>NC_064920.1:100361208-110361208 GCF_023897955.1 Schistocerca gregaria
AACTTTTCCGAATTTCGCACAGTGTCTCACTTCCACGTGACTAAAACAATAAATATGACCATCCACGGCATGATGGGTACATCATCATGAACCTCACATATGAAGACTAACATAAAGCAAAAATGAGTTTCCTACCGAATGGTTTCTGTAAAATCGTTTGAGAAAGATTGCAGGCCGTGGGTGGGGTCTGTTAACGCTGAGCCGGCCGCGGTGGTCTCGCGGTTCTAGGCGCGCAGTCCGGAACCGTGCGACTGCTACGGTCGCAGGTTCTAATCCTGCCTCGGGCATGGAAGTGTGCGATGTCCTTACGTTAGTTAGGTTTAAGTAGTTCTAAGCTCTAGGGGACTAATGACCACAGCAGTTGAGTCCCATAGTGCTTAGAGCCATTTGAACCATTTTTGTTAACGCTGACCGGCCGAAAGGTGGTGGAACGCTCCCCTGCCTACCCTTCCGAACAAACGGATGAACCTGCCCACCGCTTTGGACGAAAACTGATCACTGCGCATCACCTACCTTATTCTGCGAGGACTCTAAGACGGAAATGCGAGATGCTCTGTCGACAGCTGATTATAAATGACCAGTGACTAAGCTGCTGCAGACGACCCCTTTTTATAGCCCAGAATTAAACTCATGTCCTAACCTAAACACAATCTCCTGATGCGCAATGCATCAGAGAAAACGGTGGTCAACTATCTGCGGCAGAAATAAAATCACGATGGCTCTGTTCACAGTGACTGAAGTTAACCTGTACGAGAAAACACCAAACAGAAAAATTCAGTTCCTGTACTAAAAGCTAATTGTAATTTCTCGCTACAACTGGTTAGCTTTAACTACCCTCACACTCGTTACACAAGTCGCGTCGTTACAAACGTGAGCAGTTCTTTTGATACTAGGTTTCAGATTACAGGCGACATAGGCAGACTCCAAATGAAAAAAAGTATGATACGTAGAAAGATACAGGCGTGACGATGAGCGCTGTTATTGGAGGAAACAAGCTCAAACACGTGTGGTAGTGACTGTTGAGTAATTTTAATCGGACGATATGTAATCGACATGTTGTTTCCGTAAGCGCGTGCAAAAATGTAACAGGACAATTTGAGGCTGGAAACCTGATGCAGTAGAAGCTAGCTTAAGGATACAGAGAAGTAAATTTGTCTATCGCTTTGTCTAGCATTACTGTTTTCCAGCTTATCTATAGCTAATACGCGTACAGGTTTGCACATAGTGTGCTCTTTATTTACATATACATTAATTATTTCCTGCACGGGAACGAGGAGGACGAGCCTGATTACCACGAAGTCATGTTGCAAGTTTTGTTTACTTTACTTGTCCATTGCTGTTTTATCGTATTTACACTGCCCTGTGACAGAACGTGCTATGAATCAACGACATAACGATTCATTGCTCAGTGCTATTCAAAGGAGTACAGTACAATACGATGGAGAACCACTGGTACAGTATTTCCTGTCGCCAGGTTTGACGGGAAGGTTTTATTCCATGAACTCTGAGGTCATCTGACCTGAATCCCCTTCATTTTTTCCCCTGGAGATATCTAAAGTCACCCGAGTGGACACGGAGATGGAATAAGTTGCCAGAATTGTAGCTCCTGTGGTGTGATTCGGAACAGACCGAGTACATTTGTCAGGGTGCGGCATAATCTTGCTCGCCGATGTCATGCTTGCATTGAGGTTGATGACCGTCAGTTTCAGCAATCGGACGTTCATCGTGTCAATGATAGTATTTGTAGTTAACTAATGTAAATGAAACCGTAAACCTTAATCAGATTTTGTACCTATTATCTCATTAAGTTGGCTTCTCCGACTCCAGATTCCCCAGGACAAATCGTTTAGTGAAGCATTCTCTATGTCCTGTTATATTTTTGAACGCTCCCACAGAAACACCCTGTATACCCGTACGTCACCAGAAATCTCCTACCTATTTGTAATGGAATACAATGGTGACCAGGATTTCACAGAAACTAGGAGCGACTTCAGAGGCTGGCAAACTCGCCTGCGGCTGTCAGCGGCGTAACGCTGAGTACGTACAGATGACAATAAGGCGTATCTACCACTGGAAGCAGGGACACTGCGTGATGGAACTCACAGTACTGGCGTGGCCGCTAATTATCAGCGAGGCCCGAGCTGAGACAAGGTGTTGTGCACTCTCGTAGACATAACAAATGTTCCTGGTGACCAAATCCATGCTACCCGGTGGGGTGCCAAAGTCCAAGGGCTCCTCCCCCCTCGCCCTTCCCCGCCCCGTCAAATGATCACGTATGGCGAGAAGCATCCAAGCCGTCGTTCCAGGACGTGAAGTTGTGGTGTGGTTTGAGACTCACCGCTGAAGCTCACTGGCAGGTGTGTGGACCCACGAGTATCTGGCATCACACTGGGGTTCTACGAGGTTGTTGCGGCGGCTGCGTGGAGACCCTCACCCCCATGCCCATCTCCACATAAAGCGCCACTGACGTTCTGGAGCCCAAACTATACCTGCGAAGTTGTGCAAACGGCACAGCTTGTCTGTCTAGGGCCGTGTGCCACCATGACAGCGGTGCATTCAGCAGAGAGAGAACTGGCTGGTTTGAGGCCGCTTCAATACCCTGGAGTGTCAAATGCCGCAAATCGCCATCCATGGGAGATAACATGGCCAGCGTATCGGGTCCATTCCACCTGGAGTAGTGTAGACAGCATATGGAAGAGGGTTAACGGTTGTCTTCCATAGAGACGCTACATCAGGATGTGGTGTCTACAGGAATAGTCCTGTATAGAATATTATGACTGTTGCGGTTGTGGTGGTAGTTCCCATTGCTTTTATATCTGCTGACAGTCTGCTTTGTCACTGAACGACGGGAGAAATTAAGGACTAAAATGATCTTGTTTTATAGCATTTGAGGCACGAATTTGTTCGGCAGCCATCGCCGTAAATTGTAACCAACTGCCCAACATTATGGTTTGGAAAGCACTTTGAGTGCGGGAATCACGACGAGCACATTAATTGTTGCGTCTGTTATTGTGGAAGTCTTGCTGACCACACAAGGGTAATATGAGTGAGTGTTTATGACGATGAGCCACATTTTGAGCAGAAAGTGGTTTTCCAAGTCCTAATGAATGTCGTTGCAGGGGTAATAAGGGGTGGAAGGGTTGGTAGGTCACAAGTGGAACGGCTGTGCATCATGACTTCCAAGTCCCTGTTTAACCCTGGACATTAAGTGTGTGGCTGTACTACAGTTTTCATTAGTGATATCCCCCAGATTCCATGATGGAGTAATAGTAAAACTTGAAGCCGCAGATTGCTTAGTATGAAGACATGGTGAGTATGTGGCTCAAAATCATTCAGAATGTCATTATTGATCAACAAACATTGGGAGAAGTTCCACTGAAATGTATGAGGGCCACCCATGGAGCACATATTCCATGAGTTGCTTGAAGACTGTCACAGCGCTTGTCTGCAGAGATTCGTGCAGCCATGATGGGGATCCCATGTGAGGTTTGTCACCATCCTGCGTCATAATGGAAAATTTGGAAATTATTGCCTATCAAAGCCCTGATATGGCCCCACAAGTTAGAAATGTATCTGGGTGTTGTGCTGTGGGCTTGTTTTAATGATACACGTGGATGAGCAGAGGAATAGCGCCGAACACGGAAAACTTCGTGCTGTCTGTTGTGGAGAACTGGAGTGTGGCCCGAAAAGTACCACCAGTGAATTCTGGTCCATAATTAACGCGCTATAGTGCCCTAAGGGTATACATGCTGCTTGTTAATTGCAAAGATAATGTCGAAGGATTACTTTCCTATCTGAAAATATTTCCTTTAGGTGGGAACCAGTGTGTTTCACATATTGACCACTGGATTCTCAGTACTGTCGTCTCTCTTATGTACCAGCACTGCACCAGTGCCATATGCAGAGGCATCTGCAGTCACAGGTAACGGATGTAATGTGAAAAGAATGTAAGGCAGGGTCCTGAGCGCTGTACAGTCCTCAGCTTAATGAAAGCATGCTCACAGGCAGCCATCCACCTGTACTGAAAACCTTCCTTCACAACTGGTGTAGTGGATGCATGATATGGACTGATTGTCGAAGGAATGTAGAACATTCACTCACCTTTACCTATAAAGTTTGCATCTCCAGTAATTTCAGGGGGGTGGGACGAACTTGGGTGTCAATAACTACCATATAGCATTCAGTGGGCTGGATGTCTTCTTTTGGTATTTGCCTGTGCAGCATTTAAGCCCAGGGTACTGAACTTAGTATAGAAGGTGTTAATGTTTCGCAGGTAGTCATGATACTTCCTTATATTTCTACAAACCAATAAGAATAATGATAACCACGATGTTTTGCGGATCTTTATCCAGTGGTATCTGAAAATGTGTCACGAAGGTCTACCTTAAAAGAAATTTCCCTTCTGCAAACATTTGTAATGAGATCTTTTGATCGTGGTGCACGGTAGGTTTCTACTTCTACACTTATGCCGAGGCAATGACTGTCGGCTTTAAGTCTTGGCAGAGCCGGAAAGAGCCACTAGATGTCGTTAACACTGCTGGGAGCGTGACCCCAGTGCTTGATACAACTGGTTTAGACTTTCCAGCCTAGTGGAGTCCGTCGAGTTCCTGCATAGTGGCCGTCCGTAAGCAGACCTGTTAAGTAGTGCTAGATACAAATGGGACAGTGTGTCTTAATACAGAGAGATCTGAGACTCGAAATCTGTGGTGAATCCCAGACCAGGGTCAAAAATACGTGGAAAAGTGGCACGAAGGTCGCCATGCACATAAACTGAAGAACCAAAGAAACTGGTACATCTGCTTAGTATCATGCTGGGTTGCATCGAACACGCAGAAGTATCGCAACACGATATGGAATTGAATCGACTAATGGCTGAAGTAGTGCTCGAGGGAACTGACGACATGAATCCAGCAGGGCTGTCCATAAATCCGTTAGAGTAGGAGGGGGTGGAGGTCACTGATGAACAGCATGTTGCACGGCATCCCAGATATGGTAAATAATGTTCATGTCTGGGGAGTTTGATGGTCAGCGGAAATGTTTAAACTCAGAAAAGTGTTCCTGGAGCCACTCTGTAGCAATTATGGACATGTGGGGCGTCGTATTGCTCTACTGGAATTGCTGAAGCCTGTCGGAATGCACATCAATGGATCAGGACATCAGACAGGATGATGACGAGTAAATGTAACCTCTCAGTGTCGTATCAAGACGTAACAGGGGCCCCATATCACTCCAAATGTACACGCCCCACACCGCTACAGAGTCTCCTGCTGCTTGAACATTCTCCTACTGACATGCAGGACCCATGGATTCTTGAGATTGTTGGCACAGCCGTACTCGTCTACCCGCTGGCAACATGTCATCAACAGATCAATGTCGGTATTGAAATTCCCAGGTGAGAGGTAAAGCTTTGTGTCGTGCACAGTCATCAAGGGTACACGAGTGGGCCTTCGCCTCCAAAAGCCGATACTGATGATGTTTCGTCGAATGTTTCGCACGCTAACACGTGCTGAAGGTCCAGCTTTGAAAGTAGTAGCAATTTGCGGAGGGGATACACTTCTGTCACGGTTAATGATTCTCTTCAGTTGTCATTGGTCCTGTTCTTGCAGGATCTTTTTCCGGCAACAGCGATGTCCGAGACTTGATGTTTTACCGGATTACTGATATTCACGGTCTAAGGCACTGCAGTCATGGGCTATGCGGCTGGTCCCGGTGGAGGTTCGAGACCTCCCATTGGGCATGGGTGTGTGTGTTTGTCCTTAGGACAATTTAGGTTACGTAGTGTTTAATCTTAGGGACTGATGACCTTAGCAGTTAAATCCCATAAAGATGTCACACAAATTTGAACATTTGATATTAACGGTACAGTCGTGACATGGTCGTACAGGAAAATCCCCAAATTTAATGCCACCCCTGAGTTGCTGTGTCCCATCGCTCGTACGCCAAATGTGACAGCACATTCAGAATCATTGAAATCTTGATAACTTGCCATTGTGGCAGAAGTCAGCGATGTAACAACTGCTCCAGACACTTGTCGTTTTATAAAGGCGTTGCCGACCACACCGCCATATTCTGCCTGCTTACGTATCTCTTTTAATACGAATGCCTATACGTTTCTTTGCCGCTTCGGTGTAGAAGTGAACCATTTCAGAGATGTTCTGAACCTCATCATTGATGGAAAAGCCAAACAAGAAAACGTATCGAGACCGAAAGTGTTTCCAGGTGAATATCGACAACAGACAGCGTTATCAGCCTTGTGACAATCTTGTCAGCTGTGGGATAGTGGAGCTATGTCGGGGGATCCCACATAAGCATATGTTTGTAGAGTCGGCACCCGAATTTTAGTGGATCTATCAGGACTTTATAAGGAAGCTGCTGCGGAGTGTTGCTGTAGCAACTGCCGGCTGGTAAGTGCATTGTGGCAACATGTACGTTAGAATCACACATAGGCAAAAGTATTGCAAGATGGGCCAGCATACATGGTGAAACGTGCGCTGCGCATCGGTAATAACTGAAGCTGGAGGAAAGTGTCACCATACCCATGTTAGACCAATATTGTGAGGTACAAGTCGTAGGGTTGGGAAATAGTGCATCTAATGCACATCAGAGACATATAAATAGGTGTGATATTTTAAGCACGGTCAACAGCAATATCACGATGCCAGATCCATGCTAGACGATAAGAATGTAGGCATCGACAGCTGGACCCATTGGCTTGAGACCAGGTCAGGTGAGCCGCCTGCTGCGCTGATTCCCTTTGTGGAAGAGTACTCTACGGCACTGGACTTTCACTTAGCCGGCATTTATTACGAATCTCTCGTCTAGCGCAAGGTCCGAAGCGACTGGAAAAAAGCGCAGGTAACTCCTGTACATAGAAAGGTGAAAGAACGGGGTCACAAAATTACAGAGAAACGTCATTAACATATGTTTGCTGCAGAATCTAGAATATATTCTCGGTTCAAATAAAATATATTTCCTTGTGGTTGAAAAGCTTATGTCCACAAATCAGCACGTATTTAGCAAAATTCGCCCGTGCGTGTCCCAGTCTGCCCTTACCTTTTATGATATCTTGCGAACCATGGATGAAAGGCGACATGAAAATTACATACTCCGGGATTTCCGAAAAGCGTTCGACATGGTATTCAACTACAGACTGTTAGCAAAGACAAGAGCACACGTATTAGGTTTTCAGGCACGTATTTTTAGAAAAAATTTTAAGTAACAGAAACCAGTACGTTGTCCTCGAAAGTGAGTGTTCATTCTCTATATACATAAATCATATGGCGGACAGGGTGAGACAACTATCTGCGGCAGTTTGCTGATGAAACTGTGGTGTATTGTAACGTGTCGTCGTTGAGTAACTGTAGGAGAATATGAGGTGACTTAGACGCAATTTAGGCTAACCAAGAGAGATACAATGAAAAAGTATTCAGTTAATTCAGTACTGTTTAATTCTGGTTCGAGCGTAGTTGCTAATTTGTCATTAATCTAGTCCCTGCTGATGTTTCTCTTTTGCAGGCTTCACCCGGAGATTTGGTGCGTCCGGAGTGCGAAGCGGTGTAGATGTAAAAGCATAGGTGACTGTCGAATGTGTCTCTGCAGAACAAAGCACATTTTTGTCTGTCGGTTTTCGCAGGTTGCAGAATGAACACGTCCAACGGTTGCACGATAAGCCACACATACCATCGCACATCATTTAAACTGAAATATCCAGCAATGTACCTTAATTATTAATGAAAAAACTCAAAATACAGCTATTCTAACTCGGATGAATAATCAAAATCAGCATAACTCTCGGCTAACAATTACCCAGGTTATATTCATCCAGTGTTTGAGAATGAGAGCATTTAGTGCTACCAAAGCACATTAGACGTAATTCCAAACATTTATAAATCTTTTTCTCCCTTACATACCCCACAAAGCGATAAAAGGTTTCATGCAATAAAGCTGCTGCATTGTGCACGGTGTCTTAACTCGTATATTACTTCTCTACTACTAACTGTATTCACAACACATTTTGCACAAGTATCCACAAATACGACAGAATATATCTGTGAAATTAAATCATTGGACGGTATAAAGTTCGTGAATTATCACCTAACGTACGTGGGAGTTCATCGAGCGAGGTGGTGCAGTGGCTAGCACACTGGACTAACATTCGGGAGGACGACGGTTCTATCCCGCGTTCGGCCATCCTGACTTTGTTTTCCTTGATTTCCCTAAATCGCCTCAGGCAAATGCCGGGATGGTTCCTTTGAAAGGGCACGTCCGAACTCCTTCCCCATTCTTCCCTAATCCGATCAGATCGATGACCTCGATGTTTGGTCTCCTCTCCCAAATCAACCGATCAACCAACCGCACGTGCGAGTTCGGTTAATTAAACAACTGGAGGTGTGGGTTTAACAGATTCTTCTAAATGAAACATTTTCTTACGATGTAACTTGGATTAAAAATAAAGAAAAATTAAGTAAAGATCTAATATGATTAACAAGCAGCTAAATATCGAAACTAAACCGCATAAAATGAAATAAGTGATGGAATTACTTGAAGGAAAACCATACGACAAGCAGAATGAAATACGGAAAACCATAAACTTCAACGACACAGCTGCAGAATCTATCGTCAAGAAGTAATGACTTCAAAGTGTAAATGTAGATCATGAAGCACTACACCAAGAGAGAGCGAGGGCACTGGTAAAATCCAAAAAAATAA
This sequence comes from Schistocerca gregaria, assembly GCF_023897955.1. Classification (NCBI taxonomy): domain Eukaryota; kingdom Metazoa; phylum Arthropoda; class Insecta; order Orthoptera; family Acrididae; genus Schistocerca; species Schistocerca gregaria. Next base: position 100,369,918 of record NC_064920.1, read on the forward strand.
AAAATTAAAAAAATCGAAGGAAAAATGTTCAAACAGGGAACAATAAAGCATTAGATGAAAGGAAGACAGAGGAAGCAAAACTTCAACAAATATGTTGGACCTTGACTAAATGAGGTGTCAATAGAATTAAACAACAGACCAGACAACAATTTTTGGAGTAATACCATATTCCATTCTTCCTCACAAAATTCTGACAAGTACAAATATTATAGTGTTACAAAAATTATTTTAAGCACTTTAGCTGACATTACTATGGAAATGCTGTTACTTTCTTTTGTGCAAAAGACTATAAACATTTTTAGTGTTGTTGTATGTTCGCTCAGAGCTCCATCTGTAAAGGATTTTTTTTCGTAAAACTACCATTTACAATTTAATTGCAAGCACTCTTGTCTGCCTTAGTTACTGGGACGCCTCTAACAACTTCAACCAGTTAAGAAGTGTTATTTCTGTTTTTGGTGTCGATGTTGTGGACAATAAGACTAAATGCATTTATTTTCATTTATTTTCATTAATTATATGCGGACAAATGTACATCCTCATGTATATAGCAGTACCACGCTAAAGTGTCATTAAGGATTAGGATTCTTCATGTGAAACACACTGACAAAACGATTCTCTGCAGTATGAAAATAAAGAAAGCAAAGCTGGTTGTAAAGTCGAATGCGAACACCAGAGGCATAGTCGAAAATTTAGAGTAATAGGAGAGGTGTACGTCATGAACTATAGAAAGTGAATAGTAAAATTTGCGAATTTCTCCAATATTACAGAGAAGTTGTAGTTGAAAATCCTGGATGAGGAATAAAAATAATCACTTTCTATGACAAATTGTTTGGCAAGACGTACGCTGTTGTAAATCTCCAAATAGTCTGAAGTTCGTCTTAGATGTCTCAAATGGTTCAAATAGCTCTGAGCACTATGCGACTTCACTTCTGAGGTCATCAGTCGCCTAGAACTTAGAACTAATTAAGCCTAACTAACCTAAGAACATCACACACATCCATGCGTGAGGCAGGATTTGAACCTGCGATCGTAGCAGTCGCTCGTCTCCAGACTGTAGTGCCTACAACCGCACGGCCACTTCAGCCGGCCGTCTTAGATGAAGTACCAGTATGTGTACAGTATCATAATTATGTCTTTCAGCTAAGGTATATGTACAAAACAGGACAGTTTTTTGTGTCTTCTCAAAATACGTAATGTACGTGGTGTAGAAAGTTGTGAGTCTTTCTCCTTGCTATCTTTATTCAAAGGAATAATTATATCTTCTTTAAAATCCTGGCCAATGAATTACTACAGACAAAATAATTTTCTGAGTGTAATATAGATAAATTTACGAGTCCGTTGCATTATAAAACCGGCGATATTAGGATGACAAAAGGGGTGACTGATGAGCTCAACAGTGATAAAGTCACTGTATCACAAAGAGCTATGTACATTTATCATAGTTCTCCACTATATAAACTCGAATCATTTGCGTTTGTTTCTTAATGGAAAACATGACACAATGAACAGAAATGCGAGGGGAGTTCAATAGGAAATGCAAGAGAATTTTTTTGTTTCCCAATTTCGGTTGGGAAAAATGTGAAATTTTTGGTGGGACGTCGTGGAATATTCCCGTTGCAGGCTCTGTGGTTTCTGTAGTTCTGATGGGTGGTGGCCTATATGTAGCCTTCAGAATGGCTTCCGTAACGGAGGTGCGTTCCAATCAGAGAGCTGTCACTGAGTTTCTTTCGGAGAGAAACCAGGTTCGTAGATATTTATGGGTGCTTGCAGAGTGTCTGAAGGGACAGGGCAGTGAACAAAAGCACAGTGAGTCGTTGGGCGAGGCGTCTGTCATCACAGCAACATTGTCGCACAAACCTGTCCGATCGCCCGCGTGAGGGCCGGTTGCGCACAGCTGACAGCTGCAGTGATGGATGATCACAATGAAGAACCTCGCTGTTCAACTGTATGTCTCTGAATCTCACACTTCCGGAAGTACAACAGCTGTCACCATACAGAAGAAAGTTAAAAAATTTGGAGTTTCGACTATAACGATTGGACAGAAATGTCAGAAAAATGAAAGAACTGATAAGATTGGGGCATCCACCGAGAAACAGAATTACAGATGATGGAACATGACAAACAGAGCCATAGGAGACAGAATATGAGCCTGAAAACAATGTAACCATCATAATACGTCCGTAAAATGAGAAGAATTCAACAGGATCAAAAGACCACAAGGCACGTCATGAAAACAACAGGCTGAAAGAGATAGAAGAGGACTTCAAGAAAACAGCACCGAAATTTTTGCATGACATCCAGAGGAGATGTGATAGGGTATCAACTAACTGAGTTGATGTTTCAAAAGACAAGACGGAATATGGAAGATAAATCCGAAAATGGACAGTGAATTATTAGCGCAGAACTTCGACAAATTACTATATTGTGAAAAACTGACACAGAGTCTAACTTTACCTAGATTCCAACCCCCTACATACGAGCTCATGAAAGTAATAAAATCGTTGAAAACGAACACAGCTCCTGGGAAAAACGGATTGACGTCGGAAGTCTGGAAATTTTGGCTACGATGACACTGCTCTCCATATGTCAAGCATCATCAAAAATATTTGGGAAGCAAAGAAAGGTACGAGAAGAAAGGAAGTCAGCCATAATACACACCTTCCACTATAATGGGGCGAAGCAGACCATAATAATTATAGAGGAATTTCACTACAGTCTGTGAAATATTGGAAATAGTTGAAACAGAGACAGGAGTGAGATAGGTATATGGCTTTTCACCCGTTCTACTATGGTTCAAATGGCTCTGAGCACTATGGGACTTAACATCTATGGTCATCAGTCCACTAGAACTTAGAACTACTTAAACCTAACTAACCTAAGAACATCACACCACACCCAGTCATCACGAGGTAGAGAAAATCCGTGACCCCGACGGGAATCGAACCCGGGAACCCGGGAGTGGGAAGCGAGAATGCTACCGATTTCATCCGTTCTCGTTAGAGGTAACACAGTTTTGGAGAAAATAATCAGTACATGGGGCAAAGGAGTCAGTGGCGCAAAGATGGAGAGACACGAGAATGGAATGGACATAACATGCTTGGTCACTGCTGGTGTTATAGCCATTATAACAAATGAGAGGAAAGGAGCCGAAGGAGGTCCAGAGCAATTACAACCAAAACAGGACTATAAATCACGTATAAAGAAACACAGTACACCGACACAAAATCCGAAGTCAGACATCCACTGGTGCCGGCCCGAGTGACCGAGCTGTTCAAGGCGCTACAGTCTGGAACCGCGCGACCGCTACGATCGCAGGGTCGAATCCCGCCTCGGGCATGGATTGTGTGTGATGTCCTTAGGTTAGTTAGGTTTAAGTAGTTATAAGTTCTGTAAGTTCTAGGGGACTGATGACCACAGCAGTTGAGTCCCATAGTGCTCAGAGCTATTTGAACCATTTTTGACCATCCACTGGTAAAAAAGTTTGAAAAGATAACACAAATCGAATGTTTCAGGTACATGGGGAGGATTTTACAGAAACTAGAAGTGCACTCGATGTCCATTGAGGAAACAGCCACAAAACTTTATCTTTTCGTTTAGTGTTCAACCCTGAGGTTCGTTTGCAGCAGAGCGCCATTCCTCTCTCCTGTCTGCCTTCCTTTTCATTTCCACGTATGTCTTACATTCAACGTCATTCATGATCTGTTGCTTGAATGATAACCTTAGTCGCCCCCGCGGATTTATTCCCTCAATAGCTCCTTCTGCTATTGTTCCAATGACGTTGTTGTGTCAGAGGTTGTGACCTACAAGTTGGCCTCCTCTTGTTTGGATGTGCCTACACAGAGATCTGGTTTCCTGTTCTCTTCCAAGCACCTCTTCATTTTTTACTCTGTCACTCCAGCTGATATGCATCATCCTTCTCCAGCACCACATCTCCAAGGCCTCTAGCTGTCTTCTCTCTTCTCTTCCAATTGTCCAAGTTCCACATCCGTATATGGCCACACTCCAAACTAAACCTTTCATTACACGTTTCCCTATTTTCAGAGTGATGTTGTCGCTAGGTCAGTAAGTTCCTTCTCCGATTAAATGCTATTTTGGCCTTTTGTATTCTCCTCACAATTTCTTTCCGGCTTCTATCACCCCTTGGTTAGTGCATTCCTCTACCACTTCCCGCTTCTATCTTCCAATTCTCATTCTCGGAGGTTCATATTCTGCCCCTGTACTGCATACCATCACTTTAGTCTTTTTCTTGTTTATTCTCATTCCATACTGATTTCATGTCATCCCAAAACTATAAAAAGCATTTACACTCACATGGAACCATTACAACCAAATAAGTATTTCCAACAATGCAAAACTAAGGCGCTACAGTACGTCTTACCACATGACTTGAATTCGTCTGAAACAGCTGTAAATAAAGGAAAAAAGAAAATCAAGGAAATGGAAAACAAGAGAGCAAAATACTGAGAAAAATCTACAGGGCGGTTCAGAAAGAGACGACCTGCATAAAGAGACCGACAAATCAATTGTACAAGGCGACAAAGACGAGTACGAACAACATCAGAAATAAAAGGGCAAAGTTCTACGGACGCATACAAAGGCAGCGAGACGCCTCTGGGCAGCACGTGTATGTACCATTGCTGACGCGATACCTATGGATACTGACGTCACAGAACAGCACAAGGTGCATTGTTCCTAACAATGCTAACGGAACATTCAAATCGCGTCGAGCTGTGCACGTGTACCTAGCGTGGCTGACGCATGACGCGAAATATTCGTCCTGCTATCAATATAGAACTCAGAAACATTAAACGTTCTCACCGCTGAAAGCCTGTGCACGCTCGCGAAAGCACGGTTAATCATAAAAGCATTCTTGTTATTTGGAAAAAGATCACTCTCTAAGCACCGACGGGGGGAAATCAGAATTTGAAGCACTGTCTTACAGAGGAGAATAAATGCCTGGAATTTTCCGCATCCTACAGCTACTGGTCTGGAGATGTCCTAATGCCACAGTGGCGGATGAATGATGGCGTCCCCGCCAGAGATGGATGGTGTGCTTCAACTTGTCTTTGAATACTTGCTTTCTAGGAGTTTTCCCTAGATACCACCATCCTGTTCAAATCCGTTTGTAGACGCTCCTACGTCCCTGCGCAAAGGATGTCTTGTGAATGAATAGAGCATTATGATTGTATTTTGCAGTGATCACCATATTGCACTGATAATTAAACCCTGAAAAGTGGCCTACAGATCGTCAAATATGGAAGGGCTCTTACTCAATCACACTGCTCTCCCACTGAGAACAGGAGCTTGAATATTATAGCGCGAAATAGATCTCCAACCCAGCAATATATCAGCGTGTACTGTGTCGATGTAGTAAACATACAATTCGTATCCTATGCCATACAGAATCAGCCCTTTTGAATCATTTGTACATTTACCGCGATGACAGACAGCGCAGTATACACTCCTCACAGCACTAGATATTTCCCTGCGAGGTTGACAGTCATTCACCCCCGATGGGTGACCAGAGCACCCTCAGTGGACCTAAGTCACTCTCAGAACTGTTCTACAAATTGGAGCTCGTTCCCCCTCGGCCCAAACGCGCTACTATCTCTTGTCCGGATCTGCTTGCTTGCTTTTCTGCACCCATCTCCACACTCTGGGAGTACAAGAAAACATGTATTTTCCCATGGTTTGCCATACTATTATACCATTCTCGCAGTACTTCAAGCACACACCAGTATCCTACCGATCTCTCGCTCAACAAAATTTCGAAGATATAGACTGGAAATTATTTCTCTACAAACCCAAAACTTTAGCTAGCTGGGGGGAGGGGGTGCTGTAAACCACCAACTGTAAAATTGTCACACCTGCGAAGACTTTTATATGAAAACCCAAAAAAATAGATAAAACTGATATTTCCACTTACGAATACCGATGTGCACAGGTGCACCTGAATTTGTATGTGTGATAATTATTAGAACGATGGTAACATCGACAGCTCAGTATATATTTAACAACATAAGGCGATGTAATAAGTGTCGTACTCATCGGATCTTGTGAGACTCTCATATTCAAAAGGCTACTTTTTGACGACGACATGTACTCATGTCAGTTAGATTTATGTTGTGACAGAATGTAACTTTTCAGTTTACTTGAAAATGACCATAAGGCAGAAATTGCAATGGTAACAATAAATATTTTATACAGTCAACGGCGACTATGATGTCTTTTAAGAAATATTATATGACTGTGAATCCCAACCATGAGAAGTTAATCAGAAAACTGGATGTTACAAGGTGTAAATCATGTTGTTACTGCCCCTACGATAACACGTTGCACACACTGGATTATTTTAAATAAGAGACAACTACAACATTAGGAAACTGGAAGAGATTGGCGGCGTCTGCGGAGAGTTTCCAAACTGCTGCCCGAATGTGATTGACGACCTCTACATTTAAACTAATCTGTCATAGTGACGGAATAACTGATGGCTCTGCATTCTGTTTCGACTGACTCCTCATTTGCAGTCATGTACACAATCACTATCTTGGCGCTATTCGTCCCCAGGTGTGTCTCTCCATCAAAACTCTTTCTCCAACTCAAACAGGCGATGTCAGTCAATCATTATGTGGTAACCAACAGCGTACCATTGGACTGATGGGATGGAAAAGACACCCCCAATGTACCAAAATAATAAGCATTAAAGTTGATTGTGTGAACAATTTTACCAATTTCTGTGTAATTTCAACACTGACTAATGATGAGACAGCATGTTTCTCAATTTCAGTACCATAGCTAAACCACCCCCTACCCCACTTTGCAAGTATCATTGCGAATTCGGATAGATGACTATACAGTCCGTTCATACATTGTTAGTTCTCGAACACATCCATCACCAAAGCATATGAGACAGCGATGTACATACACTCCTGGAAATGGAAAAAAGAACACATTGACACCGGTATGTCAGACCCACCATACTTGCTCCGGACACTGCGAGACGGCTGTACAAGCAATGATCACACGCACGGCACAACGGACACACCAGGAACCGCGGTTTTGGCCGTAGAATGGCGCTAGCTGCGCAGCATTTGTGCACCGCCGCCGTCAGTGTCAGCCAGTTTGCCGTGGCATACGGAGCTCCATCGCAGTCTTTAACACTGGTAGCATGCCGCGACAGCGTGGACGTGAACCGTATGTACAGTTGACGGACTTTGAGCGAGGGCGTATAGTGGGCATGCGGGAGGCCGGGTGGACGTACCGCCGAATTGCTCAACACGTGGGGCGTGAGGTCTTCACACTACATCGATGTTGTCGCCAGGGGTCGGCGGAAGGTGCACGTGACCGTCGACCTGGGACCGGACCGCAGCGACGCACGGATGCACGCCAAGACCGTAGGATCCTACGCAGTGCCGTAGGGGACCGCACCGCCACTTCCCAGCAAATTAGGGACACTGTTGCTCCTGGGGTATCGGCGAGGACCATTCGCAACCGTCTCCATGAAGCTGGGCTACGGTCCCGCACACCGTTAGGCCGTCTTCCGCTCACGCCCCAACATTGTGCAGCCAGCCTCCAGTGGTGTCGCGACAGGCGTGAATGGAGGGACGAATGGATACGTGTCGTCTTCAGCGATGAGAGTCGCTTCTGCCTTGGTGCCAATGATGGTCGTATGCGTGTTTGGCGCCGTGCAGGTGAGCGCCACAATCAGGACTGCATACCACCGAGGCACACAGGGCCAACACCCGGCATCATGGTGTGGGGAGCGACCTCCTACACTGGCCGTACACCTCTGGTGATCGTCGAGGGGACACTGAATAGTGCACGGAACATCCAAACCGTCATCGAACCCATCGTTCTACCATTCCTAGACCGGCAAGGGAATTTGCTGTTCCAACAGGACAATGCACGTCCGCATGTATCCCGTGCCACCCAACGTGCTCTAGAAGGTGTAAGTCAACTACCCTGGCCAGCAAGATCTCCGGATCTGTCCCCCATTGAGCATGTTTGGGACTGGATGAAGCGTCGTCTCACGCGGTGTGCACGTCCAGCACGAACGCTGGTCCAACTGAGGCGCCAGGTGGAAATGGCATGGCAAGCCGTTCCACAGGACTACATCCAGCATCTCTACGATCGTCTCCATGGGAGAATAGCAGCCTGCATTTCTGCGAAAGGTGGATATACACTGTACTAGAGCCGACATTGTGCATGCTCTGTTGCCTGTGTCTATGTGCCTGTGGTTCTGTCAGTGTGATCATGTGATGTATCTGACCCCAGGAATGTGTCAATAAAGTTTCCCCTTCCTGGGACAATGAATTCACCGTGTTCTTATTTCAATTTCCAGGAGTGTATTTCTAACACTTTGAGCATAGTGCTTAACTTACCATCTATCTCTATACTGATAGGAGTCACAGACCATTCTCGCAGTCTTAGGGTAAAATTAGAGACTGAAGGACCCCCCCCCCCCCCTCACACTGACATTGACCAACTCACCCTGCAGCACCGTTACCGATTTATTACCAGAAGTAGACAGCTACATTCCACGTCTCGTGAATGACTGGAGTTTGCTGAGTCATCGCCCATGAAAGTGTACTAGATTCCTCGAGATGCGCTCATGACGAGGTGGTTAGCACTCCTCATCGATGTATAGTAACAGATTTGAAAGTGCTGTAATGTGATAGCAGACGGTGAAGAAGAACACGAAACAAGTGATTTTTATGCACGATGGAGTTCGAAACATTGTTACGTAAATCACCCAAGCTATCAATTTTAAAGTATTATTCCCAAGTCTAGGATCAGTACCTGGAAGGTACTGGTAAGAGATAAAATAAACACATGCACGCCTAAGGCTACAAATTCCCGCACTTAAAACGGGCTATAATGTTTGATCGCTTGCGTTTCCAACCTATCGAAATAAGTGTCCAAGGAATAGAAAAGCAACTGGAATCACTCACTTGACCTGACGGGATACCAATTCGATTCTACACAGAGTACGCGAAAGAACTTGCTGCACCCCCCCCCCCCCCCCCCGCCCCCCCTCACTAACAGCCGTGTACCGCAAGTCTCTAGGTTGCAAATGATTGGAAAAGAGCACAAGTAGTCCTAGTGTTGAAGAAGGGTTGTCCAGCAGATGCGTAAAACTACAGACCTATATCTCTGACGTCGATCTGTTGTAGAATTTTAGAACATGTTTTTTTATCGCGTATCATGTCGTATTTGGAAATCCAGAATTTACTCTGTAGGAATCAACATGGATTCTGGAAACAGCGATCGTGTGAGACCCAACCCGCTTTATTTGTTCATGAGACCCAGAAAATATTAGATACAGGCCCCCTGGTAGATGTTATTATCCTTGACTTCCGGAAGGCGTTCGATACAGTTCCGCACTGTCGCCTGATAAAACAAAGTAAGAGCCTACGGAATAACAGACCAGCTGTGTGGCTGGATTGAAGAGTTTTTAGCAAACAGAACACAGTATGTTGTTATCAATGGAGAGACGTCTACAGACGTTAAAGTGACCTCTGACGTGCCACAGGGAGGTGTTATGGGACCTTTGATTTTCACAATATATAAAAATGATCTAGTAGATAGTGTGGGAAGTTCCATGAGGCTTTCCGCGGATGATGCTGTAGTATACAGAGAAATTGCAGCATTAGAAAATTGTAGCGAAATGGAGGAAGATCTGTAGCGGATAGGCACTTGGTGCAGGGAGTGGCAACTGACCCTTAACATAGACAAATGTAATATATTGCGAATACATAGGAAGAAGGATCCTTTATTGTATGATTATATGATATCGGAACAAACACTGGTAGCAGTTACTTCTGTAAAATGTCTGGGAGTATGCTTGCGCAACGATTTGAACTGAAATGATCATATGAAATTAATTGTTGGTAAGTCGGGTACCAGTTTGAGATTCATTGGGAGATTCCTTAGAAAATGTAGTCCATCAACAATAGGAGGTGGCTTACAAAACACTCGTTCGACCTATACTTGAGTATTGCTCATCAGTGTGGGATCCGTACCAGATCGGGTTGACGGAGGAGATAGAGAAGATCCGAAGAAGAGCGGCGCGTTTCGTCACAGGGTTATTTGGTAACCGTGATAGCGTTACGGTGATGTTTAGCAAACTCAAGTGGCAGACTCTGCAAGAGAGGCGCTCTACATCGCGGTGTAGCTTGCTCGCCAGCTATCGAGAGGGTGCGTTTCTGGATGAGGTATCGAATATATTGCTTCCCCCTACTTATACCTCCCGAGGAGGTCACGAATGTAAAATTAGAGAGATTCGAGCGCGCACGGAGGCTTTCATGCGCAACTGGAACAGAAAAGGGAGGTAATGACAGTGGCACGTAAAGTGCCCTCCGCCACACACCGTTGGGTGGCTTGCGAAGTATAAATGTAGATGTAGATGGAATATAGTGCTCTTAATATTCCCATGTAAGAAATAAAGTTCATTTACATGATATATATCTTCCTCCCTACTTTCTCTATGATAAACGATGTTACCGAACAGTAATGCGAAAAAATTACATCCTTGAAATATTGCCTCTATGTGATAGGAGCACAATATAGCTTTCCAGAGACGTATAGCATCAACTGTTCAGATCCGATCACGCTCAGAAATTATATTATGCTTGCATCAGCCCCATATAAAATTATGGTTAGTAACGGGGACTACCTCCTACAAGGAAACAGGTAAACGTATAGCAACAGCATCCGACATGTGAAAATTGCAAGTCATCACGCCACTAATTCTGTGAACGGCACATCTGTCAAGCAGATGTATACACAGGGAATTGCAGTATCTCACAAACTCCTATCACTAACTTATTTACGAAACTGAAGTATCGATTTTACACTAAACATGCAACAGGAGGATGGAATACATCACATAAATCATAGTTCGTTTAAAGGAATGTGTCACGTTTCATCACAGATGAGATGGAAGTCCTCTGATGACCGACAGGTTTACCGTTAACGATCGAAAGTAGACAGTGTCTTAAATCACATACAGAACACATGGCTGTATACGAGTCGAAAGCAGGCTGTGTCACGCGACTGGTGCATCCTGACAGAACAGTGGAAAAATTGACCTGCAGCAACTTCCCCTTCTCCAGAATGCATCATCACTTTGTCATTAAATTGTAGCATGTTACAGCTCCATTTCAATCCGTGGTTCTCTGTCTTCCTGAAAAGCGTCAAATACAGTAATCAACTCGCGTGTAACATTGGTACCTCAATAGAAATACAGCATAATGCTACCTCGATGGGAAAAAAAAGACTGCTTCCCTGATTCCCTTCGCTTCCATGTCGACGTTCCCTCGGATTCCTCTTGGTGCCGCATACTTGTTCCCATCTGCAAATTTCTCTGAGCCAACCAGAAGAAGATACGCAAGAACTTCTCCAATTCCCCAGCATTTCGGTGTATGTTCGGTCAATTTGTATCTACCCCCCAGTCATTTTTTGCAGTTCTATCGATTTTTAATGTCAGTTCCATCCATGCGATCATGACATAACTTCTCGTTCTGTGTTCTAGAATTGCTTGTAAATGTAGTACATCCGCCAACACCTAGCCCAAATGTACAGATCAGGAGGTGTAGTATGGCACTGCACTCGATTGTATCCAGTTACTTCCACATTTGGAGAGCGTTTATTGACATAATGCCTTTCAGCTGGTTAGCCACCTGCTGGCCTACCATAGTAGTTATCAGGTATCTATCCTGGTGGTATACAGTTGGAGCCCAAAACTGTACAATTGCTCAGCTGCAGTCCACATTGCAGGAAAAGTCCTTGTTGCCTTCCTCTGACAATGTTGGCAAATGCTGCAGCTGATATGAAATTTTTCACCACTGTGGATTCACAGCATGACCCTGTGCACCTCTGAGAGCCCCCTTCAGTGCGGCGAAGATGCCTCTAGTTTGCATTTAGGGCCGCTACCCGTTGCTGTGGTCTAAGGTGGTCGTAATTTGTGCTCCAAAAATTTACAGTATAGAGACAGAAGTGATGACACCTTCGGCAGGACCTGACCACCATTATGCAGGACAATGCTCAAGCATGTACAGTGGGAGCTCAACTCGATTTCTAAACTGAAGGAAAAACTTCACTGCGTTCGCTTCATAACTGAAACAAATTCGTCGAGCAGTAGACCTTGCTCCTTGAACTGTCATCACAAGTGACACTGCTAAGAGTATCCTACAACTTCCACATCGCTGGAAATGGGTTGTACACAATGTACACAATGCTGGTGACTACGTTGGAGGTCAGTGAAACATTGAAACACGCATCTATTTTGTACGAGCTTTAAGTAAATAGTTGCCACTATTAAAGTTCCAACCCTTGTATTAAGAGAAACGAATATGACTGAAAGGTCTTAAACGTTGGCACACTGCCTCACTCATTCACTCATTCATTCACTCACTCACTCATTCGTATCTCACTCGCGTCGACCCACACAATTACTGCACATCACATGCCGTAAAAACAAAAGGAGAAATGGTGAAAGCTTTTACACATAGGAAGAAAACTGAAGGGAAACGACAGAGTAGCTAAAACAACGGTGCAGGGATAGTCGACAAGCTGACCATTTACAGCCGGCCGCTGTGGCCGAGCGGTTCTAGGCACTTCTGTCCTGAGCCATGCTGCTGCTACGGTCGAAGGTTCGAATCCCGCCTCGGGCATCGATGTGTGTGACACCCTTAGGTTAGCTAGGTTGAAGTAGTTCTAAGTCTAGGGGACTGATGACCTCAGATGTTAAGTCCCATAGTGCTTAGAGCCCTTTAAACCATTCTGAAACATTTCAAAAAAAACATGTGTGAGACAGTCAACCATTTGACACATTAAGAACATTTCCACCGAAATTTAAAGAAACGAGTTGGGGAAATCAGAGAACTTTAAAATTCTGACCACATTCTTCGAACGTCACTTAAAACAGAGGGCAGACTTGCCGGCTAATCTGTCGGTGCCCTCTGCCCCTAATATAAAACACAGTCTAGTAAAATGTTGCGCACAGTGATTTTTTACACCACTAGTACCACACACTGGAGGATCCTCTCGCTGGAGCAAGACGTTATGCTTCAGAGGACTGTGGCCTATGCGTAGGCGGCCAAAGAGGTACGCCGCGGCCGCTTAGTGGGCTTTACTAGACGCAGCTTATTATTTGTCACTTTCAGGCGCCCGTCTTCCTATTGTCGCATGAGTCTGTACCTCATCAGCGAGACTATAACATGGAGTTGGATAGCGTACTGAAATAACTGTGGATCACGACACACCTCCTTGACTGCTACATCTGTCCTTCTCGTTCCTAACAATACTCCTATATCTTGGTTTTCAGCAGGAAGACACCTTCTTCCACAGCTGTTGTAGTTGGAGGAGCGTATTCTGAGTAATCGTAACTACTTTATCCGCCGTGTACAAACGTCGTAGACAGTGAAGACCACTCAGAGAATGAGAACAGACAAGGAATTTAGCATTTGAAGCATATCTCGTCAGGCCCAGTACCCACAAGATCGTAGGTGACAGTAAAGGCTTCAGGCTGTTGGACCTCAATCACGCGATCAGGGAACAGAGAAAACAACAGAACAACTAACGGAGTCCGCCTGTTTAGTTCTATTCGTAAAGACAGCTTTATAGTTGTGGTGCTCAGTTAAAATGTCTTAAAGTAATGTATTAAAAAGGTATGGAGGAATGCAATCTCTCCTGTGCTGCACCAAATCTAAAATTACTCTTTACATGGTAACCATGGTGACAGGGGGTTTAGACCGTGGATTTGGCGTTGTACGTGCTCCACACTAACTGACTCCACAGCACAGTGCACGTGGATCCCAAGCGACATTGTTGCTTGTGGACGACTGGGACCAAGGCGTTCCAGACGTTCCAGAGGTGGACTAACTACAGTACGGTACGCAGGTGAAGAAAGCTGTGAGGAACTTATGTGCCACACCAATCATCAGAAGCTGCGACCAGTACCTGAGCCTCAGCACAAACACTGGGTACAGGGCTGGTCCTGTTACCGCATGTGGCCAGCCTATTCCCCTCACGGTAGATGGCGTCAATAATCTGCAGGTAATAAGGCCTTACTGATTCATTACACTCTGCATCCACAGTCTAGCCGTGTACCCACAAAAGGCCTATAAAACTCGAACAGATGAGCCATGTCGTTAAGGCAATTTTTACTATTGAGTGTTTTCTGGGTTCTGGCTTTCAGGTCTTTCAGTGTGGTAATCGCGACAGTTAGGAACCAAAAATGAGGACCTGTAACATATCTAACTCTTTAAAATGTAGAATGGTATCCCTCATATGCCTGTCAGGTAAATTAAAACTAAAATGAGAATGATTAAAATGGAGATACACTAACTTACCTGCAGAAAACTGAAAACTCGTCTTGGCACTCCACTCCTCTTGGCTCCGCACTATAAACTGCAACTGACAGGCTGCTGTTGCAAAACTGGAGGAGAAACAGAAAACAGAAAAATCGTCCACAAATAAGTAGCACTCTACAAGGCTCCTTACGATAGACGTGATACTGTTTATGTCTCAGGCAAAGAGGGTAACATTTAAGGCACTGGCCTAAGGAGCACAATTCTCCTGCTGAAAACGATCCGACAGAACATCACCAACTCAAGACCTAAACAAGCGCTTAGACAGGAAGGACCTATGAAAATGGGGAGGTGGCCACGAAAGCCTCATTGATTGAACTGCTCCACAATATGTATCTCCAAGCAGTGTCGTATGCGTTTCGGATATCAAAGAATATTTAGTAGGAAATCCTATTGAAGAGCCACCTCTGCTAGGGACAGATTGTCGACATTAAGCCTAAATGTCCGAAATCCACACTGAGATTGGCTAAGGAGTTGCCAGGTTTCTAACAACCAGACCAGGCGACAGTGAACTATTCTCTCCAGGGCCTTCCCTATACACCTAGTTGAGATGAGGCTCAGGTAACTACTAGCACATGCTGTGATGTATCTTTGGTATTTCTTGCTTTTATATTTTCGTTTTCTTTAAAAGGCTAAGAGAGAAGGAGAAGCGCTAGCCCAGCGTAGAGCCTGCACTACCGTCATAAATATTTTTCATTTACAAATATTAAAAACATTAGATGTTTTTCCTGTCCCTCCGTAAGAGGAAGGACTCTTCTCTTCTCATGAAAGAGGGTGGACGCACGTTATTTTAGTACGCAATCGGCGATATCCGTTTTGGTTACAACAATAAGTGAAAAGTCTGTATTTTTGATGTGTGTAAAAGAAATAATACATCCGTGTTTCGTTAGTGCAGAATGGAGATATTATTCCACAAAGTACTGTAATAACAAGAATTGAAGCCCACCTCTGTACTTCGGAGTTATCACGAAGATCCGATTTCCATATCATGAACATGTTCAAGATTTTGTAGGTGGATACAGCGATCGGAGGTAGTATTATTAATCGGTAAGCATAAATATACGGCAACAAGAAGAGTGTTCCATCCGTGCGGAGACCTAATATGAACTAATATGATCTCATTTACAGGCATAACCCAGTTCATTATGCTTTTTCGTGAGCTAAAAACTTAATCCCTTTAAATCCATATATCTAATCACATATTTTTTATTGTGTTATAATGGGCGGCCTTTCCGTGGTATAAAGAGAGGTATCATAACTGCATCTCTCCACCAGTTGGGGAAGTTGTTTGTCTGCCATACAAAACTGAGTCGATTCCCTTTGATGCTGCTTGCTATTGCAGTACCGGTTTTGGTCGTGACGTGGTACAGTATCGCAAGTCTCAGAAAGTAGAGATTCCTATTCCTACATGGAGAAGCGGTGGTAGTAAGACTCAAAATTGTAGGAACTGAAGTCCAGTTTGCCCTCTCAGCAGGCGCGCGGTAGTAACGAAACGCAAGATCCTGTCTGTCCCCAGCAGTTGCCAGTCTAAAATGATCTGCCACCGTCTGTGTAATCTCTCCATGTGTTGTTTAGAGAGACAACTATTTGAGGACTGCTGCTATTGGTAAACGACTGTGTTTACCAGAAACGCTCCTGATGGCTTCCCATACTCTTCTGAAACAAGTGGAATGATTGATAGAGTCCAGGAACGCTTGCCATGACCTTTTATTGTCATCCTTAATTATAGGTAGACCCTTGGCTCTCACGATCCAATAGGGTGTGAGGTTGTCTGCTTTTGGTTCGTACATAAACAGTCAAAGAGCCACACACCTGTTGTGAGTTGCTGAGCGACTCTCACCAGTCCACTAAGAAACAGTTTGCCTCCTAAGATAAACTGAGGATTTCACGATCGATAAGTCAGTGGCATGATGGATCACTTATTAGATGTGATTCGGCCAGCCGGCCACTGTGGCCGAGCGGTGCTAGGCGCTTCAGACCGCAACCGCACTGCTGCTACGGTCGCAGGTTGCAATCCTGCCTCGGGCATGGATGTGTGTGCTGTCTTAGGTTAGTTAGGTTTAGGTAGTTCTAAGTCTAGGGGACTGATGACCTCAGATATTAAGTCCCATAGGGCTTAGAGCCATTTGAACCATTTAATCCAGCCATTCCTAGACGTATTTGAGGTGTTTGAACACAGTCAGCTAGCTGAACATCACCCAGTTAACTTTGCTCACTATCCACTTTGGTGGCTTATGTTTAGGTTATTCATCATCCAATAGGTGGAGCCACAGTGGCAGGTGGTTACTGTAATGAAGCTCATCAATTTCTTATCACTTTGCTGAGTCAACAATGGCTGGAGAGCAGAAAGAGAGGTTGATAGCTGAGGTTAACCCAGTAGCAGCTAAGAAATGAGTGGCTCGCCTATGTTGACGATGTTCTGCTCCTCAGACATCATGAGGTTCTCCAAGACTCGAACCCTGGGGTAAATATAGTTTGAGCTTCATAATACATCAAGGGTAGTGAAATCATCCAGTAGAAGAAATGAGCAGGGGAACTAATCCGTAAGGCCTTTGAGTGCCTCAGTATCTATTGCATCCTGCAGAGGTAAAGTCAGAGAGTAGATAGTGGTCTCCTGATCCACATGAAATACAAAGGCTACTGCTTGGAGGTCATTTACCAAAGAGAAAGCAGAGGAATCTTCAGTTACCAAGGAGAAAGCAGAGGAGTGATGTGTGTTATTGATGAACACAGCATCTCCTCTCTCGGTTCTTTCTCCAGTTAGGTCATCCTTTCAGCGAATGTTTCAGTGAAGTATATAGCCCTGTAGTACAGAGGCGTCAGTTGTTTTAATTGTGTTTCCTGTAAACCCAAGCACAGGGGTTGTGCCAGTGCCAGGAGTTGCAGTTCCTCCCCATGGGTCCTCAACCCATTCGTGTTTCATTGTAGTACAGGGGCCACTTAACAAGGGATGGCACCTTCATTCTGTCTTTGTGCCAGGGTGGGGGTCACCTTTCGGACAAGATGGCTGTCCTAATATGACTTCAAATTCCATTGCCTCTGAAGCAGAAGCAGCAGAACCGTTACATCTATTGACATAGACATGGTCTGATGGTCTGCCTATTTATGCCTGTGGTGAGAGCTCCCCACAGTTTTTTTTTCTTTTTTCTTTTTTTGTCCAAGGAGGACTTTGTAGAAACTACCACAACAGCAGTAGAGACAGTACTGGATATTTTATGAGCCTCTGTCTTTAGAGGTAGTTGGAGCTCCTCAGTGGTGGCAACCATATATTTTTCTGATGTTATTGGAGGGGCTATAGGCTCCTAAACAACTGCTGATTGGCAAGTGCACTGACAGACGCAGGTACTTCTGCTGACACTAGCAACCTCCGTTTGTGTAGAAGCACTGCCTGTTGAAAGAGGCTTTTTAAGGGGCAAAGCAAGTGATGCAGAGGATGTGGGAGACTGCATGGTCTTATAAATCCTCTTGGGCTCACCGTACAATATATGGTCCAATGTCTCAATCTCCTGTATCTTCCTTTCTTCAAGGAAGACACTGCAGTCCCTACTACAGTCAGGGTGATCCTCAGAGAAATGTACACACTTAGAAGGAGTGGAGGAATCAGCTACATCGTCAGCAACCTTGCCATATTTGACACAACTGGCTTCACCCTTACATCCTAAGATGGTGTGCCCAGATGTTAACATTTTAAAACAGCGCTTGGGTTGGGGACATAGGGCCATACTCTTAGGCCGATGAAACCATCCGTGATATGCTCCGCACGTTTCGTGTTATTGAAATAAGGATTAAGGAGTTAGACTTTTATTAGAGCCCCATTCACGTTTTCCAATATATTCTGCACATCGGCGGGCGGAACCTTCTTGAGCTCACTCTTCCTCCTTGCGAATGTCTATGAACCTCTACAAGACACAGCACCTCTACTGCTGTTAAAGATGTTGTGGAGCGCTGACCCTGTAGCAGGTATTTAGCTTTCTGGAGGTTTGTCACTTTTTGAGAACCAGCAGTTTCAACCAACAGTGTTCCGTTATGCAGTAACGTGACTGATTTCAGTGTATGGCGATGTCCTCTAAACGTTTTAGAATGCAAATAGGCGAAACCATCTCAAAAGTGCTCCATTTCCGCTTCACAATCGAAAACACATTCTGTCGAGCACCATGCGTTCTGTTACTATGCAGTGAAAAACTCTGTGTAATCCCAGAGTTGGAGGGGCTAGATACACAAACCCGATTGTTAGATTGGGTTTTAGTACCTATCAGCTGCCTACTCATTCCGTTGGGTGGAAGAAGAGGAAATTTATGGGTTTCCATCTTGGTTGGTCACAGGAGTAGCTGTGGAAATAAAAGTCAAGCCAGACAGAGCCCTGCTTGTCTAGGTAACATTATACAACTGAGGTGCGGCAGGTTCCCAAGAGGTTGCCCACTAACGACTGTTCCACCTTAACGACATTAACCTCATCAGCACCCACCGCACGTTCAAACTTTAAAGTTTTTTATACAGGTTTCTACTATCCTCGCGATCCAGTCGGTCAAGCCAAGATCCCCATTCCGTGTGACATACAACGCTACACTGCTTCGACACACAGTGGTCGCTGAAGCATTCCCAGAGCCTACAGTGATAGGGGCCTGGCGGTGCTTGCCAAACCTCATCTCAGTAACCCTGGGATCGCAAAGCCCCTACCCAGCTAACGAAACCTGAGCCCTTGAGAGGCAGACAATCTGTGAATACAGTGGCATTCAAAGGTTCGATGACAGAGACAAGGCCGGAATACCAAATGTTTTTTTGCAATACTCTTTCACTGAGGTAGATTCTACTGGAGGAGGAGGAGGAGATTAGTGTTCAACGTCCCGTCGACAACAAGGTCATTGGGGACAGAGCACAAGCTCGGATTATGGAAGGATGAAGAAGGAAATCGGCTGTGGCCTTTCAAACGAACCATCCCTGCATTTGCTTCAAGCAGTTGAGGGAAACCACCAAAAACCTAAAGAAAGATATCTGGACGTGGGGTTGAACCATGGTCCTCCCAAATGCAAATCCTATGTGCGAACCACTGCGCTACCTGGCTTAGCGGCAGATTCTCCTATTGTCCCTCCTGTAAATTGCGGCACGAATGGTAAAGTGACAGATATCGAAATAAATTACCACAATTAAGAAATGCAACATAAATTTTTCAGTAGAGGAGAGCCCACTGGGCCCGGAAGGATATCAGTTCGATTTTAGACGGAGGCTTTTAAAGAACGTGGCTCTCTTCTAGTAGTAATGTATTGCAAGTTGCTGCGGAAGTGAAGTGGTCTAGTGACTGCAAGAAAGCGCAGGTCATTCCCACTTCCAAGAAGTGTCATTGAACAGACTCCTCTGACGGCGGTCCATTGTAGAATTCTGGAAGATGTTTGATGATATGGGATTATGATACTTCTGGAAACCGAAAATATCTTCTTCTGGAATAAACAACGATTGCGTAAACCGATCTAGCCCTGTTTGTCCACGAAAGCTAGGAAACAGTAGATAAAGACGCGCAGGTAGATACCGTGTTCATTAATTACCAGAAGGGGTTCGCTACAGTTCAGTAACCTGCCTAATGAACAAAATACCTGGTAGTTGTAATTAATGTGCCGCTACTCACGGAGGTCTAGTGTGGGCTGTAATTATCATAGAGCAGCGAAACGTGGTAGAAAGGCAGACGCGGAACCGATTTACGCTGGAAAAAAAAAGGAGTTTTAACTTTGGCAACGAGGAGCAAATCTGTTGCAGAGAATGCTAGAAAGACGTACAGAAATATTTCTATGTGTAATCGATTAAGAGCTGGTTGTGAGCAGAAAACGTCCAACAATTGAGAACGCCACAATGTTGATTTTTTAACCTCTGTTTACACAGTTTGTTCACTATGAGAATGGAGACGATGGCGAGATGCTGTGTCTTTAAAACTATGTGATCAACTGTCCCTTGCAAAAGTTCCAGTGGAATCTGAGCAACGTGTATCTGTATACTGGACTCCAGATCAGACAGAGTACTGTACTAGGAGTAAGCTCTGCTGCCGCGATGTGTAATGGCTGGTGGAAGTGACTCAGTCCACTTGCACTTGGAGCCCCATCACTCCGACAACATCCTCCATACTTAGTACAGCGAGTCTCATACTACAGTAGTAACTAATGTACGATCTGGATTGTAATTCTTGCTGCATTATTTGTAAAGAGTCTTTGAACGCTTGGAGAAATACACGTTAAGTAAATATTCTTTTTCTTGCGTATTCTTATTCGCTATTCATTTCTGCTCCTGTACAGGTTTCCTATGACGACAGTTCCAGCATCTCTCTGTATGTCCCTCCCCATAGGGAGTACAAAGTCATATGTGGAATCACAGCATTCTTACTAAATAGAAATCCCGAATTATACTCGCACTCATCCATATCAGCACTGTAACTGGTGAGGTTCACATACAACTGTCTCTCTAAGAGTGGACGGTCTCTCTTCTCAACAGCCATACAGTTCACTCATGTAATGGCTTGTCAAATGACAGTGTGGATGTCATACCGTTATACAAAGTATACAGTCGCAGCTTTGCACCACATGGCCAAAACTGGAACTAACATTTTTCCAGCTAAGTTCAGCAATTAATGCACTAGTCTTCCTACCAGGTTTCGCTGCCATACGATAACTACATTCCACGTAGACCCCCGTGAATATCTGCACTTCAATTATAACCACCCTGATGGATTAAGGAGTGTCTAGTAAACAGAATGAAAGACACTCTCAGTGGATGGAAATCTTCGGATGGAAAACTAATTACGGGCAAACTCCAAGGGAGTGTTACACGACCATTACTTTTTACAGTGTGTGTACAAATGACCTAATGAATCACGCTCAGATTTCCTTATGGTTTCCCGCGTATGATTCTGTTGTATACAGAAACGTTGCACCTCTGAAAATTGTACCGAAATGCTACAAGAAATGCAGCAGTTTGACGCTTAATGCAGCGACTGGATACTAATTTCCATCATGAGCAACTGAAACGTGTTGAGCACAAACAGGCAGAAAGACTGTTATTGTAAGATTACACCGCTACAGAACGATCAGTGGAAACATTTATCTCTATAAAATATGTAGGAATTTCGTATGGAATTACTTGAAGTGGAACGACCACACATCCAACAAAGTTGGTTATAAAACCCTAGACCGACCAATACCCGTTCTAAATCAGGGATATATACCGGATAGGATTGCTAGAGGGAATGGAGAAAATCCAAAGAGCTTTTAATTTCGGACTCTTTTAGTAAGCGCGAAAGCGTGACAGACATGCTCACGCAACACCTGTAGCAGACAGTACAACAGAGGCGTCCTGCATCCAGGTCTTGTTTACCGCTGAATTTGAGAGAGCGTACCTTCTTTGTAGAGCAAACCAGTATATTTCGTCATTCTACGTATATCTCGCAAAAATACCATGAAGGCAAAGTTCGAGAGATTCGAGCCATCACAGATACTCACCAGCAATCGATATCCACGCGAACCATTCGCGCCGCGAACAGGAAAGGATGTAATTGATAGTAGTATCAACGTAATTTAAAGTAGGCATAAGTCTCATGGTCAGGCTACAACGGCAATACAAAAACAAATAACAAAACTGCACTCGAGGTAAAAGAGAAGGATAATCTAATGAGAGGGTATATTCACTCTGCATGTTGACCTTAGCGTGGTGGCCTTATCACCCACTTTGTTCATGACGTGGCTGTCTTCTTGTTGGGTGTTCAGTTACCTTCATTGCTGTGGCTCCATGGATGTGGTTGGCCACTGTTGAAAAATTGGCTAACACGACATCACAATCAACACTGCTAAGCAGCTGAAACAAGATGGCTGCTGAAATAAATTTTGTTTCGATTTAAATATCGGTATGTCGATTCTGGAGGTGCCAGTCTCTTTCAATGACTTCTGTATATCTTGACGACGAATTTTCGATGTTGGACGACGCAATACGTTACAGTAACATGGACGGCGACTATTTGGTATTAAAAATGACAGTAAAAAAATGACAGTAAAAAAATTTTCCCGAAGGGTTACAGACTTTGCTGGAAAACATATTTATAAATACACACATCCACGAAGGACTTGCAGCGCCCAATAGACGGGCAGGTGTGTTGCTATAGTGACCTTTCCACTGCCGACTCACCCCTCCAGTTGTTTTTAAACACAAACATACACACGCCTGGTATGGCCGCGCTCGAATGGATTGCAGCATTTAAATTTAAAGTAAAGCAAATGTACGGACGCATTAGAGGCAACACTGTAATATAAGAATGAAATTCCATCATACCACAAACAGTTCTGACCAATGAACGGGTCCGCACCATGATGTTATGCGAGGGTCGCTCTTGAACAAGGGAATTTGCACCAATTGAACGCAGGATTCAAAGTACAGTATAGCAGACAAGGAATCGGTTCCGGTTGACAGGCAGCATTGAAGACTTACAAAGCAAAGGCCGTCCACGCTCTACATGTGTCTAATATGATAGATATCCGTGACTTCTGAATCAAAGAACACGTGGTCTGAGTGCTCATGAACCAAAATCGGCTTTCGATGTGGCTTCAGGACGTCTTGTATCGTATCAGTCCGTTACGAGACTGTTGCGTGATACATATCACCAATCCCGCTTAAGGTTCTGAAGTTTAAATTATGGACAAATGCAGTATGTTAATAAGGCGCTGATTTCTTTTGGAATAACAATAAGCAAGAAATGTCGCTTGATGCACACAGATGTTCAGCATTAAACTAAAGACGGCGTTGAATGAGAAAGGCTTTTACTGACACAGAATAAATTTAGGGATTGACAGTAATGAACCCAGAAACTCAATGGTCATGGGCCCAACCAAAAATCCATAAAACTAGTGACCCAAATCGGCTGGTTAATAATACTATGAACCATCGAGACTACCAAGTTATGAAAATGCTTCATTACATTTTCAAAAACAATTATAAATTTGAAACCTCACAATCAATAAAAGATACCAATCCTAAAACAGCTCCTGATCTCACTCAGTGCAAAGCATGTTTCTCACGATACAGTAACTTTTACTGAAGCACACCCTTCAAGTAGTCTACAGACGTAACTAAATATAATTTATTAAAAAAGTGAGACAATATCTCCAATTGAAGTGGTTGACCAAATTTATTGCTGAATCTTTTTTTTCTCTCACAACTGTTTCACTTTTAATGGCAAAATATATAAACAAAATTTAGTCTTAGCAATACGTGGTCCAACAATGACAACATAACTCCAGATACTCTGCACTATTGCAGGTATGTTGGTAACACCTTCATCGTGTATGATCGAACTGTAGAAGAAATTTGTAAAGTAGATTCAATAGCAAAAAAATAAATAAATAGATAAATAAAACTTAATAAAATAAAGAGAATAAGTCGACTTCAACATAGAACATGTGAGGTGCCTCTTAAGTTCAAGCCAGATTTTATCTCCTTATTTTCCAGTTTTACAATTGTCTGCTGATATTATGCAGCATTCATTGAGTGAAACGATACTGCTAATCGCCCATAGTCGGGAGAAAGATTTCAGTTCCCACACTGGCTGATGGAGCCGGTGGATCAGATGGCGTTGCGAGGGGACGGTGGTTTTGAGGCGCTCTGGCTAGACATTAAAACGCTCGTTATGTCAGCACCGAGGTACGTAGGAAAAGCGTAATTATTCTGACGCGAAAGAAGTAATCTTGCTTAATAAATATTTGAAAACGTAAGTCGCTTTTTTCAATACATGTATTAGAAGAAGCCTGTAGACCATCAGTACTTTTTTACAACAATATTACAACGTCATAAATCGATCATCTTAATAAATATATGAATAATATTTAAGCTAACGAATATGTACGGGTGGGTATTAAACATTAGAAGAGTAAGAACGAGGTACAGGATGCTCACCGTAGTCGCCATTCGCCAATGAGATGCCTTCCGATCTCTTCTAGTCGGAGACCATGTTCTCAGTAAATTGTTAGTTTTCAGTTTATCATTATTAATTGCGTCGATATTATCAGTTTAGGATCTTTCGTAAATAAATACATCGTAATAGCATCCCTTTCGAGCGTTATTCCAATAATATAGTTCCCTCCTTCATCACTTAGAACTGCAGTTTACAAAGAGCTCGACGGCGCTGATACTGCTTCTGCGAGGAACATAAATTTCTAGAGCTTCCAAGGAAAACAGATAGAACGAATCCTGGACGACGAATCACTAAGGTAATCCAAGGACAGATTGTCTCAGTCTCCGCAAAACTCGTACCGAAAAGCACCACGCCTTAAATACCATCGTGTCCTGTCTCACAGGTTAACTGCCATATTTCCGGAGGTTTACGACAAGTAGGGGGATCTTTTAAACACCAGAAAACTAACAAAATGAATTTTTAGACATTAAAATGAGTAATATAAACCAAACCATGAAAGTCAATACACACAAATACTGACAAATAGAGATGGTGTCATTGCTACGAGTATATGCCAAACTTACATAAAGATCATGCAGTCAGAGCCGTCTTCAACAGAGTACAGTAATTCCCACTTAGCGCTGTCAACTATGAGACAGAATGGAATACAACCAAGTATACTGCTCGTGGCAGTGTCGGTCAGGAACAACATATTTCAAAGAGCTACTTTCCACAACAACTTACAATAACCTAAGCATATAACTCTACCATATTTACTAGTCTTTTCAGACAAAATAGCCAAATTGGTCACAAACTGAGGTCTTAGCGTCAGTGTCACCACCACAATTAATTTAAGGAAAAAACTGGTGCATGACACATCACAACCAGATAAGAGAGGTATCTTAAAGTAACATGCAGCTATTGTAACAAATTCTACGTCGGACAAATGAGCAGAATTTTTAACTCCATTTTAAAGTATACATTGATAGACTGAGACTCAATAAAGTTAGTAATTTAGCTATAAAGAGACATTACACAAAAACAGAGACAGTATTGCAATAAACCATGAGTGCAAAATAGTGCACACTTTACAGATAAGCTGGGAAATTGACATCATGGAGGAAATGAAATTATCATTCAGGATCAGAAGTAGAGAAGCGAGATCCTCATCAAAACTACTTATTTCAAAAACACTCATTTCTTCAAAAGAAAATGTGTAAAAATTTAGAATATTTATGAATCTTTGTACCAGTAAAATCTTGTAACTATTCAAAATTATTCTTCTGTTGTCATTTTTAGCAACAAAATGTCAAAGTCTATTTCATTGTAATACATTTTATCGATCATCATCGGAGATACGAAAGCAAGATGCGCAGAAGAAATTGCAAGTGACCAACAACAACAGAACCGACATACCGACAGTAACATCGAAAAAGGCTTGTTTTAGCGCCGTATTGCTTGTGCTGCATACCGTAATGCGACAACATCCAAGCAACAAGGTCCAAGCAGCTACAGTAAATGGAGGTAACTGAACACACCAGAACGAGACAGTCATTTCGTTAAGAAAGGGGTGATAATTTAAAATTATGTGAACAACAGACGTATTTATGAATTGGATATTTCCTCGTGTTAGTTTATCCTCTTTCTACACAGGTTGATTGCATTACTTGCCAGCACTTTACAAGCTACTTTAATATCTATTTGTTCTTTCGTTTCAAAACGAGGTTTACACCTCAAAACATATTGCCTCTTTAAGTAAATAGCTTCAGAAGTCAATAAATTTTGTGAATTTTAGTCGTCTCTGAACAACTTCTCCCTATTTCATATATAAACCGCCCCCTGCCACAGACAGGAAAGTGTGTGTCCGAGTATGGAGGTGGTCGTAGATACAGGTGACTAAATTCTCTTTTTCAGGTCACATTTCTCTGTTATTCACCTCACGCCTCGAAGAGCTGTACATGGGAATTTTTGAGCTGCTGCGATGTAGAGTGAAATATTAATGGAGATCTGCAAACCGTGCCGTACCAAGGAGCAACAAAAACTTGTGATGTGAAGATGAGAAAATGCGTAGCGCCGTGTGTGGTGTCACGTACTGTAGGTACTCCGTGCCAGCCGCTGCGTTTGCCCTGTCACACGGGCGGCTGCCCCGCGTCCCATTGGGAAAGTAGCCAGCGCCGCTACTTCCGTCGCTGAGCAGCATCGCTGAAAGTAAACGTGTGGCAGCGTACGAGCGGTTCGTGTTGTATCACCGCCCTGAACAATCACAGCATGCTATTTTCTGGATGTAAAGGGTAAAATCCCGTAAAAAATCTTCTGCAAAACCATGTAATTGAAATGGTCACCTACTTGTATTATTAACACATTTTGTCACCATAGACACTGAAATCACTTTAATAGTAACTATCCTATTAAAATTCTTATTCCTAAGATATCTGCGATGTAAAAAAAGACAATGTACGCAGTCTACTCAAAAACTTCGAGACCATTCGTAAATTTGCGCCAATGGTGTGTTGGAGCGAAATGCGGTTAGCATCCCTGCCCATGCCTGGTTTTAATGTGAAACTGCCAGAAGATTCATTATTGTTCATTACTGTGTGTCTGTTAGTTATTGTTCAGTGCTGCATTGAGTAGGACGTTGTGTCTCACAGTTTGCGTAATTCGTGATGGAAGAGTCAGAGGACCAATGCGACTGCATTAAATTTTGCATGTACTCAAGAAAACCCGTACAGATATACACAATATGATGCCTACGGTGACACACTCAGCCCTATTGGTTCGTGACCATTGCGCAAAAAACTAATTCACTGTGTTGCCTCATCCTCCATACTCTCCATACCTGACCCCTGCGAACTTTTTTTTCATTTCCAGAATTGAATACCCCGTTGAAAGGACGTCGATTTGTAACAATAGACGAGATAACAGAAAATTTGCATACGGTGCTTCGTGCGGTCCAGTAACAGGCTGAAACTGGAAGCGGTGTATCAATTGTGGAGGAAACTGTTTTGAAGAGGACCATGCACAATAACTAAAAGGCACGCACAGAAAAATATGTAGGGCGAATTTCCGGAATATTTTGAATAGACGCCTTGTTTGTGAAGCCCTAGGTCGAAGTGAAAGATGGTCTGATTGGCCTAATCAGTTCAAGTTAAAATAAATTGATTCTCTTAAAAGCTTTGTATATAATTGCAGAAAAATGTTTCGACATGGAAATTTTAATTAGTGTGTTTCTTAGATCAACGGTATACGATGAGTAACGAAAAGGGATGGGAAGGCATTAGATGTAATATTAATAACAAAACACTTGTTCGCTAGCCCTAGAGACTGTTAACTCACCATGGCATGTTCTGTGCTCTAAAAGACGTAGGACTTGATGATCCACATATATTTCAGTGATAGCCAAGGTGGTTTGTGCTGGCTTCATAGACCGCTCATTGGTACCCACAGTGTCCCGTTAATTCTCGACTGGGTTAAACTCATAGAGAGCCGTAATCTTGAATTTGCCGCACAGCGTTCACCAACACGCCTGCTTGCAACAATAAAGAGGAAACATGTGGCATTGTCCTGTGCAAAGATGGAGTCTTCTTCAAAGTAAAGCCACAAAAGTAAAGAAAATTTGTAAGACATCATGCACATTAAAACCTTTGTACGAGGCCAGTACGTCATTATTACTGGTGTCTGAATTATTTATGTGATCTCACAAATCTTACTATCTATGTTCCATCAACGTCGGATAACGCATTCTGGATGTACTGAGATGTTTGAACTAGGGCTGTATATGAAATATCGATATGATGACAATACGATACTTTTCCAAAACCTATTTCGATACCCATCGACGGTATAAACTATTCCGATATATCGATGAATCGATATGAATTTGATATTGAGAGCCGATATTTTTATTTTATGTAGTATTTTTTTCGCAGTTTTCGATAAATATTTAAAGTTGTTCTTTTTAAATCGTAGGAGAACATAATTTTGCTTTCACTGTGTGAAGGAGTCTACTTCTAGAGCTTTCATCACGTTCAGTCTTTCTCTTTGACTGTGTAAAGCAAGTGTAGATGGCACAAGGAGAAAGTTCGATTGCGTCCGTGGGTGGAGGTGTGAATGAAATAACAAGATATTCGAGTGGAAGGAATAGCACATCAGTAGCGTTAAAAACCATTTTTTTTCATAAATAGTGTCCTACGTCTTCACATCGGCAGTCTCAAAAACAGCAGATATAAGTGATGAACAAAAATCTAAATGACAGAATTGGTTCCTCCGGTGGGTGGAGACGTGTCAGAGGAAATTCTGACGTAATCGGCTGTCGGCGCTAACAGCATAAACTGGAACGTTTTACAACGCAATTTTAACACTACAACTGCTAGGTCGCTGGCCTTTGCAGAACTGAAATAACAGAGAAGTCCACATGAAGTGTTCCGTACAGATCCGATATGTCACGAAACCGAACGACGCACCCATCGGACAACTTTTATTGTGTTACTCACCTGCAGTTACGATAGTTAGCGAAGTGGGCATTGCCAAGTCTGAATGTTTATCATTTCTCTTTCAATTCTTGCTCTAAGGAGGATAAGAAGGCTGCTAGCTTGTTGATGCGCAGATATCTAATAATACATGAATACTTAAATATCCATCTCTAAAACTGGCAGCATATCTACAATGCACAACCGGTATTTTTTTTATTTGCTGGTAAGTCAATATTTTATACGTCGACATATCCGTACTTTTCAGATACCACGATAGACTACAGTGATAGTTTTCTAATATCGATGTATCAGATACAAGATATTTATAAAATCTCAACAGTCCCATAAAGAAACTTTCGCTCTGCAGCGGAGTGTGCGCTGATATGGAAGTTCCTAGCAGGTTATAAGTGTGAACCAGACCAAGACTACTGAAAGCCTGTAGTAATGGAATGACCAAGTAATTACTGTTTACCAATGTCAATCTGAGGGTGCGAGGGATACAGTAAACCGGCAGCTGTCCACCTGTTACAAGCTATTGGACATCCAGAAGAGATTCCATGGTGAACGCCAGCGGTAATATCATAGATATACACTAGCAGAATTATTTCAACAGTATCATAGAGATATACGCAATAGGGCAGCAAACGTCAGGTGGACAGGAGATGCCTGTAGGCAGCATTAGTGTCGTGGTGAGATGTCTGCAGAATGTCTACAGTAATGCAAAGGCGATGCAACTTTATTGTCCTAGCAATAATAAGATGGAACTAAAATGAGGAAGTTAGACCAAGCATATCAACTGATAAAGAATACTTATAACAAAAAGTCTATGAGTATATGGGTCAAGTTCGGACATTATAATACAGTTGTAAGACCTGAGGGCTTATATGCGTCCGAAACTTTGACCACGAATAGACAAGGTCAAGCTGAGCGGCTGGACAAACGAGAGCGTAGGGATAGTAAGGGAAAACCTCGGTAATACATGGGTTGATGGGCAATGGCGAATGAGAGCAAATGAGTACTTGTACAGCAAGACAGAACCTATCACAGCATCCATTAAGAAGAGAGGATTTTTGTTTTACGGTCATCTCACGACGATGGACGGTGACCGAGTAACTAAAAGAATATGGAGTTTCATGCAATCTAAGAAAACAAGGCCAAGGTGCTACGAAGAATGTGACAAAGATCTTAGGTAGATTGGTTTTCGACTTGTTGAACATCACCTCCACTCCCTTGACCTCCTACAATGTACACACCATGTCAACACCTACGTTGCGGATCCCTCACATAGTGCAATCTCTCCCGGTTCCACAGACCATGGCTCACCCGCAGACGAAGACACTCCAGCAGCCTAGCAGTTCGATACATTTTTCCCTCAGGTGACAAGAGTATTCTAGATTTTTCGATTTAACAAACTGTCAACATCGCACCATTGTCCGGAGTCAGATATACAGGCAAAACATTTCCAACTTCCTTTCGAATGCCTTCTTCGACCCTCCGTGCAGTTGTAATATCCCTGTAATGAGCAGCATACTTCTAAGTGAACATTGGTCACATGAGTGCTCATCACCTGGACGCCAGAGGTACGCAACGGAATTACTGCGTGAAGCATAATGTGCAATCTTGTACAGCAATTTTTTTTCATTAGATACAGATAATGTTACTGTATCCACTGTTACATTCCATCGACTTTATATATGTCACGGACGAAGCAAAGTGGACGTTTACGTCTGTACGAAGTTCACGCTAAAAGCTAAAGCTAACAGTAAGTGAAGAAAATACACAAAATACCATATTTTGGAAGTGTAAATTAGATGCAGTTTGGTGCTTTAATTGAAAAAATGTTTGGCGCGAGTGAGACTAAAACATTGGCGAGCCTACGGCATTCTGTCGTCTGACTGAGCCGATGAGACAGTGTCAGCACAGAGCAGAATGCGTGCTACCTGTTCTTGGCCTTGCTGTGGTATGTTATGGCTTTCCTAGAGCCTCGTTTTTTACAACTGAACTTTTGTATAAACCTAACGGTGTAATGGTAGGAGTAGGTTTTGCTAGATACACTTTTGTCGCGAACTGGGCTGAAGAATCACATGTTCACCGCCACTTGCGTCATTTTTTTTTTCACCCCGTAGATGCACTCCCACTCGCAGATACGTCCTATAGCAGATGCATCAAACTCTCGAGAGGCACAGAAATGTTTGACTACTACTTCTTACACTCCTTACCATACTTTTAGCAGTGTGCGGTATTGGGGGAAAAATGGCCCTTTAGGGGAAAATCAAGCTTTTCACTAAGAAAAAATAAAAATTGTTTTAGTTTTTAGCGTCCACCCCTGGAACAGTTCCAGCCGAGATATTTTATCCGTGGAGGAAAATCTTTTTTAGCTATTATATGTATGCCCTTTAGAATATGACATATATTTTTTACCGTCCCTGGCGAATCTTCTGGATTTTGAACCGAGGAAGAGGGACTTCGGGTTATAAAATGTAAGATGCAGGCGTCCCTACACCTTGCAGCACTGTGGAAGTAGGATTAAAAAGTTTTACACGTAAAAAGGCGCGAACAAGTCAAGATGTTTTGATATAAATGTCTTTGAAGCCGCTATGTAAGCGAAAAGGTAGCCCCAACCGTTTACATTCCAACTCTGCCCGGGATATATTCGACATTTTTGTGCTATGATACGTGCCTTTTTCACTTGGTTTCGAACTTCTATTGCACCATAATTTTGACATCTGACCACCGTAGTCTGGCAACCAATGTAGATTTTTGTTTAGTCGGGAGGTAAAGAACTTTTTATTGCCTTCAGAACCATGTTACTTATAGCGTGACGTCCGATATAGCATACACAACAGAACAGAACGACCATTAATAGGTTGTATTTTTTCTATCATCATATAAAATTAGAATCGATTCCATTAATCTGGAACAAAGAAGTGAAGAACGTAATAGACATTACAAACACGCGTTTTTTGCTTGTGAAAGCGAAATGGAACTAATTTTTTTTAAACTGAGTTTTCAGTTTTATCGTGATAATAGATCTTTTATTTATTTGATTCATTTTTAACGGTTGCACTGCGTTCAATGCACGTAAGAACGAATTTTATGTGCCACACATAACTCTACATTAAACCATCATATCTCAGTAACGGATAGAGTTTATTTGATATAATTCCTTTTACTTCATCCGTTTATCTACCTTCGCGCAGTGTTTGTACAGTTTCGTTCAAATTTAAAGCATACAAGTGGCGCACGTCAAAGAGTTTCCAGAAAAACGTGTTTATTGAATTTCTTGCACTTAAAGTGCGAACGGTGCACATACAAATGATGCATTTGGCTGAGCGTTAGTTTAAGCCCAATTAAAATCTGATGCAAAAAGAATTAAGGAATTAATTGATTGGTACAATTTGCCTGTGCGCCAGCCCAGGCTCGTCATTCAAACCCTGCATAACCCGATGTTTCTAGCTCAAGTATGAACCAAGTACGAAGATCCCTCCCCTAAAAACCGTGATTCTGAATGCGCGGCCTTCTCAGACGATTCATATAGTATTTGGCACGCCAGGAGGTATATATTCAGTATGGAATCTAATATGCATCATACAGTGAAGAGCCAAAGAAACTTGTCCACCTGCCTAATACCGTGTAGGGACCCTGCGAGGACGCACAAGTGCCGCAACACGACATGGCATGGATTCGTCTAATGTCTGAAGTAGTTCTGGAGGGAACTGACAACATGAATCCTGCAGGTATCTCTACAAATCCGAAACAGTACGAGATCCTGGAGAACTCTCTTGAACAGCATGTTACAAGACAGCCCAGATATGCACATTAATGTTCATGTCGGGGGAGTTTGGGGTGCCAGCGTGGGTGTTTAAACTCGGGAGAGTGTTCCTGGAGCCACTCTGTAGAAATTCTGGCAGCATTGTCTTGCTGGAATTGCCCAAGTCTGTCGGGATGCACAATGGACATAAATGCATCCACGTTATTAGACAGGATGTTAACTGCACAAGCCCCACACCTTTTCAGAGCCTCGTCCAGCTTGATCAGCCCCTGCTGACATGAAGGGTCCATGGATTCATGAGTTTAACTCCATACCCGTACACGTCCATCAGCTCAATACAATTTGAAACGAGACTCGTCCGACCAGGCAACATGTTTCCAGTCATCAACTCGCTGTTGACGGACCCACGCGAGAAGTAAAGCTTTGTGTCGTGTAGCCATCAAGGGTACATGAGTGGGTCTTCGGCTCCAGAACCCCCTATCGATGATGTTTCGTTGAATGTTTCGCACGCTGACACTTGTTGATGGCCCAGCACAGAAATCTGCAGCAATATGCGGAAGTGTGGCATTTCTGTCACGCTGAACGTTCTCTTCAGTCATCGTTAGTCCCGTTCTTACAGTATCATACAGTTAATGACTTCGGAGATTTGATGTTTTACCAGATTCCTGATATTGACGGTACACTCGTGAAATAGTCTTACGGGAAAGTCCCACTACCTCACTACCTTGGAGAGGCTACGTCCCACGATCACGCACCGGCTGCCACACCACGTTCAAACTCACCTACATCTTGATAACTCGCCACTGAAACAGTAGTAACCGATCTAACAACTGTGGCAGACACTTGCCGCCTTATATAAGCACTACCGACTGCAGCGGTGTATTCTGCCTGTTTATGTATCTCTGTATTTGAATACGCAGGGCTATATTGATTTCTTTGGTCGTCGTCGTCTTGTGACTAGGGCCTCCCGTCGGGTAGATCGTTCGCCGGGTGTAAGTCTTTCGATTTGACGCCACTTCGGCGACTTGCGCGTTGACGGGGTGAAATGATGATGATTAGAAGAACACGACACCCAGCCCCTGAGCGGAGAAAATCTCCGACCCAGCCGCGAATCGAACCCGGGACCTGAGAATTGACATTCTGTCGCTCTGAGCACTCAGCTACCGGGGCCGGATGGTTTCATTGGTACTTCAGTGTAGTTTTGGCACTTCTGTGGGTACATAATATCACGCACGGATTCGAGTGCTACATTTTGTTTGAATTTCAACGCAATCGGTGAAGAACTTTCAGGGTTACGATTTTTTTGAAACTAACTTTTACATTTTGTGTACATGGAAATTTAATCGATGGTTGGGATCGAACTAGCGACCCAGTGCATTTTAGTGTTAGATAATGATGTTGTTCATAGACTACAGTGTTCACCATTGTGTCGTATCAATATAAAAGCAATATAGTGCTGCCCAATCTGTCTAGGCCGTGAGAAGTGCATTCCGCTATGGTTCCGTAGCTGTGTAAGTTACTAGCATTGAAAACGTTGTAATGCAGGGCTCTTACCAATAACGACAGTATCTAATTAGTTTAAATGTAAAGGGACCAGTTTCAACAAGGTGTGTCAATCTGGGGGACAATGTAGAAGTTCTGAAAAATTCTCTCAATGTTTTGAAACTCCTCCACGACGCTATTGACTTCCACACCACAAAACCAAAATATGCTAGGAACCATGCGTCTTCGATCACCCCCCGTTCAATGACGGTTAACTCGAGACGTGGTTCCATATATACTACACTCTTATACTATACACACCTACTCACTACGCCCCTAACAGTCTGCCAAGTCTTCGTGTGTACCATGTCGACTTGTGTTTCATGTAACCGTATCATTTGAGCTTCACATATAGCACTTTTACAAGCTTCCAGAAGTTTATGGTCACTCAGTTTACACTGATCAGCCAGAATATTATGACCACGGAACTACTATGTATACAAACTCGCACAAACGATAGCAGCGTCACCTAGCGGGGAGTGGCAGCTAGCCAGACACACGCACGGTGGATCTAGTATCAGTGAACGTGCTGTCCGTGTGTAGAATTAGGAATGCGAGCGATCTATCTGAGTTTGACCCATGGCAGATTACGATGGCCCGGAGGCTTGGCACGAGCGCTTCGGAAACTGCAAGACTTGTCGGGCGTTCGAGGAGTGCTGCAGTTGAGTGCCTTCAACACTTGGTCAAACCAAGGTGAAATCACGTCCAAATGTCGTGCGATAGAGCGGCCAAATCTCATTACCAATGTGGGACATCGTAGGCTCGGCATGCTGGTGAAACAGGACAGGTGGTCAACTGTGGTGCACATAATATCAGCTTTCCAACGATGGGCGTCCGCAGTCGACAGTCCGTGTATATGGCCCCCCCAGCTCGCCAGATCTGAATCCGATGAAAGACATCTGCGATGATTGAACGTGGCGTCAGAGCTCATTGGCCCCAGCCTTCGCATTTAGAGCAATTACGTGACTTGTGTTTGCAAATGTGGTCCCTCCAGCGACTTACCAACACCTCATTGCTTCCATGCAACGTCGCTTCGCCGCCGATGCAGTAGTAAATGTGAGCATGTCAGCTATTTGGCAAGATACCATAATGTTCTGGATGCTCAGTGTATGTTGATATGCTGACAAATTGTTGAGTGGTACTTAAGAAGGGTAAATAAATTAGTAGAATCAATGTGAAGGGTAACAGAAATTAGAAAATAAATGAAAAACTTAGTTTAGTTTAGAAGAATTACACACAGGGAAACAGCGGACAAAGCAGCACTGGCAACGGCCGGCGCTTGCAAGCCAGCGTAGCACGTTCAAGCGGAAGCTGTCCATTCAGCCGTCAGGGCAGTGCCAGACCGGCTCACATGTTTCTCAATTGTCACATGTGATCAAAGAGCCACTGACCGACGTTAAGAAGATTCTTGAGGAAGCTTTTCAACGTGACAGAAGAGGCAATGACCGTGAGGTCGTCCACCTCCAGGGAACTGAAATGAGTAAATATGCGAGACGGAGTGGGCCCGACAAGGGTAGCAGTAGTTTTCATTTCAATTTTGGAGCTGAAGACCGCCATGCAGGAAGAGACTACATCATACACAGACGCACCAAGACCGCCGCTGTAATGGAATAGCAACGAACAGCCTCGGCGCCATAAGACAGAAGTTAAAAGGTATTTGAAGACTGATTTTTACGTACCCGGGTGAGTCGTGAGGAAGGGAAGCAGACGGCCTCACATCAGCAGTCACCTGTGAGCTGGGATGAAGATAGGACAGCCGAAGACTGGCAAGCGGGAGTCCGTTGTTCGAGTCCGGGACACTGGCTTTCCCCCGCCGCGCCCCCGCCGGGACCTCCGCTGGCCGACGCACTACACTGACACACGCGGCCGCTTAGAAAAGAGAAATACTGGGACGCCACATTCGAGGTATCACCATCCGATTCACGACTTCGTTCTCAATAATTAAACGGATCACCACGATGCGCGTGTCCAGTCAACTGGGAGAGACGGCGACACTAGAAACACACCGCCAGGCGTAATCAGACGTCGCCGCTGCCACAGCAGAAGGCTTCGCAAACGAGCCAGAACAGTCCAGTAAGAAAACCGCTGCACAAATCTTCAATACAAGTTATCTTATGTAAAAATGTTGTTTAATTGTACCTCATACACGAGCCAAGGAGGAACCCACCCGGCCCACATATTGTTACGAGAGAAAAATTGATCTATTTAGTATCTTCACCCTGACATAATGCTTTTGAATTAAATGCCCATTGCAGTAATGCTCATCCTGACAATTGACTAGCATCAAAAGAGAAACCCAGTTACACTTAGTTACAGAAGAGTAAGAGACCATAGTGTTCTGGATGCTCAGTGTATATTGATTTGCTGACAAATGTAATGTAACGACCTTCACTAATTTGCACCTTCGGGAAAACTGGCAGCTGACTTAAGTTGTCGTTCCAATAACTCCACAGTGAAATTACATTAGCTGTGATCAGGTGGTGCACATCTACCGCAGCAGAAAACTATGTAGTGGATACGGACGTTGCGAAAATTTGTTGTGGACTTCCAAGTGGTACAGGGAACTAGTCCGTTTATCCGGAGGCTGGGTATCCCCTGACTGTGATAGTTAAATGGATGGGTGGGAGAGGGAGGGAGAGTAACTGCGCTCTACAATTGTTAAAAACTGACAGCCTAAGAGACTGAAACCAATTTCGGCTATAAACGCGTGAAAGAAAGCGAAACATCGGCTACAAGCGTCGCCTTTTGGTGGACAGGTAGAGAATTTACAAGGGATATTCAAAATAATATCAGCGCTGGTAGAGCTACCAAAATTAACAGAATTGGAAGATTCTTTAAAATGATGTCAAACAGAATATAAGTTGCATCAGCAGCATGTTATTAAAATACGGCAGAATTCTTGTCAAACTAAGATCCTTACGTACTGTAAGCTTATGCTGCGAGAAACAAAAATATCAGAAACCTATTCAACAGCTCTTGTGGAATCATTTGGTGAGAAAGGAGATCGAAATGACTGCTATCATTATAAGGGAAAAATTGTTTCCAGCTGGGTTTAAATTAAATGCAAAAGTTTGACTGTAAGGCTACGATATACAGTCTAAACAATTTTAACAGAAAACGACAGTCATTTTAGGTTAGGATGATGGCTAGTGAGTAGTGAGCAATATATTCTCTTTGGTCGCATTCATAATTTAAAAATGAGACACAAATATTTGTTCATAAACAGAAAAAGAGTGTTTAATAGTGAGACACACAGCTATCATCGTCTCAAGACGTTTGTTAGATATAACAGAACAAAACTCTGGCAAATATTATAAGGAAATGGAATTCCACGACATTTGATTTGGTCCATAAAAAGCTTGTACAGAGGATCCAAAATTTCCATCGTTTAATAGAAGTAGAAGACAAAATAATAATAAATAACCAATAATATTCAAAAACTGGAATGAAGAAACAACAACAATAAAGTAATGAAGCTATGTGAAGATAATTATATAAAACATTAATGCATGCTGATGACCAGACCGCAATAGCTACTTCAGAAGATGAATTAGAAAGAAATACTTTTAAATTAAACCTTGTTGATCATAATTACAATTATAAAATATCTACAGAAAAGAGAAAAGTATCTACTCTCCAAGGAATATAACATATGCGATTAAAGATTGTTATATAAATTAAAGTGATCGAATAAGTAAGAGATTTTAGCTACCCGGACAGTGACATTTCTTTTGACTGTTAAGAAAGCAAAATTTCATGGTGTGTGGAACAATAGCAGTACTACTGACAACATGACTCGTGCATTTCATGTTATTTATATGTATTTGACGATGCTGGTGCTGATTCCGCATTTAATATTTGACGATTCCACTATGGCTGCAGTACATTAGGACTTTGTTTTTATGAAACAGATCTGATGATGGTCATTAAAGACCGAAACCGGTATTCTGTTAACAAATAGTTTGTGACTGTAGACGTAAATTAAAGGAAACTTATTACAAATACGGATCAATGTTTTTTCCTGACGATGTCGCAGCTTGTGAAATAAGAACAACATTAAACAAGGAGACTGCTAACGAAATACAACAGACGTTCCACAGACGCTGGCTGTCCCAATACTACTTTCCGGAGCTGAAGCGCAGGTAGCGGACAACGAACACATGAATCGAATAATGTCCACATCAGTTGAAGAATGTAAATTAGAATAATCCTTGGTGTTAGAAATTAACTTACAATATTTGCAACAATAGAAAATATCTTTACCCGTAACCACAAATGGAAGGAACATGTAAGCAGAATGCAACTAGGAAAATATCCTTAAAACTGTGGCAGTATATTCCCAGATGGATAAGAGAAATGCGTCCACCAAGGGAACGATGGACAAAGACGCTGCAGCCAGCCACATCACGTTCCTAGAACGAAACCTATGAACATAGATTATCGGTGTTGGCGCCTGTAAGAGTGCATGAGAGGCGAGGTCAAAAGTTTGATAACTGGCACACAGGTCTGAAAGCTCGGAATCCCTGGCTGGTCGACCCAGTATTATTTGCAGATCGTTGGAGGTCAGGAACGGCGTCGCCTTTGTTCATCAGCCTACAAGGTCTGCAAATAGTTGATGATACGACACGAAGAGACAATAATTTTCGGCAGTATACTTCTTCCAACTGGAGTTTTTACCTGTTTGAGCGACACTGCTGTAAACTTGAGTCCATAAACGTTTGTGACAGTACGTTTCTGTGTCATCAGCGTTTTCATGGAACACAGTACTGCCGCTATATTGACGAACTCTAGTTAAAGTGGGTGAGTGCGGCTGACCAGCTTTCGCACGCCATAAGGGAGAAAAATTAGCAAGGGAAAAAATCGGGCTATGTGGAAACGTTCTTTTTAAACAAGCGAATTGCTGACATCTCGTGGAAATCGGGTTTTCTGCCTGATATGCGACAGAAAACCCGATTTCCACGAGATGTCATCAAATCTCCGGGAAAGTCTAAGAAATTACATCAGAAAGGAATTGCTGTCGAAACTCTCGTTCGCGAGCTGCTGCTCGATACACATCGTTTCCTGAATGTCATCAGAAAGTCGAAACACAATCTGCATTATTTGGTAAATGTAATTCGCCGAAGAATTGGTATGACCAGTAGCAATATGAGAGAAAGAATAGCACTTCTATTCAAATTTAAGATTGCCCTTCTGTTCGAGGCCACTCATGCCCGATACAGGCATATGATGAGCCTCAGTCTCGTTGCCATGCCTCTTGGTATCAACTGACATTTGCAACGCTTCAGTAGAAAGACTCAAGGAATTCACTGCGTTAACTGTATGTGTTAACAGTCCATTGTCTTTCGCCAATACAGTGAAATTCATCTATGCGACATATGTACGAGCAGAGTTATCAGCTGTACAAAGACCATTGTCCAGATAGTGGCAGTGGGAAGGCTGTTGCTCGTGAGTACGAGTACGCAAGTTTTTATACTTACAAAGGGCTTTGAAGTATTTGAACCTGTGTAAATCTATTTTATGACTCACTGTAGGGGACTGATGTGTCTATATTCACATAGCGATTTTTGTATACATTACTCTCTATGACCCATAGCTCAACTCGCATATGTATCGCATTTACGAAATGTGTGGACATCTCGCAGTCGACTTCCACATTCCGAGCGCTTCTGTATACGACCGCCAACTGTCAAACTGCACCGAAATAACATAGTTGCACAGCTCATTTCACGAAATTCGTGAGAAGGAATCAATTCCAACCACAGAATAATCTTTGCTCGCACAGGTAGATTACAAGGTTGCCTGGTATACGACGCTATTGCTGCGTACAACAGCTTAATGCTATTACCCTCAAGTGTTGCTGTAAAATACGGCCCACGTAGACGCTGGTTGACAGTCGCAAGGTTGAGTTCAATGATGTTGGTGTGACACGTGCACCTGAACACGCTGTCTAACGCATCAGAGCTGAAACTATCTAAGCAAAGCACCACGCCGCTCTGTATCATATAGACAACACGGCACCACACGTGCCTTTTGGCACCGAGAGACGTGGCGCAGTCTTTAGCACAATGGGCTGGAATTCAGAAGGACGACGGTTCACATCCACTGTATGAACATACAGTAATCCGTTTGCCGAGATTTCCCTAAACCTCTCCAGGCAAACGCTGGGATGGTTCCTTCGCTAGTGCAAGGATTATTTTATTCCGCATCCTTCCTTAAGCCGAGCTCGTGCTCGGTCTCTATACCTCTTTGTATAAAGGACGTTAAACTGAAATCTTCCTACCTTTCTGCTTAAAGGCCTATTCACACCAGGCGACGTCACAATCAAACAGAGGTGCGTTTACACTGTACGGTACGCCAATAGATCATCACTTCGATTAGTACAGTAACTAACAATGGAACATCCATTATGAGATTCCTACAGTGGTACAAAGTGCCCAGAAAAAGTATGTAAAGCACCCATAACGGGGGAAGAAAGGAAATCAAACTTCAAGGCTTGAAACGGTATATGACGTTATTTCGGTGCTCACAAACCCAGCCAAATTTAGAAAGAACTTGGCAGGGACAGCTCATTTTCAGAATGGCGTAGCACCTCCTGTGCCCATATATATATACACTGATTCCACTGGGTAACGTGTAGCAAAGATATTGCACCCTCTCATCAGGAGATAAGCCAGCAAACAACTCCTGTAAATAGTCCTCGACATACCGGACGGAGTTAACGTGGGACATACGTTCTATCGTCCACATATCTGGTGATCTTGCTAGCCACGGTTGTAACACAACATACGACAGACCGTAAACAGAGACAGATGCCACGTGTGGGTGGGCGGTGTCCTGTTGAAAAACGGCACGACGATGCAGTCAAATGAGAGATGCTATACACTGCAATGCCAAAGAAACTGGTATAGGCATGCATATTCAAATATACAGGTATGTAAACAGGCAGAATACGAAACTGCGGTCGACCACGCCAATATAAGGCAACAAGTGTCTGGCGCAGTCGTTAGATCGGTTGCTGCTGCTACAGTGGCAGGTTGTCAAGATTTAAGTGAGTTTAATCGTGGTGTTATAATCGGTACCTCCCAGCAATGGCAAACTGCGTCTACGAAGTATCGATAAAGTGAGGATTTTCCCATACAAACATTTTACGAGTGTACTGTGAAATCAGGAATCCGTTAAAACATGAAATCTCCGTCATCGATGCAGCCGGGAAATATCCTGAAGGGACGGGACCAACGATGACAGAAGAGAATACTTCAGCGTGACACAAGTGCAGCCCTTCCTCAAATTGCTGAAAATTTCAATGCTGGGATATCAACCAGTGTCAGCGTGCGAACCATTCAACGAAACGTCATCAATGCGGGCTTTCGGAGCTGAAGGCTCACTCATGTACCCTTCATTACTGCACGACACTGGATTGCTGATGAACGGATCATGCTGTCTGGTCGGACGAGTCTCGTTTCAAATTGTATCTAGTAGATGGACGTGTACGGGTATGGAGAAAACCTCACGAATCCATCGACCCTACATGGCAGCAGGCGACTGTCCAAACTGCTGGAGGCCCTGTAATATTGTGGTGCGTGTGCAGTTGGAGTGATATGGAACCCCTGACACATCTAGATACTACTCTAACAAGGTTACACGTACTTAAGCGTCCTTTTTGATCACCTGCATCCATTCATGTCCATTGTGCATTCCGACGTCATTGGGCAATTCCAACCAGGACAATGCCACACCCCATAGTCCCTGAATAGCTACAGAGTGGCTCCAGGAGCGCTCTTCATGGTTTAAAGTATTACGCCGGCCACCAAATTCCCCAGACACGAACATTATTGAGCATATCTAAAATGACTTGCAACGTGCTGTTCAGAAGAGATCTCCAGCCTCTCGCACTCTTACGGATTTATTGACAGCCCTGCCGGAGGCATGGTATCAGCACCCTCCAGCACTACATCAGACGTTGGTTGAGTCCATGCCACGTCTTGCTGCGGTACTTCTGCGTGCTCGGGAGTGCCCTAAACGATATTAGGGAAGTGTGTTAGTTTCTTTGGCTCTTCAGTTCGTAAGGGTTCCAAGGGTCCGTAGTGTACCGTTGCGCCGAAAGGGTTCCCTCAGTCGCTACCAGACGTGGCCTGAAGTCACATGCTGTGGTTCCCACATCATTACGTCTGGAATGAGACCAGTGTGTTTCTCCATAGAACTGAGACAATGGGACCCTTCCCCATGTCGCCGCCATACTTGCCGATGACGGACATCTAGGATAACACACAACACAATGGAACACTGTGCGACGCCAGTGGAGGTGCCAGTCTGAACACAGGCCGTTGCGGTGTTCTGTTCACGGCAGTATACGCATCGGGCAATAATTTCCTGGTCAGGCTGCAGCCAGTTTCAAACCAATGGGGCGGGATGACACAGATTGTTCCAGGGAGTCCATTACCGGTTCTCAAATGGCAAAAGGTTACGGAGCGTTTGATTCGCAACACGACGGTCGTCACTTGTTGTGGTCAGGCATACTAGACGCAACCTAGACAAGGAGTATGCCGGTCCTCACATTGCGACACAGGCCACATCGGGACCCTGTCACATCGGAATTCCCGACGAATCTAGATTCGACAAGTCGCCCGATTGGACAACCGCAATGAGGACTCTCTCAAGTTCATTCACTTTCTGATATTGCAGTCTCACTTGAGTACGTGGAATGTAATAGTTCGTCATAGTGATCACTGAACACCTAACGCTGTTGATACCCACTATATTCCCCACTAAGCTTGGTAAGAAGCAGTCTCTTTGTCGTTCTACTATTCACAGACAATTGCAACACTGTCATGTTCGGTGTTTCATAAGTGATAGTCAATATTCAGGGATATGGCAGGAATGTTCATTCGAAACAAAAAAGTCAAGTACACATGGGCTCTAAAAAAAATACTTAAGAGCTATGAGCAATTCCTGATCTTCGATACTATGAAATCTATCGAATACAAGCTCTTTGCTTTCCACGTCTTGGGAAGTGGTAGTTTGCACCAAAAGAAGAAATAAAAAGTCCAGTAAACATGTGCTCAAAAACGCATGAACGCTTGTTCATCTTCGCTACTTTGAAACACAACTCCTCTATTGAACGAGTACTCATAACTTTTAAGAAGCACATGTATACAGGGATTTCATTTTTGTTCATACTACCACTTCCCCAAATAGAACGGACTTGTTTAACAGTATCGAAGATCAAGAATTGCTCTTAGCTCTCAAGGTATACGTTTTAGAGCCCATATTTACTTAACGTTTTTGTTTCGAATAACCGTTCCTGTAA
Source organism: Schistocerca gregaria (assembly GCF_023897955.1). Classification (NCBI taxonomy): domain Eukaryota; kingdom Metazoa; phylum Arthropoda; class Insecta; order Orthoptera; family Acrididae; genus Schistocerca; species Schistocerca gregaria. Next base: position 100,413,296 of record NC_064920.1, read on the forward strand.
TATCCCTCAATATTGACCAGTCTGTATACACACACGTTGGTGGCGTGTACGTGTATCAAGGTATATTGACATCCGACATTATCTGCGGGGTACTTCACGTATTTTATCAGGCAGTGTGGTAAATAGCTGCAAACTGAAATAAAATGAAATATCATTCAATTGTTTCAAACTTTGCCATTTATATTCTTAATGAAATATACACAGTTAGGCTTTTGGAAATTAATTAACGGGTAACACATAAGGCTCCTTATCTTATTCGTTAAGGTTTCTCTTGATCGTAAGCCTCAAATGACGTAAAAACTAACAAAATTTTGGTCTCTCGATGGAGCTGACAGTTTCAGTCTTAAGAAAAAGGTCATTTACTTAAAACTTTTTAAATAGCTTATGTGGAACATAAACTTTTTATTCGTCCAAGTATTGTGAAACCTAAATCATTTCTATCTAAGATATCTGGCCTGTCTTGTGACAGAAGACTTATGGAAAAAATATAAAGTTCCCGTGAAACATTTTCAATGTCTCATAAAAACAACGGAAAAAGTGAAAGAAAAACTAAAAAAATACAAAAGAACGGCCGCCCGGTGTGGCCGAGCGGTTCTAGGTGCTACAGTGTGGAACTGCGCGACCGCAACTGTCACAGGTTCGAATCCTGCCGCGGGCATGGATGTGCGTGATGTCCTGAGGATAGTTACGTTTAAGTAGTTCTTAGTTCTAGGGGACTGATGACATCAGAAATTAAGTCCCATAGTGCTCAGAGCCATTTGACACATTTTGAACAAAAGCACGAAATTCATTACGGCAACACGCGTAAGCGAGCGATAATTAGTGAATTATCGATGTGAGCACACAATGCCACCGTCCACCGACCAACATCTTCGCAAAGCTTTCTTCACGAAACGTATCGAAACTGTTCACTTGTGTGGCTGCCGGCATTTGAAATACACTGTGGGGTATTTTGACTTTCTATTCGTCTCGTTCCTCTTTAAGGGGGTCGCTACACTGAAAACACATAACTCGTAAAAAAGATTGAGGGTAAGAGATATTCCATGATTTTATAAGTAATAATTCCGATGGATGTAGCGGACTGATGGGAAGATCATGTGCTGTGATAGCTTATAAATCAACAAGCATAACGAATTACGAATTAATGGTAAGAGAGTTAGAAGCATCTTCCCTAGAAGTAAGTTATACATAGTTGCGATTAGATTCTTTAGATTATATTTTGTTGCTGTTGTTGTGTTTTGCTTGAATGAGATATTTCTTTTGCGCTTCGTAGGGCGGCGTGTTTGGTTGAGTTACGCCTGTCGTACCCTACAATGAAGAGCCAAAGAAACTGGTATACCTACCCAATATCGTGTAGGGACCCTGGGAACTCGCAAATCAGCCGCAACACGACGTGGCTGGGACTCGACTAATGTCTGAAGTAATGCTGCGGGGAAAAGACATCATAAATACTGCAGGGATGTCCATATTTCTGTAAGAGTACGAGTGGTTGGAAGTAGCAGGGCAAGGCCGGCGTCACCCCACTCTTAAGTTTTGCAAACTTTATTCAAGATGGCGGCGATGACGTCATCCAAGATGGCGGCTTTTGGTGGAAAAACAGGTCCATCGTACTACGCCCACTAACCTAAACTCAAGAAAAAATGACGACAATTTTGAATTTTGGAGGAAAAATAGCCCAATTGGGCTATGTCCTCAGCCTAGAGAAGAAAAAATGGCGGGGAGTTTGAATTCCAACAGGATAATGCATGCAAAAACCGTACTTACCTTTATTATTATTATTGATTATTATTCATTAACATTCGTTACCATTTATTATTATTTATTATCAATTATTATTCTTTATTATCATTTATTATTATTGACCTACCTCCACTAGAAAATTCTCTCCAAAATCAAATTCCAACAACATAATGGCTGCAAAACCTTACTTTTGTTTATTATTATTCATTGGTTCAAATGGCTCTGAGCACTATGGGACTTAACATCTTAGGTCATCAGTCCCCTAGAACTTAGAACTACTTAAACCTAACTAACCTAACAACATCACAGACATCCATGCTTGAGGCAGGATTTGAACCTGCGACCGTAGCAGTCCCATTATTGTTCATTATTATTCATTATCATTTATTAACATTCATTATCCTCCATTGCCATTTATTATCATTCATTACCATTTATTATCATTCATTATTATTATTTATAATTTTTATAGGCCAACCTCCACTAGAAAATTGCGACAAATTCAAATTCCAGCACTATAATGTCTCTCCAAAACAGAACTTCTATTTATTATTATCATTCATTATTCATTCAAGATCTCCGATTTTCTTGGCAAGAAAGCAATTTTCTTTACATCCATAACAATAAACTATCACAAGTTCAAATCCCAACTCCATAATTGATCACATGTACCAACTTTCTCCATCACTTATCTTTTTTCACTGGTAGCCTATCATAATCTCGTCGAATTATAAACTGCTCTTATAGTATCGTAAGTCACGTCCTTCGATTTTCCAGGGGGGAAGGGAATGAAGACTTCATTTCAAGCAGTGCGGTCCTCACTTCTTCTCCCAGACCGTCAGCAAACTCATTTTTGCTATCGCAGTGCAGTCAGCACGACCTCCGCGCTCCAACTGAATTAGTTCAAATCCTCGCCAACCCGTTGCCAGTGGGCGGAGACACTGCCGACGCCTGTCACGTGAGGCGGCCGCCCGCGCTGGACTGCCGGTAAGCTGGGGGCGAGCCCAGCGATCGCTCCCACGTCGTAAAGATGTTTTCGCTGGACTCGCTGGAACTTGCCGAGTTTGAAGTCACAGCGGTCCCTTGTCCGCTCACCACGTGTATTAGTCGCCTCTGCACGTTTCCCGTCAAAATTGTTTGCCTGAGAGCTGAATCACACAACGGTCGGCTGTTCCCTGTCACACTTTTGGCGCCAAAGTTGTTTTCCTGAGCATGTTCCAGCCTGTCCAAGACCACCGCTCACTGTCCACCACATGTCCCTGTGCGAGCGAGAACGCAGTGCTACCCTTTGGCGGCAACGTTTTCTCGACAGTGGAATCCGCTATGACTATATAACAGCACGTTTGGAATGCACGAGAACGCTCGCTAATTGACTCTCTCTCACGCACGAGGAATAACTGTACAATCACTGCGCCGCCACCCCGCATACTTCACACATCCTCCATACATGCGACAGACCTAGTCTTCTGTAAATACCTAAGTACTTAATTCCATTTCGTATTTAATCATATTAAATAATTCAATTTACAATTACATATACGTATGCAGAGGTGTTCAACTACCTTATTTCAACTACTTTTCGAGGACCAGACAGCCACCTCTTCTTCGGAACCAGCGCCGAGATTGAATTCTGACAGTAAAGAAAGGTCACTAACAAAACTGTTGGAAACAAATGGTACTTGTACGAACCTCAGCCGCCCGACCGCCACTCCCTCCTACAAAGCAGTGCCAAGATTGAAATCTGCCAGTAAACAAAGCTCACTTGCACTCCCGTAACCAAAGTAAGAAAATTGTTGCAAACGAAGCTCATCACCACTAAACTAAGCCACCAACACTGAACCTCTTCCAACACGTTTCAGCTAAAAGGACACACCCTGCACTAGGCCCATGGATGGAGGAACCAACTTACATAATTTAGGAATGGAGTGTATGTGTCGCACCGACTTGTTCAACACCATACAGACCTGCAAAACACTCCTACATAACTCATTCATAATGCTCAAGACACACTTTTGCTAATTGTAAACAGTTAAAAATAACTCATAGCACATCCTACAGACATGCGAACCGCTCGTAAATAATGGAATACATTAACGTCCAAATAGCCAAACAACTGCTAATTTTCCGCAATAATTTTAGTGCATAGGCTGATGGAAGGAGGAACGATTGTACTTTATTTATTTGGGACATATCTTTTTGAAACTTTTGCATCTCATAGGTTTCGATATGTAAAGCCGACAAATGGCCGTTTCTGAACTCCAATAGTGCACTGCACCCTACCCTGCAGAAAAAATGGCGGGAATTTTGAATTTTGGCGGGAAAATAGACCAATAGGGCTACATCCACTAACTTAAGCCTCCAGAAAAAATAGGCCCGCAGTTTGAAGTCCAACAGGATAATGCATGCAAAACTGTAAATCACTTTATTATTCTTCATTATTATTGATTATCATTCATTATCATTCATAATCATTTATTATTGTTTATTATTATTGATCTATCTCCACCAGAAAATTCCAATACAGTAATGGCTTCAGAATCATACTTGTGTTTATTATTGTTCATTATCATTATTTATTATAATTTATTATTTCTTATTAGTTATTATAATTTATTATTATTTATTATTATTGGCCTACCTCCAGTAACATAGAAAATCACGCTATGTTCAAATTCACACTCCATAATCTCTGGAAAACCGTACTTCTACTTATTATTACTACCATTTACTATTATTTATTAGCATTTATTATCATTTACTGAAGATGGTCGATTTTTGCGGCAAGAAAGCCAATTCTCTTACTTCCATTACAAAATACATTAAAGAGGTCGCAGTCCAGCCGCCACGAGGTCCCCAGTCCCAATGAATTAGTTCATAGGGTCGCCGCCGACCCGCGCCGGACCGCGCGCCACTGGCAAGCGAGCGCTCGCCTCACGTGACGGTCGTCGGATGCGTCAGTGTCTGCTGCTGGTCCAGCGGCCGCTCGCGCCACATCCTACTGGCGCCGACTCGATTCGCAGGCCCGCGTTGGTCCAGCGATGTAAACATGTTTTCGTGGACGTTGGAGTCCGACCCCCACCGACCACTTGGTGCCAAGGCTGTTCGCTGGATAGGATGGAACCTGCCGATGCAGCCTTCATAACGGTCGGTCGGTTGATCCAGCACCTGGTTGACAAAGATTGCCCTGCCACACGTTTGGTGCCAAAGCTTGCTCGAGAGTGGTCCAGCACATACGCTTGCCATGACGTCCCTCGTTAAGTTAATTGATCAACCCACCCTCATTATTCAATCCACATTCTGCACTTACCTTATCGAAGATCATCGCGAAAACACACGCCTATAATCGTGAGCCTTCGCGCGCCGAGCTTAGTACCTCCGCAAGTGAATGTAACAAAGTTCCCATGACTACTTCATTAAACTGATCAATTAATTAACCTCTGTGACGCGGAAAACATCCACATCTACCAAGACCGGGAATCAATTTTCACCAGTGCCACCCCACCTCGACTTGGAATGAAATAGTTTAAGTCCCTACCGACCACCACGGCCCCTTATCGACCCTTGTTCATCGGCTAACATGTACTAATGTGTATTGCCCTTTACTAACATGCACCAAGCTACATTAACGTATATCACATTCGCGCAATTGGCCTGTTTTCTCCCCCAAAATCCGCCATCTTGGATGACGTTATGTGGTGTTGACAAGTCTACATGCCGCCATCTTGGATGACGTCATTTCCGCCATCTTGAATAAATTTGGCAACAACGAGGAGTGAGGTGACGTCACCCTTGCCCTACTACTGGTGAACACCTCTTCTGAACAGCACGTTGCAAGGCATCCAAGATATGCTCAATAATGATAATGGCTGGGAGTTTGGTAGCCAGCGGAAGTGTTTAAACTCAGAAAAGTATTGCTCGAGCCACTCTTTAGCAATCCTGGACGTCTGAGGAGTCTCAGTTTCCTGCTGCAATTGCCAAAGTTCATAGGAATGCAAAATGGACATGAGTGAACGCAGGTGATCAGACAAGATGCTTACGTACGTGTGACCCATACGAGTCGTATCCAGAGGTATAAGGGGTCCCACAACAGTCCAACCGCACACGCCCCACACCATTACGGAGCCTCCACCAGTCTGGAACCACGCGACCGCTATGGTTGCTGGTTCGAATCCTGCCTCGGGTATGGATGTGTGTGATGTTCTTAGGTTAGTTAGGTTTAAGTAGGTTTAAGTTCTAGGGGGCTGATGACCTCAGAAATTAAGTCCCATAGTGCTCAGAGCCATTTTTCTTCTGCCTGTTTACATATTTCTGTATTTGAATACGCGTGCCTATACCACATTCTTCCGCGCTTCAGTGTTCAAGTGCAACAAAGAGACGTCTGCGCCGCGTGCTGCTCCAAGGTTCACGAGTAACCCGAAGAAATGACATACAAGTATTTCAACGGTATTAAAGTTTCTTTGTATTTTTACATTAATAGCTTCTCTGTAAAACGCAATGACTGTGCGTCGTTGTATAAAGAATGAAGATTAAGTAGTTATCCATCCACAAGTTGTTTAGTTGTTCCTTCAGTAGAGCTACTAATAATTATTGTAATGAGTAACGAATTACAGTCCGTCGGAAATCCATCAACTTGTACTGCATCATAAAAGTATGATAGATGTGGTCTCTAACAAAAGACGGATCCGAGACAGGATTCCTCGGAAGAATCATTAGGAATTGATGTCCTCATGCGACTGAATGTAACGTTACAGACATGGTATCGACAGATTCATTATGGATTCCTGTTCCAAAATTAGGACTTCGAGTGTACATCGATCTTGCTAATCAGTCTGTTCAGACAATATTTAAGTAGATAACATTGTAGGTTCTCCGTAAGGAGTAAATTCAAGAAGTAATACTCTACTGGTCATTAAAATCGCTACACCAAGAAGAAATGCAGATGATAAACGGGTATTCATTTGGCAAATATATTATATTAGAACTGACATGTGACTATATTTTCACGCAATTTCGGTGCATAGATCCTGAGAAACAAGTACACAGAACAACCACCTCTGGCTGTAATAACGGCGTTGATACGCCAGGGCATTGAGACAAACAGAGCATTGATGGCGTGGTACAGGTACAGCTGCCCGTGCAGTTTAAACACGATACCACAGTTCATCAAGCCAGTTGCTAGAACACTATTGACCAGACTTTTTCAAAAGGTGAGAGATCTCGAGAATCTCCTGGATAGGGCAGAATTCGAACATTTACTGCATCCAGAAAGACCCGTACAGGACCTGCAACATGCGGTCAAGCACTATCTTGCGGAAATGTAGGGCTTCGCAGGGATCGAATGAAGGGTAGAGCCACAGGTCGTAACACATTTTAAATTTAACGTCCACTGTTCAAAGTGCCGTCAATGCGAACAAGAGGTGATCGAGACGTGTAACCAATGACACCCCATACCATCATGCCGGGTGATACGCCAGTATGGCGATGACGAATACACGCTTCCAATGTGCGCTCACCACTTTGTGGCCAAACACGGATGCGACCATCATGATGCTGTACACAGTTCCTGGATTCATCCGAAAAAATGACGTTTTGCCATTCGTGCACCCAGGTTCGTCGTTGAGTACAACATGGCAGGCTCTACTGTCTGTGATGCAGCGTCAAGGGTAACCGCAGCCACGGTCTCCGAGCTGGTAGTCCATGCTGCTGCAAACATCGTCGAACTGTTCGTGCAGATGGTTGAATCTTGCAAACGTCCCGATATGTTGTCTCAGAGATCGAGACGTCGCTGTACGATCCGTAACAGCCATGCAGATAAGATGCCTGTCATCTCGACTGCTAGTGATACGAGGCCGTGGGAGCCAGCACGGCGTTCCGTATTACCCTCCTGAAACCACCGATTCCATATTCTGTTAACAGTCATTGGATCTCGACCAACGCGAGCAGCAATGTCGCGATACAATAAACCGCAATCGCTATAGGCTACAATTCGACCTTTATCAAAGTCGGATACGTGATGGTACCCGTTTCTCCTCCTTACACGAGGCATCACAACAACATTTCGCCAGACAACGCCGGTCAACTGCTGTTTGACCGTGTGTGAATGCTCTGAAAAGCTAATCATTTGCACATCACAGCATCTTCTTCCTGTTGGTTAAATTTCTCGTCCGTATCGCGTCAGCTTCGTGGTGTAGCAATTTTAATTGCCAGTAGTGTATATGGAGACTAAAGCGAACAATGAAAACTTGTATCGAGAGAGAAATTTCAAACTGGGTCTCCTGCTACTAGGTAGTTGAGCTAATCTCTACACCAAACCGACGCAGTGTCTTTGCAAAACTGCACGGACTACCATAGCGCACTTGTCTCCTGAGTACAAATTCCCATTCACGACTGATCCAAGCCTTGATACAGACTTCCATTCGTCACCTCAGCCTCCGTAAATACATCACAGATGTTTGAAACTTGAAAAGGTCGCTGGAATCACACAGTTTCACTTAATTAAACCATCTATGCTTGGTTATCAAACGAGACCCACCATATCATTTGATGCTGAGATGCTGTTTCAATACAGTCGGAGAGCTACTGCAAGAATGTTCGAGTTTATGGGGAATATCAAGTGGGCTAAGGTGTGGATGGGAATTTGGGCAGAGGAGAGAGAGAGACACACTAGCGTAGTCCATGCAACAGTACAAGCCCGCTATGTCAGAGTGGCGTAGTGGTTACAGCATCTACTCAATGAGCAGCAGCCCTGGGTTCTAATACCAGCCCCAGTGCGTGTTTTCATTCTTCGCTTCAGTCTACATATATACCACATAGACTTTTCAGACTTGAAAATGACTCTGGGATCATAGAGTTCCATTTGATTAAGTACAATATCATGTAAATAAAATTATGCCATTACCGAAAATTTTCATTAAATTTACAAACAAATTCCCAAATACACAATTAACCAGAAGACGCAAATAATGGAGCAGGTAGAGAACATGTTACATGTAACCAAGTCTTTGAATCTTAAGAATATTGAATTAGCCATTTTACTTTCAATAACAAACCAAAGGACGAAAGTTATGAATGGTGGAGGGAATTATGTTAACTTCTTTTCGAAATTTTGTATTACAACTCAAATGTTGGGAGACCGAGACGCGAAAGCACGTTATAGTTTTCGTCATTTCTGCCTCAAATAAACAACATCCATATTTTAAATCTGGAAACTTATTATCGATTCAAAAACTTATTGATTTCACAAAAATATTCACACCAAAAACATTTTTCTTAATGTTTGATTCCTGACACTGAACACAACACAGGGTGGCGGCCAGACAAGAAATATTTTAGGCAACTGGTTAAAAAAAATTATTTCAGAGTCCCCAGTCAAATCTTTACATATTTTCTCACAGAGTAGCCTCCTCTGTGCCTACGTGACACAAGTTACAAGCGTTTCATAACCGAAGCAGTTTTGTCCAGTTAAAGCTGCTGACAATAAATTCCTTGAGCCCTACGCAAAAACTGCTAGCATATTCGCGTTATCGGTTTTAGCCAAAAGCGTGCGTGGGATACGGGTCAAATGTGGGAACGCTGGAGGACTTTGCAGTGCAAAAACAGTTGCCTCTCTCTCTTGCGTTCCGGACCTCGAGGAGAAAAGACGTCTTCTTCAGAGGCATAGCCTCTGGCTCTGCGTCCCATGAAAGGGACACCAACCTCAATTAACATGAACCGCCTTCTCTTCCGTTGTACATTTCAATTAATTGTTCGACATACAAGACTGGCCTACACATTGTAACTTCAGACCCTAGGCGCGCCCTTAGCATTCCGTATTTTCTAATATATTCTCTTTATTCTGCCTGACCGCTCGACCTTCTGTACACTATCGTCCAACAAACTTTCCCCCCTTCCCAGGCAATGTGCAGTATGTAACTCATAAAACTGCAAATTACGTGTTCGACTAAATGAGTGAAAACAACATCCTGGTCGAGTTAAGCATGCCATTGTCACCACAGTATAGAAATTCATATCCTCACAAATAAGTACCAGCAACGACCGCCAGCTCTATTCACATCCTGTACGTTTTTTTATTTCTGTACGTAAAAAAAACGTAGGCTATAATAATAACTCCAGCATGAACCTGGAAGTTTGGCAAGGTCTTTGGTTGCTCTAACCAGACACTTCACTTCGTTGTCGTGAATTCTAAGAAACAAAAGTGTTTCAAATCGGTCTCTGAGTTTTTATATCACCGTAAATAGATGTGAACTATTTTGACAACTGTGAAGGTGTATCGAAATCTGAAATTAAATCATCTGGTAAAAATGACACTATGGCTAAAATTATTTACGTAAGAGATTATGAAATACACTCCTGGAAATGGAAAAAAGAACACATTGACACCGGTGTGTCAGACCCACCATACTTGCACCGGACACTGCGAGAGGGCTGTACAAGCAATGATCACACGCACGGCACAGCGGACACACCAGGAACCGCGGTGTTGGCCGTCGAATGGCGCTAGCTGCGCAGCATTTGTGCACCGCCGCCGTCAGTGTCAGCCAGTTTGCCGTGGCATACAGAGCTCCATCGCAGTCTTTAACACTGGTAGCATGCCGCGACAGCGTGGACGTAAACCGTATGTGTAGTTGACGGACTTTGAGCGAGGGCGTATAGTGGTCATGTGGGAGGCCGGGTGAACGTACCGCTGAATTGCTCAACACGTGGGGCGTGAGGTCTCCACAGTACATCGATGTTGTCGCCAGTGGTCGGCGGAAGGTGCACGTCCCCGTCGACCAGGGACCGGACCGCAGCGACGCACGGATGCACGCCAAGACCGTACGATCCTACGCAGTGCCGTAGGGGACCCCACCGCCACTTCCCAGCAAATTAGGGACACTGCTGCTCCTGGGGTATCGGCGAGGACCATTCGTAACCGTCTCCATGAAGCTGGGCTACGGTCCCGCACACCGTTAGGCCGTCTTCCGCTCACGCCCCAACATCGTGCAGCCCGCCTCCAGTGGTGTCACGACAGGCGTGAATGGAGGGACGAATGGTGACGTGTCGTCTTCAGCGATGAGAGTCGCTTCTGCCTTGGTGGCAATGATGGTCGTATACGTGTTTGGCGCCGTGCAGGTGAGCGCCACAATAAGGACTGCATACGACCGAGGCACACAGGGCCAACACCCGGCATCATGGTGTGGGGAGCGATCTCCTACACTGGCCGTACACCTCTGGTGATCGTCGAAGGGACACTGAATAGTGCACGGTACATTCAAACTGTCATTGAACCCATCGTTCTACCATTCCTAGATCGGCAAGGGAACTTGCTGTTCCAACAGGACAATGCACGTCCGCATGTATCCCGTGCCACCCAACGTGCTCTAGAAGGTGTAAGTCAACTACCCTGGCCAGCAAGATCTCCGGATCGGTCCCCCATTGAGCATGTTTGGGACTGGAGAAAGCGTCGTCTCACGCTGTCTGCACGTCCAGCACGAACGCTGGTCCAACTCAGGCGCCAGATGGAAATTGCATGGCAAGCCGTTCCACAGGACTACATCCAGCATCTCTACGATCGTGTCAATGGGAGAATAGCAGCCTGCATTGCTGCGAAAGGTGGATATACACTGTACTAGTGCCTACATTGTGCATGCTCTGTTGCCTGTGTCTATGTGCCTGTGGTTCTGTCAGTGTGATCATGTGATGTATCTGACCCCTGGGACAATGAATTCACGGTGTTCTTATTTCAATTTCCAGGAGTGTATAAGCCTGCTACCATGACCTATTTTTACAAGTTTGCACAAGAATAGACAACCTGGGAAATTATCATCAAGATATTGACTTCATGAAGTTAAGAACAATTAATCCAATTACGCCTTCTTTCCTGTGCTCGTATTTGGATACTTACCGGTAGAAGACAAGCTGCAGTTTCTTTGTCACGCACGGAAGTGTTAAGAGGAGTCAAAGAAGAGAGATTAAATGTTCAAATGTCTGTGAAATCTTATGGGACTTAACTCAGTCCCTAAGCTTTCATACTACTTAACCTAAATTATCCCAAGAACAAACAAACACACACATTCCCAAGGGAGGACTCAAACCTCTGCCGGGACCAGCAAGAAACATTAGATGAGAGAATTTACAGTCTCACATTGCACCGACACTTCAGTGTTGATTGACAGTGTGGTCCTTCTGCACATAAGATTGGTAAATAAAGAATATACAAACAAGAGCAGAACTTTTCGTGACAGGATCTGTGGTAAGCACGATAGCATGAAGAAGATGCTCATAAATCTTAAGAGGCTGGCGCTGAGTAAGAGTGTGAGACATTGTGCATGACGAGGTGGTTTACTGTTACGAGAGCACACACTTCCAGAATAGCCAACACATATACTGCTCGCTACTACGTACTTCTCGCGAGAACAACATGAAAGCAAAATGACACATATTTGAGATTACGCAGTGGTTTACGAACAATTGCTACAGGAACAACCAAGAATATAAGGAATACTGGTACATATACTACCCTCCGCCATACACCATGAGATGGCTAGTGAAATGCAGAATTAGATATGGCTACAGATTTGGTTTTGGTTTTGTTTTGCTTTAGGGCGCAAGAACTATGGGTCATACGCGCCCAAGTCAAAACTATAGAACGCGGAGACAGAGACGAGTTAAAAAACGACTATACATCAGTCCCAATTGACACAATAGAAGACACTTTACCACAAATACTCATCTTCATTAGACATATGACCCTGGCCACTGCAGTGTAAGGGAAAAGTGGAGCGAACCACTGGAGCCCGTCCATTTCTAATGACCTGGTTATCGACAATACATCAAACACTAATCTCCTCCTCCTCCTCCTCCTCCTCCTCCTCCACTTCCACTGGAGTCCGCTCCCGCCTTGTCCTGGAATGGGCGCTACTCTGAGCCGCTTCGCCCTCCAGCCACTCTGCTAATGCCGGCTCAATTTCCTCCCGCACGCTCCGCCGGATTTCCACCTCATAGCTAACACGTATCGATGAATTTCCCTGTCGGATGTTCGCGCAGCTGGAAGTGAGTATTTTATTTCTACATACATCGCTCCGGTTCCAGCGTGAATATTTCACGAAAAGTGACTCAGGTTCAGTGTACGAAATAGTGTACGTCTCGAGATATCTGTATCTTGATTATATTTCATCGACGTGAAAAGGGTAACTCGTTAATGTGTGCCTCCGCTCTGCGCACGAATTAGCTAATCGCATAATGTGTATCAATTATTATATGCGGTTCACTACTGAGATATGACTGGGTAAGATTTTTTTTATGTATTAGGAAACAACGTACAATTTAATAACGTTCTAGCCAGGGAAACGCTATACTAAACCTCACGTACTGGAAGAACAACTGCCTATTCATTAATTTTGTGGTGTCACCGCCAGACACCACACTTGCTAGGTGGTAGCCTTTAAATCGGCCGCGGTCCGGTAGTATACGTCGGACCCGCTTGTCACCACAAATGCACAGCACGCATCTTTTCCACAAGTACGGATTCATATGGACTGACTGGTTGTAGTAGGACGGTTGAAGACTTAGGCTGCTGTTGTGTATGACTTCGTATACAACGGTGAAAATAGGTGGGCTACAGAGTGATGCGGCAGCTGTCGTCTTAGAAAATCTGTACAGGATCAGAAGTGATTAGCGAACAAGATACAACAACCAACAGAAGGTTTACTTGACATATATATCTCCTTGAGTACGCGGTACCATTGCAATTAATGCAGCAAGAAACAGAGTTCAGCTGTCACAGTGTCAGCCAGGGATGTGGCGCTCTAGTAAGCACGAACGACGATTTTGTAGCTAAAAGGCTCCAAGTGCGACTGGACCGCCTCGCCGCGGCCAGCCATCCTGTATCACGGCAGCAGAAAGCACTTGTAATACAGAGCCACTGGGGCGTGGCTCAAAGTGCACGCAGCATTGGGTCCGCCCGAGTCCATGGGACTCCTTTTGGCGTCCGGTAGGAACTTGCAATTCCATTATCCAACTTCTCGACGTCAGTGGAATGGTATCAACACTTGATACCAAAATTTCAGCTTTTCGTCCTTTATGTTCAAGCCCTTTATATCTGTAGTTACGCTATGAAAGTTTGCTTACATCATCTTATTTCATCAACAGTAGTCAGTCTATACTGTTATTCATTATTAGATGAAATTTTATACCAGGAGGGATATTTTCGAGTTCTTAATATTGGAGAAATAACTTGCTGTACACTCACAGCTAAAACAAACTAGATAGTGGGCAGTTTTAAATATTTTTCCCACGACGGATGACTAAGTGGAGTCCTTATTGCAGAGATATGTAGTTCAGGAAACGTCATGTAACGGCATCTTCGCTCGCAGAAAAGAGGAATCAGTCAGTTTCTATGGCAGGAGGATACAGGCAACAGGGCAAATTTGGACAGCCCAAAGAAGTATCACGTGTGACTACTCATCCACAACGGCCCACTTTACTCTGTAGAAGGCACAAGAGCCCACCGCGCCCCTTGTGTCGCGGCAGGATGTCTTAACCTCGTCAAGAGAATATAAAGATGGGGAAGGATTGAAAATTTCAGTACTTATAAAACAACGCTATCTGCATAACGTACCGGTCTGTGCACGACGGAGCACAGTACCAGTGTGTTCCAAAATGATGTGCTTGAAAATGTGTTTTTTCAGGAGATCATATTTCAGATTCGATTAATGATAGAGATACGGGACCAAGTTTTTTGGACCGCCCTAGCCTTTCGACAATATGTGTACCCATGGGTATACTGTAGCTGTCCTACAGTACAGCGTCAAAGTTTAAACGTTACACACTTCCTCCAGACCAACCAAATCGTGAGAATCGGCTGGTTCTTTTCCCTTAGGTGTGGCCTAGGGTGGATCATACGCCGCTTATAAAAGCATCATTTGTTCATCGGCAGAAAATAAGTGATTCTCGAGTGCAGAAAGTACCAATTGTGGGGATGGCTACATATATAATTTTCATTCGTGGCAGATCGTCGAAAGTCTTACCATCTTAAGGAACTTTGAAACTTTTTACGATATCATTATTCGTTATCAAGATCGATATGTTCAAATGTACCGGCACTGATCCATGTAAAACATTGAGTGAATATCCGATCTGATGAGTAAATGTTGTTTTAACTGACGTAGTGAGTACATGGAAAGGTTCTAGCGTCATCACAAGGACTCTTATGTCACAATTAAACTCTCTGTATAATAAGCGCTTCATGTCTATACAATCGATGTGCCAAAAGTGGTAATGCAGTGACTATAAACGTGCTAAAAAGTGTGTTAACATACCTGAAAAGAACTTGTTACGTAAAACTGGAAAAACTGTAAATTCAGTGGCACATTACTAGCAACAGCATTCTCTTTTAAGATACAAATCATGAGCCGGGCGTTTATGGTGAATTTCGATCGATGAGTAAAAAAACATATAAAGCAAACGACTTTGTGTAAACCTGTTGTTATGTGTACTAATATCTTGTTTATATGTGTCAAAGAATATAAATGTGTCAAAGTATGTGAATAAACTGTCAAAACTTTATAGACCTATAGAACTCGTTTTATACAAGCAACACATCATGCTGTAGCATGGTAAACGAAGGAACCAGTGGTAAAATCCTCCTGTGTGAGCACAAAAGTGTTAATATCTTCTTCTGTAAAAGACTCTGGCAGAAAAGTGAGGAGCCAGCTTTTTTAACTCTGATTCTACTTCCCTCAACAATAATACTTGCATGTGAAAATATTTGCACATATTTGTGCTGAAAGGCAGTAGCAGAGAGACAATGATGGTGGAAGAAAGAGGATACAATGGTAGCGGGAGAGAGCGAGAGCGAGAGCGAGAGAGAGAGAGAGAGAGGGGGGGGGTGGGAGGTAGTGATTGAGAGAGAGAGAATGTGGCAATGAAAGGGTAAAAGAAAAGAGATAGATTAAGACAATAACAGTGGGAGCAAAGGAGAGAGGAGATATTGGTGGTGAGTTAGAGACAGTGACAATAAGAGAGAAAGAGATGGATAAAAGCAGAAGCATTTGGAGCAAAAAAAGACAGGAGCCATCGAAAATGATAAACCGACATGAGTGGAGATCATCTGTAGGCTTGGGGGCCCTGGACTATTCCAGACCAGCGAATTTTTATACGTAGGTGTAGGAGGTATCGCATTTTGGTCTGAAATTTTGAACGGATGGGTGCAGGGGAAAGAGAATTTGGACCTTCACCCCCAAGAAATTTTGAAATGTGGTGAGGACAGTGACAGTGGGAAAGACAGACAAGAAGAATCACTGAAGGTGCGAAAGAAGACAGTGGCAGTGGGGTGCACCGTAAATCAATGAGAGAGAAAGGAGACAGTAGGAGAGACCCATATACAGGGTATTACGAAAAGGTACGGCCAAACTTTCAGGAAACATTCCTCACACAAAAATAAAGAATAGATGTTATGTGGACATGTGTCCGGAAACGCTTATTTTCCGTGTCACAGCTCATTCTAGTTTCGTCAGTATGTACTGTACTTCCTCGATTCACCGCCATGATTTCATACGGGATACTCTACCTGTGCTGCTAGAACATGTGCTTGGACAAGTACGACACAACATGTGGTTCATGCGAGATGGAGCTCCTGCACATTTCAGTCGAAGTGTTCGTACGCTTCTCAACAACAGATTCGGTTACCGATGGATTGGTAGAGGCCGACGAATTCCATGGTCTCCATGCTCTGCTGACCTAAACCCACTCGACTTTCATTTATGGGGGCATTTAAAATCTCTTGTCTACGCAACCCCGATACAAAATTCAGAGACTCTTGGTGTTCGTATTGTGGACGGCTGTGATACAATACGCCATTCTCCAGGGCTGCATCAGCGCATCAGGGATTCCATGTGACGGAGGGCGGATGCATGTATCCTCGCTAACGGAGGACATTTTGAACATTGCCTTTAACAAAGTGTTTGAAGTCACACTGGTACGTTCTGTTGTTGTGTGTTTCCATTCCATGATTAATGTGATTTGAAGAGAAGTAATAAAATGAGCTCTAACATGGAAAGTGAGCATTTCAGGACACATGTCCAAATAGCATATTTTCTTTCTTTGTGTGTGAGGAATGTTTCCTGAAAGTTTGGCCGAACCTTTATGTAACACCCTGTATAGAAAGTGGAAGTGAGAGGGAGATACTGAGTACGAAGGCTTATCTACAAAGAAAGACTGATTAAAAGGATTTAGAATCTTCTGTGTTAAAAGAGTGTGAAAGTGTTCATATTCTAAAATTTTTTCGTGAGGAGGACGGAATGAGGACTGAGCCATCTCCTTTCCCACTTTTCTGTCTGTGCCATTTAGTAACACATTCTCCTGTTTTTTTGCTCAGACAGAAGTATTCTTCCACTGGTTTGAAATTAATGATGGTGAACTCGAGAGAATATGGCTCTCTTTTGAAATTTGTAATACAATAGCTAACAATGAGAGACAGTATTGCCTGAGCCCCACCACAAAGAAAAATCGTCTTTCATACTGTTAAATACGTTTCGATTATATCCGTTAAATACATGACCACACACCTTAATAACATAGCAAAACAGAGACATTACAGATTACTGACCTTCATCACACAGATGGTCAGCCGAAAGCTAACCCTGTAAAATAACTGCAGTTTCTGTATGTATTGGGCACCAGAATACTAGGATAGTCCTTAGTGCCTCTCTGCAGGCCCCAGAAGAATCTCGCAGATGATACTGCCAGAAATTCACCCAGGCAGCTTTGTGGCAGTGAAGCTCAATAGAGCCAGCTGTCGATTCAACTATGGGTATGATAAAGTGACTCTTCTATACTGGTCATTCGCCAACATACCTCGAAAGGCCATCTCAAGTTTACATCGATCTCGCATTGCTACTCCAGAGCAAGAAAGATTGTCCAGCATGAGAAGCTTCCCACAGAAATTGCGTACACCACAGCTGCGCCATTCTAACATTCAGCTGGGACTGTGAGACACCAACCACCGGTGACTTGCCTCGGAGTGGTCGCCTGTGGTCACAAGCACCAGCTGACGATCACTATCCAACTATCTACAAGTAACTTATAGGTGTCCCGGCAAGACACTATTATTCCAGTTATCACAGACATCTTCAACCGGTCTCTTGTCAGTAGTACATATCCTACTGAGTGGAAGCAAAGTTTAATTCAGCCTATACCCAAGACTGACAACCCTAAGTCGCCAGGTGACTACAGGCCGATCAGCATACTACCTGCAATTTCTAAAGCCCTAGAGTACATCATCCGTGAACAACTGACGGATTACCTCAAAACTCATAACATCCATGACAATTATCAGTCAGGCTTTCGAAAGCACCATAGTACAGCAACCGCATTAATCAAAGTAACTGATGACATCAAACATGCTATGGACAGACGTGAAGCTACTATCCTAACACAGCTTGACTTTAGCAAGGCTTTTGACACAGTAGACTTCGATATATTACTAATTAAAATGAAAAAGCTGGATTTCTCAAACAGCGCAATACACTGGTTCGACAGCTACCTCAAAAACAGAAGTCAACAAGTCATTTGTGGGTCGGAAAAGTCATCATGGAAAAGCGTGCGCTCTGGAGTTCCCCAAGGCTCCGTCCTTGGTCTACTACTCTTCTCACTGTACATTAATGATATTTCTTCAGTGATTCACTCCTGCAACTACCATCTTTATGCCGACGACATCCAACTGTACATAAGTGCAAGCCCCAAAAACATTGCTGGCGCAGTAGCGAGTATGAACGCAGATCTTTGTTCTGTTTCTCGATGGGCACAGAACCTAGGTCTGAAACTAAACCCCAAGAAATCCCAGGTCATACTTGTATCTCATCCAAAGTTAATCAGCCGGTACTTTCACGAAACAGTCCCTAAAATACTCCTCAATGGTACTCAACTACCATACCAAAAAACAGTAAAAGACCTTGGAATAATCTTGAATGAACACCTAAACTGGGAAGAACAAACAGTCACAGCTTGCCGGAAATCGTTCTCTTACCTACATGCAATTCAAAAATTTAGAAAAATATTTCCAACCCATGTTAAACAAAAATTAGTCCAAACACTAGTCTTGCCTAATCTTTACTACAGCGATGTAGCTCAACACGGCACAAATAGTGAAAATTCTAGATGCCTCGAGCTAGTGATGAATGCTTGCGTTAGATACGTGTGCAATATTCGGTTGTATGATCATATCAGTCCTTCATACTCCCAGCTAGGTTGGATACGCCCACATACGGCACGCGATCTCCACACGATGTGCTTACTTCATCGATTCCTTAGCCACTGGTGCCCCCAATACTTATCTTCTCACATTAAACACCTATCATCATTCCACAATCGCAACACCAGATCGGATACGTCTATCATCTTGGCTGTACCTTTACATAACACAAAATCTTTCTCCGTGTCATTCTCCATCTCAGCCATACGACTATGGAATGCGCTCCCCTGTGATCTGCGTCTTATCCAGAACTACTCAACATTCAAGAGGGAACTCAAAACTTACATATTAGGGACGGTATAGCCACCATTTTTGTGCCCCTCGCATCTCTTTCTTTCTCCTCTCCATCACAGCTTCGAATTTAACCGTTCTATTTCTCTTCCTCTAACCTATCTACCTCTTATATATCTCTTTCACCCCATTCTATCGTCTTATGTCTCTGCTCGATGAGAATAACTCACAAGCTGCAAGAACATAACGAGAAAATTCCCAACTAACAATGGGACTGACATTCAGAAAAGAAAAGTATGTTTACTTGCATATACATAGTCATTATTATTATTATTATTATATTATTATTATTATTATTATTATTATTGATTGTTATAATTATTTTTTATTGTTATAATTATCATTGTACTACTGTTATAATATCTATTTTTTCTTTAACATCAATACTGCATAATAGGCTATATGTCCTTAATGTTATGTAGAAACTGTAACTCGTTCAATCTGAGTATGCCTGGTTAGGTGTAAGAGAGGGCCTGAAGGCCCTAATCTTGCCAGGTAAAATAAATGCATAAATAAATAAATAAGAATACAACAAGATTGTGTCCTGCCTTTTTGTGTACGTCTCTGAATAACTGAAAGTGTGAAGTTATTGACATGAATACTGAAAGAAACCAACAAAATTTCGATTACGCATAACTCATGCAAATCTGAAGGCTGTAAATTCAGCTAAATACTCTGGGATTATAATTACAAATAACCTACATTCGAACGACCACATAGATAATATTGTAGGTAGAGCAAACCAAACACTCCGATTCATTGACAGAACACTTCAAGGTGTAACTGGTGTACTAATGAGACTGCTTACACCACGCTTGTCCACCCTGTTCAGGAGTATTGCTGTCCGGTGTGGGATTCGCATCAGGTGGGACTGACGGATGATACCGAAAAAGTGCAAAGAAGGGCAGCTCGTTTCGTATTATCACGAAGTAGGGGAGATAATGTCACAGACATGATACGTTAATTGGAGTGGCAATCATTAAAACAAAGGCTTTTCTCCTTGCGACGGGATCTCCTCATGAAATTACAAACACCAGTTTCCTCCTAGGGTTGCGAAAAACATTCTGTTGGCACCCACCTACAAAGGGAGAAATGATCATCACGATAAAATAAGAGAAATAAAGGCTAGCACAGACAAATTTAAGTGCTCGTTTTTCCCTCGTGCCGTTCGAGAGTCTAACGGTAGAGAGAGAGCTTGAAGGTGGTTCATCGAACTCTTAGCCAGGCACTTTGTTGTGAATACCAGAGTAAACACGTAGATGTAGATGTAGACCAACTTGTCGTCCAGACATCAATAAGAAACGCTAGTACAAACCCCAAGGCTCGTGCTGTGCGAAGAAATTGCGCAATGGAACACGTCAAATTTAACGTCGACCAGTGGCGCCTGGTACCCTTCATTGGTGAGTGCGAGACCTGAGTATGACATGGATTAGTCTGTTCCTATGGCGCTCCATGCGGTACTGGCGCTGGGGAGCAGAAGCACCAGTCAGCTCGCTTACTCCAGGAGCAGCTAGTGCAGGCTATCCACCAGGTACCCTACAGCACGCAGTCTATTAAAGCACGTACCACTTGGCAAATGCTGCCCGAGGCCATGATATCAGGACTGTAGGCTGTATATGCTACAATCCAGCTGCCGAAGTTACACATCAGCTGTTTCCCCACCAATGTCCATTGCTGCCCGCGGGTTAAGCTGAAACAGTCCAGTGTAGATGAATAACTGTCCACCTGTGTCCACCACTGGTCGTGGGTGTCCAGCCGCCTGCAAGTGGCCAAGTGGCCACTCGAGCTGAAACAATCTATCGTAGACGACTGTGGAGCAACCTGGTAGCAGTCCACATCTCATACAATCCCATAGGCTCACAAGAAAGCTGCCTAAGTCATGTTTTACGCTGATACCGCTTGTAGATGTCAGATGCCTCTCGTCGCTACCTAATTTAATTTGAGGACTATGAAGTATCAGGACAATATGATCCTACTTACAGACCAGGAATATAGTCGAAATGTCGACAATGGTTTCATGTTTGAAGAGAATATTTTAGGAGCACGGCACGTCCAGGTCTGAGACACGCCTCCCCACCAAATACTAGGATCCGAACCCAACTGCCCAAGCTTAAGAACAATTGAAACTACCAGGGTGTCTTTAGCAGAAACGCTTCTCACACACTGAATAACTTCAGAATGGCTGTGAGACATACTTCAGCAGCGACATTTCTGCCCCTTAGTGGACAGCACGCCCAGGAGAAATCAAGAACATGAGACTGCAATGAGCGGGGTAGCACAGCCGTCATTGTTAGCGAGTATAGGTTTTAGATTTCACAAATGTTTATAGACGTGCGCTTTTGAACATACTGCCTCTATTTTGATTATTGTTTTCCAGTGGTAGAGCAGTTGTATTGGTTCTAGGTGGGGATTGTGGGTAGGGGGAGCTGGAGGGTATTAAAAATTTCAGACGGAAACCTAGGATTGGCTACAGTAAACAATTTCAAGTGGATGTAGCTCGTTATTGACTAACCAGACACGATGAGGCTTGCACAGAATAGAGAAGCGTTGTGAAAACTGCGTCAGACCAGCCTTTGTACTGGTCCCTTGATTCTAACAGGGAGACCCCGCTGCAGTCCAATTATTGTATTTTTTTATATTTGTAAGAAATGAAGTTCAGTATCAAATATCAATCTTGCGAAGCCCTTAATACAACTTACAAAAAGTCTCGAGAGAATGGACTATGAAGTGTCTGAAAGATCTTTAATTTGCAAAACAAATCACATTTTTCCTAGGAGTAGCCTGTAGCAGAGTTTTGGCTTGCCATGAGTAATGTATGACTGTGGGAGGAGGGGGGAGGGGCTATGGGTACGATTACCAGTGCAACCCAATCTTTGAGCATAGGTGCCTGGGTGACGACCATTTCCGTGAAGTGTAAGATACATAAAGATGGAAAAAAAACATAATTTGCATAGCTTTTTAATGCGAGCAATCTCGATTCACAATCTTTCACAAATGGTCAATAATTAAGAATTTCTGAGGGTCATTTGGAATGAAAACCGCAGTCAGAATCAAAACTGTTTCCTTTAGAAGAGTTAACGGCACCTTCGATCCCCGGGTTCCCGGGTTCGATTCCCGGCGGGGTCAGGGATTTTCTCTGCCTCGTGATGGCTGGGTGCTGTGTGATGTCCTTAGGTTAGTTATGTTTAAGTAGTCCTACGTTCTAGGGGACTGATGACCATAGATGTTAAATCCCATAGTGCTCAGAGCCATTTGAAGCACCTTCAATCTACTTCTCTACATAGTCGCCGCTCCGGCTCAGGCATCTGTGTTAGTATTGTATCAAGTTGCCAATATCCAGGACCCTCGTCATAGACTGCAGCCTCCTGTGCTTTCCGACAATTTTCTGTAGCTTATTCCCTGTGCAAAAACGTTGTCTTCATTTGAGCCGAGATTTAAATCTGAGGGAGCAAGGTCCGGGCTGTATGGTGAATGATCAAACACTTCCCATAGAAAACACTGCAGGACCGCCCTAATTGGCCCTGCAGTGCGCGGACGGGAATTGTCACGAAGAATGATCTGCACGTCACTTACTTTATGTGGCGTTGCATGAAATTAGGCGAAATCTCTCTGCAGGCACCTATGCTTGTTGGGAGACACTGTTATCTAAGAATTTTTAATGGCTCACTTCGTGCTCAGAAGTGAGAAGAGCGATATGGCGCTATATACAGGCATACTGGATACACTGTCCGAGACACATCTGTGTAAAGCTTTATCGGATTAGCCCTTTGATTTCCATCTCGTGACCGATTGTTCCTCACTTTCTAGATAGAATTCGTGTGTTTACATTGAATATAGGACTTGTGTGTGCAATAGGAAATTAAAAATTAGAGAACCTGCAATTTCGATCTAAATGAGAATTGCATTTGTTAGTTAGCATACATTTGATGAATTTAATATTTAAATTATGTAGGCACTCTAACGGTACGGAAAAGAAACTGAAAAAGCAAACAGGACTCGATACGGCGATTACTAGTCTAGAGCGATACCGATATTTTTGTCTTTATGTATTCTACGCTTCACAGAAATGCTCGCAGAGCATGCGTCTTTAGTTGAAAGGTTCATTTCGTCGGGCTAGAGAGTGCTCTGACACAGTGCCACGTCGATTATTAAAAATAAATCTACTTTATTTTAGCGCATGAAGATAGGCGGAACACTTGGATTCTCTCGAAAGGTTCTGAGAGTGCATCGAACTGGTTTTGAGATTTGCGTTCTGAACTTCACTTACCACAAAGATAAAAAAAAGTAAAATCCGATAGCCGCGTGATCTCCGTATCAGACACACTGTTTCGCAGATACTTAGGCGGTTGGAAACTATTTTTCAGCTATTCATTACTGTTGCAGACGTATGTAAGGAGCCTCTCTCTATACTGGTATATATAGTAAATTACGTTACCAGCCACATGATAATCAAAGTGGACAACGAGCAGCGATACTGACATTCCAGTAAATTGTAAGGTCATGAAAAATAGGCTGTGAACGGAAAACTTGCCTACGTCACTGTACTGCTGCATAACATGCTGTGTGTGGCATGTAATTAACACAGGGGTCAGCAGCAGGCCCCACCCACCCTCGGACAATACGTACGTACGTGTCAGATACTAGAGGCGCATCTTCCGCTGTCCACATTACGAGTTGCATCATATACAACAGGCCACCTTACTGAAGCAGCCTGAAACGTTACGTTTCACACGCTGGTAATATGGGAGGATGAAATTTTTTCCTTCTTTTTGTGGTAAGGCTTAAACGCCCGCTCCCACGCCCGGGTTCCCGGGTTCGATTCCCGGCGGGGTCAGAGGTTTTCTCTGCCCCGTGATGACTGGGTGTTGTGTGATGTCTTTAGGTTAGTTATGTTTAAGTAGTTCTACGTTCTACGGGAGTGATGACCATAGATGTTAAGTCCCATAGTGCTCAGAGCCATTTTTTAAACGCCTGCTGGACAGAACAGGTAATTAGGATTGTGGAAAGGCCCAAATAAGGTTGGGGTCGGTTTCACCTTCTAATCGAAATTTATGGTAATCTAATAAAGCATTTACAACCAAAGTGGCACATAGCCGAACCTTTACCAAAGGCTACTCTTTCACGGCTGAAGGCCTCTAAACAACAAATCTTAAAAATGAACAATATAGAAATGCAGTTAGAATAGCAAATAAAATAATTAAAAAACGTACATGATAGCTAGGTGGAAAGTCTCGAGGCAAAGTAGATAGAACAAACATATACACGGTCAAATACAAATGGCTGAAGGTGACAATTAAATTTCTAAATTTTAAAATACATTACCACAATCTTTTAAAGGCAGAATGCCGCCATGATTAAGCTTGAAAGATAATTTTAGGAATAAAGTTCCATGGCTAAAAGCCCACAATTAATTTTCCAAAATGTTTTAAAAATATAACCATCAGCCTTAAATTTTAAATAGCTAAAAACCGATAACTAAACGCTGGTGGGAAAGACAATAAAGCCACTCACAAGCCTACAGGGATTTCGGTCTGCCCTCGTTTACTTAGGTGAGACAGGTGGTGAGCCCGCATCTCGTGGTCGCGCAGTAGCGTTCTCGCTTCCCACGCCCGGGTTCCCGGGTTCGATTTCCGGCGGGGTCAGGGATTTTCTCTACCTCGTGATGGCTGAGTGTTGTGTGATGTCCTTAGGCTAGTTAGGTTTAAGTAGTTGTAAGTTCTAGGGCACTGATGACCATAGATGTTAAGTCCCATAGTGCTCAGAGCCAGCCACAGGTGGTGAGCCCAGCTACACTTGATCTGTCGGAACCAATCCAGGGGACAGCCACGCATAGACCGACACAACGACTTGTTTGCAATCAATCAGTACGTGCAAACTCTAACGCAAAAGGTTACGAACGTGATAATCCAAAACGATGTATGTATTAAAAGTCAAAATTACACTCCATGTTGGACCGTGACAACAGGTGAGGACAGGACATTGCCTGACATTACATTGGCAGCCAGGGCACGTATCCGGAACACTAACGGTAAGGCAGAAAATTCCGCTGGTCCACTCAAGTTGTAGTCAACCAATATAGTTAATTGCACCGTATGGCGGCTGAATTTCAGCAACAGAAACACTCAGTGTTGCTCACAGGAAAACCTCCCCAACAGCGAACCACCAAAACGAAACAGCACAACATGAATGGACGTGGCTTAGGTAGTTGAAACCATTACTGAACTCTGACGTCCTTGGTCGGTGAACCGCAAAGCTCTTAGCGATCGGACTGGTGCACATACGCTCCGACACTGTGCAGAGTCCGCCAGCGGACTCAGCCGAGTGCACAGCGAGGGGATAACTTCCCCGGTCCGTAGCAACCGAGCGACTCGCCTCAGCATGCCGACATCTAGAATCATCGTGAGTGGAAATAACGCCAACTACACACCCAACCTGACAAACACTTGAACGAAGAGTTGAAGGATTAACAACAATAACTAAGCACGCACGAAGGCAAATAGGGAGCCGATGCACACACTCACACACACAGCCGACTCATGAACGATCGGCGAGCCAAAAATCTTCGTCCAGTGGGACGACCGACCGACGATCCACCAAGACCGCGGCACGGCTCAAGTGATGCGTGGCGGCAATGGTCTGGCGAGCCATGTCGACGAAGACCTCACTGCTGCTCCAACCCGAATGCACTATTACGGAATTGCATCGCCCTAACTGGCAGGTCCGAACTGCGCTCCAGACGTCTTCCAGCTGACTGGCAGGCCCCAACTTGCAACCCGAACTGACTGACGACGGACAACCACTGAAAGTATTAGCATTCGAGCAGAGATACTGCGAGAGGGGATACATCGATACGCGCTGCTAGCGCCGGTCACGGTCAGGCAAAGCAGCAACTCAGTGACAGCAGTAACTTAAATTAACGTCCTGAGGTGGATGTACCTTAAAAGCAGGGTGTAAAGTACATGATGGCGGGAATACGAGGCACGCACCGCTCAATGGCACTAGAGTAATTAATGTAACTGATACAGAAAGTGATGACAGGGATCGTTGTATTTAGTGCGTTTCCAAATTCCAATTACATTCTGTGAGAAGGAGACAACACGTAATACTTTGACTGAGTATTCATATTTCAAAGTTCATGGCTCTCTCTTGAATATGTGAATTATCAGAATGATTGTCTTTTATCATCTCCCTCAATATACCGTTGAAAGAGAAACGGGTCACCAATTTTGCCTCATCTTTTGCATGACTGTAGTACATACTCAGGTATGGTGCGTGTATGCTGCTCTAGTTGAATGGCTCTGAAACGTTTTCGACAAATATAGGTGCAATGTCTTGTGATCCTGTGCAGCACCACACCAGACAAATTGAGCACTGCTGTTAGCGCAACCGGCTAAGGCCCAAAATCTTTAGACAAAAAAAAATATTAAAATACAGTTCGTTATAAAATGTATCTCAGTTTCAAAACTCAGACTACAGAATTATCGCCTGGTCAGCATCTATACGCTGGCTGTTTGACAGTCAAGGTATACGATTCTGAACATTCGGCTACTATCGGGCACGGTCGACTTCAATCTTTATAACTGCTGTGTGACCGTAAAATATTTTCCTCTTGGAACTCCGCACAAATAAACATCAAAAAACGAGCTGGCGGTGGCCAGAGTAGCAGATATCAAATCTAATTCAAGAAAAACACTGAATTCCATAAAAAATATCGTGGATTTGGGTGGCAATACGTGTAGCGAACACCGATATGAGAAAATTTTGTCGAAGGATATTTCATATAATGCAGACCGAATATACGCAACGATATACATTAAGTTTTGTTTTAATTATTTTCACTTAGCGCTATAAACACTCAGAAGCAACGATAAACAAAAAAAATCAACGTGCTGAGGCATTAAAAAGTGTATGAGGGGTCCGCCAACTTCTGCATTTTCTCAAAAGGAACACTGTTTCCCATTACAGCATTAAAGATTCTACGCAATCACTTCCAGTCTAATAACCAACTAATAATAACAGCAGTACGTTACGTGAAAATTATTCTAGTGTCGGTAAGAAATTCAAACGCGGTTCAAAATTCCGTTTTGTTTACAATGTAGTAGTTCAACGTTTGTGCTAATGCTTAATGCTAAAACATAAAATTCTGAGCAGACTGTTTGCTTCATAATTAAATTCACGCCTAAAATGAAGTATCAAATACCGCACATATTCTCCACCTCACTGACAGATAGCTACGTTCAAATTCAGAATTTCACTCTACCAAATTACATGAGATCATCCCCAATCATCAGACAGCATCCATTCATAAAACTGGCACAATATTTAATGATATAGAAAAGTTAATCTCAATTATTGGATTCATAAAAGTAAAATTAAATTTTAATTGTTAATGACAGATAGAGGGGTACAGGTTACCCACAGAGAGGGAGAAAGTGGGCGGGACAAAAGATACGTGCTTTTTCTCGGTACCGAAAAGCACATTTCGCCTCTACAAATGTGTCAACCACTCCGTCTAAACGGACTAGTGGAAATGGACCATCAGGCATTTGCTGCGAAATATGCGATGATTCCAGCCCGTTGCCTGTGTCTCGGCACCACAAATATATCACCACTGCATTATTTCGTAGGGGGCAGATTACGCTCGAACTGCGTCTCACGTGTTCATGTAATTCAAAACGAAATCGTTTGTCAGTAAATCGTTCTTAACCGTTGACTTAAAACTACAAAATAGAACATTTAGAACGTGTGTAGTTATTTTTCATGTATAATGAAAACAATTGTTTCGAAGATTGTAAATATGATTAATGCGTGAATAGAGCTGTAAACTCACCAAGTATGTGTGTTGCACTCTACAAGTGTTCTATGAGCGCATCTCCAGGCGTTAGCCAAGGTTATACAGTATTCTATGTAGCAACATCCTGCAAAGAGTCATCATAAGAGGGTGCCTCATGACATGTTTCTAGGTATTCAGTTAAGTGAAATAATTACCAGTTTTGCATGACGTGTTGAACGGTTGATTCTGTTCTCATATGTGCATAAATGGCTTCTGCAGTTTGTAAATTAAAAATTATTCTGTAAGCAGAGTGTACGCTGTGTGCCAAATTACTTTCCTTTTCATAAAAATTTTCCAATTATTACGCAATTACGTATGACACTAACGGATTCTTTGTAGATTGTACACTAACGTAATAAACTATGATTTACATGCAGGGTGGTCAGCGTAGGTTGTGCTAAGAAGCAAAGTATATTGCGCAGTTATTGAGTTAGTTAACATTAAAGTTAGTCATTCAGGCAATCAATTCAACCAGGCCTATGCTCGAGAAAATTCAAGCTGCCTGCCAGAAAACGGTGTCGCCAAATTTGTGCTTCGTTTGGTTTCCTAAAACCCAACAAGAGAGCGATAAAAAATTGTACGTGCGACCAAGGCTCGAACCCGAACAAAAACCTGAGCAGTTTACCGCGATATCATCTGCTCTATGAAGACAACTGCCACTAATTTTTACCTGGCGGGATGCTTGAATCTGCGCGTTCTATAGCCCGATTGGCTAACATCAATGCTAACTAACTTGCGAACGGTGCAACGTATCCATTTTTGCCGTAACAATTTTTTTCTCAGCACATCCTACCCTTACAAGCTGTACAGACTGTTTGTGACTACCCTGTCTACATCTACCTGTTTGCTACCATTCATTACTTTCTAATACATCAGATCGATGGTTTTTAATTATCCAATTGAAAACAGGCTGCATGCTTACTATGAAATCCAATGTTTTACTATTGTCAGGGTTATGACACCTGTTCACTCTGCATATGCCAGCGTTGCAGTGTAAATATTTCACTCATTGTAACCGTCTCTTTATATATATGCTTGTTTCACATATACAAACATTCATTAAAGTGAAGACCTGTGTACATTACCTCACCTTTAATATCATCATGGTGTATACGGTATACTCTACTTCTTCGCATATCAATGAATATAACGCTATAAATTGGTAGTTGTATCGAATTACACCTCAGTGGGCTACACATATATGTTTTTATACAGGATAAACACCGAAGACAATCCAACCCAAATACACATCAAGATTGAATACATCGAGATGTGGTTGTCGGTAATAGCAGACAATATGCTGAATTTCCCCACGTTTCCAAATAGTTTTTGTCGTTTATAGTCACCAAATTACGACATAGAATTGTTTCCTTTCTAATGGAACTATATACATTTTAGTGGGGCTTTTTAAAGAAGCTTCTAAGAGAAATTCAGCGACATGACATGTGTGGGGCTAGGTCAAACAGTATAAACACAGTAGCGCCCCAAACCACCGTACCACCGTCGGGACAAGAGGTTGTACAGAAGACGGCAGCTGGCACGTACCTCAGGTATGGTTCTTGTGCTTACCTGTGCTGACGATGAACATCAGTACGTGTGCTGCTGTTACGGGAATTAGGTAACTAGCTCGTAAAGCTACTGGGACATTCATAGTGTATACGACAGTCGGAAGAGTGAATATCGTTTATGACGAACGTCGTCAAACTATTATAGCAGCGGTGCGGTTTTATACTGAAGAGTATCCAGTGTCAAGCACTCACTATTCGTCTCTGCAAACGTTATAGAAACAGGCTGGGACTGTGGAGAATAAAATACGCCATGGGAAAAGAAAAGTAACTGATGACAAAATAAAACTACCATTTTAGCAGCGGTAACACACAGCGCAAATGTCATCTCGGAAGTTTGAGGCGATCAACGAAAGCAGAGTTCTGCGGACACTGCATTCTATCGCATATCGTTCCATCCACATTTCGCGGCAACTACATCATGGAAATGACATACAGATTTGGTTACCGTTCTCCGAAAACAATATGTGACCAAAAGTATCAAAACTGGTTCAAATGGTTCTGAGCACTATGGGACTTAACTGCTGTGGTCATCAAACACCTAGAACTTAGAACTGCTTAAACCTAACTAACTTAAGGACATCACGCACATCCATGCCCGAAGCAGGATTCGAACCTGCGATCGTAGCGTTCGCGTGGATCCGGACTGTAGCGCCAAGAACCAATTGGCCAGTCCAGCCGGCGTCAAAAGTATCCGGGCACCCTGAAAAACATCCTTCTTTCATATTAGGTGCATTGTCTTGCCACTTACTGCCAGGTACTCTATATCAGCGACCCCAATATTCATTACACATCGTGCGAGAGCACAATGGGGCGCTCCGCGGAACTCCCGGACTTCGAACGTGGTCAGGTAAGTGGGTGTCGCTTGTGTCATACGTGTGTACACGAGATTTCCACACTCCTAAAAATCCCTAGGTCCACTGTTTCCGATGTGATAGTGAAGTGGAAATGTAATGGTTTACGTACAGCACAAAAGCGTACAGGCCGACCTCATCTGGTGACTGACAGAGACCGCCGACAGTTCGAGAGAGTCGTAATGTGTAGTAGGAAGACATCTATTCAGACCATCACACAGGAATTCGAAATTGCATCATGATTCACTTTAAGTAGTATGACAGTTAGGCGGGAGGTGAGAAAACTTGGATTTCATGTTCGAGCGGATGCTCCTAAGCCACACATCACGCCGGAAAGTACCAAACGATACATCGCTTGCTGTAAGGAGCGTAAACATTGGACGATTGAACAGCGGAAAAACGTTGTGTGCATCGACGAATCACGGAACACAAGGTGGCGATCCGATGGCAGGGTGTGGGTATGGCGAATGCCCGTTGAACATCATCTGCCAGCGTGTGCAGTGCCAACAGTAAAATTCGAAGTCGGCGGTGTTATGGTGTGGTCGTGTTTATCATGTAGGGGAGCTTGCACACCTTGTTGTTTTACATGGGGCTATCACAGTACAGGCCTATGTTGATGTTTTAAGCACCTTCTTACTTCCCACTGTTGAAGAGCAATTCAGGAATGGCGATTGCATCTTCCAACAAGATCCAGCACCTGTTCACAATGCACGGCCTATGGCGGAATGGTTACACGACAATAACATCCCTCTAACGGACTGGCCTACACAGAGTCGTGACCTAAATCCTATAGAACACCTTTGGGATGTTTCGGAACGCTGTCTTCGTGCCAGGCCTCATCGACCAACATCGATAACTATCCTTAGTGCAGCACGTAGTGAAGACTTGGCTGCCACCTGACTGAACGTATGTCTGCAAGAGTAGAAGCTGTTATCAAGGCTAAGGGGTGGGCAACAACATACTGAATTCCGGCATTACCGATGGAGGGCGACTACAACTCGAAAGTTCTTTTCACTCAGCCAGGTGTCCGGATCCTTAGGATGATGTAGTGTAACTTTAGAAAAAGCTATTTTGTAACAAACCAGCGCATGTGCATGCACTGATACGACGTCGTCTCAGGCAAATCTGACAGTAGGTACAAACACTCACAGACATGGTAAATTCGTTCTGGGCTCAACCTCTCCTTAGTCATTATTATGAGTCTGACAAATATTAGCGATTCAAATGTGACGCCCCTTTGTCACACGAGATAGTTCCAACGACGGATTATGTTGAAAAACGCCCCCAGTGCGTAAAGAAACAACATACAGACAATATTGTAGCTCGCAGTCTTTCGTTTTAAATTTCGAGCTGAAATACTCAGTAGGATTAGGTGCGAGTGAATGAATGCACGGCACGGCAGTGGGTAGTGGTTGGTGCTCTCGTGTTAACAAAATATTATACAGCAAGAAATTCTGATCCGTGTACGTACCTGATACCGCGGCTCGGCGGTGCTGTCCTAACAAATGTCTCGCGCCACAGAAAGCTCACTTCAACAGCCGCCGCTTCATCCATTGGCTTAGCCCCCTGTCTAGCGAACTTTCGTCTGCGCCGCTTCATCTCTCGACGTACGTTGCCTAGATACGGACGCAGTGTACTCGATGTACCCAATAATGCAGCAGTCACAAAAAAGATGATGACTTTAGAAGCATAACCGGTGTGACCGAGAACGCAAGCACTCCGTCCTCAGGCCACGAGTGGCCTTCCGGGACCCGCAAACTCAGTCTTCACACTGAACACGTTTTCTATCCGTTTTTGCGAAAAGAAAAAGAGGACAGTATCTTACAAAGGGAAAGCTCCTTTATTAGATTCCGATAGCTGTTAATATGTAAATCGTTGCAATTTCGAAAATTATATGTGCCCGCGTCATACGAGCAGGTAAGAGAAAAAATAGCATTTTAACAGTACCGGGAACCTCATTTAAAATGCCAACACGTTCACGAACTATTGAGAGTGTGTTGTGTACTTATAGCGCCCTCTGTAGCTAGGAAACCAATAAATTTTGTTGTACATGGTTGCTTCGCTCCAAATGTCTGTGAAGTCAGTGATTCATAACTAATTCCGTTGGTACATATTTAAATTTGAATAATTTCGGATTATTTCATTGACAGTTCATTGTGAAACACAATTTCTGGGAAAAGCGCTCTTTTTGACACTTAGGCCACAAATTTTTATTTTTTCATCCTATGTATGAGATGTCAGATCATTGTTCAGCATTATTGAAAAAAATAAATGTGGCTACGGTCGTGCACATTACTTACCATGTAAATCATTCAGAATGTTGTTGCTGTGGGATACTAGGGCCTCAATGTGCTTAACGAAAGAAAAGGTGGTTGAAATAGGCACACATTGGTTACACGTGCGTGTGTAGCACAAATACTTGCTAATCAAAAAATCAGTAGAAATTTGAAAACTGAATAAATCACGGAATAATGTAGATAGAGAGATACAAATTGACACACATGCTTGGTATGACATGGGGATTTATTAGAACAAAAAAAATTCAAGTTCAAAAAATGTCCGAGAGATAACGGTTCATCTGATCAGAATAGCAATAATTAGCATAGCAAAGTAAGACAAAGCAAAGATGATGTTCTTTACAGGAAATGCTCAATATGTTCACCATCATTGCTCAACAATGTCTGTAGTCGAGGAATAATGTTGTGAACAGCACTGTAAAGCATGTCCGTAGTTATGGTGATGTATTGACGTCGGATGTTGTCTTTCAGCATCCCTAGAGATGTCGGTCGATCACGATTCACTTGCGACTTCATGTAACCCCAAAGCCAATAATCGCACGGACTGGGGTCTGGTGACCTGGGAGGCTAAGTTTGACGAAAGTGGCGACTGAGCACACGATCAACACTAAACGACGCGCGCAAGAGACCTTTCACACGTCTAGGAATATGGGGTGGAGTGCGATTCTGCATAAACAGCGTACGTTCCAGCAGGTGCTTACGATTCTGTAACATATCGGTGTACCTCTCACCCGTCACTGTAGCAGTTACAAAACAAGAATGACGCATTTCCTTGAATAAAAAAGCCCCGATAATGGTAGATTTGGAAAATCCAACCCATAGCGTAACTTTCTCGTCGTGCAATGGTTTTCACGACAGTTCTAGGATTTTAGGCAGCGAAAATTCTGCAGTTGTGGGCGTTGGCAGACCCGCGGAGCGTTAAATGAGCTTCGTCGGTCCACAACACGTTACTCAACCAATCGTCATCTTCCGCCATCTTTTGAAACGCCCATACCGCGAATGGCCTCCTTTTCACTAAATCGCCAGATAACAGTTCATGATGCCGACGGATTTAGTAGGGATAGTATCGGAGGGTACGCATCAGTGCCAACCAAACAGTTGTGTATGGAATGCCGGTGCGCCGTGCGACTGCACGAGCGCTGACTTCCCCGTGCACAGACGAACCCGCTACTGTCTCCATTTCTTCCTGAACTCTCTCAGCAGCATTACGCCTTGTGCTCGGTCAGCCACTACGGGGTCTATCGTCTAAACAACCCGTGGCTTCGAACTTTGAAATCATTCTCCTCACAGTTGCATTTGTCAACGGACCTTTACCCGTTCGAATCCCCTTCCTATGGCGATAGGATCGTAACGCTGAACTAGCACATTCCCCTTGTGACAATACAGCTACACTAAAAGCACCTTTTCAGGTAACATCAGCATACTGCGACTGCTGGCGCATCTGATTCTCTCTCTCATTACAGCTCCTTTTATACACGATTGTCATGGACAGTCACTGACGTTTTGCTGTCCAGCGCCATCTGTCGGATTTTTTGTGAACTTTGTTTTTTTTTTTTTTTGTTGTAATAAAACCCCATGTCATTCCTAGCATGTGTGTCAATTTGTACCTCTCTATCTACATTATTCCGTGGTTTACTAAGTTTTCAAATTTATACTGACTTTTTTGATCACCCGGTACATTCTGATAAAGAACTAGCTACTGTGGTTTTGGATTGTATTTGTGCTACACATGCACATGAAAGCGAAGTGTGCCTTTACATATGTACTGAGTATTTAGTCAAATGTAAAGTGAAACTTGACGCTTGAAAATGACTAACAGTCAAAATTATACTGAGGTAATGAAAGTCATGAGATACCTCCTAATATCTTGTCGGACCTCCTCCTGCCCGGAATAGTGCCGCAATTTGACGTGGCGTGGACTTACCAAGGCGCTGGAAGTACCCTGCAGCCACGTTGCCTTTATAACCATCTATATTTGCGAAAATGTTGCCGGTGTAGGATTTTGTGCACGAACTGAGCTGTAGATTAAGTCCCACAAATGTTCGACAGGATTCGTATCAGGCGATCTGAGCGGACAAATCATTCGCTAGAATTGTCCACAACGTTGTTCAAACAATTTGCTAACAACTGTGGTTCGGTGAAATTTTTGGGAACACGAAGTTCATGAATGGCTGCAAATGGTCTCCGAGTAGCCAAACATAAACATTTCCAGTCAGTGGTCGATTGAGTTGAGCCAGAGGACACAGTCCATTCCATGTAAACACAGCCGACATTATTATATAGGCACCACAGGCTTGCACCCTGAATGAATGCTCCTAAGTAGGATCCCAACGGCACATGTCGCTTCGCAGTTCCATATGGGTTGCGTGTTAACGCTGCTAAACTTTTGACTGCATTATCATAATAGCTGCTGTGCTTTTTCTTTTAAACGCGTATTTGGTTCTTCGCATTTTCATTTTATTACTTTCTTCATAACGTTTGCAAAGACAGGTCATGAAAGAATGACACGATCATGAGACACTCAAACATACAACCGACCAGCTGAACTAACAGTTTGGTGACAGTCACCATTAACGATCATCAGATCCACTATTTCGATTGCCGAACACAGTTCAACAATAGCTATTGCACGTTTCTAAGAGTTGTAGGAGGAACTTAATGGGCACTTTTGTGGGACCCATGTTCGGAAATTCATCCCTTCACAGTGCACACATGTCGGGAACAATAAACTCTCACATGTGTGCTTTACAGGAGCCCAACGCATGGGAAATGGTTGGAGTGCGCGACGAAGAACTTTTCAAACTGAAAAGTGTGGGACGTCCTTGGAGCACCACAGTCAGCCCTCATAGTTGCCAAAGTGTGAGTTTGCTGTTGACGTTGTTTTGGTCAAATAAAAATGCTACGCGATGCTGTAATTTCAACAGGGACTGGATACAACCTGCTGCTCTCGGTCTGCGTGAGTGCAGCGAAGTGGGCGATTTGAAAGTGATCATGTATTCAAAAGTACTGAATATCCAAACGATATATTTACACAGGTGTGTTCCTTATTAAAACTTTACCTATTAAGTTATCTTCACAAACCTACAATAGACATTGGGAAACCCTTTAGACTGTGAAAGCCTAAACACATACATCAAAAAAAGTTTTGCATCATCTTTAGTGCGAAATTTCCGGAACGTGTACAGAAAACTGGAATAGAGATCAACATAAACATCATTTCCGCCCTTTTTATTGCTCATGGAAACCATACACTCAGTGTTGTACCACCATACAGCGAAATTTCAGAGGTGATGGTCCAGATTGCTGTACAAACAGTTTAATAAACAGTGGTACGTCCTATTGCACTGATACTTGTCTTATTCGTTGTGGCATATTGTAACAGGTTCATTAACACACTGTTGTTCTAGATTCTCCCAATCTTCAACGGCGATTCGGGATAGTTCCCCCAGAGTGGTTGGTGGGTCACGTCGTCCATAAACAGCCCATTTCAGTCCATCCCAGAGATGTTCGATAGGGTTCACGTCTGCAGAATAAGCTTGCCACTTTAGTCGAGCGATGTCGTTATCCTGAAGCAAGTCATTCACGAGATGAGCAGGATGGAGGCGTGAATTAAGACGAATGCCTCGCCAATATGGTTCAAATTACTCTAAGCACAATGGGACTTAACATCTGAGGTCATCAATTCCCTAGACTTAGAACTACTTAAACCTAACTAATCTAAGGACATCAGAAACATCCATGCCCTAGTCAGGATTCGAACCTGCGACCGTAGCAGCAGCATGGTTCGGACTGAAGCGCCTAGAACCGATCGGCCACAGCAGCCTGGCTCACGATATGGTGACAGCCGTTACGGTGCCTTCCATGAGCACCAGCGGCGTACGTCGGCTCCACATATGCCACCCCAAATCATCAGGGAACCTCCACCCTGCTGCACTTGCTTGACAGTGTGGCCAAAGGTGGTCAGCCTGATTGGTTTCCCTCCAAACACGTCTCCGATGAGTGCCTGGTTGAAGGCATATGCGACACTCAACGGTAAAGGGAACATGATGCGAATCCATGCGATGCGTTGTTGGGCCCATTTGTATCGCGCTGCATCGTGTCATTGTTGCAAAGATGGTCCTCGCCGTGGACGTCAGGAGTGAAGTTGCGCATCATGCAGCCCATTGCACACAGTTTGAGTCTCAACATGACGTCCCGTGGCGGCACTAGAAACATTATCCAACATGGTGGCGTTACTATCAGGGTTCCTCCGAGGCATAATCCGTAGGCAGTGGTCATCTACTGCAGTAGTAGCCCTTGGGCGGCCTGGGCGTGCATGTCATCGACAGTTCCTGTCTTTGTATCTCCTCCATGTCTGAACAATATTGCTTTGCTTCACTCCGAGACGCATGGGCACTTCCCTTGTTGAAAGCCCTTCCTGGCACAAAGTAACAATGCGGACTTGTTTGACTCGCGGTGTCTACGGTCTAGGCATGGTTGAACTACAAACAACACGAGCCGTGTTCCTGCGTCCTGGTGTAATGACTGGAACTGATCGGCTGTCGCACCCCCTCCGTCTACTAGACTCTTTCATGGGTTGTTTACATCTCTCGGCGGGTCTAGTGACATCTCTGAATAGTAACAGTGTTTGTGATGCAATATCGATAGTCAGTATCTATCTTCAAGAGTTCTGGGAAACAGAGTAATGCAGAACTTTTTTATGTGTGTAGCTTCAAGAGTAATTTTTCTGATAATCAAAAAGCTTGGCTTCATTCGCACTGATGCGCTCAGGTACCTTACTTCAGTTACGTGTTTCCATACATTTGTTAAAGTAGGGCGGTACTTGCGCTCCCATCATAAAAAAGCATAGCTGGTGCCAATGACAAAGGTATCGAAATTGGGCAGTTACAAACGAAAAACATTTTTTGCATATGTCATAACATTCCTCACACTGTTATGTTAAACGTAATGAAAACAACACCTCGATTACCCTGGTGTACAAAGCTGAAGGACGAAAGGAATGTTTCCGCGTTGTGGTACTGGCAAGTAACATCGATCGAAGAAACTTGGACGACGCATAGAGAGACGTGCTTCTCTATTGTAAAGTACAGTACAGTACAGAAAATAACTGAAAGAAATACGCAGTGAGACCAATAGGCAATACCGTTTGATTGCAAGACAATGGCTGTTCTGAAGTTACCTCGATTTATGATGGCCCTCCTTGAAATTAAAATCGTCAGGAAATGAATCGTACTACGGTGTGAGATCACCGAGGACGGAAAAGCAGACTTTGAAACGCGTTCCCTTCATAAGGACTTCTTGTGGTAGAGAGTTCCATTCCTCCAACAGCTCGGTTGACAACTGGTTGATGCTCACTGGTGAATGTGGACATGCTGTGATTCGTCTCCCTAACGCATCCCAAACGTGCTCGATGGGATTTAAGTGGAGGAAGCGAGCTTAACAGTCCATTCGGCGAATATCCGCTCGTTCCAGTACCTCTTCCATCTTCGATTTTCCATGCTGTCGCCCATTCCCATCCACAAAACTGAAGTCAATGCCGTATGCACTTGGCGAAGGAGTATCCTCTCAGTAACGTTAACCAGTGGGTGTGCTGTGTTCAACGATTTTGTGGTCAGTGAGACCATGCATCGTTATGTCTCTCCGCATTATAACGCGTGAATCACCAAAACGATTAAGTTCGATTACGTTCCTGGATACATTACGTGCTCCCGGCTCTCGCTGTATGGGAGGACGTCCAGGATCGCTGCCCAGACTAAATCTGGTATCATACTTGACGAGCACGATTACGACTCCTCATTGATCCAATCCCCAGCTTGTTACTAGAGTTTGGAAAGTAGAAACAAGTTCAAAAGTCGTATGTCTCAGTGGCGGCAACATAAATCTCACGACATCTGCTCGGGATGAAAATATAGAAAAGCAATGATACAGCTCCGTCTGTGGCAGTGCGCGGGAGACATTAACTTTGGGCGAATCTCGATCACGCTTTCATGAGGATTATCAGAGCTCCACACTCTCACATTGTGGGGATGAAGCTCTCCTGGCACGGAGAAGGTTCCTTCATCACTTAATATGAAACTGGAGGTGAAATGTTCACCATCAAGTACTTGCTACCTCATGGTCCAAAACTGAAGGAGCCAGTCATATTCCTCCGGTTTTAGTCTTGCACGAGCTGCAGATTAGGTCTGTTGATATCTTTAAAAATCACAGGAACCATGTACATCGATATTTAAAAAGTATAAACATTAGCTCTCGATATATCGTGAAAAAGTTGTGATATATCGATATGTCGACCAAAAAGTATCCACGTACCTACACATAAAAATATGGGCTGCACATTGTATATGTACTGGCGGGTTTGGAGCTGTATATTTAAGTATTGATTTATTATTAGATATTCCGCATATAAACAAAAAAGCTGCCTGCCTATCGATCTTACAGCAAGAATTGAAAGGAAATCGCTGCACTTTCACACTTGTCGATAACCACCTTGCTAACAACGGCAACTGCATGTAACAGGCACCTTAAAGGGTGTTAAACGGATTCGTTGCTCGGTTTCGCCACATATCGGAGTAGTCCGGACGCTTCAGGTCGACTTGCACTTTTTTGCATTTCTACCAGCGCCAGTGACCCTGCAGCTCTATGGTCAAAACTGCGTGGCGAAGCTAAACGATGCAGTTTCCGTTGATAGCGCCGATTATGTCAGCATTGACCCTCACTCGTTTCTGCTGTCCGCAAAGGCCATTTCTGTCGTTTAGATTTCAGTTCCTCAATTTCAGCTACTGTATTTGAATAATGACAATGTG
Source organism: Schistocerca gregaria (assembly GCF_023897955.1). NCBI lineage: Eukaryota > Metazoa > Arthropoda > Insecta > Orthoptera > Acrididae > Schistocerca > Schistocerca gregaria. The sequence goes on from NC_064920.1 coordinate 100,452,909, forward strand.
AAGAAATAGCACACTTGTTGCGTTACAATTGTCTGCAACTGGAGTGCTGTTTCTTCACATCGGAAGTGTTGTTATTACGTTCACACCGCCACTCTCCAGCGCAATTGGACTTCCACTTTAGTGACACATATAATTGCTTTCCCAGACAAAGTGAATGATTGACTGTGTTGCAAGCTCAAAAAGTAGTATAAATACTTCACACAGTGAAACTAGAAATATATTCTAACGCAATTTGAAAAGAACAACTTCATATATGTACCGAAAATTATGAAAAATTATTAGTAGAAAATAAAGATCGACACTCTATATTGACGCTTTGGTGTCGATATATCGATGTATCGGTTGGAAAATACAGCCGACATATACCGATATTTTATGAAAATGATATCGACATAGTGATATATCATCAAGAGCACTACTGCATAGCGTACGGTTTGAAATGTAACAGCCATAGCAAAACCTTTCACACAGTTTGCTGCGGTATTCCGAGTTAGTGGTTTGCGTTGACAGATGATTTTTTTGGACTGCGTACAAAACTGTCCCCCTCCCTCCCCACGACTTCATCTGGCGCACTTTGTCGACCGGTACTTATCAGTTTACAGAGGCAACCGGAGTCCCAAAACAGTCTGTAGCAGTGCACAGTCCTGTGGTTACGTCCGTACGTTTCCATATTTCCTAGTATCACAACAGATAAAAATCTGACATATTCCAACATTAAATCTGATCAGGTTAAATAAATAAAAGGACTCTTTTACTTGATTTGTCGTCATTTTGTCAAGGCACTGTTCCTCTAACGTCAGCTGGTGGACACAATGGAAACCTGGAGGGTTCACGATTGTGTTCATGCGTCGAACATATTTGTACATGTAATACGTTGGTAATTATCTAATTAATGTCGATTTTCATTTACATTACGACCAATGTTTTTATTGTCTTTCTGGGTCCTGATAGTCCTCCAGAAGCTCTTCGCAATGACATGGGAGTCAGTGCAATAGCTATATGCCTTTGAACGCTCAGGGCCGGTTCGAGTAGATTTTTCCACACAAGTGACATCATTTGGCATCAACACCCTCCTCTCCACCCCTTCTCGCATTTTCATTTCACACTTTCACTCGTGGCCGTTTTCTCTATTAACTGTGACAACACAGCGTATACAAAAGTTGAATATAAGCACCTCTGAAGTCCCAGTCTGCTTCACATTCGAAGCAGCGGTTTGTGTCGCTTGCCGCCAAACCAACGCTGTTCATACACTACGTGATCAAAAGTATTCGGACACCCCAAAAAACATACGTTTTCATATTAGGTGCATTGTACTGACACCTACTGCCAGGTTCTTCATATCAGCGACCTCAGTACTCATTACACTTCATGAGAGAGCACAATGGGGCGCTCCGCGGAACTCACGGACTTCGATCGTGATCAGGTGATTGGGTGTCAGTTTTGTAAGACGTCTGTGCGCGAGATTTCCACATTCCTAAACATTCCTACGTCAACTATTTCCGATGTGACAGTGAAGCGGAAACGTCTTCCGCACAAAAGCGTACAGGCTGACGTCGTCTGTCAACTGACAGAGACGGACGACTTTTGAAGAGAGTCGTAATGTGTAGTAGGGAGACGTCTGTCCAGACCATCAAATAGGAATTCCAAATTGCATCAGGATCCACTGGAAGTAGTATGACAGTCGGGAGGTGAGAAACTTGAATTTCATGGTCGAGCTGCTGCTCATATTCTACACATCATGTCGGTAAATGCAAAACGACGCGTCACTTGGTGTAAGGAGCGTAAAAATTGGACGATTGAACAGCGGAAATAGGGGGCTTGCTCCCCTTGTTGTTTTGCGTGGCACTATCAAAGCACAGGCTTTCACTGATGTTTTACGCACCTTCTTGCTTTCCACTGCTGAGGAGCAATTCGAGGATGGCAATTGCATCTTCCGTTAGGATCGAGCACCTGTTGATAATGCACGGCTTGTGGCGGAGTGGTTACACGACACTAAAATCCCTGTAATGGACTGGCCTGCAGAGAGTACTGACCTAAATCCTATAGAACACCTTTGGGATCCTTCGAAACGCTGACCTCGTGACAGGCCTCAGCGACCAACATCGATAACTCTGCACAGTCCAGCACTCCGTGAAGACTCGACTGCCACCTGACTGAAAGTTTGTCTGCAAGATTGGAAGCTGTCATCAGGGCTAATGGGTGGGCAACAATATACTGAATTCCAGCATTATCAATGGAGGAAACCGCGAACTTGCCAGTCATTTTCATTCAGCCTTTGATCATTTAGTGTAACTTAACACTAAGGAATTTCGTAACAAACCAGCGCATGCGCCTGCACTGGTACGATGTCGTCTCAGGCAAAACAAACATTACGGACAAACACTTGCAGACATGGTAAATTCGTTCTCGGCTCAACCACTGTTTACTCATTATTATGAGTCTCACAATTATTAGTGATTCAAATGTGACACGAGAAAGTTCCAACGACGAACAAACACACGTTTTCACGGTAAAAGTCTCGCGGATTATGTTCAAAAACGTGCCCAGTGCGTGAAGAAACAACATACAGACAATATTTTAGCTCACCGTCTTTCGTTTTAAATTTCTTGCTGAAACGAATACTCAGCAGGATTCGGTTCGAGTAAATGAATGCTCTCTCACGCCAAAGGGTAGCGATTTGCGTCTCGTATTAACTAATTGATGTACAGAAAGAAATTGTGATCCATGTACGCACCTGGTACCGCGGCTCTGCGGTGCTCTCCTAACAAATATCTCGCGCCACAGACAGCTCACTTGAACAGCCGCAGCTTCATCCATACGTTTAGCCCCCTGTCTAGTAGACGTCTGCGCCGCTTCCTCTCCCGACGTACGTTGCCTAGATACGGACGCAGTGTGCCCGATGTACGCAAATAATGCAACAGTCACAAAAAAATATGACACTAGAAGCATAATCGATGTGACCGAGAACGCAAGAGATTCTCAAATTTTTTACACGCATGTAGCAACAGTCAAGGTCCTGAACTATGTGCCTGAATACGTGATCATAGCGCGCTTCCGATTACATTATCCCATGTTCTCTTATACATGCACGTTATGTTCTAAGTAGGGCACGCATACTCATTCTTCACACTGAACATGTTTTCTATCCGTTTTTGCGAAAAGAAAAAGAGGACGGTATCTTACAAAGGGAATCCTCCTTTATTACATTCCGGTAGCTGTAAAAAAGTAAATCTTTGCGTTTACGAAAATTATATGCGCCCGCGTCATACCAGCAGGTCAGAGAAAAAATAGACATATTAACAGTACCGGGAAACTCATTTCAAAATGCCGATACGTTCATGAACTACTGAGAGCGTGTTGTGTACTTATAGCGCCCACTGTAGCTAGGAAACTAATTACTATGGTTGTACATGGTGGCTTCGAACCAAATGTCTGTGAAAGTCAGTGATTCATAACTAATTACGTAGCGGACCTTTAAAAGAATCACAACTTCTGAAGTGAAATAATTCATGGAGAAGTTTTGTAGTGGTGCATACTTCAGTTTGAATAAATTCTGATTATTTCATTGAGAGTGCATTGTGAAACACTATTTTTAGGAAAAGACACACTTTTTGACACTTAGGTAACAAATTTTTATTTTTGCATTGTAGGTACCAGATGTCAGCTCATTCTTCAGCATTATAGAAAAAAAAATTGGCTTTGGTCATGCACATCACTAACCTTGTAAGTAATTCAGAATTTTGTTGTTGTGGGATTCTATGACCTCAATGTGATTGACCAAGGTAAAGGTGGTCCAAATAGGCTTCCGTGTTTGGCGACATCTCGGCGAACGCACATTGGAAGCGTGTATTCGTCATCGCGATACTGGGGTATCACCAGCGTGATGGTATGGGGTGCCATTGGTTACACGTCTCGGTCACCTCTTGTTCGCACTGACGGCACTTTGAACAGTGGACGTTACATTTCGGATGTGTTACGACCGTGGCTCTACCCTTCGATCGATCCTTGCGAAACCCTACATTTCGGCAGGATAATGCACGACCGCATGTTGCAGGCCCTGTGCGGGCCTTTCTGCATACAGAAAAAGTTCGACTGCTCCACTGGCCAGCACATTCTCCAGATCTCTCACCAACTGATAACGTCTGGTCAACGGTGGCCGAGCAACAGGCTCGTCACAATACGCCAGTCACTACTCTTGAAGAACTGTGGTGTCGTGTTGAAGCTGCATGGACAGCTGTACCTGTACACGCCATCCAAGCTCTGTTTGACTCAATGCCCAGGCGTATAAAGGCCGTTATTACGTTCAGAGGTGGTTGTTCTGGGTACCGATTTCTCAGGAACTATGCACCCAAATTGCGTGAAAAGGTAATCACATGTCAGTTCTAGTATAATATATCTGTCCAATGAATACCCGTTTGTTGTTGTTGTTGCGGTCTTTAGTCCAGAGATGCAGCTCTCCATGCTACTCCATTCTGTACAAGGTTCTTCATCTCTCAGTACCTACTGCAACCTACACACGTGCGTGTGTAGCACAAATACATTCTTATAGTGAACTAGCTACTGTGCTATTGGATTGAATTTTTGCTACACATGCATATGAAAACGAAGTGTGTATTTACATATGTACTGAGTAATAAGTTAAATGTAATGTGAAGCTTGACGCTTGTGATAATTGTTTGAAAATGACTAGCAATCAGAATTAGCTAATAACGTGTCCATAAACAAACTGAGGTAATGAAAGTCATTGGATGTCTCCTAATATCGTGTCGGACCTCCTCCTGCCCGGCATAATCCAGCACTGTGACGTGGCGTGGACTCGCGGAAGCGCTGTAAGTACCCTGCAGATATATTGAGCCACTTTACCTCTATAACCATCCATAATTACGAAAGTGTTGCCGGTGTAGGATTTTGTGCACGAACTGAGCTGTCCCTTAAGTCCCATAAATGTGCGATAGGATTCGTATCGGGTGATATGAGTGGCCAAATCATTCGCCTGAATTGTCCACAACGTGCTGCAAACAATTTGCTAACAAGTGTGGTTCGGTGAAATATTTGGGAACACGAAGATTATGAATGGCTGCAAATGGTCTCCGAGTAGCCAAACATAACCATTTCTTGTCAATGGTCGATTGAGTTGAGCCAGAATACACAGTCCTTTCCATTTAAACACAGCCCACACCTTTATGTAGCCACCATTAGCTTACACACTGCCTGAATGCTACTTAGTAGGACCCCAAGGCACATGTCGCTTCGCAGTTGCACATGGATTGCGTGTTAATGCTGCTCAAATTTTCACTGCTTTTCTCCTAACCGCTGTTCTTATTTTTAATGGCATATTTGATTGTTCGCATTTTTATTTCATTACTTTCTTCATAATGTTTGGAAAGACAATTCATGAGACACTGAAACATACAACCGACCAGTTAAACTTACAGTTTGGTGATAGTCAAGTGCGCGCAGTCCACCAAAGTCAGCCCTCATAGTTGCGAAAGTGCGAGTTTGCCGCAGACGTTCATGTCGTCAAATAAAAATGCTACGCGATGCCGTAATTTCAACAGGGAGTGTAGATAGTCCGCTCCTCTCTGTCTGCGTGGGTGCAGCGAAATGGGTGATTTGAAAGTAATCAAAATTTAAAAAGTATTTCATATACATGCGATATATTTACAGAGGTGTGTTCCTTTTTAAAATTTGGCATATTAAGTTCTCTTCACAACCACAACAAACCTACATTGCTTGTTGTAACACCATTCAGTGAGAACTTCAGAGGTGGTAGTCAAGATTGCTGTACACACCGGTAACTCTCATACACAGTAGCACGTCCTCTAGCGTAGAGGCATGCCCAGATTTTCACGCGTTTCCTAGATGAATGGCCGGGTGCTGGTGGCACAGCCTCACCTGTTGTTAGGCTCCCCACTTCGTCACATACGTCAACATGGGTTCCTTCCCAGGGCAGGTGGAAACCTTATGCCACAACCGTACTTTCTAGTAATCAGGCTCGGCCTCCTTGTCTACTTATGTGGTGCCAGACACCACACTTGCTAGGTGGTAGCCTTTAAATAGGCTGCGGTCCGGTAGTATACGTCGGACCCGCGTGTCGACACTGTCAGTGATAGCAGACTCAGCGCCGCCACACGGCAGGTATAGAGAGACTTCCTAGCACTCGCCCCAGTTGTACAGCCGACTTTGCTAGCGATGGTTCACTGCCTACTTACCTTCTCATTTGCCGAGACGATAGTTTAGCATAGCCTTCAGCTACATCATTTACTGCGGCCTAGCAAGGCGCCATATTCAGTTACTATTGATACTATGAATCATGTACCATCAAGAGCGACGTTCATCATTAATGGATTAAAATTAAGTATTCCACCAGCTACGCCCGTTGTTTCTAAATTCTAATTTCCTTGTCCTGTTCCAGACCTCACGCCAGCCTGTGTGAGCTAAAACGTGTGCCTTTACGCCTCCTACAGTAACACGGTGTTGTCTCTCTTGCCAACCATGACAGGTTTACTGATATCTCTGAACAATGAAAGGGGCTGTGTCTGTGACACAATATCCACAGTTAACGTCTATCTTTGAAACGTCCCCTTTGAAAAATTATACACAACTGTGCTTAAACTAACACACAATATTTTTTTTTGCGCAACGCAATCTGACTTTCAGTAATTTCTACAAGAGAATGGCCCTGACTAACATTAATCTACATGTTTCACAAATCAGTTACCTCACAAAAATCTTCGTTACTCGAACTACTGCAATACAGCGAGCGCCACTACTGCCAGCTAACTAAAAGATTCAAACTACGGAAGTCACTAACTACTGATAGGCACAGTTAGCAAATGAAAGATGTTAATAGAGAACAAACAATGTATTTACCTTAATAGTCATAATATATATAGCAGTTCATGACACCAATTCTTACAAATTTCAAAACTCCGCCATCTCTCTCCCTACGTCCACCCCTGCTGGCGGCTCACCTCCAACTGCGCAACGCTACGCGCTGTTAACATCCAGCTGCCGCTGCCGACACTACAATGGCGAGTATTACAACAATGCCAACCAGCCACAGACTGCACATGGCACAACCAGTGATTTTCATACAGAGCGCTACGTAGCGGAGGCGTTAACAATAAAAAAAAAACTAAACAGCCTACTTACATAGCCCCCATGCTCCCCACAAAAAAATTTACAAGTTGTTTTGGACAGTGGCCAATACAGATTTGAAATTTTTTTTCATAATTACAATAACAAAGGAATGAAATGCACACACTTATCGATACATTGTTGGTCAAAAGCTAAAATTTTCTCACTGTCCACATAGACAGTCCTGATCATTCATCACAGTAAAATAGTAGTGATTTTCTCAAAGTCTGAGCAATAAAAAGAAATTGCACACAGAAGTAGTGGATTTCCATGCAGTCTTGAAGAAGTAGTGTTGTCCTTCCAACGGAAAGACAGTGCTGACTCTTGACATGCAGACAGGTAATGGGCCACAACAGAGCCAGTCGACGTTGAAGACTATCGGTAGGTAGGTCATCACAGAGCAGACCCACTGTAGTCCTGGTAGAGATTACTATTGGTGGGCCACCAGAGGTGCAGACCCACTGCAGTCCTTGTAGAGATGACTAGCAGCCATCCATTGCGACAGTGCAGGTGCACAATCACCACTGAAGAGTCTTGTGGATAATATAGCAAGTCCACAACCACCACTTGTGCACTCACAAAAATTGTTTTTGAAATGTCCTTAGAACCAGCAATGCTGTTATCCAGTCCCTTACTGAATTATTAACACACGTACAAACACTATCAGTCCCTACTTCTCACATATTATCCATATACTATGACCAACAGAAACGTGTGCAGTGAAATGTAACTTACTTAATTAGATGAACAGGTGTCAGTTACAATTTTATAACATGAGAATACAATAACAAAGGCACAAAATATATCATTAAAGAACATAATAGCACACATAACATTTGCAGTAATACAGGCTTTACAAAAGAATCGAAATAACAAATACATCAGTGTTACATGAATTGTGACAGGAGCACATACATAAAACATTAGAATAAATTTCGAAACATCAACTTCACACATGAGCATTAAACAGAACAGAATAAATAATTTCTAAACATATTTACAAAGAAAACGACATATTATTAATGCAAATTATATTTGAGGATAACAGTATTCCTCATCATAGTGAATGTAGCTGAATATTAGAAAATTCTACAACATAAGTCTTATCAGATAAACATATAAAGACAGGAAGAACATAAATACACAAGGGTACACAAACACATAGTGGGATAACACAAGGAAAGGGCAGGGTTTGTTTTACTGCAGTATTTTGCAAACAAAACTTTCTTTACTTCTCGGAGATCTCCCTTCGTTCTTCATTATTTCCAAAAAGTCCTTTCTATACCTGCTTTCTGTACTTTTCTCATATAACCTCTCAGTGCATTTCTTCAAATCCATCGCAACTCATTCTCTTATATAGGCTACCTCCTCTTAGGCTAACTTAAATCTACTGAGCTCAGATGCTTAAATAAGGGACGAGGCAATGCAGCAGCATAAAACAATTTACACAAACAGCAATGTTAAAAAATGGAAATTAGCAAAAAAAAGGCAGCAATATTACAACTAATATAAGGCAATGCGCAGCAAACAAGAAAAATAAATCAGTAATAAAATTGGCTTAACCTAGTAATACAAAGTGACATTCAGTAGCACTATGAATGGCAAACAGCAGCAGCAAATGCTATAACTTATACCTAAACATGACAAAGCTCGAGCAGAAAAAATGTTACACTAAAGACAACAATGCAGTTAAGGACAATGTCTATTCAAATCTTAATGTCTATGCAAGTAAAGTAGTGTACCACAAAAATTTACTATAAAAAAATATTACCATGTACTTGAAAAGACAATTCTGTATGCAATTTCTGTGAAGGGAAATGTCTTTTTGTGCTACTTCGTTTTTTTTAAGTACATCATAAAGTTATTATTTACTGGATCTGTAGGCATAAAATATTTATATTAGTACATCCATAAAATTTATTTTAACCAATGCTTCAGTGCAGTTAAAAACTAGATATTAAACAAAATGAGTAAATAAATGCATAAAGCAAGCCACATGGCATTTCTCTCAACTAGCAGGAAAATAGCCATGAAATGGTTCTCGTTGTTTCATTAGGCATTTTAGTAAATATCATAAATTAAGAGCTCCACAGTGTAATCATATGTTTTCAAGTTTGGGCGTGTAGTATTTGCGATGCTTTCTACAAAGGAATGTCAATAGCGAGGTTAATGGCCTCATTTTTTCTCCACCTGTGCCTCTGAAAGGCACACACTAATGACTTTTTCTCAAGGCGGCTGGCACACCTGGCCGTCACAACGCATTACGTCACGGTCACTTCCTTTCTTACCGAAATATTTACGACAGCAGTTTCCGCTTCAGTGACAGTCTCATATAAAAATTTCACAGGTCGAGAATTTGCGTTACAGATGTGTAGAAACAAAATCCTATAAATATAGCAGCGTCCAAAAAAATTTTGCCGGCATTGTAATACAGTCACGCATGTACATACATTTCATAACTCTTAAAGTACGATTCTCGGTTTCCAACATCCTTTTGCACAAACCAGAGTCCCTAACCAATACTCATTATTCCTTACCTTATTACACATATACATATTCGTCGACACTTCTTCAATATTTCATCATAACAGATACATAGCATAAGCAAATAACGCATATAGCATCAGCTTAAGCTTATCTCAGCAGCATAATTCACATCGTCGTCGTAAGGTCGCCATATGAAACGTCCCCTTTGAAAAATTATACACAACTGTGCTTAAACTGACACATAATATTTTTTTTTTTTTTTTTGCGCAACGCAATCTGACTTTCAGTAATCTCTACAAGAGAATGGCCCTGACTAACATTAATCTACATGTTTCACAAATCAGTTACCTCACAAAAATCTTCGTTACTCGAACTACTGCAATACAGCGAGCGCCACTACTGCCAGCTAACTAAAAGATTCAAACTACGGAAGTCACTAACTACTGATAGGCACAGTTAGCAAATGAAAGATGTTAATAGAGAACAAACAATGTATTTACCTTAATAGTCATAATATATATAGCAGTTCATGACACCAATTCTTACAAATTTCAAAACTCCGCCATCTCTCTCCCCACGTCCACACCTGCTGGCGGCTCACCTCCAACTGCGCAACGCTACGCGCTGTTAGCATCCAGCTGCCGCTGCCCGACACTACAATGGTGAGTATTACAACAATGCCAACCAGCCACAGACTGCACACGGCACAACCAGTGATTTTCATACAGAGCGCTACGTAGCGGCGGCGTTAACAATAAAAAAAACTAAACAGCCTACTTACGTCTTCAGGAATTTTTGGAACCAGGGAAATGAAAACTTTTTTTTTATCTGTGTAGCTTCATCTGATAATCAAAAACCGGGGCTTCACTCACATAGATGCACTCACGTGCCGGACTTCAGTTAACGTGTTTCCGTACATTTGTTAAAGTAGGGCGGTACTTTTCCAGATGGCGGGACAGTGGTTGGGACGCTGTTATCATGTTAGTGTTTGCTCAGATTACATTCGCGTCTGATGTTATTTTCACTGAAGTCGTCTTCGAAGTCAGTTTCCGACACCATAGAAAAGCATATCTAATGCCAACGAAAAAGGTGTGGAAATTGGACGATTACAAATGAAAAATATTGTTTACACATGTAATAAAATTCCTCACACTGTTACGTTACAACTTAATGAAAATAAGACCTCGATTACGCTGGTATGCAAAGCTAAATGACGGAAGGAACATTTGCCCGTTGTGTTACTAGCAAATAACCTCCCTCGATGAAACTTGGACGACGCCTAGAGAGACGTGCTAATGTACTGTACAGCACAGAACAGTACAGTGCAGTACAATACAGAAGATAACTGAAAAAAATACGCAATGAGACGAATAGGCAATACCGTTTTGTTGGAAGACAATAACCGTACTGAAGTTACCTCGATTTATGATGCTCCCCGGACATTAAAAACGTCTGGAAATGAATCCTAGTACAGTGCGTGACGACCGCGGATGGCAAAGCAGGCTTTGCAACGCACTTACATGGTAAGAACTTCTTGTGGTAGATAGTTGCATTCCTTCAACAGCGCGGTTGAGAACTGATTGATGCTCATAGGTGAATGTGTTGTAATACCTTTCCCTAACTTATTCCACACGTCGTCGAGGGTATTTAAGTGCAGGGAACGAGCTGAACAGTCCATTCGGCGAATATCCGCTCTTTCCAATAGCTCTTCCATCTGTGATTTTCCATTCTGTTGCCCATTCCCATCCACAAAACTGAAGTCAGGGTCGTATGCACTTCTGAAAAGATGAAATTGTCGAAAGAGTATCCTCTCAGTAATGTTGACCAGTGAGTGTGCCTTGTTTGAGGTCAGTGAGCCCATGGAACATTATGTCTCAACGTTATATCGTGAACCAAGAAAACGATTATGATCGATTATGTTCCTGGATACATTAAGTGCTCCCACCTCTCGCTCTGTGAGAGAACCTCCAGGATCCTTGCTCAGACTAAATCTGGTATCATCCTTGACGAACACGCGTACGACTCCTCGTTGATCCTGTCCTCAGTTTGTTACCATAGTCTGGAACGCAGAAACAAGTTCAGAAATCATACGTCTCAGTGCGGCAACAAAGCTCTCACAACATCAGCTCGGGAACAAAATATAGAAAAGCAATGGTTAGGCAACGCATGACGGTAAGGATGAAACCAAAAAACGAGGTACATATCAAAGGGATTATTGAAAGTTAGTCGAAATTTGTAGACCCAAAGAAAGAGAAAATAAAAATAGCATACATGAACTGACAATGTTTGAATGAATGATGTAGTTACTGTGGAAGGTGACAGAAATTAATCGACCACGATGAAATTAAAAATTGAGTTAATTGAGAGCAATCGAAAAATAAACGCCCGTTCGTCATTCTGTATGATTTTCCACTCAGCGTGTCAAATGAAGAGCTCGTTATTTACATCTAAGAGCAAAACCTCGACAAAGAAATATCAGCTAACAAATCTCATAACTTAGAGTTCAGTCCTGAGTCAAACAACGTGTTTGTTCAAAAATGGTTCAAATGGCTCTGAGCCATGTTGGACTTAAAATCTGAGGTCATCAGTCCCCTAGAACTTAGAACTACTGAAACCTAACTAACCTGAGGGCATCACACACATCCATGCCCGAGTCATGATTCTAACCTGCGACCGTAGCGGTCGCGCGGTTCCAGACTGAAGCGCTTAGAATCGCTCGGCCACAGCGGCCGGAAACAACATCTTTGTCGCATACGGTTTCGTTCATTTTTGGGAAAGATTTGTTTGATGTGAAAAATGACAGCATTCATTGTGGTTGGGGGACCAGGAAAAATTGTAGATCCTTTCATAACACCACCTCCAAAAAAAGTTCAAATGTGTGTGAAATCTGATGGGACTTAACTGCTAAGGTCATCAGTCCCTAAGGTTACATGCTACTTAACCTAAATTAAAATGAGGACTAACACACACACCCATGCCCGAAGGAGGACTCCTACCTCCACCGGGACCAGCCGCACAGTCCATGACTGCAGCGCCTGAGGCTTCTCGGCTAATCCCGCGCGGCTAACACCACCTCCAGTAGAATCTTGTCCAGCAAAACACTCAAATGCATAAACCATTTTTGAGATTCGGTAGAGCTTTAACGTAATTTGAGTATATGATGATCCCCGACATACACGTTGGCTAGAGCCTTAGATTATACAGGGTGTTTCCGTAAGGCAGTGTAAAAGTTGAACAGAACGTAGAGGATGCTCCACTGAACAGTTTGTGGTATTGAACCTGGAGTCGGAGAAGACATCTTAAGGAGACAACAGGAATAAAGTCACATAACTGTACTTTTTATTTACATTACTTGCAGTTAACTGTAGATACCACCATTGTTATAACGAACGTAACATTCGTACAGTATGTTACAGAATGCGCTGAAACTGACGCCCATTAACCTCAATGCGAGCATAACGACGGTTAACTAGATTTTGATGCACCCTGACAAATATCTCTGGAGTATTTAGAATCACATCACAGGCAGCTACATTTCTAGCAATTACTTCAATCTCCGTATCCGCTGGGGTCTAACACAAAAGTGATGTTAGATATCTCAGTAGGAAGTAATCAAGTAATTCAGGTGACCTTTCAGGCCATAGAAGAGGACCTCCTCTTCCAAGCCACTGATCGGGAAATACTGTATCTGTATTTCTCCATTGTACTATACTGTATGTCTCTGAATAGCACTGAGTAATAAATTGGTCTGTCGTTGATTCGTAGCACGTTCTGTCATGGGACAATGTCAATACGATACAACTGAGTCACGTTATGGACAAGTAAATTAGATAGAGCCTGCATCATGACTTCCTAGTAATCAGGCTCGGCCTCCTTGTCTACTTGTGTGGTGTCACCGCCAGACACCACACTTACTAGGTGGTAGCCTTTAAATCGGCCGCAGTCCGGTAGTATACGTCGGACCCGCGTGTTGCCACTGTCAGTGATTGCAGACTCTGCGCCGCCACACGGCAGGTCTAAGGAGGCTTCCTAGCGCTCGCCCCAGTTGTACAGCCGACTTTGCTAGCGATGGTTCACTGCCTACTTACCTTCTCATTTGCCGAGACGATAGTTTAGCATAGCCTTCAGCTACATTATTTGCTACGACCTAGCAAGGCGCCATATTCAGTTACTATTGATACTGTGAATCATGTACCGTCAAGAGCGACGTTCATCATTAATGGATTAAAATTAAGTATTCCACCAGCTACGTCCGTTGTTTCTAAATTCTAATTTCCTTGTCCTGTTCCAGACCTCACGCCAGCCTGCGTGAGCTAAATCGCGTGCCTTTCGGCCTCCTCTAGTAACGCGGTGTTGGCTCTCCTGCCAACCACAACAACTTGCACGAAATAAAAAATTTACATGTAAATAAATAGCGCAGTACCGGTAAACTTGTACACATGTTAGTTCCAAATAGGGTGGCAGTAAAGCTAAACAAAGCGGTAGACAAGGATACTTCCACATCTCCGTAAGCTGGCTTCTATGGCCCCAGGTTTCCTGTCTCAAATTGTTCAATGGAGCATTTTCTATGTCCTGTAATATCTTTGTACGCTCTTACGGAAACACACTGTATGAACTGGAGATAATTGCCTATTTATGCCTTGTTCGTAGACGTATACAAGATAGTATCACACGTGTGCAACCCAAACTGTGTTGTATGAAGTAAATTACTTCTATTTAAGTGTGACATGAGGCAGAAGTGTGGTGTTCGTATCTCGCTTATTCACATAACAGGTTGTGGCAGACGCAGGGATCCGCCTGTCCTTTTGCAGCTGCATAGCTGAACTTGGAACTTGGGTGGGAAGGAAGCTGTGCTCCCGCCACCCCTTCCGGACTGACTGAGGTAAGCCCGCCGTTTACATTAATGACGCCACGGACGCCAGAGTGCAGCAGCTACATCCGGAGCCCAAGCAGCCATTCCATAAACGTTACAGCCGCACTGCACACAGTACCGTTCTCCCGTTCGTTTTTCACCACAGCTAATGGCAGGCACTGACTTCTAAGCTTCCACTTGCCGTGTGCCATTTGCCTTCTTAAAACTTATAACCTCTCCTTTCGTGTGCAATGCTGCTACTTCGCTAAGAGTCGGACGTGCAGCAAATGCTTCTTTCTCCATGGTTTCCAGCACTGCTGTTGCATAATTCGTATATACAACGTAGTGTTCCTATGTCGCTCATGTAAAAGTTTAAATTCGCGTGGTAACGTTTCCACCCTCGTTTTGAAACCAGGCCAGCCCCTTGATTCTCGCATTTTCAAGTTATTTATGGCTTCGCACTGTGATGTTCGGATATTGTATTTGACTAGAAATGAAAATGATTATTCCGGGTTTCATGTAATTCTGTAAAAAAAATTTCGGAAATTCCGACGGAAGACCTCTGGTATAGGAGATCACACTCGTTGGGCCGACAGCTTTTTTTAACGACGGTGGATCGGGCAGAATTCTACGTAAACCTCTACTTCATTTGGTGGGAGACCTCTTCTAAAAGCGATAAGAATTTGTAATGATCAATGTCATGAGAAGGTAGAAGGCGGTGGAATTCATTGCATTAAACATACACACTGTGTATCTGCACTATATGTAGCCTGTAGCTAAAAGAAGTGTCGTAATGATATCTTTACTGGTAAAAGATTCCGGATTAGTCTCCTCTTCTGATCGCCGGGAAGGGACTGAAAAAATTAGGGTAACGATGAGAAAAAGATTTACTGCCCAATCAAATTAGAACGTTATATGAATCGAAGAGTGGAATTTCAAAAATCTGAACGTGGCGGAGAAGCTAGGAAATCTAAAAAGGGACATCCAGAGACTGAAAGTTGACATAGTGGAAGTCAAATGGAACGGAAATAAGGTAATGGTTTCTGATAACACGAATATAGGATAATATCAACGTGACTAGAAGAAGGGACCGGTTGGTTAGACATGTTCTGAGGCATCCATTTGGTACTGGAGGGCAGCGTGGAGGATAAAAATCATATAGGGAGACCAAGATATCAATACACTAAGCAGATTCAGAAGGATGTAGGCTGCAGTAGGCACTGGAAGATGAAGAACCTTGCACAGGATAGCGTATCATGGAGAGCCGCACCAAACCAGTCTCAGGACTGAAGACCACAACAACAACATCAATAGCAGTAGAAAATGTTATAACGAGAGTATGATTCGTTATGTATAGGAAGGTAGGGCAGACTGTAAGTTAGTGAGAACACTGAAGTGATCGACAACAAACCAATGCCAGAAAAAAGTTCATGTAATCATGCTGAGCACTATCAGGAGATGAAGAGATAGAGAAAGTACATAAGCACACTGAATAAGCAGTTCATTGCGTAATGGGAGATGATATCATAATGATCATGAAGTATTGGCATGCGGTAGTACGGGAAGGAATGCAAGAAAGAGTTATGGAAGAGTAAATGCTTGGTAGAAGGAATGAGCGAGGAGTAGACTAATTGAGTTGTTAAATAAAATTCTGAATCTGTCTTAATATCGGAAACTCAAATGGCTTACAAGTAGCTTTTCCCACAAATGACCAAGTTTGGAAGGATAACATCATTTCTTGGTGGTTTGGTGTTAATACGAGGGGAGTTCAATAAGAAAGCACATTGATTTTATTCAGGATAAGCTTTCTCTTATCAAGAGAATCTTTACGCGTTCGGAAGGCCTGACGTCACCTTATTGGGGAAGGGGGGGGGGGGGGGGGGGCTTTATACCCACATGGTACAACTCGACTGGTCAACGTCGGAGCTAACGTTCTATTGCATCAATAAGCTCTTCATCATCCCGCGCGGAGTGCATCCTTCATTAGGCCAAACAGCTGAAAGGTGTAAGCTCTTGGCTGTATGGTGGATCAGGAAAAACAGTCCAGTGATGTTTGTCATGGAGATGTTCATTTCCGTTATTGTGACGACGACCACGCTGAAGTCGTCGCATCAGTTCCCTAAGGGTAGCACAATACATCTCAGAGTTGATCGTTTCACAATGAAGGATGATATCAAAGAGAATAACCCATTGAACATCCCAGAAGACGGTCGCCATGAATTTATCGGCTGAGTTAGAAGTGATGTATCCGTGTTTCCTTTTGTGACGATGTTCGACAAAAAATTGTCTCTGTCAGCCTTATAACGTACAAGCAATTGCGCATAGGTGGTCCTTTGATGCTCTTTATGGTCTTCAGTGAGGGGGCGAGGAACGCAGCGGGCCACACCTTTGGGTATTCCTCCTGGTGGACGAGTGTGTCCGCACTACCAACAGAGACGTACAATTGAGCAGTGAGCTGACTGATAGCGATCTGTTGATCATCTCGAATGGAGAGTATGGGCATGTTCGACTACTGCAGAATAACACGTGGGTGAAGCTAGCAACCGAGTGGGAGATCTGACAGAATTTTAGTTTACAGTGATGAAAGATGCCTCGTTCAATGACTCACAGTGATTTTCTTCACTGCCAGGTCTCTGTCAACTTTCTGCAACAGCCTATAAATATCTCTGGTGCTCCTGTTTCTCACAAAAAAACAAAAAAAACGCAAATCTTTGCTTGGAATGCACATCAGGTAATGATGCCATAATAAAGTTTTTGTATAGCCCCCTACCAACAGGAACTTCGTGAAACTATAGGTTCAGAAGTGGGAATGGTCCACGATGTCCCACAACAAATTGCCCAGTCTCACAACCGAAATTAGTGATGAAAAAATGTGTTGCATTACTTATTGAACGCCCTCATATAGCTAGAAGGATTATGGAACACTTATTTACATTTGTGACATCACATATGCAACGAACGTGCCTACACAGGCCCAACACAGGCCGGACGTGTTAGACACAGTCCTCATCGATGTCATCACATGCACACTCACACTTACAGTTGAAAACGATCTGTACTCCGACCACATGTCTGTAATGCTGCACATGCAAGAAACACTGTAGGACACAGAACCACGCAAGATACTGAACCACAAGTGCACGAATTGGACACCGTTCAAGGAAACGCTTGAAAGTAATGTTCGTCACACGCACGGAATAAACGCCAGGTAACAAATTAATGAGGCTGTGGAGGCTCTTATTACTTCCGTCCAGGACGCAATGACTGACACCATTCCACTTACAACACCAAAACAACACTCGGCGGCCCTGCCACAGGAGATCCTGGGCCTTATCTCAATGAGGAACCGCCTCAGGAGATACTGGCAGCGTACCAGGCACCCGTTCTATAAACTGCACGTCAACAGACTCCAGGGTATAATGCTGGACAAAATAGGAATATTTAGAAACGGACAATTGGGACATAAACTTGCTGGGCTAGATGCCCCACGACCTGGTGTGTGGTAGCTAGCCACACACGTCACCAAGAGAAACATTACATCCCCATGCTACAGGGACCAGACGGCCTGCGAATGATTAGCAACGCTGCGCGCTACACACGCACCGTGAATCTTCAAAATGAATATCGCCTTGAAACCCTCAAGGAAATATTCAAAAACCATGACACATGACAATACAGGAACCTTAGACACTCGAACAACCCTTTCATCGCTACTGTGGGGAACTACAATCACAACCATAGGTGGAGGCATAAGTAGCCAAACACACTGCTAGCTAGGGCATAACGACCTAAGGCAAGCTAACATACACCTACAAGCGACAATCGTAGGGAAGCTCCTGGGTATCAGCAACGTTGATGGAAAATATCAGTTGGTGTTAAAGCCGACCAACAGGCTACAGCAGTGAAACCGAGGCGCTCGCCCACTGACTCACACACAAATCGCCCACATCACCCTACACCCTGCATCCGATATATGACCTATCGGACAAAAAACGATGATAAACCTAACTGTTGCAAGTTGCTGACGCTGACCGAGAGTTCAACACAGTCACCCAGCGGCAGCCCCCAAGCACCAGCACCGCTCATCGTAAAAGGTCTCAATATACAAAGCCTACCCGTGCATGATCGCACGACATCCGCTACTGCTCTTATCACCCGACCTAACTATTGCAGAGGATTTTTGTCCTTAGTTGCCTTGGCACTTTTTTTCCTCTGGTCTTCAAACCGCTACCCTTTGTTCGACTTTCAACCCAAACTGTCTCCAGATGATCGAGTATTAATGGTTCACCTTAACCAGACATACGCAAACATCGCAGTACCCACATCCTGCGACACCTCACTTTGATGAAAACTAACCCTTATGCAGAGATGGCAGTAGACCTTTCGAGTTGGACATCATGCCGGTGTGGGAGCGGAGGGGCTCCACCTCTATGTATATATAAAAAAAAAAATTGCAACTTGACATCACAAGCCATACCCAGTTTCTACAGATTTGCATGAACGAGTTACCTAATTGTAGTGATGAGCGTCTGTGTCAGTAGTAATCTCATACACAGTTTCGTCGGCAAACCTTTCAGCTACTGCAAGAATGCGGTTATTATGCAACTTACACTTGACACCAAAAATATGACTGCAGGCTACCCTAGCTACAACATTTGAGGTGTTATTCAAAAGGAATGTTAACTCTTTCTACTCAGTGTATACTCATCGGTAACATGGAAAGTTGGAAATCTGATTTACTGGTAGATTATACTGTTTATCTATTTGGATTTTATGAATTCATTAAATCACACCATTTCCTGGTATAATTTGAGCTACTTGTATTTGCCTCCATATTTGGATGCTCATGCACTTTGAAAAGCTGGTGTGCTTCTTGCTTTTGCTTCGGATTTGTTTCAAGGTTACATTCACAATTTCTTGGTTTGGAAACCATTTTCCGCAAGGAAGGCGAGTTGAAGCTAATGCAAGTCCGAGGTTTTCTATTATTGAGACTACAGGATTGTCGCCATTGCATTCACCACACAGTCTAAATGTTATGAGGCTATTACGGGAAAGTCGATAAGAGCCGAGAGAGAGGTTTTTTGCTGCACAAATCGGGTTTGTGAGGTGTTATTTGTAACATTTGGAGGTTGGGGTATATGTGATTAAAAGTTTCATACACGTGTTCAATATTCAATCGAGTGATTAGTTCCTTTCCACTTTTTGTTACATTTTCCGTGAGCTCATTCTTTCCTGTCACTATTAATTTCAGATCTTGATATCACCTAATTACATACACGTTGTGGTGGTAAATTTCAGGGTGTAAAACGTGCTCATTACTTCGCATAAAGAGCCATAATTACTAGAGGTTGGAGACCGATTTGCATGTATTATTTATTACGGCGTAAAATGAAGCGCCGGCAACCAAGTCGGAATGAAAGAGAAGAGAAGGCTGTGAGCTGAGGTCAGCCAATGGTACGCTGACCGACTCCTTTCCAAGACAACCACGCGACAGCAGCGGCGCAGCAGAGGACATAAGAGGAGCGCCAGACTGGTGGCGACTCACTTGGATAGCAAAGTCAACGATAGCCACTTCGACAGCAGCGTCAACGTTAGAAACCTTGTTAGGAATCTCTATGTAGCACAGAGTTGTGTTTGCCTATTCTGAAAAAGGCTGAAGTATTTTATATGTCCCCCTTTGCTTGCGACACCTATAACACAATTAAGTACCATTGCTCGTCCTATCGTAATGAAACTCATTAATAAGAGTAGTTTGATTGTTTGTCTAGCGAACCGAGTAGGCGTGATTCCTAGACACAACATTGTTAGATAAGGTAATAACTTCCATGGTAGTAGAGGGAGGTGCTATAGAGGGTAAAAGCCGTAGGGGACAGAGAATGCATGCAGTAAATAATTGAGTACACAGTTAACAAGAGATACTCTGAAGTGCAGAGACTGTGTCAAGAGTCGGTTATGAGGATAGCTAGCTTCATCAAACTAGCCAGGAAAATGATGACTGAAAAAAAAACATTAAAATCTTACAGCGGTTCTCGTTAGAAACGATGTTCGGCAATTAAGGTGAGATGAAGCTAATGCAGGTACTCCGAGGTCTTTTGTCACTGAGACTGCTGGATATTCATCGGAAAGATGAACTCTATCAACGTTTTATGCTGATACACGCGGTTGGCTGTTAAGTTTTTCCCAGTACAGAAATCATGTTTCTGCAAACTGCTGACGCTAAGTGTTATTATTTATTGGAATTGGGATGTGCAAATCAATGCTGATTCAGTCAGTAACATGGGAGAAATCGACGCAATCAAGCGCACCGAATGCTGTCAGGACCAGTACGTCGAGTTCCGCTTGCGGTCCGTAAGCGTAAAAACTGACCTTTGTTACCAAAGGCGTGGCAAAAGGGTAAGCGTCAACCAGTAGAATTGGATACTCCGGTACGCCGCTGGATGACATTTACAGACATGTGTTCCTAATATCAATTTGCCATTTTTTCCCAAGATATACTCAGTACCCAGGATAGATACTTATTGCATGATGCAAAATGCAATATCCTATGTCCTTACGGGGGCAGATTGTGGTGCAAGTTCTCGACTGGGCTATTGGCCTGACTGCATGGAAAGTACGATCTTTCTTTTCTGTGGCACTCGGAGAGAGAGGGTGGCAAGCCCATCGTCCCAGCCAACTTTTACTAGCTGTACCCTCGGTATTCATTTGATAACATTCTGAAAGAACTCGTGACTATGTTGGAGGGAGTGGAGCAAGAAAAAGTTTCGCAACACTATCCGGGACTGAACACGGGACCACTGGAGATGGAGTATAGTGCTCTACCAGCTAGAGCCAGGCTCATCCAGGAATTGCGCCCGGCGGGCGCCAGGCAGTGTAGTTCAGCGCCCCGACGGCGACCGTGTGTCGCTAGTGTCGGCGTAGGAGCGAGAGCGAGAGCGAGAGAGTGAGAGAGAGAGAGAGCTGCGGAGAGCGAGAAGCCACAGCACTGCTGTGCGCTGTACTGTCCCGCGGTCAGATCAAACATAAACATTATATTTTATTTTAGAAATAATTTTATGTAAGGGATATAGAGTCTCATTTTTACTGTTAGTAGTTACAGGTAAATATTTTTTGTTATACTTCGTGCTACAGCTTTTTGTATCCCTCTTCAGAGTTTAGAATTCGGATCCTTAGTTTGCCGTTTTGTACGTAATAATTTTTACTGACTAAGTTTGATAACTTATTGGAAATATAATTAAGATTATAAAGCTCTTTAATTCTTACAGTCAACATTGTTAAAGAAGGCAATTAATATTTCACACGTTTTTCTTTTTCGAGGAAACGATTTTGTCTGGGTTTTGTACAATATTCCATGAGACTGCTAACCACAAAGAATTAGTCATATTTCTATCGCTGAGTAATCAACGGGTCTTAGTTTTAGCAAGCTCTATAAAAGAGAAAAAGCGCTCACAGATATACGTGGAACCAAACATTGAGAGAACCTTGGCCGCGTGCTTGTGCAAAAGAGGATATTTCTCTCGTGGAAGACAGCTGTAAAAGTCATCCAAAGTTTTACACATTAGAAAGCGGTTCTTCAGGCGGATATCGCACTGCAGATCAACCAGCTCTAGTTGAAGCACTTGTGAGACGTCCTCTGCCCGAGAGGAAAAATGGGCGAACAAATATATCTAAGGCCAGTTGAAGCTCACTTATCTCCAAAAATCTGTTTTCACACTGTTCTTGAAATTCGGAAATGATTTAAACATAATCTGAAAATTCCACATCTTCTTTGGCACTGTCTAGTGCAGGAAAGTGTCCACAATTCTTCTCGCGCAACTGTTCTTCCCACAAAATATATTTTTTTTCTTTAATGCTTGAATCGTCTGCACTAAATCAACAACAGAGTGATTTTCGTCTTGGAGTGAAATGTTCAAAGTGTTTAAATGACCAATGAGATTATTCAAAAAAGCCAAATTTGCCACCCAGTTAGGATCAGAAAGTAATTCTGGACGTCCTTTCATTTCTAAAAAGGTGTTTATTTCTCCATTCAAGGAGAAAAACCGATGAAGTACCATTCCGCTGCTCAGCCATCTTACTTCGGTGTGGTTGGCGATGTCCGGGTATTCCACTTCGATGTTGTTGTTGTTGTTGTCTTCAGTCCTGAGACTGGTTTGATGCAGCTCTCTATGCTACTCTATCCTGTGCAAGCTGCTTCATCTCCCAGTACCTACTGCAACCTACATCCTTCTGAATCTGCTTAGTGTACTCATCTCTCGGTCTCCCTCTAAGATTTTTACCCTCCACACTGCCCTCCAATGCTACATTTGTGATCCCTTGATGCCTCAAAACATGTCCTACCAACCGATCCCTTCTTCTAGTCAAGTTGTGCCACAAACTTCTCTTCTCCCCAATCCTATTCAGTACCTCCTCATTAGTTACGTGATCCATCCACCTTATCTTCAGTATTCTTCTGTAGCACCACATTTCGAAAGCTTCTATTCTCTTCCTGTCCAAACTAGTTATCGTCCATGTTTCACTTCCATACATGGCTACACTCCAAACAAATATTTTCAGAAACGACTTCCTGATACATAAATCTATATTCGATGCTAACAAATTTCTCTTCTTCAGAAACGCTTTCCTTGCCATTGCCAGTCTACATTTTATATCCTCTCTACTTCGACCATCATCAGTTATTTTACTTCCTAAATAGCAAAACTCCTTTACTACTTTAAGTGTCTCATTTCCTAATCTAATTCCCTCAGCATCACCCGATTTAATTTGACTGCATTCCATTATCCTCGTTTTGCTTTTGTTGATGTTCATCTTATATCCTCCTTTCAAGACACTGTCCATTCCGTTCAACTGCTCTTCCAAGTCCTTTGCCGTGTCTGACAGAATTACAATGTCATCGGCGAACCTCTAAGTTTTTACTTCGTCTCCATGAATTTTAATACCTACTCCAAATTTTTCTTTTGTTTCCTTTACTGCTTGCTCAATATACAGATTGAATAATATCGGGGAGAGGGTACAACCCTGTCTCACTCCTTTCCCAACCACTGCTTCCCTTTCATGCCCCTCGACTCTTATGACTGCCATCTGGTTTCTGTACAAATTGTAAATAGCCTTTCGCTCCCTGTATTTTACCCCTGCCACCTTTAGAATTTGAAAAAGAGTATTCCAGTCGACATTGTCAAAAGCTTTCTCTATGTCTACAAATGCTAGAAACGTAGGTTTGCCTTTTCTTAATCTTTCTTCTAAGATAAGTCGTAAGGTCAGTATTGCCTCACGTGTTCCAACATTTCGACGGAATCCAAACTGATCCTCCCCGAGGTCCGCATCTACCAGTTTTTCCATTCGTCTGTAAAGAATTCGCGTTAGTATTTTGCAGCCGTGGCTTATTAAACTGATAGTTCGGTAATTTTCACATCTGTCAGCACCTGCTTTCTTTGGGATTGGAATTATTATATTCTTCTTGAAGTCTGAGGGTATTTCGCCTGTCTCATACATCTTGCTCACCAGCTGGTAGAGTTTTGTCATGACTGGCTCTCCCAAGGCCGTCAGTAGTTCTAATGGAATGTTGTCTACTCCGGGGGCCTTGTTTCGACTCAGGTCTTTCAGTGCTCTATCAAACTCTTCACGCAGTATCATATCTCCCATTTCGTCTTCATCTACATCCTCTTCCATTTCCATAATATTGTCCTCAAGTACATCGCTCTTGTATAAACCATCTATATACTCCTTCCACCTTTCTGCCTTCCCTTCTTTGCTTAGAACTGGGTTGCCATCTGAGCTCTTGATATTCATACACGTGGTTCTCTTCTCTCCAAAGGTCTCTTTAATTTTCCTGTAGGCAGTATCTATCTTACTCCTACTGAGATAAGCTTCTGCATCCTTACATTTGTCCTCTAGCCATCCCTGTTTAGCCATTTTGCACTTCCTGTCGATCTCATTTTCGAGACGTTTGTATTCCTTTTTGCCTGCTTCATTTACTGTATTTTTATATTTTCTCCTTTCATCAATTAAATTCAATATATCTTCTGTTACCCAAGGATTTCTAGCAGCCCTCGTCTTTTTACCTACTTTATCCTCTGCTGCCTTCACTACTTCATCCCTCAGAGCTACCCATTCTTCTTCTACTGTATTTCTTTCCCCTATTCCTGTCAATTGTTCCCTTATGCTCTCCCTGAAACTCTGTACAACCTCTGGTTCTTTCAGTTTATCCAGGTCCCATCTCCTTAATTTCCCACATTTTTGCAGTTTCTTCAGTTTTAATCTACTGGTCATAACCAATAGATTGTGGTCAGAGTCCACATCTGCCCCTGGAAATGTCTTACAATTTAAAACCTGGTTCCTAAATCTCTGTCTTACCATTATATAATCTATCTGATACCTTTTAGTATCTCCAGGGTTCTTCCACGTATACAACCTTCTTTCATGATTCTTAAACCAAGTGTTTCCTATGATTAAGTTGTGCTCCGTGCAAAATTCTATTAGGCGGCTTCCTCTTTCATTTCTTAGCCCCAATCCATATTCACCTACTATGTTTCCTTTTCTCCCTTTTCCTACACTCGAATTCCAGTCACCCATTACTATTAAATTTTCGTCTCCCTTCACTATCTGAATAATTTCTTTTATTTCATCGTACATTTCTTCAATTTCTTCGTCATCTGCAGAGCTAGTTGGCATATAAACTTGTACTACTGTAGTAGGTGTGGGCTTCGTATCTATCTTGGCCACAATAATGCGTTCACTATGCTGTTTGTAGTAGCTTACCCGCATTCCTATTTTCCTTTTCATTATTAAACCTACTCCTGCACTACCCCTATTTGATTCTGTGTTTATAAACCTGTAGTCACCTGACCAGAAGTCTTGTTCCTCCTGCCACCGAACTTCACTAATTCCCACTATATCTAACTTTAACCTATCCATTTCCCTTTTTAAATTTTCTAACCTACCTGCCCGATTAAGGGATCTGACATTCCACGCTCCGATCCGTAGAACGCCAGTTTTCTTTCTCCTGATAACGACATCCTCCTGAGTAGTCCCCGCCCGGAGATCCGAATGGGGGACTATTTTACCTCCGGAATATTTTACCCAAGAGGATGCCATCATCATTTAATTTTACAGTAAAGCTACATGTCCTCGGGAAAAATTACGGCTGTAGTTTCCCCTTGCTTTCAGCCGTTCGCAGTACCAGCACAGCAAGGCCGTTTTGGTTAATGTTGCAAGGCCAGATCAGTCAATCATCCAGACTGTTGCCCCTGCAACTACTGAAAAGGCTGCTGCCCCTCTCCAGGAACCACACGTTTGTCTGGTCTCTCAACAGATACCCCTCCGTTGTGGTTGCACCTACGGTACGGCCATCTGTATCCCTGAGGCACGCAAGCCTCCCCACCAACGGCAAGGTCCATGGTTCATGGGGGGTGGACATAAGTGGACATAAGTAAAAACAAAGGAGTTTCTCCAATCACTAACTTTCTCCTCTGAGTGGAATAATATTTTGTTGACACCGACCTATATAGCAAGAAAAGATCATAATATTGGAACAAGGGAAATCAGAGCTCTCACCCCTCCGTTGTGGTTGCACCTACGGTACGGCCATCTGTATCGCTGAGGCACGCAAGCCTCCCCACCAACGGCAAGGTCCATGGTTCATGGGGGGGTCCACTTCGATATCAGCGACAAATTCTTTAAATTGGTGATGTGTGGGTGCATGCGATCGAAGGTACTTAACAGTTCGAATTGTGCCCATAACATTTTTTATGTTGACAATCTTCGCACAAAGTGCCTCCTGGACTGCCGCGAATAAAGAATAGCCGACTTCAGCCATTTTTGACGTGCGCATCCTTCGTAGCGCAGGGGCACCATTCTTTGTTATACTGGTCAGGCTCAAATGGTTCAAACGACTCTGAGCACTAAGGGACTTAACATCTGTGGTCATCAGTCCCCTAGAACTTAAAAGTACTTAAACCTAAGACGAGATATACGTCCAGTAAGAATGTGGCCCATTGTTTTCTGAGCATCGTGTATGTAAACGATCTAGACAACATTCATCATTGTAACCGCAGGCAATGGAGTTGTTAGCATGCGGGCTACGTCTGTTGACTACATTTAGCAAAAAGCAAACAGTGATAGTGGCCTCTCGCCCTCAACACTAGTAAATGTGGATAAACTGGAAGGTGCTGTTCAACAGTAAAATCGGTGATGAGCTTCTAGAATCAAAGACCTATTACTCAGTATCATAAAATACCTATCAGGAGAAATCGAATGCTAAATATGCACTGAAGCGTAATCACAATTAAGCGAGACGTGGAAGAGATTAATCAGAAGAATGTAAAGAACATAATAATTAATACACGGAGAAAATGGCTTGAAACGCTCTCGTCTGACCGATTTCGGAACGCTTTTGGTCTATACGAGATACATGCCAAGCTGGATTATGGACAGAAGTCCAGAACATTTGACGAAGAGTTCTGCTTTTGTTTATCTACACACACGTTATGAACCCTCGAATATGTACGTCACGAAAATGGCTCCGGACACGGCACTCAGTTGTTCGCCGAAGTTTCTCAGACCAACATTGCAAAACAACTCAACAAGGATCCAAAGCTCTCTGAAATCGCACAAGGCAATTGCCTGATTCATTTCATTGAAAATCACTCTGGCGGTTTATTTTCCTGTCCCTTCCCAACTTGAGTCTGTGCTCTGCTTGACCTAATAGTCCTCGGGAGACTAAACTCTAACTTTGTTAAAACAATATTATCCACTATCTTTTGTCTCACATGACGATCAGTAAAGGAAAAAATATACACATGGAGACCGACAATTTTTCATACTCCATACTGGTCGAGACAATAACAGAACGAAGTGTCGAAGAGAGGGAATGTCAGAGGATGAGAGTGTAGGAGGAAGCATTTTGCTACAAGAGGTGTTACCCGCCACTTTCCGTGTGCTGACTTGTGGAGTACCTGAATGTATTTAACGTAAACATATTTCACAGAGATTCAGTTCTGCACAATTTTTACGAACAAAATTGGGTGTGCAAATACTATAGGGTTAGGAATCCCATTCGTGAAAGCAGCTGCTAAACAAGCAACTGTACCTTATTTAAAAGTATTTCCTTCATTCCATATTCTGGTTCCTGTTTTAAATAACTCCAAAATAAATTCTGCGATGCTTAACAAAACACTCGCCCACGGGCAAATTCCACTGTGCGTGCCTCACGGTGTAGCAGTATTCAGGGAAGAATCGTTTATGGAATTTTAGTAACGGCTGCGGAGCAGGCAATTAGAGATTAGGAATGTAAATGTTACAGTAGGTATTTAACGCATTCAGGACAACGATTCACGATATTTGAGCGACTTAGCCTTCTGCATTCCTTACGTTCCTATTTTTAGATGCTGCTTAATTTGGTAGAAGCGTACACGTTTGTAACATATTCTGCAGCAGCCCACAGAAATGTCGAAATTTCCCTACAACGAAGATTAGAGTTCATTGTAGTTATACTAACTCCGTTTAGCACCCTCTCTTCCGCATTTTCACTTTCCGAGAGTGTGTGCAGTAAGTCTGCATAGCCCTAGATCGAAACGGTGTTTATCACAGTGATGTGCAAAACTTACTACGAAAGAAAGATTTTCATGGCGTGTCACTGCCAATTAATACAACTACATGAACCTTCAACTATACATTGACACAGGTGGATTAATGAAATTTTGTAGGTGGTGGCAGTTGCCTCTACGAGAAAGAAGACTCATTGAAAATAAAGGTGAAAAACCTTCAGAAACTACTATTTAAAGCTGTTTTGATACTTAAAATATCAAACTATTGGAAAAATTTGCTTTATTTTAGACAAAAAAATTTAAATTTCTTAAAATGTATACCTTTTTCTGAGTGACTTCTTTTATGAAATTGATAACACACAGCAAGAAGCTCATAAGCCTTTTGTTAACACAGCGTTGATAAGAAACTTTAAAGCAAATCAACTGAAACTAGAATAAAATATTTTTAAAACTGTAGTTCTTAATTTGTTCAGAGATTTTGTTTTGACAGTAATGGGTGAGCATCAAAATACTTCATGCCTGTCAAAGAAAACCACTTATGTAGAAACTCTCTACAGTTTATAATTTAACTTTACGGCCCTAGCACCAAAAAAAGTCCACTATGGACGACAACGACTAAACATTTGTGAGTAATTTAAAAAAAATTCTACCTTACTAACATTAATCCCGAAATTAAATTATAGAGGAACAAAAAGCACTTCTCAGCATACGCTGAAGAGCCAAAGAGTCTTCCTGAAGGAACTCCGCAGCAATTCTGGACGTGTGGGGTGCCGCATTCTGATGCTGGATTTGCCCAATGCACAAAGGACACGAATGTAGTCAGCTGATCAGACATGATGCTTAAGTACGTGTCACCAGTCTTAGTAATATCTAGACGTATGAGGGGTCCCATATCACTCCAGCTGCACATGCCCCACACCAATACAGAACCTCCACCAGCTTGAACAGACCATCGTTGTCGGACATTGTCGTTTTGGCGGTCCTAGTGTCATGGTGTGGGAAGGCATAATATTACATGAGAGTTCCCCCTCGAAATCTTTGAACACGGTACTCTTCTCGGTCAAGGTTTATGTGACAGTTCCTGCGTCTCTTCAGGGGTGCATCCAGCATGACTTGATTTTTATGGATCTCAGTATATGATGGTAGCGATCAGCACAGATGAGGAACTCTTGAAACGAGAGAATATTCAGCAAATGGACTCCTTTTCACGTTCCCCTGAGTCCAGCGAGCATGTGTGGCATACTTCAGATAGGGGTATTGCAGGACGTCCACGTGCACCAAAGGGCGTCCAGCAGTTTTCAGTCGCGCTGGTGGACGAATAGGACGCACTACAGCGAGAACGCTTGATCAACCTAGTGGCCAGAATGGGAACACGTTGAAGAGCGTGCATGGCTGTCCGCGGTAATCAGACATCATGTAGAGGACCATGTTCTACACACAGTTGTACACTGGAATACTTGCATATGAAAAGTATGTATACACAGAATCTGTGTGTGCATCATTGAGTCTTAACGCAAATAACTATGCGTTCACCAGTCCCCATTTACATCTTCTGGTACATCTGAGGAATTATGCTACGAAAGTTTTAGCCAACAATTTCACGTAATTCCCAGTTAGTGCTGTGCCGATACTGTATCACAAGGAACTTGATTATTCCCCATAATTATTTTGGCGTGATATGGTCCAGGGTTTGAGGTAGCGACTTCATTCAGGGTGCAAGTGTTGCTGAACTACGTCCAGTCCAGTAGCCTTGAAATTGTCTATCAAGAAATTGAAGCACATGTATAGCAAAGTATTCTGGAGCCTCAGTCCTAGTGATAATTGTAACAACACACGATCAGTGAATCCTTTGTCTTCGAGCAAGCTCCCAGCTGGCTGTGGTGGCATCGCAGCCTATATCATAAAATTAGTTAGTGACTTTCCAACTCCTGCACGTAACTTGGGTTTTTTGCTTACCAGAAAACCACTTTCTTCGTGTATGAACGGCGGTGTGTTGCAATCTCGTTGAAAAAGCACTCTCTTGTGGAAGTCACGGCATTTGGAAATTGTGGCAACACAGCACGGCAGGCTGCAACTCCCTGCCTCATGTCGTTGCCAGGTAATTTATTCACAAACATCTGTTCTCAATTCTTTCATTTTTACATTTACTTTATTGTGAACATGCACTGACGACCGCTGTTCGTAACGTTTAACTTGTGTTCTGCGAAAGGATTGTGCTAGAGACCGCTAAATAAATTTGTTGAGTGACATTCGAACATGTTTCCACTCACAGCCTATTTTTGAAATTGACTATAACATAAACACGTTGCTCCCGATGAAGCAAGGCTGCTTTGCGAGATGGATCAATGGCCAAGCGATCTATAGGTGCTCTCATTATAGCTGTTACTGCTTACCCTGTCAGTGGAAACTGATGTAGCAACACACACGCCACTAGTTGCTCATCAACAGTGGAACTGTGTCCACTATCGTAGTCTCACAACTGGAATAGTGCAACACTGAAGCAAAGTTACACTATGCCGACAACGATACACCAATTTCAAAGCAGGTGTGCCAATAATAAAAATATTTACTTCGTCGATTGTACAGCGTAAGGGAGAAGCAGGTTGAAGCGGAGGGGGGAGGGGAGAATATAGCCATACGGAATATCGTATGTTGCTTCTTAATAGATTTCGTAGGTTAACAATCTTAGCTTGAATGTGCAGTTGTTTGTATAGTGTCCACGATGCTAACGGTCCTTGAGACTTCCATTACTAATGTACTTATGAACAGTGTCTTAAGCATTACGGAAGATTGGAGTATTCGTTGCCAAACTTGAACAGAAAAACTTTTTTCGAGCTGCTTAAACACTCAGTACAACAGTATTTATTCTTTGTATAAATGGCAGTTAATGAAATAAATAAAGCAAAATTGTGACATTATTGTCTGCCGTAATAAAGAACTTCAGTGGAAAAGACTTATTGTAGCAAAGCGAGCAGCTCACCCAAAATCATTCTGCAGGGACATTTTGAAAACATGTAAATTTTTTCATATTTTGAATATTCGATAATAAAATACGTTATAAGTAATTCATCACAGTTTAGAAGATCAATAACGTCCACAGCTACGTCATTAGAAGAAGAAGGTCTTTTATTACTCATTACTCAAGATGCACGTGACTGAGAAAGGGAATCAGTGTACATCAATAAAAATCTTTGATCTTTCTCCCAATAATAAAAAATTGTCAACAGTTAGGAAAACGTATTTATGTGGCCTAAAAAGAATGCTTGGGGATGTTTGCTTCTATTTCGCAAACAAATTTTTATTCGAGAGTAGTAACCTATGCAACTAAATCTAAATTTATATTTCAGTAATATTTATCACTAGATCTCTCTTGAATCAAGGATGTATCCGGGATTTTGTCAATCGCAGGATCCGATTAGTTACAGACGACTTTAAAAAAGATCTGGTTTTCCATTTATTCGGAAGACAAATTTATTTATCAGTTATTATTGATTTTAGTGTCTTAATCTTACTGAAGTTCCTTTAAAGAGCGTTTCATGCCAGACGCTTTATCTATAGTGCATCTTTCGTGGTTGTTGGCGTTTCTGCCTCTTGTTGATGTATACTGCAAATCACTGCTTCATCTCTTCTTGTTATTTTTTAATTTTATGTACATTATTTGCCTTTGGGAGGCATTCATACAATTAGTATCTTTTTTACAAAATTATGCAAGAAACGTTTTTCTTAAAAAGTATGACATATATTCTCAACAGTGAAAAAAAAACTCAGTACACAATTAAATACTTATATATATATTTGGCGATAAGATTCTTCACTTTTTCGAAATTTAGCTGCGAGTTACAGCAGTTATATAATTTATTAACTCTTTGCTAACATCTGAGTCTTCAAATAGAGGAATCAGTATCGCAGAGTAGAAGAATTTTGTGTTATGTTGAGTAACTTATAATGTTGAACGAGTTCAAACCTCTTTTGACAGTAGCTACGTTTTTCCTACTACAATCTTGTATTTAAATTTACTACTTACCTGATACCAATCAAAATTCCTTCAGAACATCAAAGCACCCCAAGTTTCTCAAGTCAGTCTCAGTTTTTATTGAAGTGTTTTTCAATAAATTAAAATTCTTCAGTTTCCTGAAGTGATTAAGACCTTCTTATTAAATTACTATTTCAAAAGTCAACTTGAACATATAGCAACCAAACTAGTTTATAACACAAATCGGAAACAAAAAATAATACACTCTTAAATTTTGGGATCTTGTCATTGATTGATGCACTGATACAGATAATGTATGCGAACTCATAAAAGAATTTCTGTTTGTCCATAATAATATTATTATACAGTCTTCGATCCTAATATACTCGTCTACGATGTACAACGTACTTATGGTTAATATGACCTTTGACTAAAAATACATTAGAGCTGTCACAGTTCGACCAATTGTTCTAAACACATTAGGAATAAGAAATTAGACAGTAGAACATCGTTGTGGGGTGTAAGTAACCCATGTTCTATCATAATGTTATAAGAAATGTAACAGACTGTGAGAATATCGCAGTCTAACATAACTGTCGCAAGACTTTCATAGATGATATATCGCCGTTCCACAAGTGAGCTGTCTTTATGCACACTACAAAATAACGAACGCCAGCCGCCTTCCGATGTAAATGTCGCTGAACTGTGCACATTGTCTAAATCTTACGCAGACGAGCATTAAAATTAAATACTGTCCGCCAGATAACTAAATAACTATTATCCAAATCAAGTTAAGTATGAGTACTGTCACAAAAGTACCGAAAAAATTACTTTTTATGTAATTGTTTCTACAACTTAAATGTGTTAGAGACTGAAGATAAAGACACAACAGCTTTAGTTCTTATAGTATTAAAAGAGCGTAAATAGATACTCGAAGAATGTAGGGAGCGGAGGCGGTATGCAGGGCGCACTCAGTTCGACGAATTCAAGCAGCTCTTTGAAAAAAATGTTTAGAAACGAACCAACTACAGAATATGCTGTCATTATATACCCTTTACGCTCACCACAAATTCTTCTTTGTCGTTTTGAATCGGAAATGGTTTTCATAACTGAGTTCCTCCGTGCTGAACAGACTGAGGGATGTTTCGCCATTTAGGCTACTAATGGTAGAATTTTTAACAATTTTCTTTAAGGAAAAGCAGCCATAGCCGTTTGGGCGATATTATTGGTGATTAAAGTGATTTTTGGCCAACACAGGCTAATCCAAGTGTAGCCTTGTGAAGAACAGATATATTGTGACCCCAACGTTCTCCTAACTTCCAAATATTAATTCAAGTGTGGACGTTAAACTGATAGTGTGAACTTATTTTTACATTACCATAACGCTAGTGGACGAACAAAAATGAGTTTTTCCCCTCTTTCTTGATAAAAACCTTTCCATACCTTGAAGCTATCACAAGAAGTCGTAGCACAAAAGTAATAAACGGTAGCACTTACATTAACTTCAACTACAAGTTATTACCGGAAAAACAAGTGAGCTCAAGTCAGGCCAAAAGTATACAGTAGTCGGTCTTGGCTAAAATACGGATGGACGATAGCCGATAGTGCTACAATTGTAACGACAGTTTAAATCTACCGATGGCCTAGTTGACTGTCGATAGAGGCTATTCATTTCTCGTCTTATGACTGAAAATCAAAACAGCTTTCAGTTTCACTACATGGTAACTAGGCCGTTTGTAATTTCATTTAGGTGATACGGGGCTCAACATCCCCGGCTACGTCCATGGACTAGTACTTAAGTCGAATTTCTTCACTCTATTAAACTTAAACCGGTACACTATTTTGTAATCTGTAAATCTCCCCCTTTTACTCAGCCTCACAAACATGTACAGTATACACAGAGGTTAATCTGACTCATTCCGCATCATTTCAGTTAGAATCTTTCTAATGATGTACAGAATATTCAGTAACTAACTACAATGAGGTGCTCGTGATAATCGTGTATCTTCTACGAAATATGATTTTCGTTCTCCAGAGAAACAAGGCGATGGCCAGTACTGTCCAATACTGGGTAAAATGCACGAGACAGAATCATGACAGCCAATTAAGTGATCATTCTGACATTCTGTAGGACAGAACATGAATCGTTCTCAAAACATTGTCATAGATGTACCTGCGTCAGCACTATGTCGTTTACAGGTTGATGAGGCACGAGTTGTGTAAATATATTGGATTGTGTACGTCTTCAGTGCGCCCACAATTCGAGAATAACATCTGTCAAGTTATTTTTTTTTTTAAATGTTCAGTTGTGTGTGAAATCTTATGGGAATTAACTGCTAAGGTCATCAGTCCCTAAGCTTACACACTACTTAACTTAAATTATCCTAAGGACAAACACACACACCCATGCCGGAGGGAGGACTCGAACCTCCGCCGGGACCAAACGCACAGTCCATGACTGCAGCGCCCTTAGACCGCTCGGCTAATCCCACGCGGCTGTCAGTTTTTCCATTTGCGTGTACATTGAATGAGTTGCTGCTGTATCTGTAGTACGCTGCTTCTGTAAAACGTTTCTGTGGTCATGGGTCACGTTTGGTTTTATGCAGTTAAAACATCCCCAATGATAATATTTGCTCGTATGTTTCATGTCCCCATGCAATATTTGTTTTCCTCATTGGCACTGGTGCTGTACACAAAAGAAATGAAAAAAAAAAAATGCAAGACCATTAACGACGCAGAATGAATCAAAAAGGCCGCAACGACGACTGGTGGTAACGCAATATTTTTCAGACAGCCGATAACAGAGCGGAAGTGCAGCGGCGGGACGGAAGGAAGCGAGGGGAACTTTTTCTCCCACTCAACGCCACAATCCTCTCCGCTGCCCGCTGCACTTCTCCATACATGGCCGAAAAGGCGAATGCGGGACCCTCCATCACCTGCTTCTGAGCACTAACTATCAGGAACGAGGACTGATGATATTTTTAAAACTATCGGGAATCCGATGTATCGACAATCAAAAAAGTTTCATTGCTTGCGCGCTATGCATCGGCATAAAGCATCGATACATCGAAGAAAAAAAAATATCGACGCATGGGTCTGAATAAAATCCGATGCGCATTGTAAATATACTGCTGGTTTAAGAGTTGCATACATAATTATTGATTTATTAGATAGCAACCTGCCAATACCCTTCACAGGAAGAAGTAAAGGAAAAACGCTTAACTGGAAAATCTGTAAGTTAATAATGGGTCACTGTGCACAGCTACTGGTAAACCTTTCGGGATGTGACCTAGTGGTCCAAGAAACTCCTCAGTTCCTGACGTTCCGTCCAGGACTGTGCTGGATATCCTCAGAGGCGTACCTCCGCTGAGTCTTCCCGACTGCCCGGTAGGACGTCCAAGACCGGCATATATACCGTAGGAAAGGGGGTGTGGTCGACGTAATAGGTAATGAGCAGAGACGAAGGTAAAAATTGACTATCGATTGTCGTCTTGTAAAATATAAAATTGTGTAGGGACTCTGCAGAGCGACTGTCCATATATCGCTAAGTTTCATTGTTTCGTCTTTCCTATCAAAATTATCCTGATGCTTATACATTTCAATGGCTCCTCTATAAAGTTGTGGATAATAATTTGACTGTGTAGATAAAATTTCTGTTTCAGAAAACTTCACTTCCTGGTTTCCTGACTGAAGAGCATGCTCTGCTACAGCTAGGATAAGAAACTACGTTTGATCTGGCGTTATCTCCGGATCACCCTGTCCAGAATTGCTTCGTTGCCAAGTGGCTGGAATGCAGTCAGTAGAATGGACGGTACAAATGTGGAAAATGCTGTTGGAAAAATACAAATATTAATATTACTTTTCTTTGCAACATCAGCACCGGGACACTGACACTTCGTTTAATGCTGCTCATTAAATTATTCTTGGGTACAATCAGCCATAAGAGTAGTAGTACATCTCAGGATGAATAATTTGCTGTCCAATTCGTAGTTTGTTTTCTGGAAGGGAATAAGTGATAGAAATTTCAAATTGTCCGTTGTGTGTGACTCAGTGCCTGGGCTAAGAGACAAATGGAGAATAGTAGGTATTTTCTTAATTTTAACAAAAACATTTCCCTGTGTGGAGAATGCAATATTTTTGCGTATGTTGGAGCAATATGAGATTGGCGAAGAAGTTCAACAATGGTTTATTTCATATCTCCAAAGCAGAAAGCAAAAGGTTGCCCTCCAGTGTCAACAACCGTGCAAGAGACAAAATTGGCTCATTGTTTTTATTGCCGTGCAATAACGATCTGCCACTAAGCACGTCAGTATACTTAAAATATTTCCCTTTGCAGATGATACAAGTGTTACTGTGAAAGACACTGAGTGTAATACAAATGTTGTAGCTAATGTGGTAATCATTAACATCTGGACTTGGCATCCACAGGCAGTTAATGATGAAGTGCAACAAAATAAATTACTGTTTGCGATACTAAACATTTGTAAAAGCGTAATTTTACCATCCAAAGCTGGTCAAGCAGTCTGTGAAGCTGAACATTTGAAGTTTTTAGGACCGACAATAGACTGACATCCTTGAAAGCAACACGTTCAACGTCATTTGCATAAACTGAATGCTGCTATATTCACTATAAATATTATTTATACTGTCGCAGACGTTGTAATATGAATGCTTGTTACGTTGCTTACATTCATCATCGTTAAAGCTTGGCCCAACGCAATGCTCTTACCAATAATTTTCTTGCCTCATAAAAGGGAGAACAGACTGATCAGTGGTGTTAGGACTCTTACCTTGTGTAGACTATTGCTCTGATGACACGGAATTCTACCTGTGTATGTACATCCCATCTAAGTTTCTGCCGTTGGCAATACGACTCATACAGAAAAAAGCTGCAACATTCATTCGGTAATCACTAGACGCAAAAGCGATTTGCAGTTGGATAGTACTTCCGAATCATTGTATACCCAGGTGTGCACTATTCAGCAGGTTTCATTTTCTGAAATTTTCTAAAGGAAGTGACATAATTCAACAATAAATAAGTTTATTGGCACCTTTTTTGTATAGCTGAGCATATGTCGAGAATCAGCATTTGGGCAAAACTCTCAATTCTGATAACCACGACCTATGCGATAAAACTTCAGACGAAGCGTCGTTTTACGAGGTGTTAAAATGTCTGGTAAGAGAGACTATAGAATGTAGTTGGAGTATATGACTGTAATAATGTTTATTGTTAACAGATTTTTGTTCAATGTAGCTCTCTGCCAGTATCATAGCAAACATGAGTGATTGAAAGACGTGCAGATCTGAAAGTCAAACCGAAGCAAAACACAACAATTACATCGGAAACAATACAAATCATTCCTGTTTTAAGAACAATAGAAAACAAAGGAAGCGCTCCGATTAAGAAGGGTATATAAGGAGGATTAAGTTTTTTGCCCCTGCTGTTCAATACATACGTCGAAGAACCAATGGCGGAAATATAAATAAAGTCCCGGAGTAGTATGAACATTCAGAGTGAAATTTCTCTTATGATTTGTTTTTGTCCTCAGTGAAAGTGAAAAAGAATAACAGGAGCCCCTGAGTGGAATGAAGAGTCTAATAACCACTCACTAAGGATTAAGACTAAGCAGAAGAAAGACTAAACTAATGTGTAATAGTAGGAATGACATTAGCAATAAACTTAACATCAGAATGATGACTGCGAAATAGACCACGTTATGAAACTCTGCTACCTTCGGATCACATTAACAATTAATGGAAGAAACAAGAAAGCATACAAAATTGTAAGCACATGGTAAGCGGGCATCGTGGAGAAAATAAGTCCAGTAGTATCAAAAATAGGCCCTAATTAGATGTACAAATTAATAAGATCTGCATTACACAAAAGTGAATAATCGACATTTGAATAACAGAAAAAGAATAGAATCAAAGCGTTTGAGATGTTGTGCTTTTTAATAATCTTGAAAATTAGTTGAACTGATAAAGAATGAAGTGGTTCTTCGCAATACTGGCGAAGGAAGAACAATGTTCAAAACAATGACAAGAAGAAGGTGCAGGATAACAGGCCATGGATTAATACATCAGTGAATAACTTCCATGGTACTATAGGGAACTGTAGAGAGTAAAAACTATAGAGAAAGTCAGAGTCTCGAATATCTTGTAGGTATAACTCAGGATGCTGGTTACATTCGCCGCTCTGAGATGAGGAGGTTGCCACAAGAAAGGAATTCGTGGTGAACCGCATCAAACCAGTCAGACAGCTCGTGGCCAAAATTGATAACCGTATAGTTTCGTTTATAGAACGTACTACTATTACATTCGTGATGCGAAATCTTTCGCCATCTTGAAACACCAGCTAAGTTACTCTATCCTCGACATCGAGCACTCGTCTCAACAGCAATGTTGCCGCCCTAAGTACGCATTTGGCGTCCCTAAAATAAAATGTGTAAGTAACGATAAGTATCTTCATTCACCCTTCCTCTACTTGCGAAACTGACAGTTGTACTGTGACAATTTGGTTCTCGGACTGACCAAATTTGTGTGTGTGTGTGTGTGTGTGTGTGTGTGTGTGTGTGTGTGTGTGTTGGCGGGGAGGGAATGGGAAGGGACAGAAGGAACCTTTCGACAATAGGTTTAAAAGCCGGGTTCCTGTAAAAAATTCGATTCTTTTCTTTTTTATCTCATCTACTTTTGAATGCGTCGCATTCTACAGCAACTGGAAAACGTGAGAATCTGGTTTCGATGGCGAATGAGTCAAGGTCCCGTTGGGAATCTATCTTCCTACCAAACAAAAACATTATCTGGACAAAAAGAACGACCCAACTCAGGTTTAATTGCTTAGACAGTTCTTTCCCTTTCAGAACTGAACAAAAGAGGCTTATGATTATTTGTGTGTGTAAAAAGAAACATTCATGGTGGTAAGTAACTTGTCATACAAGTTCTCCAATCATTCCCATAGTGAGGTGTAAATGAGGTGTCTATGGTTTTATATATTCAGCTAGTTACGTTAGCCAATGTAAGCACAAATTGCTATGGAGACCGCTTCACAGATCCCACTTATGCTTCACAGGGATTCCTTCTTCTCTGTCTGTTCGAACGAACCATAATGATAACAGATTTTTGAAGAAAACGCTTGCGTCGCATGTTGCCAGATTCAGAAGCGAAGAGCTCAGAGCAGACTCTGAATGGCAATAACAACAGATCGGTAGACATTGTGTCTGTGTGGAAAGTAGACAATGTAGATATCATTCCAGGTTCATTGTTTATTCGTAATGTGATTCGCTGAATTTTGTTTGGTCATCGATAAAAGAACTCAATGATCTGGCAGCTTCTGGAAGGCCTCACATTATCGATAAAACGCAGTAACTCATACATTCTGTAGGTAAGCTTTATTCTACTGCATTGAACAGTTCCTAAGCAAATCTTTTACCAGAGCGATAAATACACCGCCATTTTCACGCAGTGACAGAACATTAAAGAGACTGAGAATATTATATATTTTTGTGGTGACAACAATGCTAGTGAGTGGTACACACGTAACTCGAGAAATTTCTACTTAGATTCACGAACGGAAAAATCAAAACCTAACGAAATTACGGCTGATCGATCGTCACAGTCCTACACAAACGTTAATGAATACTTTGTTCGCAGGCAGCTGCCCGTGCTTGCCTCCTGAAGACCAGTTTAACGGGCCTTTTCATCTCTGGGGGAGCGAGTTATTGGAATTCCATTCAGCGAGGGCTTACGTCTGACGCAGTCGAAATGCTATCATCCAGACTGAACTGGGCAGATTCCACCTATTTGCGTACCAGACCATCCATCAAGGACGACCATTATTACAGAGCTTAAACAACAAGTGTATGTGAGGTAACTAACCTGCCTTAACACAATTCAAGCTGATTTATAGTTTATTTTTTAACCAATACAGAGGTTGTGAAACACTGTCTTGAGCCGGGAGGTAAGCTGACACGTTTTTCTTCTCACTCCCTCGCCATTATGTTATATTAGCAATGCTTCACTACTGCTAAATATGTATGGCAATTGGATGTACGTACTAATCTCTGTCTTCTGCCCATCTATCTGTCTGTTTCCTCCTCCTTCATTTCTTCGATGATCTCCTCCGCCGCCTTTCTGTCTCTGTCCCTCACTGCTTCCTCCTCCCTCTTCTTATCGCTTATCTCCTGGTTTCCCTCTACGATTTTTACTCCTAGGTTTCCTTTCAGTATTAAACTGGTAATATGATGATCACTTCACGTCTGAAAATGTGTCCCAACAACCGATCCATTGTCCTACTCAGGTTGTGCCACAAATTTTTCTTCTCCCTACCTCCATGCAGTACCCTCTCGTTAGTTACGTGAAGTACCCTTCCAGTCTTTAGTGTTCTTCATTAGCACCACATTTGAAAAGCATGTACCTTTTTTGTTTAAATTGTTTATCGTCCTTGTTTCCCTTCCATGCATGGAAATACTCCATACAAATACTGCCGGAAATGGGTTTCTTACACTTAAATCTCAACTCGATGTTAAAAAATTTCTCTTCTTCAGAAATGCTTTTCATGGCATTGCCAGTCTACATTTTATATCCTGTCTAAATCGAACATCAGCAGCTATTTTGCTGCCCAAACAGCAAAACTCATACATGTTTAAGAAACTCATTTCCTAATCTAATTCCCCCTGCATCACCTCATTTAATTAGAATATCTTCGTTTTGTTTTCATCGTTTTCATCTTGTATCATCCTTTCAAGGCACTGTCTATTCCATTCAACTGCTCGCCCAAGGCATTTTCTGTCTCTGACAATATTGCAATGTCAGCACCAAACCACAGAGGTTTTATTTCTTCTCAATGGACTTTAATTCCTACTCTGTTTTGTTTGTTTCCTTTACTGCTTGCTCAATATACAGCTTGAATAACATCGGAGTTACGCTAATACCCTGTCTCACTCCATTCTTAACCACTGATTTCCATTCATGCCCCTCGACTTTCATAACTGCCATCAGCTTTCTGTACAAATTGTAAACAGCCCTTACCTTCCTTTATGTTACCTATCTTCATAAGTGAAAAGAGAGTATTCCAGTCAAGATTGTCAAAAGCTTTCTCTAAGTCTACAAATGTTATAAACGTAGGTTTATCTTTCCTTGACCTACCTTCTATGAGAAGTCGTAGGGTCAGTTTTGACTCGTATGTTCCTTCATTTCTATGGAATCCTAAGTGTTCTTACCCAAGGTCGGCTTCTATTAGTTTTTCCATTCTTCTGTAAAGAATTCGTGGTTGTATTTTGTAACTGTAACTTATTTGACTGATAGTTCGATAGTTTTCACACCCGTCAGCACCTCCTTTCTTCGCAACTGAAATTATTATATTCTTTCAGAAGTCTAAGAGTAATTCGCCTATCTCATACATCTTGCTCTCCAGATGTCGTGGCTGACTCTCCTAAGGCTGTCAGTACTGCTAACGAAATGTAGTTCTCTGTCAGATTCTTCACTT
This sequence comes from Schistocerca gregaria, assembly GCF_023897955.1. Lineage (NCBI taxonomy): Eukaryota > Metazoa > Arthropoda > Insecta > Orthoptera > Acrididae > Schistocerca > Schistocerca gregaria. The sequence continues at coordinate 100,494,383 of NC_064920.1, forward strand.
CTTTGCTTAGGACCCGTTTTCCATCTCAGCTCTAGATGTTCATTGAAGTTTTTTTTTAATTTCTTAATTTTTATGTGGGCGGCATCGATATTACTCAAGTGCTATATGCTTCTAAATCGTCACATTTCTCTTCTAGCCATTCCTGCTTAATCATTTTGCCATTCCTTTTATTCTCAGTTTTTAGACGTTTGTTTTCTCTTTCGTCTGCTTCGTTTACTACATTTTTACAATTTCTTCTATCATCAGTTAAATTCAGTATCTCTTGGGTTACTCAAGGATTTGTACTAGTCCTCGCCTTTTTATCTACTTGACCCTCTGCTGTTTTCGGTATTTCGTCTTTCAAAGCTATGCCTTCTTCTTCTGCTCTCTTTCTCTCCCCTGTAATAGTCAATCGTTCTCTAACGCTCTTTCTGGAACTGTGTAGGGCCCCTGGTTTTTTAAGTTTATCAAGGTTCCATCCATCTAAATTCCTACCTTTCTACAGTGTCTTCAGTTTTAATCTTCAGCCGGCCGGGATGGCAGCGTGGTTCTAGGCGTTACAGTCTAGAACCGCGCGACCGCTACGGTCGTAGGTTGAAATCCTGCCTCGAGCATGATCGTGTGTGATGTCCTTAGATTAGTTAGGTTTAAGTAGTTCTAAGTTCTAGGGTACTGATGACCTCAGAAGTTAAGTCCCATAGTCCTCAGAGCCATTTGAACCATTTTTTTTTAATCTGCAGTTCATAACCAATAAATTGTGGTAGAGTCCACATTTGCTAGTGCAATATCATACAGTTTAAAATCTGGTTCCGATATCTCTGTCATACAATTTTATAATTAATCTGGAACCTTGTGGTGGCTCCATGTCTGTTCCACATACGCAGCCTCCGTTCGTGATTTTTGAACCAAGTCTTAGCTATGAGAATTATGCTCAGTGCAGACTTCTGCCTTGTGGATTCCTCCTCCATTCCATTACCCCAGTCCATATTCACCTATGACTCCCCCTTCTCTCTCTTTTCCTACTATTGAATTTCAGGCACCCGTTGCTAACAAATTTTCAACTATCTTAACTATCGCAATAATTTCTTTTATATCATGATATGTTTCTTCAATCTCTTCTTCATTTGCGGAGTCAGCTGGTGTATAAACTTGTACTACTGTATTGGGTGTTGGCTTCGTTTCTATCCTGGCTACAGTATTGCGTTCACTGTGCTGTTCATAGCAGCTTATCCGCATTTCTACTTTTATTCATTATTAAACCTACTTCTGCATTTACCGTATTTGATTTCGTATATTAACGCCGTATTCACCTAACCAGAAGTCTTCCTACCACCGAACTTCACCAGTTCTCACTATATCTTACTTTAACCAACCCCACCGAATTCTCTTTTTAAATGTTGTAACCTAGGAAGCCAGTTTTGTTTCTGCTGCTTAACGACATATTTCTGAGCAGTCCCCGCCAGGAGATTCCAATGGGGGACTAATTTAAAACCGGAATATTTGATCCAAAAGGATTCCATCATCATTTAACCATGTAGTAGAGCTGCATGACCTCCGGAAAATTGTGGCTACAGTTTCCCTTTGCCGTCCGCTGTTTCCAGTACCCCTTTATATTGTATATAAATATTTATATACTACATACATTACCAGAAAATGTAGTCTGTGTCATTGACATCGTTTTGTAGAGCATTTTGCGAAAATTTTGACGAAAGCGGCCAAGAATTATTCGAGATTTTAGCCAACGACGTTTTCTTTTGTAAATTACATATGATTCCAATATACCACACATATTAAACATATGTGATATATGTCCGTCTGAACCTTTATTAATCACAAAAAAATCTTAAGTAAATCAGTCAAGAACTTTTCGAGATCTTTGGCAACAACGACTTGTCTATATACATGATGTATATTAATAAATCCGACAAACTGCAGGAATGGATCCCGAACTCGGAATGGTGGAAAAAACGTCGTTTCACCATGTGTCCAGAAATGTCGATGTGCGTGCAACGGTAACAAATCGTCTCGGAACACAGTACCAGAATAAATCACAACAATGTCACAACAGTTGTTGAAAGTGGCCTCCATGGGATAACAGGTGACAGGGATTGTAACGGTTGTCATGCAGGTTACACATAATCGTATCTTGGCTTACACCATGTTTGTGAGCCAGTGTAGCTTGTACTAGGGTTCATGTCAATACTCTGTAGAACCCGCTCCTCCAAATATACTTTATGCACGTCCGTCTGTCTGAAAGGATCCATAATCGCACAAACTCCCAAAAAGGGCTTGGAGTGTTGTGTTATCTTGTTGATGTCTGTGAAGATGCTTGTTTCGGTATACTCGTGGTGCCTCTCGACCGTATGCATCTGCTTGGCCGTACACACCCACCATCACGGCTTGTTTCCTACATGAATACCGGGCCATTCTCCTGCTTAATGTAAGCTGCGTCGGTCTCCCAGCCAGCAACACACAAGGAACACACGGCACGTGATCGGAGGAACTTTCATTCGACAGCGCCGTCTTCCTCAGCAACGATGAATTTCCGGACACGTGTTGATAGGACTTTTTCTAATAGATATCCTTTGAGGAATCCGTCCCAATATTTTTGTCAACGTTCACCCTGCATAATACAATAGTATAGACTGTGTCCACCAAGACGAAGTGAATGATTCGAACAATACACGCTTTATTAGCTGCCGATCACTGCATAACGTCACTTGGGTCAACAAGTTCTACGATAGCGTCTAGAGGTTTCTCAGTAGTAGCTTCCATTTTTCCGTAATCATTGAATGTAGCGAATACAATACTGTGCTAACATGTGCACAGACACACACACACACACACACACACATATATATATATATATATATATATATATATATATATATATATATATATATATATATATATATATATATATGACTGTGTTTTAGCTCATGTAATGCTTCTGTTTTTGGTTCACGTCGTGCTTTCATATTGGTTTTCCTGATCTCTCTTATGACTCTCGTTCTCTTTCCGAGCGCTATTTTTCTTTCCCTGGTCCACTTAATTTCTTTTTTGATGGACCTTCATTCTTATTGTCAATATACACTCCTGGAAATTGAAATAAGAACACCGTGACTTCATTGTCCCAGGAAGGGGAAACTTTATTGACACATTCCTGGGGTCAGATACATCACATGATCACACTGACAGAACCACAGGCACATAGACACAGGCAACAGAGCATGCACAATGTCGGCACTAGTACAGTGTATATCCACCTTTCGCAGCAATGCAGGCTGCCATTCTCCCATGGAGACGATCGTAGAGATGCTGGATGTAGTCCTGTGGAACGGCTTGCGATGCCATTTCCACCTGGCGCCTCAGTTGGACCAGCGTTCGTGCTGGACGTGCAGACAGCGTGAGACGACGCTTCATCCAGTCCCAAACATTCTCAATGGGGGACAGATCCGGAGATCTTGCTGGCCAGGGTAGTTGACTTACACCTTCTAGAGCACGTTGGGTGGCACGGGATACATGCGGACGTGCATTGTCCTGTTGGAACAGCAAGTTCCCTTGCCGGTCTAGGAATGATAGAACGATGGGTTCGATGACGGTTTGGATGCACCGTGCACTATTCAGTGTCCCCTCGACGATCACCAGAGGTGTACGGCCAGTGTAGGAGATCGCTCCCCTCACCATTATGCCGGGTGTTGGCCATGTGTGCCTCGGTCGTATGCAGTCCTCATTGTGGCGGTCATCTGCACGGCGCCAAACACGCATACGACCGTCATTGGCACCAAGGCAGAAGCGACTCTCATCGCTGAAGACGACACGTCCCCATTCGTCCCTCCATTCACGCCTGTCGCGACACCACTGGAGGCGGGCTGCACGATGCTGGGGCGTGAGCGGAAGACGGCCTAACGGTGTGCGGGACCGTAGCCCAGCTTCATGGAGACGGTTGCGAATGGTCCTCGCCGATACCCCAGGAGCAACAGTGTCCCTAATTTGCTGGGAAGTGGCGGTGCGGTCCCCTACGGCACTGCGTAGGATCCTACGGTCTTGGCGTGCATCCGTGCGTCGCTGCGGTCCGGTCCCAGGTCGACGGGCACGTGCACCTTCCGCCGACCACTGGCGACAACATCGATGTAATGTGGAGACCTCACGCCCCACGTGTTGAGCAATTCGGCGGTACGTCCACCCGGCCTCCCGCATGCCCACTATACGCCCACGCTCAAAGTCCGTCAACTGCACATACGGTTCACGTCCACGCTGTCGCGGCATGCTACCAGTGTTGAAGACTGCGATGGAGCTCCATATGCCACGGCAAACTGGCTGACACTGACGGCGGCGGTGCACAAATGCTGCGCAGCTAGCGCCATTCGACGGCCAACACCGCGGTCCCTGGTGTGTGCGCTGTGCCATGCGTGTGATCATTGCTTGTACAGCCCTCTCGCAGTGTCCGGAGCAAGTATGGTGTTCTTTTTCCTTTTGATATTTGTTTTCCTGATCTCTCTTGACTCTCGTTCTCTTTCCGAGCGCAATTTTTCTTTCCCTGGTCCACTTAATTTCTTTTTTGATGGACCTTTATTCTTATTGTCAATATACTTTCAGACACCAAAGTTTCTTGTATCAAAGTTTCCTGTCTACTTCTTCCACTGCTTCCGTCTAGATTCTCTCGAAGTCCTGCTTGACTTGTTTGATCTTAGTATGTTCGTGTAATGTGTTGTAGAACGTGGTCTAATCATATGACGTCACCTGAGTAACAACTACATCAGGACAATTTCATCCCTTATAAAGTTACCCAGTTCGAATACTGGTGATGTTACTGTGAAATGGAAACGTGAAGTATCGAAAAATGGTTGAAATGGCTCTGAGAACTATGGGACCTAACTGCTGAGGTCATCAAACTACTAGAACTTAGAACTACTTAAACCTAACTACTCTAAGGACATCACACACATCAATGCCCGAGGCAGGAGTAGAACCTGCGACCGTAGAGGTCGGACGGGTCCTGACTGTAGCCCCTAGAACGGCTCGGCCACTCTGGCTGGCGTGAAGTATGAAACACAGCTTAACCAAGATCAGCCAGACCGCATGTACTGACGTACGGAAGCTGTTGGGCATTGCGGAAGTTATTGTAAAAAATCGCACGGAAGCGGCAGAAGAAATCACTGATGAGATCAAAGGTGCTATCAGTAGCTCAGGCAGCACAAGGACGGTGCGTAGTGTGTTAGAAGGTGTGGGGTACAATGATCGAGCAGCACCTCACCTGAAGCACTTGACCAGTGCCTGGATCAAGTTAGCTGCCACCGAGTGTAGTGCTAACAGTGAAGTATAGAGGAGGTGGGGTTACGATATGGTATTGCGATTAAGAAAATCCTAATTGCGGAAGGATATGAACACATTTCAGAGCATTGTAACCGGCATACAGCAGAGTATGGTAAGCTTTCGTAGATGATGATTGATTGTATCAGTATGATACTGTACCTGTTATAAAGCAGCAGCAATGAGTCAATGCTTGCGGACAATAACATACTTGAAACGGACTGAGCTGAACGAGGCTCTCACATGACCCCAATGTGACACTTTTGGAATGAGGTCGACATCGCTCCTGACCCCGGCGTCCAACACCGCTACCGACTCTGCTTTCGACTATTGTGGAAAAATGAGTTGCGACTGCTCCAGGGGCATTCAGATACCTCACTGACATTATCCCTGGCAGAGCAGAAGCTGTCATAAAGGTAAAGGGTGGACATATACCTTAGTTATCTCCAGGACAAGTTTTTCAGAAGCTTTTAATCATATAATGTGAAAGTTTTGAGGAGAAACGCTTGTTTTTTGGGTGTCTCTGAGCATGGCCATAAAATTTCAGTCCTCTTTACTGGAAAGCTGATTGTTGATGCTGCTGTTTATACCACCTTCAGCATAGCCCCGTCAGTCGCTACTTTTTAGAGTTCCTACACGACCTTCTCAGATAGCTTATTAGTCCTGGGGCACTCGAAGTCCCCACTGTACTTCAACCCAGTAGGCCATCCCCTACTTTGCAGTGTTTCCTGCCTCCCACGACTTCAACTACAGGTTGTTTTACTGAGAAGTAAGACTTGTAAAGTGATCGTATATAAATCGAATAAACAAGGCAAAAGGTATAAACAAATTTATGATTTTGAAGTACCATATATATATATATATATATATATATATATATATGTGTGTGTGTGTGTGTGTGTGTGTGTGTGTGTGTGTGTGTGTGTGTGTGTGTGTAAATATGCTTCACATCATAGACAAGACATTCCGACATGTTTACTCCAAACAAAGAATGCACTGCTTGAACGTAAAATCGGCGATCACGGAATGGGAATTCTACCATGGCTCTGGTACTTAGAACAAATCGCTAGCCTAAAATAATTCTGAGGTATAGGGCAATCCAAAACAGATAGACCATGTGTACATTCCCTAGATGTCAAGAAGGCATATGACTCGGTTGACAGGCAGTCTCTTTTTGACAGCCTAGAAGGGCAGGAACAATTCCAAAAGACAGTATGCCGGATAAAGAAAACGTTCACGTATACAAAGTCTAAAGTGAAATTTGTCAGAGAACCCTTTCCAGTTAAAACTGCGAGACGAACTGTCACTACTCCCCATCAGTCTCATCCTAGATAGAGTCATCAGTAAACGTGAAAACTAGTTTCAAAAAAGAATTGGTTGAAGCTTGTTTTCTTTGGACGGACTAAATATAACATTTATGATCAGTTGTATAGATTTTACATACGATTTCGCGATACTAGAGGACACTGAAATCACGGTACTCAAACAGTGATAGAAACCTTCGAAGAACCTGCTAAAGAAATTCGTCGACAAATTTCTTTTGAAAAATCAAAATTCGTTAACATTAAATTTAATTTTCAAAAATTAAGACACAAACTACAGACAAATATATACCATCAGCCACTAGCTTGGTGAGATTATAAAACCAACGATGCTATAAATGGAATCCAATAAGATAAACTCAAAAGATTCTAGGGGGGAGCGCATTACATTTACCTCTAGAAGTGCATGTCCACACATTCTAAACATACACATGACATCAGGGTACCAAACCTGAAGCTCCATATCCAACGGCACCCGTAATTCTCAACAAAAAAGGACATCTGGTAAACATCCTGAAGAAAGACCGAGGAATTTGGAGGAGAATTCTTGACCGAGAATAAACGGAAGAGACAAGATGGACAGGAGATGGTAATAGAGAACTAGAGAAAGGTTACAGATTGTGCTGGAGTGGAAATGAAGACATAAAAATGAGTTGATGCTTTTGTGAAGGGTGGTCTAAAAGGAGGGGTACATACGATAAACGACAGAATAGTAACAAAGGGAAAATGTATGAAGGTGTTTAACGTGTAAGACCCTCAAGTGGGCTCTGCATCTCATGAGATGGAGAACATTTTTGGAGAAACTACAAAAGCTGTTGAAATAACAAAGAATAATAGTCACAGGGGAATTGATTGCACATGTAGGAAGTTAAAGATAAGGTTATGGAAATTTAATGGGAGCAGAAAGCTGAAAATACAGGGAGTTATCCTGGCATGGGACGCCAGAATGAAAGTTAACCCATGGTGTTGACTGTATACAATGATTGAGAATGTAGTAAAATTAACTAACAACATTTATTTTTTTATAGAAAAGCAGACATAAATTATAGTTATTGATTGAATACAGTAAACAACTAACAGTTGGGTTAAGCAAACAATGGACAAGAATCCTGGGTGGCAGAAGTGAGTCACGTACTCTGGCCCTAAAAGTGTGGAGAACGCAATCTGAATTGATGTGACTCTGAGCAGAGTTTGACTGACAATTTACAAAAGTCTATATAGGTGCAGCTGACAGCAAGTGGCGATTGAGATCTCTACACCCTGACAAAGATGGAGCAGCAGTACGTTACCCTGTTTGTTTCGTGCAGCGATGTAACTTCCAGCTGGTGAGATGTGTGCTGCAGAACCGAGGCATAAGGCGACACCTGTGAATCGATCGCAGACACGAAGGAAATGGAAAATTTCACAGTCTAGGGATCAGGCAGACAGATCGCAATTTACTCTCTACCTGAACCCCGAAATCACGTTAGATTTCAGTATGTGACACACCCGTTTGCTGGTCTTACCAATGACCCTTGGTCTAGGGGTAGCGTCTTTGATTCATAATCAAAACGTCTTCGGTCCCCGCCACTGCCTAAATTTTGATAAATAATCAGCATTGGCGGCCGAAGACTTCCGGCATATGAAGTCAGCCTCATTCTGCCAACGGCCTTGTCAAAGAGGGCGGAGGAGCGGATAGAGGTTCAGGGCACTATCTTGTCCTAGGGGTGTGAAATTACCCCTAAAGACGGAAGAATCAGCAATGATCAACGACATGAGGATGCAGAAGGCAATGGACACCACTGCATTAAAGACACGTAACGTGTATCCACAGGACATGTGGCCTGTAGTTGAAGAAGTGTCATGATGATCTCTCCATTGGCAAAAGATTCCGGAATAGTCCCCCATTCGGATCTCCGGGAGGGGACTGCCAAGGGGGGTTACCATGAGAAAAAGATTGAATAATCAACGAAAGGATAATGTTCTACGAGTCGGGGTGTGAAATGTCAGAAGCTTGAACGTGGTAGGAAAACTGGAAAATCTGAAAAGGGAAATGCAAAGGCTCAATGTAGATATAGTAGGGGTCAGTGAAGTGAAGTGGAAGGAAGACAAGGATTTCTGGTCAGATGAGTATCGGGTAATATCGACAGCAGCAGAAAATGGTGTAACAGGTGGAGGATTCGTTATGAATAGGAAGGTAGGACAGAGGGTCTGTTACTGTGAACAGTTCAGTGACCGGGTTGCTCTAATCAGAATCGGCAGCAGACCAACACAGACAACGATAGTTCAGGTATACATGTCGACGTCGCAAGCTGAAGATGAACAGATAAAGTGTATGAGGATATTGAAATGGTAATGCAGTATGTAAAGGGGGACGAAAATCTAATAGTCATGGGCGACTGGAATGCAGTTGTAGGGGAAGGAGTAGAAGAAAAGGTTAAAGGAGAATATGGGCTGGACAAGGAATGAAAGAGGACAAAGACTAATTGAGTTCTGCAACAAGTTTCTGCTAGTAATAGCGAATACCCTGTTCAAGAATCACAAGAGGAGGAGGTATACTTGGAAAAGGCCGGGAGTTACGGGAAGATTTCAATTAGATTACATCGTGGTCAGACTGAGACTCCGAAATCAGATACTGGATTGTAAGGCGTACCCAGGAGCAGATATAGACTCAGATCACAATATAGTAGTGATGAAGAGTAGGCTGAAGTTCAAGACATTAGTCAGAAAGAATCAATACGCAAAGAAGTGGGATACGGAAGTTCTAAGGAATGACGAAATACGTTTGAAGTTCTCTAACGCTATAGATACAGCAATAAGGAACAGCACAGTAGGCAACACAGTTGAAGAGGAATGGACGTCTCTAAAAAGGGCCATCACAGAAGTTGGGAAGGAAAACATAGGTACAAAGAAGGTAGGTGCGAAGAAACCATGGGTAATAGAAGAAATACTTCAGTTGATTGATGAAAGGAGGAAGTACAAACATGTTCCGGGAAAATCAGGAATACAGAAACACAAGTCGCTGAGGAATGAAATAAATAGGAAGTGCAGGGAAGCTAAGACGAAATGGCTGCAGGAAAAATGTGAAAACATCGAAAAAGAGATGATTGTCGGAAGGACAGACTCACCATACAGGAAAGTCAAAACAACCGTTGGTGACATTAAAAGCAACGGTGGTAACATTAAGAGTGCAACGGGAATTCAACTGTTAATTGCAGAGGAGAGAGCAGATAGGTGGAAAGAATACATTGAAAGTCTCTATAAGGGTGAAGATTTGTCTGATGTGATAAAAGAAGAAACAGGAGCCGATTTAGAAGAGATAGGGGATACAGTATTAGAATCGGAATTTAAAAGTGCTTTGGAGGACTTATGGTCAAATAAGACAGAAGGGATAGATAACATTCCATCAGAATTTCTAAAATCATTAGGGAAAGTGGCAACAAAACGACTATTAACGTTGGTGTGTAGAATATATGAGTCTGGCTACATACCATCCGACTTTCGGAAAAGCATCATCCACTCAATTCCGAAGACGGCAAGAGCTAAAAAGTGCGAGAATTATCGCACAATCAGCTTAACAGCTGATGCATCGCAGCTGCTTACAAGAATAATATACAGAAGAATGGAAAAGAAAATTGAAAATGCGCTAGGTGACGATAAGTTTGGCTTTAGGAAAAGTAAAGGCACGAGAGAGGCAATTCTGACGTTACGGCTAATAATGGAAGCAAGGCTAAAGAAAAATCAAGACACGTTCACATGATTTGTCGACCTGGAAAAAGCGTTCGACAAAATAAAATGGTGCACGCTGTTCGAGATACTGAAAAAAGTAGGGGTAAGCTATAGGGAGAGACGGATCATATACAATATGTACAACAACCAAGAGGAAATAATAAGAGTGGACGATCAAAAACGAAGGCTGTAGCCTTTCGCCCCTACTCTTCAATCTGTACATCGAGGAAGCAATGATGGAAATAAAAGAAAGGTTCCGGAGTGGAATTAAAATACAAGGTGAAAGGATATCAATGATTTGATTCGCTGATGACATTGCTATCCTGAGTGAATGTGAAGAAGAATTAAATGATCTGCTGAACGGAATGAACAGTTTAATGAGTACACAGTATGGTTTGAGAGTAAATCGGTGACAGACGAAGGTAATGAGAAGTCGTAGAAATGAGAACAGCGAGAAACTTAACATCAGGATTGATGGTAACGAAGTCAATGAAGGTAAGGAATTCTGCCACGTAAGCAGTAAAATAACCAATGACGGATGGAGCAAGGAGGACATCAAAAGCAGACTCGTTATGGCAAAAAATCATTTCTGGCCAAGAGAAGTCTACTAATATCAAATACCGGTCTTAATCTGAGGAAGAAATTTCTGAGGATGAACGTCAGGAGTACAGCATTGTATGGTAGTGAAACATGGACTGTGGGAAAACCGGAACAGAAGAGAATCGAAGCATTTGAGATGTGGTGCTATAGACGAATGTTGAAAATTAGGTGGACTGATAAGGTAAGGAATGAGGAGGTTCTACGCAGAATCGGAGAGGAAAGGAATATGTGGAAAACACTGATAAGGAGAAGGGACAGGATGATAGTACATCTGCTAAGACATGAGGGAATGACTTCCAGGGTATTAGAGGGAGCTGTAGAGGGCAAAAATTGTAGAGGAAGACAGAGATTGGAATACGTCAAGCAAATAATTGAGGACGTAGGTTGCAAGTGCTACTCTGAGACGAAGAGGTTAGCACAGGAAAGGAATTAGTGGCGGGCAGCATCAAACCAGTCAGTAGTCTGATGGCAAAAAAAAAAAAAAAAAAAACTAATGACCAATTTGGCTCACTTATACGACAGAGCGCATAAGGATACCAAAGGTCAAGACTGGTAAACCAAAAATGAATAAGTGTGCCCTGGGCAAACGATTATCCGAGACGTTTAAAGTCACACTGTAGGCCGAGTAAGAACTTCACTACCTGCAAGTGAAGCCAGTCTCAGGACAGGTTCCAAGCAACTACCACACAAGTGCCTCACACCTCTCCAGATAGAATTAATCCGTCTTTCCGCAAAGTGCACGAAGGACACCGCCTTCACCCCATCCTGAGCCATTCACAGGGCTTTAGAGGCGCTAAATCGCCTCTCCTACAGAACAGCACAAACTCATGTCGAACCAGTGCAAGAGTTTAGAAACCTGCGTCTCTGGAAAAAAAGAAACCGCCAATTACTGGCTTTTTTAAGTTTTCGTGGAGTGATAGGATATTTTTCTACAAAGTCTCGTCGTTTCCTTCGGTAACAAGCGAACAGATCTTTATCTAAATCACCTGTGCCTTGGAACATGTTAGTCCTAGCTATGAGGTGTAACAAATATGCTATTACTAAACGTTTCTCAGACGTCACAGTTTCTTATACAACGGAGGCGGCCGATGGAAGTGAGTTACAGGCATATTTGCAGCATTGATGAACACTAAAACTCATGAATTTTTATTACACGTGGCTCTGCAAACAATGCCTGGTTTCCGAATCCACTGTGTAGACACGACCTTTCAGTCCTTTGCCTCCAGCCCAACCTTCGGGTGGCACCAATGCAGGTATAGCAGCATTGTCCTGCTGGAGACCTGTCTCGACTAGGGCTGCTCTGTCTGCCCTGTATGTCTGTGGGCCTGTCCGGCAAGATTTACTGAAGGATGGGCTCGCTGCCAATTGCTTTCAACTTCCAATATGCCGTTCCTATGAATTAAAATTCATAAAAATACCTCATGCTTTTAGTTCCCTACCAGGTTTTATCAACATCTCTTCAGGCTGTTAACCTTCAAGAGTCTCGCTCAAGGTGCATTAGGTTGTAACAAAATCCTGTATACGAAAAGCAAGTGACAGTGCAACTTGTCCTCTCTCAATAGGAACGAAGAAGGAAAGAGACTCCTGTAATTCTGCGAGAGAAGTGGTATTAGTGATAGGTAATTCCTGTTTCAGAATGAAGAGAGTCACAAAATAATATGGTACAACAGGAATCTAATGCAGAAAACGTTGGTAGATTAAATGTTTAGATTAAATGCACTGTGACTGTGAAACAAAGGGGAATTTAACACACATAAAAGTGCTCCAATCTTAGGCTCCAGAGATGAGGATGAAAATCAAGGAGGAACGGAAGAAGGCAGAGAACCAGGAAAGGGAGATTAGAATATGGAGACAGAAGGATAAGTAATTCAGGGAAGAATACCAGGAAATTTTAAGGGAAAAACTGTCAAAGGACGAATGAAAAACGGGAGAAGAGTAATTTGGACGATAGGAAAGTGCTATGGTAGAAGCTACAGTAGCAGTATGGAGAAGATCAAGTGGCAGAAAACGGTGGTAGGAGACACCATGGTGGAATGAAAGAGTCAAGGAGATAGTGGGAGAGAAGAATGAAGCCTTCAGACAGTAGTTCTGAGAAAGTATCGATTTAGCAAGAGAGGAGTACAAGAAATAGAGGAAAGAGTCAAATAAGGTAGCGGCTCAAGGGAGAAGGAAGTGGATTGAATAATGGACAAAGGTGAAGAGGGAAGACAGCATAGGAAGCAAGAAAGTGCTACATTATTGGTAAAAAGTAAGAAGGGAGATTGAGAGGGGATGCAACTAGGTTGGATGAAATGGAAAAGAGTTTAGTAAAAAGGAAACACTGAAGGTAGAGTAGGAGAAGTACTTCGAGTACTAGTTAAATCCTGAAGAATTTGGGGAGGAGAATAATAAAGGAGGTATAAGTTAACTTAAGCGGAGAAAAGACCTAACATGGAAACAGATGCCATTGGCACTGGATAAGATGAAAGGCACAAAGTATGGACTAAGTAAGTATAGAAAAGGTGAAGGCAGCAGGGGAGGCTGGGAAACAATGGCTGTATCGTGTAAGGAGGGTAGCGTGGAATAATAAGATACAAGAATTTGTGAGCCGCCAGTAGTTGTCTCTGTATTCACGAAAGGTAGTAGGAAGGATTGTAGGAACTACAGGGGAGTCACACTGGTGATACGTTGTCTCACGATATACGAAAAGATCCTGAAGAACGTAGTTTGAATAAGGGTGGTCGACAAACTGAGAGATAAATTGCATAGCTGTAGACCTGGGAGGTCAACTGCAGACCTCATATTTGCAGTGAGGCAGCTCCAGGGGCACCATTATGAATTTGGGGAAGACTTTGCCATGGGCTTTTTATATATAGAAAAGACATTTCATAGCGCCTGTAGAAGAAAGGTCTGGGAAGCACTAGATATGAAGGAGTGGTAAAAGAGACAACAAGCAGGATGAAAGGAAAAGCTGTTTCCAGCAAACAAGTGGTGTGAAACATGGAAATGCATTGTCACCTCTCCTCTTCATTGTTGTGTTGGATGAGATCATAACCAAGGTAGCATCAACAACTGGAGAAGACGACATGAAAACAATTGAAGATCAGTGGAAACAGGGAGAAGGAGGTCAGGAAGAGCTGGATGTTTAGAAAGAAACTATGAGACAGTATGGAATGAAATTTAATGCAAGCAGATGTGAAATCGTCGTTACAATTAGAAAGAAAAGTAGACCAACCAGTGGTATAAGGATTGGAGGAGAACGACTGAAAAATCTGCAAAGTGTCAAGTGCTAGAGAAGTGTAATAGAGGATAGTACTCGTAGTAGAAACGAGAAAGACATCAGTGAAAGTAGCAGACAAACAGAAGCATTCTTGCGATGGTTAGAAATCTGATATGGGACAAAGACCTTCCACAAAAAAGCAAAGAAGTAATATGAAGACATTACTACATCGCATTATAGACCTGTGCATCTGATACATGTATAATAATGAAAAGAGATGTAAGCAAATTACAGACACATAAAATGAAGTTCCTCAGAAGTAGGATAGGAGTAACAAGGAAAGATAGGATGAGGAATAGAAGAGTAAGAGAAATAGTGGAAGAGGACCCCTTGCAGAGCGGGATAGAAACATCAAGACTAAGATGGCATGGAAACTTAACGAGAACAGTAAACGAGAGGATACCCAAGGAGATGCAGGAAATGCATGAAATACGAAGGAAACGACCAAGAGGAAGACCAAGCAATGGATGGCTGGACAGCATGGAGGAGTATGTTAAAAAAAAAGAGACTACAACTGGACCAGAGTGAATACAGATAGATGGTGGATAAATAGAACTAAATGGCGAAGCTGATGTTCCAAACAATCCCCGCCTGAGGCTGGAAACTATTGAAGGTGACTATGATGAAGATTATGAAGATGATGGTCTCTTTACGCGTCTTAACCTTTCTGTTTCCATATCAGCGATAAATTATGAATCATCCATATCAGTTATTAATAATAATGATGACTACCGCACAATCCTTCCTGAAAGAGGCAGCCATGCTTCTTCGTGTTCTTCATTTATTTTTCCTTCAGTATTTCACCAAATTTTCTAATCTGATTACACAATATTGTCGAAGGGAGCTGTATTGACACGGTGATCCAGCGAAATTGGGATCATTCGGCGAAAATAATGGATCTTCAAATGACTGTGAAGAAGAGATAAAATTCCGTTCACAGCTTCATCAGTTTACCGTAGACATATTACGATTCATTATTGGAAATTAACTGAGATATTATTTTACTTTATTCGGGCTGAGTCCGAAACAGTTATGCTCCTCTACTTGTAACGTCGCAGAAGTTGCGTGTTGACGTTATTAGATGGAGTTTGGTCTCTTCTTCGATCTAAGTTTGTACTGTTTATCGTACCAGCTTTGCACCCCAGGCGAAGTCTGCGTAACCGCAAATATTTACTACCATGTAGGCTTTCCGAGATTACCAAAGTTCGAACTACTTTCATTAATGCGGTACTTGAGGTAATAAGTCATGACGTGCATCGCAGTAACTAAATTCCGGTGCTGCGTGAAGGAAGCTAAGAGACCGGTGACGAATTAACAGTTGTGAAACGCAAATTTCTCTGTACAAAAAAAGTCCAGATTCCAAACTATGTTATAAGAGTCAACATTTAACTCTAGAGAAATCAATGACATGATGACATTCAAGAAAAGTATTTAGCAGACATAAAGTAGTTTGTTGAGCACGTAAACATAAGACTAGAAGTTTGGAAAAGGAATTCCTGTCTCAGAATGTTGCAAATTCAGTAAAAGTTCTCTTTTTCGAGCTTAAAAACCTCACAGTTCACGATAGAGTGTTACATCTGATTTATAGCAAGAAAAAGAAAACGGTGTATGGATACTCATTATTGTTGGAACCAAATGTAATTCTGAACTCTATGCACAGAAGAATGAACACAGAACTTTGATGCACGGATGGTGTCAATACATTGTAATGAATTAATCGAAACATTAACTGTAACATAAGAATATTTTCCTCTCTCAAAGACTTCAGTTACCCTACGTCATTCTTTTTGTGCTAGGAAAAACATGTATATCTGCTTTTCGTAACAATTTTGGTAAGAATTTGTTGTTCTCAATAAGGGGAGAATGTGAAGGATATCTTAGAGAAAATTGCCGTTTTAAGCAAACAAATAGTATTTCGAGTCAGTGTAACGAAATTACTTCCAAGAAATGGATGTATTAGCAATGAGTGAAACTGTATCATTGATCTATACATTGAATTAAGCGGGGCCTGTAAATCGTTACTGCGGGCTCAAAATGAGCAAAGGACAGGCAGTCTCTCGGATGGATTGCAACTACTCTCTAACGGAGCCCTGGCATCTCAACAGATTACAGCGTGTGACACTACCATTCACACTTTTCACTAATTCGAGCACTTCGTCCTTGGTCTTACTGTTCCCTCTTGAAGTCGATCCCTATTATTCCCAAAATTCCAAAGCTCTTGCACGATATTACAGTGTCGAACTCTTTTTACAGGTCGACAAATTCTATGAGAGTGTCTGCTAGACCTCTGTTAGCACTTACTAATTGTTCACATGAAGGCTGGGGTGCAGCAACGAGGTTAGGGTCCACAGGAATCATATTACACAGAGCAATGTTCATATGTTCTTGTTGTAGACATGTAGCTTTGTGTGAGTGAGTATAGCCTGTGATTAATGAGGTCAAGACAGAGTGCGTTCTTGGTTGGCAATTTCGCCACTATCACTTATATTATTATTACAAAATTTCATTATTATCTGATTATTCCCTCTACCCATACGGAAATTAACTGTAGGTGTGGTAGGGGCAGGTGTGAGGGGGGGGGGGGGGCAGGGGGAGAACAAGTCACTCTCTCACCTACATTCGTATTCAAGGCTTTCTTTAATTTTGTTATTCCACTCCAGGCATCATTGTGTGTGAGACGCTAGGTTATCAACATTAGCAGACGTTGACGGGAACATGTAAATTGTTAATGTGTGCTCTTTATGGTAGCTCTCCTTTAGTATTTTATGGAGTTGAGAACTAGCAGGTGGTTTGGTTATTTAACAAATGTCTTGCGTTGGACATTCGGGACTTGGAAGCCACATGCAGCTGCCAGGGAGAGAAACATGTCAAATCATTTATCAGAGAAAGAATGCAGGTATGAAAATTTCTCGAACCCGTTTTCAGACAATGCTTTCAGCCAAAGAAGTGAAAAACAGCCTTCCTGGATGTACCTGTTCGGAATATCTGTCCGCATCAGGGACAAGGGAATAGGGAAGAAAGTAGGTCACCTGGTCAAGGCATATTGACAGTGTCATAAATGTCCATGGTGAGTACAGCCGACTTTCATAAAGAATCCACGAGTTTCCTTGTTTTCCTTTGACCAGATGCTACGGACAGACCCATCAGGTCGAATCGATCCTGTACCAGCCGAGTTTTTGGGAAGCCTTAAGACCTCAGAAGAATTTCAGGATGAAGTGCAATATTTATGGGAGCTCTGAAATGTATGTTGCATATTGGGATACAAAAGCACTTCTGTAGTTTAGTCAGGGCCCAGGACCCAATTTTGGTTGGGATTCGTCAGGAGGTTGAGCAGATAAACAAGAGTCTTGTGACTGACACAAAAACTGTATGCGTTTAGTTGTGTCAAGTTTATCGAATTTTGATGGAAGGGTGATGAGGGGAGAAACGCTCTTCTGATTCAGACATCGGTGTGGACAGCAGATTCCGATCATGACTCCTGTTATGAGTGGGCTGCACCTGGGACACTCATCCTGAGTGTGACCTCGCTCTGGCACTGGTCCTGACTGGTGAGTCTGCATCCAGTGGTCTAGTGGCTACTGTTGCTGCCCCGGGAACATGGGGCCCCAATTCGGTTCCCGACCAGACCGATGATTGTCCCTGCCTGGGGACCAGGCAGGTTAACTGCGAGATTGGAAAGTGAAAAAATTGGGAATTTGTACAGGCCCTGATAACCGCGTCATTGAGCGCCCAACAAACTAAAGTCATCATCATCATCATCATCTTGATTTGGGAATATGTGTTAAAGTCTTAGCTGATCTGACAGTTTAAACCCTCAATAATTCTGACAACTCGCTGTAGTGAGGGAATCTTATTCGTGTCAAGTCTGTCGCCTTTATGTTTTATTTACTAATGCGAATTGTAGTAGAAATGAGTCAAACTGATAATCTCCTCACGTCAATTGTTGTAGAAGTGAGTCAAATAGGTCTACGGTATTACCAGTGAATGGAAGTGTAATACCCTGGTATGATCCAGTATTACATGGATGCGTTAGAGAGTAACTGTGATCCATCTGACAGATCTATGCGGCGACTCTGTATAATTCGTGCCCACGATAACGAATTACAGGCGGCACACATCGATACTCTGTTGACGTTTGTGGGACAATCGATACCTGCGAAAGCGCTACGCACTGAGAAAAGGATACAATGTTGCTGTTCGAGCTTCTTACGGCAAACAGGATCACATTGTTGCCACTCTATCTTTGTTGCACCAACATCGTGTAACTTTGTGTGGAATAAATAGATCAAAGTCAACTCGCCGTTATGTGAATCGAGATTGTGTTGTATATGTTTTGAGCCACCTGAAATATATTACACAGACAAACCTTAGTCTTTGGCAAACAAACGCCGCCCAGTGGTGTGCTAATTATTTGTTTCTTTTATTTATGTTGCCAACAGTTCATGATTCATTTGTCACCTCGCTTAACTTGTGTTGTTTATCCTATTTTATGATTAATAAACTCTTTCCATTTTTATCACAGATTAAAACCACGTTGGTATATTAATCACCCATCACAAACTCAGTAAAATAGTGACAGGGTCACAATTTTATTAATTTTTCGTAGCATTGAGTTTTTATTTAAGATCCTGAAAAAAGTGATGACCTACAATGCAGGCGAGCAACAGTGACCACTGTCAGATGGCCAGGCAGACAAGTGAAAGGCTTACGAGTTCAAGTGATTATTGCCAGGGAGTAAACTTGCAGTCACCTGTAGTCTTTCAAATCAAATTGTAAGACCAGTGCAGTTTTGCAACGCTGCTTGGGATAACCAAGAGAGCGTTCCTGTTGTCATACGATATCGCACCCTACACCATATCTCCAAGTATAAGTCCAGTATGTCTACCACGCAGACAGATGGGATGCAGCCCCAACTGGCCGCGTTCTAACCAACACTCGGCCATCACTGGCACCGACGCAGAAACAAATCAGGAAACATCTCCACGCTCCCTTCCAATGAGATCTCGCTTTACACCTCAGAAGTCGCCAAAGGCAATAGTTCGGGGTCAATCGAAGCACGTAACAGAGCGTCTGTGTTGGAGCTCTCCTTGAAGTACCCGAATTTTAACTGTTACTTCTCTCACTTTGGCGGCAGCTACTGCTCATATGGCTGCTGTAAATGTAGTACCATCCGCCAGAGCCATACGCGGAACACGATGGTATTCCTTGTCCGTATGGTATTCTTGACTAACCTTGACTGACAACGTTCAATCGCAAAGGTAACTAACGCTCACGACCGTTACAGAGTATATTTAATGCAAAAGTGATCTGCATCCTCCTGCTGGCGCTACTAGCATGAAATTTAAACAGACAGCATCTTTGAGGTATGAAAGACAACTTCGCACTTTCGTGTAAGTCGCACAATTCCACCTTGGTGTTGCTGTCTTTCTCCGACAGTTTATTATTTGTTTATTATATACTCTTCTTCTTCTCTGGAGGCTTGTGCTGGATGAATTGGTAAATAACCATACTTTCTATTAATACCAAGCTGTATTTTTCACCCAGGAAATAGTATTCCTGCAAACATGCTTTTTCGGTAAGGAAAGTAGACAGGACTACTCTGATCTGAGAGGAAAACCTGTAGGTACTTTTCCATATATTTTCTCCAAAGAGAGAATATATCGAGGAACGCATTCTCGTATACCTTTATTTATGTCTCTGTTTTTTCACTGAAGCAATCAAACTGTGACAAAGGAACATTCAATTAAAATATTCATGAAAAGTGTACAAAAAAACTTATCTTTACTTGTTCCCTATTTACACTACCAACGTCAAAGCTTTTATTGTTACAGACGCTGGATCACTTCATGTAACGGATTAATAGCGTGAACAATAAGAATACACTAAATTTAAGGCCACTTCGCGTCGTGTGCAGCCAGGTCAAGATCATTTTATGAAAAATGCGATGAGTTTTCATGTATGAACGGCCCAACACTCGCAAATCTCTTGCAGAAATGGCATATCCAAATGTCCCCTACGATTTCAAAATGGCGTGCTATCAATTCCCCTAAAATTTATGACTACTGCTTAGCGATCACAGCTGAAATCAAACTCCGCGCCTGCGAAAACTATTTTGCACGCCTGGCTCATTTCTCTTTTCCGAAAGGCGATGTAAATGTCAAACGATCTTCCGAGTTTTTCGAATAAAAGCTGATGACCTGAATACTACCTCAAAGGTAGTTATCAGTTATTACCAACTTGTAGTGCTACCTAATTTCTATTTTAATTTGGAGACGTATTAGTTTAGTTGACCTCCTTTCACATTTAACCTTTTTACAGTACTTTCTTGCATTTCACAGTTATCAGTCCATTAACTTCTTGCTATTGGCAGCGAGATAGTAATATTAATCATTTGTAACAGTCCTTCTGGAACATAAACCGCTCATGTTTCTTCTCATGCCATTTCACCTTACGACAACACCTCATGTGTAAGTAATTATGAGAAAGAATATCATCCTGCTCTTGCTACGTGTTCCACGTAAACGTTCTGTACAGCATCAGTTCTTTCCATTCTATGATTCTGTTGATCTTTCTTACAAGAAGGTTATAAAGATTCATCAAGTAATTGTTTTGATGTAAATGTAAACGTAGATTTCCGCAGCCGTTGTCACTGTCAATAAAATTCTTCTGGGTTTTTATAGATGACAATGCTGCCTCAAAACCAGAAGAATTTTATTGACTCAGTTGTCTTAAGATCGCTACGGGATGTAAATTTTGAGATGATGATTGCTACAAATCGGCAGAAAGAACTTTCTTCTGTTAAAACATGACGAATTAATAGTCACTTTACTTATATTAGTATGTTGACTCATTACATTATAACTTCTTTACAGTAAGTATAAAAATCCAAGGACGAATAGGAATAAATGAAACTGTATTGTTTAAATGAATAAGACCATACAATGTAGGCTTTCACGGCGAGTATTGTCTTCACTCAAAGCTTCCGGGCTGATAGGCTGTGGCCGATATACAAAATTTACCACAACCTGTTTCCAGTACAATAATGACTTTTATGAAGAGGTGGAAGGAGTGGCTATGGGCAGTCCTCTTAGTCCTGTGGTGCCAACTTGTTTATGGAGACTTTTGAACAAAGGGCATTGAAGACTGCCAGTAAGAGACCAGCCAGATGGTATAGCTATGTCGATGACACGTTCGTAGTATGGACACCCGTAGCAGAGCAAATGGATGCCTTCCTGGTACATCATAACAGCATTAACCAGAAAAACCAATTTAGTTAGGAGATGCAGAGTAATGGGCAACTGAATTTTCTGAATGTATCTATGATTAAACGATGGGACGGAACGTTGGGCCATGACGTGTATAGCAAGGCCACACATACTGATCGTTATCTGCATAGTGATTCAAACCACGACCATAGACAAAAAAGAAGTGTAATAAAAACCTCGGTACACAGAAATTTGTGAACATTTTTATCTAAAAGATGAGATTGAACATCTAGAGTCGCCTTTCGTGGAGAGTGGCTATTCTATCAAGGAGATATATCGAGAACTTTGCTCTAGGCAGTAAATCAGAAGCAACGACAACAACAGCAGCTCAGCGGCAAGATTTTTCTTCTGTTCACCAGTAAGGTCACAGATCGCATTGCGAAAATGTTAAGCAGATATGGGGTGGAAACTATTTTCAGACCCACCACGAAAATAAAAGAATATTTAAGATCGGAAAAAGATGAACGACATTCTTCTGCAACACCTGGGATTAAAAAAATGCCTTATAGTTGTAGACAGGTTTATATCGGTACCACAAAGAGAAGTGTTGATACCCATCTTGTTGAACGTAAGAGGAATTGCCGCCTGGGTCACACGGATAAATCGGTCGTAGCAGAGCATATTGACTAGGAAGGTAAACGAGAAACAAAATGCAGCGAGACGAGAGTCATAGCTAAAACCTCTCATTATTATTAGTGCATGTATAGGGAGACTATCGAGATTGATAAACACCGTAATAATTTTCACAGGTGGGAAGAAGGTGTTAACCTGGATAAAATTTGGATGTCAGCGTTGCACCGGAAGAGTGACCGTCCATTACTTTCAATCGAAAATTTGGGGTTTACCAAAGCCAGTCTTACAGCCGACGCCACGTGATGGACAGAGGCACCCTCTCTACTGCCTATATAATCAGCGCTCCCTCGAATTCTCTTTGCAGTTCGGCTGCTTTACCTCGGAGGATGTCTCTCGCAGTCGGAGACGAAACGTCAAGGTAGAGTATTATACATCGACCACGGCCTATGAGCCAGGAAGTTTTAAGTAAATAAGTAAGGTTCAACCACCTGTGTCTAATTAGTTGGTTCTCGAATAATCTAGATTTTCGTATTTTACATGACTTGGTGTTGCTAGGTAGCAAAGAGATCACAGTATTTGTCACTAAATTTCCTGGACAAGAAATGTGATTGTTGTATTTACAAGAAAAGTAGTAGTTGTTGGTGCACAATGGAAGTTGAGCAAAGTAAGTAATAAGTAAAAAGGACCACGATTTTTTCCAACAGCGGAAAACTAGCAGATGTACTGTGACGTGCATAAATTTATAAAGATCTTGGTATTACTTAAGCAATGCTCGTTCCTATACGACCTTTGCTATCGCTACTGTATGGTGTACAGTGTACTTGGAATCCCCATTACGGCCGGCCTCAGTGGCCGAGCTGCGCTAGGCGCTTCAGTCTGGAACCGCGCGACTGCTACGGTCGCAGGTCCGAATCCTGCCTCGGGCATGATCGTGTGTGATGTCCTTAGTTTAGTCAGGTTTAAGTAGTTCTAAGTTCTAGGGGACTGATGAGCTCATATGTTAAGTCCCATAGTGCTCAGAGTCATTTTATGAATCCCCACTACATCTCAATATTACGGCGTTCCAGATTGTATCCATACGTCGAACATTTACTAAATTGGAACACATGCAGTGTACTTGGTGATATACTCACATAAATCTCATTTCAGTGTGGAAAGTGGTTTGAACACAACCTACAAGGGGCATACGACGAACACCTTTTGTGTCCCGTAGGTAATGTATCGTAACATGTACATTGGATGTTCAGTCCGGTTAGGACGGTTATCGTGACAACACATATGCATATCTTCATCGAAAGCAAGATCACAACTGTAATTCACCGAGATAAGGAACATGCTACAACGATGGAAATGGAAAGTGTAATATCATGAACACCTTTCCATGCCTGTGGAATACATTCATTAATATTTGGCCACCGTGCGAGCTTATTTTCAGCTCTGGAAAGTGTTTCTGATATACAGATATATCAGATATTCCAAATGCTTGTATAAGACTGCCTGTACGAATGTTCTCTTGTATAGCTCACTAACATCGAATTTTATTCCCAAAGTAAGAGAATCAGTCATCCACTGCGTACAGCTATATAATATGAGACTGCACATTTTAGGAAGTCGTTGCACACAATGGCTACCCACAATGCCTTTTAAATATATATTCTCTAGTATACAGCCTGAGACGTTTAGCTACGATGACAAATTATCCCTTTATAACGGGTACAATTTCCTGTTCCAGTAAGTAATTATGCATTATAACGTCAGTAAGCTTACGAAGCTTATTCGTAAGCGACATGATAGACTTCTGTCTCCATTTATAATTAGTTTCAATATCTCTCAACGTTAAATACTTATTATGAACTTACCATCAAAAGGGGTTCATATAGTACACTAAAATCGGATATCGTAACTTATATAATTACTTATTTACCCTTTTGCATGAACTGAACTATCGTCACTATCGATCTTTTGTGTAACAATTATCTGCCCGTTCATAAAATATAAGATATATTATCTGTACTTATTTAAAATTACCACAGACGATAATTACTTTTCCTTGCTATTTTCTTCCCATTACTGCTCAACATTATTTTTGTACTTATTTTCTTTCTATAGAAAAAATTACAATCTGCTCAATATTTTTCTTTCATACTAATCTGAATATGGACTATATAAGAAATATTGTCGTTGAGGGTAACACAGAACTTATACCTGTGAAATATTCTTTATTGAATTTGTTCTCTGTAGAAATTTCTAATATCTTACCTTTCATAAACTTTTTACGTAGTAACTTCGAAGAAAAAGTAAAAGAATTTCACTTCCTCTGTATATATATATATATATATATATATATATATATATATATATATATATATATATATATATATATATATATATATATTGACACTCTTATGGACTTATACCTATTACAAATACGGGCTTGGAATTCATTCAGTCTTGGTGAAATAATTATTTTTCTTTTAACGAAGGAAGTTTTTCACCAACATTCTAATGAATCTATTCTAATCCGACCTACAAATAACTCTGAAAAAAACTGCCACAGACACTTTTATCCCATGATCTAAATATGGAAACAAAAATCTTCAAGTTCAGACGTTGACACCTAACTATAGCATTATTTCAGCATGGCATTACAGTATACATTGTACACTCGAAACAATTTTCCCCATGGCGAGTAATAGTACAGAATATAATTTACACAAATGATTCGTTTTGGCAAATAAACAATTTGGAATTGGAATAAAAAGTCTTGTCACTTTACGTCAAACAACACCATGAAAAAAACATCAAATTTCAGAGTTTACTACTAGTGCCTTATGCGTGATGTTCACAATTGAGTTGTACCCACGAACCAAATCCACACAAAGACAGAAGCTACTCCCACTCATGACACACTTCTGTACTGGCCCGTTAGTGAAATAAGCAGGTTTCAAACCGAAACTTATACCACTTCCATAAAACCAAAAGATCATTTAACAGAAATTGATTTGTTAACATCCAGCCATCAGCTGATTATTCTTCAAGGATTCAGCTCCAAAGTTGGTCTCGTATTACTCAAGGCTTCAAATTCCAACCAACTTCGAAGTGTAGTTGAATAATATCTCAACCTGAATGAAAAATGCTCCTGTCGTTGCACAAAGAAGCTAATATCTCCCGGCCAGAGTTAGAGATGTAAAAGAAGGGAACTAGCTTTTCGACTTATTTGGCAGCTTCAAAGACATTTAAATCAAAACATCTCGATATATATATGAGCTTCTTAGTTCTTAGTATTAGTACTCATGCTACGCACTATAATACGTCTTATTAAACGAAGAAACATGATACATGTTGTTATGTCGTATAACAGGAAACATGTCATCATGTCACCCACTATGACGTTTGTCATTTCGTGCAGTAGAGAACAACGTGTTCTTAAAATTTTAGAACCCAGGTATCCTCAGACTCTGACACTTCCTATTATTGGTAGACCCCACTCTCGAGTACTGTCTACCTTAGAAGCATCCCACTCTCTAGAAGCACATAAATTTGTGCCTGTTTGTTTTCAAACCCCTCGTCATAGATGTAACACTGGATGGGTTCGTGGAGGAAATGTTGCCTCGAGGAAAAAATCCCCATCTTCCCACGCAGACATCTAAAAACAGAAATGTTTTTGCGTTCTCCCAGGAACAAATCCAACCCGCAGAAATCTTATCCACCCAGAAAACCCTTTTTAACTATTACATGTATGCTCTTCAGCCATATGATACATTGGTTACTATGTCAGGAGAATCTTCTGGTTTTTGGGCGCAGGATCAGGTACTTTAGCCCATAAACTGCAAGACACAGGTGTGGCAGTACCTTGTAGCTAAGAGAGCTCACTGCGTGGGGGAAGTAAAGTTAGGATGTAAGAAAGATGCATATGTCAAGACCTTCGTTTTAAACATCATTGTAGCTGTCAGATAAGTCGAAATGCTAGTTACCTTCTTTTACCCTCCTAGCTCTGCCCAGGACATATTCGCCTTGTTTTACGTTAGAAGCATTTTTCATTCTGGTTCCCAACTTTTAGTCTACCAGAAAAGTGACACTAGACGCCCATTGCTTGGCAAGCGATGATGATATTTGTTACTCTGGCAACGACTGATCATTGTCTCTCTAACCACGTTGCTTACATCGTAGCAAGGGATAAAGCTTTCGAAGAACAACAGGACTACCTTTTTGAACTGATGTGCAATAGTCTGAAACTTAGGAGCATCAAACGCAAAACACACAAAAGATGTGTCATTTGGCATGTATGATCACAATGATCACATTTTTGAAAGCGAATTTTCACTTTTATTGTAAGAACGCCTTCTTTATTCATCTGATTCACTTTAATCCGTTTCAGCGCATTCATTTCACGCAAGAACTAAATTTACATACTACGTCCATCACGATTTTAAATCATCGTACTTCGACAATGGAGAAAGATGAGTGGATAAAAAAAAATCTTTTTCACTTTATCACTTTATCTACATCAGAGCAAAGCTGGGACCGATTCGTACAAGCTTAAATTATAGAAGTGGTGCGCTTCGGAAACCATCCAGAAAAAACGCATTTTTTGCATATTTTGCACGTACAATCCGAACAGTGTGCATGAAAATGTCATTATCTGAGCATTAATTTTAGCCCAATTACAATCTTTTGAAATAGGAATTAATCGATTCTCCATGTCTGCTTGTGCGCCAGCTCCGGTTTGTCGTTCTAACATTAGTTACCATACTTTGACATAGCTACATCAAGACAAATTGTTCAAGGGGCTACACAAACTGCCGCTGGTCCGGCCTGAAAGAAAAACTTTTCATCCTAAGTTCCTAGCCCAAATATGAACCGAGCACTAGCACCCCAAAACTGCAATTCTCCCAATGGCCTTTTCAGATATGTTTCTTACAATGCTTCAAAATTTTAGCCCAATCAGTCTTTTGAACCACGGTATTCACATGCAGTCAATCACTCGATCTGATTTACCCAATCTTGTAATGTCAAACTGACTGTGTGCAGAAATGAGAGAAGCCCGCGAACAGACAACTTCCCTTTATTCTGGGCAAAACGAGACTGTCATTACAGCCACGTTAAAATTTTTGTTAATCATTAATATTACCAAACCACTGTTTAACAGTGCACATAATGTGCTCCTTGACAGTCTCGAAAGCGAATGATTTTTGGTGTTTCACTAGCCTTCTAGGTGCTCCCAATATTCTGTAACATTCAGTCGCTCTAAGTTTGTATACCCTCCAACTCTTTTTTGAAATAGGCTTAGAAATCGTAAACGTAGCAGGCACATCTGTTGACGTCCTCCTATATCTAGTGGTACTTTCATTCCACCAAACTATACCAGACATGACTTGTATCGTGTGAATTCACTTGTGCCCAGAGTTAAAGCAAAACACCAATATTTCCACGCCCCGTTATTCAGTCAGGAATTAATCATGCAAACTGTCAACAGATGTCCGTACGATCGTGTTCTGCACGGAAGACGGCATTCCGGTCTGCTGACAACCATACCAGCGATAAGGTCAGGGCACCCATCAAGCTGGGTAGTGTTTGCCGGGTAGCTCCACATCCACAATCGGTGTGTACACACACACGGTGCAGTACAGCACAGAGAAGATGCTTGCCGAACTCTGTGCAGTGGAGGGGCGTGGAAAGAATGGAAACAGGATAGTCGCAAACCGACGTGGCCCGATAGCTTAATGTGAATTGTTCTGTTGTTTCTCGGATGTGGACACTTTGTGGAGACGTGAACTGTATCTCAAAGGCTGGCGCAAGGGTGACCGCGTGTGACATCAGAAAGGGGAGCGCGACGGTATCGGCTTAGTACTACATGGGAACTGGCATTTGACCTCGCAACGTCCACTGCACGTGTTGTATCGAGGTAAACGGTGTACAGAAGGCTTCGGCGGTGTATCTGAGTGCCTCTGACGCGTCCTCACATGCCACCTGGATGATCCAACATTGGGCCTTTCTTCTTTTCACAGATGAATCCCAATTTGGTCTGGAGAGTAATTCTCGTCGGATTCGCATCTGGAGGGAACGTGGAACACAATTTCTGGATTCAAAATTTCAGAAAAGTGACCGATATCGAAGAGAGTCGCTAACGGTGTGGGCTCGAATTATGTTGAGCACACGCACAGCTCTTCATGAAATTGTACAAGTGTTTCAGCAAGGTTTAACTGCTCTCAGGTATCGTGAGGAGATTTTGAGACCACGTGTGCGGTCGTTAGGAGGTGCAGTTGGCCCAGAATTCGTATTGATGGACAATAATTCTCGACCTTGGAAACAGAAGATACTGCACGCATGATGTGGCCTGCCCGCTCTCCCGATTTGAATTGCATAGACAATTTCTGGGATGCACTAGGGAGACGGCTTGAAACACGTCCGCATCCACCAACCACTCCTGAAGACTTGTGAGTAGTTCTGTAGGGGAAGAATGGGCCTTATCGCCTCAACTTGGGATGATATTATTCACAGAATGTCCCGTAGTTGCCATCCCTACATTGCTGCCAGTGGTGGGCAAACCCCATACTGAGCACAGCAACCAGTGACGGAATGTATGTGCAGATCTTTTGTGTTACTAAAAACGAAGAGAAATTTTATCTGCCGTTATGCACGTTGCAGTTGTTTACGTTCTGTATTCCTTACATTGCTTTTACGTGCTCTCATCGCTTTTTACAGTTGAGTGTCAAAATAAAAGCAACCTTGTAAAGTTTCCGTTTGTTGCTTTAATTTTGGACACCAGTGTAGCTCGAGCCGGAACGAAGTAATAGAACGGAGCAGTCAGCTCCGTTTCTCAGCATAATACAGTATGGTATGATTGGTATGGGATCTTGGATCAAGGTCCAGCTAAAATGCCAAGTTCAAAGTATGACGATATTATTTTCGAAAACGCTGAGGTTGCCATTGAACAAGTAATTTTAGTGTAGAAAAGGGTAGGACATACAATAGTAAAAAATCTTTCCTTAATACTGATGTTGACTTTAGCACCGCACTGCTTAACTAGTCATGGCCATGTTAAGTGAAACATTCCCATCTCTCGATCTTTGCTCTCAGTCACCGAGCTTGTGGGAGGAAGACTGCAAGCTAATGTGCTATTTACCGTTGTTGATATTAACAGTCGGAGATGAAAGAAACGACAAGTGACAGAATAAATCAAGTACCAATTGCGTATTGAACCGGAAAGTTTAGGATTTCTTCATCGACGCCACCAAATGAGCAACATAGCCAAGGCTTGTGAGGTACCTGTAACTCGCACGTCACAATTACGGGCTCCAATAAAAGCGCACTTCTGAACACTTTTGAGTGAACAATGAGTAAAGTTAGTCACTCTCGTTGGAGCTTTTGTAACACTCCAGCCGGCAACAGCAGGTACTCTGATGGTGCATTTCCGGGTATTCTGACAAGTTGCTGCTTCCGTTCTACGCACAATATTTCGACGACCGATCCAGCCGTCTTCTCCTGACGCTGAGATTTTTGCTGTTATGTGCACGCGCTGCCTGGACTACAGAACACCAAAATATCAGGAGCACCAGGCGTGTGCTACGACACGGAAACAGAGAACGACAGTGGCGCTTCAAGTGGCGTGGCAGAGTAGTTGAATGGGAGAAATATGGTGCGCTATTCCGTATTGTTGCTTTCCGAAATACTGGTACTGGATGATAATATTTTTCCATTTATGCTTTATGGGTGGGTCTTGTAGTCCACCAGTACAATGTATTTATTTGTGAAATCCAATACTGCATCTCCGACCATTTTACTTTTATCAAGTGAAAATTTGTTCCTGAATAAGACATTCTTATACCTCTTGCACTTTTTGAGTTCCAAAACACGTATGTTGCTCATAATCTGCTTCTTTTTTGCTGTCATCCTTAACACTGAGTGGTATAAGAGATTCCATATCTGCTTTCCTTTCATGTGGTATAGAAACATGTTTCTTCACATGGTTTTATCTGGACTCATGTCTGTTACTGCTTAAGAACCCGTGTGTGAACTGCTATATTTAAGTACGTAGTGCTTGTATTCCAAGATACTTCTGTTATCATCCGCTTTTCATTTTCTCGCATCTAACAGAACCTAGTGAAATTTTCGTTGGCTTCTGCTACAATGTGCTTTTTGCAGTACCTGTTAAAATTGTGAAAAGATTTGCCTAACTGCTATCGCATTTTCAGCATTTGCAAGAAAGAACGCTTTAGTGAAATGGTTCGGAGCACTTTGGGACTTAACTTCTGAGGTCATCAGTCCCCTAGAGCGTAGAACTACTTGAACCTAACTAACCTAAGGACATCACACATATCCATGCCCGTGGCAGGATTCGAACCTGAGACCGTAGCGGTCGCGCGGTTGCAGACTGAAGCGCCTAGAACAGCTCGGTCACACCGGCCGGCAGCGCTTTAGTCGCCAATACTATAAACCATAGCGCTTACTCATCTACATACATACTCTGCAAGACACTGTGAAATGCACTCAGTGGCACCAGACAACACCACTCAAGGGAGAATAGATGCTCATTCGGTGGCAAGATAAAAAAAAAAAAAAAAAAAAAAAAAAAAAAAACGTAGAATACGAACACTATACGTACTATGCATTGATATCGATCAGTTCGCACTCACATTCGTAAGGAATAT
Source organism: Schistocerca gregaria (assembly GCF_023897955.1). Classification (NCBI taxonomy): domain Eukaryota; kingdom Metazoa; phylum Arthropoda; class Insecta; order Orthoptera; family Acrididae; genus Schistocerca; species Schistocerca gregaria. The sequence goes on from NC_064920.1 coordinate 100,525,053, forward strand.
TAGATACACATACGCAGATCAGCACGCAACGGAAGCAGTTTCTGTTTTATTTGGAATCAGTTACCTCACCCAAGACTGCAGATGCGAGAGGAACGCAATCATAATACGTGTAATATATTTACGAAGCGATTCGAAGATTACAATATGCACAACAAGTCATGATCACAAGCACACTCTGATGAAACTAGCTTATTTAACTATGCAACGAAAACGAACATGTAAGACTAAATATAATCAAATAAGAAAGCGAGACTCTGGAATGAGAAACTTGCAGCGCTCCAAGTGGAGTGGTAGCGAAAGAAGGACGTGTTACCAGAAGTCCCTTTATGAGTTTCACCCTCGTGGCCTGCACTCCAACCAGATGGAGAACCATCGTTGGTTTCGCACCGCTATTTATATTTGACTATCATTACGACTCCCAACGCTCACTACGCCATAAAACACTCTTGTAGCTTCTAGATCCGGCGCTGGTATTGCGCAAACAGCCGATTCTCTCAGTGTTTCCCGGATTTGCCGGATGTCCTGTTAAAAATCTGAGTGCGTGACACCAAGTCTTATTCAAATTGAAACCTGCTGCTTTAATTATTTCCAAAGAACACCTGTGTTGTTATTGAAAAACATGTCTTTCTGCGTTAAGGTAATAACCATGATCAATAGTGAACGACAATGTTTCTGTTAACTATGCTGCATTTCCTTGGGCAGATCTGTAATTATGCGTAACTGGATATGATGAATAACAGTCACTGCCACATCAGCAAATTAACATTAAAAAATATGACTGATCGATATGGAGCGCAAATCCTTCCTTACGATATCGGACGAGTCCATTTTTTTTAAGGTTACAATAACAGCATTATGGTCATATTTTCTTTGTATGCACCGTAGACTTCTTGTTCGTGTGTTAAAACATAATTCCGAAGTGACAGGTACTTTATGATCCGTCACAAATGTATTAAAATTACATATTAACGAATATTTTTTTAGCTATGTTGAACTCGACCTGCGACATTTCAGGACTTATTACAGACAGATGACATCTCGCTTTGGCAACCAGAAACAGCTTCGTTCAGGAAAGCTACACAAATCTTAAACTCCACAGTCATGTGAATATCACGATTCTGTTTTTATTTGTTCATTTGTTAACTGTTTATGCTTTATTTGCAAATTATCTGTCAATCAAATACTAACAATAAAACTGCAATTGCTCGCTTTTAGTCGTACAAGCAGGCCACACGGCACTCGAATTTTGGTAATTTTGTTTATTTATTGTATGTAAAGTTCAAAACTCAAATATCATTTTCCCAAACAGTTTGATGCAGCTCTCAGAAATGCTCTAGGCGATATTTTTTCTATTTGTTTGAGAGTATTATGTCCTAAAATATAGTCGTTGTTTCGATAATCAAGATGGAAGTGACGGGGATCAGGGGCGCAGGGTTTCGATTCCGAGAAAATGCAAATTTTTATATGAAGGTTCATGTTGTAGGTGGACTTCCATAGATCATAAAATACATAAAGTTTTGAAAGAACCGGTAGCGCTAGAGACGCGAAATCGCTGGCTCGAACTTTGTTTCCATCACATTTTTTTTACGTCAAATACACACTAATGAACATATTTATAATTGCTATTTCTATGACAAATACACGTGTTCTTATTAGTAATTGTGTATGGGGCAAAATCTAATTTTCATTGTAAATATAAATTTTTAATTAGAGATTTTTTTTTAAAAAAAACTTCATTATTAATTTTTATGATACATACAACACTTCACCGTATACAATTAGTGGTTCATTTAATGGTTGAAGTTATTTTTGCAGCTAGTTTACAAAGCTTAGAAATGAGCTGCAAGTTGAGCCGTGCTGCGGCTCGCGTTGGTGCTGTTTGTAGGTTTTCGTCCTCTGTTGGAGGCCAAACGGTTGGCATGATAGCGGTTCTTTGCCTTCTTCTCAAGTTGACTGGCGCCACTGGGTTTCGCGAATGTTGCCTCTCCGCTAGTGGCAGCAGCGGCGGATATCGATATGCAGTAACTGTAGCCCTATCTTTGGGGCGACGTAGTTTTTTTCCGGGTGTGACTGGGTCAGTTTGGTTGGGGACTCAGGAGGAGCCAGGTCCACACAGAGCGGAAACACGCCGGGACAGCTGGCGGCACGCATGGAGTGCTGGATGAAAGGTCTGTGGTCGCGAGGGTGCACGATCTCGTCGTAAACCGGGTTCTTCAGGCTTTAAGATGAGTGCATTTCAGTCCAAGTAGAGAAACTTCCACTATTGTGATATCTCGCGATTCTCCAGTGTCTTATGTTCGTGTTGCTGCTCGTAGTGTAGCTGAGGCGATGAGGAGCGTGTGGAGTGCTTTCTTCGCTGGTGGCAGTGGTTCTTTTCTCATTCCGGGCACTCTAAACACAGTTTTCTGGGGACATAGTGCAGACCGCCAGTTCTGGCTTTGGCGTATTGTTCCATCGTTGCATTTGGTTTATCAGACGACAGATAGCTTCAGCAAGATTATCATTAGTCATTCGTTGGACTGCCATTAGTATCAGTTACCATCTTGTAAAGTGAATGCAACTCTTGGCTGCGTATCTCATTTCTCGCTGAAGTGTTGGTTGCTAGACCTTCTCAGAAGTCGATTCCTGGAGCACCATCTGAGGCCCCTTGTGTTACAATGTTTACCATCATCTTATTTCACCCATTTGTAATCAGCTGCTTCTTTTTAAATTAACCCTCGCTATAGTATTTGCTGTTTTACAGCTGCTTTCTAAATTTTTTATATTATTGCCGTCCTCACGTGTAAGGCCTTCACCCGTGATTGTGGTCATTTGCTATTTATTGCTATTTATATTTTAGCATTAAGCATTAAAACCTTATTTGCTGCCATTCCTGGCGTCTGATGCATTCTGCTGTGTTTGTGGTGACTTACCTTTAATGTTTCAACACCTGTTAGTTGTAGGTTGCACCGAGTTCTTAAACAATTCTTAATTTATAGTCATTCTTGGCGTTTAAGACCTTCAGCCCTGATTGTGGTCACTTGCCTTAAAATTCTAATTTGGTATTTGTATTTACTTAGTAAGCCTTTAGCACCTTATTAACAGCCATTCCTGGCGTGTAAGGCCTTCTGCCTAGAGCTCAGAGGCTTACTTTCAAAACATTATTTGTTGCATCTGTGTTTAATAGTGATTTGCTAAATAGTAACTCACTTAAAACACTATTATTTACACTGATGTTTATTCATTCATTTATAATGTGTGGTATTTTTAATCTATTGTAGAGTCTGGAATAACCAGTATAAAATTAATTTTGTCTAATTGTAAAAGGCAATCAATAGGAACTGATTATGGCCCGGTCCACAATCGCAACCGAATCCTGCCTTCCCTTGACTACGACCAGGTTTCACAACTAGTGTTGGTTACAATGGACAAGATATTTTACGATTAATGTTATTCTACCTACTCTAGTGGTACACTTAAGAACTAAGCCACTACACTACATGCAGTGTCACAGGTGTGCCAGTCCTATAGAACCCTACTTTTCACTGCTTTGCCCACCGAGCTAATCCCCATGAGGGTACCGCTGACACTGGTAAAGCCCAAGATGCTTTAACTATTTAGCTCGAGGTTCCTATTATTTATATCTTGGTCCTGCTTACAAGAAAAATCTAACCTACGTCAATTTCTGTGCTTTGGCTCATTCGGTGTTGTACTCCACTGCCCCTAGACCACAAATGGTGGATTTCAACTGTAACGGCAGGCGAACTATCCACGCAAAGGCGGTAAGGGATTGGGGTACTGGGATACATTTGATATTTATCGTAACTCAAGATTGTCCCTCGGATATTCCAAAAGAACTTTTCGTGACACCTCGTTAGCCAGATTGGTTAGAACTCGAAATGTATCCTCTTGTCGTAGTAGTGTGAAAGTGTCGTGGTTCGGTAGCTGCTAGATCATTGTAAAGGGAGTACTCGTAAACCACGTGGTCGGGTGTACCATCTCCTTCACCACAGTCGCATGAAGGCATAACCCTTCTCCCCAACCGACACAGGTATGTCGGAAAGTGCCCATGACCGGTGATAAAATGGAACAGTCTCTGTGTTGGATTAAAGTGCTCCTGAGATAATCGTTCTTTGACGTCGGGTAGGAACTGGAACGTTCTTCGGCCAGTGTCGTCGGCTTCCCGTGTTTCTTGACACACCTCTTCACCTCTTCTCATGATTGCCCCCTTATCTCCCGCCTGAATGCTCAGAATTTCCCCCCCCCCTCTTCCCCCAGAGACATGCCGAGTGTTTTCGTATTTTGGTGTCAAGGGCGCAGAGCCCCATTATTACCAAAAGGGCCCTACCCTGACATGTCCTCTAGGCCCCAAATGACATTAATAACATGATTCGTGTTGCACCCTTCTCACTGTCATGGCGGGCACCACCCTCGTGAGCCTGTGCGCCTAGACTCCCGAGCCGTAACCCGTTATTGATGTTAGTATGCTGCTATGATATAGCTTTATCATTCAAGGGAAGGTGGAATCTTTTATGTCCAGTGCATATAAGGTTATTAAACACTTCTTGGGCTCTTTGGGTTACGGTTTCGATGTGCCTTGAGAAGTTCCACCTTTAATCAATGATGGTAACGCACCTCTCGTCACAAGAGAACTTAAGAGCCCTCGATTCTCACCGTTGGCTTCCTAAGTAGTTGTCCTTTCAACAAGAGATAGGGCGACTTGTTTGCTTGATATTGTCATTTTACTCTTTTGCCACCATTGTTGCAATATTTCCATAGCCCTTCAAATCTTTGGCTCGATATCTTCACGACTACGACCGTTCACCAACAGGAGGAGGTCATCCGTGTAGACTATAACCTTTAGCACATCTTCATTCTGTTGTAAGCTGTCCAATAATGGTAGCATGTGGATTTTCCAAAACAAAGGTCTTAACACAGAACTCTTGGGGCATCCCTTTGTTATTGCTTTTCTAACTCTCCCTCTTAGGGGTGAAGCCAGACCTTCCGATCCTCGCACGGGATTGAACAGTCGTCCACCCGAATGCGAGTCCAGTATGCTAACCACTGAGCCACCTCGCTTGGTGAACTTTGAAGACATGGAGGACGAGGAGTTTAAAAAGAGCTTTAAGCTGAGATTCGAAACGGGACCTCGGGAACATGATGTTGTCCAACACGTTGCTGAGGTCACTGGAGCTTTGTGGAGGAAAGTAGTAACAATGGACGATCAAAGTAAGGAACTATTTTGTGGTACCTCGTTATCACAGCTGTGGGGACCTTAATCACATTCTCAAGCACTGCACCAGGGGGTCAGGTTGCTCCAAGTGTGGTGAGGAACACCATGCAGATCATCTATAACGTTCATCTACATCCATACCCCGCAAGCCACCTGACGGTGTGTGGTGGAGGGTACCTTGAGCACCTCTATTGGTTCTCCCTTCTATTCCAGTCTCGTATTGTTGGTGGAAAGAAGGATTCTCGGTATGCTTCTAAGTGCGCTCTAATCTCTCTGATTTCATCCTCATGGTCTCTTCACGAGATATACGTAGGAGGGTGCAATATTCTGCTTGACTCTTCGGTGAAGGTATGTTCTCGAAACTTCAACAAAAACCGGTACCGAGCTACTGAGAGTCTCTCCTGCAGAGTCTTCCACTGGAGTTTATCTGTCATCTCCGTACCGCTTTCGCAATTACTAAATGATCCTGTAACGAAGCGCGCTGCTCTTCGGTGGATCTTTTCTATCACTTCTATCAACCCTATCTGGTACACTGCTGAGCAGTATTCAAGTAGTGGGCGAACAAGCGAATAAGCGTACTGTAACCTACTTCGTTTATTTTCGGATTACATTTCCTTAGGATTCTTCCAATGAATCTCAGTGTGGCATGTGCTTTACCGACGACCAACTTTATATGATCATTCCATTTTAAATGACTCCTAATGCGTACTCCCATATAATTTATGGAATTAACTGCTTCCAGTTGCTGACCTACTTTGTACCTAAATGATATGGGATCTTTGTTTCTATGTATTCGCAGCACATTACACTTGTCTACATTGAGATTCAATTACCATTCCCTGTACCATGAGTCAATTCGCTGCAGATCCTCCTGCAATGCAGTACAATTTTCCATTGTTAAAACCTCTCGATATACCACCGCATCATCCGCAAAAAGCCTTAGTGAACTTCCGATGTCATCCACAAGGTCATTTATGTACATTGTGAATAGCAACGGTCCTACGACACTCCCCTGCGGCACACCTGAAATTACTCTTACTTCGGAAGACTTCTCTCCACTGAGAATGACATGCTGCGTTCTGTTATCTAGGAACTCTTCATTTCAATCACACAATTGCTCTGACAGTCCATATGCTCTTACTTTGTTTTTAAACGACTGTGGCGAACTGTATCGAACGCCTTGCAGTAGCCAAGAAACACGGCATCTATCTGCGAACCCGTGTCTATGGCCCTCTGTCTCGTGGACGTATAGCGCGAGCTGGGTTTCACACGACCGTCTTTTTCAAAATGCATGCTGATTCCTACAGAGTATATTTCTAGTTTCCAGTAAAGTCATTATACTCTAACATAATACGTGTTCCAAAATTCTACAACTGATCGACGTAAGAGATGTAGGTCTATAGTTCTGCACATCTGTTTGACGTCCCTTCTTGAAAACGGGGATGACCTGTGCCATTTTCCAGTCCTTTAGAACGCTAGGCTCTTCTCGAGACCTACGGTACAGCACTGCAAGAAGGGGGGCAAGTTCCTTCGCGTACTCTGTGTAAAATCGAATTGGTATCCCATCAGGTCCAGCAGCCTTTCCTCTTTTGAGCGATTTTAATTGTTTCTCTATCCCTCTGTCGTCTATTTCGATATCTACCATTTTGTCACCTGTGCGACAATCTAGAGAAGGAACTGCAGTGCAGTCTTCCTCTCTCAAACAGCTTTGGAAATGCCATTTAGTATTTCGGCCTTTAGTCTGTCATCCTCTGTTAATAAAGGTTGTTTAAATTAAGAAACATTACAAAATAAGCTCTTTTTTTCAGCCTCATGTCGGACGGTTGGAAACGACCGAAATCCGAAATTATAAGAAAATCGCATAAATATAGGTGTTACTACTGGTGACTTAATACTTACCAGCTTCAGTGCGTAGGCTGTTACTTCACTACCTGTATGAGAAATTCTCTAGACGGTGGTAAGGGCACTGTAAATTGGACAACGCCTGTCACCGAAGAGTGTACTTTTCCCTCCTCGGGTCCGCAATTAAATACCTGACCTGTTGCCCAGGGAAAAATAATCTTTTATGGCCGGTGCCCCACGTAATTGCAAGTACTAACCAACTGAAAAACATAGAGCTCGTAACAGCTGCATTTATTAGCCTGAGAATGAAGTAAATACTGATGCAATATCAATCAGTACAGCGTTCACAGTCGTCACTAAAAATGTCTGCACTTATGTCCCTAACACCCTGCATAACTCCGAACAGCAAATTGTAATTAAGTTCAGTGTACTTTAGCTGCGGTAAAAATGTGCTGAAGTTTTAATTTACCCGCAGTAGTGTCCACGATTTAACGTTCGAATCAAACAGGTCTCAGGTGTTCCGGTCAGAGCGTTATGGCGTGTTAGAATTTCGAAATTAAAATTTGGTGGTGAATTTAATGAGTTCACCTGACAACAAAAAAAGTCAGCGAGAACATTGCAAAATATCAGAACGTGCTCGTTATCTTTAATTGCAGCAGTCGTTACAAGGTAATTGATATGGGATCCCGAACTGTTCTGCAGCCCGGACCCATATGCATACAACGCCATTTTTTTCCCCTTAAGGGGACGTAAAATATCGAAATCCAGTGTTAACTAAAACGAATCTCCTGGGTGGAAGAAGACCCTCCAGCTGTGTTTTCACGGCTCTTGCAGGTTCTATTTCGTTCTGTTTTTCCTTCAGATTTCAATGGTTTCTAAAAATCTTCACGTCGTGCTTCCAACATTGACTGATGTGACTTACAGTATTAGTTGGTTTGGCTTACGGAGCAACGATTTAATACGCAAGCCTGTTACCTATGTGAGGTTTCATCTCCTCAACCAGAGTTTACATGTATATAGCATCACAAGTGTCAACGAGACCAAGTAATCTTAAGTATAGATGTGCTTATGTGGATCCAGCTTAGGATTACAGGAGGCAGTCAGTGATGTATCCCTCAGACAGTATAAATCAGTGCTATAACTCGGGTTTTAAAGACCAAACTAATTCTTGTTCTTTATTACTTATTTGGTTATCATGCTCCCTTAAATTGTGATGCAAAGCTTTGGAAGTATCAACTCATCCGGTTACATCGTCTGTTTTACTTTCTAAATAGAAGTAAAATACTTTGATACCTGACAATTTATTTACTATTGCATTTAAATCTGTCTACAGAAAAAACTGTGTCATGAAACTTTAACTCGGGATAGCTGATGCCAAGAGGATCCAAAATTACTAACGTGGTGTAGGTTGACAACGCACCATTTTTAAACTACGGGAAGTAGTCGCCGCGCGCTTCGATTGGCCTTGGAACTGCCCTGTTGCCGTTCGTCGGTTGATGGACAGCGCTGTGGTTGTCGGTTCACATACACTAACGTCCCTCGCCCCGTCACTGCCACAACGTATTACGCACACGTGACGAATAGGTCTTGCTGTTTGTCTCCACTCACGTCAAAAGCACACACACGTTACCTTCGCTTCGGATCACACACACGTCACTTGTGGTACAATTACACAGTAAGCATGGCGGCACAGTATTCGTTTGAAGAGCAACGAGGTATGGTTTTTGTTTATGAACTAGCCAATGGTAACGCGCATGAAGCTCGACGGTTGTATGAGGAGCGGAACCAGCAAGACGCCACTCACACCCCTAAACGTTTACAGCAATTCACTGGGGATTTGGCACAACAAACTCGTTAGCGGGACATCATGGTGATGCTGGAAGGCCTGGAACACGACGGCATGCTGCATCGGAAGACACTGATCTCAAGCGCTTCGGGGAAGCACATACGACAAGTACTCAAGCGGTTGGACACATGAGGGCCACTCTTCAGTTATTTTGGGAGGTTTTGAGGGATGACGAACAGCATCCATTTACTTTCCACTCTGTCCAAGACCTAAATCCTGTGGCGGACTTTGAGAAACAATTTAATAGAAGTGTCAATGACTGCATGAATGTAAAGACAGATCTGTTAACCTTCTAGCATATATCGGTAGTTACTGCGACGTGTTGCACGAGATCCCGTCTCCCCCGTCATTGTGGTGTTTACTGATGAGTGCACCTTCCATCGGGATGGCCTCTACAACACTCGGTAATATCATTACTGGGAAAGGGGAAACCTCACACCACGTACGTCCACGGACACCAGGAACGATTTTCACTCAACATTTGGGCAGGCATTTTGGGTGACCATTCAATTTTGCCCGTTCGTCTACCTCCCCCACGTAGCTGTGAATTAGCTTCACTCCTTGCAAGACACTCTACCCAGCCTGCTGGAAGATCGTCCCCTGGACATACACTTATGCATGTGGTTGCAGCATGATGGGGAGCCCGCACGTGTCAGTTGTGCTGTGCACCGATATTTAAATGAACTCTTCGACTGCGGGTAATTGATGGAGGTGCTCGTAGGACATGGCCCCTGTGATCACCAGACCGCATGACACCGGACATTTGCCAGTGGGGATTCTTAACGGTTCTAGTTCACCCAACTGGACGAGAACCACCTAGAAACGAAGAGGAATTAAAGGATAGCATGAAACATGCCACCTATCACATCAGAGCACTGCCCGGAATCTTTGAAAGAGTTTGGCAAAACACCGTTCGACGTTACCAAGCTCGTGCCGCGTCAGAGGGTCGCCAGTTCCAGTGCCTGCTTCAAGTAAACAATGTCCTAGCTACAAACAAGTCCCTTTTCAGGGCCGACACAATTTGTAAGAGACTTTCAGTATGCGAACTAATACCTGTTGACTGGTTTGTTCCCGGTACGTCTTATCATGAAACTACAATAGATGTGTCGGCCCCCTTGGATACATCGCGAACTCCGGTAGGCAAAACATTCGCAGTCATGCGCTGTCCAGAGCATCCGGCAACAGGGCAGTCCCGAGGCCAATCAGAGCACCTGGCGCCAAGTTTCCATAGTAAAAAAATTGTGCGTTGTCGACTTGCACAAAAACAGTACTTTTTGTTCCTACTTTAATCAGCTATCCAGGGTTAAAATTTCGTGACACAATTTTCCTCGAACCTGTATAGACAGTGAGCTTTATTCCCAAAATATTTAAAATTGAAATGAACAAAGGAATATATTTCTTTTGTGAAGGAATTTAACAAAAGTTTCAATGACTGTATGAATGTAATGACAGATCGTTAACTTTCTAGCATATATCGAGATGTTTTGATCTATGTATGAAGTTATACATAACACCAGAGGACTCTCCAAGAAACAGAAATCATGTTCAATTATGAAAGTTGTGTAAATTCGTTGCGAAGTCCGATATACTAAGTGATTGAAATTCTTATTAAAGCTTTGTAGAGGTTGTAGAAGGGACGTAGTAGATGACACCTTGGTAAGAAACCCATGTCCGGGAATGTATGTTGAGATGTAAAATTTGAGGCTCCGATCACTTTCAAACCCCTTACTTCGTGGTACACTTACAGATGAGACAATGACCTCTGACCTTTGTGCTGTAGCAGCAGTGTTCCAAGCACTCGTCCTCAGGTTCTGTTCTACATGACGAACGACATCCTCTCCAAAGTTGGGAGTGCAGCGCGTGCGTGCACCACCAGAGCCAGCCCTCCTAAAGTGCGCGTCATTTATGTTGGCGGCCGAGTTTACGTACGTTCTGCGCATCTGACGTCACAAAACACAGTCAGCCAATGAACAGAGAACGACGTTGCCAGATCTCGACTGCAGTGCAGAGCATGGACGAGTGTCTTCAGTTTTAGAAATGTTCAGTCATAAATAAAGTAATAGAACACAAGCAATATCTTGATAGCAGACTTTCTTTTATAGAAATTTTAGAAAAAGCATTCTTTATACCAATTGCTTCATATTCTATTAATTAATTAAATCAAACAAGCATAAGACTCCTAGTTCAGGCGATAGCAAGGAAAGGTGTTCGTATCAATCGCACGAACCGCATTTTCGCAATAAAGAACAGCGGTAATTGTTTATTTCCTATTGTACTTCGACGAAGAGTGAGTAATTCATTGACAAACCAACAGTGTTTATCAGTATTTTGCGCGCCGTGCTAGAGTGCTCGTAGCGTTCTGTAGTCAGACGAGCTGCGTTAGCGAAACGGTTAAGGTGTTGGGCTATCACGCGAAAGGTTATGTGTTCATACCTTCTGCGATTCTGAATATTTTCATTATTTAAAAACAATACTGAAGTGCCTTACTTCACGAATTATATTCGTTTGAATGCAATTTTTTGAAATTTCTAGTGCTTTGTCTCTTCATTAACCCTTTCGCTGATGCAGACACGTGCTCCCCGCATTCCGCGCTGTGCGCAATTTTTTCAGCACTGCACTGCTCGCCTGTGCATACACATGGTGTTCCCACTGCTTTGACACAGTTATCATTCGATTTCACAAAAACTATTAGGCCCAAAAATTAGATTTTAAAATGTCTTCTTGACTGATAACTTCCCCCCACAAATGACTTAATTTTGTTTCGATGTTCAAAGCAGTTACTATGCAGCATTAAATGTAGTAAACTATTGCACGAAATTTAGAAGAGGTTGCAGAGGTAAAAGTCCATAGCGTATACTTTACGTACGGTCGATTTTAGTTGCCACAGTGTTGAGAATGAAATGTGGACAAGATACCTATATTTCATATAAAATTTACTATATAACAATATCTCATTTAATTTAAGTCCCGCACATGTATCCTATGTAATATTGCGAAATATTCCGTCTTTCGCGACTGTAATAAAAGTTTTATTTACAATGGACGCGTTTGGCTTTATTTTAAAGCACTTCAATCAATGAAAGGTATGGCACATAGACAATGGTACTCATGTTCCCTTTCTTGTTTTTGTTCCACAGTCGCAGTTTTACCAATGGTATTGAAATATATTCCTCTTCTGCAACTGTAATAAGCGACTTATTTAGACCAGACGTGTTTCTCTCTTTTGAAGCATCTTCAGTGGACAGTATTTTGTCTCCTCCATTGCCAAGTCACTTTTCGTAGTTTTGTGTTGCAGTAACACAATATTCAACGTTTGTGTTGGCTGATCAGTGCTTTAGCAAATAAATGTTGCTTGTGTGTGGCAGACACAAAAATTATACGTAACATAGCTCAGAGCACTTCCATGATAGACGGTATATTCAAGTCCTAATGTTTTTGTAAGTCCACAGTTCTGTTTAATGTATTTTTTTCTACTACCTTTCGATTGACTGAAGTGCTTTCAAATAAAGCCAAACGTGCCCAGTGTAAATAAAACTTTTGTTACAGTCGCGAAAGGCATCATGGTGTGGGGAGCGATCTTCTACACTGGCCATACACCTCTGGTGATCGTCGAGGGGACACTGAATAGAGAACGGTACATCCAAACCGTCATCGAACCCATCGTTCTACCATTCCTAGACCGGCAAGGGAACTTGCTGTTCCAACAGGACAATGTACGTCCGCATGTATCCCGTGCCACCCAACGTGCTCTAGAAGGTGTAAGTCAACTACCCTGGCCACAAAGATCTCCGCATCTGTCCCCCATTGAACATGTTTGGGACTGGATGAAGCGTCGTCTCACGCGGTCTGCACGTCCAGCACGAACGCTGGTCCAACTGAGGCGCCAGGTGGAAATGGCATGGCAAGCCGTTCCACAGGACTACATCCAGCATCTCTACGATCGTCTCCATGAAAGAATAGCAGCCTGAATTGCTGCGAAAGGTGGATATACACTGTACTAGTGCCGACATTGTGCATGCTCTGTTGCCTGTGTCTATGTGCCTGTGGTTCTGTCAGTGTGATCATGTGATGTATCTGACCCCAGGAATGTGTCAATAAAGTTTCCCCTTCCTGGGACAATGAATTCACGGTGTTCTTATTTCAATTTCCAGGAGTGTATTTTGCAATGGCTCAGTGGGCGGTTTAGTGGGTAGGTTGGTGGGTCCCACCAGTAATCATTGAAGCACTATGTTCTTTCATGGTTGTCGAGCTAATTTCTCATCTGATGTCGCAACTGGAGCAGTTGGCAGTGGGTGGTTTGCACTCGCTATTGTCCGCTGTGAAAATGCCGCCCTTCCTGGACTTGAATCTTTCGCCGACCGAGATATCATCGCCTACAAGATCTGTCATTGTGGAATCAATTTATTTTCGAGGCTAATAATGTGTTTTTAGACTGACATGCGGTGACGGCGTGGACGATATACACGTCGACGAGGCATAGTTCTTCAATGCTGTTGCAGTTAGAGCTCACAGCTGGCGTGCACTACCCGCTTATATATACAACGGGTGACCTTCGTTACGTAAGACGCTGATAACGGACTTAGACTCTGCGGGCACCAGCGGGAGAGCGTAATAGCGTACGTGCGCTGTGTTCTCACTGACAGCGCGAGTCTGCTGTTGCGCCGGCCTGACGCCGAACCAACTGCGCGTGTAGCGGACGGGCTAGGCGCTCAGCGGGCAGTGCCGCACTGTGTTTGCGAATTTCTTCAGGTTGTGGCATCCTTGAGCCCCCGATTACCAGATGTACATCTAGCGGTTCTCGCCTGACGCCCCCGGTTACAGGAGTCGACGTTCACACTTTATTAATAATTGTAGTACAAAGTAATATTTCCAATTACAGTTACATTTTCAGCAAGTACACCAAGTCCTTTAATCCATACATGTATTTTCTCATCATTACTAGCTTTTGTACAGGAGCGGGTATACAATGTAAAAGGCATATTACTAGACACAAAACTAGGTCTACTTTAGTTAACGCCGAATACGACAAACATGACAGAGGCAGCTATTAACGTACGGCAGATCGACATACAGAGACAGACAGACGCTAACTGCCTAACAAATGCGAACGAGAGAAAAACGAGCAAGCTCGGGACGAGAGACTGACCAAGAACACAAGTAGAATTTAACAAGTAAATGAAACAACATATTACGAATCACTTAACTTTTAATAAACTGCGATGCCTGGCGAAGACCTGGCGCAGCACGCCCAAAACGCGCTCCCGAACCGCCCGCTGCCAGCCGCTTCAATGGACGCACGAAGGCGCGCCGATTTACCGTCTCGCGGCGTCGCAGCTCGAGCCGGCCAGACCTATATCGTGGGTTGACTCCTGTTGCTCTCGTGTCCGCCGCGAAGCCACTACCTCTCGCTATACCGCACGGCCCACTGGACTGACGTGACGACCTCACATGCACCGACGTTCACGACGGACAAGTCATCTTATGTGCCAGTGCGCGACCGACCAACAGATCGATCCAACCACCAGTGCCCATTGTCTGATGAAACTCGAGCAGACTGGCGGCTTAACACATACTAGCACTCCGGACGACGGACAGTCACTCACTACCACCCAAATGCGAACGAGAGACAGACCAGCAACTGGCGACGCGAGACTGACCAACTGACTAACTGACTAACTGACCAACTGACCAACTGACCAACTGACCAACTGACCGGACTCGCCGAGACTGACATTCTGACCGACTTCCGAGCTCACAGCGCGCCTTAAATGCAGGTGAACAGGCAACTTTTCCCCTTTCCCACCAGAGGGGGACACCAAACCTGCGATTGCCACAGCGGCGCCACCGCCAGAAACGGAAGGCGACCGCTTTACACTACGCGCTGCGGCGCGCTCTTCAAAACATCAAATTTTACCGCGGCTCAGTACTTTTCGATCAATATACGACCAAGAAGGCTTTTCGGAGCTCTCTGTATGAGTTAAAATTATGCATTTGTATGCACTCTGTGTCGATAGTTTACTTCTCAGATGCAAAACACACACACACACACACACACACACACACACACACACACACACACACAGACGAAGTTAATCCTTAAGAACAGACTCCATCGTTAGGGAAACAAGCTCTCAAACTGATCAACAAACATACGAAGGTGTGAGCTGTTCGTCAGGGCAGGGATCTGATTCCTTCCTTTATCTACCCGGAAACATCTCCTATTTTCTTCATCTTCAAATATCAGTTGATCTAGTTGTGTCCCTGTCATGTACTGTCGGACTCAGAAATTCTCCTGCAAGTACTATGAGATAATAAGGATCGCTTGTTCTCTCCTAGGTACAAACTTTATCAGACCGCACTATTCCCTGAAGTTACTGCAGTTCCTCACCATGTACTCCTAATTTATGAAATTGGTCCAGAGCTCCCCGGTATCTCCCATCAAAAGCAATCTGATTTGCCTCAAAACGAAGCAAAGACTGTACATCTTGCATTTATATTGCATTTATCGGACAAGTTCTGACAGAATTATTCTCCTCTTCAGCAGATAAATATTCAACTGCTGCTGCAAGAGCTTCACTTTAGCTAATGCCTTTCCATACTTATCCACCACGTCTGTTTAAGATATGTTCATTTGTCGATGGTTTTTCACAGGCGTTGCATAACGTTTCATTTCGTTCCTTGTTGACTTCTCCCAGTATTTACCATTCAATGGCAGGATTAACCACAACGTCAATCGCACAGGTTCCTTCATTAACTTCGATAGCTTAAATTCGGTTTTCTAGAGTTTCATCTACCTTACCAATGTCTTTCGTCATTTCATCTCGCCGTTGATTTATCGCACCTAACAGAGTTTTCACGCTTTGCAACACCTGCTGAGGGTTTTCAGTTATGCTTTTCCTATCAGCTATGAATGCATGCAGCTTGTGTTTAATTCTAGTTCCTTGTACTCCTGTTATATAGGAATTTCCATCTATTTTTTGAAGTATCCTCTATTTTTTAGGAACTATCCTCCGCTGGTAATTTTGTATCCCACTATGAAGCTGGCAAACTATTCAGATCACATACGGGCACAGGAATCTGTACCATGTCTGACCTCACCTGTTCCACTGCTGATTCTAAGAACTGTACAGTAACCTGTTCCCGAGCTTCAGGTGGTAAACAACTCCCTGGATCTTCCTCTATTGTACCTGTCTTTTGTGCTTCGTCTCTCTCACTAAGGGACACTCCCTCGCTACCTGCCCACGAGAAAGCTGTTGGGCCGGCTTTCACACTGTCTGCATTCCTGGGACTCGCAGCCAACATCCCTTCAGGCGCAGGCTTTGTCTCCACAGGGACAGAGCAAGTAGAGATTCTTGCTTATGATCTAGTGGCAGTGCTCATGACTAGACTTTACAGTTTAACAACAAGAAGTGATTTAACTCCCTAAATCCCACAGTGTAGTGAATTTAAACTTTTGGCTGCTGTCAGTATCCATATCACCCACAAATTTATTCATACATATTGAAATGATTGACAAAAAGAAACAAAAATCACAAGCAACGTTGCATTATCATCAACGTTGTATTACGACGTTGAAAAATTGAAAGACTAAGTAAAACAGAATTGCCCGATGCCCACTGGAAAAAAAAAAACCGTCAGTTACAAGAATAAGTTAAAACTGAATTATCGTACTTTCCTTGTTTGGTTACAGAAATCGCGAAATGCTATGAAATTCCGGCCTAAGGTAGGAACGTAATAAATACTCGTTAAACTAATCAGCCTAATGGGAATACATATCTTTGCCAATTTCTGTAGCCTACCACTGATACAGACTTGCAACTTAGTAACAGTTGATTGTTCCTGTAACAGCTAATTGTTCCTGTACTACAAGAACACAGTAGGATCTTCCCACACCAGATATCCCACCTTTTCCATTTCTCAGTAGTCATCAGTGATAAGTCCAGTGGCCATATGGATTCTATCCAAAAGTGAATCACCTAAGTCCTGAATTTAAAAGAGAGAATTCTCAATCTGATGCTGTGCACACTACCGCTAACTGGGTACAACCTTAAGGAGACCACTAATTGATCACTGAATGTAATTTGTACAGTTCTGATTCAAACTACCGACTGTGATGATTTAGGGGCTAGGAATCTCGTAATGTAAAGTGGAGCAATTCAAACTATGGCATTTATCCAGATTGTGTAGCACGATTGATACTGGACTGGACTCCTGAATTAGGTGAAATTACTACACAGTTTAGTCTCGTACGAATTCGTATCACAGCCAAAGCTGAGGGGAAAATAAATCAACGTGGGGCGGAGTCTCTGTCATAAGGAAGTGAAACATTAGCATGCAAGCTCGAGGCATGCCCAAGTTAAATTAATTGTGGAAACTTACCGAGAGCATCGATTCCTTAGCAGAAAGTAATACAGGGCACGTACGATAAAATCGTGGAATGCGTAGTTAGAATACGACTAACTAAAGCTTTGGTAGATAATAGCAGGATGGAGCATTCCGGGACCTCGCTTTTCTGAAAGAGCAAATTGAACGCTTATACGAGCCGAGTGAAGTTTACTCATCATTTACATGATTTTCTGGACACCGAATGAGATATTAATTACACTGAGACCTAAATCTCTTCGTTAACTGCACTTACAATTTCACATTTCATACCATCTTACCACACAGACAGGAACAGTTCAACACGGCAGCAACATTTATTGTTTTCCGTCATCCATCTGCTACATCCGACAAAGATCTGATTTATTTATTGCCCAATATCTGTCTGACACTCTCAGCCAAAGCAGAAATCCGTCCCAACGCCCAGCTAAATTTGTATTCCTACGCAATGAAATGAACAGGCGCAGAGTAAAAATTGATAAACAAAAAGGGCACTTAAAAATATAATAAAACAAGGGTTCCACAGACACTTCCTCTGGGCGTCGGTATTACCCTCTTGAGTCAAAACAGGCAGAAATTAATATGATTCCCAGATAACTTAATGGGTCCTATAATTAATGAAAAAGGAACAAAAAAACATGTCTTCCAGTACTATGACTGCCATTCCCACGAGTCTTTTTGGGATTCAAATGTTCTGAATGATAGAGGCAGTTCTCTCACAGTGACTGACAATGTAAACAAGACTTAAGAAAAAAGTAAGACATCTTCACAGGATTTGTCTATCTGGTAGATGTTTTCGACAATGTGAAATGGTGCAAGGTATTCGAAATGCTGGAAAGATTGGTGTAAGCTTTACGGAAACATACTGTTCGTTATGTACAAGAGCCAGGACGGAACTAAAAATGGAAGACCAATAACAAAGTAATCAGTGGCAACAATGACGGAAATAAAAGTAGGGCACGAGTATCAGATTAAAGTTCAGGATGACAGGACATTAGTGATAAGATTAGCTTGTCATATTGGTATATTCAGTGAAAATGAAAAAGAATTAAAGGAATTGTTGAACGAAATTATCAGTCTACTGAGTACAGATTATGGATTGAGCATAAACCGAAGATAGACGAAGGTAATGAGAAGAAGCAGAAGTGAGATTAGCTAGAAACTTTAAAGAAAAATTCGTAAGCATGAAGTTGACGTAGCTAAAGATTCTGCTGTCTTGGAAGACAAATAACACATGACGGACCAACAGGGGAGAACATAAAATCCCAATTAGCACAGGTAAAGACGACACTCCTGGCCAAGATAAGTCTACTTGTATCAATCATCGTCTTTAATCAGTTGAAGGAGTTTCTGAGACTATACGTATGGAGTACAGCATTATGTCTTACCGAAACATGGAGTGTGGAAAAACGGCAATGTAAAATAGAATCGAAGTGTCTGAGGTATGACGTTGAACAAGGATGCTGAAAATTAAATGGGCTGTTTGTATAAGGAGTATGGAGGTTTTCTGCAGAATCAGCGAAGAAAAGAACACATATAAACCACTGAAAGAAGATAGGACAGGATAAAGATTGGCACGAGAGAGGAATTCGTGGCGGGTTGCACCGAACCAGTCATAAGACTCATGGGAGAAAATGAAAATTGAAATAATTCGCGAAATACCTCTTATATGAAGCGATTATAATCTTGTTCTTCCAACTGATTAAGTAAAGGACCTAACTTCCTTATGGTATTCATTATCTTTGCCTTCTTTATCTACTGGTAAGAAGCTGTCTGGCACGTAGTTCAACGTCTCCTCTAAGTTTAACGCGGTAGTATCAGCTTGTTACTGTAGTATTAACATGATGATGTCTTCCTTATACTGTCTAACGTTAAACAGTAGACTGAATTCCACTGACTTATTATAGACCAGAAACTACTATATTCCTTGCATGACTGTCGTTTCTCTTAACACACTCTCTCTGTACACCGTTCCTTCGGTTTAACATACGCAACTACAAGTAGCGTCATGAACATTTCAGTTTCTTCGCTGTTTCATATAATCTTCTTACATTTTTGCTTTTTTGCCCTGTGTTATTAATTCGGCTGCTTATTATCGGAATAACCGCCTTTCTGGTTCAGTTGGTAATGGTTCTTTTGTTTTAAAGGCCTTCTTGGATGCAGTGTCTTTAATTGTATAGTAGTCCATGACAAATCTGTTCATGTCCGTCGCCTTTCCACCAAATCAGTGTGTTCTGTATCCATGTATTTAATTCTGTTCATGCTGTTCTCCTTTAATATACGCTAATGCACCTATTAAATCTTAAAACGTCGTGTAGTTTCTCGATGTCAGTACTTACATTTTGTGTAATATCCGTACACATAATGGTTGTATGAAATCTGGTCAGCTCTGACACCATCGTGTGCTCATCTGGAAGTTGGTGTTACATTATAGTAACTTAGAATTTATTGGCTGCGATCACTGCAGCCCTTTTCCTCGTATTTTCTGCATTAAAAGTTGTATAAATACTCCATATTCCGATTAAAGTGTTGCTTAAACGGTAAGGGTGTTGATGAAATTGTTCACTAACAGTGCGTTATGAAGTATTGCATAAGGTAGTTTCAAGCCACTCGAACATCCTGCAGATACACCTACATGCATTTAGCCCATTAAACGGCAATTGTAGATATTTACACACTTCATTTACTACAAAACAATCAATTTCATCAGTCTACGTGCACGGCATTCCAAAAAGGACGAACTGACTTTGGGTGGCAATAATACGGAACGTTGGACGTACCGGCAAGGAAATGTGCGTTACTTGAATGGGCGTAGCCAAGAGTTTCAGAAAGTCACCGATAGATGTCAGTAAATGCGTCTTCTCAGTTTGCAGTCAGTCAGAAGGCGTCCGCTTAACAGAGGTGTTTATCTGTGCTGCAGTTTGCAAAGAGTGGGTCAGTGATTTCGGTGTGGCGTACTTCTTTTAGGCGAAACACTCGAACTCGGGACCTCTGCCTTTCGCCGGCAAGTGCTGTAGCATCTGAGCTACCCAAGCACGACTCGTTCTCTCAGCTATACTTCCACAGTATCTCATCTCCTGTCTTCCAAACGTCACAGAAGCTGTCCTGCGGAACTTGCACATTCCTGGAAGAAAGGATATTGGGGAGACTTGGCTCTGACAAAGACTGGGAGATATTTCCAAAATGAGATTTTCACTTTGCATCAGATGATAGATCACATGCCCGCGAAAGATAAAGGTCCAGAGTCCGGGTCTCGGTCCAGCATACAGTTTTAATCTGCCAGAAAGTTTCATATCATCGAACACTCCACTGTCGAGTGAAAACTTAATTCTAGAATTTTGAAAACCTTTGAGCGGAGCCCACGGAAGGCTATTCGCTGCGTAAGCCAACTTCACGATAGCTCTAATGACTTAATTTTCCATGAGGATGGACCTCTACCACAATGGCATGACAACGGACGTCACTTTCTCAATGGCGCTCCTCCTCAAGAATGGACATGGCGCACATCACCCCGAGACACTTCCTTACATTCTTGGCCTCCAAGATCGCGACATGACCCCAAGAAATTTTTCTTATGCGGATATGTAAAGGGAAGTGTGTTCATCGTCCCTTTACCTCGTGACTTAGAAGAAGTGAAGAACAGAATAACAGCCACCATAACGCCTGTACAAACAGATACATGGTGTAAAGTTTATGACGAGTTTAGCTGTTGTCTACGCGTTGGTCATCCTCCTGCTGTTGGGCACATACTGCATTTGTAATAGAATAGCTAAAAGTTTAAAATTTTGTATTTCGCAATGTATCTCATGTTTGCAGTGTGTCTTTATCAATATGGAGTTTTGAAACCAAGTCATTCTTTTTGAGATACCCTGCATATTCACATTCGTTACTGTTACAGGTATGAATCCCATTCTTATGTTTCTATGCTTGAGACATCAGTGGTCAAGTTAGTAAAGATGCAAATACTTAGGTTCGGTCTTTGAGCCTGTCGTTTTCACAGCTGGTCTTATGTTCAGCTAGCATTTATCACATGCGAACATACTCTTCTCATATGTTCTGATTTAAACAATGGGAAGGTTCAATTCCCAGTAACATTTCTTGCATTACAAAGTATAACATCATATAGGTTAGTCGTTTGTAAGCTTAATCATGGCTACTTTCTGAACAAGGAAATTGTCCTGAGTGAATTCACTTGCTGGTCGCATTCAATTTCTCTAATCATATACTGTGAAGTGCTAATTACAACGAATAATGATGCTTCATAAATTAATTCGAAAATGTTAGATGCTGAGGTAATGCAAAATATTAAAGCTGATGCCGCAGTCGTTGGATAATTGCTGAAAATATGGTACACGATGAAAACAGTTTGTTCACACACTAGAATATAATAGGCATATATTATTTTCATTTTTGGTTGGTTCTCATAGTTACAGTGATTGTTCGTTTTTTGATGTATAATAATTATTTCATAGTTCTCTGGCAGATGACGTGCTGCCGTATTGTGTGGCGAACTGCTGGGATACGTTGCAGCACACAGAATATTCAGAATACGGAGGAGACTACGATGCAGATAATGCACCTACTATTTCTGCAGTTTCAAAGGTCACTGAGGTAGCTGATGTTTGTCTGGTTAAAATAGCATCAAATAGACACGAGGAGAAAACGTCTAGTACAGATGCAGGAGATATGATACAATATTTGCCTGTACTTGAAGAAACATTTCCTGAAAGTCCCGAGACTGACTATGACGTTGCAGTGACTGCAAATTTATATATTGATATATTTGCACATTATATATGGATTTACATGCATTCTGTTCAAGCATGGCACCGTAGCATTGCACAACCCATAGGCAGCCAGAGGGTGCTGGATTGGTATGCTGGCTGCAACACCAGGGCTCTTCATACACAACGTGACGGACCAGGCCTGAATCCTGAGCATGCCAGTGCAGTGGTAAGCTAGGTCTTACAAAATGGGCTAAGCGGTTTCCACTATAGTGGGTTATGGATATGCGGCCATTAATGTGACCACGAGCAGCGCGTCAGCACGACAAGACATCACATATCTAGCATAAATGTGACTTTTCACAGTCTGCTACCGCGTGCTGCGGAATTTGAATCCGTGCTGGATGTCATGGACGTCGAAGAACCCTAGAGGTCTCTGCACCATTGCGCCGTTAGCCGTGGCTTCGCGCGCCTCTTGGCCCACATTTAGTGCGGGGGAGCCACAGTGGAACACGAGGTTCCAGCTGCCAATAGCGGCGCCCTCGATGATGTATTTAAGCGCCTGCCTCTCGCTCAGCCAGCGAGTGTAATGGTTGCGTGAGTCTTGACGTATCGCCTCGACAATAGACAGCGTGCTAACCGTTCTTTGTTTTCATTACTAGTGGAAGTCTTGGATTCGTTTGGTTGTCTCTGTCACTTCGTTGCTTCTTGCGTGTTGTCATCGTAAGGTCTCTCTCGATCGTCCGTCGTTGTTTCGTGTCCGTCCTTTCCATTCGTTTGTTTGTTTGTGCCCAGGCCGCTCTCCGTTTGGTCCCGCCGCACTTTCTCGGCCATCCCGCGTCCGTTCCGGTCATGGTTACAACAGGTTACGACACATAGTGTGGCAGGCTGTCTATGACAACAGAGATATGTCAGACTCTTATATACCTTCAAAAAAGCAATCAGCCATCACACCACCTACCACCACAGCGCCATCTACTTGTGCCAGGTACCCCCTCTGGGGTTTAATGTCTCCACAGAGAGAGGCGAACCCCCTACTGACACTCTCTGCAACTTGTTAGGCCGTCGGCTCTGGTGCAAATGACGGATATTGAGTCCACACGAGATATCACGTAAAGTAAATGCACAGCATTCAGGGCACACGTCGGGAAAGCAGCAGTGACGGGGGATACAGGCAGATGCTGTAGGAAAAATGACGAGCGCTGGATGGGAATTGGCGTTCTAAATTGAACCTCACTTTTTTTGTAATTATTAAGCGGAGCTCCTCTACCCCCACAGTCACATGGTGACCATTCAAAAACATTTTTCACCTATGCTTTGATTGGTACCCAAAAATAATTCCACTGAAAATGCAGCGATTTACTTTCGTTAGAATTGTTAACCATTTGTAACTTGCACAGAAGCGTCGTGAGTGACGAATTTTGAGTAAGACCTACACATTTCTAATTTCGCCTTGCTAAAATTGGCTTCTTTAGCCAAAAACACGGCGGAGATTGCAAAATGTCACCTCATTACTTGTTGTGCAAATATAATTGTACCGAGCGGGGTGGCGCAGTGGTTAGACACTGGACTCGCATTCGGGAGGACGACGGTACAATCTCGCATCCGGCCATCCTGATTTAGGTTTTCCGTGATTTCCCTAAAGCACTCCAGGCAAATGCTGGGATGGTTCCTCTGAAAGGGCACGGCCGACTTCCTTCCTTCCTTCCTTCCTTCCTTCCCCATCCTTCCCTAATCCCATGAGACCGATGACCACGCTGTCAGTCTCCTTCCCCAAACAACCAACCAAATATAATTGTGAGAGAATCCAGGAACAGTGGATTATTACGGATATGAGGAAAAGTAAGGGCAGTAACTAATGAAAAAGCGCATTCTCAATACGAAATAAACGTGTAATGTCATGAGTTATGTTGTTCAAAAACTTGTAGAATTTCTTGTTTCACCAGCTATCGATTACCTCTAAAAATTCTTTCATTAAAAGAGTCTGAAGTCTGCGGATTAACGTAATAAATAATGAAGTATTGCATGATGAACATATGGAAAAATAATCTCTCCTCTTTGTGCCAAATTCTCTTTGCCATATCTCAAATTGTTTTTGAATTATGAATACTGCTGTTGATATTTCACACTAGACTAATCACTGGCGTGGCGTGATCGTAAATGAGTGTACGACATCAGATCAGTTTTTTCGAGAATCGTGACACATTGAGATCTACACCCAAGTTTAAACAAAAAATTCGATCTGTTAGCTCAATTTCATATGCAGCAACGTATTATGTAATACTCACCAAGTGCAAAATCATAGCGACTACTATTTTTCATTGTCAACCTGATCTAATGTCTTTC
Organism: Schistocerca gregaria; assembly: GCF_023897955.1. Lineage (NCBI taxonomy): Eukaryota > Metazoa > Arthropoda > Insecta > Orthoptera > Acrididae > Schistocerca > Schistocerca gregaria. The sequence continues at coordinate 100,549,405 of NC_064920.1, forward strand.
CGTGCCTTACTATCATCTAAATATCACAATAACTACGACCATAACAGTCACACCATCATCAACCAGACATTCACTACTGGCCATTAGATTTGCTACACCACGAAGATGGCGTGCTACAGACGAAAAATTTCCCGACAGGAAGAAGATGCAGCAAATATGCAAATGATTAGCTTTTCAGAGCATTCACACAATCTGGTCGGCGGTGGCGACACCTGCAGCGTGCTGACATGCGGAAAGTTTCCAGCAGATTTCTCATACACAAACAGCAGTTGACCAGCGTTGCCTGGTGAAACGTTGTTGTGATGCCTGGCGTAAGCAGGTGAATTGCGTACCATCACGCGTACAGGTCGGATTGTAGCCTATCGCGATTTCGGTTTATCGTATCGCGACATTGCTGCTCGTGATGGTCGAGATCCAATGACTGTTAGTACAATATGGAATCGGTGGGTTCAGGAGGGTAATACGGAACGCCGTACTCGATCCCAACGCAGTCGAGATGACAGGCATCTTCTCCGGATTGCTGTAGCGGATCGTGCTGCCACGTCTCGATCCCTGAGTCAACAGATGAGAACGTTTTCGAGAGAACAACCATCTGCACGAACACTTCGACGACGTTTGTAGCAGGATGGACTAACAGCTCGGAGACCATGGCTGCGGTTACCCTAGACGCTGCATCACAGACAGGAGCGCCTGCGATGGTGTACTCAACGACGAACCTGGGTGCACGAATGGCAAAGCATCATTTTTTCACATGAATCCAGGTTCTGTTTACAGCATCACGATTGTCGCATCCAGGCTTGGCGACATCGCGGTGAACGCACATTGGAAGCGTGTATTCGTCATCGCCATACTGGCGTATCACCCAGCGTAATGGTATGGGGTGACATTGGTTACACGTCTCGGACACCTGTTGTTCGCATTGACGGCACTTTGAACAGTGGACGTTACATATCAGATGTGTTACGACGCATGGATCTATCCATCATTCGATCCCTGCGAAACCCTACATTTCTGCAGGATATTGCACTACCGCATGTTGCAGGTGTTGTACTGGCCTTTCTGGATACAGAAATTGTTCAACTGCTGCCTTGGCCAGCCCATCCTCCATATCTCTCACCAATTTTAAACGTCTTGTCTATGGTGGCCGAGCTACTGGATCATCACAATACACCAGTCACTACGCTTGATGAGCCCGCATCTCGTGGTCGTGTGGTAGCGTTTTCGCTTCCCACGCCCGGGTTCCCGGGTTCGATTCCCGGCGGGGTCAGGGATTTTCTCTGCCTCGTGATGGCTGGGTGTTGTGTGATGTCCTTAGGTTAGGTTTAAGTAGTTCTAAGTTCTAGGAGACTGGTGGCCTAAGATGTTAAGTCCCATAGTTCTCAGAGCCACTACTCTTGATGATATGTGGTATCGTGTTGAAGCTGCATGGGCAGCTGTGCCTGTCACGCCATCAAAGCTCTGTTTGACTCAATGCCCAGGCGTATCAAGGCCGTTATTACGGCCAGAGGTGGTTGTTCTGGGTACTGATTTCTCAGGATCTGTGCACCGAAATGGCGTGAAAATATAATCACATGTCAGTTGTAGTATAATATATATGTCCAATGAATACCCGTTTATCACCTGTATTTCTTCATGGTGCAGCAATTTTAATGGCCAGTAGCGTATAAAGCTATAAGAAACGCAAAAATGAAAATTCTTACAGAATCATTTCCGTAAAATCGTTTGAGAAAGTTTGCAGAGCGTGTGTCTCGGTTCTGTTATCGCCAACCAGACGAAAGCTTGTGAACGCTGTCGGCCTCCCCTTCTGAACAAACGTTGTATGAAAACTGGTCACTGTGCATCGCCCACTGTATCCTGCACGCATTCTACAGCAGGGCGTCCGTAAACGTGTTGCTTGCTGCTAGTCGGGCGCAACCGTCAGCATTTCAGACCACATACGTCAAGACCCTGCTTACTGGCTGGATGCCAGTTGATGCTGCTCCGCGCTCGGCTACCTCGCCACGAAAGTGAGGCCAATGGCCAACACACCACGACATCTGAGTGTTCCTTCGTGAGTTGTAATATAGTGATCGCCTTGCTGGTATTGTTTCAATGTGGTGCTACTGGATCGCAACCTCGCCACGACCCTAAACAGATGGACACTGCCACTCACAAGTGGCCTACCATACTCGGGTTGATGTCACTTGTCATAGCATATGTTTACTAACAGGAGTTCGTATTGCTTATTCCCTACAGGTCTGTGCAGATTTTTTCAGCGCGGATTTTGTGTTCCTGGTTAGTTGTTTTGTATATTTACCGCTACATTACTCAATTACATTATAAATCGAGAAATTTTGTCGTTTACTGTTGTCAAGGTTGGCACGCTGGACGAATTTCACTGTTATGCTCAGTAAATCATTTTGTCAGTTAAATGCTTAAGCTGTGGCCTGGATAACGTATAGAGTTTGAGGAAACTGTAGTATACGTCTTAGAGGAAGGTTGATTAATTTTTATTGTTGTGACTTTATTTTATATTAGAGACTCTTTTGATGGATTTTGTATTCTGTTTCCTTTTTTTAATGGTAGTGACAATTTTTTGTAATTTGCTGTGTACCCTTATGTCTTCTGTCTTGAAAAAGTTTTTGTCAATCATTTACCTTAAATCTTCATTCACACAACAAGGAATAAAATTCTCTGTATTTCACTTGAAGAAAATTGTTATGGCTAGTATCTCCTTCTTCTTTTTTCACTCTTAATTTGTTGGTCAGTGAAAAGCGAGGAATATTTTCTAAGATGGAACCACCAGACAGTCTGAACCCCTTCTTCATCACAACAAACTGATTTCGTTCTGTGTGTGATATATGGCGATTATAATAATTTTTTACATTTTAAGATGGCCTTTGAAAACTATGTGAATTTTTTTCACTGATAAAGGTGTTTGTAACGTTTTTCAGCACTGTACAAGACGTCCCTCATGGATGTATCCGAAGTTATTGAAGCACATGCAGGATTCTAGTCGTTATAATCGTCTCCATATTTTACTACTGGAGTCAGATATGGTCTGACCTTATGGGGGAGAAGGCACAGGCTGTCTTGTATAATTTTGTTACAAATGAAAATGGTCACCATATGCTGACACAGAGGAGTTGAGGGAGATGCCGAACCACTGACATTTGCAGACACAAGTACACCTGTTTTGTCGACTATAATGTTGGAACTTTCATTATGTTGTGCCAGATCTTGCTGTTCTACTTTATTTTTAAAGATGGAAGTATTGAATGGTGAAAGTACTAAAAAATTTTATTTTTGGTTTATTCACGTAAATCTCTGAATATGTCATGGCTAATATCTCAAGTTATGGTGAACGCACCAGACGAGCCCCAGTGTACTGAAAAATATCTCATTGCACTGTTCGTGACATGTTGAACGCTGAATCTGCCGGACGCGTTTGACAGCTGTGGTAAGCATGTTTCCCGCTCGATATCCTACAACCACCGTTCAAGATTACACTGTACATCAATTCAGCTATTTCTGACGATAGTCGTTTGTGTCCAGTGCATTTTTATGTATGTTAAGACTATAACAGGAACATAAGAAACAATACAGCTAAGAATTCAAAGAAAATAGTGCAGTGGTGTCGCGTTTGTTTGCGTTTTTAATTTCTGAGTTTACTGATGATCAGAAACTCATCTGATGCTGCCACAACTGTCTGGGACACACCAAAAATCACTTGATGCTGATGCCGTTAAGGTTACTTGTTTATGAATCAATATTTGAGAGTGTTGAATGTGCCGAAAGGAGATTCTTTGTTTCTGGTGACAGCTACATGCCTTCCTATAGCGATTTTTGTGTTATAGATAAACTAGAAACTTTGGTTTGCCAGTACTAGAGTTATTGAATGAAGGTGATTTGCTAGATCTGGCTTTCGTGGCTAATCATATTTTAAAATCTACACACAACCGATAACAAAATCTTTAGCAATAGGTTACAGCTCAGAGCAGAAACGGAGACTCCTGGTTAAAACTTCATTTAATGACGAAGAATTCAGTTTGTTGTGTTGAAGAAGGGGCTCAGAGTATATTACATTCCGTCTTAGGAAATATTCCTGGGCTTCCACTGACCAACAAGCTTAATGATGAAAAAATAAGGACCTATTAGCCATTACTATTTCCCTGAAGTGAAAATAAAGCGACTTCTCTAGCTCTGCCAGTGGTGTCTACATTGTGTTGACTCTGTATTCTTTGAGAACGCTCGGAAATAAGAGGGACGATGCTGTGTACATTCAATAATTCTTTGGAAGTGAAACGTGGCTTTTACAGCCGCAGCTAAATTTTCAGTCTGTATTTTCTTATTCAAAACTTGGCATTTTAAGCTGTTTTGTTACATTCTGAAATTTCTCACTTTCAGTGTATTCTATTTCCAGTCTAAGTCTGACGCCTGAGTATTGTTGGGAGCTACTGAAGCCTCCATTTTATATTCTAGTGGTTCACTATTGGAAGTGCGACGTCGCTTTAAACGTTGAGGGAACAGTTTTAAAACTGTCAGAGGACGGATGTCGACTTTGTGTTCTGTACGGCGTAATGTTGTGGTGGCAGCAAGTACTTCACACTTTGGTTGACGTACAGATATTGTAGCTTCACTTGCAATGGAGGCGCTGACACTAATGTTAGCCGCAGCGGATTAGTCTAGTGGTGTAAGGCGCTGCAGTCATGGACTGGTCCCGGCGGAGGTTCGAGTCCTCCTTCGGGCATGCGTATGTCTGTTCGTCCTTAGGATAATTTAGGTTAAGTAGTGTGTAAGCTTAGGGAGTGATGACCTTAGCAGTTAAGTCCCATTCTTTGAGGTGCTCTAGCACGTGCTGCAATTTCATTATTATATCTGCTGAAGATATTTGCATGCGCCTTTGAAATGTGGGTGGTTTGAATGGGACATCCTGTATTATACCACCCCACTGCCCTCAAATAGTCATCAATGACAGCATCAGGTACATTATTGATGTGGACTGCTTTGTCTGGAGATACGGTGTTGTCAGAGATAACAGATATCAATGGCGTGTCAGCTGTCACTGTACATGTCCTGAGGTGCCGTCTGCACACACATCGGCGACCTTCCATGGTGATTCAGTGTTGCGAGACGGGGACTGTCTCGCGCAGCTGGTTGCAGATGGTCGTGGAACCAATAATAGGCGGCCATCAACCTAGTCAGAACGTTACCTTTATAAACACTTTAAATTCTTAAAAGGTGTACCACGTTCGACTGTACAAACACTCCCATGCGTTCGCTAATAACAAACGAATCGACATAAACGTAGTTAATAAACAAAATGATCGACTATAAGACCACTTTCACGCGTTCTCTAATGCCAAACAAATGAACATACAAAAGTAGTAAACAAACAAACGGAACACAAACCAAAAATCACCGTCGCTTAATTTCGGCACTTCCGCACCGGCACACGATCCAACTAATAATTAACATTAACTGAATTAAATAACTTGGCAGAACATGATAATATTAAAAAAGAAAAACACTTCCTAATGATCAGCAGAATTATATTTATTGGGTCACGAACCGGCTTTCGGCTTCCTTGGCCATCTACGGGTGACAAATGAATGTTGCAATCAGAGGTAAACATGAAGTGCGACTTAACACGGATACTATTTGTACAGAAGATACATAAATGACGAAGTGTTACCACAGGAAAATATTAGAACAACTACACTAACTCAAAGATGTAAACGAAGTTCTTATGTGCAGATACTTATGACAAATGATGAGAATTAACATGAATTTAGAGTCCGAATCCACTATTTCCAACGAAAAGAAAGCTTAATTTAATTAGGCGGATATCTGAAATTGAGTCTGATCATTTAATACTGATTTTTTTTTTTGTATTTTTGATGCATTGTAAAGCTTACATAATTTAATTGCCACAGCACTGCCTGACGACCAGTTTAGACTTTTTCACACTGCTTACAAGTGATGTAATACACACCACTCTAGTCAAGGGTTACATTATGTCTTTACTATTAAATAAAGATTCTGATATGTTATTGGTATTATAAAATGGAGGTTTGTAGTTGCGAGATTTTAACTATTTTGGCACGTGGTATAAATGTATAATGCAAGTCTCCCCAGAGAAGTGATTATCTTCAATATGCAGTTTTCTATTGGATGAACAACGGGTGTGACCATATACAACGCACGTCGATGTGAGTGGCAACATACACTCATATGAACAGTGTCTAGTTTCGATCGATGTTAAAGGTTTCAGCATTCTTACAGCATTGATAATACCGGGAAAAAGAGACTCGTAAATATTACCCGCCTCTCATACTACCACTAGAGGTTCAATCATTCGTAGTCTACCTTTCCTCTTAATTATTATACTGCGGAGTGTGCAGTTCCTGTAGGGCGAAGCTCTACTAATGCAAAACAAGTAGAGGTATACCTCTACGAGCCAGGACGTAAAATTACAGGACGTCTTCGCTCTACGCCTGTAGATCAGATACATGGTGTTCCCTAAGTGATGGTCAGTATTTGGGGATATGAAAGGACTCATAATTCAGAATAAAAAAGTCAAACATGGACTCTGAAACGCATACCTCCAGGGCTATGAGCAATCCTTATCTTCGTTACTGTCAAACGAACCACTTCTAATGCACACCCTTTGCTTTCCATATTTAGGGAAGTGGTAGTATAGACCAAAACAAGAAAAAAAGTGTCCAGTAAACACGTGCTCTAAAATGCAGATCTTAAAAGTTTTGAACGCTTTTTCATCAGAAGAGCTGTGTTTCAAAGTAGCGAAGATGCACAAGTGCTCATAGTTATTAAGGTAAGCGTTTTAAAGTACATGTTTGCTGGACATTTTTTCCTTGCTTTGGACCATACCACTACGTTCCAAAATACGAGATAAAAGAGATTGTAGTAGAATAGATGGGTTTCACAGTACCGAAGATTAAGAATTGCTCATAGTTCTTATGAAATGCATTTCAGAGCCGAAGTTTACTTGACTTTTTACTTCCGAATGATCATTTGTGTTATATCTCTGAATAATGAGTACGACATCTGTTACACACTGTTTATCAGCTTATGGGCATTGGTTCCCTATAAGTAAGGAGAAGAACGGCTATCTTATCGGCATTGGTTCCCTATAAGTAAGGAGAAGAACGGCTATAGGGGCAAAAATAAAAAAAGAAAGAAAAAGACTAATCGTTGTCAACGTATGTTTGGGCACATTCCTCAGTCTCTGTGACTGAAACCAAGAAATCAACCAAAGCAACACCACTATCACCTAAAAACGCACAGCAGAACTTTGCCAGAACCCTTTCTCCAATCGCCCCAATGGAATTACTCGAAGGAGGAACTTTCTGCGTGTTTCGAAGTGCTTATACGACTTCGGAAATCCAGAATCACCTACGGATGGGGTAGTCTTGGTGTCAAAAAGCTTCGAAGGTACTGAGCTGCATTAATAATGTGGTGACCTAGAAATCCATATTATCTTCTAATCTACAGAAAGCTGGATGAACCGTGCACTTAAAAGACTTGGTATGAGCAAATAACAATACTATTCAGCCTGATATTTTCTTGCGGAATTTTGATATTTGAGCAGCTGGAAACCTCGGTGGAAACGATTTTAACCAGGACATGAAATATTATAATGTTATTTAATGTGTTCTTAATTTGTTGAACCGATTATTTTAATTAAGTATGTTTCAGTCCTGTGAATTACAATTATACTCAATAATTTTCTTCTTCCTGGAGTATAGTGTCACCGACAGTAATAAATTAACCAATAAAGTAATCACAGTGAGACCCAATCATTTCATAGTTCATTGTAAACTGGAGTTCGCTGTTGCTTCAACGTTCTGTGCTCCTGCTTCCTGCTGATGACAGTATAAAGCTCCTCTGACCACCATTAAGCGGCAGTATTACTAAACAGGTGTCGTGAGATGCTTGCTCTCGTGATGTAGCAATTAACGCCCCCTCGGGCAAACAGTCAATATTTGCTTATTAGTCCGAAACATCAAGCTATGAGGTACCATCCTATTTACCGGAGGGATTGACGGAAACTGGAGAACGTCCGTCTATTCGCAAATAAACCACAGCACCGGCTTCGGTTGCGAGACGTTATTAGCGCTTCAGTTCCGAAGGCAGGATTGAAGCTCTTTCACGGCGTTCCAGTTTCATACCCATATAATATGCCCCAGTTTCAACTGTATAAAGGCTCCGTAACATTTCGTGACATATCAGTTACATCTGCGACGCTAGAAAGCTATCACAGTTCCCTTCGTACTGCATCTCTATTCGTCCTGCTTACATACCAGTAGTTCAAATTACCACCGAAAATACATTCTTATAAATTTCTTCAGGCACGTACAACTGGATAGGTGACGACGAGACGGACAGTTGAAAATTGTTACCGCGAAAACAACTAGTGGGTCTTATTGCTTCCTGATAGCGTAGATCGAATATATTTTATCTGATTAGACTAGAATTTGATTCATATATTTGACTTTTCACACATACAATTTCTGGGGCGGAAGTGCACAAAATGTTAGTTCAATCACGAAAACTGGAAATGTGTAAAGGTGATAAACTATTGTAAATTGTAGATTGTATTAAAACAAACCCTCATGCTTGATTGAATCGATCGTTGTTCGTTTCCACTGTCCTTCCATTTGCTGACTGTTAGTTCTGTCAAGTGGATAAGCTGTGTTCCTTAAGTACCTCCACTGTGTGCTGGTAACAAGAGAGGCCGAGGCAGTATAGTATTGGGTTTCCAGTGACGTCTTGTTTACGTTAATGGTAAGCGAGAGTGTGGTACGTGTCTGAATTGATTTGATTTTTTTCGAACTTACATTTTAAATGTTTCCATCGATTCCTCTTATCTGAAAACATGTTACTTTGGTTCAATACTTTACCAGTAAATAAAAAAGGCTTCTAACTGTTTGCCTACGCATAAAAAAGGAAATACAGTGATACCACCTGTGCCAACCTGCCCTGTGCTGAGGCCAAGTTGGCCCCGCAGTGGGGGCACGTTGGCTCATATGATCAGATCAATTAGTTTAGCTACAATATTTTTTGTTTAGTTTGAAATGTAGGGGCTATAATAATCACAATGCAAATTTCTACAACTTTACGGAAAACTTGGCGTCATGAACTATATCCTTGTTATATTGACAGTTTGACAAAAGTATCTCCAAAAATTTTACCTCTGAGTGCCGGACCGGATCTTCAAAGTTATGATATTTAGGTAAAACATATGTCACACATAATTGTGAAGATAATTCATCATTATCTCTTGCCAATTTCGTCGTGCAGTTTCGTTTTCACGCTGATGTTTATGCCATCGCCGCACCTTTGCAACTAATGTCTGCAAAATTTTTTGTGAATAGCGTTAGCAGTAACGAAGTAATAAATCAAAACGTCATGTACGATGCGGTAGTTTCCACGCATCTCAGTGTTTAAGAAGTCATATCTCCTGAACCATGTATCATATCATAATATATTTTTGTAGGTACATTTAGGGGCATATGCGGGTATTGTCTCCGACATGTTTCGCGAATACAGTTAGTAGTAAAGTAGTAATAATTTAAAACGCTATGCTTCATGTGGCAATCATAATGCATGAGCAGCGAAAATGTCCTAAGCGATAAAGTTTTCCTTTCGACATATTGCGGGGGTTGTCAGAAAGAAATAGCTTCGTGCATGTTTTAAATGATGTTCAAAAAATCACTAAGTGCTTTCATGATACGATACTGGATGACTAATGTATACCTATACTCACATCGTGGGTTAAACTGCTTTTTTACCCCCACCAGTTTCCAAACAACAAGTGATATGTGTACCAAGTTTGGTTGATATCTCTCAAGTGGTTTAGGAGAAGACCTGGAACAAATGCATACATATATACATACATCATATTTGTAATGTGCATGTGTTTATGAATTTAGCTTGAGCGTGACCACTTTTTTAGGAAATCGGTTATTCCGTACAATACCCATACTTTTCTTGAAAGCGTTATCTTTTCTGTATGTGGAGGCTTGTTTTTGGCACTGTAACGCGTTTTTCGCTGACATGATTACCGATGTTGCTGAAGTTCTTTTCCGTTAGTTTGTTGTCTTTCTTCTTGTTTGCGATTTTTCAAATGGCCTGACTTTTTCTGCCGGTGGGAAGCACAGTTGGACGGAGGTTCTGACGTTTAACTAGACTGGCGTTGTAACTGACAGCATAGGTCTACCACTGCAAACTAGAACAGTTGAAGGACCAGCTTCAACAATTGAATCACAACCAATAGGATGAGGATCAGGCCCGTCTGCTACGTATGAAGGCAGAAACTGACTTTCGGTGAAAAACTTCCTGTTCAGGGAGGGAAATCTCATATTTCGAATGCAGCCAATATATTTCTGTGTGTAATTATGAATGGTAGCGCTGTTTTAATAATGGCTGTAATTTCATGTATTGTCACTGGTCGTTTGTTTGCTGTCACCCGTGCATTCACCTCTGAGATTACTGAAATGTTAAGGAACTTGTAAACACCTTACGGGCTGCGCTCTGTGGCTACAGTGAGGTGGAAAAGACAAATGTGTGACAAAATCTGTGACTTCACGAGTGCCACCACTGGCACCGAACCAGAACCAGCCGTCATGAGAAAGCACAACAAATTTCCACCATACCGTCGAACGAGGTCTTTCTTGACACCATTGAAATCGCAAATGGAGGTGGTCTGGGGCCAGTGGAATCCACGATGCTTGGCCCCTGGCTCTAAGCTGTTCTTGAAGTAACCGATTTGTGAGAGTTCGTTGTGCCACTGTAGCACCAGCTGCCGCTCAAATTTCTGCAGATGCAGTACGAAGCGCCAGAACCGTACCCCAAACACGGTGGTCTTCCCTGTAGGTAGTGCTAAGTGACCTTAGATTCTTGTGACCATTACTGCCAGCAATCATGTTCTTCTGCATTATTGCAGAAGGAACATCCAGCTCCTAGTAGCCCTATTTTACAAATCTCGTTTAAACTCAGTGCGGTGTTGGTAATGGCATCTGTGTCGCCTTAAAGACATTCTTGGCCGACATCAACATACCACGTCCAAGTTCAAAGGTAACTAAGGTTCATGACATTTACAGCGTGTATTTAAATCAAACATGATTTGCGTTCTCACAATGGCGCTACCAGCGACACTCGTATGCGACTAGTGCGAAGTTTGAATTGTCCTCGTTTCTCAAATGTAGAAACACGCCTACAACCTTGCGTTTATGGCGCAGAATGCCTTCCTGGTGTTGCGATTTTTTTCCATTAGTGTCTTTCAAGAAGCTAGTTTCCGTCATTCATTCTGGAAGTTGCGCATTTGCACTGCTGGCAACAAGACCGTGCCCAATAAAATGGGACATGAAGTTAACGGCAGGAGATATAAAAAATTGAGCCACACTATTCCCATCGCCCTAACGGATAAAGCCATAGTCGTAACTGACCGCCTTTCACCAGATGTTACCGTTCCTAATCTCCTTCGAGTAACTATTCTGTGAGGCCTATGAAACTGGAATCACTACAGTCCATTTACAGTCAGGCCATCACCAAGGGTAAGATTCAGTCTTGTCAAAACACTGTTCAAGTTGTGCAGGAACGAGGGTATTTTGTGCCTGTTTAAGCTAGTACACCGTGCCAAAGTTAGATACGTCAGAAGTTCGAACTGAGAGTTCCTGAACACCTCTCAGGTGTTGTCATTCCAACTTCGTTTCAAGACTGGACCATTTTACTTCGAGAGGCAACTGGCTTACTTATTTTAGTGAAAGGCCGAAGAATATACACGATCCATTCACATTAATATGACCACCATTATTGTTCGAAGTCTTGTTGCAGCATTATCAGTGGCGGTTATATAAAGCGTGTCGGAAGGGGTGACGGGGGGAACGGAAAACAGTGCAGTCGTTGTCGTAATGCGTAAACGGAGTGATTTATCTGACGCCCAAAAGGGCTTGATGATGGGCTTTCTGGACAAGAGTGGAAGCACTGTCGAAACGGCTGTATTTGTAAACAGTTCGCGTGCACCGTGATTAGAATATACCGAGCGCTATCCAAAACCACCGCTGAGACACCACGGGCCATAGGTGACAGGACTGAACAACGGCTGCAAAGATGAGTGTGGGTGAATAGACGTGTAAATGTTGAGCAACTGATCGCCCAAATGAACCATGGAGCTACCAACAGTTCCTCCTCAATGGCGCTTCAGTGAAAGTTCTTGCGTATAGCACTCTGCAGCAGGCGCCTGATTAATGCACCTACACTGACAGTTGCTCGTCGGCCATGAAGGCAGGATTTTGCTTGTCAGTACCGCAACTGGCGACAGGTGTCCGTTTGAGATGAACCACGTTTAATGGTGCTGGCGTGTACGGCGTGAAACGTGTGCAATTAATGGTTGAAAACTTCCAGGACAGAGGAGGGAGCGTTATGGCCTGGGGAATGTTTTCGTGGCATACCATGGGTGATATCATTCTGAAAGACAACGGATTAACCAATGAATGCGTCCACTATTGCGCACCATGTCCACCCTAAATGCAGCCCGTCTTTCCTCCGCACGGTGGCATCCACCAGCAGGGCCATGCGTGGTTCGAAGACCACCGGAATGAATTTACCGTAGTTCACTGGCCAACAATCGCCCTGGATTTAAACCCAATCGAGAACCTGTTGGACCACGTCCATCGAGCTGTTCGCCTCACGGACCCTTAACCGATTAACCTATTGCAGCAGGCCCAGGCAATGGACTCGTCACGGCTCCACAATCTTGTCGGAGTCCCTTCCAGACTTCACTGACGCTCTTTCTAGAAGTCTTGCAGTGCACCTTGCTGTGGTTATTAACGTTTTTAACAGGCGTTAGATAAATTTGACTGGGCTGACTGTCACGAATATAGATACAGTATTCTAAAAAAAGGTGTTGTGTACATAGATCCGCTTAGTCAGTCTGCATTTGTCTGTACCAGTCTGTACGAGGTCTACATTTGTCTGTACCAGTCTATAGTCAAGTTTCAGTCTGCTCCTAATAAGATTATCATATTCCTGCACATAGCCAAGAAGATAAATGTATACACACTTTTGTCAAGCATCTGAGATATATGTGAGAATAAGATTAACGTGCCAATACCAAAGGAACTTCAGATTGTCGATTGTAAATAGCAGCCAGGACCAAGTTAAGTAATTTTTATGCTTTTTATTGTTTTAATAAATTATGTGAAAATTAATCAAGTTCTGTTTACAGTTGGTCACCGTCAATCTGCTACTCTAAGCGTGCAAGTGGCATTTCTATCGTCTGACCTAACGTCAGAAGATAAACACGCTACGATAAGACCACGAGACATATTGCTGACACTCGCCTACTTCGTTAGAGCGACAAGTCAAATAATCTGATGGTGTGTGTAAGCACATCACAAAAGGTTTCCCTGCTTTGGATATCATCTAGCTTTTGAGGACTTAGCACCTGTTTAAGTTAACAGGAGTTAAAAAAACGCAACGGAATAGGTTGGCCATGTGGCCCAAGGCTAGGTGTATAAAATATGGAGGTAGGCCGTTCCGACCCCTGGCGAGCAAGACTTGACGTCGCTTTGTGGAATGTCGTGGTTGTATATTCAGCAAAACACAGAAGTCTAAGAAAAATAGCTCTTTTCGTGTCAGTTATGACCAAGGGGTACTTCATTGCGTCGTAGGAGTATGCTGTAATACCTCTAGAAAGACAACAAACGTTATGTACATGGTTTTCCCGAAGATGAGCCATTTCGAGGTGAGTCGATAATTCGACGCCAACACGCAGACTGAGAGAATGTGAAAACAGAACTTGCGTGTACAGTTCATCATTTTGAGCCTGAAGATTATGGACTAGATTTAAGAAATAAACTTCTGCGATTACCTTCACGAAAGGAGCTACTACCAACAGCAGTCTCTAGCGTTAAACGTTTCAAAATGGCATATGGAAGAAATTATGGAAACCAGGGATAGAAGCGAAAATGGAAGACGTCAGTACATAACTAACTCACACGATATTTATAACTCAAAAATTTCCTCAGACTCTTGTTTCAGCCATGGTCGAAGTAGCTGTTGGCAAAGTTTGTAAGATTCGTGCTTTATATGCTGAAGGTTGTGAGATCGAATCCTGCGGACGTTTTGCATCTTTATTTTATCGAAATAATTATTTATGTCACTGAAATTTTATCATTTTGTCTATTATTTATTTGATTAATGATGAGAAATTAGTGCAGTCCTGTGCAGCTTACTAAATAATTCAAGGAACGATAAAAGTCAATTCACTCCTTAGAGAGTCGTGGACAACGCTATGAATTAGAAAGATTGTAAAAACGTGTCTCGACGACTTTAGAAACTGTGTACGAAAGAAAAAGAAAATCGACCAGACCTCAGCTGCAGCGCTGAGCAGAATGACGAAAAAGGATTTGGAAATTAAAGAACAAAGGGTCAAGTCTTAACGTTTAAAAAAACTTAATGCACAGTAGGAAGCAGCACTAAAAAGATATCATCTAAACTTACAAAAAAGGGGTCTTTGCTGTGTTCTTTAGTTAAAGAGGAAAAATGGCCATCTGACGCGAAAAAAAAACCAAAAGTGTAAGCAATATATTGTCAACATATTTTACATCGGCGCAGACACATTATCTGTTGAACTAAAAGGTTAAGAGGAATTCAGAGGACATGCCGATACAGTGGTCTTAAGAAGGCTGTCGCGAAAAGCATATGCTTCTTTGTTAAAGCGAAAAATGCCCTTGCTGTGCAGGATACCGCTTCAGAAATGAATGAAGGAATTTAAATTCAGACTGGATATTGTTGAAGGCTCATTGAAACAGCTATACTACCTAAGAGAACTTATAAATGGCGACAGTTATTGTTAGCCAGTAGTGGAGACAAAGGAATTTGCCGAACGTGCATTAGATTCGGCTCCTCTTCGTACACACTTGTTTTGTTGTTATTTTGACGATACATTTATGATCTGGCCACACGGGGCAGAAGCTCTCGAACAGTTCATAGAACAGCATGCATCCGAATATCCGGTTCACTATCGAGATAGACAAGGAAGGCAGGTTGCCATTCCTAGACGTTTTAGTACAACTACAGGCGGAAAGGCGTCTCGGCTACTCTCTGTACCGTAAGCCGACGTATACCGATGTATTCCTTAATGCACAGAGTTTCCACTACTCTGTTCAGAAGAGAGCCCTTTTGAACACGTTGGTATATAGAGCAAAAACTGTTTCTGATGAAGACCACTTCAAATCAAAAAATAACCATCTGAAATAGGTGTAGAATAGATATGGTGCACGCGACATAAGGGCAGCGTTTCCCAAGAAAAGGAAATGTAAAAATGCTGCGTACTCACTGGATGAAACACCGGTTGCGGTTCTACCTTTTTCTGGCTGTATATCCACCTAAATAGGAATAGTGATAGGTAGACGGAGTATAAGACCAATTTTTCTTCCTCCTATGAAAAATTGAGGAGATTATGCGCCCTATTAAGGACAGTCTGGGCCTCAGGGTCCCTGGAATTTATAAGATCCCTTTGAGTGTGGAAGCAATTATAGAGGTGAGACCATTCGCACCGTTTCCGACCGTTGAGTGGAACACTAATGGCATATTAAAAATAGAGAACTGGAGAAATCGGCAATTGCGGAGCACAGCCTCACGAACAAACATAAAATGCTGTTTGATGAAACAAAAATTTTGTTTCGTGCCTCCACATTATGACTGATATTAAGGAGGCTGTCGAAATAAGAATGAATGAGAAGAACTTAACCGTGATAGCGGATACTGTATGAGTGGTGTATGGAAACGAGCGCTCGATGCAGAGAAGCAGCAGAGACGTACCTTCCAAGGTACCACCAGCGCACACAATGACAACGTCTGCGATAGCAGTACGTAATCGCCGACCAATCAGAAGCCGTCCACGGGCTATATAAGGCCACCAGAGCAGCAGAGAAGACAGTCAGTTACTCCTGACGATGACGATGGAGTCTATCGTCGAATGCTTCAGGTTTTATTCCGAACTGACATGGCAAGAAAACCGAGAATGTTTTACATACAAGTGCCGTTGCAAAAGACTTCGTTCCGATGCTCAAAATTTATTGCTGGAACAAAATGTTCTACTCTGCGTTGGAGCTGTTGATGACAGACGTATTATAAATGTGAAGCCATCATATGTGATGTATTTCAGATACATAGAAATATTCATGTAGAATATGTCGATGTTTGACGTCATGGGAAGGGCTGTGAGGCAAACACATTCATTCCGTGTGGAAATTACTAGTAACTAAAGAACTGGAAATACCTGAAATGAATGTATTCCTGGTACAAAAGACACCAAGATAATTTACTTTTTCATGCGGGAAAGGCTTTTGGACGTCACAAATACCTTCTTCGACCATATTGGAGAGAATATGTTGACAGTTACCGACTGGTCGATGAGAATTTTTGCTTTCTGTCTCTCCGGTGATTGGGGTAAGTAGAATGTGTCTCCTGAATACTGAGCAACAAAGGGAGAACTTTTCAAAGACCTCTGGACTAGAATCATGATTTTCTGTATTTTGATAGCCTCTGTCGTTTATCATAAGATCATGCGTGACACAGACAGCTATGAAAGTGATGATACATTCTCCATAGCTGTACTGGAAGGAGAGCAGAGAACTAAACAAGAACGTGGAGTAATTGTAGCAAATAATACGAGAAACGTAATGATGGATTACTTTCGGACTTCAGCTGCTCTGTAAACTTATAATTTTCCGAAATACAATTTTTGGAAAGATCAGTTTTTACACCATTCAGTGTAAACACATTTTGGAAAATATACAATAAAAATATTTAAGTGATTGCATAACTTACTTGCTGCATTGACTTTTTTGCATTTCTTTCATATTTTGAAAAGATCCGCTCATTTCAGTTCGATCCACGAATTTTTAGTTCGAATCCTGTCCTTGTAATTTTCTGAAGTTTTGTCCGCAATACTGGCCAAAATTTTACTAAAGAAAGTAAAAGTTCTGTAACTATTGCTCTGATCATGTGTAGGCCTACGGGGAAACGTCACGAAACCAAAAAGAAAGGCAAAGTACAGAACAACGAATGCACACGCTGTTGTTGAGTGTAAGAATTCGTTAGTTAACGAATTTTTTTTAAAGTAGCGTATGAACTTTTAAGTTAATTAAAAGAATACGTTATCGGACTCTTCAGCTCCCGTGAACTTGCTTTAGTCCGTTAATCGTTAACTAGGTACCAATTGTCTATGACAAATACAACACTACGCCGCCCGCAGAAACCATGTCCTGACAAATTCGGGTTATGTAGGTGTGTGACTATGCCGGGATGCGCGCGCTTGATATAGACAACGGAGTATTTGTTTATTTGTCCCTTTACTGAATTCACGTTAAGTACTACTTTTCTTTAGTGGACTGACTGTAGAAACTAAGTCAGAGAATCTAAAGAGAAGCCTAGCAGTAACACATCTGCAAAAAGTGAAGCCCACAGTCTAGTTAAAAGAAGGCTGGACATGAAACCAAAAGGCTCATTCATCGATGCGGTACTTCTTGGGGGCAGGTTTTAATAAATTTCTTTATTAAATATACTGCCCCTTTACCCTCTAGTCCTTTACTCGAAACGCTGTCCTCTGTAGGACGAAGACATTTTGCCTCCTGAACGAGCCCTACACTCCGATGAAAACTTTGTTGATGTTAATGAATGGAAATATGCGCGTTATGTCAGATAGTATCTGCTGCACATATTTTTTGATCCTCCAGTGATTTAACATTCACAACTAAGTGATTAAATGATAAACTGTTTCCACTCTTATTTATCTTCGATTCACTACCCAAACTTCCACAACCAAAACGTGTCTTCTTGGTACAAGAGATGCCCTTTCTTTTCTTTTTTAGTTCTCAATCTTTTGACTGGTTTGATGCTGCCCGCCACGAATTCCTCTCCTGTACCAAGCTCTTCATCTCCGAGTAGCACTTGCAACCTACGTCCTCAACTATTTACTGGATGTAATCAAAACTCTGGCTTCCTCTATAGTTTTTGCCCTCTACATCTCCCTCTAGTATCATGGAAGTCATTCCCTGATGTCTTCAACAGACGTCTTATCATCCTGTCCCTTTCCTCTCCGATTCTGTGCACAATCTCTTCACGCCTCGTCTTATCAGAGCACCTAATAGTCAACATTCTTTTGTATCACCACATCTCGAATGCTTCGATTCTCTTCTTCTTTGGTTTCCCACAGTCTACGTCTCACTACCATACAACGCTGAGCTCCAGACGTACATCCTCACAAATTTCTTCCTCAAATTAAACTGTTTGTTACTAGTAGACTTCTCTTCCTAGGACTGATCATTTTCCCATTGCTAGTCTGCTTTTGGTGCGCTTCTTGCTTCGTCCATCATTGGTTATTTTATTGCCTAGGTAGCAGAATTCCTTAACGCCATTTAATTTCTCGCTGTTCTCATTTCTGCTATTTCTCATTACTTTCGTCTTTCATCTGTTTCATATTGTGCACTCATTAGACTGTTCATGCCACTCAGCAATCATATTGCTATCCTGACTGAAAGAGAAGGAGAGTTATGTCATCAGCAAATCGTATCATTGATATCCTCTCACCTTGAATTTTAATTCCACTCCTGGACCTTTCTTTTATTTCCGCCCGCATCTCGTGGTCGTGTGGTAGCGTTCTCGCTTCCCGCGCCCGCGTTCCCGGGTTCATTCCCGGCGGGGTCTCGTGATGGCTGGGTGTTGTTTGATGTCCTTAGGTTAGTTAGGTTTAAGAAGTTCTAAGTTCTAGGGGACTGATGACCACAGCAGTTAAGTCCCATAGTGCTCAGAGCCATTTGAACCATTTAATCTGAGCACCTCGTTCCCTCTTGGCTCTTGTACATATTGTATATTAGCCGTCTCTCCCTATAGCTTATCCCTTTCCTCAGAATTTCAAACATCTTGCGCCATTTCACACCCTCGGACGCTATTTACAGGTCGACAGATCCTACGAATGTTTCTTGATATTTCTTTTTAGTCTTGTTTTATTTACAGGTCGACAAATCCTACGAATGTCTCTTGATATTTCTTTTTAGTCTTGTTTCCATTATCAAAAGCAGTGTCACAATTGCCTCTCTGGTGCCTTTACCTTTCCTAAAACCAAAATGATGGTCATCTAACAGATCATCAACATTCTTTTCTGTACTTTTGTATATTATTCTCGTAAGTAATTTTGATGGATAAGCTGTTAAGTTGATTGTGGGACAATTCCCGCACTTGTCAGCCTTTGCAGTCTTAGGGATTGTGTCGATCATGTCAGATTAGCAAGTGAATCGAACGTATTCGCTTTCCTTAAATAAAAATGCTCCGTGGCTGCCGTAAGCTGTTTGGGCGGCAACCAACTTTGTAACGGAGATGTGAATGGTGCCATATGGCTCTCCGAACCACGGCTGTATACGCCGTGCCTTATAGACGACTGCCGGACTAGTGTGAAATGAGCCCAAAGAGCCTTCGCAGAAGAGTACGTGCGTGAAAAAAAGGGATACCTGAGGTATGCGATGCAAAACGCCAGGCAGTCCACCGCCGCTACACCCAGACAGCTCGCTGTGGCCATCAGCATCAGCAGTTGGTCGCGGATTGCGGCCAAATCCTCTTGCATCTGCACGCAGCATGATTACTCCCTCACCCATTTTATCGGGTAGTATTAAAGTGCAGCTGCAGATGGAGGTGCAGTGTCGGCTGTAATTAACGCAAGTCAGCGAAACTTGGTAGATATTCGAATGGCTTCATATAGAACCTACTTAAGCAGCAAAATAAGTTAATTCCAATTTTGGTCACAAGGTGCAAATGTGACACTGTACAGCAACTCGTCGATATCTATGGTGCTCATATTGAACAAACTGTGTAATCCGCAGTTAATGAAAATATCAACATTATGCGTTTCTCACTTGTTTCACCTTTCCTGCACACGTCCCGTCCTTAATCCATTTCAAATAGAAACCATTTCTGTAGGTCGTTCTTGAATTCACAGCGCCAGGCTCACTCTCAGTGGCGAAAATTGGAAGTACTTTCTTTTCCTGCGTAAAGTGGATCCGCAGCAAGACATTAGATTATAACCCACACTGGACCTCAGTGAATAGCTGTACTTCAATTATAACCACCCAATACAGTCAAGAATATTGACAGCGGCCGGGAGCGCAATCTGTTGACCACATATCCCTCCGTATCTGTATCCGGTAACGCGTAAGGTCTGAGGATGCCATGGCGGCCGGTCGGTACCGTTGGGCCTTCAAGGTCCGATAGATTGATGTTTCTTCTTTTTTTAGTACAACGGAAATTATAATGAAAACAGTATGGAATATATAGAAGAAGGTCCTGTTACCGTTTGGACAAGGATGTGCACAACCGAAGTTGCTAAAACAGAAACGGAAAGTACTAGCAAACAAAGAGCCTGTCATTGACACTATAGTCCTGCTGAAATTACTTAGTAGCTGACGGTTAACTCTTCCTCCAACCAGAGCACTGAATGTCACGTTTGCCATTACCGAACCGCCATAACAAATACGCAGGTCAATTCCAATTCCTTGTGTGGCTTTTTCTTAAGTTTTTGGATCCGAATCATGGGTCTGGCCATTATATTTCGCATTTCATCAGACATGATAGCCGCACCAAAAACAACAACGCACCCAAAACGATGATAACCAAATACCCACGTTTTGTACAAAGCACTAGCGAAACACTATTTGATCCTCTCACACAAGACGCGATTCGGCATCACATATGCAGTTACTATCATCACATTGACGCCATAGTAGATAAGCTTACAGGGGATGAGCTTCATATGACATTGCTCGAGGGGTGAACATATTGAAGACATCATATCACTGTTGCAGCTAGTTCTATAGAGGAATAAACGTTAACAACGTAACGTTCAGAAATGCGGTGGTTAATTTACAGTCCTGGAGTGCAGAATGTTGTGGTTTCTCATCTTGTCAGATGACATAGTTCCTTTTCATTTGTATACCTTTTGAGAAATATTCTTATTCTTATTATTTTCAATGAATTGATACGAACACAAAACTTTTAATCTTCTGTTCGTTATTTTCATCACTGTGTTGACTTTCTTATTGGCCCTTATTTTTTTCTATCATTCTTTTTTTCATTTGGAATCTGATTGTATCAAACAAGACTGCTCATCAGTTTGTGTCACGTCGGATCGTGTATCCACTGATGATAGTTTAAGATAACTGATAAAACAAGTTACAGTTCGCTTTCAGTGCTGAAGCTGAAACTGAGTTGCTCGCACAGTACAGAACATCGCGTTCCTGCCGTACATGACGGCCTCCGAGATTACTATGCGATACCTGTACAGAAAGTCGGGAATATTGAAGTGACACACCACGTTTTCCGGTCGCCTTTAACCGAGCAGCAGCCAATAAGCCAACACTGTAGCAGCAAATGCCAGACATGTAGCTCACTGCACATTGGCAGTCACAAGAAAACGAGCCGATCCCCTCGTGATTCTCGAAAGGATGCAGGTGCACAACTAAGAATTCCACATCAGTTAACGGCAGTTCAAAACAAACGTCAATTTCGCTACAGGAGGGGTAAATATGCACAATACAGTTATTAAAAAGCGGCACTACACCTCTAAAATACACAAACAAGTAAGGAATTTAACAATTAATTAACAAAAGCTCAAGGACAAAGCTAAATATGTAATGCGCCCAGGTCCGGTGTAAATTACACATTGTCGTGTTGGAAGTCAGATCTGGAAGCTGGAGAGATCTGTAGAGATTCTTTCCACCAACGTGTCGTCTACTAAAGTAGTGTCCCTAGCGCAGAACACAGCTCGTCGGTCGTGGGACCATTTTCGGTTGGAGGCTGCTATGCTGTCATCTCGAATTTGAACTTATGTTTGTGCTTTTTTTTGTGGGATGCCACTTGCCCAGGTTAGTTTCTGCATCTACAGAGGACAAGATCTGTAGCACTGTAGCACTGACATTGATGGTAGGCGACACCTTTCATTAATGTATCTTGTTTGCTTATATCATTTTTTACACTGGCTTCTACAACACTCAACATAGTTTTCTTAATAGTACGGTAAATTTTCTGACAGTTTCCAGTATAGAGTACGACATGTTTGTCCGAAACAGAGACACACGTCCGGCTCTGAAGACCACCGGAAACAGAGTGACTAGCGCAGCCGAAGTACTTAGTCTCCCAGGCGCGCCAATGTGACTTCAAGGTGTCCGAAGCACATTGGTTGTAATATAACTACTGTTATGTTTTTCAAACCTAGTGAAATTTAATAAAAAATCGTTAGACTTGTGAGGGAACCACTAGAGATTGTCATACTGAAAACTAGGCTAAATAGAATTAAAATTATGTAAATATATAGTAAGAGAAGTCAGGCATTTTTGCGCCTAACACCCAAATGTGGCGACCAATCAGAAGCAAGCTCAGCACAATTGGCGGATTCTCATGAGGGAATGGTACATACCGTACCATCTGCTGCTTGTACATCACTCCACTTTTGTACCATATGCACACCATGGTGTCGCAAAATTCGTATTCTTGTAGAAAAATATCCTAGTTTCATCAAGTGCCTAGCATCCAGCGCACTTTGGTCTATGATTTTGTAGCGCATCCCTGTTGGTTTCTGAATATTTTTTAACACATTTTAAGTTGATCTGGACGAATCATAAGTTGATTTAATAATGCGCGCATAGCGTATGAGATGTGTCTGCTACGGGAGTCCCCATCGCATGTGGTTGATCGGGTCTACGAACGATAAGCGTTCTTACAATGATTAGCGAAATCCATAAATTGAGACTACCAGAGTGGAAGTAAACGACTAACAGGAATAACAGGTAAGAAAGATTACGTATTATCTTCTCAGTGTATCCAAGAAAATGGAACCGAGCGAGGTGGCGCAGTGGTTAGCACATTGGCATGTATTCAGGAGGACGACGGTTCAAATCCTGATGAAGGTTTCCAGTGATTTCCCCAAATCGCTTCTGGCAAATGCCGGGATGGTCCCTTTGACAGGGTATGGCTGATTCCTTTCCGTCGTTCCCTAGTGAGTGGTACCGATGACCTCACTGTTTGGTCCTCTCCCCCAAATCAACCACCCAAGAAAATGAAATTTTTGTCGAATCAGTACACTAGTTAGGGCCAGTTGTACAGCGCCCGGTTAGCAGCCGCTTAATTCCATTCTCATAATCGGGGAATAAAAGCGGGATAACTACACCGGTGATTCTGGCAGGTTTAGTAAAGGTAATCGAAGAGTAAGCCTTGACAGTGGCAGAAGTGGCTACAGAATTAGTGATGACAAGATTGTTTGTTAGAACGAGGAAGGAGAAGATACGGTGACATTACGTAACTCGTATGCAAGAATTTGACGATTCCAAATGTTCGCAAACTTTCGCACTACTAATACATTCCGATCCCATGCTTGAGAAAATGGAGCGTATGAATGAAATGTGGAACTATTTCCTAACATAAAATGTTTTTGCTTGTAATAGGAATAACATTCATGTGATATTAGTACTTCGCTACAGTGTTGCTTATTTTGCCTGTGTTAAAATTGCTGCAATATTAGAATGGCCTGTTTCGAGCAGACATTGACAAAATAGACGTAATCAAACCATGAATCCACACCAGTCTTAGGTACTATTCGTATTATCAACTTTTCCAGTGTTAGATAATTGACATTTTGATTTCATAAGGTAATACATTCTTTCGCAAAAAGGAAAGCTCGCCCCATAAAACTATAGGAAGATTAGAGACGATAAAAATGCTGCGACCTAAGAATTGAAGAAATTTGTTCTGCCTTGCTGGTCTTTTGTTTTTGCACTTGTTACGTTTCCTGTATTTAATTTTATGTCCCACAAAAGAGAACGTTACTTACTGAGAGGCAATACGAGTACAAATTTTCTGAAGAGTTCTTATTCACCCGATCACAAATGATCCCACGCAGCATCAATTTTGAATTTTTTTAAAGGAGCTAGCATGTCAAACGGGCCGATTGGGAGTAGGAGAGGCACCACCGAACATTTTAATTTCCACTGCCCTGAATATTGGTTTGATGACTGCCATTACAAAATATGCAGGTTCGCAATTTACACGCGACAGAAGAATGCGGTGTGAAGAGGCGTGTCACTGCGCATTGGCGTACTTAAGACCAAATAAAATGTTTCAAATTTCCTAGAACAAGTATGTTATACAAACCAAACTCTTCAGAAAGACTGCACTACAAAATGAACATATTTTGAAAACTGTATACTTTTAAAATTTTTTACATCCTATCTACACGCTCGTGGGCGAGGGGTTTGGGGCGCCACTGTCAACCTCTTGCCGCGTTTCTTAAACATCGTAGATCCATGTCTGAATGTGCTATTCTCCTCGTGGGTCACGAACGCATGCTCTATAGAACACCCTTTATACTCTGCAGATGAATTTTTTTTCTAGTGATTCATTAATGACGAGTTAACTTGCAATGCAACCCTACGACACTAGCCACAACAATGATATAGTACTTTAAATTTGATAATGGTGTTCATTTTATTGTTGTATTATAACACCGAGGTGGTAGAAGTGATGGGATAGAGATCTGCAAATCTACAGATGGCGGTAGTATAGCGTACACAAAGTATAAAAGGGCAGTGCATTGGCGGAGAGGTCATTTGAAGTCAGGTAGTACATATGAAAAGTTTTCCAACGTAATTATAGCCGCATGACGGGAATTAAAAGACTAAAAGGAGGAACGCCGAATGGTGGTTTTAGCTAGACGCACTGGGCATTCTATTTTTAAAATAGTTACCGAATTCAATAATCCGAGATCCACAGTGTCAAGAGCGTGCCGCGAATATCAAATTTCAGGCATTGCCTCTCACGACAGCCTCCACTTCATGTTCCCGAACAACGATGGAATTTTTATGGATGGGAATGAGCAGTTCAGTGGGCCATAACTGATCGCGATTGGTTTGAAGAAGATTCTGGACGATTTGACTGAACCACTTTTCCACCCACATCGCCAGACAGGAATCACATCGAACATAATCGAGAGCTCAGTTCGTGGACAAAATCCTGCACCGGCAGCACTTTCGCAATTATGTACAGCTATAGAGGTATCGTTGCTGCTCTACGTCGGGGGAAAGGAGGTTCGACACGGTACTAGGAGGTATCTCATACCTTTTGTCGCCTCAGTGTATTATACAGCCAAGTAATGCTTACGCAGTACATCCATATCTTACTGGTCAATGAGACAGCATCAACCAGTACAATACTAAACGGTGTGTGATGCAGAGTGCTTGGTAGGGGTAACATACCTGATGGCTTCCGAGGACAACAAAACTTTAATTTTCTATGCTTTATTTAACGAATGACCTAATTTAAAAATTTTAAACGCCGTTATAGTCTACTCATGAACAAGTATAAGATTACGTTAAAGGTTTTACACAAAGCTGATGTATAAATGTGGGAACTGAAGATATGTCTTGAGACAGTACTAATTACACTCCATATACATTACTGGCCATTAAAATTGCTACACCAAGAGGAAATGTAGACGGAAAACGTGTATTCATTGGACAAATATATGATACTAGAACTGACATGTGATTACATTTTCACGCAATTTGGGTGCATAGATCCTGAGAAATCAGCACCCAGAGCAATCATCTCTGGCCGTAATAATGGCCTTGATAAGCCTGGGCATTGACTCGAACAGAGCTTGAATGGCATGTACAGGAACAGCTGCCCATGCAGCTTCAACACGATACCACAGTTCATCAAGAGTAGTGACTGGCGTATTGTGACGAGCCAGTTGCTCGACCACCATTGACCAGACGTTTTCAGTTGACGAGAGATCTGGAGAACGTGCTGACCGGGGCAGCAGTCGAACATTTTCTGTATCCAGAAAGGGCCGTACAGGACCTGCAAGATGCTGTTGTGCATTATCCTGCTGAAATGTAGTGTTTCGCAGGGATCGAAGGAAGGGTAGAGCCACGGGTCGTAACACATCTGAAATGTAACGTCCACTTTTCAAAATGCCGTGAATGCGAACAAGAGGTGACCGAGACGTGTCACCAATGGCACCCCATACAATCACGCCGCGGGACACGCCAGTATGGCGATGATGAATACACGCTTCCAATGTGCGTTCCGCGATGTCGCCAAACACGGATGCGACCGTCATGATGCTGTAAACAGAACATGGATTTATCCGAAAAAATGACATTCTGCCATTCGTGTACCCTGGCGCTCCTGTCTCTGATGCAGCGTCAAGAGTAACCGCAGCCATAGTCTCCGAGCTCATCGTCCATGCTGCTGCAAACGTCGTCGACCTGTTCTTGCAGAAGGTCGTTGTCTTGCAAACATCCCCATCTGTTGACTCAGGGATCGAGACGTGGCTGCACGATCCGCTAGAGCCATGCGGAAAAGATGCCTTTCATATCGACTGCTAGTGAAACGAGGCCGTTGGGATCCAGCACGGTGATCCGTATTACACTCCTGAACCCACCGATTCCATATCCTGTTAGCAGTCATTGGATCTCAACCAACGCGAGTAGCAATGTCGCGATACGTTAAACCGCAATCGCGATAGGCTACAATCCGACCTTTATCAAAGTCGGAAACGTGATGGTACGCATTACTCCTCCTTACACGAGGCATCACAACAACGTTTCACCAGGCAACGCCGGTCAACTGCTGTTTGTATATGAGAAATCGGTTGGAGACTTTCCTCAAGTCGGCACGTTGTAGGTATCGCCACCGGCACCAACATTGTGTGGATGCTCTGTAAAGCTAATCATTTGCATGTTACAGCATCTTCTTCCTGTCGGCTAAATTTCGGGTCTGTAGGACGTGATCTTCATGATGTAGCAATTTTAATGGCCAATAGGTTATAAATCCCGTGCTTGAAAACTAGATTACTTTACGATTTCCAACTATCACCACACGTAACGTCAAATATTTTGGAACATTATCTCTCTGCAACTCTCCTAGAAATAATGAAAGAAATCTGTTTGCCGCTTACCGCAATTTCATGTAACAAAGCTCCAGCATCAGCGATGATGTTTTATTTTTTCATTCTTGACTGTGAACTCTACCTCCTAACTACCAACCCTATTCGCAACAAATTATGCAGGCAGTGGGCACAAATACCATTGAATATACTGGAAAAGTTATGTCACTGTACGACACAAAGCTCAGGAAATGGAGCTGCATGAAACGGGTGCGTTGTAGGCGGGACGTCGATTCTCTAAAGAACCAAAAGCGGTTGAGGTTACTGACTTACACTGTCTTCGCCAATTCCGTCGGATCATTTGTACTATCTACATAATCCCAGCACGATGCTCAAAGCAACTAATGCCACTCTCAGCCAGTAAACACGGCTGAACTGAATGGAACACTAACTGAAGAAGTATTGAGAATGAGATCCGTGAAAGTGTGCCGGGAGCAGTGGCCGAGCGGTTCTAGGCGGTACAGAGTGGAACCGCGCGACCGCTGCGGTTGCAGGTTCGAATCCTGCCTCGGGCATGGATACGTTTGATGTCCTTAGGTTCGTTAGGTTTAAGTAGTTCTAAGTTCTAGGGGACTAATGACCTCAGAAGTTAAGTCCCATAGTCCTCACAGCCATGTGAAGTAGACAGTGAATGTGTAATAACATAAAAACCTCAACAGAGGATGTTCAGAAATCCTGCAGGGTACTGAACACGTTGTCACAATTGAAAATGTATACCAGATCGACGCTCGTATAGAGGTTTATTGCCTTTAGAGAGCATATGTCTTCACCATTAGTTCATCATATGGAATTAAGTTACTGGCCTCCTAGTTGATTTATCTGACAGGTCTTCGTAGTAAGCATGATGGAAAAGTAACATCTAAGGCAAGCAGCTGTGATTAGCAGTTTCTGTTGACTGTTCAGATAAAACTGCTATCTTGAGACTGTTTAACCAGTAACTACTTATTATCTGGGGAAATTAGGCTGAATGCAGAGTTTTTCGCGCACTCCTGGTTGATAAGCTGCCTTTTCATGGACACATAATAGCTCATTTGTGAACTGTTGCTACGCTACAAATTTCCATCTATTCGACGTCCCAAGTTCTACTCTGACCTTGCACTCTTGAAACGGTCAATTAGAACCGCTTCTTACAAAAGTCTCTCACTGTGACAGTGTGTGCTGGTTTGTTCGCCACAGATTAACCGTATGTTGTGATATCATGCGTCACATTCATAACGGTACTATAAGGAATGCAAAGTGACAACAAAACTTAATATATCTGCGAACGGAGAATTAGCTACTGCTGACGTCATGTATGATGAGAAAGTAGCTGTCTCCTGTTTTAGAATGGTCGTACCGCCTAGATAACTTCAGAATGAAATACGGAACAATTTTCTAAGACTTCAAGGATGGATAATGCTTCAGAATACCTGTTGAGTACGGAACAACGAAACAACGAAGCGTCTTCTTCCATTTTATACGGCTGCTTCCAGAGGCTTCTCACAACTGCGCTGCGAGGGTAAACTGTAGGAATTGGTCAGAAACTAAGGTATACAGTTTGGCCTGCTAGAGTTGATCGAATACCAACTTAGAGTACAGCCGAACATGACGCTTGGATTCTTGCAACACGCTGCCCTTGCACACCGAAACCAGACTCCAGTAACCTCTCACTGACAAAGTTGTGCAGTGGCAAAGAATGACGGCGGCAGATCTTCCACATATTCGGAAATATAAAGATGCATATGACAGAATAAAGTGCGCTTGCATTGCGACTGCGAACTGTTTCCAATGGCTGCGCGTATCGACAGCCTGCCATAGCGAGCGTACGACGATATCAGCGTTTAATACCTGGCTCCAGGGTAGTAGCACCAGAGCTCTGGTAGTTCCGGCATTCGCCGCCAGGAAGCGGGCGCCGCTCTATTTACGAGGCATCTACGGAGGTTGGTGCGATCTAGGGAGCTGTGCTACCCTAGACGTCAACGCAGCAGAGAAAACATTCACTGCTTCCCCATATATACGCAATGGAAATGGATTACATTGTTTTGAACACCGGAAATGTGGAACTGAAGTAGTTCGGTCGTCTCATCAAGCGCTGCGTTACGTAATGCTCAACATCCATGATCATCATGCTCTAGTCAGAAGATCGGCAACAATTTAGGTATTCAATTTCCGTTCGAAATGCAGCTGGAGTACGTCGCCCCAGCTATAAAATCAACACATCATTAGTTCTGTTCTCCACCTACACCTACATCCAGACGCAGAGAACCTATGTGAATCTCTTGGCAAAGGGTACTTCATATAGCACCCGTTTTTAAGGCATTTTCTAGTTCCGTAAAGATACGTCACGCTGGAAAAAGGATTCCTCTGTTATAAGTCTAATATTGTGGTCTGGATCTCAGAGGGAACGATACGTAGGTAGCTGTAGTATGTTCCTAAATTCTCTACTGAAAGTCTGGAAGTTCTGCTCTTCCAGCATCTTCTTGAGTGCTCCCATGGATCAAACAAACGTGTGACCATTCGTGCTGCTCTCCATTGTATACTCGGTCTTGGTTGAAATGGATCCCACACCCTCGTGCAATATTTTCAAGCTGGCCACACGACTTATTTGTATGTGACCTCCTATACAGATTGACTGGATTGTCCTAGTAATCAGTCAACGAACAGAGTTATGCAACCTGCCTTGCCTACAACTGAGCCTATGCGATCGTTGCGTTTCATATCCCTACAAACTGTTATACTCAAATATTTGTATCATGTCAACGATTCCAAATGTGACTTATTTATGTTATAGTCAGAGAAGACTGCTATTTTTCTTCTGGAAACTGCAAAACATAACAGATCTGGAAACTTAAAGGAAGTTCCCAATGTTTAAACCACTTTGAAATCTTATCACGATCTTACTGAATAACTTTTTTGCGAGAGTACTTGACTGAAGACAACCGCATCATCTCCTTAGAACGACATACCTGATAGGTTGCCCTGTGTATCTGATATTCTTGCAATGCATGTTCCTATGTTCCTGTGTGCACGAAGTATTTCCCGATAGTGTCCTTCAGCAAAATCAATTTCGTATCATGCATCAAAATCTTCTTTAGCTGGCGAAGATAAGCGTTCCGCATTACAAGAAAAGATAAGCGTTCCGCATTACAAGAAAAGAAGACCCTGGATCGACTACAGCATCGACTGTTCGGCCCTCGATGATTATGTTGGTGAAATTTCCTGTCGTCTTAGTAACTGACGCCCAAGAAGGATTTTCATCTGTGACGGCCTCACTTCCACAGAAGCTCCCTTCCTCAATTTTAATGATTAGACAGCTAGGGGAGCGTCTGCTATATCTGTACGGCGACGGGGAACAGCTACAGTCTGTTGCGAGTCCGTACTCGTCCAGGATATGGCGATTAGCTTCGGCTCATAGGTCACTCTAATTGACTGAAGTTGATTGGAATAGGACTGTCTTGGTGACTGACATATTGAGGCGGAATAGTCGCTGAACATTCGCTTTCTTTCTTTCTTCTCCTGTGTCGATGGTCTCAACGTTTTATTCTCGAGTGGAAACCCCCGATTTTTATTGCATATCCGGTCCTATGCCAAAAAATACGAACGGTTTCATCAAAACCATTGTTTCCCATTCGTGATAAACGGCGCTGTAATCGACAAATAACATTGACAAAGCTGCTGGTATGCCTTTGGGGATGACAGGTCGTTGTCCAAGAAACTCTTCTGTTCCTGACGTTTCGTCCAGGACTGCGCTGCACATCCTCAGAGGCGCTCATCCACTGAGTCTTGCAGACAGACCAGTCGAATATCCGAGAGCGACATATATACTTTACAAAGGGGGGTGTGGTCGAAGTAACACGTGATGAGCAGAGATAATCCTTGTCAAAGATAAAACTTAACTACAGAGTGTCGTCTTGTCGAAGATAAAATTGGCTAGCTATTCTCCAGAGAGTCTGCCCATGTGTCGCTACGTTTCATTGCCTCTTTTTTCCTGTTAAAATTATCCTGATGTTTATAAGTTTCAATGGCTTCTCTACAAAGCCGTTGATAGTAATTTAATGTCGTAGATAAAATTTGTGTTTCTATAAACTTCACTTCGTGGTTTCCTGACTGTCTGTGAGTTGGGTTTTCGTTGGACAGACAATGGTTCGGCCGACTGCCTGTCTCACCTAAACGAGCGTTAGTTGTTGAATTCCAGGTCCACCCTCGGAACTGCTAAGCGCCCTTGGCTGTACTGCCTTTTTTGTTTGTTCTTCTAGTTTGTACTTGTATGGCTTGTAGCCGATTTTTAGATTAAGGTTGTTTTGGCCTTAAGGCGTCAGATGGTTTGGGCCTTAAGCCCAATTTAAGAACTGTTTTGCGTAAAGCATTTGGCATTTTTTTTACAAAATTAATGTTATTGTGTCTTAAGTGTTGGGCCTTAAGCCGATTTTGTGTTTAAGTTGTTTGCTCCCAAAGCGTCAGATTCTTTGGGCCTTCAGCCTAATTAAGGTTCTGTTTTAAGATAAGGTTTTGCGCTTTAAATTTCTGATTTTGGTCGAGCTTTAAATTATTGGCTTTCAGTTGTTTTAAAGTGGTCTTGCCCTTAAGGCATGAGATTGTACGGCTTTACGGCGTACTCAACCGCTAATTAAGTTCCAAAACTTAACCGGTGTTTTTTTAAAATTTTTCTTGGCAATTGTAATGTTTGATCAGATAAAAGGTTGTGTGTTCGAGTGTAGCTGACAGCCGCTTATTTTGGCCTCTTTCCACAACTTAAGCTACCTGTCGTGTCCTCCGGGTTTAGCAGGGCGTATCAGCTACTTTACCATACAAGTAGCTTATTTTCCAGAAATTTCAATAGCTAGTCATATTATTTATAGTAGACAGCCACATTTGCAGAACCAGAGAAACGTTTGGACGTTAGTATCAACAGTTATAACACTAAGATTTACATTAATATCGTAACTAAATGTAGAATCAAATGCTTTGGTTTTTAACTTCACAAACAGGTACTTGACATTTATTGATTACAGTGGCATCTAACACGAACAGGAAACAACGGTTTGAGTAAGCCATACGTGTTTTCTGTTGTTGAATCTGAATATGCAATAAGAATTGGCCGCTGCTATTTGAAAATATTAAGTTGACCTCACACTCGCAGAACCGATGGTGCAGTGGTGGTCAGTTGTAGCACACACAATGTCCCCTTTGCTAATATCAGATTGCCACCTAGAACCAGTTTTTCACATGACGCTTCGTTTTCTAAGTATTTCTTTGCCTCGAGTTAAAACAAGCAACGTATTTTTCCCAAGAGACGTCAGACACATTTTCTGTGATATTTCTGCAAATATTTGCAATTTAGTTTCTTCAGTGTGTAGCTGGAGTCAGCCAAAACAAGTAGTGCTTATCAAGTCTTTCAAGTGACGTCCATTATGTACAGAAAACGTCGGTTTGTTTCCCGTTACAGGCAAAATAATTTTTACAGTGGAACTTTACGTGCCATCTGGACAGAGCGGTTCCAAGTTAGTGTAAAGCGATATGCGTGTTATCGATTTGTGCTGAGAGGGACAGCATGTAAAACAAAGAATAACCAGTACAAGAGCAGCAACTGAGCAGAGCTGCTACTCTATGTCGGTAGCAGTCAGGTCGGGTCGACGCGGTATTGTCACTGCTGGCGTACTGGTTATTGTTCGTGTTTTACTGTCCCTGCTACATACATCGATAGAAAAATATTGCACAAGACGACACTGAGACTGCACTATAGAATGGGAACGTAAATTTCCGCTGTATAAGTCTTTTAGCTCGTAACAGGAAAAAACTGACGATTTCCGTATTTGTTTGGGTGGGCTCTAACGTCACATAGCAGAAACAGAACGGCAAATATCTGCTGAAATGGCAAAGAAATACATATACATCCCAAAGATGAGAACACATCAGGTCATGTGATTATGATGTCAGTTCTACATTTGATTAAGGATTCAGTCCAGTTGTAAGACACCTAGCATAATTACTGTCCTGCGTGTCTGTTTCTATCATACAGCGCTCCTGCTCCCTCTCTCCTTCCCCCCCCCCCCCTTCCGATATGTGAATTCCCCTCCAGAAACAGCTACAGATATATTGCGGATGGGTTCAGTTCCAGACTAAACATAGGGGATTCCATCTCCACACATTTTCTTGCATGTAACGCTGGTGAATCTACCATAACACTATTCTAGATGTGACGCAGACGAATACCGCCTGCATGCTATTTTGGATAATGGGGGTATCGTGTTGTGGTGAGGATAATCATTATTTTCAGCGATGTTGTGTGTGTGTGTGTGTGTGTGTGTGTGTGTGTGTGTGTGTGTGTGTGTGTGTGTGTGTGTGGTGCTTTCCTCGCGTTATTTTATGAGTATACTGGGAGCATTTCATAGTAAATAATTCAGGGATGTGTTAAGTCTTAGCGATAGTATATTGGTTGCACTGTGGTAATTGCACATTGTTATTCTCAGATCGGAGCATTAGGGGAAACCACCTTAAATCACATTACAATAGCAGGTTCAGAACTTGCAGGAACTGCCTAGTACGTTGCTGCTCATTGTTTTAATTAAGATATGAAACTTAAAGTAGGACATTTGGATAATTAACTATCCTAAAATGCCTCTTATTCTCTTGCATAACGTGTTCAGTTTGATTTAGAAAGTGCATCTGCATTTTGATCTATCGTACCACTTCGCCAGTTTTAGGGTCTTTCCTGCCTATTGGCCAAATTAGTTTTTTTACTTTTTTGATCTAACAGGCTTCTTTTTCTTTTTATTCTGACTGGAAGCAGTGCCTGGTTTCTGTTGATAAAATTTCAGAGATTTTCTTTACCTGTGATATATGGACTTCAAGAGTTGAAGCTCGCGTAGTTGGAATAATAATAAAAATCTGATCCTCTCACTACAGGGCACAGAATTCAAATGACCCTACTGGCCGAGAGCATCATAATGCCTTGGGGGCAAAGTTAGCGCGAAGATTGACGGGAAGGGGTTGGGGCAGGGGCTGGGGTGGGAGAGGATAGAAGACAGAGGGCATGAGGCATCGACTGTAACAGGCACAGCTGCGTCAGCTATAATCTGATACCAGCTGCCGACGTTAGTGAAAGTCATCTGCACCATCGTGTTTTTTCCGTCCAGAACACTCAGTTCTACCCTACTATCTGCTACTACTTCCATGACCTACCATATTAGTTACATAGGAACAAATACGACTAATGAAAACTACACTCCTGGAAATTGAAATAAGAACACCGTGAATTCATTGTCCCAGGAAGGGGAAACTTTATTTACACATTCCTGGGGTCAGATACATCACATGATCACACTGACAGAACCACAGGCACATAGACACAGGCAACAGAGCATGCACAATGTCGGCACTAGTACAGTGTATATCCACCTTTCGCAGCAATGCAGGCTGCTATTCTCCCATTGAGACGATCGTAGAAATGCTGGATGTAGTCCTGTGGAACGGCTTGCCATGCCATTTCCACCTGGCGCCTCAGTTGGACCAGCGTTCGTGCTGGACGTGCAGACCGCGTGAGACGACGCTTCATTCAGTCCCAAACATGCTCAATGGAGGACAGATCCGGAGATCATGCTGGCCAGGGTAGTTGACTTACACCTTCTAGAGCACGTTGGTTGGCACGGGATACATGCGGACGTGCATTGTCCTGTTGGAACAGCAAGTTCCCTTGCCGGTCTAGGAATGGTAGAACGATGGGTTCGATGACGGTTTGGATGTACCGTGCATTATTCAGTGTCCCCTCGACGATCATCAGAGGTGTACGGCCAGTGTAGGAGATCGCTCCCCACACCATGATGCCGGGTGTTGGCCCTGTGTGCCTCGGTCGTATGCAGTCCTGATTGTGGCGCTTACGTGCACGGCGCCAAACACGCATACGACCATCATTGGCACCAAGGCAGAAGCGACTCTCATCGCTCAAGACGACACATCTCCATTCGTCCCTCCATTCACGCCTGTCGCGACGCCACTGGAGGCGGGCTGCACGATGTTGGGGCGTGAGCGGAAGACGGCCTAACGGTGTGCGGGACCGTAGCCCAGCTTCATGGAGACGGTTGCGAATGGTCCTCGCCGATACCCCAGGAGCAACAGTGTCCCTAATTTGCTGGGAAGTGGCGGTGCGGTCCCCTACGGCACTGCGTCGGATCCTACGGTCTTGGCGTGCATCCGTGCGTCGCTGCGGTCCGGTCCCAGGTTGTCGGGCACGTGCACCTTCCGCCGACCACTGGCGACAACATCGATGTACTGTGGAGACCTCACGCCCCACGTGTTGAGCAATTCGTCGGTACGTCCACCAGGCCTCCCGCATGCCCACTATACGCCCTCGCTCAAAGTCCGTCAACTGCACATACGGTTCACGTCCACGCTGTCGCGGCATGCTACCAGTGTTAAAGACTGCGATGGAGCTCCGTATGCCACGGCAAACTGGCTGACAGTGACGGCGGCGGTGCACAAATGCTGCGCAGCTAGCGCCATTCGACGGCCAACACCGCGGTTCCTGGTGTGTCCGCTGTGCCGTGCGTGTGATCATTGCTTGTACAGCCATCTCGCAGTGTCCGGAGCAAGTATGGTGGGTCTGACACACCGGTGTCAATGTGTTCCTTTTTCCATTTCCAGGAGTGTAGTACATATAACAGAATACGACCTTATTGTATTGGCGTTCTTTTTAGTGGTTCCTATATACGTACACTGAGCTATTTTTAGAAAAAGTGAACTACAGACAAAATGGATAAATAAATATGCGATGCATGAAGATTTCAGAGAAAGAATCACGGTGGAACGGAAAGATAGTGATCAACAGCAGCATTAGTGACATTAAAATTCTATTGTTAATGTTGCGGATTTGGTAACCAAAGCAATGGCCAATAGAGCACGTGTGCGATAAATCTGAAACAGTTCCGCTTTAGTGCCGACGAAGGTGTTAACAACAGGTTCTATTTTGGAACACCCATAGCTGGTGTTCACTACTGCACGATCGTCTCATAACCATACAACATACGTAATGCCACCAGATGGTCTGAGCTACAAAAGAAAGAAAGAATAAAATTAGATTCTTCCCCTTATAGATTTAGTCGTAGAGGAATGACCTAACGGATCATTCCCGCTTCGCGACATTGATAGAGTTCCTAAGAGGTGGTACCACCGCATTTTCTATGGAAACAGCAGTGGTGAATCTGATTTTCGAGTTTGCTACACACTCTGAGAGTAAACGTATTTGTTTGAGAGCTGGGCAATATTTTCTTTTTTTTAAGCGGGATCTGCCGAAGATCAGTAACGGTGTTGCCCTGGAAGGCGCAAGAAAAACAAATCGTCTGAAAGCTTCCGCCCAATATTTAAGTAATTTCTAAGGTAGTTGAATGTTAAATGATAACTGCCTTAAAATCAGTAAGACGTCTCTCCGATTCCTCAGGATCAAAACGACGTGGAAGGTTAAATTCTAATTTTCTCAGCTGTCCGAGAATTGTGTGTTGTGGTTGGCAGGAG
This sequence comes from Schistocerca gregaria, assembly GCF_023897955.1. NCBI lineage: Eukaryota > Metazoa > Arthropoda > Insecta > Orthoptera > Acrididae > Schistocerca > Schistocerca gregaria. The sequence goes on from NC_064920.1 coordinate 100,585,895, forward strand.
AGCCAACACCGTTTTGCTAAAGGAGGCCGAAATGCACGCGTTTTATCTCACGCAGTCTCACGTGAGGTCTGGAACATGACAAGGGAATTAGAATTGAGAAAAACGGACGTAGCTGGTGGAATACTTAACTTTAATACATTAATGACGAACGTCGCTCTTGACGGTACTTGATTTACGATTTCAATAGAAACTGATCATGGCGCCTTGATAGGTCGTAGCAAATAACGTAGCTGAAGGCTATGCTAACTATCGTCTCGGCAAATGAGAGCGTAATTTGTCAGTGAACCATCGCTAGCAAAGTCGGCTGTACAACTGGGGTGAGTGCTAGGAAGTCTCTCTAGACCTGCCGTGTGGTGGCGCTCGGTCTGCAACCACTGATAGTGGCGACGCGGGTCCGACGTATACTACGGGACCGCGGTCAATTTAGAAGCTACCACCTATCAAGTGTGGTGTCTCACGGTGACACCACATTCCTCGCCCGCAAATCGGCGTACGGTTGTGGAATAAGACTTCCGCCCGCCATGAGGAGGACCCCATGTTGACGTATGAGACGAGGTGGGGAGCCTAACAGGCGAGGCTGTGCCACCCGCACCCTGCCATTCGGATGGCGGGGAGCTAGGAAACGCCTGAAAACCTGCTCCAGGGTGCACGCCAACATGTGGTGTATGCGCCCGTAGAGACACAGGAGGGGCCGAAGGGTCGACCTCCATCGGGCAGGGGCACCCGACGGGTGAAGACGATATACGGTCCGGAGCGGGCAAGGGTTCCATGTCGGAGTACAACTGGTCACGGGAAGCGAATGGCGACGCGTGATCCAGGGAGGCGCCGGCGGTTGCAGCAACGCGTCCACTGCGGTCTCCGCCGGCGGGAGAACAGGCGGCGGCGGCGGCGGCGGCGGCGCGTCGCCATAGGGAAAAATGGAAGGCAGCGTCGGTAACACCTGGGGCTAAGGCGAGCCAGTAGATTGTTCTCCGGGGCGCTGACCGGACGGCACCGTCACTGAAAGCAGACGGCGAGCGTCAGATCCCGTGCGACGACAGAGGCGCAGCTGATTGAGATGCCGACGCACCTCACCAGAGGCCCCCAAAACCAGATACATTGCGCGTGTGAGGCAGCGAAGAATGCGCCCTTCGAGCCAACGCCGTGAACCTCGGTAGTGGCGATAGTAGAAAACGTCGCCTGGAGCAAAAGCAGGTGTCAGCCGCTGCGCAGGAACCTATTGCGGCGGATGTAGCAAAGACATCAAGGTCCGATGATGACGAGCGTGGAGCAACTCAGCCGGCGAGCGACCATCGCGGGGCTGAGAGCGATACGAGGACAAAAAGAGCAATAACGCGTCCTCCCGAGAATGCGACTCTTTCAACTTCAAAATATGTGACTTGAAAGTCCTAACCAAACGTTCAGCGACACCGTTTGACTGTGGCGAAAACGGCACGGACGTCAGATTTTGAATACCATTGGCCTTGCAGAATGAGTGAAATTCTGCGGACATAAATTGTTCGCCATTGTCGGAAACAATAGTCTGTGGCAGACCTTCAATGCAAAAGATAGCGGATAACGCTTGCATGGTGGCAGATGACGTCGTGGAAGACATCCGGACAACAAAAGGAAAATTACTGAATGTATCTACCACAACCAACCATCGAGCATTCTAGAATGGACCAGCAAAATCGATGTGTAAGCGTTGCCAAGGGGAAGTGGCTTTTGGCCATGCTAAGAATTTCCGCGGTGGTGCTGATTGTTGTTCGGCACACACCATGCACCAAGAGCACATATTGGTAATCGCGGCATCGATTCCGAACCAAGTACAGTGCTGACGAGCAAGTTGTTTCGTTCTCACTATACCCCAATGTCCTTGGTGGAGAAGCTGTAAGACAGAGGACTGTAACGAACGTCGATTCCCGGCGGGGTCAGGGATTTTCTCTGCCTCGTGATGTGTGATGTCCGTAGGTTAGTTAGGTTTAAGTAGTTCTAGGGGACCGATGACCGTAGATGTTAAGTCCTATAGTGCTCAGAGCCATTTGAACCATTTTTTGTTTGCCGGCGCGGTACACGTGGCTGAGAGCTTGGCGGTAGAATGGTAGAACGATGGGTTCGATGACGGTTTGGATGTACCGTGCACTATTCAGTGTCCCCTCGACGATCACCAGAGGTGAACCATTTTTTGTTTGCCGGCGCGGTACACGTGGCTGAGAGCTTGGCGCCAGGGGCGCGGCCGGGCGCGAGGGTTGTTTACTGCTCCGTACAGCTCGCCCGGTGTGCCGGTTAACCTGACACACTGCTGGCGAAGTTTCAAATGATTCCTGAGCAAAGTCAAGTGTGTCCTGGCGATCAAATATGTCAATCACTTGTGCATTCTTGATTGACTAGTTTCAAAATCTGTTCCCTTATACGAACATCTGAAACGTTGTGTGCAATTGCATCACTTACCATAGTATCTGTATAAGGGACTCCACATTGACAATCAAAAGCACAATCCCTAGTAAAGCCTTGCAAGGTTGCAACCCACTCCCGATTAGTCTGACCTGCCATACGTTTTGTAGTAAAGGAGGTATGCCTTTTCGCAACTACATTGACTGAGTCTTTGAAATATGCATCAAATGCAGACAAAATTTCCTCGTAGGACAGAGTTGCTACGTCGCGTCGGGGAAATAATTTGACTATCACACGGTACGTGGTCACCCCGACCGACGATAACAAAAAAGGCTGCCGCTTGTTACCTTGAATTCTGTAGGCGGCGAGATGGAATCCAAATTGGCGTAACCACTCCGTCCAGCTTTCCAGTGCAGCATCAAAAGGGCGAATAGTTGGTGCAACTGCGTGTTGTGGCTGCGTTATTGGTGAAGCGGCTGCTGCTGCATCGTTTTGCATTGCACGTTGACTCTGGATGAGCTGTCCAAGGGCATCCAGTAAGGCCTGCGTCTGCTGATTCTGTAAGCGATAAAATTCGGACAGTACATCTGGAGACTGTGGCGAAACTATTACAGAAGTAAATCACGGCAATATCGATAAGAACAATTTTACTTTGGTCGCCAATGTTGTGGTTGGCAGGAGAGCCAACACCGTTTTGCTGAAGGAGGCCGAAATGCACGCGTTTTAGCTCACGCAGGCTGGCGTGAGGTCTGGAACATGACAAGGGAATTAGAATTGAGAAAAACGGACGTAGCTGGTATAATACTTAACTTTATTCCATTAATGACGAACGTCGCTCTTGACGGTACATGATTTACAATATCAATAGAAACTGATCATGGCGCCTTGCTAGGTCGTAGCAAATAATGTAACTGAAGACTATACAAACTACCGTCTCGGCAAATGAGAGCGTAATTTGTCGGTGAACCATCGCTAGCAAAGTCGGCTGTACAACTGGGGCGAGTGCTAGGAAGTCTTTCTAGACATGCCGTGTGGCGGCGCTCGGTCTGCAACCACTGATAGTGGCGACGCGGTTCCGACGTGTACTACCGGACGGCGGACGATTTAAAGGCTACCACCTAGCAAGTGTGGTGTCTGGCGGTGACACCACATTTTGCATATCCAGCTTCTACTAAATCATAATTAATCAAATAACAAAAAATTGATATGAGTGATCTGTTTCACAAGCGTTCCTGAATCATTCCATACAGTTGCTGTATCTGTTCTGCACATTTTCGAGGAAAGACTCGTTCATATAATCTGCTTGCATTCAGTAACAAACATTGAGATGTATGATAGTGTAACATACATATTTACCACTTGTATAAGAAAATACAATACACAATACACATATGGCTTCTGCATAGCAAATCGATTTTGTACTATATATAATGTTGCTAGCGTGTTATTTTCATGAGAAGTCACGGTATTACAATCTATCACCCAACCATCGCAACTGAAAGCATGGGAAAACAATTCATTTTGGTTGTATCAGAGCTTAATGAAAGAATTTTTCCTGAAGTATGAACTCTACAAAAAAATTACATAATTGTTCCTGTACAGTGTGATGTTAAAACTTTCCCTGCGTACTGACTGTTCCATAAAACACGGGAGAACTGCCGGATATCAGTAACTTCCTACCACGATATTTCGGCGCAGAGTCTTCTGGCCATCTTCAAGTGAATGCCACTGTACTAGCACTGGCGAGTACGCGCTGAGCTCCGCTATTTAAAGCCTTCTGAGGCGACATTGCGCATGCCCCGCTCAGCGTGAGCGTTCATAACGGCTCCGTGCGCTGAGCCTCGCGCCCTCCTCTGTGAAAGCCTGGCGTATCGGTGTCAGGTCGATTTCCATCTTTATGCACATAACCAGTACAGTGTTAATCAAATTGTTAGTTGCGAGATAGACAGATGTGCGTCTGCAGACGCTTGGTTGCTTAGTGTGTCATAAACTGTAGTGTCACATGCGAACGAGAAATTAAAAGAGGAAAACATACCAGAATATGAACACTGCTAAATTTTCGATTCTTAATATGAATGTGAAATCCTATAGGATCGACCAATGCCTGAATCACAGAACTTCCGTTTATTAGTTCAGGTAAACGCAAGACCCGTTTATTGAGTGAGACAATTGGCAGTAATATAGGAAAAGTAAGTGTAACGAAACTAAAAATTGGTGTGGTTGTCGAAATTGCGATGCGTGCCGGAAAACTAAATGCAGCAATGAGAAGCAAAAGAACTGCTATGGGATACGACAAAACTGCCACTCTCACATGAAAGCTCAACGAAACGAGTGATCACTTCGGGTGTCAGCCTGACGGGAAGATTAATCTGACGAGGAGGGCGAAGGCAGATACTGCAAAATAAGAAGATAAAGTTTCAGAAATTTGACAAGAATAATTAAGCTATGTGAGGAACTGGAAGCATATTTCTCCACTCTGTTTTATTAAACTAAAATAACTGTACTAGATACTTATGCTTTATTTGAAATTATTTGAAGTGGAGCTCAAATCTATTTTACATTCATACACGGAAAGAAAATGTTGTGACATGTTTTGTTGGGTATCATTCGGTAAACCAATCTGTTGACCATAACATTCTATGAAAGTCACAGTTCTGATGTTTTATTTTGCTCATCCGTGTATAACCAAGCATTGTGCTTTCATCAGGAGGCTTGTACTATGGAAAAGGTTTCAGTTGTGATAGTTTTCGAAGAATGCCCTGAATTTTGTGACAACAGCCACCATGAAGAGTAAATTTCGATACCTCAATCCAAATCAGATAATTACTATGTTTACAAGGCAATCTGTGATAGTATTACCATGCAAACGTCGTTTTGTTAAAATCCTGAAATTAACTGTTATCTGTGCCTTTAATCACGTCAGTATCAACTATGTTAAAAATCCTCTGCTTCTGTTAGATGCTGAGTACAAGAAACTGTATATCCACATTTCTAAGCTACGATATCAGTTAAATGGAATTTTTTTTTCTATTAGTTACACGGCTTACATTGAATGTGAATTTGCTTTCCGTAAAGTACAGTCATATCTTGAAAAAACATCTTAAAGCTAAAAAAAGTACGATGAAAAGGACGCTGGTGACCATTCTATCAGTCAACTGTTAATAACTGCGGTAAGAATCATTTTACTTTTATGTCCACTTGTCAACTCATCAGTTTTTAAAAGAACGTTGTTGAACAGAGGGCAATGGGCTTGCGGCAGTGGATACACCGGTGCCCGTGAGATCACCGCAATTAAACGCCGTCGGGCGTGGTCGGCACTTGGATGGGTGACCATCCAGGCCGCCATGCACTGTTGCCATTTTTCGGGGTGCACTCAGTCTCGAGATGCCAATTGAGGAGCTACTCGACCGAATAGCAGCGGCTTTGGTCAAGAATACCATAATAACGGCCGAGAGAGCGATGTGCTTCCCCACGCCCCTCCTATTCGCATTCTCCACTGAGGATGACACGGCGGTCGGATGGTCCCGGTAGGCCACTCGTGGCCTGAAGACGGAGTGAGTTGTTAAACATAGGCTCTATGACGCAACGCAGCAGTAACAGCTTATGCCACAAACTATTTCAGAAAATTTGGAGGAAAGTAATCTCATTTATATAAAAATGCTAACGCTTCTCGACGTTTCTCTTTTACTCGTATTTTGCGTAAACTCCTTTATTCAGTATATAAATGTTCGAATATAACAAATCAAGTAGTTACAAACATTACAATAACGTAAATACCGTGACTGGTCTCTCACGATTAGTATATGTATCGTAACAACTTTCTTTCAAGCTACAGAGAATTTTTCACTCAGTGGTAAATTGAAAGGAAACAGGAAAAAGCGCACAACGTTAGATACAAGGTGCGTCTTATATTATCACCAACACGGTCGATAAAATTGTTATACAATGGCAAGCCCATTTACGTTGTCAGACAGAACAGAAAGCACCGTTTGTTTGCTATTTCCGTTGTCTGGCAATGGTGCTGGGCTTTCCAAATGATTGTTTGTGTACAACAGACGTTCACGCAACCCAGAATCCACTGTCATCACGCTCTGGATTTACCTCAGTTAATACGTACTGTCCGCTTCACTGATTGAAACAAAAGAGAAAAAAAAACAATCAGAGTTGTAAAAGAGCAACGAACTGCGACTTTTCTTGTTTACCGCACTGGCTCACAGATACAAATGCAGCGTCTCGACGAACACCAAGGGAAACATGCATATGTACCACGTGTTTTATTAGGAGATTGCATCTTGCGCATTATTTCTCTGGTGGGGGTACACATATGTTGTGGCTGGCTCTGAGCACTATGGGACTTAACATCTGTGGTCATTAGTCTCCTAGAACTTAGAACTACTTAAACCTAACTAACCTAAGGACATCACACACCTCCATACCCGAGGCAGGATTCGAACCTGCGACCGTAGCGGTCGCGCGGCTCCGGACTGAGCGCCTAGAACCGCTAGACCACCGCGACCGGCTATGTTGTGATTCATACAATACTGCAGTAATACGCACGTAATGCAACATAGGGACTAACGATGTTGGACGTGCTCTGGAAGTGACGGTCGTAATTCTTCGATGGGAGATCATATTTATCAGAATGTAGACTAAAACACACACAAGCTATTCATCTCATGTGCCTCTTTCATCCTTTCTTTTCTTTTCTTTTCTTTTACTTGTATCCGAAGCCTAGTATCACAGTAGACAGTACCCACATGGTTTTATACATATTTACAAATAAAATGAACATTCTGAAATTTTATCGATCTAATTTGAAATCCACATGTCTTTTGTCCAAATCCCGGGTTTGATTCCCGGCAGGGTCAGAAATTTTCTCTGCCTCGTGATGACCGGGTGTTGTGTGATGTCCTTAGGTTACTTAGGTTTAAGTAGTTCTAAGTTCTCGGGGACTGATGACCATAGCTGTTAAGTCACATAGTGCTCAGAGCCAATTTTTTTTGTCCAAAACTGAGCCACATCATGGATACTTCTTTTTTCCAGCACAAGGTCCTGCGCTGAACAGGTAAATGGACAGAAGGCACCGACATAGGAGCTTCACAGGTAGTTCCTCTCTACACTCATACTTGCTATCGTCTCATGAGAAACCCCACAGACATCGAGGAAACACTAACATATTATATATAGTTAGATCACATTTTTAAGTGTGTTAATCAATGTGCCAAAACTCGTAGTTTACCGATGGACTTCGAGCTTCTGTGAAGCCTGGAAAGTAGATGAGAGTTTATATTTAGGCTGTGAATTCCGGTAGCTTCAGGAAGGACTCTATCGACACCACCTCTTACAGCGACCTGGGTGACTCAGTGATTAGCACATTGGACTCGCATTCTGGAGGATATCAATTCATAGCCATGTCCTGCCATCCAGTTTCATGTTTTCAGTGATTTCCCTAAGAGCCTCCAGACAAACAAAAGGATGGCGCCTTTAAAAAGGGCACGGACGATATACTTACCCATCATTTCTTAAGCCGAGCTTTTGATCCTTTTCCAATGACATCACTGTCGGCGGAACGTCAAACTCTTACCTTCTTTTCTTTGTAGCACGTTCGTAAACATTTAAGAAACCTCCAAATACCCCACTCTTCAGTTTGGCTGAGCGGAGGATCTTGTCAGGGTTCTTTTCAATGTTGTTGTACTGACTCCTTTAGAGAATGCCTTGACTTGTCTCGAGGGAGTTTCAGTGCTTCTCTTTCTTGTTCGAATGATAGTTTTCTTGATTTATCCCGGGCTGAGGGAGATCATCACCATTCGCCGTGAGAGTGAACGATGGAAATAACTTCGAGATTCAGCATTTCCTTTACTCTCCAGAGCCAGTATGTCCACCATTGACTAATATAAGTTACCATACATTGGATCGTCATATAGGATTATGAACCAAATAAAGTTCTGGAGATCCCATGTTCCTCAAAGCTTCCAGATCATCCTACAGGATGAACGGATGACAGACACGAAAAAGTGATACACAATTTAGATGCGCCCCTGTTTCTATGATTTGTGGTCACTGGTCACTTTTGTCAGTCTAGATATCTACAGGTTTTTCAGGAAGTTTGGCAATTCTTCAGTAACAAACGCTGTTTCTTCATCAGAAATTTATGAAACTTTTAACTTACTGAGTCGCTGCCGAAGTGGTTGATCAGATAACTGACTTAAACGAGTGTAAGTTATGAATCACAAAACAGAGTGTCGAGGCTAAGAGGTATAAAAAATCATTCCTTTATATTCCAGTACCTATCAGGATTTATAACTTTATTTCTCCAACTTTGTATACAGGAGCACAAACATTTTTATGCATGTTGACACAGTTCATTGTGGGCTTCGTATGCATCTCGACATATGTTCATAAGCATGACAGGTATTATTGACTGTACTGAAGCGTAGGTTAGTTGTCTCAAATCCACCAGATCTCTAACTTTTGTTCTGTAAACAATATCCTTGATATGAAACTTCCTGGCAGATTAAAACTGTGTGCCCGACCGAGACTCGAACTGGGGACCTTTTCCTCCGCGGGCAGGTGCTCTACCATCTGAGCTACCGAAGTACGACTCACGCCCGGTACTCACAGCTTTACTTCTGCCAGTATCTCGTCTCCTACCTTCCAAACATTACATAAGCTCTCCTGTGAACCTTGCAGTTTGGAAGGTAGGAGACGAGATACTGGCAGAAGTAAATCTGTGATTACCAGGCGTGAGTCGTGCTTCGGTAGCTCAGATGGTAGAGCACCTGCGCGCGAAAGGCAAAGGTCCCGAGTTCGAGTTGAAACGTCCCCTTAGAAAAATTTACACAAGACTGTGCTTAAACTGAAACACAATATTTTTTAGCGCAACGCAATCTGACTTTCAAAAATCCCTACGAAAGAGGGGCCCTGACTAACATTAACCTATACGTTTCACAAATCACTTACCTCACAAAAATCTTCGTTACTCAAACTACTGCAATACAGCGAGCGCCACTACTGCCAGCTAAATAAAAGATTCAAACTACTGAAGGCACTAACTACTGATAGGCATAGTTAGCAAATGAAAGATTTTAATAGAGAACAAACAATGTATTTACCTCACTAGTCATAATATATATAGCAGTTCATGACACCAATTCTTACAAATTTCAAAACTGCGCCATCTCTCTCCCCACGTCCACCACTGCTGGCGGCTCACCTCCAACTGCCCAACGCTACGCGCTGTTAGCATCCAGCAGCCGTTGCCCGACACTACAATGGCAGACAACAATGCAAACTAAACACAGACTGCGCACAGCACAGCCAGTGATTTTTCATACCAAGCGCTAAGCGGCGTTACCAATAAGAAAACCTAAACAGCCTACTTACAGAGTCTCGGTCGGACACACAGTTTTAATCTGCCAGGAAGTTTAATATCAGCGCACACTCCGCTGCAGGGTGAAAATCTCATTCTGGAATATCCTTGATAAGCCCCCCTGCAGTGAATCTTTAGTGGAGTCAGATCTGGAGACTGAGGGGCAAGGCAATGGAAACCCCCTTCCCCATCCAACGTTCAGGAAAGGTCTGATATGCAACATCCCCTTAGAAGTAGGAAGGGGGAGGGGCTGACGTGGGGCATCGCCCTGCTGGGAACGACATCGGGAGGCATGTGTGGAGTAGAATAGTTCACCAACATATTGAGGTAGGTGTTCCCAGTCACTGCAGACTCCATAAGAAAGTGGACCAATCACACGATGTTTATTTATGTAATCCCAACCACACTTTAACGTTTCGTGTGTTCCTTTCTTAGGCAGTCAGTTATCCTGGAGTCTTCCTTCCCAATATTCGACAGTTAACTCTGCAACATACGTGGATGGTAGATTCATCGCAGAACAGCACTGCATTGCTGTTGTCATTGCTGTCATCTCTACGACGCAGCATTTCAGCGGTAAGATCATACCGTTCTCGGTGATTCTCAAGCTAAATGTGATTCCAAATTCCGAGTTTGTAAGCACGCAAATTGTAAAAGGGGGATGGATAGTTCCCTCCTAGCTTGTCTAATGGATTTACGAAGGCTTCTACGGAATGCTTGGAGCACACATTCCACTGTCAATTAATTCACAAGCGCATTAGAATATTTTCGAGAATTTGAAACTGAAACCAAACTTACCGTTTCCTGATGCATTCTGTCCCATTGACAAATGGATGTACATGTTTAAAATGTACATCCTATTCTCTTCGCCGGCCGGTGTGGCCGAGCGGTTCTGGGCGCTACATTCTGGAACCGCGTGACCGCTACGGTCGCAGGTTCGAATCCTGCCTCGGGCATGGATGTGTGTAATTTCATTAGGTTAGTTAGGTTTAGGTAGTTCTAAGTTCTATGGGATTGATGACATCAGAAGTTAAGTCCCATAGTGCTCAGAGCCATTTGAACTATTCTCTTCTCGCACGCCCCTGAACATATGTTACAGATTTTAATTCTGCTAACCATAGCACACTCTGTACCTTTCGCTGTGGCATCCACACGTTGATTGTCAGAGTATGTCTGCCAGCTACACACTAAACATTTTTGCGCATGTGCCATAGGATTGCGCTGTTAGTAAAATGGTGAGGATGAAACATCGGAGAGTATCTCAGTGGAGGTCATATACCCAACAACGCAAAACGTCGAATTTCTTCGTTGAAAGCATTTGTTCAGGTGCATCTGTAGTCCGGGTTGCCATATGTGATACAGTTTAAGCATGAAGTAGATTATACAATGTAACATATTTTGAGCTGAGTCGTGTGAAAATGGTAATAAACATCAATGGTTTAAATACTTACAACGAAAGGTAGAAGTTTATAGTTTTAGTTAAATATCGTTCATTTATGAAGTGCGTTAATTAATTCAGTAGTTTTAGTGTGATTGGCGATTTTCTCAAAAACGTTTTGTTTTTCACTGAAACACCTCTTTCAAATCAAATAAATAATGATTTTGTTCATTAATAAACACAAAACAATTGACTTTTGGTCATTATAGATAGATTTTATAACTCAATGTTGCCAACTCTCTGCATGCAATCCTACCCCCTGCCTTCTTCCCTCGTTTAACATTTATACTGCCATAAAAAGCATGTCTTGTGACGCACATGGAGCACAGTGAATGTCAGACATTGTGATAGATTCCTCTCACAAATCAAGAGTAGCACCGCAGAAAGCCTGCGACTGACAATCGACCTATCGATTTGTTGCACTCGAAGTCTCTCCTCGTTCACAACCTGACATTTTTATATAGGTCGATCGCAATTCATTTTCCTCTCGAGAAAAATACTGTCTGTTCCAAGCCCTTCGGTGTTATTGCCGTTGCCATCTTTAGAAAAGTCATCTGTCAGCTGTGACTGGAACAGAAAATAGTTAACAACACATAACATATGAATGAAGGATTGCAACTTCCAAGATGGTTCTGTAAGTGCTGTCAATATACAGGAACCACGTTGCGTATCTCTTTTAAATGAAAACATTGTGGAGCACGCTTTCTAGGCGAAAGTTGGCGCACTTTTGAGGATCATCTACGTTGGTGCAGCTACATGCAAGCGCTGACTGCATGCTTCTAAAATCTACCTATATATGAAGCATGGGGTTACTAAAGTGATAGGCCTATATTATTTCAAGCTTCGCACTTCGCTGCCGGCCGGAGTGGCCGATCGGTTCTAGGCGCTACAGTCTGGAACCGCGCGACCGCTACGGTCGCATGTTCGAATCCTGCCTCCGGCATGGATGTTTGTGATGTCCTTAGGTTAGTTAGGTTTAAGTAGTTCTAAGATCTAGGGGACTGATGACCACAGCAGTTAAGCCCCATAGTGCTTAGAGCCTTTTTTTCCACCTCACTGGATGCTTTTAATGTTGTATGACTGATTATATCTCAGTTTAAGGTTTTAGCGAGAATAGGCAACGTTTCCTCTTCTGTTATCTAGAGCAGTAATGTTTGTAACTTTCGAAAACATACATTTATAACATCGGAAGATGAATAGAGAGCGCTACACATACAAAAATAACATATTCTCTTTTCAGGCTATATTTGTGTGGCGTCGGGTAAGAGTATAAATGGTTTGTTATTTAGTTTTATAAATAACAATGCTTTTAATGTTTTGTATTTTTGTGCAGTGTTTTGGATACAGCAGCCTTTTAGTGTGAACAGCTCAAGAGCGATGGAGAACGTGCTTTTTAGTAATCCTCAGTTAGCAAGGTCAGAATAAAGCTCGCCAAAACTGAGATGAGATGCTCTAACTCTGTAACAGTACTGCGGAGAAATCGGGAACGATGGCGACAAAAAAAAATGTATGCTGTCATTTTAACTGAATAGTATATTCTGACAAAAAATGACATGCAGAAGCGTTAGTTTTGGTGAACATTAAAGTCTGCACTATCGCACTTAGCTCTAGATACTGTTCAGAGACGACTTCTACTCGTTATTTGTATGTACAGAATTCTTAAGACTCACCTTAAAAGTGGACCATAATGTCAGACACTTGACATGCAGTTTTCTGTAGTATAGTGGGAAGCACACTAAAGAGGACATTTAAATTAGCAATCCAGGCAAGTTCACGTTAACACAGTTTCACGAGAGACGTGTATATGCGATATCTCATTCTACGAAAAATAAAAAATAAAATGGTATGTTACTCGTCATTAACGCCATAGAAGGTTATTGGACACGGACACGGACAGAAAAACAGCACATTCTGTAGAGTAGTGTAAGACATTTCTAGTGACTGATGACGATTGAATAGCCTTGCAAAGCATTGACACACCGGTCTTTATACACTCATTGTGCCGACGGCGAATTAAAGACTCGCTTCAGAATTGCTAGCAGCATCGGCAGCAGCACTCATTCAGGACCCTTAGTGACTACGAAATATTCTGTATCGTTGTTAGTTAAAGACTAACGACGATCGCAATTTTCTCCACGTAAATCGTTACTCCGTTTATACTGTATAAATTCTCAGCCCCATGGCTTTTAGACTTTAATCTCCAGAATTTTCCAAATGGAATCACGGCAGATAGTGGCCTCTGAAGTGTCCTTTTCTAATTTCTGTACGATTCTTAAATTACAATAAAATAGTGAAATTTGGTACAGTTTCATTATTACTTATATCAGTTACAGTGCTGACTCAGTGACTGACGAACACCGTTCTGGCCAACCGTTGCAGTTTCAACTCCCTCACTTGGACCTACAGCCGACCTCCGTGTGGTTCGGGATAGTTGATAAGGTTCAAGTTAGTACTGGTAAAATTCATAACATTATCTGTACCAAGATGAAGTACCACAAAACATTTGCAAGGTGGGTCTCAAAGGAGATGACACGGATACACAAGGAAACAAAGGTTGAGAGTGTGCACAGAGCTAAAGGAACGTAATGAAAGAGGAGGTGAGCACTTCCTCAACTAAATTTTAACGTGGGATGAAACTTGGATTCACTATTATGAGCTAGAATTGAGAGGACAAAGCATTGATTGGAAGCACATAAACTCAGCTGTCAAGAAAAAATTCAAAACCCGAGCAGGAAAACTGATGTTGACGGTGTTTTTGGATGCTGAAGATCCAGTGTTTTGTCACTATCTCGAAGGGCAGCGTACAATCAACAGCCAATACTACTTGGATTTGCTTTGAAACAAGGTAAAGCAAGCCACGACAGAGAGACGTCGTGGATCTCAGAGGAGAGGTGTGATTCTCCTGCAAGACAACGCACGTCCTCATATTACTCCACTAAGCCGTAAAACCATCGGAAAACGGACTGGAAATACTGGCCCATCCCTCTTACAGTCCTGATTTAGCACCTACTGATTTCCATTTTTTTGGTGCACTGAGAGAGTTATTACGTGGGAAGAGGTTTCAGAACAACGAGGACGTGAAAAAGTTTGTGGGAAAATGATTCAAACATCAAGATAATGAGTTCTTTGCAGCCGGAATAAAGAAACTTATAGCCCGTTGGAACAAGTGCATAAATACTGAAGGGGATTAGGATGAAAAGAGGAAAAAGTATTGTAAAAATAAATGCTTTTTTCTACAGACCAATTTGTCTCTTTCATTATCGAATGACCTTCGTAATATCATCCATGAGATCCCTATGGGTACGATAGTAGGGAGTACTAGTATATTCCTCGATTTGTTATTACCCTAAACTTCGTTAACTGGCTTTCTCGACAGAGATTACATCTGTGTTCAAGTGTCTGCCTGTTCAATTTCAATCTCTCTTCCGTGGGTGAAACAAACCAGAGGCCGTTCGTGCTGTACTTCTCTGGATATATGCAGTGTCCTCTGCGAGACGTATGTGGTATGGGTCCTACACACCTGAGAATTGTTCTAGAATGGATCGAATGAGTATTTAGTAAAAGATTTCCATTGTAAACTGATAACATTACCGTAGTATTCGGTCAGTGAACCGAGATCTGGCATCTATTTTGCCTACGACTGGAATCATTTCATTTAATTACGATACAAACTGGTGCGCCCGGATACTTTTATAAGTTGACCCACTCCAAGTGCGACTCGCTGACAGAGATAATGTTTTTAATGTCATGATCTCTCCAAAGCCTAAGAGTCTCTTTTTCTTTGTGGACGAAAGTGTGACTGTTTTGTGTACCTGGACATACTGTAACAACTGCTTATGCGACAATTGCAGCAATATAATAGATACTTCATTCTGCAACAGGACGGCTCTCCACCACATTTTCTTCGCAATTATCGTAATTGACTTGGGGTTGGATAGGACGTGCTTCCCACGACGAGTATTCTCTTATTCAGTGGCTCTCACTTTAGTCTGGCGTAACACAGTTTGGTTCCTTGTTATGAGGTTATGTCAAAGATCAAGTGTTCCTGCCTCCGCCATTACTCTGATATCGACCATGAGAGTGTCGTAAGACGCGGCGAAAACAATGTTCATACTGAGCATCTGTAATGGGAATTACAAAGTTGGAGAGACGTCCTGTCTGCTAAGAAGTGTCTGTTTCCTGTGTGAATAACCCAGTGTACTCTTTTTTGCATGGTTCCTCGTGGGCTGTAACACAACTACGCAATATTAACCATTACACAAACTGAAGAAAAAAATAATCCAGTGGGCAGCCCATGTAATCCGTATGATACAAGAAAAGTGAAGAAAGCACTGGAGAGGAAACCAAACAAGAGACACCCCATAGTACGACCAAGACATCGCTGAATGGACGACCTGCTGAAGGACCTAGCAGCCCCTGAGATAGAAGACACGCTAAATTACCCGTCCTCTTCGCTTCATGTCTGTATCTCTATCACCCATCTCCATTCCTCCGATCAGAATGATTAGATTATTTAATTCATCGATTTAACCCAGTAATGATTTGCTTATTTCTTGGCAAGCAGATTATGACAGAGCAATAAAGACTGTATTACACTAACTTTTATTTATTTATTCATTTATTTAACCTGATTTGATTACGATCATCAGGCTGTCTCTTACATGGGACCATGGTTTCACATATACAGTACCTTTTTACTTTATAGTTACCAAGGAAGTAACAATATTAATGCGACAAACAGTATTAAAACGTTATGAGAGTCAACAATACTAACAAATAATTTTAATACTAGCAGCACTTGTACTACTGCAGCTGCTGCCTCTGATAGTGATAGTAGCAACAATAATGACAATAATAACATTTATACTGATGGCAGGTATAAAAACGAATTTGTTAGGGTACAAAATAGATGTTTTCTGATATAGCCAGTTCAAGGGAAATGTAATTCAAGGAGACTATATCACCTAAGAACACAGGGAACTGAGGAAGATCTGGCTGGAAAGAATGATGTACATGGGGAACGAGTGCAGACAGGGACAATATTGATCCTTGCAGCTGATTTAGTAGATATGTTATTAGGTGTATTTTGAAGTTGGAGATGTTATTCAGTTCTCTAGTATCATGTGGGAAGTTATTCCTGCTACTGAGAAGAACTTAGGGAAAGTGCATGAACGATGAAGTGGGAGAGGAGTGATTTTGCTGCGATGGGAACGTGTGTTACACATATACAGTACCTTTTTACATTATAGTTACCTAAAAATTACAATATTAATATGACAAACAGTATTAAAACCCTTTGAGAGTTCGAAGTGGAAAAAGTGTTATGGTCGACGAAATATGAGACATAGTGCTTGTTGATGCGATAGTAGAGAAGACAGGGGGTGTGAAACCATCTCTGCTCCTAACAAGGATAGCTATAATATGATGGTGAAATATAATCAAAGCGTTCAACGTCACACATATAAAGAACACAAGCATTCGTAACTAGTTCCAGCAACTGTGAACTTTTTTGAGGAAGACCTTGCTAGGTAACATTGTTTCAATCAATAACTGGAAGAATGTGTGTATGTAGAAGACTGATTTTCAGATTTAGAGGGAAGACTTCTTTATATTTCCCTAGGGCATGGAGAGATGTTGATGCCTTCTTGAACACTGCAGTTATGTGCTCAGTCCTATTTAGATTTTCCTCTTAAATTCTTTGCTGAGGGAGAAATGTCCATATTTTCCCCATTTACGGTTGCAGAAGGTAGGGACTCCCGATATTTCGGACCGCTTTTGAGAGTGCCCACAGGCCGGTACTGAGACTCTCGATAGCTGTCGTTAAGTTTATTGGTTTTGCTCTTGGATGTAATTGGATACTATCAGCGTCCTTGTGGCATTTGGAGCATGAGAAAACTGATGACACATCATTGACGTAGAATGAAAAGAATGTAGGAACTAAGTAGCTACAAATTAGAAATGTATTATTTGTTGTCCCACGGACACTCCTTTCTCCAAAAGAAATTCAAGAGAAACCGTGATTGAGAGTTGAGCCGTACACCTCAAAATTCAATAAAATGTTTGTGGTAAAAGATCTTCCACGTCATGTAAATCTGTTGTTACGCCATTATTCCTTGTAAATATCACTCTTACTGCAATTAAAATATGTACAGTTTATTCTGTTATATAAAATGTAGTATATTATAATTGTAATATTCAGTATACTTTATCAGTCACTATCGCCCTTAACATAAATAATCGTACTATCAGTCAGTACATTCACGTTAAACTATTTTAAACTATTTCAATTTTTTAGTCAGACAATCAGAAAGAAGCTTAAACCAGAAAGAGCGCTTTGAGAATCTGTAAGTTAAATGTATCTTTGGCGGTAGACGTAATTATCTGATGTGAGCAAAGGTATCAGTCGCAACATTACAGATATTGCGCTCCTTTTGTGCACCACACAAATGAAAAAGTCATTGTTTCACAATTGTAAATGGAAAAATCGTAGCAGCAACAAGCACGGTAGAAAGTAAGCACATGTAACGAGTAAATACACAACTCACGAACTATAGTAGCTGTACAATTTTCCACAGACCATTTGCAGGATCCGAACTGCAGTCGATGTTTATAATGGGACTACCATGATGTATTTTTTTAAAGTTTGGGGCGTCCTCACTCCTTGGAGAGATTTGGTGAGATATGGAGGGAATTCGTCCCTCTCCTCACGTGAGGCTTACATTATAATTTTTATATAATTTAGTTTTTTTGTATGCTTATGGTGTTGCTTCACACCGCTGAAAATACCTATTACATTCCTCGGGATTAATTTTGTTAAAATATGTTATCCTTCATAACAATGGATATTCCCTGAATATTCTCTGCCATTTGACAGATTTCAACACAATTAATTTAATTTAACTCTAGTGAATTTTAAACGTAGTTATTATTTTCACCTCTAATTCTGCAGAGAAAATAAAGTACCTAGATTTAGAAAGAATATTAAACAGCGTTGGCAGGTGATTCCAAACACTTTATTTAAATGATGCCAATCCTGTGTAGCATTCGGACGGACGGACAGACATACAGACAAACAGAACAAAAGGTTCCACGAATTTAATTTTAATCGTTTTGACGGATCCCTAAGAAATGACCATTTATTGATGTATTACATCCACTAAATGCAACTGAACATTTACCTATTTTGCAGATGGAAGACAACAGCGTTCGTAACTTCGATTGCACTGTATGATTACGCAGCTTTGCAATCTCTTGATTTATGTGGTCACTAAGAGAATTCTTGTCCGTGATCTTCAGCTTAGCTTTCTTCCATAAACGGTTAACTTCTCGCTAGCGTGTTTCTTTCGTCTTGTTGATATGGCGCTTAACATACAAATTGTAGAAGTTTCAATACAAATTATCATTTAACGTAGTAACAAGGTGCCGTGTGTAACGTATTCAGTGTAGTGAGGCCATAACGACCGGAGGGCATTTTCATGTTGTCTATACTTGGGACTAATTTCAGAATGTAAAATGATTTAAGTTCTAACAAAACTGTATATTCTGTGAATTAAAAGTTGACGTGACCTATTCATGACTCCCTCCCTCTGCTTAAATGACATTTGAGGAGACTTTGCGGACCCTCCCCCCATTTTGAGATCACGTAGTCAATGGACGTCCAGTAACGATGTAGTAACTGAATACAAGTATGTATTACACCAAATTTGTAGGGGGTGAAAAGCCGAAATGCGTATTGGCAGAAATTAAAAAAAATAAAATAAAGAAGTGGCTGGTTGCTGTATTTCTTAAAATCATAGGTCAACCTGTGTGCATCTCCTGGGCGCTGTATGATTGACTTCAGTTCACCGCTCGGTGTACCCCCGTGTGATACATGTGACTGAGAAAAGAGTCAAAAACTCTGATGAGGTATATGATCCTAGCACAAAAAAGCGTGAATTTCGTAAACACTGTAAACTGGAAATGTACAGCTAACGCCAACACATAAAACTAAAACTTAATGAGTTTCTAATCATCTTGAGTCCAAGGATTGTGTGAAGTCACCAGAAATTGCTATGAAGCCACCTTATGTGTAACCAGCACTTTTTTTTAATACTACGACATGACTCTTTCGTTATTTTTGGCAACGATTGAAACCGAAACGCAGTTGTCTAAGTGGTTGATGATGACTTACGTCAGGTAGAGTTGCGTACAATAAACGCTAACCCTCTTCTTTAATTGATTCACATAGAATGGAATTGCTCTTAATCATCTGCGCTTAGAACTTAACAGCTACAGCGTAAGACTGCATCAGCGGCACCAATGCAGCAGCAAAGGGCACCACAAAAGCGACAGGACGTCTCCTAAGTGAGAAGCACGTAACGTAAGGAGAAGAGTAGCTCACGGTAATGAAGTGTGCTAATAGCACTTACTTGAAGAGGAAATTTCTGAGACTGTACCCCTGCTACACAAGGTTGAATGTTTGTGGTCACACACTGCGAAATAACGCGAAAAGTAGGTAAACGAAGCTTTCTAGAAGTTTGAGAAGGACGCCGAAGACAGAAGTCATTAGAGCGCATCTGCTATGGAATTGCATCATCGTGGATTGTGGATAATAAAAAAGATCCTTCGTTTGCAAGTTCGGCTTTCTTGAGCGTGAGAAGGAACGAAATCTTCGGAAACACTGAAATCTGTCCCACGTATATCACTTTTCTAAAATCTCCGCTGACCTCTACAACTTCAACACAGTATTAAGTTATTTTATAACTTCTTCCTCTGACTATTTAACTGGCAAAAAACGATTTCACCTCATAAAAATAAGCCTCGTTATGCATCAATAACTTAGTACAGTCTCGCGATGAGAATAATCCATCACTAACTCCGCTAAACTTATACTTTTCTTCTCCTACAAGTTAAACTGGCGAAGTATCAACAACGTCAAATTAACAGCTGCACTCGAAAGCATTCTTTATAACGTAAGGTACAAAAATAATTAAATGCATCCAACAGAGAAAAGTGAGACCGCATGTGTACGACAGTTTAAAACATGCAGTGGCGACACTGCTGCCGAATTTTATTATACACCACGACAGTAGCGCTCAAAGCGGACAGAAAAATACACTTTTGAATACGTATCCGATGAGTGCAAATAGTATCGCTTAGACTGATTTGTAAGATGATTTTTACAACAGGATGTGTATGTAGCACCACTAAAATCGGCACTAACTACAAAATGAAACAACATTTGACTTTCGTTTGATTTCTTAGGACATCTCAAGTATCTAACGGTAAGTTACAGGACACTTCATTTACGATTCTCTTGTAATGTACAGATACTTACTGGAGAATGGTATTTGATTTTAACAAAAAAAATTGCTAGTAAACTGAAGAAGTCCTGACCTTTTGCAAAAAGACGTAGAACATATGCTCAGCAGCAGAACGTTTCCCTCGTTACACTTCCAGTGAAAGTAATGACTGTGGAACGTAGGGAACGTGTATGGAATGCAATTCTTAGATTTTATAACATACCACACAAAGCACCACTAGTGTATCTGAGAGGAAACAACGAGGATGTGATAATAAAACGTCAAAGGGTATAAAACTGTTTCAAACCACAGAATAAACCAATTACATATAACGCAAGAAAGACAAGAGTTTTCAACACATCCACTTTCAAAGAAAAAGTAATTATATTTACAAAAATAATAGAGTATTAATAAATGGAGTTTTGTATAATACTATGCGATAGGTCCCAAAACAGGTACTTGTCGAGGAAATAGTATACCACAATAAGAACAAACAATAACAGATACCGTATATATGCTTCTCACACTTTAAATTTGTGTTCTGTTACTAGCGGCGTAAGTTGCAATCATACAAACATTCGAAAGTATTTCTTCATAAATAAGTTGTAGTTTATGTCATTGAGCCCGTGAGACTCGGCAGTTTTTAAACTTATTTCACTATCATTCATGTCTACTGACAATTTACTAACACTTGGAAAGCAAAAATATAATAACTATTTCGTTAATTACGTACAACGATAATTAAAACGATCATTAAGCTTACGGTGGGTTTTCTCGCCTCTAGGGACGCTAGTGTCGTTCCAACTGTCAGACTGTAACAAGTTTCACAGCAGCGAGTGTCGTCATTGTTTATGTTAGACTGTGATGTGTAGGCTTCCACTTAAAATTCGTTATATGAAAACATAAAAATAGGATGTCTGCAGTTATATCAAAGAGACATAGTCTGACATATAGTACAACTAATAAAACGGATGGTACATGCGTAAGGTCTGTGATTTCAGGCAACACCTACAGTTTTGCGACCTTAGGCTCTGGAGCTGTGCGGCCAGTTAGTCTGACGATCATCTGATGGGTCCGGGCTGAGGTCTCTTTATTGACGGGGATTCTTCCACGGTGAACGGGGTCGATCTGGGTTTACTCAGTCTCGCGATACAGATTGAGGAACCACTTTAATTACAGGTAACAGCACGCGGTTCCGGGAAACCGAAAACACAGTGTACTGGCCACTTGCCTCTCCCACAGCTGCAAAACGATGTTGTACATCAGAGGATGCCACGTCAACCGCCCGACAACGTGTGTTTCTTTGGGTCTGACGGCTGAGATGTATTTTTACTTCGGCAAGAAATTAAGAGGTCCTCCGCAAAAACAGGGAGGTAAGGTTTACGTGGGTATCGCTGCCTATAAGAAGGGAGGGAATGTGAAATAAGTTCACTGATACTAGAGGGAGCTATAAAATGCCAAAGTTGCGGAGGACGTCATAGTTTGGAATATATATTACAAATAATTGACAATATTCTAAGCAAAATGCTACTGTGACTCGAAGACGTTGGCACAAGAGAGGAAATCTTGGAGGACTGCATCGAACGAAAAGAAGACTGATGACCCACAAACAATATGCAGACGTATAGAACATATCGCCATGAGCAAGCCTACTTTCTGTAGACAGAAACTGTGGTAATATCGTAGTTTACAGTTCAATATTGTTAGTCTAATGTGACAAAACAGCTTTCTTACTAGTATGAGTAGTTTAAGGACAAAGAGCAGTTTTGTAGACATATAAACAGCCACCCAGTTTCAGAAAATGATACAGATTAGAGTTCTCCCCCTGACGTCAGAATTTCCACAAGCATCACACTGAAAGTCATAAACAAACTGCCAGAAATGTTATATCTCAGTACATTGATACAGTGCTATTTAATTTGCCATCTACTACTGGAAAAATCTATCTTCACGCTCCTAATAAAGCACTGCAGAGAGAGTGAAGAATATTTACGATGACCTTCAGCCACTTCTATACGCAACATTTACAATTAATCCCATCCCTCTTAAATCTAAACTACGTATCCTTAGACTAGAACACAAACCTTGATTAAATTCCGTTTGTACTTACGCTTATACAAATAATCCCATCTGCCTCCACCAGGCAGAACATATTCTCCGCTTCCTCACTGATGCCCTTCTAACCACCCGCACCCGTGAGTTCATCCTCGCGATGTCAGCTCCATCATTCATCTTAGTTGTGCAAAATGTGCGTATCAGATAACGCCCATTTCTAATTAGAAAGCACAGAAATTCTAGCGTGTCTTCACCTCTCGCATATAAATCCATGCACCGCAGGTTCTTTCATTTCTATAGGCTCCATGTGTCAATGCAATTTTAGCACCACCTACTCCCACACCATAAGATAATCGTGGAAGTATCACTGAATGTAGCCTATCCCACTTACCCAGTTGTAGTCTTACCATACAAACCACCTGTCAGTTCCTTGTTCGAAATACACTACTGGCCAGTAAAACTGCTACACCACGAAGATGACGTGATACAGACGTGAAATTGAACTGTCAGGAAGAAGATGCTGCGATATAAAAATGATTAGCTTTTCAGAGCATTCACACAAGGTTGGCGCCGGTAGCGTCACATACAGCGTACTGACATGAGGAAAGTTTTCAACCGATTTCTTATACACAAACAGCAGTTGGCCGGCGGTGCCTGGTGAAACGTTGTTGTGATACCTCTTGTAAGGAGGAGAAATGTGTTCCATCACTCTTGCGACTTTGATAAAGGTCAGATTGTAGCCAATCGCGATTGCGGTCTACCGTATCGCGACATTGCTGCTTGCGTTGCTAGACATCCAATGACTGTTAGCACAATATGGCATCGGTGATTTTAGGAGGGTAATACGGAACGCCGTTCTGGATCCCAGCGGCCTCGTATCAGTAGCAGTCGAGATGACAGGTATCTTATCCTCACGGCTGTAACGGATCGTGCGGCCACGTCTCGATCCTTGAGTCGACAGATGGAGACGTTTGCAAGACAACAACCATCTGCACAATCAGTTCGACGACGTTTGCAGCAGCATGGACCATCACTTCGGAGATCATGGCTGCGGTTACGCTTGACGCTGCATCACAGACATGAGCGCCTGCGATGGTGTACTCAACGACGAACCTGGGCGCACTAATAGCAAAACTTCATTTTTGCGGATGAACCCAGGTTCTGTTTCCAGCATCATGATGGTCGTATCAGTGTTTGGCGACATCACGGAGAACGCACATTGGAAGCGTGTATTCGTCATCGCCATACTGGCGTATCACCCGGCGTGATGGTACGGAATGCCATTAGTTACACGTCTCGGTCACCTCTTGTTCTCATTGAGGGCACTTTGAACAGTGGACGTTACATTTCAGATGTGTTACGAGCCGTGGCTCTACCCTTCATTCGATCCCTGCGACACCCTACACTTAAGCAAGATAATGAACGACCGCATGTTGCAGGTCCTGTAAGGGCCTTTCTGGATACAGAAAATGATAGACTGCTCCCGTGGCCAACACATTCTCCAGATCTCTCACCAACTGAAAACGTCTGGTCAATGGTGGCCGAGCAACTTGCTAGTTACAATATGTCAGTCAATACTCTTTATGAACTGTGGTATCGTGTTTAAGCTGCATGGGCAGCTGTACCTGTACACGCCATCCAAGCTGTGTTTGACTCAATGCCCAGGTGTATCAAGGCCGTTATTACGGCCAGAGGTGGTTGTTCTGGGTACTGATTTGTTAGGATCTATGCACCCAAATTGCGTGAAAATGTAATCACATTTCAGTTCTAGTATAATATATCTGTCCAATGAATACCCGTTTATCATCTGTATTTCTTCTTGGTGTAGCAATTTTAATGGTCAGTAGTATATATCTTTTTTTCATGCAAGTTTCTATTTAAAACAACTATTTTTAAAATGATCCTCAAATAATTGTTATTACAGTTGCGAGATGTCCACTTACAGCATATACTTGGAGCTGAACTATTCATGCTTTCTTAACAATTTTGTTTTATTAACATTAATTTCTATTAATTTTAGTCAACTAGAAGATGAAAAATTTTAATTATACTGCCGTTTCGCCTCTAAAGCAATTATTTTACTGCATTAAAAACTATTGATTAATTCTCGAATACCGCTTTCTTTGCATCAGCTACTCACCGCATCCTTTGTCAAAGTGAAATGTGAACTGGTTCCTCTCTCTACAACGTCACAATGGAGGAGCCTCGATCTCCTATATTTCACGAAACTCGAACCACCCAACTGTCTCACCTGTGATTAGCAATCCCACTGTCACTTATTCAAGCACATGACAAAAACATCCACTTTACACACCCTCATATGTCACTCTATCGAAAGTTTGATCACCCGCCTCTGCCTAATTATGACACACTTACAAATTTAACTAAATACTTCTTATACTCACATACCATGGCTCCTTACCACTCGAGTGCTTAACTTACCGAAGGTTGGTTCTTAAGGTCATATGGATGAGGTTGTCAACGATAAAATCGATTTCTGAAATAATGCATTTTCAAAATATTTACAGGCTCTCGTTTAAAATTGTGTATAAAATATTCATAGGACATGCATAGAAGTATTTTAAACCGTTTTCTTAAATTGTGGTACACAATGTTCGTCACCATGTTCATGTGACACAAAACATGCTTGATATAGTCTGCCTTGCCAGAGATATAACTGAGCACAAGACAGTTATCTTTTTTGTTGGCTACACTGAAAGACAGTTGACAATGGATGCTGCATCATTTGTATTGTTACCTTAGAGAGTAAATCGGTGTGCTTATTGTGAAAGACATCCTTGACGAAGCCACTGAGTTTTCGTCACTTCATCATACCAAGACCTAGACTGAGGGTATTTAAAAAGAGTGTACATTGGCTGAAAATAAACATATATGTAGGACTTGCTTGTGAATTCGAGTTAATGCGCAAGTATTGTAAGTACAATGTTATTTTTCTTCAGTTTTTCATATTTTACTGAAGATACAGGTAGAGTGTATAATATTAACTTTAGACTGATTTATGGATTATGATTTACAAGTATGGGCAGGGCTGCTCGTGCCATGTTATGTGGCATCATGAACCTCACAATTTGATAAACACATCATTGCAACAAGCTCTGCTATTGAAGATATGAAAAAAGCTGGTGAGGGAGCTGTTGTTGAAAATAATCATAAAGAGAACTTGTCCATAGCTTTCGATGAGAGTTGCGACATCAGAGGAAGCAAATCTCTTAATGGTGTTGTAACAGCTACAGCTGTGGACACTGGCAAGGTAGCTGAGTGGCAGTACTTTGTAAGCTTTGCGGTTGCACGGATATAAGGAAAAATAAATATAAGGAACAATGAATACAAATCATCATGGGTCAAGTGATGGTATGGAGGTTGCTTTATCAGCCTTCTGTAAAATTACAACGTTAGATACATAAAATATCTTAAAGATTGTGAGTCAAAGGCATTCAAAGAAGCTGAAGAACTCAGGCATTAGGGAGCAATGATAACTAGAATCTGTAGGCCACGTTCAGAAAAGGATGGGATCAAGGCTTTGACAGCCCAAAACCTGCATGAAACGCAAGAAACTGTAGCATGGGGAAACTTTAGGTGAGAAGAAAAGACAGATAAGTGCTGCTATAGACCATACTCAGAAGTGCTACGGTGTAACAGTTAGAGAAAATACAGCAGATGCAGAATTAATGGGAAGAGCAGTCTGAGTTCTGCTTCTTCATACAGCTTGAGGCTCCAACATGGGCTAAACCAAAAACAAGAAGGTAGTTGCTGCAAGTACAACAGAGGCAAGATAATCATACAGCGGTACGCTCACCCTCATCATTTGCCACCTGCCACATTGGACGAAATATTCAGAGACCTAGCAAATATTCTTCCACTAATGAAGTGTCTTCAAAACCAGACTCAGAATAAAATGTGAACCACATGATATCGGACAGACTACCTTAAACCGTGTTGGTGGGTACAAACACTTTTCTTTGGGGTTTGTGATGCTTTTTCATTCAATAAGGTCAATAGTGCAAAGTGCAAAATGTTGAAGAATATGAGGATCCGTGTATGATTAAGAACTGCAGCAGCTTTGCTTTTCTTAGACAAGAAATAACTGTATTCAAAGCTAGCTAGACTTCATAGAACACACATCAAGAGAAAGCAGTTGGAGAATTCTGATGATACTAGTTATGGACTGGGTACAGACTGGAGGTAAAATTTTGAAGCACACTTCTTGTAACTTTAATTCTTTGTACATAAGGTAAAGTTCCTCTGTCCATTAATAGTACAGAAATGAATTTCTCACGAGGTGTTCCTTAAGGCATTGTAGTACATCTGAAAAAATATTTGTGAAATTATTTTGTATTAAGGGATCTGTATTTTAAAATTATTTTAAAAAATAGTATATCTCAGGAAATAACTTCCTACTACCTAAAAAAAACTAATTCATTAGAAAAGCAGAACATATGTCTGGGTTCTGTGAAAACATAGAGAGTACAGTCCCAATAAAACATGAGAAAATGTTCCACATTTTTGGCTTATAATATCCATTGGCCCGTGATAGTTGGCAGTAGTCATGAATCGATCAGCTTACTATTGTTATTGGTTTAAAGTGAAAATACACTATGTGATCAAAAGTATCCTGACACTCCCAAAAGCATACGCTTTTCATATTAGGTGCACTGTGCTGCCATCTACTGCCAGGTAATCCATACCAGCAACCTCAGTAGTCATTAGACATCGTAAGAGAGCGGAATGGGATTTTCCGCGGAACTCACCGACCTCGAACGTGGTCAGGTGATTGGGTGTCACTTGTGTCATACGTCTGTACGCCAGATTTGCTCACTCCTAAACATCTCTATGCCCATTGCTTCCGATGTGATAGTGAAGTGTAAACGTGAAGGGACACGTACAGCACAAAAGAGTACAGACCGACCTCGTCTGTTGGCTAACAGAGACCGCCAACAGTTGAAGAGGGTCGTAATGTGTAATAGGCAGACATCTGTCTAGACCATCATACTGGAATTCCAAACTGCATCAAGATCCACGGCAAGTACTATGACAGTTTGGCGGGAGGTAAGAAAACATGAATTTCATGGTCGATCGGTTGCTCATAAGCCACACATCACACCGGTAAATACTAAACAACGCCTCGCTTAGTGTAAAGAGAGTAAACATTGAACGACTGAATAGTGGAAATAAGTTTTGTGGAGTGACGTATCACGGTTCACAATGTGGAGATCCGATGGCAGGGGGTGGCTATGGTGAATTTCCCTGTAATGGACTGGCCTCCACAGAGTCGTGGCCTGAATCATATAGAACACCTTTGCGATGTTTTGGAAAACCGACTTCGTGCCAGGCCTCTCCGAGTGACATCGATACCTCTCCTCAGTGCAGCACTCCGTGAAGAATGGGCTGCCATTTCCCAAGAAACCTTCCAGCACCCGATTTAACGTACGCCTACGAGAGTAGAGGCTGTATTTAAGGCTAAGGGTGGGCCAACACCATACTGATTCTAGAATTACCGATGGAGGGCGCCCCGAACTTGTAAGAAATTTTCAGCCAGGTGTCGGATACTTTTGATCATCTAGTGTATATCGTGAAGTGGTGTGTTTTGCCCACCCGAGCGAAATATTTATTCCTTGACTACTCGTTGCTCCACGGCGAGAGAAGAAAAGTAAGAAAATCGGAATGTGACTGGACTTTGTTAGGATATAGTATAACAAGGGATGTGTATGAAGGGTGTGCAATGAGACAGTCATTGTTAGCAGCCATATTGTATAATCTGTGTTTTTCGAGATTCGCAAGCGTTATACAATGTTAATGTGGAGTTTAGTAGCGGTCATAATACAGTCTTTTGCATGTCGAAAGTAATTGCGCGTATTTAAGTTTGATCATAGGATTTTATGATGAACTGTTATGTATTACAAGCTTGTGTAGGAATTGGAACATTTGGTGGCCGATTTTTGCTGCAGAATGTGTTTCAGTAACACGGTCAAAACCACAGAGAAAGTTTTTCTCTGCTAAAACGAACTCATTTCACTCCCACGCAATCAAGAATTGACCAAATGCGAATGGCAGTGTTCCACTTCGACAAGATCATATAGAATTTTTCTTTCTTTTAGATTTCAAGAATTTTACAAGCAACAGTCGGAGTCGGCAGCTGCATCTACACCACGAGAGTAACTTGTCTACGTGTACGAAATTACGTATGCTGTGGGAGTAGTCGACGCCGATCAGGATAGTTTCCTTCACAGATGTACAAATAGAGACACTACACACACTAGTTCAATAACAACGCGTACAATATTATGGAATTAAAAACATTAATTTCTTCTTCTGAGCAATAATATTATGGGCTCAATTTAACATTGTAACAATATAGAATGCGGCATACCCTTAGTAGTCTCCCATTCCACCCTCATTCCATTCTGAAAGTTTCTTCCTCAATTACAGTACATCTCTCAAAACAAACAAACAAAAATCCTACCTCTCATTGATCCTAAGATACTTCTAGTCACGAAGTAATTCCCTCACCATCTTCACTTACAGTGGACAACCAAAGTAGTTATGGCTTGGATCTTCAAACAAAACTAGAGCCTATTGGAAATTCCTGTCTGAACACCTTTGTTTTGGTTTTATATTCGTTACTTTCCTTGGGGCGAAGAATGAAACCCATTTCCTTTGCATACACTTCCTAACGATACATTATTCTGCTGTAACAATATTGGTATCGACGCAAATGTCAAACACTTCACATTCAGGTTAAGACTATCAATGATTATACAACTTCACACACGTTAATGAGCCAATTAAGTGCATTCAATCTGAATGTAGCATATCCTCCTCCGCTACGGCAGCGTCACGAACTCAGATGACCTTGTATTATCCCTTAAAGACTTAAATTGTTTCTGGAGAAAAGAAAATATTTATGTGTACTTCTCTTAGGCGAATTTTTAATGATATTAGATGAAAGACTTATATAAAAATATGTAGCAGTATTCAAAACGTGCTTTGTACACTAGGCTTCATTTTATGGACGAAGGGAACTAATTACGAAATATTTTCGACTGTACTAAACACTAAAATTATCATTCAATAATTGTCAGGCAAAATAACGATTTCAACATTCAACTATACAGCAGAATGTGGTGAATCAGCTGTTGTGGTTGGCAGGCGAGCCAACCGTGTTCCTAAAGGAGGTCGAAATGCACGCGTTTTATCTTACGCAGTCTGGCGTGATGTCTGGAACATGACAAGGGAATTAGAATTGAGAAAAACGGACGTAGCTGGTGGAATACTTAACTTTAATCCATTAATGGAGAACGTCGCTCTTTATCGTACATGATTCACAATATCAAAGGTACGGATACTGGCGCCTTGCTAGGTCGTAGCAAATAACGTAGCTGAAGGCTATGCTAACTATGGTCTCGGCAAATGAGAGAGTAATTTGTCAGTGAACCATCGCTAGCAGAGTCGGCTGTACAACTGGGGCGAGTGCTAGGAAGCCTCTCTAGACCTGCCGTGTGGCGGCGCTCAGTCTGCAATCATTGATAGTTGCGACACGCCGGTCCGACGTATACTACCGGACCGCGGCCGATTTAAAGGCTACCACCTAGCAAGTGTGTCACCAACCACATCCGTGTATTCTTGTGGTCACGAGGTATTGCGCACTGCTATGGACTGAGACATTAACTTGCTGATATTTTAATAGTGACTCCCAGTTTGCCAGTATTTGCGCTTGATAAAAATGTAGAATGTTAACAAATGTGTACTTCAGGTTTCCATCGGGAAAAAGTACTTCTGTTGCAGCGAAGACGTAATAAAAGTTACTGTACACTATTGTAGTGAGAGGGTTTCAAAGCGTTAAATAAATAGCACAATCGTTTGTATTGTAAGTGCGTGAATTCTATTTACATGCAACTGCACCCAAATACTGTTATGAGACACGCTTCTAACATCGTAGGTAGGGTGACGACTTTGAGAGAAGAGCCCAGGGAGAAGTACGTCCAAGACGAAGAGTAACAAACCCGGTGGTTTGTATGGTAACAGTATGATTACACGACGAATATTACCAGGAACAGAAAATGTCTATCGACTTTGATCCTGCATGCACCCGATTGTGATATACGGGCAAATATGCGTAAAACACATTAGGGAAAACTTTTAAAACTCCCCCTGTAAGTAAACCGTTCCTCATGATTTGATTTTATCCGGTAAAATTATTTATTTACTTATAATTGTACACTCCTGGAAATGGAAAAAAGAACACATTGACACCGGTGTGTCAGACCCACCATACTTGTTCCGGACACTGCGAGAGGGCTGTACAAGTAATGATCACACGCACGGCACAGCGGACACACAAGGAACCGCGGTGTTGGCCGTCGCATGGCGCTAGCTGCGCAGCATTTGCGCACCGCCGCCGCCAGTGTCAGCCAGTTTGCCGTGGCATACGGAGCTCCATCGCAGTCATTAACACTGGTAGCATGCCGCGACAGCGTGCACGTGAACCGTATGTGCAGTTGACGGACTTTGAGCGAGGGCGTATAGTGGGCATGCGGGAGGCCGGGTGGACGTGCCGCCGAATCGCTCAACACGTGGGGCGTGAGGTCTCCACAGTACATCGATGTTGTCGCCAGTGGTCGGCGGAAGGTGCACGTGCCCGTCGACCTGGGACCGGACCGCAGCGACGCACGGATGCACGCCAAGACCGTAGGATCCGACGCAGTGCCGTAGGGGACCGCACCGCCACTTCCCAGCAAATTAGGGACTCTGTTGCTCCTGGGGTATCAGCGAGGACCATTCGCAACCGTCTCCATGAAGCCGGGCCAACACCCGGCATCATGGTGTGGGGAGCGATCTCCTACACTGGCCGTACACCTCTGGTGATCGTCGAGGGGACACTGAATAGTGCACGGTACATCCAAACCGTCATCGAACCCATCGTTCTACCATTCCTAGACCGGCAAGGGAACTTGCTGTTCCAACAGGACAATGCACGTCCGCATGTATCCCGTGCCACCCAACGTGCTCTAGAAGGTGTAAGTCAACTACCCTGGCCAGCAAGATCTCCGGATCTGTCCCCCATTGAGCATGTTTGGGACTGGATGAAGCGTCGTCTCTCGCGGTCTGCACGTCCAGCACGAACGCTGGTCCAGCTGAGGCGCAAGGTGGAAATGGCATGGCAAGCCGTTCCACAGGACTACATCCAGCATCTCTACGTTCGTCTCCATGGGAGAATAGCAGCCTGCATTGCTGCGAAAGGTGGATATACACTGTACTAGTACCGACATTGTGCATGCTCTGTTGCCTGTGTCTATGTGCCTGTGGTTCTGTCAGTGTGATCATGTGATGTATCTGACCCCAGGAATGTGTCAATAAAGTTTCCCCTTCCTGGGACAATGAATTCACGGTGTTCTTATTTCAATTTCCAGGAGTGTATATTAAATTACGGCGGTAACAGATACTGCCATTAAATTATAAATGAACTTTTTTTTTGTCAGAAGTAACATGTTGTTTTATCAGTAGCTTAACATCTCCAGACATAGAAATGAAAAGCTGCGTATTAAAATACCGTACCAAGCAGTGACTTTTATTATCCTCTGACAATTATAGGAAGTGAGGAAGAAATTGAGCTTTACTTAATTTAGAACGGAAACGTATTTGAAATTCCATTTCATGAAGCTTTTAAGGAGGAAATAAGAGAATTCCGTTGTGGGTCGGTCCCTTCGCTATAGTATCGCGATTGAAACGTTCCTTACGGACGAAGTCTCTCGCAGGAAATGTATTTCGTCCGCAGAGCGGAAATTGCTTTCTTAGCCGGGCGCAGGACGACATTTTAGATTTACAGGGACTGCCGTTCAGGAATGGCTGCGCAAAATACTGCGTTCTCATCGCAGAATACTTACACATGGCATTCTATCCATATTTCCTCATCTTCCTAGAGCGAGAACAGGGTACTGACTATCAGTTAGATCGTATCCTAAAAAGAAATATTTGATTAACCCTCTCTCTCTCTCTCTCTCTCTCTCTCACACACACACACACACACATACACACACACACGCACACACGCACACACACACACACACACACACACACATACAGACATACACACACACACACACACACACACACACACACACACACGCACGCACGCACGCACCTACACACCTACAAGGACAGCTCTTTTAAGACAAATATTTTTCTATCGTAAAACGGTCCAACAGCAACAGAGATCGCACATCTCATACACCCACATATCTAAATTGATCATTGTAAGCTGTGGATTTATGCTATTAGGCAAAATGTCTTTGCTATCAATATCGTCTCTACTGCGAATAACAATCTTCCGTTGAAGCACATAAATTTTTTTGTTCGCTATATATTATGCCTTACGCAATTATATTTTGGGATACATCTGTGAATTCGACAATAGTAGCCCACACTGGTCCAAGAGTGAGCTAACTGAAGAAACTATGGCGAAAGTTAGCGTTGTAGTATAGGTCAATGTTGAAACGGAATTTTAGCCCGGAAATTCAGTGATGTACGGTATACAGCTTCACTATGCGTGTTGTTAGCAACTTGGAGTCATTAAACTCAAACTATGGTATTCAGTGAGTGAATAGGGGATAGTGATAGGTTGGTTCTGAGACAACGTTTATTAAAGATTCTACAGGAAGATTGCCACCGTTCTGTAGGTACCCTTTTCAACAGGTTTGCAAGAAAGATATGTGACAAATAAACATCACGATGTGGAATGTCCACTGTCTGCTCAAAAAATGGGTCAAATGGCTCAAAGCACTATGGGACTTTACTGCTGAGGTCATCATTCAGAACTACGTAAACCCAACCAACCTAAGGACATCACACACATCCATGCCCTAGGCAGGATTAGATCCTGCGATCGTAGCAGCAGCGCGGTTCCGAACTGAAGCATCTACAACCGCTCGGCCACAGAGGCTGGCCACTGTCTGTTCAAAAGTATACAAACACTCCTAAGTAATGCGGGACTGACTGCTAGATACCACTACAGGATAAACCGACAGTATAAAAGTTGGCCGGGAGTGTTATATTGTCAGTAGAGTTGCAGCAACATATCCAACAGTGAGATTTCAGTTCTTCAAAAACTGCCTAAGTCAGGAACAAACAGAGATAAGCCATTACCAGACATACCGTCGAACAGGCTTAATGTGTTTTCATAAAACTGCATGAATATAGCGACAGGAATCCCTCATGCGTGTCATTGCTAAACGATGCTTGATGTGTGGTATGAAGAGCGAACCGCAGGACAACGGATGTCTAGAAACGAGTGCTTTAGAGTTATCAACGGTGCTTCACTATGTGAAGAAAGACTTGAGATTGGCAAACTGCTGGAGAGCATTACCTGGGTTAGCGTTAGGGTCTGGTTCCCTTACTAAAATTGAGATAACGTCAAATGCAGAAGGAAATGAGCGCGGTTTAGAGCACTGCGTGTTTCATGTAGCAGGAGGAACAGTTTGTACACAATGACAGTTTGTTTCAATATTACACCGCACTCTGTGTATGGCGTCAGCTGACCTCCTTACGTACCCTTGTTGGTGTCAGAGCCAACCACATCGGCTGGACTGACCGATAGGTAGATTGCTCCTTCATCTGCTTTAATAAGAACTGCGGTGCAACGGACTAATAATAGGCAGGAAATGGCCCTAGCAATCATGAGAGACTTGTGTGGCACCTCAAAATAGATAAAAATGGAGTCGGCTATCTGTGAAATGAAATGATAGTTCAAATAACCCCAATTTATTATAAAATAGTTTCCTAATGCTTGCAAGAACACAAATTAATTACTGCAGGCTCGGTTCAAGATTCAAAAACACGGAACTAATGAAAATTGACAATTAATAACATAAAAATATTCTAACCCAATACTTAAATGATGTGACAAAGACGAGAAGGATTACGTGAATGGTAATGTTTAGGGAAAAGCTTCTCTGCGCAAGAGAAACTGAAAACTACTACGTGTAAACAACATCGGTGGTCGAGTCATGGATGAGCTGTGTTCGTAGAGTCAGATAGGTTACGCGAATCTTCTACTTCTGTTGAGTAACTAACACATCTATCAGCAATCAATAACTCTCCTCAACCGACTCTGCATACTGTAGGGTACAAAGCGTCAAGCGGCCTGATCTGCTGCTCTCTGCAACACATCAGCTGTTGCTTGCGGCAAAGTCCCCCCTCTAATCTGAGCGAAAAGTGTCCTTCTCCATCTGTGAGTATCAAGCCTCCCTAAATTGGTTCAAATGGCTCTGAGCACTATGGGACTTAACATCTGAGGTCATCAGTCCCCTAGAACTTAGAACTACTTAAACCTAACTAACCTAAGGACATAACACACAGCCATGCTCAAGGCAGGATTCGAACCTGCGACCGTAGCGGTAGCGCGGTTCCAGACTGTAGCGCCCAGAACCGTTCGGCCACCTCGGCCGGCCAAGCCTCTCTCTCAAGTTCTCCAGACGAAGTGGTTAAGTCACAGTCCCTAGAGAAAGTGTTTCACACCGAATACAACTTGTCCCACCTAGACCGCTACTGCCTGAGGTTCGAATTCTGCCTCGGGCATGGATGTGTGTGATGTCCTTAGGTTAGGTTTAAGTACTTCTAAGTTCTAGGGGACTGATGACCGCAGCAGTTAAGTCCCATACTGCTCACAGCCATTTGAACCATTTTTTCTCCCACCTATCTACAGAGCACTCACAGTTCTCGTGGCCCAATGAAAAGACTCTGCAAAATTATGGCCAATGACACTGTTGTTAACAATACGACAAACTCCTCATCTGAAAAAGGTTTTAGACTGTTAACCAATCACTTAACATCCATGTATACAGCTCTTAAATCATTCTGTACTACACTCCTACTCTTCAGTTACGTATTTCTCTTAAGTCAGTGCACTCGTCTGGATGTCTGAATGTCTTGGAAACTGGCCTCTTGACTTCCTCTCCTCTGCCAATTGTATAACATTAACTAATGAGGTGCCCTGTCATATTTTTTTAAAAAATAGGTGGGTGTTCACCCCAAGGAGGGTAGCACTGGAACGCCATTGTCAAATACAAAATTTTGCACATGGCTAGATACTCATTGTGTTATATGACTTCCTTGGATAGAGGCCAGGACCCCGTATAGTGCAGAGCCCTGTACGAGAAAAATTTGTGGAAGGCTGCGCCCAGGTGCTACGTTAAACGTTGATTGGGCCGTAATTTAGCACCTGACGCGAGCGGACACTTATCCCCATCACATTAATTTCATCTCTGAAAGTGTCATCGAAACTCCTAGAAGGGCTTGAGCAGACTTCGAACAACTGGACTGCGCCTCTTTTTCTGAAACCTGATTACGCAGGACAGAGCGAATCAGGTTGTGGAAAGGGGCCAAGGTCAATTACTCTTAGTTATACAAGAGCACACACGTTTAGTCCTCGAAAACCAGCGCACAGTTTTCTCTTTAAAACAACAAAGACCAACTCACGGCAGAGGGCCAAAGTGACTTTTTAAAAATTAGTTTAAAAAAATGGCTATGAGCACTATGGGACTTAACATCTAT
The DNA here is from genome assembly GCF_023897955.1 of Schistocerca gregaria. Taxonomy (NCBI): domain Eukaryota; kingdom Metazoa; phylum Arthropoda; class Insecta; order Orthoptera; family Acrididae; genus Schistocerca; species Schistocerca gregaria. The sequence continues at coordinate 100,621,974 of NC_064920.1, forward strand.
GGTCATCAGTACCCTAGAACTTAGAACTACTTAAACCTGACTATCCTAAGGGCAGCACACAACACCCAGTCATCACGAGGCAGAGAAAATCCCTGACCCCGCCGGGAATCGAACCCGGGAACGGGAAGCGAGAACGCTACCGCACGACCAAGAGCTGCGGACAATAAGTTTAAATAATTCCTTTTAAAACACAAGGATTTAGAGAAACGGCTGAAGGCCTCACTGAAGTAAAGTTAAAATATCTTCTCGGATAAAGGCCGAAATAATATTTCAGATCAGCAAAGGAAATTCTTTAAAAAGCAAACATTTACTAACTGCGGCTAAAAGCCATCTTAAGGAAAATTCAAATTAATTCCTGAAAGCCCAATAATCTCTTGCAACATAATAAAAGGGAACCTTTAAAGATAAGCATTTACACACTACAACAGAAAACCATCTAAAGAAATCTTGAAATACCTTGACTGCTGAAGGCACAAACAATTATTCAGAAACAACCTCAAGATAAGCATTTACACAGTACAGCTGAAGGCCATTTTAAGAATTGAAGATAATTAGAGAAAACCTAACAATAGGGATGTGCGAGGGTGAGTCTAACCTTAAATTTGTAATAACAAATCGAAATTTCGCTCCGTTATCCTGTAAGTTGATAAGCATGCTACAAACAGCATGCAGAACGGCCTGTATGTGGTAACATAGTGCAGATGCACACATACTGTAACAGTATCAGTATAAAGATGGCCGCCCCACTTGCGACTTGCACCAGGGAAGAACAGCGTTCTGTTATTAAAAAAAAAAAAAAATGGTTCAAATGGCTCTGAGCACTATGGGACTTAACAGCAGTGGTCATCAGTCCCCTAGAACTTAGAACTACTTAAACCTAACTAACCTAAAGACATCAAACACATCCATGCCCGAGGCAGGATTCGAACCTGCGACCGTAGCAGTCGCACGGTTCCTGACTGCGCTCCTAGAACCGCGAGACCACCGCGGGCGGCTCTGTTATACAATTTTTGTGTAGAGAAGGTGTGAAACCTATTGAAATTCATCGACAAATGTAGGTTCAGTACGGTGATGGATGTTTGTCACAGCAGTAAGTCTACGAATGGAGTAGCAAGTTCGAAAATGGTGTGACTTCAGTGGAAGATGCTCCTCGTCCAGGTCAGGCACAACGAGTTGTGACTCCTCAGAACATTGCAGCAGTTGAAGCCATAGCGAAGGAAAGCCACCGAGTGGCACTTGATGACATTGCAGCATGTTTACAGATTAGTCATGGGTCACTACACCACATTGTGCATGATGTGATCCAGTTTCACAAAGTGTATGCAAGATGGGTGCCATGGCAGCTGACTCCTGAAATGAGAGGACGCGTTGATGCATGTGAAGAACTTCATCAGCCCTTTGAACGAGTAGGTAATGGCTTCCTTGCAAGAATGATTGCTTGGGACGAAACCTGGGTTCTCTTCCACCAACCGGAAACAAAGAGAGCGAGTAAGGATTGGCGCCATTCCTCATCACCAAAACCAACCATCAGTAGGGAAGGTTATGCTGAATCTCTCTTGGGACGAAAAAGGCGTCATTTTGGAACATTACATGCCTAGAGGGACCACTGTCATCAGAGCATCATACACCTACCTCCTAAAAAATCATCTGCCGCTTGCAATCAAATCAAAACGACGTGGATTGCTGTCAGCAGGTGTCCTTTTGCAACATTACAATGCATGGCCCCACAGTGCCCATACAACAATTGCAACAATCACAGACCTGAATTCTGAGTGTCTTCCTCATCCACCATACTCACCACACCTTGCCCGCAAGTGATTTCCATATGTCTGGACCGCTCTAAGACGCAATGGGAGGAAAGAAGTTTCGTTCTAATGAAGAGGTACGCCACGCGGTGTATGAGTGGTTGCGCGGACTACAAAAATTATTTTTTCTAAAACGATTTGTACACTTTGTAAGCGCTGGAGGACTTGCATTGAGCGTGGGGTACAGCTGTGTGCCACTTCTGAACAATAAATAATACTTAAAAAATATTTAAGCTTTTCATTTGACTCACTCTCGCACATATTACGGCTGAATGACTCAGATTTTTAAACAGACGCGTATGAAGGCGTAAATACAGAGCAAACAAGAATTTAAAAAAAATGCCGGAGGGCCTAATCATAAACTACTTCACATAAGGTTCGGCTGAAGGCCATATACGGAACGTAGAACGGACAAAAGTAATACACAGCTGAAAGCCTGGCACATTACTTGCGCCAAAAAAAAAAAAAAAAATCACAATCACAAAAAGCAGAACAGTGGTGCTCAGAAGTGTTCCAAGGGTCAGCCTGGGGAGGGAACTCTAACCACAGTTTAGGTGAGATAGGCAGCTAAGCGTAACGTTAAATAATCGGGTGGCAACTCGATCTAGGGACTGCTGAAGAACCAACCACCAAAATACTCAATTCCTTCTGTCGCCACCGGCCAACTGCCTACTCCAGTACGCAAACAGCATTCATATACTCAGTGGAAATCACAGGAGCTACACACGGTTCAACGTAAACACACTTACACAAGAACTCCAACAGTCGTAAAAGCAATCTCTGTGGAAGAATACACGCCGTCCGATGAGACGACCGACCGAACGACCAACCCAGGTGGTTCCCACTCAAGTTACCTGTTTCGGCAACGTTCGGGCGAGTCTTGGCTGTCCGATGCAGAGTGCAGCTCCAACCCGACTCCACTCTATGTTCGTTCGGAACTCGGAGACACTTCGACCGGGGCACGCTGGGTCGGACCGATCCATGCAGAGGTAACTCTTGCCCTTGGCCACGACATCTCTGCACAGGGAAGGAACCGACCCTTTTCCGGCATGATGAATAAGTGATGAGGCCCATAAACGGTCAAAATACCCAATACACGTCGCCCGATGAGACGACAAACTGAACGAACAACCGACGGTCCTCCCTCTCCAATCTCCTTCCGTCTGACAGTTCATGTTTCATCAGCGGTCGGCAAGTACTGGCTGTCCGCGCCTCCCTCGCGCTTCGTTCCCTACTCCTTCTCCGTCCCAACTGAGGTCACGACACACGACGACCCGGAAATACTAGCGGTCGCTCCAGAGATAGTACGACAGTACAGTAGATAGCTGTTGCTGCCACCTACGGGCAAGAAAGCCAGCAACTTAGTGACGACAGTAAATCGAATATGAAGGAGGCCACAGTACCGTAAAGACAAGGTGACAGGCAATAAAGGGCATGAACACGAGCCACGCACGGCTCACTTTCTTCTTGGGCCTGGTAATCTACAGAAAATATACAAACATCTACAGAAAATATGCAAGTATCACATGCAAAACTGTCACCAGCAAAGAGAATTTGTTAATATTCCAGTGGGCGGCTTAACTGTTGAAATCACTGAGGGCATCATTTATTAACAGCATTAAATATTTATAACTTCAAAGTGATAGAACTCAGAATGCTATAGATTTCCGTTACTTACAACGAAATAAAAGAAGTATCATTTCTGTAATGGACTTGAGACGCCCTGCTACCACGCAGGACAGGACGTAGTTTAAGTTGTGGAAAGGGCCAAAATAAGCGCCTGTCAGTTACACTCGAACATACAACCTTTTATTTGATCAAACATTACAAAAGCCAAAAAAATTAAAGGAAAACACATATTTAGTTTTCGAACTTAATTAGCGGCTGAACATGCCGTACAATCTCATGCTCTAAGGGCATGACCACTTTAATTTAAAACCGGCTGAAAGCCAATAACTTAAAGCTAAACCAAAATTAGACACTTAAAGGCAACACCATACCTTAAAACAGATCCTCAATTAGGCTGAAGGCCCAAAGAATCTGACACTGTAAGAGCAAAACAACGTAAATTCAAAATCGACTGAATGCCCAACACTTAAGACTCAATAACATTAATTTTAAAAATGCCAAAGGCTTTACGTAAAACAGTTCTTCAATTAGGCTGAAGGCCCATACCATCTGACGCCTTAAGAGCAAAACAACCTTAATCTAAAAATAGGCTAGAAGCCATACAAGTGCAAACAACTAGAGCAAACAAGAAAAGGCAGTACACCCAAGGGTACTCAGAAGTTCCGAGTGTCGGCCTGGAATTCGAACACTAACGCTCGCTTAGGTGAGACGGGCACTCGGCCTAACCATTGTCGATCCGACAACTCAACCGACAGACAGTCAATGGACCCACCGAGGAGATAATCACCACTTCACCCGACGAGAACAAAACAGGGAGTTCAATGGAACAGCGTAGAAGGCATTGGCGCCCACAACCGATTATACATTGAGCTGTCAAACTACACACTGTGCTGGACAGCGACAACACGATGAGGAAAAATGCACTGCCTGCATTTACGTCAACGGCCAGGGCAGATAACTGGAATGTTACCGGCCACAAGGCAGAAGATTCCGCTGGTAAGCTTCAATTTAAATAACCAAGTACAGTTAAACTCCACCGGACGTTGGCTAAAATTTGCCAACTAAGAAACACACACTGTAGGTCGCGGGAATATCCCAACAGCTGACAACGAACTCCAAAGCACAAAATGTGAACAGTCGTGACATGCTGCTATATTAAGTTCATGTCCAGGATCGGTGAGCCACGAACCTCGTAGCTATGGGAACGGCCCCACACACTCCGACACTGCATAGAGGCCACCCTCCGGCCCATCCAAACCACGAGCTGCGGAGATCTCCTCACTGCTCCACGCCAACCGACCAACTTCCCACAGACATCCCAGTCGGAAACTGTAAGCGACAGGCCAAAGATAGTCCAAGGTACGAATATCGAAACCTACCGCTGCTGTCACAGGTGGAAAGAGAGGTTAACAACATAATCGCGAAAACTGCAGGAGACTGAACACAGAATAGCAACCAGGGTTCCTCCAATGCATAGTATGAGCCAGCAACGGCTCAATCTCCGCCCCTCACATTTAACACAGGAAGTGGGTGATTCAAACCCTGAGCTACCTGAAATTAACTTAACGAAAGTGAGCCTTATACTGCTTACCTGAACTGTTCTCTTTGACCAAGACATTTACCGGGCATATAATACGCACCATAGTGCAAGGCCCCAGAAAACGAAGAGTAAATTTACTAAGATTCGCGCCGCGCACCTGCCTCCCCAGGAAATTGCAGACATAAACTTGATCCCCTGGTCTGCCCTTAAAGGTTTCTCGATTACGGTTATAACGCTCAGCTTGTTTATTATGGGCTCTCAGTGTATTACGCCTGGTCCAGTTCCAGTTTTTCCTGATAACATAAAGATTAATATCGGCTGGAATAAGATCATTAATTTCCCACAGAGCCACTCACGAACAGTATGAGATTCACATGTCACAGAAATTTGTGTCTGTGACCGACTATCCATTGTACTGCATTATAAGAAGGTAACCAGTCGGTGAAAAACGAAGTTCATTTGAAATGTGAGATGACAAAGTGAAACATCTTGTAAAAGGTCGAGATTCTGTGCAAGTACAGACGGTTGGCATGATACGTTATATTACATATTTGGATAGAGGCCGGAATCCCACATTGCGCTCTGAGAAAAATTGGTATCAAGTGACTCCCAGGCTCGTGAGCTAAACAGTACTTGGTGTACAGCATAGTAGCGGCAGCAAGTAGACACTTCTCCCAAATCTTCACTTTCACCTGTGAAAGGAGAGCCCAAACCCCCAGGAGGGGCTGAATAGATTTCGAGTCACTGCTCTGCAGCTACCTTCCTCCTCTGTATCAACATGACCCGGCTACAGAAAATATCACATGCTGACAAAAGAAAGGAGCCTTTTTTATATAAAATAAGAATCTGTAGTGTTTCAAATCCTCCTCCTGACCTTAGTCTGTTAAGATATGAGTATGATTGTAAATCCAAATAATCATTTATTTCGTTCAAGTAATGACCTTTGTTTGATTATTTCCTCATATTAATCTCTTTAATATGTTTCTGAGAGGTTCCCAAATGGAAATGTTGTTGACTCTCCATGTTTGAATACTGATAATTGCCTTGGGTGATATTTGTTTAGCCGCAACTGCGGCCAACACAATGATACAATTGTGAATTTTAGTAACTGCTTATAAAACTGCATATCATTTGATAAAAAATGTCCTACTGCCCAGTGGAAACCAAATTAGCGCACGTGTGATATCAGAAATCTTTGCCCTCACTAAAATACAAAGCCAAGTCAGTTAAGCGAAGAGAATTATATTATGTGTCTTCCTAATTTTATTTCCGATACCTTTCTTCAGTTTAACTCGCTTGGTGCTAATAAGAGCCAGTTAAAGTGGCTGAATGCCCTTCCTCTCGCCAGCTCATTATCCCCTGGGGCGGAATACGTGTACCACAACTGCTTGCGTACAGTGATATTCATGTGAAAGTGAACGAATGTTACCTGAATGTTTGTGAATCATATTACTGACTCGTGACTTTGGCATCAACCTGTTATTCACCAAGTGAGGTATAGGAATCCGCCTAAAAATCACATCTAGCCTGCCTAGTACACCGACCCACGTCGATAATTCGCTGGGCTGATTCGATCCGGGACCATTACACTTTGCCTTTCGTAACGCCTTGTTTTAATAAGAACGGCTAATTTCTTTTTTGTCTCCTGCTCAATTTTTTTTCTATTTCTTTCTCCTCCTCTCACTTTTGTGACTGTACAGGAACCTACGCAAGAAAGATCTATTTACCACCGGCACTTTGACACCCTCCCCTCCCCCCGCAAAAAAATCTGTGCCACTTCATGCGTTGGTCCCTAACTACGCTTATCCTAGTACGTGTAAATAATCTAAGAAAGGAGGAAAGGAAAGTGGGGAGAGGAGTATCAAATGGATGTAACAGAGAAAAATTCCTTTTTGATTTTAACCTGTGGAGTGGAGTCCGTGAATCTGTTCGTAACTGTGGAGAAATTCATGCAAGTCTTCTTGAAAGTAAAAGGAAGTACCGTTGGAGAACATAGTCACAAAAATACAAAAATGGTGCATCAGGTCAGATCAACATCAAATGCCTGACTTAAGTCTAAGGACCGCAAAGTCATAAGTAAATGGTGAGCTCAGGCGAGGACTATGAGATCCCTTTAGCGGCAGATCTCTGTCCGAGTGTTGTAAGTGCCACCAAGCGATGCCTGATCATAAGACGCGACATGAAGGGTCGTCCTCTGAAGTCATGTTGCCAAAAGACGGGTAAAGGCCTTCATGTCACTATTTAGCACGGTCAGGAGGCGATGATCACTGAAGTTCCTATCACTGTGGGGTTCGTAAATAGGGAAAATGAAAAATATTAGGAACGCTCACCATAGGAGACAACACTTCTGCACAGGTACAGTCCACATGGCCATTAAGAGATGTTGGAAGGCACGTTATAATTCGAGGGGTTTGCCGTCGACTTGGTGTCCTGTGACTGGTGCCTCCATCTCCTTTGCCACGTCCTCCAGTACTGTGATGAACATGAGCCAGGAGACTTCTTCGATAATTACTTACGAATCGGGATGATAAGTGTACAGTACAGGATTATGGGTTTGAGAAGCACGCTCGGTGCCTGACTTCATCATCAGTGATGCTGCCAATCAGGGCCAATAAGGGCCTGGCGTCGTTGTCACCCGTCGGCTAGAAGATCATACATCGACGGAGCTTCCAAAGCCACATGGTTGCAAGTGCAGGCTCGCACCACCGTCCTTTCAAAATGGCGACGCGTCGGACTTGTGACGTGTGCTTTGGCGCGATTAGCTATTGTAGATTGCTCAGCCGAAACCGGCAGCGTAGAGCAGTCTCTCAATACTTGGTAATAAAATTCCAAGGATTGCCCGCTGCACACTGTCGAGACTCTGCCATATGCCATCATCACTCGGCTGAAGCACGTTTTCCCGCAGGATAGCCACCACCACAATGTAGACGTCTCCCAGAAAGCTGCTGACAATCGGGAGACTCCAGTGTCGCTACAGTCATCTCCCAAACACCCCTTCCGTGACACACTGTCTGGCAATGGGAGGTGATGGTGCAGACATGCACTGCATGATTGGACTGAATCTCTGCCAGTCGGGGTTATCCCACCAGCGAGCGCGGGATATAAAAGCGTTCAAGGCAACTGAAAGAATGTGAGGTGTTGTGCCTGAAACCAGGACAGTCACCGTGAATGTGTTCTCACCTTTCCACTAGGTGGAGACGGTCGACAGTCATGGAAATATGTGTGCAAGGTTAATGACGTGACACTGGTGTTTGCGGTGGAGGGTAAATTAAAATCACCACCCAGCACCATTGAATCTAGCCGTCCCACAAAGATAATGTAAGACGTCCTCCGCAAAGTTGATAAGGCTTCCCTTTCCCCTTCCCTCGCTGATCCTGAAGCAGCTCTTATTTTTCTTTTATTTTTGAGTCATCAGTCTTCTGACAAGACTCGAAAAAACACGAATTCCTCTTCTGTGCCAACTTGTTCACCTCAGAATTCTGGCCCTCTACAACTGCCTCTAGTACCATCGAAGTCATTGCCTCATGCCTTAACAGATGTCCTATCATCCTATTCCTTGTCCGTGTCAGTGTTTTCCACTCATTCCTTCCCTTTCCTATTCTGCACAGAACCTCCTCGTTCTTTACTTTATCAGCCCACCTAATATTGAACATTCGTCTGTAGCACCACATCTCAAATGATTCATTTTCTTCTGTTCCGGTCTCCCACAGGCGTTGTTTCACTACCACACAATGCTGTGGTCCAACGCAAGTTCTCAGAAATTTCTTCCTCAAATTAAGGCCAATATTTGTTACTAGTAGACTTCTCTAGGCCAGGGATGCCCTTTATGGCAGTGCTAGTCTGCTTTCGTTGTCCTCCTTGCTCCGTCCATCATTGGTTATTTTGCGGCCCAGGCACCTAAACTCCTTAACGTCATCTACTTCCTGACCATCAGTCCCGAAGTTACGCTTCACGCTGTTCTCATTTCTGCTACTTCGCTGTTATCATTTTTGCTACTTCTCATTACTTTTTCTTCGATTTACTCTCGGTTCATATTCTCTATTCGTTAGGTTGTTCATTCCATTCACATGATCATATAATTCACGTTCTCTTTCACTTTCACATTAGAGAATCGTATTATTAATATCCTTTCACCTTGAATTTTAATTCCACTCCTGAACCTTTCTTTTATTGCCATTACTCATTCTTCGATGTCCAGATCGAGCAATAGGGTCGAAACGCTATATCTCTGTCTTACACTCTTTTTAATCCCAGCATTTCGTTCTTGGTCGTCCACTCTCATTATTCCCTCTTGGCTCTTGTAAATATTGTATTTTAGCCATCTGTCCTTATAGCTAACCCCTTTTCTTCTGAGGATTTGGAACATCTACATCGTCGACCGCTTTTTCCAGATCGACAAATCCTAGTAACGTGATTGGATTATTCTTTAGTCTTGCTTCCATTATCAACCGCAACGTCAGAATTACCTCTCTGGTGCCTTTACATATACTAAATCAAAATTTTTCGTCATTTAACACATCCTCTTTTTTCTTTTCCAATTTTCTGTATATCACTCTTGTCAGCAACATCCATGCATTCTCTGTTAAGCTGATCGTGCGATAATTCTCGAAATTGACAGCTCGTGTAGTTTTTGGAATTATGTGGATGATATTTTTCCGAAAGTCAGATGGCACATCGTCAGAATAAGGAGCTTAGACGTTAATAATTCGGTCGCCGAGGAAAAAAATTGTTCACATTGCTCTGAGCAATATGGGACGTCTGAGGTCATCAGTCCCCTAGAACTTAGAACTACTTTAACCTAACTAACATAAGGACATCACATGCATCCATACCCGGGGCAGGATTCGAACCTGCGACCGTAGCTGCCGGGCGGTTCCAGACTATAGCGCCAAGAACCGCTCGGCCACACCGGCCGACATCCTCGAAGATTGTCACAGCCATATCCCTAGCATCCGGAAGGTATTTGGACACCTCGACAGGTAAATTTTCGTGGATTAGGATAGCCACACCGCTACCGGAATCCTGCGTGTTGAGGACGAAAACAAATGCACAAACATGGGTTAAGAGAACCGTCGACATGCACTTGTTAGAGGGCCACGTCTACGTCGGTAGCACGAACCTTATTGAGAAGCATTGCCAGTTTATGCGACACACAGATAGTACTGACATTAATCGTACTGTTCCGGCGTTCTAGCTGTCGAGACAAGGGCTCCAATAGCAGCATCCGGCCGGGACAGAGCGCACAAGACGGCGGTCGAAGCCGCAGCATTTACTGCGATGAGGTACTGGGGGCGTCAATCGGTGGGACGCGGCCATTCAGATTACTCCTCTGCTTCTTCTGCCCAAGAAACAGAAGCAGCACCAGCACTTTGTCCAGGTGTGCTGAAGATCGGCGTCTTGCTGAGACGGCCTGCTAATAGAGGGTGTAAGCGGAGGGGAAGGCATCACAAGCTGCAGGGGACAAACTGATGAATAAAAGGGGGAAGGAGGCGCGTAGACCTTCCGAGATCAATGCGTCGCCCGACAGTGGCTCGTTATTCCTTGTGGTCATCGTGAGGAGACAATCGTCAAATGTCTTACGATTACATTTCTTGCTCTTCTTCGGTGACTTCTGTTTCAGGACGTGTTGTTTCGTGGAGTGGGTTTGGCTCTCTTCCGAAAGGAAAGCAGAGATTATTGCGACGTCTGGGTCGATGTTCATTGCTACTGTAACTTCGCTTCTCGGGTTTTTACCATCATCTGAGGGCGTCGTTCCCGCCGGAGGTGATGGAGAGGGAGTCTGATGACTCACCATGCCATCAGTTTCTGGCAATGGTGACAGATCGGAAGGAATCCGGTACGGTGCATCCGACATCTTCGCAACAGAGGCGTAGGTGTCATTGGAGGGGCACATTCGCTACTGGCATCTGAATTAGGGGTCTGCGGGGAAATACGACCCGACATGGCCCAACTTGCACACGTTCTCGGCTGGCCGCAGATGATCAAATAAGAAGATAACTGCTGCAACAGTTTAAGTTTGATATGATGCATTTAAGACGTGGTAGGTCTCGAAGGTCTGACACTTTCCTTCGATGTGATTTATGACATTTCCTTACGGTTGAAAGGCAGATACAAGCAGGTCTTGCGGTCCTTCAAAAGGAATTAGGAAAACACGCAGAATGCGGAGGCCGAACCTTGCGTGATCAACTGCAACGGTTCCAAAGTGGCCATCAGGATGTTTAAATTTCAGTCCATGGGTGAAAGTTCGTAGAGCGCAAATTTCTTTTTATCTGAGAAAACAAACACCAGATTTCATAGTTTTAACTTCATAATTGTCTTCTACATCTACATCTACATCTACATCTACATCCATACTCCGCAAGCCACCTGACGGTGTGTGGCGGAGGGTACCCTGAGTACCTCCATCGGTTCCCCCTTCTATTCCAGTCTCGTATTGTACGTGGAAAGAAGGATTGTCGGTATGCTTCTGTGTGGGCTCTAATCTCTCTGATTTTATCCTCATGGTCTCTTCGCGAGTTATACGTAGGAGGGAGCAATATACTGCTTGACTCTTCGGTGAAGGTATGTTCTCGAAACTTTAACAAAAACCCGTACCGAGCTACTGAGCATCTCTCCTGCAGAGTCTTCCACTGGAGTTTATCTATCATCTCCGTAACGCTTTCGCGAATACTAAATGATCCTGTAACGAAGTGTGCTTCTCTCCGTTAGATCTTCTCTATCCCTTCTATCGTCTCTATCTGGTACGGATTCCACACTGCTGAGCAGTATTCAAGCAGTGGGCGAACAAGCGTACCGTAATCTACTTCCTTTGTTTTCGGGTTGCATTTCCTTAGGATTATTCCCTTGAATATCAGTCTAGCATCTGGTTTACCGACGATTAACTTTATATGATCATTATACTTTAAATCACTCCTAATGCGTACTCCCAGATAATTTATGGAATTAACTGATTCCAGTTGCTGACCTGCTATTTTGTAGCTAAATGATAACGGACATATCTTTCTATGTATTCGCATCACATTACACTTGTCTACATTGAGATTCAATTGCCATTCCGTGCACCATGCGTCAATTCGCTGCAGATCCTCCTGCATTTCAGTACAGTTTTCCATTGTTGCAACCTCTCGATACACCACAGCATCATCTGCAAAAAGCCTCAGTGAACTTCCGATGTCATCCACCAGGTCATTTATGTATATTGTGAATAGCAACGGTCTATGACACTCCCCTGCGGCACACCTGAAATCACTCTTACTTCGGAAGACTTCTCTCCATTGAGAATGACATGCTGCGTTCTGTTATCTAGAAACTCCTCAATCCAATCACACAATTGATCTGATAGTCCGTATGCTCTTACTTTGTTCATTAAACGACTGTGGGGAACTGTGTCAAACGCCTTGCGGAAGTCAAGAAACACGGCATCTACCTGTGAACCCGTGTCTAAGGCCCTCTGAGTCTCGTGGACGAATAGCGCGAGCTGGGTTTCACACGACCGTCTTTTTCGAAACCCATGCTGATTCCTACAGAGTAGATTTCTAGTCTCCAGAAAAGACATTATACTCGAACATAATACGTGTTCCAAAATTTTACAACTGATCGACGTTAGAGATATAGGTCTATAGTTCTGCACATCTGTTCGACGTCCCTTCTTGAAAACGGGGATGACCTGTGCCCTTTTCCAGTCCTTTAGAACGCTAGGCTCTTCTCGAGACCTACGGTACAGCACTGCAAGAAGGGGGGCAAGTTCCTTCGCGTACTCTGTGTAAAATCGAACTGGTATCCCATCAGGTCCAGCGGCCTTTCCTCTTTTGAGCGATTTTAATTGTTTCTCTATCCCTCTGTCGTCTACTTCGATATCTACCATTTTGTCAACTGTGCGACAATCTAGAGAAGGATGCACAGTGCAGTCTTCCTCTGTGAAACAGCTTTGGAAGAAGACATTTAGTAATTCGGCCTTTAGTCTGTCATCCTCTGTTTCAGTACCATTTTTGTCACAGAGTGTCTGGACATTTTGTTTTGATCCACCTACCGCTTTGACATAGGACCAAAATTTCTTAGGATTTTCTGCCAAGTCAGTACATAGAACTTTACTTTCGAATTCATTGAAAGCCTCTCGCATAGCCCTCCTCACACTGCATTTCGCTTCGCGTAATTTTTGTTTGTCTGCAATGCTTTGGCTATGTTTATGTTTGCTGTGAAGTTCCCTTTGCTTCCGCAGCAGTTTTCTAACTCGGTTGTTGTACCACGGTGGCTCTTTCCCATCTCTTACGATCTTGCTTGGCACATACTCATCTAACGCATATTGTACCATGGTTTTGAACTTTGTCCACTGATCCTCAACACTGTCTGTACTTGAGACAAAACTTTTGTGTTGCGCCACCAAGTACTCTGAAATCTGCTTTTTGTCACTTTTGCCAAACAGAAAAATCTTCCTACCTTTTTTAATATTTCCATTTACGGCTGAAATCATCGATGCAGTAACCGCTTTATGACCGCTGATTCCCTGTTCTGCATTAACTGATTCAAATAGTTCGGGTCTGTTTGTCACCAGAAGGTCTAATATGTTATCGCCACGAGTCGGTTTTCTGTTTAACTGCTCAAGGTAGTTTTCAGATAAAGCACTTAAAAATATTTCACTGGATTCTTTGTCCCTGCCACCCGCTATGAACGTTTGAGTCTCCCAGTCTATATCCGGCAAATTAAAATTTCCACCCAGAACTATAACATGGTGGGGAAATCTACTCGAAATATTTTCCAAATTATTCTTCAGGTGCTGAGCCACAACAGCTGCTGAGCCCGGGGGCCTATAGAGACATCCAATTAGCATGTATGAGCCTGCTTTAGCCGTGACCTTCACCCAAATCATTTCACAATTCGAATCTCCGTCAATTTCCTTCGATACTATTGCACTTCTTATCGCTATAAACACGCCTCTCCCTTCACTGTCCAGCCTATCTCTGCGGTATACATTCCAATCCGAGTTTAGGATTTCATTACTGTTTACGTCTGGTTTCAGCCAACTTCCTGTTCCTAGTACTATATGGGCGTTGTGACCGTTTATTAATGAGAGCAGTTCTGGGACCTTTCTATAGACGCTCCTGCAGTTTACTATAAGCACATTAATATTGTTATTCCTTGTTGCATTTTGCCTACTCCTGCCTTGCCGCGTCTCAGGAGGCGTCTTGTCGGGCCTAGGGAGGGAATTCTCTAACCTAAAAAAACCCCATGTGCACTCCACACGTACTCCGCTACCCTCGTAGCCGCTTCCGGCGTGTAGTGCACGCCTGACCTATTCAGGGGGACCCTACATTTCTCCACCCGATAGCGGAGGTCGAGAAATTTGCACCCCAGCTCTCCGCAGAATCGTCTGAGCCTCTGGTTTAAGCCTTCCACTCGGCTCCAAACCAGAGGACCGCGATCGGTTCTGGGAACGATACTGCAAATAGTTAGCTCTGATTCCACCCCGCGAGCGAGGCTTTCCGCCTTCACCAACTCCGCCAACCGCCTGTACGAACTGAGGATGACCTCTGAACTCAGACGGCAGGAGTCATTGGTGCCGACATGAGCAACAGTTTGCAGTCGGGTGCACCCAGTGCCCTCTATCGCCGCCGGTAGGGCCTCCTCCACATCTCGGATGAGACCCCCCGGCAAGCAGACAGAGTGAACACTGGCCTTCTTCCCCGACCTTTCCGCTATTTCCCTAAGGGGCTCCATCACCCGCCTAACGTTGGAGCTCCCAATAACTAATAAACCCCTCCCCCCGTGTGTCTGCTCGGACCTTGCTGAAGGAGCAGCCACATGTCCACTCACAGGCAGAGCGGGCGATGCCACACGGCCAGCCTCCATATTGACCCACCGCCTCGTGCGCCGCGAACGCCGCTGAACCCGCCACTCCCCTTGGGGAGAGGGTGGCCCAACCGCGCCCGGTAGAGACCTGAAGACGGCTGACCGCGGCGGTGAAATACTTTGATGAAGCTTTTCATGCCCTATTTCACCCGTTTAGGAGTAGAACATTAAACAACCGGTTCTTAAATGATACGCACAGTATAAGATTAACAGTCTCTTCAAATTTCAAGTTTCCATTTTTTGTTTGGGCTGTGCGATGGTAAGTCAATGAGTCAGTCTGTCGGGGAATTGCTAAGTAACAATTTACTCACAATGAAATCAGGGAACACTCCTAGACAGTAGGTAGTGCCTTTACAGAGTGCAAACGATGCAAGAAGGAGCGGGCTGGGTTGCTGACAAGCAGCAGTCCCAATTAGGTCTGCAGTGGCACAGGCAGTGAGCGAAGCAGGCGCTCTGTTTCCGATCCGTCGCCAGTGGAGATAAATACGTATTAATACTGCAGTGGTGATGGTGACTGCGTATGTGGACTAGCCTCCTCAACTCGCTGTGCCCTCCCTCCCCCCCCCCCCCCTAAAAAATCAAAGTGCCATGAAGAAAAAAGAAAAAGACGGATGGTAGATATCGTTGGTGTAGTGGTGGAGGTAGCGGGGGGGGGGGGGGGGGGGGGGGGAGTGATTGCGCGATAAGGATCATCAGCGTCTGCCCAGATGACTGCCGCAGCTGCCTGGAGGCGACCATGTCACGAGGCTGGGCAGTCAGCTGTCTCTGGCCTGAAGTGGCCCGAACGGCGGCAAGTGGGGCATGAGAGTGACGAAGCGCGCGCCAGTGGTGTGGAAACAGCGCTTTCGGCAATGACTGATGGCTACAGCGCGACTGACGGTAAGGCTGATGGCTGATTCTGCACTATAGTCTACCAAAAGTGTAGCGAATAGAGCCTGTAATGGAAAGTAATAAAATTAAAACGGCATGCCATATTCTGAAGTTCTGATATGCGAACAGTAAGAATGTAGTAAGCAATAAACCACTCCTTCTTTCATCATGTTGTGGGAAGTATCACCTACAAATTTTTTGTATAAGCTTGAAATTATGTCTGACGTTTGTTGCAAGTCGCTACGTGCTCTCATTCTCAAATAAAGCTTTAATACAGTACAGGTATCTGCGCGCCGTCACTTACGCTGCTGAAAGACAAACGCACACTATTTAAATGTAATAATTGTCTAACAATGTTACAGTTTTAACAAACATAATACCTCTTTATGAGTAAATTATGACAGTATTTTAAATTCTTGAATTCGACCCATAATATGGCGAAATACTAAAAATCGAATTCCTTGCTCCTGGAAGGCATTAAATAGGCAACCTTCTACTCAAAAATTGTACTAGGTTCTGGCATTGTCACTCAGTAATTAAATCTCATTGATCAGTTCTACTGTTCTTTCATGCCATATGCTTATCTATCATTCTTACAGCTGGTGTTAAGAAATCGGATTAACCACAATTTTAATTAGAATTGGAGATTCAATATAGTTACATCGTCGCTTGCTTTTTGTCCTAAATATGAAAAAATAACTGACTACTTTGTCATCAATAGTGAACTCTTGTCGTTCACGTAGGCCAACAGGCACCTCGGAGTGCGATCGCTTTAGCATTAGCAATCATTATGCTAATAGGTGCTTGTGCGCGCTAAATGCGAGGTCTACATCTATGTCTGTAAGGTTAAAGGGTTAAATACATATCTTTTTGATTTGAGTACTACGTATGATTTTCAGGTTCCAGACCAGATGAACATGTGCGACAATCGAATGTCCAAGGTAGTCAGTTCAACACATCTTCAGCTTCTCCACCTAAAGATTATTCTTTAGCTCAGGCATTAGCTATGAAACTGACAATTGTTAACATATAGGCAATAAGACTTCAAGCACGGCAGTTGCTTCAATCACTGGGAACCTCCTGCTGAATACAAATTGCCATTCTAATAACAATAATGGAGGGATAATGGAGAAATGATATTTGATAAAAGAGCAAAATCTACAAATACAAACTCTGGCTGTCTTTGTCACCATCAAAACGAGGCCTACTTTTCAACCTATTTACTTTTTTTCCACCTGCTCCTAAGGGTCGTCATCATGGAGGAATGAAGCTGAACACGCTAGGGATCGAGACCCTAGCAATATTCTTCACGTTACTGGGGAAAGGTGGTGGCTTGGAGTGCTACAGTAAAACGATGTATCATCAGCAAGTTTTATAACGTTCTAATTACTTCCTAGTTTGTGAATGAAACCCAGAGAAATCCACTGAATGTAAAGTGAACACATACAGAGTAATAAGAGCAAAATAAAACGGAAAAAAGTTGGCGTTTCCTTTGTAAAACGGTTTATTTCTTGAGAAAAAGAAGTTACCTTTTAGAGGGCATCGTGATGATAGCTCTGTTTTCACGAAAGAGCTCAGGTTATCATATAAAGTTAAATTTAAATCCCTAACGAAATTGCTTATCGAATGTAGAAATACTGAATTAGCTTATCAGTATAGCTCTGACAGTAAAACAGATATATTACTTAGTAAAACTGTACAAAACGACTTGACGCCGTAGCGAAGAAATTATTTTGAAACTATGACAAAGATAACAAGAAAACGAATTTGACAGTATTGGGTTAGATGAGACCACTGATATTAGTCACAACACGTAGATGACCATTTTTCTAAGTTGTATGTCTACCAAGACATGACTAGGGATGTTTCCATCGGTTTATCCGTCGGCGGAAGCAAGAAGTAAACTTGTCGAATGAAACTCTTAAACTTCACCAAAAACGAATAGTGAGTGGAGATTTTCTCTTCAATTTATGCAGGTAAAAGTGATCAATAAGACTTCTTCGGAGACGATAAAGTTGCCATTATTTCCGACAAAAATGAAGGAGATGAAGAGGATACGTGAAAGGTCGGCCCAAAATTAGGTTCAAAAAATGGCTCTGAGCACTATGGGACTCAACTTCTGTGGTCATTAGTCCCCTAGAACTTAGAACTACTTAAACCTAACTAACCTAAGGACATCACACACATCCGTTCCCGAGGCAGGATTCGAACCTGCGACCGTAGCAGTCGCACGGTTCCGGACTGCGCGCCTAGAACCGCGAGACCAACGCGGCCGGCCAAAATTAGGTAAAACTGTCCCAAACGCCACGTGATGTTTTAATCTTGGTCTTAGTAAATGCATTGGTATTACTACAGATGCATGTTCTGTCATGAATTCCGAGGCTGTGGCAGGAATCGCTAATGTCGAGAAAGAATGTAATAATACTGAAAAAGACTATCGTTTCAATCATTCCTCAAATTATTTCTAATCGCTCGCTGTGAAACTAATGTGAATACTGAGATCGTTAAAGAGGTTACTTGTTCTTTTACAGTATCGCCAAACAGATATGCCGAACGCACGGAA
This sequence comes from Schistocerca gregaria, assembly GCF_023897955.1. Classification (NCBI taxonomy): domain Eukaryota; kingdom Metazoa; phylum Arthropoda; class Insecta; order Orthoptera; family Acrididae; genus Schistocerca; species Schistocerca gregaria. Next base: position 100,640,227 of record NC_064920.1, read on the forward strand.
CACGTGTGGAACAAGGTGGAGAGAAAGACATCTGTTAGTAGCACATTTTCTACGAAAGCATTGAAAAAACATATCATGGATTTAGTAAATTTCACAGTAGACACGTTTTTCAAATGACACCTCTAGCTTAACAGCTAGGGCCCTCCTCTGCGCAATCAGTAATGCTGTACAAATCGTAACTCACGTTCGCCTTGCTGATGTGCTCAGCCAAATATTATCTCTTAACAGTTTTCTTTTCCGAAAAGAGACTATTGATGTTGGGGATGCTACTGAGATATTATCTGAAACGTTCTCAGTTTTTAAAACAAAGCGAGAAAATGTAGTTGCTGAATAGAGCTGGTTCCACGATGAAGCCAAAAAACTGCCAGTAAAGACTAACCGTTCTGCGTTTGCATGTCCTCTCTTCAACACCTAAGCTACTGCTCAGGGGAAAATAAGCATTAATGACTTTCTCTTGCCACATTTACTTGTTGCTATTAAACAAGCTAAAAACATACTGCTCCTAATGCCACCAAAAAGGGCGTACCCAAAGTGGGCGAGGGGGTGGGGCGGGAGGGTCCAGGGGTCCGAACTCCCTGCCGCCCTCATCACCTAAATGAAATTACCCCTGACCAATTTCCTGTGTAGTGAAATGGAAAGATATTTCTATTTCCAGTTATACGACAAAAACTGTTAGGCACTATCTGTAATCATCAAGCCCAACGATGGATTTCAACCATCTGTGCATCTATAGTACTATAGCTATCGTCCATCCCTATTTTAGTCAAGAACAATTGTTGTCCTTCCTGACTCAGTTATTTTCTTAATCAGTTCATTTTTTGCTTGGAGCTGAATTTAATGTAAGTGCTACAGTTTATTGTTTTCGTGGCATGCGTAATGGTGATACTTTATAATCATGGGCAAGTTCGTAACAATAAAGAAGAGGAACAGCGATTTTGATTCGTCCGCTAGCGCGATGTTAAGTTACAAGAAACACACATACCACTGTACAGCCTAATTACTTAATCTATAGCAGTTTCATATTTGGACTGGATTCGTTACTTGTAGGCTGGTAGAACTTTCTAGCTGCTATATTCCAGTATTTTATAAGGTAGCGGAGCCGTAAATATCACTAAAAGTATCATTAAATTAAAATCAATGCATAAAAGTACCCTAGGATCTGTCTGTGTCCCTAAAAATCATGTTGATCCACAAAAATATCTCTCGAACAGCGGTGGTTGCATTTCTTCTAAAAAATGCTGAATATTCTGTAACTCATAGCCCAAATGGTAAAATGTCTCCCAATTTCGTCACCTGGGCGGTACTCACTTTCGTTATGGAACGATGGGGAGGGGTTTGTGAGAGCAGAAGGGGTATGTGCTGACAGCATATTCGATACAGTTTGTTTGTTTCTAAAAGATTTTGTCAACCTGCTGCTTAAATTCGTCCAAGGCGGCTGCACTCTACATCTTTTTCTCCCTCTTTCGTCCAAACTCTATAGACGCTCTTGTCATTCTGTAACAAAAACTGAAGCCAACAATTCCATGCCCAGTTCAGTCTTAAATTATACACGCATGCATGCACTACAAGATTGGTGCAGAGGCACCATTAAAGGAAAACGTAAAATTTCAGAACTGAATCTTTTGTTATGATGCATTTTACTTTATTTTAAAACGGTGTACAGCAGTTTTCCCGAATTTTCCACCTGCTTAGGGTAGTAGATCCGTGTGTTGAACCTTTGAGGTAGTAATCCCTGGATTCGGGACGCGAGGTGGTTTCAATCCTTGGAAATGGTTTTCTGTGGTTTGCCATTTTCAGTTTAGGTAAAAACAGGTGTTCATCCCTTGCTATAGGACACAGCCAATTCCTTTCAAATAGTTTTCTTCCCTGACAGCTTCCAGTCCGCAGAAAGATGCGGCCCCTCTACTTAAATGAAAGGAGCTGCATTAAATACTAGCCGAGTATCCTTCGGAGTTTCCCAGCGTTAACTAAACTCCATATGATAAATAAATAATAACCCAAATTCTCCTCATTTAGGCTTATGCAGTCGTCTGCTGGGACACCCTTTAATGGATAAAATTATCTTTCTTTAGATAGCAAGAAGTAACACGCTCATACTTAAATGATGAAATTTGGGAATGTGTAAGGCTGAATACTTCCAGATAACTTGGATTATCACATGTAACAATTGTTCTAGGTTCTCTGACAAACAGAGATCTCTTTCCTGCAAAAGACCTGTCATCACGGTGTCCAAAAAATTTGCGCTCGTCCACCCCTGATCACCTACCCAGCTCAAATACAGACTGAAAAAAGGAATGTAAAGCGACTTTGCAAGGTGATGGAAAATTGGAGCATTACTGTTTCTGAGTGGTTTCCCAAAACACAGCGCTCTTAAGAAACGAGATGATACGCTCAGGTGACAAAAGTCAAAAAATTGTTTAAATGGCTCTGAGTACTTTGGGACTTAGCAGCAGTGGTCATCAGTCCCCTAGAACTTAGAACTACTTAAACCTAACTAACCTAAAGACATCACACACATCCATGCCCGAGGCAGGATTCGAACCTGCGACCGTAGCAGTCGCGCCAGTGACACAAGTCATGTGATGTGTCCTAATATACTGTCGGACCTACTTTTTCCCGGCGTAGTGCAGCAACTCGACGTAGAATGGGCTCAAGACGTCATTGGAAGTCCACTGCAGAAATACGGAGCCTTGCTGCTTCTAAAGACATCGATAAATGCGAAAACGTTGTCGGTGCAATATTTTGTGGGCGAACCTACCTCACGATTATGTCCCATAAATGCACTACTGGCCATTAAAAATGGTACACCAAGAAGAAATACAGATGATAAACGGGTATTCTTTGGACAAATATATTATAATAAAATTGACATGTGATCCTGAGAAATCAGTACCCAGAACAAACACCTGTGGCCATAATAACGGCCTTGATACTCTTGGGCATTGAGTCAAACAGAGCTTGGATGGCGTGTACAGGTACAGTTACCCATGCAGCTTCAACACGATACCACACTTCATTAAGAGTAGTGACTGGTGTATTGTGATGAGCCAGTTGCTAAGCAACCATTGACCAGACATTTTCAACTGGTGATAGATCTGGAGGATGTGCTGGCCACGGCAGCAGCCGAACATTTTCTGTATCCAGAAAGACCCGTACAGGACCTGCAACATGCGGTCGTCCATTATCCTGCTGAAATGTAGGGTTTCGCAGAGACCGAATAAAGGTCAGAGCCACGGGTCGTAACACATCTGAAATGTAACCTCCACTGTCCAATGTGCCGTCAATGCGAACAAGAGGTGACCGAGACGTGTAACCGATGGCACCCCAGACCATCACACTGGGTGATGCGCCAGTATGGCGACGACAGGTAGACGTTTCCAATGTGCGTTCACCGCGATGTCGCAAAACACGGATGCTACCATCATGATGCTGTAAACAGAACCTGGATTCATCCGGAAAAATGACCTTTTGCTATTCGTGCACCCAGGTTCGTCGTTCAGTACACTGTCGCAGTCGCTCCTGCATGCGATGCAGCGTCAAAGATAACCACAGCCATGGTCTCAGAGCTGATAGTCCATGCTGCTGCAAACGTCGTCGAACTGTTCGTGCAGATGGTTGTTGTCTTGCAAACGTCTCTATCTGTTAACTCACGGATCGAGACGTGGCTGCACGATCCGTTACAGCCTTGCGGATAAGATGCCTGTCATCTCTACTGCTAGTGTTACGAGGCCGTTGGGATCAAGCACGGCGTTCTGTATTACCCTCCTGAACCCATCGATTCCTTATTCTGCTAACAGAATCTCGACCAACGCGAGCAGTAATGTCACGATACGATAAACCACAATCGCGATATACTACAATCTTACCTTTTTTCAAAGTCGGAAACGTCATGGTACGCATTTCTCCTCCTTACACGAGGCATCACACCAACGTTACACCAAGAAACGCCGGTCAACTGCTGTTTGTGTATGAGAAATCGGATGGAAACTTTCCTCAAGTCAGCACGTTGTAGGTGTGGCCACTGGCAGCAACCTTGTGTGAATGCTCTGAAAAGCTAGTCATTTGCATATCACAGCATCTTCTTCCTGTGGGTTAAATTTCGCGTCTGTATTACGTCATCTTCGTGGTGTAGCAATTTTAATCGCCAGTGGCGTCAATGAGGCCTTCACGTCAGGTCCAAGCCAATAACGAACAACAGTGGACCAGTGACATGTTCTTTTCTTTTTTTTTTGCGTGGGGGGGGGGGGGAGGGGGCTGGGCATGGGGAACATGAACTCCGCGAAGGGCTGCAAATGGTCTCCAAGAAGCAGTAGAAAGCCATTTCTTGTATGAATTTTATCAATAGTAATTGCTGTGAGTGACATGTTCAGTTCGACCAGGGGACCCAGTCCATTCCATGCTAACACAACACACACAGTTATAGAACAACGAGCAGTTTTTACAGTTACTTTACATCTTGTGTTCGTGGGGTCTACTTCTCCCCCCCACCTAACCTTACTGTCAGTTTTTACCAACTAAAATCGGGACTCATGTGACCAGGCCACGGTTTTTCAGTCGTCTAGGTCCCACGTGAGGTGGTCACGTGCTCGGGAGAGTTGCTGCAGGCGATGTCCTGCTGTTAGCCTACTGCCATAGCCCATTAACGCGGATTTTCGCTCACTGTCTTAAGGGATTCGTTCGTCACACGTCTTACATTTATTTCTGAGTTTATTTCATGCAAGGTTGCTTTTCTTTTAGCACTGACAAACCTACGCAATCGCAGCTCCTCTCGGTCGTTGGGCGGAGGCTGTCGTGAGAGGCAGCGCTCCAAATTTTGTATTCTCCGCACACTCTTCAACCCCGATCTCCAAATATTGAACTTCGTAACGATTTCAGAAACTGAATGTCCCATTGCGTCTACCCCCAACTACCATTCTGCGTTCAAAGTCTCTTAATTCCCGTTGTGCGGCCGGAATCCACTTTAAATACTTGAGTACAAATGACCGCTCCGCCAGCCTACAACCATATCAGACCATGTGCACGCGTTACTACCCACATCTGTGTATATGCATACCACTATCCCGTGAATGTTTTCACCTCAGTACGTCTCTGATTGGGAAAAACTCCATGATCATTGTCAATAAAATACTTTATCGTTCTTTATGAAAATTTTCACAGTAAGTTAAGAACGTCCTCTTTAACAAATCGGATCCTTCCTCTGACAAATTCCTGGTTACGTTCTTCCTTGTAACTATTAGCCTGAAAATCAAGTAAATAGTGATGTAATGTTGTCCAGTACACTGTTCTCAGTGAGCAATAAAAGTATCTGCACTTAGACCCACTATTCCCTCCATTTACCTGAACCGAAGTCATCTGCGATACTCCATTTTAAAACAACAGTATTCCTACCTATGCAGCTCTTTATAAGCTTACAATTTGCTAGTAACTGATCGAACACTTATAGTATAAATTTCTGCCATGGTGAACGATGAGATAGATTCTGACGTCCAAATAAAGACGAATCTCTTAAAATTAAGTCAGCAGTCGCATTCTCCGGCGTGAAACCGAAAATATTGACTCACGTTCGTGTGTAGTAAGGTCTGACGTCATTCCTCACAGACTCAATGAGATTCGTATCCATTATGGCCCACAATTTATTAAGGAGATCGTGCAATAATATCTACGTTATCCACATACTGGTCACATAAATCATGTTTCTTAAGAGTACCACACAGTTAGAAAACTGCAATCCAATTGTCATTGTGGGTTTGTCAACAAGACACAAAGAAATGTAGTTTAGGCGTGGCTGCGTTTCCAGTGTACTCTTTTCTCTTTACATGTGTTTAGGAAAATAAACCAAAGTTGTTTTCTCTGCTTTTGTGGGAATTCTGGTGATGGTGGCATCTACCACGAAGAATAAAGGCTTTCTTTTGTTGATGAGCAGGCAGCACACCGTAAATAAAGCAATTACGACCGCTATTTTCTCGCCTTGTGTCTGCGAACGTGGGCCTTCCAGCCTCCACTGCACGTATTTACTTTGTAAACTGGAGAACTGCTTCTACCGAGGCGACCAGCGTAATTAAAAATTATTTTCCGGTGTTGAATTTCACGCAGAAACATTTCTGGGTGGGACAGAGGTAATTCATTACGTCTGTGAGTGAGACGTCTGTCACCACACCTCCATTACATCAACTGAAATTCTTTACCCACGTGATATCTACGGTATCTGCAGCAACGTGTATGGCCTTCCAAGTCTAGAAGTACCATCCTTTTATAGAAAACACCGAAATGCTGTGTAACTTTGATTGCTGTCGTTTCCTTTGATTTCATAAACTTACACATACCTTTTCATTCAAAGATACTATTATTTTTACTTAGTCAGTTAATGATTTAACGCTAGTGCGTTATGTGGGCGATGAAGATACACCACAAACAGAGCCAGCGCGTGTCTCGCATATAGTTACGTAACTTTGACTCGATATGAAAGAAAGCATAACAATTATTGATCATACGAGGGAAGAGACATAGCTAGCGCGACATCTATTTTATTACTACGAGGGTTGTCTGCGAATTTTTCTGTTTAATTGACTGCAAAGTACCAATTTGCGGTATTTATGGTCCCTAAGAGCAGAGGAATATTTACCAACACATAGTTTCTGAAGTTACGGAAGTGCACTACAATCAGGTAGTATATATAAGGTCTTTGCTTTAACTTGGTACAACCAAATCACACCGATGTTCGTGTGTCCTTCCGTCCAACCGCTGTAGCTCTGGAGCCGATACAGTGACATCTAACTCAAACAGAAAAAATTCCTACATATATATTCATGCACAGATCGTCCAACATCGTATTTTACCATTTCTCGATAGACTAATTCCGTAAATTTTGATAACATTGTCTATGGAGGGCAGCGAATGGTGCTGCCTATGATTAAAACAGCAATCAATATCCCAACTACATTTGTTTATTATGAACGGTTCCGACTTACGTTGAAGCCATCCTTACATTTTTTAGTCCCCCTGTGGCTAGTATTGTGGGCTCTTTAATTTTTCATGTGATACTACGATCGCATATTGTGTACGACACAGCATCATCGGGGAATTTGCTGGTCTATCCATAGTCACACCAAGGGAAATAGCGCACGCATGGGTGCGGGATTCTGCGCATTACTAAATTAAAGTTCTATTCTATATTTTGATTTGAATAACTTACATCATGCCACTGCGCAGCCACTGACGGGTGGGGGCTTTCAGTGGGTGCCGGAAGAGGAATTGGAGGGATTAGGTGGGAGAAAAGGGTCTGGCGGGTGATTCTTATGTGGGGTATGTGATGGAGTCAAACCTCACATACCCTGTACACATGAAATGACAAGCGACTTGCCATTATGTCCAGAGCATTAAGTTCCACGAGGAAGCACTATCCTTAAACCGATGACCACTGTTGGACACGAGCAGAGGTACATAATTTATTATCTCCAGCAGTGCCTCAGCTTGGTGACCGATCTGGATAGAATCATCTATGTTGTCTTCTTCAATCAGTTCCCCCTGATTGACGGAGTATATTGAAATAATTACCGAAAAGAGGGAGCGAACGACTAGTGATTTCCTAAAAGATTTTTCTAATTTATGAATAATTCCATTTTCGGAAAAACCACGCACAATATAAGAGATGAATGTAGCATTTTAATTAGGACTGAATGAGATGGGGATTGGGGCATTAGAGAGTGCGCAACCAGCGGGTCACTATTTTCCATGAGATGTTTGTTGCTGTGGAGATGTCGAAGGTTTCAGAAGGGTTTACGTGTAGTATCGTTGCCATAGTCACTACTACAACGCAGCGCCAACGCAAGGTTGGCAGCCCGTCGTCTGCCGAGCTCAGTGCACTCTAGCGGGCTGTGCAGCTCGACGGAACTGGAGTGTGCCTCGTTCACTTCTTACCTAGATTTCAACTTAGGCAGACGCACTTTCATAATCGGCCCTCAGCCAGTTCTGTTTGCATTGATTCTCTGAGGAGGTCCCATCAGGCTTAGTCCTAGAGAATATGTTTTGTTTGTTATAGCCGTAACTGCAGCCCTACAAACTACTGAAGATAAGTAATTTTCATTGTACTATGTGATTCTTGAATAATAATCCTTTTCTCTAACAGTGTGCCGTACCGCATATTATTGCAACCTGGACTCCTTCAGCTAGGCCTCCTACGTATTTGCATTTAGTAACGACCAGAAAACCCCAACGCATTTTGTGCCTCTAAACAGTGAGACACAATATTATGAAACCTGAAGAACTGCAATCCCCATGATGTAATGATATGTCACGGTGATGAATGCGACACATAGGTATATGCAGCCAATAATATTTATGATGCTATTCCTCAGAACAAAAAGAGTATTGGCTTAGCGACAGATGGGACGAATGGATTGCTCATTGTGGAGTTTGTGGGTCTAAGAACAAAACTATATGGATATCGATAAATAGATGGGGTCACCCAGGGGCTGGCTAAGTGTATGCAATGTGTGTCCTCAAGATCGAAGACTACTTGCAGTGCCTGTACAGCGGTGTGCATAGTGCTCCACCACAACCTCGGCATGTGGTACAACAAAGCAGTAATAGACTGCAAGATCACGAGATGTACATTGTACTGCAGTCTGAAGTCAGATTATCACGTCATGACGGTAAAAGAGCCATTTGTGATAACAGGATCGAAATCCTCCCATACTAAAACATGTTAGCATTAGTCAAAAGTTCGGTGCTGTGCCTCGTTATAGTTGAGAATTGCGTCCCAGGAGCTGCACAGTGGAACTTCCCGCTAAGATGACAATGATCTCTATGGAGAATTTGAGCTTTTCCATCACAATTGCAGCCCACAAATATGGCAGCTATCCGCATCATTGAATAATACACTCCTGGAAATGGAAAAAAGAACACATTGACACCGGTGTGTCAGACCCACCATACTTGCTCCGGACAGTGCGAGAGGGCTGTACAAGCAATGATCACACGCATGGCACAGCGGACACACCAGGAACCGCGGTGTTGGCCGTCGAATGGCGCTAGCTGCGCAGCATTTGTGCACCGCCGCCGTCAGTGTCAGCCAGTTTGCCGTGGCATACGGAGCTCCATCGCAGTCTTTAACACTGCTAGCATTCCGCGACAGCGTGGACGTGAACCGTATGTGTAGTTGACGGACTTTGAGCGAGGGCGTATAGTGGGCCTGGTGGACGTACCGCCGAATTCCTCAACACGTGGGGTGTGAGGACTCCACAGTACATCGATGTTGTCGCCAGTGGTCGGCGGAAGGTGCACGTGCCCGTCGACCTAGGACCGGACCGCAGCGACGCACGGATGCACGCCAAGACCGTAGGATCCTACACAGTTCCGTAGGGGACCGCACCGCCACTTCCCAGCAAATTAGGGACACTGTTGCTCCTGGGGTATCAGCGAGGACCATTCGCAACCGTCTCCATGAAGCTGGGCTACGGTCCCGCACACCGTTAGGCCGTCTTCCGCTCACGCCCCAACATCGTGTAGCCCGCCTCCAGTGGTGTCGCGACAGGCGTGAATGGAGGGACGAATGGAGACGTGTCGTCTTCAGCGATGAGAGTCGCTTCTGCCTTGGTGCCAATGATGGTCATATGCGTGTCTGGCGCCTTGCAGGTGAGCGCCACAATCAGGACTGCATACGACGGAGACACACAGGGCCAACACCCGGCATCATGGTGTGGGGAGCGATCTCCTACACTGGCCGTACACCTCTGGTGATCGTCGAGGGGACACTGAATAGTGCATGGTACATCCAAACCGTCATCGAACCCATCGTTCTACCATTCCTAGACCGGCAAGTGAACTTGCTGTTCCAACAGGACAATGCACGTCCGAATGTATCCCGTGCCACCCAACGTGCTCTAGAAGGTGTAAGTCAACTACCCTGGCCAGTAAGATCTCCGGATCTGTCCCCCATTGAGCATGTTTGGGACTGGATGAAGCGTCGTCTCACGCGGTCTGCACGTCCAGTACGAACGCTGGTCCAACTGAGGCGCCAGGTGGAAATGGCATGACAAGCCGTTCCACAGGACTACATCCAGCATCTCTACGATCGTCTCCATTGGAGAATAGCAGCCTGCATTACTGCGAAAGGTGGATATACACTGTACTAGTGCCGACATTGTGCATGCTCTGTTGGCAGTGTCTATGTGCCTGTGGTTCTGTCACTGTGATCATGTGATGTATCTGACCCCAGGAATGTGTCAATAAAGTTTCCCCTTCCTGTGACAATGAATTCACGGTGTTCTTATTTCAATTTCCAGGCGTGTATTTTATCGTTCTCTGATTCTGCCTTGGGATGTTGGTGATGTAAAGCATGTCAAAAGCTTGTAATAGGTTTTGAAGCTATGTGAGCAATCAAACTGCAGGATAATCACCGACATAGGATTCATAATGGTTTAGACTTGAATCATATGAGCATGCAAGTTGGAAAACTGCCACATGCAATACATATTCTTGCGTGAAGGTGATCTGTGAGGCTAAGAGATTCCCTTCACAGGCAGTGATAGGTGCAACGTGACATTCGAAGTTAGCATACACAGCAAACGGACATCATTCCTGGTACTGGGCATACTTGAATTTAGTGAATAGTTTTACTCTTGAAGCCAAAACGACATGTACCGGTTCCTTGGATTCCCAGTAATCCACATATCTTTCCTTCTGGCAAAGTATGTAGACATCTAAAGGAAATGTGATTGTTACACTTGTGTTTGCTGAGTTGGCAGTTAAGGAGCCGGTATATGTCTTTGATCCATACTTCATGCTTTGGAGAAGAGAAGCGTGTTTAAATGTAAATTATACTCGCCTGCGTGTTTTCAAAAATTGAGTTTTCCAGCTACAGTATGCCTGTCCTGCTTCTTTTGGTGGTTCAACAACACATCATCGCTTCATCTAGCGTGTTTTCTACTTCTTCAGATAATAAACGTGAATCAATATTCCTGGATTTTGGAAATTTTGAAATTTGTGGTAAGGTCTTATGGGACCAAACTGAAGAGGTCCCTAAGCTTACGCAATACTTAATGTAACTTACACTAAGGACAACACACACACTCATGCCCAAATGAGGACTCGAACCTCCGAAATGGGGAGCTCCTGGTTTTTGTGCATCAAATTTTGGTACGTGCTGAATCTTCACAGGAAACCAGATACCTTCAAAGTTATAACATCCACGAATGTCAAGGCATAGTCCATATCGAGGTGTGCGCTCTGGATTCTGTTTATTTTTCTTTCGCAAGTCATTTCATTTTGAATGTTAATAGATGCCTGTTTGTTCTTAATAACATCAGGTAATCTTATATAATTTAACCCTCTGTGTAACGGATCATAGACATGAATAAGGATGTCGAAGTGTTGTATTTGGCTGAGTTATTTAGCTGACCCTCCTACATCCATCTCGGAAAATCAGGCCAGTATAACACCCGAGGTGGATTCGCAATACGACCTGGTGATTGATGTGCCCCGAGATATAACTCCATTATCACACCAGATGTAGTGCACGCGTTTCCCCTCAGCAACATCCTGATGTTTAAGAGGGTGTGTGATCACGCAGCAGAATACTGTGTTACATTTAATGGCATCAAATTTCAGACCATCTAGGGCCCTGAAGAGCTCTGTCTCCATCACCGGGAGGCATACGTCATGGCCGCATTCCCAGTTCCAGTGAAAGAGATATACCTCTCAAAGGCCGTAGCAACTACCATTTATTCTAGATATGCTTCACTATTAGGACGATAAATATAGCTACGGCTAGCCACAGCTACAGTATCTCTATCAACAAAACTATGTCTAGGGGAAGCTGCCGCTGGTATCCATGGTGTCCACCGTTTGGATGATTGCGTGGGGAGGAGGAGCCTGTTGGGGTGAGAGGTATGGGCCAAGGGTCACACACACATAGTTGCTGGCGAGAGCTAACAGTCGGACCTTATGCAGGAGGAGCTGGAGGCAGTGAAGCCCTGTGGGAGCACCCAGGCTGTGGAGAGGGGCTCACTCAGGCAGCTACATGCTGGAGCCTTCATCACCAGCCTGTCGGGTGAGAGATCGTTGCCGTTCTTCTTGTGACTGAACGACCCACGGACCCAACAGGTTATTCTATGGTATGGAGGCTGACACAGTAGAAGTGGAAGCTGATTCTGTTGCCTCTCATGCAGCCACGAGTGCCGCTCTGAACGGCAGTACATGTTTGTCGGGTGTGTGTTTGATACCTGGCCCCAACAACCACCACTCTAGACACCCATGCAATAGAGAACTGTTATGGTGGCAGTGTAGGACTCTCCTCTGTCACAGTCAAGTAGCGAGAGAAAATTAAGTACAAGCTCAAGGTATTTTTAATATTTGCTGTAAACAATTAAACACACTAGTGGCCATTAAAGATGCTACACCACGAAGATGACGTGCTACAGATGGGAAATTTAACCGGCAGGAAGAAGATGCTCTGATATGCAAATTGTTGTGGTTGGCAGGAGAACCAACACCGTGTTACTAAAGGAGGCCGAAATGCACGCGTTTTAGCTCACGCAGGCTGGCGTGAGGTCTAGAACATGACAAGGGAATTAGAATTGAGAAAAACGGACGTAGCTGGTGGAATACTTAACTTTAATCCATTAATGACGAACGTTGGTCTGGGCGGTACATGATTTTAAATATCAATAGTAACTTATAGTGGCGCCTTGCTAGGTCGTAGCAAATAACGTAGCTGAAGGCTATGCTAACTATCGTCTTGGCAATTGAGAGCGTATTTAGTCAGTGTACCATCGCTAGCAAAGTCGGCTGTACAACTGGGGCGAGTGCTAGGAAGTCTCTCTAGAGCTGCCGTGTGCTCGGTCTGCAATCACTAATAGTGGCGACACGCGGGTCCGACGTATACTACCAGACCGAGGCCGATTTAAAGGCTAACACCTGGCAAGTGTGGTGTCCGGCGGTGACAACACTCAAATGATTAGCTTTTCAGAGAATTCACACAAGGTTGGCGACGGTGGCGACACCTACAACGTGCTAAAACGAGGATGGTTCAAAAATGGTTCAAATGGCTCTGAGCACAATGGGACTTAGCTTCTCAGGTCATCAGTCCCCTAGAACTTATAACTACTTAAACCTAACCTTAGGACATCACACACATCCATGCCCGAGGCCGGATTCAAAACTGCGGCCGCAGCGGTTGCGCGGTACCTGACGGTAGCGCCTAGAACCGCTCGGCCACCCGGCCGGCTCGAGGATAGTTCCCAACCGATTTCTGATACACAAACAGCAGGTGACCGGCATTGCCTGGTGAAACGTTGTTGTGATGCCTCGTGTAATGAGGAGAAATGCGTACATCACGTTTCCTACATTGATAAAGATCAGATTTTAGCCTTCGCGATTGCGGTTTACCTTATCGCGACTTTGATGCTCCCGTTTTTCGAGATCCAATGACTGTTAGCAGAATATGGAATCGTTGGGTTCAGGTGGGTAATACAGATCGCCTTGCTGGATCCCAACGGCCTCGTATCACTAGCAGTCGAGATGACAGGCATCTTATCTGCACGGCTGTACATGCTTGTCGGGTGTGTGTTTGATGCCTGGCCCCAACACCAGCACTCTAGACACCCATGCAATAGCGAACTGTTATGGTGGCAGTGTAGGACTCTCCTCTGTCACAGTCAAATACCGGATCGTGCAGGCACGTCTCGATCCCTGAGTCAACAAATAGGGACGTTTGCAAGACAACAACCATCTGCACGAAAAGTCGAAGACGTTTGCTGCAGTATGGACTATCAGCTAGGAGACCATGGCTGCGGCTAGCCTTGACGCTGCAACACAGACAGAAGCACCTGCGATGGTATACTGAAGGACGAACCTTGGTGCACGTATGGCAAAACGTCATTTTTACGGATGAACCCAGGTTCTGTTTACTGTATCAGCATGGTAGCATCCGCGACGTGTTGGTGAGCGCAATTTGGAAGCGTGTATTCGTCATACTGGCGTATCACCCGGCGTGATGGTACGGGGTGCCATTGGTTACACTCTGGGTCACCTCTCGTTCGCATTGACGTCACTTTGAACAGTAGACGTTACATTTCAGATGTGTTACGACCCCTGGCTCTACCGTTCATTCGATCCCTGCGAAACCCTACATTTCAGCAGGATAATGCACGACCGCATTTTGCAGGTCCTGTACGGGCCTTTGTGGATACAGAAAATGTTTGACTGCTGCCCTGGCCAGCACATTCTCCACATCTCTCACCAATTGTAAACGTCTGGTCAATGGTGGTCTAGCAAATGGTTCGTTACAATACGCCAGTCATTACTATTGATGAACTGTGATATCGTGTTGAAGCTCCATGGGCAGCTCTACAAGTACACGCCATCCAAGCTCTGTTTGACTCAATGCCCAGGCGTTTCAAGGCCGTTATTGCGGCCATAGATGGTTGCTCTGGGTACTGATTTTTCAGGATATATGCACCCAAATTGCGTGAAAATGTAATCACATGTCAATTGTAGTACAATAAATTTGTCCAATGAATACTCGTTTAATATCTGCATTTTTTTTTTGGTGTAGCAATTTTAATGGCTTGTAGTGTATATCGACATCCCAGAATAATAATAGTTATTATTAATATTATAAGCTGTAACGATGATGGCTGCATTATAATGTTCTTTTATGCTCTGGTTCCAATGATTGAGTAGTTCAGTCAGTCTATCTCCTAGTCCTCCCACGCAATCCAGTATCTCCTATGTGGTGTCACCGCCAGACACCACACTTGCTAGGTGGTAGCCTTTAAATTGGCCGCGGTCCGGTAGTATACGTCGGACCCGCATGTCGCCACTATCAATGATTGCAGACAGAGCGCCGCCACACGGCAGGTCTAGAGAGACTTCCTAGCACTCGCCCCAATTGTACAGCCGACTTTGCTAGCGATGGTTCACTGACTTCTACGCTCTCATTTGCTGAGACGATAGTTAGCATAGCCTTCAGCTACATTATTTGCTACGACCTAGCAAGGCCCCAGTATCCGTATTATTGATATTGTGAATCATGTACCATAAAGATCGACGTTCTCCATTAATGGATTAAAGTTAAGTATTCCACCAGCTACGTCCGTTTTTCTCAATTCCCTTGTCATGTTCCAGACCTCACGCCAGCCTACGTGAGCTAAATCGCGTGCATTTCGGCCTCCTTTAGCTATACGGTTGGGTCTTCTGCGAACCACAACATCCTACTCATCATCCAAAAGGACGATATTGGGCTGTCTTTCAGCTTCCTCAGCAGTCACCATCTCACACAATCACTCCGGTATTTCCCCATTGCCAGATTTTTCTCTAAAGCCATCGATATATCTCACTGAAATGTCAACAACATGGCATTGATTATACGTAACTACGAAAAGGAAAGTTCGTACCAGGTGGAAGTGATGACACCTGATCATCAACCCTGTAGCATACCCCCGCTATTTTCTCCTGCTCTTGCTTCATAGCAACATCTACAACAATGAAGAAGATGTGTCTCACACAACTGTATACGATAAAAAAATACGTCTAACGCAGCACATTACAAATGTACTTACGTCCTTGCTGGCACTGCCTCTCGTCCTCCAGCAGCGGCTCAACTTCAGTCAGTTGCTGCTCTATTGCTGTAAAAGCGAGGTCAACATTTTATAAATGCTTGTTATGATTTGAGTAGATCGAGAGCCATTTTTTTAACTTGTAAACCATCATACACAAACAGAAGTGCAATAACCCGACTTTCCAGAAACGTCCCTCAGTGGAACAGCGGTTTAAATAAAAAAATGTCTCTATGCATAGTAGGTACTCCACCGTTACTGAGAAACGACGATCAGGATTTTCGAAGCACGTTAGATGCCTTTTATTGCGTGCTAAGTCCAACTGAGGCGTTGGCACAGAGGGGACACTCACAAACTCACAGTTTTGCTCCCTATGCTCAAAACCCAATCACTGTTTTCATTTTATGTCTTTTATGGGTCTTCTGCCAACCACAACATCCTACTCATCATCCAAAAGGACGATATTGGGCTGTCTTTCAGCTTCCTCAGCAGCCACCATCTCACACAATCACTCCGGTATTTCCCCATTGCCAGATTTTTCTCTAAAGCCATCGATATATCTCACTGAAATGTCAACAACATGGCAATGATTATACGTAACTACGAAAAGGAAAGTTCGTACCAGGTAGAAGTGATGACACCTGATCATCAACCCTGTAGCATACCCCCGCTATTTTCTCCTGCTCTTGCTTCATAGCAACATCTACAACAATGAAGAAGATGTGTCTCACACAACTGTATACGATAAAAAATACGTCTAACGCAGCACATTACAAATGTACTTACGTCCTTGCTGGCACTGCCTCTCGTCCTCCAGCAGCGGCTCAACTTCAGTCAGTTGCTGCTCTATTGCTGTAAAAGCGAGGTCAACATTTTATAAATGCTTGTTATAATTTGAGTACATCGAGAGCCTTTTTTTTTAACTTGTAAACCATCATACACAAACAGAATTTGGAGATGTTCATACATGATGGTAGCATAATCTTTTCCGCTGTCTGCTGCTGTTGGATTTTAGCATTCAACAGTCTCGCTAATGCTAGTACAACAGTACAAATGTCATAAGCAATTGCTCTGATTTGAATGTTTTAACAGACTTTTTCTGAATGTGTAAACTGCCACACGTAATTTGGAAATGTACTGACATGACTGCCTCTCACCTTCCAGCTGACGCTCTAAATCGGCCAGCGTTTCAGGAATGAATGCAGTAACAGCAAGATAGAGAAATTTACAGGCTGTTGTTACGAAAATGTATCACAATCTCGAAAGATTTGAATGTTTTGGTATGAAATTTTATCTATAGGCCACAAATGGCCTATGGCGACCATCCGACCGCCGTGTCATCCTCAGAGGAGAATGTGAATAGGAGGGGCGTGGGGTCAGCACACCGCCCTCCCGGTATTTAGGACGGTATTCTTGACCGAAGCCGCTGCTATTCGGTAGAGTAGCTCTTCAATTGGCATCACGAGGCTGACTGCACCCCGAAAAATTCAACAGCGTATGGTGGCCTGGTTGGTCACCCATCCAAGCGCTGACCACGCCCGACTTCGGTGATCTCACTTGAACCGGTGTATCCATTGCGGCAAGGCCGTGGCATGAAATTTTATACCTATAGCAAATTTGAACTCGTAATTATTTTTATAAACACTAACATGGCAGCTGCTCTGAGACTGGCCTTTTTCCCAGCACCACTGCCATTGGCACTACTAGCTGACCATCACATCCTGCAACGAGCAAAGAAACACAACTGGCCACTGTCAAGGGCTGTGGATAGTTGTGGGGTGCGGGGGATTGGGCTTCATATACCTTCAGGCTCCATCTTCTATTTTTCACAGGACCAGTAGAAACTCAGAAGCCATACCATCAAGTTATAAAATGCCTTCCTTTTGCTCATGCGGGTTAGAGCAGGCTTGGTGCTAGTTGCTGACTAACAGAACAATGCTGTGAGGAGAAAGCAATCTAAAAAAAAAAGTTCTGGGACAAGCAGATAGAGGGAACATTTAAAACCACCTGTTGTTTGCTGTCAAGTATCTGCATGTGGCTGGAACATAGAAAAACATTATTAATTCTGAGGCAAACAGAAATACATGTTCAACAGGACACAGTTGTGGGGAAGAAGACACTACCCTTCGAAGAT
Source organism: Schistocerca gregaria (assembly GCF_023897955.1). NCBI lineage: Eukaryota > Metazoa > Arthropoda > Insecta > Orthoptera > Acrididae > Schistocerca > Schistocerca gregaria. The sequence goes on from NC_064920.1 coordinate 100,657,918, forward strand.
AAATGTATTGTTAATTCTGTAGGCAGTGGCAGTCACCCATCTCCACGCGCCTTGACAGTGCTGACTTGCATTACAATCGTCTGCCAGTTCCCTTTGACCGTTCACCAGCTGAAGGGCATCTGTGAACCCATCTGCCACTGTGTTTAAGCAGGATGCGGGAAGCAGTGTGGTGTGGGCGGGCAAGTGGCACTGAGCAGAAGTAGGGGGAGAGGCGGGAGTTGTGGCTCATTGTATGTTGGCCAACATCGCGCCAGACATCTGCACACTGTCCTCGCGCAAATCCCATGGTTCCGCTGCTGACCGCCATACACCACACTAAGAGGAATTTGACACATCCGGCACATGACGGCTCATTCACTTATAGATCAACAGACAGCCACGCCCTTGCGCCACACTGCACGGTGCGATCACGTGTGCTATGTGTAGCACCTGACAGCACAACGCCTAGCGTCCTAACATTGGTGCAACCGCAAAATATGATGCAACAAGAGGTTAAACAAAAGCATCCCTGTCCTATGAAATGCAGAATACCTCCTACGCTGTAAATAATCCCCTCATTTCCCCTCATCTGAATTTTTTTCGATTTCAGCCACCAATCCCCTTTTATAAACAATTTACATCAACAATTCCCATTTTATAAGCAGTCTCTATCAATAATTTCCACTAACATCTCATCCACTCGATTGACAATTGAATTTTACCATGAGAATTTGATTTTACTGGAGAACTTGATATTACCGCGTTAGTTTAGATTCCCGCCAAATTTCGAAATTCCCGCCAATTGATTATTAGGGCGAAGGGTAGCGGGAGGGGAGGGGTGTGGGAGGGGAGCAGGAGGGTCGGGGAGGCTGAGGGGCTGAGGGAAACTCGTGATATGATCTGGGGGGCGGACGTGGTGGCCAATAACTGATCACTTTAATTAATTTGCCTATCAATTTGAAATAAAAATGTGTCAGATCCCAGGTTATTTTTACTACAATCTAATGATTTCGTTTAGATTGCACAAGAAATAGTTATTGTTTAAATTGCTGAGCTAAGAAAAGCTCAGTCATGTACTGCAAATAAAGCAGAGTGAGATAAGTCTATAAGGGGATTGTTTGTGTTGTTGCTCCGGACGATAATTAGACGAAATATCTGTCAGGATTTGTAAGCAGTGGGTCCTTGAGGTATGGCAATATGCGAACATGAGAAATAAGTTTAAACAGTTTCATTAACAAAGGCTGATTGTAAAACATGCATGCTACGTGCACCGATCATCTCTGTGTCTGAAATCCTAATTACGGTCATATAGAAAGGCTCCATGGTGAGCCAAGAAAAGAGACATATTCGCGCCTGAGGACACGCAATTTAATACGGCATGCTGCGGCTGGCGCGCCAGTCGCTGACTCCCTGCGTCGCACTGCGGCCGAATGCACGTGTACTCACAAAGCAAATTGTCAGCATTCCAGATAGGTCGGTTGGCGAGGATCTGCAGCGAATTGACGCATGGTGCACGGAATGGCATTGAATCTCAATGTAGACAAGTGTAATGTGATGCGAATACATAGAAAGATAGGTCCCTTATCATTTAGCTACAAAATAGCAGGTCAGCAACTGGAAGCAGTTAATTCCATAAATTATCTGGGAGTACACATTAGGAGTGATTTAAAATGGAATGATCATATAAAGTTGATCGTCGGTAAAGCAGATGCCAGACTGAGATTCATTGGAAGAATCCTAAGGAAATGCAATCCGACAAGAAAGGAAGTAGGTTACAGTACGCTTGTTCGCCCAATGCTTGAATACTGCTCAGCAGTGTGGGATCCGCACCAGGTAGGGTTGATAGAAGAGATAGAGAAGATCCAACGGAGAGCAGCGCGCTTCGTTACAGGATCACTTAGTAATTGCGAAAGCGTTACGGAGATGATAGATAAACTCCAGTGGAAGACTCTGCAGGAGAGACGCTCAGTAGCTCGGTAGGGCATTTTGTTAAAGTTTCAAGAACATACCTTCACCGAAGAGTCAAGCAGTATATTGCTCCCTCCTACGTATATCTCGCGAAGAGACCATGAGGATAAAATCAGAGAAATTAGAGCCCACACAGAAGCATACCGACAATCCTTCTTTCCACGTACAATACGAGACTGGAATAGAAGGGAGAACCGATAGAGGTACTCAGGGTACCCTCCGCAACACACCGTCAGGTGGCTTGCGGAGTATGGATGTAGATGTAGATGTAGATGTTACATACTGTATGACTGTGACTCATACATCATTCTCCCCAGAAAAAAAGAGCAACCATAGGTGGCTCAAAACGGCCTCATGGGCGTTATGAATCTATTTCGTGATTTGTGGAATGAGAAGGCGTTGCAACATGCATTTCATCTGTAGACACAGAGTCGTTCGGTGCAGAGAAGCGTGCCTTCAAGATGACAGTTTCATATATGAGAAATGCTGTTGACAAAAGGCAATTTTAATAAAAGCAATAGAAACACAGTACTGACAATCAAGTATGTACTAACATTACTGGATGAATCGAAGGACTTAACTCTATTTGCTGCTTCAATGAGGTTTAATTCATTATTGGAAGAAATCAAATTTTCACGTATATTCTTAATTAAGTTATTGTCTTCAGAGAAACTTGATAAGGTATGCTTTCCATATGTTATTATGTATTAATCATTGTAATAAACAGATAACATTCTTGTTAATGGCAAATGTCCAGTTGCATTAAATATAGTTGGCAATACACTAGACATATCAAATAATTCACATGATAAATCACAATGTGTGGCTTTCAAGATTAATCCAATATTCAATTAGAGTGTAAAGGGTAGCTCTGGTGTATCATAATTTTTACATGTAAATGTGATACCAAGGGTGGAGTTAACTGAGAAAATAATACCTTCAGAATGTCGTTTAAGAAATGAATGATAAAGATGTGTTAAAATTCTAGAGCAATCATCTCTTGGGGGATGATTCATAAACAATTCTTTCTCAGGACTGTACACTCTACTGTCTAAGAATACGGCCATGTTAGAGCAAATAAACTTGTTACTACGTATACACATATGCAAATCATTTTCATTTAGGGACACAAAGTATCTTCGATCCTTTCTGACCAGTAGATAATAATTCAGTATGTACTTAACATGAATACCTGCCTGTCTTCATTCCACAGCGTAAGTATAAATCTAATACATTACAAAGCTATGCTTTCATCTAGCAATGGGTATAGAAACAATAACAGGTAATTCAGCTTCAATCATTAAAGACTGTGTGGTGATTAATTTGTAGTAAGCGTATAAATTGTAAGAGTTAACAGGGTAATTCGTAGTATATGTTGCATCTAGCTTTCCCCCAATTGATAGTAGGATCTGTAAAAATTGTTCTGGATATAGTAGTACACTGCTCAAACAATCATTTAAACTACTTTCTAAGGCTGCTCTTAAGTTAAGGGCATCACTTCTAGCATTTGATAAACTATCAGTAATCCTTAACAAAAGAGTGTTTAAATGTAAGTGTGCATTCACAGCATTTAATCCTTGGTATAGTTCTTGGATATCTGCGTTCGTTTCATTACGAATTACGTGGAAATGTGAGATAAATTGCTTTACTATCTGTTCAATGAAAACTGTGCGGGTAGTAATGGTTCTTTGCATATTCTTAAATACGGTAATTTCATTCGAGAGGTTAGTTGAATCTGTACTGCACTGTTGTTCAAGAGCTAATATTTTGCCTCAACTTCCAGTAGATCTATACTAGTTAAAGTACCAAATACAGTACGAAGGATACTCCCTCCAAAATCAGACCAGGCATGTTTACGCCTAATTAAAGTTTTGTGTGACAAAATCTTAAAAAAAAGTAAATCTTTTGTTCATAATAAGATAATGTAGAATCTACCTGCATTTTGGCTGTGACCCATTTATTATACCAAAATGTACCCATTTCCAAAATTGTATCATTACCCTTAACAGAACTAATTAGATCAATATGCTTCTTTGCAGAATGGAGCTGTTGCTGAATTTCACTCAGCTTCACAAAACATACAAGAGGACGTGCAGCCCAAGCAATATTAGCAATACAGGACATCAAAAACATCCGCCTACTCAGTCCAGAAACGACCACGAAATCATTCAAAGCTAAACTCTTGCCAATCCTGGCCTATGGGATGGACGTTATATGGGACCACCTAACAAAAAAAAATCTAGGAACACTAAGAAAAGGTAAAGTTGACTCATCGAAAATGAGCACTAGGTCTCTCAAAGACAACAAGATCTACTGTACCTGCTACCGAGTGAGACATTTCTAACTGAACACATCAAACTTCTATATATGATGCCACAGGCCACGGGTTGCAGAAATCAACTGAAGATCATGGAGGATAAACGAGAAAACGTATGGCCAGCGTTCTATGGCACAGAAGCAATGACGAACCGCTCATGGGCAGGACCAAACTTCGAACTTCGACATGTCGTAACTAGATTCACGCCTTTCATTATCTCTTTTGCAAAAAACAAAACTTATCACGACCCAAAAACAACATGTGTGTGTGAAATGTGTAACGAAGCCTGTGAACGGTATCTACATCTACATCTACATCCATACTCCGCAAGCCACTTGACGGTGCGTGGCGGAGGGTACCTTGAGTACCTCTATCGGTTCTCTCTTCTATTCCAGTCTCGTATTGTTCATGGATAGAAAGATTGTCGGTATGCCTCTGTGTGGGCTCTAATCTCTCTGATTCTATCTTCAAGGTCTGTTCACGAGATATACGTAGGAGGGAGCAATGTACTGCTTCACTCGTCCGTGAAGGTATGTTCTTGAAACTTCAACAAAAGCCCGTACCGAGCTACTGAGCGTCTCTTTTGCAGAGTCTTCCACTAGAATTTATGTATCATCTCCGTAACGCTTTCGCGATTACTAAATGATCCTGTAACGAAGCGCGCTGCTCTCCGTTGGATCTTCTCTATCTCTTCTATCAACCCTATCTTGTACGGATCGCACAACGGTTAGCAGTATTCAAGCAGTGGGCGAACAAGTGTACTGTAACCTACTTCCTTTGTTTCGGACTGCATTTTTTTACAATTCTTCCAATGAATCTCAATCTGTCATCTGCTTTACCGAAGATTAATTTTATTTGATCATTCCATTTTAAATCGCTCTTAATGCCTACTCCCACATAATTTATGGAATTAACTGCTTCCAGTTGCTGACCTGTTATATTGTAGCTAAATGATAAAGGATCTTCGTTTCTATGTTTTCGCAACACATTACACTTGTCTACATTGAGATTCAATTGCCATTCCCTGCACCATGCGTCGATTCGTGGCAGATCCTTCTGAATTTCAGTACAATTTTCCATTGTTACCACCTCTCGATATACTACAGCATCATCCGCAAAAAGCGTCAGTGAACTTCCGATGTCATCTTCAAGATCATCAACGGTCCTACGACACTCCCCTCCGGCACACCTGAAACCACTCTTACTTCGGAAGCCTTCTCTCCATTGAGAATGACAAGCTGCGTTCTGTTATCTAACTGTGCAGTAAAAGAGTGAAATCTATAAATGAATGTGCAAAAATATAAAATGTAAATGTAAAATGTTACGCAAAGAAATTGTAGATGGCTATCTGCCTGCAACTTTATTAAATAAAATACGTAAATTGTATGCGTGGAAACGATTTAAAGTGAATCAGATAAATGAAAAGTGCAACTCTTATGAGAAAATGGAATACTCACTTCCAAAAATCTTGCTTAATTCAGATTTCACGTACAAAAGCGACTTCCCAGACTTGTGCGAATCGGTTCAAATACTGTAAAACAGTAGACAAATTAATGGTCCTTCCCACGATATAACGAACATGGTTCGAAAGACATTATAATAAACTATATCGGATCAATCGTCGCCTGCTTCAACAAAAACCTACGTCGGTTGCCGTGATAAGGCGATCCGATGTCACAATTATGGTGGGGCAACAGTTGGGAACCAGAATGATAACGTCTTATATTGTACCACAAAAAAGGCGAATATCTCCTGAAGAGAGTTAGGGATGTAAAAGAAGGGAAGTAGTTTCAGACTTATCTGTCAGCTTCAGCGGCATTCAAATCAAAACACCTTTATGTATTCCCTCTTTTTTATGAGAATCCTACCTCCCCGGCACAGTGTGCACAGAAAGGCGTAAGAATAAGGACGCAAATTTATGTGTTTCCGGAGATTAGGATGCATCTACGAGTACAATCGGAAGTACTCATGAGTGGTGGTACATCTATAACAGGAAGTATGTTTGGAAACATGGGAAACATCTTGATAATATTACTTTTCTTGACACGATGAATTATATTACATGACATAGTACTAATACTAAGACGTAAAAAATTCCGAACATGTGCTGATATTATTTGAATGTCCTTGAAGCCGCCAGAAAAGAAAATTCAGTTGCCATTTTCTACGTCCATAACTCTGCCTAGGGTATAGTAGTCATTTTTGTGATACCGCGATAGTGCTTTACATTCTGGTACTGTGTATACGTTAATCACTCACATTTATTTGACCTCCTGTCAAAAGACTGACAAACCACGTTTTGCAGCACGAAGCGCTGGCATCTGCCGACAGAAATGTGGGGTCGTGCCAATGGCGCGAGGACTCTAGGTCGAGGATGCACAGCACTAACAATCCGATCAGAGTGGTTCCACATAGGTTAAACTAACCCACCCACGTAAAGTGCTAACTGTGTGACACGTTGCACTGCCCTGCTGGTAGATGCCATCGTCCAGACGAAAAACAAGCTGCATATAAGGCCCGCAAGGAAAGATGGGTACTTGTGCTGATCCGATGCGCCGCACAGTGACGAGATCAGCCAGGGAATGCCACGAAAACACTCCCCAGATAATAACACCCCCTTCTCCCACCTTGTCCCTTCCGACCTTTGCTTCAGGGTGTTTCCTTTCAGTCGATTCATGACGCACACGTCAACGGTCGTCTGTCAGTTGGTGTATAAAACTTGTGCCACCTGACAAGGCCACCAGCCACCCCTCAGTCCACATCCAGCTGCGATACTGGGGTGCGAATTCCAGCTGTCGCCGTCGAAATATATCAGTCAGCTTGCTTGTATGAACCACACGCCTGCTGTGGAGGGCCATACGCAGCAACGTTCACTGAACGGTCGTTCAGCAGACTCTGTTGGTAACCTCTTGGTTCATCTGGGCGGTCAGTCGTTCAACTGCTGCAGGCTTATTCGGACGTACACACCCCTGTAGCCACAACTGTTATTTAAGCCCCGCGGTGCACCACGGTAGTCTGAACGCCGGTCTTGCAAAGCGCCATTTGGCCATGCACAGTATAGTTTAACCACGGCAGCACGCAAACAATTTACAAACTTAGCCGTCTCCAAAAAGCTTCTGCCCTTGGCCACAAACCCAATGATCATGTCCTTTTGGGCATAAGGCAAATCGCATCACGACGACTGCACAGATTCCGCATCTCCCCGACACCATTAATACACTCTCCATTGCTAGTGTTCTCATCTGCCATCTGTGAGTTGATATTATCCGTTGTGTTCTAACACAGGTAGTGGTCACATTAATGTACCCGGACCATGTATATCTCACACATTGATACCAAAAATAAATTCACTGTTACTGACTTCGTATCTTCATTGCGCTGATGGCAGACACTTTCTTTACGACTGAGGATATGGTGTTAATGTTATCCTGAGAATTAGCGATTCTATTTACATGTGGCGTGTTTTTCTCCTTATTAATGACATTTTTAAGTATGTTACGATGTTGTTTCCAATAGATTACTGCACCTTGATGGTTAGTATTAGAACGTTTTGATACGTTCAGCATCTTTTGAGCAACGATGGAGAACATCATCGCCAGTGAACTTTTCAAAGGAACCATTTAGGCTTTCGCCTTAAGAGACGTATAGAAACCACGGAAATATGTATCTGCAGTGACGGAAGAGGAACAGAATGCGAAGAACCCGATACCTAACAAACAGACGGTGTTCTGAAGGAAATGTGTCTCTGTTGCACGTGAAACAAATACCGGACGCAACTACACAGTACTGAACAAACTGAAGACGAGACTTATCTACGTGACTGTGTGATGAACTAATTGATTTCTCTTTTTTCACTTGTACCACTTCCGCCTTGTGCTGAAATTTTCGCAGACTAATTGACGCTGAAGAAATCACAGAAGCGTGGAATTTTTTGATCGCAAGTATTTATTTTTATTATTGGTGTCCTCGATCGCCATCTCACGCAGAATGTTGGGACAAAACTTTTAGCTGCATTAGAGAGTGAGAAATAATGTTATTCTGGTGAACGCGTAAAGTTAAAACTGGTGTTAGCATATATAAGAACGTCTCGAATATTCTGAAGAAAACTCTTTGTCTCTCTCCTCTTCCTCCTTCTGGGGGCTTCTCATGAATAATTATTACGTCGGAAGTTTTCATTTAGTTCAACATTAAACAAGCAAAAATGCTACTTTTGTCTTGAAGAACGCTCAAAGTTTCAGATTTACTTCACTAAATGAGTTAATATCATCAGGGCCGGCTTAAAACCCAAGCCTTCGCTGGAGGGGCAATAGCGGCTCCGAAGTGCATGATTCGAATACGGTACGTATCGCACATTACAGCGAACCCTGACATGGATGCGCCGAATGATAAGCCGCTTATAAGAAAACTTGTTGTCGAACAGTCATTGAATGTCAAACAGAACGAATTAAAGTAGCGTCCAATTTCTCTCTCCCTTTTACAGTGTTAGTCTATAGTACGGTAGGAATTAATAGCAGCACATATTTCTTATTGGGGATTTTATGCTGCGTTGGACGGGTCTTTGAGTGTTGATAAACTCCTGTGCTTTTTTAATAAACTAAAAAAATAACACCAACTAAGGGAAGACCAGTGTGCAGCGTTCCCTTGGGATAGTGTGGTACCCCTCTATTATCTTGTCGATCGGTAGTGCTATTTCTAGGTGTAATTTTACTATGTCCTACCTACATTCCAAGCGTCTGCTGAATGTCTTGTGAGGTGAATTGTTGTGGTTTTGAAGCTAACGGAAAAAATCGGTTTTGTGAAGAACTGAGGTAGGGTCATTTTCATTCTATCATTAAATGCGATTAAAAAAATGGTTGAAATGGCTCTGAGCACTATGAGACTTAACTACTGTGGTCATCAGTCCCCTAGAACGTAGAACTGCTTAAACCTAACTAACCTAAGGACATCACACACATCCATGCCCGAGGTAGGAATCGAACCTGCATCCATAGCGATCACGCGGTTCCAGACTGTAGCGCCTAGAACCACTCGGCCACTCCGGCAGGCAAATGCGATTCACTTGGGAGAACTATTATTTACAGTTAGAATTTTGGTTATGTGCGTCTTTAATGTACGGCACTCCTACGTTTCGAAATCTTAAAATGCGTTAGACATCTTGAAGCCTTTTTTTTTTCTAGAATGAGAGCGTCTGGCGCAATATGGTCCAGCTTTTCTTCAAGGGGACCGTTTTGCCCCAAATATATTCAAACGTATGACTCGAGTTTTTTCTTGCAGATAATCCTAGAAATGGACCTAGAAAGACTTCACAACAATGCCGGAGGCCAACAAAAGTGCAGCAGGCTATTAAAGCCCTCAGAAGTGGCGAAATGTGCTGCAAGAAACGAAGTGAAATGTTTAATATCCCCAGAACGCCATTGGAGAGATGTGTCAACAGCTTAAATCAAGACGCAACCAAAGACAAAAAAATCCTAGGTTCACAGCGGCCTATTTTCACTCCTGAAGAAGGAATTAAAATACAATATTTTGAAAATGAAGAAAAATTTTCTTTGACTTTAAAGAGGGAGATGTCTGAAGTCTTTCTTTTCAATTGGCTGAACAGAATTAAGCACGCTTTCAGTAAAGAATCAGGTGATACTGCAGAGGATTGGTTATATGGACTCAAGAGTCGTCTACCAGAACTGACGTTGTGATCACCTAAAGCGCCATCTATCGCTATATCTCAGCCCTTCAAAAAGCCTAATGTAGAGAAATTTTTCTCCATATTAAAAACGCTATTGGGTGAAAAACAGTTTCCGCCCCATGGAATCTTTAACATCGATGAGAGTGGTGTAACTACTGTGCAAACAATATCGTGTAAGGTTCTCGCCTTGCGAGAAAAGAAGCAAGTAGGGATTATTACTTCCTTGGAACGTGCATTACGTCCATAACAGTCATTTTTATGTCCACTTCATCCCGCTGATGATTATTTTCCCTCACATACGGACGAAAGTCGAGATGATTGATGATGCTCCACCAGGAACATTGACTTCTCGTAACTCTTCAGATTATGTGCAGTTGGAAACTTTTACTTCATGGTTTGGCCATTTCCTAAGCCATGCTAAGCTATCAGACAAGACCCCTGCTCCTTTCATATTCGATGGTCACCAGACGAACACCGCGAATGTGCACGCCATTATGCGTGCAAGGCAAAACAAAGCGACAATAGTTACCATTCCGTCTCAGTGCAGCCATACATTGCAGCCACTAGATGCGTCATTCATGTTCCCATTGAACACATTTTATGTGTCTGCTGTAGAGAAGCATGTCAGCAAAATATCCTGGACGAGCAGTGACCGAAAACCAAGGTTTCAAACTCTTCGGAGAAGCATATCTGAGGGCGGCAACACCTATAACAGCCCTTAATGGATTTAAAAAATGTGGCATTTGTCCTTCTTCCAATTGAGAAACCCTGCAAATTGAAAAACTTCCATCTAGATCTTATAACAATGTATTACGTATTCCAGCTCCAGTGTCACCACACCCTAGTTCCTCTTTTGGGATTGCTCTCGAATATATCAGGCCGCCACCCATATCCATTCAAGTTCGTTCGCAAAAGAGGAAAAGTGACTCAGCTGCCATCCTAACAAGCAACAGCTAACTGAAGAGAAGAATTTGAAACCAGCAAACAAAATTACAACGAAATGACGAAGAATATGCAGAACACGACAAACAGAGCGCGGAGGAAAATTGCTGCTTGAGATAACCAAAAGGGAGACCAACACAGAGAGGAGGATGAAAGCAACGAGGATGGAAATGAAGGTAATGACGCTAAATGCATGTTCTGTAAGGATAAATGGTCAACAAGCGCTGAAAGCTGGTTGTGTAGTTTATCTTGTCGTGAATGGTCTCAATAGTAGTGTGCTAGATTTGTCTCCGACAATGCCACTTGCGATATTTGTATAAACAAATGTTGTGTGAAAAAGTTAAATTTAAATTCAAAAATTTAATTTCAAATTTCTTTGTTAAACTTTTTCCATTTTATTTAGTAACTTTTTAAAGGCATGTAGAGTATTATGGTTTACTTTAAGTGCACAAGCAATTATTTAATAGTACTGGCGCTTTTTTCACCAAGGGACCACGTAACCCATGCTCTTGGGGCAAAGCGGTGACTGTGCAGACATTCAAGTTATTGTTATTAACATAAATCTGTTTAAGTATATAAAACTGATAAAGAATTATTTGAATTTATGCACAACAGTAGTTCCTATGGTGATGTTACAGATAATAAATCTGGGCGATGTCCGTCCCTGGTACCTGAGTGGTCTGCGCAAAGGAATGTCATACGTAACAGCCCCGGTTCGATTCCCAGCTGGGTCGGAGATTTTTTCCGCTCAAGGACAGGGTGTTGTGTTGCCCTTATCATCATCATTTCATCCCCATCGACACGGAAGTCACCGAAGTGGCGTCAACTCGAAAGACTTGCACCAGGCAAACGGTCTACATGACGGGATGCCCTACCCATACGGCATTACCAAATTGGACGATGTGTCAACTGTAGTGCTTTATTCCTTAAGGTGACCGCATAGAACCAATTCCCCATCTTAAAACGTTTCCCGATAGACAGTACAGTCCTAGATATCGGTACCAACTCATTCCCCACTCTTGTTGGTAGAGACCAGGTTTTTATGTTGTTGTTGTCTTCAGTCCTGAGACTGGTTTGATGCAGCTCTCCATGCTACTCTATCCTGTGCAATCTTCTTCATCTCCCAGTACCTACTACAACCTACATCCTTCTGAATCTGCTTAGTGTATTCATCTCTTGGTCTCCCTCTACGATTTTTACCCTCCACGCTGCCCTCCATTACTAAATTGGCGATCCCTTGATGCCTCAGAACATGTCCTACCAACCGATCCCTTTTTCTGGGTCAAGTTGTGCCACAAAATTCTCTTCTCCCCAATCCTATTCAATACTTCCTCATTAGTTATGTGCTCTACCCATCTAATCTTGAGCATTCTTCAGTAGCACCACATTTCGAAAGCTTCTATTCTCTTCTTGTCCAAACTATTTGTAATTCATGTTTCACTTCCATACATGGCTACACTCCATACAAATACTTTCAGAAATGACTTCCTGACACTTAAATCTATACTCGATTTTAACAAATTTCTCTTCTTCAGAAATGCTTTCCTTGCCATTGCCAGTCTACATTTTATATCCTCTCTACTTCGACCATCATCAGTTATTTTGCTACCCAAATAGCAAAACTCCTTTACTACTTTAAGTGTCTCATTTCCTAATCTAATTCCCTCAGCATCGCCAGTCTTAATTCAACTACATTCCATTATCCTCGTTTTGCTTTTGTTGATGTTCATCTTATATCCTCCTTTCAAGACACTGTCCATTCCGTTCAACTGCTCTTCCAAGTCCTTTGCTGTCTCTGACAGAATTACCATGTCATCGGCGAACCTCTAAGTTTTTATGTCTTCTCCTTGGGTTTTAATACCTACTCCGAATTTTTCTTTTGTTTCCTTTACTGCTTGCTCAATATACAGATTGAATAACATCGGGGAGAGACTGCAACCCTGTCTTACTCCCTTCCCAACCACTGCTTCCCTTTCATGTCCCTCGACTCTTATAACTGCAATCTGGTTTCTGTACAAATTGTAAATAGCCTTTCGCTCCCTGTATTTTACCGCTGCCACCTTTAGAATTTGAAAGGGTATTCCAGTCAACATTGTCAAAAGCTTTCTCTAAGTCTACAAATGCTAGAAACGTAGGTTTGCTTTTCCTTAATCTTTCTTCTAAGATAAGTCGTAAGGCCAGTATTGCCTCACGTGTTCCAGTATTTCTACGGAATCCAAACTGATCTTCCCCGAGGTCGGCTTCTACTAGTTTTTCCATTCGTCTGTAAAGAATTCGTGTTAGTATTTTGCAGCTGTGGCTTATTAACCTGATTGTTCAGTAATTTTCACAACTGTCAACACCTGCTTTCTTTGGGATTGTAATTATTATATTCTTCTTGAAGTCTGAGGGTATTTCGCTTGCTTCATACATTTTGCTCACCAGACGGTACAGTTTTGTCAGGACTGGCTCTCCCAAGGCCGTCAGTACTTCCAATGGAATGTTGTCAACTCTCGGGGCCTTGTTTCGACTCAGGTCTTTCAGTGCTCTGTCATACTCTTCACGCAGTATCGTATCTTCCATTTCATCTTCATCTACATCCTCTTCCATTTCATCCTCATCTACATCCTCTTCCATTTCTATAATATTGTCCTCAAGTACATCGCCCTTGTATAGGCCCTCTATATACTCCATCCACCTTTCTGCTTTCCCTTCTTTGCTTAGAACTTTGTTTCCATCTGAGCTCTTGATATTCATACAAGTGGCTCTCTTTTCACCAAAGGTCTTTCTAATTTTCTTGTAGGCAGTATCTATCTTACCCCTAGTGAGATAAGCCTCTATATCCTTACATTTGTCCTCTAGCCATCCCTGCTTAGCCATTTTGCACTTCCTGTCGATCTCATTTTTGAGACGTTTGTATTCCGTTTTCCCTGCTACATTTACTGCATTTTTATGTTTTCTCCTTTCATCAATTAAATTCAATATTTCTTCTGTTACCCAAGGATTTCTACTAGCCCTCGTCTTTTTACCTACTTGATCCTCTGCTGCCTTCACTACTTCATCCCTCAAAGCTACCAATTCTTCATCTACTGTATTTCTTTCCCCCATTCCTGTCAATTGTTCCCTTATGTTCTCCCTGAAACTCTGTACTACCTCTGGTTCTTTCCGTTTATCCAGGTCCCATCTCCTTAAGTTGCCACCTTTTTGCAGTTTCTTCAGTTTTAATCTACAGGTCATAACCAATAGATTGTGGTCAGAGTCCACATCTGCCCCTGGAAATGTCTTACAATTTAAAACATGGTTCCTAAATCTCTGTGTTACCATTATATAATCTATCTGATACCTTTTAGTATCTCCAGGGTTCTTCCATGTATACAACCTCCCTTCATGATTCTGAAACCAAGTGTTAGCTATTATTAAGTTGTGCTCTTTGCAAAATTCTAAAAGGCGGCTTCCTCTTTCATTTCTTAGCCCCAATTCAGATACACCTACTACGTTTTCTTCTCTCCCTTTTCCTACACTCGAATTCCAGTCACCCATGACTATTAAATTTTCGTCTCCCTTCCCTATCTGAATAATTTCTTTTAATTCATCATACATTTCTTCGATTTCTTCATCATCTGTAGAGCTAGTTGGTATATAAACTTGTACAACTGTAGTAGGTGTGGGCTTCGTATCTATCTTGGCCACAATAATCCATTCACTATGCTGTTTGTAGTAGCTTACCCGCATTCCTATTTTCCTATTCATTACTAAACCTACTTCTGCATTACTCCTATTTGATTTTGTGTTTATAATCCTGTAGTCACCTGACCAGAAATCTTTTTCCTCCTGCCACCGAACTTCACTAATCCCACTATATCTAAGTTTAACCTATCCATTTCCCATTTTAAATTTTCTATCCAACCTGCCCGTTTAAGGGGTCTGACATTCCACGCTCCAATCTGTAGAACGCCAGTTTTCTTTCTCCGGATAACGACATCCTCTTGAGTAGTCCCCGCCAGAAGATCCGAATAGGGGACTATTTTACCTCGGGAATATTTTACACAAGAGGACGCCATCACCATTTAATCACACAGTAAAGCTGCATGCCCTCGGGAAAAATTACGGCTGTAGTTTCCCCGTGCTTTGAGCCGTTCGCAGTACCAGCACAGCAAGGCCGTTTTGGTTATTGTTACAAGGCCAGATCAGTCAGTCATCCAGACTGTTGCCCTTGCAACTACTGGAAAGGCTGCTGCCCCTCTTCAGGAACCACACGTTTGTCTGGCCTCTCAACAGATACCCCTCCGTTGTGGTTGTAACTACGGTACCGCAATCTGTATCGCTGAAGCACGCAAGCCTCTCCACCAACGACAAGGTCCATGGTTCATGTGGGGGGGAGAGACCAGGATGTAAGAGAATAATTACTTTCAAAGCGAACACGAGTCAAAAGTTTTGCCAAATTAAACGGTGTGCACCAGTAGTGCTCGAACTGGGATTCCTGCATCGTAGCAATCTAGTGCGCAGCGTTAATCTTAGAGAAATTTTCACAATATATTAGTGATTATAGCTTGTGTACTGTTCTGCGCCAGAAATGGAGTATTCATTAAAGAATTCGTTTCGGAATGTAAGTGTATGCTACCTACACACAGGAAGTACAGTTCGTACACGACATGACAGAATATGCAATCCAAATGGAAACCACTTGTTTATCAAGTATTTTATGGAGTCCTTTGAGGTCAGGGTTGACAATAGTCAAAAAGTAACTATTTATCATTACAAGCATTTCAGTACTCACCTTCAGAAACGACATAGACTTTTAGTAGTCATGAAATCCTCTTAAATACCGCATTTAACTGTAGCCACTAAGCAATACAATCATATTTCGCTTTTAAGTGCCGGGCTGGTAGTTTAAGTTATCCCTCACATATAAAATAATCCACAACAATAATCAGTAACCTCCAGAACAGAGTGTCGCAAAAAGTACTTCCTATCAGTACATCTCGGTCCCGTAGCTCTCCCATTCGTGGAGACAACTAAATTTTTAGGTCTTACATTTGACAAGAAACCTTACTGGTCTCCACATGTGTCTTACTTGGTCCATTTTCCGATCAAAGCTGGGTTATGGAAGCTTTGTCTACTCTTCTGCCCGGCCGTTCATCTTACACCGTCTAAACTCTATCCACGATCGAGGGTTACGTCTGGCGACTGGAGCACTCTACGCCATCCCTGTTGAGAGTCTGTGTGCCGAAGCTGCCGAATTACCGCTAAACTAATGGTGCGATGTTGCTTTGTTGGTACGCCTGCCGACTGATGTCAATGTGCGACCACCCGTCATATTTCTCTTTCTTTGATGACTCTCTCGACCGCCAATACGGGCTGTATGTCTCTGCCCTGTTATCTCCTGGAGTTCGCTTTCGTGGCCTGCTTCATAAACTTGATTTTACCCTCCCTACGACTTTTCGAGTGGGTGAGAGCCCGACGCCACCTTGGCTCCAGGCTCAGGTTCGCGTTCACCTTGGACTCAGCCTGCTCCCAATGGAGAGGACCGCGGATTCGATATACCGCTCGGGGTTTGTCGAACTTCGTTCGAGGCTAGCTCATAACGTCTTTATTTCCACAGATGGCTCCAAGACCACTGCTGGCGTCGGATATGCCTTCGTCGTTGTTGATGATACCTTTCAATGACGGCTCCTTGACCAGTGTTCAAGCTGTACAGCTCAGCTTTTTGCTCTCTATCAAGCTGTTCAGTATATCCGCCGCCATCGTCATTCTCCCTATGCCATCTGCTCTGATTCGTTGAGCGCTATTCAGAGTCTCCGTGACACATATTCGGACCACCCTCTCGTGCAACGAATTCAACGGTCCCTTCAGTCGCTAGCTGATACCGGCGCTCGTGTCCTTTTTTTTGTCAATTCCCGGCCACGTTGGTGTGCCTGGGAAAGAAGCGGCTGATGCTGCAGCCAAGGCTGCTGTCTTCCTGCCTCGGACAGCTTCCTTTTGTGTCACATCAACTGATATTAATGGGGTTCTTTGTCGGCGTGTTTCATCATTGTGGCATGAGGCTTGGTTTTCTCTGCATGAAAATACGCTTAGGGCCATCAAACCGATCCCGACGGCTTGGACGACCTCCTCCAGCCCCTCCCGGCGAGAGGAGGTACTTTTGGCGAGGTTGCGGATTGGGCACTGCCGATTTAGCCACCGCTACCTCTTGTCCGGTGACCCCGGCCCGCAGTGCCCCTGTGGTCTTTCATTGCCGGTGCTCCATGTTTTATTGTCCTGACCCAGCTTTATTCACTCTCGTGTTGTCCTATGCCGTCTACCTTACAGTAACATTTAGCTGATTACAGTCGAGCAGCTGCTCGTGTCCTTCGTTTTATTACACTGACGGACATGCCCAAAAAGATCTAACTCTTTTATTTTGTTTCTCTGCGTCTTTGTAACTACTTTCTGATGTTGCCCCCTTGCGTTTTTTTACTCTATTAGTGCAATAACTTTTGTGACTGGGCGCTAACGACCTTAGTAGTTGAGTGCCCTAAACACACACACAGACACACAAAATCTGCAGACAGGTTATCATTATGCTTACCAGCCTATTTTCGACATTGACGTGTAATAACCACTCACACACAGCAGGTGGCAAAAATACTAGTGGAGGATTTACGGAGCGTGTTGCAGGGATGCAGAAAGAGTGCAGCCTTTGTCATACTAGTAATGCAGAAACGGGGCGGTATATCTTACGTGCAAAAAGGCATGATCATGGGTTTCAGGCCATTTACGAAACAGTGAAGTTTGTAAACCGTGCGCGTACTACCGTGGTTAAAGCATACCTTGCTTAAGAAAACAGCGGTATTCAAAACCGACGCCGAGGCATTGGTGGTGCACCGCCCACACTGTCTGTTGTTCATCGGGGACAAAGCCTGGAATTTGTACTACAGTACTGCAACAGGACGTCCAGTGACTTGTGTCAGCTTGCCTTTGCAGATAAAAAGCGTTTTACGCTCCATCCAACAGAGGGCCGATGAAGCAAAGGGCGTGAGACGCTTGAAGGCAAACACCCGGCAACAATTGTTGGAAGCGTGCAGGCCGCAAAGTAGACAATTATGGAGTGGGGAATGTTTCCGTGGCATTGACTGGGCAAACTCGTCATTCTGGAGGACACAATGTGTCCCATCAACCCAAGTATACATCTCCCGTTAGACACCATGTCCATCACTACATGCAATTTGATTGCCCTCGGCATTATATGGTAGCACCACCAGCAGAACAATGGGACGTGTCACACAGGCCACAGTGCACAGCTCACGCCAATATTTAAGAGGGGAAATAGGAGTGACCCATTGAATTACAGACCCACATCATTGAACTCAATTTGCAGTAGGACTTTCGAGCATATACTGTACTCTAACATTATGAACCACCTTGAAGAAAATCACTTGTTGATACATAACCAACACGGATTCAGAAAATATCATTCTTCTGCAACGCAGCTAGCTCTTTATTCCCATGAAATAATGAGTGCTGTCGACAAGGGATCTCAGATCTATTCCATATTCCTAGATTTACAGAAGGCTTTTGATACTGTTCCTCACAAGCAACTATTAATCAAGTTGAGTGCAGTTGTGTGACCGGATTCGTGATTTCCTCTCCGAGAGGTAACAATTCGTAGTGATAGACGGTAAATCATCGAGTAGAACAGAAGTGATTTCTGGCGTTCAGCAAGGTAGTGTCATAGGCCCTCTGCTGTTCCTGATTTATATAATTATCTAGGCGATAATCTGAGCAAGTAATCAGTCCCCTATAACTTAGAACTACTTAAACCTACCTAACCTAAGGACATCACACACATACATGCCCGAGGCACGATTCGAACCTGCGACCGTAGCGGTCGCGCGGTTTCAGACTGTAGCACCTAGAACCGCTCGGCCACATCGGCCGGCTGAGCAACTTAAATTGAACAGGCCACATAGATAATATTGTGGGGAAGGCGAAGCAAACACTGCGCTTAGTTGGTAGAACACTTACAAGATGCGACAAAACCACAAAAGGGACAGCTACATTACACTTGCCCGACCTCTGATGGAATATTGACGCGAAGTATGGGATCATTACCAGGTAGGATTGACAGAGGACACTGAAAAGTGCAAAGAAGGGCAATTCGTTTCGTGTTATCGCACAATAGGGATGAGAGTGTTACTGATATGCTACTTGATCTGGGGTGACAGTGGAACACCTCGGTTCAGTTTACAGTGATAAAAGCTGTAGAAAGAATTAAGAATAGAATTTTTAAAGGGGAAAATAATGTAGAATCAGAGTTCGGTAATTGCTAATCAAAATTATAGTATATCAGCAAATAGTTTAACGTCAAAGCACAGCTAAGCCACGGAAACTCCGTCATGGAGAAGGCAGTGACGTTAAACTCTTGTGATGAAAAACCTATAAAAAGGCCTGATCGTCATTATTGCCGCCTTTTTTCCTTGATTGTTTCTTTAAAGGGCGGGGAACCCGTGTCAGTCAGCGAGACAATAATTAGATTGGACTTCATCGTGTTAAGATTCACGATAAACTGTTAGAATATTACGGAGATTAAAAGTGATGTAGTGTACGATCTCTGTTAGTAGCAACGGAGTATTAAGGGGAGATTAGGACTTTAGTGTTAGATTGGAACTTAACGGACGTATTGACGACAGAAACTCATATTATCAGCTGATACGAGTGAATTCAGAGGTACCGGTATTCAGATATGAACGTGTGAACTTTTGAAAGTGTGCCGTTAGCTGCGAATCTGGACGTAGAGCGCGTGCATATCGTCATTTGCGGACTATTTGGATTACTCCAAGCTAGGAACCTTTTAAATAGACTATCATCAATCACCATCTTAATCCTTGAATATATAGTGAAAGTGAAATACAAGAGTGTTGTACTTATTTCATACACCTAGTACTAATCAGTGAAGGTTTTACGGAACCAAAGCTATTCAGCAGTAAGTCAGCACCATCTAGCGGAAAGCGTGGACATTAAGTAACACATTAACTGAAGTGAACGTTTACGTGTTTTACGGACTGCTTAATATGTACTTTTGTGACTCTTTGACGTCCAAACTACCTCCGAAAGGTGGCGCTGGCTGTCTTAAAATCACAAAAGGGGAGAGTTTTAGCCGGGAAAATTACTAAATAAAAACGATATTTACAAGACTCGCAGAAATAGCAAAACACAAGGCCCGCACCTCATCGGAGAGTCGTCGCTGTCTCGTCGGGAAGTAAAGCCGGAAACCAACGAACGATATTATCTACGAGCAGACGTCAACGTGGAGTGCGTAAAAAGGGAACCTTAAAAGAGTTGGGGATGCTTCAGCAGTCACTTTGCGGTGAGATCTATTTACGAAATTTCAATGGCCAACTTTCACTTCCTAATGCGAAAATATTTGGTTGATACCCACCTATGTAGGGAGAAATGATCACCATAATAAAATAAGAGAAATCGGAGCTCAAACGGAAAGATTTAGGTGTTACTTTTTCGAGCTCCCCATTCTAGACTGCAATGGTAGAGAAGTAATATGAAAATAGTTCGATGAATCCTCTGCCAGGCAGTTTGAATAGCAGAGTACCCATGTAGATGTAGATTTAGATGAAGATGCATGGTCCGAAGAGCACTAGGATGAGTTTACCATACTCCCTTTGCCCCCTATTGTCCCCGGGTTTAAGGCCAGTCGGGAATCTGTGGGATTATCTCAATTGGTTCATATGCGCCATGATTCCTCAACCGATAATCCTAGCGCAGTGGAGACGGCGCGACTCCACACCCTTGTCGGTACCAGCACTGACTCTCTTCCTCCACGCCTCACAGCTGCCTGTTCTGCAGACGATGGTTATTCGGGCTTCTGACAGGAGGTCACATTGCTGTAACTGGACAGTGAATGTACAGCATTGAGCCGTGGTGCGCCAAATAGATTTACCTTTGCGCGAATATCCTCTTTGCCTCATACGAGGGTCAGTCAAATGAAAACATTCAATAATTTTTAAATAATATTTATTGTGGAGAAGTGGTACAAAGCTGTGTCACTTTTCAACTTAATCTTCCCCATGCTCAATGCAAGTCCCCCAGCGGTTACAAAGTGCATAAATTCCTTTAGAAAAAAATTCTTTTGGTAGTCCGCGCATCCACTCATGCAACCCCTGGGGTACCTCTTCAGCAGAAAGGAACTTCTTTCCTCCCATTGCGTCGTTGAGTGGTCCAAACATATGGAAATCACTTGGGGGCAAGGTCTGGTGAGTGTGGTGGATGAGGAAGACACTCAGAATGCAGATCTGTGATTGTTGCAACTGTTGTACGGGCAGTGTGGCCTTGCAGTGTCATGTTGCAAAAGGACACCTGCTGACAGCAATCCACGCCGCTTTGTTTTGATTGTAGGCCGCAGATGATTTTTTAGGAGATCTGTGTATGATGCACTGGTGACAGTGGTCCCTCTAGGCATATAATCCTCCAAAATAACGCCTTCTTCGTCCCAAAAGAGAGTCAGCATAACCCTCACTGCTGATGTTTCTGTTCGAAACTTCTTTGGTTTTGGTGATGATGAATGGCGCCACTCCTTGCTCGCTCTCTCCGTTTCCGTTTGGTGGAAGTGAACCCAGGTTTCGTCCCCAGTAACCATTCTTGGAAAGAAGCCGTCACCTTCTCGTTAAAAGCGACGAAGAAGTTTTTCCCAAGCATCAACACGTCGTTCTCTCATTTCATGAGTCAGCTGCCGTGGCACCCATCTTGGAGACAGATTGTGAAACTGGAGCACATCATGCACAATGTGATGTGCTGACCCATGACTAATCTGTAAACATGCTGCAATGTCATTCAGTGTAACTCGGCGGTTTTCCTTCACTATGGCCTAAACTGCCGCAATGTTGTGTCGAGTCACAACTGGTTGTGCCTGACCTGGACGAGGAGCATCTTCCACCGAAGTCACACCATTTGCGAACTCCCTACTGCATTCGTAGACTTGCTGCTGTGACAAACATGCATCACCATACTGAAGCTTTATTCGTCATTGAATTTCAATAGGTTTCACACATTCACTACGCAGAAACCGAATAACAGAAAACTGTTCTTCCCTGGTGCAAGTCGTAAGTGGGGCGGCCATATTTATATTGATACTCCGACAGTATGTGTGCATGTGTACTATGCTGCCACCTACAGGCCATTCTGCACGGTGTTTGTAGCACACTTACCAACTTCCGGGATAACGGCGCGAAATTTCGATTTGTTATTAGAAATTTAAGGTTCTCATTTGACTCACCCTCGTATATAGATAGTAGCACACTGATTGCGACCATTGGGCAAGACTGAGGGACGCTTATGCTCAGAATTGATCGCTTGGTGACTGACCGCCAGAGATAAAAGAAGGCTGAACGGCGTTTGTTGAGACAGCGTGAAGTCTGGTCCGCTGGTAGTGGTTGTTGAGTGGCGAACGGATAGAGCCCCGGTATCGTCGTGGTATTTTGAAGCGCGTCTCGGCCAGAGGGTTCGCTGGAATGTCGGAACAGTGGTGGGAAACGTCTGCTGCAGGCTATGGCAGGAGCCACAGCTGCTGTAGTACGGCAGTACATCTCACCTGAGTCGTGAACGTCACGTGGACGCGGCTTCACTTTTTCCCGTGTTGCAGAGTCTTCCTTTGTTTAATTCTGAGCTCTGATAAATTTCCTTGGGGAATTGTTATACTTACGAGGAAACCTATCGAGCCTTACCGCACTCTTGTTGTGTGTCACTGTGAGGTTCAAATAAAATGGGAAGAGAATCCGGGAACGACTTGAGTGTAGTTATCCGGGCTGCGATAAAATTAATCCTGACACTTGTGGAGTAATTTAAGTGGTCTGAGCGAGGGCAAGTTTGGTTACTGAGAGCGTCACGGCGGTTAAATAATTACCTAAATCTGTGAGCCACTGGTAGCAGACGTTCCTACATTTAAATGGTTATTCTGAGTCAGTTCCTAAATCAGCACAGTGGTTCCTGAAGGTGTTTAATTTCGTTCATTTGCGTAAATCTGGAATTCTTTTAGAACTATAGCTTTTCACTTGTTCTGAGACTGTGCTTATATTTATTTCGTGTTCCAGGTAGCTTAATAACTGTACTTGCAAATCATAGAGCATGTACCTATGACTGACGAGTGTTGTGTAACATGTGTCATTACTTCGTAGACAGTTCATACCGCTACATGATGCCTACAACTTTACCCTTACGTTCTGGTGTGAAGCCAAAGTCTGTTTAGAATAGGGTGTTAATCTCCAATGCGAATCCCTAGTCCACCAACGGTCATTCTCGGTAACACTGAATGCTACGAAGTAGTATGCAGTGGTGGAATTAGCGATATGACGAATAGTAGGGAAAAAAAAGGTTGCACGATATTATTGGACACAGGGGCGCATGTCACGGTTACCATAGAGTAATCTGGTGAAAAGTAAGCAATGGGACTCACCACGGTACAGATTGCCAGGAGTGAGGGATAAAGATGTGACCCCATTAGAATCGGTCAAATGGGTCGAATGGCTTTGAGCACTATGGGACATGACATCTGAGGTCATTAGTCCCCTTGAACATAGAACTACTTAAACCTAACTAACCTAAGAACATCACACACATACATGCCCGAGGCAGGATTCGAACCTGCGACCGTAGCGATCGCACGGTGCCAGACTGAAGCGCCTAGAACCGCTGGGCCACACCGACCGGCAGACAACGTCGTATATAAAATTGTATTCTGTAAGTGGCTCAGAGAGTAATTCATTTAATGGATGCTGTGAAAGCCTGTAACTGGTTTCAAACTTCATTTATGTCTTGGAGTTGTACTTTGGTCAACTGTGTCCCCATAAGAATTCTTCGTTTTGTAGCCGCTTTAATTTTCTACAGTTTAATGGTAAACGAGTGTCTGGATTTTTAAATAAATGCTACGACTAAGTTTGCTTCTGTAAAACTTGCGTGTAATTACGTTCTTTATTATCCTCTCGAATAGCTTGCCAGTAATAAATGTATTTTAGAGTATTATTTGTTTACTACCTGATCCAGCCCTTCAGCACTCGACAAACTATTTTATGGCTGTCGCATCATTACAAGTACTCAACAATCACGTCGTGAGAACAGTAGATGGATATCTGTGCTGCACCGCGGACCAGATGACTGGGGTTACTGAGGCTGCGGGGGTGTGTACCGGAGAACACAAGTTCAACTGGTGAGGAACGTATCACCCAGAGAAACCATGGGGCTTCCAACAGAGTCCCCTCAATGACTGTTCAGCAAATGTTCCTGTATATGAAAATAAGCAGCAGGCACCTCGCTCGTGTACACATGCTCACTGCTGTTCTTCGGTGATGAAGGCTGGAATTTGCACGCCAAAGCCGCAACTGGTCGAGCATTGAGTGGTAACAGTTGGCCTTTTCCGATAAATCACATGTTATGTTCCATCGGACAAATGGACGTTGGTCTGTACAGTATGGAACGTCTGAAAGCCAACATCCCACAACAATTTTGAGAAGGGTCCGGGCCGGAGAAGGGAGCGTCATAATATGTGGAAGATTTTCGTAGCATTCACTTGGTAATACGAGTAGTAGTGGGACTAGGGCGGCGCCACCGTATTGACGTCATCCAAGATGGCGGCAGTGACGTCAGCTAATGATGCGAGTGGCATCATCCTAGATGGCGGCTTTTTGCGGAAAGAGCCATGACTGCCTGCCATGCCCCCTTGGTGTTAAATTCAATTATGTGCTTCTATGGGTCCCCTGCTTCACCTTTCCGACTTTTTGTATGAAGGCGTGTTGTCCTCTTGGAAAATGGGTGGGAATTTCGAATTTTGGAGGGAATTTTGCTTTATGATCTTATTCCTGCAGCTGGGGGGGAGTTAATATGGTGTTTCTTCCACTAGAGGATGCTCATGAATTAATTTGATTCGAATATAATTTGTTTAAATTTCTTTAAATTCGTATAAATTTGCTTATATTTGTTCATGATTGTTAAATTTATTATCTACCTACAGGAGTAGTCTCCAGTGTGGTGGGAGCTTATATGAATGTTTTCAGAAATGACAGACAGTTCCAGAAGAGATAAATGTTTGCATGCATTGTGTAATGCATCTTGAATGCAAAGCATTTATTTGCAGGACCGTATTCTTCCTTTATATACGTTCAAGCGTTAATGATTGCTTCCATTCTTCATGCAGTGAGCTGTGGATGCACTCCTCAGCTGAATGAGAGCGTGTAGTACAGCTATTAAAACTCCCCCTGTCTGGCACCAACACCTCGCTAATTGAACACAAACAGCTCAACAAGAACTGATATCTCGGCATCTTGTGGTAGTAACACCAAACTAAGCTGATACAGCTGTAGGTAAATAATAAATTTAAACAAATCTGTACTAATTTATACAAATTTATACGAATTTAAACAAATTATATTCGAATTGAATGAACTCTAGTGGAGGCAAAACCATACTAACTCCTCTCAGCTGCAGGAGTAAGATCTTAGAGTGAAACTCCCTCCAGAATTCGAAATTCCCGCCCATTTCACAAGAGGATGACGCACCTTCATGCAGAAATGTCGAGAAGGGGAAGGGGAGGGGGTCGCCCGTAGAAGCAGTAATTCAGTATCCTGCCATAATTCAAACTTCCCACCAGGTGGGCGTGGCAAGGAGGGGAGTCACTTTCCTGCGAAAAGCCGCCAACCCTGGATGATGTCACTCGCATCATCAGCTGACGTCATAGCCGCCATATTGGATGACGTCTGCTTAATTTGTTGTGCATTGACAATTGGGTGGTTCTCACTGAAACGGCATATCTGCCAATCCTGAGCTGCTGTTGCTTCGTGGCGATGGCCACGAGGCCTTCCATCCAGGTTACCACCCTCATCCTTTCGTCTAATCCAACTGGCCACCGTCGATTTGTGAAGACCCTTAGTTCTTGCTATATAGCCATTTGAAAATCCTTTTGCATGGAGTGTTATTATAGCACCCTTGTCTGCCTCAGCCAGATGGGCCATTTAGAGTTGACTGAATGAAAACAGCGCTAGTAGGAAACAGACTGCCTCCTTCACGAATGCGGCCACAACACTATGGCCAAGTATGTGTAACACAGAAATCGTAGGCATTCACGATAGATCGAAGCCCGTACCCGTGTCATTACATATTGGAGTAACTTAGAATCTGTAATTTTTCTCAGAAGTGACTGGTAACGCAAGAAGCATTTCTTAAATATCAGAGACGACCTGAAGAGTACTCTGTGAATTTTAGCTGTAGAAGGTTGCCTTATAAGAATTAAAACGTTTTTATCCTCACTGGCCGTGTTTCCAAGTAGCGCAGTTTACTCTGAGACATACATAGTTCTCGCCGGGCGTAAGAAGCAACTCGACTAACAAGGGAAACTCCCCAGGTGCCATACGCTGATTGTCCGGAAACTTTGCTCAGCAAATCGCTGCTCGGCCGCCGAGCTGGACGGACGGGGTTTCGGCGCGTTAGGAGGGCTGGCGTAAACAGCGGCTGTGTGGCTGTTAGTAGAACGCTTTGTTTACTTTACATCTTTCAGTGATTTAAAATGACAAAATGAACTAAATTAAGTGTAAAAGAAGAGATACGGTTTGATTCACTTTTGATTGCACCTGCAAAAGACCAAAGGCTTTTGAGATCAAAAGGTGGCTTTCAGAAACAGTTACGAGCGGAGGAGACGAAATTATTGGCGTTCATCTTTTTTTTTATATGGGACTTAACATCTATGGTCATCAGTCCCCTAGAACTTAGAACTACTTAAACCTAACTAACCTAAGGACAGCACACAACAACCAGCCATCACGAGGCAGAGAAAATCCCTGACCCCGCCAGGAATCGAACCACGAGATGCGGGTAGCGTTCATCTTTCTTTTGTTTCCAATTCTGTCTTTTTGAAATTGATTTCCTCTGATTTGTGCTCATCGATAATTGACAAACGTAGTGGCAAAATGAAATTTAATCATGCTGACTTAACCGTTAGTGACGTTCTTGTTTCCCATGCTGGGCGAGGCATTCGAACAGTGAGAGTTTTCAAACTGCCGTTCGAGATCCCTGCCGAAGAAATCAATGCTGCTCTTCAGCCATACGATAGGGTTATATCTAATATTGCAGAAAAAATGGTCGGAGCAATATATGTTTCCGGTTTTGAATGGAGTTAGACAAATTAAGATTGAGCTCTTAAGACACATCCCTTCTTGCTTGAATATCTGTGGCCATCGCGCTCTCATAATTTATGATGGGCAGCCACCGACTTGTGCGTTATGTAACGCCACAGGGCACGTCAGAAGTGAGTGCAGTAGAAGGCGTGTTCCTCAGTTACCGACTAACGATGCGGCTGTCCCAGGACAAGTTGATACCATGCAAGTGACGAACCCTGCCGCGGCAG
Organism: Schistocerca gregaria; assembly: GCF_023897955.1. Taxonomy (NCBI): domain Eukaryota; kingdom Metazoa; phylum Arthropoda; class Insecta; order Orthoptera; family Acrididae; genus Schistocerca; species Schistocerca gregaria. Next base: position 100,685,161 of record NC_064920.1, read on the forward strand.
CTAGCCGGGCCCCCTATCAACAGAAAATGGCCTAGCAGGCGGGACCTTCAGACACGCGCACGGAAACGAGAAGCACCGCGGAGTTGACTAACGATGACAATCAGAATCTGGACAGTAATGACGTCACTGAGGGCGCACCGCGCTTGCCCTCTGAGTCTGACAACTCTTCCAACGAGCGACAAGCTTAATCGATAATACCTGATGTACACATGGTAGAGTACGAAGCGGTAGTTACACACGAAACGGCCAACATCCCAGAGAGAACTACAGTGGATGAACATAAAGAGGAAGTGATGCAACACATAACTGACAACCACACAGATGACAGGACACTACAGACAAGTTAAGGAAACGTGAAAGGAAAAGGGTGGGCGGGGGGGGGGGGGGCGCAAGAAGACGAACCAATGACATCACCCATCTCACGTGTCATAGAAACAGCAGGAACGGCCGACTCCGACATTAACGGAGCTCAAAAATCTTCCGCCACGAAGGCGGAACAGGTGACTTCTCCTCGAGCTTCCATGGAGTCGCCACGAAGTTCACCAAAGGTTTCACCGACGATTTCACCGAAATTATCAAAAAATAAAAAGAGACGAAGAACACATCAAGCTGCAGAGAACTTGGCCCCTCCTTTAAGAGAGCGGCTGAATAAGATACAGGAGACCGAAAGGAAGGATGAAGATACACAGCAGGAAGCGGTCGGCGAGTCTTCGGATCGGAACAAGAAACAAGAACGGACTGACACGCCACACGGAACATTTAAACCCTTGCATGACATCAGATATGGACAATGAACCCCGACTTGGACAAGGACATGGACACGACATCACAGCGCCACGATTTAATTGGGCGGACGAAAAGAAGGATCAGACAGATGCAATGGGGGCGAAAGGGGCTTTTGAGGAAGAATTTTTTTTGTTAAAAATTGTCACACTGAACTCTATAAGGAAAGAAAAAAAAGGAAAAAAGAAGGAAGACCTTCAATGGAATAAAAGTAAATAAAATGACACTATATATATCTAACCAGAAGTTGTACGCGGCTCCAATAAAGTGTCCTCTATTTACTGTCTTGTAGCGTCTCACAGTGATACATACATATAACGTGACCACCCTCAACATAAATAAAATTCTGAGTCAAGCAAAGGTAGATGTACTGAAGGAGTTTCTGTATGTCAGATACAGATATCGCCTTCCTGCAGGAAGTTAATGTGAAAGAACGGTATGTTTCAGGGTACAAAGAGGTGTTGAATTCGGTTGCAGAAAACATGTGTGGAACAGCCATCCTTGCTAAAGAAGGGATCGAGATGACAAACGTGTGTCTTTTAGAGTCGGGGAGGGAAATTAGCTCCAAAAATTTTAACACCACTTTTATAAACCTTTACGCACCATCAAGCAACAATGCGAGGCAAGAGAGGGCAGTTTTTTTTAAAAGTGACATTTTATTTCTATTCCAAGAAAACCCTGCAGAAATTGTCATTGGTGGAGATTTTAATTGTGTTTTAAATCAAAAGGATCAGCGACCAAATTTTAACTTCTCCCAAGAACTGCAGGCGTTGGTCACCAACATGAAGTGGTTTGACGCGTGGGAAACAAAACATCCGACGCTGGTTCGCTTCACATATATCACTGGTACTACACAGAGTAGAATCGACAGAACATATGTCACCCCCCACTTTAGCCACCAAATTCAGTAGTATCGACTTGATACCAGCTGCCTTCTCTGACCACCTCGGAGTGAGGTGCAGCATCAAATTAACCAGGTAAAAGAGATATTTGGGGTAGCCCACTAAGGAAACTAAATATCAATACCCTCTCTGAAAACGCTCTAGCTTTAAAGGTGCAAGAAACTTGGCCATCTATTTTAAGGATGCTTACTAAATATAGAACAACTATTGAGTGGTGGACTGTAAGGTGTCAGGCAAATCCAACACCTTCCATGAAAACCCTGACATGATAAGCAAATCCACTAGTATGTCACATAGCTCCGAATAAATCGTGACATTAAATTAACCAAAGTAATGCGAGTAACGAGTGAGCAAATGGAATACCACAGACTAACGCAAGAATGCCTAAATGCATGTCATAACTTCCCACCGTGAGGCAGACGCAGTTCCGAGGGGAGAAACGAGGACAGAAGCCGAGAGCAGAACCGTGTTAAGCTAGAAGGCCCTACGATATGGGACGGACTGGACACCCACTTCGCCAGCCTTCCTCTAAGTCTACCACCCGCACGTTTTAGCGTGAGACTTTTTCGCGTCCCTGTTACGTCAAGGACCACCCCCAGCCCATGTTAAAAGTTAGAGCCCTCTAGAAAAACAGTATAGATCTTACGATAACACAAAAAGGGCCACTACCACCCGCAAGTTTTAGCGTGAGACTTTTTCGCGTCTCAGGTACGTCAAGGACCCCCCCCCCCCCCCCAGCCCATGTTAAAAGATAGAGCCCTCCAGAATAACAGTATAGATCTTACGATAACGCTAAAAGGACCACACCAGCTGCAGGTTTTAGCGTGAGACTTTTTAGCGTCTCTGTTACGTTACAAACTTTAAAAACATTGCCACACCACCAAAAGTATAACGTTTCTCATTGGATAGACAGAATCTTTGTAGGCGGAGCTTAAGGTTAATATTGAGACCCTGATTGGTCAGATGAAAACACAGCCAGATAGTTTTTTTTAAACCAATTTCGGTAAATTGTAGGATGGAGAAGTTAGGAGAGAGTTAGTTCCGAGACGGCGAGCTGGATGGCTGGTGCGCCGGCCGCTGTCGCCCTGACGCTGCCTAAACACCGACAAGGTAATGAACGCACGCGAGGCCGCATTTTTGAGCGCATAATACCTCACTCGGAACTGCAGAAGTCTCATCTGTTACACCCCCTTTTTGCGTAATACTAGTGTCGATCGTTAATTAAAACTCATGGTGTTCACATTTGCCACTTGAAGAAAAGATCTGAAACGCGATGATTTTTCTTTTATATAGTTATTGAGAAGCCACATCAGCCACTGTAATTTACGACAAGTTAGATAAGTAATTAAAGATAATTGAGGGTCGCTGTAGACCATTTGATAGTTTTCTCTTTTTTGAAACTTAAATTAAACCTAGATTATAGATGTGATATGGCTTAGGTCATCCTTCGATCTATTGTAGAACTTGGAAACCCATTCAGGGAATATTCGTTTACATTTTTGTTGAACGCAGTTCGTTTTTACCATCCTGTATTAAAACATCTCCTTTTATCAATAGTGCAATTTATAAACAATGTTTTGTGAGTAGAATAAAATTTCCAATGGTAAACTTAAGTGCTTTTTCGACGTTATTTTACCAGCTAACTAAAAATAGGAAAGCCTTGAACCCCTTACACTAAATTGAGTTAGTATTAAGATTCTTTTACAGGGAGTGCAGTGGAGCTGACGCTGAGATCATTAAGTATTTGGTTATATCATCGCTAGTCTCACTGAACTCTTCTGAATTCTACATGTCATGTGTGGTCTGGCGTCTCCTTACCAGCAACAGGTCCCAGGTTCAAACTAGTTAATTCCCTAAAAAAACACGCTCAGGGCGTCGTTGCGCGAAAGTGGTAGGGAGACACGATATAGAACAAACAGACATCACCATCAATGTTTAGAGGACTATGGCCGCTAAGAAAAAAGATAAGAGCAGCGCTGATATCTTACTCCAAAGGAAGGGCAATGTGGTCAAGACACATAATGGAGTTTTACTACTCTTGCTTAAGAGACCTTTACGACCAACCAATGTCTCAAGACATGTTTATCAATATTAAAAACGTTAAAGCGAAAATGATAAGTATCAAGAGGGTGCGTTTGTTGGGATTACAAGTCAAATCATACATTAGAACGACGGTGGAGGCAGAAAACACCTCCATCTACCACTTGATACCACACACAAAAAACAGAAGAAGAAATCTTATTGCCAGCCTCAGAACGGAAGATAACAGAGTCCTGACAGAACAAAGGGATATCTTAAATGAAGGACATAGATTTTTTCAGCAATTATATCCTGGAAATGCTATTGACGACAACTCAGTACAAGAGGTTTTGCAGAACTCCGGAATAGAGGCAGTTGTTACAGAGGTTTAACGTTAGAAATTACGAATTAGAGGTTTCTGATATACTCAAATCTTCACCTTCACGGAAGTCTCCCGGCCCAGACGGCCTGCCTGTGGAGTTTTATAGGACCTTTTGGCACCTAATAGGTTCCCAATTCACGGAAGTAGTAAATGACACCTTGAGGGGAGAGGAAATTCCTGCTGCTTTCATCTAAAGTGTAACAGTGCTACACCCAAAGGGAAAGAGTACGGACACGAAAGATATTACTAAAATGAAGCCGATCGGTCTAATGAACTCAGATTATAAGGTAGTTGCATGTGTAATTAAATAACGAATGGGACCGATTTTAGAAAAAGCCATTAGATGCTACCAGACGTGTCTCCCCCGACATACCATTTTTTAAGACGGTATGTGAACATCGAGATATTATTTCTGTTTTCTCATCATCGTCAGCGAATGGTGGCATTGCCTTCATTGATTTTCCTAAAGCGTCAACAACGGATATCTGTTCATAACTTTGAAACACATAGGTTTCAATGATGGCAACTTAGGGGTTTTAATGAACATCGGCAGAGGCATACGAACCAAAATCTCGATCAGTGGACAATATACTAATGAAGTATTGATATCTAGTGGAGTTCCTCAGGTAAGTCACCTGTCTATGTTGTTTTATGTGGTTTCTCTGGAACCCCTTTTTCGGCTTTTGAACACAACCTTAGAAGGCATAACAATAGCTGGGCTGAAGATGGTTCCAAATGCATAAGCTGGCGATGTGGGAGTTCTAGTAAGGAGCGATGATGACTGTGCCCAGCTAACGGACAAGTTATTGCTTTATAGCAGGACAACTGGTGCGAGGACAAATGAAACGAAAAGTTCCTTTTTAAATTTACAGGGTCTTGACAATGTGCAGCTACCGTGGGCAACCAGGGTGGACCGTCACACTGCTCTGGGCATAACTTTTTACAATTGCCCATTAAGAACAACGGCTGCTAATCGGAAACAGGTGATAGGGAAAATCAGAGGCAGCTTAATATTGCATGGTACGAGAGACTTAAATATCAGGCAAAGAATTAAACTAATAAACTGTGCAGTTCTTTCGAATGCTGTATATGTCGCTCAGGTTTTACCAACACCTCCAGACAAAGCGAAATCTGTAATGAGCACAATCTGTCGATACGTATGGAAAGGTCATATTTTCAGAGTAGCAGTAGGAACGACTACATCGAGACCCGAAAACGGAGGCCTGGGGCTGACAGACCTTCGGAGGAAAAACACTGCCCTCTTCATTAAAAGAACGCTAAAACTTATAGAGACGCAGCCGAACAGCATAACTGCCGCTCAATTTGACCTCCTTAAACCCGAAAGCATGCAACCGCCAGTAGAAGTTCACAACATAAATTACAACCTAAAGCATATTAAGGATTCTATGTAGAATTAAACTACTTGACATGCATTTTAACAGACAAAATAAGAGGACAAATAAATATATACTAGAGCAGTTACAATCTCGCGAAAACCAAAATAAAATGGATCTGAAGTATCCCAACAAAAACTGGGAAAAAATATGGTCTAACATAAATAATAAGTGCAAGCGTCATGGTACAGAGGTGTCAACAACATCATTAGTACCAATAAAAAATTGTATTGAATAGGATTACATGCAACCAATGTGTGCCAAAAATGTCACAATTTTGACTCCTTAACGCATCGCTTCATCTGTAATGGATACAAGAATATTTGGAATGACACTGTATTGCAAGTCGCTTTTCTCAAACCAACCGATGGAAGAATGATCACACTACATGATATACTCTTCCCAGCAGAAGTTTCCTTTCCACCACAAAAAAATAATGTCATATTGTGTCTATTCGGAAATTTTGTCAATTATGTTGTCAACAACAAAGGTAATGAGAATCTACAACAATATCGAGAATATATGAAAGATGAATACTTCAAAATATACCGGAACAAAGACCATAAAAAGAAGTTCGGGAATATGATGCAAATTTTGTTTCAGAAACAAGGCATCGGTTACTACCTAAATAATAAGAAATCGACGGAACAAGATAGACTGCCAAAATAGGGGATTGCTGTTGAGGGTGTAGTACGGTGGGGGCTAGGGTAGCTGTGAAGGCCTCAACAGAACCCCGAAAAAGCATGTTTCCCAAAAAGTAACAGGAGTCATGCCACAGCACAAGAATAGTAGTGAAAAACTATTCTAATTCCTAAGACGTGCATTACTGAAGAAGTTTAATTTCCTCTCTTAATTTTACTTTTGCTTCTCTCTCATTTTTGTTTAAATTCTAATGGAAGAATATTTTACTTTCCGTTAATGCAGTCAACAGTATAATAGTGAGAGCTATTTTCACGATAATCTATTCGGATTACAATTTTCTAACATTGTCTTCAAGATGCTATTCAGTTTCATAACCCATTAAAAAAAAAGTGGAGCATTGAGGCTCGCCGAAGAAGGCGCTTGAAGGAGAGTGAATGGAAGGGCTAGGAGGGAAGATGGGAGGCCTTAAAAAAAATGAAGGAGAGTCCAAATAAGCTAACATGTGTTTCGGCTTATCTTCAGACACTCGACCCTTTCCGAGAAAGCGACGGTCAAAGTATCAGAATTATCAGCGAATGCTTTTTTCCAATTTATGTTGAAATAATGTTCTCGTTATTGGTCAATTAAATTTCTGTGTGATTAATGAATTCAAAAAATAATAAACGAATGAGAAAATAATGTGAAATATTTTTGAACATCCTTACAACCTCTAAGGTTACTAGGACACTCACAAATTTTTCACATCATTTTCTCATTCGTTTATTTTTTCTAACTTCTTTCATTACACAGTAAATTAACTGACGAATAACGAAAAAATTGTTTCAACATAAATAAACATTCGTAAATAGTTCAGAGAGTGGGGGGACAACCGGGTTTCGAAATCGCAGCGCAAAGTTCTGAAGTCGCGACGGTAGGCGGTGAGCCACGTTTTAATTGAATCCTTACGCGCTAAAATGTATCTACACTACAGCAACAGCGCAATGGAAACTTTGACCGTCGTTTTCTCAGAAGCGGTCGAGTGTATGCAGATAAGTCGCTTATTTAGTCCCCTCTTTCACTGACCAAAGTTTGAGCAAGATGTGGTGTGACACTTCGCGGGTACCCTCGAAAGTAATGTGCGTTGCAATGCAATAGACAGAATGCGTCCACTTTCCTCGACTCCTTATTGACATGTTTGTAAAGTTTCGTTCTTGTAGTGGCAGTTTGTATTATGAGGGCTGGTTTACCTGATAACGGTCTACTAATGGACTTTGCTCCTAATTTATGTTACTGTGTAGTAGACCTACTGCAACGACTTGAACCGGAAATGTTTGTTTATTTGCGTAGCCCGCTTCTTAGTTGCCATATTTCGCTCTGATATTTTCCTTTGTTTCAAAACGGCCAATTTGGATGACCACTGCAACTTGGTAACATAAGTAACAGTTTAATACTTTGAAACAGTTGCATGTGGTGTACGAGGAGTGTACTGTGTTGAACGAGAAATACATTAAACACGAAAGCTGCATGCAGTAATAATAATTAACTTTCACTTACATGACAAAATACAAGTCGAAATACTGTCAATTCATCTTAGTCCCAGTAAAACTTAAACTGGAACGATCGCAAACATACTTTTGTGTGGAAGGAAGACTGCGTTTTATTGGCCGCACTCTAAGAATACTCAACAGGTCTACTGAAAACACTGCCTATACTACGTTTGTCTGTCCACTGCTATAGTATTCCAGTGCGATATGGGATCCTTGCCAGACGTCATTGACGATGCACGCCAAAAACGTCCAAGGAACGGTAGCACGATTTGTAATGTCACGTAATAGGGGAGAGAGAGTCCCAGATTTGTAAGCCAGTTTGGATGACGTTTTTCGTTGCCGCGAGTTCTTTTCACGAAATTTCAATCACCAACATCTGCTGTGAATGCCAAAACATTATTTCCTCGGTAACTTACGCAGGAAGAAATGAACATAGTAATAATGCAAGTCAGGGCTCGTAGGAAAATATTTAAGTGGTTCATTTTCACGCACGCTGTTAAAGAGTGGGACTATAGAGATATAGTCCGAAGGTGGTTCGATGACCCTCTGCTAGGCACGTAAGTCTGGATTACAAAGAAATCCTGTAGATGTAGCCATGTAGATGTAACAACGAAATTATGTTGTAATTGCCACATGTGAGCTACATTTGATTTGAACACCAAAGTTGTTTGCTGTTTATTTATTTTTTGTTCATTATGTTCAGCCATAGACAAACATCTAGGTGCGTTAAATTGATACTGAAAAAATGTCATGTGTGGACCAATAACAATAAATTCTTAACTACTTGTTAGGGTACTGCAGTATCTGCCAGCGTCTTCAGAAGTGGATATCGCATACGACGATTCTAGGGTGTTTATAAATGGATACCACAGACGACTTCGCAAAAAATTTGAATGAAGCTTCGTAAAAGTTCCGTGACCAAACGATCTGAGCTGCTGGCGAATACAGTTTATCATCACTAGACAGTATATATTATCGTTATACATGAGGCGAAAAGGGTTTCACCGGGTGTGGTGGCCGAGCGGTTCTATGTGCTTTAGTCACGAACCGCGCGACCGGTTCAGTCGCAGGTTGGAACTCTACCTTGGGCATGGATGTGTGTGATGTCCTTAGGTTAGGTAGGTTTAAGTAGTTCTGATGACCCAAGGAGTTTGGTCGCATAGTTCGTAGAGCCATTTTTTGACCTTCCACGTAAATTTTCTTTACGTAAACGGCTGTATCTTTAGATTGCGTTGACACAGCTCACTTTTTTACACCACCAAGGGATCGTATACCGCAGGAAGTGCGATACATTTCCGCTTATTGTGTTTACCCGTACTCGAGGTAAACGGGTTTTAAGGGTTGGGTAGATAGACAGACGGTCAAGAAAGTGAGACTGATAGGGCTCCATTTTTACCGATTTAGGTAACGAAATCCTAACAACGAAAATAGGTACGACTTTTACTGAAGATGAAGGTCGCATTAATAATTCACCCTACTATTTATTCGAAATATTGTAGTTGCATTCGATACATCAGCAGATTAATCGTAGGTACGCTTTCGATCCAAATCACGTTTACAGGAATACAAATAAAATCCGTCTGCCTATACACGTGGTAATTCAGCTCCCAATATTAATGCCACCGCGTTTTAGAAGTGAGAGCATTCCCATTGCTTGCTAGCTTAAGGAACACTTCGGCTAATGAACGTTTTCTGGCTGTGGTGAGTCTAAAGGAGAATTCTAAACATTATAGAATACGTTTGGCAGCTATGTTGCCGTTTATTTCGCGGTATGGTGCAGAATTATTCTGCTAAATTTACTCGCTAATATCAGTATTTTGTTATTTCGATAAGCATCCCGAATTATTGTCAAATAAGCGGTGACATAAAGGTAGAAAATTCATGTTTTTGAGTTCAGAAAGTTCTATGCAACAGAAACTGCTGAAAATTTGGCCATTTTCATTGCGCGGTTGCCGGCTTATGGTAATAATGTCTATGGTAATAATAGACGGCTGAAAGGTGTTTGCTACTGCAAGGGAGGTCTGTTCTGTTTCCGATTCTAATTTCGATGGAGGCAGATAGATTATCATTAAAGCGATTTTAAGAAATTATCGACCCCCCCCCCCAACCCAATACGTTTTATTGCTACCTTTATTATGTACCAGCGCCCTGTGGATATCAGTATGAAGCACTTGTAGAATTTCATACTTGTTACTGCCTACTTTTTACGCTTCTATCAATAATTGAATTGAATTAAGTGTGGCACTTAATGATTTTTAACTGAATTTCGTTACGAATCTTCACGTATTTCTAAACAGCACACTTTCACGGTAGGTCAGAAACGGTAATCTAGTATGTCTGGTCTGAACATTGACACGGACCCTTTCGCGTCCGAATGCGCATATTATTTTGATAATTCGTAACGATCTGGACTACTTTGTCTTACTAAAACAGTTATGTTATCTCGATAAGGTTAAATTCATTTCTATTAGTCCAGTTCATACTAATTACTGTTTCTTCTTTCGTTTATATCTTATATTTATGTGTTGTGTTTAACACACAAATGAGCATTAATATAGTGTTACGGATGATTGCAAACAGTCTGTTCGGATAGATTTTCAATTTCACGCCTGTGCATAGTATGTTGGTAGCACTTGTCGCCTTGCCTGTTATACTGTGTAGCAGACATTAAAGCTGTACGGATCAGCATAACGAGAAGGCGAGGGAAAAAAATGGTTCAAATGGCCCTGAGCAGTATGGGACTCAACATCTGTGGTCATCAGTCCCCTAGAACTTAGAACTACTTAAACCTAACTAACCTAAGGACATCACACACATACATGCCCGAGGCAGGATTCGAACCTGCGGAAGTAGCGGTCACGCGGTTTCAGACTGAGACACCTAGAACCGCACGGCCGAAGGCGAGGGATCTCGCTCGTTTTGTCCACGACTGTACATAGATATTTTATTTAGATTAGAAAATACGTTACATCGGATTTTGTTGTTTAAATTACATACGTACTTTATCATTCGTTTACACTACGAGTGTGTCTTGTGTCTGCCACAATTCTTAACTAACACACTGTGTCATCTGCTAACATAGGTCTGTCAGGCATCATTTGAACTCAATTTTCGTTTAGAGTGGTGTTGTTCTGGTCTTCAGTTCAAAGACGGGTTTGATGAAGCTCTCCATGCTACTCTATCCTGTGCAAGTTTCTTCATCTCCAAGTAACTACTCGAACCTTAATCTTTCTGAATCTGCTTATCTGCTTACTGTATTCATTTTGTCGTCTCCGTCTACGAGTTTTACCTTCTACGCTTCCCTGTGATATTAAACTGGTGATCTCTTGATGTCTCAGAACGTGTCCTACCAACCGATCCCTTCTTGTAGTTAAGTTGTGTGACAAATTTCTCTTCCGCCCAATTATATTCAGTACCTCCGGATTAGTTGAGTGATCTGCCCATCTAATCTTCAGCATTATTCTGTAGCACCACATTTCGAAAGCTTCAATTCTCCTCTTGCCTAAAGTGTTTATCGTCCATGTTTCACTTAAATACATGGCTACGCTCCATACAAGTACTTTAAGAAAAGACTTCCTGACACTTAAATCTATACTCGATGTTAACAAATTTATGTTCTTCGGTTAGAATACAACCTTCAAATTGTATGTTCCAGTAAAAACTGGCAGTGTAGCCCTGTTAGGCATACCATTGCTGTATTTGGCTTTTCCTGATCTGTGGCAGATTTTTATTTCTCTACCAACCCCGTTTTGTTGTTTGCGTAGTGAGAATGACCTGCTGTTATCAGAAAAAAATTGTGGGGCTTTGGTATGGAAAACTATTTCGAGTATATTTCGTATTTTAAGAGGGTTTGTTAACTTTTTCCCCAGCTCATTGGTGAATTCTGCGTCTTGTCGTGTCACTTTGACTTGGACACACTATTCACTGCCCAGTTTAAGTCTCTGATTCGTTTGTGACGGCCGTTTGTTTTACCGTTTTATTTTCTATTGACTGCCACGGAATTTGAATGGTTTCGCCTGTCATCCACTTTGTGATAGATTTCAAAATGTTGTAATTTTCTTCTACAGTTAAAAATTGGTCGGGATGATTGCTGTGTTTAGGATCTGAACGCCTGTTTGGGTGCCACTGGTGTCGGGGGAAGAGGTGGGGGGCTGCTTGTTTTTAACGAGATGTTCTGCGAATTAATATCGTGTGCCGCCACTTTGCAGTGTTCTAAAATGTTCCGAGTGTGTTATCTTCAATAGAGCTCAAAAATTTACAAATGTGTGTGAAATCTTGCGGGACTAAACTGCTAAGTTCATCAGTCCCTAAGCTTACGCACTACTTAACCTACATTATCCTAAGGACAAACACACACACCCATGCCCGAGGAACGACTCGAACCTCTGTCGGGATCAGCCGCACAGTCCATGACTGCAGCGCCTGAGACCGCTCGGCTAATCCTGCGCGGCCTTCAATAGAGCTTAAAATTGCTATATGATACTCATTCACAAGAGTCACCCACGGATGTACCATCGGAAACAGCGACCATCCGACGTAACATTTCCGTGTACATTTTATATTCTTGTAATGGCTCTGAGCACTATGCGACTTAACGTCTGAGGTCATCAGTCTCCTATAACTTAGAACTAATTATACCTAACAAACACACACGTCCATGCCCGAGGCAGAATTCGAACCTGCGATCGTAGCGGTTGCTCGGTTCCAGACTGTAGCGCCTAGAACCGCACGGCCACTCCGGCCGGCTATATCCTTCTACTCCCCGAGATGTGCTCGCTATGTTGGCAGACTGCTCACGTTCTTTGTCCTGAATTAGAACTCTGTCAACGAGCCTTTCACATTTTCCATTTCCGCGGTTGTGCCTCTTTGTGACTCCTGACCCGCTTACCCCAGCATATCGTTACATGTCTGCCGACCCTATACATGGAGCAGTAAACTATACAGTATTTTCACAGACGACGTGTTTAGAAATATGTGGTACAAAGTCAGAAATAAATATAAATTGTGACAGAGTTTCCCCAAAATAAGGGAAAAATCCTCTGTAACCCATTGAAAATTATGATTTCCGTGAAGTGTTCTTGTTAGATGCTGCCTTCACTGTTCACAGTGAACACAAATTTATTTTTACTTCAAGAAGGATAGATGGTTACAAAACAAACAAAGAAGCGTCCTCATGGACGTGCAAAGGACTGAACAAGTTAGAACTTATCCACAGGTAGAAGAATATCTAGGAGCTGGGAAGTAACAAATGAAATTAATTTGAGGAAAACTCATAGTACTGCTCGGGACAGACATTGTCTGAAGAAACCTTCTCTCATTAAGAAATTAGGGAATTTTGCACTTCTATGTACATTTAGCCATATCGGAGATCTCTTAAGAGTTAACGAAAATGTTTCCAGGATACTAAAGAAACTACAGTCAGTAGCACCTTCCTGCTTGGTCTGGATCATCAGTTCAATGCAATTTGCTACAAAGACAGTGGAAATTTGTAGAAAAGATAAACACAAACCATTACACTCATGACATTTTAGTGTTATAGAGGAAAAGAATTAACGGCCTGAAAGTAAATAGAGAGAGGTAAGTTGACTGAATTACGTGTAGGAAATTAAAAAATACTGCTTGTACAACACTGCATGAAATCGAAAGAGATAATTTTGTGTTTCGACATGATCCTCATAAAGGAATGTGAGTGAATGAAATCTGACATCACAAACGGTCTTACAGCCACGGTCACGAACACAATGAAATTTTTAAGTGTTACATAACTAGTTTCGTCGCATGAGTCGTCATTTACAAATTTAACCACAAACTTGGAAAATTGCAGTAATAATACCAACCAACAACTGAAAATTACTAAAAATACACTAAAACCAGTAAATAGAAGCAAAGACAGCAGAAACGGGTCGCTTAACCTTATGGCGATTATTGATGGATCAGTCTTTCACCCCCTAATGCAGTGTAAATGTTTACTGCATTTGGATGAAAGTTGTTTTATACACTTGCATTACGTTCTGCTGTGACGCAACGATCATTTTGCTAACAAAAGCTGACACATCGTAATCTTAGAGCAGCAAGCACAAAACTAAAACCCTGCACACAATTGTACGGTGCTCTGTTTACGAAGTTCAACAGGCATGAGTATTGTCTTAGCCCCAAATGGAAGCGCATTGTCTTTGTAAGATTTCATTAGCAGAACACAGAACGACAGCGTACCGTGTTCTGGTTTTGTCCTTGCTGCACGCTATAATAAGATTACGACCTGTTTGCAAAATGACCGTTGAGTCACTGCAGGACGTAATGCCAGCGTACATAATATCTTTCATCCCGATGCTGTTTTCATCTACACTGCATTAAGGTGTGAAATGATTTATCAACCAGTAATCATCATGGCGTCTTGTGACCAGGATCTGCTACCTTTGCTTCAGTTTACCGATTTTAGTGTATTTTTCGTAATATTTGAAGGAGGTGTGGTCTCAGTTACTACCGCAGTTTTCCAAGATGTGATTACATTTTTGGAACACAACCCACGACCAGCTTAGAGACAGAAGTGATGACACTTTCTGCAGGACCTGACCATCATTTTGCAGGACAATGATCAAGCACGTACAGTGCAAGCTGTTGCTGATTTGTTTGACTGATGGGGCTGCTAATTGCTATACGACCTATTGCACTCCCCTGTCTTAAGCCCTCGTGAGTTCAACTCGATTTCTAAACTGAAGGAAACACTTCACGGTATTCGCTTCAGAACTGCTACGAACTCGTCAGGCAATAGGCCGCGTTGGTCGAACTATAAACACAACAATGCTAAGAGTATCCTACGACTTCCACATCGCTGGCAACGAGTTATACACAATATTGGTGACTACATTGAAGGTCAGTAAAACTTTGAAACACATATAGTTGCCACTATTAATGTTCCAACCCTTGTATCTACGTATGTGCCGCAATCCCTCTTATCTTAATATACACCAAAGTGGCACTATATGGGCTCGTAATTCTTCTTCGTGTACAGGTTCTCTTCATTCCCCCAACAGGTTTTGAAGGTAACGACATTGTCTTTCTTCTAAGAATTCCAATTAAGTTCCCCGAACAACTTGTATTACAGTTTCGTATGGATCTATCGACCTCCCACGATCGTCACAGCTCGCATTTGATTTCACTCGATCTCATTTGTTCTGACTAATTGATAAGGGCTCGAAACACTAGAAGGGTACTCCTGAATAGGTTGTGGCAGCTTCTTTTTTGATAATTTTTAATTTTCAAGTAACACTTGAAACAAACCCTAGTCTTCAGTTCACAGTCGATGTTAATGTTATTGATGAACTCATTTTCAAATTAAAATGGTTCTGAGCACTATGAGACTTAACTTCTTTGGTCATCAGTCACCTAGAACCTAGAACTACTTAAACCTAACTAACCTAAGGACATCTCACAATTCCGTGCCCGAGACAGGATTTGAACTTGCGACCGTAGCGGTCGCGCGGTTCCTGTCTGTAGCGCCTAGAACCGCTCGGCCACTCTGGCCGGCGATCCCATTTTGTATCGCATGTTATTACTATCCCCAAATATACGACGTCATGTGCTTAGGATCTTCAGCGTAAGGATTGCAGGTAGATACTATCAGAGACTTTCTTATCGTGATTGTCAATACCTTACACTGAGGTGACAAATGTCATGGGATAGCTCCTAGTATCGTGTCGGCCTCGTTTCCTGCAGCATAGTGCGGCAACTCTACGTTGCATGGACCCAAAAAGTCATTGGAAGTCCTTTGCAGAAATACTGACTCATGTTGCCTCTATAGCTGTCCATAACTGCTTATGAGTTGCCGGTACAGGTTTTCGTGCTCGAACTTACCACTCGATTATGTCCCATAAATTTACGAAGGGATTCATGTTGGGCGATCTGGATGGCTCCATCATTCGCTCCGGCTGACCAGAAAGTTCTTCAAATCAATCGCGAATAATTGGTGACATGGCGCATTGTCACCCATCAGAATTGGCAGCAAATGGTCTCCAGGTAGCCGAACTTAGCAATTACAGTCAATGATCGGCGCAGTTGGTCTAAAGGACCCAGTTCACTCCTTGTAAACAAAGACAGTATCATTTCCTGTTCATTTGCTTCAACAGTTTTAAGAGGTCTTGAACGCAATAAGTAAGCTCTCCCGAACAAGAGCGACATTCTAGAATGAGATTTTCACTCTGCAGCGGACTGTGCGTTGATATGAAACTTCCTGCTAGATTAAAACTATGTGCCGGGCCGAGACTTGAATTCGGAACCTTTGGAAGGTAGGAGACGAGGTACTGGCAGAAGCAAAGCTGTGAGGACGGGGCGTGAGTCGTGCTTGGGTAGCTCAGATGGTATAGCACTTGCCTGCGGAAGGCCAAGGTCCCGAGTTCGAGTCTCGTCCCAGCACACAGTTTTAATTTGTCAGGAAGTTTCAAGAGTGACGTTTCCTGAATACATGCTGACTGAGCCTAGGATCGTCATAATGTTTGAACTCAGAATATGATATAGGATCTTTCAATGGGTGGACGTACGCGTTACGGGTCTGTAATTCTGCGCATCCACCTATTACACTTTTTGCAAACCACAATCACTTTCGCTTTCTCCTCTCCTGTATACCAGGCCTATTCGCTGCACAGGACATTCTTGGCAGATATGATCTCTGCAAAGAGCTAACTCTGCAGCATCTTAAATACATAACTGAAATGTAGAAGACGGTGCCCCAGATGATCATGCCTACTGGAATTAGCAAAGTTCACTAGCCAGTGAAGAGCTTACTTCACCCAATTTCAACAACAGTTGATGAATTATACCACAATTAGGTAAAGAATTTTCGGATGATTTCTTACTCTTCCTTCCAACACGTGATTGGAATACAAATACGTCCTAATTTAAAATTACGAATGTATGAAGCACGATTTATTTTCCTACGCAGTACATTAGAAACAGAATGTGAATAGGAGTCAACCCGCTGAATCAGCTGCGACACAGAGGCGGATCGCGTGCGACTTGATACCGTTGCGGTGGTAGTACTTCGCTTCATCATCGTTAAGTATGAATCTCGCCCTGAGTCAGAGCTGAATGCAGCAGGGGATTTATATTCTCGGGCTTAGGACTTCCTGGGGAGAGTCATAAATATTGCCCCAGGACGCAGACAAACGACCGGATCGTAATATGAATTTTCCCCCAGCAAATCCTGAGGTCTCGTGTATTGCGGACGTACTAAATATCTGAAGGCATTATGGAGCTATTCAGTGGTGACGTATAATACCTCCGGAATATCCTAGTGTCCCAGTGTCTGAAAGGAACAGAAAAAATTATACTGATCTACCTGCTAGAGTCGCTACGGGAAAGGGGTACATAATGAGCTTTGGATGCAATTAATGTGATGAAGATGATCATCGAAAAGTGATCAAAGACAAAAAAGGCAGATTATAAATCAGAAGGCTCTGTTCGAATACGAGTGTTATGGTGAGGGTGATTTCGTACTGCAAACTGCAGATCTACGACAGCACCATTTTGTATCAAGTAAAAGTATTTTTCACAACTGATTTTCAATAACAAATCTGTTTACTATGAACAGTGTTATTTTTTGGCGTACGTGAAACCAGTGTGTGCCTCGTTAGATTCTACGAGGGAAGAATGGGTTCGAGGTAATCTTTGTGCATCCATATAGCCCCCAATCATTTTTGCTGACTTCTTTGACGAATATGTTGTCAAAGACATAACAGAGAAGAGTCATTAGTAATCAAAACACTGATTGTTACAACCACCTGCAATTATGTTCACAATTTTGCGCCTGCTCCGAGATTACACTTATAAAAACGCAAATGGTATGCCTACGACTCCACATTCATTCTAGATTTGAAATCTGAACACAATGCCAGTTTCCGATCTATGTTGATGTTGTTGTTGCTGTTGTTGTTGCTGTTGTTGTTGTTGCTGTTCTGGTCTTCAGTCGAGAGACTGGTTTGATACAGTTCTCCATGCTATCTTATCCTGTGCGAGCCTCTTCATCTCCGAATAACTACTGCAACTTACATCCTTCTGAATCTGCTTAGGGTATTGATCTGTTCGTCTCCCTCTACGATTTTTACCCTCCACGCCTTCCTACAATACTAAATTATTGATCCCCACATGCCACAGATCGTATCGTACCAACTGATACCTTCTTTTAGTAAAGTTGTGCCACAAATTTTTTTCTCGTAAATTCTATTCAGAACTTCCTCATTATTTACATGATATACCCATCCAATCTTCAGCCTTCTTCGGTAACACCACATTACGAATGCTTCTAATCTCTTCTTGTCTACACAGTTTATCGTTCATATTTCACTTCAATACGTGGCTACACTCCACACAAATACTTTCAAAATGTTTCAAATGGCTCTGAGTACTGTGGGACTTAACATCTGTGGTCATCAGTCCCCTAGACCGTGGAACTATTTAAACCTAACTAATCTAAGGACATCACACACATACATGTCCGAGGCAGGATTTGAACCTGCGACCTTAGCGGTCACGCGGTTCCAGACTGTACCGCCTAGAACCGCAAGGCCACACCGGCCGGCGAAAATACTTTCAGAAATGACTTCCTGACACTTAAATCTATACTCGATGTTAACAAATTTCTATTCTTCGTTTAGAATACTACCTTTCCATAGCCAGTCTAAATTTTATATCCTCTCTACTTCGACTATCATCAGTAATTTTGCTTCTCGAATAGCATAACTCATATATCACTTTAAGCGTCTCATGTCCTAATCCAATTCCCTCAGCATCACCTGATCTTATTCAAATAGATTCCATTATTACATTATTATCGTTTTCCTGTTGTTGATGTCCATCTTACATCCACCTTTGAAGATACTGTCCATTCCGTTCAACTACTCTTCCAGGTCCTCTGCTGTCTCTGACAGAATTATAATTTCGTCGGCAAACGGCAAAGTTTTTATTTGTTCTACATGGATTTTAATTACTTTTCCAAATTTTTCATGGGTTTCCTTTACTGCACGCTCAATATGCAGATTGAGTAACAACGGGGATAGGCTACAACTCTGTTTTACTCCCTTCTCAACCACTGCTTCCCTTTCATGCCCCTCGAATCTTACAACTGCCATATGGTTCCTGTAAAAATTATAAATGACATTTCGCTCCGTGTATTTTACACCCATCACCTCCAAAATTTGAAAGAGAGTATTCCAGTCAACATTGTCAAAAGCTTTTCTACGTCTACAAAGGCCATAAATGTAGGTTTGCCTTTCCTTAACCTATCTTCTAACATAAGTCGTAGGGTCAGTATTACCTCGCGCGTTCAGACATATCTACGAAATCCAAACTGATCTTCCCCGAGGTGGGCTTCCAGAAGTTATTTCATTCGTATTCTTGTTAGTATTTTGTAGCCTTGGCTTATTAAATTGAGAGGTCTGTAATTTTCACACCTGTCAACAGAAGCTTCCTTTGGGATTGGAATTATTGTATTCTTCTTGAAATCCTGGGGTATATCGCGTGTCTCAGATATCTTGTCACCAGATGGAAGAGTTTTGTCAAGGCTGGCTCTCCCAAGCAAATCAGTAGATCTAATGGAATGTTATAATCTCACGGCGCCTTGTTTCGACTTACGTCTTTCAGTACTCTGTCAAATTCTTCACGCTGTATCATATCTCCCTTCTCATCTTATTTCATTCGACGCCACATTGGGCGACTTGTGCGCCGGTGATGAGGATGAAATGATGATGAAAAGAACACAACACCCATACCCGGAGCGGAGAAAACCTCCAACCCGACCGGGAATCAAATCCGGGCCCGCTTGGATGGGAGGCGAGCACGTTACCACCCAACTAAGCAAGCGGACACTAGAGCCGAATTCGTGGCGGGCTGGTTTACACCACAAACATTACCTACTAGAGTCAATACGTTGTTAAGAACAAATGGCGTGAAGATATACATACCAGCATTCAACTTTTCAGCCTCTACGTAAATAATGACACAATGTTGAAAGTGGTCCTTTCTGTTGTAATTGTAAATTAGCACCGGACTGACCTCAATGAATGAAGCACATCTGACTGATACTGATTATTTAAGTGTATACAATTATTACAAAAATTTCAAGAGCATCTGGTTAGCACTTTAACATTACATCAGATTAAGACTAAATACTCTTTGTGAAAATGGTTGGAATGTTTAATCTCAATGGAAAAATAATTATACTGCAAAATTTTAATTAGTAAAATCGACTAAAGATACACAAAAAACAAAAATAAGACTTGTAACGCAGCTTTACCATTCTTAAACCAAAAGTCCACATTGGATATTGATTGTGACTTCAATGAAATAATGAATACTGCTTGTTCTACTATCCTGTACTTAACTACATCTGAAACGTCGCATGCACTGTGAGGAATTACAGGACAATTTTCCATAATTTTCCATCTTGTCTCGAGCCGATCACTTGTCTAACATGAAGAAAGTTGGGGGACATTTTTTTTCTTTGTAGTTTTAGGCCGCACAACTACAGTGGTCATTAGTACCCAGACTAAATTATGAATGCACTGCGCGGCACAATGTTAAAACAGCAACTAAAAAGGACAACACTATAAATGGCACATTAACAGGCAAGGGATTAAAAGAAAGCAGTATAATCAAATGTCCTTAGACAGGTTTGTCAAGTGGATAAAACGATCAACGCAAGCAGCTGCTCCTGGTTCATCCGCTAAAATTTCATCCAGAGTACACGGCAGGCCAAGATCTTGTGCAGTGTATCAAAATTCGGACAAGACGTTACAATGTGGCGGACCGTCAGCAATTGCCCACATGGGCAGAACGGCGCCGGCGCAGACGTCAGCAGATGGTGATGGCTGAACTGGCAATGTCCAATTCGTAGCCGGGCCAAAACGACCTCCTCCCGCCGAGAAGGTCGTGAGGAGGACGTCCAAGCTGCGGGAAGAGGTTTCAAGGCCCGAAGCTTGTTTTCAGTAAGTGTAGACCAATCGGCATGCCACAGCGATAAAATGCGCTGACAAATGACCCTGCTAAAATCAGATGAAGGCACACAACAAGAAGCTGTCCGAGGCTGGAGGACCACAGCCTTGGCCGCGGCATCTGCAGCTTCGTTCCCAGGGATACCGACATGGCCAGGTAACCGGAGAACCGTCATCCACCAGCTGCTGAAGAGAGCGTTGGAACCGGTGCACGAAAGGCTGAACTTGATACCGGTCACTGAGGATCTGGATGGTGCTCAGGGAATCAGAGCAGATGACATAAGCAGAATGTCGGTGGCGGCGGATGTAAAGAACAGCCTGATACTTACTGTATTTTACCCCTGCCACCTTTACAATTTGAAAGAGAGTATTCCAGTCAACATTGTCAAAAGCTTTCTCTATGTCTACAAATGCTAGAAACGTAGGTTTGCCCTTCCTTAATCTAGCTTCTAAGATAAGTCGTAGGGTCAGTATTGCCTCACGTGTTCCAACATTTCTACGGAATCCAAACTGATCATCCCCGAGGTCGGCTTCTACTAGTTTTTCCATTCGTCTGTAAAGACTTCGTGTTAGTATTTTGCAGCTGTGACTTATTAAACTGACGGTTCCGTAATTTTCACATCTGTCAACAACTGCTTTATTTGGGATTGCAATTATTATATTCTTCTTGAAGTCTGAGGGTATTTCGCCTGTCTCGTACATCTTGCTCATCAGATAGTAGAGTTTTGTAAAGACTGGCTCTCCCAAGGCCGTCAGAAGTTCCAATGGAATGTTGTCTACTCCGGGGGCCTTGTTTCGACTCAGGTCTTTCAGTGCTCTGTCAAACTCCACACGCAGTATCGTATCTCCCATTTTGTCTTCCTCTACATCCTCTTCCTTTTCCATAATATTGTCCTCAAGTACATCGCTCTTGTATAAACCCTCTATATACTCCTTCCACCTTTCTGCCTTCCCTTCTTTGCTTAGAACCGGGTTTCCATTTGAGCTCTTGATGTTCATACAAGTGGTTCTCTTATCTCCAAAGGTCTCATTAATTTTCCTGTAGGCAGTATATATCTTACCCCTAGTGAGATAAGCCTCTACGTCCTTTCTTTTGTCCTCGAGCCATCCCTGTTTAGCCATTTTGCACTTCCTGTCGATCTAATTTTTGAGACGTCTGTATTCCTTTTTGCTGCTTCATTTACAGCATTTTTATATATTCTCCTTGCATCAATTAAATTCGATATTTCTTCTGTTACCCAAGTATTTCTACTAGCCCTCGTCTTTGTACATACTTTATCCTCTGCTGCCTTCACTACTTCATATCTCGAAGCTACCCATTCTTCTTCTACTGTATTTCTTTCACCCATTCCTGTCAATTTCTCCCTTATGCTCTCCCTGTAACTCTGTACAACCTCTGGTTCTTTTAGTTTATCCATGTCCCATCTCCTTAAATTCCCACCTTCTTGCTGTTTCTTCAGTTTTAATCTACAGGTCATAACCAATAGCTTGTGGACAGAGTCCACATGTTCCCCTGGAAATGTCTTACAATTTAAAACCTGGTTCCTAAATCTCTGTCTTACCATTATATAATCTATCGGATACCTTTTAGTATCTCCAGGCTTCTTCCATGTATACAGCCTTCTTTTATGATTTTTGAACCAAGTGTTACCTATGATTAAGTTAGGATCTGTGCAAAATTCCGCCAGGCGGCTTCCTCTTTCATTTCTTTGCCCCAGTCCATATTCACCTACTACGTTTCCTTCTCTCCATTTTCCTACTACCGAATTCCAGTCACCCATGACTATTAAATTTTCATCTCCCTTCACAATCTGAATAATTTCTTTTATTTGATCATACATTTCTTCAATTTCTTCCTCATCTGCAGAGCTAGTTGGCATATAACCTTGTACTACTGTAGTAGGTGTGGGCTTCGTATTCATCTTGGCCACAATAATGCGTTCACTATGCTGATTGTAGTAGCTTACCCGCATTCCTATTTCCCTATTCATTATTAAACCTACTCCTGCATTACCCCTATTTGATTTTGTGTTTATAACCCTGTAGTCACATGACCAGAAGTCTTGTTCCTCCTGCCACCGAACTTCACTAATTCCCACTATATCTAACTTTAACTTATCCATTCCACTTTTTAAATTTTCTAACCTACCTGCCCGATTAAGGGATCTGAAATTCCACGCTCCGATCCGTAGAACGCCAGGTTTCTTTCTGCTGATAACGACATCCTCTTGAGTAGTCCCCGCCCGGAGATCCGAATGGGGGACTATTTTACCTCCGGAATATTTTACCCAAGAGGACGCTGTCATCATTTAATCATACAGTAAAGCTGCATGCCCTCGGGAAAAATTACGGCCGTAGTTTCCCCTTGCTTTCAGCCGTTCGCAGTACCAGCACAGCAAGGCCGTTTTGGTTAGTTTTACAAGGCCATATCAGTCAATCATCCACACTGTTGCCCCTGCAACTACTGAAAAGGCTGCTGCCCCTCTTCAGGAACCACACGTTTGTCTGGCCTCTCAACACATACCCCTCCGTTGTGGTTGCACGTACGGTACGGCCATCTGTATCGCTGAGGCACGCAAGCCTCCCCACCAACGGTAAGGTCCATGGTTCATGGTGGGAGGACTGTCTTTATAATGGCAACTAATGGTCAATAAATGACATGAAAGTTACCATAGTTTATGGGCAAGATGGTGGCCTACGCATCGCACTCAATCAGGTGATCACTGCTTTTAACCTGAAGTGTAAAATGTCATTTTTAGTTATGGTAATTTATGACCCAAAAAATAATGTCCTCACCACCGCCACTGTGCTGCTATTGGTCGTTAGCCTAACACAGCCACTGACCCCGGTACTCATTAGCATACCCGAGACTGTCATTCTTAACTTGAAACTGTTTCGATAATCACTGATGCCACCACGAACCGTATTCAGTTTCCAACATTGCAATGCACCCTAATACTATTTTCTTTAAAATGAAACAGTTCTGGAACATAAAACCTCAGTCCACTAACAAAATGCTCTTCTACAACAAACATCACAATGCATAACCTACAGTTAAGCAAAAATATGTCCACGTAACGTCACACTGCACCGGAAAGAAATACTCTCCTGCTTCTATAGCATGATGGATATTGTTATGAAATGTAACACTTCAGTGAACTAATAAAATAGACTTCCGCTGTTAATATCATATTGCATAACCTGTAATCACGCATAAAAAAATGTCCAGGTCATGTCACACAGCACAAAAAAAAAATACCCTCTTGCTGTTCTAATACCAAGAGTATGGTCGTGGAATTTAACACTTCCGTGAAGTAAAAAAGTATGATCTCACTATTCTAATAAAACGTTCCTGCAGTTAACATCACAATGTACAGCCTGCTGTCACACGTAATGAAGCGTCCAAGTGATATCACAATAGCTTAGGAGTGAATTTCAGGATACCAGTGTCCAGCGGGCACGATATTTCAACAGTAAGATGTCCATGTACGGCTCAAAAAATATACTCCTGTAATTCTAATACTATAGGAAATAACCTTCTGATAGTTTGGCTATGCGGCCGGTTTGGTGGGTGATGGAGGCATATCACACAGGCATCTTCTGGGAGTGAGCCGGAGCTGCCGGTGGATAGTAGACGGCTGCTGAGGGCAATGCAGCGGCTGTGGGAGCAGGCGAGGACCGTCACACTCCTTCTCCGGGCCACAGCTGTAAATAATTTGCCTGACTGTAAGATTTTTAAAAAATTATTTATTTTTCTTTTGATCCTTTTTATAACCTTCAAACGCATTTTAATAGGAGGCGGACCATCAAACTCGCAATCTACATGCAACTTAAACTGATTGTTAGCAGGCCGCTGTGGCCGAGTGGTTCTAGGCGCTTAAGTCCGCAACCACGCTTCTGCTACGGTCGCAGGTTTGAATCCTGCCTCGGGTATGAATGTGTGTGATGACTCTAGGTTAGTGAGGTTTAAGTAGTTCTAAGTCTAGGGGACTGATGACTTCAGATGTTAAGTCCCGTAATGCTTAGAGCCATTTGAATTTGAAACTGCTTGTTACAATAGCTGTACTTGGATAAAATCTTGGCACTCTAAAACACTGGCAGTAGCTTGTTGATTCTGGGCGTAATGTTACATAAGCCAGGTGTCAGTTCCTTAGGAAACAACTAATAATTCACTAGATTCAAATTAAAACACTCGTACATAAGTTTCTTATATCACCTTGTATACACTTCTAGACTTAAGCCATTTGAATGTATAATATGCGTCAACACTCTCTATATTGTCGAATCCATAGTCTTATGGCTCCTATATAATCAGTTATTACAGTATAATTTATCCCACAATATTAAGGGTGGCTGTAATTAGACGGCCCTTTTGGAAAAAAATAAATTCCGAAATTCCAAAAGTAATTTTTCCATCTGTTCCTCTAGGTGCTTCACCTTTTCTCGTAATGTAGATTTAGAAGATCCCTCGAAAACACCCGTTTTTTGCAGACGTCATTATCCATTATCAGCGTCTTATTGTTTTACTGTGGTGACGCGTGATGGACTCACTGTAACGTTCTCTGCGTGATTCTTCTTACATGCAAGAAACCAAATAAGATACACACAAAGTTTTCTTCGTCTTATTAATGTTTCATACACTGCCGCAGATGTTATAGACTGATCACCCAGAACGTTGTGGTCACCTACTATCTATTTAAGCCTGCCCAGCCGATAACAGCGTCACCTGGCAATGAATGACTGCTAGTCAGACTCATGGACGTTGCATGTTGTATTAGTGAACGTGCCTTCCGTTGTGTAGGATAGGGAAGTTGCACGATCAATGTTAGTCTGACTGAGGGCAGATTGTGATGGCCTGGAGACTCAGTAAGAGCATTTCAGAGACCACACGACTTTCCGGACATGCGACCATCATCACTGGACGTTAGCGCAGTGGCAGAGCGTTGCATGGTCTGATGAATGCCGCGGTATCTTCTTCAACATGGTCAACAGGACCTTGAGTGGGCCCGAATCCGTACCAGCGGAATAGCTCCTTGACACCTCCTTGGGCAACAATAACGTGGGTATCCATGGTCCCAGTGGAGCTTGTGCAAGGATCTGTGACGGCCAAGGAGTATCGTACACTAATTGAAGACCACGTACGCCCTTTCATGACGATCAGTTTTCCCGATGGCAGTTGCATTCGTCAACAACACAATGCGCCTTCTCACAAAGCCAGGACTGTGATGGAGTTGTCTGAGGAACACAGTTGCGAGTTGCAGTTGACGTGCTGGCTTCCCAGCTCGCCAGATATGAACCCGATCGAACACATCTCTGATATGATTGAACATGGCGGCAGAGCTCACGGCCATTCTCGCCAGGATATACGAGATTCAGGTGACTTATTTTTGCACATGTGCTGCCAGCCCTCATTGACAATCCTGAGTGCTTCCGTAGCACGACGTATCGCTGCTATTATTTGTAGCAAAGGTGAACATACCTCCTATTAGTTAACTGGTCATAAGGTTCTGGCTGATCAGTGTATATATTAATGGTGATTTAAAATAGTTCTGTATCAGTCGAGTGGATACCACAAAAGTGGTAAGATGCCGGACTGCACATCTCAGCTGACTTCCCCAATGCAGGCGACAAGTATCCAGGGTCGTCCATTGATACTTACTGGGCCCAATATCTCACGAAATAAGCATCAAACGAAAGAACTACAAACAACGAAATTCGGCTAGCTTGAAGGCGGAAACCAGATGGCGCTATGGTTGGCCCGCTAGATGGCGTTGCCATAGGTCAAACGGATATCAACTGCGTTTTTTAACATAAGAACCCGAATTTTTATTACACATTCGTGTAGTACGTAAAGAAATATAAATGCTTTAGTTGGGCCACTTTTTTCACTTTGTAATAGATGGCGCTGTAATACTAACAAACATATAAATACGTAGTATCACGTAACATTCCGCCAGTGTGGGCAGTATTTGCTTCCTCATACATTAGCCGTGTCAAAATGGACCGTTTACCAATTGTGGGAGAGGTCGACATCGCGTTGATGTGTGGACATTGTGATAAAAATGAACAACGGGCGTGTGCTATGTATGCTGCTCGGTATCCTGGACGACATCATCCAAGTGTCCGTACCGTTCGCCGGATAGTTACGTCATTTATGGATATAGGAAGTGTTCAGCCACATGTGAAACGTCAACCACGACCTGCAACAAATGATGATGCCCAAGTAGGTGTTTTTGGCTGCTGTAGTGGCTAATTCATACTATAGTAGCAGACAAACTGCAGGAGAAGCGGGAATCTCAAAACGTCGGTGTCGAGAATGCTACACAAACATCGATTGCACCCGTACCATATTTCTATGCCCCAGGAATTGCATGGCGACGACTTTGAACGTCATGTACAGTTCTGCCACTGGGCACAAGAGAAATTACGGGACGACGACAGATTTTTTGCACGCGTTCTATTTAGCGACGAAGTGTCATTCACCAACAGCGGTAACATAAACCGGCATAATATGCACAATTGGGCAACGGAAAATCCACGGTGGCTGCGACAAGTGGAACATCAGCGACCTTGGCGGATTAATGCATGGTGCAGCATTACGGCCAGAAGGATAATTGGCCCCCATTTTATCTAAGGTAATGTAAATGGTGCAGTGTACCCTGATTGCCTACGTAATCTCCTACCGATGATGCTACAAGATGTTTCACTGCATGACAGAATGGCCACGTACTTCCAACATGATGGGTGTGCGGCACATAGGTAGAGTGCGGTTGAAGTGGTATTCAGTAGCATATTTCATGACAGGTGGATTGGTCGCCGAAGCACCATACCATGGCCCGCACGTTCACCGGATCTGACGTCCCCGGATTTCTTTGCGTGGGGAAAGTAAAAGGATATTTCCTATCGGGATCCACCGACTACATCCGACAACATGCGTCAGCGCATTGCCAAAGCATGTGCGAACATGCAACTACTCGCTGTTTAGAGGAATGTCATTACACGCATTGCCAAATGCATCGAGGTTGACGGACATCACTTTGAGCATTTATTGCATTAATGTGGTATTTACAGGTAATCACCCAGTAACAGCATGCGCTCTCAGAAATGATATATTCACAAAGGTACATGTATCACATTGGAAAAATCGAAATAAAATTTTCAAATGTACCTACGTTCTGTATTTTAATTTAAAAAACCTACCTGTTACCAACTGTTCGTGTAAACTTGTGAGGCATGTGTTTGCGACTATTACAGCTCCATTTGTCACAAAGTGAAAAATGTGGGCAGCGTGGGTACAGGCGCCATGTCACTAATCGTGCGACCCTACCGCCGTAGGTTCGAGTCCTCCCTCGGGCATGGGTGTGAGTGTTGTCCTTAGCGTTTAGTTAGTTTACGTTTAGGGACCGATGACCTCAGCAGTTTGGTCCCGTAGGAACTCACATCCATTTGAACATTTTTTGAAAAAAGTGGTCCAACTAATACATTCATATTTCTTTACGTACTACACAAATATGTAATTAAAAATGGGGGTTCCTAGTGTAAAAAACACATTTGATATCCTTTTGACCTGTGGCAGGGCCAACCATAACGCCATCTACTTTCCCCCTTTAAGCTAGACAAATTTCATTCTTTATACTTTATTTGTTCGACGCTTATTTCGTGAGATATATGCCCCGGTCACGATCAATGGACCACCCTGTATATGAAGACAGTACCTGTTCTCTAAAGAACAGATACCACTGATGACCGTGCAGCTTCTCTTGAATAAATAATAATTAATTGAAACCTCAGCTGCCGACAGGTGTTGTTGATATTCCTGGATGAGGACAACTGAAGTGTGTCCCGATCGGGACTCGAGCCCGTGATCTCCTGCTTACATACCATACGCTCTACCCATCTGAGCCAGCGAGGACACAGATGTGCAGCGCGACTGCACGGATTTATCCCTCGCACGCTTCCCGTGAGGCCCACGTTCCCAGCTGTCCACAATCTACATACGTAATGTACCTAATAGGTAATGAGTGGGTGGGCAAATACCTGGTTGACGACGCTGCCGCCTTACATGCTCCATTCGTCCACACGTACGACACTTTGTACTAGCTGCAAACACTGTTAACCCTGCGTTCCAGGCGACAAATCGATCTCCTCACACCCCACGTCTAACTAGCACACTAGCAGTGGCTGTGAGCAAACACAGCGGACTCCTGTCCGTACATGTCTTGATATTTCCACAAGCATCCTCTTAAAAAAGCATTGAGTGGCCTCTGCTCAGCGTCTTGAAAAATAATTTCGTTGACTGCAGCATCCTGTGCTAATTCATAGGCACATTGTGGTGTGCGTACTGTAAGACCTTCGGTACACACACGATCAGATTATTTGACTTGTCGCTCTAACGAAGTAGGCGAGTGTCAGCAATATGTATCGTGGTCTTATCGTGGCGTGTTTATCTTCTGCCGTTAGGTCAGACGATAGAAATGCCACTTGCACGCTTCGAGTAGCAGATTGACGCTGACCAACTGTAAACAGAACTTGATTAATTTTCACACACATTTAGTAAAATAATAAAAATGATAGACATGTAACTTTATTCTGGATGCTGTTTACTATTGACAATCAGAAGTTCCTTTGGTCTTGGTACGTTAATCTTATTCTCACATATCTCTGATACTTGACAAAGTGTCTATTCATTTATCTTCATGGCTATGTACAGGAATATGATAATCTTATTAGGTGCAGACTGAAACTTGACTATAGACTTGTACAGACTAATGCAGACTAACGCAAACTGGTACAGACTGGTGCAGGTAAATGCAGACTGACTGATCGGAGGTCTATACACACGGTATAATACCTCGCGCATTCATGTATCACTGCGCGAGTGTGATCCCCGAGGAGAAAAGGTTCTACTTAAGCAGCAATCTCATTGGCTGCGTTACATATTAATACGTGGATCGGTGGAAGCAGACAAGCCCCTACCACGCCGTAGCGGAAAAGCGAGGCAACTGTCCCCCAATTGAAGAAGCTGATCGCCGCCATTTGCAGGGATGAATGCTAGTACTGGGGTTATGATTTGAAGTATATCAGACGCAACAAGAGCAAATTGAAGCACAAATTAAACACATGTTTGTCTAAAAAAATACTGATTATTCGAGTCTATTTTAAAAGTATACTTAAATGAATGAAGTTTCTTAATTTCCGAAATACGTTTGCATTGAGGCGCGAAATTTAAGAATGCGAGGCTCTTTCCTGATAAGGTGGAGCGAGTTTACATCGAGCTATCTGCATTAGATAATTACATGAATCTTTGAAAGTAACAGACAGTATCATTATTATTTAATTCACATAATTTTCCTGTCAGGTCCTGTTTGCTTGTTGCCGGCTACTGTGCACATTTTGCACGCTTACTTTTGTTTAGTACAGTACTGTCTACACTCGAAGTTTGGTATGATTAATTGTAATAACGAATATGACTTTAAATATCGTAGGAATTTCATTCGCACATTAGTTTTAAACACTGACAGCACCTCTGAAAGTGGTTGAGTTTGCAACATTTGATTAAATATTTGACAATTTAGGAAGTATAAACACCACCTGACAACCCATGTTAAGTGTCTAAGTGCAATTATTCGACCTACCTCTGATTCATAATATACATTTGATTAAAAATCTAAATACCTATCATGTACTAGTTCTTCATTCAGTTCAACTTAGTACATTAACCCTGTTAGTATTTTTAGTAGTTTATATGCAAATACAATATAAGTACTTGACATGCAACAAAGTAACTTTGTCTGTAATCTAACACTGCAACTTTTTCCCTATGTAACTTGCAATTTTTGTAGCAGAAAGTGTATTAGATACAGTATAAGGTGTAAATATAGACATCAGATTAGGCTATAGAACAATCTGCTGTCACCTACATCTAGCATTTTCATTAATTGGCTTTACAAACACTATACCTTTTTCAAATGAGTTGGAAATCCAAATACTGTCGGTATAGCATCGTCCTTCAGTTGACGTCTGTTTGCGTAATTTCCCATGTAACAATTATCTTCAAAATGAAGAGAGCGCAGTAAATGATTTGCTGTCGGTTGGAAGTTCTCTCTCCGAGTAGCAAGAATCCATTTCCGATTTAGAAAATCATTGTAAGGGGAAACCTCAACCAAAGCAAACGCTCATGACGTCTTATTTCTCCATGAAAATACTATATACAAGTAATAGAAAGTAACAAACAGCCAGAAATGACTGACCTGTGAAATGTAACATTGTTTCCGTCTTCGTCTTTGCTTCCATTCTCAATGTTGCAATTAAAAGCAGCACACGAACGAACTATGTTTACGCACTGTTTCCCTGCAAATGGCGGCTTCTATCACGTTCAATGTGGGGACGCGACAATAGCGCCAATGAGCGGTCTAGTTTTTATTTAGTAAGTCTATGGAAGCAGAATTTGGTCCGTCTCTAAGACAGCGCCATCTCGTAGTGCGGAGACGGACGAGCGCTGCGCCTGCGCTGTTGTGCTCAGGGGGCGCGCTCTATTGGAAAAGTTGTGAACGCGCTGACTACGCGGAACTATGTACACAACACACATCATTAATTTTCTTTATTCTATTCATAAATTGTTCCACATTTTCAAATATTTCTCTTAGTTATTAGCCACAATTGTTCCTTTAGTGTCTGGCACTATTTCCCTTTTTTAACTCCATTGAATGTTTGGCTCCGTTAAGAGCTTCTGTTTATCCTACCTAAGTTTTATCCTCTCTGTGTTAGTGTCAGTTTTGTAACACTCAACAATTCCTTAAGAGACCAAGCTTCCATTACGGCCAGCTTTTCAAAGTCTAGCACAAAGGCCTGCATATCCTCGGTTGCCCTACCAGAAAAAAGAGCAATTAAACTTGGGACTGACAAATCTACACTCCATTCTCACGATCACGATACTACCAACCTACGCAGTTCTGCATTATCTGCTGTTAAGTGTGCTACCGTTTCTACTAACATGTGTACTGCTTCCAGTTCTGACACACCTTGCGTCTCTCGTCCTGTCGAAGCTTTGTCCTTGACAACAGACGTTTTAGGAATGAACACTCACAAGACAAGAAAACAAAACACATTAACTTAGTTCTTACCTCTAACCATGAGCCATCTTCACTAACAGCATTGCCAAGCCACATGCCCACAACGATTATATATATATATATATATATATATATATATATATATATATATATATATATATATATTTATATATATAGCATTTTACTGGAACTGATTTGATGGCACTGACAAGGGGAAGACCTCAGACACGGCTAACCGATTCGGCTAAGATTTGCCGGGTCGCTTGTGTATAACTTAAAACGAAGGAATCTAAGATATTCTTGGCCAACACCCCCGGGTTTTTGAGAAAATCACGACTAAATGTTATCACGAGCAATCGACTCATAAATGGCGGGATCGATAGATAATTGTAAATAGAGCACGTTTCATCATCAGATATGGGGTCCCAAAACGCATACTTTTCCAGACATCGAAGTAAGAAACCTTTACAACTGCCGCTTCTGAGAATCCGGGTTGGAATCTCGAAGAAAACTACCGGGTGTTTTTCTTATCATATCATTTGTATTTTTCTATATCTCAATTTATAGGGATAGGAGGGTTAATAAGGTAAGTAAATCAAAAAGGCCGTGTCTGAGGCCTTCCTCTTGTGAGTGGCCCTCAAGGTAACACTGTGTACATCTAACAGGGCAAATCAATAATGACATCCATTACCTCCAAAATTATACAAATCCACTGAGTCTCTATTCAGCATAAAATCTACTTTACAAAATACACGATCATCACATTTTTCCTCCATGACCAAAACTGAATCAAAATTTTAGAACTCACTGTACCATAGGCTGTAGTTTAGAGGTTCCTGTAAGAAGGCGATGTCAGTGATTTGACACCAATATTAGAAGACACCTTCATACTCACCTGTGGGTAGTGGAGGCGTCAGAACGACAGTAGATTTGTTTAGTTACCTTCATCATTCTGGCCCTGCCCGTAGTACACCAGGAATAGCTTAGTGGAGGCGTCCAGTTGGCTCTCTGCGAAACAATAGATGACTGGCCTTCCTGACAGCAAAAAGCGCTGGGCCGAACGTGGCGTCACTCGAACGCCACTGTCAGCGACAACTCCAACTGTAACCAAGTTTACAGCGTGAAAGCTTAAACTCCCTCCAGCGAGCGGGTAGCTCTCTGCTCTGGCAGCGGGTGCTTTTGAGACTCAGGGCAGGCTGCCTTGTCTCGTGGTCGAACAGTGGACTCTGTACTGGAGTCCACGATGTTGCTCCGGGTGTCACAGGCTCGTGGTGTAGGCTGTGATACTGAGACGAGAATATTTTATTATACGAATGGCTGAGTACTCAAACGTGCCAGACTATTTTTGTTTAGGATTTAAGGCATGTACCCTGAACACTTTCATGGTGCAAATGAGGAAAAGTTTATGTCGTTCTGCTAGGGTATTGCAGCATCGGCTGTTGCTATACTGCGCAATGCTAGTCTCCTGTGTTTTACTTTGCAATCGCATAACGGTCTTGGATGCCTGCAGCTTGCTCTGTTGTAGCTCACTTTCGCTCTGGCGTACTTTTTGACCAAGTACGATTGATACCCTACAACTTAATCTTAAATTTGCAAAGACAAATTACTCTCCTAGATGTTACAATCACACCACATATTTCAGTGTATCAAATTCCTTATCTTTTACGAAGCATGTGGCCGCAGGCTGCCACAATAATTGCAGAAGAACGAAACAAGCACCTTCGATAATTTGTTTGCAACACTAATTGATTAACAATTCTGTCTCTTTCTCTCTCTCTCTCTCTCGTACACACACACACACACACACACACACACACACACACACTCACTCACTAACATACACACACACACACAATAATATAAATACATAGAGAAAATTAATACTGAAGTACTATGAGACAAACCGCTCATGTGATGAATAAGCCAGATAAGATGGTAACTCAGTAATCGACTGGGGGCCGTGTCAGCTCAGAGGAAAGACTATCAATTTAATAATGAATTAACAAAATGTAACTCCAACAGATAAAATGGAATGAAATCTGTAATGGCGAAAGGAGTGAAAATACTACTCTCTCTCGAGTAAATTCAGTGTGACGTAACGAATATATGAGGGAAGTGAAAGTAAGGTTTGAGCGGGACTGAAATTCAAGGTGAAACACCATCTTACATAAGATTCGCTGAGTGACATTGTTATCTCAATTGAAAGTGAATAAGAATTACTCGACGTGCTGAATGGAGTGAACGTCTAATGAACACAGAACATGGTTGACGACTCAACCAAAAATTGTGAATGTTATGAGGAGTAGCAGAAGTAAGATTACCGATACAATAAACAGCAAAATTTGAGTAGATGAAGTTAAGTAATTCTGTTCATTGGAAGCAAAACAACCCATGGCGCATAACAAGGAGGACATAAAAAGCACGTTAGCACAGGCAAAGAGAACAGTCTTGGTCGAGAGAAATCTGTTATTATCAATCGTCGGTCTTAGTCTGATGAGGAAATTTCTAGTGCCTTTACGTTTCGAGCATAGCATTGTACAGTACAGAATCAGAGATTGTGAGGAAACTGGAGAAGAGGAGAGTCTAAGCGTTTGAGAGGTTGCCCTGAAAAAAAGTTGGAACCTAGGTGAAGCAATCTGATAAGGTATAAGTAGGCTCTACATAGATTCTTAGAAAAAGGAACCGTATGGAAAACACGGACAAGGAGAAGGGAGAGGAGGATACTACATGTATTATGACATTAGCTTAGGTCATCCATGGTATCAGAGTAAACTACAGGTAAAAATTAAAGAGGAAGACACAGATTATAGCCCCTCCAATAAATAATAGAATACGTAGGGTGCAAGTGCTACTCTGAGATGAAGAGAGTGGTACAACAGAAGAAATCGTGGCAGGCCGCCTCGAACCAGTCAAGAGATCACGTCTGAATATCACTAGATTACTGTTTAATAGTGATAACGTGACCGACCAACGCGGCGTGCGAGCTGAGTGTTTCTTTGTTCGCTATTTCTAGTCATAATTCCAGTTTCTGCAGACGCCAGGATAAGACACTTTCCCTCGGATCTCATATTTTGCTATTTCGATCGTACCTTGTCTCAGTGGCGCACAGTTAACGTGATATCTTTGATCGACAGAACAGCTATGATTATGTGATGACGATGTTCGCTGAGTGCTAGTTTCCGGTTTTGGAAGCGTCATCGAGGAGGCAACTATTAAAATACGCTGCGTCGGCAGCTAGCCGTAGTAACATTCACTAAGAGCCATTCCAAATTTGCGATTGGATGCAGATGTGTAATCCTGTATCGATAAATTCTGTGGAAGTTAAAACTTCTAAAACTAGATGTTCTTAGAGATATTGTCCGCCGTCAGGGAGTCTAATGGCGCCTCAAGAAACGGATAATTTTGCATTTATATAATTAACTTCACTTGTTGAGAAATCAGGTTACACTAAATTTCGGTAACATTTTGTCTTAATCGAGAGAAGCAATGGCCTTAGCATAAACTTACACTGAGGACAGACTGTGGAACTATTTAGATAAATATAGCATTTGAAATTATTTCGCAAAGGCAAACACCAGAAATAAGGAAACTCTTTGACGTGTTAGTGAGATTTAGAAAGCTGTCAGCACACAATGGTTCGTAATTTAGTATGACTCAAGAACATTTGAAAATTAATATGTGCTCTCATTGGGGTCCACAAACACTTATCAAAGTGAGGGCAGCTTCATAAAATTTTTGGGTTTTGATTCTTCAGCTTCTGTGAATTTGAAGATGTATCATGGAGCAGGAGGTAAATTTGTCGTCAAGGGCCGGTACACTAGCATTATCATTTCTTAAATGATTGATAGTTGTTCACTCGTGATATTTCTCAACGAAAATTACGTCTAAATTAACATATGATCGTGTTTCATTACTACATGTTCGTATTTAATTTTATGTTAATAGTTCCACCACTTTCTTGTGTTATTGATCTGACTTGTTTTAGTTACTGGTACGATTAGAGCAAACCTAAACAACTAGTTAGGAAATGCATCCGGAAGATATTCGTAAAATTTATTTTTGTTCATATATAACTGATGTTTAGCTAGTATTGAAATTTAAAATAAGAAAAAGAACATGAGTCAGAGGGATAGAGACTATCCTGTTTGATATAAAAGGCAGCAATAGACATTGATTAACATTCTGCAAAGTCCCAAAACATAAACAATTTTTAAGAAGTTGCTCATACAGGTTTCATGCTTACTACAGCACTTTATTTACAGAATATTACATCGGGTCAGATTAATGTGCTTTTTGGACTCATGGCGTCTGCTTCTTACGTTGAGTGACATAACTAAAGCTGAACAAAGTAAGTTTCAAATGTTCAGTTCCATGTCGTTTGCGTAAAGTGAGCTGGAATTCCAGCTAGCATTTAATTTAATGGATATGCGAACATTCACAAAACCACCTTCAAACAAGCCATTAGAACAGTTGTAATATCTTATCGATAAACCACGACTGACGTTGACTCTGCAGCCTGAGTTATTCTATACAACTCCACCTTCCGCTGTTTCATTCGATAGAGTTCGAGATGATGCCAACTAAGGGAATGGATATTATATACCAACGCCAAATTTGAGAATTTTATTCTGTTTTGTAGAGCAAAATATTGCTTTTTCTCTTCCTGACTACTGTATTTGAGTCCACAAAGTTGGCGCAGAGGGGCACACTAGTAGTAAATAGTGGAGGTGTTCTTCAGATTATATTAAACTAAATGTACTTTAACGAAAATCATGTCTGTTGACAGGAGAGAAAGGTATAATATTGTGCTGATAAAACTGTAAAGCTGTGCGACGGGGAAGTGTCTTTGTGGGAACTGAGAACGGACTTTAACCTGATAAAGTTCGGCTTTGTTTATTTTGCGTTGTCGGTGGAGAAGCGTAACAACTCCGTGTCCACTAGCGGTTAACTTCTGCAAGTACTTGTTGAGGTGTTTTCATTAGAACCAAAACTTTCGCAAGTGTACTTCTGCAAGTCGCTTGGGAAATTTAATTTCAGGAGCATGCAGCATGTACTTGTGGAAGTGTTTCCACCAGAGTCATGTCGTAGTGGAGGCGAGAGGAACATTATAACGCCGTGCTTATAAACTACAGCAGCCACCAGTGTTATGTGATTATTATTGAGCCATGTATGGGCTAGTATTGATAGGGGCCTTCCGACTATAGCATCATCGATGTTGTCACGTAGCAACGATCATTATAGTGTCCCACTGGGGGAGCACCACGGTCTATCTGGTTATTTACGAGTTCTCTGTGAGCAGTTTCGGACACACAAGGAGGTGTATGCAGGTCACTACTAGGGATTCAACAAATGTAAGGAAGGAAACACAATTCCCAAAAGTGCTGAGGAAACAGAGGCTGTTGCTCTCTTGGTTCAAAAGGGAACACATAAATGACGACAAGCGAAGGTTTGTAAAGATTCATCCCTCTGTGAAAAGATCTCTGTAAAAAGAGTTACCACGTCACATCTTAGCAAAAGATCAGGCACAGAACCAAAAAATTCTGGTGGTATGCAAAAACGCAAAGCAGGGCAAAGGCTTCCATTCAGTCCCCTGATGACCATTGTGGTGTGGCAGTCGAAGATTAAAACTTCACGTTCAAGCAACTGTTCACACCGGAGAATCGTACGAACATTTGACCATCGGACAGACTCACATAAGGACGACAGAGTTAAAAAAAACCGTAGAGAAACAACTGAAACATTATAAAACATGTAAATTACCAGGTCCGGATGGAATCCCAGTTGTATTTTACAAAGAGTACACTATGACATTGGCCCCTCACCTATCTTGCATTTATCGTGAATATCTCTCCCAGCACAAAGCCTCAAGTGACTAGAAGAAACCTCAGGTGGCTCCAATATATGCTAAGGGTAAAATTACGGACCCACAGCATTACAGATCAATATGGCGAAATTATGTTTGGTGCAGAAAACTTCATCATATTCTCAGTTGGGATATAACAAACTTTCTTGAATCTGAGAAGCTTATGTACACGTATCAGCACGGTTTTAGGAAGCATGGCATGGCTCGTGTGAAACTCAGCCTGCCCTTTCCTCTTGCTCAGAGCTATTATGCATGAAGAGCAAAAGACAGATTTCTGGAAAGTGTTTGAGACGCTATTCTACAGCAGACTGTTATGAAAGGTACGAATGTATAAAATAAGTCCACAGATCTCAGAGTGACTCGATGACTTCTCAATCAATAGCACCCGATTTGTTGTTATCGAAGGAGAGCGTTCAACAGTAAAAAAAGAGTATCGTTAGAGTGCCTCAGGGATTTGTGGTAAGACCGCTGTTGTTCTTTATATACACTACTGGCCATTAAATTTGCTACACCAAGAAGAAATGCAGATGATAAACGGGTATTTATTGAACAAATATATTATACTTGAACTGTCATGTGATAACATTTTCACGCAATTTGGGTGCAGAGATCCTGAGTAATCAGTACCCAGAACAACCATCTCTGGCCGTAATAACGGCCTTGATACGCCTGGGCATTGAGTCAAACAGAGCTTGGATGGCGTTTACAGCTACAGCTTCCCATGCAGCTCCCAACACGATATCACAGCTCATCAAGAGTAGTGAGTGGCGTGTTGTGACGAGACAGATGCTCGGCCACTGTTGACCAGATGTTTTCAATTGGTGAGATATTTGGAGAACGTGCTCGCCAGGGCAGCACTCAAACATTTTCTGTATCCAGAAAGGCCCGTACAGGACCTGCAACATGCGGTCTGCATTATCCTGCTGAAATGTAGGGTTTCGCAGGGATGGAATGAAGGGTAGAGTCACGGGTCGTAACAGATCTGCAATGTAGCGTCCACTGTTCAAAATGCCGTCAATGGAAACAAGAGGTGACCGACACGTGGAACCAATGGCACCCTATACCATCACGCTGGGTGATATGCCAGTATGTCAATGACGAATACACGGTTCCAATGTACGTTCACCGCGATGTCGCCAAACACGGATGCAACCATCATGATGCTGTAAATATAACCTGGATTCTTCTGAAAAAATGACGTTTTGCCATTAGTGCACCCAGGTTCATCGTTGAGTACACCATCGCAGGCGCTCCTGGCTCTGATGCAGCGTCAAGGGTAACAGCAGCCATGGTCTCCGAGCTGATAGTCCATGTTGCTGCAAACGTCGTCGAACTGTTTGTGCAGAAGGTTGTTGTCTTGCAAACGTCCGTATCTGTTGACTCACGGATCGAGACGTGGCTGCACGATCCGTTACAGCTTTGCGGATAAGATGCCTGTCATCTCTACTGCTAGTGATATGAGGCCGCTGGGAACCAGCACGGCGTTCCGTATTACTCACCTGAATCCAGCGATTCCATATTATGCTAACAGTCATTGAATCTCGACAAACGCGGTCAGCAATGTCGCTATACGATAAACTGTAATCGCGATAGCCTACAATCCGAGCTTTATCAAAGTCTGAAACGTCATGGTACGCATTTCTGCTCCTTCCATGAGGCATTACAGCAATGTTTTACCAGGCGACGCCGGTCAACTGCTGTTTGTGTATGATAAATCGGTTGAAAACTTTCCTGATGTCAGCACGTTGTAGGTGTTGCCACCGCCGCCAGCCTTGTGTGAGTGCTCTAAAAAGCTAATCAATTGCATATCACAGCATCTTCTTCCTGTAGATTAAATTTCGCTGCTGTAGCACGTCATCTTCGTGGTGTAGCAATTGTAATGGCCAGTAGAGTACATAAATTATTTGGCTGGAAGAATGGGTAGGAATCTGCGGATGTAAACTGTTGATGCTGTCGTGTACGGTGAGGTGTCGACGTTCAGTGGCTGTAGGAAGATACAAGACGACTGAGAGAAAATTTCCAGTTTGTGGGATGAGTGGGAGTTAATCCTAGATGTGGAAGAATGTCAGTTAATGCGGATGAGTAGAAAATGAAACCAGTAATGTTAGGATATAGTACTGCTAATGTCCTTTTTGACATAGTCAAATCGTTTAAAGATCTGGGCATAACGTTGCAAAGCTAAATAACGTGGATCGAGCATGTGAGTTCTGTGATAGGGAAGGCGAATGGTCGACTTCGGTTAATTTGGAGATTCTTAGGAAACAGTGGTTCATCTACATATTTGACGGTGCTGCGACCTGTTCTTGAGTACTGATCGAGTGTTTGGGATCCGAACCAGGCCCAATTGAAGGAAGAGTTGAAAGGAATTCAGAGGCGGGCTGCTAGGTTCGTTGGCGGTAAGTTCGAATAACACGTAATTGTTACGTAGATACTTCGGGAACTCAAACGAGAATCCCTGGAGTGAAGGGGACATACTTTTAGAGAAAAATTATTCAGAAACTTGAGAGGACCAGCATTTGAAGGTGACTGCCGGTCGATTCTAACGCCGAAAACGTACATTGGGCGTAAAGAACACGAAGTTAATTTACGAGAAATTAGGGCACATAGGGACGCGTACAGACAGTTCTTTTCCCTCATTATGTTTGCGAGTGGAACAGGTAAGGAAAGTAATGGTACAGCATACCCTCCACCAAAGCCGATAGAGTGGCTTGCGATGTATCTATGTAGATGTAGATATTCAGAAAGATCAAGTTTGAAAATTGTAGACATAAATGAATAGTATGTGTGATTGCTAATGTTCAATGAGGCTACAGCCATGAGCGAGGCCTCTGCAACAAACCTCGCTGCCGGTAGTTATTTTGTTCTTCATTCCAAAGCAATTCTAAAACTATATGTATTATGGCCGTGCAGATTATCACTATTTAATGATTTATTTGTTGTGAAGACTGGCCACAGCGCTTTTTCACTAGATTGACGACCCCAATCTGGTAATCCTGCGAACATATTCGCTGTCCATTTTCGCGTGCTTTTAATCGACTTAGTTATCATCTGGTGAAGATGAAACAGGCCTCCTTCGTCGATTTCTTTGTGGACAATTACCGTACTTCGTCCTATACCGCGAGTTGTTCCTCTGATAGCATAAAGTTGAGAAACATTTTTTCTTCAATTTCAGATACTTCACATGATCACACTGACAGAACCACAGGCACATAGACACTGCCAACAGAGCATGCACAATGTCGGCACTAGTACAGTGTATATCCACCTTTCGCAGCAATGCAGGCTGCTATTCTCCCATGGAGACGATCGTAGAGATGCTGGATGTAGTCCTGTGGAACGGCTTGCTATGCCATTTCCACCTGGCACCTCAGTTGGACCAGCGTTCGTGCTGGACGTGCAGACCGCGTGAGACGACGCTTGATCCAGTCCCAAACATGTGCAACGGGGGAAAGATCCGGTGATCTTGCTGGCCAGGGTAGTTGACTTACACTTTCTAGAGCACGTTGGGTGGCACGGGATACATGCGGACGTGCACTGTCCTGTTGGAACAGCAAGTTCCCTTGCCGGTCTACGAATGGTAGAACGATGGGTTCGATGACGGTTTGGATGTACCGTGCACTATTCAGTGTCCCCTCGACGATCACCAGAGGTGTACGGCCAGTGTAGAAGATCGCTCCCCACACCATGATGCCGGGTGTTGGCCCTGTGTGCCTCGGTCGTATGCAGTCCTGATTGTGGCGCTCACCTGCACGGCGCCAAACACGCATACGACCATCATTGGCACCAAGGCAGAAGCGACTCTCATCGCTGAAGACGACACGTCTCCATTCGTCCCTCCATTCACGCCTGTCGCGACACCACTGGAGGCGGGCTGCACGATGTTGGGGCGTGAGCGGAAGACGGCCTAACCGTGTGCGGGACCGTAGCCCAGCTTCATGGAGGCTGTTGCGAATGGTCCTCGCAGATACCCCAGGAGCAACAGTGTCCCTAATTTGCTAGGAAGTGGCGGTGCGGTCCCCTACGGCGCTGCGTAGGATCCTACGGTCTTGGCGTGCATCAGTGCGTCGCTGCGGTCCGGTCCCAGGTTGACGGGCACGTGCACCTTCCGCCGACCACTGGCGACAACATCGATGTACTGTGGAGACCTCACGCCCCACGTGTTGAGCAATTCGGCGGTACGTCCACCCGGCCTCCCGCATGCCCACTATACGTCCTCTCTCAAAGTCCGTCAACTGCACATACCGTTCACGTCCACGCTGTCGCGGCATGCTACCAGTGTTAAAGACTGCGATGGAGCTCCGTATGCCACGGCAAACTGACTGACACTGACGGCGGTTGTGCACAAATGCTGCGCAGCTAGCGCCATTCGACGGCCAACACCTCGGTTCCTGGTGTGTCCGCTGTGCCGTGCGTGTTATATTTGCTTGTACAGCCCTCTCGCAATGTCCGGAGCAAGTATGGTGGGTCTGACACACCGGTGTCAATGTGTTCTTTTTTCCATTTCCAGGAGTGTATTATCTTTCTTTATCTCGTAGACCTTCAATAACAATGCACGGCGATTGGCAGTCTCACAAGGAACCGTCAGGCCGATGAGTATCATTGATTCAATTCTCCTGCTTTCAAAGTATTGCTACACAAAAGCTATGTGATATTTCGGACCTCAGATGTACTGATCTAACTTGGTCCGAAGTTCGCATGTTCTTGCGTTAGAACTGCCTCTATGGCGTGAATCTAACGATTCGTCACCATTCGCTCTAAAGTGATGAGGTGATAGCATTACAAAGATGCTCACCTGTAGTTTCCTGCTTCAGCTGCCGATTTTCCAGGTTTTAAGACAGGAATTACTCCAAGTTTTGGAAAATAAAAGCTTTTATACATCCACTCTCCAGCTTGATTACCAATGTGCTTTATTTGCTCATTCCTATCTGTTTATAAACCCACAGGTACTGTATTTGAATTTGTGGAACTTGGTAGCTTCCTCCACCACATATGAAGTTTTTGGTTAGTGACTTCAATAGCCGTAATATTTTGTGGGACTAGTCTTACACTGACAAATGCCAAAGCTGCAGGAGAATGGATAGCTTCATGTGATCTCAGCGTACTACATGATAACAAACTTCCAGCATTATTCAGTAGTGTAAGGTGGAGCCATGGATTTACTCCACATCTCATCTTGATGAATAAAAAATGTCCCAGTGATTAATCCAACAGCATCCTTTTATATGTCAGATATATTCTGTAGTCTAACCACATACAATTCCTTTTCGAAGTTCCAGAGTCGTGTGACGGATTTATAAACATCTTGAAGCATTGTTCCCGTATCTTATACGCGCGAGGCAGCAGATCACAATAAATAAAGCGTCTGATATCTGAAACTCAGGAATGTTTAAGAAATTGTCTTGATGTCTCTGAGAATCAACCATACAGTGAAGAGACGTTCCAGACCAGAGAATATCCATGAACGTTGATGTCGTACCAACTTGTGGGTGATGTACGTCGGTGGAATTTAAATTTTAATAGCTTCAATGGACGAGGTGCAATATGTGATGATAATTGCAAATCAGACGCTATTTAATCCCCAAACACCTGAAACTCATGGCTGAGTTCTATGCAGCTTCAATTGGTCGCTGAAGAATAGTGCCTGTTTTTGCCTGGCTTAATATCATTCGCTTGACAAGATTTATTTTGTATCATGAATCTGTAAGTATATTATCCAGAAGAAAACTTGTGTCACGCAAGTTACCCTTCCGTTTTTGATACTTAAAAAAATGTGTTAATGTACAATGCATCTTGAAAGTGATAAATTTCAGATATAATCGTTGTTTTCTACAATTTTAGGTATCCTTAATAGACGAAACATGGTTACGAATCGCAAATTGGCGGGACTTTCCAAACTGTGTTGGATGTAAACATGCAGTTATACAGGCTCCCAAGGTAGAATCCAATGTTTTACTTCAATTGCAAAGTATTATGCCATTAACACTGATTGGATCTGACTATAGAAATCTATACTTCGATGTAGACACTAATGATAGAATATTCGAAGACGTAGTTTCTAATAACTGTCAGAACTTAATGAGCGTAATATTTTGAATTTACCATTTATGCCAACTTTACCGGATAGTACTTTCGAGACACCATAAATCATTGATGCTGATAGCGCATTTGCTCGAAGAACTGTATTATGAAGACCTACTCTCTTTCGTTAGATCTCGACCAAAACAGAATGTGGTGTTCAGTTATCGACTCTATGGAGCTAGAAATACGGCTGAAATCTGTTTTGGACATATAAGCAAACGATTTCGAGTATTATGAACTCCAATTTTTCTAAATCTAGAAAAATCGGGCAAAACTGTCAACTCGATTTCGGCTCTCCAGTAGAGAATTGTAATTCCTGTCTTTAACCGCATAGTACACTCTTATCTCGACATATAAAAACTCAGGAAGAAAGTGGAAAAGACGTATCATTGCAACGTCTAAATATACGTAATTTATAGCTGTCTGTCAAGGTTGTTCGAAATTAATTTACAGCAGAAAGGGAACAGAATGGCAATATAGACGCCTTTAATTTGTAGCTGGTTTTTCATGTTATTTTAAATTCAGTTTGCATTAAATTTAATTTGTAATAAAAGTAAAGAATACTCTTCGAAGAACGTTAAATTTATTTCACTTACCAAACTAGCCTCTGTTTCCTCGGTGCTGTAGGAGCGAAATATAAATTTGACGAAATCAAAATTTTCCACTTTGCTTTTGTACAAATACGGACATTCCCTTGCCCATTCCCACGTTTTTTCGCTTTATTAATTTCCTGGCCATATTGAGTCAGCAAACGGCGAATTTTCCTTACCGTATATTTCAGCATCTGTTGTTTCAAACTGTGCGAAAATATTTGAAAGTGCGTCCTGCTTTTCAATCAAATTTTTAAAATTCACCTGTTCTGTGCTCCCCAACACATGAGAGCACACGACTTTCTGAATTAACAACTGATTTTCTCCAGGACCGGTCCAAAGTATTTCGGTACATATATTTTCGTACTAAATTTCTGCAAGTTTGATAAAAATTACCAGCGACTAGTACGTGCTGTCAATAGCTGCAGCGAACTTCCGAACTCGACTTACAGAGGATGATTCCAAGCCCTAAAATATGTAGAAGTAGCTTCTACAAACGGCTTGTCGAAGCTGACTTGCTAGTTAAT
Source organism: Schistocerca gregaria (assembly GCF_023897955.1). NCBI lineage: Eukaryota > Metazoa > Arthropoda > Insecta > Orthoptera > Acrididae > Schistocerca > Schistocerca gregaria. The sequence continues at coordinate 100,729,922 of NC_064920.1, forward strand.
GCGCCATTTAAGATTTTACAATGTACCTCGCTCACCAGGATGCTGGAGTGGTCCTATTCAGCAGCTCCATAAGAGCTTTACGAGGAAGCGGCAGTTACAAGGTGACTGCGAAACCTGCATCATTCCTACATTTGCTTGGATTGGTAGAAACGCAGTGTAATAATTTAGGCTGTGTGTCGGTCGATTCACTTGTCGAGCAAAATGTTGCAAGTTGCTGGGTATCGTGCCCTTCAATTGACATTTTTAACTTCAAATTTAGCCAAAAACACTTAATACTGTAACGACTGAAATGACTGTCTTCTATGTGATACATACACTGGTGTGACAAAACTCATGGGACAGAGATACTAACAGACAGATGAGGGTAATATCGCACATACAAGGTACAAAAGGGCACTTCACTGGCGGACCTGTCAGCTGTATTCAGGTGATCAATATGAAAAAGTTTTCGGCGTGATCATGGCCGCACGATGGGAAGTAATAGACCTTGAAGGCGGATTGGTATTTGGAGCTATAGGCAAGGGATATTACATTTCGGAAATTGTTAGGGAATTCAATATACCGAGGTCCATAGTTTCAAGAATGTGCCGAAAATACCAAATTTCCAGTTATTTCCCTTCGCCACAGACAACTCATTGTTCGACTGTCTTCACTTATCGACCAAGAGCAGCGGTGTTTGCGTAGAGCTGTCAGTGCCAACAGAAAAACAACACTGTCTGAAACAATCGCAGAAATGAATTTGGGGCGTACGATGAACTTCGTTAGGACAGTGCGGCGAAATGTGGCGTTAATGGGCTATGGCAGCAGACGACCGACGCGAGTTGCTTTGCCAACAGCACGACATTGTCTGGTACGCTTCTCCTGGATTCATGCCCATATCGGTTGGTAACAGGTGATGGTAGGGATCGAATGTTGTGCCGACCCTTCAAAGTCATAGAGGCCAGATGCCACCAGTGCTCTGTGCAAACTGGTGGAGATTCCATGTGTTTACGTGGAATGGACTGAGTCCTCTGGTCCAACTGACCCGATTACTGACGGACTGGGTTTCTTCGACTGTTTCGAAACCATTTTCAGCCATTAATGGACTTCACGTTCCCAAGCCACGATGGAATTTTTATAGGTAACAATGTTCAATTTCACAGGGCCGTAATTGCTCTCGATTGGTTTGATGAACATTGTCGACAATTCGAGCGAAGTATTTGGCCACCCAGATCGGCCGGCACGAGTTCCATCGAATATTTATGGGACGTAATGTAGAAGTGATATGTGCAGAAAATCCTGCATCGGCAAAACTTTTGGAGTTATGGACGGCTTTCGAGACAGCATGGCTCAATATTTCTTCAGGGGACTGAACAACGAGTTGTTGAGTCCATGCCACGTCGTGTTGCTACACAACTCAGGCAAACGGAGGTCCTACGCATTATTAGGAGCTATACCATGACACTTGTCACCTTAGTGCACATTTACAATACTTAACATCATAGCAGTCTTCGAAGTTTCTCTAGATTAGCAAAGATTCTTACATGCTACAATTACTACAATGTCTGAAAATTTGCAGTAAACCAAAACTGGTGAATTGCGAAGCGACTTCTATCTCGATAGTACTCACTCTTTTGTGATGTTGATCACAACTTGTAAATCAGTATCTAAATTACTATTTAAAACCAACTTTAATTAACAAAATTCATAATTTGCAAAATAGCCTGTTACAAAAACTAATTATCTTTGGAAGAATTTCTATCTCATCAGGTAGCATAGGTGACGTGGAATCTGGTACCCATTCGATATTTTGTCAGACTGACTGGGATGAGATTTTATTGAAATATTTAAATTTTAAAATTGTGTCGTTATTAGCAGCCTCAAAAAGCAACGGCTTCATATTCTTCTTATCTCCAAAATACTGTTTAGTTTTTCACACCCTTCAATTTATTTACATCACTAAAAATGTCTTATCCTGAAAAAAAACCTAATTTAAAATTTTTTGCTGTCAAACGAGTTTTCAAAACAACTTCGCAGTCAGATTAGCCGTACTCTGACAACCGAAACTGAATAAAATATTTCCATAAATAATAGTCATTATAACAATGTATAATTAACCAAGACAATTATTGACATCTGAGTTATTTTTAATGCAGTTGTTGTTTGCTACTCATCACTGCTTAAGACAGTCATATAGTAACCGATAATTTGTTACTAACACTATTTCTACGATCTTGTATGTATCGACACAGAAAGTTATGTTCTATGTGGAATTTATGAACAGACGTAATTGTCAAGTACTCCGTATATGGAATTATTGCACAGGACTACCACGCACTGCGAAATGTCTGTTAACGCTATGCGAAGCAGACTACCAGTAAGTGAAGATCTACAATAAATTTATGGTCAAATTTTTCATTTAAAATACAGCAGTGAATATCAATTTTTACTGCACAAAACACGATGCTTTTTCAACACGGAGAAGTGCACCCTGACTCAAATTAGGCATATTTTCTTGAGCCATATAGTTTTTGTTGCTGCTACAGTGTTTCTTGTGCAAAGCTCAGGTAATATGAATATATCCGCAAACTCTAAAGAAGAAAGCTGAATACCAGTTTAGTACACAATTATTTTTAGACGTAAGTGAGAAAATTGTAAAGAATAAAAAGTTTTTACCCCAGTATCCAGGGCGGCTAAGCTGTGTTTAACGGTAAATCGATATGTATCATGTACGGTGACGTATGTGCTCACTGCAAACAACGCACCATCCCTTCAGCTTACGATCTTCTAGGGCACTGGTCGACAAAAATTTGTGCTTAAGAGCACATACTGACATCTCGGAAAGCATTGGACTGGGGCGGGGGCATGGGGAATTACGTGATCACTCAAACATAAATTGCTTACACCAAATCATGATTAATGGCAGAAGCTTAACCCCTAGTTCTTTGGAAATCTACATGACATAAGCTACCCGGCCAAACATTTTTAAGTGAGAAAGAAATATTAGAACTATATTCGCTTTTCTGAGAGGGTTCCTAAGCAGATACTGTGGCCAGTGCCATCACAACAGGACGCCATGGTTCGTTTCCTGATTTCAGGACACATTTTGTAGGCATCTTTACGTTACTTGAATGTGATTTGCAGACTATCCATGTAGATGTAGATAGATGTAACAGAAAACTGTCACAAATGGACAGAACGGCGGATGACAGCTTAGTGCATAAAAAGTCTAGACGTTAGTTTTATCTCTTATACACTCCTGGAAATTGAAATAAGAACACCGTGAATTCATTGTCCCAGGAAGGGGAAACTTTATTGACACATTCCTGGGGTCAGATACATCACATGATCACACTGACAGAACCACAGGCACATAGACACAGGCAACAGAGCATGCACAATGTCGGCACTAGTACAGTGTATATCCACCTTTCGCAGAAATGCAGGCTGCTGTTCTCCCATGGAGACGATCGTAGAGATGCTGGATGTAGTCCTGTGGAACGGCTTGCTATGCCATTTCCACCTGGCACCTCAGTTGGACCAGCGTTCGTGCTGGACGTGCAGACCGCGTGAGACGACGCTTGATCCAGTCCCAAACATGTGCAACGGGGGAAAGATCCGGTGATCTTGCTGGCCAGGGTAGTTGACTTACACTTTCTAGAGCACGTTGGGTGGCACGGGATACATGCGGACGTGCACTGTCCTGTTGGAACAGCAAGTTCCCTTGCCGGTCTACGAATGGTAGAACGATGGGTTCGATGACAGTTTGGATGTACCGTGCACTATTCAGTGTCCCCTCGACGATCACCAGAGGTGTACGGCCAGTGTAGGAGATCGCTCCCCACACCATGATGCCGGGTGTTGGCCCTGTGTGCCTCAGTCGTATGCAGCCCTGATTGTGGCGCTCACCTGCACGGCGCCAAACACGCATATGACCATCATTGGCACCAAGGCAGAAGCGACTCTCATCGCTGAAGACGACACGTCTCCATTCGTCCCTCCATTCACGCCTGTCGCGACACAACTGGAGGCGGGCTGCACGATGATGGGGCGTGAGCGGAAGACGGCCTAACGGTGTGCGGGACCGTAGACCAGCTTCATGGAGACGGTTGCGAATGGTCCTCGCCGATACCCCAGGAGCAACAGTGTCCCTAATTTGCTGGGAAGTGGCGGTGCGGTCCCCTAAGGCACTGCGTAGGATCCTACGGTCTTGGCGTGCATCCGTGCGTCGTAGCGGTCCGGTTCCAGGTCGACGGGCACGTGCACCTTCCGCCGACCACTGGCGACAACATCGATGTACTGTGGAGACCTCACGCCCCACGTGTTGAGCAATTCGGCGGTATGTCCACCCGGCCTCCCGCATGCCCACTATACGCCCTCGCTCAAAGTCCGTCAACTGCACATACGGTTCACGTCCACGCTGTCGCGGCATGCTACCAGTGTTAAAGACTGCGATGGAGCTCCGTATGCCACGGCAAACTGGCTGACACTGACGGCGGCGGTGCACAAATGCTGCGCAGCTAGCGCCATTCGACGGCCAACACCGCGGTTCCTGGTGTGTCCGCTGTGCCGTGCGTGTGATCATTGCTTGTACAGCCCTCTCGCAGTGTCCGGAGCAAGTATGGTGGGACTGACACACCGGTGTCAATGTGTTCTTTTTTCCATTTCCAGGAGTGTATTATGCGTGTTGTTTGAATGTTTGTTTGTTTTGTTTTGTTTCAGGACGCAAAAGCAACTACGGTCATACGCTCCCATATCGGAATCGTAAAACACCAAGAGGAAAAGAAGTTGAAAATAACTATACATTAAGCACCATCGACGAAAGGAAAGATACCTAAACCCATGACCTTTTCTTGGAGAAAGGGCCACAAAGTACGTCATGAAGATAACAGAGGTGCTGAACTAAAGATTAAATGTCCATCATATAGGTACGGAGGATATAAAGTAAAACGCGGTACACAGCCCGCGCGTCTTTCGCTAAATCGGCCTAACTCAGACGGTGAAATGAATTAGAACTAAGATGGTTAGAAAGAAGGGCATTCCATCAGGAAATCGTGAACTACCAAAGGGTGAGGACAATGAGAACGAGATGGTTGGGCATCTCAACAAATGGCGATGGCAGAAAAGACGGGGCCCAACACGCAACCAAGCTAAAATCTCCCGTCTAGAGGGCAGACAGGGGGTCGGCCAAGCATCTGGGAGAGGTTTAATTTCCAGGAGCTTGTTTCCATGAAGGTAAGACTAGCGAAGATGCCAAAGTGACACCACCTAATGACAGAAGGCAACACAAGGATCATAGTGGGGCCTGGAACAACTAGAGGACCGAGGTACGAGGACTGCAGCCTTGGCAGCAGCATCAGTGGTCTATTTTCCCGTCAGACTGACGTGACCAATAACCCACATAAACATCACTTTGGCTCTATCGAGAGTCAAGAAGTGACAGATTTGTTTGGGCCGTTGCACGAAGGGATGGTCTGTGTACAGCACGAAGATGCTCTGAATGGCCCTGAGAGAGTCGGAGCAAATGATGCAATTGAAAAGCCTTTGTCACCGGATTGACTGCGTGGCCTGATACAGTTCGAAGAGCACCGTTGTAAACACTGAGCAGTGGTCCGGAAGCCGATACTGAAAAATGTCGGTTCCAATGACGAAGACACACCCGACACCACCGTCTGTCCGAAAGCCGTCAGTGTACACAAACGTACTATCGCTAACTTCCGTGCGGAGGTCGAGAAACACAGCGACAGAGAGTGTGGAGTAGTGTTCTTATTAAGCTAAATAAGTCCAAGCTTCACTCGAGCCACCGCACAAAGCCGAGGTGGTGAAGGTTTCGCACCCACTGGAAAATTGGCAGGTAGCGTGAAGTTCAGTTGCCGAACACTTCCCGAAAGCGAACTCCAAGAGGTAACATAAGAGAGGTACAAGCCACATATTGGCGCTCAAATTGGTCGTCAAAGAAGGAGGCATAGTATGGGTGGCCAGGAATGGCAGACAAACTGCATGCGAGTCTGCCAAGGGGAAAATCACGGCGCTATGTCAGTTAGGCATTTTTAGCATAGTGACCCTGAGCCGAGATAGTGCAAAAGCCGCCAGTGGCCAAAAGGATGACACGATGGTGAATGGTACTGAGACAGCGTAAATGGACGGTCGTGCAGGTGCATTAACGAGACACTACAATCTAGTTTCGAACTGACAAGGGATCGGTACAAGCGGAAAGACCGCTGAGGAAACATAGGACATTGTGGGAGGACATACAGCAGGTTGTTTGGAAGTAATGAATTCTTATTGGGTTGAAAACCCCCGACACTTCTCCCGATGAGTAGTGTGGCCACTTTCCCCTATCGGACACCATGTCAGTATTAGTTATCCACAGAAGAAACTGTCAAACTGAATACTATAAAGGGTAGACTAGCGAAGATGCCAAAGTGACACCACCTACTGACAGATGGCAACACAAGGATCATTACAAGGAACTACATTTGTAATCTAAAATACGTTGTTTGAAAATTTATACTGTAAAAAAAAAATTACTCTCTACACGAGTAACGAAAAATAATAATATTAATGACTTATCTTACGTCAGACGATTCGAAGAATAAAATGTTTTTACAAAAAAATAACGAAAGAAGCTTCCACTGTCACTCTCACTAACAGCAATGGCGCTGTATACTAGAAAAAGTCTGACCTCTTCCCGGCAGGCAGCAGCACTTTTCTGTACAACAAATAAGCAATGACCACTTTCCCCGTCCTGGCCCCGTTACCACACCTTCTCCTATCGATCTTACTATTCATTGATACCTACATAAATTAATATGCTATATTAATTAATAACAGTAACTGCAATACACCCCCCCCCCTTCCACGCCCACCTCCTTGCTACTGCACTCTGCGTCTGACGTAATTGGCATACAAGCCGAGCAAGAAAAATACACTCTTAACATTAACTGAGGTTTTTGGATTCCATTGTTAGGTGCTGGAAGCAGATTACTACAAAACACGGCTGAGAACCACCGACAGTACGTAGACCTGATTCAGGCCATATACGGCCCGCGGGCCGCAGTTTGATGACCAGTGGTCTATGTGGTGAGGTCTTATGGGACCAAACTGCTGAGGTCATCGGTCTCTAAGCCTACACATTACTTAATCTAACTTAAACTAACTCACGATATGGACAACACACACACCCATGCCCAAGGGAGGACTCGAACCTCCGACGGGGGCAGCCGCACGGACCGTACAAGGCGCCCTAGACCGCGCGGCTACCCCGTGCGGCGATGGTCTGTGGTACAGTAGAAACACATCAGAAGTTATTACGAAGCTTAACATCTTCTCTCTTTTCTACGACTGTTGGTCCAGCATTACAGTTTTTACACACCTTATTGTCAATGGAGTTTAAGAAGCTGGGTCGGACAAATCTTCGTTTTGGTCATCATTAATATATATGTATGAAGAGGAATGGATATGGTGGCGAAACACGTCGTACTAAAGACATTTCATCACTAATCTATGTGTCGTGGAGTGATTACAGAAACGTGGGAACGTAAATCTAGAAGCACACCGAGAGCTACTGGAGTTACTTGTGCTGTGTACTTCCCCTCTATCACGCTACACAGCCACTAACCACAGTTAGCTCTACGATTCTCACTTCATATATTGTCACAGTGCGACCCCGATTGACCTAGTCTGACTATCGTAACAGCCGGAAACCAAATAAATATAGTTTCCCTTCGAGCATCTGGAAGAGAAAGGATGCTCTCGTCCGTTCGGATCCCTGTCCAGCACGGGCTTTCACTCGTCGCCGCTGATTCCACATAAAGTCCTGATGCATCTGATACCAAAATCCCCCTTATTTTTCTTTCCTTTCTCCCATCTCCACCTTCAACTTACAAAACTCGTAGGCAGCTCTCATTCCCTCTACGCTTTTCTTACGTTTGCCTACCTCATTCCCCCCTCCCCGCGCTTTCCCTCTCTCTCACTCTCTCAGGAAAGAAGCCACCTCCAACGCCATGTACATTGTAATACGAAATTCGATAGCCACACATATATCAAATTTTTAAACAAATTACTCTATACACAAGGCCAACACACTATTTTGCGGCCAACACTTAGATCTTTGGCTTCATCTCGCATGCAACACATCACGGGAAAGGCCCTTGCGAGAGTCCAACATCCGCGTCGCCTGGCAGTCATACTGAAGAAGATGCTATGAACCATGACCAATGCTCCATGGCACACACGTACTGCGGACATGCAAACAGCGTTCCATCTAGAGCCCCACGATAGAACAAACTCGTTAGTAGACTGTACACTCTCGAATGTCCAGCAAAATCGGGAGAATTACGATTAATTACAACCACTGGTGGAAGCATGGCAGGGCGAAAAATACCCTTTCAAAGGTGAAACTGACCGCCTGGTCTACAAGGCTAACACACAGCTCATAACGTAAAATTAGCAAGCAGCTACCAAAAACCACGCATGTTAGCACTTCGGCATATGAATATAACTCGGCACAAAAAATCATATATACTTATGAGCACACGACAGCTTCAGCACGGGATTGGTTTTTCTAAAACCACTGTACATTGTATTCTTACACGTTACCAGTTCCATGCTTACCATGTACACCTACATGAAGAATTGCAAGGGAATGATTTCCAGAATCGTGGGCACAGCAGCAAATCCTCGCCAACCGCCGGCCGCGGTGATCTCTCGGTTCTAGGCGCGCAGTCCGGAACCGCGCGACTGCTACGGTCGCAGGTTCGAATCCTGCCTCGGGCATGGATGTGTGTGATGTCCTTATGTTGGTTAGGTTTAAAGAGTTCTAAGTTCTAGGGGACTAATGACCACAGCAGTTGAGTCCCATAGTACTCAGAGCCATTTGAACCTCGCCAACGCGAACTTCTTCTCCAATGTTCTATTTACCGATGAATGTTCCATCTTAAACAAAGGACATGTAAATACAAGGAACATGTATTAGTGGCCCAGCGACAACCGACGATGGCTTAGACAGGTGGAACATCATCATCAATGGAGAGTCAACATATGGTATGGGATGGTTGGCTCTACAATTAATGGCCCTTATTTCATCAATGGTAGTCCAAACGGCACAGCGTACGCCAATTTCCTCGGAGGAATTCTTCTTCCTCTTCTGGACCAAGTGCCTCTAAGAACCAAAATGCTTACGTGGTATCAACACGATGGATGTCCAGCGCATAAAACCTTGCGTGTATGTCGTGTTCTGAATGGAAGGTATCCTGCCAGATGGACTGGTCGAGGAGGAACAGTTACTTGGTCTGCTAGGTCTCCTGGTTTAAATCCTCTGGACCTTTTTCTTTGGGGATGCATTAAAGACGTTGTCTATCGCGATATTCCAACAACTCATGAAGACATGCAGGAAGTTATCGTGCTTGCTTGTAACCCTTTTCAGCAGGCAACACTGAAAGCAGTAAATATTTCCTTCCGTCAACGAGTGCACCAATGTATCCGTGTCTAGGGTCACCACTCTGAGCACCTTTGAATGTTCTTCTCCTGGACAATGATACAGCAGAGACAAAGTCAACTTTTGTTATGTTTTTACTTTGTTTTCGATTGTTTTCTGACAACTTCAGCAAGTGGATGAGTTTCTGATCCCAGGCTCAAAGTCCATGTTGTGTTATGTAATTAATAACGTTGTGTTTCAGTGAATGGTACACTGTGATACATTTTTGAGTAGGTCTTTAGGAGAGGTAATGAATTATCGAATAAAAAATACCGGGTGCTATTTAAAAAAAGTCTTACGCTGTTCATATCTGTGTAAAAAACAAAGCTACAACGAAGGCAATCATTCTGATTGATGTCTCCCTAACGGCTAAACAACATTTGCTTGAAACATTTGGTAATGTGCATCTGGACAAACTTGGGGTTGTGAAGGTAAATGGGACACCCTGTATAGAACAATGTAGCCCAAGAGATGTCATAGGACACGATAAAAAGGGTAACTAACCACTAACATAAAATCCAAACAAAAATTGTCAGTAGCAGCACAATGGGTTAATCCCATCATTAGTTCTGTTACCCCACTACACTGTCGCAGAGCCGTGGCCCTGAAGAAGCATTCCATGTAGCCACAGGAAAAAATATCAATATTTTGTAAAATAAAAAAGAAGAAATTGCACTAATATGGGCCAAAAGGCACAGTAACACTCGCAACAACGCACAGGCCAGAGAAACTACCTAAGAAAAAGATAATTCACCATGGCATCCAAAGGAACCGCACACTGAATCCCAGTAACGGATTTAAAATGACAGAATGAATGAGATGGAACGAAGAATCAAGATGAACTATCAACAAAGTAACCCATTGTCCAGGATACATCCTATTATCTCAGAAACTCATTGGTCTACCAAGTAAAAGGTAGAGATAATATTTTATACAAACCATGAATTTGAATCGTGACCTTTTAAGAAAACGTATATGTAAACTGAAATTCATTTGCGCCCCCCTTTTCGGATATGAAGATGTTGAAAATATAAACCCCACATTATTTGGATGCCCTGAATAGAAGCTATGACATACCGAACACTAAAAAAATTTAGTGTTGTGTGGTGCAAAGGCTACTCACAGTGTTACCACTGTGCTGTGACAATGACAGACGTCGTAGTTTATAAACTTGTTTAACAGTTTGGAGTGTTCATATGATAAAGTACTGGAAAAGTAGATCCTACAAAAAAGTCATCTAATTTTCTGCTGTCAATATCCTTAGAAAGACATTTTGGACCAGGAATGATTTGTAGAAGACTTTCAGTAATGCAGCACATGCGGATACGGCCACTCCGAAGAATCTGCTGCAGGAGCGAGAACAAACGCTACTTCGAAAGGCACCACCTGCAATACTGACTACAAGTACCCAACATGTCGGAAGACGGAATGGACATACACAGTGTAAAGCTTACCTATACAGAATCTAGGGAGATTTTATATCATTTTTCTGGAACAACAGTGAAACATTTGAATATTATTGCACACTTCAAAATACAAAAAGTGGCGCTGGATGAAATTGGAACTGTCCGGCATGTTCCTCTGTAGTCAATCACATTTCAGAATTTTCAGCACTACTCACATTAGAACATGAGTGTAATTGACCCTCACCACTTAGCACGTACCTTTCAAAAACACACAGGAGAACATGATTCGTGTAATTTTTGTCAGACATGGAAATGGAAATGAGCGTTTGGAGTCATTGGCAGGGAGACCCTTTGAGCGGCGAGTCCGGCCGCCTTGATGCAGGTCTTATTACAGTCGACGCTACATTGGGCGACCTGCCCGCCGGATGGAGATGAAATGATTATGAAGATAACACAGCACCCAGTCCCTGAGAGGAGAAAATCTCCAACCTAGCCGGGAAACGAACCCCGGGCCCGTAGGCGGCAGTCGGTCACGCTGACCACTCAGCTATCGGGGCGTACTGTGAGACACTGGAAAAAGGCTTGAAACCTCGAGGAACAACGATAGGAATACAACTGAATGCTTCATCAAAAGATCCAAAGCAACAGCAAAACGATTCATACAAGACACCTGTATGATGTAACAACTGGCAATTGACTCTGAATAACGAAAATGTGATGTCATCAATATGATTAGCAAAAGGAATCCGCTAAATTTGGGTTACACATTAAACCAAGTAAATGTAAAGGCTGTGAATTCAATTAAATTTTGAGGAATTACGTTTACGATTAACTTAAACTGGATTGCTCACGTAAATGATGCTGTGTGGAAAAATGACCAAAGCCTTCTTTTTATTAGCAGAACACTTAAAAAATACAACAGGTCCACAAAAGATACTGCCTACCTCACGCATGCTCGTCCTTTCCTGGAGTATTGCTGTGTGGTATGGCACACTCAACAAACAAGGCTGACCGAGAACATCGAAAAGAGTTTAAAAAAAGGGCAAATCATTCTGTATTGCCACGAAATAGGGTAGAGTATATCATGGATATGATACACGAGTTGAAATGACAAGGCGTTTATACGAAATTTCTATCACCAACAATGTGCTACGAACACGAAAATATGCTGTCGGCGTGCACCTGCGTAGGGAGAAGCGATCATGGTAAGCGAAATCGGAACACGCAAAAAATTATTGAAATGTTCGTTTTCCCTTGCGCTGTTCAAGAGTGGAAGGTAGAGAAGTGCCTTGAACTCTCTCCCTCTGGAATGCAGAGTAGGCTTATTGACGTAGATGTATGCTTATATCTTTGCTGCATCTCTGGACGCGAGAGCGTTGGTAAAATGGAAGACAAACTGCTTCAAGCAATAAAATACAGAAGAAAGGATTAAATATTCAGGGTCGGCAAGATTAGGAAAGTAACTTTCCCGAAGTGTACTGGATTGCAAGTCAGCGCAGCAAACAATGAAAATGTCACCACCAGTTCCGCAGTCCAGTTTGCAAGGACGCACGACGACGTGGTAAAAAATGGAAACAAGTATTACCTCGGTGAGCTTCTAAACTGTTTAGAGTCGGAGCCACTGGTCCATAGCGGGGCTGGATGTCCATTTCAATCTGCCTGCAACCAAGTCGTCAGCTCTCAAAGCTGTGAAAGTACGCCCGGAGTGACAGGTGGTTTTGATTCTGCGTTAAATTGTGGTCAAGTTTTTCCAGATAGGACAAATTCTCTATGTTAAGGACCACAAATGGGCGAAGTTGTGACTTGAACCTAGTCTTTGAGCCACGCGTAATTATTATTATTATTATTATTATTACCGGCCAATTTTAGGGTTATTTCGGTTTCCGGATTGTCTTTCGCTAGCGTTACGTCAAACAACCTAAAGAGAATTAGGTTTCATAACATATTATGTTAGACTTTCATTGTGACAGTTAGTATTAAAAATTTTAAGGCTTAAAATTTGGCAAAATCCATTAACAAATGTACCGTTTTGTGAGCAAAACGGTACTGTAGGACTCACGGAAGTAGATTAAGCTTTTTTCAAGGTTGATTTCCGCACTCCTCTAGTAGGAGGATTATAAATCAGTGGCATGGTTTACAGATTTTTTTGTTGATATACAATGGGATTTGACGTGTGGATCTGTTCCAAGTTACATTTTTTAATTTAGTATCAACGTCATATTATTGTCACCCTTAAAGTTACAGGATAAAGTCTGTGGCGCAAGCCTTTGACCAGTGTGCTGGTCTAACTGCCAGGAGAACGCAGCGTTTATTCAACGCGGCACTAGCAGGGGGAGGGTGGCGAGATCATCGCCCCAGAGGCCTTTTACCAACGGGTCAGTTTCCTGGACCTCATTTGTCAGTATGGTAAGTGAGCTGGAGCTATTGTGTAGGCGCTAAACGATGAAGAATCCTCACGCCTATCCGGGATTGAGCCTCGGATGTGAAGGACTTGATTCAATACCCGCAGGAAAACTATGGCCACATCGATAGCCGATATGAATAAAAATACATGTTTCTCTCTTCACTTACTAACACATTTTACACACTGGATTTAAAGTGCACGCATGTAATTACAATCTGTTGAATCATAAAACTGGGATCGATAACCGTATTAATTGTTGTGGCTGTGCCCTATTGTAATTTTTTTGTGGTTATTAGCTGGACGCGGAGAGGTTGGTATGACAGGTGCGTGACCGGTTTCCTCTCACTACAACACAAAATGCACACGTGGTTAAAATACACTTTAATACAGGAACCATATGAGTACTTAACTTCAGATATGTCCAGTCTGTAGTTCTATGGTTAACAGCAATCAAATGCTGTTGTTGTGGTCTGCAGTCCTGAGACTGGTTTGATGCAGCTCTCCATGCTACTCTATCTTGTGCAAGCTTCTTCATCTCTCAGTACTTACTGAAACCTACATCCCTCTGAATCTGCTTAGTGTATTCATCTCGTGGTCTCGCTCTAAGATTTTTACTTTCCACGCTGCCCTCCAATGCTAAATTTGTGATCCCTTGATACCTCAGAACATGTCCTACCAACCGATCCCTTCCTCTTGTCAGGTTGTGCCTCAAACTCCTCTTCTCCCCAATTCTATTCAATACCCCCTCATTAGTAATGTGATCTATCCATCTAATCTTCAGCATTCTTTTGTAGCACCACATTTCGAAAGCTTCTATTCTTTTCTTGTCATTTCCTAATCTAATTCCCTCAGCATCACCCGATGTAATTCGACTATATTCCATTATCCTCGTTTTGCTTTTGTTGATATTCGTCTTACACCCTCCTTTCAAGACACTGTACATTCCGTTCAACTGCACTTCTAAGTCATTTGCTGTCTCTGACAGAATTACAATGTCACTGGCGAACCTCAAAGATTTTATTTCTTCTCCATGGACTTTACTACCTACTCCGAATTTTTCATTTGTTTCCTATAGTGATTGCTCAATATACAGATTGAATAACATCGGGGGGAGGCTACAACCCTGTCTCACTCCCTTCCGAACCGCTGCTTCCCTTTCATGCCCCTCAACTCTTATAACTGCCATCTGATTTCTGAACCAATTATAAATAGCCTCTCGCTCCTTGTAATTTACCCCTGCCACCTTCAGAATTTGAAAGAGAGTATTCCAGTCAATATTGTCAAAAGCTTTCTCTAAGTCTACAAACACTAGAAACATAGGTTCTTCCTTTCCATAACCTATTTTCTAACATACACTCCTGGAAATGGAAAAAAGAACACATTGACATCGGTGTGTCAGACCCACCATACTTGCTCCGGACACTGCGAGAGGGCTGTACAAGCAATGATCACACGCACGGCACAGCGGACACTCCAATAACCGCAGTGTTGGCCGTCGAATGGCGCTAGCTGCGCAGCATTTGTGCACCGCCGCCGTCAGTGTCAGCCAGTTTGCCGTGGCTTACGGAGCTCCATTGCAGTCTTTAACACTGGTAGCATGCCGCGACAGCGTGGACGTAAACCGTATGTGCAGTTGACGGACTTTGAGAGAGGGCGTATAGTGGGCATGCGGGAGGCCGGGTGGACGTACCGCCAAATGGCTCAACACGTGGGGCGTGAGGTCTCCACAGTACATCCATGTTGTCGGCAGTGGTCGGCGGAAGGTGTACGTGCCCGTCGACCTGGGACCGGACCGCAGCGACGCACGGATGCACGCCAAGACCGTAGGATACTACGCAGTGCCGTAGGGGACTGCACCGCCACTTCCCAGCAAATTAGGGACACTGTTGCTCTTGGGGTATCGGCGAGGACCATTCGCAACCGTCTCCATGAAGCTGGGCTACGGTCCCGCACACCGTTAGGCCCTCTTCCGCTCACGCCCCAAAATCGTGCAGCCCGCCTTCAGTGGTGTCGCGACAGGCTTGAATGGAGGGACGAATGGAGACGTGTCGTCTGCAGCGATGAGAGTCGCTTCTGCCTTGGTGCCAATGATGGTCGCATGCGTGTTTGGCGCCGTGCAGGTGAGCGCCACAATCAGGACTGCATACGACCGAGGCACACAGGGCCAACACCCAGTATCATGGTGTGGGGAGCTATCTCCTACACTGGCCGTACACCTCTGGTGATCGTCGAGGGGACACTGAATAGTGCACGGTACATCCAAACCGTCATCGAACCAATCGTTCTACCATTCCTAGACCGGCAAGGGAACTTGCTGTTCCAACAGGACAATGCACGTACGCATGTATCCCGTGCCACCCAACGTGCTCAAGAAGGTGTAAGTCAAATACCCTGACCAGCAAGATCTCCGGATTTGTCCCCCATTGAGCATGTTTGGGACTGGATGAAGCGTCGTCTCACGCGGTCTGCACGTCCACCACGAACGCTGGCCCAACTGAGGCGCCAGGTGGAAATGGCATGGCAAGCCGTTCCACAGGACTACATCCAGCATCTCTGTGATCGTCTCCATGGGAGAATAGCAGCCTGCATTGCTGCGAAAGGTGGATATACACTGTACTAGTGCCGACATTGTGCATGCTCTGTTGCCTCTGTCTATGTGCCTGTGGTTCTGTCAGTGTGATCGTGTGATGTATCTGACCCCAGGAATGTGTCAATAAAGTTTCCCCTTCCTGGGACAATGAATTCACGGTGTTCTTATTTCAATTTCCAGGAGTGTAAGTCGTAGGGTCAGTATTACCTCACGTGTTCCAACATTTCTACGGAGTCCAAACTGATCTTCCCCGAGGTCGGCTTCTACCAGTTTTTCCATTGGTCTGTAAGGAATTCGCGTTAGTATTTTGCAGTTGTGACTTATTAAACTGATCGTTCAATAATTTTCACACCTGTCAGCGCCTCCTTTCGTTGTGTTTGGAATTATTATATTCTTCTTAAAGTCTAAGGGTATTTCGCCTGTCTCATACATCTTGCTCACCAGATGGTTGAGTTTGGTCAGTGATGGCTCTCCCAAGGCTATCAGTATTTCTAAAGGAAAGTTGTCTACTCCCGGGGCCTTGTTTCGACTCAGGTCTTTCAGTGGTCTGTCAAACTCTTCACGCAGTATCGTTTATCCCATTTGTCCCAATCAAATAACATGTACTAGTTCTTGACTCTTGTCTTTGTCAGTATCACAACCGTATTCAATGACTAACGTTCCGCCACAGCTACCTAAGGTACGAGGTGACGACTATCACTGTGGAAGACTAGAGTACAGAGCGACATATTGAGGTGCAATGCGAACTGAGTCCCCATGCGACGTACTGAGACTGAGGGATTGAGACAGCCCGGTCGGCAGCGGCGTCCTTCTCAGGGAGCGTTATCGGCACGTAGCGTGGGGGCGTTCTCGGTATTCTCTTCTCATAGCGACGCTTGGTTCAGTACATGCTATACATCGTTTCGTAGTGCCAACCGGTGTGCTGGCGAAAGCTTATACCAGCACATTAATAATAAAAATAAGTGCTACGCATACACCATGAAACATGATTATCTTTTAGGTATCAAAGTAATCTGACGCCACAAAAATATGAAGAGCGGTGCTGCGAAACTTTCGTTGTACTACATATCTAATGTAGATCTTAAGGTAAAGACGTTATCAGACTCTCCAAATCATTTGATTTTCAATTTTATTATGTAACCCCTCCTGGAATATCTTGTTTTCCGAAATTCTCGAAATTATCTCCCGTCTCCATTTGGCTACGGGCAGTTCATTGCAGTCATCGTATAAGCCTGATGGCACTTCTCACTTATTAGTACTGAGCTGCAAGGGTCACGAATGAAAATTTTGATCAAGAAGCTTTACTTTCTATTTTTCTAAATATTGACTCTCCTTACCTCTGAATTAACCTGAATCAGTCAGTGCCTTTAGGAGACTTATCCTACGGATTTAGAATGAAAAAGAACTAAAATTCAGGTCTTTAAAATTTATGTGATTTTGCTTTACCATGCCCCGGAAAACGTCGAATTTTGAAATGTGCACGCTTCTGAGGCCGCGTAGCGGTATACTGATATATGATTACATTTCGAGATACCGAAGCTGCAGAATCACGTAATGGGTATCACAGAGTTAATGCGGAGACCTTTATAAAACGTTTCAGTGTAGACACGGCTGAAACTCTTTACTGAAATCCTACACCCATTACGCATATAAAGAAATTTTAGGCCAGTGGCGCTCGGAAAATGCGGTAGAACTCGTGGAACAACGCTGGAAAGGACACTTTAGCAGTGGCGAACGAGCCGCCAGACATGCACTCGGTAAACATTAGGATTTAGTACATCGAGAACGTGCTGGAAGCTATGGCAAACATTTCAGCCACTCGCCTGGAGCAAACGCCGGCGCTCAAACAATACCTCCCGCCCGCTTACCGCCCGCAGGAACAATGGGCCAGACGGCACACAGAAAGCCTAAATGTATCATGCGACTTCAGTGAAAGGACGATAAGTTTTCACATCCGCGTCTATCGGAATGTAATTACAAGTAGATTCTTTGAAAGCCGTTGCACAATTCCACAGACTGATACAGCTACATCTAAAACTTATATCAATGTCTGTAACGCCTGAAAAAAAGTAAAATATAATAATAATATACACAAGTTTGAGTACTAATGATAGTATCCAAATGACTAAATAATGGCAATGAAAACCTCTGCACCTCCAACCAAGACCAAGAAAAATCTTCGACAGCCAACAATCAAGCAACTCGGCAATGTTGGAATTATTTGTGCATTTATTACGTACTTTCTGTTTAATTAGCTCAGCATCGTGGTTTCACCGTACATCATATCTTAAACGC
The DNA here is from genome assembly GCF_023897955.1 of Schistocerca gregaria. NCBI lineage: Eukaryota > Metazoa > Arthropoda > Insecta > Orthoptera > Acrididae > Schistocerca > Schistocerca gregaria. The sequence continues at coordinate 100,748,074 of NC_064920.1, forward strand.
GCCTTTTGTTAATAGCAGAACAGGCAGATGTAATTAATGACAATGAGCTAACAAAGGTATTCTACTATAAATGAATAATAGACGCACTGAAAACTTACTTTCTTTGATTAATCTTCTCAACATTCACAATGATTGTTGGAAGAGTCTTTCACGAGTCAATACTTCAGCAGAAAATACTTTGACTTGCTACTTGAGATGAGCTGTTGTGAGAGCAGTGAATTTTAGACTCCTGTACGTACGGAGCCCTGAAAAGGTAAATACTGAATTCGAAATGGTCTCGGAACGGCAAAAGACAAACGCTTCGCGATAAACGCATTAGCGATATAATTTTTACAGTTTTTGTTTTGGATCTTCAAGGACCATTTACTGAGGAAAAAGCACACATCCTTCCACCAAAACATTTATTGATACTGTAGAGGCACAGTTACGATTGGCGCTCCGAAACGAAATGCCTCCAGCATCTGTTTCCTCTAAAAAATTTATGTTAATTTAGCAGTCGTGAAATTTTTTTACCCTCTTTGGAACATCAGCACATTCCGTCAACAAGTGGCACCGCAGTAACTTACTTCTGCGAGTAATGTAGGAGGCGACACGACAAGAGCGTTATAGAACCTCTGTATTACTTCACATCACATTTGACGGAGGACTGTCTTGCAGTAAACATTGCAAGAAACCGAAGCGTAAAGTAGCTGCTAGAAACAACATCGTTCTCAAAGTTGCAGGCACTTCAATATAGTTGCAGCCCTGGACAACAAGGACTACACCCTTAGCCTTGGGCTACTCAGCTGTTGAGCATGCGTGCCCTGTATGATACAACTCTAGCCACGCCAACAGTAAGACATTGCAAACAGTGAACCATGCCCCAGCATGACTGGCCGTTCGACACCAACACCGACTGACAAGCTGTGCTGGCTAGTTCTCATAGCATCAGGTACGAAGTGGCAGCTAAGAAGGAATATAGTAAGTGCCTTACATCTTCAGCCTACTACCTTTTTGGATTCATACCAGTCCGCTGCAGAGTCACGTCGAAGAAGAGTTTCCTGCACGCAAGAAAAAATCTCACTAACGGACAGCGGCAAACGAGAGATGTGGCGAGAAAAAAAATTCCATCCCAGGGATCGCTCTCTACCGACAGAAGACATTCCACAGGGCACATAAAAGGGTGAGACGTATGGGTATCTTTGAAGACACTTCGTTCTTGAGTTGCAAGAATCTAAACCACCACGAATAAGTTGTGATTGTCAGATGAATCGCTACTGTGCGATTGTGTACAAGGGAACGCCAGTGGTGGCTCTTGTAAAATTTTGCTAACATGATAAAATATCACAAAAATAAACAGATTGTGTTTCACTAAGTCGTCATGACAGGCGGAATTTAATGTAGTAGTGATAATAGCCTTACCTACTGGACCAAGATCAAGAACTGTATGATGCTTACATTTTTATGATTTCCACCAACGTTTTATTAATGTATTAATATGTGCTATATATTTCACTCCAGCTGTTGCCTACCCATCACTGTTCCCGAATAACAAACATGGAAAGCAAAAGAGGATAATGCGAGAATCAAACCCTCAGATCGAACACTTTTCACATGTTTTCCATACTACAAAATTTCATATATAAAAATTGAAGTGTTTAAAAGTTCTAATTAGTACTTTACAATTGTGAGGAATATAATAAAATTTTTATTTTCATTTTAAATTTTAAAGATGGCAGCAGCAAGAATTGAATGTTACACTACCAGTTGTCATTGAGCATGCTTCACCATTGTACTACGGCACAGTTCAGTCTGGTCTTGCACAAAATTTCTTAATAGTAAACTCGTTAATCTTCAGCGGGATTTTACTTTTTCCTGTTTGAAGCGGGAAGAGGTAGAAGGCTCCATGTTAAAACTCGTCCGAGCTTTCCAAGTGATCAACTAACTACAGTGCCACATTCACCTCTGTGTCACTGGGTCCTGTAATGCTGAGGACACCACCTCAGCAACCCATCAAGCACCTGACTAATGTATCAGCCTGGTATGGCCACGTTGATATGACGACGTCAGGGCTGCGCCGGCAGCTGACTCAGCAGCCTTCATTCTGCGCTGCCTTAGCGCCGCCTGCAGACAACTGCAAGGTGACCCATGCCATGTGTCGTCGCCAGTGTGGCTTCAGTCATGGCGACAACAAGCGCTCGCAATCTGGCAGCTGAATCTGTGGCCCCCACCCTCGATGTCTCTGGTGTGTGTTGGGAGCCAAGGTGAATCCCTCCAGTAGCGAGCCATGGAGTGGCACACTCTGGCTGGCTACAGAGGGTCAGCCTCTGAGGGTCCAATCAGTGACCCACTGTGGACTGGAACACTGGTGCATTATGTGCTGCTGTGTGTATCCGGTGCTGTGACATGGTCCACTGTCCAGGAGAGCTGTCACACTTGAATACCCCATGTTGACCTCAGAGGGTCTAACCAGCGACCAGCCATGGACTGGAACGCTGGTGCCTCATCTGTTGATGTATGTAGCCAGTGTTGTGACACACCCCACTGTCCAGGAGAGATATCACACTTGAATAGTTTGTTAGTGAACCAGCACCTATTTATGTGCGGATGTGGGCCTCTGTTTTGCTAAAGGCGTCGCTCTGTGTTACGTGACACGTACTCATAACACTTAGTTTGGCCAGTGGGCGCGATCTGCCTGTGACTTGCGCCATGAATACTACTGAGTGTATTTTCTGGGGTTCTACACCCCTGTGGGCTGTATTTTACTTCGCAACTGTTGGTGAGCGTAACTCACTGTAAACAGACCCACACCTGGCTGCAACTTGCACGATCAGAAATATTGCACGAAAACTGACTTTTCCTATCCCAAATGGTAGTACTGGTGCAATATTCCCCCCTTAGGGCAGACCCAGTACCTGGGTCGACCTTTAACTCTTAACTTGTTTGGGTCGGCACATATGACATATTTCCGTACTTTCAGAAAACTTGAATGTAGTCTAGTGCCCCTTAAAGCACATGACATGGAAACAAAGGTAAAAATTCCTTACTGGACGACCACTGCTCGATCGACCCCTTAACTACTCGTCTCACGCCCTCGGTATCAATGAACTGGGATTTGGACTATCCTTGCTTCCCTTTTGAAATTGGTTATCTGCCTGATCAGAATGAAAATAACACATAACAAAGCTAAGGTTGCGAAGACACGTGGCACAGAGATGCTCAAAATTATCGTTATTTGCCGCTGCCTTTCCCTATATTGAGCGACATGTTGCACAAGCTGTTTGGATGATTATGCGGCCCTCTTGCTCTAAAATGAACTACGGATCTCAATAGACCTGGCTCTAGAGTTTCATTTAACAAGGTCAGATTCTGCCTTGGCAAAACTTTCAAGCGGTTTCTGGCCAGTACACCTGTATTGACTCATTTACCGTCCCCTTTCGTGTTCTGTACATTTTCTGCGGTCAAACAGATCTTGTAATATTTTTGCTATATAAGTATGTAAGGAAAGAATTTCGTAATAAACAGGGAATAATGTTGGTCACTGCTTCATTTCCTAGATGGATGAATATACAACCTGTTTGTTATCTTTTGTAATGTAAAGCGCCCGTGTACCACATTTCCTAGGACAACCCACGTTCTCTTACTTATTAAACACATATGTGACAATGGAAAGCCACGTAACTATCAGCCAGATCAACCGACGCGTATCATTCTGACAGCTCAACTGTACGTCTACATCTGCATACATTCACCGCAAGCTACTGTACGGTGCGTAGTGGTGGGTACCTGTACCACTATTAGTCACTTCCTTTCCTGCTCACAAGTAAAAAGAGCGAGGGAAAACCGAAGGTCCATATATCTCCATATGAGCCCTGATTTCCGCTAACTTCGTGCTCTTTACGCGAAATGTATATTGGCAGCAGCAGGATCGTGCTGCAGTCAGCTACCATGCCGGTTATCAACAGAGTTTTTCGAAAAGAACGTCGTCTTCCCTCCAGGGACTCCCATTTGAATTCCCAAAGCATCTCCGAACACTTGTATCTTGTTCTAACCTGCCGGTAACAAATCCAGCACCGTGCCCCTCAATTGCTTCAATATATTTCTTTAACGCGACCTGGTACGGATCCCAAACACTCGACCATTATCCAGGATTAGACTGCTTCGTTCGCCGTGCGGGCTAACTCAGTGCTTTCCGGGCGGGAGGGCGTGTCAGTCCCAGGTACGAACCCACCCGACGGATTAGTAGCGAGGTCCGGTTTGCTGGCCGGTCTGTGATGGTTTTTAAGGCAGTTTTCCATGAGCCCCCCCCCCCCCCCCCCTACTACACCTCAATTACACTATGCCGGCGATTGCTACGCAAACACTTTCTCCACGTAAGCGTACACCGTAGTTACTCTATCATGCACCACTGAAGGCTACGGTGTGGACGAAGCCTCTACATCGTTTCTAGGTCCCCAGTTCCATACAGTAAAATACAATCCAGTATTAGGTCGCACGGGCACCCTGTATGCGTTCTGCAATACAGATGAATCACAATTTCCCAAATTGGCCCCAAGACACCGAAGCCGATAATTCGGCTTCCCTACCTCAAACCTCATATGCTCGTACCATTTCATATCGCTTCGCAGCGTTGCGCACAGATATTTAAATGATGTGTCTGTGCCAAACAGGACATAACTTTTTTTTAGAGCTAGCTACTACTCATCACAATGACCATAAATTTAGTCTAAGTCATCTTACATCCTCCTAACGTCATTCAACTTCGGCACCATCCTGTACACCACACCATCATCAGCAAACAGCCGCCCGATTGCAAAATGGTTCAAATGGCTCTGAGCACTATGGGACTCAACTGCTGTGGTTATTAGTCCCCTAGAACTTAGAACTACTTAAACCTAACTAACCTAAGGACATCACACACATCCATGCCCGAGGCAGGATTCGAACCTGCGACCGTAGCGCCCGATTGCAGCCCACCCATTCCGCAAGATCATTTATGTATACTCCTGGCGATACCCTCGTCTCTGACGAACACTAGCAGTCGAGAAAAACATACTGGGATCTATCACTTAAGACGTCTTCGAGCAACTACATATCTGGGAACCTATTCCATGCACTCGTATATGCGCTAACAGTCTGCTATGGGATACCGTGTCAAATGGTTTCCGGGAGTATAGAATTACGGGTTCTACCTGTTGCCCTTCATCCATAGTTGGCAGGACATCGTATGAGAAAAGAGAAAGCTGAGTTTCTCGCGAGCGATGCTGTCCATGCTGCTTCGTGGACATAAGCTTCTCGGTCTCAAGAAAATTTATTATACTCCAGCTGATAATAAGTTCAAGGATTCAGCGGCAAGACCATGTTAGGGATATTGGTTTGTAATTTTGCGGATCCGTCCTTCTTCCTTTCTCACATACTTCTTCCAAGACGTTTGGAACTTTGCTCTGAGAGATAGATTCTCTATAAATGCGAGCTAGTAAGAGGACAATGCTGTAGAGTACTCTGCACCCTCTCGAAAGGAAAAGTGAGACCGCAACCGACAACTGCATCTTTACCTATATTAATTAAATGCAAAGTCATTGCTACAGTTAATGCAGCGCTTACCAAACATATTTTGTTTTCGGCGATGATGGCTGATACAATGACAAATGAATGATTGAACATGGTGTGTACAGTAGCTAATTACCTTGCTCCCCCGTCTTTCTCTCTTTCTAATGTGGTATATTGCATATAAGTGTGGGATCCGCTATACTCAAGATTTGCCAAATTCATGTGATTTAACTTCGCGGCGGGATGCCGTCATGTTCGCGGCCTGTCTGTGAATTCTGTAAACTATCGTATACCATCACTATATTATAGTTTAATTTAATTGAAAAACATATTTCTGTTTTTTAGAGGAAAAATTAATGTTTTAAATGCTGGAAGAACGGAAATGGACTCAGAAAATATTCGACCACAACTATTTATCGTGTTCATTTAATGATTCTAGAAACTAGTATCAATTACACACACTAAAAGGGAAGAAAACACTGCTTAATATATTGACGATAGTGAAATAAGCTACAGATTTCCCTCGAGAAAATTTTCTTTTCTTAGTACAAGGCACGGAATGTTTGGTCGTAACGTAGCGTACATCAGTTTCCATGGAATCATTGTGATTTTCACACCACATGACACCAAAATACGTGAGACCTCGATACACGTTATGTGTCATAGTAAGCTGCTTAACTCTCTCTTACCTTCTTATGTGTTAATTTGTCAGCTGTATACATTCCGCACTGTCTGGCGGTTACGGTTGGTGTGACAAGAAACTACAGCTTTTATGAGCAGAAGCATATGGCATAAAAGTTGTTGATAATGACACAATTATTTATCAAGTCTCTACATTTACTGACTAGGTTTCCACAAAATAAAATATTACATCAAAACTGAACTTCAAATATTAATCTTTTGCGAAACCACTGTACAACCGTTGATCAACCGAGAAGCAGGATATCAGCTTAGTACTGCGTGGAATCCTGCTTTGGAACTACTACAGAAACAACGGAAGGAAGTTCCATCCTCCAGGAATCAGCTACAGACGTCCAAGGGTATAAGTCTGGGAACAGAAAGGCATACTCGACACCTGGTGGCAGCAAGCTCCTTGGAGGATGGCCATCATAATATGCAGCTCCAACAACAGTCGGATGCCACAGGAAGCGCACCTCACAGGCGCACACCGGGTTCAGAAGGCCAGGACAATGGCTCGGCCACGAGAGAAACTCGCCGCGGTCGCGGACAGCATAAGGAGCTTCAGCAGAGCCATGATAGTGCTAGGATCGCGCCTATCGGGCGCGGACCCAATAGGGAACGCCTTGGGACGTCCGATACCTCAGAAGAGAGCCGCAACGGGCGCGGACCGAAGAGGAAGCGCCTAGAGACTGATACCACCGACAGAAATGGCCACAGCGGGCGCGGACGGCATAGGGAGCACCACACACCGCCCAGGCATAAATATGGGACGAGGTCAGCTCGCCAACCAGTCTCAGGGAACACCTGATGAAGACGCCGAGTTACGACGTCGAAATATCGTGTTGGGAAGACGCGGACCACCGGCAGTACACCCGATTTTACGAGATGTCAACAAATCGCCGGGAAAGTCTTAGAAATTATAACGTGTAATTTATTTACAGCAACAGTTTTTTTTTTCGACTACAGTGTCCAGTTATCAAGATATCAAAGATAATTTGCCATTAGGCAAGTTAAAGTACTGCTTATGTTTTACTTTTGGCGTTGCGTAATGGCATGAACTTGATAATGGAATAATGTAGTCCTGAAACATGATACCATAAAGAAATAATATATTTATGGTTCAAATGGCTCTGAGCACTATGGGACTTAACATCTGTGGTCATCAGTCCCCTGGAACTTAGAACTACTTAAACCTAACTAACCTAAGGACATCACACACATCCATGCCCGAGGCAGGATTCGAACCTGCGACCGTAGCAGTCGCGCGGTTCCCGACTGCGCGCCTAGAACCGCTAGACCACCGCGGCCGGCAATATATTTTTGACAACAGGTAAGTCTATGTAATATTTTCGGTATGTAAAACACTTAGATGAATTAGCAATAGAAAAATCAACGTTGGAACATGCATAAAAACTTCAAAAGCATGATATACCACATTCGTAGAGGTAAGAAAGCAGAATTATCGAACTTTCAGCTGCCTACTTTCAAAGTCACCCAGACAAATGAGCGATTCCATGCTAGATTATAAATTTTATATTGCAATACAGCAAGGCATTGATCGTTCACACAAACTGTTGTGGTTGGCAGGAGAGCCAACCCGTATAACTAAAGCAGGCCGAAATGCACGCGTTTTAACTCACGCAGGCTGGGGTGAGGTCTGGAACAAAACAAGGGAATTAGACTTGAGAAAAAAGGACGTAGCTTGACGAACGTCGCTCTTGACGGTACATGATTTACAATATCAATAGAAACTGATCATGGCTCCTTGCTAGGTCGTAGCCAATAACGTGGCTGAAGGCTATGCTAACTATTGTCTCGGGAAATGAGAGCGTAATTTGTCAGTGAACCATCGCTAGCGAAGTCGGCTGTATAACTGGGGCGAGTGCTAGGAAGTCTCTCTAGACCTGCCGCGTGGCGGCGCTCGGTCTGCAATCACTGATAGTGGCGACACGCGGGTCCAACGTATACTACCGGACCGCGGCCGATTTAAAGGCTACCACCTAGCAAGTGTGGTGTCTGGCGGTGACACCACACAAACATAGTTTACAGTCGGTTAATAACGGCCGCTTACAGGATGAGCCCATGATGGTTAACAACCCCATATCATTCTGTTTGATAGTCTGTTGGAATGAACGTATTGTGGAACTATTATAACGTTCCGGTCCTCTTGATTGTGTTGGCCACTGTGGCGAACGGTTCTAGGCGCTTCACTCCAGAACCTCGAGACAGCTACGGTCGCAGGTTTGAATCTTGCCTGGGGCATGGATGTGTGTGATGTCCTTAGGTTAGTTACGTTTAAGTTGTTCTAAGTTCTAGGGGACTGATGACCTTAGATGTTAAGTCCCACAGTGCTCAGAGCTATTTGTGAACCTCTCTGTTGTGGTCCATTTCGACCGTTTGCAGGAATGCGTCCATGGTGGAACTCTTTTAACGTTCCAATCCGCTCCATTTTAACTGTGTCTGTGAATAAAAATATTTTGTGAAACTTTTTGATATACAAATCCATTGTGCTCATAACATTTTAACATTTTTCGTTAACATTGTTATTTGAAATGCAATGTGGAATTTTTTATGGTTTTAGTTCTTTGCAGTACTTTCCGTTTTAACAGTCTGTGTGAGTGAAGTGCACTGTAGAACTTTGTACAACGACTCTAATATGAAGTCGCTATAATGTTTGGATGAATTTGATACTAGGCAGTTGAAATCACAGAACCCCTAGTTTCTTACCTGCACGAATATATACTCCTGGAAATGGAAAAAAGAACACATTGACACCGGTGTGTCAGACCCACCATACTTGCTCCGGACACTGCGAGAGGGCTGTACAAGCAATGATCACACGCACGGCACAGCGGACACCAGCAACCGCGGTGTTGGCCGTCGAATGGCGCTAGCTGCGCAGCATTTGTGCACCGCCGCCGTCAGTGTCAGCCAGTTTGCCGTGGCATACGGAGCTCCATCGCAGTCTTTAACACTGGTAGCATGTCGCGACAGCGTGGACGTGAACCGTATGTGCAGTTGACGGACTTTGAGCGAGGGCGTATAGTGGGCATGCGGGAGGCCTGGTGGACGTACCGCCGAATTGCTCAACACGTGGGGCATGAAGTCTCCACAGTACATCGATGTTGTCGCCAGTGGTCGGCGGAAGGTGCACGTGCCCATCGACCTGGGACCGGACCGCAGCGACGCACGGATGCACGCCAAGACCGTAGGATCCTACGCAGTGCCGTAGGGGACCGCACCGCCACTTCCCAGCAAATTAGGGACACTGTTGCTCCTGGGGTATCGGCGAGGACCATTCGCAACCGTCTCCATGAAGCTTGGCTACGGTCCAGACCACCGTTAGGCCGTCTTTCGCTCACGCCCCAACATCGTGCAGCCCGCCTCCAGTGGTGTCGCGACAGGCGTGAATGGAGGGACGAATGGAGACGTGTCGTCTTCAGCGATGAGAGTCGCTTCTGTCTTGGTGCCAATGATGGTCGTATGCGTGTTTCGCGCCGTGCAGGTGACCGCCACAATCATGACTGCATTCGACCGAGGCACACAGGGCCAACACCCGGCATCATTGTGTGGGGAGCGATCTCCTACACTGGCCGTACACCTCTGGCGATCGTCGAGGGGACACTTAATAGTGCACGGTACATCCAAACCGTCATCGTACCCATCGTTCTACCATTCCTAGACCGGCAAGGGAACTTGCTGTTCCAACAGGACAATGCACGTCCGCAAGTATCCCGTGCCACCAATCGTGCTCTAGAAGGTGTAAGTCAACTACCCTGGCCAGCAAGATCTCCGGATCTGTCCCCCATTGAGCATGTTTGGGACTGGATGAAGCGTCGTCTCACGCGGTCTGCACGTCCAGCACGAACGCTGGTCTAACTGAGGCGCCAGGTGGAAATGGCATGGCAAGCCGTTCCACAGGAGTACATCCAGCATCTCTACGATCGTCTCCATGGGAGAATAGCAGCCTGCATTGCTGCGAAAGGTGGATATACACTGTACTAGTGCCGACATTGTGCATGCTCTGTTGCCTGTGTCTATGTGCCTGTGGTTCTGTCAGTGTGATCATGTGATGTATCTGACCCCAGGAATGTGTCAATAAAGTTTCCCCTTCCTGGGACAATGAATTCACGGTGTTCTTATTTCAATTTCCAGGAGTGTATGTTCCTAGTGTTGGGTATCCTATTTCACCAAAATGTCATGTAGTCTCCACTGTGTTACATCACGTGTTAGTGTTATCAGGAAAAGACGAAAAACGTCTTTTTCAGCAAGGTAAAGTTAATACCAGTGTAGCGGCAGCCACCGAGCTGAGAGGACGCGCAGCAGAGCAGCAGCAGCACGTGAATTTAGTCTTTGTTTCTTTTCACGTTCTGCTATAAAGAAGGAAACTATACGTGTGTATTTTACTGTCAGACTATGGTTAGTAGATTAATCTTAGTTTTTGTTGTTGAACAAGTCTTGTGAATATCCTTGTGTTGGGCGGCTTCCTAATGTAAATTTTTCCGTCGCCAGAAAATTCGTCACGCCACAAAGTTTTAATTTTGTGCTAGTAGACACCACACAGTATAGGTCAGTGCTTTCTGGTTTGAATGTTTATCTCGTGAAGTAACTATTCAGTAAACAGGGTTTCTAATAACATCATCTGTAAATACATCAACTTCAGTAGAGAAATTTATTTCTGTTTAGTAGCTTGCGGTAGTAGCCTGCGGTCTCAGAGTAGAGTGGGGAATCTGCACAGCCAATTTTAGTGTCACTTTAGTCTCCTTTGGTATGAGCACCAGGCATTGAAATCAGTAATGATAATATACCACCGTTAAACCCAAAGGAAGTCCAAAATGCAATTAATGCCATGAAAAACAGAAAGCCACCAGGTCCAGGATTAACTTATATAGAACTGGTTAAAGCAGGACCGTCAAAACTCTTTGAAATATTGGCAGTGATTTTTGACAAATGCCTTAGAGGTGACGAATCCCCAAAGGAGTGGAAAAAGGCAACAATTACATCAATATTTAAGAAGGGCAACAGGAGGAATTGTGCAAACTATCGTGGTATTAGTGTGATGCCATCCATGGCAAGAGTCTATGGCCGTATCCTAAAAAAGAGGATAGAAGAAGTAATAGCTGAACCTGAAGAACAAAATGGATTCAGATCTGGTCGCTCCTGTACTGATGAAGTATTTACCCTCAAAAGCCTAGTGGAGAGAAGGACAGCATGGGACCTTACAACCCAACTTGTCTCTGTAGACCTCCAGAAAGCTTATGAGATAGTTTCACAGAAGAAGCTATGGACAAGTCTGTTTGATAATAGTGTGTCATCGAGCTATGTGAAAGCTGTCAGGCTCCTCTACCAAGGTTGTACGGCAATGGTTAAAGTGAGAAATCCAGTATATCAAGAGTTTGCGGTGACAAATGGACTACGCCAGGGATGCACACTTGCCCCTCCACTCTTTAACATCAACCTAGAGGAAGCACTAAAATCGTGGAAAAGGAAATGCGGAGGAGTGGGTGTCCCTATAGACGACGAGATCTTGTTCACTCTACTTTTTGCTGGCGACCAAGTGTTAGTAGCTGGAGATGAGGAAGATGCAAATTACATGCTCTGCAAATTAAAAGAAGAATATGAAGAATTTGATCTTGTCATAAACTTATCTCAAACAGAATATCTGAAAGTGGGAGAAAATACTGTTAACGACTTACAACTCGGTTGTGATACTGTTAAAGGGTGTCATAATTTTAAGTACTTGGTAGTGACACTGTCGTCCAATGTTAGAAGTATGGATGATGTAAACAATAAAATAGGCCAGGGAAAGCGAGCTATAAAACAACTGAATGGTATTCTCTGGAACAAAAACATAACGCGTAGAACAAAACACTAGCCAGCACACAATTATTGAAAGTATCACAACATATGGCGCAGAGTTGTGGAAACTAACTCAGAGGCAGAAAGATCGTCTGCTGGCTGTCGAGATGGATTTCTGGAGACGAAGTTGTGGATACTCCAGACTTGACCATATTAGAAATGATAGGATCATAGAGGTTATGAATGTCAAAAGCACAATCCTAGACTACATAGAAAGGAAGCGCCTACTCTGGTATGGTCACTTATAGCGTATGCCAGACACAAGATGGAAGAAACGGGTATGGCAATGGACTCCACATCAAAGAAGAAAGCGCGGTAGACCTGCGAGATGCTGGAAAGACAACGTCAACGAAGCAATGGCGGCGAGAGGTTTTAAGGAAGGAGACTGCGATGACAGTGAACCATGGAGATTGGGATGCGAGAGGCGGCGGCAGCTGTAGAAACCTCGCTCATACGTATATATATGGTATATTTTCAAACTTAGTAGCGTCGTTTGAGACTTTATTTTATACAAAGTACGATATGGCTAAGGACTGTGCTCGTTGTGAGCCAGGGGAGTTGGCTGCTGTCCGTAAACAGCTGGAAGCTTCGTTGGCTATCGTCGACAAGGTTCTAGCCAATGCTCAAAGTTGCGATGATGTCGGGGGGCCAGTGACGAGACCTACGACCTCTTTGGTGCAACTGGGATCCCCCGGTGACCCGGACGTCTCTGCTGCTTCTGATACGCAACACCTGACAGGTCCGTCCTCACTCCAGAGTGGTTGGGAGACAGTGGTGGGTTCGCGTGTCACTGGGAGGAAGGCGAAAGAGGGAGGAAGCCGTGCGGCTGGCTCACTACGTCTTAGCAACAGGCGCGAGGCGCTACCCAGTGTTGATGATAATTCTGAGCCAATACGGGATGCCTCTCCTGTTGGGCCGGCGGTCGATTTTACAGCCCAGTTCGGACAAGCACAGAGGGTGGGTATGCTTGTCATTGCGAGCTCCAATGTTAGGTGTGTGATGGAGCCCCTCAGGAAGATAGCATGCAAGACGGGAAAGAATTCTGGTGTGCATTCGGTATATTTGCCGGAATGTCTCATCCGTGATGTGGAGGGGGCCCTTCTGGTGGCTGTCGAGCTCACTGGGTTCAACTGGCTGCGTTTAGTGGCACATATCGACACAAATGACGCCTGCCGCTTGGGTTCTGAAGCCATCCTCGGCTTTTTTCTGCAGATAGCTGATTTGGTGAAGGCAAATAGCAACGCACGCGGGATGCAGGCTAATCCGTCTATTTGTAGCCTAGTACCAAGGCCTGATCGAGGTCCTCTGGTTTGGAGCAGATTGGAAGGTTTAAATCAGAGGCTCAGACGACTCTGCGACAGCATCGGATACGAATTTGTCGACCTCTACTATCGGGTGTAGAAGTGTATGCGTCCACTTAATAGGTCAGGCTTGCATTACAAGTAGGAAGCGGCTACTAGGTTAGCGGAGTACGTGTTACGTGCACATGGGGCGTTTTTAAGTTAGAGGAACCTTGCCTTGGGAACAAAGACGATTTGCCTGTCAAACCAGACACAGCGACCTCAGAGAACCTTGGTTCCCGCAGATCAGACATAGAAAAGTTTAATATCATTTTAGTAAACTGCAGGAGAATCCCAGGAAATGTCCCGGAGTTATTATCGCTTACTGAAGGTTATAATGCACAGATAGTATTCGGAACAGAAAGCTGACTGAAACCAGACGTCAACGACAACGAAATCCTAAGTTCAGACTGGAATGTTTATCGTAAGAATAGGTTATCCGCCAATGGTGCAGGCGTATTTAGCAGTAAAAACTTCGATTAAATCTAGCAAGATTATCACGGATTCCGAATGTGAATTAATATGTGTAAAATTTAGTATCAAATAACGGTCAAAAATGGTAATCGAATGCTTTTATAGACCACCTGGGTTAGGATATGTAGTTGTAGAGTGCATCAGACAGAACTTACAGAATATCATTTGTAATTTTCCTGTTCATACCGGTGACTTCAACTTGTCAGGCGTAGATTGGCAGGGTTATACCATCATAACTGGTGCCAGAGACAGGGATTCGTGTGGCATTGATCTCAATGTCTTGTCCGAAAATTACTTTGAGCAGATAGAGAACCAACACGTGGCGGTAACGTCTTAGACCTCGTGGCAACAAGCAGACCTGAACTTACCGAATCAGTTAACGTAGACGAAGGTATCAGTGATCATAAGGCTGTGACAGCATCTATGACGACGGGTAATACAAGGAATGTTAAGAAACATACGAAGATATGTTTTCTCAGCAAGGGTGACAGGATACAAATTTAAGAATATCTCAGCAGTCGGCATCAAATATTCAGTGATGAGGGCGAAGATGTGGAGAACAAATGGAAAAATTTCAAAGGCATCTTTCAATATGCCCTAGACAAATGTGTTCCGAGTAAAGTTTTAAGGGATCGGAAGTATCTTACATGGTTCAATAGCCGCGTTAGAAAAACGCTACGTAAACAAGGAGCATTTCATCTCGGATTCAAGAGAAATAAAAACCTAGGCAACAAGCGTAAGTTGAACGAAACGAAAATGAGTGTAAGGAGAGCAATGAGAGAAGCGTTTAATCGTTTTGAAAATAAGACGTTGTCACCCGACTGAGTAAAAACCCTAGAGACTTCAGTCATATGTAAAATCAGTAAGTGAGTCAAAATCACCTATTCATTCTTTTAGTGACCATATCGGCACTGAAACACAAGATGGCCGAGAGAAGACTGGAATACTTGTTTCGATCTTCCGAAGTTGTTTCACCACGGAAAATCGTAACATTGTCCCTCCTTTCAGTGGTCGTACGAAAATCGAAATAGCAGTTATTGAGATAACCTATCGCGGAACAGAAACGCAGATGCAATAACTCAGTAGTGAAAAGGCATCAGGACTAGATGAGATACCTATAAGATTCTATAAAGATTATGCCAAAGAACTTGCCCCCTTAAAGCAGTAGTTTATCGTAAATCGCTTGGGCAACGAAAGGTACCTAACGATTGGAAAAAAGCGCAGGTAATTCCCGTTGCTAAGAAAGTCCGTAAGAGAGATCCATACAATTATAGACCAATATCGTTGACGTCAATCTGTTGCAGAATTATGGAACATGTTCTATGCTCAAGAATTATTCCTTTTTTGGGAAATGAACAACTATAAAAATCAAGAAGGATTCAGCAAACAGCGATCCTGCAAAACTCGGCTCGCTCTGTCCTCCATGAGATCCACAGAACAGTGCAAAACGGCGCTCAGGTTAATGCCGTGTTCCTTGATTTCAGTAAAGCGTTTGACACCGTCCCGCATTGCCATTTAATTTAAAAAATACGTGCTTAAAAGTATCGGAGCAGACTTGCAATTGGATTCAAGACTTTCTTGAAGACAGAACTCTGCACGTCGCTCTTAATGGAAATAAATCGACAAATGTAAAGGTAATATGCGGAGTACCACATGGTAGTGTGATAGGACAGTTGCTGTTTACAATATATGTAAACGACATCGTAGAAAGCGGCAGATACTCTTTAAGGCTATTCGCAGATTATGAATTTGTCTACACCAAGTAGCAACGCTAGAACATAGTAAAAATTTGCAGAAAGGCCTGCAGAGAATTGATGAATGGTGCAGGCTCTGGCAGTTGACCCTGAACATAAATAAATGTAACATATACGTAGGAAAAGAAAGCCACTACTGTACAGCCACACTATTGATGACTAACAGCTGGAGACAGCGTCTTCCGTATAATGTCTAGGCGTAACTATCCAGAGCTACCTTAAGTGGAACGACCACACAAAACAGATAGTGGGAAAGCAGACTCCATCGGAAGAATCTTAAGGAAATGTAACTAATCCACAAAAGAAATGGCTTATAAAGCGCTTGTTCTCCCGATTCTTGAGCATTGTTCATCTATCTGGGATCCCTATCAGGTAGGACTGATAGAGAAGACAGAGAAGATCCAACGAAGAGCGGCGCGTTTCGTCACGGCTTCGTTTAGCTGGTGAGAGAGCGCTACAGAGATTCTAGACAAACTCCACTGGAAGACGTTACAAGAGAGGCCTTGTGCAGCACGGAGAGATTTACTATTAGTATTTCGGTACAGCACTTTTGAGGAGGAGTCGGGCTACGTATTAAGTCCCTCCACATACATCTCGCTTATTAACCACGAGGAGAGAACACGGGGGCTTACCGACAATCATTCTTCCCATGCACTACTCACGAGTAGAACAGGGTGGGAGGGATCAGATAGTGGTACCGAAATCACCCTCCGCCACACACCATTACCACACATAGTTAGGTGGCTTGCGGAATATGATTGAGATGTAAATGTGCATGTAGATACTCAAGTGCGAGGTCACTGAAATGTTTGGCATTAACAGCAGAAGATGACGAACACTTTATGCAGCAAAAAATGATAACAACATGTCATGAGGTCACTTTAATGTTTGGTTGACTTCGAAAAGTAGTCGAAGGCGTAGGAATCATCGTTCCTTACCTATACGAATGTTAATTACTACTGTTCGGTATGTTGCTTCATTCACAAGTCATGTAGTTTCCACCGTGTGACTGTATTATTAAAATTATCAGCAGTAGACGACAAATGTGTTGTGTTGTATATGGTAATAAGGTTACTTCATGCAGCTGTCAGGACTTGGAGGAAATGCATGTTTGCTCTCAGCTGTACAAATTTGTTATTTACTTTCTGTTGGTCTTGATCATAGCGACCGTCTTCAAACGAAGAAGAAAGGCTGGACATTAAACGGATATGCAGTTGATGTAATCACTGAATAATCTCCGAATTATCAGACTCATAAAATGTTTACAGAACGACATGTAACAGGCAATGATTTCATTACCAGCACAAAACTGACTTTTGACTTTACTATGATTAAATACGAGGGGGTGAAAAGTTTCTAGCTTAACAAGTAAAGAATGACAGAAATTTCATAATACCAGTTTATTTTTCAGTGTTATACCCTTGTACACTAATACACTTGTGAACACACACAGATAACTTCTGCAAACCATACAAATAAAAGGTCTCGATTTCGAATCCAACTAAGAGTTCACAATATTATTCACATCTCCATCACTGTCAAATCGTCATCCTTTCAGGTCTTTTTTTTTTAGGTTTGGGAAAAGGAAAACGCCTGATGGAGCCAAACTTGGAAAATGTGGTGGGTGACGTAACAGTTGGGAACACGTAGTCACACAGAGTTTCCAATGTTGTGAAGGCTTTGTGCGCCGCTGCGTTGTTCTGATGTCAAAGAACTCTCGCGCCACCTTTCCGCACCTCTTTTTTTCTTTATCTCTTCTCTCAAACGGCGCAGGAAGGTACAATAGTAGGATACATTGATAGTTACGTCATTTTTCAAGTAATCCACCAGAATTTACCAGTTATGTATCCCTGAAGATCGATGCCATCACCTTACCGGCTGATTTTTGCACCCAGAATTTTTGTGGTTGGGGATGATAGATGTTTCACTTATTGTGACTGTTATTTTGTCTCAGGATCGAGAGTGGTTAACCCCTGTTTTCACCCGCTTCAAATTGGCGGACGATCTCTTCACAACACTGCACACGCTGCCGTCTCTGATCTGCATTCAGGACTTTCGGGACCCACTGAGATGAGACTTTTCACATTTCCAAAATAATCACAAGCATGTCATGAGCACGCGAATGATAGATTCCTAATGTGGTTTCAATGTGCAGCAACGTTGTTCGACGATACTCCAAATTGTATCGTGAATTGCAGCCACATTTGACGTCGGAAAACCAGTTTTTCATTGTCTCATAAGACGGAGCACTGACCTTAAGTGCATTCCGCATGTTTTCCGCAATTTACTTGGGCGTCATTCCCTGCAAATGAAGATATTCTATCACAACATTGTTCTTAATTCTCCCGATATTCGCCATTTTACTTACTCCACGATATACAACGCATCGTAGAGGGAAAACTAAGGGACCGGCCGATGTGGCCGAGCGGTTCTAGGCGCTTCAGTCTGGAACCGCGGGACCGCTACGGTCGCAGATTCGAATCCTGCCACGGGCATGGATGTGTGTGATGTCCTTTGGTAGATTTAAGTAGTTCTAAGTTCTAGGGGACTGATGACTTCAGATGTAAAGTCCCATAGTGCTCAGCGCCATTTGAACCATTTTTAAGGAAGCTGGAGCCGCGACATTTGACTTCGATACCCACAAAGGATAATCATACAAGTTGGGTGTGTTGTTTGTGCGAGACATTATGGTAACTATCTCGGGCTAGAAACTTTTCGACCTCACCTCGTACTATTGACATCAATAAGCTAAAATTATGGTAAATTACAATGTCATGGTGGTTGTTGTACGAGTCCAGTTTATGAGTCGTTTATTATGAGATATCATATTCTGAAAGGTTTCCACCTCGACATTGGTTTGTACCACTGAGGCTACGTAGTTGCTAGATACGTTTTTTTTTTTATGTTCGCTTAGAGTGTGGTTCTGAGTCCCTTGAGTACATTGCGACTTGCTAGTCAGTTAGTGTGTGACTGTCGAAGCAGTAGGTTGTGGGTGAACGATGGGATTTACCAATACAGATAAAGCTGACATGCTCATATTCAGTTGGTACCTAACGAAGTATGTGGTTTGATATCCCAATAGAGGTCAACCATCTCAGCAATTATTTATCAATCTTTTCAACTAATTATGTGAAAGTGGTAGTGCAGCACCTACACTAACAGAAGAGGGGAAGCTGATCTTCTTGTTATTGTAGCTGTTGATCCATATGTTAGGCCTCACGCAATCGCATAACGAAGTGGCATGAGGAGGCAAGTGTCCTATTCATTCTCTTGTGACATAGGTTATATTCCTGCAACATCTCTTTGTATCAAAAGTGGCAAGGAAGCGATTATGAGAATCGTGCTAACTTCAGCACATGAGCATTATGTCGAGATAATCCAGATGTATAATCTATCTTATCTAGTAATGAAGCAACATTTACCAATAATGATCTGGTAAACTGCCGAAGAATGACTTGATTACCTTCAGCAGATAGAACGTAAGTGTCAATGGAGTATAAGCGTGTGGTGCGGCACGGTGTACCATCAACTCATAGGGTAGTATATCGTAGATGGAACATGATGTTTCCAAATCACTGGATTGAGCCAAAAGGACCTGTACCTTGGCGGAACCATTCCCCAGAATTGGCGCTTGTAGACTTTTTTCTGTGGGAAAGACTGAAAGACGCTGTCTGCTAGGACATACCCAATGATATGAAACGATATATTACCGCAGCCTTCTCGGACATCTCCTCCAAAATGCTAGCACATGTGCAGCTGTAGTTCCATACAAGACTGGAAGCGTGTTTCATCACAGTTGGGGGTCATTCTGAAAATAACGTGTGATCATCAGCTGTCTTGTCACTAGTCAGAACCCAAATAACTAGTGAGTGTGTTTGTGTTGATCCTAAGTAGGTGTTAACACAGTTATTGTAAAAGTGTCGGTATAGGAACTTCTGAAAGTACAATACCTAATAAAATGGCTCGCACTAGAACCCTACAGCAAACACCACTGACATTCTTTTTATCCTACTTTTAGGGTGCTTTATAGTATGTGTACAATGACCTCTTCAGTGAGGCATGGATCGAGGTTTAGAGAACGTATCAATTTGAGGAAATGTCCCGTTTTTTAACACTCTTAATATCTGCTATTAGCAACAATAACCTTTTTCGTAAGCTGCGAGTTGAGTAACCAATAACGGTGTGCAATTTGTCGCAGTATCTCGTAATAACATGTCCAAGTCTACTAACACTAAAGTCCTGGTTTTCCTTTGTTGGTGGGTGTATTATGAAAATCACTGAACACTACAGGTATTTCGATAGACTGTCTACATATTTAAAAACTGCCATGTTTGTGAATCCTGGCTGTACTACTTTGAGCACAAGTAAATGAAAATTTGTCATTTATAAGTGCTAACAGCCTTGTAAGTTGGAGCTACAACTAATTGGCAGACGGTGGAGGAAAGAATTCTGTACATGCCAGAGATTTCAAGAATGTACGTTTGAGGCAGGTGTCAGCGAACTACTGTGTGTCATCTATTTCACTTGTGGAAGTTATCTCAGGTGGTAGGTTTTTATTTCGTTGATTATTTATCTGGTTTTATCACCTGAATCTAGGACTCTGTTGGGAGTATTCAAGAGAACCATGTGTATTATTATTATTATTATATTATTTTACATCTGATCTGGACTTCCGCTCACATAAAGGTTCACCCTTACATACTCCACTACTAAATTTGTTCACACTGTTACACTAAAAGAAAAGACACGTAACCTAATAAAAACAGATAGAAAGAATAGGACTGGTATAGTAATGATGGCCGCCTTTGTTCCGTAGGAGGCTCTAGATCAATCTTATGTTCATATTTAATCACACGTACCGTCAACTGAGAACTAAAATCAAAGGTGAAGACAGTCGGGCTGCTACAACATCAACGTAGGTTTTCACAGGGGACTAACGCGGATGAGTCAACTGTATGCCCCGATGTGGTCTCCTACATAAGAGTATCAGCACCAACTGTTGCCGTTCGCGTAAGTGGGCAGAGGCGTGCTGTGAACAGTTACTCCCTTCTCCCCCGCCCACTCCCATATTTCAGAAACAGCGAGAACACGGCCAGCTCGAAAGGAAATCTCGCAGCTTCGTTTCCCTGCAAGTTTATCGACGTAGCCGAAACAACGACCAGCGGGCTGCAAAGAACTTCGTCCGTTGGCTATTCGCAACGAACGCTGTCGAGTATTGTCCGAAACAAATGTTGTTTTCAGCTCTGAGGGAGTTTTTCGTCTCGGCCAGAAAACGAAAGGACGTTGCTGTATGTATGTATGCAAAACATGTTACCGCGCTTATGCGGCGGCCCTCTACATTGTTCCCCGCAGAGTGGCGACCTTTTCAAATAGGAAATCTCGGGATAGTTTGCGGGGTAGTACATTTTAACAAAGTGACAAACGGTGGGAATCGAACGCTTTCTGTTCTTGGAAACTTTTCAGTGTCCCATAGGTTGGAACGAAACATCTGAAAAGCAGTGGCAGATGAAATACGCTGAAGACTTTGTAATTTACATATGCAGTATAACATTCTGTGTAACGTCATTCTAACTTTGGAAGCCATTTCCCAGTTTTTTGGGTCATCCTTAGAGTATCTCTTTAAGTTTCATCGAAAGAGTTCAGAGTATCACACTTGAGGGCCGCACGAATCGTAAAAGGTCTTAAAAGCGGTTTACACGGGCGTAAGTCACCTAGACATGACTAAATTTCGTTAAGGCCCTTTCCTTACGAAGTAGGTGAAGAACGAACGAGACGCTTTTTTTATTATTTTTGCAACAGAAGCATGCAGCTCGTATGGTCATAAGAAGGGCCAACATTTCTTTGGTGTAAGAGGTCATAGTAAAACACGGCAATTTAAGATCAGCATGCGCGTATACAGGGTGTTTCAAAAAGGTACTGCCAAACTTTCGGGAAACATTCCCACACACAAATAGAGAAAACATGTTATGTGGACATGTGTCCGGAAACGCTTAATTTCCATGTTAGAGCTCATTTTAGTTTCGTCAGCATGTACTGTACTTCCTCGATACACAGCCAGTTGGCCCAGTTGAAGGAAGGTAATGTTGACTTCGGTGCTTGTGCTGACATGCGACTCATTGCTCTACAGTACTAGCATCAAGCACACCAGTACGTAGCATCAACAGGTTAGTGTTCATCACGAACGTGGTTTTGCAGTCAGTTCAATGTTTACAAATGCGGAGTTGGCATATGCCCATTTGATGTATGGATTAGCACGGGACAATAGCCGGGGGCGCGGTACGTTTGTATTGAGAAAGATTTTCAGAACGAAGGTGTCCCGACAGGAAGACGTTCGAAGCAATTGATCAGCGTCTTAGCGAGCACGGAACAATCCAGCCTATGTCTCGCGACTGGGGAGGACCTAGAACGACGAGGACACCTGCAATGGACGAGGCAATTCTTCGTGCAGTTGACGAGAACCCTAATGTCAGCGTCAGAGAAATTCCTACTGTACAATGTAACGTTGCCCACGTCACTGTATGGAGAGTGGTGCGGGAGAACCAGTTGTTTCCGTACCATGTATATCGTGTGCTGGCACAATCAGCAACTGATTTGTCTCCACCGGTACACTTCTGCGAATGGTTCATCCAACAAAGTGTCAATCTTCATTTCAGTGCAAATGTTCTCTTTACGGATGAAGCTTCATTCCAACGTGATCAAATAGTAAATTTTCACAATCAACATGTGTGCTGACGAGAATCCGCACGCAATTGTGCAATCACGTCATCAACACAGATTTTCAGTGAACGTTTGGGCATGCATTGTTGATGATGTCTCGATTGGGCCCCATGTTCTTCCACCTACGCTCAGTGGAGCACGTTATCATGATTTCATACGGGAAACTCTACCTTTGCTGCTAGAACATGTGCCTTTACAAGTGCGACACAACATGTAGTTCATGCACGATGGAGCTCCTGCACATTTCAGTCGACGTGTTCGTACGCTTCTCAACAACAGATTGGGTGACCGATGGATTGGTAGAGTCGGACCAATTCCATGGCCTCCACGCTCTCTTGACCTCAACCCTCATGACTTTCATTTATGGGGGCATTTGGAAGCTCTTGACTACGCAAACCCGCTACCAAATGTAGAGACTCTTCGTGCTCGTATTGTGATACAATAAGCCGGTCTCCAGGGCTGCATCGGCGCATCAGGGATTCCATGCGACGGAGGGTGGATGCATGTATCCTCGCTAACGGAGGACGTTTTGAACATTTCCTGTAACAAAGTGTTTGAAGTCACGCTGGTACGTTCTGTTGCTGTGTGTTTCCATTCCATGATTAATGTGATTTGAAGAGAATTAATAAAATGAGCTCCAACATGGAAAATAAGCGTTTCTGGACACATGTCCACATAAGGTATTTTCTTTCTTTGTGTGTGAGGAATGTTTCCTGAAAGTTTGGCAGTACTTTTTTGTAACACCCTTTATTTGCCATAGGACAGCTTGACGTGAGGAAAAAAAACTGATGCCAGAGGTGGAGGTGAGCACATATGAGTACTAATAATTAAAGACATGCGGTACCTTTAGTAAACTGAAACGTGGACATGTCCGAAAGAACAAACACCATATCCATGTAAGTATATAGTTCTGGGAATACCGGCCATGACCTTCTTCTTCTGTGTGGATGCACACATATTACCCGAAAGCTTACGGGGCTTACTGAGTATGTCTTCCACGACTAATGGGTGTGTTGGGTAAGGACACTAAGAATGTAGTGTGTGGACATATAAGGTGAGAATGTGGGTCTCGCGGGAGGCGTGTGCGAGTTAGTTCCTGCAGTCGCAATGTCCTCTGCGCCCTCGGTGGCTCAGATTGATAGAGCGTCTGCTATGTAAGCAGGAGATCCTAGGTTCAAATCCTGGTCGAGGCACACATTGTCACCTGCCCCCATTGATATATATCAACGCCAATCAGCAGCTGAAATTAATATATAATTCTAATTTGAATAAATATGGTCCATGCAAGTCTTTGTGCTACTGACTTTGTGCAGACCAACATAAGGTAAGATGTAATTTTAAATACCTACCTTAACTAAATGTTTGCCTTTTGGGAGAAGCATAAGCTTGTAGGTGGTGGTCATCCAACCCGTCAAACGTCCAAGAAACAATATATAAAATGCATTTCATCTCCATGACTTATTGTTGAATTTATGAAATAGTTACAGTCTCGAATTTGTCTTATCCAGGATATATTAATTCATTGTTGCATGCTACTTCTTTGTTTGTATGTTTGATTATTATTCGTAAAGCTAATTTTACTGTAATACTACGAGTGTTTTTGGGTACTTGCATTGTTTAATTCATATATTTCGGGCGTATTATAGTATTTGACAGTTGTAGCATCGCGCTTTAGTGTTTACTTCGTAGATTCTTATTTAAATTGCGTGTGAGTTTCGTATAGGAGGTGCAATTTCGAGTTTTAGTTACTGTAATCGTAAATTCAGCAGATTGTAGCGCAGTCGATAGGCGTTTGTACAGGTTAGTTGATACATTCTTTGCGTGTTCCGCTTGCATTATCTAGGCACGGACTCGTGTTTCGGTAACTGTTGTTAAACATCGATTAGAATGGACAGGGGCTGCGATTGCTGTGTTCGGATGAGGGCTGACTTGGCATCCCTTCGCTCACAGCTGCAATCGGCGCTGACTTCGGTCGCGCAGCTTGAGGCTGTTGCCAATGGGCACCACTGTGGGGAGCAGGACTTGTGTATCACGGGTATGTCAACCTCGTCCCGTCTATCCCCAGATCGGTCTGCCGCTGTGGTTGCCCCGGTTGCTGCCCGCAGTGGGGCTGAGCTCTCGCCTATGGTTGATTGGGAGGTCGTTCCAAGGCGTGGCAGGCAGCGAAAGGCGTCCCCGGAGGCTGGTCAGAAAGCCTCCCCGGTGCGTCTGACAAACCCGTTTCAGGCACTGTCTCTGGCTGAGCCAGATGCAGCTGCCTGCCCTGTTTCAGAGGATCATTCTCAGCCTTCAATGTCCGGGCAATCGCAGAGGGTGGGCTTACTGGTAGTTGGGAGCTCCAATGTTAGGCGCGTAATGGGGCCCCTTAGGGATACGGCGGCTAAGGAGGGGAAGAAATCCAGTGTGCACTCCGTGTGCATTCCGGGAGGAGTCATTCCTGATGTGGAAAGTGTCCTTCCGGATGCCATGAAGAGCACAGGGTGCAGCCAGCTGCAGGTAGTGGCACATGTCGGCATTAATGACGTGTGTCGCTTTGGATCTGAGGAAATTCTCTCTGGATTCCAGTGGCTATCTGATTTGGTGAAGGCTGCTGGTCTTGCTTACGAGATGAAGGCAGAGCTCACCATCTGCAGCATCGTTGCCAGAACCGACTGCGGACCTTTGGTGCAGAGCCGGGTGGAGGGTCTGAATCAGAGGCTCAGACGGTTTTGCGACCGCATTGGCTGCAGATTCCTTGACTTGCGCCATAGGGTGGTGGGGTTTCGGGTTCCGCTGAATAGGTCAGGAGTTCACTACACTCAGCTGGCGGCTACACGGGTAGCGGAGGCTGTGTGGCGTGAACTGAGCGGTTTTTTAGGTTAGAAGGCCTCGGGAAGTGCGGGATGGGCTGCAATGTCAAAGGGTGCTTGGCAATTACAGGACGTGCTTGGATCAAGGAACAGTCGGAATTATAGTTGTAAATTGTTGTAGTTGCGCTGGAAAAGTCCCTGAGCTTCAAGCGCTAATAGAAAGCACTGAAGCTGATATCGTTACAGGTACAGAAAGCTGGCTAAAGCCTGAAATAAGTTCTGCAGAAATTTTTACGAAGTCTCAGACGGTGTTCAGGAAAGATAGATTAGGCAGAATTGGTGGTGGAGTGTTTGTGTCTGTCAGTAGTGGTTTATATTGTAGTGAAGTCGAAGTAGATACTCCGTGCGAATTGGTGTGGGTGGAGGTTATACTTAACAGCCGAATTAAGTTAATAATTGGCTCCTTCTACCGACCCCCAGACTCCGATGATACAGTTGCGGAACAGTTCAGAGAAAGTTTGAGTCTCGTAACAAATAAATACCCCACTCATACGGTTATAGTTGGTGGGGACTTACCCTCGGTATGTTGGCAAAAATACTTGTTCAAAACCGGTGGTAGGCAGAAAACGTCTTTCGAGATTGTCCTAAATGCATTCTCCGAAAATTATTTCGAGCAGTTAGTCCACGAACCCACGAAATTTATAATTGGTTGCGAATACACTCTTGACCTCTTGGCCACAAACAATCCAGAGGTGATAGAGAGCATTATGACTGATACAGGGATTAGTGATCACAAGGTCACTGTAGCTAGGCTCAATACCATTTCTTCCAAATCCATCAGAAACAAACGCAAAATAATTTTATTTAAAAAAGTGGATAAAGTGCCACTAGAACCCTTCCTAAAAGACAACTTCCATTCCTTCCGAACTGACTATGCGAATGTAGACGAGATGTGGCTCAAATTCAAAGATATAGTAGCAACAGCAATTGAGATATTCTTACCTCATAAATTGGTAACAGATGGAACGGATCCCCCGTGGTACACAAAAAAGGTCCGAACGCTGTTGCAGAGGCAACGGAAAAGGCATGCGAAGTTCAGAAGAACGCGAAATCCCGAAGATGGGCTAAAATTTACAGACGCGCGAAATTTGGCACGTACTTCGATGCGAGATGCCTTTAATAGGTTCCACAACGAAACATTTTCTCAAAGTTTGGTAGAAAATCCGAAGAAATTCTGGTCGTATGTAAAGTACACAAGCGGCAAGACGCAGTCAATACCTTCGCTGCGCAGTGCCGATGGTACTGTTATCGACGACTGTGCCGCTAAAGCGGAGTTATTGAACGCAGTTTTCCGAAATTCCTTCACCAGGGAAGACGAATGGAATATTCCAGAATTTGAAACACGAACATCTGCTAGCATGGGTTTCTTAGAAGTAGATACCTTAGGGGTTGCGAAGCAACTCAAATCGCTTGATACGGGCAAGTCTTCAGGTCCAGATTGTATACCGATTCGGTTCCTTTCAGATTACGCTGATACTATAGCTCCCTACTTAGCACTCATATACAACCGCTCGCTCACCGATAGATCTGTACCTACAGATTGGAAAATTGCGCAGGTCGCACCAGTGTTCAAGAAGGGTAGTAGGAGTAATCCATTTAACTACAGACCTATATCATTGACGTCGGTTTGCAGTAGGGTTTTGGAGCATATACTGTATTCAAACATTATGAATCACCTCGAAGGGAACGATCTATTGACACGTAATCAGCATGGCTTCAGAAAACATCGCTCTTGTGCAACGCAGCTAGCTCTTTATTCGCACGAAGTAATGGCCGCTATCGACAGGGGATCTCAAGCTGATTCCGTATTTCTAGATTTCCGGAAAGCTTTTGATACCGTTCCTCACAAGCGACTTCTAATCAAGCTGCGAAGCTATGGGGTATCGTCTCAGTTGTGCGACTGGATTCGTGATTTCCTGTCGGGAAGGTCGCAGTTCGTAGTAATAGACGGCAAATCATCGAGTAAAACTGAAGTGATATCAGGTGTTCCCCAGGGAAGCGTCCTGTGACCTCTACTGTTCCTGATCTATATAAATGACCTGGGTGACAATCTGAGCAGTTCTCTTAGACTGTTCGCAGATGATGCTGTAATTTACCGTCTAGTAAGGTCATCCGAAGACCAGTATCATCTGCAAAGCGATTTAGAAAAGATTCCTGTATGGTGTGTCAGGTGGCAGTTGACGCTAAATAACGAAAAGTGTGAGATGATCCACATGAGTTCCAAAATAAATCCGTTGGAATTCGATTACTCGATAAATAGTACAATTCTCAAGGCTGTCAATTCAACTAAGTACCTGGGTGTTAAAATTACGAACAACTTCAGTTGGAAGGACCACATAGATAATATTGTCGGGAAGGCGAGCCAAAGGTTGCGTTTCATTGGCAGGACACTTAGAAGATGCAACAAGTCCACTAAAGAGACAGCTTACACTACACTCGTTCGTCCTCTGTTAGAATATTGCTGCGCGGTGTGGGATCCTTACCAGGTGGGATTGACGGAGGACATCGAAAGGGTGCAAAAAAGGGCAGGTCGTTTTGTATTATCGCGTTATAGGGAGAGAGTGTGGCAGATATGATACGCGAGTTGGGATGGAAGTCATTACAGCATAGACGTTTTTCGTCGCGGCGAGACCTTTTTACGAAATTTCAATCACCAATTTTCTCTTCTGAATGCGAAAATATTTTTTTGAGCCCAACCTACATAGGTAGGAATGATCATCAAAATAAAATAAGAGAAATCAGAGCTCGAACAGAAAGGTTTAGGTGTTCGTTTTTCCCGCTCGCTGTTCGGGAGTGAAATAGTAGAGAGATAGTATGATTGTGGTTCGATGAACCTTCTACCAAGCACTTAAATGTGAACTGCAGAGTAGTCATGTAGATGTAGATGTAGAAATCCGCAGCAGAGAGAGAATATAAGACAAGAATTTGGAAGACTTAACATTAAATAAGTTTTCTAAAAAATTGAAACATTTAATTTCGTTTTCCTGACAAATACTGCAATACAGCATTGATCAGTTTTCATCATAAGGTTCTCCAAAATTTGATCACACCTTGGCAGCATCACCAAATAAATATGGGAGAAAACTTTAACTGATTCACAATATATGTATTACATTGTAACATCTGAGACGCGGTGCTAAGCTTTGGTTACAGATTTCATTACCTATTACTTCAATCTTTTATTTTATCTGAACAAGTGTTTCTAATACAAAATATATGTAAGTTTTTTGTATACCTTGTTAGTTAAATACTATTAACATGTGCAGCAATTTTCGTCACTTGCTAATAATGCTTCAAATTGAGTGTTATTGTAAAGGAAAAAAGGATTCCATCTTTTGCAAATTGAAATTTATTCTCGAGTGCCAGAAATGTTTCACTTATTCATATTAGGTATCTTCAGTGGTCTATAAAGAGTATAAAAACATTTAATTACAAACATGCTGATGTCATATTTGTACCGTTTCTTATGCATTCTTAATCTAACTATTAATCTATTTCCAATTACATTTTCATATATTTTACTTACACTCATTTTTGTCTGCCCATGCAGCCATTTGTTGTTCTTTCTGATATAAATGCACATGGTGTACGTTCCTTTCAGTAAATATATATCTGAATATAGCCCATACTGTAGAGAAAGGCACACGCTTGTACTACTCTCGGCTGTAGGCTTTACAGATCACTGAGGAGTCCTGGGAGAGTGGAGTGAAGAATTCAGGTAGGAATATACACTCCTGGAAATTGAAATAAGAACACCGTGAATTCATTGTCCCAGGAAGGGGAACTTTATTGACACATTAATGGAGTCAGATACAACACATGATCACACTGACAGAACCACAGGCACATAGACACAGGCAACAGAGCATGCACAATGTCGGCACTAGTACAGTGTATATCCACCTTTCGCAGCAATGCAGGCTGCTATTCTCCCATGGAGACGGTCGTAGAAATGCTGGATGTAGTCCTGTGGAACGGCTTGCCATGCCATTTCCACCTGGCGCCTCAGTTGGACCAGCGTTCGTGCTGGACGTGCAGACCGCGTGAGACGATGCTTCATCCAGTCCCAAACATGCTCAATAGGGGACAGATCCGGAGATCTTGCTGGCCAGGGTAGTTGACTTACACCTTCTAGAGCACATTGGGTGGCACGGGATACACGCGTACGTGCATTGTCCTGTTGGAACAGCAAGTTCCCTTGCCGGTCTAGGAATGGTAGAACGATGGGATCGATGAGGGTTTGGATGTAACGTGCAGTATTCAGTTTCCCCTCGACGATCACCAGAGGTGTACGGCCAGTGTAGGAGATCGCTCCCCACACCATGATGCCGGGTTTTGGCCCTGTGTGCCTCGGTCGTAAGCAGTCCTGATTGTGAAGCTCACCTGCACGGCGCCAAACACGCATACGACCATCATTGGCACCAAGGCAGAAGCGACTCTAATCGCTGAAGACGTCACGTCTCCATTCGTCCCTCCATTCACGCCTGTCGCGACACCACTGGAGGCGGGCTGCACGGTGTTGGGGCGTGAACGGAAGACGGCCTAACGGTGTGCGGGACCGTAGCCCAGCTTCATGGAGACGGTTGCGAATGGTCCTCGCCGATACCCCAGGAGCAACAGTGTCCCTAATTTGCTGGGAAGTGTTGGTGCGGTCCCCTACGGCACTGCGTAGGATCCTACGGTCTTGGCGTGCATCCGTGCGTCGCTGCGGTCCGGTCCCAGGTCGATGGGCACGTGCACCTTCCGCCGACCACTGGCGACAATATCGATGTACTGTGGAGACCTCACGCCCCACGTGTTGAGCAATTCGGCGGTACGTCCACCCGGCCTCCCGCATGTCCACTATACGCCCTCGCTCAAAGTCCGTCAGCTGCACATACGGTCCACGTCCACGCTGTCGCGGCATGCTACCAGTGTTAAAGATTGCGATGGTGCTCCGTATGCCACGGTAAACTGGCTGACACTGACGGCGGCGGTGCACAAATGCTACACATCTAGCGCCATTCGACGGCCAACACCGCGGTTCCTGGTGTGTCCACTGTGCCGTGCGTGTGATCACTGCTTGTACAGCCCTCTCGCAGTGTCCGGAGCAAGTATGGTGGGTCTGACACACCGTTGTCAACGTGTTCTTTTTTCCATTTCCAGGAGTTGTATTTATGGCCGCTAATGTCACTGAGATGCAAAACAAATAAAGGATGAAAGCTGTTCTTTTGGCTCTTCCTCTACTTCGTAGAGGACATGGGGCCTTGGTGATATGTGTATTGGCAACTAGCAATACCCATATCCATAATTAACCTTGTTTAGGAGTGCCAAGAGATGTTCCTTATCTTATTAAATGCACATCTTCGGTTTCAGGACAGCTGTAATTACAAAGTTCCAAACTGACTATGGTGTGAATAGCATATTTTATTCCACAAGTCTTCCTATACTCTTATATTCTTTTCAGGAAGCGTATTCTAATTTATGAATACCAGTTTTCATGGCCATGAACTTTTTGTGGTAGGCTAATGAAAGGCTAAATTCATTCATGGTTGTATTGTTGGATGCAGAAACGTACTAAGTTTATGGGTTCTGGTTGAGAATTACATAGTTAGTATCTAATGTTAAGAAAAATTTCATCATTTCTAACTGAAATATATTCTTGAGAACCAGAAACGTTATGTGTACCATTCCTAGACCGGCAAGGGAACTTGCTGTTCCAACAGGACAATGCACGTCCGCATGTATCCCGTGCCACCCAACGTGCTCTAGAAGGTGTAAGTCAACTACCCTGGCCAGCAAGATCTCCGGATCTGTCCCCCATTGAGCATGTTTGGGACTGGATGAAGCGTCGTCTCACGCGGTCTGCACGTCCAGCACGAACGCTGGTCCAACTGAGGCGCCAGGTGGAAATGGCGTGGCAAGCTGTTCCACAGGACTACATCCAGCATCTCTACGATCGTCTCCATGGGAGAATAGCAGCCTGCATTGCTGCGAAAGGTGGATATACACTGTACTAATGCCGACATTGTGCATGCTCTGTTGCCTGTGTCTATGTGCCTGTGGTTCTGTCAGTGTGATCATGTGATGTATCTGACCCCAGGAATGTGTCAATAAAGTTTCCCCTTCCTGGGACAATGAATTCACGGTGTTCTTATTTCAATTTCCAGGAGTGTTTAACTAAAGGTAACGCGACTCTGTTTGGTAACGGGTTACAACTCAGGTAAGGGCAAACGTGGGAGAGTTAAAGGCTGTCACCATATGTATGTCCCTATTCGATATGAACACAGTTTGATCATTATTAATATCAATTGGATTAGATGATAGTGTGCACACATAAACGAGAAAGAACAAAGTACGTAAATGTGATCATATCACATGGATATCTCGCGCTTCTTTTTCTCCCGTGTCCTTGTCACAAGTGTTTATAGCTACACTAACACCCTTCAAGCAACGTATACCCTATGGGTGTTGAGAAAGTTTATCGTGTGACCACTATCATATGCCTTGGAGTAATCCATAAGCGAAGATTCAGATATGCTTGATGTGAGTAACGAATTAATGAAGCAGAATAATGATTTCTAGTAGCTTTATGGTTACTAGTGAAAGTGTTTCATCTAAGATAATTGGAAATTGTTGTTCTCTTCAGTAAACCTGGCATACGTTAGCGAAACGAACCCCGTTTTCGTAGCACCTTAGCGTCGGTATATTACGTCCAATCAGGACATTTGTGTATTTTATTTACACTGTGTTTTAAGGACAAACAGGACGGCGGTAAGTATTGCTGCAAGGTACTGTTAATGTTACAGATGCTATGAACGCGAAGAACATTGTTTCCCATAACCAAAATTGGGTATCGCTGTAGTAGTACAGAACTATAGAATTCGAAAAAAGTATTCGGAGGAAGCACTGTATAAGATCTAGTTCTGCAAAAGTTAGGTTTCCCATGAATTCAACTACGTATGGAGCGACTAACATATAAACGGTAGCTGATCCGTACATGATTTCAAAGATATTAATTTCTATGAAATGCTCGAATTAGGTAAAATCCTGAAACTCAAATTACGTAGTTTGCAGTGCATAGACACTTTCTAAATGTAAGGTGAGACTCAAAAGGTTAAGTTTGTAGTTCCATTTCCTGAAGTTCAACATCGCTTAATAACTTTCTTGCTGTTAAACTCCTTCCTAAACTCGCGATTGCAAAGGGAATCAAATCTGAAATATGGCAAGTATATACGTAAGTTATAACGCAAATTACACTTATTTACTGTCAACGTTACAGTTCGTTTTGAAGAATTGGTACTAAAAGGCAATTCGGTATAAATTTCAGCATCACAGTTAAACTTTAGGAAAGAACTGAAACGAGGCTTTAGTGACTGATGAGTAATGAAATTGAGAATGACGCTCGTAGCTTCAGGCGAAACGATATGCATTGACTATCAGGAAGCTGCAAGCTTCTCCCTGTTGTAGTTTTTTGGCTTTTATGTCCTACAAACGCGACTCCACGCTGGACAGTTCCCGTCTTTCGCTTTTGTGCTTGCTCACTGGTTGCGGGCCTGGTCACCCACGTGTGGTTTGCAGATGGCCTAACTACATCCCTACCTGTAAACTAATAAAGTCATTTACCATACACCGATCGAGAATAAATTCTGCAAACTATTTCAGAATAACAATGGGTAACTGCCATTGGAGTTTCGTATACCTGGAATAACTTGGGAGATACTGGAAACACAGAGAGGTGAGAAAGATAAAGAATTTTGCTATTGTTAGAAACAATATGAATGGTGCACTGATTATCAGTTCTTGCTGTTATTACAAATGAGACTGGTCTACTGAAGCTGAAGTATAATAATACCAGTCTGCAGTCAGACATATGGTGGTAAAAACAGGGTCGTAAAGTACTTATTTCCCACATCTAAGAGTTTGAAAAAAATTCTGATATGTCAGCAAAATATGTCGGTAACGCTAAACGTAAGATGTTTACATTGTCCGTTGAGATTAATACATGAAAAAGCACTGTAAGAGTGAAATCAATTGAAGTAACATTACAAGAATGTTCAGTTTACAAGAAATTGTGAGTTAATCTCCAGTTATACAAATACTCATCACGTTAGCCCCAATGGTAGATTTCAGTAGCTAATAACACGTGAGGTTTTAGAAGTAAGGTATAATAGTTTGATGTCGTAAAAATAACATAATTAGGTTTATAACTGCAGAAAAGTACATCTGTGCTTAGTAAGTACAAAAACTCTGAATACGACTAATTAGTCCTACTTACATCACACCTACGAATTATATATTTCTACCTCTTAAAATATTTCTCAAGCAACATTTCTGGAGGGACGAAGATAACATATCATGTTATTGACTAGAAAGAATGTAAATTGTGTTAGTGATTCCCAATTACGGCTATTCTTACGAATGACCTAAACATAGAATGGGCTACGTACAATAACAGTAGTTTACAGTCCAAAGGATCGATGAGAGTTTTATAGACTGTATTTGTCGACATTATTGCTCACACTGTTCGCCTACTTAGCTTGGTACCCATGCAGCAGGCCTGGGCTCGATTCCCGGCGGGGCTGTAGATTTTCCCAGCTCGTGGAATGAGTGTTGTAATGCTCTTATCATCATTTCATCCTCATCACCGGATTATAAGTCACCCAATGTGGCGTCACGTGAAATAAGACTTACAAAGGCGGCCGAACTTGTCAGGATGGGGACTACCCGCCAACAATGCCATTCCCTCATTTAATTTTTCATTGCTCACAATATTCTAAAGAATACGTCAGTAGCGCGAAAAGAGCAGTGTCTATATTGCAGAGGAATCTAAATATGTAAAGTATGGATTCAATCTGTGCAGTTGCATTTCAAGAAACTATGGCTCATGAAGATTAAAACATATAATCAATTTTGATATTGACAATGTTGATTGGAATACTCTCTTTCAAATTCTAAAGGTGGCAGGGGCAAAATACAGGGTGCGAAAGGCTATTTGCAATTTGTACAGAAACCATATGACAGTTATAAGAGTCGAGGGGCATGACAGGGAAGCCGCTGTTGGGAAGGGAGTGAAATAGGGTTGTAGCCTCTCCCCAATGTTATTCAATCTGTATATTGAGCAAGCGGGTAATGGAAACAAAAGAAAAGTTCGGAGTAGGTATTAAAAACCATGGAGTAGCAATAAAAACTTTGAGGTTTGCCGATGACATTGTAAAGCAAAGGACTTGGAAGATCAGTTGAACGGAACGGACAGTGTCTTGAAAGGCGGGTATAAGATGAACATCAACAAAATCAAAACGAGGATAATGGAATGTAGTCGAATTAAGTCAGGTGATGCCGAGGGAATTAGATTAGCAAATGAGACACTTAAAGCAGTAAAGGAGTTTTGCTATTTGGGGAGCAAAATAGCTGATAATGGTCTAAGTAGAGAAGATATAAAACGTAGACTGGCAGTGGCAAGGAAAGCGTTTCTAAAGAAGAGGAATTTTTTAGCTTCGAGTATAGATTTAAGTGTCAGGAAGTCGTTTCTGAAAGTATTTCTATGGAGTGTAGCCATGTATGGAAGTGAAACATGGACAATAAATAGTTTGGACAGGAAGAGAATAGAAGCTTTCGCAATGTGGTGCTACAGAAGAATGCTGAAGATTAGATGGGTAGATCACATAACTAATGAGGAGGTATTGAATAGAATTGGGGAGAAGAGGAGTTTGTGGCACAACTTGACGAGAAGAAGGAACCGGTTGGTAGGACATGTTCTGAGGCATCAAGGAATCACAAATTTAGCAATGTAGAGGGTAAAAATCGTTGAGGGAGACCAAGAGATGAATACATTAAGCAGATTCAGAAGGATGTAGGTTGCAGTAGGTACTGGGAGATGCAGAAACTTGCACAGGATAGGGTAGCATGGAGAGCTGCATCAAACCAGTCTCAGGACTGAAGACCACAACAACAACAAATACACTCCTGGAAATTGAAATAAGAACACCGTGAATTCATTGTCCCAGGAAGGGGAAACTTCATTGACACATTCCTGGGGTCAGATACAACACATGATCACACTTACAGAACCACAGGCACATAGACACAGGCAACAGAGCATGCACAATGTCGGCACTAGTACAGTGTATATCCACCTTTCGCAGCAATGCAGGCTGCTATTCTCCCATGGAGACGATCGTAGAGATACTGGATGTAGTCCTGTGGAACGGCTTGCCATGCTATTTCCACCTGGCGCCTCAGTTGGACCAGCGTTCGTGCTGGACGTGCAGACCGCGTGAGACGACGCTTCATCCAGTCCCAAACATGCTCAATGGGGGACAGATCCGAAGATCTTGCTGGCCAGGGTAGTTGACTTACACCTTCTATAGCAGGTTGGGTGGCACGGGATACATGCGGACGTGCATTGTCCTGTTGGAACAGCAAGTTCTCGTGCCGGTCTAGGAATGGTAGAACGATGGGTTCGATGACGGTTTGGATGTACCGTGCACTATTCAGTGTCCTCTCGACGATCACCAGAGGTGTACGGCCAGTGTAGGAGATCGCTCCCCACACCATTATGTCGGGTGTTGGCCCTGTGTGCCTCGGTCGTATGCAGTCCTGATTGTGAAGCTCACCTGCACGGCGCCAAACATGCATACGACCATCATTGGCACCAAGGCAGAAGCGACTCTCATCGCTGAAGACGACACGTCTCCATTCGTCCCTCCATTCACGCCTGTCGCGACACCACTGGAGGCGGGCTGCACGATGTTGGGGCGTGACCGGAAGACGGCCTAACGGTGTGCTCGACCGTATCCCAGCTTCATGGAGACGGTTGCGAATGGTCCTCGCCGATACCCCAGGAGCAACAGTGTCCCTAATTTGCTGGGAAGTGGCGGTGCGGTCCCCTACGGCACTGCGTAGGATCCTATGTTCTTGGCGTGCATCCGTGCGTCGCTGCGGTCCGGTCCCAGGTCGATGGGCACGTGCACCTTCCGCCGACCACTGGCGACAACGTCGATGTACTGTGGAGACCTCACGCCCCACGTGTTGAGCAATTCGGCGGTACGTCCACCCGGCCTCCCGCATGCCCACTATACGTCCTCGCTCAAAGTCCGTCAACTGCACATACGGTTCACGTCCAAGCAGTCGCGGCATGCTACCAGTGTTAAAGACTGCGATGGAGCTCCGTATGCCACGGCAAACTGGCTGACACTGACGGTGGCGGTGCACAAATGCTGCGCAGCTAGCGCCATTCGACGGCCAACACCGCGGTTCCTGGTGTGTCCGCTGGGCCGTGCGTGTGATCATTGCTTGTACAGCCCTCTCGCAGTGTCCGGAGCAAGTATGGTGGGTCTGACACATCGGTGTCAATGTGTTCTTTTTTCCATTTCCAGGAGTGTATAATCCGCGTTTTACTTGGTGGAGCGTATTTTAGTTGTTCCAGACGTGTTTCACGTTTTACTTTAAGGCATCTTCAGAGGGGTCTAGAATGATACAATTTTGTTTTGATATGTGACATTTATATAACACTTCACATCTTGTTTTATACTTACAGTTACCCGGGTTTTGATCGTATCTGCGTTCCATCTTATCTGGTCCTATGCTGGCTGTCGCATTACACTCCACTTACGAAACATAATTACATCTTTTCGTCATAAATATTTGTCTTCCCAATTATCGTGTCGTTTGCACTAAGACATGAACTGTGTATCAAGACAAAACTATATTAATCCAGATTACATTGATGATATCTTAGAATAATTGGCTAAATGAGTCTGGAAGAAATGAAATAAAATGCAGAAGGAAGAAGGCGGTTGTTACCTATAAAACGAATATCGTAACTAATTTTTTTCAAGTTATCGACCTTGACTATGCGTCTGTATATGTCACTTCTTTGCTTATGTATTTACAAGCAATAGGCTTACATGTCTGTGTGTAGTCTAAGTAAAATTTGCCAACAAAAGCAATATATTCCTTTTTTTTCTCTCATAAGGTGTGTTGTGTGTGTATTTGTGGTTGCGCAGTTGGTTACAGGTTTTAATTTATGCGAATCAGAGTTCCTGCTAAGACACACACAAGGAAAGGTTTACATCACCTCGGTTCCTAGAGTTCCGAAACCTGTACAGAAAATTGGAATAGAGATCAACATAAACATCATTTCCACCCTTTTTATTGCTCAAAGAAACCAAACATTGCATGTTGTACCAACATACAGCGATACCATCAGAGTTGATAGTCCAGATTACTGTACACACCGATACCGATAGACGGCAAATCATCGAGTAAAACTGAAGTGATATCAGGTGTTCCCCAGGGAAGCGTCCTGGGACCTCTACTGTTCCTGATCTATATAAATGACCTGAGTGACAATCTGAGCAGTTCCCTTAGACTATTCGCAGATGATGCTGTAATTTACCGTCTAGTAAGGTCATCCGAAGACCAGTATCAGTTGCAAAGCGATTTAGAAAAGATTGCTGTATGGTGTGTCAGGTGGCAGTTGACGCTAAATAACGAAAAGTGTGAGATGATCCACATGAGTTCCAAAAGAAATCCGTTGGAATTCGATTACTCGATAAATAGTACAATTCTCAAGGCTGTCAATTCAACTAAGTACCTGGGTGTTAAAATTACGAACAACTTCAGTTGGAAGGACCACAATATTGTCGGGAAGGCGAGCCAAAGGTTGCGTCTCATTGGCAGGACACAAGATGCAACAAGTCCACTGAAGAGACAGCTTACACTACACTCGATCTTCTTCTGTTAGAATATTGCTGCGCAGTGTGGGATCCTTACCAGGTGGGATTGACGGAGGACATCGAAAAGGTGCAAAAAAGGGCATCTTGTTTTGTATTATCACGTTATAGGGGAGAGAGTGTGGCAGATACGATACACGAGTTGGGATGGAAGTCATTAAAGCATAGACGTTTTTCGTCGCGGCGAGACCTTTTTACGAAATTTCAGTCACCAACTTTCTCTTCCGAATGCGAAAATATTTTGTTGAGCCAAACCTACATAGGTAGGAATGATCATCAAAATAAAATAAGAGAAATCAGAGCTCGAACAGAAAGGTTTAGGTGTTCGTTTTTCCCGCTCGCTGTTCGGGAGTGGAACAGTAGAGAGATAGTATGATTGTGGTTCGATGAACCCTCTGCCAAGCACTTAAATGTGAATTGCAGAGTAGTCATGTAGATGTAGATGTAGATGTAGATGTACCTCTAATACCCAGTAGCACGTCCTCTTGCATTGATGCATCTTTGTATTCGACGTGGCATACTGAACACGAATTCAACAAGGCACTATTGGTCCAGATTGCCCTACACCTCAAGGGCGATTCGGCGTATATCACTCAGAGTGGTTGTTGGGTCACGTCGTCCACAAACTGATCATTCCCAGGTATCCCAGGCTTATTCGATAGGGT
This sequence comes from Schistocerca gregaria, assembly GCF_023897955.1. Taxonomy (NCBI): domain Eukaryota; kingdom Metazoa; phylum Arthropoda; class Insecta; order Orthoptera; family Acrididae; genus Schistocerca; species Schistocerca gregaria. The sequence continues at coordinate 100,786,658 of NC_064920.1, forward strand.
TCATGCCTGGAGAACACGGTGGCAACTACAGTCGAGCGATGTGGTTATCCTGAAGGAAGTCATTCACAAGATGTGCATTATGGGGGCGCGAATTTTCGTCCATTAAGACGAATGCCTAGTCAAATTGTTGCCGATGTGGTTGCACTGTTAGTCGGAAGATGGCATTCACATATCCTACAGCAGTTACGGCACCTTCCATTACCACCAACAGTGTACCACGGCCCGACATAATGTCACCCCAAAACATCAGGGAATATCCACCATACTGCACTCACTGGACAGTGTGTCTAAAATATTCAGCCTTACCCGGTTGCCTCCAAACTCGTCTCCGACGATTGTTTGGTAGAAGGCATATGCGACACTCATCGGTGATGAGAATGTGGTGCCGATCGTGAGCTGTCCATTCAGCATGTTGTTGGGCCCATCTTTACCGCCCTGCGTGGTGTCGTGGTTGCAAAGGTGGACCTCGCCATGGACGTCGGGAGTGACTTCGGGAGTAAAGTTGCGCATCGTGCAGCCTATTGCGCCCAGTTTGAGTCGTAACACGACGTCCTGTGGTTGAACGAAAAGTATTGTTTATCGTGGTGGCGTTGCTGTGAAGATTCCTTCGAGCCATAATCCGTATGCAGCGGTCATCCACTGGAGTAGAAGTAGCCTATGGGCGGCCTGAGCAATACATGTCATAGAACGTTTCTGTATCTCCTCCATGTCTGAATAACATCGCTTTGGTTTACTCCGATACACCTGGAGACTTTCCTTGTTGAGAGCCCTTCATGGCTCAAAGTAACAATGCGGACGCGATCGAACCGCGGTATTGACTGTCTAGGTGTGGTTGAACTACAGATAAGACGAGCCGTGTACCACCTTCCTGGTGGAATGACTGGAACTGATCGGCTGTCTGACCTCTTCCATCTAACAGGTGCTGCTCGTGCATGGTTTTTTACATCTTTGGTCGTGTTTAGTGACATCTCTGAATAGTCAAATGGACTGTGTCCGTGATACAATATCTACAGTCAACGTCCATCTTCAGGAGTTCTGGGTGCTCTGGTGACACCAAACTTTTTTTGATGTGTGTAAAACTGCACAGACTGAATACACATCTTACGTATTTAGGTACTGCCACATGAAATCGCTCTTTTGGCGCTGTTGACGTACTTTTTTAGAATACTGTGAGCAATAAAAAGGGACAGATACACACTATAAGTTTTTTCAGTAGGCTAGTGTCATTTGTAGTAATGGTAATAAATGATCATCAACAAAACTGTTCAAACGTTTTTTCTAGTGAATAACACCATGCATTACATCCCTCCTAAATATGTGCTTGAGAAATACTTCACTAAGCGGGAATTCTGATGGTATGTTGTGAATAGGTCTAATTAGTACAGTCAGTCTGTTTATTTGCCTGCTTAGTTAACACATACTTTTCTGCAGTTATAACACTGGTCAGGCTAGTTTTAAATCAAGTTATTATACGTAACATCTAAAATGTAAACTGTTATCAGGCTTTGAAACCTACCATTGGGGCAAGAAACCTCAGAATTTTTGGACACTAATATGATGAGTGGGTGTGGAAAGATCAAATTTTCTTGAGCTACGAACTATCTGTTTGCTGGTAGCAGTAAGCCCTCATTCTCTACAGTATAGGCTGATGATAGAATCAAGCAGGGATGGAAATTTTATTTGTGTTACCACAGCTTATGGGATACTATTTACAATAAAAGTTCATTTTAAACAAACACAAGTACATAATTTGTTATATTTGCTTTATAAACAAATGTTAGTTTGCAACTATTCGTTTGGAAATATACTGTCCACTCGTTCTAATATTCCACACTAAAAGATATATACAGCTTCTAATGATATTTACCAGCATGACTGGCGTGCCAGTATTTAAAAGAATTTTTGAAAGCTACTAATGCAATCATATTTTGTGAAGTTTTCGGCAATTCTGATACGTTACCGTTCTTGGCTGTTGAACACAGGTGCAGAAGGCGTGGAACAAGGGGATCTTCATGCTCCCCTCCCCCTTCCCTCCGTTCACCTTGGCATGAGCAGTTCCTGGTACGGCCTTGGATCTTGTCACGATACTAACAAGAACTGAATGAAATGTATAGTACTGAGCAAGCACACCAACACCGCTAACAGTCATATGAAGTTTAGAACGGTTTATTAACTTTTAAATGTTGTGGTTCTTTCGACACAAGATCGTGTGTTCTACACTTATGCTGGCTACTATTGACAGACTGTGCCAATGCGAGTGACTATGACAGTGTGAACTATTAGCAATTATATTTTCTTCTATGAAGGACCGTTGCTTGGGGTGAACTTAGAGCCGTTGGTGTAGTGATAAAATGAGCATGTACGACAAACATATGAATGAAGAAATTATTCAGTAGCCTTGAATTTGCTTGTTATAATGAACCAACTCTGCAGCAGGAAACAGAACGATTATGTACACTGTTGACACGCAGTGCAGACCTTTTTTTTTAAGTATTATACAGTGTTTCTCGGCAGATGGGGTTCTAAGCAAACTCATGGTGCTATATGAGTAAATTCCAATAGACAGAGAGGCCACACGCTGTCGGAAGGAGAATGCGATATACCTAAACATCAATGTCTTCTGTAAAGTTCATGGAAGTTGTTCCTGCTGTTCCCATTTTCTCGTCATTTTTAACGCGAGAAATGTGAACAATTATACTCGAATACGTATGAGTATTTATTGTGAATAAACAATGTGGCTCAAAAGTAATTTATATGTAAATGTTCCGTAACAATTTAATATAAATATCCTTTGTGATTTGGTCGCTGCTCATTGTGTTCAATGAACTGTCATGCTTCCAATAAACTCTGAGGCGACAGTAAATTTAATTATTCATTCAGACGCTTTGGAAAAAATACGTTATTTTCGTATTTATGTTTTTAAATCTTACTTTATTCACGGATTTCATTCTACCAGCATTATCAACATTGATAAACGGCCATCGACTAGTACAATCTCAAATTTGGTATGTCACACTACTATTGGCAGCCTTTTAACTGTAATAACTTAATAAATCGTTAGTTTTAATATACGTTTCCTCTCCCTGTTCTGTGATAATTTCGATTACGCGATAATTCAAGCGAATCTGAAGGCTGTATATTCAACTAGATACTTACGGATTACAATTACAAATTGGAACGATCACATGGATAATGTAGTGTGCAGAACAAACCAAAGACTGGGATGCATTGGCAGAACACTTAGAAGGTGCAACAGGTCTAGTAAAGAGACTGCTTACGCCACGCTTGTCCGCCCTATTCTGGAGTACTGCTGTGCAGTGTAGGATCCGCATCAGGCGGGACTGACGGATGACATCGAAAAAGTACGAAGAAGGGCGGCTATTTTTGAATTATCGCGAGATAGGGGAGATAGTGCCACGGACATGATACGTGAATTGAAGTGGCAATAATTAAAGCAAAGGCGTTTTTCGTTGCGAATGGATCTTCTCATGAACGTTAAATCACCAGATTTCTCCTCCCATTGTGAAAACATTCTGTTGGCACCCACCTACGTACGAAGGTGGTTCATTGAACCCTCTGCCAGGCACTTCAGTGTGAATAGCAGAGTAATCACGTAAATGTACATACACTGAGGCACTTAATTTTGTGGAAAACGATATTGTTCAGTATCAGCATTCGTTTTCCAGAGATTCTTCCATAAATCATCTAAAGGCTTAGATCCTTCGTCCCTCCGAGTTCAATAAAATTTAGTCTGTGAGAAGGTTGAGGAACTGCAGTTACCGGGAATGTAGCAGCGAAACAACGATCAGCCCGCAGATCTTGTGTCAATTCGCAATGAGCATGGCTGGAAAATAGCTATTTCAACAGTTAAATCACCTGCACAAGCAACTGAGTGACATGAGTCAGTCTGCATATGAAAACAGCCATTGGAAAACATCTGTAGATTAAGAAAAAATGAAGTCACCGTTTATTGTGTCAGCTTTCATTTGCTCCTTAATACTGCAGTCTTGGTGTTCAGAACCGATATGTTTCCAAGTAGTGCTTATAAATATTTTTGAAAATTAAGCATATCTGTTTTTAGCTGTTCCACAACACCATCCTGCCCTCTGTGACATTTTGAAACCGAAAGAGACACGATCACTACATTGTCCTGAAAATAACCTGATAGAAGGAATGAAAGATTTGTATGGCAGTGTTGGCTGGAAGACCGGTAGGGGGACGTTTACCTGTCTAATCGGAAAGAACGTCCTTCCTCTAGGCACAACGACCGCTAACGTGCTGAGCTCAAATAGCACTTAACTGGCGGATAAATCAAAGAAAGCTCATTTGAAATAAGAATCACAAGCAACAGTGTCACACGTCATCATTACAGTGAGACACTAGGGAGAGATCTGGAACTCGAGACTCGAGGTTGGGACCTTTGCCTCTCGCAGGGTAAGAGTTCTAACGACTGGTCATTTCACGTGCGACTCACGACGCGTCCTAACAGCTCTTCTTTCTCCGTTGGCTTTTCTAGCACCTTCCAAAGTTCACAGTTCGCCTGCATCTCTTACGGCACTAGCAGACCTGCAAGGAAGGACACTGCGGACACATGGCTTCGACGCAGCCTAGAGGATTGTTTCTGGAACCGAACTTTCACTCTACAGCGGCATGTGTCCCAAACACTTTAGAGATGAGAGACATAGCTCCTGTGTCGCATGGAATGTTCCAGAAAGACGAGCGACCTATGCCCTACGTCAGTCAGTTTTGAAATATGTAAATGCATCCCTAATTTTCTCTTGCGACTGTCGCCTCTATAAATGCCCTGTGTGAGGCTCGTACTACACGAACAACCATGGGCAGCAGCATCTGTCAGTCTTATTGTCAGCAATGGAATTCAGTCAGTATTATGTTACTTGTTTCGATGCGTTGCCATTACCCCTTGTTAACACTCTCAGCGCCTTCCAACGTCACACGCAGTGCAGTGTAAGGGGCATTGATTGTAGTCTTCTACACGATTTGAATTTATTTTGAAGTTAGCCTTACACTACAGTACAAAAGTACAGAAAAGGACTTGCAAATGACCTATCTCCCAGAAACTGTAAACTTTCGTTTTCAGACGAGAGCATTTGCTATGGGTGAAATGGAAAGAAGCTAGTAATTTATTTCTTCTGACGACAAAACTCAAAATGAGTGCACGCAGTGTCAACTTCAGAACAAAAATAGGAGTAATAAATAAGGTGACACCTGTCGCTATTTTGATTGCGCTAAAAAAAAGACTGACATGGTCGACAGCGACCATCTAATGCGATACTACCCTTTTGACAGGAAGGAAATGAAGTGATGGATGAAAGTTTTTTCACATTTTGATAATGATAAATTGGTATGATTCATATTAAACGTCTAAGCAGACTAGTAAATGTTGAATTCGTTGATGAAATTGCAGAGGCTCTGATGAACAAAGAAGCATGGTTGAAGCAACTTCCACTCAAAATAGTTCACTTGTAAACAAAATGAGCATGAGATATTTTCCTTAAGCGATCCAGGCAGCGTTAGAACAGCTGTAAGGCTTCTTCAGAAAGACTCAAGTGAAGAGCTGGGGAAGCGTCAAGTAAATATACAAGGTACTATTGTGAAGAATGTTACGTAGGAATTCGTTTTACAAGAATGCTTCGAAATTTTTCATGCTATGGTACATATAAATAGGTAAGTTCCAGTGAGGATCTACATGCTCAATCAGTTACATTTTCAGTACTAATCAGTCATAAATCTGTCTCCATTTAGGAAACAAAAATATGTTTTATCTGTTATGAAACTACCACATTTTCATTTCAGTATAATAAGCGGTCACTGATATACGTCTATGTATCTTTTCAGTAGAAGAATGACCCCCCTTTCAAATGCAGTCAATTAATTGTATGTTGTAGAACAAGCTACATATAATTCAGAAAAGCACAGTATCAGCTAGTTCAACCACACCCTACACGCTCAGACGTCAAAGTGTTACGTAGAAGTTTAATACGAACACACAGTCCGCAGTAGAGTGAAAATTTTTTCTCGAGTTTTACTTGTCATCAGTTGCGCCTATAACAGTGTAGCACCTACGCCGAAATCGCATGTTTATAGTCTGTCTACATGTCTCTCAACTATCGTGTAGATTCCAAAACTCGGTTCGCCAGTGGTACAACGTCGGAGATACGATTTGTCGGCAGTCATTTTTCAGTTCCTGCGATGTACTCTCTTCAATCTTTCACTGCTTTCTAATGGCTCATTAATTGTGTTCTCGGTAAACAGCGGAGAATCTGTTTTAACGTTAAGAGAACATAGAGAAAACTACGCTACTTTATTAAAATAGCATAACAATGAGAAAAGACTCATATTTATTGGAATAAATCCGAAATAAAAACATAATTCACTTAAGAAATATGTCGCTTACAGCGCTCTCGATCGACCTGTACTGGAATACCACTAACGTCTCACCCCCGATTCTGTAAACAACGAAGGAAGATTAGTGTTTAACGTCCCGTCAACATCAAGGTCGTTAAAGATGATGAACAAACTTGTGGAAAGAAAGCGGCCGTGCCCTTTAAACGGAGCCATCCAGGCATTTGCTGAGGATAATCACTGAGAACTTGAGACACGATGGTCGGGCAGCGGATTTAAACTGAGGTCCTCCAGAATGTGATTCCAGTGTGCCAACCACTGTCCGATTCTTTAAGGATTCATACTCCAGACTGCAAACACCATCAGAAGTCTGACTGATTTACAAATAAGTTAATGCGTTGAGTATCTTCTGTTAAGCATGAAGCTTTATGAGTGAAAACGCAAAAGGGTTGACATTATATTTAAATTCTATCAGAACACTTAATCAGTATGGTCAGAGTAATTTGCAATAGGTTTTACGAAAAGCTGGTTTTTCACGCATCTCAGTGTTTATGTCTTCTTGTATCTTGGAATATGTATCATAAAGCGAAGGAATTTTCCAGATACATTCAGTGGGTCATGTGGACGAGCTTCAGAATAGTTTAGTTCAATTTTTGTAATTATTTATTTTCTGGCCAAAGACGTAAGAAATGTATAAAGCTCAGTCTCTCACAATATTAGTATTCTGACTGAGAACAAATAAAAATAATTGAAAAATAAAATTAAAAAAATAATCAAAAATTTATAGTTCTCTCTATGAATAACGAAAAATTAAATTACGTTGTATTTGACTGTTTCTATAAAGAAACATTTTCTAACATCTCCTAACCATTAATACAATAACGTTCCCGCATCCAACAGACAACATTCCTCGTCTTGCCGCTGCAACTGCGTGAATATCCTGCACCCAGCAACATGCCAAAATAATTCAAAACAAATACTGCTGTCCATGCTGAGGGCAGTGCTTGCTCACAGTTACTGATACAAGTATCGCCCCCTTCTTATATAGAAATGGAATTATCAGGAGGGGTTTAGTCAACACGCTTTAAGCAGTAGAAAAATGAAAGAAAGCGATAAAAAGTTTTTATTTACTATATTTTGAAAACTGATAATTTAAACAGTTACAAACTTTACTCGGATCTTTTCTTTTCTTCGTCAGATTGATTAGCAATAACTTTAAGGGGACCTGGACGTGAACGGGGTGCATTTTTATCCCTCGCTCTCAGTGCACATTACTCTTGATCTACAATGCGGAGGAAGTTGTGTTTTTTTTTCAACAATGAATGATGTTAATTCAAGCTGTAGAAGAAAATTTATTGAAATATATGTTATATTTTAAGAATTACAGTATTTAGCCTAAAAGATGCTTTTATAATACACGTTCCCATTCTGGTACAGTTTTCTGATCCACCATTAGTATAGTAGCATTCAAACTGTGGCAGGCTGTGGTCAACATTCACAGGAGCACATTGATTCCTGTCGTTTTGTAGTTTGGAGTATATCGGAGGGAACAGAAAAGTCCTTATTATACCACATTACTATTTTAACTAAAAAACACCACTAAAATTACATACAGAATGACAAACATAGATCATTCCTGCGATGTATTAGGCATAATACAAAGATGCTATCCCATTCTTCAGTTGAGAGAAATTTTTTAAACATGATTAAAACCATTGTGAACTTATATGTACCTAACGTTCTGAAAATGTAGTTCCGAGAAAATGAGAAAGGAATGTTCACAGTGTTTTTGACTCACCGTATGCCTCTTTCAGAATATTACAACAGCATAATCGTGCTGGCGAGCTGCTTCTTTGTCCTCTTCTTCGGGAGCCTTTTCCTTACTGTTGACTTTAGTGGTGGCTTCCACAGCCCTTTCAGCTTCAACTAATTGCCGACGATCTATTGCAGTCAGAGCAGCTATCATATTATTTGCTTGCTGGATGCCTAATTTGTACATTACTTTTGTCCTGCTGATTAAACCATCATTGAAACATATGACAGAATCCATCACACCCATTTTGAGTACTGTCCATCCAACAAACATTGTTTTTGGTACTCGTTGCCACGAGCAGCTGTTGCAACTCTCATTAAGGTTTTGTGTACGGCCATGTAGTCATTTGCTAAGTAATTTTTTATCTGCGAGGTACCTGTATTTTTGCTTTATTGTATTCATGACTGTGGCAGGCATTGAATGTATATGGTGTTACTCTTTGCCTGAATCCAGTGTGCAGACATTTGTTCAAAGAGCGTTTAAGACTGTAAGAACAATTTAAAAGTTAATACACCATACATTTTTGGAAAGGGAAGAAATTTGTCTTTCAGATGGTGTCAAAATTTTTTTTTTTCGATTTTTCAGTCCTTACACGTCCAGGTGCCCTTAATTAGTCCACAACGTCTGTAATCAAAAATCAGTTATCTGACCACAAGAAAGATACTAATATTTCTATGTATGCATGCACAAACCTGACAATACCATACTGGATTAACGGCAAGACTGGAAAAGGTTGGAAGAAGACCTGCGTGCGTGTGTGATCTAAGTGCTCGACGAACAACAGCTACAGTCTTAATATGGGAATTAATATGCACCGTGGGAAGTATTACTCATAAAAATACGACAGCCGTGGTCGGTGGGATAATCAGGAAACAGGCTTACTCTGACCTATGTCAGAGAAAAATGGGATCACGTGCGTGGGCCTGACAGTCTTCCTTCTCGTACACTATCCCTGAACGTAACAGGCAGAGAGCAAAAGGGGACTAGTATACAGTGCACATTCTGTCACACACCGCATTGAGGTTTGTGCAGTGCATATGTAAACGTTGTCACAAGAAGAATATTTTGTGCTTCCTCATCACTGTGACACGAATAATGTAGAACTACTATAGCGATGTATATCACTATTGTAGAAACAGTGGAATTTCTGCTAAATATGATGGGCGTTCAAAAGCAAACGAGCTGGAGGCATAATTACGGAAACCAGTACCTGTATGTTAGAAGTATTGACCCTGGCTGTTGAGACACTTGTCCCACACAAGGCGGTGAATGGCTGTCTCATAAAATTCCCGGGGCTGCGATGTGGACCATTTCCATACCTACAGCTAGACATCGTCGTCCGAAGGGAATCGTTTGACCATCAGAACCTTTTTAAGGGGACCAAAAATGGCGTAATAACAGAAAGAGAGGTCCGGACTGTATGGAGGGTGGCCGAGAACCACCCATTTGAAATTCTACTGGAATGCCGCAGCGGTGTTGGCCGTATTAAGTTTTGCATTATCGTGGATAAGCATGACCCCACATGGGAGATTACCTGGTCGTTTTGATTTGATCGCTTGGCGAACGGTGGCCAAGGTTTGCGAGTAACGCTGGACATTCACTGTTGTCCCGTGCTGCAGGAAGTGAATCAGAAGGGGGCCAAGTTGGTCCTACTCTCGAGTGGATGGCCTTGGCTTTTTTTTTTCTTTGGTGCTGGTGACCCTGGATGCTTCCACTGGGGACCTTGTCGTTTTCTGGTTCGAAATGATGACACCGTGACTCATCTCCAGCCACCACTCGTGCCAGGAAAGCATTCCCTTCCCGAGCACAGCGCTGCAGATTAGCAAGACAGTGGACCATTCGACATGCTTCCTGCTGTGGTTCAAGACTGTGGGGCACCCATTGGGAACACACTTCGCCCATGTGCAGTCGTTGCATCACGATGGTGTGAACACTTCCGACGCTCAATCCGACCATGGCGGCTATGGCTTTCACTGTTACTTCGGTGGTCCTGGGTAATGAGTGCATGTCGTCAGTAATGCAGTGTGGCGCTCCAGACCGGGGATCATCGGCTAACAACACCCGTCCTTCACTGAAGCGCTTGTGCTATGCCTTGACGCTTGCAATGGACATGCAGTGTTCGCCGTACACTTGTGCCATTCATCGATGAATGTTCGTTCCTCCTACTTCTTCCACGCGCAACACCTTTTTGCTCTTCTATTGACTCCTCCATGTCACTGTTTGCAGTGCGACTGGGAATATTGATGCATCCTGCTGCTAGCCCTGTTTAGTCACGTGACGTGCACGTGTGCCCTCTAGCGACGGGCTATGAACTTCTACGCTCTGGTTAGAACCACACCTCGTTACACAAGCCACGATATTACCCTCCTGTCACCAGTATGCGCATTCCGGCTCTTTTCTTTTTGAACGCCCCTTACACAGATAAACTACAAGAAATTATCACTGAGAAGACAAAGAGCAGAAAAGGTCGTACGGGCGTGTTGCTGAAAATGCACTCCAAGAGAGATACACCGACTTGAAGATGGAGATAAAATATGGTTGGCAATGTACGTTTCAATGACTGAAAGCACACACGAGAACACATAACCCAAGTGGTAACGCTATGTTTTAGTTCTGCACTCATGAGGGCCGTGGCCTGGACGCCCGTCATGTAGTAGCCATGTAACTCTCCCTCTCTTCAGAGGCAGGGTCACCTGCAGGAAGTGTAAATGCTGCATATCTCGCCTGTGAGGCCTTTCAGAAGAATGACTGCTTCCATGAGATGGTCGCCAAGATTTTGAGCCCACACATGGGAGCAGAACCAGTGCTGATATGATACCACAGGTGGTCACCATACCAGAAAGGTGGGTGTTGTGAAGACTAACGATACCGACCCCAAAGAACATAGCGTAATCCTTGAACGGGATGAATAACAGAAATCCCAACACAGTGGTGACCTGTGCGACGAATCAGCGATAAAACCATCGCATCACACACAGACCCATAAGTACGAGGTAATAAGATCTGCACGCATTGCAAGTGATACGAATAGTTGCAGTTGTCTTGGAGAATGCGCCACAACTCTTGTGGCTTACCCTATGCTGGTAGGTCACCTATCTGATGCTGTTACCACTGGCATTATTGAAGATTTTTTTACTTCCACATTCATGCTGAAGTGCCTCCGGGAATAGCGTTTTCGGCCATGTGTCCATATAGCCTCTTTTGCTCCCAGTCCTTTCAGGGACTGTAACCTACAGTTTGTCGCTAAACAGCAGAATTACTGAGTTGAAGGGTCTAATGCTAGTCTCTGCCTGTTAGTAATCTTATTTCAACAGATTACCTCCCTTCTCTACTTCAGTAAGCTAGACACGCAGTTGTATGGATGTCTATACACAGTGCGTCACTTCGTGGAGGGGGTCACGGTACCAGTGTTAGATTAAAATCTCCTGGTCTTGGCAGTCGTCCATTCACATATAAGAAAGCAATGGTTATTTTAGAAAGTTAAATAAGCTACGGTCTCACTCCCTAAGCAATCTAATAGTTCAACAAGACCTTCAGCATATTACTTAAGTTCGCATTGAAGCTTTATCCACAGAAGGCAAAACTTCGGGTGGTGTATTTCCTGCAGATATTGAAGTGACTCTGAATCATAAGTTTAAAAAGTCCCGTCATCTCCTCACTTTATATCTGACCATCCTCCATTGACGTACTTATATACTTGTTCTCCCTCTCTCTCGCTCTTTTCTCTCTTTCTCTCTCTCTTCCACTCTGCCTCACTTGCCTCACCTTTATGCTAGAACCCTCCATATCTGTACGCAGCTCCCTCTTTTTCTCCAGATTATACCTCCTACACGCTCCGCCAGAGAGTCCCCCAGGAAATCATGAGTGAAATGGGAATTTACGGGCCACGGTGGTCTATAAAACACATCCACAGACAGCGGCAAAGAGCAATTTATTCGCTCTGTGATCAATGTAATGCCTGGAAAATGTGCAAATTCAGCTACCTGTCACATGAAAGAAGCACTCTCTGAGAAAAGAGAGCGTAGAGAAAGGTATAGATAAAGAAAGAATTATTCACTGTACTGTGATTAACATTGAAGAGTGCCTGGAAGAATTATTTATATCGCAAGAGTTTAAAACTGTGAATATATTTTGCTCATTAAGAAATATAGTTGTATGAACAAAAGTAGTAACTGTCGGAATGTGAAACATTAAGACGAAGAAGTATATCAAAGATTGCTCTAAGAATCACCTCGTGTTTAGCATAATATACAAATTACAGAAGACTGGTATAGCGCCCGATGCTTTGCTTACATGATCTGTGTGGTCTGTATAGGTTTTCTTTTCTTTAATCGAATTTTTATATTCGCAAATATTGCAACACCTTATAAACTTTTCACACTGATTAAAGCCATAGAAGCATTGTTCTTCTCGTATATCCTTGTGATCAAAAATTGATTTTTGTAGCTGCAGTTCGCGGTTTTTGTTAATCCTGGTTTTTGCCTTCTGCTCGTGTTAATTCTATAGAAGCTTTGATTCCCTAGTACATATTTCTTTCAGTGTAGCATAGTAGTAATTCACCAGTTCTCATAGATTTAGCTTTAAAAGCTTTTCTTAAAAAAGCTTTTCAAAAAAAATTTCATCTTTTTTTTACGATCGTATTGACCGACTAGGATCACGTTAGCAACTTCAGTTCCTCTTCTTCCTTTGTTGTTACTTCTTATATTTTTCCAGTACTCCCTCATTTTCTCCTCATGAAGTCTCTTCCTTCTTCTGTCCATGTTGTTCCCGATTTTTTATTTCTTCTGCTTTGAAAGCCTCCCAAATTTATTTTGTTTTTAAATCGGTTCCTTTCTGCTATTTCTGATTCTTTGATGTTGTTTCTTTCAAGATATTTTCTTACTTCTGTAATGCATGCTATTGTCGATTCTAGTATTCCCTCATTGTCTCCTCATGAAGTCTCTTCCTTCTTCTGTCCACGTTGTTCCCGATTTTTTATTTCTTCCGCTTTGAAAGCCTCCCAAATTTAATTTGTTTTTAAATCGGTTCCTTTCTGCTATTTCTGATTCTTTGATGTTGTTTCTTTCAAGATATTTTCTTACTTCTGTAATGCATGCTATTGTCGATTTCTTCTTCCAGAAATATAAGAGTATTTGTTTTGTTAATCTATTTCCATCCATTCGGTAGAGATGTTCAAGAAAGGTTAATCTTCGTTTGGCCATTACTTCAGATATTTTCTCTATATTTTTGTAGATCTCCTCATTACTTCTTGTTTTCCAACCATCTGCAGTTTTCATTGCACCCATCAATTTTCTAATAATCTTTCTTCCCAGTACCTCTAGTTTGTCCATCTTATAGTTCATCAGATCCATATAACCCTTCTGGTCGTACCACTGTGGTGTAGTGTTTTACTTTTGTTTTTCTAGATACACATTTCTTGTTGTAAATATTTTTGGTCAAAACGTATGCTCTTTCCATTTTTGTTAATTCTTACATCTATTGCAGATATTTCTAGTCCAATTTGTTATATAGTTTCTCCAAGAAATTTGAATTTATTTACTCGCTCTATTTAACCTATTTGTGTTTGTATGTATTTTGGTGCATTTTTTACATTTGTCATGAATTTTGTTTTTTCAGCTGAAATTTTGAGACCAGTTCTGTTTTCTAATTTTTCCAGAATGTTTATTTGAGTAACTGCTTCTGCCAGGTTTTCTGAAAGTATTGCGAAATCATACGCAAAAGCCAAGCAGTTTACCTTAATTCCATTTATTTTCCTTCCCAGAGTTATTGGTTCAATTTTGTCTTTTTTCAGCTCCGAATTCCAGATCCTTACAATTTTTTCTAGAACAGAGTTTAACAGTACTTATTTATTTACACGCCACGTTCCGTAGGACAAAATTGAAGAGCAGATATCCAAGGTCATGGAACATATCAGTACATAAAATTACAAAATAAAAATAATAACAGATAAAAATAAAATGTTTATGATTGTGCAAAAAGTAAATCTATAAGTTTAAGTAAACCCAATCAACAATACAACAAGAATCAGCTTACCTTTTCAAGAACTCCTGGACATAATAGCAGGTGTAACCCATAAGGAAACTCTTCAGTTTCGATTTGAAAGCGAGTGGATTATTGCTAAGATTATTGAATTCGAGTGGTAGCTTATTGAAAACGGAACCAGCAGTATATTGCACGCCTTTCTGCATTGGGGTTACGGAAGTCCGATCCTAATGCAGGTTCGATTTCTGCCGAGCATTAACCGGATGAAAGCTGCTTATTCTCGGAAGTTAGATTGGAAACAGCTATCGCAAAATGTAATACCATACGACATAATCGAATGAAAATGAGCAAAGTAGACTATATTTCGTGCCGAACGATCACTTACTTCCGATACCGTTAGAATACTAAAAGCAGGATTAAGCTCTTGAACAAGATCTTGAACGTGGGATTTACTTCAGATAACCATGTTTCTGAACACCTGGAAATTTTAAATGTTCAGTTTCACTAATAATATGTCCATTCTGTGACATTAAAAGGTCAGGTTTCGTTAAACTGTGGGTTAGAAACTATGATAACTGAGTATTACTGTTATTTAGCATTAGGTTATTTTCCACAAGCCGTGGACTTAGGTCATGAACTACACTATTTGAAACAGAGCCACTGTTGCGCACAACATCCTTTACTACCAAGCTATTGTCATCAGTAAACAGAAATATTTTAGAGTTACAAGAGGGCATATCGTTTATAAAAGTAAGGAACAGGAGTGGCCCCAACACTGATCCCTGGATCACCCGCAACCCCACTTGACTGTTTCCCACTCAAACCCCACATCACAGCCATTCCCAACATTCCGAGTAATGACATTTTGCTGTCTGTTGCTAACGTAAGAGGTGAACCACTTGTGATCTACTCCCCATATCTCGTAATTTTTCTTCTGGGGCAATATTTTATGATCAACACAATCAAACGCCTCAGTTAAATCAAAAAATATGCCTATCATTCGAAACCTTTGGTTTAACCCATCCAGTACATCACAGAGAAAAGACAATATAGCATCTTCAGTTGTTGGAAGACTTCTAAAGCAGAACTGTGCATTTCATAGCAAATGTAATATAAAATGATCAATTATCCTTACATGCACAGCCTGCTCTACAACTTTAGGAAACACTCATGGCATAGAAATAGTTGGAAAATTATCTGCATTATTCCTTTCTCCATTTTATAAAGCGGATTTACTACTGAGTACCCTAATCGTTGAGGAGACTGGCAATTGCTAAACGAAAAATTACAAATATGGCTAAATACAGGGCTAACATGTGTAGCGCAGTACTTTAACATTCTGCTAGGCACTCCATCATAACCATGAAAGTGCTTAGACTTCAGTGATTTAATTATTGAGTCAATGTCCTCCTTGTCTGTATCTCATAGGAGTATTTCTGAGATCAATCTCGGAAAGGAATTTGCCAAAAAAGTTATATGATTCCCCATAGAAACTAAATTTTTATTTAATTCGCCAGCAATGCTCAGAAAATAATTGTTGAATGCTGCACTACGTCTGATTTATCAGTAACAGAAATATATTTACTACGAAGTGACTTTTTATCGTCGAACTTGTGCTGCTGACCAGATACTTCCTTTACAACAACTGACCATATGGTTTTAATTTTATCCTGTGAATTAACTGTTCTATTTGTATACTACATACGCTTTGTCTTTCTTATAACATTTTTAAGCTCCTTACAATACTGTTTGTAATGGGCTACTGCAGCTTGATTGTGACTACTCCTATCATTTTGATATAATTACCATCTTGTTCTACGTGATATTCTTATCCCACTAGTCAGCCACCTAGGCTACCTATCACTGTCACTATTCCGTTTAGAACGATCGAATGGAAAGCAACTCTCAAAGAGCATGAGAAATGTATTAAGGAAAGCATTATATTTGTCATCTGTGTTATCGGCACTATAAACATTCCAATATCTGTTCAGTGCAGTGCCCTGATACGTTTATGCACTCAAATGGAATATTGTTTTTTTACTTACATAGCCATTCCGCCATCCCGCATGGAACTCCTTGAAAAACAGCCAGCTAATCTGTATCCTGGTAAAGGAAGTCTCTGAATTGTCAAATTATTTAACTGGTGCTCCGACATACCAATAATTTCAGAGTCAACATATATGAGCAGATCACTAAATACCTCTTATATTTTGAAGAAATATGCTAATTCCTTCTCTATTTGGGAACATGACACCGCCTGAAGGTGAGCCCTTAGTTAGAAGGACTTCCTTTAAGCTGGTGTATCTATCAGCTGACTTGGGTCTAAAAAAGTAACACCTCTAGCACCAACTACTACAGGAATTTGTCCATAAGTGATCCCACCACCACCCGCTACACTGTCACCTATAAGCTTTGCCAACACCCGCTTCCTGTAACTATTCAGGTGCAGGTCACGCCTAGTGAACCCTGACCTACTGATAGACCCAACTGCTATCACTGAAATATTTTTCACCCTGTTACGTGGTATTTTTTTATTTCCAGTCGAGAAACTTTTAGCTATGAAAATGCACTGATCATGAAATCATTTCGTAATACTATTGCCCGCATCTCGTGGTCGTGCGGTAGCGTTCTCGCTTCCCACGCCCGGGTTCCCGGGTTCGATTCCCGGCGGGGTCAGGGATTTTCTCTGCATCGTGATGGCTGGGTGTTGTGTGATGTCCTTAGGTTAGTTAGGTTTAAGTAGTTTAAGTTCTAGGGGACTGATGACCATAGATGTTATGTTCCATAGTGCTCAGAGCCATTTTTTCGTAAGACTATTCAATCCCTGTTTCACTCCCTTAGGGGGTTGAATTTCCAAAAGTATGTATTATTTTATTTCTAACCGAGAAGTAAAGTATCAGTTTTCATAGATGTATCCCCTGTTTCACCTCTTTAAAGGTGGTTATAGAAAAATTGGTTTTTTAAACTACATCTACAGTATGGGAACAACACATTTTCCATATTTCAGGTTTTTGTCCTTAGCTCCCTGGGCGGGAAGTTGATGAGTCAGTCAGGCCATCATTGCCTGTTATATGTGAATGCGGAAGTTTTAACTCCTTCCATCAGTGTTTCTAACATAACCGTCTAACGGAATCGACTTTGACTTTAATTAATATCATTTAAATTGTATTTGTGCCATCACAAGTCTAAATCATTTCAGTGGACATAAATACGAACATGTGTATCACTCGGTGCTATCGGCAACATTAAGTAACACTTCTAAGGAACAAAATAGCAATTAAAAAACTGTTGGCAGGTTAACTCTGAGTATGATATGTGTTTGCCCCATCACAAAAGTGGCCACTTCGGTAACTTGTATAGAAGTGACAAAAGAGTGTCCAACCCGGAGCTCCTAAACTGAGGAGCGGCAAAGCTTTGTGACTGTAAGCTCTGAAGCGTGCCTGGGTGAACACCGTTTCCGCTGCGACGGAATATAGAACAACTTGAACAGCAGTGCTCGTACAAAAAAAGAATTATCGATCATGAGCTACTTGTTGGTAAGGGGAATTGGTGACGAAGTGAAGCGGAGACATTTACTTATTTAAACCAGCTTTATTAGGGTTGAGCCCTTCTCTTACGTCGAACGATGGTTAATTTATACTACATTTTTTACCTCACAACTACTTCGAGATAATAATTCATAATAACGAAATGATACCAAAGGAATTAAAAAGTTATTTGGCACATCATTTGACTGAAACGAAATCCATCTATTCCGTTTGGAGTAGCAGTTCTAAGAACTAATAGCAATATAGCACCAAACGCATTACTACCACCAATAATTTCCTTATGTCTTAATAACAACATCAATCACAGATGAAGCTACATTGTCTCCCAAATCGCTTATATAGATAAGGAAAAGCAAAGGACCTATAGTACTACCTCGGGGGAAGCCAGAAATCACCTCTGTATTCTTCGATGAGTATTCGTCAGTTACTTCGAACCGTGACCTCTCTGACAGGAAATCAAGAATCCAGTCACATAACTGAGACGATATTCCATAGGCACGCAGTTTCACTAAAAGCCGCTTGTGTGCTACAGTGTTAAAAGCCTTCCGGAAATCCAGAAATATGGCATCCATTTAAAATTCCTTCTCACTAGTACTCAACGTTTCATGCGAATAAAGAGCTAATTATGTTTCAGAAGAACGACATTTCCTAAATCTATGTTGACTGTGAGTAAATAGACCGTTTTCGTCAAGGTAATTCATAATTTTTCAACACAATATACGTTCAAAAATACTGCTGCATATTGAATTTAATGATATGGGCCTTTAATTTAGTGCATTACTCCTACTACCTTTCTTGAACATTGCTGTGACCTGTGCAACTGTCGAATCTTTGGGTACGGATCTTTTGTCGAGCGAGCGTTTGTATGTTATTGGTGAGTATGAAGCTATCGCATCAGCATACTCTGTAGGGAACCTAACTGGTATACAG
This sequence comes from Schistocerca gregaria, assembly GCF_023897955.1. Taxonomy (NCBI): domain Eukaryota; kingdom Metazoa; phylum Arthropoda; class Insecta; order Orthoptera; family Acrididae; genus Schistocerca; species Schistocerca gregaria. Next base: position 100,805,294 of record NC_064920.1, read on the forward strand.
TCTGGACCAGAAGACTTGCTTTTATTAAGTGATTTAAGTTGCTTCACTACTCCGAGTATATTTACTTCTAAGTTACGCATGTTGGCAGCTGTTCTTGAAATGTGGAGTATACACTTCGTCTTCTTTTGCTAGTGCATTTAGGAGGGCTGTGTTTAATAACTCTACTTTGGAGCACCGTCTTCGTTAGTATTTCAACTGCTGTCGCGCAAAGAAGGCATTGACCGGAAAAATATTGGAAATTTGTGGTAAGTTCCTATGGGACAAAACTGCTAAGGTCATCGCTCCATATGCTTACACAATACGTAGGCTAACTTAAAGTAACTTATGCTACCGCCAACACACACACACCCATGTCCGAGGGTGTAGCCGCGCGAACTGTGGCAAGGCACCCAAGACCGCACGGCTACCCTCCTCGGCAGGTTGATTGTGTCATACCTCACATACGACCAGAAACTCTTTGGATTTTTTGCCGGGTTTCGAGACAAAGTTTCGTTCTGTAAACTATTATAAGCGTCTCGCATTGAAGTCCGTGCTAAATTTCGAGATTCTGTAAAAGATCGCCAATCTTGGGGATTTTGCGTCTGTCTAAATTTGGCATGTTTGTTTCGTTGTTCTGCAGCAGTGTTCATACCCGTTTTGTGAACCAAGGAGGATCACCTCCGTCGTTTGTTAGTTTATTTGGTGTAAATCTCTCAAGTGCTGCCGATACTGTTTCCTTGAATTCAAGCCACATCTGGTCTACAACTACATTGTTAATTAGTAAGTAGTAGAGACTGTCTCTCAGGAAGGCGTGAAGTGAATTTTTACCTGCTGTTTTGAATAGGTATATTTTTCGTTAATTTTTGGAGGATTGTTGGTTACGATATTCAGTCTCGCTACGAAAAACCTTGTGTTCACTTATTCTTGTATCCGTTTTGATGCTCGTTATTAACTGAGGATGATTTGTTCCTAAGAGGTCAAGTGTGTTTTCACAACTGTTTACTGTTCGCGTTCTCTCATGTACTAACTGCTCGCATTCAGAGAATGCGTTAACACTATTTCGGTTTATGCCTACTTCTGGAATTAACCAAGAAACTCACGAAGTCTGATCTCGAAGACCTGTCGAAAATTTTGGAGCTCGCTCTCCAAGGCCATTTGTGGAGGAATGCTTCTATACTCCCCCTACCCTCCTTAATTTGCCAAGCTTACGATGTTTTTTTTTTTTCGGTTGCGTTGTCGTCTATTGTGTTTATTATTGACACGTCTTATTGATAGGTGTTGGGGTCTCCTTGACCGCGGTTCATGAACTACGTACCTGTTTTCTTCTGCAAGGTACCGTATAGCTCAAAATGTGTTGGCACGAATGTGTCAATTTTAACTTTCCCGAGTCTGAAGAAATTGTTAGTCGGTGTATTCAGGAAGGTGTTAGTGATATACAGGGTGTTACAAAAACGTTCCATTTCCCATTTATATAAGGTGTTACAAAAAGGTACGGCCAAACTTTCAGGAAACATTCCTCACACACAAAAGAAAGAAAATATTTTATGTGGACATGTGTCCGGAAACGCTTACATTCCAAGTTAGAGCTCACTTTATTACTTTTCTTCAAATCATATTAATCATGGAATGGAAACACACAGCAACAGAACGTACCAGCGTGACCTGAAACACTTTGTTACAGGAAATCTTCAAAATGTCCTCCGTTAGCGAGGATACATACATCCACCCTCCGTCGCATGGAATCCCTGATGCGCTTATGCAGCCCTGGAGAATGGCGTATTGTATCACAGCCGTCCACAATACGAGCACGAAGAGTCTCTACATTTGGTACTGGGGTTGCGTAGACAAGAGCTTTCAAGTGCCCCAATAAATGAAAGTAAAGAGGATTGAGGTCAGGAGAGCGTGGAGGCCATGGAATTGGTCCGCCTCTACCAATCCATCGGTCACCGAACCTGTTGTTGAGAAGTGTACGAACACTTAGACTGAAATGTGCACGAGCTCCATCGTGCATGAACCACATGTTGTGTCGTACTTGTAAAGGCACATGTTCTAGCAGCACAGGTAGAGTATCCCGTATGAAATCATGATAATGTCCTCCATTGAGTGTAGGTGGAAGAACTAAAATTAACATTTCAATTCCGGACACATGAGCCACATAACATCTTTTCTTTATTTGTGTGTCAGGAATGTACCTTTTTGTAATACCCTGTATATCAAGAAATAAATTTTACATTAGCCAGTGGTCACAGTTCTGCTATCGAACAAGTGTAAAATTCAGAGGAATACCTGCAGGAAAGTTGTGATGGGGATCTGTCCATTTCTTCAATGAAATACTTAAGGTTGTCTGTTAAAACTGAATGTATTCTGAGTGGTGGTGAAAATGTAGTTCCCAGCAATGAATGTCAATTTGACAGACTTTCTTCTTGTGAATATCGGGTGGAATTTTTATGCGCAAATTTGAACCCTGGAATTTAGTTTTATTTGGAAATTCATTTGGTACAGAGATTGTATAATTTTTCAGAATGTAAAATTCAGTACTCTAACAGTCTATTCACATGTACTATTTCACCACATAAAATTATCGCCTTTTGTGTGAAATAAAGTAAAATGGTACAGGCTTTCTTTATTCCAATAAAATAAGCACTAAAATAAGCACTTTAATAACACTTAAATAATGGAAAAAATAAATCTTATATAACACATATTATAAATTTCAAATGACTTTTGCTCTTAAATCTCGGTTTAAACACAGGGGTCCCAGAGACCCCATCTCGTGGTATACGTTACAGGAAAGTGACCTCGTGAGTTAAGGGTTAAACATGTATTTTCCCCAACATATCGAGGGTAAATTAAAGTCACCACCAACTATAATCGTATGAATCGGGTACGTGTTTTCTTTGAGCCTTTTAGCAGTTGTATCTTCTGAATTGGAGGTCGGTAAAAGGATCCACTTAATATTTTATTGCGGTTGCCAACAGTGACCTCTGTCCATATTAACTTACGTGAAGTAACTAATTCAATTACGCGACAAGGTAAACTACTTCCAACAGCAACAAACACGCCACCTCCAACCGTGTTTAGTCTATCCTTTCCGGACACCGTTAGGTACTTTGCAAAACTTTCGTCTGAGCTTATCTCCCGCTTTAGCCAGCTTTCAGTGCCTATAACGATTTGAGCATCATTGCTTTGTATTAGCGCTTGGATCTCTGGAAGTTTCCCAAAGCATCTACGACAATTTACAACTGTTATACCGATGGTTCCTGTACCGACGTTCTTCCTGTGTTCGGCTGCATCCATTGTGACTGAGGCACTTTTTGTGTTTTCCCGAGAGCTTCCAACCTACAAAAAACCGGCCAGTCCATGCCGCACAGCCCCTTCTACCTGTGTAGCCCCCTCCTGCGAGTAGTGGACACCTAAACTATTCAGCGGAACCCGAAATTCAACAACCCTTTTGCGCAAGTCGAGAAATCTGCAGCCTACACGGTCGCAGAACCGTCTGAGCCTCTCATTCAGATCTCCACTCGGCTCTGTACCAGAGGTCCGCTATCGGTCTTGTCGACTATGCTGCAAATGGTCAGATCTGCTTCCATTTCGTAAACGAGACTGGCAACCTTTACCACTTCCGTCAGCCGCTCGAAACCAGAGAGAATCTCTTCTGATCCAAAGTGACACATATCGGATTAGGGAAGAGTGGGGAAGAAAGTCGGCTGTGCCCTTTCAAAGGAATAATTCCTGTACTTGTCTGAAGCGATTGAGGGAAATCATGGAAAAGCTTATTCAGGATGACCGGAGGCGGGTTTGAACTGTCGTCGTCCAAAACACAACTCGAGCGTGCCAACCTTTGCGCTACGTCGCTCGGTGGAAAAGTGTCATTTTATGACGTAGGGAGTTCTGTGAGAGACTAATTGAAACAGAGACAGCTAGAGCCTTTTTGAAGAGAAAAAGGTCTGTGGGAGACGAGGTTACTTAAGAGATATATCACACACATCAAAAAAAGTTTCCCAACACCTCGGTTCCGAAAGTTCCTGAACCTGTACAGAAAATTGGAATAGATATCGGAGCGGGCCTCAGCACCCGTGGCTGCCGCGTCGCGGTCGCGAAGTGGGGCCGAGACTGTGCCAGTTAAGTTTTACATTCTGACGATAATTTATGAATCTATAGTTTTTCCTTGACGATGTCCACTATAGACAAACGATAGATGTTGTTATTCTGAAGAAGGTTGCGTTATTCCGACTGAAACCTAGGCAAATTTCTAGGTAAACGGTGCAACTGTGGCTACTCATTATTAAGATTAAAATTAATATTTATTGATGCTTAGCGTTAATCGTGCTGTTCTCAATATTTTGACTACATCCTGAACTGTCATGCAAGCTCTTCCATGTCCTTTGAAAACACTGTCATCCAGATAGATCAAACATTATTTTGGTTCCATTTTACATCTACATCTACTTACATACTCCGCAATCCATCATACGGTGCGTGGCGGAGGGTACCTCGTACCACAACCAGCATCCTCTCTCCCTGTTCCACTCCCAAACAGAACGAGGAAAAAATGATTACCTATATGCCTTTGTAGCCATGGTCTAGGGGTAGAGTCTTTGATTCCGGAATAGTCCCCCATTCGGATCTCCGGGAGGGGACTGCCAAGGGGGAGGTTATCATGAGAAAAGATTGAATAATCAACGAAAGGATAATGTTCTACGAGTCGAGGGCGAGGAATGTCAGAAGCTTGAACGTGGTAGGGAAACTAGAAAATCTGAAAAGGGAAATGCAAAGGCTCACTCTAGATATAGTAGGGGTCAGTGAAGTGAAGTGGAAGGAAGGCAAGGATTTCTGGTCAGATGAGTATCGGGTAATATCAACAGCAGCAGAAAATGGTATAACAGATGTAGGATACGTTATCAATAGGAAGGTAGGGCCGAAGATGTGTTACTGTGAACAGTTCAGTGACCGGGTTACTCTAATCAGAATCGACAGCAGACCAACACCGACAACGATAGTTCAGGTATACATACCGACGTCGCAAGCTGAAGATGAACAGATAGAGAAAGTGTATGACGATATTGAAAGGGTAATGCAGTATATAAAGGGGGACGAAAATCTAATAGTCATGGGCGACTGGAATGCAGTTGTAGGAGAAGGAGTAGAAGAAAAGGTTACAGGAGAACATGGGCTTGGGACAAGGAATGAAAGAGGAGAAAGACTAATTGAGTTCTGTAACAAGTTTCAGCTAGTAATAGCGAATACCTTGTTCAAGAATCACAAGAGGAGGAGGTATACTTGGAAAAGGCCGGGAGATACGGGAAGATTTCAATTAGATTACATCATGGTCAGACATATATTCCGAAATCAGATACTGGATTGTAAGGCGTACCCAGGAGCAGATATAGACTCAGATCACAATACAGTAGTGATGAAGAGTAGGCTGAAGTTCAAGACATTAGTCAGGAAGAATCAATACGCAAAGAAGTGGGATACAGAAGTTCTAAGGAATGACGAGATACGTTTGAAGTTCTCTAACGCTATAGATACAGCAATAAGGAATAGCGCAGTAGGCAGTACAGTTGAAGAGGAATGGACATCTCTAAAAAGGGCCATCACAGAAGTTGGGAAGGGAAACATAGGTACAAAGAAGGTAGCTGCAAAGAAACAATGGGTAACAGAAGAAATACTTCAGTTGATTGATGAAATGAGGAAATACAAACATGTTCCGAGAAAATCAGGAATACAGAAATACAAGTCGCTGAGGAATGAAATAAATAGGAAGTGCAGGGGAGCTAAGACGAAATGGCTGCAGGAAAAATGTGAAGACATCGAAAAAGATATGATTGTCAGAAGGACAGACTCAGCATACAGATAAGTCAAAACAACCTTTGGTGACATTAAAAGCAACGTTGGTAACATTAATAGTGCAACGGGAATTCCACTGTTAAATGCAGAGGAGAGAGCAGATAGGTGGAAAGAATACATTGAAAGCCTCTATGATGGTAAAGATTTGTCCGATGTGATAGAAGAAGAAACAGGAGTCGATTTAGAAGAGATAGGGAATCCAGTATTAGAATCGGAATTTAAAAGAGCTTTGGAGGACTTACGGTCAAATAAGGCAGAAGGGATAGATAACATTCCATTAGAATTTCTAAAATCATTAGGGGAAGTGGCAACAAAACGACTATTCACGTTGGTGTGTAGAATACATGAGTCTGGTAACATACCATCTGACTTTCGGAAAAGCATCTTACACACAATTCCGAAAACTGCAAGATCTAACAAGTGCGAGAATTATCGCACAATCAGCTTAACAGCTCATGCATTGAAGCTGCTTACAAGAATAATATACAGAAGAATGGAAAAGAAAACTGAGAATGCGCTAGGTGACGATCAGTTTGGCTTTAGAAAAAGTAAAGGCACGAGAGAGGCAATTCTGATGTTACGGCTAATAATGGAACCAAGGATAAAGAAAAATCAAGACACGTTCATAGGATATTATGCACGCCTTTCTGCATTGGGGTTACGGAAGTCCGATCCTAATGCAGGTTCGATTTCTGCCGAGCATTAACCGGATGAAAGCTGCTTATTCTCGGAAGTTAGATTGGAAACAGCTATCGCAAAATGTAATACCATACGACATAATCGAATGAAAATGAGCAAAGTAGACTATATTTCGTGCCGAACGATCACTTACTTCCGATACCGTTAGAATACTAAAAGCAGGATTAAGCTCTTGAACAAGATCTTGAACGTGGGATTTACTTCAGATAACCATGTTTCTGAACACCTGGAAATTTTAAATGTTCAGTTTCACTAATAATATGTCCATTCTGTGACATTAAAAGGTCAGGTTTCGTTAAACTGTGGGTTAGAAACTATGATAACTGAGTATTACTGTTATTTAGCATTAGGTTATTTTCCACAAGCCGTGGACTTAGGTCATGAACTACACTATTTGAAACAGAGCCACTGTTGCGCACAACATCCTTTACTACCAAGCTATTGTCATCAGTAAACAGAAATATTTTAGAGTTACAAGAGGGCATATCGTTTATAAAAGTAAGGAACAGGAGTGGCCCCAACACTGATCCCTGGATCACCCGCAACCCCACTTGACTGTTTCCCACTCAAACCCCACATCACAGCCATTCCCAACATTCCGAGTAATGACATTTTGCTGTCTGTTGCTAACGTAAGAGGTGAACCACTTGTGATCTACTCCCCATATCTCGTAATTTTTCTTCTGGGGCAATATTTTATGATCAACACAATCAAACGCCTCAGTTAAATCAAAAAATATGCCTATCATTCGAAACCTTTGGTTTAACCCATCCAGTACATCACAGAGAAAAGACAATATAGCATCTTCAGTTGTTGGAAGACTTCTAAAGCAGAACTGTGCATTTCATAGCAAATGTAATATAAAATGATCAATTATCCTTACATGCACAGCCTGCTCTACAACTTTAGGAAACACTCATGGCATAGAAATAGTTGGAAAATTATCTGCATTATTCCTTTCTCCATTTTATAAAGCGGATTTACTACTGAGTACCCTAATCGTTGAGGAGACTGGCAATTGCTAAACGAAAAATTACAAATATGGCTAAATACAGGGCTAACATGTGTAGCGCAGTACTTTAACATTCTGCTAGGCACTCCATCATAACCATGAAAGTGCTTAGACTTCAGTGATTTAATTATTGAGTCAATGTCCTCCTTGTCTGTATCTCATAGGAGTATTTCTGAGATCAATCTCGGAAAGGAATTTGCCAAAAAAGTTATATGATTCCCCATAGAAACTAAATTTTTATTTAATTCGCCAGCAATGCTCAGAAAATAATTGTTGAATGCTGCACTACGTCTGATTTATCAGTAACAGAAATATATTTACTACGAAGTGACTTTTTATCGTCGAACTTGTGCTGCTGACCAGATACTTCCTTTACAACAACTGACCATATGGTTTTAATTTTATCCTGTGAATTAACTGTTCTATTTGTATACTACATACGCTTTGTCTTTCTTATAACATTTTTAAGCTCCTTACAATACTGTTTGTAATGGGCTACTGCAGCTTGATTGTGACTACTCCTATCATTTTGATATAATTACCATCTTGTTCTACGTGATATTCTTATCCCACTAGTCAGCCACCTAGGCTACCTATCACTGTCACTATTCCGTTTAGAACGATCGAATGGAAAGCAACTCTCAAAGAGCATGAGAAATGTATTAAGGAAAGCATTATATTTGTCATCTGTGTTATCGGCACTATAAACATTCCAATATCTGTTCAGTGCAGTGCCCTGATACGTTTATGCACTCAAATGGAATATTGTTTTTTTACTTACATAGCCATTCCGCCATCCCGCATGGAACTCCTTGAAAAACAGCCAGCTAATCTGTATCCTGGTAAAGGAAGTCTCTGAATTGTCAAATTATTTAACTGGTGCTCCGACATACCAATAATTTCAGAGTCAACATATATGAGCAGATCACTAAATACCTCTTATATTTTGAAGAAATATGCTAATTCCTTCTCTATTTGGGAACATGACACCGCCTGAAGGTGAGCCCTTAGTTAGAAGGACTTCCTTTAAGCTGGTGTATCTATCAGCTGACTTGGGTCTAAAAAAGTAACACCTCTAGCACCAACTACTACAGGAATTTGTCCATAAGTGATCCCACCACCACCCGCTACACTGTCACCTATAAGCTTTGCCAACACCCGCTTCCTGTAACTATTCAGGTGCAGGTCACGCCTAGTGAACCCTGACCTACTGATAGACCCAACTGCTATCACTGAAATATTTTTCACCCTGTTACGTGGTATTTTTTTATTTCCAGTCGAGAAACTTTTAGCTATGAAAATGCACTGATCATGAAATCATTTCGTAATACTATTGCCCGCATCTCGTGGTCGTGCGGTAGCGTTCTCGCTTCCCACGCCCGGGTTCCCGGGTTCGATTCCCGGCGGGGTCAGGGATTTTCTCTGCATCGTGATGGCTGGGTGTTGTGTGATGTCCTTAGGTTAGTTAGGTTTAAGTAGTTTAAGTTCTAGGGGACTGATGACCATAGATGTTATGTTCCATAGTGCTCAGAGCCATTTTTTCGTAAGACTATTCAATCCCTGTTTCACTCCCTTAGGGGGTTGAATTTCCAAAAGTATGTATTATTTTATTTCTAACCGAGAAGTAAAGTATCAGTTTTCATAGATGTATCCCCTGTTTCACCTCTTTAAAGGTGGTTATAGAAAAATTGGTTTTTTAAACTACATCTACAGTATGGGAACAACACATTTTCCATATTTCAGGTTTTTGTCCTTAGCTCCCTGGGCGGGAAGTTGATGAGTCAGTCAGGCCATCATTGCCTGTTATATGTGAATGCGGAAGTTTTAACTCCTTCCATCAGTGTTTCTAACATAACCGTCTAACGGAATCGACTTTGACTTTAATTAATATCATTTAAATTGTATTTGTGCCATCACAAGTCTAAATCATTTCAGTGGACATAAATACGAACATGTGTATCACTCGGTGCTATCGGCAACATTAAGTAACACTTCTAAGGAACAAAATAGCAATTAAAAAACTGTTGGCAGGTTAACTCTGAGTATGATATGTGTTTGCCCCATCACAAAAGTGGCCACTTCGGTAACTTGTATAGAAGTGACAAAAGAGTGTCCAACCCGGAGCTCCTAAACTGAGGAGCGGCAAAGCTTTGTGACTGTAAGCTCTGAAGCGTGCCTGGGTGAACACCGTTTCCGCTGCGACGGAATATAGAACAACTTGAACAGCAGTGCTCGTACAAAAAAAGAATTATCGATCATGAGCTACTTGTTGGTAAGGGGAATTGGTGACGAAGTGAAGCGGAGACATTTACTTATTTAAACCAGCTTTATTAGGGTTGAGCCCTTCTCTTACGTCGAACGATGGTTAATTTATACTACATTTTTTACCTCACAACTACTTCGAGATAATAATTCATAATAACGAAATGATACCAAAGGAATTAAAAAGTTATTTGGCACATCATTTGACTGAAACGAAATCCATCTATTCCGTTTGGAGTAGCAGTTCTAAGAACTAATAGCAATATAGCACCAAACGCATTACTACCACCAATAATTTCCTTATGTCTTAATAACAACATCAATCACAGATGAAGCTACATTGTCTCCCAAATCGCTTATATAGATAAGGAAAAGCAAAGGACCTATAGTACTACCTCGGGGGAAGCCAGAAATCACCTCTGTATTCTTCGATGAGTATTCGTCAGTTACTTCGAACCGTGACCTCTCTGACAGGAAATCAAGAATCCAGTCACATAACTGAGACGATATTCCATAGGCACGCAGTTTCACTAAAAGCCGCTTGTGTGCTACAGTGTTAAAAGCCTTCCGGAAATCCAGAAATATGGCATCCATTTAAAATTCCTTCTCACTAGTACTCAACGTTTCATGCGAATAAAGAGCTAATTATGTTTCAGAAGAACGACATTTCCTAAATCTATGTTGACTGTGAGTAAATAGACCGTTTTCGTCAAGGTAATTCATAATTTTTCAACACAATATACGTTCAAAAATACTGCTGCATATTGAATTTAATGATATGGGCCTTTAATTTAGTGCATTACTCCTACTACCTTTCTTGAACATTGCTGTGACCTGTGCAACTGTCGAATCTTTGGGTACGGATCTTTTGTCGAGCGAGCGTTTGTATGTTATTGGTGAGTATGAAGCTATCGCATCAGCATACTCTGTAGGGAACCTAACTGGTATACAGTCTGGACCAGAAGACTTGCTTTTATTAAGTGATTTAAGTTGCTTCACTACTCCGAGTATATTTACTTCTAAGTTACGCATGTTGGCAGCTGTTCTTGAAATGTGGAGTATACACTTCGTCTTCTTTTGCTAGTGCATTTAGGAGGGCTGTGTTTAATAACTCTACTTTGGAGCACCGTCTTCGTTAGTATTTCAACTGCTGTCGCGCAAAGAAGGCATTGACCGGAAAAATATTGGAAATTTGTGGTAAGTTCCTATGGGACAAAACTGCTAAGGTCATCGCTCCATATGCTTACACAATACGTAGGCTAACTTAAAGTAACTTATGCTACCGCCAACACACACACACCCATGTCCGAGGGTGTAGCCGCGCGAACTGTGGCAAGGCACCCAAGACCGCACGGCTACCCTCCTCGGCAGGTTGATTGTGTCATACCTCACATACGACCAGAAACTCTTTGGATTTTTTGCCGGGTTTCGAGACAAAGTTTCGTTCTGTAAACTATTATAAGCGTCTCGCATTGAAGTCCGTGCTAAATTTCGAGATTCTGTAAAAGATCGCCAATCTTGGGGATTTTGCGTCTGTCTAAATTTGGCATGTTTGTTTCGTTGTTCTGCAGCAGTGTTCATACCCGTTTTGTGAACCAAGGAGGATCACCTCCGTCGTTTGTTAGTTTATTTGGTGTAAATCTCTCAAGTGCTGCCGATACTGTTTCCTTGAATTCAAGCCACATCTGGTCTACAACTACATTGTTAATTAGTAAGTAGTAGAGACTGTCTCTCAGGAAGGCGTGAAGTGAATTTTTACCTGCTGTTTTGAATAGGTATATTTTTCGTTAATTTTTGGAGGATTGTTGGTTACGATATTCAGTCTCGCTACGAAAAACCTTGTGTTCACTTATTCTTGTATCCGTTTTGATGCTCGTTATTAACTGAGGATGATTTGTTCCTAAGAGGTCAAGTGTGTTTTCACAACTGTTTACTGTTCGCGTTCTCTCATGTACTAACTGCTCGCATTCAGAGAATGCGTTAACACTATTTCGGTTTATGCCTACTTCTGGAATTAACCAAGAAACTCACGAAGTCTGATCTCGAAGACCTGTCGAAAATTTTGGAGCTCGCTCTCCAAGGCCATTTGTGGAGGAATGCTTCTATACTCCCCCTACCCTCCTTAATTTGCCAAGCTTACGATGTTTTTTTTTTTTCGGTTGCGTTGTCGTCTATTGTGTTTATTATTGACACGTCTTATTGATAGGTGTTGGGGTCTCCTTGACCGCGGTTCATGAACTACGTACCTGTTTTCTTCTGCAAGGTACCGTATAGCTCAAAATGTGTTGGCACGAATGTGTCAATTTTAACTTTCCCGAGTCTGAAGAAATTGTTAGTCGGTGTATTCAGGAAGGTGTTAGTGATATACAGGGTGTTACAAAAACGTTCCATTTCCCATTTATATAAGGTGTTACAAAAAGGTACGGCCAAACTTTCAGGAAACATTCCTCACACACAAAAGAAAGAAAATATTTTATGTGGACATGTGTCCGGAAACGCTTACATTCCAAGTTAGAGCTCACTTTATTACTTTTCTTCAAATCATATTAATCATGGAATGGAAACACACAGCAACAGAACGTACCAGCGTGACCTGAAACACTTTGTTACAGGAAATCTTCAAAATGTCCTCCGTTAGCGAGGATACATACATCCACCCTCCGTCGCATGGAATCCCTGATGCGCTTATGCAGCCCTGGAGAATGGCGTATTGTATCACAGCCGTCCACAATACGAGCACGAAGAGTCTCTACATTTGGTACTGGGGTTGCGTAGACAAGAGCTTTCAAGTGCCCCAATAAATGAAAGTAAAGAGGATTGAGGTCAGGAGAGCGTGGAGGCCATGGAATTGGTCCGCCTCTACCAATCCATCGGTCACCGAACCTGTTGTTGAGAAGTGTACGAACACTTAGACTGAAATGTGCACGAGCTCCATCGTGCATGAACCACATGTTGTGTCGTACTTGTAAAGGCACATGTTCTAGCAGCACAGGTAGAGTATCCCGTATGAAATCATGATAATGTCCTCCATTGAGTGTAGGTGGAAGAACTAAAATTAACATTTCAATTCCGGACACATGAGCCACATAACATCTTTTCTTTATTTGTGTGTCAGGAATGTACCTTTTTGTAATACCCTGTATATCAAGAAATAAATTTTACATTAGCCAGTGGTCACAGTTCTGCTATCGAACAAGTGTAAAATTCAGAGGAATACCTGCAGGAAAGTTGTGATGGGGATCTGTCCATTTCTTCAATGAAATACTTAAGGTTGTCTGTTAAAACTGAATGTATTCTGAGTGGTGGTGAAAATGTAGTTCCCAGCAATGAATGTCAATTTGACAGACTTTCTTCTTGTGAATATCGGGTGGAATTTTTATGCGCAAATTTGAACCCTGGAATTTAGTTTTATTTGGAAATTCATTTGGTACAGAGATTGTATAATTTTTCAGAATGTAAAATTCAGTACTCTAACAGTCTATTCACATGTACTATTTCACCACATAAAATTATCGCCTTTTGTGTGAAATAAAGTAAAATGGTACAGGCTTTCTTTATTCCAATAAAATAAGCACTTTAATAACACTTAAATAATGGAAAAAATAAATCTTATATAACACATATTATAAATTTCAAATGACTTTTGCTCTTAAATCTCGGTTTAAACACAGGGGTCCCAGAGACCCCATCTCGTGGTATACGTTACAGGAAAGTGACCTCGTGAGTTAAGGGTTAAACATGTATTTTCCCCAACATATCGAGGGTAAATTAAAGTCACCACCAACTATAATCGTATGAATCGGGTACGTGTTTTCTTTGAGCCTTTTAGCAGTTGTATCTTCTGAATTGGAGGTCGGTAAAAGGATCCACTTAATATTTTATTGCGGTTGCCAACAGTGACCTCTGTCCATATTAACTTACGTGAAGTAACTAATTCAATTACGCGACAAGGTAAACTACTTCCAACAGCAACAAACACGCCACCTCCAACCGTGTTTAGTCTATCCTTTCGGGACACCGTTAGGTACTTTGCAAAACTTTCGTCTGAGCTTATCTCCCGCTTTAGCCAGCTTTCAGTGCCTATAACGATTTGAGCATCATTGCTTTGTATTAGCGCTTGGATCTCTGGAAGTTTCCCAAAGCATCTACGACAATTTACAACTGTTATACCGATGGTTCCTGTACCGACGTTCTTCCTGTGTTCGGCTGCATCCATTGTGACTGAGGCACTTTTTGTGTTTTCCCGAGAGCTTCCAACCTACAAAAAACCGGCCAGTCCATGCCGCACAGCCCCTTCTACCTGTGTAGCCCCCTCCTGCGAGTAGTGGACACCTAAACTATTCAGCGGAACCCGAAATTCAACAACCCTTTTGCGCAAGTCGAGAAATCTGCAGCCTACACGGTCGCAGAACCGTCTGAGCCTCTCATTCAGATCTCCACTCGGCTCTGTACCAGAGGTCCGCTATCGGTCTTGTCGACTATGCTGCAAATGGTCAGATCTGCTTCCATTTCGTAAACGAGACTGGCAACCTTTACCACTTCCGTCAGCCGCTCGAAACCAGAGAGAATCTCTTCTGATCCAAAGTGACACATATCGGATTAGGGAAGAGTGGGGAAGAAAGTCGGCTGTGCCCTTTCAAAGGAATAATTCCTGTACTTGTCTGAAGCGATTGAGGGAAATCATGGAAAAGCTTATTCAGGATGACCGGAGGCGGGTTTGAACTGTCGTCGTCCAAAACACAACTCGAGCGTGCCAACCTTTGCGCTACGTCGCTCGGTGGAAAAGTGTCATTTTATGACGTAGGGAGTTCTGTGAGAGACTAATTGAAACAGAGACAGCTAGAGCCTTTTTGAAGAGAAAAAGGTCTGTGGGAGACGAGGTTACTTAAGAGATATATCACACACATCAAAAAAAGTTTCCCAACACCTCGGTTCCGAAAGTTCCTGAACCTGTACAGAAAATTGGAATAGATATCGGAGCGGGCCTCAGCACCCGTGGCTGCCGCGTCGCGGTCGCGAAGTGGGGCCGAGACTGTGCCAGTTAAGTTTTACATTCTGACGATAATTTATGAATCTATAGTTTTTCCTTGACGATGTCCACTATAGACAAACGATAGATGTTGTTATTCTGAAGAAGGTTGCGTTATTCCGACTGAAACCTAGGCAAATTTCTAGGTAAACGGTGCAACTGTGGCTACTCATTATTAAGATTAAAATTAATATTTATTGATGCTTAGCGTTAATCGTGCTGTTCTCAATATTTTGACTACATCCTGAACTGTCATGCAAGCTCTTCCATGTCCTTTGAAAACACTGTCATCCAGATAGATCAAACATTATTTTGGTTCCATTTTACATCTACATCTACTTACATACTCCGCAATCCATCATACGGTGCGTGGCGGAGGGTACCTCGTACCACAACCAGCATCCTCTCTCCCTGTTCCACTCCCAAACAGAACGAGGAAAAAATGATTACCTATATGCCTTTGTAGCCATGGTCTAGGGGTAGAGTCTTTGATTCCGGAATAGTCCCCCATTCGGATCTCCGGGAGGGGACTGCCAAGGGGGAGGTTATCATGAGAAAAGATTGAATAATCAACGAAAGGATAATGTTCTACGAGTCGAGGGCGAGGAATGTCAGAAGCTTGAACGTGGTAGGGAAACTAGAAAATCTGAAAAGGGAAATGCAAAGGCTCACTCTAGATATAGTAGGGGTCAGTGAAGTGAAGTGGAAGGAAGGCAAGGATTTCTGGTCAGATGAGTATCGGGTAATATCAACAGCAGCAGAAAATGGTATAACAGATGTAGGATACGTTATCAATAGGAAGGTAGGGCCGAAGATGTGTTACTGTGAACAGTTCAGTGACCGGGTTACTCTAATCAGAATCGACAGCAGACCAACACCGACAACGATAGTTCAGGTATACATACCGACGTCGCAAGCTGAAGATGAACAGATAGAGAAAGTGTATGACGATATTGAAAGGGTAATGCAGTATATAAAGGGGGACGAAAATCTAATAGTCATGGGCGACTGGAATGCAGTTGTAGGAGAAGGAGTAGAAGAAAAGGTTACAGGAGAACATGGGCTTGGGACAAGGAATGAAAGAGGAGAAAGACTAATTGAGTTCTGTAACAAGTTTCAGCTAGTAATAGCGAATACCTTGTTCAAGAATCACAAGAGGAGGAGGTATACTTGGAAAAGGCCGGGAGATACGGGAAGATTTCAATTAGATTACATCATGGTCAGACATATATTCCGAAATCAGATACTGGATTGTAAGGCGTACCCAGGAGCAGATATAGACTCAGATCACAATACAGTAGTGATGAAGAGTAGGCTGAAGTTCAAGACATTAGTCAGGAAGAATCAATACGCAAAGAAGTGGGATACAGAAGTTCTAAGGAATGACGAGATACGTTTGAAGTTCTCTAACGCTATAGATACAGCAATAAGGAATAGCGCAGTAGGCAGTACAGTTGAAGAGGAATGGACATCTCTAAAAAGGGCCATCACAGAAGTTGGGAAGGGAAACATAGGTACAAAGAAGGTAGCTGCAAAGAAACAATGGGTAACAGAAGAAATACTTCAGTTGATTGATGAAATGAGGAAATACAAACATGTTCCGAGAAAATCAGGAATACAGAAATACAAGTCGCTGAGGAATGAAATAAATAGGAAGTGCAGGGGAGCTAAGACGAAATGGCTGCAGGAAAAATGTGAAGACATCGAAAAAGATATGATTGTCAGAAGGACAGACTCAGCATACAGATAAGTCAAAACAACCTTTGGTGACATTAAAAGCAACGTTGGTAACATTAATAGTGCAACGGGAATTCCACTGTTAAATGCAGAGGAGAGAGCAGATAGGTGGAAAGAATACATTGAAAGCCTCTATGATGGTAAAGATTTGTCCGATGTGATAGAAGAAGAAACAGGAGTCGATTTAGAAGAGATAGGGAATCCAGTATTAGAATCGGAATTTAAAAGAGCTTTGGAGGACTTACGGTCAAATAAGGCAGAAGGGATAGATAACATTCCATTAGAATTTCTAAAATCATTAGGGGAAGTGGCAACAAAACGACTATTCACGTTGGTGTGTAGAATACATGAGTCTGGTAACATACCATCTGACTTTCGGAAAAGCATCTTACACACAATTCCGAAAACTGCAAGATCTAACAAGTGCGAGAATTATCGCACAATCAGCTTAACAGCTCATGCATTGAAGCTGCTTACAAGAATAATATACAGAAGAATGGAAAAGAAAACTGAGAATGCGCTAGGTGACGATCAGTTTGGCTTTAGGAAAAGTAAAGGCACGAGAGAGGCAATTCTGATGTTACGGCTAATAATGGAACCAAGGATAAAGAAAAATCAAGACACGTTCATAGGATTTGTCGACCTTGAAAAAGCGTTCGACAATATAAAATGGTGCAAGCTGTTCGAGATTCTGAAAAAAGTTTGGGTAAGCTATAGGGAGAGACGGATCATATACAATATGTACAACAACCAAGAGGGAATAATAAGAGTGGACGATCAAGAACGAAGTGCTAGTATTAAGAAGGGTGTAAGACAAGGCTGTAGCCTTTCACCCCTACTCTTCAATCTGTACGTCGAGGAAGCAATGATGGAAATAAAAGAAAGGTTCAGGAGTGGAATTAAAATACAAGGTGAAAGGATATCAATGATACGATTCGCTGATGACATTGCTATCCTGAGTGAAAGTGAAGAAGAATTAAATGATCTGCTGAACGGAATGAACAGTCTAATGAGTACACAGTATGGTTTGAGAGTAAATCGGAGACAGACGAAGGTAATGAGAAGTAGTAGAAATGAGAACACTGAGAAACTTAACATCGGGATTGATGGTCACGAAGTCAATGAAGTTAAGGAATTCTGCTACCTAGGCAGTAAAATAACCAATGACGGATGGAGCAAGGAGGACATCAAAAGCAGACTCGCTATGGCAGAAAAGGCATTTCTGGCCAAGAGAAGTCTACTAATATCAAATACCGGCCTTAATTTGAGGAAGAAATTTCTGAGGATGTACGTCTGGAGTACATTGTATGGTAGTGAAACATGGACTGTGGGAATACCGGAACAGAAGAGAATCGAAGCATTTGAGATGTGTTGCTATAGACGAATGTTCAATATTAGGTGGACTGATAAGGTATGGAATGAGGAGGTTCTACGCAGAATTGCAGAGGAAAGGAATATGTGGAAAACACTGATAAGGAGAAGGGACAGGATGATAGGACATCTGCTAAGACATGAGGGAATGACCTCCATGGTACTAGAGGGAGCTGTAGAGGGCCAAAAAACTGATGACAAAAAAAAAGAAAAATAAAACGAACTCTGATCTGCCTTATCTTCTCTTCGTGGTCTTTCCGCGAAATATAAGTTGGCGGCAGTAAAATTCTACTGCAGTGTCAGCCTCAAATGCTGGTTCTCTAAATTTCCTCAATAGTGATTCACGAAACGAACACCTCCTTCCTCCAGAGACTCCCACACCATTTCCTGAAGCATTGCTGTACCACTCGCGTGATGATGCAACCTACCAGTAACAAATCTAGCAGCCCGCTTCTGAATTGCTTCTATGTCTTCCCTCAATCTGACCTGATAGGGATCCCAAACGCTCGAGCAGTACTCAAGAATAGGTCGTATTAGTGTTTTATAAGCCGTTTCCTTTACAGGTGAATTACAAGTTCCCAAAATTCTACCAATGAACCGAAGACGACTCTCCACCTTCCCCACAACTGCCGTTACATGCTTTTCCCACTTCATACCGCTCTGCCCAAATATTTAATCGACGTGAGTGTGTCAAGCACTATACTGCTAATGGAGTATTCAAACACTACGGCATTCTTTTTCCTATTCATCTGAATTAATTTACATTTATCTATATTTAGAGTTAGATGCCATTCTTTACACCAATCACAAATCCTGTCCAAGTCACCTTGTATCCTCCTACAGTTACTCAACGACGACACCTTCTCGTACACCACAGCATCATCAGCAAACAGCCGCACATTCCTATCCATCCTATCCAAGTGATCATTTATGTAGACAGAAATCAACAGTGGACCTACCACACTTCCCTGGGCCACTCCAGATGATACCCTCACCTCCGATGAACACTCACCATCGAGGACAACGTTCTGGGTTCTATTGCTTAAGAAGTCTTCGAGCCACTCAAACATTTTGGAACCATTACCATATGCTCGTAATTTAGTTAGGAGTCTGCAGTGGGGCACCGAGTTAAACGCTTTCCGGAAGTCAAGGAATATGGCATCCGTCTGATAGCCTTCATCCATGGTTCGCAAGATATCACGTGAAAAAAGGGCGAGTTGCGTTTCGCAGGAGTGATGCTTTCTAAAGCCGTGATGATGCATGGACAGCGACATCTCTATCTCAAGGAAATTCCTTATATTCGAACTGAGAATATTTTCGAGGATCCTGCAACAAAGCAATGTTAAGGATATTGGTCTGTAATTTTGAGGATCCATCCTTCTACTCTTCTTACGTACAGACGTAACCTGCGCTTTTTTCCAGTCGCTCAGGACTTTACGTTGCGCACGAGATTCGCGATAAATGCAAGCTAAATAAGAAGTCAATGCAGTAGAGTTCTCTGTGTAAAATTGAATTTGAATCCCATCAGGATCTTTTGATTTATTTATTTTTTACCTATTGAGCTGATTCACAACCCTAGGAATGTCCTCCATACGGGAATCTGTACGAGACTCAAACAGAGGTATGTTTGTACCATCATCCTGCGTGAAAGATTTCTCAAATGATAAATTTAAAATTTCAGCTTTCGTTTTGCTGTCTTCCGTTGCCAGGCCAGTCTGCTCAGTTAGTAACTGGATGCAAGCCTTCGACCCGCTTACCGATTTTACGTAAGACCAGAATTTCCTTGGGTTTTCAGCAAGATCTTTTGCTAAGATATGACGGTGGTAGTGGTTGTATGCTTCGCCCATCGCTCTTTTTACAGCAGTACGAATCTCTACTAACATTTGCTGTCCTCATTCTCCCGATCTTTCATGCACCGCGAGTGCAACTGTCATTGCTTCCTGAGCATTCTCCGAATTGCGCTGTTAAACCACAGTGGGTCTTTTCCGTCCGTAACCCACTATTTCGGTACATACTTCTCCAATGCGTGATTTAGAATGTGTTTAATTCAGTAAGTTCCCCATTCAATAATATCTGAATGGTGGCTGATGCATCCTTGAGTCCGAATGGCTTTTTATGACATTCGAAATGAACTCCCAGAATGGAAAAAGTAGTCTTTGGTCTATCGTCCGCCACTACTTCCAGTTGGTTATATCCACACTTTAAACCCATTATGGAGAAATAGTTACACTGACCCTATTTGTCGAGAGTGTCTGATATGTTCGATATTGGATCTGCATAGGTCATCATTTGTTCATTAAGGTATTGGCGTTCACTGCAAAATCTGCATTTTTTCGCGCCATCTGTTGATTTTTTCAGGACCAAAATGACCTCCGCTGCCAGTAACTCACTACACTCAGTAATACAGTCACTAGTTGCTGGTTGATAAATCTTCCACTGCTGGCTGCACACACTTTGGAACTCGACATGTGTTCTTGTACAATGGAGCGTCATTGCATGTTGATATCTGTGTTGCAAGAGTGATGTTGCTGTTACCCGACCAATCGGTTTAAACAAATCCATCACTCAACGCAGATGAACTGATATTTTGCTTGTGGCAGAGGTCTTCACCTGACATGTCTATACCATGTTCCTCAAAATCATTCAAATTACCAATTAGGATACACTCACTTTGCCGTTTCCAAAATTATCAAGTCTGATCGGAGCCATAAAATCTCTGTCCATGTCACTGCTGCGTACTGTAATTCTGTGTACAAAACAGTGTGACTTATCCAATTCTTCGTTAATTTCTAATGGCTTTACAACTCACAATAAACCTTAGGTAGGTCCGTATCATTCCTCGCCAAGATCAACTACACTCCTGCAAATGGAAAAAAGAACACATTGACACCGGTGTGTCAGACCCACCATACTTGCTCCGGACACTGCGAGAGGGCTGTACAAGCAATGATCACACGCACGGCACAGCGGATACACCAGGAACCGCGGTGTTGGCCGTAGAATGGCGCTAGCTGCGCAGCATTTGTGCACCGCCGCCGTCAGTGTCAGCCAGTTTGCCGTGGCATACGGAGCTCCATCGCAGTCTTTAACACTGGTAGCATGCCGCGACAGCGTGGACGTGAACCGTATGTGCACTTGACGGACCTTGAGCGAGGGTGTATAGTGGGCATGCGGGAGGCCGGGTGGACGTACCGCCGAATTGCTCAACACGTGGGGCGTGAGGTCTCCACGGTACATCGATGTTGTCGCCAGTGGTCGGCGGAAGGTGCACGTGCCCGTCGACCTGGGACCGGACCGCAGCGACGCACGGATGCACGCCAAGACCGTAGGATCCTACGCAGTGCCGTAGGGGACCGCACCGCCACTTCCCAGCAAATTAGGGACACTGTTGCTCCTGGGGTATCGGCGAAGACCATTCGCAACCGTCTTCAT
Source organism: Schistocerca gregaria (assembly GCF_023897955.1). Lineage (NCBI taxonomy): Eukaryota > Metazoa > Arthropoda > Insecta > Orthoptera > Acrididae > Schistocerca > Schistocerca gregaria. Next base: position 100,826,665 of record NC_064920.1, read on the forward strand.
GAAGCTGGGCTACGGTCCCGCACAACCGTTAGGCCGTCTTCCACTCACGCCCCAACATCGTGCAGCCCGCCTCCAGTGGTGTCGCGACAGGCGTGAATGGAGGGACGAATGGAGACGTGTCGTCTTCAGCGATGAGAGTCGCTTCTGCCTTGGTGCCAATGATGGTCGTATGCGTGTTTGGCGCCGTGCTGGTGAGCGCCACAATCAGGACTGCATACGACCGAGGCACACAGGGCCAACATCCGGCATCATGGTGTGGGGAGCGATCTCCTACACTGCCCGTACACCTCTGGTGATCGTCGAGGGGACACTGAATAGTGCACGGTACATCCAAACCGTCATCGAACCCATCGTTCTACCATTCTTAGACCGGCAAGGGAACTTGCTGTTCCAACAGGACAATGCACGTCCGGATGTATCTCGTTCCACCCAACGTGCTCTAGAAGGTGTAAGTCAACTACCCTGGCCAGCAAGATCTCCGGATCTGTCCCCCATTGAGCATGTTTGGGACTGGATGAAGCGTCGTCTCACGCGGTCTGCACGTTCAGCACGAACGCTGGTCCAACTGGGGCGCCAGGTGGAAATGGCATGGCAAGCCGTTCCACAGGACTACATCCAGCATCTCTACGATCGTCTCCATGGGAGAATAGCAGCCTGCATTGCTGCGAAAGGTGGATATACACTGTACTAGTGCCGACATTGTGCATGCTCTGTTGCCTGTGTCTATGTGCCTGTGTGTTGTAACCGCAGAAAAGCCAAGTCTAAATGCAGTTGTTCTCAGACGATACACCAGAAATCATACGGGGAGATAGAGTTAACAGGGGACGCCAGGCGTGTCAGAGGGGTCACAAAAGATAACGACGCAGCCAGATAGCCGAGGTGGCGGTCCAAGCGGCCAGGCAGCTGCGCGTGATAAGCAAGGAAGCAGACTCAGCTCTTAAGATAAACAGGGCGCTCTGGGCAGGTCCCTTAATAAGCAATAACTTGCAGTATCAACACTCTTGGCTAGAGGGAGAAGTCTGGGTGCGGAGAGAGAAAGAAAGAGGGCCCTAGGTGGGGACCGCACTACGTCATGAGGAGCCAATGAAGGGCTCAGGACGCAGTGCGTGACCATATAGGGAGAGGCCCCTCTACCCCTCCACCCAGCTTCTGAAGAAAAGTACTGAAGTTAATACTAAAACAATCCCTAATAAGGAAAAGTTGCACTCGACGCTACGTCATGCCAAGCGCTGGCGGGGTCGAAGGGGAAGAGCTAACAAAACTCGGAGGCACGCCGCTCCGGGGAGCTCTCTCTCTCTCGGGTTTAGGCAGCGACGGTAGTCAGCGTGAGTAGCAGCCGACTTGGGCTGAGGGCGGGCCAGAACGGTGGAAGTCAGTCACCGTCTCTGTAATGGGCTTGGCTATTCTGTAGGTACAATCACTACGCAGTTAGGGTGATCTGTATTCTTTATGAATAAATTAGAACTTTATAACGTCCATACGAGTTTACTTCTACCAACATCCTAGCCTTGTACCTTCACACCAGGGAATTTAACATCTTAGCCAGATCAAAAGTCTCCCTCTCAATTAGGTCAACCGGCTAATTCCCGTTTACGAACCGTGTCGCTCAATCCCTCGCAAAACCCACGCTTGGGACGCGACATGTGGTTCTGTCAGTGTGATCATGTGATGTATCTGACCCCAGAAATGTGTCAATAAAGTTTCCCCTTCCTGGGACAATGAATTCACGGTGTTCTTATTTCAGTTTCCAGGAGTGTACCTTGTACCTGTCGATATCATGTCATGTCAATTGATGTTTAGTGGTTGTGGTCGCAGTTTGTGATCGATAAACCTTTCGACAGTGTAATAGTTGTAGCTCTTGCCCCATGCGAACATAATGTCCAAACAAGTCCAGTTATTCGCTGAAAATGTCAATTTTTGCTTGAGCTTTAGCAATAAATCCGACTACCGAAATCACACAACTCACAAACACGCGGTATTAGTTTTATTTCTCACGTTATTTTCTATTCCGCATGGAAGGCGGCGCGTGGGTAAGGAACAGGAACAGGAAAAGGTACTAATCTCTCGATACTACAGATACAGTTAAGGCACATTTACTAGCGGATAACATATGCAAACATATTAGATAACTGGCAAGGTGGTGCGAAGTTGAAGCGAAGTGTCCTGGCTGGCTGCACCTGATGAAATGGGCAGAATCTGTAGGGATGCTCGTAGTGCTTTCCAGCGCCGGCTAAAGGGCGTTGCCGTCGGTGTCGGTGTCGTAGTGCCAGCTTAACTGGTACGTAGTCCATTGCATCGTTGCTATCGATACCACACGTTAAAACTGAACAGCGTTATCCTGAATGGCTTCTCGTCATTATCACCTACTCCGTGTAACCTGTAGCGAGGTGACTCTAGTGTCTTTCTGCCAAAGTGATCCAGAGTGACTACTGACACGTGGGCTCTTGTGTCCACAAGAAATTTATGTTCCTTACTATTTACTTTGCCACCAAGCAACAATCCATCTCTGCATACATTTCTGCCATGTAGTGTTGTACTGGGAATGCCGTCCGAAGGGTGAGACACCCCTGTTCCTGTATAACGACCTCTTATTAGAACGTTGGTTTCTTCTGACAATCAACCGTTTTACGGCTCACCTCTCCACTTTCATTACATTCGGGCTGACGACGTTGTTTTCTGATATGGCATCGGTGCGCACATCTAAGACACTTCCCTTCAGAACAAACATCACGGCGATCACTGTCTCCGTGTAGCAATGTCGATCTCCATCAATTGCCTATAAGTTCTCCATGCTGACCCTTCTTGATTTATCAGCCTCCTGTTCTGTGCCTGATGCAGCTTCATTCTTTCGCCCTCCGCATTGTTCATTCGTTTGCATGCTCAGTTTTCTAATCCTATCAGAGAAGGATTCCATTGACTCGCCGTAGTTCTGAAGTAGTCCACTGAAATTTTCCGTAAATAGCCGTGAGCTGTTTTGCTTCCAATACCTGTGAATTAGACCGTTAGTCACTTCCTCCTGTAACTTTTGGGTCTTAGTGAGAGTCTCGTGGGTTTCGCATCACCCACTTACCTTAATCTAGGCAGCAGCCTTTACAACAGTAGGAAAAATAAATACATACTCGGTTGCTTTCTCTGAAAAGGGTGCTATGAAGTAACTTGGTGCGGGATCGATGGATAGGTGAGGAACAACCAACCTACTTTTATTTTCTACTGAATGACTTCTTGGCCCCCAAATGCTTCCCTCTGCTCTCTTCTCATACGCATGCTTCATTACCTTGCCCCTGTTGCGTTGTGGCTTCTGATAACCCGGCTATGTGCCCCTTCAAAGTATCCACCGATTCATTCAGTGTCACCGTTCGTGTTCCTGAGATTTTTCTAAACTCCATCTGCTGTTATACGAGGAAAGAAGGAAACTATACCCACAACAAGCAAAGAAACGATTAAGTTATACAAAATCTTTACGCCATATGATAGCCCAACGAGATTCTGCTCACTGTTGCGCTTCGTGACCAATCCTTATACTACATGTAGCTGAAACAGCTTGAAGACATGGAAAGTCATGCTCAGATACATTACAGTATGGTGTGTGTGTGTGTGTGTGTGTGTGTGTGTGTGTGGTTTGAGATTTTTGGGGCGCTAAACAGCGTGGTCATCAGCGCCCACACGCATAGAAACAGGAACACATGCGGTGAAGGGTCGATGACGGACAGTGAACAAGGAGAACTGCTAAAAGGCACAGACCTGATGCAGTTCCAAATCCTCACATACAGAGGCAAAACAAGAAAGGAACGGAAACACAAGGAAAGGAGAACAGAAATCGAAGTGAAACAAGTAGGTAATCGTGACTGGAGGACCTCTTACCTAAAACCTGGGTGAGCCAGTCACCCAGCAGCACATTAAAATTCTCTCCCTAAAATCCGGGGCAACAGATTGGACAGGACACAAAACAGTAAGACCTTAACCACAGTCGCTGCGCCGTCTTGCAAAATAGAGGGCAAATCCGGTGGCAAGGAAACAAGGAAACCACCGCCCTCTGGTCAGGGAATAAAGGGCAGTCAAGTAAAATGTAGCGGACAGTAATCTGGACGCCACAAGCACTGCAGATTTGTGGGTCCTCCTGCCGGAGTAAAAAACCATGTGTTAAGGGACTGTGCCCGATGCGGAGGCGAGTGAGGAGAACCTCATCCCGCCTGCATGACTGGTAGGACGTACGCCATGCCCGCGTGGTAGCCTTGACCAGACGCAGCTTATTTTCACCGACTGCCAGCCACTCCTCTTCCCGTTGACGCATAACACGAAAACGCAAAAGGAGGTAACAGCATGGAGGTGGACGGCACATTCAACAACTTGAGGGAGGGAACATGCATCTTTGGCAGCCACATCCGTTAGTTCGTTTCCCCTAATACCCACGTGCCCCGGCACCCAGCAGAAGGAAACCTCCTTCCCCTGCCGTTGCAGGTGGAGTAGGGCATCATGGATGTTCTGGACGACCATATCCGCTGGGTACAAGTTTTGCATGGTCTGAAGGGCACTCAGGGAGTCAGAACAGATGAGAAACTTAAGACTGGGAACACATCTCATCTGCTCCAATTCGGCATCAAAGATAGTAAACGCAGCAGGAAGCCATAACTTGACGACTCGATCAGGGAAAGCAACAGCACAACCGACAGAGTTCGCCTGTTTAGAGCTATCCGTAAATACTGGTACATGGTCGGGATGCTGGTTTAAAATATCGTAAAATGAGGAAGTAAAAACAAATGCAGGAGTGCAGCTCCTCTGGTACTCTGACAAGTCTAAAATGACGCTAGGCCTCTGGAGCAACCAGGGAGGCATGCGGGTAAAACCCTGGAGCTGGGGTGCCACACGCTCCACACCAAGGGACTCAAGCAAATGCTTGGCACCAATCCCAAATGGTCTCGCTGCCCTGGGACGACTGGAAAAGAGACGTTCCATAGGCGGTCGGGCAACAGTAGGGTACGCAGGGGGGGTAGGACAGGCAAGGAATTGATACACCCGTCTCACCATGAGGAATTTCCGCCAGATGGCGAGCGGCGGTTCCCCTGCCTCAGCACACAGGCTGGGGATGGGACTGGTACGGAAGGCACCAGTGGTCAGCCTGATAGCCTCATGGTGTACTGCATCAAGAATCTTCAGATACGAAGGCCTCGCTGACCCATACACGGTACATCTATAGTCAAGACGCGACCGGACGAAAGCCCTATAAAACTGCAGCAGACGCATCCGATCTGCTCCCCAGGACCGATGGCACAGACACTTCAAAATATTCAGCGCCTTCAGGGCCCGCACCTTGAGGTCTTTAAGTTGCGACAACCACGACAACATGGAATCAAAAGTGAGGCCCAGGAACCTCACAGTGTCTCTAAAAGGAAGAATGGTGTCCCTCAGACGCAATTCAGGAGAGGAAAAAGCACGCCGAGAACGATTAAAATGAACACACACACATTTGTCTGTTGAAAAGGTAAAACCCGTCTTCGCAGTCCATGCCTTAATCGCTTTATCGTAAGCTGCAGCTGCCGACTAGCAGTGACAAAACTGGAGGAAGAACAGAAAACAGCAAAATCGTCCACAAACAAGGAGCAGTGGGCCGGACTCCGGATGGTGGACGTGATACTGTTAATGGCGATGGCAAAGAGGGTGACACTTAAAACGCTTCCCTGAGGAACACCATTGTCCTGCACGTACAAATTAGATAGCACATTACCAACCTGATATCGAAAGAGACGGCGGGAAAGAAAGGACCGAATGAAGATGGGGAGATGGCCACAAGAGCCCCACTGATGAAGCTGATTGAGGATAAGGCGGCGCCAAGTAGTGTCATACGCCTTATTAATGTCAAAGAATACACCTAGACAATGCTGGTGTAGGAAGGCCTGCTGGATGGCCGCCTCAAGCAGGGTCAAGTTGTCTATAGTTGAACGATATCTCCGAAAGCCACACTGAGAGTGGCTAAGGAGCTGCCTGATCTCGAGCAGCCAAACCAGGCGACGGTTGACCATGCGTTCCAACGTCTTCCCGATACAGCTTGTCAAAGCAATACTCCTATAACTACTGGGATTCATTCGGTCCTTCCCCGGTTTGAGGAGGGGAATTAAAATCGCCTCCCTTCACGAGTCAGGGAACGTGCCGGATGACCATATCATATTAAAACAATTCAGGAGAACTTCCTTGGATGGCAGCAACAAGTGCTGCAGCATGCTGTACAAGATTTGATCATCATCTGGCGCAGTATCATGAGCCACAGACAACGCCGAATCCAGTTATCACATTGTGCAGGGGCACTTGTAGGGTTCAGAATTTGGAGACCGGAAGTCCAAGTGATCCCTCTCGATGTCAGTGTGGTAGCGGCAGAAATCTGGATCACAGTTAATAGTTGCAGGAGGTTCCGCAAAATGTATGGCCAGTGTCTGGGCAATGTCTCTCGGCACCCTGAGTAGACAACCCTGATGCAGCAATGCCGTGACAGGTGTAAGTAGGCTATTTAGGTTTTCTTATATTGGCAACGCCACGTACCGCTCTGAAAATCACTGGCTGTGTTGTGTGCATTCAGTGGCTGGTTTGTATTGTTGTAATATTCGCCATTGTAGTGTTGGACAGCTGGATGTTAACAGCGCGTAGCGTTGCGCAGTTGGAGGTGAGCCGCCAGCAGTGGTGGATGTGGGGAGAGAGATGGCGGAGTTTTGAAATTTGTAAGACTGGATGTCATGAACTGCTATATACATCATGACTTTTGAACACTATTAAGGTAAATACATTGTTTGTTCTCTATCAAAATCTTTCATTTGCTAACCATGCCTATCAGTAGTTAGTGCCTTCAGTAGCTTGAATCAATTTGCATTAATAATATGTTATTTACTTTGTAAAGATGTTAGACCTTATTAATTCTGTTCTGTTTTAATGCTTATGTGTGAAGTTTATGTTTCAAAAGTTATTCTGATCTTTATGTATGTACTTATGTCGTAATTTTTGTAACACTGATGTGCATGTTTATTTCTATTCTTTTGTAAAGCCTGTTTTATTACAAAAGTTATCTGTATTATTATGTTTTAATGATGTATTTTGTACCTTTGTTATTTTATTCTCATGTTATAAAACTGTAATTGACACCAGTTCATCAAATTAAGTAACTTTTAAGTTCAATTTCACTGCACACATTTCTGTTGGTCATAGTATATGGACAATATGTGAGAAGTAGGGACTCATAGTGTTAGCACGGGACATTTCAGCAAGGGACTGGGTAACAGCATTGCTGGTTCTAAGGATAATTCCAAAACTTTGTAAGTGCACAAGTGGTGGTTTATGGACTTGCTATATTCTCCGCAAGACTCTTCGATGGTGATTGTGAACCTGCACAGTCGCAACAGATGGCTGCTGGCCATCTCTACGAGGACTGAAGTGGGTCTGCACCTTCGATGGCGCACCAATACCATTATTTCTACAAGGACTGCAGTGGGTCTGCACCTCTGGTGGCCCACCAATACCATAATCTCTACCAGGACTAGAGTGGGTCTGCTCTGTGATGACCTACCTACCGATAGTCTTCAACTTTGACTGACTCTGCGGTGTGTTTGCTCTGTTGTGGCCCATTGCTTGTCTGCATGTCAAGAGTCAGCACTGTCTTTCCGTTTGAAAGGACAACACTACTTCTTCAAGACTGCTTAGAAATCCACTACTTCCAAGTGCAATCTCTTTCATTGCTCAGACTTTTAGAAAAACACTGCAATTTTACTGTGATGAACGATCAGAACTGTCAGAAAATTTTAGCTTTTGACCAACATTGTCTCAATAAGTGTGTGCATTTGATTTCTTTATTGTTGTAATTATGGAAAAATTTTAACAAATATGTATTGGCCACTGCCCAAAACAATTTGTAAAATTTTTTGTGGGGAGCATTCGGGCTATGTAAGTAGGCTGTTTAGGTTTTCTTATATTGGTAACGCCACGTACCGCTCTGAAAATTGCTGCCTGTGCTGTGTGCAGTCAGTGGCTGGTTGGCATTGTTGTAATACTCGCCATTGTAGTGTTGGGCAGCTAGATGTTAACAGCGCGTAGCGTTGCGCAGCTGGAGGTGAGCCGCCAGCAGTGGTGGGTGAGGGGAGAGAGATGGCGGAGTTTCGAAATTTGTAAGACTGGATGTCATGAACTGCTATATACATTACGACTCTTGAACACTATTAAGGTAAATACATTGTTTGTTCTCTATCAAAATCTGTCATTTGCTAACCATGCCTATCAATAGTTAGTGCCTTCAGTAGCTTGAATCTTTTATTTAGCTGGCAGTAGTGGCACTCACTGTATTGCAGTAGTTCGAGTAACCAAGATTTTTGTGAGGTAAGTGATTTGAAACGTATAGGTTAATGTTAGTCAGGGCCATTTTTTGTAGGGATTTTTGAAAGTCAGATTGCGTTGAGCTAAAAATATTGTGTGTCAGTTTAAGCACAGTCGTGTATAATTTTTCTAAGGGGACGTTTCACAGGTAGTTGGCTGCGTTTCCCGGAAATCCTCCTGATGGCTTCCCATACTTTCGTGGAACTAGTGAAGCGGGAGATGGAGTTCAAAAACGATTGCCATGACTTTCGTTTGCTCTCTTTAATCACTCGCCGCTCCTTAGCCCTTGCCACCCGAAAGGCCGCAAGATTGTCAGCTGAGGGACGGCACTTGAAGCGACGCAGAGCTGCACGGCGGGCTCGCATGGCTGAGCGGCACTCAGTGGTCCACCAAGGGACAGGACGCCTCTTGGGATGACTTGAGGACCGTGGGATCGAAAATTCAGCAGCATGGGAGATCACGGCTGTAACAAGGTCGACCCATTCGCAGATGCTGGCACGGTGTTCCAAAACAGCTACATGGCGGAAAAGTGTCCAGTCAGCTCTGCAGAGGTGCCACCTGGGCTGCACTCGTAATGCTACAGTCTCATCCAGGAGGCGAATCCAAAGGGGGAAGTGGTCACTAGAATGGAGGTCGTCAGCAACCTCCCACAGAACAGAATCCGCTAGTGCTGGAGAGCAAAAGGAAAGGTCAATAGCTGACGACGACCCAGAAGCAGTACACAAATGAGTGGGAGCACCAGAGTTGAGGATGCACAGTTCTTCGGATGCCATGAGGCGTTCCAGAATTCGACCCCTGGGGCAAGTAGGTGTAGAGCTCCATAAGACATTATGAGCATTGAAGTCCCCCAGAAGGAAAAATGGGCGGAGAAGTCGGCTAATAAGGTCTGTAAGAGCCTCAGAGTCTATTGCATATTGGAGACATAAGCACAAGGAGTTGTAATTCGGAAACATGCGTCCTGAACCCATTCACGTTCCACTGTAATATGGGAGCCAGTGATCAGGGTGCTTGAATTTTCATCCTGCCTCTGTGCTTTGGAGGAGAGCCCATACTGGCCGGAGATTTATTCCTGGGGCGAGAATATCGCCCCCAGTCGACATCAATGTCCATCAGCTCCGATGGCGACCCAAGGGAGATTTCAGACAGTACGATGGCATCGTCATCGGATTGACCCTGACTAGTCTCCTCAGGTAGCAAAATCTTCACCTTCGGCGTCTTCGTCTTGGAGGGCTTAGAATGCAGAACCTTGTCAACAGTTGGAGCTTTACTCGCCTGGGCACAAGGTGCCATATGGGGAGGGGAAGGAAGTACCCCAGTGTCAGCAACCACGGCCTTGTCCGACGTTGTGGGGAGAGCTACAGGTTGCAAAACAACCGCAGCAGCACAAGTGCACTGGCAAACGCAGGTATTAGTGCTGACACTAGCAACCTCTGTTTCTGTAGCAACAGTCGCCAGCTGCACCGGTTTCTGCAGAGCGGAAGCGAAAGATGTTGTAAACACAGGTGGCAGCATGGCCTTAAAGAGCTTCTTGGCCTCACCATAAGGGATGCGCTTAGATGTTTTGATCTCCTGTATCTTCTCTTCCTCGAGATAGATGGGGCAGACCTGGCTCCAGACAGGGTGAGTCCCAGAGCAATTCACGCACTTCACAGGCGATGAACAATCGGCTCCTTCATGGGCACGTTGACCACATTTACCACAAGTGGCTACCCCAATGCACCCCAACGTAGTATGCCCAAAGCGCTGACATTTAAAACAGCGCACTGGGTTGGGGAAATATGGCCGTACTGGCAAACGTAAGAACCCCGCTTTAACATGCTCTGGGAGTCTCGGGCAACTGAACGTGAGAATAAACGAGTCAGATTTGACGAGGTCCCCATCGACTCGTTTCCTAATATGCTGCACGTCGACAATACCTTCGTCAGCCCACTCAGATTTCAACTCGTCCTTGGGGATATCCACCAAGTCCCTACATGTCACAACACCCTCACTATAGTTCAAAGTGGAGTGGAGCTCGGTCTCGATAGCGTACTCTCCGAGACAGGTTGCTTTCCCAAGAGAAGTGACTTGACGGGAACTAGAAGTTTCAACTAACAGAGTCCGATTGCGCAGTCGCTTCACAGATTTCAGTGTTCCTGCAATTCCCTCAAGACCCTTGTGGATGTAAAAGGGAGAAACTCTCTCAGAGCTACCTTCCTTCCGTTTGACAATCAAAAACACATTCAGGTTATCATCATGTGCTCTGTTACGACAGTCTGATAAATCTCTAGTAACACCAGGCGCTGGAGGACTCGCAGCACGAAGTCGCTCTTTTGATGGGGTGTGTTTTCCTACCAGTGGCGTTTATACGTCGATAACCGACCACTATCACACATGCCAACCTATACACGCAGAAAAATCATTGCCGACTGAGTCTACCCATTGTTTACAGTGAATTCGGTTACTTGGAATATCTAAGACTGGCAGAAGTATGAGAACTGTGTGCCACTTACTAGTCACGTGTTTGCTGCACTTGTGAAAATGTAGCCGGAATTTTTCTATTCGTTTAGTAATTTTGGTTTTAGTTCCCCAAAATCACCCTCACCATAATACGTAAGGCTGCCTTGAGAGACGACATATTTGTTGTGATCGTCAAATGCAGGATGAAACGCAATGACCCCCTAAACAAAATAATTATAAACATTTAGCGTAGTGTCGGATCTACAGTCTATGCGATACTTACTAAGGGACAACGTAGCCCAATTTCACGACGTAGGACGTTTGCAATTGAGTCGTTAAACTTTAGATGACTGTTTGGAGTGACTCAAGTATCCCATCGTGGATTTCCGTCACCGTCAAGAAATGTACGACGCAGCACAGTAAATGGTTGTGAGTTGTGCAACTTTCACTTGTGTGTTTATCCGTCCGTTGAAGTGGCCTCATGCCACCAAGCTGTCACAAAATGGCTCTCAGCACTATGGGACTTAACTTCTAAGGTCATAAGTATCCTAGAACTTAGAACTACTTAAACCTAAGGACATCACACACATCCATGCCCGAGGCAGGATTCGAACCTGCGACCGTATCGGTCACCCAGTTCCAGACTATAGCTCCTAGAACCGCTCGGCTACCTCGGCCGGCGCGGCAGAGTACCTTGGTATTCTACCCACCAACAGCTCCAATTTCACAGTTCTGCAAAGGTATGCACTCTCGGTGGGCTGCCTCTATTTTGGTTATCATTATGTTTCTAATTCGTAAGGTTTATTTGCAATTTGTCCCTCCCCTTCCCTTCTAATGTTTGCATATACGCAAGCTGTGCAAAACTACATGTGAGCTGCATTCATTCTCAGCCCAATAACTGCAACGGATTAATAGTCTTTCTCAAACTTGAAATGCGTATGTTGGTTATGAGTTTTAGCTGAGCCTGAAATTTCAAAAAATATGTGGGAATTTTGCCTGTGAAATGTATTTGACTTCGCTTACACTACTGGATACTGCCGGTGCGTATGTTTAGAGATGGTGGCGACGAAAATACCTTCGTTATTAAAGCACATCTGGAAACATTTTGAGCAAGGCGAACAAAGACCCCGGTCGCAACAGAGCAACCGGCAAAGCGAACTGGAAAATTCAGCCTTTAGGAGCGGAATGTAAATAACGAGTGGTGTGAGTGTAATACCACGCCTAAACGAAAATGAACGTGGAATGCGGGTTTGTTTAATTTGTCACGATTATATTTGCTACGTTGAATAAACGTTTAATTCAACCAAGCAATTTACCTGTGAATTTTAATCGGTCCTACTAATTTTAGTCGCAAATTTTCAACAGAGATTCAGCAGAAATTATGTAGTGGTCCTCAATTTATACATACTCTATCTGTCTGTCTCTCTGTCCTTCTCTCTCTCTCTCTCTCTCTCTCTCTCTCTCTGTCACACACACAGGACGCACACACACGCACGCATCCATCACACACACACCTCCCCCTCCAAACACACACACACACTCACTCACCATCACCACCACCAATATACAGGATGATTCATTCACCTGCCTATACCGCTGTCGTTTTATTTAACACGCAATGTTATAGCTGGCCTTCATATGCCAAGCGCGAGATTTTCGTATACTCTCTCGCTACGAGCAAACTATGAGTCGCACGGAAATAAAGTCAGCAGGACGTTCATATAAGAACTTTAACGCACTTACTTTAGTACTGGGATACATTTTTTGTGTCAGCAGAAGAGCCAACACCGTGTTACGAGTGGAGGCCGAAATGCACGCGATTTAGCTCGCGCAGGCTGGCGTGAAGAGGGAAGAACTATACTGACGTGAGGTCTCGAACATGACAAGGAATGAGAATTTAGAAAGCGGACATAATTATTCTGATACTTAACTTTAATCCATTAATGATGAACGTCGCTCTTGACGGTACATGATTCACAATATTATCTGTTTAGAATACATTCTTGAATATAGTGATTATAGTAACTGAATATGGCGCCTTGCTAGGTCGTAGCAAATAATGTAGCTGAAGGCTACGCTTAACTGTCGTCTCTGCAAATGAGAGCGTATGTAGACAGTGATCCATCGCTAGGAAAGTCGGCTGTACAACTGGGGCGAGTGCTAGGGAGTCTCTCTGGACTAGACCTGTCGTGTGGCGGCGCTTGGTCTGCAATCACTGATAGTGGCGACACGCGGGTCCGACGTATACTAACGGACCGCGGCCGATTTAAAGGCTACCACCTAGGAAGTGTGGCGGTGATACCACAATTTTCGCTGGAGGTCACGGTCTTAGAGATACTTAAGAAAGACGTGCAAAGTGAACTTCAAACACACCGCCACTCATCCCAAACAAGACAGGTATTGTAATATGTGGTTCGAGGCTCTTCCCCATTCAACGGTACAAAAATTTCCGTTTTCACTAACTGTTGCCGGTATTCGACCTTTTTTGGTCGCTATTCTTTGGGCTGTTACACCAACAGCATAGTCCACATACTTCGTTGACATTACTGATTTAAATGTGCCCATGAGGGTAATAAAAGAAATCACTTTGGTAAACGCTACGCTGAACAAATTACGTTGGCACTTCGATCCAAACCTTAGCCTTATAAGCACAGTAGTTCTCTTGTCAGAAGCGCTGACGAGAGCAAAGACGTTATCTCTCATTTCACGTTGCCAAAAGTCAAAACAGTGTTAGCTAAAATATAAACAAGCGTTAATTTTACATTTCTCGACTAAACCGATGGACATATCAAATGTGGGAAATAATACGTGCAGACTCAAATATTTTTACAGTGGTGCGAGTGAGTTCCATTAACAACATACTAGAAATACTGGGGGTGCGTGCTGGGTGTCGCAATGGTGGTGTGTTTGAATGTCACTTTAGTACATATTTCTTGAATAACTCGAAATTGCGACCCCTAGCGAAAATATATTCCAGTACAAAATTTAACTACGTTAAAAATGCTGCGTTTCATTTATTCTGTAGGAATAATAGTTGGCTCGTAGCGAGCGATCGAATATGGAAATCTTGCGCTTGACTTATGAAGGCCAAAATGAACAGTGCGGGTTGCATAAAACGATACCAGAAGGGGCAGCTGGTTCACACTGTATGTCATACCGACAGTAGATAAACGCAGCTACAGACCTCATTCTCCTGAATATTTCGATAGAATTTGGAATTCTGAGTCAGATAAATTGCTTTCTTATGCATATGAAATTCCAACTGAAGAAATAATCAAGCAAAACACATTTTATGAAACTTAAAAAAAACCTCGAAAAGATAAAGTGTGTTCCATAGAAGTTCTAGTAACAACAGAGACTACAAGAAATGTGAGCAGAGAGCTGCAGTGAAACTGATATAACCTTTGATTACTCAAAACCATCGATGAAATACCCCCGCTGCTGCCTTTGTGACTTATCTCATTGCAGAACATTTAGCGTTCTCAATCCAGGGCAGTATAGCTTTCCAAATTTATTTTGGCGAGATTTACGGGATAAAAATCACAGGCTGTGTGAACACCCCGCTTATCACACCTGTAACCGTTGGAATTATATCTATGGGGGCATTTTAAAGCATTAATGTATACCCAACCCATCGACAATGTGAAGTAGTTACAGGAACGTGTGACCAACAAATTTAAAATAACTAGAATGCAGTTAGATTTCTTCGAAAGAGTGCTTCTGTCACTGCGAATAAGGGATAAATTACCCATCAGTATGTGTGGTATCCACATACCACACATTGGCCCATATATCAGAAGTTATTCGCTTCCAGACACATCATTATAGGAACTTTGATTCTACTTTTCACGAATGCTTCTGTCACTGCGAATAAGGGATAAATTACCCATCAGTATGTGTGGTATCCACATACCACACATTGGCCCATATATCAGAAGTTATCCGTTTCCAGACACATCATTATAGGAACTTTTATTCTATTTTTCACGAGCACTGCCTCCTGTTAGTCTGTGAATCTTCCTTCAAAACACCTATGCAATTCATCTCTTGCTATGTTAAGCATCGTATGTATACACTCAAATGCTAAAGAAACTGGAATAGGCATGCGTATTCAAATACGAAGAAATGGTTCAAATGGCTCTGAGCACTATGGGACTTAACTTCTGAGGTCACCAGTCCCAGATACGTAAATAGGCTTAATACGGCGCTGCGGTCGGCAACGCATCTATAAGGCAACAAATGTTTGGCATATTTGTTAGATCTGTTACTGCTGCTACAATGGCAGTTAATCAAGATTTGAGTGAGTCTGAACGTGGTGTTATAGTCGGCGCACAAGCGATGGAACACAGCATCCGGAGGTAGCGACGAAGTGGGGAATTTCCCATACGACCATTTCATGAGTGTACCGTGAATATAAGGTATCCGGTAAAACATTGCGACATCGCTGCGGCCGGAAAAAGATTCTGCAAGAATAGGCCAACGACGACTATACAGAATCGTTCAACGTGACTGAAGTGCTACCTTTCCGGAAATTGCTGCAGATTTCAATGCTGGGCCATCAACGAGGGCCAGTATGTGAACCGTTCAACGAAATATCATCGATATGGGCTCTCGGAGTGAAATGCCCGCTTGTATACCCCTAATGACTGCACAACACAAAACTTTCCACCTCGCCTGGATCCGTCAACACCGTCATTAGACTGTTGGTGACTGGAAACATGCCTTGTCTGACGAGTCTCGTAGCAAATTGTATCGAGAGCATGGGGGTATACTGGTATGGGGACAACCTTATGAATCCGTGGATCCTGCATGTCCCGCATGTCCTGCATGTTCAAGCTGGTGGAGGCTCTGTAATGGTGTGAGGCGTGTGCAGTTGGAGACATATGGGACGCCTGAGACTTGTAATTGCGGCTCTGACTGGTGACACGTACGTAATCATCCTGTCTGATCATCTTCATCGATTCATGTCCTTGGTACATTCAGAGGACTCCGGCAATTCCAATAGGACGTCATGTTGCAGTACTTCTGAGTGCTCGTAGGGATCGTATTCGATATTAGACAGGTGTACCAGTTTCGTTGGCTCTTTAGTGTCTATGTATGAGGGTGAGCGGAAGATAGGACCGAGGAGTACCGACAGGTCGGTTTGTACAGGATCCGGATTTAAAATCTGGAACCATTTTAGTTCGCAGACGACCGAGTTCTGCTGACAACGACCCAAGACCCGTCATTGCAGTATCCGTTATTGGAGCACAATTATTCCACATTTCAAAGTTCTCAAACTCTTTTTTGCATATCTTGCTCCACCAGCACACTCCTTGATGAAAGGATATTACGGAGAACGCTTTTGAATCGTTCAGAAAATGGATTGGAGGGTCCTGCTGGTAATACCATAATAGTTCAGGTATGAGATGGTTCTGGAATTGAGTACCCCCCCCCCCCCCCCCACAGTCTAGCACTCAGTTTTAATCATCTGGTACTTTTAGAAAAGAACAACATCTATCGGTCAACGGGACGTGTAAAATGAATTTATCATTCATGTTTTAAGGTCAATCGCACGTAATTATCCTGTTACAAAGAGTTAATTTTGACATCCAAACTACGCTTCCGATAGGAATGGAATGGTAAGACCTTACAATATTTGATTCGCCAGAAATTCCAGTTCCACGCACAGGTATTTTTCCCACAGTGTTCTTGGTCAGCTTTCTGCTGAACCACGTGTTCTCTACAGACTTCTCCAGACCCTACTCACATCGATGTAGCTGATAGTTTGACAGAAACGTAGACACGTTGTCATTACTCGTTATCGCTGGAAATAAGATGGTCACTCGGAAAGAAATTAACAGTGTTTACCTAAAATTCAACTTTCGTTCTACATCTTTGCTACTCACAGAGCAAACAGCCACATTCTTCCTGCTAGTATTCAAATGTGACTGAACCTGTTTCTGTTATTCATGCTGTCCTAACACTCCATCAAGATCGCTGTTGCAGCAACGTGCTGTTACAGCGTTCCTGTACTGTGAGAACGAATCAACGACTACCATTCAGAAGAGAGTGACGAAGTTCTGTGTTGACGACGCTACTAATCACGGTACAGCTGGTCAGTGGACAGGCAGGTAACCTGTTGAAAGTGGGCAAGACACTATTCAGAACCTCTTGCACAGCAGCAGACTGACCGCTGCACTGACAATGCGCACACTGTGTTCACAGTCTGATTTTGTCAGACAGACACATAACAGTGAACTCTCAACACGAGTAGAAGTAGGTTAAGTCACGACTAGCCTCTAAATGTATGACGCTATGTACATCCTAGATGTATACGTGTGAATGTGGTATTGTCTTCGCCACTGTAGAATTATCGTCGCCACCGTAGAGTCTTGTATCCAGGAAGCAAGTGGATAGGGGTGGCCGGTATCTTCATTCTACAACACAGATACACACTTGAATTAATATGGTTCCTTATTTGCTTGTAGTGGATACTTAACTTTAATAGAGTCCATGTGGTGTGGTACAAGCTCATCAATAATAATCATCTTGCAGACGCTATCGGTATTCTTGCCACTACAAACTTTAATCTCGCATATGAAGATAGTAACTGTTCCGAAAGAACATATACCAATAATGTCCATGCAGCTTATCTAGAAAGAAATGATAATTAAGCGATAGCTGCTGATAGGTGTTTTTCGTATACCTCAATAGGGACAGCTGATAATGTGTGCCCCGACCGGGACTCGAACCCCTGACCTCCGGCTTACAACGCAAACCCTCCACGCATCTGAGCACCGAGGGCACAGAAGATAGTGCGACTCCAGGGACTATCCCTTGCACGCTTCCCGTGAGGCGTACATTCCCAACTGTCAGCAACTTTTATTCATAATGCTCCTAAAAGATATATGCCCATTCACTCGGTAATTTCGCCAACTAAGGTGACGATTTCCGCAAGAGTTCAGGCAAATATCCATTAGGAACGTAACGAATGTAGGCTGTGGACAGTTGGAAGCGTGCAAGGGATAAGTTCCTGCAGTCTCGCTCTCCTCTGTGCCCTCGGTGACTCTCGTGGATAAAGGGTCTGCCATTAAGCAGGAGATCCCGGGTTAGAGTCCCAGTCAGGGGACAAATTTTCAGTTCTCCCAATTGAGGTATTTGAACAACACCTGTTGTCAGCTAATGGTAGCGGTTAATTACCATTTCTTTGATCTCGCAGTTGGTAAAGTCCAAGTCCCGCTATCAACACTAATCTGGTCGCAATGTACTGTCGTAGCCTGTGACGTGAACTGCGAGCAAAATCTGATTGTTGTACAGTGTTCACCTGTTCTGCCTAGACGGTAGTTACATACATGCACAAATATTCAGTTCTCTATCCGCAGCTTTTGGAAGAACTCTTGCAGAAGATGAGAAGGAATCTTTCATTTCTTTAATGTTTCGACGACAGTGTAACATGTTTTGTTGTGTTACCAGTAGAATTTTTATAGCGTATCACCTCTGTGCATACTGTGTTGCATTTTCGTCTTGTTTACTGTTTTCAGTATACTATGATTGTAAAACTTGTTTCATGTCGGAATCAGTTCTCTGCAGACGTTTTTATTTATAGTACATGAAATGTATTCGTACTTGGGAATACGAACAATCACCAGCTGTATGAGGGAACGACGGCAGTGAAAATTTGTGCCGGGCCGTAACTCGAAACCGGTTTTTCCCTTTAGGCGAGCGGACGGCTTAATCGCTTTGGGCATCCGCAAACGGTTCGTAGCCAGACCCGAACTTCCGTATGTCGCCGTTCCTGCGTCACAACCTGTCCTCCTACACGCGTTATGTAGTTCCCCTACAGGGGAAAACATTTGATTGAAAGTCGTTGCCTGGTATCGGTGGATAAATTCGATATTGCAGTGCCTTAACAACACAGGCGTCGTTCTTCTTAGCACCACATTCACTGCAATATCGAATTCTTAATTTATTGTCTTTCGGAGCGTGTTCAGACAGCCATCTCACGCTGGTAAAGTTATATTAGAATTAGTTTTGACAATTAAGAGTAGACATTAGCTTAAATCGCCCTCTAAGCTACGTAGGCTTAACAAAGGACTGATTCCGACATAAAAAAAGTTACACAAACACACACTCCTGGAAATGGAAAAAAAAAACATTGACACCGGTGTGTCAGACCCATCATACTTGCTCCGGACACTGCGAGAGGGCTGTACAAGCAATGATCACACGCACGGCACAGCGGACACACCAGGAACCGCGGTGTTAGCCGTCGAATGGCGCTAGCTGCGCAGCATTTGTGCATCGCCGCCGTCAGTGTCAGCCAGTTTGCCGTGGCATACGGAGCTCCATCGCAGTCTTTAACACTGGTAGCATGCCGCGACAGTGTGGACGTGAACCGTATGTGCAGTTGACGGACTTTGAGCGAGGGCATATAGTGGGCATGCGGGGGGCCGGGTGGACGTAACGCCGAATTGCTCAACACGTGGGGCGTGAGGTCTCCACAGTACACCGATGTTGTCGCCAGTGGTCGGCGGAAGGTGCACGTGCCCGTCGACCTGGGACCGGACCGCAGCAACGCATGGATGCACGCCAAGACCGTAGGATCCTACGCAGTGCCCTAGGGGACCGCACCGCCACTTCCAGCAAATTAGGGACACTGTTGCTCCTGGGGTATCGGCGAGGACCATTCGCAACCGTCTCCATGAAGCTGGGCTACGGTCCCGCACACCGTTAGGCCCTCTTCCGCTCACGCCCCAACATCGTGCAGCCCGCCTCCAGTGGTGTCGCAACAGGCGTGAATGGAGGGACGAATGGAGACGTGTCGTCTTCAGCGATGGGAGTCGCTTCTGCCTTGGTGCCAATGATGGTCGTATGCGTGTTTGGCGCCGTCCAGGTGAGCGCCACAATCAGGACTGCATACGACCGAGGCACACAGAGCCAACACTCAGCATCATGATGTGAGGAGCGATCTCCTACACTGGCCGCACACCTCTGGTGATCGTCGAGGGTACACTGAATAGTGCACGGTACATCCAAACCGTCATCGAACCCATCGTTCTACCATTCCTAGACCGGCAAGGGAACTTGCTGTTCCAACAGGACAATGCACGTCCACATGTATCCCGTGCCACCCAACGTGCTCTAGAAGGTGTAAGTCAACTACCCTGGCCAGCAAGATCTCCGGATCTGTCCCCCATTGAGCATGTTTGGGACCGGATGAAGCGTCGTCTCACGCGGTCTGCATGTCCAGCACGAACGCTGGTCCAACTGAGGCGCCAGGTGGAAATGGCATGGCAAGCCGTTCCACAGGACTACATCCAGCATCTCTACGATCGTCTCCATGGGAGAATAGCAGCCTGCATTGCGGCGAAAGGTGGATATACACTGTACTAGTGCCGACATTGTGCATGCTCTGTTGCCTGTGTCTATGTGCCTGTGGTTCTGTCAGAGTGATCATGTGATGTATCTGACCCCAGGAATGTGTCAATAAAGTTTCCCCTTCCTGGGACAATGAATTCACGGTGTTCTTATTTCAATTTCCAGGAGTGTAGTAGCGGGTGATCAAAATGTCAGTATGAATTTGAAAACTGAATAAATCACGGAATAATGTAGATAGAGAAGTACAAATTGACACACATGCTTGGAATAACATGGAGTTTTATTAGAACCGAAAAATAGAAAAGTTCAAGAAATGTCCAACAGATGGCGCTCCGTCTGAACAGAATAGCAATAATTAGCCTAATAAACAAGACAAAGCAATGATGATGTTCTTTACAGGAAATGCTCAATATATCCACCGTCATTGCTCAACAATAGCTGTAGCCGAGGAATAATGTTATGAACAGCACTGTAAAGCATGTCCGGAGTTATTGTGAGGCATTGGCGTCGGATGTTGTCTTTCAGTATCCATAGAGATGTCGGTCGATCACGATACACTTGCGACGTCAGGTAACCCCAAAGCCAATAATCGCACGGACTGAGGTATGGGGACCTGGGAGGCCAAGCATGACGAAAGTGGCGGCTGAGCACACGATCATCACCAAACGACGCGCGTAAGAGATCTTCCGCGCTTCTACCAATATGGGATGGAGCGCCATCCAGCAGAAACATCGTACGTTCCAGCAAGTGTTTATCAGCTAGGCTGGGAATGATGCGATTCTGTGACATATCGGCGTACCTCTCACCCGTCACGGTAGCAGTTTCGCTGTCCAGCGCCATCTGTCGAACATTTTGTGACCTATGTTTTTTTTGGTTCTAATAAAACCCCATGTCATTTTAAGCATATTTGTCAATTTTTACCTCTCTATCTACATTATACCGTGGTTTATTACTTTTTCAAATTTAAACTGACTTTTTGATCACCCAGTATATTGAAAAAACGAGACGAAAACGTAACACAGTGCACACAGACGTGATATGAAATAAAAACACTAGTAGTAACATAATAAGACATGACACATTGTCGTCGGAACACATTTAGTATACTACGACATGCTGAAAGAAGAGCAAGAGGGGAGAGTTAGATATGTACGTGCGTACGATAAACCACTTGCTCGTAAATTTCTCTCCTTCGTTCCTTTTATGTGTTACCACAGATAACGCGTCACTGATCCCATTTGTACTACAATTGCAGTATATGTGAAGTGTCTATTTGCGTCCACCGCCTTGAATGGAACGCATGACTTCTGATTAATGTTCACCACCTTGCAATCTTCTTTAGTTGTCCGCTGCGCTGAAAACAGAACGTAGGTCGTGAATCCGTTATCTTGATGCTGTAATAAACTCTTAGTGAGGAACTGATATTTTATAAACAATCAAATTTTCAATTACTTTGTTGATATGGGATGCCAATCACTTTTTATTAGCAGAATGCGAGAAACTGCACAATTATATTCCACATTATTAATCACAAATAATCTCCAATCTTCATACTTCGATAAAAACAAAAGGATGAGCTGCATCTTTGCGTAACTGCTATGAAATTGTTCTCAATTACAAGTCCACATAACCAGAAATGGGTAATAAATTTTTAGCTGACACCGACCGCATCAGACAACCTGTCTGTCCTCCAAGACTGCCGAAACAGCTGTGATCTTGCACCCGAAACACTTCGATCGCCATCCGAGATAAGCGCAATCCAAAGAGCTCTCCGAAGTGTTTACTCTGCATTTTCGTATAGTAGTTGTTTCATATTCTGCTGCTTATTAACATGTGTAAAGTAATGGAGTATAGTACGCTAGTGACACATGCTTTTGCATAAAATGGAACTTATTACATTGTTTCCTTCTTCTAATATGAACAGCAAAGGTTATCGTTTTAGCGCGCAACTTCCGAACGCAGCAGCCAGTCACGGAGAACTACCACAATTTGGGCGGTCTTCCCCACGATACTCGTACCGAACTAACCATCTGTAATCGGTACCCCACACAACATTATGTCACTTTGCCACTACTTCCTTCTCAACTGCTCTATGAAGATCCCCTTATACCTCAATATGACGGCTGGCTATTAAAATATTCCCAATTCAGTCCATATTAATAATTGCAACATCTAAAAAACAATAAAATTTTGTTTTGTATGTCCAGAAAGACTTGTTTCAAAGGCTGGGAATAGAGAACTGAATATTTGTAAAGGTCTGTGAGTACCATCTGGACAGAATTGGTGAACACTGTACACGAACCAGATGTGAGTGTTACACTTATATATACAGTTAGACCAGTATGGGGACATATCCATATAGAGGGTACATAGCGTCATATATTTAGAGGCTGAGCACTGTATTATGTTGAGTAATAGTTGGGAACATATTCCCTTAACTGCCCTTTAGTCTTCTTGTGGCATTCTAATTGCCACAAGAATTAAATTAGCAGCGCAGAATGTTGTATCTTCATGTTGGCACTGTTGACGGACTTGTACGGTATTTCATACAAATCTGTATCGTTGGATGCTAAAAAGGTTTTTCAGACTGCTTGGGAATTGATGACTAAGATCCAGAAGAGCTTACTCGCAAGGAGGCTTATTTGATAGCTGTTCTAAGGACATTGTGTAAATGTTTCTTTTATATCTTCTTGTTCTCCGCAAACACAGTGAATGATGCCCCTTAGGTTTAGGCGATAGATGTGTTCGTTGAACTTCCAATCACTAAATTTCAGCTGTGTAATAACTGTCATGAAACACGTTGATGCTTCTGCTTTAGGATACCAAATTGCTCTTGGAATCGTTTGATGTACTGACACAGTTAGAAGCTGAAAAATATTTATGCCTGGAGGGTTCCCAGATTGTTGCCCACAAAAAGATTCCGAAGACAGTATGTATGAGAATTCTGGAGATGACTTCGTGGCAAGAATTTTGACAGGACATAAATCCTAGTAGCATCACTTTGATACCAAGACTAAAAGACAGTCGGCGGAATGGCATACGAACCGGCCGAAGAAGAAACTGAAAACTGCGCCTTCACCAGGGAAAATGATGGCTACTGTGTTTGTTTTTATTCGGAAGGACTGTTGCTTGTGAACATTATGCCACACGAGCCACTATCAGTCATGACACATATGTGCCAATTCCTCAAAACCTTCACGCTTCAATGTCTCGCGTTCGATAACATCGGAAGAAAGCAGGATATTTTGTTGCTGCATGAAAACGACCAGCCACATGTCTGTGCGAAAATCACCACCCAACGTTTGCGTGCACAATGCTAAAGCGCCTACCCCGGAGGCCCGATATGGCACCGGGTAATTGCCAAATTGAAGGAATTCCTAAGCGGAACGAGATTAGAAGAAGCTGACTCTGTTGTGAATGCTGCTGAACAGTGGATCAAATATGCTGGTCTTGACTTCTGCCTTCCAAGTATACAGGCTTCAGTTCCATGATGGTGTCACGCAGTTCAAAGTGACCGATGTTGTAATGGAAAATGACGTTTTGTTTCTCAAAAATGCGCCAACGTACTACATAAATTTCAAAGGTGTAGAGAGTATATTCTATGCTTAAAAAAGCACTGTGAATTTATTTTGGAACGACGCTCATATATTTTAACAGAAGAGAAAGTAACTGCAAAAACCAGCTTACCTGGCACATTAGAAATCTGTAAAACGTTTTCACCTTCGATCTGTAAACAGGTAAGTTCCACATGCAGGTGGTAGTAGACCTGCAAAGTAACCATTTTACAAATTATCTGATGCTCCTCATTAACCAGCCGAAACATAATAAAACACTGAATTCTAAATGGTGGCTTAGGAGGAAATAAAAGTTCACATTTGCGCTAATGCGGAATTCAGGACTTCAAATAATTTGCTATCCCCAGATTAACCACATAAAAACTATGCTAACGCACATCGATACTGTAATTTTTTATCCTTTTACGTTCCTAACTGATGAACAAAATCCACATCAGCGTCACGAGGTTGGTAATGAACTAAGGCATCGTAACAGGAAAATACGTCCCTAAAAAATTCCTTAGTAACCGTACTAATTATTGTAGCTAATATCTTAGATTCCGACCACTAGGATATTTCTTTGCATCCCTGTTGAAAATATTATCCAACTCAACTCAGGCACATTAATTCGTAAAAAAATCTCTCAGCACGTAGTCAGCCGTTTCCCCTTTTTTGGGGGGGAGGTCATTACTCTACCTAATGATTCGGCATGGTCGACACTGATTCGCCTCTCCTGTGACTGTCTCTTCGTCTCAGAGAAGCAGTTACTCACAGAGTACTCAATTATTTAGTTTATATCCTCCGTTCTCCGGCTTCATCTACAGTTTTTCCCCTTTGTGTCTCCCACTAGTACCACGAATGTTGTTCCTCAGTGTCATAACACGTCTGTCATGGTAACGTGAGAAATTATTACGAGTTGTCATCTTGCACTGAAACTCTAGCTTCCCGTGGAGCCGGGAGGAGAGTAGATTTTTGTTTTCAAGCTGGCACAACTAACGCTGGTTACTGGGCCGGGCGAGTCATGTATTTGTCTTACGCTGCGTGCAATACGTTGCACATGCTCTCTATGAATCTCGAGAAGTGTTGTAAATATTAATAGATATTTTTCATAGTTAGTATGACAAATTCTATGGATAACACAACCATACTGTTAAAATCAATAACTTGATCACTTTTGGAGATATAAAATTTTACCTAAGACGCATAATAACAGAACTGCCCTTGTGAAACTGAGTTGGGGACTGTAATGTATTCATCTATTTTATCGATTGAAACTACAACCAAGATGGTAGGTTCATACAATCTAATTTTATGGAATTTTCTTTCGTTCTATTACCACAAATTTCCCTCCTAATTAAAAGTGCTTCGTAAAATTATTACTTCATCGTGTTTTAGTTGTGTGACTGTTTGGGAGAGACTCAGAGAGATTTCCATACTCCTAAACATCACTAGGTCCACTCTTTCCGATGTGATAGCCAAGTGGAAACGTGAAGGGACACGTACAGCACAGAAGCGTACAGGCCGACATCGTCTGTTCACTAACAGAGGAAGCCGACAATTGAAGACAGTCGTAATGTAATAGGCAGACATCTATCCAGACCATCACACAGGAATTCCAAACTGCACCACGATCCACTGCAAGTACTATCACAGTTAGGTGGGAAATGAGAAAACTTGAATTTCATGGTCGAGTCGCTGCTCATAAGCCACACATCACGCTGGTAAATGCCAAACGACGTCTCGCTTGGTGTAATGAGCGTAAACATTGGACTATTGAACAGTGGAAAAACGTTGTGTGGAGTGAAGAATTACGGTACACAATATGGCGATCCGATGACAGTGAAGGGGTATGGCGAATGCCCGGTGGACGTCATCTGCGTGTGAAGTGCCAACTCTAAAATTCGGACGCGGTGGTTTTATGGTGTGGTCATGATGTCATTACAGATACACTGATTACCAAAGTTAATAAATTAGTTAAGAAGGCTAGGAGAGTATTTCTGCTAGATGGAGCAGATAACCAGCTCTTAGAATCTCACTCAGATAGTAAACTGGCTTCACGTAGTTCCAGTAAGATGGATGTAGAGAAACTGTGGGAAAAGTCTAAGCAGATTTTAGATCGTGATCTGAAGATCTGCGTGCCTAGTAAGGGGATAAAAGATGGAAAAGACCCACCATGATTTAATAATAGAAGTCGGCGGACGCTGAGGAAGCAGTGGCTGTTGCACTATCGGTTCAGAAGAGAACGCACAAATGACGTCAAGAAGAGCTTAGTAGAGATTCGGATTTTGGTGAAAAGAGTTATTGACGAAGCGTACAACAGCTACTATCGTCACACCTTAGCAGTAGATCTGGTAGAGAACTCGAGAAAATAATGGTCGTACGTAAAATCGCTAAGCCTGTCTAAGGCCTCCATTCGTCCCTTGTTGACCATTCTGTTGTGCCAGTTGTTGAAGATAGTAAAACGAAAGCTGAAGCTTTATATTTAACTTTTTAAGAAATCGTTCACACAGAAGAATCGTAAAAAAATACCATCATTTGTCCATCTTGCAAAATCCCGTATCGTCGACATAGTAACTCGCATCCCTGGAGTAGAGAAACGACTGAAAAATTTGAATGCAAATAAATGCGCAGGTCTGGCTGGAATCCCAGTTCGATTTTACAAAGAGCGCCCACAGCATTGGCCCCGTACCAGCACTTGGCGTGAATTTCTCGCTCAGCGCAAAGTTCCAAGCGACAGGAAAAATGCGCAAGTGATCTGGTGTATAAGAAAGGTAAGAGAACGGACCCGCAAAGTTAGAGACCAATGTCCCTAACTTCGGCTTGCTGCAGAATCATTGAACATATTCTCAGTTCGAATATAAGAAACTTTCTTGAGACTGAGAAGCTTATACCTACAAATCAGCGTGGTTTTAGAAAGCGTCGCTCGTGCGAAACTCAGCTTGCCTTTTCTCACATGATATACTGCGAACTATGGAAGAAGGATTTCCGGAATGTCTCTTCCGTGGTTATTCTGTAAAAGAGATACATACATTTGTAAATTTTTTATTGTTTTAGGTTCAAAATACCGTTTCCTTTATGAGGTTATTCTACAAGTTACTTACGTTGTTCCTTTACATATTCTGCTCCTTCCCTCCTTGCTGGCAGCGGTTAGTGTTGAAAGGCTTCATTTCACATTAACCGTTGCTAGCAAGGAGGAATGGAGCAGAATGTGTAAAGAAACACCGTAAGTACCTTGCAGACCAACTTTATAAAGAAAACGCTGTTTTGAACCATAAACAGTTAAATATGTACAATCATATCGATCTAATTTACAGAATAACCACTTTATAAATAAATGCGAAACGCATCTTGTGTAATTCTTTTTAATTCGACTGCAGTCAGCTCATGACGGATAGCCTATAGTAATAGATGTTAACAGCTGACGTTGAAGATGGCCACGCAAACAAATGTAATGTTGAGAAAATTTAGAGAACCGGTATTTGAAGCTGACAAACGATTCACTGCCGCCAACATACATTGCGCGTAAGGGCCACGAAGATAAGAGAAATTAGGGCTTACACGGAGGCTTATAGACAGTCGTTTTCTCCTCGCTCTGTTTGCGAGTGGAACAGAAACGTAAATGGCAAGTAGTCGTATGGGGTACCACGCACCGTACGGTGGCTGGCGGAGTGTCTATGTAGATGTAGGTTGCATTTCCACACTTCTTTCTGGACAGATAGTTTGCTCAAAAGGAGTATGATTTATGTACACAGACCAGGAATCAAACAAGAGTGAGTTATTTTGACCAGCCAAAAGAAGTGCTCACACAGCAGTTTTAGTTCTATTATTGCCATTTTCACCGCTTATGCCTGCTTTGTCGTAAATAATCTCTACTGCCCTGGAAGGACTACGCACACGAGAAAGACTCACAGGGAGCAAAGCACCTGCAACTTCTCACAACACAACTACTGGCCATTAAAATTGCCACACATCCAAGATGACGTGCTACAGACGCGAAATTTAACTGACATGACGAAGATGCTGCGATATGCCAATGATTAGCTTTTCAGAGCATTCACACAAGGCTGGCGCCGGTGGCGACACCTACAACGTGCTGACAGGAGGAAAGTTTCCAACCGATTTCTCATACACACTAGTTGACCGGCGTTGCCTGGTGTAACGTTGTTGTGATGCCTCGTGTAAGGAGGAGAATTGCGTACCGTCACGTTTCCGACTTTGATAAAGGTCGGATTGTAGCCTGCCGCAATTGCGGTTTATCGTATCGCGACATTGCATCCCGCGTTCGTCGAGATCCAATGACTCTTAACAGAATGTGGAATCGGTGGGTTCAGGAGGGTAATACGAAAAGCCGTGCTGGATCCCAATGGCCTCATATCACTGGCAGTCGAGATGACAGGCATCTTATCCACATGGCTGTAACATATCTTGCCGCCACGTTTCGAACTCTGAGTCAACAGATGGGGACGTTTGCAAGACAACAACCTTCTGCACGAACAGTTCTACGACGTTTGCAGCAGCATGGACTATTAGCTCGGAGACCATGGCTGCGGATACCCTTGACGCTGCATCACAGACAGGAGTTCCTGTGATGGTGTACTCAACGATGAATCTGGGTGCACGAATGGCAAAAGTCATTTTTTCAGATGAATCCAGGTTCTATTTACAGCATCATGATGTTCGCATCCGTGTTTGGTGACATCGCGGTGAACTCACATTTGACGCGTGTATTCGTCATCGCCATACTGGCGTATCACGCGGTGTGATAGTATTGGGTGCCATTGGTTACACGTCTCGGCCATCTCTAGTTGGCATTGATGGCACTTTGAACTGTGGACGTTACATTTCAGATGTGTTACGACCCGTGGCTGTACCCTTCATTCGATCCCTGAGAAACCCTAAATTCCAGCAGGATAATGCACGACCGCATGTTGCAGGTCCCGTACGGACCTTTCCGTATACAGAAAATGTTCGAGTGCTTCCCTGTCCAGCACATTCTCCAGATCTCTCACCAATTGAAAACGTCTGGTGAATGGTGGCCGAGCGATTGGCTCGTCACAATACGCCAGTCACTAACTACTCTTGATGAACTGTGGTATCGTGTTGAAGCTGCATGGGCAACTGTACCTGTACACGCCATCCAAGCTCTGTTTGACTCAATGCCCAGGCGTATCAAGGCCGTTATTACGGCCAGTGGTGGTTAATCTGGGTAATGATTTCTCAGGATCTATGCATCCAAATTGCGTGAATATGTAATGAAATGTCAGTTCTAGGCATTTATGTTAGCTGATCTTGGTACTTATAATTTCCAGGGTTCCTTTCATATCCTTAGCCTCTTGAAATTCTGATAGTTCGAAGCTGAAAGCAGGTTCCCTACTGAGCGTTGGGATAAATCTGTTTATCTGACCTACAAAATTTTCGGGCCGATTCTGCCGTTTGTTGCGCTTCGACAGGTTGTTGCTTTTTTTCAAATTTCGTTATCTTACAACTCCGTAACATTGCTCGAAGTTATGCAGCCATCCATTGAGTCCCTTGAAATCACTGTAATCTACATTGCGCGCAATTTGATGTGGACAATATAGTAGGTCATTACCATGCACATCTAGCAAATTGCATCGAGCATCCTTGAAACACCCGGACATCAGTTTTCGTAACAAGTGCTCCTAGCCGCCCTGTGAATGTCCGTAATTTTTATTATGCATTATACGGTCATACTGCTCCCGACTTTTTCGAAATCTGTGCATAACAGTTTTTTTACTGCGCTGCGGATGATGTTACATGAATGAATTACGTTTACCATCCACTCCTTGAACAATGACGGCCCTTTACTGCCTCTCACTGGAGACAGGATTTGTGGCACCCTGTTCTGCAAGAATGATTAACTACGTGGCTCGACACATGTTTCAGCATCACATTCCCTTGGTAAACACGTATCGTCTTCATTGTACTCCTTATGTACATTGTCCCCACAGTTCAGCGCATGCGACACCACACAGTCAACTGACCTGTTTTGCAGAAACGCTGTATTTTTTCTGCCATTTCTGTCTCAGTTCTCTGCATTCATTTGTTGCGGCATGTCAACTTCGGCAGCTGTTGTCGTAGATATTGTGGTGTCATCGCCAGACACCACACTTGCTAGGTGGTAGCCTTTAAATCGGCCGCGGTCCGTTAGTATACGTCTCCACTATCAGTGATTGCAGACCGAGCGCCGCCACACGGCAGGTCTAGTCTACAGAGACTTCCTAGCACTAGCCCCAGTAGTACAGCCTACTTTGCAGTGATGCTTCTCTGTATACATACGCTCTCATTTGCAGAGACGACAGTTTAGCAAAGCCTGCAGCTACGTCATTTGCTACGACCTAGCAAGGCGCCATATTCAGTTACTATATGTCTTCTGAACTGATAATATTGCGAATCATGTACCGTAAAGAACGACGTTCATCATTACTGGATTAAAGTATCAAACTAATTACGTCCGCTTTCTGAATTCTCATTCCTTGTCATGTTCCAGACCTCACGTCAGTATAGTTCTTCCCTCCTCACGCCAGCCTGCGTGAGCTAAAACGCCAGCATTTCAGCCCCCTCAAGTAACACAGTGTTGGCACTTCTGCCAACACAACAGATATTAAGCAATGTTTGCTTTTTTTAACGTTGCCATTCCTGTGCTTTGTGTCAACACCACTATAACTATAGCACAGTTGTGAGTTACTCGTCGACTAAGCAGTTCAACTACGCTCTGTAGCTTCATGCTGTGGTGACATTCGGATACCTCCACAACCGACCTCCGTTGCCATTACCAGCCAATATTGTGGTTGCATGGTAGAAAATATGTGGAGCGTCGAACGCCGGAAATATCACTGGCGTTTTGTTACCCCGCACTCAAGTGGTTCGCTGTCAGCTATTTTCACATAAGACGATGAGTATCTCTGATAACTAATATCTCTAGGAAACTTTCGACCTTCTACTTAACATTCTATGGATGAAAACCGTATTGATAACGGAGGTAAGAAATAAAAGTACATAGTTCAAACCTACGGCTCAAATCAGCACATCAACTGCAGCTGTGCTAATATTTCGTCGGGCGCACGAAGAAGTGTTCGAGCCAGTGGTGGGTTATTGCAGTCGATAGAGAGACAACACAACTTTGTGTATTGAAATACCTTTGTTTTTGGGCAGGTGGTTACACAAACTTTTTTCGCATTTTTTAACGTGTAGATGGAGCATAATTGGATACATTACAAACATGCAAGTGTCATTATATGGAAATATCACCAATAAACTCTGAGCTTGCAGAGTTGTAACACATCATGTAATGGGTCATTCAAAGTGATAGTTGCCCCAGTCATAACGTATAGAATCAGATTGGAAGAATTTTGAGATCGGCGAAATAAAACGAACCGAAAACCTCAACACAATGTTGATGCTGCTCACGGGTATACGGCCGTATTTTATCATCCTGGCGGCGCGATATTTCGACGGTCCATCATCACGAGAGGTCGCAGGTGCACAATCACGCCGGAAATGAGGTAACATCAGCTACGGCCGCTCCTTTATACCCCGGGAACAGGTCGGTGCGCATCCGCGATAAGCGGAAAGCCCTCTGCAAAGCGAAGAACAGCATAGCGGCTGGCGGTGGAAACCAACTAAAGCGATGAATCACAGATTAAGATGCAACTGATCCCAAATCAAAGCCTTGGTGTTTTATATCTAGTAAAACAGAATTCCACATCATTCTTAAAAGAGTACTAGAACTCTATTAATCATGTCATGGATTCTTTAAGTACACAATCCCAAAACGGGATACCGGAGCAGTAATTCGAGCGTAATAAAGACAACGTTCAGCGACGACATATTTCTCAAGCTGGAGCAAACGTGTGTGACGTTGATGCCCCACGTTTAACGTATCCATGTTCCATGTTCCACGTATCGATCACGAACCGTATGAATAGTCTGTCCAATACAAGCTTTCCAGGGCTTACAGTGAGTATGTTCGCGTATCAGAATTATTGGGCGGGGTGGAGGGAGACGGGGGGTGGGGGGGGGGGGAGGAGGGTTAGGTTAAGGCAGCTGGTACCTCATTCTTCAATCAGGGTATTTCAAAAAACAGGAACATATCCATTTTTTTCTCCGACAAGAGCATTTTTCTGCTGGCTTCCTTGTTCTCCCTTCTGCAGCACTGCATGTAACTCTTATGGAAAGGAACTTATTGATCAGTAAAATTTACCCAGTTTGCTTATGTGAAATACTGCTAAACTAATTTTGCATGTGTATTACAACATAGGTTTACCCGTTACTAAATGAGACACTTTACAGCATATTTCTCCGTGCTACGTCACTTTATAAACTATGTTCTCACGTTACTCCGAATTTTAGGTGCGTACTTTTGGAAGCTTGATCGAGATCATGATCTTAAGAACACATCGTGAAAATTACAGCCATTTGCTTTGCATTGCCGTCTCGTTATCTGCAGCTGGATTTTGGTAGCCAAAAATAAAGTTTTTTGGGTGTTTCTCGATAGCTGATACAGATGTTTGAAAACGGGGAGATCGCTCGTCTAGATAAATGCCTATAGAATATGCCTTTAAAATATGAGCAATTTTCTACGGTTATTTATTATTTTGATTCCACCTACTATCGTATATCACCTGTAGAAGCAGAGTCACTTAGAAGCTCTGTGTCTTGGAAACTGATGACTATTTCGAGATCGGAGCTTTGGAACACATCGCCCCGAAGGATTAGATGAGCGGTCGAGGCGCTGCAGTCATGGATTGTGCGGCTGGTCCCGGCAGGGATTCGAGTCCTCCCTCGGGCATGGACGTGTGTGTTTGTCATTAGGATGATTAAGGTTAAGTAGTGTGTAAGCTCAGAGACTGATGACCTTAGCAGTTAAGTCCCATAAGATTACACAAACATTTGAAAATTTTTCTTGAACACATCAAAAAAACTACAGCCACATTCTGAGCATAGCTGTCTCGCAATCCTCAGCTGGGTTTTGGTCCGCTGGTGACAGTGAAAATACAGTAGAAACACTTTTATTGAGGTTTACCTAGGAACCGCCATGAACTAATAATGGTGCCTTCATAAGTTCCATCAAACACACCGTAGAGCACATCATATGCAACAAGAACTTACGGATTTGCTCCATTGGCCTATGCAGGTGGAACTGTGAAATCTTCATACTTTGAGCGTGTACTGCAGGATAGTGACGCTAAGACGTTCCTTGTTCCTTGTGTAGGGTATTCACATAGCCCAAGCTCTTACGTTTTCATTACAAATAGAACCCGACCTATGAGCACCGCAATATCCCGTTTTTATGGTCGGTCATTTGGAACGTAACAGGTACCCATACTGTAACATGAGTACCAATATCACGACTTGTGTGGTCACTGTCCACAGTTACAATGGCACTTCCATTGGCTTCAGTGAACTGAATGGACGGTCGGAAGTGCCAGCTGGTCTTTTACCGATTCGAATCACAAGTTTTAACTCGTCCGATGTCATTTGATTCAATACTTTTATACAAACGGCATACAATTGATTGTACTTATGTAACATCCTCTGCAGTTCATCAGTTATTTCCTTTCCCCATCCACATATGTTTTCGCAACGTTCATCGACTTTTGTTGATTCATCGACAATGACACACACTTGCTAAAAATAATTATATTCGTTGGACAGTGGTAACATTGGTCACAGATGTTACAGTTGTCCTTCAACCGGATACTGGTGCTCTTGACTGCTCAGGGAAGTAGCACCACACAATGTCATTCGAAAGCAAGCACTGTACACGCTTATATTTTGTAGAAAATTTTTTGATTCCGGAGTTCCTGCAGTCATGTGATAGAGGGACTTACAATGACGCTAATTGTATTTTTGCTGTGACGTAACACATGCTTGCAGTTTCTCCTTTAACTTCTTGGGACTGCAGAAGTGATACACATGACCTATTTTTCCAGTGATAATTTGCTGCGTTTTTGTAGCCTTTAGTGTGATCAAACTGGAACACTTCACCTGTCAACCTTTAATCTCTACTTTGTCTGTTTTGGACCCGTCGAACACTAATGTTTTGTCCATTCGTTTCCGATCGTTGTCTTCGAACATCATTCATTGTAACTCTGCTTAGGAAACACCGTAGCCTGGCTTCTTTAGCAGTTTCTATGTCTGCTTTCTGAGTCACAATGCCAGGCGGTCGCGTGTCCTGAGTGTTTTGACGTGAACAATAATTGCAATTAACAAATTTCACTAACGACAGATAAATCAGAATTTACACTGCGCTCTATTGAGCCTTTGAAACTCCTTAAAGGACTCACCTGATAATATTAAACGAACATAACACGTTAAACGACTGTCCAGACACCACAAAATAAATCGGGTTGTACAATAATTAGTCTATCGTTCTCTGATGAGCTCTTGATCTGTTAAGTTATTAACTAGTAACCGCACTATAAAGTAGTGAATTATGCTTAGCACCCATGGATCTTTGAAAGAGAGAAGCGTATATTAATCTAGGTACACAGTTAACCTTGCCCACATCTGAATTTAAGTTCAGTTACTGAAATTAGAATTTTTTAATCTGCCTTCCAAGTACATAAGAAAAACCCTTAGACAATTACATCATCAACAAGAAACAACAGAAGCAAAGTGCCTTTCCTAGTTACGTGAGCCACAGTTGCTCACTGTTCTGACAAAAATTTCGTCAACCAATGTCAGCAACTACGACAAGTAACATTAACACGGAATGGTAGAAGCTTTCCCATAGTTACTGAATGTGCCCAGTTCTGTTCAAGTATTATTTACGCAATAGTCATCATAATTCATGAATAACTACAATATCTTATTGTAAAATGTAGCTCTAAATGTGCCACTTAACTTTGGTACAATAAATTGGTACTTCGAACAGGACAGAACCTGTTACTCGTGACAGCAACAAGTGTATAAAAAAACTCTTAATCTTGATGTGCCACGGTACAGTTTACAATAATTTACTTTGTCCGACAAGGTAGAAGTTGTACACGACAACCAAGGGATCAAATTAACCTCAACTGGATCGCAAAGAGGAAAGCAATTCGGCACGATGATCAAGAAACAAACTGTATTAAAAAGTGTCTCTTACGAAGCAGTTGAGACTCACAGAAACACCAAACACGATACACCGCAATATGTCTCATTCTCGCTCGGTGTCTTGTGTCAGCAAAAAGCACCTTTAAATACGATGTTTTAACCAGATTGAATAATTCGCTGCCACGCCGCCCAGCATGTCTCACCATCGCTCGGTCCCTTGCTTCAACAAAACACCCTTGCATCTACATCTACATACATACAGACACTCCGCAAGCCACCGTACGGTGCGTAGCGGAGGGTACCCTGCACCACTAATTGTCATTCCCTCCTCTGTTCCACTCGCAAATAGGGCGAGAGAGAAACGACTGTCTACATGCCACCCTATGCCCCTGATTTCTCGTATCTTATCCTCGTGGTGCTTGTGCACATAGTATATTGGCAGCAGAAGAATCGTTCTGCAGTCGTCTTCAAATGCTGGTTTTCTAAATATTCCTAGTAGTGTTCCTCGAAAATAACGTCGTCTTTCCTCCAGGAATTCCCATATGAGTTCCTGAAGCATCTCCGTGATACTTACGTATTCTTCGAACCTACCGGTAACAAATCTAGCATCCCGCCTATGACCTGCTACGATGTCTTTCTGAAATCCGACTTGGTACGGATCCCAAACACTCGAGCAGTACTCAAGAATAGATTGCACCAGCGTCCTATATGCGATCTCAACTACAAAAGAACCACACTTTCCTGAAATTCTTCCAATAAGCCGAAATCGATCATTCGCCTTCCCGACCACATTTTTCACATGCTAGTTCCATCTCATATCGTTTTGTAACGTTATGCCCAGATATATAAACAACTTGACTGTGCGAAGCAGGACTCTAGTAATACTGTATCCGAACGTAACATGTTCATTCTTCCCACCCATCCGCATTAACTTACAGTTTTTCACATTTAGAGCTAGCTGCCATTCATCACACCAACTGGAAATTTTGTCTACGTCTTCTTGTATCTTCCTACAGCCACTCAACTTATCGTGCACCACAGTATCATTAGCAAAACAACCGCAGGTTGCTCCCAGCCCTGCCTACCATATCATTTTTGTATACAGAGAACAACAGCGCTCCTATCATATTTCTCTGGGGCACTCCTGATAATACCATTGTCTAATGAAGACTAGCCAATGAGGACAAGATACAAGATTCTATTACTTACGAAGTCTCAGAGCGATATATCGATGAACTTATTCCATATATTTGTACCTTCGTTAACAGCCTGCAATGGGGCACCGTGTCAAATGCTTTCCGGAAATCTAGAAATATGGAATCAGCCTGTTGCCCTTGACCCACAGTCCGCACTGTATCATTTGAGAAAAGGGCAAGCTGAGTCTCGCACGAGCGATGCTTTCTGAAAGCATGCTGATTCGTGGACATAAGCCTCTCAGTCTCAATAAAGTTTATTATATTCCAACTGAGAGTATATTCACTGATTCCGCAGCAAATCGAAGTTACGGATATTGGTCTTTAATTCTGTGGGTCCTCTCTTTTAGCCATTCTTACATGCAGGAGGCACCTTCAGTTTATTGCAGTCGCTTGGAACTTTGCACTGATACCTGAAAACTACGCAAGGGGCCAATGCCGTAGAACATTGTTTATAAAACCCAAGTGGGTTTCCATCCGGACCTGGTGGCTTATCTCCTTTTTCAAATCATTCAGTTGTTTGTCTACGCCAGAGATCCTTACTACAATGTCGGCTGTAGATGAGTCTGTCTGGCAGTTAAAAGATGGTATGTTTTTACGGTTCTCCTATGTGAACGATTTCTTAAACGTGAAATTCAAAATTTCGGCTTTCGTTTTTCTGTCTTCACCTCCCACAACAGTCTGGTCAAGAAGGGACTGGATGAAGGCCTTAGGCCCGCTTAGCGAATTTGCATACGACCACAATTTTCTCGCGTCCTTGGCCAGATCTCTTGCTCAGGTATGAGGTGGCAGTTACTGGTTGTTTCTCGCATTTCTCTTTTCACAGACTCACGAAGCTCTAAAAACCATTGCTTGTGGTTATTTGTACGTTCTATTTTGGACCGTGAGTGCAACAGCCTCTGTTTCCTTAGCATCCGACGAATTTCGTTATTGAACCATGGTGGATCTTTTCCATCCATGATACACTTTCTAGGCACACAACTCTCCAGACCACGATTTACAAACTGCTTAAACTTTGCCCATCTTTCAAAAATGGTTCAAATGGCTCTGATCACTATGGGACTTAACAGCTATGGTCATCAGTCCCCTAGAACTTAGAACTACTCAAACCTAACTAACCTAAGGACAGCACAGAACACCCAGTCATCACGAGGCAGAGAAAATCCCTGACCCCGCCGGGAATCGAAACCGGGAACCCGGACGCGCCCGTCATTCCTCTACGTCTGTCTTACTGGAATTAAGTAATGTCAGTTCACTGTGCAAGTGAGATGTTAAAATGTTAAAAACTGTGCTCTGTCTAGCACGAACATCCTCCTAGTGTACTTGACTCATTAATTACCTTTCCTAACAGTAGTTGCTATAATGACATAATGATAGCTAATCTCCGTTTAGATATTGACACTGTCGATAAGGTCAGGCCTATTCGTAGCTACATTGTCTAAGACATATTTAAGATATCCTTAAACAACATGTTTTAGAGACGTCCAGTACGTCAAACTGTTCCATCACTGCTCAGTGCACTGCTCCAATAAAGCACGCTTATCTGTTTGAGAGTATGGGCAGCTGCTGATTCGTCGGATATCAGGTCCTCGCTAGCGAAATTCAGCACTTTCCAATGCCTACCCAGCCAACGTGTGCATTATCTCCACTGCTCGGTTCTGTCCACCCTGTATAAAGGATATAACGGAAGGCAGCACGCCACAACCACAGCCCCGTACCAAGCACAATCGTTGGCTCCACGCTTCACCGTGCCCCTTACTTCCTCCGACTTTGGTGACTACTGCCTTTCTGCTCTACGGACACTTGCATTCCCGCTACCTATAGCTGGCGCTGCTCAAGCTGTCTCTGGACCATAGAGGCTCCTAACTGCCGCTATCACTGCACACAGATCTCGTTGGAAGAGACAGTCGCAGCGACGGCTCAACTTGATAATGTTGTCTCGTTGTTCATCTAGGAAGTCCTGCCTCAATCTGGCCTTGCTCCTCCGCTGTGGAAGTCCACGTACTTCTCGTTCTTCATCTGATTTCATTGCTGCTATTTCAGTTTTCTCCCTTTTCAATTTACAACTGACAAAGGCAATTCTTCTTTTAGTGAACTCAAAAAATTCTGCATTGCATACTGTTCACTACCCCAAGTAATTCACATCCAGTGAAGTTGGTTGAAACGTGTTCCTGAAATTTAGATTAACTAGAATATGTGCAGACGTACTACCGAAAGCGACATAAGAAAATTTGTGTCGGTTCGAGACCCGAACTTGGATGTTCGATCAATACAAAATCTCGTATGGTGCTTTAGGTTCAAAAATGGCTCTGAGCACTACGGGACATAACTGCTGTGGTCATCAGTCCCCGAGAACTTAGAACTACTTAAACCTAACTGCCCGAGGCAGGATTCGAACCTGCGACCGCAGCGGTTGCGAGGTTCCAGACCGGAGCGCCTAGAACCGCTCGGCTACTCAGGCCGCCGCTGCTTTAGGTAA
This sequence comes from Schistocerca gregaria, assembly GCF_023897955.1. Classification (NCBI taxonomy): domain Eukaryota; kingdom Metazoa; phylum Arthropoda; class Insecta; order Orthoptera; family Acrididae; genus Schistocerca; species Schistocerca gregaria. The sequence goes on from NC_064920.1 coordinate 100,865,094, forward strand.
TTTATTTATGCGTGTTACAGTTAAGCTGAATTTGAGGAATACATTTCAATATCTGAAAACATAGTTCGTCATCAAATATAAATATCAAATTTGAACATTCGCGAAAATCGTGGAACATTCTAGAACATTCTGAAACATTCTAGAACACTCTCACAACATATTTCCTTTTCTACCTATTTCACTTTACCTTTGTACTTTCTAATAGAATTCCAAAAGCATACTGATCCATCCTTCTCGTCATCACCTATGTCTACGCTTTGGAGCTGGAATGTTTTCCCTGTACCATAGGGTACCGACAAATTCACGAACATTAACGAATATCTTAGAATGTTGTAGAACATTCGGAATATTGTTGCATGTTTCGGACACGTCATTACTCAATTCCCAGCACAACTGATGCAATGCTGTTTTTGACATTCGTAACTAGGAACCCAGCCCTTGTTGTTATGAACCGAAACCTTTATGGATGGGGAAGGTAAAACTACCGTACCATGTATATCCTACAGGGCTGTGGTGGAAAGGAGGAGGGTTATGGTAAAAGTGGCACGCAATAACGAACTATGTAGTCATTTATTCCGTTTCTGGTTTAAGAAAAGGCGAGGGACTATAACTTTTCCTTAGGGAGACACAGATGTAATTTCATGTTGGCTACTGTGAAATACAAGTTTCGTGACAGGAAACCACTAAGCCAGCTGCACACAGTTGGATTAGAAATCACTTGTAAATAGCAGTATCAAAAGCCTTCTCAAAGCCTAGAAGTTTGAAATCAACTTCAGACCACCTGCCGACAGCACTCATTACATCTTGTGAATAAAAAAACCACTGGTATTTCTCAAGACCAATATTTTCTAAATGCATGTTGTTTATGTACCAATCTGTCTATTTTTCCAATGGTACGACAATTACAGCAGATTACATTCTTGGGCATTGGTGTGCCTGTGTAACTTTCAAGTTCTTCTTTTACCAAACGAGTGGCTGTATACGATTGCTAACATTTGATGTGCCTCATCGGCTTCCTCTGAAAGGAACCTAATTCATGTGCAGCCTAGAATAGAACACTGTTTTCTGTTAAGTTGCTCAAGTTGTTTTGCCACACCAACCGTATTTCTTTCAAAATTACTCATAATGTAGTTGCCCTTTATTCAAATTCTTTGGTGAAATAAAGTCGGTAAATTGTGTTTAGTAACGCGGTTTTAGTGGCGCGTAAATTGTTTTTTCCACACCAAGGGTATCTCCTTCCAAAGTACTCATAACATGATTGCCCTTGTTTCGAATTCTTTGATGAAATAACATCGCAAAACTGCGTTTAGTAACACAGCTTTAATGGCGCTGTAGTCAGAAACTTTCTTTTTTCGTTGCTACTGGTACTGTGTCTTAATATGCTTAGCGTACCATTGGGAATTTGTTCCATCTATTTGTGATATACTTAGTATAAATCCATCAGCACAATCGCTTATATTTCAAGTCCCATATTGTCGACTCTGTAAGTAGTACAGCACAAATAGGAATTTAGATAATCATATAACTGATTTGTATATGATTTTTTAAATATCTGTATATTGCGTACGATTTTGGTGGATTTGGACGTTACAATGTAAAATCTGGCACATTAACTAATTTCCTTATTCTTCGTTATGCTCTAAATTTGTTCAGGACTGTTCCTCCCAACTTGTAAGTAATCGCAACCGTTTATATCAGGGCCGGCCAAACGCTACACAGTGTGCAGACGTGCGTAAGTGCTGCACATGTGCGCACGTGTGCGACAGCTAGTGACAGCGACATCTGTTATTAGGCATGTGTTCTAAATGAACGGCGGCGGCTCCACTTCCCTGTGGTACAAGCAAGAGCGCAACATATCCAGTCTCGTTTTCCCCTGGTGACCGCAACCTTAACACAGAAGTACTGAGAAACGGCAAGTACTGTGAAGAAGCAAAGGACGGGAGATCTACGTTCTCAGTCGTTTAAAAAAGACTGGGAACTGCAATTCTTTTTTATAGCCGTTGGCGAAACTCACAGTGTTTGCTGTGCCGCAGAATAATAGGCGGCCAGCGTAAGTTTTCAATTGAAAGACACTACAATACATACCTCACAGGCGAGTGTACTGTACTCAACAGTGAAGAACGGCAAGCAAAATTAAATGTCCTTAAGAAAGTGGATGAGACACATCAACTCGATTTTACTGTGCGTCAAAGTAACTGATACTTCTTGAACTATTAGTTTCTTGTGTTACATTTATGTCTTTTTCACTGTACGTTGTACAATGTACTGTTTTCAGTTTTCCACTGCGAGCAAGTTTTAAAATCGCATTAAGAATTGCACAATCTGGGAAACCCTTTTACGAAGGGGAGTTTGTGAAAGGGTGTCTGATTGATGCTGCAGAACTTGTGTGTCCCATGAACGTTAGCAGGTTTCAAGAAATCAGTCTATCCAAACAAACAGTGACAAGACGTATCAGTGCTATGGCCGGCGATCTGCACATTCAGCTAATAAATGAGGCTAAATACTTCGTTGCTTTCTCTGTTGCGCTCGATGAAACAACAGATCTTACAGATACAGCCCAGGTTGTGATATACATACGAGGTGTCAATAACGCACTTTGTGTAACAGAGGAGCGACATCTGTGCGTAGAAACATGCACTACATGAACGCTGACGGCTGCGGCGTGCACGCTGTGACCCGGGAGTTGCATATGTCCAAGAGCACCGCACGCGTGCAGAATTTCTGGCCGGCCCTGGTTTATATTCTATGTCTGCTATTGAACTAATTCCGAAAAATTGTTTTTGGTGGAAACATTTTAGTATAGTTGATGCTGAGGTTTTGTAAACCCGTATTTCTTCCGATCTACAGAGTGTGGATCGAAACCACCACCAAATATAACTGCATTAGCTGTTGTCAATTTGACAGGAAACTCAAGTTTTCCTTGAAAGATTATGCAACTGTAACATCAGAGTTTGCGTTTCTTTAAAAGAAAAATATTATTAGTTTGCGAAAAGGCTTAATCCTGTCTATAAACCAGACTATTAAGAAACCTGAAATTTTACGCATTATTTATAAAAGTAGGAACATATTTGTTCTATAACAGTGCAAAATACAATTGGATCATTGTCGATTTAACTTAGAGCTTAAAATGCACTTGTCGATATTTCTACAAAATTTTAAAGAAACAAAAACTATGTTCCCTATTTATCAAAACGCACATGGTTTACATCAAACTGTAAGTCAAATCAATACCGCCATGTTTGTTTTGGTAAATAATGCAGGCAGTCTTTTTTTGTTTATTTCAAGTGTGGTATAAAGATCGAACTAAAGCTTTTCAACAATTTCTGATTAACAAGAAATTTACATCAGCATTGCATTATAAGAATTAATTTGTAGCAGTACTGTAAAATGTGTTTTGTTCTTGAAATTTTTACTTATTTTCAGAAGTGATACAGACAATTTTTATTCTCATTCAAGGATCGAATTTTCGTTAATGCTCACAGATCTGCGACTATACTTCGATATTGTGATACGCAACCTGTGTATGTTTTGCAATCAAAACCTTTGCGTATTTAATAAACAATTTTATTTTGGTGTAAAGGTCATACTTTGGAGATACCAAACGTTTCTCTCTTTGTGGAATATTGTGAATCATTGTCTTTGCCATGTTAATTGATTAGATATCGAATTTGCAGCATTAAGAAATTATCCTTGCATATTACAAATATATGTATTTCAACATATTAAACATCTTGAGAAAATGATTCATTACTGTGTAGTTTAAGTGAAACCATAGGTTAATCACCTAATCAAAACACATTTTGTTAGTAAGTTTTGTTGTGCAGCAGAATGTAATTTTGGTGGATAAAGATGCTATAGAGATGCGTATGGGCGACTATACGTGCACCTTATGAGCAAGTAAACTGCCAGATGAAGGAGCTAAGAACTGTATCTCCTCAATGACCGTTCAGCAAATGTTGCTGCGTATGGGATTCCATAGCAGTCACCTACTACGTGCACTCATGCTGACTGCTGTTCGTTGGAGACGAAGGCTGGAAGTTGCTCGACAGTACCTCAACAGGACGTCCACTGATTGGTGACGGACGGCAGTTTCATGAACGATGGCATGTACAGCTTGAAACGCTTGAAGGCAAGCACCCCTTAACTCGTGGAAACATTATAGCTCAGAGAATGTTTTCATGATATTTCCAAAGTGATGTCCGCTTTCTGGAAGACACAATGGATTAACAAATATGTGCATTTATCCTTAAGCACCATGTCCACCCCAACATGCACTTTGGCTCTCCTCGGCCCTATGGCACTTATCAGCAGGACAATGCAACGTGTCATGTAGATCAGTGTACCAGTATGTTTCGAAGAGCATCGGGATGAGTTCACTGTATTCACCTGGCCACCAAACTCCACCAATTTAAACTAAATCAAGAAACTGTGAGACCACCTTGAGCGGGCTGTGCACACCATGGAACCCCAGCCAAGAAACTTAGCACAGCTGGCTGCGGCAGTTGAGTCAGTTTGGCTCCATAACCCTCTCGGTGCCTTTCATAACTTCACTGACTCTTATCTGGCTCATCTTAATGCAGCAAAAGTTGGTTAGTCAACCTTTTGACAGGTGGTCACATTAATGTAAGTGGAAAGTGTTCTTTTTTAGTTTAGAACATGATGCATTATTTTGTTCCTCCGTAAAATGGCGATCAACCATGTGAAGCATTCCTGAAATACTTCTCATAATGTCAGGTGATGGATGTCGGAAGCCGTAATGGCAGTAGTCGCAACTAGGCTAGTTCCACCATAATGAATTTTTTTATTTCTTTGCTAGTGAAACTCAGCTAGTTCTGCGATCTCACGTTTTTTATGTTCCTCTCCACCGGCATCTTGGATTTTTCATTTTCATATTGCTTCCATCCTGGTTTTTGAATCTAACGTCACCATCATCTTGGATATTTCAATTTCCTACCGTCACGGCAGTAGCGACTATTGGTGTTCGCTTGAACTGTGTACTGGAAAGTAGGTAACTATACAACTGCTTGTATTAGCTGAACTGCCCTGTACATAAATTCCATAATTTCACTTCATATAGATCAAGTAGTTCCTAGGATGTTGCCTTAAATATCTGCATTTTGCATATTTGAAAATTAAATGTTTTACATAAAAAATGGATATCAGTTTTGTAGAACTGGGCAGTCGTGTTTATAAATATGTGAGACGGCCATCTGCAATGCAGATCATATGTCGTCTGTCAGTTGATTTGATATACGATGATTAAATGGGTGAAGGTCGCACACTATCAGTAAAGCAGCACAGTGAAGGAAGCGGCCCTGCTATATTGGAATGATGCCAGTTCTTCGTTGTCTTACAGCTCCTCTCCTTGTCGTTTCTGGGTGGCGTTTTCTTTCACCAGCCGCCGAGTAATGAAATTATTGAGCCTCAGGAGAGCGCGGAAAGCCGGACCGAACGAACGTCTGGTCTGCAGCCGCCGACAAATACAATTTGCTGTGGCAGAGGAAGCGGATACAGTTTCTTCCTTTCCTCTGAGGGAATATCTTCCCGCTGGATAATTGAAGGTCTTACAAGAGCGTCCTATATGAGGAAGACTTCATTTCTGGTTTCCACTAGCATGAAAATTTGTAGCGTCCATCGTCAGTTCAAAATCTGTCACTGATCTATTCATCTGATGCGGGAAGCTCCACAGAAATCCTGTTTATAAAATTACATGGACGCAACACCTTGATCAACTCATCTGATGGGAGCAGCATAGTGGAGGTCCTGTTTATAAAATTACGTGGACCCAACACCTAATTCGTTTTAGAACTGTGTTTTATAATCTGTAAAGCGGTCTCTCCACCTGCAGTATCTGTTTGCTACGGCACACCATTAAGGAATACAGGAGCCTTCAGATAAACTTGACTAACCTGCGAAGTGTGGATAATACTGCTAGAAATAACGGCTATCAGTAACGTACAGTGGTGTTAGGGAAAACACGTGCGAGAAACAGAGACAAAACAACGTAGAAGAAATATTTGCTTTAGAAAAGAAAAACAAACAGGTTGCCTTTGTGGAAACTGCCCACGCTACACATTAATATGGGAAGAGTCATGAGTTATTTATGTACTGACTAGAGGTAAATTGAGTTAATTGCTTATAAACATTAATGGTTGGGCTCAGTGAAACCAAGGCAGGTATATATTTAGTTAGTAGTTTTGGCTTCACCACATAATGGAATTTTCATTCCCTGATATTGATTTAGGCTCAGGTAATTATATGTAAATGTAACATCTATTTAAACTTCATTTAGAAATCATGTTCAATTGTCTATACACATTATTTGAAAGATCGCAGGAGAGGAATGATGCATACCATATCCAGTAGCATTACGCCTAGTATTTCTCTGTGGCGTTCAAACAAATGTCACGTGTAGGAGAACATTAATTAATTCAGACCTACGTGGAACGTAAAATATCTGGAACTGGTATAATTAAATATATGTCTTAAAGTGATCAAACTGGTGAAATGCAAGCTTTTATCACAATATGAACTGACACGAACGTTCAGATAGTATTCACATCCCCTATCGCTCCGGTCCTCAATGGAGGAAAGAAACTAAACTTGATATGTTCATGATGTTTGTAACTCCTGCGTTAACAGTTATTCCAACAATGCAAAAGGTTTTGCTGAAAAAATGAGGTTAATCTACGGCAACCTAAGAACTATAACAGTTTTGTTGAATGCGTAAATTACTATTCACATTTTTAAAAATTAGGTTTTTGTTCCCATGTGATGCTGCATTACCATACGTCTCACATATATCCACAAAGGGCTGAAAGTACACCACTGACCTACATGTGACAGAGACTGGAGCGAACCTGCTCCTAGCGCTACGGGACTTAACATCTGAGGTCATCAGTCCCCTACACTGAGAACTACTTAAAGCTAACTAAGCTGAGGACATCACACACATCCATGCTCGAGACAGGATTCGAACCTGTGACCGTAGCAGCAGCGCGGTTCCAGACAAGCGCCTGGAAACGCTCGGCCACAGCAACCGGCTCCACGTAGCTGATTCTAGCCTTAAAGTAGCAATATTTGTATCTCTTTGTAGAAATTATTATACTGAACGAGCGTTCTTCTGGTGAGTGAACGTTTGCAACCCTCCATATTACACGTCGGTGTACAAAGAGTCACGCAAAGACCACTTACCTGCTAAACGACGATGTTGATTTGAGACGTGATGACTCTGCTACCACGTGACTGTCCAGATCCATGGACTGGGTGGGAGGGAACTGTAGCAAGAGAAAGGATTTCTTTTCGGGAGGATGACGGTTCAAATACTAGCAGGCCAGTGTAATTACAAAGCCAATAACGATTCATATCTCTATAGAAAATAAACTGGTGACGAAAATTAAATTTCCCAATCCTGTGTCTAATTCACGATATTATCAACCAATTGTCAACCATATGCCCGTACGATGTTGTTCTGAAAGTAAGACGGCAGTCTGGGCAACGGACAGTCATGCCAACGATGATGTCAGGGCACCTATGAAACGAGGCAGTGTTTGCCTGGTAGACCCACATCCACAACTGCTGTGTACAGAGTCTCAGATGGTGCTGTATGACACAGAGGAAATTCCTACCAGACTCTCTGCGGTGGACGGCCAGAGAGAGAAAGGATGCAGGGCAGTCGGAAACTGATATGGCCCCATGGCTCAATGAGAATCGTTTTGTTGTTTCTCGGATGTGGCAGTAGTACATACAGACTGAAACTGCATCGCCAAGACCAGGATACAGGCGGCCGTGTGTTACATCAGAAGAGAAGACAGTTATTTTGTTCTAAGGGCGCGATGGTACCGCCTCAGTACTGTATAGAAACTGGCATCTGAGCTTGCAACGTCCACGGGACATGTTATATCGAGGAAAACGGTTTGCAGAAGGCTTCGGCAGAGTGGCCTTTATTGTCGGAGAACTGCTGTATGTGTACCTCTGACGCTTCTTCACGGAAGGGAAAATCTGCCTGCAGTTGAGTCGTCAACATGCCACATGGACGGTCGAACAGCAGGCAAATGTTTTCATCGATGAGTCCCGATTTAGTCTGGAGAGCGATTCCCGATGGATTCGCATCTGGAGGGACCGTAGCACATATTCGGCACGCAAATTTGTGGAAAGAGACCGATATCGATTAGGACTCCTAATGGTATGGCCAGGGATTATGTTGACCACTAAAACCCCTCTTCATGAAATTGTACAGATGAATCAGCAAAGTTCAACTGCTGTTAGGGATCGTGACGAGATCTTGGGACTTCATTTGTGGTTGTTGCGAGGTGCTGTGGGCCCAGACATCGTACTGATGGGAGCTAATACTCGACTTCATGGCTGGTTGATGTTTTCTTGGAAGCGGTAGACATTGCACGCATGCTGTTGCCTACTCGCTCTCCCCATTTGAATCTCACAGAATGTGCACTAGGGAGACGAGTTGCAACACATCGGCATCCACCAACCATTCTCAAAACATGCGAGCAGCTCTGCAGGGAGAATGGGCGTTACTGCCTCAACACGACAACATTCAAAGTATGCCCCGTCATTGTCGGGCCCGTAAAGCTGCCACAGGCTAGCGCACCCCATACTGAGCACATTTACCAATTATCGGTATGTGTGTGCAAATCCGATAAGTTGAAAATAAGGAAAAACATGTTTCAGTTGTTTGCGTTCTGTATTCATTACATTTTTTCTACTTCACTATCAGCTTTTTGTACAGTTTTGTGGCAAAATAAACGCAACCTTGTAAAATTTCCTTTCGTTGCTTTAATTTTGGACACCATTGTACGTATACTTAACACCGTGATTGCGTTCGCGTATGTCGGGGACATTTCAACAATGTTGCAACTACCTGTTTCGGGGACACGTTGTCAGATCGCTTCGCAATCGCGACTGGAGGGTTGTTTAAATTATCATGCTATTCAATATGTGTTAAGAAACTAAAAGCACAGATAAGTCACATAACATTTCTTATTATGCCACTGTCCAAGCAAGCTATCATCGGCTGCTTCATTATAAACGGTAGGCTACATTGGAGGAGCTTAGGGCCTATGCCACCCACCCGGTATGTAAAACTCCACTAAAGAGAAAATAATGGTATTACATTTTTAACTATGGTTAGCAGCCAAGCAATCAAATTGCGTCTGCAAGACTATTATGAAAAGACTAAATGTTTAATTAATCTTTCACTAGCGAAGAAAGTATTTTCAGGTCAGAATACTTACTATTCCGATAGAACATTCACGTCCAGAGAATCAGTGTACAGAATCACAACTGAGCGTGCAAGTACTGTCCAATGGAGTCTGCAGCCTTAAGCTCCAACTCGATGTCCTCTAAGTCTCACGTTTCTAATTAAGCGATCTGGCTCTACCAGTTCGTTCTGATTCCTTACCCACCTTAATTAATTTGGGACTAAGGGACCAGAAAAGCCTGGTGGCAGTTTAGTTGTTAAAGGTATTGAAACTCTGCAAAGTTAACCAATTCGGGGAGTTTTCTGTTCAGTTACCTCCGCTTTTGTCAAGCATGGAGGATGTTAATGGAATGTTTCTGCCTCCGCTGTTAGTCTGAGATGCAAAAACCTTTTAATTTCCGGTCATCCCATACGTAAAGTCGCTGCCTGTGATGAAAACCTTTTCAAGTAGTTGGTATAGTTGTCGAGCCTTTCTCCGAGGAAATTCGGCAGGCGCAGCGCTGCTATGAGCCAATATACTGAACACGATATTCGTGGAAGCAGGGACGCGACTTACAACTGTGAAACGTGTTATCTCAGTGGTAAATAAGACCTCCATTTATTTCAGAAATATAAGTAATCTAGAAAGGTGAAACATAGAGAGATACGAAAACGAGAACTACTGCAAGTTACTGTCCTAATTTTGTACTTTCTATCTCGGTAGAACTATAGACGTACTACTCTCTGACTCAAGGAATACTGAAGCACAAAGAATATGACGTTAGTAAAATGTTAATAGCAGTGCTAAATATAAATGCGTGATAAGATTACTTTTACGTACTGGTTTCCTTGTCACTGTTTGTACACACAACTTTTTACAAAGATACGTGAGGCATGACTGCTGACTGAATTGTAGAAATACATACTCAGATTAAATAATGCTTACAAATAAAATGTGAAGTTTTACTAGTGTGCCACTTTTGGACAAGCAAATCACTCACTAAACCAATTAGCCACACTGCACTCGTCCGTGAAGTAAATATATTTGAGTTTAACCAAACAATTTTTGTCACTGGCTTTGTTAAGTAGTCACAATGAACACCGGCTGTTACGTGTCTCAACTAATTTTATTTGCACCTGATGCAGCGTAACTGATTTAACAAGCAACCATGATCACGCTATACCAGCATATTCTGTGTATCGCATTACGGTAGTTATCGTTTCTCATTAAACAATACTTTTAACGAGCGTAGTGCGGAGCCATGTTCGCTAAGTGGATCACACACACAGCTTCACGAAAGAATCTAGAGAACAAATCGTCTACGTGGGATGTAGTTCTCTGGTCTACACCACCGCTGACAGCTCGTGTTGCAACCTCTCTTACTCACGTCACTTCAGTGCACACTCACGAGTAAACCAGGTTTAATCACAGTGTATAAGGACCAAGATTCCAAGACTGTACTGAGTGAGACAGCGGCAAAACCTCAATGCTGCAACTGAATACCAGTCGCGCTAACTTCTTCTAAGAGCGGAGACTGCTGTTATGTTAGCAAAAATATCTTTGGCCAGCATTTTGCAGAGCATGTTTCATTGTTGGGGGGAATGATGTGAACGTATAGAGGGGGTAGAGAACACTTTGGGTAGAGTCACAGAACGATACACGGGCGTTGCAAAGGTAGAGAAGGGCAGTTCAAGCGATAGGTACTCAGAAGCCTGGCCCAAATAATAATTGGATTACAGCGTCTACCCGCCACTACTGGACGGTTCGTCACCTACTATTCTGTTTCTCATCTGAATGCAAATCCGGAACTACCAGGAAGGTCCGGCGGACATCAGGTCGCTGCTTGGGCTTCTCTCATGTCCATGGCTCATCACGAAGCCAGATACGCTATGAAAAATATCACATGCAAAACAGCCACTAGTAAAGAGAAGCAATGAATATAAAAATAGACGGCTTAATTCGACAAGCACTGAAGTTGCTTTATTAGCAGCATTAGATATTTTATTAATTACAGGAATAGAATTCAGACACTTATGACCTCAAATCAAGGGCACCGACTTTCCAAAATTTCTGTGGGTGCATACCAATGGCGGAACTCCTGCGTCCTACAAAGCGTTTCCTCAATAAATAAAACGGTAACAATACTGTTTATGTGAAACCAATTACTCTGACATGTCAAACCACATCGCTGTTACGTCAAAAAAATGTTGAAGTAACGGTTCTAGGCACCTCAGTCCGGAACCGCACTGCTGCTACGGTCGCAGGTTCGAACCCTGCCTCGGACATACATGTCTGTGTTGTCCTTAGGTTAGTTAGGTTTAAGTAACGAAATAAATCTCGGGTGAACAGCATGGTATAATAATGGCGTGTGACGAGGGCCTCCCGTCGGGTAGACCGCTCGCCTGCTGCAAATCTTTGGATTTGACGCCACTTCGACGACTTGCGCGTCGAAACAGAATGGTATGAGTGTTCTTTTGTTTTTCTTATGAAGTGCTGAGTGTCCTATGCACACTCATACCAGGCAGTTCACCCGAGATTTATTTCGTCATAAAATACGCCTCGAGAAATTGAAGAATCACATAGGTTTAAGTAGTTCTAAGTCTAGAGGGCTGACGACCTCAGAAGTTAAGTCTCATAGTGCTCAGAGCTATTTGCTTGCCAATGCGAGTGTTGTAAAGTGCCCTGTAGAGCACATGGGCTGTGCGCAAAGCGTTGCGATCACCTGGGCTGGCGCCGTCTTGCAACAGGGACCTTTGTGGCTCCATCAGACTGATATTTTTAGCAGATGAAAACCATTTTAGACATGTAAAAGAATTCTCTGGCTCTCTGCATGTAAGTGTGAATACGAGCGGTCTGGTGTGTTGGTGCTTGCATAATATTTCGAAGCTCTAGTGTTCGATCTCATATGAGTCACAAATTTTATCAAGCGTCAAAAGACATTCTTGTTGTCTGAGAAATTCAAGACAAGGAAACAGGGATACCAGTGTTTGGAATCACATTTTAACATGATGATTCCCACTTCCAACTGTGGTAAACTCAGTTTAGATTAGATCATGATAGAGGTGGATGTCCCAGCGAATGAAAACTGTGAATATTACTTACAGAAGATATTTGATTTTTTTTGTCGAAAAATAAGAAATAAAGTAGGTCATTATCCGTGTGAACAGATTACTTGGAGGCTTCCGTTTCGTGCTACACAATTCTATTACCGTCTCGATTTTTTCATGTTTCCACTACGGACCGTAAATGACCACAATAACTTTTTCGTTGTGGTTACAATCCTCCTACGTTCTTAAAATTACATTTTTTTGTTATTTTTCCTGGCGGAAACGCAGTGAGCAGAACCTCGACGGTAACATAAACGTGATACGGTATGGACACAAACCACTGAAGTTTGTGTTTGCTAAGCAATGTCAAATCAGCTTCCCAAAGTCAGTAAACCGCTTTACCCTTTTAGCGAAACTCTGTCCTTCGAGTTGTCATTAGAAATAAACACATTTGTCAGTATTAGCACCGAGCATGCTATCACATTATTGTCGTTGCCAGTGTTGGATCAGTTGGCTGCCGCAGTAAGAGTTCACAATTGATTATCAAAATTTTTACCTGTGGGTGTTAAAATAAGGCAACTATAAACACGCGGCGGGTTTAAGTGTGCCACTGTCATTTCGGAAGTTAATAAACTCACTTATCTGTAACCTGTTCGCCGGACGGAGTGGCCGAGCGTTTCTGGGCGCTACAGTCTGGAACCGCGCAACCTCTACGGTCGCAGGTTCGAATCCAGCCTCGGGCATGGATGTGTGTGATGTCTTTAGGTTAGTTAGGTTTAAGTTGTTCTACGTTCTAGGGGACTGATGACCTCAGAAGTTAAGTCCCATAGTGCTCAGAGCCATTTGAACCATTTTTGTAACCTGTTCTCTCTAGATGTGCAATGTACCAAAGTATTAACCATACCCTGCAACTCAAAAATTCATTTTACTTTCGTTACCTTTAGTTCTACTGCTTCACCTTCGATTTACACGATAGGTTATTGTATATAAACTCTCAGCAATGCTATCACAGCTAACGTATGTCAGCCTTACATTTAACTTAATATTTTAGTTGTAATTTACATTATAAATTGTGAAATTAGTGGAGACAGTTACAACTGAAACATCGATCTTGAAAAAACCACCAGTGAACCGCCAAAACAGACGGTTGTCGTCTTTGTAGCCCTGGCTGAGCCGGACTGAAAACGGTTGGGCTCTTTGGCCTCCAGCGACTCAAAAGTGAAGCAGGGTCTGTTAGTCTGTGCCGGTAGCACTAGTCCATGAGGTTAGAGGTTTACCTTTTACACAAACGTTTGACACTCACAAACAACAGGAAAATTTCATATTGATTTTAATGCAACTATGGGGTCTACATTAATAAATAACGTGTATCACATATAGACGTAAAATCATTTTAATTTCGATAAAGAAGTATCCTGATGCGTTATGTCCCATTCATCTATGATACTTGCGATTTCAGTTATTTAACGCCCCACGGAAAGTCCGTTAAAATGTTTCGTACATTCGAGCTGCAGCATCTCGTGTCTTATTGATGTCTCCATTCACCTACACTATGATGATATGGATGTAGGAAAGCATGCGTCAGTAGTGAATATTTTGAAATGCTGTGGGCAACAGAAAATTGCCGATAAGTAACTAAATCCGTTTTCTAACTCCACATCATCTCGTACAGAAATGTGCGCGTCCTGAGGAATGTGATATTACTTGCTGTCATGATCGTGGATGACTATTTTACTTACTTGTTTTACTGTAGATGGAAATTTACTTTATTCGAAAACATTTTTTAGCCTGAAGTTTGTTTTATGTCATATCCTGTCTATGGTCAAACTGGTAATTCGCATTTGGTTGGTATTTTAGAGCAGAGATCCATTTGAGTTGGTAGTATATTATTAGTACTGTTTCCCTTGCCTGTTTTGCTGTGCAACGGGCAGTAAAATTCTGCTGTCCAACATAACGAAAAGGAGGGAGAACTCGCGAATTATGTCACCCACTACACAGGTATAAAAGTACAATGATGTGGTTGCCACCAGTTTGGTAACTGCTCTGAACTGGATCGATCTGTCACTGTTTCATTATATTCAGTGAACCCTTAGATAAGGTGCATATCTTCAGCGGTAAAGGTATCCATAACGCTGCTGCTTGTCACCATTATGGCAAACCTAACACTGCCAGAAAATAAAACCATAGACAGAATGCCCCCCCCCCCCCCCATCCACCATGAAACATGGACCTTGCCGTTGGTGGGGAGGCTTGCGTGGCTCAGCGATACATATAGCCGTACCGTAGGTACAACCACAACGGAGGGGTGTCTGTTGAGAGGCCAGACAAACATGTGGTTCCTGAAGAGGGGCCGCAGCCTTTTCAGTAGTTGCAGGGGCAACAGTCTGGATGATTGACTGAGCTGGCCTTGTAACAATAACCAAAACGGCCTTGCTGTGTTGGTACTGCGAACGGCTGAAAGCAAGGGGAAACTACATCCGTAATTTTTCTCGAGGGCATGCAGCTTTACTGTATGATTAAATGATGATGGCGTCCTCTTGGGTAAAATTTTCCGGAGGTAAAATAGTCCCCCATTCGGATCTCCGGGCGGGGACTTCTCAAGAGGATGTCGTTATCAGCAGAAAGAAAACTGGGGTTTACGGATCGGAGCGTGGAATGTCAGATCCCTTAATCGGGCAGGTAGGTTAGAAAATTTAAAAAGGGAAATGGATAGGTTAAAGTTAGATATAGTGGGAATTAGTGAAGTTCGGTGGCAGGAGGAACAAGACTTCTGGTCAGGTGAATACAGGGTTATAAACACAAAATTAAATACGGGTAATGCAGGAGTAGGTTTAATAACGAATAGGAAAATAGGAATTCGGGTAAGCTACTAGAAAGAGCATAGTGAACGCATTATTGTGGCCAAGATAGATACGAAGCCCACACCTACTACAGTAGTTCAAGTTTATATGCCAACTAGCTCTGCAGATGACGAAGAAATTGAAGAAATGTATGATAAAATAAAAGAAAATATGCAGACAGTGAAGGGAGACGAAAATTTAATAGTCATGGTCGACTGGAATTCGAGTGTAGGAAAAGGGAGAGAAGGAAACGTAGTAGGTGAATATGGATTGGGGCTAAAAAATGAAAGAGGAATCCGCCTCGTAGAATTTTGCACAAAGCACAACTTAGTCATACCTAACACTTGGCTTAAGAACCATGAAAGAAGGTTGTATACATGGAAGAACCCTGGAGATACTAAAAGATATCAGATAGATAATATAATGGTAAGACAGAGATTTACGAACCAGGTTTTAAATTGTAAGACATTTCCAGGGCAGATATGGCCTCTGACCACAATCTATTTAATCTGTAGATTAAAACTGAAGAAAGGGCAAAAAGGTGGCAATTTAAGGAGATGGAACTGGACAAACTGAAAGAACCAGTGGTTGTACAGAGTTTCAGGGAGAGCATAAGGGAACAATTGACAGGAATGGGGGAAAGAAATACAGTAGAAGAAGAATGGGTAGCTTTGAGGGATGAAGTAGTGAAGGCAGCAGAGGATCAAGTAGGTAAAAAATGAGGGCTAGTAGAAATCCTTGGGTAACAGAATAAATATTGAATGTAATTGATGAAAGGAGAAAATATAAAAATGCAATAAATGAAGCAGGCAAAAACGAATACAAACGTCTCAAAAATGAGATCGACAGGAAATGCAAAATGGCCTAGCAGGGATGGCTAGAGGACAAATGTAAAGATGTAGAGGCTTATCTCACTAGGAGTAAGATAGATACTCCCTACAGGAAAATTAAAGAGACCTTTGGAGATAAGAGAACCACCTGTATGAACATCAAGAGCTCAGATGGAAACCCAGTTCTAAGCAAAGAAGGGAAAGCAGAAAGGTGGAAGGAGTGTATAGAGGGTGTATACAAGGGTGATGTACTTGAGGACAATATTATGGAAATGGAAGATGATGTAGATGAGGATGAAATGGGAGATACAATATTGCGTGAACAGTTTGACAGAGCACTGAAAGACCTAAGTCGAAACAAGTCCCCGGGAGTAGACAACATTCCATTAGAACTACTGACAGTCTACGGAGATCCAGTCCTGACAAAACTCTACTGTCTGGTGAGCAAGATGGACGAGACAGGCGAAATACCCTCAGACTTCAAGAAGAATATAATAATTCCAATCCCAAAGAAAGCAGGTGTTGACAAATGCTAAAATTACCGAACTATCAGTTTAATAATTCACAGCTGCAAAATACTAACGCGAATTCTTTACAGACGAATGGAAAAACTAGTAGAAGCCGACCTAGGGGAAGATCAGTTTGGATTCCGTAGAAATACTGGAACACGTGAGGCAATATTGACCTTACGACTTGTCTTAGAGGAAAGATTAAGGAAAGGCAAACCTACGTTCCTAGCATTTGTAGACTTAGAGAAAGCTTTTGACAATGTTGACTGGAATACTCTCTTTCAAATTCTAAAGGTGGCAGGGGAAAAATACAGGGAGCGAAAAGCTATTTACAATTTGTACAGAAACCAGATGGCTGTTATAAGAGACGAGGGACATGAAAGGGAATCAGTGGTTGGGAAGGGAGTGAGACAGGGTTTTAGCCTCTCCCCGATGTTATTCAATCTGTATATTGAGCAAGCAGTAAAGGAAACAAAAGAAAAATTCGGAGTAGGTATTAAAATCCATGGAGAAGAACTAAAAACTTTGAGGTTCGCCGATGACATTGTAATTCTGTCAGAGACAGCAAAGGACTTGGAAGAGCAGTTGAATGGAATGGACAGTGTCTTGAAAGGAGGATATAAGATGAACATCAACAAAAGCAAAACGAGGATAATGGAATGTAGTCGAATTAAGTCGGGTGATGCTGAGGGAATTACATTCGTAAATGAGACACTTTAAGTAGTAAAGGAGTTTTGCAATTTGGGGAGCAAAACAACTGATGATGGTTGAAGTAGAGAGGATCTAAAATGTAGACTGGCAATGGCAAGAAATGCGTTTCTGAAGAAAAGAAATTTGTTAACATCGAGTACAGATTTAAGTGTCAGAAAGTCATTTCTGAATGTATTTGTATGGAGTGTAGCCACGTATGGAAGTGAAACGTGGACGATAAATAGTTTGGACAAGAAGAGAATAGAAGCTTTCGAAATGTGGTGCTACAGAATAATGCCGAGATTAGATGGGTAGATCACACAACTAATGAGGAAGTGTTGAATAGGGTTGGGAAGAAGAGAAGTTTGTGGCACAACTTGACCAGAAGAAGGGATCGGTTGGTAGGACATGTTTTGAGGCATCAAGGGATCACCAATTTAGTATTGGAGGGCAGTGTGGAGGGCAAAAATCGTAGAGGGAGACCAAGAGATGAATACACTAAGCAGATTCAGAAGGATGTAGGTTGCAGTAGGTACTGGGAAATGAAGAAGCTTGCACAGGATAGAGTAGCATGGAGAGCTGCATCAAAGCGGTCTCTGGACTGAAGACCACAACAACAACAATAGACAGAATGGAGTAGTAGTGAATGCAAAAGTGACGGAAATGAGGTGAGGTGGGCATTACTGGTGTCAGTAGCAGATACCATAAAATGAAAACAAGGCACACAGATATAAAATTAATTGGATAATGAAACCAGAATGAATACAGTAACCTGCAACAAGCTATCAGAGACTGTGAGCCCCTATACCGAAACCTCCGTAAGTTTATCATTGCATATCTTGTTCATCTTGTTTATCTCATAGAAGAGACCTGACTTGGGGGCCTTAGGGACCTTGAGGATACCATCGGCCCTTTGGAAAGCACTCAACGTAGTGGAAGTCAGTTAGGCAGGGTGCGGGCACAGTTAATGGTTCAAATGGTTCTAATGGCTCTGAGCACTATGTGACTTAACATCTGTGGTCATCAGCCCCCTAGAACGTAGAACTACTTAAACCTGGCTAACCTAAGGTCTTCGGACACATCCATGCCTGAGGCAGGATTTGTACCTGCGACCGTAGCGGCCACGCGGTTCGAGACTGAAGCGCCTAGAACCGAACGGCCACACAGGCCGACTCACATTTAATGCACTTAACCAATCGGATAGCAGATTTAGGGATGTTAAGGTTCAAGGATCGTCATAAGAAATCAACCGCCGAATTGGGGTCCTTGGTTCATGAATTGCAGTTTTAGCGTACATGTTTAGAATCCGATGGGAAAAGCACTGAGGAGCAGGACTTGCTCCGTGGGAGGAGGGGGGGGGGGGGGGGGAGCCAGTCCGGAAGTGATGCTCTTATGTCTTCCAATAGGCGCTGCATTTGCTAAATCCTCTAATTTGTTTCAAGACATCCCCTTATTTTGCCTTAAACTCCGGTAGCTCCTTTCGTTCTTCGGCTTCGAATAGTTCTTGAAATTGGTCATCTTGTGAGACTTAGATCGGTACGTTCTTCAGTGCAGGGATGTCATGTTGCCAATGGGCTAGTGGTCCCTCTACATTGTTGGGTCCGAGTCAGTGTCTCGCTTGGGGCTTTCGCATGTCCATTGTCTTTCGCCTTCGTTAAGGAGCCGGTCGGTTTCATTTTGGGATGTGACCCACGGGTTGCTGTTTGAAAGGGGGGGGAGGTGAGGGGAGGTTGAGCCGTGCTCTCGCTCGCGTTTGAGCCATTCACACATTGGCGTCGTGTATTCGGATTTTCATAGTGCCTTCACTGGCACCATTACGTTTGCTCGCTTTATCTGTCCGTGAGTGGCAGCAGCGGCGTTTATCGATAGCAAGTACTGTAGTACTATCTTTGGAGCGACTTCTCGTATTTCCAAGTCGTCATGTGTCGGAGTTCAGTTGAGTTTGGAAAGAGCAGCACTGAGGTCCGACATCGCCAGTACTCGCCGAGGGAGCTGGCGATACTTGCATTGCCCGATCGAAGGATGTGGTCGCGAGAGTGCACGAGCACGCCGAGGTTCCGATTCAGAGAGTTCAAGTTGAATGGATCGTTGTATTCGAGTAGTGCAACTTTCACTTGTGTGTGTGTGTGTCCGTCCGTCGAAGTGACATGCCACCAAGCAGTCAGTTGGTGGATTTATACACCGACGTTTCCCTTGCCTGACTTGATTGGCAAGGACCGACGGTTGGTCGTTCGCTCGGTCGTCTCAATGGACGACGTGTATCTGGTCTTTCGAACGTGTTCTTAGCGTTCATGTCTACGTGCAACTCGTCTTGTTGCTGTATAGTGACTGTTTTAGTATTGTTTCGGTTGTTTTTGGAATTGTCTCCTGCGGTTTTATGTGCTTCAAGTCAGATTTTGGATAGGCAGTTTGGTCTTAACCCTGTCTGCGCACTCGGATTTGGTGGAGCCAACTTCTGTAATTAAATGATTGTCATTTGACGATCTTAGCTGTTATTCTGTCGTGGTATTGGCTATCGCATCTTAAGTTTCTGTAGTCTTGAGAGGTCTTAGGATTTTGCGAGTGTGTTGGTCGGCGTTTAAGCTGTCCCTAGTTTGAGCTGACATCCTCATCAGTGCGCATAACTCTTGGCTGCAGATCTCACTGCTTACGCAGTTGTAGGGACTATTCTCCGGTCGATTCTTGGAGTACTGTCTGTTGATCACTCCCGTCTTTATTTGCTCTGATTGTGTCAATTGTTTAAAAATAATATTTTGTTTAATTTATTCCTATTGCTTATGGCCTATTGCTTGTGGCCTTCAGCCGACAAATAATTTGAATTCTTCTTAATAAGGCCTTCAGCCGTCGGGGTAGTTTGCGTTACAGCCAAATCTATTAATGATTGTTTTAACAATTATTTTGGTATTTTTAATGTGTAATTGTCTAGCACATTTGTGATTCAGGCCTTCAGCCGTTTATTTTTCTGATGTATTGCTTGTGGCCTTCAACCGACAAATAATTTTGATGGCTCAAATGGCTCTGAGCACTATGGGACTTGACATCTGTGGTCATCAGTCCCCTACAACTACTTAAACCTAACTAAGCTAAGGACATCACACACATCCATGCCCTAGGCAGTATTCGAACCAGCGACCGTAGCAGTCGCGCGATTCCGGGCTGAGCGCCTAGAAATAATTTTGAATTCCCTCTTAATAAGGCCCTCAGCTGTCAATGATGCATGTGTTGCAGTCAGTTTTTTAAGATGATTGGTTTTAAAAATTATTTCCTTAAATAAATTGTATGTGTTTACTGTACAACCAACGGTAACTGATTAGGCCCCGTTTACACCTTTTCCTGCTTCCCTAAGTCCCACATCTCACTTAGCTCAAACAAGGAATGCACTGCAGTTTTATATGCTACTCGTTGACCTAGTCTAAGGTATGAAAGTTCGATACCATCCCACGGCGCTTCACAGTTGGTGACAGCAATGCAAATTTCCGTCAGATGCCGATAGTGGCGGAACCAATGGAGTACGCCTGCAAGGCCACACCTCCAGTGGCTCTGTACCACAAGCGACCTCTGCCGCTGCAATAAAGGATGGTGGATGGAAGCATTGCAACGGAGTTGCCACAGAGACGCAGCCCAGTCATGGCTTTGTCACCATGGCTCATGCACCAATTAAGAGATCTCTCCCTGTGATGCTCTTGTTGCAGTTGCATTAGCTGAATTTTATTGCGCCATGTTCATTTGTAAAGAGTCACCGTAAACTTGAAGAAAGCTACAAGTTTAGTAAGACTTCCGTTTACCAGATTTACTTGTTCACTAATTATTTCTGTTTTGTCCAGCTTTCCTACGCCGACAGCTCCTGTACCATTCAGTGGCCCATCTCTCCTTATCGTTGTGTATGAAGTAGAAGAGAGCACACACGTAAAGAAAAAGTCCATGGTGCTCAAACCTGGCTGTAAGCTCTATCGGACTTAACACCTGAGGTCATCAGTACCCTAAAGTTAGAACTACTTAAACCGAACTAACCTAAGGACGTCACACACATCCATGCGTTTAGAACCGCTCGGTCACCCCGGCTGACTTCCATGGTGCTGGTAGTGTATTTTTATTTATTTGTTTGCTTAATTAATGTGGGTAGATTGGTGTCGTCAGGTCCTCTCCTACAACGAAACAGTCATTCTACATATACTGATGATACAACCACACCTGGCGCAATTCAGACGAATGCGGAATCTTGCTAGCGACGATGAATGGCGAAATCCACTAACAAAAACGACTCTGTATAAGGTCAGTAAATAGTAGGATAATTTTTCATTTACTGGCATAGGAAAATTGAGTAGCAACAACGATCAACCAAGTCTCCTTGCCTTATACAAGAGGCATTCTTTGCAGTCACGTTTGCTAATGATTTCTGCGTGTGCTGGTCTTAAGTTGAGGTTACATGCGTGTAAAGCGTAGAAAACAAATTGAAATTATCTGCCTATTATTCCTTTCTAAAGTACAAGCATAAACATTTGGCGAGTACTTCGAAAATCCGTTGTCTTCAGTGGACCTTGTGGTCGCAGGCTGCACAAACAATGTCGACAGAGCCTGCTTGATCTGAATTCTGATGAGGCTTGGTTGTGTAGATTAGAAGCTCAGATTATATGCGTGTGGAGTGTGGTATAATTCTACGGACAAGGACATATACACGGAAAGTATATAGAAATCTTCTTGTCTGTTGCGGACCATGTGGTCGATGGGGGCACGAGGTTGGCGAGCGCAGTCCTGTATTACTCAGCATGTGACTATTAACAAGTTCATGAGTTATTATTTTGTATGGGGAATGTGTTACTGAACTGCTTATTTAATTTTATTTAAACTAGAACTGGGCATGTGGATGTGAAATAAATTGTACTGTTAGTGACTGTGACAAAGTAATGATATTGTGATGGTTTGAGTAATGGCCTGTGCAAACCGCCAGATTTAGGGATATCGTGCTTCAATATTCCAAGTGGTCATATTCCTGTACTGCTATTCCTCTCTGCATTGAGCTCTGGAGGATGTTGAAGAGCTTAGGGAAGTAGGAGGTATCATTTGAGTACGTGTGAATGTTTCCTTGAGGACACATCCATTCCCCTTTCCTAGTGCTGAAAAACATCACATTAGAGATGCGTCTTTCATTGATGTAAAATCACTTGCGCATTGTCCATTGCGTGACAGCTTTTGAAAAACAGTAGTATGTGGTACTGAATTCGCCTAGGGCCGGTCCGATATGGACTTATATTGAATTTCATGAAGGGTACGTTATAATGAGCGGAACTCAGAAATCGATGTAGGCCCTGACAAGTCTGCAAAGTACGACGAACTTCTCCAGATTTCCTGTCTAAGGTACGCCTTAGGCATATCAATGGGATGGGATAAATGTTGGCGGTAGTACTAAAACTTTGTCTATTTAAAACAGTCAAAACACAGTCCCAGAATTAGTAAAATCTCTTCAACACTCAATCTTAGAATGTATGTACGAGTTCGTCATGCTCTCTAGGTGCAAATTCTGTAGCGCTGTACTATGTCTTATACTTACAGTATACTTTTTGGAAGCATCAGAATTGTCCCATGAAGTCACACAGAGTAGTAATTTAGTTGTGGCATTGCAAGGGTTTGTCCATCGCATTGTGGTATTTCCTACATATATTGTACCTTTGGTTGGAAACAGGTAAATTGCAGAATCGCCTGTGATGTCGTTGTTCCGTGCAACATCGTTCGTCGCTTCTAACTCACACACTATGACGGCACACACAACGAATAGCACTGAAGCGGTGGCTTAGCAATAGTGAATAATTCGGACAAATAACGCATTGTGACTGGATAAGACAAGACGTGATGCCACGTCGAAAGCATTGGATGGAACTCCCGTAACTGGATTTTATAGTGGAAAAACTGAAACAAATTGTGGAAAACACTGAAAAAAGACAAGAAATGTGGCGAAAATACGTAAAATTGTGGACTAATAAGAGTACTTACATTTCTACCAGGCTGTGCTATCTGGTGGTGCCACAAATAATTTAATATTATTTGTTATTAACAAATGGACCTTGAATGACAGGGGTCAGTGTAATATAATTAATTTGTTGATAACAAATAGACACAGCCTGATCCACTCACTATGCTGCCCGGCTCCAGATTGAAACTCACCCTCTCAGGTGTCTCAGTTACAAAACATGATGAT
The DNA here is from genome assembly GCF_023897955.1 of Schistocerca gregaria. NCBI lineage: Eukaryota > Metazoa > Arthropoda > Insecta > Orthoptera > Acrididae > Schistocerca > Schistocerca gregaria. The sequence goes on from NC_064920.1 coordinate 100,888,400, forward strand.
CGGGAGAGGGTGCTTGAATGACATTGGTCAGGGGGAGAAGGGTTGAGAATGGAAGACAGGGAGAGGAAAACAGTGAGGCTTCCGTTGGGTGACCTTTATCAATACTCGGTGACTCCTCAAGGGGAGGGGAATGGGGGTGACGAATGTAAGTCATCCCAATTACTGGATATGTAACCTCACTATGGAAATGATAAGATCTGGGCCCGGAGCTGGAGTGAATAACTAATTTATTTATTTAGAATGCACAGTTGTTTAGATTTCACAAAAAATTTAGTCACAATAACATCAATAGTAATATGAAGAATCGAGTGCTGTCGATCGACGTAAGGTCGTTTGACATAGGGATGAACTTAGATGTAGTGAACTCGAAACTACTTTGTGTTTACTGAAACTGCTTAGTGAAACTGAACCTACTTTCTCGTTATTATTGTTATTATTTCCACACTGAACTACAGAATTTCTTCTGACAAAGACAACTCAAACTTCACTCATTCTTTTATTACCCACAATACACAAGCGCAGTGAAATCTGGCTGCTCTAAAATGACAACATGACTTCAACTAATTAAGCCAAAAGAACAGTCCTGAATTGCAAGAAATCCTAATTATAACACAAACCTTTTCATAAATCACTTACCTCACAGAAAATCTTCATAACATGAACTACAGCAATTACAGCAGGCAGCATCTACAGCCAGTCAAATAAAAAGATTCTAACAACTTCTTCTGCAGGCTCTAACTACTAGAAGGCATATGGTTAGCAAAAGAAAGATTTTGTTAAAGAGAAAACAATTTATTTAGCAGATTTAACGTTAATCATGTGACATCCACTTCCAAAAATTATATAGTCGTCAACAATTCCACTACCCAAACATTAGCAGATACTTCTATAATCATTTTACAATGCATGTCCTACCAACACTGAGTCTCCATGAAGGACACGTATCCAAGCCGTCCTCTCGCTAACTGCTTACTGCAAGTCCGTCCAACCACAGAGTCTCTTACCAAGGGAGCAGAGTGCTCTCAGCGACATAAATTACAGTCGATAGCGCTGTCATCATACAAACATATAAACGGGCTACCTACATAGCCCCCCTGCTCCTCTAAAAAGTACTACAATGTGATTCGGGCAGTGGCCAAGACTAAGCTGTTAAAACTTTTTTTGTATTAGCAATATCAAATAGATCAAATGCACCCAAAGCACCCGTTATGCTGTTGGTCAGTAAATTAAAAATTCTTCTCACACTCCCTGAACACAGTTCTAATTCACCAGAACAGAAGTCTTTTTCAGTCTTATACACAAAAGCTGAGCAGTAAAAGGAAATGCACACATAAGTGGACCACCATGCAGTATTGAAGAAGCAGTGTTGTCCTCCCCACGGAAACACAGTGCCGACTCTTTATATGAAGATTTCAGTTGAGAAGGTTGGTAATGGGCCACAACAGAGCAGACCCACAGCAGAGTTAGTCGAAGTCTTGAAGAACATTGGTAGACTTGTTGGGTCACCACATAGCTGACCCACAGTATTCCTTGTGGAGATTATAGTAGTAATGGACCATCAAATGTGCAGACCCACTGCCCACTGTAGTCCTTGTAGAAATTATGGTAGTAATGGGCCATCAAAGGTGCAGATCCACTGTAGTCCTTATAGAGATAGCTAGCAGCCATCTCTCGCAACTGTGTAGGTGCACAGTTACAGTTGAAGAGTCCTGGGGATAATGTAGCAAGTCGATGAACCCACCACGTGCCCACTCACAATTTTTTTGTAATATCCTTAGAACCCACAGTGCTGTTAGCCGGTCCCTTCCTGAATTATCAACACACATGCAAGCACTAACACAGTCATATGATCCGTGAGATTTGCAACAAACAGTATGACCTACAGTCATTCCTGCCACCTGAACACATGGAGAAGTGGGTCATCTGGAAGTCCTTGAACAGACTACAGATTGAAATCACAAGATCAAGGGACAATCTCCTTAAACGGAACTTTCAACTGCCAACAGCCAACAGAATGCTGTGAGAATGCGATGAATTGCGGACAACCCAGCATTTCTTCAAATGCAACTCATGCCGAACCAGCTGTACCAAAAAGGACTCAACGTCTGTAGCAAACAATACTATCAAAGCTGCCCAATTCTGGGTGAATACTATATAGTTTTTTTGTATGTATTACATATGTGTTCCTTTTAGTGTACACGAATAAGGAAAGGAGACTAACAGACAAAACTATGCAGTAAAATGAATCCCTACTATTTGCCTAATTTCAAGAACTGGTGTTTATACAATTACAGTTTAACAGTATACAATTCAATTTCATGTGTAAAGAAAACATCATTATGGTAAAGAACAAGACAATAAAAATAACATTTTTAATAATACAGGATTTACAAAAAGAATAAAGAAAGCATATGTACGGATATTACAGGAATTATAAGTGAATAAACGAAAAATGAGAATATCAGTAGAATCATAACAGAATAAATTATATTTAAAGAGTTTCCTAATGTAAAGAACATATTAGAAAAACAGAGATTAGATGTGAGGATAACAGCATTCCTCATCATAGTGTATGCAGCCTAGTGTTCAAAGAAAAAAAATTCTACGATATTTATTTTATCATATAAACACAGAGAGATAGGAAGAACACAGGTACACAAGGGTACACATAAACACAGCGTAATTACACCGAAGAAATGGACAGGGTCTGTTTCCAAGTGTCAATTGTGTCAAAGTGTAAGTGTAACACTTGATACTGCATTTCGTGTGGTGAGCATTTCATATCTACTTTATGCCCATACCTGCTTTAATTTCAACCAAAACTACTTCTTTTCCAACTAAAACTTCATTTAATTCTTGCCAACCTCTCTTACTCAAACATTTGTTTCCACAAAAATATCCTATCTATCCATTTTTAACCAGAACTAATTCATTTTCTCTTTTAGAATAATTATTTCTCATTATACAATATTTTGGGCGAAACGTTTTCATTATAGCTTATCAATTCGTTGCTTCCCAAGTCATCATGACTCCTTTTCTTATATAGCATACCCTCTCTCAAGCTACCTTAAGCCTACTGAGCTCAGATACATAAACTAGAGAACTAGGCAATGCAGCAGCATAAAACAGTTACAACGAACAACAACAACAAAAATATAAAGTGGCAGAGCAAGCTGCAACATATCTGAATTAACAAAGCAAATGCAACATTACAACTAGTATAAGGCTTTATGCAGCAAACAAGGAAAATAAATCAGTGGCAAAACTGGCTTAGCACAGTGATAGAAAGTAGAACTCTGTAGGACATTGCCTGACAAATAGCAGCAGAAAATGCAATAACTTATACCTAAACATCAGGAAGCACAAGCAGAAAAAATATTACAGTAAAGACAGCAATGCAGGTAAGGGAAATATAGTGTAAGCTTACAATAACATGTGTGCACCTGTGATCATCGAAACTGTGCAAAGCACCAGCACAAGGAATAGGGTCTGTTCTATCTCCCATGTGAAATTCAGTGATTCTATATCACATCTTAACACTAAAATGGTGCACCACAACTACTTATTTTACAAAAAATTACCAAGTCCTTGAAAAGAAAATTATGTATGCAGTTCCTGTTACTAGTCCTTTTTCCTTCTTACTATTTCGTTTCCAATTAATCCTTTCTAAAGAATGTGGATCATACAATTAACATTTAACAGGCCTGTTGACAGAAAGTGTTCACATTAGCATACATATTGAGTTTTATTTTATAAAACCAATGCTGCAGCGCAGCTAGAAACCAGATATCAAATAAAATAAGTAAATATGTACAGAGAAAAACACAAAAGCATCATTCACCAGCCATGTGGCATTTCAGAAGTCAGTAGAAATTTTCTCAACTCTCGTAGAGAGACACTTGTCATAACCAGATGTGTAAACGTAAGGAAATTTATCAACAATTCGTAAGCATTTCAGTAAGTAGCACAAAGGGCAAACTCCACAGTGTAATCATATGTTTGTGGTGTGTTTTGCAAAGAAATGTTAATAGTGAGGTCAATTGTCTCTCTTTTATACAGCTGTGCGAGCGCTTGTGGGAGTACAGTGAGCTTAAAAGCGACTGAAGCGACACCATTAAAGTTGACAGACAACACAACAATGGGATAATCCTGCTGGCTAGCGCGCAGCTCAGCAGAGCAGAGCATTACGTCAAGGTCATATACAATATGCTTCACTCAAAGCTCTCGCAGCATCACAATGGTTCCTAAGGCAGATGTGAGCAGTTCACAAAATGCAGAAATTGTACAATTTCATAATTGCAAGGTAATCCAACTATATAATTACCTAGAGATGTAGTACCAATGTTTATTTCTCTCTGTTAAATGACCAGATAATTGTGTAATTCTGTTTTAGAGAAACATGGTACCAATGCATAAAACTTTTTTTAAGCAAATACCATATTAGCTAGGGCTCCTTCCGGTAGCCACATGCATTGTACGCAAATTAGTCGTACCTCTATAAAGTATAATGTAATCATACTTCAGATCTTAAATATTAAAACTGCAGAGAGCAATGTATCACCAAAAACCTGTACTGTATCATTGTAGTTGAAAAATATTTCTAAAAATGTTCCAAGTAGAAAATGTAATCTCTTACATGCGTTTCATGTAGGGCTAAACTATACTTCTTACTGTAAGAAAATTTCTGTCATTTCTTAACGGTAAAAATGTGCTAAGTGTCATAGTTATCATCGTCCATAAGCAATGTTCTCCAAAAATCTATGTACTTACCTTGCTACGCACATACATGTCATAGTTATTACTTTCATTGCCATGACCTTGAAAGTACTGTACTGCATGCATAGAGCAGATACAGCATAAAAACAGTAATGAATATTGGGTCACTCATATGTAGCATCGTAATATAATCATGTAGCTGTCACACAAACCAAATATCTGCGAGTTCTCAGAAAGTATTTTAAATAAACAAATGTTTTTTAAGTAATGAAAAAGTGTTGCAGAAGAGCCTTATTATCAGTATATGTTTCAAGAATGTGAACCTTCTAGTCGTGATGTAATCATGCAACTAACAAGCAAAAATATACACACAATAAGACTGTGTCGTCTGTTTCCTACAAAAGTGAACTTGTAAAATTACTGCCTTAATATGTTCCATAGGTTCTCGACTAGATAGTTCAAAACATCACTGCATGCTAAATGTGAGAAAACGATATAGTGATTTGAAGTGAAAATTTTACATGAGAGATGTGGTGTAATCATTTACTTTTCTTAGTACGCAGAGTTTCAACTTCAACGTAATTATCATGCGGTATACGGCAGATCCTGTAAGGTATATTATAAATCAGAAAGAATTTGTGACTCAAATGTTTCTCCCTATATGACTATGAATTGGCTTTAATGAGAACTTTTTGTCCAATGTTTAGTTTTTTTCATTTTTCTAACGGTGTCGTTTTCTCCTTTTGTCTGCGACACAATATAGATTTTTTATTGATAGTTTTGTGGCTACTTGCAATTTGAGTTACTGTCTACTTCTCTTTGTTGTCGCGTGTTGTTACTGGGATTTGGAGGTCTAATTCGTACAATTTCATCTTGTCGAGAGGGCCCTGCCCTATGTGAATCACACCAGTTCTGATTAAATTCAGGTCTGTTGTCATGACGATAGCTTCTGTCATCTTGTCAGTAATTTTTGTAGTTTCTTTCTTGTCGATTAAGTGGTGGAGGATTTCGCCTGGAATCGTAATTCCGAAATGGACTGTTGCGTCTGAAGTCATTTTGTCTCCCTTGATAATAATTATTCTGGTTCCCATATTGTCTATTTCTACGGTTGTGTCTGTCATAGTCATTACAACGGAAATGTGATCGTTTTCTGTAACTTGTCTACTTTGGTCACGATCTGCTTTATAATAGTACCCTTGTACTGTTATTATTTCTGACGTCACGAAATTGTGATGGATATGAACTTTAATTGTTATCGTTTTCCTGTTTTCGCATTCGCCTGTCGGACTCGATTTCGAGTTCTTGCAAAAGTCCCTGCAAAACTTCGATATCATCTTTTCAACGTCCAGCCAAAATAATATGTCTTAAGCGTTCAGGCAACGTAATTAAGCAGATGCGAATAACTCCCTATAGGCTGTACGGGTTTGAAAAATATTGATTCTTGTGCAACGTTTATTCAAAATATTTTACAGGGCTGGAAAATTCAGACTGTGCGAAATGCTTCATCAATATAGTTCTGTGTTTTACTCGATCTTGAGTAGTCTGAGAACAATATGCAGAAAGAAAGGTATGATAATAATCTCCTTCACTGTGACAGTCGCGAATAACCACCCGATCGCATTATTAGGGCTGGTTTATTTTTTACATAGCCACTTATCAATACTAATCTATGCTCTAATGACCAGTTGGGAGGAAAACATTGAGAAAATCGATGAAACGAAGCTTATGGATTTATAGCATTACTAGAATTCTTGAATGTTTGAAATTAACATGTTGTGATGAAAAGCTTGTAGTCCAAGTCATCGTTAAGCCGAGTCGCAAATCGCTCATTCTTACGTCGTGACGGCAGTTCCATCTCAAGGCCAGCTGCACCTTGCCAGTTCCTTTCAAAATCTCCAAAATTCTATGTATTTTTACCTTCTGACTTTTCTGTATTTCTAAATCCCTATTCCCTTGTCGTAGCGCAACTATTCTCTGAAATATACAATTCTTGTATCACCGGTGCCAACTCATCTTGTACTACCCACATTTCCCTTTTGTGTTGCGTATTCATTTCTTCCTGACTTTGAATTTCCTAATGTTGTCGTACTCCTCTGTGTCAATAAAGGCTACCAGTCTTTTCTCATTCAGATCATCATCCATCTTCGTACATAAATTTGTGAACTGACCCGATAGTTCTGCTACTTGTTCCGGTAATGTGCTGATATCCTCCGTGTGTTTTTCTGAGCCAGGTTTTAGAGTGTTCATTTGTGTCTTATTCGTATCTACTGTGTCTTTTAAGTTTTCCTTACTTTTTACAAGTTGTGTGACAGTATCGGTAGACGCCATAGTCAGTTTTAGCCTGCAAGGTGTCGTAATTTTCGTGTGCAAGGTGCAGTTCTTTTATGGCTGCTTCATGATGCTGTAATGTATTTTCATGTCGAAAAAAAATAGTCCGAAAACGCTCACAAATTTGTGTTCTTACATCTTCAGAAATGTTTTGATATTTCGATTCGGTTTTGAGTATCTCAGCGGTTAAATTTTGCCATGCTTATTCAAGTGTTTCTTTAATTTCGTCAATTATGTCTAACTTTTGAATTTTTTGCTGTATTCGTTCCTGATATTGTTCCATTTCTTGCTGTATTCGTTCCTGATTTTTTCCATTTGTTGCAGTGTTTGTTCCTCTTTTTGATCAAATTTCTTAATTAATGGCTATAACAGTGCATTAGTGGCGGAAACATGTTCCTTTTTGGTTTTCGTTAGTGCGTTTGTACCGATAATATTCGTGTTTTGAAAAGTAGAGAGTTTGTCTCGACTTAATTGAGGAAAGTGTATTGACGCAAAACCTTAATCAACGGTATTTATAAGATTTTGTTCTGTTATTTCGCGTTCCTGAGGCGAGCTGTTACGGCCGATCGATAGACTATAGTTCCCTGTTCACGGAATGTTCCAATTTCTACACCTTTATTTACTGCCAGATCTATGTCCGTATGCACTGTTACCAAATTATTGTGTTGCACATTTGTCAGTTCATTGCTAGGTGGTGTTAAGAAGCTACGCTCGTCGTCACTCTCTTTCCTCACTTTGCTTTGTAGCTTAGTTTTGCCCTTTACACTCGCCATGATTATCGCACTATTTCACACAACACACACACAAAACAATTTCAACAGCAAAATTAGGAAGACACACTAAAATAGCTATAAAAATAATCAATATCTAATTAGTTTGCAAAAGCGACTAAGAGATACTTAGGGCAAATTCACATGCATACCACAACTACTTTGTTCATGACAATACAGTATAATAATAAGAAACTACAACTACAAAGGAAATTCCATATATACAATTACGCGCTAGTAGTAAACACTAACTTATTTCTAATAACGCACTATTTATCCAAAGTACAAAGAAAATCAGAAGATTCCTGTGACGTATCCTCGGCTAAGGGTCGACAGGCGAAACTACTTTGTCTTTACTGAAAGTTCTTAGTGAAACTGAACCTACTGTCTCTTTACTTACCTTCATCATTTCAATACTGACCTATAGAATTCTCCCTGACAAAGACAACTCAACCCATTCCTTTATTACCCAGAATACACAAGCGCAAAGCAATCTGTCTCCTCTAAAATGACAACATGACTTCAATTAATTAAGCCAAAAGAATTGCCCTGAATTGGAAGAAATTCTAACAGTAACCCACACTTTTTCATAACTCACAAAAAATCTTAGTAACACGAACTACAGCAATTACAGCAACTACAGCCAGCTAAATAAAAAAATCTAACTACTACAGGTTCTGACAACTTAATCATGAAACATCCTGTTATAAAAATTATATAATCGGCAATAATTCCAGTACCCAAACATCATCGTTTTACAATAGATGTTCTACCAACTCTGAGTCTCCCCACGAACGACACGTGTCCAAGCCATCAGCTCACTAACTGCTAACTGCTAGTTCATCCAACCACAGAGTCCCTTACAGAGGGTACAGAGCGCCCAAGAATTTTAATTACAGTCTATAGCACTGTTAACATACAAACGTACAAACGGGATACTGTATGGTCAGCAATCCCAAATTGATGACTGTCATTGTAACGAAATGTGGACTGCGGGCTTTATGGTGGTGGGTTTTTCTGATTACTTTCGCTTCAGTCTTCTTGTTTTCTTTCATTTCTTCTTTTTCTGTTAATACTGCTGTCGAATTTAGGTTTAGTTTTATATATTAGATATTAAATGTCGATGTGGTACACAATATACCACCCCATCTTAGAATCACAAGACAGCGAAGTCAGATGTACAGCAACAACTGTCTCAACCTACAGCGACGTTTATGTTTGATGATCCTGATACTGATGGAATGTTTAGTCATTATACCATAGACTTTTCCACAAGTACGTGGTATGCCGCCTATCACAGAAAATTTGAGTAGGTCACACATGGCCTTCGCCGATATGAGATATTATCTGACACAGGTCTGTTTGTATCTAGTCTTCATGCCCCGTTTGCACAATATACGGCCTGCATCACACAAGGGATGTATTGAAGCCAGTCGCTGTGGCCTAGCGGTTCTAGGTGCTTCAGTCCGGAACCGCGCTGCTGCTACGGTCGCAGGATTGAATTCTGCCTCGGGCATGAATGTGTGTGATGGATCCTTAGGTTAGTTAAAGTAGTTCTACGTCTAGGGAATGATGAGCTCAGATACTAAGTCCTATAGTGCTTAGAGCCATTTGAACCATTTTTGATGTATTGAACAAAGTCTGCGGCACATTTCTTCCTAGGACGTATCACCCCATCGATCGAAGGGTTCCAAGTTATAAGACGTAACTTTGCCGCGCCAGTTATATATCCCACGGGCGCGGGCTTGATTCCACTCCGCCACGGGAAGTGACCTGGGGGGGGGGGGGGGAGGATGAGAGGAAATATTAGACAATTCTAGTCACCAGTACTGAGGAAAACTTAGAACAATCACGAAACAACCACGGGCGCAGTTACCGAAACGTGCGCCAATAGGCAACGTGTCTAACTATATCCATTACATGGAAACCTTCTTGCGTAATTTTGCGTTACGAAATTCTGCCACAGCAATTAATCTGGCAGGCGTCATAACAGCAAAACTTTTTTGGTTACTTTTCGGGCGTTCCGTTGCTACGAAACGGTAATTTCCGAGTTAATCACAGCCGCGGCACAGATTGAGTGCCGTGAGATTGACCCATAATGTCGTTAACGGAAGCCGAGCTGCGAACATTGTCTGATAACAGCAACAGCTGGGTGCCGCAGACGGGCTGGCGATATGGTGCTAAGCCCTGCAATTCAGCAGTTCATCGTTCTGTGGTATCGGCGAATGGGAATTGTCCTTGCATCATGTTGAACTGGAAATTGTTGGGATAAAGTTCCAAACATTAAGGCATCAATTACTTTCAAACTTCGTATTTTAATTTATTTAATGATTAAAATACCAATGAAAATCCACACATACAAAATGCAATCAAAGTAAATACAATCAGAATCCTATCCCTTGTTTAGGTAACGGTTTTCGCTGATCGTAGCCGTCTGTTCATAACGTGGGTACTCTCTTCGGCATGTTCATAATTCAGTCACCCATGTTTTCTAATGTTTCTTATTTAATAGGAAAGGCGTCAGTTACGAAGAATGATGCTAATTGAAAGAATACATAACGGAACATTTTAGCACACCGCGTATAACGATGATTGAAATGTAAATTTTGCAAGAACTTAACTGATTCACTGTAGCTAGCTATAATTGTCAACAAACAAGTGACTGTCCGAAATTTAGAGTTCAGATTAATTACATACAGTCACCAGCCCATAAGACAGCAAAAGTGTATAATTTTCAGTAATTGATACTCAAATTTCGTAATAATTACGGGCATATAGGAATGTAACAGCGGGACAAATATGCATATGAGCGATTTTGAATTTAAACGACACGTATAACGAAATGAGCTTACGTTAATTAGTAATGCATGGGAATTGCTTGCAATTCACAAAACCGAATAATGTTTACTTAGTTGCAACATATCATGTGAGATATACTAAATAACTTGATTCACTGTGATACTACCTTTCGACACGTTTTGTGGTGCAAATAATCCACGGCTAATAACTGTTTCGTCATGAATGTTGCCTCAGAAAATTTCCTGTTGACTGTAATAACTAACAACAAACACTTTTGCAATTACGATGTTACAAAAGTAAAAATAAATAAATAAACAAAAAAACAACTTGAAATATTTGCCAACACACAACAGAAATATTGAAAGTCACTTTTGTCAAAATAGCGTATGCGCTTTACTTCTTCAATAATTCAAAATTCCTTTTGCGTTGTACTGTCTTTACTTAGTTGCTGATTGGATGCAGTAGAACCACAACAATGCAGAAAGAACTTTAATTACTACTGCATCTAGTTCCATGAACTCCTAAATTTAACTGCATTAGCCATACCTCTTCCACTTATGATTCTCTGGGTAATAGTAATGAAATGATAGGACCCTGCTGATGGTTAATGAATTGGGATAATCAGCGACACTCTTAATGGTTATAGTTCAAATAAAAACACAAGAATGGTCAATGTGCTGGTAAATCGCGCACGTAACTAAAAACTGGCTTGACCTTACTTTGTGGCAAATTGTAGGTGATGCGATGTAACTCACTTTGTAACAATTTGAATGGAATCGTATACTGAATTCGATTGCTCTTCAGAAGAAAGTTACAGCGATATATCATTTCTTATTGTTGATGTAGATTCGTGAAAAAATTCGAGAAATGTTCTATAATGTGAGAGAACGGTGGCCGCAAACGGCTTTTGCTGCGGAAATACAGCCAAGCAAGCATTTCGGACCAGTCAACGTAGTTGCCATTTACCATAAGGCACACATGCGCTACCATAATAAAGCTTTATTTCCCCTTGAACCAACTTACTACCTAGATTCCGGTTCACCTACGAAAGTTGAATATGTAAGTACGATATAGGACATTTCACATTTGTGTATGTTACGTGAGATGAAACAGAGGAATCTACCCTTCAGTCCTGAAACATAATGAGGTCTTATACGCTGTACAAAGCAATTACTGTATTAAGCAAGGCAAAACCTATCGTTTCTTATACGTGGCCATGTGCTTCTTAGAAGTTAACTATATGTTGTCGGACAACTGACTCTACCTACACTGCTCTAAATTATATCATATGGGATACATTCGTTGCACTAAACATTTAATTAAAAATACTTCGGTGACCACCTGTACACCGCAAAATAAATATTCTTCTTAACCAAACGCCGTTTCATGGTAAACGTAAGCGCTTAATGACATAGGAACGTGCGATTCATGTTGTCGACTTATTTGACACTACAATGCAATTTGGAACGCCCGTAAATGAAATAAACAATTTACCAACAATGATTTGGTAACCGCCCAAATCACCTAACATTAGTTTTGTCCTCCAAAGGAATAATTCTACCCTTTATTTAAGCATGTGTTCCAACTGTCGACCATTGGCCGGCCGCAGTGGTCGAGCGGTTCTAGGTGCTTCAGGCTGGAACCGCGCGACTGCTACTGTCGCAGATTCAAATCCTGCCTCGATCACGGATGTGTGTGATGTCCTTAGGTTAGTTAGGTTTATGTAGTTCTACGTTCTAGCGGACTGATGACCTCAGATGTAAAGTCCCACAGTTCTCAGAGACATTTATTGTCGACTATTGGCGAAAAGGCACATTTTCGAAAGAACAGTGGACAGATGTAATTATAGTTGATGATATGGTAGAGCATACACTTGCGATTCGACGACACATATCGTCTAGCGTAGTTGGTGATTCGTCATAGACTTCATCTTTGAGCGCTACCCAGAGGGAGAAAACAAAGGAGTCAAATCGGGGTACCTCGCAGGCCATTTGACAACAGAATAATTTCATCCTACCCAACGAAATACCATCACACTCCAAGCAGAATATAATAATTCCAATCCCAAAGAAACCAGGTGTTGACAGATGTGACAATTACCCAACTAGCAGTTAATAAGTCACAATTGCAGAAATTCTTTACAGACGAATGGAAAAACTGGTAGAAGGCGACCTGGGGAAGGCCAGTTTGCATTCCGTAGAAATGTTGGAACACGTGAGGCCATATTGACCCTAAGACTTCTCTTAGAAAATAGATTAAGGAAAGGCAAACCTACGATTTTAGCATCTGTAGCATTTGACGATGTTGACTGGAATACTCTCTTTCAAATTCTGAAGGTGGCAGGGGTGAAATACAGGGAGCGTAAGGCTATTTACAATTTGTACAGAAACCAGATAGCAGTTATAACAGTTGAGGGGCATGAAAGGGAAGCAGCAGTTGGAAAGGAGTGAGACAGGGTTGTAGCCTCTCCCAGATGTTATTCAATCTATGTATTGAGCAAGCAGTAAAGGAAACAAAAGAAAAATTCGTACTAGGTATTAAAATAAAAACTTTGAGGTTCGCCGATGACATTGTAATTCTGTCAGAGACAGCAAAGGTCTTGGAAGAGCAGTTGAACGGAATAGTGTCTTGAAAGGAGGATATAAGATGAACATCAACAAAAGCGAAACGGAGATAATGGAATGTAGTCGAATTAAATCGGGTGATGCTGCGGGAATTAGATTAGGAAATGGGAACCTTGAAGTAGTAAATGAGTTTTCATATTTGGGGAGCAAAATAACTGACGATGGTCGAAGGAGAGGATATAAAATGTAGACTGGCAATGGCAGGGAAAGCGTTTCTGAAGAAGAGAAATTTGTTAACATCGAGTATAGATTTAAGTGTCAGGAAGTCGTTTCTGAAAGTACTTGTAGGGAGTGTAGGCATGTATGGAAGTGAAACATGGACAATAAATAATTTGGTCAAGAACAGAATAAAAGCTTTCGAAATGTGCTGCTACAGAAGAATGTTGAAGATTAGATGGGTAGATCACATAACTAATGAGGCGGTATTGAATAGAATTGGGGAGAAGAGGATTTTGTGGCACAACTTGACAAGAAGAAGGGACCGGTTGGTAGGACATTTTCTGAGGCATCAAGGGATCACAAATTTAGCATTGCAGGGCAGCGTGGAGGGTAAAACGAAGAGGGAGACCAAGAGATGAATACAATTAGCAGATGCCGAAGGATGTAGGTTGCAGTAAGTACTGGGAGATGAAGAAGCTTGCACAGGATAGAGTAGCATGGAGAGCTGCATCAAACCAGTCTCAGGATTGAAGACCACAACAACAACAACAATAACTGGCTCTGAGCACTATGGGACTCAACTTCTCAGTTCGTAAGTCCCCTAGAACTTAGAATTACTTAAACCTAACTAACCGAAGGACATCACACACACCCATGCCCGAGGCAAGATTCGAACCTGCGACCGTAGCGGTCGCTCGGTTCCAGACTGTAGCGCCTAGAATCGCTCGGCCACTCCGGCCGGCCAACAACCACAACAACTGCTGATTTAACACTATTTTGCTGATATGTTCATCAATTAACAATTTTCAAAAGAAAACATATCGTCGGCCGTCCTGTTTTCTGTTTCTTCTTCAACAGTCGTGATGAATATGTGCTCTTCGTGATCTCATTGCGCAACCTACCAACTTGGTCCTTCACATTTTATTTTCATTACAATGGCAAGTCCTTCAAATACTTCTAGGTCGAATAGAAGTAGCACAGTAGTCTGCTTCTGTAGCTGATTGGTCAATATGTATGTCTAATACACGGAGGAATCGGGTTCGTTTCAGAGTAGTGCAAAGTTGTCTCCCTGGTGGGAGGACTGGGTGTGTACTCAGCCTGGTGACGCCAACTGAGAAGCTGCTTGAGTGGAAAGCAGCCGCTCCAAGGTGAAGGAGACCGACAATGGCCTGTAGGGCGGTGCGCTGACCCCATGCCCCTCCATACTACGTCCAATGATGCAATTGGCAGAGGATGACACGGCGGTCGGTCGGTCATCATTACCGCATCAGGACCAGAAGCCAGATCCGTATGTCTTTATAGCAGTAGGCCACACGTTTCCGGATTCGATATCCTATGTCATTAGGTAGTTCCAAAGATTTTACTTAGTGTCTTCTTCACGAGTTTCCCACAAGCCTTCTCTTATCTCTTCCAGTCGAGTTAAACTCTGTTGAAATCGGGGTTAGAAGTGTTTTGGAGCTGCACGTTCTGGTCCTCATACAGATATTATTGCTACTTATCCGAGAGTGCAGAATATGTAATTAGCGAATTTTCCGATTTAATTTTAAAATCTTTCTATTATTTAATTTTTTTTCAAAAATCTTCGCATTCACCTACATGTTTCAGTATAGATTCATTATCATGACTTCTGGGAGTTAAGGTGAATACAAAAGCAAGTTTCCCTCTAGGATTGGTCTTAAATGCAGTGGTGAGAGGTACGGTTTCGCAATTATATGTGTAATGTGAGGGATCAATTTATCTGTTATTTGGGTGAAGGGAAACGCTGTCAGAAAGTCTCCCTGTTTCTTGTCACTGGGCCATTTGTGACCAGATATTGGTATTGTGATTCTCAAAGTAACATTTCTGCTCATTTTTGTTATATTTTTAACGTTTCCTTCCGTACCTCTACGTTTAAACCTCTGCGCTCTCTGTATAGTATAAGTAACGTCTTGTAACGTCTTTCTTGGTCAAGTTAAATGTTAGCAGATCATCAGCTATGCTGTACACTGATATTTGACTTTTAGTCCCTAAATTTCCAGGAAAGAAGAAGAAATTAGTGGGCGCCATGTGAGAATAATGTAAGGTACCGATAGGTAATTGGAGGAATTGTGTAATTGCTCAGCTTTCCCTGGCGATTCGTCCTGAGAGCCTTCCATAGTGTCGTCAGCAGATTTTGGTAGTATTCCCCAGCGACAGTTTTCCCAATACGATCATAATCAGTGAGTACCACACCATTGCCTCACACGATGACAGTTGTATATTCGCCTTTTTCGGCGGCGCTGAATGAACTTGTTTCCACTGCTTGTTTTTCTCCTAAGTCTCAAGACCTTAGTAACATACGCAGCTCTCGTCCATGGAGATGAAAAGTCAAAGCTTAACCTATATTGGCGTAATACAGCTGTTATATTTGGACTAGTCCTTCGATCATGTGGGCATTCCCTTGAACGTCGTCTGTTGCTGTGCACAACAGCTGAGGAAGTTCTCGTGTTCAGTATGTAGTGAGAGATCGTGAAAATTTTTGAATGACGAAGTTTCACTCGCTACATTATCATCTCGACTATGATACTCCAAGGTCTCCTCCCGTGATTCTCAATTCACCACTGATAGACGGTCTGCTGCTTGGTTATTCGTCATTCAGACTTGTTTGACCACAATGGTAACGTCAGCACCACATAACCAGTGTCGTTGTTGCCATACACTTCCATCAATGCATTGTTGCAGTAACGATCCCCTTCAAATGCGGTTAACATGTTATCTTACTGAGTGCTGAGCTATACGCACTTGGTTGCTATAGTGGCGCGGTATGTCACTGTGGTGATGGGTTTTCAATGTCTCTTAGATCTGCAGACTTCTACTTCTGTACACTCGTAACATTAACTACGTAACGTATTTTTTGGACTTCGTAATAAAAACGTTTAGATGTCGATGTAGTTGTGCGTTTATATGATTGTGTGTACTCCAAGTACAAAGGAGCAAAATCTCGAAAGCTGGTGTTAAATGTTTTCTGTTAAGTTTTTCTGTGCACCACGTGCCAAATCTCCACACGCAAGTGGTTGCCTTTCCATTAATTTACGTGTTTTATTCCAGTAACATGAAATGACACAATTTCAGTGACTTTACTGGTCTCATACAAATATGATTTTGTGGATACAGACCGAAGCGGAGAGTGAAAATTTATACCAAACCTCGGCATCGAACCCGGGTTTCCTGCTTACTAGGTGGTAAGAATTTAGATCGAGAAGGAGGCGCAAGCCACAGTAATCTGTTCGGGTGTATGAACCGCACTTCCAAGGTGGCTTAGTGGCTAACGTTATCTGCCTAGTAAGCAGGGGAGCCGGGTTCGATTCCCAGCCACCATAGCAATTTTCACTCCCCGCTTCAGTCTATATACGTAAAGTTCCAGTAACTCCTCCAGTGTTCAAGAGGGTCTGAAGAAGGGAATTACATCTCTTTGCCGAATACCTTTACGAAATGTGGCTTTATATTTCTATCTCTCTCTCAGCTTTTCGCGATGTGATCTTGGCATCTTCGATGTGCCATCGCCCTTTAACGTCTTTAAATTCACCAAAGTCCGGAAGGGATACGTGTTGCCAGCCGCTCAAACTGGGTTCGCGAGGTCATCATTAGCGGGGATTATCGGAAACAAATTAACCCGAGGGCACGGAGAGTGGAAACAAAATTTAACGGCTGATATCTCGCAGAGCCTAAAGACTTTGAGCAAACATCGGAAGCTTCGTGCTGGTAATATCGGAGCGAGCTAACTTCTGCTAGCTGTAAAGGGGGCGTACTAAACGGTTTTAATAACCATTCATATCCTGTTAATCTCTTTAATTTGACTTCCCTAATTGCTTGTTTCCTACGTCTGTAGCTCAGATATAGGTGTATCTCACTTAGTGTAAAATCTCGACGATGACTGTACAATTTATTTGTTGTTTTAGCAAAAATATGATTGTGACTGATGATCTTCCATGTTTAGGATCAGTATCTCGTGGCCAGAGGGTTACTGATTGCTCTGTTGCGTCCATTCCACGAGGGGGACTAAAGCCAGAGTAATGTCGCGGGTCTGTATGGAGGGGAAGAGTAGAGGTGTGAAAAACTGAATTTTTGTATGTATTTCACCAGTTGCGCTGCCTGCGAAAGACGAGGTTTCGAGTTCGCGTACCGGTGTAGCATACTGCTCCAAACTGTCAAAAAATTTCAACGCTGCATTTCTTCCCCTAAAAACTAAAACTAAATCAGCTCATCCACAGTGCTGATTTTGAAAGTTTTTCTCGAGATTTCTGCAGTCTGTTACCAAAGTGTCGAAGTTACGCATTACAAGGCGAATATGCCTCACAGGTGGTTTCATTGAATAACAAGGCATGTTAAAGAACAATCGTGATGTTAATTTTAATGCACATCACGCTGTATTACCGAAACAGGAAAATAACCTAGGATCTTTACAAGAATCAGACAGCAGTCGTCAAAAGAAAAGACAGTGAATCAACACTTACAAAAGTTGATAAAGATTTCCAGCCGGGTTGCAATAAACGAATGTAAAGATACGTATGTTGAAAAATAACTACACTTCTACATGAAGAAAATATGCTTAGGTGTGCGCATTATGTAGCAGGGTTATGTAAATCTGAAAACAGTCTCCAAAACACCTTACAGGTCATGTTGAGGAAACACATAATACGTAAGCAAATAAAGAAACTGAAGTATGTGTATGTGGTAATGTTACAGTAACAGGAAACCTAAGTTTAGATAGAGAGGCTCTGAAGCGAGTCGCCAGCTTTCAGTACCTGAGTGGGAGAATAAAGACCCTCGTATAGCCGAGAGAATAACGCAGGATTGCACAACCTAAAACAGCGTTGAACAACGATAAGAGGCTACTAAGATCGAAAATATTAATTTATACACCAGGAGACATTACATAAAGGTATTTTCCTTATTGCCTGGGAGACATGGATGCTATGTGTGCCAGAATGGAAAAATCTACAGGTGTTAGACGCTTTCGACACCGTTCCTCACAAGCGTCTTCTAACCAAACTGCGTGCCTGTGCAAAATCGCCTCAGTTGTGCGACTGGATTCGTAATTTCCTGTCAGAAAGTTCACAATTCGTAGTAACAGACGGAAAGTCATAAAGTAAAACGGAAGTAATATCCGGCGTTCCTCAAAGAAGCGTTACAGGCAATCTATTGTTACCGATTTATATTAACGACATAGGAAAAAATCTCAGTAGCCGTCTTAGATTGTTTGCAGATGATGCTGTCATTTGCCGTCTAGTAATGTCATCAGATAACCAAAACGAATTGCAAAATGATTTATATATGATATCTGTATTGTACGAAAAGTTGCAGTTGGCCCTGAATGAAGAAAAGTGTGAAGTTATTCACATGAGTACTAAAAGAAATCCGATAAATTTCGATTACGCGATAAGTCACACAAATCTAAAGGCTGTAAATTCGAGTAAATACTTAGGAATTAAAATTAAAAATACTTGAAATTGGACCTATCATACAGAAAGTGTTGTGGGTAGAGCAAGCTAAAGACTGCTATTCATTGGCGGAACACTTAGAAGGTGCAACAGGCATACTAAAGAGACTGCTTACACCACGCTTGCCCCCCCCCCCCCCCCACTATTCTGGAATACTGCTGTGCGGTGTGGGATCCGCATCAGATGGTACTTAGGCATGCCATCGAAAAAGTGCAAAACAGGACAGCTCGTTTTGTACTATCGCGAAGTAGGCGAGATAGTGTCACACGCATGATACGTGAATTGGAGTAGCAATCATTCAAACAAAGGCGTTTTTCGTTGCGACGGAATCTTCACATGAAATTTCAGTCACCAGTTTTCTCCTCCTATTGCGAAAACAGTCTCTTGTCACCCAGCTATATAGGGATAAATGATCATCACGATAAAATAAGAGATATGAGGGCTCGCACAGACAAATTTAAGTGCTCGTTTTTCCTGCGTGCCGTTCGAGAGTCGAACGGGAGAGAGACAGCATGAAGGTGGTTCATTGAATGCTCTGCCTGCCACTTTATTATGAATAGCAGAATAATCACGTAGATGTAGATGTACATGTATATGCTGTTGGAGAGTAATCCCAAAGATTTCATTGAAAGAGGAAATGACTAATGAAATAGTCTAAAACAACATTGTAGAGAAAAAATCGTTGAGAAGGCTTATGAAGGAATGTAGTAAGCCGCCCTGAATGAGACCACTGGAAAGATGGCCGAAAAGTCGTTATTTTACTCCTAGTTGTTTCAGTGTTTCATAGCGATGTGTCCTAATCACCAAAAC
Source organism: Schistocerca gregaria (assembly GCF_023897955.1). Classification (NCBI taxonomy): domain Eukaryota; kingdom Metazoa; phylum Arthropoda; class Insecta; order Orthoptera; family Acrididae; genus Schistocerca; species Schistocerca gregaria. Next base: position 100,908,065 of record NC_064920.1, read on the forward strand.
GATTTTGTTCAAATTGACAGTGACTGTGGATACTTATGAATTAACGTCAGTATCTTTGTAGATTATGAATCCCTACCTAGGATTCAGACTGTCGTTTTATGTTATAGTGCTGAAGAGTATCGCACATTATAGGTATATGTCAAGCAGGAAATTGTAAAATCCCAGAATCTGTAAAACAAATTAAAAAATAATTTATCAGCTGAATTTTGTGCAACTTTCAAAGCATTCTTTTTCTTCTTAGGAAATAAGCGTTTTCTTCTTGCAGTAACCGTCATAATTTTTTGTTAATGTCCTTCCAACGAATTGTCTCCATGGGTTGAGTTTATCAGTTAAAGAGTATCTTGACTGCCTTCAAATCCGTTCATGACGGGAGTTAAAGAATAAGATATGTGAATGAATTAACGAATGAGTGAGTGAATGCATGGGTGCAGAAGAGAGTGCCCTACCTCTTTTCCCTCTAATCGGGCGTATTTCCTCCATCGCCAGAGTAAGCTGTCATTTGTATGGGGCGGTGGGGAAAATATTATGATCATTACAGTTCACAATATTATAATTTGTTGCTGTTCTCAAGCTATGAGCTTGAAAATGTTGTTAGACAAACTAGTGACTGCTTGTCTTCAGTCAGTATCCGCAACCTGAAGAAACCTACACTATACCATACATGGGCCCGTTACCAAAAGTAATAGATAAAAATATGATATAAACGGCACATGAATAACTCTAAGACGAAGCTGGAGGTTATGGGAGGACTATTAGAAGTCTCCAGTTGAGTTATACTTATTTAGAACCTCTGGTACTTAAAAGTTTCAACACTTATCGATAATGACAGACTCCGAAAATTCTGAAATAGAGGTCTTGTGAGTACTACGGTGTTTCTCACAGTCTACAACCGCAAGATTAAATCCATCAAATAGCCAAGTCACTGACTCTAAACAATTATGTTGACTGCTTAACGGAAGTACACAAATGAAAGAAATGCATTCTGCGTTTTTTTACTGTAATAATTCACTGTTTAACTTTACTCACAGTCTCTGAAATCCATTAACATCTGGAACGTTTTGAACGGGAACTTGGAACACCGTGTGAGTGAAGCGAAAATTAATTTGCATAAAACACGTTATCAGAATGCATGACAGCGACTAGTTTTTGGAGTTAGAAAGTGATGCGTTTGTGCACAATAGTGAAATACATACATCAAATGAAACATGGTGAAGCTTTTCCAACAAAATATTGTAGTACAATGGAATAAGAATGTTTTAATTTAAAAATTTATTCTCATAGTATTAAGAGCACAATGAATCATTATATGCCCTTAAGAACAATGTCTTAAAATTTGTGTCCACAGTGCAACGGTTGTAGGTCGATGGGACAAATTCGTTACGGTCTCACCAGCTGACGTCTTAAATTTCTGAGTAGCCTTGATAAATGGCTATGCTTTACAGCCTTAAATCCCTCGACTTACGGGCCATATATTGATACCCATTTATCTCCTACAGCTGTCTGTAACCCACATAAATCCTTGATCCAGGCTCAGAACGAGGATTGCAATAAATCCAAATTATTTCACACAGGAAACACATCTTTACTAAGGTGTACAGAAATACGCACACAATAAATATATATATGTATATATATATATATATATATATATATATATATATATATATATATATTACTCTGTTACTTTTAAGTAGCTGTATAACATCAGAAATAGACAACAAACTAACAGCACGGAACAGTACCATAAAAGAACTTTCAGTTGTTAAGAAACAGTTCATGTACATCTACAGGGATACTCTGCAAATCACATTTAAGTGCCTGGCAGAGGGTTCATCGAACCACCTTCACAATACTCTATTATTCCAACCTCGTATAGCGCGGTTAAAGAATGAACAACTATATCTTTCCGTACGACCTCTGATTCCCTTATTTTATCGTGGTGATCGTTTCTCCCTATCTAGGTCGGTGTCAACAAAATATTTTCGCATTCGGAGGAGAAAGTTGGTGATTGGAATTTCGTGAGAAGATTCCGTCGCAACGCAAAACGCCTTTCTTTTAATGATTTGCAGCCCAAATCCTGTATCATTTCTGTGACACTATCTCGCATATTTCGCTATAATACAAAACGTGCTGCCTTTCTTTGAACTTTTTCGATGTACTCCGTCAGCCCTACCTGGTAAGGGCCCCACACCGCGAAGCAGTATTCTATAAGAAGACGGACTAGCGTAATGTAGGCAGTGTACTTAGTAGTTCTGTTTCATTTTTTAAGTGTTCTGCCAATAAAACACAGCCTTTGGTTAGCCTTCCCCGCAACACTTTCTATGTGTTCTTTCCAATTTATGTCGTTCGTAATTGTAATACCAAGGTATTTGGTTGAATTTACGGCTTCTACATTAGACTGATTTATCGTGTAACTGAAGTTTAACGAGTTCCTTTTAGCACTCATGTGTATGACCTCACTCGTTTCGTAATTTAGTGTCAACTGCCACTTCTCGCACCATTCAGATATTTTTTCTAATTCGTTTTGAGTTTGTTTTGATCTTCTGATGACCTTATTAGTCGATAAACGACAGTGTTATCTGCAAACAACCGAAGACGGCTTCTCAAATTGTCTCCCAAATAGTTTATATAGATGAGGAACAGGAAAAGGACTATAACACTACCTTAGGGAATGCCTGAAAGCACTTCTGGTTTACACGATGACTGTCCGTTAATTACTACGAACTGTGACCTCTCTGACAGGAAATCGCAAATCCAGTCACATAACTGACACGATTTCCATAAGCACGCAATTTCACTACGAGCCGCTTGTATGGTACAGTTTCAAAAGTCTTCCGGAAATCCAGGAATACGGAATCGATCTGATATCCAGTGTCTATAGCACTCAGCACTTCATGTGAATAAAGAGCTAGTTGTGTTTAACAGGAACGATGTTTTCTAAACGCCCTATGTGTCCATAGACAGTTCTGTTCTAAGTAATTCATAATGTTCGAACACAATATATGTTCTAAAATCCTGCTGCATATCGAAGTTAACGATATGGACCTGTAATTTACATCCCTCTCGCGCTTTTCTACTCTCATATTGACTTCGGCGCGTATGTACACTACTGTAGAGCCACATGATATTACAAACCTTACTTAGGACACTTTATTTATCCCGTGTAGGTGAAGACGTGAAGGAATGTTGTAAACTAGAATAGTATAAGTCATTATAGTAACGCAACTCCCTCATGCTCAGTATACACCGTGTGTAAATATGCAAAATCACAGAAGTGTAAGTTGCTTCAGAGTGACGTCTTATTGATAAGAAATGGACAGAATACACAGATACGCGTTTCCGGTGCCTTGACATCGCAATGAGGGTTCTTACGAAAGAAAAGAAAGCTGTTGCTTTGAAATATTAGGCTGGCGCATAACTTCGTGAGGTGTTCGCTTTACATGTTGGCATTCCATTTGCGACAAGTTTATTTATCGATTTTCTTTTTGTATTTGTAGTTCATAGCTGTTATTTGAGTTTACTTATTGTCATTTGGACCGGCCGGTGTGGCCAAGTGGTTCTAGGCGCTTCAGTCTGGAACCGCGCGACCACTACGGTCGCAGGTACGAATCCTGCCTCGGGCATGGATGTGTGTGATGTCTTTAGGTTAGTTAGGTTTAAGTAGTTCTAAGTTATAGGGGACTGCTGACTCACATGATAAGTCCCATAGTGCTCAGAGCCATTTGAACCATTTATTATCATTTGAAGATAGTGAGTGGAGCGAGGACGCTAGAAAATAAGAGTGCCAAGTGTAGAAATCGAAACATTTCCGACATACTCTTCTGTTCGAGTTTAGAACATGAGTGACAGCAGCGGAGGCAGCCATGAATATTTTGAGACGTGTATGGGGGTAATACCACTCCATGGAACACGGAAAGAGAAAGGTTTCCCGTTTTTATGAGGATCGTTTTGACATTATTGTCTCTTCACCTTCAACAAGACCTTCGGGGTTTAGTGAAGATCGTTTCAACTCATTCATCCACAATCAACCTTGTCAGTAAATTCGAAAACTGACAAATGAGACGAACTGTGATCATTCCACCTTTGTGCAACATTTCCATGCAGCAGGGTAGGTTCAAAAATAGGGTCTGTGGGTACCGTATGCTCCAAACCAAAATCACAAAAATCAGTGAATGCCCAAATGTGCATCGCTGCTTGTTCGCCATCAATCGGCTCGTGAACAACACCGACCATTCCTACCATTCCTACCGTACATCGTTACTGATGACGAGAGATGGTATCTTTACGCTAACAGAAGGAAAAGAAAGCAATGGTTGAGCTAAGACAATGCAACAACTCTTCGTGTAAAGATGTTCTGCATCTGATGGAACAGAGAAGGTGTGGTGTACTATGAGTTGCTTCCCCGACGTGCAACCATCCAGACCGGCATTTATTCTCAACAAGAGAGACGTCTTGCAGACTCAGTCCAACAACAACGACCCAGAGGACTGCTCGAAGTGATGGTACTACGCCTGAACGCCCGCCCCCATTCAGGCAGACTGGACAAACTACAGATACCATACTGCGTGAAGAGTTTGACAGAACACTGAAATACCTAAGTCAAAACAAGGTCCTGGGAGTAGACAACATTCCATTAGAACTACCGACAGCCTTGGGAGAGCCAGTCCTGACAAAACTCTACCATCTAGTGAGCAAAATGTGTGAGACCGGCGATATACCCACAGACACCAAGAAGAATATAATAATTTCAATCCCAAAGACAGCAGGTGTTGACAGATGTGAAAATTACCGAATTATCAGTTTAATAAGTCACGGCTTTACAGACGAATGGAAAACTGGTATAAGCCGACCTCGGGAAAGATCAGTTTGGATTCCGTAGAAATATTGGAACACGTGAGGCAATACTGACCTTACGACTTCTGTTAGAAGCTAGATTAAGAAAAGGCAAACCTACGTTTCTAGCATTTGTAGACTTAGAGTAAGCTTTCGTCAATATAGACTGGAATACTCTCTTTCAAATTCTGAAGGTGGCAGGGGTGAAATACAGGGAGCGTAAGGCTATTCACAATTTTTACAGAAAACAGATGGCAGTTGTAAGAGTCGAGGGACACGAAAGGGAAGCAGTGGTTGGGAAGGGTTGTAACCTCTCTCCGATGTTATTCACTCTGTTTATTGAGCAAGCAATAAAGGAAACAAAAGAAAATTTGGAGTAGGTATTAAAATCCATGCAGAAGAAATAAAAATTTTAAGGTTCGCCGATGATATTGTAATTTTGTCAGAGACAGCAAAGGACTTGGAAGAGCAGTTGAACGGAATGGACTGCGTCTTGAAAGGAGGATGTCAGATGAACATCAACAAAAGCAAAACGAGGATAATGGAATGTAATCGAGTTAACTCGGGTGATGCTGAGGGGATTTGATCAGGGAATGAGACACTTAAAGTAGTAAAGTAGATTTGCTATTTGGGGAGCAAAATAACTTATGATGGTCGAAGTAGAGAGGATCTAAAATGTAGACTGGCAATGGCAAGGAAAGTGTTTGTGAAGAAGAGAAATTTGTTAACATCGGGTATAGATTGAACTGTCAGGAAGTCGTTTCTGAGAGTATTTGTATGGAGTGTAGCCATGTATAGAAGTGAAACATGGACGACAAATAGTTTGGACAAGAAGAGAATAGATACTTTCGAAATGTGGTGCTACAGAAGAATGCTGAAGATTAGATCGGTAGATCACATAACTAGTGAGGAGGTATTGAATAGAAGAAGGGATCGGTTGGTAGGACAGGTACTGAGGCATCAAGGGATCACCAATTTAGTATTGGAGGGCAGCGTGGAGGGTAAAAATCGTAGAGGGAGACCAAGAGATGAATACACTATGCAGATTCAGAAGGATATAGGCTGCAGTACCTACTGGGAGATGAAGCAGCTGGCACAGTATAGAGTAGCATGGAGAGCTACATCAAACCAGTCTCAGGACTGAGGACCACAACAACAACAACAACATGTGTTTGGAAGTAATTCCGCACCCACCTTGTTCATCTGTCCTATCGCCCTCGCATTTTCGTCATTTCCGCTATCTATCGAAGAACATCCTTCCTGGATTAAAACGGATGAAAATGCGTTCTGGAGATGGCTCGGCGAGTTCTTCGCCTCAAAGACACGTGATTTCTACAGTCGCTGAACCGAAAAGTTTCCCTGCCGTTGGCAGAACGTTGTAGAAACTGAGGGAGAATAGATTACCGATGACTGTGTTCTATGTGTCTGTTGCGCTTTTTATTAAACTTATGGCAAAACCGTAGGAACTTACGTACCAGCCGAATATAAACTGGGAACCAACAGCAGGTCAGGTTGGCCGGAGGCGGAATACAACTGTATGTAGTGAATTTGTCTGTGCACCACTAGATTCGAGAATGCAGATCAAGCATTGTACCAGAGGTTGAATGGCGCTACGCGAAATATAGCCGTACAAAGACATCTGTACGAAGCGCTGCGGTGAACGGTGTCATTAGTTCGTCCTATTGTGTTCTTCCTACCAATGTCACTAATAGACAGATGCGCCAAAACATCCGCTGTTCTACGTGTGTTTGGATGGCGTTTTGTGCCGTTGACGGCAAGTGACGCGCTGATGAAAGCGAATAGGTGAATGAGGATAATCTACAACGACTAAACGGACCGCAAATGGAGAACTGTTATGACGTGTCTCCGCGATTTCAGCACTGTAAGAAGAGCTGCATTCACATTCCTGTGGAGATGGCAGAGAGCATTACAACTACCTTCATTTTCTGTACGGCTGTTAGGTGAATCGCACATAGAGCTGATCGTATCTGTGCTAGACAACGTTGGCAGAGCGAGGGTTGTTTGATAAGTCTGATAAATTTACATGAAAGAATGGATTATTTTTATTGGGCATTAATAGTTGGTAAACTCGATTATTCCAAGGATGGTATACAGCATTTCAACACTGTACATCGTACAGCATCGGGCATTCCACTGCTAAATGAGAGAACACAGTCGATAGGTGGAAAGAGTACGTTGAAGTCCTCTGTGAGGTGGAAGATTTGACACGATAGGAAAAGGAACATGAGTCCATTTCAAAGAGATAAGGGCTCCAGAATTAGAATCAGAAATTAAAAGAGCTTTGGAGGACTTAAGAGCAAATAAGGCAGAAGGTAGTAATCACATTCCATCATAATTTCTACAATAATTGAGGAATGTTACAAGAAAACGACTATTCACGTTGTTGTGTGGCATGTGTAAGTCTGGCGACTAACCATTTGACTTTCTGAAAAATACAATCCACAAAATTCCGAAGGCTGCAAGAGCTGAGAACAGCGAGAATTAAAGCATGATCAGATTAAAATCTCATGAATTCAAGTTGCTGGCAAGAATAATATACAGAAATATGGAAAAGAAAACTAAGGATATGATAGAGGACGATCAGTTTGGCTTTAGCAAACGTAAAGGCGCCAGAGAGGCAATTCCGGCGTTGCGGTTGATAATGAAAGCGAGACTGAAGAAAAATCAAGACACGTTCATAGGATTTGTCGACATGAAAAAAATCGTTCGACAATGCAAAATTGAGCCAGGTGTTCTAAATTCTGAGAAAAATAGCCGTAAGGCGTAGGGAGAGGCGGCTAATATAAATATGTGCAAGAGCCAATAGGGAATAATAAGAGTGGATGACCAAGAACGAAGTGTTCGCAATAAATGGGTAGAAGACAGGAATACAGTCTTTCACCACTGCTGTTGAAAATGTACTCGAAGAAGCAATGATGGAAATAAAAGAAATGTTCAGGAGTGGGATTGAAATTCAAGGTGAAAGAATATTAATTATACGATTCGATGATGACATTGTTATTCTGACTGAAAATGAAGAAGAATTACAGGATATGATGAATGGAACGAACAGTCTAATGAGTACAGAATATGAATCGAGAGTAAATAGAAGGAAAACGAAAGTAATGAGAAGCAGCTAAAATGAGAGTAGCGAGAAAGTTAACATCAGAATTGATGGTCACGAAGTGGATAAAGTTAATGAGTTCCCCTACCTAGGCAGCAAAATAACGCATGGTTCAAATGGCTCTGAGCACTATGGAACTTAACATCTGAGGTCATCAGTCCCCTAGAACTTAGTACAACTTAAACCTAACTAACCTAAGGACATCACACACATCCATGCCCAAGGCAGGATTCGAACCTGCAACCGCAGCAGTCTCGCAGTTCCAGACTGTAGCGCCTAGAACCATTCGGCCACTTAGGCCGGCAAAATAACGAATGACGGGCAAATCAAGGAGGACTTCGAAGTGTACAGTATCACATATAGGCCTTCATTTGAGGAAAACATCTATGAGAATGTCAGTTTGGGGCACAGTATTGAATGGTAGTGAAACATGGACTGTGAGAAATTCGGAGAAGAAGCGAATCAAAGCATTCGATATGTGGTGCTACAGACAAATGTTGAAATCAGGTGGACTGATAAGGTAAGAGATGAGGAGATTCTGCGCAGAACCGCAAAAGAAAGGGATATGTGGAAAACACTGTGAAGGAGAAGGAACGGGACGACAGGACATACGTTAAGACATCAGGGAGTGACTTCCATGGCACTAGAGGGAGCTGCAGAGGGCAAAATCTTTAGAGAAAGTCAGAGAATCGGATTACATCCAGCAAACAGCTGAGGACGTAGGTTGCAAGTGCTACTCTGATATGAAGAGATTGGCACAGAAGAGGAATTCGTGAATGGCCACATCAAACCAGTCTAAAGACTGATGACTCAAAAGAATAAAAGAAAGATTACATTTCATTGTTGACAGTCGTTTGAATTGGTCGGTGTGTCGACGGCGATTGAAAACAGAGAAACCAGAGCTTCGCATCTTTACCAAACATTTTGATTTCAAAGGATGGACTGAAGAACATATCGAAATAGAACTGGATGATATTTTAGCAGACTATGAACCATCACTTAAGATTCTGGCCGTCCAATTCAGTTTACCACCATGCAAACGATTGTGAAAATCCATGATTCGATAATTCAAGACCTCCGAAAAAAAATAAATCCGTGTGATTTCTGAGACTGCAGGTATCGCAACTGATCGAGTGCATAATATTCTGCCCGGACAGTTGGCTAGGAGGAAGATGAGTGCGAGGTGGGTGTGCGATCGTTCACAGTCGACCAAAAGCACATCCGACACAACATTTCGACACAACATCTAGCGATGTTCAGTCGCAGTCCACAACATATTTTGTCCCGACTTGCAACTTTCTATAAAACATGGATCCATCATTGTAGGCCAGTGTCAGAAGGGCACTCGAAACATCGGACAAAAGCAAGTGTAAGTGCGCCGTAGAAGGCAAAGACCACTTTGTTGGTTGGTAGGGTGATGGTCACTGTTTTTTGTGATTCCCGGAAAATAATCCTCATACATAACTCGGAAAACGGAAGAACCTTAACTCACGTATTTTTCTTCATTGCTGGATCGTTTGAAACGTGAGTTCGCTGAAAGTGACCAAGGTAGACACGCAAAAACGTGCTCTTTAGCTAGGATAATGAAACATTCCACAAAGCGGCTGTGCAATTGCTCTTTGGATTGGTTTCTCATCCAATCTACTCACCACATTTACTACCAGGTTACTTCCTCCTGTTCCGTGACTTGGAGCTACAGTATATTAGGAACAGATTTTCATCAGATGAAGAAGTAATAGTTCCAGTGAACGAGTACATTGTATGTTTGCCACAGCCTACTCTTCCGATGGGATGAAAAAGCTGGACAACTGCAGAACCAAGTGTATCTGCCTCAAGGAGACCATGTCGGGAACTAAGTTGACTTCCTTACGAAACAAATTTTCTTGCTTTCTTACGAGACTATCAAACCATCCTCTTAGATATTTCGAATACGGTCCGTTGTTGAACATATATTCTCCGTTTGGAGGTGTGCATTATTGTTTTATTCATTATGTATGCTTTTTGGAAATGACCAATGAAGCAAACTGTAAGAGAAAATCAATTTTCACCAAGTCGCTAATCCGTCTGAAACTGAATACCAAGAGCCCCACAACGAGATATTATAACATCCACGAGATAAATTTTAGCTACAGCGCGACGAGAGGAAATTACGCCTCTAACTGTTATAAACATTATCTATCCGACAATTAGAAAAACAGTGAAAAAAACAAAACTGTGATAAATATTGATTATTTATATAATATTTTATGATGTAATTGGACATATCGATACGTATCATGCAAAGTCAATAATTATTGTAAATTCCTTTTATGATCTGCGCTTGTCTTCCTTTGTTTGTACCTTTTTTGGTTGGCTTTTGTAGCTTGCGGACGCAACAAGAGGCATACCAAACTAAAGTCTTTGAAGAAATTGTAATTATTTGTTAATTATTGCTTGAGAATAGAGTTCCTTATTATTATAAATATGAGTGAATAATTATTTGTAGCTTTAATTCCTCTCCCAATAAGCATTATCTGTGTTAATTATTTCTTTCCGCTGCAAGGAGCGCAGCCATTGATGATAGCGATTTGCATCGCATTTTTATCTGTGTTTCTTACGAAAGTATGAAAGGCTTGCTTGATGAAAATTAGTCTAAATAGTGCAAAATATAAAAGTAAAAATTTATCGGCAATAATTCAAACACTTATCCTGTTAAAAGGAAATTTGCTCTAACAATAGAAAGTCTGTGTTAATTGTCTGCCGCCATCTTAACAATTATTTCAGCGGCAAATTCAAATCACGCAACTATGCAGACATAAATGCCGAAGATAATAAAAATGTGTAAAAATAAATGTGCACCGGTGATCCCGAATTCATATTAATGAAAGTAATTCCAGTCAGATTGGTTCTTTAAAAACAGCGCGCATAACACGATCCACATAACAAACTTTTTCTTGCTGATGTATGGAGCCGAAATTAATTCCGCACGAGTTGTGAAGAATATTGTTTCACGTAACATACGTCAAAGTTGTGCGCGGCTGATATTCGATGGTTTTAATGATAATTTTACTGAAGATAACTGTTTCCATCATAATTGTTCCATAGAATCTGTTGTATGAACTGTGATTTAGTGACATTTACACTACTTACAGAAAACACTTTAACACAACGTTGACTTGGATTTCTTTAGCAGGGAGAAAAATTATTTTGTAATTACTCACTGTAATGAAATAACAGGCCCTTTACAAATTAGTTAAATACAAAACCACAGCGAACGCCACAAGATTCCAAGGATTTCTTACGTAAATAAGACCCAGGTTCGAATTCCGGCCTTGGCACGAACTTTAATTTGTCGCATCAGTCTCCGTATGCACATCATAGATGTTTGAGACCCGAAAACATCTCTGGACCTATAAAGCTTCGTTTGATTAAAGCATCTGTTTTTGTGTTTCAAAATCCCCCCTTTCGCTCGATGCTGAGGTGCTTTTCCAATACAACTGGAGAGCCTCAGCAGTGCTGTTCGAGGTTTTCGGCAATATCAGGTGGTGAAGAGCGAATAAGAATTTGGATTGAAGAGAGAGGCATGCCAGGGCATTTCGCGCATTTGTGTCACGGTGGCGTAGTTGTTAGCTCCTCTGCCTATTGAGCAGGAGGCATGATTTCGAATCTAGGCCTTGGTATAAATTTTCATTCGTCGTTTCAGTCAGCATATATACTCTGTAGTAGATAATATATTTACTTAATAACTTAACAGTTACATAGGTAGACTGCACGAATTTTATGCTTGAAACCTAGTTTACGTGCACTGATTTTCATCAAGTGCACACGTTTGTATGAACTTCAGAATGTAAGTTACACATGTCGTTCCATTCTAAGAACGCTGCGCAACAAAACTGGTACAATGTCAGAAGTGTATACATGTTCCAGGTTTTCTGGAGACTCAGGTAAGCTGCAGTACGCGTAGTGGATGCGGAACAGAGCAATTATCGTGGAGAAAATGGTTAAATGACACAGATTCACCTTGAAATTCTGGCAGTATATGGACGAAATGCAATGTTGGTCCCAGCAGTAGTGAAATGACTGAACAATTCGACCAAGTCTGCAAACACGTGGTCGACGCTGCTGGGGAAAGAAGGCTATCGGCATCGACTGCAGACGACAACGTCCAGCCAGTCACGGAAAAAAGTCAGTGGGGAAACAGACTTTCCAACGGTGAGGACGATAACACCGTGATTCTCGTACGGCTCCAACACCAAGGTGCAAGCCGGGCGATATGGCCGAGCGGTTCTAGGTGCTTCAGTCTGGAACCGCGCGACCGCTCCAGTCGCAGGTTCGAATCCTGCCTCGGTCATGGATGTGTGTGATGTCCTTAGGTTAGTTAGGTTGCAGTGGTTCTAAGTTCTAGGGGCTAATGACCTCAGATATTAAGCCCCATAGTGCTTAGAGCCATTTGAACGTGCGGAATTACACTGCCGAGAAACTCACAGCTGGTAGAAGGTTCATGGAGTTGATTGCATGACTTCGTGACGGTCTTGAAAAATATTGTCACGTATCTGTGTGACTTTGATGTGCAGTGCAGCATCAAATAATAGTTACTCGACCAGTCATAGTAATTTGTCACTTACTTACCGAAACGCACTCCAAGCTCTACATCTCATTCTAAGCTCCTGAGTTCTTACCATCCACCACGATAATTCCTCTCGAATTTCAAGTATAAAGCACTGAAATTACTAACCGCACTTTGTGTGAACAATTTTCAGTCTTGTACGACACACGCAGCTATCCGCCTAGTTTCTTTCCACGCGGCAGAGCTGATTCCCCTCTCCGTTTGAGCACGCACGTTCTCAGTACCTTCACTCCGTCAGCTGACACGTATATCCTCTGATGCACGACCCGCATGAAACTCTGGCGCCAGCAGCATAAGCCCGATAATAGACTGTCACAAGGGGATTGTGGGGAGCAAGTTATTTTCGTGAACTGGCGTATATCGATTACCGAATACCAATAACCTGAGTGAAGGAAGATAGGGTTCTCGCTCCCACATTTACGTTTCCCGCTTCCTCTGTGGCCGCTGCCGCGCTTCGGGCCTTCAATAGAGTCAGGCGCCGACAGTAGCCGCCATACAGCACGAATCTACGACTGCGGTCTGGTGCAGACACCTAGCGTTTCCAACATGTTCAGTGGGTGCTATCGTGCGCTCACTGACGGCTTAAAATCGTTCTTCCGTGATCTACGATTAAATTAAATTTCTTGTCTAGTAGTTTATCTGGAATGTAAGTAATCGGACTCTAATGCAATAATCAAATGGCTCTGAGCACTATGGGATTTAACTTCTAAGGTCATCAGTCCCCTAGAACTTAGAACTACTTAAACCCAAGTAACCTAAGGACATCACACACATCAATGCCCGAGGAAGGATTCGAACCTGCGACCGGAGCGGTCGCGTGGTTCCAGACTGTAGCGCCTAGAACCGCTCGGCCAATGCAATAATCGTCGTTCATTACACACTGTCAGAAAAAGTGCAACATCCTGTAGGACAAGGTCAGCTTATTGGCATGTGATGTGAGAGGATATTTCACCACAGTAGAGATATATGGTAACAACTTCAAAACAAATGAAATATGCTTGTCACAGTAAGAGATGCCCAACAGTTGCACCAACACACAGTGTACCCCACTATAGCGGCGGCACAGACGTGCATTCTCGAATGTAAACGATTATTAATGTGCCGAATGTCATCCTGTGATATACTTTCCCACACATCTTGCTTCTTTTCTTGTAGTTCGGCAATGGCTCTTGCACGCGCTCGAGAACCAAGTTCCTGCTTCATAATGTCCCTTACATGCTCAGTTCTGGTGACCATGTTGAACAGGGCAGTTGTTTTAGACCACAAAGAGGACGTTGCGGCGCAGCAGCTGTATGTGGACATGCATTGTCCTGCTGGAAAATCACATTTCTGTTGAAGAAATAGCAGTACCATGGGGTACAACCTGTTCGCTGTGAAGGGCACGAATTACGATACGCTGCAGAAACACCAAATGAGACCTCAAGTTGTAATTAATGCCCCGGCCCCTACATCATGAATCTTGGGACAGGACGTGCTCTGGAACAGGTGTCTCAGCAGGTGTATGCTATACACTTGTACGCCCATCACATATGTAAAGAGAGAACCTACTCCTATCACTGAAAACAGAGCGTAAATCTATTCTCCAGTCGGCTCTTTTACCACGCCAGAGTAGCTATGCTTAATGGTGTCGTGGTGCTAGTGCTAGCTTGGTCAGAAGCACATGTGATCTTAATCCCGCTGTAAACAGACGGTTCCCAATGGTCCCTGATGACACTAAAGTTGCAACATGTAACCAAATTTCATCCCTGTATGTTGTTCGCTGTTAGCACAGTGCGTCCTCTTCGAATGCGTCTCTATTAGGCAGATGCCCAACACCAGGTCCATAGGAGTGGGAACGTTCGACGGACTGCTGCTGAAAGCGACGAGACACCACCGATAAGATGTGCCCCACATGTGTAGCAGTCTGTCAGTACGTCCATGGAGTTTGCCACATGCCCACGATGCGACCACGTCCAAATGATTGAAGCTGTTCAACACGAGTAAATAGTTGTCGGTAGTGCAGGGTTGTACACTAGAATGAATGTTGCAAACACAGTTCATCTCTAAACTCAGCACAGTTACTGCTTGCAAAGTCAAAACAGGCGGTGCACAGAGAGCCCTCCTCTGCGGCATCTGCTCTCCGATGACTGTTCGGAATCACTAACACTGCAGCCCCCCAGTACCCACATATTATCCCCTGTTGCCCTTGAACACAGTCCCTGAGGACGTTGCATTTTTCTTCCAGCAATATATTATTATTTGTTAAGTGACACACATTAAGCATCTTTTAATCATAAGAATAGCTACACATACACAAGGTGTTTCAGAAGTGATTGTCAATATTCAGGCATATGACAGAAACGATCATTCGAAACAAAAAAGCAAGTAAACGTCGGCTCTAAACCCATACCTTATGAACTATGAACAATACTTGATCTTTGATATTGTGAAAGAAATCTCTTCTGCTGTGAGCTCTTTGCTTTCCATATTTTGCGAAGTCCTAGTACGGACCAAAACAAGGAAGAAATGTATACCTTAAGAGCTATGAGCACCTGTTCACTTCGTTACTTTGAAACATCACTCTTCCAATGAACAAGCGCTCAAAGCTTTTAAGGTATGCATTTTAGAGCGTATGTTTAATGGACATTCTTTTTTGTTCTGGTCCTTGTACCACTTCCCAAAATAAGGAATACAAAGAGCTTGCAGTGGAAGACATAACTATTGCATTTTCGAAGATCAAGAATTGCTGATAGCTTTTAGTGTGTGTGTTTTAGAGCCCATGTTTACTTGACTTTTTGTTTCGAACGCCATATGCCTGAATATTGACCACCCTATATACAGGGTGGTCCATTGATAGTGTCCGGGCCAAATGTCTCACGAAATAAGCATCAAACGAAAAAGCTACAAAGAACGAAACTCGTCTATCTTGAAGGGGGAAACCACAATAGCCGTACATCAACACGATATCGACCTTTTCCGCAATTGGTAAAGGGTTCATTTTTTAACACGAATAATGTATCACAAAGCAAATGTTACGTGATAACAAGTGCTTATACGTTTGTGACTATTACAGCGCCATCTATCACAAAGCGAAAGTTGTGGTCCAACTAAAACATTCATGAGTATGTAATAAAACATGGGAATTCCTATTTAAAGAAACGCAGTTGATATCCGTTTGAACTACGGCAGCGCCATCTTTGCGGGCCAACCATAGCGGCACCTGGTTTCCCCCTTCAAGCTAGACAAGTTTCGTGCCTTGTAGTTTTTTGTTTGAAGCTTATTTCGTGAGATATTTGGCCCGGTCACGATCAATGGACCACCCTGCATATCAACATTACTAATCTACTTAATACCAACACACTTCTCAAGCATAATACAACACAAAAGGCAACAGCTATATGAAAATGTGAAGATGTTTTGTGTACTTCACTGTGCCACTCGTCATTGTTAGGAGATCTGCGATAGGATGTTTATAGGGAAGTGCGCTCCATTTTGATATAAGAAAGCAACTTTCTTTCGTTCAGCACTACAGTCACAAAATTGTAATGAAGACTTCCCCCACTTGTGGCGAGTGTCTTGGCACCTTTAGTAGTCCGTTCGGATTCGATTCACATTAGTCCAAATTCTCCGAAGATGGTCAAATCCCGAGGGTTTCCCTGGATGCGGGGCAGTTGACATCTACATCTACATCTACATGACATCTACATGACTACTCTGAAATTCACATTTAAGTGCTTGGCAGAGGGTTCATCGAACCACAATCATACTATCTCTCTACTATTCCACTCCCGAGCAGCGAGCGGGAAAAACGAACACCTAAACCTTTCTGTTCGAGCTCTGATTTCTCTTATTTTATTTTGATGATCATTCCTACCTATGTAGGTTGGGCTCAACAAAATATTTTCGCATTCGGAAGAGAAAGTTGGTGACTGAAATTTCGTAAAAAGGTCTCGCCGCGACGAAAAACATCTATGCTGTAATGACTTCCATCCCAACTCGTGTATCATATCTGCCACACTCTCTCCCCTATTACGTGATAATACAAAACGAGCTGCCCTTTTTTGCACCCTTTCCATGTCCTCCGTCAATCCCACCTGGTAAGGATCCCACACCGCCCAGAAATATTCTAACAGAGGACAAACGAGTGTAGTGTAAGCTGTCTCTTTAGTGGACTTGTTGCATCTTCTAAGTGTCCTGCCAATGAAACGCAACCTTTGGCTCGCCTTCCCGACAATATTATTTATGTGGTCCTTCCAACTGAAGTTGTTCGTAATTTTAACACCCAGGTACTTAGTTGAATTGACAGCCTTGAGAATTGTACTATTTATCGAGTAATCGAATTCCAACGGATTTCTTTTGGAACTCATGTGGATCATCTCACACTTTTCGTTATTTAGCGTCAACTGCCACCTGACACACCATACAGCAATCTTTTCTAAATCGCTTTGCAGCTGATACTGGTCTTCGGATGACCTTACTAGACGGTAAATTACAGCATCATCTGCGAACAGTCTAAGAGAACTGCTCAGATTGTCACCCAGGTCATTTATATAGATCAGGAACAGTAGAGGTCCCAGGACGCTTCCCTGGGGAACACCTGGTATCACTTCAGTTTTACTCGATGATTTGCCGTCTATTACTACGAACTGCGACCTTCCTGACAGGAAATCACGAATCCAGTCGCACAACTGAGACGATACCCCATAGCTCCGCAGCTTGATTAGAAGTCGCTTACGAGGAACGGTGTCAAAAGCTTTCCGGAAATCTAGAAATACGGAATCAACTTGAGATCCCCTGTAGATAGCGGCCATTACTTTGTGCGAATAAAGAGCTAGCTGCGTTGCACAAGAGCGATGTTTTCTGAAGCCATGCTGATTACGTGTCAATAGATCGTTCCCTTCGAGGTGATTCATAATGTTTGAATACAGTATATGCTCCAAAACCCTACTGCAAACCGACGTCAATGATATAGGTCTGTAGTTAAATGGATTACTCCTACTATCCTTCTTGAACACTGGTGCGACCTGCGCAATTTTCCAATCTGTAGGTACAGATCTATCGGTAAGCGACCGGTTGTATATGAGTGCTAAGTAGGGAGCTATAGTATCAGCGTAATCTGAAAGGAACCTAATAGGTATACAATCTGGACCTGAAGACTTGCCGTATCAAGCGATTTGAGTTGCTTCGCAACCCCTAAGGTATCTACTTCTAAGAAACTCATGCTAGTAGATGTTCGTGTTTCAAATTCTGGAATATTCCATTCGTCTTCCCTGGTGAAGGAATTTCGGAAAACTGCGTTCAATAACTCCGCTTTAGCCGCACAGTCGTCGATAACAGTACCATCGGCACTGCGCAGCGAAGGTATTGACTGCGTCTTGCCGCTTGTGTACTTTACATACGACCAGAATTTCTTCGGATTTTCTACCAAATTTCGAGATAATGTTTCGTTGTGAAACCTATTAAAGGCATCTCGCATCGAAGTACGTGCCAAATTTCGCGCGTCTGTAAATTTTAGCCCATCTTCAGGATTTCGCGTTCTTCTGAACTTCGCATGCTTTTTCCGTTGCCTCTGCAACAGCGTTCGGACCTTTTTTGTGTACCACGGGGGATCCGTTCCATCTCTTACCAATTTATGAGGTATGAATATCTCAATTGCTGTTGCTACTATATCTTTGAATTTGAGCCACATCTCGTCTGCATTCGCATAGTCAGTTCGGAAGGAATGGAAATTGTCTTTTAGGAAGGCTTCTAGTGGCACTTTATCCGCTTTTTGAAATAAAATTATTTTGCGTTTGTTTCTGATGGATTTGGAAGAAATGGTATTGAGCCTAGCTACAATGACCTTGTGATCACTAATCCCTGTATCAGTCATGATGCTCTCTATCAGCTCTGGATTGTTTGTGGCTAAGAGGTCAAGTGTGTTTTCGCAACCATTTACAATTCGCGTGGGTTCGTGGACTAACTGCTCGAAATAATTTTCGGAGAAAGCATTTAGGACAATCTCGGAAGACTTTTTCTGCCTACCACCTGTTTTGAACAAGTATTTTTGCCAACATACCGAGGGTAGGTTGAACTCCCCACCAACTATAACCGTATGAGTGGCGAGTGGGGTATTTATTTGTTACGAGACTCAAACTTTCTCTGAACTGTTCCGCAACTGTATCATCGGAGTCTGGGGGTCGGTAGAAGGAGCCAATTATTAACTTAATTCGGCTGTTAAGTATAACCTCCACCCATACCAATTCGCACGGAGTATCTACTTCGAGTTCACTACAAGATAAACCACTACTGACAGACACAAACACTCCACCACCAATTCTGCCTAATCTATCTTTCCTGAACACCGTCTGAGACTTCGTAAAAATTTCTGCAGAACTTATTTCAGGCTTTAGCCAGCTTTCTGTACCTATAACGATATCAGCTTCTGTGCTTTCTATTAGCGCTTGAAGCTCAGGGACTTTTCCAGCGCAACTACAACAATTTACAACTATAATTCCGACTGGTCCTTGATCCAAGCACGTCCTGTAATTGGCAAGCACCCTTTGACATTGCAGCCCATCCCGCACTTTCCCGAGGCCTTCTAACCTAAAAAAACCGCCCAGTCCACGCCACACAGCCTCCGCTACCCGTGTAGCCGCCAGCTGAGTGTAGTGAACTCCTGACCTATTCAGCGGAACCCGAAACCCCACCACCCTATGGCGTAAGTCAAGGAATCTGCAGCCAACACGGTCGCAAAACCTTCTGAGCCTCTGATTCAGACCCTACACCCGGCTCTGCACCAAAGGTCCGCAGTCGGTTCTGTCAACGATGCTGCAGATGGTGAGCTCTGCCTTCATCTCATAAGTAAGACCGGCAGCCTTCACCAAATCAGATAGCCGCTGGAATCCAGAGAGAATTTCCTCAGATCCAAAGCGACACACGTCATTAGTGCCGACATCTGCCACCACCTGCAGCTGGCTGCACCATGTGCTCTTCATGGCATCCGGAAGGACCCTTTCCACATCAGGAATGACTCCTCCCGGAATGCACACGGAGTGCACACTGGATTTCTTCCCCTCCTTAGCCGCCGTATCCCTAAGGGGCCCCATTACGCGCCTAACATTGGAGCTCCCAACTACCAGTAAGCCCACCCTCTGCGATTGCCCGGACATTGAAGGCTGAGAATGATCCTCTGAAACAGGGCAGGCAGCTGCATCTCGCTCAGCCAGAGACAGTGCCTGAAACCGGTTTGTCAGACGCACCGGGGAGGCTTTCTGACCAGCCTCCGGGGACGCCTTTCGCTGCCTGCCACGCCTGCCAAGCATTTTGAATGACGGTTTTGTTGTCAGCAGCGTTTATATTCATCGATGACATTGGTGTAATGTCCAGTAAGTATCCTGGCTGTGATAAGAGTGGGCTGTCTTCATTTTAATGTTTTTCGCTCAACAGTGAATAAGTGGTTCCGTATTGGAAGGTCGGGCTTATCAACAGTCTTCCGGTATTCACGTATTAGCGTACTCATCCGTCTGATATCAAACGGTAGAATGTGATTCATGATAGGTAACCAGTAAGAGTGAATAGGTGTAACAATGCGCTTGGACTCGTTAAGCTGTACGTCCACTTTTTCACATATGGACAGACGCACAGTACTCTTCTTTTGAGTACACCAATCGGGGTGCCGATACTCTAAGAGCTGCTGACATCCCCATTCTGTGGTATAGTGCTTATGAAGAACATTATTTTAGCTTTGAACTTCGCATATATACGGTGCAAGCGCTTCACGTGCGCCATAAAATAAAATGTCCTGTCTAATGTGATCCCAAAGATTTTTGGATGCATGACATGATGCGTTCAAACTATTAGACAGACGCGTGTGCATGCACACACACACGCAACACATCACGGCACAGCACACGAAGCAGGCGATCATTAGGTCACCACCGAATCAGCGCCATGTATCATCACTTAAAAATTAGAAGTTACTCTACGGTTTGGAAACAAACCAGGAGAGACGAAAACCTTAGTCAAAAAGGACAAGGAAGACAGAGGATTAAATGGCGGACTGCACTCACGATCGAGAGGCCGGGGATTAACATCTCCTCCTACCGTCCTCATTTACATATCCCGTGGATTCCGTAAATCACTGAAAGTAAATATTAGGAAGAAATTCCTGGCTGATTAAAACTGTGTGCACGACCGAAACTCGAACTCGGCACCTTTGCCTTTCGCGGGCAAGTGCTCTACCATCTGACCTACCGAAGCACAACTCACGCCCGGTACTCACAGCATTACTTCTGCCAGACAAAGGTCCCGAGTTCGAGTCTCGGTAGGACACACAGTTTTAATCTCCCAGGAAGTTTCATATCAGCCCACACTCCGTTGCAGAGTGAAAATCTCATTCTGGAAACATCCCACAGGCTGTGGCTAAGCCATGTCTCCGCAATATCCTTTCTTTCAGGAGTGCTAGTTCTGCAAGGTTCCCAGGAGAGTTTCTGTAAATTTTGGAATGTAGGAGAGGAGGTACTGGCAGAAGTAAAGCTGTGAGTACGGGCCGTGAGTCATGCTTCCGTAGCACAGATGGTAGAGCACTTACCCGCGAAAGGCAACGGTCCCGATTTCGAGTCTCGGTCGGGCACATAGTTTTAATCTGCCAGGAAGTTTCATATCAGCGCACACTCCGTTGCAGAGCGAAAATCTCGTTCTGGAATATTAGGAAGGTTCAATTCAAAAATACATGGCTGTGTTCCTGTAATGCATTTCGCTGTATATGGACAGAGTGCAGCATTCGGATATTGAATTTTCGCAAGAACTTCACATTCAGTGCGAATGTTCATTTCGGCTAGAGTGCTGTGTCTCTGAATCAAAGTGTCAGGTGGGTGCTGCACACAAGTTAGTGCAAGCCTGGATTATTTTAATTTTTGTAAATTTCGCACAGCTGTGTCTATGTAATTTAGGGAACGATTGGTACATCGGATGGCAGGCGTGTCCAATGTTGATACTTTCCAAACGAGTCTGTGAACAGGTTTAAGACACCGCTCGCAGGCGAGAATGCACTGCTCGGCGGTCACTATATGCTAGTTTGAATTAATCAGAGCAGCTTAGGGCAGTCACTTACTGTGTAGAACCCGTACACTGCAGTTACAACAGTGCTTAATGATCTGTGCGTAGGGGCCGATTCTGGCTGAGGATAGTTACTGTAATGATCAAAAAGCATTCCAGTACGTCCAGAGGAACTTCGCAGAGGCCTAGGGAGAAGGCATATAAATTAGCGAACCCGGAGGCTCAAATCAGGGAGACATGTAGCCTTGGAGACTGCTTAAGTTGAAGGCCAACCGCGACGATCTTCTGTGATGGATATTGTCAGCCAAGCGGCCCACTGAAGCTACCTCCGAACACTGCCACACGGACGTGTCATAGCTGTAGCACAGCGTGCAGCACCTTGGAGCTGGACCGGCGTAAAGAACGGGATGGCTGCTGGCCGTCGCTCTCTGGGTGACATCGCCCAGCGGCCTGCAAGCTGCCGACTGCAGGTGCAGAGCAGTCGGCGGCTGCTGACTGAGCTGCCCTGGGCAGACGGCCGGAGCTGCTAAGGCTCCCTACCACGACGGCGGACGGTTGTTTCCCTTTGGTGCTGTGTATGAGACCCACGAGTTGCGCTCGAGGGAGCAGTCAGCCATGTCGCGGGCTGCCGGCGTATCCAACACACGCAGTTGGCACTTAGCCGTGGTGTGAGGCTGCGTGACTGGATGCCGACACTGAGGATTCTGGCATTGATATTGCGTTGACCCATGCGCACACGCCGCACAGCACCTTCACTGGTATCAGCGTGCCTTCAGTGTAATAAAGGCGATGACACACTTGCTGCTCAGCTTGGTGTGTGACACTCCTCTCTACCGAACCATACCTCGCGCTAGTTTTGACATATTACAGTCACTGAGTTCCGTGGGTTGTAACACGGGAATGAAATAATCA
The DNA here is from genome assembly GCF_023897955.1 of Schistocerca gregaria. Taxonomy (NCBI): domain Eukaryota; kingdom Metazoa; phylum Arthropoda; class Insecta; order Orthoptera; family Acrididae; genus Schistocerca; species Schistocerca gregaria. Next base: position 100,930,558 of record NC_064920.1, read on the forward strand.
GCAGCATGAGTCACTGCTAATTTTGTAAAAGTTGTTCACCATAACAGTCTTTGTCCATCGGAAGGTAACTCCTCGCCATCGATGGGCGCCTGTGCATGTGCTCGTTACCATACTCACACTGCTTCCCATAATCAACTAACCCAGCGTTTCGCAACAACACCAATCTCGGTACAGTAGCATGACTGCTTTCATTGCGCACAGTGTTACTAAACCTGGGATGCTTCGGCAGCATTGAAGCAAGTGGAGTATATAATACTGCGCCACATGCCCATCAACAAGCTATACTTGCAAGTCATATTGAACAGGCCACCTCTGTAGAACAAGCTACCCACTTGAATTCATTGTCATTCATTAGCCGTCAACTGGAGCAGCTATCTCCTTCCATGACCCTATGGGCTGCCTTTTAGAGGTCCAGCAACAGCGCTGATGGGTCTAGGGTCGACCCTACCTGCTGTTCCACTTGGGCGCTCGCCGACGCCAGACGCTGCTAGCCAGATGCGATGTCAAAGTTCGTTCCGAGACACCTCTGATGCTGACGTACACCAAGAAGTCCACGACCTCGCCTTTCGGAACGCCTAGATGGGCCTCTGAGGCAGCTCCGAACCATCGACCATGAAGGTGCACCTAGCCAGGCCGCCACACTACTGGGTCACAAGAGGCCTAATAATGCACTACCCATCATCCACAACGAGTCTGACTTCAACGCCCCACCTGGGACTAGGCTTCCGTAGTGAACAACTGCCTATAAATTAATCAAATGTTTCCAAACTGTACCTAACAAGAACTTCCTCGCCTCCCCAAAAGACAATCCGCGCTCCTACACATCCAAAATGTTGAAGACATCGTAGACTACCGCAGACGTCTTCCTGGCCGAGGTCTAACCCAAGCTATGATGTAGACGGTTCGAAGACTGCTGGTGGAAGAATCTCTCACCACTAATATTTGGTCGATAGTGAAAACAGAGGGGACTAATGTTACTGATCATCAATGTCTTCACCAATGATCTCTATTAAACAATGAACTCCTCTACAAAGTGGTGGTGGAGGCTATGCCAGGACAATGGGTTTCGCACTCTCTTTCTTCTCTCATTATTAACCAAATACTAGAAATCACAGCGAGCGAACGTTTCCAAAAGTTTATTAAACCGTTGTTTCGCCACAAACAGCACGAAACACCGCTGAAAACTATTAAATTTAATGTCTGTATAACAGTGCACAAATAACTTTGTCGGTACTTAGCTTTATAACCGCTATAGCTTCAACACAGACTTGACTTAAGTAATTCCTTTAGCCCCTATGGGGGCATAGGGCATCCAGGAGAACTCGCCATACTTCTCTGTCTTTGGCCATTTGCCTCAGTTCTACCCAGGTCTTGCCAACTCTGTTTGCTTCCCCTTCCACTGTCCTCTTCCATGTGCCCCTTGGTCTTCCTCTCTTCCTTGTTACCTGGGGATTCCATTCCAATGCTTTTTTCTCGATGGCTCTATCTGGTTTTCTCAAGGTGTGCCCAACCAGCCCCACTTTCTCTCTCGTATCTTGTCTTCTATAGGTATCTGGTTTGTTATTCACCAGAGCTCCTCATCACATTTTTTGGCCACCAGACATTCATGATGCGTCGAAGACATCTATTTATGAAGCTTTGTAACTGGGATATTATCTTTTTATCCATTTTCCAGCTTTCACTGGCGTACAGGACAGCCTTCACATTTTTATTAAAAATAAGGATTTTTGTTTTGTACGGAATATTTCTATTTTTCCATATTGGATACAATTGTATGAAGGCAACATTTGCCTTTTTAATGCGGTTTTCACGTCATCTCCAGCTCCACCATCTTCCGCCACTATACTACCCAGATACAGGAATGAGCTGACAGTCTCCGCCCGCTGCTCACCTATTAACAATGGCACATCTATGTTCCCTTAATTTACTCTCATTTACTTTGTTTTGCCTACATTTATCTTGAGGCCAGAAGTCTCTGCTTCTTGTTTCAGCAAGTTTAATTTAGCTTGCATATTAGTCAGCCTCGGAGCTGATAAAACTATGTCTTGTGCAAAATCCAAATCCTCCAGACGTTCGTGGATCCCCCACTGGATTCCTCGTCTCCTGCCTGCTGTGACTCTTCTCATAACAGAGTCTAGAACGAGTAGAAAAAGTGTTGATGACAAAATGCACTCTGCCTCGTGATGACTGGGTGTTGTGTGATGTCCGTAGGTTAGTTAGGTTTAAGTAGTTCTAAGTTCTAGGGGACTGATGACCATAGCTGTTAAGTCCCATAGTGCTCAGAGCCATTTGCATCATTTGAACTAAAATGCAACCCTGACGGACTCCAGTTGTTATTTTTATGGGTTATGTCAGATTTCCCTTGTGGAGCACGCAGCATTTGTAGCCATCATATAGATCCTTTGTTATGTTTAAGATATTCTGTGGTATGCCATCCTTCCGCAACACCTGCCAGAGCACTTTATGTTTCACAGAATCGAAGGCCTTTTGAAAATCAATGAATGCCAGGTACCTGGTTGCTTGGCATTCTTTGCTTTGCTCTAAAATGATCCTAAGAGTGTTAATCAGATAAACACAACGGTGTTGTGCCCTAAAACCGGCCTGTTCTTTACGCAGTCGTTTTTCAAGGGATTCTTTGATTCTGTTTAAAATAATCCTGGTGAGGACCTTACTGGGCACTAACATCAATGTAATACCACACCTCTTGTTACAGTCTGACAAATTTCCCTTTTTTGGGAGCTTTAGCACCAAACTATTCTTCCACTCCTTTTCAGATTTCTCCTCAAGCCAAATATGCTTCAGCAAAGGATGGAGCAATTTAACAGTACTTTCAATATAAGCTTTTAAGAACTCCTGTGCTATGTTGTCTAGGTCTGGAGCCTTTGTATTTTTGAGTATTCTCAAGGCAATCCTAATTTAATCCATTGTGGGGCACTGCAAATTTATTTCTTAATCTTCTTCGACTTCCTCTGGAACACCTCTTACTTGTTCCTCTTGGTTGTCTTCACAATTTAACAGTTCCTTGAAGTGCTCCTCCCATCTCTGTAGCTGTTCCTGTTGAGTTGTAACCATCACCCCATCCTTGTTCTTAACTGGTCCTTCATGTCTGAAGTTCTTCATTGTAGAGCTCTTTCGTATTTCCTGGTCTTGCTGCCTCTTCTGCTAATTTCCTTTTATCTCGACGTCGCAATGTTTTCACTTTTTTGTTCGCCTCCATGTATTCTTTATGCGCTTTGCTCTTCTGTGCTCTTGTCTTACAAAAATTTAACTTAAGTTTCAGTTATTTCCTGTGGCTGATTCTATTCCACGTAGCGTCGAACATCTATTCCTTCCTTTGATGTGCCTTAAATCCTAAGATTTTTTTCTCTCACATCTAAATAACTGTCTTTGATTTCTTGCCAGCATAAAGTTTTCTTCAGAGAGGTGCTGGAATCTGTTTTGTAGTTCAAGGGCAAATGTTCCTCTGATCTGTTGGTCCTTTAATCTTGCCACATCTATTTTCGTGTACCTATGATTGAGCTTGGTTCTATTTACCACTACCTTCAGTCTGAATTCCGCCAAAACTAGGTGGTGGTCACTTCCAACGTCTGCCCCTCTTCTATTTCTGACATCTAACAGAGACTGTCAGAACTTGATGCTTATTTTATTTTCGGTAACGTGGTCTGGGGAAACCCACATTATCTTATGGCATTTACGATGTGGAAACAATGTGCCTCCAATGACTAGGTCATGTTCAACGTATGTATCTATCAACATTTCGACATTTACATTCCTGATCCCCATTCCATGCACGCCCATGATATGTTCAAGCCCTTCACTTTCTGAACCAACTTTTGAGTTCAAGTCACCCATTAAAATTCTTATGTCCCTAGAATTTGTTAGTCTAAGGACTTCGTTAAGCTCTGTATAAAATACATGTTTTAATTCTCCTTTAGCTATTTCAGTAGGTGCATAGCATTCAATTACAGTGGCATATCGCACATTTGTTTTAAAGCGGGCTGTTATTCTTGTGTACATAGTTCCACATAGCCAGCGCGTACACAACTTTCCCACTAGAGCGCGCCCCGCTAAGCACAACAGCGCAGGCGCAGCGCTCGTCCGTCTCCGCACTACGAGATGGCGCTGTCTTAGAGACGGACAAAACTCTTCTTCCGCCGATCCGCGTATTAATAAGTAATGCAGCCAATGCGATTGCTGCTAACGTAGAACCTTTTCTCCTTGCGGATCACACTGGCGCAGTGATACCAGAACGCGCGAGGTATTATAACGAGTGTACAGACCTCCGATTAGGCAGTTTGCACTAGTCTGCACCAGTCTGTACCAGTCTGCATTAGTCTACATTAGTCTGCACCAGTCTGTACCAGTCTGCATTAGTCTGTACCAGTCTATAGTCAAGTTTCAGTCTGAACCTAATAAGATTACCATATTCCTGTACATAGCCATGAAGAGAAATGTATAGACACTTCGTCAAGTATCAGAGATATGTGAGAATAAGATTAACGTATCAAGACTAAAGGAACTTCAGATTGTCAATTGTAAACATCATCCAGAATCAAGTTATGTAATATCTATGTTTTTTATTATCTTAATAAATGTGTGTGAATATTAATCAAGTTCTGTTTAAAGTTGGTCACCATCTATCTGCTACTCTAAGTGTGAGAGTGGCATTTCTATCGTCTGACCTAACGGCAGAAGATAAACACGCCACGATAAGACCACGAGACACATTGCTGACACTTGCCTACTCCGTTAGAGTGACAAGTCAAATAATCTGATGGTGTGTGTACCGAAGGCTTACAGTACGCACACCACAGTTATTATCCGTTCTGGGGCTGGTTTCCACTTCAGTAAGCTCTTCTTGCTGCTTTTAGATAGTAAGAGCCCTACACCATTCCTTGCATGGCGTCCTTGCCTGTCTGAACCGCATACAGCAACACTCCACCATTTTGTGTTTGGAATTCCCCAGATTATGGCCACCTAACTTCACTTAGACCCAATATATCTAGTCGATTGTTCTCCATCTCTTTTTCAATCTGTCTTAGCCTTCCTGCCTCTCTCAACGTCCTTACATTCATAAAACCGATACAGGTTTCCCTTTTCAGGCCAAAGGTCATATCCTTAAGATCAATCCAGCTGTTTCTCCTTTTAATTTCTGTGATATGTGTTTTTTTGGTGGTGCGGGTTATCAGCCCACAGTCCCAGAGTGTTCTGGTGGGGCTGCCACCTCATGGCCTGGACACCTGCCAAGGCTTTATTTCAGGGCCTTACCCCTTAGATATCTTGTCTTCACCACGACTACAGAACGCTATCCATCCGTTCGCAGTAAGGCCAATGTGCATCATCGTTGTCCTGGTTTCCAAGGATTTTCCGCTGTCCACATTAGGGGACTGCGTCTGCTGCCACACAGACTCAAGGAGTAAAAAGAAAGTACGGGAGTGTGTGGGATGGGACAGAACAGAATAGGATAGGACAGGACAGGACAGGACACTAGACGGACGTTGTGAGACACACTTTGTCTGGATCCTCTATGGAGACCTGTCCGGCTTGGAAGGCCCTGCGGGTAGTTACTCCACCGCTGGCATAGCCCTCCACTTCACTGGACCACACAAACCCTCTCGCCCACACGGACAGTGTTTCGTTAAGGTGGTGTCTCCTGATGGGGCTGCAACTCAGATGTTGTTGGTAATTGATCATCTTTGAGAACAGCTACAGGACTTATAACCTCGAAGTGAATAAGTTCATGCACTTTACTCATTAGGAAACCAAGATTCTACCGTCGTAAAGGTAGACTCTTGGTAACCAACAGTAATCCATACCAAAAGGATCCTGTATGACTCTATTTCACTGCATACAACACTGGAAATGATACGTGTACTGACAAATAAAATGAACAACTGGGCTAAGTTCACACTATAAATCCTATTTCAGCACTGAAGGAAAATTGATTTTATATTACCAAGAATCTTGCACATTGTGAAAAGTGTTCGAAGTCATGACTCAGTTTCTGTCTTCGTTTATGTGTAATCTGACTGACCTTTGTGAAACAATCTGCATTGTCTCCCTGCTGTAGGGAGAGGTCTTCGACGTTCTAGACCACTAAAGCTTGAACTAATGCTGAGTGACTTTAAGGGTTACTTGTCTGCGAAAGCCTTGAAAAATACTAACAATTCTCATTAAATTTACACATCTCTGTCTAAAAGGCGTTAACTCTTAATAGAATGAAAATTGCAGGAGAACTTAACTGATTCTTATTGAATATTTGGATACACAATTAACGATATTAGCTGTCACACTGACTTTATTACACCTTTTGTTAAGATTAGTAAATTACATTTTTATTTACCAGTCCACAATTGCAATCTATGCACTGACTAATTATCTTACTTAGATGCTTGAAACTTCAAGTGTAAAATAACAACATGTCCATCTAACGTGTATACCAAAATTATGTCATTTCCGCCATAAATTTTTATTCTAGAATAATTTACATGGTTTAATGAAAATTGTGGTTACTTTTATAATTAATCATTATATATTTTTCCTTTTTGTGATAGCACGTTAATGTTTGCAGTCCACTCTCCTAAAACGTGCCAAAAAATTTCAGTTCTGTACCTCAAACTCATTTATTGTGCATGGAATAAATATCCCAGAAAAAATTTGTTCTCAGGAAATTCAGTTCAAAGCTATAATTGATCTACGAGGCACCCCTGTTGTTCCTAATACGTTCCGGTTGCACAATCGTCGTGGTTTACTTGTTCCTCATCTTCTCTCTTCCCTTTCTTGTTTCTCTTTGTTATTCTGGCATCTTCAGTTTACTCAGGATCCACTTTTCTGATTAGGCCAGTCTCTTGAAATCAGTTGCCAACAGTGAATGTGTTATATTAAACACTGAAAATATTCTTAGCATCTCTAGAAATTCAAGCCTGCTGCCGCATCACTAAAACTAATAGCAGAAATAATAATCTTGGAGAATAACATCACAGCAGCAGTTCGAAGCACAGAAATGCACAACAACGCTTGAAGACCAAAACTGTACAAAGGAAACATAAGAGATTCGCAAAGTGCATCTTATAACAGGGCTACCAACTTGGAAAACAGTTGTGTATTATACGTTTCTCGAAAAGCAGACTAATGACAACACTGAGGTGTGAAAACAGAGAATACATCGATGTGAACACATCTCTTAAAGTGATACTCTGTAGGTAATGGTCTGCTTGCAAGGACGATGCTCAGGATATGATAAACTGAGTCGCTATAACTGGTAGAACCTCTGTATTCCTTGTTGGTCACGAAAAATCTGACACGGATAGCTAGCAACTACTAAACAATTATATTTAGTGCCATCGACTGCGACCCACCGCAAGTTTCTGTTACTACTTCTTCCAAGAAATACCAATCGCTTCTTTCCACCTACATTGACGGGCTTCGTTTCTCTTTCCTTAGGCGGTACATGACACTCAAATTTCCATAGACTTTTAATAGGGTGAACTGAAAGCGATTTCTAGATTGTTAACTGCGGAGTTAGGAGTCTCACGAGAAATTTAAGGATTAGGTAGTGGTTAGGTTACATGAGTATCTGGAATAACTGAAACAAGGCAAAGAAACTTCACACTTAATGGATAGATCTACGAGATCCAGGACGCTGTAACAGCACATCGAAAGCGCGAGTCATCAATTTCGAAGGAAAACAGCTCGAACCTTGCGAGAAACTGATACAGGAATGCGAGGAACAATTACCAATTTCCTGGAAATTCGAAAGATAAGTCTAACTTTCAGACATACCCAGATAAGGGTACGTCGTCCAACAGATAACTAGGCAACTACAACTAGTTACTGCAAGATGCTGTAAGTTGAATATTTATTACATGGCGCACAGAAGGAAGTATCCATAATTTGTGTAATATATTCTATTGTTTTTGTGTATTTGTTAATTACTCGTGTGTAATATCTCATCACGATGTTTGTGAATTAGCTTGGTTCAAATGGCTCTGAGCTCTATGCGACTGAACTTCTGAGGTCATCAGTCGCCTAGAACTCAGAACTAATTAAACCTAAGTAACCTAACGACATCACACACATCCATGTCCGAGGCAGGATTCGAACCTGCGATCGTAGCGGTCGCTCGGTTCCAGACTGTTGCGCCTAGAACCGCACGGCCACTCCGGCCGACAGTTTGTGAATTACTATCCATTTCATCCGCATTGACTTTGGCGCTGTACCGATACAAGAGGTAGCAAATTTCTTGTAAAAAAATCAGTACATTACTTTACGGACGGTACTTTTAGTACACGTATTGCGTTCATTTCAATCAAGTGTCGATTTGTGAAGTCATCGTCCAGACACAAATTAATTGTGATCTAAATCCGCTGTGGCAAAATAATAGTTTCTCTCAGGCAATAAAATTTTATTGATTACGAATCGGAAATATTTTATATAAAGGTGTTTTGGTTTTTCTGTTCATTAAAAAGAGACTGAATTTATGTTCAGCTTTTACTCTAAGACGATGACTTAACTTTGAGTGCTATCGGATGGAGATAAATCCAGTTTCAGTTAGATTTTTACGTGAGATCTCGTCATTGTAACAGAGCTGCTTAGCCCATCAGGGAAATACTGACAACTGCGCACTAGACTTGAAATAGTTACGTGCCAGTGCGAGATCGGGCTGTTCAGTAAACCGCGGACAATAATTACAAATATGCTTGGATTTAATCCACGCAGCTGAGATTAATTTTAAAACAAGTGCTGATTTGGACAAAAACTAAACGGAAGGTTATTTAAAACATCGAGAATCAGTTTTGAAACGGTTGAAAGGGTTTTATTTAACAGGGGTTTTGCTTAACCTTTAAGTCTGGAGGGGCTCACCCAATAAAGCGAACATTTCAATTCCAATGGATTTATCAAATACCCAAAACAAATAAGCAAGTTAATAAATAACTTTAACAAACAACACATTATTTAAGAGCGTTTCTATTTCAAACTTTAACATTACACGTAAAATAACAGTTGAAGCAAAGCCTCAACTTTAACACGAAAATTTAAAACGTATTTATTACACTTAACTTGGGAAATCTTGCAGAGTGAATGAAGAATTTATTCAAATGCCCATTGACTTGTAAGATGAACTTTCAGGGCATAGAAAGTTACAACCTTTTACAGTGATCAATGTCTAATAAGAGAGGCAAGGTCCAAGCTTGTAAGGCCGAAGTTTAACAACGAACCGCGGAACCGACTGATATAGGTAATACTTAACTTCGAACCAAGACGTGGCTCCTTTTGCAACCCCACGTCGAGTAGACAACCAAAGTGTGAACCAAGCACACGCTACCAAAAAGAAACACCCGAGCTCAGGCGAAATCCAACGTCCGCAAGACAAACTTGTAATGTTAGGGAAGCCCTGCGCTTGGATTGCCCGCTGCCTCACCTGAAATAAGACCACACCCAACAACAGAAGACAGAAAATATTTTCTCAACCTTAACATTTAAGGTTGATTGGCAAATAAACACTAGAATATCAAGTCTAAACAACAACTAACGTCATTAGGAAGTGTTTCCTTTAAGTGAAACAGTGGTTGATAAACAATCACTAAGAGTGGGAAATGAACTGACTCACGAGTACTGGCACCCACTAGAATTTAATGACACACGTCTGCAAATAGGATACATCAATATTACGTGGAAGCAGAGCACACGCTTAGCAGGAGGTCTCAAATGAAATCGAACAAGCATCACATCGCACGTCGTGCAACGTCTTACTGTACCAAGAGCGATCATAATCACAGTTAACTAAGCGTTCTTAGTAATCAGCGTACTTAACTGAGTGTCTTGATGCTGAGGCGATTTTGCGAAGATGCCAGACCATCACTCCTCAAGACCATGACAGCGTGTCCCTCCAGGAAGCAGGTACATCCACAGCTCACGAGGCTGCCGGTGAATGGACAGCTCTGGCCAACTCCCGCCGACTCCAGTGCAACCGCATGACAGCTTCCCCCCGGCCTCAGGCACGCCGTCTTCGCTTTTGTCCGGCAGCCAATCGCCGACTCCCGCACCGCCGCGTTCCGTTCTCAAGCGGTGTGTCCTCTCCCAACTCGCGGTCGGCCTTCCCTCCTATCTCTAGCCGGCACAAGCCAAAGACAAACCTCTGCAATAGGAAATCGATCGTACTCCTGTCAGAGATACTACTGGCGCTAGTCCCGCCACGGCTCAAGTTTTAATAGACACACGTATGACGTTGTTGATTACGTTGCCAAGCAACGCTCTAATGAATTCATTGAAACGGTTCGCGAAACAGAAAAGTCCGTTACACACATAAAATGCTACACGAACTTTGATGACGCGTGGGAGTATGAGAGAGTTTCTTTTCTCTTCCATAACAGACAATGAGATTACTAACAGTTGCATAATTTCATTGTACCACTACGGAACGTATTATATTTACCCTGTCTCTTCATCGAGAGATCTCAGAAACCCGGCACAAGCAACACGAAAGAAGAGTCATCGGCAAATATTTGGCGCCACATCTTGGGACTTGAAAAGGATTTATCAACAACTTGAGGCCCATGGCACCTACGTCGGCCCACTGGAAAAGGATAAGTACTCAGAGCTAACGTGAGATACTCGCAGGTATGATTGGGATACACATAACATAAAAACAGTGTTACTGTTGGTGAAGGTGCACTTGATTTTATCGTAGACCATCGTCCTGGAACATAGTGCGACTGCTTATATTTGTTGTGAAAAGACATATACTTGTGTGTTGTGTAAATGAAAATGCACACATGAGCTAGGATAGCACAACCCAGGGTTTAGAAGTGACAGGTGAGGGTTCTGAAGATGGCTATAATCCGCATGAAGAGGTAACTAGGGAGCCAAATATAGACCACCAGTAGCATAATGTGTGTGAGGAAAACATTGGTGAAGGAGTTCCAAATGTAATGAATGTAGGACAGCAATCACATAATTTAAGTGATAGTAACAATATTGGTGTGGAGGTGACAGGAGAATCCAACCCGAGTACAGGTAGAAAGAGGACTCTATTCGTGCCGCAGTTGCACAGGAAAGTGTGAATGCTACATCTAATATTACAGAGTTTTAGGATGATGTTATTATTAGATTCATGACGAGTGTGCAACGTCAGTTATCTGAGAATATGCGACGTTTGAATTATACATATGATACTAAATTTGATTCCCGAACTGAAAAATTTAACACCAAAAAGAGTTTACTCCAAGAAAATGTGGGTTAACTAAATGAAAAATTTGACAACCAGTTCGAATCACTTAAAGATGATGATAGATAATCAAATGAGAAAATCGATAACTTAAAAGCAGAGTGGGAAAAACGATTAAATACTAAATTTAGTGAATTAGAAGTAAATGTTTCCCTGAAAATGTCTGAATTTATGGGTGAAATTAATGAGATGGAGAATAAGGATGGAGCTATTTCAGAGGGGGATAGTGATTTGTTAGATAAAATTCGTAGCTTCGAGAGTAGTTACTTGAAGACTGATGTGAAAATTGAGGATCTGTCTAAAAGGTGTCAGAATTCGAAATGAATGTTTGCAATACCACAAGTAAACAAACTAAAAAATTAGGTGACGATCTTTCTGAGTGGATAGAAGTTAAAAATAAGGAAATTGAAGAGAATGTAAATGCCACTCTCAACTTAAAACAAGCAGAGATAGTTAAGAAAAAAATAGATTGAAAATGATGAGCTTATCAATTTATTTACTAGTGAGTTGCAGGTTATTATAGATAAAGTAATTGAAGAATTACGTAAGTGGCAAAGCGAAACAAATTGTAAACTCTCAGAATTAGAACGTAAATCTTCACGAAATGTATTGACCAAAGACAATTATTCCGAAGATAGGCTTATGAATGACAAACCCTGTAGTGAAGTAAAATGTAACTGTTCTGGGAATAAATACAACAAATTTCGTGACTGTTATGGCAATGAAAATGACAGTTTTGTTCAAGGAGGGTACCTGTCGTGTTTAATAGTTGAAACAAGTATATTCAAAAGCGGACAGTTTCCTACCTTTTCGACTGAAAATATCACAACCATCCAAAAATTTTCATCAACAACTCTAAACTTATATTTCCTCGCAGTTGGTCTGAACATTATAGAATTCAACTTATTGTGTCCAAGATCGCAGGTGTAGCATTACTATGGGCTACAGAAGCGAGTGAGAATTGTAATACATGCGAGGAATTTGAAAAACTTTTCTTGGCGAAAAACTGGTCGACTAGCACACAAGAGAGATTACAAAAGGAGGTGTGTCAACGGGAATATTATAATAGTAAACGAGGTTTAGTAAGACAGTATTTCGAGAAACCGCATTAATAAAACGAGGTACTGGACAGATCCTAATTCCCATAGGGAAGTGATACGTAGTTTGGAAGGAAGATTACCCATTCATATACATAAGAAACTCATAATTGTACCTGACTGTGGCGTGGAACAGTTTTTATCGGTAGTCAGTTCGATCGATATGATACTAGAAGATGCCAGAGTATGCAACAATAACCAAATGTCAACCTCACAACGTAATAATACTAACAATAATGACAACCGAGATAGAAATCTGAAACCTATACTACAGGAGGGAGGACAAGCGACACCTTATGGCTATAGTAAAGCATATAATAATAATCAGTATAAACGTAACACTTATTATAATAAAAAAACCTATGGAAACAATAGAAATCAGATGAATCAGATTAGTACAGGAAGACCGGATCGTAAAAACAGATACAATGGGTCGAATAATCAGTATGGTAATCCACGCAGGTGTGATATATACTCAGAAGACAATCCTGATGATATACAACCTTGGAAAGACCCTTCGACACCTGAAGTTCGATGGGTAGATGCAAATGTAACTCAACAAGTACTGCAATCACAAGGGCCGATACCACTTGGTAACGGAGCAATGAAGTCGCGAAGGGAACAATTACCAAATTCCGAACACGTTGTACGTATTGTTGAAGTACATGATCCGCCAAATATGACATCTATTGAAATATTAAACAAAAACCGAAAGCCATCCTAGGATGACTGGAGAGGGTGAGGAGGGCAGGCATCATTTTAAATATAGTAATTGTGAACCAAACGGGATAGTTTCCAACAGAAGGAATGTGTGTAAGTGCGTCCGCACTGTGCACCGGAGTCGGTGAAAAGCCACGTGAAAGACCCGAACAGCAAAATTTTCATAAAATAGTGACAGTTGACGATGATGAAAAGTCAGATAGTGTGTTTGCATTATTGAAGTAACTCCCTATGGTCGTAAAACAGACAAGTGCAGGGTTAGCATATTTTAGACTTGAAACAAATACATGGTTAAAGAATTTAAAAACCTCAACAAATGCGAGGTTAGAAGATTTAAAGACCGAAACGGTAAAGCTAAAAACAGAAACAAGTAGTCTCCAATTTGAAACTTTCGCGGAGTTCGAAAAAGTCCGCGAAGATCAGCAAAAATACCAACAGAAGGCAGTAAACAGTTTACTGAAATCCGGAGAGAGGTGAGAGACTCGTTCGAGCTGATACAAGCGTTAATGGATAACCAGGAAAAGAAGCCTTCTGAGACGGCCGTTGCGGCCGTGAGGTTCTAGGCGCTTCAGTCTGGAATCTCGTGACCGCTACGGTCGCAGGTTCGAATCCTGCCTCGGGAATGGATGTCCTTAGCTTATTTAGGTTTAAGTAGTTCTGAGTTCTAGGGTACTGATGACCACAGATGTTCAGTCCCATAGTGCTCAGTCATTTGAACCATTTGAAGCCTTCTGACATTGACCAGGTGCAGGATGCAGTGTCTAACGTTGATCAAAGAGTGGATAAGTTAGCACGTAAGACGTCTGGTTAGGCGCAACAAATGTTGGAAGAGATCAATGTCAGAAAACGTGTCATGCGAGCCTCACTGAAAAGATTCGACACAAGCATTGAAAGCATAACCTCGAAAAATCTGAAACAGTTTGAATAGCTTCGCACAGAATTGAAACAGTGTATCGAGAATCGTACAGAAAGTAGTAGCGAGGTGGCGGAATCGGTAGTATCGTCCGATATAGTAATAGAGAATAATTCAGAAAGAAAAAAGTCAGTTGTGCAATCTTCCATAGCAGTAGCGGTCACACAAAAACGTCGTGAAATTGCAGTCGTCTGTTCACAAGCGGTTGCGTCAGTAACCACCGAAGCTAAACAAAAACAAACAAGAAAGGAACAGTTAACTCAGGGGAGTGAAGTAGGTGATGTGCGATCACACTAGACAAGGGAGCAAGAAACGATAGAAGCGCGCATTCCAGAAGAGCGGCAGCAGACCATCCGAAAGTTCGCGGGTGAAGCGAGAGCGGAGCAAATTGTGGCGACACATGTACCAATTCCACAATTTCCGAGTTAAAGCACAACAGGTTACAGATCTCAAATCAATGTAAATCTAATAGAAAGACAAAACACGGAACCAGAAACGGGAAATGTAAACGATTTTTTTCAATCCGATACACGAGGAACGATACGATGTAGACAACTGCCCACCTCTGCGTAGATACGATGCAAAATGGGACGTAGATATGCCAGTTCAAGCTCAAATGCGGTAGAACGAGTACAATAAAATATGACGCAAGTAAAGTGAGCAGGTAATGTTCTGTAAACACAAACGCCGTATGGTGGAAGAGAAAAATTTGATACTGATAACTTTTTGACAGTCAGAAAATTCCAACATTACAAAGAAAGCGGGAACGGCTTACATCCACGCACACTCATAAATCAATTTCAGATCGGGTTACCAAAGCATTGGCCACTTAGCCATAAACTTGATTTCATTTGTGGGCATATGGGCGGAGCAATAGTAGGGGCGAACTGTCACTCATATGAACAATTTAAAACTTCATTCTTGGAGCGGTACTGGTCGGCAGAAAAACAAAACTGAATAAAGTATGAGCTGTTGCAGAAAGAGTTGTTCGAAAATTCCGGAGAAAAGAAACACGTTAGATTTTTCGAAAATATGAAATAGAAAAATCAGTGTTTCGATAATCCATACAGTGATGGGTAACTGATACGGGTGTGCACAATGAAATTACCATTACGTTATCAGCAGTCATTGGTTGGTAGGCCAGGAGATAACATAGAAGCATTTAAAGGAGTGTCTAGAGAACTTGAATTCATATTCCTTGAAGATGACGCAAGGAAACAACGTACAACGGGAGAAGACAATAAAAGCAACCGATCAGGTTTTAATAATAACTCCAGCGGTAATAATGACGGAGGAAAAAGTAATGGTTTTGGAAGAAATGGTAGACGCCCATGGGAGAACAATAATAACTATGGTTTTGGTAACGCACAGAGGGAAAATAACAATTATGATTTTCGGGGACCACGGAATGACAAAGGCTGATTTGCCCCTAGAAACTACGGTGGTAACTACGATCCGCGATATAATCCCCATGCAAACAAAGGCGGAAGGTGTACAGATTTTCAGCAGCAAAATCCAGGCTATTCAGGTGGAAGTGGGATGGCCAGAAAGCAGAAAGTTTGGGAAAATCAAACTTCAGTAGGGCAACAAGTGCGAAATGTACCGATAGAAGAAGCCGAGTTTAGGCTACCAAACGCAGGTAAAAGACAAAATTGATGAGATGAGCGGTACGAAGACGTCACAAGTAATTCGATCGAACAATGAAGTTAACTGCATAATCAACTTAGTTTTGATAAGCCAGATTTTGGAGTAGATTTAAAGAGAGCTCGAATACAGACACCAGCATACTGGGATTCGATTAACTGGGAATCGACCGACGATGATGAGCAACAGATCAGAAACAGTGAATACAGAGAGTAGTACAAAAATTGATGATGATGAGCAAACTGTAGAAGATACAGCACGTTTATACGAAACGGAGAAATTACTAGTATCCCATGAGAATAAAGCTCCATTGATTACACAAGTAGAATAGTATCTCATGAGTATACAGCACCATTGATTACACCAATAGTGATACCTAAGGGAGAATTGAAGTTCTAACAGTAACGAAAGTAATACATCGTCATTTTTGTAAATTAGCACCAAATGCTGAGAGGGTTGCAGCGTTGAAAGTAAAATTCCTTTACATATTCAAAGGTCAGACAAAATAAAAAAAAAGAGTCCACTCCAGAATTTAGTTGTATTGAATGTCCTGAAATCAAACAGAAGGAAAGAGAGCAAAAATGCACACAAAAAGGACTTCTAACTTGTGCTTATCCCAATTAATTAAATGGAATTAATTAGTAAGAAAGTAAGAGAATAATGATGTTGTAAATACAGGAAAGGGAACAACTAAGGTTATTCTTCTGCAAACGAAACGTGTTCTGTGGAAAGAATTGAACGTAAGGAGAAAAATAGAGATCAGCATGTGGATAGTTTAACGAAATAGTCTTAGATTCTCTCTTAAAGATGTAGTGTTAAGGAGCAAGTTGATTTCTCTAGGAGAAAAGAAGTGAAGATATTTTGGAGAATATGTGAAGCATATAGGATTTGTGCAAGGTATCACAATCTGATACTGAAACACAAATATAAGGGAAATAAGAATAAGTCGTTAGGAGGTAACTATTAGGAAAGAGAATTGAAATATTAAGCTAAGCGAGAAACACGTTATTTCGTGGAAGGAGGTAGAACAGTAGGGGGTTAAGTTCACACAGACAATATTTCTATATGGAAGAGTACAACGAGGGAAGAGAGGAATGTAAAAGATTGCGATAGAAAAAATACGAAGAAGTGATAGGTACGGTGTTAAAAACAATACAACAGATCAATAGAGACGGTTTTTGAAGGGCAATAACAAAAAATAAAGAAAAAGTGTATTCTGAGGTTCTGTTACAGACAAAAGAAAAGGCTGGAGAGAAAAAGACGCTGGAGCTGGAGTCAATGTGCGAAGTTTTGAAAACAACATAATATACCTGTAGTTAGAAAATAAAGCGTTACTAACATACTAACCATCAGCACCATCAACTCACTCTTACTATCCAACGTGATGAAGATGAGGAAACCATGACCTATATCTTATAGTAAAGTTAACTTAAATGAAAAAAAAAACGGAAGGAAGCTAATTTTTGATATAATTAATTATACTTTTTGTAAGGGCACATAAAAATTTTGTTTAATGTTTGTAAAGCTGATAGTGTAAAGTTGATAGCTTAACTTAAGGATGTAAGGTAAGTAAGATTGACACATATTGAAAATGAAGTCAGTAGCTAAGGTACAGCATCAATGCGGCCGGTCGACGACGAGACAAGGGAGAGCGGCTAGGCGTGAGCAGAAGGAAACTGAGTATGAGTGCCTGGTACGGTCACAACGCCAATATAGAACTAGGGACAGAAAGTTGGCTGAAACCACATGTAAACAGTAATGAAATCCTAAACTCTGATTGGAATGTATACCGCAGAGACAGGCTGGACAGTGAAGGGGGAGGCGTGTTTATAGCGATAAGAAGTGCAATAGTATCGAAGGAAATTGACGGAGATTCGAATTGTGAAATGATTTGGGTGAAGGTCACGGTTAAAGCAGGCTCAGACATGGTAATTGGATGTCTCTATAGGCCCCCGGGCTCAGCAGCTGTTGTGGCTCATCACCTGAAGAATAATTTCGAAAATATTTCGAGTAGATTTCCTCACCGTGTTATAGTTCTGGGTGGAGATTTTAATTTGCCGTATATAGATTGGGAGACTCAAACGTTCATAACGGGTGGCAGGGACAAAGAATCCAGTGAAATATTTGTAAGTGCTTTATCTGAAAACTACCTTGAGCAGTTACACAGAGAACCGACTCGTGGCGATAACATATTAGACCTTCTGGTGACAAACAGACACGAACTATTTGAATCAGTTAATGCAGAACAGGGAATCAGCGATCATAAAGCGGTTACTGCATCGATGATTTCAGCCGTAAATAGAAATATTAAAAAAGGTAGGAAGATTTTTCTGTTTAGCAAAAGTGACAAAAAGCAGATTACAGAGTTCCTGACGGCTCAACACAAAAGTTTTGTCTCAAGTACAGATAGTGTTGAGGATCAGTGGACAAAGTTCAAAACCATCGTACAATATGCGTTAGATGAGTATGTGTCAAGCAAGATCGTAAGAGATGGGAAAGAGCCACCGTGGTACAACAACCGAGTTAGAAAACTGCTGCGGAAGCAAAGGGAACTTCACAGCAAACATAAACATAGCCAAAGCCTTGCAGACAAACAAAAATTACGCGAAGCGAAATGTAGTGTGAGGAGGGCTATGCGAGAGGCTTTCAATGAATTCGAAAGTAAAGTTCTATGTACTGACTTGGCAGAAAATCCTAAGAAATTTTAGTCCTATCTCAAAGCGGAAGGTGGATCAAAACAAAATGTCCAGACACTCTGTGCCCAAAATGTCAGAGGATGACAGACTAAATGCCGAAATACTAAATGTCTTCTTCCAAAGCTGTTTCACAGAGGAAGACTGCACTGTGCTTCCTTCCCTAGATTGTCGCACAGTTGACAAAATGGTAGATATCGAAATAGACGACAGAGGGATAGAGAAACAATTAAAATCGCTCAAAAGAGGAAAGGCCGCTGGTCCTGATGTGATACCAGTTCGATTTTACACAGAGTACGCGAAGGAACTTGCCCCCTTCTTGCAGCGGTGTACCGTAGGTCTCTAGAAGAGCGAAGCTTTCCAAAGGATTGGAAAAAGGCACAGGTCATCCCCGTTTTCAAGAAGGGACGTCGAACAGATGTGCAGAACTATAGACCTATATCTCTAACGTCGATCAGTTGTGGAATTTTGGAACACATATTATGTTCGAGTATAATGTCTTTTCTGGAGACTAGAAATCTACTCTGTAGGAATCAGAATGGGTTTCGAAAATGACGGTCGTGTGAAACCCAGCTCGCGCTATTCGTCCACGAGACTCAGAGGGCCTTAGACACGGGTTCACAGGTAGATGCCGTGTTTCTTGACTTCCGCAAGGCGTTTGACACAGTTCCCCACAGTCGTTTAATGAACAAAGTAAGAGCATACGGACTATCAGATCAATTGTGTGATTGGATTGAGGAGTTCCTAGATAACAGAATGCAGCATGTCATTCTCAATGGAAAGAAGTCTTCCGAAGTAAGAGTGATTTCAGGTGTGCCGCAGGGGAGTGTCATAGGACCGTTGCTATTCACAATATACATAAATGACCTGCTGGATGACATCGGAAGTTCACTGAGGCTTTTTGCATATGATGCTGTGGTGTATCGAGAGGTTGCAACAATGGAAAAATGTACTGAAATGCAGCAGGATCTGCAGCGAATTGACCCATGGTGTACGGAATGGCAATTGAATCTCAATGTAGACAAGTGTAATGTGATGCGAATACATAGAAAGATAGGTCCCTTATCATTTAGCTACAAAATAGCAGGTCAGCAATTGGAAGCAGTTAATTCCATAAATTATCTGGGAGTACGCATTAGGAGTGATTTAAAATGGAATGATCATATAAAGTTGATCGTCAGTAAAGCAGATGCCAGACTGAGATTCATTGAAAGAATGCTAATCAAATGCAATCCGACAACAAAGGAAGTAGGTTACAGTACGCTTGTTCGCCCACTGCTTGAATACTGCTCATCAGTGTGGGATCCGCACCAGATAGGTTTGATAGAAGAGATAGAGAAGATCCAACGGAGAGCAGCGCGCTTCGTTACAGGATCATTTAGTAATCGCGAAAGCGTTGCGGAGATGATAGATAAATTCCAGTGGAAGACTCTGCAGGAGAGACGCTCAGTAGGTCGGTACGGGCTTTTGTTAAAGTTTCGAGAACATACCTTCACCGAAGAGTCAAGCAGTATATTGCTCCCTCCTACGTATATCTCGCGAAGAGACCATGAGGATAAAATCAGAGAGATTAGAGCCCACACAGAAGCATACCGACAATCCTTCTTTCCACGTACAATACGAGACTGGAATAGAAGGGAGAATCGATAGAGGTACTCAGGGTACCCTCCGCCACACACCGTTAGGTGGCTTGCGGAGTATGGATGTAGATGTAGATGTAGATGTACATCAGCTTGCGAAATAACAAAAGGAGAGGCCTCCCTAGAAGGTAACTCCTTTGTGGAAAAATTTTAAAGAGATACGATGCTGCCGGAATGCAAGCAACATGTACCCTGACGTCAGCTTTATTCCTAGTTTGTCACACACAAGGGTAATAACAAAGGCTTTTGGGAAAGTGTTCGTCACTTGACACTTCTATCGCAAGCTATTCAAAGCAGCATATGAAGGGATAAAGAATGTCCACGGAAATGGAACGGAGGCGGACATATTACGGCGAGGACGAGCGGAGGCTTAGATTCCCACAGGAAGAAGAAGAAACACGTTTCTGTAACTCAGTGTGTAGAATAGCGAAAACTGTCATCAGACCATACGAAATTCAACATCTGCGTGACAATCCCTGACAACACACGGGACGGAGGAGGAAAAGGTTGGAAGGCTAGGTGAGCAACCGATTACAATGAAGAATACACAACAACTACAAAGAAGTCGCCATAAGAACGGATAAAAGAAAACTATGTTAAACATGTCTTCAATCCTAACTCCCGGTCCAGAGAATAACTAAGACAGAAGTAAGAAGACAGCAAGAAGCACCAAGAAGACATATCGCAGAAGATTTGGAAGAAAGAAGAGCGTGAACAAGAAGAGACCAAGAAATCTTTTCAAATTCATTCCCATAAAAGACCATCGCTAGATTTAACTAGCAGCGAGAATATAATTTAACTGTTCTAACAGCATATATACTCCATGTTATTTTTGGCAGATTGCAACGCTTTCAGATGGCGTACCAGAAAAATGGAAGGGAACAACTCGTATGGAAATCGCCATACGGATTTGACGAATGTGGAAGCGGAAAAGTTTAAGCTCTGAAAATGGATCTCCAATTCAGTAGCGCCACAGGCATATGCTTAATGGAACAAAGGGTACCACGCATTCACGACACACGACACACTCATTCCGTACTCGACGGGAACACGGTGAGGCATGGGCGAACGTCATGCCGCCACACTCAACGGGAACGCAGCGAGACGCATACAATCATACCATACTCAACGGAGATATGGTGAGGCACACAGCCGACCATCATATCACGTTCGACGGAAACACGTCTAAACTATTGAAGAAAAAGTGAACCATGGTACAGACAGGAGAAAGAACAGTCTGTGACAGACTGCTATCTAAAAATTAAAAAAAAAAGGAAACTTAAATTCTTATTCCATTTAAAAATATGTTAATAAAAACTTTTTATGTGTTAGTGATAAATCTTTATTAACGATATTTTTGTTGCTCATTTTGACATGTCAATAACATTTTCTTATATTGCAGTTTTTTAACATATTTAGGTTAACGAAAACCTTCTATTAATAATTTTGAGTGTGATGTGCTCACAAAAATACACAGGGTGGTCCATTGATCTTGACCAGGACAAATATCTCACGAAATAAGCTCCAAACGAAAAAAAGAAAAATATTTGTGAATGAATTGATGTTGGTGTGTACAGAGCCAAAAACGAGTTTTCCATTGGATTTAGGTTAACTGATTTAGAAATCATTGCTCAATGATTAATATTTCATGTGAAAGTTGTTATTCAGGGTCAAAGGGTCTTAGTGTTTGTGATGACAGTGAAAGAAATGGCATTGTAAGTAATATACATATTTTGTGTAAAGTTTGTAAACATGATGTTGATATCAAGACTTCTGCACTCGATAAGATGATGTATGACGCCAATACATGATTGTGTTACGCCATGAGATGCTTGGGTGTAGGCAGAGAAAGCAAAAATTTATTTTGTGGCTTGATGAACATGCCTGCACCAGTGAATAGGTTTAGTGATTACAACAGAACACTCCTCACGCTCTTGAAGCTGAGTGCAAGGCCGACATGAAAGCAGCTGTTAAGCAAGCTGTAGACATTAACAATGGAGGGAAGGTGGAACATTATGAGATTAAGAGAGATCTATATGTCTCTTGCATTGGAATCTGGATGAAGAGGGCCATACATCACTTCATGGTTTATCATCTGTCGTTAGCACGATTATAGGGAAACTATTAAATTTACAAGCTCTCACTATTACACAAGAATGAATAATAATCGCAGTGAAGAAGAAAACTGACAGCAGGAACAGAAAAAAGTAAGAGATTCAGCCTTCAGTTGCAAGATAAAAATTTTCTTTAGTTTATCTAGGTTTGGATGAAAATAATTGTAAACATTCCTTATTAAAAATCATTAGACTGATGACAGTCTAATGATTTCATAATAAGGAAATTCGTGATACTTAAAAAAATTAAATTTTTTGAGGGCCAAACACTGGCCATATCACAGAATAAAACTAATACAGGATAGAGACGCATAATCTTAAGATTATGACTGTCCATACTAAAAACAATAAGAAACACGTAGACGGAGCTATGCCGGGCCAGGAAAAAGGGTCACACGTAAGCAACAAGGAAACTAGGCGTCACGAGCAGTTCCGCGCATGCGCAATTGCTAGAGACAACCTGTCTCGAAATACTTACCGCAACGTAAATTGTAAACAAAATGCGACAGGAAACAGTCTTGCAAATGAGCAAATGCCTACCTATAGTACAATACATTGAACAATTTTCTAGCCACTAAGTCAGAGCAAGAAAATTTACATTCAGATATTGTAGCAAGAGGACGAAACCCCACTGCAGTAACTAGTGAATCCGAATAAGAGACACAGGCGTCCAAAGTATGAAATTTGTTAACTATGAAAAAGACAAATTAAATACAACACCTTTGCAACTGGTGTCATTACCAGTATGCACTACAATAAAGGGACAAAGCAACTTTGGAGAAACAAATATTAGTCTTATTCACTACGTGTTCTTTAAACTGGGGTAGGGCAGCCGCCCCATTACATGTGTTATGAATGGCAGAAACATCAACACGTTTCAATAATTTGGCTATCTTTCTTTCATGTCTAACACTAAATTTGGTTTTGCAGTTAGCTGACCATAGACCAATATCCAGCCAAAAAGAATCAATTTGAAAATTAAAGAGAGAAGTTGAGAACGAGCTTTTATGTAAAGGTTTCAAGTTTAATGTACAACCAAAATGTACTTCTTAAAGCGTTGAAAATTTAATTTTCTACCGTAAAGTTGGTCTTGATTGCTCTAAAATAGTAAAAAATGTGCAAAGAAGAATAGCTTATAATGGCTGTAAAATTCTCCAAAAAGCTTGCTCTGGTAAAAATCCTGTTTCTACTGTACATCAATCGTTGAAAGTTTTAATCTTAAGCTTAAAACAACGAAGCAATGATAACTAAGGATGACAAAGGTAGTTCCTTAATTATCGTCTACAAAAGCGAGTACATCCGCAAAACAGAAACGTTTTTTGAGGAAAATGGCATCGTGGTAATCGAAGTACACCCCACACCTAAGCTCTAAAAAAAGTTCAGATCGGGTCTTAATAGCACAAAAAAGTTAATCGGTGAGTTTCATAAAAAATGCCTTATAAACATGAATCCGTAACCTCCTATTTTGAGAAGCCAGTTTAAGGTTCACAAAAGTTCCCATCATATCCGTCTGATCGTTGACAGTATCAATAGTGCATATCACAAATTAACCAGGTTCCTACACTGTGAATAGAAAGACAATTTTGTATTTGAAAAACGAAATTCTTTCCAAAATTCTGCAGACCTGGCCAACAAACTGAAAACTTTAGCTTGTTCTGACATCACAAAACTAGTATCATTTGATATTACAAGTTTGTATACTAATGTACCTGTTGAGCAGCCGATAGACATTATGGAAACCAACTTGCGACACCATAAAAAATTGTCTGTCCCTGAGATTGATGGACTAATGGTTCTGTTAGGCACCTCACTCAAATACAATTACTTCTTTTTTAATTATAAATTATATTCTTAACTCTGTGGTCTAGCTATGGGCAGCCCATTAGCTGGTACCATATCAGAGATTTTTATAAACTCAATGCAGCAGATGTTTTTTCAGAATTATCCGGACATGGCAAATGATATAATTTTCTAAGCGAGAGATGTCGATGACTTGTTGTTAATGACTTGTTGTTTGTGTTTGAAGGTTCCCATGAAAGCCTAGAACTGTTACATCTACATCTACATCTACATGACTACTCTGCAATTCACATTTAAGTGCTTGGCAGAGGGTTCATCGAACCACAATCATACTATTTCTCTACTATTCCACTCCCGAACAGCGAGCGGGAAAAACGAACACCTAAACCTTTCTGTTCGAGCTCTGATTTCTCTTATTTTATTTTGATGATCATCCCTACCTATGTAGGTTGGGCTCAACAAAATATTTTCGCATTCGGAAGAGAAAGTTGGTGACTGAAATTTCGTAAAAAGCTCTCGCCGCGACGACAAACGTCTATGCTGTAATGACTTCCATCCCAACTCGTGTATCATATCTGCCACACTCTCTCCCCTATAACGCGATAATACAAAACGAGCTGCCCTTCTTTGCACCCTCTCGATGTCCTCCGTCAATCCCACCTGGTAAGGATCCCACACCGCGCAGCAATATTCTAACAGAGGACGAACGAGTGTAGTGTAAGCTGTCTCTTTAGTGGACTTGTTGCATCTTCTAAGTGTCCTGCCAATGAAACGCAACCTTTGGCTCGCCTTCCCGACAATATTATCTATGTGGTCCTTCCAACTGAAGTTGTTCGTAATTTTAACACCCAGGTACTTAGTTGAATTGACAGCCTTGAGAATTGTACTATTTATGGAGTAATCGAATTCCAACGGATTTCTTTTGGAACTCATGTGGATCATCTCACACTTTTCGTTATTTAGCGTCAACTGCCACCTGACACACCATACAGCAATCTTTTCTAAATCGCTTTGCAGCTGATACTGGTCTTCGGATGACCTTTCTAGACGGTAAATTACAGCATCATCTGCGAACAACCTAAGAGAACTGCTCAGATTGTCACCCAGGTCATTTATATAGATCAGGAACAGTAGAGGTCCCAGGACGCTTCCCTGGGGAACACCTGATATCACTTCAGTTTTACTCGATGATTTGCCGTCTATTACTACGAACTGCGACCTTCCTGACAGGAAATCACGAATCCAGTCGCACAACTGAGACGATACCCCATAGCTCCGCAGTTTGATTAGAAGTCGCTTGTGAGGAACGGTGTCAAAAGCTTTCCGGAAATCTAGAAATACGGAATCAACTTGAGATCCCCTGTCGATAGCGGCCATTACTTCGTGCGAATAAAGAGCTAGCTGCGTTGCACAAGAGCGATGTTTTCTGAAGCCATGCTGATTACGTGTCAATAGATCGTTCCCTTCGAGGTGATTCATAATGTTTGAATACAGTATATGCTCCAAAACCCTACTGCAAACCGACGTCAATGATATAGGTCTGTAGTTAAATGGAATACTCCTACTACCCTTCTTGAACACTGGTGCGACCTGCGCAATTTTCCAATCTGTAGGTACAGATCTATCGGTGAGCGAGCGGTTGTATATGAGTGCTAAGTAGGGAGCTATAGTATCAGCGTAATCTGAAAGGAACCTAATCGGTATACAATCTGGACCTGAAGACTTGCCCGTATCAAGCGATTTGAGTTGCTTCGCAACCCCTAAGGTATCTACTTCTAAGAAACTCATGCTAGCAGATGTTCGTGTTTCAAATTCTGGAATATTCCATTCGTCTTCCCTGGTGAAGGAATTTCGGAGAACTGCGTTCAATAACTCCGCTTTAGCCGCACAGTCATCGATAACAGTACCATCGGCACTGCGCAGCGAAGGTATTGACTGCGTCTTGCCGCTTGTGTACTTTACATACGACCAGAATTTCTTCGGATTTTCTACCAAATTTCGAGACAATGTTTCGTTGTGGAACCTATTAAAGGCATCTCGCATCGAAGTACGTGCCAAATTTCGCGCGTCTGTAAATTTTAGCCCATCTTCAGGATTTCGCGTTCTTATGAACTTCGCATGCTTTTTCCGTTGCCTCTGCAACAGCGTTCGGACCTTTTTTGTGTACCACGGGGGATCCGTTCCATCTCTTACCAATTTATGAGGTATGAATATCTCAATTGCTGTTGCTACTATATCTTTGAATTTGAGCCACATCTCGTCTACATTCGCATAGTCAGTTCGGAAGGAATGGAAATTGTCTTTTAGGAAGGCTTCTAGTGGCACTTTCTCCGCTTTTTTAAATAAAATTATTTTGCGTTTGTTTCTGATGGATTTGGAAGAAATGGTATTGAGCCTAGCTACAATGACCTTGTGATCACTAATCCCTGTATCAGTCATGATGCTCTCTATCAGCTCTGGATTGTTTGTGGCCAAGAGGTCAAGTGTTTTTTCGCAACCATTTACAATTCGCGTGGGTTCGTGGACTAACTGCTCCAAATAATTTTCGGAGAATGCATTTAGGACAATCTCGGAAAACGTTTTCTGCCTACCACCGGTTTTGAACAAGTATTTTTGCCAACATACCGAGGGTAGGTTGAAGTCCCCACCAACTATAACCGTATGAGTGGGGTATTTATTTGTTACGAGACTCAAACTTTCTCTGAACTGTTCCGCAACTGTATCATCGGAGTCTGGGGGTCGGTAGAAGGAGCCAATTATTAACTTAATTCGGCTGTTAAGTATAACCTCCACCCACACCAATTCGCACGGAGTATCTACTTCGACTTCACTACAAGATAAACCACTACTGACAGACACCAACACTCCACCACCAATTCTGCCTAATCTATCTTTCCTGAACACCGTCTGAGACTTCGTAAAAATTTCTGCAGAACTTATTTCAGCCTTTAGCCAGCTTTCTGTACCTATAACGATATCAGCTTCTGTGCTTTCTATTAGCGCTTGAAGCTCAGGGACTTTTCCAGCGCAACTACAACAGTTTACAACTATAATTCCGACTGTTCCTTGATCGAAGCACGTCCTGTAATTGCCAAGCACCCTTTGACATTGCAGCCCATCCCGCACTTTCCCGAGGCCTTCTAACCTAAAAAACCGCCCAGTCCATGCCACACAGCCTCCGCTACCCGTGTAGCCGCCAGCTGAGTGTAGTGAACTCCTGACCTATTCAGCGGAACCCGAAACCCCACCACCCTATGGCGCAAGTCAAGGAATCTGCAGCCAATACGGTCGCAAAACCGTCTGAGCCTCTGATTCAGACCTTCCACCCGGCTCTGCACCAAAGATCCGCAGTCGGTTCTGTCAACGATGCTGCAGATGGTGAGCTCTGCCTTCATCTCGTAAGCAAGACCGGCAGCCTTCACCAAATCAGATAGCCGCTGGAATCCAGAGAGAATTTCCTCAGATCCAAAGCGACACACGTCATTAGTGCCGACATGTGCCACCACCTGCAGCTGGCTGCACCCTGTGCTCTTCATGGCATCCGGAAGGACCCTTTCCACATCAGGAATGACTCCTCCCGGAATGCACTCGGAGTGCACACTGGATTTCTTCCCCTCCTTAGCCGCCATATCCCTAAGGGGCCCCATTACGCGCCTAACATTGGAGCTCCCAACTACCAGTAAGCCCACCCTCTGCGATTGCCCGGACCTTGAAGGCTGAGAATGATCCTCTGAAACAGGGCAGGCGGCTGCATCTGGCTCAGCCAGAGACAGTGCCTGAAACCGGTTTGTCAGACGCACCGGGAGGCTTTCTGATCAGCCTCCGGGGACGCCATTCGCTGCCTGCCACGCCTTGGAACGACCTCCCAATCAACCACAGGGGAGGGCTCAGCCCCACTGCGGGCAGCAACCGGGGCAACCACAGCGGCAGACCGATCTGGGGACAGACGGGATGAGGTTGACATCCCCGTGATACCCGAGTCCGGCTCCCCACAGTGGTGCCCATTGGCAACAGCCTCAAGCTGCGCGACCGAAGTCAGCGCCGATTGCAGCTGTGAGCGAAGGGATGCCAAGTCAGCCCTCATCCGAACACAGCAATCGCAGTCCCTGTCCATTCTAATTGATGTTTAACAACAGTTACTGAAACACGAGTCCGTGCCTAGATAACGCAAGCGGAACACACAAAGAATGTATCAACTAACCTGTAAAAATGCCTAACGACTGCGCTACAATCTGCTGAATTTACGATTACAGTAACTAAAACTTTCAATAACCTCCATGAAAAATTAGCTTCACTCAAGAAAATGAGACAGCAGATAGGCCCTTAGATTATCTCG
The DNA here is from genome assembly GCF_023897955.1 of Schistocerca gregaria. NCBI lineage: Eukaryota > Metazoa > Arthropoda > Insecta > Orthoptera > Acrididae > Schistocerca > Schistocerca gregaria. The sequence continues at coordinate 100,958,742 of NC_064920.1, forward strand.
ATCTCACTCTATCCATTATTGCCCACAAAATAGATTTCAACATTTTTGGAAAAGCAACCTATTCCGACAGCGCCATCCTAGCTGATTCCACCCATCTGCAAGCCCATAAAATGTCCTTCTTTCACTCGAGTATCCATCGAGCCCTTTCCATTCCGCTTTCGCCAGACAATTTACAGAACGAATTAAAGGACCTCGAAAACATCGCTCAGAATAATGGGTAAAATCCCAATATTGTGAAACAGTTGTATGAAATAAACACGAAGGATTACCACCAGCTCAGGTACCCGCTGCGATGTATGTTTGCGTGCATGCGTGCGATGCACCAATTGCGACGGATTATACGTTGCTGCTGCAATGCAATTTCTTTTATAATATTTATACACCTACCTCCTTACAGCGGTAGATCTTCGCACTTAAACTCCTGACTGCAGCTACTTACGAGATCACAGAATAGTAGTGTTGAGGAAACTGTACGCCGGAGGCCACTATAAGTAAAATTAGCTGAAAATTTTCTTTGTACTTTAAAGAAATGATTCGGAAAGACGATGTCACTCGTACTTTAAACATGAAGTACAAATTTAAACCTTCAATAGATCTTTATTGCCGTTAAGCAAGACCATCAGCCCACATTTACGAAAATTACTAAAGTTTCTGCTCACAGTTATCATCATACCTAAAACAGTCAGAACTTTTGGTTTCGCAAATTCCGAAACAAATTACTTGTAACACAGACAATGATCGGCCAATTACTTCTGCACACGATATTCAGTGGTTGTCTTTAGTAAAAGTTTATGCTCGCCGTAAAATACTCAGTAAGAATATACTCAGTACTGCTACGCTATATAATTCAAAGTTCACTCGGGATTTTCGTCGGAACGAATTATCACAACACTCTACAGTTTTCATAAACAGATTCTGGTCACTTCCAGATACCATTAACACTGGACCATAACGCGGAAGTCATCCCCAGACTTCATCTTACACATAATGTGAAAAGTCACATTCAGCATAACCGCCTCCAATCAAAGCTAGCTCGCGACTCTCTCCTCACTCTCCCACTACTCAAAAGTATATATCTCCTCGCTAGGTGGCCAACCGTCACGCTTCTCATTGGCTGTCAGCACTTACGACCAATGAGAACTCACTGCTAGGGGGCGGGTAGCGCCAAAATCTAGCAAGCACGAGCCACTTCTCTAGGCTCATTGACGTCATCAATTTAAGTAACACAAAACTTTCTAATTAAATAAACAAAACAAAATGAACTACAAGCTTTATCCACATCTGGAAATTTACTATTTAGTCACGAATGTTCTGGCTGTCTCATACATAAGCATACATACTTGGACATCAGACACCCACTAGTAGGGGAACCACTAGTGGATTCGTTCGCACGTTACAGAGTTGGAACACTTGCCACTTCCTGTAGAGAACTGCATGAATTATTTTTAATAATGCCGAACGTCCCACATACTCTCACGCACGCATTCTCATTCACACGCACCCTAACACATAATACACATATTTACTTACAATTCTTGAAATTATTATTGTAGAAAAGTTACAGAGGTTTTCTGAAACTAAAAATTTTCCAAATTTATATATGAACTCTGAAAGGGTTATCAGATCATCGTACATAGTCACTGGAGGTGAACTATTACATCACTGTATTTATTTAAATTCTTGACTGTCGGAAAATTACGTTTTTTTATGGATTTTTAGTAACTTCCAAAATACAACTATTTTTGATCTCAGACTTTGACATATTGCTTGTTTTCACAACAGAAGGATGTACATCAAATACCTCATTCCTTAGGTTATTCCTTTATTAGTTATTAATATTTTTAGTTTCGAATAATGTAAGTGGCCTGCCAGCGCTGCTACTCCACTGCTTTCACACGCGCTGCTGCAACAGATGGTCGTGACGTCAGTCGACAGGACACAACTCGTCCGTTACTGACCGTATAACACTACCGTCTTTCATTACAGCCCACACACATTCTGAAGTAAAGCTTTTAATAGACAAATGGGTGGTCGCGCACTAGTTGCGACGCCACACCACAATCAAGACCAGGCAACGAAATACATATCAGTTCCCTTCGTAGCTAATGATCCTACAAGGTAGGTCGTTTATTAAAAAGCCTAGAGTGTAAAGTATCTTACTCTACCACCCACAACCTTAAAACAATTTAGTCCAATTTTGATAAACGTACTAATAAAGCATCCCTGTCAGGTGTATATAAGATGACTTGTGCTCAATGTCCCTGTCATTACACTGGCCACAAGGAAGGGCCCTGTCTGTGAGGTATACAGAGCAACTGCCAACCAAAAGCGGTGATGGAACAGGAGGATCTACATTTACTGAACATCTTTTCCAAATCTCCCTTACTTATAGGCCTCTGAAATATGCAGAAGTTTTGCATAATGAAGTCAAAGGATGTAAGATAGACACCCTTGAAGTATTTCAAATTTTTAAACACCTTTTTATTGATGGAGAAAATTTACTTAATGATCAGCTGCAACTAAAAAATGAAACTTATTTCGAAGGACTTTAACCTTTACACCAGTGGTGTTTTCCCACAATCCACTTCGAATGGTCGTGCCGTTTCCTATCTGCTTTTTCCCTTTATTAATGTGCATTTGTACATTGTGTCTCTATAAGACGCCAGTTGCAAAGACGTTTCTTATTTTACCTGTTTTATGTTCAAGATATTTCATACTTCGCACGCCTGAGTCTGCCATACTAATTGATTATTACAATATTTGAATATTAGTATTTATTAATTATTATATTTGTTAATATTTTTACTATAATATTTGAATGTAAATTTTCTTGGCCTGAGTTCGTAGCTACTTCTTAGGAAAATTGTTAATGTACTGTACCATTGGTAGGCACTTGCAAGATTGTTTCCTGTCACATTTTGTTTACAGTTTACGTTGCGATAAGTAAATCTGAGACTGGTTGTCTGTAGCATTTGGTCATGCACTCGCGCATGCGCTTAGCTGCTGGCCGAGCCTCGCAGCGGAACTGCTCGTGACACCTAGTTTCCTTGTTACATATGTGTGGTCCTTAATCCTATCCTGGCGTAGCTCCGTCTGCGTTTTTCGTATTGTTTATAGTGTCAACAGACGTAATCTAAAGATTATGCGTCTCTATTCCGTACTAGTTTTATTCTCTAAAATGGCCAAGGATTGGACCTCAAAATAATTTCATTTTTGTAAGTATCATGGATTTCCTTAATATGAAATCATTAGATTGATGATGTATTTCAATATTTAATATATGTCTGTATGGGAAAATTTATAGGTTTGAAAAAGATTCCGTTAATTTCAGCGAAACCTAGGTAAACTAGAAAAAAATTGTCTGATCAATTTACGGTTCCTCAAGCACTGCATTATGTTAAGGATCTGTACAGAAGAAAGTGTGCAATAATAATCACCAGTGGCTAAATAGTGAAATGGAAGCACCTGGGATGAAACTAACATATGTACAATATGGTGTTAGGTATGTGAAGTAGCTAGGTGATGGAGATTCCAATGCTTTTATGCCTTTTTTAGAGGACAATCCTTAGGGATCACACCAAAATCTAAAAAAAAAACTATAATGTATGGGGCATGTACAATAGCGAACAGGGGGCAGACTTCCCAGACGGGAGAAAGAAATGAATAGCAACAAATTAGAAGATGGAAGCCAGTGGAAGTTGTTAACTGGCTGACAGACAAGGAAATTCACACTTTATGAATACATTACGGGAAAGCTATCAGGGATGACTTACACAGTGTGAAAACAATTCAGAAATATTCTTTCATAATCTTTCCACATAAGATCATTGTCAACATTGCCCTTCTGTCATGTCGTGGTGTAACTATCTTCAGAAAGAAGGAAGTGGAAATCCATACACCAACAAACATGATCTGACAATTTAGATGTTATAAAACCAACTTTCAGGTACCTAGAGAGTCATGAATTGAGGAAAAATTTGTACATGCGAAAACACAGACTACAAATGAGAATGAAAGTGACCTTACGTCGATCGTTGTCCAAAGTCAGTATTTCTGTTCTCACTTCTTGTAAAGATAGATGCATGTGTTACATGTCTAGTGTCCCATAGTGAAAATGTAGGTAGGATTAAGTGCCTGCAAAGACTAGGCTTCCATCCAGGCGCATTCACACAGAAGATACTCAGAAGCATCGATGAAGTGCGATTGGACAAAGCTCAGGCAGCATAAGGAAGAAATGTAGAAGTTGGCTAAGCAAAGGAGGCAGAGGAAGAGATGACTCCAGGACGACTAGGAAGATAATAAATGATATGGATATGGACACAATTAGTCACTACAGGTATGGAAGACTAGGAAGAGAATAAACATTATGGATGTGGTCAGCATTACTCACTAGAGGTACAGCAATACCGTCAAAAATTGAAATAAAAACTTTAAATGCGAATAACTGTAAACTGCCATTTCTTAGCTATAGTGTATCTTTTCGCAGCAACCATAAAAGCTAACATCCCGAAATTTGGCACATTTCTTAAGATATAATTCCTGAATAGTTCTGTGCAGCACTATTCCGTTATCTTTTCTCTGCGTAATGTCTGCTTTAAAATTTGAAAAAGAACAGTCCCAGTCAACAAAAATAGAAAAATTAATTTCAAAGTAAGTATAATCTTAAGTAAAAATCTGCGTCATACGTTTCAGTAGCCTAATATTCATAAATTGAGTTTGAAATTCCAGTTTTATTTCTTGACTAGTTCATCAGGAAAGCTACATTGTAGAAACAATTGTAAATAAAAATTCAAATCCTTGTAAAATGTCCGTGGATGCGCATTTTCAAACAAAAATTGCACAGAATATGAATCGTTATGTTGAACACAACAGTCCCTGGTTTTACTGTTTTAGCTGTAATGAATATGTTTAAGAAAAAGAATGCATTTTGCCTTAAGATATGCGTCTATAGAGTAGAAGGAGTTACCTACCAAAATGTTTTTCAAACTCTGTTTAAACTGTGCGTTATGTAAAACCAAGTATTACATGTTCAGCTATCAAAAAGCAATGAAAATCAAAACTGTTGCAAGGTTTAATTTTAAATGTTAATTGAACGTTGTAAAATTGTTATTTACCCAAGGGTACATCTTTTTGGTTTCCCTGTATCAACTTCTACAAACAATAATTATCGCTGAATATCCTTTTTCGAGAAATAAAAATTTAAACATACTCTAAATGTAGCGTGTGATAACTTTAATTGCCGCTTTAACAATCGAAGTTACTCTAGAGCTGAAGAATGAAATTATCAACTATCATACATTGACGTACATTAAAATTGTGCCCCATACGGGAACTCTTTGTGGTTGCCTCCTTTATTAAAGAAATAGCTTTAAATGAAATTAATTTTTATTCAACACAGTCAGATCCAGAACGATAATGATCAGTATAAATTTAGGTTAGTACAGTTTGTGTTAGGTGAACCACTGCTATAATGGGCATAAAATAAAAATCCTCTGCTAAATTTAAGCCAGCATTATAAGCATTGGCAGCTATTGATCATGTTATAACGTGCTACAGCACAATGTAAATATCGTACTAAAATTGTGCCATTTCTCTTCTAATGCTAGCCAGAAATTGCACTGAAATTACACCGTCTCTCTTCGAATGAGTGGTAAACGAAGACAAAGTGGAAAATCGGTCAGTGGAGCGTATTGGGGATTCGTCGGTCATTTACCTACAAAACAACTTCCTTTTGTGGTTAAATGTTTGATCTATTCTGTACACAACTTATCTAAAAACGTTGCTTTAGCAGTTTCCACCTACTTAATGACTTCATCAAGTTCTTACATCGTGATTCCTTCTGTGGGGTTGCTAGTTCATATCTATTTGTCATTCTCTCGTGTTATATTTACGTATCTCACACTCAGAGAACAATATGAGGAGATAGGGCATATCTTGAAACGTCATTCTTCCTTTGCGACAGCGTCTAAGCATATTGACTGGCTTAAGACATGCGCAGCACTCTATGGGTACAAATGGAGCGATTTCTTTTATCAACCCTTAAATATTTCCGATACATCTCTCCGTCATAGGGTTTAGATGAAACAGAAGACGACATTTATACAATACCACATTAGATATGTCCACACGCTTACAGGTCGACTATCTGAAACTATTGTTAACCGTTCCCTCGGCAAGGTCTCAGTAGGCTACAGACGAAATTAAGTTGTCTGCCAACTTAACAGTGTCACTCAGTATTTAATCAAATTATGTAATCACAAAAAAGATTATTACTCGGCGAAGGAAAAAACTGCTGGTATTAACGAGAGTATAATTCAGTAATTCCATACCTTTTTCGCCTTCTGATCTAAAATATGCTAATAAAGGTTACGAGAAGACTTACTTACGATGCAAAGCTTTGGTTAAAATATCTTTGCCGATTGTCGATCCAGCAATTTAAAAAAAGACGAAAAACGTAGATGCCAAATAACAGTTCTGTAGCGATCTCCGAAACCAAAGTTAATACAGTCACTGCTTTGGAGAGTGATCGCATTACCACTACATTAGCGAACCAATGCTCTAGTGCGTGCTCTGTCATTGCCATAGAAAGTATGACGCAGATAATTCGTGGCGTAAAAGGGGAGAGTAATTTTATTTTCTCCTTGGAACGCTATTCGTGGACTCACAATCATAACGTAATAACCGTATGTCACACCTTACACGAAAAATCACCCAGATTATTTAATACCACTGACACAAAAATGTCAGATGCATTTAGCAGGAAATTTCTGTGCCATTCCAGGGAGTAACTTGACGGTCACAGAGTTGCCAAATGTACTACGCGATGTTTCAAATTTTATTAGCCACAGGAATAACAAGTTTACGCAACCGGAGGTTTCCCGAGCGGGCTTGCAAATGCAGAATGTAGTTTGCGTGTCAAAGACGCATTAGGCGCTGTCCCAGGGGTGAAATATCAACAGTATTAACCAATGAGTTTTAATCTTATTTCTGGAACTAAGCCTAGGGGCTGAAGGGTAGAAACTAATAACAGTCAGATGCACTGAGTGTAAGGTGAAAATCATAAATCAATACTTGTCACAATTATTATTTTGCTCTCTTAATCCAACTGCAAACTACGAAGCTCATTCACCAGACTTGATTTACTTTTTTGGAGCAGCACACTTAACACATATTTTGATCTTTATAGACTTAAAAATTATTTATAGACAACACTGTCAATGGCGCAAACTCAAGACAGAGTAACGCAAATGATGTGACAATAACAGAGCTTTGATTACAAAACTCGAAAATACACAGAAAAATATCGTAAGCGATAAAAAAAATTCTCAAACGACTGAAGTGAACTGAGCAAAGGAACAATACGCAACTTGCGAAATTACCATAAAAACGCGTTGTAAAGGCAAACGAATTTTTTAAAAAAGGAACCCAAATATTGATCAGATGCGGGTAGGACCCGCGTATTAAAGTCTCTGTACAATCTTAGTTAAATGTGTATATAGTTCTTCCATTTCGAGAATCGAGGGTTTCGACAATTTTTGCCTATTACCGACAAACATACTGATAGATTCTAAAACTGTAGAGTATGTTTTAATTTCAAGTTTCAAGTCGGTTAACGAATGACAAAAGAAATATATTTTCTTATTTTTCCGTTTACTTGCGTTATGAAACTACTCTTATTGTCAAATTTCATGATTCCACGTCGCCGGCCAGAGTTGCCGAGCAGTTCTAGGCACTTCAGTCTGGAACTGCTCGACGGCTACTGTGGCAGATTCGAATCCTGCCTCGGGCAAGGATATGTGTAATGTCCTTAGGTTAGTTAGGTTTAAGTAGCTCTAAGTCCTAGGGGACTGAGGACCTCAGATGTTAAGTCCCATAGTTCTCAGAGCCATATGAACTGTTTGATGTTGAATAAATGGCGGTATCTTTTGATTACGTTGACTTAGAAGATAACGTTTGCCCCTCGCCAAAATATCATATTCCTTAGTAGGTGTCTCAGTAGGTGTCTTAACTGATGGACACACGGACAGACAGTCTAAGAAACTGACCGTTTTCGGAATTCTCCCCTTGGTTTTGTGAACCCTTGCTGCCTCGCAGATTTCATGATTCTAAGATCTAGATCAAAGGCAAGTTCGCTGCAGGTATTAATGAGTGAGTTTGCGAGTGTCAAAATATGTGACATAAATGGTCGTATCTTTTTGCATGGAGTTGGAATCTTCACTTTTTTACATGCCGAAGGGATCGTAGACACTAATACGTTACATAGATGTCAGGTTTATATGTCTACCTTTTCCTGAGCAATGGGATTTTCAACAGTGGGTCAGAAAGACAGACAGATGGACAACAAACTGATCGTATAAGGGTTTCGTTTTCACTAACTAACAAGGAGGTGTATCGCAGTCTTTAATACAACATTCTAAATTAAAATTGTCATTCAGTCTACAGTAATCAGAAGAAAGGCCATCATGATTTCAAAACTGTCATTGGTGATGCTGCGTTCACAAAAGCGAAAGCGATCTAATGAATAAAGTGTTCAGTTTGTATTATGCTTATGACGGACAGAAACGGAAAGAGTAGTATAGGGTTCATCTTTCTGGGCATGGGGCACGTTTGCAAAGTAATACCTGACGGACAGTGCAATTTTTTATTAATTATTGCCAGATGGTGCGATATTGACTTCTCTAGGCCATCACAATATTTATATGAGAAATATCGAGGAGCAACCGAGAACAGACTGGTATGTTAAGTCGCAATTTGTGAAATAAAATAGCGCTTATTCCTTGATCTCAACACTTGCAGCATTCTATACGTCCCAAAGCAGTGTTAAAGCCTGTAGACTATGGATTTAATAACACCTTGAGGATATGTGGTTGTCTGCAGAAGCAGCTCATCAGCACATTTTCACCAGAAAATATTTTAGTAGACGAGTACAAAACCGGAACGGCCAGCAGAAATGGAAACTGGGGATATCCCAAGTGGCATCAGCATGGACGAACATGAAAAACTCACAGGAAAATCATAAAACAACACAGAGAAACACATCGCTTAATCCGCAGCTATCATCCCCCAAGTTCATCAGAAATTTCAGCAAAACAGAAAAGCAAGTGAAACAAAATAACATGGTTTATTCCCATTTTAACGAATCTTATAACGGCCATTACCAACCACAGCTAGTTATTTGTTCTGAAAGGCTGACCTCGCTTAGTTACACCATCTTCTTCTGTCTATACTTTGAAGAAAAAAACTGCTGATCACCTGTAGCTCCATCGTCAAGTAGAACACTTTTCGGCTAAATCACAATACTCGCCTCTGATACCTGATACTGGCGATGAAACTCAACCTCCATACATAAAAACAGGAATTAATATTGTAGTCTTTCAGCACCCAAAACGAGTTTGACTAATCCCAATTGTCAGTTTCTATAAATTGTTACACTACCGAAATAAACCTCCTTCCATTCAGCCCCTAGGACCTCACTCCCATCCCCGACGAGGGACCACAACCGAGTTGTCGATAACACGAATTCCCAGTAGTCTCCGAAATGGTTAAGATTAATTAATTTACGCTAATTGCCACTGTAACTACAGTTTATTTGGTATCTTGCACCACCCACGGCCTTTAACGCTTCTCTTGTCTGCCCTGAAAGTATTACTTTACAACATGCTGCGCTCTGACCAAGTTTAAGTAACCCTTTCACCGTAAACATCAGTAAAGTTCTCATGACGTCAAGGAAAACTATCACAATAACTCCACAATAGACGACAAAAGTGAATTCTCAATATTAATGAGTGTATGCAAAGGGAGGCATCTATTTTGACAACCATTCTCACACCGTAGCCCGTTAGGTCGAGAGAAAGAGGTGCTAGGTGATGTTGTTGTTGTTGTTGTTGTGGTCTTCAGTCCTGAGACTGGTTTGATGCAGTTCTCCATGCTAGTCTATCCTGTGCAAGCTTCTTCATCTCCCAGAACCCACTGCAATCCACATCCTTCAGAATCTGCTTAGTGTAATCATCGCTTGGTCTGCCTCTACGATTTTTACCCTCTACGCTGCCCTCCAATACTAAATTGGTGATCCCTTGATGCCTCAGAACACGTCCTACCAACCGATCCCTCCTTCTGGTCAAGTTGTACCACAAACTTCTCTTCTCCCCAATCCTATTCAATACTTCCTAATTAGTTATGTGATCTACCCATCTAATCTTCAGCATTCTTCTGTAGCACCACATTTCGAAAGCTTCTATTCTCTTCTTGTCCAAACTATTTATCGTCCATGTTTCACTTCCATACATGGCTACACTCCATACAAATACTTTCAGAAATGACTTCATGACACTTAAATCTATACTCGATGTTAACAAATTTCTCTTCTTCAGAAACGCTTTCCTTGCCATAGCCAGTCTACATATTATATCCTCTCTACTTCGATTATCATCAGTTATTTTGCTCCCCAAATAGCAAAACCCCTTTACTACTTTAAGTGTCTCATTTCCTAATCTAATTCCCTCAGCATCACCCGACTTCATTCGACTACATTCCATTATCCTCGTTTTGCTTTTGTTGATGATCATATTATATCCTCCTTTCAAGACACTATCCATTCCGTTCAACTGCTCTTCCAAGTCCTTTGCTGTCCCTGACAGAATTACGATGTCATCGGCGAACCGCAAAGTTTTTATTTCTTCTCCATGGATTTTAATACCTACTCCGAATTTTTCTTTTGTTTCCTTTACTGCTTGCTCAATATACAGATTGAATAACCACTGCTTCCCTTTCATGTCCCTCGACTCTTATAAGTGCCATCTGGTTTCTGTAAAAATTGTAAATACCCTTTCGCTCCCTATATTTTACCCCTGCCACCTTCACAATTTGAAAGAGAGTATTCCAGTCAACATTGTCAAAAGCTTTCTCTGAGTCTACAAATGCTAAAAACGTAGGTTTGCCTTTCCTTAATCTCCCTTCTAAGATAAGTCGTAGGGTCAGTATAGTCTCACGTGTTCCAACATTTCTGCGGAATCCAAACTGATCTTCCCTGAGGTCGGCTTCTACTAGTTTTTCCATTCGTCTGTAAAGAATTCGTGTTAGTATTTTGCAGCTGTGACTTATTATTCTGAGAGTTCGGTAATTTTCACATTTGTCAACAACTGCTTTCTTTGGGATTGGAATTATTATAATCTTCTTGAAGTCTGAGGGTATTTCGCCTGTATCATACATCTTGCTCACCAGATGGTAGAGTTTTGTCAGGGCTGGCTCTCCCAAGGCCATCAGTAGTTCCAATGGAATGTTGTCTACTCCGGGGGCCTTGTTTTGACTCAGGTCTTTCAATGCTCTGTCAAACTCTTCACGCAGTATCGTATCTCCCATTTCATCTTCATCTACATCCTCTTCCAATTCCATAATAATGTCCTCAAGTACATCGCCCTTGTATAGACCCTCTATATACTCCTTCCACCTTTCTGCTTTCCCTTCTTTGCTTAGAACTGGGTTTCCGTCGGAGCTCTTGATATTCATACAAGTGGTTGTACTTTCTCCAAAGGTCTCTTTAATTTTCCTGTAGGCAGTATCTATCTTACCCCTAGTGAGATAAGCCTCTACATCCTTTATTTGTCCGCTAGCCATCCCTGCTTAGTCATGTTGCATTTCCTGTCGATCTCATTTTTGATACGTCTGTATTCCTTTTTGCCTGCTTCATTTACTGCATTTTTATATTTTCTCCTTTCATCAATTAAATTCAATATTTCTTCTGTTACCCAACGATTTCTAGCAGCCCTCGTCTTTTTACCTACTTTATCCTCTGCTGCCTTCACTACTTCATCCCTAAAAGCTACCCATTCGTCTTCTACTGTATTGCTTTCCCCATTCCTATCAATTGCTCCCTTATGCTCTCCCTGAAACTCTGTAAAACCTCTGGTTCTTTTAGTTTATCCGAGTCCCATCTCCTTAAATTCCCACCTTTTTGCAGTTTCTTCAGTTTTAATCTACAGGCCATAACCAATAGATTGTGGTCAGAATCCACATCTGCCCCTGGAAATGTCATACAATTTAAAACCTTGTTCCTAAAACTCTGTCTTACAATTATATAATCTATCTGAAATCAGTCAGTATCTCCAGGCTTCTTCCATGTATACAACCTTCTTTTATGATTCTTGAACCAAATGTTACCTATGATTAAGTTGTGCTCTGTGCAAAATTCTACCAGGCGGCTTCCGCTTTCATTTCTTTGCCCCAGTCCATGTTCACCTACTACGTTTCCTTCTCTTCTTTTTCCTACTACCGAATTCCAGTCACCCATGACTATTAAATTTTCATCTCCCTTCAGTATCTGAATAATTTCTTTTATTTCATCATACATTTCTTCTATTTATTCGTCATCTGCAGAGCTAGTTGGCATATAAACTTGTACTACTGTAGTAGGTGTGGGCTTCGTATCTATCTTGGCCACAATAATGTGTTTACTATGCTGTTTGTAGTAGCTTACGGGCATTCCTATTTTCCTATTCACTATTAAACCTTCTCCTGCATTACCCCTATTTGATTTTGCGTTTATAACCCTGTAGTCACCTGATCAGAAGTCTTGTTCCTTCTGCCACCGAACTTCACTAATTCCCACTATATCTAACTTTAACCTATCCATTTCCCTTTTTAAATTTTCTAACCTACCAGCCCGATTAAGGGATCTGACATTCCACGCTCCAATCCGTAGAACGCCAGTTTTCTTTCTCCTGATAACGACATTCTCTTGAGTAGTCCCCGCCCGGAGATCCGAATGGGGGACTATTTTACCTCCGGAATATTTTACCCAAGAGGACGCCATCATCATTTAACCATGCAGTAAAGCTCCATGCCCTTGGGAAAAATTACGACCGTAGTTTCCCCTTGCCTTCAGCCGTTCGCAGTACCATCACAGCAATGGCGTTTTGGTTATTGTTAAAAGGCCAGATCAGTCAATCATCCAGACTGTTGCCCCTGCAGCTACTGAAAAGGCTGCTGCCCCTCTTCAGGAACCACACGTTTGTCTGGCCTCTCAACAGATACCCCTCCAATGTGGTTGTACCTATGGTACGGCTATCTGTATCGCTGAGGCACGCAAGCCTCCCCACCAACGGCAAGGTCCATGGTTCATGGGGGAGGACTATGTGATATTAAAAGTAAATAAATATTGGAAGAAATCTATTACATACTTTTGGAAGGATACAGGAAGTAACATGGAATTCAAACTACAAAAACAGGACCTTAAAAAAGTTGCTCATAATTTTTTGATTAGTAAGCGTATAGGCCGAGAGCAAATGAAGGAGATATATAATATTTAAGAAATATATTTAAAAGAAATTTACTTAAATTAAAAGGCAAATGTAATGGAATACTAAATAACTCGTGTTTTATCTTCTCGTGTGCGATACTTTTCTGTCGCTGAAAGGTCATCCGTCAGGTGTCAGTAACTCAAAATCTGACAAAGGAAGCAATAAAGAAAATTAATTGTTTTTATTCCTCTTATATCTTACCAATAATCTATCTCTACTCTAACTACATGGGCGGAAAAAGATGGTACATCTTCTCAGAGATTTCCAATTTATTCTATATTTATTGTTGCAACAGTGCACACATGAAATGATTACATTTACAGATTAAAAATACAGGCATGTCTTAAGTGCCATGCTGAAACATCAGTATTAGTCCGTCTAGTAGCCTCCATGGTCGCCAATGCAGGGGCTGACTCTGGGATTTTAGGGAGAGCCTATGGGATCAAACAGCTGAGGTCATCGGCCCCTAAGCTTACACACTACTTAATCTAACTTAAATTAACTATCACGAAGGACAACACACACACTCATGCCCGACGAAGGGCTCGAACCTCCGACGGTAGGAGCAGCGTGAACCGTGACAAGGCGCCCTAAACTGCACGGCTACCCCGCGCGGAAGATTGTATATGTTATGTTACCTGTGCCCCACCAGTTGACGCACTTTTGTATGGGCTGTTCGGCGACGATTTGCACGAGTCACTTTTCGTCTCATCATATGCCACACGTGCTCGTTTGAGGACAAGTCCGAAGATTGTGATGGCCAGGGAAGTGGCAGAGAACATAGAGTTTCACGGGCAGTGTGCGGACGATCATTATCGTGTTGGAATAACAAGTCACCTGCGTGTTGCAAGAACGGAAAAAGAAAGGGTCTGACAACGTTCTCCAGAAATGCCAAAGGTGATCGAGATTCGTAGCTTTTCTCACCCTAAACCGTAATTCCTGGGGTGGGGCTTGTATGTCTCGGATGAATGCAGTCTAAGAGAGAGCGCTCGCTCTGTCTACGTCATATGCGCAAAAGACCATCACTTGCGTTCAGGGAGAATCTGCTTTCATCACTGAAAACTGCGGCGCCCCATTCTATTTTCCAAGTGATACTCTGACGGCACCGCACGTAGGTGCTAAGACGTGAATGGAAGACAGGTAGATGTATACGTGTCAGTAGTCCCACTGCTGCTAACCGGTTCGTAACAGCTCTTGCTAACGAGATTGGGCCTACAAAACCTCATATCAGTGTCCGCTGTACAATCTACCACTTTGTGCATGCCCTTGCGATCGGACGATCCAGGCAGGCGTGTATGCTACGTGGCCGTCCAGAACCTGGTCTGTGGGTGCGAAAATGTTAACGTGACCAGTAATACCAGAGCCGTGGCATAGTTGGCTCAGTACGTCCAGTTTGTGTGACAATCCTCCGAAAGGACCATCCTCCCATTTTGGAAGCTCACCGTTTAACCCGTTTCCAAACTCACCCATTTGACTCCAGGAAGCACGAGTGCGTCTCCGTGACGTGTCTCCCTGGTTACTTCACACGTTTGCGCCACACTGAGCCTTCTGGTTATGAGCATTCCCTATTAAAGCTTAGGTACAGATGTCGCTGTGGTAGCTACGACACTACACTATATGTTGGCGGGCGACGTTGAAACCATTATTAATACATCTACTATACCCCAGGTGGCATTTGCCGTCATCGGACCAAAATCTACGCGATTTTCCTTGTGTACTAATGTTTTTTCCGCAAGTGTATATCATGACCCTTACCGTAAAATCTATGAGGAGTCGGACGTAACTGCCGGAAGGGACAACTTCCTCCCAGACGCCAAGAACACAGTCTGAAAGCGTCTCAGACGTAGCTGGTTATAGGACAGTTTTGGTGCTACTTCTGATCAACTGTTCTCCACTGGACTAATATCAGCAGCATTCAGCGGCCAGCGAATGACGTCGACGGCCATGTAGATAGTGCTGAACGTATGCGGAAATACGCGCAGGAGAATGATCTTCCAGTAATGTGATTTCTCTTTCACTGTGTCAGCAGCTTGTGGTATGATAGTAAGCACTGCTGAATCTCGTACATGGGGTCCCGGATTGGATCCCACGGCGCGTCGATGACTTTCTTCGCGTGGGACTATGTTCGTGTGCCCTCGTCACCATCGACGCGCATGTCGCCGAAGCGGAGTCAAATAAGACGACTTGCACGGCGTGGCCGAACACCCCAAATAACGACTCTCAGGCAGTAATCACAGAGACACATTTATTTTTTTCCTTCAGTGTATAGAATACGAAATGAAGAAGCACCACATTCTTCACTATATAAGTGTACAAAATGGTTCAAATGGCTCTGAGCACTATGGGACTCAACTGCTGTGGTCATTAGTCCCCTAGAACTTAGAACTACTTAAACCTAACTAACCTAAGGACATCACACACATCCATGCCCGAGGCAGGATTCGAACCTGCGGCCGTAGCAGTCGCACGGTTCCGGACTGCGCGCCTAGAACCGCGAGACCACCGCGGCCGGCTATATATAAGTGTACAGCCTGCTATCAAACGTTTCCTCAATTTTGTGAAGTACTCCTGCTTCGCTCACAGAAATCCAACTCCAGTAGGAAATCGATAGCTGCCCAATTTTTTCTTGTGGTCGCTACATGTTCTTCACGACATCTTGTCCCTCGTGGCCTGAAAAACACTCTTGAATAATCGTTGCTCGTCGAAAACATCTTCATAACTAAGCCAGTAGCTTTGTTTCTTGGTAAAGCCTCTTTCAACGTAAGTCCTTCAACATCTCTTTGCATAAGTGTGGTACACTGCACTTTCTGTCAGCATCTCTAGCGGGAAAAGTCCGAGAGGCAATTCTGGCTCAGTCGGCAGTTCCGACTAAATGCACGCCATGTAATTTCTGATTGCTGTTCTAGTACTGATGCTCGTGGTGAAAGTAATCATATTTTGGTCAGAAGGAGTGGCAGTAGTGTGTAACTGGGGAAAACCTGTTCAAAATTTTTTTCCTTAGGTGTGCCCGTAAGCCAACATGGCTTTGGTATGTGTATACCGAGTGCACCTAGACACTAAGACACTTCTTCGGGGATCGTGTAATCGAATCCTTGAATTTGTATCTGTTGATATGTGTCTGTGTGTGCTCCTTCAGTAAACATTTGTGAACAAGTCCTTAAGAGATATTTGCTTTAATTTTTAACAAATAACAGCTGAACTGCAAAGTGCTAAATGCCAGTTGATAGCACCTATAGCAGGCGTGACCGCGACTTGTTTCTTTATGACATATATGATTAAATAATCAGTAAATGGATGTTTGGCTGACCCTCTGTTACAAATGGAACTAAGGCTTTAAAGCGGACATCGCTAGTTCGAATGTGTCCTATGGTATGGTGATTTTCGTACAGCGTTTGAGTTGTCTTTCTGAGTACTCCGTCAGTAATACCAATGACGATAAAAAACAGTCCACCTGTCGAATGCTAATTTCGAGAATATGAACCAAGGCAACATGTATGTACAACAGAAATATATGTAATGTATGACATGCTGTTGTTGGTTTGTCGTGAAAGTCGTGAAAGCCAAGCATTTATTGGGTCCAGAAACCGAATCTATGAATAAACCTTTGGCCTTCTTAGATTCCAGCCACCGCGAAGGTGGAATTTTTTGTGTGTATATATTGTGTATTAAACCAGGGACCTAGAAACGACGGAGAGGCTTCGTTGCACCGTAGCCCTCAGTGGTACACAATCCCACAACAGGCCACACCAGCTCACCCACCCCACTGCCGATCCACAGCGAACCAAGGGTTAATTGTAGGGTTCGGCCCCCAGTGGACTCCACCCCCACCCTGGAAATGTCTCATACCAGACGAGTGTAACCCCAAATGTTGGCGTGGTAGAGTAATTATGGTGTGCGTGTACATGGAGACAGTGTTTGCGCAGCAATCGCCGACATGGTGGGTATGAGATGGAATTAGGGGAACCAGCCCGCATTCACCGAGGCAGATGGAAAACCGCCTTGAAGACCATCCACGAGACTAATCGGCAGGGCAGATCCGTGCCAGGGACCCATATGCCTTCCCTCTTGGGAAGCAGCGCGTTAGTCCGTGCGGCTAGCCGGGCGGGCAAGGTGGATATTTAGTCAGTAGTTCCTAATACGAAGGTAGCCTCATACCCATAGTCATCCCTAAGCCTTTGACAATAAACGTCACTGCCACTTAATCACTGTCATCTGAAACCAGAATTCCTAAAAACTCATAAATGTGCCAGATATGTCACAGTTTTAATCTGCCAAGTTATTTCATGTCACACGTGTTGATCGTAAGTCACTAAATCTGCATAGCGCAGGTTTTTGCTGAATCCTATGCAACTGCAGATAGACTCATATTGAATATGCTACGTCTGACATAAACCATAAACCTCATAGCCATCCGAAAACATTCAGCACCATGAGTATAATACAGATAACTGGAGGTAAACAATTCGAGTTCAGTCCAGGACACGAGTAACTAAATTCTGTGGTGTGTTCATTTGTTTGTCTATTTCTATTTGTTACGTTTGTTACAAGCAGTTAGTGGCCCTCAATTGTTCAGAGGCTTGTCCCAATTCTTTCTACTCTTCTGTGTTCCGTGCTATTTTTGACATGATGGTTGATCACATTACTGCAGTCCTTCTTCTTCTCATCTTCCCCTCCTTATTTTATCTCGCAGGGACAGTTAGTCTGTTGTTAATGTGTTTATAAATATCCACAGAATCATATACCAGAATTCGCGTCCAGGCCATCAGCCATATACGACGGAAACATGAATAATAAAAATATGAAAAACTTGTAGCTTTGAACTCTGCACGGTCTGATTACTACCACACTCTTCAAACCATTACGCAACGAGAGGCAGGTCACAGCGGTCTCCTTAAAACTTGAGTATGCTCGTCGAACGTAATTTTGTGACTTTTACTTCCATTGTGAATCATCCGAAGTTAGCAGTTTAAGTTGCAAAAGACGGTTACGAGCGATTTTAGGGGAAAATGATAGTTGTTGGTAAAACTGACCTCTCATTCTTAGTTAAGCCTGAACGGCAGATAGTCAGCAGTTATAAGCACATTCTTAACAACTTTATAGCCTCAGTACCTCATATTTGTTGATATCCAAATGATGTCACTGCGATTTGAATATGTGACGTAAAATAATGAACGCATAGTACAGGGGGCATAGCTGAATATAGAGTATGTGTCGGATATCTCTTGAATCAATGACTTGCTTCGTTTGTTTGACGTCACAGCCTGGCCCGCTTTCTGCTGTGCTGTTGCCAAATGGTCCGATTTTTCTGCCATTTTCTCCATAGTGGCACTGTTTATTTCTGCTGTATGTACCTTTCCTTCATCCAGCTCTTAACTATAAGAATGAACTTCTCGGATGCATGTGAACATTTTTAATGTTCTATAATAGGAGCAGTCAATTGCCTTTCCTATTTCGTGTATGGTGATGCTAGCGCAAATTTGTGAATTCTTGTGGTAGGACTGCTGTTTCGCAGCAGTCACTAATCACTGTGAATAATTGGCGTTTCATGTTGTCACCCAAATTTCTAAATAATTTTACAGCCGTCAATTTTAGTTCATTTCCTTCCTTTGAAATTCCGGAGAGCATGTTCAATTCCTAGACGTAACAAATACAATAAAGTAAGTGTATCCGTGGGAGCTGTGTGAAGTACTAAACATAAGTAGAGCACAATGTACGACAGTTGTTTTTCTATGTCTGCTTCTAGATGGTGTGTAACACCACGCCCAATAGAGGGAGATGTAATACAGTTGTTATATAGGTCTAGCTCTAGATGAGTCGGTGGCTTATGTGGAGACAGATGGCAGGCTAGCAGCGCTCGTCTTTAGGAAATGGAATCTCTTGTTGAGCGGCGACAGATACTTCAGCGGCGCCCATAAACTGTTCCGGGTTGCTAATGGAGCTGGGACCGCGATCCTCGCTACCTAGTAATCCGCCCTACGCCAGTGTTCTCTGCCTCCCGATGGACCCCGAATGCTTCGTTCTGACGCCGAGCCGCTGCTCAGGAGAGCAGAAGATGTTTCATTAGGCAGACGAGCTGCCGCGCGAACCCACTCAGCGATGTTTTCGGGTTCCCTGGGGGCGCGTCTGCGACTTCCAATAACCGTCTGTATGTGGCACGTGGAGTCGAGGGAAAAGTATTACTTAGCTCCAGGAAAACTCGTTTCATAAGAATCCATGTCCTCACTCCGATATTTATTCATTTACTACCCTACATACCGCGAAATTCCAGGCATTTTTCCAATTTTATATTAAAAACGAAAACAAAAAGTTTATGGTCTTTGCAGTGTGATATAAAGGAAATTCAGTTCCATATTTTCGTCAAAACTTCTTCTGTTTACGAAACACTTTCTGTATGCTCTTCACAGCTCCTTTGCGTGTATTCAACGCGGTTTTTTAAACGACTATACGGCAACGCCTCTTCATAGCTGTGAAGAAGGCTTTTGTTTTGGTGTACAGCAGTTTGCGCTTCGCAGTCGAAAGCTGTCAAAAATACTGCCAGATGTCAAACATTTCCTTACGTACACTCGACTGCTGCAGCATCGCAGCAATAAAGAATAAATGTATTTGAACTTGCATGATGCGCCATTTTTTCACACATATCAGTAATTATGACGTTATGTCATACAATGATACGATTCTGTACCTACATTTAGAGGCATATGCGGATAATTTCTGCGAAATACGTTTCGAATACAGTTCCTAGCAAACGACTGATAAAGTAAAAGGTCACGCGCAGTTCAGCAGTTTTCCTGCGTTTCAATGTTTATGACGTCATATCTCCTGAACTATGCGTGGACAAGGATAAAATATTAGAGGTGCTTTTAGCGGCTTATGTGAATACTGTCTTAGGAATTTACTATGAATAGAATTATCAACACAGAAGTGTTGTTGTTGTTGTCTTCAGTCCTGAGACTGGTTTGATGCAGCTCTCCATGCTACTCTATTATGTGCAAGCTGCTTCATCTCCCAGTACCTACTGCAACCTACATCCTTCTGAATCTGCTTAGTGTACTCATCTCTCGGTCTCCCTCTACGACTTTTACCCTCCACGCTGCCCTCCAATGCTAAATTTGTGATCCCTTGATGCCTCAAAACATGTCCTACCAACCGATCCCTTCTTCTAGTCAAGTTGTGCCACAAACTTCTCTTCTCCCCAATCCTATTCAATACCTCCTCATTAGTTACGTGATCTATCCACCTTATCTTCAGTATTCTTCTGTAGCACCACATTTCGAAAGCTTCTATTCTCTTCTTGTCCAAACTATTTATCGTCCATGTTTCACTTCCATACATGGCTACACTCCAAACAAATATTTTCAGAAATGACTTCCTGACACTTAAATCTATATTCGATGTTAACAAATTTCTCTTCTTCAGAAACGCTTTCCTTGCCATTGCCAGTCTACATTTTATATCCTCTCTACTTCGACCATCATCAGTTATTTTACTTCCTAAATAGCAAAACTCCTTTACTACTTTAAGTGTCTCATTTCCTAATCTAATTCCCTCAGCATCACCCGACTTAATTCGACTACATTCCATTACCCTCGTTTTGCTTTTGTTCATCTTATATCCTCCTTTCAAGACACTGTCCATTCCGTTCAACTGCTCTTCCAAGTCCTTTGCCGTCTCTGACAGAATTACAATGTAATCGGCGAACCTCAAAGTTTTTACTTCGTCTCCCTGAATTTTAATACCTACTCCAAATTTTTCTTTTGTTTCCTTTACTGCTTGCTCAATATACAGATTGAATAACATCGGGGAGAGGCTACAACCCTGTCTCACTCCTTTCCCAATCACTGCTTCCCTTTCCTGCCCCTCGGCTCTTATGACTGCCATCTGGTTTCTGTACAAATTATAAATAGCCTTTCGCTCCCTGTATTTTACCCCTGCCACCTTTAGAATTTGAAAAAGAGTATTCCAGTCAACATTTACAAAAGCTTTCTCTAAGTCTACAAATGCTAGAAACGTAGGTTTGCCTTTTCTTAATCTTTCTTCTAAGATAAGTCGTAAGGTCAGTATTGCCTCACGTGTTCCAACATTTCGACGGAATCCAAACTGATCCTCCCCGAGGTCTGCATCAACCAGTTTTTCCATTCGTCTGTAAAGAATTCGCGTTAGTATTTTGCAGCCGTGGCTTATTAAACTGATAGTTCGGTAATTTTCACATCTGTCAGCACCTGCTTTCTTTGGGATTGGAATAATTATATTCTTCTTGAAGTCTGAGGGTATTTCGCCTGTCTCATACATCTTGCTCACCAGCTGGTAGAGTTTTCTCAGGACTGGTTGTCCCAAGGCCGTCAGTAGTTCTAATGGAATGTTGTCTACTCCGGGGGCCTTGTTTCGACTCAGGTCTTTCAGTGCTCTGTCAAACTCTTCACGCAGTATCGTATCTCCCATTTCGTCTTCACCTACATCCTCTTCCATTTCCATAATATTGTCCTCAAGTACATCGCCCTTGTATAAACCTTCTATATACTCCTTCCACCTTTTTGCCTTCCCTTCTTTGCTTAGAACTGTTCTGCCATCTGAGCTCTTGATATTCATACACTTGGTTCTCTTCTCTCCAAAGGTCTCTTTAGTTTTCCTGTAGGCAGTATCTATCTTACCCCTAGTGAAATAAGCTTCTACATCCTCACATTTGTCCTCTAGCCATCCCTGTTTAGCCATTTTGCACTTCCTGTCGATCTCATTTTTGAGGCCTTTGTATTCCTTTTTGCCTGCTTCATTTACTGCATTTTTATATTTTCTCCTTTTATCAATTAAACTCAATATTTCTTCTGTTACCCAAGGATTTCTAGCAGCCCTCGTCTTTGTACCTACTTTATCCTCTGCTGCCTTCACTACTACATCCCTCAGAGCTACCCATTCTTCTTCTACTGTATTTCTTTCCCCTATTCCTGTCAATTGTTCCCTTATGCTCTCCCTGAAACTCTGTACAACCTCTGGTTCTTTCAGTTTATCCAGGTCCCATCTCCTTAATTTCCCACATTTTTGCAGTTTCTTCAGTTTTAATCTACAGGTCATAACCAATAGATTGTGGTCAGAGTCCACATCTGCCCCTGGAAATGTCTTACAACTTAAAACCTGGTTCCTAAATCTCTGTCTTACCATTATATAATCTATCTGATACCTTTTAGTGTCTCCAGGGTTCTTCCACGTATACAACCTTCTTTCATGATTCTTAAACCAAGTGTTAGCTATGATTAAGTTGTGCTCTGCACAAAATTCTACTAGGCGGCTTCCTCTTTCATTTCTTAGCCCCAATTAATATTCATCTACTATGTTTCCTTCTCTCCCTTTTCCTACACTCGAATTCCAGTCACCCATTAGTATTAAATTTTCGTCTCACTTCACTATCTGAATAATTTCTTTTATTTCATCGTACATTTCTTCAATTTCTTCATCATCTGCAGAGCTAGTTGGCATATAAACTTGTACTACTGTAGTAGGTATGGGCTTCATATCCATCTTGGTCACAATAATGCGTTCACTATGCTCTTTGTAGTAGCTTACCCGCATTCCTATTTTCCTATTCATTATTAAACCTACTCCTGCATTACCCCTATTTGATTTTGTGTTTATAACCCTGTAGTCACCTGACCAGAAGTCTTGTTCCTCCTGCCACCGAACTTCACTAATTCCCACTATATCTAACTTTAACCTATCCATTTCCCTTTTTAAATTTTCTAACCTACCTGCCCGATTAAGGGATCTGACATTCCACGCTCCGATCCGTAGAACGCCAGTTTTCTTTCTCCTGATAACGACATCCTCCTGAGTAGTCCCCGCCCGGAGATCCGAATGGGGGACAATTTTACCTCCGGAATATTTTACCCAAGAGGATGCCATCATCATTTAATCATACAGTAAAGCTGCATGTCCTCGGGAAAAATTACGGCTGTAGTTTCCCCTTGCTTTCAGCCGTTCGCAGTACCAGCACAGCAAGGCCGTTTTGGTTAATGTTACAAGGCCAGATCAGTCAATCATCCAGACTGTTGCCCCTGCAACTACTGAAAAGGCTGCTGCCCTTCTTCAGGAACCACACGTTTGTCTGGCCTCTCAACAGATACCCCTCCGTTGTGGTTGCACCTACGGTACGGCTATCTGTATCGCTGAGGCACGCAAGCCTCCCCACCAACGGCAAGGTCCATGGTTCATGGGGGGAACACAGAAGTAGGACATTTAAATGTAATGCTAGACGCGATAATTTTTCACGCATTTCATTACTTGTGGCCTCATACAGTCTCAACTATGATGGGCAGGTGATTCTTAGCCAAACAGCGATTGTTGACTGACGCACCACAATGGATATGTGTTCACAGTGTGATATATATATATATATATATATATATATATATATATATATATATATATATATATATATATATATATATATATATATATGGTCCATTGATAGTGACCGGGCCAAATATCTCACGAAATAAGCGTCAAACGAAAAAACTACAAAACTACAAAGGACGAAGCGTTTATAGCTTGAAGGGGCAAACCAGATGGTGCTACGGTTGGCCCGCTAGATGGCGCTGCCATAGGTCAAACTGGTATCAACTGCGTTTTTTAAAATAGGAACCCCCATTTTTATAACATATTCGTTTAGTACGTAAAGAAATATGAATGTTTTAGTTGCACCACTTTTTTCGCTTTGTGATAAATGACGCTCTAATAGTTAGAAACGTATTAGTAGGTTACATGGTATCACGTAACATTCCGCCAGTGCGGATGGTATTTGCTTCTTGATACATTACCCGTGTTAAAATTGGCCGTTTACCAACTGCGGAAAAGGCCGATATCTTGTTGCTGTATGGCTGTTGTGATCAAAATTTCCAACGGGCGTGTCCTATGTGTGCTCCTCGGTATCCTGGACGACATCATCCAAGTATCCGGACCGTTCGCCGGATAGTTACGTTATTTAAGGAAACAGGAAGTGTTCAGCCACATGTGACAGGTCAACCACGACCTGCAACAAATGATGATGCCCAAGTACGTGTTTTACCTGCTGTCGCTGCTAATCCGCATATCATTAGCAGACGAATTGCGCGAGAATCGGGTCTCTCAAAAACGACGGTGTTGAGAATGCTACATCAACATCGATTGCACCCGTACCATATTTCTATGCACCAGGAATTGCACGGCAATGACTTTGAACGTCGTGTACAGTTCTGCCACTAGGCACAAGAGAAATTACGGAACGATGACAGATGCACGCATTCTATTTAGCGACGAAGCGTCATTCATCAATAGCGGTAACGTAAACCGGCATAATATGCGACCTTGGCGGGTTAATGTATGGTGAGGCATTATGGGAGGGAGAAGGATAATTGGCCCCCATTTTGTCGATGGCAATCTAAATGGTGCAATGTATGCTGATTTCCTACGTAACGTTCTACCAATGTTACTAGAAGATATTTCACTGCGTGACAGAATGACGATGTACTTCCAACATGATGGATGTCCGGCACATAGTTCGCGTGCGGTTTAAGAGATATTGAAGAGCATATTTCATGACAGGTGAAATGGTCGTCGAAGCACCATACCATGTCCCGCAAGTTCACCGGATCTGGCGTCCCCGGATTTCTGTCTTTGGGGAAAGTTGAAGGATATTTGCTATCGTCATCCACAGACAAAGCCTGACAAAATGCCTCAGCATATTGTCAATGTATGTGTGAAGATTACGGAAGGCCAACTACTCACTGTTGAGAGGAATGTCGTTACACGTATTGCCAAATGCATTGCGGCTGACGGACATCATTTTGAGCATTTATTGCATTAATGATATATTTACAAGTAATCACACTGTGACAGCATGCGTTCTCAGAAATTATAAGTTCACAAAGGTACATGCAACACACTGGAATAACCGAAATAAAATGTTTAAGCGCACCCACTTTCTGTATTTTAATTTAAAAAACCTAACCGCTACCAACTGGTGGTCTAAAACTGTGAGCCATATGTTTGTGACCATTACAGCGCCATCTATCACAAAGCGAAAAAAGTGGAGCAACTAAAACATTCAAATTTCTTCAAGTACTACACGAATATGTAATAAAATATGAGGGTTCCTATTTTTAAAACGCTCAGTTGATATACGTTTGAGCTATGGCACCGCCATCTAGCAGGCCCACCATAGCACCATCTAGTCTCCCCCTTCAATCGAGACAAATTTCGAAACTTACTGGCACATTAAAACTGTGTGCTGGACCGAGACTCGATCTCGGGACCTTTGCCTTTCGTGGACAAGTGCTCTACCAACTGAGCTACCCAAGCGCGACTCACGCCCCGTTCTCACAGCTTTACTTCTGCCAGTTCCTTGTCTCCTACATTCTATACTTTACAGAAGCTCTGCTGCGAACCTTGCAGAAGTAGCAGTCCTGAAAGAAAGGTTTTGCAGGGACATGGTTTAGCCACAGCCTAGGGGATGTTTCCAGAATGAGATTTCCACTCTGGGTTGCTCAGTTGGTAGAGCACTTTCCCGCGGAAAGCAAAGATCCCGAGTTCGAGTATCGGTCCGGCACACAGTTTTAATCTGCCAGGAAGTTTCACGTTAGCGTACACAGCGCTGCAGTGTGTAAAATCTCATTCCAGACGAGTTTCGTTCTTTGTAGTTATTCGTTTAACGCTTATTACGTGAGATATTTGGCCCGCTCAGGATCAATGGACGATCCTGTATAGGCACTGACGCTCAGATAAAAACAGGAAACCCAGAACGACTAGAGATAAGATGTTAATATTAACAGGACACGTACATTTGTGTGTTCTGCAGAAATGATTAACATTTGAAGCATGTCGCCTTGCTGGTGCACGGTCAACATCGGTATCAGTGCACTACCACATGTTGCAGCACCAACACTTGCCTTCTTGGTGTCAAAGGAAGTGAGCTTTTTGCACTGGCCCGCCAGATCACCGGACTTGTCGCCAGTCGAAAGTGTGTGGGATATGGTAAAACAACGGATGCAGTGGATGGCTGTACCACATGATCATTTGCGCCACTTACGCGTCGATGCCATCACATATGGAACACGTTTCTTGGCCCATGGCGGGCCCTGTGCCTACTAGGCAACAGGATGTGACTGATATGCTAATCATTTCTGCAGAACGTGCTGTTAATATCGACGTCTTGTCGGTAGCCATTCAACGCATTCTGTTTTTTTCTGAACATGAGTGTAGATAAATCCATGTTTATAATATGTATGGATTTTCTCTTTTATTTTAGGCTGTCATCTACAATCTAAAATATACCAAATGCGCATACAAGTGTAACATAGTTAATTATAATAACATTTCAGATTTATTATTCTACCTCATCATCATATAGTTTAGCGTAGTAAAGCAATGAAACAAACAATGAAGGACTGAATGAGAGTAATTACTTGTTAAGGAAAGGACACTAGAAAAATGTTTGCATACTTTGTTACCATTTGGGCCCGTCACACCACGACGTATAACCATTTAGAATCCAGAAATGAAATACTATTGTACAGCTGTACTACATCAGGTTATTCCAAAGTTATCATCCTTCATTACACTAAACTACACATCACTTCCCTGCACAACACTGCACCACAGTACTTTGTGTTAGAAGCAAAACATGTTCTTCTTCCTTTTTTCCTGTGGCACACTGTAATATAACTCAGGATTTATGGTCTCTCCTGCCATGCCAGCCAGCCAAGGTGTAACGTCTTAGAGACTCAGACAGACAGACACACAGAGAGAGAGAGAGAGATGAGTCTTTGTGTTCCTGGGTCGTCCCGAGGCTGCTGACGTCACAGTTTCCGAAACAACTTTTTGCATCGGCGCGGCTCGTTGTCATGACGTGTACTTTCTTTTAGCTGTCTCTCGGCCAGGTAGGCTTGGAATTCGTAAGCTGATCTTTGTCCTCTCAGCATGTTCAATTAGCGTCACAGACCCGCACTCCTTGTTCTGTTATAGACAGTTCTGTTTGCAAAGACGCATCTGTCCTGGTGTGCCTATTTCTCCGCATTTGCAGGTGCCGATATTGTGTTGACGTATCTTTAATAAGTTGATCGTACTGTAGCAAATACTTATCACCTAAGTGCAGAACGTGGGCACAACAACACTTTAATAACCAAAATTAATTCCCAGTACCACGGCCCTTTCTGCAGATTAAACTTAAAGTATGATATTTCAGATCTGAATAAACACTCCTATGAATCATCTTGTGGCTGTCTTTCTTGTTACCCCGATCACAGAAAGGCGAGGGAAAACATCCACATTCACTCTTACAAATAACGAGTACATATATATGCATACATAGATGTAAATGTGTATAACAGAAGGTCTACTGCAATAATTACAGAGAAGTTAACTGTCTGTTACTGAAACTGCAATGACATCAAATGTCAGTTACAATTAGTGTAGTGCTATGCAAAGAGCAAGTGTGAAGATGTGCATTATTGCTCGGTATTTCAGAAAACATTCAGATAAAAAATAATCACTAAATTCTGACGATTCACACATGTAGATTGTGTATGAACGGGCAAAACGTAAGCACCCTTACGTCATCACAGTGTAAAAGATACTCAATGCAGTGAATAATGTCTAGACGCTGAGTGTTAAAAATGTTGATGGCATGTTTATTTGCAAAACTCTACAGCCATAGAATTTTTTTTATTCGTCAGTCTACTGACTGGTTTGATGTGGCCCGCCACGAATTCCTCCCCTGTGCTAACCTCTTCATCTCAGAGTAGCACTTGCAACCTACTTCCGCAATAATTTGCTTGACGTATTCCAATCTCTGTCTTCCTCTACAGTTTTTGCCCTCTACAGCTCCCTCTAGTACCGTGGAAGTCATTCCCTCATGTCTTAGCAGATGTCCTATCATCCTGTCCCTTCTCCTTATCAGTGTTTTCCACATATTCCTTTCCTCTCCGATTCTGCGTAGAACCTCCTCATTCCTTACCTTATCAGTCCACCTAATTTTCAACATTCGTCTATAGCACCACATCTCAAATGCTTCGCTTCTCTTCTGTTCCGGTTTTCACACAGTCCATGTTTCACTACCATACAATGGTGTACTCCAGACGTACATCCTCAGAAATTTCTTACTCACATTAAGGCCGGTATTTAATATTAGTAGACTTCTCTTGGCCAGAAGTGCTTTTTTTGCCATAGCGAATGTGCTTTTGATGTCCTCGTTGCTCCGTCCGTCATTGGTTATTTTAATGCCTAGGTAGCAGAATTCCTTAACTTCATTGACTTCGTGACCATAAATCCTGATGTTAAGTTTATCGCTGTTCTCATTTCTACTACTTCTCATTACCTTCGTCTTTCTCCGATTTACTCTCAAACCATACTGTGTACTCATTAGACTGTTCATTCCGTTCAGCAGATCATTTAATTCTTCATCACTTTCACTCAGGATAGCAATGTCATCAGCGAATCGTATCATTGATATCCTTTCACCTTGTGTTTTAATTCAACTCCTGAACCTTTCTTTTATGTCCATGATTGCTTCCTCGATGTAAGGATTGAAGAGTTGGGGCGAAAGGCTACAGCCTTGTCTTATACCATTCTTAATACGAGCACTTCGTTCTTGATCGTCCACTCTTATTATTCCCTCTTGGTTGTTGCACATATTGTATATGACCCGCCTTTCCCTATAGCTTACCCCTACTTTTTCCAGAATCTCGAACAGCTTGCACCATTTTATATTGTCGAGCGCTTTTTCCAGGTCGACAAATCCTATGAACGTGTCTTGATTTTTTTTCAGCCTTGCTTCCATTATCAGCCGTAACGTCAAAATTGCCTCTCTCGTGCCTTTACTTTTCCTAAAGCGAAACTGATCGTCACGTAGCGCATTCTCAGTTTTCTGTATATTAATCTTGTAAGCAGCATCGATGCATGAGCTGTTAAGCTGATTGTGTGATAATTCTCGCACTTGTCAGTTCTTTCCGTCTTCGCAATTGTGTGGATGATGCTTTTCCGAAAATCAGATGGTATGTCGCCAGACTCTATATTCTACACACCAACGTGAATAGTCGTTTTGTTGCCACTTCCCATAATGATTTTAGAAATTCTGATGGAATGTTATCTATCCCTTCTTCTGTTACCCAACGATTTCTAGCAGCCCTCGTCTTTTTACCTACTTTATCCTCTGCTGCCTTCACTACTTCATCCCTCAGAGCTACCCATTCTTCTTCTACTGTATTTCTTTCCCCTATTCCTGTCAATTGTTCCCTTATGCTCTCCCTGAAACTCTGTACAACCTCTGGTTCTTTCAGTTTATCCAGGTCCCATCTCCTTAATTTCCCACATTTTTGCAGTTTCTTCAGTTTTAATCTACAGGTCATAACCAATAGATTGTGGTCAGCGTCCACATCTGCCCCTGGAAATGTCTTACAACTTAAAACCTGGTTCCTAAATCTCTGTCTTACCATTATATAATCTATCTGATACCTTTTAGTATCTCCAGGGTTCTTCCACGTATACAACCTTCTTTCACGATTCTTAAACCAAGTGTTACCTATGATTAAGTTGTGCTCTGCACAAAATTCTACTAGGCGGCTTCCTCTTTCATTTCTTAGCCCCAATCCATATTCACCTACTATGTTTCCTTCTCTCCCTTTTCCTACACTCGAATTCCAGTCACCCATTACTATCTGCTAAAAGAAAATCTCACTGCACTACAAAAAAGTCAGTTTCGGGGAAAACAAGGACCTATACTGGCCTGCGAATACACTGTTTACGTAACTTACATATTTACATATCCAGAATGTACAATGTTCATTCCACAATCGCATAAGTGGCCTAAGTACACCA
This sequence comes from Schistocerca gregaria, assembly GCF_023897955.1. NCBI lineage: Eukaryota > Metazoa > Arthropoda > Insecta > Orthoptera > Acrididae > Schistocerca > Schistocerca gregaria. The sequence continues at coordinate 100,988,873 of NC_064920.1, forward strand.
CAAGAAGTCGGTTACAGATGGGGTAGGGAAATGGTATATCAATTGCCATTATCCTACAGAAGACACTGGCGAAACGGCTCATCGTGAAATACGTAATCCGTATCGATCTGGCTTTCAGAAGAAATATCGTTCTATTAAATCGAAAGATTACGACCATCACATAACATGAGTTACCTACACACCGAATGCCTAAATGCCAGTGTGTTCACCTTTGACATGAATAACAGCGGCAACATGGCGAAGCCTGGTAGCAATGTAGCCGCAGTAGATGGATGGAAGGAGTTCCACCACATCTGCACATACAAGTCACTAAATTCCAGTGAATCCCGGGTAGGGGGATGATGGGTTCCAATACCAAATTCAATCAAATTCCACAAGTGTTCGATTGGCCCTAAATTTGGCCAGTTCAGGGGCCAGCCAATCAATTGAATCTCACCAATGTGTTCCTTGAATCACTCTATCACGATGGTGGCCTTGTTGAAAAATGCACTGTCGTCAGGAAACATGATCGACCGGAAGGGGTGCGTATGGTCTGCAACCAGTGTACGATACTCCTTGACAGACATAATGCAGGAGCTCCGTTGGAGCCGTGGATGCCCACGTGAATGTTACCCAGAGCATAATGGGGCCGCCGCCAGCTTATCTCCGCCCCGCAGAACAGATGTCAAGGAGCTGTTACTCTGGAAGACGATGGATTCGCGCCTTTCCATCGACAAGTGGAAAAGGTATCGGGATTCATCAGCCGATGCAACGCTCCTCAACTGCACCAACGTCCAGTGCGGATGGTCACATACTGTTTTAAGTAGCAATTAGCGATGTCATAGTGTTAACATTGGCACATGGTTCGTCGGCTGCAGAGGCCCACCATTAGAAGCGTTCAGTGCACTGTGTGTTCAGACACACTTGTACTTTGCCCAGCGTTAAAGTCTGTTGTTAGTTGAGCCACTGTTCATCGCCTGACCTGTTTTGCCAGTTTGCCCAGACTACAAAGTCTGGCATCTGTAATGAAGGATGGCTGCCCGACCCCATGACCTCTGTACGTGGTTTCATCTTGGTTTCGCCACATGTAGAAGACACTCACCACCACACTCCTCAAACAACCAACAACAAGGGCAGTTTCCGAACTGCTCTGCCGAGCCCTCGGGCCATCACAATCAGCCATCGGTCAGACTCAGATAGATTGCATGTGTTACCCATTCCTCACATGGAAAGCATACTCATTGATACTGCGTGCACCATGCGTGTGACTCACAGCCAGTTCTCGGCAGGTGACGCTGCTGTCGCCTGGGCAGGTCTATATCGATAGTAGGGCGGTGTTCATAATGATCTGGATCATCCGTGTATATGAAATTTTGGAAGCATTTGGGTCAATACGAAATCCACTTGCTATATAAACTGATGTGCAACTTCTCTCAGCGCTTAAAGGTACAACGAAAATGTGGGAAATAAACCACAGAATTTACGAGTGAGGACTTAACTACTTGTTGTCGAAGTATTGGGTTTGTCCATAAGTTCGCAGAGTTTCTTTCGTAAGTTGCAAATAAACGCGGGCCGTTGTGTCAGTGCGGTTCTAAGCGCTTCAGTCTGGAACCGCGTGACCGCTACGGTCGCAGGTTCGAATCCTGCCTCGGGCATGGATGTGTCTGATGTCCATAGGTTAGTTAGGCTTAAGTAGTTCTAGGGGACTGATGACCACAGATGTTAAGTCCCATAGTGCTGAGAGCGATTTTTTGCAAATAAACAGAAGAGGTACACATACTAGAGACTTTAATAATCAATATAACTTCCTTCACTATCTACAACAGACTGCCAATGCTTGGAGAATTTTAGATTACGTTTCTGTAGAAATCATGTGACTGCGAGGCGAGTAAATCGTCGAGTCATGTTCGGAGAGCATTTTCATCCGGAAAGGTAATTCCTTGAAGGTTGTCTGACAGAGAGCGGAGAAAGTGAAAATCTAGAGGTGCAAGGTCAGGTGAATAGGGTGGGGACGGAATGACGTCCCAACCCAGCTCCTGTATAGTGTGTTTTGTCACTTTGGCAGAATTCGAGCGGGCATTACTATGGGGTAGCAGACTTCATGACCGTTGTTCTTGCTTTGCGCCTGGAGGACGTGTCAGATGTTACCAATAAATGTTAGAAGTGATGTTTACACCTCAGGGAAACAACTGTTAGTACACCACACAGTCACTGTTCCACCATAAGCATATCATAGTGTTTTGTGGATGCCCACAGGTTTTTTCATGGGGAGTTCCTGCTTTGTTTCAACTCAAACATTCCTTTACTCACCAGTAACGATACAGGAGAGGAGCGGTCAGTGTCGTTCACGAGCCAAGTGATGACGAGCAAGCAGAGATGCATGTATCACCACCCGCTGATTTTTGTGATTTTGGATTGTAAATGTGGCACGATGGTGGGATGATTATTATTTACTACATTTGCCACAGTAAACTGACATGGATCACCGTGGATTAACGCATTTAAACGACCTTCATTAAACCGCCAAGGTCTTCCTCAACATGGATGGTAACTAATGTCAAAATAATCTTCCTTAAAGTGAGAAAGCCATTTTCTTGCTGATATATGTCCTGATATACAGCGCAGATGCTTCGGGTTGCCTCCACTCCTGTAATCCATGTATTGCACTCAAACAGAAGGCTATATCGTAGATGTTCCAATTTCTGCACCTGACACTCCATTCTGTGGCGACAACAGCTCCACTCAGTGTAACCAAATCATAAAATGACAGTGTGTAAACTTAAATTCCAACAGTGAGCTACAAGGAAAAGTGACAGTAGATAGATAAACCAATAGGAACCGAAATACCAGCATTAAAACCAAATACGGTACTAATTTATGCACCAATCTTTTATCAACAGCAAATAGCGACACCTCGGAAGGTGGAGCCGGCGGGGGTAACCCAGAACTTCTAGGCGCTACACTCTGGAACCGGGCGACCGCTACGCTCGCAGGTTCGAATCCTGCCTCGAGCATGGATGTGTGTGATGTCCTTAGATTAGTTAGATTTACGTAGTGATAAGTTATATGGGACTGATGACCTCAGTAGTAAGTCCCATAGTGCTCAGAGCCACTTGAACCATTTGAAGGTGGAGAGTGGAATGTGGTCAAGTCAGAGACTACAACACGGAGTATGATACAAGAAAAATGTGATTGCATAGAGCCTGAAAAAGCACCGCTGTGCAGGAATAGGCGTTCTCCTGTTGAAGGTGGTATGCCGTTTCCTTCCTACGAACTTTAAACTGTGCTATCCAACCATTTATATGGGGACCTACAGTTTAACCTGGACTCCGAAGAACAGTGCAGCTAGGCACTTTTTACATCAGTAAATACCGAAAGAGGTGCAAGAAGCGAAAAGTGACTGATGAAAAACTTGAGATTGACCGAGGATCGACTCAGAGTAGTTTGGATTAGTAATATGGCTATTTACCACCGAGACACAACAAATCCGAAAAGGCACGAGGAATGGAACCCGGGTCATTCGCACCGAAGGCAGTAACACTAACCCTTCGGTTATGGAAACGGTCACATTAGACATTTTTCCCCAAAACTTTCATGAAGTATTTGTTGAGACGAGTTAAAAGTCTAAACTTTCCAGTTCAACTACACTGCCTTAGTCAGTCAGCACAGTTTTTGTAGACACCGAGCGTGTGAAGGCTCGCTCACTTTGTTCAATCACGAGAGTAAAAAGTCAGTAGACAGTGCAGCCTCTGTCGATTCCAGAAAGCTTCCGATATAATTATGAGTCTTTTGTTATTAAAAGAATACGTCCATACGGAACATCTGAACAGGTAAGCGGTAGGGTTGAATGCTTACCAATAAATACAATACAGTGTATTGTTTGCAATCAGTACATCCGTATCTACATCTTCATAGACACTCCGCAAGGCACTACAAGGTGCGTGGCCGAGGGTAACCTTGTTCCGCTACTTGTCATTTCCTTCCCTGTTCCAGTTGCAAATAGAGCGAGGAAAAAAGGACTCTCTATATGCCCCGTATGACCCCTAACTTCTCGAATCTTACATTTTTGGTCCCGTTGGCTCAGTAGAAATCTTCTAAAGTCAGCTTCTGCTGTTGCTACTCTACATTTTCTGAGTAGTTGTCCTTGAAAAGAACATCTCCGTAACACTTAGGTGTTGTTCGAACGTACCGGTAAGAAATCTAGCAGCCCGCCTCTGAACTGCTTCGATGCCTTTGTGGTCCATAACGCGGCTTCAATTACTGGTTTTCTAAATTTTCTCAATAGCGTTTGTCGAAAAGAAAGGCGCCTGCCCTCCAGTGAATCCCATTTGAGTTCCCGAAGCATTTCCGTAACACTTACGTGTTGTTCGAACCTACTGGTAGCAAATCTGTTTCCCGCCTCTGAACTGCTTCGATGTCTTCTTTCGTACCGACCTGGTGCGGATCCAAAACACTGTAGCAGTATTCAAGAAGTCGCGTCAGCGTCCTGTATGCGATTTCCTTCACAGGTGAACCACTCTTTCCTAAAAGTCTACAAATAAACCGAAGTCTACCATTTGCCTTCCATACCACAGTTCTCACATGCTCGTTCCATTTCATATCGCTTTGCAATGTCACGCCCAGGTATTTAAACGACTTGATTGTGTCAAGCGGACACTAACATCACAGTATCTGAACATTACAGGATTGTTCTTCCTACTGTCCACGTCGTCTTGTATCTCCATACTGTGCCTTACCGCACATTACGACGCCAGCAGCAAATAACAGCAGATAGCTGTCCACCCTGTCTGGCAAATCACTTCATATACAGAGAACAACAGCGGTCCTATCACACTTCCCTGGAGCACTCCTGACGTTTCCTTTGTCTATGATGAACACTCGACGTCGCAGACAACATACTGGGTTCTATTACTTAAGAAGTCTTTGAGCCACTCACATATCTGTGAACTTATCAGTATGTTCGTATCTTTGTTAACAGCCTGTAACGGGGCACCGTGTCAATTGTAGCAATACAGTCCGGCGAATCTCTCAATCAGTTTTACGGGTCGTTACTGTTCGTGGTTTTTATACACGACAAAAAAGATATCATCGTAGCTGAGGACACTGCAGGTAGCGCTGTTTCGTATAGGATAGTGCCGTATTGTTTCGAAATGCTATGAGACTCATTGGTGTTAGAGCATAATCCGAACACTAGCAGCTGACTGCGATATTAATAAATGTAGTATTATGCACTTTTTGTAATACTGTGTGGAATACACTGTTTGAAATTCTGAAGGAAGCTGGGATAAAATAGAAAGACCTAAAGTTTATCTATGATTTGTGCAGAAGCCAGACTACATTTATAAATCTTGATGACTCTTGAAAGGGAGCAAGTCATTTTTAGCATATTAATAGTAAGGGAGTTAGTCCATTTCAGTATACTCATTGCAAAATTCGTTATTTTTTACCTACTGATTTCACAATTATATAAGAGTTTCTGCGGTGTGTGTATTGTATTTTTGTGCGGTTCTGTTGTTTCACTGTAACTCAGGGGAGACAATAATCCATATGTGAACACATTAAGCGAGGAGATGGCTTTCTTATGTTAATAGCATCAGAGCACACTGCTAGGTCAGTACTATTTCCCCAACGGAGGCTTGTATCCTAAGATTCCGTCACATCAGTATCTGAAATGTGAGTTGTGAGCTAATCGAAAGTTCTTCTGACAAAGCTGGTCTCTTGACTTGGTATAAATTCGCCGTAAATGGGTCTAAGTCCTATCTGATCTGCTACACCGAGGTGGCCAGAGACTGGAAATTTTTAGCGTGGGTGCAACTTTAACCGATTCATTTGTCTTGTGGCATCCTGCGAGTTTTTGCCCTTGAAACACACATCTTTAAAACAATTGTAATGCGGAGTTTTTCCAGTTAATCGTGAGGTGATTGACCAATCGGTGATAAATGTTTTGGGTGCAAAACAGGATTAATTATTTTATATTTTGTAAATAACACGATTTGAAAAATGTCTTAAACAAGATGAGACTCATTACTGGCGAAATATAAAATAATAAAGCCTGTTTTGCAGCTACGACTGTTCATCTCTTCAAAACAATTATAGTGTGCTAATAAACAACTGAATTGCTATGCATAGTCCTTTAGAAAATGTTTCTTCTTGGGCTGATAAATAAGTTTCAGTTCAACGTTTCTAAAACCTTTTTGTCCGTTGTTAAATAGCTGCCTGCGGATAAGAGCAGAAATCTCAACTTTCAGATGGAAATAAAATTACTTTCATTGACATAATTGTCAACGACTTTTGTTACAGACAAAACGTTTGTTGGCACTTGCCGTTGACGTCAGGCATCGTTTAAACCTGGTGATGCCCGTGGACGACAACGGGATATGGACATTCTGCTTCATTCGTATGCGATATGTGTTGCCTACCATCGTGTCATTTTCTCCGCATGAAGGCAGTAAAGTAAACTAAACTCCGTCCGAACAGGCCATGTAGGCCCAACGGCAACGACCGGCCTTCGTGTCATCCTCACCCACAGGCGTCGCTGGATGATGATACGGATGAGCATTTGGCCAGCGCACCGCTCTCCCGGCCGTTTGACCGGAGCAGCTGTTTCTTAGTCAAATAGCTCCTCTGCTTGCCTCACAGGGGATGGGTGCACCCCGCTTGCCAACAGCGCTCGGTACACTGGATGGTCGCCCATCCAAGCCAGCCCGACAGCGCTTACCTCCGGTGATCTGAGGCGAACCAATGTTACCAGATAAGGCATTAGGCCCAGAAAGATTCAAGTTTCTGATTCACCTTTAAAATATTTTCCTCCTATTAGAGACATTAGTTTTGTTGAAAATAACTCTAGCATACTACGTAATTCCTGTTAGAGACATTATTGTTGTTGAAAATCACTCTAGCATACTATATAACTCAGGAAATACTGAGATAGGTAGTATGCTGCACACCTGGTTAACAGACCACGCTTTCTCATTGAAATGGTGCCAGGGAGTAATGCGTACATTTTGTCTGTAACAGAAGTTACTTTCCATAATAAATCCATAGAATGGGTGTTTCATCATTTTGTTGTATCAGCTCTTAGTATCAATCATTAAAGTCATGTATCCATTTTTAAATTTGAAGGCTACTCTGACACATGCAATCTGTAACGTCTCATTGCGCAGTTTTATCACTAACAAAACTCTGTCTGGATGTAAAATTATCACCGATTATATAGTCACACTCTCGTTTGCTCTGAAATGAGTTCAATCATACAGCGCTTTCAAAAATAATAGTAACACGTGATTAAATGAAGCACCGAATAACGCTTCAATATTTACTGTGAGTGATTTTGAACTTTATTCCGCTCTCCTTTTGCAGATTTCATGAAATTTCATTTCGGGCGGCGGTGACAGTGGCTTGTTTCGCTATCGATTGGATTCTCCCGGCAATTCAATAAGCTAACAGCAGTATCAGGACGCGGAATTAGTATTGGGTGCAATTGATGTTAACAAGTACATTTGTCACACAAATTAATGTGTAACCGCTGTTCATATTAACAGATCAGCCTATTAATCCTACTTGGAAATACAAAAGCTGACTCTAACAAAGCGCAAATCAACAGTCGCCCAAAGTCTATAGAGAAAATGTTTGCTGACAGATAGGACCGTATGGTAATTATTGTCGAAATGATGTGAACGAAACCGACGTGCTTCCGCAGACACTGAAGAGCAAAAGCTGTTCTATATTTTAATACGTTTCCATATAATAGAGTTTCCTTGAATTGCGTTAGGCGATTGAAGATTAAACACTAGCTAATAACTGTCGACGAATATTTACAATTATATGCATATTAATTACAGCTGAACTCCAATCATCCGAATTAACTGGTGTCAGACCCATTTGGATAATCAAAAATTCCGATGATTAGGTGTTTTTTGAATGAAGGGTTTATGTATTTTAATTACAGTAATTTTTAACTGTAAGTACAGTACTGTATGTTGAAAATGGGAGAAATTTTTTTTAAAGAATAAGAGGTTTTAATTAATTAAAATGAAAATGCAACACTTTTATGTACATGTTAAAAAGCGAACTGTATAGTCCAGGTGCTGAAAGTCATTGTTTGCTGAACCTTTCGGTCAAAGCAAGGTGTTTGACTGTCTTCATCCGCTTTCGGGCAGCCAGATCGCGCATCCGCTTGACAGTGAGAAGTTGCATCTGGTTGCACTCGGGCTGACGCTCCATCCACTTCAACGCAGTTTCAACGCCGGCAAACGCTTAACTTCCTTATGGTCCCGTGTCTGCTTCATCGTCGACACTAAGATTGTCTTCTTCCTGGACACTTTCTTCTGTGACACTTCCAATAAGGTCACGATGATTTAGAATCTGAAACTAAGGATCTGACGAATCACACACCAACCATCCTGCTTTATGTCCAGCAGTAACTTCTGAACCTCCAGAAATTTTCAAAAGATTGTTTCTCAGTTCTTTAAGTGGCACGTAATCTTCATCTTGAATTTCCTTTCCTGCAGCTTTTTTTTTCCTTTTTCTCCTTTTCCTTCTCTTCTTCAGTTGATATGCCTTCCCACTTGTTCCACACACGTTTTAATGTGACTGCCTCAACCAAGCTCAACGTTCCAGTCACCATGTAAGCGCAATCTTTCAATTTTATTTTATCGTGGTTCCCCAACACACCTTTTTCGTCTTCGCTCTCTACCAAATGTTGCCTTAAATGTTGTCTTCTGTAATGGCGTTTCATGGTTCCGATAACTGACTGATTCAGTGGTTGCAACGAGCTTTTGGCGTTTGCCGGTAGAAAGATTGTGTAACCTGGCCATTCCCTCCTTCCAAAAATTGCCCGGTGGGGTGAGTTGGTGCATTGTCAACAATCAAAAACACTTTACTGCTTTCTTTTCCAAGAGATTCTTGGTTGCTTTTCCACTTCATAGATGAAAATTTCGTCGCATCACTCGGTAAACGATGCTGCAGTCATCCGAGACTTGGGTTGCTTTTTACGAAAGAGGGGCAGATTTCTAATGTTTTGAAATGCTCTTGGGGTTTTGACTTCACTATCAACAGAGGCAATATTTTATGGCTTGCCACAGAGTTCGTACAGGTACCCACCGTAAAAGGTCTTTCCTAACTTTATGTACTGGAGAACTACACTTCCTTTTATACGCTAAAGTGGTTTTAGACAGAGTTTTTCAAACAAGACCGGTTTTATCTTCGTTGTACCGAAACTCAGGATCATAGGAGTCTGCTACAACTCTAATTTTTTCAATAATATCTTCTGCATCTTTGAAGTCTGCTGATAACTTCTCACCACTTAAATCCGATTCACAGACACCGTGTCTGCAATTCAAACTTCTTAGGCAACCGTTATTTGCTTTAAAGGATGAACAACCAAGATTATGTTCTAAGATCTTAACTTTCTCACAAAGAATCGGTCACGAATTTGGGTTTCACATCGAACGATACTGCAAAAACTACTTGAAAACGGCATCTTCTAATTGTTTGTTGCTACCTCCACTGTTTTTCTTCACGAACTTCCACCTTCGTTTTCAAGCACTGATCACGAAGTTTAAACATATCATTTGTTTTGTATGTTAACCGGGGGCATAGAAACGACGGAGAGGCTCTGTCCCCGCCGCAGCCGCAGTGGCCCACAACCACACGACGACTACCGCAGTCCACTTCACCACTCCGCTGCCCCACACCGAACTCAAGGTTATTGTGCGGTTCGGCCCGCGGTCGACCCCCCAGGGAACGTCTCACACCAGACGAGTGTAACCGCTATGTTTTCGTGGTATAGTAATGCTGGTGTACGCGTACGTGGAGAACTTGTCTGCGCAGCAATCGAGGACATAGTGTAACTGAGGCGGAATAAGGAGAACCAGCTCGCCTTCGCCGAGGCAGATGGAAAACCGCCAAAAAACAATCCACAGAATGGCTGGTTTACCGGACCTCGACACAAATACGCCAGGCGGATTCGTGCCGGGGATCAGGCGCTCCTTCCCGCCCGGAAAACATATTGGTTTACTCCTTTTAACGTCTGAAATCGTTACCTGTCCATCACGGTACATCTCAGCCAACTGTTTACCCACAACACCTTTATCTGATTGCTCTATAATTTTTATTTTATGCACTAACACATTTTATTTTGGAAGCCATGGTGAACGACGAAATGCACTCACATGCCAATCAGTGCATATTGTCAGCAGGTCAGCGCCACACAGACCGGCTAGCACTCAAAAGGAACACTTTTATGCAGTGCGGGCACTTTAGCTCAACGTGTTCGGTGAGAGTAACTTGGCTGCCCTGTGTAATAAAAAGAACTACGTTAATGGATCACCGATGAACCTGAACAAGCGTCATGGTACGTCCGCACCGAACACATAGAACAAACAGTAACTAGCGAAATGAAATTAAAAAAAAAACTGGTGAGCCAGACCAGCCACCTGCCAATGGTGACTCACCATCCATTATTTTGCGATTCTCGTAATCAGCGATTCGGAAAGGAAAAGCTCGGGTAATTGGAGTTCTACTGTACTACGCAAAGGTACTCTTCCATAAGAATGAATTATAAATTATGAATACAGTATTCAAGAGTAAATAATAGTCGTTCAGAATAACAATTTTAAGAGAAAGAAGAATTTTGTTTGGGGCAAAATCTTCCACTTATTTATTAATCTAGTTGAGGGAAGTATGTGGTAATGAACAATTATTTATCAGAAAAAGTAGTGTAAAATATATTCAGTAGATGAGCATCCACACTGTCATTTATCCATAGAAAACACAGCTTCAGCACTATGATATTAACAGGTTTCCTTGCATTAACAGTCTCACTGTGAGACCGTGTCATTCTATGTTCTCAAGCAATACTCTCACATTTCCATTTATATCTAAACAGCGGTGATAGATTCGCTCTTGATGTAAATACACTCAAATGATAATTTATAATAATTATGTTTCTTCAGTTACTGTAAAATTCAAAGTGCATGGATGGTAATTTGCATCCGAGCGCATGTAAAAAGTAAGTTTTTATAATTATAGAATAAACTGACAAAAAACTAAACACTCTTTCTCAGACTAAAAGTCATTTTTGTGATTCAGTGTTCGAAATATTGGTGAAATTTTGGACGAAATTAAAATATTTCTATAAACTCCGAAACTCATACAAATTACTGGTACGTTTTCGGTAAAGTATGTACCACATGTGGTGTAGCAACTCTATTGTTAAGGTTTATGTTAATGAACGCAGCAGCTCATTAAAATTGGAGACGAAACAATCTCTGCCAAGATGCAGAATACCATTGTGCTGAATGGAAACAGTTTGTCGGCATCACACAGTTCTAATAGACATTTGTGGTTCTTAAATTAACCACGTTTCTAGTTACGAAGTGACTTTAATGGAATGTACATCGTCATCATCAGTATCTATTCCATCTCAGAGAACATTTTTATGTATGGTACTTGTAAACTGATCAAAAAATTATGTTTGTATGCATTAAAATCTTCCTCATCATGTTATAACCAACAAGAAGTGGGTTTTGCGTCTTAAGCATACTGCAAACAATTACAGAGTATTTTTGACCCGAATAGTTTTGGTTTAGTTTATAAAGCATCTTCTCTGGTAATTCTGGATGAATGGATACATTATATGTGTGAACATTTTAGTTCAAATGGTTCAAATGGCTCTGAGCACTATGGGACTTAACTTCTGAGGTCATCAGTCCCCTAGAACTTAGAACTAATTAAACCTAACTAGCCTAAGGACATCACACACATCCATGCCCGAGGCAGGATTCGAACCTGCGATCGTAGCGGTCGCGCGGTTCCAGCCTGTAGCGCCTAGAACCGCTTGGCCACTCCGGCCGGAAACATTTGACTATTTATAAGTAAAAGTACATTCTATGACAAAAAACGACGCTCCACGAAGGAATTATACGAATGGGACAGACATCGGTTTACATGAAGTATATCGTTTGACAAACAAGTAATTACAGTTTCTGGAAAACTGGATGATTTATTTAAGAGAAAGAGCTTCAGAAATTGAGTTATTCATTAATTCATTGTTCCACCTCTGGTCCTTTTGCAGGCAGTTATTCGGTTAGGCAGTGACTAATGGAGTTGTTAGGTGTTCTCCTCAGGGTTATCGTGCCCAATTCTGTCCAGTTATTGCACTGGATCGTCAAAATCCCGAGATGGAGAGCCCCACCCATAAAGCTGAAAACGTACTCAATTAGGTAGCTATCCAGCGACCCTGCTAGACAAGGTAGGGTCCGGTTAGCACGAAGACAAGAAGTAGAAACTCTCGTCGTATTCTGAAAGGCATTACCGTGCCGAAATGTAAATCCAGCGTGGCTCACCTCGAAGGGCAACATAACGGAGTGCAGAACATCGTCGACGTATCGTTGTGCTACAAGGATGACAATCAAAGGGGTCCCTCTAAGAAACAAAATGGCACCCCTAGCCATTGCTCGCTGCTGTAGGTCACCGGGGCTTAATTCCAAGCATTAGCCATTCAGTATTGAGGTATTGAGGTATCTCAGTCAATTAGATCCCAGACCGAAGACGCGTCTGTAGATCCACCGCATAGCAGTGGGGTAACTATCTCATTATCTCCCGGCATATGGCCCAACAACTCGGAGTATTTATTTATTTATTTAGTTATTTAACCTGATCAGATTAGGGCCATCAGGCCCTCTCTTACATCGGACCAGTGTTCCACACATGCAGCACTTCACACATCAGAGTTACATCATGACCATAGTTTAAATGAGAATATTAGCTTACTCTAGTGACAATATGAATAAAGAGTAGTGACTAAGACCTAATAAAGTAAATGCGGCAGTATTTTTACAACAGGTGCTATACATACAGATTATGATAAAAGCAATAATAATAACAGTAAAAAAATGTAATGATAAACATGACTAAGATCTAATAAATTAAATGCTGGCAGTATTTTTACAGCAGGTGCTATACATACAGATTATGATAAAAGCAATAATAAGCAATAATAATAACAGTAAAAAAATCAAATAATAATGATAAAAATGAGAAGGATTGGCAATAGTAATGAAGGTTTGTGCAGATGTGTGTAAAGTAGATGTTTACTAGTTTAGCGTGTTTTGGGGAATGGAGATTTAAGGAGGGGGAAAGAGGGAAGTAATGAGGTGAAGTGCATTCATGTACAGAGGCAGGCATTACTGTGGCTTAAGTAGATACGTAATTAACTGTTTTTTGAAGCTGGACATGCTTTTAAGTTATCTAACATAACGAGGGAGGTTATTCCAGAGTCGGGTTCCCACTACTGTAAAGGACTTGGAGAAGGTGACTGAGCGATGCAGTGGAACGGAGAGGACATTATTATAATGGGAACGTCTGTTTCTGTCATGTTGTTCCGACATGAGCGTTAGGGACGAGGAGAGATATGAGGGACAGTTTACATTTATATGGCAGTAGATGAGACAGAGTGTATGGAAATCTCTGCGTTTGTCTGCACGTAGCCAGACAATTTTGCATATGCTGGTGAAATGTGATCAAAAAGTCGAACGTCACAAATATATCGGACTCAGGCATTCATGACCAGTTCAAGACGTCGAGAATTTTCCTGAGAGAGGTCTTGTAGGATAATATCGCTGTAGTCAATGATTGGGAGTATAAGCGTTTGTACTAATTTCTTTTTCAGATCGAAAGGGAAGAGTTTTTTATATTTTTGTAGGACATGAAGGGACGCTGATGCTTTTTTGCACACTGCAGTTACGTGCTCTGTCCAATTTAGATTTTCATCTATTATTACTCCCAAACTCTTTGCTGAGGGAGAGAAGTTAATATTTGTTCCATTTAGGATAAGAGGTGGTACGGATTCCCGATGTTTTGGGCTAATGGGCTTAGAGTGACCAACAAGTACCGCTTGGGTTTTAGATGGGTTTAGTTTTAGACCTATGTCCTGTGCCCATTTTGACAGTGATTCGAGGTCAGTATTGAAATTTTCAATAGCTTTCTTGAGATTGCTTGGTTTCGCACTTAGATACAACTGAAGGTCATCAGCATACATATGGTATTTGCAATAGGTCAGAACCGATGACACGTCGTTTACATACAGAGAGAAGAGTATAGGACCTAATACTGAGCCTTGGGGAACGCCTGACACTACCTGCCGCCATTGTGATTTTATATTCCCAGACAATACACGTTGCTGACGAGACGTCATGTATGAGCGAAACCATTGCACTGCACTTGGTGAGAAATTTAGACTGCAAAGTTTGGCTAGTAAGATGTCGGAGTCGACAGTACCAAATGTTTTGCTGAAATCTAAGAAGCAAATAATAGTCGCTTCTTGTCTGTCCATGGCAAGTTTCAGGTCCTGTCACCTTTATCAGAGCAGTTGTTGTGCTTCGATGTTTACGGAAACCTGATTGGTATTCGTCTAATAGGTTGTTAGTAGTGAGGTAGATGGTGAGCTGGTCATGAACTATATATTCTAAGGCCTTTGATAGTGTAGGAAGAAGGCAGATGGGGCGGTAGTCAGAGAGTGCTATGGCTATGTCCTTTTTAGGCAGTGGCTTAATTTGTCCCAGTTTCCAGGCCTCAGGGAAAACATTTGTGATTAATGAATCGTTGAAAATGTCTGTTATAGAGGGCAGTAGTTGGTCAATAATAAGTTTTACCATCTGGATAGTGATACCATCATGTCCAGTAGATGCTGATCTAATCCGCATTATGGCTTCCTGGACAGTACTGCAAGTGAAGTGCTGTAGATAGATTTTTTCTTTGCTACAGGCGTTCAGCCCCATGAAGTAATCAATGATTCTCTGTTTTTTTTGCAGTACAATTTTGGTTGTAGGTAACGTGAAGAAACGGTTTAGTTCTTCAGCTGGGACCATGTGATTTTCTGCAACTTTTATTTTGCCTAAACCGAGACTACGAAGATTTTTCGACAGGATAGCTGGTCTACATCTATTGTCAGCTAATGTACGGGCATATCTGAGCTTAGCATTTCTCACCGCTTGACTGATTTGTTTCGTTTCTGCTTGTATACAGCATGATTTTCAGGTGTAGGGCGTATCTTGTATGCTCGATGTGCAGCATCTCTGTGATTCATGAGCTGTTTTAGTTCATCAGTCAGCCAGGGTGCAGGTTGCCTTTTTACTTTTCTGGTCTTTATTGGAGCATATTTGTCATACAGTTGAGTAATTTTGTTAGTGAAATCCTGGAGTTTGTCGTTTATGTCCATGAGGGGAGTAGAGGTCATCCCCCAAACTATTTCTTGTGCCTCAGTTTCGAGCTCAGGCAAATTTATGCGTTTGAGGTCTCGGTATGTAGACAGTTTTTCTTTCTTTCTAGGACATTCTAGTGAATACGTCATGGAAATGATGTCATGGGCAGACATGCCAGGCGCAGACATTTCAGAGGTGCGGATTATTCTGTTCGGAGATTTCGTTGCGAATATATCAATGAAAGTGTGACTGGTAGTCGTGTGATGAGTAGGTGCCAGCTCAAGTAGCGTCATATTTGAGGAAGAAAGCATCCTCTTAAATTTCCCAGTGGAAGGACTATTTCACAGAAAATTAATGTTAGTGTCACCTGCTATAATTACATGTTCATATGACGATTCGAGACTAGAGAGGGCAGTTTCGAAGCAGGCGAACCCACCTACTTAAGGAGGTTTGTAAAGGACACATATTAAGCACTTTCTGTTAAGTGACTTGATATCTATGAACATATATTTCACTTGTTTATCTACATTGTTGTCGGATGTGTGTAGTACTGTAGGTGACAAATCAGAGCGTATTAAGCCTCTACTCCGTCCCCTCGTCTGTTGCATCTGTCGTGCCTGAGAAAGATATAGCCATCTAGGCTTACGGAAGTTGGAGGAATACTTGGTTTGAGCCAAGTCTCTGACAAAAGTATTACGTGTATATCAGCAGTTTGAAATATGTATGTGCAATATGCAACTTGGTGCGTTCGGGTGTTGATTGCCCGAGGAGGTTGCCGACCGATGTTTGCGGGTCGTGGTTGGCGGTGACTAGAGGGTCTGGCATGAGGAATGCGGAAGGCGTGTGAAGGAGGGGGGTGAGGGTTGGTCCGGGGTGCCATAACAACAGGACCCCTCTTGTTGACATCCGCAGTACTGGTACAGCGCAGCGGTTCGTCGATATTCTACGCCCTGTTTCGTCGCCCTACGTGGGAAGCCATACTGCAAATACATTTCGGCGAGACAATGGTCTACGGCACACGGCGAGAGTTGCTACTCCTTGTCCTCGTGGTCGTCTCCCCCCCCCCCCCCCACCTTGGCCAGCAAGGATGCCGGATCTCTCCCCAATTGAGGACATTTAGAGCATTAAGGAAAATGCCCCCAACCAGCTCGGGATTTTGACGATCAGTCAATCCAATCGGGAAGAATTTGGCACGATATCCCTCAGGGGAACACCCAACAACACTATTAGTCAGTGCATAGCCGAATGACGGCTCGCGTATGTGCCAGAGATGACGCAACACGCTGTTGACTTTCTCTCGGGGTACTTTCTGTCTTGAGTAAATCATTCAGTATTTCTGCAATTGTAGTCATTTTTGTCTGTAAAAGTGCATCCCACCTATCGATTTCCGCTCCATTCCGATAATTTCTTTGTTGTACATCTTTTTGTTGCTGTGTTATAAAATAAGTGTGCAACTTAATGGCTTTCTTCAATGCAGTAACTGAAAGTTACAATTAATTGAGGCCACACAGGCACGGTAGCAGAAAGTGGTTTTCTTGCTATTGTTCCTTAATTGGCATCCTTCTTACGCTACTATTATTACACAGTTGTCTGATACCAAGCACTACAATGGAAAGGTGGTGACAGAATAGTAAATAACACATAACATTATTTATTTATTTATTTATTTTACAAATTGGTACCGTTCGATGTAATATCTAAGTGATATCCGGCTGTCTCCTGGCAGTCTGTGATAGTTTCACTATATCTGACAGTAATGCGCAGCCACGGTGTTAATGACCATAGTTCCCCATAAATAGCGACTGCGAAGTCTTAACGGTGATGTACTGAGCTCTCTGCGGCCAAAGAACTGAATGATCTTCTGGTCTGAGACTGCATGAGTTTCTACAAAGCATTGTGTTTTCTGCCTGTCGCCGGAATAATTTTCATGTATGCCAATACGAGACTGAAGAAATGTCGGCCATGTTGTGTAGCGCTCTGTTCGTTGACTGTCCACTCTTTATGTGAACAAGTATGATGTCCAGACAAACGAGGTGCACACCAGAAAGAGGTACGAATTTTACTTATTTTTTTATTGTTCCGAGGGACCAAATTAGGGAGAAGTCTCCATGGTCATGGAACGAGTCAATACAGGGAATTATAACACGATAGTAGAAACAGATAAAATGAAATATGCAAAACATATTCACGTGATAAGTCTTAAGTTTAAATAAAGAAAATCAACAATGTGACAATGGAATTTGCTTAATTTTTTAGCTCTTCCAGGAGCTCCTCGACAGAATAGAAGAAGTGAGCCATGAAGAAACTCTTCAGTTTAGACTTAAAAGAGCTTGGGCTACTGCTAAGATTTTTGAGTTCTTGTGGTAGCCTATTGAAAATGGATGCAGCAGAATACTACACTCCTTTCTGCACAAGAGTCAAGGAAGTGCATTCCATAAGCAGATTTGATTTCTGCCTAGTATTAACTGAGTCACAGCTGCTAACTCTTGTGAATAGGCTAATATTGCTAACAGCAAACGACATTAAAGAAAATATGTACTGTGAGGGCAATGTCAGAATTCCCAGACTATTGAATAGGGGTCGACAAGAGGTTCTCGAACTTACACCACACATAGTTCGAACAGCCCGTTTGTGAGCCAAAATACCCTTCTGAATCAGAAGAATTACCGCAAAAAATAATACCATACGACATACGTGTACGAAAATATGCGAAGTAGACTACTTTTCGTGTTGAACTGTCACTTATTTCAGATACTGTTCTAATAGTAAATAAAGCAGCATTTAGTTTCTGAACAAGATCATGGACGTGGGCTTTTCACAACAGCTTACTACCTATCCGAACGCCTAAGAACTTGAACTGTTCCGTCTCGCTTATAATATGCCCATTCTGTCTGATCAAGATATAGGTTCTTGTTGAATTGTGAGTTAGAAACTGTAAAAACTGAGCCTTACTATGATTTAGCAACAAATTATTTTCCACAAGCCACGAACTTATTTCATGAACTACATTATTTGATACTATTTCAATATTACACACAAGATCCTCCACTACCAAGCTAGTGTCATCAGCAAACAGAAATATTTTTGAATCACCTGTAACACTAGAAGGCATATCATTTATATAAATTTGAGCGACATCTGGAAGCTCCTGCAAGGGTCTGAGAGGCGCCAGACAAATTGTTATGCAAACGCGAAGGTGGCCTCTCGGAGTTTTTGGTGTGTACCCTTTACAATGGGACAAATGGTCCGCCCGCTGCTCTTTGTTGTCGGAACTCGGTGCAGAATGTTCCTTGATACCCTAGCTCTGCTGTGTTACATTCTTAGGCGGCGCGCCCACCAACACGGAGTAAAAAGCAACGTGACGCATGTAGTAATAGGAATAACCGAATGTAAATCAGTTCAGTCGATTGTTAGAAAACAATGGACTCACTCGCTTGTAGTTTCAAACATGGATTGAATTAATCATTCATTGTTTTGACTGATACCAGTCTGTCAGAGCAATTCGATGAAACCACTGACAGCGGCCGTCATTGTTGCATATTCACTGAATTACTAATTCTTTCTTCGAGTGAAATGTTTCTCTCGTTTGGAACATGTTTTCCTTCTTCCAAGTGAAACTGTTTTATTCGACTGAGCATTCATTCTTCTCAGTAAACCTAGTCTTTACTACTCTCATTACAGACGTGTGCAGATTATTCGATGATAATATTTGTATCTGGTTTAATAATCCGATGACGCCAATAAGCCAAAACCAGTAATGACAGTTTTGTGACGTACGTTCCAGGCGACACGTAACAGACTTCGTGTCTTTAATGGGTACTTTTATGAGCTGAAGTAAGGCAGAAGTGTAGAACTGGGATACACATACCACTGGAAGGTAGCTCTATAAACGCTCCCTCCCTCTGGGTGTACGTTAAGATATGTCTGGGAGTACACCAAAGCTAATGAATCTATAATACATGTTCATTTAATCAAGTACTAAACAGACTAATTTGTCTTTTCATCTTTGACAGTTAACTAGTATATCACTCTGGATTAACTTGTTCTAGATGCAGCTAACCTTTAAGTAATTAAGGTGGGGTACAAAATTGAGCGTAAAAGTTCCATTACCGCTCCGTGAGGAAAGAAAGCAAATCTTGCCAAGTTTTAGCGACTTTTCCAAAAAAAAAAAAAAGTATTGAAATTGCTCTGAGCACTATGGAACTTAACATCTGAGGAAATCAGTCCCCTAGATCGTAGAACTACTTAAACATAACTAACCTGAGGACATCACACACATCCATGCCCGAGGCAGGATTGAAACCTGCGACCTTAGCGGTGGCATGGTTCCAGACTGAAGAGCCTAGAACCGCTCGGCCACAAAGGCCGGCGGGACTACTCGCGTTCCGGTTTAGTGGAAAGAGGTAACGATGTCCATCACTTAAAAATCATTTGAATCTACCTCTTAAACACTTATTCAGCTGTTTCTTTGTGGGCAGAAATTAGATTAAAAACTACATAGCTATACGCAGATCAATCCACGCACAAAAGCGTGTTCACATTTTCCGTATCACAAATCCTTTTCATACCTGAGTACCGCCCGATTGACCGTATCGGGTGATAATTTGTCATTTTTGCTACTAATGATAAAATATTGAGCAAATATTTTAAAGAAATGCCACCATCGCCAATTGAGTGATATTTTTGTTGATCAGCGTGATTTTTAGGCCACACGGACAAATCCAAGTGTATTTTTATACTCTGATTTCAATATAATAATACTGGTAATAGTATTTACCGCTTCACTGCCTTGTGAAATACCGAAATATTGCAGCTCCAAAGTTCTGACAAAGCCAAATAACAACTACAGTGCTCAAGATTTTAAACATGGCTGAAAAAGCAACTGTTGAAATTCTTCACGATAAATGATGACAGCCAAAGCAGTTGCAGGATAAAAATTTATTAAAATTCTTGATCAAGGTTTCGGTAAATATAAATATACCTTCATGTGAAGTAAAATATCCTGAACAAGAAAACACTTTCAGTAGCTAAATCTTAGGATCGTAAATGTGAAAGAAAAACACTATAGTTTAAGTAACCGTAAAATTACCATAGTGTTACAGGCACAAAACCTGTAGTCACTTACTAAAATTACATACTGCAATGGAGATTAATAAAACAATTATTCCAAAGGCGTCGTCAGTAGTTAAGACATCATCTCCATTTATACAACATGACTGTGGACATAGGGTCGATGCGAACAAAGTTTAGCATCAGTACTTCGCCTATGAACTATCGAGCTGGGGTGCCCAAGCGGTTAAAGGCGCTACAGTCTGGAACCGCGCGACCGCTACGGTCGCAGGTGCGAGTCCTGCCTCGGTCATGGATGTGTGTGATGTCCTTAGGTTAGTTAGGTTTAAGTAGTTCTAAGTTCTAGGTGACTGATGACCTCAGATGTTATGTCCCATAGTGCCCAGTGCCATTTCAACCACTTGAACTATCGTGACGAGAGTATGAAAGTCCTAGGGCAGATAGTTTCGCTGAGAGAGGGCACTTGTGGTATGTGCCAGACACTCACGCACATTAAAATTCATGGATACATACACATGGGCAAAAAATTATCAAAGGTTGTGCTGATTAAAACCTTCTCTAATTAATAAATAAAACATATCAAAACCATATTAAATACATCTACGTAAAATAGAAAATGTGCAACCAATTTACCTGTGTCCTAGTGTTAAGTAGACGAAGCTTGCGCTATGGAGCACATCTAACAAGAATTTTATCCTGCAACTGTTTTGGCTGTCATCATTTTTCGTGAAGACTACTGTGCTGCTATGGATAGACAGATAGATAGATAGGTAGATAGATGTATAGGTAATTAAGCTCCGTAAAAGGGCGTGCATATTTTTAACTTGTCAAAATGTTAGCAGGGGGCGCATTTAACTAGTTTTTCAGCTGCTTTATTGTTACAAACTTATCAATAATTAGAAACTCTCACAACAGCACACAGCACAAAAACAATAAACGGTAGTAGTTACATTAAATTGAACTGCAAGTAAGAACTGAACTGACTAACAAAACAACAACTGAGCTTAACGGAGGCCAACAGTTGTCTTGGCGAGGTCTGGGATGGGCTGTAGCCGATAGTACTGTGGATGTATAAGACAGTTTAAATCTATCGTTGGCCTTGCTGAGTATTCCTTGTTGAGTATTCCTTTTTCCTCATATGATTGAAAATCATAATACCATTAAATTTCCCTACATAGTGACTAGGTCTCGTGTAATTTCACTTTGGTCGTTGCGGGGTGGGGGTGGGGGGGGGGGGGGTGTTACTCTCGTGGCCTCAAACAATAGGCAGTGCACCAAGAAAGCGGAAGTCAAAAACTGTTCGCCATGTGAAATCATTACATAGAACCAGCGAAAGAACTTAAAAGATCGTGTCACTTCTAGTTTGAATTAATCAAAGAGCGTATTTCCTCCATTCTTTGCGTAAAACTACATTTATGCCCCATTTAAATGTGCCACATATTGCTTAGAAACAAGCTATTTCACAGTCCGCAGCTCGTGGTCGTGCGACAGCGTTCCCGCTTCCCGCGCCCGGGTTCCCGGATTCGATTCCCGGAAGGGTCAGGGATTTTCTCTGCCTCGTGATGCTTGGTTGTTGTGTGATGTTCTTAGGTTAGTTAGGTTTAAGTAGTTCTAAGTTCTAGGGGACTGATGACCATAGATGTTAAGTCCCGTAGTGCTCAGAGCCATTTGAACCAAGCTATTTCACAATACTCGGGGCGGTAAATGAATAATGGGACAATATACGTTGCGTATGTATTTCATCTGGGCAACAGGTCATTTAAGCTAAACAAGGGACGGCCCCGCAAAATACGGGGCGTCTGTTCACTCTAGAGTAGGCACTACCACTTCTCCATAATTGTAGAAACCACCCTTCTGAGAACTCACATTAATATCCTGGAAACCAGAATGCTATCGAGTTGAGAAACTGGCTCTGTAGTTTCTTTCTTAACACTACTGGAGGGTTGTTTTGGAAGAAGAGAGCATGCAAGTAGCTACGTAACGAAAGGACCTAAATTCCACAGTAAAAATATTTGCAGACATGGTTTATAGAAAAGAATGTTATGTATTTCTCTTTAGTTTTACATTTATTTCTTTTCCACAAATTCATAAAATTGACTTCGTACACTCATCTCCGATATTTTACTTGCAATCCTTCTGCATTCCCCTATCTTGACCGTTCATATTGTTTTCTTCAGCAGTGCTATGATCATAAACTCTCGGGTGTCTGGGTGGGTCGCCGTAATTTCACCACGATATTTCGATAAATAGACTCGTCACCATATCCAGGTGACCTCTGATGACTGCTGCAGGGGCCAATTGCAAATGGCAAAAGGTCTCTTTCTCGAAATATCGTAGAGATATTACGACGTTACACAAGATACACACGAGAATTCTTCATGTTAGAAATTCGCCGGGAAAATATCAGATAGCGTAACGTGGATATTTCTCCACACGACCAACGACGTGAATACTGAATTGAGGATCGTTTATGATTTTGCAGGGCAGAGACAACAGCAAAAGGAAACAAGAGACTTTTATTGAGTGTCACTAGCACAGGCTGGCGCGTGCCGAAAGTGGAGCACGTGGCAATCTTCTGGCAGTCACGTGGCGTAGCACATGGCAACAATTGTGATGCTTCAGTGAGGCAGTTGCTGACCCTTTAGAATGTGCTCGTTGCATCCTATGTAGGGAGCCAGTTGCAACTCTCGCGGCATGCCGCAGCATTTTCCACGCCTGTCAGACGCTTGCGCTGCCGAACACCTGTGTAATTGTAACAGGCAACCCGTGTGTACTCTATGGAGGTTTCGGAAACGTTTTGTGCTGCGCGTCGACTGCAGCTGTCAACGTCACCTTCCACATCTGTGACTGCGTTACTAGCGCCACGGGGTGTTCTTACCAAGAAAGCAGTGAAGCAAAAGTTACATTAAAAGGAATTTGTTCTTCATTCAAGGGAGAATGAGTTGTCAAAGGTATAGAAATATTTTTCGGTTGTACACTGCACGCATTCCAACGGATATGTTCCTTTAATGCAGTTTAGATCGTGTGATTTTACTTACGGCTTCAAAAATGAGTCATTGACGGCAACGCTAATTCAAAAATGGTTCAAATGGCTGTGAGAACTATGGGATTTAACTTCTGAGGTCATCAGTCCCCTAGAACGTAGAACTACTTAAACTCAACTAACCTAAGGACATCACACACATCCATGCCCGAGGCAGGATTCGAACCTGCGACCGTAGCGGTCGCGCGGTTCCAGACTGTAGCGCCTAGAACCACTCGGCCACCTCGGCCGGCAAACGCTAATTAGGCGCAAATTTGTTAAACTTTTGAAACATGGAAACACCGCATCAGTATCTGCAAGAACAAAATCTACTTTTGTTAGTAATTGCGTAGGACTCTTCATACTGGACCTTTTTTTTTTTAGTCATCAGTTTACTGACTGGTTTGATGCGGCCCGCCACGAATTCCTTTCCTGTGCTAACCTCTTCATCTCAGAGTAGCACTTGCAACCTACGTCATCAATTATTTGCTTGACGTATTCCAATTTCTGTCTTCCTCTACAGTTTTTGCCCTCTACAGCTCCCTCTAGTACCATGGAAGTCATTCCCTCATGTCTTAGCAGACGTCCTATCATCCTGTCCCATCTCCTTATCAGTGTTTTCCACATATTCCTTTCCTCTCCGATTCTGCGTAGAACCCCCTCATTCCTTTCCTTATCAGTCCACCTAATTTTCAACATTCGTCTATAGCACCACATCTCAAATTCTTCGATTGTCTTCTGTTCCGGTTTTCCCACAGTCCATGTTTCACTACCATACAATGGTGTACTCCAGACGTACATCCTCAGAAATTTCTTCCTCAAATTAAGGCCGGTATTTGATATTAGTAGACTTCTCTTGGCCAGAAATGCCTTTTTTGCCATAGCGAGCCTGCTTTTGATGTTCTCCTTGCTCCGTCCCTCATTGGTTATTTTACTGCCTAGGTAGCAGAATTCCTGAACTTCATTGACTTCGTGACCATCAATCGTGATGTTAAGTTTCTCGCTTTTCTCTTTTCTACTACTTTTCATTACCTTCGTCTTTCTCCGATTTACTCTCAAACCATACTGTGTACTCATTAGACTGTTCATTCCGTTCAGCAGATCATTTAATTCTCCTTCACTTTCCTGGACATACGTTCCTGCAATATGATCAATGGTGAAGTGTTCAGGAACTTAAATCAGAATCTCTTAGATATAGGTGCGCAGTATGCAAAATCTGGCCTGGTAAATGTTAACGGTGTCCTTCTCACCCGTCAACGGTTTCACGGAATATTTCTGACGCAATGAAAAAATCAAAGCAGATGTCCAACAGGAAATAAAAATTGCTGAGCAACCAGTGCATGTACCTTTGAACTTATGGTTTTATAAATATACTAAAACTTAACATGTTACCATTGTTGGTCACTATATGACTCCCGAAATGCCGAATAAATCGCACGTTTTATGTGCGGCGGAATGTCCCGCTGAAAACGCTAAATCTGGTCATAAGATTCGAAAGGAAACTTTGTCTGACCTACAAGTTACGACATTTCTGTCGCAGACTTAGAGGGTGGAATATTTTGTAGTATACCAGGCTCCTAGTACTGCGTCGGCGTTTTCGCCGTGTAAGGGACTCCCCTGTATTGCACACCGCATAGCAACCGTGCCAAGACACGTGTTAAATGAAGATAAATTTCTCAAAGAATTTGCGCCACAAAACAGCGGGTCTGAATAAACTACTCACTAAAACGGTGAAGTCCCTGATAGATATCCACTGGATACCTTTGTCGAAATGATAGAGCCTGTGGAAAACGCCATTAACGAGAAACTTCCTGGCAGATTAAAACTGTGTGCCGGACCGAGACTCGAACTCGGTGCCTTCGCCTTTCGCGGGTAAATGCTCTACCAACTGAGTTACTTAAGCACAACTCACGCCCCATCCTCACAGCTTTAAATCCACCAGTACCTCGTCTCCTACCTTGGGTAGCTCAGTTGGTAGAGCACTTTTCCGCGAAAGGGAAAGGTCCCGAGTTCGAGTCTCGGTCCGCCACACAGTTTTAATCTGCCAGGAAGTTTCATATCAGCGCACACTCCGCTGAAGAGTGAACATTTCATTCTATAACCATTGTCGAGATCACAGTCATATTATCAGAACGGTACCAAGTGCATCGATTAGAAGACTGAAATAGGGAGCTTGCTACAGTTTTCATTCATTTCCTCACGAAGGTTCGAGACATCACATATGAGCTTGAAGCAAAGAAGCACCCAACACTTCATTTTGTTTTGATTAGGTACTACGAGATTCCTCTCCCCATGAAGCATGGACCTTGCCGTTGGTGGGGAGGCTTGTATGCCTCGGCGATACAGAAAGCC
Organism: Schistocerca gregaria; assembly: GCF_023897955.1. NCBI lineage: Eukaryota > Metazoa > Arthropoda > Insecta > Orthoptera > Acrididae > Schistocerca > Schistocerca gregaria. Next base: position 101,014,499 of record NC_064920.1, read on the forward strand.
GGACCGTAGCTGCAACCACAAAGAAAAGCTGTGTTGAGAGGCCAGACAGACAATCGTGCGGCTCCTGAAGAGGGACAGCAGCCTTTTATGTAGTTGCAGGGGCATCAGTCTGGATTATTGACTGATCTGACCTTTCAAAATCAACCAAACCAGCCTTGCTGTGGAGCTACCGCGATCGGCTGAAAGCAAGAGGAAACTACAGATGTAATTTCTCCCGATGACATGTAGCTCTACTGTATGGGTAAATGATGATGCCATCCTCTTAGGTACAATATTCCGGAGGTAAAATAGTCCCCCATATCGATCTTCGGGCGAGGACTACTCAGCCGGATTTCGTTACCAGGAGAAACGGAACTGGCGCTATACTGATCGAAGAGTAAAAGGTCAGATCCCCTTATCGAGCAGGTATGTTAGAAAATTTAAAAAGTAAAACGAGTAGGTTAAAGTTACATATAGTGGGAATTAGAGATGTTCCGTGGCAGAAGTAACAGGACTTCTGGCCACGTGAGTACAGGTTATAAATACAAAATCAAAAAGGGGACTGCAGGAGTAGATTTCATGTCGAATAAAAAATAGGAACGCCGCCGAGTTATTATGAACAGCATAGTGAACGCATCATTGTAGCCAGGACAGCAACGAAGCCCACACCCACCACAGTAGTACAAGTTTATATGCCAACTAGCTCCACAGATGAGGAGATTGAGAAAATGTATGATGTGATAAAAGAAATTATTCAGAGTGTTAAGGGAGACAAAAATTTTATAGTCATATGGGACTGGATTTCGATATTAGGAAAACGAAGAGAAGGAAACGTAGTAGGTGAATATGGATTAGGAGAAAAGGAACTGAAAGAGGAGCACGCCTGGCAGAATTTTGCCCAGAGCATAATTTAATCGTAGTTAACATTTCGTTTAAGGATCATGAAAGAATGTTGTATACGTGAAAGACACCTGGAGACTCCGGAAAGTCTTAGACTGATTACATAATTTTAAAACAGAGATTTCGGAAGCAGGTTTTAAACTGTAAGATATTTTCAGTAGCAGATGTGGACTGTGACCACAATTTATCGGTTATGAACTGCAAATTAAAACTGATGAAACTGCAAAAAGGCAGGAATGTAAGGAGATGGGACCTGAAAACTGAAAAAAAAATAAGTAGCAGAGAGTTTGAGAGCGAGCGTTAGGAAACGATTTACAAGGACAGGGAAAGGAATACAGTAGAAGGAGAAAAGCTTTAAAATATGAAATAGCGAAGAGAACAGAGTGTCAAGTAGATAAAAAGGCGAGGTCTAGTAGAAATCTTTGGGTAATACAAGAGATATTGAATTTAGTCGATGAAACGAGAAAATATAAAAATGCAATAAATGAAGCGGGCTAAAGGGAATACAAAAATTTAAAAATTGAGATCTGCAGGAAGTGTAAAATGGCTAAACAGGAAATGCTAGAGGACAAATGTAAGGTTGTAGAAGCATACATCACCAGAGGTAAGACAGATGCCGCCTACAGGAAAATAAAAGAGACCTTTGGTGAGAAGAGAACCATCTGTATGAATATCAAAAGCTCAGATGGAAAACCAGTCTTACGCACAGAAGGAGAAGCAGAAAGATGAAAGGAGTATGCAGAGGGTCTGCACAAGGGAGATGTACTTGAGGGCAATGTAATAAATATGGAAGAGGACGTAGATGAAGATGAAATGGGAGATATGATACTGCGTGAAGATCTAAGCCGAAACAAGGATCCGGGACTAGACAACATTCGATTAAAGAGCCAGCCATGGCAATAATCTTCCATCTGGTGAGCAAGTTGTATGAGACAAGACAAATACCTGCAGACTTCAAGATGAATATAATAATTGCAATTTCAAAGAAGCAGTTGCTGACAGGTATGAAAATTACCAAGCTTTCAGTTTCATACGCCACAGTTACAAATTACTTACAGGAAGCCTTTGTAGCAGAAGGGAAAAACTGGTAAAAGCCGACCTCGAGCATGATCAGTTTGGATTCCAGAGAAATGTAGTAACACGCGAGGCAATACTGACCTTACGACTTCTCACATAAGATAGTTTTGTAGACTTAGAGAAAGCTTTTGACAATGTTGACTGGAATACTCTCTTTCAAATTGTAAAGGTCGAGGGGGTAAAACACAGGGAGCAAAGGCTATTTACAATTTGTACAAAAACCAGATGGCGGTTATAAGACACGAAAGGGAATCAGTGGGTGAGAAGGGAGTGGGACAGGTTTGTAGCCTATCCCCGATGTTATTCAATCTGTGTATTGAGCACGCAGTTAAGAAAACAAAAGAAAAATTCGGAGTAAGGATTAAAATCCAGGAAGAAGAAATAAAAACTTTGTGGTTTGCCGATGACATTTTAATTGTGTCGGAGACAGCAAAAGAGTTGGGAGAGCAGTTGAACGGAATGGGTAGTGTCTTGAAAGGAGTATGTAAGACGAACGAGAATAATGGAAGGTAATCGAATTAAATCAGGTAATGCTGACAGAATTAGATTAGGAAATGTGACACTTAAAGTAGTAGATGGATTTTGCTATTTGGCAAGCAAAATAACTGATGAAGGTCGAAGAAGGGAGGATATAAAATGTAGAGTGGCAATGGGTGGAAAATCATTTATAAGGAAAAGAAATTTGTTGACATTGAGTATAATAGATTAAAATCACAGGAATTCGTTCCTGAAAGTATATGTATGGATCTGAAATATGGATGATAAACAGTTTAGACAAGCAGAGAGTACAAGCTTCTGAAGTATTGTGCTACAGGAGAATGCTGAAGATTAGATGGATAGATCACGTAGCCGGCTGGAGTGGCCGAGCGGTTCTAGGCGCTACAGTCTGGAACCGGGCGACCGCTAAGGTCGCAGGTTCTAATCCTGCCTTGGTCATAGAAGTGTGTGATGTCCTTAGGTTGGTTAGGTTTAAGTAGTTCTAAGTTCTAGGGGACTGATGACCTCAGAAGTTAGGTCCCATAGTGCTCAAAGCCATTTGAACCATTTTTTTAGATCACGTAACTAATGAGGAGGTACTGAATAGCTCAATAGAACTGGGCAGAAGAGAAATTTGTCGTACAACCTGACTAGAAGAAGTGATCTGTTGATAGGACGCATTCTGAGATATCAAAGGATCAACAATTTAGTTGCGTAGTGAAGCGAGGGGGGAGAGGATGGGGAGGGGGGTAAAATTCGTTGAGGAAGGCCAAGAGATGAATATAGTAAGCAGATTCAGAATGATGTAGCTTGCAATAGGCACTCGGAGATGAAGAATCTTGCGCAGGGTAGAGTAGCGTGGAAAGCTGCATTAAACCAGTCTTTCAGCGGAAAACCAGAACAACAACAGCAACTCTACAATATGTTTACCGACTGTTCTGTTCCTGAAACAATACCGTCAACATCCTTGGAACTAGAGTTGTTGGTATTTATTCCTTCTGCTTGCTTGTTAACAAGCATTTATGGCTTTGAAAGAAGTTTGGTCTTAAGGTCTACTTTATATTGCAGGCAGAAATCACAGTCTCTAAGCGAAGGATAGAGTCTTTCGTGGAAGAGAGAATAGAGTTTCGTGACGAACGTCTTGTCGCAGCATTTTTGTGTCCCAACATTCGAAATTTGAATAATCTGAAACCAGAAGAAAGACAGGACGTGCAGAGTGGTGTGTACAGAAGGTCTGGTGCATTAAAATATGGTAACTCTAAGTTGCGCTGTCAGTGTGTTATTGTGACGTACTCCCTTTAGTTCAAGTAAATATGTACTTCTCCGTTCTTTTTGCTCTTATTTTTTTCCCATTTTTCCTCATGTTGAAAATTCTTTACATATCTGGTTGCTGCAAACAACCACAACACAAAAAATGTGTACCCTTTCGTACGTTTTACGTACTTTTTTTTAGTTTCTGCCAAATAAGGTGATTTGTCCCCTATGGAACCAAAGAATAGTCGGTTTGGAAATTGAATAGATTACGTAGATGACTCTTTCAAGAGGAGCAGCAGTATAGAAGATGAAATTTCACGTTACTTAGCAACAGGTTACTCTGAAAATGATAATCCAGCTGTTGCTGACATGGTGCAGAGAACGTTAAAACAGTTTCCAAGACCCTGCAGATTATCTCTATCTACGCTTATAATCCCTGCAACAAGTTCGTCTTCAGACAGAAATTTTAGCTAAGCAGGGCTAATTGCCAACGAAAACGTTAATGTCCAGTGGTTCTGGATAACTTCTGTTTAGTCAGGTTTATTCTGCAGAAACTGTGTAATTTTCAAGAGTGCTTTTCTTAAATAGTGCAGTTCTTGTTTTCCCACAAACATTCGTGGTGCCTAATGCGTTATTCGTTTTCTTTGTTTCTTGAAACAGAAGAGTGATTTTAACAGGCAGGCGGTTCCATTCAGCGAACACTGATATATGTTTTGTAGTACAGCAAATTGCTGCTGAGAAATTAGTTTGTGAGCATGTCACGTTCTGTATTTCAGTTTAAATAAATTTGCAGTTCAAAATATCATGGTGTTATTTGTCTAAGGCTCTGTACGTAAACGGTGTCCTCCGTTTTGGGAGAAAGAATCCTACCAACTAAACATTAAAATATAGTTCTTATTACGGAACTGACTACGAGCTTTAGATTTTCACTGCTCGTTCATTTAACTGAATGAAGTCTTGAAACGACCCCTTAGAAAAATTATAAAAGACTGTGCTTAAACTGACACACAATATTTTTAGCGCAAAGCAATCTGACTTCCAAAAATCCTTGGCCCTGACTAACATTAACCTATACGTTTCACAAATCAATTACCTCACAAAAATCTTCGTTACTCAAGCTTCTGCAATACAGCGAGCGCCACTACTGCCAGCTAAATAAAAGATTCAAACTACGGAAGTCACTAACTACTGAGGCACAGTTAGCAAATGAAAGGTTTTAATAGAGAACAAACAATGCATTTACCTTAATAGTCATAATAAATATATCAGTTCATGACACCAATTCTTACAAATTTCAAAACTCCGCCCTCTCTCTCCCCATGTCCACCACTGCTGGCGGCTCAACTCCAACTGCGCAACGCTACGCGCTGTTAGCATCCAGCTGCCTCTGCTCAACACTACAGTGGCAGACAACAATGCAAACTAAACACACACTGCGCACAGCACAGCCAGTGATTTATCATACCGAGCGCTAAGCGGCGTTACCAATAAGAAAACCTAAACAGCCTACTTACATAGCCCCCATGCTCCGCACAAAAAGTTTTTACAAATTGTTTTGGACAGTGGCCAATAATGATTCGATAAAATTTTTCATAATTACTATAACAAAGATATCAAATGCACACACTTATTGATACAATGTTGGTCAAAAGCTAAAATTTTCTCACAGTCCATATAGACAGTCCTGATCATTCATCACAGTAAAATAGTAGTGTTTTTCTCAAAGACTGAGCAATAAAAGAAAATGCACACGGAAGTAGTGGATTTCCATGCAGTCTTGAAGAAGTAGTGTTGTCCTTCCAACGAAAGACAGTGCTTACTCTTGACATGCAGACAGGTAATGGGCCACAACAGAGTCAGCCGGCGCTGAAGACCATCGGTAGGTAGGTCATCACAGAGCAGACCCACTGTAGTCCTGGTAGAGATTACGGTACTGGTGGGCCACGAGAGGTGCAGACCCATTGCAGTCCTTGTAGAAATAATGGTATTGGTGGGTCATCAAAGGTGTAGACCCACTGTAGTCCTTGTAGAGATGGCCAGCAGCCATCTGTTTGACTGTGCAGGCGCACAATCACCATTGAATAGTCTTGCGGATAATATAACAAGTCCATAACTACCACTTGTGCACTCAGAAAAATTGTTTTTGAAATGTCCTTAGAACCAGCAATGCTGTTATCCAGTCCCTTACTGAGTTATTAACACATGTGCAAACACTATCAGTCCCTACTTCTCACATATTGTCCATATAGTATGACCAACAGAAACATGTGCAGTGAAATGTAATTTACAAGTTACTTAATTTGATGAAATGGTGTCAATTACAATTTTATAACATAAGAATGCAATAACAAAGGTACAAAATACATCTTTAAAGAACATAACACTATAGATAACATTTGCAGTAGTATAGGCTTTACAAAAGAATCGAAATAGCAAACACATCAGTGTTACAAAAATTATAAGTACATACATAAAAGATCAGAATAACTTTTGAAACATCAACTTCACACATGAGCATTAGAACAAAATAGAATAAATAATGTCTAAACATCTTTACAAAGTAAATAACATGTTATTGATGCAAATTATATTTGAGGACAACAAACAGTATTCCTCATCATAGTGAATGTAGCTTAGTATTAGAACAGAAAAAATTCTATGAAACAGTACACAGAGACAGGAAGAAAATAAATACACAAGGGTTCACAAACACATAGTGCGATACTCAGAAGGAAAGGACAGGCTTTGTTTTCAGGGTAGCATTTGGTACTGGAGTCCAACCGAAAACGTCCTTCCATAGATCGCCCCTCTTATTTCAACATTTGCTCCAGCCAAAAAAAAAATCCTATCCAAGCATGCTTTCTGCATTCTATTCTCATCCTCTTTCAAAAACAGTTTTCCTCCACTGTACACTACTTTTTTGGCCAAACCATTTTCTTATAGCTTCTCAATGCTTTTCTTCCAATTCATCATAGTTAGTTTCTTATATAGTCTACCCCCTCTTAAGCTAACTTAAACCTACTGAGCTCAGATGCTAAACTAAGGGGCGAGGCGATGCAGCAGCACAAAACAATTAACACAAACACAATGACAAAAAAATGCAAGTAAGCATAGTGAGCAGCAATAAATGTAATAATTTATATCTAAAGATGACAAAGCTGAAGCAGAAAAAATATTACAGTACAAATGTTTAATACCTCTGTCACACCTTAACACTATAGTGATGCATCACTAGAACATACGCTAGCAGATAAGTTACCAAATCGTAAAAAAATTATTTTTGCAAGTCCTGTGAAGGGAAATGTCTATTTGTGCCCTCTTTTCTAAGGAAATACATCATAAAATGATTCTTTACTGGATCTGTAGACAGAAAGTAGTTATATTAGTACATATATTAAATTTTAATTTAAACAATGCTGCGTTGCAACAAGAAACTAGATATTAAACAAAATAGGCAAAGCAAGGCGTGAAACGTCATTCGCTAGCCATAAGGCACTTCATATTGCAGTAAACAATCTTACAGCTAGCAAGACAATAGACATGAAACGTTTCTCATCATTTCATTTCAGTAAATATCATAAATTAAGAACTCTACAATGTAATCATGTTTTCAAGTTTGAGGGTGTCGTATTTACGATTCTTTCTACAAAGGAATGTCTATAGCGAGGATAATGGCCTCTTTTTTTCCACCTGTGCCTCTGACAGGCACACACTAATGGCTTTTTTTTCCAGGCGCCTGTCGCGCAGCTGGGTGCCCACGACGCATTATGTGCAGGTGGTCACTTACCTTTCTTACTGAAAAATTTACGACATCAGTTTCCGCTACAGTGACAGTCACACATAAAAATATTTTCACAGGTTGAGAATTTGCGTTACAAATCTGTTGAAACAAAATCCTTTAAATATAATAGTGTCCAAAAATTTTCATCGGCATTGTAATACATTTACGCATTTACATACATTTCATAACTCTTAAAGTACGATTCTTGGTTTCCAACAACCTTTTGCACAAACCAGAGTCCCTAACCACTACTCATTATTCCTTGCTTTATTACACATATACATATTTTTCGACACTTCTTCAATATTTAATCATAAAAAATACATAGCATAATCAAATTCCTCACATAGCATCAGCCTATTGATCATAAACTTACCACAACAGCGTAATATACATCGTCATCATAACATCATAAAACCTCAGCCAAATCTCAAAATCGTCGTGGCTTCCTATTTCAAAACCTAAAAAAAATCTGTGCTCATGTCGAAAGTGTCATCTACCTCAAACATACTTTAAAAATCATGACCCCATACCAAATACATCATTCAAAGCTCTCATAGTATCACAATGGTTCTGAAAAAATATGAACAGTTCACAAAGTACAGACAAAATACAACTTCGTAAGTGTGAAGTTATCCAATGGTGTAATTACGTAAACATCTGTCACTGATGTAGTAAAATAAATGTTTGTCTCTCTCAGTTAAATGATCAGATAGCTGTGTAATTTATGTGTTAGAGAAATATGGTACCGATGTGTAAAGTTGTATAAACAAATACCATATTAGCTAGGGCTCCTTGTGCTTGCCAAACACATGGTACACAAAGTAAGTGTGTACCCCCCTGAGGAATAATGTAATTATATCCTCAGGTGTTACAGATTACAGAAATGGAATGAAAATCCTCACGGAAAACTTTCTTTGTAATTCAAATATGTTGAAAAATAAATAGTTTAGTGCGTGTCCTGTAGCGCTAAATGTGCGTCTTGCTGTAAGACAATCTCTGTGGAAGTGTCGTAGTTATTGTCCTCAGAAAGCTAAGTTCTGCAGAAGTCAATGTACTTACCTCATGACAAACGAAATTGAAATGCTTTGCGTATAGATATCTTAGTTATTACGCTTATTGCCGTGATGAAGTAAGTACTGTACTGTACGTATTGTTGTGCTACAGAAAAGGCTGTCTCATTGTAGCTATACCACAAACGTTACTACTAAAACATGATTTACTTTCCAGAAAAATTCAGAAAAACTGTGCAGATATAAACCAGATAAACTGCAAAAGCAACATTGTAAATTGTCACTCATTAGTAGCGTCGTGATAAAATCGTGTAGCTGTCACATAAACTAACCACTGTATCATCTGGTATCTCACAGAAAGTACTTTAAATCCAGTATGTATTTTCAAGTAAACCAAAATGTTGCATTAAAATCTCATTAGCAATACTGGTAAATGTTCTAAATATGTGAGCCTTATAGTCGTTACGTAATCGTGCAACTAACAAGCAAGAATGTACACACGCAGTAACACAGTGATGTCTGCTCACTATAACAATGCACTCGTCAATACTGTCTAAATATGTTCCGTAGGTTCTAGACTGGATAGTAAACTTCAAACATTGTTGCATGTTAACAGTTTCTCAGTGTGACAGAGCATACTAGAAATGTGAGGTGAAATGTTTTATGGCAAAGACAAAGTTAAAAAGCAGATTATCTTTCTATAAACGGTTTTACATGTAAAATGTGGTGTAAACCTTTACTCTTCCTAGTATGCAGACTGTCAACTGAAAACCAATTACCATGTGGTTACGTCGGTAAAGAACACTGGAATTTTGCTCAAGGTTAGCTTATGTTATTTATCTCTGAGCCAGCTGGCGCACGCGGCTGCCTGGGTGCGAGTCATTGTCTGTTTCTTTGTTGTCGCGCGTCGTTAATTACGAGACCTAACTTCTACAAATTCACTTTGCTGAGAGTGCCCTGCTCTGTTTGAATCCCGCCAGTTCTGATGCGATTCAGGTCTGTCGTTACGATCATATCGTCTGTCGTCATGTCGGTAATTTCTGTAATTAATTTCTTGTCGGTCACGTGGTGGAGAATTTCTCCCTGAATCGTAACTGCGCGCTGGACCCTTGCGTCTGAAGTTATTCCGTCTCCCTTGATAATAATTATTTTGGTTCCCATATTGTCTGTTTCTCTGATATGTATCTGTGATAGTCATTACCGCGGAGAGGTGACCTTTCCCTGTAATTATTACTACTCTTCCAACGGTTGTCATACGTATGGTGTCTGTTTTGGTCACGATTTATATTGTGAGAATAGCCTTGTCGTGTCCAGTTATTATTTCTTTCATCGCGGAATTGCGACGGATGTGACCTGTAATTGTTGTGTTCCTGTTTTCGCGTTCCGCGATTGTCAGTGTCAATTTCTAATTCTTGTAAGAGTCCCTGAAAAGCTTCAATGTCGTCTTTGCAACGGCCTGCCAAAATAATATGCCGTAAATGTTCAGGCAATTTGATTTAGCAAATGCGGATGAGTTCTGACGGGCTGTATGGGTTTGGCAGGTACTGATTCTTGTGCAACATGTCTTCAAAATATTTCACAAGACTGGAAAATTCAGATTGTTCGAAATGTTTCATCATCATGATGCCACGTTTTACTCGGTCTTGTGTGGCTTGGGACCAATATGCTGAGAGGAAGGCATGGTAAAATTCTCCTTCACTGTGGCAATCGTGAATGACCGATCGCATTCTTACAGCTGGTTCATTCTCTAAGTAGCCACACATAAATTCTAATCTGTGCTCTAGTGACCAGTTGGGAGGAAAACAATGAGAGAATTGATGGAGCCACGCTTCTGGATGAATGTCGTTGCCAGAATTCGTAAATGTTTTGAATTTACATGTAGTAATGAACAGCTTATAGTCAAAATCATCGTGTCGGCGGGTCGCATATCGGTCATTGTTTCGTCGTTTCGGCGATTCCATCTCAAAATTCGGTATACTTTGCCAATTTCTTTCATAATCTCCAAAGTGCCCTGTGTTGTTATTTTGTGGCAGTTCCGTATTTTTATGTCCCTCTTCCCGTATTGGAGTGCGAGTGTCCTCTGAAATACGTAATTCTTGTATTACCTGTGTCAGCTGATCTTGTACTTCCCGGATTTCTCTTTGGTGTTGCGTATTAATTTGATTCTGATTTTGTTTGAATTTCCTAATTTGTTCGAACTCTTCTGTGTCATTAAAGACTACCGGTTTTGTGTCATTCAGATTATCATCTACCTTCGTAGATAAATTATTTAGCTGATCCGAAAATTCAACTACTTTCTCTGATAATGAACTAATGTCCTCCATGTGTCTTTCTGAACCAATTTTCAGAGTATCTACTGTGTCCTTTAAGTTTTCTTGAGTTTTTGCAAGTTGCGTAACCGAATCGGTAGATGCAACTGAGTCAATTTTAGCTTGCAAGGTCTCATGATTTTCATGAACAATTGTTTGCAGTTCTTTTATGGCTGCTTCGTGATTCTGTAATGCATTTTCATGCCGCGAAAAAATAGGTTGGAAATGCTCACAAATTTGTGTTTTTACGTCATTACAGACTTTTTGACATTTCGCTTCGATTTTATGTAATTCAGTAGTTAAATCTTCACGTGTTTGTTCAAGCGTATGTTCCTCTGAGTCTAACTTTTGAAGCTTTTGCTCCATTGCGTCTAACTTTTGCTGTGTTTGTCTCTGTTTTTGTTCCATTGTGTCTAACTTTTGAAGCTTTTGCTGTGTTTGTCTCTGATTTTGTTCCATTGTGTCTAACTTTTGAAGATTTTGTCCCATTTGTTTCTGATTTTGTTCAAGCGTTGTGTCTAACTTTTGTAGCCTTTGTCCCATTTGTTGCATTAACTGTAATAACAGTGCACTGGTGTCTGAAACATGTTCCTCAGTGCTTTTCGGCAGTGCATTTGAACCGGCAATATTCGCATTTTGAAAAGCATAAAATGTGTCTTGATTTATTTGAGAAAACGGTGAGGACGCAAAATCTGAATGTACAGTATTTGCAAGATCGTGTCCTGTCATTTCGGAATCCTGAGGCGAGCTGTTGCCGACCGATCGATCGATAACGCTTCCCTGTTCACTAATTGTTTCACTGCCTACACCACTGTTTGCAGCCCGCTCCATTTCCCTATGCACAATTACCAAATTACTACTTTGAACATTAGTTAATTCATTACATGGTGGCGCTAACACACTGCTTTCGTCTTCACTGTCATTTCTCAGTTTACTTTGGAGCCTAGTATTACGTTTTTCACACGCCATTATTGTCACAATTTTTCACACGACAACACAGAAAAACACAATTTGAAGAACAAAAATAAGAGAACACATTAACATAGCACTGAAAATTATATCTAGTTAATTGCAAGCGCAGCTGCGAAATACTTGGTGCAACTCTACATGCATGCCACAACTGTTGTACTGTACAACAATGAAAGACTACAACTACAAAGGAAATTCTCTCTATGATTACGCGCTAGCAATAAAAAAATCTACATTAATTACACAAACTACGAGAAAAAATCAGAAGATTCCAGTGAGGTATCCTCGGCTAAGGGTCGACATATGAAACGTCCCCTTAGAAAAATTATACACGATTGTGCTTAAAGTGACACACAATAGTTTTTTAGCGCAACGCAATCTGACTTCTAAAAATCCCTCCGAAAGAATGGCCCTGACTAACATTAACCTATACGTTTCACAAATCACTTACCTCACAAAAATCTTCGTTACTCAAGCTACTGCAATACAGCGAGCGCCACTACTGCCAGCTAAATAAAAGATTCAAACTACGGAAGTCACTAACTACTGAGGCACAGTTAGCAAATGAAAGGTTTTAATAGAGAACAAACAATGTTTTTACCTTAATAGTCATAATATATATATCAGTTCATGACACCAATTCTTACAAATTTCAAAACTCCGCCCTCTGTCTCCCCACGTCCACCACTGCTGGCGGCTCAACTCCAACTGCGCAACGCTACGCGCTGTTAGCATCCAGCTGCCTCTGCTCAACACTACAATAGCAGACAACAATGCAAACTAAACACACACTGCGCATAGCACAGCCAGTGATTTTTCATACCGAGCGCTAAGCGGCGTTACCAATAAGAAAACCTAAACAGCCTACTTACAGCCTTAGATTACAGCACTTAATGTGTTCATTTTACTAACGAAAATCACGAAAGACAGAGCTTTGACTACAAGACATATCTACAATGGAAATAATGTGAAATCCAGGGGAACTGCAAATTTCTTTGTAATCCCAGCTTGTATTTAGTTTCAGTGGTTTACTGTATCTATTAAATACTGGAGAGCCAAAGAAACTGGCACACCTGCCTAATATCGTGTAGATCCCCGGGAGCACTCAGAAGTGCCGTAACACGACGTGGAATAGACTCGACAAATAATTGAAGCAGTGCTGGCGGGAACTGACTCAATGAATCCTGCAGAGCTGTCCATAAATCCGTTAGAGTACGAGTGGTTGGAAATCTTATCTGAATAGCACCTTGCAAGGTATCGCAAATATGCTCAATAATCGTGTCTGGGGAGTTCGGTGTTCATCTGAAGGGGTTAAACTCAGTAGACTGTTCCTGGAGCCACTTTGTAGCACCTCTGGACGTGTGGGGTGTCCCATTGTGCTGCTGGAATGGTCCAAGTCCGTCGGAGTGCACAATGGGCATCAACGGAAGCACGTAATGACTATAGTATGCTTACGTACGTGTCACCTGTCAATGTCGTATCTAGACTTACCAGGGATCTCATATCACTGCAACTGCAAGCGCCCCACACCCTTACAGAACCTGCACACACCTTGAACAGTTCCCTGCTGACATGCAGGGTCCATGGATTCATGAGGTTTGCCTTCATACCCGCACATGTCAATCCAATCGATACAATTTGAGACGAGAGTTGTCCGACCAGGCAACCGCTGTTGACTGGCCCGGGCTAGTGCATTAATCAAGGGTACACGAGTCGGCCGTCGGCTACAGAAGCCTGTATCAGTGATATTTCGTTGAATGGTTCGCACACTCACACATGTTGATGGCCCAGCATTGAGATCAGCACCAGTTTCCGGAAGGGTTGCACTTCTGTCACTTTAAACGATTCTTTTAAGTTCAAAAATGGCTCTGAGCACTAGGGACTTAATTACTGAGGTCATCAGTCCCCTAGAACTTAGAACTACTTAAACCTAACTAACCTAAGGACGTCACACAAATACATGCCGAGGCAGGATTTGAACATGCGACTGTAACGGTTGTGCGATTCCAGACTGTAGCGCCTAGAACCGCTCGGCCACTCCGGCCGGCTCAATAGAACAGTTTAGTTAAAACAAGACATTACGGAGAGGCCCTATGGCTGTGCTTGGTAGATACGTCTCTTTTGTCCATACTTGTACAAAGAAATGAGTACCGAATCAGTTATTTACAAAAGGTTTTATATCCATCAGTGCCCAGGTTCGGCATGCGTAACCGTAAAGTGGCTGTAAACGTCATATTAATGTTCGATGCGTTTCTCCACTGCAAGTGGTTCACCATGTGAGCTGGCTCTGTACTGATCAGTAAACCATTGTCGTTGTTCTACTGTTGAACCACCTTCGACATGTGCGACTATATCGCTCGCACGAATATTTCAGCTAATGCTGTCGCCTCAGGGTGAAATGGTACGATCCGTTAAATTTGAAATGCCTTTCGTTTCACGAAATAGTTTAAGTTCATGAGACGAATATTGTATGATGTAGTCAGTGACAACATATTTTGGCGGACCTTCAATAGAGAAAACATAAGACGATGTCTGAACAACCTTTGTTGAAGATGTCGAAGACATTTTTATCACAAATGGAAATTTGGAAGAAGAATCGATGAGGATGAGCCAGCGGATTCAGAGAAATGGTCCTGCAAAAGCAATATGTTGGCGTGACCAAGGTTCTGATGCTTGCGGCGACGAAAAATATTGCAGGGGTGATTCTGACTGGGCGTTTTGACATTAAGCCTCATTTGGAGATGATGATTTCTATATATTTATCAATGTTTTTTCAGAAGCATTGCTCTCCGTCAATGCATATGGTACGAATTATGCGCTAATGGCATTGATGTAGCATGCAGTCTCTTCGATTTAAGTGCCGCAGGAGAAACCACTTGTTTTTCTCTGGTCCCGAATGTACTAGAGTGACAGTATTGCAAACCGTAAGTGCACTTTGTACGTTGTCAGTGGATGCCTCTTATTCCTATAAGATTTAATCTCTGATAGATTAAGTAGTTCCTCATCATTTGGCTACTATCTTTGTATATACAATTCAGCCTTACAAAAAAGTTGAAATTCAGGCACATGTTTGGTCATTAAACTTGAGTTGACTGGGAAGTTTTCTATAGTGTCTTTGGTACAGTGTAAAAAAGTGTCTCCAAGCACTATGGGACTTAACATCTGAGGTCATCAGTCCCCTACACTTAGAACTATTTAAACCTAACTAATCTAAGGACATCACACACATCCATTCCCCAAAGCAGGATTAGATCCTGAGACCTTAGCAGCAGCGCGGTTCCAGACTGGAGCGCCAACAACCGCTCGGCCACCGCTGCCGGCTACGGTGTGAAGTCAGCGTCGGCACGCCAGCCGGGGACAATAGAGAAGAGAAGGCTGTGAGAAGAGGGCAGCCAATCGCACGCTGACCGACCGCCCTCCAGGATACAGCGCGACAGCAGCGGCCCCTAGGTGAAGACAGCATGAGCACTGCGCCGGCTGGTGGTATTCACTTCGATAGCAGCTTCAGCGTTATCCACTTCGTCAGCCGGCGCGTCGTAGCCTCTTCTGTAGCAGTCACTACGTAGCACAGTTAGAGAACAGCAATCACTGCAGTTTGGGTGACAGACTATTGTCAGTAGCGGTCGCTAGGACCAGAAGTATTACATGTGTTTGTCTGTTCTGAGGAAGACTCATTTTCTATGTCGCCCTTTGATTGCGACACGTCTGTTTAATTGCACTTCTGGATGATTGTATAAAGGAGTACAAGAACTCTCAGATTAAGCATTTGTACTTGTTGTAAATAACCTCATTAATACGAGTTGTTTGAGTGTTTGTCTTGCGAACCGAATACGCAGGACTCCTAGACACAACAGTCTTTACTACTGACATCTGTTGAAAAAGAAACGTCAGCTCATAAGTCACACTTTTAGTTTTGCCCTATTGGCAAACTTGAAAACGAATCTCCGTTCGCATGTTGTGCAGTGGGCCAGAGTGAAATTTCATGGACTTGTTTTGACAGAAGTAGCGCCCTGCCCTGCAAATGTTGAACTATACGTGTGGGAACAATATTGACCCCTCAAAGAAAGCTTATGTTCGTGTGGAGCATAAATTTTCGTCCGTAAATGTGATCTTAAAATTTCTTGACTGGAAATATAATTGCGAGAGTCCTTTTTGTAATTGTCAGTCTTGGAAGCGAACGCGATTCTTTTTCAAAAGCATAACGTTGATGCGAGGCACCTACACTGTAGTTTGAATCATCCGCAGCGACTGTGAGCATTCTGCTCAAACCATAAGCTGTAAGACATTTGGTTTCTAGACAACTTTGCTTTAATTTGTTAAATGCACATCTCCTTTCCCTCTTTCGGTACCATTTTGGTACCTGTATGTAACATCTGCGATGGTTTTTAAACCATAGAAGCTACACCAGAGAGAAAAAGTGGTTCAAATTGCTCTAAGCACAATTGAACGTAACATTTGAGGTCATCAGTCCACTAGAATTAGAACTACTTAAACCTAACTAACCTAAGGATATCACACACATCCCTGCCCGAGGCAGGATTAGAACTTGAAACCGTAGCAGCCACCTGGTTCTGGACTGAAGCACCTACAAGTGCTCGACCACAGCGGCCGGCACATCAGGAAGAAACTTCCGATAGTAATTTATTTGTGCTCATACGGAACGTAATTGCTTGGCGTTCTTGGGAGGCATCAATGTGTTGGGCGTCATCTTGACACGGTTTGGGAGACAGTATGTGTCATTAAGTATTGCTCTTGGAAAACAGATGCATTTGTCCTTTTCACTTTTCAGATTTTCCACTTGTAGAATTCTGAAAACAGATTTCAAATAAAGTAAGAGTTCTTGCGGAGATGACTCTGAGAAAATAATATCGTCAAAGTAGATCATAGACTTCGGAGCATTCCAAATTAATTGTTCTGAATTCTGCTGGAACCAACTCGGTGTGCTGGCTATTACGCAGTGTAACTTTTGTAATAGTAGAGACTATATGGAACGTTTATCACCAAGAGGCATTCAGGAAATTTATCACTGAGAGAATCATAAATACTTTCCACAATTGATCGTTAATTTACATTTCTTGCTAGCTACAGAACAAAAGAGGGACTGATAAAATGGTTGTACTGCTACCTAAAGAGTGCATTACCGTCACCTCGTGAATAAGACATTTTAATTCCGTTCAGTCACCTCTGTCTCCGAATATGTATATTCTCTCATGACCGTCACCTCGTGAATAAGACATTTTAATTCCGTTCAGTCACCTCTGTCTCCGAATATGTATATTCTCTCATGATGTCTAAGTTTTCCATGTGACGAAAAGACGTGCCATTGTATGTGTCATCATGCACACAATTCGTACACTTATACATACACATACAAGCATTTATATATACACAAAATTCAACTTCATCTAGAGTAATGGGCAACATTAACCCATAAATAAATTAAAATAGTTCCAATCCACCAGCCTGACCAAGACTTTCGCAAGGTTTCCCTTCGTCGTCAGGTATATACCCGATCAGGTAATATCGTACAATTTACTCATATTCCCCATACGGAAACCGTTCTGCCATACTAGCAGATAGCCGGGTAATCGTTTGAAATGAATTGCTACTCTACAATGGTTAGGGTCTAAAGAAAGTCCGGTCTACTCCTCGGAATGGAGAATGGAAGAAAGAAATTTTGTTTGAAGAAAAGCTCTCTATCCACTGCATATATTCCTACCGATAATACCATTTTTTCTTCTCCGTGTCCTTTAAATTGACTATACCTAGAACATTCTTCTCCTGTATTGGACGCTCTCCATGTTGAATTAATTTATCGCGAAAGGATTCCCGCTTTACACAAAAAAGAGAGAGGCGCAGGGCCATTATTCTCTCAATAAATGTCACGCTGACTATTGCAGTGCTCTCGATCACTTAATCACTTTCGTGCCGGAAAGACAAAACGATTTTCTGTCGCACTTACTTTAATGGCGGCGTCAATTTAATAACGTGAGGACGAACAAACTGGTTCGATTTGTCTCCTTTCCCATGAGTTCCGATTCGCTGCCAGGAGAAATTTCAGTTTGCTGCGCTGTAACCTCCCCAAAAAATAATTTCCGTAACCTCCCAACAGTAACAAATATAACTATTTATAGCATTCAGCGTAACCTCCCACAGACAAATTCCGAAACGTACCAATAATACAATGCGAGTAATCTCTCATAAAATTGTCGCTCACTTATAGTGTAAACTCCCCACAAAATAATTTCCGTAATAAGAAATATAATTATTTATAGCATTCACCGTAACCTCCCACAATTAAATTCCGTAACCTACCAATAATAAAATGCGACTAATCTCGAAATAAAATTGTCGCTCACTTATAACCTTTCAATAATTGACTGTCAATTTAACCTGGTAAATTTTGGACGTCAGCAGTGCTGCGTCATGGCCCTGATACATCATTCTGAATAAACTGAAAAATCTTACCTTAATTAGGTCGCCGGATAACGCGTATATATCTGCACCTATAAGTAATTTTTCTGGCGCAGCTAAGTGCAATGATGGTCGATAGATTTATCTTATATAGAAGGAAAGAACTGATTTTTCTTTTCAATAATCGGGATGACCAAGGATCGGAGAAATTAGTAAATTCTTTAAAATGAAATGAATGATTGGCAAAAGTTACTTTTTATGAGAAAGATTCTTACTAAGCGATTTTTTTCTTTAAAATATTTACATGGGACTTGATATAACAATACTACATTTTCGCGAGGCTGCTTTTACCTTATCCTACATTCTCAGGCTCTGCCATCGCTGCACACGACCGGCCCAGCCAACCCGATACACCAGACTGCTCGCTAGCAACTACTTACTGCTACTGCCACACAGTTCCTACTGCAGTCAACACTGCTCTTTGGTCTCAGATTCTCTTATAGCTTACATGTCGCAGGCAGCGCGTGAGCAATCCACCGAAATTACATCTGTTCGACTGCGCTAGCAACGAATTCTTTAATCATCGACCTCTTACACATAACCTCCACTGGGGGGGGGGCACAAATTTGGCAGCGATGGTGAGTCAATTGGACATGCCATGAGCAACAAATTTTTATATAATCTATTTAGTTTACTAAGGCTACAGCACAGAGTATACACATTATTGATAAGTGCAAAATGGTTCAAATGGCTCTGAGCACTATGGGACTCAACTGCTGTGGTCATTAGTCCCATACAACTTAGAACTACTTAAACCTAACTAACCTAAGGACATCACACACATCCATGCCCGAGGCAGGATTCGAACCTGCGACCGTAGCAGTCCCACGGTTCCGGACTGCGCGCCTAGAACCGCGAGACCACCGCGGCCGGCTGATAAGTGCAGAACATATTAAGAAATTAAATAGAGTGCACATGCACTGAGTATAAAACATCTTCAGAAATGACTAAGTATATACGCAATGAGTACAAAATATGTTAACAAATGACATAAAGTGCACACGTACTGCATAACTCTTTAGCATTTTTACATGAACTGATCACATTAACAAATGAAATAAAGTGCACACGCACTGTATAAGTCTTAGCATTTTTTACAAAAACTGAATACATTAACAAATGAAAGAAAGTGCAGACGCACTATAAAAGTTTTTAGCATTTTGTAAGTGCTGAATTCATTATGAAAAGAAATAAAGTGCACACGCACTATAAAAATCTTTAGCATATTTAGTACAACTGATCATATTAACAAATGAAATTAAGTCCACAGGCACTGTATAAGTCTTTAGCATTTTTTTGCAAACACTGAAAACACGAACAAATGAAATTACGTGCACACACACTGTAAAAATTTAGCATTTTGCAAGAATTTAGACGCACTGTATAAGTCTTTACCATTTTACAAGAACTACGAAAGGAATGGGAAGGATTGCATTACGGTTGTATCACAGTAGGTTGCACATAGCTGCACTGAAAGTCCATATCTTTCTACAGAAGCACAACACCAAGTGAGACAATCTGAATTTCTCTTCCCTGAAGTATTTATCAGTGTAGCCAGGACACAGGTAATGAAACGTGTACTTAATATGTATGCACTCTAGCTGTCTTTTCCAAAACATTCAGACATTATGCTATGCGACATAAAACATACTGACAAAAGGAACTGCAACAAATACTTAAATAACTACATAGCATTTCTTAACTAACAGTAAATATATAAACGTCATCATTATCATCATCTGCAAAGAAAAACTTCATTATTCATATTAGCATATTCTTCATATAACTATTCATCATCATTTATTATCATCTGCAAAAAAGAGACACTTCATTATGCATATTCATATTACCATTTACTTCATACAACTATTAATTATCATTCATTACTTCATATAGTATAGAGTTTCTTACTTCTAGCATATTTCATCACTAAATTAACATCTGTAGTTGTGTCTGACAGTCTGCTTCAATCGCCTTGTATTCTGAAAGAAAAATAATTAGTCAAGACTGCTATCATACGATGTGTACAGTATATTCTGGTTAATGCTTGTTAATTCTGATCCACTTACTCTTCATGACAAGATATTGCACTTCTTTCCTTCATTCTGATGGTAAAATTTCCATTTCATAGTAAACCACTGTGGTTGTTTAATTCATTTCTTCTACACGGTATTGCTTTCTGAAAATGATGAATATGGATTAATATATTGCATTAATTCATATACCCATTAAATAAAAACTTGTTTCTAGTAATATAATTAAGCATACAGCATAGCATGACAGAAAACGTATTAGGTCAATAACATAGTCAGTTTCCAAGTGCAAAAATGAGCACACAGTATCATAATGTAGTAGCAAAAAATGTAGAATAGTCAAGATATTGAGATATCATTAGGAAAAACGTCAAAGTCAACTGGTGTTTGTTACATCTTCAACATTTGATAGTGCATAGAGACAAAAATTCTACTTTCGATAGGAAAACAATCATACATACATAAAAAAATCGAAAATGTGGACGGTCTGATATATAACGAAAAGAAAAGCGACCTGCTAACCTTACCTTGCCGGGCACTTGCCAGGAAAAAATATGATAATCATCAGTAAGTGGTCATATCAATAACTGGAAAAAGGCCTTACAATGTGATAAACCATAAAGTATGTTCATTCAATAAAGGGTATAATATTGGAGACATGGTGATTGCCTTTGCTTTTTCTGGTTCTCAAAGTTTCAACATGTACCACATTGGGATGAGGAGTGCTGCGAATTCTGTATGGACCTGCGTATAGAAGTTCAAATTTACTGCATCTATTCTTTCCTCTGTTGGATAAATAGTGTGTGGTTACTAATATCTACTATCCAATGTAAAAGTCACGGCGTGTACAAACCTGTTTTTGTTGTCTTCTCCGGCGCTCAGCGGTACGTTTGATGTTGTTGAGCGCAATCTCCATTACTTCATGGTGGCGTAGTCGACGAGATGTAGGAGAGGATACTAATTCTTTAATTTTGTTAGG
Source organism: Schistocerca gregaria (assembly GCF_023897955.1). Lineage (NCBI taxonomy): Eukaryota > Metazoa > Arthropoda > Insecta > Orthoptera > Acrididae > Schistocerca > Schistocerca gregaria. The sequence continues at coordinate 101,035,744 of NC_064920.1, forward strand.
TGGTTCAACATTATTCAATATAACAGTCGGAGATAGCATAGTAGATTCATTTGGTATGGAGTTAATTACATCCTGGAATGAGAGTATGTGTGTATCCCAATCAATATGTCTTTTATGGCAGTACATTCTACACAGTTTACCAATTTCTTTCATCAGTCATTCACAAGGGTTCGAAGAAGCGTGATGCTTGGATATATAGATCGGAGAAATGTTTCTAGCTCGTAACATACGTGTCCATATCGCGGATCGAAATTGTGGTCCATTGTCGGAAATTACTTTCAATACATGCCCTACATGAAATAAAAAATGTTTTACAAATGCATTCGAAATAGATTTAGCAGTAGCTTTGCGCAACGGAGTGAAGGTAACAAATTTCGAAGTGAGTTCAACAGCGACAAAGATGTAGCAAAAACCTCTATTAGTTCTGGGAATTGGTTCAAAAATGTCTACAGCGGCCATGTGTCTCAATTTCACAGGTACAATGGGATGTAACGGAGGAGTATGTGAAGTCGTGTCTGATTTAGCTTTCTGGCAGATTTTACATGACGCTAAAACTCGTCGAATTCGTTTCTCCATGTTCGCAAAATAACAGTTCTGTCTCAGTATAAGAAAACATTTTCTGGCTCCATAATGTGCGTAACTCAAATGAGTATACCAAATTAATTTGTTAACAAGTTCGTTAGGAATGCATAATAACCAGTTGTTGCCGTCAGGGTGAGAGCACCGGAACAGAATTTTATTGCGTACCGTGTAATGGTTTCTAATGGTAACGTTAGTCTTATCTTGCCAAAGGTGTTTAATTTATTTCCATACGTTGTCTTTACTCTGCTCTTGTGCTATGTCTCGTAATGACGATGAAATGAAAATTTCAAATCCGACATGTTGAAGATACATGACGCTAGAATTTGCTTGGCAGAAGTTGGTTGCGATGTCTTGCTGATTGTTGCAGAGAGAACGGGATAGTGCGTCTGCTACAATATTTTGTGTACCGGGAATGTGAACAATTGTAAAATAAAATTCCTGTAAATAAAGTTTCCATCTGCTTAATCTGTCATGTGTAAATTTAGCGGATAGTAAAAACTGAATAGCTCTATGGTCTGTGTAAACGGTGGTATGTCTTCCATAAAGAAAATGCCTAAATCTCTTAAATGCCCATACAACACATAATGTTTCAAGTTCTGTGACAGAATAATTACGTTCGGCAGGTGACAGAATGCGACTTGCAAAGGCGATGTTTTTAATTACTGTTACCGTCTTCTTCAGTTTCCTGAAAAATGTTTACGCCTAAAGCTGTGTTAGAACTGTCGGTGGCAATGGAAAAATTTTTAGTGAGATCTGGGTGTGATAAAAGTGGTGCGTTCAACAAAGCTTGTTTCAGATTGACAAATTCAGACTGCGCTAGGCTATCCCAGGACCAAATAATGTTTTTACCCGGCAGTTGGCATTATCTAGGGGTGTCTAAAGCAGAGTAATGAAAAAATTGACGAAAAAAGTTAATTAGTCCCAGAAAGCTGCGTAGTTGTTTCTTCGTCGTTGGAACAGTAATGTCACGTAAAACTTAAAGATTTTCCGGGTCAGGCGCAATGCCTTCTGCTGAAATTTTATGGAAGTTCTGACAAAGTGCGATTTGTTAAGATTAACTGTGAGTCCTTGTGCACGAAAAGTTTGCAACAGTTGTTCCAGAATCAGATTATGTTCAGACCAGTTAGCTTCTGCAATAGGACTGTCGTCTACATACGTTGTGATTCTGTCTTTTAATTCTGTCGGAAGTATAGTATTCAAACCGCGAATAAATGCTGCTGAAGAAATTGTTAAACCGAACGGTAATTTGCAAAATTGATAACAGTCACCAAAACAGAGAAATGCTGTGTACTTTCTGCAGTTCGGATGGAGCTGAATTTGCCAAAATCCCGATTTCAAATCTAATGTGGAATAAACAGCAGTACCGTGACATTTCTGTAGAAGTTCTTCTAGTGTCTGAAAGGGATCTGTTTCATTAATAATAATGTCGTTGACATGACGCGAATCAAGTACGAGTCGAATGTGGAATGACAGTCTATGTTACGCGATGTAGAAAAGACCTGTGTTCGGTTAGTTGTTTGTTCTTCTGAAGATATAGGGTGCTGAAATTCTAATGCCAGTTATACATTCTCATCCCTTAACATTAAATAGGAATTTTGAAAGTCAATAATTGCTTCGTGTTGTACCAACAAATTCGTACCTAAAATAACGTCTGTTGTCAATAAGGGAACAACCCAAAAAGTTGAGTGGAACGTATGACCTGCAATACAAAATGATAAGTGTGTCTGTAATTTTACATCTACTCCTTTACCAGATGCTGCTCCTTTTACTTTAGTTTTGCCTAATGGTAACGTAGGATAAGGATTCTCTTCGTTACATTCGTTGAAAGTATCCTCATTTATAACTGACACAGGTGATCCAGAATCGATTACTGCTGAAAATGTGTATGATCCAATCTTTACTTCAATGACAGGGTGGGAAATGATTTTTTGAATAACTGGTTTTTCATGCAAAAGTGTGTCTCGGATGTCGTCAAACGTAATAACATTTTCGTGAACAAGATTTTGTGTGTCAAAAGTATTGCTTGCGTTGCTGGAAGATGCAACCTGCACTGTATCTAGTCAAATTCTTTCTGACGTGCTGTTATTTGTGGGAGGATGCTGTGGCATGTCGACTATTTGTACTGCTCTGTTATTTCTTCCTGGCGTATTAGGTTCGGGATGATATTGACTGTCTGGCTCGTTCAAGATAATTTGTTGTTGCGGATGATTCTGCTGCTGGAAAGACCTATTGTTATTAAATGTTCGCTAAAATCTGTGCTCATTACTTCTACGTTTGTCATAATAGTCATTACTATACGGCGCCTTGCGATAGGAGTTGAAATGATGTGTTTTCTGTGCGTAATGATTTCCTTGTTGCTGTGCGTTACTCTTTGGTGGAGCCGGCGCTATACGTGTAGGCGGCGAAACATTAAAGCTTGGTTGAACTTGCAGACTGCATTGTTGGTTAGGTATGCTAACTGGCTGCTTTTGATGCTGTTGCGGTTGCGGTTCCCAAAATGTGTTTGCGGTTGCTGATAATTTTGCATATACTGATGATTAAAATTTTGTATGTCATTAAAATTCTGGTGGTTATCATTTCTGGAGCGTATAATGAAAACTGTCACTTTCGGTAAAAACTTGTCATATCAGGTTTTCTTTACTCATATCTAATCCTATATAGATCGATAGTTGAAGAGCTGTTTTGATAGATATAAAGGATAGTAAAAGAGATGGCAGCTGTGCAGGAAACTAAAGATGAAATAGCACTACTACGGCTCGGGGCCCTGTGCACGCTACGGCACATATTCATCGAAGTGTAATGAATCCACTAAGGTCTTACGCGCTACAAATAAATTTTAGTTTCTGCGTTACAGGCAATGCTGGTGAAAATTCAAAAGCAAATTGTTGTATCAAGTCCAAAGAGTGTGTCTGTGTTCTGTAATTCTTGAATAACTTAAACTTTCTCAGCGATATAGAGTGCTTGTAATTAAAATTATCGTCTCTGAATGTGTGAACTGGTTCCGGATTGCATGATAATCCGTTTGTCTGTGACTGTTCGGAATCTAAGTCACGTACTCTCTGTAAATTACCTAAATTGTACTGGCTGTGTGAGTGTGTGAAATGTTCGGAATGTGGCGTATGCTGTGCCGTGTTAGAGGCTGGAACATTTTTCATCTCTGTCACTTCTTGCTGTAAAGACGACACTTTTCTACGCAATGTATTATTGGACGAACCTATCTCATTGATTGTCTGCTGTAAATTTTGGAATTCGGGTGTTTGATTGGACGAAACTGGTGACTTTATCGTCTGATTTAGTATCATTATTATTTTCGATAACGTCAATATGACTGGCCAATTCATCAAATTTTTCAGTCAGCGCTTTTACCTGATCGTCATTCTTAGTCTCACAAACATTAATTTGTTTTTGGATTTTACGGGTGATTTTGTTCAATTTCTTAACGTCTGCTTTAATAGCATCGGGATCCTGTATTAATTCAAAATGTTCAAGTCTACTGGTCATTGTCTGAAAGTCTGCTGTATGAGTGTCTGCTTTTGTTTTAAGAGTGGAGATTTCATCATGCAATTCAGTGTTCAGCTGTTTGATTTCATCTGGTACTGTAGCAATGTTGTTGTCTACGTATGTTTTTGCTTTCGTAAACAACTTTCGCTTATCTTCTTCTCTCTGTGCAGTAATTGTTTCCATGACTTGTTTCCTTGCTTTGTTCTGTTCCTGTATGAATTTACGGTAACGCGGTTCACTGTTTTGTAGGTGGTGATTAAAATGTTCGTCAATTAGGCAGTTCTGTTGTTCGAATTTCTTGTCTACTTTCGCATCCAGTGTGCGTGAAAGTTCTGCTGACATTAATTTAAACTCGTCGCGTAACTGTGTTGCGTTTTCAGAACATTGTTTAGCTACTGCACTAATTTCATTTCTAAGTAATTTGGTTGTGGCTGCATGTGTATTACTTAATTCTTGTGCAACGGATCTAATTTCTTCACTACTATTCCTAGCAGAAGCCTTAATTTCCTCACGTAATTGTTCTTTAGTATCATGACATTGCACGGCAACGGCTGTAATCTGTTCACTAAGTTGTTTGGAATTGCTGTCTAATTTTTAATGAAGTTGTTTGGAATTGTTATTTAGCTTTTCAATAAGTTGTTTGTAATTGTTGTCTTGTTTTTCATTCGACTGTTTGGAACTGTTGTCAAGTTTTTCATTTAGTTGTAGCAATACTGCCATAACTTGATCCATGCCAAAAGTAGCGACTCTGTTTTCTATGATGTGTGATGGTGTATCTGCATGTGACACGTTTTGAATAACCATTTGGTCATTGCCTGATTCACGAAAAGGTTCGCTAATCGGATGTGCACTGTTGGCCACTAGAGCGGAATCAAATAAATCTGACGTGTTTTGTGTATGTTGTTCACCTTCGTTACAAACAATTATCTGTTCGCTACGTAAATTTTGCAAATCTGGCGTGTCAAACTGGACAGCGTTCATTGTAACGGAAAGTGCCGCGTCATCAATTGTCGTTAAATTTACATTGGACACAATTGAATTTGTTTGCTCATCATTTAGATTAGAATCATTACTGCCGGTCAGTACGCACTGATTGTATGTAACTGGAGCATTATCGTCAAGATACTGAGTGTCGCTAGTATTATCAGTCAAATTATTCAACTCGGCTTTCTCACTCACTACGGATCGCGATGTGCTGTTAACAGTTTTTCGCGGCATTTTCACAACTTAAAGTTGAGCACAAAATCAAACAAAGACAAAGCAAAAATGGAACAAATACAGTTACAAAAAAGAGCAATAAATTGCTGATGATCTGTGAAAGAAGTAGTGACAAGTAAGTAAATGCTTTGCGCCAGATGCAAACTACCTTTAACAATGGTGTAAATAAGAGCAGATATACAACTGACTACTTCTAAGAAATTCACAAAAATACGATCCTGGTTGGTTGTCGCCAAGTGTAACCTCCCCAAAAAATAAAATAATATAAATAATATTCACATTTAGTGTAACCTCCCCACAAAATATATTCATATGAATAATATTCACGTTTAGTGTAACCTCCCCACAAAATATATTGATATGAATAATATTCACATTTAGTGTAACTTCCCCACAAACTAATTTCCGTAACCTCGCAACAGTAAGAAATACAATTATTTATAGCATTCAGCGTAACCTCCCACAGATAAATTCCGTAACCTACCAATAATACAATACGACTAATCTCTGAATAAAATTGTCGCTCACTTATAACCATTCAATAATTGACTGTCAATTTAACCTGGTAAATTTTGGACGTCAGCAGTGCTGCGTCATGGCCCTGATACATCATTCTGAATAAACTGAAAAGTCTTACCTTAATTAGGTCGCCGGATAACGCGTATATATCTGCTTATATAAGAAATTTTTCTGGCGCAGCTAAGTGCAATGATGACCGATAGATTTGTCTTATATTAAACGAAAGAAGTGATGTTTCTTTTCAATAATCGGGATGACCAAGGATCGGAGAAATTAGTAAATACTTTAAATTGAAATGAAAGATTGTCAAAAGTTACTTTTTATGAGAAAGATTCTTACTAAGCGATTTTTTAAAAACAATTACATGGGACTTGATATAACAATACTACATATGCGCGAGGCTGCTTTTACCTTATCCTACAACGCTCAGGCTCTGCCATCGCTGCACACGACCGGCCCAGCCAACCCGATACACCAGACTGCTCGCTAGCAACTACTTATTGCTACTGCCACACAGTTCCTACTGCAGTCAACACTGCTCTTTGGTCTCAGATTCTCTTATAGCTTACATGTCGCAGGCAGCGCGTGAGCAATCCATCGAAATTACATCTGTTCGACTGCGCTAGCAACAAATTCTTTAATCATGGACCTCTTACAGCGCAAATTTTTATGAGCTTTCTAAATGCCGTACAGCAGATTTCTTTTGCAGCGAAATTGTTTTATTATGTCAGGTTAAAAAATGAAGACATCAACTCATCCATTATGGCAAAGTAAAAGCTGAACAGTTGTATCCAGGCAAGACACTATTAGCAATACTTTCTAATTCTCCGTACCTTGTACGACTAGACGTAATTACATTTGGTATACAGTTTTGATTATTTTAGTAGGGCCCTGTTGAAACAGTAATGTTGGGAAATGTTTCCGTGCCCCTTCTATTACTTCACTTCCCCTTAGCTAGAATATTATGCCCCTACATGGATGCGGGGATCACTATATGAGCACTCCCACTGAAGTCCCTTATGTGGCTATTATGTAGTTGCCAAGAAAGATGCGTCATTTAGTGATACACTACGGCGACAACAATTTCCTTAAATCTGGATTAAAAGACCTGTAGTTGGTAGCATTTGAAGTTTTGTCCGTGCTCAGTTCATTTATTGGACTTATATTCAGTTCGAATAGCGGTCATCGACACGGAGCCAGTATTCCGCAATATACAAGGTGGTCCATTGTTCGTGACCCGGCTAAATATCCCACGAAATAAGCGTCAAACGAAAAAACTACAAAGAACGAAACTTGTCTAGCTTGAAGGGGGAAACTAGATGGAGCTATGGTTGGCCTGCTAGATGGCGTTGACTTAGGTCAAACGGATATCAACTGCGTTTTTTAAAATAGGAACCCCCATGTTTTATTAGATATTCGTGTAGTACGTAAAAAAATATGAATGTTTTAGTTGGACGGCTTATAACGGACAAGACAATCCTGTTGTCGGAAAATATTCTTTGCCTGCCATATTTCTCTCACATATGTGAACTGTGACTTTACCTGCGCTACGATCACGCGATTGTGAGAACATATTTGACTTTGACTCGTTTGATTTTTTTGGCTTTCAAATTCCGGATAATGTGTCAGGGTCCGCCTTCAATGCAAAAAACAGTGTAGCTTGCTGAAAGAATTCCCTGAAAGTTTTCTGAAGGTTTAAGCAAGACAAAAAAATTTGTTGCATGTATTACTGTGAGAGAGAATGCTCAGCGAAAATTTTGCCGGATCAGAACTCTTCTCCTTGCATTATGGGGAAAAGTCTTTGCTGAACATAAAGAATTGCAAATAGCAGAGGTATTGCGCACATACAAGTTAGTCAGTGGGCAAGTCCACTTGTTTTTGCTCGCCAAACTTTCAGGTCGCAATCAGCTCTGTGCTGACTTTAAGTCTACTGTCAACCCACAAACTGTGACTGATACTTAACCGTTACCACGCCTAGAGGATCTCATGGACTAATAGGGCGCTGGTCGCTACTTTTCAAAAATTGAGCCGGCCCAAGTGGCCGAGCGGTTCTAGGGGCTTCAGTCTGGAACAGCGCGACCGCTATGTTCGCAGGTTCGAATCCTGCCTCGGGCTTGGATGTGTGTGACGTTCTTAGGTTAGTTATGTTTAAGTAGTTCTATGTTCTAGGGGACTGATGACCCTCGATGTTAAGTCCCATAGTGCTCAGAGCCATTTGAACCATTTTTCTAAAATTGATCTGCGTGACATATATCTTCCAATACCACAACATGAAGAATCTCAAAAAGTGTGTGTTGTGAACTTTCATTCTTGTTTAAATATGTGCGTTTGCCTTTTGGCAGTGCTTCTGCACCTGAAATTGCCGGCCAGTGTGGCCAAGCGGTTCTAGGCGCTTCAGTCTGGAACCGCGCGATCGCTACGGTCGCAGGTTCGAATCCTGCCTCGGGCATGGATGTGTGTGATTTCCTTAGGTTAGTTAGGTTTAAGTAGTTCTAAGTTCTAGAGGACTGATGACGTCAGATGTTAAGTCCCATAGTGCTCAGAGCCATTTGAACCATTTGACCCTGCAATTTTCCAACGATATTTGGAACAGCTCTCTGCTCAAGTACCAAACTGGTCAAACTATTTGGACTATATTGTCGTTGCAGTTTGCACACCTGTACGACACATTGCAAATTTGCGTGCTTGGTTTAGAATGTTATCTGATAAAGCACGAAAGTGGAGACTGGACAAGTGTGATTTTTTTAATCCTCAGTTGCAGTATCTAGGTCTTGTCAATGTGTACATCCTCTTCAGTCTCATTTGTTGGCCTTATGGGACTTGCCAGCCCTTTGCTGTGTCACAGAACTGCAGTCAGTCTTAGGAAAAATGGCTATTATATTCGGTTCATACCGAATGCTGCATATATCGCAATCACCAGGGCAACGTGTGCACACTGACTTTGAGGGACCTTTTTGGGACACTCTTACGTTGATTGTGGTAGACGTATATAGCAAGTTTCCTTTTGCTGTGGCAATAACTCGACAACATCATGTAGTACAATCCAGGTGCTGTGGTCCATTTTTTGTTTCGAATGTTTGCTAGGAGTCATAGTGTCGGACAACGGCCCTCAGTTCTGGCATATACAGCATCTAACTAGTACACCGTTTCATCCACAGTCAAATGGTGAAATGGAACGTTTCTTCAAGCCTCCAAGCAACAGACGGCCAAACTTTGAACCGCACATATCACGGATCAAGCATTGCAACTGTTTCTCATCTCCTACCGTTTGCATCCACGAGATGAACCATCGCCAGCGGAATTGCTACACGGTTTCCACCACCGGATCCACCTCCATCCACTCCACCATCCATAGTATCTGGCGCCGAAGGAAGCCGCAGGTACCGCTTGGCGTCGCATGACATTGTCTTTTACAGAGTTCTTAGCGGCATCTGATGGTGAGCGCGAGGCGAGATCCTTCGTCGAGTTGGCGCATGCATATATTTCATTTCCGACCCAGACGGATTGCAGCGCCGACATTACAATCAAATTCGCCACTATCATGTGCAAGGTGATACTTCTGCATCTCTTCCCCCAGATTCACGGATCGCAAGGACAGCGCGGTCACAGCAGCCTGTGGAGATCGTCGTCACGACACAGCGGGACGGCCTCATGCAGACGGAGCCCTCGCCTCCTCCTCTTGTCCCACCGATGGAACTGGACCCGACCACGCCGCAGCAGCGGGCGACGCCTTCTGCATCTGGTTATGGGTCTCAGGAGTGGACGCATAGCCATTTGGTCGTTTTCCAGGCGGTGTTTCCGCCAGAGCGAAGGGCGTATGGGGCGTACGGCTGGAAGGTAGACGTTCCCTGCAGCCACAGCTTCCGGTCCATAGCAGCGTCTACACTCTTGCCTCCACCGCCGTTGTAGAACTCCCTACACGGCGGCGGTCAGTCAGTTTTTTTTATTTGGTGGGGGTAGGGGAGGGGGGATGGCAGGAATGTTACAGTGTTAAGTCAAGAGCTGATACGCCAGTCGGGAACGAGAGAGCAGAGAGGGCTGTGAAGAAGTCAGCCAATTGCACGCTGACCGACGCCTCTCGAAGACGGCAACGCGACAGCAGTGGTCTCTATGCGAAGAGAACATAAGCGCCGCTCTCAACTGACCGCGGTCCCAGTTTTACAGAAGCTTCAAGACTAGTGAGTTGAATAGAAGAGTCAAAGCTCATTACTTTGTTCGTACATTCTATGTTGCTTTTTTTGTCTGTCGCCCTTTGCTTGCGACACGTCTGTTTAACACAAAGTTAAGCATTGTATTTTTGTAATAAAACTCATTAATACGATTTGTTTAAATGTTGCCTAGCGATCTGAGAAAGCAGGTTTCCCAGACACCACACATTTGACGACTACGCAGGATTCAACACCACGTTCAGCCAACTGCCGCTCGTGTAGCGACCCACGCGGTTGGTTGCGGTTTGGACAATCTGTGTTCTGTTCCCACAGTCACTTTTCAGTTCGCTCCGAAACTTATAGAAATTGGAGAGTTAACAAGGTATGTAAATTAATAAAGAATAATAAAAAGATAGGCAAATAAATTTCTCAAGACTTTTGTTACTGAGGTTTAAAAATATAATCCTGGACGATTGACAATGGAGGTGATAATAGATGTGCGTACGGGGAATACTTTTCAGTAAATAATGGTGATGTAACAGGGTTGATTGAGAATGCGTCAAATAGTTAAGGACGCTTCTGTGACATGTCTGGGGGCTTCCTACAGGCCAGGTAGTCACTTCATCCAGTATCAAAAGGGGTGGTAACTGTCGTCAAGTAGTGAAGATATACAATGCTAATTACCTTTCGTCCGTCAGTTGCCTTGTCATACTGGTGTAAGTAACCCACATGGAATCCATGTACCGTGGTCCTGAACTAATCCTGCAGAGATCTGTCAGTCTATGGCGGTAGTGTGATACTTAACTCTCTTCTCCGCCCCCTCAACACTTGTGTCCCCGTCTCTGCCACAGCATGGATTTTAAAGTCTGGTGTCGTCAGCCATCAAATACGTGAAGGGCTGGGAGGCGAGTAACGGTAAATCCCTTTGGCATGTCACCTGAGATTGTTGCACCAAGATTCGGATCGAGGAACGACGATGATTGCTGTTACTGGAGGAAATATTCCCATTGATTTTGCCTGGCTCTCGAAGTATGATAGTTAGGTAATGGTGTTGGTACTGGGATTGCCTGTAAATACACTCCTGGAAATTGAAATAAAAACACCGTGAATTCATTGTCCCAGGAAGGGGAAACTTTATTGACACATTCCTGGGGTCAGATACATCACATGATCACACTGACAGAACCACAGGCACATAGACACAGGCAACAGAGCATGCACAATGTCGGCACTAGTACAGTGTATATCCACCTTTCGCAGCAATGCAGGCTGCTATTCTCCCATGGAGACGATCGTAGAGATGCTGGATGTACTCCTGTGGAACGGCTTGCCATGCCATTTCCACCTGGCGCCTCAGTTGGACCAGCGTTCGTGCTGGACGTGCAGACCGCGTGAGACGGCGCTTCATCCAGTCCCAAACATGCTCAATAGGGGACAGATCCGGAGATCTTGCTGGCCAGGGTAGTTGACTTACACGTTGTACAGCACGTTGGGTGGCACGGGATACATGCGGACGTGCATTGTTCTGTTGGAACAGCAAGTTCTCTTGCCGGTCTAGGAATGGTAGAACGATGGGTTCGATGACGGTTTGGATGTACCGTGCACTATTCAGTGTCCCCTCGACGATCACCAGAGGTGTACAGCCAGTGTAGGAGATCGTTCTCCACACCATGATGCCGGGTGATGGCCCTGTGTGCCTCGGTCGTATGCAGTCCTGATTGTGGCGCTCACCTGCAGGGCGCCAAACACGCATACGACCATCATTGGCACCAAGGCAGAAGCGACTCTCATCGCTGAAGACGACACGTCTCCATTCGTCCCTCCATTCACGCCTGTCGCAACACCACTGGAGGCGGGCTGCACGATGTTGTGGCGTGAGCGGATTACGGCCTAACGGTGTGCGGGACCGTAGCCCAGCTTCATGGAGACGGTTGCGAATGGTCCTCTCCGATACCCCAGGAGCAACAGTGTCCCTAATTTGCTGGGAAGTGGCGGTGCGGTCCCCTACGGCACTGCGTAGGATCCTACGGTCTTGGCGTGCATCCGTGCGTCGCTGCGGTCCGGTCCCAGGTCGACGGGCACGTGCACCTTCCGCCGACCACTGGCGACAACATCGATGTACTGTGGAGACCTCACGCCCCACGTGTTGAGCAATTCGCCGGTACGTCCACCCGGCCTCCCGCATGCCCACTATACGCCCTCGCTCAAAGTCCGTCAATTGCACATACGGTTCACGTCCACGCTGTCGCGGCATGCTACCAGTGTTAAAGACTGCGATGGAGCTCCGTATGCCACGGCAAACTGGCTGACACTGACGGCGGCGGTGCAAAAATGCTGCGCAGCTAGCGCCATTCGACGGCCAACACCGCGGTTCCTGGTGTGTCCGCTGTGCCGTGCGTGTGATCACTGCTTGTACAGCCCTCTCGCAGTGTCCGGAGCAAGTATGGTGGGTCTGACACACCGGTGTCAATGTGTTCTTTTTTCCATTTCCAGGAGTGTAAATAACTAGCAATATGCATACGCGTACTATCCATGTGGATATACTCTCCTGTAGACGGAATACAGTACCATCGTCGGTGCACTGTCGAACAGCACGTGGGGGTAAAAGTGACGAATGCTGCCATTAGGTCCTAAATCACCCCACAGTCTTACAGTAGCTCTGAATTAGACGTGGAGGTGTGAGGCTGTTGCACTGATAACGATATAATGGGTAGGGTATTGCAAGCTCTGTTTCACTGTTACATTCATTTTATGGAGAAAGAAGGCGATGTATTTCTCACGTGTCGCCCTGATATCAACGAAGACTTAGAGACCGCTATGCTGTCGTATTTCTTGAATAGAAAACATTATAATACGATTACGAAGATTAGGACACGCACAGGGGGTATTTATAGTCAATCATTCGATATTGATGAGTTGTACGTGATATGCTTCTGAATTTCTTTGTGCCGCCCACACATACTCAGCATGGTTGTGACTTTCCTTCTGTACGTTAGAGTGTTATTTTTCTCGATTGTCGGTGTTACTACCGCCCGCTACCTAGGCGGTGACGGGTGAAGCTCTAGACAGAATTCTAAGTAATGGAACAATGCTGTCGGAACGCGATGGGATTTCGCGATAAATAGCGTGGGTCTGTGACTTGGCGGAGGATATCTCCTACTCGTCGAAATCAAGTGAATTCAAGTGCTATCTATCGAAGACTAGAAGATTCGTGAGAGTATGGCAGGTAAGCGATACTCTGGCGAAAGGCGAATTGAGAAGTGAGCTAGACACCACTTCTTCTAAGTGTTGTCGGCAAGCATATTATAACCTCACTCATACGTTTCCCCAAGTGAAAATTAGGCGCTAATACAAAGACTTTTACCGAGAGACAATCAGCAGCAGAAGTTTTGTGTGCATCTAAATTCATGGAGCGAGATCTTAGTAGGAACACTAAATTTTCATCTACTTTGTTTTTGTACTCTGCAGGCCATTGTGCTGTGCGTGTATCAGGGCTAGGTATTTCCTTTCCTATTCCAATCGGAAATTGAGCGATGGAAACGTCGACTGTCTATACAGCTCCGTATGAAGGCTAATTTTCGTGTCTTATATTCGTGGTCCCGTGGTGCCAGTAGAAGGCTTCTAAAGTCAGCTTCGGCTGTCGGGACTCTGAATTTTCTCAATAGTGTTCTTTGAAAAGAACATCACCTTTCCTCCAGCGATTACCATGCGAGTTTTGGAAGCATCCGCCCACTCCTTTTGTTGGAGTCAATACGAACGCTTCTACAGGGCTTTATTCAGAGGCAAACCCAGGTCGGCAGACAAATATTTTGCTATTGTTCACTGGGTCAGTCCTTCCAGAGTGTTTCTCAAACACATCTCTGGAAGTTTGGTTTTGCAGATTGGTGAGGTGGAAGGACATTGCTCAACATCTTGGTATTTACCCGAATGGCAATTCAGCACCCAGTCATTCTGTATAGGAATACATTTCCAAGTCTGGAATCATTAACAGTTGTCCTGCACGGGTAGTGCTACTTATCGGCCATCTGCAGTACAGCGCCGACTTGCTTTTGGAGTTTCAGGAGCTGCTAGCAGTGGCAGGGACGAGGGGGGAAGTGTGATGGGGGTGGAGAAGAGAGTAAAGCATCTTACTGCCGACACAAATCGACAGGTATCAGCAGTATTACTCTGGGAACGGTGTACTGGAATTCTACGTGCCTTACTGCCAGATGGCAATTGACAGACGTAACGTAAATAGCGCTGGATATCTTCAGTTATATGATGACGGCTCCCAATCATTTTGATATCGCACGAAGTGACTACCTAGCCTGTGGTGAGCCCACAGAAACCATACTACAAGAAAATGTTGCTCACCATACAAAACGTCCGAAGCTCGTGGTCTAGTGGCTAGCGTTGCTGCCTCTAGATCAAGGGATCCTGGGTTCGATTCCCGACCGGGTTGGGAATTTTATCTGGTCAGGGACTGGGTTTTTGTGTTGTCCTCGTCATTTCATCATCATCATTCGTGACAGTGGCTCGACTGGACTGTGTAAAAAAACTGTTCTGTGAAAACATTGGTACTCTGTACAGGCGCTCACGTCCGCGCAGTTGTTCGCCCCACGAACCAATCATCATCATCACCATGCAAAGGGAATGTCAGGATGAATTTAATTAGTTAATCAATCAATTTGATATCAGTGACGTTCAGCCGAGCAGGTGGAAGCAAGGGCGAGAGTATCATGCATACGAATCGCGAGCTGGAACGATGATAAGATTTTTGCTGCAGCGAATTACCTAACTAAATATGAGTTCCCCCCGCACACAGGATGAGATGCTCATTATAAATAAATCAGCGAAATTATAAAGTGATACTTACCGTTAGGTTTATTCTCACACCTCTGTGCTGCTATTAGGTTATCTTAAAAAACTTCACATGTGATGTAACATTTGGCTACCTAAAGAGACTTAGAAAATGAGGAGGCACCATGTGCTCTTACCGCCCAGTCCTATTATGCAAGACACACCAGATATTAAGCTGATAAGAATAGATGTCTTTACCTGACCAGAGAACGTTTGTAGTAAATATAGCCTGTGCTATATTTTTAACAACACTTAACGATACTCTAGCGATGTGAAAACGCATGCATGCTCCGATTTCTTCTGTTCTCGAAAATAAACCGTATAAAAGGGGGGAACCTACATTTCGCAACAGAAAATGATTTGTACGGTCAACAACATCCCAGTTTTGGCCTGGGTAAAGTGGATTTTTTGCTGTCGGATGTCTATGTCACAAGTGGAACTGCCGTTAGAGCTATACATCCAAGGCATGCCTGCTTGTCACACAGCGTGCTAGGGGGCAGTAGGGGATTACAACAACCATCCGCAGCCAGGGGCTGGAACGTTCACGAGCTTTCAGGGGACTGGAAACCGTGGCTTAGCCTCTAGCAACCGACAGGTACAAAGAAACGCTCCGACCTATTGACCGCAAAAGCAGGGATAAGTCCCAGCAGCGAGGTCCGCGACGCCCACTTAGTGGCTCAACAGCGAACTAACCAGTACGCTGGTTGAGCATCAAACAAGTGGACTCATGTGTGCATGTATTTTCCGATTTTCATATGAAAAATGTGATTAGATTAATGTGTCGAGGATTTGTGCTGGACGAATACTCCCTCGCCTCCCTCCCCCCTCCCCCCTCTCACCACCCAGGGTAATTCAAGGGATGATGGCTAGGTGCTCACGGTGACAGTCTCTCCAGGCTGCGTTGTGGCAAGCATGTGAATTGAATATGTGGAGATGGGTGTACAAGTGGTGGCATGGCTGATGTTCATGTAGGCGCGTAGTCCTCTCCAGGCCAGGCAGGCAGTGTTGCAGTCAGCGGTCGACGCACGCTTCGTAATCGCTAGTGTATGTGGTCGGAAGGTTTTTTTCCCCTCCTCGTATGTTTAGCGTAAGATGGAAACTTGATGGTGGCGGTGACTCAGGCAGTGCTTGGAGGATGGTGCTTGTGTTCACAAACGTCAGTGCACTCAAGGCCTTGGATATACTTAGCACTGTGATCTGTTTGTGATGAGTGTTTCTGTTTTCGAAATTTAATTACTTGATTGCCAAAATGTATGTGGGAGTGATTCTCTAACACAAAAGACGTCATATGTGTTTTATTACAAAGAAGAATGAATGTAACGTCGTGGTGACAGTTTTAAGCGATCTATTTGAGTTACAGCTTTCAGAGTATTTACCCACTCTGTAAATTTTCAAACATTTAATTTGATAGGTTCGTATAAATGGGCTTTTTTCATAGTTTTCCATATTTGTGGCAGCTCTCCATCTGTTCTATGACGTCATAAATGTTGACTATTTTGCCTGTCTAAATAAGGAGAACACATCTCAGCATTTCCTACAAATTAAATTAATTAATGAAATGAATGTTTAAAGAGAACCACAGCCCAGAATTTTCTACAAATTTAATTAATTAATAAAATGAATGTTTAAGTATATAGTAATATACTGCACGAATCTACTGCCTTTTCATTGTCAAGAGATCCTCCGAGTCTGGCAGATCAACACAGACTGCGTCTTTTTCCATCCATTTCACCATTTCACAAGTGGAGGAGGAGGGAAATGGGGGGAGGGAAATGGGGGGAGGGCAACTGGTGAAGGGGAAGGGGGCAGGGGAGGGATAGTTGTGTAAGGGGAACAAGTGGAGATGGTGACATCAAAATGCGACATTTTCACATCTACATCCAATGGACAGGAGGCAGGGGGACCACCCCAGAGAAATCCGCTAAATTGAATAAATTTGGCAGCAATGCAAACTGTGCCAGCTCTCTCTTTATCCCGCCAGTTCTATCCATTCACAACATTATGTGCTACAATCCATACAAATACAGTCACCAAATGCTTCTAGCCTTTAAATTTTTATTAGATGTGCTGTTAGTTTGCAACGAAAAGCACTGTCGTGGCTGAGTAAGAGCATTTAGGTGCGGCCTGTGTGACGGTTTTATATTAGTCAATATACAACTCTCATCTCGCTATTGTTTATGAAGATCACCTCCTGTTCTTTAACATCTGCGCAAGTTTGGTGCTGTCAAATATGGCGGGGTGGAAGGAAAGGTAACAGTTGCACCCTGAGTAGAATTTCTAAGTATTACGTTGCGGGAAGTGTGGTTTTGGGCAGGTTTCCACATCTGGCAGGTAGCGGATACTGTAGAGTGTAGACAATAACACAGCCAGGACCGGAGGCAAGGTGCTCCTAATCAATTGGCGGTGGGAGATGAAGTGGACGAGTGGTGACAGTGCTGTGCTGCGTTGGACGACATTGGTAGCCTCTGCGACTACTACGTTACAGGTGTGGCGATTTTGGGGGCAATAGCGCTCCACACTGCGGTGACAGAAGTAATAGCATAGAGATAGACACATATACAGGTGGCGGTAGTATCACCAATGCAAGGTATAAAATGGCGCTGCACTGGCGGAGCTGTCATTTTCATTAAGGTGATTCACGTAAAAAGGTTTCCACACGACAGGAATTAACAGACTCTCAAAGCGTAATGGTAGCTGGATTTTCAAAGGGTGCAAATGGCTCTGGGCACTATGGGACTTAACATCTGAAATCATCAGTCCCCTAGAACTTAGAACTACTTAAACCTAACCAACCTAAGAACATCACACACATCCATGCCCGAGGCAGGATTCCAACCCGCAACCGTAGTGGTCGAGCGGTTCCAGACTGTAGCGCCTAGAACCGCTCGGCCATAGCGGCCGGTGAGCTGGAGCTATAAGCGTGGAACATTGCATTTGAAAATCTTTCGGAAGTCAATATTCCGAGATTCACAGTGTCAAGAAGAGCGTACCAAAAATACCAAATTTCCTTCATTACCTCTGATCACGGACAACAGATGGTCGACGGGAATCACTTAACGACCGAGTGCAGCGAAGTTTGTGTAGATTAGCTAGTGCAAACAGGCAAGCAACCGCACAAAACAGTGCGTACCCGTTAGGACAGTGCGAGGTAATATGACGTTGATAGGCTATGGCTGCAGACGACCATTTCTAGTGCGGCAATGGCAGCAGACGAACGATTCGAATGGCTTTGCCAACAGCACGACATTGCTTACATCGTCTCTCCTGGGCTCGTAACCATATCAGTGAGACCTTAGACGACTGGAAAATATTGGACTGATCAGATGAATCCCGATACCAGTTTGTAAGAGATGATTGTAGAGTTCGAGCATGGCACAGATCCCACAAAGCCATGGTTTCAAGTTCTCAAGAAGGCACTGAGCAAGCTAGTGGTGACTCCATAATGGTGTGAGCACTGTTTACATGGAATGGACTGGGTCCTCTTGTCGAGCTGAACCTCTCATTGTTTCGAAATTGTTGCGTTCGGTTACTTATAGACCATTTGCAGCCATTCACGAACTTCATGTTCCTAAACAACGATGGAATTCTTATGGATGACACTACGCCACATCACGGGCAACAATTGTTTGTGACTTGTTTCAAGAACGTTCTGGACATTTCGGGAAATTAATTTGGCCACACTGATCACTCGGCATGAATCCCATAGAACATTTATTAATCTTAATTGAGAGTTCAGTTGATGCAAGAAATACTGCACCACCAACACTTTTCCAACTAAGGAGGACTTGTTGGGTCCATGCTATGTCGTGTTGGTGCATTACGGTCGGTGACAGCAGGTCCGACATGATATTAAGGGGCATCTCATACCTTTTGTTACCTCGACGTAGTTCAGGTATTTTGCCTTGACGATTGATTGAAATGAATTACGAACGATGGGATACCGTAAAGCTTTTGTCTGATACCTGTTGAAATAAAAACTTGGATGGCGTAAAAAATAAAGACCACTAAGGACAACGTTGTGGAACTATGTCTTTTCTCACAAAAGTTTCTTCCTTGACTCTGAGCACTCCCGAGTCATGTAATTCCATTACTGAAAAATGTGATGGGACGGTAAAGTTTATACACGGTGATGGTACAGTCCTCGTCATTCATTCTAGACTCAGTGTCAGAACGATCAGAATTTTCCTACTCACTTTTAACATTCCTGGAGAGGAAATAAACCTGTGCTTAGTAGGTGTAGAAGAATAATCACAAATAGTGCGAGGAAATGGTGTCTGCATCATATGTTCCCTGGTTTGAATGGCTTCAGACTAGTAAAAATTGAGATAAAGTACACAATAGGCCCAACAAGTTCAACGACCGACAGCCAAGAGCTTCTTTGTCTCAGATTCGCTTAGTATGTGCAGGCGGCAAATTCTCGGTTGCGGTTCGGTCTGCTGGCGGTTGGTTGGCGTTGGGACCCCTTTGTAAGCGTGGATGCTGGGTCGGATGTACGTTGATTCAGCTGGCATTTCGTGTGTCTATAGAAAGAGTCCTCCCCCCATGAACCATGGACCTTGCCGTTGGTGGGGAGGCTTGCGTGCCTCAGCGATACAGATGGCCGTACCGTAGGTGCAACCACAACGGAGGGGTATCTGTTGAGAGGCCAGACAAACGTGTGGTTCCTGAAGAGGGGCAGCAGCCTTTTCAGTAGTTGCAGGGGCAACAGTCTGGATGATTGACTGATCTGGCCTTGCAACATTAACCAAAACGGCCTTGCTGTGCTGGTACTGCGAACGGCTGAAAGCAAGGGGAAACTACAGCCGTAATTTTTCCCGAGGACATGCAGCTTTACTGTATGATTAAATGATGATGGCATCCTCTTGGGTAAAATATTCCGGAGGTAAAATAGTCCCCCATTCGGATCTCCGGGCGGGGACTACTCAGGAGGATGTCGTTATCAGGAGAAAGAAAACTGGCGTTCTACGGATCGGAGCGTGGAATGTCAGATCACTTAATCGGACAGGTAGGTTAGAAAATTTAAAAAGGGAAATGGATAGGTTAAAGTTAGATATAGTGGGAATTAGTGAAGTTCGGTGGCAGGAGGAACAAGACTTCTGGTCAGGTGACTACAGGGTTATAAACACAAAATCAAATAGGGGTAATGCAGGAGTAGGTTTAATAATGAATAGGAAAATAGGAATGCGGGTAAGCTACTACAAACAGCATAGTGAACGCATTATTGTGGCCAAGATAGATACGAAGCCCACACCTACTACAGTAGTACAAGTTTATATGCCAACTAGCTCTGCAGATGATGAAGAAATTGAAGAAATGTACGATGAAATAAAAGAAATTATTCAGATAGTGAAGGGAGACGAAAATTTAATAGTAATGGGTGACTGGAATTCGAGTGTAGGAAAAGGGAGAGAAGGAAACATAGTAGGTGAATATGGATTGGGGCTAAGAAATGAAAGAGGAAGCCGCCCAGTAGAATTTTGCACAGAGCACAACTTAATCATAGCTAACACTTGGTTTAAGAATCATGAAAGAAGGTTGTATACGTGGAAGAACCCTGGAGATACTAAAAGGTATCAGATAGATTATATAATGGTAAGACAGAGATTTAGGAACCAGGTTTTAAATTGTAAGACATTTCCAGGGGCAGATGTGGACTCTGACCACAATCTATTGGTTATGACCTGTAGATTAAAACTGAAGAAACTGCAAAAATGTGGGAAATTAAGGGGATGGGACCTGGATAAACTGAAAGAACCAGAGGTTGTACAGAGGTTCAGAGAGAGCATAAGGGAACAATTGACAGGAATAGGGGAAAGAAATACAATAGAAGAAGAATGGGTAGCTCTGAGGGATGTAGTAGTGAAGGCAGCAGAGGATAAAGTAGGTACAAAGACGAGGGCTGCTAGAAATCCTTGGGTAACAGAAGAAATATTGAATTTAATTGATGAAAGGAGAAAATATAAAAATGCAGTAAATGAAGCAGGCAAAAAGGAATACAAACGTCTCAAAAATGAGATCGACAGGAAGTGCAAAATGGCTAAACAGGGATGGCTAGAGGACAAATGTAAGGATGTAGAAGCTTATCTCACTAGGGGTAAGATAGATACTGCCTACAGGAAAATTAAAGAGACCTTTGGAGAGAAGACAACCACGTGTATGAATATCAAGAGCTCAGATGGCAGCCCAGTTCTAAGCAAAGAAGGGAAGGCAGAAAGGTGGAAGGAGTATATAGAAGGTTTATACAAGGGCGATGAACTTGAGGACAATATTATGGAAATGGAAGAGGATGTAGATGAAGACGAAATGGGAGATACGATACTGCGTGAAGAGTTTGACAGAGCACTGAAAGACCTGAGTCGAAACAAGGCCCCCGGAGTAGACAACATTCCATTAGAACTACTGACGGCCTTGGGACAACCAGTCCTGACAAAACTCTACCAGCTGGTGAGCAAGATGTATGAGACAGGCGAAATACCCTCAGACTTCAAGAAGAATATAATAATTCCAATCCCAAAGAAAGCAGGTGCTGACAGATGTGAAAATTACCGAACTATCAGTTTAATAAGCCACGGCTGCAAAATACTAACGCGAATTCTTTACAGACGAATGGAGAAACTTGTAGATGCAGACCTCGGGGAGGATCAGTTTGGATTCCGTCGAAATGTTGGAACACGTGAGGCAATACTGACCTTACGACTTATCTTAGAAGAAAGATTAAGAAAAGGCAAACCTACGTTTCTAGCATTTGTAGACTTAGAGAAAGCTTTTGACAATGTTGACTGGAATACCCTTTTTCAAATTCTAAAGGTGGCAGGGGTAAAATACAGGGAGCGAAAGGCTATTTATAATTTGTACAGAAACCAGATGGCAGTCATAAGAGTCGAGGGGCATGAAAGGGAAGCAGTGGTTGGGAAAGGAGTGAGACAGGGTTGTTGCCTCTCCCCGATGTTATTCAATCTGTATATTGAGCAAGCAGTAAAGGAAACAAAAGAAAAATTTGGAGTAGGTATTAAAATTCAGGGAGACGAAGTAAAAACTTTGAGGTTCGCCGATGACATTGTAATTCTGTCAGAGACAGCAAAGGACTTGGAAGAGCAGTTGAACGGAATGGACAGTGTCTTGAAAGGAGGATATAAGATGAACATTAACAAAAGCAAAACGAGGATAATGGAATGTAGTCAAATTAAATCGGGTGATGCCGAGGGAATTAGATTAGGAAATGAGACACTTAAAGTAGTAAAGGAGTTTTGCTATTTAGGAAGTAAAATAACTGATGATGGTCGAATTAGAGAGGATATAAAATGTAGACTGGCAATGGCAAGGAAAGCGTTTCTGAAGAAGAGAAATTTGTTAACATCGAATATAGATTTATGTATCAGGAAGTCGTTTCTGAAAGTATTTGTTTGGAGTGTAGCCATGTATGGAAGTGAAACATGGACGATAACTAGTTTGGACAAGAAGAGAATAGAAGCTTTCGAAATGTGGTGCTACAGAAGAATACTGAAGATAAGGTGGATAGATCACGTAACTAATGAGGAGGTATTGAATAGGATTGGGGAGAAGAGAAGTTTGTGGCATAACTTGACTAGAAGAAGGGATCGGTTGGTAGGACATGTTTTGAGGCATCAAGGGATCACAAATTTAGCATTGGAGGGCAGCGTGGAGGGTAAAAATCATAGAGGGAGACCGAGAGATGAGTACACTAAGCAGATTCAGAAGGATGTATGTTGCAGTAGGTACTGGGAGATGAAGCAGCTTGCACAAGATAGAGTAGCATGGAGAGCTGCATCAAACCAGTCTCAGGACTGAAGACAACAACAACAACAACATAGAAAGAGTGTGTATCTAAGTTTCTCAGTATAGCAACAAGTAGCACTTCCTATTTCTTATTGGCAGATACACTCTTTAATTTAACAAGGGCATCATCAGAAACTCTGGAATTTACGGTTTGACGTACAGTAGTTTCTTGTTAAATTAAAGAACGAATCCAATCAGTAAAACGTACTTATTGCGACCAGTGACTGCCCTGAAAATCTTAATTTAAATAACCGCTGTTTCCCCTGCAGGCAATGTCTCCTCTCGCTATGGGTGTGTATTTATTATGTTGAGAAATGCTGAACTACAAAGTGGGACACAGAGAGAGTACTAAAGCTGACAGAGATTTATCGTGAACGGGAATGTTTATGGGGTCCTACGAACTGCGATTATAAAAACAAACAGAAAAGACTAGACACCCGGAGGGAAATAACTCAGCAATTACAATGTTATATGCACAATTTGGAAAAGAAAATAGTGCTTAATTGACATCTTTTCGCCGGCCGGCCGTGGTGGCCGAGCGGTTCTAGGCACTACAGCCTGGAGATTAGTTATGTTTAAGTAGTTCTAAGTTCTAGGAGACTGATGACCTCAGAAGTTAGGTCCCACAGTGCTCAGAGCCATTTGAACATCTTTTCGCTGTGAACGACACAAAGAAACAAACAAATCTGAGGTTAAAATGGCTGTGAGCACTGTGGGACTTACCATCTATGGTCATCAGTCCCCTAGAACTTAGAACTACCTAAACCTAACAAACATAAGGACAGCACACAACACCCAGTCATCACGAGGCAGAGAAAATCCCTGACCACGCCGGGAATCGAACCGGGGAACCCGAGCGTGGGAAGCGAGAACGCTACCACACGACCATGAGCTGCGGATCATCTTTAAGGTCAGGCGTTAACTTCGTGCCACCATAGTGCTCCCTACTTTTTTAAAAGAGATGTCGTCTGTAAGAGTAGTTTCTTATTTTTTCAATTACTAGTTTCTTTCATTAAAATAAATACTGCTCTTGGGACGAGTGCAATATCCTCTCCTTCCCTCATAATACCGGCCTGTGAAACTGCAATTGAAACACTTCTTTACCACAGTAACAAAACTGCACTAACGTCGGCAAGTCATCAGAGCCAGCTACGAGTCCACCTGGCCGAATGATCTGCCCCCACGCTCTTACTTTGCTGTGAATGAGAAGCCGAACGCCAATGCATTGGTGACCAACGTTCGTCTGAATCCATTCTCTGGCGCTCGTTCGCGTATACGCCGCGCCTTTGCTGAAACGTTCATTAACGTGTGGGGAGGCTGTGCGTTGCCGGTTAATGGCGGCCAACTGAGAAGTTGCGCGAATTTCCAATTCTCCGAATCACAAGCGCAAATGCTGTCCTAGCAGCGTGCCTCAGTTCCTCGTAGGCTAGGCGGACAGCCGTGGGCACGTGGCTAGCACGTACGTAACTTTTCACAGCAGCAGCTGCAGGTGTGGACCGGGACGCATTTGACCGTTAGCTGCAGGCTGTGGCGGAGGCAGCTGTTAACGGCCAACACACAGCAGCAGGCAACCGCCAATGCTCAAGGCGTGCTAAATTCACTCCGCGATTCGCGAATGGAGACTGTTACCGCAATAGGCTGCGTTCACACTGCCGGCCGGGCCGAGCGGAGCCTGGCCGGGCCGCCGCCCGCTTTGATGTCAGACACATTGTTTTGTTTTGAATTGCGGTGTTCACACTGGCGGCCGGGCCGCGCCGACACGGCGTGAGCCTCCCGGAGCCATCCGGCGACATCCCGAGTGCTTAATGTTGCCGGCGCGGGCCGACCGCAGGCGCGAGCCTGTGGAGCAGCACTACAGCTTCTACAGTACACGCATCACACGTCTCCCTTCTGCTTTCATCACATGTGTGACTGCACAAGTCTTTTATTTTAAGATGTTACCTCACATTTCACAATCACTGAGGAAGAATTACGTCTATTATAATGATACATGAGAAATTACTTTTATTTCATTTATTTAATCTACCGTATTTACATGCATTTACAACAATAGCTTGCCAGCGATCGCGGCACTGCCGCCACTGAATAGTTCGCATTTACTTGGAGACATATATGAGTGTCACTGAGGGACGGATATGTCTCCCTACCAGATGACAATGAATTGTAAAGTCATGCTGTGGTAGTTCCTTATCAGTGGAAATAGAACCACTGAGTCAAAGGGCATTATCTCAAAACCCTTCGCCTATCAATCTGTAATGAAAATAATTCTTTGAGGTCATCAGGGGCTCCACATGATGAACCATCACCACTGCCAAGCGCTGCATCATGAAGAAAAAAGAAGAAAAAAGTTTGAAAATTCTGAAGGAGTATTCCTGCGATTCTTCGTTGAAGGCACAGCAAGACTCTCTTCCCCTCAGAGGTAAGCTTTTGTGAAATTTAAAATACAAAAGCATGACTACAATTAATTGGAAGTAGTAAATTCTGCACAAAGTTCTACTGCAAACCAAAAAGTGTGTACTAACGAATCTTACTTTATCGTTATACACAATTTTTCTTCTGCTGTTATACTTCTGCGAAAATTTGTGTTCTGTTTCGAAATTTTGTCTTGAATGTTCTGCAGCACATACTGAAATGTATTATGATTCATTCTGTAATATGAATAAAAATTTTCAGGATAATTTTTAAGTTCTTCATGTAAAGAAAAAGCTCTCCTAAATGACTGTCGCTATTTATGGGAGGAATCCATAATCTCCTAGTTCTTCTATACTTCAAAACTCGACAAGTTACTGAAGAGTCAAAACAATACCAATAAAATAGTGAAAACATTGTTCTATACGACAGCACAGACTAGCTAAAGGCGAGCAACTGTTGACTGCAGCTGCGTTTTCTACTGACTTGCTTGTCAGCTGTCGAAGGGTGGGGATTTTTTTAAATTTATTTATTTGGCCTCCGGCAGCTAACAGCCATTTAGCCAAAGAGTGGGGATTACCTTGACAGTGCAGCGCACCACGCCAATGAAGAAAAAAAATGAAGAACAATGAAATGCACATCTGTGTCGACGTACAGTAGTTTCAATAACTCTCCATTATTTTTTCTGTCAAAGTAGACAGTTTCTGCAGTAAACGTATCACAAATCTCCAGTTTGTTTTTGTGATTAGTTTTACACTACTGATCACTAATAATTAGTTTTTCTCTGTCCTGCTTTATATGACTACACTAAACCAAGCCGTAACCGCGCGAACTCCGTGGCTTGCGGACGCGGCACTGACGCCACTGAATAGCTCGCATTACTTGTGACCAGAGACAGATATCAGTGTCATTATCATTTCAAAAACTTTTTGGTCCTTTTAGCTACATTTCATTCGCAACAATGTATGGTCTAAAACGGATCTAACAGTAAGCTACCCGCTGCATAACTTTTTCACTACAAGATTTGTAAATCAAGTGCACAACGTTGACAAATAGCATCATTTCACAATGACTGTTAAGAAATATGGAAAGACAGATGATTTAATACGAAGCTAAGATGTTACACTACCACGTGTAGAAAACTCAGATTTTTTAGTCGCATACTTTCTTCAAAATCGGTTGGGAAGCGTTACGAAACTAAGAAAACACCCGAAACGAAAAGTAGACTTTTTCTTTTTTCACGACGTAAGTTACGCTTTTAAGGAAAAAAATTTCATAAAACGATGTGGTGAAGTCTTATATACCGCTAAGAATTTTTAAAACATCAAAATCGGAGAAATGGATTTTCCCCCATTTCGCCGTCCCGGCTCGGCGCGGCGCGCGATGTGAATGCACTACACGTCGGCCTGTGGCCTAAGGCCGGTAACGCACTAGGCAGCCAGGCTGCTGAGGCCAATAAAACAATGACAGTTGATTGCAGGCCGCGCACTAAGCAGGCAGGATTTTGTTTGTAGCTACGACAGCCAACAGAACACGAGCGACTGCAAGACAGCCGGGCGGCTGCATGCATGAGCTGTTAAGCTCGTTGTACGACATTTCTCACACTTATCTACTCTTGCAAACGTCGGAACTGTGTGGACGATGTTTTTCCAAATATATCATTTAATATCAGCGTTCTGATTTAGTATCACCATTCTACATACCAACACGAATAGTCGTTTTGTTACCAATACCGACATTTATTTTAGAAATTCCGATGGAATGTTATCCGTTCCTTCTCTCTTATTTGATCCTAGGTCTTCCAAAGTCCTTTTAAATTCTAATGCCAATACTAGGTCCCGTATCTCCTCCCTATCGACTCCTGTTTCTTGTTATGTCACATCATCAGATAAATCCAACTCGTCATAGAGGCCTTCAGTGTAGCTTTCCACCAATTCGCCTTCATTGTACGCCTTCCACCTATTTGCTCTCTCTTCTGCATTTAGTGGAATTGCTGTTGCACTCTTAATGTCCCCCCCCCCCCCCCTTTACTTTTAATTTCACCGAAGGTTGCAGTGGCTATTCTGTATTCTGAGTAAATGCTTCCTACAGCGATTTTCGATTTCTTCATGTTTTTCATGTAGCCATTTCGCCTTAGCTTCCCTGCACTTTCTATTTATTCCATTCTCAACCGATTTCTATTTCAGTATTCCTTAAGTTTTCCTGAACAGTTTTGTACTTCCTACTGTCGTGTTTGTGCTTAATTCTTTCGTGGATCAACTGAAATATTTCTTTTGTTGCCCATGGTTTCATTGCAGTTACCTTCCTAGTACCTATACTTTTATTTCCAACTTCTTCGAGTGCCTTTCTTAGGGACGTCCATTCCTCTTCAACTGAACTACCTACTGAGCTATTAACTGAGCTATTAACCATCGCAGTACCCATAGCCTCGAGCTTCAAACGTATCCCTTCTTTCAGCAGATAAAATCAGCTAAATGAACTCCCAAGCAATCGGCGGACGAAGCGTCAAAAATAATAAAAGGAGGAGGAACGCATATTACGTGGATAAAGACATTGTCTCTTGCAATGAGGGAAACCTGAGATAACTGAGATCCGTGATGGAGAAAGGAAAAGGTACAGCAACATCGAAGAGAGTTCGAACCGGTCGAAGGATGGCTGACAACGGAAAAGACACACGTAGACGATCCTAACGAAGATATAGGCTGCAGAGGGCGATTCTCCTAGACGGAGAATCACTGCGAAACCAAGCCAAATCCATGGAATAGGGTCAAAATTATGACTGGGGAGATGATGAGCAGAGACAGATGTCGATCAGGGAAGGGGAGAATACGGAGACATTGTGTGGACAGAATACTGAAACATTTCGACTAGTCACAAGGGGACTACGATTGTTGTTATCAGATTCTAAAATGCATGCTGTTCCTCTTGTTATTTTGCCGCACTCTTTTTTTCCTCCATTTACCAATTACTTGTTTGTGTGAAATTCCCTATACGCTGCAACGATATACCGTACTTTTACAAGTTTAAACATTAAAGGATATCAGAATCAAAAGAATATCTGTACTTCTCCAGAACTGATGTTACCCTCCTGCAAGAAGTAAATATCTTTGCTTTTAATATTCCAGATTATAGCGAATATATCAATGTAGCTACAGAAGAACAGAATGGAATGGCTGTTCTCTGCAGGGAAGGCCTACCAGTTCATTAAAATGAACAACTAGGAGGGGTGCCAATTGTCGAATGTATGGTCTTAAAGTTGAAAGCTTATGTGCTTTATCAGGCAGTCAATGAAAGCACAGTGAGTTAAATTTTTCAAGGAGAACATTATTTGTTTACTAAGAAAGAGCCCTTTGAGTTTACTGATTGCTGGAGAATTCAACACTGTCATCCATGAAAAGGACCAAAGGCGAAATTGCAAATACTCTAAACAATGCCATGAACTAGACACAAATTTGTCTCTGAAGAACACTTGGTAATTACAAAATTTTCTGAGAGTCAAACGTACCTGAATGACACAAAGTACTTGTAGTCATATAGACAGAATATATGTATGAGAGAAGATAAAAATATCCCAAATACATAAATTTGTCACTCCAGCCTATTTTTCGGATTATTTTGGGGTTATTGATACATTAAAGTAACCAAAATAGGCAATAAAAAATACAGGAGTCAATACTGCCTTATTGAAATACATAAAACTGAAAGAGGATGTCGGAATGGAGTGGCAGCAAAATTACTAAGCCAAAGCAGGTTTAATTATGAGTTGGACTAGTGGACCAAGGTCAGCAAACCACGCTTGCAAAACACTCTCATCAGTTACACCAAGTTAATTCAGGGAAGCTAAGAATATTACGAAATTTTATTATAAACCCTCAACGGACTTGTACAATCAGGAAAATAGAGTGGTTGCCTCCTTACAAGAAACAAAAAAGATCGAAGCTAAAATAAAAGAAACGACAAGTATAAGAACAAAAGTTGAAAGCTGTACAGAAATAAGTTATTTACAACACGAGAATACAAGACAGCTCAATCTAACAATTGGAGAGATGATCAGGGATATGCAGAAATAATGGGATCTAAGAGAATTATCCAAATATTAAGGAGAAACTATGGTAAAATATAAATCTCAGGATACACACAAGTAAAACTAAAACAGATTGGATAAGGCTGTCAATATTACGAAGACCACAAATGAAAGGCTATATCGGATTCGAATATTTGCTTATCATTTGTGCCAAAAATGTAACTTCACTAACAACATGCTTCAGAGACTCATTTGTAGTGGCCTTATGGAAGGTCGAAAATAGGTTGTAATAAGTATTTCTCTATTAACTGGAAAAACATATATGACCATTTCGTGTTTTATTTCCTGTTGCAAAATTTTCTCCAGATATTAGAAATAATACAGTTCTGTAATTAACGTTGATTTAGTCAACTGCATTATCAAACATAACGAGAAAGACAACTTCGCAGACTGTATCTGATCTAGATTGCTTCAAACAAACCCATTACGGTAAAGACGAGAAAAACTTGAAAATATATTCAGCGATTTCCTTAACAAAGGATAAAATTAATGTACAGAAAAGGAATTTCATTTTTCATTTGTGTAGATGACATATTTAAGTCACTAACATTCTAAGTTCAATCTTTAATATAATGTCAAAAAAAGCTGTTACAAATGTTAAATGCTCGTATATTAATAACGTGTGTAACCGCCAGAATGTTGAATGCAAGCATGGAAACGTATATGGATTTTGGTTGTACAAGTGGAGGATGTCAGTTCGTGGGATAGAGTTCCATACCTGTTGTATTTGTTCAGTCAATTTAGGACGTTTAATGGTAGTTGTGTATGACTCTGAGCACTGTGGGACTTAACATCAGAGGTCATCAGCCCCCTAGAACTTAGAACTAGTTAAACCTAACTAACCTAAGGACATCACACACATCCATGCCCGAGGCATGATTCGAACCTGCGACCGTAGAGGTAGCGCGGTTCCAGACTGAAGCGCCTAGAACAGCTCGCCCACTCCGGCCGGCTGTAGTTGTGTATGACGCTGGAGTTGTATTCCTATGATCTCCCATATGTGCCCGACTGCAGACAGATGAGGTGACCGAGCATTGCAAGGCAACATGACGACACTCTGTGGAGAATTTTGGATTACAGCACGTGTACGCGGACGAGCGTTATCCTGTTGGGAAACATCACTTTGAAATGCTGTTCATGAGTGGCAGCACACCAGGACGAATCACCAGATTGACGTGCAAATTTGCAGTCAAGCAGATAACTACGAGAGTGTTGCTGCTGTCATACGAAAGCGCATCCCAGGCCATAGGTCAGTGTTTCTAGCATGCAGACAGGTTGGTTGCAGTCCCTCAACTGGCCTCCTTCTAACCAACACAGGGCTATCACTGGCGCCGAGGCAGCTCCAGCTTCCATCGTAAAACACAACACACCTCCACCCTACCCTACAATGAGCTCATGCTTGACACCGCTGGCGTCGCAAATGGCGGTGGTTATGCACGCTACAGGGGGTCAGGTTAGGGCACATTGTTGTTTGATTGTGGTGCCGACTGCTGCTTAGATTGCTGCTGCAGGTTCAGTAAGATACGACAGTGCCATAACGCCGAACACAGCGGTTTTCCTACTCGGCAGCGCTGCCACGTCAGTCTGGAGAAGTTGGCACCACAAGTTCGACAGATATACTTTTGTTTCACAGTTCTCCGTAGGTATGGCATGGTTATAGAGTCCTTTTACAAAATTTAAATAGTTCTGCTGAATTTCGTGTAGAAAACAATAATACTTCGGAATATTTTAGTCCTGTAAGAAAATAATTCCAGATTTGACAAAAAAAAAACAACAACCACAATTCTGAATCGCTCCCCAAGAGTTTTACAGCAAAGGTTAACGATATTTTCTCGACCAGGTAGCGATTTATGAGATAACTGCAATAATGAGGGACCCATTCTAACTAAAGAAAATCTACAAAATCGCACTGGATTCCAGATGACACTTCTGACTACAATTCTGGATAGCACCCCAAGAATTCTATCGCTAAACCTAATGTAATTACTTGTGATGATAACCGTTTATGATTGCGATAGTGTTAAGACCCACTTCCCTAACATAATAGCTTTCTGTACGGAGGCAGAACATCGTTGCCCCAGTTGTGATCGGTGCATCTAGAGACAGGTCTGCACCCGCTATGTCGACTGTCCCTATGCATCCTACTTCTCAAAACCCTGGCAGTCTAACGGTAGTTACCATTTTTTCGTGTATTTATTATGTTTCATTACGATAAAATTAATTTAATTTGATATCCTTAGTTGAAATTAAGTGCCGGATTTGAAGATAGCTGTCTCTATAAAGAGCTTTCACAAACTCCTGTTCCTTCAGTATTCGGTAAATACTGCATTTTTCAAACATTTAATAAGACATGCGCTGTTGTTTTCAGCGAGGAGTTCAGATGCGTCGTACAATTCAGACAAATTTGTACCTTCATACTTCCGTTGTCACGGATGGAAAATAGGGATAGGGGTAGGATCTTGTTCGCTTATCGGAGGTAAAAGAACAACTAACTCATACAGTTAAATCACTTAACGAGCGTGAGCCCAAAAGACATAAGTTTAATGGCGCACCAATCGTGGTGCAACAGCTGCCGGACAGTGTCATTTGATGGAGACAACTCTGGGGCAGATTTCTGGATGCAAAGTGTGTATGTGTGTGTGCGTGAGAGAGAGAGAGAGAGAGAGAGAGAGAGAGAGAGAGAGAACTTGAAGTTGTCTGTTGTGTCTGCTCACTAGGAGTCGCAGCCGATGCTTACCAGCCTAAAATTAAGGTTGTTTGTAAGCTTAATCAACATTTTAAATTATTTGATTAATGTATTTAAACAACCTGTGTTTCAGCTCAGGAACATTGCATACCATTAATCTGATTCCTTTACCCGTAACGTTGTTTCGCCTTCAATAAATGTCATGGATGTAAAGCGTTGCATTCACCTGTATGTTGTATCAAAGAGACATTGGCTTATGTAACTACCTGCATATCTTCTTAACTCAGGAAATGTTCACTGCCTAATGAGTGCCAGAAATTAATTATCGCAGAATGATTTCAATATGGGAAAAGCTAATCAGATTTTATTTCAAACAATGAAATTGCTTGTAAACGAATCATCTCTATTTCTGTGTCACTAGGAATATGCATTATACTTTATTCACAAACTAAAAGTTGGATTAACACTTACGATAATGACTTTCAAATTAGCTTGGTAATATTTACGTTTTACGATATACCTGTTCAAAACTGCTGATATCCGCAAGAGACACTCTCTGTTCTTTCGGGTATGAAAATTGACTCAAATCTTCATTTTATAATTGAGAGATGATCAGTTTTAATATAATTTTAAATGGACTGATACTTTTGCTTTCTAGTTTTAAATTTGGGCTTTGACATGGCAAGTAATTTCAACTAAAATCCTAGATCCAGTTGCTTGTTGTCATATCGCAGGGTTCATTTTTCATGTAGTGTATTGTTTTCTTTTAAGAATTAAAAACAGAATTTTCCAAGTACCAAAACGTATTCAGAAGCTTCTCACAATGAGGAAAAAGTTCACCATACTCTAAATCCAGCAATTCACAACAACCTCAGAATTCTTCTGTAGTTAAGATCGTATCTCTAGGTTTATTCATATATTTCAGAACCTATGCCATAACGAGTATTAAGATTTTTGCACAGTGTCTCTTGGTGTATAACGCAGGAGTATTTTAGTACAGGATGATTTGAAATGGTCCTATTACTTTAGCAGACTGGCAAAATCTTCGAAGACATTAAAATTAACGGCAATTACAGTTATAAAAGTGATATACTGAGCAACATCGCGTATATCCGTTGGTACATCCACATCTGGAGAGAAGAAAGTTCCGAATGGACAAGGTCTTCCAGTTGCTGAGGTACCTCCTGAGAGGACAGATTGTACAAAGCGCTGAAAAGTCTGATTTTTGTTCTTAGAGTAAGGTTATGGCTTTTGAAGACAGCACTCATTTTCTGAAACACGCTTCTTGCTTTCCCGATGCGAAACGTGATCTGTTGCGAGGTATCCCAGTTTTCATTTATAATGGTCCCAAGGTATGTATATTGTTTTACCCTTCGTATAGTTCTTTGGTGTATCACTATGTTTAATCCTGTAATATTTTCCTAACTTAACGACCATGAGTATTGTCTTTATGAAATTTGTTTCAAGCCCATACTGACTGCTAACTCTTACACTACATTCCATTAATAATTGTAACGCTTGAATATTCTCAGCAAATGCAATAGTATCATCAGAATATCGACTTTTGTTTACTCTTATTACATTTATCAGAAATCCTTCTTCTACTTCCTCCAGGAATTCACTCAGTACAAATTCTGAGTACATATATTAAATAGTACGGATGACAAGATTCATCCCTGTCTTACTCCCTTGAGAATTTGACTAATTTAGTGTGTTCTCCATCAATACGCAACACTTCTGTTTGGTTCCAGTACAGGTTCTGGATGATCTGCAGATCTATTTCCTCCATTCCAATAGTTCTTAAAATCTCCATCAATTTGTCGTTTCTTTACTCTATCAAAAGACTTCTGGTGATCTATTAGGCAAGCAAATACGCTTTTTATTTAGATTCTTGCATCTCTGTGATGCTGTATGAAATGTGGTCATAATTTTTTTCTCGACACTCTACAGAACTATTTAAAATTTATTCAGGGAACTGTAGAACTTTAGCATATCTATAAAGAATTGTAGAAAATACATATTTCTTGAAAATCGGGTGCCAACTTCACAGTTAGTCAGCTACTGAGAAAGTGATTATAATTTTTTCCGCCAAGTTCTACAGAACTATTCAAAATTTCTACAGAGAACTCTAGAATCATAGAATATCTGTAAAGAAATCTAACACAAAGAAGAAGATGAGTATTTCTCGAAAATCGGATGCCGACTAGTCAGCTATTCAGAAGCGTGATCATATTTTTTTTGCGAAATACTACAAAACTATTACCAGTTTTTACAGAGAGCTGTAGAACTACAACATGTATACTAATAACTGTGAAAAAATGTGTGTTTCTCTGTAGTCGGGTGCCAACTTCACATGACTGCGGAAGTAGGTCCGTCATTATTGCAGTTGTCTCATAGACTATTACCTGCACACAAGGAACGTCCTTTTCTGTACCACTTTTTGGGAGCTATTCAGAACTGTGGTTATTATTTCTTTCGCAAATTTGGCAATTACTCTTTTAACAAGATTAAAATATTCCCAAGTACTATTGTTTTCTGGTTGAAATTCTTCAGAACAATTTAAATTCTTTATAGAGAACTATAGAACTGTGGCATACCTATTAAGAACTCTGAAGAGAGTGCATGTTTCTCGAAAGTTGGCTGCCAACTTCGTCATGACTTGCCATGTGGCCGTCACGGTCTCGGTCTTCTTGCGACAGTACATTCACGTGAACACTTGCCAGCAGTCAAGTACAGTGGTTACATTCCTGTCAAGTCGTTCTGCAGTATCGTAGGATCGTGTCATAGTCATTTTACACGACTCAATTCAAGCTCAGTGGGTTGCTGATAAGGGCTTCGTTGTCGCCTTAAGGGCATTCTTGAGTAACATCAGCTCACCACGCCCACTTTCAAATGTAACTAACGCTCTGGACCGTTGCCGCGTGTAATTAAAGCAAACCTGATTTGCACGTTCACAGTGGCGCTACAAGAGTCACCCTTATACGACTGGCGCGAATTCTGATGAGATATCATCCCTGAATTGTAGAAACAAGCGTACCAACTTTCGTTTATGCCACTCAACTCCTTGGTGACGCGAGATTTTTTTTCCGTCAGTGTATACAGAATGAAAGTTTCATAAATAAAATAAAAGAAACAGCTGACGGGTTTGCTGACTTAGTCGCCAACTCTATGGGATGCCAAAATTGAGGGAGGGAGGGGCCAGCAGTACAACACAAGCCACTTCACCCCCCTCCCTCCTCGCCACATTAACGACAGCCCCTGTAGACCAGATGCGCCGCCAATACAAAGAGTGTGTGTGCGGTTCCCTTTAAAGCGGCGTCCGAAATGTTTTACACTGCATCATGACAGAACGTATGTGGATGTGAGAGCACGCAGTATACATGTTTCTTGTTTCAAGAGGCATACTATTCTAAGAAGGCTTTTTGTCACAGTAATACACTGCTTTCTGAATATATTTTTATTAAATCTGCGACCGGTTTAGCACCACTTATCGGTGCATCCTCCAGCAATATAAGCTTTTTATAACATAGCTACGTTGAACATTGCCCTGTAGCCACTCCCCAGCATTCACGTCCAATATAACGTTTGGTGAAAGTGGTAGTTAAAATTTTAATATCTTTTTTTAAAAAATGTTTAAGTAATGGGAGCGGCAATGACCGTGCAAGTTGAGAAGAGCCGCGCGGCAGCGGACACGGCCTGACTGACTGGCCGAAACCCGGTAAGCTTTCACCAGATGACGGTATATTAGACGTGAACGGTGGGGAGTAGCTATAGGGCAATGTTCAACGTCACTATTTTATAAATAACTTATACTGCCTGAGGCTTCACCTATAACTGGTGCTAAGCCGGTCGGAGATTTAATAAAAATCATTCACACAGCCAGTACGGAATTTTGTTTGAAAAAATGCCGAAGTTTGGCTGCTGTTGCCGGCGCTACGAAACATGTTTCTGAATATAGAGTTACACAAGATTTTTCTGCTTTATGTTAATTTGTTAGTATTGTGTTTGATGTAGCGTGTTCTTGGAAGTACAAATGTCTGTCCTTAAGTGTGGTATGAAACTTTTTGGAAATGGGTTCATAATTCTTATCCATTCTTGTGTATGTAAAAAATGGAAAAGAAATGTTGTCTGTAATTTTTCGGACATATTCGCTTGTGGAACCAGGACGTGCAGCATATTCATATGATAAACTACGAGCATATTATATGGCTGTGAACCAGCTGAGACTGACTACACGGAATGGTTCTCAGATAATGGATGAAATCAAAATCCCTAAAATAAAAATAAAGAGTCCGATGGACGGTAAAACAGAATGTGGTGAACGGGGGTGGGGGTGGGGGGGATTGGTGGTAGGAGGGGGGTGGGTGGGGAAACACTTTTACAGAATATTTATCATAATTTTGCTGTCATACTATTCTAAGCTTATTGTTATACTCCCTTTCTTTGTCTATTCTCTTACATTTTTCTGTTCTTTATTCCTATATTACAACTTGTATAATTAGACGTCCATCTCGACTGCCTTTCGCTTCAACAGAAGGAGGATGTGGATGAGCAAAATGTTTCCCTCAAGTCTTAGTTCAAGACCTAATACATCACCTAGTCCATGCTGTTTTTGTGTTTAATCGTCCGATTGGTTTGACGCGACCTGTCTCGAACTCTTCTCTTGCCGAGACGGTTCGTTGCGGTGTAGCACTTTCTTCATATATCCTCAGTTATCTGTCGGATGTATTCCGATCTCTGTCTTCCCTTACAGTTTATACCCTGTATGAATGCCCCTAGTATCATTCCTATGACCTTTCTTTTGTTCCATGCTACCATTCTAAAAATTTGGAAAGCGGGAAATCAAAGAGCTTGCATTAGGAGACATGTGTTTGACAGTATCGAAGATTATGAGTGCTCATTGCTCTTAATGTATGCATTTCAAAGCTCACGTTTACTAGACTTTTTTGCTTGAAATGATACATCCTCTCATAACACTGAATATTAATCATTCTTCTTGCGGCGACCCATCTCCGTTCAAACGTTTATAAAGTATATTCAGTACCTCCACATCAGTTACGTGACCTACCCATATCATATTCAACATTCTCCAGTAGCATCATATTTCGAAAGCTTCAGCTTCTACTCTCTTTTTGTTTAAATCGTTTGCCATCCATGTTTCACTTCCACACATGTTTACACTCTAGGCAAATATCTTTTGAAAAGACTCCCTGAAACTTTAATCTATATTCTATGTTAACAAATTTCTCTTCTTCGGAAATGCTTTTCTCGCCACTGGCACTCTACATTTTACATCGTATATTCGGCCATCATCAGACATTTATCAGATATTTTGCTGCTCAAATAGCAAAGTTCATTTACTACTTTAGACGTCTCGTTCCTAGTCTAATTCCGTTGGCACTGGTCAGCTGATTTAATTTGACTCGATTGCGTTATCCTTGTTTTGCTTTTGTTGATATTCATCGCGTATCCTCCTTTCAAGACACTGTGCATTCGGTTCAACTGCTCTTCCAAGTCCTTTACTCTCTCTCCTAGAAATAAGATATCACAGGTAAACCTGAAAATTTTTCTTTTTCGCCCTGAAATTTAATGCCTACGCTAATTTTTATTTCGCTTCCTTTACTGGTTGTCATATGTGTTGGTAAACGCAACGCACGGTTAGTCAGCGTCTGTTTTGGGCTTATCACCTGACGTTTGGTTCCCTGTTGAGTCCGCGTGCGTTTACCCGCATTGATTGGTTCTGAGAGCCTGCCGTTATAGGCAGCCATTTCAACTTCGCTTCCAATCACATGCCATGGCTTACGCGAGGTCTCGTCAGTTGCAGCTGTCGTGCAGCAGTTTTCGCCAAGTTGGTGATGCTGATGGAGAAATGGGCTGTCGATTTCACTCTTCCAGCTACTGCAGTTTTCGCAACGACGAGAACTACGCGTTGTTAACAGTTACAAGCACTCCCAGTTCATTTCCTGTTTGCTGATATTTTAATGCGATGGTTGGAAGTTCTGAGAGTTCTTTATGTCAGCAGTCGCCGTTACATTCGTACAATTTTTACAACCTTACGAATCACCTCATAAGGTTTCATCATTGCACACCTACCGGACACGCCAACATGCTGGCACCTGTAGACAATTTTTCGGTAACGTTACAGGACAGTGTCTTTGCTTGTCAGGGAGACAGGCAAAAGGAAATGGAAAATAATCCCAAGAATTACAAATGTAACAACAAAGAAACAGAAGACGCACGTGTGAAATTGTATATGAATATTCATTACTATATGT
Organism: Schistocerca gregaria; assembly: GCF_023897955.1. Lineage (NCBI taxonomy): Eukaryota > Metazoa > Arthropoda > Insecta > Orthoptera > Acrididae > Schistocerca > Schistocerca gregaria. Next base: position 101,073,802 of record NC_064920.1, read on the forward strand.
CTCTGTACGACATCTGTCATTTTAATTAACGAATTTGTATCTGTCTGCACGTATTGTTCGTTGTTGTGTTGATGTGGTCTTCAGTACTGAGACTGGTTTGATGCAGCTCTCCATGCTAATCTATCCTGTACAAGCTTCTTTGTGGTGTCACCGCCAGACACCACATTTGCTAAATCGGCCGGGGTCCGGTAGTATACGTCGGACCTACGTGTCACCACTATCAGTGATTGCAGACCGAGCGCCGCCACACGGCGGGTCTAGAGAAACTTCCTAGCACTCGCCCCAGTTGTACGGCCGACTTTACTAGCGATGGTTCATTGACAAATTACGCTCTCATTGGCCGAGACGATAGTTTGCATAGCCTTCAGCTACGTTATTTGCTACGACCTAGCAAGGCGCCAGTATCCGTAATATTGATATTGTGAATCATGTACATAAAGAGCGACGTTCTCCATGAATGGATTAAAGTAAAGTGTTCCACCAGCTACGCCCGTTTTTCTCAATTCTAATTCCCTTGTCATGTTCGAGACCTCACGACAGCCTGCGTGAACTAAGACGCGTGCATTTCGGCCTCCTTTACTAACCCTGGTTGGCTCTCCTGCCAACCACAACATTCTTCATCTCCCAGTACCTACTGCAGTCTACATCCTTCTGAATCTGCTTGTTGTATTCATCTCTTGATCTCCCTCTACGATTTTTACCCTCCACGCTGCCTCCAGTACTAAATCTTTGATCCCTCGATGCCTCAGATCATGTCCTACCAACCGATCCCTTCTTCTGATCAAGTTGTGCCACAAACTCCACTTCTCCCCATTTCTATTCAATACCTCCTCATTAGTTATGTGATCTACCCATTTAATCTTCAGGATTCTTCTGTAGCACCACATTTCGAAAGCTTCTATTCTGTTCCTGTCTAAACTATTTATCGTCCATGTTTCACTTCCATACATGGCTACACTCCATACAAATACTTTCAGAAACGACTTCCTGGCACTTAAATCTATATTCGATGTTAACAAATTTCTCTTCTTGAGAAACGCTTTCCTTGCCATTGCCAGTCTATATTTTATATCCTCTCTACTTCGACCATCATCAGTTATTTTACTTCCTAAATAGCAAAACTCCTTTACTACTTTAAGTGTCTCATTTCCTAATCTAATTCACTCAGCATCACCCGATTTAATTTGACTACATTCCATTATCCTCGTTTTGCTTTTGTTGATGTTCATCTTATATCCTCCTTTCAAGACACTGTCCATTCCGTTCAACTGCACTTCCAAGTCCTTTGATGTCTCTGACAGAATTAGAATGTCATCGGAGAACCTCAAAGTTTTTATTTCATCTCGAAGGATTTTAATAATTACTTCGAACTTTTCTTTTCTTTCCTTTACTACTTGCTCAATATACAGATTGAATAAAATCGGGGAGAGGCTACAACCCTCTCTCACTCCCTTCCCAACCACTGCTTCACTTTCATGTCTCTCGACTATCATAAGTGCCATCTGGTTTCTGTTCAAATTGTAAATAGCCTTTCTCTCCCTGTATTTTACCCCTGCCACCTCTAGTATTTAAAAGGGAGTATTCCACTCCACATATTCAAAAGCTTTCTCTAAGTCTACAAATGCCAGAAACGTAGGTTTGCCTTTCCTTAATCTTTCTTCTAAGATAAGTCGTAGGGTCAGTATTGCCTCACGTGTTCCAACATTTCTGCGGAATCCTAACTGATCTTCCCCCGAGGTCAGCTTCTACCAGTTTTTCCATTCATCTGTAACGAATTGTCGTAGGTATTTTGCACCTGTGATTCCTTAAACTGATAGTTCAGTAATTTTCACATCTGTCAACACTTGCTTTCTTTGGGAATGGAATTATTATATTCTTCTTTAAGTCTGAGGGAATTTTGTCTGTTTCATACATCTTGCTCACCAGATGGTAGAATTTTGTCAAGACTGGCTCTCCCAAGGCTGCCAGTAGTTCTGATGGAATGTTGTCTACTCCCAGGGTCTTGTTTCGACTCAGGTCTTTCAGTGCTGTGTCAAAATCTTCTCGCAGTATCGTATCTCCCATTTCATCTTCATCTACATCCTCTTCCATCTCCATAATATTCTCCTCAAGAACATCGCCCCTGTATAGACCCTCTATATACTCCTTCCGCCTTTCTACTTTCCCTTCTTTGCTTAGAACTGGGTTTCCATCTGACCTTTTGATATTCATACAAGTTGTTCTCTTCTCTCCAAAGGTCCCTTTAATTGTCTTGTAGGTAGTATCTATCTTACCCCTCGTGACATAAGCCTCTGCATCCATACATTTGTTCTCTAGCTATCCCTGCTTAGCCATTTTGCGCTTCCTGTCGATGTCATTTTTGAGACGTTTGTATTCCTTTTTGCCTGCTTCACTTACTGCATTTTTGCATTTTCTCCTTTCATCGATTTAATTCATTATCTCTTCTGTTACCCAAAGATTTCTACTACCCCTCGTCCTTTTACCTACTTGATCTTCTGCTGTCTTCATTACATCATTTCTCAGAACCACCCATTCTTCTTCTACTGTATTTCTTTCCGCCTTTCCTGTCAATTGTTCCCTTACGCTCTCCCTGAAACTCTGTACAACCTCTGGTTCTTTCAGTTTATCCATGTCCCATCTCCTTTCATAGCCACCTTTTTGCAGTTTCTTCAGTTTTAATCTACAGTTCATAACCAATAGATTGTGGTCAGAGTCCACATCTGCCCCTGCAAATGTCTTACAGTTTTAAACTTGGTTCCTAAATCTCTGTTTTACCATTATATAATCTACCTGAAACCTTTTCGTATTTGCTGGGTTCTTCCACGTATACAACCTTCTTTCATGATTCTTGAACCAAGTGTGGAAATTTGTGGAAATTTCTAACAGATGGCTTCCTCTTCCATTTCTTAACCCCAATCCATATTCTCCTACTACGTTTCGTTCTCTTCCTTTTCCTACTGTAGAATTCCAGTCTCCCATGACTATTAAATTTTCGTCTCACTTCACTACCTGAATAATTCTCGCTGAAATACCAATAAACTCACGTTATTGTGTGAATCTAAAAATGGTCATTGAGCCGTGCTGCGGCTCACGTTCATGCTGTTTGTAGGTTTCCGCCCTCTGGTGGAGGCCAAACCATATCCTTTAGTTGGCATCGTTGTGGTTGTCTTGTACTTGTCTTGACTGGCGCCACTCGTTTCGCAAACGTTGCCTGTCCGCTAGTGGCTGCAGAGGCCGTTATCGACATGCAGTAACTGTTGCCCTATCTTTGGGCGACATCATTGTTTTTCCGTGTCGTGTGAGTGTGGCAGTTCGGTTTGGGACTAAGCAGGAGCCTGGTACGCGCAGTGTAGAACATGCCAGGACAGCTGGCGGCACGCATGGACTGCCGGATGGAAGGGCTGTGATCATGAGGGTTGCACGACCTCGTCGTAAACCAGATGCTCGAGGCTTTAAGATGAGTGCATTTCAGTCCAAGTAGAGAAACCTCCTCCATTGTGACACCTCGCGATTCTCCAGTGACTTGGGTTCGTGTTGCTGCTCATAAGGTGGCTGAGGCGATGAACAGCGAGTGCAGTGCTTTAGGAAAGCGGATCTGATTATCTTTCCTCTACTTCTTGTTACTATTTACTGTGTTCATCTTGTAACAATTTGTTAAGTTCGACCAGCGGTATTATTCCTCCCTCGTGGCCGCTAAAGACCCAGTTACCTGCCTTGGGGGTTAGTGTATGTTATTACAGTGTACGTTTCCTCACCTTGTCGCTGCTGTCTGGTAAGGCGTGTAGTTTTGACAGATTTCTTGACTGTAGGCCGTTTGTGATTCCTTTCCGGTTCCAGGCGGTATAAGCACAGTATTCTGGGGGTGTGGTGCAATCTGCCGGTTCCGGCATTGATGTGTTGTTCCATTCTGGCATTTGGTTTATTGGACATCAGGCAGCTTCAGTAAGATTATCATCAGTCATCCGTTAGACTGCTACTAGTCTGAGTCACCATCTTGTGAAGAAATTGCAACCCTTGACTGCCTATCTCACCGCTCGCGAAAGTGTTTGTTGCCGGAACTTCTCAGACGTCGATTCGTGGAGCACTGTCTGTAACTGGTCCTTGTGTTTTGTTATTGTATTATTTATTACAATACCTTGTAAGGCCTACATTAAAGGTTATGTATGTCTAGTTAATAGTTCCGGTCGCCTTATGGAATAAATATAGCAGTGTAAAAGTTGTGTTACAAGGTTACCATCATCTTATTTCACTTATTAGGTGGTCAGATGCTTGTTTCTTTTAATTAACATTTGCTAGTATTTGCTGTTTTACAGCAGCTTTCTAAAATTTTTTATATAATTGCTATTCCTGAAGTGTAGGGCCTTCAGCTGTGGTTGTGGTCATTTGTTTTGAAAAGGATAATTGGATATGTGTACTTTAGCAGTGAGCCTTAGAACCTTACTTACTTCTATTCCTGTCGTTTGCTACCTTCTGTTGTGTTTGTGGCGACTTACCTTTTAATATTTTAATACCTATAAGTTGTAATTGTAGCGAGTTCTTAAATATTCTTAATTCATTGCCATTCTTGACGTATAAGGCCTTCCGCCGCGAACACAGTGGCATTTATTTTTTCAAACAGTTTCTGTATCTGTATTTCATGGTGATTTGCTAGATTGAAACACATTGGAAACACTATTATTTACACAGTTCTTTATTCCTTTATTAAGAACGTGTGTTTTTATTTATTTTTGAGTCTGGAATTACTGTTTTAAAAATAGATGTATGTTACTGTAGAAGTCAACCAATAATAACTGATTACGACCCCGCCCACAATCGTAACCGAATCCTACCTTCCTTTGACTCTCAGGTCTCAATCATCTTACAGCTTTCACTGAGATATCGCCAATGTATGGTCCGAATGACTATAGAGTATCTCTGTAACTTTGTTGCAGAAATGAGTACCTTACATTACCGAGAGGTTGAGCGGACTTCTGTGCAGCAGTGCTCTCTTTTCTGTCAACGTAACGACCGTACAGAGACGTCAGACAATGTGGAAATATTGAGACAAGTGCCAGCGTGTCACGTGGACGTGGAACAACACCGTGCCAGTACGTAAGGGATTGAATTGAGTTTGTCATACCGCAGCAGGCTATCTAATATATTGAATGCTGCTAACGGAACATCGCATTGTGGAACCACAGCAACAGATCAGGATCGCATGGACCAACAACCAGGTATTGGACGACAAAATGAGGCCAATCCATGGTGTGTCCACCATATCGTCCAGATGATGACAACGAACCACATACTCCGAAAGGTGCCTGCAGTTTTATTTAGATTATATATTCGCCGCTAAATAACTAGCTATTGTCTGCTAATTCAACCAAAGAACTATGAAGAAGTGCATGGCTCTAGACCTCTGTGATAGGCTTGGTGTGGAACGTAACAGCTGAAGTCACAGGTTTTGCGCTCAAGTTGACGAACAAGTGGGCACAGGGCACAGACTCGCTTCCGGTACGCCGTTTGGAATGGGACTGTCTGCTGTTGCTGTGCCAATTGTCCTCTGCGTGTTGAATGTGCTGAAGTGTGTGGATGCTTCTGCGCAAGGCGAGACATCTGATATTTTGTAATACGATTTGGGATGAACAATAAGGCTACGAGTCCTTCTTTCAATATCACAGTCGTGAATAGAGAATCAGTAGCATCTTTCGTGTGCGCACGAGGACATAGCTTTAAGTCGGATAAATATGAGTATACGAGATGTGATTGGAAAGTTTTAAGAATGGACTTGTAATTGGTGGTACTTACATGCTACTGTGATGCATCTCAATCAAAATAGTCCCCTTCTGACTGAACACACCGACCTCAACGGTGCTTCCACCTTAGGAGACGTTCCAGGAAACTTTTACGTGAAATGTGTTAATGATGCTCTTCGTATTTGGCTGGATGTCTTCAGTCGCGTAAAATCGGCTCCCTTTCAGTGACAATTTCAGTTTAGGAAACAGAAGTTCGCAGGGGCCAATTTAGAGGAATACGGCGGTTGTGGAAGCACAGGAATTTTAAATTTGGTCAAAAATTCAACTCTGGAGAAGGCACGATGAGCCGGAGCATTGTCGTGGTGTAGCACCAAACCCAAAATACCCTCAGACTTCAAGAAGAATATAATAATTCCAATCCCAAAGAAAGCAGGTGTTGACAGATGTGAAAGTTACCGAACATTCAGTTTAATAAGTCACAGCTGCAAAATATTAACGCGAATTCATTACAGACGAATGGAAAAACTGGTAGAAGCGGACCTTGGGGAAGATCAATTTAGATTCCGCAGAAATGTTGGAACACGTGAGGCAATACTGACCTTACGAATTATCTTAGAAGAAAGATTAAGAAAAGGCAAACCTACGTTTCTAGCATTTGTAGACTTAGAGAAAGCTTTTGACAATGTTGACTGGAATACTCTTTTTCAAATTCTAAAGGTGGCAGGGGTAAAATACAGGGAGCGTAAGGCTATTTACAATTTGTACAGAAGCCAGATAGCAGTTATAAGAGTCGAGGGGCATGAAAGGGAAGCAGTGGTTGTGAAGGAAGTGAGACAGGGTTGTAGCCTCTCCCCGATGTTATTCAATCTGTATATTGAGCAAGCAGTAAACAAAAGAAAAATTTGGATTAGGTATTAAAATTCATTGAGAAGAAATAAAAACTTTGAGTTTCGCCGATGACATTGCAATTCTGTCAGAGACGGCAAAGGACTTGGAAGAGCAGTTGAACGGAATGGACAGTGTCTTGAAAGGAGGATATAAGATGAACATCAACAAAAGCAAAACGAGGATAAATGCATGTAGTCGAATTAAGTCGGGTGATGCTGAGGGAATTCGATTAGGAAATGAGACCCTTAAAGTAGTAAAGGAGTTTTGCTATTTGGGGAGTAAAATAACTGATGATGGTCGAAGTAGAGAGGATATAAAATGTAGACTGGCAATGTCAAGGAAAGCGTTTCTGAAGAAGAGAAATTTGTTAACATCGAGTATAGAATTAAAGGTCAGGAAGTCGTTTCTGAAGGTATTTGTATGGAGTGTAGCCATGTATGGAAGTGAAACATGGACGATATCTAGTTTGGACAAGAAGAGAATGAAGCTTTCGAAATGTGGTGCTGCAGAAGAATGCTGAAGATTAGATGGGTAGATCACATAACTAATGAGAAGGTATTGAATAGAATTGGGGAGAAGAGGAGTTTGTGGCACAACTTGACAAAAAGAAGGGACCGGTTGGTAGGACATGTTTTGAGGCATGAAGGGATCACAAACTTACCATTGGAGGGCAGCGTGGAGGGTAAAAATCATAGAGAGAGACCAAGAGATGAATACACTAAGCAGATTCAGAAGGATGTAGGTTGCAGTAAGTACTGGGAGATGAAGCAGCTTGCACAGGATAGAGTAGCATGGAGAGCTGCATCAAACGACTCTGAGGACTGAAGACCACAACAACAGTACCAAACTACTGTCTTTCCACAATGCAGACCTTATCTTGTACACCTTTACGCACAAAACGCAAGAAACATTTGTAGTATTCCTGGTTAATTTTCTGTCCTCGATGTGTAAATTCATGTTGCACAATACAGGTACAATTGAAAAAAATCACAAACATTTTCTTCACCTTAGACCGACTTTTCCGTTCTTTTCTAGGTCGTGGTGAACCTTGAGTCTTCCAGTGCGAAACTTTGGTTTCAGGATCGTGTACATATATCCACGATTCGCCACCTGTAATTACCCTATTTAACAAGTCTGTGTGATTTTTAGTTCAATTAATCAGTTCTTGCCACACTTCAAGTCGGTATTATCTCTAGTGACTTGACAACACTTTTGGAAGAAATTTTGCGGACATTCTACGCATGTTCAGATATTCATTTAAAATTGAATGAACTGCATAGAAACTTAAATTTGATTAATCAGCCATCTCCCTAATTGTAAGTCTACCATCAGAGCGCACTAAGTCGAAAACGTCCACCATATTTTCATTCGTTTTTGATGTAGAAGGACGGCCTGACCGTGGCTCATCATCACGTGATTCGCGGCAATTTTTAAATCTGTTAAACAAGACAAAAACATCTGACTGGCTCATACAATTATATTAATAGTTCGTAAGTCTTAGAAGCTGATTTACCGATTTTAAAACAAAATTTCACACAAACTCGTTGCTCCGTTGTTGCGTCCATTTTCACGCAGACAGAATCCAGCAACAAGTCCTAACAGACCCGCCCTCAACCACCTGCCACAACGAACTGAGTAAAGGAAACGCAGTTTCCTGTCAGATGGCGTTCATGGACAAGCCAGTGACTCACTCTCCACCCTCCGTGTACCTGTCCACCAAACCAGTAAGCCTGTCCACCAAACCAGTAAGCAGTAGCGGATCCATTCTCAAAACTTTCCCATCACAACTCGTATTTAGCCCTTTAGCCCAATCTCATACGACAGTTTATCATGACAGTTATTTCGTCGGGTCAGACTTTGGTTTAAGCAACCACTGATTAATTTTGTGTGTTCATATTGTATGTAGCGTGTTTTTTACGTTCTCCCTTTGTCACCACGTGTTTAAAGAGGGATGTACTTGAAACTTAGAATGCAAATTGAGCCCTATTACCTCGTTTTTGTTTTTATATATGAGGTAGTCAAATGAAAACCAGATGGAAGAAGTAAGTTAACTGTTTATTATTTCAAACGTAATTGCCGCAAGGGTTAAAACATTTACCCCACTGTGAGACAAGACGGTCAACGCTTTCATGGGAAAATGTTTGCGGTAGGGTGAAACAGAAGTCGCTGAGGAGTGAAATAAATAGGAAGTGCAGGAGAGCTAAGGCGAAATTGATGCTTGAAAAATGTGAAAAAATGGAAAAAGAAATGATTGACGGAAGGACGGACTCAGCATATAGGAAAGTCAAAATAACCTTCGGTGAAACTGAAAGCAATGTTGGAAACATTGAGAATGCAACGGGAATTCCATTGGTAAATGCAGAGGAGGGAGCGGATAAGTGGAAAGAATACACTGGAGATCTCTATGAGGGGGAAGATTGATATGATGTGCTAGAAGAAGGAACAGGGTTCGATATAGGAGAGATAGGGCATCCAGTGTTAGAATCAGAATTTAAAAGAGCTTTTGAGGACTTAAGATCAAATAAGGCAGAAGAATAGGAAACATTCCACCAGAATTTCTAAAATCATTGGGGGAAGTAGCAAAGAAAACTACTATTCTCGTTGGTGTTTCGAATATGTGGGTATGGTCATACACCATCTAACTTTTCGAAAAATATTATGCACACAGTTGCAAAGACTGCAAGGACCGACGAGCGCTAGAATTATCACAAAATCAGCTTAACAGCTCATGCATCCAAGTTGCTGACAATAATAATATACAGAAGAATGGAAAAAAATTAATGATCTGTTAGATGACGATGAGTTTGGCTTTGGGAAATGTAAAGGCACCAGAGAGGCAATTCTGATATTGCGGTTGATAATGGAAACAAAAATGAGCATTATGGGACTTAACATCTTATGTCATCAGTCCCCTAGAACTTAAAACTACTTAAACCTAACTAACCTAAGGACATCACATACATCTATGCCCGAAGCAGGATTCGAACCTGGGACCGTAGCGGTCGCGCGGATCCAGACTGAAGCGCCTCGAACCACTCGGCCGGCAATGGAAACAAGACTAAAGACAAAACAAAGCATGTTCATATGATTTGCCGACCTGGAAAAAGCGTTGGACAGTGTAAAATGGTGCAAAATGTTCGAAATTCTAAGAAAAATAGTGGTAAGGTCTACGGAGAGAAGGGCAATATACAATAGGTACAAGAACCAAGAGGTCGGACGACCAATTGTTGTGATTAAAATGGTATAAGAGAGAGATGTAGTCTTTCGCCTTTACTGTATAATTTCGGCATCCAAGATGTAATGGTGGAAATAAAAGAAAAGTTCAGCAGAGGAATTAAAATTCAAGGTGGAAAGATATCATTGATACGATTCGCTGATGACAGTGCTATGCTGAGTGGAAGTGAAGAAGGATTACATGGTCTGCTGAATAGAATGTACAGACTGATAAATACATGAGACTATCTCCAATAAAGACGAAAGTATAGGAAGTAGCAGAAATGAGAACAGTTGGAAACTTGACATCAGGGCTGATGGTCACGAAGTAGATAAAGTTAAAGAAATATACTACCTAGATAGAAAAATAAGCAATGACGGACGGAGCAGGGAGAACATCAAAATGAGACTAGCACTGGTAAAATGGGATTCCTATTCAAGAGAATGTTCTAGACTCAAACATAGTCCATAATTGGAGGGAGAAATTTTTGAGAATATACGTTTGGAGCACGGCATTGTATGGTAGTGAAACATGGACACATGGACTCTGGAAAAACCGGAACAGAAGAGAATCGAAGCATCTGAGACGTGGTGTTACACACAAAAATTAAGTGAACCGATAAAATGAAGAATCAGGAGGTTCTGTGCGTAATCAGAGAGGAAAAGAATATGTAGAAAACACTGACAAGGAGAAGGGACAGGATAGTAAGAGATCTGTTAAGACATCAGAGAATGACTTCCACGATAGTAGAGGGAGCTGCAGATGGCAAAACCAGCTAAGAAAGACAGAGATTGAAATTTATGCAGCAGATAATGTTGCAAGAGGTACTCGCAGATGAAGAGGTTGGCACAGGAGAGGAATTCGTGGCGGGCCGCATCAAACGAATCAGAAGACTGATGATTCAAAAAGAAAGGATTCTGAACCATGATGTACCCAGGCGCGTTTCTCTTCGTCCGAAGTGGACCTACATGCTGGCAAAGTTGTTTCTATTACGTTGCAGAATTTTCGCTGGGAGTCCCTTACACACCCTTACACACCCTCCATTGAGTACAGATCTCTCGTCCTGAGGGCAGAAACTGGTGGCCGCCGATTTGCTTCCGAGGATGAGATGCACGCCTCCGTACAATCAGTTTCGTAGGCAACTACAAACATTTTTCCATGAAATAATTGACTCACAATGGGATAAGTGTACTGATAGTACTAACTTCAGAAATAATGAACAGTTAATTTATATTTTTCACATCCGTCTTTTTTTCCGTTTGACTTCGTCTTGCAGCTTCAGTCCAAAAGTTGCACTAAAGTAAATTTTGATTGACGTTACTTATATAGTCCACACTTCCAGTTTACTATTGCAAGATCTCTTTGAACAGCACCGCAGTTTACTTCATGTGCATACGCAGGCGATTACGGGTCAGGTACTGTCGCAAAGTAATGCATATCTCGCAGGGAACATTTTTAGTTTCACGGGCAAGAGGAACAATTTCTCCAGCGTGTACTGAGTTCCTCGTACGTTCTAAGGTAGTAGAATCACTAGCAGTTCAAGACTTGGATTTAGCTAACCCATCCTGATTAAAGTCTCATCTCCCTTTAAAACCCTAGGCTAAACGTAGGAACACCTGATCCGAGCTGTTCGATCCAGTCTGCATTAGAGATTTCGACGAGATCTTTTGCTGGCTGGACATGTTGCCAAGGCTGCTATAGGTGCTTGCTTTTGCCGAGAGTCTGTACTACTATCAGTACAGAGAGCGCTATACTGCTTGAGAGTACCGTACTGACAGTACTCAGCTGTTTCTTCTCATCTTGTTGACATGTTGTGACCACACTACTTTCTTCTACCGACATTTCGTGAACATACCAAACAGCAAGTTACAAATAAAATTTCAGTACTACTTTTAGTACGTACAGCGAATTTATGGCAGCACTCTTGAAGACACAAATATTGTCGGCGGAAAATTGCAAGTTTGGTGCGATAGAGAAATGACGCGAACTAAATACAATGTGCCATTTTCCCGGATTACTTGAAGAATACGTGTAAGATTGATTTTTACTTTAAATATTACACAAAAATGGTTCCGTCTGTATTCCTGTCGTATTACAAGATTTATTAGCTGTTCCATGATAGAAGTACACTCTTTTTCCATAACTGGTTGTGTTCAATTAATAGAAGCCCGCTGTGCTTGGTACATGCCCTAGTTAAGACTACGATAACTTTTGGTCTTCATAGCCGGCCTACTACAAGCGTATCTGAAAACTGTCATGTTGTCAAGCATCGTCAAGTGATTATTCGTCATCGCTTCTCAGCAGCACAGATTTCAGATCCTTTTGAAAATGACCTATCCTGAAAGTATTTGTCTGTGTTATTGTGCGCAAGTTAAACGTGAATGATAAACAAGGCAAACAAGAACAGGACTGAGGCTTTTGAACTATGCTGCTACAAGCTTTTTGGTCTGTTTTAATTCCATGTTTTCTCTAGACTGAATAAATTCAAGCAGACAGTAATTCCAAATGCAGATAAAAAAGGACACGTACGTAAATGGAACCATGAAAATACGTAACAGGTCACGTGTATGAACCATCTAACATGGGACATCATAGGAAAATTATTAAAATAAGCATTTCAACTGAAACAATGGTAAAAACAAGTACAACAGCTGCAAAAGTCACTGCAGAGCTGAATGCTACACTTGCTAATCCTGTCAGCACTAAAAAACAAGACGAAAGAAGCTCCATAAACAGGGAATTACGGGGCGAGTTGGAAATCCAGAACCAATCATCAGTGACGCAAATACTGGTCTCTTGAAATCGTAGAATCGAAGCCATAAAACTTTGACTATGGAGCAATGGAGGAAGTCATTTGGTCGTATGAGTCTTGTTTCACATGGTTTCCGACTCACATCCATTCCAAGGTACAGTACGTTTTCCCCAACGATGAGGCTGTAATCCGAGACGGCAGGGGCCACTCTTCAAATACTTCATATCGTCCAGAACTGGTACTGTGCGCATAAGGATGGAGTGTCACATCCCCGCTGGCCATTACAGTCCGCAGATCTCAGTATTACAGAGCCGTTGTGGTCTGCTTTGTGGAGAAGGGTCAGTGATCGCTATCCACCTTCACTATCATTACCTGAACCTGTAACAATTTTTCAGAATAATGGTATAAGATATCTTTGAAAACAATTCAGAATTTGTATTTGTATATTCCCAGACGAAAGGAAGCTCTTTTGAATGCAACCGGCTTTCTTACATCATATTAGGCATGGTAATGTGATGTGTTTTTCGTGTATCCATATTTTTGTATGCCCCCTTTATTTGGTCTTGATCTTTTCACAAACACAGGTACCAGGAAGGTAACTGAGTAGAAATATTGGGTAGCAGAACAAATACTTTAGTTTATCGACGAATGAAGGAAATAAAAAAAGTTCAGAAAAGTTCAAGAATGCAGGAATTTCTCACTTGGGAATGAAGTTAGCATAAAATGGGGGACTCCAAGGCGAAATGGCTGCAAGTAAAGAAAAAACTTATTGATCGAAGGACTGATTCTACGAAACAGAAAAGCGCAAACAATCTTCGTTGACAGTTAATGTAAAGACATCAGCTTTAACACGAGAGTAGCAATACCACAGTTAACCGCAGAAGAGAGAGCATATAGGCTGAAAGAGGACACGGAAGTACTCTGACAGTGGGAGGCTTGATTGGTGATTGAGAAAGGAACATGACTCCGTATGAAAGACATAGACGGTCCAGTTTTATGGTCAGAGGTTTATAGAGTTTTCGATGACTGGCAATCACATATGGTTCAGGGATAGATACCACTACTTCGGAGTTTCGTAAGTCACTGGGGTAAATACCAACTAACGGTCATACAACCAAACTGTCGGAAAAATATTTTTCACACAGCCTATTTAGGCAGCAAGAGGCAGGTAATTACGAAAACTACCGACTGTCAGCTTTTCGGCTAATGTATGCAGTTGTCACTTCCTTAGTGGATTCAGAAGCGAGAAGCAGATGCGGTTCATGAACAGAGAATTCATATAATGATTTATTCTATACCTAACATCAAATATTAAATGTAATACTTAAGTTAGTTTGCTTTAGTTGCAACGCCAGTTAGTAATAGTAGATTTTAAGATTGAAATATATACAGTTACAATGATTTACAATTCAGTTAGTCTTCGATACAATGACTATTCCGCAGATGACGAGCCCTGACCGCTGTGAAAGTCCGTAAATATTATGAATTAGCAAACACATAAAATGGACTCTGTGCATAAATGTTTGAACATAGGTCGATTCGCCACTGGAGTGGCCTCCCTGAGGGGAGGCTTGTATCTCACAAGGGAACAGCCCCTTCGCACCCCTTCAGATTTAGTGGTAAGATAGCCCAGTGGATATCCCGTCAAAAACTGAACAGAGATCAAGCATGAAAACAGGAAGAAGGTGTATTGAAATCTGAAAAACGATAGAAAATCAAAGCACTGAACGGTCCAATCGCGACACGTCCATGATGGATGATGGTACTGCTGCCGTGGTGTGGTTATGTGTTTACCCTGTTGGCTTGCAACGCAAGAGATCCGTGCTAAAATCTCCCTTGTCGCCCATATTTTTTTACAACATTATAACGCGTCCGCCCGGTTCTCGACGTGACTCTTCGTTTTATTCAAATTTGTGTCTGTGTCGTGATGTATCGTCCGTTTGCAACAACGAAGTGTAAGAAAGGGCCTCCGGACGTACGTTCCTCGTATTTGTTCTATACAGGTATCTCACGTTATGACTCTTTCGTTCCGTTTCGGAAGTTCAGACTCTTTTAGTTCCTTTGTTGAAATATGGTTCACCGAAGCACAGTCGTTGTTTTCTATCCTGTGAGAGGTCAGTGCTGCGTCTCGCTTTCTCTCACTGTTCACCACGGTTACTTGCGAGAGTAATATATTCTTGCCAACTGCCTTGCCGCAGTGGTAACACCGGTTCCCGTCAGATCACCGTAGTTAAGCGCTGTCGGGCTGGGCTAGCACTTGGGTGGGTGACCGTCCAGTCTGCCTAGCGCTGTTGGCAAGCGAGGTGCACTCAGCCCTTGTGAGGCAAACTGTGGAGCTACTTGACTGAGATGTAGCGACTCCGGTCTCGTAAACTGACATTGTATGTGTATATTGTATGTTAACCGGGGACCTAGAAACGACGGAGAGGCTCCGTCCCCGCCGCAGCCGCAGTGGTCCACAACCCCACGACGACTACTCCAGTCCACTTCACCCCTCCGCTGCCCCACACCGAACCCAGGGTTATTGTACGGTTCGTCCCCCGGTGGAACCCCCAGGGAACGTCTCGCACCAGACGAGTGTAACCGCTATGTTTTCGTGGTAGAGTAATGGTGGTGTACGCGTACGTGGACAACTTGTTTGCGCAATCATCGACGTAGGTGAAATAAGGGAAACAGCACGCATTCGCCTAGGCAGATGGAAAACCGCCTAAAAACCATCCACAGACTGGCCGGCTCACCGGACCTCGACACAAATTTGGCGGGCGGATTCGTGCCGGAGACCAGGTACTCCTTCCCACCCGGAAAGCCGTGCGTTAGACCGCACGACCAACCGGGTGGGCGTAAACTGACATACGCCCGAGAGAGCGGTGTGCTGAACACACACCCCTCCATATCCACATCCAGTGACGCCTGTTGACTGAGGATGACACGGTGGCCGGTCGGTACCGTTGGGCATACCAAGGTCTGTTCGGATGGAGTTTAGTTTTAGTTTTAGTATTATATTCTTACCACGTGACTGATATTCAGAAGGAGAACAGATTCATCACCGACCAGACGGAACGTTTACAATTTTGTGACGAAAAAAAGGTGAGTAAGGAAAATTTAAATGCGGATCTTCCGCTAAGTAGTCCAACATCTTGACGACACAGTCACGACGCAATGGATGTTGCAGTGTCTAGATATTGCACATCGTGATCTTGGACCAGTCACTGTTTCAACTTTTCTTCCTTTTTCACAGTTCTGTGGTGTCAGCGCCAGACACCACATTTTCTGGGTGGTAGTCTTTAAATCGGCCGCGGTCCGTTAGTATACGTCGGACTCACGTGTCTCCACTGTCAGTCATTGCAGACCGAGTGCCGCCAGACGGCACGTCTAGTCTAGAGAGACTCCCTATCACTCGTCCCAATTGTACAGCCGACTTTGCTAGCAATCGTTCACTGTCTACATAAGCTCTCATTTCCCAGTTGTACAGCCGACTTTGCTAGCGATGGTTCACTGTCTACATACGCTCTCATTTGCAGAGACGACAGTTTAGCATAGCCTTCAGCTACGTCATTTGCTACGACCTAGCAAGGCGCCATATTCAGTAATTAGAATATTGTGAATTATGTACCGTCAAGAGCGACGATCATCATTAATGGATTAAAGTTAAGTATCAAACTAATTACGTACGCTTTCTGAATTCTAATTCCTTGTCATGTTCCAGACCTCACGTCAGTATAGTTTTTAACTTCTCGCGCAACCGTGCGTGCATTTCGGCCTCCTCTAGTAACACGGTGTTGGCTCTTCTGCCAATCCAACAAGTTCAGTGCACGTTCTACCTGTTTCCATGCTTAATCTGAGTCCAGCTATATACGGGCTCTCCACTGGGCCATCTTACCACTAAATCTGAGGGGCGCGCGACGGGGAACTTCCCTTGTCAGTGCCGGCGGCGCGAGGGTTTATGGCGACGCCCTCATGCCTCGGTGGTGGCTGTGGAGCCACGTCGCCGTGACTGGTGAGGTGCGTGTTTCAAAGTGCGGCCGACTGGATAGGGCGCAGGTACCACACATCCAGGGTGCTGATAAGCATATCATGCAGAAGAATGGAAAAGAGATGTGGATCTGTTTCATGAGAACCATATTGTGTTTCAGAAAGGTAAAGGCACCAGGGAGGCAGTCCTGATGCACTTGAGAACTGAAGCCAACTGAAGAAAATTAAAAAGGAACGCGTCGACAGGATTAGTCAACAAGGAAAAAGAACTCCAATATGCAAAATGGGGCAAGATATTCTGAATTCTGAGAGACGCAGGTTTAGTCTGAAGCGTAACATGGATTTTATACAGCATGTGCAAGAAGGAACAGGGAACAATAATAATGGAAGACCAAGAAAGAAGCTGTGACATTAAGAAGTGTACAACATGAGGAATATCAGTGATAGGATTCGCCCTCGCCCGTCGTTGTGACCGAGCGGTTCTAGGCGCTACAGTCCGGAACCGCGCTGCTGCTACGGTCCCAGGTTCGAATCCTTCCTCCTGCATGGATGTGTGTGATGTGCTTAGATTAGTTAGGTTTAAATAGTTCTTAGTGTTCTTAGGTCTAGTGACCTTAGATGTTAAGTCCCATAGTGCTTAGAGTCAATTGAACTATTTGTTTTTATTCGCCCACAGTGAAAGTATAGCAGAACTGCGGACTGTACTGAATAGAATGAATATTTCAGTGAGTACAGAATATGGGTAGAGAGCAAAACGAAGGAAGATGAAAGTAATGAGGAGTATCACAAATGAAAATAGTGATAAACTAAACAACGAAGTGATAAACAACGAAGTAAACTAAGTTAAGAAGCTCTCTTTTGGAAGCAAAATAACAAGCCACGGACGAACAAGCAGGACATAGAAGATAGAGCAGAGGTCACAGTAAACGCTGACATTGGCAGTATTAGCGCTGTGGAATCACTGAGGATTTTCCCGGGCTGCTAGTATCAAAAAAGAGGAAGAAAATTTCTGAGAAAATACGTTTCGAGCGTAGCATTGTATTATAGCCAATCACAAACTGTGGGAATACCGAAATAGAACAGAACCGAAGGCTTTTAGCTGTAGTGCTAGATAAGGGTGTTCAAAATCAGATAAGGAATGAGGTGGTTCTCCACAGAACCGACGAAGAAAGTAACAAATGGAAAGGACTGACAATAAGAAGGGACATTCTTGTGGGAAATGGTAGCTAAACAGGGAATAACTTCCAAGGGAACTGTAGAGAGTAAGAAAGAGATTCGAATATGTGCTAAGAATAATTGAGCACACAGGTTGCAAATGCGAATCTGAGGTGGAGCTTGTCACAAGAGAAGAATTAGTGGCCCGCCACATCGAGCCGATCAGAATACTGATGACACAGAAAAAATTAACAGAAAAATAAGCTAACATTAGTGCAGGCGATGAGAAACATTCGAGACTTTACTAGCTGTGGTATCTCATGTACAGATACGTTTCGCCGGCACTTAGCCTGTAACAGCGCGCAGAACAACACCACTAAAAGCGACAAGGTGTGTATCGAGGGACCTAACGAGATTCGCAGTGGCGCCCAGTAGCCTTACTGGGGAGGGCAGGGGCGCTAACGACCCACTTGCGTGTCTGCAACACCTACAAAGACCACTTCTTCCTAAATGTTTTCTTTTCTTGTTCTCTGGGAAGGAGCTTCTCTACTTTGTTGAAGGTTACTTTCTTCCAACACACGAGAGTAGATAATGATAATTTCTATCCGTGACAACCAGGTAATTTTTGCGCCAAGATCAGTGAGGCTATATTTCTTCACAGTTGTGACGTGTAACTTTTGGTGGTTATTGGCAGGCCCTAGCGCTTTGATTATTGAGTTGTTCCAGCTATACAGCTAGTTTCCCCAATCAGTGCTATGGACTGACCAGTTTTGTTCAGAAAGCTGACTTACCTTCTGCTGTTTTGCGTCTCCAGTCTTTGTATTAGAATGAGGCCTCTTGATAAAATCTCGATATATCGAGACTTTCTTCCAAACAACGATTACATTTATCGGCGAATTACGAATACACCGGTAATCGCTATATCTATACGAAACGAACATACCGAGGCCCGATATTTTTGTTTTACATTACTGTTTTTCACGATTTTCGCTAAATATTTGAAACAGTTTTTTTGAAATTATAGTAGAACATAATTTCACTTTCACTTCTTGAACAAATCTTTCTACGTTCTGAGTTTTCAACACGTCGAGCGTTTTCCTTCAACTGTCTTAAGCAAGTACAGGTCGCACAAATATGAAGTTCGATTGTACTTGGGTAACAAGATTTCCTTTCCGATCTGCCAATCTGAAGAAACAATTTTTAACGCACCCAGTCTGCATTTTCTTCACATCAACATTCTTCGGAAACAGTTGGATAAAATGACGAACAAAAATTTAAGTCACAAGATTAACCTTTGAAGTGGGCGGAGAAGTGTGAAGGGAAATGTTAATGTGATAGGCGTTCGGCGCTACCGACAGAAACTGCCGAGTTTACCTTCACCATGCAATTTTGACACTACACCTACTAGGCCACTGGCTTTGGCAAAAATGAAAAAAAGCAGGGAAATCCACATAAAGTGTTCTGGACAAATCCGATATGTGACGAAACCGAACAACGGACCCGTCGGACACCTTTTATTGTGCCACTTACCAATGCAGTTACCAATGTCAGAAAAATGTTATCGTCAACCGTGAACGTGCATCTTTTTTTTTGTTCCTTCTTCAATGGGGGATAAGCAGTCTGCTAGCTTGTTGATGTACAGAATATCTAATAGTAAGCCATTACTTAAGTGTACAACTCTAAATTCGGCACTATACTTACAATCAGCACCCAATAGTTTTATAGGCCGGTACATCGATACTTTTCCGGCGGTATGTAGATGTATCGAAACTGTTTCGATTAATCGATAGTCACTTACGGTGCGTCATTGAATATCGATATATTGCATTACTGATATTCCTCAAAATGTCAACAGTCCTAATTGCAATATACTTCTTCAGTCCAACAAGTTTCAAGACGGGATTAATAAAAACAGAAGACAAAAGTTAACATTCTAGGTTTAATATTTCAAATGCTCTACATAGTACAACGCTAAAGACTTTCATACAACTATGTGAAACTGTGAGAAAAGTCTCTCTTTGAAATGTAGTTCAACGTCACGTTGCCTGCAGTGTCAATTAGGTCGTTAACGTGCTGAATTTTCATAGACATGTCTGAGCTTTGCCGTTTTGTGATCGGTGCATCCTGATAACACAAAATCTCGTCAGTCATGACTACTTTTTTTACTGAAAACAATTGTTCCGTTTTGCATTTCAATCAAGTCACGGCACACATGGTTTTTTTTCGGGAGTTAAGGTGTGCAGGACAACCTTTGCAAAGACTTTTCTCTTACTCAAAACATTTTGGAGAATTTCTTGAACACCTGATTTTGAAATGTTACTCAGTTTTGATATGTGACACCTCACAAGTGCCAGCTCGATTATATATATACTGTTTATAGTTGTTAGTTCAGGCTGACACCGTTGTCACTACACTGTTGCTTGTACCCCAGGAATAGCGTCACGGTCGCAGTTTTTGGATTGGCAGTGTGAACTTTATCCAGGGGTGTATACTACGATTTATAAAACCGTACAATCAAGCATTTCATGTAACGTAAATGAGAACTAGTCGGAACACCTCCGTAAAGGGGAGAGAGAGAAACATACAGTATGTCTACTGACTTGACTTTGATCTAAGGCTTCTACTATTCAAGCCCCAACAGTATTTTTCTATCTTTGTGGGCACTTTATGCCACTTTCGTAAAAGCTGTATACAGCATCTCAATACTTATTCCGATTGGTAGGTGACACTTGGATTTTCATGTTGTGTTTTGGAATACATCTGCTATTGTAAAATATATAGTACGTACTTGAGCATTTTGGGTTCCATTATTTACCATGTTGCATATAGCTATTCCTAAACATTAACGGATCTTGTTGAGTTTTATGATTGAGTAGGAAATTTGGAGTTTGGTGTGCTTACCATCCGGTTGTGGAACTATTCAGTGATCTTCTAGAGAATTCAAACTATCCACGGTATGCTTAATTCTGCTCCAATAAAAGGCTCCACTTGGACCCTGACGGATAAGACAAGGTCAGTTCACGCTAGTACATATCTGAGGCCAGTAAAGCATGAAAATCGTTAATTGCACTGCACGAAATGGCTAAAAATAATTTCAAACATTCCTTTACCACTTGATTCAAGTGTTGGAAAAACAGACGAATCCACAGTGAGAAACAACCAGTGAGTGTTAATGGTTGCTGAAACGCTTCCACGCCAGTTCCATGGTTTGTTGCATTTGTGGAACTGCAATTAATCAGCTGTGTGACAGAAGACAGGCAGACTCGTCTCATGCTGGAATGGCCGGCCGAGTGCAACGTGGATTGAAACCCGTCGTCTGCGAATCGATATCTATCCGGATTGCACTTCTATCCAACTCCCGAAATTTTGTTTCATTTATTTAATTTTACCCATGAACTACAAGTTTAACAGCACTTGTAATAGGAAGCCATTCCTCTTATAATGCTTAACTCTAAGTTGTATTTCATAATATTTTAAATTTATTACAGCCTTTTTTATGATGCAGACCATTCTTCTTTCTTTCTATTTTGTCTGCAATCTGTGAAATATTGCGAAGTTCTTAGTCCAGACTGTACTGTCGAAGGCTGCCCCGAGGGGTAAGAATGACTGAAAAGTATCCTGATGGTCTTCGGTTGTCTTGCATTGTAATCCGCAAAGTCATAAAAGTGAATGAAATGTTTATTTAGTTTAATACAAAATCCAACGTACTGTGTGTCGCCGGCGACGGCTCGCCAGACATGAGACACTAATCAAAGTAGCGAGGTGAAGACAATGACCTTGAGCCAAGAAAATCTAAGCAAGTTTTAACTACCGAAAAGTTTACTTTGCCAAAGTGAGGCTCTAGGATGTTGATACTGTGTACCAGGCTACAGGTGTGGCCAGTTCTCTTCCTTCAGTCACTCGAAGGCGACTCACGGACTGCTTAGACTGTCAACTTACATGGCGGATTGAAGAGCTCCTTACGCAGCCTTTTTTCACACTATCGCTGCTGCTTGCGCTGACATGGTTGTGCCTTGGTTGTTCTGTGGCCGCTTATGATTACGTTCATGCAGTGGAGAAATCTGAAGTCGTTAAAGTGGCTGGAGTTAGAGAGGGACGTTTGGATTACCGCCTTAGAGGAATGGCTCTGAGCATTATGGGACTTAACATCTTAGGTCATCAGTCCCCTAGAACGTAGAACTACTTAAATCTAATTAACCTAAGGATATCACATACATCCATGCCCGAGGCAGGATTCGAACCTGCGACCGTAGCAATCCTGCGGTTGCGGACTGAAGCGCCTAGAACCGCACGGCCACCGCGGCCGGCGCACCTTAGAGGATCGAGGTAGGTACGAGAGTTATTGAGATTAGTGGTTAACGGTAAGCCATTTCTCTATTTAAACCGGAAGTGAGAGATGGTTAATTGTCCATAATGATAGCTGCAAAGATTCTAAGATTGGTGGCAACTGTGGAA
The DNA here is from genome assembly GCF_023897955.1 of Schistocerca gregaria. Classification (NCBI taxonomy): domain Eukaryota; kingdom Metazoa; phylum Arthropoda; class Insecta; order Orthoptera; family Acrididae; genus Schistocerca; species Schistocerca gregaria. The sequence continues at coordinate 101,095,973 of NC_064920.1, forward strand.
ACAGAAGAGTCGTAATGTCATTGGACAAATCGACGTAGGGAAGCGATTTCGATGGCAATGAAACGGCGTGCCGCGAGCTGTAGTAGCGTACTGGGGACGACAGGAATCAGTAACGATGACGAAACCGGAGATGAACGTTAGGTCATAAGCAAATGAAGTCTTCGAAGAATTTGGTAATAAAAGCTAGATGTACATTCCTGACACTATGAAGAATGAACTGCAAATTGTAGTGAGCAACGATCGACACTAAGCAGAAGACAATGACAACAATTTAGTCACTAACTGGAAAGCGATTTTCTTTCATTGTTTACATTTCTACGTAGAAGGTGAAGAGGCAGTGGCCATGTTTCTGTTTTATGCCTTTGAATAAAACGTTAAAACTTCCATAAAAAGGTATTAATCACAAGGATAGCGATAACCTTAAACTACTATGCAGGTACTGATGTACGTAGATTTCTGTAATGTAACATTTTCTGCGTGAAGATTGAGATATAAATAAGATTTCTAAGGAATATATATATCGTAAGCTACGGCATGAATAACAGCTGGTTTCAAGAGATAGGATACATGGGGTTAGGAGGAGCCCAGGATTTCGGTATTGCATGAAGAAGATTGAATTTTCGTTTCATTAAGAATAAAAGATATAAGTTACAGTTGAGTGAATGAGTCGGAACGTTTTAGAAGTCTGGAAGAAGAAGTAGGTATAAAATATTCTGGGATAGGAGTGCGTCGAGATGTGTGGAAGATTGTAGGTGACAGCATACAGTGGAGTGTTGACATTCGATGTTGCGGAAGATTTAGGACTAATGAAGCTATTCCAAATAAATGAGGAGGTGTGGAACAGGTAACAGTTGGAAGAGGATAATCTGTTATAGAAAGCGCGGTGGAATGCACGATGCTAAAGGTAGTGGTAAGACTAAGCAGAGATGGAAACCCAAAGTATATATAAGTTAATACATAAAATGGCTTTGACAAGACAGGCTCCTGAGGTACACGGGCAGTTGTGTGGAAAATGCAGATGTGGCTGTTCCACATTGATATAATGGATCAAGGATTACTTAGAAGGAAGTCCATAAGTGATTTCTCATAGAATACTTCTGACTAGCTGCCAGAAAATCCATCCTCCGGACGTACATATTTATGTGGACGCATAAGAGATACGCGTAGAGTATAAGAGAAACATAGTCGATCTTTCGAAACGAGAGTCGTTAGAAGTAGAAAGTAACTTAGAGACAGAAACGCATGTATAGGAATAAATCTGACAATCTACAGTTCAAGATTTAAAGTCGAGAATTAGGGAAAAATTTTTAGGAAACGCGAACAATAGAAAACTTCTTGAAAGTCGATGGGTTCTCTATCAACCGTTCGCTTATTACCCATAGTTGCAAAGTTTAGTGAAGTGTAGGAACATGTTGTTGTTGTGGTCTTCAGTCCAAAGACTTGTCTGATGCAGTTCTCCATGCTACTCTATCCCGTGCAAGCCTCTTCATCTCCGAATAACTACTGCAACCCACGTCCTGCTGAAGCCGCTTGCTGTATTCATCTCTTGGCCTCTCTCTACGATTTTTGCCCGCAGCACCACCCTCAAATAATAAACTTGTGATCCCTTGATGTCTCAGAATGTGTTCTCTCAACCGATCCCTTCTTTTATTCAAGTTGTGCCACAAATTTCTCCGCAATACTATTCAATGCCTCCACATTAGTTAAGTTATTTACCCATCCACTCTTCAGCAATCCTCTGTTGCACCACATTACGGAAGCTTCTGTTCTCATGTTAGCTTAAGTGTTTATCGTCGCCGGCCGCGGTGGCCGAGTGGTTCTAGATGCTCAGTCCGGAACCGCGCGACTGCTACAGTCGCAGGCTCGAATCCTGCCTCGGACATGGGTGTGTGTGATGTCCTTAGGTTTAAGTAAATCTGAGTTCAAGGGGACTGATGACCACAGATGTGAAGTGCCATAGTGCTCAGAGCCATTTGAACCATTTTGTTATCGTCTACGTTTTCTTCTATACATGGCTACACTCTGGTTCATGGTGTGGGTTCCTGTTGTCATGTCCCAGTTCATGAACACAGGCAACGTATGAGTGGCCAAGTAAGTGGTCCTGACAGCCGGGACACCAGTTACTTTGGAATAAGCCTGGGCATCTCGGACATATTCTGAGTCGTGATCACCTTTGTGCTCAGACGGCGAAGACTATCAAACCCACCGCATACTCCCTCAAGCGTTAGGGGTAAAACTCAATGGGAGCTGGGGCAAGAAAGGTTAGCAACCTGCTTCTCTGGTACTTTAAATATGATGCTGGTAACAGTCAGAGCAAAATTCCTCGGACTTTTGGAGGTGACGGAGTCCCACCTCTAATTGACAAACCAGAGACTCCTAACATACGATGCGGCAAACGAATGGTAACGAGATGGGGAGCTATTAATATCAATGGGGGCTACTCTGGGAAGGAGGTAGAGCTGGCAGAGGCTGCAAGTAAGCTGCGGTTGGACGTTTTAGCTGTTAGTGACATCTGGGTAAAGGGTGAGAAAGAAGAGGAAGTGGGAGAATGCAGGGTATACTTGTCAGGAGTCAAAGCAGGAATAGCACATTGAGGTGTAGGGTTTTACATCAGGAAAGAAATGGAACCCAGAGTAGTTGCAGTAAGGTATATAAACGAAAGACTGATGTGGACAGATTTGACAGTGGCTAGATAGTTTAATTAATTTCTGTGGGTGTTTTTGGGTACTTGCATTGTTTATTTCATATATTTCGGGCGTATTATAGTATTTGAGGGTTGTAGCATCGCGCCTTAGTACCTGAATAGTGCAAATTCGCGTAGTCGTCTGTCTTCTGTTTTTGTTGTGAACGGCCAGTGTCGGTTGGCCAGTCAGTGTGCTCCCTGCCGCCGTTGGATAAGCAGCTGCAACAGCAAGCGTATAACCCTAGCTTACTTATTTGTTAGATGGTTTAATTAATTTCTTTGCGTGTTTCTGGGTACTTGCATTGTTTAATTCATATATTTCGGGCGTATTACAGTATTTGACAGTTGTAGCATCGCGCTTTAGTGTTTACTTCGTAGATTCTTATTTAAATTGCGTGTGAGTTTCGTATAGGAGGAGCAATTTCGAGGTTTAGTTACTGTAATCGTAAATTCAGCAGATTGAAGCGCAGTCGTTAGGCATTTGTACAGGTTAGTTGATACATTCTTTGCGTGTTCCGCTTGCGTTATCTAGGAACGGACTCGTGTTTCGGTAATTGTTCTTAAACATCGATTAGAATGGACAGGGACTGCGATTGCTGTGTTCGGATGAGGGCTGACTTGGCATCCCTTCGCTCACAGCTGCAATCGGCGCTGACTTCGGTCGCGCAGCTTGAGGCTGTTGCCAATGGGCACCACTGTGGGGAGCCGTACTCGGGTATCACAGGGATGTCAACCTCGTCCCGTCTGTCCCCAGATCGGTCTGCCGCTGTGGTTGCCCCGGTTGCTGCCCGCAGTGGGGCTGAGCCCTCGCCTGTGGTTGATTGGGAGGTCGTTCCAAGGCGTGGCAGGCAGCGAAAGGCGTCCCCGGAGGCTGATCAGAAAGCCTCCCCGGTGCGTCTGACAAACCGGTTTCAGGCACTGTCTCTGGCTGAGCCAGATGCAGCTGCCTGCCCTGTTTCAGAAGATCATTCTGAGCCTTCAAGGTCCGGGCAATCGCAGAGGGTGGGCTTACTGGTAGTTGGGAGCTCCAATGTTAGGCGCGTAATGGAGCCCCTTAGGGATACGGCGGCTAAGGAGGGGAAGAAATCCAGTGTGCACTCCGTGTGCATTCCGGGAGGAGTCATTCCTGATGTGGAAAGGGTCCTTCCGGAAGAGCGCAGGGTGCAGCCAGCTGCAGGTGGTGGCACATGTCGGCACTAATGACGTGTGTCGCTTTGGATCTGAGGAAATTCTCTCTGGATTCCAGCGGCTATCTGATTTGGTGAAGGCTGCCGGTCTTGCTTACGAGATGAATGCAGAGCTCACCATCTGCAGCATCGTTGACAGAACCGACTGCGGACCTTTGGTGCAGAGCCGGGTGGAGGGTCTGAATCAGAGGCTCAGACGGTTTTGCGAACGTATTGGCTGCAGATTCCTAGACTTGCGCCATAGGGTGATGGGGTTTCGGGTTCCGCTGAATAGATCAGGAGTTCACTACACTCAGCTGGCGGCTACACGGGTAGCGGAGGCTGTGTGGCGTGGACTGGGCGGTTTTTTAGGTTAGAAGGCCTCGGGAAAGTGCGGGATGGGCTGCAATGTCAAAGGGTGCTTGGCAATTACAAGACGTGCTTGGATCAAGGAACAGTCGGAATTTTAGTTGTAAATTGTTGTAGTTGCGCTGGAAAAGTCCCTGAGCTTCAAGCGCTAATAGAAAGCACAGAAGCTGATATCGTTATAGGTACAGAAAGCTGGCTAAAGCCTGAAATAAGTTCTGCAGAAATTTTTACGAAGTCTCAGACGGTGTTCAGGAAAGATAGATTAGGCAGAATTGGTGGTGGAGTGTTGGTGTCTGTCAGTAGTGGTTTATCTTGTAGTGAAGTCGAAGTAGATACTCCGTGCGAATTGGTGTGGGTGGAGGTTATACTTAACAGCCGAATTAAGTTAATAATTGGCTCCTTCTACCGACCCCCAGACTCCGATGATACAGTTGCGGAACAGTTCAGAGAAAGTTTGAGTCTCGTAACAAATAAATACCCCACTCATACGGTTATAGTTGGTGGGGACTTCAACCTACCCTCGGTATGTTGGCAAAAATACTTGTTCAAAACCGGTGGTAGGCAGGAAACGTCTTTCGAGATTGTCCTAAATGCATTCTCCGAAAATTATTTCGAGCAGTTAGTCCACGAACCCACGCGAATTGTAAATGGTTGCGAAAACACACTTGACCTCTTGGCCACAAACAATCCAGAGCTGATAGAGAGCATCATGACTGATACAGGGATTAGTGATCACAAGGTCATTGTAGCTAGGCTCCATACCATTTATTCCAAATCCATCAGAAACAAACGCAAAATAATTTTATTTAAAAAAAGCGGATAAAGTGCCACTAGAAGCCTTCCTAAAAGACAATTTCCATTCCTTCCGAACTGACTATGCGAATGTAGACGAGATGTGGCTCAAATTCAAAGATATAGTAGCAACAGCAATTGAGATATTCATACCTCATAAATTGGTAAGAGATGGAACGGATCCCCCGTGGTATACAAAAAAGGTCCGAACGCTGTTGCAGAGGCAACGGAAAAAGCATGCGAAGTTCAGAAGAACGCGAAATCCTGAAGATGGGCTAAAATTTACAGACGCGCGAAATTTGGCACGTACTTCGATGCGAGATGCCTTTAATAGATTCCACAACGAAACATTGTCTCGAAATTTGGTAGAAAATCCGAAGAAATTCTGGTCGTATGTAAAGTACACAAGCGGCAAGACGCAGTCAATACCTTCGCTGCGCAGTGCCGATGGTACTGTTATCGACGACTGTGCCGCTAAAGCGGAGTTATTGAACGCAGTTTTCCGAAATTCCTTCACCAGGGAAGACGAATGGAATATTCCAGAATTTGAAACACGAACATCTGCTAGCGTGAGTTCCTTAGAAGTTGATACCTTAGGGGTTGCGAAGCAACTCAAATCGCTTGACACGGGCAAGTCTTCAGGTCCAGATTGTATACCGATTAGGTTCCTTTCAGATTACGCTGATACTATAGCTCCCTACTTAGCACTCATATACAACCGCTCGCTCACCGATAGATCTGTACCTACAGATTGGAAAATTGCGCAGGTCGCACCAGTGTTCAAGAAGGGTAGTAGGAGTAATCCATTTAACTACAGACCTATATCATTGACGTCGGTTTTCAGTAGGGTTTTGGAGCATATACAGTATTCGAACGTTATGAATCACCTCGAAGGGAACGATCTATTGACACGTAATCAGCATGGCTTCAGAAAACATCGCTCTTGTGCAACGCAGCTAGCTCTTTATTCGCACGAAGTAATGGCCGCTATCGACAGGGGATCTCAAGTTGATTCCGTATTTCTAGATTTCCGGAAAGCTTTTGACACCGTTCCTCACAAGCGACTTCTAATCAAGCTGCGAAGCTATGGGGTATCGTCTCAGTTGTGCGACTGGATTCGTGATTTCCTGTCGGGAAGGTCGCAGTTCGTAGTAATAGACGGCAAATCATCGAGTAAAACTGAAGTGATATCAGGTGTTCCCCAGGGAAGCGTCCTGGGACCTCTACTGTTCCTGATCTATATAAATGACCTGGGTGACAATCTGAGCAGTTCTCTTAGACTGTTCGCAGATGATGCTGTAATTTACCGTCTAGTAAGGTCATCCGAAGACCAGTATCAGCTGCAAAGCGATTTAGAATAGATTGCTGTATGGTGTGTCAGGTGGCAGTTGACGCTAAATAACGAAAAGTGTGAGATGATCCACATGAGTTCCAAAAGAAATCCGTTGGAATTCGATTACTCGATAAATAGTACAATTCTCAAGGCTGTCAATTCAACTAAGTACCTGGGTGTTAAAATTACGAACAACTTCAGTTGGAAGGACCACATAGATAATATTGTCGGGAAGGCGAGCCAAAGGTTGCGTTTCATTGGCAGGACACTTAGAAGATGCAACAAGTCCACTAAAGAGACAGCTTACACTACACTCGTTCGTCCTCTGTTAGAATGTTGCTGCGCCGTGTGGGATCCTTACCAGGTGGGATTGACGGAGGACACCGAGAGGGTGCAAAGAAGGGCAGCTCGTTTTGTATTATCGCGTTATAGGGGAGAGAGTGTGGCAGATATGATACACGAGTTGGGATGGAAGTCATTACAGCATAGACGTTTTTCGTCGCGGCGAGACCTTTTTACGAAATTTCAGTCACCAACTTTCTCTTCCGAATGCGAAAATATTTTGTTCAGTCCAACCTACATAGGTAGGAATGATCATCAAAATAAAATAAGAGAAATCAGAGCTCTAACAGAAAGGTTTAGGTGTTCGTTTTTCCCGCGAGCTTTTCGGGAGTGGAGTGGTACAGAGATAGTATGATTGTGGTTCGATGAACCCTCAGCCAAGCACTTAAATGTGAATTGCAGAGTAGTCATGTAGACATGTAGATGTAGCAAGAAAATTAGGATTGTGTTAATATATTCACACTGTGAAGGGACAGATCAAGATAAGATGGATAGTTTTTATGATGCACTCAGTGATGTAGTTTTTAGAGTAAAGGACAAGGACAGTGTTCTGCTCATGGATGATTTTAATGCCAGGATTGGAAATCGAACAGCAGGGTATAGAAAGGTTATGGGTAAATCTGGAGATTATATGGAGGCCAACAGGAACGGGAAACAACTCTTGGATTTCTGTGCCAGTATGGGCTTAGTAACCACAAACTCCTTTTTTAAACAAAAGAACATTCACCTGCATACTTGGGAAGGCAGAGGAACCAGATCTGTTATTGACTATATAATAACAGATCAGGAAATCAGGAAGGCTGCGAAGAACACACGTGTATTCAGAGGATTCTTTGATGACACCTATCACTATTTAATCTGCAATGAAATTGGTATTGTGAAGCCGAAAGTGCAGAATGTAGGAGGATAAGAGTGGAGAAACTTCAGGATAAGGAAATCAGGCACAAGTACATAACACTGATCTCGGAAAGGTACCAGTTTGTTGAATATAGTCAATTACAGTCACTGGAAAAGGAATGGACAAAGTACAGGGACATAGTACTAGAAGTGGCTAAAGAATGTCTTGGAACAGTAGTGTGTAAAGGTAGGATGAAGCAAACAGCTTGGTGGAATCACACAGTCAAGGCAGCCTGTAAAAGGAAAAAGAAGGCGTATCAAAAATGGCTACATACTAGAACACAGGTAGACAGAGAAAGTTATGTTGAAGAAAGAAACAAAGCCAAACAGATAATTGCAGCATCCAAGAAGAAGTCTTGGGCAGACTTCGGAAACAGTTTGGAGACTTTGGGTCAAGCTTCTGGAAAACCATTCTGGAGTGTAATTAGCAGTCTTCGAAAGGGGGGTAAGAAGAAAATGACACGTATTTTGGTCAGGTCAGGATAATTGCTGGTGAATCCTGTTGATGCCTTGGGCAGATAGAGGGAATATTTTGAAGAGTTGCTCAATGTAGGTGAAAATACGATCAGTAATGTTTCAGATTTCGATGTTCAATGGGATAGGAATGATGATGGAAATAGGATCACATTTGAAGAAGTGGAGAAATTGGTCAATAAATTGCAGTGCAATAAAGTGGATGGGGTGGAGGAAGTTAAGTCGGAACTCATCAAATACAGTGGAATGTCAGGTCTTAAATGGCTACACAGGATAATTGAAACGGCGTGGGAGTCGGTACAGGTTCCATGACTGGACGAAAGCAGTAATCACACCAATCTTTAAACATGGAAACAGAAAAGATTGTAACAACTACAGAAGTATCTCTTTAATCAGCGTTGTGGATAAAATCTTCTCAGGTATTGTTGAAATGAAAGTGCGAGTATTAGTTGAGGACAAATTGGATGAAACTCAGTGTGGGTTTAGGCCTCTTAGAGGTTGTCAGGACCAGATCTTTAGTTTGCGGCAACTAATGGAGAAGTGTTACGAGTGGAACAGGGAATTGTATCTATGCTTTATAGATCTCGAAAAGGCCGGGTTTCTAGGAGGAAGTTATTGTCTGTTCTACGAGATTATGGAATAGGAGGCAAACTTTTGCAAGCAATTAAAGGTCTTTACATAGATACTCAGGCAGTAGTTAGAGCTGACGGTAAATTAAGCTCATGGTTCAGTGTAGTTTCAGGGGTAAGACAAGGCTGCAACCTGTCTCCACTATTGTTCATATTATTAATGGATCACATGTTGCAAACAATAGACTGGCTGGGTGAGATTAAGATATGTGAACACAAAATAAACAGTCTCGCATATGCGGAAGACTTAGTTTTGATGGCAGATTCGATTGAAAGTTTGCACAGTAATATTTCAGAGCTAGATCAGAAATTTAAGGACTATAGTATGAAGATTAGCATCTCCAAAACGAAAGTAATGTCAGTGAGAATGAAATATAAACGGATCGAGTGGCAAATAGGAGGAACAAAGTTAGAACAGATGGAGGGTTTCAACTACTTAGGATACATATTCTCAGAAGATAGCAACATAGTGAAAGAACTGGAAGCGAGGTGTAGAAAAGCTAATGCAGTGAGCGCTCAGCAACGACCTACTCCCTTCTGAAAGAAGTGTCAGTACCAAGACTAAGTTATCTGTGCACCGTTCAATCTTTCGACCAAGTTTGTTGTATGGGAGCGAAAGCTGGGTGGATTCAGGTTACCTTTTCAATAAGGTTGAGGTTACGGATATTAAAGTAGCTAGGATGATTGCAAGTACTAGTAGATGGGAACAATGGCAGGAGGGTGTCCAAAATGAGGAAATCGAAGAAAAACTGGGAATGAACTCTATAGATGTAGCAGTCAGGATGAACAGGCTAAGATGGTGGAGTCTTGTTACACGCAGAGGAGAAGCAAAGTTATCCAAGAGACTCATGGGTTCAGCAGTAGAGGTTAGGAGGAGTCGGGGTAGAAGGAGGAGAAGGTACATGTATTCGGTTAACAATGATTTTGAAGTAATAGGCTTAACATCAGAAGAGGCACCAATGTTAGTACTGAATAGGGGATCATGGAGGAATTTTATAAGGGGGACTACGCTCTAGACTGGACGCTGAAAGGCATAATCAGTCTTAAATGATGATGATGATGATGGCTACACTACCGACGAATACCATCAAAAAATACCTCCTAACACTAAAATCTATATTTGATTTTTAACAAATTCTTCTTCTGCAGAAAAACATTTCTTGCTGTTGACAGTCTACATTTTAAATCTTCCGTACTTCGCCCATAATCGGTTACTTTGCTGCCAGAATAGCAAAATTCATCTACTGCTTTGTCATGTTTCCTAAACTAATTTCCTCAGCGTAACCTGATTTAATCCGACTAGATTCCATTATCCTTGATTTAATTTTGTTGATGTTATCTTGTTCCGCTCAAATGATCTTCGATCTCTCTGTCAGAATTACAATGGCATCTTCAAATATCAAAATTTTTATTCGTTATTCCTGAGCTTTAATCCCTACTCCAATTTTTCTTTGGTTTCCTTTATTGTTTTCTCAATGTATAGACTGAGTAATATCGGATATAGTCTACAGCCTTGTCTCATTCTCTACTCAACTGGCGCTTCCCTTTCATATCCCTCTACTCTTATAACTGGCGTCTGGTTTCTGTACAAGTGGTACATACTCTTCCGCTTCCTGTTTCTTGTCCCAAATCTTCAGAATTTCAAAGATAGTATTCGAGTGAACACTGTCGACAGCTTTCTCTAAATCTACAAATGCTATAAACGTATCTTCTAAGATAAGTCATAGGGTTAGTACTGCCTCGTGTTCTTGCATTTCTCAGGAATCCAAACTGATCTTACCCGAGGTCGGCTTCTAAAAATTTTGTCCATTCTTCTGTAATAAATCGTGCTGGTATTTTGCAAACATGACATATTAAGCTTTTTATACTGCAGGTTGTTTAAAGGATGGAAGTGAAAATGTGGTTGACTAAATAATATCAATAACATTACAATATTGTGAAAATGTTTACTATTGCCAATCCATAAAATAGATCAATTAAACACATTCCAGCAATAGAAGTCGTAATTTCTGTGAAGACTTTAATGCAATAGTAATCACAGAGTAGATCGTAATAAGAACCCAATAGTCGAAAGTAAATGTCTTTGTAAGATCATTTACTAAATTGTCATAACACCAAGCACAGTATGGTGGCAGTGTGTCTCTCTCTTATACATACGCCGATAAGCGTCGGTACCAGCATTGGTACAATATGATTGTTGGCCCGGATAGCGGCAGTTAAATACTTTTATAAATTACACTAAAGCCTCAAGAAGGTTGACACTCGACCGAGATTTTGAAACTAGCGTACATTACTCTTTGGAAACTGTGAATATCGTCGATTCCTACCAAGCAAGTTGCAGGAAGGCCCCACTTGTACTAAACCTCCAGATATGTCTCACTTTAGGCAGTGACTCGGCAGAGCATGGTGTAAGAAGCGTACGATATGACAGGCCGTGCTTTTCCATCCACATTTTGCAGAGATTACGACAGTCCTTTTTCGGACTATCTTAATGAGACGTCGCGAGGGATTATTTATACCTGTTTAGCCGAGACGCTGACGAAATTTAGGTCTCTCGCAGAAGCAGTATCAACGCCGTCTGGTTCCATGTAAATAGCAATTTTATTCCTGTGATTCTAAGTAATTAATCGCCAAGTTACTTATTCGGAATAATATTCGAAAGGGATGCTATTAAGACTTATTTATTTACTTAACACCATAAATTGATACTATCGTTACAGTTGATAATGATTTAACAGAGAACTAACAATTTCCTGGGAGCATGCTTTTACGACAAGAGATCTAGCACTAGATCGGTGGGCCTGCTGTCGGCAGTTGACGACAATAGTCCGGCGGTCTGTACCTCTTACTGACACTTGTCATATTTCGTAGCAGTTCGTACATTTTCGTTAGCTTTAACATTATTCATGTATTTATTACGGTACACCATTTCTGGCGTTGTCACATTGTTGTAATAAATTATTTACCACCTGTAAGCTTCTCCTATTATCTTCATTGGAAAAGTGAACTTCTGTTAGCAAATATATATTATTAGAAATATATATTAATTACAAATATTTATTATTACCTGCTTAGCGCCATGATAGCTGTGCTTTCTCTACGTACCTCGCTGCGGACGTAAGGGGCGTTCTCCAGTGTAGCCACAGCGACTCATAGCACCGTCCACTGGCAACCCCACTTGGTCCACTGGCTTCATCAGCCAGTGTAGGGACTGACGTCTTACTCAAAGCTGTGTGAGTTCTGCAATACCGCTTTACTCACTGAATGATACAAGATATCTGTAGACGTGTTAAAAACTGTAGAATTCGAATATAAAGAAATAAAATGTGGCCTGAACCTAAAGGATACCTCAAAAATTTCCTGATTTTGTTATTTAAGCGATACCACAGGTAGGAGAAATACACTCCTGGAAATGGAAAAAAGAACACATTGACACCGGTGTGTCAGACCCACCATACTTGCTCCGGACACTGCGAGAGGGCTGTATAAGCAATGATCACACGCACGGCACAGCGGACACACCAGGAACCGCGGTGTTGGCCGTCGAATGGCGCTAGCTGCGCAGCATTTGTGCACCGCCGCCGTCAGTGTCAGCCGGTTTGCCGTGGCATACGGAGCTCCATCGCAGTCTTTAACACTGGTAGCAGGCCGCGACAGCGTGGACGTGAACCGTTGTGCAGTTGATGGACTTTGAGCGAGGGCGTATAGTGGGCATGCTCGAGGCCGGGTGGACGTACCGCCTAATTGCTCAACTCGTGGGGCGTGAGGTCTCCACAGTACATCGATGTTGTCGCCAGTGGTCGGCGGAAAGTGTACGTGCCCGTCGACCTGGGACCGGACCGCAGCGACGCACGGATGCACGCCAAGACCGTAGGATCCTACGCAGTGCCGTAGGGGACCGCACCGCCACTTCCCAGCAAATTAGGGACACTGTTGCTCCTGGGGTATCGGCGAGGACCATTCGCAACCGTCTCCATGAAGCTGGGCTATGGTCCCGCACACCGTTAGGCCGTCTTCCGCTCACGCCCCAACATCGTGCAGCCCGCATCCAGTGGTGTCGCGACAGGCGTGAATGGAGGGACGAATGGAGACGTGTCGTCTTCAGCGATGAGAGTCGCTTCTGCCTTGGTGCCAATGATGGTCGTATGCGTGTTTGGCGCCGTGCAGGTGAGCGCCACAATCAGGACTGCATACGACCGAGGCACACAGGGCCAACACCCGGCATCATGGTGTGGGGAGCGATCTCCTACACTGGCCGTACACCTCTGGTGATCGTCGAGGGGACACTGAATAGTGCACGGTACATCCAAACCATCATCGAACCCATCGTTCTACCATTCCTAGACCGGCTAGGGAACTTGCTGTTCCAACAGGACAATGCACGTCCGCATGTATCCCGTGCCTCCCAACGTGCTCTAGAAGGTGTAAGTCAACTACCCTGGCCAGCAACATCTCCGGATCTGTCCCCCATTGAGCATGTTTGGGACTGGATGAAGCGTCGTCTCACCCGGTCTGCACGTCCAGCACGAAGGCTGGTCCAAGTGAGGCGCCAGGTGGAAATGGCATGGCAAGCCGTTCCACAGGACTACATCCAGCATCTCTACGATCGTCTCCATGGGAGAATAGCAGCCTGCATTGCTGCAAAAGGTGGATATACACTGTACTAGTGCCGACATTGTGAATGCTCTGTTGCCTGTGACTATGTGCCTGTGGTTCTGTCAGTGTGATCATGTGATGTATCTGACCCCAGGAATGTGTCAATAAAGTTTCCCCTTCCTGGGACAATGAATTCACGGTGTTCTTATTTCAATTTCCAGGAGTGTATTACTATATGCAAGCGAGAAATGAAGACTGTAATTTTTCTGGCAAACTGTTCACCAGCGAGATAACTGAAGTGATTTATTATTCAATAAATGTTAAACCCTACAGAATAAGAACTGAGTTATGCATGTTATGCTTTCTTAATGTTCGTTGGGCCCTAGTTGTTTTCGAAACGAAATGTATGCTGGTTCTTATATTCTTTTAGCATTCAACAGATACCTCTCACAAGATTAGTATCCAACACATGATATGAACTAAGCAATTTTACATGAATTATTATGCGTTTAAGATTCAGGCTATTCCACAGAATACTAACAATAATAGGACTTCTATGCGAGCGCGAATCCCGAATGCCTCCACTCTTTTCCAGAAACGAGCAGTGCTCTAAGGAGAGTGCCGGAAGTAAAGTCCTAAGGGAACAATAATTTGTACAGCCGTCTGTACAGTTTGGCGAAAGAGGGGTTCATGCGTTGCTGGAAGGATAAATGGGAAGTACTGTAGACGAACTGACAGAACCCCATCACGTTGCATGTGTTCATACAATCGCTTTAAATTATATAATACAGGTCCATGACTACAACTTCCTCACATGTGATGTGGTATAATGAGTAGTTTAAATAATCAAAGCAGTGTCAGCGTGACAGGAAACTAATGGCTACATAAAAAAAGCATTCCTCATGAAAGGAAATAAACTGATTCAAAGCAATGACCCAGCGATAAAATGTTTCTGAATCTGTATGTATGAAACACAGTAATATTGGGAAGGGCAATATAGTAGTGCGTAGTCATTTGAATCGTGGTGACTGGGAAACATATTAATAATTAATCGAATGGATAAGCCAAGAAAGAACAGAGTAACAGAAAATAAACAAAAAACAAAAAAAAAATAAAACAAACAAGAAACGGGTTGTAGGTTTGTATGGCTGGATATACACGGCTAATTAAACAGTCAATGGAGACCAAAATTTGTAAGTACTCACGAAAACTGAAATGGGCTTCATCCATTATCTCAGACGATGCGTGTACTGTATATGAGGAGTGTAAAAGACCAACACATTACACGAATGAGTGATAATTCTACAGAAGCACACTGATTATTGATGCTATGAATATAAAACGATTAACGTTTCTGATAGAAGATGTACTAGTTATAAGCTTTCTTTTGTTTTATAATTTGCTGCTGAACGGGTATTGTGATTTCAGAACGAAACACTGTAATGATTGAAATACTAGTGCTACGACGCCACTTAATATTTTGCCAAAGAGTGGGGCGGTGTTTATTAGGTATCAATTGGAATTAGGTTGGCAGACAAGTTGTTACATAAAGACGGGGGTTTACAGTTAACGGGATACAGAACCCTGTATTTTTCCGCATCAAGGCACAACGTTCTTTGGTGCGGATGTAACTACTGTTTAGGGATAGTCTTGGTGCGATATATCGTTGGCGCCAGTAGTATACTATGGCCGGCAAACAGAGTCTTTTGGGCAGTCTATATGATAGGTGGCACATGTGCCGTGTAAGCTACGGAAACACATATACGATGACGATTCCCAGCGGGGTTCAGTAGAAGTAGCAGCAGCAACGTCTCTGCAGGAGATGGTGAACAGATGGACCGCCGAAGTACCGATTCATGTTGGTTTGAGGATCCCCCAGCTAGCTATTACGCTGCCAGTGCCTTGGCAATTCTTACAACCATCATTTGACACACATCCACTCTTTTGTTAGGTCGATCAGGAAATGTCTCTGCTGTGTCTCAGAACAGTTGTCAGTTACCAACTACGTCTACATCTACAAGGCTACTCTGCAATTCATACTTAAGTGCCCGGCAAACGGTTCGTCGAAGCGCCTTCGGAATATTTCTCTACCATTCCGTTCCCGAACAGCGCTTCGGAAAAATTGGCACTTAAATTTTTCCGTACGAGCTCTTATTTCCTTTACTTTATGACGACGATCATTTCTCCGTATTTAGGGTGGTGTCAATGTGGTATTTCCGCATACTCAGGAGAAAAGAAGAGAAAAAATTGTACTAATGCCAATTGACCATTGTTACAAATACGTGTTCTCCACATTCATTTATTGATTTTCATAGAAAAACCAAAGGTTTTGTTTAGCATTTTCGTGAAATAACTTGCATATCTTCAGTAATGAAAGGAAAGAGATACACGATGCGTCAGTGGCCTTGAATGTCGGCCACTAATATAACGTGTATACGGATGCTGTTAGCCCTCTCGACATCAGTTAAGACCTGAAGATAGTGCACTGAAGCACTGTCATATCGATGAGTAAAGCCATGTATGAATTACATTATTAGTAACACAACGGGGAATTGTTAAGACATTGTTAATAACAGAATGGGAAACTGTAAAGAAGCAACAGTAATGGGTTTGTTCGTTTTTGGGGAAGGAGACCAGACAGCGAGGTCATCAGTCTCATCGGATTAGGGAAGCACGGGGAAGGAAATCGGACGAGCCCTTTCAAAAGAACCATCCCGGAATTTGCCAGGAGCGATTTAGGGAAATCACTGAAAACCTAAATCAGGATGGCCGTAAGCGGGATTGAACCGTCCTCCTCCCGAATGTGAGTCTAGTGTGCTAGCCACTGCACCACCTTGCTCGGTCCATAGCAATGTATTTAGGCGTGGCGAGAGGAGACACAGACCCGGAATCAAGACTTCTGGCACTTCTGGCTAGAGTGAGAACTTGGGACGAGAGGGAGAAAGAGAGAGGGCCTTCTGGTGGGGACAGCACTGCGAGATGAGAAACCAGTACAGGGCTTAGGACGCAGTGTGTGACCATATTAAGAGAAGCGTCTCTACCCCTCCACCCAGACTCTGAAGAACCACTGAAGAATAATGTGTAATGACAGCCAATAAGGAGGCAAGTAGCTTTCGATATTACGTGAAGGCAGTAACCGGCGGGGTCAAAGGGAAAAGGTATAGAAAAGTCGGATGCAAGACCCTTCAGGGCAGTAAGTAAGCAGTCAGGGGCAGTCAAGAGCAGTCAGGAGACGTGACGGAGAGGTCAGTAGGTCTGGCCCGAGGTGCTGCAGGGAGAGCTGATGAGCAGGTAGGCAGCAGCTATGGGGCTCTGAGTTTGTCGTGTGGGTCGCATCCGAAGCGAAAACGGTACGGCGGCTGCCATACGCCGTCTCTGTGTCAGATTTGGTTGCTCATTGCAAACGTCTCAGCCAGAGCAGTTAGGATTCGTACCGTGTATTTTGAATATGCTGAAGATTGTTAAACGTTTCTGGAGAATGCTTCGATTATCTCCCAGCCATTTTCTACCTACACAACAGGGATTGTAACTTCTTAGCTAGGTCAAAAGACCCACTCTCACTACAGCCAATCAGCTAATCTGTGGTTACGAACCGTGTCGCTCACTCTCAAGTAAAACCCACGACTGGGACGCGACAGCAATGAAACTGGTAGCCGCACAATAAGTGATATCATAAGGACGGTTGTAGGTGTTTAATTTTCTTACATAAGTGAATGACCAGTTTCCCAGACCTCCTATAACAAGGCTGGAAATCTAAAAATCTTCTACATGCCACTCGTGCTTCCAGGTATGACTAGGAGTTGGGGCACACGATATAGAATGAAATTCAACTTCAACTGAAGTATGACTAGCCCGGAGTCTGAAAGGACTTACCCTTATTCACAGCAAGATGTTCAGAGAAAGGCCAAATCTCAACTGTCAGCTGTTGTTAGAAATGTAGCCTCTGAACGCCTGCAAAGCGAGACACATCCGAAGTGACGTTCTAATGCTCGAGGATTGCTTATAGAAAGCTGCATCGATTTTGAGACAACGTAAATTCGCGAAAATAACATCGTTTACCTACTGAAACATATTATTAGAATTTTCTGAGGCTCTTATGTAAAGGTTTTTTTGTGGACGAGTTCTCCCTCACAAGCCAGTGGAACGAGACGCATCCGTATAATATAATGCATCTCAGTAAGTTCCGCTTACTCCTTCCTAATGGACCACTGTTGCTGTTTTCTTATGGAAGAGAGGACACCAAACGTTTTTCACAGCTGCTGAATAACTGACGAAACGACGAGCGCGAGCTGCATTATCATTCTGTGCATTACTTGCAGGCGTTAACCAAAACTGCGGAAAAAATATAAAAAAGCCGAGTGAATAATCAAGGGTGAGGCCGGCCGGTGTGGCCGAGCGGTTCTGGGCGCTTTGGTCTGGAACCGCGTGATCACTACGGTCGCAGGTTCGAATTCTGCGTCGGGCATGGATCTGTTTGATGTCCTTAGGTTTAAGTAGTTCTACGACCTAGGGGATTGATGACCTCAGAGCCAATAATCATAAGTGAGCGGCATGCAACGCTCATGAAACCAGAACAACCAACATAACTATTTACCAAGAAGTTATCAAAGAATGCGACGTTAGCATAAATATAGCTACGGCACATATCCGAATGCCACAAACTAAGCACCAGAAAACTGTAGTGAGATTCGTGATACTGGCTTTTGGCTTTCGGTATATCATCAGTGTTTGGTTTTGTATTGCTGCATCCAGTCCAGAGAATCGCATTGAAATATTCACCATACAGTCTCGCTCCATGTTCATCTTTGAAAATATTTGCTCACGAACGGAAGTTGTTTCATACACTGATGCCACGCCAGCTGCAAATTTCGTCGTTTTCGGAAAGTCAGCGTCGAGTAATCAGTACCAGGATTCGGGAAATTTTCCTTCCATGTGCTTGTCTTTCACAAAAGATATTTTTCTGTCTAATCAATGAGCTGCAACTGTAGTCCAACTGACAGGTCATCAACGATACAATAAGCGCGTTCTGGAACAGACGACTGTTTTAGTTCTGTCAGGATCTGAAAAGATCTCCAAGATACACTGACGGAAGGAAATGGCAACACCCAAAAAGTATTTAATGCAGAGTAATGAAATTCGGGGAATACATTTGTCTAAGCTACAAGATCACTTGTTAATGTAAGAGCGAGATAAGCCATTGGAGATGCGAAATACTGGTAACTTAATAAACAATGTAGCCGCCACAGTGTTGAATTGCAAGCATACAAACGTGCATCCATTCTGTTGTACAGATGCTGGATGTCAGTTCTTGGGATGGAGTTTCATGTCTGTTGCACTTAGTCGGTCGATACAGGGACGGTTAAAACTGGTTGTTTATGTCAATATAATTGTCGTATGATGATGTCACGTGCGTGCTCGATTGGAGAAAACTCTAGTGGTCGAGCTGGCCAAGCCAACACGTCGACACTCTGTAGAGCATGATGGGCCACAAGAGCGGAACAGCGGTATGTGGGCGAGCGGTATGCTGTTGGAAATCATCTCCTGGAATGTTGTTCATGAATCGCAGCACCACAGGTCAAATCACTACATTCACTTACAGTTTTGAAGTCTGTGTGCGTGTGATATATCTACGAAATCGCAACCCAGACCGCAATTCAATATGTAAGTCCAGTGTGTCTAAAACGCAGACAGGTTGGCTGCAGGCCCTCAACTAGCCTCCTCAATGACCATCACTGGCATCTAGGCACAAACAGCCTTCTTCAGAAAACACAACAGTTTTCCACCTTTTGCATGTCACCATTGAAGTCGCAAATGGTGGGGTTCGGGTCAGTGCAATGTACGCTACAGATGCTCAGGATCGGAGTTGGTCTTGAATTACAACCGTTTTATAACAGCTCGTTATGTCACTGTGGTGCCAACTATTGCACAGATTGCTGCTGCAGATGCAGTCGATGTGCTGGGGTCATACGCCGAACACGATGGTCTTCCCTCTCGTAGCTTCAAGTGACGATTCGTATCTCGGTCGTCTTGTGACCATATATTCGTTCCAGCAATCATGTACAGTGAGTACATTCCTGCCAAGTCTTTTTGCAGTCTCGCAGAATGATCGTCCTGCCATTCGTATCCAGTTCATCTTGCAACCGTACATTCCCGTGACCACCGTTGCCAATAGTTACGAACCGAGGCTACATTCCTGCCCAGCCTTTCTCTAGTATCACAGAAGGATCAGCCAGATTTTTCTATCCCAGTTACATGACCTCGTTCAAACTCAGTGATGTGCAGATAATGGTGATTTTGTTGCCTTAAAGACAGTCTTGATTAACATAAATTCACCATGTCTCAAAAAGAGCTAACACTCACGACCCTTAGATCGTGTGTTTAAATCAAATCTGACCTACGTGTTCATAGTGGCACTGAGAACGGCCCTTTTATGCGACTAGCGCGAAAAATTGAATAGACATGATCTTTCAGATATACACTCCTGGAAATTGAAATAAGAACACCGTGAATTCATTGTCCCAGGAAGGGGAAACTTTATTGACACATTCCAGGGGTCAGATACATCACATGATCACACTGACAGAACCACAGGCACATAGACACAGGCAACAGAGCATGCACAACGTCGGCACTAGTACAGTGTATATCCACCTTTCGCAGCAATGCAGGCTGCTATTCTCCCATGGAGACGATCGTAGAGATGCTGGATGTAGTCCTGTGGAACGGCTCGCCATGCCATTTCCACCTGGCGCCTCAGTTGGACCAGCGTTCGTGCTGGACGTGCAGACCGCGTGAGACGACGCTTCATCCAGTCCCAAACATGTTCAATGGGGGACAGATCCGGAGATGTTGCTGGTCAGGGTAGTTGACTTACACCTTCTAGAGCACGTTGGGTGGCACGGGATACATGAGGACGTGCATTGTCCTGTTGGAACAGCAAGTTCCCTTGCCGGTCTAGGAATGGTAGAACGATGGGTTCGATGACGGTTTGGATGTACCGTGCACTATTCAGTGTCCCCTCGACGATCACCAGAGGTGTGCGGCCAGTGTAGGAGATCGCTCCCCACACCATGATGCCGGGTGTTGGCCCTGTGTGCCTCGGTCGTATGCAGTCCTGATTGTGGCGCTCACCTGCACGTCGCCAAACACGCATACGACCATCATTGGCACCAAGGCAGAAGCGACTCTCATCGCTGAAGACGACACGTCTCCATTCGTCCCTCCATTCACGCCTGTCGCGACACCACTGGAGGCGGGATGCACGATGTTGGGGCGTGAGCGGAAGACGGCCTAACGGTGTGCGGGACCGTAGCCCAGCTTCATGGAGACGGTTGCGAATGGTCCTCGCCGATACCCCAGGAGCAACAGTGTCCCTAATTTGGTAGGAAGTGGCGGTGCGGTCCCCTACGGTCTTGGCGTGCATCCGTGCGTCGCTGCGGTCCGGTCCCAGGTCGACGGGCACGTGCACCTTCCGCCGACCACTGGCGACAACATCGATGTACTGTGGAGACCTCACGCCCCACGTGTTGAGCAATTCGGCGGTACGTCCACCCGGCCTCCCGCATGCCCACTATACGCCCTCGCTTAAAGTCCGTCAACTGCACATACGGTTCACATCCACGCTGTCGCGGCATGCTGCCAATGTTAAAGACTGCGATGGAGCTCCTTATGCCACAGCAAACTGGCTGACACTGACGGCGGCGGTGCACAAATGCTGCGCAGATAGCGCCATTCGACGGCCAACACCGCGGTTTCTGATGTGTCCGCTGTGCCGTGCGTGTGATCATTGCTTGTACAGCCCTCTCGCAGTGTCCGGAGCAAGTATGGTGGGTCTGACACACCGGTGTCAATGTGTTCATTTTTCCATTTCCAGGAGTGTATAACAACGTCTGCCGACATTCGTTTATGTCGCACAACTCCTTCTTGGTGCTGCGACTTCTTTTCCGTCTGTATATGCTTCATTAAGACACGAATAAATTTTGTGAGAAAATGAACATTGACATTTTCGGGGACTGCAGCACGAAACTCTTTGGAATAGTGAAAATGATAAAAGTTTGCTCCTTGCCGTTATGTTTCAAAACAATGACAACTTTCTCCAAAATCTTTTGATTATTCTGTAGAGATCACAGACGAGGCTACCATCTCTCTGATGTTTCAACTTGAGTTCATTCACATGTGATGTGATGTCAACAAAAAATGCCAACGATGACAGCCAGGTAGGGTCCGACAGCTGTGGATCAGTATTTTCTTTTCCACTCGGTAAAACTACTATTTCGTTTCGGATACCCAAAGCAAATCAAGACTGTACCACAGCTACCTCACCGCTGCGTGATAGCGCAACTTGCAAAATGGTTCACAATGGCGCCAAGCACTATGGGACTTAACATCTGTGGTCACCAGTCCCCTAGACTTAGAACTACTTAAACCTAACTAACGTAAGGACGTCACACTCATCCATGCCCGAGGCAGGATTCGAAACTGTGACCGTAGCAGCAGCGCGATTCCGGACTTAAGCGCCAAGAACCGCTCGGCCCCAGAGGTCAGCAATTCACAAAATTCGGAATAAATTTCTTCAAGGAAAACCTGAATAGGAAGGTGCATGTCCTCGATTGAAGTTCACACCAGTAACGATTGTTATCAGTACGATGGATATATCTCAGCCCTCTCCATAGAGTGCTTCCTGTTTTACGAAGCATTGCATGAACAGGGCGCCCGAAATTGGCAAATCTTTAAACTGAATCCTGGTTTGACCCACCAGACCCTTACTTACACCAAGCATGATCTTTCCCCACCAACTGAAACACATCAAAGCTGATTCCATCGAAGCTCATGGTCTTGCAAATGTTTTTCCATTGTCATGAGAATATCGTTTCGGGTTGTCACTCCACGCATGGTGCACGCGGGTACCGTCATTTCTGTTTCTTAAAAGTCTAAATAGGCACCATGAATGAATACGAGCAGTTCTGAACTAGTCGAGATATCAGCAGACTCATCCAGCGTCAGAGAATACTGCAAGGATTACCTAGCTTCTAGCACCATGCACTCCCAGTTTCTTTTCTTCTCCGCGCAAGAGACGTTGCCGAAAGGCTGATACTTCCAAAGAAACAACCTTTTGAAGGACACAACTCTTTTCCTGCTTCCATTATACACTCTGTGATGAAGTTGGTATCGGTAAACGGTTTGCCTCGTTCTGCCACCATGTGCACTATTTGTGGCTGATACGAGTGATCGCAGCATTGATGGCAAACTCTGTGGTGAGGAGATTTATTTGGGTTTCTAAATTATTTTTCAGGTCTCATATTTCGCAGAATGTAACTTTTCAGGAAGCTGTGAATATGTTGACGGACATTTTGCTTCACAATGACGTAGAAGATGGCAACACTTTCGCTGCATATAAAGGAAATGGTTTTCTGGCAACCTTTTTTTTTTTTGCTGAAAGAAGTACTTTACTCCCCATTCTTAATTGAAGATGCGACTCTTGTATGAAGGGTGAATGAAGTAAACGGGATCTGCTAATGAAGAAGCCGTTGAAATGTAAACATTGTCAAAATCTTGCGACGGTGAAAAATAAGCAAGAAAATCTAAAGACAGGAATCAAAAACTTGACACAGTATATGTAAAGTACATGGCAGTCAGGAGGTCTCTGCACGTCTTTAGCTCTACATCTACATATATACTCCGCCAGCCACCAAGCGGTGTGTGGCGGAGGGCACAATTCGAGCCCTAGTCATATTTCCCCCACTCTGTACCACTCTCGGATCGCGCTAGGTAAGACCGACTCTCTGAACGCCACAGTACGAGCTCTTATTTCCCTTATCTTTGAATGGTGATCATTGCGCTATCTGAAAGTTGGTGTTGATAATATATGCTCTACATCCTAGGTGAAGATCGGATTTCGGAATTTAGTGAGCATCCTCTTCTGTTTAGCGCGCCGTCTATCTGCAAGTGTGTCCCACTTCAAACTTACTCTGAGATTTGCAACGCTCTCGCGATGGCTAAATGTACCAGACGCGAATCTTGCCGCTTTTCTTTAGACCTTTTCAATCTCTTGAGTCAGACCCAACTGGTAAGGGTCCCATAAAGACGAATAATACTCCAAGACTGGAGGAATTAACGTATTGTAAGCTATTTCCTTTGTTGAAGGGCTGCATCGCTTCAAGATTCTACCAATAAACCGCAATGTAGAGTTCGCCTTACCCGTTACTTGTGTAATCTGATTATTCCATTTGAAATCATTTCGAAGAGTCACACCCAGATACTTGACGGACGTTAACGCTTCCAAATACTGGGCATTTCTTTTGTACTCGTACACTATTGGGGATTTTCGCCTTGTTATACGCAGTGAGTTCAACTTACTAATATTGAGAGATAACTGCCTGTCATTACGCCACGCATCTGTTTTCTGCAAATACTCACTGATTTGTTCACAACTTTCGTGTGATACTACTTTCCTGTAGACTACAGCATCATCGGCAAACAGTCCCAGGCCGCTGTCCATACCATCAACCAGATCGTTTATGTAAATCGTAAAAAGAAGAGGGCCTATTACGCTCCCCTGGTGCACACCTGAAGTTACGCTTGTTTCTGTTGTGATCACCCCGTTCAGGACGACATATTGCTCCATGTCTTTTGGAAAACCTTCTATCCAACCGCATATGTCATCGGATAGACCGTAAGCGCGTACTTTTTGTAGCAAGGTGGAGTGCGGAATCGAGTCGAACGCCTTTCGAAAGTCGAGAAACGTGGCATCACCCTGGGAGCCGGTATCTAGAGCTCGTTGTATATCGTGCGCAGAGAGGGCCAGGGACTGCTAGCATTCTAAAGATACTATTTAAATTAAAATTTTATCACACCGTGTCGTGTTCCGTATGCTTTATCATACGAATTCGAGTATCGTCGGAGGGCCTGATGAATGGACGACTCGGTCCAGATGCTGTCCGTGAGCCATGGTTTTGTGACCCCTGGTCTAGAGGGTCATGACGACTCTGCGGGTCCATTCCAGCGAATGACCAGGCGAGAGGTCACGCCTCGGACATTGCGTCCTGCGGATTTACGCCGCCGTCTGCATTAACGACTGTAGGGGCGCAGGGCGAGAGAGCGAAGCTGGCCGTCCGCGCATCCACCCCCTGCTCCACTGACCCATAGCCGGCAGCTGCGTGGTTCGCGGCGTCCCTGGAGCGCACTTTGCGCTGCCCTTAATGCTGGACTCACACGCTGCCGTTAACGCCGCCCGCGCAGTTAGTCTGTAACGCCGAAGTCCACGGCTTCCACTCTATAAACGAACTCTGCTGTTCGAGAGTTTGGGAACTACCAACCGTTCCATAGTTAGATTGCACTACACCGTTCCACCTGTCGTCTCAAACTAAATTCATTGATCATCCTAGTCATTGTATGGAAAGGGCTGAATTGAACAAGTAGACAATAAGTATAAACGGTGGCCTAAAATGAGGAAACTCTAAAACATCAGTGACCACATGGTGTGTCGTGGGGCGATCACTCTGTTTTTAAAATAATTGAAAAGCCACGGTTGCTTCAGCATCGTTTACTAGGTGACCAGTTTCAGCACTCTGAAGGTGCCATCATCGGATCTGTGGAGGTATAACATAACAGGTTTGAGGGAGGGCTTACATGAGTTAACTATATACATTACAATTATTACGGAGCAACACACCTGAAACGTGGATTAACATTTGAAAAAACCATATGAACATCATTACACACGAGGAAGACCATCTGATAAAAGTCATTGTCACAACCCATAAAAATAATAAAAAACTCGTTATTTCCATAAAATATAAAACTAAAGTCACCAGACGAAATTACCACTGCTCTCCTAACACTGTAACACCGGTCGGAATCACCACTGCCGCATTTCGCGCAGGCTTACCTGCTGTGATTCTAGCGGTTCACAAACGGCTACCTGGTCCTTTTACTTTTTAATTGACGTACTTTATAGTGATTATAGTATGTACGGGAAATGTATGCGCAAATGTGGGCCTTGCATGGGTATGTGACAAGCAGTTATAGTAAACTTGTGTTTTAATAGTAATGAGTGGTAATACTGTGGGACTGTGTGCGCGCTGCTTGGACAGCGCTATCTGGTGGCCGGTTGTGAACCGCTAGAATCACAGCAGGTAAGCCCGCGCGAAATACGGCACTGCTGATGCCGACCGGTGTTACGCGAGCAATGGTGGTTTCGTCTGGTGACTTCAGTTTTATATTTTACTTAATGAACGACCATTAGAGCAGTGTTTTATTATTTTTTATTGGTTGTGACAATGATTTTTATCAGATGGTCTACCTCACGTGTCATGATGTCCATATGGTTTTATAAATGTTAATCCACGTTTCAGGTATGTGGTTCTGGAATAATTGTAATTTATATAGTTAACTCATGTAAGCCCTCCCTCAAACCTGTTATGCTATGCCATCACAGATCCGATGATGGCACCTTCAGAGTGCTGAAACCGGTCGTCTAGTAAACGATATTGAAGCGATCGTGGCTTTTGAATTATTTTAAATAGAGCAGTGTTTTATTATTTTTTATTGGTTGTGACAATGATTTTTATCAGATGGTCTACCTCACGTGTCATGATGTCCATATGGTTTTATAAATGTTAATCCACGTTTCAGGTATGTGGTTCTGGAATAATTGTAATTTATATAGTTAACTCATGTAAGCCCTCCCTCAAACCTGTTATGCTATGCCATCACAGATCCGATGATGGCACCTTCAGAGTGCTGAAACCGGTCGTCTAGTAAACGATATTGAAGCGATCGTGGCTTTTGAATTATTTTAAAAACTTAAATAACAACACATTACCAGGCTAAAGCGGTGTAGGGGGACGTTTTGCATTCCTCAGTTTCAAGTCGCCTGAAAATGGATCAAATCAGACCTCAACTTGTTTTGCAGGGAATCCTATACTATCGTTCCTGCAAAATACTGGCAATATTAGGTAACGAAGATGAATATGGATAGAGATCACGCACCTTTGTATTCAAAGTAGGCCAAAAGAGCCTAATTATACTGAAGTCTGGTGACTGTGATGCCCAGGCGAGATGCAACAGTTCATGCTCGGGCTCATGAAACCACGCCTGGAAGATGCGAGTTGTGTAAACATGGACCCATCACCATTCTAAAAAATGGTTCAACTGGCTCTAAGCACTATAGGACTTAACATCTGAGGTCATCAGTCCACTAGACTTGGATACCTAACTAAACTATCAACAGCACACACATCCATGCCCCTGGCAGGATTAGAACCTGCGACCGTAGTAGCAGCGCGGTTCCGGACTGAACTGCCTAGATCCGCTTGGCCACAGCGACCGTCATCACCGTTCTACCGTTGTGCGGACCTCATAAGCCAAAATAGTCACGCAATCCTTGTAGTAATACAGTCGAACAGTTGCGCCCATGAAACACTACACCCAAGTCGTCACTGAACACCTGCCATGTTTCACTCTTAGGACGTAAACTCGGCCAGAAGTAGGCAACAGCCTGAAACAAGACTGACACTGAGCGAGGGGGCGCTGTGAATAGCACACTGGACTCACATTCGGGAGGACGACGGTACAAACCCGCGTCCGACCACGCTAGTTTAGGTTTTCAGTGAATTTCCCTAAATCGCTTCAGACAAATACCGGGAGGGTTCCTTTGAAAGGGCACGACCGATTTCCTTCCCAATCTTTACGTAATCTGATGGGACCGATGGTCTCGCTGTTTGGTCCCCTTCCTCAAATGAACCAAGCAACCAAATGACTTTCTCCAAATGGATCACAGACCATGTTTTACGGCTTCAGCACCGCATTGTTCTGCTACGTTCATTTGCTTTAGTGATGAATTCTCTTTGAATTCCAGTTCTTCCTGTGAATTCTCGTCTTATCGGGTTCCCCTCGTGGTTTTTGGTGCTGACAGTGTTCGCGCGACTTCTGCTGCTGTCGTTCTCTTATTTTACGCCACAGTCCTGTGCAATCACCGTCTGTCATGACAACTCGTCATACACTTTCATCCACATTGTTACTAAATGGGTAAGTCCATTTTTCCTCTATGGGAAATAAATCTTTAGTACTGTGCCTCGTGACAGTCAAACACTTTGCCGACCTTGGTTTCGGAAGCACGTGTCATATGCGTTCCAACAATTTGCCCATGTTCCAATTCACTTAGCTCAGTCACAACGCACTCACAGCTCCACAGAACACTGTTCTAACAATGACTGACCCTTGCAACGTGTTGAGGACATTCCTTAGATACCACTCGTGGTCAAATACAAAAGCACATCACTGGTTAACGTCTGCATTTATGTTCAAGAATGAATTTCTCACAGTATTTCCACATTTTAAGTCAAACTCCTGTAAGTATTGTTAGTAGTCTGAAGCTTAGCTAATCTGAATGATCGGAACTCTTTAAAACTTGCTTTCAGACTCTAGCTTTGACATATATTGCCCTTGTCGTACATTACGACGAACTTAATAGATGTGATTTCTATACAGCATTACACATAATAAAAGGTTATTGAGATATATCTCCAGTATTCCTGGAAGCGACTACACGAAAACTGCAAGAACTGCCGAATAATGACACATATCAGTGGATAGAAAAGTTCTCGAAAATTAGATGTGTACTATGCGCCATGCAAAGCTGCACTAGGTGCCACGCAGTTCGTAACATGTGTAAAACATATTCGCTTCATGTTGTCACACAGAATTAGACAGCATCTAGATCACAAGCAATTCTAGGAATAGGTTTCCAAAGAGGAGCCCTGTTGCACTTATCTGGGTCGCCGTCAGCGACTTTAGTGAACTGCTATACTGACGTTTTCCCATCTTTATCACCTGTTATGTGGCAAGAACACTTGCGGACATGCTCTACCCACTGATGTATCTGTCTTCTGTAGATCTTGTAGTTTTACCCCCAGTCGTCTTCTTAAGCCATGTTAGTACTTACCAACAGCCCTGCCCAACGTCTCCGGTTCTAGATGTACCCTTGTCCGGTTAGTGGCTGACGCTACAGATCTTTATTTATGGAAATAACCCTAACGGTTCATATGTTTGAAATTGGTAGTAAAGATTTTGGTAAATCAACTTATGATTCAACATCTCCTCTTGTCTTGTATACACTTAGTAAGAGAAAAATAAATCAAAATGAGTCTGTGTTTATTTGGATTAAAGGTAAAGGTGTATGTGAATATGTGAAATTTGTAGCTGATTGTACTGTATATTTCCATAACTAAAGATCTGTAGCGTCAGCCACTAACCGGACAATGGTAAATCTAGAGCCGGAGGCTCAAGGATGCAACAGTTTTGCTATGTAAACACTCTTATCGCTTGGCGTTGGCAGCGCGCCAGCGGGCAATATATGTACATACCTCATTATGCTAATGAAAAATAATGGAGCGTTCTTCTAGAGTAGAATGAAGGCCAGAACTCAACATTCTTCAAGCAGTGACCTCGTTCGTTGACCATGAGACTGTCTGTTCCAGGCAAGGGCGTCATGGTCGTATTGGAGGTTGTATGGTCCCACCTTCATCCCACCTTTGCACTGAGCCATTGTAGAGTTTCTCAATATAAAAAAAAATTATTTTATGTTATCATTGGTTACATACGTGAAAATTAATTAATTAAAATGGAATGTTAATATATTTTTATCTCTGCTAGTAAATATGGTTTTTAAAAAAGGCATAGAATAATAGGCAAGTACAGGTTGAGAACACTACAATCACGTTAATTGTTTCGATGGAGGCAGTGCTATTGAAATCATAAAACAGGGTACAGAAAAATTTTACTGCCTTTTCTGATTAAGCTGAACTCTGCCTTCCAGCTTCGTCTGTACAGCAGATCGGCGAGTCCATCGGTAAACGACATTTTCTGGAAGCCAAAGACGGATATAAATATTACGCGGTTCGCATAATAACACTGCCCTGATTTTGAGAGATAAAGATCGGTAAAAATGATCTCAGTGACGTACGAATTATAATCTGATGGATTAAACGCCGAATGAACACTAACAGTGTTCGGCCGTGATCACTGGAAAATACACTAGCAACTTTGAAACGTCCCATTAGAAAAACTAATGAATTACTGTGCTGGTAATTCCCGTACAGTAGTTGATTTTCAAACAGCTGAGCAAAACTGAACGTACTCAGACATTTCGTTCTTTACCTTTCTAATCAACACTAAACTGACACACAAAACTCCGCCATCTCACTCCCCACATCCACCACTGCTGGCGGCTCACCTCCAACGGCACAACGCTACGCGCTGTTAACATCCAGCTGCCCAACACTACATTAGCGAATTGCAACAATGCCGACCAGCTTCAAACTGCACACAGCACAGCCAGTGATTTTCATACAGAGCGCTATGTGGCGTTACCAATATAAAAACCTAAACAGCCTACTTACAACTTCTCTGTAGTTTGGAAGCTGAGTAAACAGATGCATAACAAAATAACATACAACATGAATAGCAAGGAAAGCAACCTTCAAATGAAACATGGCTACTTAACATCAGATTAACATAAATAGTCAACAAAAGTGTAAAAAGCGACACTTACACAGGTTATCTCGTTAGGGGAGGACAAAAGAGAGAGAGTGAACAAGTCGTATTCTCTTCAGGCTTTCCCGGCGATCTAATGACATCTTGGGTTTTCGGGTATTCTGCCGGATATCAGCATTGTACTTGCACGATATTTCGGTCACGTAGCTCGTAACCTTATCAGGTGCGACCTGAGACTGCTTCTCGAGTGGACCTGGTCCAGTATTTATGCCAATGGCCTTCCGCCTCCACCAACGGCTGCAGGCGCTTCCTCTGTGGTCCGCGCCCATTCCCTGCGACCTGCTGGAGCGTTGCTGCTCCGTTTTCCGTCCGCTGCGGTTCTAGGTGTTCTCTCTGCGGTCCGCGCCCACCAAACCCGCTCCTGGGGGTTTCATCTACGGTCTGCGGTACCAAGCGTTCCCCCTGCGGTCTGCGCCCGCTCACCGCGACCTGTTGGAACGTTGCCGCTCCGGAGCGGCTTTTTCTCATATCGTTAAGTACACGTATGGACCTCCTACATTTTGTTTCACAGAGTTTCCTTTACACATTTTAACTAATAGATATCTGTATACAACATAATTAAAAATACATCGTCCCATTGGTACATCGTTTCTTTCAATTGATGTACATACACTCCTGGAAATGGAAAAAAGAACACATTGACACCGGTGTGTCAGACCCACCATACTTGCTCCGGACACTGCGAGAGGGCTGTACAAGCAATGATCACACGCACGGCACAGCGGACACACCAGGAACCGCGGTGTTGGCCGTCGAATGGCGCTAGCTGCGCAGCATTTGTGCACCGCCGCCGTCAGTGTCAGCCAGTTTGCCGTGGCATACGGAGCTCCATCGCAGTCTTTAACACTGGTAGCATGCCGCGACAGCGTGAACGTGAACCGTATGTGCAGTTGACGGACTTTGAGCGATGTCGTATAGTGGGCATGCGGGAGGACAGTGGACGTACCGCCGAATTGCTCAACACGTGGGGCGTGAGGTCTCCACAGTACATCGATGTTGTCGCCAGTGGTCGGCGGAAGGTGCACGTGCCCGTTGACCTGAGACTGGACCGCAGCGACGCACGGATGCACGCCAAGACCGTAGGATCCTATGCAGTGCCGTAGGGGACCGCACCGCCACTTCCCAGCAAATTAGGGACACTGTTGCTCCTGGGGTATCGGCGAGGACCATTCGCAACCGTCTCCATAAAGCTGGGCTACGGTCCCGCACACCGTTAGGCCGTCTTCCGCTCACGCTCCAACAACGTGCAGCCCGCCTCCAATGGTGTCGCGACAGGCGTGAATGGAGGGACGAATGGAGACGTGTCGTCTTCAGCGATGAGAGTCGCTTCTGCCTTGGTGCCAATGATGGTCGTATGCGTGTTTGGCGCCGTGCATGTGAGCGCCACAATCAGGACTGCATACGACCGAGGCACACAGGGCCAACACCCAGCATCATGGTGTGGGGAGCGATCTCCTACACTGGCCGTACACCTCTGGTGATCGTCGAGGGGACACTGAATAGTGCACGGTACATCTAAACCGTCATCGAACCCATCGTTCTACCATTCCTAGACCGGTAAGGGAACTTGCTGTTCCAACAGGACAATGCACGTCCGCATGTATCCCGTGCCACCCAACGTGCTCTAGAAGGTGTAAGTCAACTACCCTGGCCAGTTAGATCTCTGGATCTGTCCCCCATTGAGCATGTTTGGGACTGGATGAAGCGTCGTCTCACGCGGTCTGCACGTCCAGCACGAACGCTGGTCCAACTGAGGCGCCAGGTGGAAATGGCATGGCAAGCCGTTCCAAAGGACTACATCCAGCATCTCTACGATCGGCTCCATGGGAGAATAGCAGCCTGCATTGCTGCGAAAGGTGGATATACACTGTACTAGTGCCGACATTGTGCATGCTCTGTTGCCTGTGTCTATGTGCCTGTGGTTCTGTCAGTGTGATCATGTGATGTATCTGACCCCAGGAATGTGTCAATAAAGTTTCCCCTTCCTGGGACAATGAATTCACGGTGTTCTTATTTAAATTTCCAGGAGTGTATTTATTTATACATGTAAACTTATTTATAGTATTTTCAGGTTGTCAATTTAAATAAACTGGAATCAGCCTTGATAGCTGTTTCCCATAATAAGAACTTTGTTGTTTAAAATGTTCACTGTCAATTAAAATTGGGGCCAATTTTTTATATATTTACAGAATAACATTTCTCTACCTAACTAGTCCACTTGGAACCACAGAACGAACTGCCATTATTTACATTAACAAACTATTGCCAGAGGTATATGGAGCGATGAGAGCCATCAAAAATCCTAGTGGTTATGTAGTCTAGCCCTTGACTAAACTATAGAGCAATATGTGTAGACATTTCACTATAAAAGTACGGCAACCAGTCACTTTTTAATGCGTTTTATTTACGCTGTGTTGCAAAAAAGAAGAAAAGCCAAGAAAAAACAAGGAGAGGAGAATGTAAGTAAAATGAACAACTGATAGTGTGTGACTTTAAACTCGAGAAGTTGAAGTAAATGATTGGAATCGTTGCTTTTCCACAGGCCTGCTGCAGCATCCAAACTGCTGTCAAGATTGTACAACTGTAGTAACTGAAGATCCATGTAATTTGGCAGCTGAAGATGGGTACAAACCCGAAATGCATATTGGCGTAAATAAAACGCATTAAAACGTGGCTTGTTGCCGTATTTTTACAGTGAAATATCATTATCCACAGCCACGGAGCTCAAGAGTCCAAATAAAATGGACAAATTGTTATGTGTAGACAGTTACTAAAACCTTCGTCCAGGTACCAGTAATGTTTGCTTTGGAAGTGATCGTTCGCTTTTGAAGAAGGAACGAAATGGTCTTCGAGTTACAGTATAATTTCATTTACTTTCTCCGTAATGCTGTTGAAATTAGGTTGTGGGCTACGAAACACACTGCCGTACAGAAGTCAAATACGATGCGGACAAATCCCGCGGAAATTTTGGCGCCCACTGTAAAAATGTCGTCGCAACGGTCACAAGGGCAGTTTGGCAACAGCGCGCGTTGCTCCCCGACATCAGAGTCCTGTGCTGGTGATTCTTTTTTTTCCATCGAACGCGCAGCCGCCTCAGGGGTAAAGCGATACAACGTAATTGCTCCTCTCTTTAGAAATCCGTTCCTGAACATCCGCCACAGGGTTTAATTACGTGCCGCAGATGCTTTTACTGCGAGCACTGATTTTACATAGTCGCACCATGGCACGCTTTTATACTCACCGTGTGTTTTAAATGCGCTATGTTTCTGAGGCGCAGTTCTCGCTTTTTTCTAGAGGACTTTGCAACACAGTGCTGCCTGCCGCAGAGAATTGCTGTTTATTCTCGCCATGCAAAGGCCGCATTAGACGGATTTTTACATTTTTTGTTGCTTTTTCACCTCTGAAATTGTTACAGGAAGTGTACACGAGGTTTTGCAATGACCTTGAAATATTTAAAGTCGAAATTGCCAAAAAAAAGATTTCATAATGAAACTAGACTCTCATGTACTGAACTCATTTATTTCACTTCTCTTATGCACTTTTCTAATTAGTATTAGTATTAATAAATCCAAAATTTCTGACAGAGTAAAAACTGTCATGTAAACGTTTCAATGGATAAACGTAAAAGAGAATCAGATCTAATGACTTTATTTATAGTTCAGTTAGCTGAAGATGCTATTCACTCAATGAACTGCACATGTTACACAAATATTTTGAGGCTTTATCAATTATTTGTATATCCATTCACAAATTATTTCCACACTCTTGGTAGTAGTAGTATGGTATTCTGCCGTATGGCAGGTCTTGTCATTTCGCTTTTCCACATCTCTAGTGCCTCCAATCTTCTTTCATTTTTCTGCTTCAATGTCTCCGCACCAGATGTAACACTTGGCAGATCTTTTCCTCAGATCTTTCTTTAGTGGTCCACAAAGTAATTTCTGTTTCCTCTTGAATCCTTCTTTTGGCATTGCAATTTTTTCCTAATTTCTGTTGAGCAATACATAACATCCATTATAACACTTCCCAAGTAATTGAAGTTATTCACGTGCTCTATTTCCTCTCCCCCTATTTTCATATAACATTGTCTCTCCTTTCCTCCAATTACCATGCTTTTCGTTTTCTTCTTGTTAATCTTCATTCCATATACTTCTAATTTTGTGTTTAGATCATCTAGCATTTTTTCTATGTCTGTATCACTCTCTGCCATGACAACCATGTCATCTGCAAATCTTATACACTCCATTCTCTGACCCTCTATACAAACTCCTCTCCTTCCATCAAATTTCTACTAAAATTTTCTCCAGGTATATATTACACAGTGTGGTTGGTAAACTACAGACTTGTCTTACACCTCTTCCCAGTTCAATTCCTTCACTCATCACACCTCCTATTCTTACTTTTGCTCTCTGGTTCAAATATAAATTTCTAATCAGCCCTCTATCCCTCCAGTCAACTATGTGTTTCCTTAGGATTTCCATCAGTTTGTCCCGTCTGACACAGTCAAAAGCAGCCTTCTCAAGATCAATGAACACAACATACATACTCCTTTTCTTCTCCAAGTACCTCTCCACTATCACTCTCAGTAGCCCAATAGTAGTATCTCTAGTTCCCACTCCTCGCTTGAAACCAAACTGTTCATCTCCTATTACGCAATTCAGCTTTCCATATAGCCTTCTGTTGAGCGTCCTCAGCAAGACTTTGGCTGCATGCGATATCAGGCTCAGTATTCTATGTTCCTTACACTTTTTGTTGTTCTTTTTCTTTTCTATAGGTATTAAGGCACTTTCTGTAAAGTCTTTTGGCCATTCTCCTGTCACGTAATTTGATTACACAATTCAGTCAACTCCCTTTCCCCTTCTTCCTCCAACGACAGTTCCACAGGAATCTCATCAATTCCCGTTGCCTTTCCATTTTTCATCTCCTTCATAGATTCTTCAATCTCACTACCTAGTACAGCATTTCGTTTGCCATCATCTGCAACTTCATCTTCTTCTTCTATCCCAAAGTCTTCGTCACTTGGACAGCTATCTGCAGCGTACAGCCATTCTATGTATTCCTCCCATCTTCTCATTATTTCTTGGGGTTCACTCACCATTTTACCGTCTGCTGCCTCTACTTGTTGTTTCTCTTTTCCCTGAATGTCAAATCCATTGCTTCTTTCTCTAATTTCTCTGTCACACTTTCCTGTCAGCGATTTCCCCCTTGGATTTTTCTGTCTCCCTCCTTAATTTATTTTTTAGCATCCAGTAGTTTCGCTTCCCTTCGTCTCTGTTTACAGTTTTCCATTTCCTCGATCGTCCATCTTGGTTATTATATCTGGTGTTACCCGTTCTTTCTTTACATTTTTCCTCTCCTTGACTCAAAGCGTTTCTTTAGCTGCCTTTTTGATCCCATTTTTAAAACGACCCCATCTTATTTCTGTGAATTCCGTTTCCTGTCCTTTCCTCATGATTTCATAATATGCATTCTCTAATTTTTTCACAATTTCCTTTTTCAGTTTCTCGTAATTAATGTGCTCTCTCTCCTGTCCCTTCCAGGTTCTTTTAAATTTAACTAGTACTTCAGCTATTACTAATATATGATCTGAATAAATATCTGCCCCTGGATAGCTTTTGACGCTCTTTAGGCAAATTCAGTATCTTTGTTGTATCATTATGTAATCAATTTGGTATCTTATGTTGTCAAATCGAGATATCCAAGTGTACCGCCGTCTTTTGTGGTTATCAAATAGAGTATTTCCAACTACTTGAAATTTTCATAGTATTATTCCAACAATCTTTGCCCTCTCTCTTTTTTTCCCAGTCCAAATTTTTCCAGAGCTTTTCCTTCTGTTCCTTTGACAACTATCGCATTCCAATCACCCATTATAACAATGCATGCATTTCATCCCTCTCTCTGTCTGATAAGTTTTCTGTAGTCTCATAACATTCTTCTACCTCTTCATCTGAATGATTCCTTGTTGGCGTATAGACCTGGATGATAACTAAATCTTTCTTTTTCCCTTTCAATCTCATCATCATTATTGTTCTACTAACATATTCAACCTTGATAACCTTGTCCATCAGTCTTTTACCTATCAAAATTCCAACCCCATACTTTCAATTTTTACTTTCAATCGGAAGTCGTCACTTTCCAGTTCTCCACAACCACCCCATCTCACCTCACACATTCCGAGTACATCCAATTAGTTTCTTGTCATTTCATGTTTGTCGTTTTCTAATTTCCTTTCCTGGGAAAGGGTTGAAACGTTCCTCATCCCAATCCTCAATAAGTCTTACTTCTGTTTCTCCTTCCTTCCTTTTCCATTTGCCCTAATCTCTGGTGTTCTTGTTGTATTCCCTCACTGTCCACCTCGTTAGCTGAGTGGCGCTGGCGTGGTAGCTCAACGTGTTCGGTCAGAGAGCTGGTTGGCCTCTGTAATAAAAAACTGAGTGAAAGGATCAACAAAAATCTTCAACGGATGTCATGTGACGTCTCTAACGACCAAGTACAATGATCAGCCACGAAAAAAAAGAAAAAAATGTGATCATCGCGCCAGTATGCTATGCTAACAGACGAAGGTTCGATTACCGGCTGAGTTGTAAATTTTATCCACTCAAGGACAGGGTGTTGTGTTGTCTTTATCATCATCATCTCACCCCATTGATGCTTAAGTCACCGAAGTGGCGTCAACTCGAAAGACATGCACCAGTCGACCAGTCTCCCCTATAGGAGGCCCTAGCCAAATGATATTTCATTTCACTTGTGAACTGGCACGTATACCTTTGCATTTATACGGTCATCATAGTATGTAAGTAAACCAGTTAGAAATATTAGTAGAAACTCTGCAATATCGTTCAAACGTAAGACAGCTGTTTTTTTTTTTCTACAGCTGCAATTGTGAAAGTGGCTATTCATCCTTTGCATACATCCAGGCCATTTTCTTAAAATTGTAGACTTAGTGTTACGCAAGTTGTTGCATTGTAGGTTAAAAACCTACCACATTGTCTTACATGAACTGAGCTTTAATAGTGGAATGATTCATTACTTCATGAATGCACTATTGACAATACATAACTGAAGAAAGGAGTGGCCATAAAATACCTAGGGGTCTCCCTCTTGAATATGGAGTGGGGCTAGGTACAAAGTGGTCCACCTGTCACTTTCAGGACCGCACTCTTTTCCTTTCCGTTTTCCTCTCCCTGTAGCCGACTCATGTAGCATTCATTTAAGTAAGATTTATGACCTTATGTAAACAAACGAGTCACTTATTCTCTTATCTATTATTTATCTAGAACTAATTTGTGATCTACCTTATCTTAATTACTATAATTTATGAGCCATTGCCATAAAATATTGTGCATTTACCTCGTTTTGATTAATTTATGGTGCAAAAATGACACCACTGTCAAATATGGCTTCCCAAATACTTTGACATTAGAGTTGATGTGTGAAATTAAAAAAGAAACCAAGTGCTGTAGCATGGATCTCTCAGAAAACATACTAGCAAGGTGCTACCTTGCAACTATTATTAAAAAAGAACATACACAAAACAATCAGTAGTTTCTATTGTTGTTTATGTGCAGCGCTGTCAATCATGCCTTTCACAGATATTAGTTTATTTCACCTGAAGTTATTCGTGCATTCCTGCCTGGAGTTAAAAAGAAATATCAATAAAATTTAAAAAAAATCTGTGGCTGGATTCTTAATTCTGCATGCGTCGTAGCGCCTTTAGACTGAGCACCATCTACATCAGCTAATCCATCATCACTACTAGCATTTTCTGCAGTCAAACAAAAAGTGATAACTTGGCTGTCAGAAGTCATATATAACCAGCGCAATTGAATTTCATTGCCAGTTATTCATATCGTCAAGATCTATCCTACAATAGTAGGAAAAGCTTCAATGAATTCGGATGGCCTGAAATTCTCATTGCATTCTTTTTTCAATATGCAATTTGAATCAGTGGATTCGCGAAAGCCTGTCATCTATTTTTTTTCTCTTTGCACACTGCCACCTTCCCTGTCTTTGATCTCTTACACTTGCAAAAAATGGGGACATTGCAGGACTGTACAGCGCATTCTTAACACGATAACAGACTTTGCGACAGGATCCAGATATCTGAGCAAGTTGGATTAAAATTTAACGAGTGTCATCGTCAGTTGTTGCCGCTGTTAATGCAGTGTTATCAAGCGCAAAACAATCCACATGACCTGGACATGAAAATTAATGGGGCCGGATAAAATACACTGTCCAGCCACATTAACCTGACCACCTGTCCAAAGCCTGAATAACCACCTACCGGCCGGGATGGCCGAATGGTTCTACAGTCTGGAACCGCGCTACCGCTACGGTCGCACGTTCGAATCCTGCCTCGGGCATGGATGTGTGTGATGTCCTTAGGTTAGTTAGGTTTAAGTCGTTCTAAGTTGTAGAGGACTGATGACCTCAGAAGTTAAGTCCCATTGTGCTCAGAGCCATTTGAACCGTTTGAATAACCACCTGCTGTAGCTCGGGCCACTGCGAGACATGCAGGAAGACACTCAGTGAGGTTCTGCAATGAACTGACAAGGATTCTGAGCGACGCCGGCATCATTGTCATTGCCAGCTGTGCTAGGTTTCTCAGCCAGTGCTATTGGCATGAATGGTCCGACTGACGTGATCTGAGACTCTTGGTTGGGTTTAAATCCGGTGAGTGTGGTGGCCAGGAGAGTGCGGCACACTCATCCTGGTGCTCTTCGAACCGCGCTGTGAGCTATGTGACACGCTTCGTTGTTCTGCTTGTAGATGCCATCGTGCTGAGGAAGAACAAACTGAATGTGGGGATGGACAACATCTCCAAGAATAAATGCATACTTGTATTCATCAATTGTGCCTTCCAGGAAGATGAGTTCACACAGGCACAGCCCTCCAGCCTGAACCCTTCATACCATTGTTGCTGGCTGTTTGCTTTCTGACTATTCGTGCTGAATACGCTTACATCTGTCCGATGGAGTATTAGACGTGATTAATCTGAAAAGTCCACTGATTGCAACTCAGCCGCGGTATTAGCGTGCAAATTCAACTCAGGTGCGGTATTAGCATGGAAATTCCAGCCTTTGTCGCTAATGAGCAGCAGTCAGCAAGAGTGAATGAACCTGGCAACATGAACACCAACGTTCGCTGAAAGGTCACTGAGGCAAAACTCTTGAGAGATTGCAGGGAACTCTCACTTCTGGTTTTGTGTGTGGAATACGATCTATGGCGATTTGACTTCATAGATTGTGATGAAATGGTGGTCAGCAGTTTATGGTCTTGTTTGCATGCTGTAGGAAAATAAATATGGTAAGCTTATCCTGCTTTCAAAGGAACAGGGTGCCGACTTAAACGACTGCAGTAAAAGCACGGTGTTGGTGGGGCGACAAAGTGCGTTTTTTCTGGAGAACGATGAAGAGACATTTCCAGACGGCCCCGTGCCACAGTCCAGAAACACATTAAGCTTGGCGCCATGGACAGGGGCAGACGTCCAGGTATACGGCCTAGCACCGAAAAGTAACCGACAGCGCATTGTAGGCCTTGTTAGTCAGTAAGCCGCCAAAAGAATTGTAAACGTTCTGCAAATGTCTGTAGTACCGGAAAACTGTCACCAAGATGTGCAGACTCTGTTTAAAAACATGTTTTTTAAATGCTAGTTTATGGCCGTTCTTTGCAAACTTGGACGCAACATGGGAGATAACAAGGTGTTTAGGGAAGGCTGTGCTTCCAACCTGTATTGTATTGTGTTAGCCAAAGACACAAAAACGTGTGAGAAAGAGGCCGCAAAGCTGAATTTTTTTTCCGTTTTCTCCCAATTAACTTTAAGTCTCTGATGGGTCAAATCGGTCTGCAGTGCAAAGACCATTCACCGAGCTTAGTGTTTCAGTAACTGTTGTTAAACATCAATTAGAATGGACAGGGACTGCGATTGCTGTGTTCGGATGAGGGCTGACTTGGCATCCCTTCGCTCACAGCTGCAATCGGCGCTGACTTCGGTCGCGCAGCTTGAGGCTGTTGCCATTGGGCACCACTGTGGGGAGCCGGACTCGGGTATCACGGGGATGTCAACCTCATCCCGTCTGTCCCCAGATCGGTCTGCCGCTGTGGTTGCCCCGGTTGCTGCCTGCAGTGGGGCTGAGCCCTCGCCTGTGGTTGATTGGGAGGTCGTTCCAAGGCGTGGCAGGCAGCGAAAGGCGTCCCCGGAGGCTGATCAGAAAGCCTCCCCGGTGCGTCTGACAAACCGGTTTCAGGCACTGTCTCTGGCTGAGCCAGATGCAGCTGCCTGCCCTGTTTCAGAGGATCATTCTCAGCCTTCAAGGTCCGGGCAATCGCAGAGGGTGGGCTTATTGGTAGTTGGGAGCTCCAATGTTAGGCGCGTAATGGGGCCCCTTAGGGATATGGCGGCTAAGGAGGGGAAGAAATCCAGTGTGCACTCCGTGTGCATTCCGGGAGGAGTCATTCCTGATGTGGAAAGGGTCCTTCCGGATGCCATGAAGAGCACAGGGTGCAGCCAGCTGCAGGTGGTGGCACATGTCGGCATTAATGACGTGTGTCGCTTTGGATCTGAGGAAATTCTCTCTGGATTCCAGCGGCTATCTGATTTGGTGAAGGCTGCCGGTCTTGCTTACGAGATGAAGGCAGAGCTCACCATCTGCAGCATCGTTGACAGAACTGACTGCGGACCTTTGGTGCAGAGCCGGGTGGAGGGTCTGAATCAGAGGCTCAGACGGTTTTGCGACCGTATTGGCTGCAGATTCCTTGACTTGCGCCATAGGGTGGTGGGGTTTCGGGTTCCGCTGAATAGGTCAGGAGTTCACTACACTCAGCTGGCGGCTACACGGATAGCGGAGGCTGTGTGGCATGGACTGGGCGGTTTTTTAGGTTAGAAGGCCTCGGGAAATTGCGGGATGGGCTGCAATGTCAAAGGGTGCTTGGCAATTACAAGACGTGCTTGGATCAAGGAACAGTCGGAATTATAGTTGTAAACTGTTGTAGTTGCGCTGGAAAAGTCCCTGAGCTTCAAGTGCTAAGAGAAAGCACAGAAGCTGATATCGTTATAGGTACAGAAAGCTGGCTAAAGCCTGAAATAAGTTCTGCAGAAATTTTTACGAAGTCTCAGACGGTGTTCAGGAAAGATAGATTAGGCAGAATTGGTGGTGGAGTGTTGGTGTCTGTCAGTAGTGGTTTATCTTGTAGTGAATTCGAAGTAGATACTCCGTGCGAATTGGTGTGGGTGGAGGTTATACTTAACAGCCGAATTAAGTTAATAATTGGCTCCTTCTACCGACCCCCAGACTCCGATGATACAGTTGCGGAACAGTTCAGAGAAAGATTGAGTCTCGTAACGAATAAATACTCCACTCATACGGTTATATTTGGTGGGGACTTCAACCTACCCTCGGTATGTTGGCAAAAATACTTGTTCAAAACCGGTGGTAGGCAGAAAACGTCTTCCGAGATTGTCCTAAATGCATTCTCCGAAAATTATTTAGAGCAGTTAGTCCACGAACCCACGCGAATTGTGGGTGGTTGCGAAAACACACTTGACCTCTTGGCCACAAACAATCCAGAGCTGATAGAGAGCATCATGACTGATACAGGGATTAGTGATCACAAGGTCATTGTAGCTAGGCTCAATACCATTTATTCCAAATCCATCAGAAACAAACGCAAAATAATTTTATTTAAAAAAGCGGATAAAGTGCCACTAGAAGCCTTCCTAAAAGACAATTTCCATTCCTTCCGAACTGACTATGCGAATGTAGACGAGATGTGGCTCAAATTCAAAGATATAGTAGCAACAGCAATTGATATATTCATACCTCATAAATTGGTAAGAGATGGAACGGATCCCCCGTGGTACACAAAAAAGGTCCGAACGCTGTTGCAGAGGCAACGGAAAAAGCATGCGAAGTTCAGAAGAACGCGAAATCCTGAAGATGGGCTAAAATTTACAGACGCGCGAAATTTGGCACGTACTTCGATGCGAGATGCCTTTAATAGATTCCACAACGAAACATTGTCTCGAAATTTGGTAGAAAATCCGAAGAAATTCTGGTCGTATGTAAAGTACACAAGCGGCAAGACGCAGTCAATACCTTCGCTGCGCAGTGCCGATGGTACTGTTATCGACGACTGTGCCGCTAAAGCGGAGTTATTGAACGCAGTTTTCCGAAATTCCTTCACCAGGGAAGACGAATGGAATATTCCAGAATTTGAAACACGAACATCTGCTAGCGTGAGTTCCTTAGAAGTTGATACCTTAGGGGTTGCGAAGCAACTCAAATCGCTTGACACGGGCAAGTCTTCAGGTCCAGATTGTATACCGATTAGGTTCCTTTCAGATTACGCTGATACTATAGCTCCCTACTTAGCACTGCGCAGGTCGCACCAGTGTTCAAGAAGGGTAGTAGGAGTAATCCATTTAACTACAGACCTATATCATTGACGTCGGTTTGCAGTAGGGTTTTGGAGCATATACTGTATTCAAACATTATGAATCACCTCGAAGGGAACGATCTATTGACACGTAATCAGCATGGCTTCAGAAAACATCGCTCTTGTGCAACGCAGCTAGCTCTTTATTCGCACGAAGTAATGGCCGCTATCGACAGGGGATCTCAAGTTGATTCCGTATTTCTAGATTTCCGGAAAGCTTTTGACACCGTTCCTCACAAGCGACTTCTAATCAAGCTGCGGAGCTATGGGGTATCGTCTCAGTTGTGCGACTGGATTCGTGATTTCCTGTCAGGAAGGTCGCAGTTCGTAGTAATAGACGGCAAATCATCGAGTAAAACTGAAGTGATATCAGGTGTTCCCCAGGGAAGCGTCCTGGGACCTCTACTGTTCCTGATCTATATAAATGACCTGGGTGACAATCTGAGCAGTTCTCTTAGACTGTTCGCAGATGATGCTGTAATTTACCGTCTAGTAAGGTCATCCGAAGACCAGTATCAGCTGCAAAGCGATTTAGAAAAGATTGCTGTATGGTGTGTCAGGTGGCAGTTGACGCTAAATAACGAAAAGTGTGAGATGATCCACATGAGTTCCAAAAGAAATCCGTTGGAATTCGATTACTCGATAAATAGTACAATTCTCAAGGCTGTCAATTCAACTAAGTACCTGGGTGTTAAAATTACGAACAACTTCAGTTGGAAGGACCACATAGATAATATTGTCGGGAAGGCGAGCCAAAGGTTGCGTTTCATTGGCAGGACACTTAGAAGATGCAACAAGTCCACTAAAGAGACAGCTTACACTACACTCGTTCGTCCTCTGTTAGAATATTGCTGCGCGGTGTGGGATCCTTACCAGGTGGGATTGACGGAGGACATCGAGAGGGTGCAAAGAAGGGCAGCTCGTTTTGTATTATCGCGTTATAGGGGAGAGAGTGTGGCAGATATGATACACGAGTTGGGATGGAAGTCATTACAGCATAGACGTTTTTCGTCGCGGCGAGAGCTTTTTACGAAATTTCAGTCACCAACTTTCTCTTCCGAATGCGAAAATATTTTGTTGAGCCCAACCTACATAGGTAGGAATGATCATCAAAATAAAATAAGAGAAATCAGAGCTCTAACAGAAAGGTTTAGGTGTTCGTTTTTCCCGCTCGCTGTTCGGGAGTGGAATAGTAGAGAGATAGTATGATTGTGGTTCGATGAACCCTCTGCCAAGCACTTAAATGTGAATTGCAGAGTAGTCATGTAGATGTAGATGTAGAATGCCGGGCTCCAGCTCGTGATCGGCTTGTGCGAAATTGGGAGAAGTCGATAAAGAGAAATATGCTTTTGGAACCGAACTGATGAGGCAACACGAAGAAAGGGAGATCGTGTCTCTCGTACAAGTCTCTTGCACTGGCGCTTCACTAGTAAAGAACTGCAGGTCTCTACCTAAATGGTGAGACTTGTGTACTTTAGTAGAGCGCGACTTAGAGCCTGTGCCAGTCGCCTTCTGAACCATCGGAGTACTGCTTATATCATCACGGTCACAACGAGTGAGACGTGGGTGTATTTATTTGTCTTGAGTCGGCCGTCTAAACATTGTATGTATTCCGACACGCACAGTCGTGGCACGGAGTCAAATTGGTCTGGCAGACCAGCACACGGGTCCACCTGCACACTGGAATCCGTTGGGGTTTCAGAGGCTCTTAGGCAAGTACCTGCGTTCTGAATTAACCAT
Organism: Schistocerca gregaria; assembly: GCF_023897955.1. NCBI lineage: Eukaryota > Metazoa > Arthropoda > Insecta > Orthoptera > Acrididae > Schistocerca > Schistocerca gregaria. The sequence continues at coordinate 101,139,980 of NC_064920.1, forward strand.
ACGCGAGACTGCGTACTTCCATGTTTCGGGAACGCACATTTAATAATAAATTTCCGCCGTCCATGACTTCCGTCGCCGAAAGCATCATTGTATGCCGCCTTGACCAGTAGGATGGTAAAGTATTCGTTGCTGCGACGCAAGGCTATAAAATCTATTTGTCAGCACGCTGTTCTTTCGAACCATAGTTTTCCTTTTTTTGTATGGTAGAATATAGATGCTTGGTGGTGGCATAGTTTGATGCCATAACCTGGATTTACTTGTATGAAGTGACATAAAGCGAGTAGTGTTCTGGTTAGTGTCTTGTGTCGATCCCCAGCAGATCACTTTGTCCACCTTAGATTCCATTTTAGTAAGGCTTTTGTTAAATAAATATTTTTTGTATGATGATTCTTTAATAATTTTGATATATTGTCTTGTTTAAGATCAATAAAACGATTGTGAACTGGACTACAACTTCTCGTTGAGTTCTGATTAATAGTCCCTTCGCATTTTTATGGCAGTCTGGACCAGAAACATAAGGAGTAGCTTTTCCATTTATTGTCCACTGCAAGTATCTTTTACTTCATTCATTGGTATCCTCCTGGTACATCTGGCCGTACAGTTACCCAAATTTTGCACGTCTATTATCCCATATACATCTGCTCAGCTGTCGTTCTCTCCTCTCATCCATGTTCTGTGGTGCAACCCTGTTGCCTCGGCGCCAATTTGTGACGCATGGTGCACTTTAAACAAGGCTCCACACGAATGGTTAAGAAGCTTAGCTGTTTCAGAAACGCTTCCACCCTTTATCCGAACGTGCCCTCCATTACAGCACCGTGGCTGAGCCGTCTACCCCTCCTCACTACGACACGCTTTATGTACGCTCCACTGCTAATGCAACCACATGCCATTGACTGTTGCACGTTGACGTCGAACGCAGGCAGTGGTCACGTCAGTGTGTCTGGACAATGTGGTCTCCACTGTCGTTAGTTTCGAAACACTACACACACCACATACCGTGTACACTCGGATTGTTGTGCATACATTTTCAGTGGAATTCAGATGCATAAAACACCTCATCCGGTAGTTGCATTGGTCGAATTTTATGAGAATTCGCGCAGTACCTACAAAATATAGGCTACCTCTACTACTACTCCTATTTACTGATTCCTTAATTTGCAAACATTGCGCGAAGTCACTTAAAATTCGACAAGGGTAGCTACTGACTAGTTTTTTTTATGGGTTTTAAAATTGGTTTCCTGTTTGCTCAAAACTATCTCGTGTCAGGGCACCCAGCAATGTTCTTAAAATATTGACAACGGTGTTTGCCTGCTAATACAGTTAGATGGATGGCAGCCTCTGTGTTTCACATGTATTGTGGCAGGCAACCTGCAGATGCCTTTAACAAGCCGTAACATGTTGCTTCCAAAACATAAAATAATAAAGTTTCTTTCAGCTAAAACAAAGTCTTCTTCCCAATATGGATTCCCATCTGAGGTTATGGAGCATTTCCGTAGCAATAGCACTTTGATCGAGCACAGTTGATCAAATCTGTCAACACTCCTCGGAGCTGCTTCAATGTCTTCCTTGAGAATCCCACCAACAATCTGTCTCAGATTGCTTCTCAATCTATCCACCGACCTTCTATGCATAAAGGGAACAACACATTTTGTTTGAGTACTCCTGATTGTTTCCTCTGATTTACATTCTTCTTCCAGTCAGCTTGCTGATTTACATTGTTTAAAGGAGTCTTCGAGTAATTTACGTGTATGAGAACCAATTTCGTTTGATAGGCCCTTCGTTAAAAATGTGCCGTGTTGCATAGTGTCAATTGATTTCTGTAAATCTAGAAATATGGAACCTGACTGCTGCCATTCCTCTACGGTTCGCACGATATCGTTTGAGGAAAAGGAAAGCTGAGTTTTGCACGAATGATTATTTCTAAATCTGTGTTTATTTGTGGATAGATGCGTTTCCTTTTCCTGAAGATGACCAGTAGCAAACTCATCGAAATGCTCAGACAGCAAGACTCGCGACTGGATTCCCGTACAGACAAGTAGCAAACTCATCGAAGCATTGGGACTACACGACGATAAAACTAAATTCTGCCTGAAGAAGACGCATAAGAAACTTGTCTATACGTTGCGACGACACGGCGCCATCTTTAGATTGTTCCTGAAGACGAAGAGTAGGGACCTTCTCGAAATATTACCACAAGACGAGAGTTTGCCTGAAGATGTCCTTGCGACAGCATGACACTGTGGGTTCATTCATGTGATTAATACGAGTGACAACATGACGCCACCACTCGACTTCGCATCAAGATACGAGTATGAATTTCGTCGAAACGACGCCATAACACGACAATTTCATCAATAAATAGTTCATTGCATAGTGAATCGTTGTTATTTTTATACGTTTTTAGTTTTCATAGCATTTTGGTAGCTAGCTCCCTAACTCACCACTTGATCAAACATTGTGGAATAAGCTCATGTCCTGAGTTATTGCAGCTGAAATATTCTTCTACAAAACAACCGTTGTCAAAAACATATACGCCAGAGACAGCCCAGTGTCTATGATTACGAAGTGGACTGAAAAGAAAGTGTCCAGACACACATAGAAAGAAAGAAAAATTCAATAAAAAGAAGAGGCTGTTGTGTGAGGGAAATGTAAACCATGTTGACAGAAATTTTCTGTGGACATGAGACAGCGGCTGGTCAAGTAGTTTGCAACGAAATTCGATTACAGCCATGCAATTCAGATGTTATTTTATCTCAATTTCCGTGTCAGTTTCTTCATTCCAGTATGCCATCTTTAGGATCCATATGCATCTACCAAAAGTAAACGATATCGGTACACTGGGCCACTTGTTCCTGGATGTCGTCAATTCTAAAGCGTATCACAAGTGCTTCCTTCGAAAACATGATTGCAAATATTGCGGAGATGAAAAGTGCTACTCATGAGCGCTTTTCACGGCGTGTATTGGTAGTCAGGAGTTCGTATTGTTGCTCAATAAACAGGTTGCGACAATACTTAGAAAGTGTATTTTTTGTGGTAACAAACATTTCGTAAATGGATCAACGCCTATTGACATCAACAACTAAAAGTATGATATATTAGAATGTCAGTAGTGTTTGTTGCAGGATTCTGATGCGAGTCGTTTACGAGATATCTCATTTTAAAAGTTTCCACACTGTCACTTGTTTGCGCCATTCAACCTGGATAGTTGCTACGTAAAATATTGTTGTGTTTGCTTAGAGTGAGTTTGTGTGTTCGTTGAATGCATTGGGACTTGCTAGTCCGTTAGTGTGTACCAGTCCAAGCAGTAGGTCGTGAATGTACGATGGGATTTACCAATGCAGAAAAAGCTGACATGCTCATGGTATATGGAGAGCGCAGGAAGAATGAAGTTCGCTCTTTTGGGGTCCATGTGGTGAGATATCCCAAGAGACGTAAACCATGTCGGCAACTATTTATGAATCTCTCCGGTCGGTTGCGTGAAGCTGATAATGTAACACATAGACAACGTACCAGAAGGAAACAAGGGACGACAGAAGACGGAGTAATTAATGGTAATTAATGTTCTTGCTGCTGCTATGCTTGATCTTTGTTATTTTTATGTGTTTTTTTATTTCAGTGAATTTTGATAGCCAGCTTCATATCACACCCTTTGAATTGATGAAACGGGGGAGAATAGGCTTATGTCCTGAATTATTGGAGCTCAAAATTTTTTCTGATAAAAAACCATTTTCAGAAACATATACGGGAGGAACAGCCTTCTCACGAAGAAGTAACATGTATCAGGCAAGTGTCCTATGCATTCTCCATCGACATTGGGCTCCATCCGTGTCACATCTCCCTCCTCCAAGAGCTGGATGGAAATGATTATGACATGATCATTAAGACAGCGTATTCCAGAGGTAGCATGTATATTGTTTAGTGATGAAGTCATATTTAGCAAATATGGTCAGTTAAACCACCGAAACATGCACTATTGGTCTCCTGACAATCCCCATTGGCTTCTTCAGTTAGGTGTCACCACCCATAAGTGTAAACGTATGCATGCCACAAGATGGTTAACAATCAGCTCATAGGCCCGTTTTCCATAGACGGAACACTGAACTCGTACACAGATGCTAGAGGACGTTCCTCTGCAGACTAGGAGGAACGTGTGGTACCAACATGATGGCTCTCCAGGCCATAGTACTCTAAGTACTACAATATATCTCCACGGATTGTTTCCAGATAGTTGGATTGGCTGCAGAGGACTTTTCCATTGGCCAGTCTGTTACCAAGACGTTTTTCTGGGGTAAAGTTGAAAAAAGCTGTCTCCAGGGACATGCCACCTACACCTGATAAACTGTAACGTGTTACTGCATCCGGCACGGACTTGTCGGGCGAAATGTTGGCACGTGTATAGCAGTGTATAGCAATTGTTTCATACCAGACTTGAAGCGTGTATTGCCGCTGCCGGTGGTCACTTTGAAGACAACCTGTTATGCTCAGTTGTCTCGTTATTGGTCGGAGTGGATATAACTAGTGTATGGACTTGTGTTGGTCTTTAGTGTGTGCTACAACAGTGTACAAGTCGGTTTGCAAAATACGATATCTTGTAAACGGCTAGAATTAGCGTCCTGCAGGAAACACCACTGACTTTCTACTTTATCCTAATTTTACGCTGTTAATGTAAATAGCCATTGTCCCATTTACAAACAGTTTATGTTTCCACAAAATATACTCTTCCGAATTATTATTACAATATGTTGATTGGTGATCAAAACGATCCCCTGACTACCAATCCATTCTGTTTAAACCGCACATCAGTAGTACTTTCCATTTCAGCAATTTTTGCGGGGCAAGATTTGGGTGTTTCACCCTGTACACAGGGTGGTCCATTGATCCATTGATCTCACGAAACAAGCGTCTAGCTTGAAGGTGGAACCAAATGGCGCTATGGTTGGCCCGCTAGATGGCGCTGCCATAGGGCATACGGATATGAACATTGTTTTTTTTTTTTAAAATAGGAACCTTCATTTTTTATAACATATTCGTGTAGTACGTAAAGAAATATGAATGTTTTAATGGGACCACTTTTTTCGCTTCGTGATACATGGCGCTGTTATAGTCACAAACGTATAAGTACGTGGTATCACGTAACATTCCTCCAGTGCGGACGGTACTTGCTTCGTGATACATTACCCGTCATAAAATTGACCATTTACCAATAGCGGAAAAGGTCAATATCGTGTTGATGCATCGCTATTGTGATCAAAATGTCCAAAGGGTGTATGCTATGTATGCTGCTCGTTATAAACGACGACATCATCCAAGTGTGCGGACCGTTCGAAGGTTATTTACATTATTTAAGGAAACAGGCAGTGTTAAGCCACATGGGAAACGTCAACCAGGACCTGCAACAAATGATGATGGCCAAGTAGGTGTTTCAGCTGCTGTCGCGGATGATCCGCACATCAGTAGCAGTCAAATTGCGCGAACCGGGAATCTCAAAAACGTCGGCGTTGAGAATGCTACATCAGCATCGATTGCACCCGTCCCATATTTCTATGGACAAGGAATTGCATGGGGACGACTCTGAACGTCGTGTACAGTTCTGCCACTGGGCACAAGAGAAATTACGGAACGATGACAGATTTTTTGCACGCATTCTATTTAGCGATGAAGCGTCATTCACGAACAGCGGTAACGTAAACCGGTATATTATGTACTGTTTTGGCAGCGGAAAATCCACGATGGCTGCGAGAAGGGGAACATCAGTGACCTCGGCGGGCTTATATATAGTGCGGCACTATGAGAGGAAGGATAATTGGCCCCCATTTTATCGATGGCAATCTAAATGGTGCAATGTATGCTGATTTGCTACGTATTTTTCTACGGAGGTTGCTACAAGATGTTTCACTGCATGACAGAATTGCGATGTACTTCCAACACGATGGATGTCGTACACATAGCTCGCGTGCGGTTGAAGCGGTATTGAATAGAATATTTCATGACAGGTGGACTGGTCGTTCACCGGATCTGACGTCCCCGGATTTCTTTGTGTGGGGAAAGTTGAAGGATATTTGCTATCGTGATCCACGGACAACGCCTGACAACATGCGTCAGCGCATTTTCATAGCATGTTTGAACATTACGGAAGGCGAACTACTTGCTGTTGAGAAGAATGTCGTTACACGTGTTGCCAAATGCGTTGAGGTTGATGGACATAATTTGGACATTTATTGCATTAATGTGGTATTTACAGGTAATCACGCTGTAACAGCATGCGTTCTCAGGAATGATAGGTTCACAAAGGTACATGTAATACATTGGAAGAACCGAAATAAAATGTTCAAACGTACCTACGTTCTGTATTTTAATTTAAAAAACATACCTGTTATCAACTGTTCGTCTAAAATTGTGAACCATATGTTTGTGACTATTACAGCGCCACGTATCACAAAGCGAAAAACGTGGTCCAACTAAAACATTCATATTTCTTTACGTACTACACGAATATGTAATAAAAAATGGGAGTTCCTATTTTAAAAAAAAGTTGTTGATGTCCGTTTGTCCTATGGCAGCGCCAACTAGCGGGCCAACCATAGCACCATCTAGTTTCCCCCTTCAAAATAGACGAGTTTCGTTCGCTGTAGTTTTTTGTTTGTCGCTTATTTCGTGAGGTATTTGGCCCAGTCACGATCAATGGACTCCCATCGGTGTATGCCATCTTATATGTTTCTGAAATAAAATAAAATCTGAAAAATGCAATTGGCCAGGGATGCACATATGTCAGGGGCATACACAATGGGTGTTAGTGTACAAACCATAAATGTAAATAAACGTCACTTTCAATAAATTTAAGTGCTTTTTTAATGGCATATTACGTTTTCTCTACGGAAGTGGAAACTAGAAGTACAGTGAGAGACTTGTTTTTCACTCTTACGAACCTCATAACATCTGAAATATTTAGACTTTAAAAAATGGCAACAGCACTACAGTTTTAACCGTAGCGCCCAGAGCAAGGGTTACATACAGCACGCTCCAGGGTAGTGCAGGCAACCGGCGTTATGACATCACTGCATTACGGCAGAAACCGTGGCACTTTTTCCATTATTTATGATCGAAGTATTCCATAAAGTATGTGATTAGAGCATGAAACCAAATATTCAATAACAGTACCTGTAATTTTCATTTTAATAAAAAAAATCGTATGTGCTATTTAAAAATACTAACTGGAAGTCAAGTTTTCACTTTGATAGAAAAACATGGATGTACCATTTAAATACGTAACTTTGTGTTGAAAGTGATGTTTGTTTACTTGTAGGTTCAAATGGCTCTGAGCACTATGGGACTTAACATCTGACGTAATCTGTCCCCTAGAACGTAGAACTACTTAATCCTAACTAACCTAAGGACATCACACAATCCATGCCCGAGGCAGGATTCGAACCTGCGACCATAGCGGTCGTGCGGTTCCAGAATGAAGCGCCTAGAACCGCTCGGCCTCAGCGGGTGGCATACTTGTAGGGATTGTACATTCCTGCCCATTGTGTGTGCCCTTTGACCGTTGCGTCTCTGGACAGCCGTATTTTTCACATTTTGTTTCATTTCGGATATGAAGTAGCATAGTTTGGTGGGACAACCTAAGCTTAATTTCTAAAATTTTTGGCACTGGAACGCATCTCTTCAATCATACAATTTACCTTCTCTCCCACGCAGCTATAAAACTCACAGTTTTCGGTTTTTGGAAAATTGTGATGAAACATACAATGAGGGATCAATTTTTAAAAATTTATATTTTTAGAACGTAATTTCTTATAATCAAAACAATTAAACAACAAATTTTAATTTAATAACGCGTGCTACAGTCTGTCCATGTATCATCGTCATTTTACTCTCTACCTCTGCTCGATAAGTGTCGGCATAAGTTGGTAGTTTTCGTGACTGTGACATCATGTTTCCAACTGCCACCAGTGGCAACGTTCAAACAGCTGCACTGTCGTTGATCGGTGAATGTGCATCCCGCATTAATTAATAAAGCATTTAGCTATGAATAACGGTTGAAGATATTTCTTGTTCCATTGCACTCGCGCACTGCATCACTTTGGTCACCCGTTGTCACATTCACTGGTACCGGCGCAGTGGCAAATTATAGTTAGGTTGCGATTTAATACATGTCTACTATTTTAAATCTAAGGTGCTGCCTTTTTTCGCGGGTTCAAAAAGTATTCCCTGGGTAGTGGCAGATCGCGAAGAGAGAGAGAGAGAAAGAGAGGGAGAGAGGATAATTCAGTAGCCCCTACCTATGGCTTTTATGCAACCGGCAACGCCTTTAAATATCACGTGCAACATTTCCATAATCTCTCGCTCACTACGTCTAAACTGTTAGTAGTACAGAAGAGAGAGAATGACTTTCTTGTAAGAAATTTAATGGAATCTTATAGTGGGAGAAATTCCCGTATGAGGCCACTATTTTCGAGTGATTCAATAAAAACGCTTTTGGAGGTTACTTTTTTGTATGTCTTTCTTCAATAATTTGAAACTATGGCCTCTATCGGAATAGTGTTGCAGTGCAAAATTTGGCTACATTCAGTATCCTACAAAAAGTTTTGTTAATTTTTTCTGTGGAGTTCACAGTTCGAGCATAGCAAGCATTCACATAGTGCTGGAAGTGTGACCTTAGACCACCAGGAGGTCACAGTATAGGAACGTCTTGTTTTACACATCCGGGGTGTATCTGAAATGAATGTAGAAAATGAGAAGATTGGTACAGTGGATCACATATCTCACATTGAAACCCATGCACGCATCCCTTAGCGTACGGCGTTAGTCGTCGTTGAACAGCGTCGCGAACACATAACACGCCAACAAGTTTGCACGGCAACGCTTTCAATGTATTTGTGACTTAAGGTAAAAGAGACGCTGGGATGAATTTTTAAGACCTCCAGTTGCAATCGCGGTAGTTGACATTCTTGCCGATATTCAATTCGGGATAGCACTATGGGGTTTTCCGCCTCTTACTGGCACGTGAAAGTGGACAGGAAATGAAACGCTATTCCTGGGAGGAAAGGGCAGACATGCACTGTGCTTAAGGTTGGTGGACAGAAATGCTCAAGTTGCCCAAAGTCTGTACATCCGTCTGTTTCCGAATCGTTGAGTCCCAGATCCATGCACATTTGTGACCATCCACAGGTCCCTGCGAAATACAGCCTCACTTGATGTACGTTTTCCACTGGCACGTTCCCACAATAGCAATAGGCATTTAAGTTATGCTGAGAAACCCAGTGCAACCACCTGACGTAAACACTCGTAAACGTAAAGCGCGAACACAAGAGCCTGAAGAAAAGGCTTTAGCACTGCTGGAAAATACACCCTCAGCAAGCTCGCGTCAATTGGGTGTAAGCCGTTCCACAATTTGGAGTATGTGGCATAAAGACGATTAGCGTCCCTGCCGCCTTCACTAGATTCAAGCCCTTAACCCAGACGATTTTCTACACCGAATTGAATTCTGCCACAGGATTTTGCGGAGGTGTGGAATTCAGTCGGACTTCCCAACCCAACATATTTTACACGAGAGATTATGTTCATCAGCAACAGTCAACACGTGCAGACATGGTGAAATGCCCATGCCACCTCCTTAGTTCGTGCTTACCAAACATCGCTTAGCTGTTAACGTGTGGGCCGGCTTGGCAGGCGGTAATTTCGTCGGTCCATGCAAGTTCTCCCGCCAACTGAACACAGACAGATACTTAACCTTTTTACGAGAGACTCTGACAGATTTGTAACGTGTTCCATTCAACGTGCGACAGCGAATGTGGTACCAACACGATGGTGTACTGCGCACTTCGTGCATGCAGTGTGAATGCCTTTGGATGAACTCTTTGGTGAGAACTGGATAGGGAGCGGTAGGCTGGTGGCATTACCTGCACGTTCCCCGGACCTGACGCCCGCTAACTTCTCCTTCTGGGACAACCACAAGTCTGCTGTCTATGAAACAGACATTGAGCAGACGAAGATCTGATAGCACACGTTATGGCAGCCTTCAATAGAATTTCCACTTTGCCAGCAGTGATTGAAAAAGTGCCAGTCATTCCAGTATCGTTGCAAGGCGCGCGCTGATGCAGAAGGCCGTCATATCAAACACCTCTTGTAACTGTTTTCAAGTAAAGATTATAAAAACCACCCCAGATTCTCATTTACCTTGATGCTACAAATACATTGAAAACGATGCCCTGCAGACCTGCTACCTTGACAGATCGGATGGGATATTGTGTGCCTATATCTTTGGCAGCGACACAGTTCAGCGACGCAGAGCACTGTACTCTAAAAGATGAGGACATGGTTTGCTAGGTGAAATATGCCTATGACCCACCCTATGAGCCTACTTATTTTGTTCATTCGATTCAGATAAATAAACTGAAGCCCAAAGAAAAAGTTATAGGCATGCGTATTCTGATACAGATATACGTAAACAGGCAGAATACGGCACTGCTGTCGGCAACGTCAATATAAAAGTGTCTGGCACAGTTGTCAGATTGGTTTCTGCTACTACAATGGAAGGTCATCAACAATTAAGGGAGTTTGAACGTAATGTTATAGTCGGCGCACAAGCGATGGGACACAGAACCTCCGAGGTAGCGATAAAGTTGGCATTTTCTTGTGCGACCATTTCAAGAGCGTAACGCAAGTATCAGAAAATACCAAACCTCCGACATCGCTGCGAGTGGAGAAAGATGCTGCAAGAACGGAATCGACGACGATTGGAGAGAATCGTTCAATGTGACGGAAGTGCATTGCTGCAGATTTCAAGTTTGGGCCTTCAACAGGCACGAACCATTCAACAAAATATCATCCATATGGGCTTTCTGAGCCGAAAGCCCACTTGTGTACCCTTGATGACTGCACGACGCGAAGGTTTACACCACGCATAATCCAGTCAACAAAGACATTGGACTGTTACTGACTGTACACATGTTGCCTCGTCGGACGAGTCTCTTTTCAGATTGTATCGAATGGAGGACGTGTACGGGTATTGAGACAACCTCAAGAATCCATGGGCCCTGCAAGTCAACAGAAGGCTCTTCAAGCTGGTGTGGGGCATGTGCAGTTGGAATGATATGGGACCCATGAAACGTACGTAAGCATCCTGTCTGGTCACCTGCATCAATTCATGTCCATTGTGCATTGGGCATTTCCAGCAGGACAATATGACACTCCACGCGTTCAAAATTTATAGAGAGTAGCTGCAGGAACACTCTTCTGAGTTTAAACACTTCTACTGGCCACCAAACTCCCAAGACACGAACATACTGAGCATATCTCGGCTGCCTTGCAACGTGCTGTTCAGAAGAGATCTTAACCTCATCGTACTCTTACGGATTTATGGACAACCTTGCAGGATTCATGGTGTCAATTCCTTCCAACACTACTTCAGACATTACTAGTGTCCATGCCACGTCGTATTTGACATTTCTACATGCTCCCGAGGACCCTACCCAATATAGGCAGGTGTACCAGTTTCTTTGGCTCTTCAGTAGGCTTATATATAGTGGTGACCAACTTCTTCATGGAATATTTCGAAACACCGAAGTACAGGCATTGGACTTGGGAACTAAAACATTCGAACCGCCTTCATGCCAACATAAAATTTACGTCTTGTGTATTGTTATATGTATTTGTAAAGTTGCTTACACGATTGTAATTGTCATAAACTTACTTAAATACAAATGTGTAGGGTCATGCCTTTAGCTTTAAGACATAATCAATAGGGAGTTACCAGCGGAAGTGCTTTGGCGACAGAATTACCGCCTTTATACTAACTAGAACATTCTCTAAGTAGAAGTGGAAGACGGCTTCGAGTTGCGTCTGAAATAGTGAACACATATATTGTGTTGTGGGGGTAAAACTGAGCATAAAGGCCTCGGATGGACGAGATAAACATGCTACTATTAATTCTCCAGTGGTTTTAAGCAGCTCTTATACATGGAAGAAGCAGCCTGACAACATCAACAGAGAAGATGGCTACAAACTCCCGGCGTCCTGGCTGCCGGCCAACCCAGTCCAACGGGCGGCGAGCGGTCGCGGGGCAGAAGCTACACGGGACACGGACGTATCTGCACAAACAGCTGTAGAGCAACTGTCAGTCCACTTCCGCGCACACCAGGAGGAAAACTTGCCGACCAGAAGCCCAACGCTGATTGGCGGACAGCTACCAATCGTTGACGACATGGACATCAACCAATTTCCTTCCATCTTTCCTTACGTCATGACCAGTCAATCATATTAGAGGGCTAATTAATAGTTTTACAACAGTGACGTCAGACATCGATAGTCTGTAATAAATAGAAGCACCTATCTCCACGCAAAACCACTCGTGCCTTAGGAAGGTCGTTGCAATGCGGCCGAAACGACGGTTTTAGTTTTTAGTTTTTAGCAATGACGCGGGATAATACCCAGTAGAATTTTAATCACTATGACACAGGCCACTGAAGCCTACGTTCTTGTATCAGGTGGCTATATACATTGTGGGCCAGTTTGAAGTTGTCGAATGCTGGCTTAGGAATGCATTACATTGCCGTAAGGCCTATTTTGCTGGCAAAGTGTGACGGTGGAAAGAACTACGACATCTAAATCATAATCAAAAGCTGCAGTTTCATCGTACTGTATAAATTCTAGTAGGAAGCTATAAGCAGTGCTCACCACCTGTGAAAAGACTGAGGTATAATTTTTATTGGTGCAGCTCAGTGTATAATAGTTTTCATACTAGGACGACCCAATATAAAAGTCGTGACCTTCTTTCTCATTTTGTCACGTTATTTGAGCTGGTTGTAAACGTAACAATTTCTATTACTGGCATAATTGAGAAAAACTAGTTTAGCGAAAGTGTCTTCGCCAGATATTTCGCTATAAATATTACTACAAACTGGAAGCAGTGCTACAGAAAAAGACACAAAAAGTAACTGTGCAATTTTATGTACCTACAACAGAAAAGTACTGTGGTGGCACTTCAGAATACCCGATATCATAAATTTATTTTCGTGTGGCGAAAGTAACTTCCAGTTTGATAAAGTATAGGATAGAGTATTTTCTTTTAATGAAAATATAATCACATAATTGCAGGCTGATTACTACATAAGGTGTCATGTTTTCATAATAGTCAAAAGCACATTTCTACACAGTGATCAGACATTGTTAAGCAATACGAAAGTAATGATTACTACGCACCTACTAGTACCACCGCAGCAGCTAAGCATCTTCAATGCTTGGTAGAATATTTTTACTGAATATTTCACCGGACATTTATTTATAAGCGAATCATGTTTGTAATTGCGGTGTTCTGAGCAGATGAAAGTAGTCATTTTCCAGCTAACTAACTCAGTGCAGGTATGTTTTTTATGTTAGTCATTTGCATTTTAACACCGTGAGCTCAAAGTGTTGCCCATTAATATTTCTGCCCTCCTCTTCCGTGTTTTTAATGTTACTTTGTCGGTTCCTTTAATCAAAATTCTGGTTTTCTAGTAAGATACGAGCTTCTCATTCTAGAGAGATTAGTAAAGTGAATGCCATTCACTCATTTACTCTCTACAGGCGAGTGTCCGCTGTTCACTGTCAATTATAGGCGAATGTATATCCATATGAGATTATTAAAGTGAATGCCATTTACTCATTTACTCTCAACACGCGAGTGTCCGCTGTTCACGGTTAATTATAGGCGAATGCATATCCATATGAGATTATTAAAGTGAATGCCATTTACTCATTTACTCTCTACACGCGAGTGTCCGCTATTCACGGTCAATTATAGGCGAATGCATATCCATATCAGAATACACTGGTTGGGGCATCGCAAGGTCCACAAGAGAGTGTGCTTCAAGGGTGTGCAGCAGGGTAGGGAAACGGAAACCTCATCTACTGCAGACTGACAGCAGCCGAATACCAAACAAACCACCGAGAAGCGACGCGCTGGGATCATCAGTTAGGGCCATCCCATGGGTGATAGGTGCGGCAGTGCGCTCGACAAACTTCCTGAGCCTACCGAGCCCCCGAGTTAATTTTGCCGCACTCCTGGATTACACGGATCAACTACCGACGTAATACTCTTGTCGCGTAGTTGCTGGCACTGCAGTAGCATCAAAGGTGCTGATGGAAGCGCAGCAACCCCTGTCGCGTAGCGATAATGTACGGGCGACTGCTTATGTGCGATGTTCGTCATTCACGTAGATTAGATGGACGCGTGGCGACTGAAGTAAGAAACTAGTAGTCGGGATTTGGCAGTCAAACGATATAGAACACAGTCGACTGCACGGCGTTCGTCAGTGACCGGGTGCTGGTACGACCTGCTAGGGTTCAGTGCAGTCCAAGAAATGATCACGCAGACACCTCTGTTTACTCTCCACCCTTCCGGCAGTCGCATTCCGCTCGTATCAGGGAATGCTGGTGGTGGTGCAAGAGGATGGAAATCATCCCACTTGACGGACCATAAAGAGGTGTCCGTCGATGTGGGTATTTGAGGATAACTGAGGTAAAATTGTTCAAATGGCTCTGAGCACTATGGGATTTAACATCTGAGGTCATCAGTCTCCTAGAACTTAGAACTACTTAAACCTGACTAACCTAAGGGCATCACACACATCCATGCACTAGGCAGGATTCGAACCTGCGACCGTAGCGGTCGCGCGGCTCCAGACTGAAGCGCCTAGAACCGCTCGGCAACCGCGGACGGCTGTTAACTGTGGTAACGTGTATGCGATAAGTAACAGCCGTTAGCGTATATTTAAGTATTGTCATGCCAAAACAACGTGAAAGACATTCATTGATTGTTTATGAAGCTACGAACGTCATTATTTTAATTCATTAGTCGTTTTATTGTGAGCGAAAGAAAAATAAGAAATGCGCCATCAAAGTTTCCCTCTCCAGTTGTCAAGTAATGCGATATTGTGTGCAAAAATCTACAACTGCTCAAATTCACCAAGAGATGTGCTTACCTCAAAAGATTGGCTTACGGAGGAGTTACACGACAGTGTGCAGGGTAGACAAATGATAACACAATTAAATGTGCATGATGAAAGCGGATTGTCAAACCCAGTGTGAAGACTGTTTAAATCATGCCACTGTTGGGATAAAACTTACTGCTTGATGCAAGACTGATGATTTGTGCTCATGCTAACGAGTTTCCTCACGTTGGACCCTATACTATTTTCAGGATTCCCATAGAAAGGGTTGGGTATCGCAAATTTGGTGCAAGATCGGAACTGAAAATTCTTACTGTCAACTACAACGAGGAAAAACGTCAGACAGAGCAGCCTTATGAATCTCCTTCGACAAGATGGTGATCGTTTTCCGAACTGTGACGTTTGATAAGACGTCGGTATAGTATACGGATGCAAAATCAAAACAGCAGGCAGCTAAGGGGCTCCATTCAACTTTGCCAAACCGATTTGAAAGAAGACGAAGAGTCTAGGCGAACATTATGGCTAACATTTTCAGGGACAAGAAGTGCACAGTGTTCGAAAAACTGTTCCGTGCAATCTATATCGACGGCGATGGAAAGTGCCGTCCGGTCTAGTCCTCCACAATGGAAATGGAAATGAACGTTTGGTGTCATTGGCTTGAAGGCCCCTTACGGGGCAGGTCCAGCCGCCTTGGTGGAGGTCTTATTACATTCGACTCCACATTGGGCGACCTGCGTTCCGGATGGGGATGAAATGATGATGAAGACAACACAACACCCAGACCCTGAGCGAAGAAAATTCCCGACCCAGCCGGGAATCGAACCCGGCCCCGTAGGACGGTAATCCGTCATTCTGACCACTTAGCTATCAGGGCGGACGTCCTCCACCATTATAACCCGCATTCACAAATTATTGTCCGTTCAAAGGATAAGTCTTATCATTTTCGTTGACAACATTCCGACCAGTATTTCATAAAAATACTGATGGTCACGTATTTGGTAATATGGTGGGCAGCTTTGTTTCATGGTATGTCAGATGATGGGAATGCTCCTGGTACCTATCGATATGGCTTTTCGTGGGGGTAAGATTGATGCAGACATTCTGTATAAGAGGATGTGGCTGTGAATGACCATGGGTAAAAAATCTAATGGGTTGGGTGTTGATACCAGATTCAGGGTGAAATTGAGAATTAGTAGAGGAGAGGTTAGGAGACTTGGTTGGATTATGAATAATGAACTGTATGGGGGAAGTCGGTTTCAGGGATTGTCAGGAATCACAGTGGACAAGATGTTCTCTGTTGCTGCGTCATTGGCACTGAAATCCTAGGTAGGGAAGTGGGTACGTTAAACTAGTGTGGGATGACATTTAAGAATGACGAGCCCTAATTGTTGGACTGAGTAGCATTAATGTTGAAGTGGAGTACAGATTTAGCAGCTGGGACAATCATGTTGGATTATGTGATGATGTCGAGAATGGTGACTGACCTGCGGTACTAGTGACAAGAACTGAACAATAGCTTCATATGCTGATGAGAAACGGAGGGAGTCTCTGGAGTCGATCGGCGTTATTGACGAGCATGACGTCGGTTCGGTTACGATGCAGTTTGGCTTCACTCTTGTGGGAGCAATCGGTATCAGTTTCATTGCACCTATTAGAAGCGTGTCGGGATTTAATGTTTAAGTAATCTCCAGGAAGGTGTTGGCACTTGTAATGGAAACACGTGAGATGGTACTTGCATATATGAGTTTATAATCCATTGAAGCATAGAACGGCTCGGGATCTAGAATTGTAATGTTTAGTTTAATAATGTTGGAGATAAAACATTTTTGGTAGCCTAAGACGACCTGTCGCCCGCTCCACAATACCCATGTCACCCTTCCTACAGCCCCTCCCCCATTTCGAGTACCTCTAGATGATCTGACATTAATCCCACTGAAAATTTCAGTTGGTTATGTCACTCCTGAAGAAACAAGTAGACTGTAGTCCTCGCCTTATTGAGACAATTACTCTAGTGTTGTGGCCCTCAGCGTGATAAACTTTTTGTCTGGTGTGCCTTTCATCAACGACAACAAAAATTTGGGTTACTAGCGAAGTTAGTTTCACATCTCTCGATATCGTCCCGTTAAGAACACTGTATTGTGTTCTGAATCCAGTCATAATGAATATGTTTTTATTATGTTTGTTAAACGACAGTATGGATGTGTACATAAAATTGAGAAAGTTTTGCTGAAGTCGAGAATCAGAGCATCAACCTGGAAGCCGTTGAGCATTTCGCCCCCGCTAGCTGAGTTTAGTAAGATATTTGTTCACGGAAACTTTATTTATTTCTGAATAGAAAATTTAGTCGTCCAATATGACTAAAGTTAGGGAAAAAGAAAATTTTCTGTGGACGTGGGTAAAGGCGTCTCTCGAAATGTTGTCACCAGAAGATGGTATTAGATTAAAAAGCAATGTGATTAGTTTCCCTGAAGAAAATATTTTATGTACGAGGGCTATCGACAAAGTACATTACGTTTTGGAATTAAAAGTAAATAAAGTATTGGAAATATTTTTATTGTATACAGATGAAAGCCACACTTCAATACTACTTTCCTACATAGTTGGCATTTAAATTAAGGCACTTATCGTAGCGACGGACGAGCTGGGAAATTCCTTCGTCGTAAAATTCGACCGCCTGCGCCTCCAACCACGTGGTTACCTCTTCTTGAATCTGTGCGTCGTCATCAAAACGCTGCATAGCCACCCACTTCTTCATTGCTGGGAATAAGTGGAAGGCGCTCGGTGCCAGGTCGGGACTGTAAGGCGGATGAGGAAACAACTCCCACTTAAAAGATTCAAGAACTTCACGAGTGGCGTTTGCCGTGTGGGCCCGGGCGTTGTCGTAAATGAGCAAGATCTTTGAGCCCAACTTTCCCCTGCGCTTGTTTTGTATTGCTTTCCTGAGGTTGTGCAGAGTTTGTCAGTACCTTTGAGAGTTTATTGTAGTGCCTCTTTCCAGGAAATCCACAAAAATCACACCTTTTCAGTCCCAAAAGAAGAGGTAACCACGTGGTTGAAGGCGCAGGTGGTCGAATTTTACGACGAAAGAATTTCCAAGCTCGTCCATCGCTTCGATAAGTTCCTCAATTTAAATGGCAACTATGTAGAAAAGTAGTATTTAAGTGTGGCTTTCATCTGTATATAATAAATAAATTCCAATACTTTATTTATTTTTAATTCCAAAACGTTATTTACCTTATGGATAGCCCTCGTAGTATACTAATTGCAATAACGTTCCTCTTTCTGCTGCTTCAAAGCTTTAGTTTCCCCGTGTTTGCCTCACTTGTTGGTATGAGATGGCTCTTCCAATTCTCCTGGTCCGCTGAGTTTGCTCGTACAGCGTGCGGTGTTTGACCCGAGGGTTTTGTCTCCTCTAACTTGCCATCCAATCGTGTCGTTTTGCTCGTTTTCCGCGTTAGGTGAAACCTGTTATTAACGTCACACTGGCACAAAGTTTTCCCCCGAAGGTGGAGCGAGACTTCTGGTGTCTTATTGGCTGCCGGCGGCCGTGTCAGTCAAGACGTGACAAAAGTAGCAGGGGAGAGGTTGGTGGAGGATAGAGAAGGACGGAGAGCCAGTGACTCTGCCGGAGCGACAGAACGCGGCGTCGCACGGCTGCGGGGATTGCTCTGCGGATTGAGAAAGTTGTGCCGGACTTTCTCGAGACTTCGTGGTGAGAGCGAAAAACACTGCGACGCGCCAAAACTGAGGATGTGGTGTCGCAACAGTAGCAGTCGCACCTTCTTATATTCAGATAATATTCAAGGGAAATTACTAACGTTGTGGTTGGAGAATACAAGGTTTTATATTTTGATACACATTAAAAAAGAAATGGCGTATCACGAAGGAACTATCCGAATGGGTCGGGGCTCGTTAGATGTTGTGATATATCTCACTCTGGTTTAGAGTCAAAACGTATCGGAGCACTGTGTGGAGCAAAGATGCAATATAAACATGTCCTCTCCAGCAGGAGATATATGCAAAACGAAAGATTAACATTTATCTCTGTTCGAGTGTTTTCTTCAGCAAATATCAAATTTTTCACTCTTCAACTATGTCTTTTGCCTTCCATGCTTTCGGTTGGACGTATTGAGTGTATGTCAGACAACAATGTATATCTGTGTAAACGTTTTTACAATATATCTTCTGGAAATGGAGGTAGTTTATTTCATTTCTATGTTGTTTCATCCTGAAAGTAATACCTGGACACACCGAAGTGTACAAACTTCGGAACACACGCGACATGTGATTGTATTATACTGCATTCCTAATCACAGAGCTGGACGCCGAATTTTGCTCTTCAAGAAAGAAGAGGTAAATGTCACTCTGCTCGAAGGACCGTTAATACACCAATCAATTTTGGGTGTTACAATGGTAATGGCATCTGAGGAGTTGCGAATTTAGACGCGTGAATTGCAGTTGGCGAAAGTATCCGCCACCCACACACCTCGACATAATCCACATTATTCACACCTCTTTACGGCGCCAGTACTTAAATACCAATATAATGTGATATACTTCTGTAGCCGATCATGATTACAGTTTCAGAAAAACTGGATGATTTGTTTAAGAGAATGAACTTCACAGATTGAGAAACGCAAGAACGTGCTGGTGTACCTGTGGCTCTTACACAAACAGTTATTCTCCTTGACGTTGATCAACAGAGTTGTTGGATGCCTGTTTCCACGCGGGGTAGGCGCCTTGCCACGGTTCGCGCGTCTCTCCCCGTCGGAGGTTCGATTCCTCACTCGGGAATGAGTGGGTATGTTCTCCTTAGCGTAAGTTAGTTTAAATTAGATTAAGTAGTTTGTATGCCTAGAAACCGATGACTTCAGCAGTTTGGTCCGATAGCAACTTACCATCGATTTACAATTTGTTGGATGTTCTCCTGAGGGGTATCATGCCGAATTTTGTCCAACTGGAGGGTTGGATTATCAGAACCCCGAGAGGATTGAACGCACTGCCCATAATACTCTGTCATCAACTGGGGAAAGATCCGGTGAGCTTGATGACCAAGGTACGATTTCGCAATCACGTGGACAAGGAAGGGAAACTCTCTCTGAGTGCGGGCGGCATTATTGGATTGAAATGTAAGGCCAAGATGGCTTGCCTAGAAGGGAAACAAGACGGGTGAAATATTGCTTCTTGAATAATTAATAAAACATGCCCTAGAAGTTTTCATTAATGCAGAAACACAGTAAAAATAATGAACCGTGATTTATTGTCAAAGAATATTCTTAAGAATTTATTTTATTTACTAGTGATTCATCAAGAACGTTAACACAATTAATCATACTATATAAGCATGGAAGTAGCTGCCAAGGAGTAACGGAGGAAGTCATAACCAAATTCCTTTTAACAAATGGGAATTTTATTCACTTTAATAGCGCGTAAAATGATTTTTTAAAGGAAACAGATTTAAAATTATATTCAGAAAGCTCCCTCTAAATATCAAAGTTACAATTTATTCCGAGGCAGAAAGAAACATGTTTTGACTGTAATAGCTTTCGGGCAGAGAACCATGGCGCTCCCTTTTGACACGGCCATAGTTACGACTGCTTACAACAGCCTCTGAAAGACAAACCTGGTGAAAATTTGCAACACACCAGATAACTTTAAACTAAGAGATTTAACAGTTTACACAAGCACACAAACTATGCACCCCCCGTAGGAGGGATGGAAATGGTACAAAACACTAACAAAATTTTCACCTTGCCACCGAAGGTGCAACTTGATTTTAACTTCTAAGGAAAGTCACACGGTGAAAGGGTAGCAACTTTATATACCAAAATGATGATTTAAATAAAAGCTCATTAAACGCACTCTTATATACAATTCTACAAGATTGGGCAAACAATAGTACACAGATACCGCCTCTCAATATCACAGGCAATAGTATCAAAGTTTCCAAAGATCAAAAAAAATTTCAGGTAATAGCCCGTTACACTCCAAGCAATAAGTTCGTTTACACACCAAATCCGACAAACATGACAGGGGCAGCTACCAACGTACGGTAGGTTGATAGGGAGATTACCGAACAAACCGAACCTCAGGTTGCTCTAACCCGCCCCTACTCCACAAGGGAAAAACGGACCACCAAATTTATAAACAACCACCTTCCAGCAGGTGAGAAAACGGAGAAGAATGGTGGGACGACCCCATAGCAAAACGGCTGGTGACCTCACCAAGAAAACAAATACAATTTAACAAGAGTAAATCAAACAACACATCATGAATCACTTAACTTCTAATAAACTGCGATTTCTGGTGAAGACCTGGCGCATCACCCCCAACGCTCTCCCTAACCGTCCGTTGCCAATCGCTTCAACGGACGCAGGAGGCAGCGCCGATCTCCCGTATCACGGCGTCGCAGCTCGTCCCAGCCAGACTGATGTCGTGGTTCCGCTCCTGTTGCTCTCGTGTCGGCCGCGAAGCCACTACACCTCGCTATACGCCAGCGGCCCACTGGACTCACGTGGCGACCTCACATACACCGATTCTCAAGATGGACAAGGCATCTTGTGTCTCAGTGCGCGACCGACCAACCGATCGATCCAACCCCCAATGAACATTCCCTGAGGAAATTCCAGAAGACTGGTGCCCTAATGCGCAGACTCAGATGCACGAACTAAGCCCCGACTGGGCGACCACTCGCTGTGTTCTCTTACTAGCGGAGTGGAAAGACTCTCTTTTGCCGGATTTAAAGGCTGATGCGAACGACAGACATACTAGCACTCCGATCGACCGGCAGACAGTAACTGCCTAAGAAATGCGGTCGAGAGACAGACTAGCAAGCTGGGGATGAGAGACTGACCCAGATTGACCAACTGGCGAGCTCATAGCGCTCCTTAAATGCACGTGAACAGGCAACCTTTCCCCTTTCCCACCAAAGCTGCGACTGCCACAGCGGCGCCACCGCCAGAAACGGAGGGCGACTGCTTCACACTACGCCCTGCGGCGCCCTCTTCAAAACAGCAATTTTTACCACGGCTCAAATAAATTTTCTCTGTGTTGACAAATCTGTAAATTCCTTAATGTTCATATAAAGAATGCTCGAGAGAAATGTGTATATGTCGAAACCTTCTAAAAGACGGTCTGTAAAGGAAGTTGAAGGCAGTCACCATAATTTGTTTCAATTGTATAAAAGCAGGAGCTGTCCTGTTCCCTCTCTCTCCTTTGCCTCATAATATGTAAGTGTAGCATCTGTAAATTTTGGTTAAATAATTACGTTAATTTGATAGTAACACTGTAATACTGTTACTTCCATTAATGCCACATCTAAATTTATCGTGTTTGCATTTTAGAACTTTATAGGGCTACAGAGAAGGAGAGTTGCTGAGGTGGCAATAGCCGAACGCTAGTAGTATTCAATCGGCATTTAGTTCATCAAACTTTTATTTCAGTATCCGTGAGACCTCATTTACCGACTGTTTATGTAAGTATCCGGGGACTGTAATTACGCAAACCGCGCAAATTTGGAATCGGTCACTGACGTCTGACTACATTCTGGAACCGCGCGACAGCTACGGTCACGGGTTCGAATCCTGCCTCGGGCATGGATGTGTGTGATGTCCTTAGGTTAGTTAGGTTTAAGTAGTTCTACGTTCTAGCAGACTTATGACCTCAGCAGTTGAGCCCCATAGTGCTCAGAACCATTTGAACCATTTTTGACCTCTGAGCAATGCCGTAGGTCTACGTTCTCGTCGATCTGATGGGAATCTGAAGCTTGATGGCGACATGCAAATCAAGTAATAAACAAGTAAGATTCTTCTATGCACCGTTTCACCATTTCAGAAGCTTTACCACCAGTATACGAGATTAAAAGATTTATAATATTACTTATTAACCGCTTAAGAAAATATAAATGGATTTTGAGAAGTTAAATTAACTTCAGTAAGTAATATTTAAAGCAGATGCAAGAAATTAACTCCACCACCTCAAAAAATTGCAGTATAATATTTTAATGTTAGTAATATTGTTTGGCAGTGGAACATGGTCGACATAAGCTCTGCCTGTAACGATGCAGCAGATAGCAAACAAAGGAGTTCTTCTATGAATATATATATTCATGCTATATATATATATATACGCTCGCAGGTTTTAACCTTGCCTCGGGCATGGATGTGTCTGATGTTCTGAGGTTGGTTAGGTTTAAGCAGTTCTAAGTTCTAGGGGACTGATGACTTTAGATGTTAAGTCCCATAGTGCTCAGGGCCATTTGAACCATTTGAACCAATTTGTGGAAAGACCTTATTGCTGTCTCAAGATGGGGAAACAGGCGTTGTAGACTGAGGTCTAGGTTATTATGGTTAAAGGTAAGCATTAACAGTTTTTTTTTTAAAGTTTTCAATACCTTTATAGTAAGTGTAACGTTGCCGAAATCCCTGAAAACAGTGTGACGTTTGGACAGAGAAAGCGTGGAAGGGCGAACCTGAGAAGAGTAAAATGGTTCCAATGGCTCTGTGCACTATGGGACTTAACATCTGAGATCATTAGTCCCATAGAACGTAGAACTACTAAAACGTAACCAACTTAAGGACATCACACACATCCATGCCCGAGGCAGGATTCGAACCTGCGAGCGTAGCAGTCTCACCGTTCCGGACTGAAGCGCCTACAACCACTCGGCCACAGAGGCCGGCCCAGAATAGCAGCGTCTTTTGGTATTTGAATGGTTACATTTATTTAATCACTTTATGTGGTGATTAAATAAGTGTAACATGAATAAATAGACTAATAACAAATAATTGCGATAGGCAGGGCAAGGCTAAGTAGCTGCTTACAGCAATAATCTGCTTTAATAAATGACTTTTCCTCAACGAGCCACGAAATATAGTGCCACAATAAATACAGAACAGCAAAAAATTAAAAAAAAACTACTTTCTTATAAAAGAGAAGCTGCTCGAAGGGCAACAGCGAAGATATCTTGAAGACAATATCAGGAAACGTCATTTAAGGCCTTCAAAGTATTTGTGAAAAATTTATTATTTTTTAAAAATAAAACAGGCCCTTAACACACAAGAAAACAAACACACTGGTAAAATCAGCATAGAAGCTAGTGAAACTTTTATGAAGTACCAAAATAGGAAAATAGATTAAGGTTGGCCACACATATGGCAAGTACAATTGCAGTTTAGCCTCAAACCAGTAATTACTGTTAAATCATTTGAAAATATTTATGTAACGTAACAATAAAGACAATACTTTCAGCTTAAGCAAGTTTAGAGAAAACTTGGCCTCCAGAAATTCCTAACATGGGCAATACAAGCACATGCTAAAGGAGATGTACAGCTTTAAGTAAAACATTAAATAAAGTTTGATAGATCAGATAGTATAGCTACAACTTAAAAGTTATTAGCAGGCAGTGGGAACCAGCATGATAAAGCACCCGCAGTCAACAAACAGGTGGTGCGTAACAGCAACAAGTCCCCTCAGCCATCAGCCGCTGAAAAACCGGCCGTGAAACTTAGAGACTAGTAGAGCTGTTAACGAATACCACTTAGATGGAACGTAGGCCAAACAAATATGTTAAGCATATATAAATGGTACCTTCTCGAGAACAAGTCAGCATAAGGCCTCTTAATATGCCACCAAATTTCAAAAATTTAATCAGGTTTACAAAATATCAAAAATTTGTTACAGGAGAAGTTAATAAATGCAAAGAGAATAAGATCTGACAATAATTCAGCCGCGGGACCGCTACGGTAGCAGGTTCGAATCATGCCTCGGTCATAGGTGTGTGTCATGTCCTTAGGTTAGTTAGGTTTAAGTAGCTCGAAGTTCTATGGGACTGAAGACCTCAGATCTTAAGTTCCATAGTGCTCGGAGCCATTTAAACTAATTTATCTAAACTACACAGCAAGGGACTTTGCGTCAACGAAACAGTTAGGTAAGGAAAATGACAAGTTTACCTCAACAAGGCCGCGCGGGATTAGCCGAGCGGTCTAGGGCGCTGCAATCGTGAACTGTGCAGCTGGTCCCGGCGGAGGTTCGAATCCTCCATCGGGCATGGATGTATGTGTTTGTCCTTTGGATAATTTAGGCTTCGTAGTGTCTAAGCTTAGAAACTGACGACATTAGCAGTTAAGTCCCATAAGATTTCACACACACACCTCTACGAGGTGGTACTTAATAATTCGACTTTACAAGCAATGCTTCCTTCCCTGGTATTTAGACACAAATCTATAACACAGCTTTAGCACGTATATTAAATACAGGAATTTCTGCTAATGGAAAAAAGTATAAAATATACGATTAACTGTAAACGTTTAAGAACACTTAATATCACATTGGAACTTGCCAAATTTTTCTGTCTTATTCCCAAAATACTTCCCTGGAATAATACAGCACAAGAGTGCCGACGGCCATATTAACGGAAAAATCCACAACGAAGCTCTCAGTGGAACACTGAAATCACCAATACATGCACAATTATATATACAGCAAAACATTTGACTGACCATAAATATAAATAGCCTGAAGCAACAGGGCCTCAGTTCAGAGAATTAGGCTCAAAAAATATTTCAGTAAGCAATCAAGCTCAGACAATACAGGTGATCGTATCGAAGTGTTTGAAGTACTGACCATGACGCATGAGTGGCAGATATTTGATAATCTTGGAAATATGCTGTGCGGCTCCCACCAGCCAGTCCCACACAACATGGAATACCAAAACCGGACGAATTAGCGGGTGTGTACAACAAGACTCCTTACTCAGCTCAGTGGTATAACTGCGACTTCGCTAGTTACAGCAGGTCCTGACTTAAACATAGCTAACAGCCAACTGACCAACCTGTGTCTGGAACTTGAGCTGTGATTCTTTTTAGTTCGGTTTCTCTTGCTGTTTGTCTCCTACAATCCCATCAGTGCTGCTCAAGGCCTACTATAGGACTCAGTCTGCCAGATATAATCAGCGACAAGCTGCAGTCGATTTGCTCTGCCAATAGTAACGTCGCTCAATAATGTCCGAAGTCAATGCCCCCGACTGCTCAATTATTATCACGCATTGAGGTGAAAAAAGTCATGGGACAGAGATCAGCACATATACAGATGACCGTAGTATCGCATACACATGGTATATAAAAGGGCAGCGCATTGTCGGAGCTGTCATATGTACTCAGGTACTCAAGTGATTCTTGTGAAATGGTCCTCGTTTTGATTATAGCCGCAACCTCAGAATTAAAAGACTTCGAACGCGGAATAGTAGTTGGGGCTAGACGCATGGGACATTCCACTTTGTAAATCGTTAGGAAATTCAACATTCCGAGATCCACAGTGTGAAGAGTGTGCCAAGAATACCAAATTTCAGGCACTACTCCTTACTACGAGCAACGCAGTGGCCGATAGTCTTAACGTCCAAGACCAACTCCATTTGCGTAGACATGTCACTGCTAAGAGGCGAGCAGAACGGCGTGGAATAACCACAGAAAGGTGAGTCGAACTTAGACGTATGGACAGTGCGGAGAAATCTGGCGTCAGTGGGCTACTGCAGCAGACTCCCGACGCGTGTGCGCTTTCTAATGGCAGTACATCGCCTGCAGCGATTCTCCTGGTTTTGAAACCACATCGACCGGACCCTGGACGATTGGAAAACCGTGGCCCGGTCGGATGAGTCCTGATTTCAGATAGAATGGTTCAAGTGTGCCCCAGACCCCACGAAGCCATGGACCCAAGTTTTCAACAAGTCTCTGTGCAAGCTGGTGGTGGCTCCATAACGGTAAGGGTTGTGTTTACAGGGAATGGAGTAGGTGTTCTGATATAGCTGAACCGATCATTACGTGGAAATGTTTATGTTCGGATATCGGAAACCATTTTCAGCCTATCCTTTACTTCATGTTACCAATCAGCAATGTCATGTCACTCGACCGCAATTGTTTGCGATTTGTTTGAAGAACATTTTGGGCAATTACAGCGAATGATTTGGCCACACAGATCTCTCGACATGAATCCGATAGAACATTTATGGGACGTAAGCGGGAGGTCAGTTCGTGCACAACATACTGTACCGGCAATACGTTTGTAATTATGGACTGCTAATGGGGGAGCATGGCGCAATATTTGTGCAGGGGACATTCAACGACTTCTTGAGTGCATGCCACATCGAGTTGCTGCATTACAGCAGGTAAAAGGAGGTGCTACAGGGTATTACTAGGCATCTTATGATCTTTGTCACTGAGTTTACACTGCACTATAAGAGAAGAATTGCATCAGTTAAAGTACACCGTAATAGTTACATCCTACGAGAAACAGGTCTTGAGAAACATACGATGTCTAGGTTATTTTGTAGGGCTATGTGAACCATAAAATGAGGTACATATCATTACAATAAAATATATTTATGTGTAAACACATAAAGCCTAATGTTTAAGTACGAAACATTGTAGCTTAACGTGTAAGTGAGCTTTCGAGCATAGCTGTAGCTCAACGTCTTGGTGAACATTTGAAAGTAGTTTTGAGGTACCGCTCAAATGAGTAAATATCAAAGAACAAAAGAAAACCAAAGCATGGAGAACCGATAAAAAATCTCAGTGATGTAGAGGGAATAGGGACTAGTGTCGAATTATAAATTTTGGCAAAATGCTTAAAAAGTATTTTGATAAGAATCTGATTGGTCGTTCAGTATTGTATGTAGTGACTTTATGCTCCAGGTAAATATCTGTAAATTACCTGAGAGGACAAGTTTCCTTCTTTTCGGTACTCCATGTGTTATTGTTGTGGTCGCCAGGCTGGTTTGATGCAGCTCTCCAATCTACACTGCCTTGTGCGACCCTCTTTGTTCCCGTATAACTACTGCAGCCTACATTCTTCTGAATCTGCTTACTCTTTGCAGCTCTTGGCCTCCCTCTAAGATTCCTACCACCCACACTTCCCTCCAATACTAAATTTATGATCCCTTGGTGTCTTGGAATGTGTCCTGTCAGACGTTCCCTTCTACTGGTCAAGTTTTTCCACAAATTCCTTGTCTCCTCAATTCTATTCAGTACCTCGTCGTTAATTACGCGATTGACCTTCTAATTTTCAACATTCTTCTGCAGCACTCCGTTTCGAAATCTTGTATTCTTTTCTTGTCTAAACTGCTTATTGTCACTGTTTCACTTCCATACTTGGCTACCCTCCTGACAAATATCTACAGAAAAGACTTTCTAACACGTAAATCTATATTCAATGATAACAAATTTCTCTTCTTCAGAAATGCTTTTTCTTGCCATCGCCAGTCAGCATTTTTCATCCTTTCCTCCTCGACCATCATCGTTTATTTTGCTGTCCAAATAGCAAAATTCATCTAGTACTTTAAAATGTCTAACCTAATTCCCTTAGCATCCCCTGATTTATTTCGACTACGTTCCATTATCCTTGTTTTGCTTTTGTTCTTGTTCATCTTATGTGCTACATTCAAGATATTATCCATTCCATTCAACTGCTCTTCCAACTCTTTTGCTGTCCCTGACAGAATTACAATCTCGCCGGCAAACCTCAGTGTTTTGTATTTTTTTACCCTCAACTTTAATTCCCACTCCAAATTTTTCTTTGATTTCCTTTGAAGATTGTTTACTGCACATATTCAGTATAATCGGAGATGGGTTACAAATCTGTCGCACTCCCTTCTCAGTCATTGCTTCCCATTCGTGCCCGTCGACTCTTATACCTGACGTCTGATTTCTGTACGAGTCGTAAATAGCGTTTAGATCCCAGAATTTTACCACTACTACCTTCAAATATTCAAAGAGAATATCCTAGTGAACATTGTCAAAAGCATTCTCTAAGTCCACAAACTCTATAAATGTAGGTTTTCCTTTCCTTCTAAGATAAGTCAGTGTTGCTTGGTATGTTCCTATATTTATCCAGAATCCACACTGATCTTCCCCGAGGTCTGCTTCTACCAGTTCTTTCATTCTTCTTTATACAAGCTTTTTCATTCTTCTGCAAAGAATTGGCTCTGAGCACTATGGGACTTAACTTCTGAGGTATCAGTCGACTAGAACTTAGAACAACGTAAACCTAACTAACTTAAGAACATCACACACTTCCATGCCCGAGGCAGGACTCGAACCTGCGACCGTAGCGGTCACGCGCTTCTAGACTGAAGCGCCTAAAACCACACGGCCACACCGGCCGGCCTGCAAGAAATTAGTGTTAGTATTTTGCAGCCGTGACTTATTACACTATTCGTTCGGTAATTTTCACATCTGTCAGCATTTGTTTTGTTTAGAGTTGGAATTACTACATTTTTCCTGTAGACCTAGGATATTTCACCTTTGTCAAATATCTTGCGCACCAGATGGAAGAGCTTTGTCATGGATGGCTCTCCCAATGCCATGAGTAATTCTGATGGAATTTAGTCTAGTCCCAGGGCCTTGTTTAGACATAGATATTTCAGAGTTTTGTCAACTTCTCCTCGCAGTATCATATATCCCCTCTCATCTTCATCTACGTGTACTTCCCTTTCTATAATATTGATTTCAAGTTAATCTCTCTTGTATAAACCTTCAATATACTCCTTCCACCTTTCAGTTTCCCTTATTTGCTTAGGACTGGCTTGCCATCTGAGCTCTTGATATTCATGCAGCTGTTTCTCTCTTACCGAAAGACCACTTTACTTTTCCTACAGGCGGTAGCTACCTTTCCCCTAGTGAAATATGCCTCTAAATCCTTACATTTGACCTCTAGCCATTTCTGCATAACAATATTGCGCTCCTTGTCAATCTCATTTTCAGCATTTGTGTTCCCTTTCGCCTGCTTCATTTGCTGCATTTTTAAATTTTCTCGTTTCATCGATTAAATTCAGTATCCCTTGTGTTATTCCTACTAGGCTTTCCCTTTTTAGCTATTTAATCCTCTGCTGCCATCACTACTTCGTCTCTTCAAACTAGCTATTCATTTTTCGCTCTATTCCTTTCCCTGTTCTAGTCAACCGTTATATAACACTCTCTCTGTACATCTCAACCACCTCTGGTTCTTTCAGCTCATCTAGGTCCCATCTATTTCATTTCCGACCTTTTCCTAATTTCTTCAACTTTAATCTACTATTCATAACCAATAAATCGTGGTAAGAGGCCATATTTGACCTACAAATGCCTTATAATTTAAGTCTTGTTCCGAAATTTCTGTCTTACCATTACATAGTCAATTTGAAATCTTTCAGTGTTTCCAGGTCTCTTACATTGATACTACCGTCTTTTTTGGTTCTTAAGTCAAGTGTTAGCAGTAACCAAATTATCCTCTGTGTAAAATTTTACCAGGCGGCTTCCTCTTTCACTCCTTTTCCCCGGTCCACATTCACCTACTGTTTTTTCTTCTGTTCCCGCATCACGATTAAATTGTCGACTCCTTTAAGTATTTAAATAATTTGTTTGATCTCATCATACATTTCTTCAATCTCATGGCAGGTTGACCTGTACTATTGTGGTAGTCGTGGGCTTCATGTCTACCGTGGGTACGATAATTTGTTCACTATGCTGTTAATTGTAGTTTACCGAAATTGCTATTTTCTTATTCCTTGCTAAACCGACTCCTGCATTACCCCTAACCAGAAGTACTGTTCCTCTTGCCATCGAAATTAACTGCCTCCCACTATACCTAACTGCAATCTATCTATTCTCCTTTTGAAATTTCTGACCTACCTGCCCGATTATGCATCACCTTCATATTCTGTCGAACATCAGTTACTTATGTTTTGTTTCTTTCATATGCATAACAAATGCAGTTTTGTTTTGTGTGTTAACGCCTTCATGAATTTATTGCTGTCATTACATTATAATCTATAAACTCCACAACCAGGGTAAACGTCTTTCCCTTTCCATTAGTCTGATGACATAATTTTGATTGCAATATGTTAGATGTTTTAATGTGAATATTAATTTGGGTTTCCAAAATTTATGATAGATTGTATCTGCTATTTATCCTTCATATGTCTTTTTAATTTAATTGTTTCTCATATTCTTATTTCCTGGTGTCCGATTGTTAGTTTTAGTGTGGTGCCGCCTTTTTTATCGATTTAATTTAAATTTTATCTGTATCTTTCTTTATGACCGCTAGCGTTCGCACTTTGTCTTAGTCTGGGTAATTCTTCGTTTACATTTACTGAATCTATCGGAACTTTTAAAAGCCTGTGACCCATAACAATGAAAAAAAAAAAGAAAATCATTTTAAATGTTTCTGTTCGTTTCCAACTCTAATACACTGAAGATCCATAGAAAATGGTATAGGCATGCGTATTAAAATACAAAGGCATGTAAACAGGCAGAATATGGCACTGCTGTCGGCAAAGCCTGCATAAAACAGCAAATGTCTCGCGCATTTATTCGTTCGGTTACTGCTCCAACAATGACAGGTTATCAAGCTTTAAGTGAGTTTGAATGTGGTGTTATAGTCAATGCACGAGCGATGGGACACAGCATCTCCGATGCATCGATGAAGTGTGAATTTTCCCGTACGACCATTTCACGAGTGTACCGTGAATATCAGGACTCCGGTAAAACATAATATCTCCGACATCGCTGCGGCCGGATAAAGTTCATGTAAGAACGGGCCCAAAGGCGACTAAAGAGAATCTTTCAACGTGACAGAAGTGCAACCCTTCCGTAGATATCTGCAGAGCTTAGTGCTGGGCCGTCAAGAAGTGTCAGCGTGCGAAACATTCAACAAAACATTACCGATATGGGCATTCGGAGCCGAAAGGCCACTCATGTACCCATGATGACAACACGACAAAAAGCTGTACGCCTTGCCTTGGCCCGTGAACAACGACACTGGACTGTTCGACTGGAAACATGTTGCCTTGTCAGACGGGTCTCGTTCCAAATTGTATCACGTGGATGGACGTGTACGGTTGTGGAGACATCCTCATGAATCCATGGACCCTGCATGTCAGCAGGGGGCGGTTCAAGCTGGTGAAAGCTCTGTAAAGGTGTGGAGCGTGTGCACTTGGTGTGATATGGGAGCCCTGCTACTTCTATTTACGACTCTGACAGGCGACACGTTCATAAGCATCCTGTCTGACCAGCTGAATCCATTCATGTACATTGTGCATTCCGATGGACTGGGGCAATTCCAGCAGGACAGTGTGACACCCCACAAATCCAGAATTAATACAGAGTGCCTCCAGCAACACTCTTCTGAATTTAAACATCACCGCTGGCAACCAAGCTCCCCAGACACGAACATTTTTGAGTATATCTGGGATGCCTTGCAACGTGCTGTTCAGAAAAGATTTCCACCACCTCGTACTGCCATGGGATGTGAACAGCCCTGCAGAATTCATGGTGTCAGTCCCATCTAGCACTACTTCAGACATTATTTGAGTCCATGCCATGTCATTTTGAGGCACTTCTGCGTTCTTGTTTGTACCTACACGTTATTAGGAAGGTGTACCAGTTTCATTGGCTCTTAAGTATACCTGCTTCATCTTGTGGTGCATTTTGCTAGGGGCAACAAGGTATGCTTTGATGTTAGCTTCTGATTCATTGAACAGTATTAGAACATCATTAACGTACCTTTTGTGTTATACACTTTTTTCTGTCATTAATTTATATATTATTGTGCTATTCAAGGTTATTCTTTAACATTGTTAATGCATATTGAACCTAAGTTTTGTTAGATATGACAGGAAGTTATCAGTATCAGCAGACACTGTTGGGATCATGTACATTGTTAATGCATGTGGGATAATTATGGTTGCTCTCCTTCGAATAGTATTTTCTGGAGTTGAGAACAAGCAGGCAGTCTGACTGTTTAGCAGTAAATCTTGCAGTGGACATTTGGGGCTTGGAAACCATGTGCAGCTATTAGGGAGAGGACCATCTCGAAGTCCTTACTGGTGTAAGAATGTTAGTCCGAAGAATCTCTTGCACCCATGTGTAGCAATGATTCTGGCCAAAGAGGCGAAAAAACTGCCTACCTGGCTGTACTTGGTAGGAACCTCTAACCACAGCAGGAACAGGGATGTAGCAGGGAAGTAGGTCACCCGGTCAATGCGTTTTGACCATGTCGCAAACGCTCATTGTGTAAAGGGGTGATGACCACAAAATTGGCGAGTTTCCATGTTCGCTGTGGACTGGACGCTATTGAAGGGTCCGTCAGGTGGTGGTGTCTCTCTAACTGCCGAGATTTTTGGAGAACCTCAGCCCTTCGGAAGAATTTTAGAACGAAACGCAATATTTACGGCAGCTCTGAAATGGTGTGGCACAAAGAACTTCTCTTACTTTAGCTGAGGCCCCTGACTGGACATGCTTTGATGTTTGGCCCGTCCTGATAATCATCTCAGTCATAAATAACTTGTTCACTTTTGGCATAAATGGAAACTTAACACGCGCTGTCTAAAGTGCCTGTGAGAAAAACAAGCCGGCAGTGTGACGTCTTCTCCCCTCTGCATGGGAATTTGTGAGTCAGGGATTGGCTGCTTCTCCAGAAAAGACAAGAATATAATTAATTTTGATTAGGATTGGCCAGTGGGTAGAGCAGACGAAATAGAGGGGAGACATGGAGAAGATGGAGTCTTGTAATTGGCATGGTTGAGTCAGTATTTTAGGGAGTTTACCTGGGTTTAATGGAAAGGGAGGAGATAAGAAAACTGGGTATTCTTATTCAGACTCTGATCTGGAAAGGAAATTCTGGGCTTGACACTTGTTATGAGTGGTTTACTCTTAGGACTATTGTCCTGAGCCTGACTTCACACTGGCATTCGTCTTGACAGGGAAGGCTGTTATGAAGTCTTATCTGTACCGACAGTTTACACTTAGTCATCTTGGACAACTCGCTGTGCAAAGGGCAATCTTATTCCCGTCGATCTGGAATCTTCCATGATTTCGTCAAAGAAAAATTGAGATCCACCTATCATTCTAACAGATCGGCAGCGTGCGATATTGCATATTTTGTGCCCACGATATCGAATTACAGGCGCCACACATCGCTAAGCTACCATCGAGAGAGAGGTATTGTATTGCTGTTCAAACTTTTTAGGGTAAACAGAATCACAGTCTTGCCCCTGTTCTCTGCTACAACAACGCCGGCCGAAGTGGCAGTGCGGTTCTAGGCGCTGCACTATCGAACCGTGAGACCGCTACGATCGCAGGTTGGAATCCTGCCACGGGCTTGGATGTGTGTGATGTGCTTAGGTTAGGTAGGTTTAACTAGTTATAAGTTCTAGTGGACTAATGACCTCAGAAGTTGAGTCCCATAGTGCTCAGAGCCATTTGAACCATTTTTTGCTACAACAACGAAGTATGTCTTGTGCATAGAATAAATCAATCAAAGCCTATTCAGCCTTAGATAATTTAAGATTGTGTTATCCATGTTTTTAGCAAGTGCAAATAGATTAATAAGACAAACGTAAGTCTTTGCAAACCAATTGCCACCACGTGGAGGGCTAACTGTTTCTTGCATCTATTTATGTTGCTAGCAGTTTATGATTCATTTGTCGTCTCGCTTAACGTGTATTGTCTGTTCCATTTTATGATCAATAAACTTTTGCCATAATTTTTATAAAAGATGAATCCCATGTTAATATATTAATTCCCCACCAACAATTGACTACAATAATGATGGGGGTCAAGCATTTCATTAAATTATTTCAGCTTCCAACTTTTATTTACATTTTGACAAGAGTGATAACCTCTACTGCGGGCTAGCAACGACAGTCTTTGTCAGAGGGCAGAATCCATTTAACAAATGCATGGCCAGGTAGGCAAGAGGGAGGCTTACAAGTTAAAGTGATTGCTATCGGGGCGTAAGCTTATAGTCACCTGTAGCTTTTCATATCAAACTGAAAGAACATTATAGTCTTGCAGGGCATCAAAACACTTACTGAATTGTTGAGAAAGTTTTCTGCTAGAGTATCTGCTAAACTATTCCTCTTACCTTGCCGTTCTGCCTGATGATAGATCTTTCAAATAAAGGCAAAGTAGTTGTAGCTAAGTGACAGTCAGTTCTAGTATTTCTCCAGTACAAATCTTTTAGACGTACTGAGGTACTCTTTCTAATATAGGTACATTCGTACACACCGCGTTACAAAAAAGGTACGGCCTAACTTTCAGGAAACATTCCTCACACACATATAAGGAAACGATATTATGTGGACATGTGTCGGGAAACGCTTAATTTCCATGTTAGAGCTCATTTTAGTTTCGTCACTATGAACTGTACTTCCTTGATTCACAGCCAGTTGGCCCAATTGAAAGAAGGTGATGCTGACTTCGGTGCTCGTGTTGACATGCGACTCATTGCTCTACAGTACTGGCATCAAGCACATCAGTACGTAGCATCAACAGGTTAGTGTTCATCACGAACGTGGTTTTTCAGTCAGTGCAATGTTTACAAATGCGGAGTTGGCAGATGCCCATTTGATGTATGGATTAACACGAGGCAATAGCCGTGGCGCGGTACGTTTGTATCGACACAGATTTCCAGAACGAAGGTGTCCCGAAAGGAAGACGTTCGAAGCAGTTGATCGGCGTCTTAGGGAGCACGGAACATTCCAGCCTATGCCTCGCGACTGGGGAAGACCTAGAACGACGGGGGCACTTGCACTGGACGAGGCAATTCTTCATGCAGTTGACGATAAGCCTAATGACAGTGTCAGAGAAGTTGCTGCTGTACAAGGTAATGTTGACCACGTCATTGTATGGACAGTGCTACGGGAGAACCAGTTGTTTCCGTACCATGTACAGCGTGTGCAGGCATAATCAGCAGCTGATTGGCTTCCACGGGTACACTTGTGCGAATGGTTCATCTAACAATGTGTCAATCCTCATTTCAGTGCAAATGTTCTCTTTACGGATGAGGCTTCATTCCAACGTGATCAAACTGTAAATATTCACAATCAACATGTGTGGACTGACGAGAATTAGCACGCAATTGTGCAATCACGTCATCAACACAGATTTTCTGTGAACGTTTGAGCAGGCATTGTTGGTGATGTCTTGATTGGGCCCCATGTTCTTCCACCTACGCTCAGTGGAGCACGTTATCATGGTTCCTTCGGGATACTCTATCTGTGCTGCTAGAACATGTGCCTTTAAAAGTACGACAGAACATGCGGTTCATGAACGATGGATCTCCTGCACACTTCTGTCGAAGTGTTCGTACGCTTCTCAACAACAGATTCGGTGACCGATGGATTGGTAGAGGTGGACCAATTCCATGGCCTCCTCGCTCTCCTGACCTCAACCCTATTGACTTTCATTTATGGGGGCATTTGAAAGCTCTTGTCTATGCAACCTCGGTACCAAATGTAGAGACTCTTCGTGCTCGTATTGTCGACGGCTGTGATACAATACGCCATTCTCAAGGGCTGCATCAGCGTATCAGGGATTCCATGCGACGGAGGGTGGATGCATGTTTCGTCGCTAACGGAGGACATTTTGAACGTTTCCTGTAACAAAGCGATTGAAGTCACGCTTGTACGTTCTGTTACTGTGTATTTCCATTCCATGATTAATGTGATTTGAAGAAAAGTAATAAAATTAGCCCTTACAAGGAAAGTAAGCGTTTCCGGACACATGTCCACATAACACATTTTCTTTCTTTGTGTGTGAGGAATGTTTCCTGATAGTTTGGCTGTACTTTTTTGTAACACCGTGTATAAAGCCGTTAAGTCAAATGAAGCTAACATGGCGTATGTTGGAATTGGATTACTAGAAAGCAAATATATTTGCTAATAACCGTGTTTAATGTTTGTCTGGTTCGTAAAAATATATTCGTCCTTTCAATATTTATGAAGTAATTTACTTAATTCGTAATACGGTGTATGTTCTTTTAAACTGTATGTCGTAATTATGTTTAAATGCTCACGTATAGATCGAGCTACAACGATGTTCAAATGCTCAACAAGACGTCGAGAAACGATGTCTCGTTCGTAAGTACCCGAGTTAATCTGTTTTCATATGAATGAATATCATTATAACAAAATACACCTTCATTTTAAGGTTCACACAGCCCTACAAAATAAGCTAGATCTCACATGTTTATCAAGCCCTGTTTCTCGTTGGCTGTAAATATTACAGTGTGATCAAGTTAATTCAATTCTGCTATTTAGTACAGTGTATAGTAATAATGTTACACTTAATACTAAGGTATTGAAAACCCTATTAAAAAAAAATTTCATGAGTAAGTTTAACCATAATGACCTGGACCACAGTCTACAAAGCCTGGTTCCCGATCTTGAGACGATGATGGTCACATTGTGCATCTCACAGTTCTTGTAACCTTTGTGATTTGCGTTTAATTATCATTATACATGGGAATGTATTGGTGTGCCACCCATTAAAGTAAGTGTTTCCATCAAACAAGCCACCAAAACAGGCTACATGCTGTGTTTCGTACTTCTTAAGTATTCGGTAATATTTATATGGTAACATCTTATACCATTTGAACCAGTTTAAATAAGTTGATTCCAACGTACTGCTAACAAATGACTTTGTTAACCTTTTCTCAAGATTATTGGGTGAGAGAAAGCCATAACCATGTACATATGTTTTTGTCTTCTGTAACAATTTACTAAGCACTATTTTACCATGTGAAATTTATCTTACGTTATTTCCTTGCTCTAGATATGGCATGGACAGTGTCTTGAAAGGAGGATATAAGATGATCATCAACAAAAGCAAAACGAGGATAATGGAATGTAGTCGAATGAAGTCGGATGATGCTGAGGGAATTAGATTGGGAAATGAGACACTTAAAGTAGTAAAGGAGATTTGCTATTTGGGGAGCAAAATAACTGATGATGGTCGAAGTAGAGATGATATAAAATGTAGACTGGCAATGGCAAGGAAAGCGTTTCTGAAGAAGAGAAATTTGTTAACATCGAGTATAGATTTAAGTGTCAGGAAATCATTTCTGAAAGTATTTGTATGGAGTGTAGTCATGTATGGAAGTGAAATATGGACGATAAATAGTTTGGACAAGAAGAGAATAGAAGCTTTCGAAATGTGGTGCTACAGAAGAATGCTGAAGATTAGATGGGTAGATCACATAACTAATGAGGAAGTATTGAATAGGGTTGGGGAGAAGAGAAGTTTGTGGCACAACTTGACCAGAAAAAGGGATCGGTTGATAGGACATGTTCTGAGCCATCAAGGGATCACCAATTTAGTATTGGAGGGCAGTGTGGACGGTAAAAATCGAAGAGGGAGACCAAGAGATGAATACTCTAAGCAGATTGAGAAGATTGTAGGTTGTAGTAGGTACTGGGAGATGAAGAAGCTTGCACAGGATAGAGTAGAATGGAGAGCTGCATCAAATCAGTCTCAGGGCTGAAGACCACAACAACAACAACAACAACAACAACAGATCTCATATTATTATAACAACATAAGAAAGTGAATATGTGTTGCAAATACGCTTCTCGGGTACGCCACCGGATCGCATTGTGTAAATCGCAGCTGCTCCACATCATCAGGTGGTGGTAGCTGCTGCTGTCACTGCTGCAAGGCGCCTTTGCAACAGATCCGTCGGGAAAGCATGAAAAGTCAATTCTGTGTATGTGTTGTCTCATTTTGAAGTACCTAATTGTGCACCTTCAGCTAATAACCTAGACCTTGAATTGTGGCATGTCCTTCCGATGTGTTTATGTCCCTTATTGTACTATGGCAAGATGCTCTCACTTTTGTGCCACGTTCCTCATATCAAAGTATACATTATACTTAAACAAGTATATAAAACAGCACTACAGTTGGAAATTCCAATAAGACGTCTACTGTTAGAAGAAATTTTAATACATGATATAACAATTTGTAAAACTTTCCTCCTGCCATAGTCCAATAAAATGAACTATTCTAATACTTTTATCTATTCAGCGTCCCACTTGACGTCGATCGTTAACACGTTAAAAAACACTTAATGTTAACTACCTTACTGGAAATAATTTTTTTCTACTTTAAAAATTGACAAAGTGTTATACCCGTAGTATTTTCCATTTTATGTGGCTCAAATTGTGTTATTTTCTATTTTCAGTGATTCACATTGTATTGTCTCATATGCTGTTACATGCACGTATATGTATTGTTAAAAAACCTAGAAAATATTTATTAGATTTCGTGAGATGCTGTCATCTGCTCATAGTCCTCTGTATTATTGTATTAGTGCAACTGGTATCTGGCAGTATGCAGCCAGCAGTAACTGAAACATATGGGGCACTTCTTTGAGTGCGACATCTGTGTGACTCTGTGTTACGATGAGGACACTGTTAGATATTTTTAAACATTTTACACTCTGTTCTTCTTGAGGTAATGTTATCAAAACCATATGTTGGAATTTTTATATGCATTGTAATAACGTACCTCAAAGTAAGATTTTTTAATTTCTAATTCACAGACCGTTATTATGATACAAAAACCAACTTGCTGTTCATCGCATGATTTCATACACTGTTGAGGTACTAACGTCGATCAGCCCAACCAAATGGAGTTGTGCTATTTGACGGAACTTGCAGACATGGTTTTGGTATATGAACAAGCCAAAGAAGCGGCAAGATTGTACTGAATCAGATATCCGTGTGGAAGACATCCGGCTCACAACATGTTTCCAAGACTCTTCCAACGATTAAGTGAAACAAGGCAACTGGTACTATAATACGACGACCGAGAAGGACGACGAATTACACCGACGCCGGACTTGGAAGGTGGAGTGCTCGTTCGAGTGGATGAGGCACTTGCGATCCGTAGCCGGTCAGCTACAAGTGAAATGAATGTTTTTCAGAGTGCTGTTGGCCGAGTACCACCATCCACAGAGAATGCGGGCTTTGATTCCTGTGACTTCCGATCTCGTGTTGTGTTCATCGAATGGCTCCTGTAGCGCCTAATAGTCTATCCTCACTTTCCAACGTATGTACTTTTCACGGATGAAGCCCGTCCCATCATAGACCGTATTAAAAACAGTCGCAATGGTCATGTCTGGGCCGATGAGAAGCCGCACGATACAATTCCATAGAGCCATCAACAAAGATAACTCGATGTGTGTCACAGGCATGGTCATTGGAATGAGATTTTTCACTCTGCAGCGGAGTGTGCGCTGATATGAATCTTCCTGGCAGATTAAAACTGTGTGCCGGACCGACTCTCGAAGTCGGGAACTTTGCCTTTCGCGGGCAAGTGCTCTACCAACTGAGTTACCCAAGCACGACTCACAGCCCGTCCTCACAGCTTTACTTCTGCCAGTACCTCGCCTCCTACCTTCCAAACTTTACAGAAGCTCTTCTGCGAACCCTGCAGAACTAGCACTCCTGAAAGAAAGGATATTGCGGAGACATGGCTTAGCCACAGCCTGGGGGATATTTCCAGAATGAGAGTTTCACTCTGCAGCGGAGTGAGCGCTGATATGAAACTTCCTAAGAGATTAAAACTGTGTGCCCGACCGAGACTCGAACTCGGGACCTTTGCCTTTCGCAGCCAAGTGCTCTACCAACTGAGTTACCCAAGCACGACTCACAGCCCGTCCTCACAGCTTTACTTCTGCCAGTACCTCGCCTCCTACCTTCCAAACTTTACAGAAGCTCTTCTGCGAACCCTGCAGAACTAGCACTCCTGAAAGAAAGGATATTGCGGAGACATGGCTTAGCCACAGCCTGGGGGATATTTCCAGAATGAGAGTTTCACTCTGCAGCGGAGTGAGCGCTGATATGAAACTTCCTAAGAGATTAAAACTGTGTGCCCGACCGAGACTCGAACTCGGGACCTTTGCCTTTCGCAGCCAAGTGCTCTACCAACTGAGTTACCCAAGCACGACTCACAGCCCGTCCTCACAGCTTTACTTCTGCCAGTACCTCGCCTCCTACCTTCCAAACTTTACAGAAGCTCTTCTGCGAACCCTGCAGAACTAGCACTCCTGAAAGAAAGGATATTGCGGAGACATGGCTTAGCCACAGCCTGGGGGATATTTCCAGAATGAGAGTTTCACTCTGCAGCGGAGTGAGCGCTGATATGAAACTTCCTAAGAGATTAAAACTGTGTACCCGACCGAGACTCGAACTCGGGACCTTTGCCTTTCGCAGCCAAGTGCTCTACCAACTGAGCTATCCAAGCACGACTCACAGCCCGTCCTCACAGCTTTACGTCTGCCAGTATCTCGTCTCCTACCTTCCAAACTTTACACAAGCTCTCCTGCGAACCCTTGCTACAAAAGTTTTGCAGGGTTCGCAGGAGAGCTTCTGTAAAGTTTGGAAAGTAGGAGACGAGATACCGGCAGAAGTAAAGTTGTGTGTAGGGGGTGTGTGTCGTGCTTGGGTAGCTCAGTTGGTAGAGCACTCGCGCGAAAGTCAAAGGTCCCGAGTTCAAATCTCAATCCGGCACACAGTTTTAATCTGCCAGGAAGTTTCAGGCATGGTCATTGATTACGTAGTAAGCTCCCTTTTTGTTTCTCCCCGTTTTGATGCACTAATGTACACTTTGTTCATCACACACATACTACTTAAGATCCCTGGAACGTGTCTCACGTGTTATTGTTCGACGGACGTGTTGTTCAACATGATGCAACCCAGTTTCACTTTTGGACTGAGTGTTAATGAACACCTTGAAAAGTGGATAGGCAAATGAGGTCTGGTTTCGTGGAAAGCACATTCAGTTGATCTCGCCCCATTCTTATTCCCAGGCCATGAGATAAGTTCGCTGTACGAGATGCCTGTCGAGACTGAAGAGTATTTCCTGACAAGACTTCTTGCTGCCCGCGACACTGTGCAAACGTCACCGGGGATATTACAACGGTTACGACAAAACGTTGTCGGACGATGCCATGCCTGCATTGACACTGGTGGACGGCAGTTTGAATAACTGTTATAAATGCAGCAGCTTGTGAAACTTGTGCAGGTAAATACAATTCATTATTACTGTTAACTTATGGTTTTCGGTCCCTCTGGCCACAGGTTACATGTGCTGTTACCAGTGCATCAACAGAGAAAATAATCTGAGGTATTGAACAGTATACAGCGGGAATTTTGTACGTCATGGTCGGGGTTCGGATGAATGGGGCTCCCAGTTTGAGTGCTACACGAAGCTGAGGCGGTATTTGAGTGGAAATTCCTTCGTGTGTTTCGACTTAGTCCTTTCTGGACTAGAGTCTTGCCCCTCAAATTGATACATTTATCCTTCTCTTTAACCCCGATAAGTTTGTAACATTTTCAAGGAGTCACCCTGTATGAAGGCTTGTCGTGGCAAATTCGTAAGTTTCTCGGAAAACCACGGTTGACTGTTACTATCTAAGTAGTGGACAACCCAGTTGATGGATTTATCTATTGAGAAAATCGGAGTGATTATTAGTGGCTCTGCGACTCAGTAGCGTATCGATCTTTTTATTTGGTTGTTTAATTGGGAATACAGTTTGTTCAGTAATATTTCCGATTGTTATCCCGTTAGAGGTAGCTTACCTATACTTTTGCAGAATCTTCTCCAGCGAGAAAAATTACTAATTGCTCCTTTGTGTTAGAAGGATAGCTGTCTGCTGGTCTGAGTTCTGAGAAAGACTAATGACAACTGTGAGAGTGATACTGGAGCCCCTAGATAGTTCGAGTCTTTGTGTCACTTTGTTAG
The DNA here is from genome assembly GCF_023897955.1 of Schistocerca gregaria. NCBI lineage: Eukaryota > Metazoa > Arthropoda > Insecta > Orthoptera > Acrididae > Schistocerca > Schistocerca gregaria. The sequence continues at coordinate 101,182,464 of NC_064920.1, forward strand.
TAATAATCTTAGGATATGTACAGTCAGATTATCCATTTTTCTCTAGTTTCACCGAAGAACTATAAAATATCAAGGTGCAGTGGTATTTCAGCTTACAAATGGACTGTTTCGAGTTTCCACATCTTTTGCAATAAATTACTTAGAAAAGTAGTTCAACGTAAAAGACAACTTATGAAGTGGTAGGTATTTGTTATTGAATTCTCTAATGGATAGGATAAAAGTGGCAGAAGAGGTGAAGAGTGGAACTGCGGAAAATGTGGAGCTCGCAGCTAGGGAGTGTACACATTAAAGAAAAAGAAATATGAATCTGCATTACTGTATTAATACATTGCTTGCACCTTTTTAAAACTGTTGCTTGAACTGATATTATACACTAACAATATAGAGAACAACCAAGAAAAAGAGGAATATACACTCCTGGAAATTGAAATAAGAACACCGTAAATTCATTGTCCCAGGAAGGGGAAACTTTATTGACACATTCCTGGGGTCAGATACATCACATGATCAAACTGACAGAACCACAGGCACATAGACACAGGCAACAGAGCATGCACAATGTCGGCACTAGTACAGTGTATATCCACCTTTCGCAGCAATGCAGGCTGCTATTCTCCCATGGAGACGATCGTAGAGATGCTGGATGTAGTCCTGTGGAACGGCTTGCCATGCCATTTCCACCTGGCGCCTCAGTTGGACCAGCGTTCGTGCTGGACGTGCAGACCGCGTGAGACGACGCTTCATCCAGTCCCAAACATGCTCAATGGGGGACAGATCCGGAGATCTTGCTGGCCAGGGTAGTTGACTTACACCTTCTAGAGCACGTTGGGTGGTACGGGATACATGCGGACGTGCATTGTCCTGTTGGAACAGCAAGTTCCCTTGCCGGTCTAGGAATGGTAGAACGATGGGTTCGATGACGGTTTGGATGTACCGTGCACTATTCAGTGTCCCCTCGACGATCACCAGAGGTGTACGGCCAGTGTAGGAGATCGCTCCCCACATCATGATGCCGGGTGTTGGCCCTGTGTGCCTCGGTCGTATGCAGTCCTGATTGTGGTGCTCACCTGCACGGCGCCAAACACGCATACGACCATCATTGGCACCAAGGCAGAAGCGACTCTCATCGCTGAAGACGACACGTCTTCTTTCGTCCCTCCATTCACGCCTGTCGTGACACCACTGGAGGAGGGCTGCACGATGTTGGGGCGTGAGCGGAAGACGGCCTAACGGTGTGTGGGACCGTAGCCCAGCTTCATGGAGACGGTTGCGAATGGTCCTCGCCGATACCCCACGAGCAACAGTGTCCCTAATTTGCTGGGAAATGGCGGTGCGGTCCCCTACGGCACTGTGTAGGATCCTACGGTCTTGGCGTGCATCCGTGCGTCGCTGAGGTCCGGTCCCAGGTCGACGGGCACGTGCACCTTCCGCCGACCACTGGCGACAACATCGATGTACTGTGGAGACCTCACGCCCCACGTGTTGAGCAATTCGGCGGTACGTCCACCCGGCCTCCCGCATGCCCACTATACGCCCTCGCTCAAAGTCCGTCAGCTGCACATACGGTTCACGTCCACGCTGTCGCGGCATGCTACCAGTGTTAAAGACTACGATGGAGCTCCGTATGCCACGGCAAACTGGCTGACACTGACGGCGGCGGTGCACAAATGCTGCGCAGCTAGCGCCATTCGACGGCCAACACCGCGGTTCCTGGTGTGTCCGCTGTGCCGTGCGTGTGATCATTGCTTGTACAGCCCTCTCGCAGTGTCCGGAGCAAGTATGGTGGGTCTGACACACCGGTGTCAATGTGTTCTTTTTTCCATTTCCATGAGTGTATTTGTCTTCCCTTTGAGAGTAAGCATTCAGACAGCGATAATTGCTATAAAAGTCTCATACAGCAAAGCGTTACAGAATAGTGTGATTTCTTTTAGTATAGAGATCTCTGCTTTTACTTTACAAAGAATGAGTATGAGCATGTCGCCCATCTTCATTCCACATGCTGTAGTTACATAGTGACCTCCCTTGAGGGACTGTCAGTCACTGTCATAAACTTTGTTTATTACTGTGAAGTGACATATCTTTCACGACAAGTTACTATATAACGACATATGATCTGAAGAAGGACGAGATTGACAGAAAGCATCAATTTGGAATAAAAAGCAGAGAACTCTATACTAAAAAAATAAGCAGTTTTGTATAAAGAAGGACTGCGGATAAAAATACGAGTTACTTTATGCACTCAGATCGGAGTATTTACAAACTCACAGTCAGTTCTGAAACTATGAAAAGAGTAAAGCAAAAAAGAAGGGGTAAAACGGAGAAAATACAGTCAGAGTGAAATTAACAAAATTATTTTCATAAATAAAGTGGACATATGACGACATGTATATGCTTTAACATGTTTAATAGAATAATGTTAGCAAATAATCGGAAATTAACGTGAGTTACATTTGTCTGCGAAGGTACACATCGCTGTGTTACAGTTGAAAGAAAAAGGGAAAGATATTTATTTGTCAATATTTGCGTCGAATGATACTCATTCATTAAAATAAGAAAGAAGAATTCAGTTGATACTAAAGTAATGTACGGAAAATAGAAAATCATTTTACTGACGAGACAAAGGAAGTCAGAGTTTGCTGCTACCTCTCGTAATTACAAGAAACTGGAAGTGAACTTTTGAACGTATAATAAACCTTTCATGTATGACACCTCCTTTATTGTTAATAGTATACAGGGTATTAAGGAGAATGTGTTAAAAATTTACCTATGGTGCAATATATACACTGCTGAAAAAAAAATTAGTACACTTTTTACAAGTTTCCAATGTACTCAAGATATATTGTAGAAACAAATCATGTGGAGTACATGAAATGATAAAATTTACGGATCAACAGCACAAGCGGTTCTGAGGTACGAGGCGGGGAATACTGTCCTGGGATACGTTATTCCATGTCTGATCGAGTTGTTCTAATACTTCTCTAAGTGTTGTTGGTTGGCGGGTGTCACGAGTCACTTTTGGTTCCATCATATCCCTCACGTCCTCGATTGGAGACTTGTGCGGAAATCGTGCTGGCCAGGGAAGTTACTCCACGTCTTGAAGAGCACGTTGAGTTTCACGGGCAGTGTGTGGGCGAGCACAATTTTGTTGATACAAGAAATCATTTCCCTGTTGCTAGAACGGTAAAAGGGTAGGTCTAACGTTCTGAACGTACCGAGAGCTAGTTACCATTCCCTCTGGGAGCCCCCAAATGTGAACGAGGTCTGTAGCTCACCACATCCCAGACCAAAAGGCCTGTGGTGGGAGTAGTGTGACTTGGACGAATCCATTCTACGAGACAGAGTTCCCCGCATCTATGTCGTACGCGCAAACGACTAACACTTCCGTGCTGACACTTTCGTCGCTGAAGAGCACGTCGCCCTGTTCAGTCCTCCAAGTGATGTTCTGACGGCACAAGTCGAGCTGTGCGGTCGATCCTGTGGCGTGAAAGGAGGACGTAGTGCCCATTGTCCCACTGCTAATAGCAGTATAGTAGCAGTTCGTGTTGACACATCTGAGATCACCAGCCTTCTCATCTTTGCTGTGGTCTACACGATAGGCAACTCTATCCATAAAATAGACTATCCGGTCGGGTGTCTGTGCTGTGTGGACGTCCAGAACCTTGTCCATCCTGGTGGACGTCTGTGCTGCGTGGACGTCCAGAACTTTGTCTAAAGGTGTGAGAATGTTCATGTGACCACAGATACCAGCATCGTTGCACATTAGATGCAGCGCGTCCAACATGTGTGGCTATTTTCCGAAAGGACCATCCAGCCACTCGGAAGGCCACTCTCGAACCCTTTCAGTCTCGCTCAGCTGTTGGAACCACGAGTGTGCCTCCGTGGCATGGTTGCCTCCTTGCTTCTCACGTTTACACTACACTGAGCCTTCTGGCTGTGAGCTGTCGCTGTCATAGAGCAGACACAGACGGCAGCCTGGTAGCTCTCACACTACGCTATCTGTTGGCGGAAGACGTTGGAACCATTATTAGTACATGAATATCTGACAAGTGGTATATGTCACAAACGGACCAAAATCGATGTCTTTTGCAGATGTACTAATATTTTCCAGTAGTGTATTTTAATCACGGTAATACTAGTAATTCTACGCTCAAAAAATTTGTAAGTTTTTGACAAGAACGTATGTCTATGAGCAGTCATATGGATAAGGAACGTGTCGGTTGCACGCATGTGTATACTTATTACCCACAAAAGGTTGCTGTTTACGTAGACCTACTTTTTATTGTTCCCATGAGGAAAAGAGAAATATATAGAGAAGCGCCAGATCTTCCTTTGCGCCAATAGAACATTTGATTCGAGGTTTGGGTCCTAAAGTGTCATACGCTGTGAAGGCAGTTGTACAGTTCATCAAGTTTCGTAAGCTACTCCTCATTAATGGCAAAGTACTTTCTGCTACTCCCAACGCCAGTGTTTTTTTCCGTCAAATTTTACGTCAGAGACAAATATGTTTCTCAAGGAAAATGGGAAAGACCCTGACGCCAAATAGTTACACTGAACGTTTCTTCGGTAGCTTTAATCTCACCCTACTTGAACTGAAACATGAAACTGCGACAATGAGACACATAGAAAAATGGTTCAAATGGCTCTGACCACTATGGGACTTAACATCTATGGTCATCAGTCCCCTGGAACTTAGAACTACTTAAACGTAACTAACGTAAGGACATCACACAACACCCAGTAATCACGAGCCAGAGAAAATCTCTGACCCTGCCGAGAATCGAACCCGGGAACCCGGGCGTGGGGAGCGAGGACGTTACCGCAAGACACGTAGAGCAGGGTGTAGTCTTCACACTACGTAATATACGGTTCACCACTTTTTAGAGACGTTGCACAGTTGTAGTTCCTTTTTAGAAACGAATAGTCAGGAACGTCCTTGTGAAGCCGCTGCACCACTCATTTGCCACTCACCATTCGGCGTCTGATCCGCTGGAAACTTAAGCAAATACAACAATATGTAGCTCTTATTGAAATGCGGGTAAGCTACCATACAAATTTTGTAAGCTGCCTACGGACCACTGTACGTATCTGGCACCTCATACTGAGTATATCTCCGTGCAGGATTCAAAGCAGTCGCGATTAAGTATCACAAAATACACATTTTTAAGACGTTAAGATTTGTTACTGACTACAGTTAATTGGATTATCCACTCTGCGGTGCACATATTGACTATTCGGCCGTGCAGAGTGAAAGTGTGAATGTCTACATTTCTGAGTAGCGACTCAGGTTCGCTTCCAGAACCAGTACACCAGTACAGAGCTTGTCCGTACAATCTGGTATCCGTTCGTGAGATGACAATACGATCACTATTTTCTTCTACCAACCGTAATATTTTGATCTCGATGGACCATAGTAGCTGTTTTAATTTACACAGAGACTTTTCCTAATATCCCGCGTCTCGCGCGTTGGATGCAACGTTGGTTCTTGCGCTGAATCAGCCATCCGTTGTTGCAGAAGTTTAGCTGAGCATGTTCTGTCTGGTTATTAACGAGATGTGAGCACATAAAACACACAGTTGCACATAGAATTTTTCCGAAAAACTAAAGACGAACTATTCCAATGTAGAACAAATTAATTAAAGTAGCAGGGAATGAAGGTCCATGTTGCGAATGAAACGAACTGGCTAAGTTACATCACAACCGCAGGTGGGAAATTTGAAAGCCTACAATCATTTTACTTACTTTAAACTTATGCTACATACGAGACTATGAACTTCGTCTTATTCTCAGAATAGTTTCTAATTTATATCAGAGATGACCATTCTACGTATGGGTAAGTGTAACTTGACTTACGTTAATTCACTTTCGGAGGGGGAGGATTTTCACAAATCGCAATAAAATAAACACGGGAGGTTGTTAACCATGGTTAACAAGTACAATAAATAGAATCCTTACTGTAGCTCTCAGGCATACACCATGTTGTAAAGGAACTGCGTGTTAGATATACCATTTATGCAACGCAAAAGTTTTTGCCATCTGAGTTCCACATTACTTAATGACGTGTCTTCGTCTCCGCTGGATCGTGTCCACACACATTTACCTGCATATCTGAATTGTTTAAAAAAAATTAACTCCAGTCTCTGCTTACGGCAGGCTAACTCACCCCAGGTTTGAATATAATTAAAATGAATGGGTACGAACGGAGAACGAGGTTCCTGAATGGGCACACAAATGGGACACGTGGAAAAATTATTTAAACAAACACTACGTGGAGAAGGTAATAATTTCATAAGAATCTCAACTATACTCAAATTTAATATAATGACTAACCTTTGATTACGACAGAATTTGTCGAAGCCAAAATAGGAATGCATCACCGGCAGAATCAAGCTTAATGAGGTAGATCGGAAACGTTAATCACATTGGCAATGTCATAGAAATTCCTAAAAGTTTACGTCCCCGTTTGTCTCTAACACGTGTTGGCTGGATGCTAGCTGGATTTCAACGCTGCCCCCAGAAGTGATTACGTCGTGTTTCACGCGAACAGCAGGACGCAAAATCAACAGTCCATAAGATGTTGCATAAGCAGTTCCACCTATTTGCCTACAATGGGCTAATCGTCATACCACTGAAGGCAATTGATCGTCATTCGCGTGTTCATGCTGGTCTGAATATATAATGACAATGACCTCATGAAAATGTGTAGGTCTCTAGATGAAGCAACGTTTCATATTCGTAGATATGTGAAGCAGAGCTGCATTAGGGTTTGGGACTTCGAAAACACGTATAACACACGACAATACATCCATGTCAGCCCAAATCTTAATGTTTGGTGTGGTATAATGTACAACAGGGTGTTGTGCCTATTTTTCATAGCAGAAGAAACCATAACGGAAAATGTAAACCTTGACATGCTCGAACAGCGGGATGCATTGAATGAAACCTGTTGAATGAAACTGGTCGTGATGGCTCCACTGCATAGCGCCAATGCTCTTCTACTCTTAGTTCTTATAGTTTAGTCAAGGATCATGTGTATACAACACCAGTGAATGACAATGAGTCGTACACGAATCACTGAATTAATCAGAATTATTGGTGCTGTAATGCTGACACGTACATAGGCGCAGGTCGAACATCGTCTTGATGTTGTATCAGCAACGAGTGTAGCACATAGTGAAACTATGACATAGTAGGGAAATACTTTGAGAACTGCTACACGTTTCCTAATAAACCACAATGTTCTAGCCCCAGACATTCCCAAGTCATGGTTGATCGGGACCCTTTATAAGTTTGGTCTTAGTGTCAGTATTTTGTAGTAGTGTTACAATTTGTAAAGATGTATGACGTCGATGATTATGTGATAAGGCCTCAGTAGCCTGCCCACCTGACATGACAAAATAAATAAGAAACTATTGTGGCTGTGAAAACTCTATTTCCTAGAGAAATGTTTGTATCTGCTATGGGCCGATAGTAATTAACTCTAAAAATATAGTGATAATTTAGCTCCAATTTGTTGTTGGATTTTATAGGAAGCTATCTGAGCTTCAGAAACATAACAATGTTAATGTAGATTGGAACCTTCGATTATATATATCGCAGTATAGAGGTAAAACAGTTATTCATCTCACATACCTCTGGGAAAACTATCTTCCTGTTAATAACACATCTAACTCTCGTACATACATTTTAAATCCAGCTTGTGAGTACACGTACGTGACGGTATGCTGCAGAATTGTACGTAAACGTTGTTAAAGCTTTTAAAGGCACATGGAATAATAACAAAGAAACCTAAGTGTGTAATACGCGAGAGCAAAAACGTAATTACAAAGAAAATCTCAACCTAATTCTTGGTAAAAAGGTCACAGCTAATTAAATCCCAGTGTCCACTGTATGGCTCAGAGAAAAAGCGTGGACAGAACTTGCACTGGAAAATAATGTCACTTTACAGGTACACATTTTTTTACACACAAGGACATAAGCAGTAATGGCTTGCATGGGACACGTGTACTAGCCAACTAAAAGTGGACTACTCACAATAGCTATAATTATTCGTCTGCAAATAGGGTAAATACTGATGTAACGTTGCTCAATTTATTGTCCTCAGTCGTCAATAGAAATAATGATATCATAGCCCTAACAGACTACATATACAATGGTTTTAGGTTGCTTATACCTCCAAGTACGTGTCGTACGAGGAAGCTATTAAAGCTTGTTTTCCCCTATGTTTGCGGGAAGACTGTTAGATAGAGAGAAAAACAGATAACACAATGAAGTGGTTACATGTTAAGGGGCCACTTACCACAATATCTGTACCTACACCCCTAAGACTCTTTATATACTGTATATTGAGGGGCTCTTACGGTTCATTAGCTGTGCTCCCTATCCTCTATAATGACCTATTCAGTGCATCTTCGACGGTCAAATGTTTATTGATCATACTCCATTCTATTTACTGAGTCCATTTAAGTTGCTGCTTTCCTCTGGGGCTTTTGTTTGCTGGTCTACATTCGAACACAATCTTCGGTATTTTTCCTTATCCTACTCCTATTAAGTGTCCGAACCATAAAAGTTATCTGGCTTCTGTTTCATCCATTATTTTAGCTTTCTTTTGTGTTATTTCCCAAACATCATTTTCTCGATGTTCCTGTGGGATGCTCACCTCAGACAGTCCATTCCTACAGCTTCAGTGTTCTGGCAGTTATTCTTCATAATCGTCCAGCACTGCGAACTACATATCGCAGTTGGCTCAATAATGCAATTATACATATAAAGTTTCATTTTAACGCGATTTTGTCGACAACCAAACGGAGTATGAGTTTTGGACAGGTCTCCTTCTTGATCTCAAACTGTTTCTCAAGTTATAAGTTATTAACAAATGGACCATATTCATTAATTATTCTGCTTATGTATCTGCAACAATTACCGATGAGTACATCCACACACACACATTATAAAAACGTATGTGTATATGTGTGTATGTGTGTATGCGTGTTCCACAGCTCCTCCTAAACCAGTGGATTGATTTCAACCTAATATAGTAGACGTATCATTAGCTGTCTGGAAAGATTCGCTATGATGGTAACAACAACCTACCGAACGAAGAGGTGGGAATGAATAGATGTGTAACCCACAATCAGCGAGTACTCCGATTTTATTGAATCAGTATTTGAGAATGAGTACACTTAGTGACTTGCAACAAATAGTGACAATCTCCACAAATTGATGAAAGGAAAAAAGTTTATCGCTTCCTACATTTTCGCTGTTCATTCAGTAAAACTGCCGTATCAGGCATCACGTTGTAATTTATTACACCTTTAGTACTAACATTCGTAACACACTTGCCAGACAGTATTCACATTTAGCACAAAATGTACCTTCAAAGTTGTATCATTGTAAAACATACAATTCAGAGGATATGACGACATAAAAACTGAAATGCATGAAAACTATAGTGCAGGATGAAACTCGCTAGAGGTACAGGTGAACTATATATACAAATATGTGTCAAATATGTTAAATATATTTGAAATTTATGTAACACGTGCGTACACGAGCAAAGTCATGGGTAACAACCTCCTACTGAACGCGTAGGTCGATTTGAGCCAAATTTGGTACAGATGTTAGGGTCCTGAAGGAAATAATGTGTGATTAATAGCCGACAATCTCTTGTTGTGGTAGGGATGGTATCGTGGAGAGAGAGAATGGGTACGAAAGAAATAGACAGACTGGTTGAATGAGGAGATGGACACAGACATGGGAGAGTAGATGGACTACGAAAGGAGAGGGGGGGAGACAGATAGGTAGAGTGTGGGACAAAGAGCTGAACAGGGGGTAGGAGTAGATGGACACATAGAGGGGAAGGTGGAAATGGGCAGAAATAGGCCAGAGGAAGACGTGGACATAGAGAAGGGAGAGGAGGAGAGGGACAGAGCATTGAAAGAGGAGGAAATGTTGAGATGATGATGATGATTGATTTGTGGGGCGCTAAACTGCTTGGTCCAATCTCGCTTCTTTCACAAATGATGATGAAATTATGAGAGCAACACAAACACCCAGTCATTTCGATTCAGGTGAAAATCCCTGACTCCGCCTGGACTCGAACGAATTGACAGAGAGTTGGCAAAGGAGGAGATAAGGTTTCGGACTTCCTACATGGCGAGTATGTTTTCTATCAGGGGGTTCTGTTCCCATCATTGCTGAGCTACCATCGGCCTGCGAAGTGCCCGCGCTGACAGTGTGCCGTATCAGCGTTGTCACGTCAGCGCAGATACTAACTTAAGCTTTGACTGATACTCCGCAGTCAAAACAATGTTAGAGTCAATACACTCATTAATGTCACAGCAACATTAATTTAGGGTAGCGAAGTGGGGGTTAGGTTGTTTGGGGAAGAAGACCAGACAGCGAGGTCATCGCTATCATCGGATCAGGGAAGGATATCGGCCGTGACCTTTCAAAGGAACCATCCCGGCATATGCCCGGAGCGGGATTGAACCGTCGTCCTCCCGAATGCGAGTCCAGTGTGCTAACCACTGCGCCACCTCGCTCGGTCGGTAGTGAAGTAAAAGCAGAATTAGTTAACTCCATATTAAAATGTTCTTTCCCAAAGGGAGATCCAGTACTACTACGGCCATGTAATTTTCGCACCACAGCAAAGATGTGCGGTAAAGATTTTAGATCCAGTGGCTTTTCAGCTGACAACACTGAAGTGGACCCAGTGGAAAATCTGTATAGAATCTGCGTCTCAGGTAAACGTCTTCCAACCTAAATATACCGCAAAAATGGAAATGAGTGTAGGGCATTGTGGGCCGGGAGTCCCCCATTTGAGGAAATTCGGCCGCCGAAGGCAAGTACTTATTGCATTGGACGCCACGTTGAGCAACTTGCTCGTCGGAGATGGGGACCAAAAGGTAAAGACAACAAAACAACCAGTCGCTGAGCGGAGAAAAATCTCCTGCTTCATCCGGGAATCGAACCCGGAATTGTTCTATATTGTTCGTTGAATTTGTTCATGGCGGACGTCCGATGACACTCATTCAGGTTGTTCGTTGATCCATTAACTCAGTTTGTTTATTACAGAGGGTAATTAAACCCTCTGATCGAACACGCTGAGCTACCGTGCCGGCAACCTATCAGCTATATACCGCATATTCCTCGAACAAAAGACTTGCCGAGTAGCTGGAAGAAATCAAAGGTCACACTTTACTGTAAGAAGGACATCAGAAGTAAATCAAAACTACAGTTCAATTTTGGCATCCATCTGTTAGTGTATCTTAGAACGTATTCTAAACTAAAATGCAGTTTGGTATCTGAAACAGAATGGTTTCCCAGTGATAACTGGTCCGTAAATTTCGATTCAGCACTTTTCTCGTACTGTACTCTGAATGCCATGGATCAAGGCAGTTAGGTACATGCTGTATTTCTTGACATCCGAATGCATTTGACGCTCTACCGCCACAACGTGTACTAACGAAAGTGATTCAGGAGATCTGGGAAAAGAAATAATTCGCCTGTGACAGAATATCATCAGAATCGCTAAAAAATCGTTGGTCCAAATTTGGTAGCCAGGTGGAATGACGTAGTAACTAGAATTTATGGCACAGTGACACAGGAATTGGTCCTCACTACCAACTTATGACTATTCCACACTCCTGGAAATGTAAAAAAGAACACATTGACACCGGTGTGTCAGACCCACCATACTTGCTCCGGACACTGCGAGAGGGCTGTACAAGCAATGATCACACGCAAGGCACAGCGGACACACCAGGAACCGCGGTGTTGGCCGTCGAATGGCGCTGGCTGCGCAGCATTTGTGCACCGCCGCCGTCAGTGTCAGCCAGTTTGCCGTGGCATACGGAGGTCGATCGCAGTCTTTAACACTGGTAGCATGCCACGATAGCGTGTACCTGAACCATATGTGCAGATGACGGACTTTGAGCGCGGGCGTATAGTGGGCATGCGGGAGGCCGGGTGGACGTACCGCCGAATTGCTCAACACGTGGGGCGTGAGGTCTCCACAGTACATCGATGTTGTAGCCAGTGGTCGGCGGAAGGTGCACATGCCCGTCGACCTGGGACCGGACCGCAGCGACGCACGGATGCACGCCAAGACCGTAGGATCCTACGCAGTGCCGTAGGGGACCGCACCGCCACTTCCCAGCAAATTAGGGACACTGTTGCTCCTGGGGTATCGGCGAGGACCATTCGCAACCGTCTCCATGAAGCTGGGCTAGGGTCCTGCACACCGTTAAGCCGTCTTCCGCTCACGCCCCAACATCGTGCAGCCCGCCTCCAGTGGTGTCGCGACAGGCGTGAATGGATGGACGAATGGAGACGTGTCGTCTTCAGCGATGAGAGTCGCTTCTGCCTTGGTGCCAATGATGGTCGTATGCGTGTTTGGCGCCGTGCAGGTGAGCGCCACAATCAGGACTGCATACGACCGAGGTTAGGTTAGTGTTTAACGTTCCGTCGACAACGAGGTCATTAGAGACGGAGCGCAAGCTCGGGTGAGGGAAGGATTGGGAAGGAAATCGGTCGTGCCCTTTCAAAGGAACCATCCCGGCATTTGCCTGAAACGATTTAGGGAAATCACGGAAAACCTAAATCAGGATGGCTGGAGACGGGATTGAACCGTCGTCCTCCCGAATGCGAGTCCAGTGTGCTAACCACTGCGCCACCTCGCTCGGTATACGACCGAGGCACACAGTGCCAACACCCGGCATCATGGTGTGGGGAGCGATCTCCTACACTGGCCGTACACCTCTGGTGATCGTCGAGGGGACACTGAATAGTGCACGGTACATCCAAACCGTCATCGAACCAATCGTTCTACCATTCCTAGACCGGCAAGGGAACTTGCTGTTCCAACAGGACAATGCACGTCCGCATCTATCCCGTGCCACCCAACGTGCTCTAGAAGGTGTAAGTCAACTACCCTGGCCAGCAAGATCTCCGGATCTGTCCCCCATTGAACATGTTTGGGACTGGATGAAGCGTCGTCTCACGCGGTCTGCACGTCCAGCACGAACGCTGGTCCAACTGAGGCACCAGGTGGAAATGGCATGGCAAGCCGTTCCACAGGACTACATCCAGCATCTCTACGATCGTCTCCATGGGAGAATAGCAGCCTGCATTGCTGCGAAAGGTGGATATACACTGTACTAGTGCCGACATTGTGCATGCTCTGTTGCCTGTGTGTATGTGCCTGTGGCTCTGTCAGTGTGATCATGTGATGTATCTGACCCCAGGAATGTAACAATAAAGTTTCCCCTTCCTGGGACAATGAATTCACGGTCTTCTTGTTTCCATTTCCAGGAGTGTAGTACCTATACGTAACAAGTTCATCGCAAAAGAATGCAAGTATTATAGGAAGATTAGTTCTATCAGTAATATGACAAAGGCTGTACGAAAAATTATCTTGAGGAAATATGAAAATAAACACGAGAAGACCAGTTCGTGTTCAGGAAGCGTAAAAGAACAAGAGATGGTGTATGTTACCTGAAGATGACTGGAGACAGAACGATAGAAAGTAACAAGGTAATGTATATATATTTCTTCTACTCGGAGACGGCATTTTGCAGAATCAACTGGACTATGCTGCTGACAATTTCAAAAGATCTTGGTATAAACTTAAAAGTTCGAAAGTTAATAAAGAAGGCGTACACAAGGCAGTAAGTGACAAAGTAGGGAATGAGGAGAGGGAAGAATTAAGCATTGGAAGAGATACAGGTGAACGATGCTCACTGTCACCGCAGTTTTTCAATACATATGAAGAAGAACGGATATGTAAGTCCACAGAGGGCGCAAGAGGCATTGCCACTGTTGTGTTGGTAGAAGAGCGAAAACAGTGTTACGAATGGAGGCCGAAATGCACGCGTTTTAGCTCACGCAGGCTGGCATGAGGAGGGAAGGACTATACTGGCGTGAGGTCTGGAACATGACAAAGAATTGGAATTCAGAAGGCGGACGCAAGTAGTTTGATACTTAACTGTAATCCATTTATGAAGAACGTCGCTCTTGACGATAAATGATTCACAATATTATCTGTTCAGAATACATTCATAGTAACTGATTAAGGCGCCTTGCAAGGTCGTAGCAAATGACGTAGCTGAAGGCTATGCTAACCTGTCGTCTCTGCAAATGTGAGCGTATAGAGACAGTGAACCACCGCTAGCACAGTCGGCTGTACAACTGGAGCGAGTGCTGATGAGTCTCTACACTAAACCTGCCGTGTGGCGGCGCTCGGTCTGCAACCACTGATAGTGGCGACACGCGGGTCCGACGTATACCAACGGACCGCCGCCGATTTTAAGGCTACCACCTAGCAAGTGTGATGTCTGGTGTTGGCGAAACATTCCTACCTCGCAAATCGTTGTACGGTCGTGGTATAAGGCCTACGCCCTGCGTGGGGAGGACCTCATGTTGACGTATGCGACGAGGTGGGGAGCCTAACAACAGATGAGGCTGTGCCACCCGCACCCTGCCATTCGGACTGCGGGGAGCAACGGAACGCCTGAAAACCTACTCCCGGGTGCACGTCAGCATGCGGTGTATGCGCCCGTAGAGAGACAGTAGGGGCCAAAGTGTCGACCTCCATCGGGCCCGGGCACCCGACGGGCGAAGACGACATATGGTCCGGATCGGGCAAGAGTTCCATGCTGGAGGACAACTGGTCACGGGAAGCGATCGGCGGCGTGTGACCCAGGGAGGCGCCAGGGGCCTGCAGCGACGCGTCCATTGCGGGCGACGCCGGCGGGACAACAGGCTGCGGCGGCGGCGGCGGCGGCGCGTTGCCATGGGGCAAAATGGAAGGCAGCGTCGGTAACACCTGGGGCCGAGGCGAGCCAGTGGATGGATCCCCAGGGTGCTGACCGGACGGCACCGTCGCTGAAAGCAGGTGCCGAGCGTTAGATCCCTTGAGGCGACAGAGGCGCAGCTGATTGAGATGCCGGCGCACCTCACCAGAGACCCCCACAACCATATACATAGCGCGTCTGAGGCAGCGAAGAATGCGCCCTTTGAGCCAACGCCGTGAACCTCGATGGTGGCGTTAGTAGACAACGTCGCCTGTTGCAAAAGCAGGTGTCTGCCGCTGCACAGGAACCTGATGCGGCGGATGCAGCATAGACATCAAAGTGCAATTATGGCGACCGTGGAGTAACTCAGCCGGCGAGCGACCATCTCCTCCGGAGAAGGCGATTCTTTCAACTTCAACATTTGGGACTTGAAAGTCCTGACCAATCGTTCAGCGGCACCGTTTCACCGTGGCGAAAACGGCGCGGACATCAGACGTTGAATACCATTGGCCTTGCAGAATGACTGAAATTCTGCTGAAATGAATTGTGGGCCATTGTCGGAAACAATAGTCTGTGGAAGACCTTCAATGCAAAAGATAGCAGATAGCGCTTGGATGGTGGCAGATAATGTCGTGGAAGACATCCAGACAACAAAAGGAAAATTATTGAATGAATCAATAACAACCAACCATCGAGCATTCCAGAATGGACCAGCAAAATCGATGTGTAAGCGTTGACAAGGGGAAGTGGCTTTTGGCCATGGAAAGAATTTCCGCAGTGCTGCTGATTGTTGTTCGGCACACACCATGCAAGAAGAGCACATATTCGTAATCGCGGCATCGATTCGGAACCAACTACAGTGCTGACGAGCAAGTTGTTTCGTTCTCACTATACCCCAATGTCCTAGGTGGACAAGCTTTAAGACAGAGGAGTGTAATGAACGTGGGACCACGACCCCGGACTGATCATTATCAGAACGCAGCAGCAAAACACCACGTCGTACAAAAAGTCTCTCCCTGTGAGCAAAAAATCGGCGAATCAACGGGTCCCCAATCCATGACTTTGACAAGGGCCATTGCGTAGCAACAAAACGCCGAACTGTAGCAAGGACAGGGTCGGCAGTTGTGGCTGTAGCTACACGACTAAAATCAATCGGAAACGATTCGTCCGCGTCATCTGCGTCCGAATCAATGAACATGCAAGGAAGTTTGGAATCGAATGTCCTATACTTAGCAACAGTCAAACGGGACAACGCATCGGCGTTTCCGTGCTTAGCAGTGGACCGATGCAAGATATCGTAGCAGTACTGCGAGATGATAACAGACCAGCGAATGAATTTTTGCGCTGTACGTGGAGGTACCGGCTTGGTCGGATGAAAAGCGATGTCAAAGGTTTGTGGTCTGTGATTATGGTAAAGTGACGACCATACAAGAAGTCATGAAAATTTGTAACACCAAATTCGAGAGCCAATCCTTCTTTCTCGATCTGTGAATAATTTATTTGTGCAGACGAGAGAAATTTGGACGGAAAGGCAATAGGGCGATTGTGCGAGCCATCTTTGTGCGCAAGCACAGCACCGATCCCGATATCGGATGCATCCACCATCAACAAAAGGGGCTTCTGAGGATCGAGTGGCGTAAGGTAAGTATTGGAAAGCAACGCCGATTTCAACCGGCGAATATCTGTGATAAAAGTTGATTTTTGCCAGCACACTCTGTAGATGCTTCAAATTCTGCGGCGAAGGCAAGTCTTGTATGGCACTTAGGTGCGTTGGACTGGGATGTATGCCTTGTGCATTGAGTACATGACCAAAAGTATGGAAAGTCCCGAGCAAAAAAAAAAAAAAATGTCCTTCCCTAAGCAAAAACCATTATGTCGCGAGACCTGAAAAAATGTCTGATATTGGCTAAATGTTCTTCTTCCGTCTTTCCGGAGATCATAATATCATCCAGATTGTTTGCTGCAGTTGGGACCGACGCACAAACAGTTTACAGATATTGCTGAAACAATGCAGGGGTGGATGCACACCCGAATGGTAGTCGTTGGAATTAATACAAACCACGATGCGTGTTAACCACCAAAACGCGCTGGGATTCTTCGTCCACCGGTATTTGCAAGTACTCATCTGCTAGGTCCAACATCGACAAATATTTACCCGGGCACAGTTTGTCAAATAGATCTTCCGGGTGGGGAAAGGAAAAGTTGCAATTACTAGTTGTGGATTCATTGTTGCCTTGAAGTCCACACAAAGTCTCCATTTTCCTGAAGGTTTTGGCAAAATTCCTAAGGGTCATGCCCAGAGAGAAGCCTGCACACGTTCAATTACACCTTGTCGTTCCAAATTGTGTAATGTTTTTGCGACCTCATCACACAATGCGTGGGCAACATTGCGCGCTCTGAAAAATTTCGGTTGCGCAATTACTTTCAGTTGCGAATGTGTTTTATAGTTCTTAGCGCAACCGAGGCTAGTCGCAAAAATGTCTGCAAATTATTCACATTGATGACAAACACTGTCTGAAGGCATAATCTGGTTCACTGATAGGACCTGATTTAATATAGACAAGTTAAACAACTGAAATGAATCGAAACCAAACAATTTCACAGCAGAAGAAGAATGAAGGCTGTAACGTGACACAAGTTTTGTTTGTCCTTTGTATGTTCCGAGAAGGGTGCACTGTCCTAACACAGGGATCTGTTCACCTGAATAACAACTTCATTTAACACTTGCGGCACGCAACGGAGGTGTGCCCAGCAGTTTGCAAGTGTCTTGATTGATCAGTGAAAATGCAGCTCCGGTATCGAGCTGGAATGGTATCACTTTGCCGTTAATGTCCAAGTCAACAAAAAGTTTATTGTCCTGCCGACGACAAGAGTGACTGTCTCGTGCAACGTGAACTGACACTGCTACATAATCACTTGCGACTTGACGGGAGTTCCGGCGAAGTCGACGCACACTATTTTTGGGACGAACACAGTCACTGTGTGAGAGAGTGGCACTGGGCGGAGTGTAATGAACTACTTGAATTTCCATGCGCGAAGCTTCGCGAACCTGAGTATCCCCGGTTCGATTCCGATTCCAGCGCGAAGCAAAGGGCCTCGGACGGTTTTGAGCTTCCGATCTGAGCTTTTTCTGGCAAACACTCTGACATGTCCTTTTTTATTACAATAAAAGCAAATAGCTTGGAATGACGGGCAATTCTCAGGCGAATGTTCAGTAGTACACCGCGGGCATGATTTGATCACTGCATTTGCTCACCAGCGCAGCACACGTGACTGAGAGCCTGGCGGCAGCGGCGCGGCCGGGCGCGAGGACTGTTTACTGTTCCGTGCAGCTTGCCCGGGGGGCCGGTTAACCTGACACACTGCTGGCGAAGTTTCAAATGATTCCTGAGCAAAGTCAAGCGTGTCCTGCCGATCCAATATGTCCATCACTTCTTGAAGGGAGGGATTGACTAGTTGCAAAATCTGTTCCGTTATACGAACATCAGAAACGTTCTGTGCAATTCCATCACGTACCATAATATCTGAATATGAGAGTCGACATTGACACTCAAAAGCACAATCCCTAGTAAGGTCTTGCAAGGTTGCAACCCACTCCTGTTAGTCTGACATGCCGTACGTTTCGTAAGAAAGAAGGTATACCGTTTGGCAACTACATTGACTGATTCTTTGAAATTTGCATCTAATGCAGACAAAATTTTTTCGTAGGACAGAGTTGCTACATCGCGTCGGGGAAATAATTTGACTATCACACGGTACGTGTTCACGCCGACAGAAGACAACAAATAAGGCAGCCGCTCGTTACCTTGAATTCTTTAGGCGGCGAGATGGAATCCAAATTGGCGTGACCACTCCGTCCAGCTTTCCAGTGCACCATCAATAGGTCGAAAAGTGGGTGCAACAGCGTGTTGTGGCTGCATTAGTGGTGGAGCGGCGGCTGCCGCAGAGTTTTGCATTGCACGTTGACCATGGACGAGCTGACCAAGGGCATCCAGTAATGCCTGTTTCTGCTGATTCTGTAGGTGACAAAATTCGGACAGTACATCTGGAGATTGTGGCGAAGCCATTACACAAGAAATCTGGGTAGTCTCAACAATATATGTCAGTATAGTTAAGAACACCGTTTTTACAACTCATCGACAATTTTGTGTTAGCAGAAGAGCCAACACCGTGTTACTAGTGGAGGCTAAATTCACGCGTTATAGCTCAAGCAGGCTAGCGTGAGGAGGGAACAACTATAATGACGTGACGTCTGGATCATGACAAGGAATGAGAATTCAGAAAGTGGACGTAATTAGTTAGATACTTAACTTTAATCCATTAGTGATGAATGTCGATCTTGACGGTACATGATTCACAATGTTATTTGTTCAGACTATATTCTTGAAGATGAATATGGCGCCTTGCTAGGTCGTAGCAAATGACGTAGCTGAAGACTATGCTAAACTGTCGTCCCCGCAAATGAGACCGTATGTAGACAGTGAACCATCGCTAGCAAAGTCGGCTGTACAACTGGGGCGAGTGCTAGGGAGTCTGTAGACTAGACCTGCCATGTGGCGGAGCTCGGTCTGCAATCACTGATAGTGGCGACACGCGGGTCCGACGTATTCTTACAGACTGCCGCCGTTTTAAAGGCTACCACCTAGCAAGTGTGATGTCTGGTGGTGACACCGCAGTAATTATAGGAGAAAGAATAAAGACTGTAAAATACGCGGATCATCGAACAGTGTCAGCGGAATCAGATGAGCAGCTACAGCAGATGTTCAGGAACATAGCAAGAAGGGGAGAAGAGTGTGGAATGAAGATAAATTGTGGAAAGACAAAACTGATGAGAATACGCAAGATAGAAGCGACAGTTAACAAATCCTCAGACATAAACGAAATTAAACCATTAAAATCCTTCTTGTACCTGGAAAGTATCATTACAACGAAGTGATTTGCTAAATGTTATGTTTGACGTGTAATGTTATAGAGCAGCGGGTCATGAACAGTTAAAGAGGAAGGACGAGGATATGTATGAAATTATGATACGTGGCTTTGCAGGAGGATGCTTAAAACGAAGTGGGAGGACAGACTTAAGTACGTAGAAGTAATGAAGAAAGTAGGGGGAAAACGATTGTTGGTAGCGATCAGAAAGAGGAATAAATCTTGGCTAGGATATATACTGTGTAAGATGTTTTAGTAAGAACGAATTGTAGTGGAAAGAGTGGAAGGAATACGAGGAAGAAGCAGAAAGAGACTTCGAATGATACACATTGGAAATGGACGAACATACCAACAAATGAAGGAAGGAGCTCGGAAAGGAACACGACACAGATTAGCCGGACAAGGTGGCCGAGAGGTTCTAGGCGCTACAGTCTGGAACCGCGCTACTGCTACGGTCACAGGTTCGAATCCGGCCTCGGGCATGGATGTGTGTGACGTCCTTAGGTTAGTTAGGTGGGCTTAAGTAGTTCTAAGCTCTAGGGGACTGATGACCTCAGCAGTTAAGTCCCAAAGTGCTCAGAGCCATTTGAACGACAGAGAGCTGCCACTATAAGCGAAGAAGAAGAGAACCACGTGGGGCGTCAAATGGAGTTTTTGGGTGCAATGGCAGGACGAGGCATGGTATCTGTAGTAGAGAGTGTCATAGACAGGTGAAAAACGCTGGAGTGCGCCAGCGACCTGTTGTGGAACTCCCGTTGTTCACGTTTTATACTGATGACGTGACTCATTGTATAACAACACTAACCTCAGTTTTATCAGAAGATTCATTTAGGCCCTACATGAAATGAAGCACCATGTGAAAAAGCTGCATTAATATTTGGTAAGATACTGATAATACTGTGCAGTTCACAAAAGGCAATTAGATTCAGTTAGCCTATAGAAACGTCTGATTGTAACACCTTAACAATTTGTGGCGATATGAAAAGGTATGGTAACATAGGCTCACTCGAAAGAGAAATTGTTTTCCGTGATGTTTTGCAGATATCTGCAGTTTCCTTTTTGGAATGTGTTGCTAAACGAGCCCAAACATATGTTGCTCGTCATGTCTTTCAAGCGATGTCCTGTATCGATAGAAAGCGTACATTTTTTTCTCGTTACAAACAATGTGATATTTAAAACAGAATTTTATGAGCTCAGTCTATATAGCGGTCCCTGATTAGTCTAGCATGATATTAGTTTCATCGGTTTGTATTAACAGGGACAGAGAATAGCTAGTAGCTAATACTCCAGCACCAAATGAGTAGCGGCGGTGCATGGCGGTACCGAGAGTTTGGACCAAGGCGCTGCTGGACTACTAGTTATTCTTCGTGGTTTACTGTTGCCGTTAGTAAATGTTGATGAAACGGATGTCGCACTAGACTAATTTGGAAGCGCTCTACCGACTGGGTAAGTAAAATTCCATTTCAAAATACATTTTATTTGTTGTAGAAAACAAACCGATGTCTTCCGCTGACAGCGTCAAACTGCTTGGCTTTTGAAGACCGCTGGACTAGCGTAAGAACCGATTGCTGTATTACCAATAGGAAAATTAATCGACAAAAGGCATTTGAAATATTCTCTGTTGCTTTGTTGTGTCATCTGGTAGACGAATAGGAACTGTAAAATTATGAATATCTGTCGGTATACCGGCAGGAGAACTCATAGTGCATTTGCTCCCTCTTTATGTGATAGATGCTGGTTCTAGGCTGCTTCATAAACTACTTGCTTCTGCACTCCAGCGTCTCCTGCACATGATCTACAAAAAGTAATTTTGTCATGGAGCACTTCGCTCTTGTTTCTCTTCTTTTCAAGAAAATTCTTCAGCTCTTACGGAATCCTATTCTGTATCAAACTCTGATAATTAGTCCTGCTCTCCAAATACTGATGAGTTACTGCAACAATAGCAAAGCTATTGTGCTCTAGGAAGTTCTCAGTTATTTTTTCCTTTTAAGGTAATTACAGTGTTCTCCGTCTCCCTTCACTCTTTCCACGATCTTCTTGAGTTCCCCCACTTTCCATTACTACTGAAACTATCCTTCCTTCCTTAAAATAAGAATTTTCAACTAAGAAACTCCTCTGTCTCACACTTCCTGACGGAAAACAGACTGCACATTAATATTTCGAAGTTTCGTCTACAAATATCGCCTTCCAATCGTTCCTATTAATAAAACAACACTCTCTTCCAAGATGCAACTTATTTTCTACTAATGACCAGGGAAGCCATATCCATTCTTGTTAACTGTTTTGTCTTGGCTTAGACCAGTCCAACCTCCTTTACCTCTTCTGCACTTACAATCCCTTTCATAGGTAAAAGGTTTCCTACTGGATCAAAACCTCAAAATATACAGACGTTACATACAACTGAATTGACAGCAGAATACTACAAACTCATACAACAATCTTCATTGCATTTCATTCACATAAAGATATGAAATTTAAAACCAAAATAAATTTAAAAGGGTAGCTAGATACAAATTTATATTACATGAGCCTTCTGCCCAATTCTCGGCTCGCAGATGCGTTTCATACATGTACTGAACACATATCTTCCTCTCCTTCACCTTCTTTCTCTTCCTCTTGCTTCCCTAATCTCTCTTTCCATATCATCTTCCCACCTCTATATGTCTATCTCCTTCTCTCACTCCATGTGTCTCTCCAGTTCCACCTCCCTGTCTCGTTGTCCATCTCCTCTGCCCTGTCTGTCCAAACATATCTACATCTTCCACTTCCATGTCAGTATACTCCTCCCCCCTGTCCATGTTCTCATCTGCAACTCTCAGTCTAGTTATTTCTCCCCCTCTTCCTGTACCATCTGTTCACTACCTCATATACTTCATGTTGGCTCACACACCGGCCACATATCCATGCCTTCTCCTCCTCCCTTTTCTCTCTGACCATCGCATCGTCCTCCTCTCACAGTTAATCTCCTCTTACCCCTCTCTCTTTCACTCTCTACCTCCACTTTTCCATGTCCAGTACTTCCTCCTCCTTCTCTTTATTCATTTGCACCTCTCCTCTATATCTATCTATTCCACCCCCTCTCTTTGTCCATCTCCCACTTTGCCCCCTCTCTGACCACCTCTTCCTCCCCCCTCTCTATCATCCACTCGCTCCTCACTCACTGTCCATCTCTTCTCACCATCTCCCTGTCCATCTTCTCCTGCCCCATCTCTCTGTCGATCTCATTCTCCCAAACTATCCCTAACAATCTCTTCTTGCCCCTCTCTTATTCCTTCCCCAACTTCCTCCCTCTCTCGTATTTCATCTCCTCCTACTAATTTCACTGTCTCTTCCATTCTTAATATTCTCTCACTACCCACTATTTTCTGCTACTGTAAAACAGGTCGATGAAGCTGGCCATTACTACTCCTATGCCACACCTATCATACAGGGCTTGCTATGTACGAGGAGCTTGAAAAACCAATTTTCTCTCTGGTATGGAGGCTGCTATGCAAAAGTGTGTCGAGGAGGCAGGTCAGTACTAGTGTAACAGAACACTCCTGTCATCCTGTGGAGCCCACACACTGTTTCTGGTCATGATATATAGGCAAAGCAGGTCAGTTAGGCAGGCCAACCCCACACAAGACACTTGCAGTGCTGGGCTGCCTACATGGCAGATATTTCAAAACCCATTTTTGCCTCTATCTCCACCGTTATTGCTGTTAGGAGGTTCTAATCCACACAGCACTTACGTTCGTTTTTTAAGCTGTATTTGAACCATATGTTGAATCAATTCAGTGGTTTAGGAGGAGATACATGACATACATGCACACATACTATTTTGTATAAATACTAGCGTTTCCCAATAGCTTCGCTTGGATATACATTTGACATATACAGGGTGAGTCACCTAACGTTACCGCTGGATATATTTCTTAAACCACATCAAATATTGACGAAACGATTCCACAGACCAGACGTGAGGAGAGGGGCTAGTGTAATTGTTTAATACAAACCATACAAAAATGCATGGAAGTATGTTTTTTAACACAAACCTACGTTTTTTTAAATGGAACCACTTTAGTTTTGTTAGCACATTTGAACATATAAACAAATACGTAATCAGTGCCGTTTGTTGCATTGTAAAATGTTAATTACATCCGAAGATATTGTAACCTAAAGTTGACGCTTGAAACCTCCGACGTTTAGTTGCGTGTTGTAACAAACATGGGCCACGGTCGGCGAGCAGCATCTGCAGGGACATGTTTACGATGACGACCGTGTTTACGAATGTGGCTGTAGTACACTGTTGTGGATTGGTCTAGCTGTCACAGTGTCCGCATGTAGCGCTTGCTGCTGTTGTTATTCTGCATTCGTCTCCGCACGCAGACCAACTGTAGTACACCGTGTTACCAGACGTCTGTGATAGTGTAGTGTTGTAGGAACTGTGACCATGGTGTATTCGAACTCTGAGAAGGCGGAGATGACACTACTCATCTATGGCGAGTGTCGACGAAATGCAGCTGAAGCCTGCAGGCTGTATGCAGAACGGTACCTAGACAGAGAGCATCCAACGTGCCGCACATTGCAAAACATCTACCGCCAACTGTATGCAACAGGTATGGTCGTAGCACACAAACGGGTCCGTAACAGGCCCGTCACAGGAAAAGCGGGTGCAGTTGGTGTGTTAGCTGCTGTTGCCATGCACCCACACATGAGTACACGGGACATTGCGAGAGCCGGTGGACTGAGTCAAAATAGTGTCATGCGCGTACTGCATCGTCACCGCTTTCACCCGTTTCATGTGTCGCTACGTCAGTAATTACATAGTGATGACTTTAATCATGGAGTGCAATTCTGTCAATGGGCATTAACAGAGAATGCATTGCAGTTTTACCTGTTTAGCGATGAAGCGGGTTTTGCAAACCATGGGGCAGTGAATCTACGGAACATGTATTACTGGTCCGTGGACAATCCTCGCTGGCTCAGATAGGTAGAGCGACAGCGACCATGGACTGTAAATATATGGTGCGGAATCATTGGCGACCACCTCATTGGTCCTCACTTCATTGCAGGGGCCCAAACAGCTGCAACATACATCGCGTTTCTACAGAATGCTCTGCCAACGTTGCTCGATAATGTCCATCTGGAAACACGTCGACGTATGTGGTATCAGCATGATGGTGCACCTGCACATTCCGCAATTAACACTAGGCTGACCCTTGACAGGATGTTCGACGGGCGTTTCATAGGACGTGGAGGACGCATAAATTGGCCAGCCCGTTCTCCTGATCTTACACCTCTGGACTTTTTTCTGTGGGGTACGTTAAAGGAGAATGTGTACCGTGATGTGGCCACAACCCCAGAGGATATAAAACAACGTATTGTGGCAGCCTGCGGCGACATTACACCAGATGTACTGCGGCGTTTACGACATTCATTACTTCAGAGATTGCAATTGTGTGCAGCAAATGATGGCCACTACATTGAACATCTATTGGCCTGACATGTCGGGACACACTCTATTCAACTACGTAATTGAAAACGGAAACCACGTGTGTACGTGTACCTCACCCCTAATGGTAATGTACATGTGCGTCAGTGAAAAAGACCAATAAAAAGGTGTTGACATGTGGACGTAATGTGCTGTTCCAGACTCTTCTGTACCTAAGGTCCATCACCGTTCCCTATGGATCCCTACGTAATTCGGTGCTCTCCGATACACACAATCGAACAGCGGAGGAGTGGTACTTAAGCGTCAACATTAGGTTACAATATCTCCGGATGTTACTAACATTTTACAATGCAACAAACGGCACTGACTACGTATTTGTTTATATGTTCAGATGCGCTAACAAAACTAACGGGGTTCCATTTAAAAAACGTACGTTGGTGTTAAAAAACATACTTCTGTGCATTATTTTATGGTTTGTAATAACGAATTACACTAGCCCCTCTCCTCACATTCGGTCTGTGGAATCGATTCGTTAGTATTTGATGTGGTTTACGAAATATACCCAGCGGTAATGTTAGGTGACTCACCCTGTATATTACACACATCCACTCCTCCTCCAAACTGAATTCGCCTTTTCCTGTCCTATGTCTCTGCTGATCTCCTTCTTGACCACCTACCTGTTTATCTCCTCCTCTCCCCCTTGGCGTATCGACATGTCTTCTGCCTTCCTATTAATAATCATCTCATCATCACCCACTCACCAACCATACTCTCATCCACACTCCTACAGCCTATATCCCTTTCCCTCCCATCTCTGTCCACCTTCTGCTTCCCTCTCCTATTTCTGACTACCTGTTCCTCCACTATCTCTGCCCATCTCTTCTTCCCAATCTCTGTCCAGCTACTCCACCTCCCCCACTGTGATTGAAGCCCAGTCAACAGGGGCTTACGTGCTTTGAGCAAAATAATAGTGCATTGAGAATGGCTAGCTTCTAGCCGAAATCTAGATCTGTATAATAAAATTGAAACAAGGACTACTGATTGCTGCATCTGTAATTTACAAGTCAATATAACTGTCGCTGAGTGCAACCGCTATCCGAATGGAAGGTAACCTCATTACTGATGTTGTTTTACTGTTGAAGATGTTAAAAATATGCTTCATTGGCAGCGAAACAGCAGTGGAGTATTAATTCTGTTGAGGCCTGTTCTATGAAGCCAAACCATTAGAGATGATCGAGAAAATTTGGTTCGGGATGGTATAGTTAGTTACGGTTTCGTTTAGGAGTCAGCGTTTATGAAACTTCACAGAGTGTAAAAGAGACTGTTATGTAAACATCTCCATTCTTAAAAAGGAATCATATAGCAGCGATCTTGACATTGTGAGGGAAATATGTGAGACAAACCATGCCGTCAGCGGCACTGTGCTGACGTATTGTGCAGCTACCTTCAGGGTGACCTAGAATACCTTGAATACTTGCGTATACAGCATTTGAATGTGAGGGAGAAAACCGGAGACAACTACAAAAAAGTTTTCCACTTCACTTTCATTTAGTTCTTGACGTAAAAGTCATCTATTAACGACTTCCAAGAACTTCTGCCAATGAGAAGTAACCAATTCATGTCCAGATAGGAATTCGCATCGAGGATCAACATCAGGATTTCATCAACCGCAACAGGAAATTTATGGCAACTACACCTATGTTTAAAAAATATCTTTGCTTCAAGTATCATAGGAGAAACCTATTTCACCAGCGATCATTGACAAACCAATTCTTTGTTTGAAATATTTTAGCAGAAGGGAATAGATTAGGGGGTGGGGGATAAAGATGTGCTTGAACATCAACATGCTGTCTCACTAAAAATGGGTTTCAATCGTGGTTACCGTTTTCCTCAACACACAGCTGGAAATACTCCTGGCTACACTTTAGAGAAACGTTGACAGTCCCTTTAATCATATCGATAAGCGCCTCCATTGTTAAGTGTACAGAAACAAGACTGCTGATGACACTGTTACCATTACTAAAGCAAGATTAAGGAGGGTATTTAGTGACTTACAATATTTTTCCAGCCAGTCTTCAAGTGGTATCAGATTGTGCAGCATGCAAACCTTGTGAATATGCGATTAACTGCAGCTATATCAGGCAGCGGTAGCAGTTAGGCAAGCACAATATACCGATGGCAAAGTTCACAATCTGGACAAAAACGATGTTACGGAATTGGTTGAAGCTAAGTCTGTGGTCGGTGAGCTGAGCCGACGTTATTCTACACAAGGCAGACAGAGGTGAATCAGTTAATACCAGAAGCGCGACAGTATAACACATAGAATAAAATGCACACCGATGAGATGAAACATTACGACCAGCTGTTTAATAGCGTGTTGTTCCACTTTTCAAAAACAGTACAACAGAGATCCTGCTCAGCGTGGATTATAGAAGTCCCTGACTGGATTCCAGATGTATGCGGCACGAGATGTCTACACACAGATCAAGCAGTTCCCGGAAATTACGGGATGGCTGTTTGTGGACACGCAGCTGGGGTCCGTTATTTGTTCCTGTGGGTACAGATCAGAAACACTTGGTGGACAAGACATTAATGTGAGTTCACTATAATGCCCCTGAAACCATTGTAGGACGATCCTGACCTTGCAAAGCGGACAGTTATCCTGGTGGAAAATGTCATCGCCATAGGGAGATACTTCAAGCCCGAAGGGATGCAGGCTGTCCGCAATAATGTTCACTGCTGCCGCGATACCTTCGATTATCACCATAACTCCTATAGAAGTCCAAATCAATGTATGCGAAGCATAATTCTCCCCTCAGAGACCTGAATCTGTGGCGCAGATCATGTTTCGTACAGCCATCGATCTGGATTACGGCGTGTAAGGACAAAATCACCGATCTTATATAACGACAAATGCGATTCATTCATCAGTCGACAAGTTTTTATTGATCCAAGGCGAAAACTCAGTGATACTGTGCCACCGCAGTCGTAACTGACGATTTCGTCGTGTAAACACAGGAGCACATATGGGTAGTGTGATGTAGAGCCTCATGTTCAACAGCGGCGTTTGAATAGAGTATGAATATGAAGATTGTATCTCTCTAGAAGGAAATGATAATTAAAACAAGACCCTAAGCTGCCGACAGACGTTGATATACATGAACGGGGATAGTTGAAAATGTGTGCCACTATCGGGAGACAAACTCGGGATCTTCTGCATTCATGGCAGACTCTCTATCCATTTGAGGCACCGACGGAACAGACGACACTGCGACTAGAGGCGTTTATCCCTTGCACGCTCCCTGTGAGCCCCACATTCCCAACTTAATGTCCACACACTACATTCGTAATGCCCCTGCCCATTACACTCATTACTCGCGGCAGACAATCTTAACGAGTCATAAGAGCTCAGGCATTGCGAGTGCATCCGCACAGAAGAAGGTCAATGGCCGGCTAGCCTTAACTATGTGAAGATGGTATCTCTTTTTTCGGACATTTCCTCCACACATACAAGGCAGAGGAGGGCGCGGCGGCCGGCGACGCCTCCCACGCCTTCTCGTTTTCATTCAGAAACCTTCAACAAGAATTTTATGTGACGTTACAATTAAGACACATGTGTCATGTGTAATGGTTGCCTCTTTTACATCGAAACACATTTTATGATTAATATTTATTGTTTGCCAAAGCAGTATAAAAATAAAAACACAGCGATATATCATTTACAGTGATGGATTTAAAGCAGTGCTGAAAGAAGGAACGAATTTCGAACGTGGGGTGTACTCATTTACGGAGGTGACAACACGTTGCAGATTTCTGGGAAGTAAGACAAAAATCGTTCAAAGGGCTCTAAACACCATGGGACTTAACATCTGAGGTCATCAGTTCCCTAGACTTTTGCCGCTTGATTTATGGAAGTGAGAACAGACAGTTCTTTGTATCTCGTGTTTTAGTTTGTGAATCATCATTTTGAAATCTGTGGTCCAACACATTTATGAATCGACAGGACACAATGCCATGTCATTCGGCTTGGAATCTAAATAGATACCTATGCACCCCACTACAGCCTGCACGTAACCCTGCTCTAGTTTAAGGTCTAGATGGCATCCCATTTTGGAATACATGGTGACGCGGGGTCACAACTGTTACCTGCTCTGCAACAGCTGGCAGCCAGCCAATGCTTGAGTGCACCTCAACCCATTTCCATACACGCTGCCATACGCATCCCCGCAATGTTCGCTACCATTTCTGTGCTGTTTTTATGGATTTTTCTTTTTATTTTTACGTCGAAATCACTGAATTTTGCTGCGAAATCAGTGAATTTTGCGTCGAGATCAACAAGTATAATACCGAAATCAGCGAATTCTCAGTTGAAATGAGAAAATCTTATGTCGAAATCAGTGGATTTTTGATCAAAATCAGTTCGCGTAATAGATTCTTCCAGTAGTTTGGTACTGATTTCCACAGTAGTGTATACCGCACTATTCTTTTCACCTATACGTAACTCAGCACCATACGACTGGCGGTATCGCGTTAACGGATAGCACAGGTGCGTTGACGGTACGTATTAGGCTGTCATTACAGTGAACAACGTACATTCGCAAATCAGTGTAGCGAGATGCGAGCGTTGTATCTTGGACACTAATCCTAGCTGACGTATAATGCATACATACAGCGCAGTTCTTCCTTCTGTTAATTGCAGCAGTACTGCCTAGATTTACAGAGAGAACATCCAAACTGGCTATTATCAGTAGGCATCTAATTAGTGGGCAACTTGAAAGTGAGCTCATTGACATGAATAGATAGATGTACAGCAGCAGCCTACTGGGTTTGAATTTAACCGTTTGCTACAGATATTTGTAAGGGGTGGCGAAATGAAAACGAGACAGCTGGAGAAACAGTAAGTAACCTGTCAAGTAATTCCAAATTAATCGTCATTTCTCTTAATACTTTTATCTCAATTTGAGATAAGATTATGAGTGCCTTCACACAGAAATCCTTGCAGTTGCCTACGGAACAATGAATGTACCCAGATATGCACCTATCTGTCTGGAACAAATCGAAGGTCGAATGTCTTTCTCCTGCGCTTTAAAAATATAGAAATGGCATTGGGAGAGGTCGGGACTGTATGGAGGACGTGCAAAAATTGCTGCAGGATAGTAGAAACGATTTTGAACATGGGACAACGTCTCTTAACCTTGTATACTAAGGAAGAACATCGGTGAAACTGAAAATTTTGCAGCTGACTATTACGCCAAGCTGCGTCTGCTAGCAATGGCTGTGTAGTAGAGAGCAGAAATAGCCACTGAAATGAAACGTCATACAAATCGTTGTGTGAGTGCACGCTGTGTCCTCCCGATATGTGTAGTCGCACGACTCTGGCAACAAGGCAGAGTGGAACAGCGGGCAGAAGCGAAAAGCAGAATATAGAAAACTTTGTTCCACTAGCAACTTCGGCACACTTGCGTGCAGACACCTGGATGGCCAGTCAGCCATTCCCCGAGACTGTAGCATATGGACGTACCTTCACTAGGCAGCTAGAGACTCTTTAGCAGGATAGAAACCGAGCACACAGTGTGTTTGTACCTCGCCTCTGACTTGTAAGTCACAAATAAATTGTCCGAAAGACATTGTTTAAGGCTCAGGTTGCACTGCTTTATATGAACTGACGCTTGATATTCCTGATCAGCCAAGGAAAGACCAAACCAACTTGTCCCATTTCGGTTATTTGTGCTCAGACTGTGCTGTGCTGTTTTGAAGTAACGTGAGACATTACCGTATTTGTCGTTCAGCTGCCTTTTTTGATTTATCTGTCACGTGACATATGGCTGTAGGATTGTTCATGTAAGATGACAGCTGGCAGTGGCAAAAGACGATTAAGAGTTATTTTTAACTACAAAACAAATACCTTTCATTTGAATCGTAACTCATTTTCTTACCAAAATTTAACTTCGATTCCGTTTTTAAAATAATAATCATAATAAACTAAAAACAGTAAAAAGTTATTTTAATTATCCCACATTATGTATATTTGAAAAATACGCTTGCAGTAAAAGGCAATGTAAAAAATTGTAAAGGACAATGAAGCACATTATTGACACTTTTACAGCGTTAATAGGATACTTCATGACAAGAGAATCCCATGTGGTTTCACTAAGTAATGATTCACCCCACGTTATCTGAACACTTTCTCAATGTAGCTGCTTATCTTACCTGTCGCTGTACTTATTTCGGTGCCATCTGAGGGCCCACTGAAGTAAGTAATCTTCACATCGTCTTTAAGAAAATTAGGGGAAACCGGGACACGTTTACGCAAAACACTTTCCTCGAGAGCCACTCTTGCTTGCGCTATCGGCAATACAAGATTAGTACCGACATCCACTGAGGGCTCTGACAAAATTTATGGCACCAGATGCGAGAACGCCTTATCGTGAAGAGCATATTTGTGTTTTTGTGCAAGGTAAGTGAATTTTGTTACTGAGTAAATTTTGTTACACTTACAGGGTGAGTAAATTTTGTTACTATGTTCGTTTGTAGGTGATTTTTCTGCTTTAAAAGGTACATTTTCTAACTCGAAAGTCTGAAAGTTACTACTGCAGTTCCGAAAATAATTCAAACATGTTGACGGTGTAAGTTTATGCATTTCTCTTCGAATTTTTTACGTACTATTTTGTATTGTCATCCTAATTGATAACCCAGTAAAAGAAACTTTAGGACATACGGTGAAAATGTAATCTAAGAAAAGTGAATGCATTGGACAATAAAAGGTAGAAATTTCCATAAAAAACAAACAAGTAAAAAAAAACACGTGTTCCCACGTGGTAACTCACCATGTTCTGCAGCGTTCTGTCATCCTCTTCAGGTCCGCATAATTTCAGATTCTCTTTACATCGTCTGTCATCTTATTTCGCCTCCTTCCTCTCATCCCCCTGTCACAAACTAGTCCCCGAACGTTTCTGTTAGCAACAACCGTCGTCTCAAGTATAGTCTAATTCAAATCTTCTTTCGTACTCTTATAACCTCTTCTGATGAAGAGGATGAAAGCTACCAGTGTATTTATTGTTTCAAACGATACAGCCTATCAAAAAGAAATCAAGAACGGGTAAAGTGTGCTTTAGATGTAATAAGTCGGCTTACGATATTTGTGCCACACGAAACACATTACTTTCTGTGTCCATAAATTTATTGCAGCTCCGACAATGATGAAGTAGCCTTTAATGAACATTCCAATATCTGTGTAGGCCATATTACGACAACAGGTGAAAGTACGGCCAAAAAATTCGTTTACTGCATTTTAAAGTGTTAACTGACGTAAATCAGCCTTTAATTTTATTTACTGCCAATAAAAGATATTTTGAAAACTGTACTTCCCTGTTTTGTTTACTCATTATTATGTTCTATGGTATGTATAAATTTACCCCCATGAGTGCAGAAAACTGCCCCATACCCAAGGCAGGTCTGCGCAGTAGACTAGAGGCTATATAAAATTGTTTGCCCTCTTAATACTTTTGAACACAAAATCCTAACTATGTAATTTTAAAAATTTTGAAAATATATCCACATCAATGTGCCCCAGTCTTCCCCAGCTTCTAAAGGAACTAAGAGGCTAATTTTAAAAACCATTATCTAGTTTTATGAGCAAACACCACATCCATGTCTCTCGAATACACAATGAGTAAACAACATGAATTGTCGAGACCGTAAAGCAGAAATTACTAACGTATGTATAGTGAGTGTTAAAATTATTCCACTCCTCCCTCTTTTCAATTCACAGACACAAACATGAATAACCGGAGAATTCTGTACTATTAAGACGTTGCAACAGATATTGCTGCCTATCCAGTGACATGTGTCATCCAATGTTCTATTTCCTGTCATATAAATTTCCTAAAAAATGGCAGCTTTGGTATTAGCAGTTTAAACTTTTCCTCATGAGGGAAACACGGTGAAGCTAAGAGAAAGAATGTCCCCACATTGTAGCTATTCAGTCGTTCCCATATGTAGACGTCATGTCGATTATAATTCGACACTGGCTACTAATACCATCCCCTGACAGCCTTACAGCAGTTTAAAATTAATATGTACTGCCAAACTATGCCCCACACCGATCAAACCGCAGCACACTGCCACCCATGTGGATTTGAACAATGGACACTTAGTTCCACAATTTCTATTACTAGCTGCAATATATGTAGCAAATAATTGAGGACATAGGTAGAAAGTTCTACTCTGAGATGAAACGTTTGTGACAGGAGAGGAATTCGTGGTGGGCCGCATCAAACCAGTCAGGAGACAGACGACTCAAAAAAAAAGTAGGTTGTAGGAGTGATTTAGTACTTGAAGCTTCGACAAGGAAGCCATGTTCGGAAGTTTTCTGTTTAGGTGAAAAATAAATTTGAAAAATCACTTTCAAATCTCCCGCTTCACGGTCCGCACACAGCAAATACATGTGCTGTGATCTGAGTGATCTACAGAAGCTTCTCCACGTGGCTATTCCATTTTATATTTTACAAGTTAGTGCATACTTCTGACAAAAACGACATTCTTTCCCAATTAGTTGCGTAAGGGCGCTGATGACGTCGCTGTTGCGCGCCCTGTAAGTACCACGACCGCCACAACCCCCATGTGGCGACGCTGCTGATGATGATCATTGCGCAAGGTGTGTCTGCGACCGAATGCTTTCACACACACGATTCTTAAACCAAGGACCAGGGGGCACAGCTGTCGACAATCTCAGATGCAAACCTACCAATTTCTGGCAACCATTTTCTTTTCTTACTGGTCTAATATCTCCAGTTACAGTTGCATTTTCAGCAGGTACACCAAGTCCATTCATGCATGCATGAATTTTTCATCATTACAAACTTTCCTACTGCAACAGGTATACAATGTAAAAGGCATATTACTATAAACATAACTAGGTCTACTCTGGGTCTTCGGATCAATAGTAGTTTTTACCTCTGTCCTTTTCCCGGGGTGCCTCCCCCCCCCCTCCTTCAATCCTCTTTCTTCCCCACCTACCCTCTCTCTGCCCCCCTTCTCTCCCCTGAGTCCTTTTGCATTTCCCTCTTCTGCCTTTCCCATTCCCTCTCGCGTCTGCCCTGCCCCTCTCCCCCCTTATCAATCCTCACCCTCCTTTGGTCCCCCCCCCCCCCTTTTGGTTTTTGTCCTCTCCTCGCTCCTTGTTTTCCCCCTCATCCAGGTCCCCTTACTCCCACGCACCCCCCATCTGCCCTTGGCTAGGGAGTGT
Organism: Schistocerca gregaria; assembly: GCF_023897955.1. Classification (NCBI taxonomy): domain Eukaryota; kingdom Metazoa; phylum Arthropoda; class Insecta; order Orthoptera; family Acrididae; genus Schistocerca; species Schistocerca gregaria. The sequence goes on from NC_064920.1 coordinate 101,216,863, forward strand.
CATCTTTGTGCCGACATTCTCGTGCAGTGCTTTACAGAGAGTGTTCTGTCTGGTGTGTCTTTTGGGAAGTGTTGCGAACGGCCATCATACTGTCGCTGGGTGTGATTTTTTATATCTTGCGAACATAAACTAGACTGTCGCCATGATTTTTTAATTGTATATCTACTATGTTACTTGTCTGATTCCTGTGTATTTTTTTATCATTACCAACCCCTTTGCTTTATGTTTTAACTTTCCACAATTTTCCGCCATTTTACAATTTGAGTCTCTATTTTATCGCCTGTTTTTCTTGTTTCTTCTTACGTTTTTTAAAAAGTTTGTAGGGTGTATAGCAGCGTACTAAGCTGCTGCCAGGCCTCCCCCTTTGGGGGGAATTGAAGGCAATGAAGCACTATGCCTCGTCGACGTGTGTATCGTCAACGCCGTCACCGCATGCTTGTCTGCAAACACATTATTAACCTCGAGAATAAACTTGGAGGAAATAAAACTTAACGTAGGTCAAAGTCAGGCAGAGTATTTGGACCCATGACCGCAAAAAGACAATATGAAAATTCGATGAGGTCATTGAATTGCCTCAGAAATAGAAAAGACAGTAATTTACTTCTGATAACGGCGCTGATAGGAAAACTTTTATTGTAAACTACTATATAATGCCAATCCCTTCATTTCGACAACAGCTCAACGAAATATTCGTTGAGTCTGAGCAACGTGACATCCCCCGAAGCACAACAGAGGCGCTGGCAGCCTCTCAGCCGCCGCTACCGCCGTTGCTCGGCAACGGAAGCACTCGGCGTCGCCACGGCCCGGCTCGCGGGCGCTTCCTTCCTCCCTCCAGACAAGAGCATCAGCGGCCTCAGCGTGACGTCACCACGGTGCTGTGTCTTCCACTCCACACGTCCCTGTCCCGTGGGAGCACTCGGATGAAAGGTGCGTAGGCGGAGGGTCAACGACCGCAACTGTCTCTCTCACCCCACGTGTCACACAGCAAAGCACGTCACCAACGATACGTTCCAGTCTTTTTTGCCGTTACCTCACTTCCGCTTTATACATTACACTCCACACCGATAGAAGCGTCGACTTCGACTTTCTCTTTACTATTCCTCATTTTTAACTCTAATTACAGTTCTTATTCAGTGGTTCGTCACCAGAAGTTTGTTTTTCAGAAGTAGTAGGGTCTCCTCTTCGGAGTACGACGTTTTCAGCTGTTTAAATTGTAATTTGTTTGTAAATTCCGAAGTCATCTGGAAGCGTAATATGTCACTCAGTATTTGTGAAATGGATCTAAACTTGGATTGTTAAACGGTCGTATGTGTTGATACAGAAAGTGCGCCTATCAACACCGTTGATTAGTATGTGTAGAACAAGTTGCGCTGTTTCTGCAAGACAAACCATCCGTCCATCTTAAATACATGTAATCTCATAATCTTAATCAAGTGAATTGATGCAGACAGTTGTCGGCGAAGGATTTTGTGCACAAACAGACTTCTCGGTTATGTCTCATAAGTATACCATTTGATACGTATCGGGCTATCTGGACAACCAGTTCATTCACTCGAGTTGTCCATAACGTTCTTGAAACCAATCGCGAGCAATTGTAGCCCAGTGACATGATAAGAACATATCTTAAAATACAGTAAACTAATTTAAGGGTTTGAAGCAGAGATGGTGCGGAAAATAGCTTTCAAATTTAACTAATTTGCAGCATTATCCTGAAAAAACATGTCAAATGGCAGCAGAAGACTAGTTATAAGGATTTTTTTAAAAGGCATGCTAATAATTCTCTACGGGAATCTAAGTCCACTTACATCAACAGAGTTGCAGCTTTCAATGAAACGAAAGAGAAAATGTTCTTCAGCAACTTGCAAGCTTTGCAAACAAAATACCACTTTGGTGCTGGTTGTATTTACAATATTGACGAGAGAGGCACTTCTACTGTCCATAGAAATTCAAGGGTTTTAGCACCAAAAGGCCACAATCAAGTGCGCATTGTAGCAAGTGGTGAAATAGGCACTACAACAACATTTGCTTACTTGTTTAGTGTTCGAGGAAAGTATAATCCTCCCGTTTTTTATTTTTCTTTATTTTTAGGAGGAAGCGGATTAATGCTCAATTATTGCGTAGAAGCAATGTTGATATGATAGCAGCATTAGCGATTCTGATTGGATCAACGAGTTTCGTAGGTTAGCTACATCACTTCATCTCCTCTGCTAAGCAAACTGTTGCAGGACCAAGTCTGCTAATTTTAGACAATCGTGATAGCCGTGTTAGAAAGTCGTGCTAGTTTTGCATGCTACCTGATTTGTCGCAAGTATGGAGTAATATTATTATCCTTTCCTCATATCGTATGCAACCACTAGACGCAACGTGTTTGGACCTCTCAACTCTTCATACAACACAAATGCGACTAGTACATGACTTCAAATGTTGATCGGCGCAATACATACTATGAAGCTGTCGAACTCTTCACGAAAACCTCCAATCGCATCAGCAATATAGAAACAGCAGCAAACGGCTTCTGTTTAGCTGGTATGTGGCCAATAGATATGACTGAATTTGATGAATATTTCGTAGATGTGAAATCAATGACACCTGATGTACAGCTATTGGCCGAGTATCGGCATTAAATGTGGATCAGACGCCAGTAACCTTGTAACGGTTTTGGACAAATTAATTCCACTTCAAGGTAATGTTATGCCTCATGTTTCTAAACTGTCACATTCGGAAGGTAAAGAAAATATCTGATACGACATCCAGCTGTAGTAACGAGTTCTCCTATGAAAGATACCATGGAAAAAAAGAAAAATCACTAGGTGAAGATGGAAGATAGTGAGAATACTATACCTTCCACAAAGGGTAGGACAGGCGTGAAGAATCTTCAAGTGTTTGCAGATGATAACATTAATATAAAATGAAGGTTCAAGAAAAGGTCGTACTCTGTAAGAACAAAAAGGTCAGTGAAGGTGCTGCTATGCTCAATGAGTATTATTGCCTAACTTGTGAAGAAGAATATCAGGATCCTTCCACTGAATATTGGATGAAATGCTACAAATGTAATTTATGGACCCATCAAAACTGCACGTGTGGTGAAACTAAATCAAGAGGATTTGCCTGTGGTTTATGTGATGATTAGACTATGCCCATGGTTACCCCAAACGCGATACGTAATTACCTAACGTTCTGTGGAGTAATCCCGAAGACCATGGTCCTTTTTTGTTAATATTTGACTTTGTAATGAAAGTTTATCTACGTTGATTATGCGAACTTACGACTAATTCGTTTAAGTAAAGTTACGGACTATAAGACGCATTTTATTCATCGCAAAATTGCCTCTAATTTTGAGGTGCATTTTATACTCCTAATTCATACAAAAATGTGCAATGTTCGATATAAAATTCGGCCAGTCTTAAAAATGCCCATATATTGGATACGGCGGGGAACCTATCTCCACGTGGCAACAATGGTTTCAACTGACACCAGCAGTGCACCGATGCGACGAACATTAGCCGCGGGGATTCACACGGTTGTGAACACTGTCTCCCTTCGACCCCGGCATCACAAACCGAGAACACTGTCTAGACTGTGATTCATCATTGCAGTCTACGATGCCATTGAACTTGAATCGAAAGTGATTTGCGTTGTCGGAGCAGTACAACGTTTTTGTTTGTATCTAGTCTCGTAACGGGAAAAACAAAGTGTTTATATGGTGCGGGCTGAAAAGTGAAATTAATAGCATGTGCAGAAGAACATGGGAGCAGAGCAGCTTAGCGGCGTTTCGGTGTTTCACAAAAAGAAAAAAAACCATTCGCGATTGGCGGGCTAGTAAAAAAGAACTGAAAAAATGAGGAAAACAAAATTTGCAAATAGAGGAATGTATGCAAAATGGCAAAAACTAGAAGATTACGTATTGAGTTGGATTTAAAGACACTGTGAAAATGGCACATATAATACAAAAATTATTCAAGTATCCACCCGCTTCAGTGGAACTTCGAATTTTAAGTGTGAAGTTGGTTTGTGCTAAAGGTTTATGAAGCTTCGTGCACTTAGCATTTGAACCAAAACCGAAACATCTCAGAAAATACCACAAGAGTCTGACGAGAAAATAGCTTCTTTCCATCGCTTCATTATTCACCATCGGAAGAAAACCAGTGTGAACTGAGCCAAATAGCGAATATGGACGAAACTCCCTTGACATTTTACGTGCTGAGTAACACGAATGTGTCCATGAAAGGTGCTAGAACTGTAACTATGTAACTATAAAAACAAGTGGACATGAAAAATTGCGCTACACTGTTGTCCTTTCATGTTGTGGTGACGGTACTAAACTCAATCCAATGATCATTTTGAAGCGCAAAACAATGGCAAAACCTTCTGAAATACCGCCAGGTGATGTTGTTCACCTACATGATAAGGACTGGATGGACAAGGCTGGTATGGAATTATGAATTAACAGTGTGCGAAAGAGAAGGAAAGGTGTTTAATTGAAGAAGAATTCTCTTCTTGAGCTAGATCAGTTTAGTAACCATTTGAAAAGTTTTGTGAAGAAGAAATTGAGACTGGGAAGTGTAGAGCTTCTTGTTATTTTGGGAAGATTTACTTCAAAATTCTGACCTATTGATGTCTCGATAGATAAAACATTTCCAATGTGTAATAGAGAGAAATGGAACAAGTGGATGAAACCCAACATGAATTCACGCTGAAGGGGGGTGCAAAACTATCTGCAATCATACAAGTGTGTCAGTGGATAAAGCAGTCGTGGTCTAGAGTGAGAGAAGACGTTGTTGTTAAATCTTTACAGAAATGCAGCGTAAGTAACGTTCTCAATTTCAGTGAATACCATCATAATATGAAGAGGATGACGATGAGGACGAAAAGGAATAAGAAGAAGAAGGAAGTTCAGATGACGATTTTCAAGGATTTTAAATGTATTTCGGTTTTATAGATGGAGAATTTTTTTGTCTGGCTTTGTAATCTGATAACAAAAATGGTAAAAACATTAATTTTAAAAACTAATTGCTTAAAAATTAAGGTGCCTCTTATAGTCTGTTGTATTTTATAGTCCGTAAAATGCGGCAGTATTCGTAACTTCATCTGATTTTATGTTATTTCAGTTCTCCATTAAGTATTCGCTGTTGCCCTACTCTTCGCTACCTCATATTGTTCAGCCCAAGAAACCTGACCTACAAGTAGTTGGTAATGAGAGATTTTTATGTCCAGTAACTCTAATGGATGTAAAACAGTCAAGTATCGTTTGATTTTTACAAAAGGACGTCACCTCATCTATGATCACGTAGTTTGTGGGGAAATAAATCTGTTTTGACAGTTTTTCTGCTCACATGTGCTGTGTATTCCTGGTGAATACTACCCTTTTCCTTTCTTATGATTACCACTGCTATAACTCTGCACAAATATGACTTACAGAGCTAATAACTTAAAGAGATTAATCTATCCGGTAGGTTTAAAAATATTCCTGAACTGGCACCAAAACACTGACCTCTGCCTTTACCGGGCATTGCTCTAGCTGGCCTGTACATTTTTGATTAAGATTAATTCAGAAATTATAAAACTTCACACAAATATGTCACAGTATCAGAAAACAAACGGGTTAGGTTAGATTAGTGTTGTTTAACGTCCCGTTGACAACGAAGTCAGTAGAGACGGAGCGCAAGCTCGGGTTAGGGAAGGATGGGGAAGGAAATCGGCCGTACCCTTTCAAAGGAAACAACCCGGCATTTGCCTGAAACGATTTAGAGAAATCACGGGAAACCGAAATCAGGATGGCTGGAGACGGGATTGAACCGTCGTCCTCCCGAGTGCGAGAAAACGAACGCTATATATACATGATTACACACATCGTAAAACATCCATACGTTATTTTAAATAACGAAAATGAGAGACTTCTACTTGTTATGCGTCTTATTTGACCTCTTTTGGAACGACATCTACAAATGGTTCAAATGGCTCTGAGCACTTTGGGACTTAACATCTGAGGTCATCAGTCCCCTAGAATTAGAACTACTTAAACCTAACTAACCTAAGGACATCACACACATCCTTGCCCGAGGCAGGATTCGAACCTGTGACTGTAACGCTCGCGCTGTTCCAGACTGAAGTGCCTAGTACCGCTCGGCCACCAGCTGCTGACGAATGACATCTAAAAAAACACTTACTTTGTAGCATATGTAAGTGGTTTCTGACGTCATCTTTCAGTTGTGCTAGTGCTTTTAGCTCTTTGGTGTAACTGCTTTAAAATTTTATGATTTAATGTGGTGTAATTACTATCAAGAATAGTGCGAATTTCATATAGTATGATGTTTGAACGACCAGTACTATTGCAATGGGGCATTTAGGTGGTGTACCCTTTTATACACCCTTCATTAGCAGCTCTCCTACAGGGGTGGGATTAATAATTTGGCACTGGGATACGAAGAAGGGAGATTGTTCAGGGTGCTGTCATTGATTTCACCAACATATTTACTGAAAACTTTACGAGGAAAAACACACTTTTCTTAACCGTGTAACATATCTGTTTTCATGAGACCTATGACAGGGGACACCTTAGTAAAATTACATATTTTGTCTTACATCTAAATCCATTATGGAGAAACGTTCTTAATCGTTTGTTAAATTAGTCCTTGGCCCTTTCACTCGTCTGCTCCTCAGTAGCGACTACTGCACAACTCGAGATAAGAGGTGCATACAGACACACATAGGCTGTAATTTTTCCCTCTCACAGTAGGCGAATGGAATAGGTTGCGAGATCATTACAGATATTTTGTGAGGTGTACACGCACGGCTACTGTAGGAAGCAGAGCATAGTTTAGCATGGCTTGGGATAGCGGAGGGCAGCTGGGACCGAGGTGTCGGGAAGTTCTGTGGCTTACTAGCTACGGGAGCCTCAATTACCGGCCGGTCGCCATCGGCTCATCTGAGCTCACAGCCCAGCCAGTAATTAGAGAGAGGCGGCCACCGCTGCTGAAAGACCCGCGTCGTTCTCTGTGTACCTCCGCTGTGCGCGGGCCTGTGGAGAATACCTCAATATCCGTGCGCTTTTCAAGTCGATCGCCCTGTAAGCCCTGCAGATAGTAACAATCTTATTTCTATCGCTGTGTTTCCTTCTGGATCTGGGGTTAGTCACCGTACAATGCATGGCGGGAAGCAATGGGGCAGGGTTCTACACCGAATCGCCGTTAACCTATTACTTTTCTGCGTCATTCGAAAATGGAGCGAGGAAAATACTTCTGTGTGTACTTACATATGATTCCTGATTTGTCCTCTCTTCATGATCCTTACGTGAGATATACAGTAAGCAGGTGGTAGTAGAATCGTTCTGCAGTCCATCGCAAAAGTCGGTTCTCTAAACTATGTCAGTAGTGTTTCGTGAAAACGTCTTTTTCCTTTCAGTGATTAACATTTGAGTTCATGGAATGTTTACGTTACGTTGACGCGTTGATAGAACATTCGGTACAGATCTGACGTACATCAATTTCTTCCAATAATGTGACCTACAAGGTATTTCAAAATACACAAGAGTAGGTTGATCAATTATATTGTACGCCATCTCCTTAAGAGAGGAGAATTCTGATAAATTCTACTAGTAAATGGTATACACACCTTCGCTATAATAACTTTACGGACTCATTCCATATCATACCCCCTTGCATCGGTACTCCTGAGTATCTAAATGACGTAAAATGAAATTAATACTAATTTTGAGTATTACTGTATCGTTTTTTCTACTCATCTGCCTTAAATCATATTTTTGTACATTTTGATTAAGATACATGATATTTTGTGTTGTTATTAATCTATAGATGTAATAAATTATATGTATGTATGTGTGTGTGTGTGTGTGTGTGTGTGTGTGTGGGTGGGTGGGTGGGAGGGTGGGTGGTCGTGTGTCTGTGTGTGTTTCCCACGTCTCCCCTTAAACCACTAATCACTTTGAACCAAACTTTGATACACACATTCTTTGCTGTCAGGCAGCAATCGATGTGGCGGTAAGAAGCACATACCTGTCACAGATGTGGAAATACGACCTCATAAACAACGATATGCTTGAAAAATGCTGCACCGTGCATGGAGTTTCCATGTATTATTTCTGTGCTACCAGTTCTATTCGCAATAAACATTGCAGAAACTATACACATATGCCTCTAAATGCACCTGCAAAATGCATCACTCTACTACGTGAACACTGAGATTCTGGAACAACTACGGCGATGTACATGACTTTAAATTATCCACTAACTCCACTCGCAACACGTTCTGCAGGCAGTATCGACATACGCAGCTGAATGTACTTACGCAAGTACACTGAAGCGCCAATAAAACTGGTATAGACATGCGTGTTCAAATACAGAGATATGCAAACAGGCAGAATAGAGCGCTGTGGTCGTCAACACCTACAGGAGACAGCAAGTGTCTGGCGCAGCTGTTAGATCAGTAAATACTACTACAATGGCAAGTTACCACGATTTAGAGGAGTTTGAACGTGGTGGTATAGTTGGTTCATAAGCGATGGGACCCACTATATCCGAGGAAACGATGAAGTGGGGGATTTTCACTTACGACCATTTCACGGGTGTACCGTGAATATCACGAATTCGGTAAAACATCCAATCTCCCACATCGCTGCGGCCGGGAAAAGAGCCTGCAAGAACGACACCAACGACTACTGAAGAGAGTCCTTCAACGTCACAAAAGTGCTACCCTTCAACAGATTGCTGCAGATTTCAGTGCTAGGCCATCAATAAGTGTCAGCGTGCGAACCATTCAACGAAACATCATCGATATGAGCTTTCTGAGCCGAAGGCCCAGTCGTGTACCCTTGATGACTGCACGACACAAAGCTTTACGCCTCGCCTGCAACCGTCAACACCGGCACGGGTCTGTTGATGACTGGAAACATGTTGCCTGGTCGGATGAGTCTCGCTTCAGATTGTATCGAATAGATGGACATGTACTGGCACAGAGATAATTTCATGAATTCATGGATCCTGCATGTCAGCGTGACAGTATTCAAGCTCGTGGAGACCCTGTAATGGTGTGGGGCGTGTGCAGTTGGAGTCATGTGGGACACCCCAGATACGTCTGGATACGACTCTTACAGTTGACACTTACGTAAGCATCCTATATGATCACCTTGTATTCTTACGGATTTATGGACCGCCATACAGCATTCGTGGTATCTGTTCCCTTCAGCACTACTTCAGACATTAGTTGAGTCCATGCCGCGTCCTGTTCCGGCACTTCAGCGAGCTCGCGGGAGCGCTACACGGTATTATTCAGACGTACCAATTTTTTGGTTCTTCAGTATATATCATTTCACGAGGCATAGTTCATGAGATATGTCATGAACACTGGTATACACGAAATAACGCCGCGTCATCCTTGCAGTTTTAATACATTTGTTGTCTGCTACCCAGACATCACTACAGTCGAGTCAGCTAAAGCGAATCCTCGGCAACTGGCAATGCTTTTGACAGTTTTCAATTGTGAAGCGCAAACAGCTGTAGATCAAATTACAGCCGTCTATAGTACGATGAAGAGGCGTTGCAGTAGAGACTGTTGTGATTGGCAGGAGAGCCAACCCGTATAACTAAAGGAGGCCGAAATGCACGCGTTTTAGCTCACGCAGGCTGGCGTTAGGTCTGGAACGTGACAAGGGAATTAGAATTGCGGAAAACGGACGTAGCTGGTGGAATACTTAACTTTAATCCATTAATGGAGAACGTCGCTCTTTATGGTACAGGTTTCACAATATCAATAGTACGGATACTGGCACCTTGCTAGGTCGTAGCAAATAACGTAGCTGAAGGCTATGATAACTATCGTCTCGGCAAATGAGAGCGTAGAAGTCAGTGAACTATCGCTAGCAAAGTCGGCTGTACAACTGGGACGAGTGCTAGGAAGTCTCTCTAGACCTGCCGTGTGGCGGCGCTCGGTCTGCAATCACTGATAGTGGCGACACGCGGGTCCGACGTATACTAACGGACCGTGGCCGATTTAAAGCCTACCACCTACAAGTGTGGTGTCTGGCGGTGACACCACAGAGACGTTTACAAAATCGCGCTGTAGAGAGGAGAATCAGCTTCGCTCAGCGTGCAGAAACTGTCTGGAAGCATGTTCCTTCGTTTGGATACTGTACTTTTCCATTTTCATATTATGCATATTTTCTTTGTACGACTCTTCCATAATTTCAACGGGGTTTTCACGAATACATGCAAATGAAATTTTTTCCGATATTTCAATACAAAGTAGTTCAATTTTTTGTTTCCGATTCTAAAAGAAAATTGACAAATTGAATAGCTGGGCAATGCCAGGTTTGTCAGCGAGTACTAAATGAAAAATGGTTACTGATTAAATATACTGCACGCTGAAGCTCCATCATACAGATGGTTGTAGGCGTAGGGGGTCTGAAACGTCTGAAAGCAAACAGCCCGTAAAATCTACGGGTCGTTGTGGTCTTGGGAATGATTTCATCACATTTGCTGGGTGATCTCATCATACTGCAAGGCACAATGGATCAAGACAAGTATGCATCTGTATACTTAGGAACCTACCAGCATCTACCAGCAGGACAATGCCACGTGTCACACAGCCTGAAGTGTACGTGCGTGGTTTGAATTGCACCAGGATTACTTTACCGCACACCCCTGGCCACCAAACTTCCCCGATTTAAAGCCAATCTAAAACCTTTGGAAGCACCACGATCGGACTATTCGCGGCATGGATTCTCAACCGAGAACTCTAGAGCAGCTGCCTGCGGCACTGAGTCAGTACGGCTCCACATCCCTGTAAGGATCTTTCAGAATCTCAATGACTCTCTTCCAGCATGTCTCGGAGCGCTCAGCGCTGCAAAATGTGACTCGACAATGTAAATAAGTGTTTCCTTTGACATTAATTAGCCTCCTTTTTACTTACATGATCTACTTATCTGATCTTCACTATTCCTCTGTAGCATCGCATTTCAGAAGCTTCTGTTCTCTTCTGCTCTGAACTGTTTATTGTCCACGTTTCTCTTTCATAGAAGATAACAATCCAGACACATAACTTCAGCAAAGACTTCCTAACACGTAAATCTACACCGAAGTGCTAAAAAATTGGTATAGGCATGCGTATTCAGATACAGAGATATGTAAACTGGCAGAAAGTGGCGCTGCGGTCGGAAACGTCCACGTAAGTCGACGACTGTCTGGCAATTGCAGCAGGACGATACGTTTAAATACTTCCGCTGGCCACCAAACTCCCCCACGTATGAACATTATTGAGCGTATCTGGGATGCCTTGCAACGTGTTGTTCAGATGAGATCTCCACCCAGTCATACCCTTACCGATTTATGGAGAATTCACTTTGTTAATTCCTTCCAGCGCTAATCAGACATTAGTCGAGTCCATGTCATGTCGTGTTGCGGGAATTTTGCGTGCTCGTGGGGGCCCTACGCAATACCAAGTAGGTGTACCAGTTTCTTTGATTCTTCAGTATGCATTCAATGTGAACAACATTCTCTTCTTCAGAAACGCTTTTCGTGACATTATCAGTCTACATTTTATATCCTGTACCTGTTTGCGCGACCATTTTACTGCCAAAACAGCCAAACGTACATACTACTTCTAGTGTTTCTTCAGAAATTAATTCTCTCAGCATCGCCTGATTGAATACAACAATATTCCAATACCCTTGTTTTTCTTTTGGTGATATTCTTCTTGTATCTAAAATCGAGACATTCTCGATGCCATCAAATTGTTGTTCCTAGTTCCTTGCTGTCCCTGGCAGAATTCCAGTGTCATCAGCAAACGTCAATTATTTAAACCTTCTCCTTAACATTAATTCCTTCTCCAGATTTCTCTTTAGTTTAGTTTACTCTTTGCTCAACTCAAAGATAGAATAACGTCAGGGATGAACCAAAGCGCTGCCTCGGTGTTATTAAATCGTCTCCCTGAACATTAATTCCTTCACCAAATTTCTTTTTCGTTTAGTTTACAGTTTGCTCAACGCACAGACTGAATAATATCAGGGATGAACTAAAGCCCTGTCTCACTACCTTCTGAAGCGCCGCTTTCCTTTAACGCCCCTCGACTTTTATAACTAGCGTCTCATTTCTGTACGAAATGTAAATATCCTTTCGCTTCCCTGTATTTCAACCCTGCTACCTCACAATTTCAAACAGTGCATTACAGTCAACATCGTCAACAGCTAACTCTGTATATGGTATAAACATAGGCTCGCCGTTCCTTTACCTATCTTCGAAGACAAGTCGTAGGTCGGTATTGCCTCTACATTTCTCCGGATCCTCCTCCTTGGCTTCTACCAATTTCTCTATTCGTCTCGAAATAACTAATGTCAGTATTTTACAACTATGCCTTATTAAACTGATAGTTCAGTAACATTCACACCTGTCAACCCCTGCTTTCTTTGGAACTGGAATTACTATATTCTTCTACAAGTCTGAGGATATTTCGCCCGACTCATAAATCCTGCACACCAGGTGGAATAGTTTTGTTATGGCTGCCTTTCCAAGAATGTCGGTAGTTCCTACGGTATGTCGACTTCGCTCTTTCAGTGCTCAGTCATTTCTTCTCACTGTGTTACATCTCCAATTTCAAATGGTTCAAATGGCTCTGAGCACTATGGGACTTAACTTCTGAGGTCATCAGTCGCCTAGAACTTAAAATACATGTTTGATTCCGGAGGTACGCATAAAAAATCATCCGAAGTTATGCCAAACGCATTGTCTGAAAATTATTTCGAGCAGTTAGTTCATGAGACCACGCCAATAGTAAACGCTTGTGAAAACACACTTCACCTCCTAGCAACAAATCATCCTGAGTTAATAAAGAGCATCAAAAAGGATACAGGGATTAGAAAACACAGGGTTGTAGCGAGACTGAAAATTTTAACCTCCAAATCCCCCAAAAATAAACGAAAACTATTCTAATTCAATAAATCAGATATAAATTCAGTTGACGCCGTCCTGAGAGACAGACAGTGCTGCCAGAGCAGAGTTACTAAACACAGACTTCCGAAATTGCTTCATCAATGAAGACAAAGTAAATATTCCAGAATTCGAATTAAGAACAGCTGCCGAAATGAGTATCACATAGGTAGATATCCTCGGAGTAGTGAAGTAACTTAAATCACTTAAAAAAAGCTAGTCTTCTAGTTCACACTGCATACCAATTTAATTCCTTTCAGAGTATACTGAAGCAATAGCTCCATACTTAGCCGTTATATACAACCGAACCCAAAGATTGGATTTTTGCAAGGAAGGTCGTAGGACTAATCCATTAAATTACAGGCCCATTTCATTAACATCGATATGTAGCAGGACTGTGTAACATATATTGTGTTCATACATTACGAATTACCTCGACGAGAACTGTCTATTGACACAAAGTCAACTCAGATTGAGAAAACATCTTTCTTGTGAAACAAAACTAACTCTTGATCTAACGAAGTGTTGAGTGCTGTTGACAAGGGATCTAAATGGCTCCCGTGTTCCTGGATTTCCGGAAGGTTTTTGACACTGTAAGCGGGTTGTAGTGCAATTGCGTGCTTTTGCAATATCGTCTCAGTTATGTGACCGGATTCGTGATCTCCTGTCAGAGAGGTCACAGTTCGTAGTAACTGACGGAAAGTTATCGAGTAAAAGAGATGTGATTTCTGGCGATCACAAAGGTAGTGTTATAGTTGCATTGCTGTTCCTTATATTTACAAACGATTTGGGAGTCAATCTGAGCAGCCGTCTTATGTTATTTGAAAATGAATAGTAAAGTTGTTGTGGTTGACAGGAGAGCCAAACGTATTCCTAAAGGAGGCCGAAATGCACGCGTTTTAGCTCACGCAGGCTGGCGTTAGGTCTGAACATGACAAGGGAATTAGAATTGAGAACAACGGACGTAGCTGGTGGAATACTTAACTTTAATCCATTAATGGAGAACGTCGCTCTTTATGGTACACGATTCACAATATCAATAGTACGAATACTGGCGCCTTGCTAGGTCGTAGCAAATAACGTAGCTGAAGGCTATGCTAACTATCGTCTCGGCAAATGAGAGCGTTGAAGTCAGTGAACCATCGCTACCAAAGTCGGCTGTACAACTGGGGCGAGTGCTAGGAAGTCTCTCTAGACCTGCCGTGTGGCGGCGCTCGGTCTGCAATCACTGATAGTGGCGACACGTGGGTCCGACGTATACTAACAGACCGCGGCCGATTTAAAGGCTACCACCTAGCAAGTGTGGTGTCTGGCGGTGACACCACATTCCTCCCCCGCAAATCGCGTACGGTTGTGGCATAAGGCTTCCGCCCGCCATGGGGAGGACCGCATGTTGACGTATGCGACGAGGTGGGAAGCCTAACAACAGGCGAGGCTCTGCCACCCGCACCCTGCCATTCGGACCGCGGGGAGCTAGGAAACGGCTGAAAACCTGCTCCAGGGTGCACGCCAACATGCGGTGTATGCGCCCTTAGAGAGACAGGAGGGGCCGAAGGGTCGACCTCCATCTGGCCGTGGCACCCGACGGCCGAAGACGACATGTGTTCCGGAGCGGGCAAGAGTTCCATGTCGGGGACAACTGGTCACGGGAAGCGATCGGCGGCGCGTGACCCAGGGAGGCGCCCGGCGGTTGCAGCGACGCGTCCACTACGGGCGTCGCCGGCGGGAGAACAGGCGGCGGTGGCGGCGGCGGCGCGTCGCCATGGGGAAAAATGGAAGGCAGCGTCGGTAACACATGGGGCCGAGGCGAGCCATTAGATGGGTCCCCGGGGCGCTGACCGGACGGCACCGTCGCTGAAAGCAGACGGCGAGCGGCAGATCCCGTGCGACGACAGAGGCGCAGCTGGTTGAGATGCCGACGCACCTCACCAGAGGCCACCAAAACCAGATACATAGGGCGGCCGAGGCTGCGAAGTATGCGCCCGTCGAGCCAACGCCGTGAACCTCGATAGTGGCGATAGTAGAGAACGTCGCCTGAAGCAAAAGCAGGTGTCTGCCGCTGCACAGGAACCTGATATGGCGGATGCAGCAAAGATATCAAGTTTCGATGAGGGCGAACGTGGATCAACTCAGCCGCCGAGCGACCATCTCGGGACTGAGAGCGATACGAGGACAAAAAGAGCAATAACGCGTACTCCCGAGAATGCGACTCTTTTAACTTCACATCTGTGAATTGAAAGTTCTGACCAATCGTTCAGCGGCACCGTTTGACTGTGGCGAAAACGGCGCCGACGTCAGATCTTGAATACCATTGGCCCTGCAAAATGATTGAAATTCTGCTGAAATGAATTGTGGGCTATTGTCGGAAACAATAGTCTGTGGAAGACCTTCAATGCAAAAGATAGCAGATAACGCTTGGATGGTGGAAGATGACGTCGTGGAAGAAATCAGGACAACAAAAAGAAAATTACTGAATGAATCTACCACAACCAACCATCGAGAATTCCAGAATGGACCAGCAAAATCGATGTGTAAGCTTTGCCATGGGGAAGTGGCTGTTGGCCATGCAAAGAATTTCCGCGGTGGTGCTGATTGTTGTTCGGCACACACCATGCAAGAAGAGCACATATTCGTAATCGCGACATCGATTCCGAACCAAGTACAGTGCTGACGAGCAAGTTGTTTCGTTCTCACTATACCCCTATGTCCTTGGTGGAGAAGCTGTAAGACAGAGGACTGTAACGAACATGGTACCACGACCCTGGACTGATCATTATCAGAACGC
Organism: Schistocerca gregaria; assembly: GCF_023897955.1. NCBI lineage: Eukaryota > Metazoa > Arthropoda > Insecta > Orthoptera > Acrididae > Schistocerca > Schistocerca gregaria. The sequence goes on from NC_064920.1 coordinate 101,232,583, forward strand.
AACAGCAAAACACCACGTCGTACAGAAATTCTCTCCTTGTGAGCAAAAAATCGGCAAACCAACGGGTCCCCGCTCCGTGATTTTGATAAGGGCCATTTCGTAGCCACAAAACGCAGAACGGGAGCAAGGACAGGGTCGGCAGCTGTGGCTGTAGCTACACGACGAAAATCAATCGGAAACGATTCGACCACGTCATCGGTTTCCGTATCAATGAACATGCAAGCAAGTTCGGAGGAATCGAATGCCCTATCCTCAGCAACAGGCAAGCGGGACAACGCATCGGCGTTTCCGTGCTTAGCATGGGACCGATACAAGATATCGTAGCGGTACTGCGAGAGGAAAATAGACCAACGAATGAATTTCTGCGCTGTACGTGGAGGTACAGGCTTGGTCGGATGAAAAAGCGATGTCAAAGGTTTGTGGTCTATGATTATTGTAAAGCGATGACCATACAAGAAATCATAAAACTTTGTAACACCAAATACGAGAGCCAATGCTTCTTTCTCGATCTGTGAATAATTTCTTTGCGCAGACGAGAGCAATTTGGACGCAAAGGCAATAGGGCGATCATGCGATCCATCTTTGTGCGCAAGCACATCACCGATCCCGAAATACGATGCATCCGCCATCAACAAGAGAGGCTTCTGGGGATCGAATGGCGTAAGGCAAGTATTGGATAGCAACGCCGACTTCAACTGGCGAAAGGCGCGTTCGTATTCCGTCGTCCATATGAACGGAACACCTTTACGGCGTAAGCGACGAAGCGGAGCTGAAATGGAAGAGGCATGCGGAATATATTTATTATAATAGTTAATGTTTCCCAGCACACTCTGTAGCTGCTTCAAATTCTGCGGCGAAGGCAAGTCTTGAATGGCACGAAGGTGCGTGGGACTGGGACGTTTGCCTTGGGAATTGATTACATGTGCCAGGTATGGCAAGTCCGGAGCAAAAAACACACATTTGTCCTTCCGCAAGCGAAGACCATGTTGTCGCAAGACCTGAAATACTGTTCTGAGATTGGCCAAATGTTCTCCATCCGTCTTTCCGGAGATCACAATATCGTCTAGATAATTTGCTGCTGTAGGGACCGACGCACAAACAGTTTGTAGATATTGCTGAAACAGCACAGGGGCGGATACACACCCGAATGGCAGTCGTTTGAATCGATACAAACCAAGATGCGTGTTTACCACCAAATCGCGCTGGGATTCTTCGTCCACCGGTATTTGCAAGTACGTATCTGCTAGGTCCAACTTCGAAAAATATGTACCCGGGCACAGTTTATCAAAAAGATCTTCCGGGCTTGGTAAAGGAAAAGTTGTAATCACTGTTGTCTTGAAATCCACACAAAGTCTCAATTTTCCGGAAGGTTTTGGCAAAATTACTAAGGGTGATGTCCATAGAGAAGCCTACACACGTTCAATTACACCTTGTGATTCCAAATCGTGTAATGTTTTTGCGACCTCATTACGTAATGCGTGGCGAACATTGCGCGCTCTGAAAAATTTCGGTTGCCCGTGTACTGTCAGTTCCAAATGTACTTTATAGTTCTTTGCGCAGCCGAGGCCCGGAGCAAAAATGTCTGCAAATTCTTCACATAGACGAGAAACACTGTCTGAAGGCACAGTTGGTTCACTGATAGGACCTGATTTCTATAGGCAAGTTAAACAACTGAAATAAATCGAAACCAAACAAGTTCACTGCAGATGAAGAACTAAGGACGTAAAATGACACAAGTAAATCAGTCCAATATCGATAAGAACGCGGTTTTGCCTCGTCGCCACTGTTGTGGTTGGCAGGAGAACCAACCGTGTTCCTAAAGGAGGCCGAAATGCATGCGTTTTAGCTCACGCAGGCTGGCGTGAGGTCTGGAACATGACAAGGGAATTGGAATTGAGAAAAACGGACGTAGCTGGTGGAATACTTAACTTTAATCCATTAATGGAGAACGTCGCTCTTTATGGTACATGATTCACAATATCAATAGAACGAATACTGGCGCCTTGCTAGGTCGTAGCAAATAACGTAGCTGAAGGCTATGCTAACTATCGTCTCGGCAAATGAGAGCGTTGAAGTCAGTGAACCATCGCTAGCAAAGTCGGCTGTACAACTGGGGCGAGTGCTAGGAAGTCTCTCTAGACCTGCCGTGTGGCGGCGCTCGGTCTGCAATCACTGATAGTGGCGACACATGGGTCCGACGTATACTAACGGATCGCGGCCGATTTAAAGGCTACCACCTAGCAAGTGTGGTGTCTGGCGGTGACACCACAAAACTCATCATAAGATCATAACAAATTGCAAAGTGATTTAGGAAAGATATCTGTGTGGAACGAAAATTAGCAATTGACACTAAATAACGAAAAGTTTGAGGTCATCCACATGAGTGGATTCATCTACACGAGTGAATTCAACTAAATATCATGGAATTACGATTAAGAGCAACTTAAATTGGAATGAACACACAGAAAATGTTGTGGGAAGACAAACCTAAGACTGCGTTTTATTGACAGAACACTTAGAAGATTTATCAGATCTACTAAAGAGAGTGCTACACACTTAAATTTGATTTAAGAGTATCAATATAGATGTAGATGTAGAAAAAAACAGCAACTAGCAACTGTAAATATTGTTACACACTACACACACACCGGTTTCCAGTCAACAGTTTCACCTTCAAACGAGTGTTCAAGCATGTAACTAGATCTTTTATTAGTTACATGAGTTACCGGCTGATGTTTTCTCCAACAACTAATGCGAACAATAATAAACATGTTTAAACGTAAACAGCTGTCTGAAGATGAACCTGTCGGTTCGGAACGAGGCTGGCTTCTGTAGGAGTAAATAAATGGCATTATTAACAGTGGCATGCTGGTATTTATTCTTTGAAAGAATAAGTTCACATTTTTCATCCCAGAGATGTATGTCTTTAACACAATAACGGGTAGAAAGTGTTTGTTTCAAGTGCCATTTATGCTGTGGCATTACGTTTTATTTGTAATGACGTAGTATGGAAATGCAGGATTACGTTTTAAGTACTAGAACTGCAGTTAACAGAAGCAATTTGTCACAACATTTAAATATTGGAGCTCCAGAGGACACAATGGCCACGTGCCATCTGATACAGCGTGTCTGCAAGACTATCTCTGTGGTTTGGTCCCTGGATCAGGTCTAGAGACACGCAACAGTGTACCGAGAACACAGTATCAACGAAAGCTCATTCTGTGAAGTAACTGCACTTACGACGTTTACCGTTTTCACTCTTCTTTCGGCTTAGGCAGAAAACAACACATTCGTTCGTCTTTTCCAAGTATACATTTCGCCTCTCCACATAGTGGAAATTCACTTATCAGTACAACGTTGCTCCCCCTCTGTCCCGGATTTGTATCCTGTCCTCATTTGGCTGGGAAGGGTGTCATAAGGGTGTTGTATCCTCTCATGAGGAAAGGCGCCCCTCAACCATTGTAACTGGTAATGGATATTCTGGACACGGGCAGTGTGATGGAGTTGACGTTTATGCTGGTCCTCACGCACATACCATTGGACACAGATCTGAAGATCTTGTTGGCCAAGGAAGTACCTCAACAGCACGTAGACAGTTTCTGGACACATGTGCCACGGGCGGACTAGCATGGTCCTGTTCAAAAATGGCACCAAGCTACCGTCAATTGAGAGGCAACGTGCCCTTGACGAAAGTTACGCAGTCAGTGTTCCAGCCATGACCTGAAGTACACTCTGTGACTCTCCATACCATGATGCCGGCAGTAACACTAGCAGGCCGGTCCAAAACAACGGAAGACTGGTATTTCCATTCAGGTCTGCGCGGTATTTGTCGATGACAGTGACCTAATGTTGCAGAATCCTATCCTATTGTTTTATCTCCACAAGCCAGAAAACTAACTATGGACCAGAAACTTCCCTGAGATGTACCCTTTCAATATACATACGCACAGTTTCAAGCAGGTTATGGGATATTAGACCCTAGGTACAGATTCAGAATACGGAGACTTGCTTAATAATTAGTGTGACAGAAGGGTATCTGACAAATAGGATTCTTTGTTTAACCACTCTAACTTATTTCATTAAAACAATGATTACTATACTCATGACCAAGAGACCGTGAAACATTTTAATACTCTAGCACATGGGAGTTTGTACCCAGTTAATTCAGATCCCTATCTCAGAGTTAAATTTATTCTCACAATTTCCTGTTTGAAATCACAGTGACTCGAAGCTCGGTGACTAACTATATCGAACATACATTCAAGATATGAATATTGAACCTGAGATGGATGGTTGTGTATCAAATGTCACAAGGTCGGACACATTGAACTAGCTCGCTGGTGCCGCTTTTAATGCTCACCACAAAATCATCATGCTCCCTATGGGGAAATCACAGGCCTGTCGCCATATCTGCAACGCCATCTCCTGACCACTAGCTAAGATGCACCCCTCTTCACTTAGACCGAAGACCGCTAACCAGCCTCAACAGAGATTCACTGACCGTGGTCTGAGTGTCAGTCCCAATATTTGGCTTTGCTTTACGCTCTGCCTTGTTTTCCATGTCAAACGGTGCGTTGCCAGTAGCGGAATTACAAAACACAGCAGCCAAATAGCAAAGTTTCCCCACAGCATAGATAGTCCCGCCAAAACATCGCATCACCTTTCTAAGCCAATCATGTAGAAGTTTCCCTTACTGATAGAACCCATCCGCTACAGCTCTGTGCTCATGACGTCACACTCTAACAAAGCAACCCTATGTCTTCGTCTCCATGGAGTTAAGTCTCACACCCGAAGGCCTCTGGAATCAAGAAATACTGAGTCTAAGAATAGCCCATTATTTTGTACATCTCGAATTTTCGAAAGCAGCTGATTTCTATCTGCAAAACCAGTCTGCAAAACATGAAAAAGCAGCCCTTGCCTACAGCCAGTAGCATCTTTCCACTCACTGGCAGCCAACTCCACTGCCTGAGGTTGTAAACTGAACATGTCGTAGTGCCCCCCCTCCTCCCCCCACAGGGGGTTCACAGCAAGCAGTCTCAGTTCCACAAAGTCACTGACTGCCCTCCGTTGCCACAGAAAGTGTTGTTCTGCATAGCATTTTCTGTTGACCCATCTCAGCTCCAAAGTACTGTTTCCTGTCATGGATGAAAAATCATTAGTTATCTGTGAGTCCAGTGAGCCCTTGACCATGCTGAAGAAAGGAAACTATGTATGGCACCATAGTATTAGTCATTGGAGTAAAAGATTTTTAATAAATGTATTCTCAGTGCATTCCCGCTATTCTGTCATTCTCTAAATTACTGAACCAATATATAAATTAATGAAAAAGTCATGCACATTTCCCTGCCAAATTTCAAGGTGAGGTAGAACCGCAGTTCATCACTAAACATAATGGGATCCTATTCATGACAGGTCCACGATTCCCACTAATGCCTTCACTTCAGAGATAGACGTTTCTGTTATCACAAGTCACTGGTCACTGGCCACACCTCTTATGAACCTCAACAAGTCTGTTTCTAGAACAAAACATGAACAATACTACTGCACTTAGAGCCAGTCTACAGCAGCCAGCTCATGGAAGGGTAATTCCCTAGTGAGCGTGTCGCTAGTCTTTGACAAGTCGTGTGGGGTGACAAAGATTGTTGTAGGGAGTTGATTACTTGTTCTCTGATATCAGGTACAGATATGAAAAGACTGTAATTTGCTTTGCGATACTCCCTAGTAGTAGTCGGATTTTGTCGACCGGAATCTTGAACATTCTTACCTGGCCATATGCATCCATGCACTATGACGTAGCACAAATGGTTATACCTGCCCATATACATCCATGCACTATGACATAGCACCGCTGTCATGTCTGAATGTCATACAAATCTTGGTACCGTACGGTTAGCTGGTTGATTTCGAGAAGGCATTAAACAGTGAGGTTTCGGTCACATCGGATTTCCCTGCCAAATTTCAAGGTGAGGTAGAACCGCAGTTCATCACTAAACATAATGGGATCCTATTCATGACAGGTCCACGATTCCCACTAATGCCTTCACTTCAGAGATAGACGTTTCTGTTATCACAAGTCACTGGTCACTGGCCACACCTCTTATGAACCTCAACAAGTCTGTTTCTAGAACAAAACATGAACAATACTACTGCACTTAGAGCCAGTCTACAGCAGCCAGCTCATGGAAGGGTAATTCCCTAGTGAGCGTGTCGCTAGTCTTTGACAAGTCGTGTGGGGTGACAAAGATTGTTGTAGGGAGTTGATTACTTGTTCTCTGATATCAGGTACAGATATGAAAAGACTGTAATTTGCTTTGCGATACTCCCTAGTAGTAGTCGGATTTTGTCGACCGGAATCTTGAACATTCTTACCTGGCCATATGCATCCATGCACTATGACGTAGCACAAATGGTTATACCTGCCCATATACATCCATGCACTATGACATAGCACCGCTGTCATGTCTGAATGTCATACAAATCTTGGTACCGTACGGTTAGCTGGTTGATTTCGAGAAGGCATTAAACAGTGAGGTTTCGGTCACATCGGATTAGGGAAGAATGGGGAAATAAATCGGCTGTGCCCTATCAAAGAAACCATCCTGCCATTTGCCTGAACCGATTTAGGGAAATAACAGAGAACCTAAATCAGGATGGTTGGACTCAGATTTGGACCATCGTCCGCCCGAAGCTCGGTGTTCTAACAACTGCACCACCTCATTCGATGGTACTGTACAATTCGCCCAGGTGGCGAAATGGAGATCCACATTCGTCCTCTGTCAGTTGCTGGTAATGTTGTCTCACATGATTACGTGGCATCTTGGTGACCTCCGCAGTAATCACTGAACACTCGACAACTGACACGGTCCACACCTCTTGTACAGACTACCAAGCCTGGTTACGACATTGAACATGAACGGCACTGCTGCGTCTGGTGGTCCTTCTACCTGTCACAGACAAGTGGAGGTCTAATTATTTACATCTACATCTACATCCATACTCCGCAAGTCACCTAACGTTACGTGGCGGAGGGTACCTTGGGTACCTCTATCGGTTCTCCCTTCTATTCCAGTCTCGTATTGTTCGGGGAAAGAGAGATTGTCAGCATGCCTCTGTATGGGCTCTGATCTCTCTGATTTTATCCTCATGGTCTCTTCGCGAGATAATCGTAGGAGTGAGCAATATACTGCTTGACTTCTCGGTGAAGGTAAGTTCTCGAAACTTCAATAAAAGCCCGCACGAGCTACTGAACGTCTCTCTTGCGGAGTCTTCTACTGGAGTTTATCTATCATCTCTGTAACGCTTTCGCGATTACTAAATGATCCTGTAAAGAAGCGTGCTGCTCTCCGTAATATCTTCTCTATCTCTTCTATCAACCCTATATGATACGGATCCCACACCGGAGAGCAGTATTCAAGCAATGGGCGAACAAGTGTACTGTAACCTACTTCCTATGCTTTCGGACTGAATTTCCTTAGGATTCTTCCAATGAATCTCAGTCTGGCATCTGCCCCAGCGACGGTTAATTTTATATGGTCATTCCATTTTAAATCACTCCCAATGCCCACTCCCAGATAATATATGGAATTAACTGCTTCCAGTTGCTGACTTGCTATATTGTGGCTAAATGATAAAGGATATTTCTTTCTATGTATTCGCAGCACATTACAGTTGTCTTCATTGAAATTCAATTGCCATTCCCTGCACCATGCGTCATTTACATGCCCACCGATGTTGCATACGTTTATCGAGTTATACTGACATCAGACCATTTTCTCCGTAAACTTTACATTTTTTGTTAGGGATGTACATGTGAAGGAAGTCAATAACCTAACCCTGTCACACAAAGGAACATATATACAAAAAATTCATACACTTGGCATTCCGCAGTTGTTTGGTCTAGAGCATATCTTGCAGAAGCAAATAAGGAAGTAGAGGAACTCCACTGGTTCTCTCTTCGAGAGCATTTTTCTGACTGTAAGCACTGCAGATCCCCTCACAAATATAATGGTTGGAATCCCTCTGGCTAGCTGGTATTTTACTGAAAACGGATCTTTGTAATGGGTCGATGCCTACACTTGGTCAGGACTTGGTTTTGGCAAAACGTAATGTGAGATACTTTATACTGGAATGGTGTTTATTAGCACTATCCAACAGCTCGTTATTCTGGAATAACGTTGGTCAATAGAGGCTGTTGGGAAAGGGTAAGGTCGTAGCGCCACTGTTATTCGTATTGATTCACACCAAAATGCGATGGTTATGACACTGATTCGCCCAGTGCGAAATGTGGCATAAGGTTCTAAATTAAGAAGTAGATGAAGTTTTCCATTTCGAAGAGGTAGGACTTTAATTAATCTTCAATACACAATTAAAATTTTTGCCACTTCCCATTATCAATGCTTACCATTGTGATATAGTTTGAAGCAGTGTAACTTGATCATGTGTATTAGTAGAGTGTTAAGAGAGTGATTATGTGGGGTGATATTACTATCCTTAGTAGGGTAGTATGGCGTGTATACCTTTCCTATAGTGATGAAGCTATCCGAGATACTGGGCAATATAAAGAACAATACGATGGGAGAGAATAATTTTTTTCACAATCCGAGAGAATTTCGGAGATACGTTGAAAATCCAGAATTGGAAAATTTTCGAAAAACGATGCTGAATAAGTACATGAAAACTTGAGAAAAACGGGTCCTCATTGAATAATTTTGTTAAAATGCTTCGCACAGCTGACGGTATGCAATACTTACTACGAACAATCTAAGTGTAGGAAAGCATAAGTCTCATGGTATAATAAAACACAATCATTGTCATCCGCTTTATCTTAATTTACATAAGGAGGAGTATAAGGAACGATGGAAAAGTTTCCATTCGAAGGCCACACTAAGCCCTCACCTACATGACGGTGACGCTGCAGCAACGCCCCCCAAATAAAAACTTTTGATCACCCTTCAGACGTTTGTATACGTTTGCTACACAGGTAACGTTTAGGTGTACGAATTTTGTTGTTTGGAACAAAAAGAAAGCCTGCGTCCTTACACAGCGGACACTGACAAAGGCAAGAGGTCTCCTTCTACATTTATTGTACTTAGATCTTTACAGTGGGTCAAGTTACTATGTTTCTTGATCCTACTGAGCATAAATATTGTGTATTTAACCCAGTATATATCTAGTATTGTGAATGTAGTATTTCTTTTATTTTTCTCTAATTAGACGGAGGTGATAAGTGCCCTCCTATAATTTTAGCTGAAAAATATTGAAAATCGTGGAAATTAGAGAGCTTATCTGCACTTAAGAAATAACATTCCAACGGAATGACTTGATAAAATTACCTTAAATCGGATACAGACCATTTCATTCACGAGATTCGTGTCCTTTCCATACATTTTTTATGTGTGCGCTAAAAATCCCTAAGAACTGCACCTGAAAGGGGTGCGAAGGCAAGTTTATACTAATTACAGCCCACGCAGAGGGAGTTCAGAAGGCGTTCTTCGAGTGCTCCATGCTGTAATTGAACGGGAAGAAATCCCAACACACGCTGCAACGGAAAGTACTCTCAGCCATACACGTCACATACCGATTGCCCACTTTGCGGCAGCCCTTTTCTGATCGGTGAAATTCGGCTGACTTCGGGCAGCTATGGAATACTTATGCTTGTGGACAACCTTAGATACGAAACTCTATTGTGCACGACTTGGAACTACTTAAACCTAACTAACCTAAGGACATCACACACATCCATGCCCAAGGCAGGATTCGAACCTGCGACCATAGCAGCAAAAGCGCGGTACCGGACTGGAGCACCTAGAACCGCTTGGCCACAGCGGCCGGCTTGCGATCAATACTTAGCCGAGGTGTAGGAATAGTGTAGAAAAATCCATTATTAATCTTACATGTGAGACAAAATCTGCATGAAAATTATTATTATGTGTTCTTTTTTAGGGTCCCGTCTCTGAATCGATTCGACGAAACTCTTACAGGATCACTTAGCTGTTCGTCACCCTGTCTACCTCTTAGAAACCTTTTTTCACATTTATGAGTAGAGATATAACCTTCAAATTTATGTCAAATTCAAAGGTCTAGGGTTTCTTGACGGTATAAAAAAATTAAGCTTTTAAGTCAACCCAGTCAAAAGTTCTAGCCATTTGTGTCACATATTTTGATTCCCCCAAACTCATCAAGCGAGTCCTACTCGCTCTTGTCCGGTTATTATTTTTATAATTTTTTGTTTTTTATCAGGTTCCGTGCGTCCATGCGAACCAAAGCTACTTGCTATTGGAACGAGTCAGTGCATGCCCTACATAAAGCACATTCGGAAATTTAGATACGAAGGAAACTGATAGAGATTGGAAGGTCGTGCAGCGAGGAACCCGTTCAACTTATATTAGAAGTCTTGGGGTACTTTCACAGTTTTTCAAATTCTGTTGGGATAAAGTTGAAAATGGAATCCTCTGAGACGTGCAAACCTTCCGCTTCACTGTGTAAGGAAGTGTTAACTAAGTGACAACCATTTCTCTGAGTAGTGGTCACTGAATGAATGCTGTTGTATTTTCTACATCTACATACGTACTCCGCTAGACATCAAGCGGTGTGTGACGGAGGTCACAATTCGCGCCAAAGTCATATTTCCCCCCTTCTGTTCCGCTCGCGGATGGCGCGAGGTAAAAACGACTGCCTGAACGCCTGAGTACGAGCTCTAATTTCCCTTATCTTTGAATGGCGATCATTGCGTGAAATGAAAGTTGGTGATAATAATATGTGGTCTACATCCTCGGTGAAGATGGTATTTCGGAATTTAGTGAGCAGCCCCTTCCGTTTAGCTAGCCGTCTATCTGCATGTGAGTCCCACTTCAAACTTTCTATGAGATTTGTAACACTGTCGCGATGGCTAAATGTACCATTCACGAATCTTGCCGCTCTTCTTTGGACCTTCTCAATCTCTTGGATCAGACCCAACTGGTAAGGGTCCCATACATATTTTCGGAATGCGTCAAAATTTCCAGCACCAAAATACATGCTGGAGTGTATGTGGCGGAGTTAGACTTCCAAATATATCTTGATACCCGAAGTCATACTGTACATCTGCTTGACCATTCATTTCGAAGGTTCCAGATGAGTCACAGTATAAAAAAAAAAATGGTTCAAATGGCTCTAAGCACTATGGGAGTTAGCAACTGAGATCATCAGTCCCCTAGACTAAGAGCTACTTGAACCTAACTAACCTAAGGACGTCACACACATCCATGTGCGAGGCAGGATTCGAGCCCGCAACCGCAGCAGCACCGCGGTTCGGGATTGAAGCTCTTAGAACCGCTCGGCCACAGCGGCCGGCAGTCATTGAGTCACCTGGAAGTTGGATACCATAGAAAAAAAAAGAGCGAAAGTAAGTAAACTAAACAAGCGTGTTTCAGCATCACACGTGACACTGGACTCTCATGTGGGAGGACGACGGCTCAAAGCAGCGTCCGGCCATCTTGATTTAGGTTTTCCGTGATTTCTCTTAATCTCTTCAGATAAAAGCGGAGTAGCTCCTGTGAAAGGGCACGGCCGACTTCCTGCGCTATACTTCCCTAATCTGATAAGACCGATGATGTCGCAATTTGGTCCCCTCCTCCGAATAAACCAACCATCTACCACATATGGTGGAGAAAAAGATTAATGCTTCGACGTTATGGTTGCAGCGAAGTTTTTCACCTACTCTTATTCGAAACAATTTAAATTGGTTGACTTTACTGAATCGTTCACTGCCTTGGGAAAAACAGTGTTGCTTTTACGATGGTCTTGTATCAGAAACTGTATGCATTGCGTTTTATTGGAATTTGCGGTTAACTTATCCCCTGAAAATCTCGTTCTAATTTTTTAAACTACCAAATTATGTAAACCTTTTACATTCAATTCTACATCTCTCAAAATAACACTTCATTCATGCGCAAAGAAAAAGTTTTGAGAATCCTCCCCCTTCCCCCCCCCCCCCCCCCCCCCTTCCAAGCAAAGTCATCACGAGCCACAATTTAAATCTACAAGAACCTTGTGAGATTGACATCTGTGATAAAACAAATCTTACTTTTGAGAACGTTTAAATGGGTTACTGCCGAGATGGGTGCAGAACATTCTATATAAAAAAAAAAGTCCGTCGCAACCGTGCGTGAAAATCCTACAGGAGACGCGTTAGATGTTCGCACCAGAGTTCCGCATTGCCAGCGGTAGAGAAACAGTGAACTGCGCAGGGTCCCAGCGGCTTTATGGCTCAGAGGGTCGCGCCAGGCAGTAAAACCACCCACCCCTCTTCCCTCCCCGCCCGCCCTACAGCGCCGGATTCACGGCTGAGCAGCTGCGACCGCAGCGGTGGTGGATTGGTGGCGTGAAACACGCTGACCTCCACACCAGCAACCTGTCCGAAGAAAAATATATGCCCGCCCTCCCAGCCAAAGTGGAACAAGTTTACAGCGTTGCACCACTTCAACGAAACCGGTCCCGCATCTGCATAGATACGAGCACGGCAGCAGCACCAACAGATTTTTATACATATATTACCTTTGAGAGATATCGTCTAATTCGCTACATCATTGACAAGTGTTTGTTTTCCATACTGCACAGGCCTGCATTTTCAATCATCTTCACCATGTGGACTTCCTTGCCACCTAAATTTCAATTCGCAACATTTCCAATTACTCTGTAACACCGACATAGTTTTTGTTTGGTTTCAAGAGGCTAAGCATCTTCTTCAGTGACTGAAACACCACATGTACCTTCTTTGTGACTTTACTATTTCAGTGAGAAGATCAGCACTGGTAAATTGCCCGTATTGGTTGCTATTCTTGCAACCTTCCAAGGACCAACATCCTCGTCACGCGTTGTTACACAGACCAGCTTTTACACTAATAGGCTAACAATCCTTCCTACAATCGATTTTGTCTTCCATGTGAAAGTCTGTTATCAGACATTGTCATTTTCCTTCGTAACACGTCATTAGAGATTGTTTCCGTAATTCTAACACAGCATTAAAGAAATCGTCCTACAAATACTTGTGGAAAAGAAAGTATTATAAAGTAAATCTGCCAACAAATGTAAAGAAAGTAATCGAGAGGAACAGATATGAAGGTAAGTATAGCTCATGCAGGGATGGTTTTTGTATTTTGAGCTTATGTAAATGAAAAAAAATGCTATTACACATGTAAAATGATAACCGTTTTAAAGTATATTTAAAAGCCTCTCTAGTACATCTAATTGATGAAACACAGGAGAAGATGTGCTCAAGTTGGATGATTCAGCCTTCTAAAATGTACTGGCGAACTTTGTCATAAAACTGCTGCTCAGTAACAGCTACTAACGAGTAATAAGATAGATATGTACAACCTTTCAAGAAATAGTTCAGAAGTAAATTCCGTTTAGTGGAAGCTAGGATCGTTACATTTTATCATTTTGGTGGGCCTTGAAGTTAAGAAATAAAACTAATCATGACATTCCAGAATGAGATTTTCACTCTGCAGCGGAGTGTGCGCTGATATGAAACTTCCTGGCAGATTAAAACTGTGTGCCCGACCGAGACTCGAACTCGGGACCTTTGCCTTTCGCGGGCAAGTGCTCTACCATCTTTTTTTTTTTTTTTTTTTTTTTCTTTTATTATCAGATTGACTTGGTATATTTCACGAGAATTCAGACAACCATAGTCAAATCATCATTTAATATTAGCTGCAAAAAGAAAATCAACAAATTAGTTGAAACACAAATAAAACATTACTTCTGAAGGGGAAGACCAACCCGTTATCCCACCCGTATGAATTTTGGGTGTGTATATATATACATGCAAAAGAGAAAAAAAAATGACTAAAAAATACAACCAGGGAGGGGACTCAAGCTCAGGGAAGAAACAGGAATCACAGGGGAACTTAACCAACACCTTGACGGTTAAACACAAGAAAAAGCATATTCGCAAAAAGCGTTCGGTATTGTGGTAACCGCTGCCATTTCCAATGCGCAGTTGACAAATAATGGTGAAAAACGCGGGGATCTGGGTCATTACCGCCTTCAATGACGTAGTGGACATAGTAACCCAAGAGCCAGACAATCGTGTTCGTTTTCGTCTGAGGAAAATAAGAGATGTCCGGATGTAAGAAGATGTCGTCTGTGAATGCGGTTTCAGGCCCTCTAGTAAGAAAAGCTAATTGACGGCGGACCCAGAGCCAATGATCCCGTCCGCAAGCAACTAGCCTGTGAAGTAAGGTGTCAGTTTGATGACATTCCTCACACTGATCAGTCGGACGAAGGCCAATACGAAAAAGACGATCACCAGTAGGTATCAGACGGTAAATGACCTTATACCACGTTGAAACAATCTCCATCGGCAAAATGGGAAGACTAAGATGAGACCAGACCGTTTTCCATGACGTTGACGGGGAAGCAAGTTCAACAGAAGAAGGGAAACATGCTTTACCCCAACGGAGTTGTAGCATGTTGGTAGTAATATGCGTCATAGAAAGTATATCAGCACCCAGAATACCGACAAGTACAAAGTATTCACGAATGTGCCGCAATTTAGGATTAATCCGTCCAACATCAACAGGAGGGGTCAGACTGGCCGGCCGGAGGCGGGAAAGTAAACGAGAGGTGACTGAATGCGGAGCCCGCGTACAGGTTAAAACATTGCGGCGGGCAAATAAGATGGACGTCTTCACTTTGATATCTGAAAGACCCAATCCTCCAAGCTTCCGAGGCCTGGCCACAACTTCATACCGGACACGGAAGACATGGCGGCGCCACAGAAATCGACTAGACAGCTGTTTCAGCCTGCGGGCCATCATCGCGGGAAGCGGGAAGACCTGCGCAACGTAGTATATTTTACTGAAGACATAGGTCTCTAAAACCCGTGCCTTGTGAAGGAGGCTAAGGGAACGGCGGTCATGTTCAAGGATCGCCCCGTGAACACGACTCGTAACCTCACGCCAATTTAGTGCCGCCATTTTGATCGGATTACGATCCACTATGATCCCCAAGGTCTTATGGCGATCGACAACCGTCGCCCAAGGAATGACGACATGATCAAAGCCTCTCAACGGCAGGAACGTGCATTTGCGATCATTAATGCGAGCACCAGCAAGACCACAAAATGAGTCCAAGGTATCCTTAAGCCGCGGTATGTCCTCGGCATGCCGTACTAAAACCATGACGTCATCGGCGTATGCACGGACTGCAAAAATTTCCCCCAATATATTCCAGCCACGTAATTGCATGGTGAGATAGCGAAGTAAGGGCTCTAAGGATAGAACAAAAAGTGACATGGATAAGGGGCTTCCCTGGGGTAACCCCCGTCTGATCGATATCCGGGGGGTAGGGTGACCGTTCACAATCACCGAGACACTGATACCGGTAAAAAGATTAGTTAAGACTTGTCGAGCATCATTATTAAAGCCGACAGCTGTGAGCACTCTCGATAAAAAATCATGGCTGACGCGATCGAACGCTTTTTGGAAATCAAGAAAAAGCAAAGCCCCTGGGATATTAGCGGCAGCCGCCACCGAGATGACATCGCGACATTCGAGAACGGAAGTCAGTATCGTGCGTCCAGGCACACAGCTTTGGTGGGCGGCAATAATGGTATCGAGCAGTTTAGAGAGACGGATATTAATTGCTCGAGCGACAAGTTTATAATCAAAGTTAAGGAGAGTAATAGGACGGAGGGAATCAATTGCAGGTCGACCTGTGGATTTCGGGAGGAGGACCATTCTGCCTTCCTGAAAAGGAGCAGGAAGTGAGACTCCCCGCATCACTTCATTTACCATTGACGTTAAGGTGTCACCAATGAGCGGCCAAAATTGAACATAGAACTCCTTAGGAATACCATCTAATCCAGGCGACTTGCGGGACTGCGATCCTGCAACAACCTCATATATGTCATCATTCTGAAAGGGACGCAGAAAGGCGTCGTTTAATTGAGGAGTGACGACGCGAGGCAGCAAGGAGGTAAAGTCGTCAAGAGAGGTTTCCGCCGGGACATGAGTATCGTACAGATCAGTAAAATAGGTGTAAACGAAGTCAGAAATGTCACGGTGAGAGGTGAACACGCGGCCGTCAGCGGTTGTGAGGGAGGCAAGGCACCCACGTTTCCGGCGCGACCGTAAACGGACTAGATGGTAGAGTGACGTCAGTTCCTCTTGTAGAAGGGAACGTGGTTGAGACCTCGTCCGCAGGCCCTCCATTTGAATGCGTTTGAGCTGCAGCAATTTGGCTTTGATGCGCTGTATATCAGTAACCCGTAGGGGAGCATGCGTAGCACTATCGTACAGTTGACGTAAGACAGAATAGTAAAATTCTTGCGTTCGTCGATCTTCTGCCACCTTCGCAGCCCCAAAACGCATGAGAGCCCTACGGATGTGTGGTTTTGCATACAGTGTCCACCATGCCACGATAGACGGGTACCGGTCCATAGTACGAGAACAACGAGTCCAAATGTCCTCCAGGACGATACCAAGGGAGGTATCTTGCAAATACGCGATATTGAGCATCCAAGGAGGACGAAACAATTTTACCGGTTGTCGCTCGTAATTAAACGTAACGGCTACAGCGCAATGATCAGTAAAACAGGCTGGTATCACATCAACAGCCAGAAGTTGCCCACACAAGGAATCGGAAAGGTAAAAGCGATCGAGGCGACTGCTAGACGTGGGAGTAAAGTAGGTATGTCGCACAAGTGTAGGATAGCGAGAAACCCACACGTCACGCAGGTGCAAGGAGCGCACAAGGTCGTCGAGTTCTTTACTGAAATTAAAATTAGGAGACTGATCTACCGGCCGTAGAACACAATTGAAGTCCCCACCTAAAATTATCTTTGTCGGGGATTTACGAAGCAGGTAAATGACTTCTTCTTTATAGAAACTCGAACGTGCGGTAGTACAACCCGAACCAGAAGGGGCATAAAGAAGGAGTAAACTGAGATCATAAAACGTGCACCCGATCCCCCTTCCACTGTCGAGTACTTCGAAATTCATCAACGGAATGCCTTCTCTATAAAACAAGGCAGTGCCCGTAGAAAGTTCGGAAGCGACATTAAAAAACGTCGAGAACCCAGGAATGGAAAACTGGTCGAATAGGACTTCTTGTAAAAAAACAACATCTGCCCCAGACTGATAGATAAACTGTCGCAAAGCGGCGAGCCGAAGCTCAGAACACATTCTGTTAATATTCAGAGTAAGAAATGTATATGCTTGCATGGAACTTCAACCCAGAAAGAAGAACAAAGATCGGTAGAGAGCCGTCAGCTGACGGAGCAACATACAAGTAATCATACCAGAAACAAGCGCTGAACCACAGAGAGAAAAACTACGAAACAGAACCCTCATCTTCCCACTGCTTTTTCTTCGGCCGTGACGCGGCTCTCTGTGGCTGTTTACGGATTCGACTGCGGCTCCGCGGTGCCGACGCTGCAGCGTTCGGCTGCGTGGGAGCAGCATGTAGACATTCCGTGTCAGATTGCGGGAGAGAGGCCTCTACATCCCACTCGTCCGCAGACATGGGGTCACGGTAGGACAGTTGGTGAATAACAACGGGATCCACTGGCTCTGGAGAATCAATCAGTTGTTTGATGGGAGGAGGCTGTGACCCAGAGGGGGCGACAGAAATTCCAGAAGGGGGATGCGAAATAGAGTCAATAGGAGAAGTGTCAGAGCGAACCGGAGAAGACACGTGGCAACCAGAAGCAGGTTCCGTCACGGGCGTCTCCGAAGAGGCTGCCGCGGTAGCAGGAACAACGTCAGATAAGGTGTCAGGGAGCTTCTGCAAAGGCGTGATAGCACCTGTGGCGTCCTCATCCACGATTTCCGACTGAGAAAGAGAGTCCTTTACCGGAGGCCCATCGGAAGGGCGAGTCAATAAGGAAGATTCATCAGCCGCATCATCCTGTGTTCGCCGACGCTTGTTGTGAGAAATTCGCGCGGGCACATCGGAATTAACGGCAGCAACATCCCTACTCAAGGATAACGGGGGAAAATCACGGCCGTTGTCGGGCAACGGATCACTGCGTCTCTCAGTAACAGTGAGCGATTCAGTCCGAGATCCTTGCGGGAGAAGATCAGCTAAAGTCAATTTTTTACGCTGTTCGTATGTAGGTTTTAATACCACCACACGCCGCGGACAATTAGTACGGAAATGGCCAGTTTCATTACAATAATAACATGTTCCTTCCTGGCCACTGTACGTGATATGGACCCTATAACCACATACCTGTAGGTGAGAAGGAATAGGTTTTTTGACCACCATTTCCACCGACCGAATACCACTATATACCTGTAAGCGGTGCTGAGCAGACCAGCGTTCCTTTCGAATATGGCGTACGTCCCCATAAGGAAGCAAAACGGACTTCAGAAAACAGTCGTCAACCTCGGGCGGAAGGTTAAATACCCGAACATTCGTAGATACCACTTCTGCATTTGCCAAGAGAACCATACTAGTGGAACCATCACGGTGCGTAAAGGGTACCTGAGAACCATGACGAGAAAGTAGCCTATCAACCTGGAGCGGGTCAAGAAACTTAACAAAAAACACATATAATTCGCTGTCGAAATATGCGGTATGCACCTGATCAGTAGTGACCTTAACTGTATCGACTAACCAGTCATGTATCTCCAAAGAACCGGGCTGGACGTGACGCGTGGATTTGTCAAAGGTAAAACTGACTGTACCTGTACGCGGAACTTTCGTGGGAACCATGGTGGACATCACGGCGAGAGACGACGCCGCGACAGGAAGGGCCGCACGAACACCAAACACCAGCCGACAACCAGCGATGCGACGCGCACGGAGACCAACACGGCACTAAACTGACAGGAGGAAAACACGCTGCGCTACGGTAGAGGCGGAACTAAGAGCACAACCTAGTCGCTCGACGCGCGAAGCGAGAATGTCCATCTGAGCTACCGGAGCACGACTCACGACATTTTCAGAGAAACTGTCCTGCAATTCCTTTGAATTGATATAGGAAGACAACGATAGAACTAAATCGTAAGCCTGAACTGGAATCTTAGACCCATGTATCCAGAATAACTGTTCACTGTTGACGTTCACACTTAACTCTGAACATATTGAGTACCTGAAACCACCTTATCCTTTTTTTGTGGCACCAGTATGTTCCTCCATATACCCATTATTTCACACAGCAGCAATTTTGACCTTGTCCAAAACGTTGTACTCTTTCTGGACTAAATGGCTAGGTGGCCGGAATCTGAGCATTCTCCCTAGGACACCAACGGTTAATGTAAGTTGCGAGAATCACTCCAGACTGCTGTGACTATCAGGTGGCTTGCCTGATGGAGGTTCGCTCAGCAATGATCCCATAGGAAACATGCGTTTAAAATCTGCGGGTAGGTTATCTTGACTTGATGCTGTGACAGGTGCCATTGGGCTTTTCATAAACTTCCGGTGCTGAATCATCAGAATGATGTTGGACCCCCTCTGGCCAGGGTGCATGTACTAATTCAGTTGGGTAAGTGTCATGAAGCCATTGTGTCTCTCCTGAGCCAAGTCGTCTTACAACTGTTGAGACTGGTGATTGATATCCTGGTAGTGGGACAGAGTCAGTGGCGGAGGTGTTCCCTATGCACCTTCTATTGGGCACCGATGTGTGGATCTTACTGATCATGGAAGTACTTCAAAATTACCTGGATGGTTCATAGAAATATGTGCCAAGTGTGGATGACGATTCTCCTGTTGTAAAATGGCACCACGATATTGCCACATGAGAGGTCACACATGGCGAAGTAGGATCTCTCTATCACCACCAGCCATAAACTGGAATCATGCTCGATGGATAATCAAACGATGTCACCATGAGTAACACCGCTGTGGCTCTGCAGAGCACTGGCAGAATGAAACCTAACCTAAGTCGCTCCCATACAACCCAACGATGGAATCCATGCAGACTTGTGATTCATCACTGAACACAATTAGCGAAGCAGTTCATGCCGGTCATGGCATTTCGTCACCTTAGTTGGCAAGTGCAAAAGTGAATGGGATGCCATGTGCACGCAGCACAAAACAGCTATCCCACTTGGCTGTTCAGAAGTGGTAAACCGAAACCTTCAGGATGAGAATTCAGTACTCAGTGACTAAGTTAAATGTTAGGATGACTACTTAGGATGGTGAACAGAGCAACACGTGCAAAGTCCCTGTTGTCAGCAACAGTGGAATCAGAAATGCAGCGATGCAAGCATCATACTTCATAGAGCTAGATCTCATACGGTAGCAACAGCCAGTACCTCGATGCTGTGAGTCGACACTGAGATGTAGATCCCGTGTCAGCATAAACAAGGCAATGTGCTGACATTGCATGGACGCCAGCAGGCACTAACTATATGGCTGGCTCGATAGATCTGCTGCGTCAGCAGCCTTGCTATTGCGATGTTACTTCACGCTTTCCGTCGAGGTCAAGGCGAGGAAGCCTCAGATATCCAGCACTTCAAAAGTAGGACAGGTGCTGGACGCACATAGAACATAGACGCCATTTGGGAACCCAGGACCCATCATGGATGTCCAAAAGCCGGTTGAAAGCAACCAGGAGAAGATCTCAGACGCATGGCACTCGTTTGAGACCCTTTGAGCATCAAGCCTAGGAGTTTCACAAAGATCAACAGCTGGCAGAGACTTCAGGAAGTTGTAGACGCGGCTAAGTGATCATCATCGGTTTGACAGCTGGCGTTGAGTATTTGCTCAGTGCAGGCAGCGGAGGTCGGTAAATGATGCTAGGTCAGATTGGCTGTTATTTATACTCCTTTGCGTCAGTTCTATTATGGCAAGATGCCACGTCTGAACACGTAGAGGGTTCGAGACAGCACGGCATGTGGTACCCTCAGGGGCGCCACTACACTAGACGTATCTAGCATAATGTCACTTCGGTATTATTCTGGTCCACACATCGTAATGTCACAGGTAATTGCCTGCTATTCCTGGCTTCAGTCTGTATAGGTCTTAACAAGCTTTATTTTGGTACTGCATACCAATAACGTTTACAATTTACACTGAGATGACAAGTCATTAAACAGTGATATGCGCATATATGGTGGCAGTACTGGTGACAGTACTTATTACACAAAGTATAAGAGGCCAGTGCATTGACGAATATATCGTTTGTACTTAGCTGATTCGTATTAAAAGGCTGCAGACATAATTATGGTCGCACGGTGGGAATTCACAGAACGCAGAACGACAGTTGAAGATATACAAATGGGACATTCAATTTTGGAATCATTAGTGAGGTATTGTATGTTGGAAATCTTTAGGAATTGAGTATTAGAGATCAACAATGTCAAGACTGTGTCGAGGATTTCAGACAATACCTCTCACCAGTGACATGGAAAACGGCCTTATTTGCCAGCCGTTGTGGCAGAGCGGTTGTAGGTGCTTCAGTCTGGAATGGCGGTACCGCTACGGTCGCAGGTTCGAGTCCTGCTTCGGGCGTTGCATTGGTCTGCAGAGATGAAGCGTCTTGCACTTGGTAGACTAGCACAGAGATCACCATAAAAGCAGTACTCTGACTGAAGACAGCAGGGACAACAGTTAGCCTTGGCTACTCTGTTGCAGACAAGTTGTGTACCCTGGTCGCTGCCTGCGCCGTGAGACTTTATGGCGCCCATCAGGAGGGCTACAGCAGGGCGTGTCCCACACAGCTGCCGTTTACGAGCAGCCGGGCATGGCGCCGTTGTGACGTGGAGTCTCCTCCTGCCGCCAAGTCGGGTGGCCCACTTCTTTACGACTGCCGGTCGCCGAAGACATCCACATCCTGCTGCATTTCCCGGTGTGTCTCCATTTGCTCATCGACACCGATCACAGCACAAGCCCAGGGAATTTTCATGCTCTCCATCTCTTACATCATCTGTCATCTGTGGCTGTTGAGCGATCTCGTGTATTTGTTTTTCTCGGCTGCAGCTGAGACTGATACTTGTGGAAGAATTCTTTTGGTACCTTTAAGTTACTATTCTCTTATTCCCGTTTCCTTCTTCAACACAAATATAAACTTATGAAATAGGAATCGTTATTAAGATATGAAACTTCCTGGCACATTAAAACTGTGTGCCGGACCGAGACTCGAAAACGGGACCTTCGCCTTTCGCGGGCAAGTGCTCTACCATCTCAGCTACCCAAGCACGACTCACGACCCGTCCTCACAGCCTTAATTCTACCAGTATCTCGTCTCCTCTCATTCTGGGTTATTAAGGTAGTCCACGCCCACATATGTTGATACTTATCTTTCAGTTTAGACAATCAGTTTGAAAAAACTCGAATGCAACAAACATTGTGTCTTCTCATCCACCCAACTGCCAACAGAAGACCAACAACGTTCCTATCTCACTCTTTTGATTTCTTTCAAGACAATCTAAAATTAAATAGAGACTCTGCCCCCACCCCCCGCCCCCTCTCTCACTTCACCAGATAGGCAAGTGCGTTAAAACTTCGCTTTCAGACTCTAGGAAGACGAGCCCGCCAGATCGGATCCACCTCGCGGGTTAAAAACAATGGCTGGCGAGCATGCCAGCTTGGGATCTTGTTTTTAGGCGGTTTACAACTTCCAGGTTCTCATTTTACGTCTCATCTATACGTTCCGCAAGCATTTAATAGGCGCTCTGATATTTGAACATAGATTAACTCCTGTTGCAGGCAGATTTATACGGTACACAGATTCCGTACTGGGGGATATATTGGCGTCGAGAAGACAATGCGGCCTCCACCAGCCACTTACACCGTTTGATATTACTGGCTGTGGCCGCCAGAATTTTATCTTGCTAGAACCTCACCTTGATGCTTGATACATGTGAAGTAGCATAAAAAGTGGAGTGAGATACAAGCAGCAGATGATAGAGTATGTACCAGTCCCGTGGGAGAGTCCACCAATTGTACTGAACTTGCTTCTGATTCGTCTGCACATTCGGTTGTTAGGCACCAAAACGCCTAACTTTTTTTGTTGGTTATTTATATACTCTTCATTGAATTTAACCGTCAGTATGACAATCTCTCATGGGTACCATAAGGGTCTACCGTTTTTGCTTATTAAATTTCACTAGTCTTGAACCGCGCGACCGCTACGATCGCAGGTTCGAATCCTGCCTCGGGCATGGATGTGTATGATGTCCTTAGGTTAGTTAGGTTTAAGTAGTTCTAAGTTCTAGGGGACTGATGACCTTAGAAGTTAAGTCCCATAGTGCTCAGAGCCATTTAGTACGGCACACGTTTCTCAAGGAAAATCAGTGTCTATTGGCTTGTGGAGAAGTCTGACGATGGACCGAAGCGAGACTCAAAATATCTCACGAACTTCTCTCATATAAGAATGATGTTATTCAATGGATGGATTTGCTATCAGAAGAACGAGAAAAACGGAAAAAATGTAGGTACGCCATCTTATTACTACTTAAGTTAACAGTTACTACTTTGGAAAGAAATACATTTAGAAGTATGAAATCTGTCATTATTTGGGAGGATGTAATGAATGAACACATCGGTCCAGTCACGTGATGAAAGACTAACTGGTATGGTTCCTTCCTATTTCGTTAGAAAATATTTTAGACCGTTTGCCTGTCAGTTTTTTCTATGTGTACCGCAATATTATGTCGACGGAATCCCTATCATGTGAAACGGCGGCTTGAACGCTGTAGGGAACACTTTCAACTGGGTGTCAGTGGAGGAATGCCACTCATTCAGCTGCAACATCCAAACCCAGAGAAGGTAATGATGCATGACGATGGGATCCGGAGGAAAGTAAACTTTCTAAGTCATTCCAGATGCGTTCCATTCGCTCATGTCAAAATTCTGGGCAGCCCATTTCATTGCAGGAATGTTATTGTTCACAAATCATTTTCCCCTTTATGACAGGGTACGTTGCAATTATGATACAAACAATAATCGTCTCCTACGGTACGCATTTCACAGTGTTGTAAAATGTGTCCATATCCTTCCTTCTTTGGCGTCTCATTCGCAATAAAGGGACCACACCGTAACTACAAAAAACACGCCCATACTGTAACACCACTTCCACTGAACTTCACTTCCCACAGTGTCAAACAGTGTTCTCTAGGCTTTTACCAAATCAAGATTCCCTCCACAGGATTGCCACAGGCTACAGCGCTAGTCGTCACACCAAGCTACTCGCTTCCAGTCGTCCGCTGTCCTTTGGTGTCGCTCTTTACCCGCTTCAGGCATCGCTTAAGACAGACGAGACAAATGTGTGGAATATGAGGAGTCGCTCGACCATTGCATCTCATTATTTTTGACTCCCTTTCACACAGCCATTGTCCTGTATGGTCTGCTGGTAGAAATGTGAACCTTGCAAGTGATTCCTTCAGCTGTTTGGATGTTATTTTCTTAGAAGGACTCACCGCTATATTCCGCGTTCCCTCCCCATCAGAACATGGGGTCTGCATGGTCTTGATTTAGCTTTGGCTCTTCCTCCGCCTTTCCTGTTGGGTGTTGCCCACTCGTCGCTAATAGGGTGCCTAAGGGCTTCAGCGTTCTCCGAATGCTATACAACAATTCAAACAAATAACATTAGTGTTTTATTTCTAGAAGGCAAATTGACAATACTTAACTCTGATGACAGCAAATGTCGCTAGCGAGAGGCGACGTGAAAACAGTACATTTATACACAGATTCCATGTAAGCACTTGATGCGGATCACGACAATTCTGCTAGCTTAGCACTAATCCTTTTTGAGCCTGGGCCAATCTGAGTGGCCGAGGCTGGCAGGAGCAGCATTTATGTTCACTTCTTCCAGGTGGCATTCTTGGCGCGGCACGGTCTAAATCCGCGCACCATTGGCCGACGTTTCCTCACGGCCTTCTCTACTTTTTCGCTACGTATCTTCGTTCCGGCACTTGTGATTTCGCCAGAACATTTCCAGTACACACTTAACGCCACCAACAACCAATTTTGTCGCTTTGGAAGGCTTGCATGTTTTGATGCATCTGTCACTCGAGTGACATCTAGTGACCAATCCAAGTTTCAAGTGAATCAGCTCTCCTCACCGACTCAATCTGCTGTACTCGTTCTGCACAGACAACACTATATCCCCCGCCTCGTTTTCGATTGGCAGGCCTGCATCTCTTGGCATCAATGTCAGTTACGCAATACATATGGTTGTCTGTATCCTTTTGACCAGACAGCCTTACAGGAGCTAGAATTCAGACGTATTTCGTAGATGTGTGTACAGGAATGCTTGGAATTTGTTTCACATGCATGATTCAAATGTGACTTAACATAAAATAATAAATATAACAGGTGTCGGTCGGTCGCTGAACGGTCTCAGAACATAAAGTAGTCAAGAGCTATAACCAAAATACCTCTACTGGCCTTCAAAGCAAATCACCATCAGCTGCATCACGCTTCTCACATAGGTTGTAAAACAATTGGGAACAGTCAGCAAATGCTTCTTGTGGAATCTTTCGAAGCACTGTGGTCACGCATTGTTTGATAACCACGTCATTACAAGATATGAGACCTGGTGCCACCAATGACGTCCGGAGAGCAAGGGGCAGTCAGTATAATCGTCTTCACCGCCTCCCAAAACAAGTTGGCTGAGAAACTCCAAGATTAATACGATGTTGAACGCCTCTATCGACAGAAAGTGCTTGATCCATTATGAATTTCTAACCGAGAAGGGAAGATTGTCGCTTGATCTCTGGACAGGTAACACCTAACCACATCACCTGTGATGATGCGGATATCAAACAACATGTGACCGCCGTGCTTCGAGTGATGCCAAATGATGCGCTTGCCGGCTGTTCAAACATCTTTGGAAGCGAAGTCAGAAGTGTGCTGTAGCTGATGGTGGTAACTTTGAAATCCAGTTAAGGTATTTTGTTTGTAACCCTTACTTCCTTTATTACCTGAGACCATTCACCTAAATCTTCAGACGCACCTTTACGTAGCGTACAACTATCAACAGTTGTTGTCTAACTTAAATGTAAGGAATAAAACGAGTTTAAAATGAATATAATTATAGTTGAAAGGGAATATAATTGAATAGCTAGTCAGGTTAACGATGAAGAAATTTGTGCGATGTGCAGTGTAAATTACATTGTTAACGACATGCGAATACATCGATGTTTTCTAGGCTGTGTATCTTTATTACGCCGCTTCGTCGGAAAATGGCGTATCTTGATGCAGTGGTCAAACCATGGAAGTTGCTCGTGGATAAGGCTGAAGTACGTTGCTCTTAGCTTCCGTTACACATGTTGCTGGTCGCCGAAAGTTTGTTGTGTATTGGCACTGCCCAGTAGATAAGAAACATTACTGTCGGAATACGTTCTATCTGGTCGAAACAAAAGGAATATGTGATAAAATGGACGTAATGGCATTTTAAATACTATAAGAAGCATGTAAAGGCCCCATTTGTTGATCCACATTTTCTGTAGCAGCTTTACAATTTCTGAAGGAGTTTTCACTCTGTCGTTGCACCTACAAGAAAATGCGTTTCACTTTACTGAGATGAAGCATCATAAGGTGTCCGAAACTAAAGATACATATAATTTAATATGTTTGTAAGGTCGAAAAATAGTCCGTTCACAATATTTTACTTCTTACTTACTGTAATTTCCGCTTGGTTTCTGGCCCACATCGCGAACTGCTGTCTGCTAGCACATCTTTGCAGGTTTTCCTTGTTAGACACTGATACTTGTGGTCAAATTTTTATTTCTCTGCAAAACTATGGATTTCTCACTTGTATACAGCACTTTTTTCCACACCACTGTTTTCTGCTTATTTTTATATGTCTAAGAATGTATTGTGCTTTGTGTTTTGTAGAGTTGTCAACATAACATTTTCACTAGTTTCTCTGTGACGTATACTCTTCATTGGATTTTATTTAATTGTATATGTGTAGTTCTATTTAATTATGTTGCTGTGCATTGATATACTGCGTAAGAGTAGTGAAGAAGTAGGCCATTTTAAGCCATTTTTTGTAGTAGTGCGGGTTGTATGTGTTAGTGTGGTTTTTTTTTCATTATTTGTGTCATTATTGTTCTGTGTAGTTTGATACCATTGTTTCTTTGTGTCCATTTTGAATGCCGTTTGTTTTATAATGGGTAGCTCCTTCTGGTAATCAGAAGTGTTTAGGAGCATCCTGTTCTATCTGTGTAACACGTATCTGGTTGCAGCCTGTTTCTGATTCTGTACGTGGTTTGAGGTTGCATTTAAGATAGTGTCACTTGTGGGTTTTCTGTGTATGTAAAATGTGTGTTTTTTATTATCTTTTCTTCTGGTCATGTCTAGAAAGTTGAATAAGCTTTCTTGTTCTTCTTCTATTGTAAACTTTATGTTTTTGTGTGCAGTATTTATGTCCTTGTGTAGTTGTTGTATTGTATTTTTAGGTTCGTCTACACACGCATATTATGTCATCCATTTACGTGTACCAGTAGATTATCATGTAGCTTTTCTTTGTTACTATGTCTTCCAACATTAGTTTTTCTATATGATTCATGAAAATGTTGGCTAATCTTCGTGGGAAAGCCTTCTTCTCGTATTTAGTATTCTTGATTGAACTCAAAACATATTTTGTGTTATTAACTGTAACAATGTTATTGTTGCATCTCATTGCTCATGATTTAGATGTTTGTGAATCTTCAGGTTTGTTCAATTATTTTCGTCATTTCGTTAAAAGGGATGCAACTGCACATACTTACCACATCAGAGGATAGCAGTGTAGATGTGTAAGGGATTCTAATGTCTCTTATGTATTCTACTAGTTGAGACGTACTTCTTATTGTTCTATCACTCTCTTGCTTATAGCATTCGGTGAGCTGTGACTGCTTTTGTTTTGCTAGTAGGTGCGTAGCAAGTTATCTGAAATCCATTATTGGGTAGGCAGGAACATTTTCTTTATGGCCCGTTGATGGGCATCTCATGTTTGGGGCTTGAGGATTTTTTCAACAAGAGTCTGTTTCTTCCTGTATGTAAATGTATAGTCTAAGATTTTAGAGTGTTTTTGACATTTGTTTTAAATCTGTTAGTTGGATTTGATTTTAGCTTCTTGTTTCTGCTGATGAATTCTACTGTTTTGATGATGACAACTCTATCAACTTTCTAAAAGTGTGTTATAATGTTGTTTCCTGCTTGCAGTTCTTTTTCAGGTTCTTAAGTTTAGTGTTATCACAATTACTTTTGAATTTATTATTTCCTATTTTGATGGGAGTTGCTATGTTTTTAATTTCCTCTTTAATTAAGTCCCAATTAAGCCCTTAATTTACATTACTACTGCAATTTTTCTTTTATAGTGAGAAAATATTCAGATTCTACTGAGACATTCTATCTGTTGTTCACATTCTGCTGAGACAACAATGCGTTTTAGATCTTTTTCCAAGAGCTTTTGTTCGTTTTCTCCCCCTTTAGTGTTATACATGTAACATTTATCATGTTTGAATAGAAATGGTGTTTGTAAATGTGTTTGTTCTTATGGGGTTCTGTGTGGTGCAATTTCAGGTTTCAGTTTTCTAATTATGCTTTAGTTGCAATTTGTTGATTGCTCTGCATGTGTAGCATTCGACTTTTTCCATGATGGAAGCGAAAATATCACAACCAGCTACGTCATGGACATATAGATGAATCAATAAAATCTTTACAGTTCATACCTACCCCCATGAACCATGGACCTTGCCGTTGGTGGGGAGCTTGCGTGCCTCAGCGATACAGATGGCTGTAGCCTAGGTGCAACCACAACGGAGGGGTATCTGTTGAGAGGCCAGACAAACGTGTGGTTATTGAAGAGGGGCAGCAACCTTTTCAGTAGTTGCAGGAGCAACAGTCTGGATGATTGACTGATCTGGCCTTGCAACACTAACCAAAAAAGCCTTGCTGTGCTGGTACTGTGAACGGCTGAAAGCAAGGTGAAACTACAGCCGTAATTTTTCTAGAAGGCATGCAGCTTTACTGTGTGGTTAAATGGTGGTGGCGTCCTGTTGGGTAAAATATTCCGGAGGTAAAATAGTCCCCCATTCGGATCTCCAGGCGTTGTTATCAGGAGAAATGAAACTGGCGTTCTACAGATCGGAGCGTGGAATGACAGATCCCTTAAGCGGGCAGGTAGGTTAGAAAATTTAAAAAGGAAAATGGATAGGTTGAAGTTAGATATAGTGGGAATTAGTGAAGTTCGGTGGCAGGAGGAACAAGACCTTTGGTCAGGTGCATACCGGGTTCTAAGTACAAAATCAAATAGGGGTAATGCAGGAGTAGGTTCAACAATGAATAAAATAATAGGAGTGCGAGTAAGCTACTACCAACAGCATAGTGAACGCATTATTGCGGCCGAGACAGACACGAAGCCCACTCCTACTACAGTAATACAAGTTTATATGCCAACTAGCTCTGCAAATGATGAAGAACTTCATGAAATGTATGATGAGATAAAAGAAATTATTCAGGTAGTGTAGGGATACGAAAATTTAATAGTCATGGGTGACTGGAATTCGAAAGAGAGCAGGAAAAGG
This sequence comes from Schistocerca gregaria, assembly GCF_023897955.1. Taxonomy (NCBI): domain Eukaryota; kingdom Metazoa; phylum Arthropoda; class Insecta; order Orthoptera; family Acrididae; genus Schistocerca; species Schistocerca gregaria. The sequence goes on from NC_064920.1 coordinate 101,262,036, forward strand.
GAGAGAAGGAAATGTAGTAGGTGAATATGGATTGGGGAAGAGAAATGAAAGCCGTCTGGTAGAATTTTGCACAGAGCATAACTTAATCATAGCTAACACTTCGTTCAAAAATCATAAAAGAAGGTTGTATACATGGAAGAATCCTGCAGATAGTAGAAGGTATCAGATAGATTATGTAATGGTAAGACAGAGATATAGGAACCAGGTTTTAAATTGTAACACATTTCCAGAGGCAGATGTGAACCCTGACCACAGTCTATTGGTTAGGAACTGTAGATTAAATCTGAAGAAACTGCAAAAAGGTGGGAATTTAAGGAGATGGCACCTGGATAAACTGACTAAACCAGAGGTTGTACAGAGTTTCAGGGAGAGCATAAGGAACAATTGACAATGGGGGAAAAAAATACAGTAGAAGAAGAATAGGTAGCTCTGAGGGATGAAGTAGTGAAGGCAACAGAGCATCAATTAGGTAAAAAGACGAAGGCTTGTATAAATCCTTGAGTAACAGAAGAAATATTGAATTTAATTGATGAAAGGAGAAAATATAAAAACGTAGTAAATGAAGCAGGCAAAATGAGATTGACAAGAAGTGCAAAATGGCTAAATAGGGATGGCTAGAGGACAAATGTAAGGATGTAGAGGCTTATCTCACTAGGGATAAGATAGATACTGCCTACAGGAAAATTAAAGAGACCTTTGGAGAAAAGAGAGCCACTTGTATGAATATCAAGAGCTCAGATGGAACCCAGTTCTAAGCGAAGAAGGGAAAGGGAAGCAGAAAGGCGGAAGGAGTATATAGAGGGTCTGTACAAAGGCGATGTACTTGAGGACAATATTATGGAAATGGAAGAGGATGTAGATAAAGATGAAATGGGAGATACGATACTGCGTGAAGAGTCTGACAGAGCACTGAAAAACCTTAGTCGAAACAAGGCCCCAAGAGTAGACAACATGCCATTGGAACTACTGACGGCCTTGGGAGGGCCACCCCTGACAAAACTCTACCATCTGGTGAGCAAGATGTATGAGGCAGGTGAAATACCCTCAGACTTCAAGAAGAATATAATAATTCCAATCCCAAAGAAAGCAGATGTTCACAGATGTGAAAATTACAGATCTAGCTGCAAAATACTAACGCGAGTTCTTTACAGACGAATGGAAAAGCTGGCAGAAGCCGACCTCGGCGAAGATCAGTTTGGATTCCGCAGAAATGTTGGAACACGTGAGTCAATACTGACCCCTACGACTTATCTTAGAAGTTAGATTTAAAAAAAGGCAAACCTACATTTCAAGGATTTGTAGACTTACAGAAAGCTTTTGACAATGTTGTCTGGAATATTCCCTTTCAAATTCTGAAGGTGGCAGGGGTAAAATACAGGGAGCGAAAGGTTATTTACAATTTGTACAGAAACCAGATGGCAGTTATAAGAGTCGAGGGGCATCAAAGGGAAACAGCGGTTGGGAATTGAGTGAGACACGGTTGTAGTTTGTCCCCGATGTTATTCAATATGTATATTGAGCAGGTAGTAAAGGAAACAAAAGAAAAATTTGGAGTAGGTATTAAAGTCCATCGAGAAGAAATAAAAACGTTGAGGTTCGCCGGTGACATTGTAATTCTGTCAAAGACAGCACAGGACTTGGAAGAGCAGTTGAACGGAATGGACAGTGTCTTGAAAGGAGGATATAAGATGAACATCAACAAAAGCAAAACGAGGATAATGGAATGTAGTGGAATAAGTCTGGTGATGCTGAGGGAATTAGATTAGGAAATGAGACATTTCAAGTAGTAAAGAAGTTTTAATATTTGGGGAGCAAAATAACTGATGTTGGTCGAAGTAGAGTGGATATAAAAAGTAGACTGGCAATGGCAAGGATAGCGTTTCTAAAGAAGAAAAATTTGTTAACCTCAAGTATATGTTTAAGTGTCAGGAAGTCGTTTATGAAACTATTTGTATGGAGTGTAGCGATGTATGGAAGTGAAACATGGACGTTAAATAGTTTGGACAAGAAGAGAATAGAAGCTTTCAAAAAGTGGTGCTACATATGAATGCTGAAGATTAGATGGGTAGATCCCATAACTAATGAGGAGGTGTTGTATAGAATTGGGGAAAAGAGGAGTATGTGGCACAACTTGACAAGAAGAAGGGACCGGTTGGTAGGACATGTTCTGAGGCATCAAGGGATCACAAATTTAGCATTGGAGGGCAGCGTGGAGGGTAAAAATCGTAGAGGGAGACCCAGAGATGAATACACTAAGCAGAGTCAGAAGGCTGTAGGTTGCAGTAAGTACTGGGAGATGAAGAAGCTTTTACAAGACAGAGTAGCATGGAGAGCTACATCAAACCAGTCTCAGGACTGAAGACAACAACAACAACAACAGTTAATAACATAGCAAAATATGTTGAATTCAATTAAGAATAGTATATAAAAGAAAATGGTTTGCCCAGGGGTTCACCTAGACGTTCACCTATCTCAGGAAGTCTGGCCAAAATTTTATCAATCAAATTGTAAAACTAATGTTTGACGATATATTAACAAAGAAAAACCATAACATCATCTACTCCTACAGGTACATAGATGACGTAATATGCATGGTAGATGACCCTAAAAATAGAATATAGGAACTACACAAACACATAAATACTCTACACAAAAACACGAAGTTCACAATAGAAGAAGGGTAAGAAAACTAACTTAACTTTCTAGACATAACGAAAATAAAAGACAATAACAAACACGCATTTGACGTATATAGAAATCCCACATGTAATACTGTCTCAAATGCAACCTGAAGCCACCCACTGAATCAGGAACAGGATGCAACCAGATACTTGCTACACGGACAGAACAGGATCCCCCTAAACACTTCTTATAACGAGAAAGACCTAACATTATAAAACAAATTGCATTAAATATAGAAACAAATAAACAATAGTGGACAAACTAAACAGAAAAATAAAGACACAACTGTTGAAAAAACGAAACAAACATCACCAACACATGCAATCTGCACTGCTAAAAAAAAGTGGTATGCAGTAACCTAACACAAACAATTCACACATAAAATAGGTAACATATTCAAAAAACAGGTCATAAAAATTACTTACAAAACAAACAAGTCAACATAAAAGCACGTCTCAAAATTGAAATCAAAACCAGGCAGACACCAACAATCTGTTATCTGTTACTTCAGTTGCAGAGATTGTGAAAAAGTAATCACTGGAATGACTAGCAAGACATTCAACACAGGATATAAACAACACAACAATGTCATTTAAATACGGTACAAACCATTGAATATTTGCAGATCATGTAGAAAAAGAATATTACAGACCAAGCAGTAGTGATAAAGATATGGTCATCATCAGAATCAGTAAAAACGGATATTTCCTTCTTTTCCAAGAAAATTTCCACACACATACAGCATAAACGCAAAGTAAACAGTTGCTCAGTTACCAAAAAATATTGGAAAAAAGACATTATACAAAATAACTCTTACAAAGTATATAAATACTCAGAAATAGAATTACACACACACAATTGAATAAAATAAATCAAAAAGAGTATAGCTCAAAGACAAACTAGTGGCAATGTTTTGACAGCAACACTTTAAAATACAAACCATGATACATAGTTAAAAGTATAAAAATAAACAGAAAATAGAGGTGAGCGAAAAAGGGTGCCGTGAAAAACGTGAAAAATACATAGTTCTACAGAGAACCTAAAAATTAGGCTACAAGTATCAGTGTCTAACGAAGAAAAACTGCGAAAATGTGCTAGCAGACGGCATTTCTCGGTGTAGGCTAGAAACCAAGCGGAAACCACAGTAAATAAAAAGCAGCATATTGTTAACGAACTGTTTCTCTATCTTAAACACAAATTAAATTAGAAATATCGTTAATTACAGACCACTAATGATGCTTTACCTCAGTAAATCGAAACCTATCTGGTGAAAAAGAACGCATTTTCTTGTAGTTGCAACTACAGAACGACAAAGCCTCAGAAAAAAGCAGGTAAGTTCCGTCTGCGGCTGAGCGTGTTGCTGCGTGTGACGGATTCGGTTCTGTATTGCAGAGGTACCATTCTCTGTGACATGTTCCTGATTCACACAAGTTAAGTTTGTCAGTAATCCTAACAGGTGCATTACACATAAACCCCCGCAAAATTCCTGTCCTTCCCATTATTCGGGAAGCACCGCGAAGACGCAATAAAAATATTTCACCCTCTCCATATTGATGTGCTTAACGACAAAAATTAGGCGCTGAATGTTCGCCATTGCATATGATAAGCGACGGTTTTTTTCTGTTCTTTGGGCATTGCCGGTGTTCCCGGGACAGCCATCATAGCCAGGAAAATTACAGCTGCCAACGCCAGCCCCAAACACGCTGAAATCAAATTTCGTCGGTCGCAGAAATGAGACCGCGCTCCCAGTGGTACGGCTGATGACATTTTGCTTTCCAGTTGTACTGTGGAATACGACAGCTAGTAATTCGTACGTTCTGCTATGATTTCCTTACGGGAGTGGTGTATGGTATCCCAAAGGATTGGCACGTATTACTGTGTAGTCGTAATAGATGATCATGACAGCATGCTTTCATTGTTTCTCGCATGCAGACACATGAATCTCGACCACAGAGTGTAGCCCTGTGGAAATCAAGTGAATAAATCAACACGTTACGTTTAAGCAAACTGATATAAATTTACGGTTTAACAAAGAACACGTATGAGTCCGAAGCTAAATCTCCTAGCGTCGAACGAAATCATCAAAGCAGTTCCCATGGTAGTACCTTCGTACCACCCGATGTAATGAACTGTCTGCTGAATTCCTTTTGTCAAACAGAAAACATAATTTTCACGTCCCACGCCTGGCTATACTCCTTTCTCCTGTCCTTTGTCACCCAATAACACCACGTGCTGTCCGCCTAACAGTCTTTAATGACGTACTTCATTCCTCCTAGCCTTCCCTCCTTTCATATCCATTGACGCCACCATCGAAAATTAAATCGACTTGCGTATAACTCATATTTATTATTCTACATTTTACAAAAAAATATAATTTTTTACCCTGTTTACGTATTCCTGCTTCTGCTACTTATGTCACACTGCTTACAGGACTTCTAATGTCGTGTGACGTGTAAGATCGTGAATGCCTTATTGGATCTACATCTACATCTATATCTACATCTACATCCATACTCCGCAAGAAACCTGACGGTTTGTGACGGAGGGCACCTTGAGTACCTCTATCGGTTCTCCCTTCTAATCCAGTCTCGTATTGTTCGTGGAAAGAAGGATTGTCAGTATGCCTCCGTGTGGCCTCTAATCTCTCTGATTTTATCCTCATGGTCTCTTCGCGAGCTATACGTAGGAGGGAGCAATATACTGCTTGACTCTTCGGTCAAAGTATATTCTCGAAACTTCAACAAAAGCCCGTACCGACCTACTGAGCGTATCTGCTGCAGTCTTCCACTGGAGTTTATCTATCATCTCCTTAACGCTTTCGCGATTACTAAATGATACTGTAACGAAGCGCGCTGCTCTCCGTTGGATCTTCTCTATCTCTTCTATCAACCCTACCTAGTACGGATCCCACACAACTGAGCCGTATTCAAGGCAGTGTGCGAACAAGCGTACTGTAACGCACTTCCTTTGTTTTCGGATTGCATTTCCTTAGGATTCTTCCAATGAATCTGTTTGGCATCTGATTTACCAACGATCAACTTTATATTATCATTCCATTTTAAATCACTCCTAATGCATACTCCCAGATAATTTATGGAATTAACTGCTTCCAGTTGTTGACCTGCTATATTGTAGCTAAATGATAAGGGATCTTTCTTTCTATGTATTCGCAGCACATTGCAGTTGGCTACATTGAGATTCAATTGCCATTCCCTGCACCACCCGTCAATTCGCTGCAGATTCTCCTGCATTTCTGTACAATTTTCCATTCTTGCAACCTCTCGATGTAGCACAGCATCATCCGCAAAAAGCCTCAGTGAACTTCCGATTTCATCCACAAGGTAATTCATGTATATTGTGAATAACAACGGTCCTACGAAACTCCTCTGCGGCACACCTGAAACCACTCTTACTTTGGAAGATTTCTCTTCATTGAGAATGACATGCTGCGTTCTGTTATCTAGGAACTCTTCAATCCAATCACAGAAATGATCTGGTAGTCCATATGTTCTTACTTTGTTCATTAAACGACCTTGGGGAACTGTATCGAACGCCTTGCGGAAGTCAAGAAACACGGCATCTACTTGGGAACCCGTGTCTATGGCCCTCTGAGTCTCGTGGACGAATAGCGCCAACTGGGTTTCACACGATCGTCTCTTTCGAAACCCATGCTGATTCCTACAGAGTAGATTTCTAGTCACCTTAAAAGTCATTATACTCGAACATAATACGTGTTCCAAAATTCTACGACTGATAGACGTTAGAGGTATAGGTCTATAGTTCTGCACATCTGTTCGACATCCCTTCTTGAAAACGGGGATGACCTATGCCCTTTTCCAATCCTTTGGAACGCTACGCTCTTCTAGAGAGCTATGGTAAAACGCTGCAAGAAGGGGGGCAAGTTCCTTCGCATACTCTGTGTAAAATCGAACTAGTATCCCATAAGGTCCGGCTGCCCTACCTCTTTTGAGCGATTTTAATTGTTTCTCTATCCCTCTGTCGTCTATTTCGATATCTACCATTTTGTCATCTGTACGACAATCTAGATAGGGAACTACAGTGCAGTCTGCCTCTGAGAAACAGCTTTGGAAAAAGACTAAAGGCCTAAATGTCTGTCATCCTCTGTTTCAGTATCATTTTGGTCACAGAGTGTCTGGACATTTTGTTTTAATCCATCTACCGCTTTGAAATAAGACCAGAATTTCTTCCGATTTTCTGCCAAGTCAGTACATAGAACTTTACTTTCGAACTCATTGAATACCTCTCGCATAGTCCTCTTCACACTATATTTCGCTTCGCGTAATTTTTGTTTGTCTGCAAGGCTTTGGCTACGTTTATGTTTTGCTGTGAAGTTCCCTTTGCTTCCGCAGCAGTTTTCTAACTCGGTTGTTGTACCACGGTGGCTCTTTCCCATCTCTTACGATCTTGCTTGGTACATACTCATCTAACGCATATTGTACGATGGTTTTGAACTTTGTCCACTGATCCTCAACACTATCTGTACTTAAGACAATACTTTTGTGCTGAGCCATCAGGTACTCTGAAATCTGGTTTTTGTCACTTTTGCTAAACAGAAAAATCTTCCTACCTTTTTTAATATTTCTATCTACGGCTGAAATCGTCAATGCAGTAACCGCTTTATGATCGCTGATTCCCTGTTCTGCGTTAACTGTTTCAAATAGTTCGGGTCTGTTTGTCACCAGAAGGTCTAATATGTTATCGCCACAAGTCGGTTCTCTGTTTAACTGCTCAAGGTAGTTTTCAGATAAAGCACTTCAAAAAATTTCACTGGGTTCTTCGTCCCTGCCACCCGTTATGAATGTTTGAGTCTCCCAGTGTATATCCGGCAAATTAAAATCTCCACCCAGAACTACAACATGGTGGTGAAATCTACTCAAAATATTTTCCAAGTTATCCTTCAGGTTCTCAGCCACAACAGCTGCTGAGCCAGGGGGCCTATAGAGACATCCAATTACCATGTCTGAGCCTGCTTTAACAGTGACCTCCACCCAAATTATTTCACATTTCGGATCTCCGTCAATTTCCTTCGATACTATTGCACTCTCTACCGCTATGCACACGCCTCCCCCTTCACTGTCCAGCCTGTCTCTGTGGTATACATTTCAATCTGAGTTTAGACTTCCATTACTGTTTACATATGGTTTCAGCCAACTTTCTGTCCCTACTACTATGTGGGCATTGTGACTGTTTATTAATGAGGGCAGTTCTGGGACCTTTGTATAGACGCTCCTGCAGTTTAGTATTACCACATTAATATTGTTATTCCCTGTTGCATTTTGCCTACACCTACCTTGCCGCGTCTCAGAAGACGACTTATCGGGCCTAGGGAGGGAATTCTCTAACGTAAAAAATCCACATGTGCACTCCACACGTACTCCACTACCCATGTAGCCGCTTCCTGCGTGTAGTGCACGCCTGACCTATTCAGGGGAACCCTCCATTTCTCCACCCGATAGCGGAGGTCGAGAAATTTGCACCCAAGATCTCCGCAGAATCGTCTGAGCCTCTGGTTTAAGCCTTCCACCTGGCCCCAAACCAGAGGACCGCGATCGGTTCTGGGAACGATACTACGAATAATTAGCTGAGATTGAACCCCGCTAGCGAGGCTTTCCGCCTTCACCAACTCCGTTAACCGCTTATATGAACTGAGGATGACCTCTGAACCCAGACGGCAGGAGTCATTGGTGCCGACATGAGCAACAATTTGCAGTCGGGTGCACCCAGTGCTATCTACACAGATACTCCGCAAAGCACAGTACGGTGCGTGGCGGAGGGTACCCTGTACTCCTACTTCAATTCCTCTGCTGTTCTACTCTCAAACAGAGCGAGAGCGAGGGGGAAACGACTTTCAATATGCCTCCGTATGGGCTCTAATTTCTCGTATGTTTTCTGTGTGGTCCACACGCACAATTTATGTTGGCGGCAATAGAATCGTTCGGCAGTCAGCATCAAATGCTGGTTCTCTAAATTTTCTCAATAGTGTTTCTGCAAAAGGACGTTGCATTCCCTCCAGGGTTTCATATCTGAGTTCCCGAAGCGTCTCTGTAACACTTAAGTGTCGTTCGAACCTACTGCTAACAAATCCAGCAGCCCGCCTCTCAACTACTTCGATGTCTTCCTTCAATCTGACCAGATACAGATCCCAAACACTCGAGCAGTACTCACGAATAGCTCGCACCAGCGTCCTATATGCGGTCTACTTTACAGTTGAACCAGTATTTCCTAAAATTCACCCAATTAACCGAAGTCGACCATTCGCCTTCCCTACCACTGTTCTGACATTCCCGCCTCGCCTCATATCGCTTTGCAACGTTGCTCCCAGATATTTAAACGACTTGACAGTGTCAAGACGGACACGAGTATTACATTATCCATGCATTAGAGGTATTATAAATGAGAAGGCATTATGGCATTAATCTTGCAGGATAAATGATCTAAATTTTAGTTGAAGTAAACAATGCAAGGACACGTATCTCAAAAAGTACTAATTCCACCAAGACTAGGCCGTAAGTAATGGTACAATAACGACATATTTTAGTTAAAAAATATCTCACATATAATGTACCGCGTATTAATCCTTTGCATACGTTAAACTGAAATATTGAATCCACCGTAAATGAGTAACTTAGAAGTAGATACCTTAATTACGGAGAAGGAACTCAAATTACTTAATAAATGCAAGCGTTCCGATCCAGATTGCATAAGGGGCGATCAAAAAATTTCCATTCGAAGGTCACACTATCTCATTACCTAAATCTCGGTGATTACATACCGGTATTGGCGTCATGATTGGCTCCACATACACTGCAGCAAAGCCCTCCAACGGAATATTTTTAACTGCCCCTTATATATCAGTTAGGTTCTTTTCAGCGTATGCTGATACAATTACTCCACACATAATAATGATGTATAACAGTTTACTCGACTGAAGATCCATCCCTTATGATTGGGAAGTTTCATAGGTAACGTCAACCATGGAAAAATAAAATAGGAATAACCCGCTGAATTACAGACCCATGTCGCTAAGGACGACTTTGCAGCCAATTTTCGAACATATACTGTGTTTCAACATTATGAGCTACCTCCGAGGAAACACAGCCAGCACGTACTCAGGAAATATTGTATATGTGGAACACAACTAGCTCTTTAATCTCACGACGAAATGAGTGCTGTCAGCAGAGGATCTCAAATTGGTTACACATTTCCAGCTTCACAAACGACCGCTAAACAGCCTGTCTATGGAGTACCGTCTCAGTTGCACGATGGATTCGTAATTTCCTGTCAGAAAGGACACAGTTCGTAGTAACTCACGAACGTTGTTGTGTTGAGTAAAAGACAAGTGATGTCTGATGTTACCGAAGGACGTTTATGTGCCCTTTGACGTACCTATTCTCGTGAATGAGTGATGTAGGAGACAATATGGGCAGCCCTCCCTATTTTTTACACATGATTCTGTCATTGAGCATGTAGTAAGGTCACTTAAAGACCAAAAGCCAATTGCAGAACAGTTTCGATACGACACTGAATTGGTGTGAAAGTTGGCAAGTAAATAATGAAAAGTACCAGGTCATGCTGAAACGTCCCCTTAGAAAAATTAAAAATGACTGTGCTTAAACTGACACACAATATTTTTAGCGCAACGCAATCTGACTTTCAAAAATCCCTACAAAAGAATGGCCCTGACTAACATTAACCTATACGTTTCACAAATCACTTACCTCACAAAAATCTTGGTTACTCGAACTACTGCAATACATCGAACACCACTACTTCCAGCTAAATAAAAGATTCAAACTGTGGAAGGCACTAACTACTGATAGGCATAGTTAGCGAATGAAAGATTTTAATAGAGAACAAACAATGTATTTACCTTAATAGTCATAATATATATAGCAGTTCATGACATCCAGTCTAACAAATTTCAAAACTCCGCCATCTCTCTCCCCACGTCCACCACTGCTGGCGGCTCACCTCCAACTGCGCAACACTACGCGCTGTTAGCATCCAGCTGCCGCTGCCCAACACTACAATGGCAGACAACAATGCAAACCAGCCACAGACTGCACACGGCACAGCCGGTGATTTTCATACAGAGCGCTACGTGGCGGCGGCGTTACCAATAAAAAAACCTAAACAGCCTACTTACATAGCCCTCATGCTCCCCACAAAAAAATTTACAAATTGTTTTGGGCAGTGGCCAACACAGATTTGAAATTTTTTTTCATATTTACAATAACAAAGAAATGAGATGCACACACTTATCGATACAATATTGGTCAAAAGCTTAAATTTTCTCACAGTCCATAAAGACAGTCCTGATCATTCATCAAAGTGAAATTGCAGTGTTTTTCTCAAAGTCTGAGTAGTAAAAGGAAATGCACACGGAAGTATTGAATTTCCATGCAGTCTTGAAGAAGTAGTGTTGTTCTTCCAACGGAAGACATGCACACAGGTAATGGGCCACAACAGAGCAAACCCACAGCAGAGTGAGTCGAAGTTTTGAAGAATATTGGTAGGTAGGTCGTCACAGAGTAGACCCACTGTAGTCCTGGTAGAGATTACGGTATTGATGGGCCACTAGAGGTGCAGACCCAGTGCAGTCCTTGTAGAAATAGTGGTATTGGTGGATCATCAAAGATGCAAACCCACTGTAGTCCTTGTAGAGACGACCAACAGCCATCTGTTGCGACTGTGCAGGTGCACAATCACCATATATATAGGAGAATATAGCAAGTCCATAAACCCCACTTGTGCACTCACAAAAGTTATTAGAATTGTCCTTAGAACCATCAGTGCTGTTAACCAGTCCCTTGCTGAATTATCAACACACGTGCAAATACTAACAGTCCCTACTTCTCACATATTGTCCATATACTATGACCAACAGAGACGTGTGCAGTGAAATGTAACTTACAAGTTACTTAATTTGATGAACTGGTGTCAACTACAATTTTATAACATAAGAGTACAATGACAAAGGTACAAAATACATCATTAAAACATAATAATACAGGTAACATTTGTAGTAATAGGGGCTTTACAAAAGAATAGAAGTAAACATATACATCAGTGTTACAGGAATTACGACATAAGTAAATATATAAAAGATCAGAATAACTTTAGAAACATCAATTTCACACATGAGCATTAAAACAAAACAGAACTAATAATGGCTAAACAACTTTACAAAGTAAATAACATATTATTAATACAAATTATATTTGAGGATAACAGTATTCCTCATCATAGTGAATGTAGCTTAGTATTAGAAGAGAAAAAATTATGAATCAGTACGCAGAGACAGGTAGAAAACAAATACACAAGGGTACACAAACACATAGTGGGATAACACTAAAGGAAAGGACAGGGATTGTTTTCAGTGTAACATTTGGTACTGCAGTCCAACCCAAAACTTCATTCCATAGATCGTCCCTCTTATTTCAACATTTGCTGTAGCCAAAAGAAATCCTATCCAAGCATGCTTTCTGTATTCTGTTCACATCCTCTTTCAAAAATAGTTTTTCTCCACTGTACACTACTTTTTTTTGGCAAGCCATTTTCTTATAGCTTCTCAATGCTTTTCTTCCAATTCATAATAGTTAGTTTCTTATATAATCTACCCCTCCTAAGCTAACTTAAATCTACTGAGCTGAGATGCTTAACTAAGGGACGAGGCAATGCAGCAGCACAAAACAATTAATACAAACAGCAATGACAAAAAAATGCAAGTAAGCAGAGCAAGCAGTAATAAATGTAATAACTTATATCTAAACATGACAAACCCACAAGCAGAAAAAATAGTACACTAAAGACAACAACACAGATAAGGGAAATGTATATTCACATCTTAATGTCTATGTAATTAAAGTGGTGCACCACAAAACTTATCCTATGAAATAAATTACCAAGTACTCGAAAAGAAAATTATGTATGCAGTTTCAGTAAAGGGGAATGTCTTTTTGTGCTCCCTCATTTTTTTGGAAGTATATCACAAAATTATTATATACTGGATCTGTAGACAGAAATATTTATTAGTACATCTATAAAATTTTATTTAAACCAATGCTGCACTGCAGCTAGAAACTAGATATTAAGCAAAACAGACAAAGCAAGGTGTGAAACGTCATTCACTAGCCATATTGCGTTTCATAGTGCAGTAACAATCTTTCAACTAGCAAGACAATAGACGTGAAATGTTTATCATCATTTTATTTCAGTAAATATCATAAATTAAGAGCTCCATAGTGTAATCATATGTTTTCAAGTTTGGGCGTGTCGTATTTGCGATGCTTTCTACAAAGGAATGTCAATAGAGAGGTCAATGGCCTCCTTTTTTCTCCACTTGTGCTTCTGAAAGGCACACACTAATGACTTTTTCTCAAGGCGGCTGGCATACTTGGCCGCTCACAACGCATTACGTCACGGTCACTTACCTTTCTTACCGAAATATTTACAACAGCAGTTTTCGCTACAGTGACAGTCTCACATAAAAATTTCACAGGGCGAGAATTTGTGTTACAAATGTGTAGAAACAAAATCCTATAAATATAACAGCGTCCCAAAAATTTTTTTCGGCATTGTGATACAGTCACGCATGTACATACATTTCATAACTCTTAAAGTAAGATTCTCGGTTTCCAACATCCTTTTTCACAAACCAGAGTCCCTAACCACTACTCAGTATTCCTTACTTTATTACACATATACATATTCGTAGACACTTCTTCAATATTTCATCATAATGAATACGTAACATAATCAAATTCCTCATATAGCATCAGCTTATTGATCAAAAACATACCGCAACAGCGTAATGCATATCGTCATCATAACATCATATAACCTCATACAAATCTCAAAATTGTCGTAGCTTCTTCCAATAATTTCAAAACCTAAAAAAAATTCTCTGCTCATGTCAAAAGAGTCATCTGCCTCAAACGTACTTTAAAAATCATGGTCCCATACCAAATACATCATTAAGCGCTCATAATATCACAATGGTTCCGAAAAATATGAAGGGTTCACACAGTACAGACAACATACAATTTCATAAGTGTGAAATTACCCAACTGTGTAATTGCGTAAATATCTGTCACTGACATAGTAAAAAAATTGTATGTGTCTCTGTTAAATAACCAGGTAGCTGTGTAATTCTGTGTTGGAGAAATATGGTACCGATGTGTAAAGTTGTATAAGCAAGTACAATATTAGCTAGGGCTCCTTGTGGTGGCCAGACACATGGTACACAAAGTAAGCGTGTACCCCCTGAGGATTAATGTAATTATATCCTCAGGTTTTACAGATTACAGCAATGGAATGAAATGTATCACGGAAAATCTTTGTATCATTGTACTTCAAATATCTTTAAAAATAAATGTTTTAAGTACAAAATTACTCAAATACGTGTACTGTAGCGCTAAACTGTGCGTCTTGTTGTAAGATAATCTCTGTGGAAGTGTCGTAGTTATCGTCCTCCGAAAGCTAAGTTCTGCAGAGGTCAATGTACCTACCTTATGATAAACAAAAGTGAAATGCTTTGCGTATAGATATCGTAGTTATTACGTACCTTATAGTGATCGAGAAAGTACTATAATGTAACGTATTGTTGTGCTACAGAAAAGGCTGTCTCATTGAGGCTATACCACAAACGTTACTACTAAAACATGTTTTACTTTCCAGAATAATACAGAAAAACTGTGCAGATATAAAACAGATACAGTGCAAAAGCAATAATATAAATTATGTCACTCATTAGTAGCGTCGTGATATAATCGTGTAGCTGTCAAATAAACTAACCACTGTGTCATCTGATGTCTCTCAGAAAGTACTTTAAATCCAGAATGTATTTTCAAGTAAACCAAAATGTTGCATTAAAATCTCATTAGCAGTACCAGTATATGTTCTAAGTATGTAAGCCTTATAGTCGTTACGTAATCGTGCATCTAACAAGCAAGAATGTACAAACACAATAACACTGTGACGTCTGTTCACTATAACTATGCATTCGTAATTTCTGTTTAAATAAGTTCTCTTGGTTCCGGACTGGATATTTAACTTCAAACATGGTTGCATGTTAACTGATTCTAAGTCTGACAAATTGTACTAGTAGCGTGAAGTGAAAAATTTTATGACAAAGACAAAGTTAAAAAGGAGATTATCTTTCAATAAACGGTTTTACATGTGAAATGTGGTGTAAATCTCTACTCTTCCTAGTACGCAGAGTTTAAACTTCAACGCAATTATCATGTTGTTTACGTCGGTAAGGAATGCTAAAATTTGCTCAAGATTAGCATCTATGTTATTTTTCTCTTAGTCAGACGGCGCACGTGGCTGCCTGTTGTGCGAGTCATTGTCTGTCTCTGTGTTGGCGCGCGTCGTTATTGTGATTAGGAGACCTAACTTCTACAAATTCACCTTGATGAAAAGGCCCTGACCTGTTTGAAGCTCGCCAGTTCTGATGGAATTCAGCTCTGTCGTTTTGTCGGTAGTTTACATAGTTTCTTGTTTGTCGGTCATGTGGTGGAGAATTTCTCCCGGAATCGTAACTGCGTGGTGGACCGTTGCGTCTAAAGTTATTCTGTCTCCCTTGATAATAATTATTTTGATTCCCATATTGTCTGTTTCTATGGTTGTCTCTGTCACATTCATTACTATGGAAAAGCGATATTTCTCTGTAGCTATTACTACTCTGCCAACGGTTGTCATACGGTTGGTGTCTGTTTTGGTCACGATTTCTGTTGTACGAATAGCCTTGTCGTGTATTAATTCTGTCATGGCGGAATTGTGACAGGTGTGACCTGTAATTGTTGTGCTCCTGTTTTCGCGTTCCGCGATTGTCAGTGTCAATTTCCAGTTCTTGTAACAGTCCCTGAAAAGCTTCAATATCGTCTTTGCATCGTCCTGCTAAAATAATCTGTCGTAGATGTTCAGCTAATTTGATTAAGCAAACGCGGATGAGTTCTGAGGGGCTGTATGGGTTTGAAAGATACTGATTCTTATGTAACATGTCTTCGAAATATTTGACAAGACTGGAAAATTAAGATTGTTCCAAATGTTTCGTCATTATGATGCTATATTTTACTCCGTCTTGTGTAGCTTGAGACCAATATGCTGAGAGGAAGGCATGATAAAATTCTCCTTCACTGTGACAATCGTGAATGACCGATCGCATTCTTACAGCTGGTTCATTCTCCAAGTAGCCACACATAAATTCTAATCTATGGTCTAATGAGCAGTTGGGAGGAAAACAATGAGAGTCTTAAATGTTTTGAATTTACGTGTAGTAATGAACACCTTATAGTCCAAATCATCGAGTCGTCTTGTAGCATATCGGTCATTGTTACGTCGTGTCAGCGGTTCCATCTCAAAATTCGGTGCACCTGGCCAATTTCTTTCATAATTTCCGAAATGCCCTGTGTTATTATTTTGTGGCTTTTCCGTATTTCTAAGTCCCTCTTCCCATTTTGAAGCGCGAGTGTCCTCTGAAATACGTAGTTCTTGTATTACCTGTGTCAGCTGATCTTGTACTTCCCGGATTTCTCTTTGGTGTTGCGTATTACTTTGATTCTGATTTTGTTTGAATTTCCTAATTTGTTCGCACTCTTCTATGTCATTCAGATCATCATCTAACTTTGTAGATAAGTTAATGAACTGATCCGAAAGTTCGGCTACTTTTTCCGATAGTGTACTTATTTCCTCAGTGTGTTTTTGTGAACCAAATTTCAGAGTGTCCATTTGTGTTGAAATCGTATCTACTATGTCCTTTAAGTTTTGCTGAGTTTTTGCAAGTTGCGTAACCGAATCGGTAGATGCAACTGAGTCAATTTTAGCTTGCAAGGTCTCATGATTTTCATGAACAACAGTTTGCAGTTCTTTTATGGCTGATTTGTGATTCTGTAATGTATTTTCATACCGCGAAAAAATGGGTTGGAAATGCTCACAAATTTGTGTTTTTATGTCATTACAGACTTTTTGACATTTCGATTCGATTTTATGCAACTCAGTAGTTAAATCTTCTCGTGTTTGTTCAAGCGTATGTTCCACTGAGTCTTACTTTTGAAGCTTTTGTTCCATTGTGTCTAACTTTTGAAGCTTTTGCTGTGTGTGTCTCTGATTTTGTTCCATTTGTTGCATTAATTGCAATAATAATGTATTAGTGTCGGGAATCTGTTTCCCTATGCTTTTCGGCCACCGCGCACATTGTGGAGGGTTGAACCCTCTGCTGTGATCGAAGTTCTAGCGCCCTTAAGGCGCTTCTCCTTCTGGCATGATGTTTGTTGGGAGATGGGATGTAGCGCGTTTGCACCGGCAACATTCACATTTTGACAAGCAGAAAATGTGTCTTGACTTATTAGAAAAAACGGTGAGGACGCAAAACCTGAATGTACAGTATCTGCAAGATTGTGTCCTGTCATTTCGGATTCCTGACGCGAGCTGTTGCCAACCGATCGATCGATAATGCTTCCCTGTTCACTAATTGTTTCACTGTCTACACCATTATTTGCAGCCCGCTCCATTTCTCTATGCACTATTACCAAATTACTACTTTGAACATTAGTTAATTCATTACATGGTGGCGCTAACACACAGATTTCGTCTTCACTGTCATTTCTCAGTTTACTTTGGAGCCTATTATTACGTTTTTCATACGCCATTATTGTCACAATATTTCACACGACAACACAGAAAAACACAATTTAAAGAGAAAAAATAAGAGAACACATTAACATAGCAAATAATATCTAGTTAATTGCCAGCGCAGCTGCGAAATACTTGGTCCAACTCTACGTGTATGCCACAACTGTTTTACTGTACAACAATGAAAGACTACAACTACAAAGGAGATTCTCTCTACAATTACGCGCTAGCAATAAATAAAATCTACACTAATTACACAAACTACAAGAAAAAAATCAGAAGATTCCAGTGAGGTATCCTTGGCTAAGGGTCGACATATGAAACGTCGAGGAATTATGGCTATCGCGTGCCTATGCCGCAGTCATGAAACACTGGCTCGTTATTTACCGAAATTGGGTGACCGTAGACATCTGATGAGTCATGCCAAGGGAACCTACCTAGAACGTAATAATGTTTCGGATGAGCGCTTTTCTTCGTGTTTCACGTTAGAGATATTCGTGGTTTTTCCCGTAAAGTGGGTATGTTTTGTAGGATATGAATTCCATATGTATCTGCGAGCGTGTTCCTCTCTTATTTATAAGTTCAGTCTACTCAAGGTTTTTTATTTATTGCATGTGTCGATACAGACGTCTTTGGACTCAGGATTAAAACGTAATAAGTATAACTACATTAATAAAGCACGGTGCGAGCAAGACAAGGAAAAATACAGGCGTCCTACGAAGACATGATAGAAGATACGGTGCGTTTCACATACGACGCAAGACTGTCTCCTGCATTCGGTTCACTATGCGACTCTCACTGCTGTCCGGTAGACCAGCAGCATATTGGCTTTGACAGAAATAGAAAGGGGCGAGGGGGAGGGGGGGGGGGGTGGCAGGCAACTGAATTACTGGCAGCACGGCCTGAAGGGTGCCTACAGCTAACGTGCAGGCACACAGGCAACTGCGCTTTATTGGATGCGACTGTACTCACCTGTATACATCTGAGTTAACTCTCTTTTGTCTCACATGTCCGACATAACAGGTACCGCTCGTATCGATGCAGTTCGTTCGTATGTTTCTATTAAATGGAGGGAGCGGAGCCGCACGGAGTGACCGTGCGGTTTGAGGCGTTGTGTCACAGACTGCGTGGCCCCTCCCGCCGGAGTTTCGAGTCATTCCTCGGGCATGGCTGTGTGTGCTGTTTTTATCATAAGTTAGTTTAACTAATGTGTAAGTCTAGGGTACGATGACTTTAGCAGTTTAGTCCCTTAGGATTTCACACACATTTGAGCATTTGAGGAAGAGGAGGGAAAAGGAAAGGATGGGTGGAAAAATCGTGGTAATGCAATGGAGAAAGTTGAAAATTTGTGTCGAAATGGGATTCAAAATCGGATGCTCAGCTTCTCGAGAACGATTACCTTAACCGCCTTTTTCTCCATTTTGTTCGCAGTTGTTCGTTGCATTTGGTCTGGGCGGACGACACAGGACATGCAGTCAAGATGATCGTTGATTCCTTTACTCAGTTTTTTTTTTTTTTTTACATAGGGCGAGCGCCTCTCTGACCGAACACGCTGAGCTACCGTGAAGGCTTTTACTCCCAATTGGCATGTAACTTTTATACTCATAGCTTAGTTGAAGCTCGGGAAAAAATCATATCTCTAACATAAACGGAAAAAAATAAAGAGGCCGTGATTAAATACAGTATTTCAGTCAAGTGCTGTGCATAAAAAGTGTAGCGTGCAATCACGAGAACATTATTTTACGCTACGTAGCAGAAACACCATAATGTACTGATATAATAAATTTTCTATCCAATGTTGCAATAGCACAACGAAAAAAAAAAGGTTCAAATGGCTCTGAGCACTATGGGAGTTAACATCTATGGTCATCAGTCCCCTAGAACTTAGAACTACTTAAACCTAACTTACCTAAGGACATCACACAACACCCAGCCATCACGAGGCAGAGAAAATACCTGACGCCGCCGGGAAGCGAACCCGGGAACCCGGGTGTGGGAAGCGAGAACGCTACCGCACGACCACGAGATGCGGGCAGCACGACGAAATTTCCTTCTGTTCAAGCAGGATAGAGGGTTAATACATAGATCGGAGGGACGATTTTCGTCTTTACATTAAGTGTGCTGCAGTTTTCGAATCTAACGATCGCATACACGTACTGTGTCTTTTTAGAGCAACAAACATTTATTGAAATTAAGCATTTTCTGTTGCTCATTAATACAGAAATTTAGGTACGGTAGGCGTTTAAATCGCGGAACATACCGGACATAGATTTAATTTCTTAACACAGATCGAATGAGTGCACTTAGGGTCTCTACGAGGGTGAGGAACTGCCTCGGGTGATTGAAGCAGAAATGGGACTCAGTAATGTGGAAACCATACGGGATCCAATACTATGGTCAGAGTGCATCACAGCTTTGGAAGAACTGCAATCAAATTTGGCGTAATCATTTTTTTTAAGTTTGGAAAATGTTTATTGGAAGTGACAAACAACGAATCAAGTTGTTGCCTCGAATCAATGAGACAAGAAATATATCATCAGACATTCGAAAAATACCGTAGGCAAATTCGTAGATATAGTAAGGTCAGATATGTGCGAGAACCATCACATCACCAGCTTAACAGCTTAAGCGTCCAAGTTGCTGACAAGAATATTATACAGCACTATGGGAAGGAAAATTGAGGATGAGTTTGGTTTTAGGAAAGGTAGTGACAGCAGAGAGGCGTCTCTGATATGAGACTTGACAATGGAAACGAGATATAAGGAAAATCATGACATATATAGGTAATGTCGTGCGTTATACAATACGTAGAACAACGAAGAGGGAACAATAAGAATCGAAGACCATGAAAGAAGTGTCAGAATTAAAAACAGAGTAAGGCAGCATTTCGTGCCAATTATTCAATCTATACATAGAAGAAACAAATATGGAAATAAGAGAAGGGTTCATTACTACGTAGTACTAAAAATCATGGTGAAAGGATATCAATGATATGATTCGCTGATGATGTTGCTATTCCCAGTGAATGTGTAGAAGTAGAACATGAACAGTCAACAGTCTGATGCGTACTTACACTTTTAAACATGGCTCTTTATCAGCAACCGTGTATTAGTTTCAACGTAGGTATTATATAGCCAACCGATTGCAAATAACTGTTTTTTACACTGAGGTAGGTTTCAACACCTCTATGCATGTCTTGATCGATATGAAGTTTTGAGAAGCCGTAAATTTACATACTGAGAACGCAATGGTCAGATTTAAATGCAGATATGTTCAAGTCAAAAAATAAAAAATAAAAAAATAAAACACGTTCCAGTCCTTGGCAACTGCGCCTAAATAGGAACGACATCTGAGGTTATTCCTACATAGCTGAAACGATGACAGAGGCAGGACATCATTACACAAATATTTGAGGATGTTAGGTGCAAGTGGTACACTGTGATGAGAGAGTAATCTGAGGCGGACCACACTAAACTAGTCAGAAAATTAAGGAAAAAAATCAGAAGAGGAAGAAATTAAAGCTTCTAACTATAGCAGGTGTGGAGCTACAGTATCTAACAATGGCCTATTAATTTTCCTTGGATATCAACCGCCCAGTACGAAGTATTTTTGACCTCATGCTGTCCCTCATTCATTCATGAAACTAGCAGATCATTAATACTTTAAATACCTACATGAAACACGCGTTGATTTACATGAAACTTGTATTACCAGAAGATTTCAAAAAGCAAGTTAGATGTTATAGCAGGCCAAGTAAGCTGCTCTAAAACTACAGAGTGACGTAGGTACGTGGCACTTATTTTCAAGTTAGTCATCAGGTCGCTGGAAAGAACAGTCCCATCATTCTACCACGCGTAAAGTTCCTCAACAATGCAAATCCACGCCTTGCACGCAGAGAAATTCGGGAAGAGCTGTGTGAAAGTCCGAAATACCAGGATATTTTTGGTTACTGCGAATCACTTCCTCGACCGCCTGCATATTATGACCGTCGTCGGTGGCCTTCTTTCCCAATCATCACCATACACGCCCGTGCAGCCTTGGTCATATTGTTCGCATAATTTCCCTATGCGTTTGGACCATATACTGCCAGAACTTCACGGCAAATCAGTATGAAATTTCGACGTTTTGCCCAGAGGAATGTTACAGTCCTGTGTACTTGAACTTTAGAGCAGATATACGATTGTCTGACAATGTCACTACCGCGGTGGGAAGCGTCCGTTGTTCTTATTGAAGTGCTGACAGCGACTAAAAGTCTTGTTTATAATTTTCCTGACACATCAACACTTAACCCCTGGCAAAAGGAGAGTGCATCCCGCTCCTTCTTCTTCTTCTTTCCCATATTTCTTCTCATCTTTTCCCTGTGTACGTATATGAGTAAATGGAAGAAAATTTGTGATCTGAAATTCGCTACCGCATAGTCTAAGATTTTTGTCGTTCGTAGTGCTAAACAAACTGTTGGGCAGTATAGGGAAAAGCCACAGAAGCTGGTTAGACACAGAGGGCAGAAGTCCCATTTCGTGAGATATGGTGCGTAGTTGGGAGTGTGTCTTTTGTCCCACCACTGACTCGAGGTGAACAAAGAAGCGAGGGAGACATTTTGCGAGGACTGTTGTAGCGTCATGCACAATGCATGCGGTTAGAACAATTCAGTTAGGATTTGCTGTTATTTTGATACAGCTGCTAGGAAGAAATTTCATAAGTTTTTCGAATCTAGTTTATTCTAATTTGTTTTGGTGTACATTTGTGCAGTTTAATTAGTACAGGTTTTTCTTTAATTGTCTTGAGAGACCGATAAACTAGTAACATCATAGACCCTACGACTGTGTAAAATGGAGGATGTTACTCGGAATGGGTTCCCACGTTCTTACTATTCACGCATCAGAGTGCATCTGTTGAATTTTTCCTTCATTTAATGTGGGCTATTTTGTTAATGTTAAACTGCCTACTAGCCATCAGCAAAACATATGGTTCTCAGTGCAGTCAGTTCGTAACTATGTTTAAACGTTAGTTTTCACTTTCATCAATTTGAAGGGTTTCCATAGGCACGTGTAATTATGGGTTCTTTCATGATTTCTCAATTTATCGAAGATAGTCTGCATTTTGACCATCAGCCTGCAACCATGGCTATATTGAAACAACAGTTCCAATTCTCCTAAGTTAACTGTGTATCCACATACATGCATTATTCTGAGTTATTCCACGTTTCCTGAATTTATCGAAGACCGACTGCATTTTGGCCATCAGATTACAAATAATTACGTAACGCAAATCTAATAGTCTTTAGTACCTATTCCAGAGCACATAGGATGGTCGCGTGGAGAGCTGCTTCCAGTTAATGATTTTTAATTCTTTTAGATTTATGTGTATCGGTGGTCTACTCCACTAGCCCACCTAAACGTACCCCCATAGTACCCTCCGATGCGCTCTAGGTTTAGGCGAGTAATTAGCCACTTGGATTGTAATTGATGAGATCCTGCATACATTAGAGTACAAGTATTCGAATGGATACCCCGTTTGCATCCCAGTTCATCTTCTGATCCCAACACAGCGCACTATATTTGATTGTTTTACCTGTAGTATTTTGATGCCTTATGTGAATCTTGTCTGTAAGGGATCATTCATTGAAGGGTATGTTATTTACTTTCATATGTCATTGCATGAAACTGTATGCTGTGAACATCTCCGTTTTGATGTTAGCAAATAATCTAATATCATTATCAGTGAATATCGAAGTGAATAATGATAATACCCTAGTTCATAACCGCCTTGCCATCCAGCCTGTCTGATATACCTCAGAATTATAAATTGGATAAGGGTTTTGAGTGAGCCCAATATTAAAAGGGAGTTGGACTTTTCTAATTAAAAGAATGCAACAATACAAAAAGCTGCACTGCTTGCGACTTTATGTTTTCCATACAATGGATGCACATCGAGTAATCAGTAAATTCCTATCGCTGTTATTCATTACTTTACTCTACTAGTTGTAGGAAGGATTATACAATTCGCGTGAGTGGCATACACTGAGGTGAAAAGGATGTCCCTGTTGCTAGACCTGACTACAATGAATATGAAAATACACTCCTGGAAATTGAAATAAGAACACCGTGAATTCATTGTCCCAGGAAGGGGAAACTTTATTGGCACATTCCTGGGGTCAGATACATCACATGATCACACTGACAGAACCACAGGCTCATAGACACAGGCAACAGAGCATGCACAATGTCGGCACTAGTACAGTGTATATCCACCTTTCGCAGCAATGCAGGCTGCTATTCTCCCATGGAGACGATCGTAGAGATACTGGATGTAGTTCTGTGGAACGGCTTGCCATTCCATTTCCACCTGGCGCCTCAGTTGGACCAGCGTTCGCGCTGGACGTGCAGAGCGCGTGAGACGACGCTTCATCCAGTCCCAAACATGCTCAATGGGGGACAGGTCCGGAGATCTTGCTGGCCAGGGTAGTTGACTTACACCTTCTAGAGCACGTTGGGTGGCACGGGATACATGCGGACATGCATTGTCCTGTTGGAACAGCAAGTTCCCTTGCCGGTCTAGGAATGGTAGAACGATGGGTTCGATGACGGTTTGGGTGTACCGTGCACTATTCAGTGTCCCCTCGACGATCACCAGAGGTGTACGACCAGTGTAGGAGATCGCTCCCCACACCATGATGCCGGGTGTTGGCCCTGTGTGCCTCGGTCGTATGCAGTCCTGAGTGTGGCGCTCACCTGCACGGTGCCAAACACGCATACGACCATCATTAGCACCAAGGCAGAAGCGTCTCTCATCGCTGAAGACGACACGTCTCCATTCGTCCCTCGATTCACGCCTGTCGCGACACCACTGGAGGCGGGCTGCACGATGTTGGGGCGTGAGCGGAAGACGGCCTAACGGTGTGCGGGACCGTAGACCAGCTTCATGGAGACGGTTGCGAATGGTCCTCGCCGATACCCCAGGAGCAACAGTGTCCCTAATTTGCTGGGAAGTGGCGGTGCGGTCCCCTACGGCGCTGCGTAGGATCCTTCGGTCTTGGCATGCATCCGTGCGTCGCTGCGGTCCGGTCCCAAGTCGATGGGCACGTGCACCTTCCAACGATCACTGGCGACAACATCGATGTACTGTGGAGTCCTCACGCCCCACGTGTTGAGCAATTCGGCGGTACGTCCACCCGGCCTCCCACATGCCCACTATACGCCCTCGCTCAAAGTCCGTCAACTGCACATACGGTTCATGTCCACGCTGTCGCGGCACGCTACCAGTGTTAAAGACTGCGATGGAGCTCCGTATGAACTGACTGACACTGACGGCGGCGGTGCACAAATTCTGCGCAAATTACGATAAAAAATGAGTGGAACGAGGGATGAGATAGCTGATTTTGAGATGTGGAAAAACCAGGCCACTATGTTTTAGACTTATGAGAGTAGAACGCCGCAAGGCTCGGTGAACGGTCAACCGAACATCGTAAAGACTGAGGAATTTAGTGCAGAGACGTGTGAATCGGTCCTGTCTCCACGTCTCCGACACGAGTAGGTGGCAATAAAATAGGCCGTGCACACGGAGCAAGAGACATTCCAGGCCGTGGTAACGGCTGTTGCAGAGAAACCGGTCTCCCTGCTGCTCACCATTAACATTCTTTTCACCTATTCAGAAGACAGAATCAGGAAGAGGTGGCCGGTCGGAGTGGCCGAGCGGTTCTAGGCACTTCAGTCTGGAGCCGCGCGACCGCTACGATCGCAGGTTCGAATCCTGTCTCGGGCATGGATGTGTGTGATATCCTTAGGTTAGTTAGGTTTAAGTAGTTCTCCGTTCTAGGGGACTGATGACCTCAGCAGTTAAGTCCCATAGTGCTCAGAACCATTTGAACCAGGAAGAGGTTAGGAGACGGAATAACGAAGTTCGGAAGCTCTTTCGAGAAGAGGTTGACAGGACTGGGGATCGTTGCTTAGAAGAATGTGGGCAAATGGATGCAGCATTTGAAGAAGTACAGATAACCGCGGCACCAAGGCTAAAACAAGTTCCCATGAGCAAAGCAGAGGATCGTGATAAAATAAGCAAAAACTTTATGAGCGCAGATTGATGGCAACAGACCTGGATGAGCGAAGTGTCTACGAGATTTTCAGAGCCACTACTTACAGTGATACGAGACGCAAGAACTGTTTTCAGATCCAATCCGTGGGGAGTCAGGGGAGCGATCTGATACTGAATGAAGCATTTCTGGCGCACCCCAAATATACAGTCGAAGTCAGGTCTGCTGGAGGCTGCAGCAGTCCTGGCGAGCGCGTAGTTTGTATGCATGACCCGTGTGTTTCAAAGGTGTGTCCTGGCTTGACGTTGCATGTTACGACACAAATTCTGCGAATGTTTGACGCCGCTGAACTGATGAACCAATCTCTTTCCACCCTCAAATGAACTGGCGATAAAGGAAAACGGGGACTGAGTGGTCGTGTAAATGCAATACGTCGAAAGCGAGGAGGAGACGTGACCGCTGTCTATTCTAAATTGACCGTGGGCCTGCTACAAAAACGATGCTTCCGTGTCACGCAGCCCTGTGGGACAGGAAATGCAAGCTTGATGAGAAGCATAACGTGAGGAGCAGACCGCATCAGTATAATTAGTGGCTTGCCCTGGATCCGATCACTCGGTAGTGAATCTTTAGCGTGATAAACGGTATCGAGGATAGATGTGAAAATAGAAGATTAGTTGATGCAAAGCAAGACCTTATTAAAAGCCATCTCTGAGGTTACCTTGCTATTGCTCTAAACATTCTTTTCTGTGAGGTAGAGTGTATTGTAGTGGTCAATAAAACCCATTTCACGAACTTGTGCAGCTTGTGCTCCGATGTGATGACACGACTAACTCTTTTGTTTCTGTTTTCGCTGCCACATCAATACTTGGCTTCTGGCACGAAAAAAGTGTACCTACGTTTAATTTTTTTCCATATATAGCACATCTTCCTCCTCATCTTTCTAACGGGCGCGTGTGTGTGTTTGTGTGAAAGTGAAACGTAACGAGAGATTTGAAATCTGCTTCAGTGAGGTCAAAGTTTTTTATGGAGTCCTCGATTTCAAGTGCCAAATTAATTGTTTGGCAGTTTGGGAAAAAACCAGAGACGCTAGTCAGTCACAGAAGACAGAAATCCCATTTCTTGAGATACAGGCGCCTAGTTGGAAACAAGTATTTTCCACCGGTAGTGACCTAGGCTGAACGAAGAACATAGGTCAATTTCGATTGAGACATGCTAAGCGATGAATGTGCTTCTAACGTCACTGCTATATCATTATGGGCAAAGAATTTTGACTTCGGTTTACGTTTGCCGTTAGTCTGGTACAGTTATTTATGGAGAAAATGCAAAGATTTTGTGAATCTTATTTATTGTAAATTTGTTTTAGCGTAAGTACTTCCTTGCTTTGGTGTGACGCGACGACTGTTAAGCTTGTAATTTCATTATGTTTGTGATAATGTACAATGGGAAGTATTACCTGCAAAGTGTTTCCATGCTCTAACTATTCGTATATTGGAGTGCATCTGTTGAAATGCTCCTATTTGTAATGTGGGTCCCATTTGGAATTTCAGAGCCAACCATGTAGTCCATGTCAACACATGGCCATCCTAAAACGTTAGATATCACTCTTCTCAGTTAAATGATCACCCATACACGTGTGTAATTCAGGTTTATTTTGCATCAGACAGGCTGCGTTTGGCCATGAGCCAGCAACATGTTTCACAAAGCAAGCCTATAACTCTGTGGCTATGTTACAATGTTAGATATTTGTTGTGGTTGGCAGGAGAGCCAACACCGTGTTACTAAAGGAGGCCGAAATGCACGCGTTTTAGCTCACGCAGGCTGGCGTGAGGTCTGGAACATGACAAGGGAATTAGAATTTAGAAACAACGGACGTAGCTGCTGGAATACTTAACTTTTATCCATTAAAGATGAACGTCGCTCTGGACGGTACATGATGTACAATATCAATAATAACTGATAATGGCGCCTTGCTAGGACGTAGTAAATGACGTAGCTGAAGGCTTTGCTAACTATCGTCTCGGCAAATGAGAGCGTAGAAGCCAGTGAACCATCGCTAGCAAAGTCGGCTGTACAACTGGGGCGAGTGCTAAGAAGTGTCTCTAGACCTGCCGTGTGGCGGCGCTCGGTCTGTAATCACTGATAGTGGCGACACGCGGGTCCGACGTATACTAACGGACCGCGGCTGATTTAAAGGCTACCACCTAGCAAGTGTGGTGTCTGGCGATAACACCACAATATTCTTCTCTGTTTAACGACTACCGACATGCATGTGTAATTCTGAAGTAGCTCATGATTTCTGAATTTATTGGAGATGGACTGCATTCCGCCCTTCAGCCAACCACATGGTCTGATTAACAATAGCACTGTAACGCAAGACGTATAGTCTCATGCCCTAATTCCACGGCATATAAGATGGTCACATGGAAAGTTCCTCCAAGTTAATGAATTTTAAATTTTTGTGTTGGTAACTAATTCACCTAAACGTACTACCGTGGTATTCCCCAGGAGACTCTAGGTTTTGGTGTCTATTTAGCCAGTTAGATTAGAACAGATAAACTCCTGCATACAATATACGAGTGATTCGAGCGTGCACCACTGCTTGCACGAGAGGTGGGGGTGTAGGGGCTCAAAACCCTCCCGAAATGTTGAAGAAGGTGATAAAAAGGGATAAGTTATGTTAAAATCGTTGAGATGTAATCCCTGTCTCAAAATCACCGAATTGTGGACTCGCGGCTATTGCCAGAATGGTGTAATGTGCAAGACGATTACGGCAGCTACGAGTCAGCATTGGGGATATATTGCGTCGAGTGCGTAGACTGAGCCTCAAATGCATGTGGTTTATATCGAGTCCTGGAACAGCCAAATAGCGCTGCCTTGTGTGAAGGCTGCCGTAATTACCAGCGTTGCTGATGCTGGGTACAGTAAGAAGACATTCGTCCACAGGATTGCAGCTTAAAAGTACTGTTTATGTCATGATACCTGAGGACTGCAGAAATTGTTTGTTATTATCGTGGTAAGCATTTTCCAAAATGTTCATTTTAAGAAATGTGATGTAAGAGAGAGAAACAGTTAGTGGGCTCAGTATTATAATCTGTCTTTTTTTGTTCTTTTTTTACGTTTACTATAATACGTTTACTGTAATACGTGTATTTGCACTCCACAAGCCACAAAACGATACGCTAGGCAGGATGCTTTAGTATCAGTATCACACGGCAGTTCTATTAACGGAAAGTCCTGATTTACCCTATTTTGTTATAATGATCCTCACGCAATAATGATGTATGTTGGATATCAGATATCCTTCCGTTACGTATATTCAGAACTGCTTTTTTTAATACTCATGGCAGCCCATCAGAGTCACAGACAGCTGCGAATGCGTCCTGACTGTGCGATTTGACCTCATATTCACTACATCACAGAACACGTTTCTTATTCCTTTATGTTACCACAAATTTGAGGCAAGCATTAATGAAACAACTTTCCTTCTTCACCCTGAGTTTATCCATGAATTGCTCCACTTATTGTTGGATACCGTACGCTGGCAATAGTTGCTAGCAACAGAAAATATTCCGAATTCTATCGTCAAGTTGCTATCAGAATTAGGGGCCGCAGGACTAAACAGAAACCGAACACTCTGCATGAAATCAGCGGAAAGAAGCACTCACGAGTTTCAAAGTGCTACCAGGTAGGACAATGACTGTGTGCAGAAAATTAAAAACAATGGCGTACGATGGTCGAGCAGCTCCTCATAAGCCACACATTTCTACACTCAGCATTACGCGATGCTTGAAACGGTGTAAACAACGACGCCACTGGATAGTGGGTGACTGGGAGTGATGACGTGGCAGTTCGAGGGAAGTGTCTTTGTTTCGTGAATGTCTGGAGAACGTCAGCTGCCATCACGTGCTGTGATAACAGTGAAGTGCGGGTGAGGTACTGGAGTATTTTTCTTCGTTAGGGTATGGTCTCTTTATTGAGCTTAAAAAAACGCTAAATGCAATACCTCACGAACGCATTCTACAGAACTCCGTACTTTGTAGTGTTCAGGAACTGTTCGGAGACGACGGGTCTTTGTATCAGCCGCGCAATGTACACCTCCACAAATCAGCATGTGAGAGACAATGGGTTTCGGACAATAACGTTACTGGAATAGAGTGGTCTCCCCAGAATCCCGACATGAGCTCGATAGAACACCTTTGGAACGGTTTAGAACGCCGACTTCGGCGCCGGCCCCACAGTCTTACATCACTACTGTCTATTCAGGAAGAATGGGCTGCCGGTCCTTCACAAACCTTCACGCACGTCACGTAGAGCATCCCCTGCAGGGTTCAAGCTATCATAACAGTGGAGGTAGGACACGTCCCATATATTTTCCACTAAAAGATGTCCGAATATTTTTCATCAGACCGTGTATATTCGACATTGAAATTAGAGGACAGTCTAAGTAGAGCAGAATAAAGGGCGAAATCTGATGTGAAGCTTGTTTAAGAAGGTGCTCCAATATTCTGTTGAATTTTATTTGAAAAAGCGGATAAAGTGTCACTAGAAGCCTTCCTAAGAGACAATCTCCATTCCTTCAGAACTGACTATGCAAATGTAGACGAGATGTGGCTCAAATTCAGAGATACAGTAGCAACAGCAATTGAGAGGTTCATACCTCATAAATTGGTAAGAGATGGAACTGATCCCCCATGGTACACAAAACAGGTCCGAACGCTGTTGCAGAGGCAACGGAAAAAGCATGTGAAGTTCAGAAGTACGCGAAATCCGGAAGATTGGCTAAAACTTACAGACGCGTCAAATTTGGCACGGACTTGAATGCGAGATGCCTTTAATACGTTCCACAACGGAACATTGTCTCGAAATTTCGTAGAAAATACGAATAAATTCTGGTCGTATTGTAAGTAGGCTGTTTAGGTTTTCTTATTGGTAACGCCACGGTGCGCTCTGTATGAAAATCACTGGCTGTGCTGTGTGCAGTCTGTGGCTAGTTTGAATTGTTGTCTGCCATTGTACTGTTGGGCAGCTGGATGTGAACAGCGCGTAGCGTTGCGCAGTTGGAGGTGAGCCGTCAGTAGTGGTGGATGTGGGGAAGTGAGATGGCGGATTTTTGAGAGCGGATGATCTGGACATGTGTCCATCAGAAACAGTACATTTGTAAGAATGGATGTCATAAACTGCTAGATATATTATGACTTTTGAACACTATTAAGGTAAATACGTTATTTGTTCTCTATCAAAATCATTCATTTGCTAACTATTCCTATCAGTAGTTAGTGACTTCAGTAGTTTGAATCTTTTATTTAGCTGGCAGTAGTGGCGCCCGCTGTATTGCAGTAGTTCGAGTAACGAAGATTTTGTGAGGTAAGTGATTTGTGAAAGTTGTAGGTTAATGTTAGTCAGGGCCATTCTTTTGTAGAGAATTTTGAAAGTCAGATTGCGTTGCGCTAAAAATATTGTGTGTCATTTTAGTGTTGATCAGAATAGGTAAAGAGCGAAATGTCAGAATATGTTCAATTCTGCTCTGCTGTTTGAAAATCAAATAACGTAAGGGATTTTCCAGCACAGTAATTTAATAATTTTTCTAAGGGGACGTTTCAGTATGTAAAGTACACAAGGGGCAAGACGCAGTCAATACCTTCGCTGCGCAGTGCCGATGGTACTGTTACCGACGACTGTGCCGCGGAGTTATTGAAAGCAGTTTTCCGAAATCCCTTCACCAGGGAAGACGAAAGGAGTATTCCAGAATTTGAAACACGAACATCTGCTAGCATGAGTTTCTTAGAAGTAGATACCTTAGGGGTTGCGAAGCAACTCAAATCGCTTGATACGGGCAAGTCTTCAGGTCCAAATTGTATTCGGATTAGGTTCCTTTCAGATTATGCTGATACAATTGCTCCCTACTTAGCAGTCACATACAACTCGCTCACCGACAGATCTGTACCTACAGTTTGGAAAATTGTGCCAGTGTTTAAGAAGGGTAGTAGGAGTAATCCATCGAACTACAAACCTATATCATTGACGTCGGTTTGCAGTAGGGGTTTGGAGCATATCCTGTATTCTAACATTATGAATCACCTCGAAGGAAACGATCTGTTGATACATAATCAGTATGGTTTCAGAAAACATGGTAGAGAGATAGTATGATTTTGGTTGGATGAACCCTCTGACAAGCACTTAAATGTGAATTGTAATCATGTAGATGTAGATGTAGAGGATTAATCAGACCCATCGAAGAGTTACAGCAACGGGGGTCTGGAATCATAGCGACCCAAGTTGCATCTACACCTATACACGTATTCCGAAAAGCACTGCGTAGGGAAAGGCAGATGCTATGTCCCATTGTAAAACATATTAGCGTTCCTTTTCGGTGTATTCGCATTTTACCCCCGGAATGAATAGCTGTTTGAATGCCTATGAGTAAATACTGGACATCAAGTGAGCGCCACAGCATCGGGTATTCTGATATATGTTGAATAAGCTGTAAGCAGACGAAGTAATCTACAGACAAGGAAGCTGTTTAGGCAGACATCGAGAAGGGATAAACGGTAGGAAAGCAGTTGTAGGAGGATGAGATATGTATGAAATGTTTGCTTCTGTCCTGGTGTCCAGAAGGCAGAGGAAAGTTATCCCACAACGATTTCAACTGCCTTATCCAAGGATTAAACCAGGAGGATCGAAGGCTCTCTTGCTAAAGATAGGACTCGCAATAGGCAAAACATCACACAGACCGTACAAAAACCGCTCTCCAGTCATGTCACTCTTACGCTGCCTCTGTGATATGTTATGTATCCTAATTTGTCGTTGACTGTCTTAAGCCAGTTAGACTGAATTCTCTCTTCTCTACGTACTTCGGATATTTCATGTCTCTGCACTCAAACGCCACGTTTCAATTCCTCCAAAATTATCACTACTTTTCACTTCTTATACTTCGAACTACATATCTTCTTCTAGGTTACTCGTGTTCCGTGAGACACACTTTTGACAGCGTACAAATCTTCCAGCACTAACAGCGAAGCTGTGTTCACGGAATTTTGATGCTTTTTATCGTCTTATACAGGGTGGTCCATTGATAGTGACCAGACAAAATATCTCACGAAATGAGCATCAAACGAAAAAACTACAAAGAACGAAACTCGTCTAGCTTGAAGAGGAAAACCATATGGCGCTACTGTTGGTCCACATGGCGCTGCCATAGCTTAAATGGATATAAACTGTGTTTTTTTTTTTTTTTAATAGGAACCTCCATTTTTCATTATATGTTCGTGAAGTACGCAATGAAATATGAATGTTTTAGTTGGACCACTTAATTCACTTTGTGATAGACGGCACTGTAATAGTCACAAAGGTATAAGTATGTGATATCACGTAACATTCCGCCAGTGCGGACGGTATTTGCTTCGTGATACATTACCCGTGTTAAAATGGATCGTTTTCCAATTGCGGAAAAGGTCGATATGGTGTTGATGTATGGCTGTTGTCATCAAAATGCCCAATGGGCGTGTGCTATGTCTGCTGCGCGGAATCTTGGACGATATAATTCAAGTGTCCGGACCGTTCGCCGGATAGTTACGTTATTTAAGGAAACAGGAAGTGTTCAACCACGTGTGAAACGTCAACCACGACGTGCAAACAAATGATGGTGCCCAAGAAGGTGTTTTAGCTGCTGCAGCGGCTATTCCGCACATCAGTAGTAGACAAATTGCGCGAGAGTCGGGAATCTCAAAAACGTCGGTGTTGAGGATGCTACATCTACATCGACTGCACCCGTACCATTTTTCTATGCACCAGGAATTGCATGGCGACGACTTTTAACGTCGTATACAGTTCTGCCACTGGGCACAAGAGAAATTACGAGACGATGACAGATTTTTTGCACGCATTCTATTTAGCGACGAAGTGTCATTCACAAACAGTTGTACCGTAACCCGGCATAATATGCAGTATGCAACGGAAAATGCACGATGGCTGCTACAAGTGGAACATCAGCGACCTTGGCGGGTTAAAGTATGGAACGGCATTATGGGAAGAGGGATATTGCCCCCATTTCATCGATGGCAATGTAAATGGTGCAGTGTATGTTGATTTCCTACGTAATGTTCTACCGATGTTACTACAAGATCTTTCACTACATGACAAAATGGCGATGTACTTCCAACATAATGGATGTCCGACACATAGCTCGCGTGCGGTTGCAGCGGTATTGAATAGAATATTTCATGACAGGTGGATTGGTCGTCGAAGCACCATACCATGGTCCGGAAGTTCACCGGATCTGACGTCCCCGGATTTCTTTGTGTGGGGAAAGTTGAAAGATATTTGCTATCATGATCCACCGACAACGCCTGACAACATGCGTCAGCGCATTGTCGATGCATGTGCGAATATTACGGGAGGTGAACAGCTCGCTGTTGAGAAGAGTGTTGTTACACGTATTTGCAGATGCAATGAGGTTGACGGACATCATTTTGAGCATTTATTGCAGTAATGTGTGTGCTGTAACAGCATGCGTTATGAGAAATGATAAGTTCACAAAGGTTTATGTATCACATTGGAACAACCGAAATAAAATGTTCAAACGTACCTAAGTTCTGTATTTTAATTTAATAAAACTACCTGTTACCAACTGTTCGTCTAAAATTGTGAGCCATATGTTTGTGAGTATAAAAGCGCCATCTATCACAAAGCGGAGAATGTGGTCCAACTAAAACATTCTTATTTCTTTGCGTACTACACGAATATGTAATAAAAAATGGGGATTCGTATTTAAAAAAACGCAGTTGATATCCGTTTGACCTATGGCAGCTCCATCTAGCGCGCCAGCTAAAGCGCCATCTGGTTTCCCCCTTCAAGCTAGACGAGTTTCCTTCTTTGTAGTTTTTTAGTTTGATGCTTATTTCGTGAGATATTTGACACGGTCAATATCACTGGACCACCTTGTAGATATGAAACTGGCAGTATAGAGAGTAAAGTCGCTGATAGTGTACAGATTTTTATTGGGACAAATTGGGTATAATGGAGGTTAACTCATTTAATAGGGGACTTTTCTCAATTCAAATAATTTCATCTCAATTATGGTTACACATTTTCTCAATCATTTTTATTATTACACTGATTTTGTTTAAAAATTTGTTGGATATGAAAAAATAACTAATATATTAGGATAAGAAAAAAGTGGAACTGTTCTTTTAAGTACTTCCATTTGGTTTCTGAGCCTCCTGTTAGATGAAAACTAATTTCTTGCAAAATGTCCAAACAGCACTGATGAACCGAAACCATGACATCAGTAGTATAGTCGGGTGTTGGGCCACGCTTGGAACGTAATACAGCAAAGATTACGAATGACTTGTATTCTACAGTCATTGGTAGGTTTTCTGTCAACAGATGCCTACGCATACGCCACGAATTTCTCGTACATTATGTGCCAATGGTGTAAGTTCACGAAGACGGCGACCGATGGTGTCTCAGATGTGTTGCTTCTGGTTCAAATCAGAGGAATCTGGTGTCCATCACATAAAACGAGAGTTTCCCATTATGGTCCCCAGACCACGTAGCGCGATTCTGACCTTGAGCCATGGTAGTCGTACTCGTGGCAGGCGTAATCGCCCGCCGCGGAAGTCTTGACGTAAGGCCCCCAAGACGTAACATTGCCTCCACCAGACAGCGTTCAAGGCGCCCTGCAGGTTTTGGGCAGACTTTCGTCTTGATGACAGCGTATTCTAACAGGACGACCGACTTTTTGTAAAAAGGAACGTGATTTATCCGACTAGGTGACGCGTATGAACTGCTCCACGCTGCAGTCTCGATGATTCCAATTAATGATGTCTTTCGGATGACTTGGGGACAGAGGTCGTCTGTTGCAGATCCTGATATTAAAAACTGTGAACTGAAAGCTGTGACAAGAAACACTTCAGCATGCTCTGCCACTCACGTCAGTGAATTTCTCAATTTCCATTGCGTGTCGTCACCAGGATCTTTCCATATTCGTCTCTGCTCTGCTTATATATTTACTTTACCATGTCATGTTCCCGCAACGTCACCATGTAGCATTCATATTCGTAGAAGGCCGTAGTCATAAAGTTCTGACTCATCAGTGCACGTAGTCGAGAAAGCTCCGAGTCTATCATTCTCAATGGAGAGAAGTCTTCCGAAGTAAGAGTGTTATCAGGTGTGCTGCAGGGGAGTGTCGTAGGACCGTTGCTATTCACAATATATATAACTGACCTTGTGGATAACATCGAAAGTTCACTTAGGCTTTATGTGGATGCTGCTGCAGTATATCGAGGGGAAAATTGTACTGAAATGCAGGAGGATCTGCAACGAATTGACGCATGGTGCAGGGAATGGCAATTAAATCTCAATCTAGACACGTATAAGGTGCTGCGAAAACATAGAAAGAAATATCCTTTATCATTTAGCTACAATATAGAAGGTCAGCAACTGGAAGCATTTAATTCCATAAATTATCTGGGAATCGGCATTAGAAGTGATTTAAAATGGAATGACCATATAAAATTAATCGTTGGTAAAGCAGATGCCAGACTGAGATTCATTGGAAGAATCCAAAGGAAATGCAGTCCGAAAACAAAGGAAGTAGGTTACAGCAAACTTGTTCGCCCACTGCTTGAATACTGCTCACCGGTGAGGGATCCGTACCAGATAAGGTTGATAGAAGAGATAGAGAAGATCCAACGGAGAGCAGCGCGCTTCGCTACAGGATCATTTAGTAATCGCGAAAGCGTTAAGGAGATGATACATAAACTCCAGTGGAAGACTGCAAGAGAGACGCTTAGTAGCTCGGTAAGGGCTTTCGTTGAAGTTTCGAGAACATGCCTTCACCGACGAGTCAAGCAGTATATTGCTCCCTCCTACGTTTATCTCGTGAAGAGACCATGAGGATAAAATCAGAGAGATTAGAGCCCATACAGAGGCATACCGACCATCTTTCTTTCCACGAACAATACGAGACTGGAATAGAAGGGAGAACCCATAGAGGTAATCAAGGTACCCTCAGCCACACACCGTCAGGTGGCTAGCGGAGTATGGATGTAGATGTAGCTGTAGATGAAGTTAGATCTATTACATGCCACGCCAACCAAGCTTGTAATATATTTAAGGTTCTCTAAGAGAATATTTTTGTTCGTTCGTTCTACAACGAGAAATTATTCCCGTATTAACATATCAGGAATTTGTTTACCAGCTAATACATAATTTGCAGCGTGTACCTCACTTCATTTTATTTTATATTTCTTCTTTCAGATTATAAGCCTGTTTTACAGTCATTGTTTCAAATACATTTTTCATGTCTTGAGGCATATCATCATGAAAAGAAAATTCAACTATCAAAGTGATATGTTGGACCACAGGAAGGTCTTAAAATATACAATAATTAAATGATAATATGACGTATTCATAGATTAATATCAGAATTATAATGACTATGGTTTGGTTTAGGGGTTGAATATTATGGCTATTACTGCACAAGATTGCGAGTATGCCTCTAGTTACTACATAGCCAAGGAACAAGGGTGTTTTAATAATTTTCACGGTATTTACGGATGGACTTATGGTAGAAAAAATATTACTAATCTGAGCGGAGTTGGGGTGTCGGATCAACGAAGTACAAATGGTGCTGGAGGAAAAACTCTGGTCGTTCAACAGCAATACTGTATGTCTCTTCTTAAATTTTATGTTTGTTATTTCACTTAAAAACAATAATTAAGAAGTATTAAAATTGGAAACGTATTGTGGCAAAATACGCCAAAGTACTCTGATTTTTTGACCAGTGAGAAAGTAAATTCCTCAGATTAAACATTCAGCGAGAAAACTGTTTTCTTATTTGGTATCTATAATTTAACCCCACTACTATTCTCCAAAGAACCCTACATTGCATTCCACCTGTGTTTTCATTATGTTCCAGACTACACGTCAGTGATTGCGTTTATTATTCATTTGTCCTAACTGAATGTTATTAATATACATTATTAGTACTACGAATATCAAATAGCAACAGAGTGTAAAACTCAATTAGGGCGGTTGCGTCATATTATTTGGGTCATTCTGGCAGTAGCTCGAGAAGATACAGAGGTGGAGAAAAGTGGAGGGAAATACGTTATTGAATTTTCTCTTTCAATGCACGTAGCGTCACTGTACTACGAGTGATCAGAGTTCCACCCAATGTCAATGTGACTACAAATCAATCACGTCACCGAGTCAGTACCCGACGGGGAGGTCTATTTTGTTTGCCATAGATCACTCCGCTTCGTAGCTGTCCAATATATCAGCCCTTAGAGGTAATATGGCGACATACCTTTCGTATATCGTTTTAATCCATATGGTCAATAAATACATTCTAACAACAAAAAATGCTGAATAACTGATAGTAATTTATATATGCCCAAGTGGTAAAATATCTGATGGATGAGAAAATGTACATGGCGATCTTAAGTTTCAATATCGTTATGTTTCAACTAACAAGTTCTGGTTTCTTTAAATAAATTTGCATCAAACCTAACTGAAAAGAAAAGATGCAAATTACGCATGAAACGAAGAATATTCACCGTTGTGGGTGTCAGACAATATAGTTATTCACCGAAGTAATATAAAGAATCTACAAACCTATTGAGAAAATATTTTCTTCGTTCTACTCAGTCTCTTCCAGTACCTGTATTGTATACTTCATAATTCTACGTTAACACTGAAATAAACAGCTAAAATAACGAAAACCAAAATGTTAAGAATGACGTAAGCCTGTGAATCTAGAACATTATCACAAACGGCACTGTTTTGTTACAGCAATAATATTCACATACATCCTATAGAACAGTAAATGACTAGCTTGTAGAAAATCGTTCAAGCGAGTGTTCTTCTGCGCCTTCTACCTCCTCTCCTTACCTGATTTATGTATATGTCGAAACATCTCGTGCGTAGGCGTCGGGGGGGGGGGGGGGGGCGGGGGGGGGGGGGGGGGGGGAAGGAGGAGTATTTCGGCGCGTGCCCATTGCCGTTTCAGAGACTGCATCACCTGGGTTATGTGGCTGCTCCCTGCAAAATGTCGGGACAGGGTTCGGGAGCAGTCCGCTGTGGTGGCTCTGTTCAGTGTGGCTGTCACTTTCGGACTGCTAGACCTACGTGTGCCTCGAAGGGCTCTGTCACCATCCTAACATTTCAAACATTCAAATATTTCTTCTCTTACTTATAACTATTATTATTATTATTATTATTATTACTATTAATATTATGAACCCGCTGCCCCACAAATTGTCGATGGAATATTGTACTGCACAAGAGGAGGTGGCTGGCACCTGTACCTGAGATGATTATAAGATTAATGTATAGCATAGGAGGGACAGGTTAGTGGTATCAGAGAGTTCTTGAAGTCTGTGTATTGGATATATGTATCATGGCGAAAGTCATCAATAAAGAATCTAAAAAGAGGAACACAAACAAAAGTTCAGATAGCTCCCCGACTAGCGACGTGTTGAAATAGCGACTAAAGCAAGATCACCACGAACTTTCTCCTGTTGTAAATAAGCTATTTGAAATTGTTAAGGTAAAATATGTTGTTGTTGTTGTGGTCTTCAGTCCTGAGACAGGTTTGATACAGCTCTCCATTTCACTCTATCCTGTGCAAGCTTCTTCATCTCCCAGTACCTACTGCAACCTACATCCTTCTGAATCTACTTGGCGTATTCATCTCTTGGTCTCCCTCTACGATTTGTAACCTCCATGCTGCCCTCCAATACTAAATTAGTGATCCCTTGATGCCTCAGAACATGTCCTACCAACCGATTCCTTCTTCTAGTCAAGTTGTGCCACAAAGTTCTCTTCTCTCCAATTCAATTCAATACTTCCTCATTAGTTATGTGATCTACCCATCTGATCTTCAGCATTGTTCTGTAGCACCACATTTCGAAATCTTCTATTCTCTTCTTGTCTAAACTATTTATCGTCCATTTTTCACTTACATACATGGCTACACTCTATACAAATAGTTTCATAAACGACTTCCTGCCACGTAAATTTATACTCGATTTAACAGATTTCTCTTCTTCCGAAACACTTTCCTTCCCATTGCCAGTCTACATTTTATATCCTCTCTACTTCGACCATCATCAGTTATTTTGCTTCCCAAATAGCAAACCTTCTTTACTACTTTAAATGTCTCATTTCCTAATCTTGTACCCTCAGCATCACCCGACTTAATTCGACTACATTCCGTAATCTTCGTTTTGCTTTTGTTGATGTTCAGCTTATATCCTCCTTACAAGACACTATCCATTCCGTTCAACTACTCTTCCAAGTCCTTTGCTGTCTCTGACAGAATTACAATGTCATCGGCGATCCTCAATGAATTTTAATGCCTACTCCGCATTTTTCTTTTGTTTCCTTCACTACATGCTCAATATACAGATTCAATAACATTGGGGAGAGGCTACAACCCTGTCTCACTCCCTTCCCAACCACTGCTCCCCTTTCATGCCCCTCAACTCTTATAACTGCCATTTGGTTACTATACAAATTGTAAATAACCTTTCGCTCCCCATATTTTACCCCAGCCACCTTCAGAATTTGAAAGAGAGTATTCCAGTCAACATTGTCAAAAGCTTTCTCTAAGTCTACAAATGCTAGAAACGTAGGGTTGCCTTTCCGTAATCTAGCTTCTAAGAAAAGTTGTAGGGTAAGTATTGCCACACGTGCTCCAATATTTCTACGAAATCCAAACTGATCTTCCCCAAGGTGGGCTTCTACTAGTTTTTCCATTCGTCTGTAAAGAATTAGCGTTAGTATTTTGCAGCCGTGACTTTTTAAACTGATAGTTCGGAAATTTTCACATCTGTCAACACCTGCTTTCTTTGGGATTGGGATTATTATGTTCTTCTTGAAGTCTGAGGGTATTTCGCCTGTCTCATACATCTTACTCACCAGATGGTAGAGTTTTGGCAGGACTGGCTCTCCCAAGGCCATCAGTAGTTCAAATGGAATGTTGTCTACTCCCGGGGCGTTGTTTCGACGCAGGTCTTTCAGTGCTCTGTCAAACTCTTCATGCAGTATAATATCTCCCATTTCATCTTCATCTACATTCTCTTCCATTTCCATAATATAGTCCTCAAGTACATCGCCCTTGTATAGACAAGCTATATACCCCTTCCATCTTTCTGCTTTCCCTTCTTTGCTTAGAACTGGGTTTTCATCTGATCTCTTGATATTCATACAAGCGGCTGCCCTTTCTCCAAAGGTCTCTTTAATTTCCCTGTACGCAGTAATCTATCTTACCCCTAGTGAGATAAGCCTCTACATCCTTATATTTGTCCCCTAACCCTCCCTGTTAGCCATTTTGCACTTCCTGTTGACCTCATTTTTGAGACGTTGGTATTCCTTTCTGCCTGCTTCATTTACTGCATTTTTATATTTTCTCCTTTCATCATTTCAATTTTTCTTGTGTTACCCAAGGATTTCTACTAGCCCTCGTCTTTTTACCTACTTGATCCTCTGCTGCCTTCACTACTTCAGCCCTCAAAGCTACCCATTCGTCTTCTACTATATTTCTTTCCCCCATTCCTGCCATTTGTTCCCTTACGCTCTCCCTGAAACTCTGTACAATTTCTGGTTTAGAAAGTTTATCCAGGTTACATCTCCTTAAATTCTCACCTTTTTGCAGTTTTTTCAATTTTAATCTACAGTTCATAACCAATAGATTGTGGTCAGAGTCCACATCTGCCCTTGGAAATGTCTTACAATTTAAAACCTGGTACCTAAATCTCTGTCTTACAACTATATAATCTATCTGAAATCAGTCAGTATCTCCAGGCTTCTTCCATGTATACAACCTTATTGTATGATTCTTGAACCAAGTGTTAGCTATGATTAAGTTGTGCTCTGTGCAAAATTCTACCAGGCGGCTTCCTCTTTCATTTCTTACCCCCATTCCATATTCACCTACTACGTTTCCTTCTCTCCCTTTTCCTACTACCGAATTCCAGTAACCCATGACTATTAAATTTTCGTCTCCCTTCACTATATGAATAATTACCTTTACTTCATCATAGATATCTTCAATTTCTTCGTCATCTGCAGAGCTAATTGGCATATAAACTTGTACTACTTTAGTAGGCGTGGGCTTCGTGTCTATCTTAGCCACAATAATGCTTTCACTATGCTGTTTGTAGTAGCTAACCCGCATTCCTATTTTTTGTTCATTATTATACCTACTCCTGCATTACGCTATTTGGATTTGAATTTATAATCCTGTATTCTCCTGTCCAAAAGTCTTGTTCCCCCTGCCACCGAACTTCACTAATTCCCAATATATCTAATTTAACCTATCCATTTCCCTTTTTAAATTTTCTAACCTACCTGCCCGATTAAGCGATCTGACTTCCACGCTCCGAACTGTAGAACGCCAGTTTTCTTTCTCCTGATAACGACGTCCTCTTGAGTAGTCCCCGCCCGGATATCCGAATGGGGGAATATTTTACCTCCGGAATATTTTACCCAAGAGGACGCCACCATCATTAACCACACAGTAAAGCTGCATGCCCTCGGGAAAAATTCCAGATTTAGTTTCCCCTTGCTTTCAACTATTCGCAGTACCACCACAGCAAGGCCGTTTTGGTTAGTGTCACAAGGCGAGGTCAGTCAATCATCCAGACTGTTGCCCCTGAAATTACTAAAAAGGCTGCTGCCCCTTTTCGGGAAACACGCGTTTGTCTGGCCTCTCAGCAGATACCCCCCGTTGTGGTAGTGAAACGTCCCCTTAGAACAATTTATACATAACTGCGCTTAAACTGACACACAATATTTTTAGCGCAACGCAATCTGACTTTCAAAAATTCCTACGAAAGAATGGCCCTGACTAACAATAACCTATACGTTTCACAAATCACTTACCTCACAAAAATCTTCGTTACTCAAGCTACTGCAATACAGCGAGCGCCACTACTGCCAGCTAAATAAAAGATTCAAACTACTGAAGGCACTAACTAGTGATAGGCATAGTTAGCAAATGAAAGATTTTAATAGAGAACAAAAATGTATTTACCTCACTAGTCATAATATATATAGCAGCTCATGACACCAATTCTTACAAATTTCAAAACTCCGCCATCTCTCTCCCCACGTCCACCACTGCTGGCGGCTCACCTCCAACTGCGCAACGCTACGCGCTGTTAGCATCCAGCTGCCGCTGCCCAACACTACAATGGCAGACAACAATGCAGACTAAACACAGACTGCACGCGGCACAGCCAGTGATTTTTTCATACCGAGCGCTATGTGGCGTTACCAACAAGAAAACCTTAACAGCCTACTTACAATTGCTCCTACGGTACGGCTATCTGTATCGCTGAGGCACGTAAGCCTCCCTGCAACGGCAAGGTCCATGGTTCACGGGGGTTAAAGTAATAGGGAGCAAAAGGAGGGTACGAAAACCACCGAGAATTCACGCAGGGAAGTATTGGTAAACGGGCAGTGTATTAACCTGTACAAAAAATAAATAAATAAATAAATAAATAAATAAATAAAATGAAATAAAAGAAATAAAAAAAATGATAATGGTTCAAATTGCTCTGAGCACTATGGGACTTAACATCTAACGTCATCAGTCCCCTAGAACTTACAGCTACTTAAA
Organism: Schistocerca gregaria; assembly: GCF_023897955.1. Taxonomy (NCBI): domain Eukaryota; kingdom Metazoa; phylum Arthropoda; class Insecta; order Orthoptera; family Acrididae; genus Schistocerca; species Schistocerca gregaria. The sequence continues at coordinate 101,305,034 of NC_064920.1, forward strand.
CCTAACTAACCTAAGGACATCACACACATCCAGGCCCGAGGCTGGATTCGAATCTGCAACCGCAGGTGTCGCGCGGCTCCAGACTGAAGCGCCTAGAACCGTTCAGCCACACCGGCCGGCTAACCTGTTTACACAGTTCAGTTGTGTCGTTATAGAATAAGGAAGTATCTAGCCCAAAGTACATTCCTCTTGTTAGTCAATAGTGGCAGGTAGTAGATTATTAGTGCAAATTTGAGGAAGATGATATGGTGAAGACTGTCAAAGAGAAAATAGGGTCATAGCGGTTGGATCAACCAAGATACCTGTTTTCACTCATGCAATGGGTCCAAATGCTGCTCTCCAGTAAGAGACATTTGACAAAGTGTACCATCTACACAGACCTCTGTGCAGAGCCTATCGATAGTAAAGTCGGACAGAGAGGGTAAATAGTGCAAAAGCCAAACTGAAACCATCCGTGGAGGTGCTAATTTGAAGGATAAATAATGGTGAATAAACAATTATCTGTCTTTCTGCAAAATACGATGGCAAATTTTCTCTTTAGAAGGCCTTTCTATCTCGCGGCCCGAAAAGGTGATGGATCCTGTTAGTCTGATCTATGGCTAACTCTGTCAGTGGAACAATACGTCTTTGAAGGAAGTCCTTCGCGGACTTCTCAGTCAGACCACCCGCCATCAAACGGTAAAAAATTTATTTAAGGTGGTGCAGGTGTTTGCCAAACCTGGCTCTGTACACAACGTAGTTCAAATGGTTGTAAACTAATTTAAATATAAAGTCTCACAAGACCAAATCCTAAAAGCGTGACAAAACCGCAACGCCTGCGTCCAGATCAAAGGGGAATCGTTTAAACGCGAATAAATTGTAGTCTGTACTTTTGGACTCTTGCTTGAGGAGAGTCTGACAGCAGTTCCCGTTCAAATATGGAACGGTGAAAACCGTTGCCCTCGTGAACCTACTAAAGTAACGGTGTACTTCGGGAAGCAGGATGGACTCCAAATTGATATTCTGGTTTACTACACGAAGGTCAAGAACTTGGCTGAAACATTCACTTTGGGAACCAAAAATGTTGTGATCATTTACGGAAGCACTAACAGCCTCAGTCGCCGAGCACCTCATCAGTAATCTCCATTTTAGGGTAAAATAATCGGTAATGTGTCTGGCGCACCGGGTTCTGCTGGTAAACCTATTATGATACTTAAATTTTTGGTGACTCCCAAACGATCAGTAATAGCTTTGTGGAAACTTATCCAAGACACCAGTTACCTGAGACGTTTTTGATCCAGGAAATGTCGATTATCAACTCCACAAATGTGACAGCTAACCTTAAGCGCCTTCGTCCCAAGACAATAAAAACGAAATTCAAAATCTGCATGCAGGTGAAACTTTAAAGAGAACCGACCGCTGCCATATCCTATCACACACAGTGTTAATTGCAGGAAATCACACTCTAACAGAAATTTGAGAGACAACCCCTTTACAACCTACCTTTTGAGGGGACAAGCAAAGCCTCAATATTCAACTTAATTTGTACCTGACTCTGTAGTTTAAGAGTATGTCCCTCAACTGAACAACAAACCTGGTTAACAGGTTGCAAATTAGGTAACTTGGTTACTTACAAAACTCTTATACTATGCCTAATCGACGAGAAAGACGTTACTACCAGAATTAACATGGGCACACACAAACGCTCAGAACCCAAATAGTGTACAAACATTGTGCAATTGTTTGATTGTATCAGTGTCGATCCTACGACAACCGGCAGGTAGCCTGCGACGCCTCAAAGAACATGTCCAGTTCTTCTGACGTCAGTTGTTAAGTTGTCTTTCTTTAGGCACCCAACATTCCCTGAGCGTGTCCCTTTAGCGACAATGCAAGCTTTATCTATTCACACTACTCTCACAACAGCCTAAGTTTGATTCTCCCCGGTTTTCGTCACCCTAACGGACGTTCTGAATAGATAAGAGAAATTTATCAAGATTAGAAAGAAACATCCTGGTTTTTCACATGATAAGACACTAGGGCGGTATTACACTAGCATATCGTTCAAATTGCTCGACACATAATGCTTTCCTAAATTTCAATATACAAAACTAAAATAGTGAGACGTACATTATTAATGTAATCAGCTAACAGTTCATTCCTGCATTGTACCGGATACACTTGTTCAACCACTAACTCTTTCTTCCCTCGTGTACCACTGCATTTACACAAAAGGCCTTTCAAATATCCTTCAGTGTTCTCTCATTTTTCAACGCCTCTGAAACTGTTCTATTCAAACGGCCCATTGCCAAACGGTAAAGACGTTGAAGTACCTCATTGTGATATACCTGCAATTGAAAGACGTTCGTTTATTTGAGTACACCTTTCATTAGAGTACATGAAGTAGGTGCGGTATTTTATCACTTTCATGTGCCATATTTATCATTTTCTACACAGACCCATGCCTATAAGAAGAGGTCTCTGGGGTATGTGTTATATTTAATTCTGACTTTTCCTTTGTGATTAACAGCCTGTATTTCATGTACACTCCCTGGCCTGCGTGAAATCTATACTATTAGTCTAGCTGTGGGCTAAGGGGAATTTTCTGCTGTCTCCAAGCTTAGAAACGGAGGACCGAACCGTTGGAAACCACAGGGCAGTAGCAGTGGCGAGCGGGAAGAGGGGGGGGGGGGGGGGGGGCAGGTATGGTGGCAGAGAACAATACCCTCTCTGTCTGGGCGTACGTGACTTGTGGCACGAAGATGGAACAATCTTGCCGTCGTATCCGTGGGCCTGTTTTATGGTTTCGGTACAAGTTTTGAGACCTTTCGCCAGAGTCTCTCCGTTGAAACGGGTGCACTTTGGGCATGAACCTGTTGGGTCATCACGGTTGCACCCAGAAGCTAGAGCTGTGATTTGCCGAAAGGTTCGCTAAAATGTGGAGTCCACTCGAGTGTGTAGGGGAGGGAACGAACAGTTGAAGACTGGACTTGCTACGGGCTGGACGCGTTGGAGATGCTGTTGATTAGTGAAGTCTTTGCCACGTCTGTCGTATGCTAAATTCATTACTCTGCCCTGTTTTTGGTTGGGCAGTGTGCTCTTCATCTTATTTAAATGATTGCAATTAGCAACAATTTTCTCTTACCCATTTAATGGCCCGTGCACATCGGCCAGCGAAGTTTTAGCTTTATCAGTATCGCTAATTTCTTTAAATGAGTAATAACAACTTTCTCTCATGTTTTTTGGCTTAAGCAACGATCTGTGTAGCAGTCTGTTGGATCACGCACAAACTTACAAAACCCTTTCCCTTTTTCTCACAGGGACACCTTCCCCCATGCTGATCACTTTGCGGTGCGAAAGGGACAGTAGCATGTAAGAGCACTGTTTGTTACGCATTTAAATTTCATTCATGTACAAGCAAATCTAATAAATCCCAAGATTTGTATTAAATCTTTTAATTCAATCCTTCCAGGTCATTTTCAGGTGCATCAGGCAAAAGGTTAAGAAATACACGAGGTGCTGCTCAACCTGGTGTCGTCTCCATAAGGCTGTACTGTGCTACCTGATTCACTTTCGTCAGGGTAAAGGAATTTTTGTACATGGTTTCAGTTCAGAGATCTCTCCTACTTTAATTAATTACAGAGTTGCCATTGCACGACGCTAGCTTCATTGGATGCTACAGAGAAAAGCAGTTGGGATTAGCAGTTAATGTATTCAAGTCCAATTTTTGGCTATTATTTTCCAGAATCACAGACTAAGGTCATTGGTTTATTCTTAGAGCACTCCGTACTACGACAGCTAAAGATATAGCTGGCATCTGTTAAACATTACATTGTTCATGCAGCTTGACTAAGAACCACAGTAACCGAATTACTTGGTAGGTATCTTCCACGGATAGACTCACCACAGCCTGCAGAATGGCAAGTAAAGTATTCGCCTTTATTCCGCCAATTCAAAGATAACATCTGTTTTTGCAGAGCCAAAACTTTCTCCTATAGCTTCAGTATCTCAGGCAACACTAAGAGATGTTTATTAATAGCACGAACATCTCTGTCTCAGTTAACTAAATGGTCGCAAAGCGCCTGTCACCGGCAAAGTCAGTGAGGCGTCTTATGAAGTGGACACGTTATCTTGCAGATCTCCCATGAGAACCCTACAATCACAAACATTCTCACACACCTCTTCTGTCGACTAAGCAAAAGTATTTAAGGGCAAGGTCGAGGCAGCCCGAAAGCACTGCCTTCCTCGGCCTGATTGCGTATCCGGAGTTCACACTGTGAGCACGATTTCCTGAAGCTGGTTAGATTCATCACATTTATTCCTCCCATGGTGCAAATTGCTGCAACACAAGACAAATAAACAGCATCTGCATAGAAAATACAAAAGAACACAGTAATGTACTAATACAAGGCTATGCTGCCACCTGTGCCCATTCTCGCCCTCAGTTTGACGGTAAAACGGCGGTCAGTTAATTTTTGGCATGATAGGATAACAGGACACGGGCTACTGGAATGGAAGGACCATACCAATGATGAGGATACAACAAAAATATTACTTTTTGTTCTATTTGTCCTTAAACAATACACTGGTAGCATGCGTAGAACAATTATCCAACTCATGGTTTTACAGATAAGCTCAGGAATGTGTGTAGTACAACAGGGATTCAGAACAAAAGTTTAGACAGGCTTTCATTGAGGTCAGAATTGAACTTGAAACAACTGAGCAAAATATAACTTTACAGGTAGGCTCCTAATCTAAATAGTGAAGCTGGGAATCAAAGCTAATGTCTAGACAAACTTTGATTAAAGTAACAGTAAACTTGAATCAGTTAAGCAGGGTATGACTTCACAGGTAGACTCAGTAATCTGAATGGTAAAATAGGCATAATACAAATGTTCAGAGAAACTTTAATAAAAAGCATGATATGACTAGAAATTACAAATACTAAAAATTCTCTAATGCAATAAAACTGAGCAATTTCAGATTCCTGAAAATAAATATGCACAAAAGTTTCATTGTTTTACTTAGGATTTAGATAGAAGGAAATCATTTCAGAGGGTTAAGTACAACGTATACTTAGACTACCACTACCACTAACTAGTGCGCAAGAAACACGTTATGTTTAAATTAACACGTTGACTGCCACTGCCAAAACGATTAAACTGCACCCAGAAGCCATGTTAATTGGTTCATACAGTTTGATTCGTCATCACATTTGTAGTCCATCTGTATCATTGAACTAAAAAAAAAAATGGCTGGGAAATAAAGCTTACGAGTTATTCATAGTTGCAGTACAAAGTTCAGGTCACACGAGTCAACACGTTGTTGACAGTGGTCACAGTCTTGCGCATTTCGAAGGGTGTTCGATAATACGATCCATGTCTTTGTTGTAACTGCGTCATACTTGTTCAGTCTTCGCTGTAGATGGTTCAGTTACATTTATCTATATCTGTGTTCAGTTTTCCTCGTAAAATGGCTAGTAAGAAAAGTAAATTGAGTGATGTAGAACTTGAACAGCTTACTAACGTGAAATAATCGAAATGACGCGAGTTTATGAACGCATTCTCGGATGGTGGAAGTCTCTATGAACCATCTCCATATGAGGATTCAGATGCAGACAACAATGAATCCAGTGAAGAACAGGAGCAGGATGGTCCAGTAGCAGGCACTATGTATAGCAGCGACGAGTGGAGTGATATTTCTCAAGATCCACCAGTATTTGTGTTCAACGAGAGATTTTGTCGTCAATGTACTTGTTGATTTGGTTTCTTGGGAAGAGTTCCTATTATTATGTGAACCAATAGATCTATATGCGAGCGCCAGGAAGAATAAAAGCGTGAGAGGGGAAGATCAGCCAGTGTACTGATGCTTAGGAAATGAAAATATTTCTTGGGCCTGTTGCTGCACTTAGACCTTGTCTTTTTCCATCGATACAACATTGCTGAAGTAGACGTTCGTTTTACATTGTCTCTTTCTGTAGATCTGTTATGTTTAGAAACAGATCTCAGCTCTTGTTGAGATATGTACACCTCTCAAACAATTTGTGGCAATCCAGTGAGCAACTGTAGAAAATTAGGCCAATTTTGGACCATTTGAGTCGCATCGTGAGGAATAAATTACTCTCCAGACTAAAACCTTGGCATCGCTGGGTAAATGGTTTTGTGTTACCCAAGAAGCATTTTTAACTATCCATTGGTGTGTAAGCCTCATTTAGACATGACCGTCGCTAGCCGGTGTTGACGAGTGGCGACCACAACTAAGGCGTGTTCACCTGGCACTACACCCTACTAGAAAGGACCTAATTTTGGTGTTGAGCATCTGCACACCTGATCTGCTGTTCACGGTCACCGCGTCATAAGTTCTCTTCCTGCTGAGGATGGCTGCCTTGCGTCAGCACAGACCCTCACCAGGTGCACGTGAACTGCTGATGCTGCACCCGCGGTCTAGTGTACGCATCTGCCTGGCGACGCACTCCGCTAGGAGGTATATTAAGGTGGCAATTGACTGCCTGGCTGACCCGACATGCCGCAGAAGCGCCGAAAACAACCTTACGCAATGAACAAAGTTAAAATACTCCTGTTTTTCAGGCTGTATGTCAAGGACAAGACACACAAGAATGGCGTATAACTTTAGGGACCAAGTGAATCAAGTGATGTGGTTCTAAAAATAAAAATCTGCTCTGTTACTCAAAGGAGTAGATCGAGATGGCTCATGCATCAGAAGTTGTTTTACATCTAGTGGAATGTTCCTTACACCATGGATATGAGCTTTACGTGGGCGTATGTTATAATTCTTATTCGCTTACAAAACTGTTGCCAACATACAAAACCTATGTGTGTGGAACATCCGGTTATAGACAGAGATGTTGCTGACAGTGGCATTCGACTGATACAACAATCGGCCCAGCTCTCTGCGCCGTCAGCAATGGCAGGCGTCTTTTGTTTTGTATGAGAGGCAACTGGATGCCTCCACCAAACCATTTCTGATGGACTAAGGTGGAGGGCCAGAATAAAGAAGTTAACAGTAGGAACCTCCTGCCGTCCTCATGTATCATTTAACCCTCCACTGGTGACGATCCGTAGGTCATGTAACACATGTTTTAATTTTTGTGTTACGGAGTCACTGAGTGTGATTGGTCAGGTGGATGAAACTAACACTGACAGTGAACTTGCGAAATTTTTACCTACGTTTGTATAGTAGGTGCTCCTTTAAGTTTGTCACATTGTAAACACACCAGCAACGACACCACAGCAGATTCTTTAAAGAATCGCAACCGCAAGTATGGACAGCTTCAGATGATTGATTACATTCCAATTTAGTTAGTGTGTTAAATATGTGACTTTAAGCATGTAAATCCTTTGTGGCTGATGACACGAAATACTAATCATGTTATTTTTATTAGTTTAGTAATATTTACGCATTTACTAAAAAAACAAAAAGCAAACCGAACAAGATTAGAAAAGGTTAGAAATTATTTTTTAAGTTTCTTAGACGTCAAAAGTATGCGCGTTATGAAACATTGGATATGTATAGTCTGAGTACTTTGTGCTCGAGTAAAACGAAAGCTAGTTTTTCAGATATCTCAATGTTTTTGACATTTTATCTCCTGAACTATGTGTCCTACAGTGATATTATTTGCTGGTTCGTTAAGTGGTATAGCTGGATAATGTGTTGAAAAATGTGTTACAATTAGTTTTAGTAGGATCGAAGTGATAAATCATAACCATATCCATGTTGTGTTACTGATTGAACAGTGAAAATACAGTAAGCGATTAAGTTTATTCCATTATAATTTTATGGGGTAGGAGGGTGTCGGTGAGTATATGTCACTGAGAGGTTTGAAATCATGTCTAAACTGCGTTGGAAGAATATAAAGGATGTTGAACGTGATATGGCTCGCAATGTGGACAATTACTTTCATAGGTTTCAAGGGTTCGTAAATACGTAGCTTTCATCTGTGAAAAGCTGCCAGCGATCGTGCGGCGAGAATGATAATTAGTCTGATCAGCAGCAGGAGCCATGAACGCAGTTGCCACTTGGGAGCAGTGTGTTTGGATAGGGTGATCAGTTAGTCCGGTCGCCACGTACGGCCTGCCACATCGCGGACATCTTGTGTGCGTATGGGCAGGCCGCTAAAGCGTCGGCCAGGGCAGTTGTCCGGTTCCCCATTAGCGCCGTTACGCGACGGCCGGTCACGATTCGAGAAGTGGTCGGTACATGAGGGCACTCCTACAGCGCCCTTTGCCCCAGAGAGAACAGAAGCCAACGTACAACAGCGTATGAGCATTCTCTCTGGTGGAAATGGTTGTAAATGGTTGCGAAAACACACTTGATCTCTTAGCCACAAACAATCCAGAGCTGGTAGAGAGCATCATGAATGATACAGGGATTAGTGATCACAAGGTCGTTGTAGCTAGGCTCAATACCATTTCTTCCAAATCCATCAGAAACAAACGCAAAATAATTTTGTTTAAAGAAGCGGATAAAGTGTCGCTAGAAGCCTTCCTAAAAGACAATTTCCATTCCTTCCGAACTGACTATGCGAATGTAGACGAGATGTGGCTCAAAGTCAAAGATATAGTAGCAACAGCAATTGAGATATTCATACCTCATAAACTGGTAAGAGATGGAACGGCTCCCCCGTGGTACACAAAAAAGGTCCGAACGCTGTTGCAGAGGCAACGGAAAAAGCATGCGAAGTTCAGAAGAACGCGAAATCCCGAAGATGGGCTAAAATTTACAGACGCGCGAAATTTGGCACGGACTTCGATGCGAGATGCCTTTAATAGGTTCCACAGCGAAACATTGTCTCGAAATTTGGTAGAAAATCCGAAGAAATTCTGGTCGTATGTAAAGTACACAAGCGGCAAGACGCAGTCAATACCTCCGCTGCGCAGTGCCGATGGTACTGTTATCGACGACTGTGCCGCTAAAGCGGAGTTATTGAACGCAGTTTTCCGAAATTCCTTCATCAGGGAAGACGAATGGAATATTCCAGAATTTGAAACACGAACATCTGCTAGCATGAGTCTCTTAGAAGTAGATACCTTAGGGGTTGCGAAGCAACTCAAATCGCTTGATATGGGCAGGTCTTCAGGTCCAGATTGTATACCTATTAGGTTCCTTTCAGATTACGCTGATACTATAGCTCCCTACTTAGCACTCATATACAACCGCTCGCTCACCGATAGATCTGTACCTACAGATTGGAAAATTGCGCAGGTCGCACCAGTGTTCAAGAAGGATAGTAGGAGTAATCCATTTAACTACAGACCTATATCATTGACGTCGGTTTGCAGTAGGGTTTTGGAGCATATACTGTATTCAAACATTATGAATCACCTCGAAGGGAACGATCTATTGACACGTAATCAGCATGGCTTCAGAAAACATCGCTCTTGTGCAACGCAGCTACCTCTTTATTCGCACGAAGTAATGGCCGCTATCGACAGGCGATCTCAAGTTGATTCCGTATTTCTAGAAAGCTTTTGACACCGTTCCTCACAAGCGACTTCTAATCAAGCTGCGGAGCTATGGGGTATCGTCTCAGTTGTGCGACTGGATTCGTGATTTCCTGTCAGGAAGGTCGCAGTTCGTAGTAATAGACGGCAAATCATCGAGTAAAACTGAAGTGATATCAGGTGTTCCCCAGGGAAGCGTCCTGGGACCTCTACTGTTCCTGATCTATATAAATGACCTGGGTGACAATCTGAGCAGTTCTCTTAGACTGTTCGCAGATGATGCTGTAATTTACCGTCTAGTAAGGTCATCCGAAGACCAGTATCAGTTGAAAAGCGATTTAGAAAAGATTGCTGTATGGTGTGTCAGGTGGCAGTTGACGCTAAATAACGAAAAGTGTGAGATGATCCACATGAGTTCCAAAAGAAATCCGTTGGAATTCGATTACTCGATAAATAGTACAATTCTCAAGGCTGTCAATTCAACTAAGTACCTGGGTGTTAAAATTACGAACAACTTCAGTTGGAAGGACCACATAGATAATATTGTCAGGAAGGCGAGCCAAAGGTTGCGTTTCATTGGCAGCTTACACTACACTCGTTCGTCCTCTGTTAGAATATTGCTGCATTGTGTGGGATCCTTACTAGGTGGGATTGACGGAGGACATCGAAAGGGTGCAAAAAAGGGCAGCTCGTTTTGTATTATCACGTTATAGGGGAGAGAGTGTGGCAGAAATGATACACGAGTTGGGATGGAAGTCATTACAGCATAGACGTATTTCGTCGCGGCGAGACCTTTTTACGAAATTTCAGTCACCAACTTTCTCTTCCGAATGCGAAAATATTTTGTTGAGCCCAACCTACATAGGTAGGAATGATCATCAGAATAAAATAAGAGAAATAAGAGCTAGAACAGAAAGGTTTAGGTGTTCGTTTTTCCCGCTCGCTGTTCGGTAGTGGAATGGTAGAGAGATAGTATGATGAGTAGTGCTCTGCCAAGCACTTAAATGTGAATTGCAGAGTAGTCATGTAGATGTAGATGTAGAAGAAACGACATCCGATTCGATTCCATTCGTTTGCTTTCGCTCGTGTTCCGCTGGCTTCCGGTATTTTAGTGAACAATCAAAGGAAGCTCGCGTCTTCTCCGCTTCGGCCCTGGCGCTACAGAGAGCTTTTGTCTACTTTTGTTATATTTGACAAAGTTCCAGCCATTAAAATTGCTACACCAAGAAGAAATGCAGATAATAAACGGATATTTATTGGAAAAATATATTATACTAGTACTGACATGTGATTACATTTTCACGCAATTTGGGTGCATAGATCCTGAGTAATCAGTACCCAGAACAACCAACTCTGGCCATAATAAAGGCCTTGATACGCCGTCGCATTAAGTCAAACAGTGCTTGGATGGTGTGTACAAGTACAGCTACCGATGCAGCTTCAACGGGATACCACAGTTCACCAGCAGTAGTGACTGGCGTATTGTGACGAGCCAGTTGCTCGGCCACCATTTACCAGACGTTTTCAATTAGTGAGAGATCTGGAGAACGTGCTGGTCAGGGCAGCAGTCGAACATTATCTGTACCCAGAAAGGCCCGTACAGGACCTGCAAGATGCACTCGTGAATTATCCTGCAGATATCGAATGAATCGTGGAGCGGCGGGTCGTAACACAGCTGAAATTTAACGTCCACTGTTCATAGGGCCGTCAATACGAACAAGAGGTGACCAAGACGTGTAACCAATGGCACCCCAAACCATCACGCCGGGTGATATGCCAGTACGGCGATGACGAATACACGCTTCCAATGTGCGTTCACCGCGATGTCGCCAAACACGGACTCGACCATCATGATGCTGTACAAAGAAACTGGTTTCATCCCAAAAAATGTAGTTTTGCCATTCGTGCACCCATGTTCGTCGTTGAGTACACCATCGCAGGCGCTTCTGTCTGTGATGCAGCGTCGAAGGTAACTGCAGCCATGGTCTCCTATCTGTTAGTCCATGCTGCTGCAAACGTCGTCGAACTGTTCGTGCAGATGGTTGTTGTCTTGTGAACGTCTCCACCTGTTGACTCAGGGATCGAGATGTGGCTTCACGATCCGATACAGCCATGTGGATAAGATGCCTCTCATCTCGACTGCTAGTGATACGACACCGTTGTGATCAAGCATGGCATTCCGTGTTACCCTCCTGAACTTACTGATTCCATATTCTGCTAATAGTCATTGCATCCCGACCAACGCGAGCTGCAGTGTCGCGATAGGCTACAATCAGACCTTTATCAAAGTCGGCAACGTGATGGTACGCATTTCTCCTCCTTGCACGAGGCATCACAACAACGTTTCACCAGGCAACGCCGGTGAACTGCTCTTTGTGTATAAGACATCGGTTGGAAGCTTTCCGCATGTCAGCAAGTTGTAGGTTTCGCCCCCGGCGCCAACCTTATGTGAAAGCTCTGAAAAGCTAATCATTTGCATATCACAGCATCTTCTTCCTGCCGGTTAAATTTCGCGTCTGTAGCACGTCATCTTCGTGGTGTAGCAATTTTAATGGCCAGTAGTGTAGATGAAGTGAGCCAAGGAGAATGTAATGTTCTCGTAGAAGAATATAGATATAAAACATGTTTAAGGCCTCCTTGAGATGTCTAGCGCTAATGCCGAAGCAAAAGAAAACTGTGAAAGGTGCTACTGGAGACATTATAAAGACCGTAAGTTCATTAGAAGGTTGCATCATTCGGGGTCGGAGTGAATAAGTCCTAGTTTTGTAATTTGTTTTATTGAAAAGAAGAAACACAGTACATTTCCTTTAGTGAAACAAGTGCGAATATGTAAGTGTTATGTTGGTTAAAACGAAAAATATACGAAAGACGTGATCATTACCTTTGTTACGTTCATTGACTGTATTAAACGCCTGACTTATCATTGCTAGGTTAGAGATTTTTCATGAACGGTGATAACGCTATGTAGGACAGATTTTATCACGTAGCCTGAAATGTCGTATGTATATTTATCAGTTCGTTAGTCATAATTTACTGACATCAGTTTCTTTATACATACTTTAAAAAACCATTGAAGTACTTCGCATATGTCACAGAAGATATAATAGCTCACCTAATGGAAAGCAACTACTGAAATGCGGAACAATGGCCAACGTAAGTATCTCCTGCTGCTAATGTCAAAACTGTAAATGCTAACTCTTCTTCAGGTTACGTTGTTTGTCAGTGACTGATGTTCTGTTTTTAAATTTCGTCACCCAAACGATATCTTGTGGGTCACAACGGAATGCAGTGCGACCTTTTGGATTGAGAGATAGTATTACATTCCTGTGTATCTGGAAGGTGAGGAGATAAGGGATGTGGGGGATGGTATACTCCCCTACGTGTATAGTAATCGTTACAACTGTTAACAGAAGCTCTGGATATGAATTACATGTGATCACATACAAGTAAAGTTATTACATTCAGCACGTGATGTAACTAATAAAAACATGTCTTTTGAAGTACAGTCACGTACAACACATACGCTTAACATATACACTGCCAGAGAAAGAAATTAGTGCACCCTTTTAGAGGTTTTCAGTTCGTTCAAGAATTATTGACGCAAGTGCGCGTACGGAATATATGAAATGATTACGTTTACAGAACTATAACACAAACGGTCCAGGCGTAACAGCTGTCGATCCATGTTGCAACGTCCACGTTAGGACATGGTGCAGCCTCTCGGGCAGCAATACGGGCCCTAACTCTGGCCTCCAGTCGATCGTAGACACGGCATACACTGTCCTGAAATACGTTATGCCATGCAGCACTCCTTGTTCCCGTAATTCTGTAAGAGAGGTTCGCTGACCAGTCACCTGAGTAGCTCCTCATCCCATCATATCCCACCGTGCCCGATTGGAGACATGTCTGCAGATTCTGATGGCCAGGGAAATTGCTGCACGTCTTGTAGAGCACGTTGAGCTGCACGGACGGCGTGATGGGCGAGCCTTATGCTGTTGGAACAACACATTCCTGTTGTAAGAACGGCAAAATAAGGGGTCTAACAACGTTCAGCAGCTACGGAGCGCTGGTTAGCTTCCCCCCCAGAAACACCAAAGGTACACGGAGAGTTATAACTTACCACACGCCAGATCATAAGGCTCAGTTGTCTGTAGGAAGCACGAATGTGTCTTCATGGCAAGGTTGGCTGCTTGCTTCACACGTTTGGACCACAATGAGTGTTGTGTCTGTCAGGATTCCCTATTAAATGGTAGACAAAGACGGCGTTCTGGTAGCTACGCCACTACGCTGTCTGTTGGCGGACCACGTTCAAACCATTATCAGTACGGTATCTCTACTATCCGCCAGGTGGCATATACCGTCATCGGATCAAAATCGATGACTTCTTTCCAGGTGCACTATTTTTTTTTCTTGGACTGTAGTATTAAAGTTTCTTCACCATGTAATTTGGTTTGCAATAAAAGAGGTAGTGAAAAGCGAAACGGGTTACTAATGATCCAAATAAAACAACATATTTCTTTTACAAGGTCTTTTCAATATGTAATGTGTAGTCAATAAGTTGGAGAAATTTCCAAAATGTTTATAAAGGTGTTTCACATTAAAGTTTTTTATTCAATGTCTATTAAGCATCCTGAGTGTAACGGTGTAGTTAGATTTATAAAAACATTTTATTTAACTAAATGATAAGACTATGAGGCCAACAACCTATATTTTACCAAAAATTTCTATATGAGGTGCCAAACATGTTTTTATGTGTCGTGGTATGGTGTGATCTGATAATGAACTAGTGATCCTAATCTGTAATTCTGGATATGAATAAAAAGAATGGACATGAATATATTAACAACTAATCCCTATTGCTTCCTATATAATATTCACTGTCAAGCTCCACAAGTGTAATGACCAAATACCGTCCAGAGACAGGTAGTGCTATTTTCCTTGTTTCTACAAGAAGTGGTTAGCAATCACAGTTTAGTCAATAATCAACCGCCTTTAGTGAATTAGCAGTCTAGTTAAAAGCTGATTAACACTCTATAGTAAATTGATTTCTTAGGATGGCTAGGATGTGTGGCTGCTGTGTACGGACGCAGGAGGAGCTGGCCACTCTTCGCGAACAGCTGAGCGTGTTGATAGCCGCGGTCAGCCGTCTTCAGGCTGCTGCCTCGGAGTGTAGCGGCAGTGGGGAGTCTGGTGCGTCGCATGGTGCACCCCAGGTGTTAGATGCTTCACCCACTGTCCCTGCTGTCGAGACATCTTCGCGGGTACCGGGCGCGGTTGGGCCACCCTCTCCCCAAGGGGAGTGGCGGGTTCAGCGGCGTTCGCGGCGCACGAGGCGGAGGGTCAATGTGGAGGCTGGCCGTGTGGCATCGCCCGCTCTGCCTGTGAGTGGACATGTGGCTGCTCCTTCAGCAAGGTCCGAGCAGGCACACGGGGGGAGGGGTTTATTAGTTATTGGGAGCTCCAACGTTAGGCGGGTGATGGAGCCCCTTAGGGAAATAGCGGAAAGGTCGGGGAAGAAGGCCAGTGTTCACTCTGTCTGCTTGCCGGGGGGTCTCATCCGAGATGTGGAGGAGGCCCTACCGGCGGCGATAGAGAGCACTGGGTGCACCCGACTGCAAATTGTTGCTCATGTCGGCACCAATGACTCTTGCCGTCTGGGTTCAGAGGTCATCCTCAGTTCGTACAGGCGGTTGGCGGAGTTGGTGAAGGTGGAAAGCCTCGCTCGCGGGGTGGAATCAGAGCTAACTATTTGTAGTATCGTTCCGAGAACCGATCGCGGTCCTCTGGTTTGGAGCCGAGTGGAAGGCTTAAACCAGAGGCTCAGACGATTCTGCGGAGAGCTGGGGTGCAAATTTCTCGACCTCCGCTATCGGGTGGAGAAATGTAGGGTCCCCCTGAATAGGTCAGGCGTGCACTACACGCCGGAAGCGGCTACGAGGGTAGCGGATTACGTGTGGAGTGCACATGGGGTTTTTTTAGGTTAGAGAATTCCCTCCCTAGGCCCGACAAGACGCCTCCTGAGACGCGGCAAGGCAGGAGTAGGCAAAATGCAACAAGGAATAACAATATTAATGTGCTAATAGTAAACTGCAGAAGCGTCTATAGAAAGGTCCCAGAACTGCTCTCATTAATAAACGGTCACAACGCCCATATAGTACTAGGAACAGAAAGTTGGCTGAAACCAGACGTAAACAGTAATGAAATCCTAAACTCTGATTGGAATGTATACCGCAGAGATAGGCTGGACAGTGAAGGGGGAGGCGTGTTTATAGCGATAAGAAGTGCAATAGTATCGAAGGAAATTGACGGAGATTCGAATTGTGAAATGATTTGGGTGAAGGTCACGGTTAAAGCAGGCTCAGACATGGTAATTGGATGTCTCTATAGGCCCCCGGGCTCAGCAGCTGTTGTGGCTCAGCACCTGAAGAATAATTTGGAAAATATTTCGAGTAGATTTCCCCACCATGTTATAGTTCTGGGTGGAGATTTTAATTTGCCGGATATAGACTGGGAGACTCAAACGTTCATAACGGGTGGCAGGGACAAAGAATCCAGTGAAATATTTTTAAGTGCTTTATCTGAAAACTACCTTGAGCAGTTAAACAGAAAACCGACTCGTGGCGATAATATATTAGACCTTCTGGTGACAAACAGACCCGAACTATTTGAATCAGTTAATGCAGAACAGGGAATCAGCGATCATAAAGCGGTTACTGCGTCGATGATTTCAGCCGTAAATAGAAATATTAAAAAAGGTAGGAAGATTTTTCTGTTTAGCAAAAGTGACAAAAAGCAGATTACAGAGTACCTGACGGCTCAACACAAAAGTTTTATCTCAAGTGCAGATAGTGTTGAGGATCAGTGGACAAAGTTCAAAACCATGGTACAATATGCGTTAGATGAGTATGTGCCAAGCAAGATCGTAAGAGATGGAAAAGAGCCACCGTGGTACAACAACCGAGTTAGAAAACTGCTGCGGAAGCAAAGGGAACTTCACAGCAAACATAAACATAGCCAAAGCCTTGCAGACAAACAAAAATTACGCGAAGCGAAATGTAGTGTGAGGAGGGCTATGCGAGAGGCTTTCAATGAATTCGAAAGTAACGTTCTATGTACTGACTTGGCAGAAAATCCTAAGAAATTTTGGTCCTATGTCAAAGCGGTAGGTGGATCAAAACAAAATGTCCAGACACTCTGTGACCAAAATGGTACTGAAACAGAGGATGACAGACTAAAGGCCGAATTACTAAATGTCTTCTTCCAAAGCTGTTTCACAGAGGAAGACTGCACTGTGCTTCCTTCTCTAGATTGTCGCACAGTTGACAAAATGGTAGATATCGAAGTAGACGACAGAGGGATAGAGAAACAATTAAAATCGCTCAAAAGAGGAAAGGCCGCTGGTCCTGATGGGATACCAGTTCGATTTTACACAGAGTACGCGAAGGAACTTGCCCCCCTTCTTGCAGCGGTGTACCGTAGGTCTCTAGAAGAGCGAAGCGTTCCAAAGGATTGGAAAAGGGCACAGGTCATCCCCGTTCTCAAGAAGGGACGTCGAACAGATGTGCAGAACTATAGACCTATATCTCTAACGTCGATCAGTTGTAGAATTTTGGAACACGTATTATGTTCGAGTATAATGTCTTTTCTGGAGACTAGAAATCTACTCTGTAGGAATCAGCATGGGTTTCGAAAAAGACGGTCGTGTGAAACCCAGCTCGCGCTATTCGTCCACGAGACTCAGAGGGCCTTAGACACGGGTTCACAGGTAGATGCCGTGTTTCTTGACTTCCGCAAGGCGTTTGACACAGTTCCCCACAGTCGTTTAATGAACAAAGTAAGAGCATACGGACTATCAGATCAATTGTGTGATTGGATAGAGGAGTTCTTAGATAACAGAACGCAGCATGTCATTCTCAATGGAGATATTGCTCCCTCCTACGTATATCTCGCGAAGAGACCATGAGGATAAAATGAGAGAGATTAGAGCCCACACAGAAGCATACCGACAATCCTTCTTTCCACGTACAATACGAGACTGGAATAGAAGGGAGAACCGATAGAGGTACTCAGGGTACCCTCCGCCACACACCGTCAGGTGGCTTGCGGAGTACGGATGTAGATGTAGATAGATGTAGAAACTCTGATTATTCAAAGTACAAGGAATTTTTGCCCTGAAAGAGTGTAAAACAATTTATTCACAACGGAACCAACCAGAGCAGTATGACCTTACGAGGACAAAACCATGTTCAGCAGGAACTCAAATATTCTTAATCTATTTCTTCAGGATAAATTTCAGTCATCAGTTGTAAATAAATTTTCTTATGCTTTATGGATTTGGAGAAAGTTTTTCATCTTGAGAAGTTCAGTTTAGCAGATAGTGAAGTTGTTCACCATAGAAGGATAATGCAATAGAATCTTCAGAAATTTACATACTGTATGTGATTGTTTTAAGCACTATTTGACAATTTGCAATGACTGAATAACATCTGTGTATCATACCATTGCATTATCCTTCTATGAAGAAGAAACTGTCTGCTAAACGAAGCTTCCGAAGATGACAAATTAATTTTTCGAAACGGGTGAAGTACAGTAAAACTTATTTGCAACCGATGACTGAAATTTATCCTGAAAAAATAAGTTACATAGCGAAAACCCAGCCCCCACCCCAGCCAACACTGTCTCCAAAGCTTTCAGCCTGTAGCTCGTTCAGTCTTCAACTGCTCGCTCCCTCCTCACCACTCGTGAAAGGACCAACTTTTTTAGCGCACTTTCCAGTCAATCACATCTTCTGGGCGTAATGCAATGGCCCAATAGTCTGACAGCCTGTTTAAATGGACAAACTCTCTCGAAAGATATTCAAACTTCTATTGTGAACTTCCATCAAACAATGGAAACACACGCACACGATTTGCCCAAGTCACGTGCTCCAAGGCAGAGACGCCGGTGTCCTGTGCCATCATCTCTCTCCTTATTCTTCGATTCCTCCCCCTGTTGTTGCACTGTGCATTCCAACTGTTCGTCCCTCCACTTTTAAGTTTGAAGAGAGCAGAAAATTCGCCTTAGTCCACAGCCACACTGAGAGAATGGATTTCATGTAAGACAGAGAGTGTTCATGAAACAGAGGCAACTGATCATAAAGGAAATGCCAGAATTTAAGAAAACACGTACCCCACAGAGCACTTCCTATAGGTGTGGGTCTGGGTAGAAATTGCTAAAGATGGCACTTTAAAATATAAAATACTCTGTTTAGTTGATATACTGGACTATGATGAAATATGCACTCAAATGTATGGACGTCTTTTATCTAACACCCGAAATTTACTTATATTAGCCACAACATTCATTAGCTGGAACTTTCTTTGTCCGCCTTTGGAAGAACAAATGAGTCTTGCTGCAGCTCGCGTTGTTGTTGTTTGTAGGTTTCCGCCCTATGTTGGAGGCCAGACGGTATCGTATCGGTATCATAGTTGCGGTTTCTGTCTTCTTCTCATGTTAACAGGCGCCACTCGGTTTCGTAAGCGTTGCCTATCCGCTAGTGGAGGCAGCGCTGGTTTCGATTTGTAGTCCCTGATGCCCTGTCAGCCCCCGGTAGCTGAGTGGCGCAGGCACGGTAGCTCAACGTGTTCGGTCAGAGAGCTGGTTGGCCTCTGTAATAAAAAAAACTGAGTGGAAGGATCAACAAACGAACTTGAACGGATGTCGTGTGCTGTGGTCACGAGCGTGCGCGACTTCGTTGTAAACCGCATTAAGCAAGCTTTAAGATGAGTGCATTTCAATCCAAGTAGAGAAACCTCCACCATTGTGATATCTCGCTATTCACAAGTGACTTGGGTTAGTGTTGCTGCTCGTACTCTCGCCGAGGCCAAGAGCAGGGAGTGGAGTGCTTGGGGAAGGCGGATCTGATTAGCCTTCCTCGACTTCTTATCACTATTTACTGCGTTCAACTTGTTAAAAATTGTTAAGCTCAACCAACGGTAATTTTTGTTGCCTGGTGGCCTCTAAAGCCCCAGTTACCTGCCCTGGGGGTTCCTGTATGTAACGGCAGTGTACATTTCGTCGCCTTGTCGCTGCTGTCCGGTAAGGAGTGTAGTTTTGACAGCTTTCTTGATTGTAGGCCGGTTGGTGCAGACCGCCGGTTTCGGCTTTGGCGTATTATTCCATAGTTGCATTTGGTTTATCGGACGTCAGCTTGCTTCAGCAAGATTATCATTAGTCATTCGTTAGACTGCCACTAGTCTGAGGTACCATCTTATGAAGTGAACGCAACTCTTGACTGTCTATCTCATTGCTCGCGAAAGTGTTTGTTGCCTGACCTTCTCAGAGGTCGATTCCTGGAGCACCGTCTTGATCAGTTGCTTGTTTTGGTAATTAACTTTTGCTATTGTATTTGCTGTTTTACAGCAAGTTTCAAATTTTTTTGCATTATTGCCGTTCCAGGCGTGTAAGGGCTTCAGCCGTAACTGTGGTCATTTGCTTTAAAATTCTAATTTGGTACTTGTATTTTAACAGTAAGCTTTAAAACCTTATTTACTGCCATTCCTGGCATCTGATGTGTACTGCTGTATTTGTGGCGACTTCCGTTAATATTTCAATACGTTTAAATTGTAAATTACAGCGAGTTATTAAACAGTTCTTAAGTTATTGCCATTCTTGGCGTATAAGGACTTCAGTCGTGATTGTGATCGCTTGCCTTAAAATTCTAATTTGGTACTTGTATTTACTCAGTAAGTATTTAAAATCTTATTTGCTGCCATTACTGGCGTCTGATGCCGTCTTCATTTTTGTGGCGAACTGCTTTAAATATTTTAATACCTGTAATTTGTAAGCTGCAGCGAGTTTTACACAATTCCTAATTTATTGCCGTTCCTGGTGTGTAAGGCTTTTAATATTTTAATACCTGTAATTTGTAAGCTGCAGCGAGTTTTACACAATTCCTAATTTATTGCCGTTCCTCGTGTGTAAGGCCTTCTGGCCAGATCACAGTAGCTTCCTTTAGAACATTATCTGTTGTATTTGTGTTTAATGGTAATTTGCTAAATTGTAATTCACTGAAAACGCTATTATGTACACTTGTTTATTCCTTCATTAAGAAAGTGTGGTATTTTTTATTTATTTTTGAGTCAGGAATTGCTGATTTAAAGTAAACTGTGTGTAACTGTAAAAGGCAAATAATAGGAAC
The DNA here is from genome assembly GCF_023897955.1 of Schistocerca gregaria. Taxonomy (NCBI): domain Eukaryota; kingdom Metazoa; phylum Arthropoda; class Insecta; order Orthoptera; family Acrididae; genus Schistocerca; species Schistocerca gregaria. The sequence goes on from NC_064920.1 coordinate 101,325,650, forward strand.
TGATTACGGCCCCGCCCACAATGGTAACCGACTCCTACCTTCCCTTGACTACAAGTTTTCACATATTTCCTTTTTTTGAAATTAATTTGTTTGAAAATTTATCGCTGAAGATACCTTTCCATTCTAGAACACTGTTTTGTAAAACTGATTACGATTTGAACAACAATACTATGTTCTTGTAATTTTAATTCTCAGATTTCTGAAAAGTGTGCAGATTTGTTCCAATTAGTGTGCTAATGACAGAGCTGTTGAATTCAAATAGTTTCCATTAAAAAAAAATACGTAGGAAATGCGAGTTCGTAAACAGTAGCGCTGTACGTCGGTTTGGTGAGTCTTTTTGTAGCTTTCAAACCATAAAAATACTACGCAACTCGTCTGCAGATGCAGTCCTCCTCACTTGTCTAAAGAAGTGTCGTAAGAGCTGATCTAATGCCAATAAGTTACGAGTCAAGTCAAGGCATAATAAACCAAATCTTAGACAACGAGCAGAAAGCAGGAGAGAGAGGTTAGAAAAACATACTTTGGTGGTAGGCCTAATTATTTCTTCCCAGTGTATAATTAACTAGTGTGAGAATGGTAAACAGTTTCGCTTAAAGTAAACTTACTTTGCTTAATATTGACATCTACTTCCACATGCACATCACTGCTTTGCAATTTACAGAGGATTCATCGAACAACTTTTAGGCCATTTCTTTCGTCTTGCACTCTCGAATGACACGTGGGGAAATTGAACACTCCAATATTTAAGTTCCCGTTCCATTTTCTCTTATTTTATTACGATCATTTTTTTCACTCTCTAAGTGTGAATCAACAAAATATTTTAGAATTATGAGAAGAAACTTGTTGGTTGGGATTTTTTTTTAAATGACCTAGCCACAACGGAAACACCTTTACTTTTAATGAGTGCCTCTCCACATCGCGTATCTCATCCGTCACTCTCCCTCCTCCTTTTCGCTGTAAAACAAAACGAGCTATCCTTCTTCGAAATTTTTGGATGTTCTCCGTCGACACTATTTGGAAGCGATCTTATACCGCGGTGCATTACTCTATTAGATGACTGACACGTGAAATGTTGGCAGTCTCTTTATAATATTCTTTGCATCTTCGAAGTGTTCTCCCACTAAGAGACAGGCTTTGTTTCGCCTTCCCCACCACAATTACTTAGTGATAGTTTCACTCTTAGTTGTACGTAATTATAATCGCTCGGTATTTCGCTTAATTTGTGTGATTTATTGTGTAAGTGAAATTTAACACATTTCCTTTAGTACTCACTTGCATAGACAGGGTCAATTGACACCTTACGCAACATACAGGGGTCTAAACCGTTTTGCAATTAGTTTTGATTTTCTGACGACTCTACTAGACAGTAAACTACAGTATCATCTGCACACAAAGTAAGAGGGTACTATGATCGTCTCCAAAATTGTTTATATGGATTTGGAACAGCGCAGGACTCGTAACACTTCTCCGGGTAACCCTAGACATCACTTCGCTTTTACTCGATGATTTTACGTCTGGAACTACGAAATACGGTTATCTTCTTTGCATGCTACTGGTATGGAATACTACAGCTTGCAGTCTAAACCGGTACACAGATGATAAATTCAATCCGCTAGAGATCGCAGTAACGTCCATAAGCCTAGTGAAGATACTGAAAGTTGGTTCACAAAGTAGACAACAAAACTGCAGCACTTTCAGAAATGTAAAAACGTGATAACATTTCACTATAGGATTTATTAGTCGCAGTCAGAATCTGGCTTGTTTGGCAAATATTTGGGAGTGCGGAGATATGTGTTCCAATGATCGCTCAGGTTTCGCTTCAGGCGATGTTTCTTGCTCACGTTATGATTCTTTACTAGCTAATGCCAGCTTTATCTGCTTATACAAGGAGTTTAAAACGTGTCACATATTCAGACACACATAATGCAGTATTCGTCAAAACAAAACTGAAAGTTCATATTGTAACGTCCCCTTAGAAAAATTGTGGAAGACTGTGCTTAAACTGACACACAATATTTTTAGCGCAACGAAATCTGACTTTCAAAAATCCCTAAGCAAAAAATGGCCCTGACTAACATTAACCTATACGTTTCACAAATCACTTACCTCACAAAAATCTTCTTTACTCAAGCTACTGCAATACAGCGAGCGCTACTACTGCCAACTAGATAAAAGATTCAAACTACTGAAGGCACTAACTACTGATAGGCACAGTTAGCAAATGAAAGATTTTAATAGAGAACAAACAATGTATTTACCTTAGTAGTCATAATATATAAACTCCTGGAAATTGAAATAAGAACACCGTGAATTCATTGTCCCAGGAAGGGGAAACTTTATTGACACATTCCTGGGGTCAAATACATCACATGATCACACTGACAGAACCACAGGCACATAGACACAGGCAACAGAGCATGCACAATGTCGGCACTAGTACAGTGTATATCCACTTTTCGCTGCAATGCAGGCTGCTGTTCTCCCATGGAGACGATTGTAGAGATGCTGGATGTAGTCCTGTGGAACGGCTTGCCATGCCATTTCCACCTGGCGCCTCAGTTGGACCATCGTTCGTGCTGGACGTGCAGACCGCGTGAGACGACGCTTCATCCAGTCCCAAACATGCTCAATGGGAGACAGATCCGGAGATCTTGCTGGCGAGGGTAGTTGACTTACACCTTGTAGAGCACGTTGGGTGGCACGGGATACATGCGGACGTGCATTGTCCAGTTGGAACAGCAAGTTCCCTTGCCGGTCTAGGAATGGTAGAACGCTGGGTTCGATGACGGTTTGAATGTCCTGTGCACTATTCAGTGTCCCCTCGACGATCACCAGAGGTGTACGGCCAGTGTAGGAGATCGCTCCCCACACCATGATGCTGAGTGTTGGCCCTGTGTGCCTCAGTCGTATGCATTCCTGATTGTGGCGCTCACCTGCACGGCGCCAAACACGCATACGACCATCATTGGCACCAAGGCAGAAGCGACTCTCATCGCTGAAGACGACACGTCTCCATTCGTCCCTCCATTCACGCCTGTCGCGACACCACTGGAGGCGGGCTGCACGATGTTGGGGCGTGAGCGGAAGACGGCCTAACGGTGTGCGGGACCGTAGCCCAGCTTCATGGAGACGGTTGCGAATGGTCCTCGCCGATACCCCAGGAGCAACAGTGTCCCTAATTTGCTGGGAAGTGGCGGTGCGGTCCCCTACGGCACTGCGTAGGATCCTACGGTCTTGGCGTGCATCCATGCGTCGCTGCGGTCCGGTCCCAGGTCGACGGGCACGTGCACCTTCCGCCGACCACTGGCGACAACATGGATGTACTGTGGAGACCTCACGCCCCACGTGATGAGCAATTCGGCGGTACGTCCACCCGGCCTCCCGCATGCCCACTATACGCCCTCGCTCCAAGTCCGTCAACTGCACATACGGCTCACGTCCACGCTGTCGCGGCATGCTTCCAATGTTAAACACTGCGATGGAGCTCCGTATGCCACGGCAAACTGGCTGACACTAACGGTGGCGGTGCACAAATGCTGCGCAGCTGGCGCCATTCGACGGCCAACACCGCGGTTCCTGGTGTGTCCGCTGTGCTGTGCGTGTGATCATTGCTTGTACAGCCCTCTCTCAGTGTCTGAAGCAAGTATGGTGGGTCTGACACACCGGTGTAAATGCGTTCTTTTTTCCATTTCCAGGAGTGTATATCAGTTCATGACACCAATTCTTACAAATTTCAAAACTCCGCCATCTCTCTCCCCACGTCCACCACTGCTGGCTGCTCACCTCCAACTGCGCAACGCTACGCGCTGTTAGCATCCAGCTGCCGCTGCCCAACACTACAATGGCAGACAACAATGCAAACCAGCCACAGACTGCACACGGCACAGCCAGTGATTTTCATACAGAGCGCTACATGGCGGCGGCGTTACCAATAAAAAAACCTAAACAGCATACTTACATAGCCCCCATGCTCCCCACAAAAAATTTACAAATTGTTTTGGGCAGTGGCCAATACAGATTTGAAAATTTTTTTCATAATTACAATGACAAAGAAATGAAATGCACACACTTATCGATACAATGTTGGTCAAAAGCTGAAATTTTCTCACAGTCCATCAAGACAGTCCTGATCAATCATCAAAGTAAAATTGCAGTGTTTTTCTCAAAGTCTGAGTAGTAAAAGAAAATGCACACGGAAGTAGTGGATTTCCATGCAGTCTTGAAGAAGTAGTGTTGTCCTTCCAACGGAAAGACAGTGGTGACTCTTGAAATGCAGACAGGTAATGGGCCACAACAGAGCAAACCCACAGCAGAGTCAGTCGAAGTTTTGAAGATTATTGGTAGGTAGGTCATCACAGAGTAGACCCCTTGTAGTCCTGGTAGAGATTACGGTATTGGTGGCCACCAGAGATGCAGACCCACTGTAGACCTTGTAGAAATAATGGTATTGGTGGGTCATCAAAGGTGTAGACCCACTGTAGTCCTTGTAGAAATAATGGTATTGGTGGGTCATCAAAGGTGTAGACCCACTGTAGTCCTTGCACAGATGGCCAGCAGCCATCTGTTTGACTGTGCAGGCGCAAAATCACCATTGAAGTGTCTTGTGGATAATATAGCAAGTCCATAACCACCACTTGTGCACTCACAGAAATTGTTTTTGAAATGTCCTTAGAACCAGCAATGCTGTTATCCAGTCCCTTACTGAATTATTAACACACGTGCAAACACTATCAGTCCCTACCTCTCACATATTGTTCATATACTATGACCAACAGAAATGTGTGCAGTGAAATGTAATTTACAAGTTACTTAATTTGATGAAATGGTGTCAATTACAATTTTATAACATAAGAATACAATAACAAAGGTACAAAATACATCTTTAAAGAACATAACAATAGAGATAACATTTTCAGTAGTACAGGCTTTACAAAAGAACTGAAATAGCAAATACATCAGTGTTACAAAAATTATAAGTACATACATAAAAGATCAGAATAACTTATGAGACATCAACTTCACACATGAGCATTAGAACAAAACAGAATAAATAATGTGTAAACATCTTTATGAAGTAAATAACATGTTATTAATGCAAATTATATTTGAGGATAACAGTGTTCCTCATCATAGTGAATGTAGCTTAGTATTATAAGAGAAAAAAATCTATAAAACAGTACACAGAGACAGGAAGAAAACAAATACACAAGGGTACACACACACATAGTGGGATAACACAAAGAAAGGACAGGGTTTGTTTTACTGCAGTATTTTGCAAACAAAACTTTCTTTACTTCTCAGAGATCTCCCTTCATTCTTCATTATTTCCAAAAAGTCATATCGAAGCCTGCTTTCTGTATTATGCTCACATCCTCTTTCAAAAATAGTTTTTCTCTACTATACACTACTTTTTTGGCCAAACCATTTTCTTATAGCTTCTCAATGCTTTTCTTCCAATTCATCATAGTTAGATTCTTATATGGTCTACCCCCTCTTAAGCTAACTTAAATCTACTGAGCTCAGATGCTAAACTAAGGGACGAGGCAAAGCAGCAGCACAAAACAAATTAATACAAACAGCAATGTCCCAAAAAAATGGAAATTGGTAAAGCAATTGCAGTATTACAACTAATATAAGGCGCTGTGCAGCAAACAAGAGAAACAAATCCGTAGTAAAACTTGGTTAACAGAGTAATACAAAGTCAAATTCAGTACCATTACGCCTGGCACACAGCAGCAGCAAATGCAATAGCTTATAACTAAACATGACAAAGCTCAAGCAGAAAAAAATATTACAGTAAAGACAACAATGCAGAAAAGGGAAATGTCTATTCACCTATTAATATCTATGTCATTAAAGTTGTGCACCACAAGAAGTTAGCCTACCATAAAAATTACCAAGTACTTGAAAAGAAAATTATGTATGCAGTTCCTGTGAAGGGAAGTCTATTTGTGCTCCTTCGTTTTTTTTAAGTACATCGTAAAGTTATTATTTACTGCATCTGTAGGCATAAAATAACTATATTAGTACATCTATTAAATTGTATTTTAACCAATGCTGCAGTGCAGATAGAAACTAGATATTAAACAAAATGAGTAAATAAACATATAAAGCAATCCATATGGCATTTCTCTCAAGTAGCAAGACAATAGCCGTGTAATGTTTCTCATCGTTTCATTAGGCATTTTAGTAAATATCATAAATTAAGAGCTCCACAGTATAATCATATGTTTTCAAGTTTGAGCGTGTCGTATTTGCGATGCTTTCTACAAAGGAATGAATGTCAATAGGGAGGATAATGGCCCCTTTTTTTACCTGTGTCTCTGAAAGGCACACACTAATGGCTTTCCTTTTGTCAGGTGGTTGTCGCGCAGCTGGGTGCCCACGACGCATTACGTGCAGCTGGTCACTTAACTGTCTTATCGAAAATATTTACGACACTAGTTTCCGCTACAGTGGCAGTCTCATATAAAAATATTTTCACAGGTTGAGAATTTGCGTTACAAACGTGTAGAAAATAAAATCCTATAAATATAACAGTGTCCAAAAAATTTTCGTCGCCATTGTAATACATTCACTCACTTACATACATTTCATAACTCTTAAAGTACGATTCTTGGTTTCCAACAACCTTTTTCACAAACCAGAGTCCCTAACCACTACTCATTATTCCTTATCTTATTCGTCGACACTACTTCAATATTTCATCATAACAGATACGTAGCATAATCAAATAACTCGTATAGCATCAGCTTATTGATCATAAACATACCGCAACAGCATAATTCACATCATCGTCGTAATAATAACATCATAACACCTCAGTCAAATTCTCAAAAACGTCATAGCTTTCTGCAATAATTTCAAAACCTAAAAAAAATTCTCTGCTCATGTCAAAAGTGTCACCTACCTCAAACGTACTTTAAAAATCATGGTCTCATACCAAATATGTAATTCAAAGCTCTCATAGTATCACAGTGGTTCCGAAAAAATATGAACTGTTCACAAAGTACAGACAAAATACAATTTCATAAGTGTGAAGTTATTCAACCATGTAATTACGTAAACATCTGTCATTGATGTAGTAAAATAAATATTTGTCTCTCTCAGTTAAATGATCAGAAAGCTGTGTAATTTATGTGTTAGAGAAATATGGTACCGATGTGTAAAGTTGTATAAGCAAATACCATATTAGCTAGGGATTCTTGTGCTTGCCAAACACATGGTACACAAAGTAAGCATGTACCCCCCTGAGGATTAATGTAATTATATCCTCAGGTGTTGCAGATTACAGCAATGGAATGAAATGTATCACGGAAAACCTTTGTATCATTGTACTTCAAATATCTTTAAAAGTAAATGTTTTAAGTACAAAATTAATCACTCAAATACGTGTACTGTAGCGATAAACTGTGCGTCTTGTTGTAAGATAATTATGTGGAAGTGTCGTAGTTATCGTCCTCTGTAAGCAAAGTTCTGCTGAAGTCAATGTACTTACCTCGTAATAAACGAAGTGAATTGCTTTGCGTATAAATATCTTAGTTATTGCGCTTATTGCCGTGATGAAGAAAGTACTGTGCTGTAACGTACTGCTGTGCTATGGAAAAGGCTGTCTAATTGTAGCTATACCACAAAAGTTACCACTAAAACTTGTTGTACTTTCTAGAAGAATTAAGAAGAACTGTGCAGATATAAAATAGATAAACCGCAAAGCAACATTGTAAATTGTCACTCATTTCGTGATAAAATCGTGTAGCTGTCACATATACCACTGTGTCATCTGGTATCTCACAGAAAGTAATTTAAATCCAGACTGTATTTTCAAGTAAACCAAAATGTTGCATTAAAATCTCATTAGCAGTACTGGTAAATGTTCTAAGTATGTGAGCCTTATGGTCGTTACGTAATCGTGCCACTAACAAGCAAGAATGTACACACACACAACAACACTGTTCACAATAACAATGCACTCGTAATTACTGTTTAAAAATGTCCCCTAGGTTCTAGACTGGATAGTGAACTTCAAAACATTGTTGCATGTTAACAGTTCCTAAGTCTGACAAAGCATACTAGTAACGTGAAGTGAAAAATTTTATGGCAAAGACAAAGTTAAGAAGCTGATTATATTTCAATAAACGGTTTTACATGTGAAATGTGGTGTAAACCTTTACTCTTCCTAGTACGCAGACTGTCAACTGAAAAGCAATTATCATGTGATTACGTCGGTAAGGAACACTGGAATTCTGCTCAAGGTTAACTTATGTTATTTTTCTCTGAGCCAGCCGGCGCACGCGGCTACCTGCGGTGCGAGTCATTGTCTGTTTCTTTCTTGGCGCGCGTCGTTATTGGGATTAGTAGACCTAACTTCTACCGATTCACCTTGCCGAGAGGGCCCTGCTCTGTTTGAATCCCGCCAGTTCAGATGCAATTCAGGTCTGTCGTTACGATCATATCGTCTGTCGTCATGTCGGTAATTTCTGTAATTAATATCTTGTCGGTCACGTGGTGGAGAATTTCTTCCTGAACTGCGCGGTGGACCGTTGCGTCTGAAGTTATTCCGTCTCCCTTGATAATAATTATTTTGGTTCCCGTATTGTCTGTTTCTCTGATTGTCTCTGTGATATTCATTACTACGGAAATGCGATCATTCTCTGTAACTATTACTCTGCCAGTGGTTGTCATATGGGTGGTGTCTGTTTTGGTCACGATTTGTGTTGTGAGAATAGCCTTGTCGTGTCCAGTTATTATTTATTTCATCGTGGAATTGCGACGGATGTGACCTGTAATTGTTGTGTTCCTGTTTTCGCGTTCCGCAATTGTCAGTGTCAATTTCTAATTCTTGTAAGATCCCTGAAAAGCTTCATTGTCGTCTTTGCAACGGCCTGCCAAAATAATATGCCGTAAATGTTCAGGCAATTTGATTAAGCAAATGCGGATTAGTTCTGACGGGCTGTATGGGTTTGAAAGATACTGATTCTTATGTAACATGTCTTCAAAATATTTCACAAGACTTGAAAATTCAGAGTGTTCGAAATTTTTCATCATTATGATGCCATGTTTTACTCGGTCTTGTGTGGCTTAAGACCAGTATGCTGAGAGGAAGGCATGGTAAAATTCTCCTTCACTGTGGCAATCGTGAATGACCGATCGCATTCTTGCAGCTGGTTCATTCTCTAAATAGCCACACATAAATTCTCATCTGTGCTCTAATGACCAGTTGGGGGGGAAACAATGAGAGAATTGATGAGGCCACGCTTGTGGATGAATGTCGTTGCCAGAATTCTTAAATGTTTTGAATTTACGTGTAGTAATGAACAGCATATAGTCAAAATCATCGTGTCAGCGGGTCGCATGTCGGTCATTGTTACGTCGTTTCGGCGGTTCCATCTCAAAATTCGGTGTTCTTTGCCAATTTCCTTCATAAACTCCAAAGTGCCCTGTGTTATTATTTTGTGGCAGTTCCGTATTTTTATGTTCCTCTTCCGGTATTGGTGTGCGAGAGTCCTCTGAAATACGTAATTCTTGTATTACCTGTGTCAGCTGATCTTGTACTTCCCGGATTTCTCTTTGGTGTTGCGTATTAATTTTATTTTGATTTTGTTCGAATTTCCTAGTTTGGTCGAACTCTTCTGTATGATTAAAGACTACCAGTTTTGTGTCATTCAGATTATCATCTACCTTTGTAGATAAATTATTTAGCTGATCCGAAAGTTCAACTACTTTCTCTGATAATGAACTAATGTCCTCCATCTGTCTTTCTGAACCAATTTTCAGAGTATCTACTGTGTCCTTTAAGTTTTCTTGAGTTTTTGCAAGTTGCGTTACCGAATTGGTAGATGCAACTGAGTTAATTTTAGCTTGCAAGGTCTCATGATTTTCATGAACAATTGTTTGCAGTTCTTTTATGGCTGCTTCGTGATTCTGTAAAGCATATTCATGCTGCGAAAAAATAGGTTGGAAATGCTCACAAATTTGTGTTTTTACGTCATTACAGACTTTTTGACATTTCGATTCGATTTTATGTAATTCAGTAGTTAAATCTTCACATGTTTGTTCAAGTGTATGTTCCACTGAGTCTAACGTTTGAAGCTTTTGCTCCATTGCGTCTAACTTTTGCTGTGTTTGTCTCTGATTTTGTTCCATTGTGTCTAACTTTCGAAGATTTTGTTCCATTGTGTCTAACTTTTGAAGCTTTTGCTGTGTTTGTCTCTGATTTTGTTCCATTGTGTCTAACTTTTGAAGCTTTTGTCCCATTTGTTTCTGATTTTGTTCCATTTGTTGCATTAATTGCAATAATAATGTGTTAGTGTCTGGAATCTGTTTTTATATGCTTTTTGGCAGTGCATTTTCACCGGCAACATTTACATTTTGACAGGCAGAAAATGACTCATTTGAGAAAACGGTGAGGACCCATAACCTAAGTCTACAGTATTTGCAAAATTGTGTTCTGTCATTTCGGATACCTGAGGCGAGCTTTTGCCGACTGATCGATCGATAATTGTTCCCTGTTCACTACTTGTTTCATTGTCTACACCATTATTTGCCGCCCGCTCCATTTCCCTATGCACAATTACCAAATTACTACTTCGAATGTCTGTTAATTCACTACACAGTGGTGCTGATAAGCGACGCTAGTCGTCACTATTATTTCTCAGTTTACTTTGGAGCCTAGTGTTACGTTTTTCACACGCCATCATTGTCACAATATTTCACACGATAACACATAAAAGCACAATTTGAAGAGCAAAAATAAGAGAACACATTAACATAGCACTGAAAATAGTATCTAGTTAATAGCAAGCGCAGCTGCGAAATACTTGGTGCCAATCTACATGCATGCCACAACTGTTTTACTGTACAACAATGAAAGACCGCAACTACAAAGGAAATTCTCTCTACAATTACGCGCTAGCAATAAACAATACCTACGCTAATTACACAACTACAAGAAAAAATCAGAAGATTCCAGTGAGGTATCCTTGGTTGAGGGTCGACATATGAAACGTCCCCTTAGAAAAATTTATACAAGACTTTGCTTAAACTGACACACAATATTTCTAGCGCTACGAAATCTGACTTCCAAAAATCCCTACGAAAGAATGGCCCTGACTAACATTAACCTATACGTTTCACAAATCACGTACCTCACAAAAATCTTCGTTACTCAAACTACTGCAATACAGCGAGCGCCACTACTGCCAGCTAAATAAAAGATTCACACTACGAAAGGCACTAACTACTGATAGGTATAGTTAGCAAATGAAAGATTTTAATAGAGAACAAACAATGTATTTACCTTAGTAGTCATAATATATATATATCAGTTCATGACACCAATTCTTACAAATTTCAAAACTCCGCCATCTCTCTCCCCACGTCCACCACTGCTGGCGGCTCACCTCCAACTGCGCAACGCTACGCGCTGTTAGCATCCAGCTGCCGCTGCCCAACACTACAGTGGCAGACAACAATGCAAACCAGCCACAGACTGCACACGGCACAGCCAGTGATTTTTATACAGAGCGCTACGTGGCGGTGGCGTTACCAATAAAAAACCTAAACAGCCTACTTACACTATAACAATATATCCAAACACGAATATCAATCGAGGGATGGGTCAATCTGTACTTTCGTTATCATTTGTCTGTTACATACATGTGGATGCTATCCGTAGCTCTGCAGTTGGCTTCTTCGCATCCTGACACTTCCTTCACTCCCTCTTTGCTGTGAATCACGGTCTCTGTAACCTGACTCCATTCTGATCACGTCGCACGAATTATTCCGAAGCCCCGGTAACGTGTGCACATTTCGGTGGTTTGGGCACACACCAATACCCCTAACCGACCTCAAAGGCAGAAATTTAACGGGTCGGATCCGGCTAATGAGGAGACCAAGTCACTGCACTTCAACGACCAATCCATTGCACATGGATTGTTGCGAAGAGGTAGTGTCGCAGGGTCCGTAGAAAACAGTGTGGTGTTCTGTTGTGCATAAGTGGCAGTCGTCGATTTTCTATAAGAGTAACATAAGACGCTAGTAATTCATCGAGCCTGTTAATCTGTCTGGTAATGTGTATTGCCCTGTGAGTCCGTCAACGACAATTGCTGTTCAAACATTGATACTGAAGTCTGCTTGACGCCCCATTTCCGCGACTGCTCGAGAATTTCCTTCTACCTACACGTGCGAATTTTCTGAGCCAACTCTGGTGTATACTGCCTTATCTGTAAACGGAATTCAGGCTCTGAGTATGACCCATTACTTGTCATTGGTAAAACGAGCCAAATCTCAACAAGGGTTGTTTTTCGGTCACATAATTATAGGACATTTTCTTATAGTTTTGGACAGTACTGCCTCTTCCGGGATCATGTGACATTATTTTTTAAGATATTCTGTATATTGCACGAAAACCACTTGCACAAACAATACGTGAATACCACTCGAGAGTGTGGGATGTTCGTGAAGTCAGATTATTAAGGTACAACGGACGTATAAGGAAAAGGGTGGTACGTGTGTTCACAAGCTTGTTCGACTGGCGACATAATATAAAATAAGAGTTGAAATACCTTAAGGATCAGAAAAACAAGAAACGTCGTTATATGCACCATAGTCTGTTTAGAAAACTCCCAGAAGTGTGTGTGTGAAATCTTATGGAACTTAACTGCTAAGGTCATCAGTCCCTTAGCTTACAGACTACTTAACCTTACTTATCCTAACGACAAACACACAGACTCATGCCCAAGGGAGGACTCGAACCTCCGCCGGGACCAGCCGCACAGTCCATGATTGCAGTGCCGTGACCGCTCGGCAAATCCCGCGCGGTCCCAGAAGTGTCTTTCAGCCAGGAGGCCGGGATATTCTTCATTACCTAAATGGTTATCATGCAGAAAATGGTAGATACAAACAAAAGCATCGAGGGAGCCCTATGGAAACTCTTCCCTCTCTCAATCTGTGACTGGACACTGAGGGAACCTTAACCTATGCTACTCCACGCATCGTACGTTACATCGATTTCAAGAAAATGAATATCGATTTGCTTGTATAGCTGAGCGGGATAGCTAGAGCAGTCCGTTGTAAATTTCATCAAGGGAATGTACTCTTTTCAGACGAAAAGCGTATGAGGCGCGAAAGGCGTCCTGTGGTGTCGTCATCCATGCTGCATTCAACTTGTTCCAAAGTTCATGTGTGTTGGTTGGCGTTGGGTCACAGCGCCGCATCTGTCGTTTCACGATATCCACAAATTTCTGACTGGTGAAATGTCTGGTGATCTGGTGGGCAGGTCAAAAGGCCGACATCCTGTAACACCAAGACGGCATGTGCTCGTACAGTAACAAGTGGTCGTGCATTGTCTTGTTGAAAAATGGCGTCTGCGTTGTTGTGCAGAAACGGTTTTTTTCTATAGGTCGTAGTATGTCTTTCGCATAGGTCACACTAGACACGGTGGCGTGGACACGCCCCTTGCGGTTGTACCCGAAAGCATCGCACAGCATAAAGCCTTGAGTTGGCGCTTTATGTATTGCGCAAATGCCGTCACCTTGATGCTGCTCCCCCTGACTGCGGCGAACCATAATGCGGCCATAATTTTCAAACAAACAGAACCTGGATTCGTTCCAAAACATTATCTGGCTCATTACGCTTGTCGTGGCTCCAGTATAATTCCACATAAATTCTATAAATCGCGGCCTGTATTTTAGCCGGCACCAGTTCCTGCTGTCCAGGTTTGCAGGACTTTAATTCATCGCTTAACTCTTCGCGAATATCTCCCCGGTCATTATAATGGAGCAACCTCACAAAGTTTTGCGTAATTGTGTCTTCCTTTCGTCTAACAGCCAACCACGGAAAGCTGAGATTGGCCGGAGTTAGTTTGTAGAACAAGATGCCGATGCTTCATTTCGGTGTTCGCCGATCGTGTCAACAATGCGAAAACCGTTCTCTTGCTGCGGCCAGGGTCTGGTAATGGAAATCTTGGTCGTATAATTTTCGTTATTCGCATTTCTGTCACTACTAGATGCCGAATCTCCAATTGGAATTTTGCACTATCGGTAATTACCCGGAATTTTCAATTACACTCGCTGCATGTTGGCCGCACCACTGATTTTGTGGTGGCACTTTATTCTGTTGGTAATTCGAGCTTCGATTAAATTTTTCCGTTGTACTTGCTCCTTCTACTACGTTTCTGTGCATTATTAGGTCGATTCACATGGTTAATATTGTTACTGTCGTTGGTGTTCTGGTAATCATAACTCTTGTTATTTCTTTGCCCTTTATCAAAAAGCAATATTTCCATTCCTATTCTCATTTCGCGATTAATATTTGTTGTTGTTATTTCGACTGCGATTACCGTTTTTGTTACGGTTATTACTTCCATTACCATTGCCGGTTTGACAATGGTTGTAACGCAGGTCAACTGCTGCTTGTGTATGAGAAATTGGTTGGAAACTTTCCTTATATCAGCACGTTGTAGGTGTCGCCACCGGCACCAACCTTGTCTGAATGCTCTGAAAAGCTTATCATTTGCATATCACAGCATCTTCTTCCTGTCGGTTAAAATTTCGCGTCTGTAGCACGTCATCTTCATGGTGTAGCAACTTTAATGTCACATCAAACCCTGAAGTTCAGTGACCCACTGATGGTATTTCTGTTCTGGCTTTTATCTGATATCGAAAGAAGTTGTAACGACCTGTAGCGACCTGTACTTGATCCACATAACACTCAGTGAGGGTGGACATAAAATCTTCAAAAACTATCACTCTGTGTCTCTAGTCGGGAACAATTCGTGAGCGAGGCGGTAAACCCCTGTGAGGGCTGTAGAGAAAATAAGAAAGTATCACAGTACCTTGTAACTGATATGTAGTGCCGAATTGTACATAATACTACTTTCATTCCTTTTCTTGTTCATTGAATGCTCGGAGTTCTGGAAAGCGCAGAGATGGTGCCTGGGATGTTGCTGACTGTTTTGGAGCAGTTGATGCGACAGTGGCTTGTGCGTTAATGACTGCCATAATCAACCTCAACATTTGGTGGTTCCGAATAAACTCCATTAGATCAAAGCCAACAGCAACCGGAGGCGTAGGTGCAGGTGGTGTAGAAGGTGGGTCGGGGGCCATTTCAAGGAGAGGAGCGCTGCAACAAATTACAAGGAAAGCAAATACCGGGTGATCAAAAAGTTATTATAAATTTGATAGAGAGGTAAAATTTGACACACATGCTTGGAATGACATGGGATTTTATTAGAACAAAAAAAAAACACACCTCATATTGCTAGACGCGTGAAGGAGCTCTTGCGGGCGTCGTTTGGTGATGATCGTGTGCTCAGCCGCCACTTTCGTCATGCTTAGCCTCCCAGATCCCCAGACCTCAGTCCGTGCGATTATTGGCTTCGGGATTACCTGAAGTCGCAAGTGTATCGTGGTCGACCGACATCTCTAGGGATGCTGAAAGACAACATCCGACGCCAATGACTCACTATAACTCCGGACATACTTTACAGTGCTGTTCACAATATTATTCCTCGACTACAGCTATTGTTGAGGAATGATGGTGGACCTATTGAGCATTCCCTGTAAAGATCATAATCTTTGCTTTGTCTTACTTTGTTACGCTAATTATTGCTATTCTGATCAGATGAAGCTCTGTCTGTATTTTGTTTGGTTGTAATAAAACTCAATGTCATTGCAATTATGTGTGTCAATTTGTACCTCACTATCTACTTTATTCCGTGATTTATTCAGTTTTCAAATTAAACCGACTTTTTGATTACGCGGTATATAACAGCGGAAGCGTTGCGGCTAGTCTGCATGATAGAACACAATTATTAGCAATGCTCCTCTGAAAGAGAAGAGAGAAGCACAAGAGACGCACTGTGACGGACTGGCAAAGAGCGAAGAAGGTGTTGGTTCTGTATTCCGCCACGCCAGATGCTGTGTGGGCTGCTGTGGGAGGTAGCACAGACACAAACAAGGAAGGAGAGAAGTTTCGAATGCTGATGGCAGGAATCCAAAATGATCTGTGCATATACTTGCAAACTAATAGAACTCCTTATTTCTAAAAAGAAAAGAAACATAACTTAACTTCTCATTATGAAGTGGCTTCTTCTGCCTCTTACATGCAGTTTCTTTTATACGCTATTATTACTTGCAGAATGCACTGTAAGTATCGTCTTCCTATTACTGGGTACTGATAGCCTCGAAGTCTGCGGCCGATCAGGTGGCGACAAGCAATATGCGTCTTGTGATTTCAGCGTTGACAGGGGGTGCTGAACGCTGTCTCGCTGGAGGTGTGGCATTGTCTGCTCTTTCTGTCAGCATATGGGTCAGCACCATCTTGATGCCGTTTTGCAGCACTACACTGATCGGTGTGCTGTCGATGGTTTACTGATAATTCTGGATAGTAATATAATAAAGGGAATGTATTATTATGTTAGTGTCCAGAATTATCAGTAAACAATCGACAGCACACCGATCAGTGCACTGCGAGGGAATGTAGTCCGCGGCTCGTGGTGTTGCGGTAGCGTTCTCGCTTCCCGCGCAGGGGGTCCCGGGTTTTATTCACGTCGGGGTCATGGATTTTCACTGCATCCAGATGACTGGGTGTGGTCTGTCTTCCATTTTCATTCACTCGCAAGTCGCCGTAGTGGCGTTAAAGAACTTGTGGAGCGGCGGCCGAACAGCCCCGCGAGGGGTCTCCCGGCCACCAATTCCATACGCTCATTATTAACGGAATGTAGTCTCATAATAATATTTTGAAATATTTGTGCTTAGAAAATACGTGTACTCGCTTAATAGTAGCATAATATGTTGTATAGAGTGATAGTTAATGTGCTTTAATTGTGTTAAGAAATAAGTGTCTCAAATAGAAGAGTTATTGCTTTTGAATTTGAACATAAAGTAAATTCATTTGAGAGACAATTCTTCAATTGAATTATTTACAATTTAAGTTTCTGGTTAGTGAAATGTTCTCAGGTTCTCATACAGCAAACAATCTGGTTAACAGTTGTTTTCTCAAATAGCAAGAATTCATTTGCTTTCCTATTAATGAATAATTTAGAATCGTAATGCTTGTTAAATATGATTGCTGATAATGTACTGGACAATCACTTGTTCTGGGTGAAAAAGTAGTTTTTCGCATGAGTTGTGTTGAAGCTCATTGCGTTTTTTTTTTTTGAAACCTTTTTCGGCAATGCAAAATTTGGCAACTGATTCCGATCACGGAATTCGAAAGTGTTGCCACCAATATTTGCGCCCTAAGACTTTCGATAAGTACAAATTCCTTGTCATAATGTGTACTGAATGATTCACTGTTTTTCGTTTGTGAAATAACTTACTTTAAATATTACCGAACCACACACAACAAATGTTTTTACTACGCCACAAAACGGTGTTCGTTTACTGAAACGTAGAAAGAATGTGTCTGTGTTCTTCAATCAGACTGTATCAACAGTGATCATGAGGTAAGACTGACATTACCCGAGCCGTGGCTTTCGAATCTGATGATAGTATCAGAGATCGCAAAGTGTAGTAAACTGAGGGTATACTGGCAGTTGTCATAGGGCCATTTCCCGATCAGACAGCACATGCAGCGATCGTGAAATGTTATGGTGCAAAACCATACCACTGTTGAGATTAAATTAAATACTTCGTTTCCGATCTCACTGTGCTTACACTGATCGCCAGAAGGTGATGTGTGAGAAAAAGACTCGATTCAGTTACTTGTGACTATCAAGCCCAATCAATTGAGTGACAAAGTTTTCTGAATAATCACAGTGTATTAGCATTTAATCCTATCACACTAGGAGAACAGACTCCACGACAGCAAGGGGACAAGTTACTAAGCATACATAAAAGTAAATGAGAAACTACTGACAATAACACTTATGTGTTTCCAGGTTTTTACAACCTTTTACTGGTGTCTCTAATTATGTCTGTCCATTTGAATTTTCAAACTAACAAATGGACTGGGGGGCAGAATGCTGAACCTGAACTGCCTGGGGGAGGGGGGGGGGGGAGCTCTTTCGTCACAATTCAAGATTCAGATCTGTTTGACTTCGACCTCCGACATATAGGATTGAGTCAGCACGACACCCGAACAGAGCGTGTCCACTCATCGAGAAATCAGTTCATGTACAGATGCAATTGTAATCAATATAATGATCAATGTTGTGAGATACTTAAGAAAGCAATCTCGTTAGCGTATAATAACCCATTTTAAGATACAATGAGATATTTAAAGCTAACAATGGTTATTTATTAACTTGTGAAACATTTAGTTAGCACATTTTAGGTTCATAGTCAAATAAATGAATATGTTTAAGCCTCGATTTTTTCTTAATCTATTGACGTATTTAAGACTTGTGAAATATTTACAGGCTTATAGTAAAATAACTCGAAATATTTGTCTTAATTTTTACTAATGTAATTTTTAACTGAGATACTACACTGTTTGATTGAAAAACTTAACTGGGAAGTTATAAGACCCAATTAACACTTAGTAATTATCGAGAGTCTTACATCGAAAACGTTATTGTAAACTGCTTAACTGAGAGTGTGGTTTGTCTTCTAGGACTCTGGTTGTGGAATAAGCTTTTACGTACTTATCGGATTGCAATTACAAGTAACCTAAATTGGGACCATCACATAGAAAATGTTGTGGGTAGAGCAAATCAAAGACTGCGATTCATTGGCAGAACACACAGAAGGTGCAACAGGTCTACTAAAGAGACTGCTCACAGTACACCTATCTGCCCTATTCTGGAGTATTGGTGTGGGATAGGACTGAAGGATGACATCGGAAAACTTCAGAGAAGGGCGCCTCGTTTTGTATTATCGCCATATAGGCGAGACAGTGCCACGGACATGATATGTGGATTGCAGTTGCAATCATTAAAACAAAGGCGTTTTTCGTTGCGACACCATCTTCTCATGAAATTTCAATCATCAGATTTGTCCTCCGATTGCGAATAGCGGAAACATTCTGTCGGCACCCACCTACGTAGGAAGAAATGATCATCACGATAAAATAAGAGAAATCAGGGCTGGCACAGAAAAATGTAAGTGCTCGTTTTTCCTGCGCACCGTTCCAGAGGGGAATGGTAGGGAGACAGCTTCAAGGTGAACCCTTTGGCTGGCACTCAATTGTGAATAGCGGAGTAATAACTTATATGTATATGTAGATGTAGATGTAGATGAATTATAGTCCAGGGGGCCCTATGAAGGTACTCTCACATTTAGTCAGTTTTAGGCGACACATTTTAATGTGCAATTATTATGTTTTAGAAATAAAACAAAAAAATTTAAGTTCAATGTTATTTAAACATAAAGCATTCTTTAAGAGTACTAATAGATGTAATAAAAGAATGTTAAGTCGTAGATTTTTCGGTCTAGGTAAGCTACTACACTACAGTATAAGCTCACTTCTCTTTCCCGTCTGCTGCTTCTTACCGTTCGCTCTTGTTGCTAATATATACTTAGTAATTTCATTTGTGGCGTTTTACCTGACCCTGCAGTGAAAATTTTATTTATGTGTGCCGTGTAAAGAAAGAACTGAAAATACAGCAAAGTTTATTTTAAACTTTTAACCAAAGGCATCCCTAAATTGGCCCTAATTTCATCCTACGAAGTAATTACCTCTCGAAGATGAAACTATAGAGACATACAGAGAAATATTAATTTACTGTTTATTAAATGAGAATTCATTGAGAAGTAGCATTCAGCTAAAAAGAATGTGAGAAATGAAAAACTGATTTTAATCAGAATTTTTAAACTGAACAGTTAGCTACGAATCACAAAGTTATAAACAGTGACAGTCGTATGTTAACTATAAAGTTGGATATGACGCAGATAACAACATCACTCGTCAGATCTTACGTGAGCTCGCGCAACCATTTCCTGATAATTAATTAAATCATTTTTCTCGGCCTTGAATGTTAAGAAAGACTAGAAAGTTTAACATCATGAAATTTTTTAACTGAATCTTAACGAAGGCCGTAGTAAATAATCGACACAGTCCGCTGTATAGAGTGTAAATAAACAATGCATTAGTAACGTAGCACATTTGCAGTGCATATTAAAAAGTATTAGAACAATATATGATTACAAAAAGAGTTGCATTAGGCCAGCTTGTGGATCTTGTTAATGTCTAAATAAAACCAGAGGAATTATATCCAAAATAGCACCGTCGTTACAAAGTAAAACTACAGCAACATCTTATCTATCAAAGCGACGCATCAAGACTTTCGCATACGGTGATACTACTAATGCGAAAAACCACGAAAATATCAAGAACTAAATTACAAGACTTACTACCAAGTACGACAAGAGAATACAGAACTGGCTTCAAAGATCCTTCCTGGAGATTGTACCAACAGACGTCATTAAATGGTAAGGTGGACGTAAGATCGACAATGGAACTGAATCGTGGTTCGATATTTTATAGATCTTTTATTTGGTGTTGTTTCATATTACCTACACGCTATAAGACTCTGCAGTCCTTGTTTCACAGTTACTTTTATAATAAATGTCCATAGCAAATTACAAACTCAAAGAGTCATCGCGGAGTTAGTGGAAATCGCAAGATCGTGGAGTGATCGAAAGACTGATCAGAACCCGAGACTTTTAGAACAGCGACGTAAACTGTTCAAACAGTTCGAGTCGTGTCGAAACACAGCTCTACTGAAAAATGAGTACAGGTTGTGTAAGAAATATTACAACATGCAGTGTGGTTGAACAGTGAATGCTGTCTACCAAGCAGTCACAAGGAACGTTATCCCCAGTTTCACCGAAATTAATTTCGGAGCTGGTGCTAATCCCTATTAGCACATACGGACGTCTCGGTCCGGTAACACTCCAGAGTACAATAGGACCTCGCAGTTTAACTGCAGGCGCGGAAATACTGCTCCGTACGGTAGCCTTCTCTTTTGCAGATGGAATACGATACGGAGGCGAGAGAGAGAAATACCGGCGCGACTCCCTCTCTCTGCAGCCTGCAGCAGATGAACGCAACGGCGTTCACCTCAACTCCCAACAGGAAACGCTCGAATTAATTCGAGATCTGGAGTTCGGCCGTGTTATACGCCAGTCGGCTGACTGAATTAGGCCAAGTACAAGAAGAGATGCTATTGTACTGCGAGACTACTTCTAGAATGACGAAGGGAGATACAATGAACTACTGTTCACTGGAATAATGAGCGACTCTCATGGAACAATGACTTCAAAGAGACCAGTATTTTCGCTCTCACGTTTTCAGTTTCTTTATTGCGCACTGAATGTTACGGAAGACGGAACAGTTCAGGTTTCATTACTTTTGCCACATATAATGAATATGGTGAGACCAGACACCTAAAATAAATACAATTTGTTTCTAGAAACACAACTTAACCTACCTCTAGCCTTGTAAATTCTGAAGTAAAGGACTCTTGTGTAACTAACGTCGAGAACAGTAGGAATTACTAGGGGTGGGTCGAGTGCAATTGTAGTCTAACTGACGGTAGTATGTTAGCGTCATGTAATCCATCCGAAAAATGCAGCCTTCAAATAATCAAAGAACACTCGTCATTAGCATATTATGAATTACACAAAAGCAACAAATTGGATACTAAGTGTCGTTTTCCAATTTTTCATTACTATATTTAAGAACTGTATCAATTTAAGGTTTACTTTGTATATTTCCAATATCTGAAGTAACCATGAGTGGGGTACACTATCAACAGCTTTTTGGTAATCAATGTATGCGTAGTATAGCGACCTTTGTTTAGTTTTAGCTTGATATGCCACCTCTGCATCTATTATCAGTTGCTCTTTACATCCTCGTGCTCCTTTGCAACAGCCGTTTTGTTCTTCATTTATAATTTTGTTCTGTGTTGTATGCGTCATTAATTTCTTTCTAATGACTGACGTAAATATTTTGTATATTGTTGGTAGGCATGTTATGGGGCAATATTTTGCTGGGTTCGCTGTGCCTGCTTGATTTTTAGGTTTAGTTATTCCATGTGTAAGTGTATCAGGGAATGTGTATGGGTCTGCAATGTAACTGTTAAATAATTTAGTTAGATGTGAATGTCTTGAGGTGAACTTCTTTAGCCAGAAATTTGCTATTTTATCTATTCCAGGGGCTTTCCAATCGTGAGTAGAATTAATAGCTTGGGTGACTTCATGTTGCAAAATTATCACTTCAGGCATTTGTGGTACCATCTTGTATGTGTCTGTTTCTGCTTGTATCCTCCATGCATGCCTGTTATGTTGTACTGCGTTTGACCATATGTTGCTCCAGAAGTGTTCCATGTCTGTTATGTTTGTTGTGTTGTGTGTGTGTATCTATTGTCTGGTAAAATTTCTTTTGGTTTGTGTTGAATGTTTGGTTTTGTTTCCTTCTGTTTTCACTTTTTTTGTATCTTCTAAGTGGTTTGGCCAATGCTTGTAATTTCTGCTTCCTTTCATGTAATTGCTCTATCGCTTCTTGTTGTGAGATTATACCTAACCTTTTTCGATTTTTTTCTGACATTTCATTTCTTATAAATTGTGTAAGCTGTCCGATGTCTTTTCTCAGTTTTTCTATTCTGATCTGTAGCCTGTGTTGCCTTGCTGGTTTTGTGGGTTTCTTCTGTGTGTTGGTTAGTTCTGATCTCTGATTAGTGTGTATATTTAGTGTAGTGAGTGCTCCTACTGAGAACAGAATTGACAGCAAGAAACAAGACAAAAGCTATAAATACGTATGCTATACCAATATTGGCGTACTAATTTGGAGGAGTGAAATGGAGTAACACAGACCTAGAAGCACTCAGTACACTCACACGATCACAATGCCACAAATATAGAATACATCACATGCATTCAGCATTAGAAATATTTACATTAAGCAGAAAGGAAGGAGAAGATGTACAATACTAGCAAATGCAGAATACCCCAGAAGACATGACAATATATCAACAATAATACATCAGCAACTTGCCATACAACATAAACTAATAAAACAACACGTTCCCACATACAAGTATGCACCGCAAAATGTACTGGAGAATGATGAATACAAATTATACTGGAACAGAACCATTATAACAGATAAAACAACACCACATAACAAACCTGACATCATACTCACCAATAAAAAGAAGAAATAAACACAACTAATCTAAATATCCATACCCAATACAACAAATATACAGAAGAAAACAGGAGAAATAATTGAAAAATGCATCCAACTGGCTGAGGAAGTCAAGGACATGTGGCATCAGGATAAAGTTGCTATTATACCAATTATACTGTCAACTACAGGAGTCACACCACACAATATCCACCAGTACATCAACGCAATACAGCTACATCCAAACGTATATATACAACTACAGAAATCTGTGATTATTGATACATGTTCAATTACCCGAAAGTTCCTAAATGCAGTGTAACATACACCGTACAGTTAAAAGGAAGTCACGCTTGGTCAAGGTCCATGTCACTTTCCATTTTTAACCAGATATAACATAAGAGAAATGAAAGAATAATAATAATAATATTTGTAGCTACTATAGCGCAATGATCTTACTGACGGAGCTATCATGTCTACATTATAATGAGAGGTTTATGAAGTAAGTACTGTATGCGGAGCTATGAACACATTTTATTGCGTT
The DNA here is from genome assembly GCF_023897955.1 of Schistocerca gregaria. Classification (NCBI taxonomy): domain Eukaryota; kingdom Metazoa; phylum Arthropoda; class Insecta; order Orthoptera; family Acrididae; genus Schistocerca; species Schistocerca gregaria. Next base: position 101,349,264 of record NC_064920.1, read on the forward strand.
ATTATACAAAGAGTTACAGAAAATCGAACAATAGTTGTTTCTACCATGCACCAGAATCAGTAACACCAGCTGTGTGTACATTAATTTAAATTACATTCCCATCACTTTTTGTTTGGGAGCTACAACCCTTCAATGTTTCAGGGGCAGATACCACACGCCATACGTAATACGTAACAGTGTGTTGGGTGATGGATGTTCTGGCGGTGAACGTTGGTTTAAATGAGATGTTGAAATGTGTGTCCATCTTCCTAAATACACAATGTAATGCGCCTTCTAAAGGATCAGCGGACGAGATCTAATATCGTCGGTGTCACAGAGCAACATACGTCCTCAATGCGCCGTTTTTGATCATCTGGGGATGTGGGCTCAGTGACATAAACACAATTCTTTAGATATCTCCACAATAAGAAATGAAATGGCGTTAAATGGGGCGACCTTTGGGGCCGTGAATGAGGACCATGGCGCTCCAACCACATTCCTACAAACCTGTTACTTAGTTGTTCCACAACAGCATGTGCAGAATGGGCTGGGTGACCATCGTGCTGCATCCACATATGGACTCTCGTCTGAAGACACACATGTTCAAGGACTATAAACGCGCGATATAACTCACCTGTCAGTGTACCTGGGAAGTAGTGTGGACCGATGATCTCATCCCAAAGGATTCCACAACATGCCCCTACGTTGACAGTCGACAGGTCGTACCCACCACGGATTGTCTGCGGCCGAGTAATACACGTTATGACGATTCAATGCACCATAATTTGTGAACGTGGACTCATCAGAGAACATAACACCTTGTGAAGACTCCAGTGTGTTTACGCATAGGCCATTCACAGAATGGCCCATTCACAGAATGTAACTCTCGCACGGAAATCGTTCCCATGCAGCCCCTGGGTCAGTGGAAGGCGGTACGGGTGAAACCTGTGGCCGTATACTATACGCCACATAGAAGTGAGACTCACACCAGCGACTGCAGCAACGGTTCGTAAGCTGACATGAGGATTGTGGTGTACTGCAGCTAAAACAAATACTTTCTAGAGTTCCTCGTCTGTTACTAAGGTACATTACCAAGCTGCCTCTTTCCCGAAGTCGTTATTCGGCACGTAAGAACATAATGGCTGCCGGAGCTCTTCACCTAGGATATCTCACGGCGTACGCCATGGCTGCTTCAGTGACACCGTGTCGGCACTCGCCGAGCATCAGCAACATGTCAACGTCCTCGTTGTTCGTGTATGCCATCTTCATCCGATGTCAGGAACAGTGGTATATTGAGCCCCGTTTGTTTGTGTGGCTCGAACTGTCGGCTATAGGACCGTGTGCGGCGACAGTCGGCAGTCTAACAGCGCATCGAGGAAGCTTCTGGCTCCTTGACAACGGCGACGTTGCAACTTGGCCGCACCACATTTAAAAGGCGCATTGAGTTATGCGCAGCGTGTGTGGTGTCTTCCCCTGAAACTTTGAAGGATTGTAGCTCACAAACTAAAAGTGATAGGAAAGTAATTTATATTGATGTATACACAGCTGCTAATACTGATCGCAGTGCACGATAGAAACAACTGTTGTTCCACTTAAAAAATTGTATCTTTTATCCTGTAACACTCTGGACAATAACACAATAAACGATGTGCATAGCTCTGCAGACAGTGAATTGCATCCTTGAGTCTCCGGTTCTAGATGTACCCATGTCCGGTTAGTAGATGACGCCACAGATCTTTACTTATGGAAATATAAAGTACAATCAGATACAAATTTTACATATTCACATACACCTTTACCTTTAACCCAAATAAATACAGACTCATTTTGATTAATTTTTCTTTTGCTACGAGTATACAAGACAAGTGGTACACTAGTAACTCCACTACCACCTCTTACTATGGTGAAACAACAGAGTGCTGAGTGATAGTACACTGTTGTCATTCGAGAGTTATAGCACCACAGTTAATGTGTGGTAGGGCATTCATTGGCTTCTACAGCTACTAGTATACCGATATTTAAAGGTTTTTGACCTATAGGTGTTAAATTTTATGTTGAAGTGAGAAGCATTAGAGTGCTAGGTGGAAATGCTATTTTCTCATCTACAATATCTGCACCACGTCCTTCTTGTAGTGGCATCGAAATCTTCTGAGATTATCTTATGTTGGCAGCCAGGACAGACCTGTACTATGTTGGATAGGACTACCTGCACACTTCTGTGATTCAATGACAGATTGAGTGTATTCATGACTGAGTGATACAGACAACAGCACATTACTGTCTTGCTTCAGCATGCTGACCAAAAGTGCAACAGGATCCTGTGGTGTCCTTGCTGAAGCTTGTCCTGAAACGTTGGATGTCACTGCATGCCCCAACAAGTCACTGGTCGCTGCTGCTGCTGGCGTGGACAGATCAAAGGTCACTGCTGAACAGAGACAAAGATGCAATAAGCATCCACATACACACAGAAAATGGAGTTCAACAAAGGAAAAAATGTATTTGCACTGATGATAAATAAGCAAATAAGTGCTTACTCTACTCTTCCTATTCTGTTGAGGGTCCTGAATGATGTAGGCTGCTACTGTTGACGCTTCATGGCGACTGACTCAGTGATGGCTGAAAGTGGAGGGGTAGCATGATTGTCTTATTTCGTCTACATCAGTATCACATGACCTGATATAGCGTTCCTGTACTCCTATTGACTTCTGAAGGATGTGGTGTGGGGTGGAAAACAGCACCATCTTGTGGTGATGTTATGAACTAACTCAGTGAAGACCCAAGCACCTCGAGAAATTTCAGAAAAGGTAGGCAGTACCAGTGCAAGCATCTATCAGCCCGAGTTCTGAAATGCTTCTTCACCACATTCCACAGCATCGCAATTATTTGTTAAGTACTGATTCTACATTCATCAACTGTCTTTCCTTTCTTGTCTTCATATAGTAGGCTGTAGTAGCAGTCATCAGTGGCGTACTTGCATGTAGTGCACTTATTAAACACATCTCTGTTCATAACCAACATCTCCTCAACTGAACACATTGACACACGTTGGTGGAAGACTTCCATCATGCACTTCAGAAGACTGACTGGGCTTTCCTCGAATCATCTACAGTTCCAGCACAGACATTTGTCCGCGTGAGTTGCGAAGTGAAACTTAGCCCCATCCTGCTGCATCTTTATTATTTGATGAAGCATATTCACATTCTTCGTACGCTCGTTCAGGATCATAGCTTTCCAAGCAGGTTGTAGGGAGCTACGGGCACAGCGCTCGACTAGATGATTACAGTCAATATAACGGTTAAACTCCTCCTTGAGTGACACAGGTATGTCTTCCATAGTACAGCATAAAGAGCAACGAAAGTCGTGTCCGCGAGGTCAGTAATGACATAAGCTCCCTCAGAAGTGCAGGAGGGGGATGTGGGGTAGTGGAGGAGGGCTGGTGGCAGGGTCGGGTACAAAAGGCATAACAGGGCGGTACGTTGACAGAGCTGTCATCTGTACACAGATGGGTCATGTCAAAGGGTTCCCGACGTGATGACCGCTGCACCACGTGAATTAACAGAGTATGAACGCGGAACAGTTGTTAAAAGAGACGCGTGGGGCATTCCATTTCGAAAATCGTTAGTGAAGTCAACATTCCAAGATTCACAGTATGAAGAGTGTGCGAGAATACCACATTTCAGGCATTATCTTTCACCATGGGCAACACATTGGGTGATGGCCTTCATTTAATGACAGAGAGCAGCGGTGTTTGTGTTGAGTTCTCATAGCTAACAGAGAAGTAACACTGCTTGAAAGAACCTCAGAAATCAGTGTGGAACGTACGACGAACGTATTCATTAGGACAGTGTGGCGAGATTGGCATTAATGGGCTATGGCAATAGGCTAACAGGACGATATCACCTGCAACGCCCCTTCTGGGCTTATGACCATATCGGCGGACACTGGACGACTGGAAAACCGTGGCCTGGTCAGATGAGCCCCGTAAGAGCTGATGGTAGGGTCCGAGGGTAGCGTAGGCCCAACCAAGTCATGAAGCTGTCAACAAGGCGCCGTGTAAACTGGTGTTGGCTCCATAATGGTGCGGGCCGTGTGCACATGGAATGGACTGGGTCCTTTAGCCCAAGCGATCCTATTATTGACCGTAAATGTTTATGTTCGGCTACTTAAAGACTATTTGCAGCGATTCAAGGCCTTCGTGTCCCCAAACACCGATGGAATTTTTATGGATTACAATGAGTTATATTACCGGGCCTGAAGTGTTAGCGATTGGTTCTGGACCACTCACGAATGACTTGGCCATCCAGATCTCCCGAGATAAATCCTACTGAAAATTTATGGGACATAATCGAGAGGTCGGTTAGTGCACCGGATCCTGCATCGGCAACACTTTCGGATTTATGGACGGCTATACAGGCATCATGGCTCAGTATTTCTGCAGGGGCTTTCAACGACTTGTTGAGTCCTAGCCATACCGAGTAGCTCCACTACGTCGGCTGTATTATAAAATATCCCATGAATTTTGTCACGTCAGTGAAGATGGAGGAAAGGCGACACCGATGGAGCAGTGGGTGTGCGAATAGGCCACCGGAAGTGGAGAAATCCAGCAAGCTGGAACATGAGAGCGGCCGTCTGAAAACGCAGTTGGTAAAGTGGAGCAGCAAGGCAGTTGGGCTGATGGAGCGCCATGGCTAGGTGGGGCTTGCTGTCACAAGACTTTTTCCTGGCAGGAGCTATTGGCAGGATATATACTAAGGTGGTATCCTCTCTTCTGGGTTTCGCGGGAGGCGTGCCGAGATAAATCCCTGCAGTCGCGTTATCCTGGGTCCTCGGTGGCTCAGATGGATATAGTGTCTGCCATGTAACCAGGAGGTCTTCGGTTCGAGTCCCGGTTGGGGGAACACATTTTTATCTGCCCCGTTGACGTATGTCAACACCTCTAAGCAGCTAATGGTGTTCATTTCATTGTAATTTCGTTCTAACGAGCTGCATGGTCACCGATGGTATCCGTTCTTTCAGACATGTGCGAAAGAACAGATACCATGTTAATATATACAGGGTCTCCCAGCTATCTTGTCCACCCAAAATATCTCTGGAACAATAACAGCTATTGGAAAACGACTTTCACCGGTATCAGTGTAGGGCTGGGGCCCATGAATGTACATATTTGGAAACATTCTAAAACGAAAGCATATGTGTTTTTTAACACAAACTTATGTTTTTTTTAAAAAATGGACCTCTTATATTTTTTTTGCAGCAATCCATAGCATGACAAAGCACATACACAATGGCATTGATTGCATCGCACATTCCCATTACATCCCGAGATATTGAGACTCGAAGTTGACGCTTGAAACACCCGACATGCGCTGCTAGCGCACGTCCTGAGGCTCAGGCTACCATGCTAGCCGCAATCGCGATGTGATTGACATTCTTAATCTTCCGTACTTCCATACTTATCAAGAGGTCCGAAACTAATAATACGGTCTGCTGCCATCCTGCTGCGATTACGGGCAGCATCGGGTTCAAGCCTGAGCTATCTGACAAGATAGCTGGGACACCCTGTACATAGCTAAGGCTCACCGGCCACTTGGCCATCTTCTTCTTCCGTGCGAATGCACAAACAGTGCCCGAACTCATACGGGAATCGCAACGCGCCACGAGTAGTGAGTATAATGGGCTGGGGTTCTACTAATATAGTTCGGGAAAGCCGGCACGGGAGCTCAGCGTGTTCGGTCAGAGTGTTAGCTCCCTCTGTTATGAAAAAACTGAGTTAGTCGATCAACAACGAACTTAAACGGATGCCTTACGAGATGGATAGAGCGTCTGCCATGTAAGCAGGAGATCCGGGGTTCCAGTCCCGTTCGGGGCACACATTTTCATCTGTCCCCGTTGACGTATGTCAACGTCTGTAAGCAGCTAAGGGTTTTCATTTCATTGTAATTTAGCTATTAGCAGTGTTGGCCTTCGCACGTCCAAGGGATTCAGGGCAGCTGGGAGTGACGAAGTTTGTTTTCAGGTAGGAAAATTGAAAGATAGTGAGCAGTGTTACTTTCTGCTGCGTGTCATGCAAACTGTTGAGGCTGTGTATACACACTTAAGTAACTTGCGGTTTGCATTGGTGAACACAGGATACCCCTGTTAGTCCTGTAGTTGGTGGGGCAGTGCTTTATCTCACTGAACATTATATTTAATGAAATAGGGTGGTGTTGATGTTCGGCCGGAATATGCAATGCATTGTGTTTCAGGAATGAGTTTGACTGTTCCTGATGTTATTTTTCTTTGTGTCCCTGTTAAAGGCTGCACATGTGGTTAATGTGTTACTGTAAAAGAAACAGGGAAAATTAGCGTTTAATATTTTTCTTTAGATTGCGTCTGCGTTGTCTGTTTGCTACTTGCTTACAATGTCAGCCTTGGTTGGCTGCATTTTATAGTTAGGTTGTGGAACGATATACTTGCTTACGTGTCCTTGAGTTCTTAATTTATTCATGTCATAACTCGTGCTCCACTTGGTGTAACATTTTGATCTCAGTTGAGGGAGATATTGATATTTCCTATGGTCTATCTGGGCAAGGCCTTCTAATATTTTGTGTCAGCTTATGTTCCTTTGGTAAAGTTGATTATTCCTGTGAGGCAAGACTTTTACAGAGTGTGATGTTATTGTACCAAGTACCAAGATCATTTGATATACTGAGCGCTAGTTTCTGATTTATTACATTGGCCTCTGCGTTTTATAAAATTTATTTGCGTTCTGTTTTGTTATTTCGGAAAGATTCGGTTCCAGCCATTCTCCCAGGTATTTAACACTTTCGGAACAAACCAGAGGCTCATTCATTCACTTGATCATAGCCCAGTCATATCTCCCAAACTATGTATCGTACAATGGTGTACTATTGCAGGTACATTCGGTAATACGTACATGCCAACACTGTATGTAAAATGTGTTGCCGTTGCGAATAGGGTCATCAGTAAGGAAGTAATACATTAAGACGCTACCCCTTGAAACTCGAGCTGCGTCTCGGAAGCGTTAAATTTGTTCGTTTTCTTGATTTCCCGCTGTTCCAGGTGCAGTGTGCTAGGAGAATTAATCTAATTGGTGCTTTTCCATGTTTTTTGTTTTTTTTGTTTGTTTCTCTATTTTGTTCAAGCGACGTCATTAGCCCTCCTTTTGTTGTTTGTTGTGCGAGAACTCTGTGAAATGATTCATTGAAGTTTTTGTTGAATTAGGTAGAAGAGCCTGGTCATAGGCACATAGCAGGCAATCAAGATTAAGCCCATTGCGTTTGTGCCCCAGAGAGATATCGTTTGTAAGTTCCTGTATAAGTAACTACTTTCGCCCGTCTGTTATTATTTCCAGCGCGCACTTGAAGAGGAAAGGGAAGAAACAAAGGCCCCGTCGTGCTTCTGTACTGATTTCAAAATTTTTTCACAGTGTCCCTTTGAACTTTACTAGCAGTCTGGTGTTGCTTTAAGTTTGCTGGATGAGATTATTACTATTATTGTTGTGTATAATGGTGTAATTAGATTCAATTACTAACGAAAATGATTTAGAGCACTGGGAACTGCAGCGTACATTTCATAATTCATGTGAAGATTTGAAACAATAGCAAGACTCCTAACGTTGTCCATTGGAGACGATGGGTTCAAATAACACGGCTCTGTCACGAAAGACGCTATTGTTCATTTATCACAGTTCAATTGCTGAGCTGTAATTAAGGTAATCTCTAGTTTAAGACTCCGAAGAAAGACAGATGATCGTGACCACTTGTTCACCAGCCGTTGTAGACGTAACGCGCGGTGCTTGCGATGTTAGCCTGGCGGAGTCTCTGGTCTTTCGCCTGGGGTCGTAAAGCAACAGCTGCTCGACGGGGGAACGGCCACCAGAAGAAGTGGCTCTGCTGCAGGATTAAGGGGAGGGCGCCGCCGTGAACTTGGCGGATAAGCGGGGAGCGAGGTCAAACACTGTAGATCAGTTGCTGCGCCTTGCCTGCTGGAGCAGGAAGATTGTCGCCTCCTCGGTCCCACAGGCGTAGCGAGTTAGCACAAAAACTCTGCCTTCCTTATTTTAATACTTACTAATTAGGTAAACTCTAACACAAGAATTAACGTGTATTTAAAATATGAAACGACTGATTGCTGAGGATCTGACCGTAACCATCTCAATTGTACAAGCCATTGCTGCCGCTAGAATATCGATATTTATTCAATGGTGTCGGTATATATCACTACATTTTCCCCGATACATCGATATCATTAAGGCAATCTCGAGTGCAGATATTTTTAATTTATATTATGTTTTGTAAGAATTTTTGGTACATATTTGAAGTTGTTCTTTGGAAATTGTAGTAGAAAGTGATTTATCTTTCACTGCGTGAAGGAGTCTTGCTACTTTTTGTGCTTTCAGTACAACAAAACTTTCTGTTTCATTGTGTGAAGCAAGTCTATGTGGGACAAAAGAAGAAGTCCGATTGCACTAGGGGCTGGCTTTCTGAACAGAATATCAAGTTTCCGATGTGGAGAAATAGCACACCGGATTCGTAAAAAACAAGATTTGACGCAGCTAGTGTGCAATTTCTTCACTTCAGTATTCTTAGAAAACAGTTGCTGAAAATGATGATCAAAAATCGAAATAACAAGACTGGTCCCTGCTCACGGCGCTACCAACAGAAACTGCAACGATTAGCTTCATCACGCAATTTTGATACTACAACTGCTAGGTCGCTTGGAGATGACAGAAATGAAATACAGGATGTCGATATGACAAATCCTATATGTGACGAAACGAAGCGACGGATCCATTGGGAAACTTTTATTGTGCCACTTATATGCAGTTAGCTTTGTTAGCAAAGTGGTTATAGCCAAGCTAGAAAGTTCATAGTTCTTTCAATTCTTGCTCTAAGGGCAATTGGCAGGCTGCTACTTAAATATACAGCTCTAAAACCAGCAGTATATTTGCAATCTGAAGCCGGTAATTCTATATCTTTTCCCTCGGCATATCAATACTTTTTTCCGATGTATCCAGAGTCGCTGTTGATACTTTTTTTAAATATCGATACATCTGATTCCTGATATATTTAAAAATACAAACCAGGGGCATGTTCCTGCCACACTTTTCGTAAACAGGTGAATCCCGTGCGTCGGTGAGGTCCTCGATGATTTTCAGGCTTAACATTTAGAAAGTGGGAAAAGGAACGGATGTATTTAGAGAGAGAACTAAACTTCAGAAAGAAGAAATAAACATTGTGAGGTTTACCAACGAGATTCCAACTGTCAGAGACAGCAAAGGACATGAAATAGAAGCTGAATGGAACATTACGTTGAAAATCTTGAGAACGAAAGTAGCGTTCGCATAATGTCTCACTACCAAGTAACATATCTCAATGATATTAGGAACCTACATAGAAAGAACTGCCTCAGCATAGTACAGAAAGTAACTAAAAAAGAAATAGAAACACTTTTATTCAAAGAAAATAAATACACGGAAGACGCAAATATGTATGCAGGTCCCCTAGACATTACCAAAGAAGGGATACGGTTCCTAATAGTGAGTAAGATCACAATAAACGATAACGCATGCTCTTCAATGTGCTCTTATGCTGGCCGCAAGGCTGTTGAGGAGTTCTTGTGATGGGGCGCACCTTTCCTTGAGCAGCTTGGCTGACAAATGCTGGATGCTCGCTGGTGCAATGTGCACGTGCTACAACACATCTCTCCAACTCAATGCACACTTTGCTCGATGGCCAGGCCAGCCCATTCCCAAAATCTGGTCTCGTTCCAAGAAATCCTCAGCCTGCGCTGCTTGATGCGGTCGAGTAGATCCATGCATAAAACTGAAGTCAGGACCGGATGCACCTTTGAAAAGACGCGCTTAGAGAACGAGTACAGTGTGGCGATAACGTAGACAGGTAAATGTACCGTATTCAGAGATTTGGAGGTCAATAAGCCCATCAACATTATGGCTCCCCACACCATAACACCTCGACTACCAAAACGATCGTTTCCGACAGTGGTCGCAGGTACACTAAATTACTAAATTATTTGATCGCAGTTCTTGCCCTATAAAGGTTTGTCCGCCACCACTACTCCTACTGAATGTGCTCTTGTCCGAGAAGAGCTTGCGACCCCACTCGTCGCTGGTCCTGTCCCTGTATGCTTGGCGCCATCGTAAACTGTGTCCCCGATGTGTGGGTATCACTGGGACACAGGGCATCGGTCGTCGGGCAGAAACACCAACATCATGTCGTCGCCGTGCCATTGTGGATCGTTAGTTTCGTGCCTTGCAGTCCTGTTCAGTGTACCTGCAATTGCATCCGCTGTTTGACGGGGCTACCTTCCTGGTTGCTGGACGATATATCGGCCATCTGCTGCTGAAACTGACGTCTTCGACCACGTCCCTTTCTTCGTGCATCATTGCCGGAATTCGGTTTGCTTCCCATGCACGTAATACAACGCTCAGAGCAATACAAAACTACACCCTCATACTTCGTCCTTCTTTCACTTTCCAGGTGTCAAGTCAACCAGATGTTGTCTCCGGGCGATGTTCTAATGAACACCACCACAGCCCAACGTAGTTTTTCCCTGATTGACACACAGACCCTCTTCCCGCTTCTTGAACTACCTCGTGCTGCGGCACCTGCCCCACTTGGCGCTATAGTCACACAGACCTCATGCCATGTATGGTCCATCACTCTGTGCACGAATGGTAGACATCTGCTACCATGCACCCGCACATTGATTCCTTTCCATCGAGTAGCTAGTATGTCATGTTACTTTATCTACCTCGCCCTTGAGTTTCACAGACCAGTGTATTTTTGAAATGAGGTGACGAGATAAACGTCAATAAATGTAAAACAAGGCTCATGAAGCGAAGTCGAATTCAATGAGGTCATGCTGAGGGAATCGATTTAGAAAAATCAGACCCTAAAAGAAGTATATGTGATTTAATATTTTGGCATCAAAGTAATTGGTAATAGCTGCCTAAGAAGGAATATAAAAAGCTCACTGGCTGTAGCACGAAAAGCTTTCTGAAGAAGATTAGTTTGTTTTACATCAAATATAAATTTGATAAGTAGTTGTTTCTGAATGTATTTATCTGGAGCATTCTTGTTTCAGTCATCGCAAGAAAACCGAAATGGCTAATATACACTGATGGAAGAAGGAAAGGAACACCAACATGTAAATAAACGTAGGCTCGTTTCTACATCCGAAAGATGGTGTCTATTCACATTTCGTGCCAGTGGCTTAAAAATGGCGCTAGTCGCTTCGCTGTGAGCATGGAGATTAGGTTTGCTTTAAGTACACGTTGTAACGGTCGCGAGCGTTAGTTACATTTGAGATTCGGCGTGGTGAGTTGACGTTAGTCAAGAATGCCTTTAACGCGACAAAGATGCCATTATCAACGCCTCACAGAGTTTGAACAAGATCTATAATAGGGCACGAGAAGTTGGATGTTCCTTCTGCGATACTGAAGAAAGACTTGGCACGAATGTAGCCACTATTCGTGGCTTCTGGCAGCCGTGGTCACGAAAGGCAGTGCCGAGAGGGAAGACCATGGTCTTCGATGTATGACTCTGGCGTATCGTACTGCATATATAGCAGTAATTTTAGCAGCAGTTGGCACCACAATAGTGCCTCAACGAACTGTTACAAATCGGTTACTTCAAAAACAGCAACGAGCCAGACGCCCTGTAGCGTGCATTCAGCTGATCGCAAACCACTGTGTGAAGAGAGAGCTCACTGGAGGGCAGGGTGGAGGTCTGTTATGTTTTCTGATGAAAGCTCATTTTGCTTCAGAGCCAGTGATGGTAGTGTGTTGGTTAGAAGGAGGACGTGCAAGTAACCTGTCTGCGTGCTAGACACACTGAACACAAACCTGCAATTATGGACTGCGATATGATTTCGTATATACATCTAAATCTACATCGACACTCTGCAAATCACATTTAACTGCCTGGCAGAGGGTTCATGGAACCACCTTCACAATTCTCTATTATTCCAATCTCGTATTGCGCGCGGAAAGAATGAACACCTATATCTTTCCGTACGAGTTCTGATTTCCCTCATTTTATTTTGGTGATCGCTCCTCCCTATGTAAGTCGGTGTCAACAAAATATATTCGCATTCTGAGGAGAAAGTTGGTGATTGAAATTTCGTGAGAAGACTCCTTCGCAACGAAAAACGCCTTTCTTTTAATTATGTCCATCTCAAATTCTGTATCATTTCTGTGACACTCTCTCCAATATTTCGCGATAATACAAAACGCGCTGCCTTTCTTTGAACTTTTTCGATGTACTCTGTCAGTCCTATCTGGTAAGGATTCCAGACCCCGCAGCAGTATTCGAAAAGAGGAAGGACAAGCGTAGTGTAGGCAGTCTCCATAGTAGATCTGTTACATTTTCTAAGTGTCCTGCCATAAAACTCAGTCTTTGGTTAGCCTTCCCCACAACATTTTGTATGTGTTCCTTACAATTTAAGTGGTCCGTAATTGTAATACCTAGGTATTTAGCTGAATTACGTATGACAGCAGGAGCACTGTCGTGGTTATCCCACGCGACCTGAAAGTAAACTTGTACGTCTGTCGATCTCTTGTGCTCCTATTCATGAACAGCATTGAAGGGGGTGTATTCCAACAGGATAATGCTCATTCACATATCGCTGCTGTAACCCATGACGCTCTAAAGGGGTGTCGCCGTGTTACCTTTGTCTGTTCGATCACCAATTTTTCTCCAATCCAGCTCATATGGCATATCATAAGACGAAAACTCCGGAGTCATCCACGAAAAGCATTAACCGTCTGTTTTGAAGATCAAGCGCAACAGGCATGGAATTCCATTCCTCAAACTGACATCCGGAACCTGTACATTAGAGTGCATGCGCGTTTACGTGCTTGTATTTGACATTTTGGCGGTGACACCAGTTATTAATGAATCAGCTTTTCACGATTACGGTACCTTATACAGCTCTTACCTTAACCTATGCCCTTGCATTATTAATCACGTAAGTTTGTTACCTAAAAAACCCTATTCCCGAAAGTAAGTTATTCTACACAATTATTTTTGTTATTGCAATTTTATACGTCAGTATAGAAATAAATGATCATGGAACTAAAATTCAACTAGAATCGTTCAATGGTGGAAAGATATTACACTCCTGGAAATTGAAATAAGAACACCGTGAATTCATTGTCCCTGGAAGGGGAAACTTTATTGACACATTCCTGGGGTCAGATACATCACATGATCACACTGACAGAACCACAGGCACATAGACACAGGCAACAGAGCATGCACAATGTCGGCACTAGTACAGTGTATATCCACCTTTCGCAGCAATGCAGGCTGCTATTCTCCCATGGAGACGATCGTAGAGATGCTGGATGTAGTCCTGTGGAACGGCTTGCCATGCCATTTCCACCTGGCGCTTCAGTTGGACCAGTGTTCGTGCTGGAAGTGCAGACCGCGTGAGACGACGCTTCATCCAGTCCCAAACATGCTCAATGGGGGACAGATCCGGAGATCTTGCTGGCCAGGGTAGTTGACTTACACTTTCTAGAGCACGTTGGGTGGCACGGGATACATGAGGACGTGCATTGTCCTGTTGGAACAGCAAGTTCCCTTGCCGGTCTAGGAATGGTAGAACGATGGGTTCGATGACGGTTTGTATGTACCGTGCACTATTCAGTGTCCCCTCGACGATCACCAGAGGTGTACGGCCAGTGTAGGAGATCGCTCCCAACACCATGATGCCGGGTGTTGGCCCTGTGTGCCTCGGTCGTATGCAGCCCTGATTGTGGCCCCCACCTGCACGGCGCCAAACACGCATACGACCATCATTGGACCAAGGCAGAAGCGACTCTCATCGCTGAAGACGACACGTCTCCATTCGTCCCTCCATTCACGCCTGTCGCGACACCACTGGAGGCGGGCTGCACGATGTTGGGGCGTGAGCGGAAGACGGCCTAACGGTGTGCGGGACCGTAGCCGAGCTGCATGGAGACGGTTGCGAATGGTCCTCGCCGATACCCCAGGAGCAACAGTGTCCCTAATTTGCTGGGAAGTGGCGGTGCGGTCCCCTACGGCACTGCGTAGGATCCTACGGTCTTGGCGTGCATCCGTGCGTCGCTGCGGTCCGGTCCCAGGTCGACGTGCACCTTCCGCCGACCACTGGCGACAACATCGATGTACAGTGGAGACCTCACGTCCCACGTGTTGAGCAATTCGGCGGTACGTCCACCCGGCCTCCCGCATGCCCACTATACGCCCTCGCTCAAAGTCCGTCAACTGCACATACGGTTCACGTCCACGCTGTCGCGGCATGCTACCAGTGTTAAAGACTGCGATGGAGCTCCGTATGCCACGGCAAACTGGCTGACACTGACGGCGGCGGTGCACAAATGCTGCGCAGCTAGCGCCATTCGACGGCCAACACCGCGGTTCTTGGTGTGTCCGCTGTGCCGTGCGTGTGATCATTGCTTGTACAGCCCTCTCGCAGTGTCCGGAGCAAGTATTGTTGGTCTGACACACCGGTGTCAATGTGTTCTTTTTTCCATTTCCAGCAGTGTAGTTCAGGACGAGCGAACGGTGTAACTACGGTGGAGTATAGGCACCAGCCCATTATTCATCTTGCCGGATGTAGTAATTCGCCACATCCAGGCTGGCCGGCATACATGACGTGTGTCGACCTGTTCCCGTAGCGCCTCCCCGAATTTTGGAAGCGGAGTGCTATGCGGGTAGGATTGGAATATGACGTCTTATTATCCGTCTGATAGGATGCAATCATCCTGAAGCTGCAGCGTAATTGAAGCAGATCGCACCGACCTGCAACGAGTATGACTACGAAGACGTCGATTGGTGAGCTACAAGGCTGCAGCATGAAATGTATCCCCATAGCCGTCCGCGCAGCAATGACTTTCCTGTGGAACTTGCTGTGAACGTAGTGCAATGTCATGTTTCAGAAATCCAAAAACGCCTTCGACTAAAGGCTAGGCGCGCAGTCCGGAACCGTGAGACTGCTACGGTCGCAGGTTCGAATCCTGCCTCGGGCATGGATGTTTGTGATGTCTTTAGGTTAGTTAGGTTTAAGTAGTTCTAAGTTCTAGGGGACTGATGACCACAGCAGTTGAGTCCCATAGTTCTCAGAGCCATTTGAACTAATTTTAAAGGCTAGTCCAGCGAGGCCCAACGAACGACAGTCGATGAATTCAGCCGAGTTTCGGTCCTCAACATATTGATGTTGTTCGACCGCTCATCCTGACAAAACCAAGGGGTTCGAACCATGGCATTTGGCAATGTGGAATCGTGTCGTCCTTAAAAACTTGGAGAGGGTGTTCCCGTTTTGTTTCAGTTATAAAGATACTTTTTAATTGCAATTTTACCGCTCTATATTAGGAGGGAAGAAGAGGATTCAGCTATTGTCGTACGTGCAGCATTTATTTCGCAGTAAGACGCTGATCACCACAAAAAGAAGAAGAAACGACGCAGCAGGACAGCCTCTCTTTTAAAATCTAGAAAGCAGTGTGTTGGGAGAAAATTAATGTCTAATTTTAAAGATGCATTCGAATACAGGTTCTTTCATTTTTTTCCGAATGAAAATTATAGATTTCAAAATGTTGCTGAAATGTTTTGGCACTAAAATTTGCAAAGATTAAACCGCTTTTAGGCAGCACTCCCAGTTTTGTTTGTTTCTCCGTTTGTCAAAAGTCTCCGTTATCTTTTGCACATCGTGTACATTACTTTGTAGCTGCTCGCTTATTTTCCTCCAGTTGTCTAATTTTTCAATTTGTTCTTCTAATCGTATTTCGTATGGTCCAATGAATATTACCGTTCATGATCAGCTTTAATGCTGTCTATGTTATCCACTCCATACCTCAGTGTTTTTAAGTAGGAGGTGCATTCAAGTTCTAAGGCCTCCGATTTTTTCTCTCCGGACTGGAAAGAGATAGAAACATGCGCATTGTTTTAAAACGTGGCCGCTTTCATTGTCAATACGTCCCAGAGATGGCAGCACCGTACGGCAGATGGAATTTTACCGCCAGTGGCGAGAATGAGAACTGTTTTAAATACTTAAAATGGCGACGTTCCCCTTACTTGAACAGCATGCAATTATTCATTTTCTGAATTTGCGTGGTGAGAAACCAATTGAAATTCATCGACACTTGAAAGAGACATGTGGTGATGGAGTTGTGGATGTGTCGAAAGTGCTTTCGTGGGTGCGACAGTTTAATGAAGGCAGAACATCGTGTGACAACAAAGCGAAACAACCTCGGATTCGCACAAGCCGGTCTGACGACACCATCGAGAAAGTGGAGAGAATTGTTTTGGGGGATCGCCGAATGACTGTTGAACAGATCGCCTCCGGAGTTGGAATTTCTGTAGGTTCTGTGCACGCAATCCTGCATGATGACCTGAAAAAGCGAAAAGTGTCATCCAGGTAGGTGCCACGAATACTGACGGAAGACCACATGGCTGCCCGTGTGGCATGTTGCCAAGCAACAACAGCATGAATGGGACTTTCTTTTCGTCGGTTGTGACAATGTATGAGACGTGGATGCCATTTTTCAATCCAGAAACACAGGGCCAGTCAGCTCAATGGAAACACACAGATTCACCGCCACCAAAAAAATTTCGGGTAACCGCCAGTGTTAAAAAATGATGGTGCACATGTTCTGGGACAGTGAGGGCGTAATCCTTACCCATTGCGTTCCAAAGGACACTACGGTAACAGTTGCATCCTACGAAAATGTTTTGAAGAACAAATTCCTTCCTGCACTGCAACCAAAACGTCCGGGAAGGGCTGCACGTGTGCTGTTTCACCAAGACAACGCACCCGCACATCGAGCTAACGTTACGCAACAGTTTCTTCGTGATAACAACTTTGAAGTGATTCCTCATGCTCCCTGCTCACCTGACCTCGCTCCTAGTGACTTTGGGCTTTTTCCAACAATGAAAGACACTCTCCGTGGCCGAACATTCACCAGCCGTGCTGCTATTGCCTGAGCGATTTTCCAGTGGTCAAAACAGACTCCTAATGAAGCCTTCGACGCTGCCATGGAATCATGGCGTCAGTGTTGTGAGAAATGTGTGCGTCTGCAGGGCAATTACTTCGAGAAGTAACGCTAGTTTCATCGATTTCGGGTGAGTAGTTAGTTAGAAAAAAAAATCGGAGGCCTTAGAACTTGGATGCACCTCGTACAACAAACACACTCCCGGTTCAAATACGCAGCAAATCGGTATGGATCCAACAAACATTCAACCCGGCGACCACACAAGGAGACGGATCTCAAGGCGAACCCACCGCCAAAGCTTTTATATTAGCGCTAGCATACCGAAACGCAAACAGGTCCTAACCGCTTCGTCGGCTCCGATTTGCCGCCCGAATTCAATAAGCGAACCCCGGCCAACGAGGCGGATGGCTGTTGTTGTTCGTTGGCTTTCATTGGCCTAGGGACTACGAGACTTAAGAGCGAGGACACCCTTTGTGGCTTCTCTTACAACCCTTGCTTCGCTTCCATTTCCTCCGCGGGGAAACAGCCAGAGCGCTGCGGCTATCTTCACGCGTGGAGGAAATTGTACACGTGTACCGAATGTCCGCGCCCTTACGGCGACACACCACACCGGCCGGCAGTCGTCGCTAACGAGCTCCTCTAGTTTTTCTGGCCCGCCTTCTGCCTTAGCCAACCGCCAGCATTCCGGAGCGGCTTCCAACTACCAATTGCCTTCTCTCGCTGGAGTACTGGAGCTATTTCTGTGAGGCCGGGTACTTGTTTCTCGAACAGAAACCGATCGACATCAGCACGGTATATACAAGTGATGCAGGTCTGCCACGTACATTGCTAAACATTAAATTTGCAACACCATCATGACGGAATGCAACAAACGGCAAAACGGCATGAAATGCATTACATACAGCCGCGTGGAGTAGCTACCCGGTCTGAGGCGCCCTACCACGGTTCGCACGGCTCCCCCCGTTGGGAGTTAGAGTCCTCCCTCGCACATGGGTGTGTTTGTTGCCTTTCGGGTAAGTTAGATTATGTAGTGTGTAAACCTAGGGACCGGTGACCTCAGCAGTTTGGTCTCATAGGAATATACCACCACGACCACCGTACTACACGCTTTGTAATTCAAATGAAATAGCAAAAGTCATTTGCTACTTTCAGTGTCTCATTTCCTAATCTAACTCCCTCGGCATCACCCGACTTAATTGGACTGCATTTCATTATCCGTGTTTTGCTTTTGTTAATGTTCATCTTATATCCTCCTTTGATGGCACTGTCCATTCCGTTCAATTGCTCTTCCAGGTCCTTTACTGTCTCTGGAGAATTACAATTTCATCGGCGAACCTAAAAGTTTTTATTTCTTCTCCATGGATTTTAATTTCTACTTCGAATTTTCCTTTTGATTGCTTTACTGATTGCTCAATATACAGATTGAATAACATCGGGGATAGGCTACATCCCTGTCTCACTGCCTTCCCAACCACTGTCTCCCTTTCATGCCACGCGACTCTTATAACTGCCATCTGATTTCTGTACAAATCGTAAATAGCCTTTGGCTCCCTGTATTGACCCCTGCCGCCATCAGAATTTAAAAAGAGAGTAAGCCAGTCAACATTGTAAACAGTCTATTTTAACGCAACCACAAATGTACATAGGACTACCACCGCCTATTTGGTAGAAGCAAAAGTTCGTAGCGTTTTTGTTTTGTTTGTTGTTATTCCGGTTGCTGTGGGTTTATTTATCGATTGTCATATTTTATTTGTAGTTCACTGATGCCGTTAAAGTTTACATGTGTCATTCCGTCATTCGGAGTTAGTGAGTGGAGCTGTGGAATCTAGAAAGTGGTGTGACAGTTGGAGAAATCGGAACATTTAAGCCACATTCTTCTTCTTCGGTGCAGGGCTGACAGCAGCGGAGGTAGCCAGAAATGGGGACAATGCCATTCGATAGAGCGGGGCAAGGTAAAGGTTCCTCGAAGATCTTCAGGGTTTGAGACTTATGCATCTCTGCGTCTCTGCTTGCCCATCATCATTCGCCTGGTGAACAACACCGACCACCCCTATTCTGTATCACTGACGGTGGCGATAAACAGGTCTTTGTCCTGACACATTGAGAAGAATGGGCGAGGTTCTAGGCACGCAGTCCGGAACCGTGCGACTGCTACGGTCGCAGATTCGAATCCTGCCTCGGGCATGGATGTGTGTGATGTCCTTAGGTTAGTTAGGTTTAAGTAGTTCTAAGTTCTAGGGACTGATGACCACAGCAGTTGAGTCCCATAGTGCTCAGAGCCATTTGAACCATTTGAGAAGAATGGAATGGTTGAGCCTAAACAAAGCCGCAACTCCGCGTACAGAGATCGGCCCGCATTTAACAAAAGATAATGGCATGCGTCTGGTGGAACAGCGACGGAATGTTGTACTATGAACTGCTTCACGGAGGTATAACAATCACTGCTGGAGGTCTCTGTCAACGACTGAGACGTCTTGCAGACGCAATCCAAGATGAACGGCCAGGAAGACTGCGTGAAGTGACGCTACTCCACGATAACGCTCTCCCGGGTTATGCTAGACTGACAAAAAGAACTATACAGGAGTTTGGTAAGGAAGTCGTTCCGCTCCGACCTTATTCACCTGATCTTGATCCGAACCTCCTTTCGGGATAGAAATGCGCTATGAAGAAAAAAATGGTTCAAATGGCTCTGAGCGCTGTGGGACTTAACATCTTAGGTCATCGGTCCCCTAGAACTTAGAACTACTTAAACCTAAGGACATCACACAATACCCAGCCATCACGAGGCAGAGAAAATCCCTGACCCCGCCGGGAATGCGCTATGAACATGAATAAAGTTGTTTGCCTCAAAAGTAAGTGATCTCTACTGTCGCGGAGTCGAACAGTTACACAATAGTTAGCAGAATGTTGTAAATAGTGAAATCTCTGTTATGTGTACCTTGTATGTTTATTAAACTTATGGAAAAACGCTACGAACTTCCTCACCAACCCAATATATTCCGCATACACGGAAGGAGTAAGGAAACATTACGTACCAGTAATTCTCAATCAGAAATCACAGTTCAGTGTTATTTGTTTTTGAGGAGGTCATGTAATGCCTCACCTGTGAACGGGAAACATATCCAGACCGCGTCGAAATACGGCAGCCGTAGGATAGTGACTATCGAGTCAGTCGGTCGCTCCCGATATTGCTGCTCGAGGTGATCAAAAACATTGGTCTGCCTGGAGGGTTGTAACATCAGAGCCTAACACAAAAATCAAACACACGGAAGTTTAGGAGGAAACAAAATTAAACTTCCCTGCTTAACAGGATATATCATCTTATTTCAGTGATTATAGTATCGAGTTCAATTTAAAAGAACTTAGCAGTAGTAGTTCAGTTGTCATTATGACGATGCACTCACTCTGGCTTGGAGGCCAGCAGTGATTCGGTTGCGTAGAGTGTCATAAGACCGTTTTACTCACTCCTGAGACAACGTGGCCCTCTGCTGTTGTAACTCGTCCTTAATATCCTGGAAAACCACACTGGAACGGGGTGACGTCGGAGATGGTCCCAAAATTGTCCTGTCGGGGATATGTTGCCATGGTAGTAACTCTGCATCCCGAAATTCGCAGATACACGCGCCTTGCGTAGACGGATGCTGTCCTGTTAAAAAATGGCACCACGATACCACTGCATTAGAGCTAACACACGCGGAGCCAGGATGTCTGAACCGTACCATTTTGCTGACAGAAATTCCTCTTTCGCTATTAGCTGTGACGTGAAGTCATACCCAGTAGCAGTTCGTACCATGACGCCAAGCGTAGCGCCACTGTGTCTCTCCAAAACGCTGGAAGACTGGGAACTTCTTCAGGTCCCCTCCTTACCTGCCGGTGATCATCATCAGAGATAAACGGCTATCCATATAAACCTGAACTACATAAGAAAGTCATACGTTCTGTCCAATACCTCGGAAAAGTTGTTTAAATGATATCAGTAGCTCTGGGAGAATTAGAAGTACCTCCCCTTGCTGGAAACTTCATTGTTGTTTCTGTGCATGAGGTCCGTTTTTCGTCATAATGCCGCGCTTGATCGTCTCGTGTTGGTTCGTTTGTAGCCTTGTCTGTCTCTGTTTGTGAAGCCTGTGAGTGAGTAATTCCGGTTGCACCACAATAACCAGCAAACTTGTGAGTAGTTCCCAGTCATTAGCTGTCAGTAACATGCAGTACACACTTCGAGAGCAGGTTCTCATTGTGAAAACGTATTTGAACAGAGACTCATCAGTTACAACACACCGATCATTCACGAGAGAAATCAATACGCGCGATGCTCCAACAAAGACAACAATTTTGTCGATTGCAATGAAGCTCGAGGCAACTGATATACTGAACAAAGTTTTAAACATAGACCATCAATGAGTGCGAAAGTTATTGACAGCATTCGAAGATGCATGGAGAGCTTTCCAAGGAAATCGTTGCGTCGATCCAGCCAGAGAACAGACGTTTCGTAGGGCACATGTGAGAGAGCTGTGAAGAAATAGGCTTTGCGACCATGCAGAGTGCACATGACATAAACATTGCAAGGAAAGAATAAGATACTGTTGATAGTTTCAGGGGTTTCTTTTTGAACATCGAGACATTCTCTCCGTAACTTGGTTTACACATGAGGGATGGTTCCACATGTCAGGTTACATCAACACACAAAACAGCGTACACTTGGCTTGTGTAGACCATCGTATCATACACGATACGCCACTGCATGATAAAAAGGTTGGAGAGTGGAGCGTGGTGCTAACTTACAGGATTGTTTAACTCATTTTCTTTGATACGAGCGTAGACACTACAGTTTACACGGGCATCTTCAGCACATCTGTAGAACAGCAGGATAACATCGAACTTGCCTGCCGTTGTGACAGAATGGTTCTAGGCGCTTCATTCAGTCCGGGACCACCCTGCTGCTACGGTCACAGCTTCGAATCCTGCCTCGGGTATTTATGTGTGTGATGTCCTTAGGTTAGTTAGGTTTAAGTAGTTCTAAGTTCTAGGGGACTGATGACCACGGTAGTTAAGTTCCATAGTGTTTAGAGCCATTTGAATCATTTTTGAGCATCGAACTTATAGGTTATTTCCAACAACATGGCGTAACGTGTAACTCGTCTGTTGTTTCTATACAACTGTTACCCAGTTTCGTTGGTGACCGAATAGTAACAGAAACTTTTTGGGCCCTCTAATTACCTGATCTATCCCCCCTACCCCCACATGTTTCTTTTCTGCTTTTGTGGTAGTATCTTAAAAGCCGATTGTTCAAGAATATACTACTGCAGAATTGCTTGTGGTCAATACCCACATCAACAAAAAACACTGAATAGGACATATTTCACAGAACACATCTGGGATGCAATCGGAAACCAGCATCACACCCAGAAAGCACGACGCTGCAATTGGAGGAAATTGCATGATCTATAGATAGACATCTGGTACCACATGACTACGGATACGTACCAAGAACTTTTAGAATCCGTCACAAGCAGCATCGTTCTTATATGACGCATTAAATGTGGACCAACACGGTATCAAGTACGTGGTCATAATGATTCGTCACATCAGCGTACAGGGTGAATCACCTAAAATTTGCACTCAGTCTGCAAAGGAACGTTTCCTAGCATCCGTGGAAGATGGCCTGTTAGGAGGCTGCCGTACCACTGCGTATCCAGTGTTGCATCTATGAAAAACGGTCCTCTGAAGTGATGGTTTACTAATCTACACCACATGTTTACACTCCGTGATCGCTCACGTTTCACCTGACAAACTCACCTCGATTGTCAACAGACAAATATTGCATGGTTCGGCCGATTACCTGGCTATGAATAGTAAATGTGTCTTCGTCACTAAACAAGATGCATAGGTTAACACGAATCTCATAATCATTTCCATGCAGCTATTGATGGAGAGAGGTGTGAATGGGATGGGACCTGTGACAGTGGAGAGAATGCGTAGGACACTTACCTGACTCGTCCCATTTCCTCGTGTTATTGCACGGGAGCTAACATGCGGATACACTTCAACAGCAGCAAGAACAATAATTTTCCTTTTTGATGTCGACACTTGTTTCCTTCTGTTATGTTGTGTAAGTGTTACACTACCACTTTCTCGTAACTGGTCGATGAGGTTGAAAATAATTGCCGAGATGCTTGAGGTGTATTGCGAAATCTTGCCGCATACACCCTACGAGAACGAACTGCTTGCATCATACACCCTCCATACACCATTAGCATCTCGGCTTTTTCTGGATTGGTAAACCCCATCGTCAACTCATGACCTACTGTTTGGGCTGTCAAACAGTGACCAGAAAGACGCCGTGCTCTCAAGGAACACACGAGCATACCGTAAGAAAACATGGAGATATCGTACCTTGTAATTACGTAAGTTGAATAGCACAAATAAGCGTCAGAGCGGAAACTTTGAAAATGCGATATCTCTCAAACGACTCGCACTAGAATCCTGCAACAAACACCACTTTTGTTGTAATTCACCCTACTTTTTGTCTGCAGCCATTGCCCCAGTTAAAGAAGTTCATGCTTGCACAGAAATACACTTGATAAATATTATTACAATTTGATGGTTAGCTAAGAATACGTGCCGCCGATTAGCAATCCATTCCGTGACAACCGCACATCAATAGCGTTTTCCATGTCTGCAATATGTGCGATGTTACGTTTTAGCTGATCCACCGTGCAATATGCGGTATGAAGTGGATTATATTTTATTTTCAGTGTCAAGTAAACTTTTCACACTATATATGACATGCCAAAGAACCTACATTTAACACATTTCATTTACGACGCATCTGTTTAAATGCGGCATTGAGTATTACAACTTTTCTTTGTTTGTTTAGTTTCTCGTCATAGTTGCATGCATATTTCTTAATGTTGGATATTTATGAACAAGTCCTTTCATTTCCACAGCATTACCTGCATCTTTGTGATTGTAATATAATTCCAGCGTAAAATAAAAAGGTTTCGCTATGTGAAATTTAAAATTTTCCCAGCGAACAAAATATTGAAAAGATTTCGGGCTTGCAGCCGGTCGTCGTTATCTTCCATCGACGATATTTCGATTGGACAACTGCCAGCCATTCTCACGTGAGCCATCGAAGACTGACATATTACGAAACGGAGGGCGTCTTCGTCAGTCTTCGATGGCTCACCTGAGGATGACTGGCAGTTGTTCAGTCGAAATATCGTCGATGGAAGATAACGACGACCGGCAGCAAGCCCGAAATCTTTTTGAAGGTTTCGTTATGTTGTTACAGTATGCATTCAAAACAATTGTCCTTGGCAAAAATGTCTTCCTTAGACTGGGAAGCTTAGTAAATGACACATGAAGTTGGAATTTATACCGTAAGAACAGAAAAAACTTGTGTATATTACACTGGAACCATTTTACAATCACATGATGAAGGTGGCGGCAATGGTTCGATA
Source organism: Schistocerca gregaria (assembly GCF_023897955.1). Lineage (NCBI taxonomy): Eukaryota > Metazoa > Arthropoda > Insecta > Orthoptera > Acrididae > Schistocerca > Schistocerca gregaria. The sequence continues at coordinate 101,373,702 of NC_064920.1, forward strand.
ACGAACTGAAGCGTTCGAAAGTAGACATCAGTTCTGTATGTAACTGTAACAGGAAATAAGATGATAAAATATAGTTGCTGGTCCTTTAAGCCAAGGGCATGTTGGAAATACATAGACGAGCTTCTGTTCACAGCCGTCCGGAGTGGAGAGCGGTTCTAGGCGCTAAAGTCTGGAACCGCGCGACCGCTACGTCGAAGGTTCGAATCCTGCCTCTGGCATGGATGTGTGTGTTGTCTTTAGGTTAGTTAGGTTTAAGTAGTTCTAAGTTATAGGAGACTGATGACCTCAGAAGTTAAGTCCCATAGTGCTCAGAGCCATTTGAACCATTTGTTATTCACATCTCAAGCAATAACTAACCGACTCCATCCCACAGACAACGTCGGTAGATGCTGCGAGCCTGACCAACGTAGGCATTTTATTTATAGATCTGAATTAATGTTTTTGTGCTATTCCATACCTGAGCACCGTACTTGTTTATTTAATATGGGGATACACCAAAACTGAGCAGGGAAACGGCAACTAACTCTACATAGTCGCCACTTATAAATGTACTGGTATCTCTCGACTGGTTTAGTGCTGTTAAACGCTGAAGTACAAAAACTTCTCTTAAGGAGAAAAACTGCGGTACGTGGTTTAAAAAATAAAATCCGCTCATTCATCTGTAATTAATTAAACATGAACAAATTATTGGATAGAACCAGAAAAACTAATGATTATTATTACCTTGAATGATTAGTAGCAGGTTGCGCTGTACTCCAGGACAAGTGTCGTTGATGGACGATGGCAAGAAAAAGGATGAGCTGTTTGCACAACTCGTAGTCTAAATGTACCGAATGGAATTTTTCAGTTAAAAATGTATAAATATTAGAAAATGGTTCTGATGAAGAGATATATTGCAGTAGTTCACTAGTACAAAATTAGTGGTATTACGTTGAGCACGATACATCGTATGACTAGATATTCGTAATAGAAAGAAGTGAAACGAAATGGACGATAAGATAAAATCATCTTTTGGGAATGTGAAGACTACGATTTTGTTACAAGCATTCAGGAAACTTGAATAACATCTGTAAAAGAAGTCGTGTACAAGACGCTACTGCTACCAGTGGTAGAGTATTGCTGCAATATCAGAAGTTCTTTTCAAGAAGGGGGAGAACAGACATCACATGCAAGCAGGAGGCTGTACTTGTGGTGTAACATGTACATATAGCTCCTAGTATAGCTCATAGAAAAGTGTAACAGTAACGCTTGAGGAACTGAAATGGGAAACCCAAATCCAATGATGAAGTTGGTTGCGCAAAATCCTACTGGGTAAATATAGAGACCCTGTATCCGGAAAAGAATGATTATTATACCGCCACCATGGTGAATCTCGGGTAGGGGCAATGAGAATGAGAGAAGACACATCATTTGGAGTACCGCTTCAAATAGGCAGTCATTATGCCATCAGCCCACAAGTAAATGAAGTGTGAGCGGACAAATAATACTGACACGAAATAACCCGCGCCATGCACTGTACAGTGCCTTGCAGCGTATGTATGTACTTGCAGATGTGAAAATGGGAGAGTTCAATAGGAAAAATTTTAACACTATTCATAGTTTTTAACTATCTTTTCTACATTTATTTTGCATGCAGTTGCACCCTGTTAATGTCACTTCCAAAAGTACACTATATGTGCTTTTGTATAGAGGTTACTTCTTAGTGGCTGCCTATAAAAACACGTCTGTAAGATCTACATTCGAGGCAACAGAAGCCAAGGAGTTCATAGAACCATTGTCAATGGCAAATCTAGGGCGAGAAGGCCTCGAGCAAAATCATTGATTTCTTCTCATGTATGTGTTCATCTTTAATTCATGTCTTGAAACGCTGCATGCGAAGATTTAGAACGATTCCTTTACTGTCGAGATGATGTAATTTTATTATAATTTTTTCGATATTAAGAGATATACAAGCAAGTACATTACACAAATAGCACATGGTACAATAACAATTGAGAGAATCATAATGACAGTATATGAGCCTACCCTCTGTCGATTTAAACCACTAGCTGAAACTTCAACTTTACCGATGATAACCAATATTACCCTGTTCGATTGACCGGTGTGAAACCAGTGGACTGAGAATAAGTGACTGGCTGCGCCTGAACACTTCCTGCAAGCCTTTTGCTATTAAGTATTTTATTTTATATTGAATACAAGTATACCTTGCAATATTAACCTAACCAGCGAGTAACATGCAACATAATGCGACACAGTCCATTTCTAACTAGAATTAAATCTTGTGTAATGTACGTTTTGTGTTCGCAGTTGTGTTACGATATCAAGTGGTAATGTACAACGTTTTCTCATAGGTTGTCCGAAGACTATACTTATGCCTAATCGAGCAGGGCGCCAGTGTTCTATTTGGATACATAAAACGTGATGTTTCCCGTTCGCTGTTTCAGTATAATGACTGATTTTTGAAAGACGTGAAGGAATGCTGGCTAGAAACCACCATAAGAATTTCTGGTATTTTCTACTGTTCTTGTTGTTGTGAGACATGATGTTGAGTGTTCTGCAGCGTTCGTAAATATTACGACGTCTATGTATTTAATTGCTGTGTAATATACTAAAGCTATTTGAAGGACATCGTTAGTCCATCCTTTACAGAGTGTGGCGGTATGCCACATAACGTGATAAACATGATATTAAATAAACTCACAAATATACCAAAACTTACGTAACGAAATGTAAATATCATCTCTTCTCAGATAAATAACGAAGACTCTGCAATCCATTAATATGATGTGCAAATATAATTGCAATCTCAGTTTTTTTATTTTTTGTTAAAAGATCTTTCTCCACGAGGACATGTGAGTTTCATGTAATATTTTGCCTAAATATAATCACATACACATATTATTTAAAATTACTGACTTTCGAAAGCATTTCAAAGAAATTTCTTTATGGAAATCTGTAGGGGAACATTGATGCAGAGGTCAGCATCATTGTTCTATATGATAATGGCCCATATCTTAATATCCGCTGCTTTTGACAAGTAAAAACAAATGCAAATGTATGAGATTTCTCTTGATTCATCGTTCTTCCTAAAGAACAATAAAAGTATTTGCGAGTAAACTGAGTTCAGTAAATTTCTTCGATCGACACTTGACGAAATTTCGAGGATTTTCCTAGCTTTACAATTGCACATGGTGGCGTCTTAATACAGAAACACATAGTCGGGCAAATTAACTGCGAGAAGCACAATAACTGAGTCACTGACGTAAATAATTTTCCAGTTGTGAAGCAGGCACAATCGCATTAACTCCGACTTTTCATAATAGAGGGTGATTCTAAAGTCACTATACATTTCAATGACATTATAGGTCACTACACATTTCAGTGATATGGTAAGTCACTGTTAATTTCAGTGATGTATTAACGGAATATTTGTTTCTTGGAGGTTCTACGACAGAATGCTAACCAAAGAAGAACGAGTCGCTGTTGTTTCTGCTCGTCTTCGAGGAATGACGTATGAACAGGTGTGGACAGACTTTGCCCGTCGATTACGGAAAACAGGCTCCACAGGGATTGCTATCAAGACCCTACTCAATAACTTCCACCATACTGGTAGAGTTGCAAATGAAGAACGTCCAGGGAGGATAAACGGACACTGTGCAAGTGTCCACCATACGATCACAAGTAGACCTTCCGCATCTACTAGGACACTTAGTAGGGAGCTTGGTATTCCTCAAACCACAGTATGGAGATTTCTTCGTCATAAGCTGCACAAACGTGCGTACCACATCCAGGTCGTACATAAGCTTGATGCGAAGGACTACGCAGCCAAAGAAGCTATGTGTCATGACCTGCTACAAGCTGTGGAAAAAGATAATTTGATGCAAAATGTCTTCTTCAGTGATGAAGCTACATTTCATTCCTGTGGACATGTGAACAGAAGCAACTGCAGGATCTGGGCAGACAAACAAACAAGTGAGCTGCAAGAGTGGCAACAGGACACAACAAAAGAGAATGTGTGGTCAGGGATAACGAGGTCAACAGTGTACGGGCATTTCTTCTTTGCAGAATAAACCGTTACTGGAGCCACATACCTAGGTATTTCTGAACAGTTTTTGGAGCTCCAGTTGATATCTGATGGGGTTATGAATACTGTTGTTTTTCAACAGGATGGTTCATCGCCCCATTTTGCCGTCGTTGTTCGGGATTACCTGAATCAAGCAATTCCCAGCAGATGGATTGGTCGTGCCTCTCCACGGATGTGGGCACCCCCATCTCCTGACTAGACACCCTTAGACTTTTTTGCATAGGGGTTTATCAAGTCTAAGGTAAACCAGGTGAATATCCGCAGCACTTAACACTTAACACAGCGGATTCGAGCCGCAGCTGCTGAGATTACACCAGATGTGTTTGGGCAGGTTTTTTGGTCTACAGTGGAGCGCTGGAGGATGCGCCTACAAATTCAAGATGGTCACATTGAAACATACTGAAATTATGTCCTATTGTAACGTAAGTTGCAGTGGCATTGCAAATTGATTAATAAAATTTGTTTAAATAGAAGATGTATAGTGACTTTAGAAGCACCCTGTATATAAAAGCCAATACTTAAAGAACCAATACAAGACCTTTATTGTGATTAAAATTGAGTATATGTTAAAACTAGTTATACAACATATGCAGCACATTGCCAAACTTCATCAGTCATGCACCATCCTTTAACTTGAAATGCAAGGGGTGTTTTCATGGAACAAATGACATTCGAAAATGAATTGAGTTTCTTTAATGTATTAATAATTTTGCTGGTACTGAAAACGGAAATTTGTTTTGTTTGCTTATAGCTCTTTTCCAAAAAGTTATTGAATTTTAACCTATTCTTGTAGTAATTCGTCTTAATTTAATGTCATTTACGCACTATTCTTGTGTAGTCCATTAATAATGTAGCGTATAGACTGTTAAATACAGTACTGAATAGAATTTCGAGATTGCAACGCTTTTAAATTTGAATGGTATATAATTTCCTAGGTAAATAATCATGTTATACCTTGGACCAGATTTTCATTTTGAAAAACCTTATTTTCCTGAAGCAGTTTTCGTAATTCCAGAAAAGGACTGTAATACACGTAAAGTGAGAACGGTATAAGAAAACATTAAACTTCAGTTACTGGGATGACTAGAGGCGAAAGTCTGTGAAGTGTTCCTAGGTACACGACTCTGTCCTCTTATAATCATGTAACGAGTAGTTATTGACAAAAAAGTTGTTAGGTAGAAGGTTTATGGAATTAGCTAATTAAATATCATACTACATTAAACGCAAACCGTCTTAACGATTACATGTACGACCTACGATTCCTTTACTGTGTTGGAGCAGAGTCGCTTGAATTGTGAAGATGGCACAGCAAGTGATTTGTCAGTCCGTCCCCACAGCCACACGTCGCGGGACTGCAGAACCGCTCGCCTGCAGGAGCGACCTGCAGAGTGGCGAGTGGTGGAGGTGATTAACAGCGCGGCCTCACCGGAAGATAGCGCTGACGTACGCGGCTGCAGGCAGCACTTGCAGTGTTCCCCAGGGCTCAGGGCTAGGCCTGCAGATAATGACTACCACAGTGTCCTGCAGCAAGTGGTGACAGCCATGTTAGGGTGTCCCTCCAGATGCCAACAGGTGTCACAAAACATCCAGCTACACACACACACACATACACACTCACAAATGTACAGTGGCTGGGAATACTATTAGGAGCATACATACATATTTTGTATGACAGACAGTCCTCACAAAGATTACAATTTAGTGAATTTGGATGTCATGGAACACAAGAATTGACTCAAATTTTGTTTCATTAAGAATACATTTCATTTCTAATTACTATTTACATATTTTCAGTCTGAGTGATCTCATCTTTTTTCAACTATTTCCAAGTAAATGTGGGATGGTGCACATCTTCTTGACTTTATGTTTGTAAATAAACTTTGGTATATTTGTCAAGGTATCAACCTGGTGTTATAACAATGAATGAAGATTTAATGTGGAGATTATAAAATGTAATTTTTCTCTACTTGGGAAAAGGTTTTAATACTTCCCTTCTTCTCCTTGTTCTCAGAATAAGCTGCAAGGTGGAGTAAGAATTCCAATAATCACTAAAAACCATAATGTGTTAGAAAAAATTTGACAACTATAATTTTAATGAATTCTCACTGAATATTTTCTGTAGTACAAATCGATACAACAGCTCTTTCGCCACAGACTACTTGGAAAATGTTGTTGTTTAACACTCACAAAGCTGTTAATTTCATCCCTATAAATTAATGTAGTTACTCTTAAAACCGTTTGGAATATTGTGCAACCTGTAGTCTGAAAAGTTTCAGTTATAATTTCTGGAAAACTCTTCATGAATCTTCAATCAGAAAGTTTTCCACAAACTCTTAATAGAAGTTTATAGCTTCTTAGATAAACTACCATCTCCATAAATTCTTGGAACAGCTATTACCAAAACAATATTTCTAAATAGACCTGCACTGGTTGATTATAGTTTTTAAATGTAACAAACTTTATCAGCTTACACTGGCTATGTTCTTTGGTTACTACATTATTCAAGGATGCATACCTCTGAAGAGCATGATGTTTGTATATAACGAAAATCATCACATAATTAGTGCCTAAGAACATTTACTTTTTGTGTCCTTATACTGCTCGACTGTCTACGAAGTTTGCAGTATGGATATGAGTCAGAAGTCACAGTGTACATGGAATTATTAGTCTGATGTGTACAGCATTTGCACCGAGGGTAAACTAAAGGAAGATGGAAGTAATGACATTGCCTACAGGATTAATACCAAAATTGTTGACCACAAATTACACACTGTGTTGGAATTCTGCTATCTTGGAAGCAACATAATAGATGACAGATGAGGCGAGGATCACATAATGATCAGATTAGTACAATGAAAGAGGGCATTCATAGCAAAGAGAAGTCCATTAGTATCAAACATCAGTATTATTCTGAGGAAGACAATTCTCATAATATATGTTTGGAGCACAGCACCATACAGATGAACATATGTCATGAAATGTGTGGGGAAACCAGAAAAAAGTTGAGCAGAAAGTCTGTTAAAAGTGAGGCTACAGAAGGATGTAGGTCGACTAACAAGATAAAAAAAAGGAGGCTCTTGTTTGAGTTAGTGAAGAAAGAACCACATGGAGAATCTTATGAAGAACAAAGATGGTGATAGAAAACACACTAGGGAATAAATTCATTGGTACAATAGGAAAAGATTCATCCAGGAGAGGATTTTGTGGCAGACATCATCAGACCTGCCAGAAGGTTGACGGCTAACAGAATAAAAATCTTTATTTAAAACGTTTTGAGTGTCTGCATCAGATTTATAGCGAAAACTAATCAAATTAAAAATACTGAAAAAAGTTGAAAAAGCCTCAACATACACCATCGAAATCTTCCTTAGTTATGCTCAACAGATGGCCCCACCATCATATCACTATCTTGTTGCTCTGTCAGAAATAGTTTCTGCTATTTATGTGATGGAAAGTGTGCACATGGTCTGGTTGGCTTCAGATATGTTATGACTGTGGATTTTCAGTAAAACTGATTATTTATTGTTCTTGTTAGCTTTCATAAACAATTGTTAATAATCGGAAGACCTACAGTGGCTAATTTCAATAGGAAGAAAAAATTGAATAATTTCGTACATGAGGGGCTTTCAAATAAAACTATTAAGCAACCTTCGCATTGGCTCAGTTTAGTACCAGAGAAATTAATGAATGCATTTGCCAAAGGAAACGTACGTCTTTTAATCATTGTGTTAATAGTCAATTACGAAACATTTTATGAGTGAAGTTATCATTTACAAAATACAGGTCATGTAGTTCAGTCTCTGAGGTGCTTTGATAAAGGTACTTCTTTTTACGAATCAATCGATATGCAAGGCACCTTCATAGCCACTGCAGCGACAGTGAGAATTTATCCTCATTGTTACCATCAAATTATACAAGAAGGGAGTTAATCTGTTTCCGATGCTGCAATGATCTTTAGAAATGTGAGGTTCATACTCAATCATTCTGGAATAAAACGGAAGTAGTATCAGTATCCTGATGAGCTGACTGTTTCATCACATACTGTGCAACAGCAATAAATGCAGAGTACCACCTTCTCTCAAAATTACCGACTTTCGAAAGCATTTCAACCAAGATAGTAACAAATAAAAGTGATTTCATATGTCAGTAGTTTAGTTGAAATATTCCAGCCTCAGCTAATTATATTAACAGCATAATCTTGATATCTATAACATTGAAAGTAATTTCTGTTTAATAAGAGAGATACTGAAACGATCCCTACTACGACTCTTGTCAAAAAATTCATATCACCAATTTTTCGAGCATTTTTTCCCGATATAAAGGATATATCAGATTTATGGGTAGATATTGCAGCAATAGTGACATACAGTGTATGATACAGAATCTGTGTGTCTACGATGTGGCATGTAAGCAGTTCACCCGGTGTTACTTGCACCTTTGTTGGTGGACATTTAAAAAGTAGATCTTAGTTTTTACCATCACAGTTCTTGCCAGGTACCAGCACACAGTGAAGCTGGATCACGCTGTACTCACCCTCCATATAATGCATATAGAGTTCAGTCAATCTACTGAGTAGTTATCGATGAATAGATATGAAAATCATACTGTACAGGTTGATAACCTCCTCCAGTTTGGAAGACAGCTAAAACAACTCAAAACTATAACAAATGTAAGTTCTGCAATTTCGAAATAAAACAGATAATAGGCCGGCTAGAGTGGCCGACCGGTTCTGGGCCCTCCAGTCTGGAATAGCGCGACCGCTACGGTCACAAGTTCGAATCCTGCCTCGGGCGTGGATGTGTGTGATCTCGTTACGCTAGTTAGGTTTAAGTAGTTCTAAGTTCTGTGAGACTGATGACCTCAGATGTTAAGTCCCATAGCACTCAGAGCCATTTGAACCATTTTTGAACAGATAATATAACTTACATGTATGTTAGAATACACCAGCTGTTTCATGCAGAAAAATTTGTATCTATCGACTAAGAGTTAGGATCTCATTTGTTCTTCTTTATAGAAAAAAACTGGTAAAACTATTTTTACAACGAATGTGGCCCTCAAACGTTTCAGAGCAGATATAAGATAGGGCCTCACATTTTAGCTTATCGTTTCGAACATGAAATCGACAGTAATAGAAAAAAGGAAAAAGTTCCCTTACGAAATAAGATTAAGGTTGTCTTAGTATTGCATATGGTTCACTAACGAATACCTGTGTTTATTAGTCTAATTTGCAAAAATGATAATCGTAGTTACTGTTGGTTACATATTTTCTGTTGCAGTTCTCCAATGTTTATTGATATATTATTAATTCATATATATTGATACAGTTGGAAGGAATAAAACTCATTATCCCTAATGTCGTTCATTAAAAGTTGGGCATCAGACTGACTGACTTACAGTGGGACGCATTGGTCGCTAACAACGAAAGTCTGGTCTGAATTTTCTAACAACATTTTCTGTTATTTGAGATGGAAAAATTGAAATAAGAACAATATCAATTAAATTTAGACTGTCTTTTCGAAATTATTTTCACGACGCCATATAACTCCATCTATAAGCTCAAAGTGACAGACGTTCACTTAAGGTACTGCTGCCCTGCCTTTTTGTAGATGCGTTCCTTACCATAGACATCAGTGTATTAGTACTCACAAATGAATTACAGTAAGTTTGGTATACTGAATAGTCACTCGTGGTCGACGAATTTTTTAGTCAGTGTCGTAAGTTGGTTAAAGGAACAGTTTGTTGCCTTTAAGATGCATTTAGATTGGCCATTTACTATGGCAACGCATGGCTGCAATAGAGTGGACGCCAAAACTTCTGCAATATAGATACGATAAGCTGTGGTATTGCTGGGAAATATTGATGTCGGGGCAGGGTGTTGGAGATATTTTCCGGATTATTGCAGAGATATTAGCGATACTGTGCACGAAGGGTGAAGAATATTTCATAGTGCAGGGCGATATCTATCTCTTTTCTTCTCCCCACTCTCAGCCTTGTGTCCCCTTTCTCACACCGATGTCGCTGCACTGCCAAACCAAGAAATCGAGTGGTGAGACTGTTATTTCTCTTCAGTTCGAAAGATGGAGAACCTACAGGTTCTCACTTTGTTTGTTGTCTATCGGAATGCAGAAGTGATCAAACCTCAATTTAAGTAAATGTGATATAAAGATCTTACAACTACCATCAGAGCTATGCAACAGGTGAAGGACAGAAAGATACAAGGACAGTAATCGGAAAAAGGGCATTCTCACTACTAATGACAAAATAGAAGACCTGCAGTCGTTATGTGTAACTTAATTATACACGTATCATTAAGGCTTCTAAACTGTTTTGGAGTTTCATCACGTGTTTCCATGCTAATGGACAGAAACTTGCGAATTGTTATAACTTAATTATACACGTATCATTAAGGCTTCTAAACTGTTTTGGAGTTTCATCACGTGTTTCCATGCTAATGGACAGAAACTTGCGAATTGTACTCCTTTTTTTATTATCACGGTCTTGGATACATTAATTTACATGTCACATAAATGTGGTCGTTGATGCAACTCATTTACAAAGTTCACAGTTCTACTGCTGTATTACTGAACCATAATATGATACTAACATTAACAAACAGCTTTAATGAACTCATTCGTGCAGCGACTGTTCATGACAGTGTCTCTAAAGTTCAATGCAATATTCCTTTGGACACGCATGCATGTATTTCACGCCAAAGCGAAGGCAATCTGACGAGAAAACTAAATAAATCTCTCTCTCTGTGGGAATGACATAACTGGACGAGCATTGTGAGTAGCAGACACTGATATGGAGGTTTGCACCTGTCGATGAAACGGGCTCGGATAGCCAAAGCGATTAACGCAATCACTAATGTAAAACGGGAAGTCAGTGTCTGAGTCCCGATCCTACACAAATTTACGATCGTTTTCAGTAAAATGAGAAAATATGTACCTGGGATGATACTGTACTCGTAATCTGCGATTGCATTTCGTGATTTAATCAATTACATGAGTATTTCCATCTAAGGGTTGTAAACGCCTGAAACCAAAATGCATTTCAAGGAGAAGTGGACCTACACTTTCAAAAGATATGTTAAATTTGTTGTGTGAATTGCCCGTAGTCAAAACTAAGTGGTTATCGCCAGTGTGGTTGCAACTGAGGTACGGTCGCTCAAAATCCTCTTCGTCGTACGAGTTCTAAGACGAATTACTTTTGACGATATATTCGGAATCCCGAGAGTTAATAAAAAAATAATGTAACCACAACTATCGATTTCTCTTTTCAATGGCCGCTTTCATTTTTTTCTTTTTGGAATGCTAATTAGTAAGAACGGCTCTCATTTCCGCTAGAGTGCTTTTCTCCATTTTACGACAGTAGCGGGGTCCTTGTAAATGTCTATTAACAGGAAAACTATTGCTCAAACATTGCATGGCAACAGTGTCTAATAATATAGCAGAACACACGGCTACAATTAGTTTTGCCAGGCACCACTAGCAGCCTATATTGTCGGCAATATGCACTATACGGATTCGCTTCGTTGCCAAACTCTTAATAGAATCCAAAGAAATGTGCCTGTCCGCAACATATCGCGATACTTCAACGTTTTGATACTACCGACCAGTTGTCTTAATTTAAGAGTCCATATTGCGTTTCCGCACTGCGACACTGCCCAGACTCTAGCTAACGGTACGCCAGGTCAGAGAGAGCCACCGGCGGAAAGAAAAGTTACAACGTCTACAGGGCATCATCCTGATGCTCGCAGAGAATAGTCAGGTTGAAAACCAAGTACGGTAGAGAGTCCATGCAGGAATATGAAATAGTAAAGCAGTGAGCACAGAAGGCTCGCCGGCCGCTGTGGAGTAGCGGTTCTAGGCACTTCAGTCCGGAACCGCGCTGCTGCAACGGTCACAGGTTCGAATCCTGCCTCCGGCATGGATGTGTGTGATGTCCTTAGGTTAGTTAAATATAATTTTTCTAAGTCTAGGGGACTGACGACCTCAGATGTTAAGTCTTATAGTGCTCGGAGCCATTGAACCAATTGAACAGAAGGCTCAATGTGATGGCGAAGGTGTAATTAACCTTTCGACTGCCAATTTTATTTCGAAAATATTAATGTATCGTTATTAAAATTAGTATCTTAGTCAGAAGCAACAATACGTAAAGAATGTTTTTGCCGTTCCGTTTTCCAAAGCACTGGGGATGGGGAAAGTACATATAAACAGACGCCCATCAGTGGACAGAGGATTTTGCGAGTTTTTATGTTCGTACTTGATACTACAAGTGCTCTAATAGGCTTCGTTCGTCATGTGTAAAGCCTCAGTTCGTGGGTGCAAATCATTGGCACCATATGTCCTGGAAAGTGACAAGGCAATCCCCTTTGGAATATATTAATTGGGTTGCCTATCTGCAAGTGTAAACTAATTCAATGTGACAATTCGGAGACGAGTGTTAACACTGACGAGGAACCCGTTCAGTACGAGGTTGCAAGAGGCCAATGATATTTACGGCATTCGACGCCCCACATGTTGCCTATCATGCAACCACAAATTGGCTGGTGATAGCGAAAGTTGGCGGGGCTGGAGGTATCCAATGGTGAGGACAGCATGAGGCTACGGAAGTTCCCTAAACTGCTTAGTCCACAGATAATTCGTGTTGACACTATGCAAAGCAATGGCAACCATAAACAAAGCAAACGTTGCATTATGTCTACAACAACAGTTGCCAAAGGTATTATTTCTTCACAAAGGAAGCCTAGGAATTTCGAAGAGTGAGAAAGAAGTGGCAGATGAAGTATTAGCGTTTCTCCAATATGGACCAGTGGAGTGTGTGGTTTGGTATACGTTCGACTGTGCGTACAATGTACGTTAAGAGTACAGTGATAACGATGGGTACGTAAAAAGTGAAAGTGGTACCGTGACACGTGTGGAGCCTTGTAGTTCATCGTCCTTGTCGGACAGTCACGAATCCCGTCTGCAGTAAAACATGGTTAAGGACATTGGTTATCGAAGGAGCAAGTACCAAGCATGATAACATTCATGGAAGATCATCTGCAGCGTAGTAACAAAACAGTTACGAAAAGATTTCGAAAAGGTACGCAGCAATATGACTGAGCATAATAAAAACTACAGATATTCAAGGGACTTATTACAAGAACTAGTATTAGTGCGATTCTAGAATGCTCGAAACAATTTACAGCGTACGTTTTGGACGTTATGGACATAAAATTGCCGACGACATCTGTTACATTGATTTCATGGGAAGCGGCAGAGGGTTACATAACTTCAAACAGTGCTGCACAATTGGAAGACGTGAGATAACGAAATTTCTAACAAAACGTCAACTTGACGATGCACAGCAAACTGCGGAATCGGCCTGAAAATTTATAGATGAGGTAAAAAAACTTATTCCATCATTGAATAAGGAATTTGTTACCAACTTCGACTGATCGGATTTGAAGAAGAAACGCCTGCGAAAGGAAACCTGTAAATTGGTGGTAGGAAGAGAGTTGTGTCAAGATCAGCTAACATCAATACATTCTTGTACAATTAGGACCACTGTTGATCTGGATGGTAAATTGCCAGGAAAGTCATTTATTGTTCTGCGAGAAGTCGGAGGTGACCTGCCCCTGCGATGGAGGGCGATAGAGCAGGACTCGCATTCAGAGGACCGCGCTTCAAACAGGTTCTGGTCATCCTGATTTAGGTTTTCCGTTGTTTTCCTAAACGGCTATAGGCAAATTCCGGGATGGTTCTTTCGGGAGGGCATGGCCTCTTTCCTTCTCCAACCTACCCAAATTCTAACTTGTGCTCCGTCTCCAATGACCTCGTTGTCGACAGGAGACTAATAACCTCCTGCCCTCTACGATTCTTTCTGTGTTGCAGGGGCAGTAGGAAAGATTTACGTGACAGCAAGCAAGAGTGGGAAAATGGGCTCAAGAGATCAAGAGAGCTGCAACTATGGTATGAACACTGCTTTTACCCAATAGCTACTCAAAAGAACTTACTTTATCTTGATTCCTTGTGAACGTATGAAAAATACACTCCTTTAGAACAAATTATCCGCCCTTAAAAGTGTGTGACATTGCAGTTCATCATCAGGGTGCTGGTTTTTTCCGTGCTATAAAACATGTTACCCCACTATATGTAGCTACGCCTTAAAGTACAGCCTGTATTACGATAATCTCCACGATAAATTGTTCCGCATTCGGTTGCATGCCATCACGTTCTATCAGTTCACACCATCCAGTTACACCACTATGATTCTATATGCATTCTTTAAGAGTGGATACCTTAATTAAACGTCCTGCAAGGTTTGCAACTCCAGAGGTGTTGGCCTACTATCTTGATGGTGCGAATCATTGTGAGCACTAAGGCACGCCATTTCTCATTTAGTGTTCATTGTGCAACTTAATCGTTTGTTTTCGACATTTATTGAATGACGACGACATCCATTTTGTGAAATGTATTTCACTGAAGAGCCATCACGATGTGGCGTGGAATTGATTAATGTCTGAAGTAATACTCCAAGGCAATGACACCATAAATCAGTAGCAGTACAAGGGGCTGGAGATCTTTTACAAGCAGCACATTACGAGGCATCCCCGCTATGCTCAATAATGTTCATGTCTGGCCATTTTGGTGGCCACTCAAAAGAGTGTTCTTGGAGCCACTCTACCAGTCCTGGAAGTGTGGCGTGTCGCATTCTTTCGCTGGAATTTCCCAAGTCCCAAGTAATGCACAATGGAGGTGATCAGACAGGATACTTACGCACTTGTCACCTGTCAGATTCGTATCTAGACGTATCAGGGGTCCCATATCACTCCAACTGAAGACCCCATGCTGAGATGCAGGGTCCATGGGTTCATGAGGTTGTCTCCATACCAGTACTAGTCTATCCGCTCGATACAATTGGAAATGAGACTTTTATGATCAAGCAACATGTCTCCAGGCATCAACAGTCCAATGATGGTGTTGACGAGCCCATTCGAGATTTAAAGTTTTGTGTCGTGCAGTCATCAAGGGTACAAGAGTGGGTCTTCGGCTCCGAAAGCCCATATCGATGATGTTTCGTTGAATGGTTCGCACACAGACACCTGTTGATGGCCCAGCATTGAAATCTTGAGCAATCTGTGGAAGGATTGCTCTTCTGTCACACTGAACGATTCTGTTCAGTCGGCGTTGGTCCCGTTCGTGCAGGATCTTTTTCCAGTCACAGTGATGTCGGAGATTTGATGTTTTACCGGACTGCAGATACGGTACACTCGTGAAATACAACACCATAATCAAACTCACTTAAATCTTGATAACCTGCCACTGTAGCAGCAGTAACTGATCTAACAACAACGCCAGACACTTGTTGTCTTATATATATGCTTTGTCGACCTCAGAACCGTATTCTTCCTGTTAACGTATCACTATATTTGAATACGCATACCTATAACAGTTACTTTGTGATTTTAGTGTACATACTCATAGAAGGCTGATCCCTGCACCTTCAGGTCACTCATTTTCTATCGCCTGCCTGATGCGCGCGGTGAGTCATTAGCAGCTAATATTTTTCCTGTCATATTTGTAAACACAAAACTGATAAATGAATCTTACACAAATTGAACTTGCCACCTTGCACTCAAGGGGTTCCTTGTGAAACCTGTCAACCGCACAACTTGCAGGTGCTGTCCGTAATTATAGGATTTTTGCTAGCCATTATTAGGCTTCTGTTTACCACTGGAAAGGATGGTACTTCGGTCACGTTGAACGATTCTCTCCAGTTGTCGTAGGTCCCGTTCTTGCAGGATGTTTTTCCGGTCGCAGCGATGTCGGAGATTTGATGTTTTACTGGATTGCTGATATTCACGGTACACTTCTTACAGGACTTCCGACCGCACAACATGGCGGCAGCCCATAAAGACTATATGGCCGCCCACAGCACACAAAGCTCTGTATATTGAAGCTTGTGGTCTACAAAGCCTCTCTGCCACAGCCATATCGATTCCATCACAAGGTGTTGGGTGGGCGCCAGTGGGTCCCACTACAGATTACCATTCTCATGGGTAGAGCGATCGTGGAAGTCCAGCTGCAGCACAGGTCGTAGTACCACAGACATTTTAACTAGCTTCATCGAAACAGGGCCTATAGACTTTTGCCATCGACTTCACAAAACTTTCTGCTGCAGAGAGCCCACATCCAGTTCCTGATCTGGGCCATCCATTGCCATAGCAGCGGCATATTCTGTAGAGGGAACCCACCTGTCCGACCAACTCCGACGTCCATGATGTGCCATCTGCTGCAGCAAATGTCCCCATCACAATGGACATCAACACCGAGTACTTTGGGGCACGACCTCTGGCGGAAGCCGCCGTTCCCCTGGGATTCCGAGACATAGAGTTGGTCAACCATACACTTCAGTGCAGGGGGGCGGGGGGGGGGGGGAAGCTCTGTTGTAATACATAATCCACTTACATACAATGCAAGTTGAGCACGTTGGCGAAATGCTGCCCTGCATCCAAACGTCTTCTGGAGCCACTCACTAACATCATCAGAGAACAATAAAACCAAGTTATTTTCAAGGACAACTCTGACATCCGACGCCGTGACAAGTCGAGAGCCTTCCGTGTACAGGCGGGGCCTTATTCACCACTAGCAGGTGAGGCAATCTAATTCCTTCCCCTGTGTCCCGTGTTAAAAGTAGGCCATACCATATTCATCTTCTTGTGCAGCACTTAGGTCACCATAGGACTTCCACAAGCCAGCTCCAGCCACCTCCACAACCGAGACTACACCCTTTGGCCACGACGAGCATCCCTCAGAAAGCAACGTTCCACCACCTTTCCAACTTGGCCTCTGTGGACTCAGACGTTATCTCTTGGTATCCACCAGATTACTGAACCCAATGCTTTTGACTAACGGACAGACACTCCTTTGTTGTCTGTCTGTGTTCTGAATTTGAGCTGTTTTCACTCAACACTGGTAGTGACCGATGCTGGATACTTTTCTTCTAGATTTGTCAGTTTGGTATAATCTAAAGAGACAAATAATGTATTTTCAGAAGATTTTATGTATTAAGGCTATCAGTGACATCAGAGTATTTGATGTGACTCACGACTTTAATCCTTGTTAAAAGTAAATCTGAAATTGTCTACTAGGGAACTTTGATTTGCTTTTGGAGCCTGAGTAAGGTTATAACATTATCAATATTTGGGCTACTACTTAAGTGGTTTTTACAGTAGTTTTGTTGTGGTAGACAGTAGTTATAGTGTTTGCATTTTTGTAGCACTAGTGTTTTGGGTAACGTTTATGACTACCAGCAATAAATTCTCAATATAAGGTGTTTCAGAAGTGACGGTCAGTAATTCACACACGGAAAGTACAGGCCAAATGTAGCTAAGAAGCACCAATAAATAAGGTTCCACAAATCAACAGTTGTTGAGATACAGTTCTAGTGTGGCTCATCAGTGTCTAGGAACACGTTAAAACAGGACCTGGAAATGTTGTCCATGCATCTGAAAGTTACACTGAACTAGTCTCTGAAACTAGTTGCGAATCCTCTGAGGTAGTTATGATGAATTCTGTAAATGCTGGATGGATGCTTCAATCTGCAAGCGTAATTCCTCATGAGAGTTGACCTTAGTAGAGCAGACTAGGGTTTTTACATGACTCCACACACAGAAATTGATGGAATTTAAATACGGAGAAGTTGGCAGCCATAGCACAGGCCCTCCTCTATGTATCAATAGTTGACCATACGTCCGATTTAGAAGCTGGCGCACTCGAAAATGGAAATGTGCTGGAGCTCCACTGTACATGGGCCACATGTTAATGCGTTGGTCAAGTGGGACATCATTATGTACAACTGGAAGTCCAGTCAGCAGAAACCCCATGAACTGCTGTCTGGTTAATCTCTGTGGTAGGAAGTGTGGTCCAATTGTGAAGTCCCTGCCAAAGGAAAACGCTGCTGATGACAAGATAAGTGCTTTGCATTAGGAGTGACATCGGTCCAAATGTGACAATTATGGTAGTTAAAAATACTGTCACAGTTACATCCAGCCTCATCTGTGAACAGAATGCTGCTTACAAAAAGGGGATCAGGATACATTGTTTTGTACCCATTGGCAGAAATTATCTCTAGGAGGGAAGCATGTATTTTTGAGGGCTTGCACTCGCTGGAGATATATGCAACAAACAGTACTTGCCGATATAAAATACGCGACACATTCTGGACACTTTCTTGTGTAGCAATCCTCCTTGTTGAAGAATTCGGACGTTCTTGTACAATGCGTAACACTCTTTCCTGAACATCTGGTGTTATGGATCTGCGTCTACCTTTTTGTACATGGTGTGCGACACTGCCGGTTTCTCTAAGGGGCTGATGTAACCGGCTATATGTAGGCCTGTCGGGCTGCCTTGGGGAGGAAAAGGTACTTCATACAATTATACAGCCTAGAGGGCACTGCCATTCTCTTTTCCATACATGAAATGCATGTCAGCGCATTCTTCATTGGTGTAACCTCTGTTAATGGTGCCTTCACGTTCGTAACTGATTGTGAGGCACAATGCACTAAGGATGAAAGTGGACTATTTGCCCATGCATAAACAAACAGATAGTCGATTCCAAACCTTGAGATACCAACGCAAATATCGCAGTATACAGGGGCGTTCATAGCTGGTTCTCAACCCGAATTAAGGCGATACCTCGGCAATGGTTGATTTGCAGACCCATGTTCATTAGGATTGGTCTTTTTTCCACATAGATATTCTTGAATGATAGTAAAGGACGTGTGTATCATGTTTGGTTGATATCGCTCCAGTAGTTTAGGAGGAGATATGAAACATACACGCATACATACATTCATTTCTATGATATGAGTGGATTCCCACATGACGCCCATACAGTTTCAACAGTGCTGCTAAGAGGATGCGTCCTGCAAGAAGGACATGAACTGCTTAGACCATAAGAGAGCGACATCCTGCAAGAAGAATGTACAAATAACTCCTGGAACACCCATCGATTCCAATGACAAAGCATGTCTTCTCTATCCTTAGCACCCATGCACAGGCTTTCAATGCAAAGGACTATAAGCGGTACCTGTCATGACATACAGTCTGTCAGCCGTGCTGACTTAATGTAAAAGAGACGTGAGGTAAACCGAATAAAAATGGCGATATGTATAAACCATTTCTACCAACATATTGTTGTTCTTAGCATACAGTGGAACTGAAAAGTCATCGCGAGTTGTAAGAAGTTGAAAATAGAAACGAGTACCTACAGTAAAGAGAAAATAGCAAAGCATTTGAAATGAGGCATAGAGAAGATGAAAGGGCACGGAAATACGGAAATACTCATTCACATCATCTGACGAGAAAACCATCACCTTACCACAAGAGTAACAAAAATGAAAATAATCAGATATATTAACAAAAGTCACCTCCTAACATAAAAATTCAAACAGCAGGCACAAGAAGAAAAATATAAAAATAGGCAAACAAACATTAGCTAACAAAGTGTTGTTTAAACTAATAAAAGAAACAGTAGGAAAATCGCAACTCCTCTAGCAGCCATTAAAACAGAATCACATTACTCAGGTTACATACACACTCATCATTACCCTCCACACTATCGTAATAAAGTAACTTTAACAAATAAGAGTGCTGCATAAGCTAACTTTCTTATCAGTGTCGCCAATAAACGGACCATGAATATTTTCATAAGTAATGCGGTTTAGATGCAGAAAAATTTAATTGGAAGGTAGCAAAGTATATGTAATCTTACATGTACCACAACTTTACATTTACGCGTATTTTCGTAAAGGTCATTCATATTCTGAGAAACATGGAAGCTATGTGCATTTTAATAGAGTAGATAGACTAGAATCGGAAAAACATATAGTTTATAAATCCATATATCTTTCAGATGTGGAACACTTATCGAAGTTTAGTCGTTTATAAGTGTTGGTTAACCTACATGTTGCTATAAGTAGCGCCGGTATGAACGCTGCGTGTGTTGTAATAAGTAATACAGTCGATTTCGAAGCAATTATATTTAAAATGAGGCTTCTTTGTGCCTTCAAAGTGTGTGTGAAATATCACATGCAGTGCTAGATTATTTTTCTCGTATTTTCGTACAGACCTTGCATATTCACTTCTTTGCTTTGATACTGACACAATTCAAAAACTACAGATCTTACAGGAGCGACCATGTAAAATTGTAACAAAAGTAGAGAAAGCATGTAATTACATTTTGGTATGGTGCCATCCACTTTAATTTTCTCTTTGGTTAAAAACATATTAAATAAGAGATACGTAATAATATACTCTGAACAAACATAATACTCGATTTTTCTGTTCTTATGCCTTTATTTCAGAAACAAACATTTGCTCTTTGAAGTTTACAACTGCGTTTACAGTCTCAATTAACGCAGAATTCTGAAGATAAAAAGTTCACAAATAAACACTAACCTGCGAACTCAAAATAAACATACAATGATACTACAAGATGGTTATAATACAAACCATGAAATGTGGGATATGTTTATGCTTAATTATGTCACAAAAGTGTTTCTTCTTTCTATCAGGTAATGGACACTTTTTGGCATAAGCGAGTTGAAATATCATAGAATCCTTTGCTCTTCGTCTGTTATTCAACTGAGTATCACCTTCCTTGAAGTCGTAACCACCAAACGACGCCTTGTAGAAAAATGAGTAGGGTGTTTCTTGTATCACATTTGTAGCTGTGATGTCACTTAATCTTGTCGTTTCTGTTGTGGTTGGCAGGAGAGCCAACCATTCCTAAAGGAGGCCGAAATGCACGCATTTTAGCTCACGTAGGCTGGCGTGAGGTCTGGAACATGACAAGGGAATTAGAATTGAGAAAAACGGACGCAGCTTGTGGAATACTTAACTTTATTCCATTAATGGAGAACGTCGCTCTTTATGGTACATGATTCACAATATCAATAGTACGGACACTGGCGCCTGGCTAGGTCGTAGCAAATAACGTAGCTGAAGGCTATGCTAACTATCGTCTCGGCAAATGAGAGCGTAGAAGTCAGTGAACCATCGGTAGCAAAGTCGGCTGTACAACTGGTCTCGAGTGCTAGGAAGTCTCTCTAGACCTGCCGTGTGGCGGCGCTCGGTCTGCAATCACTGATATGATAGTGGCGACACGCGTGTCCGACGTATACTACCGGACCACGGGCGATTTAAAGGCTACCACCTAGCAAGTGTGGTGTCTGGCGGTGACACCCCAGTTTCTTTATCTATATTTTGAAATGAAGCTTCACTTTCAGTAAGACTTGTTTTAATGACGCAAAAATCTTCACGCTACATTTCAGAAACATTGTACGATCAACCAGTCTTTGTAGTGGAACGAATTATGGATACGAAATGGTCTAGTGTGTATATTGGACCTCTTTTTACTACTCGTTTTATTTTACTTCCGATCATAGAGTAAGCACTATTACCTTAGTTTTGGCTGCGTCCCTTGATCAAAAGTTTGTGGGTAATTGATGTGATATTAGGAAATTTATGAACAGCAAACTGATACAAACGAAACATCTGTATGTATTTTTTTTTATCGGCCACTGCAAGTGTCTGTATAAAAAAACAAACTTAAATTTTTCTGTCGCTGAAAGGGCTTTTTTTCTATGTATCGCAATATACAGGTCCCAATTTCATTAACACACGGTCCCCTTCGCACTCGCTCCAAGCAAAACAGGTCACATAATTTGTTTTAAGATAATAAAAAGTAAGATTGAATTCATTAAGTTTACTTTCATAGTAAAACACTACATTTCCCTCTTTGAATACCGGAAAACTGCTTGCTTTGCAAAACACTTTGCTGTGGTGTTATCGCTGCTATCCTGTTCGTCTTTTTTCGTCCCACTACGAGCTACATTTTTTTGCAATTAGTGACGGTCATAGCTTTCGTTAACTTCACCTTTTTCTTTATTAGGCGCATTCTGGTATATGACGCAATGCTCAGATTGGTCTTTTCTTGATGTGTGGAATGACAAATTAAATTATTTGTTGAAAATTCTGTAGAACATCAAATAATTTGCATGCTGGTCACTTCATGATTAAGATTCTTTAACATAGTCCTGATTGATTTGGGCTATGGTTTTGCAGCCATCTATATATTGTTTACTTGAATGAGCTCGGCAGTAATGACAGGGGATTTTTGGAATTGAATTTATGTGCCATCTAACTCCCTCTTTAATTGTCCCATCTATTTGTTTGTGATTAGAATGTTTCCCACGAATATCTTCTGAAACAAGGCTCGTCGAAAGATCAGCATTCTTTACTAATATATTTCGATTGGTTCTTTGGTTTATATCCAAGGTATTTTAAAGAATACCTTGCAAACACTTAAATCGGTTCCCATATTCTTGGATACAAAAAAGGATTAGTGGCTTTTCTGAAACTTCTTGCTTAAATATATCGATATGTAGGCATCTCCTTTAACATGCCCGCGGCAATGAAGTTTCGCTATGTATGTAAATCCCCCAGCTCTCAGTAACTACCAGGAAACCTTCTTCTTTCCTCTTTGGTAAATTTTTCCCTGTATTTCAACCTACTTTTCTGAGGACAAATCGCTTTTAATACCCTGCTTCTTATTTCTTTCTTAGTTCTATGGAAAATGTGTGGCTTACTAGTATTTATAAGCTTGTTGCCAGCATTGTAAACTAATTGTTCAAATCATTTTGTTTTCTTTTTCTCCCAGATTTCATTGCAATGGATGTTTCAGTGCTACTATCATTCTCGGGTCTTAGATCCTTATCAGATTCTGACGAACTTTCGTTGGTGCTACTGTTCCTGTAATTGAGATCAGCATCAGTATCATTTGTATCAAATATTAGTTTCCTGATGTTTTTCGTTTGCCTAGTGTTTATTCAGTTTGCCGTTGTAGTTGACGTCTACCTTATTTTCTTCCACATCCACTCGCCCGGCTGAAAATGAAATAAACAATGTTAAAACGATCGGCACTTCATGTAAAAATTCCAACAGTAGTTATCAAACTAAATCCAAGGAAAAATTATATTCCAGCGTGTAATAATCACATTATTTTATCGTTAACACATATTTAACTATTTAGTCAGGCTACAGTTACTTGCATGATCGCTTTCACAAACGTTTTTCCATACCTCGTTAACCTTTACGTGGTCTTCTGGTACAGTCATATTGGACACTTTGGAAAGCTTTAATATTAATGGAGTGCCTGCTCGGAAAGGCTGCATGCTTTCACTATCAAAATATGCAAAAAGAAAAATACTTAACGATACAAACGTTTGAATTTGAGTACCATCTCTTATATATAGGCACAACTGAACACTAATCCTCATAAAGCTTTCATTTAATCACCAGGAAAGGCCCATTTCAAATGAACATTTTTGTAATGGTAATACATGATATAAGTGATAACACAAGTTCCGGTAAATATCAGCGCAACTCGAAATGTACCGTTCTCAAAGAAGCTAATAATTTGCAGACTTATTCTACCAAGAATTGCACCACTATTCCCGAATCATTTACGACCACTTCTTTACAAAGCTCGCGAAGACAGTATTTATGCCACTGTTGTTGAAAGACAGGTGGTAACATGATAGCACATGTCCCATTTGGCAGCAAACTACTAACAACAGAAATATGCCGGTTTACGTGATAAATTTTCGCTAAGGAAGTCCTTTTTTTTTTTACAGAAAACGTTAAAACGAATTTCTTTAAAGCTGCGACACCACCAAAGCAAAGCATCTATATTACGATAAGTATGTAAGCTGTGTGCAGTTTCATTAATAGTACAGAGAATTTAGATGCTAAAATATTTAATTTGAAGCGTCGTTGGTCTGGCGCTGTATGAGAAATCACATAATATATGATAAATAATTTTATTTATTTTCGAGATATCGATCCGACATAATCTTTGGAAATGACAAAGCACGCACGGTTAATGTCTTTGGTCAGGTGTCGTGTGTGCTTCTATACAATCCATGTCATTCTACACTTTAAGTGCTGTATCGGAATAAAGCTGTTTATTTCTTCCTAAAATCGAACGTATTATTCCTTCCTTTCTTTCAACAAAATTCGTGTTGTGCATATATGTGGTGGTACTTTTATTAGATGTTGGTGCAGTTCATTACAGACTTCTTAGCGGAACATAGTTCTGGATGCAGCAGTAGTTTGTTTGTAATACTTGTCATCGAATGCATCATTTCTTGTATTACATTATCATCTCTCCTTTCCTAAACTGATGATGAAAAAAAAGATAGATTATTACAGTACACACATTATGAGACTGAATGCGCTTTAATTTTTAGATTTCTTGGCATTTTTGACGAGTATTATAGATGAGGCAAAATAATTAAATAATTAATTTTGGTCCATGCACCATTTTTCTTATACTTAACATCATATAGGCCACAACCATTTGCAATAATTGTTATCGATTGCATTTTTCTAGCGATGCATTATCTTCATTGGTATCATTTTTAATTTACATGATGTTTATATATGAACCTCTGGTTCAAACTATGAACTCTGAGACATGGACGTACTTAATGTTCTATATATTTTGATAATTTTAGTTTTCGTGCCCTTTAGAGGTCTACGCTTGCACTGCACTTCGACTGTAAGATGACATTTGCTATGTTTTGTATCTCATTCCTTCCACAGGTCTTGCGAAAACCTAACTATACTCCGTTCCCATTTTCTACGCTGTTACTTTTATTCAGAACAGCAGTGATGAACTTCATACGATCTTTTGTACAAAGGGCGTTTAAAACAATCACGTATTCTTGCAGGACGTAACACTGGTCAAATAAGAAGAGACGATCCTATAATTACATCTCCGGAAACCAATAACTGTTGTTATGTGGGCCGTTTTACTTGTGATACATGAGACAAGTTTAACAAGAGATGCCTTACAAAATTATCACACTACACAAGCGTGGTAGATGCAAATCGTCGAACAAGCATGACGGTGAGGCATTAGGATCAGTTCATTATCAATGTACAGGCAAGATTTGTCGGTGACATACATATTAACAGATTAACAGGTGCTATCTGTTACCCATTTTTTCGTGATTAATTACTAGCGCTATATGTGATCGTAGACCTTGTAGAAAGTCAAAGGCTAAGGCTTACGTACGACAGGATATACCACCATTTTATAGCGATCACGTGACCGTGTCTCACAAGAACGTTTCATGGCCGAAGAATTGGTTGAGGAGGTCCAGTTACTTGGCCTCCCGGATCATCGGACCTTGCTATGGGGACATTTAAAGGCATTGCTTTGTGGCCATCCTATTGACATTTTGAAGATGTGAAAGGAGCGGGAGAATAATGCATGTGACAACGATCTAATGCCGTAAAAACAACGTGAATCAATGCGAAGAAGGGCCGAAGGAGTGTCAGGATGAATGGTAGCCAACTACAGAATTGTCTGCAGTCTTCACTTCCACGTGACAGGCACACGGTAATGAGAGAACAGATTGCTCTGTATCTCAACAGATATTGGTTTCCGTACATATTATAACAGAAACTTTCCTTCTAGTTTTGACCGATACTATCTCCTACTGGAATGCCTGACACTTTTCTACTATTCTGTATATTCATGAATTTAGAGCTGCGGAGTTTAATTACTATGTTCCGGTTGTCAGACGTGGCCATCAAATTCTGGGTAATCAACATTTAACATCTGGTTATCCGTTGCAAAGTTCGAGTGGTATCAGTTTCACACATAACTTTGCGTACAGCTATCTTTTATTCAGTACTGCTGAAGACCAAGCGACACGTTTCCATTGAACCAAGTCCCAGTCTTGATGAGTCTGTTCCCATTGCAACCGCAACTGACGATGTCGTTTGATCAACATACTAGCACGTAAGAACCGTCTACTGCGAAGTCCCAAGTTCAGCCACGTGTGCTGGACTGTGTCTTCCTAAAGCCTGGTCCAAGCACCTATATCGCGCACAGTTGTCAAAAATGTCACAGATTGTCGCCTATCGCACTTTACATACTGGGCGAACCATCGATCTCCACACGTCTCTTACCTCCGTCGACTGTGGTCAGGTATTGAGATCCAACACCTTACTGTGCACCCGTGGTCTAGGGCCTAGTCGGCCTTTGGCTGTGGAGCGGTGCGGTACGTCCCGGCCGCTCCGTGTCGCGTTTCCGGGTGTGTTGTTGTTTACCGCGCCGGCGCGCTAGTGTTACGTATTGCCGCCACGTTCTTGACACACGATGGCTCTTTCGTATCGGAAAGCCACGATCAAGCTGCAGTTCGACACTACGTACTCTAGACCCAAGGCCCACGAAGTAGAGCGTTTTTTACGCGATGTGGTACATGTTGATCCTAACGAGCTGATCGGTATCCACTTATCTATTGTCTCCAGCGTCGTATATCTTAAGTTCACTGACGACGAAGCATGTGACAAACTTCTCAGACGCTCGACGGCAGGTTATCGGTTCTGCCACTCAGACGGAAATGTGGGCGTGGTGACGCTTGAACGTGCTGGATTGGGAATCCACAATGTGCGCGTGTTTGAGCTCCCTTTTGAAGTTCCAGCGGATTTGGTCACCCTTGCTCTTCGACCCTATGGAACAGTTCTCGGCCACACGGCCGAAAAATGGAAGACCTTCGACACCTACCCTGTCCTTAACGGGGTGCCACAAGTCCGTATTGACCTGCATCGCCATATTCCTTCGTATCTCACGATCGCTGGTTGCAGGGCAATAATTATTTACGACGGTCAGCCGAGAACCTGCTCCGGTTGTGGCCAGACGGGACACATGCGTACCGAATGCCTGCAACGCCGTCTCGTGCAGACACCCTCGACCGACCAGATTCGTCCGTCGACACCGACCTCTCTGCCGATTACGTATGTTGCGGCGGCGAGACGGGAGACGCCAGCTGTATATGACGACCCCACTGTATTGGTGCGAGCTTTGGAGGACCCTGCAGTAGCTTCCACGGAGCCCCAAGCGTCTTTCAGTGCTGATGCTACTGATGTCCTTTCGTCGGACCCCGGCGCACCGTCACAACGGCTCGCCGACGGTGCGATGGAAGTTGAAGCACAGGATGCAGCGCCCTCCCCTTGCCCTACGTCGGAAACAGAGGCGCGGCAGCGTAAGCAGAAATCACCCAAGCGTCATAAGAAGCGGCGCAAGACAACCGACGACGTAGAACTGCCCGAGGCGACACCGCTGGATGACGAGGTGCCTCAACCGCTCCACCGCGCCGACACGGGCGACCCTACCGTCTCACACGGTTCGACGTCTTCTCCCACTACCGCTGGATCTGGACCACATGGGGATGCGGGAGATCACCGCAGCTCCGACACCGGGGATGCACCCTTGCCTCCGTCTGCCTCTCGAGATCCAGTGGTGTCAACGTCCCTGGGCGACTGGGCGCAGGAGATGGAGTTGCAGGATGCGTTTCAGAACCAAGACGATACACCGATGCCGATGGCAGCGTCTACGCGGCCGGCGACAGACGCCTAGGACGGCATGAGAACCTCTCGTCGCTGCCTAGCACTTCGCAAGACCGGCGCTCCACGTCACGACTACTGCCCTCCTGTCATACCATGGTCACCTCCCGAGACTTGATGGACCAGGCATACCGCCTCGCCACGATCAACGTCAATGGCATTACATCTGATGTCAAGACCCGTATGCTGAAGGATACGTTACGCGCTGCGGATCTGGACGTTGTTTTCCTTCAAGAAGTCCGATCAGGACTCTGTCTCGATGCCTACGGATATGACGCCTACACTATGCCTGCAGATGTGGGCGGCGGAGGTACAGCGATTCTACTGCGGGAAGGGATAATGGCCACTGATGTCTCCTATTTACCGTCGGCCCGGGGGGTCGCACTCACGATTGGTACAGTACGTCTGGTGAACTTATATGCTCCTTCAGGCACCGGCAAAAGGAGAGAACGGCGCACCTTTTTTGCCGAAGATATAGCCCCGCTCTTCCAGGGCAATACCGACCACTTGGTAGTAGGCGGCGATTTTAATTGTGTGCTCCGCCCATCCGACCAGGAGCCACACTATACCACCTGCCCGGCACTCCAGGCACTTGTACAGGACTTGGCCTTGTTGGACACCTGGATCATCCAACACGGCGACCGTCGAGCACACACCTACTTTACTAGTCACTCCGCGAGCCGTTTCGAACGAGTCTACGTCACCCGCGGCCTACGATCGGCCGTTGTCGACGCTGAGATGTGGCCGGCAGCGTTCACGGATCACCTCGCATATGTGTGTACTCTCACCCTTCCCCGCCAGCGCGTCCGCCGAAGTAGGGGTCCGTGGCGCCTCAATGTGGCCCTTCTTGATGAGATAAATTGCAGACGCGCAGTCGAGTCCACATGGAGCAATTGCCACCGGCGTTTACCCGCCTACCGTTCTGTACTTCAATGGTGGTTACGGTGTGCAAAACCCGCACTGTGCCGAACATTAGTCAGCTATGGACGCGACCGAGCGCGCTGGTATACTGCGACTACTGATTTTTACTATACTGCGCTCCGCGAACTGGCTGTACAACCGCCGTCGCCAGAGCGACAAACAGCAGTACAACGCGTCAAGGCACAATTGCTTCGTATCAACGCCGTACGTCTTGCGGGTGTGCGGGTGCGAGCGAGGACGACTGATGATGTTCGTGGTGAACGACCTTCCCTCCACCATATCATTCAAGAACGCCGAAGACGCAAGAGGCAGCTCATTACCGAGGTTGAGACGGAGGACGGGCGACGCGTTGACGCACAAATGGATATCGTCCGAGCGTTCACACAGTCATATAAACTTCTTTACGAGAGGGAGTCCTACATGAATGTAGGGGTCAGGGAAGTCCTATCTGACCTACCAGTCTCTCGGAACCTACAAGATGATGCTACGCTCTTGTCGGCGGTGACTTTGGAAGAACTGCGAGAGGCTCTGTTGCGTGGCTCTCCCAACAAAACGCCTGGCCCTGACGGCCTCCCTCTTGAATTTTACAAGCGGTTCTTTGATCTCATGGGCCCAATGTGGGTCAGGATGTACAGTGAACTCCTGGACGCCGATTTTCAGGTACCATCTGACTTTACTGAGGGTCTCTTGATCCCTGTGCCCAAACCCGGCGGAGGCCGTCGCCCTCTTGATTTTCGCCCGTTGACAATGCTAAACACTGACTATAAGCTGTTGACACGCATGCTCCGTGAGAGGCTCAAACCTACGGTAATGGCGGCCATTCACACTGATCAAACCTGCCTCGGGGGAGACACTAATGTGTTTACGACTTTAAGCACCTATAGAGACGTGGTGGCGCTCATGCAAACTTGCCGCCTCCAAGGCGCTCTTGTTGCGCTGGACTTCGACCATGCTTTCGACCGCGTTAACCATGGTTTCCTGCGTACTGTTATGGAACACATCGGTGTCCCGCGTCTGACGACGTCTGTTGTGCTTCGATTGATCCATGGGGCTGTCACGAGGATTATGATCAACGGCTGTCGGTCCGCCCCCGTCCGTGTCAACAGGTCCGTCCGGCAGGGTTGTCCTCTTTCTGCCATGCTCTTCGCCGTTGCCCTCGAACCAGCTCTTCACGGACTACGGCGACGCTTAGAAGGACTTACCCTCCGTTCTGTAACCTTTCGATGTGGTGCATACGCCGACGATGTGATGTTCTTAGCACGGTCTGGTGACGAAATACACACGGCGTTTTCCTGGCTCCACCAGTATGGGGCGGTGGCAGGCAGTGTGCTCAACCTTCGGAAATCACGCTACATGGAGGTAGGACGAGGAATGCCTGCAGGTCTGGCCATACCTCTGACAAAGGTCCCGATGCTCAAGTGTTTAGGGATATCACTCCATCGACAAATACAACGCACGGCGGCCTTTACGTATCGTATGGTCTTACGACGACTCCGTTTAGAGGCTCGTCTCAATAAATTCAGATCATTGAACATTTTGCAACGCGCCCAATACGTTAATGTGTACATGGCTTCTCACCTTAACCATTACGCCCATGTACTGCCGATAACGGACACGATGGCTTCCAGGATACAGGCAGTGTTTGGACACGTGGTGAACGATGGTGCTGTTTTCAAGATCCGTTTTGTTACGCTTACTTTACCCTTCGACAAAGGCGGTGTTGGACTCACTCACGTCAAGCACAGAGCGCTGGCACTGTATCTCCGTTCCATGAGGCGACTCTGGCTTTCACCAACAGCCAGTCTCCCCGGCCTACTGATTGAAGAATTGGCCCCACGTACGCTGTACCCACCGGTACCAGTTGGACATTTATCGCCCTCGCTGTCACACATTAGAACGTTTTTCGTAGAGCATAGCTATGTGTTGCGGGTTATATCGGAGACACGGAATCCGACAGCGAAGACTTATTATAGTGCTCTCCAGCACTGGACTCCGGATAACGACATTGTACGGCGCCACCCTACGGTCGACTGGCCACGAGTATGGCGAGCCATCCACGCGCCGTTCCTGTCTACTTTCGTGCGATCGACGTGGTATGTGGTCGTTAACGAGAAACTTCCAACCCGACAACGGCTGCATGCCATTCACCTAATTGACGACCCTGTGTGCCCCCGTTGCACGACGTTAGACACGGACGAACATAGACTGAACTGTGGCCCCGCGCGTGAATGCTGGAAACTGATCCGCCAGATCCTGGCTTTCCTGCTCCGCCGCCCCTACGTTTCGATTTTACCCCAAGAACTCTTTCATCCCGACGCTGTCTATTTCCCTATGACCCGGATGAATGCGGTTAATTGGGTACGAGGAATGGCGATACACTACATATACCGCGATGGAGACAAAGACGTCCTCGATTTATGGTACTATATGATCGACGAGTTTCTGGTCTTAACGAACAGACAGGATTACCGGAACCTTTTTGCGAACTATTTGGGTTCGTCATTCATGGACCCACCACCCAGCTGGGGTGTGCCGGGTGTGAGAAGACATTAACTTGTAGATGTGCTCTTTCCACGATTCCCCTATGGTAACAGAAACAGTCTCTGACTGTGTGCAGCGGCCCCGGGCGCTCCAACGATTGGTGGCTGGTGATGTCCAATGCAATGACGACCGCCCGTTCCTGGCCGCCCGCCTAGCAATGTGACCGCGGCGAGCAAGATGGCCCTTTTTAGTTCACTTTATTGGCAACTTTTTGCGCATGGCTGCCTTGTTTTTTTTTTAATGCATTCTTAAAAAAAAAAAAATGTAGTTAGTAGTTTGTGAAATAAGCATTGTAGGCTGTGATTATATTTTTGTTGAGCTTACTAATTAGTGTGTGTAGAAACACCATTTTCTTTAAGTATTCATTGACATATTTCTGTACATGTTATTTGCATAAGTGCCTTAGTACAACTTCAGTTTTGTGGCTTTGTCATCGCATTTCCATGAAAGTAACCAAAAAGATGGGAGGTTATTTTATGCACAGACTGATTTTTTCTTTTCTTTTTTTGTAATATTTTTATTTTCCATTTGAAGTGTAAAATTTGAGCTTAATTGTTATGTTCTGTACCACAAAGGTGAAGCTTTGTAAGACTTTTCCCAATAGGTTGTTTTCTTGTGTACTATTTTGTAATTGAATCTCACTTGTATTAAAAAATAAATTTTGTACAAAAAAAAAAAAAAGGGTAGCGTCTTTGATTCATAATCAAACCGTCATCGGTCCCGGGTTCGATCCCCGCCAATGCCTAAATTTTGATAAATAATCAGCATTGTGTCATGATGATCTCTCCATTGGCAAAAGATTCCGGAATAGTCCCCCATTCGGATCTCCGGTAGACAACTGCTAAGGGGGAGGTTACCATGAGAAAAAGATTGAATAATCAACGAAAGGATAATGTTCTACGAGTCAGGGCGTGGAATGACAGAAGCTTGAACGTGGTAGGGAAACTAGAAAATCTGAAAAGGGAAATGCAAAAGCTCAATCTAGATATAGTAGGAGTCAGTGAAGTGAAGTGGAAGGAAGACAAGGATTTCTGGTCAGATGAGTATCAGGTAATATC
This sequence comes from Schistocerca gregaria, assembly GCF_023897955.1. Lineage (NCBI taxonomy): Eukaryota > Metazoa > Arthropoda > Insecta > Orthoptera > Acrididae > Schistocerca > Schistocerca gregaria. The sequence continues at coordinate 101,405,777 of NC_064920.1, forward strand.
AACAGCAGCAGAAAATGGTATAACAGGTGTAGGATTCGTTATGAATAGGAAGGTAGGGCAGAGGGTGTGTTACTGTGAATAGTTCAGTGACCGGGTTGTTCTAATCAGAATAGACAGCAGACCAACACCGACAACGATAGTTCAGGTATACATGCCGACGTCGCAAGCTGAAGATGAACAGATAGAGAAAGTGTATGAGGATATTGAAAGGGTAATGCAGTATGTAAAGGGGGACGAAAATCTAATACTCATGGGCGACTGGAATGCAGTTGTAGGGGAAGGAGTAGAAGAAAACGTTACAGGAGAATATGGGCTTGGGCCAAGGAATGAAAGAGGAGGAAGACTAATTGAGTTCTGTAACAAGTTTAAGCTAATAATAGCGAATACCCTGTTCACGAATCACAAGAGGAAGAGGTATACTTGGAAAAGGCCGGGAGATACGGGAAGATTTCAATTGGATTACGTCATGGTCAGACAGAGATTCCGAAATCAGATACTAGATTGTAAGGCGTACCCAGGAGCAGATATAGACTCAGATCACAATATAGTAGTGATGAAGAGTAGGCTGAAGTTCAAGACATTAGTCAGGAAGAATCAATACGCTAAGAAGTGGGATACGGAAGTTCTAAGGAATGACGAGATGCGTTTGAAGTTCTCTAACGGAACAGATACAGCAATAAGGAATAGCGCAGTAGGCAGCACAGTTGAAGAAGAATGGACATCTCTAAAAAGGCCATCACAGAATTTGGGAAGGAAAACATACGTACAAAGAAGGTAGCTGCGAAGAAACCATGGGTAACAGAAGAAATACTTCAGTTGATTGATGAAAGGAGAAAGTACAAACATGTTCCGGGAAAATCAGGAATACAGAAATACAAGTCGCTGAGGAATCAAATAAATAGGAAGTGCAGGGAAGCTAAGACGAAATGGCTGCAGGAAAAATGTGAAGACATCGAAAAAGATATGATTGTCGGAAGGACAGACTCAGCATACAGGAAAGTCAAAAAACCTTTGGTGACATTAAAAGCAACGGTGGTAACATTAAGAGTGCATCGGGAATTCCACTGTTAAATGCAGAGGAGAGAGTAGATAGGTGGAAAGAATACATTGAGAGCCTCTATGAGGTTGAAGACTTGTCTGATGTGATAGAAGAAGAAACAGGAGTCGATTTAGATGAGATGGGGGATCTAGTATTAGAATCGGAATTTTAAAGAGCTTTGGAGGACTTACGGTCAAATAAGGCAGAAGGGATAGATAACATTCCATCAGGATTTCTAAAATCGTTAGGGGAAGTGGCAACAAAACTACTATTCACGTTGGTTTGTAGAATATATGAGTCTGGCGACATACCATCTGACTTTCGGAAAAGCATCATCCACACAATTCCGAAGACAGCAAGAACTGACAAGTGCGAGAATTATCGCACAATCAGCATAACAGCTCATGCAACGAAGCTGCTTACAAAAATAATATACAGAAGAATGGAAAAGAAAATTGATAATGCGCTAGGTTACGATCAGTTTGACTTTAGGAAAAGTAAAGGCACGAGAGAGGCAATTCTGACGTTACGGCTAATAATGGAAGCAAGGCTAAAGAAAAATCGAGACACGTTCATAGGATTTGTCGACCTGGAAAAAGCGTTCGACAATATAAAATGGTGCAAGCTGTTCGAGATTCTGAAAAAAGTAGGGGTAATAGGGAGAGACGGGTCATATACAATATGTACAACAACCAAGAGGGAATAATAAGAGTGGACGATCAAGAACGAAGTGCTCGTATTAAGAAGGGTGTAAGACAAAGCTGTAGCCTTTCGCCCCTACTCTTCAATCTGTACATCGAGGAAGCAATGATGGAAATAAAAGAAAAATTCAGGAGTGGAATTAGAATACAAGGTGAAAAGATATCAATGATACGATTCGCTGATGACATTGCTATCCTGAGTGAAAGTGAAGAAGAATTAAATGATCTGCTGAAAGGAATTAACAGTCTAATGCGTACACAGTATGGCTTGAGAGTTAATCGGAGAAAGACGAAGGTAATGAGACGTAGTAGAAATGAGAACATCAAGAAACTTAACATCAGGATTGATGGTCACGAAGTCAATGAAGTTAAGGAATTCTGCTACCTAGGCAGTAAAATAACCAATGACGGACGGAGCAAGGAAGACATCAAAAGAAGACTCGCTATGGCAAAAAAGGCATTTCTGGCCAAGAGAAGTCTACTAATGTCAAATACCGGCCTTAATTTGAGAAAGAAATTTCTGAGGATGTACGTCAGGAGTACAGCATTGTATGGTAGTGAAACATGGACTGTGGGAAAACCGTAACAGAAGAGAATCGAAGCATTTGAGATGTGGTGCTATAGACGAATGTTGAAAATTAGGTGGACTGATAAGGTAAGGAATGAGGAGGTTCTACGCAGAATCGGAGAGGAAAGGAATATGTGGGAAACAATGATAAGGAGAAGGGACAGGATGATAGGACATCTGCTAAGACATGAGGGAATGACTTCCGTGGTACTAGAGGGAGCTGTAGAGGGCAAAAACTGTAGAGGAAGACAGAGACTGGAATACGTCAAGCAAATAATTGAGGACGTAGGTTGCAAGTACTACTCTGAGATGAAAAGGTTAGCACAGGAAAGGAATTTGTGGCGGACCGCATCAAACCAGTCCAAAAAAAAAAAAAAAAAAACCTTACTATCTACTATTTGTTTCACCGATCATCAACCGTTTTCTATAGATGCTCACGGCAGTAACATGGAAACACCAGACCAGCTTCTCCGTTTTAGCGACGTTCATTCCCAGACGCCAGGCTATAAGGGCCAGTCGCTTATGTCAGTGAATTTCCCCGTTTGCCGTCCGTATCTTCGCTGGAATTATTCCTCATTCGTTTCTGCTCCTCTTACATATTTTCCTTACCACGTAACGTTCCTCCATTGCCAACAGGCCGATTCTAGTACCGGGATAGCGTTTTGGAATATCAGTGTACATCCGTAACTGCTACTTCAAAACATCTTGTCAAAGCACCTGAATATTTTACATAGTTTAATACAACACATGTAACTTCGTCATGCTAATCAATAGATCTGACAAATGATTAAATATTTTTCTGACCAGAATCCATCAAATATTAGTGGCTAAAAGGAGTGTTGAAGATGTATGTGTCAAAAAATTACTTCGTTCCTTCAAATGTGCTGGAGCACATTTATTTTACTGAACTAGTTTCAGGAATTGTCCATCATCTGTTGTAACTGTATTACACAACGACACGTATTCCTTATAATACGTTACACACAGTGTATACAGTAGCGGTTTATGCTTATGAGATTCTTCGATTTATTGTAATGTGACTTGCCGTACATACATGTTCTGCAGTGCATGTCAGGACAGTATTTCATTGTATTTATGTGGTTACATTATTTGTATACACAGATACATAATCAGTATAGACTAAACAATTTTTTATGAAGTATCTGCAATTCACATTGGTACTTGCTGTACATTCGAAGATTACTTTCGGTATACATCACATGAGAGAATATTAGTGAAATTGTTAACCAATGTTTTCTCTTTTAATTCGTCTGTTCATTTAAAACAATGTCAGGATGTTCTTTATACATCAGAAACTTCATATTTCTTCCAATGTATTTAGTAAGTAGCCTGTTTCGGCGAAATGTGCAACTAATAGCTATTGTACCATGTCTCTGGCTGTGCAGTTTTGTTCTTTTAACTGTGTTGAACGGCAGAGGGTTTGTGCCAGTTACTTGATAAAAGATAAAAAGCGTACTGAACGACGATTAAATCATCCGTCCCCTAATTAAGATACCAAAAAAAAATTACATAAACCAAAAACCCCTATCAGACTAATACTTAATTGTATCAGTAGTCACTCATCAGATCTAAGCAAAAAATTAAATTACATTCTGACTAAAACTCTGTATTTGACATTTAACGCAGTAAAGAACTCAAGCGACCTCATACAGTATAAATTGAAGATGTTGACATTACAAAGAAAACAACAGTTATTTCTTTCGTTATAATTGATGTATAGCAGGTATAACTGATATGTACGAGTTAACAAAACTACTGAAATTTTTGAACAAAATTTACATACATATGGTAAAATTTATGAAACTGAAATAGAAGAATTTATTACTTTATTAAAATTGACATTGTCATATAATTATTTGAAGTTCAACATCCAACTATATAACAGTAATGGGAAATTGCTTTGCTTTTGCACTAGATAATACTTCCGTTCACTATATCAAGCAAAAATGTTCTTAAAAAACACGCAAAACGAAGTGATAAAATCCACTCTCTCACGGATACGTAAATGACAAAATAATTTTATGCCAAGGAATAGAAAACGGAATAGACATCTTCTGCTCACAATGGAGTAGCCTACACAATAAAAAACGTTGTTTGCAGGCTGAACATGGAGAAGATGGTAAGATAAATTTCCTAGATCTCGAAATCCCAAGAAATGGACCATTGCATAAATTCAGTATCTACCGAAAAAAGTAGACATACAAGCACATTTTTGAACCTGCGTAAAGATACTAATGAAATATCCATTGACTAAGGAATACATAACATTTGAACTAAAGACAGTAAGAAATACAGGCAAAAATTATGCTTACAACCCCACTACAGTCGACGAAATTTATACCAGAAGACTATGCACAAATGAAAATAAAGTAACAGGCAACGTACCTTAACAAAGATAAATTATAGTAAACATACACCAATTACTGTAATACCATAAAGAGATTTTTTTTTTCGATAAAATCTGACTTACACATCAGAAAAGCAACCAACGCAGAACTCATCACAAATTTTTTGTAGAAAAATGCTGTAAATTATCACATTCAGATGTTTGTACATGAAACTGTGTGTGCCTTTCCGAGATTAATATCAGGCAAGGGGAGATTGAGTCAATAATTAAACTACTGAAGACTAACGACTCTCATGGATATGGTGGAGTGCCTAACAGAATATTAAAGTACTGTGCTGCACATGTTAGCCCTGTATTTAGCCATATTTGTAATTTTTCCTTTAGAAATGGTCAGTTTCCTTAACGGTTAAAGTACCCAGTAATAAAGCCGCTTTATACAAAGAGAGAAAGGTATAATGTGAAGAATTTTAGACCTATTTCTATGCCGTTGGTGTTTGCTAAGGTTACTGAAAAGACTGTGTATAGAAGTATAATTGATCATTTCATATCCCACTGTTTGCTATCAAATGTACAATTCGGCTTCAGTAATCGTTTATTAACTGAAAATGATATATTCTCTATTCTCTGAGAGGTAATGAATGGGTTAAACAAAAGCTTTCGAGCTCTAGGCATATTGTTTGATTTAACTAAGGCGTTTGATTGTGTTGAACACTAAATATTGCTCCAGGAGTTGGACTACTTCGTAATACAGAGACTAACTCACAATTGGTTCACCTCTTACTTTAGAAACAGACAGAAAAACGTCAGTGAAATGGGGGGGGGGGGTCAGGGATCATTATTGGAACCACTCCTGTCACCTTATTTACATAAACAATATGCCCCTTGTATTACAGGCAACTCTAAATTATTTCTATTTGCAGATGACACTAACTTTGTAAGAAAGGATGTTGTGTGCAACATTGGCTCGGTTTCAAATAGTGCAGTTCATGGATTGTAGAAAATAAACTAACGCTAAATCACAGTAAGACTCAGTTTTTACAGTTTCTAATACAAAATTCTACAAAACCTGACGTTTTAATTTTACAGAATGAGGATATGATTAGTGAAACTCAACAGTTCAAATTTCTAGGTTTCCAGATATATAGTAAACTGCTGTGGAAAGCCCACCTTCAGGATCTTGTTCGAAGACGTAATGCTGCCATTTTCACTATTTGAACGATGCCTGAAGTGAGCAATCGTTGGGCTCGAAAATTGGTCTACTTTGCTTGATTTCATTCGCTTATGTTGTATAGTATTATAGTTTGCCACTCTAAAGGAATAATTTTGGCTCAGAAACGGGCAGTTCGGGCCATAAGTGGTTTATGTTGTCTTGTCGACCTCTGTTCACGAGTCTGGGTATTCTGGCATTGGCCTCTCAACATGTATATTCCTTACTGTCATTTCTTGTTAACAATACTAGATTATTTCCAAGAATAAGCAGCTTTCACTCAACTAATACTCGGCAGAAATAAAGCTGAATTTGGATCTGACTTCCTTAACTCTTGTGCAGAAAGGTGTGCAGTATACTGCTGCATCCAGTTTCAATAAGCTACCACTATAATTTAAAAATCCGCGCGCTTTCAAAGGGAAACTGCAGAGTTTCGTCATGGGTCACTCCTAGTATTCTGTCGAGGAGTTCCTTGAAAATTTAAGCTGATTCTTGTTGTATTGTTGGTTGCCTTTACTTAAGTTTATGGTTTGATTTTTTACAGGTTTATAAACATTTAATTTTTATCCTTAGTGACACATTCCATGCCATTGGAGGCTTGCTCCTCAGTTTGTCGTACAGTCCTTGACGTGTGAATAAATAAACAGGTAGCTGTAAGAACATTTGTTTAGGGCAAACTGGACGAAGTTTCAAAACAAGATTTAAAGAGCTTATGAACCTAACTGATACAAACCTGTCTTCGCTTAGAAAAACTTAAAATATCAAAACTACGTAGTCATTGACATGACACAATACCAAGTAGCCCTACATATCCCATAAAAAAGCTGAAAACTCATAATTTTAGGAGAAATAGACAATTTCACATATATATAACGAGACATTTTCAAGCTTATTTTAAACGAACAGATCGATCTAAGAAAGAAAATTTTCGTGGAATATTTCTCTAGACTTAATTAATGGTGTCACAACATTTTTGATTTTTCTGATGGAGGTAATACGAATAAGAAACATATATATATATATATATATATATATATATATATATATATATATATATATATATATATATCCTACCACACACACACTCACACACACAAACTATATATCGCATGAATGCTAAGAAACATTGCCACTGGCATACGCTAGAGAACATTACACGTGTGGCAAGTTCTATTACAATTAATTTCAAAATCTCATATGCACAAAATACTGTTAGATATGCAGTAAGTAACATAGTTTAAGAAATATGTGTTTGTGTAATGCAGAAACCGCTGAATATCGGGAACACTTGAAACTTTTTCGGTAAAATTAAACACTACAAACAAGCAGCTGCAGTCGCATGGTCAATCCTACCATGACTTGTTTACAGTTTCTACTACATGTGGAGCACCAAATGTACAAGACATTCTTCGTCAGATTTACGTCAGGGAATTTTCCCATTTGCGGTCCATACCGTCAATGGTACGTTTACTTATTCGACTCTCCTCAACATACATACAGTCTTTAACTCATCCAGCAATACCAGCACCACTGGAATGCAGTTCGTGCCGCCGTGGGCAGTGGTCGTAAAGTTTCTGTTCGTCAGTGTACATAGCTAAAGAATCCGTACTGCACCGTGTTCAAACGAAAATTAAAATTACCTTTGAGTCAGGTCAATCTCCGCAGCGTTTTGCAGCCTCTAGACAGAGAGGACGTATAGAGTTTGTTTTATCGTCACCTCAGCGCGCTGCAAACATTTCGTCTCAATTGGCAGTATGTGGCACCGTCCTACCGGTTTTAGAGGTCCTTGCCTGGCTGATGGCCTGCAAAGCGGGATGTAAAAAAACGACGGCCGTCATCGCGCCTCCCCGGAAGGTTATCACGTCTCTCTTAACGGCTCCGTGACATAAAAACTCGCTACAAGAAACCTGATTGCTTTGGCCGCAGCCGACGTACGAAATCTGGCGTGGGTGTGGTCTTTTAGAATCGTCACTTGGCTCTGCCAGACCGATGAATTTGGTAGCGGAAACAAAGCACATACCTGGTAATTGTTCTCAAGATTCTATACTGTCTTGTATACAGTTAAGTTTACGGCTAATGAAAGTCTGCGAAGGCTTGCATATTGCAGAGAGGTCAGCAGTAACGCTAGAGGCTTGGGAAATGCGGACAGTCTGGACATTTGTCCTATAGGAGAAGATTCACTTTAGAGAATTAGCTAATAACTCCATCAAAAATCTAGACGCTTTCCTTTAATTTACATCTATGGTCACAAACTTTTTGTTAGCAGATTATCAATTCCGGTCTTTAATGACCATCATCAGATTGTTTCATAAAAACAAAGTCCTAATGTACTGCAGCCATAGTGGCATCGTCAAATGTTAAATGCAGAATCAGCTCCAGCATCGTCAGATGCATATAAATAATATCATATGCCAGTATGGCTGCAGTACATTAGGACTTTGTTTTTATGAACAGATCTGATGATGGTCATTAAAGACCGAAACCGGTAATCTGTTAAAAAAAAAAGGTTGTGACCATAGACGTAAATTAAAGGAAACTTATTACATATACGGGACACTGTTTTTTCGCGACAATGTCGCAGTTTGTGAATCTAGACGCTTTTGTGAGGCGTCACAGTGGGAGAGGGTTGTAAAAATGCTGGTATTAGCATACGCCGCAAGGTTGATACTTGCCGCTGAGAACTACAACGTCACTATGTTTACACATGTTAGAGTGTTGCAATAGCGGTCCCTACCTGCGAAAAGCCTCTGGGCAGTCCCAAGTGACGTAAAACACTGTGGTTGTTAGTGTTTTGCGCTCAAGGGCAGTAACGTTTAGCTTTTAGCTGAACACTGTTGCTACGTACCGTGCAGCAAAGGGGAGGAATCTGAATGTGGCTGCCCTCAGGCGCCCTGGAGGTGCAAAGCCACTGGTCAGATTGTTTGAAGCCTATAAAGTGCTGCTGGACTGGCGGGCCAAGCAGAGGAATTTAGAGACAATGCGCCCCCACAATCCTTTCAGAACCCATGTTTTGTATTCAGGCAGAGCTGTGGCTGAGATCACTAAGACGCCAATCCTTGAGTCTCTTAGTGGATGTACTTTGACAGTGCTTGGTGCTGCTGCAAACAATCAATCTGCGTGCACTGAAAGTTGCATGTGTTCCTAAACGCTTGAAAATGCGGACTGCTCTGTAACGCTCTGACTCTCCCCCTCTTCTGTATTTGGACACAGTACTGTACATGGGAGCAGTGAGCTTAGCAAGATGTCTGCTGGTCGATGTTTTAGTCTTGTGGCCAGTTTTAGCATCACAAGAACGAACGCTCTCTACCCTTAAGCAGTTTTTGTTATTTTCTAGTGTTTCTTTCTCGCGTGAGGCCTGAGTTTTTATTTCACGCACTATTTGTAATATTACGAGTTCTACATATTTAATAGCCGTGTAGTAAATTGAAGGTATGTGGTGGATGTTGTCAATTCTTCCGTTACAGATTTTTATGGTGGATACAATTCTGTATTTTTTTGAAGCTAGTTAAATAACGAGTGGACAAGAAGCAATAAGCCATCAGTCGTGCACCATCTTGTGACTTGAAACGGAATGTCTTCTGCTATGGAATACGTGATATTTGCAGATTAATAGTTTGTTTTATGTCTTGGCAATTTCCCTCTATCTTGAAAACCGAACTCTGTTTACCAACAGCTTTTGATTCAAAAGATTTGTGGCTAGTAACTCGTGTTTGATAATACTACTTCTTAATTTGATTTCACTTTCTGATTGTTGCTGTAATAGAATAATAATGTAACTCAAACGGTTAAATACAGCATTTACAAGATGTTCTCGGTTGGAAAACTTTTAAATTTGAATAGAGTGTTGGTTTCTAGGTATATATCCATCTTGAACCTTCGATCTGTTTTTTCGTGGTTTTCTTAAAAGACATCATAGTCGCCGTTGACTGTATAAATTATTTATTGTTACTATTGAAATTTCGGCCTTATGGCCAATTTCAAGTACCACTGCAAAGTTACATTCTGTCAGATCATAAAACTATCTGACATGAGTACATCTCGCCGTGAAAATTCAGCCTTTTGACTGTGAGAGTCCCACAAGATTAACTTCTCATGGTTGGGATTCACAGTCATATAATATCTCTTAAAAGACAACATAGTCACAGATTACTGTATAAAATATTTATTGTTACTATTGTAATTTCGGCCTTATGGCCATTTTCAAGTAACACTACAAAGTTACATTCTGTCACAATATTTTGGCAAAAAGTAATAACTCCTTCATATGTTCATGGAACGCCCTTTTGGCAAACTGTACATAGCGTCAAAAGTTTAGCTTAGGTTTCATCACAGTAAAAGTAAGCTATAAAGAAAAGTGATTTAACTACAAAATAGCAATGTACTTTCTTGGAAATATTTGGGAAACATTTATGTAATTTACACAATGACATATTAAAAAATACGGAGGTGCTGAAACACGTTTGGGTTTAGATGAAGAAGAAATCGTTTGCGTAATTGAGGGACCTTATCACCAGTACTTTTATGTACATTTCGTAAATCAGGGTACCTTGTACTATTTATTTTCCACGCAAGCCTGTTCGCTGCCTAAGAGTTTCTCAGTAGAATGGGCGAAAACAAACGCTGGACCATTGTGAAACCTCATGTGAATTCTGTCAGTACTATAGAAGGATAGATTGGTACTCACAGTACAGACGAAATGTAGAATCAACTCAACAAAAAGTCTGCTATAGATCTGAGCTTCCGGCCTAAATGCCTTCTTCTAAAGTAGAAAACAAACATTCATATAAGCAAAACTCACACATGCATGACGACTGTCTTGCCCACTATCGCCGGACCAGTTGCCAGGGACGGTGGTCAGGTGCGTGTTAGTGGTGCTTGCGTGAATATGTGCTTGTGTATGTTTTCTACGTCATAAGGAGGCTGTTTTGCCGAAATCTGAACCATGTTGTTGAGTCTGTGTGCGACTCAGCATCTCTATGTGGTGAGCCTACAATCTACCCTTTATAATGTTGTCGTTATTCCATCCTGGATTTTCCCTCGTATGAATTCTATCACATTTTATATTCTTGTTCGTTTTGAGGAGTCGAATTCGTTTTTCAATGCCTCTTGTTCCTATTATTTCACCACACATTTGTTATAGTGTGCTACGGTCAATTTTGGTACGACTGTAGCAGCTTCACAAGTAAAACGAGAATTTGTCGTTTCGGCTTTCTGTTTTCTGCAAAAATATGTGAGTGACCGCTATCACTGACAAGATATTTATTTATTTACTTAAATGATTTAATGATGTAACGTTTTTGGGGTGCAAATCACTTCTTCAGGCTACAATAGCACTACAAAACAATTCAACATCAATACATATCGGAACAAAAATTTGTTCTGTACAGTGTTGGCCTGTGCTGTGTTTGTCCTGAGGACAAAGGGGAGGAATACGTAATACGAGAAAACAATCATTTTTTCCCTTGCTTTCACGCTCGCAGGAAAATAATCACTCGATTTGTTCGTGTCAAATAGCTCTCTGCTTCTGGTGTGTTCACGTATCTCCACAGCTATGACTCATTGTGTCTTGTTGACCAGTTTTCATTAATTTGCAAAGGACACTTAAACGTTACGTCATAATCAAATGTAGGGTACAGTGAAGACATCATGGCGGCCTAAGTAGGCTCCTTCCGATTTAACTATAGCTATGTTGATCCTGATGTTATCAGTCACTTATAATGTCTTTTGCACACATTGATGACACATATCGGACGTTGGTCAACGAAATATACTACAATAAGAAAGATTATAACAATTTTTGAATAAAAAACATTTCAGCGATTGTTATGGACGTTAAATGCTAACTATCAACTGAATGAAACTGTACCCAATATCAACATAAACAGGACAAAATTTGCGAACAGTTTTAATAATTGTCAACAAAATGTGGACCAAAGAGCAGTTCCGAAAGCGCGTTAATTACGGACTGTGACAGTGGATGTCAGTTTATAGGTTAACTGATTGATTTGGGGGAAGGGACCAAACAGCGAGATCATCGGTCCAATCCAATTACGGAAGGTTGGGGAAGAAAGTAGACTCTGCCGTTTTAAGGGAATCATCCCTGCATTTGCCTCAAGCGAATTTAGGGAAATGAAGGAAAACATAAATCAGGATAGCAGAATGTGGGACGTCAGTTTATAGTGACTGATTAAATACGTTAGCGCTGTGTAAATCTATATGCAGAAACCATTCACCCGCTAGATTTCGGCGATAGTAATAAGAGATTATTAGGATTATAAACTAAAATGGAAGAATGATAATCGTGGAAAATTTACCTTCATTACGAGGACAATTGAATCTAAATGTAGACAAGTTTAATGTGCTGCGAATACATAGAAACAAAGATCGCTTATCATTTAGCTATAATATAGCAGGTCAGCAACTGGAAGAAGTTAATTCCATAAATTATCTGGGAGTACGCATTAGGAGTGATTTAAAATGGAATGATCATATAACGTTCATCGTTTGTAAAGCACATGCCAGACAGATTCATTGGAAGAACCCTAAGGAAATGCAATCCGACAACAAAGGAAATAGGTTACAGTACGCTTGTTCGCCCGCTGCTTGAATACTGCTCAGCAGTGTGGGATCCGTACCAGATAGGGTTGATATAAGAGATAGAGAAAATCCAACAGAGAGCAGCGCGCTTCTTTTACAGGATCATTTAGCAATCGCTAAAGCGTTACGGAGATGATGGATAAACTTCAGTGGAAGACTCTGTAGGAGAGACGCTCAGTAGCTCGGTACGGGCTTTTGTTTGAAGTGTCGAGAACATACCTTCACCGAGGAGTCAAGCAGTATATTGCTCCCTCCTACGTATACCTCGCGAAGAGACCATGAGGATAAAATCAGAGAGATTATAGCCCACACAGAGGCATACCTACAATCCTTCTTTCCACGAACAATACGAGACTGGAATAAAAGGGAGAATCTATAGAGTTACTCAAAGTACCCTCCGCCACCCACCGTCAGGTGGCTTGTTGAGTATGGATGTTGATGTAGACGTAGATGTAGAGGACAATAAATACCAGGGCGACCAGCCAAGTGTTGAAAATGTCATCACAAAGTGGTACGAAACCAACCGGTAAATAATTTAATTAATGACGTGTGCGACTACGCCGTCATAGTAATTACGATACCTCCCTATAGGGGGCTAGGTCTCGATCAAACGGAAAAGTCACCTGCAAAACGCGCCGATAACATGCATATAAAAATTCAATTTGCCATCAAGGCTGACAACTTCGCTAATAATGGGTAACTCTTGATCTCCGATTCCTTAACCGATCGAACTCGCATGTAATCAGCTTCCAACATCTGACTAATTTGCATTAATATGTTAAATATTTGATGTTCAGCATGTAAAATCGCTATGGGTGGGACAGAACCCAAATACGGGCATGTTTGATACCGTTGGCCTGACAGAAGTCATGAAAGGAGGTTTCTCTGATCGGGGGTCATTATTAGAGACCAATGTATGAGGGAGGCCCTCTATGGCTAGAACCTGTGCCAGGGCCGAGAGTGTGGCCTCCATGGTGGTGGACGCCATGCAGACGACATACGGATATTTGGAGTTGGGGTCAACGATAAGTAACCACATGGAACCCAAAAACGGGCCCTCAAAATCGAGATGGGTGTGATCTCATGGCCGGAGAGGCACAGGCCAGGGTGCAAATGACTGAGAAAGGCTTGTTTAGTGATGAGCACACACAGTGCACCAGCAGACCAGGCCGTCATATCGCCATTGATACTGGGCCAATACATGTGCTGGCGAGCCAAAACGTTCTTGTGGGACATACCCCAGTGACTGTGGTGTAACAAACTGAGCACTTGATGCCTCAAATCCAGACGGACGACCACGCGATGGGCATCCAACTCCGTAGCCAACTGAATGACATCATTGACAATGGAGAGCCGGTGGGACAATCACCTCGAGAATGTGTGATAAAGCACTGTGAGGCTGATGGAACTGGGCTGCACGACTAGCGACGAGGGGCGACCAGAGGCACCGATGCGATAGTGACGTCAGGCAAAGAGGAGTCCCAACGGCGCGGGCCCCAGTCGGCAGGGCCACGTCGAGCTCTCGAGGGCGGAATCCGCCGAGACACATCGATCGCCGCCACATGCGGCGGCGCCATAAGACTCGCATTAGCCACCTGAACAATTTCAAAGGAGTGGGCAATGCAGAGAATCGCTTCCAAGGACGGGTTATCGAGTTTCAACGCCGCAGTGTGTACCTCAGGATCGGGAGCCAGATGGACGACCACATCTCAGATCAGGGAGTTCACATACGAAGCCTTACACTGCTGATTGGTGCTCGTAATACCGCATCGACGGATGAGGCCCTGCAAGTCCGTGACCCAGGAACGATAAGATTGAACAGGCTGTTTATGGTACTGGTGGAACTCCAGGCGCGGGGCGACCACATCGTACCGTTGGGAATACTAGCTCGTCAACAATAGGCGTATCTCCTGGAAAGAGAGTGCCACAAGATCGGACAGTAGTGCCAACTTGCGGAGAAAGAACGTGTCTGGGGATGCCCTAAACAAAAACAACGACCGCTGGAAGGAGTCATTTGTGACTTGAAGGCCGTGAAATATTGTTTCAGACGATGCAAGTGTGTTTCCCAATTTTCTTTAGTGTCATTAAATGGTGAAAACGACAGCGAACGTGGGAAAGCATCGGCTCTAGTGGTAATGCGTCCCGGGCATCGACATTGTCTGTTAGCAACCGCAGCGAATGTTGTACGATGTCTAACTGGATCTACTGCTACTGCATGAGCTGCTGCTGTTGCTCCAGAAGACAGACAAACTTCGCCTCCATGCTAACAACTACCACCATTTACTTCGTCGCGAAAATGCTGTAACTACTACTGGAATGGTCGCGGCGTTGCCGAGAATGAAAGCGCGGCGGGACCAAACGTGAGCGGCCCGCGATTAGAGATTAGATTAGATTAGATTAATACTTGTTCAATAGATCGTGAATACGACACTTCGTAATGATGTGGAACGTGTCAGGTTAATGAAAGATGTCTGTACAAGAAATGTACACAAAATATTGCATAACACTAATGCTTAAGTTAGTTTTTTTCCCCTCCCTGAATTTATATATAAAAATTCAGCTAATGAGTAGAAGGAGTTGTCATCTAGAAATTCTTTTAATTAATTTTTAAATGTTGGTTGACTATCTGTCAGGCTTTTGATGCTGTTTGGTAGGTGACCAAAGACTTTTGTGGCAGCTTAATTTCCCCCCTTCTGTGCCTAAGTCAGATTTAACCCTGCATAGTAAAGATCATCCTTTCTCCTGGTGTTATAGCTATGCACACTGCTATTACTTTTGAACTGGGCTGGACTATTAACAACAAATTTCATAAGTGAATATATATACTGTGAGGTTACTGTGAGGATCCGTAGATCCTTAAATAGATGTCTGCAAGATGACCGTGGGTGGGCTCCAGCAATTACTCTGATTACACGTTTTTGAGCAATGAATACTTTTCTACTCAACGATGAATTACCCCAGAATATGATACCATACGAAAGCAGTTAATGAAAGTAGGCATAGTAAGCTAATTTACTGAGATTCTTATCACCAAAATTTGCAATAACCCTAATAGCATACGTAGCCGAACTTAGACGTTTCAGCAGACCATCAATGTGTTGCTTCCAGTTTAACCTCTCATCAATGGACACACCTAAAAATTTTGAAAACTCTACCTTAGCTACAGACTTCTGTTCAAAGTCTATATTTATTACTGGAGTTGTGCCATTTACTGTACGGAACAAACAAAACGAACGGGGGAGGATTGACACGAACGACGACGGACGACCGAGCAAGACCTAACAAATAAAATACGCAAAAAGCAAAGGGGTCACAAGCGAAACCTCACGAATCCACAATGTACACGGAAACAAAGTATCGTAAACACGCTGTCTGTAAACGGGATGTCGACATACTAACGTGAATATCAGATTGCCTGCTCAGCGAGACGCAGGCGCTTAAATAGATGATTGAGTACGTCGCTATTGGCCACTGGGACCATGTGTTCCACCATGGCTTCATCACATTATACGTAGGACAGGAGCGCGCACGCAGCCACGTCTTATATCGCCACTGCTGGAGAGACCTATAGTGGTAATCGAGGTCCATATCGTCTGGCGCGGATTCGAAACCCGTGGCGCTCGGTACCAGGTGTTCCTTTTACTCGGAACTAGGGTTTTGGCTTTTTGTATGATCTTGGTTTCTAAGATCACTTTGCAAATATACTTTTAATTTCTCTCGGGAGGAATTTGTGTCGTTTGATTGTATGTATATATCAAAAAGTCATCCTGTATATGCATTGCTCTAACATAAAGCTGTAGAGGATTCAGGACAGTAACACTGATTTACTTTCAACAACCAAATAAAATAAAACATTCGTAATTAAAGAAAATAGCTTAGAAAGGTTATTGGGACCTCCAGAAGCGAATTTTTGCATCGGAAAAGAGCCTCAGTACAACTTTTATAAAACCTGATGTTTGGAATTTACAAGGTAAGTTTTTCTGAACTGCCCCCATCTCAAATCGAACAAAAGGGCTTGCACATTCCGGAGAAAAGTATCGGAAACTTATAAGAGGATGTGCCTAAAAGAATAGTGACGTTGCACTACGCTACCAAGCGACTGACGTCTGCTTGCGTCTCGAGCCTAGCTCCACGTGAACGACCAATTTCCCTTTATCGGACAGGTTCCGTTACTCAAGAGGCCAGAAACGCCGAGTTGTAAACATTGTTTGGCGGCGGGGTCTGTGGACAACAACCATTACATAAGGTTCTGCACGTGCTTATAAACTACCAACTGCGCCACCAAATGGTGATCACAGTTGCTTATGTCGTATGAGGTAGATCAGCAGTTGTACGAGATGGACATATAACTGAGTAAATAAACTTGAAGAGCATACCTCAATTTTTGGCCGTAAATGTACGAGTATTCATCTCTCGTTTCTGTCCTGGATGTGAACTAGTCACATAGGGTATGAAGGTCAATAATGTTCATCGATTCATCTCTATGGATGTCAGGGCAAGGTCAAAACCTCCAGAAAAATATTGGCAGGAAATTCAAATTCCAGCAGGATAATGCGTCACACCATTAAAAAGGTGGCAGAATAGACCGATTGGGCTATGTCCACTAACCTAACACCCACCCCCTAGAAAATGGTGGGAAGTTCAAATTCCAACAGGATAATGCACCACACCGCTCTTATCTCTACCAAACAAAGAAACTGGCAGGAAAATAACTCGCCTACCTCCACTAAGTCACCCGACCGCCACCTCTTCCTACGAACTGGCACCAATTTTTAATTTTTGCAGTAAACAAAATTCAATTCCCATATTTCTACTGAGCTAACAAAATGGAGCGAAAGAAAATACACTTTAGTAACCTCAGTCACCAGACTGCCAACCACCTCCTTAGCATTCGTGGGAAAAGGACTTGGACATAAGACTTTATTTAAACAATTCCATGCATGTGAGTTCCCCACAAGGTCAGGACTCCAACTGACTTAATTCAAATCGTCGCCAACAGAGGAGGCTACCCCAGGCGCCACCAGTCAGCAGTAGCCCAAGCCACTTGTCCAGCGACTGCTCATGTCACAGCTTTCGGTCAGACGGCGCCAAAGTTGTTTTCCTGGACAGTGTAATTTTGCTCTGATGTCACACAACCGCCGGTCCAGCATGTGGCTTGGTCGACAAATAACGCTCTCGCTAAATTAAGTGACTCAACATCGTCTGCTCTCTATCTCATGCGCGCACTTTATAACCGAACACGCACCGCACCGCTTCCCCGCGAGCCTCCGAGCGCTTACTTCACTCACCCTCGGCCGGCACCTCCATTCACGCGCTGGACAGAGTCGTCTGTAAATATGCTAACACCCACTTCATTCATCTAAGCTATCAATTACCGAAGTACTTAATTGCATTTAAATTTTAATCATATTAAATAATTAAATTTATAATTTCATATAAGTATGAAAAAGTGTTCAAATATTAATTTCAACTGCTTTTGAAGGTCCAGACCGCCACCTCTTCCTTGGTACCAGCGCCGAGTTTGAATTCTGGCAGTGAAGAAAGTTCACTTGCGCTTTCTCTAACAACCTGAGAAATAACACTTGCACTAACCTCAGCCAACCGACCACCACTTCCTCCTTGGAACCAACGCCACGTCTGAATTCTGCCAGTAAAGAAAGTTCACTTGCGCTTCCGCCACCAACCTAAGGAAATTGTTGCAAACGATGGTCACCGCAACTAACCTAATCCTCCAGGACGCAACCTCTTTCTAGGGGTATCTGGTAAAAGAGCTCAGCCTGCACTAGACCGATGGATGGAAGAATGTATATACTTTATTTAGCAATGGAGTATATGTATCACGGAACACACGCACTGACATATCCCACAGCATAAAGACCTGCAAACAACTCCTACATGAGTCATTTATAATGCTCTACACAAAAGGTTGCTAATTGTAAACCTTCAAAAATAATGCAACGCACAGCCTACATACATGCAAACTGCAAGTAAATAATGCCAAACATTTACGTCAAAATAGCCAAACAACTCCTAATTTTCCGAAATAATTTCCGTACAGACCTGCAAACTGCTCCTAATTAGTACAGCACAGTGACGTGGAGACACACTAAGTACTCACAAATTGTCCAAATAGCGCATATCACGGCCTACAGACCCACTCCCGAAATAATGCAATCAATATGTGCAAGCACTCCCCACCACAACCTGTCCACAGGAGGAAGCGCTAAGTGACGCACCCCTCAGATGTCAAACCGCACACAGCCTCTGCTCTGCCTCCCGAAGCATGATATGGCGGCACCCCCATTTATACGTAACAACCGAGGGAATTCCTACCCAAATACGGGTTCTCCTACACACACGTGCTGATGTGATTGGGCCGGAGTGCAACAGAGAGCTGAAGCCGAACGCAGGCCAAAGTTGTATGTAGGTGCCGTTAATGACCAGGCTTTTACACTCCTGGAAATGGAAAAAAGAACACATTGACACAGGTGTGTCAGACCCACCATACTTGCTCCGGACACTGCGAGAGGGCTGTACAAGCAATGATCACACGCACGGCACAGCGGACACACCAGGAACCGCGGTGTTGACCGTCGAATGGCGCTACCTGCGCAGCATTTGTGCACCGCCGCCGTCAGTGTTAGCCAGTTTGCCGTGGCATACGGAGCTCCATCGCAGTCTTTAACACTGATATCATGCCGCGACAGCGTGGAAGTGAACCGTATGTGCAGTTGACGGACTTTGAGCGAGGGCGTATAGTGGGCATGCGGGAGGCCGGGTGGACGTACCGCCGAATTGCTCGACACGTGGGGCGTGAGGTCTCCACAGTACATCGATGTTGTCGCCAGTGGTCGGCGGAAGGTGCACGTGCCCGTCGACCTGGGACCGGACCGCAGCGACGCACGGATGCACGCCAAGACCGTAGGATCCTACGCAGTGTCGTAGGGGACCGCACCGCCACTTCCCAGCAAATTAGGGACACTGTTGCTCCTGGGGTATCGGCGAGGACCATTCGCAACCGTCTCCATGAAGCTGGGCTACGGTGCCGCACACAGTTAGGCCGTCTTCCGCTCACGCCCCAACATCGTGCAGCCCGCTTCCAGTGGTGCCGCGACAGGCGTGAATGGAGGGACGAATGGAGACGTGTCGTCTTCAGCGATGAGAGTCGCTTCTGCCTTGGTGCCAATGATGGTCGTATGCGTGTTTGGCGCCGTGCAGGTGAGCGCCACAATCAGGACTGCATACGACCGAGGCACACAGGGCCAACACCCAGCATCATGGTGTGGGGAGCGATCTCCTACACTGGCCGTACACCTGTGGTGATCGTCGAGGGGACACTGAATAGTGCACGGTACATCCAAACCGTCATCGAACCCATCGTTCTACCATTCCTAGACCGGCAAGGGAACTTGCTGTTCCAACAGGACAATGCACGTCCGCATGTATCCCGTGCCACCCAACGTGCTCTAGAAGGTGTAAGTCAACTACCCTGGCACAGCAAGATCTCCGGATCTGTCCCCCATTGAGCATGTTTGGGACTGGGTGAAGCGTCGTCTCACGCGGTCTGCACGTCCAGCACGAACGCTGGTCCAACTGAGGCGCCAGGTGGAAATGGCATGGCAAGCCGTTCCACAGGACTACATCCAGCATCTCTACGATCGTCTCCATGGGAGAACAGCAGCCTGCATTGCTGCGAAAGGTGGATATACACTGTACTAGTGCCAACATTGTGCATGCTCTGTTGCCTGTGTCTATGTGCCTGTGGTTCTGTCAGTGTGATCTTGTGATGTATCTGACCCCAGGAGTGTGTCAATAAAGTTTCGCCTTCCTGGGACAATGAATTCACGGTGTTCTTATTTCAATTTCCAGGAGTGTATTTACACAGTGAGCACACCAAGCAGAGCTGCACACGTTCGCCCTTCCTCGCTACCCTCGCTCTAACTGCGGCACGGCGAAGACGCTTCAGAATTCCACCACTCATGGTAATGTACATGTGCGTCAATGAAAAAGACCAATAAAAAGGTGTTAGCATGTGGACGTAATGTGCTCTTCCAGTCTCTTCTGTACCTAAGGTCCACCACTGTTCCCTTTGGATCCCTACGTAATTCGGTGCTCTCCGATACACACGATCGAACAGCGGAGGAGTGGTACTCAAACGTCAACTTTAGGTTACAATATCTCCGGATGTAATTAACATTTTACAATGCAACAAACGGCACTGATTACGTATTTCCTTATATGTTCAGATGTGCTAACAAAACTAACGGGGTACCATTTAAAAAAACGTAGCTTCGTGTTAAAAATATACTTCCGTGCATTTTTTTTATGGTTTGTATTAACCAATTACACTAGCCCCTCTCCCCACGTTCGGTCTGTGGAATCTATTCGTCAGTATTTGATGTGGTTTACGAAATATATCCAGCGGTAACGATAGGTGACTCACCCTGTATAGACATTGTAAACAATATAAGCCAGACTAACTTTGCAATACAATATACACACATTTTACAGAAACAGTGCACTTATCTTTTATACGTGTATAGCACCCGAAAAAATTTTATATTTCCTGAATAAGTGTTTGCCTACCATACGAAATAATAATGACCCAAAATCAACTATTCGTGTGCATGTGTCTTACGTTCTTCTTGCGTGTCCTACCACTACGTAATAGACCGGATGTTACTATCACAAACGGTCTTCGTTCTACAGAAACACACAAGTATCCACGTTAAATGCTATACCCGCTTTACAAATCGAGGTACGGCATTACCTCTGAATGAGGCCGTGTTTTCCGTGCCAATAGCGTGAGAGTGACCGTACGAGTACGTGTTACCAGCCAACGATTCAACCTCGTCTTCAAATGAATGAACTTTGTAAATGATTCTGCAACGGAACATGGTATGTATGACGTATTTTCGAGTCCCTCAAACGTATAATTCTGTACTATTTCCATCGCATTCTGTCTCTAGACCATATCAGACGCTCCACGATATATCCACTGAGTTAGAGGCGATGACTGATTGACAAGGAGCACAAACAATAGTAGTAGATGATGTGTCGATCGAGGTCCTAAGGGGGGAAAATGTATACTGTCTTTTCAGATCTCTAGTCTCGCTCTATATGTTAGAAATTATATCCAGCATTTGGAATGAGATCTCTCAATTCAAGCACATACTTGCATTGCCTCACACCTACATGTCAATCATATTTCAGGCACTCTCATATCTCGAAACGAGTCACCTTTCACGAACCTATCTGCTACAGTAAAAATCCAACATGGTCTTAGTCAGGCCCTACACGTCTTGCCACTGCTCCCATTTGTACAGTTTTGAGCACGTGATCATGTGATTTTAAGTCTGAACTGAGCAGAAGTCGGACAAAGCCATATCAAGAACCTTCTGCAGCCGGTCTAGAAACAGAGCGCACTGAGTTACTGCGACAGGACCGTTTGGCGGAAATGTGTGCATTGTGGTGCGTTCCCAAAGTACTACAGATCCACGTCCATTCAAATCTATATGCCCAAATTCTATCATCGTTAATATCTACCCCCAACCCCCCCAACAAACAAAAATTAACAACTATAGACGTTCAAATAACTTTATCCGATATAGAACTCACATAGGCGCCATTCCTCAAGCGATGACGCAAAGCTGAGTTGGGGGTCCAGCGCGGAAAAAGAGACAGAGGCAGAGAGAGAGAGAGAGAGAGAGATTTTGCAATGCTTCCCAGAATAGCACAGCATGCAGTCCTCCAGGCATTCCTAACGGCATACTTCGCACCTAACTGAATTTAGCCCTCAAACTGCTGCTGCTGCTGCTCACTGTGTCGAACAAACCTATTAAATACACACTTATTGATACACTACAGAAGGTAGTTTAAAGTTTAATCACCTCTACTCTAGAAGAATGACCGTATCCCAGGTACTATACTGTAAATCGCAAGAAACATTCACGGTGGCCCTGTTTAGTTGTTTGAAACACTGTTTTCTAACGAGCTTTGTACGCTGCCAAACAATTATTTTTGCTGCCACGACTTCTACCTCTGACAGATTCAAAATTGGCATTAAGACACTTTGATCCATGACCGCTCACTGAAAAGTAGACATCACACTATGTAAATCATATACATACCGCAGATAGCCAAATCACTGAAACATTTTTAAATAAAGCACGCTTACAACATAACGAAACTAGAAGAGTTTGGCAGTGTTGTGGAGGGTTTCCAAACTACCATGCGAAAGTCTTTCATGAGGTCTACATTTAAGTTCATATGTCGCCGCGACGGAACAGATGATGGCTCGGCATTCCATTTCGAGTTATTCGTAATTTTGCACTCATGTACGCGATCGCTGTTTAGCTGCTAGGAACCCCCAGAAGTTGTCTCCCACCCACAAAACTTCTCCCCCAACTCAACCAAGCTGTTGTTGTGGTCTTCAGTAATGAGACTAGTTACATGCAGCTCTCCAAGCTACTCTATCCTGTGCAAGCTTCTTCACCTCTCAGTACTTACTGCAACCTACATCCTTCTGAATCTCCTTAGTGTATTCATCTCTTGGTCTCCCTCTATAAGTTTTACCCTCCACGCTGCCCTCCAATGCCTCACAACATGTCCTACCAACCGGTCCCTTCTTCTTGTCAAGTTGCGCCATAAACTCCTCTTCTCCCCAATTCTATTCAATACCTTCTCATTAGTTATCTGATCTACCCATATAATCTTCAGCATTCTTCTGTACCACCACATTTCGAAAGCTTCTATTCTCTTCTTGTCACTTCCATACATGCCTAAACTCCATACAAATACTTTCAGAAACGACTTCCTGACTCTTAAATCTATACTCCACGTTAACAAACTTCCCTTCTTTAGAAACGCTTTCCTTGCCATTGACAGTCTACATTTTATATCCTCTATACTTCGACCATCATCAGATAATTTGCTCCCCAAATAGCAAAACTCCTTTTTCTCCTTTTAAATGTCTCATTTGCTAATCTAATTCACCAGCATCACCAGACTTAATTCGACTGCATTCCATTATCTTCGATATGCTTTTTTTGATGTTCATCTTATATCCTCCTTTCAAGGCAATGTCCATTCCGTTAAGCTGCTCTTCGAAGTCCTTTGCTGTCTCTGGCAGAATTACAGTGTCATTGGTGATCCTCGAAGTTTTTATTTCTTCTCCATGGATTTTAATATCTACTCCGAATTTTTCTATTGTTTCCTTTACTGCTTGCTAAATATGGAGATTGAATAACATTGGGGAAAGCCTACAACCCTGTCTCGCTCACTTCCCAACCACTGCTTCCCTTTCGTGTCCGTCGACTCTTATAACTGCCATCTGGTTTCTGTACTAATTGTAAATAACCTTTCGCTCCCTGTATTTTACCCCTGCCGTAGGGTCAGTATTGCTTCACGAGTTCCAATATATCTACGGAATCCAATCTGATCTTCTCCGAGGTCGGCTTATACCAATTTTTCCATTCGTCTGTAAAGAATTCGCGTTAGTATAGTTCCTTAATTTTCACATCTGTCAACATCTGCTTTCTTTGGGATTGGAATTACTATATTCTTCTTGAAGTCTGAGGGTACTTCCCCTATCTCATACATCTTGCTCACCAGACGGAAGAGTTTTGTCAGACCTGGCTCTCCCAAGGCCGTCAGTAGTTCTACTAGAATGTTGTCTACTCCAGGGCCCTTGTTTCGCCTTAGGTCTTTTAGTGCTCTTCACGCAGTCTTTTAGTGCTCTTCACGCAGTTTCGTATCTCCCATCTCATCTTCATCTACATCCTCTTCCATTTCGATAATATTGTCCTCAAGTACATCGCCCTTGTATAGACCCACTACACACTCCTCTCACCTTCCTGCTTTCCCTTCTTTTCTTAGAACTGGGTTTCCATCTGAGCTCTTGATGTTCATACAAGTGGCTCTCTTTTCTCCAAAGGTCTCGTTTTAATATTCCTGTAAGCTGTATCTATCTTACCCATAGTGAGATAAGCCTCTACATCCTTACATTTGACCTCTAGCCGTCCCTGCTTAGCCATTTTGCACTTCCTGTCGATCTCATTTGCCTGCTTCACTTACTGCATTTTTATATTATCTCCTTTCATCAATTTAATTCAATATTTCATCTGTTACCCAAGGATTTCTACTAGCCCTCTGCTTTTGACCTACTTGATCCTCTGCTGGCTCCACTACTTCATCCCTCAGAGCTACCCATTCATCTTCTACTGTATTTCTTTCCACAATTCATGTCAATTATTCCATTATGCTCTCCCTGAAACTATGTACAACCTCTGGTTTAGTCAGTTTATCCAGGTCCCATCTCCTTAAATTCCCACCTTTTTGCAGTTTCTTCAGTTTTAAGCTACAGTTCATAACCAATAGATTGTGGTCAGAGTCCACATCTGCCCCTGAAAAGGTCTTACGATTTAAAACCTGGTTCCTAAATCTCTGTCTTTCCACTATAATCTATCTGATACCTTCTAGTATCTCCATGATTCTTCCATGTATAAAACCTTCTTTTATGATTCTTGAACCAAGTGTTAGATATGATTTAGTTATGCTCTGTGCAAAATTCTAACAGGCAGCATCCTCTTTCATTTCTTACTCCCAATCCATATTCATCAACTAAATTTTCGTCTCCCTTCACTACCTGAATAATTTCTTTTATCTCATCATATATTTCATCAATTTCTTCATCATCTCCAGAGATAGTTGGCATATAAAGTTGTACTACTGTAGTAGGCATGGGCTTCGTGTCTGTGTTGGCTGCAATAATGCGTTCACTATCCAGTTTGTAGTAGCTTAACCGCATTCCTATTTTCCTATTCATTGTTAAACCTACTCCTGCATTACTCCTATTTGATTTTGTGTTTATAGCCCAGTAGTCACCTGACCAGAAAATTTGTTTCTCCTGTCACGGAACTTCACTAATTCCCACTATATCTAACTTTAACCTATCCATTTTTTATTTTAAATTTTCTAACCGACTTGCCAGATTAAGGGATTTGACATTCCAGTCTCCGATCCGTAGAACGCCAGTTCTCTTTCTCCTGATAACGACGTCTCCTGAGTAGTCCCCGCCCAGAGATCCGATTGGGGGACTATATTACCTCCAGAATATTTTAGCCAAGAGGACTCCATCATCATTTAATCATACAGTAAAGCTGCATGCCCTCAGGAAAAATTAGGGCTGTAGTTTCCCCTAGCTTTCAGCAGTTCGCAGTACCAGCACAGCAAGGCCGTTTTGGTTAGTGTTAGAAGGCCAGATCAGTTAATTATCCACACTGTTGCCCCTGCAACTACTTAAAAGGCTGCTGCCCTTCTTCAGGGACCACACACGTTTGTCTGGCCTCTCAAGAGATACCCCTCCATTGTGGTTGCACCTATGGTGTGGCCATCTATATCGCCGAGACACGCAAGCCTCCCCACCAATGGCAAGGTCCATGGTTCATTGGGGGGGAAACAAGCTATGTCACTCAATCATCATCTGGTAACCAATGTGCAGATGTGATGGAAAAGACACATTCAATGTACTGTAATATTATGCAACAGACTTGATAGTGTGAAAAATTAAGATATGCACCGGCCATTGATGTGACAGAATGGCCCTCAATTTCAGTACCACAGCTAAACCGTTCCTATTACATCACTTTGCGAGTATGACTGCGAATGTGGGTAGATTAAGTACGTCCATTCATTGTTAATTCTCGAACACATACATGATCAAAGTACATCAGACAACGCTCCATATACACTCCTGGAAATTGAAATAAGAACACCGTGAATTCATTGTCCCAGGAAGGGGAAACTTTATTGACACATTCCTGGGGTCAGATACATCACATTATCACACTGACAGAACCACAGGCACATAGACACAGGCAACAGAGCATGCACAATGTTGGCACTAGTACAGTGTATATCCACCCTTCGCAGCAATGAAGGCTGCTATTCTCCCATGGAGACGATCGTAGAGATGCTGGATGTAGTCCTGTGGAACGGCTTGCCATGCCATTTCCACCTGGCGCCTCAGTTGGACCAGCGTTCGTGCTGGACGTGCAGACCGCGTGAGACGACGCTTCATCCAGTCCCAAACATGCTCAATGGGGGACAGATCCGGAGATCTTGCTGTGCCAGGGTAGTTGACTTACACCTTCTAGAGCACGTTGGGTGGCACGGGATACATGCGGACGTGCATTGTCCTGTTGGAACAGCAAGTTCCCTTGCCGGTCTAGGAATGGTAGAACGATGGGTTCGATGACGGTTTGGATGTACCGTGCACTATTCAGTGTCCCCTCGACGATCACCACAGGTGTACGGCCAGTGTAGGAGATCGCTCCCCACACCATGATGCCGGGTGTTGGCCCTGTGTGCCTCGGTCGTATGCAGTCCTGACTGTGGCGCTCACCTGCACGGCGCCAAACACGCATACGACCATCATTGGCACCAAGGCAGAAGCGACTCCCATCGCTGAAGACGACACGTCTCCATTCGTCCCTCCATTCACGCCTGTCGCGACACCACTGGAGGCGGGCTGCACGATGTTGGGGCGTGAGCGGAAGACGGCCTAACGGTGCGCGGCACCGTAGCCCAGCTTCATGGAGACGGTTGCGAATGGTCCTCGCCGATACCCCAGGAGCAACAGTGTCCCTAATTTGCTGGGAAGTGGCGGTGCGGTCCCCTAAGGCACTGTGTAGGATCCTACGGTCTTGGCGTGCAACCGTGCGTCGCTGCGGTCCGGTCCCAGGTCGACGGGCACGTGCACCTTCCGCCGACCACTGGCGACAACATCGATGTACTGTGGAGACCTCACGCCCCACGTGTTGAGCAATTCGGCGGTACGTCCACCCTGCCTCCCGCATGCCCACTATACGCCCTTGCTCAATGTCCGTGAACTGCACATACGGTTCACTTCCACGCTGTCGCGGCATGCTACCAGTGTTAAAGACTGCGATGGATCTCCGTATGCCACGGCAAACTGGCTGACACTGACGGCGGCGGTGCACAAATGCTGCGCAGGTAGCGCCATTCGACGGCCAACACCGCGGTTCCTGGTGTGTCCGCTGTGCCGTGCGTGTGATCATTGCTTGTACAGCCCTCTCGCAGTGTCCGGAGCAAGTATGGTGGGTCTGACACACCGGTGTCAATGTGTTCTTTTTTCCTTTTCCAGGAGTGTATTTGTAAAACTTCGAGCATAGTGTTTAATTTACGATCTATCTCTCAGCGTATGGGAGTCACAGGACAATCTCCCCATCGTAGGGTAAAAGACCAACCTCACACAGTCATTGACCAACACACTCTGCAGCAACGTTACAGAATTAATCCCCAAGCGATCAGAAGAAGAGCACTACACTCTATGTCTCGTGAGTGAATATAGCTCTCCAAGTCCCAATCCATCTAAGTGCACGAGATTTCTCAAGATGTTTCCATGTCAGGGAGCTTAGTATTCCTTATTGAGGTATAGTAACAGATTTGAAAGTGCTGTAATGTAATAACATGCAGTTAATAACAACAACAACACAGGGATTGCGGTATATCACAAGCTCTTCCGCTAACTTAATTGTGGCCCTGATGTCTCGATTTTGCATCCAAGATGCGAAAGGAGCGATTGCATAAATGATAGTTCCTTTACAGGAGTATGTCAAGTTTCTTCACACATGAGATGGAAGTCCTCTGATGACCGACAGGTTTACCATTAACGATCGCAAGTAGAAAGTGCTTTAAAACACACACAGAACATGTAGCTGTATACGAGTAGAACACAGGCTATATCACGTGACTTGTGCATCCAGAATCACTGGTAACTCAATTGACATACTATATAATGCAGCCCCAATGGGGAAAATTGTTGACTGCTTCCCTTATTCGCTTCGTTTCTATGTCCACGTTTTTCCAGGATTCCTCCTATTGCAGCATACTTGGTCCGATATACAAATTTTTCGGTGTGAACCAGAAGATAACAAAGAACTTCCTCTAGCTCAGCCCATCAGGCTCTATATTCGGTTGATATAACCTATTCCTGGTCACGTTTTGCAGTTCTATCGATTTGAGGTCAAATCTGTATTTGCACTCATAACAAAACATCTCCTTCTATGTTCTAAAATTGGTTGTAAATGTAGAACAGATGACAACATCTACTCCATATGCATTGATCGGGACATGTAATATAGCACTGCACTCGTCTGTATCCAGACACCTCCATATTCGGTGAGCATTTCCTCTGCTTTCTGTATGTCTCTGTGTATGCACGTCTCGTGGATGATTCCCAGGACCTGCAGAATACCAGGTGTAACGTTCGACTGGGCATCCGCCACATGTTATATCCAGATCAGTGTTGAGATGAGGACCCACAATTTGCCGCAAACGAGAAAGGGTTCAGAGGTGGATCCATCATGCGCAACGTACAAAGCTTTGATGCAGATCAACAATCTATCACAACCAAACTAGCGTTCTGGTGTGCATCTGCCAGGGACTATATATATACGGAGCTATGTTTGGAGACGGATCCACCATGTGCTACATCTTCGAAAGGGTTGGCGGGTGGACCAACCAGGCATTAAGTCCAGACACGTATTCTGTGCTCGAAGTTTGGAGCACCAGCTGATGGGACTGGGTCCTGAGAGCCATCTATGGGTGGTTGTGCGGCGTCACACCATATTCCAATATCCAGCAAAACAACTTTGGCACCATCTGACAAAGGGCTGTAACGTGAGCGGCCGCTAGACCAGTGGCACACATGTGGAGCACCAGCTTATGGGACTGGGTCCTGAGAGCCATCCACAGGTGGTTCTGTGGCGTCAGACCATATGCCAATATCCAGCAAAACAACTTTGGCACCGTCTGACCAAGGGCTGTGACATGAGTGGCCGCTAGACCAGTGGCACACATGTGGGCTACCGCTGACTGGTGGCGCCTCGGGTAGCGTCCGCTGCTGGCGACGATTTGAACTAAATCGGAGTCTGGACCTAGTGGCGAGCGCACTGGATGTTGCCATCTGGAAGATGTGTACTAAGTCTGTTGGAGTATAAGTGATGACCGTACTGCTTGAAATAAAGACTTCAGTCCTTTCCCTGCCGATCGACAAGAAGTGACTTAGATTAGTACAAGTGTACTTTGTTTGGTGCGATTTTCATAGCTTAGAAGAGAAAACTTAGCTGACCGCCAAATTTTATACTTGGCGAAAATTCGTAGGATGAAATCGACTTAGGTTAGTGGATGTGACCCAATTGGCCTATTTCAGACCATTTTTTTCGTAGGTGTGACAGGTTATCGTGTTGGAATTCGAACTTGTGTTCAATTTTTATGGAGGGTTAGGTTAGTGGACATAGCCCAATTGCCCTATCTACCCGCCCAAAAAACAAACCTCGCGCCAAAATCCGACATCTTGACTGACATCCTCTGCTGGTAGCTATGTGTACCAAGCCAGTTGGACTTTGGACCTTGTGGTAAACACACCTGCGTGATATTGTTTAAATAAGAATTAAACAAGTTCGTTTTTCCTGCCATCATAGTGCTGGAATTTGAACTTCCCTCCATTACTGGGGGGGGGGGGGGGGAGGTTAGGTTAGTGGAGGTAGGCCAAGTGTACAATTTTACACCACATGGTGGATACACTGGGTGCAGCCATCATGACTGAGGCCACAGCCGCCATCTTGGATGTCGTCATGGTGGCGCTCTCTTGTGGTGACGATATGAACTAAGTTAGAGTCCAGACCTCATGGTGAGTACACTGGGTGTCGCCCTCTTGGATTACGTCACAGATGAGATCAACCTCTGGTGGTGGTGATGTGTAGTAAGTCAGTTGGGGTCCTGACCTTGTGGGGAACACATATGCACGGAATTGTTTAAATAAAGTCTTATGTCCAACTCCTTTTCCCATGAATGCTAAGGAGGTGGTTGGCAGTCTGGTGACTGAGGTTAGTAAAGTGTCTTTTATTTCGCGCCATTTTGTTAGCTTAGTAGACATATGGGAATTGCATTTTGTTTACTGCAAAAATTAAAAATTGGTGCCAGTTTGTAGGACGAGGTGGCGGTCGGGTGACTGAGGTTAGTGGAGGTAGGCGAGCTATTTTCCTGCCATTTTCTTTGTTTAG
Source organism: Schistocerca gregaria (assembly GCF_023897955.1). Classification (NCBI taxonomy): domain Eukaryota; kingdom Metazoa; phylum Arthropoda; class Insecta; order Orthoptera; family Acrididae; genus Schistocerca; species Schistocerca gregaria. The sequence continues at coordinate 101,436,346 of NC_064920.1, forward strand.
TAGAGATAAGAGCAGTGTGGTGCATTATCCTGTTGGAATCTGAACTTCCCACCTTTTTCCAGGGGTGGGTGTTACATTAGTGGACATAGCCCAATCGGTCTATTTTGCCACCTTTTTCATGGTGTGACACATTATCCTGCTGGAATTTGAATTTCCCACCAATTTTTTTCTGCTGGGTTAGGTTGGTGGAGGTAGCAAAATTGACCTATCTTCCTGCCAAAATTCAAACTTTCTGCGAAAATCCACCATCTTGGATGACGTCATGCGCTTTTGCAGGCCGCTATCTTGAAAAAAGTAATCGCTGGTGTCTTAAATACATCTGGGAACAATCGAATGTGGTGTGACACTCCTGTATCTCTAGTACTTACATGCACTAATTCAGAAAGAGCAAAATAAGGAGGTATAACCTCCATCTGTTAGACAACCATTGCAATCTTCATGGTCGTCTTTCGTGTTACAATTCCATTAGGACCAAACTTTATATAATTCTGGATTGCCCCACTAAGTCTATGAAAATAGAAATAAGACATTATGCAAGACAGTTATTATAGATATTACTCACAAACTATTTATGACTTTAATCATTTAAACCACTGTTAATCAATACACTACCTGTCGAATACTCTTCATAAAAATCTTTCCAGCTGTATGATATCACTCACACTCTTTCTCTTACCACTTCCACACTGATTTACTGTTTATGTACAATAATCTCACATACGAGATTCTTTTATATTCCACCTAACACCACTTATTTACATTCTGATTGCTTCCACTGACAGTAGCTACTAGATGCTATATGTAAAGACGCACGCACTAGAATGTAAACATCGTGTCTTTCAGGCCATCAAAGAACTTCACCTCTACAACTTTGGTACTGATACACCTTGCATAAAATATAGAATAAAACAGCATAACAATGAAGTAGACGCATCAGATGGCGTGTTTGGAAGTGCAACATTATTTCGGGGTCGCGTTAATCTTCAACAACATGGACTGTGCATTGTGGAAAGCGAAGAAGACGTTGAGAGGGATGGCGGATGTAGAAAAGAAATTTTGTGAGAACATTTTGACAGCTGGGAGTTGCGGCACTTCTCACACAAAGAAAACTTGTGTCAAGTCCGCCAACTATTTCCGTTGACATTGTTCTCTGTGTACGAAGGAATTTCGAAAGGAATTTTGCCATCCAGTTTTTATGCAGTGGCGGGAGAGCCTCTGGTGATCCCCCGACATGGTGATGAATTTGCACATACCAGGTCAAAATTGGGCGGTAGCTCACGACTACAGCAACAATACAGTACGCTCCACATAAAATTACACTGCTAGTTATGTAGGTTAATATCGTCTCTTGCGACTTAAGTACGAGTGCAAGTCCTTTTGACACTAAGAATGTTTGGCTTTATTGTGAAACATCTTCAGTGGAACGAATTTTTTTAGAAATCTGTCTGCTAGGCTCATGAACAGCTCTCACGCTGTGGTTTACGTCTATGAAGAATATTAAATAATTAGCATTAGCGCATTTTTATTTCAGTAACTTAAACAATAATTTTAATCCGCAAAGAAGGCCCAGATTATTTAAGGAATTATTTTTGTTCAGTGGCGTGGTTTTATCTCGGATGTTACTTAAACCCATTCCTTTTTCTGTTAGTTAAAGAGCTCGTACAGTCTTAGGGCCCTGTCTGTTATAGTGACACAAATATCCTAAAGAGAGGGTTTGTGTATCACGGTGAGAGTTACTGTTGACATTCCGAGAGAGAAAGATCCAAGCAGAGTCAGCTAACAAAATACTTGCGACCACAAAGATGAAATCACAGAAATTGTATGTGATAGTGTGGCTCACCGACAGACAGCTCTGCCACACAATGCTTGCGGATAGGAAATTTAAGGATGGACATCCTACTGGAAACTGAAAATCTCAGAAGGAGTCTTCGAGATATAGTGTACAAGCTTTTAAAAAGACATGATATACGTTGAGGACGGTGTTACTTGTTTACTCATTTCGTCGTTTTCCTGGAAGGTAATGAAGATTTAATAGACTGTCTTTCAGAGCCTGTTTGTCCGATGTACGCTTCAAGTTAAAATTAGCTACACTGTGCAGCACAGTTAATGTAACACTTTCAAAAGCCCATAAAAGTCTTCCATTACAACGCATAAGTTCGAAATTTGGCTACAAGGTGCTTTCAACCATACATTGGGAAACAAATAATAAATAAAAAATAAAAAACTTGGCACACCGAGGCATCAGGCTAAAGGTCGCAGACGCCTGAAACAGCAAAGTGCCGATTCATGCGAGGAGAAGGCCGGAGTTCAGAAGTTCATAATGTTGTAAGGTGAATTAATGATTTCACACTGGTACCAGATTTCACCACAGCTGAGTGCAACGCCATCTTGGTCGTGTCACACAATGGTAGGAGCATCACAACCCCTTCTTAGCCACATTTTACCCCTCCTTGTGACGTCTCTGCAATGGAAGTTAGTACCGCGACGTCCAGTGCTGGAACACGCAGTTTCCTCATGGGTGGCCGAGGAATACATTTCAGACACACCGCCGCTCAGATATTTGAAAGATGTGTGTGAGTGCATAAATGACAGTTGAATATGGACGTGTTTTGTGATCTTGTTGGTTTACAGTGATTGAAGTAGTATGTGATGTTAGTTTATGTGTTGTAATATACGACGTAAAACGACGTTGAGTATCGGTATCGTTGACTACAGTGCTTACTTCTCCTATAAGCTAGGAACAAAGTGTTCATTAAGAGGTGCTTAATTTATTTTCGCTTGTTTATGTGTGTATTCTTTTTGGAGGCGATATTATTGTTTTGCTCTGTGCTCCTTAATAGCTGATTTCATAAAACAGACAGTTCATAAGCTACAAATAAACAGTGACAGATATATTGGGGAGACATAAAAGAAAATTTGTGGGTCGTTGATCTACAATGGGACTAATTCTTCACACACTTGTGTTATGTAAAAAGTGTCAAATACTTAGTCTGGGACAAGTTAGTGATGAAAACAGAGTGATCATGTTTTAACAAGGCTTGTATGCATTCCAATAAACGGTTGCAAACAGAATTACCTAATATTTTATGCTGTGTCGGAGCATTATATCCGCAGTAACAGTCAAGTCGATAGTACTCTGCCCACTCAACTCCAGTCATCATTTGTAGGCAGCTACTAAAGTTCATAAATTTGTATGTGTTATATAACTGCGGTGTCATAGTAATCATGGGTACTTACATGCTAATTCTCTGATATGAAATTGCACTACACTAATTTACATGTCTCATTCACAGTGAACGTTTCACATTCAACATTGGTTAAATTATGTTTAATACAATGAAAAAACAGCCAAATTTGCAAATTTTTCTTTTATTTACTATGTGACTAGTTTCGGATCGGAACCCAGTATCGAATCATACAGATATTTAAAACGGTGTTTCCCAGAATGTAAGAACCATGTCAAAATAACAAACAAATGCGTTTAAAAAAGTGCAAGCGAGTAGTTAGAGAGCAGACAGATTACGATTACTACAGCAAGCTGAAAGTTCGTAAATTATATTTAGTAGCGACACTTAGCGTTAGAAAACTAAATCGTATCAGACTGCACGTATTTCCTTTGTTACATCTTTTCTTGATTAGTTTATTTGCACCTGGAAACAACCACTAACTCTTCTTACCTGAACAGGTCTGCAACCCAAAGTACAATTAATTAGGCCACAACACTCATGTGTCGACCTCGCTAGTGACATTATGGTAATGACCAGCGAGGTAAGGAAAAAGCACATATTTTTAGGAAGAAATTAGATGTTTTTGTTACTTTCTGTACTGAAGTATTTCGATTTTAGAAACAACCACTAACTCTTCTTACCTGAACAGGTCTGCAACCCAAAGTACAATTAATTAGTCCACAACACTCATGTGTCGACCTCGCTAGTGACATTATGGTAATGACCAGCGGGGTAGGGAAAAAGCACACATTTTTAGGTAGAAATTAGATGTTTTTGTTACTTTCTGTACTGCAGTATTTCGATTTACGTAGAAAGATCTTCTTTTCACACAGTTCACGACCAGTGAGTACGTTCTACAAACTCGTCATCCTCAGTCGATGTTTATTCTTTCAATTACACTGTTTTCAGGAAGTTCAAATGTTGGTAAAACTGCACTAAAGCAATGCAAAACCGTCAATAACCCTCCATTCTAGTCTCGGAACGTTTTCACCCAGGCTAAACAGCCCTTTATAGCTACACATAATTGGACATAGCAGTCAGGTAACAGTGTTTACTTTATTACATACGTTTTGTGGCATCTAGCACCTAGACTACTTCTTACAGTATGTTGTCTGTCAACGAATCGAATGCAGCCTTCTTTGAAACGAAGTGTTACACAGTGGTGAGTGAACGGAGTAGGACTACAGTACCACGCAGCCACTTTTGCAACGTTTCGCATTTAAAGATTCGTTTGTACTGCGGATGGAAAACTTGCAGATCCTTAGTGAGCTACCCTTGACAACATTGATCTTTTCTTCCTTTAGTACTCTCATCAAGGTTTCTGAACGGTCAGCAAACAAACCGGGAGAAATATGGCGTTCCCATAGTCTTCATTTAGTGCTACAGTCTCGCTCATTATTGAACCAGCGTGTCAATTCTGTTCGCGTAGGTGAGCCGTCCAGCTTTGCACAGTTCGCATAGAAAGGCGAGCGCAGCGCACATACAGAGATTAACACTGACGTGCTGAGAGCTGTTTGTTCTGGCGCCGTTACAAAAGCCAATGAGATGGGTAGGAGCCGGAAAGCTTTCATACCGCTGACGACAACGTCTGTCCAAAGCTTAGAGACGTCTGAAGTTCATTTCCCATGACAATAGCTGCTTCCGATGCGCGACACCGTTACAAGCCCAAGGCGCCATTTCAAACCACTGTTGCTTGTGAAACGAACTTAGCGCGTGTACGAAAATATAGACAGTGCATTAATTCCGTACTCTCTGGACGATAATTGGCAGATACATGTCCTTCACATTCGTTTCGCAGCGGCCTGTTTCAGGCCTTTCTCCCTACCTTTAATCCTACACGCACACGTAATTTACGCACGCCATTCTCTAGCTTCGTTTATTTCCCGATTCCGTTTTAGCTTGTCGCGTTTTCACCTTTATTGCACACTGAATACTTAAGTGGTAAAACAGAAGCGTATAGCAATGTGAGTAACACACCCCTCTGTACCTAGTCCAATACTTCATTCTCATAGTAATTTTTACCCGTAAGTGTGTCTGGTCTTGATCAGGCGAACTCCTTTTCACTGGTGCGAAAGCAGGAGGAATTCCGGAAGAGCCATCGGTCACTCAGAAGGCAGGTCCTAAGCCAGCAGACAACACGAGGAGTTGGGCGAATGTGTCGGGGATTATCCCTCCTGGCTCAACGTCCGCTGGCGGTGAGCGGCGCAACGGAAGGCTGTTGTCCTGTATGGCAGAACGGAGGACTGCTCTCCAATATAGCTAAACGCGAAACCATTGGTAGTAGGAGTGAGAACTCTGCTCTTAGTACACTTCGTCAGAAGGCGGGTACGCTGCGAACAAGACCTCTTACTCACCAGATGCCCAGTGACTATGCAGATTAGACTTATGTTGAATCTGTCACCCCACGTGACATAAAATGAGAAATTACCCCCATGAAGCCAATAGTGTACTGAGGTGCACAATGGAAAATGCTACTTAGAAAGTTCCGTAACTCGTCAGGGACCTCGACTATTGATTACGGTAGGAGGACCTGGGCATTTCAGATGAATAATTTACTTTATTAGTTGCTGAATGATAGAGTTCGATAACACTTAGTGAAGCAATGCGTAAAAAATTCTTGAAGACACACAAACACCGAGGACATACAACAATTTAAGAATGAATTTACATAAATAGAATAAAAAAGACAAAACAATGTCCGGTGTTACCGAAAGGCACCACACTTGCTGGGTTGTAGGCTTCAAATCGGCCGCCGTCGGTCAGTACACATCGGGCCCGCGAGTCGACACTGGCCACGCTAGCAGACCGATCGTCGACACTCGGCTGGCCTTAAGACACAGGCTAGCGCACTCCCCAGTTCTACAGCAGACTTTAATAGGAATGGTTCACTTCTTATAGCTTCAGGGATCTCAATAGCAGAGACGCTAGTTAGCATAGCCTTCAGCTAAGTCAGTAGCTACGACCTAGCCAGGCGCCACACACAGTTTATGCACTGCCAATTGATCTATATCTCTGAACCAATCACAATTGTAAAGCAGTATTAGCAGTTCAGTCTATAACTGCACTTGTGAATATTATTGTACACATGAAGATCCATCGCTGATACTGAATTAAAGCTAAGTGTTTAATTGTATTCCTGTGTACTAACTTCTAAACAACTAAGATGTTCCAGATAAATCCCGTCAAGTATAGTTCATTGATCCTCAGGTCAGCCTACGTGATAAACGCGTGCAATAATGGTTGAGATGTTGTTCAGGTACATAAAGGACACGAATTACGATTTCAATTGTGATTAGAAAACTTTGATATAAATGTATGAATTTTAACGAAGCATACAACAGATTAGTGAATAAAGGAAGAATCAGAAAGAAATACCATTAGACAGGTGAGCTCCAATGAGTTAACCCAATAGCGGACCAATAATGACTGGCTACGAGAAAAATCCCCTTTGAAGCTAGAACTAAATTTCAGAAAAACTTAACAATGCTTGAAGCGCGCAGGAAAACTTACGAAGACAAAAAGAAAAAAAAGCCAGGGATAAACACCTCTTCCCTCAATATGCCAAGATCTTTTGATTTTATGATCTCTGTTCAAAAGAATCGTGCTGTCGTTTTCAGACTAGCGTTACACTGTATGAAAATAAAATAGGTAATCGGTAATCTGCACAAGGTACTACGATTTCTTGGGATGGCCTAAATTTTTCTAAGACTTTTTACATACCTTTACGTTCACATACATGTGACGTCGACATTTTGAAAACAATGAGTAAATACATTAAAGAACTTCACATGGTTTCTCATTTATAAAACAGAATGCTCCCAGGTGGGTGGCCAAATGAATTAAAGATGAAAGTACAGCACTCATGGCACCAATAAAGTTAAAACTGCACATCATGTCGACGATCTCACATGGACTAAACTGAAGTACCGCAGAGCCCCTGTGACATGCCGTGTAGTCGTGACATGACGCCATCGTGTTAACCGGCGATATATTGAAGTATTTTGAAATTAGTAGCCCAATACTCGTCATGGATACTGAAGTTGAATGTGGAGATATTCCTTACTACGGTACTGTTTGGTAGATCAGCAGAAGAAAATATCTTCATTTCTTTTTACAATTCATGAGAAAATTCCTTCGTTTCTAGACATGAAACTGGAAGACCTGGTTTGCCTCAGAGAGCCAAAATGGATGTCAGATCTTTCTTTTCTCGATGGGATAACGATGCACCTGAGTATTCTAAACGTGTCCCTACAAAGGAAAGGTATATTGCTGGTACACATAGGACAAACTCAGGGCATTCAGGGATAAGCTCCCTTTGTTTGAGAGGCAAATGTGGAACGGGATTGTCACATATTTACTCGTCTTGATTCTCCACATTTACCAACTGACGTCTCCTTTGTAAACCATCAATGTATAATAAATCAGCTAATAAAAAGTTTCTAGCCACGGTTCCAGGAATTGAACGTTCTAGAGAACGGACTGTAATTGACCATTACTCCTTTATTAGCTGTACCTGACGACGTGACACTTACAGTGGAATAAGAATTAACTGAGTCATAAAATTAAACTATGTTAAAGAACAAGTCTTACAGTGGTTTCTATTTCTCTCAGCGGTATGAAAATTGTAAGTAGGCTGTTTAGGTTTTCTTATTGGTAACGCCGCTTAGCGCTCGGTATGAAAAATCACTGGGTGTGCTGTGCGCAGTCTGTGTTTAGTTTGCATTGTTGTCTGCCATTGTAGTGTTGGGCAGCGGCAGCTGGATGCTAACAGCGCGTAGCGTTGCGCAGTTGGAGGTGAGCCGCCAGCAGTGGTGGACGTGGGTAGAAAGATGGCGGAGTTTTGAAATTTGTAAGAATTGGTGTCATGAAGTGATATATATATTATGACTACTAAGGTAAATACATTGTTTGTTCTCTAATAAAATCTATCATTTGGTAACTATATACCTATCAGTAGTTAGTGCCTTCCGTAGTTTGAATCTTTTATCTAGCTGGCAGTAGTGGCGCTCGCTGTATTGCAGTAGCTTGAGTAACGAAGATTTTTGTGAGGTAAGTGATTTGTGAAACGTATAGATTAATGTTAGTCAGGGCCATTCTTTTGTAGGGATTTTTGGAAGTCAGATTGCGTTGCGCCAAAAATACTGTATGTCAGTTTAAGCACAGTCGTGTACAATTTTTCTAAGGGGACGTTTCAAAATGTAAAGAGAGAAACATTCCCCATCCTACATAGAAATGAAGCTAGGGTTATGCGCATACTCGGACCAAGGTACTGTTGTGAGCAGCTATTCTTCGCAATTCAAATGGTTCAAATGGCTCTGAGCACTATGGGACTCAACTGCTGTGGTCATCAGTCCCCTAGAACTTAGAACTACTTAAACCTAACTAACCTAAGGACATCACACACGTCCATGCCCGAGGCAGGATTCGAACCTGCGACCGTAGCAGTCACACGGTTCCGGACTGCGCGCCTAGAACCGCGAGACCACCGCGGCCGGCGTTATTGTTTCAGGACGCTACAATGAAGAGTGCGGTGTGTATCACTGCAGCAAACATGATGTTATATTAATGTATTTGTCTAGAAAAAAATCTCTGAAAAACCTATATATTTTTTGTTAGTTGTGTAAAAGTTACTTGTTAACTTGATGTGCTTGGTACTTCCACACTACCGCCTCATCCATGTGCGCCTACTACGTGGGTGCTCCGGGGCTGACGGCACAGGAGTTTCAGTTTTATAAAAACAACGTCAAATTAACATTTCTCACTTACCATTATCAAAAAACAACAAGCAGTTGAAACATTGAGATGGAAGTCAAGATTTCTAACCCCCAAAACGTAATTGTTTGTTTCAAAAGTGTGCAAAGGCAAGCAAGCAACACACTCCGCCCTTGCTTGTCCGTCTGTGGACACATGAAAGGCAGTCACCAAAGTAATAATGGAAATGCACTGCGAATAGTATTCCGTCTTCTAGGCTTCCTTTGATGTTTTGTTACAAATGCACACTACAATACGCCCACTACGCTCGTCAACAATTGTTTTAATGTAACTACTTGCCGATATTGAGCACTAACGAACTGAAAGCCAAGGATATCGATTGTGACAGACTAGCTCAGTAATGTATATGATTTGTTTTCCTTTTGTTTCAGTCAAATAAGAGCGGGGTGGTTTATGATTGCAGTGACATTGTTTTCAATTAATCTGGATTACTATCGTTCTGTACGTTCTCTAAAATACAGCGGCTTGGGAGGAGGTGGGAACTTAGATTGTAGGCCGGAATTCTCGTTTCTAGAAAAAAGGTCTATCACCGTGCTGACAGTTATTACAAAGACAAGGTACTACTGACAGAATGCGCGGGGCAAGAACACTTTCGCGGCCAAAAATTTTCGATTTTCAAACTTGCCACAATAATTGGAATCGTGTGGAAAGCTGAAACACAACATTGAGAAGTATCGCTTTTTACTCACTTTCGAATTCGAACAGCACGTTTGCTAGTCGCTATGAGTACATTCTTCAGATATTTGACGTCGTCATCACAGGGGGTATTAGTGTCACTGAACAGAGAACGTGCTTCCTGTCAGAATCACTGTCTCAGCTTTTGACCTGAGATACATCTGATGATGGGGCAAAGACCCAGAAAGCGTGGTGGTGTATAGCGAGTTGTGCTGTGCATGATTTCGGTTAGTAAAGTACTTTACAGCTGTTGCGGATTTGTTTACGATGGAGATTTTAAAAAACATCACGACCCCTCTGAAAACACCTAACACTCTTCGGTGTCGATATGCTCCCACAGAAATTCTGGAATGTCGGCGCCCATGGTCTCACCCCTTACCAGCTCTTACCTTTTTGTGGCCTTCAGTTCGTAATTCCGATTAATTTCATGTAGATTAAAGTGGAATTAGGTCACGGACGAACACAGGAACTGGGACAGCCCGCTGCAGACGATATACAGGGTAATGGAGATAAAGTGTATCCCCTTGCAACTTACACAAATACTAGGTGACAGCAAAATTTATTGAGATAGGTCCTCGTAAGGAACGGTACACTTTCTGCAAGCTTATTAATATTGTTTACTGAGTCATTTTCAGACAATTAAATCAACGAGCTACGATTTTAAAACAGAGCGTTAGTTTTTCTTTCATGTAACTTATGTATTTAAAACTAATGTGTACAAATCGGTTGGAAATACACTGCTAACACGATTTGTTTGGAAGCCAGACACTTTCAAATTGTCAGGGGTGGATTACAACGTGCAGCACATAGTACTTTGTTGTTTGCAGATGGAAGTTCTGGTGGAAGAATGTTGACGTATGTGAGGTGTTCAAATGTGTGCACATGTTCAAAATGGTTCAAATGGCTCTGAGCACTATGGGACTCAACTGCTGTGGTCATTAGTCCCCTAGAACTTAGAACTACTTAAACCTAACTAACCTAAGGACATGACACACATCCATGCCCGAGGCAGGATTCGAACCTGCGACCGTAGCAGTCGCACGGTTCCGGACTGCGCGCCTAGAACCGCGAGACCACCGCGGCCGGTTGCGCACATGTTCCTGGATACACAGTGCAATGCGTCTTCTAAACAAATAGCAGACGGGTTTTACCGTCTCCTGTGTCACAGAGCGACAAGTTTCCTCGATGTGCTGTTAGATGTCGTATCCGGTTACACTGCCGACAGTCGCCTTAAATCGCGGTATACATGGCAGGTGTAACGGCAGAAACAAATGAGGTTCAGTGTGCTGCGGATATACGAGTAGAAGTAGAATAAATATGGCGTACAAGCAGTGAGTACACTGGCATACAGCTCTGCAAACGCTGATTCATTGCGAATGAAGGAGTCGTGCCGTATTCGTGAGACATCCCTGTCAAAGAGCTGCAGCAGCCACTAAATTCTTACGTGGTGAACAAGTTTCGGAAAAAGCAGGTAGGTTGATGAGTATCGACGAAGAGCAGCAAGAAGCCAGTAGATGGAGGCGTTTGTCTTAGCTGCAATACACTCCGATCCCCGCTCGAGCTTTGGAGACGTTGTTTACAGGACTGTTACTCAGTAGCATGATATTATAGATTGTATAAGAATTTTCTCACATGGAAAATACAATCGAGTAACGTTATACATCCATGTGGCGTCCAGAGCGGTCACTGTCACTGACACAGGAGCTGCATCGGAACAATTTCATTCGGAGAGTAGCTTCTTGCAAATGGGACATGCTTAATTTCACTCTGGACGCCTTATACAGAGTTATGTTCTCCAGTGAATTCACTTTTACAAATTATGGTAAAATATACATTACTGGTTCACAGAAAATCCTAGGTGGGTACGTCCAGCGGATCGTCAATGGAGGAGGTCCATCAATGTGTGGTGTGGAATCCTTAGGGACGAAATCATCAATCTGCACTACTTCACAGATACACTCACAGGTGTGATGTAAGGAGTTTCAGTCGTTGACACTTTAAGTGTTCTCCTTGAGGATACAGCACGGTGGTCACCCACCCCATTGTGCACGTGATGTTGCGCATGAACTGAACAATAGGCTCCCTGGTAGATGTTCGGGAGTGCCATGGTCCTCAGGAATGGTCCTCCCTATTTAGCATCAGTAGATTTTTTTTGTGGGATATCCAAGGAATCGTATTTATGTCATTGAACCCACAGTCATAGAAGGATTCAAATGGCGCCAGTCGCGGTGGTCTCGCGGTTCTAGGCACGCAGTCCGGAACCGTGCGACTGCTACGGTCGCAGGTTCGAATCCTGCCTCGGGCATGGATGTGTGTGATGTCCTTAGGTTAGTTAGGTTTAAGTAGTTCTAAGTTCTAGGGGACTGATGACCACAGCAGTTGAGTCCCATAGTGCTCAGGGCCATTTGAACCATTTTTTTGATTTAAATGGCGGTTCGAGGAAGCATTGCGACCCATGAATCCAGAAACTATCTCGCTTACAAGTCCTTTAGAATTCGCATTGTATTGTGGCGCTCAGGAACATGGACACACATTGGAGCACCTCACTTACATAAGCATTCCGCCATCACAATATCCATCTGCACACAGACAAATATTACGCGTCACATGCTACATCCACTCACAGCACTTTGAAGGTCTCTAGATCTCTTAATAATCATGAAAGAAATGTAATTTAAGTTGTCTTGTATACATCTGGTTCAAATACATCAGCTACATGACAGATAAAGCTAATGTCCTATTTAATAAAAATTTACATTGGTGCTGTAATTCTCTGGAAATTAACAGACTGAACTATGTTCATAACCCCCGCAGAAAATTTAACGTTTCTGATGTGGACATTTCTCAGTAAATTTATCTGTCAGCTGTTGTTCTGTAAGTTACAGAGACATACACTTAATCTGAAGTTCCCTGCATATCAATAAACATCACAGTGTTTATGAGGGTATGTGTGTGAATACATGGATGTAAAATAGAGTGGCCAGATAGTACTGAAAACATAAAGAACCACCTTGAACGTTGAAGTACTCCTCTGGGAAGAGCATTAAAACTAGTGGTCTTTTGATTGCTACATTTAAGTTGTTGTTCCAAAAAGACGGAGACATGTTCTATGGGTTTATGATTGGATGATTCAGAGACATGATTTAATGGTTGACGAAAAGTTTGTCTGGCCAACTTATGTAATTGTCCTGCTGACCCCACAGCTGTATTCACGAATGGGCAACGAGAGAAGAGCCATTTTTCATGCCCATTTGCACTTAACGTAGTCGCATATACTCCTGAATCGAAATCACCGCCAACAAATTTCATTTAATTTGACAGGCCATTCCACAAGCAGCAGCATGTTAACATAGCCGCAAATATCTTAGATGAGAGTTAGCCACCAGCCACTGAGTTCCAGACTTCACCTATGTTGTGTGTGCATGCTGCGTGCGGGACAAAACTCAGCTTGCCTTGGCTTTGCTGAGCCCTTCTCTGAAGTAACCAGTACATCGTGACACTGCATTTAGTGCTACGCTGTGGCATTTTCTGGTTGACGCAACTCTCCCTGAGCCGTGTGTCTCGATCAGCGATATTCCCGCCGCCGGTACGGGTCATCTTTCTGGCGGTGTGCACACAGCACGCGCTGGCGTTACTTACTGGGCCGATCGGGAGCGAGAGGAAAAGCTGAGGAAGAGGGAGTGATTTTGCTTTGCGCCGCCGAGCAGTAACGGCGTTTTGGGAACTGTGGCTTACAGCTACGGTCCTGTGTCAGCCAGCAAGCAGGGCGCCTTTGCAACTGTCGCCAGCGTGGAAAGGGACGTTACAGGGAAGCCGTTGGTGTTGTTTTCCCGCTAGCTTCATGTCTCCTGGCATCAGGATCTGGATTCGTCGAACAAGCAAGAGGGTAAGGGCGTTGCTTGTCCTGTATATGTGGTCGGAATCCATTACTGGGCTCTGTGCAATTGACTGTATTTTATTGGGCGGCCGTCGCTACTCCTACTGAGTCTGGCTACAATGTGTTGATTTTATTTAGTTTAATACGTACTGTTTTAAGGTGTATCTGGTGTGATCATTAACATTTACGAGGGCCTGGAGTGCTGAGACATTCTGTTGTAGACCCCTAATGCCTATATTTAACCACCAGTGAAAGGAGTTTCCTGGTCCTTGTTTAAATCCTGCCTGGTTATTAGCCTTAGTCTGGAACCGCGTTACCGCTACGGTCGCAGGTTCTAATCCTGCCTAGGGCATGGATGTGTGTGATGTCCTTAGGTTAGTTGGGTTTATGTAGTTCTAAGTTCTAGGGGCGGATGACCTCAGATGTTAGGTCCCATAGTGCTCAGAACCATTGGAACCAATTGAACCTAGTTGCTCAATTTACATCACACCATGGAGTTAAGATGGCTAGTCGCTATATATATATCCGTGGATATATTTATCTCTGAATTGTAATAAGATTACTGTTACGTTTCTGTTTAAACTAAGAGCGTGTCTGAGCGACAAGTTTCCTAAACTCTTATCAGTTATTGAGAGGTAGTTGTTATTGTGTGTTTAATGGCCTAAAACGGATTCTATTGATGGTGAAACTAGAATTCCTTTAATGACAGTAGATCTATATTGCAGATGTCAGTCTGTTGTAGATACCCACTAGTTCTGGGATTTTCTCGTGCCCATTCGTGACCGTTGCTGCTCCCGTCTGGGGACCCATGTCGAGCCTGTATTGGAAACAGCTGAACGGGCTGGCGTCCGTTTTCCGAGAGTAGTTGTTGAATATCACGAGGTTGTTTGCTCACATGAAACTTTATATGTTATGCACTAAATTAACTCAATTATTTTGGGAGTAACAGTCACTGTATTAACGAAAGAGTACATTAGTTATAAAATTTAACTCATTTGAGTAAATCTGTAGTATGCCATAAGTGCAACGTTTTTATGAATGTTTAAAACTGACTAATTTATTTTGACCAACGGTAATTTTTAAATCTGTGTGGTAGTTTTAAACATATGATAGTTTTATTTGTCAAGTTCTCTTGTTTAAAGGTACCAAATAAAATGCTAGGTCCAACTGTAGATGATGATTGCCTAATGTGTTCACTGCAGTTCGACAGAGTTATAGCGTCAGCACACTTTCTTCTTCAATATTTGCTTGTGATACGGAGGAAATTGCTAGGTCCAGTGACTGTTTGCATAAAAATAGGCAGTTCCAAACTGGAATGGCACATCGGGGTTACAACAGGGTTCAGTAATCACATAGGAACCGGGGGTCTAAAACGCCACAAAAGGGCGCTATGGTCTCGAGAGCGCGTTGCTATACAAACACAGGCGGAGCGTGTGAACACGGTCGCCATTCAGACCGTGTAAGCATTGGGAGCGGAGCCATGCATCGCACCACATTTACCCGTCCGAGGTCCGCCTCCGTAGCGTAGCGGGCCCGGGTTCGATTCCCGGCAGAGGACTGGTGTGTCTTTCATCATCATTGACCCGCAAGTCGCCGAATTGGCGACATCTAAAAAGGACTTGCAATACGGCGACCGAACTACCCCACATGTGGCCTCCCGCCCAACAATGCCATACGCTCATTTCATCTCATTTTTCCACCCCCCCGAGATCGGCCCCTGCCGAGCGCTCTGTCATGTTGCCCCCTCGCAGGTAGTCCAGCTCAACTGCAGTGGCAACAGATTGAGCTGGCCGCGATTTGCTGAGAAGGCCTGCTGCTCATTCGGGCACCCAGACGAGCCAAGGTGTTAATAGAGCTCAGCGGAACAACGAAACAGGCAGCATTGGGAACGCGGGAGTGACTGCCCACACATTTGTGAAATAGCTTTCTGACTCGTCTGCACTCCTTTACAATCATTGAGGTTTGATATTCTAGGAAGTGGACGTTCTTGGTCGTGTACAAAGAAAAATGACGCTTAATCTAAAATAATCGATGTAACACAGGAACATGTGCTGTAAAATGGAAGTAAATTTAGTGCAAACACTTTAATAGGCCTGATGCCTTTATAATGATTTACATTTTACCTATACACCATCAAAAGGTCTTTTGCACAATGGGTAGGTCTAGCACGCAATATTAAAGTAATCTAAACTTTTCTGTTAATGTCCAAGTTTTCATTATGGAATTAACTGCCTCAACCCTTCTTCGGAATGCGTTGAGAACGATCCATCTGCTTTGCATGTGACATAACTTGAAATTAGGAACCACAGAAGGTAAACATTGTCTCAGATTATCTTCACACAAATATGTGGATGATGCAGGTAATAAACTTGTTACCGCTTTATTTGACAGCACTGAAAACTCCTTCTGTAAGCTTACTTAATGGCGGCAAAGATTTATTTTCTGTAATTTAGTTGCTGGGAGTCTCGACTAATTGCTCGTTTCGATTTACTCATAATCTCGATTCAAAGTTATTGCCCTTTCCGAGCGATTGCGAATCCAGTTACTATTACTAGATTGAGCAGGGAAATACTGCTGAAATTTTTCAGATTCCTTCAAATGTTCCTTAACTTTATTCTTGACATTTTCGTCCCTAGTAAGATGAATTTCTACTAGGAAATCGTGAAGCATATTGAAGCACTCGACTTGATTGGAATGTAGACATGTTTCTGAAACTGCGACGCTTTTAATGAACGATTCTGTAGAGTCTTGCACATTGCACAGTTTTGGTCTGTGAGGTAATAAATTTAAACTGTCGATTTTCAACAAAACCTCTGTCAAATATGCCACAGCTAAAAGTCAGACTTTGCCGAGGGAATGGTGTACTTGGTGAGAAAAAGGTAAACGTCATACAATATAAGAACAGTTCTGCAGTGACATAACCGCCATACATCCGTGTGAATCAAAACAGCTTTTAAATACTTACGTTAGTATTACAAAAATTCAATTCTATATGCTCAGAATCTCCAAGCTCCAATCCTAAAAATGAGCTGTGTTGTCTCCGACAATACCAAATCATTATTTCCCATTCCACGTAATTTGCACTTTAGAGTCCTTACTCTTCTCCTACCCACGAGGTAAGGATTAACCACAGATACGTACCCTCCGGTATAGGCTAAAAATTTATATTCTTCGCCATTTACAAATCCCAACAAAGAAGAGTCCATCTCCGCGCTTGTGTCTGCAGTACTCTGACTGGGAATGTTTTCCGAAGTACAATACACACCCGTTTATGCTTACCGTTTTTCGTCGCTTGTTTCCGTTATTCTGTTTCCTAGTCCCACACTCGTTCGTCTTGTGGCTTAAACGCTCACATCTGTAACATTATTGTTGATTACATTTCACCTTTCTTCCTACAACGATGACAGTGTTTTTCAAAAGCAAAAATTCGCTTACCATTCCGTGCTGATGCAGCAATATCTATCTCCTGCAAATGCGTGGTAACACGTAGTGCTGTAACCAATTCCTCTGGCTTCTCCGTTCGTACTCTTCGCGAAAATTCAGCAAGAACTCCTCGCAAAAGCAATTCGAGAGACCTGTTTTCTCCTTCCCTGAGTATGACGTGATCCACTTCAAAATTCCGTCTGAACTGATATCTTTGAGCATCTACTTTACGGATTTTGTCTGAAAAAGTCTCCACAGTGCCAATTGGCTTCTGCATGAACCAATTCAACTTTCCTCTAAAGAAACTTAACACGATTCTGCTTACGGGATCTCCGAAGCAAACATTTTACTAATTCTGTTGGCTTAGTTCAGCGTTTCGTGATACATCACACACGTCTTGGCTTCACATGTAAGGCGTACATTGGCCATCCGCAGAGTAGTTTCTTCTGATCAATAACTCATTCTGGCTGCAGCCAATGCATCATAAATGAATACAGTTACTACCTCCTTTAGTTACTGATGCACCTACTGAAAAGTGGGGCATTGCTACTGGCCACGTAAAACTACTCGAACCTGACTGTGATTCTTGCACAGCCCACAAGGATTCCAACTGAAGCATCACTTCATTATAGTGTAACTTTTGTTGTGCATTTTCCTCTTACAATTGTGACACTTGCTCCATCAGAGTGGTTATATGAGGTTTGTCCAGAAAGTAAGTCCAGAGCCGTCACGAAATGGAAACCACAGTGAAAACCAGAAACATTTTATTTGCAACAGTTAGGTACACCTACCACCTACTTCTCTACGTAGTCGCCGCTCCAACTCCGAGTTTGTCGTAGTGTTGTATCAACTTTCCATTGTCCATGTCATAGAAAGCAGTTGCCTGTACTTTCGTCCAGTTATCAGCCACTGGTTGTCTGTGGAAAAATTTTGTCTTCATAGACAGCGCTTCTTATGAGCAGAGATGAGACTCAGAGGTAGCCTATTACGGACTGTATTGTGGGTCATCAAACACTTCAAGCTGCAGGAGCGTCTTCATTTCCGCAGCAGTGTGCGGCCGAGAATTGGCATGAAAAACAAACTGATCGACAGTTGTGTTATGTGGGCTGCATGACACAGGCGAAATCTCTAACCAGGCCATCATACTTGGATGGAGACGCCAATTCCTACGCATCTTTACGTGCTCTCTGATCACTCAAAATTGAAAAGAGCGACACGACACGATCGACGGGCATACTAGAGACGCTGCCCAACACATCTGTGCTAAGCTTTAAACGGGTTTTTCCAGGGGTTTCCGTTCCCGACAGATCGGAACTTACTTTCCGGACAACCCAAGTATTCTCATTAGTACTAGCTGACCTTGCGCCTAGCAATTTTGTGCAATTTACCATTAACGTAATTTTATACGAAAAATACGTGCTTCAAACAGAGCAAAATATACTACACAAGAAAAATACAACTTACAGTGTTAGAAATTAAAAGCAACTACTTCTTTTGTCTGATCATCTTCCAGCAACACTCACTACATCCGTGTGTCTTATGACCATGCCGTCTAAAAGTAGAGCAAGTTACTGGTACAAATCTGGTAGATGGTTCACTATGACCCGCTAAATTACAGGTAGATAACTCGCTGATGGCAAATATGTATCTTTACAATTTTCTGTAAATTCAGAGAAATCAGTAGGTTCCGCAGGTCCCACAAAATATACCTTGAACGTAGTTTCCCAATCAGTTACTCTGAACGGAACTGATCCTAATGATCAACTCATGACAGGAACTGGAGAGCTTGAGTATTTAAAGGGTGGTAGTGTGTCCTCCTAATTCTGTCACATTCACTTAACAGGCTGTTAACATGTGTGTCGGTCTCTCGCTATGTGAAATTATGAAATAGATACAGTTTCTTGCAACATACCTTTCAAACTAACCAATATGCTTAACTAACTTCCTTTGGTTTTCCGTCCCCTTCTCCGATTGATGCTTCATACACACATCAAAAAAAGTTTTGCATCACACCGGTTCTCAGAACTCCTGAAGATAGACGTTGATTGTGGATATTGAATCACAGACACAGTCCTTTGTCTGTTCAGAGATGTCACTAACCCCGCCCAAAGATGCAAACAAACATGCATGAGCAGCGCCTATTAGACGGAGGAGGTCCGACAACCGATCAGCTACAGTCATTCCACAAGGAAGGAGGTACACTGGTCGTGTTCAACAATGCCCAGACGGTCAATACCGCGGTTCGGTCGCGTCCGCATTGTTAGTTTGTGCCAGTAGGGGCTCTCAACAAGGGAAGTATCCAGGCGTCTTAGAGTGAACCAAACCGAAGTTGTTCAGACATGGAGGAGATACAAACAGAGAGGAACTGTTGATACCTCGCTAAGGCCGCCCAAGGGCTACTACTGCAGTGTATGACCGCTACCTGCGGATTATGGCTTAGAGCAATCGTGAAAGCAACGCCACCATTTTAAATAAGGCTTTTCGTGCAGCCACAGGACGTCGTGTTACGACCGAAACTTTGCGCAATAGGTTGCATGATGCGCAACTTCACTCCCTACGTCCATGGGGAGGACCATCTTTGCAACCACGACAGTATGCTGTTCAAATGGCCCCAACAACATGCCGAATGGACCGCTCAGGATTGGCATCACGTTCTCTTCACCGATGAATGTCGCATGTGCCTTCAACTAGACAATCGTCGGAAATGTGTTTCGAGGCAACTCGGTCAGGCTGAACGACTTAGACACACTGTCCAGCGAGTGCAACAAGGTGAAGGGGGGGGGGGGCATTATGTGGGCCGACGTACGCTGCTGGTGGTCATGGAAGGCGCTCTAACGGCTATACTACATGTGAATGCCACCCTCAGACCGACAATGCAACCATATCGGCAACGTATTGGCAAGGTATTCGTCTTAATGGACGACAATTCGCGTCCCCCATCGTGCACATCTTGTGAATGAATTCCTTCAGGACAACGACATCACTCGACTAGAGTTGCCAGCATGTTCTCCAGACATGAACCCTATCTTACATGCCTGGGATAGATCGAAAAGGGCTGTTTATGGTCGACGTGGGCCACCAACCACTCTGTGGAATCAACGCCGAATCGCCGTTGAGGAGTGGGACAATCTGGACCAACAGTGCCTTGATGAACTTGTGGATAGTATGCCACGACGAAACATGCAGGAATCAATGCAAGAAGACATGCTACTGGGTAGTAGTGGTACCGATGTGTTCAGCAATCTGGAACACCTCCTATGAAGGTGTCGAGGTACGGTGGTTCATGAGCAATAAAAAGGGCGGAAATTGTGTTTATGTTGATCTCTATTCCAATTTTCTGTACAGGTTCCTGAACACTCGGAACAGGGGTGATGCAAAACTTTTTTAGGTGTCTGTACATTACTCGTCGACTTGATCCACATGCGACTTAATCACTCTCTTCGTGGTTCGACCTCTGTCTCCGGTATGACTCGAATTTGTGTGAGTTAGTTTTAATTTTTATTTCTAATTTCTACACCTCACTATTTTGTGCCATGATACAACGATCGACTGACGGGAGTCATTGTCCAGAATATGCTAAATTTGCAGGCATGCAGCACGTGAAGAAATGAGCGGTACAAGTAGTAAAATTTCTGAAGTCACAATCATTATTCAACTGTCAGTTGCAACCGTTTTCAATGGTACTAAAGAAAGAGTATGGAGACTTGGTATATTACTGCAAATTACTTTGGTTAAGTCAAGGGCCATATCTGGAAAAAATTTTCGATTTAAAACTCGCTATCGCTGAATTTATGAAGGAAAAAGAGAATAACGACGGAAATTAGAACATCCAAATTGTGTTGCAGGCCTCGCATTTTAAATGGACTTGACGTCACATATCCACAGAAGACATTGCAAGGTGACGAACAACTCAATTGTGATTTGATGCAGACGCCCGGAAAGGAAAATCGTGTTGTACAAGGGACACGCTCTGATAAACACAATCCAGCTTACTTGCTGCCATTAAAGAGAAAACGAGGTATGATGAATTCATTATGGCCTTGAAAGAATTACCAGCATTGTTTCCCAAACGTTTCGGGGACACTGCTGGTCATACATCTGTTCTCCAACTATTTCTCAGATCCTTCGCCGTTTCATTTTAAATTACTCCAGTGTGTGTGCAGATGTAGTAGATTGATCTGCCAGACGCATCCCTTTACTTGAAAAGTATCCACGACAACTCGAGTAGAGTTTCCACGTCTCCACAATAAGGCTGCAAAAATGCTACTGCATTTTGATGAACTTATGTATGTCAAAGACATTTTTTTCGATTATGAAACTAAATAAGTCACCATTGCGTGGCAACCTGAGTGCAAGAAATATGTGAAATTGTCTACGTCTATTGTATACCAACAGTTTGTAACGCATAAAAAATAAATTAAGTCTTCAGTGCGCCTAAAATAATCAAATAATACTGACAGTTTCTTTCGTTTCTGATTTACGTTGTGTAGAAATGTGAAATGTAAGACCACGTCATTGCAGTATTACTGCACTGCCGTTACAAGCTGCACGTTTGCTGTTTCCCCTTCTTCCTCCATCTTGCGCTCAGACAGCGCTGTGGGGTGGTGGGGGACGTCTGCAGTGACACTGAGCACCATGGTACCCAAGCCAGGGCACAGCTCGTGAGCCCAGTTCCTGGCTACCTCTGCCCAACACGTCCCCAACAGCACAAACGTAGGGCATCTTAAGCCAATTACACGCCATATATCAGAATCAGAACGGCACTCATTAAAAATATACACAGACCTAAGCAAGCACAGTTCAAGCAATGTCACAGATTCAGAATAACAGTATAAACATATCGTTTATTAGGTATCTGATCTTTGGTTTTGGCAATACACATTACACATCGCATGACTCGATTCAGCTAATTCAAACTATTGGGGAACTGGATTGGAATTGTTTCCTTTTTGTGCCATACACATGCAATCAATCAAGTCCATCTCAGTGCCAACTCTTCGAAAATCGCCTACATATATACAAATAAATCAAGCCCATCTCAGTGCCAACCCATCAAAAACTGTCTACGTATATACGAATTATAGTAAGTACAGTCAGTTAATTTGAAGCTTAGGCTCTATAAACGGACTGCGAGTACTTATACTTCCAACTAATACAACAATGTACACAGAGTCACGCAAATATTTCTTACTTACATCTGTCACCTAGCTCCATACTGACGACGAAATGGATTCTCTATTAAATCTCATTAAAGTTCATATTGTACGAAGGTCTATGGAATGACCGTAGTGTACTGTGCATATCCCCAACATTAAAAGTTAAAATACAAAGTCATTTTGTATTGCGACATTGTCTTCCCTGGGATTGCAGCTTAAGTTAAAAAAAGAATTATTCTACAGAAAATACAGTAAGAAATTTGTGTCATGTTGGCAACAGAACATCTTGCATAGGACTCATCCACGAATAATGGTTCTGTACGATTATATGCCACTGTACGCTAGCATACTCTCACATCGTATTTGTCGTAAATAAGGAATTTAGGGTGAAATTTTAATGCACGGCAACAATATTAGTAGCGGAAATAATTTCCATATAGACTAGGCATCCTTCTCGTGCACTGAGAATGTTCTGCTGCAGCAATCTATGACAACAGGCAGATAACTAGAAATCAAAAACATAGTAAAAGAATGCCTGATTTGCCACTAGTTCTAGTATTTACCATAACACATAGACTGAAGAATGTAAATCCTGCATAACTGTAACAATGTAGTGTTAGACAGATCCTGGTTCCCAATATAAAAACAGCTGACTGTGATCTGTGTCAAGGTACATAGACTGTGTGGCTGAAATACGGCATTGGAATAGAACAGCAGCTGATTAATATGACAGGAAGAGCTGTGGCTTCTTTCATAGTAGCTGCTACTGTAAACATACACAACACCTAGGAAAAGGTATCGATCGTCTAGATGGTCGAAGATAGTTGACGTTACCAGACTGAGTAGGATAAGGCAAAGGGGAAGTCGGGTAATATACGTCATTTATATAACCCAAAAAGGTAAAACAAGAGTGGAAAGCCATGAACGAAGTCGTATGACTAAAATGGGAGCATGACTGGAATGCAGTCTTTCTCAACAACTACTCAAACTCTGTATCGAAGATGCAGTAACGGATATAAAGGGTTTAGGGGTGGCGTTAAAATTGAGGGTGAATCGATATCAATGATAAGATTCGCTGAGGGTTTTTTATTCTTAATGGAACCGAAAAAGGACCACTAACACATAATGAATGGAGTAAACATGCAGAAAACGCATTGACAGTCAATGGAAGAAAATGGAATCAATGAGGAATCGTAGAAATGAGATTCGCAATAAATTTACTATAAAAGTAGGAGACCACAAAGTGGAAGAAGTGAACAAATACCTTAACCTTGCAGGCAAAATAATGCATCTCAATCAAGCGATGCACAGATCAACACAGATAAATACGGCATTCCTGTAGAAAAGAAGTCTGCTAGTAACAAACTTACGCTAGAATTTGAGTAACGAATTTCTAATTACGCGCGATTGATGCACAGTATCGAATAGTAGTGAATTATGGATCGTAGGAAACCGGCATTAAAGAGAACCGAGGCGTTTGAGATGTGATGCTAAGGAAGAATGTTAAAAATTACGTGTACTGAGAAGATAAGCAATGAGGAAGTCCTGCTCAGAATCAGCGAAGAAAGGAATATGCTGAAAATAGTGTCAAGAAGAAGGGACAGGACGAGAGGACATGCGTCAAAACATAATAGTGCTGTCGAGTGATGTAGAGGGTAAAAACTGTAGAGAGAGTCAGAGACAGAAATAAATACAAATAATTGTAAATAAATGGCTCTGAGCACTATGTGACTTAACTACTGAGGTCATCAGTCGCCTAGAACTTAAAACTAATTAAACCTAACTAACCTAAGGACATCACACACGTCCATTCCCGAGCAGGATTCGAGCCTGCGACCGTAGCGGTCGCTCGGCTCCAGACTGTAGCGCCTAGAACCGCACGGAATAATTGTCAGATGAACTGGTTGGCACAGGGGAGGTCCATCAAAAACCAGTCAGAAGAGTGATGACAAGTTGTACAGTATCGTAGTAAAATTAGGAAAGTAACAGAGATACAAGCGCTAATAGAAAACAATGATGCGCGAATGGTTACAGGCAATGAATGCTGGCTAAAGCCGGAAATAAGTTCAACCGAAATTTTTTCCAAGGGCCTAAAGTTGGTAGGGGCATGTTTGTTGTTATTAGAAGTAGCTCATATTGTAGCAAAATTGAAGAAGATAGTTCCTGTCATCAACCCCCCCCCCCCCCCCTCCCCAAGAACCGTGGACCATGGCGTTGGTGGGGAGGCTTGCGTGCCTCCGTGATACAGATAGCCGTACCGTAGGTATCTGTTGAGAGGCCAGACAAACGTGTGATTCCTGAAGAGCGGCAGCAGCCTTTTCAGTAGTTGCAGGGGCAACAGTCTGGATGATTGACTGATCTGGCCTTGTAACACTAACCAAAACAGCCTTGCTTTGCTAATACTGCGAACAGCTGAAAGCAAGAGGAACTACAGCCGTAATTTTTCCCGACGGCAAGCAGCTTTACCGTATGGATAAATGATGATGGTGTCCTCTTTGGTAAAGTATTCTGGAGGTAAAATAGTCCCCCGATTCGGAACTCTTGGAGGGAACTAATCAGGAGGTCAACGTTATCAGGGGAAAGAAAACTGGCGTTCTACGGATCGGAGCGTCCCTTAATCGGGCAGGTAGATTAGAAAATTTAAAAAGGGGAATGGATAGGTTAATGTTAGATATAGTGGGAATTAGTGAAGTTCGGTGGCAGGAGGAACAAGACTTCTGATCAGGTGAATACAGGGTTACAAATACAAAATCAAATAGGGGTAATGAAGGAATAGGTATAATAATGAATAAAAAAATAAGAGTGCGAGTAAGACACTACAAACAGCATAGTGAACGCAGTATTGTGGCCAAGATAGACACGAAGCCCATGCCTACCACAGTAGTACAGGTTTATGTGCCAACTAGCTTCGCAGATGACAAAGAGACTGAAGAAAAATATGATGAGATATAAGAAATTATTCAGATAGTGAAGGGAGACGAAAATTTAATAGCCATGGGTGACCAGAATTCGATAGTAGTAAAATGAAGACACCGGAACACAGTAGGTGAATATGGAATAGGGGTAAGAAATGAAAGAAGAAGCCATCAGGCAGAATTTTGCACAGAGCATACCTTAATTATAGCTAGCATTTGATTCAAGAATCATAAAAGGAGGTTGTATACATGGAAGCGGCCTGGAGATACTTGAGGGTTTCAGATAGATTACATAACGCTAAGACAGACATTCTGGAACCAGGTTCTAAAGTGTAAGACATTTCGAGCGGTAGATGTGGACTCTGACCACAATCTATTAATTATGAACTGTAGATTAAAACTGAAGAAACTGCAAAAAGTTGCGAATTTAAGGAGGTGGGATTTGGATAACCTGACATAACGAGAGGTTGTACAGAGTTTCAGGTAGAACACTGGGAACGATTAACAGGAATTGCGGAAAGAAACACAGCGGAAGATGAATTGGTAGCTTTGAGGGATGAAATAGTGATCTACTCGTAGATTGACTGATCTCGTAGATAAGAGGACGAGGGATAGTAGAAATCCTTGAATAGTAGAAGATATATTGAATTTAACTGATAAAAATGAAGTAAATGAAGCAGGCAAAAAGGAATACAAACGACTCAAAAATGGGATCGACAAGAAGTGCAAAATGGCTAATCAGTGATGGCTAGAGGACGTATGTAAGGATGTAGAGGCATATGTCACTAGGGGAAAGATAGATATTGCCTACAGGAAAGTTAAAGAGACGTTTGGAGGAAAGAGAACAACTTCTATGCAATATCAAGAGTTCAGAAAGTAACCCAGTTCTAAGGAAAGAAGAGAAATCATAGAGGTGAAAGGAGTATATAGAGGTTCTGTACAAGAGAGATGTACTTGAGGACAATATTACGCAATTGGAAGAGGATGTAGACGAAGATGAAATGGGGGATATGATAATGCGTATAGAGTTTGACAGATCAGTGAAAGACCTGAGTCGAAACAAAGCCCCGGGAGTAGACAACATTCCATTAGAACTACTGACAGCCTTGGGAGAGCCAGCCTTAACAAAAGTCTACCATCTGGTGAACAAGATGTATGAGACAGGCGAAATACCCTCAGACTTCAATAAGAATATAATAATTTCAATCCCAAAGAAATCAGGTGTTGACTGATGTGAACATTACCGAACTGTCAGTTTAACAAGCCACGACTGCAAAATACTAACACGAATTCTTTACCGACGAATGGAAAACTGGCAGAAGCCGACCTCGGGGAAGATCAGTTTGGTTTCCGTAGAAATGTTCGAACGCCTGAGGCAATGCTGACCCTACGACTTACCTTAAGATTAAGGAAAGGGAAACTTACGTTCCTAGCAATTGTACACTTGGAGAAAGCTTTTGATTATGTTGACTGGAATACTCCCTTTCAAATTCCGAAGGTGGCAGGAGTAAAATGCACGGTGGCCATGTATGGAAGTGAAACATGGATGATTAATAGTTTGGACAAGAACAGAATAGAAGCTTTCGAAATGTGGTGCTACAGATGAATTCTGAAGATTAGACTAGTAGATCACATAGCTAATGAGGGGGTACTGAATACAATTACGGAGAAGCGAAATTTGTGGCACATCTTGGCTAGAAGAAGGAATCGGTTGGTAGGACATGTTCCGAGGCATTAAGAGATCACCAGTTTCGTAGTGGAGGGCAGCGTGGAGGGTAACAATCATAGAGGGAGACCAAGAGATGAATACACTAAACGGATTCAGAAGGATGTAGGTTGCAGTAGGTACTGGGAGATGAAGAAGCTCGCACAGGATAGAGTAGCACGATGAACTGCATCATACCAGTCTCTGGACTGAAGACCACAACAACAACAGTTATGTGAGTTAGTATGTGCAGAGGTCATTCTTGGCAACGGGAGTAACATAATAACTGGATCCTTTAGCCGACCTCCCGACTCAGACGATACAATTGTTGAAAAGTTCAAAGATAACTCGAGTTTAATTTCATATACCTACCCGACTCATACAAAAATAGTTGATGACGACTTTAATATAGCCTTCATATGATGGCTAAATACATGTTTGCATCTGAAAGTTCGCATAATACATCCTCCGAAATTATGCTACACGCACTGTCTGAAAATTATTTCGAGCATT
This sequence comes from Schistocerca gregaria, assembly GCF_023897955.1. Classification (NCBI taxonomy): domain Eukaryota; kingdom Metazoa; phylum Arthropoda; class Insecta; order Orthoptera; family Acrididae; genus Schistocerca; species Schistocerca gregaria. The sequence continues at coordinate 101,463,609 of NC_064920.1, forward strand.
AGTTCATGAACCCAGGACATGAAATCGTGAGGTCATCCACACGAGTGCTAAAATGAATCCATTATATTACGGTTATACGACAAATCAGTTCATTTTAAAACCGTGAATTAAACTAAATATCTAGGAAATACACTTTCGAACAACTTATGTTGGAGGGAACACATAGGAAATGTAGCGGAGAAGGCAGACCAAAAACTGCGTTTTATTGGCAGAACACTTAGAAAATGTAACAGATCTACTAAAGAAACTGCCTACGCTACTTTTGTCCGTCTGCATTTGGAGCACTGCTCCTCAGTCTGGGATCATTACCAGGTAGGATTAACGGAGTGAGACGAGAAAGTCCAGAGAATAGCAGCACATCACGTTTTGTGTTCTAGCATGACCACAAGCACCGGAACGAAGAAGAAGAATGCAAGATCCGAGAAGGTGCTGAGGCGACGTCAGTCAATAGCCTTCTGACAAGGACTGCACTGTGCCAGGAGCGATCTCAGCAAGAAATGTATATAAGCGCCTCTCCTGCCAGCCTCGACTGCACATTATTGGAGTATTAGCACGGCCTATCAGAGAGTGCTACGTGAACAGTTATTAGTGACATGTGTCAAACTTGCTGGAACATTGAATACAAGCAAGGACTTATACTGCATGTCGCCCATTGCTGACGACCAAATTTTGTACACTCGACAGCAAAAAAAAGTGGGTCACCCCTGAATTCCAACGTGTAGGCTGCACCTGAATGTATGCAACCAACATAGCATATCTGATATGCAACTAGTAGCAATCCTCCAACAGTACAGTCGTTGCAAGATACACAATGGGTACCGCTAGAGGCTACTAGAGAACACCGATGATTATGACAGTCTGTGCATATGTAAAGTAACACCACGATAGTACAGAAGAGATCAGACAGTCCTTAACGTTTGGAAACTAAACTTAATTACAACTAGTGACATTTAAAATTTTGTGTGACAACTAGTTTCCTCACATAAATCGTTCAGTAATCCTTAGGCACAATTAAGGATTTGAGACAGTATATGGATTTATAAAGTTGTATGGCAATTGGAAACAAGTTCTTTGGTGTCCAAAAGGTTTACCCAAGACATGCTAAACGTCGTTCAACGTTCAACGGGAGTGGTTTCGCATCAACTTTATGTAATACTAAGCAGTTATAAGAAAACGTGAATAGCGGCGGCAACCACCCTACGGAAATCCCAACATTAACAGCGAATCACAAGTAATATCATTGTTCACATTACTCATAAACAGTTACTTGTACACGAAGTTGTGCTGTAAATGACATGACCAACGTCTTCGTTCGGGATCCGGATGCAAACCTAGAACGTAAAGCCATTGTTAACGAAGCAAAGCTTTGTGACTTATCGAGACTCGATCACTAGGCAGAAAGACACGTCAAATATTGACGTTTGCACCAGTATCAGCTATCAATTCTCAACTTGAACGTAAGAGAGGAAAACTTTTGTACGAAAGCAGGATCCCTAACATCACAATTACCTTCTCGGTAATTAACCTCGAAAGACGTTGTATAGTACTGCATTGTCAAGGAATAAAGGATGCACAAGGTTAAAATTGAAATGCCATCATGTAATGCTGGGGACAAGGATGCGAACCTAGCACATAATCGGATTGTTGAATATGTACTCAAATCAGAATGTAGGTATCACAGTTTGTCATCAGTAGTGAGGTTGGAACCTTAAATGACGACTGAAGTTGTATTGCCTCGATTCGAAACCGGAGCCTACCGCCGTCGTCTATCCAGGAACAGACGAGAAATGTCCAATGTATTTTTAAAAATATTCTTCGTCAAATATTTGAATAAATCGTCAACTGTAGGTGTGCCTGCACATGTTATAGCATAATAGCTGTAGGTGAGTTAGTAGACTTGGGTAGGTTAGGTGTAACTTTTGATCCTTCAAGGGGTGATCGTGGCCATGTGGCCCTGGTCTGTACTAGCCGCGGCTCGCGAGCTACGGGCCAGCCAGGCTGGACGAGGCGAGACGCAAGTGAGCGAGCTGGCCGGCCAACAGCCCGGGGCGACCGAGCACGGCTGCAACGCATGCCTCTGCCTCTGCCGCTCCGTTTGAAGTAAATATGTTTACCTCCTCTCCTGGAATCAGTATAAGAGCGGCAAGCAGAAATACACATCAGGCTGTCTGCCGTAATGGCTCACTGGGAGAGGTCTATTCGAGGTAGAGTCAAAAAATGGTTCAAATGGCTCTGAGCAATATGGGACTTAACATCTGAAGTCATCAGTTCCCTAGAACTTAGAACTAATTAAACCTAACTAACCTAAGGATATCACAAACATCCATGCCCGAGGCAGGATTCGAACCTACGACCGTAGCGGTCGGGCGGTTTCAGACTGAAGCGCCTAGAACCGTTCGGCCACTCCGGCCGGCCGGAGTAGAGTCATCGCTCTCATTGAGGAAGAGGATGTTCCATCATAGAAGCTGGCAGACGGTATGACGTACCACATACCACTGCAACGAGATGGTGGAGGATCTGCCTTGAAAGAGGCACCACCAACAGGGCTCCTGGCTCAGGCAGGAAGAGATTGATCTCACAGCAGGAAGACAGGGACCTAGTGTCTAGGAGCAGAGAAAATCCCTTTCTGAACGTGAAGCAGTTGCGGCAGGAGACCAACTTCCCCGGCTCGAGTGACACTATTCGCCGAAGGCTGAGGGACGCTGGACTGCATGCACGACGATCCGCCGTGAAACAAGAGCTCAGTGAAGACAACGTTTTATACCGGCTAGCATTTGCGGAGCACCATCTGAAGGCGTCGTGGGACAACGTCATTTTCACTGATGACAAGGTGTTTTCCACCAATAACAACGGTCCACGAATCGTTTACAGACCGCAAGGGACTCGCCATCGACGCGAATATGTAAGCAGGACGAGAAGAAGTGGCCGGCTATCTGTTACCTGCTGGGGTTGGAATTCTGCGAGAGCGGCGAGAATTCTACACAGGATAGAAGGAACTCTGGACAGCGCTCAGTATGCCCACATATTGGAAAATGTGATGCTTCCGTCAGTGCGAATGCTGTACGCAGAAGGGGACGTCACATTGGGAGAGGACCATTCTCCCATTCACAAGTCAGCATTTGCTCAGCAGCGGCTGTCCACGATTGGCGTCAACGTCATGGACTGGCCGCCACGAGCGACTGATATGAACTCCATGGAAAACGTGTGGCCTGAGGAGAATAGAACATTAACAGAGAACTGGCCACGAAAACAACCAACTACTGCGGATGCTCTTTGGGACTGCGTCCTGGAAGCCTGGGAGGAAGTTGCTTCTTCAGGCTGTTACGTCCGACGGTTTATACATTCTATGCCAAGACGTGCGGTAGAAGTAAACAGTAATGAAGCATTCTGGATAAAATATTAGAGTTCTTAAAATGTTTTGTTATGTCTTCCTTTTCGCCATTTTTCCTCACTGGGAACTAGTGGAAGATCGCGTGGCAACAGAAAAGATAGAACATGGGTTAGCTTTCCTTTGAGTTGCCCTTCTAATTAAAGAGGGTTTCTTTTGAATATACAACTTGTTAAGTATTTTATTTTGATTTCATTTATACCATGTCTACATACTTACAAACTAATCAGCGTAGATGGCCTCTGTCACAGTAGTTTTTGTTATTTCAAATACGTCTCTCTCTTTCCCTCCATCCATGAATACACCCTCCGTCCTCCACACAATATGCCAACTATTTCATATTATGTTTACACGCCGCGCGGGATTAGTCGAGCGGTCTAGGCGCTGCAGTCATGGACTGTGAGGCAGGTCCCGGCGGAGGTTCGAGACCTCCCTCAGGCATGGGTGTGTATGTTTGTCCTTAGGATAATTTAGGTTAAGTAGTGTGTAAGATTAGTGATCGATGACCTTAGCAGTTAAGTCCCATAAGATTTCACACACATTTGAACATTTATGTTTACTCGTTGTTAATATCTCGTCCATTCTCTCTCACACACTCTCTCTCTCTGACTCTATCGCCGCAAGTGCCCTTCTATTACACTCCCCCAAAATGTTGTAAACAAATCTAGCGGTTTCCAACGACGCTACATTCTCTCTTTTAATTGCTCTTGTCTTTACTCTCTATCATTCCTCTCATCACTTATGAAACCGTATTCTTTGATCTCCTCTTCCCTATAATCCATTCTTCGTTCTGAAAACAGTCCTTCTTTATCTCTCGGTCCTAAGATAAAAAGAATTACGCCACTTATCTAAGTACGCAATACTTTGCAAGCATTTCACGCTTATATCTTGCACTTATGCACTTCTATCCGTTCCCAGATCCCACCCTCCTTCATGTTACGCGTCCCTTGACATCTGCATCTACATCTAAATGAATACTCTGGTGGATTAATCTTGTATTGATGTGTAAAATGTGTAGGTTCACATCTCGCGCCATGCGTAGATTTTAAACACATACAAGTAGCTCTCCTTCACCCCTAGTAACGCCAAGTGCAGGACGCCAGTAAGCTCAGTAGTTCAATATCCGCAGTAAAGGTAACATTCCTTCGCTGCCGACTGGGCATTCGTTTGAGCTGTAACAGATGAAGAAACCCCGTAAGGCAGAGACTCTGTCACCAGCAAGCCGTCGTAAACTAGAAAACGTATTTCATTTAATGAACCAATGGCCATGTAAGTTCATAAGGCTCTTACTTTATTTGAAACTGAGACGTTGAAAATTGTGGTGCTGGAGCCGGCCGCAGTGGTCTCGCGGTTAAGGCGCTCTGTCCGGAACCTCGCGACTGCTACGGTCGCAGGTTCGAATCCTGCCTCGGGCATGGATGTGTGTGATGTCCTTAGGTTAGTTAGGTTTAAGTAGTTCTAAGTTCTAGGGGACTGATGACCACAGATTTTAAGTCCCATAGTGCTCAGATCCATTTGAACCATGTGTGTGGTGCTGAACTGTGATTAGAATTCGATTTCAGTCTCTTCCTGAAGATTGCACTTTCTTCTAGGCGTCCTCGAAAGGCACCTATCTGGTTTAGAATCTTGATCAGTACAAAATATTCATTATTTCATTTCAAGCCCTAGCCTGTGCACTCCGAACTACTGGTGAAAAATAGTTGCATTTCCAACGTCTCTTCGTGCGTTGTCAGCTGTAACGTGTTCGTTTCAGCTCACAGCAACATGATGAGCTTTTTATCACAACATTACAAGATCAAACGTTTCCTTACATCTTTTTAAGTTCCAACATTCCTCTCCATCCTACTGGTGAAAACGGATTTGGGTTTGACGTGTTCGTTATGATCACCAACGACGACATGTTGTGGATTCAACTTCTAGCCAGTAGAGTATTTTCCTTCACATCATTGAAAGTACAAACATGCCATCCCTAGCTATTATTGGAAAAGAATTTGATAGTTAAAGTTTCTTCATGGCCACGTGTGCGGAGTTTGAATTCCATTCAGCACTGAACTTTTCGTCGCCTAATGTCTAGCTAAACATGCACCAATCTCGCTACAGGTGAACCAACAATAGCTATTTATCGTCTGTTCCTGGCAAGAAAACGACGCTGCTGGATGCTGGGCTGGAATCCCAGTCAGGCAAAAACAATTCTATCGTCAATTAAGGTTCCAGCATTTCGCTATTGGTGAAAACATTTGATATTTAACTTCTGATTTTATGTACAGTCGTGCTCAAAAGTATCCGAACGACCTGAATTGATTTTCACCTGATTCCCATGCCACCTACATAACGCAGCTGTCTAGCAGGTCCTCTAATCGCTTCTTGGTACAGTCGTTTGACTATTGTAAATGGTTCCAACAAATCACCACTAGAAAACTCTGCTCTGTATCGCAATAACTCAAGATGTAAAATAATACCACGATACTGCAACTACCTGGGGACACCTCATCACAGATAAGACTGTCCTTAAGGCTTGTAAGCTCACATTTATTGCAATAAATGACATACCTTAAATGTTAGCACTCTCATCATTACGTCGATAGGTAATGCACGTAGTAAGTTCCTCGTATTCATGATTTCCTCTTCAGAGTAACATACCATACTTATCTCATTAAAAATTTACGTTATTACGAGCAGCTAGTTGAGAATACGTATGAACTTCAAATGACACCACGAACTGCCTCGTTCTGCATATGGATTCAAACCCAGGTCATGCAGGCTAAGATTTCGTGACTGACGGAAATTAACAATCATTCCTGACTAGGCATAAAGAGAGTGATATACCTCATTTTTAATCTCGCAAATAGTTCTGTGTCTCACTGGGAGTCAAAAACGTCAGATATCGTTAGTGTTGACAACGGATGAAAATGCATTAAAAACAAATATTATTATCCACCAGCAGATACGTTTTCTCATGCTAGAGCTTGATAAAACATAGTGACAAGTTTAGTGCTGGGCCAGGATTCCAACCCATTCATGCGCAATATGTGGAGATGTTGAAGAATCTGCAGTTTTGAACAAACAACAAGTTGTAGTCAAGCTGTATTGTCACGAAGGGATCAAATTCCGCGTTAAGGGCCGTGTGAGTTGCATTCCCAGTTCAGAACCAATTTTATCGACATACTGAAGCTCAAATAAAATACGGAATATGTGTCCTGTGACAATGCACAGCCTTTGTTTCGTCACTAGAAATAAATAGCTAGTATAAGAAAGATGATGGAGTTTCTGCATGTCGCCACTCGTTACTTTATTGTGGTTCCACCTAACGTCAACTTGGTAGAGAAGGAATACCATGTTTAATGTGATTTTCAGACCACAATGCCATTATACCTTCTTCACTTGGCGTAGCCAGAAGAGAATAGAATCTGCTTCTCCCTATCAAAAAACATCGGCAGAAGTTGGAATCGAACCGACACCACCATCATATGAAACTATCGTCAGTCCAACAGACCACTAAACCCTCATCACCACCACCCATTTCTCTATCATAACACCGTTGCGGCACACAAGACGACAATTCTGACACACAGGCTCCGTGTAGTGGTTTGCAGGATGTTCAGTACATTCATTTACTTGGTTGACCGAATCGCCATGAACTAGCTGCCTTGGGTACCCAGTGCATACATTCGACTCTATTTTTTAATCACCGAAATAAAAGAACGTAGCTGCCACCTACACAGAACTGCCAACAGAGTAGGATGCAGAAATTTAAATAGGAAGTGTTCCTTTCCATTTGAGCTACTCTATTGCGCTAGCTGTTTGTTGAAACCATCGTGCAGTACAAAAGAAATGTTGTAACTGTCTGTCTCTGAGAATTCTAGATCCGGCCATATGCCTTATCTCACAGCACTGCGGAATGCCGAATTTCTGAAGGAACTTTTGTTCACTTCCAGAGGTGCGGTAGCTACATCACAGCTAGTAGCGCAAACGGTAAGCGTCGCTCACTGTTAATAAGACGTCGCGTGTTCTATCACATTCGCTACTACATTATTTTAAAACGCAACTTTGCTGCCTGCTGAAGTTAACAATTTAATGTAACTTTGAACATAATTCTCTTCACTTCTCAACCCAAAATAGTCGCATGTGGAAAAAAGGCTAACATCTGCGTCATTTTGTTCTTTTCAGGTTTAATAGACGGCCAGGCAGCAGTTGGGCTCGAAGCTTTTGTATTATGTATGTGGAGAGTGCATCGTGCTAAAATAGTCAGAAAAGTATTTTCTACATTAGCTGTCGTCTGGTAGTGGCATTTTATTCTTCTTCAAAACTTGTTTGACAGCTTTATCTCAGAACAAGTTTCCTACATGCATGTAATCAATCAACTGCACGTGCATTTTCAGACTGTTATAGATAACATCAGAGAATTCACATATATCGTTGATGATTAATTTCTCTCTTATGTTTAGTATTGTTTTAACAACACTGAAAGAAACTTTACGAAAACTGTGCACTGTATTGTAAGAAATTAAATAAAACTACACACTATAACCTTACGAGGAAAGTAAGTCTGTTTTAACAAATGTGTGTATCTGTACACAAGCGTACCTCTATCTGCACGAATTTGTAAAACACTACTCACCTACATTTCGATTGGGTCTGTGTTTAAATGGTATGCTGTGTCATACTCAACAGGTATGCAAATGTGGCATTTCATAAATAAAGTTACGTATTCCTAGAAACCCAAAATTTGCTTGTCAGCAACGGAAAGAGGCGTCACTTGTTGTGCAGCATTGTAAGATTTTCACCATTGAGCTGAAAGTATTTTCTTGCGATTTGCTAATCAATTTATTTGCTTCATACTTATCACCCTGGCATGGGAGTCTTAAGTGATGAACATAATTGAATTTCGTATCATTGACGGTCTATTCGAATTTCTTCAGTGACGCTTGTATAGCAGCTTGGCAGTCAGAAAGCCGAGATCTGCGACCATTAACACAACTTACTGAGTCGAGCTGCCTAGAGGATTTGATGTGTAAATTTTTTCCTCTGATTTGGTAACAGAACTTTTTCTGGGAAATCGCAGCCCTAAGAAATAATACACAAAAAAGCTCACACGCTCTGCCCCTAACACGGTTAGAACTGACGAATTTCTTAACCGTTGGAACACGAGACAGGGGTATTACCACGGAGCTACGGACACACTGCTGCCAGCTCGTAGCTCTCGTCATGGCATTGGTCGCTCAGCCTCCTAACGCATCCTGAAAGATATTAAAAGTTGTCACTTATGTGAAGAAAAGCATTTCTTTAGCCAAAAAATTGAAATTTCTGTCTCAGTGTCTTAGTTTACGAGAGGATTAGATACCACGAGTCATTTAAATGAAAAGGGAAGTCAAGTGAATTTAGCGAAAGTGATTGCATTGTCACAGTGTTGCCAAATGTTTGTGACGATGTTGCCAATTCTCATCTGTGCTAGGAACAGCTCAGTAGTGTTATAGGAGGAGAATCCTGTGCTCGTGTCATAGAAGGATACGGAGAGGAGGCGCGGGGTTTTGTTAATATGCAGCGTTTTCTCCTACGAGTTGTGTCAATCATTCAGGTTGTGTAATCTTAAATCACGATTACAGTTTCCCACAAAATATTTACGAATAAAACACATACCTTGTTACTTTGTTACAAAATATTATTTCAGTACATTAAAAAGTCTTTGGAAATCAACTTTGCCAACTTGTCACGAAAAGTAAGATAACAAACACTTTGCACCTCGAAATCGCTTGCATCTTTGTGCAGTCTTGTGATCATAGAAGTAGAATTTCATGAATTCCACGAGAATATAGAAAAATGTTGGTACGAATCGAAGCTGTAAGAAACACAGTTACCTAATTATTCTGTACCACGTAATACTCAATTCATTTGATAATACAGAAGAGAAGAAACTAAAAATTATGCCCATTAAGACAGAAACTAAAGTGCAGATGTGGGCACTGTGCAGACCTGCGCTTTTTCATCTTCCGATCTATACAAATAATGTATACTAACCAACGTATTCATTGCTTTCCTAATGTTTCCCTCTTGTTTAGTCTCCTTACGATGAACTTGATCCACCCCCCATGAGTCTAATTTATCTTTGTATCCCTCCTTGAAAGGAAAGTGCGAGTATTAGTTGAGGACCAATTGGATGAAAATCAGTGTGGGTTTAGGCCTCTTAGAGGTTTTCAGGACCAGATCTTTAGCTTACGGCAAATAATGGAGAAGTGTTATGAGTGGAACAGGGAACTGTATCTATGCTTTATAGATCTTTAAAAGGCATATGACCGGGTTCCTAGGAGGAAGTTATTGTCTGTTCTACGAGATTATGGGATAGGAGGCAAACTTTTGCAAGCAATTAAAGGTCTTTACATGGATAGTCAGGCAGCAGTTAGAGTTGACGGTAAATTCAGTTCATGGTTCAGAGAAGTTTCAGGGGTAAGACAAGGCTCCAACCTGTCTCCACTGTTGTTCATATTATTTATGGATCATATGTTGAAAACAATAGACTGGCTGGGTGAGATCAAGATATGTGAACACAAAATAAGCAGTCCTGCATATGCGGATGACTTAGTTGTGATGGCAGATTCGATTGAAAGTTTCCAAAGCAATATTTTATAGCTATATCAGAAATGTAAGGACTATGGTATGAAGATTAGCATCTCCAAAACGAAAGTAATGTCAGTGGGAAAGAAATATAAACGGATTGAGTGCCAAATAGGAGGAACAAAGTCAGAACAGGTGGACAGTTTCAAGTACTTAGGATGCATATTCTCACAGGATAGCAACATAGTGAAAGAACTGGAAGCGAGGTGTAGCAAAGCTAATGCAGTGAGCGCTCAGCTACGATCTAATCTCTTCTGCAAGAAGGAAGTCAGTACCAAGACTAAGTTATCTGTGCACCGTTCGATCTTTCGACCAACTTTGTTGTATGGGAGAGACATCTGGGTGGATTCAGGTTACGTTATCAACAAGGTTGAGGTTACGGATATGAAAGTAGCTAGGATGATTGCAGGTACCAGTAGATGGGAACAATGGCAGGAGGGTGTCCACAATAAGGAAATCAAAGAAAAACTGGGAATGAACTCTATAGATGTGGCAGTCAGGATGAACAGGCTTATATGGTGGGGTCAAGTTACACGCATGGGAGAAGCAAGGTTACTCAATAGACTCATGGGTTCAGCAGTAGAGGGTAGGAGGAGTCGGGGCAGACCAAGGGGAAGGTACCTGGATTCGGTTAACAATGATTTTGAAGTAATATGTTTAACATCAGAAGTGGCACCAATGTTAGCACTGAATAGGGGATCATGGAGGAAATTTATAAGGGGGCTATGCTCCAGACTGAACGCTGAAAGGCATAATCAGTCTTAAATGATGATGATGATGATCCTTCCATCTGTTGTTCGGTGTTCAAAAAGCAAAATATTATGCCTGCTCCCACGAGGTATTAAAATGAGGCCGCAAAAAGGCTAACGAATTATAATCAAAATACAGTGAGACGCCAATTTGTTTGTCGTCATGGTGTTAAGTGGACAGAAATAGTTGGGTCTTATTGTCGTCTTTTCTTATTGAGCTTTTCATATTACCCTGACACGAGACGCCGAGATAAATGTGTGTGTTCTCCGTGACGAAACATCTCACATTACATACATCCTGATCCATTCGTTACGTGCATCGGCGGCAATGAGTGATAGGAAAGCTGTTGTCGGGTGACGATTAACAATAACAATGGTAATAATTACAAATCAATAATCAAGGATGTTTACTGCATTACAGACGATTAACAAATTAACCAAGAATGGCTGAGTGTTTAATTGGCGCACTGAGTAGGTGTTCGTATCACTTTGTTACTGAATTATGTTCTAGTTGTTTGCAGAGAGAAAACAAAGAACCCCGTAGCCATACATATAGCTAGTACAACGAGATATTACCTATCAACTATCCTTGCTTTACATCACGAAACGAACATGGCGTCACTAAGCTGATATTTGAAATACATTTCTGTTTTTTCTCTATGTCTCTCTCTCTCTTTTTACTTTTGTTTTAATTTTTTGAGGAAAGCATCGAGAAGCGCGATAATAGGCAAGCAGGCATATAACCTGTTTACAGTTGTTTTCATCGGGATACATAATGCAAAAATACAACTTTTAAGTGTGTTATTGCCTAATTCTAGTTATTGACAGTCTATTCGTGAGCTTGCTCGCATTCAGTGGGATGAAACATATCACAGAAGCAAGCAAAACACAAATATTTCTTGTACCATGCGCAACACATAATCGAAATCTCGCTGCACTGACGTGTTGTCCGATATATTGCACGGAAAACATATCAGATTCATGTTCCTAAATGCAGCTCTATCTGATATCAATTTGGAAGCGTACAAAGTGTATAAAAATATATCTTGAAATACGCAGAAAGGCCCATAGAGGTATTCGACTGAAACATAGCCATGACCAAAATTGAAACTGGGGTCGACAGCATCGTCGTCTACCACCTTGACAACTCGAACGGTGACAGTGCTTGGCCGGTTACTTACGTTTACTGGTATCAAAGCTAAAACGTGAAAACACAAAAATGTTAATAACCGAAGATCATTAGTTTTGGAACCCATAGAAAGTAAAGCAGTCATCAGTCGCAAGAGTGGTTTGAACACGACAGTGCTTTAATATGTTGCTTTCAACCGACCTTTGAATTGACTCAGTTAATAGTGGAACCTACAGATTTACGTGGCTTTCGGACCACATTGCCACTCGGCATTTTTCACAACAAAAAACACTGCCCCAGGGGAAATATGTGTAAAACGGCACATAAAAATCGTGGGACTGGTGAGGGATCGAACCTGAGACCTTCGTATCCTTATTCTTGCTCTTTATCACCTTGCCACCATGCAGCCAACACTATGGTTTCTGCTTTCCATTAAAATTAAGGCTCTCTCGTTTGTGCCTGCGTTGGCACTTGCGTGTCACTTAAGAGACCTTACCTTTGGGATTACCATCGTATATGTGTGTGTAAACGCCTTCCAATGCCCACTCAAGGAAGACAAGGATACCTTTCCTAGCTTCAGTATTACAAATACGCCTCTGTTTGTGGATGAAAGCAGACATAGGTTGATAATCATTTTGAATATTTATCAGTACCGTACCCATTGGTGTGAAACTCGTTTTCTACCAATGATTCCCACAGCTACAGGAACACTACTGGTGATACCTCTTAGACAAAATACTTACGCATTGCTATCAGACGAAAAGATCGACCTGACAAAAACTGTGGGAAGTTTGCTTTACAACCTTCGTACCTGAATAAAGAGCTGTTCCTACTTGAGATATCTGTGAACGTTGCTGCATAAGATGATTTAAGAAGAAACTAAATTCTTTCAGCCACGGCAATGTATAAAGAAATCATCTTAACGGCACTAAATCGTGGTTTGTGAATCGTTTACCGGCCGTAATCTGCCGCATTTCACTGGTTGGAAGGAAAAGGGGAACGAAATGTCTCTCTCTCGAAAGTCATGTTGTTTTACTTAAATGATTTCAAAGTCGGGTAAAATTAACAATGAGGTTGTCAGTTTAAGCACATTACTGTTGTCAATATGATGTTCCACTGCCCAGGGCCTGTAATGATAAAGGGCCCGTTTAGGTCAGTCATATTGTACACAGAAGTGGAAGAGAGAGTACCACTAAATTCTACTATCCGTATGCATTGCATACACACAGAAATTACTGTTACAGTGTACTTATGGAGCTCAATGAGTGAATCGCATATTTTCCGGTGAGAAAGAGCAGTGGAAAACAGTCTTCGGTACATTAGGTTACTTAAACTGGCGTCACTTTGGGCTAGAATTTATGGCCAGCGACTAAGTGTAAGGACAGCGAGTCGGATGCGGGATTTGCAACTGTGAAATACTATCCTTACATTATGGAAGCGAATATTAAATTTGAACTTATATTGCGAAAATTTTGGACTTGGATAGCTTAGAATGAAAATATTTCTGTTTATTGCAAAATAAAACAATTGATTTTCTAAAACATTCTGTGTCATACACAACTTGAAACAGGTCACGTCGACCAAATCACATGGAAGAACCGATAGTGACGTATATTGGAAGGCAGTAAGATCCCTTGGCTTTTGGTTTGGCAGTATACGACAGCCATTTCTAGGCGCAAGTAAATGAAAAAAAGGCAGCGCGTTTTCGTTATGAAGTAACGTCTTCATCAATTACTTTAGTTTTGATGTGATCTATGAGTAATTGCTGATGTTTGGTATTAACATGAAAAGGATTCTGTAGACAGCGAAAGAACTTGTTCTTGGGCACATACTTCTATAAAAATCAAAAGGACTTCAATGATCTTCAAGCACATGTGTTCCAGCAGCGGTATGACGAAAATGATAGTAATAATGATGGTGATAATCGAATTATCTGGTAACTTCACACTTCGCAGTGGATTTTCTCGAACTAAGAAATTTCCTCAATTAGTGAAAATTTCAAAATGGCCTCAAATCGAGGTGCCTAGAAGAGTCTTTACATCCTGCTGACATGAGAATAGCATAATCTCCACGTCAGAAGCTTGCTTTTATGTAACCATTTAATAGACTCGCGTTTTTTTTCCACCGGGACTAGTTCAGTAAGCTAAGCACATCATCCATTACAGCACACTCCTGGAGTGTGGAGAGTGCATCGTGCCAAAATAGTCAGAAAAGTATTTTCTACATTAGCTGTAGTCTGGTAGTGGCATTTTATTCTTCTTCAAAACTTGTTTGACAGCTTTATCTCAGAACAAGTTTCCTACATGCATGTAATCAATAAACTGCGCGTGCATTTTCAGACTGTTACAGATAACATCAGAGAATTCGCATATATCGTTGCTCGGCCACCATTGACCAGACGTTTTCAGTTGGTGGGAGATCTGGAGAATGTGTTGTATCCAGAAAGTCCGTACAGGACCTGCAACATGCGGTCGTGCATTATCTTGCTAAAATGTAGGGTTTCGCAGGGATCGATTGAAGGGTAGAGGCACGGGTCGTAGCACATCTGAAATGTAACGTCCACTGTTCAAAGTGCCGTCAATGCGAACATGAGGTGACCGAGACGTGTAACCAATGTCTTCCTATAACATCACGCCGGGTGATACGCCAGTATGGCGATGACGAATACACGCTCCCAATGTGCGTTCACCGCGATGTCGCCAAACACGGATGCGACCATCATGATGTAAGCAGAAGCTGGATTCAAGCGTAAGAATGGCGTTTCAGCCATTCGAGCGCCCAGGTTCGTCGTTGAGTACTCCATCGCAGGCGCTCCTGTCTGTGATGCAGCGTCAAGGGTAACAGCAGCCATGGTCTCCGAGCTGATAGTCCATGCTGCTGCAAACGTCTTCAAACTATTCGTGCAGATGGTTGCTGTCTTGCAAATGTCCCCATCTGTTGAATCAGGGATCGAGACGTGGCTGCAGATCCGTTACAGCCATGCGGATAAGATGCCTGTCATCTCGACTGCTGGTGATACGAGGCCGTTAGCATCCAGCATACGCGATACGATAAATTGCAATCGCGATAGGCTACAATCCGATCTTTATCAAGGTCGTAAACGTGATGGTACGCATTTCTCCTCCTTACACGAGGCATCAGAACAACGTTTCACCAGACAACGCTGGTCAACTGCTGTTAGTGTTGGAGAAACCGGTAGGAAACTTTCCTCATGTCAGCACGTTGTAAGTGTCGCCGCCGGCGACAACCTTGTGTGAATGCTATGAAAAGCGAATCATTTGCATATCACAGCATCTTCTTGCTCTCAAATTTCGCGTCTGTAGCACGTCATCTTCGTGGTGTAGCAATTTTAGTGGCCAGTAGTATAGTTTGTTAGTGATGTTACTACTTGGTTCACTCAGAGTGGCGTTAGGGAACAGTTCCCGTAGGAGCCTAAACACTGCACTTCCTACTTTTGATAGTAGTTAGGGATGTTTCACAGTACCTGGTACACTGTGGGCGAGTAAATGTGCCGTGAACTATGACAACCATTCGAGCCATTCCTCTTCTTTGTCACGAAACTGTCGAAAAGGCGCTACAGCAAAGGTAGTAGGCGGTCCTTCTTCCATCGGGCGCGCAGCGTTGGCCAGTAGCTGCTGCACCGTGTTGAGTAGTGCTGAGATTTTCTGCGTCTGAAACTGATACATCTGCATTAGCTGTGTTGCATCAAATTCTTGCGGCTGTGACGCTTAAGCAGGAAGTGGGACAGGTGGAGCCGGCATCTTGGAAGTCATAAATTCGACCAAAAGCAAGGAAATTTTGCGCAACGCCCACTTGAAAACACTAACAAAAACGACAAGAAACTGCTGTAACAAAAAAGCGCCCCTGCAAGGCAAAGATAAGAGAGTTAAGGCGCCACAATTCAAGAAAAACTCCTTTGCCGCCGGGCATGGGTTTCGGACAATTCTCGTCGACAAAATGCTGAGTCCTCATCGCAAAATGCTGGGGTTTTGCCCATTCGTCTCGTATAGGGTGCCTAAAGTATGCTGCATTCTCAGAATGCTGTACAACAGTTCACGCAAATAACATTGGTACTTTTATTTGAATAAAGCAGTTTGACAATGCTTAAGTTGGATGTAGACTTGATAGCAAAAAAAAGTGGGTCACTGCTGAATACAACCAACATAACGTAGCTGTGTTGTAGGTCCTCTAAACACCAAAACCCCTGGGGTAAAGTCGTTGGACTACACACAATGGGTACCGCAAGGTACTACTAAGAGATCAAAGGTCTTTGTGGCAGTCAGTCTAAGCGTCAACTAATATCGTCATACATCGTATGGCTCAAATATGTGAACAGTGACTTTTACAGTGCTACAGTCACGAGATTGTGAGAACAATTTTGGCCTTGATTTTTTTTGATTTGTTTGGCTTTAACATTCAGGGCAATGTGTTGTCAGTCCCTGCATTCAATGCAAATACCCGAAACTCTTTTCTGAAGGTTTAGGCATAGCCAACAATTTTGTTGCACATGTTACGCTGAAAGACAATAATAAGTCGTAATTTTGCCAGGCCAGAACTGTACCCATTTCATTACGGGAAAAACTCGCGGCTGAACTTATGTAATCCCAAGATAACGGAGTTATTGCGCCGATACAGTCTAGTCAATGTGCAAGTCCACTAGCTTTGCTACCCAAACCTTCAGGTCGCGTTCGCCTCTGTGTTAGCCCACACACTGTCACTGATACTTATCCATTGCCACCCCAGAGGATCTCATGGACAAAAAAGGCGCTGGATGCTACTTTTCGGCCGGCCGCGGTGGTCTCGCGGTTAAGGCGCTCAGTCCGGAACCGCGCGACTGCTACGGTCGCAGGTTCGAATCCTGCCTCGGGCATGGATGTGTGTGATGTCCTTAGGTTAGTTAGGTTGAAGTAGTTCTAAGTTCTAAGGGGCTGATGACCACAGATGTTAAGTCCCATAGTGCTCAGAGCCATTTACTACTTTTCAAAAATTGATTTGCCCGACACATATCTTCAAATACCTCTCGAAGAAGAGTCTCAAACAGTGTGTGTAATAATTGCACATAAATTTTTGCGTTTGCCTTTTGGCAGTGCTTCCGCACCCGCCACTTCCCAACGGTCTGCAGTCAACTGTTCCAAAACAGTTGACTGCAGAAGTTCCAAACTGTTCAAAATATTTGGACGATATTGTGGGTGCAGGATGTACACCTGAGGAACATATTGCAAATTTAAGTGCTTTGTTCCGTGAGTTATCTGAGGCAGGACTCAAGTAATTTTTCTAAACCTGACTTGCAGTACCTTGGTCATGTCATATACAGTCAAGGTGTACATCCTCTTCAATCGCATTTGCTAGCCATACATGATTTTCCAGTTCCTCCCAATATCACAAAACTGCAATAGATTTTGGGGAAAATGAACTATTACATTCGGTTCATACCATATGCTACACAAATCGCAGCTCCATTACATCGCTTGCGTCGCAAGAATTTCCCCTTTCTTTGGACAGATGAATGACAAGTAGCTTTCCAAAAACTATAAGATGCATTGCTCAGTGCTCGATGCTTTGTTCACTAAGTTCCTGCCAAACCAGTTGTACGGCAAGTTGACGCCTCCGCTTACGGAATCGGTGCAGTGCTTTCCCACAGAATTGGTGAGAAGGACATGTCTACGCTTTTGCCTCAAAAGTGTTGTCCAAAGCTCAGTGTAACTACTCAAAAATTGTTAAGAAGGCATTGGCTGGTGTGTATGGTGATACCAGATATAATATATTTCTTCCTCTTAAGGCACCGTCTCCTGTTGGAGTTTGGCGGTCCACACAGCCCGTTTTGGACGTAACGGTGCATCACGGAAAGCATATTCTGAGATGCACTTGTATCATCTCAAAGTCTCCTTCGGCCCACGTAATCGTTCATCTTTCAACAGACGTTTTCCCTTCAATGATAAGTTGTTATAACTGGTATCGTCCGCCTCTTATAATGTTTTTCCCACATTTTACAGTGAGTAACAGTTCTATTTGTTTTCTTGATTCGATGATGTATTCCTTCGTTTGAAATTTTCAGCACTTAAAATATGCGAAAAAGACGGTGATACAGACGCTCTAAAAAGCATCAGTTCTTTGTTCTAGGTGTTTGTGAAGAGTCAATTTTTCACATCATTACTAAACTAGCTTTGTAAAAATCAAGATATCAGATAGATTTCAGTATCTTGCTGCGGCAGTCGACCCGAATAGGTTTCATAAAGACGCAAACAAAGCATGTGCCAGGAAGACAAATTATCATACAGGTTAGTACAAATGAACATATGAACAATCCCTACAATCCAAAGATTAGGCGTGATGTTATTATTGTTAAGCACGTCACACTTTGGAATACCTGATACTGGATAATAAAGGAGGACCGGGAGAGTTACAGAAACACTCAAAGAACTTAGGGAAGATTCTCGCCTGAAAAAAAGGAATTATTCAACACGGCATAAGGGAAAAAATGATGATCTGTTTAAACAAGAGAAGATTGCACATATTACATGGTCCAATCGAATTAATGTGACCACAGCCTATGTTCGACTTCAGTAAAATGTCCACTCACAGATGACAGGTGGCAGCACTAGCAGAGGGGGGGGGGGGGGACATAAATTGTGTTGGGGAAACGTGAAAAACAGTGTAGGCGTTCTCATAATGCAGAAAAACAGCGATTTTCCTGGCGTCCAACAGGGCATGGTCATTGCATTTCGATCCAAAGGCGGAAGCACCTCCGAAGCGACCAAATATGTAAACTGCTCGAGTGCCATCGTGATGAAAGAATACATTACAAATGCATCCTATCGCAGCGATATCGATCAATAAAATATTTTCGTTTCTCAAGCTCCGTCAACTGGTTAACTGTGCACGAGCTTTCGGTAGAGATCTCCTCTTCCGTCGTCACTAGACGTGACTTGATACCACAGAATACTTTATTAAAGTATACCGTGCAACGCGAAATGACGCTCTCTAGAACCGGAATTGGACCAACTGTGATGCACCACGTGACATAGATGACAGGAGAGCGACAGCATCGGAGATGTGTACGGGCGAAGAGACGTACAACTCTTGAGCACCTCACCACCCAGATAAAACAAGAGCCTACCAACAATGTCTCCTCAACGAACGTTCAGGGAAAGTTACTGCTATGGGCCTTCGAAACGGGCACGTGGTTCATGCACACATGCTGCAAGCACTTCATAGGCGGCGAACGTTGGCATTTGCACGCAAATACCGCAACTAGAAGTGTGTTGAGTGGTGACAGGCGGCCTTATCAGGTGACTCACGTTCTAAGCTACATTGTTCACATGACCGCCTGCAAGCAAACAGCTTGCAACTATCATCGAAATTACTTGAATAATGATAACAAAACCAGCTGCTGTATTTTAATCTAATGCCGTTTATTCTTTTTAACACATGCTCCCTGTTTCGACATCACGTAGTGTCATCTTCATGCTCCTAACGTAATCTGCCATCCACAACCCTTTCGTTACGCAATAAACAGAATCATATGCAGCGGACCATAATTAACAGGATTACGCACATTACGTGCTGACAAAAAGCCCTAGGAAAGCCTTGGGCTTGTCGGTACTGAAGGTACGGAAACAAGTTAATTTTGGCCCGCTGCCATTGCGCATGAAAACGGTTGTGGATGGCTGATTGCGTTCGAAGCCTGAAGATGACACGTTGTGGTGTCGAAACTAGTAGCATAAGTTAAAATAATAAACAACTTTACATTAAAAAAAGCCGCTGTTTTTGTAATCATTATTCCTTGATGAGTTACGAGAGAATCATCGGAATGGTCCAGAACAGAGGGCAGGGCGTTGTGCTCTCGGGAATGTCTTCGTGGCATTCCCAGAGTGGCGTTTTCGTTCTGGAGGGTACAATGGATCAAAACAAGTGTATATTTATCCTTGGAGACCATGTCCACCCCTACATGAAGTTTGTTTTTTCTCGACACCATGGCATCTACCAGCAGAACAGTGCGACGTGTCACAGCAGAACATCAGGATGACTTTACCGTACTCAGTTTCCTTTAATTTACGTCTATGGTCACAAACTATTTGATAACAGATTACCGGTTTCGGTCTTTAATGACCATCATCAGATCTGCAGCAAAAATGGTAGAACATAAATACATTTGCAAACTGTATACAGCTTAAGAACAATACATAGACCACAATGAAAAGTAGTACTGACAAAATTTACATTTGTGCGCTTTAAATGTGAAGAGGCATACCTTGTTTCATAAAAACAAAGTCCTGACGTACTGCAGCCATCGTGGCATCGTCAAATGTTAAATGCGGAATCGGCACCAGCATCGGCAAATACATATAAGAAACATCATATGCACAAGTCATGCTGTCAGTAGCAACACTGTTTAAAACAAGCTGCCGTACAGTAGCCACAAGATGTTTGTGTTGTGACGTCTCCAGACGTCGCTGAAGCCGGCATGCACTAGTTTTCAATAACTAATTGAAATTACGAAAGTAAAAGCGGGATACAATAGTTGAAGTCTGTAATATCTTTTTCTTTATTGTAATTTTAATCACCTCATACAAGGCGGGGTGGCACCAGCATATTACCCTGCTCTTCAGCCTTGAGTGGTACAATAACATGGCATATAGGTGGCACAGACAATACAATAAAAACGGCGGGCAAAAAATGTAGATACAAAAAAAAACAGTAAACGTGAAGCCGTTCACGCTGGATGAGAAAAAACACTAACACTTGTTGACACAGTGCACATAACTCGGATGACGGCGACGGCACACGTGAACAGTGATGGCGTGACGGCGAAAGGAAACTGAACACAAAACGAAGGCACACACACGAGACACTAATGGCGATTATCTCTGGCGCGCGAATGTTCACTGAGCGTGTGCGAGTCCAGGGACCTGCCAAGGGAGGGGGAGGAGGAAGGGGAGTGGGACAGGGAGAGAGGAGGGCAAATGCCATGGGCAAGGGAGACAGGGGAGGGGAGGAAAAAAAGGGGGGAGCGCGGGGGAAGAGGGGTGGAAGAAGGGGACGGGGGAAAAGGAAAGAGAAGTGAGGGAGGGTGCCAAGAGGAGAGGCCACAGGAAGTGGGAGTGGGTAGGATCAAAGTTGATAGGAGGGGTAGATGGAGGGGAGGAGGACATCTTCAGGGAGGGGGAGCTGCCGGAAGCCACCTTGGGAGAGGGTAAGGAGGGTGGAGAGATGGAGACTGGGTGGGCCTTGGGAATACAAGCGCGGCAGCGGGCGGTTTTGGGAGAGGATGGGCGAGACAAGCGGGTGAGGAGGGTCGAGTTTGCGGGAGGTGTACAGGATCCGTATCCTTTCAAGGAAAAGGAGGAGGTGGGGGAAAGGAATGAGATCGTACAGGATCCACATGGGGGAGGGGAGACGGATGCGATAGGTGCGGCAGAGAGCATGGCGTTCAAGGATTTGAAGGGATTTATAAAAGGAAGGGGGGGACGGAGATCCAGGCTGGATGGGCGTAGCAGAGGATAGGGCGGATGAGGGATTTGTAGGTGTGGAGGATGGTGGAGGGTTCCAGACCCCACGTACGGCCCGAAAGTAGCTTGAGGAGGCAGAGTCGGGACTGTGCCTCGGCTTGGATTGTCCGGAGATGGGGGGTCCAGGAGAGGTGACGGTCGAGGGTGATGCCAAGGTAGTTGAGGGTGGGAGTGAGGGCGATAGGACGGCCATAGATCGTGAGATAGAAATCAAGGAGGCGGAAGGAAGGGGTGGTTTTGCCTACAATGATGGCCTGGGTTTTGGAGGGATTGACCTTGAGCAGCCACTGGTTGCACCAAGCGGTGAACCGCTCAAGATGGGATTGGAGAAGGTGTTGGGAGCGCTGCAGGGTGGGGGCAAGGGTAAGGAAGGCGGTGTCATCGGCAAACTGGAGAAAAAGTCTGTAATAAGCTTATAACGTATAAAAGGCTCTGCAGTAATACAAAGCAATAAAAAGAAGAACACGACAAAAACAATATTGTTAAAAAGAAGAAGAGTTAAAAAACAGTAGCTCATATGCGCTGTAGTGCCAATAGTCTAGTTAACGACGCAAATATTAAACAGTGTTGGTAGTGTACCGGATAGTATTAAACAACCATACAGGAAATCGCTAAAGCAGCCACAATAAAAGAAAACATAGTGCTGCACATAATCAGCGCCCTCTGTTAGCGCCAACGCCAGAATTCTGGACAGGCGGGAAGTGGTTGGAGGAACGTGACCGCCAGAGGGCCCCCTTGTATCCTGCGGTGCTCCATTGCAAGAAAAGAATGATAACATTCCGTAACAGTGGATGATCCACATTATCTGATTAATGCAGTCTATGAAATGAATAGCGAAGGAACAAGAACATACTAGTCATGCGTAAAACGTCTGAAAACGAAGTAAATATGAGATGCACTCAATACTAGATGAAGTTATCAACACACTATACATAATAGAGGCGTGCAGTGATGAAGGCAAAACATTGTAAAAGAAAGCAAAGTGCGCATTCGGCGCAAAGTCATTTTGCTAGTTACTGTTTTTTGCTCTATAAATTTCAAGTTCCTGTGACAAAAAGAGCACGGACTTTTTCCACTCTGTGAAGAATACGCATACAACTCTCAATGCTCCCTATGGAGTGACCAGTATCAGATTAATGTTGTTCCAAAGCCGTTTTGTTTCGTGGCTGTGAGTGTTCTTCAAACCTAAATTTAAAAGAGCGGCCTGTTTAACCGATATAATGTTTGTCACAGTTACTGTAGTCAATCCTGTATATTCCAGAGCCATCAAATTTATCATAGTTCCCCTTTAGTTTATGTTTTATTCGTAGTTTCAGGGTGTTACTAACCTGAAAGCCACATCTGACATCAGAATTTTTAAAACATTTTTCTATTTGCAGGGACATTACGCCATTAAATTTCATAGGAATGGTTTTCATTCTATCTTTGCCGGTTCTCTTTTGTGTATGGGTGTGTGTATGGGTGCTGTTTGATCACCGTTTCTGTAGCCTACTGTAGGGGCGCGTTACGTCATTTATAGAAAAGCCGTTAGCTACCGCGATCTGCTTTAAAATGCTAAGTTCTTTAGGTATTTCGTTTTCGTCCAAAGGTAGGCGAAGGAGCCGGTGAACCATGGAAGTTTTGTATCGATGAGGATGGCATGAACTGGCATTGATGATACTGTCTGTACAAGTTGGTTTCCTAAAAATCGTAAACCTACGTTTGTTATTAACTTTCTTAATAGTGACATCAAGGTATTTAATGGCGCCATCTGCTTCTATTTCAGAGGTAAAAGTTATTTTAGGGTGCATGCTACCTATTGCTTGGGCGAATGTGTTGACCTCACTAGTATCACCTTCTATCAGTAATAAAATGTCATCGACATACCGTTTGTAATAAATTGTTTTATCTTTTAGTTGTGGATACGTGGAAAAAATTTACATTCTAAATCATTGATAAAGTGTCTGCTAAGGTGCCAGCTCGATGTTTTGATAATAAATGTTGTCATTAAAGGTAAAAAAAAATTGCGAGCTAAGACAAAATCTAGGAGTTCAATTAGTTCTGCACACTCTGCAGTACTAATCTTCTTGTGGGAGAGGAGACTGCGTCTAATAATGTCAATGGTTTGTTTACCTGGGGCACTACTGTAAAGATTTTTTACATCCGAGGATGCTACTTTCGGATTATTTGGTATATACACATCCTTAATAACATTCGCTAGCGCAGCACTGACTCTAGTATGTTGCTGTTCTTCTCTATTCATTTCATAGACTGCATTAATCAGATAATGTGCATCATCCACTGTTACGGAATGTTACCATTATTTTCTTGCAACGGAGCACCGCAGGATACGAGGGGGCCCTCTGGCGGTCACGTTCCTCCAACCACTTCCCGGCCTGTCCAGAATTCTGGCGTTGGCGCTAACAGAGGGCGCTGATTATGTGCAGCACTATGTTTTCTTTTATTGTGGCTGCTTTAGCGATTTCTTTTATGGTTGTTTAATACTATCCGGTACACTACCAGCGCTGTTTAATATTTACGTCATTATCTAGAATATTGGCACTACAGCGCATATGAACTACTGTTTTTTAACTCTTCTCCTTTTTAACAATATTGTTTTTGTCGGGTTCTTCTTTTTATTGCTTTGTGTTACTGCAAAGCCTTTTATACGTTATAAGCTTATTACAGACTGCAACTATTGTATCCCGCTTTTACTTTCGTTATTTCAATTAGTTATTGAAAACTAGTGCATGCCGACTTCAGCGACGTCTGGAGACGTCACAACACAAACATCTTGTGGCTGCTGTACGGCAGCTTGTTTTAAACAGTGTTGCTACTGACAGCATGACTCGTGCATGTGATGTTTTTATATGTATTTGTCGATGCTGGTGCCGATTCCGCATTTAACATTTGACGATGCCACGTCAGGACTTTGTTTTTATGAAACAAGGTATGCCTCTTCACATTTAAAGCGCACAAATGTAAATTTTGTCAGTACTACTTTTCATTATGTTCTATGTATTGTTCTTAAGCTGTATACAGTTTGCGAGTGTATTTATGTTTTTCCCATTTTTGCTGCAGATCTGATGAGGGTCATTAAAGACCGAAATCAGTAATCTGTTAACAAAAAGTTTGTGACCATAGACGTAAATTAAATGAAACTTATTACGTATACGCGTCACTGTTTTTTCGCTACGATGTCGCAGCTTGTTTACCGTACTCGACTGGTCACCAAACTCCCTCGATTGAAACGAATAGAGAATCTGTGGACCCATAGAGCTCGGGCTGTTAGCAAAGTGGTTTCTCAACCGACAATCATAGAGCAAGTCGTTATGGCCGTGTAGTCGGTATGGCTCCACAACCCTGTCAGTACCTTCCAGAACCTCACTGACTCTTCTTGCGCGTATGGCAGAGATTCGTGCTGCAGAAGGTGACTATTCAGGCTTTTGAAAGTTGGTCACTTTACCGTGACTGCACAATGTGTAAGCAAGAGAAGGTTAAATGGCAAACAAAGAAAATCTTCAACTACACCATCAGAGTAATAGCCCCCACAATGCGGGTCGAGAATATTAGAAAGAACACGGAATAGTGGTAACCAGTCGGAAATATATCTGGGATGAAGCAGCACTACGACTGCAGTTTGCCATACTCAAACAGTTCCAGGACAAACGAAATAGAAATTCAGATATTTTGAACAGAGGAAACGAGGATGGATCTCAAAGAAAGAATGAATAGACACTGAAAAGAGAAGAATAACTTGTCGAAAAGAAGTGTGTTTCAATTAGGTTATACTTATTATTTCCACAAAATATAGATTTCATGCAATGCGAGTTATATTTATCATGGGAACCGATTATTTTCCAAAAAAGCTCTCTGGAAATAGCGGTGGCACACAGCAGGTTTGCTGAGATGAAAGCTAATGGAATGTCTGGACACGCCCTGCAGAATCTCGCGTGATTCGCAGCGTAAGCGAATCTGCTTAGGCCCGCGCGTGCAGTTGCAACACACTCTGCGTCCTGTCCCCGCCCGAGGTGCCGAAATTCGCAGCAGCTGCGTGGCGGCGCGGCGTGTCAGCGCATTAATTTGCATGTGGCTCAGTGCAGCGGCGCTGCTGGCGCCAGCGCGGGGCTAATTGCGGGGGCGTAACTGGCGGCGTTTCCTCAATACGCCGCGCCCCACATGCCCGTCACGCCTCATCCACGCCGCAGCCGCACTGGCGCGCTGCCGCCACCGCGCGGTCGATACCCCGAACCACGGCGTGCGGTCGTAGGCCAGCGGCCACCTGCTCACCCTTCTCCCTGGCCCTACAGCTGTAGGCGTGCCCGGCACACGTAATGTGTCGAGTACAGTTGTTTGTCGCGGTAGTTACTTGCGACCGATATAAGAGAAGTACTGAAACTTCCGTACGTTCCCGAGGCCTTGAAACCGACGAAAGCTTGTCCTTTGATTTACACGTTTACCTAGCCTGGAAGATCATGGAAGACTATGAACATGGTTTTTGTACCCTGAAATGTTATCCTCTTTACTCTAAATCGGACGAACATTCATATAAACCCAACGCGACTGACATTGCTGTAATTTTCGAAGATGCAAGGACTTTCAGTAATAGCTGCCGCTACGAAATAACATGTCCGACAGAACACACACGCACACGCACACGCACACGATCACACAGACACCCACATATAAATATAGGGAGGTCCATTGATCGTGACCGGGCCAAATACCTCACGAACTAAGCAACAAACGAAAAAACTAGAAATAACGAAACTTGTCTAGCTTGAAGCGGGAAACCAGATGGCGCTATGGTTGGCCAGCTAGATGCCGCTGTCATAGGTCAAACGGATATCAACTTTGCTTTTTTAAATAGGAACTCCCATTTGTAATTACATATTCGTGTAGTACATAAAGAAATATGAATGTTTTAGTCGGACCACTTTTATCGCTTTGTGACAGATGGCACTGTAATAGCCACAGACATATGCCTCACAATTGTTGACGAACAGTTGGTAACAGGTAGGTTTTAATTGAAATACAGAACGTAGATACGTTTGAACATTTGTTCCAATGTGATACATGTATCTCTGTGAACTTTCCATTTCAGAGAATGCATGCTGTTACAGGGTGATTACCTGTAAATACCACATTAACGCAATAAATACTCAAAATGATGTCCGTCAACCTCAGTGCATTTGGCAATACGTGTAACGACATTCCTCTCAACAGCGAGTAGATAGCCTTCCTTAATGTCCGCACATGCATTGACAATGCGCTGATGCATGTTGTCAGGCGTTGTTGCTGCATCACGATGGCAAATATCCTTCAACTACCCCCACAGAAAGAAGTCCATGGACGTCAGATCCGGTGAACGTGCGGGCCATGGTATGGTGCTTCGACGACCAATCCGCTTGTCATGAAAGAACACTACGTAGGAAATCAGCATACATTGTACCATTTAGATTGCCATCTATAAAATGGGGGCCATTTCTCCTTCCTCCCATAATTCCGCACCGTACATTGACCCACCAAGTTCGCTGATGTTACACTTGTCGCAGCCATCTTGGATTTTCGTTTGCCCAATAGTGCATATTATGCCAGTTTACGTTGCCGCTGTTCGTGAATGACGCTTCATCGCTAAATAGAATGCGTGCAAAAAATCTTTCATCGTCCCGTAATTTACCTTGTGCCCAGTGGCAGAACTGTACACGACGTTCAGAGTCGTCCCCATGCAATTCCTTGTCCATAGAAATATGGGACGGGTGCAATCGATGCTGATGTAGCATTCTCAACGCCGACATTTTTGAGGTTCCCGATTCTCGCGCAATTTGACTGCTACTGATGTGCGGATCATCCGCGACAGCAGCTGAAACACCTACTTGGCCATCATCATTTGTTGCAGGTCCTGGTTGACGTTTCACATGTGGCTGAACACTTCCTGATTCCTTAAATAACGTACCTATCCGGCGAACGGTCCGGACACTTGGAAGATGTCGTCCAGGATAGCGAGCAGCATACATAGTACACGCCCGTTGGGTATTTTGATCACAATAGCCATACATTAACACGGGTAGTGTATCATGACGCAAATACCGTCCGCACTGGCGGAATGTTACGTGATACCACGTACTTATACGTTTGTGACTATTACAGCTCCATCTAAGTGCAAAAGGTGGTCCAACTAAAACATTCATATTTCTTTACGTACTACACATATGTGTAATAAAAAACGGGGGTTGTTATTTTAAAAAAAAAGGCAGTTCATGTCCGTTTGATCTATGGCAGCGCGATCTAGCGGGCCAACTATAGCGCCATCTGGTTTCACCCTTCAAGCTAGACAACTTTTGTTCTTTGTAGTTTTTTTTCGTTTGATGCTTATTTAGTGAGATATTTGTCCCGGTCACTATCAATGGACCACCCTGTATATGACATTTCAGTAGACTTGACAGCCAAATTTGATTGTTTCAGTGCAGATGCACGCCAGGTTTCGTTTGCTCTTCCGGGAATTGCTACAAGGTAAGTATTATTACGAACCATAAACTATAAACTTCCAGCGGCACAATTTTTTCTGTAATGACGTTGCCTGTAACAGTTGGCAACGTTTAAGCAGTTGTCTGCTTTCATGAGTAAAGAGGCGGACAATGTAGTGTGTAACGAAAAGTAATGTTGTGAAGTTATGGTAACATCGGAAGCCCCTGAAGCGTTCTGTCTCCTTGTGGCTAAAGTTGCAACTAATGATGCTGTGAATCTGTAGACCTTCCTAAACCATATTCGTAAAATATGCAGATCTGTATGGTCTTATTTATATTGTTAAAAGAATTATGTAATTAAGAACATTGTAAAGGTATATATCTCCCTTTGTGAGGGTATATGGCTTTAATACTAAGGAATATTCTGTAGGAAAACCCGCCACAGATGTCCCGCCTATTTTCAGTAACTGTAGTTTCAGAACAGTGTAGCATAGAGCATCCTTAATTCATACTTGGTGATGTGAATATGTAATCTTCTGTGTGGTTTTAATTGGAGTAATTTTCAACGAGAGCTTCAGAAAACTATGGCAGAATGCTACGTTTCTAGAAGAAGAGTAGCTAAATAATTATATATAACTAAGTAGTTAGTTCTGATTTATTACAAAACTTATGACAGATATGTTATGGAGTCTTGGACACTGCAAAACTTCAAGATACATTGCACTGAACATAAGTATAAAGGCGGAAACAATATTATTTATAGCCATAAAAGTGTAACCTGCAAAGCGCATTTTACAATGGCAAATTGGATGGAGGTTTGTACAACCCAAGTGGAAGGTTAAAGTTTATTTTTGTATATGTTTTTGTATAATTTGGATTTCATTAAGTGAGGCCTTACTTGAGTTGTGAAAGCCATGCCCTGTTCTGATTTTCAACCTGTGTCTACATCTACATGACTACTCTGCAATTCACATTTAAGTGCTTGGCAGAGGGTTCATCGAACCACAATCATACTATCTCTCTACTATTCCACTCCCGAACAGCGAGCGGTAAAAACGAACACCTAAACCTTTCTGTTCGAGCTCTGATTTCTCTTATTTTGTTTTGATGATCATTCCTACCTATGTAGGTTGGGCTCAACAAAATATTTTCGCTTCCGGAAGAGAAAGTTGGTGACTGAAATTTCGTAAAAAGGTCTCGCCGCGACGAAAAACGTCTATGCTGTAATGACTTCCATCCCAACTCGTGTATCATATCTGTCACACTCTCTCCCCTATAACGCGATAATACAAAACGAGCTGCCCTTTTTTGCACCCTTTCGATGTCCTCCGTCAATCCCACCTGGTAAGGATCCCACACCGCGCAGCAATATTCTAACAGAGGACGAACGAGTGTAGTGTAAGCTGTCTCTTTAGTGGACTTGTTGCATCTTCTAAGTGTCCTGCCAATGAAACGCAACCTTTGGCTCGCCTTCCCGACAATATTATCTATGTGGTCCTTCCAACTGAAGTTGTTCGTAATTTTAACACCCAGGTACTTAGTTGAATTGACAGCCTTGAGAATTGTACTATTTATCGAGTAATCGAATTCCAACGGATTTCTTTTGGAACTCATGTGGATCATCTCACACTTTTCGTTATTTAGCGTCAACTGCCACCTGACACACCATACAGCAATGTTTTCTAAATCGCTTTGCAGCTGATACTGGTCTTCGGATGACCTTACTAGACGGTAAATTACAGCATCATCTGCGAACAGTCTAAGAGAACTGCTCAGATTGTCACCCAGGTCATTTATATAGATCAGGAACAGTAGAGGTCCCAGGACGCTTCCCTGGGGAACACCTGATATCACTTCAGTTTTACTCGATGATTTGCCGTCTATTACTACGAACTGCGACCTTCCTGACAGGAAATCACGAATCCAGTCGCACAACTGAGACGATACCCCATAGCTCCGCAGCTTGATTAGAAGTCGCTTGTGAGGAACGGTGTCAAAAGCTTTCCGGAAATCTAGAAATACGGAATCAACTTGAGATCCCCTGTCGATAGCGGCCATTACTTCGTGCGAATAAAGAGCTAGTGGCGTTGCTCAAGAGCGATGTTTTCTGAAGCCATGCTGATTACGTGTCAATAGATCGTTCCCTTCGAGGTGATTCATAATGTTTGAATACAGTATATGCTCCAAAACCCTACTGCAAACAGACGTCAATGATATAGGTCTGTAGTTAAATGGATTACTCCTACTACCCTTCTTGAACACTGGTGCGACCTGCGCAATTTTCCAATCTGTAGGTACAGATCTATCGGTGAGCGAGCGGTTGTATATGAGTGCTAAGTAGGGAGCTATAGTATCAGCGTAATCTGAAAGGAACCTAATCGGTATACAATCTGGACCTGAAGACTTGCCCGTATCAAGCGATTTGAGTTGCTTCGCAACCCCTAAGGTATCTACCTCTAAGAAACTCATGCTAGCAGATGTTCGTGTTTCAAATTCTGGAATATTCTATTCGTCTTCCCTGGTGAAGGAATTTCGGAAAACTGCGTTCAATAACTCCGCTTTAGCGGCACAGTCGTTGATAACAGTACCATCGGCACTGCGCAGCGAAGGTATTGACTGCGTCTTGCCGCTTGTGTACTTTACATACGACCAGAATTTCTTCGGATTTTCTACCAAATTTCGAGACAATGTTTCGTTGTGGAACCTATTAAAGGCATCTCGCATCGAAGTACGTGCCAAATTTCGCGCGTCTGTAAATTTTAGCCCATCTTCGGGATTTCGCGTTCTTCTGAACTTCGCATGCTTTTTCCGATGCCTCTGCAACAGCGTTCTGACCTTTTTTGTGTACCACGGGGGATTCGTTCCATCTCTTACCAATTTATGAGGTATGAATCTCTCAATTGCTGTTGCTACTGTATCTCTGAATTTGAGCCACATCTCGTCTACATTCGCATAGTCAGTTCGGAAGGATTATTTGAGTTGTTCTAAA
Organism: Schistocerca gregaria; assembly: GCF_023897955.1. NCBI lineage: Eukaryota > Metazoa > Arthropoda > Insecta > Orthoptera > Acrididae > Schistocerca > Schistocerca gregaria. Next base: position 101,494,428 of record NC_064920.1, read on the forward strand.
AGCAAAATCTTTTACAGTATTATTATTTGTGCGGATATGGGATTACCCTTTTCAACTGGTTACGTTTATGCAGTGATAAAAGCTGGTGGAAACAAATGTCCATTACTGTACAGTTACAAAATCTGCCACCACAGTAAGCCAACAATTTTCTATGCTTTGCCGATTAATATAATATTTATATGACGAGTGTCCATAAAGTGTCTTAAATTCCAAGAAGTTAGTTCTGTGGGAATGCATGTAAATAGGTTCGTAAGGCATTGATGGATAGAAACTGTTCATGTTAACAAATAATCTCGCATCATCGTCACTTCAAAGGCATTTCGTATGAAGCTAGTCAGACCTCCTGTACTTAACTATTGATTGATGTATAATCTATCCTGCAGTATTATGGAAGCACTATCTAGTACGGAGAGCGATCAATAGTTTTACTGCACGCAATAGTTTCTTGTTTTTCTCGAGTCCAATTACCAAACACCATCATTATGTTCCTAACTATGATATAATGTATCACGAACGGTAACATCAAAGAGTACAGGTCCCGCTGCGAGCGCCAGATAAATGGACATGGACGTCGCCTTAGCATATGAAGAGTTGAGAATTTGGACCGGCTGAAAGTGTATGCGGAAGGGTGAGATGGATTACGTCAACCGTTCTCGAAAAACGAAGCAACTGGCGTCGAGTCCCGATCGGCCACAAATTTTCACCTTGAAACACTGATTAATTTCAATGCTCTAATGCGGCCGCCGTCGGAAAACTTGCCCTGAATACTGATAATAAAAAGTAGCGTTAATGAGAGCCAAGCAAAACTATTACTTAGTATTCCTTAACACCTGATTACAGTGTACTAGCAATAGCATCTTATCTTATAATTCATACAATCCAAATGATTTATGCGGTCTTTGCCGTACATCAGCTAAAAATAATAATCAGAAAACCAAGAGCTAGTCAACACTAGGAGGACATATCTTGATGTCTTCGTTTCTGCCTGCCAAGCCTCAAAGTTTATCAGCTGCACGAACATTCATATCAAAAAATTTCATTTAATAAATCTGCAACATTTCGTTAAGGTGGCTTTCCTCTTGGAAAATGTAGAGAAAATTATTTTTTTCGCTTAAAATTGAGTCTTGGATGTTTACTTTACTGGAATGTTCATCTCAGTTTCGCTGGGTTCAAAATGGCTCTGAACACTGTGGGACTTAACATCTGAGGTCATCTGTCCCCTAGAACTTGAAACTACTTAAACCTAACTAGTCTAAGGAAATCACACATATCCATGCCCGAGGCAGGATTCGAACCTGCGACCGTAGCAGTGGCGCGATTCCGGACTGAAGTGCCTAGAGCCGCTCGGCCACCACAGCCGGTGTTTCACAGGGAACTCAGTTATCGGGTTACAAGACTATTTGTGAGAGAGTCGCCAAAACCACTCACTGTAGGAATGAAATAGTCGACGACCGCATAACAGACGTTATTGGAACTATGAAAGCGTTAGAGTTTGAGATCGGACCACCTTGTTACGACTTCTGCACAAAGGCGGATGAATAGCGTATGCGAAAGCAAGCAGCGCATGAGAGGAGCTACTAAAGAGATTTGCAGGACCTCTTTGGCTACAAGGTGGATGGAGGAGGAACCCGTTCTATAATGTGGAAGGGTTGCTGCATCTTGTGTGAATCGCTGAGTAATGTTAACTACAAAAAAAATGTGACCCAAAACTTGAAACGCATCATGTCGAAGCTGTATTTTTGAACTTGGAGGGGAAACATAATTTGGGAACGGTGGAAACAAAACTGATCATAATTTAAGGCCATAACTCTAAACTGAATTTTCTATCTGCGTAGCTAGCCGTTTTGTTATGTCTTCAAAAATCTTTTTTCGGTGTACGCTTTTATCTCGATTTTGTGGGTCAAGAAAACGACATTTCTTTCAACGAGTCAACACTTTGTCAGAATTTAATATTTTTCGGTTAGCCTATGTATGCCGATAGAAAATATATTGAATTTAGTTATACAAAATTATTTTCTTTCAGATCCACCTGGATGGCTTCGGGAACTTTCGCTGCAAGGGGTCCTTCTGCCGGCTGCAGCAGTTACAGGGAGCGTCCGATGTCGACCCAAAAATGATTTATAAAGTAGAAAAGTGTAAAGGATAAGGTAAGCATTAGATTAAGCATTGCTTTTTAATTTACTTGTAAGAAATCACAAAACTGTTATATTTTTCATGTGCTCAAATAGGGATAGTCCCGTAGGGCAGCCTGTTTCCTCAAAGATTTTAAATGGAATGAAAACGAATGCGGCACCCTTCGAGAAATTACTTCGTCAGTGAACTAAGGAAGGAAGGAAGGAATACCGTGGATATCGATGTCATTAAAGACGGAGCACAAGCGCGTGTTGTGTCAAGGATGTGGACTGAACTCCGCCGTGCCCTTTGGACGGAAGCATTCCGAAATTTCCGTGGAGCGATTTAGTTAAATGATGGAAAACCTAAATCTGGACGGCCGGAAGCGGGTTTAAGTCGTCGCCCTCCCGAATGTGAGTCACTTGTTTCAGTGAACTGATGAGGAGACACGGAACTCGAAGGAGGTTAAACTGGACAATGACTAGGGGACAGCGGGTGATAATAAGCTCATAAATATCCAAAATTATACACACAGATATTATAATGTCGAATATCTGAATTCAAGACAAAATATTTGATGTGCAAAAACAGTTGAGCGGTCTGTGTGTCCATAAATTACCACCAAATGCCTGATTCATTAATTCGCAAGTAGAAAAGGCACAAGATAAGCTGTTCTTAACCTGGGATGCCTCAGTAAAAACATATGTTCATCCACGTGTGTTCAAGGGAAGTTTCCCAAGTTAAGCACGACAGAAAAAATTATCAGAGAAATAAATCTAAGGCATTAATCTAATGCACCTTAATCTGAAAAGCTGCTTAAGGTACAATCACCTAAATGGAGTACAACTGTGCAAGCCTGCAGCAATCAGACCATAATGTATAACGAAGTCGTATGAATGTGTCCATTTACCATTACAAGATGAAGCGTCTACAGGGTGTTCGCAAATTCCCGTTACAAATTTCTAGGACGTGTAGAGGGGAGTGAGTACACAACACTTCGAATAGGAACCCACATCCTGGAATGTACCGTTTCCAATCTACAACGGTCTCACATTAGTTATGCAACTCGTCCACGTCTGTGGAGGGAAAGAGAAAAGCCTCGGAATTGCCAGTCCTCGTAAGCAATGTTGTACACAGGATACTACTCCTGTGGACTACTTATTGTGAGACCGCATGAAAAGATGAATTTACGAGACTCCTCTAGAGACAAGACTTCTCCTGTCTCTACAGGAGTCTCGCAAATTAAGCTTTGCATGTGATCTTACAATAAGTAGTCAAGCAGTTCTGACCACTGCACTGGGAATTACAGAAAGACCAGGTGGTATGGAGAGTGTGAACCAGAACATTCTTCGTAGATACAATGACTGTAAGAACGATGGTGCTCGCGTCATCGAGTCGCTGCTGTAATGATTCAGTACTGTTCTGTGCGTCCAGTGTGCTGGTTTCTTTGATTTGTTTTGGAGCAATGTAATCACGTAATGTTTAAATCTTGATATAAAAAATGTGGGTGATTAGTGGGTGTTTCGTCACGTTTCCTTTGGAATTGTTACCTGATAATTGTACTGCGTCACTCATAAACATTTGAAATGAAACGCTAATAGAACGGAAACGCTACGTTTCCGGTCATGGTTTCCTGTTCACAATATTATGTGTTCACTTATCTGTACGAGTTTGTAAAGGGAATTTCCAAATACCTATACTACTAAGTACGTCAGCACGTAGTCACCACGATAGCAGGAGTAAAAGTTTCCTTTCGTTAGCCGCCCACGAGGCCGAGTGAAATAGATCCGGCACCAAGTTTCCCTACTATTTCCTTTGGAATTGTTACCTGATAATTGTACTGCGTCACTCATAAACATTTGAAATGAAACGCTAATAGAACGGAAACGCTACGTTTCCGGTCATGGTTTCCTGTTCACAATATTATGTGTTCACTTATCTGTACGAGTTTGTAAAGGGAATTTCCAAATACCTATACTACTAAGTACGTCAGCACGTAGTCACCACGATAGCAGGAGTAAAAGTTTCCTTTCGTTAGCCGCCCACGAGGCCGAGTGAAATAGATCCGGCACCAAGTTTCCCTACTATTTGACTACCGTCAAAGTGCACGGGGTTCGTCGAGTCAATAGTCACAGTTTGCACCCAGAGATGTACTCAGTGAATGGGTAGGTGAGCACAGTTCATCGAGGGAAGAACTAAGCGCACAACTCCATGTGCACGAATTCGTGCTATGAAAGTTGTTCCGCGCAACAGCAGGCGCCATTTAACAGCGGTCGTACGGTTCCAGATTCAAACGCCCAGAACCGCTCGGCCACACCGGCAGGCCAACTCTGCTTGCCTCAGTGTTGTTCAACTCATGTTGCGGCCGCTTAGCTCCAGGTCAGACCTCGCGGCACATCATACTCCAACATGGACAGAAGCCTTACTACAGTTTATTATTTTGTGCATTTTCAGCAACTATCGTTGTGTGCATCGAAATAACTAGCAGCCAGCTGCATAAAGAACATTTTATTTTCTTAACCGGTTTCAGGCTCCTGCTGTCCTTCGCCAGAAAACAGTAACCTCATTATTTGCGTCAACAGTAATATGAATGCAGCATATTTCTGGTTCATGTTCTCCATTGTGCCTGTACATAAATGGTATGCCTTACAATAGTGAATTTCAAATGGCGGATTCAAGGTTAGGATGCATATTTTTTTTTTGTATTATATATTGCATATTTCAGCACACATAACACGTACCTCCTTCAGCCGTTTCATATCTACTGCAGCGTAGGGGCCACAGACTTCTTCATATTTTATTCTGACCCACGTGGATCCATGTCCTCCCTGAATGCAGCTATTGTCTTGCAGCTACTCTATTTTATGTTAGTCTCAGGTTAGCTTTTCTCTAACTTCAAATCTAAAAAGTACATCATTATATCTTTTTTCTTCTGGCTACGGAACCTGCCCATATTAGTTTGGTTTCATTACAGTCATTATTACATCTTCTAATGCAGTTTGTAGTGTGAGAAATTGATGTACCTGTAACACAAGTCTTTATAGTTATTATTGCATCACGTAATGAAGTTTGTTCCTTGATAAACGGATCTACTTGTCATATAAGTAACACCAAACATGGAAACCTCAATCGCCAGCCTTAATGTATGGGCAGTGTACCAATTAAATGTCTGTATTGAAATTGATAACACACTCTCTCCCAGTAAAAGTAATTTAGACCAGTCCTCTGTATTTCGTTAGTTGATCCTCTAGTTGTTTTCTGCATGGGGAGTCGAAATAACGATAAAGGAAAGAAGTGGACAATCATTTATTATAAAAAGCTCATCTGGATATCAGACATTGCCCACTTCCCACTTAAAATCGACCCGTGGCTGTCTAAGGATTTAGAAAATGTTCTTGTGTTAAACAGCGTCGTGTTCCTGCCTGGTATTGTGTGTGGAATTCTGATTGCAAACTGCTCTCATTCCCCAGTTTTGGCGACTCAGCAAGCTTAGGTTTTATGCATGACACCAGTCTGTGAGAACTTGTTGCGTGTAATTGAGTGAGCAAATTGTAATTTCTGACAACCACAACGTTGGCGATAAAGACTATTTGAATAGCGTCGCATCATGGAGGACCGTTTAACACAGCACAACAGCAATTCAATCAGCAGCACTACTACCTAGAGATAGCGAAGTTGCAGCCTTGCAGCGCACGTCCACTACCACAAGTCTGGTGACCTTTCCTCCAGCGAATGCTGCCTTTCATGAAAGTAAGCAACAGTGGGAAGTTTACTTGCACCTACCCCAGCGATATTTTGCTGCTTCCAGCCTATCTTCACCATAAAATATGAGGTCACTCGTTGCCTCACTCCATTCATAATTACTTCTCTTCTGGTCATTTGCGGTTTATTTCATCATTTGTATCTATATTGCTAAACGAATGGAATCGGTGCATCCAAAATGAGATTTTCACTCTGCAGCGGAGTGTGCGCTGATACGAAACTTCCTGGCAGATTGAAGCTGTGACGACGGGTCGTGTGGTTTGGTTGGGTAGTTCAGTTGGTACAGCACTTGCCCGCACAGGCAAAGGTCCGGAGTTCGGGTATTGGTCCGGTTCACAGTTTTAATGTGCCAGGAAGTTTCATATCAGCGCACACTCCGTGCGGAGTGAAAATCTCATTCTGGATACATCCTCCTGGCTGTGGCCAAATCATGTCTCCGCAATATCCTTTCTTTCAGGAGTGATAGTTCTGCAAGTTTCGCAGAAGAGCTTCTGTGAAGTTTGGAAAGTGGGAGACGAGGAACTGGCAGAACTGAAGCTTTGTGGACGAGTCGGGAGTCATGCTTGGGTACCTCGGTTGGCAGAGCACTTCCCCGCAAAGGGCAAAGGTTCCGAGTTCGTGTCTCGGTCCGACACGCAGTTTTAATCTGACACGAAGGTTCAAAATTGTGCATGTTGGACAGTGCGTAGTTGTACGTTACGTATGTAGCACTTCTCAGGTGGCAACAAAAATTTGACTTTTAGTGCTTTATATAAATAGTCTTCGAATTTAACAATTTTATATAATGCCGTAATCTACTAGTTAAGACTTATCGCTGTAAGACGATTTATGAAGCAAGAGACTGTGTATAAGTTATGAGGTGTCTTAAGTCACTGTGGACAACATTACCTAGATTGAGTTGTAGAGGCCGGCAAGAGTGGCCGAGGGGTTCTAGGCGCTACAGTCTGGAACCGCTACTGTCGCAGGTTCGAGTCCTGCCTCGAGTATGGATGTGTGTGATGTCCTTAGGTTAGTTAGGTTTAAGTAGCTCTAAGTTCTAGGGGACTGATGACCTCAGAAGTTAAGTCCCATAGTGGTAAGAGCAATTTGAACCATTTTTTTTTTGAGTTGTAGAATGAGCATACTTACGTACTTCGCTGAAATGTTACACGTACTTTCAGATCTTTTCGAATACTTTCCTTGCTAATACCCCTCCATAAAATGTCAAAAGAAACTAGTTTATCGCTTCCCACATTTCCACTGCTCGGGACGAAAAGCTTTAGCAGCAGGCATGATGTTTTGGTTTCTTCCTTCTTTACATCTAACCCTAATGGCAATACATTTTGCAAATATTATTTACGTATACCACTGGATGTATCAGCAAAGGTATATTATTGTACGGCAATTGTTTTATACATCAGAGTTTGACTCTTTCAAAGCACCCAGGTGGTAGGGTTTCATGGTTATGTGACAGGCAGTGGGGTGCACTTTTTAAGCATAATGGATTGAGATTTCACTACTTGTATAGTATGTCTGTACTAGAAAGCTATTATTAAATTATAATAACAAAGTTATGCCTTGAGATTTCATGCAGACCGACTTTTGACGACATTCCCTGTGAATAACTGGTGGTTAATCTTCCGTCACGCTACCGTATACTCCAGTTCACTGCCTCAATACCAGTAGAATACTTTCTCCAACCAACTGTTCACCATTCACTGTAGATCCCTCTTTCAACAACCGCTGCATGATTGCGTGCTCAAGGACAGGCCACAGAAAAACTCGTTGTTGAGTCCAAGCTATAGAACTTCACAGAGGTTAGATATCAGTCCGTATTTAATTAGATTCAGCAATGGTGGCTTTGCAATGTCATTAAAGAAACTGGAATATGAAAATTATGTATTTAAGTTCACATTAATTTTAGAAAGTAAACTAAGGGTATTACGACGGTGCCTGTTCTCATTCTTTGCAATTTTCGGTCTCAAATGAAAAATTTTATTTACTTGTTGTTTCTAGGGCAGGTTTTATTTACTTGTTGTTCCCAGGGTATGTTCCAATTCGTTTACTACACTAGAAATGGAGCTCAGAGTGCATCAGTTCCAACATTCCCCTCCACTACTTCTTACTGAATTTTACTGTAAACGACTTAATAGATGAAGTTACTTCAACTCCTGTCAATAACGCCACTTGTTTCCGGTTTATCTTCTCCACTGTTAATCCAACTGAAGAATATAATAGGGGGTATGTTGGTATTTAAGAATCCATACACGAAGATTATGAACTAAATTAACATTACCTAACTTGATTCTGTCGTCCATTCTAGAATGGTCGTCAGTTAGGAGATGTTGTCAGAATATTATTCTAATTTCTCTTAGTAGCTAAGAGCCATTTACGTTTTGATTCTGTGGGCTTTATCAATATGATAAATAACGGTCGCAGTTGTTCATATCAAATTTCTTCAGTCTTGCTGTATCCCAGCATTTAATATAACAACTTCACATTTACGAGTACATAGTATTCATCCATACTAAAGTTACCGGCTATGCTCATGTCACCTTGCAATTCAAAGATCCTACAACGACATATCGATTAGTTACAGTGGAAGACATATTTATAAGTCAGTAATTTTGTATTTTACATTTACAGTGGAAATGCTCTTAACATTTCATCTGATAGCTATTTCAGTAGTAACAAGAAAGACATAGAAAAATAAGAAAGGAAAATACTATAGAAAATTTGTGATTCAGATTTTGTTGACGGAATGTGGGTGAGACGAAACTGTGACGACTTCCAGGAAAAAGAGATTCAAATTTATGGCCTTATTCTCAGTATGAACAATAATGGACTGGGCCTTTTCAGTGAAAGTTAAAAACAATAAGATACCTGAAATTGAGAAATATGTTCAGAATGTAGGCATTACAAACAAAATTCTACAGGACGGAGTTGCATCCAAAAACTCTAATTGACAAGCATCAGTTTTATGCTACACGAAGAGAACGTGGACAGGAGAACGCAGAAAAAGCCAAAGTAAGAAGATGAAGAGACTTTGGGAGTAGAAGGTAACAAGTACAGCAGCGAAATGCGTTAAACGCGCTCCATAGCTAGACTTAAAAGACCAAGGGAAAAAAAGGAGAAAAGTTTAATAGTTTCAGTATTTTTATGCCATTTTCTTGAATATTAAGATAAAAACTACTTCTCACACTTGGAAACATTTTCATAAAATATATTTTGGTACGTTTGTATTTAAGTGACATAATTTTCTGTAATTTTTTATGATTGATAATGTTCTTTTGTGTATCGGGTTATTTGGTCTCCTGAGTGTATCGGGTACTCCGATTATTGATGAAAATTGTGGAATTCAGCAGTTGCGTTATACAGTGTCACACTGACTGTTTTGTTACAGTACTCCACACAGACGGCATCCTGCTTCTAGTGCTAATAGCTATTTTGTATTTCTAAACTATGGCCAGGCAATTACTAGAGATCAGTCCTTACAGACACGTTACACAGTACAAATAGAGAATACGAGGACAGCGACAGATGCAAACGCGGCTACACCCGGAATGAACGTCAGAAAGGGCTCTGCAGCGAGTCGCGGTGCATCCCTTGTTTCACGTCTCCCGACCCTCCGAAGCCTGTGAGGTATGCACACCTGCTGCCGATAAATCAACTGAATGCCTGTAAGTCACATACGTTTTTACGCCTGCTGGCCGCGTCGAAATTTCCGAACTTGCATCGCTACTGGACCTCGAGTTTCTCATTGTGAAACATACCTCCACAATTCTATCGATTTGGGGGTGATTACTCTTCCTTTCTTACACTCTGTCACCGGCTGACAGAATGATGAAGGACTATGACTTCAGTTTGTCAGATGAATTGCGCCAGTACATTGGGCACCTGCTGTTCTGCTACTGGGCTTGCGAATGGCCCGACAGTTAAACCGGCAGTACGTAACTGGAACAATAAATAAAATTTTCGTTGCATCAAAATAACACTGCGCGGTGTTACGCTCACTTGTGAAAAATTTTTAATGCGCGAGACATCTTCATTTATTCAAATTTCATTACTTCAAACAGTTATGGCCTACATTTTACCCCGCCTACATGCCAGTAAAATTTCTGTCATGCATCAAACAATCGTTCGCAATAGCAAAAAAACCACGCTTTCTAGTTTTGTAAGCAACTTGATCATCACAGCCTGTTTCACGCAATCGACTCACATATCGGGAAAAACACTGTCACTTCTAGGCACCACAACAAGCTATAACTCAAGTGGTGTCTACTTTATAATAAGACATTATCAAGTGTGAAATAACAAAGAACCTGTGGTAACGCCTATTTTCAAACTCGCAATCTTGACGATAATAATAAAAGCAGTAGACGACAACAAATACAGCCGACATCTTTTACTTTTATAAGCAAAATTGGTGTACCTTTCACTCTCCAAGATTTTTATCTTTCGCATTTATTACTTCATTCTCTAACATCTTCTTGCTCGCTTCTCGTCCAAGAATTCTCTACATGTTGTTCCTCTTGACCGTGGAATAGATCTACTACTCCCGCTATTTTCGGTTTCCTATTTCTTCTTCAGTAATTCCACACTACCCTAGATCCTGATGTGCTTCTTTCATACATGGGAATTGTCTCTTTTTGTTCCAGTGGAAAGTCAATCTTACCTGCAACTTATTACGATTTCACTCTTGTGAAATACCCGTGGAAATTTAACCCAATTTCCTTTATCGTGGATGAGTTCCGTGTTTATAAAAATATTAGGAAAAAGTCTAAAGAAGTTTAAAGGCGTCTGTTTTATCTCTCGTTCGCGTATGTATTGTCACGCCTGGAATAGGAAGGAAAAGTAGATAACACAATACAATCGTGTGATGTCGTGCATTTCGCGTCCACTTCCCGTTCCAATGTGCTAGAAATAATGTAGGTTCCCAAGTGATTACGATGTGAGGCATTGATCAAGAAAATAATGTTGAATAAACGGAAGTGTAATGTCGCCCAACACTGAAACATCAGTGTATAATACGAAACTAATGCTAGAAATGTTCTCCAAATAACCTTATTTTTATGGACGCTACTTTCTTCAAGTACGTCTGATCGATGATTTGAACGCAGAGAGGTATAGGATGAGTTCGTGACTCACAAAATGTGTAGCTGCAAGCATAATGTTTATGTTGTACACTAAATAAACGTTGTTGTTGTTGTTGTTGTTGTTGTCTTTAGTCCTGACAGTGGTTTGATGCAACTCTCCATGCTACTCTATCCTGTGCAAGCTTTTTCATTTCCCAGTTCTTACTGCAACCTACATCCTTCTGAATCTGCTTATTGTATTCATCTCTTGGTCTCCCTCTACGATTTTTACCCGCCACACTGCCCTCCAATGCTAAATTTGTGAAACCTTGATGCCTCAGAACATGTCCTACCAATTGGTACCTTCTTCCTGTCAAGTTGTGCCACAAACTCCTCTTCTCCTCAATTCTATTCAGTGCCTCCTCATTAGTTATGTGATCTACCCATCTAACCTTCAGCATTCTTCTGTAGCACCACATTTCGAAAGCTTCTATTTTCTTCTTGTCCAAACTATTTATCGTCCACGTTTCACTTCCATATATGGCTACACTCCATACAAATACTTTCAGAAACGACTTTCCGACACTTAAATCTATACTCGATGTTAACAAATTTCTCTTCTTCAGAAACACTTTCCTTGCCATTGCCAGTCTACATTTTATATCCTCTCTACTTCGACCGTCATCAGTTACTTTGCTCCACAAATAGCAAAATTCCTTTACTACTTTAAGTGTCTCATTTCCTAATCTAATTCCCTCAGCATCACCCGACTTAATTCGACTACATTCCATTATCCTGATTTTGCTTTTGTTGATGTTCATCTTATATCCTCCTTTCAAGACACTGTCCACTCCGTTCAACTGCTCTTCCAAGTCCTTTGCTGTCTCTGACAGAATTACAATGTCATCTGCGAACCTCAACGTTTTTATTTCATCGGGGAGAGGCTACAACCCTGTCTCACTCCCTTCCCAATCACTGCTTCCCCTTCGTGCCCCTCGACTCTTATAACTGCCATCTGGTTTCTGTGCAAATTGTAAATAGCCTTTCGCTCCTTGTACTTTACACCTGTCGCCTTTAGAATTTGAAAGAGAATATTCCAGTCAACGTTGTCAAAAGCTTTCTCTAAGTCTACTAATGCTAGAAACGTAGGTTTGCCTTTCCTTAATCTTTCTTCTAAGATAAGTCGTAAGGTCAGTATTGCGTCACGTGTTCCAACATTTCTACGGAATCCAAACTGATCTTCCCGGAGGTCGGCTTCTATCAGTTTTTCCATACGTCTGTAAATAATTCGTGTTAGTATTTTGCAGCTGTGGCTTATTAAACTGATAGTTCGGTAATTTTCACATCTGTCAACACCTGCTTTCTTTGGGATTGGAATTATTATATTGTTCTTGAAGTCTGAGGGTATTTCGTCTGTCTCGTACATCTTGCTCACCAGATGGAATAGATTTGTCAGTACTGGCACTCCGAAGGCCGTCAGTAGTTCTAATGGAATATTGTTTACTCCCGGGGCCTTGTTTCGACTCAGGTCTTTCAGTGCTCTGTCAAACTCTTCACGCAGTATCGTATCTCCCATTTCATCTTCATCTACATCCTCTTCCATTTCCATAATATTGTCCTCAAGTACATCGCCCTAGTATAGACCCTCTATATACTCGTTCCACCTTCTGCTTTTCCCTCTTTGCTTATTACCGGGTTTCAATCTGAGCTCGTGATATTCATAAAAGTGGCTCTCTTTTCTCCAAATGTCTCTTTAATTATCCTGTAGGCTGTATCTATCTTACCCCTAGTAAGATAAGCCTCCACATCCTTACATTTGTCCTCTAGCCATGCCTGCTTAGCCATTTTGCACTTCCTGTCGATCTCATTTTTGAGATGTTTGTATTCCTTTTCGACTGCTTCATTTACTGCATTTTTATGTTTTCTCCTTTCATCAATGAAATTCAATATTTCTTCTGCTACCCAAGGATTTCTACTAGCCCTCGTCTACTTGATCCTCTGCTGCCTTCACTACTCCATCCCTCAAAGCTACCCATTCTTCTTTTACTGTATTTCTTTCCCCCATTCCTGTCAATCGTTCCCTTATGCTCTCCCTGAAACTCTGTACAACTTCTGGTTTAGTGTGTTTATCCAGGTCCCATCTCCTTAAATTCCCACCTTTTTGCAGTTTCTTTAGTTTTATTCTACAGTTCATAACCAACAGATTGTGGTCAGAGTCCACATCTGCCCCTGTAAATGTCTTACAATTTAAAACCTGATTCCTTAATCTCTATCTGAAGCCTGACAGTATATCCAGGCTTCTTCCATGTATACAACCTTCTTTTATGATTGTTGAACCAAGTGTTAGCTATGATTACGTTATGCTGTGTGCAAAATTCTACCTGACGGCTTCCTCATTCATTTCTCTCCCCTAGTTCATATTCACCCACTATGTTTCCTTCTCTCCCTTTTCCTACTCTCGAATTACAGTCACCCATGACTATTATATTTTCGTCTCCCTTCACTACCTGAATAATTTCTTTTATCTCATCATACATTTAATCAATTTCATCATTATCTGCAGAGCTAGTTGGCATATAAACTTTTACTACTGCAGTAGGCATGTGCTTCGTTTCTATCTTGCCCACAATAATTGGTTCACTGTGCTGTTGGTAGTAGCTTACCCGCACTCCTATTTTTTTATTCATTATTGAACCCACTCCTGCATTACCCCTATTTGATTTTGTATTTGTAACCCTATTATTCACCTGACCAGAAGTGTTGTTCCTCCTGCCACCGAACTTCACTAATTCGCACTATATTTAACTTTAACCTATCCATTTCCCTTTTTAAATTTTCTAACCTACCTGCTCCATTAAGGGATCTGACATTCCACGCTCCGATCCGCAGAACGCCAGTTTTCTTTCTCCTGATAACAACGTCATCTTGAGTAGTCGCCGCCCGGAGATCCGATTGGGGTACTAGTTTACCCCCGGAATATTTTACCCAAGAGGACGCCATCATCATTTAACCATACAGTAGAGCTGCATGCCCTCGGGAAAAAGTACGGCTGTAGTTTCCCATTGCTTTCATCCGTTCGCAGTACCAGCACAGCAAGGCCGTTTTGGTTAGTGTTAGAAGGCCAGATCAGTCAATCATCCAGACTGTTACCCCTGCAACTACTGAAAACTCTGCTGCCGTCTTCAGGAACCACACGTTAGTCTGGCCTCTCAACAGATACCCCTCTGTTGTGGCTGCACCTACGGTACGGCCATCTGTATCGCTGAGGCACGCTAGCCTCCCCACCAACGGCAAGGTACATGGTTCATGGGGGTAGGAACGTAGCTACTCCTTTAACAACCACCACCTCTGGCTAGTTAGACTAATGCTTACAGAGAAATGGAGGTGAAAATATCCTTGCCTATTTCAATCTCGAGACGCATTCAGCACTTTTCTCCTTTTTTTCTGGAAGCAATGTAGACTTTGATAAACGTTGTCAGACTGCAGTTCTCTCTTCTGCAAGTAGACAATGCCGAAGAATCAGTGTAAGCTTCCAACCACGCTTCAGTATCTAGCCTCATAAAGCAATTCTGAGTGTTAGTCATAAACAAACGTTAGAGAGACTTCCTATACAAACTTTGACAAATGTCAGATGACGTTGAAATGCGTTGCCTTAGACAAGGGAGAATGGCCGAAAACATATGGTTATTCCTCCAACGATTTAGTTTGTGCTCTAAAGATTACCAATTCTTTCACCAGTAGTACCGCGTATATCCCTTTGTAGGAAACTTCCTGGCCGATTAAATCTGAGACTCGAACTCGGGACCTTCACCTCTTACTGGCATGTGATCTACCGACTGAGCGAGCCAATAACGACCCGTTCTCACAGTTTTCCTTCCGCCAACACCTTATCTTCCTAACTTCGCTGGCGTTACCCTCGGAGAACGGATATTATGTAGACATTACTTATAACGGGACCTCCCCATCCCACACCTCTCAGATTTAGTGGTAATACGGCCCATGGACAGCCCATCAAAAACTGAACACAGACCAAGCATGAAAACAGGAAGAAGGTGTACTGAAGTGTGGAAGGAAAAGCAAAACAGAAGCAGTGAACTGATCAAACACAAGACGTGCAACATAGGGCGACTCGAACAGCCAAGGCGTCGTGGTTAAATGGTTATGATGCCGGTTTCCATGGTGGGCGAATCGTGTTGAAAGCTCCCGCGTGCCAAATTCGTCTGGTTTTCCCGCTGTTGGCTACAGTCAAATTTGTGTCTGTGTCGTCGTGTAACGTCCATTTGCAACACCGGGACTTAAGTTAGGGATCTATAATGACACCTACTCCATTAGCAGCCGAAAGGAAGTGGCTTTCGAATGGCAGACGCAAATGTTTGATGACAAGGCGATAAGTCAACCGAATCCTCCATCGGCAACCACATCTGGTCTGTCATACTCGGCTTATGTACGAGTGTCATATGACAGGAATCTCTTATCGTCGAACCTAATCTGTACGCCTTTTGAGAGGGTTAGATATTCCTTCTTGCCCGATTTAGGTGTCCGTATGAATGTGAATGTGGTCGCTCCCAAGGAAGAGATGGAAACATAACAAACAGTCTGTCACGCAAGTGCCAACAAATGAACGCAACAGTTTCATAATCACTCACCTCTGTGCTCTGTCAAAACACATGTTTTTAACATTTTTAATGTTGCGTTCCGTTTTGTAGGTGTTGATTCATTAATTCTTTGTTATGACATACTTCACAAACGTTTATTTGTTGTTTTCATTTCTGTGTGGCGTCTATGTGTTATCCCTCCTGCTCTCATTTTTCATCACAACTATTTGCGACTGTAACGTATTCTTATCATATGACTCATATTCTGTAACCAATGTAGAGTATGACAACTGCCAAGGTTACATAAAGAGAACGAACATTTCAATGACCAGACGCACAGTTCATAATTTTGCGAAAAAAGTGTTACAAAGGAGTTTACAACACGTTTCGTCCACTTTGCAGTCCAATACCTGTAGTGTGCGTACTGTAAGACCTTCGGTACACACACCATCAGATTATTTGACTTGTCGCTCTAACGAAGTAGGCGAGTGTCAGCAATATGTCTTGTGGTGTTATCGTGGCGTGTTTATCTTCTGCCGTTAGGTCAGACGATAGAAATGCCACTTGCACGCTTAAAGTAGCAGATTGACGATGTCCAGCTTTAAACAGAACTTGATTAATTTTCACACACATTTATTAAAGTAATCAAAAGCATAGACATTACGCAACTTGATTCTGGATGCTATTTCCAATTGGCAATCTGAAGTTCCTTTGGTCTTGGTACGTTAATCTTATTCTCACATATCTCTGATAATTGACAAAGTGTCTCTTCATTTATCTTCATGGCTATGTACAGGAATATCGTAATCTTATTAGGCGCACACTTAAACTTGACTATAGATTGGTACAGACTAATGCAGACTGGTACAGACAAATGCAGACTGGTACAGACTAATGCAGATAAATGCAGACTGACTAATCGGAGGTCTGTGCACTCGTTACAATACCTCGTGCGTTCAGGTATCACTGCACGAGAGTGATCCACGAGGAGAAAAGGTCCTACGCTAGCAGCAATCTCATTGGCTGCGTTACATATTAATACGCGGATCGGCGGAAGCAGAATATGGTCCGTCTCTTAGACTGCGCCATCTTGTAGTGTGGGGACGGACGAGAGCTGCGACTGCGCTGTTGTGTATAGCGGGGCGCGCTCTAGTGGGAAAGTTGTGTACGTGCTGACTACGCGGAACTATGTACACAACAGTACCATTCACAAGTCTGTACAACTTCTTCCTGTTATCACTCATGATTTGTGTTCAGTTTTTGATGGTCTGTCTGCTGGGCCATCTTACCAATAAATCATAGATGGTTGCGATAGGAAGTTTCGTTTGTTAGCAACAGCCTGTGGGATGTTTCCAGAATGAAATTTTCTCTCTGCAGCTGATTGAGTGGTGATATGAAACTTTCTAGCCGATTAAAATGCACTGGAAGCTTCTCTAGAGAACTTCTGTGAAGCCTGGAACGTAGGAGATGAGGTTCTGGGGGAATTACAGCTGCGTGGAGGCGTGGTGAGTCGTGATTTGGTGTGTCGGTCGCTAAAACACTCCCTCGCAGAAAACAAAGGTCTCGAGTCCGAGTTTCGATCGGCACACAGTTTTAATCTGCTAGAAAGTTTGATATCAGCGCACATGCCACTACAGACTGAAAATGCCAGTCTATTATTTTTATCTATTGCAGTAATGGCGTATCTGGACATCTTACATATTGAGATGAAACTTGTGAAGCGAAGTTCCAGCGCCAGATGCAATAAAACATATGCGGAAGCGTATCGTTTGCCAACAATAAGTAAATAAAATTTATCATTTTGAAAGTTTGTTCATTATAAGATGGTACGGCTTTGACATTTGATTCAGGAATCATTGGTTTGGCGACATCTAGATTGTCAAATGCATTTTTTACTGCCACTTGCGTCACTTTCCAACCTTCCTTTCCAACGTCAATTTCGTAAGAGGGAATGTGGGCGACACGTACTTGTCAACGCGCTTGACAAACGAAACTCAGCTATCATCCCACTTCCTTAAGTTTATCAACGAAATTGACACTTACCTTAGCTTCACTAGTTCCATATTTTGGATCTGAGACGTAGTTTGTCGAAATATCTATTCAATGTAAAGAATAAAATGAAATACATGAAGCTAGTAGTTAATCGTAAAAATATGCCTTTATGATCTTAAACTTACTCAAAAAAACTACATCCCTCATAAATCACTACTTGAGCACTTATGGACTGGTTTCTCCTGGCCCAAGCAAATAATTTGTTACTAATCTGGAGAGTGAAAAGTCTGTGGATATACTCATTGTCAGCTTTGCAGTAGTTTTCAGAATTGTTGATTAACATTTGGAAATGTCCCTATTGTTATTAGGCTCACACTTTGCTTCACTGTTGAGACATTATTCTGACAGAAATGTATCACTAATAAAAATCACCCAAAAGTAGCAGCTACTGCGATTACTTTAGTTTCTGTTAACCGAATAATGTATTGGTTCAAATGGCTCTGAGCACTATGGGACTTAACATCTATGGTCATCAGTCCCCTAGAACTTAGAACTACTTAAACCTAACTAACCTCAGGACATCACACAACACCCAGCCATCACGAGGCAGAGAAAATCCCGGACCCCGCCGGGAATCGAATAATGTATTGCTTGCTACAATAAAAGGTAGTAGATTTGGAACCTTAATTTTTGTTTACAACAGTTTTCTTTAAATGACTACCGTCTCTATATGTTTCCGAGAGTAGCGTTTCCACACTCTGAATAAATGCATATGCGTCTTTGGATAATATAAGGTGTCGTTTGTCATTTATTCACACTTTCAACCGCTTACGAATTATTATTATCTTTTCAACAGGATAGTCTCGGAGGAACAGAGCTGTTTGCATCGTCAGAGCCTTCTGTAAAGTGTCAGAGCTGTCATAGAGCTCCAATGGAAGGTACGTATACACCGGCGATGTCGTAAGAGTTCATATCACAGCTCGCCAGTAGCTGCTGTGCTTGCGAAATGGGACCGTATAATATATAATAATGCCCTGTCATGTAACAACTTATTGAAGTTCTTTATGGCGTTACAACTCACTGACTACAACTCATTGACTACGACTGTATCTAAAGTGCAAACAATCACCGTCTCATCACCAGATTACTGTTTTGCTACTTCTTGGAAATTGACTGAACTACAGGCAAGACAAAGTTGACGGAAAATAAGCGACCACAACAAAGAATGGCAAAAATTCACTTGATTGTTTTTTTTTTTTTTTTGCGACTGCAGCGAGAGAGTAATAAGATTTCCTTTCTCAACAGTATAGCTGAAGTGTGATGTCTTGCGAATATAATTTAAAATTATGCTCTCCTCATGAAAATGTTCAGAAGTCCATTAAAAATTTTACAGTCCACGAAACTCATGCATGGATGCGCCGTATTTCGAAGTCCATAAGATTTACTGCAGAATACGTTTTTAATTTCGCGAGTAGGAGTAGCTCCTTTGCAGGTCCTTACGCAAGCGGCAATAAAAACTTGAAACGCTTTTAGAGGCGAATGATATTTCCCTCATGGGCACAAAGACAATCTACCAAAAGATCTTCCTCGTTTACAGCAAACAGATCAATCACCGGCCAATGTGAGGAGAAAACTGACAAAAATAACCTCATCATACATATTACTTTCTAAACTACACTTTGAATTGTATCATACAACTCTACGTGGTTTGTGCAACATGCTATATTATTCCAATTCCATTGTCATCCACAGGGGATCCGCCAGAAGACGGCAAATCCAGCTTTTATGTGATAGCCTATTTTTTTTGGGGGGGGGGACTTCATAATTATTTGCATGTCATTTTACTTGATCAGTAAAAACTGCGATACTCTTAATTAAGTAGCTAAAACTAAAATGTTTTATGCATCTACAGAGTGCTATGAGTTTTAGTACGCCATAAAACCACGACACTTATACCCTGACCATTTTTATTTAAAGAAGTTTCCTGATTACTGGAATTTACATTTTCGCCCACCACTGAAATTAAATTTATACCCTACGGGCCATTAAAATTGCTATACCACGAAAATGACGTGCTACAGACGCGATACTTAACCAGCAGGAAGAAGATGTTGTGATACGCAAATGATTAGCTTTTCAGAGCATTCAAAACTGGTTGCTGCCGGTGGCGACACCTGCAACGTGCTGATATGAGAAAAGTTTCCAACCAATTTCTCATACACAAATAGCAGTTGACCGCCGTTGCCTGGGGAAACGTTGTTGTGACGCCTCATGTAAGGAGGAGAAATGCGTACCATCACGTTTCCGACTTTGACAAAGGTCGAATTGTAGACTATCGCAAATGCGGTTTATCGTATCGCCACACTGCTGCTCGCGATGGCCGATATCCAATGACTGTTAGCAGAATATGGAATCCGTGGGTTCAGGAGGGTAATCCGGATCTCCGTGCTGGACCCTAACGGCCTCATGTCACAAGCAGTCGAGATGAAAGGCATCTTATCCGATTCCTGAGTCAACAGATGGGGTCGTTTGCAAGACAACGACCATGTGTACGAACAGTTCGACGTTGTTTGCAGTAGCATGGACTATCAGCTCAGAGACCATGGTTGCGGTTACTCTTGACGCTACATCACAGACAGGAGCGCCTGCGATGGCATACTCAACGATGAACCTGGGTGCATGAATGGCAGAACGCCATTTTTTCGAATGTATTCAGGTTCTGATTACAGCATCATGATGGTCGTATCCTTGTGTGGCGACATCGCGGTGAGCGCACATTGGAAGCGTGTATTCGTCATCGCCATACTGGCGTATCATCCGCGGGATGGTATGGGGTGCCATTGGTTACACGTCTCGGTCACCTCTTGTTCGCATTGGCGGCACTTTGAACAGTGGACGTTACATTTCAGATGTGTTACAACCCGTGGCTATGCCCATCATTCGATCCCTCCGAAACCCTATATTTCAGCAGGAAAATGCACGACCGCATGATGCAGGTCCTCTACGGAGCTTTCTGGATACAGAAAATGTTCGTTTGCTGCCCTGGCCAGCACATTCTCCAAATCTCTCACCAATTGAAAAAGTCTGGTCAATGGTGGCCAAGCAACTGGCTCAACACAATACGCCAGTCACTACTGTTGTTGAAGCTGCATGGCCAGCTGTACCTGTACACGCAATCCAAGCTCTCTTTGATTCAATGCCCATTGTATCAAGGCCGTTAAGAGGTGGTTGTTCTGGGTACTGATATCTGACCTATGCACCCAAAACGCGTGAAAATGTAATCACATGTCAGTTCTAGTATAATATATTTGTCCAATGAATGCCCGTGTATCATCTGCATTTCTTCTTGGTGTAGCAATTTTAATGTCCAGTAGTGTGTTTTGGTTTCTTCTTTCAATGGCGCAGTTCGAATGCTCTCAGTGTACAATGATTTAATCGCTGAAGTCATTTTAAAGTGAAAGAGAATCATAGAACCTGTTGGATGGAATGAAGAAATGACCACACAATATGGAATTAATGAAGAACGAAGAAATATGAAAGTAATAAGATGTGTAAGAAATGAGATCTGTCATAAATTTAACGTCAGAACTGGGGACCCGAAGTAGATAAGCACAGGAACTGTGCTACCTTAGAAAGAAATTACCACATGACATACGAAGCAAGGAGGACAAAAAATGGTGAATAGGACAAGAAACATGTCCCCAGTGGCCAGGAGAAGTCCACTGGTATCAAACAACGGTCTTAATTTGTGGAACCAATTTCTACGAAAATTCAGTTACAGCACATTGATAAATGGAAGTGAATAACGGGCAGTAGTAAAACCAGAACACAAAATAAAAACAATAGAGATGCGGTGTTTCAGGTGTATATTATGAATCAGGAGGTTCTCTGCAGAACGGCGAGAAGAGGAACACGGGGAAGCCACAGACAAGAACATGGGAGCAGGTGATACACAGACCGAAATGGCGTATTGGTTAACACAGTGGTTTCGCATTCGGGAGGGCGACGATTCAAACCCTCGTCCGGTCATCTTCATTTATGTTTTCCGTGATTTCCCTAAATCGCTTCGGGAAAATTCCGCGGAGGTTACTTTGAAGGGCACGTCCGACTTCTCTGCGGATTCTTCACTAATCTAATGGTACCGATG
The DNA here is from genome assembly GCF_023897955.1 of Schistocerca gregaria. Taxonomy (NCBI): domain Eukaryota; kingdom Metazoa; phylum Arthropoda; class Insecta; order Orthoptera; family Acrididae; genus Schistocerca; species Schistocerca gregaria. The sequence goes on from NC_064920.1 coordinate 101,516,090, forward strand.
ACCTCGCTATTTGGTCACCTTCCCCAAATAAACCAAAAAACGAAGGTGATACGATACGTTTTAAGACGCCAGGCGTTAACTTGCATGATACCTGAGGCACCAGTAGGGGGTAAAAACTGTAGGGAAAGATGGATGTCGGAATGGGCTATATCCCACAAATATTTCAGGACATTAGGTGGTAAATATCTAATGCAGTTTTGGTATACAATAAATGTGATGTCAGGTCTGTATTTCCTTACGGAATGTCATATTTCATATTTTTACTCAGAATATTTTTCAGACAGTAGTCTTTATTACTCGATATATTACGCCACAGAGTTTTGACTAGAAGCAATGTGAGCTTTCGTTATCAGTAGCATTGTCGTAGCTATTAGCATTCTGTGAGAAGAAAGCGAGTGATCGGGTGCTAGACAAACTACTGACACATCTGGTAACAGCTTGCAGAGCAGAGGATAAATATACAGAGGCTGTAGAGTTTCGGAAATATGATTCGGCAAAGATTAACTGAGATGTATGAAGATTTTCGGGTAATGCTGTAGCTTCAGTGCTTGCTTGCAAGTAATTAATATTGTGTTTAAAAAACTGGACGTTTTAATAAATACACTCCTGGAAATGGAAAAAAGAACACATTGACACCGGTGTGTCAGACCCACCATACTTGCTCCGGACACTGCGAGAGGGCTGTACAAGCAATGATCACACGCACGGCACAGCGGACACACCAGGAACCGCGGTGTTGGCCGTCGAATGGCGCTAGCTGCACAGCATTTGTGCACCGCCACCGTCAGTGTCAGCCAGATTGCCGTGGCATACGGAGCTCCATCGCAGTCTTTAACACTGGTAGCATGCCGCGACAGCGTGGACGTGAACCGTATGTGCAGTTGACGGACTTTGAGCGAGGGCGTATAGTGGGCATGCGGGAGGCCGGGTGGACGTACCGCCGAATTGCTCAACACGTGGAGCGTGAGGTCTCCACAGCACATCGATGTTGTCGCCAGTGGTCGGCGGAAGGTGCACGTGCCCGTCGAACTGGGACCGGACCGCAGTGACGCACGGATGCGCGCCAAGACCGTAGGATCCTACGCAGTGCCGTAGGGGACCGCACCGCCACTTGCCAGCAAATTAGGGACACTGTTGCTCCTGGGGTATCGGCGAGGACCATTCGCAACCGTCTCCATGAAGCTGGGCTACGGCCCCGCACACCGTTAGGCCGTCTTCCGCTCACGCCCCAACATCGTGCAGCCCGCCTCCAGTGGTGTCGCGACAGGCGTGAATGGAGGGACGAATGGAGACGTGTCGTCTTCAGCGATGAGAGTCGCTTCTGCCTTGGTGCCAATGATGGTCGTATGCGTGTTTGGCGCCGTGCAGGTGAGCGCCACAATCAGGACTGCATACGACCGAGGCACACAGGGCCAACACCCGGCATCATGGTGTGGGGAGCGATCTCCTACACTGGCCGTACACCTCTGGTGATCGTCGAGGGGACACTGAATAGTGCACGGTACATCCAAACCATCATCGAACCCATCGTTCTATCATTCCTAGACCGGCAAGGGTACTTGCTGTTCCAACAGGACAATGCACGTCCGCATGTATCCCGTGCCACCCAACGTGCTCTAGAAGGTGTAAGTCAACTACCCTGGCCAGCAAGATCTCCGGATCTGTCCCCCATTGAGCATGTTTGGGACTGGATGAAGCGTCGTCTCACGCGGTCTGCACGTCTTGCACGAACGCTGGTCCAACTGAGGCGCCAGGTGGAAATGGCATGGCAAGCCGTTCCACAGGACTACATCCAGCATCTCTACGATCGTCTCCATGGGAAAATAGCAGCCTGCATTGCTGCGAAAGGTGGATATACACTGTGCTAGTGCCGACATTGTGCATGCTCTGTTGCCTGTGTCTATGTGCCTGTGGTTCTGTCAGTGTGATCATGTGATGTATCTGACCCCAGGAATGTGTCAATAAAGTTTCCCCTTTCTGGGACAATGAATTCATGGTGTTCTTATTTCAATTTCCAGGAGTGTATTTTCTCTAATGGTTATGGTTAGTTAGTTTCTTTTTTAGAACGTGATTAAACAAAGTTATCTTTTCACGTGGCTTGCCCTCAGAAGTTGCTTTACCATTTTACTAATTCATTTCATCAGAGATACATTTCTGTTCTTTTTCTTTTTGTGACAAGTATGATGTTTTGTCAAGAAAATCGCAGTTGTTGCAGAATTAGAATTTAAATACGGTTTTTCAGTATTAGTCTCTTCTACGACATTTAATAAAGGCAATATCCTTCATCGTATTCTCACGAAAAGTTTGATTTTTAACTTCGTGTAGTACCATTGCACTCAGCAGAACACAGTGGCTTAAACCAAAGTTTAATGTACTTGTAATAGGCGGACGTACTTGCATTGCAATGGGCAAGCCTTTCTTTCACTTACGTTAGTTTACTGCTGCACCGCTCTTTGCGTTCATCACTTCGGAGCAGTACCGAATTTCTATTCCCGCAGGTAAGCTATGAAAATTCACTAGTGCCAGTTTAATATAACAGTCAGGACGGGATAAGATCACTCAAAGTCAAGCTTTGCATCTCAAAATTAATATCCTGCTCAGTTTAGGTGGAGACCAGTCCACATTATATTTCTTATTCAGATACCCTTATTCTCACTCTGGGGTATTACGTTTACGTGTGTATCATTTAGCGCAGGGTTGGCAAGAAATTATGCACGCGTGAGGAGCTGCTCCACATGTGTAACTTCCTGGTCTTAGTGTGCACACTTGCAGACGGAGAATCGAAACCCTCACCACTTACTTAGTGTATGTCTCCAACCACAGTCGTTGCCGCTTCGCATCACCCTCTAGCTGGGATACACAGTACCTTTGTCACTCTCGTGCTCTTTTCAGAGTGTACAGTGCTACTGTGGGAAGGTATCGTGTTATTCCATCGCCCTATAAACAAACGTCAAGGTTCTAATTAAAACACAGAAAAACTTATGCATAAATATGCCCGATTGGCTTTACGCCCACGTTAGGTGCCTTAAAAGCATGCGAGGCAACATTATCAGATTTGTCTCTCAATAATTAAGGGATAATTTTAAGCGTTTAAATATACCCTAACACAACCGATGTAACACCATCAAAGTTTTCAAATAACAATGTTCGCCTATATAACCTGCAGCAGGCACAGTTAGTACATCACAATTTTAATTTAGAAAAAGAAAGAGATCCGAAACATGTTTATGATTAGGGATGATTAACAAAAGCCCAAAAGCATGGTACTTTATCGAAACCTCTATTTCTTCATTTTCATTGCTGAGAAAAGTATTTCACACTTATAAGCAGATCCTAAAATTGACATAACTTGCGTAGCTTCGTGATGCACGCATAGGAATTATTGCTGTGGAAAGTTTTCGCACAATTTATTCCCTTTCCATACTGCAATGAACTTGTTCTTCAGCCATGCACTGCACTACAGGTCGATGAGTTCCATCTGTAGAGCATTCTGAGCATCTTCAACAGATGCTGAAAACGGCCGTGCAAAGCAACCAATGATAGGAGACACACCCGTAACATTTATTGTGAAGTACACGAAATAATGATATCTTTCGGCTCTAGGAAAACTGGCATTGCACTTGAAACATTTTTCAGACATACAAGGTGCTCGTAAATTTCTTTATAATCATGTAGGACTTCTAGAGCCGGCCGCGGTGGTCTAGCGGTTCTCGGCGCTCAGTCAGGAACCGCGGGACTGCTATGGTCGCTGGTTCGAATCCTGTCTCGGGCATGGATGTGTGTGATGCCCTTATGTTAGTTAGGTTTAAGTAGTTCTAAGTTCTAGGGGACTGATGACCAAAGATGTTAAGTCCCATAGTGCTCAGAGCCATTTGCACCATTTTTGAAGGACTTCTAGAGGGGACTGAGTGGACAATATTATGAACTCGAAGCCATGTCCAGATATTCGTTTGGAAACATGTTTGCTAGTTGGGCATGTATGGATAATCATAGCGTGGCGGGGGGAGGGGGGATGCTTAAATGGAACCGTCAATGACAGTTTACGTCTGTCCTACCTTTCTGATCTAGGTCGAGCTTCATTCGCTTGTCTGTGAGTTAGTATTTTACAGCCGTGACTCATTAAACTGATGGTTGGGTAGTTTTCACAACTGTCAGCACCTGCTCTTTTTGGAGTTGTGATACTCTTCTTCATTCATCTGTTTTATACTTCTTGCTCACGAGATGGAGGAGTTTTCTTATGGCCGGCTCTCGCAAGGGTATCGGTAGTTCTAACGTTAAGTTTTTTTTTTTTTTATTTAAGTCTTTGAGTGCTTTGTCAAATTCTTCACGCACTACACGCAGTAGTACATCCCCCTTCTCATCTTACTGCACGTCCTCTTCCATTTCCGTAATATTGCCCTGAAGTCCACCTCCCTTGTATAGACTCTCTGCATACTCCGTCCATCATTCTGCTTTCCCTTCTTTGCTTAATTTCTCGAAACTCTTGCAGTTCTCTTCCACCATCCAGTTCCAGTGTTTCGCTTAGTTGGGCAAAATTCCTCTGCGCGAATATGGCGTCAAAAGTCCTCCATGTTATCTGCCTCTATCAAAGTTTCATTTGTTAGAGAAATATCACGAGCAGTATGCTCCAAGAGTTGCAGTCGTAATCGATGTTTCACTTCTGTTGGAAGAGGATTCAAATGGAAATGACCAAATACACTTTTCTGCGAGAGAAATTTTTTCAGCGCGTCTTGGTTCAATCGTGCCGTTGAAGTATTCTCATCAGTAGTGTCTGAAGGTCTGATAACACTCCAAATAACGTCTGAACAGTTGTTACGATTATGACGTCTTTCTGGAATGGGAGCAAACGATTTATACTGCCAACGCGCATTACTTCCGTTAGTATGTACGGTTCCCTTAAAATTCTTTCCTGACATCCTTGTTAATCCCCTAATCACAGGATAACATATTCTTGTCATTGTATCTTCTGTCATTTAGGATGTCTAATATGTCGTTTGCAAGCTGGAAATGATTTGCTGCTTCCTCTTCTTCGGGCATCAGGTATGTCATGGCCTTAAGTTGTGTAATTAAATAAACCCTTTGACGTTCCTTGCCCTGGACACCTCATTTGAATCCTATGCAATGCGAGCAGTTTTCTACAACAGATTTATTAAAATTTTTTCTACTTGGAAGAGTCATTCTGTCGTCCAGAAAGTGGTTCGTCATTAAATGATATAAACGTGAAACATCTGAAAACACCAGCTTCGATTATTTTTATACTGCTGATTTGGACAGCAGGAGCTTTTCTCTGATACATGTTTTGTGCCGAGATCACACACTGCCGCAGCAACATTGCAGCCAACATCTTGTACGGAGCTGATGATAGTGTTTAACTGTTCAGCTGTCATATGTGTGTGAAATTCACAGTAGACGGGTTGCTTCCATCCCGAAGACAAACCACGTACCATAACAAACAACAAGTTAGTGTTCGGTCCGACAACACTATCTTCGGCAGAATCTTACCTAACACTGCTGTCTACATTCGTTTCATCGAATGACAGCACACATACACGTTCAACGTTTGGAAATATACATGACAAGGCTTTCATTAGCTATAAAACATATGCAAGCACACCACTAAAGCCTGTGAAAGAGCGTGATGTCCATCTTTTTAGTATTGATAGTCATGAAAGTAGAAAACCGTCCTGATTCTTTAAAAACTATTAACATTTCCTGGATACAGCACGAAGAGTAACTGCTTTACATATGTCCTCTCATTGCAACCTTGCTTGCAAGCTTCTGATACTTCTGCTGATATTTTATTTTATCAACTGAAGCTAAGACGTGACGCATGACGTCGTGGGCGCCATGGCAATTCGGGACTAGGTGGCAAACGGGGTCCCTACAGAGAAGAAATACCATTTTATATTTATTGATACTACCAAATGTTCTACAGAGTTTCAGAGAGAGAATTTGGGAAAGACTGAGAAGAACAGGGGAAACGAATATAACAGAAGACGAATGGGTAATTTTGAGAGATGTAAAATGGAAATGCCATGTGGCTAGGTCCTCCCGTCGGGTAGACCGTTCGTCTGGTGCAAGTGTTTCGAGTTGACGCCACTTCGGCGACTTGTGTGTCGAAGGGGATGAAACGATGATGATAAGAGCAACACAACACCCAGTCCTTGAACGGAGAAAATCTCAGAGTTTTGAGAGGTGAAACAGTGGAGACAGCACAGAATGAAGTAGGTAAACAGACGAGGACAAATAGAAGTCCTTGGGTAACACAAGAGATACTGAATTCAACTGATGGTAGAAGAACATATAAAAATCCAGTAAACAAACCAGGCGAAACGCAATACAAACGTCTAAGAAATGAGTTCGACAGAAAGTGCAAAATGGCTAAGGAGGAACAGCTTGAGGATATATGTAAGGATGCAGAAGCGTGTATCACTAGGGGTAAGATAGATGAGGTCGTCATTTCTTCTAAATTTCGTACCCGCAAATGTGTAAGCGTCAAAGTTCTAGGTTCACGAATCCAGTGGAACGATTTTCCTATCTGTTTCATTTATGTCTTTTATTTTGGCGCAAGCCTCCCCCTATAAATATTACAACTGTGTCCGCCGTACTGACCCACATATGTACGGAAACTACGGTCCATGTGGACGTTCTACTTTAATTTTAATGCTCTTGCAAAAACCGTAAAGCACTGTCAACTGTACCGACCTGTATTCTTCAGCGAAAGGCTAGGAGCCGGATCTTGATCAGGCTGAAATGGACTGACAGTGTACTAGACTGTGATGTTCCGGCTGAAGCAGACTATAAAGTGACGCTGTCGAAATTCTGGGAAAGGGTTCCAGTTATTTCATTTAAGACGTTAACGTTGATTGAAATAACAGAAGTGTGGTATTGTCCAAAGCTCGTGGCTCCTTTGCAAAGTCGATACCACGAATCGCTGTCAGGGAAGGTGACGATGCCTCGCTACGCAGTGGAACGACGAATGAGGGAGGCACCGGCGGCAGCGCACCCTCTCTCGGGTTCGCAGCGCCACCCCCTGAGGCCCGGATACAGGGGAGCAGGCTCATTCCAGTTCTTAATCAAGCAGTTAACGTTAGTGCAAACCTCTGAATTTATCACACGAACTGTCCACCAGGGCCACAGCGACCTTCAATTATATCCCGAAGAAACTGCCTGAATATGAAGTACCTTGGAATGAAATTAGACTGTCATGTACGTAGAACTTTTACAATCAGCATTCCTGTTAATGATTCCAGAACTGGAAACTAAATAAAAACTGTCAGGAAGCTTTTCAATAATGAAACTTGGAAGTGATCCTGATCGAAAGACTTTATTTGCAGTTTCATTAGCTGAAGATGCTATTCATTTATTACACGAATATTTTAGTGTGATCCCAATTATCCATTAAGCCGTTCATTCCCTATAGCGAAACCGGCAAGTGGCTGGTGTCTTCTGTTAGAGACAGCTGTGTTCCAACAGTCGCCATTCTTACCATAAACATCTCTATTTTCTTAATTTCTGTCGGAAGATTCGGCCTACTGATCAGTTTTCCCATCTCTGCCGTAGGAGTATCGGCTTCAGAATTGCTTACATCAGAAAAGTCACTTACGTCACTTTCAAGACTGTGTTTTTCTAGCAATGCTTCTCGTATAACTCCTTCCGTTAGTAAAATGTGCGTGTACGTGCCGTTTTCACGTAAATATACTTCACACTGAGCGATATAACTGTTACCCAATGTTTACTCTAGGGTCATAGTGACCTTTCTCTCAAACTGACTGAACAACAACGTCTCACAACTTTGAACGTCTTTCGTCCACCAGGTCTCACTGAATGCTGAAATTACATTGGTGGCAACGGGCAATGTATGTGCACTGTAGTATGCGTAGTAACAAACAAACAACATAGTCAGGTTGTCTATAGTGCCCGCTTCTAGGGTTAAGGTGACGGCACTGTCTTTGATAGGGCACCAGTCTCTTTCACATCTTACTCCGAACTTTGCCCCTGAACACAGTCTTTCTACTTTCCGGGAAGAGTCTTATGTCTAGCGGCCCGTTAATATTCAAAGGCAGTCGATAACATTTGGCACAATCCTGTAGCAATGGTGTGTACAAAGTTAAGTAAACCTGTTTATCATTCTTCCAGTAAAGTGAACTAATATTTAATATGTGATTGTTCTATTGAGGATCGCAGGAGATGTCACTCTTTTTCATTTCATTTCATTTGTTGCATGTTCTGAGACCTGCTGCCCAGTATTTAAAAACAAATCGTGCATTTTAAAATATTTCATGTCGAAACATAAATTGTTCTAAATTAGAAACAGTTGGCGTTTACAGCAACAAAAAATCCTTGTAATGATAATGAATAACAAAGGGAAATTGAATGAATTAACGGAATATGAGGGTGTTAAATAAAGAGGTTAGTAGTGTGCTGAAATTGGAGTAAGTTTAAAGATGAAAAAGTTAGAGACACCTTTAATATTCCAGTTACTGATGTCCATGAGAGGCAAAAAGTGTGGGTGGTGATTGGGGAGACACCTCGGAAAGACATTGAGCCATGCGCCCACCGATGGTTCTTCTTATTACTAAGCCATGTCCCAATATCTAATGTACTTGTTTTACGTGACTCTAGGTAAGTAACCTGTCACGGCTCGTCTACCAGGTGATTTGATCAAGGAAGTTGTCCGTCCTCTCTATTGTTGCTTATGTCAGTTTCGCTATCTTCCTCTGAAGCGTTTCTCATGTTGATTGTTTGTTGTGTGTTGTGTCTCATGTCTCGTCTGTTTTGTCGATCTTTTATGTACTGAAGGTGCACAACCTCTGAGCTCGAGTCTGCTGTATTGTCGACTTCTTTGCATTGCTGTTTCGCCTCTAATAGCACTGTGCAAGGCCTCGTATGCGTACTCCAGTCGTCCAGACTGAGTGAAGGTGTGAAGTGCTCTAGGGGAACATCTACCTCCAGAAGTGCCACTCACCGAGATGTATGATGTGTAAATGCATTAGGCTAGGCCACACTTATGCAGGAGGTGCACCGTGCCTCTGGTCAGGACGACATTTTTCATTCCTAACCATATCTAGGTGGTGGGGAATAAGAGAGAAACTCTACGTCTCTCATCACTGCCATTCCATTTCCGTTGGCAGTCCTCTGACGGCCAGTTCTTTAAGTGGTGTTTGTCTCTTATTTATTCTCCCTTTACGGTAATTTTCTTGCCCAGGTGTGCCATCTTGAGCCAATACGCTGCGGGCTGATATCTAATGGTGCAGTCTATCCGGTAGATTCTCAAGGCCACACACAGAGCTCCAAGTGAAGTGCTCCGGAGAGATCACAGAACAATCTAGAGCAGGGGTAACCACCCCATCGGGATCGCAATCGATCCGTCGATCTCCATGATTTTATGAGTCGATCTTTCAAAAAATTTGTCCGAAAGCTGTGCAGATGAGTTGACAATGTTATCTTCTGCGCGAATGGTGAATCTTTCCTGCCTTTCTGTAAGTATCGTTGTTTCTTATAGCAGCAAGAGCTTTGTGAACATATTTTGAAAATGGCACATATTATGAGTATTGTTAGAAAATTTTTGAATTCAGTTCGCTCAGTATCACTACAGAGAGGAGAGGTTAAGATGTCATTAGAAGATTTATATAGCCAGTATAGAGACCTGCTATTGCACACCTAAATTCGATTGCTGAAAAGAGGTATGGTCCTAAATAGATTTAGAGAACTTCGGCCAGCAATAAAATCTTTTGTGTCTAGTTGAGTTACGGAGAGACTCGTACTGTTGCAGGCTCATAGACTCACAGACTCATACACTCATGCAGTCATGGACCGCTGCAGGTCCCTCCTCGAGACTGGTGGTCAGCAGAATATTTGATTAAAAGTGAAGAGTATTTGAACAGTCTTGACCCATCCTTGTTTTGGTGCAGAATGGGTTTTTGTCACATACGCTACAAGTCGACGGCTCGATTGTGAACTAATCAACCATTGGATATCGTGGTGTCTTTCCTAATGCGTCGATGCTATGCATGCTCCTGGCCCCTTTACTAAGAGACACCATGAGGGGACCGCCTCGACGTTTCGGCAACGGAAGTCTCTCAACAGCAGGCCGCCCTGACGAAACTCCGCTCAGCTATCTGGCTTGACCTACTTCTCTGGCTATTTGAGTTAACCGAGAAAGCTGGAGCTACATTATACCAGTTTAAGAAACAACGGCTTGTTACGCAATGGAATGACTTGTTTATTGTGAGATTTACGTCTCAGGATACATATGACAGTGCAACATGGAAACAAGTGGAGTCCCCTCTAAAGTAGGATGGTATCTGAGAACAGAAATAAATTACATAAGCTTCATTCTCAAATTTTATTGGAGATGAAACATTAACATTAAATCCCTCATATTTATTTCAAAATGTGGGTAACGTGTATCCATAGCTACTCGGTTTTTCAGTCGATGCTCATAATTTTTGCTGTGTCTGGGACCCCAATCGACGTAAAATCTTCATTATTAACCTCTGGGTCACACTATGTTACCCAAATCAGGTAACTATTTAGAAAACCAATAAATGAACAATATGGTGCCTTCATTTTATTTGTAAAATTTTGACTCATATTTACGGAAACATATATCAACAGTGCAAGTCACCTTTACCAGACGCGTTCTAATCCCAGTGTATAACAAATGGGAGTTGACGTTGAAATCTGGTTTCGCAGGACAGAGCGGATCAGGTTGTGGAAAGGGGCCCAAATCAGTTGCTGCTAGTTGCACAAACATACAAATTTTATTTGCTACAAATACTTAATCACACATGCCCTTAAAAGAATTCAGAAACAATACAGCTGAAGGTCAGAACACAAGTTATTAAAATTGCGTTAAGGAATTAACACGGCTGAAGGCCATAGTTACAAGATAGAAGAACTGAGGGCTTAAGGCCTGGATAACAAGAACGCCAGTAAGAAAATTTTTAAAAAAGGTTTTAAAATAAAGACTTTTCAAATTGTTATTTAATTAGGCTTAAGGCCTTATCTTAAAATATTTCACATAAGGTTCAGCTGAAGGCCATATACTGGACACCAAAACAAACTAAATTAATACACGGCTGGAAGTCTCACTCAGAACTTGAGGCTAAGGAAAATCATAATCCCAAATAACAGAACAGTGGTGCTCAGAAGTGTTCCAAGGGTCGGCCTGGGGAGGAAACTCTAACAATAGATTTGGTGACACAGGCAGCCAAACGTAGCACTAAATAATCGAGTGGCAGCAAGACCTAGGGATGGCTGTAGAACCAACCAAGAGCCTAATGCAATGGCACCACAACCGAAAATGTCAGCGAGGACAAAGATCGCAGCTGCACTACGTTTTGAAAATTGGCGTCTAAACACAATCAAGATACAATAACCACAAAAAAAAAAGGAAACCAACTAAACTCCGTGCCGGACAGCATCAACATGGTGAGGAAAACACATTGCCGGCAGGTAAGCGGAATGTCAATAGCCACAAGCAGAAGATACCGCTGGTGCACTTCACTAATAAGTTACAATCATCTCAATAGTCAAACAACATACAGGAAGACGACCGCAAAATTTGCCGACTCCAGCACACCATACATTGCTGCTTGTGGGAATGGCCCAGGAAGCAGCAGTGAACGAAGAGATGTCACAGCAGGTGAGGTTTCATAACATGTTAACTGATTACTCAACTGCAGAATCCAAGTTCGGTGGGCAATGAGCCTTGCAGCTCTCACAGGTAGTGCCTCACAACTCTGACCGCGCATGCACACTGCCAGCGGCCCCGGCCTGACCACACACTCCAGAAACTTCATCGCGGCTCTGTCCCAACCGACCGACTGCCTACTCCAGTACACAGACAGCGTTCATAACTGCTCAGTGGAAATCTCAGAAGCTACACACAGTTCCATGTAACACTTGCACCAAGAACTCTGACAATCCTAACCCAATCACCGTGGAACAACAAGGAGAAATGACAAGCGGACACACTCAAGTTTCCGTAAGCGGTTGGAGACCAAATACATGTCGTCTGATGATACGACCGAATGAACGACCAACCAAGGTCGTCTGCACTCAAATTATGTGTGTCGGTAACGGTCGGGCGAGTCTTGGCTCTCCGGAGGTCACTGCAGCTTCAACCCGACTCAACTCGATGTCCGTTCGGAACTCGGAGGCACGGCGAACCGGACACACTGGCTCGGACCCCACCACGCAGAGGGAACTCTTGCCCGTGGGTGACGACATTGCCGCACGAGGAAGGAACCGACCCTCGTCAGGCGAGATGACCAACTGACGAGGCTCAGAAACGGCCATCTTAGACGACCGACTGAACGACCATCCAACGGTAGTTCGCGGTCCAGTCTCCAGTGTCGCCTCAGTCGGCGAGTACTGACTGCCCGCTCCGTCCCGACTCAACTCCAGACACACGACGGCCCGGAAATACTAACGGTCGCTCCAGAGATAGTACGGCAGTGCACTTATCGATAAGCGCTGCTGTTGCCACTCGAGGGCAAGCAAACCAGCAACTTCGTGACGCGAAAAAAATTGAATAAGAAAGAGGCGACAGAACCATAAAAACTAGATGACGGGCAATAAACTGCATTACCGCTAGCCGCCCACCGCTCAGACGTGTTTCGACTGTATGTTTTGTATGTAATCTGCTAGTCCAAATTCCCAGTCGTTTTGCAAGTAGTCCTACTTTTTGTTTGTGGTGTGAACGAATCTGTAACTGTGCCCGTCTCTGCGTCTGAAAGCACTGTCCTGAGGTTTCCGCGGCGTTGGCCGAAAGCACGTGCATCCGGGCCTTTACTGCCATTCGCATGTAAATGTGTACTGTGGGCCCTGGAAGAACTTCTTGTCTGGGCGTCAATAGCTACGGGCGGTCTCGTCCAGCGCCAAACCCCTGCATGACAAGCAGACCATTTACATACCAAAGCAGGCTTCAGTCGCGGCCACACGTATACGGAGGATCTCTTCAAAAGATTCTGAATTGATGGAAAATCTCTCTCCGGCTCTTGGTAATACAGCGTGCTCTCAAACATTTTTTCTCGCTACTCTTACGAAAGGAATTTTTGATTTGACTGCTGTATCGTTGGTCAACCTCGTATTAAAATAATGAATGACTGAACCCACCATAATTTTTTGTCTACTGTCACTTCAAAACAGCGTCAACAACAAATCTCCCATTATCGTAATAAAGAAGTATGTTTTAACCTTATAGCATTGAAAATCAGTAGATCTTACTTTTATTTTTTTATACTAGAGAAACTCTTCGATGTCTATAATTTCAGCCAGTGGCGGCGCTAGGTGAAAACTGAACGTTGGAAACGAATCAGTTTTGCGAACACCCTTTCACTTTCCAATCAGAAATAAAATGTTAAATTAAATGAGCTGAGTTATTCACTAAGTGTAATTATATACAAAATTTATCATTATAATATACAAGGATGAAAAAATTACATAATACAAACACGCATTAAAATAAACGAAACTGCCGGCTTTCAGCCTCACTGCATTTTTTTTTTTTTAAGATTACGTCCTAGATAACGTCAGCCGTTATTTCTGCCTTAATTGATAGTACTGACAACTCATTTAGTCTTTCTTGGAAAATCTTGCTTCTTGAGTATGACTTAAATAATTTTAACGTTGAGAAACTTGTCTCGGCAGAAGGTGTACTGACGAGAACTGTGAGAATGCCGGCCGGAGTGGCCGTGCGGTTCTAGGCGCCACAGTCTGGAACCGAGCGACCGCTACGGTCGCAGGTTCACATCCTGCCTCGGGCATGGATGTGTGTGATGTCCTTGGGTTAGTAGCGTTTAAGTAGTTCTAAGTTCTAGGCGACTGATGACCTCAGAAGTTAAGTAGCATAGTGCTCAGAGCCATTTGAACCATTTGAACTGTGAGCAATATTCTGATTGTTATTTAAAGATCTGGCTATACTTCTTCCAAGATATTTTCTATTATGTACTGAATAAGTTGTTTTGCATGTGGGTTGGATATTTAAAGGTGGAGTTCCTCGAAAGGCAGCAAGTCGCTATTTTCGCCTTCTCCAATTATTGCACCTAAATCATTACAATGTTTGTGAACGTCGTCCTCGGATAACAATTTCAAATCAATCATACCGTAAATAAAAGCAAATCGTTCTAAACATTCGTTGAGCGCTTTGAATCGACATTTCGTTCAGACTATTACATAGTCTATTATTGGTTTTAAAACAGCTAACACTGTACTGAATTTCATCCATAGTGGATGCTGTCGAACTCCGTGACTTTTCCTTTATAGGGTGTAGAAAAATATCGGCTACCAGTCACAGTTTATTGTGACTGGTAGCGGATATTTTTCTACACCCTGACTCTGTACTGCATTTTAACAGTTTGTAAAGGTTCATGAATTTGTTCATAAGTGATCGTTCATTTTTTTGTGCTACATTAAAAAAAACAACCTGAGAATCAATTTCGTACCCAGCTTCCGAAAAGCTTGTTTCAAATCCTGTCTTACGGAATTCTTGAATCCAGTCAGTCATTTGAACCGATTGCCATAGTTTACTTATATTGTTGACACGTCGTAAAATCTCATACCACGCGTCTATTGCAAACAGTAAACTCAAAATTTAACATTTCCTTCAAGAATGGTTCACAGTAGCTAAGAGTTTCGGAATCGTCATTTCTATTTCTCAGGCCACTCATACTTTCAATAACATCATCAAATTACAAAAATATCACTTTCACAGCTCCGATTCCACATTCCCATCGTGTTTCAAAAAGAGGTTTCAATGTCAGTTTCGATCTAGTTTTTATCAGATCCCAACGTTTGTTTGATTTTGTAAAAAGCACATTAACTTTACTGATGAAGACGAAAACGTTTTGGCTCGAATCCATGGTACAATCGAACATGAAAGTATAATATTTTCCTTTTTTGACTCTGTTTATAATTTCGTTGATGACAGAGTTGGTCATTAATGTAATGGACGTCGTGCCTCAGATAATGCTGAGAATGCTACGGTCGCAGGTTCGAATCCTGCCTCGGGCATGGATGTGTGTGATGTCCTTAGGTTAGTTAGGTTTAAGTAATTCTAAGTTCTAGGGGACTAATGACCACAGCAGTTGAGTCCCATAGTGCTCAGAGCCATTTGAGCCAATGCTGAAAAAGTTGCTTTCCGTTAATACGTTGCAAGTGTTCTCTTAATGTTATATCATTCTTTTTAAACATTTAAATGGGTCTATAAAATTTCCACTATTTCCGCTATCGTTTAGATTAAGGGATTCGAAATTTCCTCTAAACGCCAGATTGTGTGAAGCTAAGTAATTTGTAATGCCGATAAATCTTTCAGGCAAGTTTTGTGATTCCCTAATCAGTCTTTCCTTCTCCTTATCTATTTTTTTTCTAATTTGATTCCTTTACAGAATTCCATTCATGTAATCATGCACTCCATGTGTTCTTGTCTTCGTTCATGCCTTTGCAATACCGTACCCAGATTCTTCCAGATTGTCTCGCTGTCAGAGTGTAAATTAATATAGTTTGTGTGAAAGTGTGTGTAGCGATATAACAACTGGACACCAAAACGGAGGCAGACAGATGGACACTAACGAAAAAAGCCGTCCACACTGTCGCAAGCCAGCACCCAGCATTATGCTAGAAAAAATGATGTAACTTCCAGAAACTATCTGAAGATGAACCTGAACAGTTTCGAAAACCGATTCATGGAAAAAATATAATTATTCAAAAAAAAGTGACTTGTTGCAGTTTTATATAACTTATTTACAGGTAATGTTTTGATTGTAAAACATCTCTAGATGTTAGTCGGGCCGATACAGCTGCGGCTGCGTTACATTCAGCAGAGTAACCCCAAACATGGTAGGTGGTAAATGAAACGTAATCTCCACGTTGATCGACAGTCCACTGCCTTGTAATTTCAAACGTGTAGCTCTCATAAGCTTTCCTTGCTCATAGCAATTACAAACCACCTCTATGCTATCGTATACTGATCACAGCCTATGCAAACCTGCTCTCTGAAATCAGGCTTTGGTTCCATCGCCACTTTTTGTCATGGAGGTCCACGTAGAGGTCGGGCATTTAATCACCACCCAAGTCTAAAATTGATGAAGCACACCCTCAGTCATCACCACGTGTCGATCCCTATTACCTGACAGTATATTACTTAGTAAACCCAGTAAACATCGGTGACTGTGTAACACTTCGTATTGAAGACTGGAAAACAGAACCCCTCCTTCCAACTGAGGAATTGCATATGCCACAAACCCATTGTCGGAATATTTTCTCCTAGTATGTATCTATGAGACGTGTGCTGGCATTCGTATATAGGCACCGCATGGAATCTCTGCTTGTGTCCTGTAGATTGTAACCGGTGTACCGCTGATGATTTGCTGTAACACTCGCACCCTCACATTGTCGATGGGAGACAGAAATTGCTACGTCATTGCATACTACAGGCTCTCTGCCGACGAGTCTCCAAGAGACTAATGCACCCCTCAGGAAATGCCTCACCATTAGATGGGTTGCTGCGCTGTTGCATATGCATTGAGGAAAATCTTGGAGTCATTCTGCTCGTGTATGTCTATGATACTAGCGCTGGTATTCGGCTACGGTCACAGCATGTAACATCTTCTGGGTGTCCAGAAGCTTATAACTAAGGTACTGCTACTGGTTAAATGTAACCCTCGCACCCCCACATTGCTGATGGGACAGAGAAATCCCTTCGTCATTGCATAATACAGGCTCTCTACCGGCTTCTCTGCCAGGCACTAACGCTTCTCTCAGCAGTTACATCTCCATCGGATGGGTGCTGTACTACATAAGCATTGAGGACATTGTCTCAGCCATTCTGCTAGTGTATATCTATGATACAGGCAATGACATTTGCCAACTGGCACCGTATGGAACCTCTCCTGTGAGTACAGCAGCTTGTAATCGATTAAACGTCACCGAACGAATCCTCACATTGACAATGGGACACAGAAATTTCTTCGTCATTGCATACTAAACCCTCCCTGCCGACGTATCTAAAAGAGACTATTGCCGCTCTAATAACTTGTCTCGTAATAAGATGAGTGCTGGGCTACTGCATGAGTCTCAAGGACAATGTCTGAGTCATTCTGCTAGTGTACTACTGTGATACCGGGGCGGCTACGGTCACCACATGGAACCACTCCCGTGAGTCCAGTAGCTTGTAACTGATGCACGGCTGCCCCTTTACTGTAACCCTCGCACCGTCACACTGGCGATGCGGCACCGAAATAGCCCCGCGTTTGCATAAACAGGCCTCCTGCCGACGTTCCTCCAATACACTAATGCTGCCCTCAAGAGTTTTCTCGCCATTAGGCTGGCGCTGGGATTTTGCATAAGCCACGAGGACGTTATCGGAGTCATTGTGCTAGTGTATATCTATGATGCTCATCACATAGACCCTCTCCTGGGAGTCCAGTAGCTTCTAACCAATGCACCACTGACCATTTACTGTAAATCTCGCACCCTCACATTTTCGATGCGACAACGAAATTGCCTTGCTAGTGCATACTACAAGCCATTTGCCGACGTCTCTCCAAGAGTCTAATGCTGCCCTCAAACGATGTCTCGCCAGTAGGCGTGTGTTTGGCTATCGCATATGCCTCGAGGAGATTGGCGGAGTATTTTTCTACTGTACACCCATTATAATCGCGCAATTACGGTCAGAGAATGGAAATACTCCCGGGAGTCCAAGAGCTTGTAACCGATGCACCGCAGTCTATTTACTGTAACCCTCCTTCGTCACATTGACAATGTGGCGCAGAAATATCTTCCAGCTTGCATACTACAGGAACTCTGCTGACGTCTCCCCAATAGACTAATGACGCCCTCAGTTGTTCCCTCACAATTAGGCGGGTGCTGGGTTATTCCATAAGCCTCGAGGACATTGTAGTAGTTTATTTACATATATGATACTGGCGCTCCTGCAGTCACCACATGAAAGCTCTCCTGTGCGTCCAGTAGTTTGCAAGCGTTGCTTCGCTGCCTGTTTACTGTAACCCTCGCACCCTCACATTGGCAATGTGACACAGAAATTGCTTCGCGATTGCATACTACAGACTCCCTGCTGACACCTCTTCAATTGACTAAAGCCGCCCTCAGGCGGGTGCAGTACTATTGAAATGGCCTCGAGGACACTGTCGGAATCACTCTGCTAGTATACATCTGTGATTCTAAGGGGCTACGGTCACCATTTGGATCCTTGCTTGTGAGTCCAGCAATATCCAACAAATGCATAAGTGCCGTTTACTGTAACCATCGCTCCCTCACATTGACCATGCAGCACAGGAAATCTGAGACCTTAGCTTTTCCCGGCGAATAGAATGTTCAAATAATATACGGGGTTGGTGCCGGGTGACGTCCTCGACCACCGCCGATATTTTGGCAGGAGCACACCCTGCCATTCTCAAGGCACAGCTGCAAGGAGAGAGCAATGTGCAAGGGAATTTAATACCATTGGAGAAAAAAGAAGATAAGACACACAGAACAAGTAACCGCAAAGTCAACACACAACCAAAGATAACCACCATCAGAAATAATAACACGTGAGGAAGCCCTAATTCTGTACCGCTGTATTTTCATGAGAGACCCGGCTTCCAAACAACATTTAGACAAAATCCACCATCTCTGTTTATAAGGTTGCTTTATAGTTTGATTTCACCAGCTTCCTTAATGACTCTATCCCAATAGTTGGACGTACAAGCCAGAATCTCCGTGTTGCTGTATTCCACAGGATGGTCGGTGTCAAAGCAATGTTCTGCAATAGCAGATTTGCTCGGCTGTTGTAAGCGTGTATGATGTTTACGTTCAATACACCGGTCTTTCATACTCCTGATTGTCTGACCAATATATGACATGCCACAACTGCAAGGAATACAATAGACACCAGCCTTACGCAAACCAAGATCATCTAGTACGCACGCCAACAGGTCCTTATCTTAGAAGGTGGCCGATAAACACATTTCGCATAATATTTCCGCAAAATACGGCCAATCCTGTTTGAAATGCTTCCTACGTTAGGCAAAAAGGCCGTAGACTTACGTGCCACTTCGTTGCTATCGTGACTCACCCGTTGCACAGAAGGCCGATAGCGCAACGCACGTTCGATATGCCTCTCACTATAACAATTCTGACGAAAGGTGACTTCGGAATGTGATAGCTCAGCTGCCAAACTTTCAGGGTCTGAGATAACTTGGGCCCTGTGAACGAAGGTACAAAGTTCTCCTGCACTCCCAGTCAACACACGACAGACTTCCCTCCTAATCTCTTCCGCAGCCTCGGAAGGTAGTTCACAAACAGCCTGTTCAATAGAACTAATAAAATCAACGATTGGCAAACTGGGGCCCGTCCACGCAAGTGTAACATTACAGCAGCTGAAACGGCTGCTTTACGTTCACTCAGAATGGATCCTGATATTGTTATTTTATCTGCCGACAAGGGGAAAACCACGGTTTCGTTGAACAAGCACGATTACATTAAAAAGATGCAGTGTCTGATTTCTGATTCGGCGTATCGCAAAATTGATGCCGACCCTACTACGAGTGTTGAGAGAAAGACTAATAACCTCCTGAAGGAAAGTTCTTTGCCATAGGAGACTATCAAGAGTCTTAATTCTTACTATGCTGTACCACCTAGATTATATGGCCTCCTTAAGGTCCATAAAGGGGCTGTCCCGTTGAGTCCTATTGTTCCTAATATTGGTGCTCCGACATATCGTGTAGCTAAACATCTTGATAGTTTGTTGAGCCCTCTAGTAGGTGGGTTCAACACCACATTAAGAACTCTGCAGATTTCTTATGTCAATTGCAGGGATTGCAATTATGTTGTGTGACGAGGGCCTACCGTCGGATAGACCATTCGCCTGGAGAAAGTCTTCCGATTTGACGCCACTTCGACGACTTGCGCGTCAATGGGGATGAAATGATGATGATTAGGACAACACAACACCCAGTCCCTGAGCGGAGAAAACCTCCGACCCAGCCGGGAATAGAAGCCGGGCCCTTTGCATTGACAGTCAGTCGCGCTGACCACTCAGCAACCGGAGGCGGACAGGGATTGCAATTGAAAGACTATGATATTTTAGTCAGTTTTAACGTGGTTTCTCGTTTCTATGGCGTTTCTCTCCCTGATTTGTTACAGCTAATTTAGGTTAAGTTTGGTGTCGTGTTAAAAAATTTATTTCGACTTTTGCTGACTTCCACTTACTTTTTATTCAGTGGTCAGTACTACGAACAGACTGATGGAGTTGCAATGGGAAGCCCGTTGTCACCTATTGTGGCAAACTTGTTTATGGAGGACTTTGAGGAACGTGCATTGGAGTCAGCCACCTTGAAACCTGCGTGTTTTTTCAGGTATGTAGACGATACTTTTGTTGTTTGGCCTCATGTTACTGAAAATTTAAACCGGTTTTTGGAACACCTGAATTCAGTCCATCCAAATGTTCAGTTTACTATGGAGGTGGGAAAGAATGGATGCCTTCCGTTCCTTGATGTTTTGGTCAGAGGGAAGACTGATGGTACGCTGGGACACTCTGTTTATAGGAAGCCTATTCACACTGACTTGTATCTGCGAGCTGATAGTTGTCACCATCCAGCATAGTGTGAAGGAGTACTTCGTATCTTGGTTCACAGGGCCCTGAAAGTTTGGCAGCTGAGCTATCACATCTCGAAGTCACCTTTCGTCAGAACTGTTATAGTGAGAGGCATGTCAAACGTGCGTTGCGCCATCAGCTTTCTGTGCAACGGGTAAGTGACGATAGCAACGAAGCGGCACGTAAGTCTACGGCCTTTTTGCCTTACGCAGGTAGCATTTCTAACAGGATTGGCCGTATTTTACGGAAATATGATGTGAAATGTGTTTCTCGACCACCTTATAGGATAAGGCCCTGTTGGCGTGCGTACTAGATGATCTTGGTATGCGTAAGGCTGGTGTCTATTGTATTCCTTGCAGTTGTGGCATGTCATGTATTGGTCAGACAATCAGGACTGTGTAAGACCGGTGTATTGAACATAAGCGCCACACACGCTTATAGCCGGCCGAAGTGGTCGAGTAGTTCTAGGTGCGACAGTCTGGAACCGCGCGACCGCTACAGTCGCAGGTTCGAATCCTGCCTCGGGCATGGATGTGTGTGACGTCCTTAGGTTAGTTAGGTTTAAGTAGTTCTAAGTTCTAAGGGGTTGATGAGTTCAGAAGTTAATTCCCATAGTGTTCAGAGACATTTGAACAATTTTGAAAACGCCTACAACAGCCGAGCACATTTGCTATTTCAGAACATTGCCTTGACACCGGTCATCCAATGGAATACAACAACATGGAGATCCTGGCTTGGAAGTCCAACTATTGGGATACTGTCATTAAGGAAGCTGTTGAAATCAAACTATCAAGCAATCTTATAAACAGAGATGGTGGATTTTGTCTAAATGCTTCTTGGAATCCGTGTCTCATATCAAACTACGGAGGTACAGAATTAGGGCTACCTCACCTGTTGTTATTTCCGATGTAGGTTATCGTTGGTTGTGTGTTGACACTGTAGTTATTTATTCTATGTGTGGTATCTTCCTTGTTTGTCCTCTGTGAACCGAGGTATTAGATTCCCTTGCATATTCCTTCCTCCTTGCAGTTGTGCCTTGAGAATGGCAGGGTGTGCTCCTGCCGAAATATCGGCGGCGGTCGACGGCGTCACTCGGCAGAAAACCCGTAAATTATTTTAATACACAGGAAATTGCTTCGCGATTGCATACTACAGGTTGCACGCCCATTTCTCTTCAAGAGACTGATGTGGAAATCAGGAGGTGTCTCATCATTAGTTGGGGACTAGCCTGTTGCTTAAGCCTCGAGAACATTATCGGAGTCATTCTGCTAGTGTAAATCTATGATATTGGCGCGCCTATGGTCACCCCATGGAACGTCTCCTGTGAGTCCAGTAAATGCAACCAAGGAACCGCTGCCCGTTTATTGTAACCATCGCACCCTAACACTGACAATGTGAAACAGAAGTTGCTTCGGGACTGTATACTACTCTTTGCCTACTTCTCTCTATGAGAATAAAGCCATCCTCAGGAGCTAACTGGACATTGGGCGGATGATGGGCTGTTACTCAAGTGCTGAGGACATTTTCTGAGTCATTCTGCTAGTGTACAACAATGACATCGGCGTGGATACGGTCACCGCATGGAACGTCTCCTGGGAGTCCAGTATCTTGTAACCGATGCAGCTTAGTCCGCTTACTGTAAGCCTTGACCTTCTCATGGACACATGTGACATAGAAATACCTTCGTGTTTACATACTACAGGTTCCCTACTGCCGTCTTCCCAACAGACTCTTCCGCACTCAGAAGTTCTTTCATCATTAGGCACGTGCACGCCTATTGCACAAGCCTGGAGTATGTTGTTGGAGTCATTCTGCTAGAATAGGTCTATGATTCTGGAGCGGTTACGGTTACTGAATATATCATCTCAAGCTTGTAACCGATGCACCACAGCTCATTTATTGTGTCATTCGCACCCTTACGTTGACGAAGTGACACAGAAATTTCTTCGCGATTGTATGCTATAGGGTGACGTCCCTCAAAGACTATAATTCCACGCTCAACAGTTCTCTGGCCATCAGATGGGTAATGGGCAATTGCGCAAGCCACGAGGACATTGTCAGAGTCATTCTGAAAGTGTACATTTTTGGCGCAGATACAGTCATCAGATGATATCTGTGGTGTGCGTACTGTAAGACCTTCGGTACACACACCATCAGGTTATTTGACTTGTCGCTCTAACGAAGTAGGCGAGTGTCAGCAATATGTCTTGCGGTCTTATCGTGGCGTGTTTATCTTCTGCCGTTAGGTCAGACGATAGAAATGCCACTTGCACGCTTAGAGTAGCAGATTCACGGTGACCAAATTTAAGCAGAACTCGATTAATTTTCACACACATTTATTAAAATAATAAAAATCATAGATATTAGGGAACTTGATTCTGGATGCTGTTTAGAATTGACAATCTGAAGCTCCTTTGGTCTTGGTACGTTAATGCTATTCTCACATATTTCTGATATTTGACAAAGTGTCTATACATTTCTCTTTATGGCTATGTATAGGAATATGATAATCTTCTTAGGCACAGACTGAAACTTGACTATAGACTGGTACAGACTGGTGCAGACAAATGCAGACTGACTAATCGAAGGTCTGTACACTCGTTATAATACCTCGCGCATTCAGGTATCACTGCGCAAGTGAGATGCGAGAGGAGAAAACGTTCTACGTCTGCAGGGATAACATTGGCCGCGTTAGATATTAATACATGGATCGTTGGAAGCAGAATTTGGTCCGTCTCTAAGATAGCGCCATCTCGTGGTGCGGAGATGGACAAGAGCTGCGCCTGCGCTATTGTGCTTAGCGGGCCGCGCTCTAGTCGGAAAGTTGTGCACGCGCTGACTACGGGGAACTATGTACACAACAGAATATCTCTGGGAATCCAGTAGCTTGCATCCTATGCAAAGCTGCCCGTTTATTGTAACCCTCACACTGTCGATGCGACACGGAAACTGCTTCATGATTGCATGCCACACGCTCTCTGCCGACATCTCTTCATGAGTATAAAGCCACACCCAGGAGTTGTCGAGCCGTCACACGAGTGCTGGGCTATTGCATAAGCCTCGAGGACATTGTCGGAGTCAGTTTGCTATTTTACATAGTAATAGCGAGGCAAGGGTCACCTCAAGGACTATCTTCCGGTAGTCGAACTGCTTCTGAGGATGAACCCCAGTCCCTTTAGTGTAATAAGTCGCACCTTCACATTGCGACACAAAAATTGCTTCGCGATTGCATACTACAGGCACCCTGCCGACGTCTCTCCAAGCGAATAACGCTGCCCTCAGTTGTCTCGCCATTAGGCTGGTGCTGGGCTGTTGCGTAAGCCTCAAGGACATCGTCAGAGTCATTCCGCTAGTGGGCATCAATCATATTCTCGCCTGTATTCATGGAACACGACCTTGGGGTCCAGTAAGTTGTAACTGGTGCACTGCAACCTGTATACTGTAATCCTCACACTCTCACGTTCACGATGTGTCACTGTAATTGCTTCACGAATGCATACTACAAGCACCCAGCCGAGTTGTCTCGCCATTAGCAGGAACCGGTCTATTCCATAATACTCGTGGACACTCTCGGAGTCATTCTGCTGGTGTACATCTGTGATACTGGCACGGCTGCCGTCACCACACGGAATCACGCCTGCGTGGCCTGTACCTACTAACTGATCCATCGATGCCCGTGTACTATAACCCCTGCACCCTCACACTGATGATATGACACAGAAATTGCTTCGAAACGCGTACTACAAGCTCCCTGAAGAGACTAATGACGCCCTACGTGTCGCTATACAGCTGGGAGCTGGGTTACAGCATAAGCTTCGATGACGTGATCGGAGTCATTCGGCTACTGTACGTCTATGATACTTACACGGCTACAGAAACCGCATGGAAACACTCTGGAACTACCGGACTTTGTAACTGATGCGCCGCCGCCTACTTACTGCAAGCCTCGCACCCTGTGAAACAGATATTGCAGCGCGACTGAAAGTTACAGGCTACATGCCGACTTATCTCCAAAAGGCTAGTGCCGCCCTCGTTAGTTGCCTCGCCATTAGTCGGATGCTGGTATATTGCATAAGCGTCACGGACATTGCCAAAGTCATTCTGCTACTGTAGATCTACGACACTGGCGTGTCTACAGCCACTCATTGAACTACTCCTGGGAGTCCAGTAGCTTGTATCTGATGCACTACTGTCCAGTTGCTGTTAACCTAGCACTCTCACATTGAGGATGCGACACAGAAGTTTCATAGCGATTGAAAACTACTGGCCCCATGATGACTTCTCTTCAAGAGGCTAATCCGCTATGGTCGCCACATGGAACCTCTCCTAGGTAGTCCAGTAACGTGTGTACGATGCACCACTGTCAATTTACTGTATACCTCGCACCCTCACACCACAGAAATTGCTTCACGACTGAGAACTACAGGCTCCATGCCGACTTCTCTCCAAGAGACCTCTCCTGCCGGCCGCGGTGACCGAGCGGTTCTGGCATTGATGTGTGTGATGTCCTTAGGTTAGTTAGGTTTTTAAGTAGTTCTACGTTCTATGGGACTGATGACCTCAGATGTCAAGTCCCATAGTGCTAAGGCCATTTGCAGCATTTTTCGATCTCTCCTGGGAGTCCAGTAGCTGATACCCGATATACCACTGCCCGTTTACTGCAAACCTCGTACCCTTACAGTGACGATTCTACACAGAAATTGCGTCGCCACTGAATACTACACTTTCCATGCCGACTTCCATCCAAGAGACGGCAACCTCTACAGGGAGTCAAGTATTTTTATCCTATTCACCACTGCCCATTTCCTGTAAGCCTCACACACATACATTGATGATGCGACACAGAAATTGCATCTCGAATGAATACTACAGGCTATATTCCGGCTTCTCTCCAAGACACTACCGCGGCTACTGTCAGGGATTCGAACCTCCAATGGGGGTCCAGTAGCTTGTGTCCGATTCACAACTACCCGTTTACTTTAACCCTCGCACCCTTACATTCACGATGCGACACTGAAATTGCATCGCGACTGAAATTTGCAGGCTGTATGCCATCTTCTCTACAAGAGAGTAACTTTACTATCGTCACCACATGGAGCCTCTACTGTTAGTCCAGTAGCGCATATCTGATGCACAACAGCTTGCTCAGTGTAACCCTCGCACCAAAACGCTGACGAGAGACAGAAATTGTATCGTGATTGATAACTTTAGGTTCCATGCCGACTTCGCTCCAAGAGACTATCACGGCTACTGTCACCATAAGGAACCACTCCTGGGAGTACTGTAGCTTGCATCCGATGCATCACAGACCGTTTACTGTATCCCTCATACTCTCACGTTAGGTGACACAGTAAATGCTACCCGATTGCATACTACAGGCTCCCTACCGACGTCTCACCGACAAACTAAGCCTCCCACAGGATGTACATTGTCGGGGTCTTTCTGCTAGTGTACATCTGTGATACTGGCGGGGCAACAGTTACAATTTGACCCTCCCTTTTGAGACCAGTAGCTTGTAGCCAATGCGCCGCTGCCTGTTTACTGTAACCCTCGCACCCTACAATGACTACGTTACATAGAAATTGCTTCACGACTGTATACTACAGGTTCCCTACCGAGGTGGCTCTAAGAGACTAATTCCTTCCTCTGTAGTTGACTCGCCATTACGAGGGTGCTGGGCTATTGCATAAGCCTCGCGGACACTACCTGAGGCATTCTGCTAGCGTACATCTATGATACTGGTGCGGCTACTGTCACCACACGGAAACGCTTCTGGAAGCCCAGGAGCTTGTAATCGATGAGCCACTGTACGTTTACTGTAGACCTCGCACACTCATATTGACGATGCTAGACAGAAATTGCTTCACGATTGGTTGCTACAAACTCCCTAGCGACTTGTCTTCAAGATAGTAATGCCGTCGGCAGCAGTTTTCTCTTCATCGGCAGGCGCTGTGCTACTGAATGACTCTCAAGGTCTTATTCAGAGTCAGTCTGTTAGTGTACATGCATGATACTTGCGCCTCTACAGTCACTTGTTGGAACCTCTCGTGGGAATCCAGTAGCTTCTAACAATTGTACTGCAGCCTGTTTGCCGGAACCCTGGCACATTCACATTGACTAAGTGCGACAGAAATTGCCTTATAACTGCATTCTACAGCCTTACTGCTAACGTCTCTCCAAGAGAGGAATACCGCCCTCAGAAGTTGCTTCGCAATTAGGCGGGCGCTGTTACATGGCATAAGCGACAAGGCATTGTCGGAGTCATTGTGCTAATGTACATCTATGATACTTCCGCAGCTTCGGTCACCACAAGGACTCTCTCCTTAAGTCCAGTAGCTGTCCGTTTACTGTAACCCTCGCACCTTCATATTCACTATGTGTCACGGAATGAGTGGAATACAGTAAATAATTTGGTCAGAAAATGAAATACAGAATTTCCGTACACACAAATTGACTGAGAAAAGCCGTAAACGTTATCATAATAACGCCTCGTTCTTCTGGACAACATTCAAGAAAGATCTGGTGGTAATAGAAAATAAAACCCTCCACTTGTTTGCTAAGGAAATATAGTTACAGGAGATAAAGGAAGAGCTGACTTATTTAGGACTGTATTGAAGAACACCAGTTAGCGTTCCACAGGTAAATGTTCTGTTTCTTTACATAAGAATACAGTCAATTAACAAATCAGTCCTTTGTTAAATGCTGAAACACAACTGTATCAATATCAAGCGGTGTTACTGACTAAAGATCGGCAGATTATAGAAGCAATAAACAACGGTAAAAATAACGCTCTAGGTATCAAACGGTATGACTCGTAAAATCGTCAGACTAGCACCACAGGAACTAATGAAATCTCTTAGATATTTATTCTAGGCACTCATTAACAACAAAAATTCCAGCACAGTGAAAGGCAGCCAAGGTTGCTTTAATTCTAAAACCAGGAAAACCGTGTAGTGGTAATTTTGTTACCTGTTACTGGAAAACATTTTAGCGCATAATACTTGCCAGAATCCGAAAATTTGCCGATAAAGAAAAAAATTAATTTAATGTATATAAGCCGGTATTAGAAACGGGCACTCCACCGTCAAGCCTATGTTGAGAATATCTAGATGCAGCTCCGAGGCTCAAAATTTTAGAGACTGTGCGTTGACATCAGCGCTTGACATCGAAAGCAGCTTTGATAATGTCTGGCGTGATGGATTATAACATAAACGGACGAATATGGGGTTCCCTAAAAATTCGTCAAGCTAATAGCTAGTAGTCTAAATGACAGGCCAACCACAGTGTGTATAAACGGCAATAAATCAACATTACTTATCTCATATGCCGGATATCCCCAAGGAGTAATTTTATCCTCTTTAGTATTTCCATTATATACTGCCAACATTACACTTCCAGTGGAATGGAATGCTGATGACACTGCGTGTTGGTGCCATGTACCAACAAGTCAAAGCCTGAACATACTATCTACAGGTTATATTGAGAAACTAGAATCCTGACTTGTTCGGTGGAGGATGAGACCAAGTGCCAATAAAAGCCATCTTATAATACGCCATCATAAAAATCTTACTCAATTTCAACTGTAGGATACAGGAAATTTAAGAGTGCCCTTTGAGGAAATGAAGAACTACCGATAAAAGCAGCATACTATCTTGGAATAACCTTCGATAGAACTTCGACTTACATAGAGGAAAACATGGAATTTGTTGTGGTTGGCAGGAGAGCCAACACCGTATTGCTAAAGAAGGCCGAAAGGCACGCGTTTAGCTCACGCAGGCTGGCGTGAGGTCTGGAACAGGACAAGGAAATTAGAATTTAGAAACAACGGACGTAGCTGGTGGAATACTTAACTTTAATCCATTAATGATGCACGTCGCTCGTGACAGTACATGATTCACAATATCAATGGTAACTGAATATGGCGTCTTGCTAGGTCGTAGCAAATAACGTAGCTGAAGGCTGTGCTAACCATCGTCTCGGCAAATGAGAGCGTATTTTGTCAGTGAACCATCGCTAGCAAAGTCGGCTGTACATCTGCGACGAGTGCTAGGAAGTCTCTCTAGGCCTGCCGTTTGGCGGCGCTCGGTCTGCAATTACTGATAGTGGTGACACGCGGGTCCGACGTATACTACCGGACCGCGGCCGATTTAAAGGCTACCACCTAACAAGTGTGGTGTCTGGCGGTGACACCACAGAATTAATGCTGAAAGTTCGCAGAAAACTTGGACTATTAACACTCACCGCAGGGAGATTACTCGGTGCACATATATCTACACGCATAGCAGTTTCATTAGAGCTGTTATGGAATTAACTGCATCTGTCTGGATGACATCAATTGCCAATACTTCTATGATCTTCACTACTGAAAGCGTGACAACATAGCTGCCAGAATTGTATCCAGCACTAGTAGGAGAGTTTTGTATCCGTTATCCAACACCCAGCCACTAGAATATAGATTTATAATTTTGTCAGCTAACTTTGGGATATCACGAGTATCACTGAAAACGGTACTATTTAAACAACAATCGTCAGATTAAATTTCTTATAAGTACTCAAGTCCGCCATGTGTCATAACAAGTGCGACTGAAATAAAATAGCCAGGATCTTTCGAGGGAATCATAGACGAACAGGAGATCCTGCAACATCTAAAAGAGCCTCAAGACTAACTAAAAACAACAGCGACTGGGCTTTCAGGGGCGGTTTTCCCTCAGTTTTAAGGCATATGCCACGGTAACACATATCCCTCCTCACGAAAATCAATATAAAAAATTAAGCAATAAATGTAAATAGAATAATATGCGAGAACCCAAATTTAAATAAAAAAGAGTCACCACTTCGGAAAATATAACCTTTGGTCCAAACGAACTCAAATATTGTTCGAAAATAGGCCCGCCAACCCCATCGTAGATAGAATGATAGCTGAAAAATAAATAAATAATTTTGGTCCTAAAAGTGGTGAAGTGCTCACATGCCGAAGTATCGGCAGCTGTCGAAGATTTAGCAGTCAGTATTCGTGTAAGTTGTTTCAACAGCTTTTACGTCGGGAGGAACACAAGTTTCTCACATTTCTGCGGTGTTCATGTTCGTAAAGGCTTCTTATGTCTTAGTTATGCTTTGTGTATTGAATTCTACCACCGCTAGCGACTGTGTCAACACGAGGACTCTAACAAGCTGAGTTGGTAGCGCAAACAGCTTGACCTCTCTGGCCGGTGGCAGGTCACATCCTAGTGAAGTGCTGCAGACAACTACGCGCTGGAGAAATGGAATGTCTGACTGCTGGACTGTGACAGGTCATGTAAAGCAGGCCTGTGCATCTGAGCCGGTATGCTTTCAAGGGCTCTTTGCACGGTAATTAAGGGAATGGCTCCCACTCAAAATCCCGGCCGTCAGTGCCTCCTGCTCCTCAGCGGTATGTTCTCCAGCAGTGGCAGCGTTTGTGAGATCACAAGGGGGAAGGCCATGAAATTATAGCCGTATCCAATTTACGTAAGAGCAGTTGCATTCTGGTTAAGACAGACTCCACGGTACAATTTGCTGGCACAACTTCAACTATTTAATTACATTAAGTCCTACACTGACGTCCCGTATAGACGACGCACTGCTAAGCATCCCTAGCGTAGGAGAACCAATGAAACATTTGAAAGCAAATGAATCACCAGCTTCAGATGGAATCAAAGTTGGAATTTATAGACAGTACTCTACGGAACTGGCCCCTTACCTAACCGGCATTCATCGAAAAATCTATCGCCCAGCACAGTATCCCAAATGACTGGAAAAAGCGCAGGTGACTCTAGTAATTAAAAAAGGTAACTTTGGTTTGATGCACGTTCCTTCAGTTCAGATATATTAACGATTCATGAGACTGAGAAGCTTATTTCCACGAATCGGCATGGTTTCAGAAAGCATCGCCCTTGTGAAACTCAGCTTCCCTTTCTCTCGCATTCGCGAGGACGACGGTTCAATCCCGCGTCCGGCCATCCTGATTTAGGTTTTCCGTGATTTCCCTAAATCGCTCCAGGCAAATGCCGGGATGGTTCCTTTCAAAGGGCACTGTCGACTTCCTTCCCCGTCCTTCCCTAATCCCTAATCCGATGAGAGCGATGAACTCGCTGTCTGGTCTCCTTCCCCAAAACACCCCTCCCCCCAACACCCCTTTTTCTCACGACCCATGGATAAGGCGCAACTGATTCCATATTTCTAGATTCCAGAAAGCATTTGACATGGTGCCCCATTTAAGGCTGTTGACGAAGTTATGAACATATGGAATAAGTTCATACATATGTGAGAGGCCCGAAGACTTCTTAATTCATAGAACCCATTGTTCACGACGGCGAGTGTTCTTCAGAGGCAAGGGTATCGTCTGGAGTGCCACAGGGAAGTGTGATAGGACCGCTGTTGTTCTCTGTATAAATAAATGGTTCGGTGGACAGAGTGGGCATCAGTCTGCGGTTGTCTGCTGATGATGCCGCAGTATACGGTAAGGTACCGAAGTTGAGTGACTGTAGGAAGACACAAGATGGCTTGGTGTGATGAATGACAGTTAGGCCTAAATGTGGCAAATGTAAGTCAGTTCGGATGTGCAGAATGGTCGGATACAATATTTGTAGTGTCCTGTTTGCAACAGCCAAAGCCGGCCACTGTGGCCGTGCTGTTCTACGCGCTTCTGCTGCTACAGTCGCAGGTTCGAATCCGGCCTCGGGCTCGGATGTGTCTGATGTGCTTACGTTAGTTAGGTTCCATTAGTTCTAAGTCTAGGGGACTGATGACCTCAGATGTCAAGTCTCATAGTGCTCTGAGCCATTTGTGTCCTTCTGACACACTCCAGTTCTTTAAATATCCAGGCATAAGGTTACAAGGCGATATGAGTAGATCACTAATGAGGAGGTACTGAATAGAACTGGCGAGAAGAGAAATTTGTGGCACAACTTGACTGGAAGAAGGGATCGCTTGGTAGGACATATTATGAGGCATCAGGGAATCACCAATTTAGTATTGGAGGACAGTGTAAAGGGAAAAAATCGTGGAGGGAGACCAAGAGATGAATACACTAAGCAGATTCATAAGGATGTAGGTTACAGTAGGTACTGGGGCATGAAGTAGCTTGCACAGAATAGAGTAGCATGGAGAGCTGCATCAAACCAGAGTCTGGACTGAAGACCACAACAACAACAACAACAACAACAACAACATTAAATGTAACGAGCATGTAAGAACTGTGTTAGAGAAGGCGAATGGTTGACTCCTATCTGTTGGGAGAATTTTAGGAAAGAGTGATTCACCAGTCAAGGAGACCGCATATAAGACACTGGTGAGAGCTATTTTTGAATACTAATCGACTGTTTGGGATTCATACCAGGTCAGACTGAAGTGGGGAAGATAACGAAGCAGTTCAGAAAAAAAAATGTGGTTAGTCCTAATGGGACCTAATTGCTGGGGTCATCTGTCCCTAAGCCTACACACTACTTGATCCTACTTAAAGTGACTTAATCTATGGACAACACACACTTCCATGTCAGAGGGAGGTCTTGAATCTCTAGATGAAGATGTGTAGCTAAGTTCTGAAGGGCGCAATCGGGACACACAGAGCAAACTCCAAAGGATATGCGATCCGACCTTCATATTTCCATCAGCCTTGCGGTAGGCGTGACGGGGCGCGACAGTGGTTCGTTTACACTGTCAGACTCCTCATCCCAGAGTAGCACTCACACCGAACGATCTCAGTTAGACTGTTTAAAATATCTTTAATCATATGCCCTGTTCTTTTTTCCTCTCTATAGTCCTCTGCAGCCACACAGAAACAATTTGCTGATACCTTAACACATGTCATGTCAAGCATTGGCTTCAGTTGTTTTTTGAAGTAATTGAAGGTAAAAGACGATTAATCCAAGAGTAATAATAATAATAATAATAATAATAATAGGAAATTTGATAGTAATCATGACAGCTGTCACCCCCATGAGTAAACTGTTCTATTTTCCTACATAGTGTCTACTACTTGAGCACACTGAGGGATTCTCATCTGTGGCACCAAAATGAGCATGCAATGATGACTGTATCAACGGAGATATGAACAGTGGGAATAAAGTGCTGCAAGAACGTACCCATATTATAACTTCTAACCCTAAATGACGTAACATGAAAATAGCATTTCTGTCTTGAAAAATTTGTCGGGATTTTCCATGTTATTTTGTTTCTTCCATGATCTGGTCTCTAGTAATCGGAACAATAATAAATCACGTCAACTAATTTTCTTCAGCTCTTCCAGTGACATTTAGCAAAGTAATGATCACAACGTGTAGGTTTTCTGGGATGGCGTCTTCATTAATTGAAACTTACGAGCTAAGAGTAAGTCATCCAACAGTAGAAATTGTTCCTCCTGACGTTTCGTTGCCAACTACAGGCAACATCTTCGGAGATGAGACGCTTCTCGCAGTTAGTAACGAAACGTCAGGACGAAGAATCTCTACTGTTGCCGTTGGCGTCTTAGCCCGCATGTTTTAACTAATAAGGTAATAATCACGCGATCGAGGAACAGAAAAAATTCTGTTTTACAGAAACGAAAGGGGGTGTTTCATCTGCAATATCCAACTTTCTTTCAGCGTTAGTATAGCACATTATTCTTCGTTAGACGAAGGAGTAGGGCACCAGAATTTTACTTTTTTTTCACATTAACAACCTGTATTACCTCTTTTCCGTAATCATCACAATGAGTAAGCTCTGCAGTGTCTGTCTTTGCAGAATCTTGGAACTTTATTTCGCCAGAAAAAAAGTCAGTACAACCTTTCAGAGTTTTTTCAATTCACTCAGGATCTATTGTTGCAACAGCGCTTAAGGAATACATGAAATCAGGTTGCCTTCCATTCAGAAAGCTGTTGCACTCAGCGACTGTTATATTGACTTGTAAATAATAGATTTCAGCTATCAGTTGTCCTTTTTATTTAATTTGTTTTATTGGCAGATCCCGATTTCAGCTAGAAACTATTCATTCTCACTGCACTACCTCCTTTTTTTTTTAAATTTTTGATCAATGCAGTTAATGCCTGTTCGTAGGGCTTCAGCCACAGTTCATTGAATACTCAATACTGAGTATTTAATGAACTGTGGATGAAGCCCAACCAACAGGCATTACATGATCAAAAATGATAGCGCATTGAGAATGGCGAGTTTGTAGACGAAGTCTGGATCTACAAACAAACTAAATTGAAAAGGATCACTGGTAGCTGAAATCTATTATTTACAAGTCAATATAAGAAATGCTTAAATTTACCCATGCTGAAACACCCATATAAGTACGTGGTGTAGCCTCCTTGTGTGGGAATGCAGGTGCTGACTCTGGCATCCAGTTAATCGTAGACATGGCGAATATCGTCCTGGATTACGTTACGCCAAGCCTGCTCTAAAACGCTCACGCAGTTCTGTAAGATTTGTTGATTGACGAGTCGCGTGAGTCACTTCTCGCTCCATCATATGCAACACGTGCTCATGTGCAGGTGATTCTCTCCAGGGATGTTGTTGCACGTTCTGCAGAGCACGTTGGCTTTGAAGAGCAGTGCGTAGGCGAGCCCTATTGGAGCAACGAGTGACTTTCCTATTGCAAGGGCTGCAAAAGAACAGATCTAACAACATTCTGTACGTACTGAGCACTGCCGCCCCCCCCCCCCCCAAAAAAAAAAACAACATAAGGCCTGTCACGGGCCAGTGTGTCTTGGACAAATGCACTCTATGCAGCAAGACCCACACAAGGTATACCATGTACCCACAGACTACCGTCATTTGTGTACAAGCAGAATCTACTTCCATT
Source organism: Schistocerca gregaria (assembly GCF_023897955.1). Lineage (NCBI taxonomy): Eukaryota > Metazoa > Arthropoda > Insecta > Orthoptera > Acrididae > Schistocerca > Schistocerca gregaria. The sequence goes on from NC_064920.1 coordinate 101,550,496, forward strand.
GCTGAGGACCACCGCACGTCATTCCATCTTCCAAATGATCCAGTGATGGCACCAGTCGAGCCGTGCACGTCGATGCTGTCGTCTACCTTGAAGAGAGGCTACAGGTTTACATACTCGTAGTCCTTTGCAACAGTTTTTGTGACACTGTTGGGCTGTCACAAGCCCACTTATCTGTCCTGTGGTAGCTGTACGCTCTGTCACAGCTGCCCTTACAGTACGACGATCCTGGCGGGCGTCTGTGCTGGGTGGAAGTCCAGAACCTCGTCTACGAGTGTGAGAACTGTTCATGTGACCGCTTGTACCAGCATCACTGCACAATGAAGCAGAGTGTCCCACTGGTGTGTCAAATCTCCCGGAAAGACCATGCCTCCTTTCAGAAGCCCACAACCTGACCCCTCTTAAATTCGCTCATTTGGCTATAGGAAGCACGAGTGCGTCTCCGTGGCGTGGTTCCCTGCTTGCCTCACACGTTTGCATCACACTGACCTTCTGACTGTGAGCAGACCCTATTAAATTATAGACACAGATGGCGGTCTGGTGACTGTGAAACTATATTATGTGTTGGTGGATGATTCTCAAACCATTATCAATGTCCCGCAGGTGCCATGTGCGGTGGTAGGATCAAAATTGGCGTCGTCTTTCCATGTGCATTAATTTTTCTTTTCGGGCGGTGTACTTGTTCAAAGTTCCTTTTACGTGTATGATTAGTCAGGCAAGCCAAATGCTAGGCTTTATAAAAATGTTCCGATCAATTCTGTTCAAAATTTTACGCAGGAGACTGTTATGAGTGTACAACAACGACTCCTGCGCTTTTTGGCTTCCAGCCGATTGGGTGAGCGCCAGCGCTTTCTGAGCTTTTGGGCGATTGGTTGACCGTCGCATCCACATTGTAGTCAAGCACGTCAACGGCGCCTGACAAAGGTATCTGTTTTGGACTGGCGCTCTTCCTGGCATCAGCATGGTGAGTGGTTCAAAAATGGTTCAAATGGCTGTGAGCACTATGGGACTTAACTTCTGATGTCATCAGTCCCCTAGGACTTAGAACTACTTAAACTGAAGTAACCTAAGGGCATCGTAATCCTAATGACATCACAAACATCCATGCCCGAGGCAGGATTCGAACCTGCAACCGTAGCGGTCGCGCGGTTTCAGACTGTTGCACCTAGAGCCGCCTTGCCACTCCGGCCGGCATGCATGGTTCGCTCTCTTGGTATAAGTTTAATTTTGACTTGAATCCTTTTTCTCTTTTCATTGTAAGTGGTCATCACGTTTACATAAATTAACACTCAAGAGAATTAAAGCTTTTGGCTATCCTGAAGAGGGTATCACTTTCAATCATTGTTTGAATCCTTTAAGTATTTTCTCTTCATTGTAAGTGGTCATCACGTTTACTTAAATTAATACTCAAGAGAATTAAAGCTTTTTGCTATCGTGAAGAGGGTATCACTTTCAATCATTGCTTGAACCTGTGTGAAACGTATCAATAAATGCTTTTCTCACAGAGTAGAATAAAAATATGGATCTACTCCCAGATTTGCGTCTGCCCAGATTTATAAGTTTGACTACATTTTGTTGGGCTCATTTAGAGTCTATCCACAAATGAACCAGTACCATTATATCCCAATGAGTGCGATGAAGAGATTGAATACTGGTAAGCCAGGGATCTTACAACTGTAGTCAGCATGGTGAGTTCTTTGATTTCTTTGTGATGCATCTCTAGTGACTGTGCATCTTGTTTTGCATGTCGTGCGTAACATCCTCCCACATATTGTTAACCTGTATAAGCGTTACAGATCTTACTACATCCCGAAGTATGTTCATATCCTGAGGACTTCTGTACAAAGACATCTTGTTGATAAGAAAAATGTTTATTAGAAATCCTCTCCTCTGTGAAGGAATCATATTAAGCGTAGCATTACCTTTGGGGGCAGAAACTTCGTGGGCCCACAGACTTTATATTTGTATCTACAACCTTCGATTAATGAACTTGAAATAAAAGCTAACTGTTCATTGCTGCATTTAAAACAGAGTTATTATCGAATTTGTTAAAATAACTTACTTATAATTCATTTATTTGTTTTAATTCTCCATATGCGTTAATAGTACACCCCCCCCTCCCCCTCACACCATCGCCACCACTCAACGGTAATACCAAGCAAAGAGTTTATATAATTGCGACTTTGGTATTAAATATTTAAAACGAAACGAACATTTGCATTTTTGGTTCAAATAAATAAAATGGCTCTGAGCACTATGGGGACTTAACATCTGAGGTCATCAGTCCCCTAGAACTTAAAACTAGTTAAGCCTAATTAACCTAAAGACAGCACACACATCCATGGCCGACGCAGGATTCGAACCTGCGACCGTAGTGGTCTCGCGGCTCCAGACTGAAGCGCCTAGAACCGCTCGGGCACCCAGGCCAGCTTGCATTTTTGCCATCAAACATATTTTATGAAGTCGACCGTTTTTATTTTCGTTGTTTCTCCTGCTGTTGAGCAAGTAACATGAATATACAAAGTTTACCTACTAGTTGTGTTGAAAGAGTGCTTGAAGAAGTCTTGAACAAATTAGATTTAGATGAAAGTTAAGTGGATGATGATGTGGAAGAAATTGGAACTGATTCACCGCCTGAGAATGAAGTTGAGGTCCTGCCCAGCCCACCGTATGCTAACGATACTAACCGTGGTAAACGTATTACCAAAAGTGGACGCATGTTACGGAGCCATTTCGAGAATATCGGCGTTCTGTACAAACTATCGTACGACTAGGAACGGGTGCTAAGACAACAAGGAAGAAATGAATCCCCGAAAGAAGCTATAGCGCTCTTTTTACGTCTCGTGTTATGAGTCTAATAAAACTACACTCTAATGGAGAACCTTCCCTCCGTATTGAACACACAGATGAAAATGAGTTATTTTTTAATGAAGGGCTCTTACTGATCATAGGTTCATATCACGACGGTAAGATACCTGTATAAGATCAATGGTCTATACTTCAGGGCAAACAAGTGTAGCATGGGTCAATGAGTTGGACCCGATTTACGACCTGTCAACACAGTCCATGAGATATTGTCTTTGTTCCTTGGACGCTGACCATTTAATATTTAAAAGGAAAACCTGGAAAAAAAACTGAATTCTAATTAGAATGTCGTCTGATTCTGAGTCTAGATACGTGATCTACATGGACGTCTGCACACGAATGTCTGGAAATGCAGATCATCAGAATGGACCGACGGATATTGCAAAGAGACAAATAAAAACTCATTGAGAAATCAGACCGCAATGATACCGCGGATCGGCACTACACTCCAGAACTTGCTGAGACACTTTTGAATGATTTTCACCTCACACTTGTTGGCAACCTGCTACCGAACAAACGCAGCATACCTGAAAAGCAAAAGACTACAGCTAGACCTAGCGTACAGTCATCCACCTTTGCATATACGGACTGACAGACACAACTCTAGTCAATGAGAAACCAAAGCGACTGTTACTAATCTTTTCTACTTACAACTCGGAAGGGGTGATTAGGCAATATAAAGAAATGAGAAATATAAAGAGGTGTGGACAACATAGACCAAATACCAAGACATTACATCACAGAGACAAGAAGAAAAAGATGGTCTACGTCCATTCTCTACACACTTTTGGACATAGCGTCCACAGTTCGTGGTCTCGTTTCCCTCGCAACGGGGACCGGGTTCGATTGCCGGCGGGGTTAGTGATTTTTCCTGCCTCGACTAAGTATTGTTGTGTCGTCTTCATCATCATCATTCATCCCCATTACGGTCGGAGGAAGGCAATGGCAAACCACCTCCACTAGGACCCTGCCTAGTACGGCGGTGCGGGTCTCCCGCATCGTCCCCTACGCTCATAGGAGTGGAGTATGGGACCTCAACATCATCATTTTGACATAGCAGCAACAAATGCAAATTCAGTTTTCCGCCTCAACTTTCCAAATTGGAAAAATAATTTTCTAAGTCGCAGAAGAGCTTTTCTCACTAACCTAAGTCATGAATTAATAAGGTCTGATAAACAGTGACAAAATTCGTATGAGCTTCAGAAGCCAGTACTAATGGCAATGACAGCTAGCCTGTGCTATGGAACCGTCACCGTCAACTGCAGAGACAGGAATACGTGAACTATGCCAAATTTCCTGGCAAGAATGTGTGGCTAAAAAAAAAATGTACAACAATTTGTAAAAATGAGTTGTTACCTGCTGTCAGGCCTGCAAACACGTCTGTGGAAAACTTCACAAGAAGACAACGTTGTTTGAAGAATGTATATCAGAGTGAGATAGTAAATTCTGTTTGCTTCATGTAGTCGATGGAAATCAAATAGTTGTTTTTACAAGACAACGCAATTATGAACGTTATTGGAAAAAATTATCGAAGTGACTTTTATGATTCATTGGTTCTGTTCGTATTACAATTTAATTCTTTCTTATCGAGTATAAAAATATAATGTCTAAGCATTTCTAAGGGTTCTCATTGGTATCAGAGGTAAATAAACTTGAATTATGATGAATTATATTGCCACTTTCTTTCGGGCCTCTGAGATCCCAAACCCACTCCTCCATCGTTGCTATTTCTCGTATATGCAAAAAATAATGGTTTTAACAATTCCAGTGTTAATAACTTTGTCCTATTTTAATATACAGGGTGTGCCAGTTATCTCGTCCACCCAAAATATCTCTGGAACAACAACAGCTATTGGAAAACGACTTTCACCGGTATCAATGTAGGGCTGGGGCCCATGAATGTACATATTTGGAAACATTCTAAAACGAAAGCATATCTGTTTTTTAACACAAACTTATGTTTTTTTTTAAATGGACTACCTATATTTTTTCTTCAGCAATCCATAGCATGACAGAGCGCATACCCAATGGCGTTGATAACATCGCAATATTCCCATTACGTCCCGAGTTATTGAGATGCGAAGTTGACGCTTGAAACACCCGACATGCGCTACTAGCGCACGTCCTGAGGCTCAGGCGAGAACCGCATGCTGCCCGTAATCGCGATGTGATTGACATGCGTAATCACACTTGCATACTTATCAAGAGGTCCGAAACGAATAATACGGTCTGCTGCCATCCTGCTGCGATTTCGGGCAGCATGGGATTCACGCCTGAGCCTCAGGGCGTGCGCTACCAGCGCATGTCGGGTGTTTCAAGCGTCAACTTCGCGTCGCAATATCTCGGGATGTAATGGGAATATTGCGATGTAATCAACGCCATTGTGTATGTGCTCTGTCATGTTATGGATTGCTGAAGAAAAAATATAGGTGGTCCATTTAAAAAAACATAAGTTTGTGTTAAAAAACACATATGCTTTCGTTTTAGACTGTTTCCAAATATGTACATTAATGGGCCCCAGCCGTATATTGATACTGGTGAAAGTCGTTTTCAAATAGCTGTTATTGTTCCAGAGATATTTTGGGTGGACAAGATAGCTGGGACACACTGTATAGTGAAAGAGTTGAGAGAGAAAATCTTATGAGCTAATACATGCTTGTCTCATAGAATATTTTCCACTTTTGTTGTTCCCTCAATTTTCCAATTGTGAACCCTGCTTGAGAAATGTATAATAATGTTTGGTAATACTCATTCCTGGCTTGTCGAGCTGAAGTTTCAGTATTAAATTCCATTTCACTTGCCAAATAATTCATTGGGTCAAACGTAAGTAAAATTTCATAAAGACTTCGCATGACATGGCATGACGCGATGGAACTGGGTTATAGAAAATGTTTAGCTACTATTAATAAGAATCACAATAGGAACAAAAAGGCTTAAATATAAACCACGAGTGTACAACTTTTGTAGCATGGCTCTTGGCAAGAAAATTTAGTTCATGGACAGTAGAGTAAACTGCACTTTTCATGGGTTCATGGGGAAACTTTTCCACAGGATTCAGTGTTGCGGCAATCTGCCGTTTTTCACACTCAGACTGTAATACGTATATAAGGCGTAACGCTGTAACTGACTTGTTCCTTTACTTCTGTCATACAGTTACGTTTGCTTATTGATTTTTCTGTGATGATACACATACTGACACGTCTGTTACTTTATATGTGTGATTATTTGTTTGTGTGTGTGTGGGGGGGGGGGGCAATTTTATAAATTTCTGCATCAATTTTACGTGGATATGGATAGTCGATAGCAATTACTCACTTAAAGGAGAATACGTTAGCCTTATAAACAGTGGTCATAATGGTCCACTCACGAACTAAACGCTTGGTCAGTGCTACTTCTTGATGCAAGAAATGACAGAACTGTCAGTGTATCATCCCGTTAGGTGGTGACACGTGTAACAGAGGCGTTAGCGAGGACATGAATTTTCTGAGCCTACGTTTGCGACTGAATGACCAGGAGACAACTCTTGCGCATCCCGACCAGTCACAGTCGGTGTAGGGCGAGGTTGGTAACCTTCTGTTCCTCGCTATGATGCACAACAGAGCAGGAGAAACTTTTTTTCAAGCTCAGTTAAATGAACTATCTCAAGCACAAAATACGAGCGTTAAGGAGAAATTTGATGCGCAGAATGCTAGTGTCTAGGTACAAAGTGTTAAATTAGGTACGTTGCAGCAGAAACCAGATGCACTGTGGAAGATAATTTTCATATTTCGACAAAACCGCGTGACAATTCTAACGTGTTATTTAATTCACATTTACAGAAAGAGAGAAAATTCATGACAACACTTGCTGATTTCCTTGCGCACAAATGGAACGATCAGAACGAAAAGTGATTGGTAGAACTTCGTAGAAATTTCAGTTTTAAAATTATTTCAACCAATTTTAAGAAAGAAGTCTCAAAAAGTAAGGAAACATGACAGTCAGCTAAAAGGAATGTAAGTGAATTGCAAATTGATCATATTAGTCCATGAGAAACTAAACATGAAGTCTCAAAAATTCAGCAGTTCTTAAATGTAATACTAATTTGATACTTGCAAAATCCAGCCAGTGTTACTACCAAATTACTGGAACAGAAGGTAACCACAAAACTGGGAATAGCGCAGGGAGAACGGTATCGAAACTTCCTTTTCTTGTATAGTGAATGTTCTTTCAGACAAGTTAGGACCTCGTTTCACGTAGGAGGAATTTTCTGCAAGGTTTGGATTTCCTGGTATTAATAACTGAGACGTGCTATGTAAAGACAGTTCTCCATTAGAGTTTCGTTAATGAAAGACACGAAGTTTGACAGATGCCATCTGGAGGAAGTCAGTTAAGTGACTGGAAACAGATGAAGAGTATCGAGATTTAGAGTTCCTTTTCATATTTCTTTTTTTTAAATTATAATATTTTTTATGAATTCCTAGACACGGAGGTTGTCCCAAGTCATTCCTAGATGCGACAGTGGCCCCGTGCTTGAGTGAGGAAATGAATCGCAGGAATTGAACAATATGTATACAGGGTGTTACAAAAAGGTGCGGCCAAACTTTCAGGGAATATTCCTCATGCACAAAGAAAGAAAATATATTATGTGGACATGTGTCCGGAAACGCTTACTTTCCGTGTCAGAGCTCATTTTATTACTTCTCTTCCAATCACATTAATCATGGAATGGAAACACGCAGCAACAGAACGTACCAGCGTGACTTCAAACACTTTGTTACAGGAAATGTTCAAAATGTCCTCCGTTAGCGAGGATACATGCATCCACCCTCCGTCGCATAGAATCCCTGCCGCGCTGATGCAGCCTGGAGAATGGCGTATTGTATCACAGCCGTCCACAATACGAGCACGAAGAGTCTCTACATTTGGTACCGGGGTTACGTAGACAAGAGCTTTCAAATGCCCCCATAAATGAAAGTCAAGAGGGTTGAGATCAGGAGAGCGTGGAGATCATGGGATTGCTCCGCCTCTACCAATCCATCTGTCACCGAATCTGTTGTTGAGAAGCGTAGGAAGACTTCGACTGAAATGTTCAGGAGCTCCATCGTGCATGAACCACATCTTGTGTCGTACTTGTAAAAGCACGTGTTCTAGCAGCACAGGTAGAGTATCCCGTATTAAATCATGATAACGTGCTCCATTGAGCGTAGGTGGAAGTACATACTGACGAAACTAAAACGAGCTCTAACATGGAAATTAAGCGTTTCCGGACACATGTCCACATAAGGTATTTTCTTTCTTTGTGTGTGAGGAATGTTTCCTGAAAGTTTGGCCGTACCCTTTTGTAACACCCTGTATATATGGTAAAGTTAGTACTGTAGAGAAGATTATTTACTGGTCATTAGCAGAAGTATCATAGAGGAGCGAGCAGTAAGCGGCGCACAACGACTCAAGGTGACAGAACCCAAGGACGTAACGATCAGCGCACGAACGATCGGGACAGGATGATCATCCACACTGAGCGTAAATTATGTAAAGCAGGAAGTAAGAGGATGGCCAACATTATGAGAAACGCCCACCTTTTTTTTTCCATTTCTGACACCAACAGCTTATGGTAATTCATTATTCTTAATGAGAGGGCAGAGGTAATCCTTGCTGTGTCTCAGGTCGGTACTGCAGACAATACAGAAAATCATGGACGCGAACCCATCGAAATCAGAAGATACTCCATCGACATCAAAAGAGGGTGAATATTTTAAAAAAAGAATGTAGTTCAGATGTGTAAGGCGAACCAACTTTTCAGTGTCTAGTGTGAGTATATTATTATGTCAGTCAGGTCATGCAAGGATACGAAATGTCTATTTGCTTTATCACCTTTTCTTTGTGCATAACATAACGCACAGTTTCTAATAGCATTCGCAAATGCGGTTTTAGGTGAATATCCGCTATGGAAGACCGAGAAAAAAGAAGAATTGACGCATTGGGTACAATGTTTTCAATAGTGTTGTTCTTCTTTATTATTATTCAGTAGTTTGGTTGTGTTTATGTGGTTTTATTAGCTGTAAGTAGTCAACTGCACACATCAAAAAAAGTTGAGCATCATAAAGGTTCCAAGAGTTCCGGAACCTGTAAAGAAAACTGTAACAGAGATCAACATAAAAATCATTTCCACCATTTTTATTTGCTCACGACAATCACACATTCCATGCTGTACTACCATACAGCGAGACCTTCAGACGTGGTGCTCCAGATTGCTGTAAACACCGGTACCTCTAATACCCAGTAGCACGTCTTATTGCATTGATGCACGCCGGTATTCGCCGTGACATATTTATCCACAAGTTCATCAAGGCACTGTTGGTGCATATTACCCCACTCCTCAACGGCTATTCGGAGTGGTTGGTGGGTCACGTCGTCCATTAACAGCCCTTTTCTATCTATCCCAGACATGTTCAACATGGTTCATGTCTGGAGAACATATTGGCCGCTCTAATCGAGCAAAGCCCTTGTCCTGAAGGAAGTCATTCACCAGATGTGCCCAATGTGGGCACGAACTGTCGTCAATGAAGAGTAATGCCTCGCAAATTTGCTACCGATACGGTTACACTATAAGTCGGAGGACGGCATTCACATATCGTACAGCCGTTATGGCGCCTTCCATTACCACCAGCGGCGTACATCGGCCCCACATTATGCTACTCCAAAACAGCAGCGAACCTCCTCCTTGCTGTACTTGCTGAACAGGCGTTCATCCTGACTGAGTTGCCTTCAAACACGTCTTTGACGATTATCTCGTTGAAGGCATATGCGACACTCATCGGTGAAAAGAACGTGATGCCAATCCTGAGCGGTCCATGTTGTTGGGCCCATCTGTACCGCGTTGCATAGTGTCATGGTTGTAAAGAATGACCTCGCCATGGACGTCGACCGAGCGAGGTGCCGCAGTGGTTAGCACACTGGACTCGCATTCGGGAGGACGACGGTTCAATCCCGTCTCCAGCCATCCTGATTTAGGTTTTCCCTGATTTCCCTAAATCGTTTCAGGCAAATTCCGGGATGGTTCCTTTGAAAGGGCACGGCCGATTTCCTTCCCAATCCTTCCCTAACCCGAGCTTGCACTCCGTCTCTAATGACCTCGTTGTCGACGGAACGTTAAACACCAACCACCACCACGACCACCATCACCACCACCATGGACGTCGGGAGTGAAGTTGCGCATCATGCAGCCCACTGCGCATCGTCTCAGTCGTAACACGACGTCTTGTGGCTGCAAGAAAAGCATTATTCAACATGGTGGCGTTGCTGCTCCGAGCCATAATCCGTAGGCAGCGTTCATCCACTGCAGTAGTAGCCCTTGGGCGCAGCAGCGAAGCATGTCAACGACAGTTCCTGTTTCTGTATCTCCTCCATCGCTTTGGTTCACTCCGAGGCGCCTGGAAACTTCCCTTGTTGACAGCCCTTCCTGGAACAAAGTAACAATGCGGGCGCTATCGAACCGCGGTATTGACCATCTGGTTAGCTACAGTACCTCCTCCCTGGTGGAATGACTGCAACTCATCGGCTGTCGGACCCCCTCCGTCTAATAGGAGCTGATTATGCGTGGTTGTTAACATCTTTGGGCGGGTTTAGTGACGTCTCTGAACAGTCAAGGTGTCTGTCATACAATATCCACAGTCAACATCTGTCTTAAGGAGTTTTGGGAACTGGGGTGATGCAAAACAGTTTTTGGTGTGTGTATAAAGTTGTGTGACTCAGGTTTGTACTTATTTGCATGTCTAGTAAAATGGGAGGAATGTGCAGTAGTTACCAATGAACAGGTCGTATTCTTTGCATTTTGTAGTATGATCCTACCTTATTCTGGTAATTACTGGAAAGAACGAACCGCCACTGTATCAACGGAAGTCGTGCCTAAATGGATGATAGAACTCTTTCGTAGTTTCTTTTCAATAAGTTGTCTTTTGGTGGTGGTTTCTATAAATTTTGCTTCCGCCTTCTTGTTCTAAGATGGGCCGCATCATTCTATTTCAAGATGTTTGTCATGTACAAATATTTGTTAATAATATCATTGAGAAGTTCGTCTAAAAAAGAAATCTCTGTAACACTAAAGTAAGAGAGTTTCTAGTGTACCTGATACCGGGGGAGTAATGGGAGCCCATTCGGAAAAGCAGGAATTTTTATGTGGGTTATGTAACTGTCACACTGGCATTGTATTTTGATATTCTTTTGTATCCAAACTAATAACTCTGTTTGTGTTAAGAGGCATTTCGTAATGTGATGGGAAGACGGCTATTTTGTGCGTGAACGGCGGCCGATATTTCCAAGGTGAGCCTTCCGTGTACGCAAGCGGGCAGAACCCGATGGGCGATGCGCCGCCAACAATACCTGTCTGCCAATGTCTTCTTTCACAACTCTGCAGTGCTACTCTTACTCTCTAGGCTCTACCTACTTGGCAGGTGGCTCTACCTACCGTCAGGTGTTCTCGGCGACCCCTGCAGACAACACCCTAGGACGCATCAGGCCTGCACCTGCTGCTTGGGGAAATACCAGGTGTATGTTTCTGTCGCCGTGAGCATTTCTCTCAATGAGCGCTTTGCCAACAGCCCTGCTCACGATGCCACATTTCGGTCGTTCGCCCACGGTCATCGATTGTGGTTGCAGGCAATCTCTCAATGGAAACAGCGTCAGAAAATTTAGACTACTACAGCTTGTTCTGACAGGGTTATTTTTAATACGACTTTCCCACATATTTTTGGTGTGAAGGCCTGTATAAATACAGGAGACATGTTTTGCTTTCGTGTGATATGCATTTGTACGCATATTATGAGGGAACTACTGTTGAACTTTGTCATGAGCTCTAATTAAATGTCTGTCACTTTCAGTGAGACCGGTACGATCATCATCAAATAAAAAAAGGGAAAACTTCGTCAGCTTAAATTAAGGAAATGTGAGACTGTGAACTGATATATATCAAGAGTGGGTAGACCTCGACAAATCACAAAGTTTTGATTTGTTGGTGTCATGAACACAGTGATAGTTGCCTGAAAACCCAGAGTAAATGCTTCCTAATGAAGATGGAGGTAGAACATTTGAAACTGCATAAACCTAGGTTGACTCTTAACTTACGAGTGAAAGATAAATCGCGACAGGGGCAAATGATAAATGCGAGACGCTAGTCTGTGAAATGACACCTCGTTTATCTGTCTGGCAGCAAATTTTCATGATCTCTCCATGACCGCCACCCTAGTTTACAACTGAGAAGAAATGTCAGCCTTTCAGCCTTAACGAAACTTCCCGTCACCCCCCACCCCCCCCCCCCCTATCGGCTGCTGTTAAAATCGTGTGAAAAACCTGAGTGAGGTAGCGCAGTGGTTAGCACATTGACTAGATTTTGTGAGGACGACGGTTCAGACCCTCGGCTGGCTACATACATTTAAGTTTTCCATGATTTCCGTAAATCACTCCAGGCAAATTCCGGGATGGTTCAATCGAAAGGGCACAGCTGATTGCCTTCCCCATACTCGAGAAAACCCTAGCTTGTGCTTCGTCTTTAAGACCTCGATGTCTGCGGGACGTTAAACCCAATCTTCCTTCTTTCCTTCTTCTCGTGTGACAAGTGCAGTGGTGTAGATACAAAAAACGAAAAAATAAACCTCAGTGATTTTCTATTCATTATGTGTTTTCTTCTGAAATCGTCTTAAGGATAGGTATTAGTAATACTTTGGTCTCGTAAGCCACACTGTTCATTTCATTCAATAGTTTTTCATAAATATTCATTTTTGTTAAAATGTTTTGTTATATTATTATGATGACACGTTTGTAGTGCCAGTAAAATATCTTTTCTTTCAGTTATGCACGCTAAGATTGTTTTAGACACATAGTCATTAAGACACGATTTATACATATCCCCTCTTTTTATTGACATAAGCACTGATATATCATGATGAGAAATCTTGTGAAACTTATGTATTAATATGATTTTTGTAAAATTGCAAAGCCCAGTAGGATACCTTGACAGTGACACATGTTAAATTATGTATAGCCAAACAACCGTAAAAATGGGTTTTTAGCCTTTTGGAGGTTTATCATGGTGTTCTCCACAGCCAATTTGTTTGGAATATATACTAAAACATTGTTTTGCTTAATGTACTGTGAAATTAGTAACGTTTCATTTGGTGGGTGTAAATCTGTTTGTGAATCCTGCGACGGCGAGAATAACTTTTTCCTGTTGTTTTCTTTTAATGAGGGTCACTATTGCCAAACTTTTGTTGAGCTTTGTGATTTATTTTGTGTTAGTGAGTTTAATTTACACATGATCATTAATTGGTATTCATTTGAAATAGTTTCTACAGAGAACAGGGCTTACATTTCCCAAGTGTGGCTCTGTTTGCTGCATACTTTTCCTATTTGTCATATCATAACATGAAGTCTAACGCCATTTCCCTTCTCAGCATTGGTGTGATGAAAGGTGCCTATTTAAGACTATTTACACCATGCATTTATTTTTATTTTTTGTGTTTCATACTAGTAATCGGTCTTCTCCCGTTCCCACAATCCCCACCATGTATAAGCTGTGCCCTTTGTGATATGTGGTTAATTGAATAACCAAACGGATCAGTAGAGATAAAGGTACATTTTCGTACTTCTATTTTTTCGGTCTTGGGAACTTTCCATTTAGTCCACGTTCAAACATAGCTTGTGGCCTGATGTGGCTGAGGACAATGAACATCCTGCCTCTTTGTGATTCACCAAGCCAGCCAAATGCGCGAAGTCATCGAAATTTTCCTCTCAATTCTGCTCAATATTTCGTCTAGGAAAGTAGTGGCTAAGTGCGGCACAAGTCTTTCGAAATTCCCAAAACCCTAATCCCTTTACATAGAAAGGAACGGATACTATGAACTACTAATATGTGGTATTTAAAATAATGTGGCATGGGGGGGGGGGGGGCGGTTACCTGCTACAGAGTGGCTCCAGGGACAATCTCCTCATTTTAAACACTTCCGCTGGCCACCAAACTGTCTTACCTGGTGTTCAGAAAAGATCTCCACCTCCTCGTACTCTTATGGATTTATGGACAGACCTGCTGGATTCATGGTGTCCGTTCCATCCAGCACAACTTCAGACCTCAGTCCAGCCGATGCCAAGTCATATTGCGGCACTTGTGCGTGCTTGAGGGGGCCTTATGTGATGTTAGGCGGGTGTACCAATTTCTTTGGCTCCTCAATGTAAATGCAGTTGACGAAACGTTCAAGCCAAATGGAAAACGCCGGAAATGGTAGCTTCTTCCAAATGACAGGAAGTCCATATATTTTCGGCAGTCTGGATGACGAGCGTTTCTTCTAATAAAGTTTGACCTTGGTTTTTTCGTGCTACTACATACTTACTTGGATCCTTCTGAATGGCGTTACTGATGAATTATGAGCCAGATGCGCAGTGACGACTAGTCAGTTACTTGTTGAGTTAGTATTATAGTTTTCCTCCATCGGGTTTGAAGGTTGCACTTCTATAATCAAGACGCTGTGAGTCCATTTCACACTAGTTTCTTTTGAAATGTTTGTTGTTGTTTCATGCAAAATTATTCCAGCTCTCCTTCCTATCAGCTGGTGGACCGTCTCCATGTTGCCTGCCGTGACCATGACCTCCTGAATTCTCAAACCGAGGATAGTTTCTCCTTTTTCCATAATGAAATTTTCACCCTGCAGCGAAGTGTGCACTGGTATGAAACTTCCTGGAAGATTAAAACTGTGTGCTGGACCGAGACTCGAACTCTGGACCTATATCTCTCGCAGTAAAGTGCTCTGAAAGTTCGAGTCTCGGTTTGGCACACAATTTTAATTTGCCAGGAAGCTACAGTTTCTTCTGTTGTTATTTCTGTTTGGCTGTTTCTTTCACTTCCTCTTCTTTTTCCTCGTGCACTGTGTGCTTCATACGCGAAATAAAGCTCTATGACCACACTCTCAACGCTGCAGTGCCATCGCCACGTCTGTCTGCCAATTCCTACTGGTAACGAAGTGGTAGTTTCATGTAACAGAAACGTACCAATTCGCTTGCACTACACGTTGCATCAAGAAACCTATTTTTCTCAATGAGTGGTTCAAATAATTTCGCAGGGCTCTTGAAACCCGGTGATTCCAAGTCACGACAGACAATTATTTCTACTTTATTCTTTAATGTGTTTCTTTATACCAAAGATTAGCGAGGGACACGTTTCTTATCTCCCGGTACATGGTAATATTTGTTGCGATCGTCCGCATCTTCCCTGCAACGGAACGTTTCATGTGCCTGCAGATAAATTCTAGTTTGTACTCTACTGACCAATAGATCGGCGGAACTGAGCTATCCAAGGTCTGGCATGTAATGAGCTCCCCGTGTATCAGTAGGTCTGGAAGTTTTGGAGCGACAAAAAATGTTTGTGGTCAAAACACAAGTCTTGGTTCGCATTTAATTGTTCTCGACGCTTTGAGACACGCACTTCTTCTCTGCTTCGATTAATTGCATTTTACAACACACTGTAAACCCTCCCAACACTATTCTCTCCATAAATGTGAGAATTACATCTTCTCAGTGGGAGACCTGCAAGCTTATAAGCCGGTACGTCTGCCATATGCACGGGCTCCGTCCAGTCCGAATATGCACCTCTTCCTCTTCAGTATATATCGTTCGAAACTCCCTCTCCCTGTTCACGTCTACCGCAATGGACTTCAACGCTCTTGACACGTTCCTGTATTGATCTGCTATATCTGTCAATCTCAGAGTGCTGATCACAGGTCAGCTCGGTTTCCCGTTCCGATTCGAACAACTCTATCCTTTCAGAATTCTGCGAAATTTTTTTGCCTGTTTCATGTACGACCTTCTTTCCATGCTCATGGAGACTAGATAAGACCTTTTCCGTCACGGCACACCTGGCTATTTTAGCCGTTCTCTTCGCCACAAGTGCCTCCTTTCTTGCAACTACTATTCTAGCTAATCTTGCTTCTTTGTCGTTCGCTACGACTTTCGAGTAGGATGTAATCTTCTTTATTTTGGTGATCCCGCCCATAATCTTGTTAATATTTTCTATAATCTGTTTTTAAAATTTCTTCTTTTCGTTTTCACTCATAGCATTTAGTTATTCCTCTTTTTTCCTCTTTTCCTCCCCAGCTAAAAACAATCGTAAAACTGTATGTATCCTTCTGTTGCTATCTTTATCCACAACTGGCGTCACAGCACGAGAACTTGCCGCATTGATTTCGCGAAAATGACTAAACCCTGTCTTCTTTGGAAAAGTTTTTGATGTACACTACAGCATCTACATGATTGGAAGCTACCGCTGTGTCACCGATACTCGCATCCATCTCCGTCTTCCTGCTCTGAATCAGACCTATACATTACGTCATTCCGACTGCTTGACCGTTCCGGTCGCAAATTAATTTCATCGTCAATAATGTTTAACTTTCTAATCCAATCTTGATCCTTTTCGAGAACGATTCTCACGCCTTTCATATTCTAAACGCGCCTAATTCATGGTTAACATTGATTCTAATACGTGCAGTAACTGAAATCTTACAGTCATCACTTGCCAATCCACAGAAAATCTAACATTTCACTACCACAGCATAAAATATTAGTAAACCGTCCAAAATGATCGACGCTGTTAGCAACGAAGTGAACACATCACTCAAGCGTGACTCACGTCGAAATATATTTGAAATAAAGACTAAAAAAATTTCTCATTTTACGACACGCACTAGCACAAACTAAAATTGACTAGTAGTAAATTCGGACATCGTCTCCGAAGATTGTAATGCTATAAATCCGGACACTTTAAGGGATGTGCGGTGTTTAAATTCAGGCACTGGAAGGGGGTAGGGGGGGAGGGTCTCTGCTGCAAATTTCTGTCCCCGAAAATCACCCTCTAAACAATTACAAACAATCGGTGCATAAGGGAATTAAATGCTATTTGTCATATGCACAGGTTCAATCACTGGAATACTTCACACCTCTATTCCCAAATATCATATTTATCTAATCAGTTTCCTCAGTAGGATTACATTCAAATCAGAGATAGCAGAATACTATCTACTTAAATTATAGGTCGTACACGTATCACAAAAACTTTTTTCCTAATGAAATACAGGTTTATAGGATATAACAAGAACTGCAACACCTCAAGATGATTAAATTTAGATTTGATAGTCATATGAACGTTCATTGATGAACTTACGCAGCATACACCGAGTAAAATTGATGAGGATTTTCGAAGTCGAGGAAGGATTTCCAGGACTTCCCCAGGATGAAATGAACGGATAGCGGCGTCTAACAAATTAATAAAAAAAGTGAAAGTGGTGTAACCTCACCGGTATTTGTCCCTCTAAACCTAGGTATACGTCTCTTATTTTTAAAAATGTTCAACTTTATGCGTGATTAAACGCTTATGTGAATTTTTCAGCCTGAGCGGCGAGAATCTTGCAGCATGTTGGCACATGAGCAACGTCGAACGGACAGCTGCTGCCCTGCAACCTGCCCAAGTAGACTCTTGTAGACGGTGTGTTTATTCCACGGATCCTCTATGGGAGATGTCCTTATTCTCTGGCTCCCACGATCACAGTGTCTTCACTGCAGGCCGCCCACAGGCGAAGGCTATCCTCTACGTTCGCTACTTAAAATTTCCAAGTTTCTCTACGTGGAGCAGTCAGAAAGATATGTTAGAACACCAACACGAGCATTGTTTCTCTTCTCTGCATCGATCACACGCATTCTTACATCAGAATGTCCCCCTCCGCACAATTCTGAGGGATCGCTTTTAACATGGCACAACGCTTACACAATCGCAGGCCAAACCACCTGCATTTTTTCAGAGGGACGCTAGCAAGAGCTGACGCTTCCCTAAAAATTATTCCAGTCGACCTTTCCCATGGCAGCCGGCCGGAGTGACCGTGCGGTTCTAGGCGCTACAGTCTGGAACCGAGCGACCGCTAAGGTCGCAGGTTCGAATCCTGCCTCGAGCATGGATGTGTGTGATGTCCTTAGGTTAGTTATGTTTAATTAGTTCTAAGTTCTAGGCGACTGATGACCTCAGAAGTTAAGTCGCATAGTGCTCAGAGCCATTTGAAACATTTCAACCTTTCCCACGGCGGACGCCGAAGAGCTCCCCAGACCGCTCTAACCTGCATTCACTTCTCTTTTAACAAAGTTTCTTCTCGTGAGCAGTTGCCCAGGGAAGGGGACGAGACGTGGCGTCGGCGTTTTTTCGCAGGATTGTTCGCCCTCTGTTCAGACAACAAAAATTTTCTGGCGACGCTCAGCCGGTTTCCCCACTCCCATTTGACGAAATCCGCGCAACACAAAAGAATAGCTTCGCACTGTACCGGCCGCCCAAAAGTCGCCATGCTAGTGCAAACCTCATACTGTGCCAGACGCATCGCCTGTTCGCACCTCTCCGTCCAGCGAGCCCCCAGTTGCTTTTAGAATGTGCGACCGACGGCGTTCCAGTACCTGGCCGTCGGAGAGCTGCTACCATCACAAAAGATCTTAAAATCTTTTCTCTCCCTGGTGACGCAAAATACGTGTGTTAGTCCCACGGCTCTTCCCAACAAGCGATATTATGCTCAGCAAAATGCATTTATCTATAAACCAAATCCATTTATCAGCCATTCTCAATAACTTTTTAGATATAAAGAGGTTGAAAACTCAGAGAAGGAATTGCAAATAACGGTTCACTAGCCCTTGACCAAAGTTGCCATATTGGTAAAAATATCTTCTTTAGAAGTAGTGAAGAAGACATTTTTACAAACGTCAAACCTAGGTCAATGGATAATAAAACTTTATTTGCATCTGGTTGACTGATTTTGCACTTATTCACATTCACATAGTTGCATTTTCGCAATAATATGAAAGGTTTTGTTTAAGATATGCACCTACCAGTCCAACACAATTAATTACCGAATTAACTGACCCGATGATAGCATCTTAAATCCAGTTATTGATCTTCAAGTGAAATGAAAGTAAGTCAAAACAATATGCTACATTTCATAATCTGGACACAAAGCATTCCAAACTTGGAACAGTAACAAATCAAAAAGTCCACTGTTTGTGGTACGAAAAATAAGTTTCAAAATTAATTAGACAGAAAGACAGTATTAGAACAGTCATCTCCATGAAAATTAAGAAGACTCACACGAAAACAGCAGTAGGATTTTTTATAAAAGCTTTAAAACAAAACTAAATTGGAAACAGCAAGGAATCTCTGATTACAAAAGGGAAATGAACAATTGGCACTTAGCAGCCAAGAAAACTGCAAGGAAATTCGTAAAAACTATTACGTTTTCGTGAAGCCATGGAAATATTTCCAACAGAAATTCCCATGAACACCACGACATACTGAGAAGCACCAAACGAATAGCAAAACTGCAAGGAATTGAAATGCTAAAAATGAACAAAGTAACTGGTGGAGGCAAAATTGTTGCAGAACTCCTGCAATTACGCGGCCAAAAATATGAAAAGAATTCACATTGATGAAGATAAACATTTTGAAGACTGAAAATTTCTAGTTAAGTGGAAAACTGCTTTATACATGCTCTACACAAAATGGAGGCAGAACAGATGTTAATTATTTTAGAGGGATTACTCGTCTTCTTGTTCCATACAAAATTCTGTCACAGTGTATCCTGCACTGAACTCAAATGCAGCTTGAACGGAAAACTGGCTAATATCAAGAAGGTATTAGACCAAATAGATCGTGTGCAACACAAATCTAACTTCTGATTCTTATTAACAGGCATAAAAAATTGTCAGTTAGAAAGTTGTTTGTACTTTAGTACATGTTAAAGAGGCTTGTGACTCGGTAGACCATAAGTCTCCCTTCTTGATTTTAAAAGAGCAAGATGTGGACTCCAAAACCATTCCTATTTTTAGCGAAACAGTTGATACAAAATATAAGGTAAAATTCAGGACAGATAATACGAATATGTTGAAATTACAGGAGGAATGAGGCAGCTGTAGCTTAGAAAAGGTATTCAGGATATTCAGAAACAAAACCAGAGAGAAAATTGAGGAGCTAATCAAATTAGGAAGAACGTCCATTACGAGAGATTTTTAACTCTTGCAGGCGACCTGGTATCTCTATGTCAAGTCGTTCACACTGCACAAAAAAATTAGAACGTCTTAAAGACACAGCAGAAAAAAATAGGGCTCCAAACATCGTCTGAAAAGTAGAATACACGATGAATTCTAAATACAAACCAGGGTATCATGTAGATCAATAGTCGTCAGGCTGCGACCCGCAGCTAGCAAGTGTCCCGAATCAAGCACTGATGTGGCTCGCAGTTCTCAGTTGTATATTAAAACACTGTAACTCTGGAAACTAATAGCCGAATGCATAAACGTCAGTTACAGTTGCGCGCTTCCTAAGAGGAGAGGTTTTCCGCTGAGTAACAAATAGGGGAAGTACCTGATGATATTGAAGGGTTATACTAAAATGTAGACTTTATGGGAGAATATGTGCTTGGTACCAGGAATGAGAGAGGAGAAGGTCTATTTGATTTCTGCAATAACTTTCAATTAGTAATAGCGAATACTCTGTTCATGAATCACAAGCAGAGGACGTGTACTTGCAGAAGGCCGCGAGACGCGGGAAGATTTCAGTAAGATAACATAACGATCAGGCAGCGATTCCGAAATCAGATATTCGATTGTAAGGCGTACTCAGAAGCAAACATAGACTCAGATCACAATTTAGTAATGATGAAGAGTAGGCTGAAGTTTAAGAGATTAGTCAGGAAGAAACAATGGGCAAACAAGTGGGATACGGAAATATTAAGAAATTATACGCCTGAAACTCTCTGAGGGTATAGCTACTGCGGGAAGGAATAGTTCGGTACGCAGTTCAGCTGTAAAGGAATGGACGTCTCTAAAAACGGTAATCACAGAAGTTGCAAAGAAAAACATCGGTACAGAGAAGCTAACTGCGAAGAAAACAGGGGTAACAGATGAAATGCTTCAGTTGATCTATGAAAGAAGCAAGTACAAAAGTTTTCAGACAGATTCAGGAATACAGAAACACAAGTCATTTAGGAATGAAATATATAGGAAGTGCAGGGAAACTAAGGCAAAATAGCTGTGTGAAAAATGCGGAGAAATTGAAAAAGAGATGACTGTCGTAAGGAGTGACTAAGCATATAGAAAAGTCAAAACAACGCTCAGTGAAGTTAAAAGCAAGGGCGGTAACCTTAACATTGGAATGGAAATTCCACTGTCAAATGTGGTGGAAAGCGTGTATAGGTGAGAAGATTACATTCAAGGCCCCTATGAGGGCCTTGTCTGATCATGTGCTAGAAGAAGAAACATTAGTCGACATTGAAGAGGTAGGGGCTCCAGTGTTAGAATTTAAAAGAGACTTGTAAGACATAAAGTCAAATAAGCCAGAACAGATATATACGAGTAACACTCCAACGCAATTTCTGAAATCATTTGGGAAAGTAAACAATAAAATGACTATTCACTTTGCTGTGTAGAGTGTATGAGTCTGGCGATATACTATCTGCCTTTCCGAAGAACATCGTCCCCGTAATTTCGAAGATTGCAACAACTTCCAGTTGCAACAATTATCACACACACAGTGTAACAGTTCATGCATCCAATGTACTGGCAAAGGTAATGTACATTTGAGTGGAAAAGAAAACTGAAATTCTGTTAGATGACCTTCTATCTGGCTTCAGGAAAGACAAAGGCATCACAGAGGTAATGTTGACGTTCATTTGATAATGGAAGAAAAATCAAGAGGCGTTCATAGGACTTGTCGACCTGGGAAAACCGTCAGAATGTTGCTAGGTCCTCGAAATCCTTAGAAAAATGAGGGTAAACTGTAGACTAACATATAATATGAACAGGAGCCAAAAAGGAACAATAAAACTAGAAGACGAAGAACAGAGTGCTGGGATTAAGAGGGGTGTAAGGCAGAGATGTAGTGTTTGCGCCCTACTTCTCAATCTACCCAGAGAAGACGCAATGACGGAAATAAAAGAAAAGTTCAAGAGCGCAGCTATCCGGCCAGAATGGCCGAGCGGTTCTAGGCGCTACAGTCTGGAACGGTGAGACCGCTACGGTCGCAGGTTCGAATCCTGCCTTGGGCATTGGTGTGTGTTTTAATATTTTCTGTAAGACTTGAAATTTAAAAACCTCTCTCACACTTGACTGATTTAGCTTCACTGATCAGGATAGTAAAACACATGCGTATATTAAGGGAATTTACATTCACAAAGCAGGTTGATCACATTCACACAGTTCAATACTACTCTATTGTCGTTGTGGTCTTCAGTCCTGAGACTGGTTTGATGCAGCTCTCCATGCTACTCTATGCTGTGCAAGCTTCTTCATCTCCCAGTACCTACTGCAGCCTACATCCTTCTGTATCTGCTTAGTGTATTCATCACTTCCCCCCCTCCCCCCCCCCCCCCCATGAACCATGGACCTTGCCGTTGGTGGGGAGGCATGCGTGCCTCAGCGACACAGTTTATCCAGGTCCCATCTCCTTAAATTCCCATCTTTTTGCAGTTTCTTCAGTTTTAATCTACAGGTCATAACGAATAGATTGTGGTCAGAGTCCACATCCGCCCCTGGATATGTCTTACAATTTAAAACCTGGTACCTAAATCTGTGTCTTACCATTATATAATCTATCTGATACCTTCTAGTATCCCCAGGATTCTTCCATGTATATAACCATCTTTCATGATTCTTAAACCAAGTGTTAGCTATGATTAAGTGGTGCTCTGTGCAAAAGTCTACCGGACGGCTTCCTCTTTCATCCATATTCACCTACTACGTTTCCTTCTCTCCCTTTTCCTACTACCGAATTCCAGTCATCCATGACTATTAAATTTTCGTCACCCTTCACTATCTGAATAATTTCTTTTATTTCATCAGACATTTCTTCAATTTCTTCCTCATCTGCAGAGCTAGTTGGCATATAAACTTGTACTACTGTAGTAGGTGTGGGCTTCGTATCTATCTTGGCCACAATAATGCGTTCACTATGCTGTTTGTAGTAGCTTACCCGCATTCCTATTTTCCTATACATTATTAAACCTACTCCTGCATTACCCCTATTTGATTTTGTGTTTATAACCCTGTAGTCACCTGACCAGAAGTCTTGTTCATCCTGCCACCGAAATACTACTCTATCCTGATTAAATTGAGCTCAACTTAAATTCCACAAGGCAGTGAAGCAATTTCGAAATCTCGCTGCGGCGAAAATTGTCAGTCGATCTTCTAAAAACATTTGCAATAATTATTAACTTTCGGTGATCACATGGGGAAGGCCGGAGATCTGCTGGTAAGACGGTGTTATCATATTTAGTGGAAGTAATAAGCTGGTATCTTGAGTATCCAGTGTAAATCAGAAGTTCCCCACTGATCCCGTGCAACACAGCGTAGTAAGCAGACACTGTCAATAATAATGAGTTAAATAATACGCGAACACACTTACATTAGTTTAGCTCATGTATTAAATTCCTTCTCAACAGAATCTCATCAAGATGGCGACTAGCTCAACAATACATACATACACATGTCCGTTCTTTCACGACTACTCCGCAAGATCTCTATCATTCTTTTCATAAGAGAAAACTTAGATAGCAGAAAAGCTATTCCATGGAGTAAATGCACGCTCCAAGGAATAATAGGGCTTGAAACTACTTTGCATCGATAATCATAGTATATTAAAGTTTAGGAATCGGTAAGATAAGAAGAGATATTTCGAGATATGTACTGAGTTATATAATTTATAAAATTTCTGAAAATATGGCGGAGAGACCGCTGCAAGAGACATTACAGTGTGATGTCATTACGTTAGTTAGGTTTAAGTAGTTCTAAGTTCTAGGGGATTGATGACCTCAGAAGTTAAGTCAGGTAGTGCTCAGAGTCAAGAGTGGAGTTAAAATTCAGTGTGGAAGGATATGACTGATAAAATTCACTGAATACATTGCTATCCTCAGTGAAAGTGAAGAATTGCAGTATCTGCTGAGTGGAATGAACAGCCTACTGAATATAGAATATGAAGTGAAAATAAACCGAAGAAAGACAAAACTAATGAGAACAGCGGGAAACTCAACATCAGGAAAGGTTATCACGAAGAAGAGGGAGTTAAGGAATTCTAGTACCTAGACAGCAAAATAACTTACGACGGGCGGAGTAAGGATATAAATGGCAGAATTGCACTGGCTAAAAAGGGCATTCCTGGCAAAGGGAAATCTACTAGTAGCAAATATAGGCCTAAATTCCAGGAAGAAATTTCTGAGGATCTACATTTGGAGCTCAGCGTTGTTTAGTAGTGACGCACGTACTATGGGAAAATAGGAAAAGATGAGAACTGAAGCTTTTCAGATGTTGAATTACAAAAGAATGGTGAAAGTTAGCTGAACTGATAAGGTGAGGGATGGGCATGTTCTCCTCATAATCGAAGAATCACAGGTCACTGGGAAGGACTTTCAGCATCTCTTCACACCGATGTGGCTCCCACTCCATGCCCTACACCCATTGTGGCATCACATCATTCTTGCCAAAACTCCCCAATATCACCTACAAAACGTTGATGTAGAAAATGTAAATGTATACACACAGAAAACTAAGAAATTTTTTCTTTTCAGAATATACAGTTACATGATAGCTGTGTCAGGGAAGGCAGCACATCGTCTATATCTCTCTGCTCTTCTTCCTTGAAATAAGTATGCCTCAGCAGCATATTACAGATACGCACAGCACTACAACTAATAAAATATACAGTATATACTTGCAATGCTGCAGCTGTAGCTGCGGCTGCCGCCTCTCACCTTTCAGCTGATTGACAATTTGGTGGATACGTGCTGAAAGTAAAAGCAGAATACGAAATTCCTAGTGACCGAATTGGGGAGAAAAAGAAAAAGTTTCAGTTATAGATTGAGTAATTCCAACTCATATGATTTCCTGGGGCGTTTGCCACTGGCACTGCTGCTGTTTGCGTTTTTTGACCGCTTCATCTTGCAGAGGCTGACTAATAAAGACAGACGAGTAGCACAGGAGCATACAATCAAACACTCAAAAAGCTCAATGACAGCATGATACAGCCAAAGGCACTAGTGGAATGAGAACGACAAAGGGTGTGGGAGGGCTATGTATACATTCATTGATTTGATATTAGTCATTTAAAAGCAGACAAAGTGACTAACAAGTTAGTATGGGTCATCGGATGAATTCTGGACCACACACATTGTAAATCCCTGTCTTACAGGTAGCAACCTGCTGAACCTTCCAAAGTGCAGATGTTCTCAGCACCTTTGACAAAAAGCGACCTGTTCAATTCATAGTGGCTAAGAATCCTTTGGGGTAGATCACTAATGAGAAAAATTGGCGTGTTTTACACAAAACTGTGAGGTCCCACACAGACGAGGAGGTAACTGCATACATTTGTTGAGTGGCTCCTTTGTGAGGGGAGCAATGGCATAGGCCTTCTTAGGACGAACCTGTGGAGCACAGCCACCTCTCGCGGTGATATATTTTGTTGTGCTTCAGACAAAGCTATCCTTAGTGGATAAGCAGAGCAAAAGCGTGGGTTCAATTCGAGGAAGTTTTCCAGGATGTGAGGATATGCAACACAAAGCAAACAATTAGTAATAGCTTGTATTAAGAGAAATAAACTGATTATATAACTTCTGATATATAGGGCGAAGAAAGATACAGGATACAAAGGTCATAGATAATACTGTGTCCAGACTAAGCGCCTGCAACTCTCGCTTCCCGCGAAGCAGACCGGTTCAGCGGGTCCCGGACCAAGTAGGGGTCAGCCTGGCCGGTCGTCCCGGAAAAATAGACGCTTCCCAGAGACCACCAGGAGGCGTCCACGGCGCCGCAAGAAGTCGCTACAGCCGCGGACCTCTTTCTTTCCGCTCGACACGTGACTGCGAATAGAGCCAGCCATATCCATGCGCCAAGAAGTATTTAGGCTGGCGCAGGAACCTGTAGAAGGGCTTCACGCCGTGCGAGCCCACTAGTGTCATCGTAGCCGCCGCGTGATCGTCCACCGCCGCCAGCGTACCGGAGCCATTCTTGCAGGGCCTCTACTCGTCCTCAGGTGATGGCTCTTCACGAGACGCCCGGGGCTTGGTTTGGTGAAGTTGTATGGTTACTACAGACTATGTTTGGAAGAATCTCTGATTTAGTTATTAGTAGGCTGGGAGGATTAGTCCTACCTCGCGAATATTGTTTTGTAAATTTTGAAGAAAGACTTTAGTTTAAATAAAACCGCTATAACATACATTCTGAGATTTTCCTATCCGCGGACGGCGGATATATTAGATAATTTGTTCTTCTCCGCTGGCCAGCAGGTGTACGTCTGCTGTGTGGCTGGTCGTCTTCTCAGCAGGAAGACTCGGTGCTCTTCTTCTACCGGCTGCCGCGTGGCGGGGCGCCCTCGTGGCGGCCCGCAGCAACATTGCTGCCAACCTGTGTTTCGTCTCGTGGCAGGCGCAGTATCGCAGCTATCGATACTGCAACGAGGTACTATCATGGGGCAGAGTGCCACAAGCAAACAATTGCAGTAATTGAATGCTTTTCCTTCCTCCTTCTTCGAAGGAGTCACAATCATCTTTGACATATACGTATCTTGTTATGATTCTGAAAAGCTACAGGTCTAAGTTTCCTGGAAATATATCTGAAAATGCAGGATGGAAGGGTGGTTGTCTGTATTATTAACATTCATGGGTCAGGACAACGTGGGCCACAAGCTGGTATTGGGATGGCTCCTAGCCCCTGCAGCCGAAAGTACCGTGGGGGCGGGGGTTGCTACAAGCAAGACTAACAGGCTACTGGTAACCAGACCGTAGGATGCAGCGACACCCACTAGCAGCCTGTGACGTCAGCTACATGTATTCACGTGCCACATGGCAGATGGGATTTTTTAATGTTATTGTCTTTTAAATATGTGAATGCATTTATTGGCGGTAGTGTGTATTGCATTAGCAACAGCAGTTTCAAATTCTGGTATAGTATCACTTAGTATTAAAATGTTTCTTTCATGATGTTTTTGTAACTGTTGAGCTGTGTAGAAAAACCTTTTTTCCTAAGTATGTACAGCCATAATTTATCTGATGCCTTATTGGAGAAGCTGTGAGAGCAAGTGGTGATCCCCCAGGCCTGCAGGTAACAACACATCAGACTACTGTTGACCCGCATGGCTCATAGAGACAATCTGTGAGGTCCCCGGCAGTAGAGTGGCTTTCTCTGAGAGGAGCTGATGTGGCTCTGCAATAGGTGGTGGTGCTCTGCTCATGTGCATTCTCATGGTAGTTCTGCTGGCCGCCACATGGTGACACTAGCGGTGCGAACTGGAGTGGAAAGTGCCATTTGCCGACAGACTTCCATTGCGAATGGAGCTGTCAGAACTCGGCGCTCCGTCTGGCACCCACACAGCAGACACGGCCTGACAAACATGGCTAGACCACCGTGGCCTGCAGATGCACACACTCAGCACTCCATGACTCGGCCATACGTGTGGGAGACCCAAGGCAGTGGCTAATATACCGAACTATATTCCATTACTCGATGCTTACAGTTACTACATCATGGGAAGTGGGAGCAAGGGTGCAGGCGTGAGCACTACGCAAGTTGGGCAGCCCCAGCTCCCACAAACAGTTTAAATAAAGAATATTCAAATTTAATTCAACGAAATACAATCGATATCGATTTGAATTTTATGTTGTGAGATACTTCCTCTCCAGCACCAACTAAGCCTTTTTCCTGACAATTTACAAGAGGGTGAGGAGAAGGGATGTAGGGGAGTGGAAGTGGGAGTGGGGAGCGAAGGAAAGGGCTGTGGGATTTTTCACGATAGGGAAAAGTGGCTCAGAACTGAAATAGGGAGAGATGATAACAAATTGCGTCCCTATACCCAAATGGCTGCGGGTGGAGGAGGGTGATGGGGAGGGATTGAGGTTTTCTCAGAAGGGTGGATTGTCTACAGGGGGGAGAGTAAATCAATTTGCATAACAATGGGTGTCCCCATGGAGTCATAAATCAGGAGGGGGATAGTTTTCCCCTGAAGGTATGCAACCTGCACAAACAAAATCTGCCAGAAAGAATTTTGAACCCTACTATCCTCAGGTCATACAGTCAATATCACAATATCCGACAGTTCACTGAATCTAAACTTTTCCATCACAATTTTATTTCCTAAGAATGTTGAATCCTTATTTGTTAATGTCAGAAAGGAAACTTATATGTTCAGTTCATAAAGAACTTTTTATATAATCAGGGATCATATGAGAGACAGCGATACCTCATTTCCATTTGTTCTGCTGGATTCGGGTGTTTATTTTGACTGTAATTCTTGAAGCTGTCCTGGCAATTTGGTGACAGGCATTATGCAGACTATGGGGGTTGTACTTGCAGGATATTTCGATAACTTGTTATCATCATCAGGTGGTAGCTGAGACGAATACCCGATTGGAACAGCTCCTGCACTACCCAGAAACAACTGAAGGTTTACAGAATAGCACATGCAGCAGATCACAGATGGAATACCTAAGGCCACGTCCAGTGGGTGCAGTCCCCAGAGAGAACACGTACAACAGCAAATAATCGAGAACACAAAGAAAGCGCTGGCAAGCTCACCGGACCGAAAATGGGGCGCCTAGGACTCGCCTAGAGTGTACAAACCACACCGGAACTGCACTTGACCCAAAACAGGTCGACAATGCGCAAGTAGGGGCACCGGACCGAAAATAGAACACCGAAGCCCTCGGACTACAGAGATAACGCCTGGAACTTACCATGGAAGAGGAAGAGCGCAAGGGTAAATGGTGAATCCATACCTCTCAAGGGGTATTTTCAAGCAGCATCCCATGAAGGTAACGAGTTACTTTATTTGAAAATCGTGCAAGGAATACGGCGATATCCGGCAGAATGCGCAACACCCTTGTGTTAAATGTTTGCATTTCATATCTATTTATTGATGATGTTACTGGAGTACAGGGCTATGGGGTTTTCCGGGATGGGCAAAAGTTGCTCGGAACTGGAAAGGTGTGATAAGAAATGAGTCTGTATTCCCAGAGGGTGAGAGGAGAAGGTGGAGGATGGGGAGGGATATTATCATACCCATTTTCAGTGCTTTATGATAATGTAGAAAGCTACATTCATGAGTCAAAACATTTTGATAACAGCCCACCATGAAATTGAATTACTCAGACTGAGTTACAAGCATGAGCCACAGTAAAGTATGGCGAATCATTCAGGTAACAATGCCGCCAAAGTGTGGAAATTCACTGGCATAAGAGACTCTGTCTAACGACAGGAGATTGTGACCAGGCACGTGACAACGAGCTTCGTGGAAACGGCGAAGGTGGTCGGCTGTTCACCCTGGAATGTTGCAGCAGTACTGCGTAACCACGAGTAGTGTTGGAAGTTCATGCTTCATCACAGAACGTGGATGACCATTCCGTGAAGCAGAATAGGAAGTTCTCTGTGGTTGATAAGGACTGAGTACAATGCTGACGCAAATGTTTGAGAGCACGCCGTTCACCACGCACTGTTGAATAAGAGGTCCCAAAGCCGGTGTCCCCTACTTGTTCCCATGATCACCCAACGGGATCATTACTTACGAATATAGTAGGCACTATATCTATCTATATTCATAAAGTATAAATTTGTCTCCTGATCTTCTGATTTACATTTCTTGCTACACCAGGTGGAGGTCAGTGTCCAGATATGCCAACATCCGAGTTGATGACAGATCAAATCACGCGGCCACTATTTTACTGTGGTAGTAAACTATGTCTCCATGAAAGCTGTGGACTACAAGAGCATTATTGCGCATGATTAGTCCTTGATATCTTCCCTTACTGTTATGGGATGTTGCTGCAATATAGTAGTCAGTGTCAGAAGGTTATAATGGTGCTGAAGTGGTTTGTGGTGTTTGATAAGGAACTCAGGTTGAGGCTTTGTAGTAATCTTTATCGTTCTTGCGATTAATTTGCTTCCAGCATTCACTAACCTCCTGTCTCTGAGCACTTAGGTAAGCCTACTTTCCAGCTCCTGCATATCGCAGCACAATACACACCTGTTTGACGAGGGATCATTAGTCAAGGAGATGCTATTTTTCCCTCGGTCAGAGGTGCGGCCACAATAAATAGCAAAGTTCCTCCATTGATCTTTGACCAATGACTGATAGATACTGATTTAAACAATCCGATTAAGGTCGCGTGGATGACCTCTTATTCTTGGTACGTTTCATGATGAACCTAGGCACTGTCAACAAATAAGGTGATAGATAAGGTGTGCTGTAAACCACCCAAGTGTAATATCTGCGCAGTGCAATTTCTGCACAGTAAAAGTCTAATAAAAGTGCAATAATCCACTGTTTGATGACTTGCTTGTCAAGTAGAAGAACTGAGGGCTCTTACGTTATGTGCTGATAAATAGCCATGGAGATGTTCGAACGGGGATGTAGAAACAAAAATTTTTGTAGTCTGGGTGATCATAATTTATTTTATTGTTTGTTGCTCTCAATCACAGAGTTTTTAGTTTTGACCCTGCATCCAAGAACTACAAGGGGAAACTCAAAAACCAAATTAAAGACGCGCAATTTGAAAATCGTCTTTATTCTACTGGATAAAGCAATAAATATATAATAATACAATAGATGTAAAATTGTGTATCGTCTGTACCGTTGTATCAGTTAATGTAACGTGTAATTACATAAGTTGTGTTGTTATATAAACTAACCAGCCAGGGTTAAGCATGTATAATGGTGTCGTAAGCTGTACATAGCTTCTTCCTAACATCTTTACGTCGCTGGTCATTGGCTGGCCGGAGTGGCTTCGGCCACAGGTTCGAATCCTGCTCGGACATGGATGTGTGTGATGTCCTTAGGTTAGTTAGGTTTAAGTAGTTCTAAGTTTTAAGGGACTGATGACCTCAGACCCATTTGAGCCATTTTTCACTGGTCATTTGGATGGCGGCTTCGACGAGCCTTGAACAGGCCAACACAGCACCTAATTAAGAGAATTAGAAGTGTTTACTGCGGACGGGGACTCACCGGGTGTTTGTAAGCCGTCACGTGGCGAGCAGGGAGTTTGCAGCTAATCTGGGCCCAAGTTTCATTGATTTTTTGTGCGGGCGTGAATTTCATAGGGAAGAGTTTTCACACGCTCACTGGATAGCACAGTGAGCCAGCGGCTCCACGTCGCCGTGAAAGCAGGAGTGTGAGCTGCCTGTGTGGTCCTTGGGACTTGCCTGATGGAGTGGTGGCCCTCCGGGAGTTTCAGGAGGTCGCCCGTAACACAATGGGGCAGAGGGTGAGACTCCGCTAGCTCCCCCCTCCACCACAGTGCAGCACGGCCACTTGTTGTGCCCTGCATCAGTCCCAGATCGATACCCCTTCACTGTGCATAAATCTAAGGCCGCCCACCGTTCCGTTCGCCAACCGCGGGTTTCGCAAGAACATCTCTCAGCCCCGCCCTCGCTCTGGTCTCACACTGACTCGACAGTACTTTAGATGGAGCACGTTGATCCAAGCCGGACTGTCTGAAACCTGCTTCTACACCAATTCGTCTTCTCCACGCTGTTGATGGCGTGGTTACAAAGCTCGAATGAGCTTACAACCATGTCCCATTCTATGTTCTATAATGCCAGAATCACCAGAATGTGAATATACATCCCTACATTCACCGACAGTAGTTTTATTTGTCCCGTATTACATGTGTACCACCTGACTTACTGAAAAAATTCAACCAAAAAATATTAAACGTTTGGTGAAATTACATGTCTAAAAACAAGAAGTAAAGTAGATTAGAGAGTCATTTGTAGCGCCTTTCAATGATATGTACCACGGCTGAGACGCTCATACATTAGTGACACCATATAGTAAAATATCTTCAGACAGACATAATCTACAGCCAGCACCTTGTTTTCTGGAGATGATTTCGACAAGCATTCAAAGGCGCATCAGATATTTAACAATTTTTGTTTCAAATTTATTTATTGTTTTCAAACCTTATTCAGAAAATATGAATTATATTTTAAAAGGTCAATAGATATCCTATAATTATTGAGAGTTTGTATATCTTGAAACGTCGCCTTTGAGAAATTATGAATGACTGTGCTAATAAACCTCTTACGTTATTTGATATCCAAACAGCTCAGCCGAACTGAACGTTCTCAGACACTTCTCTCTTTACTTATTCTGATCATCACTAAACTAACACACAATATTTTTAGCGCAACGGAATCTGACTTTCAAAAATCCCTACAAAAGAATGGCCCTGACTAACACTGACCTATACCTTTCATGAATCACTTATCTCACAAAAATCTTCGTTACTCGAACTACTGCAATACAGCGAACGCAAATACTGCCAACTAAATAAAAAATTCTAACTACTGAAAGCACTAACTACGGGTAGGCATAGTTAGCAAATGAAAGATTTTGATAGAGAACAAACAATGTATTTACCTTAGTAACGTCCAAAAGTCATCATATATCTATCAATTCACAACATCGATCTTTACAAATTTCCTTTTTCTGGTGGACACACGTCAAGGTCGTCCGCTTTACTAACATCTCTGCCATCTCCCCACATCCACCACTGCTGGCAGCTCACCTCCAACTGCGCAACGCTACGCGCTGTTCACATCCAACTGCCCAACACTACACAAGTAAATGTTCCAACAATGAGTCCAACGAGCCGCAGACTGCACACAGCACATTCAGCGATTTTCATACAGAGAGCTACGTGTCGTCACCCACGTAAAAACCCAAACAGCAACATAAAAACAACCTAGTTGTTTGCCATCTATCAAAATCTTTCATTTGCTAACTATGCCTGTCCGTAGTTAGTGCTTTCAGTAGTTAGAATCTGTTATTTAGCTGGCAGTATTTGCCCTCGCTGTATTGCAGTAGTTCGAGAAACGAAGATTTTTGTGAGGTAAGTGATTCATGAAAGGTATAGATTATTGTTAGTGAGAACAATTACTTTGTAGAGATTTTTGAAAGTCAGATTGCGTTTCGCTAAAATATTGTGTCTCAGTTTACTGATGATCAGAATAAACGAAGAGAAAACTATTTGAGTACGTTGAGTTTTGCTCAGCTGAATGAAAATCAAATAACATAAGAGTTTCACCAGCAAAGTCATTCATAATTTTTTTCTAAGGGGCGTTTCAGTCTACAGAAAGTTTTAATGTATTACTGTGATTTGACATTTTTTGACTTTTCCTTTACTTAGCTATCAGTAGCTGTTTGAAACATTTCAAGATTTCCTCGGATCGGGTATTAGGTTTTTCTTACCTACGCTGATTATTTCACCACCATTGAATATTTTCTTGCGAAACTAACACTCATTCATCCATTTTTCGATCTTCTTCGGAAAAAATTCCCTCTATTCTCTTACTATCTTACTCTTAATAGCCTTGATTGCTTTCAAGCAATTACACTGTCTTTTCGCAAAAGCAGACCAAACGCAGATCAATTCGATACCTCATTTCTGCGTATCCCATTCTTTGGTTGACTACAAATTCGGACGATAATCCGTTGCACAGTTTCTAAGCAATTATGATTTTGCTCCGTTCGAGCATTTGACTCAGACTCAACGAAGAAGTAGCTACTGGACAGTCATGGACTCTAGGTTGAACATATGCTTATCACACCTACTTCTAGGCCAGGAAAAATACGCTGGTTAAGAACTCTTGAGGGTTGCAAACAATGAGAGGTTCCTCGTAAATATTCAAATGTTGGAATGTGTCTGAATTCCTAAGGGACCAAACTGCTGAGGTCATCGGTCCCTAGACTTACACATTACTTAAACTAACTTGTACTAAGAACAACTCGCACACCCATGCCCGAGGGAGGATGCGAACATCCGGCGGGAGAGGCCGCGCAATCCGTGACATGGCGCCTCGAACTACGCGGCAACTCTGCGCAGCTCGTAAATGTTGACGCAACAGTAAGGAGTGTTACAGTTTCGGGGCATAATAGGCAGCAATAAAGGCAATAACGCATTGCGGCTAGGACAGCTATTCTTGATACAGAGCAGACGAAGAAAGCGATTGTATTCTGTTTTATAAGAAACTTTAATCTGTTCACCTGAAGAGATACAGATAACCCATTACAACAAGGAATGCCAGTTGAGTGGCCAAGTACTGGAACACCTCGTTTTTTTTCGAAATCGTAATGAGTTTGATGATGATATTTATGTTGTTATTTGTACCTCGTTTACGACACACTTGTTGGTGTATTTCATAATATGTGAATAACATCTCGTTATATCCCCATTTTTGCTATTACTCTACGAGGGCGCCAACTACATATTACAGTATTTGCACTATATTCATGCAGTCGCTCAAGGGAACATTCGTCGTATTGTGATATTATTCTACTCAACTCTCCGCTTTTTTCATAAATCCAAGAGCAGCTGCACCCTCACGATGTGTCCCAAATCCATTGCATAAGATGTAAGCTGGTTTGTAAATTGTAAAAAGTTGCTAGATTAAAACTGGCAGCCTTAGCTGAGTGGGGGAACTTATGGAGCGTAACGTGGCTGGTACATACCGCTTCACGCTTCTGTGTCAGCTAAATAACATTTTGTTTGAAAGCGAATTCCGGTACAGTCCGTGTTTACTGTCCAGTTGCGGCTGAAAAGGTTTCCTCAAGAGTTTGGTGGCATACTTGGGAGGCTCGCAGGGATAAATCGGTGTAGCCCACTTGCCGCATTCTGTAGTGGCGGCTTCCTGGTACACAACCCCTGTGCGCGGCCGTAGGAGCACCTCAGTCCTTTTGTGCCTACTTGAGCTCTGACAATTACCTATTCAACTTAGGTGTCAACAAGTACGCCACGCCTTCTTTCCCCTTGGAGCGTGTGAAAATTCGTACCATCTCTCCTACTAGACAATATTTAGGCTAAATCCACCAATAGAAAAGGAGCGTTCAAACTCGGTATCAACGTGACAAAAAATGTTAAAATGTGTGTAAAATCTTATGGGATTTAACTGCTAAGGTCATCATTCCCTAAGTTTACACAACTTAACCTAAATTATCCTAAGGACAAACACACACACCCATGCCCGAGCGAGGATTCGAACCTCCGCCGGGACCAGCAGCATATCAACGTGACAGCTGTAAAATGCGTATTTTCATGCCATGTCAGACAAAATCTTGCCGCTTTGCCCTTATTATCTCTGTATCTTTCACTTCTTGTCCGTTGTCCTTGCCGAATGTTGAGTTTGAAGATATAAGTATCCCTTTTGTGGAATCGCACTGGAGTCCGTATTCTGAGCAGGTCGAATTTGACTCATTCAGTCATTCGTACATCTCGAATGCGGCGATCACTATGTTTTTCTCTCGTTCATTTGAAAATGCGATCTGGCAGCAGGAGCACTTTTCTTTTTCTTCTTTTTTCAGTCTTCCTACCAGTTATTTCAATATAAGTCACTCATAAGGTTCAGTTTCTCATGTTATATTTCTGAGTTCTTGTTTTTAAGGGTAATATTAGACTAATATTTCATGATGACTTTTTAAACTGAAAAAAAGTTTGGAACCTGCGAAATCAACTTACATTTGTGAACCCTATTTCCTACAATTTCTCCCATCCTAAGACGAGCCTTACCGACAAATATAACCAAGAGCACTTGGTTTACAATGTGTAATGTGATGGTGTTAGCATTGTGCACAGTAGCCAAGTAATGAGTGCGACGATACACACAGGGGGTGGACAAAAGTATTGAACACCACAAACACAATGAATTGCCATGTATAATATGGTGTAGGAGAAGCACTGCCATTCAAAACATCCAGTCGCCTAGGCATAGAAAAATACAGGCCCGTATAGGTTTCAAGACAAGCTTATACCACTTTTCTCGCAAAATAGTGAAAAATTCTGACAACGATGATGGAGGTAGATAGTAATCACGCACCCTTCTCTCCAAAGCAGACCACAAAGACTCGGTAGTACTGGGATCTGACGACTGTGGTGGCCAGTGAGGTTTCGACGATTCATCGTCATGCTAATAAAACCAGTTCTGCACGATGCGAGCTATGTGACCAGGGGCAATGTCGTCTTGGAACATAGAGCTGCCATTGAGGAACAAACATTGTTCTAAGAGATGGGTCTGATCTGCCAAAATGGTCGCGTAATGCTTGGTAGTAATGCGACCGTGCACAGTAACCAAGGAGCCAATGGGACACCACGATACTGCTAACTGTGCGAGTAATTGCAAGCAGTGTGAAATAAGACGCTCCCGAACAAATGACATTCTTCCATTGCATCATAGTCCACATTTTACGGATTCGGCAGTATATTATCTCGTTAAGGGCACTTGAATCTCCGATCA
The DNA here is from genome assembly GCF_023897955.1 of Schistocerca gregaria. Lineage (NCBI taxonomy): Eukaryota > Metazoa > Arthropoda > Insecta > Orthoptera > Acrididae > Schistocerca > Schistocerca gregaria. The sequence goes on from NC_064920.1 coordinate 101,586,658, forward strand.
GTGGTTTCGAAATGCCAATCGTCCTGAAATTCCCGGTCAGATATAGTAGATAAGCCTACTGGCTACCATCTGCATTTATGTGAACATTTGTAATAAGCAGGAGAGCGTTGGCCAGCACTCGCACGTTTTGACAACAGAGTTCTAAATTAGTTACTAAAGACGAAGTATTAACCAGTATTAGCAGTTGTCGGGAGAGTCTTTATATGATAACGACGAATGCAGCAAGGAGACGTTTTACAGCTACAGATTTGCATGTTTTCATAACGACCATGTACACAGATTTGATCTATGAGTAAAAGTGGCACACGGCGCAGCAAGATATTTCGATGCATTGTACCAGCGTTGTTGTTTGGACACAGAACGATAGTAAACAACCATTACTCGAAGATTTTTATGATACTTGCGAAGTCAAAATCACATCTAGTACATAAAGGAACCCAGAATAACCAACTAAGTATATTCACAGGAGCTGCTGATTTGGGATTCTACGTTGCCAGAGGGGTCTATTTCAAATAAACAGCAGGGCGAGCTGAGTACGTTGGGTAAATGTGTTTCTCATTCATGTATTTATATATCCAACTGAAAAAGTCCCAATGCCACTTCTGAAATTTATCTAGAAAGTACACTTTACATGCGCACACACATTTTTAAATCTGAACTCTGCCTACTTACGCTGCTTAGTAAAATGATAGCTTTGGCTCTGTATTACAGCTGTCATGTCGATACCCTCAGTGATAATTATTATATACCTAATTAACTTTATAAATTTCGTACAGCGTAAATTTCGTAAAATAATTAGTTTGCATACACGTAAACACCTGCCACATTCAGAAACAATGAATACTGGCACTACTTGATTAACCTTCTTGGCAGTTCAGTATGCTTCTGTAACAGATATATTTTACAGAGATGCGAGTCTCAAGTTTGAAATATACAGTCTGTATCTGTACAAGAAAATGTATGAACATGAACTGTCGCAATAATCGGACGTTCGGAACGTTATGAATTTACAAGTCTAGTTATTTCATGAACGGGCATCACTTCACATTCCTTATTATGTTGTTGTTGTCATCTTGAGTGTAAAGACTTGTGACCCGTGCTGCGGCTGGCTTTGGTACTGTTTGTAGATTTCCACTCTCTGTTGTAGGCCAGATGTATCGTTCAGTTGGCACAGTTTTGGTTGTTTGTCTTCTCCACGTGTTGATTGGCTCCACTCGGTTTCGCAAGCATTGCCTGTCCGCTAGTGGCAGCAGCGGCGGTTATCGATATCTAGTAACCGTTGCCCTATCCTTGTGGAGACGTTTTTGTTTGTATGAGTCGTGTGAGTGTGCCAGTTCGGTTGGGGGCTCATGAGGAGCCCGGTTCGCGCAGTGCGAAACACGCCAGGATCGCTGGCGGCACGCATGGACTGCCTGATGGAAGGGCTGTGGTCACGAGGGTGCACGACCTCGTCGTAAACCACATCCAGCAAGCTTTGAGTGCATTTCAGTCCTAGTAGAGCAGAGTCAGTGGGCCCCGTAGTACGCATGTAATGTTGTGACTGATTATCATCGCGCCGTCATGTGCAGTTTGGTGGGTCTGTGTACTGCTTAGTACTTGAAGTCCGTACTGTGTTGAAAGCACTTGGCTGAGTGTTTAGACGGTGTAGTTACTCAACTGTGAATTAATAAAGTAGTGAAGAGATTTGTTTTATTCTGCCAATTATCATCAGAGTTGTCACAGTGAGTACAGTGTGTGCCTGTGTGCCTAATGAATTTGATGTCACTCATTTGGTACTTGGTTTTGGCTCGCTTTGCGATTGTATCCGCAATGAAGTGTGGTTGCTGATTCTGGTTGGTTACATTTCGGTTTAGCATCGTAGGCAAATCCAGTGGGGTTCTAATTACTGTTAGTTTGTCTGGTGTAGTGTACTGTGACATGTTTGTTCAGATTTTCGGTTTTGTGGAATCGGAAGGAAATATGGTAATGGTTCCTTTCTCGTTCTGGGCGCTCTAAACACAGTAGTCTGAGGACGTAGTGCAGACTGCCGGTACCGGCTTTGGCGTATTGTTACATAGCTGCATTTGGTTCATCGGACGCCAGGTAGCTTCAGCAAGGTTGTCATTAGTCATTCGTTAGACTGCCACTAGTCTGAGTTACCATCTTTTGAAGTGAATGCAACTAAGCACAGTCTGCATCTGTTGCTTTTTTTTTAAGTAACATTTCGTTGTGTTTGCTGTTTTACAGCAGGTTTCTAAATTTTTTTGTATATAATTGCCGTTCCTTTCGTGTAAGGCCTTCACCTGTGATAGTGGTCATTTGCTTTGTTAAAATAATTTGTTATTTGTATTTTAGCAGAAAGCACTAAAACCTTATTTACTGCCATTCCTGGCGTCTGATACCTTCTGCTGTGTTTGTGGCCACTTACCTTTTAATATTTCAATACCTGTAAGTTGTAAATTGCAGCGATTTCTTAAACATTCTTAATTTATTGTCATTCTTGGCGTGTAAGGCCTCCAGACGTGATCACAGTGGATTTTTTTAACATTATCTGAATCTGTATTTTATGTTTATTTGGTAAATTGAACGCACTGGAAACACTATTATTTACACAGTTGTTTATTTCTTCATTAAGAATGTGTGGCTTTTTATTTTTCGTTGAGTTTAGAATTACTGTTTCAAAAATAAATGTATCTAAAAGGCAACCAATAGTAACTGATTACGGCCCCGTCCACAATCGTAGCCGAATCCTGCCTTCCCTTGACCACCAGATTTAAGCTTGCTTGATGCAGCCCCCCGCTAGTTAATCCTCTGCAGGCCTCCCCAAAGTCGGGTAACTACTGCAGCCTGCGTCCATTTGAACCTGTATTGATTTTTCTATTAAATGATTAACCTCACACTTTCCTCCATTACGAAATTGACGATTTCTTGATTGCTTGATGCTTTATCAACTAATTCCTTATTTTGTTATGTTATGCAGTAGATATCTTCTTCGCCGATTCAGCTCACTAGCACCTAACTACTTGTTCAATAGAACCATTCAAAATATAACATTCACCTGTATCTCGACACCCATCATATGATTTTATTCGACTACTTTCCGTTACTCATGTTCTACGTTTTTTAAGGTAAATCTTACAACCTTGCTGTCCGCAGCTCGTGGTCTAAGGGGTTACCGTTGCTGCCTCTAGATCACGGGGTCCCAAGTTCGATTTCCGGGGATTTTCCCTGCGCGAGGACTGTGTGTTTGTGTTGTCCTCATCATTTCATCATCATCATCATGATTTGTGAGAGTGACTAGATTGTATTGTGAAAAGAAAATGGACTGCGTAAAAATTGGGACTTTGTACGGGTGCTAATGACCGCGCAGTTGAGCACCCAACAAACCAAACATCATTTTATAATCTTGCTCTTCCAAGTCCTTTGCTGTTTCTGACGGTCGCAGGTTCGAATCCTGCCTTGGGCATGGATGTCTGCGATGTCCTTAGGTTAGTTAGGTTTAAGTAGTTCTAAGTTCTAGGGGACTGATAACCACAAATGTTAAGTCCCATAGTGCTCAGAGTCATTTTTTTGCTATTTCTGAAAGAACTACATTGTCTTCCGCAAGCCTGGAAGTTTTTTTCACGTTGAACGTTAATTTCGTTCCCAAATTTCGCTTTGTTTTCCTTTACTGCTTGCTCATTGTATAGGAAGAACAACAAGGACAGGCCGCAGCCATGTTGCGCTACTTTCTCAGCTGAATTTCGTCTTTTATGTAGTACTCTTACAACTGCAGTCGAGCTTCTGTACGATTTGTAAGTAGCCTTACCCTCCCTGTATTATAGCCTTACTAGTTTCAGAATTCCAAGAGCATTTGTTCTATTCGAAATTGTCAAAAACTTACTCTCCTACATCTACAGTAGTTACAAAGGTAAGTTTCCCTTTTTCAAACCATGTTCTAATATACGCCGTAGGATCATCATGTCTCTCGTGTTAATATTTTTCCCCAGTACCCAAACCGATCTTCCTCGAGGTGTCATACTGATTTTTTCATTCTCCTGAAAACTAAGAGTGACGCAACTGCTTAATCCACTTAATATCTTTTATGAAGATATTCGTCAGAAGTACAGGCTCGTAAGGTTATGAAACGTGGACGATGTTTAGTTCATACAAGTAGAGAATAGAACCTCTTGAAATGTTGTGCTACAGCAGAATGCTCAAGCTTAGATGGATATATCTTGTAACTAATGAGGTGAACAGAATTGTGAAGCAAGGAAATCTGTGGTACAAAACAAGGGAGCGGTTGACAGGACACGTACGGAGATATCAAGCAATCGTAAATTTTGTATCGGAGTGAAGTGTGACGGTAAAAATTTTACACGGAGAAAAAGAGGTGTATACAGCAAGTAGGTTCATATATTTGTAGGTTGCAGTAGTTATTCGGACACTGAGACGGTTGCGTAGGAAGGAGCAGCGTGGAGGGCTTCATTGAACCAGTCTTCGGACTGAAGACAACAACAACAACAACAATCGATTTCAACAACACTTTTAAGGTCGCGGTAGCTAACGCAGGCCTGTGCGTTGGCGCTCTACCCGGAGGTCAGCCGGTTCGAATCCTGATGGTGGACGAAATTTTCACTGCCACTATTTCACCGTCAGGCGGAGAGGGATGTTTCGACGTAAGGTTTCTGATCACCAGTCTTCGCGCCAACGTTCTGGATTAAATTCCAAACCTCTCCGCAGTGTCTCATGAAGTGAGGACATGCGACACTGTATATGGCGATCCATCCTTCGGATGGGGACTTAAATCTAGGCTTCTCCGTTGGTGATTTTCGAAAGGAGTAAGCAATGCGCCGGCTTCGAGTTTGAAGTCTCTCCCTTCTCTATCTATCTCCAACACGAACATGACATCAAGCTACATACGTGCACTCATTACGGTCAGATACATTTAACAGATGCACTTACACACACGCTTCTGATATTTCGCAAAGAAAAAGTGACTGCAGGCGCGAAGGAGAGGGAAAGCCTTTTCAATTGTAGGTCTGAATATGTCACTCAGGGTCTCTCAGACGTTCATTCCATACGAGTTTACTTTTCTTTAAACGATTTCAACAGGAGGCTGCCTGTCGGTGCGTCATTTATCACATGACGCTACCACATGCTAAGACTCGTTAGATGAGCTATTGGTACCGATATACAAGCAGAATAAATGAAATACACAATTTCATTTTGTTTGTATTAGTCTGGTTTACTGTTTACGAAACTGGCTGATAACAGGATTGTTTATTCTTTTTGATTCACGTGCGTAGACGCTTCAAAGTTTTCAGCATGCCGCGTTACGTGTAACGTAACTGTGCAGTGACTCATACACTCAGAGACAGTGCTACCCTTTCACTTCCACACAGCGATCCATGATGCAGCAAAGCTGAACACCTAGAATAAATTGCAGTCAACTATAAATCGCAATAAACATTATCTGGTCATGGTGCAGCGCCGTATTGCGAAATAAATATCACTGGCTGAAACCAGAGTTTCGGCCACGGTCACCCACTACTGCACCCTATTCTGTACACTTCATTGTTACAGATCTGATTTTAAACAGGAGCAATCGTTTTTCGATATTGAACATGTAAGCAGCCTGAAACACTGTTCGACACATAGCCTTGTTCAGTTAGTTAAAAAACCCTCCATCGATAGCTTTCTTGAACGGAATCGAGTCTTTTGGACATCGAATTCAGATTGTCTATATTTGAGCCCTAAACAAGTTGCAAATGCGAAGAAACAGGTGTATTACTACAACTTCTGTATTGGCAAAATATCTTTAATGTGCCTGAACATAGATATTATTCGTGTCCACTGGAACAGTTACTAGTACTGAAAATTAAGAGGTAAATGAAGGAGAAAATCACATTGGTATTAAGAATTTTAAATATTCTCCAGCATTACAATAACGAAATACAGTCCTACGATCAATAGTTTCTTCGTTTTCAAAACAGTATATTTCCAAATTATTACATGTACAAATAAGATTGATCATCGCTGCATTAACGGAACCGTACACTCACCAAGTTTGCATTTTCCACTCTAGGAACGTCGGTGTTCGACACACATCCAAGTAGCAATCAACTTCGTTTCATACCTTGTGGCAACGTGTAGACTACGGTCATCAAAGCAGCATTGATACGTTCTCTGAACTACTCCAGGGCTCTAGAATGAAATTTTCACCCTGCAGCGGAGTGTACGCTGATACGAAACTTCCTGGTAGATTAAAACTGTGCGCCAGACCGAGACTCGAACTCGGGACCTTTCCCTTTCGCGGGAAAGTGCTCCACCGACTGAGCTAGCCAAGCACGCCTCACGCCGCTTCCTCACAGCTTCAATACCGCCAGTACCTCGTCTCCTACTTTCCAAACTTCACAGAAAATCTCCTGCGAACCTTCCTATTCCAGGGTTCTTGGCACTGGGGTCACGTAAATACAGTTTTTATTATAACCATAAGGAGAAGCCACAGGGTGTTAGGTCAGGGGGCCAAGGGAACAGAGGATCGTCAACCTTGCGCCCAGACCGGCAATGCGAAAGTGACGAATGTTACAGTGAGATGGTGTCTTGGCTTCTTGGAAAATTATACTCTCGGAACCACCAGCCAGCTGTGGAAACAACCACATCTCCAACATACCAATGACAGTCTCCTTGCAGAAAGAAAACGGCCCGACCGGCCATTGTGGCCGAGCGGTTCTAGGCGCTTCAGTCCGGAACCGCGCTGCTGCTGAGGTCGCAGGTTTGAATCCTGCCTCGGGCATGGACGTGTGTGATGTCCTTAGGTTAGCTAGGTTTAAGTAGTTCTAAGTCTACGGGACTGATGACCTCAGATGTTGAGTCCCATAGTGCTTTGAGCCATATGATCCATTTTGAAAATAGTCCCTACGGCTCTGTCTGCGACACTGCACAGAAAACCTTAAGCTTCGACGAATCACCCAAACGCGATACAATTTCATGAGGGATTTCATTGTCAAACACTATCACATTCAGTCGATTTACGTCTCCCGATAAATGGAAGATTAGTTCGTTGCTGAATATCAGGCAGGAAGTGAAAAGTTCACCCGAAAGTGCTTTCTGTATTGTGGTGCAAAAACTGAATGCGCCGGGCATAATCTTGCGGTTGTAATTGTTGCACTTGCCGCAGACACTACCGTCGCAAAATCCTCTATGCAATTGCTGCAATATTCCAATTGGGTTGTGCAGACAGCTGATTTTTTGGATTGCGTACGTGCCTTTTCCCTCGCCCTCTCCCCTTGGTCGTCCGGTAATTTGCTGTTTACAAAGACAAGCAGTATCCCTAAACCATCAACACTAACGGAAAAATGTTCTGCTTACATGGCGGTTCTTTAATTTCTTCTGAATGCACACAGCACTGTCGTAACAGATAAACTCTTTTCTTCCTTTGCCGCTATTTTGTCAATTGGTGGGCACAATGCAGACTCAGTCAACTTACGGTTCAATTCATGCATCAATCATATATGTACCCGTAATACTTCGAAACATATATAACTCTGAAATCGTGCCTAACTGATCTCACTTTATAGCCTGGACTCTCCTCTTGAAATACTGGTAATAATGGATTCCACAGAGACAATGATTTGGAAATGGGCCGCGTTGCTTTATCCCTGGGTAAATATGAGACCGTGGAAGGCACCGAAAGAACGAAAAAGTCATTTCCATAAAAATGGGTGTGGTTTATTTGGCAGCTTCTGTGATATTGCGAACGCGTGGTCTCTACGAAGTATTCATTTCGATCAACGCATTTCAGTTTCATACAGATAATTCTTCAATGGGAAGAATGTAACTGAACGGCGGAGTTAACACGTGTTGCGTTATATCTTACATAATGAACTTCTGCTTTCCGTGGAATCATAGCGATCCAGCGAAATTGATTTTCATTGTAGCCATAAAAAGTCGTTCTGTGACAGTTTGCTCCGGGTATAATAGGACCATTGTCCCGCTGAAAGGCTCCTCCGATGATCTCAGTTGTGATTGACAGGTCGAAAAGAGCTCGTCGTATTGCAGTCTTTCGCACTGTACTTTAGGAAATTTTACATTGATATACGTTAATCCACATTCCTTTCTCAGCTGTAGCAATAGATATAACAACGGGTGGACAATATCACGTTAACGTGACTTTATTTGAAGACTTTCTTGGGTACAGACAGGAATTTCAGGCGTTTCGAGAAACAAAATGTGGTGTAATTATTTTATAAGGAACTATAAATATAGAAAATTTCTTCTCTAACAATTTAATCTGATTGTTTTTACTATTAAACAGTATTTCCTTTATATATGCTTGTACATCATATACGAAGATTTGACGTTTTTGTTTGTTTGTAAAGACAATATATGTCTCGCCTGAGAAACGCAAAGTGCATAGCTTTTCATTACTCAATTATTATCTGATTAGAAGGGAAGAGTGTTGTAACGAGAGGATTTTCACACTTTGCCTCTAGCTACCCCTGTTATAGAAATTTAACATATTTTTATTTGATTTTTAAATGACAGCGTCTTCCTGAATTTGCGAAGTTACTCTGGTCTTTTCCAGTGCAAAATCAACTTCCGCGATACGACAAGGTCGTCTACCTATTTCTATTCAGATTTAAAAGCGTTGTAATTGTTGGATGATCCATGGATTGTCACCTGTGGAGAGTGAAATGAGACGTCGGGACAACTGTATATTATATACTAGGGTGGTATCTGCTCTTTCGGACAAGTCAGAAAGAACAGATACCATCGTTGATCACGCAGCTCGTTAGATTGAAATTAAAATGAAATGAAAACCCTTAGCTGCTGACAGGTGTTGAAATACGTCAACGGGGACAGATGAAAATATGTGCCACGATCGGAACTCGAACTCGGGTTCTCCTTCTTCCATGGCAGAAACTCTATCCATCTCAGCCACCGAAGACACAGAGGATAGTGCGATTGCAGGGATGTATCTATGGCAAACCTCCCGCGAAACACATTGTCAACGTATTGTCCCGCAGTACATTTGTGGTGCTCCCGCCCATGATACTCATTACTCGCGGCGCGTTGCCGATTCACGTAAGAGTTCGGGCACTGTCTGTGCATCCGCACAGAAGAAGAAGATGGTCAATTGGCCGGTGAGTCTTAACTATATATATATACTAAGGTGGTATCTGTTCTTTCGGAAATGTGCGGATGCACAAACAGTGCCCGAAGTCTTACGGGATACGACTACGCGAAGCGAGTAATGAGTATAATGGCCGGGGGCACAACGAATATAATGCCGGACAATACGTTGAGAATGTGGGTTTCGCGGGAGGAGAGCCAGAGATATGTCCCTGCAGTCGCGCTGTCCTCTGTGTCCTTGGTGGCTCAGATGGATAGAGCGTCTGCCTTGTAAGCAGGAGACCCCCCGGTTCGAGTCCCGGTCGGGGCATAAGTTTTCATCTGTCCCCGTCGACGAATGTCAACGCCAGTAAGCAGCTAAGGGTTTTCATTTAATTGTAATTGTAGATTAGTTTAATTAACTTCTTTATTTTGGTCCTCATCGGCAGTACAGCAGGAACAGCTTGCATCTGATGTGAAACAATAGACGCTTGGCAGTGCTGACGGTGCATTGAGTGGGGCTGAGCAGGGTGTCATTGGAATGTCGATCTCAGCAGTGTCTCCGGCTCAGGATGTGACGACACCGTGGCAGTGCACCTGAAGGCACTGTGGAGATGGCCGTGACCTCCCTCCAGCGAGGAGGCGGCCCTCAGCACTGGAAGCGGCTGCTCTCGTGACTCAGAGTAGTTTGCCCATCCTGTGGTCTAACAGCAGACCCTGTATGGCAAACCAGGACGTCGCTCCACGTGTCACAGGATCGTGGTGGAGGCTATGATGCTTGGACGAGAATAGTTTAGTATACTAATGTCTGAAAACACACAGCTCTTTACTACGTTCGTTTAGTGCTCAAAGCACATACACTAGACACTTCCCTGAAGTGACGAAAGGCTTCCATTCTTCTACTAGTGCCTTGCAGCATCAGCTATACTGCACCCAGCCGGATCTCCTTCCCAACGGCCAATGGCCGTGTTTTGCTTCGCAACGCTTACCACACTTGCTTTCCTGTGGCTGGCTGGCTCTGTTGCAGCTTACTTCCACTCTGGTGAACTTTTTGACTGGCTACAGTCACACAATCAAGGAAATCTTATATATAATGTATTTAGTGACATATCTGTTACATCATCAATAGCCGGCCGAGTGGCCGTGCGGTTCTAGGCGCTACAGTCTGGAACCGAGCGACCGCTACGATCGCAGGTTCGAATCCTGCCTCCCGCATGGAAGTGTGTGATGTCCTTAGGTTAGTTAGGTTTACTTAGTTCTAAGTTCTCGGCGACTGATGACCTCAGAAGTTAAGTCGGATAGTGCTCAGAGTCATTTGAACCAACATCATCAATCTACACATACCAGTAGTCAGCGAGTGGAATCAAATAAAGCAGAAGCGTTTTCAAAAACCAGTTAACAGTGAAACACTTTTTGAGGTAGAAGCAATTGGGCAGTATCAATGTGTTGGTGGTCCTGTTCCAGGCGAGGTATGTAAGTTTTGTGCTCTCATACAGATAATTGATTTAGACTGAAATAAAACTTTGTTTAATGCTGGCAACTCATTAAATACACATATTATTGTGGTTTTGATGCTTATCATTAAAGGTTTAACTTTTCTTTGCATATTATTCGATAAAAGGAGAAAAATACAGTCGTATTTTTGCCTACGTTTCTGCGCAGTAAACTTAAAGACTCTCATTTAATTGACCTTCCTTCATTACAAAAAGGAAAGTACTTCATATCCCTTCACTGTTTTAATTGTTGTTTGGGAATTGCAGCCTAAATTTAATTCGATGGCTCTAGAAACATTGCACATAATAGCTTTGTTTACATACTGTTGCGAATAGGGCAACTTTTGTAAACATGTTATCTTGTTTTTCGGTAACTTAATTTACTTATTCTCACGAAAGCATTATTTTTACCATGAGTGAAGAGTGCCTGACATCTGTAGAACTGTTAGCTCTGGGTATGGTGTGATGGATGCTGTAGTTTTTCCACTGAGGTGGATGTAGTGGCATGGGAACTGAGGCAGTGAATGAAACTTATCAGTAGTTCTGTAGAATATGTAGGAGAGATAGGTAAATAGTGGAACAGGAGGGGAAAATTGCTCCACTCCAGGATGAATTAATCCAGCAAGGAAAGATCTGCACAGATTAAGGAAGAAGAACGGCTAAGAGACATGAAAGTGACAACTGGCAACACAAGGATCAGGCTTAGAACTTCGCCAGACAAATTGGTGGTGACTACAGAATATAAGTTTAACCTTATACTTCAGTTTGAAACTAATGAGCTTTAGGTAGAGGTAGGTGTAGACAAACAATCGGCAAGAATTTCAGTACGAATGTAAGGAAGTCAGTAAGGGCAAATAAAGTTTAGTTGTTTGGTGCTTATCATGTTAGAAATGTAGGCCAACTTTTGCAGGATGGATTAGGATCAGAATACCAGGTCCCCATTCTTTTAAACCAATTCCTGGTTTGGGTGAGATGACAGAGGATTTAGGTTCACTCTGCAAATACTGTACCAAGGAAGATGTGGTTATTGTGGGTGAGCAAGGCAACAGTATTGACAGAGATTATGGTAAAGATTACATCAGCATCGAGGAATACCAGAGTGCGGTTTGTGTCTCTGTTGTTACGCCATGACTGATCTCATTTGAGCCCTTCTGTCAACAGAAACGCTGGGGAACGGCCCAGCGATTTGCCTTTACACAAAGAACCTTTCGGGAGTGTTCATGCCATTGTGTGCAGGAGGATACACACCATACCTGGTACAAAAGTCACGCTGAAACGTTGGTACTGACCCACCCTGCTCGAAACGTAGAACGCAAAACGCTTTCTGGTGTTCCACCACCATTTTTACTAGAACTGAAGTTGGTGCACACAGCTGCTACCTAGCGGGAACCATTCAATACTGTAGAGTTTGCTACTTACAGCAGTACGCTGTTCACGCACATATCTCAAACAACATAATTTATTTAACCGGATGATTCTTTTGTATACACCCGGAAATTTAAAACAGTCCTATTTTTTTTTTTAAATCTCTGACTAGATATCAAGAATAGCTGCTACAACGCAAGTGCATTTTGAGCCTGCAAGGAGCAGGCGAAACATAATTTGAGTAAAGAAATAAAAAAAGAAGATAGCGTGAATGGCAACTGAGAAGACTTCTATACGTGTTATTCATCAAATTTATCTATCTTAACATCTTGTTACATGAATATCAGTATTTGCGCAGATTGCAGAACTGGAAGTTTTCGCATTGGCGGCAAAACATTAATGACGCTTATCACGAAGGACGAACACTTACAGAACGAGTGAAATACAGACATTATTTTTCTCTGCTGTCATTTAATTATTTCCACGTGGATTCTTACGAAAATTACTGCTGCGTCGGCGCCGTGGCTTCGCCGTTTATCAGAGAAATCACTTCCACGGCGTGGCTGTTAGAGCAATGAGTCTTTTCCGACTCGTTCTCTAAATTACTGTGCCCCGGCCAGAGCCGGGAAAGGAGGAAGGAAATGATGTGCGTTGAGCTAGACAGAATGTGACTGGTATGAGTACTTGTTCTACGCTGTCTTAAGTCATTAGCGCCACACAGTCGCTCTCATTTCTCTTGAACTCGGAAAATGAAAAGTTAGTAGGATCTCATTACCGTGCGCTGTTTCTACCGAAATGGAAGGAAGAAAGAAAGGGCAGGTTGACGTTTTCCTTCGATATAGAGGTCATTAGTGATGGAGTAGTGGGTAGCTTCGGGAAGAACGAAGATGTTCAAATGGTTCAAATGGCTCTAAGCATTATGGGACTTAACATCTGAGGTCATCAGTCCCCTAGACTTTGAACTACTTGAAGCTAACTAACCTAAGGACATCACACACATCCATTCCCGAGGCAGGATTCGAACATGCGACGGTAGCAGCTGTGTGGTTCCGGACTAAAGCGCCTAGAACCGCTCGGCCACAATGGCCGGCAACGAAGACGTGATTCGACCAAAGCGATATTGAGGGAAACATTCCCGCATTTACCTGAAGTGATAAGACACCGAACCATTCAATTCCGGATACCCTGCTGTTGAATGTATTACACTGCCACTTTGTGATTACTAATAATGACCTTACTGCTGTCCACTGTACAATCTGATAAGGTAACAATTAACGTGTAGGAAAGTTAGTTGTTCCCTCACAATAGTTAAAGTGTGTAAAGAGAACTACATGAAAACTTTTCCGTTCACCAAAGATAGAGTCGATTATTGTACCACACCTTGAGGTCAATGCGACCACTACAGGGCCGAGCAACCCGCAAAGTTGACTAGGGAATTTTGATGATGGGAATTATAGAAGTACAATAGTGAAATTAGCACTTCACTGCGGGAATACATTCAAGCCACAAAACGAAATTCCGTGATCAAGGCCAAAGGGCCGAGCGATGATGAGTGGCTGCCAAGTCATCCTCCTCCATAGATCTCATTCAGAGATGGTATGTAGACGCATGGCATCAGGCGTAGTGTCCAAGTGAATAAAATCGAAATAAATATGACGAAATATACAAAATAACATTGTGTTAACAGTAGTGCCAGTCGGCAATGGTATGATAATAAATTTTTTCAAAGAAAAATCCGAATTGGCTGTATGAATGATTTTTATTAAATATACGACCGGTTTCGCATTCTCAGGCAATCTGTACAAAAAGTAATATAATAAGAGCTCATATAACCTATTCGATCCCCCAGTTCTGAGGGGTAAATTAAACTTTTAAATTGCCAGCTTTTTGAATGAAACAAGAAAGCACTCACATACGCTATTTATAACATAGTAACGTTGAAACTTTTAAATTGCCAGCTTTTTGAATGAAACAAGAAAGCACTCACATACGCTATTTATAACATAGTAACGTTGAACATTGCCCTGTAGCCACACCACACCATTCACGTCCAGCATTCCGTCATCTGATTAAAGCGGTGGATAAAATTTAAAAATCTTTTTTATAATTTTTTTAAATGATGGGAGCGGCAATGACCTGGAGAATAAAAATAAAATACGATGCTGATAAAACTCCCCTAAACACGAACGACGAAGAGCGGAATCTTAGTATGAACAAACAGCGGAATCAAGGTCTTGTAAACACATCATAACATATCGTGAAAGTTGAGAGGAGCTGCGGGGCAGCAAACACGGCCTGACTGACTGGCCGAAACCCGGAAAGCGCTCAAGCAGTGGCGCGAGAATCGCCAGAGGTCGGATGACGTGTACAAGGTGTGAAGAGTAGGGGGTGCTGAACATTTCGTAAACAATTCTGTATATCTTTTTGTTAAAAAAAGTCTAATACCATACTAGGTGGCCAATATAAAAAAATGGGCAGTTAGTTAAAAGAATAAGAATAATATATGTGGTGGTTCTGAATGCGTAAGACCGGGAGTACGCATAAAAATATATTGGACAGAACCTACTAACAAGTAAGGTACAGGGGTAAGGCTACCTGTTTAAGTAATCAACATTTTCCAAAAGACCCTTGTTGCTCAGATCTATCTGGGCATTAAGTGAGGAGCGACAGTATTTCTACGCATAAAAATATATTGGACAGAACCTACTAACAAGTAAGCTACAGGGGTAAGGCTACCTGTTTAAGTAATCAACATTTTCTAAAAGACCCTTGTTGCTCAGATCGGTCTTGGCATTAAGTGAGGGGCGCGGGGATTTCTTCAGAATTCTGAAGATTTCAACCTCTTACAAAACATTAAGGGTGTTTCCCTTACTTCTCAAGTGTAATACCCGCATGTTGTTCTGGATACCGATGATATGGTGACCCGTTTCCCGCAAATGCGCACCTACGGCCGATTTTGAGCCTGGTTCACTGATGTGCTACTTAAAGAGGGTCTCAAAGCTTCTTCCTGTCAGGCCGATGTAATCCGCATCACAATCATCCCAGGCGATACTATGTACCCCCCGACGACTTGAATCTGTTCCATGCTGCAGCCTCGTTGTGTCCATTGTTTTTAGCAATATAAAAAGCCGAATTTATTCCCTTAGAGCTTAAGCAATTGCCGACTCTGCTTGAAATGTTGCCATAGGAAGGTATCCTGTGGAATTTACGCCCAATAGCTAAACCGCTATTTGCTGGCTGTAGGGAAGCGAATGTTGCGGGTGTGAGTGGGGTGCGAGCAGTGTTATGTTTCATGTTTATCTTCCGTAATACACCCCTGTTAATCTTTCCAACAAAATC
Source organism: Schistocerca gregaria (assembly GCF_023897955.1). NCBI lineage: Eukaryota > Metazoa > Arthropoda > Insecta > Orthoptera > Acrididae > Schistocerca > Schistocerca gregaria. The sequence continues at coordinate 101,601,930 of NC_064920.1, forward strand.
CGCGTCGTATCTTGTATTACTTTAAATTCCAGATCCCTGGCCTCATGAGATAATGGGACCGTATGCATCCTGCGTAGTAAAGCCCTGAATGTGGCCTGTTTGAATTGCAAAGGATGATTAGACGATCTACGTATCGCGACGTCACAAGTGGTGGGCTTTCTGAAAACATCAAAATTAACCGAGTTCCCATTGATTTCTACCAGTAGATCTAAGAAGGGAAGAGTGCCATTAATACTCTGTTCCACAGTAGTAAATGTTACGTTAAGGTGAATCCACTGCAAAAATGATTAAACGATTTTGGTATAATAGTAACTGACAGAAATATCAACGAAGACTGCTATCAGGGTTATCTCAACAATAACAATAACGAGTTCGTGGCGATACGTATACTGAGTTGACAAAGGACATGGGATAGCGATACGCGGTAGTATCGTGTAAACAGGGTATAAAAGGTCAGTGCACTTGCGCAGCTGTCATTTGTGCTCAGATTTATGGGAAAAGTTTTCCGACTTGGTTATGTACGCACGGCGGTATTTACCAGACATTGAACGTGGAATGGCAGCTGCAGTTAGACACATGGGACGTTCCATTTCGCAAATCGGTAGGGATCTGAATATTCGGAGATCCACAGTGTCAACAAAATGCTGAGAACACCAAATTTCAGGAAATAACTCTCATAAGGGACAACGCAGTGGCCGATGACCTCCACTTAATGACTGAAAGCAGCGGCCTTTGCGTACAGTTGTCATTGAATAACAGACAAGGGAAACTGCATCAAATAACCACAGAAATCCATGTAGCCCGTGTGACGGACGTATCCTCTAGGACAGCGCGACGGAATTAGGCGTTAATAGGCAATGGCAGCAGACGACCGAAGCGGAATCCTTTTTTTTTTTAACAGCACGGCGTTGCGTGCAGGACCTCTCGCAACCACATGAGTTGGCCTTGTCGGATGAGCCCTGATTTCAGTTCAGGTCTGATGTTAGGGTTCGGATGAGGTGCAGACTCGTCGAAGCCAAACTGCCAACAAAGCACTGTGCAAGCGTACAATGACTCCATAAAGGCGTGGACTGTCTTAGCATTGAACGGACTGGGTCCTCTGACCCAACTAACCGATCATTGACTGGAAATGTTTATGTCCGGCAACATGGGGGTCATTTGCAGCCATACATGGAGTTCATGTTCCTAAATGTATCGCTGGGCCACAGTGGCTCATGATTGCTCTGAAAACCATTCTGGACAAATCGAACGAGTGGTTTGGCGACTCTGATCACCCGACATAAGTCCCATCGAATATGTGTGGGACATAATCGAGTGGTTAGTTTGTGGACAAAATCCTGTACTGGCAACAGTCTCGCAATTATGGACGACTATTCAGGCAGCATGACTCAATATTTATGGAGGGTTGCTGCACTACGCAGGAGATCCGTTGTAATATTAGCAGTATCCCATGACCTTTTCCACCTCAGTGCATTTTGACAATATTACTTTCCTACATGTGAATGTCTCAGAGAAATATTATACGTGAAACGTCACATAATTAGAGTTAAGTAGGAATTTCATCTTTAACACTTTAGAGGACAAGAATGATGGTTACGTTCATGTATTAAACAGCTCCAAATGAATGACACAAAAAATGTTGTCTACCTGATGTTTTAGAATTTTTATCTCGTGTGGTACGATGTACAATAGTCTTTTCTACAGTAGTGCTAGCACTTCTGACCTAATTGTATAGCTTTAGTCTAAATAAACGTACAACAAAATAACCATGCAGAGCAACGGCAGATCTCGTGCAGATCGCTGCGACGCCTACCCTAAAAGAAGATCAAGGAAGAGCCAGTGAAAACTAAACATCAGGTCAAAAAGGAAAAACGTAATTCGAGCAGTGATTACGAAGGAAATGACTGTATATCTCCACTATCTGAGAATCTGTCTCTGGGCGAAGAGAAAAGTTTAATTAATTTTAGTTTTGGTACGAGAATTTCACTGCGATTTCTGCAGCTGTAGGTCAGAGAATACGAAAGTTTCGGACTGAAAGATGGGTGTGAGTCGTGACGACAGGCAGGGAAACAGAGGTCGCCAATTCAAGTACTGGTAGCCGTTTTACTCGCTGTATTGAACGGATACTTATTTGATAATTTTCTGAAGCTATAAAAAGAGTAGAGACTTGTATCTGTATTACTAAACGACAAAAACACTCATCCGGTCGCACTTGCACTTTGCCTGTCTATAAAGGCTTCCAGCACCATTCGATATTCAGTATTTCACGTGATTTATGATGGTATTTAAAAATTCTGAAATGGTGTCATAATGTACTCATTAAGAGGTATGATCTTACGTCAACAGCTTGACGTGATAAGTCATGTATTGATGTCTGAAACTGTGTACATCTTTTGAGGCAACTTACGGGTAGCTTGTACGGGCACGTTAGCTTGACTACATTCATCCAGCATTTGAGACTGGGAACACTTGCTGACTTCCAGCATACTTTTTAGATAATTCCAATCCTTTTCGAAACATTTTCTTGATAATATCATCCTCTGACGCTCCGGCCACCCCCTTCCTACTCCCTCCCCTCCTCCACAAAATAATGAAGGAGTGTAATTTATACAATACTTGCCATTAAAATTGCTACACCACGAAGATGACGTGCTGCAGACGCGAAATTTAACCGACAGGAAGAAGATGCTGTGATATGCAAATGATTTAGCTTTTCAGAGCATTCTCACAATGTTGGTGCCGGTGGCGACGCCTACAACGTGATGACATTCCAACCGATTTCTTATACACAAACAGCAGTTGACCGGCGTTGTTGTGATGCCTCGTGTAAGGAGGAGAAATGCGTACCATGACATTTCCATCTTTGATAAAGGTCGGATTGTAGCCTATCGCGATTGTGGTTTATCGTATCGCGACACTGCTGCTGGCGTTGGTCGAGATCCAATGACTGTTAGCAGAATATGGATTCGGTGGGTTCAGGAGGGTAATACGGAACGACATGCTGGATCCCAACGGACTCGTATCACTAACAGTCGAGATAACAGGCATCTTATCCGCGTGGCTGTAACTGATCGTGCAACCACGTCTCGATCACTGAGTCAACAGATGGGGACGTTTGCAAGACAACAACCATCTGCACGAACAGTTCGACGACGTTTGCAGCAGCATGGACTATCAGTTCGGAGAGCATGGCTGCGGTTACCCTTGACACTGCATCACAGACAGGCGCGTCTGCAATGATGAATCCAGGTTCTGTTTACAGCATAATGGCGGTCGCATCCGTTTTTGGTGACATCGCGGAGAACGCACACTGGAAGCGTGTATTCATCATCGCCATACTGCCGTATCACCCGGCGTGTTGATATGGGGTGTCATTGGTTACACGTCTCGTTCACCTCTTGTTTGCATTGACAGCACTTTGAAAAGTGGACCTTACATTACAGATGTATTACGACCCGCGACTCTACCCTTCATCCTATCCTTGCGAAACCTTACATTGCAGGTCCTGTACGGGCCTTTCTGGATACAGATGTTCGACTGCTGCCCTGGCCAGCATATTCTCCAGATCTCTCACCAATTGAAAACGTCTGGTCAATGCTGGCCGAGAAACTGGCTCCTCACAATACGCCAGTCACTACTCTTGATGAACTGCGGTATCGTGTTGAAGCTTTATGGGAACCTGTACCTGTACACGCCACCCAAGCTCTGTTTGACTCAATGCCCGTTATTACGGCCAGAGGTGGTTGTTCTGGGTACTGATTTTTGAGGATCTATGGACCCAAACTGCGTGAAAATGTAATCACATGTCACTTCTAGTGTACTATATTTGTACAATGAATACCCGTTTATCATATGCATTTCTTCTAAATGTAGCAGTTTTAATGGCCAGTAGCTTCCTACATTCTTGTTGTTCGTGTAGTAAGACTTCTGTATCAGGCATTTCGACGGTCGGTGTCGGTTGCAGAGAGTTTACTGCTTTCGTCCGAGATGAGCCTGGCCGTTAAGCTGTCGTCCCAAGGGACTGTGCATTCGAACGTTGAGCGTTCAGTGTGCCGTGTTTCTAGCGTCGTAGAGTGGAATAGTACATTGGGGAGTGTTTCTAAACGTTCAAAGCTATATCTAGCATGTCAGAAATTCTGAACTTTCGTTGAAACGTTGACCAGTGAGATGGGAGAACGCCGCGTACGTAGCGTGCACGCCATCTCCCTTCAGTAGCGAATCGCGAGGCGCCATATTGGTTTTCAGTCGAAGCCCATGTGTATATTTTCCGTTTCTGACCACCAACAAATTGAGGATCTCACGAAAAGCCGTCATTAATTGTATGATTCTTTGTAATAAAATGACGAGAAACGTCATATTCACGATTAAAGAATCATTGCAACTTGCTTTTTATGAAAGTATGCCGTTTGATGATCCATTAAAACGCATACTTCTTGATACAATTTATTGTAACGAATGTTCAGTTAATAACATAGCCATGATTACAGCTTTGGAGCTTGTAATGGCACTTGAATTACGTAACCATTACGGCACCTCACCTCAAACTGTCGATATCAGCAATATTCAACTATGTTTTTGCAAAATAGTTAACATATTTCTGTGACAACATTCAGATTTGATTTCGTTAATGTAGAGGTACTTTGATACATCGCTATGTATATATTGCAACGATATTATTCTTATGTGTATTCTTTCTTTTGTCACTATGATCATTGACGTACTTGTAACTCTGATTTTTGGGCGCGTAAGCGGTTATATGGAGTCAAGCTTTGGTCGTCATGTTAAAAAGACGCAGTTTATGAAATGTGAACTTTACAATGAGGAAGATATTTTCAAGTATGTTTTATATTGTGAAGTGATGTTTTGGAACGAATTGCGTGATATTGCAACAAAAGTAATAAAAAAGAAGTATAACTTAAATTCGGAGTGCTGATTACTTTTTTACATCACCATTGTCCTAACTTGCAAAAGTTCAATCTTCAAGAATGGTTTATGAAACACATCTATAAAACTTTGCAATATCGCAGAATAAGCCATATTCAATAGGAGTTTTTCTATAACATATAAAATACAAAATTTAAAAGAAGAGAGGGCGAGCTGTCCTGTACATTAAGCCAATCGAACAAATTTGCTCCTCAAAAAGAGCACTCTTATATTTATCTACTATAGAATCTTACATCACATACTTACATTAAAGTAATAAGAAAACTTCAGAACGTATTAAAACGCGAAGGTTAGTAAAAAGCCATTTGTGTTTAGTGGGATGCGAACCACCAACGCATCACTTTTCCTTAAGAATCTGCGACTCTACTCACTACAGTAAACGGACACGAGTGTTCGGTGACTACACATAGTCTCCTGCTGCTTCTAACAACCCTACCACAACAAAGGTCAAAAATTAATTATGATTGTAGTGTTGCTCACGCTGCTAAATATTCCAGTTTCGGGCAACAACAAAGTTATATTATGTGGCAGGTGTCATTAGAGCGCAGTTACTAAAGTCATTTCTAGAAATAATGGATAAACTAGGCACTCATCTTTTCGTGTTTCCCACGCTGGTCTCGTTGTGAACTCATGGCTCAATCGTCGAAAATTTAGGTACTGATGATTCCAAACTCGGATGCAAAGAGGCCTTTCCCTAAAAAGTGGAGACTGATGAAATAATTTTTATGTCATGTGGAGAACTATTGTTAAGTTGTGTCGCAGTGTTAGTAATGGAACTCTTATGATCCGATGTCCTTATTGACTGGAAATGGACTTTCCTCTTTACCTTACAATGCAGAGCGGTCCAAAAAAACGTATCCACTGTTTAGAAGTCCATAACTGGCAAACTAACTGACGGTGTTGTCTCATCTTTGGTAGTATAATAGTTTGTAGTTCCGGAAATCGCCATACAAGCGTTGTATTGCGTTGTTCTGCTTTGTCAGGTGACAGTCGCCAGATAGTCAGTGTTTCGTTCTTAGTTGCACCAAGTTACTCGAGTAAACATGGCTGGCGCAAGGCTTACATTCGATGAAAGAAAAAATGGTTGAAATGGCTCTGAGCACTATGGGACTTAACTTCCAAGGTCATCAGTCCCCTAGAACTTAGAACCACTTAAACCTAACTAACCTAAGGACATCACACACATCCATGCCCGAGGCAAGATTCGAACCTACGACAGTAGCGGTCGCGCGGTTCCAGACTGTAGCGCCTAGAACCGCTCGGCCACGACTGGCCGGCCATTCGATGAAAGGAAGTCAGGTTTGAAGTGGTATTTTAATTACGGAAACATTAATGAGGTTCAACGGCTATGGCGAAATGTGTATGAAGCAGGGCCACCGACTCGTTTAACGATTCGTCGCATTCGATACAAATTTGAAGCCGAATGTTGTGTTAAAGATGTACACAAAGAACGATCTGGACGATCTGTAACAGTAACAAGTCCAGCTAACTCCCGTCGTGTGTTACAACAATTCCCTCGCTCACCATAGAAGTCTGAGAGACAGTGTGCCTTTGAAACTGGAGTGACTCGCTCAAGTTTTCGTCGAATTTTGAAGACAGCAAAGTGGAAGCGCTACATCCCATGATTGCTGCACACAATTAACGGGGACGGCCCAGATCGTAGTATGGAGTACTGTGTGTGCGCAATGAAGAGTTCGCAGAGATGATTCTGTGATCTGATGAGGCACAGTTCAAACTTAATGGTACAGTAAATCGCCACAATTGCATGTACTGGGCCGCCGAAAATCCGAACGTCTATGCATACAAAGCCGCGAATTTTCCAGGAGTAAATGTGTGGTGTGGGTTAACTTACCGGTGCTTGATGGGCCATTCTGCTTTGACGGCACGGTTACCGGTGAGATGTACCTTCAGAAGCTTTAGACATCCATTGTACCTGCCATGCGAGACTTGTATGGAGATGGAAGAGTTTGCCTTCAACAGGATGGTGCTCCAGCCCACTACCAAAATCGTTTTAGTGCGAATATCGATGAAAATCTACCAGGAAGATGGATAGACCGTAGAGGCGCTGTGGTGTATCCACCACTTAAAACAGACCTAACTATTCTGGACTTTCACCTGCGGGGAACACTAAAGGACTTCGTTTATCGAGAAAAGCCATGTACACTGCATGAACTTCGAGAATCCATCGTACATGCATGTGGAAATATCCAGCTGAACAGGTTGCAGTCAGTACTTCGTGCTGGAGTTCGGCGGCATCGTTTGTGTGTGGATGTTAATGGTGACCATTTCGAACACCTACAGTGTTACCTTTACGTTGGACTTTAATCTACTCTTTCACCGAAAATGAGACAACTCTGTCAATTACTTTGTAAGTTATGGACTTTTAAACAGTACATACATTTTTGAATCCCTCTGTATTTCCATGGATATTGAAGTTTTTATTTAAGTATGCTAGAGATGCAACATCCTGATTAGAACATGGGCAAGAGAGGAAATATACATTTTAATAGAGCAAGTATAGGAATAATAAGCACTTCCATTTCGAAAACAGTGTGATTTACCAGCCTGATACAGCCGACAACTGCCGCTGGAGCGATTTCCAATCGGGTATAACATGTTGGGGCCCACATATCGTATGCGTGAGCGCTTAGGAGCATGTTGAATTCGGCACGCTCAACGTTGACGTTCAAAAGCACGGCCCGTGTGCCGACGGTTTTACGCGTATCCCGTGGCAGTTTGTGTTCAGACGGGCAAGTGACACTCATGCAACTCTGCTGCCAGAATGTCCAGTGATGACCAAGATATAACTTGGGCAACGCCATGCGTTCTGTTCTGCTAGTGAACTTACTTTGATTTCATGCAGTGTAGTCTTCATACTGGGAAACGTGTTCGCCTGACGCCTTAGAGTTTGTGTCACATCTACGGCGCTGTGTGGAAGTAAGCGTTCTATTGCTCCGAATTGGCTCTGCTTTTCCGACGTGCTGTGCTGTCAGTCTAAAGATACAGGGTGAGAATTATTGAAAAATATGAAAAGAAGGACAAGTTACGTGCAAACTACGGCTTGCACACACTTTTTCAACATGTAAACGTCACTACAGATATTCGGATTTAGGTTATCATTGGCGATGATATGGCACTGATCAACAGCGAAATTCTGCCGCTTTGAATTACTGCATTGCTGATGAACATGAAGAAATGTGGATGCAGATCTGTTAAACTTAAAGGGAAAAATGCATATCGAATACATTGAAAAAACGACGTGGAGGATAATGAACTCTGCGTGAAATGGCGAAAATCCTGATCTGGCAACCGCTTGAAGGTAAACGGTCTTTGCTTGAGATACTAATACAATGGGAAAAACACCTAATACATGATACAATGCGAAGGACCCTTTTCCATGCTTTTCACATGGTACATGTAGACGCCTGTCATCCTCAAGCTTTAAAATTATTAAAATATCCTTCTGTTATCACAAATCAGATACACTTAGACGCATCTTTTTTTATTTCTGCACGTTTCACTGACACAGAATGCTTTTCTGTCATAGAAAGTCTGATATATCTAGTCGATGGTTCTCATCACCGAAGCTCCTTGGCTAGAATATTCTTTTTCCTTCGTGATTCTGCAGTTGAAGAGGTCGGAGACCTGGATGAAATGCAAGCTCAATGTATTGTATCCATAACTGGGAATTTTTCCCTGTTCACTTAATATCTTCCATTTTGTTGACAAATTCATTTTTCAGCTTTTCAATCACTTGATGGTTTTCCAAATCCGCCAGAGATGCACCATTTCCACTCAAGTCATAAGTACATTCTTTAATGTGTTGCTTCTCCTCCTCCATGACTGCCATTTCCTCCAATGTTATGATGAATTGCCTCCTGCATACACGACCAGAAAGTGTACTGGGAACAGAAGCTGCAGCGTGAACAGTCTCCAAGAGCTGAGAGTCCACTGTCTCTCATTAAGGATCCTATTTCTCCTAGGAAAGGCATTATCAAGTGAAAGCCTCCTAATCGAATAACTACAATAGTGATAGCTCATTCCCTCCATTAGTCTCCACTGCAACCGTATCTTTAGGTTTCATGTTGAGTGGTTGATCGAAAGTCACGCTATATGTTTCCTGTATCGTCTTCTTACTCTCCGTCCTGGCATAAGTTGCAGTTAAAATAGTACTATAATCTGTGAACCGGTTGTTGATGATTGGAAGCGCCAATACATTTGACTGCGTACAAGTTTCTTTAGTCATGATTTTCCCCATATAACTTTTGCAATTCAGAAACATAAAGCTGTGAAAACTATCCCATCTTCCAAGTAAAATCGTGATCGGTAGGCACTGTTGCTTTAGTGAATGACTGTTTGATTAGAGATTTTGCAGAACAATTTCTTCAATTCCAACTCTATTCTGCTTTCGGAGTATTGTTCAAATGTGTGTGAAATCTTAACTGCTAAGGTCATCAGTCCCTATGCCTACACACAACTTAACCTAAATTATCCTAAGGACAAATACACACCCATGCCCGTGGGAGGACTCGAGCCTGCGATGGGATCTGCCGCACAGGACACGACTGCAGCGCCCCAGACCGTTCGGATAATCCCGTACGGCTCGGAAAATCAGCAGACAAATTTTTAAGACACTTGCTGCTTCAGTAGAGCTCGATATTACGGAGAGTTTCGTTATTTTATGATGGTCGGTCGCTATTCGAGGAGTCACACACATGATTCCGCCTATAGCATGGAATGTATCTTTGCCCGTCATTCTTTCAGTATTGAAGTCAGCATTATCGAAAACGAACTGCGAGAATGAATCATTTGAAATATTTGGTTTCCCGAACCGAACTGCAGAAACCTCAAGTAAATCCACAATGCCATATGAACGGCAGAAATCCATACACTGCAAGATCAAGATGCAATGGGGAGACAACTGAACGAGGCCCGGTAGGAGACAGTGAAACGTCCCTTTTGAACAATTATACAGGACTGTGCTTAAACTGACACACAATATTTTTAGCGCAACGCAATCTGACTTTCAATAATCCCTACAAAAGAATGGCCCTGACTAACATCAACCTATACCTTTCACAAATCACTTACCTCACAAAAATCTTCGTTACTCGAACTACTGCAATACAGCGAGCGGCACTACTGCCAGCTAAATAAAAGATTCGAACTACTGAAGGCACTAGCTACTGATAGGCATAGTTAGCAAATGAAAGATTTTGATAGAGAACAAACAATGTATTTACCTCAATAGTGTTCAAAAGTCATAATGTATATAGCAATTCATGAGATCCAGTCTTACAAATTTCAAAACTCCGCTATCTCTCTCACCACATCCACCACTGCTGGCGGCTCACCTCCAACTGCGCAACGCTACGCGCTGTTAACAACTAACTGCCCAACACTACAATAGCAGACAACAATAAAAACTAGCCACAGACTGCACACAGCATAGCCAGTGATTTTCAAACAAAGCGCTACGTGGCGTTACCAATAAAAAAAACAACCTAAACAGCCTACTTACAACAGTTCCGAATGGGATACTGCTGTACATTTTTTATATGAAGGAAGCTGTTCACTACCTTTCTTTTTGGCAAATCCACACCGTTCAAAAATTCGTATAAATTTTAAGGAATCATAACTTCAGCAATATCTGTCAAGTCACTGATACCTGGATAATCGCCAATACCGTAAGGAGTTATTCTTTTTATCTTCACGGATGATAGCTGCTGCTGATTCTACTATTCTCTTTCTCTCATCTTTTTCATTAACTGCTCGTTCTCTGTACCACTGATTCATAAGTTTGTGGTCACTGCCACAAAAACATACAAGCGGGGGATTTTTGGCATTCTGGCAAATAAAACTCCACCACCGAAGTGTTCAGTCACTATATTTTTCAGAGTTTCTATAATCATTGTCTCTCCTTCTGGGAGACATTCTTTCATTTTCAGCAACAAATCGAGCAGTGAAAATTGACATTCCTCTGAACCATCTATAAATTTGAACAGTTCCTGAAAAGCAGTATCAAAGTTGGTATCTTGAGGGCGGCCTCTTTTTCGAGCAGAGGAGGGGTAGACATTAATTTAGCATAGCAGTCTTGATGATAACGGGCTTCTGCAGGTACTAAACACAAAACACTGTTGATGCGTTCGGCAATCTATCTACCGAAATCATCATCGCGTTTCTCTTCTTTCTCACGCAGCATATGTTTCACAGTTAAAGAGCGAACTTCAAATACTCTACGGCGCTAGTGTAATGATTTTTTTTCTTTTGTTTTCGCCCCTACATCACACTTTTCTACACATATGGTACAGTATTTTTGAAATTGAATGGATAAGAGAAAGAGGATCTCAAACTTTTGTCATCCGCTTGTGCAACATTCTGGTTAATTAGTTTCCTTATATTACGTTCCTTAATATATTCGCGTCGACTTACCTTATGCACTTCAGTCAGTCCAGCATTTGTAGAAGATTATGAGTCCCATCCTTCAGTTGCTTGCTGACGCGTATCAGAGTTTCCAAGCCTTTCGTCACCGTTGATGTCTCTCCTTCCGAAACAGATTTATCACAAATAAAACAGAAGTAGGGTCCAGCATTATTGTTTTCTCAGTCCAGAAAAAAGAAATGGGTCTAAGAAGGAGCCGTTCATAACACCACAAGTTTGATAAATATTGTCACAAAAGGAGAACTCTTTGGCACTACTTTGACAGTTCACAACATCAACTGAAATGAAGTGGACACTGGGTAGCAAGAAACTGCAGCGACAATAGTGATAGGGGAGCACTGAGTTATTGGGAAGGGAACTTGTCGTTTTCATTGTTGGCACATACTCCTGATTTCAACAATGCTGATAGCAAAAGGCATATCATCAAGTAGAATATACACTCCTGGAAATTTAAATAAGAACACCGTGAATTCATTGTCCCAGGAAGGGGAAACTTTATTGACACATTCCTGGGGTCAGATACATCACATGATCACACTGACAGAACCACAGGCACATAGACACAGGCAACAGAGCATGCACAATGTCGGCACTAGTACAGTGTATATCCACCTTTCACAGCAATGCAGGCTGCTATTCTCCCATAGAGACGATCGTAGAGATGCTGGATGTAGTCCTGTGGAACGGCTTGCCATGCCATTTCCACCTGGCGCATCAGTTGGACCAGCGTTCGTGCTGGACGTGCAGACCGCGTGAGACGACGCTTCATCCAGTCCCAAACATGCTCAATGGGGGACAGATCCGGAGAATCTTGCTGGCCAGGGCAGTTGACTAACACCTTCTAGAGTACATTGGGTGGCACGGGATACATGCGGACGTGCATTGTCCTGTTGGAACAGCAAGTTCCCTTGCCGGTCTAGGAATGGTAGAACGATGGGTTCGATGACGGTTGGGATGTACCGTGCACTATTCAGTGTCCCCTCGACGATCACCAGAGGTGTACGGCCAGTGTAGGAGATCGCTCCCCACACTATGATGCCGGGTGTTGGCCCTGTGTGCCTCGGTCGTATGCAGTCCTGATTGTGGCGCTCACCTGCACGGCGCCAAACACGCATACGACCATCATTGGCACCAAGGCAGAAGCGACTCTCATCGCTGAAGACGACACGTCTCCATTCGTCCCTCCATTCACGCCTGTCGCGACACCACTGGAGGCGGGCTGCACGATGTTGGGGCGTGAGCGGAAGACGGCCTAACGGTGGGCGGGACCGTAGCCCAGCTTCATGGAGACGGTTGCGAATGGTCCTCGCCGATACCCCAGGAGCAACAGTGTCCCTAATTTGCTGGGAAGTGGCGGTGCGGTCCCCTACGGCACTGCGTAGGATCCTACGGTGTTGGCGTGCACCCGTGCGTCGCTGCGGTCCGGTCCCAGGTCGACGGGCACGTGCACCTTCCGCCGACCACTGGCGACAACATCGATGTACTGTGCAGACCTCACGCCCCACGTGTTGAGCAATTCGGCGGTACGTCCACCCGGCCTCCCGCATGACCACTATACGCCCTCGCTCAAAGTCCGTCAACTGCACATACGGTTCACGTCCACGCTGTCGCGGCATGCTACCAGTGTTAAAGACTGCGATGGAGCTCCGTATGCCACGGCAAACTGGCTGACACTGACGGCGGCGGTGCACAAATGCTGCGCAGCTAGCGCCATTCGACGGCCAACACCGCGGTTTGTGGTGTGTCCGCTGTGCCGTGCGTGTGATCATTGCTTGTACAGCCCTCTTGCAGTGTCCGGAGCAAGTATGGTGGATCTGACACACCGGTGTCAATGTGTTCTTTTTTCCATTTCCAGGAGTGTATAAGCTTCGAAATATTTCCATACACTTAGTTACAATTTTGGGAGGAATATGTTTATTAATAAGAGCTCTGTTCGAAAAATGAGCCTTTTTGTGTCTAAATTTAAAATATGGTACAGAGTGAGTTTTGAAGGGGATAAAAAGGCACGCACTCCCACCCCTACGAAGGGACCCTTTTCTGTTTCTTATTACTACATCCCATATGAGTATTTTCCCGAAGTTTCAAAACGTTATAAATTTTTCCCCCATTTACTGATTTCCGTACTAATTTGCCTGCGGTATTAGTCACAGCTACAGATCCCATTTCAGTAAACCAACCCATGAACCATGGACCTTGCCGTTTGTGGGGAGGCTTACGTGCCTCAGAGATACAGATGGCCGTACCGTAGGTGCAACCACAATGGAGGGCTATCTGTTGAGAGGCCAGACAAACATGTGGTTCCTGAAGAGGGGCAGCAGCCTTTTCAGTAGTTGCAGGGGCAACAGTCTGGATGACTGACTGATCTGGTCTTGCAACATTAACCAAAACGGCCTTGCTGTGCTGGTACTGCGAACGGCTGAAAGCAAGGGGAAACTACAGCCGTAAATTTTCCCGAGGACATGCAGCTTTACTGTATGATTAAATGATGATGGCGTGCTCTTCGGTATAATATTCCGGAGGTAAAATAGTCCCCCATTCTGATCTCCGGGCGGGAACTACTCAGGAGGACGTCATTATCAGGAGAAAGAAAACTGGCGTTCTACGGATCGGAGTGTGGAATGTCAGATCACTTAATCGGGCAGGTAGGTTAGAAAATTTAAAAAGGGAAATGGATAGGTTAAAGTTAGATATAGTGGGAATTAGTGAAGTTCGGTGGCAGGAGGAACAAGACTTTTGGTCAGGTGAATACAGGGTTATTAATACAAAATCAAATAGGGGAATTGCAGGAGTAGTTTAATAATGAATGAAAAAATAGGAGTGCGGGTAAGCTACTACAAACAGCATAGTGAACGCATTATTGTGGCCAAGATAGACACAAAGACCATGCCTACTACAGTAGTACAAGCTTATATGCCAACTAGCTCTGCAGATGATGAAGAAATTGATGAAATGTATGATGAGATAAAAGAAATTATTCATGTAGTGAAGGGAGACGAAAATTTAATAGTCATGGGTGACTTTAATTCGTCAGTAGGCAAAGGAAGAGAAGGAAACATAGTGGGTGAATATGGATTGGGGCTAAGAAATGAAAGAGGAAGACGTCTGGTAGAATTATGCACAGAGCATAACTTAATCATAGCTAACTCTTGGTTCAAGAATCATAAAAGAAGGTTGTATACATGGAAGAATCCTGGAGATGCTAAAAGGTATCAGATAGATTATATAATGGTAAGACAGAGATTTAGGAATCAGGCTTTAAATTGTAGGACATTTCCAGGTGCAGATGCGGACTCTGACCACAATCTATTGGTTATGACCTGTAGGTTAAAACTGAAGAAACTGCAAAGAGGTGGGAACTTAAGGTCATGATATCTGGATAAGCTGAAAGAACAAGAGGTTGTACAGAGTTTCAAGGAGAGCAAGGAGAGCATAAGGGAACAATTGACAGCAATGGGGGAAAGAAACACAGTAGAAGAAGAATGGGTAGCACTGAGGGATGAAGTAGTGAAGGCAGCAGAGGATAAATTAGGTAAAAAGACGAGGGCTGCTAGAAGTCCTTGGGTAACAGAAGAAATATTGAATTTAATTGATGAAAGGAGAAAATATAAAAATGCGGTAAATGAAGCAGGCAAAAAGGAATACAAACGTCTAAAAAATGAGATCGACAGGAAGTGCAAAATGGCTAAGTAGGGATGGCTAGAGGACAAATGTAAGGATGTAGAAGCTTATCTCACTAGGGGTAAGATAGATACTGCCTACAGGAAAATTAAAGAGACCTTTGGAGAGAAGAGAACCACGTTTATGAATATCAAGAGCTCAGATGGCAACCCAGTTCTAAGCAAAGGAGGGAAGGCAGAAAGGTGGAAGGAGTATATAGAAGGTTTATACAAGGGCGATGTGCTTGAGGACAATATTATGGAAATGGAAGATGAGGTAGATGAAGATGAAATGGGAAATATGATACTGCTCGAAGAGTTTGACAGAGCACTGACAGATCTGAGTCGAAACAAGGCCCCCAGAGTAGACAACATTCCATTAGAACTACTGACGGCCTTGGGAGAGCCAGTCATGACAAAACTCTACCACCTAGTGAGCAAGATGTATGAGACAGGTGAAATACCCTCAGACTTCAAGAAGAATATAATAATTCCAATCCCAAAGAAAGCAGGTGCTGACAGATGTGAAAATTACCGAACTATCAGTTTAATAAGTCACAGCTACAAAATACTAACGCGAATTCTTTACAGACGAATGGAAAAACTGGTAGATGCGGACCTCGGGGAGGATCAGTTTGGATTCCGTAGAAATGTTAGAACACGTGAGGCAATACTGATCTTACGACTTATCTTAGAAGAAAGATTAAGAAAAGGCAAACCTACGTTTCTAGCATTTGTAGACTTAGAGAAAGCTTTTGACAATGTTGACTGGAATACTCTCTTTCAAATTCTGAAGGTGGCAGGGGTTAAATACAGGGAGCGAAAGGCTATTTACAATTTGTACAGAAACCAGATGGAAGTTATTAGAGTCGAAAGGCATGAAAGGGAAGCAGTGGTTGGGAAAGGAGTGAGACAGGGTTGTAGCCTCTACCGGATATTATTCAATCTATATATTGAGCAAGCAGTAAAGGAAACAAAAGAAAAATTTGGAGTAGGTATTAAAATTCATGGAGAAGAAGTAAAAACTTTGAGGTTCGCCGATGACATTGTAATTCTGTCAGAGACAGCAAAGGACTTGGAAGAGCAGTTGAACGGAATGGAAAGTGTCTTGAAAAGAGGATATAAGATGAACATCAAGAAAAGCAAAACGAGGATAATGGAATGTAGTCAAATTAAATCTGGTGATGCTGAGGGAATTAGATTAGAAAATGAGACGCTTAAGGTAGTAAAGGAGTTTTGCTATTTAGGAAGTAAAATAACTGATGATGGTCGAAGTAGAGAGGATATAAAATGTAGACTGGCAATGGCAAGGAAAGCGTTTCTGAAGAAGAGAAATTTGTTAACATCGAATATAGATTTATGTATCAGGAAGTTTTTCTGAAAGTATTTGTTTGGAGTGTAGCCATGTATGGAAGTGAAACATGGACGATAACTAGTTTGGACAAGAAGAGAATAGAAGCTTTCGAAATGTGGTGCTACAGAAGAATGCTGAAGATTATATGGGTAGTTCGCGTAACTAATGAGGAGGTATTGAATAGGATTGGGGAGAAGAGAAGTTTGTGGCACAACTTGACTAGAAGAAGGGATCGGTTGGTAGGACATGTTTTGAGGCATCAAGGGATCACAAATTTAGCATTGGAGGGCAGCGTGAAGGGTAAAAATCGTAGAGGGAGACCAAGAGATGAATACACTAAGCATGTTCAGAAGGATGTAGGTTGCAGTAGGTACTGGGAGATGAAGCGGATAGAGTAGCATGTAGACCTGCATCAAACCAGTCTCAGGACTGAAGGCAACAACAATAACAACAACTAAAACGTATGTTTGAGTTTCCCAGAATCCCTGAAAACTAAGTGCGAATTAAAGTACTGCTATTCAGACATGGGAGCCCACACGTCAGTGGGTATTCATATGGAGAGGAAAGGGAGGCCTGTTGAACCAAACCCCCTTCAGCTGTAAACAAAATATAGAAAGCTATTTCCGGTTGGCAAAAAAAAAAAAAAAAATGCATGGTGTCTCTCACTACATAGACACCTAATGGAAATCACAATTCTTTCGCTCATGTAGTGGAAACAACGTGAACCATGATAAGGTAGAAGAACTTCCTTGAAGTAAATATCTCACTGTAGGATGATTTATTAGTCTCAGTTCTGTCCTACGTCCTACGTATGCATAAATGTGTAGAAATTACAATCATTGGTCACTTCTTAAGTGTAGTTCAAAATAAATCCTTAGAAATTCGTATTTTAAATTGTAATTATTTCCTGGAGATGCAGTAATAAGCCACTGTTGAGTACATATTAATTATAATGACTCTAAAATTACTTTAGAGTCATAAGTATTTCACTACACGCCTTGCATGGCACTAAGCTATTGTCTAAAGTATGAAAAAGGTTTTTATTCTGAGTACACATTTTTAGATTTCCATGAAACTTTAAACTTGCTGTACCACGAAACTTGTTCACGTGGCTTATGACTATATCTCTCTGACCCATTCAGTTATTGTCTTTGTTGCATGGAATTGGCTCCTGCATAGCAGAACTGTTTCTCGCTTTCAACTAAATCATCCGCAGTTTCAGTGTTTCGCTACATGATTTTCTCATCCCTTCCGCTGTCCACTACTTTCGTCCTCATTCAACAAAAGGCACGACTGTTCCATGAAACTTCCATTTCTGCTACATTCACTATTGCAATGTTGCCAGGAATGATGATATCCAGGTTGCCAGGTTACAGAGAGGTACAAAAATTACAGCAGAAATAGTGCGTCACGATTAGGGAGGAAAAAGTTTCTAATTACAAGAGTGAAAGGGACGGGAAAAAGATAGAGGCGAGGCAAAAAAGAACTGAGACCTCTGGGTCTGCAGTATTCAGGCGCCGTAATATGAGACGTAATTACTCTTTTACCTCTTAATATGGCCGCAGAAGCACACTGATACACACAGACACACATACAAACACAAAGACTCGCACGCGCACTTACACACGCCGAAACTCACCCTTTGCATAGTCTCGCAGTATTCTATTCTTTTCTCTTTCTTGCTGAGAAATGGGATAAACTCGTCATAATTTAGCTGCCAGTGACGACGGCTGAATGATTAATTACGCTGCGGTCCGAGGTATTATAACAGATTTGGTATAATCTATGCTTCTGCGGCTTTTATGAATCCAGGAAATAACTGTCAAGTTCAATAACAAACAGTGGATTTAACTGGCATTCATCTCCCGCTTTATTTCTGTTTGCAAAACTGAGCCATTTTGAACTCATGACGGACATGATAGTTATTTGTCAAACAGGAACGCTTGTTCCAGGAGTTCAATGCTGAAACAGTTGTTTGAAGGCACAAACGCAACAGCTCGTTCATTTGTATATTCACTTTCATAAATATACTCTGCAAACCAGCGGGAGGTGCATGGCAGAAGTAGAAGTTACTTACCATTATACCTCACGTTATCTTCCCCTTCAACAGTCTATGTATTTTATTGGTTGTTGAGCTCCTACGTGGTTTATATTATAAAGATGTGAGCCGGCAACATGTCGAACACCGCACTGCTTTTGTGCAACTTACAGATAAAGAAGTGATTGTGCCACGATTGTAAATGCCAAAATCGGAGCAAAAAAAATTTTAGAATGAGACTGCGTCTAACGATTAATATATATTGCAAATATTCAAATCGTGTAGTATATTAACCAAACGAAGTTATTATTTTGCAGCTGCGGCGTTCAAACTGAACCGATGTTTTTAACGATGTGCTGAGCGAAGATTGAAATAGGAATTATGCCAGCTGAAGATGGATGAAGGCCCGAAACCCATATTAGCGTAAATGAAAAGTATATAAAAAAGTGGCTGGTAGCTGCGTTTATTAAAATAAGACTATAAATAGCTGTGTGGAGGCTATAAATAATTTAGTCTTTTCCTCATAGTTACTGAGGAACTGATAAGTAGGGGGGCGGTTGAGGTGGATGCGGGATGGTTTGTTTCTAAATTTCTTCACGTAATACTGGTTCCTGATACCTGAGTGGCAGTTTGTTGGGTAAATGACGTCTGTCTTCAACGGCTTGACATTTCAGTTTCTTCAGCATCTCCGTTGCGTTCTTCAGTGACTCAGACAATCCTTTGACCATTCGTGCTGACCTTCCCTATATACATCCAAAACCTGTGTTAATACTATCTGATATGTGCCCCACACATTTGGGTAATACTCTAGGAAGAAAGCCACGAGTGGCATGCAAGCAATCCCCTTCGTAGGGCGACTGCATTTTCCCAGTATCCTGCCTATGAGCCGGAATTTGCCATCTGCTTCCCGTACAACTGAGTCTTTGCGATCGTTCCATTGTGTTATCCACAAACTGCTGCACACATGAGTTTGTGATTGTTGACTGACTCCAGTTGTGACTCACTTCTCAGCGTTTTGCGAAGTACATGGTTTCACATTTCTGTGTCTTTCAAAGAAGTGGCCAATGTTTGCACTATTTTCTTGCCAAGATCTGCCCTAATGTATGTGAAGATTTCCTTTAGTGGTACCTTACAGGAGTGGTTCTACTACCACTGAGTGCAATCAGATATTATCTAGGATCCTAAACCGCCTCACCCCACATTTCCCTCAACATCATCAACATTTAGAGTCTAACAAAGGTTGAGTTTGAAAAAGTA
The DNA here is from genome assembly GCF_023897955.1 of Schistocerca gregaria. Lineage (NCBI taxonomy): Eukaryota > Metazoa > Arthropoda > Insecta > Orthoptera > Acrididae > Schistocerca > Schistocerca gregaria. The sequence goes on from NC_064920.1 coordinate 101,621,620, forward strand.
CACTGTCATTTTGAACACTGTCATTTTAACTGACAAGGGAAACACATTAATTGGTTTATGTGGGTAATTTATTAAACCACGAACTAATGGGTCCATTAGAAAACTGCTGCTGCTTATTTCTGAGAATATATTTTTACACAGTGACGATCGTAAGTGGTATGTACTACTCCTCAGAAACGAAACCTTACTATCCACACTGACAGCAGACAGCTGCTTCTTGGACTTGCTACACCCACAACCTGAGCACACATTTAATATCTAAAAAGTTAAATTTTGTGCACTAAACTTACAGTTTGCAAATCACTTGATTGCTAGACTCCTCGCTTCTGAACTGGAAGAATTTGGAAGCTTTCAATCGACGCTGTTTTGTGTCTGTTCTCTGCAGTTTGTGCAAGTACTAAAACAGACGGAGCCAAATTGGTGTCGGAAGGTATTTGTTTATTGTGTTATAATCGTATGTCATAAATGATTCTCCTTGTAATATTGTTGTATTGTAGCTCTGAAAATGTTTTAGCTCACTCAACGATGTCTCAGTTCACATTTCACAACGAAAACACTAACACCCGGACAGCATTTATGTAACTAGAGACATTACACGCAAACTCTGGTGGTATTCATGTGGCTGAACGTACATTCGGGAGCACAGTTGTTCAAGAACAGAACCATCTGGAATGACCTATTCTCAGTGAGATTACAGTACAGAACTGAAGTCAAAATTTGCTGACTAAATTTAAGCACGGACTATTACAGATTCTATGTAATGGTTTCTCAGTTTTGTAACAGGTTGATGAAATGTTTTCAAAAGATTGAATTCCTACAAGATTGCAGGAGCTGCAGGTCGGCACGATGAGCCCCAGTCGTAGCGCAGGGCAATGTGTAATGAGTGAGAGTGTTATTCAGTGAGGAGACTACTACAACAACCTGATGTGCAGCACAGCAACTCAGAAAGTCGCGATTGTCTTTCCAGAGGATAAGAAAGAGAAACGTTTCCCTCAAGAGAGAACTGGAAAGTGGAGCGGCCATACTCTTTTGGAAAATGGAAGGCAATATTGCTTTCTCCAGCAAGGCGAGTTCTTCGCATCATATCTTGCCAAACGCTGTGTCGAAAATGCTAAAAACCTTCACATTAGAACGCACAATAAGCTAAGGTTAGTCGCCGGCAAGTTCGCATCACCTTTCTCCTTGTGATTTTTGCCAATTTAATTATTTAGAATAGTGAATCTGAATGTATTTCAGGCACAATTGTTTGGAAACTAAGGCGAAACACCTTTAAAATACGTTTGCCATGTGTTAGTAAACAAAGCGACACATTTTCCCGTCAAATGCGTTCTGCAAGAACCTCGAAGCCAGTTGTTAAAAGTATTTTACATACATGAAGTATTATAAACTGTGTCTGCGATTTGCAAGAAAATGTGTATAGATTTTCGACTTTTGTGATTGTATGTGTGTGTGTGTGTGTGTGTGTGTGTGTGTGTGTGTGTGTGTATGTGTGTGTGCGTGTGTGTTTGTGTGTGAGTGGGTGCGTGGTTTCAGGGGAAGGGGAAGAGGGTGCTTATGTCTCTTCAAAAGCAGCACTAAACATGTTTTAAATATAATACACAAACGTCACTACAGGATTTAGGTTATGACATGTTCGGTATGCCTGCCACCACTGGGAGATGATGTGGCGGAGACCAATAACGAAAATCTGCATGACACGCTGATGTATCAGAACACCGATCCTGTCGATCACCCCCTGAATGGCTGTTTTCAGTTCAGCGATGGTTTTAGGGAAGCTGTAAACACCTTGTCTTTCATATGGCCCCACACAAGGTAATCGCATGTGTTCAGATCCGGAGGATATGTATGCCGTCCAGTCCCATCCTGTCCTTAAAAATGCTCCTCCAAGATATCAGACGCTCTTCTGCTTCCTTGGGGTCGAGCTCCGCTTGCTGCAGTCAGGGACTGTGCGGCTGGTCCGGGTGGAGGTTCGAGTCCTCCCTCGGGCATGGGTGTGTGTGCTTGTCCTTAGGATAATTTAGGTTAAGTATAATCGTAAGCTCATGCACTGATGACCTTAGCAGTTAGAGTCCCATAAGATTTCACACACATTTTGAAGAGCTCCATCTTGCCTGAACCACATCTTATCGACATCATGGTCACTTTGGATAATGGGGATGAGGTCATTTTCCAGATTCTTCACATGCCATTCGGTAGTCACGCTGCCAGTAAGGTATATCACACTTATTATTCCGTGACTGGACGTTGCACACCACACAGTCACCCGTTGGGGTAAAGAGAATTTTCGATAGCGAAATGCGGATTCTCTGCCTCCGAAACGCGCCAATTTTGCTGATGGAGGAACCCATCATAATGAAAGTGGGCTTCGTCGTAAACCATGCGTGAGTATATTAATTCCTATCATGCGCCGCGATCTACTGTGGAGTTTGAACGTCCTAACGGAAACCGTTCTGAAATTACGACGATTTTATTTTATGTATTTGAATAACTGTCACCCTGTATGTTTTCATTGTTTGGAGAAGAATATACAAGCTATTCGAAACATTACTCTGAATTACATCCTTCAATCTTGATCATTTCATTATTATTATCGGACGTAAAGTAGTTTCACACTGCCATGCTGTTTTACTGTGAAGACCTGTTGCTACAGGCTTCGTCATGTCACTGAAGAGTGTGTTATATCAGCGTGTGGTAAGTTAAATGAGTCAGTCCTACGCTAGTGTTGCAGCCCATCAATAATAAATACAGAGTCTTTGCGTGAAGTAAAACTACAGGAGGAAGGAAGTACGTCACTGGAGCTGTGCTGGAATGTTGATCACTTTGGAAAAGTGTTTGTTACATTTTCCTATAAAAATGAGATATTTCGTGGAACATACGATTGTAAGGGGTTCTCTGTTTTCAACAGTATGTAGAGGTTTTTTCCTTAAATTACGTCACGTTCTCATTGGTTTACTGAAGAATGTGTCTAATTATTTGTTCACATACATATCCGCAATTTACTGATTTAAGAAAACAGCCTCATGGCAATGCTTTGGAATATAAACGGAAAGTAAACCCACCAAATAAACGTTTGGACTGTTTATGATGAGTGCTTTCCCACTATCATATGCCAGAATACGTATGTATGCTTGTTAATTGCTATTGCGTTAATATTAAGTAAGCGTGTTCGTGTCTGTGACTATTTCTTGTCATTTGTGGTCAGATCGAATTTGTATACAAGTGAAGGAATATCCATATTATATAACACATCTCAATAGTTCAGGGTTTCACTTAGCTGCTCACGTTAATATAACACTGCAGACATCGGTAAGTCGTTATAGATGAAAAAGTTAAACCAGGATTTTGTTATTATTTGTAGTTCATTACTGTGCCGCACTGTAGAATTAATCCACATATATTAACATTTCTATTTTGATGTCGAGATGATAATCTAACGATGATCGTCAATGCTGTGAGAAAGGTTCTATGTAGTTATCCTCATATGCCTGCAGAATTTAATTAAACGAACCTGCTTAATCATATTTGGGCATAAAGTTACGATAATGCTGAATAGTGTCGGTCGGCTTCCAAGACTGAAAGAAAGAGATATTTTCCATTATTACTTTGAGTAAATGTGAACCGTCATACTGATACAACACATACTTTATGCAGTGACGACACCATGTTTTGTGGTATATATAACGAACAGTATACATCTTTCTGTCGGTCTTCTGTTCAAAGATATACTTCACAGTTGTAACCAGTCCTTCCTAACCGACTGCTTCTCACGCGCACCTGCAACCCATTCTCCCACACTATCCATCACTTACTTGGCAGGTGATGTTTCACAACTACTTCATGCGAAAGGTTACTATGTGTCTTTAGTATCCAGTAATACCTTAACTGTCATAGTTGTTGTAAATTGCAGTCTATAGCTGTGAGATCCCTTTGTGAAGTCGATTTGAAATTTTGCGAATACATGTGATATTGCACCAGTTTTCGCCACTGTTGTCTCGTTCCTATTGATCGGCGTATGGAAGCGGCATAACACTACTCATTTTCTTTTTTCTTTTTTTTCATTCGTGAGTTAGATCAGGGCTTTGTCCGTAATTTCGTTTGAAAGGTAGATTCAGATAATGGAAGAAATATGAGGTGATGCAACACTGAATGGAATGCTGCATAAAGGGATTAGTGTATCAGTACTTGTGTTCGTGCAGTTCCGATGTGAGATTTACGTCTGTGCTAACCAGTGTATTGTAGCGCAACAGACATATAGAAGAGCTGCCCAGCTCCATTGTAAACTGAATTCTGTTGTGGCAGGAGTTTAAATATGGGAAGAATATGTAACTGTCTAGTCATACCAGTCCATAAACATTATACATCATCCATCCATCTGACGTAGTATTTAATTTTACCACGCTAGGGCTGTTCTGTAAGAAAAACTTACCCGGAACTGTCTACGAAAATTTCAGCTAAATCAGGACAGACAGAGGTATCAATCGCTGGCCCGCGAAACTGTAGAAACAGGTTTAAAACTGGAAGTAATTGTGCTTCACGCATGTCTGAGTGTCAAAGTAATTCTTCAGAGATTAACTTAGATCACTATATAATACCAGTTTATACGTTTGGTCACTCATCAGTGGAAGCTTTTGTAACCAAGCCATTGTCGTAAAATAGTATAATGTGCCCCAAGTAGCTGGCACCAGCATATCTCAGCCTTACGTTTTTGACCCAAAATTTAAGTATTTATTTTCTTTCCTTTCTTACGTTACACTCAAATAGCCATGCTCAATTCTCAGACCTACGTATCAACACAGGATGTATAAGACAGATGCTAATAGAGAAGGTATAACGCCCATGTGGCTTAGCACCTCCTGACAGCATGAGTGGCGTGAAGTAGTGATCCAGAGAGAAAGACTTAAAGGTTCCACCTCCGAAGCAAATCCACTATATGGACGCATATCCACCAGCCAACGCTTCAAGTGGAGAAAAAGCTCTGTAATCTACGCACCTAACCGAAGATCTGACTGACAATCAAACGCACCAACTTGATCTCGTATGTGAAGGAGAATGAAAAAAGCACACTTGCAAGATATCGAGCCCAGCGATGGATCCCGACCTTCTCAAATTCAGTTTTCAAAGTTTCGCTCACACGGGGTATTTGTTATCTGCCTAATGCTCGAGAGTGAAATAGATTGGAGTAAGATGTTTATCAATTTCTGTTTTCAGACTGTCAGCATGCCTTGTTTGTTACATCAAATTGCACCGCGCTTTCTAGCCTGTAGCTGGCGCCAGAGGTCTCCTCCCTTTACACATTTTTATGTGGTAATCCACAAATGCTGAATAAATGTATGAAACGAATTGGTGTATAAAGAAAGAAGTAAGGTAGCACTATTTAATTATTAATGTCTCTATAGTGCGTTATTTTCTTTCCATTTTAAAGGTAGTACTGTTAAAGTGATGTTCATTTGCAGGAGATGCGCTATTATTAATGGTAATTTGCATGAAAAATTGTAGATTGAAAATAATTAAACTTCATTTCCTATTAATTCTTCAGTCTCTTGTGGTTATTAATTTCGATTTTGAGACATACATTTAGCTGCAGAATATCAGTACGAGAATACTGTTAACATCTACATATACGTGATTACTCTGCTTTTCACAGTAAAGTGCCTGGCAGATGGTTCAGTGAGCCACCTTCATGCTGTCTCTCTACCGTTCAACTCTTGACGGCACGCGGGAAAAACGAGCACTTAAATTTTTCTGTGCGAGCCCTGATTTCTCTTGTTTTATCGTGGTGATCATTTCTCCCTAGGCAGGTGGGTGAAAACAGAATGTTTTTGCAATTGGAGTAGAAAACTGGTGATTGCAATTTCTTGAAAAAATCTGTATTCAACTAAAAACGCCTTTTTTTAATGATTGCCACTCCAATTCATATAAAATATCTGTGACACTATCTTCCCTATTTCGCGATAGTAGAAAACGAGATGTCCTTTGTACTTTATCGATGTCATCCGTCAGTCCGTCCTTATGCGGATCGCACACCGCGCAGAAATACTCCAGAATAGAGTGGACAAGCGTGGTGTAATCAGTCTCTTTGGTAGACCTGCTGCACCTTCTAAGTGTTCTGCCAATGAATCGAAGTCTTTGGTTTGCTCTACCCACAATATTATCTATTCAATCGTTCCAATTTAGGTTATTTGTAATTTTAATCCCTAAGTATTTAGTTGTATTTACAGTCTTCAGATTTGTGTGACTTATCGCGTAATCGAAATTGAGCTGATTTCTTTTAGTACTCATGTGAATAACTTCACACTTTTTGTTATTCAGAGTCAAAGTGTATGTGCTTGGGGTTGACATATTATGTACTCAAATTATTGTATTTTTCGCGTAGAATATCATGTGTTCTAGGGCAATATTACAACAGATGTTGGACAGATGCTTCGAAGTCGTCGTCCCCCCCCCCCCCCCCTCCCCTCTCTGCCCATGACTTCGGTATCCCGTCAATAACAAGGTTCTGGTTGTCACTTTCGTTCTCGTGCACTGAAGTTAACGTTCGGTCATTAGGCGACAGCTGTGGCGATGAGCGAGCGAAACATCTGGTTAACTCGAAAGATTAAAAGCTGTATTTCCAGAAGGTCATAACTGGGAACTGTCAGAAATATGACCCGGACTGTCGCTCCGGATCGATTTCCGAGGCTGTCTTGCAAGAGTGCTTTACTCGCCTTAAAATATGAGGTCGATTTCGTAGTGTTTCCTTGTGAGTCGTCCCGACAGACCTGGCTACGGCAATTGTTATCAGTCAATAGTCAACTGCCGAACAGGTTCTTTATTACTGAATAGACTTCGTACAGGAGTGGGTAGATGCAGAACTGAAAGAAGAAGGTGCGGCAATCGGTGGAAATCGGTTATATGCGAAGGTGTAGATGAACAAAAAACGATGAACTCATGGGCAGTCTTCCGTGCTTGATAGCAGGCTCATTTGAACACCTGCCGTTTTGCGTTTGACGTACTCGCTGTCTGACCAAACGTATAATTTCTTTACTGTGTTGTTGTAAGTTCGTTAAGCGTTACGTACAAGTTCTGTTTGTCGAAACCTCAGTGATATTTGATAGAGAAATGAAGAAAATTTTCGGACATAATGTAATTAAGAGATCGGGAAGCTACATCTTCAATTGCACCTTCAGTTTTGCCAACAATATTTTTGCTTAATAAAGTTGCGCGTTTATCTATGGTCAGCTACGATTTATGTCTCCACTGAAGAATGTTTCTATCCTTTCGAGGGTTGGGGGGAGGGGGGTGCGGAAGCTGTAAATCATTAAGTAACGTTCGTGCGTGTGACACGAGACGATGTAGTTCTAGTCTGCTCTGTCCTGAACTGTGCTACGTTCTTCGTTCTTCTTTATGCTTTATCTGGCGTGTTCTGGGTTCAGAGTGGTGGAATGTGGGAGATTGTGGGTGAGGTTACAATTGCTTGGAGTGGTGCCTAACAGAGGATGTATTAGGACATGTCAGTCAAGCGCTACGAATGTCTTCACATTTGTGCTGTATGCTGAATATGTCTTGTATGCAGAATATTTAGTGATTTATTTCGTGAGATGGTAGCCTTTCACGTGGCCACACAAAGGCACATGCATTGCTAACTTTAAGGGAAAAGGGAAGTGATTACACGATAGAGGAATATCTTTCACATCCGCAGTGTTGTAGATTCAAGCTTATCATCCTCTCTTGTCTTATAAATGGTTAATTGTCTTACTGGAAGGAGTGTCTTCATAACATTTCATGTCTTTATATCTTTTCTAACAAATTTACTTGATGTTGTATTACTTGAGAGCCACGAGGTCTTTGTGATGTGCCTACTTTGTTGTGAAAATAATATACACACTTTTCGTGACTTTTGTCTGATGTATTTCGATGTGTCTAAATAATTTCTTTGTTACCGCACGTAAAATTGATGCACGCTGCCACACAATCACAGTGTCACAGCCAGTCGCCGTAGGCTTGGTCATAACACAGCAGAATCAGGGTACTGTTAAATGATTCACTCTTATGCTACAATGGAAATGGTTTGGTGTCATTGGCCGAGAGGCCCCTTACGGGGCAGGTTAGGCCGCCTTGGTGCAGGTCTTATTACATTCGACGCCACATTGGCCGGATGGGTATGAGATGATGATAAAGACAACACAACACCCAGTACCTGAGCGGAGAAAATTTCCGACCCAGCTGGGAATCGAACCCGGGCCAGTAGGACAGCAATCCGCCACGCTGACCACTCAGCTATCGAGGCGTACTACACTACAATAACAGTATATTAATAGGGAGACATGGCGTAGCAGTTCGATCTCCTTTCCGCGAATATCGTCTTTACCTCACAAACTGATCAGCCAGAACATAATGGCAACCAACATAATAAACGGTATGTCCACCTTTCGCACGGATAGCAGCGGCGACGCGTCATGGCTTGAAAGCAATGCGGCATTGATAGGTCTTTGGTGGGCGTTAGCACCGAATCTGCACATAAAAGTCACTTAATTCACTTAAATTCCGGGGAGGGTGGGCGATGAGTTCTGACGCCACGTTCAGTCACTTCGCAGATATGTTCGATAAGTTTCAGATCTGGCGAGTGGGGAGCCAGCGCATGAATTGGAACCCTCCGCTGTGTTCCTCCAACCACTCTATTACACTCCTGGCCTTGTGACATCGCGTATTGCGTTGCTGAAAAATGTCAAAAATGGCGCTACCATCGGGAATCATGATCGTCATGAAGGGATGTGCGTGGTCTTCAACCAGTGTTCGATGCACCCTGATCATCCTGGTTCCTTGCACGAGCCCCACTGGACACATGGATGTCCAGAGCGTAACGGAGCCGCTGACAGCTGTTTTTGTCCCGCAATACAGGTGTCAAGGAGCTGTTCCCCTGGAAGACGACAGATTCGCGCACTCCCATTAGTATGACGAAGAAGGTCTCGTGATTCATCAGACCATGCAACACTCTGACACTGCACCAACGTCCCGCACCGACGGTCAAATGGCTCTGAGCACTATGGGACTCAACTGCTGTGGTCATCAGTCCCCTAGAACTTAGAACTACTTGAACCTAACTAACCTAAGGACATCACACATCCATGCCCGAGGCAGGATTCGAACCTGCGACCGTAGCAGTCGCAACCGACGGTCAATCCTATTTCAGTCTTCACTGTTGATGTCCTGGTGTCTACATTGGCACGTCCGTGAGCCGTCGGCTGCGGAGGACCATCGTTAGGAATGCTGGGTGCAGTGTGTGATCCGACCACTTGTACTCCGCCCGGCAATAAAGTCTGATGTTAGCTCCGCTACAGTTCGCCACCTGTCCTGTTTTACCAGTCTGCCCAGCGTACGACGACCAACATATGCAATGATTGGAGACAGTCCAACACCACGACGTCTGTAGGTGGCTTCACCTTAGTTTCGCCATTTCTTGAAGACACTCAACACAACACTCTTTGAACGCGCGACAAGTGACGAAGTTACCGAAACGCTCGTGCGGAGCCTTCGGGCCACCACACTCTGCTCTCGGTGAAACTTAGATAGATCGCGAGGTTTCCCCGTTCTAAACACGGGCAGCACCCTCGCCGATACTGCATGCATCGTGCGTGTGTCTTACTAGCTGTTATTCCTCTCCAGGCGACGCTGCTGTCTCCTGGATGGTTTTATATTAATAGTAGGTCAGTGGTCATAATGTTCTGGCTGACCAGTGTATATCGACAATTGTTTGCTGTTTGTTTGGTACCAGAGGCCAGGATGGAGGGGAGCGTAATGCCCGATTGGTGAGTGACTGAGAGAGAAATGCAACGTTGTATCGCGTTCTTTAAGACAGCCTGAATTGTGGTGCGATTCTAGTGTTAGTTGTGTACTCGATGCGTGTATTGCCGTGGTGTTTCGCAGTGCGTAGCGGTGGGTTTTGGCGCAGAGGACGGAAATTTGAGTCGGTTGCTTAATGGGGGTAGGACGTCAAACGGGCCGACTTGGAGCAGGAGAGACACCACAGGACATTTTGATTTCCACTGTCTATACTTTTACAAATAAATTCATAAAACTTTGTCAGCATGACCAGGAAGGATTCGGGATTCACACTCATAGCAATGGAAGTTCAAAAACAAAACAATTTTTTTTTACATGTGAAATTTCATAATTTTTTCGCTTACTATTGGCTACATTTGTTGCTATAGGTACATTTTTCTTCACAAGTAAGAGAGATTCTTTGATAAATTTGGCACCGCATACAAACCATACTTACAGGTGTATGAAACTCTAGAATTATTCAAATCTATTAAAAACTGTGGTAAAAATTAAGATAATTAAGTACAAAATTTGACTTTTTCAGAACATGAAGTTTAAAACGTAACAGCTCATTCATTTTTTCATGAATTAAATAGATTCCAGAGTTTCAGACACCTGTGAGCATGGTTTATATGCTGCGCAAAATTCATCGAACAGTCTCTCTTAACTACGAAGAAATGTGAACCTATAGCAACAAATGCTGCTAATAGTAAGTGAAAAAAATGATTAAATTTCACATGTAAAAAAAATTATTTTGTTACTTTTTTAAACTTCCGCTGTTACGAGTGTGAATCCTGAATCCTTCCTGGTCATGCTGACAGTTTTATGAATTTACTTGTAAAAGTATAGACAGTGGAGATTAAAATGTCCTGTGGTGCCTCTCCCGCTCCAAGTCGGCCAGTTTGACGTCCTACCCCTCTTAATAAGCACGATAGCTCCTTAAGTCCAAGTTGTAAAATTTTGTTCGTTTGTGGCAATCTGAACGGGTTTCTTCTCAACTGTGTGTGTTGATTTGTTTCGAGTGTTTCTTTCGTGTGTCCAAGGTACCTTAATACTTGTGCTTGTAAATACTAGCGCTTGTACTGTTGGCTGAGGAGTGTTTTCTAGATCATGGCTGGTGGTCCCATGTTATTGCTACGTGTAGATATTCCGTCACTTGATGCCAATAGCTGCGTAAGTCTGTCGTTGTCTTGAGACAACATACATATTGTCTTGAGACAACATACAGCCCCATGAATGCGTTAAGTTTAATTCTGTAAGAAGTTCAGAAAGCAATTCATTTAATGAAAATTCTGTGTAAGGATTCAATTGGGTTTTAACTTTGTTAGTGTCTTGCGATCTTACTTTGGTCACTGGTAAACTTTGTCACGGTAAGAACTTTTTGACTTGTAGCAGCTGTAATTTTCCGTAGTTAAAGTTAATCGGGAGTTTCAAGGTTTAATTAAGAATATGTGATTGAGTTTTCTTCTCGAATGCTTGGTTTTTTTTTTAGTCCATTGTGGACGAGATCAATAGAAGGTGTAACTAAAATACTGTTGTCCTCTGGGAAATTTTGTATGTAATAAACGTATTTTAAGACGCTATGTGTTTACTAGCTAATCCAGTTCATCATCACTACACTACCTAACTCCTTGCTATTGCAGCATTTCAGGCAGTAATTATCAGCCTCTATGCACGATCAGGCTGGAGGAAATAGGTAACTGGACGGTATTCTGGAATGATGAAGACTTCGGAAAACAATGTATTGTGGTTTTTACAATTCTGAGAAATTTCATAGATCGCAAGAAAGTCAGGGATCTCTGTTTTGAATGGAATGTGGAAGTTTAGTTAAAAAATTTCGTCAGGATCTAACTGGTTTAATGAACAATTTCTCTTATTCTTTCTAGCCCAATTCCAGTTGTTACAAGTACGAGAAAACGGGCTCATTCAACTGCCTTTGGCTATAGGCTGAACGTTGTGTACATCTTACGTAAGTTTTGGACAGAGTTTTGGAGTTATTACCTACTAATTGATAAGAGAATACACAGCTATGCAGTATAATATCATTGCGCTTGTATTAAGCATGTATTTGACTGTGATATTTCATTAATCATTCCTTGTCAGGTTGCATTTTCAATTGAATACTAGGGCATAAACATTCACTATACAGCATATCACAATATATCAAGGCTTTGTATGACTACTCAGTTTAGCAGCTCATTCTTAGCGCACAACAGGCTCGACTTAGGTTTTGTAATACTTTTACATGACTGTCAAAATCTGCGGATGTGTTGCTAGGCAGTAGCTGGAACTAAGAGCTGTAGAGGCAACTTTTAACATCTTCTGTCACTTGTCGATACACACTAAAACGATAGCATTGACATCTGGCATAAATGGCGAAACGCCTTGGGACCACTGTAAGATGTATGGTATTCTGCACCATTGTTACATGCCAACTGGTGCTTTTACCATTGTTACACAGTAAATGATGCGTCATAACGAAGCGGCGTAACAGAAAGTGCACCACACCATTGTTTCATGGCAGGACGTGCTTCTTACCATTAGGGTGAGGCAGAGGGTGCTTCGTTCGATGCCCGTTTTGTGTGGCAAGTGGCGCTTTGCACCAATGTTACTTGAAAGAAAGTGTTTCCTATCAGTGTTGCGTGGCAGACGATCCTTCATACCCCTGTGGTGTGACTGAGTGCAGCCCTCAACAATATTGAAGGGCAAAGGGTGTATCTTACCTATCTTGTGTGGCAGAGGTAGCCTCGTACCTATGTTAGGTGGCAGAGAATCCCTTGAACCAATGTTGCATGGCAAGGGGTGCTTCGTGCAAATGTTGCATGGCAGAGGGCGCATCATATCAGTTTTCCATGGCAAGGTCTGCACAGTGGCAGTGATTCATAGCACGGCGTGTGGCGTAGGGTGCTCTGCGTTGGCTGTGAATGGAAAATGTTGGCTTCATGCTGATGGTGCTTAGCAACGGTTTTACTTTGCGAATACTGGAAAAGGTCACACAGAAAAGGGAACTCCCTCTGTGGAGGTGAGCTACCAGTAAGTGGCCATATATAGCACTGTTCTCCATTTCAGCCATGCTGGCCGTGCCTTATTGGCACTGCAGTCGCGTAGTAGGCAAATGGGCGTAGCTCGTGTCGAATTGGCACAGCATTCGGGTTGACTGGACGGCGAGGTAGATGGGAGCTCCTGTAATTACAATGAGATGTCACAGTAAGTACCAGCTAAATATGGAACAGATAACATTTGCGCCTACTTAGAAATTTCCTGCGCGTGGAATTTAAATCATTTATATTATATGATTGTGGTGATATTCAGTTACCTGACGTAATTCTCAGAACGTTCGCCGTAACTCCATGCAGTGAGTCCATCAACAAAACTACCGCTCCTTGTGGCAGGTGCTAGCCACATGGAGCCGCGACAGGCCGCTACTTACTAATATGGTCACGTTTGTTCAATAACATTAAATAACATTAAGCTGTTTAATTTGTTTGTTTTGGTAACTATGACATCATTAGAAGTTATTTATTTTAAGCTTGCTGGGGATATGAGTTTCACGGCATAGAATTGCGTCACTACTACCAGCCATTGCTTTTTGATAGTGAGATACCAAGTAGTGGTCAGAACGTGATCCACTACTGCGCACTCATAGTCAGGTTTTTAGAATGTCTGTCTGTTATCAAGAGACGGTGCAAGGTGCAACATATTTAACTCTTTTTGTACAGTACCTGTAACTGTTATGTTTGATATACCTGTTCCTATTAGCTGACTCCTGCTAGCGAATATATCTTGCCATTAGCTTTTCTTGTATTAATTGTGACAGTTTTTTCTCTTTGCTGCAGATATATATCATTGATAATAGCAGTTGCATCTTCATTTATGAATAGATGGCCATAAAAAGTATTGAACTCCAGTAACAGTCGTAACTGTATAGCAACAAATTGAAAAATATCGAAGATACATTGTCGAGTGTTCTTTTTTTTTATTTTTTACACGTCACTTTCCGTAGGACCAAATTGAGAAGCAAATCTGCAACGTCATGGAACGTCTCTGTACAGGAAATTACAACATAAAAGTAACAACAGATAAAAATAAATGGCTCTAAATCTGAAAGAAGTCAGTCCATAAATTTAAGTAAGCGCAATCAACAATACAACAACAATCAGCTTAATTTTTCAAGGAACTCCTATACAGAATAGAAGGAGTGACCCATCAGTAAACTCTTCAGTTTCTATTTTAAAGCGCGTGAATCACTGACAAGATTTTTGAATGCGAGTGGTGGCTTACTGAAAATGGATGCAGCAGTGTACTGTACACCTTTCTGCAGAAGAGTTAAGGAAGTCCGATCCAAATGCAGGTTTTATTTCTGCAGAGTATTAACCGAGTGAAAACTGCTTGTTCTTGGGAATAAGCTAATATTGCAAACAAGAAATGACAGTAAGAAATTGAGAGGCCAATTTCAAACTACCCAGACTCGCGATCAGGGTTCGACAAGACGTTCGTGAACTTACGCCACTTATTGCCCGAATCGTCCGCTTCTGAGCCAAAAATATCATTTTAGAATGGGAAGAGTTACCCCAAAATGTAATACCATACGGCATAAGCGAATTAAAATAAGGAAAGTAGACTAATTTTCGTGTCGAACGATCACTAACTTCAGATACCTATCGAATAGTGAAAATGGCAGTATTAAGTCTTTGAACAAGATCCTGAATGTGGACTTTCCACGACGGCTTACTATCTAACTGAACATCTAGGAATTTGAACTGTTCCGTGACAGTAATCATAAGCCCGTTCTGTGAAATTAAAACTTCAGGTTTTGTTGATTTGTGTGATAGAAACTGTAAAAACTGAATCTTACTCTGATTTAGCTTTAGTTTATTTTCCACAAGCCATTAACTTAGGTCATGTACTGCAGTATTTGAAACCGAGTCAATGTTGCACACAAGATCATTTACTATCAAGGAAGTGACATCAACAATCAGAAATATTGTCGAGTTACTTATAATAGTAGAGGGCATAACAATTATGTAAATGAGGAACAGGAGTTGCGCGAACACTCATCCCTGGGGCACCCCACACTTAACTGTACCCCACCCAGAACCCACATTACAGCCATTATTAACATTGTTCATAATGACCTTTTGCTGTCTATTGCTAAGGTAACAGGTGAACCAATTGAGCGCTACTCCTCATATTCCGCAGTGATCCAACTTCTGGAGCAATATTTTGTGATCAACACAATCAAAGGCCTTAGTTAAATTAAAAAAAAAAAATATGTTAAGCGTTCTAAACCTTTTGTTTAACTCATCCAGTACCTCACAGAGAAAAGTGAATATAGCCGAACTGTACATTTGATAGCAAATCGTGTGACATAAAATAATCATTATCCTTACATGCACAGCCTTTTCAATTACTGTCGCAAACACTGATAGCATAGGAATAGGTCTAAAATTATTTACATTATCCATTTCTCACTTTTTATAAAAAGGCTTTACAACTTAGTACTTTAATAGTTCACCATAATGACCATTCCTAAAGGAAAAAGCACAAATAAAGGGCTAACATGTGCAGCACAGTACTTTAATATTCTGCTACCCACTCCATCACAACCATGAGAGTCCTTTGTCTGTATCACAGATGAGTATTTCAGACATCAATCTCGGATAGGCATTTCCCAAGAAAGGAATATGATTCCCTGTAGAAACTAAGTTTTTATTTAATTCACCAGCAATGCTCAGAAAATATTGCCAAATACTGTACGTATATCTGATTTATCAGTAACTGACTTTATATCATCGACCTTGTGCTACTGACCAAACACTTCCTTCACAACTGACCATATGGTTGCAAACAGCGCTCAGCAGGTACTGTCAGAAACGGTGCATAAGGATCCTAAGCAGCTCACAGGAATTGAAAATGTAAGGCAAAATGCTACACAAGCCAAGAACTGAACTCCTGGATGGAGAGTGGAGCTATTTATCATACCGTACATCGAATGTTTTAGAATGCTGATATTTACACAGACAGCGAATACTCCAAAATGCAGGTATACACTGGTCAACATAAGTTTCGAATACTATCGTAAAATGTAGTCTAAGATACTAGAGGTCTCATTGACCTTGGCACTTTATGAATTCCCCAGTTAGAGCCCATATACTGGATGGTTTTAGTACTGGCACGTTTTGTAGCCGTTTGCCAGTCATGTAAACATACCACTGTTGCAGCGGAATGCTGTGAGCTGTCCAGCATCAACAACAGCTTCATTCAGCTGCTGTTCGGCACTGCAGTAACATGCCACGAAGAGTAATGCAACACTTTCACAGAGTCAGGATAGTGGCTTTACCTGCAGCAGGTCGTACACAGCAAGATGTTGCTGATCGGTTACATATCACTCGAAGAAGTAGATCTAAGGTGTGAAGAAAGTATTGGAAGACGGGAAATATGAAAGACAGACATCGGCAGTGGCCGTCATCTTTCGACAACACCAATGCGGGATAGTTTTCTCCAAATATCGTCTCGCAGGTTCCGAACATCAGCTACCAGATATATTGGAAATGACATTTCCTGGGCATCAGGAATTCGCATCTCTGACCAAGTAGTGCGTAGAATATTGCATCAGGCCGGTCTTCATTCCAGTACACCAATGAGACGTTTTGCGCTGAACCAACGGAACTGACGCATTCGAAGGACCTGGACTCTAGCACATCCGTATTTGACCATTGTAGAATGTCATGTTTGCTGGCGAGACCAGGGTTGGTTTGCTAACGAGTCTAGACGTGTTAGGGTTTGGAGAAGAGCTAGATGACACCAGGAACGCCGATGCGATCAGGAAGTTCATCCTTTGCAGAAGGAAGTGGATTGTTTTGGTGGCAGACCCCTCTAATTCCCACGTGCGGCAATTTCACTCGTCAGCAAGATCACCAAGAGGTTGTACATACGATTGTAAGGCCCTACTCATGAAGCCGGTGACAACTTCATCCTTCTCAATGACAATGCGAGACCGCACAGTATTCTAGCAGCGATTCGATACCTTCAGAGATGGAACACCTACGAACTCGTTGGTCAGCACAGTCCCTAGACATGAACGCAATTGAGTATGCATGGGACCTATTGTGGGTGGCCATTGCACAGCGTCCGAATCCACGGGACAATCTTCAGGACCTCAATGAAGCTGCCATTGAAGAGTGGGACCTCATACGTCAAGATAAACTTGATGGTCTCATCAAGAGCATGCCTAGCACAATGGAAGAACTCATCCATCTGCGATGAGCACAAACTCACATCTAAGGACTGATATTCATCAGCATGAGATAACGACTTTCACTGTTTTTGTTTTCAAGATGTACACTGGTGTCGTGATTGCACACTATAACCTTGTATACCAGTTACACAACCAGTTTGTAGATGCAACACTTCTTTATTGGTTACACAAACACATGAATTCATCAGTAGTAATAATTAATTAACAACATTTGCGTATCCAAAGGGTGAGCTTATACTCAGCTTTGGGCAGTAGGAAATCTTGTGCTTAAAACAAGCCTCTCGTTG
This sequence comes from Schistocerca gregaria, assembly GCF_023897955.1. NCBI lineage: Eukaryota > Metazoa > Arthropoda > Insecta > Orthoptera > Acrididae > Schistocerca > Schistocerca gregaria. The sequence continues at coordinate 101,638,963 of NC_064920.1, forward strand.
TATGGAACAGAGAAATCGCGCCTTAACGGGGTCCGGACGGCCTTGAGTTCAAATCCTGAGATTTCCGTCACACTGCAAGCTCGCGATGCGAGGTTTGCTCGCGTCGACCACTATACACGTTTCTGAAGAACACATGTGCGATCGACACACTGTAGTATTAACAAGTTACACACACCCCCACACACACACACACACATATATATATATATATATATATATATATATATATATATATATATATATATATATATATATATATATATATATATATAGAAAAGCAATACCTGAATATAAAAATATTACAAGTTAAAGCATAAACAGAATTAAGGAGCTTAGTTTGGTTTGATACACAATATATATATATAGATAGATACTACGTGAAAAGATGTGTCAGTACACACCCAATGACTTAAGGTCCACCTTACAAAATAATCTGTATTTGCTGAATGGCTGACACCACATAAATCAAACGTGCAGTACCTAACGTGACAATCAACCTTCAGATAGGTATTTGCAATAGAAAGCTAATGTCACTTCAATAGGTGGCTAATACAATAAGCACGGCCCCTACAGCCACAGAGGAAAAAACACACGGCCTCTATCCGACCATAAAACACAATGTGACCTATATTTATCATGGTCATTTGCCTTCCATACACACAAGACATTATTAAGAAACAACAACTACCACTAATTCGTAAAACCAGAAAATTCTAAATCTATAACCAAATCAAGAAATGACGTTCAAGTGAACCAGCTACCTTCAGCGTGCCACTAAGCACCAAATGCAAACTTACTACTGCGGGGCGCTATTTCTAGTCACTATAGTAACATAATTTCTTGTCCATGTCCATTCCATTTCATGTCCATTGCAGTGAATGTTTTGCTGACCACTAGCACGAGCAACTGGAACAGTCAACAAGTACACAATAATATTCACTGTATATAGGAGGAGGAAACCACCAAGCAAGCTTGGCGATTAATTTTTTCTTCTTCATGCGAAATTCACACGCCATCCATCCACATAGCTCTCGAGGTATTAGCAAATCCTGGTCGCCACTGGCCAGCTGTGTCAATACAACTTTAATACGTTCCGGCAGCGGCCCATGCTTCTTCGTAGCTCCACCTGAACTGGTCCTCACGGCATTCAGCCGTGCCACGTGACATGGTGTCTCCAACTCCCTACAACGACAACATCGAAAGCACGTCACGTCACAGACTGACTCGGCTCATGCACGGACCCACTCTCCTCGACTTGCGTACCCGCGCCACCATAAATAGCCTGCCTCAAAGTCCCAAAGAGAACAAAGTATAGGGACAACGATCAAAGATGGAAATCAGAATAGATTACGTCTGGCGCAAGAAACCCACCGGCTCATAAACTTTCGAGAGAGCGTTTTTCTTGTAACACCAAAATCGTTCTTGTTTTCAGAATGGAATTATGTATATTGTGTTAATAAGATATTCTACAAACCTCAATTGGTGTTGTATAAGAAGTAACTGTAGTAAACACTATGGTATTCCAAACTTTTGTTTATGTATGTATTAGAAACCAAAGATATTTCAATAACCTTCCAGAAATAGCATATATAAATGAGGATTAAGTGGTGGTGGTCGACTTTTAACGGCGACCCACGGCACGCCAGCCAGGGACGCTGACTCCTACCCCATGGTGGGTGCATCGTATCTCGCGGCATTGCTCATTTTCCTCAAGGAAAAGAAACACGCTGTTTGGGAAATTCTCACTGGAACCGAGTGCGGCACCCTAGATGTTGATCATGTCGATCTACGTGTGTGGTGTACTGGGGGCTCTTCCCGTTCCTTCCGTGTTGTTACAACCTCTTTATTTTGATGAGCGTCGAAGGAAGGCTCTCCCATTGCTGCTTCGCGATCTTCGAGTAAGTCTTGAGTTTGTGCAGGCGTCAAAATCCAGAAAAAATCTATTGAACTTTATCTCGCTGTCGGCGCTTGGCGTTGTAGCGCCCACGGCGTTTCTCCCGGGCGTCTATTGTCCGTATGCAAGCCAGTTGCCTTGTTTCTTTGTCCCTGCTGATGATGCGTTTCACGTAGTCATACTATCGTCCGGTTGAAAGGGGGAAGGTATATTCGCGACCATGGATAAGAAAGAGCAGTGTGAATCCTGTAGTTTCTTGCTTCTCTCTGTTGTATGTGAATATCATAAGGAGCAGAGTTGCATCCCAATCTGTTTTACATCAACATATGTCAGAGAATATCTGCCAGAGCGTTATTAAAGCCTTCTATCAGGCCACCAGAGTGCCAATTTTGACGTTGCGTTTGATGATTGCAGCAACACTAAGGAAAGTCGAAGACACGTTCAGAGGATTTTTAGACCTGGAAGAAGCGTTAGACAATGTCAAATAGTGCTAAATGTTTGAAATTCTGTGAAAAATAGGTGTAAACAACAGGGAAAGATTGGTAATATAAAACACATGTAAGAGCCAAGAGGGATGAATCAGAGTGAAAGTCCAAGTACGAAGTGCTCGGATTAAAAAGAGTGTGAGACAGGAATGTAGTCTTTCCCCCATACTGTTCAATCTATACATCGAAGAAGCAGATATGGAAATAAACGAAAGATTCAAAAGTGGAATTAAAATTCAAGACGGAAGGATATCAATCATAAGATTCGACAGTGACATTGCTGTCCTCCGTGAAAGTGAAGAAGATCTACAGGATCTTCTGAATTGAATGAACAGTCTAATGAGTACAAAATACGGACTGAGAGGAAATCGAATCAAAACGATAGTAATGAGTCTCGGAAATGAGAAGACTCATAAACTAAACATCAGGATTGGTGATCAAAATATCCACGGGTGTACTGCCGGTCTATAGTGTCCAACGGGCACAATATTTCGGCGATCAAACAAGTCGCCATCATCAGGTGAACTGACGGACTGAGCTCCTGTGAACGCGCCGGCACGGAGATCCGTACGCTATGGCTGCTCAGGGGGAACTGGGTTCGGTCGCGGCGGCGTCCGATTTAAATACCCTCCGCCCGCGGCGTGCTCCCTCTGCCGTCCGCGTCCCGCGCCACGGTAGCGCTGTGGAACAGATTGCGACGGCGCCTGAGATGACGTCGGTGTGATGGCTCTGTCCGCCGTGGTCGTCACAACTATGCGTTTGCTCGATTTACTCTTGATTAACCCAATCGCTGGTTCCCAAGCCTTGCTAAGATCATAGCCACAGTCACGGTTTATGAGGTCGTCATTGGTGCGAATTTCTATGGCCTCTCTAACAACGCTGTCCCAGTATCCCGACGACTGGGACCACTTTTGTATACCTCTGGGACGTTGTATAGCCCTGAATCCCTAGTGTTCATGTCACCAATGCATCCAGCGGATCTTCCAGCATAGAGAATGGTGATCCGCCATAGACGAGAACGGTGTGACAAATGAATACGGCTGGATCTTGTTGTTTCGTAAACAACAGAAAGGTACTCTTTCGCGGTTTGTATAATAGTTCATGTCGGACTTGGAGAGAATCGTCAGCATAGGCTTTTAAGCGCTTTTCCGGATTTGCACCAGACTTGGCCCTGTTACAACCCCCCTATCGTTCGTCTGAATATCTTTCTCGACATACAATGCTAAGAACTGGAGAATATGTAAAGAATCAGGAGAGATCTCTCTACTGCCCCGTTCCACGAAGGTCTGGCGCGTCTCCTACAATACTTGTTGCAAGGGATGGGTTTTGTTAGCCGCCACTAGTACCAACGCATTCCGAGTAAACCTGCAAAGACACGAATGTGCTGAAGAGTCAGAGAAACTGTGACTGTTCTTATTTTCTCTGGATCGGGACGTACACCATCGGTATTCACTAAGTGCGCATAGATTATTTATTTGCTTTATTTATTTATTTATTTTGGCCACAAAGGGGCACTTTTCCTGATTCAGGCGGAGAGTTTAGGTCATTAGACAGTTCAGTATGGTTATCAAATTGCTTGGATGTCTTCAATTGTATTCCATAAAACGACAATGTCATCCAGACTGGAGAGACACATTGTTCCTTTAAGGTGTCGAAGCAGGTTGACAATCATACTTTCGAAGTCCTAGTCGAAACGGCGTGGCTTTATACTCACACAGGCCGTTATGAGTTACAAAGGCAGCCTTATCCCGGTCAGCCTCATCAATCTTAATTTGTCAGTAGTGTGCTACATTTCTGTAGCTGAGAAATATTTTACTCCTTTCAAACAGTCTAGAATGTACAAGTGCGCCGCACTGGGTACATATGTTTCTTTGCGATTCTGTTCACTGGTCTGTAGCCGACGCAGAATCTCCATGTCCCGTTCTTCCTTTTCACTCACAGAGACCACAGAAGACTTAGGCTGTAGGAAGGATCAATAATGTCAGCTTTCGGCATCTGCTCCACTTCCCACCAGATTACTCGTCATTCAACCGGTGACACTTTATATCAGCCCTGGTTAATAAGGTGTTTGGCTCTTATATGGAAATTGTCTTAAGTGATTAAATATGTCATTTTGGGCTCCTAACATACTTTCTTTCCTCTTGAATTTCAGTATCTTTATACAGAAATGGAAATGGAATTAAAGTAATTTGGAAGCTCGAGTCACGTGATAACTGTGACGTCACTGGCTATCTCGCTGATCCTACTGTCATAATGCTAATTCACAATTATGTCTTGTTTTGGAATTTACCTTTCGTAATATGTGTTACAGATAGTGTGTAGTACCATACAGCACAAACACATCTATAAAAACTCCTGAAAAGTTGTTTTTGAGTGTTCCAGAAAATGAGAAGATGCATAAAGAGGGGTTGCACTGTACCGGTAAAGTGCCACAACGTCGACGCAGAAGTTCACTAATTTAATTAAAATTGTGTTTTACTGTGAAGTTAAACTTACCTCTGAGATACGCTCTCCTCTGTTACAAAGAAGAACAACGTCATTCAACGAAACTAAAAATCTAGTGAAAATTGTCATTTTACCCAACTGCACCTCAATTGGATGGTAGTTCAGTTGTTAGAGCGGTAGACCGTCAAATTTTACGAGCTGACGTCCATAGATCACTGGTTTGTTTCTAACTCTAAAGAGCACTTTTATTTGTAAAACAACTCGACAATCCTCACGTGTCATAACCAGATCACAATCACAAAACTTCACCACACCCATCACAACAGAATATTATTGCGTTTTCCTTGCTGTTCAGATGCGCTTACAATTGCAAATCGCTATTCACACGCTTTGCACACAAACTTTTTACTTTATGAGAAACAATGTTTTTATATTCATACTGTCCAGCTAGGATCCTTACTGTCTGAACTTATGCAGCTTCATCATCTTACCTAAAGCTAATGTAAGTCTGCCTTAGACGGCAACATTAGTTTAAATTCACAAACATTACAGCTCTTACATTTGTGTCACCTGCATGTTGTACACGCTTTATATCATTCCGTATAACCCCATTGTGCTACACCGCAGTGTACTGTGGACTTAAGGTGATATCATCGCTACTAGCAATACTTTCTAAAAAATTGAACTGTTTATTCGCAAAGTAAATGCGTTTATCCTCCGCTGTTCATTTTTCACACTAAGACTAATGTCAAGCTATATATAACACATCCCACAATCGAAAGAACTGGTACAATCTGTTCTTGCTGACGCTATTTTCGTAATTCGTGGCAAACCTTTAAAAACAAGTGGCATCTATATCTGCATTAAGATACGTCATCTGTTGCGCCATTGAACGCCTCCTGGAAATAGTACCTTCACTGAGTGTCTTCTAGACAGGAAACTAGCACTAAGTTTTGCCCAGAATAATTTTATTGTGCTCCATGTCGTAGCACATGACTGATGGTCGACAGTATAGTTGTAATGTATGGACTCATTTGCAAAAGTTCTACAATTTCTTAGTTCTGAGCGAGTTTAAGGATTTTGCAGAATGTCCATCGTTTCACATATTGCCACTCTAAGTGGGTGGATCATGAAGTCAATCCACGCAAGGCTTCCGCTGTCAGTTTCGCAAAATTGCTTTCTATTGTTACTTAAAAGTTGTAATTGCGTTTTCCATCACTAAATAGCTGAACTGCTTGCAGAAAACGTAGTAAAACATTTTATCTTCAGCTACCCTCCTATAAGACACGTATAGGCGATCTTACCTCTCCAGCGCGTCAGCCAATAATAGAGCGTTTTCAATTACGTGACCATATCTTGATATTAAATGATTTTCAAGCTTTAATTACATAGAAATAACGGATATTTTGTGAGAACGTTGACAGTAAATGCTATTAAATGTTATAATAAATCAGAATAACAACAATCCGACACATATTTTTAACATAGGAAAACATCATATTCGTGGATGTTCCTCACTGTTGATAAGGTTTTTTTTTTTTTTTTTTTTTTTTTTTTTTTTTTTTTTTTTTTTATCATGGGCTGCTTGCTCTGTCTTTTCTCGGAGCCGGATTTGAAACGGTTGAAGTGGACATCTAGACTGACGATTGCAGTTCGTCTTGTTCACGATGGCGGTACAACTTCTGCAGTGGCAAACAGCCACCCAGAGAAATCTTGGTTACGTGTGCTATTGGAACAATCTATGACTGCTTTTGATGCCGGAAAGAAGTTCCATCCGAGATTATGAACATATTCTAACAGTAAGACATAGAGTAGATGAAGAATATTTTATGTAATGAACATGGACAGTCATCAGCTGTGTGACGAAATGACGACATTCGGAATTTTGGCAGGACTGAAATTCGAACCCGTATTTCGCGGTCATAGCGAGCTTTCGCCTGTAGTTAAGTCAACTGTTCGCTTGAAACTGGAAATCGGGGCTCGATTCGCGGTTCGGCGCTAATTTTGAATGTCGTCATTCCATTATACACACATGCGTGACCGGAGGAACATTACATCGTACTTAACAATACTGGCACTGTAGCATCGCTTCCAGTACCTGTTCCTTTCGGTTGGACGTGTGTCCCATTTGCGCTTTTTAGCAGAATCGCTTTCATATAACGAAACACAGTCTTCTTTAGCTGACGCTGATACGTATCGGACAGTATAGGCAACGAATCGAGTACTGACCATCGAGTGATGTCATCAACGAGTTTTCAAGGCTACTTGATAACTGTCGCTCGGTTATGATCTTCATTGGTGGCTACGTCACCTCCATAGACGATCGCCTCGCTTAGTTTTCCTCAAGTAAGCACCTAGACAGCGGCTGGTTCGAGTAATGGCGGAGACAGGTGCTAAAGATCGATACACCTGTTCTTCTCACATATGCTCTTACCTCGAGACGTATGTAGACGTTAGTCATGGCTGCTGTCACCTGTGTACTAGATTATACATTCTTGGCTGCCATACGCTGCTGGACCTCTTCTCTTATTACATGGCGTATGATAGAGGCGAACCCACAGAGGTACTTCACCACTGCTAAAGACACACCAGAAGATCAGTTTGTCACTAACACGGAACACGTTTGACTTCGACGCTTGGAACCGCGCGAAACCATGATAAAAAGAACAATGGTCTGCGTCATTTCCATACAAATCTCCACTTTTCTCTGCTAACGCCATCAAACAATGGCGTGTTCTAGCTGCACAAACAGGTGTTCGAATTGAGTGTATGGGATAGCAGGAGTAGGAATCTGTCTGATGGAGGGTTCCCATGCCGATTACAGTGTACACTGATATCAAAAAAAGAACTAATCCTACGAATACCAGGGACAAATTTGCATCGTGATGAATATTGAAATATAACCGTGGTAGAGGATAGAGTGTTTGTGGACATACTACGTAATATAATAATTCAAAAATATGGGGAGGTAACGGATATACATGACGTTACAATGGATATACTGGCTATGGAGGAGAGAAAGATCTGAAACTGAAGATGGCTGTTCAAACAGCACACGATATTCAGTTCAAGAGCAAAATGAACAGTTCAGTTAAAGCGAGAACGGAGTATCTCCACACAGAGAGCAGAGGCCCCGCATATTAGCAGATACTGACGACAGAGTACTAGAGAACAATTATGCAAATTATTAAAATTGTAGCTTCAGTTCCTACAGCAAACTAATGAGGCGCTGTAAGTGCATTAAAAGTAAATCAAATCGGAGATTAATCATAAATTACTTGTCTAGCAAAATGCGAGCCGGGGCTCGTTTCAGCGGAAACAGACTGCAGCAGTTCCAAACTGTAAATGACAGTAGAATATCGCAATCTGATAGAGTAAGGTCGTATGAATTTACAGTTCATTACTGAAATCTGCAAATGTTGGCGCTACAAGAGTGTAAAATTTTTGGCTTCAGTAGTTTCAAAGCATCTTAATTTATCGACAAACTTAAGGCTGAATACGGCATTTGTCACAGGTACATAGAAGACACAAAAATGTTTGGGGGAAATGAACATCTTTATGATCAAGCTCTGTGTGCAGAAAGGAAATGTTTGGAGCAGTGACCAGAGACACTACCAGTATGAATCTTCGTCATCAACACTGTCTCACAGAGGGGAGAAAACTACAGCTAGTGTGTTACAGTCTGTACATAGCTCTACCCGCAGGTACACAATTGTTGTGGCTTTATCCATGACAGGCAGACTAAGAAATAAGTTGTACGTCTGTTTTGAAGAGGCATAAGACACTATAGGTCCAAATATTCCAAAGAAACATGAAACAACCTACTAACGAAACATTCCTGTGGATGCAAGCAAAAGGGGGAAATGACTAAAGAACGCATGAAACATTTTCTAACTTCAGTCCTTCGGGAACATGTAACAAGTTAAAAGAGGTTATTGCACCGTAATTACTGATCACGTCATATTGATCGAACCCTTCTAGTTCCAAGTTTTCCAAACAAAGACGTAATGCTCGATATTTTGCCACCGAAAACAATAAAATATTGCCAACCCCTTAATGTTTCCTTCTCTCGGAAATATAAGCTCTATATGAGAAGGGTAACTGATTTTGTAAGACTACAATATACCAAACCACATCTTCAAATTTCACTTCCCGATTTACAATCAATTTTCTGCAACAAAGTAAACGTCTACGTAGCAGTGCTCTTGGTGACAGGCTGGTTATGAAACTAACATACCAAAACTACCATTGAAAATGAGATTAGTGTGGCTTTTGATACCAGGCTGCTTGAATGCGAAAGTTATTTTAAACATAGAACGTGGCTGTAGTGAGATGTGCACATTGTTCTCTTCCACTTTATTTTAACCATTTCATAGACAAAAGCAACTGCAGATTGAGGTCTCATAAAGCACTGTCAGTGGTGTAGGGTATGTGTTTTGCTCTGTTATAATTATTTTAAGCAGAGAGGTTTTGCCACTGTTGACTGAAAATGCATTACGTGTAATTTCTCTTGTGTGGTAATAATATCGTCCTACTTTCTTTGTCTCTATAAAAATTTCACCTGTAGTAGAATGCAACCTGTTGCAGGGAAATGACACCTGCAATGTTCTTTTTTATGATCGAGTGTTTTTCTTAGCATGCTTTCATACGTTTCCGAGGGTTCGGGGTTAAAGGTATCCCTTATAAGTTGAGTGAATTAGTGCCAATAAATGAATATCTGAGCTCGCTGAAACTCTTTGAACTACGTAATTAATTCTATGAGAAAAGGTAAACTGCTTGATTAGTGTCTTTATATTAAACACGAACAGCGATGCCTGTCACCCAGATTAAAAATTTATATACGACTAGACCTGACCTAAGAAATAGCCACTAAAACAATTGGTATTGAATACCAGTGACACTATGGGCTTTTGTTAAATATTTTATCAGAGAACATACTCCAAATTACAGCGTCATGTATCAGAAGTATCTCGCAGGTATTACAGAAGGTATAACACTATCCTCTGCTACCGCTGAACCATAACCTTAGAGTTGGAAGCAGGTCGTGAATTAAAACTATCTTGTTAAAGCGATTATAGTGTAAAGCAACAGAGCAGTGTTACCCTCTGTGAGGAATTTTGCTATGTTTACAGCGTTCTACCTAACGGAGGTGGCTTATCGGAAATGAAAGTCATAATTAAGTAAATATTTGAGCAGTAAGAAACAAAATTTTTGCCTATCTGCACTGTTTAACGGATAAAGAAAACGGTCGCCAGCCTAACTAGGCAAGAAAATGATTAACATTCCCGTTCAAGAATATAGTTATTAGTAACTTTAATGGATAAACACAACCTATACTTTGTCACGCGCGAGTGTAGTGAACTCTGACACATGTGTTTACGGTAAGATTGAAACTAACAGTTAGAGCAGCACAAAGTATTTGCAAAATTATAACAGATACCGAAACACAGTATTACTTTCAGGGTTTACACAAATTGAATGGTCTTTATAACGTTATTATTACTATTCACTGCAGAATCATTAATTGTATATAGGTTAAGTCTCTCTCACTTAGATACTTTACTATTTAAAATGAAAGTTAATTGGAATCCACTAACAGGTCGCTCCTCACTATCATTTGAATAAAGAAATAATGTTTTTCATAATTAGTGGTTTTCCCATTACTTGTTACCTAGCATTAACACAATAGACAAACTGTGGATCCTGTTATATTATTAATATGCACTTCTAATACACAAGAGAGACATACACTTAGCAAACATGAGTATATAACGTTTCACACTACAGTTTTCCACCTTTCAAAACTTTATAAGTCGCAGTCTTACGAACTCTTAATTTGAAGTTGGCAACAACACATTAATAAGCAGTTTTAGTAGGAAAATTATTTTCAGCAAATATCATTAACTTCAACTCGCTCTCTCGCCACATTAGCTTTCTTTTTACTATGTTCAAGAGGTATTAATTAGCAAAAACACTGGTCTTTAATGTTATTTCAGTGGGGACACTCGGTAATCACTTTAGTTCAAACGGAGGGGAACCTGAGAGGTGTTATGATAAGGAAAAAATCAAGCTAGGTACACAAATTCAGTTATAAGTTACCTTATATTTATGCACACTAAAACATCCGATGAGCTGACCCTTCACTGTACATTATTATAGTATTCCGATACAGTGATTGCGCAATGTAGTGGGAACTGCATGTTGGTAGATGGATTGGCAGGTAGAATTGCTGGACTCTTGTCATTTCTTGGTGGCGATGGTAGATACAAATTCCAGAATAGTTCCAGCTATTTATCCATCCATCTGAGGCATTGGAAAGTAGCAGAAAAAGCCTCAATCGGGACCAGCACAATATGCGCTATTACATGGCAGTGCTCAGTTTGGTAGCTCGTCCCCGACTCGTAGCTCGTCCCCGACTGACTCTTCTTCTACCTAGGCCAACCATAAATTGCGCGCGCTACACAGTTCCGTTCCAGAGGGGAACCACAACAACTTCTACATACAGAACCCTAAGTGAGGATCAGCAGTTTACATAACAGCAACCAAATGCATTGAATGAAACAGAACATTTGCACATATTGACATTTCTAAAAAAAAATTATTCACACAGAAAGTACAATTATATACAGTAAGTTTTGTTCTCTCCAACTGGGGCAAATAATTTAAATGACAGATACACTTCATTGCATAGAATCACATCATGACATCGGACTTCTTACAAAGAAAGGAGTACTCAATTTTGTGTTATAGATTCAATCAAACACATTTACAGAAGCTTAATGATGTAACATTAAATAAAACAAAAGCCAAAATAAATCACTGCAGTATTAGAGCTATGGTGTTACAAAGGGAACGAGTTTCTCATGTGCATACATGTTTCGCCTTTATTATCTGCAAGGCATCTTAAGTGAACTGAAATATATGATCATTTGTTAAAACATATCTTTGTTCTCTGCCTTGATTTAAAAGAAACTAATGTAGTCAGATGCACTGTTTTAACAAGTGATTGCAAATTTTCTCTAAAGACGTAATGTCAATCTTGCAGAAAAGTTTGTTGTTATGCTATTTTGCTTTACGTATTACACGTTACACGTTGAGACTGTAAAGATTTCTGGCATTTTCTGCTTTCGTATGAAGTACTGACAGTTTAAATTTATGCTTATAACTTTCGTAGATGTTGTTCTGCATGTGTTATTTTCCCCTTCATTTGCTTGTTGCCATACGAAACATTCATATGCTTGATGTTACGTTTTGGATGTTTTTGCCAAACGTTGAATGTTATTGCCAACTACTGAGCACGTATATGTGGCATCTGTGATCTTGATCTTTCCTCGCCCTCGGCCCCTACTACCTCGCCTCATTCTGTCTGTCTCTGTCTGTCTGTCTCGCTGTTTCTCTCTCTCTGTCTGCGTGTGTATAACTTATGTGTGTTTGTGAAATGGCATTTGTTTTAATATGGTTAAATGTTGATACGTACCTGACAGTTCATCACACGTCTGTTTTCTCCACTTGCTTTGTGGACATGACAGTTTTCCTGCTTTGTTATGACGTTTTTTGCTGTGGTGGTTTATTCTAATTCATTTCTTGTTCTTATTTGGTAGACTGACGATTACGGAGCTTTAAGTACACTGCACATTGGGAATTATTTGCGGCCCTATTTCTTTAGTGTGATAATTTATTGTTAAGTCATAGTGTACCATATGCTAAGTTTCTGTGTGGTGTTGTCATTGCGTATGTGTGTGTTAGTTTTGCTGCATACTGGATGTACGAGGGTGAGTCAAATGAAAACCATAAAGTTGTAATATCAAATCGAAATTTCGAGCCGTTATTCTGTTAGTTGATTAGCGTGCTATAAACAGTGTGCAGAATGGCCTGTAGGTGGCAGCATAGTGCAGATGCACACAAAACGTCGCAGTATCAGTATAAAGATGGCCTCACCACTTGCGACTTGCAGCAGGGAAGAACAGCGGTTTGTTATTCGTCTTTTTGCTTAGTGAAGGTGTCAAACCTATTCAAATTCATCGACGAATGAGGGTTCAGTACGGTGAAGCATGTCTGTCACAGAAGCAAGTCTAAGAGTGGAATAGGAAGTTTGCAAATGGTGTGACTTCAGTGGGAGATGCTCCTCGTTCGGGTCAATCACAACGAGTTGTGACTCCACAGAATATTGCAGGAGTTGAATACATAGTGAAGGAAAACCGCAGAGTGACACTTCATGACATTGCTGCATGTTTACAGATTAGTCATTGGTTAGCACGGCACATTGTGCATGATGTGCTCCAATTTCACAAAGTGTCTGCAAGATGAGTGCAACAGCAGCTGACTTCTAAAATGAGAGAACGACGTGTTGATGCTTGTGAAGAACTTCTTCGGCGCTTTGAAAGAGAAGGTGATGGCTTCCTTGCAAGAATCGTTACAGGGGACGAAACCTGGGTTCACTTCCACCAACCGGAAACGAAGAGAGTGAGGAAGGAATGGCGCCATTCCTCATCAGCAAAACCAAAGAAGTTTCGAGCTGAACCATCAGCAGGGAAGGTAATGCTTACTCCCTTTAGGAATGAAAAAGGCGTCATTTTGGAGCATTACATGCCTAGAGGGACCACCGTCACCCGTGCATCATACGCAGATCTCCTAAAAAATCATCTGCGGCCTGCAATCAAATAAAAGCGACGTGGATTGCTGTCAGAAGGTGTCCTTCTGGAACATGACAATGCAAGGCCCCACACTGCCCGTACGACAGTTTCAACAATCACAGACCTGCATTTTCAGTGTCTTCCTCCTCCATCATACTCACCAGACCTTGCCCCAAGTGATTTCCATGTCTGGACCACACAAAGACACAATGAGTGGTAAGAAGTTCCTTTTTTAATGAAGAGGTACGCCACGCGCTGCATAAGTGGTTGCGCGGACTACCAAAAGAATATTTTTCTAAAGGAATTTATGCCATTTGTAAGCACTGGAGGACAAGCATTCAGCGTGGGGGAGATTATGATTATATGTGATACAGCTTTGTACCATTTCAGCACAATAAATAATATTTCAAAAAATATTTAAAGTTTTCATTTGACTCATCCTCGTATTTTATGTATTGTGTCTGTGTCGAATTTCTGTTTTAATTTTTTGATTAAGTGTGTGTACTATATGTGAGCAATATCTGTCGTTCCTAGCTCTTTGTATGATTGTACTCTTTCATTGTATTCTTTTTCACAGTTTCTCTTGATGAGTGGAATTCTGTTCATTCTGTATAACATGTGTCTTAGCTAGCATCCGTTTGTAACGATGATTATATATGAAATGTATAAATATGTGTGTGGCTGTCCGTTTTTTGGAAATTTGAAACTAATGGTTAACATTTTCCTTTATTAATAGTACGCCAAGAAAATTTATTTAATTTTCTTTTCTTTACGTTCTGACCTGCTTTGTTGATTTCTGAGTGGATTTCATCTAATTCTTCATCAGGCTCAGCTACCAGACAAACAATGTTATCCACATATCTGTGCAAATATATGATATAAAATCTTTCATCATTGGCTTTGTTTTTAAATCTCTGGTTCTCTTAATCACTTTTAAAAATTTGTACAAGGTTGCTGTTATTGGGGTTCCCATAGGTAATCAATCAGTTTACGTATAATATTCATACTCCAAAAGGACGTAGTTTTATTCAGTTGTTAGTTTGTGTATACTTGTTATTTCCGTACAAGAGAACTTAAGGACATGGAAACGAAAGCTTTATACTAGAGGAAACAGAGATACATTTCCATTTATTAGTTTCATACAAAGAAAAAGTCTTTTTTTTTCCTTTGTAACGAACGGTTATTATGTTTCATCGGTCGTAATGAAGAATAATTTTTGCACAAGAATAAATCAACGTAAGGTGTTTGAAGAAGATAATACTGATGAGAGTGGAGCAAAAAAGAGCGAAAATTAATAGTTACCCGCCACACATGTTAAGAAGCTGTGAATGTAATATTCTGACTCTTGTGCAGCTGGGATTAGTCGCTAAATGAATTATTATTACAGTAGTGTTTATTTATAACTACTATAATTTGTTTACTGTAATTTCAAAGCCACAGTGAAATTATTTAATTACACTGTTAGAAGGTGCATCTAAGGGAGTTGAATTATTCTCCGCAATCAGGAGCGAATGGATTGTCGGAAGGATTTCTAATTTTATTTTAATACAGTATCCACCTTTTATCGTTGACAGTAGGTGAAATTTTAGGCAATGTTGAGCATGTTATTCTCTGGGATGAGTCACTTTGAAGAGTCGTCTTAGAGAATGGCTTGTGTCTGGATTGAACGTCATCTTGTAGTCTGAATGTAAGTGATAATACCCGTTTTTAAATATCTATCTTCTTTAATTGGCATCATCATTGTTGTCCTCGTCGTTTGCTTCATTATCCAGAAAATAATTACACATTAAATGCACTCATCACACACACTAATACTATTCAAAACAACATTTAAAGTGTTGGACAGGAAAACGGTCGAAGTAACGTATTTTAGCACGTTCCTGCAGACAGTGAGCATCAAGAAAGTGAGAATGTAGGTCACTGAATATCATTTAATTTGCATGATTTCAAATTTAAAATAGAACCTGCAATTTTCTGTCGATTTCCGTATAATTTCCGTTGTCCTTCCCTTCCATATCCTCTCTTAATTTCCATTCCTTTAATTCGTGTTTGCTCTTTAGGGATTTCTCTATTTCTCCAAAGGCAAGGAACACGAATACGTACGGTGCCGTTACCCATATCTGGTCCCGGGAAAGGATTTTAGAAATATGTTTCATTTTTGAGTGTTTTGGAAATGTACCTGAGGATATGTTTTCGAAAAATTTGTTTTTATTTTTTGCACTGTACATAAAACAATCACAGTAGTGCCCTGCTGCTTCCATTAGCTTTTGACCTCTTCTGAAGGACTTTCTAATTCCTGTGGAGTGCTGTTCTGAATATTCTATTTCGTTGTCTAGGCACCTTCCTGCGGATCACCGAATTTCTGGTCGTTTTGTTTATTTCTCTGTTATGACGCCTATCCGGTACTACCAAAATACTGGTAGGTAGTTAGGATCTGAGGATCTCTCATAGAGACGAGGGGGTCTAGTCGATGACGATAATACTTTGTACGAAACATTAGGTAATTTGGACAAAGTAGGGAGAGTGGTTTGGTCGTGAAATTGTCGAAACACCCTCCTGAAAATTTGTAAACTGCAGACAATTTAAGTCAGCGATGACCAAACTGGGAACAGGAATCGCGCTTTCTGGAAAAAAGTGGCCAGTACCACTGTACTCCGCTGCAAAACTATATACTCCTAATAATGGTGGAGCAATGAAAATGTGCTTATTTCCTGTTAGTGTTTCGCAAGAACAACCGCACACTTTATTGCTACGGTGTTGTAATTCTTTATGGTTATTAAGTGTTTCCAAGAACCTGTCGGAGAGGTAGAGCCATTAAGACGCACTTTTAGTGAGAAAATTAATTTTTCATTCTTGTTTCACTGCAGTTACTGTGCCCAACGGGCATACGGCAGTGAATCGATGTGATAAATACAATGCTTCTTGATGCAGAACACTGTTTTCACCGTTTAGATTTCCTTCAAAACCGAGAACGCTTTACATTGCTTACTCGTCTCTTTCGTTGGAAAGGATCGATGAGGCACGTGTCTTCGTTTTGTACTGGAGCAAATGTGCTGCACTTTCTCACTTAGACATCATTTTCCTTTCATACTTACTGGATTGCTCCTTATTCATTGGAGATTTTTAATGAACGATGCTATTCGTAGGAGGTATGTGTGTTCATACATTTCGTCTTTCATACTTGTTTACAGATAGAGGGTTCAGGTTTTTCAATATTACATAGAGGACAGCTATTCTAATTGAACACCTGGCACTGCAGTCTCTGACACTCAGTTATCACATCCATATACATCAGCAAATCTGTCTTCCTGATGAGAATGTCAATGTTTTCTGAAACTAAATGGAACAGGTGTAGCAGTTCTAGAATTACGTAGTTCCCTAGCCGCCGGGAGCCGCCATATGCGGAATGAAGAGCATCTCCTTTATGAACTACGATATACATTGCAGTGACTACTTGCCTGCTGCAGTGTAATGGCGCGGACACAAGCCAGGTCGCGATGCAGAAACCTAACCGCTTGTCAGCACTCTCAAACGCTGCATTTGTCGCCATGCCAGCAGTTCCGTAATCACGAGCCGGGCACTTGGCCGATAACCAATGTTTAGAAACATAGTCACGGCGCTTCGCGGGCCGCGTACGTGATACAGCCGTAAAAAGACCTTCCTTTCTGGTATAAAAGCAGGACGTCTGACCAGGCTGGCATATCGACACAGCGGGCATTTGAATTGCCGTGAGGCCGTCAACATCCATCCTCCAGCAGGTCCAGCCGCAGCCTCGATGGGCCAGGGGTCCAGTTAGTATCATTTCAGTTCCATCCACCGAGTGTGCTCCCGCTTCCGACTCACTAGAGCCGGGTTCGATCCTGGGCTACAGTCGTCCATCGCTGGGGCCGCACGCCGCATAGTTCCGACAGCAGCTACGACAGCAGAGGAGTACCTCCTGACGTTCACGGGGCCGAACGATTCACTGCTAGCCAGGTCGCCACCGTGACGTGATGACAGAAGGGCTGACAGTGGAGTCTACTAGCCTAATCTCTGGCCTGGGCCACAAACCTCCGAGACTCTGCTCTTCCTGTGAATAAAGTTTCAGTGGCCATCCATCCTAGAAGTCGACAGATTGTTTGTGACTACTGGCTGCCTATACCTTCTGTACCAACACACCAATCCACCAGAGGACCACTTGCCACATCCACACTCTACACACCTCTACAACAGGTAAGTACCCTCCATATACAGTATTACTGCGTTATGAAATTCATTGAAACTTGGCAAATGGATATTTCGCCAGTAGAGGCCATGTAAGTGACGGTGCGGCCTGCTGTGTGTAGAGCTGCGGAGTTCAGTTGTATGGGAGACACCTTCACCTTCCTCCTAGAAACAGGCGGGAAGAGGGCTCAGCTTGTGCTGGACTTAAGTCTTTATTTTGCATGCAGTCTTCCACATCCATGCCCGAGGCAGGATTCGAACCTGCGGTTGTAGCGGTAGCGTGGTTCCAGACTGAAGCGCCTAGAACAGCTCGCCCACAAAGGCCGGCTGTGACGCCTCATTTAGAGTGGCTTCAGTCTTAAGATATAGGTGAACCCAACAAAGGTCACGCTTTGGATAAAGCGGGAATGTAGGAAACTTTCTACCTTGACCGCAAGCAGAATATAAACCCTAAATAATGGTCTCCAGTGAAGGAATGGGAATGAGGCAGTTTGCATCTCGGGGAAGCGGAAGGCCGGATTACCTCACCTCTTCGAAGACAAATGCTTGGGAATGCCGGAGAAAACGAAGCTAATCCGTTCTCAGCACAGTCTGCCTCGACAGTCTGGCAACGCTTGCATTTTTTGCGTAAGCATAGCAACTCTGAGAAGTTCAGAGCGATTTGCAAACCACGAACGGATGTTTGTCTGCGACTGTCAAGTGTTACTTTCCCTTTAAAGCAAACAGTGGTGGTTTCGAGAGCACAGCTGTAACGCGAGGAAAGAGCAGGGCGGTGGATTGAAGGGATCCGAGTGATAGATATGAGCGCGTATGTTTGTATGGCGACCAATCAAATGAGGGAAAGCACCAAGTATGTGTAGTTGGATACTGCGGTTGGAAAGGGGCCGAGGCAGTCGGTAATAGGTTGGGGCCGCCAGGCTGAATGGAGAGTTCGTACTGCTGGAAGAGGCGGAGGTATCAGTGCTAGGGAACAAGTCGGTGGTCCAGCCTGCACCAGCGGATAGCATAGAGACAGTTTGGTCGCTGTGAAATGTTAAGAAGAGAAAGGAACTTCCCGGTCAGGGTGCACCAGAACCGCATCGACAAATATTCAGAGTCTGTACTATGCATCAAAATAAGAAAACAATGTATGGAAATCATTGACTCTAAAATGCACGCCCTAAGAGCTAGGTGCATTTGTTCATCTTCGATACTGCGAAACAAATCTTTTTACTGCAAACTCTTTGCTTTCCATATTTTGGGAGATGACACTGCACTTGTTCAGTAGAAGAGACGTGTTTTACATTAACGACGATGAACAAGTGCACGTAGCTCTTAACCTATTCACTTCAGAGACCATGCTTGGAAGAATTTTTTCCGCTTTTGGTCCATACTGCGACGTCTGCATGCTTGCCAGTGGAGTTGTAGTTCACCCTGCAGTTTGTTTACCAGTGGGACCGGGTAATTCTATTCGGTAGATGACTGCAAGGCATTTTGCGTTTAACTAACAGCTAAGGCAGGGACTGTCTAAGAGTGTTACTGAGGAAAAATTGCTCTTTAATCAAAATGGTTCAAATCGTTCTGAGCACTGTGGGACTTAACATCTGATGTCATCAGTCCCCTAGAACTTAGAGGTACTTAAACCTAACTAACCTAAGGACATCACACACAACCATATCCGAGGCAGGATTCGAACCTGCGACCGTAGCGGTTGCGCGGTTCCAGACTGAATCGCCTAGAACCTCTCGGCCACACCGGCCGGCTGCTCCTTAATCGCCAAGTGTAACAATACAGGAACGTTAATTAAATGAGATGAATAAAACCCTTTCATTTTTAATTTATGTCTCCGTGTCTTTTTAACACTTAGTCTTATCGCGTTTTAGTGTATTTAGACATTGTGCGTTGTTGTTTCATTTTCAGTGTCCTCCGTAATCCTTGTGTCATGGTCTAATTTCACTTGTAGTTGTCAGTCTATCGGAACTGACTTTCCTGCAGTTCAACGACCGTTGTGAACGGTTGCTCGCTCATCGGCAACTGCCACAGTTGCTGTGATTCCCATTTGAAATAAACAGCCTCGTTTCAGTGGATTACCCTGTAATAGTGAGGCTGGCGGTCAGATGGATTTACTCTAGAAGCGTTGGTGGAAGTAGCTGAAAGAGTCATCTGAGCGTAACTTAGTAAGCTCGGTAAACGGATGATAGGTCGCAATTTCACGGCACTGATCTAAACTGATGAAACTAGAAGTAGTTAAGTATTCTATCCACAGGTTTCAGGGCTGTGATAGCGATTCAGACGCCGGAATATGACACAGTAGAATGCTCGAATTCGATATTTTTTCTATTTTAATGGCTGTAGTTGGAGAGAATTACCGTCAGTGTGACGTCAGTATGATTCATATCTTCTATGTCCTTCGCTGACCAGTGGAGCGTTAAACTTTTCGTGATAATTGAAATAACCAATAACAGCTTATATGTTATCATAAGCGGTTGACTTGCAGACAAAGATTAATGGCGAATCTATTGCCCCATCACTGAAGATGTGTTTTATATATTTTTTTCTTTTGCCTTTTAATAACTTCATTTGAGAGGGCTGTGCAAAGAAAAATTGCGAAAAGGAACACTAACAACTCACCCTACACCAAGAGAGCTGACAAGGTATTTCAGATGAAAAGATGCACTATAAAATACAGATATTCCGTTAAATAGCTAGATTATTTCATATCCCCACAGTCTGAGTCATGTTCGCAATCATTTTCCAGGTATCTGACCAGGAGGAGAAGTAGCACCACTTGTAATGATAGGAATATTTTGATTCGTCACCACAGATTTGGACGTGATAATGAGGCGACGTGGAAGCCAATTGTTCCTGGCAAAAGTCCCTAACTAAAAGTCAGCTGAACTAATCCAAGTAACCTGCTTTATTGTGGTAGGTCCTGACAAACAGGGATGACAAAAGTGCCTCTTAGCATTTCGATTTGAAAAGGGGATTAGCTTGAATATTCCACGTTCAAGCACAGTACATGGAGCTAACAACACTTATACACTACTGGCCATTAAAATTCCTACACCACGAAGAAATGCAGATGATGAACGGGTATTCATTGGACAAATATATTATACTAAAACTGACATCAGACTACAGATTCACACAATTTGGGTGCATAGATCCTGAGAAATCAGTACCCAGAACAACCACCTCTGGCGTTATAACGGGACTGATACACCTGGGCATTGCATCAAACAGAGCTTGGATGGCGTGTACAGGTACAGCAGCCTATGCAGCTTGAACACGATACCGCAGTTCATCAAGAGTATTGACTGGCGTATTGTGACGAGCCAGTTGCTCAGCCACCATTGATCAGACTTTTGAATTGGTGAGATCAGGAGAATGTGTTGGCCAGGGCAGCAGTCGAACATTTTCTGTATCCATAAAGAGCCGTACTGGACCCATAAAGACCCGTACAAGACCTGCAACATGCGGTCGAGCATTATAATGCTGAAATGTAGGGTTTCTCAGGGATCGAATGGAGGGTAGAGCCACCGGTGGTAACGCACCTGAAATGTAATGTCCACTGTTCAATGTGCCGTCAATGCGAACAAGAGGTGACCGAGACGTGCAACCAATGGCACCCGATACCAGCACGCCGGGTGATACCCCAGTATGGCGATGACGAATAGACGCTTCCAATGTGCGTTCCGTATTACCCTCCTGATTCCACCGATTCTAAATTCTGCTAACCGTCATTGGATCTCGACCAACGCGAGGAGCAATATCGCGATAAAATAAACCGCAATCGCTATAGGATACAATCGGACCTTTATCAAAGTCCAAAACGTGATGGTACGCATTTCTCCTCATTAGGGGCATCACAACAACGTTTCACCAGGCAACGCCGGTCAACTGCTGTTTGTGTGTGAGAAATCGGCTGGAAACTTTCCTCATGTCAGCACGTTGTAAGTGTCGCCACCGGCTCCAACCTTGTGTGAATGCTCTGAAAAGCTAATCGTTTGCATATCACAGCATCTTCTGCCTGTCGGTTAAATTTCGCGTCTGTAGCATTTCATCTTCGTGGTGTACCAATTTTAATGGCATTCATTGTAAAGATAACACACACAATACTTTGTCCTGGTGGTACGCGGCACAGTGGAGCGTCACTCAACAAGAACACTCTCAAAAAAGAGAAGAAATCACACCAATAGTATTAAACTGCTGTTTAAGAACACCTCATATTAGCCACAAGAGGAGAACACACAGTTCAAATTTGGAAAGGAAGATTTAGATGTGATGGTTGGTTGCACTTCAAAATTATGCGATACAGCTTAGAGAAATGACTATCAGGATAGAGAAATTTACGAGACAAAACGTATTGCACTGACAAGAACTACAATAACTTGTCACATAACACAGGTGTGACAAATTTCCATGCGATCCACTTCGTAAAGACAGTAGAGAAAAACACAGAGTTAAATCGGTAGTTTAAAAGGGAAAAAAAGGAACTTGCGTGATATTTTGAGCACCGAATGGACAAATCTTCGTATTTTGGCGTACCTAATCTGATCTATGACCACTTTATCTAGCACATAAAGAAAGTGTAATGAAATATGAGCAAATATTGTCCTGCGGGCACCCCAACGCGCTGCTCAAAGGCAACTGCCCCTCGACCGTTGTCGAGTTCTCTGTCCCAGGCCGGTTCTCGTTCTGCGAGGCTTACCGTGACGTTTTATTGCCAACCGTAGCTGAATAGTGCTCCTAAAGCTTTCAAACATCTCTAGTCAGAGTACCGAGTGTGCAAACATAGAATCAAAAATACACTATACAGTTTCTTTAAACAACCTGCAGCAGTTACCAAACGTGGATAAGAGAGGAACTGTAATGCGATTACTAGACTGATAGAAGACAAAGAAGATGTGAGGCTATTTCCAACCATGTTTAGAGACTGTCAGAATGGTATAGGTAAGATATTATTGTGCATATCTACACTCCTGGAAATGGAAAAAAGAACACATTGACACCGGTGTGTCAGACCCACCATACTTGCTCCGGACACGGCGAGAGGGCTGTACAAGCAATGATCACACGCACGGCACAGCGGACACACCAGGAACCGCGGTGTTGGCCGTCGAATGGCGCTAGCTGCACAGCATTTGTGCACCGCCGCCGTCAGTGTCAGCCAGTTTGCCGTGGCATACGGAGCTCCATCGCAGTCTTTAACACTGGTAGCATGCCGCGACAGCATGGACGTGAACCGTATGTGCAGTTGACGGACTTTGAGCGAGGGCGTATAGTGGGCATGCGGGAGGCCGGGTGGACGTACCGCCGAATTGCTCAACACATGGGGCATGAGGTCTCCACAGTACATCGATGTTGTCGCCAGTGGTCGGCGGAAGGTGCACGTGCCCGTCGATCTGGCACCGGACCGCAGCGACGCACGGATGCACGCCAAGACCGTAGGATCCTACGCATTGCCGTAGGGGACCGCACCGCCACTTCAAAGCAAATTAGGGACACTGTTGCTCCTGGGGTATCGGCGAGGACCATTCGCAACCGTCTCCATGAAGCTGGGCTACGGTCCCGCACACCGTTAGGCCGTCTTCCGCTCACGCCCCAACATCGTGCAGCCCGCCTCTAGTGGTGTCGCGACAGGCGTGAATGGAGGGACGAATGGAGACGTGTCGTCTTCAGCGATGAGAGTCGCTTCTGCCTTGGTGCCAATGATGGTCGTATGCGTGTTTGGCGCCATGCAGGTGAGCGCCACAATCAGGACTGCATACGACCGAGGCACACAGGGCCAACACCCGGCATCATGGTGTGGGGAGCGATCTCCTACACTGGCCGTACACCTCTGGTGATCGTCGAGGGGACACTGAATAGTGCACGGTACATCCAAACCGTCATCGAACCTATCGTTCTACCATTCCTAGACCGGCAAGGAAACTTGCTGTTCCAACAGGACAATGCACGTCCGCATGTATCCCATGCCACCCAACGGGCTCTAGAAGGTGTAAGTCAACTACCCTGGCCAGCAAGATCTCCGGATCTGTCCCCCATTGAGCATGTTTGGGACTGGATGAAGCGTCGTCTCACGCGGTCTGCACGTCCAGCACGAACGCTGGTCCAACTGAGGCGCCAGGTGGAAATGGCATGGCAAGCCGTTCCACAGGACTACTCCAGCATCTCTACGATCGTCTCCATGGGATAATAGCAGCCTGCATTGCTGCGAAAGGTGGATATACACTGTACTAGTGCCGACATTGTGCATGCTCTGTTGCCTGTGTCTAGGTGCCTGTGGTTCTGTCAGTGTAATCATGTGATGTATCTGACGCCAGGAATGTGTCAATAAAGTTTCCCCTTCCTGGGACAATGAATTCACGGTGTTCTTAATTCAATTTCCAGGAGTGTATAACGTAATTTCTTCTAAAATGTGGCAGTTGTGTAAGGGATACGTGTCACATGGAAAAAGATATTGCAGGACATCACAATAGACCAGAAAAGGTGTAACGGTTTATGTAACGCAAAGATACATACACTATATTAATTAATCTGGAGCTGGGTTTATATGAAGGCGAAATGAATTCAGTCATCTGAATGACTGAGGGAAGATTACGGAGGTATTTTTACTCGCAACTATCAAATCAAGTTGATGCCGTCACAGACCTTTTTCCGCTTTTAAGAAGTTCCATTGCTTTGGAATTGGCTCCTCTGATATCCTTTCTCTCCGAGAGACGGCTCTAATTGGAGCAACAGGTGAGGTGTTTGGGAGGCTGTTCTCACGGCGCCTATCGAAGAAATGCGGCTCTCCACGACGCAAAGGGCGCCGCAGGGGAGCAATCAGTCGCAGGGCCGTCCCTTGCTGAAGGGCACTACTGATGTGGGAGGCGGCGTTGAGATACTCAGGGGACTCCGCTTCAGACAGCACAGGACCAGTCGTACTTGACCGGTTGTCGGGATGAAAATGCTCCAGCCATTATCTCTTGTCAGCGATAAATGTTGTCTAATTTCTATTTCGGAAAAACTATAATCTGAAACGAGCGCCTATATTCTCTATGTTTTGATATGACACACGTGTGACTGTCAGCTTCACTCAGTGATCGAACAGTAATTCCCGCATCCTCGATTCATTCACGACTCGAAATAAAATGTATAAAACAGTTAATGCATTAAATATTTGACGCAAAGCATATAAAGCCTTGATAATTGCTGCCGGAAAATCATTTTAGTAAGCGATAAACTTATCCTTTCATTATTTACAAGGCTGCAAGCGAGAAAAAAGTTAAAAGTGGTTTCAAATTGTGAATTAGGATTTATAGTTCTCTAAGTGCTGTTTTCGAAAACTGGACGAGAATAGTATGTGCAATTTACGCTCCATTTGAAGAAGAGCTAGTTTTTCAAGCATCTGAATCTTTACGATGTAATATCTCCTGAACTATGTGCGCTACAAACATATAATATTACAGTCACATTCAATGTATGTCATATATTCTGAATTATGTGTTCTACAAACATATAATGTTGCAAGCACATTAAGTGGTACATGTAGATGCTGGCTGATAAATTTGTTGCCAATAGCCTTAATACTAAAGGAGTAATGAAAGTAAAATCGTTTGCCTTGTTTTGAATTTCTACTGCATTAACGGCGGAAATGCAGGAACAATAAACATATTTCCTTTTACTATAATGTGGGGCCCTGCGATAGGAAGATTGGGAAAGGTTTGAAGACAAGTCTGTAGTTCGTTACAAGTCACTAAGTGTTCTCGTTCTCAAATACTGGGTGAACATAATCTGGATGATTTGAACGCCATGAGCTACTCGGGCTCAGTACATACAATTCCTAACATTAACACTTGCCTAACTGTGTTAAAGCTTTAACATAAATCTCCTAATGAGTAGAAAATGACAGTATTTTAAATTTTTAATTTTATTCATGAATAAAATCTTCTAGGGTTTCAAGACGTATCAGTTCGAATAACATTGTCAAGCTTTCGATGGCCATCTCTGCCCTCGTCGTCAGGGCTGGTTCTGTTTCCTACATTGTTATTTCCTCCTCTCGCACCTCATATTAGCAGGGGGTTGCCTGCCAGCAGTACAGGCAACCCGCTCTTCAGCCACTTGATAGTGAGAAATTATATGAGACAATGAACATGAAACAGATAGTGGGGAGAGGTACATTGAATTAAGTACTGTTTAAACGTGAAATATAAAACGGAAGTTTTGTAGGTGTAGGAGCGACTGCTTTTTCCACTGGTAGCTAAAAACAGTAATAAAAGCTAAAATGAAACACAATAAGTGACCTTTAAAATATTTCCCCGAAACTCTGATATTTAAATGATGCACTTTCCTTTCACTAGAAATTGGAAGGGCCTGCCACGCTATATGGAATCAGTTGTTGAAGGGGAAAAGATTGGCCATTTAAGAGGGTAGTGAGAGGGCATACGTATGGAGAACTGGTGCATAGCAGTAATGGGGTAGGAGTGGTTGTTGGGACAGAAGTGGGGTTGGGGTGAGGAGGGAACTGGTGACATTAATTGTTGTGAAAAGGGTGGTATGGAATGAAAGGCAGAAGGGAAAAAGGACGGTGAGGATATATGAGGAAGTGAGGGAGAGAAAGCACTGAGAAGGTGGACTGGGTGGCTGGGACCTATAGTTGGTACGATGGGTAAATGTTGAGTCAGAGTTCATGATTTGGGAGGAGGAGATGCTTGAAAATTTTTTGGGAGAACATGTGGAGTGTGTGTGGAGGGTCGGTGGAATGTGTTGGTAAAGGCGCAGCGGGATTTGAGGATTAGGGAATTTGTGGGGAAACGGTAGGATTATTGGAGTCGAATTTCCAGATGGTGTGCATAGTTAGGAGGTGTTAATTCCGAGTGAGGAGAGGAGGGAATGTGATGAGTTGGTAAAGGTTCCTTATGAGGAAAGGTATGTGGATGTGGAAAGCGAGGTGGATTACAAGGCGTTCGAGGATCTGGAGGGTCTTACAGAACGTGGGAAAGTTTGGGGTCGGTTAAGGACTTGTACGTGTGAAGGAGCGAGCTACCTTAATTTAAGTATTATCTGTATTTTTCTTACTGTCACTTCTTCTTCTGTGTGTTTTTGCTTTTAGGAAGCTTCAATAGTCGAGTGCTATTAAGTGTTCCACAGATCTCGTGTTTGTTTTGAATACAGTCAGAGAGAGTCCCTTTAGTCAGCCATAGTGCCAGTAGTGTCAGTGTCGCCCTAACCGCCGTCTGCTTCACCTCTGCTGTGCAGCGAGCTACCTTAATTTAAGTATTATCTGTATTTGTCTTACTTGTCACTTCTTCTTCTGTGTGTTTTTGCTTTTAGGAAGCTTTAATAGTCGAGTGCTATTAAGTGTTTCATAGATCTCGTGATTGTTTTGAATACAGTCAGAGAGTCCCTTTAGTCAGCCATAGTGCTAGTAGTGCTAGTGTTTGTTTTCAATACAGTCCAGAGACAGGTAGTGCTATTTTCATTGTTTTCTACAAGAAGTGGTTAGCAATCACAGTTTAGTCAGTAATCAGCAGCCTTTAGTGAATTAGTAGTCTAGTTAAAAGTTGATTAACACTCTACAGTAAATTGATTTCTTAGGATGGATAGGATGTGTGGCTGCTGTGTACGGACGCAGGAGGAGCTGGCCACTCTTCGCGAACAGCTGAGCGTGTTGATGGCCGCGGTCAGCCGTCTTCAGGCTGCTGCCTCGGAGTGTAGCGGCAGTGGGGAGTCTGGTGCGTCGCAAGGTACACCCCAGGTGTTACATGCTTCACCCACTGTCCCTGCTGTCGAGACATCTTCGCGGGTACCGGGCGTGGTTGGGCCACCCTCTCCCCAAGGGGAGTGGCGGGTTCAGCGGCGTTCGCGGCGCACGAGGCGGAGAGTCAACGTGGAGGCTGGCCGTGTGACATCGCCCGCTCTGCCTGTGAGTGGACATGTGGCTGCTCCTTCAGCAAGGTCCGAGCAGGCACACGGGGGGAGGGGTTTATTAGTTATTGTGGCCCAGCACCAGAAGAATAATTTGGAAAATATTTCGAGTAGATTTCCCCACCATGTTATAGTTCTGGGTGGAGATTTTAATTTGCCGGATCTAGACTGGGAGACTCAAACGTTCATAACGGGTGGCAGGAACAAAGAATCCAGTGAAATATTTTTAAGTGCTTTATCTGAAAACTACCTTGAGCAGTTAAACAGAAAACCGACTCGTGGCGATAACGTATTAGACCTTCTGGTGACAAACAGACCCGAACTATTTGAATCAGTTAATGCAGAACAGGGAATCAGCGATCATAAAGCGATTACTGCATCGATGATTTCAGCCGTAAATTGAAATATTAAAAAAGGTAGGAAGATTTTTCTGTTTAGCAAAAGTGACAAAAAGCAGATTACCGAGTACCTGACGGCTCAACACAAAAGTTTTGTCTTAAGTGCAGATAGTGTTGAGGATCAGTGGACAAAGTTCAAAACCATGGTACAATATGCGTTAGATGAGTATGTGCCAAGCAAGATCGTAAGAGATGGGAAAGAGCCACCGTGGTACAACAACCGAGTTAGAAAACTGCTGCGGAAACAAAGGGAACTTCACAGCAAACATAAACATAGCTAAAGCCTTGCAGACAAACAAAAATTACGAGGAGAGAAATGTAGTGTGAGGAGGGCTATGCGAGAGGCTTTCAATGAATTCGAAAGTAAAGTTCTATGTACTGACTTGGCAGAAAATCCTAAGAAATTTTGGTCCTATGTCAAAGCGGTAGGTGGATCAAAACAAAATGTCCAGACACTCTGTGACCAAAATGGTACTGAAACAGAGGATGACAGACTAAAGGCCGAAATACTAAATGTCTTCTTCCAAAGCTGTTTCACAGAGGAAGACTGCACTGTGCTTCCTTCTCTAGATTGTCGCACAGTTGACAAAATGGTAGAGATCGAAGTAGACGACAGAGGGATAGAGAAACAATTAAAATCGCTCAAAAGAGGAAAAGCCGCTGGTCCTGATGGGATACCAGTTCTATTTTACACAGAGTACGCGAAGGAAATTGCCCCCCTTCTTGCAGCGGTGTACCGTAGGTCTCTAGAAGAGCGAAGCGTTCCAAAGGATTGGAAAAGGGCACAGATCATCCCCGTTTTCAAGAAGGGACGTCGAAGAGATGTGCAGAACTATAGACCTATATCTCTAACGTCCATCAGTTGTAGAATTTTGGAACACGTATTATGTTCGAGTATAATGTCTTTTCTGGAGACTAGAAATCTACTCTGTAGGAATCAGCATGGGTTTCGAAAAAGACGGTCGTGTGAAACCCAGCTCGCGCTATTCGTCCACGAGACTCAGAGGGCCTTAGACACGGGTTCACAGGTAGATGCCGTGTTTCTTGACTTCCGCAAGGCGTTTGACACAGTTCCCCACAGTCTTTTAATGAACAAAGTAAGAGTATACGGACTATCAGATCAATTGTGTGACTGGATTGAGGAGTTCCTAGATAACAGAACGCAGCATGTCCAACTATAGCAGGTGTATCACAAAACACGTGCAAAATGACATTGCATCTGCGCTGTCACGGAATGATCGGTAGACGCTAAGAGTCGCCGACCATCATGCCAGCGTCACCTGCTTGCCAGCCACGTACATCGAATTTAATATTCTTAATAGAACTCAACAGGACACAACTGTCTAAAGTAGCCTACGGTCCTAGTCAGGGTTCAAGCTACCTTCATGCCAAATACGACCGGATTCGGTTCAGCGATAGAGCCGTGAAAGCGTAACAAAGTGACTTACTTTCACAGTTAATAATATTAGTATTAGTATGGATGCATGGATTAAACACGTTCAAAATTCGCATTGTATTGATTACGTTGAATCATATTACATAGGAACACATCAACCAATAAAAGCAGGCCGGCCGCGGTGGTCACGTGGTTCTAGGCGCTCAGTCCGGAACCGCGCGACTGCTAAGGTCGCAGGTTCGAATCCTGCCTCGGGCATGGATGTGTGTGATGTCCTTAGGTTAGTTAGGTTTAAGTAGTTTTAAGTTCTAGGGGACTGATGACCACAGATGTTAAATCACATAGTACTCAGAGCCATTTGAACCATTTGAATAAATGCATTTTCACGAATATGATAATCTTCAGAAGTGGAAGAGTAAATAGCTTTTTCAAAGAGAAATATTTTTATTTAATTTGCGTAATATTCTTTATATCGATAAATACCTTGCGTTACACGCTTTGAAAAGTAGCCTATCGTCTTAATAAGAGTTCATGCTAAGAGGGCAATCCCAAAAGTAGAGTCTCCTATATTTTTATAAGTACACAGACCTGTTTATTTCTACAATGGTTTACACCAGTTTACAGCTTGAACATTTAGCTATTTTTCGGCATAAACACCATTTGTGTCGACGCATTTTTGTAGACGCTGTGGCAGTTTTTGTATGCCCATGTCACACCAGCTCAACGCCATGCTGTTCAGAAAGTTTCACCTCGTCGTCGGAGTTGAATCGCTTTCCGGCCAAATGTTCTTTTAACTTGGGAAACGGGTGATAAGTCACTGGGCGCCAAGACAGAAGTATAGGGTGGATGAGTGATTATGTTCCACTGAAACTATTGCAGAAGAGCAACGGTTTGCCGAGCGATGTGTGAGAGGGCGTTGTCATGGCGAATGTGTACGCACTTGCCCAACATTCCGGTTCTCAATTGCCCGTTGGAGTTTTTTCAAAAACCGAATAACTGCGCCCAATTCGCACTTGGCAGTAACGTCCAAAAGAAGCTCCATTCTCAACGGCTGCCAAGCCAAGACTAAGCGCCTCAGGGCGGCGTGCGCATGTTTACACATAGCGCGTGAAGCACTCTTCATAACAGTGTGACCAACTGCCACACAAACAGAGTTTGGTACTTATAAAAAAATAGGAGACCTTACTTTTGGGATTACCGTCGTATCTCACACCAAATTTCACAGATATCGGTTCAGTGGTTTAATCGTGAAAACGTAACAGGCAGAATTACCTTCCCAATTGTAATATTAGTGTGAAAGTATGAATTGGCTTGGATTAAACACGTTGAGGATTGTGTAAGCACTGTGTTCTAGCTCTTACTCACGGCGGTGCTTGTGTGTCGGTAAAATGAAAGGAAATCTGCTTTTGATTTTATTGGTGGGGTCACCTCAGATGGGAAGTTCGGAATCTTGGTGCAAGTCTTTCTCTTTGACGCTACTTTGGTGACTTGCATGTCGATGATGGTAAAATGATGATGAGGGCATCGCACACATCCAGACGCGAGCAGGAAGAAAAGCCAGCCCCCACAGAAATCGAACCCAGGAACCCATGATCGTGAAACAGCAACGCTAAACGCATTACAACGAGCTGTTCACGCATGTATGAACGCACCAATGAAGTTATAAGAGACGTACAACGGTCAACGGCTACAATGTGGTTGATTTGTGACAGATATTGGTATGTAAGTATGGATTAAATGCGCAGAGAATTGTGTAACAATGGTGTTCATTATGTTGACTCGCATTTTGTAAAACATATCAAACAATAAAAGCATTTTCGCAACATGATAAAGTTCAAAAGTCAAAGAGTATATAGCTTCTTCGAAGAGTAATTATTGTTCCGTATTTCCCGTTACGTTCTTCAAATCAATAAATATGTTGAACTACACACTTTTAAAGTAGCCTATGTTCTTCCTCAGTGTTCAAGCTATGTCCATACCAAATTTTATCCAAATCGGTTCTGCAGTTTAATCGAGAAAGCGTAACAGAGTGACATCCGCGTTTATAATGTTAGTATGGATAAAGGGAATGTCTCTTTTCTGCTTTAGCAGTTACATTAGTTTATGAGTGAATCATTAGAAACTAATAAAATGACGTATGTAGAGCTCTATGTCTTCTCTCACAAAGGCTTTACATGATAAACGTCAAATATTTAGTTGCACATTAATTCATTTGTAAAGTAATCACGCTTAGGGTGCTGTTGTTTGTGTACATGGGAGTTACGCTTCTTAAAGAAGCAGGGGTGGAGGATTATTAGTTGTATCTGATGTAAGACCACAAATGGCATATGTTTTCTTTTAGATTCAAGGGAAGAAATCCACAAAAGAAATAAACGCCAATATTCTTCGGGACTCAATACTGTTGGTAGACAATATCAAAGGTCATTGGCTTGGAGTAAGACTGACAAGGCTCGAAACAGTTTCTGGCGTTTATGACCGCCATCATCGCGCATATAACCACATCGTCGCTCAGAACAGACACAGTGAGGCTCTGACGGGTATCCGTTAATGACGCTGCAAACCAATCTCGCACCACTGAAACTACAACCCTGCGCTAATTAACTCCCATATTGCACTTTGACACCATCACCGCCTGGACTGAAACATCACAGATTTAGTACCGCGCTCATAGTCGATCACAAGCAGACAATTTCGTAATTATCACTGAGAGTACTTCAGAAACAACTATTAACCTACAACGAATGGAATTCTTTCTGTCATTGTTGGATAAAACAATCTTAGTTGCAATTTTTCAACTACGCTTTTCGCTTTATTTAGGTTTCTTCAGGTTGATCTTAATTTGGCATTTCTTAGAACGATCCTTTAGATTTAGCGAAACGATCGTTCTAGGAAATACCAAATTAAGATCAACCTGAAGATGCCTAAATAAGGCGAAACGCGTAGTTGGAAAACAAAAAACTAAAATTTCAATAAGACTGTTTCTAACCAATACTATTAAGCTCTTGTATGCTGTATGTCACATATGGATTGGAAGAATTTCTGTCTGTAATTATTAAATGAGAACAATCAGTTGTGTCTTATTTTCTACGCAGGTGCCATTTTCACTGTAGTAAGCGGTAAGAAGAAAAAAGGGCTTAGAGAGTGTAATTCTACAATAAAGTGAGAGTTGGCAAGTAATGTATTTGGAAGAAGTAGACACTCTAGTAATGTACTTTATGTCTCGCTGTATCCGCAGATGTTTGAACTCAAACTGATGAACACGAGTCCAAGAGATATTTTTGGAGGTATTAAAGCCACTGAGATACACCGGATGATTCAAGGAGAAAGAACAATTTCATTTGTTTATTACAGACAAAACGTAAAACGCTTAAATTCTTTGCGCATGTCAGTGGGTAGAGGAAGGTTCAGTGTTCTGGCACAACTACGCTCTTGTTTGTTCCTAGCATTATGGTGACTACACTACCAAACAAATAATTTCGAATGTTGGTATCTGTCTAAGGTCAATCCATTGTTTAAGTTCAAAATATGTTCCACTGTCGATATCTATTCACCCTGACTTTTAATCCCACTCTTAAGCTCTTCTTTTATTTTCATCTTCGATTTTCATATTGAACAGGAAGAGTGAAATAATATATTCCTGTCTTACATCCATTGTAATCTTCGATCTTGGTCGTCCATTCTTATTGTGCTATTATGATTCTTGTAGATATTTTACAGTGAAACGTGGGAACACTGCGACAAATGCATGCTTGAACGTAAATACATATGCGCTGCTGTAACTGTGCACGAACGGCACTTGTGCTATATCGCCAGTGCGTTGCAGATGTCAGCCATGGTAAGAACAGTATCCTGGGTAGTTTCGAGTGCATTATGTCGGAGTTCAGTCACTTCTAACAGGGGCAAATTGTTGTTGTTTGCATGGCACGTGCTTCTGTAAACATGAATTCCGTAGTGTTTGGTGTTTCAAGAGGCAGCGTATTGAAGATATGTACCGCATGCTGGGAAAGCGGAAAAATATCATCCGATAAGTCACAAAGCGGTCGAAAGCGTATGTTGAGAGAACGTGACAGACGGTCATTGAAGAGGAGACTGATGAAACATAAGAGGACGACACCTGCTAAAATAAAGTAAATGTGGCATCCGCGTACCCTGTCAGCACAGAAACAACACCACGGGAGCTCCATAAGCATGGAATTACAGGGCGAGCTGGAATTCGAAAACCACTCATCAGTCACACAAATGCCCGTAACAGGAAAACGTGTAATTGGAAGTCATGGTACAGTGTTTCCAACTTCTGGCCAAGTTTACGTGCCAAGAATGAAACATGGTGTGGTTTTGGTGACGATTTTGGGACCCGTATGGCGGTATTCCATGGGCCTCATGAGTACTATGCAGCGTTGAATTATGGCCAAAGATTATGTCACCCATTTGGCTGATCAGGTACATCGTATGGTACAGTATTTATACGCCAGCGTTGATGTGTGTTTCAAGACAAAAGGGCCCCTGTTCAGACGACTCGCACGTCCAGGACTGGTTTTGTGAGTACGAACACAAATTTCCGGATGTCCCCTTGTCTCCAGAAGTCAATATTTTGACCCTTTGTGGTGCATTTAGGAGAGAAGTGTGCGCGATCGCTATACACCTCCATCATCTTTACCTGAACGCGCCATTATTTTGCGTGTAGAATGGTGCAAGACGCCATTGAGAACGATACAGAACCTGAATGAGATTTTCACTCTGCAGCGGAGTGTGCGCTGATATGAAACTTCCTGGCAGATTAAAACTGTGTGCGGACCTTTGCCTTTCGCGGGTAAGTGCTCAACCATCTGAGCCACCCAAGCTCGACTCACGCTCTGTCCTCACAGCTTTACTTCTGCCAGTATCTCGTCTCCTATCTTCCAAACTTTACAGAAGCTCTGCTGCGAACCTTGCAGAACTAGCACTCCTGAAAGAAAGGATATTGCGGAGACATGGCTTAGCCACAGCCTGGGGGATGTTTCATGAATGCTAGTTCTGCAAGTTTCGCACGAGAGCTTCTGTAAAGTTTGGAACGTAGGAGATGAGATAATCGCAGAAGTAAAGCTGTGAGGACGGGGCTTGAGTCGTGCTTGTTTAGCTCAGATAGTAGACCACTTGCCCGCGAAAGGCAAAGGTCCCGAGTTCGAGTCTCGGGCCGGCACACAGTTTCATATGCCAGGAAGTTTCATACTGAACCTGTATCTGTCCGTGTCTAGACGATGGGATTTTAGACCCCAACGGACTTTCTTCACCCTATTAATCATGCTAATGCGTTTTTGGTATTCCCATATTTTCGATCACTACCTGTACATTATCCATTTTTTCCTAATGTTTAGGCATACCTTTCTCAGAAATTCTAACACGTAATACCGTTTTCCATCATCTTACCCTTTCACCAAGTCCACAGTCCTATTAAAGTGTCTAGATTATTCTGAAGTTTTGCTTCCGTTATTAATCGCAAGGTCAGATATGACTCTCTGGTGTCTGTAGGTTTCCGCAAGGCGAACTGGTCATTATCTTCCAGACATTCATAGTAGGATAATAAAATAAAATTAGAATGGATGGTTCTTACCGAGTTCTGTGATGAGGTCTCGTCATATTTCATATGTGCGTTGCTTAGGTCATAAACTGTTTTTACAGACGACGAGACAGTAAAGAAAAGCGGGGCACGAGGCCATATACTGTAATATTGTAATGCCACCGCTGCTCCAGGCGATGCAATCTCGGCCGTGACCTTATCACTGCCTGCGGCGAGAACCTCTCTCCGTGTATACACAACCGGTTGTTCATGGAAGGAGAAGTTGTTTTTTACCTCGTCAGAAATGTGAAAGATGATCAACTGTTGAAATTATATGACTGGTAATGACACCATAGGTTAAATTGCGTAAGCTGCGACATAGGAGGCCAGTGACCACTATATGAGTAACTGAGTAGGTATTCATCATCGCTTTAGGTCACTAACAAGAGTCCATTTGTTAAAAACTTTTATGAAGACGTTCCAGGCATGGTCTGTCACTAGAATATCAGAGAAAAACTTAATACGGATTACCGTGTGAAGTGGTATCCACCCTCTCTTATCAACAGTATCCTGACACTCGTACGTAGTGCGAAATCCACTACTGGAAGTCACAAGATACTGACTCGCCAGTATAGAAGGTGGAAAGGTCTTCTGACGGACAGAGGGTGTCGAGCGTTGAGAAGAGCGATCGTAAAAAATCGCATCAATTACGCGGAACGTATCACTCGCGAGTTCGCCAGCGCTACCAGTGGTCCAGCTAACACGATGCCGCTGCGTAAGAAGTTAAAATGAATGGGTTACAATGTTCTCAGGAGCTGCTCACAACATAAACGTTTCCGTAGTCAGGATGAAGCCGACAGTTGAGGTGGTGCAAAAGAGCGATCCTCTTGGACAGTGTGCTACTAAAAACGAGTGATTTGGAGTGACAAATCACATTGTATCCAGTTGAAATCCGATAGACTTAGAATGAAATTTTCACTCTACAGCGGAGTGTGCGCTGATATGAAACTTCCTGGCAGATTAAAACTATGTGTCGGACCGAGACTCGAACTCGGGACCTTTGCCTTCCGCGGTCAAGTGCTCTACCGACTGAGCTAACCAAGCACGACTCACGCCCCCTCCTCACAGCTTTAATTCCGCCAGTACCTCGTCTCCTACCTTCCAGACTTCGAAGAAGCTCTCCTGCGTACCTTGAGCACTTGCCGGCAAAAGGCGAAAGTCCCAAGTTCGAATGTCAGTCCGGCACACAGTTTTAATCAGCCAGTAAGTTTCTGATGTACGTGATAGGGTTTGGTGAAATCCTGTAGTGTCAACAGCGAGGCACGTAGCAGGTGGTGTCGCTGTATGCGGGCATCTTTCGTGGCCTGGATGTGCTCCTCTTACTGCACTTAAGAAAATCCTACATGCGGTAGGATACAAACACATTGTGCACTGCTTACAGTAGAGGAACAGGTAGGAAACGATGTAAATTTGCATCAGCATGAAAATGCGCGTCGTCGTAAATCAGCATTTCTGAGAGAAAAGTTTGTGAGCAACAACATTACTAATATAGACTGGCCTGTCCAGAGGCCCCACATGAAGCCAATGGAACACCTTTGGGATGATTCGGAACGTCAACTTCCCTCCAGACCCAGCGTGCAACATCATTACATTCTCTGGTTTCCGTGCCTTAGAAAGACTGGGCAACCATTCCTCCACAGACATTGACACGTCATTGAGTGTTTTTCCACCGGGGACAAACTGTTATGAACGGGAAGAGTGAACATACTCCTTATTAACTTCCTGGGCCGTGCGAGGCTCATGTTCCCGCTATGATGTATTTTACTCCCTGCTTTTAACGTACTTCCAACTCATTACGGTAATTTAATATACTACTGTCGATGAGTTGCTGCTTTGCCTGACCGTGATCGGCATTAGCCCCGCGTATCAATACATCCCTCTCGTGGTATCTCTGCTCGGCTGCTTCCCGGTCTTTGTCAGTCGTAAGGAAGTTCGGGTTGCGAGTTCGGGTCTGCCAGTCAGTTGGAACGTGTCTGGAGCGCAGTCCGGACCTCCCTGTCGGGGAGCTGCAATGCGGCACCAGTGCAGTCGGGTTGGAGCAGCAGTGAGACCCTTGTCGACATGGCTCGCCCGACCATTGCCGAAAACCATCACACGAACCGGGCCACGGTCTTGGTGGATTATCGGTCGGTCGTCCTACCGGACGACGCGATTTGGCTCGCCGATCGCTCATGAGTCGCCTGTGTGTGTGTGTGTGCATCGACTCAAATTTGTCTTCGTGCGTGCTTAGTTACTGCTGGGTATCTTTCAGGTCTTCGTGCAAGTGTTTGTCAGGTTGTGTGTGTAGTTGGCGTTATTTACACTGATGACAATTTTAGATGTTGTCGGCGTTGTGGGACGAGTCGGTCAGTTGCTGCGGCCCGGGGGATGTATCTCCGCGCGGTGCAGTCGGCTAGATCCGCTGGCTGTCCCTGCGCAGTGTCGGAGCTGGAATGGAGCTGTCCGATCGCCACGAGCTTCGTGTTTCACAGACCCAGGACGTCAAAGGTGAGTAGTGGTTTTAACTATCCAAGCCAGGCCCATTCATACTGTGGTGGTTCGTTTCAGTGGTTTGCTCTTCTGGAGGTTTTCTTATGAGCAACAACGACTGAAGTGTTCGAGATAGCCGCCGTCAGATGGAATTGATTAAATTAATTTATCCATAGTTAAGTGGACCAGCGGAATTTTCTGCCTTGTGGCCGTTAATGTCCTGGTTACCTGCCCTGGCCGCTAACGTAAATTCAGGCAGTGTTCATTTTGGATGAAGTTAACCATAATATTTTGTCTCGTAGTTAAGTGAACCAGTGGATTTTTCTGTCTGGTGAGCGTTAGCGTTCTGATTACCTGTCCTGGCCGCTAACGTAGTTTTTAGGCAGAGACGTTTCCTCACCTTTTGTTGCTGCCCAACATGGTGTGTAGTTTTGGCAGCTCAGTTCACATACGCGTTTGTTTGGGGATAGTGATATCTGTAATTTTCCTTGTTTTTTTTTTGGAGGGGGGGGGGGGCTTGAATTATCGTGTACTCCGTCGTGGCAAGCAAGCGGTTGGTCGGTCTGTCCGTGACTGTCACTTGGCTGGGTTCGAACGAATTAGGTGTAGTTTGACTCACCACCTGTCTCGCCCAAGCGAACGATGGCAGGCTGATCCACTGGAAATTCCTGGGTGCCATTCTCTTATTTCTTCTTTTATTAGTGTTGATATTGTAATTTAACCATATTCTATATTTTTAATTTGGCACTGTTAGTCGTGGGCCTTCAGTCCTGGAACATGTTGTCAGAATTTCCTTCAAGACCAAACATTAGCGCCTTCTGCTCTTGAAAGGCTATTATAATTTCCTGTGAAAGACTTTACAAGTTATTGTGGGCTTTCCACCTTTGGTGTTGCAAAAAGAAAATTTTTAAACGTTATGTATTGTTTTACCGACTGTTGTATTATGTATTTCCTTAATTTTTAGAATTTAACTTTGCGGCCTTCAGCCATCTTATTGCATTTTTTTATCCCTTACTGTGCACCTTGTGGTCCATCAGCTCTGTTACCATCTTAAATCATTGTGGCCTTCTGGCTTCAGTAATCATCACAGTATCTTTGGAATTTTGAAGATTGAATCAGGGGGCGCTCAGCTGCTCCGCATTCTGATCACATATATGTATACAACATTACTAATATAGTTCAAAATTGATACTTATTCTAAAGCATCTGTTTGGAGGCCTTCAGCCACGAAGCAAATTAAATTCTTTCAAAGTATATTTGTGAACTACATTATAATAAATTACAACTGTGAAATGAATCCGACAGCCACTTCCTTGGCCCTTTTCACAATCCTAATTACCTGTTAGCACTGCTTGATTTAGTGGGCGTTTCACGTCCACTAATAGGTGGTTGCTTACTTTCGATCATATAGTTTATTCTTCCTCTCAATTGTCGCTTTGGCCTGTCAGTTCCTGGGTTTTTAATATCCTCCTTTCCTGTGACTGGGTGTCCATACTGAAGCCAAATATTTTCCTTAATTTCTTTCTCTCAAAGACTGGCAGTTTCTGTTTATCTGGTTTCCTTAATGTAAGTGTTTCAGAGTTATCATCGGACGACTTTGGTATAGACTGATTTTAGAGCTTCTACTTTCCTCCACCAACTGATTCTGTTCCTGGATTTCTTAATCCGTTCGTCTTTTCTCAGGTCCCTCGCCTCCGTATCACCGTAGGGCATCGCACTTCCATCTTGTCATTGGCCTTCCTTGGTACTGTTCGTTTCTTGATCCTTCGGACTGTATCAGCTTGTGAGTATACATCTGTAAGTTCAAGGGTTTTTAGTCTCCTTTCCTGTGACTGGGTGTCCATACTGAAACCAAATATTTTCCTTCACATCTTTCTCTCGAAGACTGTTTATCTGGTTTCTGTTGTGTCACCGCCAGACACCCCCCCCCCCCCCCCCCCCTCAGTTGCACAGCCGACTTTGCTAGCGATGGTTCACTGTCTACATACGCTCTCATTTGCAGAGACGACAGTTTAGCATAGCCTTCAGCTACGTCATTTGCTACGACCTAGCAAGGCGCCATACTCAGTTGCTATACGTCTTCTGAAGAGATAATATTGTGATTCATGTACCGTCAAGAGCGACGTTCATCATTAATGGATTAAAGTTAAGAAGCAAACTAATTACGTCCGATTTATGAATTCTCACTACTTGTCATGTTCCAGACCTCACGTTAGTACAGTTCTTCCCTCCTCACGTCAACCTGCGTGGGCTAAGACGCGTGCATTTCGGTCTCCACTCGTAGCACGTTTTTGGCTCTTCTGCTGACACAAAAGTTTCCTTAATGTAAATGTTTAAGAGTCATCATACTCTGGTACAGACTGATTTTAGAGCTTCTCGAAACTGCTCTACTGCACAGCACCTCCTGTAATCCAAAATATTTATATTATTATTAAATGCGCTCAGCTGTTTATGTGATACGAAGTAAATACTAGCTTGAGTTGCGCCATTTTTTTTGCTGAGGGTACACTACATTTTGGTCATGGTAGCTGAAGCAAATATTTTGTGATTGTTCCTCACAGTCAACCAGATTGCGCAGAAGTGACATACACATAGCCACTGAATTTCTAATCTACAAAAGAAGCAGAGGTATTAGAGGAAAATCATCCGTTATCGTAATTCCACTAGATAAGACTGGAGAGACCTAAGAGAGCGTGATTACCTGCAGGTCTGAATGATGTCTCATGCAACCCTAAGTGACAGGAACATCTCATTTCGTAACAGTATTCAGTGTTCGTGTCAAATGGTTATGCCTTGGACACTAACAGTACACACCAATCAGATATCAAATGTATTTAATTATCTGTCCACATGAAAAATATAAAAGCACATAGTATCGTTTGACCAAGAAACTTGTCACTCAAAGAAAATCTGGAGACTGTATAAAGATTTAATTCTTTTCAGAGCATACCGAAGGAATAGCTCCATTTTCAACAATAATTTACAACCGCTCGCTGAATGAAAGAGTCTAAAGACTGGAAAGTTCCACAGCTCGTAGTAATACACTTGAAAGGAAATAAAAGTAATCAGCCGAATATATACCAGTATCATCGATATCGATTTACAGTATGATTTTGGAACGTACTCTAAGTTCGAACATTATGAAACACTTACAGAAAAATATGCACTTGTATTGACAAATAACTACCATGGATTCTGAAATTACCGATCAAGTGAAACACAGCTGGATATTTACTCACACAAAGTAACAAGTGCTACTGACAGAGAATCTAAAGTTCATTTCATATTTCTGAATTCGCAGAAGCCTTGTCACACCGTTCCTAACCAGTGGCTTCTAATCAAATTACGTCACTACGGAGCATTGTCAAAACTGGGCGGCTGGATTCGTGACTTTCTGTTAGAAGAGTCACAGTTCGTAGCACCTGTCATTCCTAAACGAAGCTTCCAGTAAAGAGAATGGCACCTCAGAACATTATTCCTGTCTGTCATGCCATAATGGTAGTGACAGTCAGTTGGTATCGCACTGATGTCTGGTGCATCCCCAGACAAGTTTTTGGCCTGGAATCTCACTGAGTAGATCTTCAGTGATAGAATCTCGCTTTGAAATGAGACCTGATAACCAGCGAAAACGTGCCTAGAGCCACCGTATGGCCTAACAGTTAGGACAGTTGGTTTGGGGTTCCATTCCTTTTCATAGCAAGACACCTCTCGCTCTCATCCTCGGTACCCTTACAGCACAGCGATACATTGACAACATTCTACGTCCCGTTTTGTAGCCCTCATGACAAGTTACTCTGGGCATATATTTTACTAAGACAATACCCGCCCACACACGGTGACAGTTTCTGTTCCTTGCCATAGTGACTACCATAGCCTACCTTGACGAGCAAGGTCGCCGGACCTCTCCCGAATTGATAACGTTTGCAGCACTATGGTCTGACCCTCCAGGCAGCTCTGGACATTGGCGATCTAACGCACCAATTGGATAGAACGTGGCACAGTATCTCTCAGAAGGACACCTAAGTGTGCATACTTATGGCCAAAGGTGGACCCGCTTTGCTCTAGTCCAGTCCCTCCCCCCTGCAGCTACCACTGCTTCCCCTGCCTGAGTCACCGCCCGCCGCGCCACAGTCGCCGCCACAGAGCGCCCTGCCCTCTGGTGCTACTGCCTCACAGGAGGGCCCTGCCTCCCACCACCTCCCCATCTATCCAGTCCCTCATCCCTCCTTCCATGCCACACCCTCCAAAAAACCTTCCAAACGGCCCAGTGGCGACCTCTGCTCTACCCCCTCAAACCAAAAAGTCACTTCCCATCCCCCCTCCCACTGACCCCGCTATGGATACCACCCCACCTCCCTCCTCTCCAGCCCCCTCCCTGTATACCTAGCCAACCCTGATCCAAAATTCCTAGATGCCTGCACCCTCACCCTTGAAATCGGGAAGTACATCCCCATTGCACCCATCACCCAACTTATCCCTCACAGAGACCATGTTCTCATCAAGTCTCCCTCTCCCTCCTTCCATACTGATCTCCTCTGGCGCCTTCCCCACATCAGCTTTGGGTCCCACGCATCCCTCACCCCCTTCCTTACATCCTCCTCTCCTCGTCAGCCCCAACCACCTTGTCATTCGCCACCCTCACAGCCGTCATCACAAAACTCAGCCTGGGGTCACAGAGGCTGAGGTGTTGGCAGAACTGAATGCCCACCCTGCCCTGGAAGTCCGCTCCGCCCACCGTATTTACTACTCCTCTGGCCCTACTTTCCTCGTGTGTATCTTTACAGAGTCCGCCTCCTCCATCCACCACCTCCTCACGCAGGGAGCCCTGGTTTTCAACCGCCACCACCCTGTTGACCTGTCCCGTTCCCCTTCTCAATCCTACTGCTGCCAGCACTGCCTTCTGTACAATGACCACCTCGCCCAAAACTGCAAGAACCTACCCACCTGCCCCCATTGTAAAGCCTCTCACT
Source organism: Schistocerca gregaria (assembly GCF_023897955.1). Taxonomy (NCBI): domain Eukaryota; kingdom Metazoa; phylum Arthropoda; class Insecta; order Orthoptera; family Acrididae; genus Schistocerca; species Schistocerca gregaria. Next base: position 101,681,343 of record NC_064920.1, read on the forward strand.
TCCTTAAACAGTGTCCGAACCTCACTTCCCCCCCCCCCCCCCTGTCCTGCAACACCTGCAATGAACCTCACCCCACCTATTCCTCCAAATGCAAAGCCAAGCCCCCTCCTACCAACTCTGAACTCACTGTCTCCATTCGTCCCATTGACCCACCCATCCACCCTAACAATTCCCTCCACCCTCCCCCTACAGCAGAAGACATCATCCGGTTCCTCTCCATCGTCCTGCAGAATATCCACCCCTTCCAGCGCCCCACACACTCCAGCAAATTTCCCTGGCTGCTCGCCCTGTTTTCCACTTAAACACCTATGCCACGTACACCCACAACCAGGCCCACTTTACCTTCATCTGCCTCGACACCCTCGTTTAAGCCCCTCTCTCCCCTTCCCACACCCTTCCCACCTCCAACCTTCAGGCGCGTCAACTGTATCATCTCCTCTACCTCAACATTCGCTCCCTCCCTGCCAACAAACACCTCTTCATGCATACCCTCTCCCGGCACCAGGTTGACTCTTTTATCCTTAATGAAACCATCCTCCAACCCCACCATGTTGTCCGCATCTCCCCTTATCTCCTTCACCGCACTGACAATCCCCTTCCCCTAGCCCAAGGCGGGGTCGCTATAGGCCACCTCCAGCATCTCCCTGTCCGGCCACAACCCCTCCTCAATGACCCGATTGAACACCTTCTCCTCAGCCAATTTTTTCCCTACCTGACTGTCACCTGTGCCACTATCTATATCCGCCCCGCAGCTCCTCTCCCCTTTGACTTCATTTACCATGTTGACCATACCTTCTCCACCTATGTGATCTCCTCTGACCTCAACATCCACAGCCGTGACCCTGCCACCCTTCGGCGGTGGCTTCAGTTCCTTGCCACCCTCCATGGTGACCTTGTTCCTCTCCCACAGCACACCTGTCCTGAAAGTAGCTCCAACCCCGATGCTATCCTTGCTTGCCCCCAACCTCCTTGGTCGCATCGCTGTTTATGTCCTCGATCTTGTCGGTAGTGACCATCTTCCTGTCCTTCTCACCATCTCCTCTACCCATCCAGCCACTGCAGCCACCCATCCAGCTGCCCCTCCAAAGTCGGTCCATGACTACCACCGTGCCAATTGGGATGCCTACAGGGAATCCATTGCCTTACAGGTCTAAAGCCACCCCCTCTCCGTTCACCACCCTGATGACATCATCAATGCCTCTTCCTTCCTTCAGAAGACCATCACTGATGCTGTGGAGGCTCATGTCCCTACCAAACTCATCCACCCTCACTGCCCTGCGCTTCCTCCACAGGCCCTCCTTCTTCTGCGTGAATCCCACAGGCTCTGCCGCTCCTTCCTCTGCACTCGTCCTCGTGACTGGGATACTCTCACCCTCCACCAGCAGTTACAGCGACACATCTGGAACCTCCTTACAGCACAGAAACGCCGAGACTGGCGCCAGACATGCACACGCCTCAACTCCACCCTCCCTGTCAACTCCTCCAAGTACTGGTCAACTTTCCACCACCTTACTGGCAGCCATCCCACCCAGCATTACCCAATCCTCCATAACGATCAACCCCTTCCTGACAACCTCAGTAAGGCTAACCATTTTGTCTCCCACCTATCCGAGGTCTTCTCCATTCCTGATTATCCCCATTTTGATTACTCCATCCATGACTGCACTGACACCTGTGTCCCTCTGCTCGCCCCTAGCTTCCAATACTTGGATCGGTTGCCCCCCTCAGACATCAACCCTCCCATCACCGCACAAGACATCACACTTTTCCTCCGCTCCAAAAACAACACCGCCCCTGGTCATGATGGTGTCACCTACCATCACCTCAAGGAATCCCCTCCATCCTTCCTGTCTGTCCTTCCTACCTCCTACAATGTCCTCCTCTCCACTGGATTTTACCCCGACCTGTGGAAGACTTCCCGTGTCCTGCTGTTCCCTAAATCTAACAAACCCCCATCTGATAGCTCTTCCTATCGCCCAATCTGTTCAGTAAGGTCTTTGAAGCCATCGTCTCTCGGCGTATTCATCACCACCTTAACCAGCACCGCCTACTTCCTCTTACCCAATGTAGCTTCCGGCCTTCCTTCTCCACCGACGACCAGCTCCTTAACCTTACCAATCTTCTTTCCCTTCAACTTAACTCCCGTCGCTCCACTATCTTTGTTTCCCTTGATCTCCAGAACGCCTATGACCGTGTCTGGCATCCCGGGCTCCTCTTCAAACTTCAGATTTATACTCTGCCCATCAACTTCGTCCGTCTCGTTGCTTCCTTCCTCTCCCATCGTCCCTCCTATGTGACTATCCACAATTCCAACTCCCATACTTTCTACCCTTCTGCCAGTGTGCCCCAAGGTTGTCCCCTCTTCTCTATCTCCTGTACACTGCTGATATGCCCAAACCTCCCCCTCCTGTTCATCTTCTCCAGTTTGTTGATGACACCACCTTCCTAGCCCTTTATCCTACCCTTCAACGGTCCCAACGTACCCTCCAAACCCTCCTTGACCAATTCACCGCTTGGTGCAACCAGTGGTTCCTCTGTGTTAATCCCTCCAAGACCCAGGCGATCATCATAGGCCGCACCACCCCGTCCTTCCACCTCCATGATTTCTACCTGACCATTTATGGCCGTCCTATCCACCTCACTCCTACCCTCAAATACCTTGGCCTCACACTCGACCGCCACCTCACCTGGACTCTCCATCTCCTTACCATCCAAAATAACAGGATGTGGGGTCTGCATCCTTCCACCATCCTACACACCTACAAATCCTTGATCCGCCCCATCCTCTGTTATGCTAGCGTTGCTTGGATTTCCGCCCCTCCCCAGTTCTATCAAGCCCTCCAAATCCTCGAACGCCATGCGCTCCGCCTCGCCTTTTGCATCCGCGCTCCATTCCCGACGCGCATTCTCTACAACCTCATCCACTTCCCCCACCTTCTCCTTTTCCTTGAACACATCTGCACACTCTATATTGTCCGCCGCCTTGATCCCCCTCACCCCCTGGTTTCTCCCATCCTCTCAACCCCCAACCAGTTGCCGCACCTTTACCGTTGTTTCCCACCCTCTCTCCATCTCCACACCCTCCATCTCCTTTCCCAACACAAATTCCACCGTCTACCGCTCCCGGATGATGAGCTTCGCCCTTACATCTACCCTTCCTACCAACTCTAGCCCCTTTTTCCTGCCTCATCCTCTGGGCTCCCTTTCCTTCCCCTCTCTCCTCCTGAGTGGCTTCCCCCTCCTACTCCCACTCCATCTCTTGTGCCTCCTTCCAGTGTCTCTGCGCTCCCTCCTGCCCTGTCTTCCCTCTTCCTCTGCCGCCCAGCATGTCTCCTGCCCCTTTGTGAACCCACTGATGCCCCTCCTCTCTTCATCCCGCAGCTTCCCCTTCTCTCCCCTCCTTTTCCATACTCTCTGACCTTTTCCCTCGGCAGGTCTCACCTGGCAGTTTTATTGTTCGTCGTGTGTGCTCCAAGTGGGTTTAAGTATGTTGTTCCGGAGTGCTTTTACTACTGTGGCCGACTTTTAACCTCTGCCTGCGCATTCAGTGTCTTCTCTATGTTTTAAGAAACGCCAATTGTGTTTTTTTTAACATTCTGGTGACTTGTTTTAACTGTCCCCCATGAACGTCTCCATGTCAGTGTATATTTTACCTCCATTTTCTCCACTTACTCCCCTTTTTTATCTCCTTATGTATGTCTCATTTTATTCTTGCTTTAGTTGTAGTTTCACTCGGCTGAAGAGAGGCGGATTGTGCCGCTGACAGCCCTACCCTGCCCATATGGGGCAGGGGAATGAAATCACAATAAAAAAAAACACATAGTCCTGTTAGTCTGGTACTCTCTCTGGATTGCGTTTCTATCTCGGCGGTACTGCGTTCTGGTCGTTGCTTGTTGTTGACATTGCCTGTCTCTGGTTCGGAGTGGATTTACGTTGGTGTTTGGTGTTGCGGTTTCGACAAGCCTCTGTTGTTTATATCTCCTTCTTGTGTCAGTCATAGTCTGTCGTGGTCGGTGTTGTCGGTTGTCGTCGGTTGTTGTTGGTCTGTCGTCCGACTCGTTCTTGTGTTTACCCGGTGGTGCGTGTTCCACAGCCGGCGGCTTCCCCGCCTGGTTGCTCCAATCCGCGTTCCTGCAGTTGGGTTTGGTTACAACAGTATTCGGATAATTTCTCCGAGTTGCGTTGTTTCTTTGCTTACGGGAGGTAACAAAAGTCATGGGATACCTCCTAATATCGTGTCTGACCTCCTTTTGTCCGAAGTATTCAGAAACACTATGTGGCATGGACTCAAAAAGTCATCGGAAGCCGCTGCCGAAATACTGAGCCATGCTGCCTCCATAGCAATTCATGACTGTAAAAGTGTTGCCGGTGCAGAATTTTATGCACTTACTGACCTTTCCATTACATCCCATAAATTTTCGTTGGTGGCTACCTGGGTGGCGGAATCATTCGTTCCAACTGACTGGAATGTTGTAACCAATAGAGAAAAAATGTAGCAGAGTAATATGGTGCATCGTTGCATGGATCATGAATGTCTCCAAACAGTCTCCTTGTAGCCGAACGTAGCCATCTGCAGTCAATGAAAGGTTTAGTTTAACCGGAGGACTCAGTTCATCCCATGTAGACACAGTTCATCCCATAGTGGAGCCACCGCCAGCTTGCAGGTCCCTTGCTGACAGCTTGGGTCCATGGCTTCGAGTGGTCTGCGTCACACCAGAATCCTACGATCAGCTCTTACCAAATGAAATCGGGACTTATCTGATGAGATCATGGTTTTCTAGTCGTCTATAATCACGAGCCCAGGAAAGCCGCTGCAGGCAATATCGTGCTCTTAGCAAATGCACTCGCGTCGGTCGCCTACTGTCATATCTCCATTGACGCCAAATTTGTTGAAATTCCCGCATTGATTTCTGCGGATATACGAGGCGTGTTTTTTCAAGTAAGTACCGTTTTAAAATAAAAAAAGACGTGCTAAGATACCTCAATAAATTTATTTTTACATGAAAACCTGTACCTTAATCCACTTTTCTACATAATTTCCGTCACTATTGAGGCACTTGTCATAACTTTATACAAGTTTTTGAATGCCCTCCTCATAGAAGTCTACCGCCTGACTTGTTAACCACTGCATCACCACTGTTTTGACTTCGTCATCGTCTTGAAGACGGAGGCCGCCCTGGTGTTTCTTCAACTGCAGGAACAGATGGAAGTCACTGGGCACAAGATTGGGGCTGTACGGAGGATGATCTAAAGTTTCCCATCGAAAAGATGTGACGAGATCTTTGGTCTGATTCGCCACATGCGGCCGGGCATTATCTTGCAACAAAACGATGCCCTTGCTCAACTTCCATGGACTGTTGCTTTGATTCTGGTGTGATGTAGGCCACCCATGTTTCATCGCCCGTAACAATTTGGCTTAAGAAATCACCACAGTCGTTGTGGTACCGCTCAAGGAAAGTCAATGCACTGTCTAAACGTTTGGTTTTTTACACATCCGTCAACATTTTCAGTACCCAACGTGCGCACAAATTTCGGAAATTCAAGTGCTCGCTCACAGTGCCGTACAAAACACTACGAGAAACATTAGGAAAGTGATGCCGCAAGGAGCAAATCGTAATGGGTCCGTTTTCTCTCGCCTTATGGTCCACTTCCTGCACCAAACTTTCATTAACGACCAAAGGACGCCCACTCCGTTGTTCATCATGCACATTTGTGCGGCCATCTTTAAATGCTCCCACCCACTTGCTTATTATTCCATTACTCATAATACTTTCTCTGTAAACCGCACAGATCTCACGATGAATATCGATCGCTTTTAGCACTAAGAAATCTTATAACAGCCCGTACTCCACAGTCGGCGGGATTCAAAATCAGTCTGTAAAGGAGTCAGTGCGTAGATTAAGGTACATTCTTTCATGTAAAAATAAAATTATTGGGATATCTTAGAACGTCTTTTTTTTAATTTCAAAACGGTACTTACTTAAAAAAACACACTTCGTACTTGTCTGTTACTATTTTCAGCGTTATCAAATGCCCCTGCTCTTGGTCGCTATGTGAAGATCGTCGGCAACTGCGCTTGCTGTAATGAGGGGTAATGCTTGAAATTTTATATTCTTGGAACACTCTTGACACTGTGATCCAGAATACTGAATTCCATAAGCATTTCTGAAATGGAATGTCCATTCCACATGCGGCCATAATGGCGGCGGAAACCTTTCCACGTGGGTCACTTGAGTACACACAGCAGCTCTGCCAAAGCACGGTTCTTTTATACTTCGTGTACGAGGTACTACTGTCATATCGTTATCCCATGATATTCTCACCTTAGTGTACATCTGCATACACCTCAGTGTATACCTAACGCGCCGCTCGCCAGTAAGTATGCGTGCATCCTCGCTGCGGCAACAGGTGGAATTCCACACCAGGTCACGCCAGCTCCCAGGTCGGACGAAAGGAACGGTTCAAATTGCCTAAGATAAACCGTCTGTGCGATACACAAATCATGTTCCTATGAGCTCTTCTAATTTCATTTGTAAGTAAAGTTCCAGAACATTCATTTTCGATCTGGAATACTTTTTAAGAAAATTGTTAATGAATCCCAAAGTGTCTCCGGAAAATCCAGAACCTGCTTTGCGCTGCGTGTCACAGAACACCTGTACATACTTCAATCCATGTTGCAGCATTCTGATCAGTGACTGAATATCTCCGTGTAGTAGTGATTAATATGCACGAACATATATGTTTATGCGAGTTAAGATATCATGTTACGATTGCATGTGCATTCAGTTGTGTCCTGCACACCACTCGAGAGAAATCTAATTGGTCTGTTAAGATACGGCCGTGTTACGGTACGGTATAGAAGCTGTAGTCTGCTATTGTTTGATTCTCTTACAGTACAGTGAATTGTGACTCTGTTAATTCTAGAATGAGTCTCGGTCCGGCACACAGTTTTAATCTGCCAGGAAGTTTCACTGTTAATTATGTTTTGATAGCAATCTTGAGGAGGGTAAGAATTGGTGATTCTGTGGTCATGTACGCAACACCCTCCCGATGAATAGCATAGCAATTCTAGTTACATGTAACCTGATAGCTGAGATGTATTAACTGTATTTACAACGACTGCGTCAGCCCGTCATTCAAGGAGTGTAGGGTGCCTGTGTAACGGTGTCCATGGGCTACAAGAATTTCATTTTTAGTATTTTATGATATTATTGACCGAACTTAAACATTTAAAATGCTGTCATAACCTACAATCTTACGTAAAATATTTAGCACAATAATGCAAATATTTAAGTCAGAAACTGAGTATTCCTTGGTCACTGTAACTCAAGACGCGTTAAGTAAATTCCTCTAATATTTGAGGAGAACACCTATAGGCTCCTAACGGTCTTAACACATAATTTCAAACATTTTTACAACTTTTCTCGCTGACACCAACCATAAGATAATGAAAGGAAGGAAAAGTTTATGGCTTACTACAAGTGCCCTGTTCACCCAGTAAAACCTCAGCTTCGCGCAAGATATTTTCATTTATTGCATCTTTACTAGTAACTCGGTCGCAAGGGATTTGACAGGCGTTGTCCACATACATCACTGAAGCTCAAAGTGTTTAAATGTGTGTGAAATCTTATGGGACTTAACTGCTAAGGTCATCAGTCCCTAAGCTTACACACTACTTAACCTAATTTATCCTAAGAAAAACACATACACATGGCCGAGGGAACACTCGAACCTCCGCTGGGACCAGCCGCACAGTTCATGACTGCAGCGCCTCAGACCGCCTCGGCTAATCCAGCGCGGCCATCACTGAAGCTATCTGAAAATTATTTCAATATACGATACACACGAGTATCGGGAGATGTAACGTCAGATACACTGAGATTCGTGAAAACCTATAATACCCGCAGCCGTAAATGTTTTTCAAGATTAAAGTTCAGTATTTAACACATTCAATCATTTATGAAGTACTGAGGCTTTTGGACCTGTTTCTACAGTGAGATCGAATCTTTGAAGACTTGAGAGTGGCGTGGTCTTACTTTCAGTTACAATAATTACAAAAAACATGTCGTAATGTCATCTACATAGATATCAATGTTAGCTTTCATAATCCCAACAGTTTGAATCAGGACACAATGTAGTACATTACAATCTGCTCATCATAAGTAACACTTTAGTGTAACGACTTTATTTATTGAAGTAAAGAAATACGAAGTAACACTAAGAAGGAAGTTGATCAATGAAGAGACTGCAGTAGGAGTAAACTAATGGTGAAACAGGGTTGAAAAGCCATTAAATATGCCGCAGAAGAAATACCAGGCACAAGAAGGAACAGAAGACTCCAGGAATGGTTTGACGAAGATGGCAGGTCAGCCACAGAGGGAAAGAACAGGGCAAGAATAAAGTGCTGCAGACAGGAACCAGTAATAACATGGAACAACATAGAGAATTAAGGTAAAGAGTTAACAGATTGTGCAAGAGAAAGAAAAGAGAGTTGATTGAGAAGAAAAATAAGATAGTTCTATAGTGCTTCGGACAAAAGAAATAGCAAATTTCACCCAAAAATAATCTCATGCTACACCTATATCTACATCTACAATTAAACTGCGCAAGCCACACAACGATGTGTGGTGGAGTGCACTTTACGTGCCACTGTCATTACCACATTTTCCTGTTCCAGCCGCGTATGGTTCGCGGGAAGAACGACTGCCAGAAAGCTTCCGTGTGCATACGTGTTCTCCTCGGGAGGTATAAGTAGGGGGAAGCAATATATTCGATACCTCATAATGAAACGCACCCCCTCGAAACCTGGATAGCAAGGCACACAGCGATGCAGAGCACCTCCCTTGCAGAGTCTGCCACTTGAATTTGCAAAAAATCTCCGTAACGCTATCACGCTTACCAAGGAACCCTGTGACGAAACGCGCCGCTCTTCTTTGGATCTTCTCTGTCGCCTTTGTCAACCCGACCTAGTACGGATCCCACACTGATGAGCAATACTCAAGTATAGGTCGAATGAGAGTTTCGTAAGCCACCTCCTTTGTTGACGGGCTACATTTTCTATGGACTCTCCCAATTAATCCCAACCTGGCACCGGCCTTACAAACAATTCATTTTATATGATCATTCCACTTCAAATCGTTCCGTACACATACTCCCAGATGTTTTACAGAAGTAACTGCTACCAGTGTTTGTTCCACTATAATGTAATCATACAATGAAGGATCTTTCTTTCTGTGTATTTGCAAACTATTACATTTGTCAGGGTCAGTTGCCACTCCCTGCACCAAGTGCCTATCCGCTGCAAATCTTCCTGCATTTCGCTGCAATTTTCTAATGCTGCTGCTTCTCTGTATACTACAGCATCATCCGCGAAAAGCCGAATGGAATTTCCGACTCTCAAGTAAAGACTGGAAAATGATGAGAGACGAAGAACAGATACTGGGAATATGGCCAGAGTATTTCAAAGATACACTAAATACCAGCATAAAAGATGAAGAGACACATGTAGTGAAGGAGAAAACGGAAGTAGACAATAATGCCAATGAGGCAATAAAGCCAGCAATAAAAAGGTCTTCCAGGCTATGCAGTAAACGAGAAACAATCGCGTCCCTGGAGAAGACAGCGTAATCCCTGATCTAAGCAAAAACAATGGAGACACTGTAATAAAGGAACTGCGCACATTAATATCAGACATAATGGAAACGAAAACTGCTTCAGACAATTGGAAAAGTGGAATAATAACATTTAGAAGACAGGGGGTAAAGCAGCGAGTGAAAACTAATGAGCTATAATGCTCCTAAGCACAGCTTATAATTTCTTCAGAAGTATTTTAAACTAAAAGATACAGAAGTACGCTGCTGTGCAGCGAGCTACGTTAATTTTAAGTATTATCTGTATTTTCCTTACCTGTCACTTCTTCTTCCGTGTGTTTTTGCTTTTAGGAAGCCTTAATTGTCGAGTGCCAGTAATAGTGTTCCATAGATTTCGTTTCTGTTTTGAATACAGTCAGAGAGACTCGCTTTAGTCAGCCATAGTGCCAGTAGTCCTAGTGTCTGTTTTCAATACAGTCCAGAGTCAGGTAGTGCTATATCATTGTTTTCTACAAGAAGTGTCTAGCAACCACAGTTTAGTCAACAATCAGCCGCCTTTAGTGAATTAGCAGTCTAGTTAAAAGTTGATTAACTCTCTACAGTAAATTGATTTCTTAGGATGGATAGGATGTGTGACTGCTGTGTACGGACGCAGGAGGAGCTGGCCACTGTTCGCGAACAGCTGAACCTGTTGATGGCCGCGGTCAGCCGTCTGCAGGCTGCTGCCCGGAGTGTAGCGGCAGTGGGGAGTCTGGTGCGTCTCATGGTACACCCCAGGTGTTGCATGCTTTACCCACTGTCCCTGCTGTCGAGACATCTTCGCGGGTCATCCTCTCCCCAAGGGGTGTGGCGGGTTCAGCGGCGTTCGCGGCGCACGAGGCGGAGAGTCAATGTGGAGGCTGGCCGTGTGGCATCGCCCGATCTGCCTGTGAGTGGACATGTGGCCGCTCCTTCAGCAAGGTCCGAGCAGGCACACGGGGGGGAGGGGTTTATTAGTTATTGGGAGCTCCAACGTTAGGCGGGTGATGGAGCCCCCTTAGGGAAATAGCGGAAAGGTCGGGGAAGAAGGCCAGTGTTCACTCTGTCTGCTTGCCAGGAGGTCTCATCCGAGATGTGGAGGAGGCTCTGCCGGCGGCGATAAAGAGCATTGGGTGCACCCGACTGAAAATTGTTGCTCATGTCGGCACCTTTAACTCCTGCCGAATGGGTGGAGTTTGTGAAGGCGGAAAGCCTCGCTCGCGGGGTGGAATCTGAGCTAACTTTTTGTAGTGTCGTTTCCAGAACCGATCGCGGTCCCCTGGTTTGAAGCCGAGTAGAAGGCTTAAACCAGAGGCTCAGACGATTCTACGCAGATCTGGGGTGCAAATGTCTCGACCTCCGCTATCGGGTGGAGAAATGTAGGGTCCCCCTGAATAGGTCGGGCGTGCACTACATGCAGGAAGCGGCTACAAGGGTAGAGGAGTACGTGTGGAGTGCACATGTGGGTATTTTAGGTTAGAGAATTCCGTCTCTACGCCCGACAAGATCCCTCCTGAGACACGGCAAGGTAGGAGTAGGCAAAATGCAACAGAGAATAACAATATTAACCTGCTAATAGTCAACTGTAGGAGCGTCTATAGATAGGTCCCAGAACTGCTCTCATTAATAAAGGGTCACAATGCCCACATAGTACTAGGGACAGAAAGCTGGCTGAAACCAGACGTAAACAGTAATGAAATTCTAAACTCAGATTGTAATGTATACCGCAGAGACAGGCTGGACTGTTTAGTGGGAGGCGTGTTTATAGCGATAAGAAGTACAATAGTATCGAAGGAAATTGACGGACATCCGAAATGTGAAATAATGTGGGTGAAGGTCACGGTTAAAGCAGGCTCAGACATGGTAATTGGATGTCTCTATAGGCCCCCGGGCTCAGCAGCTGTTGTGGATGAGCACCTGAAGGACAATTTGGAAAATATTGCGAGTAGATTTCCCCACCATATTATAGTTCTTGGCGGAGATTTTAATTTGCCAGATATAGACCGGGAGACTCAAACGTTCATAACGGGTGGCAGGGACAAAGAATCAAGTGAAATTTTTTTAAGTGGTTTATCTGAAAACTACCTTGAGCAGTTAAATAAAGAACCGACTCGTAGCGATAACATATTAGACCTTCTGGTGACAAACAGACCCGAACTATTTGAAACAGTTAACGCAGAAAAGGGATCAGCGATCATAAAGCGGTTACTGCATCGATGATTTCAGCCGTAAATAGAAATATTAAAAAAGGTACGAAGATTTTTCTGTTTAGCAAAAGTGACAAAATGGCTCTGACCACTATGGGACTTAACATCTGTGGTCATCAGTTCCCTAGCACTTAGAACTACTTAAACCTAACTAACCTAAGGACATCACACACATCCATGCCCGAGGCAGGTTTCGAACTTGCGACTGTAGCGGTCACGCGGTTCCAGACTGAAGCGCCTAGAACCGCACGGCCACACCGGCCGGCAAATGTGACAAAAAGCAGATTTCGGAGTACCTGATGGCTCAACACAAAAGTTTTGTCTCAAGTACCGATAGTGTTGAGGATCAGTGGAAAAAGTTCAACATCATCGTACAATATGTGTTAGATGAGTATGTGCCAAGCAAGATCGTAAGAGATGGAAAAGAGCCATCGTGGTACAACAACCGAGTTATAAAACTGCTCCGGAAGCAAACGGAACTTCACAGCAAACATAAACATTGCCAAAGCCTTGCAGACAAACATAAATTACGCGAAACGAAATGTAGTGTGAGGAGGGCTATGCGAGAGGCTTTCAATCAATTCGAAAGTAAAGTTCTATATACTGACTTGGCAGAAAATCGTAAGATATTTTGGTCTTATGTCAAAGCGGTAGGTGGATCAAACCAAAATGTCCAGACACTCTGTGACCAAAATGGTACTGAAACAGAGGATGACAGACTAAAGGCCGAAATACTAAATGTCTTTCTCCAAAGTTGTTTCACAGAGGAAGACTGCACTGTAGATCCTTCGACAAAATATTAGATACCGAAATAGACGACAGAGGGATATAGAAACAATTAAAATCGCTCAAAAGAGGAAAGGCCGCTGGACCTGATGTGATACCAGTTCTATTTTACACAGAGTACCGTAGGTCTCTAGAAGAGTATACCGTTCCAAAGGATTGGAAAAGGGCACAGGTCATCCCCGTTTTCATGAAGGGACGTCGAACAGATGTGCAGAACTATAGACCTATATCTCTAACGTCGATCAGTTGTAGAATTTTGAAACACGAATTATGTTCAGTTATAATGACTTTTCTGGAGACTAGAAATGTACTTCGTAGGAATCAGCATGGCTTTCGAAAAAGACGATCGTGTGAAACCCAGCTCGCGCTATTCGCCCACGAGACTCAGAGGGCCATAGACACGGGTTACCAGGTAGATGCCGTGTTTCTTGACTTCCGCAAGGCGTTAGATACAGTTCCACACAGTCGTTTAATGAACAAAGTAAGGGCATATGGTCTATCAGACCAATTATGTAGTTGGATTGAAGAGTTCCTAGATAAGAGTTCCTAGATAACAGAACGCAGAATGTCATTCTGAATGGAGAGAAGTCATAAGAAGTAAGGTCGATTTCAGGGGTGCCGCAGGGGAGTGTCGTAGGACCGTAGCTATTTACATTATACATAAATGATCTTGTGGATGACATCGGAAGTTTACTGAGGCTTTTTGCGGATGATGCTGTGGTATATCGTGAGGTTGTAACAATGGAAAATTGTACTGAAATGCAAGAGGATCTGCAGCGACTTGACGCATGGTGCAGGGAATGGCAATTGAACCTCAGTGTAGACAAGTGTAATGTGCTGTGAATCCATAGCAAGAAAGATCGCTTATCATTTAGCTACAATATAGCAGGTCAGCAACTGGAAGCCGTTAATTCCATAAATTATCTAGGAGTACCCATTATGAGTGATTTAAAATGGAATTATCATATGCAGATGCCAGACTGAGATTCATTGGAAGAATCCTAAGGAAATGCAACCTGAAAACAAAGAGAGTAGGTTACAGTACGCTTGTTCGCACAATGCTTGAATACTGCTCAGCAGTGTGGGATCCGTACCAGATAGGGTTGATAGAAGAGATAGAGAAGATCCAACGGAGAGCAGCGCGCTTCGTTACAGGATCATTTAGTGATTTCGTAGACTTTCCCGGCGTAATAACTGCTGATATTCTTCACGGGTTTGCAGCCGGATCATTTCGTCCTCCAGACACAATATTTCGGCGGACCAGCTGGCCGCCATCCTCAGGTGAGTTAATGCTGGTGCACTGCCTCGCCGGAAACTGAGTTCCAGCCACAACGACGGAAACCTTTATACACCACAAACCGTTCACCGCGCATGCGCGAGAAGATAGCGCCTCCTGGCGGTAAGAAGACACGCAGCGCGCCGGTGGAGAAAGACGGCGGAAACGATAAATCGCATCAGGAAGGATCCAAAGATCGAAAAGAAGAACGTTTTTGTTTAATGTCCGACAACATCGGATTCCATATTTTGCTTAGAGGAAAACCTCTATCCCTGTTAATAATATTGCTTGCTAATCTGATTTCAATAGATTCTTTAAGAATACATTCCCAATAGCGAGAAGCAGGAGAGATCAATTGTGTCCTGTCGTACATCATTCTGTGTCCCTCGTTAAGGCAATGTTCCGCCACTGCAGATTTCTCGGGCTGGAGCAACCGAGTGTGCCGATGATGTTCCACACACCGGTCCTTAATCGTTCGAATAGTCTGACCAATGTACTTCTTTCCACAGTGACACGGGATTTCATATACACCGGGTTTCCTCAAACCCAAATTATCCTTAACTGAGCCGAGAAGGGCTCTAGTCTTGGCCACCGGCGTAAAAACACTTTTAATATCATATCTCCTTAGAATTCTTGAAATTTTAGATGATATACTTCCCGCAAAGGGTAAATAAGCAACAGCTACAAAAGTATCCTCTATAGGCTCGCGTGACGGACCAAACTGAAGAGCACGGCATATTTGTTGTTCCGTATATCCATTCTGTTTGAAAACAGTTTTCAAATGGTCAAGTTCTTCTTTCAAATGTTCCTCGTCAGAAATGGCATAAGCTCTTTTTACCAAAGTCCGCAAAACTCCACTACGTTGGTGTGGTGGATGACAGCTGGTCGCATGAAGATAACGGTCAGTATGAGTAGGCTTCCGATACACACTGTGTCCGAAAGTCCCATCGTCCTTTCTTTCAACCAAAACATCAAGAAATGGAAGTTTGCCATCACTTTCAATTTCCATGGTAAACTGAATGCTCGGATGTAGACAATTAAAGTGATCCAAAAAACGATTCAAGGCATCAATTCCATGCGGCCAAACCATAAAAATGTCATCAACATATCTGAAAAAACACTTAGGTTTAAGAAACGAAGTTTTGAGTGCCATGTCCTCAAAGTCTTCCATAAAAAGGTTAGCGACTATGGGGGAGAGGGGACTCCCCATAGCCACTCCGTCAGTTTGCTCAAAATATACATCATTAAAAAGGAAATACGTCGAAGTCAACACATGACGACATAACTTGGTGGTTTCTTCATCTAATTTCTCACTGATTAGTGACAGGGACTCTTCAAGAGGAACCCGAGTAAAAAGAGAAATAACATCAAAGCTGACAAGCAAGTCAGAAGGACCAGAGTATAATGATTTGGGTTTGAGGAAACCCGGTGTATATGAAATCCCGTGTCACTGTGGAAAGAAGTACATTGGTCAGACTATTCGAACGATTAAGGACCGGTGTGTGGAACATCATCGGCACACTCGGTTGCTCCAGCCCGAGAAATCTGCAGTGGCGGAACATTGCCTTAACGAGGGACACAGAATGATGTACGACAGGACACAATTGATCTCTCCTGCTTCTCGCTATTGGGAATGTATTCTTAAAGAATCTATTGAAATCAGATTAGCAAGCAATATTATTAACAGGGATAGAGGTTTTCCTCTAAGCAAAATATGGAATCCGATGTTGTCGGACATTAAACAAAAACGTTCTTCTTTTCGATCTTTGGATCCTTCCTGATGCGATTTATCGTTTCCGCCGTCTTTCTCCACCGGCGCGCTGCGTGTCTTCTTACCGCCAGGAGGCGCTATCTTCTCGCGCATGCGCGGTGAACGGTTTGTGGTGTATAAAGGTTTCCGTCGTTGTGGCTGGAACTCAGTTTCCGGCGAGGCAGTGCACCAGCATTAACTCACCTGAGGATGGCGGCCAGCTGGTCCGCCGAAATATTGTGTCTGGAGGACGAAATGATCCGGCTGCAAACCCGTGAAGAATATCAGGATCATTTAGTAATCGCGAAAGCGTTACCGAGATGATAGATAAACTCCAGTGGAAGACTCTGCAGGAGAAACGCGCAGTAGCTCGGTACGGGCTTTTGTTGAAGTTTCGAGAGTCAAGCAGTATATTGCTCCCTCCTACGTATATGTCGCGAAGAGACCATGAGGATGAAATCATGGATGTTAGAGCCCACACAGAGGAATATCGACAATCCTTCTTTTCACGAACAATACGAGACTAGAATAGAAGGGAGAACCGATGGAGGTACTCAAGGTACACTCCGCGAAATACCGTCAGGTGGCTTGTGGAGTATGGATGTAGATGTAGATGTAGATCAGTGTGGCTTTCGACCAGTCAGGGAACAACTGATCAAATATTTGCTTTAAGGCAAATGATGGAAAAGTTCAATGAAGATTATATACATCTGTATTTCCTATTCATCGACTTCAAACAAGCATTTGATAGCATAAACTGGCAATAACTGTATAGAGAATTAGAAGAAGTTGGCATGTATGCTATACTAATAAGATTAATCAGAACGACAATGACAGAGACAAGAGAAGAAGTAAGTTCTTCAGCAGAACGGATGAAAGCTTTGAATTTGAGAAATGCGTGAAGGTAGGTAATCGTGACTTCACTGTCCTATTCAATATAGCCCTGCATAGTGTAGTAAATGAAATCGACAAAAGAGGCACCATACTTGCTAAAACTATACAGATCTGTGAATAATCTAATAATATTGCTGAAGTAGGAAGAAATATCAATACACTCCAAGAAACCTACCGAGTAATGAGACAGAACCATTAAAATGCCTCGTAATAAATGAAAATAAAACAAAATATATGGTAATGTCTCTATCTGAGATCAGAATAACTGCTAAAGACCTAAACATCAATGAGAAATTCTTCAAAGGCTTGTGCTCTTTTAACTGCTTTGGAGCCCTAATAACAAATTATAACATTATTCTAAAGGCTGTAAGGGATGAAAAACAAGCAGAAAACAGAGATTGCTTTGCAAATATGCAGCTTATCAGAAACTGCCTTGTTGGAAGAAAAACAAATCCACTGATATTTAACTCCCTAGTCCGCCCAGTAATCACGGACTGATCAGAGGCATGGACGTCGACAGAGCATGATAAAAATGCACCAACGATCTCTGAGCGGAAAATACTATCCAAAATCTATGGTCCAATAAGTGAGGAAGAAGGTCGAAGAATAAGTTAAAACGCGTAATTACAATTACACACATCCAAAAAGTTTTGCATCACCCCGGTTCCTAGAACTCATGATATAGGCGTTGACTGTGGATATTATATCAAAGACACAGTCCCTTTGACTGTTCAGAGCTGTCCTTAAACTCGGCCAAAAATGTAAACAACCATGTATGAGCAGCGACTATTAGACGGAGGGATGCCGACAGCCGATCAGTTCCATTCATTCTGCCAGGAAGGAGGTTCACGGCTCGTGTTTTCTGTAGCTCAACCATGCCTAGACCGTCAATACCGCGGTTCGGTCGCATCCGCATTGTTATTTTGTGCCAGGAAGGGCTCTTAACAACGAAAGTGTCCAGGCGTCTCGGAGTTAAACAAAGCGATGTTGTTCGGGCATGGTGGAGACACAGAGAGACGGGAACTGTCGATAACATGCCTCGCTCATGCCGCCCACGGGCTACTACTGCAGTAGATGACCGGTACTTACGTATTATGGCTCGGAGGAACCCTGACAACAATGACACCATGTTGAATAATTCTTTTCGTGCAGCCACAGGACGGCGTGTTACGACTGTGCGCAGTAGGCTGCATGATGCGCAACTTCACTCCCGACGTCCATGGCGAGGTCCATTTTTGCAACCACGACACCATGCAGCACGGTACAGATGGCCCCAACAACATGCCGAATGGACAGCTCAGGATTGGCATCAGGTTCTCTTCACCGATTAGTGTCACACGTGCATTCAACCAGACAATAGTCGGAGACGTGTTTGGAGGTAACCCCTTTCAGGGTCAACGCCTTGGACACATTGTCCAGCGAATGCAGCAGGTGGTCCCCTGACGTTTGCAGGTGGTCTGATGTGGGGCCGACGTACGCCTCTGGTGGTTATGGAAGGCGCCATACGATACGTGAATGCCTTCGTCCGGCCGATAGTGCAACCATATCGGCAACATGCTGGCGAGACATTCGTCTTCATAGACGATTCGCACCCCCATCGTGGACGCTTTGTGAATGACTTCCTTAAAGACAACGACATCTTTCGACTAGAGTGGCCAGCACGTTCTCCAGACAAAAGCCCTATCGAACATACCTGAGATAGATTGAAAAGGGCTGTTTATAGATGACGTGACCCACCAACTACTCTGAGGTATCTACGCCGAATCGCAGTTGAGGAGATGGGACAATCTGGAGCAACTGCTTGGACTTGTGGAGAATATGCCACGACGAATAATGGCATGAATCAATGGAAGAGGACGTGCTACTGGGTATTAAAGGTACCGGTATGTATAGCACTCTGGACCACCACCTCTGAAGGTCTCGCTGTATGGTGGTGCAACATGCAGTGTGATTTTCATGAGCAATAAAAAGGGCGGAAATGATGTCTATATTGATCTCTATTCCAATTTTCTGTACAGGTTCGGACACTCTCGGAACCGAGGTGATACAAAACGTTTTTGATGTTTGTACAAGGGACATAGTAAAATTTGTGAAATTACAGCAAATACGAGGGCCAGGACACGTGGAGAAAATGGCTGAGAATGATGAAAAGTGTGATCCATTCAGCTAGGCGAGAAGAGGGACCTAAGGGATTGGCGACGTAATAGTGGATCTTACCACTATGGGAGTACGGTGGTGGAAAGGAGGGGCAAGCAATTGAGAAGGGTAGAGGAAAATCGCTGAAGAAGCTAAGGCTCACCAAAGGCTGTAGCGCTACCAAAGAACAAGAAGAAGAAGAAGAAGAAGAAGAAGGATATCGACGCCGGCGAATTACTCAGAACGGCAACGGAACATACAAGCTGCAGATGTTGCAATGTATTACCAAGCACGCAATATTATTTGTATATTTGTTACAATTAGAAACGAATAGGGTGTGGTATAGTAAGCATCCACTGTTTGAAACATACACTTTATATTACATTACGTTACATTGCATTCTCATTTTACATTGCATATCTAAATAAAGTGGTAATTGTTCGCAGATTTCTTTAACTTATGATCATAAGAGCATATAATGGCAGAAATATTTTGATTATAAACGTTTATAGTTTCCATCTAAACATAAGTTGTTAAGATGGAGGACATACATCTGTCCTAACAGTTTGGAGAACGTTCAAACTGTACTCCTAACCCTGCAATAGGAAGTGAATGGGTTGTGCGGATGCGATATTTACCGATCCAGCCTTATGTTGTTGTTTCGACATTCTTTGCCAATGACACCATCTGCAAAATTTGGTTGTAGCTTTTACTCCTGGACATTTTCAACCCTTGTCGTTCGAGAGCATAGCACCAGGGATGGTGTCGCGAAGCGGATGAGGGTGGCGTGTTAGGACGACGGCTATTTCCAGTTTACGTAAAGGACCTGCCAACGACATCGTTACTTCCGTAAGATTGTGCGGCCAGGACGTTATCGTTCGGGGTAAAGTGGTACACGGCGAAAAGTGCACACGCAAGTGAGGACGCGCAGTGAACAACACTAGTAACAGCGTAAGGAATACCCGAGAGAAAAACCATGTGACTAAAAATTAGGGCCTACATGTTGCCGACATTCAACTTGCGGAAGTGCAAAGGAAGGCGAACTTATATGTCTCAGGAAGAAATAATAACCAATA
The DNA here is from genome assembly GCF_023897955.1 of Schistocerca gregaria. Taxonomy (NCBI): domain Eukaryota; kingdom Metazoa; phylum Arthropoda; class Insecta; order Orthoptera; family Acrididae; genus Schistocerca; species Schistocerca gregaria. Next base: position 101,701,076 of record NC_064920.1, read on the forward strand.
CTATGAGGTGTATAAATTGTGATAAAGATGGTGCAAAGATTATGAATCTGTTACTGTAATGAAATGCGCCTCCTAGACGATATTCCATTCAGTGCACATGTTTATGCATTCTGTATAGCCTGGAACAGTTCTCAATCTTAACTTCAGTCCTCCTAAACTTTGCTCTGAACGCGTATATTCCTGGCACAGTTAAATGAAACAGGTATTTATAGAGTCTTGTGCAATGAAATAGAGGGCGCAGTCGTTGTATGGCTTGTTACAGAACATGAGGTTCTGCAACCTGGGCAAAGTAACTGACCATAAAATATTCCATGTACCCTATCATAGGCAAGCCGTCTTACATCATCTTCTTCAGGTGATGCTCAGGTACAGATGTAAGTCGGGTTGCCAGTCTTAAGGCGCCCAGGTCTGTTTTATTTTGTTCACCCTGTACAACCACGTATTAGCAATAGGAATGTGAAAAATTGAAAAAAAAAAATGAGTGCATCAACACCAGATTTGTTAACAACTTGTTCTGTTGTAAATCACTCATTTTACACAATATTTGGGCCTACAGTGAACCTCCATAAACAATTCCAGCTAAACGCACTAGACATAAATTAATTTACACCATGCAAAAAATAATGGTATTAACAAATCAAACTGACTTGCTACTGAATGAGAGGAGGATTGGTAGACAACATGATTATGGATCATGGATGGCTACAGTATGTATGGACAAAGGCGCCTGCAACGGGAGGTGGTTGAAAAGTGGTAATCCCCCTCCCTCCCACCTCCCTAGGAATCAGAGTAGAGTCATTATATTCATAACAGAATGGTCATGAACAACATAGGAAAAGCAGCAGTATATCGTGCCTACCTCTATAGCCAGGAAATCCTTCGCTGCCACTGCTCCTCGGCTAAAGATATTCGCCTTGAAGTAACTGTTCCCTAGTACCATCCAGAGGACTTATGTGGCTTGTGGAATGTCACGGATGCGAACAGTTGTTTACAGTAACTAGATGACAACTTGTTGAAAAACACGGACTTCAAGATTTAATCATGTCTTGTGTCACATGTATACTGAATAAAATCATTTGCCTTATATCAACTGTATATTGTATAAAATCACCATACGATTAAATAAACTAGATGAGAAGACACTAGCTGTCCAAAAGTACAAGACTCCGCCCGTGCCCCTCTCTTGCTCAATGTATACATGTTTGGTATTCATCAAATACAGACCAGAATGTTTGTCCGTGTTGACGGCTATGCAACATTTCCATAAGTGGAGGTTTCAGTCAAAAACAAATAAAATGTATGTTTTACGTCTTCATCTGCCCAGTAGATTGAAACACGATGTCTGTGGAAGACGTAGTTCGGTATAACGTGCATCCCGAATACCTTGGGATGACATTGGATATGACACTTTATTTTAAGGATCACCTCACCCGAACGTCTGCTAAGCTAAAAAGTGGAAAGAACATTCACCATAAACTCTGCGGCACTAGTTGGGAATGGTCAGCTGATACTCTTTGGATCGGATTGGTATACTCAGCAGCACAATACAGTGCACCTCCTGTCTCGCTTAATAATCCACGAGTAAAACATATTAACGTACAACTTAACGAAACCATGTGGATTGTTAGTGAGTCAATGCGATATACTCCCACATGCTGGTTACCTGTATTGAGCCACCTACTGATATCACACGGAAGAGCGTACTACTACGCGAATAGCAGGAGATTGCTGGTAACTTCGACCTTGTATATTGAACGATGTGTACCCTGCAGAGCGGAAAAGACTAAAATCAAGACAGACCACTCTAGTCACGACTATGGCTCTCACTGAAACTGAATTAATACCGTCGATGAATTTAATCGCTGCCGGTAACAAAACTGACACCCACAATGCCTGAAACTGCCTTCCGTCCAGAAGAAATCCCCTGGATTCGACTAGTCTCCGGCAATCTGGACTGCCAAGAACACATTCGAACGGGCCATGGAATATCCGAAGAAGCTCTCTACAAGTTACGCAAATCTTCAGCACCATCGTGTGACTGGCTGGGAACGACAGACAGTAGCCCATGATGATCAACATGTCCCGCACGACCCTACAACGGTCCATCTAGAGATTCTTTTCACAGCGGCGAGTGATGTGATAAAATACATAAAAGACTTTGATATCGATATATAGATGTTATCATCTGTAGTATTTTTCACTGGAGAGCTGTGTTTAAATGCTAACATACAGTACTTTCGTGATCTTTGTGTATGTGTTGCCTGTGATAAACAATAAAGAAATAAAACCTCCCATGCTTCTCCAACTTGTTCAAGAACGCCCCCCCCCCTCCTCATCCTCCCCTCCCTCCTCCATCCACAACGGAATCTCTACAGTACTTTGCCGTTAGTCTATGGAGAAAGAAGGCCTTTGATAGCTTGTAAACTCTACATCCAGTTTTACACAACACAGATATCGAAGTAGAGTCTGAAGAACTCCGCTGTGTATGAACCCAGATGCTTCAGTCGAAACATAAAATTCGTTTCTAGGCCAGAGAAGAGCAGAAGAAAAGCGTGAGCAACTTCAAAGTCAACTCAATGAGACGCGGCGCAACGCCACATGCGGTCCCAGACCTACGAATTCACCGGTCGAGTTGGTATGGCTTTATTATAAAGTGACAAACTGGAGAACAAAAATGGGTCTCAGCAGTATGGGACTCAACTGCTGTGGTCATCAGTCCCCTAGAACTTAGAACTACTTAAACCTAACTAACCTAGGGACATCACACACGTCCATGCTCGAGGCAGGATTCGAACCTGCGAACGTAGCAGTCGCACTGTTCCGGACTGCGCGACTAGAACCGCGAGGCCACCGCGGACGGCAAAACTGGAGAACAGAGGATTGTTGAAAACTACACTGTTAAAGGCTCGTTATGCAGAGCAATCTAAGGATGGTTTTGGAAGATTTCTCATGTTCATCTGTTGGTAACAGGTCGTAGCCCATAGGTTACGTAATCAGGCCAAAATACACTACTGGCCCTAAAAATTGCTGTGACACGATGATGACGTGTTACAGACGTGAAATTTAACGGACAGGAAGAAGATGCTGTGATATGCAAATGATTAGCTTTTCAGAGCATTCGCACAAGGTTTGCGCCGGTGGCGACACCTACAACGTGCTGACATGAGGAAAGTTTCCAACCGATTTCTCATACACAAACAGCAGTTGACCGGCGTTGCCTGGTGAAACGTTTTTGGGATGCCTCTTGTAAGGAGGAAAAACCGCATACTATCACGTTTCAGACTTTGATAAATGTCGGATTGCAGCCTATCGCGGTTGCAGTTTATCGTATCGCGACATTGCTGCTCGCGTTGGTCGAGATCCAATGACTTATCAGAATATGGAATCGGTGGGTTCAGGAGGGTAATACGAAACGCTGTGCTGGATCCCAACTTCCTCGTATCAGTAGCAGTCTAGATCACAGGCATCTTATCCGCATGGCTGTAACAGATCCTGCAGCCACGTCTCGATCCCTGAGTCAACAGATGGGGACGTTTACAAGAAACAACCATGTGCACGAACAATTCAACAACCTTTGCCGCAGCATGGACTATCATCTCGGAGGCCATGGCTGCGGTTACCCTCGACGCTGCATCACAGACAGGAGCGTTTGCGATGGTGTACTCAGCGACGAACCTGGCTGCACGAATGGCAAAAAGTAATTTTTTCGGATGAATCCAGGTCCTGTTTACAGCATCATGATGGTCGCATCCGTCTTTGATGACATCTTGTCCGTATGGTAGTGAGAGGCAGCATTATCTGGAGAACATGGCGGTTGGGGTAGGATTTAGCATTTCAGTGTTTCCAAGAATATTTTCACGGGATTTTTTGACACGAGGTGAGTATTGCCATGTTGCTGAAACGTCTGTCTCAGGATCGTTTTGAAATATTTAGCTTGTATTTCGTACTTTCTTCATTCAGTCACGAGTGATCTAGTTTGCAATTCGTTCCTTTTCCCATTCAATGTCATGTATCCACACTCCCAACAAACACCTAATCCAAAGTACTCGTATATTACGTATATTACATGTTTCCAAATTTCCGCTTCTAACCTCAGCATGAATAACTGAGTGAATGTGTTGGTTTGAACTGTCGTTTATGTGGTAGCACCACAGCACCTGACTGTCCGCCTTGGTGGTAACAGTGTAGCCAAAATTGTTTACTTATTCGAGGCAGAGAGGTTTACGCTCTTTCGGTAGTAGTTGGTGTGGTGGCGGAAGGGACATCTCTGGTCGTTATCGATGCACCTGGAGCGTCCATTACTCCGAGAGTAATGGCACCCTGGGCTGAACGTTTGGTGAATGTACATCGTAGTCTAACGAGATCTTGTGTAGTAAATTCACGTCAGAGTGTGATAGTGTGTCTGCATCCTAACCTACGACCGAATTCGGTTTTACCATTCAGTTTCAATTTGGGTAGAAGAGTTTCTAAATTTTTCAGATTGGTTTAAGATTTTATTTTGTTAATTTAGTAAGGTTTTTCTGGCTTGTGCTGTCTTTAAACAGAATATGTGGCACGGGAAGTCTGTTACTCCACCATGTGCTTAACATTCAATATCGTAACCTCTCTCTTATTCGTATTATTTGTGTGACTCGTACCTCACATGTATGTGTTTTATTTCTTACTTATTCAAATCGTTTCATTCGTATCATTGTAACCTTGGTTTGTTCGTAGTACGTGGTGGATAATTTCAAAGAGAATGCTTTCACTACCGTCTTATATAAATTGTGTTTCAGATTCCACTTGCTATTTGTTTTTCTGTCTGCCTATACGATGGCAGTTTGCGTATTTTTGTAGCTTACGCGAGAGTTCCCGTTTGTTAGTGAGGAGACGTCCAGTGATTCATCAATAGAGGTAGTAGCTCTTTGCCATACTTGCATTTGCTTTCACCTTATAGTCAACTGCAATTTGTAAATAGACGCATCTTTGTACTTAGTACTTATTGTAAAATAATCAAGTAGCTGCGAGGTGTTTCAATCTATGGTATCTTCGCTCCATTTTGGAAGTGATCCAGATAAACTTCTTTGTGGGAAACCATACTGTAGTATTCTTATTTATGGCAAGGCAATCTTTATTTCATAGTGACGGCAGTATTCCTATAATCTCTGTTACTCGAGTGTGTAGATCGTGTGTTCTTGTGTGGAGCTATATCGTCCGTTCCTCAGAATTCTGACTTTAATTATCTGCGCTATGTACCACAGCGCATAATCTTAGTGAATAAACTAAGATACTAAATAACAGGCAACGGTATATTGTGGTTATATTATTCTTGCGAATTGTTCCATATTGTTTTCATGTAAAAACTACTGTTTCAAACACAACCCTCAATTTATCTTAGTTTATTGTAATACACTAGTGGAAAAAAAGCACAACACTAAGGACAAACGAAAGTTCGTGGACGTGTTTCTATATCTTAAAGATAACGTCGATTCGGATTTCGCAGCAATCGCACAAGAGTGGCGCTTGTAGCTCCACTATGAGGATGCAAATGAGGTTCGCTTTAAATGCACGCTGTAACGCTCGCGAGCGTTTGTTACATTTGAGACTGGATGTTAGGGAACAATGACTTCAGGCGACAAAGTCAACTTTATCAACACCTCACTGAGTTTGAACGAGGTTGCGTAACAGGGCTACTAGAAACTGGCATTCGTGCCACATGTGAGGTACAGTCAAATGAAAACCGAACGCCACGCTCAAAGCGACCATGGAATGGTTCCTTTCAAAAGTAATCACCACGAGCGTTAGGACATTTATCTCAATGAGAGACGAGACAGTCAATACCAGTTTCGCAGAACGTGGTTGGCCGCTGGTGGATCCACAACCTCACCCACTCTAGCACTTCCTCGTCCCACTGAAACCGACGTCCACGCACGTCTTTCTTCAGGTCTCCAAAGATGTGAAAACCAAACGGTGGAAGATCCGGACTCTACGTAGGATGCTGCACTGTTTCCCAACCAAACAGCAGCAGCGTAGCCTTCGTCCGATTGGTAACGTGAGGGCGGGCGTTATTGTGTTACAGGACGATCCCGTTCGATAGTATTCCTGGGCGTATTTACTTTATGGGGCGTCGTAATATCCGAAAAGTTTCTTCGTAGTGCTGCGCCTTGACTGTTACTCTCGACGGACTCGACGAGCAGAGGGAAGAAGAAAGTTAGCAAGACCTTACCAGAACTTGTGTGAACAGCTATGGTTTCCTTTGCCAGCGGAAATGAGGGCTGTGTCCACTGTTGGCTTTGCCGTTTGCCCTTTGGCTGTAGAAATGCTAGCGGGTGGAGTCATCCTGTTCCACGACAAACCCCTCGGCGTAACTGCCAATCGGACGCTTCAGCGACTTGGTTGAGAAACACTACAACATCTCCTGTACATCCAGGATCTTTCGACGTGGGATTTTCGGAGTTTTGGCGAACTCAGGAAAGGTACGTGAGGATGTCAGTTTCAGTCGGGCGAGGAAGTGCAACAGTGGGTGCCGTTGCGGATGCGTCATGGCGGGCCGCATTCTGCGAAACACGAATTTGTCCTCTCGTTTCCCAGTGAGATAAGAGCCTTAACGCATGTGGTGATTGCTTTTGATGGAACCATTCCGTGGTTCCACTGCGCCGAGTGTTCGGATTCATCTGGCTGCCCCTCAACGTCAGGGAACCTAATAAGGATTTGTCGAATCCATGCCAAGGAGAATCACTGCTATATTGCATTCTGAAGGTTGGGCAACAAACTACTAAACATATGATCATAATGTTTAGCCTTAACAGTGTATTTAATATTCTGACTGTGCATGACAGCATTATGTGGTGTGCGTACTGTAAGACCTTCAGTACACACACATTCAGATTATTTGACTTGTCGGCTCTAACGAAGTAGGCGAGTGTCAACAGTATGTCTCGTGGTCTTACAGTGGCGTGTTTATCTTTTGCCGTTAGGTCAGACGATAGAAATGCCACATGCACCATTAGAGTAGAAGATATGAGGTGACCAACTTTAAACGAAACGTGATTAATTTTCACACACATTAACTAAAATAATAACAAGCATAAAAATTACTTAACTTGGTTCTGGATGCTATTTACAATTGACAATCTGAAGTTCCTTTGGTATTGGTATGTTAATCTTATTCTCACATGTATCTCTGATACTTGACAAAACTGTCTATACATTTATCCTCATGGCTATGTACAGGAATATGGTAATCTTATTAGGCGCAGACTGAAACCTGACTATAGACTGGTACAGACAAATGTAGAACTCGTACAGACTGGTACAGACTAATGTAGACTGGTACAGACTGGTACAGACAAACGCAGACTGACGAATCGGAGGTCTGTACACTCGTTATAATACCTCGCGCGTTCATGTATCACTGCGCGAGTGTGATCCGCGAGGAGAAAAGGATCTACATTAGCAGAAATCTTATTGTCTGCGTTACATATTAATACGCGGATCGGCGGAAGCAGAATTTGGTCCGTCTCTATGGCAGCGCCATCTCGTAGTGCGGAGACGGACGAGCGCTACGCCTGCGCTGTTGTGCTTAGCGGTGCACGTTCTAGTGGGAAACTTGTGTACTCGCTGACTACACAGAACTACGTATGTACACCACACATTAGAAGACACATATACATTCCATGGTACCGGGTTATGATATGTTTTTTCCAGTTTATGCTGGTCGTGTCAGATATTAATGCATAAATAATATATGTTGAGCAACACAATTACGATAATGACAAACGGCTTTTTTTTCTTTCGAAGTATTTCGTCTTTTATAGGGACGAAGAAGATATATTTTACTTATCAAATCCCATAGCTCAGCACGCGTGCATGAAGAGACTGTTTGAATACACCAAAAGAGTGCCACCGTAAACTTAATCACACATATTCAGGTCTCACTGAACTTCAGACTCTGATCATACCACTGTAAATGCCATTTTGCAACCACCCACTGCCATCCGCTGCCACCTCGGCTAATATTCTGACTGGTACCTCTGCACATCCCTCCTCTTATTGCTGCCTCACTTTTGCCCCCACACGTCCTGCCGCCTTTCCTCCAGGTCGCCAACATATTATCGAATCTCGTCATCGGACGTGCGGTCGGAGGATGCGCGTAGCTCTAGTCGGACGACCAGTATTTTACACTCGGTGATGTTCTACGAGTGAAGTCTAACGCTGCACCAAACATACAGCGTTCCTGCCAACACCTAAATAAAATTTTACCGATGTACAAGCGCCTTCGCGTTTTTATGGTTAGCAGAAAATAGAGGACTGCCTATTGTGAGGTTATTTTCGACCAGGGGACAATGGTAAGACATGCTCAAACTATCGTCCGTAGTTTTTCTTTTGTGAGTCGCATTGTAGTAGCGATTTTCTCAAGCGAAAATTTTCAGTTTCAAATAAATCTGTCATCATGATAGAACAATTTGCTGTATTTCATTATCATTATCAGCTTATTCACTGTTTGCGTAGTGACTGACAATTTTGGTGATACAGAAGCATAATTAAGAACAGAAATATTGTTCTTGAAAGACAGGCACTTGAGCGGAAAGTTTACTGGAGATACGTCAGTAGGACATTTACGTAAAGCAAAATTGGGCTGTTATGTACCTCTGTGCTTAAAATTACGGCCTAGTCATCGCTACTGCAAGTTTTCGGTACATTATTTCTATCTAATACTTGAGTAGCTCCTTGAAAGTGGTCGCAGTTGACTCAAATTTTTTATGCGTGGCCGGCTTTGGTGGCCGATCGGTTCTAGGCGCTACAGTCTGGAGCCACGCGACCGCAACGGTCGCAGGTTCGAATCCTGCCTCGGGCATAGATGTGTGTGATGTCCTTAGGTTAGTTAGGTTTAAGTAGTTCTAAGTTCTTGGGGACTGATGACCTCAGAAGTAAAGTCCCATAGTGCTCAGAGCCAGTAGAACCAGTTTTATGCGTGTTTCCTGACTACGCTGCTACTGAAAAGTCGTCAAATGTATCAAAATACGTGCGACTTAATGTGAAATAAAACGAAATAAAACTAAAAATTGTAAAATACTCTATGCAAAATTGTATTTTCATAATGAAAGGAGAAAGTATAAAAATGTAGCAAATGAAGCAGACGACAGGGAATACAAACATCTAAAACATGCGACTGACAGGAAGTGCAAAATGGCTAAACACGAGTGGTTAGAGGACAAATTTTCTGTTTGAATTCCCCAGATCACACACAAATGTTCTCACTTTAAGGTTGGGTGAAACAATTCAAGTAATAAAAAATGCCGTCCCACAAACAATGAAACAAGGATTTAGAAGCACATGCATAGATAGATAAATATTATTATTGCTATTATTATTAAGCCTTTTTTCATGGTTACAATCTCTGAATATTTTAAATGTTCACCATTGTTTTTAGGTGCAAGTAACTTAATTTACTGTTCTTTTGTGAGCAGACTACCAGCTTTTAGTCGATAACCCTCGTCAAGAAGATGTTTCTGTAACTATTGTAATGCACGAGGCACGCCACAAAAAATGCATACTTTCCTTTTTTGATTTGACTTATTTTCGAATCCTAAATTATCGAATGTAGCCTTCAGATTCTCTATAAATGTTCTGTTTGAAGGCCCCATATCACACACAAAAGGTCTGACTTTAAGGTTGGGTGAAACGATTCAAGTAATAAAAAATGCCGTCCCACAAACAATGAATACAAAGGGAATTTACAAACAAAGAGAACAAGATAATCAAGAAACAGAAAAAAACAAACATCCACCTATTATCAACAAAAGGACAAAATCACACATACATAAAATACAAGAATAGGAACAACTGAAAGTTTGAAAGAAACAGAAAGTAAAAGACGGTACACATCGGCATGCAAACTCAAATGCACACACAGAGTATCCAATATCTTAAAAAAACAAGGCATAAAAATAGCCTACCAAACCAAGACCTCAGTTCGAAAATAGTTCCCAAAAACAATAGGAAAAACTGATCTATAGCACAAATAAGGAATATACCAACTGAAATGTAATACATGTGATGGGAGATACGTAGGTCAAAACAGAAGGACATTTGACACCAGATGCAAAGAACATGTAAGAGCTTGGCAGTATAGTACAAATCATTCAACTTTTGCAGAATACTCACACCAACACCAACATTAAATTAGAGCCAGAGACATGGGCAGGGAAATCGTGAGGATAAACAATAAAAAAGAACACCTCCTTACCTTACAAGAAAACTTCCGCATCCAAAACACCATAAAAGAAAAAAACAACCCATAAATGATCAGACAAGCTTGCCTGAACACACAATCTTTAAACTGAGTGACCCATTAATGTAACATTAAATATACACGTATAACCACGGGCTCCATTTACCACTACCATCTCCTCCCAGAGTCCGTCTAATCACCATCCAGGCCCATCCCTGCTGCCCCCCTCCCAAAAAAAGAAAAAATTGTCAACGCATCACCACTTCTCTCCTGTCTCTGCCTAACATGCAAGACAAGTCCACAAACTCTCACACGCACGAAGTAGTTTCACAGGTTGGCAACGCTCACAACTTAAATAAAAACACACGAACAATCATAACATCTGTTATGGTGCTGTATGAGAAACAGTTTATAAAAGTGTAGTGTAAATGAAGTAAATAATGCAGCGGCGCAAGAAATACTGCAGAATGGCAAAAACTGCCAAGTGCAAATGCGAATGGAAGTCTTTCAAAGTCAGCTACTGCTCGGAAGGAGAGAGGGACGAGAATATGGAAAGAAACCTTGCGCACCAACTTTAGAAACATAACGCTGTTTTTAACCTAAAACAACATAAAATGTACGAAAGCATCTAACCACTTGGCAAAATAACCACTGACGAGGCCTTGTAAAAAAAAAAAAAAGGAAACATGTCTGGTGTAATTCTTTATAATTAAACTGCAGTCAGCTCAAGACGGATAATCAATACTAACAGATAGCTGCGTATTAGTGAAACATGAGTGCGCTGTTTGCAGAGCAGTGGGTGTGGCGAGAGCTTTCACGGTGACGTCACAGTTCTACGGCTGGCCGGAGGGTGACGCCTACCACGTATTTATAGTACCCGTGGAGCGTACGACTGAGGCAGGGCTGCTGTACTCAAGTTACCTACTGATTACGTCGTGGAACACAAGGGGGCTGCTTCTGGGCCTAGTACTCGATCGGAAGATCACTAGCTGAAGGAAGTGCTCCCAGTGAAAATTAAACTGTCTCTCGCCTTGGATTTCATTGCTTTAGCGTTCTAATATGTGCTGGAGAGTGTATAGATCACTGGCTCAATTGCGAATTTTATCTGTACTATTTCGTTTGTCCTGTATAAAGCAGAGCATTGGCTTCGGTTGGGTATTTTAGAAATCTGGGTTTGCGCAAGCCTAATACTATGTTGTATACTTTCCCTGTATTTTGCTAATTGTGAACGTGAATTCATGCCCTTCTGCTGCAGCCTGAATGAGCTTACACTGCCTGATTTAGTGACTAGACAGTCTCCTGTATTAGGCATTAGTGTATTATGAAAATGTGAATTTATCTGTACCCCTTAGCATAACGTTATCTAATCCTATTGGAGCAAGTTAAAATGATTTTTCTTTCTAAGGGCTGAGTTCTTTGGTTGTTGCTTATGCTGTATATGCCTGCTAGTAAACTGAATCACATGTTCTTATGCAGTTACATCAATACACCTTCCAGCAACTTACCGCTCACATTATACTCCAGAGCCACAGTACATACATTCGTTGTGTGTTAGTGCATAGTCTACATGTTTCAACTGACTTCTGTGTAATTGGTTTATGGGTATATATTCATATCTTCAGAGTCTACAATTTTCAGTACATCATTACATGCTATTTCTTGTCTTGTACCCAGGTCAAACTGAGACATTCCAAATTTGTCATTTTCGTATAGGTGCATATAGTACACTATGTTTTATTTATATTTTATATATATTTGAAATAATAATCTTTGTTCTGCTGGCAGTCCTTCCTGATATTGTGTAGGCTCTCTGGCGCGTCAGTGCTCTCACTACGGCCTAGAAAGAATAAAGCCGATTCACAACAAAATGAAAATAAATAACATTACGGAAGAAAAATATTGTGTATGTCAGTGTTTAATATGTGCGTCTTCCTTCAAGTAACGACAGAATATTGTATAAGAGTTTCCAATAAAACTCTTAATTAATTTATTACTTTCTCATGTAGCCGGTACACTTTCCTGTTAGGTGTAATTTTGTCACTCACCAGAGCCCTTTATTTGTACTGTTGGCCACTAAAATGGTAAAGTCATTGAGGTGGCATTGTAGAAATGTCAAACCGACATAAACTGTGCTACATTCTTGTATACATTGCTTTCATTTTCGCTGAAGGCATTGAAATGTCTTGAAAACTACACATCATATCAAAAAATGTCATAATTCTAATTTGTTTGCCTCGGCGGGGGACAAACAATGATACCACACTGGACCCCCGATCCCATCCTGTGCGTGGGTAGCGGGGGACAACTTTGAAATTTTCAATGGGAAAATTTTTTTTTATTGTAGATTACGATTTTACTGCAAAATCGACATACGTCTTGAAACTTCGTGCCAGATTAGAACTGTTTGCAGGACCGACACTCGAACACGGGTCCCGAGTTCGAGTCTCGGTGCTGCACACAGTTTTAATCTGCCAAGAAGGTTCATATCAGCGAACACTCCGCTGCAGAGTGAAAATCTCATTCTGGATACATACGTCTTGTCTGAAGCATTTTCTTTATTTTGCAACACATGGTGCTGTAATCGGAGGAGTAAAAATGGCTACACAATCGTAATTTACGACGTCTGCTCAATGTCCCTTGAATATCCAATGGCACTTAGGACCCTACCTCCATGCTGCGAGTTGAGAACAGGCCAGTATTTCATAACTGCTAATTGGAAAGCCCATTCGCAACGTTGTATTCCTCCGAAATATCGAACTTGGGACTACCCGACGCGCCACTGTGGCCGTGGCTCGAAGCGAATGCTTCTTTACTTTTCGTATTTGAGTAAGTGGTCAAACGCAGTACCGCCAACTTCAATACAATTAGTGATCCACGTTTCAAATGACCATACACAGGACAGAAGCACACCTGTGGAAAGTCAGCAGAGGCGTTTCTCATGCGGTCGACCATGTCTTCAGGGCCTGCTGGGACTTGCTTTCACACCTTATCTTTTAAATATCCCCACAGGCGACGTCAAATCCGGCAACCTAGCGGATCAGTTAATAGTGCGACATCTGCCTATCCACAGACCAGAGTATACACGGACTAACACGTGCCGTGCTACGACTGCATAATGTTCTGGGCAACCGCCATATTGAAACCGCATACATTGTCGAATATCCAGGGCAACATCCTGCAGTAGCGTCCACCAACGTGCCGTTATTAAAATACGGACCAATGAATTATTTCTCCATGACGTCACACCGTGGCATCAATGTTGGACGTTGATGGGCAACTTGCCGTAACCAGCGGGGTCGTCTACACTCCAGTAATGTATGTGATGCTGGTTAACGCTACCACGGGTTGTGAATTTAGAATCATCGGTAAATAGTATGTTGGCACAGAACGTGGGGGTCGTTTGCATTTGTTGATGTGTCCACTCACAAAACACTACCGGATTATGGAAATCTGAACAATGAAATTCTTGATACAGTGACAACTAATAGTGTTGATAATTGCTGCTATACTATCGACGGACATAAGGCAATCGCTGTGTCATTGCCGGGTGCTTATCCATAGGCTATGGTGCACTGCATCTAGTACAGTTACTCCATTGCTTTTCCTGTACGCGTTTCCTTCCTTTGCTTTTGCCGTCCTGTACATTGCCATTCTACATAGAAACGTTCAACACCACTGTAAAAGAACGAAAGAGAGCGTGCTTTCTCTGGAAAGTGCTCGCTATACAAGGCAACAGCAGCCTCAACATTTCTCCTACATTCTACGTACATCATGATATCAGGATCATTTCAGCTTTTTCTTCTGTGGTTGCAACATTCATCGTCCACTTGCACGTCTGTTCTGAAAACGATAGGTACGTATGGAGGCGATAAACACTGCTCAAGTACTGTTATGTTAGAACGCTATCTGCTCTACGTCTGCATGCTATGTGACTCCGGCCACGGTCTATACTACCTGTTATGCGCCTGTTATATGGCCGCCGTGGCGCGTCGATCAGTCATCTGTCCGATATGTCAGAATACAACGCTGGGAATGGGTTTTTCAATAAGAAGTTACGAAGTACTGGCCTCTTCACCGCAGAGGCATGGCACCCACGTGCCATTGCATATTCAAGGGCCATTGAGAAGGATGTCTTTAAGTTACGATTGTCTACCCATTTCTATTCCTGTGATTCCCGCGCCACCTGTGGCGAAACGAAGAAAATGCTTCGTAAAAAACGTATGTACATGTTCATGGTTTTGGGACAACAACCAGCCACAAATTTACTTTCAGTTTCTTTATTCAAAGGGTACGTTACCGTTTTGAAATCGCTGTGATTCATTTTCAGATGGTTTACACGCTTTCTTTATAACATGTAGTATGTTTTTTACAGATTAAATGTCCTAAAATGTAAATGAAACGTAATTGTAAGCATGCCACTCACAGATGGTTGCGTTACAGATTTTCGTTGCATGTGACCTACGTGAAATGTCGGTTTGGAGTGTTCGTTTTCATAATATTCGTCCAACAGATGTGAATACATTCCCACTGCATTCTTATTGTTGCACACGTAATTTTTTCTCACTGAACACTTTAGATTTGTCACTGAGAAGATTTCTACCACGCACCACATGTTTTGATACATACAAAGAGCTTAAAACATATGAGTACCAAAGATGCTATGATATATCGTCAGATTTGAAGATGTCCTATGTTTGGAATGGATCATGTGCATAACTTACGCAAATGAAATGGCTTTTACACTAGTACAGAGACGTTGATTTTTTGAGTAGATACTGTTACATTAACTATAAAGTTGTTCCTTTTCTTTATTTTACATTTAGCATCATGGGAATTATAGTAACATATAAATTTTCTACTTGGTCTGCAGAGAGGCGTACTAATATTATTTGCTTTGGAGGTTGGAAAATAATGTTTTGAAATTTTTCAGGGAAGGGATGTTAGCTAACTCTATTCTTTCGTTAAGGGTATAGTCTGGGGTGCTGTTTTTTTGTGTGTGTATTTCTATTTCTTCTTATACATTCATAGTGGCTACTTTATTAGCTAGATGTAAAACTTTTAAGTTGTTCTCAATGTTTCTCACTGAATGGTTTTCTTCAGCAATATGGGCTGCAAATGCAGATTTGTTCAGGTTACCAAGTTTTATACCATCAATGTCTTCTTTGTATCTAATTTCAAAACTTCTGCCTGTCTGTCAAATGTAGAATTTTGGGCATGTATCACTTCTGAGTTTGAATATTCCTCATTTAAGGTAGGGACTCTTGGAGGTATTTACATCATGGATTATTTTTTGTTGTAATTTATTACTTGTGGAAAAGGCTGATTGTGATATTTTTCTTTTTAAGTAAGTTTGTTGTTTGGTATGATAGTGGACCTATGTATGGGCGAGTAGCATATTTGGGTTTCGCTTCTGTGGCACATTGGTTTGGCTTGAAGAGACTGCTACGAAGTGAATCTGTGGTTTTTATCTGCATTTCGTTATGGAGTTCTTACATTATTATAGGTTTATATACGTATGTCCATTTTGCCATGTAATAGTAACTACAATAAAAAACGAGTTCCAATAGAAAATTTCAAAGTTCCCACACGCCACTCACTCATGGGGTGGGGTGTAGGTCGGGTGCATCATCTTTGGATGTCCCCTCCAAGATAAAAAAAATTGGAAATATAATATTTTTTGATCCTTTGTATAGTTTGTGAGATGTTAAAGTGTTTTTCATTAAAATAAACACCCTGTATACGCTACCGAGCACTGTATGAAAGGGTACCGTCACTTGCATACTGTTTACAGTATAGGATCAAAGGTAACCTATTAGTGAACAGCAGTATCTCGTGAGTCTGCCTTCGCTCTATGACGGTTTGAACTCTACTGGGGACATTTACAACTAGGTGTCTGTATGTCTGTGAAGGAATGGGATTCCATTCTTGCTGAACAGTCGAAACCAGAGTAGGCAGAGATGTTAGACATTAGTGTTCGTAGTGAAGTTGATACTGCCCACAAACCACTGCCTCGCAGGTGTTGCGTTAAGACAGGCTGCTTTGTCTTGATGATGCAGTCATCGACACAGATCTGTTCCTCTGCTGTACACAGTATGCAAATCTGTAAAATCTGTTTTTCGCCGTCCCAGATACAGCGTTTTCTTAAGCGCAGTGTGGTGACCATAGCCTAGTTACGGAGAACATCCCCATATCCTAACACCATCTTGTCCGTGCCCCACTGTTACCATTACAATTCATAGCATGTAACACTCTCCAGACATTTGCGTAGCTCAAACCATTCTACAGGACTAACACGGAGAATAAATCGTGATTCGTCACTGCAAGTCGTTTCCATCCATTCACTGTCCAGTAGCGACACTGTTTACACCTCCTAAAGCGTCGTTTAACGTTGACTACAGACATGTGTAGACTATGAGCAGAAGTACCTCTGTTATCTGTTACCTCCTCACACTAAAGCTACGCGCAGTATCACTGTGAATCATAAATGTATTAGAGATTGTATATTTAATGTACTTGAAACTTTAAACTTGTAACATTTGTTAGTGGCCTTCTATAAAAGAATTCATATTGCTTCAATATAAAAATTAATGCTACTTAACACCACCAACACGCAGTGATTACTCGAATGTATATAGCGCCGACTGTTTTCCCTTTTTTCTTGTGTTAAAAGGAAGGTTTTTTCTATCGTCAGGTTTTCTTAGCTTACATTTGCTCTTATTTCCACAATGAATTTGTAACGATGATCTTTTTGTAAACAGAACATTCTGCACGCTGATTTATGTGCAATACTACTCTGTCAGCAAATGTACTAAAAATGTTATGCCGAATGTACAACTGATAATTTTTATATTTTTAATAGCCTCTTAGACGAATTTTCATACTTACATTATTATAAAATACTGTTACTGAACCCAGGCCGGCCGTGTGACCTAGCGGTTCTAGGCGCTACAGTCTCTAACCGAGCGCGACCGCTACGGTCGCAGGTTCGAATCCTGCCTCGGGCATGGGTGTGTGCGATGTCCTTAGGTTAGTTAGGTTTAAGTAGCTCTAAGTTCTAGGGGACTAGTGACCTCAGACGTTAAGTCCCATAGAGTTCAGAGCCATTTGAACCATTTGAGTTACTCGCTCCCCGCCACAAACTGCATTCGCAAGACCTTTAGTGTCACATGCTAGGACGTAAGTGCCACGGCCGCTCCTCCTCGTGGTACTTAACGTTGTTCAATTGACATTAGCGGTAGTAGGCAGATGGTTGCGTTATTCAACACAACAAAGGCGCATCTCGTATTCAGCGCCATCGTAGACCAATTTTTCTTGGTCACCTGAGTCTGTATATTTGCAGCAGTTGGCCTCAGTCTCTGACAAAGGTACATGAAACTTACGCAAATATTTTGTCTTGAGACGCCTGTTGCATCATGTGATCCAATAAGTGAGTACGTTTACTTCAGAAATATTTTTCTGTTTATGTTTATAAAAATCATTTTGTATCCTGTGTATATATTTCAGGCCAATACTTCTGAAGAAGATATTTTTACAAATATCGTAAGCATGTCCTTCGGATAACAAACTTTTGTTTGCAACTGGCTGGCTGATTCAATCTATTCTGAATTGCACAGTTGCTGTTTCGGAGCCATGTTTAAGATAATACCGCTTGTTCTCGGATGGCGGTGCAGATGGGAATGAATTACGACGTGTTTGGTGCACATTACAGCGATCCTTCCTGGTGGTGATTAGTCGTGGTGGCCAGATTCTTGACGACCTCACGTTCCATACTAGTTCAATTTTGAGGTACTGGCACATGCGAATGCCCCGCGAATCTGGATACCGATAATGCACGATTCGACCAGCCGGCAATGGACATCCACAATGGGGCCCCTCCCAAACTCTTGCCAGTCGCTGACAAACGCTGTCTCGCAAGCATCTTTGCGTCCTTCACGGCGACCACTCAGTACCTGACGCTGTTCTCGCCTCTCATGTACCCTACCATCTGTGGTTGCAACACTGAACACCAACAACACCAATGCACTCTGGTAGGTGCTCCAGATGTCACAAAGAACTGCAGCTCTGAAACTCTAATCACTTCAAACCCACCTATGTTGTGTACATGTATGAAGTCACATTGAATCAGGTTATGTCTTCTAGGTGCTTCAGTTTTTTTTTCCCAGTCAGTGTGATAGAGGGGAGTCCGGAAAGTGGGGACGAATATTGAAGTGCTATAGAAAATAGAAAATTTATTGAAAATGTGATTTTTTTTACGAACACTGAAACGTCCCCTTAGAAAAATTATACACGACTGTGCTTAAACTGACACACAATATTTTTTTTTTTGCGCAACGCAATCTGACTTTCAGTAATCCCTACAAGAGAATGGCCCTGACTAACATTAAGCTATACCTTTCACAAATCACTTACCTCACAAAAAATCTTCGTTACTCGAACTACTGCAATACAGCGAGCACCACTACTGCTAGCTAAATAAAAGATTCAAACTACTGAAGGCACTAACTACTGATAGGCATAGTTAGCGAATGAAAGATTTTAATAGAGAACAAACAATGTATTTACCTTAATAGTCATAATATATATATATCAGTTCATGACACCAATTCTTACAAATTTCAAAACTCCTCCATCTCTCTCCCCACATCCACCACTGCTGGCGGCTCACCTCCAACTGCGCAACGCTACGCGCTGTAAGCATCCAGCTGCCGCTGCCCAACACTACAATGGCAGACAACAATGCAAACCAGCCACAGACTGCACACGGCACAGCCAGTGATTTTTCATACAGAGCGCTACGTGGTGTTGGGGTTACCAATAAAAATACTTAAACACCCTACTTACAACACATTACGAAATTTTCCCGTTCATGTATGAAAAATTTGATCCTCCATATGACCATCCAAGGCCGCATGGCAACGAGCAATGCGTTCATTGAAGTTCTCGATGTCGCGTTCACAAACATCTGGTGGGTTGGCGTTAATAACCCTTTTATTTCATCCTTCAGTTTGTGCGTTATTTGTAGTTTGTTCACGTACACTCTTGATTTGACAAATCCCCGCAAAAAAGCCACTAGGCGTAAGGTCGCATGATCTCTCGGGCCATTATCGGTTGCCACGCAGAGAGACAATTTTTTTAAGGAGACTTTTCATTCAGGAAAGCAATCGTTTCACATGTGTGACATGTCGTAGCATTTTGTTGAAACCAAACATCGTCATTTTCATCAATAAGAGGGAAAAACAAATCAAGAAGCATGTTTCGTTAGAGTTCGCCGTTGACAGTGACGCCAAGTTAATCGTCTTCTTGAAAAAATGTGTGGACTCCTACTGCCCAGAACCCACACCACTGTCTTGCGTTGCGGATCCATCTCACCTTCCACAGTCAGTCGCGGACTTTCGTTACAACAAATTCCGCAGTTCTGCTTATTTATGTCCCTACCGTGGTGTAAGTGAGCCTCATCTGAGACAGTTATTCTTTCTGTGAAGTCCTCGAGCAAATCGATGTCTCTTTCCGTGATTTGCAGGCTTCAACTCTTGTGTAAGTTGAATCTTGTACGTATGCATTTTCAGATCTTTTGAAAAGATATTTGCAGTGAACTTGGTGATTCAATTGTTGAGCTCGCCGGCGAACCGATTTTCTAGGAGTTAATCTCACATTGTCGAGCACGACAGCAATATTTTCTTGTATTCGAATAGAATGCGGACGTGCTGCTTTCTTAACGTTTGAAACAGAACCTGTCGTCTCAAACTTCCGAATGGAATTCCGAACTGATGATTCGGTTGGATCAGCATTACGTCCGAGTGTCATACGCAATTCGTGAACGGGGAACAATAGTTTTTTATCACTTGGATACGTTGCTCAGTTGTCATCTGCTCCATTACGAAAATAAACGTCAAACAACAATGTTCACCACACAAAATCTCTCAGGCTACTAATGGTAAGGATCACAGATAACAAACAGGAAAAAATCACGGCTGCCAACCGTCATATGAGAAAATGGCGCAAAATTCAAATTCGTCCTTCCTTCCTGGACACCGCTTTTAAATTCGTTGAGACAGGTAGCTAAAGTAAAATACTGTTGTCTTAAAAAAAAAAAAAAGAAATAGTCACTCAAAGACACTTATTATAATGCAGAGGCCCTTACTTTACAGAATGTGTAGGATAGAACTAGGTGTTCAGTGTGGGAATGAGAAACCATGGCAGACACGAAGTGTGCTATCGAATTTGGAAGGAGTGGTACAATTTCGGTGTAAAAGATAACCAGTTGACAGAAACGTTGTATTAAATCTTTGTAGGTATAGGGCGTTTGGTGGAGAGATGCAATCCTCATTTTCGACCAGTTAGAATTGTAGAAAAATTAGTGTGTCGTGCACTTTTTGTTGGATAGTTACTGCGTGAGGTTTGCACATTACTTTACCGTCGAGAGTTAGTTCCAAGTATCGTAGACTTTTACTTAGACTTATAAGACGACAGTATATGGCGAGGTATAAATCATGGGAGTGGAAGCGGCGGTTATTTCGTAGTATAATTATTCCATGCGTCTTATTGGGGACGAAATGAATGCATCAGTAGGTGAACTGCTTGAAGTGGCGTTGTAGGGATGGCAGGGACTTCTGGAGGATGGCTAAAATTAATTTTGACTCTCAGTGCACAGACAACTGTCGGACGGACACGATGTCTGTACAACTAGCAGGCGTACAGAGATAGGACTAAGCAGTAAAGAACAAGAAAATACGCGGCGACCTAGCAAAAATGCCCTTTTCGCTGAGTGCAGGGAACGCAATAATACCAGTACTGTGTGGGTGCCCAGTAGCTGTACGAGGCGTGCAATTAACGGAGATGTCACCAGCAGGCCGCTTCAGTGACCTGTAGTGTGTGTTTGTTGGATAATTGGATAGACAGCGGCTCGGCTCGGCTTTCGTTGTCCGCGCCTTTTTGTTGCCCAACTTATGAATGCCGGTCTTACTGAAATATTCAGTTCCACTCGAACGGTATCTTCTTACACCCATCAGGACTATCGGCGCAATCATGTATTCTATGATAACATACTATTGTCATTCGTGTGTAATATATCGAAATTGATGGCAGTAATAATTGTCTACATAGTTTACTAAATTTCGGTCACTCTCTCCAAAAAGGGCAAGTAGATAAAATCCTGAATAGAAAATTATATTGAAACGCCACTGTTTACCCTTTATTCTGCGGAACACGACAGGGACTCTCTTTGAACATCTCGCGCAACCATAATGTTCGAAATACAGAAGCGCAAATTTCGACTTAGGTTATTACGAAATTACACTACTGGCCATTAAAATTGCTGCGCCGCGCGGGATTAGCCGAGCGGTCCAGGACGCTGCAGTCATGGACTGTGCGGAGGTTCAAGTCCTCCCTCGGGCATGGGTGTGTGTGTTTGTAACTACTATAATTTATATTAAGTGGTGTGTAAGCTCAGTGACTGATGACCTTAGCAGTTAAGTCCCATAAGATTACACACACATTTCAACATTTTTGAAAATTGCTACACCACGAAGATGACGTGCTAAAGACGCGAAATTTAACCGACAGGAAGTAGAAAAAGTGATATGCAAATGATTAGCTTTTCAGAGCATTCACACAACGTTGGCGCCGGTGGCGACACCTACAGCGTGTTGACATGAGGAACGTTTCCAACCGATTTCTCATACACAAACAGCAGTTGACCGGCGTTGCCTGCTGAAACGTTGTTGTGATACCTCGTGTAAGGAGGAGAAATGCGCACCATCACGTTTCCGACTTTGATAAAGGTCGGAATGTAGCATATCGCGATCGAGGTTTATCGTATCGCGACATTGCTGCTTGCGTTGGTCGACATCCAATGACTGTTAGCAGAATATGGAATAGGTGGTTTCAGGAGGGTAGTAAGGAACGCCGTGCTGGCTCCCAACGGCCTCGTATCACTATCAGTCGAGATGACAGGCATCTTATCCGCATGGCTGTAACGGATCGTGCAGCCACGTCTCGATCCCTGAGTCAACAGATGGGGCGTTTGCTAGACAACAACTATCTGCACGAACAGTTCGACGACGTTTGCAGCAGCATGGACTATCACCTCGGAGACCATGGCTGCGGTTACCCTTGACGCTACATCACAGACAGGAGCGACTGCGATGGTGTTCTCAACGACGAACCTGGGTGCACGAAACGTCATTTTTCGGATGAATCCAGGTCCTGTTTACAGCATCATGATGGTCGCATCCGTCTTTGACGACATCTCGTCGAACGGAGATTGGAAGTGTGTATTCGTCATCGCCATACTGGCGTATCACCCGGCGTGATGGTATGGAGTGCCTTTGGTTACACGTCTCGGTCCCCTCTAGTTTGCATTGACGGCACTTTGAACAGTGGACGTTACATTTCGGATGTATTACGACCCCTGGCTCTACCCTGCATTCGATCCCTTCGAAACCCTACATTTCAGCAGGATAATGCACGACCGCATGTTGCAGTTTGTGTGCGGGCCTTTATGGATACAGAAAATGTTCAACTGCTTCCCTGGCCAGCACGTTCTCTAGATCTCTCACCAATTGAAAACGTCTGGCCAATGGTGGCAGAGTACCTGTCTCGTCACAATACTCGTGATGAACAGTGGTATCGTGTTGAAGCTGCATGGGCAACTGTACCTGTACACGCCATCCAAGCTCTGTTTGGCTCAATGCCCAGGCGTATCAAGGCCGTTATTACGGCCCGACGTGGTTGTTCTGGGTACTGATTTCTCAGGATCTATGCACCCAAAATGCGTGAGAAGGTAATCACTTGACAGTTCTAGTCTTTATATATATAATTCTACTGTAGGTGTGTATGTCACTGAACTCCTTCTAAACGGCTAGACCGATTTGAATGAATTTTTGTGTATGCATTCAAGTGGGAGCATGGATTATATTATGTGTGTTTCGTTATTTTGACATTTTCATTTTTTTACGGTGTCTTTGGATATTTCAAGTGTCACATTCCAGTGAATATTAAGTGTATTATATCCACATAGAAGTTACGTACATAAAACAATGCCATGTCATCGTGGACGAGTAGGAAAGATTGGGCGACGGACTCGGAATTCATAAATTGTCCAGTGGCGTCGGTTAAATAGATCGGCAGATGATCAATAGACGTATAATGAAAATTTAAGAAACCAGGCTGCAATCAGAAAGTCAAGAGCAACGCAACGAGTGCCTTCGAGCTAATGCATTGAGACAAAGACTGGACCGTCAACGTGTCACTGACACATCCAGAACGCGTGAACAACAGCATTTGCAAGTGTATCGCGCATTGACACGTGCAGCCCTTCTTCGCCTTGCGTTTGAATATGAGTCGAACATCGACTATTCGTCACATTCACAAATTGTAATCGGTGCTATGAACAAACAATGCCAACACTCTCATGCACTCAAATACAAAGGTGAATCTGCAGGTTTCTGCTGCGCGTTTGGAGAAGTTGTATTGCCACCACTGAATTCACCGCCGGAACCATTCAATTCAAGCTTTCAAGTGACATCATTTGTGAGCAACAAAAATCGTTCTGAATGAGGATGTTCGCAATTTTCACTCAACGTTTAAGCTTCAGGGCCAAGTGTATCATCAAATTGGTTCTTTAATGCCGATGCCTGATACCGATTCAAAATTTCTGCAAATATACTTCATGGGTGATGAGGAGCAGCAAATAAACGCACGCTGACAGTAGAATCATATTGAGCAGATGGGGAGTGAGAAATTGTGGGTATTTTAGAACCGTTTTTACAGAATCACAACCAGTTGGTCCAGTTGTTCATTACCGTTTCAAACAGACTGCAAAACGACAACTATACAGCAGACAAAGTACCATCTGGGCAGCACGCGGGCCGATATAATGCACCGACCATTAATGAAGTTGCAGTTGCTATGGTTGGTGACGCATTTGAACGTCGAGATATACGAATCCAATGCAGAGATAACACAGTGCATACGATTGAAGACAGTCATCACTGTTACGACGCTTTGCAATATCCACTGATATTTTGGGAAGAAGGAGAACATGAGTATCAATTAAACATCAAACAAAAAAATGCAGGATAACGATTCGGGTCCATTAGTATAATATATTTGTCCAATGAATACCCGTTTATCATCTGCATTTCTTCTTGGTGTAGCAATTTTAATGGCCAGTAGTGTAGTTGTTTCTGGGTGATGCTCCTGCTATAATGTTTATAAACGCCCCATCATCTCGCGTGCGGCGTGATTGTGAACTTGTAGTAGATTGTGTATCTGGATTCGATACAAATTCAATGCCCGACAAGACTCGCACAGTCAGTGCAATGGAGCACAACATTATCTTCCAGTCTACTTTCGCAAGGTGGGATGATTCAAGTAAATTCGGATTGGTTGTGTGGTGCCACGTGAGGAATCTCAATTACAACATTTCTGTGGAATTGAAAGAACACCAAGAAGATCAAATTTTGCAGACTATGGTAGCAACTGATGTTTTGGTTGATGGAGGTTTTATTGTGAAACCCGGCATTCAGGTACAACATTTTAGCGATGCAGTTCTTGATAAAGTACAGTCGGATTATTGTGTAATCGAATACAGAAGATGTGCTACATCGGTCTGCCATCTGATTGCCGTCGCAGCAAAAATGCAGATCTGTCCAATACTTTCATTTCTGTTGCTTTGATTTGGAGCACCTATTACCCCTACACCCAACATTCGAACATTGCCCACTGAATTTTGCACGAAGGTTTAGTGGTAGCAGTCACCCCATTGTGCAGTTATAGGGTACCCTGACATAGGCCATAGCGGTAAACGTAAAGATGTTCTTCATTGAAGCCCCTTGTGTTACTGAGTTGCGAATCATGCTTGTCATAACGATCCTATTTGAAACGATTAAACCATTTTGTGAGGTGGTTCCTTTCGTCAGTACTCACCTTATATATGGCAGAAATGTTTCGAGCTGCCTTCTCTTGCCGTCACGTGCGCTGTAGTTCATACGTCTCGAGCTCCATGGTTGACGACGGCTGGCGCATCGGCTATACTCGAGCTCTCTCACAGAAATCTTCATGGAAGTATCTGGTTTAGAAAATTATGTAAATTATCTTTATCTTTAGTTGGAGAGACACTTTTACCACGTAGACCGCTTAAAAAGTAAACGAATGACAGTCTCAAAATATCGACTTCACGTTTACTCTGGATTACGTTAACCACATGGTCAGTAGCATACACAGCGCTGCAAGAGATCAAGAGGAAAGCAACGCTTCCTTACAGTAATTTCCTCATTCTTCATGTGAAAAGCTCTTATGACTTCATTTTAATGCGGAGTGGCCGAAGGGTTCTAGGCGCTTCAGTCAGGAACCGCGCTGCCGCTACGGTCGCAGGTTCGAATCCTGCGCCGGGCATGGATGTGTGATGTCCTCAGGCTAGTTAGGTTTAAGTAGTTCTAAGTTCTAGGGGACTGATGACCTCAGATGTTACGTCCCATAGTGCTCACAGCCATTTGAACCAATTTGAATCATTTTAATGATTAACAAATCACGGCGGAAATAGGCATTGGGTAGTCGATGCGATGGTGAACGGCGATGAGTTAGAACAAGGGGATCAATGTATATAACAGTGTGTAACCGACGTATAGGAAGTTACAATTAACGTCCACAATGGGATTGTCGGTCGTCTGTTGGAAGAACGTTTAACATATGGGTTCGATTCACATTCACGACAATGATTTTTAGCAGTCGCAACAGACACTTTTCGCCTCTGATAATAGCGGTAGGGAGATGGCGGCAATTTCGAATATTGGTGGGAATTTCTTTGCACCAGAGGTGCGCTGACGTCCCACCACACCCTCCACCGAGGCACTGGCGCGAAATCAATTACGGTGCTCTATCTGGGTCTTAAACATCGATCTTCCTGGACGGAAAGCTCAAGTGCACCCCCTAACACAATTACTCCACCAGAGGCACTTGGAATTGGTGGGAAATTAAAAATGGTAGGGCCCTTTCCGGCAATCGTACCACGCTCCTTTTGGATGGAAAGCTCAAGTGCACCTCCCCCCCTTCCCCCCCCCCCCCCATCACTCAACTGTCCAGAGCATGGAGAGGAAGGTTAGGTTAGAGCACTTTAATTATTTTGGTTGGAAAACTGACATAAAGATCAGTACTAATTACGTAATTAGTCATAAAGATAGGGTCCATTACACAAGTATATACATAGCGCTACACAAGGACTGCCTAAAACTGCGTACAGCTCAAAACTTCACGATACCATACAACTGGTGTTCTACTGCTGCGAAAAAATGTCACAATACCACTCGAAACTAGTGACAGACATTCACCTACAAGCTTGCGGAAAAAAGGCACGGGTCTAAGGTACTTTATTAATTCTTTTTGGCGGGAAATATTTTCAACTAATGAGACTCTTGTGTTGGACAGAGAGGAGTTTAATAAATGTACTACCTGTAGGCATACCGCTGAGGAAAGTATTTACCGTTGTTTGACGCCAGAGTTCGCTACAGACGCATGATCAAAAACCACCATGCAGCTCAGGTAATCGAAGCCAATACACTCTGCCACAACTGATGGAAAAAATGCGTCACTGTTCTAATTACACTTAGAAATTATTGTGAAAAAACAAGGAGTCGTAATGAATGGCTCATAATGCAACACATGTACTGGGGAGAATCAGCGTCCCAAAAACACTGCAGAGAAGGCAGTAGTTGAGCTTGCGTT
This sequence comes from Schistocerca gregaria, assembly GCF_023897955.1. Lineage (NCBI taxonomy): Eukaryota > Metazoa > Arthropoda > Insecta > Orthoptera > Acrididae > Schistocerca > Schistocerca gregaria. The sequence goes on from NC_064920.1 coordinate 101,728,011, forward strand.
CTCCTGTCGAAATTCAAGGAACTCTTACCTCTCCTCATCGCCCCCCCCTTTCCCTCCATCATTCCATCCTTCCACCCACATACAAAGGGAGGGGGGTGGGGGGACACAGGCTTTTTCCAACATCCAGCTGCTCCGCCAAACACGCCTTGCGGCACGAGCTTGCTGCGGTCGCTCCTTTGTAAACACAGTAATATATATAGTCAACTAAACAATAAGAGATAAACGGCTGGCCGTCCCAAGTGCAAAATGTTCATCTAAAGTACGAGAGTCGCCCAGAAAGTAATGCACCACATTTTTTTCTGAGCCGAAAACAGTGCTACGAATGTGATAATACGTATGTATTATCTGAAGTCCGCCGAGTGAGCGTGCCAAGTTTCTGTCACTTCTGACAGATTGTGTAGCTGGAAGTCAGTTTCCAATTGGCGTCTGTATGTGAAGCACGTTAGAAGCAATGTTCTGTCATTGAATAATCTCACTGCAGAGAAAACGCTTGTGCCAAGTCTATGGAGCATCTGCAGTCGACAGAAGTACAGTTAGTTATTAGGAACCGAGGGTGAGAAAAGGCAGATCGACAGTGCTCCAGGATTTGCAGCAGTTGGGGACACCATCCACAGCTGTCACACCTGACATGTTGCAACGAGCTGATATTGTCATTCACCAGGAGAGACACATTACGACTCGGCAGTCGGCGCTGCAACTGTCAGTGAGCAAAGGACGTTCGCCCAGCGAAACACTGGCTCCATCACCATGGCAACGATTGGTACCAACAGGACCCAAAAAAATGGCTCAAATGGCACTGAGCACTGTGGGACTTAACATCTATGGTCATCAGTCCACTAGAACATAGAACTACTTAAACCGAACTAACCTAAGGACATCACAAACACCCAGGCATCACGAGGCAGGGAAAATCCCTGACCCCTCCGGGAATCAAACCCGGGAACCCGGGTGCGGGAAGCAGGAACGCTGCCGCACGACCACGAGCTGCGGCCAAACAGGGCACATACGCCCTTGTTCCGCACTGGAGGAATGCCACAGAACAGGATGGAGATTATGTGGAAAAATAGGGCGTGTAGATAAAACACCATTATCAATGTCGACAAAAGCTACACACACAATAGAGCGAGACACTGGCACCCCCGAAACAAAACGCGATTTATTAGGGCTATCCTGATTGCGGATTGTTTGTCTAAAGGGACAGCCGCGACCTCCTACTGAACTCCGCCACATCGCCGTTGAGAACACTGAATTGTAACATTTGCATTTAACATCAATGCAACTCCCATAATCAAGCATCTATTAAAAAAGGAAAACACAATCGCGCCGATAATATATGTCCTCTTTCCATGAAAAAAGGCGCAGTACATTTTCTTTTAGTTTTATGGGCAAAATCGGTATAGCTTTTACGTTCAACTTCAGGATACAGTTCGCATCTCATTATTTTACCATATCCAACGAAGTACTCCGCCGCATTTTCAGATGATCAGCAGAGACATGTCCACCCTGCATAAAATTAGGAAAAGACTTTCACCATTTTGATGCGAAAATTAGCGATCACCGCAGAATGTCCTCCCTATTTCAAAACCATCATCGGAATAAGGAAAAGCAAAAATTTAAACTCCAACATCTATTTGAATCAATTTGTTTTCACTTTGATGGCCAAATTACACGACCTGAGAGTGTCTCTCGCATATAAATCAGTGTCTGTAAATAAAATCATAATGCACATGTGTATTATACACCCGTTGAACAACATTACTGATTACAGTTATTAACGCCATTAGCTAAAATGGTAGAAGGAAAAACAATGCAGTCATTTTATGGTTAACAATAAGAAGTTGTAATCCAACAGGACATAGCTGTTTTGTACACTATGGCCTGTCTCGTTTGGCCAATGTGAAGCTATGTCATACTGGTGTTCACAAAATAATGCCTGTCTTGTAACAGAACCTCCTATAAGATTCTACCACGTGAATCCTGTACATCGAAACCAGTTACCGTCTGTGTGTAAACATTTAACATCTTTTTGCATAACTGACCTCTATCTACATGTCTGTAAAGTTTCTATCATACAGCAGCAGATTCTAGCTTTCTAGTTTTGTAAGCAATTTGATCATCACAGTCTGTTTCACACAATCTACTCACATGGTAGGAAAGAAAAAGGCTATCATTTCTAGGTTCCACAAAGAGCTACAATTCAGGTGTTGTCTACATTATAATTAGAGTTAATGAAGTATGAAATAATGTAGGACATGCGGTGACACCTATTTTTTAAACAGGCAACCGTGACTATAATAAAAACATGTCATGATTCCGTGAGAATGAGTAGCCGATTCTAGTTGTTTAAGCAAAATGGGTGTAGTTTAGAGACACCAAACTTCGGTCCGTTATAGCACTCTTCGTAACAGAACCTCCTATCAGATTTTACTGCGGCTCTCACATCCAATATAAAAACAATTAACGTTCGTTGTTCGTTATTGAGCATGTTACATATGCGTGAATCGTTGCACTGGATCTGGAGGCCAGTGCTCGAAGCCGTTTGCACAGATCTGCACAAACTCTCCGTTACAGTACTAAGATTGTTGCATTCTGCACGATCGATCCTTCGGAAATCACACGGGTTTAATAATTTGGCACTTTTAGGTGCAGAACCGTGTAATCATCGGAGTGTGTGTTTACGCACTACGATCATTTCTCTCATGTTTGACTTTCCTGATAATGACGCTGAACAATGGATAATGCTTCACGATTGATTGTAGTGTTGATTTATTTCAAATGTTTCAACTCCAGCTGTCTGTAACTCCATCATGAATAAACCACATGCTTCTTTTTAACTGTATTTTATACCAACGCGACACTCTCATGTCTACTACACACCGATATGAGGTGCTATCCTCCTCAACACGCATCCATTTAGCGAGATCTTGTGGTTTTAGATGAGTGCCATGCGTAAGATTGGTATTGCAGGGGGGATTGGTCAAGGGCAATGTGGAAGGGATCTGTCAATCTCCGACTTTATCCTACGAATGCAACAATACAGTATGGCGCCCATCCATATAGAGAAAGATCACCAGTCGTAATCATACACTACTGGCCGTTAAAATTGCTACACCATGAAGATGACGTGCTACAGACGCGAAATTTAACCGACAGGAAGAGGATGCTGCGATATGCAAATGATTAGCTCTTCAGAGCATTCACACAACGTTGGCGCCGGTGGCGATACCTACAACCTGCTGACATGAGGAAAGTTTCCAACCGATTTCTCATACACAAACAGCAGTTGACTGGCGTTGCATGCTGAAACGTTGTTGTGATGCCTCGTGTAAGGAGGAGAAATGCGTACCATCAGGTTTCCGACTTTGATAAACGTCGGATTGTAGCCTATCGCTATCGGTGTTTATCGTATCGCTCTAAACATTCATGGTGGTGTCTGATTGTACTATATTGTGTCTCCCTACCACTTTCGCGCAACGACGCTCTGAGCGTGTTTTTAGGGAATTAACTAGTTAGAACCTGGGACCTGTTGCTGGTAAGGAGACGCCAGACCACACATGACATGTAGAATTCAGAAGAGTTCAGTGAGACTATCGATGATATAACCAAATACTTAATGATCTCAGCGTCAGCTCCACTGCACTCCCTGTAAAAGAATCTTAATACTAACTAAATTTAGTGGAAAGGGTTCAAGGCTTTCCTATTTTTAGTTAGCTGGTAAAATAACGTCGAAAAAGCAGTTAAGTTTACCATTGGAAATTTTATTCTACTCACAAAACATCGTTTATAAATTGCACTATTGATAAAAGGAAATATTTTAATACAGGATGGTAAAAACCAACTGCGTTCAACAAAAATGTGAACGAATATTCCCTAAATGGGTTTCCAAGTTCTACAATCGATCGAACGATGACCTATGCCATATCACATCTATAATCTAGGTTTAAATTAAGTTTCACAAAAGAGAAAATTATCAAAATGGTCTACAGTGACCCTCAATTATCTTTAATTACTTATCTAACCTGTCGTAAATTAAAGTGGCTGATGTGGCTTCTCAATAACTATAAAATAGAAAAATCATCGCGTTTCAGATCTTTACTTCAAGTGGCAAATGTGAACACCATGAGTTTTAATTAACGATCGACACTAGTATTACGCAAAAAGGGGGTGTAACAGATGAGACTTCTGCAGTTCTGAGTGAAGCCTTATGCGCTCAAAAATGCGGCATCGCGTGCGTTCATTACCTTGTCGGTGTTAAGGCAGCGTCAGGGCGGCGGCGGCCGGCGCTGCAGCCATCCAGCTCGCCGTCTCGGAACCAACTCTCTACTAACTTCTCCTTACTACAATTTACCGAAGTTAGTTTAAAAAAACTATCTGGCTATGTTTTCATCTGACCAATCAGGGTCTCAATGTTAACCTTAAGCTCCGCCTACAAAAATTCTGTCTATCCAATGGGAAACGTTATACTTTTCGTGGTGGGGCAATGTTTTTAAAGTTTGCAACGTAACAGAGACGCTAAAAAGTCTCACGCTAAAACCTGCAGCTAGTGTGGTCCTTTAAGCGTTATCGTGAGATCTATACTGCTCTTCTGGAGGGCTCTATCTTTTAACATGGGCTGGGGAGTGATCCTAATGTAACAGACAAGCGAAAAAGTCTCACGCTAAAACTTGCGGGTGGTAGTGGCCCTTTTTGTGTTATCGTAAGATCTATACTGATTTTCTGGAGGGCTCTAGCTTTTAACATGGGCTGGGGGTTGTCCTTGACATACCTGAGACGCGAAAAAGCCTCACGCTAAAACGTGCGGGTTGTATAGTCGTACAGGTAGCTCGAGGCGTGGGTGCCCAGCCCCTCCCTTATCTAGCTTAACACGGTTCTGCTCTCGGCTTCTGTCCTCGTTTCTCCCCTCGGAACTGCGTCTGCCTCACGGTGGGAAGGTACGACATGCATTTAGGCATTCTTGTGTTAGTCTGTGGTATTCCATTTGCTCACTCGTTACTCGTATTACTTTGGTTAATTTAATGTCACGATTTATTCGGAGCTATGTGACATACTAGTAGATTTGCTTATCATGTCAGGGTTTTCATGTAAGGTGTTAGATTTGCCTGACACCTTACATCGCGACATTGCTGCTAGCGTTGGTCGAGATCCTATGACTGTTAGCACAATATGGAATCGGTGGTTTCAGGAGGGTAATAAGGAACGCCGTGCTGGCTCCCAACGGCCTCGTATCACTAGGAGTCGAGATGACAGGCATCTTATCCGCATGGCTGTAACTGATCTTGCAGCCACGTTTCGATCCCTGAGTCAACAGATGGGGACGTTTGCAAGACAACAGCCATCTGCACGAACGGTTTGACGACGTATGCAGCACCATGGACTATAACCGTTGACGCTGCATCACAGACAGGAGCGTTTGCGATGGTGATTTCTTAGGATCTATGCACCCAAATCGCGTGAAAATGTAATCACATGTCAGTTCTAGTAAAATATATTTGTACAATGAATACCCGTTTATCATCTGCATTTAATCCTGGTGTAGCAATTTTAATTGCCAGTAGTGTAAAACCTGCTTTATGATTGATGTACTGGAAACATGTAGATAACATCTTTGCGTCGATGTAGTTCAAATGGCTCTAAGCACTATGGGACTCAACTGCTGTTGTCATTGCCGTGGTCATTAGTCCCCTAGAACTCAGAACTACTTAAACCTAACTAACCTAAGGACATCACACACATCCATGCCCGAGGCAGGATTCGAACCTGCGACCGTAGCAGTCGCACGGTTCCGGACTGCGCGCCTAGAACCGCGAAACCACCGCGGCCGGCGTCGATGTAGTACGCTGTGCGGTATACTTTGGTGGACATGGTCGAATGGATGTACTGCACAGTCATCTAGCTGCATTCGCAATCTAGTGCATGCTACTTACAGAGTAGTGGAGGGGCGATTTAGTGACGATGCAGAAAGTGAGAAGCATTCTACCGTGACACTGACTGGCATTGAAATTATGGCACAACAGGATAAATTGGCAATACTGATCCCACTATGAACTGCGGTGTGTGTTACAGCACGCCGTCCCATCGACCTATATGAACGGTGCCTTTCCCATCCCGTCTGGCGACTGGTAAACTGTTGATTACCGCATAGTGATTGACTGACATCACTTGGTTGCAATGGAGACAGCCTTGGCGTAACACTGGATATCTCCTACTTGGCCGTCCGGTGTGGCCGAGCGGTTGTAGGCGCTTCAGTCTGTCACCGAGCGACCGCTACAGTCGCAGGTTCGAATCTTGTCTCGTGCATGGGTGTGTGTGATGTCCTTAGGTTAGTTAGGTTTCAATAGTTCTAAGTTATAGGAGACTGATGGCATCAGATGTTAAGTCCCATAGTGCTCAGAGGCAATGTGTCCTACTTGTTACTGTGGAGCATGGGATTAAATGTAAATTTCATCACTTTCAAACAGTTGTTTGGAAGCGTTCCTCAATACTGGAGACTCATTATGTTTCCTTATGCAGCTATGCTCTCAACAAGTTTTTGTATTTATATTTTTTTACACCATTAAGGTGACAGTACCTCTTTTATTTGTACTACATTGCGCGTGTTGGGAACAGCACTCTCTGTCGATGGTAGACACCGAAACATTAATCATATGCATGACTTCATAATAAAACAATGCTCTTCAAAACGGAACACCAAGACACCCAGTACCCTATCGCTGTGGAAGAAGAGAGAGATAAACTGTACAAGTCATTACCATCTGATAGCTGTTGGAAATGCCCTACAATACCGCAAACTCTTAAATCTTCGATATGTTGCCATGTCTTCCACATATTTGTCAATGAGAAACATCGCCTCTATGTTTTATTTCTACCAACATGTGTGTTGAGGATATGCATAGCACTATGTGATTCCCAGCTTTCTGTAAGCGCCAAAGGATCGTAACGCGTTAATATCGGTTTAGCATCAGGAAAACACATGCTGTCATCTGAGGGTTGGGCTAGGCACGGTCGGGGGGAGAGGGCGGGTGGAGAATGAATTGATCAATTTATTTAATTTTTATATCTGTTAGATATCAATTTGATATCAAAATAGCACCGGCATCGTCATCTGCCTACTACCGCCAATGTCAATTGAACAACGTTAAGTACCACGAGAAAGAGCGACCGTGGCACTTACGTCCTAGCACGTGACACCAAAGGTCTTGCGAATGCAGTTTGTGGAGGGGAGCGAGTAGCTCAAATGGTTCACATGGCACCGAGCACTATATCTGAGGTCATCAGTCCCCTAGAACTTAGAACTACTCAAACCTAGGTAACCTAAAAACATCACACACATCCATGCCCGAAGCACGATCCGAACCTGCGACCGTAGCGGTCGCACGGTTCCAGCTGAAGCGCCTAGAACCGCTCAACCACTCCGTCCGGCGAGTAACTCATTCAGAGGAGTTAAATAATTTTTGTCTGCTCGCTTCAGTGTATGCAAGCTCTCCATACCACACAATAAAATTAAGACCTTTAGAGTGGTACCTTTTCAACTAAATATTTTCTGTGGGGCCTGTAGGGAGCCGAGGGTTTGCGATGTGTATTAGACAAGCCGACGAGTGTCACGTCAGAAGTTCGTTGTAGGGCCGGTATATCTCGTTGACTATCCACAGTACAGGGTAGCGTCGTGGCTCCAGTTCCACATTAAACACGACTTACAGTCACTACTGACTGGAGGTGAGTCAATTTCGGTGGGACCATGACGGAAACAGAATTCGCAGAAAGTAGAAATTTAGTCACCAATAATATCTCTTACACTAAAAAGTTTATTTTATTTAATCAGTCAACCGTCATTTAAGGTTATAGTGCTGTACATAATTGTATTGGAACTTAAGATGTAGAAAATATTGACGCTGGACTGGCATTCCATCTCAAATCAGGCAGCTTTAGCAGGGCTGAAATGTCCTTGATGAATTTGTTGCGATGACATGCAAATTCTGTTCCATGTTCGAGGTTTCTGAGCTCTTCTGACTCACCCATCCTGGAGTTTGTTCCTCTCTACTGACGACACAGTACTCTCCGCCTCCCTCTGTACTGGCGGATCTGCTTCTCGTGACATCTAGTGGTCAATCCCAAATACTTTTGTCTAAATAGTGTAATATAATGATACAAGTTAGTAAAATTTAACTGATGTCCTCCCGAAGTAAAGCACTTCATTGGGCAACTAGACGGCAAGCGAACAAACAGCCAACAGGGTGAAATTAGTGCTAAGATGCCAAACTTCTTCAAATTCCGATGCGGGAAGTTTCGAGTTGTGGATCGGAACTATGAGTACGTGACTCAGTATGCCGGTTATTCTGAAACTAGAAGAGAGACACAGGCGACTAAAGAAGTCATTTAGTTTTAAAATAATATATCTAACATAAGTGAAATTCTAGTTTTAATTCTAGGTCTTTAATACATTTTCATAAATATTTTCGCAAGCGCCTATATTAAATTTTTGAGTCTGGCAATTTTTGAATGGGTTTTACTTAAGACGGCCGAGGTCAGTGTAGAACGTTTTGTGCATATGGATGAGAATTGAGGGTAAGTGACCGTGTATCCTGACTAGCAATGAAACATAATTTATTAATTTTTCATTTATTTTTCAAATCATATTTCTGACATGAGTGACATTTTTCCACTAAATATTGTTTTTGATTAGAACTTCATAAAAATTTTCACAAGTTCCCATACTGAATTTTGCAATCAGCATTGCACGTAGCATTTTAACTTTATGTGAAGTTTTTCCCGATGTCCACACCGTATTCATCAACGAAAATACTCGTTCTGAAGGTGTGTTCGTCCCTGGTAAGCCGAGTACATATTGAACGATGGCCAAAAGTTTGTATGTGGTATGTGCTGCTCATACGTTTTTTGAACACCTCTAACTATCGTTCCTCCGCGCTGCTGTTCATATTTTCCCATCTCTTCAGAACATCGTGACTGACTTAATCTGAAATGTCGTTTACCTCGTCAATCAATCTATCTTCAGCTATTGTAGTTGCCATCGTTGGCATATGCACAATTACTTGTTGGCACATCTGCTTCAAATCATCCCATTTCAGACTATTTTACAACTTAATTCAGTCATACGCTTTGAATTCATTGTACTGATGCCCATACTTCTGTAGGTACTTGATTTCGCTATCATAGTAGTTACCTATATATGCCATAAAATAATTTTTGTCGATTTTCCCACCCTCCACAAGACCTCTTAACTCATTTCGTATGCTCAGAGGAGTATGATCATCTTCTATGCACTTTGTGAACTTGTTTTTATATCCGTAAGCAAGTGTAAGACTTCCGTAAAGGAAATTTTGTCTCCTTCTATCATCTTCACAGAGTCATTAAATAAAGCGGCTGGTACATGTACAAACTGTAACTAAAACTCCGAACATTCAACGCATTTATCCTGCAATGGAAAGTAAGGTTTCAATGGTATATACATTTTCAGGGCTCTGTTACTTCAGGCAAAATGGCAAGCCATCGTGTTTTACTGTATCCCAGGGTCATTTTCTATTGCATTTCTGATTATTCGCAAAAATGTTTGAGAGTTTCTACACGCACTATATATGCACAAAAGTACGAATAAATCTTCGTAACAATATATTCGACGTCCACTGGTAACAAATCTGCAGATGTTTGTATAGCGTCGTGTGCAAAATGCGATGCTTATCACACTCCAACTAATTTTTTCCCTAAGCCCTCTTAAAGTTTGAAGAACCCATTACATTGTCCTTCACGTTGCACTCCGCCAAAATTTGTGTTAGAATTATCTGCACAATTTCCCATGACTTTCTCCTTAAGCTCATGTTTTTCCAGATGCCCGCATCTCGTGGTCGTGTGGTAGCTTTCTCGCTTCCCACGCTCGGATTCACGGGTTCGATTCCCGGCGGAGTTAGGGATTTTCTCTGCCTCGTGATGTCTGGGTGTTGTATGATGTCCTTAGGTTAGTTAGGTTTAGGTAGTGCTAAGTTCTAGGGTATTGATGACCATAAATGTTAAGTCACATAGTGCTCAGAGCCATTTGAACCTTTTTTTTTTTCAGAATGTCCATTAAAGAATCATATACTGTATAATTACTGCCGTTTCACCAGGTAAATTCAGGATATCTAATATTTTTACATTAATTCCAGTCTTTGGATGAAAGTACTGCACTAGTATTGGAAATATTTTAAGGTCTTTGTGGTTTGAAACGTTTTCACAGGTACAGATAACTAGAACGCCTTAAAGATCTGTCTCTAGGTTATCTAAAAAAAAGGCTCAAACACATTTTTTATAACTGCTTCGCACTTAGTTTTCCCGCATTAAAACTTCTTTTGTAACACTTTTTTTATCAATTTAGAGGTGCATTCCATCCATCTAAAACACTGATTTGACTTACCGTGTGGAAAGCCCACAAACCTTCGGCTGTTGCAAGTTCTTTTTAGTCAGCGAAGTTTTCCTGACAGACATCAGTGGTGAGCGACAATGTGCCTGCAGCAGTCTGCGCCCTTCTATGTTTGAAAAGTGTTAAATGACGTTCTATATCGTGTTTACCGCCGTGAACAACGGAGAACACCCAATTACACTTTTTGAACCGCACTTCTGAAGGTGTTGTACACTTTTGTAAAAAGGGACTCCTTTTGCAAGTCCTTCGTGAATTGACAACTTCTCTTTTTAACAGTCGGCGGCATTACTAAGTAAAACAAGCAAATTAGTTCACGGACCTTGGCGAAGCACGCAAACAGAAGTCCACAATGTGGAGTCTCCACGCGGACTAATTTACAACCTAAACAATCGCCCGCTGAATTTCGGCATCGCCCGGAATGCTTCATCTGGAACCTGTTGTTTCTCAGGTGCTAACAACCTCAGAGAACTAAGAGTGGTCACCCCGGGTAACAGCAAGTGGTGTTTTACCCAGTAGTAATAAATATTGAAGAATACATTACATTGTATATACAGGGTGAGTCACCTAACATTACCGCTGGATGTATTTCGTAAACCACATCAAATACCGACGAATCGATTCCACAGACCGAACGTGAGGAGTGGGGCTAGTGTAATTGGTTAATACAAACCATACAAAAATGTACGGAAGTATGTTTATTAACACCAACCTACGTTTTTTTTAAAAAAAATGGAACCCCGTTAGTTTTGTTAGCACATCTGAATATATAAACAAATATGTAATCAGTGCCGTTTGTTGCATTGTAAAATGTTAATTACATATGGAGATATTGTAACCTAAAGTTGACGCTTGAGTACCACTCCTCCGCTGTTCGATCGTGTGTATCGGAGAGCACCGAATTACGTAGGGATCCAAAGGGAACGGTGATGGACCTTAGATACAGAAGAGACTGGAACAGCACATTACGTCCACATGCTAACACCTTTTCATTGGTCTTTTTCACTGACCCACATGTACATTGCTAGACGACAAAAGGGCTGTACATAATAACACTCATAAATTCTAAGTTCATATCCTGATTAGTAATGCTTACGACACGTGGGAATAATCTGCAGTTGGTGGAATGTGAAAATAACAGGAATGCAGGACATGCAGGAAAAATTAGGCACTTTGCGGGACACTTTTATTAGGTCTTCCAATGCGGGATGCTGCGACAGAATCCGGGACGGTCCCGCAGAATCCGGGACGGTTGGCCACCTTAATCAATGCGAATTTAACGGCCTAAAACCTATCCTGCAGCAGGTAACGTACTCTTTCTGTTCGGACCACATTTTTTTCTTTACTTTCCAGTTTCATAGCTTTGGAACGCATCCTGCTATGTCATGTAACATTCAGTGAGTACAGTGGTACTGCAGAATGCATACAGACGGGAGTTAGATTGTTGTTCCCACGTTGGACCATATGTCGTTGCAGTGGACAGTAAAGCGTGACTAGACAGGAGAATGCCTGTTACGTAAGCAGCGAGGTACATAGGGAAAGCACAGCTATTCTAGCCCGAAGCAACTAATCTTGCCTAATAAATGTTGTTGTTGTTGTGGTCATCAGTCCTCAGACTGGTTTGATACAGCTCTCCATGCTACTCTATCCTGTGCAAGCTTCTATATCTCCCAGTACATACTGCAGCCTACATCCTTCTGAATCTGCTTAGCGTAGTCATCTCATTGTCTCCCTCTACGATTTTTACCCTCCACGCTGCTCTCCAGTACCAAATTGGTGATCCCTTGGTGCCTCAGAACATGTCCTACCAACCGATCCCTTCTTCTAGTCAAGTTGTGCCACAAACTCCTCTTCTCCCCAATTCTATTCAATACCTCCTCATTACTTATGTGATCTACCATCTTATCTTCAGCATTATTTTGTAGCACCATATTTCGAAAGCTTCTATTCTCTTCTTGTATAAACTATTTATTGTCCATGTTTCACTTCCATACATGGCTATACTCCATACAAATACTAGAAACGACTTCCTGACACTTAAATCAATACTCTGTGTTCAGAAACGCTTTCCTTGCCATTGCCAGTCTACATTTTATATCCTCTCTACTTCGACCACCATCAGTTATTTTGCTCCCCAAATAGCAAAACACCTCTACTACTTTAAGTGTCTCATTTCCTAATCTAATTCCCTCAACGTCATCCGATTTAATTCGACTACATTCCATTATCCCCGTTTTGCTTTTGCTGATGTTCATCTTATACCCGCCTTTCAAGACACTGTCCATTCCGTTCAACTGCTCTTCAAAGTCCTTTGCTGTCTCTGACAGATATACAATGTCATCGACAAACCTCAAACTTTTTATTTCTTCTCCATGGATTTTAATACCTACTCCAAAAAAATTTTTCGTTTCCTTTACTGCTTGCTCAGTATACAAATTGCATAACACCGGTTATAGGGTATAACCCTGTCTCACTCACTTCCCAACCATTGCTTCCCTTTCATGTCCCTCGACTCTTATAACAGCCATCTGGTTTCTGTACTCCAGACAATATTGTCAAAAGCATTCTCGAAGTCTGCAAATGCTAGAAACGTAGTTTTGCCTTTCCTTAATCTTTCTTCTAAGATAAGTCGTTGGGTCAGTACTGCCTCACGTGTTACAGAATTTTGTACGGAATCCCAACTCATCTTCCCCGAGATCAGCTTCTACCAATTTTTCCATTCGTCTGTAAAGAATCTGGTTAGTATTTTACAGCTGTGACTTATTAAACGCATAGTTCGGTAATTTTCACATCTGTCAACACCTGCTTTCTTTGGGGTTGGAATTACTATATTCTTCTTGAAGTGTGAGGGAATTTCGCCTGTCTCATACATCTTGCTCACCAGATGCTAGAGTTTTGGCGGGGCTGTCTCTCCCAAGGCTGTCAGTAGTTCTAATGGAATGTTGTCTACTCCAGGGCCTTGTTTCAGTGCTCTGTCAAAACTCTTCACGCAGTATCGTATCCACCATTTCATCTTCATCTACCTCCTCTTCCATTTCCATAATATTGTCCTCAAGAACATCCTCTGCTGCCTTCACTATTTCATTCCTCAAAACTACCCATTCTTCTTCTACTGTATTTCTTTCAGTGCTCTGTAAAACTCTTCACGCAGTATCGTATCCCCCATTTCATCTTCATCTACCTCCTTTTCCATTTCCATAATATTGTACTCAAGAACATCGCCCTTGTATAGACCCTCTATACATTCCTTCCACATGCCTGCTTTCCCTTCTTTGCTTAGAACTGGGTTTCCATCTGAACTCTTGATATTCATGCAAGTGGTTCTCGTTGCTCCAAGGTCTCTTTAATTTTCCTATAGGAAGTATCTATCTTACCCCTCGTGAGATTATCCTCTACATCCTTACATTTGTCCTCTAGCCATCCCTGCTTCGCCATTTTGCACTTGCTGTTGATCTCATTTTTGAGACGCTTGTATTCATTTTTGCCTGTTTCACTAACTGCTTGTTTGTATTTTCTCCTTTCATAAATTAAATTCAGTATCTCTTCTGTTACCCAAGGATTTCTAGTGGCACTCATCTTTTTACCTACTTGATCCTCTGCTGCCTTCACTATTTCATTCCTCAAAGCTACCCATTCTTCTTGTACTGTATTTCTTTCCCCCCATTCCTGTTAATTGTTCCATTATGCTCTCCCTGAAACTCTGTACAACCTCTGGTTCTTTCATTTCATCCAGGTCCCATCTCCTTAAATTCCCACCTTTTTGCAGTTTCTTCAATTTTAAACTACAGTTCATAACCAATAGATTGTGTCCACATCTGCCCCTGGAAATGTCTTACAGTTTAAAATCTAGTTCCTAAATCTCTGTCTTACCATTACATAATCTATCTGAAACTTTTTCGTATCTCAAGGGTTTTTCCATGTATACAACCTTTTTTCATGATTCTTGAACCAAGTGTTAGCTATGATTAAGTTATGCTCCATGCTAAATTCTACCAGCCGGCTTCCTCTTTCATTTCTTAGCCCCAATCCATATTCACCTACTAGGTTTCCTTCTCTTCCTTTTCCTACTGTCGATTTACAGTCACCCATGACTATTAAATTTTCGTCTCCCTTCACTACCTGACTAATTTTCTTTTATCTAATCATACATTTCATCATTTTCTTCATCATCTGCAGAGCTAGTTGGCATACAAACTTGTACTACTGTAGTAGGCGTGGGTTTCGTGTCTAATAGATATTAGCAACTAAAAGAACCATTACCAGTGCAGATATTAGGAGAAGCCTACACGTAGTAAGTACTTTGTGACAACAATATCACAGTGACAGAAATCGATAATCTTGATAAACAAATCGATGACGTTCAATATAAAGAAAATAGCTAGGAAATACACTCCTGGAAATGGAAAAAAGAACACATTGACACCGGTGTGTCAGAGCCACCATACTTGCTCCGGACACTGCGAGAGGGCTGTACAAGCAATGATCACACGCACGGCTCAGCGGACACACCAGGAACCGCGGTGTTGGCCGTCGAATGGCGCTAGCTGCGCAGCATTTGTGCACCGCCACCGTCAGTGTCAGCCAGTTTGCCGTGGCATACGGAGCTCCATCGCAGTCTTTAACACTGGTAGCATGCCGCGACAGCGGGGACGTGAACCGTATGTGCAGTTGACGGACTTTGAGCGAGGGCGTATAGTGGGCATGCGGGAGGCCGGGTGGACGTACCGCCGAATTGCTCAACACGTGGTGTGTGAGGTCTCCACAGTACATCGATGTTGTCGTCAGTGGTCGGCGGAAGGTGCAACTGCCCGTCGACCTGGGACCGGACCGCAGCGACGCACGGATGCACGCCAAGACCGTAGGATCCCACGCAGTGCCGTAGGGGACCGCACCGCCACTTCCCAGCAAATTAGGGACACTGTTGCTCCTGGGGTATCGGCGAGGACCATTCGCAACCGTCTCCATAAAGCTGGGCTACGGTCCCGCACACCGTTAGGCCGTCTTCCAACAGGACAATGCACGTCCGCATGTATCCCGTGCCACCCAACGTGCTCTAGAAGGTGTAAGTCAACTACCCTGGCCAGCAAGATCTCCGGATCTGTCCCCATTGAGCTTGTTTGGGAGTGGATGAAGCGTCGTCTCACGCGGTCTGCACGTCCAGCACGAACGCTGGTCCAACTGAGGCGCCAGGTTGAAATGGTATGGCAAGCCGTTCCACAGGACTACATCCAGCATCTCTACGATCGTCTCCATGGGAGAATAGCAGCCTGCATTGCTGCGAAAGGTGGATATACACTGTACTAGTGCCGACATTGTGCATGCTCTGTTGCCTGTGTCTATGTGCCTGCGGTTCTGTCAGTGTGATCATGTGATGTATCTGACCACAGGAATGTGTCAATAAAGTTTCCCCTTCCTGGGACAACGAATTCACGGTGTTCTTATTTCAATTTCCAGGAGTGTATGAGTGTATGTACCAGTAGTGGCTGCTCGTTATTGTCGCCAATCACCATTTGGACGTCTTCCCATCTAGTTCGTTATATGACCACACTCCCAGGAAATTGTTACTCTTCAGTTAATCATTACCAGTTGTGTCGGTATTACCAGTTTATGGCGTTTAGTTAATAAATACATCAGAATGGCATCCGTTTTGAACGCTATTCCGAATAATATAGCTTCCTGCTTCATCACTTAGAATCACAGGTTGTAGAATTGCACTCTACAGAGAACCTCGTGGAGCTGATGTGCTTCTGCTCGGACATGAATTCGAGAACTTTCCAACTATCAGGTCGAATCAATCCTACACGATGACTCACGAATAAAATCCAAGGACTGATTCTCCGCAAAACTAGGATGAAGGAGAACGACAGTACTGTAGGTCTCCTACATTATTCTCTACTGATCCACTGACTTTAGTGAGACATTACTGGAGATTTAGTAAAGTGGAAGGTTCTTGTAAGCACCCAGGGTGAGTGGTACTGTCAGGAGATGGAGATAACATGCTGTTACTCTGCGAAAATGAAATGTGGAATGGAAGACGTCCTTTCTGGTACTGAAATAGTGTTGCCTAATTCTTTTTATTGTCACATGGACGTCTTGCCAAACGAAATATTTGCTGAGCTGAAAAATATCAGAACCACTAGTGACAGATTTTGGTCATGTAATTAAATGATGTGAAATTGAAATAAGGAATAAAAATTGAAGAAAGGCGTAACTCTTTTTTCTGTCCACACTAGGAAATGCTGCGTCAAAGGCTCTGAGCACTATGGGACTCAACTGCTGTGGTCATCAGTCCCCTAGAACGTAGAACTAATTAAACCTAACGAACCTAAGGACATGACACACATCCATGCCTGAGGCAGGATTCGAACCTGCTACCGTAGCAGCAGCGCTGTTCCTGACTGTAGTGCCTAGAATCGCACGACCATCGCGGCCGGCGTTGTATCAAAGAATTTAATACATGGGAAGAATACTACTAAAGAAACTGACCGAGTAGGACAATGTTGTACAACTTCTTTTTTAATTTAAGTACAAAATACAAGTATACAGGGAAACACTTCTCTTGCCTCCTCTTTGTTTTCGTCATAAGCCTTAAACTTTCTATGGGTGATAAGTTGATCTGCTTTCACCTTTCCTTTTCTGCCACGTAGTTTCTTTTTTTGGCCATCAGCCTTTGTTTCATCTGTCTTATAAGTTTTGAGACAGGTATTTTTTTCGTACTAACTACAATAAATGAGAAATGTGTTGATATATACTATACTAAGTTTGGCCCAGAATATTCTGTGCCACCATTGTGCAGGCTTATAATCAACATTGTACTATGACCTGAGTAGATCTGCATAATCTACTCTTCCCATGTGACTGTTAGAGCTCCTGACTAATGTGCGACAAGGAATATTTACTATTGTACCAACATTTTGATTTCTGTAAGCATTAAATGTTCCATTCCAATAGTAATTGGTGAAAACGCCACTATTCTGCCGTCCCTCCACTTTCCCTTCCTATTATCGACAAGTAAGGACTCGAAGTTGATTATTTTCATAACCTCAAGCAACCAAGGGATGTAAAGTAATTATCGAAATGTAAAAATGAGTTTTTGTTCTATCCATTTTGCTCGGTTATAAATTAAGCCTTCTTTGGAAGTCAGATATAGAAGCTGGCTCTCCACCAACCTGTCGTCTTCTAAAATTTTGTCCCCGGCACAGAAGACAGCTCATCGGTGGTGGACCTTCTTCGGCGGAGGCTGCTATGCCGTCATCTCGATCCTGTGATTGCGCTTTTTTGGGATGCGACATGTCCAGTTTAGTCTCTGTATCTACAGAAGGCAAGATCCGTAGTGCTGGCAATGATGGTAGGCGACACGTCTCATTAAGGTATCCTATTTGGTTATTATTCAAATATACACACATTTTGCACTGTGTTTTACAACAGAGTACCTTTCTTGTGTGGTAACTTTTCCGTCCAGCTGCCGACACAGAGCACGACACGTCCGTCCCGCCGGAACACCCAGAACACAGTGACTAGCACAGCCGAAGTACTTCATCTTCCAGGTGTGCCAAAGCAACCCGAAGATGTGTGAAGAACTTCGGTTGCAATGTCGTTTCTGTTATGTTTCTCTAAAACAGTGAAATTGAATAAACAAAAACGGTAGACTCGTAGGGTAACTGTTAGAAGTACATTGAAAATTATATAAATAAATAATATTAGGTGTTTTGCCTCCTAGCACCGGAATGTGCCGGCCAATCAGAAGCAAGTTCAGTACAATTGGTGGACTCTCCCACTGGACTGGTACATACTGTACCACCTGTCGCTTGTACTTCAATTCACTTTTGTACCACTCGCTACTTTACGTGTATGAAGCTGCATCATGGCGAGCTTCTAGTAAAATAAAATACTGGCGGCCACAGCTAGGAATATCACACATCCCCCTTCTTTGGTTTCCAAAATTGGCCTGATCTCAAAAACAACTAACAGGTTTGGAAATGAGAAAGTTTAGCCCCAAATTAAAAAAAAAATGTTGAAGTTTCCAGCCTCTCAATAGCTCCCCTACTCTCTCATTCATGTAAATTGTTGAAAAAAAAAAGAAACTAGGAAACTGTTATGCCTAAAATATCACCCCAACTAACCAAACCATTTGTAACACCATAGTTCTAATGCTCTACTGATTTATTTTGCCTTTTGTTTTATTTAATGTTACATCATTGAGTTTCTGTAATGTTGTTTGATTGAATCGATAACACAAAATCATATATTCCTTTCTCTGTAAAAACTTTGATGCCATGGTCTGATTTTATGCAATGTAGTATATCTGTCGTTTAAATTCTTTGTCTCATTGGGAGGGAACAAAACTTAAAGCATGTAATTGTAATTTTGTTTAAGTAATTTTTTATAGAAATACCAATATGTGCAAATGACATGCTTTGTTTAAAGTAACTACTTGCTGTTTTATAAAGACTGATACTCACTAAGGGCTTTTAGTTATTTTGTATGAAAAAGATGGTGTGGCATAGGTAGAAGAGGTGGATTGAGAGTCAGTCGGAGACGAGCTACCAAACTGTCAACTGCTCATGTAAAAGTTGTGTATAGTGCTGGTGCCGAGAGAGGGTTTACTTGCCACTTTCCAATGTCTCGGATGGACAGATAAAGAGCTGGGACTACTTCACGTGTATGAAACTTGTACCTACTATAGCCGCCAAGAAATGACAGGGTCCAGCACTTCCACCTGCTAATCCACCCACTGACATGCACTCGCCACCACATTACGCTATCACTGAAAAAGGAACCAAGGAATTGTAAATACGTAAAGTGAAGGATCAGCTCATTTGATGTTTTAGTGTGCACAAATATAAGGTAACTTATACTCGAACTCTTATACCTACCTAGACTTTTTTGTATCCCCAGTCACACAACCACTTACGGTCCTTCCCATGTCAAAAATGCTTACCGAGTGCACATATTGTGAAAATAGGAAAGCCCAGTAGTTTACTAGTTAATACCACTTGAACATAGTAAAAAGAAAGTTAAAGTCTATTTAGCAGAGCTGAGTAATATAATAAATGATGCTTGTTGAAAATAATTTTTTCTGTTAAAACTGTTTATTAATATTTTGTTGGCCAACTTCTAAGGTGAATGTTCTCAAAACTGTGGCTTATGGAGTTTTGCAAATTAAAGGATCACAGTGCAGTCTGTTGAAAATCACCCAAAGGTGAGCTACTGACTTATAACCACATCAAGTTGTGTTCTACTGAAATAAAAGCTGAGAACTGTTATTGGTGAAAGCTATATGTTCATGCTTGTTAAGGGCTTGTTTCTTTAGTGTATTGGAAGTGTGTTTAGTTTGCTCTGCAACAGTGGTCAATATTAAGGTGCCCCCTCCATTCAAAGTAGTTAAAATGCACAAAGTTACTTAATTACAGAAACTTTCAATTACTCTTGGTATTCAAGTGAAATTCTGTACAATATTGGGTTCCTCTTGTGTATTAAAAATGCATATTAATGGTGTAACAGGATCAACAGTTTGGCTATTGTGCTCATGCTAGATAATGATTAATAGACTACAGTAACGTTTTTGTTCAAAAGACACTGACAACTAATCTTTTAGTGAATTCCATTTAATTTTCATTCTAAGTGGAAAGGTGTTTAGTATTGAGAGACTTAATCTATGCACAATAACTAATTTGGCTGTGAACCATATCCATATTTCATGTCAGATAGGAATATGTCTGAAAAGTAATATGTCCAATATACGATTCTGCAGTGAATATTAATAATAACATTATTCAGACCACTGAGTTTGACTAAGTCCTCAAGGTAACAGTGTGTTTCGTTATCTGTAGTCCTTCTGCAAATGGTCTTGTTCTCCTATAACTGTTAGCACTTCCTTTAACGTCGACGTCTGTTAGTGACAGAGTTCATTGCACTCTCTTATGATAAAGTATAGGTTGTGTTTGTCCATTAAAGTTACTCATATCTGTTTCTTGAACAGGAATATTAATCATTCTCATGCCTAATTAGACTGGTGACCGTTTTCTTTATTCTTTGAACAGTGTGGATAGGTTAAATATTGTTTATTACTGTTTAATTATTTACGCTATTCTGACTTTCATTTCCGGTAATCCACCTCCGCTTGGTATATTACAGTCAACATAACAAAATTCATTTCAGAGGCTAATACTGCTCTGTTGCGTTCTACCATTAGTGTTTTAACAAGATAGTGTTATTCCACGACCTGCATCCAACTTTAAGGTTATGGTATAGCAGTAGCAGACTGAAGTGTTATACATTGACTTGCTAATGCTAAACATATATTTTCTCATATTTATTCAATCAAAAACTTTAACTAAGCACTCATTACATCATGAACTTCTTCTTGCTGGAAAACACTGGACCAATATTTGTGTATAACAGAAGATAACATGCAGCATAAAGTTTGCAAAACACGAAATTTAAGATTTTTTAGCACATAGCTGTCCCTTAAACGTTCTGTACTCTTGTTATTCAACAATAAAAATTGGCACCTGGGCCATTAAATCTCCTCATAAACACTCACTACACTGACTGATGTTTATATATTATAAGAACTAAACAATATATGTTGTCATCCATCTTTACAGAACACACGTTTTTCATCTGATATCAGCGCAGTGCCGTCCACTTTTACCTAATAACCCTCACATATTTTTAGTTATTCCACCACTAGGCCGTCCATATACGTTGTTTACTATCACATAGCTCAGAGATACTCCAAATTACATCACTGTATAAGTGTGCTTGCATAAAATTCATACATAGATATTACATAGTTTTAGAATATACACAATGTTGCATTGAATACAATACAATAATAGAGTTTTTATTAAGTCTTTGTCACTGCTGGAATGACTTCAGAGCTTTCATTTGAACTGTCTCCTCACGTTTTGTTTTGGTTTTCCTAACGTTGACTCATCTGTCAGTGAAGTGCACTATCGGACCACCTGTTAATACTCTGCCTTTACACATCAGGTGTGACTCATCCCAGTCAGCGCTCCCTTCCATTCAAGTTTATAATGGCCCTCGACGCACCGCTATCTTACATCTTGAGAATGGAAATGATACGAGAATAGCTCTCATTTTATACTGCAGTTTTCATTTTCATTTCATTCGATAACTTAGCAAGGTATTGAAACAAGATGCACAGGTCTTTTGAGAGAACTGAACATACCCTGGATCGTAATAACAGAGAAAAATAGCGAAGCAAATCCTGTTGCTTTAATTCATTCGTAGATTATTATGGACTTTGCTGCTCAAACATGTAAACGCCATGACTATAACAGACAACTCTCAAATGCTTTATGTATTTTTAACTCAGTACTTATTATTGTCTGTGTCTTACGTGAGATTCATGTCTTATGTTCATCAGTGGTGTGGGAAACATTTCTGCATCGTGATGATATTAGTTACAATGCTTCGGCGTAAATACCTCGCCTACTGATCCCTAAACTTGTGGCCGACTCTCACGTCGCCGATTATATATATTGCAGCGGAAAGCTCATCACTGCTTGTAATCACTCGCAGAGCATCCACCTGTTGTTGCTAATAAAGTTTAATTTAATCTTCTCATGACCATTGCTTATTGTTTGTTCTAGTTGTGTCTACTTACTTGGTTGGCGTCATCCTGTTCTCCTGCGTCAGCTGCAAGCTAGCTAAATAGAGAAATATAGAAGATTTTTTTCTCTGCCTATATGTGTATGTAATTACTTTCGATTTCATAATATACAAAAAAGATTTCTTAACGTAGTTTATAGGGTATTCTCCGGCCTGTATAGATGATGATCTTAGGTCTTATAGCTTGCCTATGCTCTCTACTTCTTTTGCAAACTTTATGCTTCATGTTATCTTTCGTTATACATAAATATAGTCTGCAAACGGTTGCTCAACTAACACATCTTTTGTTTCAGTTACTCTCTTTTCTATATTGAATAACGTAGAAGGATAGATGACAGATTTTAGTTCGGAATGATGAACAGGGACAAACTAACAGCGTGAACAGAAAGGATTAAAACTGTTAGTTAACTCGGGTACCTGGTAGGCGTCATCCACCAAGCAATTCAAAGAGTGCTATTGCTCCCTGAGCTTATTCACGTAAAGGATCAGTTAAATACTGGCTGTTTTCCCAGTAGTGCTGAAGGAACTATTTATAACTATCTCATTCACTGTTTTCAAAGCCCTTAGCTTCAAATAGTTTTGTTCTTATTCCGTTTCATGTACTTGTGGACCAGAATTCGTTTAAGAATGCTCTACCAGATTCTTTGTATGTTTTATATGTGCTACTGGCTCCTGTTGCCTATGATATTGCGCCCCCTTCAAAACGACTGGCTACAAATTTGATTTTTTGCTTTTCATTCATGTTGTCAGGTACGATGCCCTCAAACTGACGAATGTAAGCAACAGGGTGTATACTGCTTTTGTTAGAAAAGTTATGAAATTTGTAATCTTTGGCATTACTGACTACTTCATTAATATATACAACACGCTTACGTTTTTGCTATTCAGCTGACGTAAAAGTGATGAAAATTTGTATTCCTCGGAAATTGCATGAATTTCATGAACAACAGTTTAATATATGATCCATAATGGTTTAAAGATGATATTACATTCAACAATACTGTTTTTGCTGAGGATAGTATTTTCAGTTTCGGGTCTACTTTCACTAAAAAGTTAATGCTACATATTTCGTGTAACTCTTGAAGGAAATTAAATGTTCTACAAAGCTGGTAATTATGCATTGTGCATAAAACTCCAAAAAAGGAAGCTCTTAAGGCGAAGCCGCTGAGATACGTAACTTTTTGGAAATTTCTTAATATTTTTGCAGTTTTCCACAGCCTCGTATCTCAGCAGCTGTTCCGAACTTTCTATAACGTTATGCATAAAACTTGCAGGAGATTTAAAGCTCTCCAAAACTGATGTTTTATATCAAGGTTAATTCACTTCATTGACACAAAAGATATCATTTGCCGTCGCCGAAATCAACAAAAGAGTTAGTCCAGTGAACCATTTTTCGACTGATGGCTCATGAAAAATGAGGATAAACACATCTTGAAATATCGGCGCCTATTTCACCAAAATACTGCCTATATGTACGTCAAAGTTGAAACAGTGATTATCATTCATCTAAATCAACATCCTCATGTTTACTCTGCAATTCAAAATTAGGTGCCTGGCCGAGGATGCAACAAATCACCTTTAAGCTACTTCTCTACCGCTCCACTCTCGAATAGCACTTGATAAAAACAAACACTTCAGTTTTTCCGTGCGCGACTTGATTTTTCTTGTTTTGTTATGATCATTCCTCTCTATGTAGGTGGACACCAACAAAATAATTTCACACTCTGAGGACAAGGTTGGTGATTGAAATTTCATGAGAAGATGCTGCCGCAGCTAAAAGTGCCTTTGTTTTAATGACTACCGCCCCTGTTCGTGTATCATATCCGTGACACTCTCTCCCCTATTCCGCGACTGTACAAAACTAGCTGCCCTTCTCTAAACGTTTTCAGTGTCACCCGTCAGTCCTATGTGAAGCGCTTATCGCAGCGCACAGCACTACTCCAGAACAGGGCGGACAAGCGTAGTGTCTGCTGTCACCTTACTAGACGTGATACATTTTCAAAGTAATAAATTTCAGTCTTTGGTTTGCTTTCCAGACAACATTATCTATGTGATCGTTTCGATTTAAGTTGTTCGTAATTGTAATCCCTCTTGGTTGAGTTTACAGTTTTTACAAGTTGTCTGATTTATCTTATACGTGAAATTTAACAGATTATTTTTAATGCTCATATGGATGGCCTCACACTCTTTATGATTTTAAGTTAATTTTCAATTCCTGCACCATACAGATACCTCGTCTAAATCATTTTGCAATTCGTTTTGATCATCTTTTGACAATACACGATGGTAAATGACAGCATTATCCTGCAAACAAAAGCGCACCTCAAAAAATTGGGTAAAAATCGTTCCTGTAGATCAGGTACAAAAGGGGGCCTATAACACTTCGTTGGCAAACATCATATATTACTTTTGTTTTAGTCGATTACTTTTCGTCAGTTACTGCGAACTGTGACCCTCTGACAGGAAATCACACGAATCCAGTCGCACAACTGAGACTATACTCCATAGGCATGCAATTTAATTAGAAGTCGCTTGTGCCAAATACTTCTGCAGATCTAAAAATATGGAATGAGTACGACGTCCCTTGTCGATAGCACTCATTACTTCGTGAGGATAAAGAGGTAGTTGTGCTCCACAAGAAGTATATTTTCTCAATCCGTTTGGCTATTTGTCAATAAATCGCTTTTTTCGAGGTAATGTACTGCTCCTCGGTGGTGGTGTGTCTGCTAAATTATATTTACTGTGCTAGCCAACAACACCTGCTCAAGCGATTACTATTTATCAGAGTGTCAAACCTGGGTGGGATGGCACTGATACATAGAAATGACAAGTGTATTAGCGCGTAACGACACCATAGAGTTCCGCAAATCCTTGTATTATAACAGTAGTTGTGAGGATGGAAAGTTTAGCCAAATATTTACCACTCGCACAATAGCCACCTCCGAAGACGCAACTGGACCACCACTAGTACAAACGGGTTCTCGTTTTATCGGCTAGTGTTAGCTCAAGATTGAAAATTTTAGTTAATGCATCCATGACCATCACAAGATTTTACAGGTTCGACCAGCAAGCTAACACCAAAAGTAATATACTAGCCGATGGAATCAAGCAGAAACTACAAATCTGACTACGATGCGCTACTTAAGTCAATTAAACCCAACTCACTGCGATGTGCCATACTTCACAGCAACGTGATCGGAAACCTCGCTTACGTAACCCAACACTCAAACGCTGGTATCTTCGATTTATCTTATCCTTTTCCTAGCTTGAAAACTATTCATCGTGGAGTTTAAGCGTTCCTTTTAACAAAATCACACTGAGGCAATCAATCTAAACTTAACTTTCTTAGCTACCAGTTTCAGTTAGTTTAATTTTCGTAAGAGCACACCAGCGAAATGATTTTACGTGTTGACCGAGCGTTGCTAGTCAGAGATTATTAATTCTATAGCGTCACTGCTCTGCAGCTCTGTCATTGCTTATTTCTTTTTACGAACACACACAATGGATAATGCTATTTGTACTCTATCAACGATAATGGTTTATGCTACAACCTTCGTGGTTTATTAATTCCCCCTAACTAAACCTTTCCACTTTCTATCACTTAAACAGTCAGACAAAAACCTCTTCCATGTACTTTATGCCGAACTTTACGTAATTATCGTAACAAACTCTCAGTGTGACTTATCTTTCTCTTTAATATTCTTTGTACTGCTTGTACTTTACCGTTTTGATTCACTGCGTAATCTTTAACCGTTTTATTTTTTGAGATTCAAAGATTCTATTATCGTATTTTCAAGTTGTGCTATGTGGGGAGAAATGATAACACGAGACACAAACTTTTCCTTTATCATGCACAGAGCCTGAGCATCATTTCATTTAGCCATTTTCTTAATTTTCAATGTCTCCACAAAGTTTCGTCAGGCGTGAGTGCTGGTGGTAAACTACTTACCCACTAAGCGGAAACTAGTAACAAAAAAGGAACAAAAAACCTAAGCGTCACCACCACTTTAAAGTATCATTAATATTCACTCAAATCAAAGCAGATCTCTCCCTCTTCAGGCGTTAACATACGTGGACCCTCTATCCCGAATTTAAAACACTCAGCACTCACAATTTCAATGATACAGTTATCGTGCTCTACTCAGTTAATAGGTCTTGCTTCTGTCAATTTCGCCGGATGGCAACTTACTATTACACCAATCCGAGCGTGTCACAAAGTATGTGACACATATTGGTTCTCCCGTTTACATTAACCAAACTAGGACGTCCGTTATCACAATAATTGCACGACAATCACAGGTCGCACTTCAATTTGAGAGTTCGTTCAGCAGGGGATTCTATCACCTTAGGACTTCCCCACTATTACAACCAATACAGTCGCACACTCACGCCAAAGCTTTAGAAAATCCTTATTACAGAAGCGGAAACGGCTCACCTTTGTGCTTACCCTTATTATGCCAATCACTCACAAAGTCTTCGCTTCGAGGTGATACCATATACAAGAACCTCCTCTTAGCACGAGATACGGAACGCCTGATTGCGAGTAACTCCAAGGTTAACTTGACCAAACTTTACACTATCACTAATCTCATGAAAACGCGAAAAAAAACAAACAATTTCTTAGTGTGTCTCACAATGAGTTACTCTTTTGAAGCACACTCCAAATATCACCGCTCATCCCACTACCGATTACAAACAATACACCTCGCGCAATAATTACATATAACTTCTCATATAGGCCATAGAACCATCACGGGTTCAACTAATAACTTTAGAAGCCCTAAACCGACATTAAATCACTCGAGCGCCAACTCCGAATAGGTTTACACTCCCCGAGCGTTACGAACTAACTGACGTTACCCCGTGACCTCAATCGTGACTACCTCCTCGATGTCTCAAATGTAACTCTTTACACGAGATCTCAACGGTAACTCCTCTTGAAACAAGGGACAAAACCTAGAACCAGAATTTTTGAGCAAACTAACATGTGACGTTCATTGTCTCTTTTTGTCAACTTTCATTATTAGATGCATACGTTCCTCTTCAATAGCGGCCAGCTGCGATCAGTCGATATCTTCGCCGCGCGCCACGCTGCTGCTATCGTAGCGGTTGTGTGACATCTGTGGGCGCGACAGGCTCCGCTGCATATTCTCTTTCTACAACATAATTTTGACAACATTTTCAGAAGCAAATACAAATAAAGTTAACAACCCTTTTTTATATCGAAATTGACACTTTGATAATAAGTTGAGGCGATTTATGTACGTAATGCCACATACATATACCGCTCACAATACGTTTCAATTTGGGGGCATTACAGTAACTGATAATGTTCGAGCACGGTATTATGTTCTAAAATCGTCCTGCAAATCGATGGTCGTGATACGGGTCCGTAACGCGAAGGATTACGGCTATTAATTTTCTTGGGTATCGATGTGATTTTTGCAACTTCCCAGTCTTTGGGTACTGATATTTCTACGAGCAAGCGGTTGTATGTGACTGCCAAGTATGAAGCAATTCTATTAGCATACTCTGAAATGCCTGAAATACACTGAATACTCTGAAATATACCTGACTGATATACCGTCTGGAACCGAATACCGGACTTCGTTAAATGTTTTAAGTTGCTCGCTAAACCGAGGATATCTGCTTCTCAGTTATTCATGTTGCCAGTTATACTTGGTTCGAATTCCGGAGTTTTTGCTTCACAATTTTTTGCGAAGTAATATCGGAAAAACGTATTCAGTAACTTTGCTTTAATGGCACTGTCGTCAAAAATATCACCATTGTTACCGCGTCGCCTTGACACTGGCGTGCTTTACTTACGACCGGAATTCCTTTGAGTTCTTTGCCAGATTTTGCGACAGTGTTTTGTTGTGGGAACTATTAAAATCATCTCGTAATGAAGCTCATACTAAATTTCGAGCTTCTGTAAAACGTCTCCAACCTCGGGGATTTAGCGTTTTTGTAAATGTGGCATGCTTCTTCCGCGTTATCAGATTGAAACAAACAGAACTTGGTTCCGAAGAGTGTATTCACCTCCGATATGCCATCATGTTGACACTAACGCAGAGAATGTTGTTCGAGCGACAATTGTCCCAGTTAAACGTCCTCTTAGAAAAATTATGAATGACTGTCCTGGAAAAGCTCTTACGTTATTTGATTTTCAAACAGCTGAGCAAAACCGAACGTTCTCTCTTTACTTATTCTGATCATCACTAAACTGGCACACAATATTTTAAGCACAAAGCAATCTGACTTTCAATAATCCCCACAAAAGAATGGTCCTGACTAGCAATAACCTATACTTTTCATGAATCACTTACCTCACAAAAATCGTTACTCGAACTACTGCAACACAGCGAGCGCCAATACTGCCAGCTAAATAAAAGATTCTAACTAATGAAGGCACTAACTACTGATAGGCTAGGCATAGTTAGCGAGTGAAAGATTTTTATAGAGAACAAACAATGAATTTACCTTAATAATGTTTAAAAGTCATCATATACATATATCTATCGATTCACAACATCGATCTTTACAAATTTCCTTTTTCTGGTGGTCACACGTCCAGGTCGTCTGCTTTACTAACCTCTCTGTCATCTCTCTCCCCACATCCACCACTGCTGGCAGCTCACCTCCAACTGCGCAACGCTACGCGCTGTTCACATCCAACTGCCCAACACTACACAAGCGAATATTCCAACAATTAGTCAAAACCAGCCACAGACTTCACACAGCACAGTCAGTGATTTTTGTACAGAGCGTTACGTGGCGTTACCAACATAAAAACCTAAACAGCCTACTTACACCAGCAATGTACGTATGCCGGCCGCGGTGGTCTCGCGGTTCTAGGCGCGCTGTCCGGAACCGTGCGATTGCTACGGTCGCAGGTTCGATTCCTTTCTCGGGAATGGATGTGTGTGATGTCCTTAGGTTAGTTAGGTTTAAGTAGTTCTAAGTTCTAGGGGACTAATGACCACAGCAGTTGAGTCCCATAGTGCTCAGAGCCGTTTGAACCATTTTTGAATGTACGTACGTCGCAAATGCTACACACGCATGAATAGGCTGAAGATGCCATATCGAATGTTTGCCTTTGCGGCAGACCAGGTTTGTTCGCCACGTACGCGTCCTGTCCCCCGTGGATACAAATTCCTTGGCCAATCACGCATCGATCGCCATGACATCACTGCGAGAGTCTTCAGATAAAGCTGAAATCACCGATAGATTTCATTGCGAAGCATCATGTGTTTGGTGAGATGCTCTGGTGGTTGTATTCAGTGAAGCGGCAGTAAAGCGGCTTGCACCACACACTCATTCTCGTTTAGCTGACTGGGAAGAAAAGATTGAAAGAAATCGATGACGTGATACCAGTCGAAATTCCTTTTGAACAATAATATATAGGCTTGCGTGAGGTTACTGACACCAGGATTCATGGCCTCTGTGGTGCGTTACATACCAGCTCTCTGTGTATCGTCGATGGAAAATATTCCAATCCTTATCGACGGGCACTAGTAGCATAAATAATTACTGGAAGTGGCTTTCATCCTCTGTATCGTCATCAATCGACTCTGGACAATGCAAGATCGGCAATTGTCAAAGTGAGTCTATACGAAATGGATATTAATAATCGTTGGAATATTCCGTATTCGCCACTAGTCTCAAAGAGATTTAAAGCGTACATCAATGTAGAATCTTGTTACGTTCTCCATTCATGAAAGACAAGCCACTTTTGTTCAATAGGTCGTACATCTGGAGAATGGTCAAAGACTATACTACAACGCGGAGAACGCTTTACAACGAGCTGATCGACCACCATCTACAACAATGACAGGTTTTTATGAAGTGCGCCAGAATGTTGATTTTGCCTGAAAGCTGCTATACTCCGATGTATTATAACTGGAATCATCTCCAAAGAAATTTCAATGACGGAAACAAGGAAATCAAGTTACAGGTTACCGCACGCACTTCCCACATTTGCATTAGGTCGCACTGAGACAGTCCATCCAAGCTACGACCAGTGTTTCTGTTTGAGTTTGGTTTTAGTCAACGTTCGTGGCCCAACATCATTCTAAAGTCTACGAATTGTTAATGGCGAATGGTGTGTTAAGTACAGACGTTTGCGACTGCTAGAAAATAATTCCCATTAGGATTATATCCTCGGAGGTGCTATTTCTGGACATGATTCACATCTAAATCGTCTGATTTGTTCACCATATGCAGAGGTGACGTATCTGATGATATTTTGCATCAGGTGCTTACTGGAAAATCAAATACACATCTGTAGTTGAGCGAGGTAATTCACAACGAGGAACTGAAATTAAATGAGGACTGGTGCATCATGATATCGAACAATGTATTACCTAAGTTACGCGTGACAACGCCTAGTTGTCCAATGCACGAAGCATTTAACCAAGACTTGAAACGAGAAAAATCATATGCTGTGACACCCCACCCCTTGCTTGTCCGATTTTTGCGTGTGCTCGCCCCTGACAAACAACTTACAGAGAAATTGGGAGTGGGAGTGTACGCAAAAATGGATAACGCTAGCTTTAAATGTGGGCCTGTCACCCCTAGTTAATTTGCGGTGGTAGTGTTGACGGTAAATGACACCTCTTTTTACTTCCAAACATGAACGATCACGAACACTTACTATGTTCAATGACATCAAACGCATACAAAAAATAACATAAAGCAAAAGGGTGAATTCAGGATCAACTACTGAAAGTAAAGGCTCTACTGAATCACAATAATTTCATTATAACCTTCAGGTCAATGCTGAATAAAACACAATGAACAATTTAGAAACTATCCCACTGACTGACATTGGCAGTGAACTGTGTTACAACTGGTCCAAAATCCGATCTCTTATAACTTGGCTGACCGGTTGACGTCGACATAAAACGTAAAATAGGAAGAACCACTACACCCCAAAATACTGTGAAAGCACTGTGGAAAGAGCAATTGCACGTGATACAACTATTTAACGTTACTCCTAGAACACACCGTAATGTTCCTGTTGCAGCGGCGGTCTCCGACGGCGACAGCGCGGCTGTGCCGTTGTTGGTGTGTGGCGTCTCAGAAAGTACACTCCTACACCACTCGGACAACAGAACGCTGTCCGTAAACTTCTCTATTTGCAACGATCTTCCCGGCAGCAAAGAGCTGGCGTGGCTAATGTCCTCTCAGAACGAAAGACCAAGACGGGAGACGACTTGGCTAATGTCCTCTCAGTACGAGAGCCCACAAAGGAAGACCCTTACAGAGAGTCCAGCAAGATCGCTCTTCACCTTTGTTTTCTCCCCTCAACTTTTACCGAGCGAATCACATCACTAGAAGCTCTCAAAATACCCAGTTTGCCAGTGCCGACCAATGTACGGTCTGGGAACAGAACTCTTTTCCACCATTCTTTAGTTTCTACAAAGTTTTACAAGTAAACTCCACCCTCGCCGGCTGGGAAGAACCACAGCTGTGGGCAATAATAGGTTTACTGGACGTTTCCTCCCAAGAGACTACTCGAGATTTTCCCAGAAAGATTCCCCGTCGCAGCGAACACAGATGCTTCCATTGCAAGTTTGTTATTCGGAACTCCTGGCATGACCCACTTGAGTTCCTGGAAGGCGTGAAATTAGTGGGATATAGGCGAGAGCACACACCGGAAAGCCCGTCCAGCTATCCAGTGCTCTGTTTTGGTAAACACTTGAACACCTGCAGCTGCACGTCCTTCAGAGGTTGGCGACCGCCGCGGCCTCTCTAAACGGATAGCAGAACTTCCCCAGTTCACCATTCACACTGTTAGGCTGTGGCCTTCGGCGGCTAGGCGGGGAGGTAGCCGAGCTCTGTCTCCCGTACTGCCTTTCCTCAAAATCTTATAAGTACAAAGTCGTGGAATTCTCGTTTGCGGATGCGTTTCCACATTGATTTCCTACTCCGTAATTTAGAGTATTACTCCAACAAAACCTAAAGTGTGACGTTAAATGGACTCATGTAAGGTGCAAGGCCATTGATTGCCACGTTGAAATGCCTGCAATGCAATGAGAAAGATCAATTCGAAGTTCCGCTGTTGAATTGGCAACGAAAATATGCATGCGATGTTCTCATGAAAGCTGCGAACTACAAAAGTGGAGGGATGTTCTTCTTAGACACTCCTTGTGGCAGTGGAAAATTAATTGTGGTCACACTGGTTTCGATAACGATTCGCGCGCAAAATGTCATTACACCATTAATTTCCCCACCAGGTATTGGAGGCACGTCATCGAAGACGATCGAAGTGCTCATTCAGCATTCAGGCTGCCGCCGAATATGAAAATCTATGAAACTCCAACGTGCTGCCTTTCAAAGAACTGTCCAATTTGGAGCAATGCAAATTGATCGTTTTGTATATATGTACGATGGCGCATAAACAGTTTATTGAGGCACCAGACCGAAAGCGCATGATCTAGCAAATAATAACAGTTCGGTGGTGCGATGATTCATCCGGCAACTGATTTTTGCCAATCATTTTTAGAGATTCGACGGTCAACGCTATCCGATTAACTAAATACTTGTTTGAAATTGTCCGTTTTGTGGAATCACGTTAAGACATTCAAATTAAATATTGTCGGGTTGCAGTACGACCAGACTTCTGACGCATTTTCAAAACATTTGCTATATTTTTGACAATGGCAATACCGCTCGTTGACATTTCGATTGGTTACATTACAGTCCCCGTCGATATTTGGCAGTTCACTGAATCAAGGACCGAATTCGTCCGAGACGTGTTCCCAAACATTGCTCAAAACTGCAAAAATCATGTTTGGTAGAGCCAACGTGCTATACTGGCAGCAAAAAACATTGATGTCGACGATGAGAAATTACTCGCGAACTGATGATTTGTAAATCGGTGTATTTCGTTGCTAGTCAAAACGATGTCATATCTGCGTGCTTAATTTAAGACTACCATACGTGGTTAGTTGTCCCTAAGAAGTATTTTTGGGCGGTTGTGCTTCCGCGCGTGATGATGACGCAGACTTGTTTCAGTTGTAGTCTACGGTAAATACAGGTATGTGTGCACGTCTGCATGACGTCAGCAATGTAGTGTTACTGCCGGCCGACACAAACGTTGGAGCTGGCTGAAGTGGCCGAGCGGTTCTAGGCGCTACAGTCTGGAACCGCGCGACCGCTACGGTCGCAGGTTCGAATCATGCCTCGGGCATGGATGTGTGTGATGTCGTTAGGTTAGTTAGGTTTAAGAAGTTATAGGGGACTGATGACCTCACATGGTAAGTCCCATAGTGCTCAGAGCCATTTGAACCTTTTGAGCAAACGTTGGAGACACGTATTGAACTGTAAAAGATTTTTGTAAAAGATTTCGTCGAACTTATTCGAGCAAACAACTTCACTTGAGCTGTTACAAGATAGCAAAATTTTTCGCTATATGAGCAGCACAGTTTTCTCTGTACAATGCCATCTGTTGGTGGCGACTGCCGAGCGGATTGCTTCAAAAGCAAGAGAGATCGAAACACTTGTACATGAAACCGTGCATAGAGAGAAGAAAAGCTCGACTTGTTAACCAGAATTTTCTTCTTAAGCTACAGTGCAAGGGCATAAGGGACAACAAAAAAAATTTGAGAACGGCGAAAAAAATTTCAATTTGCCCTCATGAGCGTGGTCCCTCATATACGGTACCATTTAAGAAATGCCTTTTCTTAATTTTATTCATCATAAGCGATGGTTTTGGATAGCTACGACGTATCTGGGTCATTAAAGATTTATATAATGAGACACTGTTCCAGTTAGGTATTTATTCACCCTTAAAATGACGCTTTTTGAGAATTTGTTCTTATTATAAAGAGGATAGATTTACATACATGTTTTACGTGGTGCTTGTATGTGTGTTGTTCTACTCTCTCGCCTTTTAGTTGTATTTTCGTGGGTTATTGCATCGGAGTAACTTCTTTTGCCCGATTTCTCGAAGCATCATGTAACTTATCTATGTAAATATTTGTACTTGATCATGAGAACAGATTCTCGCAAATAATCGTACAAACCATCAAAAAATACCTAAGTGATGCTGCGTTTCATTATTTTCTTTTATGAATGCCATTTCAGACAAAGGTCATCTCAAGAGACGAAAGCTATTCTAACTTGTAATATAGTACTCGCATTCTTCAGTGTAGCATTTTACATATTATTCCAGAGAGATGAAAACGAATCTATAAATCACCCAATAAGGAATTTATAAAGGGTACGTAGGTTAATTGGAGTACAAATAAATACATTTATTTTTCTTATGTAGACTTTGAACACTCTTGGCTTTTCAAATGTCCATCTCCTTCCACATGCTTTCCTGACGCTGCATTATCTTCTTTGTAAGATGCCACCCACTTATTACGGTTTTTGTAGTCATCGTAATTTGTATTATGAAGAATTTCGAATTATTTATACTTTGCAAAGATCGCTGTGGTGATAGCGATGCACCAATTATACTTCGTTATTTGAAGCTTAAAGGCACTAAAGCAAGCGACGCTACATGGAAGCAATCGCCCTCGTTCGAACTTTATTTCAAAGATCTTTGCGGAAAGCTTCCCTTCAACAATTTCAAAGATATGACCGAAGGGGCTTAACGAGTATTTATCATTGGCTGCGAATACTACGTCGCAAAGACAAGCACTCAGGCCTTTATTTATCGTTGGCCACGGTTGCAGTCGCTGTTATACAAGCGCGCCTGAGAACCGGCAGCGGTGTCATAGTGAGGTCATTTTCCGGTCGAGAACTTCCCAAGGCGCGCCTCTGGCTGAATGCAGCTGTTGCAACACGATCTGAGCTTTAGTCCTCCGCAGGCACTTGCTCAGTGAAGAGTAAGCGTCACATGACATGCAGCTGGCAGCGTGTGTAGGACTACGGCACAAACCGCGATTATGTGGCCCGGAATAGATTAAAGTGAACGGTATACGTCTGTTCTTTCATAATGGATATATGCAGCACTTAACTTCGCTATTCGCATAAAAGAGTACATTCTCAAGCCAAACATAATAATATCTTCCATGGTCCTTCTGCCAATTTGTGTGCTCTTGTGTATTTTTTAAAATTAAGCGATTGGTGATCACGAAAATCGCTAAGCCACCCCTCACCACCTCCCCATTCTGTAGTCCTATACGTGAGCAAGCTATCGGCTGCTTCAGTCAGTTTCGAACAGTTACTTCTAATGTATAAATGTTGTTGTTGTGGTCTTCAGTCCTGAGACTGGTTTCATGCAGCTCTCCATGCTACTCTATCCTGTGCAAGCTTCTTCATCTCCCAGTACCTACAGCAACCTACATCTCTCTAAATCCCCTTAGTGTATTCACCTCTTGCTCTCCCTCTACGATTTTTACCCTGCACGCTGGCCTCTAATACTAAACTGGTGATCCCTTGGTGCCTCAGAACATGTCCTACCAACCAATCCCCTTTTCTAGTCAAGTTGTGCCAAAAACTCCTCTTCTCTCCAATTTTGTTCAATACCTCCTCATTAGTTATGTGACCATCCATCTAATCTTCAGCATTCTTCTGTAGCACCACATTTCAAAAGCTTCTATTCTCTTCTTGTCTAAACTAGTTATCGTCCGCGTTTCTCTTCCATAGATGGCTACACTCCATACAAACACTTTCAGAAACGACTTCATGACACTTAAATCTATACTCGATGTTAACAAATTTCTCTTCTTCAGAAACGCTTTCTTTGCTAATGCCAGCCTACATTTTGTATCGTCTCTACTTCGACCATCATCAGTTATTTTTCTCCCCAAATAGAAAGTCACCTTTACTACTTTAAGTGTCTCATTTCTTAATCTAATTCCCTGAGCATCACAAGATTTAATTTGACTACATTCCATTATTCTCGTTTTGCTTTTGTTGATGTTCATCTTATATCCTCCTTTTAAGACACTGTCCATTCCGTTCCGCTGCTCTTCCAAGTCCTTTTCAGTCTATGACAGAATTACAATGTCATCGGCGAACCTCAAAATTTTTATTTCTTCTCCATGGACTTCAATACCTACTCTGAATATTTCTTTTGTTTCCTTTACTGCTTGCTCAATATACAGATTGAATAACATCGGGGATAGGCTACAAGCCTGTCTCACTCCTTTCCCAACCGCTGCTTCCCTTTTATGTCCCTCGACTCTTATAACTTCCATCTGGTTTCTGTAAAAATTGTAAGTAGACTTTCGCTCCCTGTGTTTTACACCTGCCACCTTCAGAATTTGAGAGTATTCCAGTCAACATTGTCAAAAGCTTTCTCTAAGTCTACAAATGCTAGAAACGTAGGTTTGCCTTCCCTTAATCTATCTTCTAAGATAAGTCGTAGGGTCAGCATTGCCTCAAGTGTTCTAAAATTTCTACAGACTCCAAACTGATCTTCCCCGTTGTCGGCTTTACCAGTTTTTCCATTCATTTGTAAGAAATTCGAGTTAGTACTTGGCAGCCGTGACTTATTAAACTGATAGTTCGGTAATTTTCACATCTGTTAACACCTGATTTCTTTGGGACTGGAATTATTATATTCTTCTTGAAATCTGACGGTCTTTGACCTGTCTCATACATTCTGCTCACCAGATGGTAGAGTTTTGTCAGAACTGGGTCTCCCAAGGCTGTCAGTAGTTCTAATGGTATGTTGTCTACTCCCGGGGCCTTGTTTCGACTCAGGTCTTTCAGTGTTCTGTCAAACTCTTCACGCACTATCATATCTTCCATTTCATCTTCATCTACATCCTCTTCCATTTGCAGAATATTGTCCTCAAGTACATCGCCATTGTATAGACCCTCTAGATACTCCTTGGACATTTCTGCTTTCATTGCTTTGCTTAGAACTGGGTTTACATCTGAGATGTCAGATTAAATTCGTCGACTTTTTAAATAAAAGACCACACTGAGGTGACAAAAGTCATGGGATACTTTCTAATGTCGTGTCGAAGATCCTCTCTCACGGCGTAGTACGGTAACTCGACGTGTAATAGAGTCAACAAGTCAATGGAAGTCACCTGCAGAAATACGCTATTGAGTTATGGTGCTTCTTTGGTGCTGTCCATGATTGCGAAAGTGTCGCCGGTGCAGGATCCTGTGTACGAACTGACCTACCGTTACGTCCCATAAACGTTCCATGGGATTCATGTCAGGTGATCTAGGTGGCCAATCATTCGCTCAGTTGTCCAGTATGTTCTTCAGAACGGTGACATAGCGCACTGTCATCCATGAAAATTCCGTAATTGTCTGGGAACATGGAGTCTATGAATGGCTGCTGATGGTCTCCAATCGCGGGAACACAACTGACTACTTTTAGTGACCGTTTCATTTGGCCCAGAGGACCCAGTCCGTTCAATGTAAACACAGTCCACACTATTACGGGGCCACTACAAGCTTGCAAAGTGCATTACTGGCAACCTGGATCCATGGCTTTGTGGGGTGTGCGACAAACTCGATTCATCTGAAAAGGCCGAGATTTTCCAGTCGTCTTGAGTCCAACCTATATGGTCACGAACCGAAGAAAGGAGCTAGCGGCCACGTCATCCTGTTAGCAAAGGCACTCGCGTCTGTCGTCTGCTGCCATAGCTCATTAACGCCAAGTTACGCTGCTCTGCCATAACGCATACGTTCGTCATACGTCTCACATTTATTTCCGGGGTCATTTCACGCAGTGTTGCTTGTCTGTTAGCACTGACAACTCTACGGGAACACCGCTGTTCTCGGTCGTTAAGTGAAGGCCGTCGGTCACTGAGTTGTCTGAGGTGAGAGGTAATGCCTGAAATGTTGTATTCTCGGCACTCTCTCAATGGTTTCGATCTCAGAATATTGAATCCACTAACGATTACCGAAGTGGAATGTCCCATGCGGCTAGCTGCAACTACCATTCCTCATTCAGAGTCTGTTAGTTTCATTCGGGCGGCCAACACGACGCCGGAAACCTTTTCACATTAATCACCTGAGTGCAGATGACAACTCCACCAACGCAATGCTCTTTTATACCTTGTGTATTCGATATTATCGCCACCTGTATATGTGCATACCGCTATCCCATGACGTTCGTCACCTCAGTGTTATGGAGCTGGACTGGACTGCTGTTGAGGCTTCGTTTCGAGCTCTAAACGTCTCCGAAAGCAACTGTATTACAAACTGAAGCTGCCTTCTGTACTTTGAGAGAGCACATAATAAAATTTTGAAGTATAAAAAATAAATATGACGAGCGTAGATCTTTCTGCGTCTTATCAAAATCATTTGATTCGTTCCGTCATAACAGTCTGACAAAGAAGTTAAGCTTTTATAAAATCCGTGCTTCACCACACACATCGTTTAGCTCCTGTTTACGAAGCAGGATGTAGGAAGTTACAATGAGATGGCCCGCATCTCGTGGCCGTGCGGTAGCGTTCTCGCTTCCCACGCCCGGGTTCCCGGGTTCGATTCCCGGCAGGGTCAGGGATTTTCTCTGCCTCGTGATGGCTGGGTGTTGTGTGATGTCCTTAGCTTAGTTAGGTTTAAGTAGTTCTAAGTTCTAAGGGACTGATGACCATAAATGTTAAGTCTCATAGTGCTCAGAGCCATTTGAACAATGAGATGTTTCGACAGCGATAAGAGTGCAACTACATGATTTGTATAAAGAGAAATCACATTGACCGTTCCTCTGTATCCGACCATGTTTTAGTTCCTATTCTTGCTCTATGCTCATGATCTGCTATTCAGGTGGCCATAGGTCGCCAAACTTAGAACTTCGTACGTGTGATTCACGAGTTATTATGAACACGCTCAGATAAACAATTCATAAAGTTGTTGTTAAAATTATCTGGTCTTACACAGCTGGGCTATCTTTCATTTAAAGAAAATTGGCCACCCACATTTAAACTGCCAAAAATATCCCCCTTGCTATTAACTTAACGTTCCAACAAAAATAGTAAACAGAACTGAAAGATGTTATTTCTTCAGTGCGCATCGTAGCTTCTAGACAAGCAGTAATTGTTGCACAGAAGAAAGTAATTAGAACTGTGAGGTTAAATGATGTAATCTTGCAGAAATACATACGCAGATTCAAATGCACGTACACACACATTTTATTTTTGCTTGGTTAAGCGCTGTCCATTCTCTCCTTAAAAAATTAATAAAGGGACCAAGCCACGGGTTGCGAAGAAGGTTTCTGGGGTGTTTCTTATCGTCCTAAGGCTAATGCCGAAACTGGAAATCCTCTCCCCAATAACCCAAATAAAGCATAAAAGTAGTAGCACTACCCTCTATTAAATTTGACTTTAGCACTCAGTAGAGTACAACAGGGAAATATAGACTTTTTGACAATATTCCCATATAAATAAAATATTTGGTGGACAGCGGAAGCGTTTCAAAACAAAGTTAAAATTTATTTCTCTGCAGTAACCTCTGTGACAACATACAGAGTACACGAATAAAAGTGGACAAACTAAATATTAGGAAATGATTCAAGATGCTAGGCGAAATTATGGCAAACTAGACCGCCAAATGAAAAGCAGTGGTTGAGCCGACAAAAGGAATAGCTACAACGGAAATGTAGAGAGGGGCAAAATAATTCCTCTCGAAATGAAACCAGGACATTTTTCCGTTTCGTTCGAAAACTTAGTACAGTGCTTAGTTTTTCAAATGGTGGCATAAAGGACAAAGACAAAAGTATGCTTTTATTTCAATAGACCATGCAGTCTTAGCCCTAGGGACTCATCTTCAGGTGGTTGATCACTCTACTGCCTAGTGAAGCACTCTAGCGATCAAACCAACATTCTGGTTGAGGACAGATTTCATTAAGGTCTGATACATCTTTGCCGTCGTTTGCCAGGGATGTTCTGAGCTAGCCAAGTATGATTCGCGACCCACGCTGACAGCTTTACTTCCTCATCTTCTACTTTTCACACGCCACCGAAGTTCTCCTGGATGCCATGCGGGCATAGTACTTCTTGAGGGAAGTATATTGTGGAGAGGATTGTGTCCATAAATCTGGGGTCCTGTGTTCGGGTATCGGTGTGGCGCAGTTTTAACCAGGCAGAAAGTATGAAAGTAGCGCCCACCCAGCTACAGAGTGAAAATTCGTTCTAGAAACAATTCCCTGGTTTGCGCCTATGAGCTGGCCACTGTGTCCGAGCGGTTCTAGGCGCTTCTGTCCGGAACCACGTGGCTGTTACGGTCGCAGGTTCAAATCCTGCCTCAGGCATGGATGTGTGTGATGTCCTTAAGTTAGTTAGGTTTAAACAGTTCTAAGTCTAGGGAACTGATGACCTCAGATGTTAAGTCCCATAGTGCTTAGAGCCATTTGACACTGTTTAGTTTTCTTTATTTTATTTATTTATTATTGGCGCCTACGAGCAGATAACTTCACACGAATCGTGTGCATTATTTCATTGCATCCAAGAGTGAAGGTGTGCAGTAATCAAAGCTAACAAAAACGGAATAACGGTTTATCTCATGGTTGCATGTGGAGATTTATTCCACCATTGAACAGTAGCCTGGATTGTTGTGGTAAGTGTAACATTTCCGGCCGCGGACGTTTACATTTACACTTTTTCTATGGGGATCACAAATTTGTGGTAAATTTCGTTAGATTTCTCAGTTTAATATAAGAAAAGTAATTATGGAATACACAGGTCTTGGAGGAACATAGACGTATTAAAAACATGCATCACAGTATTTATACTCCACAATAATATTAATTTAATAGTTGGTTATGAAACGGCTTTCGAATTCCTCAGATAATACTAAACAGACAGTTCACAGAACTTCAGGAAGAATTCCTAGCTGTACAAACATCTTTATACACAGTTATGTGACATTTCATGACTAATCGATACAATCACAAGCATAATGCAATACTTGAAGAACCGTGAACAAATAAATCTTATATGACAGTACATTGGCAGAAAATCCTAAAAAATTTTGGTTGTATGTCAAAGCGGTAGGTGGATCAAAACGAAACGTCCAGACACTCTGTGACCAAAATGGTACTGAAACAGAGGATGACAGACTAAAGGACGAAATACTAAATGTCTTTCTCCAAAGCTGTTTCACAGAGGAAGACTGCACTGTAGTTCCTTCTCTAAATTGTCGAACAGATGACAAAATGCTAGATATCGAAATAGACGACAGAGGGATAGAGAAACAATTAAAACCGCTCAAAAAAGGAAAGGCCGCTGAACCTGGTGGGATACCAGTTCGATTTTACACACAGTACGCGGAGGACCTTGCCCCCCTTCTTGCAGCGGTGTACCGTAGGTCTCTAGAAGAGCGTAGCGTTCCAAAGGATTGGAAAATGGCACAGGTCATCCCTGTTTTCAAGAAGGGACGTCGAACAGATGTGCAGGTCTATAGACCTATATCTCTAACGTCGATCAGTTGTAGAATTTTGGAACACGTATTATGTTCGAGTATAATGACTTTTCTGTAGACTAGAAATCTACTCTGTAAGAATCAGCATGGGTTTCGAAAAAGACGGTCAAGTGAAACCCAGCTCGCGCTATCCGTCCACGAGACTCAGAAGGCCATAGACACGGGTTCTCAGGTAGATGCCGTGTTTCTTGACTTCCGCAAGGCGTTCGATACAGTTCCCCACAGTCGGTTAATGAACAAGGTAAGAACATATGGACAATCAGACCAATTGTGTGATTGGATTGAAGAGTTCCTATATAAAAAAACGCAGCATGTCATTCTCAGTGTAGAGAAGTCTTCCGAAGTGGGACTCATTTCAGGTGTGCCGCAGGGGAGTGCCGTAGGACCGTTGCTATTCACAATGTACATAAATGACCTTGTGGATGACATCGGAAGTTTACTGAGGCTTTTTGCGGATGATGCTGTGGTATATTGAGGGGTTGTAACAATTGAAAATTGTACTGAAATGCAGGAGGATCTGCAGCGAATTGACACATGGTGCAGGGAATGGCAATTGAATCTCACTGTAGACAAGTGTACTATACCGCGAATACATAGATAGATAGATAGATCCCTTTTCATTCAGCTACAAAATAGTAGGTCAGCAACTGGAATCAGTTAATTCCATAAATTATCTGGGAGTACGCATTCGGAGTGATTTAAAGTAGAATGATCATATAAAGTTAATCGTCGGTAAACCAGATGCTAGACTGAGATTCAACGGAATAATCCTAAGGAAATGCAACCCGAAAACAAAGGAAGTAGATTACGGTACGCTTGTTCGCCCACTGCTTGAATACTGCTCAGCAGTGTGGAATCCGTACCAGATAGAGACGATAGAAGGGATAGAGAAGATCTAACGGAGAGAAGCGCACTTCGTTACAGGATCATTTAGTATTCGCTAAAGCGTTACCGAGATGATAGATAAACTCCAGTGGAAGACTCTGCAGGAGAGACGCTCAGTTGCTCGGTACAGTTTCTTGTTGATGTTTCGGGAACATACCTTCACCGAAGAGCCAAGCAGTATATTGCTCCCTCCTACGTATATCTCGCGAAGAGACCATGAGGATAAAATCAGAGAGATTAGTGCCCACACAGAAGCATACTGACAATCCTTCTTTCCACGAACAATACGAGACAGGAATACAATGGAGAACCGATAGAGGTACTCAAAGTACCCTCCGCCATACACCGTCAGGTGGCTTGCGGAGTATGGATGTAGATGTAGAAAACTGTATGACTATATCAGCCAAATATGAAGTACAAGTGGATACCGGCATAGGCTAATATGTCACATGGAAAACTGGTGAATGTGATGAACAGGCAGAAAATTATGGAAAGGGGTGGGGGGAGGAGTGAAAAAATCGAATGGGGGTGTGGAATAGTTATAACAAGCTTGTTAATTATTGGTGAAAGAAATAATAAATGGCTGCTGATACTTTTTTAATATTGAGTAATGGTACTCTGTTGGTCGTTATGGACAAGGCCAGGATTCATTGATTGTTGCTTATTAGTGGCCAGAACTTCGAGTAATAGTAGTTTTCAGCCTTTACTTTTTCTACGGAGAACATCATATTTCACAGCATGTGAATGACATTCTTTCAGAGCATGTTCAGCAAAGGATGACTCTTTCTTTTTCAGTCTCCAGACTCTCTCACAATTATTTCCCTAACCACTGGATAATTGGTTGTTGTAGCCAATCCATCCCCACATTCCATAGACTTCCTTCTGCCCCTTTCCCTCGCCTTTTTTTCGGCCCACTCATGACATTTATAAGAGTGTACATATGATTTAGTGGCGTGTACTATTACTCACTTGCACAGCCTATTTGGGTTGTATACTGATTCCTGGAATAATCAGTGGAATAAAAGGGCTCTAGACCCTGAGACAAGGTGCGTACCCCCAGGTGATGAGACCTGTCGACCTCTCCTTGTGTCTGTACCTTCCTTTCGTGACTGACTGTGAGTGTGGACCTGCGGAAGGCAAAGCGGGCGTTGCGGCGGTCGTCCGCTTCCAAGAGGCAGAATAACCGGTTTCTGCTTCCTTAGCTAGCCCGACCCCGACCGCGTGCGTTTTTGTGCCACGCCCCCGAGGGAGAGACGCCGGCCGTCCATTGCAACAGAAGCGCGCCTTCGAATAGCTGCTCCCTGCTCGGTGCTCGACTGCCGCGTCACAGACAGACACTGGTGAGTACCTTCTAGACAAAGGCTCTAGGTCAGCGACGCGTGAGGCCGGTAATTACACTATCATATTTATTTGTCAAATCTTTATGTCAAAGAAATTTGATGGTGTAATAGGGAACTTCGTCAAATCTCGCCTGTCGTCAAATAAATATGATCAAATCTAGGGCTTCCCCGTAGATTTGATTATAAAAGTTGTTCGTCTTCTGTTGACTGGAATGTGAAATGTAACCGCTTCGAGCGCTGGCGTCGCTAAAGCTATTTGACGTCTATGTAGTGTGTCTGTAAACATTTCTTCACAGTTGGTTTGTTCCTTCGACTCTTTTACTATTTTTAAATAAACTTGATTCGGGGGGGGGGGGGGGGGGTGAACAAAGGAGCACAGTGAATGCTATTAATTGTGTGTTGATGGGTAGGTGAAATATGCTGCAGGCGACTTCATGTTCATAGTCACAGGTACAGCCATCCATCCTCAACATCTGGAAACATCCAGGCAGTTATTCAGTAAACCGGAATACAGGATGTGGTCGCGCTCTAAAATAAAATTTATCTTTGTTAACTTTTCATCCTCCTTTGTCTATCTTCGAACTCTGGATACCACAAGGTAAAAAGCGCTTCATCGGTTTAGTACTTTTCATTTATTTTGTAGTTGTTGGAACACTAGTTCCGTTAGCTAATTTATTCCAAATTAAAAAAAAAAAACAAGGTGTCCACAATGAGACTCCAACATTTGAACACATAAAATCTGAGAGGAAACACAACTTATTGACGAAAAAATACAGAGAAATCATACAGCAGCTCATCAAGTTTTCATACACAGGTGGACGGTTCAATACACTTGAACATGGGCGCCACGGGTAGCGCGAAGAATAGGGAGTCTATAATTGATTTCGTGTCTTGTGTTGCGGAGCATCTGTTCTGTGACAGAGTTTATGACAATTCTTATGCGCTGTTTCAAGTCTTGCAGGTCCTTTACTG
Source organism: Schistocerca gregaria (assembly GCF_023897955.1). NCBI lineage: Eukaryota > Metazoa > Arthropoda > Insecta > Orthoptera > Acrididae > Schistocerca > Schistocerca gregaria. The sequence goes on from NC_064920.1 coordinate 101,772,597, forward strand.
GTGTAGCATACACCCGGTCTTCCACATAACCCCACAAGAAGAAATAAGGGTGGGGGGGGGGCGGGGGTGGAGGGGTTATGTCCGGCGAACTTGGCGGCAAAGCAATTGGACCTCCAAGGCCAATCCATCGTTCATCTACATCTACATCTACATTTATACTCCGCAAGCCACCCAACGGTGTGTGGTGGAGGGCACTTTACGATCCACTGTCATTAACTCCCTTTTCTGTTCCAGTCGCGTATGGTTCGCTGGAAGAACGACCGTCTGAAAGCCCCCGTGCGCGGTCGAATCTCTCTAATTTTACATTCGTGATCTCCTCGGGAGATAGAAGTAGGTGGAAGCAATATATTCGATACCTCATCCAGAAACGCATGCTATCGAAACCTGGCGAGCAAGCTACACCGCGATGCAGAGCTCCTCTCTTGCAGAGTCTGCCACTTGAGTTTGTAAAACATCTCCGTAACGCTATCACGGTTACCAAATAACCTTGTGACGAAATGCGCCGCTCTCCTTTGGATCTTCTCCATCTCCTCTGTCAACCCGATCTCGTACGGATCCCACACTGATGAGAAATACTCAAGTATAGGTTGAACGAGTGTTTTGTAAGCCACCTCCTTTGTTGATGGACTACATTTTCGAAGGACTCTCCCTTTGAATCTCAACCTGGTACCCGCCTTACCAACAATTAATTTTATATGATCATTCCAATTCAAATCGTTTCGCACGCATACTCCCATATATTTAAAAGAAGTAACTGCTGATAGTGTTTGTTCCGCTATCATATAATCATACAATAAAGGATCCTTCTTTCTATGTATTCGCAATACGTTACATTTGTCTATGTTAAGGGTCGGATCTTCCTGCATTTCGCTACAATTTTCTAATGCTGCAACTTCTCTGTATACTACAGCATCATCCACGAAAAGCCGCATGTATCTTCAGACACTATCTACTAGGTCATTTATATATACTGTGAAAAGAAATGGTCCCATAACACTCCCCTGTGGCACGCCAGAGGTTACTCTAACGTCTGTAGACGTCTCTCCATTGATAATAACATGCTGTGTTCTCTTTGCTAAAAACTCTTCAATCCAGCCAAACAGCTGATATTCCGTAGGCTCTTACTTTGTTTATCAGGCGACTGTGCGGAACTGTATCGAACGCCTTCCGGAAGTCAAGGAAAATAGCATCTACCTGGGACCCTGTATCTATTTTCTGGGTCTCATGAACAAATAAATCGAGTTGGGCCTCACACGATCGCTGTTTCCGGAATCCATGTTGACTGCTACAGAGTAATTCTAGATATCCAAAAACGACATGATACGCGAGATATGTTCTAAAACTCTACAACAGATCGACGTCAGAGATGTAGGTCTATAGTTTTGTACATATGTTCGAGGACCCTTCTTGAAGACTGGGACTACCTGTGCTCTTTTTCAGTCATTTGGAACCTTCCGTTCCTCTAGAGACTTGCGGTACACGGCTGTTAGAATGGGGGCAAGTTCTTTCGCGTGCTCTGGGTAGAATCGAAGTGGTATCCCGTCAGGTCCAGTGGACTTCCTCTGTTGAGTGATTCCAATTGCTTTTCTATTCCTTGGACACTTATTTCGATGTCAGCCATATTTTCGTTTGTGCGAGGAATCAGAGAAGGAACTGCAGTGCGGTCTTCCTCTGTGAAACAGCTTTGGAAAAAGGTGTTTTTATTTCAGCTTCACGCTTGTCATCCTCTGTTTCATTGCCATCATCGTTCCAGAGTGTCTGGATATGCTGTTTTGAGGCACTTACTGATTTAACGTAAGACCAGAACATCCTTGGATTTTCTGTCAAGTCGGTACATAGAATTTTACTTTCGAATTCACTGAACGCTTCACGCATAGCCCTCCTTACGCTAACTTTGACATCATTTAGCTTCTGTTTGTCTGAGAGGATTTGGCCGCGTTTAAATTTGCAGTGAAGCTGTCTTTTCTTTCGCAGTAGTTTCCTATTGTTATTGTTGAACCACGGTGGGTTTTTTGCGTCCCTCACAGTTTCACTTGGCACGTACCAGTCTAAAACGCATTTTACGATTACCTTGAACTTTTTCCATAAACACTCAACATTGTCAGTGTCGGAACAGAAATTTTCGTTTAGATCTGTTAGGTATTTTGAAATCTGCCTTCTATTACTCTTGTTAAACAGATAAACCTTCCTCCCTTTTTTTATATTCCTATGAACTTCCATATTCAGGGATGCTGCAACGGCCTTATGATCACTGATTCCGTTGTGCACTTACAGAGTCGAAATGTTCGGGTCTGTTTGTTATCAGTAGGGCCAAGATGTTATCTCCAAGAGTCGGTTCTCTGTTTCATTGCTCGAGGTAACTGTCGGATAGTGCACTCAGTATAATGTCACTCGATGCTCTGTCACTACCACCCGTCTTAAACATCTGAGTGTCCCAGTCTATATCTGGTAAATTGAAATCTCCACCTAAAACTATAACATGCTGAGAAATTTTATGTGAAATGTATTCCAAATTTTCTCTCAGTTGTTCTGCCACTAATGCTGCTGAGTCGGGAGGTTGGTAAAATGAGACAACTATTAACCTAGCTCGGTTGTTGAGTGTAACCTCCACGCATAATAATTCACAGGAACTATCCAATTCTACTTCACTACAGGATAAACTACTATTAACAGCGACAAACACGCCACTACCGGTTGCATGCAATCTATCCCTTCTAAACACCGTCTGTGCCTTTGTTAAAATTTCGACAGAATATATCTCTGGCTTCAGCCAGCATTCTGTACCTATAACGATTTCAGCTTCGGTGCTTTTTATCGCGCATGAAGTTTCGGTACTTTACCAATGCAGCTTCGACAGTTTACAATTATAATACCGATTGCTGCTTGGCCCCTGCATGTCCTGACTTTGCCCCGCACCCTTTGAGTCTGCTGCCCTTTCTGTACTTGCCCGAGGCCATCTAACCGAAAAAAACCGCCCAGTCCACGCCACACAACCCCTGCTACCCGTGTAACCGCTTGCTGCGTGTAGTGTACTCCTGGCCTATCCAGCGGAACCCGAAACCCCACCACCCTATGGAACAAGTCGAGGAATCTGTAGCCCACACGGTCGCAGAACCGTCTCAGCCTCTGATTCAGACACTCCACTCGGCTCTGTACCAAAGGTCCTGTCGACGATGCTGCAGATGGTGAGCTCTGCTTTCATCCCGCTAGCGAGACTGGCGGTCTTCACCAAATCAGATAGCCGCCGGACGCTAGAGAGGATTTCCTCCTATCCATAGCGGCACACATCATTGGTGCCGACATGAGCGACCACCTGCAGATGGGTGCACCCTGTACCCTTCATGGCATCCGGATGGACCCTTTCCACCACTGGAATGACTCCCCCGGTATGCACACGGAGTGCACATTGGTTTTCTTCCCTCTCTTGCTGGAATGTGAAATTTAAAAAGTTTCAGTCATCAAGGCTCCAATGGGGTGGTGCACCGTCCTGTTGAAACATTAAATTTGGCTTCAGGTCCTTTATCTCTGGTACGGCAAATTGTTCCAACATGTCCGCAGTCGGCTCCTGAAAGAAAAACGGTCCAACATGCCATTTATCATCAAACCACACCACACATTAAATTTCGGACTGTAGCGCATGTGTTGCCTAGGTTCATGTGGATTTTCGGACTCCCAGATGCGCACGTTATGACTGACAGCCCTTGAGACGTGAAAACTTGCCTCGTCAGTAAACATCACGCGTGATAAAAATTTCTCGTCCGCGGGAATGCGATCTAACATGACACATGCAAATTCTTCTCGCTTTGTTCTGTCATCATGCTTGATTTCTTGCACAACCTGCACTTTATATTCGTTCAAACGTAATCTCTGATGAAGCACTTTGTGCACTGTTGAACATTTCATACGAAGTTCTCGTGCTGCCTGTGGCACTGACACCTGTGGACTTTGTTCGAATGACCGCCGCACTTGTTCCACATTATGTTCGATGATCCCAGACTTACCACTACCATGCCCTTTCGCAACACTCGCAGTAGCAAAAAACTGATCACATCTTTATAGTCTTGAACGACGGGGGCGCTTTGTAGTAAACTCGACGAAAGTTTCTTTGCACTTGGGTCGCCGATTTTGTCTCTACATACCATAAGACTACTTCTGCACGCTCCTTCATATCCTCCATTTTGCTAAAACGATTGATTGCAGCTCCACTACGGCTACTTGGCGTATCAAATTTGCACATCACAAATTTGTTGAGTTGCTCTGTCTGCCCCTTCAGGATTCACAGGTCCACCATCTGAAATGAGAAAGATATAGGATATTAAAATCTTGGAGTCTTATTGCCCATATAGTGTACTACACATTTGTTTACCTTCACATATTCCCCATTCAGTGTTTTATAAATCGCTTCACACGTTTCTAGAATTATTTTGGTTAATGTGCAGAGTGAAATTCGAGTGCCGTGTTGTAAACTATAATAGCTCTCTCATGTATCAGGTAATCGCAGTGTCACTGTGCACACACAGTATTTCTCTTGAGAGTATTCTGTTTCGTAATAGAACAAGCCACTTCACTGAGCAAACACTGAAATACATTCTCATCCATTCGCATGTAATTTATATATTAATACTTGACTTCCTCCACTTGAAGCTCTCGTATCAAATTTTGTTGAATGCTTTTACTATCTCGACGTAATACCTTGGGTTTCATCCAAGTATACTTCCTTTTGTTCAGCCGCTTTTCTTTCAAATACGCACATAATGTAATTATGGTACTAGCAACTGCACCGCATAGCAACAAGTAGTCGTCCGCCATCTTGAAATTTGAGGAAAAATGTAACGACAGTGTAATACCCCTTTCTAGCGCCACGTCAAAGATCATTGTCAAAGAAATTTTACGAATATTTGATCATATTTCTTTGTCAAAGAAATAGCGTAATACCGGAATGACATGGCAGATACATTCGTGCAGTCATTGCATAAGCGATTCAAACACAGTATCTAACAAAACACTGATCCAGGTGAACAGATACTCATCTGAAGTCCGTTTTAGACGAGTGGCTTTGTGGCCAAAATTGACCACTTATTGCAGTTACGCATCATGTGCTAGAGTGTAAAGCTACAATTAGGAATACGACCGCAGATGGCAAGCCGCTCTGACCCGCCACAAGCGGCACCACTCGCTGACATTGTTGGTCCCCGCATGTAGAGTTATAGCCGTGCGACTTACGACTGCGCATCTGCCAGCGATGTTGCACGTGCGCAAGACCGTGGCGCGCAGATGCATGGTGCGAAGGGAAGTCGGCGTTCAGGAGTGCACGGGCAAGCGTCTGCGTGTGCTGAAACATGCGCGTACATATCGGCTCAAATGTGGCGTGTGGAGTTTCCTCAGTTCTAAAGTGGTGCGTGGCGTGTGCTTGGCGAGAACGTTAATTGCAACCATGTTCCGTACGTAAACTCTCAAAAACATATTGTTATTGGCACGGCAATGTAGGTATTGCCGCTGTGAATATGAACCGAGCAAATGTCCTAAGGAGCACAGTTACCGTCTCAATATAGACCACTGGCCATTAAAATTGCTACGCCACGAACATGACGAGCTACAGACGCGAAATTTAACCGACAGGAAGAAGGTGCTGTGATATGCAAACGATTAGCTTTTCAGAGTATTCACGCAAGGGTGTCGCCGGTGAGGACACTTGCAACGTTCTGACATGAGGAAAGTTTCCATCCGATTTGTCATACACAAACAGCAGACGACCGGCGTTGCCTGGTGAAACGTCGTTGTGATGCCTCGTGTAAGGAGGAGACATGCGAACCATCATGTTTCCGACTTCGGTAAAGGTCAGATTGTAGCCTATCGCGACTGCGGTTTGTCGTATCGCAACATTACTGCTCGAGTTGGTCTAGACCCCATGACTGTTAGCAGTATATGGAATCGGTGGGATCAGGAGGGTAATACGGACCGACGTGCTGCATCCCAACGGCCTCGTATCCCTAGCAGTCGAGATGACAGGCATTTTATCGGCATGGCTGTAACGTCTCGATCCCTGAGTCAACAGATGGGGGCATTTGTAAGACAACAACCATCTGCACGAACAGTTCGACGACGTTTGGAGCAGCATGGACTATTAGCTCCGAGACCATGGCTGTTGTTACCCTTGACACTGCATCACAGACAGCTCCGCCTGCGATGTTCTACTCAACGACGAACCTGGGTGCACGAACGGCAAAAAGGCCTTTTTTCGGATGAATCGAGGTTCTGTTTGCAGCATCATAATGGTCGCATCCGTGTTTGCCGTCATCGCGGTGAAAGCAGATTGGAAGAGTGTATTCGTCATCTCCGTACCGGCGTATCACCCGGCGTGATGGTATGGGTTGTCATTGGTTACACGTCTCGATCACCTCTTGTTCGCATTGACGGCACTTTGAACAGTGGATGTTACACTTCAGATATGTTACGAACCATGGCTCTACCCTTCATTCGATCCTTGCGAAACGCTACATTTCAGCAGGATAATATACGACCGCAAGTGAGGCCCTGTCCGGGCCTTTCTGGATACAGACAATGTTCGACTCTTTCCCTTGCCAGCACATTCTCCAGCTCTTTCATCCATTGAAAACATCTGGTCAATGGTGGCCAAGCAACTGGCTCGTCACAATACGCCAGTCACTATTCTTGATGAACTGTGGTATCGTGTTGAAGCTGCATGGGCAGCTCTACCTGTACACGCCATCCACGCTCTGTTTGAGTCAATGCCCGGGCGTATTAAGGACAGAGGTGGTTGTTCTGGGTACTGATTTTTCAGGATCTATGTACCCAGATTGCGTTAAAATGTAATCACAGGTCAGTTCTAGCATGACATATTTCTCCAACGAATACCCGTCTATCATCTGCATATCTTTCCTGTGTAGCAATTTTAATGGCCAGTAGTACAATCGGCGTTCCCTACGGAACTGTTATAGGCCCTCTGCTGTTCCCGATCTACGTAAACGACGTTGGAGACAATCTGAGCAGTCCTCTTAGACTGTTTATATGATGCTGTCATTTACCGTATTGTAGAGTCATCAGTTGATTAAAACCAACTGCAAGAATGATTTAAACAAGATATCTGTACGGTGCAAAAAGTGGAAATTGATTCTAAATAATGAAAATTGTTAGCTATCCACATGAGAATAAAAGCAATTTCGGTTACACGATGAACCACACTAACCTACAATCGTAACTTCAACTAAATTCTTATATTACAGTTATGAATAACTTCAGCTGGAACTATCACATAGATAATGTTGTGGATAAAGCAACCCAAAGCCTTTGATTTATTGGTTAAACACTTAGAAAATGCAACAGGCCGACTAAAGAGACGGCTTACACCACGCTGCTCTCCTCTTTACTGGACTACTGCTGTGCGGTGTGGGATCGGCATCACATGGGACTGAAGGAGGACATCGAGAAAGTTCAAAGAAGGGTAGCTCGTTTTTGTATTATCGTAAAATAAGGAAGAGAGTGCAACGGACATGATGCGTGATTTAGAGTGGCAGTCAGTAAAACAAAGCGGCTTTTCGTTGCGGCAGAGTCTCCTTATGAAACTTTAGTCTGCTACATTCTCCTCCGAATGCGAAAATATTCTGTTGGCTCTCACAAATATATAGCGAGAAATGATGAGAATGATAAAATAAGAGAAATCAGAGCTCGCACTAAAAGATTTAAGTGTTCGTTTTCATCGCGCTCTTTTAGAGAGTGGAAGCCGTGGATAAATAGTATGAAGGTGGTTCGATGGACATTCGCCACGCACTTAATGTGGATTGCAGAGTAATTATGTAAACACTTCTTTGATTAAAGAGCTGTGACACGATTACCGAATTATATAATCTACTTAAGAATGACACACTGCTGAACACTGTCTCGAATATAATCAGCAGCAACGACACAGTTAAGAAGAACAGCGTTTCTACAGAGAAACGTCTTACAGCTGTTCTCAGATTTTTAGCATACGGTCTCTCCCTCGTAGGTTTAAAAGTTGCCATAGTAATTTCTAGTCATTGTCCATTGTAATTCCTGAGATATGAGAAGTACTTTACGATGTACAACGCCTAGAGGGCACTAGGGTAAACAAGTACTATCTATTGTATCAATATTTTTAATTAAGAAATACCTGAAACTTACGCGGATGAAAAGTCGCACAGGCTTCCAAGTAAAGTTTTAGTGGTGACACTGCTCAAAAGGAGAAAAAAGACTAGGCACTTTTATTACACTGTGGTCATATAAGTACTATGTTGGTGTAAAACACACTAATGGCAATTAAAATTGCTACGTGACGTGGTACAGACGCGAAATTTAAACGACAGGAAGAAGCTGCTGTCATATACAAATGATTAGCTTTTCAGAGCATTCAGAAAAGGGTGACGCCGGTGGTGACACCTATAACGTGCTGACATGAGGAACGTTTCCAACCTATTTCTCATATACAAACAGCAATTCACCGGCGTTGCCTGGTGAAAAGTTGTTGTGATGCCTCGTGTAAGAAGGAGAAATGCGTACCATCAGGTTTCCGTCTTTGATAAAGTTCGGATTGCAGCCTACCGCGATTGCGGTTTATCTTATCACGACATTGCTTGGTCGAGATCTAACGACTGTTAGCGGAATATATAATCGGTGGGTTCAGGAGGGTAATACGGAACGCCGTGATGGATCCCAACGGCCTCGCATCACTAGCAGCCGAGATGACAGGCATCGTATCCGCCCGGCTGTAACGGATCGTCCAGACAAGTCTCGATCCCTAAGTCAACGGATGGGGAACATTGCAAGACAACACCCATCTGCACGAACAGTTCGACGAAGTTTGCAGCAGCATGGACTATCAGCTCGGAGACCATGGCTGCGGCTACCCTTGACGCTGCATCACAGAGAGGAGCGCCTGCGATGGTGTACTCAACGACGAACCTGGCTGCACGAATGGCAAAACGTAATACTCTTCATTGGATCCCAGCGAAACCCTACATTTCAGCAGGATAATGCACGATCGCGTGTTGCAGGTCCTGCACGGACCTTTCTAGATACAGAAAATGTTCGGCTGCTGGCCTGGCCAGCACATTCTCCAGAGCCCTCGCCAATTTAAGACGTCTGGTCAATGGTGGCCGAACAACTGGCTCGTTACAATACGCCAGTCATTACTCTTCATGAACTGTGGTATCGCGTAGAAGCTGCATGGGCAGCTGTACCTGTACACTCCATACAAGCTCTGTGTGACTCAAGGCCCAAGCGTATCAAGGCCGTTATTACGGCCAGAGGTGGTTGTTCTGGGTACTGATTTCTCAGGATCTATGCACCCAAATTGCGTGTAAATGTAATCTCATGTCAGTTCTAGTATAATATATTTTTCCAAAGAATACCCGAATATCATCTGCATTTCTTCTTAGTGCAGCAACTGTAATGGCCAATAGTGTATGTTAAGGGATGTAGTGCTTTGATCTGGAACAGAAATCTGTTAGATGCAAAATGAGACGAAGGAGAAAAATCTGTCGAAGCGGTGCTTGTAACAGCCTGACTACACTTGTCACTATGACACAGATATGTGTAGTCAAACCTTCAGGCAGACCTTGACAGCTTTTGATGCGCAGTAAACAAAACTGAGCCGAAGTATTATACTGACACTGTGGTATCGATAGTTCCGATGCCACAGAGTGGGTTGGCCGACGACAGCGACCTCTACCCGGCGCTGTGCAGCTCTACGAGCGCCGCTGCACTTTCGCCCCAGTTCATGAAGAGCAGACGGCCGAGAACCATCGCTTTAGCTTAACTTGCTATTGAGACTTTCTTATCTGGACTTTGGCTGCACACCTAAGTGCTCATCACCTAAAGTTATGTAATATGTTTGCATATGTTTATGCTATAGTAAAAACTCTTTTAGTTTACTTGTAATACCGACGTGCTTTACCGCACCTGCTCCTACTCGCTTCCAACATTCGGTCTACCTTTCAGATTTCAGGAGCAAACCCACGCGCCGCCTTTCAGGCGGTATAAAAAGACACTTTACCGTACAGTTTTAGGTGGGGAGCGCTTTGAACTATGGTTGCGTAAGATACGGGTAGAGGGCGGGACTGAATTACCTTTGTCAGCTTCAGCAAACAATTGCGCTGTGGCCTCTACCAGAGTGCATTGTGTTGTGAAAAAATGATTCAAATGGCTCTGAGCACTATGGGACTTAACTTCTGAGGTCATCAGTCCACTAGAACTCAGAAAAAATTAAACGTAACTAACCTTCAGGACATCACACGATGCAGGATTCGAACCTGCTACCGTAGCGGTCACGCGGATCCAGACAGTAGCGCTTAGAACTTCTCTGTCACTCTGGCCAGCTCATTGTGTTGTATATTACTTTTTTTTCTAATCTTGAAATGCGCGAAGAGCCTAATCCTAGTGCATAAAAGAATTCGAATGGGACTCTCATCACAGCAAAAGAAATCAGCGATTCCGCTGACCATTATTTCAGTTCTGTTTCCGTGGAAACACAGAACGCGGTCGTAGGACGGCAGCCCTTCCAGAGGGAGGTGAGGATTATTCCCTCCACACCGCTCCTCTCCCCTCGGGCCATCCAAGTTCTTGTTTGTTTGCCTTCGCGGACGAATGCCACGTACTATCTGCATCATACCACAAAGGTGGTGGTACATAAATGTAATCGAGAGACCTGCCCTTCTCTTACTGTCGTAAACTTTGTTCGACTCCTTTCTTAATACGCCCCGTAAGATCTGTATTTTTTTGCAACGAATTCACGGTTCACTTCGGATAAACGCCACTAGTATAATAAGCTTCAGTCTTTAAGTTCGTATTTTTATGGTGTTTGAATTCCAGTTTTGAAAAGCGCCGTTGGTCTTTGTGCATATTTATAAATTCCAGCAACGGAAATCTGCCATGATCGTGTCACGTCTGTAGGTTACTGAGAAGAGCCTCAGAAAGAGTACACAACAGACAGTCCAGTCGCGTACTGTAGGGAACAGACAGAAGCATGTACTGAGGCGGACAAAAGTGTACAGACACTGGGAGTGAACCTTAAATGTTTTTCTAACTTAAAAGATATATTTTATGCTTTGCAGATGTGTAGTACATCTTTCAGTCTGAACATATGCAGAACAACAAGTAACGAAACACACCTTATGTAAAAAAGAAATAAAATCGAAATATACAGTGAGCAAAAGTCACAAGTAAGTATTTGGTAATGCGTCCCATACTCTGTATTACAGCCCTCAAAGTCTTTATGGCATCGCGTAAACAGCTTTTTCACTATATCCGAACCGATATCACCCATCCTTCTCCTATCAATGCACGCAAATGTGTCAAACTGCTCACATGCCGTTTGTGTAGTCTCGGTTTCAGTTCATTGCAGATGTTCTCGATGGGATTAAGTACCAGAGACTGCGGTGCGGTAGTGGGGCAATAAAGTGTGTTCTACACGATCCACTTTTTGCCATTTTCCGCCACATGCTTAAGATCATGGTGTTTTTGGATATAAAAGTCACCTCATAGTGCCAACTTCGCACTTTGTTTGAGTATATGAAGACAGACAAATTTGTTGATGGTGCCTTCAATAAAGACAAGCTCGCCAACACCTCTAGAAGACATGCATCCCCACACTATCATACTGCCACCTCCATGTTTGATGGTTGCTTGCATGTTTTTGGAATCCCATTCTGTGTGTGCTTGACGCCACACTAAACTGCGTCCATCCACGTGGCTCAAAGTAAATTTGCATTCATCACTCCACAGAATCTTGTCCCAGAAGAACGCATTCTTGTCCACAAATTCTTCTGAAAAAGCCATCCGCTTTCTTGTGTTACACCTATTAACGAACAATTTACGTCTTAGCACTCTTGCGAGGTGCAGGGGTGGAGAAGAGTTAGTGTCTCTTTAATTTTGCATGAGAACGAGACATGCTTTCGACCCCGTCCTTATCTACCAGCTAATTAATTATGCACGAAACGGTAAGGGGAGAAAATGGTGATAGCCCCTGCCAGTTGGTAAAATAAGGAGCGCACACTCACAATAATTCAATAAAAATCGTAATCTACTCAAGAAAAAGATCTTTAACATAATAAACAACAGGAAATGGGATTTTGCCTATATCTACGAAATGATATGTGGATTAAATAATACAATGAGATTTATTATACATCAACATAAATGCAGATGATTGTCGACACACACAGTAGGTTAAAGGATAGGGTATACTGAAATATTATGAGAATAAGAGTTGGTTCGAGAAAAAGGGGCTCCTACTCTCTATGACGCAATATATGGACGATAATGACTGGAGGGCCTAATGAATTTTTTTACTCTCTTTAATCTCCCGTCTATATCGCAGTATCGCAATTAGTAGTGAGCTCAAATGGGATCACAAGGAGAAACAAGCAAGGTGGACTTGTGACAAAGCAAGCGCACATGCTGCTGAGGGATTCAGTATAAAATTGATAAGGTTCTACAATGCCGGAGCCGCAAGATGCTGTACCAGTACTGAAATCTGCAGCACGTCGTCAGTAGGCAGCGTCCTGACGATGTAGGAGCCGACTTCTGCCGTGCTGCAACTCTGTGTCAACCCCTGGCCGCGAAGGCTGTCATAGAATCATAAGTTCTTCCGAAAACTAGCGACCAAGTCGCAAAACCGTCCGACTCCGAGGAAGATCAGATCCCGAATCCCCCCTGTGATGCGATGCAAGAACAAAGCCAGCATTGCTCAACTCCCTACTCTCCCCGAAAACCGCGAATCAGTATTCAGTTCTGATTCCAAAATTCCCCCACACTGTCTCAGAACATCATTCGCGCCAATAGCGACTGTTCCCTCCAATTTCGATCAGCGCTTTATGACGTCAACTAGCCCCAGTTTAAGTTGACCAATCATGCCTCTGCTATTCAGCTGAGGTCACTGAACATGCCGTTTGACCGGCTACGAAAACAACCTGCCTAGACCACCGGCCATCCGGCGTCAGACAGTCACACCCAGCAGGGCACAATCCACAAGTATTCGCAGAATTTTGAGGACAATGCAGTCCGTCGGTGCAGTCCGTCGTTCCGGACGCGCCAGAACGGTAAACACATAAACTGCGGCGACACTCAGACGTCTCGCAGGTCGTTTCCTCCTGCATGCAAAAGGCGAAGACTGACGTCAGCCGTTCCACCAGGCGCTTAAGCCTATTGTACGAACCTCTCAGATTTCAGGTAACTGCAGCTCCCAACCGGAAACGCAGAAACGTCCTAGGACACTCGCCTAGCTCAGGCCACCCATGGAAGTAAAATAACATGTTTAGGAATCAAGTGAACGGTATTTTTTGAGCTCTCAGTACAAACACTCTCATTACACTAACCTTATTCGGTCTGTCACTGCCTTGTAATGACAAAGATCATTAATAAAATTGATGAAAATGAGAGGCGACATGCAAAAGAGGGCATGGAACATCCACAGCACTGTTCAGGCATCTGCGCGCTGTTCTTACACTAGCTTCCATACCAACGCCTTCTGCAGTTCTGCCGCTACAGCAGGGGCCTTTGTCTGCGGATCGTTTTCCACCATTCAAACTACCTTCCTCTTTTCTCTGTTCGTGAGTTTCCGAGGACGCCCATGTCGTGGGCGACTGACCAGAGCTTTTTTCTCCTTCCCAATTGTGAAGCGTACTAAATTTCGTTTTTTGGCTTCGGTTGACGCTCTTGCTTATTTCTGCATATGATTCTCCATCACTATGCAGCCGCACAATAAACCTTCGCTCTTCCACTGTCGTTTCCCTACCTTTCCGAAGCATGGCGCTTCGGTGGTCTTTTTTGGTGAGACCTTTGCTTTGCTTTAGTACCAACAGCAGCCTAGCGTACAATACAAAATTGTTAAGGCTTTCGTGGCCACTTGCTGGCAAACTGCCTATTGGCATCTGTATCGGTTTATTCGGCCGACGTTCATAATGATCTCTTCAGCAAGAACTTCCGTGTCGGCGAATTTTATTACATTCTGGCTGTAGAGAAGCACTATCACACGCGCTTGTTCAGAGAAGATGTAGAAATACGAAAACACGCGAACAGTTTCAACAAGAAAGAGGAAATCCTGAAGGTAAACTGATCCTGGCTTCCAGTACTACAGCGAACCACCGTCGCAGGTAGCAAGAGGAGAACCGCAGCAGAAATGACCGCGGAGAAGCCCTCGGACGTTGGCGCGCCAGGTACATGTAGTCTGAGGCCGCGAGCTCGGCTCCAGTTCACCACCGGCAGTGGAGGGTGAAGCTTTGACAATGCCAGCCACTCGTGCTGGCGAAACGTCAGTAAAATCATTAGATTAACGTCGGCGGAAGAACCCGAGGCGGAAACCAATAGGCAGTTTGTGTAGCGTACAATGACCGCTTGCTGCTGACGAGTTGTGCCTTCCGACTGCTGTTACCTCGACAAGCGAGGTGGTGTCTGATTACTTTTGTCCCGCGTGAAACACACGCCTGCGATGGTAACACGGAACTAATCGTTCCAGATAGAGCGTGCGGTGAAATTCGCATAGTCGACGTCTTTCGAAATGTTCCCTGCATTATGGCACATAAGTAGAACACATACCGTGTACGCGTCAATAACGATGGACCGTGAGGTAAGTATGCGACCTGTGTCTGAATACTTTTTCCCGCCTGGATACGAGAGAACGCACAGTAGCATGCATGACAACGTCACACTCCTGGCGTGTTCGTCTAAATGCTCAGGTGGCCAAATGCGGGATGCACCTGACCGCCGCCGGCTTAGCCGCAAAAGTACGTGGCTACTGTGACTGCGTTCACATTCACTGCCTTTACATCCTACACATCTCCCCAAAGACGAAAACCGAATTTCGGAAACCGTTTTTCGAGGTCGTGTTCACGTGTTAAGGCCTGCAGCGGATCGGCTAGCTCCGTAAAATATGGCACCTGTATAGCACTACCGCCTGTTACTCTTATACCATAACCTCAAAGTTGGAGGCAGTTCCTATAATGAAATTATTTTTATTAGAGCAATTACAGCATAAAGAAGTAGAGCAGTGTTACTCTCGGAAAGGAATTTTGTTATGTTGATCGTGATGCACCTAACGGAGAAGACTTATCGGAAGTGAAAGTCAGAATTACGTAAATATTTGAACAGTAACGTACAATAATTTACCTATCCACAGTGTCCAAATGATAATAAAAACGGACGCCAGCCTAATTACGCACAAGAATGAATACCATTCTTGTTCAAGAAACTGAAAATAAGTAACTTCAATTGGCGAACACAGCATATACTTTGTCACACGAGAGTCCAATGAACTCTGGGACATGCATATGTTCACGTTAAGGTTGGAACTGACAGAGCAGAACAAACTATTTGCATAAATATAACAGATAACGAAACAATGGTCTCAATAACGTTACTATTAATATTCACTGTAGAATCGTAAATTGGACATAGGTTCAATATTACTTTTCAAACATATTCCAACGTGACATGAAATGTGGATATGGTTCATAGCAAAATTAGTTATTGTGCATAGATTAAGTCTCGCACTACTAAACACGTTTCTACGTAGAATGAAAATTAAATTGAGTTCACTAACAAATTACTTCTCACTGTCTTTTGAATAAAGAAGTTACTGTTTTCATAGATAGTGGTCTTCCTATTAATCGTTATCTAGCATAAGTACAATAGACGAACTGTGGATCATTTTACACCATTATTACGCACTTTTAATACACAAGAGGAACCCAATATTGTACAGAATTCGACTTGAATAGCAAGAGTAATTGAAGCTTTCTATAATTAAGTAACTTCGAACATTCCAAACTACTTTCAATACAGGGTGGCCCTCAATCTTAACCACTGTAGCAGAGCAAACTAAACACACTTCAATACACTAGAGAAACAACCCCTTAACGAGCATGAACATGTACCTTTCAACAGCAATAGTTCTCAACTTTTACTGCAGTAGAACAAAACTTGCCGTGGTTATAAGACAATAGCTCATCTTTGGGAGATTTTCAACAGGCTGCACTGTGATCATTAAATTCGCAAAACTCTATAAGACACAGTTTTGAGAAGATTCATTTTAGAAGTTGGCAACAAAATATTAATAAGCAGTTGTAACAGAAAAATTATTTTTAGCAAGCATCATTTACTATATTACCCAGTTCTGCTACATTAACTTTAACTTAGTTTCATCTTACTGTCTTCAAGTGGCATTAATTTGTAAAACATTGGGCTTTAATGTTTTTTCAATAAGGACACTCGGTAATTACTTTAGCATGGGAAGGATCCTAAGTGGAAATGTGACAGACGATAAATCAAGGTAAGTTTTCATTAATAGTCTTTTGTTTTACCTTATAACTGAAAACAAATAAATCATCCACATTAGCTGATCTTTCACTGAAAATTTCTACAATTCGTTGGTTCCTTTTCAGTGATTGCGCAGTGTGGTGGCGAGTGTATGTCGATGGGCGAATTTGCAGGC
Source organism: Schistocerca gregaria (assembly GCF_023897955.1). NCBI lineage: Eukaryota > Metazoa > Arthropoda > Insecta > Orthoptera > Acrididae > Schistocerca > Schistocerca gregaria. Next base: position 101,789,059 of record NC_064920.1, read on the forward strand.
GGAAATGTTTCACTCTGTCATTTCTCGGTGGCGTTGATAGATACCAAATCCAGAATAATTCCAGGTCTTTATCCATCCATCCGAGGCATTAGCACTTTGGAAAACGGCACCAAAAGCCTCTCTCGGCACCAGCACAATAGACAAATTTTACATGAGCAGTTGATAGTTTGGTATCTCGTCCCCGTCTAACTCTTAATTCACCTCTTCTACCTATGCCAACAACAATTTGCGCGCACTACTAAGTTCCTTTCCGGAGGGGAACCACACCACCTTTTACATACAAAACAACTAATAACCCTAAGTGCAGGTTAGCAAACCACCTTTTACGTACAAAATAACTAACAGCCCTAAGTGAAGGTCAGCAAACAATCACTTTAAACAAAACATATTATTTACATATATTGGTAGTTCTACAAAAAATTATTTAAATACAGTTATTCAGTTTTAAAGACAACCAAAGAGATTATGTGTGACAGACAAACAATATAATTTTCTCATTTTGTTCATATTACGGAGATTACGCTTCATTGCAGTATCGAATTAATCATACACTAATTACCGATGTTGAACAAAGCAGAAAGCTAAATGAATAAATAAAAGGTATGTAGTGTCTAAGCTATGGTGTTACACGTGGAAAACAGCTGTTAGACTTTCTGATCATAATCGTTAATTCAATTAGACGACATGTAAACAGCTTCAGTCTTATATTTCTACTTATCCTTCACTATACAAAAAGCCGATCCGTTAATATTAGTCGAAAATTTTTTAAATACGTAGCGTTTACATGGGAGGCAAAATCGACAGCTGAACTGGAAAACCGGCAACTAGAAGCAGATTTCCAGAATCGATTTTTCGTGTCTACATGACCACCCAGAACCGGTACTGGGAAATCGGTCACGACATCCCGATTTCGGAGCCATATGTAAACGGAGTGACATACATTCTTGCAAGCGGATCCTAAGCCTCGTGTGCCGAACGCGGCGACAACTTCCAGAGGTATCGCCGTATAGCTGCTTCGGCGACAGACAGAGCCTCCGCTCTCTGCTCTGAAACCATTAGTGCTGCCACAGAGTTGCATAGTGACCGGAGACTGCCTTTACTGGCCTAACATAGCGAATTCATTAGTGGAAATCAGTTTTTCACATTCCGATGAAGAAAAGTTAATAAACAGTGTGGATAAATATTCTCTAATTTATGACACAGGACATGAGGAATTCAGAAATGTCTTCGTGAATGATTGGGTCTGAAAAAACGTAGTAAAGTAATTAAATAAAACTAGAAAGTACATAGAGCTATTATTCGTTACTTACAGATTCCTATGTGTACTGTTAATGGCTGTTCTACCTTTCCATTTCACTGTCAGACATGACATTTACTGTGTGGTTGTACTTCAGTCTAGATGTGTAACACTGAGGGTTTGGTCTTCCTATCAAAATTAACCATTGTTTGAACACACAAGGAATGCCAAGTGTGACATTGTCATGTGAGGGCTACAAAAGCGGTTGCGGCCTGTATGGCCGAGCAGTTTTAGGCGCTACAGTCTGGAACCGCGCGGCCGCTACGGTCGCAGGTTCGAATCCTGCCTCGGGCTTGGATGTGTGTGATGTCCTTGGGTTAGTTAAGTTTAAGTAGCTCTAAGTTATAGGGGACTGATGTCAGAAGTCAGAGCCATTTGAACCATTATTGAACAAAAGCTGTTGTTCAGAATGCAAAATGCAATCTGCCACTTTAAGTCACACATCCACATACAGGATTGCCAAGTGTAACGCTATCACAGCTGTCAGGAAAATGTGTGTGGTACGTGTGATATGCTGTTCAAACTCTAGTGCGGCCGCCCCCTACTCCTCGTAAATGAATTGCAGCCGACTTGCTTACCTCACGTCTCGTAGACGTTTCCCCAGTTGGTTTCTTCTCTGTGGACCCCAGTTCTATCGCTTGTGCCATAAACAGTGCACTTTAATGTGACGAGTGGGCAGGCATAAATGTCTAAGCATAAGGAGTACCACAAAATTCCAACTAATTTTCTTTTGTTTCAACAACGGCAAAATTAGTGAAACGATTTCTGTAGCCGATTAATATTCATGGCTACATTCCGGGTCATTAATCAATGCCTCCAGACCACCACTAAAGCCACAGAAATGTTTCAGTCTTAGAACCACCATGAGATCGGACAAATATGTTTTTAGAGGCTACCTCATCAATTATCTCTGTCTTTGCGCGGACTCGCACTTCACACTGTAGTTCGCGTGTGGCCATCTCGAAAACTGATCGTACACTCCCTAGCATTGACACAACATCGCGCAAGTGTGTTACGCGAGACAAATTTTCAACAAACTTTTCCGTCTTTACACGAGATCAGATTTCATGCACGGATTCATGTATTACCTATTCAGAAACCGATCGTACACTAACAGTGAGCTATATTAGCGGTTTGGCGCTCTGCCTTCTCAGGGCCCCTTGTGATTTGTCCATCCTTTACATCAAAAGAGGGCGAGGAGGAGGAGATTAGAGTTTCACGTCGCGTAAACAACGAGGTCATTTGAGGTCGTGCAAAAGCTTAGATTGGGGAAGAATGGGGAGGGAAACTGTCCGTGCCTTTTTAAAGGAACCATTCCGGCATTTATCTGCGGCGATTCAGCGAAATCACAGAAAATCTACATTAGGATGGTCGGACGCGGCATTGAACCGTCGTACTCGTGAAAGTCCACTGTGTTAATCACTGCACCACCTCGCTCGGCACTTTCCATCAATAAGCACAGACGGCAACTAAACTTGGTAATTAGAAGTTCCTGATGAGCTGAGTGCTACTGAAATTGTAACACGTTGTCCGTGTAGGCAACATCAGCACGGTTGTAAAAGATAATATTCATTGTGTGTTAATATTTAAACAGTAACTACTAAGAACAAAATATTCGGAACTTTCTGGTAGAATAAAACTGTGTGCCGGACCGAGAGCTGAACACGGGACCTTTGCCTTCTAGTGGCAAGTGCTCTACCATCTGAGTTACCCAAGCACGACTCACGCCCCGTCCTCACAGCTTTACGTCTGCCAGTACCTCGTCTCCTACCCTCCAAACTTTACAGAAGCTCTCCCGCAAACCTTGCAGAACTAGCACTCCTCAAAGAAAGGATTTTGCGGAGACATAGCTTAGCCAAAGCCCGCGGGCTGTTTCCAGAATGAGATTTTCACTCTGCATCGGAGTGTTCGCTGATATGAAACTTCCTGGCAGATTAAAATTTTGTGCCGGACCGAGTCTCGGTTCTGGGAACAAAAAATTCGCTTCTGGTCGCGCAGCGTGATAAGTGAATCACCACTGTCTCTCTCTCTCCTGCATTACGATGCGGCTCTCGCTCGCCCGGTCGTTCTCACGCTATATAACCATCTGGAGCGTCTTTAGAGTCTGCCTTGTGATCCTACCTACTCACCAGTCTCACATAGCGAAATCTCGCTGAACTGAGCATTAAATGTAACAACAAAAATTGTAATAAACGTGGGCAAGGATAAGGCATAACCACCACAGCGTGTACCGTCCTTCCTAATGATGTTTAAATACAATGTAGCTTCTTTGGTTACAGCACTCAGTTATGGTCTGAAGATATCCTTGTAAGACGAAAACCGATTAACGCAACAAATTAACCCTGTGGAACATAAGCGATATAGTGCTTTCCGTTTGTTGTTTTAAGGTTTGCCGCTAAGTTCGAGTCAACCGCTGTTAAAGAATCTTCCAAACAGAGAAAAGCTAAGCATGTTGTTTGGCTGGTTGCTTCATTAACATTTAACTGTAAAATGAAGTATAGTTACCTTTAAGGTAAACGTCAAATAACAATTTGTGTAAACAACACGCTGACAATAACTGGTCGTCAGTCACATCAGCCACCACAGCAACACCAACTATAAATGGCTCTGAACACTTAGCTTATAATTGCAAAGGAGTTTTCGGGTGTTACAAAAAGGTACTGCCGAACTTTCAGGAAACATTCCTCACACACAAATAAAGAAAAGATGTTATGTGGAAATGTGTCCGCAAATGCTTAATTTCCATGTTAGAACTAATTATAGTTTCGTCAGTATGTACTGCACTTCCTCGATTCACCGTCATGATTTCATACGGGATACTCTACCTGTGCTGATAGAACATTTGCCTTTACAAGTACGACACAACATGTGGTTCATGCAAGATGGAGCTCCTGAACATTTCAGTCGAAGTGTTCGTACGCTTCTCAACAACAGATTCGGTGACCGATGGATTTGAAGAGGCGGACCAATTCCATGGCCTCCACGCTCTCCTGACCACAACACTCTTGACTTTCATTTATGGGGGCATTTGAAAGCTCTTGTCTAAGCAACCCGGTATCAAATGCGTAAACTCTTCGTGCTCGTATTGTGGACGGCTGTGATACAATACGCCATTCTCGAGGGCTGCATAAGCGCTTCAGGGATTCCATGCGACGGAGGGTGGATGCATGTATCCTCGCTAACTCAGGACATTTTGAACATTTCCTGTAACAAAGTGTTTGAAGTCACGCTGGTACGTTCTGTTGCTGTGTGTTTCCATTCCATGATTAATGTGATTTGAAGAGAAGTAATAAAATGAGCTCTAACATGGAAAGTAAGAGTTTCCGGACACATGTCCACATAACATATTTTCTTTCTTTGTCTGTGAGGAATGTTTCCTGAAAGTTTGGCCGTACCTTTTTGTAACGTGTCACCGCCAGAAAACATACTTGCTAGATGGTAGCCTTTAAATCGGCCGCGGTCCGGTAGTAAATGTCGGACCCGCATGTCGCCACTATCAGCGATTGTAGACCGAGCGCCGCCACACGGCAGGTCTAGAGAGACTTCATATCACTCGCCCAGTTGTACAGCCGACTCTGCTAGCGATGGTTCACTGACTAAATACGCTCTCATTTGCCGAGACGATAGTTAGCATAGCCTTCAGCTACGTCATTTGCTACGACCTAGCATGGCGCCATTATCAGTTACTATTGATACTGTGAATCATGTAATTTCAAGAGCGACGTTCACCATTAATGGATTAAATTTAAGTATTCCACCAGCTACGTCCGTCTTTCTAAATTCTAATTTCCTTATCCTGTTCCAGACGTCACTCCAGCCTGCGTGAGCTAAAGGGCATGCCATTTGGCCTCCTCTAGTAACACGGTGTTGGCTCTCCTGCCAACGTGAGTCACCTAACATATATTTCGTAAAGCCACATCAAATACTGACTAATCGATTCCACAGACCGAACGTAAGGATAGGGGCTAGTGTAATTGTTTAATACAAACCATAAAAAAAATTAACGGATGTACGTTTTTTAACACAAACCTACTTTATTTTAAATGGAACCCCGTTAATTTTGTTTTCACATCTGAACATCTAAACAAATACGTAATCAGTGCCGTTTCTTGCATTGTAAAATGTTACTTACATCCGGAGATAACCTAAAGTTGACGCTTGAGCAATACTCCTCCGCTGTTCGATCGTGTGTATCGGAGAGCACCGAATTACGTAGGTATCCAAAGGGGACGGTGATGGACCTGAGGTACAGAAGAGACTGGAACAGCACATTACGTCCACATGCTAACATCTTTTTATTGGTCTTTTTCACTGACGCACATGTACATTACCATGAGGGGTGAGGTACACGTACACACGTGGTTTACGTTTTCAGTTACGGAATAGAATAGAGTGTGTCCCGACATATCAGGCCAATAGATGTTCAATGTGGTGGCTATCAATTGCTGCACACAATTGCTATCTGTGGCACAATTAATGTCGTACACGCCGCAGTACATCTGGTGTAGTGTCGCCGCAGGCTGCCACAATACGTTGTTTCATATCCTCTGGGGTTGTAGGCACATCACGGTATACATTCTCCTTTAACGTACCCCACAGAAAGAAGTCCAGAGGTGTACGATCAGGAGAACGGGCTGGCCAATTTATGCGTCCTCCACGTCCTATGAAACGCCCGTCGAACATTCTGTTAAGGGTCAGCCTAGTGTTAATTGCGAAATGTGCAGGTGCACCATCATGTTGATACCACATAGGTCGACGTGTTTCCAGTGGGACATTTTCGAGCAACGTTGGCAGATCATTCTGTAGAAACGCGATGTATGTTGCAGCTGTTTGGGCCCCTGCAATGAAGTGAGGACCAATGAGGTGGTCGCCAATGACTCCGCACCATACATTGACAATCCAAGGTCGCTGTCGCTCTACCTGTCTGAGCCGGCGAGGATTGTCCACGGACCAGGAATGCTTGTTCCGTAGATTCACGGCCCCGTGGTTTGTGAAAGCCCCTTCATCGGTAAACAGGTAGAACTGCAACGCATTCTTTGTTAATGCCCATTGACAGAACTGCACTCGATGATTAAAGTCATCACCATGTAATTGCTGATGTAGCGACACATGCAACGGGTGAAAGCGGTGACGATGCAGTATGCGCATGACACTACTTTGACTCAGTCCACCGGCTCTCGCAATGTCCCGTGTACTCATGTGTGGGTTCATGGCAACAGCAGCTAACACACCAACTGCACCCGCTTCTCCTGTGACGGGACTGTTACGGACCCGTTTGCGTGCTACGACCATACCTGTTGCATACAGTTGGCGGTAGATGTTTTGCAATGTGCGTCAAATTGGATGCTCTCTGTCCGGGTACCGTTCTGCATACACCGTGCAGGCTTCAGCTGCATTTCGTCTGCACTCGCCATAGATGAGTATCATCTCCGCCTTTTCAGAGTTCGGATACACCATGGTCACAGTTACTACAACACTACACTATCACAGACCTCTGGTAACACGGTGTACTACAGTTGGTCTGCGTGCGGAGACGAATGCAGAATAACAATAGCAGCAAGCGCTACATGCGGACACTGCAGCAGCTAGACCAAACCACAACAGTGCACTACAGCCACACTCGTAAACAGGGTCGTCATCGTAAACATGTCCCTGCAGTTTCTGCTCGCCGACCGTGGCCCGTGTTTGTTACGACACGCAACTGAACGTCGGAGGTTTCAAGCGTCAACTTTAGGTTACAATATCTCCGGATGTAATTAACATTTTACAATGCAACAAACGGCGCTGATTACGTATTTGTTTATATGTTCAGATGTGCTAACAAAACTAACGTGGTTCCATTAAAAAAAACTTAGGTTTGTGTTAAAAAACGCACTTCCGTGCATTTTTGTATTGTTTGTATTAAACAATTACACTAGCCTCTCTCCTCACGTTCGGTCTGTGGAATCGGTTCGACAGTATTTGATGTGGTTTACGAAATATATCCAGCGGTAACGTTAGGTGCTCGTTGTGATCTAGCAGTCCTTCTCAAATAACCTTTCCCATTGACCATTTTTTAAATATCTCGCTGTCAGATTATTTCCGACATCAAACAGAGTACATTTAGAGTTGGCGTCCACAATAGCTAATAAAGGAGTTAATAGAAGTTTTTGGAATTAAAAACATCGATCCACGTTTCTCTTGTGCTCTTATGCGAACACGTTTCCCAGCATACCGCCAACGCCAATAGGTATATTCCATTGATTGCTAAATTCTTGTTCAATAGTCTGAAATCTTATTGAATAGGAGGCATCAGTGTTGGCAACAGTCTTTCTCTCAAAATGTGCAGTACATGTTTCACTATTATTGATAAATAAGATGGTGATAAGCTATAAAATTCGTCTGTAGCCTAATTTCTGAAACAAATGAATCATGTAACTGATGTAGGTTCAATTTAAATGTGATAATTGTAAGACGAAGTGCAAGTTTTTAAGATCGGTTCCCAGAGATCAGACAAATAGGTCAGGAAATAAGGGTGGAACACCTGAGTCAACAAACGCTGAACGTTGTGTACCGGTACAGAAAAGAACACGCAGTGAAACTGGTATTAATGATGTTGTTGTTGTTGTTGTTGTCTTCAGTCCTGAGACTGGTTTGATGCAGGTCTCCATGCAACTCTATCCTGTGCAGGCTTTTTCATCTCCCAGTACCTACTGCAACCTACATCCTTCTGAATCTGCTTAGTGTATTCATCTCTTGGTCTCCCTCTACGATTTTTACGCTCCACGCTGCCCTCCAATACTAAATTGGTGATCCCTTGATGCCTCAGAACATGTCCTACGAACAGATCCCTTCTTCTGGTCAAGTTGTGCCACAAACTTCTCTTCTCCCCAGTCCTATTCAATACTTCCTCATTAGTTATGTGATCTACCCATCTAATCTTCAGCATTCTTCTATAGGACCACATTTCGAAAGCTTCTATTCTCTTCTTGTCCAAACTATTTATCGTACATGTTTCACTTCCATACATGGCTACACTCCTTACAAATACTTTCAGAAACAACTTCCTGACACTTAAATCTATACTCGATGTTAAAAAATTTCTCTTTTTCGGAAAGGCTTTCCTTGCCATTGCCAGTCTACATTGTATATCCTCTCTACTTCGACCATCATCAGTTATTTTGCTCCAAAAATAGCAAAACTCCTTTACTACTTTAAGTGTTTTATTTGCTAATCTAACTCCCTCAGCATCACCCGACCTTATTCGACTACATTCCATAGTCCTAGTTTTGCTTTTATTGATGTTCATCTTATATCCTCATTTCACGACACTGTCCGTTCCGTTCAACTGCTCTTCCAAGTTATTTTCTGTCTCTGACAGAATTACAATGTCTTCGGCGAACCTCAAAGATTTATTTCTTCTCCATGGATTTTAATACCTGCTCCTACATTACCTTTTGTTTCCTTTACTGCTTGCTCAATATACAGATTGAATAACATCGGGGATAGGCTACAACCCTGTCTCACAAGCCACTGCCTCCCTTTCATGCCCCTCGACTCTTACAATTGCCATCTGGTTTCTGTACAAATTGTAAATAGCCTGTCGCTCCCTGTATTTTACCCCTGCCACCTTTAGAATTTGAAAGAGAGTATTCCAGTCAACATTGTCAAAAGCTTTCTCTAAGTCTACAAATGCTAGAAACGTAGGTTTGCCTTTCCTTAATCTTTCTTCTAAGTTAGTCGTAAGGTCAGTATTGCCTCACGTGTTCCAGTATTTCTACGGAATCCAAACTGATCTTCCCCGAGGTCGGCTTGTACTAGTTTTTCCATTCGTCTGTAAAGAATTCGTGTTAGTATTTTGCAGCTGTGGCTTGTTAAACTGATTGTTCGGTAATTTTCACATCTGTCAACACCAGCTCTTTTGGGATTGGAATTGTTATATTCTTCTTGATGTCTGTGGGTATTTCGCCTGTTTCATACATCTGGCTCACCAGATGGTAGAGTTTTGTCAGGACTGGCTCTCCCAAAGCCGTCAGTAGTTCCAATGGTATGTTGTCTACTTCGGGGGCCTTGTTTCGACTCAGGGCTTTCAGTGCTCTGTCAGATTCTTCACGCAGTATCGTATCTCCCATTTATCTTCATCTACATCCTCTTCCATTTCCATAATATTGTCCTCAAGTACATCGCCCTTGTATAGACCCTCTATATACTCCTTCCACATTTCTGCTTTCCCTTCTTTGCTTAGAACTGGGTCTCCATCTGAGCTCTTGATGTTTATACAAGTGGTTCTCTTTTCTCCAAAGGTCTCTTTAATTTTCCTGTAGGCAGTATCCATCTTATCCCTAGTGAAATAAGCCTCTACATCCTTACATTTGTCCTCTAGCCTTCCCTGGTTAGCCATTTTACATTTCCTGTCGATCTCATTTTTGTGACGTTTGTATACCTTTTTGCCTCCTTCATTTACTGCATTTTTATATTTTCTCCTTTCATCAATTAAATTCAATATTTCTTCTGTTACCCAAGGATTTCTACTAGCCATCGTCTTTTTACCATCTTGATCCTCTGCTGCCTTCACTACTTCATCTCTCAAAGCTACCCATTCTTCTTGTACTGTATTTTTCCCCCATAACTGTCAATTGTTCCCGTATGCTCTCCCTGAAACTGCACAACCTCTGGTTCTTTCAGTTTATCCAGGTCCCATCTCCTTAACTTTCCACCTTTTGGCAGTTTCTTCAGTTTTAATCTACAGGTCATAACCAATAGATTGTGGTCAGAGTCCACATCTGCCCCTGGAAATGTCTTACAATGTAAAACGTGGTTCGTAAATCTCTGCCTTAAAATTATATAATCTGTCTGATACCTTTTACTATCTCCAGGGTACTTCCATGTACACAACCTTCTTTCATGATTCTTAAACTAAGTGTTAGCTATGATTAAGTTGTGCTCTGTGCAAAATTCTGCCAGGTGGCTTCATCTTTCATTTCTTAGCCACAATCCACATTCACCTACTACGTTTCGTTCTCTCCCTTTTCCTATACTCGCATTCCAGTCACCCATGACTATTAAATTTTGGTCTCCCTTCACTATCTGATTAATTTCATTTATTTCATCATACATTTATTCAATTTCTTCGTCATCTGCAGAGCTGGTTGGCATATAAACTTGTACTAATGTAGTAGGTGTGGGCTTCAATAATGCGTTCAATATGCTGTTTGTTGTAGCTTAACCGCATTCCTATTTTCCTATTCATTGTTAAACCTACTCCTGCATTACTCCTATTTGATTTTGTGTTTATAACCCTGTAGTCACCTGACCAGAAGTTTTGTTTCTCCTGCCTCGGAACTTCAGTAATTCCCACTATATCTAACATTAACCTATCCATTTCCCTTTTTATTTTTCAATCTACCTGCCCGGTTAAGGGATCTGACATTCCACGCTCCGATCCTTAGAACGCCAGTTTTCTTTCACCTGATAACGACATCCTCTTGAGTAGTCCTCGCCCGGAGATCCGAATGTGGGACTATTTTACCTCCGGAATATTTTACCCAAAAGGACGCCATCATCATTTAATCATACAGTAAAGCTGCATGCCCTTGGGAAAAATTAGGGCCGTAGTTTCTCCTTGATTTCAGACGTTCGCAGTAACAGCACAACAAGGCCGTTTTGGTTGTTGTTACAAGGCCAGATCAGTCAATCATCCAGACTGTTGCCCTTGCAACTACTGAAAACGCTGCTGCCCCTCTTCATAAACCGCACGTTTGTCTGGCCTCTCAACAGATACCCCTCCGTTGTGGTTGTACCTACGGTACGGCTATCTGTATCGCTGAGGCACGCAAGCCTCCCCACCAACGGCAAGATCCATGGTTCATGGGGGGGGGGGGAGGTATTAATGATATGATATTAAAAATGTGGGAAGAAAGGGAAAAGAAGTAGGCAAAATTTATTAGAAACAGTTATGGGAAACAAAGATAATTATCCTGACTTATTCAGTCGTCATATCAGCGACGCTGTAAGGAGATGCCGCCAGTTTATAGGGCAGGAAAAAGTAACATAGTTTCTGATTGTAACAATGGCTGCATATTTAAACACGCATCACTCATCAAGTAAAACCAACAGTCCTTCAGTCTTCAAATCTCTGACACATCATTCAGTGTTAGAAAGTTACACCGACTCGCCAAACCGTGGAAGTGTAGCACAACGTAGTAATGTCCTAAATTTTGAACACTTAGCCCACCGTCAAAAATAACTTCCCATATAAGCTTGTTGCATTTCTTAGTCACTTAGATTTTATTTCATACTCAGTCAAACTGAGCACAAAATTAAACTGTCTATTATTCAGTCCAAAACCCCTTTTTAATATGGTTCTACACTGAAAATTTTTTAAATTAACGCTGTGTCACTTCCTTCCACTGATCTACTTTTATGTAAGGGCACTTCCAACGTTAGTGCTTTTCTGGTATGTAACAATAGAACATCATCCTCTTCCACCGACAGAACAATAACCGCATGGGGTTAACACATACCTCGTCTCACGTAGTTCTTACGAACGATGGTATTACTTGTACATATCGTTGCACTCCGCAACGCACTTACTGGAGATGGCATCATTGCCGCCTGCATCTGTTTTGTCTGTTGCTGTCTCCGTGATCGGCATTGCACCTTACACCGAGGTGGCAAAAGCAATGGGATAACCCAGACGTCCTTTCCCCTGCACAGTGCACCAACTCGGTTACAGAAACATTGAGACATGCTGCCTCTATAGCCGTCCATAATTGCGAAAATGTGGCCGTTGTATGATTTTGTGCACGGACTGACTTCTCGATAATGTGCAATAAATTTTCAGTGGCTAGCCATATCTTCGGCTAGAACTGTCCAGAATATTCTTCAAACCATTCAAGACCAGGTGTGGCCCGGTGAGATGGCCCATTGTCATTCACAAAATTCTATCGTTGTTTGGGAATATTAAGTACATGAATGACTGAAAATGGCCCCCAAGTAGCCGGACATAGTCATTGATCGGTTCATTTGGACCAGAGGACCTAGTACATTCCATATATACACAGCTCACACCATTATGGATCCACCACCATCTGTGAAGATGGGGGGGGGGGGGGGGGGGAATGAAAAGAAATGAAAGGGGTTAATGATATCAGCTGTATTGGGACATTACCCGAAAATAGCTGCGAGTAGTGGAAATGTGAATTGTATCGGGATTCAAACCCAGTCTCTCCTGTTTACTAGGCCTATGCGTTAACCACTGCGCCACCCTTACGACCGGCCACATTCTCACTGAGTGTCACCTATTGGCAGTCCGTCTCCATTAATTCCACGGTCGCTACTCTGAAATTCCCATAGGAGATCGGACGTACTTGTGCATCCTCACTGAAGAAGGTGGATTCATTGCCCATCTAGGCAAATCAGTGACATGAATGCAGGGTGTCTGCTCTTTAGGACATGCCATTGACCTCAGAGCACAGTAGGTACATTCAGTTAATTTTAACTCATAATGAATATAGACAATTACACACTGTCTTTATAATCTTCTACATATTGCTTATCATATAACTGCATGACGTTTGCTTCCATACATCATTATAGTTTTTTACATGTGAAACCTGTGTGATGAAAGGCATACTAGCATTTGCACAAGTATATAGTGAACTATAATACTGCAACTAGTTTTTCTCCATTGAGGCCCGTTGTTCAACATAATTGTATAGATTATCATATTATCTTCCTATATTTTTTATTAAATTTGTATGTGCTGTTTTATTATTGGTTCTAAGTCCCCTCAGTAGTTTTATTGATGCCACTATGGCAATACAAAAACATAATCAATGATACTAGTGAACAAATGTGCAATGTAAGACCTGGTCATACAGAGACCAGTAAAATTACGGAGCATTCGGCTTTTACGTGTTAACAGACTGAGTAAATCGATAGATATCTCCGCAACGTGATCGTAAGGTCTGTGTGTTATTCAGATCGCCGCGCGGGATTAGTCGAGCGGTCTGAAGCGCTGCGTCATGGACTGTGTGGCTGGTCCCGGCGGAAGTTCGAATCCTACCTCGGGCATGGGTGTGTGTGTGTGTCTGCACTTAGGATAATTTAGGTTAAGTAGTGTGTAAGCTTAGGGACTCATGACCTCAGCAGTTATGTACCATAAGATTTCACACACATTTGAAGAGAATATTGTTGACACAATGTAAAGATGTTCTCAGTATATAACAGTCACCCATAGACAGTTATTAATAATAACACAGCATTCTATTAGTCGCATTTCACATTGCAGTTTCAGAATAAATAGCTGCATAGCTTCTTGTAAGTACAGTGTGATAATATCACGTGACACTGTGCGTATAATATTTGTACACAAGGTACATAATGATTTATGTCTTAGAACTACATACGCTTGGTTTTTCTTTTCTCCTTTTGATACAGGACTTGAAGATGGTCTGATTCAGCACCAAAGTAGAGTGCCTTCAATAAAAATGAAGTAATGTAGATGTCTATAATATAATGCAACTTTTGAACGTGCTCGACGACATATATACACTCGTGTGTGTGTGTGTGTGTGTTTGAGGTTTACGGGCGCTAAACAGCGTGGTCATCAGCGCCCAAGCGCATAGAAACAGGAACACAGGCGGTGAAGGGACGAAGACGGACGCCGAACAAGGAGAACGGCTAAAAGACACAGGCCTAACGCAGTTCCAAATGCGCACATACAGAGGCAAAACAAGAGGAGAAGAAACACACTAAAAAAGGAAAGGAAACACAAGGAAAAGAGAATAGATACCGAAGTGAAAGAAGGAGGTAATCGTGACTGGCGGACCTCTTACCTAAAAACTGGGTGAGCCAGTCACCCAGCAGCACATTAAAACCTTCTCCCTAAAATCCGAGGCAACAGATTGGACAGGACACAAAACCGTAAAACCTTAACCACAGTCGCTGCGTCGTCTTGCAAAATAGAGGGCAAATCCGGTGGCAAGGAAACCACCGCCCTCTGGTCAGAGAATAAAAGACAGTCAAGTAAAATGTGGCGGACAGTAATCTGGACGCCACAAGCACTGCAGATTGGGGGGGTCCTCCCGCCGGAGTAAAAAACCATGCGTGAAGGGACTGTGTCCAATGCGGAGGCGAGTGAGGAGGACCTCATCCCGCCTGTATGACTGGTAGGACGTACGCCATGGTCGCGTAGTGGCCTTTACCAGACGCAGCTTATTGTCAGAAACTGCCAACCACTCCTCTTCCCATTGATGCATAACACGAAAACGCAAAAGGGAGGTTACAGCATGGAGGGGGACGGCACATTCAACAACGTGAGGGAGGGAACATGCATCTTTGGCAGCCACATCCGCCAGTTCGTTGCCCCTAATACCCACGTGCCCCGGCACCCAGCAGAAAGAAACCTCCTTCCCCTGCCGTTGCAGGTGGAGTAAGGCATCATGGATGTTCTGGACGACCGTATCCGCTGGGTACAAGTGTTGAATGGTCTGAAGGGCACTCAGGGAGTCAGAACAGATGAGGAACTTAATACTGGGAACACATCTCATCTGCTCCAATGCCCGCAGTATTGCAAATAATTCGGCATCGAGGATGGTAAACACCGCAGGAAGCCGTAACTTGACGACTCGATCAGGGAAAACAACAGCACAACCAACAGTGTCCCCCTGTTTAGAGCCATCTGTGAATACAGGTACATGGTCCGGATGCTGATTTAAAATATCGTAAAATAAGGAGGTAAAAACAAACGCCGGAGTGCAGTTCCTCCGGTTCTCCGACAAGTCTAAAAGGATGCTGGGCCTCTGGAGCAACCAGGGAGGCAGGCGAGTAAAACCTTGTCGTTGGGGGGCCACACGCTCCACACCAAGGGACTCAAGCAAATGCTTGGCACGAATCCCAAATGGTTTTGTTGCCCTGGGACGACTGGAAAAGAGACGTTCCATAGGCGGTCGGGCAACGGTAGGGTACGCAGGGGAGGTAGGACAGGCAAGGAAATGACACACCCGTCGCACCATGAGGAGTTTCCGCCGGATGGCGAGCGGCGGTTCCCCTGCCTCAGCACACAGGCTGGGGATGGGACTGGTACGGAAAGCACCAGTGGCCAGCCTGATACCCTCATGGTGTACTGCGTCAAGGATCTTCAGATACGAAGGCCTTGCTGACCCATACACGGTGCAAGCATAGTCAAGACGCGATCGGACGAAAGCCCTATAAAACTGAAGCAGACGCGCCCGATCTGCTCCCCAGGACCGATGGCTCAGACACTTCAAAATATTCAGTGCCTTCAGGGCCCGCACCTTGAGGTGTTTAAGGTGAGGCAACCACGACAACTTGGAATGAAAAGTGAGGCCCAGGAACCTCACAGTGTTTGTAAAAGGAAGAACGGTGTCCCTCAGACGCAATTCAGGGGAGGTAAAAAGACGCCGAGAACGATTAAAATGAACACACACAGATTTGTCTGCAGAAAAGGTAAAACCCGTCTTTGCAGTCCATGCCTCTAAGCGCTTTATCGTAAGCTGTAACTGCCGACTAGCACTGACAAGACTGGAGGAAGAACAGAAAACAGCAAAATCGTCCACAAACAAGGAGCATTGGGCAGGACTCCGGATAGTGGACGTGATACTGTTAATAGCAACGGCAAAGAGGGTGACACTTAAAACGCTGCCCTGAGGAACACCATTCTCCTGCACGTACAAATCCGATAGCACATTACCAACCCGATACCGAAAGAGGCGGTGAGAAAGAAAGGACCGAATGAAGATGGGGAGACGGCCACGAAAGCCCCACTCATGGAGTTGATTGAGGATAAGGCGGCGCCAAGTAGTGTCATACGCCTTATTAATGTCAAAGAAGACCCCTAGACAATGCTGGTTACGTAGAAAGGCCTGCTGGATGGCGGCCTCAAGCAGGTTCAAGTTGTCTATAGTGGAACGACATCTCCGAAAGCCACACTGAGAGGGGCTAAGGAGCTGCCTGGTCTCGAGCAGCCAAACCAGGCGGCGGTTGACCATGCGTTCCAACGTCTTCCCAACACAGCTCGTCAAGGCAATACTCCGATAACTACTGGGATGCGTTCGGTCCTTCCCTGGTTTGAGGAGGGGAATCAAAATTGCCTCCCTCCACGAGTCAGGGTACGTGCCAGATAACCATATCATATTGAAACAGTTCAGGAGAACTTCCTTGGATGGCAGCGACAGGTGCCGCAGCATGCTGTACCGGATTTGATCATGACCAGGCGCAGTATCATGAGCCACAGACAGCGCAGAATCCAGTTCCCACATTGTGAAGGGGCAGTTATAGGGTTCAGAATTTAGAGACCGGAAGTCCAAGTGACCCCTTTCGACGGCAGTGCGGTAGCGGCAGAAATCTGGATCACAGTTGAAATGGAAAAAAGAACACATTGACACCGGTGTGTCAGACCCACCATACTTGCTCCGGACACTGCGAGAGGGCTGTACAAGCAATGATCACACGCACGGCACAGCGGACACACCCGGAACCGCGGTGTTGGCCGTCGAATGGCGAAAGCTGCGCAGCATTTGTGCACCGCCGCTGTCAGTGTCAGCCAGTTTGCCGTGGCATACGGAGCTCCATCGCAGTCTTTAACACTGGTAGCATGCCGCGACAGCGTGGACGTGAAACGTATGTGCAGCTGACGGACTTTGAGCGAGGGCGTATAGTGGGCATGCGGGAGGCCGGGTGGACGTACCGCCGAATTGCTCAACACGTGGGGCGTGAGGTCTCCACAGTACATCGATGTTGTCGCCAGTGGTCGGCGGAAGGTGCACGTGCCCGTCGACCTGGGACCGGACCGCAGCGACGCACGGATGCACGCCAAGACCGTAGGATCCTACGCAGTGCCGTAGGGGACCGCACCGCCACTTCTCAGCAAATTAGGGACACTGTTGCTCCTGGGGTATCGGCGAGGACCATTCGCAACCGTCTCCATGAAGCTGGGCTACGGTCCCGCACACCGTTAGGCCGTCTTCCGCTCACGCCCCAACATCGTGCAGCCCGCCTCCAGTGGTGTCGCGACAGGCGTGAATGGAGGGACGAATGGAGACGTGTCGTCTTCAGCGATGAGAGTCGCTTCTGCCTTGGTGCCAATGATGGTCGTATGCGTGTTTGGCGCCGTGCAGGTGAGCGCCACAATCAGGACTGCATACGACCGAGGCACACAGGGCCAACACCCGGCATCATGGTATGGGGAGCGATCTCCTACACTGGCCGTACACCTCTGGTGATCGTCGAGGGGACACTGAATAGTGCACGGTACATCCAAACCGTCATCGAACCCATCGTTCTACCACTCCTAGACCGGCAAGGGAACTTGCTGTTCCAACAGGACAATGCACGTCTGCATGTATCCCGTGCCACCCAACGTGCTCTAGAAGGTGTAAGTCAACTACCCTGGCCAGCAAGATCTCCGGATCTGTCCCCCATTGAGCATGTTTGGGACTGGATGAAGCGTCGTCTCACGCGGTCTGCACGTCCAGCACGAACGCTGGTCCAACTGAGGCGCCAGGTTGAAATGCCATGGCAAGCCGTTCCACAGGACTACATCCAGCATTTCTGCGATCGTCTCCATGGGAGAATAGCAGCCTGCATTGCTGCGAAAGGTGGATATACACTGTACTAGTGTCGACATTGTGCATGCTCTGTTGCCTGTGTCTATGTGCCTGTGGTTCTGTCATTGTGATCATGTGATGTATCTGACCCGAGGAATGTGTCAATAAAGTTTCTCCTTCCTGGGACAATGAATTCACGGTGTTCTTATTTCAATTTCCAGGAGTGTATTTAGAAACGCATCGAACACTATTTAAAAGACAGATAATAGCACCCTTCTGCCTTATATCTCGTCTTCTTTCTAAGTGTCGAATATCATAAAGAAATTTCTGATTAAGTACGTCTACAGCAACAGTTTTCACTGAAATGTTTACCCCTTTATCATCTTATTTTTCTCTATAGAGTACCCTTATCCTTCGTTAACATATTGTAATGCGTGAATAATCTTTTTGGTGGAGCAGATTGATAACGACGAGGGTATGAGTGAGAGTTTTTAAGTGGAAAATTATATGAGCTATAGATACTGATGCACAGTCGTCAAGAAGAGAGATGGGTGTCAGACTGTAGCATCAATGGTAATATTTAATTATAGTTACACTGGTAGATATGTTCCTGGCTTCCATTATCGTTGTGAGTATGGTATGTATTTGATGATCTATAGACAAGTTTATGGGTTTAATTGTAATGCACCTTAGCGATCTCTGCAAAATAATTTTACCACTGAAAGTCCGAGAAAGAAGAGATGGATGGTGCTTGGATACCGGCAGCATCAGTAATTCGGCTAGTAAATTCGATGAGAGCAAATGATTATGTTGGATTCATTTACATGCTTTGTGCTGGGATATTGGAGCCTCTACGTAGCTGTGTGAACATTTTCGTATGTTGAGAGCAGGATGCATATCACGTGATGGAGTGAATATCACGTTACGTCCGCGATGAAGACTGTATTGGAAGTTACTGTGCTTTATTTTCGTAAAGAGGTTCTGTTAGGGCAGGAATTCTATGGATACAGGCTGAGAGAAGACGAAAACCACTAGAAAAGCACACGATAAGTATTTTTGGGGAACTATGAAATTTCCTAGAGTTCGACTTGGTTACTAGTTTAGATAGCAATGTGGCTTGAGTATAGGATTGAGAACGTTGCTAGATGCGCTTGCGATGGTAAGTAGTTGCGCTCGGCAAAGTGTCAGTCAAACGTCACACATGGTCGGTTACAATAGGCAAGGAGAAAGCAGGTTCTGGTATTCTGGAATGGATTTCTGCAGCGCCTTCGCTGGACTGCAGTTAGAGTGAGGTTAGCGAGGAAAGCCCAATTGCGCGTGGTCCTGCTTGGAGTACGCTCCCCTTTAAATAAACATTCACCCCTGTCCGATCACGTCATCAACGGCGCCTGCATATAACCTTCGCCTGCGTTCGGTGGCAGTTCCCGGCTGCGCTCCCACCAGATCACATCAGCGCATGTGTCTAGGTGAACACGTATTTGGATAGGAATTTCTCAGAAATTAAGTATGAATAAGATGGCGCCGCCCCATACTTGCAGGACCCTGGCGGGGGCCTGTGCATGGTTTGACATCTGACGACTTCTCTGCATCATTGGGGTTGCCTGTGCGCTCTACTGGACTGCGGATTGCGGAGGGTGCTTTCGCGCGTTGATTGAATTATTTTGCGAGCGGGTCTGTAGGCCGTGCTACGAGTTATTTGGACAGTTTACGAGTACTGAGCGTGTCTAGACATAACCGTGCTGAATTATTTAGGAGGAGTCTGAATGTCTGTACTTAAATTATTTGCGTAAATTAGAAGTTGTTCTCATGTCTGCAAACTGTGTATTGTGTGCCGCGCGGGATTAGCCGAGCGGTCTAGGCCGCTGCAGTCGCGGACTGTGTGGCTGGTCCCAGCGGAGGTTCGAGTCCTCCCTTGGGCATGGGTGCGCGTGTTTGTCCTTACGATAATTTAGGTTAAGTAGTGTTTAAGCTTAGGGACTGATGCCCTTAGCAGTTAGGTCCCATAATATTTCACACACATTTGTACATTTTTGTGTATTGTGACCCCAAGCATAAGATGGCGAGTGTTTTGCGTCAGAGTGATAAATATATTCGATCGCTAAATAAAATGTTCGAAACCAAATAGAGCGCACTCCTTCCTTACTCTCCCCAGCAGCCCAGGGGAGTCTGGGTCATTTTAAAGCCATTTTCCTCCTACAGACCACCATCTGGGATTAGGTCAGAAGAGGAATGATAGTACCCTGTGGTATCAGTAATGTTTTCTAGGCCAGTAGGAGTCTAGATCTTGTGGTAGAGACATTGATCGCAAAACAAAAACTTATGTCCATAATAGAGACAGAGGATTCCCACCATTTCGCCCCACCATTTCGGATCACGTCGTACACTATGCACGTTAGTGCACGTTAGTACTCCTACATGGGTCATTAAGGAGTCGTGGTGCTGGGTTGAGGATAGTGGTGAAGACTTTAACTATTTGATTCCAAGTCCAGGTGGGTGGGGCAATGGTTAAAATTGATTCCAAGTACTAGGTTCTATGAAGTCGAATCACGTGACTAATGCAGTAGCCAGTATGTGCGCAGTATTTTAGGGGTGGTGCAGGATGCTACGTCATGAATGAACACTGCACTCATAGTGAGAAAATGGGGAACTTCTCATTTGATGATTGAATATTGAAATAGTAAATTCACTTATTGAATATGATTAAAATTAAAATGGAATTAAGTACTTACGTAATTGATAGGTTAGATGAGATATGTTGGTGTCACATGTGTTCAGTTAAATTCGTTAGCATATTTGCTGAAGACAATGTCCAGTGGGAGTATAAAGGTCTATGCTGGGGGCTGAGAGATCAGTGGCCGCTCGCTCGCGTGCCGCTGGCGTGGAGCATGTCCGGTTATAACGCCCGGGAGAGGGAGAGCAGATGATCCTGTGTCATCACCCGACGTCACGGTAGCGTCCTCTGGCGGCGACGATATGAACTAAGCCTGTTGGGCTCTGGAGCTCATGATGAACACACTGGGTGCAGCCACCTTGAATAACGCCACGTGCGTCATCACCTGACGTCACAGTGGCGTCCTCTGGTGGCGACGATATGAACTAAGCCAGTTGGAATACAGACCCAGTGGAGAACACACCTGCTTGATATTGGTTAAATAATAGAGACCTTTTTTCCCGCCATCGTCTTTGTTTAGTAGAGATAACCGAGATGTGGTGCATCATCCTTCTGGAATTTCAAGTTCGCTCCACTTTTCTGGGAGTGGGGTTGGGGAAGGTGGGGGGGGGGGGGGGGGGGGGGAATGGGACGTATCACTTTCCTGTCAAAATTCAAACTTCCCGCCAAAATTCGACATCTTGACTGATGTCATCACCGCCATCTTGTAAGACGTCATCGCCGCCATCTTGGATAACAGTACTTTGGGGTGGTACGAACGTTGTTCCAGTACTCCTGTATGATGCATCACTGCTTAGAAACACAAGAGTAACTCAATGAAACTTATAGATTACTATACAAATTGGTAGTGATGCAAGGAATATTCTAGGGAATTGGTTTAAAAAAAACTTTATTTCAGTGGCTCCAACCAAGTCCCTAGAAGGTTTATTCCAGTGTAACTTTGGCTGCTCTTGTGTGTCCCAAGCTGCCTATTTTTCAGAACCAAGTGAGTTCTGTCTGCCTAAAGCTGTTGGCGACAGATGATTTCAGCTCTCTGCTGATGTTGTTGACGATTTCACGCCATCGGTTTATCCAATATTGAGCATGTGTTGTGGGTCATATGTGTGGTTGCTGGTGGGTTGTGGAGAGCATAACAAAGCCGTTTCTGTCTGTTGTGGTCCAGACCTTGAGAAGAACAGACGTTTGTTTTGGGATTCTGAACCTTTGGCTCCGCGTTTCATGATCAGCCACTAGCAGAATTTTACATGAACCGCATACTCTCCTGTTGAGTTTGTTCAGTCTCCTATGCTGGTCTACACATGATAACTTACTACCCTAGGCATGCCCAATGTGCTACGTATACTGAAATATATGGTATTTATTTGGCTTAATTGCCCATTCTCATTTAATATTAGTCCTGGACGCGTAAACCTAATTGTGACCGCTCGACCACCTGGACTGCCAAAGTGTAGCACAGAAGGTAACCGACAGAAATACACGACACGAAGAGCAGAGACACTTTTACTCAAAAACAATGTCAGACTGATGTCAACGTACTGCGAGACATGCTTCTTGAGATGGTGATTGACCACGATGTACGCTCTGGAATTCTCTGTAAGGTTCTCCCTTGCCGGCCACGAAATTGGTAAGCAGATCGTGTGACGACACTGGTTTATGACATGTTAAGCGACAATTCATAAAACCGTTTTGTTCTGTATTCTCGTGAACTTTCTGAGTGGAAGAGAACGGTCAGCGAACTCTGGCGTTTTAGCTCGTGTTTTTCCCCATAGTTCGAATGTGGCGAAGAGGTCCTGCCACAGGCCTTAGGCGCTGGGTAAACAATAGCAGAAATCCGGGTGGCTTCCGTCCTGGAACTCCCAGAGGTAGTGGGCACCCGAGTAAGCCACTTTGGATGTCTTCTAAGTCATGGTACTTCAGAAAGGCCCTTCCAGGCTGTGCGAGCCACGCGAGTTCCCCTGAGAGTTGCACAAGGCCCACATGTTGCCCTAGAAGCAGAGAAAGAGCAGAGAAAAACCAGCAAGGGAAACGAGCTGTATTTTTAAGTCCTTTCCACCAACCGTAAAGCGAGGGTTAGTACACCACCCACCTTTAGTTCGTTAACACAGAACACAACAAGCGCTGGAGGAGTAAATTCTGTAGGCTTTCCTTGCGTACAACATGAGAGAGGGCTAGTTCCCCTCTACGGTTTCTTTGGGGTGTGTACATGGTGGCTGTTTGCGTTTCGTCGTTGGAGTGTTGCTTCCTGCTTCTTTAGCTGTTTTGTGGAAGGGTCACATTCCGCGCTTGCGTTGTCTTTGCACTGCGTAGCTCATACTTTGGGATTCTGTTCGCTATTTGTGATTGTTTCTGTCGATATTTATTTATTATACTGGGATCAAGGGTCGATGCCATCCAGTACGTGCGCCTTCTGTGAGTTGCCTAATTTTTGGAAAGTATTTGCATCTCGATTTACAGTTTTCCAGACAGCATTCAGGTGGCTTTTGCGCCGGTAAAGTGCCTCTAAATCTGAATACTATCACGCTGGTAATTAAAAAGAACTTGACATCCTATGTCCACTGATATTTATTTATTTTTATTTATTTATTTATTTATAGATGTATTTAACCTGGCAAGATTGGGGCCATCAGCCCCTCTCTTATATCTAACCAGGAATTCTACTTATTTTACTTTCATATGTTTTATTAGGCATGTTAAACTACATCTAGTATAAAACTGAAATAAACACAAAGGCATACTTGGAAAAATACATACATATACAGTTTATATTCGTATATGATAAATACTGCTATAATTAGACATCATGAAAAAGACAGATTTTAGATAGGAGTGCTAGCAGCAGGGAGTATGAGGGAGACTGATGGTGAAGGGAGCTGAAGAATAGAGACATGATGAAACATAATGAAGGAGATGTAAAGGAAAAGGAGATTGGGTAGCTGATGGAGATAGATGAAGAGGAAGAAAAGAAAGGAGCAAAATAGGAGACTATAGGTTTGCTACTTGACGGAGGAGAGGATTGGCCTCGCGCATTAATTTTGTGGAAAACGTTATGAGGATGATAGTAGGAAATGCTCCAAGTTCTTCTTAAAAGCAGTAGGGAATTCAACTTTACGCAAGGGCAACTGAGAAGCAGTTTGCAAAAGTTTTTGTTTTGTTAGTGGGCACAGTTAGGATACCAAATAATATTGACCTAGTGTTTCGATTATGATGGCATGAAAAGTGTTTAATCTCTTAAGCAAGGTGCTGGGGCGCTTGCGCGACGAGGATTCGGTGAAGTAGATATAGAGTGTGGTAGTCACGCAATTTGTCCGGTCCCAGCCACTCTAGCTGGGAGTATGAGGCACTAACATGATCATATCGGCGAATGTTGCAGGTGTAACGTAGACAGGCATTCACGGTTATTTCTAACCGTCTTTTGTTTTCACTACTCATGACTTGGTGAATTACATCACAATAGTGGAGGTTCAGTAAAACGGGTGCTTGCACGAGCGGACGTTTCACGTTCTGTGCAAATACGTTCCGAAACTTTTTCAGAAGACAGCCACAAGCGGACGTCTTCCGGCACACTGCGACTATATTCTCTGCCCAGTTGAGATGATCCTCCAAAGTTACACCCAAGTTCTTAACTGTTTTTTTCGATATGGTATTGGAATACCGTCCAGCGGAAGAGGAGGCAGCCGTTTCCAGAAATAAATTTATTAATTTCTGATCGACTATTAAGATTAATTGTGTCTTTTTTTGGCATTTAGTTTGAGCCCCACGTTTTTCGCCCATGTCACTAATGAATACAGATCATCGTTAGTACGGAACCGTGCGACTGCTACGGTCGCAGGTTCGAATCCTGCCTCGGGCATGGATGTGTGTGATGTCCTTAGGTTAGTTAGGTTTAAGTAGTTCTAAGTTCTAGGGGACTGATGACCACAGCAGTTGAGTCTCATAGTGCTCAGAGCAATATGAACCATTTTAGATCATCATTCATCTGAACGAATGCAGTGTTTATATCTTCAGGTCTGACGCTTACGTAGAGCTGGACGTCGTCGGTATATCATGATATTTACAGAAGGACTGAACCGACGAAATATCATTGACATATAACAAAGAAAAAAAATGGTTCAAATGGCTCTGAGCACTATGGGACTTAACATCTATGGTCATCAGTCCCCTAGAACGTAGAACTACTTAAACCTAACTAACCTAAGGACATCACACACATCCATGCCCGAGGCAGGATTCGAACCTGCGACCGTAGCAGTCACGCGGTTCCGGACTGAGCGCCTTAACCGCGAGACCACCGCGGCCGGCTATAACAAACAAAACTTATCCTTGTGGCACTCCCGAGGAGACGTGTTTCCATGAAGATTTTTCATTTATACAGACAACACCTTGCTGTCTGTCTTTTAGGTAGCTTTCAAACCATCTCATTGCACTATCTGAGAAATCAAGCTGCTGCATTTCCTGAGCTATGTGTCAAAGTTAACAGTGTCAAAAGCTTTGCTGAGGTCTAATAGCCTTTCGGCTGTCGATGGTATATTTGAGGTCATCAGTTACTTTAATTAGAGCAGTGTTTGTGCTGTGATGTTTACGGAAACCGGATTTAAAGGTGTCATATAGACCGAATTCATGCAAGTGTTCAGTGATTTAATCATGAACAATATATTCAGGTGCTCTGGAAACAGCAGGCAGTATGCTAATGGGTCGGTAATCACTAGGCAGTTGTGGGTTTTCGATCTTAGTGATGGGTCTAATTATGCTTATTTTCCATGCAGTGGGGTATATTCCGTTCACAAGGGGAAAATTAAATATTTCAGTTAAGACAGGTACTTAGATATCGGCAACATTGTTAATATGTTTATACTGATACTGTCTTTTGTGGTTGGCACGACAGCCAACACCGTGTTACTAGAGGAGGCCGAAAGGCACGCGATTTAGCTCACGCAGGCTGGCGTGAGGTCTGGAACAGGACAAAGAAATTAGAATTTAAAAACAACGGACGTAGCTGGTGGAATACTTGTAAGTAGGCTGTTTAGGTTTTTTATATTGGTAACGCCACGTGGCGCTCTGATGGAAATCACTTGCTGTGCTGTGTGCAGTCAGTGGCTGGTTGGCATTGTTGTAATACTCACCACTGTAGTGTTGGGCAGCTGGATGTTAACAGCGCGTAGCGTTGCGCAGTTGGAGCTGAGCCGCGAGCAGTGGTGGATGTGGGGAAGTGAGATGGCGGATTTTTGAGAATGGATAATCTGGAGGTGTGTCCATCAGAAACAGTACATTTGTAAGAATGGATGTCATCAACTGCTATATATATTATGACTATTAAGGTAAATACATTGTTTGTTCTCTATTAAAATCTTTCATTTCTAACTATGCCTATCAGTAGTTAGTGCCTTCTGTAGTTTGAATCCTTTATTTAACTGGCAGTAGTGGCGCTCGCTGTATTGCAGTAGTTCGAGTAACGAAGACTTTTGTGAGGTAAGTGATTTGTGAAAGATATAGGTTAATGTTAGTCAGGGATTATTGAATGCCAGATTGCGTTGCGGTAAAAAAATATTGTGTGTCAGTTTAAGCACAGTCATTTATAATTTTGGAAAGGGGACGTTTCATATGTCGACCCTTAGCCAAGGATACCTCACTGGAATCTTCTGATTTTTTTCTTGTAGTTTGTGTAATTGTTGCAGCTATTGTTTATTGCTAGCGCGTAATTGTCGAGAGAATCTCCCTTGTAGTTGCAGTCTCATTTTGTACAGTAAAACAGTTGTGGCATGCATGTAGATTTGCACCAAGTATTTCGCAGCTGCGCTTGAAATTAACTAGATATTATTTTCAGTGCTATATTAATGTGTTTTCTTATTTTGCTCTTCCAATTGTGCTTTTCTGTTATCGTGTGCAATATTGTGATAATAATGGCGTGTGAAAAACGTAACACTAGGCTCCAAAGTAAACTGAGAAATAATAGTGACGACGAGCGTAGCTTATCAGCACCACTGTGCAGTGAATTAACAGACATTGGAAGTAATAATTTGGTAATTGTGCAAAGGGAAATGGAGCGGGCGGCAAATAATGGTGTAGACAATGAAACAAGTAGTGAACAGGAACCCGAAATGACAGAACACAATATTGCAAATACTGTAGATTCAGGTTTTGCGTCCTCACCATTTTCTCAAATAATTCAATACACATTTTCTGCTTGTCAAAATGTGAATGTTGCCGGTGCAAAAGCACTGCTGAAAAGCATAAAGGAACAGATTCCAGACACTAATACATTATTATTGCAATTAATGCAACAAATGAAACAAAATCAGAGACAAAAGCTTCAAAAGTTAGACACAATGGAACAAAATCTTCGGAAGTTAGACACCACGCTTGAACAGACACGAGAAGATTTAACTAATGAGTTACACAACATTGAACTGAAATGTCAAAAAGTCGGTAATGACGTAAAAACACAAATTTGTGAGCATTTTCAACCTATTTTTTCCCGGCATGAAAATGCATTACAGAATCACGAAGTAGCCATAAACCATTGTTCATGAAAATCATGAGACCGTGCAATCTAAAATTGACTCAGTTGCATCTACCGATTCGGTTACGCAACTTGCAAAAACTCAGGAAAACTTAAAGAACACAGTAGATACGATTTCAACACAAATGAACGCTCTGAAACTTGGTTCAGAAAAACACACAGAGGAAATTATTTCACTATCTGTTAAAGTTTGCAATTAAAAAATTTATTTATGAAAATATACAGTACAGTCACCAACAAACTTTACATATTCACATAGTCCTTTACCTTTTATCCAAATGAATACAGACTCATTGACAGATATTTTCTTCCTATTACGTGTATACAAAGACAAAGCAGAAGTAGACATATAAGCAGATTTAGCAAATTGTTTATTAGCTAGTTCGGCCATATGGTAGGTGCGAAATGAAATAATGTCTCTGTCAACAAAACTTTCGAGTCCAGGAACATTTGGTACTCCAGAACCTCCACGGACTATGGCTACAGCGAACCATCCGTTACCATGACCAAATGAATCATTAATATCTAAACTAAAATTAAGTGCTGATATAGAAGTCCGATAATGTGTGACCTTGAGTCGGACTTAGAATATTTCACAGTGCCAGCAGCGCGTTATCCTGGACGGGATCACTAGCCGTTCTAGGTGCTCCCGTCCGCTGTGCGATAAGTCCGCTGCTGGCGCACTGCCAAGATTTCTTAAGCTGTTCGGCGGGTTGCGTTGGTCGCCTTTGTACGCGAAACATGCTGTTGCATCCTTGAGCCTCCGGTTCTAGATGTACTTTTGTCCGGTTCTCAGCTACGCTACAGATCAGTTTGAAAATAAAAAAAATTATTTATGAAAATATACAGTACAGTCACCAACAAACTTTACATATTCACATACTCCTTTACCTCTTACCCAAATGAATACAGACCCATTGAGAGATATTTTACTCCTATTACGAGTATACAAAGACAAAGCAGAAGTAGACATATAAGCAGATTTAGCAAAGTGTTTATTAGCTAGTTCGGCCATATGGTAGGTGCGAAATGAAATAATGTCTCTGTCAACAAAACTTTCGAGTCCAGGAACATTTGGATGCCTTACAGAAGATACCGTCGCCGTTCTAAACAGAGAGTGTACAAAACTATCGAGAACATCGAGTTTGCTACAACAGCTGGAGACAAGAAGAATCGTATACCAGTCAAGTCTGTTGCTGCTAAAGCCTTGCTTGACGGACCTTCCGTTTTCTGTGGCTGCCGACTTAATTTCAGTTTAGATATTAATGATTCATTTGGTCATGGTAACGGATGGTTCACTGTAGCCGTAGTCCGTGGAGGTTCTGGAGTACCAAATATTCCTGGACTCGAAAGTTTTGTTGACAGAGACATTATTTCATTTCGCACCTACCATATGGCCGAACTTTCAGATCAGTTCACTAACGTATCTACAAAGGTAGATGAAGATCTGGATGACACAAGACCTGTAGCCTTCACTGACACTGAAGAGTATGAACAAATTAGAAAATTCAAACAAATTCAAAATCAAATCAATACACTGTACAAAAGAGATATCCGGGAAGTACAAGATCAGTTGGCACGAGTAATACAATAATTACAGATTTCAGAGGACACTCGAGCTCCAGTACGGGAAGAGGGACATAGAAATACGGAACAACCACAAAATAATAAACAGGTGACTTCGGAAATTATGAAAGAAATTGGCAAGGCGCATTGAATTTTGAGACGGAACCACCGAAACGACGTAACAATGAGCGATGTGCGACTCGACGACACGATGATTTTGACTATAAGCTGTTCATTACTACACGTAAATTCAAGACATTTAAAAAGTTCTGGCAACGACATTCATCCACGAGCAGGGCTTCGTCAATTCTCTCATTGTTTTCCTCCCAACTGGTCATTGCAGCACAGATTAGAATTTATGTGTGGCTACTTAGAGAATGAACCAGCAGTAAGAATGCGATCAGTCATTCACGATTGCCACAGTGAAGGAGAATTTTATCATGCCTTCCTCTCAGCATATTGGTCTCAAGCTGCACAAGACCGAGTAAAACATAGCATCATAATGATGGAACATTTCGAACAATCTGAATTTTCCACTCTTGTGAAATATTTTTCAGACATGTTGCACAAGAATCAGTACCTGTCAAACCAATACACCCCATCAGAACTCATCCGCATTTGCTTAATCAAATTACCTGAACATTTACGACATATTATTTTGGTAGGACGTTGCAAAGACGACATTGAAGCTTTTCAGGGACTCTTACAAGAATTAGAAATTGACACTGACAATCGCGGAACGCTAAAACAGGATCACAACAATTACAGGTCACATCCGTCGCAATTCCGCGATGAAAGAAATAATAACTGGACACAACAAGGCTATTCTTACAACGTTAATCGTGACAAAAACAGACACCACACGTATGACAACCGTTGGCAGATTAGTAATAATTACAGGGAAAGATCACCTCTCCGTAGTAATGAATATGACAGAGACAATCAGAGAAACAGACAATATGGGAACCAAAATAAATATTATCAAGGAAGACAGAATAACTTCAGACGCAACAGTCCAATGCACAGTTACGACTCAGGGAGAAGTTCTCCACCACGTGACCGACAAGAAATTAATTATAGAAATTACCGAGATGGCAGACGATATAATCATAATGACTGACCTGAATTTCATCAGAACTGGCGAGATTCAAACAGGGCAGGACCTTCTCGACAAGGTGAATTTGTAGAAGTCAGGTCTCTTAATCCTAATAACGACGCGGGCCAACAAAGAAACAGACAAAGACTCGCACCGCAGGCAGCCACGTGCACCGGCTGGCTCAGAGAAATATAACATACACGCTAATCCTGAAAAAAATTTTTGCATTCCTTGCCGACATAAACAACATAATAATTACTTAGAAGATGAAACTCTACGTACTCGGAAGAGTAAAGGATTGTACCACATTTCACATGTAAAACTGTTTATTGAGAGATAATCTGTTTTTTAACTTAGTCTTTGCTATAAAACTTTTCACTTCACATTTCTAGTACGCGTTGTCACACTTAGAAACTGTTAACACGCAACTGTGTCTTAAAATTAACTATCCACCCTAGAACCTAGGGAACATAACTAGACAGTAATTACGAATGCATTGTTATTGTGAACAGACGACACAGTGTTATTGTGTGTGTACATTGTTGCTTGTTAGTGGCACGATTAAGTAACGAGCATAAAGCTCACATTCTTAGAACATGTACCGGTAATGCTAATGAGATTTTACTGCTACATTTTGGTTTACTTGAATAGAGATTATGGATTGAAAGTGCTTTCTGAGATATAGCAGATGACACAGTTTATTTGACAGCTACATGACTATATCACAACGCTACTAATATGTGACATAGTTTACATAGTTGCTTTTACGGTGTATCTGTTTTATATCTGCACATTTTTTCTGAATTATTCTGCAAATTAAAACATGTTTTAGTAGCAACTTTTGTGGTATAGCTACAATGAGATAGCCTTTTCCGTAGAACAACAATACGTTACATTACAGTACTTTCTTGATCACGGTAAGGTACGTAATAACTACGATATCTATATGCAAAGCATTTCACTTTCGTTTATGATGAGGTAAGTACATTGACTTCAGCAGAACTTTGCTTACGTAGGACGATAACTACGACACTTCCACAGAATTATCTTACAGCAAGACGCACATTTAGCGCTACAGGACACGCATTTGATAGATTAATTTTGTACTTAAGCCATTTATTTTTCAAGATTTTTGAATTACAAAGAAAGTTTTCCATGATACATTTCATGCCATTTGCTGTAATCTGTAACACCTGATGGTATAATTACATTAATCCTCAGGGGAGTACACGCTTAATTTGTGTACCATGTGTATGGCAAACACAAGGAGCCCTAGCTAATATGGTATTTACTTATACAACTTTACACATCGGTACCATATTTCTCTAACACAGAATTACACAGCTATCTGATCATTTAACTGAGAGAGACAAAAATTTATTTTACTACATCAGTGACAGATGTTTAAGTAATTACACAGTTGGATAACTTCACGCTTATGAAATTGTATTTTATCTGTACCTTGTGAAATATTTATATTTTTTCGGAACCATTGTGATACTATGAGAGCCTTGAATGATGTTTTAGGTATGGGATTATGATTTTTAAAGTACGTTTGAAGTGGATGACACATTTGACATGAGTAGGGAATTTTTTTTAGGTTTTGAAATTATTGGAGGAAGCTATTAAGATTTTGAGATTTGACTCAGGTTTTATGAAGTTATGATGACGATGTGTATTACGCTGTTGAGGTATGTTTATGATCAATAAGGTGATGCTATATGAGGAATTTGATTATGCTATTTATTATGATGAAATATTGAAGAAGTGTCTACGAATATGTATATGTTTAATAAAGCAAGGAATAATGAGTAGTGGTTAGGGACTCTGGTTTGTATAAAAGGATGTTGGAAACCGTGAAACATATTTTAAGAGTTATGAAATGTGTGTATATGCGTGAATGTATCACTATGCTGGCGAAAATTTTTTACAGGATTTTGTTTCTACAGATTTGAAACGCAAATTCTCGACCTGTGAAATTTTTATATGAGACTGTCACAATAGCGGAAACTGATGTCGTAAAGATTTCGGTAAGGAAGGTAGGTCAGCTTTAAGTAATGCGCTTTGGGCGCCCAGCTGAGAGATAGTCGTCTGACAAAAGAAAGCTACGCTATTGACATTTCTTTGTAAAAAGCATCGCAAATACGATTACACTGTGGAGCTTTTCATAGATGATATTTACTAAAATGCCTAATGAAATGATGAGAAACATTTTTAGATCTATTGCCTTTCTAGTTGAGAGATTGCTCAATTTGTTTAATATGTAGTT
This sequence comes from Schistocerca gregaria, assembly GCF_023897955.1. Classification (NCBI taxonomy): domain Eukaryota; kingdom Metazoa; phylum Arthropoda; class Insecta; order Orthoptera; family Acrididae; genus Schistocerca; species Schistocerca gregaria. Next base: position 101,821,025 of record NC_064920.1, read on the forward strand.
TCTAGCTGCACTGCAGCATTGGTTAAAATAAAATTTAGTAGCTGTAGTAATATAAATATTTTCTTTCTACAGATCCAGTAAATAATAATTTTATGATACACTTCCAAAAAAATGAGGGAGCACGAAAAGACATTTCCTTTCACAGGAACTGCATACATAATTTTCTTTTCAACTACTTGGTAATATTTCTCGTAGAATAAGTTGTGGTGCACCACTTTAATTACATAGACATTAAGATGTGAACAGACATTTCCCTTTTATGCATTGTTATCTCTAGTGTACTATTTTTTCTGCTTCAGCTTTGTCACATTTAGGTATAAGTTATTGCATTTGCTGCTGGACATTAAGATGTGAATAGACATTTCCCTTTTATGCATTGTTGTCTTTAGTGTACTATTTTTTCTGCTTCAGCTTTGTCAAATTTACGTATAAGTTATTGCATTTGCTGCTGCTGTGTGCCAGGCATAGTGCTACTGAATTTCACTTTGTATTACTCTGTTAAGCCAGCTTTACTACCGCTTTATTTTTCTTATTTGCTGCACATTGGCTGATATTAGTGATAATGTAGCATTTGATTTGCTAACTTATATAGAACTTATATATATTGCAGCTTGCTTTGCCAATTTGCATTTTTTTTGGTCATTGGTGTCTGTCTTCATTGTTATGCGCTGCTGCATTGCCTTGTCCCATGGTCTATATATATATATATGTATGAACTCAGTAGATTTAAGTTAGCTTAAGAGGTGGTAGACTATATAAGAAACTAACTATGATGAATTGGAAGAAATGCATTGAGAAGCTATAAGAAAATGGTTTGGGCAAAAAAAAGTAGTATAAGTGGAGAAAAACTATTTTTGAAAGAGGATGTGAACAAAATACAGAAAGCAGGCTTAGATATGACTTTTTGGAAATTTTGGAAATAATGATGACCGAAGGGAGATCTCCATGCAAAATACTGTAGTAAAACAGTATTTTGTGTTATCCCTCTATGTGTTTGTGTTCACTTGTGTATTTGTGTTTTTCCTGTCTTTATGTGTTTATCTGATGTTGTTATGTTGTAGAATTTTTCTAGTACTATATTATTTACTTTGTAAATATGTTTAGACATTATTTGTTCTGTTTTGTTTTAATGCTCACGTGTATTGTCGAAACTCAACTGAACGTTAACAGTATAGGAAAAGACAATTGCTATTTACTTAAAGAAGACCCGTCAAGTTGCAGACGGGAACGATTAAAAAACATTCACATGAAGCAAAATTTTGTACATGGCTGCACGTTCAGAGACAGTGAATAGTTACAACTGAAAGAAAACAGCCCTCAGTAACTATTTTTAACGAATTAACCGGGTTTCAACACTGCTAGGAGTGTTTTCCTCAGAACTGAAATCAAAGAATGGTCTATAACATGATCACAGAATTATGACTAAAAACATATGACACAGAGTATAAGTACGGAAACATCGTGAAAGACTGGCAGTACTTACATGTGATTTACAAAATAATAAATATGCCGAAAGGTCATTAGTCACAAAGATATTTAAGATAAAGGCAAATGTGATGCCGAGCCACTAAGTTCTGCTCATTACTTGGTGGCTCGCCATCACAGTTTTCTTTATCTTAAATATCTTTGTGATTAATGCCCTTTTGGCCTATTTATTATTTTATAAATGACAAATAAGTATTATTTTATAAATGACATATAAGTACTGCCCGTCTTTCACGATGAATTCATACTTTTACTCTGTATCATACGATTTTAGTCATATCTTTGTGACCATGTTATAGACCATTGTTTGATTTAAATTCTGAGGAAGACACTCCTAGCACTCCAGTTAATTCGTTAAAAATAGTGACCGAGGGCAGTTTCCATTCAATTGTGATCGACATAAGGCTTTCGGCCACAACTTTTGTCAGTAAAAGACACTCATACACTCACACACACACACATACACACACACACACACACACACACACACACACACACAATCAAGCATACCTGACGCACCAAACGACCGCCAACTCTAGTTGGATCAACAGACACAGCACTAACGTTGCACGTCTTGCTTTCCCAGAGTTCGGAACGATGTCCCTCACCGGGTCCTGCCTGGTTGACGTGGTGGCTGCTGCGGCCTTCGTGGCCACGCTGGTCGTCCTCGCCTGCAGGTGGTTCTATGGCTACTGGGAACGCCGTGGAGTGCCGTCCCTCGAGACGGAGTCGATCTTCGGCAACTGCAAGGACATGCTTCTGAACCGCAAACACTTCGGTGAAGGCCTGCTAGAGCTGTACCGGCGCCTGGACCCTCACCCTTACGGCGGGATCTTCATATCCCTGAGACCAATGCTGGTCGTCAGGGACCCAGAGCTCATCAAGAGCTGCCTCCTCAAAGACTTCGGCCACTTCCAGCACAGGGGACTCAAGGTGGGTAGCGGTAAAGCGCCTACATTGCAAGTGATTTTTTAATATTTTGCTTATTCATACTTTATCAGGAGAGTTAAAACAGACCAAAAAACACTGTTTTGTATGCAATAAAAGGTGTATACCGTAGTTATTACTACTTGAAAATAAAACTGATTAGAGAAACTTTGACACACCTTTGAAATAAGCTTGAAATTATGTGCATAATCTGAAATGTTCATGAACCGAGATTTAGTTTCAAAGAATATTCTTAAGAATTTATTTTATTTACTACCGATTCATCAAGAACCTTAACACATTTAATCACACTATGTAAGCATGGAAGTAGTTTCCAGGGAGTAACCGATGAAATCATAACTAAATTCATTTTAATAAATGGGAATTTTATTCACTTTAATAGAGCATAAAAGAATTTTTTAAATGAAACAGATTTAAAATTAAAATCAGAAAGCACCCTCTAAACATCAAAGTTACAATTTATTCAGAGGCAGAAAGAAACAAGTTTTGACTGTATGAGCTTTCGCGCAGAGAACATTGTCGCCACCTTTTGACACGGCCGTAGTTACGACCGCTCACAACAGCCTCTGAAAGACTGCACTGGTGCAAAATCTGCAACACACCAGATTACTTTACACTAGGAGGACGAGGAGGAGGAGGAGGAGGAGGAGATTAGTGTTTAACGTCCCGTCGACAACGAGGTCATTAGAGACGCAGAGCAAGGAAGGATCTGGAAGGAAATCGGCCGTGCCCTTTCAAAGGAACCATCCCGTCTTTTGCCTGAAACGATTCAGGGAAATCACGGAAAACCTAAATCAGGATGGCCGGAGACGGGATTGAACCGTCGTCCTCCGGAATACTTTAAACTAAGAGTTTTAACAATATACACAAGCACACAAACTTTGCAACCCCCGCAGAAGGGATGTAAATGATACAAAACACTAACAATTAAAATATTAACCTTGCCACCGAAGGTACAACTTGATTTTAACTTCTAAGAAAAGCCTTACGGTGAAAAGGTGGCAACTTTATACACTAAAATAATCACTTAAATAAAAGCCCATGAAATGAAATCTTATATAAAATTCTACAAGGTTGACCAAACAATAGTTAAGGTGCTCTACAGTACACAGATACCGCCTCTCAAGGTCATAGACAATAATATCAAAGTTTCGAAAGATCAAAACATATTTTAGGTATTAGGCTATTACAGTCCAAGCAATAAATTCGTTACAACACCAAATCCGACAAACATGACAGACGCAGCTTATAATGTACTCTATATTCATAGGGAGATTACCGAACAACCCGAACCGCAGGTTTCTCTTAGCCGCCCCTACTCCACAAGGGAAAAACGGACCACCCAATTTATAAACAACCACCTTTCCGGGGGTGGGAAAACGGAGAAGAATGGTGGGACTACCCCAAATCAAAACGGCTGGTGACATCACCGGGAAAACAAGTAGAATTTAACAAGAGTAAATCAAACAACATATCACCAATCACTCCTAAGAAACTGCGATTTCTCGAGAAGACCTAGCGCAGCATCCTCAAATCAGTCTCCCGAACCGTCCGCAGCCAGCCGCTTCAACGGACGCAGGAAGGCGCACCGATCTACCGTCTCACGGCGTCGCAGCTCGCACCGGTCTGACTGAGGTCGAGGGTTTACTCCTGTTGCTCTCGCGTCGACCGTGAAGTCACTACAACTCGCTATATTCCGCGGCCCACTGCACTCACGTGGCGACCTCACATGCGCCGACACTCAAGACGGAGAAGTCATCTTGTGTCTCAGTGCGCGACCGACCAAACGATCGATCCAACCGCCAATGACCATTGCTTGAGCAAACTCGAGCAGACTGGCAGCCAGATGCAGGAACTAAGCCCCAACCGGGCGAGTTCAGTTACTGGCGGAGTAGAAAGACTCATTTTGCCTGCTTTAAAGGTTGATCCGAACGACAGACATACTAGCACTCCGAACGACAGACAGACACTAACTGCCTAACAAATGCGGACGAGAGATAAACTAGCAAGCTGGGGACGAGAGTCTGACCCAGACTGCCTGACTGGCGAGCTCATAGCGCCCCTTAAATGCACGTGAACAGGCAACCTTTCCCACCAGAGGGAGACACCAAAGCTGCGGTTGCTACAGCGGCGCCACCGCTGAAACGGAGGGTGTCTGCTGAACACTAAGCACTGCGGCGCATTCTTCAAAACAGCAATTTTTACCACGTCTCAGTTCACACTGCAGTGGCATAAGGAAACCATCGACTGGAAGTACACCAGACTTACAGCCTCCAGTACTCTTTAAGGTGCAAAAGAAGTTCAAATTCTCAGTCAGCACATTATTTGCTGTACATGACATCGAGCAACGTTCAATGTCTCGTCCACCGTTTTCTCCAATCGATAAGGAGCTATCAAATGAAAACCGAACACCCGCCACAACGTGACCATGGGACGGTTCTTTTCAAGTGAAATCACGAGACGCGTTAAAACAGTTATCCAACCGGGAGACAAGACAATTCAATATTCTTTCGCCGAAATCGGTCGGCGAGTGAAACCGACGTTCAAGCATGTCTTTCTTCAGTTTTGCAAGGATATAACAACCACATGATGAATCATACGTTTTTTTATCTCGCCTGGGAGGCTGCGCGTGGCTAGGAACATGAAAATAAAAGGTACTAGTCTCTTGGTACTGCAAGAACGTGAGTTGGTAACAAGATAACACCGTGGTGTATAGACAAGTTGTGACGATGTGCAGAGTAACGTCGAACGAGTGGATCTCTAATCTGAATCTGTGTTGCAGATGGAGGCCATGGAGTACGAATATATTGCAAAAGTATCTGCAAGGAAGCATCGGCGGCAGTCTCGGTAGTAATGCGACGAAAATCCGCCGCAAAACCATCAGCTAATAGTGACAACTTGAGAAACTATTCTGTGGCATCGTTGCTATCTATACCACAATACGGGCTCTACGGAAGATGTTGCGTCCTTCCCAACCATATCGCTGAAGTGTAGCCTTGGCAGTGAGGTGGTGGGAGCTGCCGTGAAGCAGGATGAATCTGTCGAACAGCATTCCGACAGCCCGAGGGAAAAGGCGAAGCCAACACTGGGACTTTCCACATGTACCCCGAGAAAGAAATCCGAAGTAGTCCACACAAGTTTCGGTAGAGCCACGATGACCTTCGACTGCAGTCACCATGTGCCCGTCGTGAACCACAATTAATGCGCAGTGTTATCGAGACACTTGGAGAAACTGCGACGCGCCGCAAAGTCAAAACGCCCACGAATGCAGTCGGACTGAAACATCCTGCTGAACTGTCACGCCCAGCCCCACACTGCCAGTCTCACGGAATTTTCACTTGAACAGTTTGCTTGGGAAACACTGCAACAGCCTCCGTTCAGCCCGCATCATTCACCGTGTGACTTTCTCATCTTCGGTGCACTGAAGAAAGAGATGCGTGGACGACGGTTCCAGTCGAACGAGGAAGTGCACGAGTTGGTGCGGTTGTGGTGCGTCAGAGGTCGACTGCGTTCTACGAAACAAGAATTGATCATCTTGTCACCCAGTGTGATAAATGCTTTAGCACGTGTGGTGACTGCTTCTGAAAGGAACCGTTGCATCGTCTTGTTGTGACAGGTGTTCAGTTTTCATTTGACTGCTACTCATACTTTATTTCTTAATTTTGGACAAAGTATTTCACAAAACATTTCACAATTTTTTCTAATTTTTATTTTTATTTTCTAGTTTTGCACAGAAATACAGATCGCTATATTTTTATTATTAACTGTATACGCATCAGTCAGCATCCTTAGCTGAGTGCTCAGTGCGGTAGACTGTGATACAGGTTCGATTCCAGTAAATGTTAAGGGTTTTTCCTTTGTAGGAGGGCTGGTACGGGGTGCAGTCAGCTTCTTGATGCCAATCGAGGAGATACTTGACCAAGTAGTAGCTGCTCCAAGGTCTGGAAATTCGGCAAAACGGCCAGGAAAACTGTGTGCTCACCAGATACCCCCACATACTTCTTCTGCATGATTCTGCAATGCAGAGGACTTCACGGTGGCGCTTGGACATCCTTCATAAATTCCCAGCCTGGCGAGAAGCTCGCATATACATCAAGAGAAAGCCGAGAAGTTTCAACTTATGCTTCTTTGTTGTAAGAGTGCAGACAAAGAGCAGTTCATCTGTAAAGCAAATGGGTCACAACACGCTACTGCGACCATTTGCAGAGCACTGCTACAATGTTTGGAATTGTTATCAAGTAGCCATGACAAGAGACATCAATAGAATTTAGAGACGCAGTGCTAGTATCGTAACAGGTCAGTGCAGCTTGTACAAAAGTGTAACAGAGGTAGTGGGCAACTTCAATGGCAGTGACTCAGCTGCCCTTACTACTGTCGTTTTATGCAACCAGCAGTGTTGTATTTGGCCTTCAATAACCACACAAGAGATTGTTACAAAACAGAAGAGCACCTCAGATGCACTTCCACCACCAAACATTCGGCACCAGTCAGAATTTCTAGTATGCTGGTAGTGGCACTTTCTCCCATCACTGTACCAAAATTATCGACTATATGAGGTGTTCCCGATACTCGACCTTTTTGGTCTCCATTGATTGGGCTATTATAGCACCAGCATGGTCGGCTATGTCGTTAACATTTATAATTTAAACGTGTCCATGAACGACTTCTGCAATCATTGCATTAAAAGTATGTTGACACTTGTTTCCAAACTTAACACTTAAATGCACGGTAGTTTTGTCGTCAGAAATGGTTCAAATGGCTCTGAGCACTGTGGGACGTAACATCTGAGGTCATCAGTCCCCTAGAACTTAGAACTACTTAATCCTTACTAACCTAACATCACACACATCCTTCCCGAGGCAGGATTCGAACCTGCGGCCGTAGCGGTCGTGCGGTTCCAGACTGATGCGCCTGGGACCACTCGGCCACACCGGCCGGCGTAGTCAGAAGACCTGACGAGTACAACGATAAAATTCTTTATCTTAAACTGCTAACAGTGACAAGACTGTTAGGTAAAATACAAATAAACTTCAGTTTTAACATTTCTGAGTGCGCGACTAAGCCGGTGGCATAATAAGGCCAGTCAATGAAGACCAAAAAGGATGGACTGCGGGAAATACTTCGTTCAGGCGCAAATTTTTGTGCAGTGGTAAGAGAGAGTGTCGTGAGCAACATCTTGTGATCGTGACCAGTGGCGATTGAGTGTGGGAGTGGGGGCGCGTTTGAAGGTGTTTTTTGTGCTCATTTATCGAATAACAGGAAAACTACTGCCTCTAGTGGAAACGTATCCAGGTACAAAATGTGCTAGGTTACATTTCCTACAGAAAAGGTCCCAATGATACTGAATTTGCCACCCGCCTTACCAACAATTAATTTTATATGATCATTCCATTTCAAATCGTTCCGTACGCATACTCCCAGACATTTTACAGCAGTAACTGCTACCAGTGTTTATTCTGCTATCATATAATCATACAATAAAGGATCCTTCTTTCTATGTATTCGCAATACATTACCTTTGTCTATGTTAAGTGTCAGTTGCCACTCCTTGCACCAAGTGCCTATCCGTTGCAGCAATTCGCTGCAATTATCTAATGCTGCCTCATTTCTGTGTACTACAGCATCATCCGTGAAAAGCCGCATGGAACTTCCGACACTATGTACTGGGTTATTTATATATATATTGTGAAAAGGGATGATCCCATAACTCTCCCCTCTGGGACGCCAGAGGTTACTTTAACGTCTATAGACGTCTCTTCATTGAGAGCAACTTTATTCTGCTTGCTGAAAACTCTCAATCCAGCCACAGAGCTGGTCTCATATTCCATAGGCTCTTACTTCGTTTATCAGGCGACAGTGCGGAACTGTATCGAACGCCTTCCGGAAGTCAAGGAAAATGGCATCTACCTGGGAGCCTGTATCTAATATTTCCTTGTGACCACCGCTGCCAGGAATCATATAGAGTGGCTGCATTCCTGCTAAGGCTTTCTGCAGTATCACAGAAGTAACATCCAGGTTCTCGTAGCCCTATTAGACGACCTCCTTCAAAAACACTGAGGCGTTATGGCGTCTTTTCCGCAATAAAGTCATTCTTGACTAACATCAGTTCACCATGTCCAGCTTCATAGGTAACTTAGGCTCACGAACGTTAGTGCGCGTATTTAAAGCAAAACTGATTTGCGTGGGTGAAGTGCCACTAGCGCCACTCTTACGCGACTGGCGCGAAATTTAAACAGGCATCATCTTTCACATGTAGAAACACACCTATCAACTTTCGTTTATGTCGCAAAAATCCTTCTTGGTGCTGGGATTATTTTCGTTCACGTAAAAGGCGACACATTCTCAAGTTTTTGAAGCAGACGGTAAATTTGTTAACGTCGAGTATAGTTTTAAGTATCAGGAAGTCTTTTCTGAAAGTATTTGTATGGTATGTAGCCATGTATGGAAGTGAAACATGGACGATAAATAGTTTAGTCAAAAATAGAAATGTGGTGCTACAGAAGGATGCTGAACATTAAATGGGTAGATCATACAACTAATGAGGAGATACCGAATAGAATTGGGGAGAAGAGAAATTTGTGGCACAACTTGACTAGAAGAAGGGATCGCTTGGTGGGATATATTCTGAGGCATCCAGGATCACCAATTTAATACTGGAGGGCTGCGTGGAGGATAAAAACCATAGAGGGAGACAAAGAGATGAATACACTAAAAAAAAAAAAAAAAGATGTAGGTTACGGCAAGTACTGGGAGATTAAGACTCTTGCACAGGATCTAGATCTACATCTACATCTACAGCCATACTCCGCAAGCCACCTGACGGTGTGTGGCGGAGGGTACCCTGAGTACCTCTATAGCTTCTCCCTTCTATTCCAGTCTCGTATTGTCGTGGAGAGAAGAATTGTCGGTATGCTTCTGTGTGGGCTCTAATCTCTCTGATTTTATCCGGATGGTCTCTTCGCGAGATATGCGTAGGAGGCAGCAATATACTGCTTGACTCTTCGGTGAAGGTATGATCTCGAAACATTAACAAAAGCCCGTACCGAGCTACTGAGCTTCTCTCCTGCAGAGTCTTACACTAGAGTTTAATTATCATCTCCGTAACGCTTTCGCGATTACTAAATGATCCCGTAACGAAGCGCGCTGCTCGTCTTTGGATCTTCTCTATCTCTTCTATCAACCCTATCTGGTACGGATCCCACACTGCTGAGCAGTATTCAAGTAGTGGGCGGACAAGCGTACTGTAACCTACTTCCTTTGTTTTCACATTGCATTTCCTTAGGATGCTTCCAACGTATCTCAGTCTGGTATCTGCTTTACCGACGATCAACTTTATATGATCATTCCATTTTAAATCACTCCTAATGCGTACTCCCAGATAATTTATGGAATTAACTGCTTCCAGTTGGTGACCTGCTGTTTTGTAGCTAAATGATAAGGGAACTATCTTTCTTTGTATTCGCAGCACATTACATTTGTCTACATTGAGATTGAATTGCCATTCCCTGCACCATGCGTCAATTCGCTGCAGATCCTCCTGCATTTCAGTACAATTTTCCATTGTTACAACCTCTCGATACACCACAGCATCATCTTCAAAAAGCCTCAGCGACATTCCGATGTCATTAACAAGGTCATTTATGTATATTGTAAATAGCAACGGTCCTACGACACTCCCCTGCGGCACACCTGAAATCACTCTTAGAATCGGATGACTTCTCTCCATTGGGAATGTAATGCTGCGTTCTGTTATCTAGGAACTCTGCAGTCCAATCACACAATTGGCCTGAGAGTCCGTATGCTCTTACTTTGTTCATTAAACGACTGTGGGGAACTGTATCACACGCCTTGCGGAAGTCAAGAAACACGGCATCTACCTGGGAACCAGTGCCTATGGCCCTCTGAGTGTCGTGGACGAATACCGCGAGCTGGGTTTCACACGATCGTCTTTTTCGAAACCCATGCTGATTCCTACAGAGTAGATTTCTAGTCTCCGGAAAAGTCATTATGCTCGAACATAATACGTGTTCCAAAATTCTACAACTGATCTACGTTGGAGATATAGGTCTATAGTTCTGCACATCTGTTCGACGTCCCTTCTTGAGAAAGGGGATGACCTGTGCCCTTTTCCGATCCTTTGGGACGCTACGCTCTTCTAGAGACCTCCGGTACACCGCTGCAAGAAGGGGGCCAAGTTCCTTCGCGTACTCTGTGTAAAATCGATCTGGTATCCCATGAGGTCCAGCGGCCTTTCCACTTTTGAGCGATTTTAATTGTTACTCTGTCTTCTATTTCGATATCTACCATTTTATCATCTGTGCGACAATCTAGAGAAGGAACTACAGTGCAGTCTTCCTCTGTGAAACAGCTTTGGAGAAAGATATTTAGTATTTCGGCCTTTAGTCTGTCTAGGTTGTTGTACCACGGTGGCTCTTTTCCATCTCTTACGATCTTGCTTGGCACATACTCATCTAACGCATATTGTACGATGGATTTGAACTTCGTCCACTGATCCTCAACACTCTCTGTACTTGAGACAAAACTTTGGTCTTGAGCCGTCAGGTACTCCGTAATCTTATTGTCACTTTTGCTAAACAGAAAAATCTTCCTACCTTTTTTAATATTTATATTTACGGCTGAAATCAGCGATGCAGTAACCGCTTTATGATCGCTGATTCCCTGTTCTACGTTAACTGTTTCAAATAGTTCCGGACTGTTTGTCACCAGATCAGCATGGAGAGCTGCATCGAACGAGTCTCTGGACTGAAGACCACAACCACAACAACAACAACAGTACAGTGACGCAAATCGGCACACACCTAGAGGTGATCCAGAGGCTGTAAGAGGAGACATGTGGCTACGTATGCGTTTGTACACCCAAGACAAATGTGACTGACACCTTCTTCTTCAACCGAGTCTCGCAGTGGGGCTGCGACCAGGCCAATACGATGTAGATGATACCTTTAAGAGCTGTGGTTGAAACTGAGGTGCCTTGTAGTGTTGGTGAGTCTTCTGGAGCACCTGGTCGAATTTGGCCGGTGTCGGCCGACTTGCCGTGTCCGCAGGTGGACGAGGAGCACGACCCTTTGAGCGCGCACCTGTTCAACCTGGGCGGGCCGCGGTGGCGAGCGCTGCGCACCAAGCTGACGCCGACGTTCACGTCGGGCAAGATGAAGCTCATGTTCCCGCTAATGGAGGCGTGCGCGCGAGAGATGGTCGCCGCCCTGCAGCCGCTCGCCGACCGCGGCGAGGTCGTCGAGATGAAGGAGTGGAATGCCAGGTTCACCACCGACGTGATCGGCACCTGCGCCTTCGGCATCCAGAGGAGTGGAATGCCAGGTTCACCACAGACGTGATCGGCACCTGCGCCTTCGGCATCCAGTGCAACTCACTGCGGGACCCCGAGTCCGAGTTCCGCAGGATGGGCCGCGGCCTCTTCACCTCGCCCATCCGGAACCTCTTCAATTTTGTGCTGGTAACGTACGCACGCTCTGTTTATTTGACACTAAAAGCGATTCTTCTGTGGGACTAGTGAGCGAGAGAGTATAAAAATTCTCCGTGGTGGGTGTTGTGGGTTGCATGAAACCCATCTGCAGGGGCAGCTGCCATATTTTTTCCCCATGTACACAGTGACTCACCTGCCCCTACCGATAGGTTTTATGCAACCTGCTATGCCTTCAGTGCGAGAATTTCATACCACAATCACACTGAGGTCTGGTGTAGTGAAAAGCGTTTTACTACGTTATTTGTGGAAAATATTTGTTATAGCTACATACACATCACAACATCTCAACATGGTGCGGAGAATGGAAGTGCTTGCCACACGAAAACATGACAAGCTACCTGTAATAATTAACACAAAAGTGGCCCAGAATATTCATGCTCACCAAATGTAAAGAATAAATAAAAACGAAAACCCACTGATGATGGGGCAGTGGGGCCGAAACATGTTTGGGTATTGAGGAAAACGGTGTTTTGCGTAACTGGCGGACCTCAAATCCCAAAAATTTCATACAGAATTTCCTACAAAGAAACTGAACAAGATTTTTTTGCCAGAATTCATTGTAGTTAAGTTTCGTACTGGGATACGTTTTCGCTGGAAGCCACGGTTTTCGAGTAATTCAAGAAAACCACGTTTGATGGTCACTATTGTGGGTTTTCGTTGGAAAATTCGAAAGCTACAGCCTCTAGCGAAAACTGTTCCCATAAAAAAATTTTATTCCATTAAATTTCCTACAGAAAGATCCTGTTCATTTTTGTATGTGGATCTGATAGCTTGCACATAGTGAGCGACAGTAGGGTGACCAGAACTCCGGATGAATCTGGGAATGTCCTCTTTTTTATCTCATTTTTTTTGCATTGTCTTCCTTTATCGCGAAGTTGACCGTAGTAAACACTACACTCCTGGAAATGGAAAAAAGAAGACATTGACACCGGTGTGTCAGACCCACCATACTTGCTTCGGTCACTGCGAGAGGGCTGTACAAGCAATGATCACACGCACGGCACAGCGGACACACCAGGAACCGCGGTGTTGGCCGCCGAATGGCGCTAGCTGCGTAGCGTTTGTGCACCGCCGCCGTCAGTGTCAGCCAGTTTGCCGTGGCATACGGAGCTCCATCGCAGTCTTTAACACTGGTAGCATGCCGCGACATCGGGGACGTGAACCGTATGTGCAGTTGACGGACTTTGAGCGAGGGCGTATAGTGGGCGTATAGTGGACGTACCGCCGAATTGCTCAACACGTGGGGCGTGAGGTCTCCACAGTACATCGATGTCGTCGCCAGTGGTCGGCGGAAGATGCACGTGCCCGTCGACCTGGGACCGGACCGCAGCGACGCACGGATGCACGCCAAGACCGTAGGATCCTACGCAGTGCCGTAGGGGACCCCAACGCCACTTCCCAGCAAATTAGGGACACTGTTGCTCCTGGGGTATCGGCGAGGACCATTCGCAACCGTCTCCATGAAGCTGGGCTACGGTCCCGCACACCGTTAGGCCGTCTTCCGCTCACGCCCCAACATCGTGCAGCCCGCCTCCAGTGGTATCGCGACAGGCGTGAATGGAGGGACGAATGGAGACGTGTCGTCTTCAGCAATGAGAGTCGCTTCTGCCTTGGTGCCAATGATGGTCGTATGCGTGTTTGGCGCCGTGCAGGTGAGCGCCACAATCAGGACTGCATACGACCGAGGCACATAGGGCCAACATCCGGCATCATGGTGTGGGGAGCGATCTCCTACACTGGCCGTACACCTCTGGTGATCGTCGAGGGGACACTGAATAGTGCACGGTACATCCAAACCATCATCGAACCCATCGTTCTACCATTCCTAGACCGACAACGGAACTTGCTGTTCCAACAGGACAATGCACGTCCGAATGTATCCCGTGCCACCCAACGTGCTCTAGAAGGTGTGAGTCAACTACCCTGGCCAGCAAGATCTCCGGATCTGTCCCCCATTGAGCATGTTTGGGACTGGATGAAGCGTCGTCTCACGCGGTCTGCACGTCCAGCACGAACGCTGCACGTCCAGCACGAACGCTGGTCCAACTGAGGCGCCAGGTGGAAATGGCATGGCAAGCCGTTCCACAGGACTACATCCAGCATCTCTACGATCGTCTCCATGGGAGAATAGCAGCCTGCATTGCTGCGAAAGGTGGTTATACACTGTACTAGTGCCGACATTGTGGAAGCTCTGTTGCCTGTGTCTATGTGCCTGTGGTTCTGTCAGTGTGATCATGTGATGTATCTGACACCAGGAATGTGTCAATAAAGTTTTCCCTTCCTGGGACAATGAATCCATGGTGTTCTTATTTCAATTTCCAGGAGTGTATATTTGTGATTGCTATCGTTCTGTAGGTATTTCCTTAAATACCTTACCTATATACGGCAGCAGGATCTTTGATTATATCGATGTTCGGCTCATGGATCGCTCCATAAGCAAGTGCAGACATCAACTGTTTAAAATTTCCGTTCTGTATTTTCAGTTCCGTATTGATATTCTCTTGGATTGGTATCGTAGATTTCATGTGTGATTGTTATTTGCTGTTTATTGTAACCGATTGAGTGTCATAAATTACCTGGCATTGTGACAGTCCATAACTACTTTTCTATTTACGCTGTTAAAAAGGAACAGCATGTGATAACTAGGTGGTTACCTCTTTTTCCCGGCTATTGAAAATGTACTGGAAATGTTTCCTGCACTGAAATCTTACTTTCTGTCTGAAACCAAGTCACCAAAGGTTTCATTTCAGTTTTTTGACAATAGGTTAAGTGAAACCATGTATGGTACTTGTATTCACTGATGTCTGTGTTCGGTTCAAATATTCTGCAGATCGAAAAGTGCTTGATGTGACTGAAATTTTAGATTCAGTGTGTAAGGTATTTGATTACCAATTCAATGAAACACTCATTTTCATAAAGGTTAAACAGAAGCTGGAAATGGCAACGGAAGAAGGATTTGATAAATGTGTTAAATTTTTTATGGAGGAAGTATATGTCGCTGTATCAATCCTGCCGTGAATATTTAAAACGATGGCTTTATATGTCAGACACCTTTTCCAATTTCAAATGGATGTCCCTTAAGACAGAAGTTAAATACAATGATGTTGAATAAATCTTTTTGTGATTACATGATAAATGTAAAGCTTTTAAAATTGAAGATGTAAAATGTTTTAACTAATTGTGTAATTTTAGACAGTTTCTGAAAAAGAATAGTAATGTTACTGAAGTTAGTGGGTTATCTTCTAGTTAAACATGGGACAAGTATTTTTGCCAAAGTTAGTCTGTTGATCGTCATTCAGATTTGTCAAGATTTGCCGAATACTTTTTCAGTACATGGGGACACAACGCAGCTGTAGTAGATGTATTTTCGCTCATTACAACACAGTGGACTGATGACAGGACTAGATTCAACATTGAATCTGTTGAACGATTTTTCATGGTAGAGTACAATAATTTAAAAGAATATTCCTATGTACTTTTTACAACTATCTGCTAAGCTAGCCTACACTTCTACAGAGAATTGGGTTTTCAGCGAAATACCTTGAAACTTAAGGGACGTATGTTATTTCTAATAATGAATTCATTTACTGAATTTTTCGAACTTCGTCCTCCTTTTTTAAACTTTTTTTACGTCTATATCAGGACACCCTAAGCGAGAGAATGTGATAGAGAATATGAAAATGCTGCGTGGTGGGTGCTGCGGGTTGCATAAAACCCATGGGTAGAATCAGCTGAATCATCTGTTATAGCCATCTTCAGACTTGTATTCAACAAGAGAAGTTCTGATACCAGGGATAAGAATTAAACTCTCTTTTATTGGTATGCTTGCTACATCTTTCCGATCCCCAGTCTCTAGCACTGCTATTTAAAAGCGGACGTTTGACCAGTGATTGCCAATCCCAGTACGTTAGGGATACACAGGAATATACCATTTCACTGAGGGAGGCACGGTAAAGGTATCCAGTCATTGAATTAACCTTTGTAGCGGTATTTCGAGTCCTCATATGTGCTATGGGTAGCCGTTACAATGTTCTCATGAATTTATTGCAGTTTACCGAAACACATTTTAGAGTACTAACAGCAACGTAGCAGATTAAAACCTAGTACCTATGAAAAAAGTTACGTTGTCCTACGAAGTACACGAAAGTTGCCCAGATTGTAAAAGGGGGGGGGGGGGGGTCGAAATTCTGTATAGAGCTGTATTGGGGTTTCTCATTAAATATTTGTACATGTTTATCCCTCCCTGGTGGTTGACACAGGCAGTCGGTGTCACTTTTTTCCCGTCACAGTAGTTTTGTACCACTTACTATTCTCGTTTCAAATGGCTGGTGGTAGCCCTATCGCTATTATTTTGTTCTGAAAGTAGAATCGATAATAAACAACCAGCAATATGAAACATAAAGAGTAACTGGTACAAATACATCCCTACTGGTTAAATACTGACTTGACTGGCTGTATCTCGCCTGCCGGAGTGACCGAGCGGTTCTAGGCGCTACAGTCTGGAACCGCGCGACCGCTACCGTCGCAGGTTCGAATCCTGACTCGGGCATGGATGTGTTTGATGTCCTTAGGTTAGTTAGGTTTATGTATTTCTAAGTGCTAGGGGACTAATGACCTCAGAAGTTAAGTCCAATAGTGCTCAGCGCCATTTGAACCATTTTTTGACTATCTCTACACATGTCGTAAGATAGAAGAAAAACGGCGAACACGCTCTAGAAAAGTGAGTGGCAGTTCAAAGTAAATGAAGACTTATTCAGTACCAGTCTATAGTGTTTTACACTTTCTCGATCGTGAATATCATAACCAATTGAAATGTATTTCAGAACGTAACACTTCCTCTCCAGCAGTGTACGATGTAAACCTAAGAAAACAGATGAAACACAGAAGACTATTGTAATCTGCCCCCTCCTTCCTACTTGCAGCTACTGTCCACAATAAGCAATGTCTTTTATGAAAAATTTGAGAGGAGCGAAGACAACAACAAAATTCCTAGTTTACTTAGCTTTTCTTGTAGGTTTGGCTCCAGTTCTACTTTTCTAGGGGACTGAATCTTGAAGGTGAAATCGTCCCCTTTTACGTTCTCACTGGTGGACTGATTAAATAAATATCAAGATTGTTGCTGGAGAATTTTTGTTGTTACGTTAATATATTTTGTCACATTTTAATATATCATACGGTCTTTTGATTTTCACATTAACAAAGCCGAAATTAGATTGTTCGTACAAAATACAAAAATACGCCCGATCACATTAAAGGCCTGCTTACGACAGTCTCACTCAGCGAAAATAAAAATATTCCAAAGGGTTTACAATTTTTTTAACAGATGAATTTCTAATATTTTCTTTACATTATTACTATGTATGATTATTTTATAAATGAATCCAGAAATAAACATAGTAACCAGTACAGTATTGCTCAATTAATAACCAATTTTAAGTGTGGCAAAAGTTTCTAAAACTAGTAATTCTAACTGTACATTCAGAACTAGTACATACCGATCATAACAAAGTAAATAAAGTAATTCCTTTTCATAAATTTTAGCTTGAAATCCAATATAATGTTTATAAAATTGTATGAAAGTTTTCAGAAAAGCACCTGAGATAACACAGACCTGTCCAAAATTCGAAAAATAACAGTGGTATCGACAACTACTGTTGACGAAAAGTAATGTTAAAGAATGTCCAGTTACACCATGCATCAGAGGAACAGGCATATGGAAGTAACACAGCAGAAGTTTCGGATTTTCAAGAAGGAAGACTCACTAGGTTATAACGTCCCGTCCACAGCGACTCAGGTTATACGTAATTGAAGACAATTCAATTAAATAAAGTATTAAAATGTAACACTGAATGAAAATTCCAGTAGTGCGCTGTAGCTGTATATACTTAAGTAGATTAGAGACCCACTTGATCACATTCGCAGCTTCTATGTTGCATCTTCTAGTGTGTACCTCTACAGAAAATCTTATAAATTACTAATGCTTTGTCAATGGGGAACTGAAGTTATGTAACATATAATAAAGTACTGCGTAAATAGAATTGAAGAAGGGATAAAATATGACGCATCTAGTTAGGTAACTAAGTGTGAAGCACATACCCTCCTCCTCCCTCTCCCCCACAAAAAACGCGGGCCTAAATGTATTTAATAAATGAGATTTATAATTTCGTACAAAAAGAAGTTTACTTACAATCCAACACAAAATGAGATAAGGAGCTGTTAGAGAACTTAGCAGAGTAATAATTGGTGTGGCTAGGAAAAGTTTCAACCCTCCTCAACTGCCCAGTACAGACTAAAAGACGAAGGAATAGACTTACGAATCAGAAACTGATGCTGGATTCAGTGATTGAAAGGAAGGTTATGCTGACGGTCAGAGTTGCCGAAAGACGGCACGATTATGTATCTGTCACCAGCAGCTCATAACACAAGCTACGAGTAGTTCTGCATGTTGACGGAGCGTGTGGGGAGACCGACGTCCTTAGACGTTTAAGGAAATCAATTAACGCGTGCAACACGGAAGATGCGAGAAGCGCGCTTCTGACGTTCTGTTGAGGAACTGCGGTCACTTCGAAAACTATTACACTCTGCTCTCTCTATTACCTTTGAAACAAAACCTAGGTGATACTGATCTAATAATGTTACGAAGGTGAAAATTGTAAAAATTGATTGTTATTTCTGCTTCAATAGAACAGTGTAAACACTGAATGAATCAGATGACATAGATGTGGACCGGCAGTGGCAGTAAACTTGGATATTAACGTAAAAGACTGTAATAAGTTAACTAACTAGTTAGCTGCTGAGACAGCTTACTTAAACAATTCACATAGTGGAAGTTGGCCAACAAAGCTCGGTGTCTTAATTCCGTTTGGTAGTTGAGAGTATTACCAGAGGTATGTCCTACGATCCTTATTGTACGAGGGTTGCCCAGAAAGTAATGCACCGCATTTTCTTTTCTTCAACAATTCTCTATTGAACATAATGATAATTACACATACGAATGAATGATGTTTTATCTCCATCCTCCAGCGTGAAACAACCGCGTGTATACCCTGCCGGTACCGACACCTGTGCTGGATGCGGAATCAGTGCTTCACTGTGTGGATCAGCTACTCATCGTCCTCAAAATGTCTTCCAAGAATTGCATCCTTTAATAGCCCAAACAAGCGGAAGTCCGAAGGGGCTAGGTCAGGGCTGTAGGGTGGGTGGTCTCCCCGACCGCTGCAAATCGTGGAGCTCCACCGAACAGCACTCTGATGACCTCATCCAGCGTGCCCAGCGACTAACTGCACTTTGGTTGACAGCAGTTGCTCAATAGACTTTGAAAAAGCGTTTGTGATCACTTACCACAGTTTTTTCTCTGGAGAAGGAAATTCAGTGACGGCACGTTGCTTGTAACGTGCATTACCTATACACGCCATTTTGAAACTGTCCTGCAGATATGCTATGCGAAGCAGTGACGGAAACTTGGCGCACTCACTCATGAGACTTCAAACAATACACACGTAGCGTTTCGAATTCGTAGCATTGTTCTCGGCTGAGGAAAAAAAAATGCGCTGCATTACTTTCTGGGCAACTATCGTACTATAAATTTTCCAGACGGACACTAACGTATCGTTGCCTAGCGTCATTTCGCGAGAACACCGTCACGTGTCATCCAAAGGTTGTCATCGAAGATACCTGAGCATTAGTGTAACCCTATTGTACAAATTACACCGACGTGTAGGAACGAAGTACCTAGTCTCTCTGCCACCATGCCTGCTTCATAAGGACACCTATAGCTGGAGGAGTACTCCAAACTGTGTATCATTTGCGTCTTGTGTATTTCCTTTACAGATGCACTGCCCTTTCCAACAGTCACCCCGACATTTCTTAGTCATCCTGCTCAACCCTGTTTTGCGACGTGAACAGCAGTCCTCAGTTTTGTGTGGGGCCGAGCGTTATCGTGTTACAGCAAACCATCTGGTTTTCTGTGGCGCTGAAGTCGCTGGAAGCAAGTCTTATGTTTTGTTAATTTGTTGACACAGGCTTTTGAGTTAATGGTACCTCCTTTTGGCAGCACATCAATGAGAATCACACCTTCACAGTCCCTGAACACAGTGATCATTGTCTTACCGGTGGGAGCAGTTGCTTTGAATTGTCTCTTGTGTGGGTAGTGGGAATGGTGCCATTCCATCGACCGTCATTTAGTTTCGGACTCAAAATGGTGAACCCAGGTTCCATCACCTGTCGCAATCCTGGAGAAGAAGACCTGCACCTCAGCTTCAATGAAGAAAAATGTTTTTCTGTGCGATTTGTGATCCACCGTTAGACACCGTGGAACCCATGTTGCCCACACTTTTGAATATCCAAGAGTGGGGACAATTGCATCCACACTCCCATTGCTGAGTGACAGGTGCAGCGCCAACTGATGAGTCGTAATGCCTCTGTCCTCGCGAATGACATCAGCTCGCTGCAACATTCAGGCCTGACTGCTGTGGATGGTCGTTCTGACCTCTGCAAATCATGGAGCCTTCTGATGCCCCCCCCCTTCCCCCCCCCCCCCCCCCCCCCGACGTGCCCAGCGAGTAACTGTACTTCTGTCGACATCAGATGCTTCATAGACTTTGCACAAGAGTTTCTGAATATGGTCCACACTTTCTTTCTCTGCAGTAGTGAGAAATTCAATGACGGCGCGTAGTTTGTAACGTACATCACTTACAGACGGCATTTTGAAACTGTCCTGCAGCTATGCTATCTGTCACAAGTGAAGGAAACTCACTCACGAGACTTACACACGTACGTAACGTTTCCCATTCGTAACATTGTTCTCGTCTGAGAAAAAAAAATGTGGTGCATTACTTTCTGCCAACCCTAGTATGTATCTCCATAAGCACATTTAAAACACAGTGCCATCTCTCTTTACGTACTATCTCCAAGTTCTTTTGGAGATCTGAAATAGGATGTTAATTATCACGTAAGTGAGAAACTAGTGCGGATTTCGAGCCGCTCATTTTGAGATGTTCTTAAAGCGCATTTAGATACCTGTACCAGTTTGCCCATTTGTAAACAGACATTACAGGGAATTGAATAAAACCGTGTGTTCTTGCCGGGAAGGTTAGGGAGTTGTGATGGAGGCGGTGGAGAAGCGATCGGGAGACAGCCATTTCATGGGATGATATGAAGAACGATGAAGTAAGGTGCTAGTGGTCGACAGTTTCCGGTAAATATCAGAAACTAAAGTATTGTTTCTTAATGTGAATTAGAGGCGAGGGTAAGTGAGTGTGGCATACACACAGTGTTTGATTGCAAATTGGGTACAAGACTGCTGCGAGTTCAAATGGTCTAGTAGGGAGCCGAAAAACTCCTTGTGGCCTTTATATAACAATAAGATAAAGTAATAAACTAAACGAAACCAACCACTGATTTCTACAGCGTAAGATGGGTGTTTTTGCAAAAAATCGTTTCCGAACATGGACAAAAAATTTTAGCATGGTGTAAAGACAATGGACAACCGATTTCTAGTACTTGTTTTTAATGAAAAAAGAATTACTAAAGTTGACATAATAATAATAAAAATAATTCCTAACAACTTCTGCGTTCAATTAATTTCGTCAAGTGGACAATTGCAACGAGTGCGAAAATTTTCAGCGGTAACAGTCTGGGCTTGGTGCGTAAGTGCATTAATATAAGTATTTTTAATATCTAAAGATGATGTGTTGGCGTAAGTGGGACTGTGCAAGTTGTTTGGAATGCAAATTAGACGTGCGCACATGCGTAACAAAAAAAAAGATAGTCATGATGCTTATTCAAAATGATACATAACGAATTCGTGAGGAGAAGCATAGCCTGCCATCGGGGAAGGATCATTAACGAAATAGGCCCTGCTCTTCCAAAACCATATTCTTGCTTGTCATTAGCGATTTCAGTTAATCACAGCAAACCTGATATTGAGAATTTGATTTCCATGGAACATCATTGACCGCGTTAACTAGTACTTGAATGCAAACTATATGTGTGTGCCATTTGCGTAAATTATACAGGGTGCTCCATTGATCGAGACCGGGCCAAATATCTCACGAAATAAGCGTCAAACGAAAATAATTACAAATAACGAAACTTGTCTAGCTTGAAGGGGGAAACCAGATGGCGCTATGGTTGGCCCGCTAGATGGCGCTGTCATAGGTCCAACGGATACTAACTGCGTCTTTTACAAAAATATGAATCCCATTGTTATTACATATTCGTGTAGTACGTAAAGAAATATGAATGTTTTATTTGGACCACATTTCTCGCTTTGTGATAGATGACGCTGTAATAGTCACATACAAATGGCTCACAATTTTGGACGAACAGTTGGTAACAGGTAGGTTTTTTAAATTAAAACACAGAACGTAGGTACGTTTGAACATTTTATTTCGGTTGTTCCAATGTGATACATGTACCTTTGTGAACTTATCATTTCTGAGAACGCATGCTGTTACAGCGTGATCACCTGTAAATACCACATTAATGCAATAAACGCTTAAAATTATGTCCGTCCAGATCAATGCATTTGGTAATTCGTGTAGCGACATTCCTCTCAACAGCAAGTAGTTAGCCTTCCGTAATGTTCGCACATTTATTGACAATGCGCTGACGCATGTTGTTAGGCATTGTCGGTGGATCACGATCCTTCAACATTCCCTACAGAAAGACATCCGGGGACGTCAGATACGGTGAACGTACGGGCCATGATATGGTGCTTCCACGGACAATCCACCTGTCATGAAATATGCTATTCAATACCGCTTCAACCGCACGCGAGCTGTGTACCGGACATCCATCATGTTGGAAGTACATCGTCATTCTGTCATGCAGTGAAACATCTTGTAGTAACACCGGTAGAACATTACTTAGGAAATCAGCATACATTGCACCATTTAGATTGCCATCGATAAAATGGGGGCCAATTATCCTGCCTCCCATAATGCTGCACCATACATTAACCCGCCAAGTTCGCTGACGTTTCACTTGTCGCAGGCATCGTGAATATTCCGTTGCCCAATAGTAAATATTATGCCGGTTTACGTTGCCGGTTTTGGTAAATGACGCTTCGTCTCTAAATAGAATGAGTGCAAGAAATTTGTCATCGTCCCGTAATTTCTCTTGCGCAAAGTGGCAGAAGTGTACACGACGTTCAGAGTCATCGCCATGCAACTCCTGGTGCATAGAAATGTGGTCCGGGTGCAATCGATGTTGATGTAGCATTCTCAACACCGACGTTTTTGAGGTTTCCGATTCTCGCCCAATTTGTCTGTTGCTGATGTGCGGATTAGTCGCGACAGCAGCTAAAACACCTACTTGGGCATCATCATTTGTTGCAGGTCGTGGTTGACCTTTCACATGTGCCTGAACACTTCCTGTTTCCTTAAATAACGTAACCATCCGGCGAACGGTCGGGACACTTGGATGATGTCGTCCTGGATACCAAGCAGCATACATACACACGCCCGTTGATAATTTTGATCACAATAGCCATACATCAACACGATATCGACTGTTTCCGCAATTGGTAGACGGTCCATTTTAACACGGGTAATGTATCACGAAGCATATACCGTCCGCACTGGCGGAATGTTACATGATACCATGTACTTATACGTTTGTGACTATTACAGCGCCATCTATCACAAAACGAAGAAAGTGGTGCACCTAAAACAATGTCTGAAGATGGCCTTGTAAGCCGAAAACCGGTTAGCAATAAAAGTAATATTGTAGAACATAAGCTAACTGGTGCTTTTCATTTATTACTATAAGGTCGCTCTACCAAGAATCGACGGAAGATTCTGTTAATATGATAAAACATTCTTATTTCTTTACGTACTACATGAATACGTCATACAAAATGGGTTTCCTATTTTTTTTTAAACGCAGTTGATTTCCGTTTGAGCTATTGCAGCGCCATCTAGCCGGCCAACCATAGCGCCATCTGGTTTCCCCTTTCAAGCTTGACGAGTTTCGTTCTTTGTAGTTTTTTCGTTTGATGCTTGTTTCGTGAGATATTTGGCCCCGTTGCTATCACTGGACCACCCTGTATAGACAACCTTTTCGAGCACTCCATTCAATTTTTGTCGTTGCGTCGTCCTGTGTAAGAACAAGATGATGTAAAAGTGGGTATTATTATATAAATTGAAGGTAGATGGGAAGATGAGGGAAAGGAAAATAAATGAACTGATGATGTAAGCTGCATCGGCATTTTATGCGGGTAAGTTAAGCCGAGTGAAAATGTGTGTCAGGCTGGGATTCGAAACTGGGATCTCCTGCTTACTAGACAGCTGCTGCAACCACTGTGGAACTCAGGTAAAAGGTTAACACACTTGCGCTTGCTACCTTGGTAAGTTCCTCCACCGATCCACATTCCGCCGTAGTTCCACCTCTCTGCAGTCTCCGTCTGTGCCCTCCATCCTCGCTACTTTGAGATCCTCGTAGGAAATCGAACGTGATTGAGCAAACTCACAGGAGCTCAAACACGACTGAGCTTTCGCACTCAATGTGGTGGATTCATTTCCCACCGAGACGACTCAGTTATACGAATGCTTGCAGTCTGGAGGAATCTCAAAGTCGCAAACTTGGAGGACATGGGAGGGCAATGCGGATAGGTGGCGCTGCTTTAGAGTGTGGGGTGGTCGAGACGCGTACCAAGATAGTCCGTGTAACTGTGGTGCAGTTGTTAAAGCAACTATGCAGTTAGCAGGAGATGCCGGATTTGAGATCAGGTGCGAATGTTGTAACCGCGACCGTTCTTGTCTCGGGGTTGGCGACAACGAAAGCGCGGCAGGACCAAACGGGCGAGGCCCGCGAACAAACAAAACGAACGGGCAAGGACGGACACGAACAACGACGGACGACCGAGCAAGACCTAACAAACAACAACACGCAAATAGCAACGGGGTCGTAAGCAAAACCTCACGATTCTACAGTGGCCACTCGTACACGGAAACCAAGTAAACACGCTGTCTGCAGGCCAGATGTCGAATAGACTAACGCGAATATCAGACTGCCTGCTGAGCGAGAGGCAGGCGCTTAATTAACTGATAGAGTACGTTGTTATTGGCGCTGGGACCATGTGCTCCACCATGGCGGCCTCACATTATACGACGGCCAGGAGCACGCGCGCTGCCATTGCTTATGGCGTGGCGACTGGTGACACCTCTAGTGGTAATCGAGGTCCATGCTGTCTGACGCGGATTCGAAACCCGCGGCTCTTGGTACCAGATCCCTCCCCCATGAAACTTGCATGGAGGGGCGCAAATGCTCTGGACGGGGGCAATGCAGTCGGCAGATGGGAGAAGACCCAGGAATGTCAGACGCCGTTGGCGGGGAGGAAGGAACGCCCGAGGTGTCCATGGCGGCGGATCCAAAGACCAGGGCGGCTGAGAGAGCCGCCAATACACCCGGAGGCAGGCCCGCGGGAGACGGCAACCGGGTGCAGGGACGGTGACTCGAGTACAATGTCCATACCCGAAGGAGGCTCCGGCGTGAGTCCCGCAGGGACACGCGGGCGCAGCTGATTATGATAGCGGCGCTCCAATCCTTTCGACGTCTGCACCGACGTCTCACGCCTCCCATGGGCCACGACCACCGTGGCGGGCGTCCAACTCGCCTTGCACCCGTACTCACGGGCCCACACGGTCGTGAAGGGGGCGTAACCCAGAGACGGCCTTTGCGTGGGGGCGGGAGGGACACGGCATCATCAAATGGAGCAGGGTCCACGGCTGTCGACCATGGAAGAGCTCCGCCACACTGTGGCCGTCAATTAGAGTGATGCGCTAAGTGCACGAAAACAGGGTGAGGGCCGACGTGATTGGAGATGTGTTGACTGCTTTTGTCAACTGTTGTTTGAATGTGTGAACAAGCCTCTCTGCCACACCATTTGAGGAATGGTGGAAAGGCGTGCTACCGAATTGTTTGACACCGTTGCCCTAACTGAATTCATGGATGCTGTGAATTGGGGGCCATTATTAGACACACCCGTGTGTCAGGCAGGCCTTCTATGGCGAGAACCTGGGCCAGGGCAGTGAGTGTGGCCTCCATGTTACTTGATGCCATGCAAACGACATATGGGTATTTCGAGTAGGCATCAACGATAAGTAACCACAACAGAGTCTATATTTTTGTTGTGCCATCGGGTAACATTTTCGATACAGTGCTATAGTTCCTGACCAAGGGCTAATGCGGTGTTCTATCACGCCTTCTTCAAGAAGCTGTATTACGAACTGTTCTCGTAACGGCTGGAGATGCCTCAATAAATTGCCGTTGGAATCCAATGCTGTGTTATGGGGGTGGATCGCTGAGTTAAATAAATCTTTGTATTGCACGAACAGTGATTCCGTGACTGACCGATCATAATCCCCCACAACGACTAACTTTACTTCGCAGTGCAGACATGCTGACAGTTTGCTTGACATTATGCTCTATCACTGACATATCACTGCTTTTCTATCTTGTACTTCTATTGTAGCTATTACAAACTCCTTCGAAAGACTCACTTCGTCCATTCCGAAACTCTCCAGGCTTACTGGCACCATGCAATGGTCATCTGTGTTCCTTGTTTGTGCTATACTTCTTCGTATAAAACAATGCTGTTCATTTAAAATGTCATTACTCGTCAGTGATTGTATTAAACATAAAGCTTGCTACAGTACTTGGAGGTCTGTTGTAAGCTAAATTAGCTTCCCTATACCTTCCGGTGCTTTGTCATCAGAAGCAGCTTTTAATGTAGTTTTACGCAGTTAAATAATGGCATGTACATTATAACACAGAAACATTTGCTACATCCGTACCTATCAGAAAAGAATAGCCTTTGAGGTCAACTGTTTATTGCTGGAGATCGATTTTACCACGATGCCTAAGTGCTGAAGGAAATCCTTTTCCCACGGTTGGGAACATTTCCATTTTCTCACAGAAACATGTTTTTCCTACATTAAACTTGAGCAGTGTTGTTCCTACTGAATCTACTCTATGATCCATGCAATCTGCATCTCCTATGGTCCACGAAGTCCAGACCCCACAACCAATACGTGGACAGCAGTATCCACTAGACATTCATACTTTTTATTATTCACCCAAGCTATCAAGTAACAATACGTCTCTGTGTACTTTTTTGCTGTCCTACAGTTTATTGGAAACTCCTCGCGACGAAAGTAAAATTCTCACAGGCATTTAACGGTTTTCATTTTTCTTCGTATTTACCCAGCTTTTTGGATCTAGAATTCCGGGACTTACGTCTGGACCGTAGGTAATTGCAGCATTTTGGGTAGCGATACTGTACCTTCAAGTGCCCCTCCTGATCACAACGGTAACATTCCTTTTTCTTTTTTTGAGTCATCAGTCTTCCGACTGTTTGACGCGGCCTACGACGAAAGCCACTCCCGTGCTAACCTTTTCATCTCAGAGTAGCAGTTGCAATCTACGTCATCAATTAATTACTGAATGTGTTTCAATCTTTGTGAAAAGGGGTCCCGCAAAATCGAGATGGATGAGATCCCAGGCTCGGCGAGACACAGGCCAGGGTGCAAACGACAGAGGAGGGCTTGCATGGTGACGTGCACACACAGTGCACCTGCGGACCAGGCGGTCAATATCGTCATCAATGTCGGGCCAATACGTGTGCCACTGAGCCAAAACTTTCATGCGGGACATACCCCAGTGCCCACTGTGTAACAAACTGAGCACTTGACGCTGCAAATCCGGAGGGATGACCACCCGATGGGCATCCGACACTAGGGCTAACAGAAGGATATCATCGACCATGGAGAGCCTATGGGACGGGTGGCGTCAAGGGCTGAAATCGGTCGTCTGGTGAGTAATATAGGAGGGCCACCTATGGACCATGTGGAGAACCAGCCGCAAGATAGAGTCGCAGCTTGTAGCCGCAACAATGTGAGCAGCGGTAAGAGGCAGACCGTCCAGCATATCCCAGCGGGTGGAATCAGTGTGAAAGCAGAGGACCTCCTGTTAGTCAAACGCATGATCAGGGCCTGCTGGGAGACGTGACACAGGGTCCGCATTATAATGGTGGGTGGAGGGATTACTCGGGATAGTGTAAGCGTAATTTTGTAGAAATAATGCCCAGCGCTGGAGCCGTTGATCCGCCCGCTCTGGAAAGTGAGAGGTTTTATCGTCCGTCAGGAGGGTGAACTTTCCCTCAAAGAGACAGGTGTGAAATTTTTGGACCGTGAACACGTTCGCCAGATCTTCCTTTTCAATCTACGAGTAGTTCCGTTGTGGTGCGGTCAATGTTTTAGAGGCATAAGTGATGGGCTTTTCAGAGCCATCGGAATTCCGATGCGCGAGGACGGCACCAATGCCATATGCCGACGCATCCGCTACCACAACCAACGGGCGGTCGGGAGAGAAGGGGGTAAGGCAAGGGGCGGACTTCAGTATCGCCTTTAAATGAGGAAAGCCTGGTCACAGGCAGGAGCCCAGTCGAAAAGGCGACCGTTTGGGACAGAAGTGAGGGGTTGAGCAACGGAGGCAGCCTGGTGTAACAACTTTAAGTAATAAGTAACCTTGCCCAAAAAGTACTTGGGACGAGGAAGGGCCTCAATGGCCGCGACGTTACGACTTGAAGGGCGAATACCATCTTTGCCTAACCAGTTAACTAAGTATTCCACTTCCAGTTGAAAAGAAACAACACTTCTCCAGCCGACAGCATGAACGTGCAGAACACACAATATGAAATAAGGCACTGAGGTTTTGCAAATGTTCCTGGTGGGGACGCCCGGTGACCAAAATGTCATCCAGATAATTCATGCAGGCAGGGATAGGCTACGTAAGCTGCTCCAGGAACCGCTGGAAAATGGCTGGCGCTGAAGAGTCACCAAATGGAATTCGCCTGTACTTGTACAATGCGAAAGGCGAGTTGATAAAATGTTCTGGTTCAAAATGGTTGGCTCTGAGCACTAAGCGACTCAACGTCTGGGGTCATAAGTCGCCTAGAACTTAGAACTAATTGAACCTAATTAGAACTAATTAAACCTAACCAACCTAAGGACATTGCACACATCCATGCCTGAGGCAGGATTCGAACCTGTGACCGCAGCGGTCGCTCGGTTCCAGACTGAAGCGCCAAGAACCGCACGGTCACTCCGGCTGGCAAATGTTCTGGGAATTGGCATCCAAGGGTAACTGGTGGTATGCCTCAGGCAGGTCGATCCTGGAAATGTACTCTCCGCGGCAAGCTTGGTGAGTAGGTCTTGTCTACTAGGGACTGAGCATTGACAGTAGCGCCCAAGTCCACAAACAGGTGAAGGGACCCATTGGTTTTGCATATGACCACCCATGGTGTTAATCAGGCACTGAATGTCACAGGCTCCAGAACGCCAGCGGCCTGAAGCCGATCAAGTTCCAGCTTGACTGTCAGCCGTAAGGCCAATGGAAGGGGTTCGGGCCTGGAAAAAGAGATACTGCGCATCCGGCCGAAGAGTGATGTGTGCCTGAAAATCGGAAGCACATCCGAGGTCCATTGCAAACAACGACGCAAAAGCGGAGCACAGATCGTCCAAGTCCTGAACAGGAACAGCCGTGGAAATGACCTTAACTTCATCGGAAATTGAAAAGCTAAACACCTGAAACGCATCCAAACCAAAAATATTCGAAGCCGACGAATGGTCGGCAACAAATAGGGTAAGGAGTTGGGGTACATGTTTGTACTACTCCTGGATGACGAACTTCCCACGACTAGGAATGGAACAGTCTCTGTAGGCGACCAAACGCTGAGAGGAAGGTGACAACTCAGGAGAGCCCAGGCAGGTATATGTCACCATATTAATTAGGGAGATGGTGGCCCCAGTGTCTACCTGAAAACTGACATCCTCAGTGAAAAGGCGGAGCATGAGGAGACTCTTCCGTGCTAATGGGACATCGTGTGGGACTACCAATTGTAGAGCATGGACGGTACCTTGAGGCCCAGGAGGGGCAGGACTGGAGCGAGTCGAGCGACTACGACAGTAAGATCGGATGTGTCCCTGCTTGTTACACGGTGTGCACGTTTTCCAGCGGTGGGGACAATCAAATCGAGAATGTGTTGTAAAGCACTGTGGGCAAGATGGAAGTGGGCCACACGGCCAGCGACTAGCGGCGACTGGAGGCGCCGATGCCATAGAGATGTCGGACAAAGAGGAGTCCTGATGGCGCTGGCCTCTGTCGGCACGGCATCGTCGCGAGGGCAGAACCCACAGGGACGCATCGATTGCCGCCACTTGCGGTCGCGCCATAAGACGCTCATTAGCCGCCTGTGAAATTTCAAAGGAGTGGACAATTCTGGGAATCTCTTCCAATTATCGACTCTCAATTCTGCAGTGCAGACCTCAGGTTCGGGAGCAAACTGAACCACCACATTCTGTATCAGGGAGTCCGCATACAAAGTCTTACACTGCTGATTCGTGCATGTAAAATAGCATCGATGGCTGAGTCCCTGCAAGTCCGTGACCGAGGAGTGATATGATTGACCAGGCTTTTTATGGTACAGGTAAAACTCCAGCGAAGAGGCGACCACATGGTAGCATTGGGAATAATAGTTCGTCAGCAAAAGGCATATCTCCTGGAAACAGAGAGCCACAGGATCGGACAACGGTGCCAACTTGCATAGAAAAAAGAACGTGTATGGGGAGGCCCAAGAAAAAACAATGACCACTGAAAGGAGTCATCCGTGATTTGAAAAGCCATGAGTTGTTGTTACAGTTGATGTAAGTATGTTTCCCAGTCTTCTTTAGTGCCTTTAAATGGTGGGAATGACGGAGGACGTGGGAGAGCATCGGACACCTGAGAACTCCGAAGCTGTTGTGGTGATGCGTCCCCGTAATCGACTTTGTCCGTTAGCAACCGCAGCATCTGTTGTAAGATGTCTACCTTGAGCTGCTGCTGCTGCATCAGCTGCTGCTGTTGCTCCAGAAGACAGGCTAACTTCGCATCCATACCAACAACTACCACCGTTTACCTCATCACCAAAATGTTGTAACTGTGACCGGAACAGTAGCGGGGTTGCCGAGAACGAAAGCGCGGCGGGACGAAACGGGAGAGGCCCACGAACAAACAAAACGAACGGGGAAGGACGGACATGAGCAACGATGGACGACCGAAGAAGACCTAACGAACAACAATAAGCAAACAGCAACGTGCTCACAAGCAAAACCTCACGAATCCACAAAGTCCACACGTACATGGAAACCAAGTAAACACACTGTCTGTAGGCGAGATGTCAATAGACTAACGTAAATATCAGACTGACAGCTGATATTTTTTCTTTGTTGTTATTTTCAAACCTTATACAAAGAGAGGCCGGCAGCGGCAATATTACACCGCTCATCGGCCACAGATAATACATAGAGAAAAAAGGAAGACATAGAAAAACAAAACATAGAGATGGACAAAAAACAGTAAACGCATGAGTAAAAAACACGGAGCTGTCCACAGGTGTAGTAAAATATAAAATACGTTCCGCACTTGTACACAAACACTGATGACTGAAATGACACATGTGAACGATGGAGCATGGGCAGTGAAACACTAAAGCACAAACATGACAGCACGCACAAGTTTCCCAGGTTCGATTCCCGGCGGGGCCAGGGATTTTCTCTGCCTCGTGATGACTGGGTGTTGTGTGATGTCCTTAGGTTAGTTAGGTTTAAGTAATTCTACGGGTCTCATGACCATAGATGTTAAGTCCCATAGTGCTCAGTGCTATTTGAACCATTTGAACATACAAAGAACTGATGGCGATGATCTGCGGCGCGCGAATGTTCACTGTACATGTATGAGTCTGGGGACCTGCCAAAGGGGAAAAGGTGAGGGATGAGGGAGGGGAGATGGTGGAGATGCCAGTGGCAGAGGAGATGAGAGGGGAAGGAAGGAAGGTAGCGGGTAGAGGAAGCCCGGAGGGAGGAGGGAGGGAGGAATAGAGGAGGGAGACAGGGGTCCCTTTGGGTTAAAACACAGGGTGTGGTTGGGGAGGATCAAAATTTTAGGAGGGGTAGATGGAGGGGATGAGGGCATCATCATGGAGGGGGAGTTGGTGGAAGCTACCTTGGGCGAGGGTATGGAGAGTGGAGAGATGGAGAGCAGGTGGGACATGGGAATACAGGCGAAGCAGCAGAGGAGGGTGGTAGAGGATGGGAGAGACAAGCGGGTGAGGGGCATCTAGTTTACGGGAGTCCGAGAAGATCGGTATCCATTCGAGGAAAAGGAGGATGTGCGGGAACGGAATAAGGTCATACAGGATCCCTTTGGGGGAGAGGAGACGGATGCGATAGGCGACGCAGAGCGCATGACGTTCTAGGATTTGAAGGGATTTGTATTAGGTAGGTGGCCGGAGATCCAGGCAGGGTGGGCGTAGCAGAGGATAGGGCCGATGAGGGATTTATAGGTGTGGAGAATAGTGGAGGAGTCCAGACCCCATGTGCGGCCAGAAAGGAGTTTGAGGAGATGGAGTCGGGAGCGTACCTTGGCTTGTATTGTCCAGATATGGGGGTCCAGGAGAGGCGACGGTCAAGGGTGACGTCAAGGAACTCGAGGGTGGGGGTAAAGGCGACAGGATGGCCATAAATGGTGATATAGAAATCGAGGAGGTAGAAGTGGTGGTTTTGCCTACAATGATCGCCTGCCCGCTGAACGAGAGGCGCTAAAGTACCTAATAGAATACGTTGCTATTGGCCGCTGGAACCACGTGCTCCACCGTGGCGCTGTCATATTATAAGCGGGCCAGGACCACACATGCAGCCACGGCTTACATCGCGACCGCTGGAGAGACCTCTAGCGGTAATCGAGGTCCATGGCATCTGGCGCGGATTCGATACCCGCGGTGTTTGGTACCAGAGCTACAAACATTTCCAGTCATCGACGCTGATTCCGCATAATGTACCGATGCAGCTGAAATCATGAGTTCCTTCCTTTTCATTTCCTTCATCTTCCCCCTCCACCTTCATTTTACATAATATGTATCAATAGCTGCTGATTCTTCGTGATGTTGATACATCAGCTGATCAGGGCTCATCCCGGTGATGTCATAAAAGCGCCAAACTTGTCCTACTAACAGCTTTTTCCCAGGGCCAATTTGTCTCTTTAATCATTCAATAGCGGACATTATCCAGAAGAACAGGCACCACATATTCACATGAATAGCGAACAAATGACATAGAAGTTGGTATTCCATCTGAATATTCATTTATTTGACTATTCTTCCATGAGTTATTACAACCTTTTATTTTCGTTTTTAAGAATGGTATCCGATGAGAGCTGTGTATGCTGTCAATTAATGGTACAAACATTATTAAAAGAACTCTTCACGCCACCGTGGTGCTAACAAAACTTGTTAAACTCGTACGGTATTTGGAGAGCATGAATTGTAAAGACCAAGAGCGCAGTGCAGCGTCTTTAAATTTAAGCAGTGCAAGCGGCAAGAGTGCCTGGCCCTGTAGCTGTGTTCTGCCCTCAGGATGAGCTTGTACCAATAACCAGGAAATTGCAGACTAATTCTGCACACGGAGGGTTCGTCCCATGTGATATCGAGACAGAGGTACTACACAGTGTTCATCGCTTCGCGCTTTATACCTGCACACTTGCACCTGACAGTTCCATAACAGTCTCCTGGGCACCACATGCCCCCTGAGGTCGATACCTTGGCCTTCATTCATTTTTCTACATTTCAATCAAATACTTTGAGCAAAGCTTCCAAAACACAATTACATTCAATGTTCGCATTTTTCTCCTTTTCAGAAACATTCCTCTTGCTATCATTAAGTTTACAGTTTACGTTCAGCTTACCACAGCCAGTGGCAGTTCTTCTTCTGCTCAAAAACAAACAGACCTACTACTTTCATTGCCTCATTTTCTAATCTGATTCCATCAGCATTATATGATTTCATTTGATCCAGAGTTTCCTACTGATCTGCTTATTTACATTTTTCATTACAAACAGAAAAGAAGACAATATGTATTCCCTCAATTCCGTTCAAATGGCGTTCCAAATCCACTGCAATCTTTTACAGTTTTACAACGCAACAGTTGTACCTGAACAATTTTTATTTCGTAAGCTTGAAGTAGTAAGTACTACTTGCATAAGCGCACTTTCAACGCACTCACACATAAGATATCAGCGATATGAACGCAGTCCTTTTACAACTTCCTAGGTACCTAGGCTCTTCTCGTCTAGTGTACTGACTACGGTCCAAAACCACTACTCAATGGTTTCTCGGAAACTACAATGTGATAATCTGTCCAAAGCCTGAATAATCACCTTTTTGCAAAGTGGACTGTTGCCAGACGTCCAAGAAGAGCATCAGTGAGTTTCTAGAAGGTACTGCCAAAGATGTGGAGCCATGTCCATCCGAATGCCGTCGCCAGCTGCCCTAGGTTCCACGCCTGAGAATCCATGACGTGAACTGCTTGATCTAGGTGGTCACACAGATTCTCGATTAGGTTTGAAATCCGGGGAGTTTGGCGGCCAAGGGAGTACGGTAATCTCAGAATGGTGCTCTTTGAACCACACATTTACACTGCAAGCTGTGTGAAACTTTCAATTCTCCTGCTGGGAGATTCCATCGTGCCAAGCAAGAACACACTGCATATAACGTTTGACATGTTCCCCAAGGATAGATCCATACTTATGTTTATTCCTTTTGCATTCCGGAACTTCGAGATCACGCACAGAATGTCACGAAAACATTACCCAGATCAAAAGGCTCTCTCCTCCACCCTAGTCCCGTCCGAAGGCTGTTACAGGGTGTTGGCTTTGAGACGTTTCACGCCGTACATATCGTACACGCAAGTGGCCATTTTTTCGAGTATAAAACGTGACTCATATATAGAGGTCATTTGTCGGTGCTCTGTGGTCATCCAACTGCGGTACTGGCGTGCAAATTCCAGCCTTCGTTGCCCATGTACGTCAGTCGGCATGGGTGAATCGAGCAGGCGCCTGCTGCCGAGACCCATATGCACTAACCTTAACTGGACGGTCGTTGAGAAGATTCTGTTGCTACCTCGTTTGTTCATTTGGGCGGTCAGTTGCACGAACATTCGCACGCACACATCTCCGCTGTTGTTCTTCAACCATCTCACCTGTGACCCTTGGTGAACAACAGTTGCCTCAGTGCCGGTTTTGGACAGTGCCATTTTGTTGTGTTAGGGTATATTTTAAGCATGGTGTCTAGCCAACAGTTTACAGAGTCAGCCGCTTTGGAAATGCTTCCACCCAAAAGCCAGTGATAGCATTCTTTTTCATGTCAGATAAATGTTCAAATGTGTTTCAATTCCTATGGGACCAAAGTGATGAGGTCATCGGTCCCTAGACTGACTCACTACTTAACTGAAACTAACTTATGCTAAGAGCAACACACACACACACACACACACACACACACCCATGCCCATGCACGAAGGAGGATTCTAACCACCGGCGGGAGGGGCCGCGCAATCGATGGCATGGCGCATCTGACCGCCCAGCCACTCTACGAGGCTGCTTGTCAGATAAATCGCTCCGTTTCCGCATTACGACAACGGCTCCATCGTTCCCCGCGTCCACCCAACAGGCTTTACATACCCTCCACTGGTCTATATGAAAGGTTTCTTACCTGATATCTACAGCGTTACAATTGTTGAACTTTATGAAAAAAATGTAAATTAGTTACAAACGGTGTCGTGCACACAGTTTATTCAAAATGTAAACGTAATTACAGATATTCGGATTTAAATTATGACATTTTCGGTGCGCCTGCCGCCACTGGCTATGACGTGGTGCAGACGAGTAGCGAAATTCTGGATGACATGCGGAGTATCTGCACATCGATGCTGCGGATGACCTCCTGAATGCCTGTTTTCAGCTGAGCAATGGGTTTGGGGCTATTGCTGTACACCTTGTCTTTAATATAGCCCCACAAAAAGGAGTCGCATATCTTCAGATCCGGAAAAGATGGCAGCTTATGCCAATTGCCGGCCGGTGTGGGCGTGCGGTTCTAGGCGCTTCAGTCTGGAACCGCGCGACCACTACGGTCGTAAGTTCAAATCCTGCCTTGGACATGGATGTGTGTGATGTCCTTAGGTTAGTTAGGTTTTTAGTAGTTCTAACTTCTAGCGGACTGATGACCTCAGATATTAAGTCCCATAGTGCTCAGAGCCATGCCAATTGCCACTGGGTACCCCAGAGCCAGAATGCTGTCCCCAAAGTGCTCCTCCTTGACATCACTCTACTGTTTCGATGGAGAAGAGATCCGTCTTGCATCAACCGCATCTTGTCGAAATCATGATGACTTTGGATAATGTGGATGAAATCATCTTCCAAAACCTTCACGTATCGTTCGGTAGTCACCGTGCCATCAAGGAATATCGCAACCATTATTCCGTGACTGGACATTGTACACCTCACAGACATGTCTACGTCTACGTGATTACTATGATATTCACAATAAAGGGCCTCACAGAGGGTTCAATGAAGCATCTTGAATCTGTCTCTCTACCGTTCCACTATCGAACTATCTGGAAATACGAGCACTTAAATTTTTCTGTGCGAGCTTTGATTCTCCTATTTAATCGTGATAATAATTTCTCCCTATCTACGTAGGTGCCAACAATATGTTTCGGCATTCGGAGGAGGAGAAAAACGGTGATTGAAACTTCATGAGAAGATCCCGTAGCAACGGAAAACGCCTTTGTTTTAATGACTTAATCTCCACGTATCATGTCTGTGGCACTATCTCCCCTGTTTCGCGATAATACAAAACGAGCCGCCCTTTTTTAAACTTTTTCGATGTCATCCGTCAGTCCCACGTGATGCGGATCCCACACCGCACATCAATACTCCAGAATAGGACGGACAAGCGTGGCGTAAGCAGTATCGTTAGTAGACCTGTTGCACCTTTCAAGTGCTCTGCAACGAATCGCAGTCTTTGGTTTACTCTACGCACAACATTATCTATTGCACCTTTCAAGTGCTCTGCCAACGAATCGCAGTCTTTGGTTTACTCTACGCACAACATTATCTGTATGGTAGTTCCAATTTAGGTTATTTTTAATTGTAATCCCTAAGTATTCAATTGAATTTACAGCCTTCAGGTTTGTGTGACTTATTGCGTAATCGGAATTTAGCAGATTTCTTTTGGTACTCATGCGGATAACTTCATACTTTTCTTTATTCAAGGTCAATTGCCACTTCTCGCAACATAGAGATATCTTATCTAAATCATTCTGCAATTCGTTTGCCTTTCAATGCGGACTCTCAGTTCCCAAAATGCGCCAATTTAGCTTATTGAAGAACCCAACCACATGAAAGTGGCCTTCGTCGCTAAACCAGACCACATTCATATCAATGTCCTTCGAGTGCGCACGCGGTTACTGGCTCCCATCATGCCCAGCGGCCAACCGTGCTGTCTGTACGTCCTAACACAAACTGTTCAGAAGTGACGACTATTTTATTTCGTGGAGTTCAATAATTGCCAACTGTGTATAAATAACATATCGTTATTATCTAGTGTTCCAACTATTTATACTGGTGCGAAACGTATGACGCATCGTAACGTTTCACCTCTCTTGCTTCCCTACTTTCATTTTCTTCCCGAGGGTCCCCCACTCTGTTGGGGAACTTGGTTGAAATCGATGGTTGCAGACCCCTCGGTTTAATTGTTCGTGTTGTTCCTCGTGTGCATTTCTTTCCCTGTGGCACTAATGGTAGTCGCAGTTGAGAATAGTAAACGTATTTTATGGGAAATACAGACTCTGCATAAGATATATATCTCAACACGGTGTAGTTTCCGTTAGATGTTATTAGTCGTTTATGTTCGCCATTTTAAAGAATAATATTTAGTCTGAAGCGTTGTCCCGAGCATTTCTTGTACAAATATTTATACATTTACATATGTACACTCCTGGAAATGGAAAAAAGAACACATTGACACCGATGTGTCAGACCCACCATACTTGCTCCGGACTATGCGAGAGGGCTGTACAAGCAATGATCACACGCACGGCACAGCGGACACACCAGGAACCGCGGTGTTGGCCGTCGAATGGCGCTAGCTGCGCAGCATTTGTGCACCGCCACCGTCAGTGTCAGCCAGTTTGCCGTGGCATACGGAGCTCCATCGCAGTCTTTAACACTGGTAGCATGCCGCGACAGCGTGGACGTGAACCGTATGTGCAGTTGACGGACTTTGAGCGAGGGCGTATAGTGGGCATGCGGGAGGCCGGGTGGACGTACCGCCGAATTGCTCAACACGTGGGGCGTGAGGTCTCCACAGTACATCGATGTTGTCGCCAGTGGTCGGCGGAAGGTGCACGTGCCCGTCGACCTAGGACCGGACCGCAGCGACGCACGGATGCACGCCAAGACTGTAGGATCCTACGCGGTGCCGTAGGGGACCGCACCGCCACTTCCCAGCAAATTAGGGACACTGTTGCTCCTGGGGTATCGGCGAGGACCATTCGCAACCGTCTCCATGAAGCTGGGCTACGGTCCCGCACACCGTTAGGCCGTCTTCCGCTCACGCCCCAACATCGTGCAGCCCGCCTCCAGTGGTGTCGCGACAGGCGTGAATGGAGGGACGAATGGAGACGTGTCGTCTTCAGCGATGAGAGTCGCTTCTGCCTTGGTGCCAATGATGGTCGTATGCGTGTTTGGCGCCGTGCAGGTGAGCGCCACAATCAGGACTGCATACGACCGAGGCACACAGGGCCAACACCCGGCATCATGGTGTGGGGAGCGATCTCCTACACTGGCCGTACACCTCTGGTGATCGTCGAGGGGACACTGAATAGTGCACGGTACATCCAAACCGTCATCGAACCCATCGTTCTACCATTCTTAGACCGGCAAGGGAACTTCCTCTTCCAACAGGACAATGCACGTCCGCATGTATCTCGTGCCACCCAACGTGCTCTAGAAGGTGTAAGTCAACTACACTTTTCAGCAAGATCTCCGGATCTGTCCCCCATTGAGCTTGTTTGGGACTGGATGAAGCGTCGTCTCACGCGGTCTGCACGTCCAGCACGAACGCTGGTCCAACTGAGGTGCCAGGTGGAAATGGCATGGCAAGCCGTTCCACAGGACTACATCCAGCATCTCTACGATCGCCTCCATTGGAGAATAGCACCCTGCGTTACTGCGAAAGGTAGATATACACTGTACTAGTGCCGACATTGTGCATGCTCTGTTGCCTGTGTCTATGGGCCTGTGGTTCTGTCAGTGTGATCATGTGATGTATCTGACCCCAGTAATGTGTCAATAAAGTTTCCCCTTCCTGGGACAATGAATTCACGGTGTTCTTATTTCAATTTCCAGGAGTGTATTTATCCTGAGAAAGAGATATTCTCTATTTATTACATTAATAGAGACAACCTTCGT
This sequence comes from Schistocerca gregaria, assembly GCF_023897955.1. Taxonomy (NCBI): domain Eukaryota; kingdom Metazoa; phylum Arthropoda; class Insecta; order Orthoptera; family Acrididae; genus Schistocerca; species Schistocerca gregaria. The sequence continues at coordinate 101,860,309 of NC_064920.1, forward strand.
TGCCATTATCAAGGATTAACAATGAGCCAGTCTACGTACGACGTCTTGAACACATGTGCTACTAGCATAACTCATTTCAGATTACTGCTTCACTGGTTTCTGAAAACACCCGCGGTTTTCTCACACCATCGTGGATAAAATAATAAATTATAGACGTCTCACTGTTTCTCGACGTTTCTCTGTGGATTTCTTTTACGTTCTCCGACAATGAAAGAAGTGAACGTACCTTATGTGTCTGACGAAATAATATTCAACTGTGTGTTGCAGGTGCGTATTGGTTACCTGCTGCGCATAAAATTTCTGAGTCCCGAACACGAGCGCTTCTTCATGGGCGCTGTGCGTGAGACCGTGGACTACAGGAAGAAGAATGGCGTCGTCAGGAACGATTTCGTCAACCTGCTGCTTCAGCTGCAGGAGAAGGGGCAGGTCGATCCCGACCACGACGGTTCTGACAAGGACACAAAGGTTTCTCACTCACCGGACACCGACTTCAGTAAGTACACACATTCCACTAACAACGTGCAGCACGGTCTGCAGAAAGATGACTTTTCTTCCTATAAAAACGGTTAATCAGATTGGAAAAGTGCTCAGGTCATCCCAGTTTTCAAGAAGGACGTGGAACAGATGTGCAAAACTATAGACCTTTATCTCTAACGGCGATCAGTTGTAGAATTTTGTAACACGTATTATGTTCGAGTATAATGACTTTTCTGGAGACTAGAAATCTATTCAGTAGAAATCAGCATGGGTTTCTGTTGTGTTCATAGTTCCGCGTAGTCAGCGCGTACACAACTTTCCCACTAGAGCGCGCCCCACTAAGCACAACAGCGCAGGCGCAGCGCTCGTCCGTCCCCGCACTACGAGATGGCGCTACCTTACAGACGGACCAAATTCTGCTTCCGCCGATCCGCGTATTAATATGTAACGAAGCCAATGAGACTGCACTAACGAGGAACCTTTTCTCCTCGTGGATCACACTCGCGCAGTGATACATGAACGCGCGAGGTATTATAACGAGTGTACAGACCTCCGATTAGTCAGTCTGCATTAGTCAGCATTAGTCTGTAGTCAAGTTTCAGTCCAGTTTGCATGTCATCATTAGTCTGTAGTCAAGTTTCAGTCTGCGCCTAATAAGATTACCATATTCCTGTACATAGCCATGAAGATAAATGTGTAGACACTTTTGTCAAGTATCAGAGATATGTGAGAATAAGATTAACGTAACAAGACCAAAGGAACATCAGATTGTCAATTGTAAATAGCATCCTGAACCAAGTTAAGTTATTTTTATGATTGTTATTATTTTAATAAATGTGTGTGAAAATTAATCAAGTTCTGTTTAAAGTTGGTCACCGTCAATCTGCTACTCTAAGCGTGCAAGTGGCATTTCTATCGTCTGACCTAACGGCAGAAGATAAACACGCCATGATAAGACCACGAGACATATTGCTGACACTCGCCTACTTCGTTAGAGCGACAAGTCAAATAATCTGATGGTGTGTGTACCGAACGTCTTACAGTACGCACACCACACTTTCGAAAAAGACGATCGTGTGAAACCCAGCTCGCCCTATTTGTCCGCGAGACTCAGAGGGCCATAGACACGGGTTCCCAGGTAGATGCCGTGTTTCTTAACTTCCGCAAGGCGTTCGATACAGTTTCCCACAGTCGTTTGATGAACAAAGTAAGAGCATATGGACTATCAGACCAATTGTATGATTGGATTGGAGAGTTCCTAAATACCAGAAAGCAGCATGTCATTCTCAATGGAGAGTAAGAGTGATTTCGGTTGTGCCGCAGGGGAGTGTCGTGGGACCGTTGCTGTTCACAATATATATAAATGACCTTGTGGATAACATCGGAAGTTCACTGAGCCTTTTTGTTGATGATGCTGTAGTATATCGAGAGGTTGTAACAATGAAAAATAGTACTGAAATGCAGGAGGATCTGCAACGAATTGACTCATGGTGCGCGGAATGGCAATTAAATTTCAATGGAGACAAGTGTAATGTGCTGCGAATACATATAAAGAAATATCCTTTGTCATTTAGCTACAATATAGCAGGTCAGCAACTGGAAACAATTAATTCCATAAATTATCTCAGAGTGGGCATTAGGAGTGTTTTAAAATGGAATTATATATAAAATTCATCGTCGATAAAGCAGACGCCAGAATGAGATTCATTAGAAGAATCCTGAGGAAATGCAATCCAAAAACAAAGGAAGTAGTTACAACACTTGTTCGTCCACTCCTTGAGTGCTGCTCACCGGTGTGAGATCCGTACCAGATAGGGTTGATAGAAGAGATAGAGAAGATCCAACGGAGAGCAGCGCGCTTCGTTACAGGTCCAGAGACAGACGCTGTAGGAGAGGGCATTTTGGATCGCCCTGTGCTTTACTGTCAAAGTTCTGAGACAGTGCGTTTCTGCGAAAGTCAACCCATCAATTCTTTTCTTCTACCTGTGTCTCACGAAAAGGCTTTGAAGGTAAAAGTAGATTGATGGAATCTCACACTTCTTCCAGCGAACGATTTACGACTGAAACAAGACAACGTAGAAGCATCAATGATGCACGAAGTACCTTACACCATAAGGTCGCTTGCTGAGTATAGATATAAATGTAGAGGGACTGGCAGCTGCCTCTCAAAGTAAACATATATATTGTGCTTCAATAGACAGTAAGGCCGATTAATTATTGCATGGATATAAGATTATAGAACATTCAATAGAAGCTAGGACTGTTCACATTTTTAAAAATATAGGTATTCCGGTGTATCGATATTTAAAAATTTCATTACCGTCCCTAGATGTACCGAAGGAAATTATCGATATATAGACGGTAAAGCTACCCACGTGCTTGCCTATAAAAATATCGGCTGCACATTGTAAATATACTGCCGGGTTTAGAAAGCTGTATTTAAGCACTGATTTATTATCAGATATTCTTTACATCAACAAGCTAGCACCCTACCTATCCTCCTTAGAGCAATAATTCAAAGGAAAACTACACACGTTCACTCTTGGAAATAATCACTTTGGTAGTAATTGTAATTGCATATACCAGTAAGTGGCGTTAGGTGGCGTAATAGAAGGTGTCCGATGGGTCCTTCTTTCGGTATCGTGACATATCGGATTTGTATGGAAGACTTCATGTCGACTTCCCTGTTTTATATTTCCGCTAACGCCAGCAACCTAACAGCTGGAGGAGAGTCAAACTTGCTTGGCGAAGTTAATCGTTGCAGTTTCTGTTGGTAGCGCCGAGTGTCGATTACTCCAGAATTTCCTCTCGCACGTATTCGTCTACCATACAGACCAATTTTCTCATTTATATTTTTTTTGTTCGTCATTTTCAGCAACTGTTTTTGAAGAATTCCGATGTGAAGAAATAGCAGATGTGCTATTTCTTGACATAGGAAATCTTGCTATTCCTTTAACATCCTCACTCCTCCCCCCCCCCCCCCCACCCCCTGAACCCCTTCAGTGCACATATACTTCATTCACACAGTCAGAGAGACAGACTGCACTTGGTGAAACCTCAAGAAGTAGTAAGACCCCTTCACACATTGAAAGTTAATTATGTTCTACTACAGTTCCAAAAGAACAATTTCATATATTTACCAGAAACTGTGAAAAAAGTATAATATAAAATAAAATTATTGGCACTTGATGTTGCCATTTTGATATCGATATACAGTGTACAACATTGCTTGTACAAAAATCGATATTTTCACGTGTGATCTCGATATATCGATAAATCGTCATTATATCTGCAATACTACTGCAATGAGTCACATCGACAAAATATCAGTGAGTATGCGTATGACATAAAACTAATTGTAGGTATGACAGATGCCATACTGAGATTCATTGGGAGAATAGAGAGAAAATGTGTCCCACTCATAACAGAGGTAGCTTATAAAACCTTCGTTCTACCAGTATTTGAAAATTGCTCGTCATTCTGGGATCCGTACCAGATAGGGTTGAGACAGAAAATTAGAAGAGATCCAAGGACTAGCAGCACGTTTCGTTAGAGGTTAGTTTAGTAAACGCGAAAGCGTCACGGAGATGCTCAGTCAACTCCACTGGGAGATACTTCAAGAAAGACGCTCTGAATCACGTTGTGGTTTGCTGTAAAACGTCAAAAACTGACGGTCCTCGTCTGGATATTTCAAAGAAAGTTCGTGGACGTTAGATTGGAGAGACTCTAGCTTATATGAAGGCTTACTATTAATCGCCCTTTCCGCGAACAGTTCAGATTGGAAAATATCGGAATGATACTGATACACGAAGTACTTTCTTAAACACACCATAAAGTGGCTTGAATAATATAGATGCAGATGCAGACATAGATTTAAAAAAACAGGTTCTAGTGATAACATTCGAAAGGCAAGGAAGGCAGTGCGACGGACCAGTCGCTTATACCATTGTTATTGAATCAGTACATGAAAACAACAGCAAAGATAACGAAGGAGAAATTTGGGAGAGCGGATGAGAGATCCCGAAGAAGAGACGAAAATTTTAAGTATTGCCGATAACATTACAATTCCTGCAGAGACTCTCAAGGACAATGTAGATCAGGTGACAGGAATGAGTAGTTATCCAGAAGAAAAGTTATAAGACATATGTCAGTAAAAGTACATTATAGGTAATGGAGTGTAAGCAAAATAAATCAGGCGACGCTGGGCGAATTTGATTAGGAAATGAGGCCCTGAAAGTAATAATGAGACTTGCTATTTGGACAGTAAAACAACTGACGGCGACAGAATTTAACCATGCAGCCTTGGAGTAGAAAGGAACGTTTTTCTTAACGAAGGGAAATTGTTAATGTCGAGTATAGACTTGGTTTACGAAGGGTTTCATGAAGGTATTTTTCTGGAGTTTAAGTGCACTGAAGTACGGATGATTAAGAGTAAACTCAACTGAACTACGACGCCACCGGAAAATTCTTGAGATTATATCGACAATCGTGTACCGAAAGAGGATCGACTGATTTAAATCTCGAAGGAAAGACTTTCACGGCACAACTTCAAAAAGTGAAGGGATAGGTCACCACCATACACCTATGGCATCAAAGAACATTAAATTTCTTAAATGTGGTAGGTGTGAGGGGTAAAAATATATAGTGAGATGAAGGCTCGAATTCACTCTTGACCATTTTCAGCTGAAAAAACACAGAATTTGTTTCGGGCGGCTTGTAATATTTACGCTTGAGCACATGTAGTTGCATGAAGTTTCGACAGATGGTTGCGCTATATGTATCCTTCAAAATGTCGTCTGTAAGGGAGTTGCGTACCAAGTTTGAGAGTACCTGTTGAGCTTCTTTCAGCCGAAAACATGACCATCACAAATATTCGTAGCGGTAGCAGAATGTCTGCGGAGATCTGGCATTGAACAAAAGCGCGCTGAGTCGTTGGACGAGGTGTGCGTCATTATCGCAACAAGGTCGCACAAACCTGTCCCATCCATCGCTTGCCGGTTGGCTGCAAATAGCTGTAGCTCCTGCAGTGATGGAACGTGCGGACCCTCTCATTTGAGGTGCAACTACATGTCCTCAAGCGGAAATATTCCACGCCGCCCGCAACAAATTCTGTGTTTTTTCAGCTGAAAATGGTCAAGAGTGAATTCCATCGCGTGCCGGTTGGCTGCAAATAGCTGTAGCTCCTGCAGTGATGGAACATGCGGACCCTCTCATTTGAGGTGTAACTACATGTGCTCAAGCGGAAATATTCCACGCCGCCCGCAACAAATTCTGTGTTTTTTCAGCTGAAAATGGTCAAGAGTGAATTCCATCGCGTGCCGGTTGGCTGCAAATAGCTGTCGCTCCTGCAGTGATGAAACGTGCGGACCCTCTCATTTGAGGTGATATACGGATCACAGTCAAACATGTTGCTGTATAACTAGGCGACCGTGATGCTAGAGCCGACCCACTCGTCCAACATTTGTTGTACTCAAAGGTGGATTCCTCGCGCCTAATGGGAGACCATGAAGTGCAACGACGGACCTTCTCTGCGTAATTGTTTGGGCGATACGATTCTGATCGTCAAAACGGCAATCCACTGAGTGGCGCTACACCACTTCTCCTTCGAAGGAAACGTTCAAAGCCACACTCTCCACTGGGAAACCGAGCGAGGTGGCGCAGTGGTTAGCACACTGGACTCGCATTCGGAAGGACGACGGATCAATCCCGTCTCCGGCCATCCTGATTTAGGTTTTCCGTGATTTCCCTAAATCGTTTCAGGCAAATGCCGGGATGGTTCCTTTGAAAGGGCACGGCCGATTTCCTTTCCAGTCCTTCCCTAACCCGAGCTTGCGCTCCGTCTCTAATGACCTCGTTGTCAACGGGACGTTAAACACTAACTACCACCACCACCATCCACTGGGAAAGTCACAGCGACGGTCTTCTCGGGCTCTGAAGGGGCCATTCTGTTTTATGTCCACCGTCATGGTGCAACCATCAACTGGAAAGCATATTGTGTTATCTACATGTACATCGATACTCTGCAAATCACTTTTAAGTGCCTGGCAGAGGGTTCATCAAACCACCTTCAGAATTCTCTATTATTGCAGTCTCGTATAGCGCGCAAAAGGAATGAACACCTGTATCTTTCCGTACAACCTCTGATTCCCCCTATTTTATCGTGGTGATCGTTGTGCCCTATCTATGTCGGTGTCAACAAAATATTTTCGCATTCGCAGGCGAAAGTTGGTGATTGGAATTTTGTGAGAAGATACGGTTGCCTTTCTTTTAACGATTTCCAGCCCAAATGCTGTATGATTACTGTGACTCTCCTCTCCCATATTTCGCGATAATACAAAACTTGCTGCCTTTCTTTGAACTTTTTCGATGTACTCCGTCAGTCCCACCTTGTAAGGATCCCACACGGTGCAGCGAGTGTCCTGCCAATAAAACGCAGCCTTTGGTTAGCCTTCCCCACACCATTTTCTGAGTGTTCTTTCTAATTTAAGTTGTTCGTAATTGTAATACCTAGGTATTTAGTAGAATTTACGGCTTTCAGATTAGACAGATTTGTCGTGTAACCGAAGTTTAACGAGTTCCTTTTAGCACTCATGTTGGTGACCTCACACTGTTCGTTATTTAGGGTTAACTGCCACTTTTCGCACCGTTGACATACTTTTTTCTAAAGCGTTCTGCAGTTTTTGTTTTTCTTTATCTTCTGATGACTTTATTAGTCGATAAACGACAGCGTCATCTGCAAACAACCAAAGACGGCTACTGAGATTGCTTCCCAAATCGTTTATATAGATAAGAAACAGCAATGGGACTACAACACTATCTTGGAAAACGCCTAAAATCACTTCTGTTTTACTCGATGACTTTCCGTCAGTTACTACGAACTGTGACATCTCTGACAGGAAAACGCAAATCCAGTCACATAACTAAGATGATATTCTATAAGCACGCAATTTTACTACTAGCCGCTTGTGTGCAACAGTGTCAAAAGTCTTCCGGAAATCCAGAAATACGGAATCGATCTGAAATCCCTCGTCAATAGCACTCAACACATCATGTGAATAAAGGGCCAGTTGTGTTTCACAGGAATGATGTTTTCTAAACCCATGGTGATTGTGTGTCAATCGACCGTTTCCTTCTAGGTAATTCATAATGTTCGAACACATATCGACGTTAACGATATGGGTCTGCAATTTAGTGTATTACTCCTACTACCTTTCTTTTATATTGGTGTGACCAGTGCAACGTTCTAGTCTTTGGGTACGGATCTTTCGTCGCGCGAACGGTTATATATATTGTTAAGTATGGAGCAATTGCATCAGCATACTCCGAAAGGAACCTAACTGGTATACAGTCTGGGCCAGATGACTTGCTTTTATTAAGTGATTTGAGTTGCCTCACCACTCAGAGGACATTTACTTCTACGTCGTCAGCTGTTCTCGATTAGAATTCTGGAATATTTACTTCGTCTTCTATTGTAAAGGCATTTCGAAAGGTTGTGTTTAGTAAACCCGCAGGAAACTGAAGAAACGAGTTTGGCGTGTATGTCGCCATAAAAATGCAAACGAACTTCTCCTTTTCTATAACAACGCAAAGCCTAACGCAATTCTGCGCACCCGATAAGAGTTCACGAAACTTCATTAGACTGGTTTTCCTCATTCACCCTACGACCTGATTCTCACGCCCTTGACTTCCATCTGTTTGGCTCAATGAAGTGTACACTCCGCGTAAACCAGTACGTGGATGATGAAGAGGTCATTGATGCAGCAACGTCGACCAGCACAGTGGAACACCGTGCAGGCATACAAACCTTCCCAGTAAGGCGGCGCAAGAGCGTCTTTTGCACGCAGATTATGCTGATGGACAGGACTTTGTAGACGGGTAATAATATAGTGTGTTGAAATTCTGAATAAAACCAACCTGATTTGCATCACTTGTAAGTAGGCTGTTCAGTTTTTTTACGTTGGTAACGCCACGTTGCGCTCTGTATGAAAATCACTGACTGTCCTGTCTGCGGCTGGTTTGCATTGTTAGAATATTCGCTATAGTAGTGTTGGGCAGTTGGATGTGAATAGCGCGTAGCGTTGCGCGGTTGGAGGTGAGCCGCCAGCAGTGGTGGGTGTGGGGGAGAGATGGCAGAATTTTAACAGCAGATGATCTGGAAGTGTGTCCCTCAGAAAGATAAATTTGTAATACTGGATATCATGAACATATGATGACTTTTCAACATTATTAAGGTAAATACTTTATTTGTTATCCATCAAAATCTTTCATTTGCTAACTAGGCCTATCAGTAGTTAGTGCCTTCAGTAGTTAGAATCTTTCATTCAGCTGGCAGTTTTGGCGCTTGCTGTAGTGCAGTAGTTCGAGTAACAAAGATTTTTGTGAGGTAAGTGATTCATGAAAGGTATAGGTTATTGTTAGACAGGGCCATTCTTTTGTGGGGATTATTGAAATTCATATTGCGTTGAGCTAAAAATATTGTGTGCCAGTTTAGTGTTGATCAGATTAAGTATTGAGAGAAATGACTGAGTACGTTCATTTCTGCTCAGCTGTTTGAAAATCAAATAACTTAAGAGGTTTATCGGCACAGTAATTCATTCATTTTTCAATGGCGATGTTTGACACTTACTGACCGCCCATTTTACGATACCGTAAAATTATCCGGATATACACTCCTGGAAATGGAAAAAAGAACACATTGACACCGGTGTGTCAGACCCACCATACTTGCTCCGGACACTGCGAGAGGGCGGTACAAGCAATGATCACACGCACGGCACAGCGGACACACCAGGAACCGCGGTGTTGGCCGTCGAATGGCGCTAGCTGCGCAGCATTTGTGCACCGCCGCCGTCAGTGTCAGCCAGTTTGCCGTGGCATACGGAGCTCCGTCGCAGTCTTTAACACTGGTAGCATGCCGCGACAGCGTGGACGTGAACCGTATGTGCAGTTGACGGACTTTGAGCGAGGGCGTATAGTCGGCATGCGGGAGGCCGGGTGGACGTACCGCCGAATTGCGAAACACGTGGGGCGTGAGGTCTCCACAGTACATCGATGTTGTCGCCAGTGGTCGGCGGAAGGTGCACGTGCCCGTCGACCTGGGACCGGACCGCAGCGACGCACGGATGCACGCCAAGACCGTAGGATCCTACGCAGTGCCGTAGGGGACCGCACCGCCACTTCCCAGCAAATTAGGAACACTGTTGCTCCTGGGGTATCGGCGAGGACCATTCGCAACCGTCTCCATGAAGCTGGGCTACGGTCCCGCACACCGTTAGGCCGTCTTCCGCTCACGTCCCAACATCGTGCAGCCCACCTCCAGTGGTGTCGCGACAGGTGTGAATGGAGTGACGAATGGAGACGTGTCGTCTTCAGCGATGAGAGTCGCTTCTGCCTTGGTGCCAATGATGGTCGTATGCGTGTTTGGCGCCGTGCAGGTGAGCGCCACAATCAGGACTGCATACGACCGAGGCACACAGGGCCAACACCCGGCATCATGGTGTGGGGAGCGATCTCCTACACTGGCCGTACACCTCTGGTGATCGTCGAGGGGACACTGAATAGTGCACGGTACATCCAAACCGTCATCGAACCCATCGTTCTACCATTCCTAGACCGGCAAGGGAACTTGCTGTTCCAACAGGACAATGCACGTCCGCATGTATCCCGTGCCACCCAACGTGCTCTAGAAGGTGTAAGTCAACTACCCTGGCCAGCAAGATCTCCGGATCTGTCCCCCATTGAGCATGTTTGGGAGTGGATGAAGCGTCGTCTCACGCGGTCTGCACGTTCAGCACGAACGCTGGTCCAACTGAGGCGCCAGGTGGAAATGGCATGGCAAGCCGTTCCACAGGACTACATGCAGCATCTCTACGATCGTCTCCATGGGAGAATAGCAGCCTGCATTGCTGCGAAAGGTGAATATACACTGTACTAGTGCCGACATTGTGCATGCTCTGTTGCCTGTGTCTATGTGCCTGTGGTTCTGTCAGTGTGATCATGTGATGTATCTGACCCCAGTAATGTGTCAATAAAGTTTCCCCTTCCTGGGACAATGAATTCACGGTGTTCTTATTTCAATATCCAGGAGTGTATTTAAGGTGAGCCGTCTTGGTCGTCACAGTATTCTGTGACCAGTATTCAGAAAGACTTTGCCGTAGTTCGGCAGTTCTATGGAGTGTTATCTATTTTATGGAGGTAAACAGCTGAGATTACAGACTAACGTTGGTCTATCGTGTTGCAGCGCTCAAAGACGAGCTACTTGCTGCACAGTGCCTCGTCTTCTTCGTAGCGGGCTTCGAGACTTCGTCGACCACAATGAGCTTCTGCATCCACGAACTGGCAGTCAACCAGCATATCCAGGACCGCCTTAGGAGTGAAGTCGACAGCGTGCTCAGCAAACATGGAGGGCAGGTGACGTACGAAGCCGTGCACGAGATGTCCTACCTCGACATGGTGGTCGCAGGTACGGGGAATTCAACTACCGACATTAAATACACTCATGAAAAAATGAAAAGCTTACACCTTACACCTGTAAACATGGGACAAGTGAGCACAGTGATTAAAGGCTCACGATCTTCCAGATGGTTGGTAGCGTTGTTATCCCGCCGTTCCCCCAGGAAATGGTGAAGATGGCTGGTGTCGAAACGTTGTGATTTCTAAACTCTGCTTCATACTTGGGAACATTTGCAGCGGAACTGATGGACGGCAGTTAAGATCATGACCCAACCCTCTGTGCTTTGAAGGTATATGAGATCATTCCTTAGTCAGGATCATCACAAGTTTGACTCTGCCCTCCATGTTTTACTATCTTGAACTGTTTTTTCTTTCATTTCTATCAGCTACAAGAAACGTTTTCTTCAAGCTATTTTATATATTCCTGTCTTCACAGCCCCAAGGTTAACCTGGTGCCGGAATAGAAGACCCACTAACGGGTCCCAGCGTCTAGTAACAGTCTTCCAAACTGTTGATCCTGTGTAGCATGTGTCTGAAACTTGAGAGTTAGTGTGCTGTTTCTCAAAACCAAAATATTCAATGAAATCATACATCCAAAACAGTACAAGAGTATGTATATAATATTGTAGTGTTTTAGATGTATGATTTTATTGAATATTTTGTTTTCAAAAAATGTCGATGACATTGTTTGCTTGATTGATGAAACACAAAACCGAATAATATAATTACTCAGTGACATAAATACAGTTCACCAAAAAATAAAATTCACCGTTGTGACAGAAGAGGAAATAAAAAAAATAATTAAAATAGAGCAAAACATTAACAAATCACCACCCACAGCAGAGAACCATACACAGTATCAACAACAAACATAATTTTCGGATCTTCAGGACACCTACAGCTGCTAGTACAACCGCTCACATCAACTCCAACCACCCACAAGTTTCAGACTATTACTGCACAGGCTCAACACAACTCCATTGGACAAACTAAACTACACACAAGAACTAAATACAATACACCAAATAGCCAGAGACAATGGGTCCAACTCACGAATGATAAACAAACTGAACAACAAAATTAAAAAAAATAATTAAAAGGGAGCAAACCATCAACAAATCACCAGCCACAACAGAGAACCAAGATCACAATCTCCAGCCAAACACACGATACCATGAACACCCTACAAAGAGTACAGCATGGTGAATGCTAACATACAGCAACAAAAACGTACACAGAGTTTGAAACATACTGAAGGAACACGGGCTACAGAAACATCACGCGCACAAATGACACAGTACACAAGAATTTAAGAACACCTCTGCAGACAAATTCTCCAAAGCTGGAATATATCACTTAACCTGCAGTCCATGCCAGTCGGTCTACATAGACCAAACATGCAGAAATTTCAAAACGAGGTACTCCAAACACCTCAGCGCCCTAAGAAGTCATAGTACACACTCCACTTTTGTAGACCATGTAATACAAGAAAACCACCATCCAAAAAACATGGAGACTGATCTTAAGATCCTCAGAGAAAGCAACAGTCTCGATCAGAAACTTACAATAGAGGAGAACTACCAAATAGAAAAAGCAATATTTCAGGGAAAGAGAGTCCTGATTGAAAATACAATACTGTGCAACAAATAACTGCCGGCCTGCGTTGCCGAGCGGTTCTAGGCGCTACAGTCTGGAACCGCGCGACCGCTACGGTCGCAGGTTCGAATGCTGCCTCGGGTATGGATGTGTGTGATGCCCTTAGGTTAGTTAGGTTGAAGTAGTTCTACGTTCTAGGGGACTGATGTCCTCAGAAGTTAAGTCCCGTAGTGCTCAGAGCCATTTGAACCAATGGTGAACAAGTGAGCAACGGCAGTAACATGACACCTCTCACTGAGTGTATTGCCAGAAGTGTCTGCTCATATCGCATTTCGCCACATTTTGTGTAAGTTAATGTGAGGTGAAGTAGTGAGCGGAAATTTATGAAGAACTGAGTGAAAGCAATGCGCTAAATAATATCTGATTAAGACACCCACCAGGGACACGAAACAGGGCGGAAAATGTAATTACAGAAAGATACAAAACCTCTATCCTCGAAACAGCTCTCCACAAATACGCAGTAATTTCTGTTAATGGCTAGTTTGCAGATGACATTCTGCAGAAAAATAAAAACAAAATTTAAAAAATTAAATCAACACCAAAATAGATGTTTAATAATACACTTCAATTAGCGATGTAAAAAACAAATATTGTATGTCTTAGGCCTACAGTAATTAAATTATAAAAATGTGACGTATTGTACAGAAACTAAGAATTTAAACCCACAGAAGATGACATATTTATGTAGAAATATGTATGGGGAAATATAAAAATAAACTAATTGTGTTTGCATAAGGCTGAGTTCCAAAATAACCCAGTTTTTACTTTGAGATTATAAACACTTCAGTCATTTTGAGATTTTTATGACGACATAATAGTTTAAATTTCTATTTACAGATTACACAGATTTTTCTCTGTACGCTTTATTGTTTAGGTTTTATAACTCTTCTTCCGTTTGTGTTCATACAAAACATCATTTACACAGTAAGAGGAAATAAAGGCGTTTTTTCATGCTACGTTTTGAATAATGTAGCCAACTGTTGAACATTATTGCCAAGTATAGAATACATGTTCGTGATATCTGTGTTCTGTGAATCTATGCATGTGCTTATATTTATGTGAATTGTATTTGTTTTACTGTAGTTAGGTGTGTGCGAACTTACTGCTTTTATTAATACTATTATTATTAACTTTTTAAAAATTATTTTATGGAAGTTTTTGAGACAGAATTTGTATTTATTTTAGGTAGGCAGGAATGTAAATTTACACAGCCACGTATGACACACACACACACACACACACACACACACACACACACACACACACACAGAGAGAGAGAGAGAGAGAGAGAGAGAGAGAGAGAGAGAGAGAGAGAGAGAGAGAGATTACCGAGATAACTGTTTATTAGTAACAGAACAATTTATATCCCCAATGTAGAAAGTACAATATCTAAGATTAAATAATGTGTAAATTAAGAATATGGTCATATTTCAGGCCAATAGAGATGTCTTTCGAATAACAAACGCGAGTCGCATGTAATATGAGAAAATTCGTTGCCTTCATCCGTAATTAGACGGATCTCAACTTATAATTATGAAGGGAATACGTTTTTACTTATAAGTGAATGTGAATATAACCTAATGTAGTGTATCGATAATTAATGTTGCTATTTGATAGTATCAGCAGTATAATCTATATCGATCTCGAGACCACTAGTATCAATATCTTTATTTATATAGCAGACCGATCAAGAGGCTACTATCGTAATATTTAACATCGCAAATTTCATGAATTATTGCATTTGATTTACTTCAAAACCTTTTAATGCTGAGATTGAACAATCTTACAGGCAGAGCAAGATGTTGACATTTGCAGGCGGTTCTGGAGCCATTCAAAAACTCTCACTCTAGACTATGACTCTAGGGTTAATTACTCCGAAAGGAGTTACAAATTCAGATGAAAAGGTCTGTCGTTTCCCGTGATACATCAAGCAGAGGGTTTAAAATCCATCACTATTCGGAATTAAAGTGGGAAAGTCCCTTATTACACACTATTTCTATAATAGCTGTTTGTCATAATATTTTGACTCCAAGATGTGAATTCGAGTTGTCACTGAAGGTCACATTATAAAGGCCTTTTGCTTGACCAGCAGATATACAGGCTTTATTTCTCTGTGTAAAATTACATAAATACTTAGTTTGAAGTATTACATAAATGCAGAACATCAGTAACATGAAAGGAGAAACATTAGCTTTTTTATGTAGCTGAATTTCTGCTAACGAAGAAATCCCTAAATAATTTTCAGAAGCATTAAATTATGTGGATCAGCGCTAGTCATTACTGATTGCTTATGTACAATTTAGAAATACGTTACAGTGTTTGTTTCTGCTATATGACTCGTTTCGCATCCCTAAAGTTTCTCAATCTTAATAGAGCGTGAGGAAGTGAACGAATGAATGAATGGCGTGAGTAACTTTCTGATTAGGCCTTCACTTAAATAACTAAATAAGAAAGTCTTGAGTCTGAAAGAAGTAACACACAATATATTTTAACTGTAGCCAAAATGGTTGTTATTGACAATCTCTCACATTCTTTGAAGCTTTGTTTCTTGAAGATTTCGGAGCTTTGTCATAGCGCTGTCAAATCAGCATTTTCAGATACACACTTCTGGGGTACTGACAACGCTATGAAGCTCCTTACATAAACACCTGAACTGTGACGATGAACTTGTGACTTCCGAATTCATGCTGGCACAGCAAAAACGCTGTAGAAGACACTAAACGAATGTCGTTATTAATTTTTTCTCTATTTTTCGCATACGGGTGGTAATAATAAGATTTAAAAGTGTCGTGTGATTTTCTTGTTTTATTTACAGAGACCCTCCGGAAGTACCCTCCACTGACGGAGTTGGACAGAATCTGCACAGTGGCCTACACCATTCCAGGCAGTAATGTCAAGATAGAGGAGGGGACCAAGCTTATCATACCGGTCTACGCCATACACCACGATCCCAAATACTACCCGGATCCAGAAAAGTTTGATCCGGAACGCTTTACGGAAGACCAAAAGGCATCACGCCATCATTTTGTTTACCTACGGTGAGGGACCCCGCATCTGCATAGGTAAGGGCTTCGTGTTATGCACCTAATTTTAAATAAAAAAATATGGTGATGCATCAGGAATTGATTGAAAAGAATAAAGAAAAAAATCCAAGCACTCAAATAATATTTCAAGTCCCTGAAGAGTCTTCTGTTATGAAAAAAGTCATACTTTGCAAGAAAATATAAATCTGTCGAAGCATATTTACTAAACACAGCCTTCCGAAATGCCTTCACAAAAGAAGACGAAGTTATGGTTATGTACGTGCGTCCATGAATCAGAAAAGAACACAGGGTGGTTACTTTAGAGTCCAGGTTACATCAAAGGTAAAGAATGTTCAACTCACTGCAGGTATCGTGTGTTTACTGTTGAATGAAGACCATCGAATATAAACAGCGTTGCAATCACTGTAGGTTCCGGTGTTTACTTGTTGCATGAAGACCATTAGAGTATAGTTTGTTATAGTAGCGAGTAGACGACGTCTCCATACAGTTATCAGATCTTGGAACTCCCTGGCGGACTGAGACTCAAATTCGGGCCCTTTGTATTTCCCTGGAAAATACTCCACCGATATGACTTGCCAGTGAAAGCCAAAGGCCCCTACTTCGAGTCTCGGTCCGGCTCAGTGATTTAATCTGCCGGAGAGTGTCATATCAGTGTATACTCCACTACAGAGTAAAAATGTCATTATGAGATCTTCATAATGTTCTGCGCAAGCGATGTGAGAAACGATATGATTTTTATTTAGAGTGAATGGTGCCGAAAATGAGGACGGCAGTGTCCTTGTATGGTGAGAGATGTCCTGATTTTGCAACACCTTCGCTGTCTACCTTCGCAGACGTAGTACAAACATTTCAGGAAACAAGATACGTTGATAGCTCAAATCAGTAACCGACCAGCAATGTGCAATTCTCATCTTAGCAGCTGTAACACATAATCCACAAGAAAGCTCTAACGAGAGAGTGGGATCAGCAAATGAAGTGTTCTGTGAATACTAAATTTCAACGAATTTCATCCATACCACATATAGCTTCATCAGGAACTCTATGGCGATGAATTTCGATGAAGGGTACAATTCTTCGAATGGAGTCTACGGAAACTGCAAAGAGATGACGTATTCCTAACCAACATGCTATTTACGGATTTAGCATCATTTAGAAACGATGGGCACACTAATATCAGCAACATTCACTAATGGTACTCTGAAAACCCGCAATGGATGAGATAAGTGAACGAACAAAACCTTTGTCACTCAACATGTGATGCGGCCTTCTAAAGAATTATGAATGGGAACTTAAATAATGCGAAAAATTTTTATTTATTAACAGCGGCACTATTTCTGTTACCAGAAAACATCCGACTGGACATGCTACAACTCGTGTGGTACCAACACGTTGGTTTTTTTGCACGTTCCAATAGACGTGATCTAATAGAATTATTGTACAAACGTATTATTAAAAGTTTAATATATCGTGCCAGCCCATTTAAAATGACAAAGTTTACTATCATATGTCCTCTACACCTCTGCATTCCAAAAAATTATGAAAACAACATTCAAGCGAAGAGACTTTTCATTGAAAAATTTTATGCTATCACTAAACGTGGCTGAGGTATCGAGTGGTCTCACACTGTACACATTGTCTCCCAGGAGGAATGGTCACTGTTCAGAGATATGACAGCAACGGCCATTTGAGCGAACAAAGTCAGATAAACATGAGTTCTAAGATGCATACCTTAAGAGCTATGACCACTTCTTCATGTTCGATACAGTAAAACATATTTTGAAAGATGGTCGTATGGTCAAAAGCAAGAAAAACTGACCAACAGACACGAACTACAAAATGCATATTTTGCGAGTTACGAGCACCTGTGTGGAAAGGAAGAATAAGCGCTAGCAGCTCTCAATGTATGGAATTTGGAGCCCATATTTGGTAGATATCTTTGCTCCTAATGATCGTTCCAGGTGTATCCCTGAATTATAATCATTGCTCCTGGGGTACCCTGGATATAGATGTAAATTTAGATGTAGGTTCATCTGTCTGAAGGCCTTGATGTTGATGATTATGTCCCAAACTCTGTGACAGATCGTAGGGGAACGATGCGGGAGACCCGCACCGCCGTACTAGGCAAGGTCCTAGTGGAGGTGGTTTGCCATTGCCTTCCTCCGGCTCTAATGGGGATGAATGATGATAATGAAGGTGACACAACAACACCCAGTCATCTCGAGGCAGGGAAAAGCCCAGAAACCACCGAGAATCGAAACCGGGACCCCGTTCTCAGGAAGCGAGAACGCTACCGCGAGACCACGAGCGATTGCTTTGAAGGCCTTATTGGTGCATTTAACCGTGAGATGACGTTACAACAGTGTAACCAATATGTACCTGGAAGCAGTGTCCAATAGATGTAAATTTCTGTTTTTGGGCTTCACTACCAAATTTCTTTCCTGTAGTGAATTTGAAACACAAAAATTCAGCATCTGCAGAAAAGTCGTCCGCCAAGTTTCCCTCATTTGATTGGCGACTTTCGTTGATGATAACGAAAAGTTTTGTTTCCTGTTGTTGAGAAGTTTTGGGGAATTCTGATTATCGCTTGCATCGTGGCCTGATTGGTTCATCGAATTCGAAGTGAATATGTCTCGGGGCTCAGGTAATTTCAGCGTTGTCTTGTTACCTTCATGCCAAGTTCAAGGTTTATTTCAGATGGTGGGTGGAAAACGGGGCGAAATGAATGACTGGATGCAGATTTCCTCTTACTGTGTGAGTCGTTACTCCACACGGGCATCTGATAGTCTAATGTGCTAATAACAAACCACTGAATGTATTGGTCACTCGTGCACTGCATTATATCAATTATTCATGCGTAATAACATGTGGAGAGATAAAGTTGAACTATTATATAGGCGCGGATGTGGTTAAAGCAAACGGAAAGTTATGGGAAAGTTACTTTTTATCTCGAAAGTGACTGCTTACAAAATTTTTATGTGGCAGATGCTTGTATACTGCACAAGCGTATGGGACACATATCAGGTCGAAGTATCAGAAGACATAAAGTGGACAAGAAAAGGGAGGCCGTCGAACGGTAACAACGCTTCTATGGCAAGCGAGAGTGTAAAAAAGTATTGCAAGACCTAGATTACTTCAAGAACAGTCGTTCATGGTAGATATTATGAATGCCCTAGAGTTTCATCGTATCTATTTCGCATTGTCCACGCAGAAAGGATAATTGACTACTAACAAATCACATAAAGCTTCCATTTTTTTCGTCCTACATCTATCAGTGGAACGAGTGAAAACTCCAGTATATTCACAGTAGGAACAACCCCTTGCCACATACATGCCAGTGATCCGTAAAATGTAGGGTATGTAGAAGGCTTCATAAAGTTTTCTTGCTCTCTGAAGGTGTCCTACTCACCAGAGACACGTTTGCATTAATATTGTAACATGTTACATGAAAACAAATGCCACGTGCAACTTAGAGCAGCCCTTGTTTTCTCTCTGCAGGTATGCGTTTCGGCCTTATACAGACCAAGCTCGGCATCGCTTCATTGGTCTCCAAGTTTGTCTTCAGCGCCACGAGCAAAACACCTGCAAAGCTCCAGATGGATCCCAAGGCAACTGTGGCGTCTGCTCTCGGAGGCATCAACGTGCGTATCACCGCCAGAACTTCATAAACTCACAAGCAGGGCTGTCTACTGAAGGACCTGATGCGTATGGACTTGAAAGTGTATGACCTGACTCATTCTTCACCTACACTTACTACAGCGAAGACGCATAATATTTTGTTTACTAACATCAGTGAGCCATGCAACTCAATAATGAACGATGGCAAATATAATAATAAAGCCCTTCTATTGTTTGTTCCGTGACGTATTTTATTCGCCTATGTTCCACCATGTCCAAAAGTATCCTACCGCCATGAACTGCGTTGGGCCTGATTTTCGTGCAGCCCACATCCTTGTTAGTCCTCAGTCACATTTTGATACAGTCACGTGACTATATAAAATAGTCACCACAACACATCACTAGAGGATGCAGCATTGTAATTTAATCACTCCAGATGCAAATTAGTTCTCCGACAGAGCAAATGTCGCGCACAGGTTATTGGACATGACACTGATTTTTATGCTTGTACACTCAAAGATATTAGAGGTAGTGTCATTTCAAAAAGTAAGTCTGAGCTTAAAATTACCTCTTCTTATTTTCAAAAGGCTAAACCTTGTCTCTGCAGCCACAGCTTCCTCTCTTCAGCAGTTCACTTCATTTCCATGTGTGAAGAACACTCCATAACACTGATCATATTTCTTTTAAATGGGATATTCTCTATAGTCTATCTGTTCCCTCCCCTGCTATCTTGTCTTCGAAAACGCTATTTAGAAGAATACCATGTCTAATTATGTGTCCAACGAGTTTTACTTTGCGTTAGCTCACATCTTTGAGTACTTCTTCCTTCTCTCCTGTTTCGTATGGTACCATCTTACTTGTTTCTCTACCGGTCCAGCTAGTTCTCGCAATTCCTTCAGAACCACATTTACACTTCTTCGAGGCCTGCTTTTTTCTGCTTTTCTAACGTCCAGATTTCACATCCGTATTGCAGGAACTCCACTCTAAGGTCTTTACCTATCAGTTATTGGTGTGGATGCTGATGTGTTAGTTTCATTGAAGTTTCTTCCTATTTTGGATGACACTCTAGGCCTCTGTTATTCTACTCTTGATTTCATTCAGACATCTATCATTTTCATCCACAGTGCTACATAAAGACTGAAATTCGGTTTCTTCCTCGAGTTGCTCACTGTAGATTTTCATATCGTCCTTACTTTCACCAACTTATTTGTCTATAACCATGACTTTTCTCTTGTTTGTATTTATTTTTTGTTCTGATTTTGTTACACTGACGACACCCTTCAAACGATTCAACCCTACGCTAACGACATCACGGGTCAGCATACACATTGAACGTGATCTCACCCCAATTTTTGCTCTGATATACAGGGTGGATCCTCTAGCGATGGTTCAAAACAATTCAACGAAATACGAACGTGATCCGAAGCAGCGCTCTTTCTCTGGCTCACCTGTGGTGCAACATTGAAATGTGTGTGAATAAAGCGGCTAAGGTTCTCTATAAGATCTCCAGTTTTGGCAACGTCTTCAGTGCGACCTACAAACCTTTCTTGAGCACGCTAGAAAGGCACTGGTCAGAGACTTCGACACCCATTCAGCGGAGTGGTGCCTAGTGGCTGCTCTAGTGCCTGAGGGCATGCGACCCCAATTAAGGGGTACAAAAAGGGATGTCTGCCCTCAGGCACTAGAGCAGCCACTAGGCACCACTCAGCCGAGTGGGTGTCGAAGTCTCTGACCGGTGCCTTTCTAACGTGCTTAAGAAAGGGGAATACGATGCAAGAGAGACGTCCTGCAACACCGTGTTGTTAAGGTTCCAAGAGAGTGTTTTCGTAGATGAGTCAACCAACTTACTGCGTCCTCTGCTTACATCTCGCGAAAGACGATAAAGGTATCACCTACCATTCTTTCCACTAGCCATGCAAAACTGAAACGGAAAAAGGGGAAGTGACAATGGTGCACCAATTACTGTTCATTAAACGCCATAAGGCGGCTTGTGGAATACTTATGCAGATGTAGGTTTAGAAACGTTGTGCTCATTTCTTCATCTGAGTCTGCCACTATTGCACCGTCATCAGCAGCTCTGATGTTCTGATGCCGTCGACATGAATACGATTAATTTTAATTCCAGTCGTCTTTTCTTTCATTGATGTTATTGCCCCCTCGATGAATGACTAATGTGAAGAAGGCAACACTGTCTTACTACCATTGTGACGTATGCTTCTTTCTTGTCACCACAAATATGTAGTTCAGTTCTGTGACTTTTTGTATGTACTCAGAACTAAATCGGCTGTCTCTCCAGTCAAGTCTTACTTTGCGAATCGCCTTATAAACTGTATATATATGTACTTTCACTCTCCTTTCCAAATTACATAACCAAAATATTTTCTTGTTATTACACGGGGACACGAATCTAGCCCCTAATCATGTTGTTAACCAAGCAGAGTCAAACAACAGATATCGAAATTTTTCAACAGTAGCCAGATGTTTAAGTAAAATGATGACGAGAGCATGACTGAGTTACCGGTATTCTAACCTGGCACCTAGCGCCGTTTTTTTCTCGCTACAAATAGACGATACATATGGGTTTCACGAGTAGCGAGATGGCGCAGGTCTGAACTAGAATAAAAAGCACGACAATAAATTCGGTGTCTCACTGGGAGTTCAAACCGGCGCCTATCAATATTGTTGGCAATACATATTAAAAATAATTTTTCAGCGGTAATTTGGAGTGCGTATGCTACAGCTGTATACGACATGACGAACATTTTTGTAACAGACGAGGACTCGAAACCAGCCACACATCTACATCTACACCTACATCTGCACCGACGTGATTACTCTGCAACACGCAATTAAGTTCCTTGCAGAGGGTTCATCGAATCATCTTCTGGCTATTTCTCTACCGTTCCACTCTCGAACAGCACGCAGGAAAAACGAACACAGTCTTTCTGTGCGTGCTTATATTTTCCTTATTTTACTATGATGATCATTCCTCCCTTACGTAGATCGGCGCTCCAAAATACTTTCACACACTAAGGAGAACGTTGATAATTGAAATTTCGTGAGAAGATCCTGCAGCATCGGAAAACGAATTCTATCCCAATTTCCTAGGTGCTCTTTCCCTTATTTTGCGACAGTACAAAACCAGCTGCCCTTCTTTTTACGTTTTCGATGTCCTCCGTCCATCCTATCTGATTCGGATTCAAAAAATGGTTCAAATGGTTCTGAGTTCCCCTAGAACTTAGAACTACTTAAACCTAACTAACCTAAGGAGGTCACACACATCCATGCAAGAGGCAGGATTCGAACCTGCGACCGCAGCAGTCGCGCGGTTCCTGACTGAGATTCGGTTTCCACACCGCACAGCAGTACCCCAGAAGAGGACGTACAAGCATAGTATGGGCAAACCCTTAAGTGCATTTGTTGCATTTTTTTGCGTTCTGCTAATAAATCGTAGACTCTGGTTTGCATTACCCATTCCAGCTGAAGGTATTTGCAGTTGTAATCCCTGAGTATTTAGTTGAATTTACAGCCTTTTAATTTGTGTGACGTAAATTGGCGGATTCCTTTTGGTACTCAGGTGGATGACTACACACATTTCATTATTTACAATGGACTGCAACTTTCTCACAGTACGGACGGACATCTCGTCTAAATCGTTTTGCAATTTGTTTTGATCATCTGATAACTATACAGTATGTGACAGCATCACCTGCAGACAATCTAAGAGTGTTACTCTGACGCAGATAGGAACAACAGACGGCCTATAATATTTCCTTGTGAAGCGTCAGATATTACTTCTGTTTCAGTCGAGGACCTTCTGCCAGTTACTACGAATTGTAACCTCTGTGACAGGAAATCACGAATCCAGTCGCACAACTGAGATAACAGTCTGTAGGCACGCAATTTGATTAGAAGTCGCTTGTGACGATCGTTATCAAACGCCTTCTGGAAATCAAAAGTATGGAATCGGTCAGACAATAGTACTTGTCACTTCGTGTAAATAAAGAACGGTATTTTCTGAATCCGAATTGATATACCTTTCGTGGAGATCTTGATGACACAGGAATTTCTGGGAAACAGCGGAATGGTGGAACAGCATCATCCCGAAGGGGTTAAATGCCACCAAAGCGGAATTCTGGGCCCAGATCCCAACCCAGAATTTTCAAGATATAAGTTTCAAACACAAAAACATACGGGCCTCCGAAATTAAGAATGCTTACTATTCACAGAGTTTATACTTCCCCGACTCACTCCTCTGCCATGGCTCATGCTGAAGCGACTCTCCTCCAGTTGGTAATGAATGAATACTCGTATGAAGTTCGATGATGATTTGGAATCATGGTGCAATCCTACGTTGTTCAATTGGCTTTACCGAAGGTGAATTGGGTCTGTTTGTGGCAGTTAAAACTGTCTGGAATATGAATCGAACCAAAACTTTAGATTCCAACAGACTACCTAATTTCACATTCATGTAGCTAATGATATTGGTGGGACGAGTAATGTGCCACACTGGATGGGAGATCGAACTCCCTCAGGTCGATTACAGCCTGTTCAGTACATTCATTTCCTTGTTCGACCACACCGCCGTGCAACTGCGGCCACCGTTACGCAAAGCTTTCTTTCGATTTGACTTTGCAATCACCGAAACAAAATCAAATGGCCATTTGCACAAACTGCCCACACTGTGGGATGAGGAGATTTCTATTGGCAGTGTTGTTTTCCACTTGAACTGCTATGGTACTGCATATCCAATGACTGGAAAGAATCTCAGCACTAAAAGGTAATTAATATTAACGAAATTTTGGGTATAATATTTAAATAATTGACATTGAAAGATCACAGGTTAATGTGAGCGTGAGACAAGCCATGGAAATTGTGAAATGCTGGTGCATTAGTAACCTGTCGAGAAGCCAGAATGTTGAATTTAAGTGTACAGACGTGCATCCATTGTGTTGTAAAGGTGCTAGATGTGAGTTTGTGGGATGGAGTTCCATGCTCACTGTGCATGGTCAATTAATACAGGGCGGTTAATGTTGTTTGCGGGTGATGCTGAATTTGTTGTCCGATGATGTCCCAAATGTGCTCCAATGGAGACAAATTAAATGATGGAGCAGGCCAAGGCAACACGTCAGCACTCTGTAGAGCATGTTGAGCTACATGAGCAATATACGGTTGAGCGTTATTCTGTTGGAAATCACCCCCTTGCCTGCTTTTCATTAATGGCAGATCAACAAGTCGAATCAATGGACTGACGTACAATTTTGTAGTCATGGCACGTGGGAAACCACGGGAGTGTTCATGATGTCATACTAAATCGCATCCTAGACCGGTGTAAGTCCAGTGTGCATAGGTGGCAGACAGGTTTGTTGCAAGCCATGAACTGCTTCTAACCAACGGATGGTCATTATTGCCATCGAGGCAGAAATAGGTTTCATGTCAAAAACGCAACAGACCTGCCACCTGCTCTACAATAAGCTCTCACTTGGCACCACTGAAGTCACAAATGGTGGTGCTTCGGGTCAGTAGAATGGACGCTACGGGGTGACTCGATCGGAGCTGTCCTTGAAGTAAGCTATTTGCAGCAGTTCGTTGAGTCACTGTGGCGCCAACTGCTGCTCAAATAGCTGCTGCAGTTGCAGTAAGAAGTGCCAGAGCCATACGCCGAACACGATATTCTTCCCTCTCGGTAACGCCACATGGGTGACCGGTCTTTTTGTGACCGTACATTCTCGTGAACACCACTGCCAGCATCACGTACAGCGGCTACATTATCGCCAAATATATCTGCAGTGTCGCAGATGAAACGTCTAGCTTCTCGTAGCTCTATTACACGACCTCGTTCAAAATGTTTTGGGTTTTGACAATAGTGGGCAACGACGTTGCAGCAGTGGTAACACAAGTTCCCGTCAGATCACCGCAGTTAAGCGCTGTCGGGCGGGGATGTGTGACCATCCAGTCTGGCGACCGTTGTTGGTAACCGGGTTGAACTTAACCCTTGTGAGGCAAACTGAGGACCTACGTGACTGAGAAGTAGCGGCTCCGGTCTTTCAAACTGACATAGAGCCGGGAGACGGTGTGCTGATCACATGCATCTCCATATCCGCATCCAGTAACGCCTGTGGTCTGAGGATGACACGGAGGCCCGTCGGTACCGTTGGGCCTTCATGAGACCCAGAAAATATTAGATACAGGCTCCCAGGCAGATGCCATTTTCCTTGACTTCCGGAAGGCGTTCGATATAGTTCCGCACTGTCGCCTGATAAACAAAGTAGGAGCCTACGGAATATCAGACCAGCTGTGAGGCTGGATTGAACAGTTTTTAGCAACTAGAACACAGCATGTTGTGGTCAATGGAGAGACGTCTACAGACGTTAAAGTAACCTCTGGCATGTCACAGGGGAGTGTTATGGGACCATTGCTTTTCACAATATATATAAATGACTTAGTAGATAGTGTCGGAAGTTCCATGCGGCTTTTCGCGGATGATGGTGTAGTATACAGAGAAGTTGCAGCATTAGAAAATTGCAGCGAAATGCAGGAAGATCTGCACCGGATAGGCACTTAGTGCAGGGTGTGGCAACTGGCCCTTAACAAAGACAAATGTAATGTATTGCGAATACATAGAAAGAAGGACCCTTTGTTGTATGATTATATGATAGCGGAACAAACACTGGTAGCAGCTACTTCTGTAAAATATCTGGGAGTATGTGTTCGGAACGATTAGAAGTGGAATGATCATATAAAATTAGTTGTTGGTAAGGCGGGTGCCAGATTGAGATTCATTGGGAGAGTCCTTAGAAAATGTAGTCCAACAAGAAAGGAGGTGTTTCACAAAACACTCGTTCGACCTATACTTGAGTATTGCTCATCAGTGTGGGATCCGTACCAGATCGTGTTGACGGAGGGGATAGAGAAGATCCAAAGAAGAGCGGCGCGTTTCGTCACAGGGTTATTTGGTAACCGCGATAGCGTTACAGAGATGTTTAGCAAACTGAAGTGGCAGACTCTGCAAGAGACGCGCTCTGCATCGCGGTGTAGCTTGCTCGCAAGGTTTCGAGAGGGTGCGTTTCTGGGTGAGGTATCGAATATATTCCTTCCCCCTACTTATACTTCCCGAAAAGATCACGAATGTAAAATTAGAGAGATTCGAGCGCGCACGGAGGCTTTCCGGCAGTCGTTCTTCCCGCGAACTATACGCGACTGGAACAGGAAAGGGAGGTAATAATAGTAGCACGTCAAGTGCCCTCCGCCACACACCGTTGGATGGCTTGCGGAGTATAAATGTAGATGTAGAAAGCCTGTTCGGACAGAGTTTAGTTTAGTTAAGTTGATAATAGTGCATCTGTCGCCATAAAGAATTCTCGACTAACATCAACTCAAGACGTCCAATCTCAGAGATAACGGTCCCTCAGGACAGTTACAGCGTTTATTTAAAGCAACTCTGATTATTTATCCTCATAGCGGCGGAACTAGAGCCACTCTTATAGAACTGGTGCGAAATTTGAGTCGACATCATCTTTCAGATGTAGAAACACGCCTACCAACTCTCTTATATGTCACACAACCCCTTCTTGATGTTTTGATTTTTTTCCGTCCGTATATTAGTAGCGTTATTGTTAGACCAAGCATTGTAAGCGCGAAGTTGATGGGTTGAGATTATTGATGTTTCGTCTGTCTGCCAAAAGAATAGCTCTAATGGAGACTCAAAGTGACTCACTTCAATTTCTGACCCACGGAATATCAAATTACATTTCCACGAAACAAGCGTTGTCTGTCTTTCCAGATGGGAATAGTTTTAGCGTGGTTCTGTAGAAGCGCACTCTCCATTCGCCGGCCTCCGTACGTTGACCGCCTTTGGTCAGGTGATCACGCCTTGTGCCTATGACCTACAGCACACATAAAGACGGCAAAGGCAGGCCGAAACAGTTTTCGCAGAACGCGGTGAGTGCCATCGAGGAAGTCATCCCCGAATACTGTTTTCCTGTTTCAAGTACGATCATTCCGCCGGAAGCTTTTCGCACTTTCTAAACACAATGCGTTTTAATGAAGAGCATCTTCAGAGTTATCTCTGTGATTCACGGCAGTCCGAAAGTTGCATGTAGTGGGCTAAGGTCCAAATTCGGGTGTGGCGATACTGCATGCTATAATTCATAGCAATGTAAATGAAACAGTTGATCAGAGCTAGGTTTTTAGTTGATCATTGTGTCACCACAGAGTATTCCGTATCGTTACTGCTGCTGAATTAAGTTCCTATACATCAAATATATTAAACGATACTAACGCGTGAGCAAAACATCTCCTCAAGCAAAGGGTAGCTAAGCAAAGGGTGGCCCCAAATGTTGCCTACTATGCAACCACAATATCCGCTGCTAATTCAACGCCGGCCGGGGTGGCCGAACGGTTCTAGGCGCTACAGTCTGGAACCACGCGACCGCTACAGTCGCAGGTTCTAATCGTGCCTCGGGCATGGGTGTCTGTGATGTCCTTAGGTTAGTTAGGTTTAATTAATTCTAAGTTCTAGGGGACTGATGATCTCAGAAGTCCCACAGTGCTCAAAGCCAGTTGAACCATTTGAGCTAATGCAACGGGGGGCAGGGCTGGACGTACCCAGTAGTATTCACGGCATGAGGCTATGGAGCGTAGTTCAACTGCTTACTCTACGAGTAATTCATAACGGTGCTACAGTGCTAGTGGTGTTGATAGAAAGGAGAGCAATGGCAACGCTAAACAAAGCAAACAGTGCAAACATATGGATAACATTTCTCCAGAAAGGAAACCAAGGAATTCTGCAGGAAAGAACGTGGAGCTGAAAAACTAGCGTTTTGCAGGATGAGTCAGTGTTGTGCGTTGTGTCGTGTTTTGCTCGACTGTGAGGACAATGTACACGAGGAGCACAATGATGATGATACAGGCTTAAAAACTGAAACTGATGTCGAAACAAGTGCCGAGCATTGTAGTCATAATCCTTGTCAGACAGGAATCCACAATTCTCGTCTCTAGTGCAACATAACAAAGGACATTAGTGGTCCATAGAGCGGATACGAAGCATAATTACGTACATGAAAGATTATCTGCAGCATAGGAAAAATAATTATGAGCAAATTTCGGATAAATCCGCAGCAATATGGCCGTGCAGTGTATAAGAAGAGTGACGGATATTCGTGGGAGGGCAAGGCACGTTTGTTACAAAAACTGATGTTAGCGAGTTTCAAGGATGCTCTGTGATGCGCGTAGGATTAGTGTGATAGTGACCTATCACGTCAAACTGTGCACGACATAAGTTACAGTGATTTCAAGGGAAGCATTGGGTAGTTACATAACGTAAACAGTGACACAGAATTGGAAGACATAAGCGTCAACTTGATGATGCACAGAGAACTATGAAACCGGCGCGAAAATCTGTAGATCTGATAAACAAACGTATCCCATCGTTCAGCAAGGAATTTCTTTTCACTTCCTGCTAATCTGGAATTGAAGAGAAAATACATGCGAAAGAAACCCTGGAAATTACAGTTACCAAGAGAGTTGTATCGAGACTTTAATGAAACATAAAATATCTATAATATGAGTCTACACAAAACTTCACGTGGTTTCACCTGCACAAAGTCGGTGTCTGTATGCAGGTCTCTGTCATATTCACGAAGCTTTTCTGGACTGGCTTTTCTGGAGATTATTTAGTTTTAGTACTGATAAAAGGTTCAAAATGGCTCTGAGCACTATGGGACATCTGAGGTCATCAGTCCCCTAGAACTTATAACTACTTTGACCTGACTAACCTGACGACATCACACACATCCATACACGAAGCAGGATTCGAACCTGCGACCGTAGACGTCTAGACTGTAGTGCCTAGCACCACTTGGCCACTCAGGCCGGACCCTTTGAGAAGGCCCAAAAATTTATATTAAGTATTTAGATACATTTTTTCTTCACAATGGCTTCCTACGGTTAATAACACAATTGAATAGATCGCAAAATGCGAACGTCCACAAAAGAATTTCATAACCTGATAATGTGCTGAAGCTTCAAACGAAAGAAGCAAACAGTGCAAGGAAATCTTACGGAATTACCAAAAATACTGATTCAGAATGCTGTGAATAAAATGAAACTAGTGAACGAGAGCATTGCAAGTTCCATTTCAGCTTCTGATAACAAGAAAGGGAAAACAATCGTGCTCAGAATGGACAACATGGAATACAAAAAATATGGGAATAATATCTCGAATATGTCACCCTCAAGAGAAAACGTCATTCAGTTCATAAAAGTTGAAGGAAATGAATGCATGGTTTATTCGCTATGCTTGTACTGTAACTGATGTTTTGTCCATAAAAGCCAGAAACGACCTGCGAACGAGCTTTAAAATTTTTGAACACCTTAGAGAAGGCAGAGCCCTAACTAAGAGGAAGAGGTTCACCTACATTACTGATGGAAGGACTTTCTAGGCACCTCCTCACAAATGGCACATTTCACTCGTAGTTTATTTCCATTTTGTTTCGCACTAACGAAGCCTCTATGCTATAAGATCGTTCATGTGAGAATTAATGAGGTGTCATTCCTAGAACTGCCTACTACGTTAAATACAACGGGATCTGCAGGTAAATCTGACTCAATAAAGAACTAAACTCCGCCCGAACAGGCCATGAAGGCCGAACGGTACCGACCGGCCGCCGTGTTATCCTTGGCCCACAGGCATCACTGGATGCGTGTATGGATGGGCATGTGGAAAGCACACCGCTCTCCCTGCCGTATGTCAGCTCACAAGGGCAAATCTGACTAACGCTAATTGTAATTTTATTTCGTCTTTGAGACTGTTGTAAGGGCTTAATAACGCTTCAGAGATAGATACTGCGCAGTTCGGCTTATCTCCTGATGCACTTGCTCACCGAGTCTTGCTTAGCTTAGAAAAAATTGGGGATTACATACGCACAGCAAAACCAGAACGCTAAATGCGGGCGGAGATAAAGCAGCTCAGTCCTTACATCAGCGTGAAATAAAGAAAAAATTGTTAAGAAGTCGAGATCTAGTATGAAAATACTTTCAGATAACATGAATTAAACATTCGCAGATGACACCTAATTAATGGTTATTGATGTTGTTCATAGATACCTCTCAGCAGCTGCAGTGTCTGATTCATTTCACCAAAAAATAATCGAAATCTGTAAAAAAGTTCTATGAATCTCATGTTACCTGTTTCAATAGATTAATCTGCCTTCTTCAGAAGTGTGTACAGGCTACAATCATAAGAAAGCCAACGTCACATAAGGATCGGATAATAAAGATATCCTATAAACAATCAGTAAATAATATGGAAAGTTCGTTAAAACAAATCAGAAAAGTGTTACAGGTTTGTTAAAACGGATGTACAGCTGTTCAGCATTCGAAAAGACAACATACTTCTTTTATTGAAATAGCTAATAGTATCAGACCGCTAATGATACGTAATATATGTTAGGAATAGTAACCAACAGACTGATCGGGCCTATATGCAAAACTAGCTTAGCGCCCGCTGGTTTGTTCGGGTAGACTGTGTGGTCCGCAAGGATTTCTTTTTCTTTTTCTTTGACCTAAATTTTTTGTTGTTCGCACATTGCAGCAACTTCTAAACTTTTGGAGGCTAAATAGGTTTATAGAAGCGTGGTCTT
Source organism: Schistocerca gregaria (assembly GCF_023897955.1). Taxonomy (NCBI): domain Eukaryota; kingdom Metazoa; phylum Arthropoda; class Insecta; order Orthoptera; family Acrididae; genus Schistocerca; species Schistocerca gregaria. The sequence goes on from NC_064920.1 coordinate 101,891,195, forward strand.
TTCCGAATGTACTTCTGACCAAAAATTGATTCTAGTAGCTGGAGTCCAATTCATCATGTCCTTTGTGTTCTTGGGGGGATATTGCCAAAAAAACTTTCATCCCCTAACACTAATTCCTTTCTTTCTACCCGTGAGGTCAGTTGTAGCTTTCAAAATGTTTTAATAGTTTCCTTAACAACGATTTGTTTTCAAAACAATTTCACACACTATTTTACCCCCTTCGTGGTTGAATTTCTAAAAATACTGAAACAACAGTTTTTATTTCTGACTGAGAAATCGAATACCAATTTTCGTAGTTCCAGGTTGAAAATTGCCTTAATAAAGGTTATATTTTCTAAAAGCGTTTCACCTCCTATTTCATCCCCTTAGGAGTAGAATTTCGGACAATCGCTTCTTAAACGATGCCTACAGTATGAGATCCACACATCTCCAATTTCAAGTTTCTGTCCCTAGCGGTTTAGGCTAGGCGAATATGAGTCAATGAATCCGTCTGAAGTTGTTTCACCCCATTTAAGAGTTGAATTAAGAAAAACAACAGTGAAAGATCTGTCTTTTTTTTAAATTTCTAACCGAGTAGCCAAAAATAATTTTCAAAAACTCTTTCACAGTTACAGATTTTCATAGATCATTTCAGCACCTAATTCACTCCCTTAGGGGATGAATTTCCAAAAGCAGTGAGATGGGTATTTTTTTTTTATTAATCGCACAGATGTCAAATAAAAATTTCAGAGATTTAGCTTTCATCCCCTCTTTCACCCTCATATGGGTTGAATTTACAAAATCTCTTCTATTTATTGTAGCTGCAAATTTTCATAGATTTAGGTTAACAATCTTTCATGATGAAATATTTTCATAGTACACTTCATCTCCTTTATTTGAACTGAGAAGCCAAGTACTTGTTCTCATAATGTAGCTTTAAAAATACTTCAGTAATTTTTAATATAGGATTTGTTTTCAAAAGAAACTTCCACCCATTAGTTCACCCTCATTTTCAAAAATGCTGAAACATATATTTCCTTATTTCTAACCGATAAACGAGATGCTCGTTTTCGGAAGTCTATCTTCAGAACTCCCTTAATAACGACATTTTTTCACAAAAGTTCTTATCCCCTATTTCACAACCTTAGGGGCGACATTTCGGCAAATCTCGTTGTAAACGACTACTGCAGTATGAGACTAACAACTTTTCCTAATGTAAAGTTTCTACCCTTAGTGATTTGTGCCCACCGACGATGAGTCACTGAGTCAGTTAGTCGGGAGGTTGCCTTTTATATACAGAGAGGTACGCTACAGCCCATAGAACCTTAATATAAGTATATGGAGCTGGAGCGCCAGTATCCACAGAATCTTATGAAACAAAGTAAACTGTTTGTCACAACCCAAAAAGAAGACAAGTGAAAATTGAATCAAATGTTCAAAGACCAGCCAAGAATATAAATAAAATTATTTATGCACGGAAAGGTAGCTAGTAAAGTTAGGCGAAGAATTGTATTCCATTAACAGCTGATGGGGGTGACACGATACGATGCAGCAGCACAATTCACTAAACTTTCCAGTATGCTGGAGATTAAGCCAGCAGCCGGCTTCGAGTCAGTCGTAACGCCAGGTAAGTTGGCTGCGCTCAGACCAGAATCCCAGGGAGGGGAGACCACCGACCCGAAAGCATGTGAGGAGGGTAGTTCATGTTTACAAGTTGAAATAGTATGCAACACCCAAAACTCTTATATGTTCTAATTAAATCCTAGTGTAAACATATTTAAAAGCTAGTACAACGACAAAACATTACCTTAATGTAAACAGTTTAACAGTAACATAGTTACACACTGTACAACACTGTAGCCCAAAGCTATGAGTTGAAGGCGCAGCTACAATAAGATACTTGCAACATTAAATGGCGCTAGTACATACGAAATTGAGAGATAAAAAATTTGTCAGGAGTTACCTAAAAATATGTGCACTAGCCACTTCCTAATTTCTATCTATTGAAACATTTTATTATGAAACGTATTCGCAAATTTTGAATACGATTACGCAACAGATACACAGTCTGCCAGGAACCTATGGAAATTAGTGTCAGAGTGGGACTCGAACCCAGATTTTCTAACTGTCGCAAGTGGGTACCCCAAACACTTCGGCTATCCGAAGCCTCTTCCGTGAACGACTCATACCTCCATATGTCCCAGTGTCCACATCCCACGCTGCTCGCACGATTTGTGATTTCCACACAGGGACAGACCTATTCATGAGGGTTACTAAGAAAACAATGCACCGCATTTTTTTTTCCTCAGCCGAAAACAATGCTACAAATGCGAAACGTTACATGTTATTTGAAGTCTCCTGAGAGCGCTCCAAGTTTCCGTCATTTCCGACAGATGGCGTAGCTGCAGAACATTTTCAAAATGGCGTCTGTAGGTGATGTAGGTTACAAGCAAAGTGCCCTCATTGAATTTTTAACTGCACAGAAAGAAACTGTGTGAAATTTTCACAGACGCTTGTGCAAAGTCGATGGAGCATCTGCTGTCGACAGAAGAACAGTTAGTCCCACAAGCTGCGGCACTGTCGCGAATAAAACAATGACCCGTATATGCAATATGTTTCCTTTACTTTACGTCTATGATCACAAATTTTTTGTTAACAGATTACCGGTTTCGGTCTAAAATGACCATCATCAGATCTGTTTCATAAAAACGCAGAGGAGCTCCACGATATGCAGCGGTCGGGCAGACCATCCCCGGCTGTCACACCTGACATGTAGCAGCACGCTGATGTTGTCATTCGCGAGGACATATTCATTACGACTGGACAGTGGAAGACGTTTTGAGAACGATGAGGAGGTGATTCACACAGTGAAGCACTGGCTCCGCCACCAGGACAAGGGTTGGTTTCGCGCTAGAGGTAGGCCATAGAAGGGGATAGAGATTACGGGGAAAAACATAGTATATAGATAAAACACCATTCTGTCGTGTGTGTAATTCTCGTTATGTTCAATAAAGAATTGTTGAAGACTAAAATGCGACACAGTACTTTTTAGAAAACTTTCGTAGTTTTCGCGTCACGTTAACTTCGCTTTTGCATGTAACATATTAGTGCAGTGACTGAATTTTACAGTGTCGGTATAGTTCGATGCATGGTTCCTTCGGACATACATTCGTGTCTGACGGAACATTGCACTGAACTATACAGATACTGAAAAATACAGGCACTACATTAATGTATTACAACATTAGTTCGACACAATCGCCAAACAATTTGTTGTTCAGTGCCTGCTGATCATTCAGTAAATCCTTAAAATTAATGCAGGAATGTTTATATACTGAGCTGCAAAAATCGTAGAATAGCGATGTTCACGTACACAGATGGCGATAGTATCGCGTAAAAAAGGTATAAAGGGGCAGTGCATTGGTGGAGCCCATTTTGTAGTTAGGTGATTCATGTGAAATACTTTCCGGCGTGATTATTGCCGCAGTAACACACTTTGAACGCGGAATGGTAGTTGGAGCTAGATGCATGGACCTCCCATTTCGGAAATCGTTAGAGAATTCAATATTCCGAGATCCACATTGTCAAGAGCGTGTCGAGAATATCAAATTTCAGCGTTACCTCTCACCACCGACAACAAAGTGTTCCACTTCTTTTACTTGACGACCGACACCCGAGATGTTAGCGTAGAATTGTCTGTACTAACAGACAAGCAACAGTGCGTGAAATAACCGCAGAAATCATTGTGCAACCTATGAGAAACGTATATGTTTGGACAGTGCAGCGAAATTTAGCGTTAATGGGCTATGGTAGCAGACAACTAACGCAAGCGCCTTTGACAACAGCACGACATCGCCTGTAGCACCTCTTCTGGGTTCGTGACCATATCGGTTGAACCATACACGACTGGAAAACCGTGGTCTGCTCTGATAAGTCCCGATTTCAGTTGCTAAGAGTTGGTGGTAGGGTTCGAGTTTGGGGCAGACGTCACGAAGCCACGGAAGCAAGTTGTCAATAAGGCAATGTGCAAACTGGAGGTGTCTTCCATAATGGTGTGGGCTTTGCTCACAGGAAATGGACTAGTTTGTCTAGATATTTGGTAACTTGGAGACCATTTGCAGCCATTTAGGAACGTCGTGTTCCCGAACAAGGATGGAATATTTATGGATAACAATACGCCTTGTCACCAGGCCATAAATGTTCGCTGTTGGTTTAAAAAAAAATTCTGGACAATTTAAGTGACTATTTGGGCGACCTAGTTAACCCAGCGCTAACATTTATGTGACGTAACCGAGGGAACAGTTCGTGCGCAGAATCCTGGAGCAGCAACAATTTCGCATTTATGGGCGGCTACAGAGGCGGCAGCGAACGACTCCTTGAGTCCATGCTCCGTCGACTTGCTGCATCATACTATGCAAAAGGGGGTGCGACACGATGTCAGGAGGTACCCCACGACTTTTGTCAACGCAGTGTATATTTCGAACTCTTTATTTGCAGCCTTTGACAGATATAGGCATAGTATTTGTAATAATGGGAACGGTGCTCTCCGGCGCACACAGTGGCAAAGAGTAGGTGCAGAAGATGAAAACAGACAGTGGTAACAACTACTTTATTGACTTCTGAGTCTGTGGGCATACATGCATTGCGCACAGGATGCGGCAGTGGCGGCTGTCGGTGAATCCAGGTCGCGGTGGGCGGACGAAGGCGTACTGGTGTCAGTTCTTCCGGTCAACACTGCTTAGTGGCGCATTGTTAACAGCGTATTGTTGCGTCTTTGTGCTGCTTCAGAGGGCGGCGACTTTGCTCACGTAACGGCTGTCGGAACGAATCAGCGAAGCCGGCCGCGGTGGTCTAGCGGTTCTAGGTGCTCAGTCCGCAACCGCGAGACTGCTACGGTCGTAGGCTTGAATGCTGCCTCGGGCATGGATGTGTGTGATGTCCTTAGGTTAGTTTGGTTTAAGTAGTTCTAAGTTCTAGGGGACTGATGACCACAGATGTTAAGTCCCATAGTGCTCAGAGCCATTTTTGAACCAGCTGAACGAACCTCAGTAGTAGCAGTGGTGGTCCTGAGTCTGGACCTGGGACTAATGACTGGAGTGTGTAGGTTGGTGCATTCGGACCCTCATAACTCCAAGTTGAGAGGACGTTAGCTCGACCCATTTCCAGGCTGCGAGTGCTGATTTTTGGTCGTGCCTGGATGGTGGAAGGACACTGTTGGCCTCACAGAGGCAGCCAACAAACAGCAGATGTTGTTTCGAAGCTTAGCAATCGCAACATCCACAGCCTGGCCAGATTGTCAGTTTTTATACACATCAAGGCAGGTATGTTGCACTGAGGTCATGTACACATCCTGCAGAGCACTGCTGAAACGTCCCAAAACTTTGCATATTACCCCAGTGCGCGGTCCTTAGTTGCTGAGACCGTGGCGTGGCATAAGTGATGAGATAGCGAGTGTTGACAAGCGCCCAGAATTTGACATCGACTCCAGACTCATGCCTGCATGGCTGAACTCCTTGCTTATTGAAGTAATTACCCACCGATTTCCTGTTTGTATAAATTATACGTGAAACTGAGGTGCTACTACCTGTACAGTTTCCACTTCACAAACTCCTAATCAAAACACAAGTGCGGCACACAAATTCTAGTTAGATGCTATATGTGTGTATTCTTTATTCATCGCTTTATATTTACACTTTTTAGAGCATTCCACATTATAGAGGATCAGTCACTGTGTTTTTGATTCTTGCTTTGCGTTGTGGTTGGCAGAAGAGCCAACATCATGCTACTAAAGGAGGCCAAAAGGCACGCGTTTTAGCTCACGCAGGCTGGCGTGAGGTCTGAAACAGGACAAGGAAAATTGAATTTAGAAAAACGGACGTAGCTGGTGGAATACTTAACATTAATCCATTAATGATCAACGTCGGTTTTGACGGTACATGATTCACAATATCAATAGTAACTGATAATGGCGCCTTTCTGGTAGCAAATGACGTAGCTGAAGGCTATGCTAAACAATCGTCTCGGCAAATGAGAACATAAGTAGGCAGTGAACCATCGCTAGCAAAGTCGGCTGTACAACTGGGGCGAGTGCTAGGAAGTCTCTCTAGACCTGCCGTGTGGCGGCGCTAGGTCTGCAATCACTGATAATGGCGACACGCGGGTCCGACGTATACCAACGGACCGTGGCCGATTTAATGGCTACCACCTAGGAAGTGTGGTGTCTGGCGGTGACACCACATTCCTTCCCGGCAAATCGTCGTACGGTTGTGGCATAATGCTTCCGCCCGCCGTGGGGAGGACCCCATGTTGACTTATGCGACAAGGTGGGGACCCTAACAACAGGCGAGGCTGTGCCACCCGCACACTGCCATTCGGACCGCGGGGAGCTAGGAAACGCCTGAATACCTGCTCCAGGGTGTACGCCAATATGCGGTGTATGCGCCCGTAGAGAGACAGGAGGGGCCGAAAGGTCGACCTCCATCGGGCCGGGGCACCCGCCGGGCGAAGACGACATATGGTCCGGAGCGGGCAAGAGTTCCATGTCGGAGGACAACTGGTCACGGGAAGCGATCGGCGACGCGTGACCCAGGGAGGCGCAGAGCGGGTGCTGCGAAGCGTCCACTGCAGGCGTCGCCGGCGAGAGAACAGACGGCGGCGTCGGCGCGTCGCCATGGGGAAAAATGGAAGGCACCCCCACCGCTTGGAAGCGCCCAGACGGAGGCTGCGGGAGAGGGGTGGAGATTATATAAAGACGGCATCCATGAGAAATCAACCAGATACCAAGAACGAATGAAGATGGCAAGAAGTCGGCTTGCCGAAATGTCACGCCTTTAGGACGACGCTAACTGACTGAATACAGGAGAAATTTCAATATTTAGCAGTGTCTTTTGGAGGAAAGAGGGATCAAAGAATACCTAAAGCTCTTCACTGAAATTAATAGTAGGGTTCTTGCTGACGGTATGAATGTTATTTTCAGACGAGACTTCTAGCGATTCGTTAACACAGTCGTCCTTACACAAGTTGACAGAAGAATTGCTTGTATATGTCCTGATGATGAGTGCATTTTCTCATCTGAGCTTATTATTAATACACTGAACTGGAACTAATACTATTAATTTATTTCGCGACAAGCTCATTAACATAGCAACTTGTCTTAGCTCGTTCACATCGGTCAAGCTTAACATACTCCACAGCATCTTCCATCTAAACGGCAAGTTTAGTAGCAGTAGCCTTGTGTAGGGAAGTTTTACCGTTATATTTAAGACGCTTACTGCGAAAGTGAAAGTAATATTCGTCAGATGATAAGTTGGTCTTTTTAACGGTTCTCTAATACAAAGAAAATTTTGGGGTATTTTCAGCTGCATTCCTTTTGTGACAATGCGTTTTTAGGGCATATTCAAGGACTGAAATTCTTTAATAGTGTTGCTGAATTATCAAATCCCCATCCACAATAAGTAAATTAGAAACTGACCTGAAAATAATGTCTAACTGCAGTACATGCAATAATCTACAAAATTATAGATATGAAAGGTAAGTGTTAGAGTTTGGAGGGTCTCTTCCGCCATTTAGTTCACATATTTCATCGTTAATTAAGTAGCAGTGAATGAAACGGTGAGTCTCCTAACATTACCGCTGGATGTATTTCGTAAACCACATCAAATACTGACGAACCGATTCCACAGACCGAACGTGAGAAGGGCTAGTGTAATTGGTTAATACAAACCATAAAAAATGCACGGAAGTATGTTTTTTAACACAAACCTTCGTTTTTTGAAATGGAACCCCGTTAGTTTTGTTAGCACATCTGAACATATAAACAAATAAGTAATCAGTGCCTTTAGTTGCATTGTAAAATGTTAATTACATACGGAGATATTGTAACCTAAAGTTGACGCTTGAGTACCACTCCTCCACTGTTCGATCGTGTGTATCGGAGAGCATCGAATTACGTAGGGATCCAAAGGGAACGGTGATGGACCTTAGGTACAGAAGAGACTGGAACAGCACATTACGTCCACATGCTAACGCCTTTTTATTGGTCTTTTTCACTGACGCACATGTACATTACCATGAGGGGTGAGGTACACGTACACACGTGGTTTCTGTTTTCAATTACGGAGTGTCCCGACATTTCAGGCCAATAGATGTTCAATGTGGTGGCCATCATTAGCTGCACAGAATTGCAATCTCTGACGTAATGAATGTCGTTCACGCCGCAGTACATCTGGTGTAATGTCACCGCAGGCTGCCACAGTACGTTGTTTCATATCCTCTGGGGTTGTAGGCACATCACGGTACACATTCTCCTTTAACGTACCTCACAGAAAGAAGTCCAGAGGTGTAAGATCAGGAGAACAGGCTGTCCAGTTTATGCGTCCTCCACGTCCTATGAAACGCCCGTCGAACATCCTGGCAAGGGTCAGCCTAGCGTTAATTGCGGAATGTGCAGGTGCACCATCATACGTCGACGCATTTCCAGTGGGACATTTTCGAGCAACGTTGGCAGATCATTCTGGAGAAACGCGATGTATGTTGCAGCTGTTTGGGCCCCTGCAAAGAAGTGAAGATCAATGAGGTGGCCGCCAATGATTCCGCACCATACATTTACAGAACACTGTCGCTGTCGCACTACCTGTCTGAGTCAGCCAGGATTGTCCACGGACCAGTAATGCATGTTCCGTAGATTCACTGTCCCGTTGTTTGTGAAACCCGGTAGCGCCATGGTCTGATGCATTAGCGGCAATTAGCTAAAGTTTCAAGATTCCTGGAGACGCGGCTGGCAGCCACATGCGAGTTTCAGGAAACAGAACGTGAGTGAGCAGCAGTCACGTCATAACGCATCGGAGTGGAGATCAACAATTTGGATGTGTGTGAGGAGCCACAGCGTATGTTTACAGTTGGCTTCGTGTGCCGAACCTGTGTCTGCAGCTCGTAAAAATGCTAATTAAATTTTAATAGACACATGATTAGAAACTAGTATAGTGCTATGATATTCCCCCAATGTAGACGTTCAGGCAGGATATCTTGAGAGAGTTAAACGCTTTCCTAGCTCGTTGCCGAATGCTTCGTATTGAAATCGAACTTAGCACAAAAGAAAGTCCATGATGTCTGCAGGTCTGTAGTCCGCAGTTTCTGTTCTGACACCACTACAAAATTAAATGTCTTGAGCCAACCATAGGGCTCCTTACAAAATTTAAACATCTTCACCTGTGATCTCCTTCAGGACCCAACAACTGTCTGCTATGCTGTGTATGTTTTGTTTTCCTCCTGGCTTCACAGATCTGTTTCTTTTTCAAAAGAGATTCCTTAAGCTTCTCACTTTCTGAAGGTTTACAGTGTGCTGGGCACTCTCTCTCTCTCTCTCTCTCTCTCTCTCTCTCTCTCTCTCTCTCTCTCTCTCTCTTTTGGTCTACCACCCTCACAGAGGACGCCTGGTGTGTTCAAATCTGTCGAAAAAATAAACAGTGTTCTGGTTCTAGTCTGTATTAGCCTCAATACTAGATTTCAGCACAAACATTTTTACTCCCTGTGGTCTACATTCCCCTTGGGGCTCTTCTTCATTGCCAGCTAACCATATCAAGTTACAGAATTAAAGAAAGAATTACTAGTTGATTCTGGAATTATTAGTATTAGATTTAATTATGTGCATACTTTCATGCAGCATTAATTACTTAAATGGACTGGGTCCTCTCACTGTAGTAATGGTATATTCATAAGGTGACAGAGCAGTTTCGGAAAAACTGTCCTGTAACAAGACGTTGCTGCGCTAGTCTTAGTCGTAGAATAGGGGAATTTTGTTAAAATTCAATAAAGGCGCGGTAGTAGGGTGATGAAATCTGGGGCCGCTGGCAGTGTGTTGTAATAGTCGGCAGCGGATAGGCCGGGCAGAGTAAACAGGGCGTGGGGCTGCGACGGCGTTATTGCACGCATGATGTGTTTGGTGCGAAGCATCAGTGAGGCTGCTAACCGCAGCATTGCCTGAAGTTGTTGCAATGTATAAGGCGAGGCAGTAGGCCAGACCCAGGAGGGCGATGTGTAAATGGCTGATGAGTCAGGATTTACCCCTGCCATAGGTTCTGTCTCTCTCTCTGACACTACGTCAGAAGCGATGGATAAAGCAGTATAAATAGACGGGCAGTTTTAGCTAGGGGCAAGTGTGTGCCAGGTCAGTCGAGAGACGGGTCGGACCTGTGCTGGTCTACCCTTATAAGGGACAGTCTGGTCGAAATATTCTATGTAAATCTGTTCTTTGTTTGTATGTACTTCTTCGGGCTGTATTCCACTTTTGGGCACACAACACCGGGGTGGGATGGAATGGCAGCTGGGTACTTGGAGACTGCACGGTCTGCCTGAAGGAGGGCAGTGACAGCGGTCTGCAGCGGGCCCAGAATGGGCCACATTCGCTTCTCACCTGGTGCACCGGGGTCTGGGCGAGGCGAGCACTGCAGGAGGCGTGGTAGCGCTGCGGCAGTTCAAGATTCGGTGACGGCTGTTGCCATCCAGCAAGCACCACTAGCTGCAAGTTGCGGCACGGCGTCCAGGAGGGCGCGGGTTCGAGTCCGCTCCTATCCTGGGAGCAGCAGCAACCGAGAGCAACGGGTGACCAGTACACCCACCTTCATCCCATGGTCACACAGACCAGGCCAAACGGTGCGGAGGGCAGCGAGGACCAGGGACTGTAGCAGGCTCAGGAATCGCGAGCATCGGTGTTTTGAGGAGGGTGGATAAATATTTGGGAATACAAAGATTTAAGAAAATTTCATATATAAAGCTATTGGTAATTGTTAAAAAAAACTTGACTGGGTAATGGTAGAGTAAAAATAAGAAGAGTAACTAGTGATATTCGATATGGAAGTGTTTTTGTATGTATGGAATTGTACAATGTGTGATCAAAAGTATTCGGAGACCCCCAAAAACATACTTTTTCATATTAGATGCTATGTGCTGCCATCTATTGCCAGGTACTCCATATCAGCGACCTCAGTAGTCATTAGACATCGTGAGAGAGCAGAATGGGGCGCTAAGTGGAACTCATGGACTTCGATCGTGGTCAGGTGATTGGGTGTCACTTGTGTCATACTTCTGTATGCGATATTCCTACACTCTTAAACATCCCTAGGTCCATGGTTTCCGATGTGATAGTGAAATGGAAACATAAAGGGAGCACAAAAGCGTACAGGCGGACCTCGTCTGTTGACAGACGGATACCACCAACAATTGAAGCGGGTCGTAATGTATAATAGGCAGGCATCTATCCAGATCATCACACAGTAATTCCGAACTGAATGAGGATCCATTGCAAGTACTATGGCAGTTAAGCGGGAGGTGAGAAAACTTGGCTTACATGGTCGAGCGTTTGCTCACAAGCCGCACATCACGCCGGTAAATGCCAATCGACGTCCAGCTTGGTGTAAGGAGCCTAAACATTGGACATTGGACAATTGAACAGTGGAAAAACGTTGTGCGGAGTGACGAATCACGGTACACAATATGGCGATCCGATGGCAGGGTGTGGGTATGGCAGATGCCCGGTGAACGTCATCTGCCACATGTGTAGTGCCAACAGTAAAACTCGGAGGTGGTGGTGTTTAGCTGTGGCTTCGTTTTTCATGGAGACGCTTGCACCCCTTGTTGTTTTGCGTGGCACTATCACAACACAGGCCTACATTGACGTTTTAAGCACCTTATTGCTTCCCATTGTTTAAGAGCAATTCGGGGTTGGCGATTGCATCTCTCAACACGACCGAGCACCCGTTGATAATGCACTTCCTGTGGCGGAGTGGTTACACTACAATAATATCCCTGTAAAGGACTCGCCTGCACAGAGTCCTGACCTGAATCCTACAGAAAACCTTTGTGATGTTTTGGAACGCTGACTTCGTGTCAGGCCTCACCGACCGACATTGATACCTCCTCTCAGTGCAGTACTCCATGAAGAATGGGCTGTCATTCCCCAAGAAACCTTCCAGCACCTGATTGAACCCATGCCTACAAGAGTGGAAGGTGTCATCTAGGCTAAGAGTGGGACAACAACATATCGAATTATAGCATTACCGATGGAAGGTGCCATGAACTTGTGTCATTTTCAGCCAGGTGTACGATACATTTGATAACATTGTGTATGTATAAATGAGAATGTAAATTTCGTGGTCTGAGGACTATTTATGATCTGTTAGGGAGATGGCACTTGAGGACTATTTATGATCTGTTAGGGAGATGGCACTTATTACGGTGTATGATTAAATACATTCATGTTCAGAGAAAATGGAAGGCATTGAACGATTAGAGACAGTACATTCATACACACAGGACATGTACACTAGCTTGTTCTTCAGTAATTATTTGCATTTGAACCGTGTCGACCCGCTGGTTCAGGGTCAGCACCGATGTCATTGCGCACCACCATCGTGGTAAAATGTGCCAGCGGCTCTTATAAACCGAAGGTAATGGATCAGTGTGACTTGAGCATACATGCAGGATGCCTCACAGATTGATGCCTTAACTGTACCATCAAAACAATGTGTTTGAAAAACGGCGCATTATTAGCATGACAGAATATCATGCATCCACCCAGCAAAGTGCTGCTTGTGTGGGATGAAGTGTGGTGGTGGTAGTGGTTAGTGTTTAACGTCCCGTCGACAACGAGGTCATTAGAGACGGAGCGCAAGCTCGGGTTACGGAAGGATTGGGAAGGAAATCGGCCGTGCCCTTTCAAAGGAACCATCCCGGCATTTGCCTGAAACGATTTAGGGAAATCACGGAAAACCTAAATCAGGAGAGCCGGAGACGGGATTGAACCGTCGTCCTCCCGAATGCGAGTCCAGTATGCTAACCACCGCGCCACCTCGCTCGGTGATGAAGTGTATCAGCATGTGTGCAGAATGGTAACAGAGAACAAAACCAGATGGGCCATGTCGTATCGCCCACACCCCCCACCCCCACTCCCAAAGGAGATCGGCACCTCATTCGAAAGCTATTGTGGGACAGATCTGCATCCTCCTCAGCTCTGGCACAACAGTGGAACAGTGTAATATATCTTACACTATCGTGGCACACAGTTTGTCGTCGTCATCTCCGGCATGTGTCGTCCACCTCCCCATTTACCTTTGATGACTTTACAGACGACGTCACTGTGGACGGGAATGGCAGTAGATAGTGTTTTCAGGTTCAGATTGTCTCAAAATGTTGGCCAAATTTTGGTTCGCCGCAGACAGCTGGAGTGCCCCCAAAGTGACTGCATTCAAACAAGACATACAGCACCAACTCGATGATAACATTAGCTTGGTAGGAAAGAACGTTGTGCGCAATTTTGGCTCGGTTGCAAATAGTGCAGTTCACGACAAAAGTCAATGGCTTGTAGAAAATAAACTAACGCTAAATTACAGTAAGACTCAGTATCTGTGTTAGAAACTGTAAAAACTGACAGGTTTCAGATAGATTACGTAATGGTAAGACAGAGATTTAGGAACCAGGTTTTAAATGGTAAGACATTTCCAGGGGCAGATGTGGACTCTGAGCAACATCTGTTGGTTAAGAACTGTAGATTAAAACTGAAGAAACTGCAAAAAGGTGGGTATTTAATGAGATGGTACCTGGATAAACTGAAAGAACCAGAGGTTGTACAGCGTTTCAGGGAGAGCATAAGGGAACAATTGACAGGAATGGGGGAAAAAATACAGTACAAGAATGGGTAGCTTTGAGAGATGAAGTAGTGAAGGCAGCAGAGGACCTAGTAGGTAAAAAGACGAGGGCTAGTAGAAATCCTTGGGTAACAGAAGAAGTACTGTATTTAACTGATGAAAGGAGAAAATATAAAAATGCAGTAAATGAAGCAGGCAAATAGAAATACAAATTTCTCAAAAACGAGATCGACAGGAAGTGCAAAATGGCTAAGCAGGGATGGGTAAAGGACAAATGTAAAGATGTAGAGGGTTATCTCACTAGGGGTAAGATACATACTGTCTACAGGAAAATTAAAGAGACCTTTGGAAAAAAGAGAACCACTTGTATGAATATCAAGAGCTCAGATGGAAACTCAGTCCTAAGTAAAGAAGGGAAAGCAGAAAGGTGGATGGAGTATATAGAGGGCCTATACAAGGGCAATGTACTGAAGGACCATGTTTTTGAAATGGAAGAGGATGAAGAATATAGGAGATGAGATACTGCGTGAAGAGTTTGACAGAACACTGAAAGACCTGAGTCGAAATAAGGCCCCAGGAGTAGGCAACATGGCCTTGGCAGAGCCAATCCTGACAAAACTCTACAATCTGGTGAGCAAGATGTATGAGACAGGCGAAATACCCTCAAACGGCAAGAAGAATATAATAATTCCGATCCCAAACTAAGCAAGAGGTGACAGATGTGAAAATTAGTGAACAATCAGTTTGATAAGTCACAGCTGCAAAATACTAACGCGTATTCTCTACAGAAGAATGGAAAAACTGGTAGAAGCGGACCTCGGGGAAGATCAGTTTGGATTCCGTAGAAATATTGGAATACGTGAGGCAATACTGACCCTACGACTTATCTTAGAAAATAGATTAAGGAAAGGCAAACCTACGTTTCTAGCGATTTTAGACTTAGAGAAAGCTTTTGACAATGTTGACTGGAATACTCTCTTTCAAATTCTTAAGGTGGCAGGGGTAAAATACAGAATTGTACAATTTGTGCAGAAACCAGATGGCAGTTACAAGAGTCGAGAGGCAGGAAAGTGAAGCAGTGGTTGGGAAGGGAGTGAGACAGGGTTGTAGCCTATCCCCGATGTTATTCAATCTGTATATTGAGCAAGCAGTAAAGGAAACAAAAGAAAAATTCGGAGTAGGTATTAAAATCCATGGAGAAGAAATTAAAACTTTGAGGTTCGCCGATGACATTGTAATTCTGTCAGAGACAGCAAAGGACTTGGAAGAGCAGTTGAACGGAATGGACAGTGTCATGAAAGGAGGGTATAAGAAGAACATCAACGAAAGCAAAACAAGGATAATGGAATGCAGTCGAATTAAGTCGGGTGATGCTCAGGGTATTAGATTAGGAAATGAGATACATAAAGTAGTAAAGGAGTTTTGCTAATTGTGGAACAAAATAACTGATGATGGTCGAAGTAGAGAGGATATCAAATGTAGACTGGCAACGGCAAGGAAACCGTTTCTGAAGAAGAGAAATTTGTTAATATCGAGTATAGATTTAAGTGTCAGGAAGCCGTTTCTGAAAGTATTTGTATGGAGTGTAGTCATGTATGGAACTGAAACATGGACAATGACTAGTTTGGACAAGAAGAGAATAGAAGCTTTCGAAATGTGGTGCTACAGGAGAATGCTGAAGATTAGATGGGTAGATCATATAACTAATGACGAGGTACTGAATAGGATTGGGGAGAAGAGAAGTTTGTGGCACAACTTAACTAGAAGAAGGGATAGGTTGGTAGGACATGTTCTGAGGCATCAAGGTATCACCAATTTAGTATTGGACGGCAGCGTGGAGGGTGAGAATCGTAGAGGGAGACCAAGAGATGAATACACTAAGCAGATTCAGATGGATGTAGGTTGCAGTAGGTACTGGGAGATGAAGAAGCTTGCACAGGATAGAGTAGCATGGAGAGCTGAATCAATCCAGTCTCAGGACTGAAGACCACAACAACAACACACAATTCAACAAAACCTGACGTTTTAATTGCACAGAATATATGGTTAGTGAAACTGAACAGGTGTTCACATAGATAGTAAACTATTGTGGAAAGCCTACGTTCAGGATATTGTTCAAAGACTTGATGCTGCCATTTTTAATATTCGAATGGTATATGAAGTGAGTGATCGTTCGACACGAAAATTAGTCTACTTTGCTTATTTGTATTCGCTTATTATGTATGGAATTATATTTCTGGGCAACTCTTCCTATTCTAAAAGGATATTTTTGGCTCAGAAACGGGAGTTTCGGGCTACAAGTGGTGTAAGCTCACGAACCTCTTGTCGACCCCTGTTCATGAATGTGGGTATTTTGACATTGGCCTCTCAATATATATACAATCCTTACTGTCATTTCTTGTTAACAATATTATTTTATTCCCAAGAATAAGCAGCCTTTACTCAGTTAATACTCGGCAGAAATCAAACCTGCATTTGTATAGGACTTCCTTAATTCTTGTGCACAAAGGTGTGGAGTGTACTGCTGCAGCCATTTTCAATAGGCTACCGATAGAATTCAAAAACCTTACCTGTAATCTACGTGCTTTCAAATCGGTACTGAAAAGTTTCCTAATGCATCACTCCATCTGTTCTGTCGAGGAGATCAGCGCCCTTCGATACTTGCACCCATACTTATCGAAGCGTTAGGTGTTTCAGCAGCAGCGGCAGTCGACGCAGCAGAGCAGTAGCAGCAGGGGAGCAGCCCCGAGGCAGCAGCAGCAGCAGCAGCAGCAGTCCCGGCGCAAGCAGCAGTGCCAGCTGCTCCACGCAGCGCCAGAAGGTCCCTTGCAACGCCAGCGGGTTCCAGCGCCAGCCCAGCAGCCCAGCAGCCCGGCTGCTCAGCAGTCCAGGGACAGCTGTGGACCCGGTCAGCCCATCGCCGCCCCCCCGGAAGCGGTTCTTCATCCCTTGCGGTCGCCCTCCCATTGGCTGCAGCAGATTGGGACTTTGGCCCTAGAAGGCGCCTTTATCTCCCCATCTTCGTCCCCATCATTTACTTCATCTTTGTCTCCATCTTCGCTTCCGTCTTCGCCTCCAACTTGATCTTCGAGAGTGACCCATCACTATCTTCGTCCCTTGTTTGTCCGTGTCTCCTGTCCTGTTTTTCCCTTCATCCACTAATCCTCTTTGCCATGAGTACCCCCACCACCACTGCAACCATCACAGCCATCATATACACTTCCTCATCCGCCTCCCACTTCTCACCCTCCCCACTCCTGCGCCCTTCGTCTCCCCATCCCCTGCTCGTTCCCCCCTAGCCTCTTCCTCTGATCCCTGCCCACCAATCCCCCACACCGTTTCCACCGTACTTGTTGCCCCCACAAGGGTGGTGGCCTGGAGGGCACATCTCCTGCAGGATGTATCTGAGGACATGTATCAAGCCCTACTCCTGAAGTAGGGTTCGACAACAGCGTCATAAAATGGTGCCAGTATATCGAGGCAATGCATCAAAAAAGAAGTTTGAACGGCTTCCGAACATCGTATCGATGTCTGTGATGGAGGAAGCACCTAATTTCAATTTCACAAGTATTCTTCGTCAGATAGGAAGAGAGGAAGTTCAGAAGGCACTTGGATTGCACGGCGAGCACAAAACCGAGAGGCTTCAAGAGGTCATAAGGGAGGAAGTGGAACAGACATTGAACCCAATCTCTCGTCCTTCATTTCTCTTGCAAACGGTGAATAAGTCAAGACTCAGATGGAGTTATGTTCCTAGAATGCTGCATGATGACTTGTTTCGGCACCAAGAAAGA
Source organism: Schistocerca gregaria (assembly GCF_023897955.1). Lineage (NCBI taxonomy): Eukaryota > Metazoa > Arthropoda > Insecta > Orthoptera > Acrididae > Schistocerca > Schistocerca gregaria. The sequence continues at coordinate 101,908,605 of NC_064920.1, forward strand.
CTGGCGTCTGCAGCACCCAAGATAATCATGCAGTATGTTTCCACTGCAAGCCACCGTATTTGAGACCATTCCCGTTAGTTAACAGGGACAATAATAGGATTCCTTTATGCGCTATTGTCGAGAAAGGCGACGGATATTTGATGACTCCCGCGCAAGAAGACAACAGACCGATCTTAGCCGACGCCAACTCCGGGACGACGAAGATGAACAAGAAGGTATGGGTGTAGGACGACGTAGGTCACCATCACTGCAAGCTAGCCACTGGAAAGGACGCTCCCCAACAAGTCGATCAAGGTCTCCATCGTCGTTTAGAAGCTCCAACCGATCACCCAGCCACCGCAACCTGGAAAACTGAAGAGTGTACCTGCCTTGGAGGTGAGGCCATGGTAGAGAAAAATCCTCCGCCGTCGATCACTATAACAATGATAGGGAACTACGTCGATATCCTCATGGATGGCCGAACAGCCCAAGCTCTTGTGGAGCATCCTATTCAGTCATTTCGGAGAACACCGTCGCTAGTTGCAGAAAACCGTATTCGTTGACAGCAAAACATCTTTGCTGAAGGTGGCTAGTGGGAAATATGTAAAACCTACAGGAAGATCTACCACTCGTTTGGGTATAAGTGACCATATACAGCATTCATAAATGGGAAGGGTGTATTTCTTCCATTTTAATATCCACTTATAGGTGTCAGGATACTTTTGATGAGAGAGTGAATACCGGTCTTGGACTTTCGTAACTGTTTCCAAAATGTTTTAAATTAAAGATAGTGTACAAGATACTTTTCCGGACGATCAGAGGCTCTTTGCTCTTATAGTGGAAACATAAATATAATTCTCAGTAAACAGGGGGATGGTAACACGCAGCTCGCGATGCATAATTTGCTTAACCAGTCACTCTTTCGGCATCATTACAGGACGGACACAGCAGATTTTGTCGGTACCACATTGTATACAGGTACCTCTAAATATTCTCAACTAAGTCCTCTTAAATAGAAAAACGCACCGATATTTCCAATCCTTCATAAATAAAACGTACACTGACGAGCTTTCTGATGTATCTTGGCGTTACTTAGTCACTGGATACAATCAAATTATTTCTGCAACAAAGACGAAAACCTTACCTTCAATTTCGTCGTCAAACGTGGGCCGGTTCTAGGCGCTCAGTCCGGTACTGCGCGACTGCTACGGTCGCAGGTTCGAATCCTGCCTCGGTCATGGATGTGTGTGATGTCCTTAGGTTAGTTAGGTTTAATTAGTTCTAAGTTCTAGGCGACTGATGACCACAGATGTTACGTCGCACAGTGCTCAGAGCCATTTGAACCAAAAGTGGGCCATAAATACGGTTTTCACTAGATGCTAGCTGTATCCGGTCATGCTTTGTGGTCTGTTTAAACAGAAAGACGAAACAGAAAATCTCACCTTTCTAACGTGCATTAGAATTGGAAATACGTCCTAATCTTGTTCTCTCCCCTGTCCGTGTCCATCTCCGGTTCCTCGTTTCCATCTCCATATCCTCCTCCTTACCCTCTCTCTGTCCATCACCTCCACCCCTCTTTCTGTCCACCTTTTCCTCCCCTCTTCTCTCTCTTCATCTCCTTTTGCTCCCTCTCTCTCGCCCTCCCTCAGTCTATTACTGCCTCCTTTTCTGCCCATCTTCTACCCCCGCCACCTCTATCCAGCTCTTTCTGCCGTTTCTCGCTGTCCATCTTCTAACTCCCGTTTTATATGTCCATTTTCTTCCACTCTCTTGTCTGTCTCCTCTTGCCCCCAGGCTCAAACAGGCTTGAGCCTTGTTTACCGTTACTGCAAGTTGAGATTCTGTAGTAGTATTCTTCTCTTAAACGAATTAGTAAAAAATACAACTTTCTTCTTTTGCTAACAACGTTTCACTGTAATTAATTTTATATAAATGTACCATTAAATGCATTTAAAAAAACTGGTAAATAAAAACACATGTGTATAAAAATGGAACATTGAGTCAAAATTTCAAAGGAGTTCCTGAAGAACTTTTGGAGATTAACGACTTTAAGCAAACCAACGTTTACATTTTTATAACGTTTCCCATTTTCTACGTATGGATTATACACATACGAGATGCCTTTTCGAGTAGGTATTATAAAAACAAGTGAATATACGAATGCAATGTTATGTCAAACCTGAAAAGCAATCAGTGAAGAATTTTCGGTGATTTTAGAATTTGACAAAACTAACATCTACGTGTGTACTTATATAGAAACTGAAAATGTGCCTAATCACAAATCTCTCAATGTTTGTGACCAAATTACTTGAAATTTTGGCACAACGTTGCTTTGTTGTTGTTATATGCGTAGTTTTTAACATATGTATTATATAATTTCTTATAAATTCGATAATACGGAAGTGATGTTACAAAAAATTCAAAAAGGTATGTATATAGAAACAGGGATCTAAAAACACTCCTGTATTAGAATTCCACTTTGTGTCAAAATTTCAATGCAATCGGTGAATAACTTTCGCAGATACACGATTTTGAACAAACGAAGAGTTAAATGGTTCAAATGGCTCTGAGCACTATGCGACTTAACGTCTGAGGTCATCAGTCGCCTAGAACTTAGAACTAATTAAACCGAACTAACTTAAGGACATCACACACACACATGCCCGAGGCAGGATTCGAACCTGCGACCGTAGCGGCCACGCGGTTCCATACTGAAGCGCCTAGAACCGCACGGCCACACAAGCCAGAAACGAAGAGTTAGATTTTTATTTGCATAGATATTGTTCTTCATATATAATGGCTATACATATTAACACAAGGGAATGGATAACTTATTTCTGATTTGGTACAGTGTATGTTATCTTTCGTAACAATATAAAAATCGCAGGAAGATGCTGAGGATGAAACATTCACTCATTTAAAATATCTGGAAAACAGCAGTGAAATTCTTTCCCACGTTCAGATGGTTATTTATGTAAAATGGATGGCTTCGCTGAAGAGATAAATCGCAGGTCTGATGATATGAAGACACTTGAACCTTCATTTTCGTACTTGGAAAATTCAATTGCTGATTACACTGAGCTGAGGGGATAGCTGTCCTATTTCACCATCAATTTTTTTCTGCTTTAGAATTGGAGCTACCGGAATTGTAAGAGGGGATGGACTAAAGGGGCTTAAACGGACTGGTTGTTCAGCAATTGAGAGATTCAGCCAAAAGTTTGGCTAAGTCTCTGTACAAGTATTGTATGGCCACTAAATGACTTTCTGAACTAACTGATGATTATTTCATAAAATGCTCGAAAATTACACCCAGCAATTAGCAGCCATATTTCAAACAAGAGATAGCCCAAAACAAAGAACACTGCAAGAAGCACATTACAAAATGAAGTTATATGTCCTCCTGTAATGAATTTTGTTAGACGTTATAAATTTCAAAATTAAAAGACTCGTATCTTCGTTAATGAACATTGTTACTCTCTAAACATTCAGGCGCTCCCTAAGTTAGCGGCTACCACGCCTGACACAGTGCCTTACTCACAAGGGGAATTCCCCATCGCACCTCCTTCATGCTCAGTGGTAAGATGGGGCCGTAGATAGTCCGCTAAAATCTGTACACAGATGAAGCATGAGAAAAGGGAGGTCTACAGAATTGGGAGAACAAAAGCAAAATAGAAACAGTGATCAGTCCATAATTAAAATTTGCCACATCGTTTGTTGTCACGTCGTAGTGGTTATGTGGCCACGGTGATTAACTGTGATGTGGGACACATGTACTCAAATCTCCCTAATGTCCACCTTTTTTCTCACAAATATGTCTACTGACGGTTCGGACAATGACGTGTCTTTCGCAACAACAAGGTGTAAGTAAGGGACCTCCAGGCGTACGTACCTCCTATTTGTTCTGCTCAAGTACCTCATGTTATGATTCTTGCCTTCCATTTTGGAAGTATTGGCTCTTGAATTCCTTTGATGTAACACAGTTCACGTCCGTTTGTTTGTTGTTGTCATTTCTGTGAGAGGTCTATGCGGGATCTCGCGTGCTGTCACTATTCATCACATTTACTTGCAATGGTAATATATTCTTAGTGACCGTTCTAGAACCAGTGTACAGTATGACAATCACCAAAACTACAGAAGGAGAACAGTCACGTCAATTAATGGACAGAAAGTTCATAATTTTGTGGAAAAATATGGGGTGTGAAGAAGATTTTAACATGGATCTCCAATTTTGCACTTTGACACCATGAAAATACAACCACGACAAAGTTGTCTTTGGATATTGTTCGACATTGCACATCTTTTGCTTGTACCGTTCACTGTTTCTAGTTTTCTTCTTTTTTCACAGTTTAGTACACCTTCTTCCTGTTTTCATGCTTTGTCTGTGTTTAGTTTTTGATGGACTGTCCACGGGGGCATTTGACTAGTAAATCTGGTGAGACGGGTGTGATGGGGTGTTTCCCTAACACGTTCACTACGTGATGAAATAAATGAAGCAATGAGAAGGCGTGGTCGGATATTAACATAACTCGGTGCACGTACACACAAGTGGCGGGTGTGTAAAACCAACTCTCCGTGAAAGGCAGGTCGAACTCCAGACTGCATTGGTGTTGTTAATGGTCAGTGTCGTTACCAGATCTAATATGGTATGTAAGGGGCTTCAGCAGTCGGATATTGGGTGATAATTGTGAAAAACATGGAGATGACACGTACTCGTGTGTCAAAGCGTTATCAGCGCCTGAAATAGTTACAAATGAGCTTTATTGTGCATTTTTATTTGGAAGGCGGGTTGTATCGACCAACATCGAGATCTGTGGGCCATAATCACCTTCAAGGTTCTGCTCGATGACCACTGGCCACTAGAAGCCAGCTAGCCGTATTGCGCACCAAGCATATCGCAACTCCTTTATGACTGCACCTTCCATCCGAGAACAAGCAATGGACTCCATGCAATATTCTGTGCTATGCCCGTGTCTGAGACTAGTATCAGTTCAACCAGGGAACAACTGTACCATTCATGGGCTGCCGTTAACACTTAGAGTGTTGTCATGACCGGTAAACACTGATCGTTGATGAATGGCATCTCACTGCGTTCAGCTATTAACTCGATTTTCCAGTTTTTTGGGAAGGCGTGGTGGTGTTATTCCTGCCATCGTGGTGTTGGAAGGCAACGAGAAAGACTTTCCAGTTAAGGTTACTAGTGATTGAGTGCACAACAATATGTCTTGGACATCCTGTGTCCTCAAGTGTTACCTCTCATTCACTGTTTCTTGATGTTATTTTTCGAACAGGGCAATGCTCTCCTACACATGGTGCATGTCCTATGAACTGCCTGTATGAGAGTGAGGTATTTCCGTGTGTATCAAGGTACCTAGATCTGGTCCCCATGGAACGTGTGGGACCATCTCAAACGTCAACTCGGTCCCAGTGTCAGTATCATGGATATTAAGGACCGATCAGCACGGTTGTGGGTCAGCTTTCCTCAGGACAGGATACAACAGCTTTCAGTCACCTTCTGAAACAGTACATGGATCGTGGCCAGATGGCATTTAACCTCATACTGATAAGTGAACACCTACTGCCAAGATCTTTGTAATGAACTCGATTTTGTAATCAATGAAATTATATCACATACATGAATGGGACACTTCAGGTACATGCAGGAGAACATATGAATTTCTCCGTAACATCAGAGAGAGATTAAAAATGAGATTTCTTAACCCATCCAGTGGATTGATACATTACTTGACTGGCCATGCCCCTTGTGCCATGTATGTATACAAAATGAGGAGACAGATGAATGATAACTGCGCCTGCCGCAGGGTAGACCCACCACAACCCATATAGTGGGACTGCACACTCGATGAAAATGCTGCGGGTAATAGACATGAGGTATTAAGGACAGTGGATCCCAAAGCAGCACTAAAGAGGGAATCGATCTGGCACATCTTGGACGATACTGCAGACGCAGTATCCACGAAGGCCTAGGAAGACTTCACAGGACATTCAACCATATAAGCCATCATGCTGCCATCCAGGCTAGATAACATACTATGCAGATTGAGAGCAGATAACTGAGTTCAGCGACTACCGAGTAGAATACTGTCACGTGAATCTACATTGCGTTGGTGCAAGTGATCATGGAAGTGCAGATTTTAAGAACTGACAATGATGGGTAAAATTACTTCCAGTAGTGGAACCGCTGATGATGTGCTGCCCGATGCGAAAGGAAACCAGCAGGCTATGGTTGCTGACTGGGTTAGTATGAGGTTGGGCCCGTTAACAGAAACGACCATCTACAAGTTACATGCAGGAAAATACATCGAAAAACAGAGGACAAATTCTGTAGTGTTTGTAGCACATTAGTAGCTGGGTAAATGGTTAAGGATTCATTGTAGGTATTTAGTAGTTGTTGCCACTATCGGCTATTGTGTATTTTAATTTTTTCCATAATAGTCCCTAATTATGAAGAATAAATAAATAAATATTCTCTCTTTTCATAAAGTTTCAGTTCGTGTACTGCTCCCGTTTGTAGACTTCACCTTTTTCGTGAAATAGTACGTAGATGAAGTACGTTGCTTACCCAGTAACAGGTGTGTCATGTGGACACGGGGTGGAGCTGCCCTTCGGCACGTGCTGCGTGGGGAACGGCGAACGGCTGACATTGTGGCTGGGGTGGCGGTGAAGAGTGGGTCGGGACAGGACTGCTCACAGTAGAGTCCCTCCAGCCTGCCTGACGTACGCCAGGTCGTTTACATAAACGACGCCGTGACCGCCAGAGCACAGCACCTACATCCGGAGACCCAGCAGACTGCCAGCCCGTAAACGTTAACGCCCCACTTTACACGGTCTCTCGCTGCCGACAGTCGAAAGCAGACTTCTGTGTCGTAGGTTCCTTGTGCTGTGTGCTGTTTGCCTTCAGAAGCAGTATTCTGATTAAATGTCGCCCATAATGGTCTTGTTATTAAGAGCTGGTACTCATTTAGTACTATATAAAAATTTTTGGAACAGTGCTTCAATCACGTTTTTCATATATATATATATTTAACACTAGTACGTGTTTCGATGGTCATGGCATCATCGTCAGATTGGTCAAGGTACTTTTACATTGTTGCATTGTCTTCTGACATACACGTGCGTTGTTTGCACTACTGAAAGGACCTACAGACCTTTCTACATTTATGTAGAGGCTGTATATAGTACATACATGGCCGAGTGTACTTTCTGTACGCTTCAGTATCGAATCCCACATTTATCACTCCATCATTTATCACTCCACTCATTTATCTGCTCTCAATCTTCAGAGTGTGTTGACTAGCCTGGAAGCCGGCCGCGGTGGTCTCGCGGTTCTAGGCGCGCAGTCCGGAACCGTGCGACTGCTACGGTCGCAGGTTCGAATCCTGCCTCGGGCATGGATGTGTGTGATGTCCTTAAGTTAGTTAGGTTTAAGTAGTTCTAAGTTCTAGGGGACTGATGACCACAGATGTTAAGTCCCATAGTGCTCAGAGCCATTTGAACCATTTGACTAGCCTGGATGACAGCATGATGGTTTATATGGTTGAATGTCCTGTGAAGTCTTCCTTGGCTTCCTGGATACTGCAACTGCAGAATAGTCCAAGATGTGCCAGCTCGATTCACTCTTTAGTGCTGCTTTGGGATCCAATATCCTTAATACCTTATGTCTATTACCTGCAGCATTTTCATTGGGTATACAGTCCCACTATGTGTGTTGTGGTGGGCCTACCCTCCGGCAGACGCAGTTATCATTCATCTGTCTCCTCATTTTTGTATACATAAATGGCATAAGGGCGATTGCCAGTCAGGTAATGTATCAATCCAAGACTTGCAAGTGAAATACACACTAAGAAGAAAAATCAAAGAAAGAAACACTTGTCGAAGGAACTGTCTGAATTCGACGGAGTTCGGCAGAAGCGTTGTAAATGAGCAGACAAGCAAATGACAACATCTTTAGAAAAATTGGAAGATTTATTCAAGAGAAAGAGATTCACAAGTTCCACAAGTAAATCAGGCTTGTCTACCTCTGGACCTTACGCAAGCAGTTTCTCGGCTTGGCATTGATTGATAGGCATGTAGGATGTCCTGCTGAGGGATAACGTTCCAAATTATAACGATTGGCGAATTAGATCGTTAAAATCTGTGATTGTTGAAAGTTCCTGCAAATAGTGCTCCAAAAATTCTCTATTAGAGAGAGTTTCAACGAATTGGCAATCACGAATACAACCAGTAGAAAGAATTAGGCGCAGGTCTACCTCAGGACCTTACGCAAGCCGTTATTCGGCTCGGCATTGATTGATAAGGATGTAGGATGTTCTACTGATGGATAACATGCCAAATTCTGTTGACTGGCGAATTAGATCGTCAAAACCTGTGATTTTTGAAAGTCCCTGCCCATAGTGCTCCAAAAATTCTCTATTACAGTTCCAACGAATTGTAAATCGCTAATACAAGCAGTATTAACCTCGCCGTGTGCTGGCGGGTATTATCTTGAAGAAATGCTTGCCTTGGAGGACAACAAAATGAGGCGTGAAATGTCGTCGACGAACGCTGTGCTGTAAGAGTGCAGCGGCTGACAATCAAAGGGCTCCTGCTATGGAATGAAATGGCACCCACGGTCATCACTCCAGGTTATATGGTGAGTGACGGTCAGATTGGTATTCCATCGCAGACTGTGGCGTCTGCTGACACGCCTTCGTCCAGTTATCTCACAGACTGGAGTGGAACCGGCTTCAGTGATGAGTTCCACTTCAAACTGAGCTCCAATGACCAGTGAAGCAGAGTTAGGAGACGTCCTGGGCAGGGGAGCGATACCAACACGCCATACGGCCCGACACCAGGAGTAATAGTTCGGGTACCATTTTCTTTAAAACAGGGCCCCTATGATGTCCTCCGTGGCACCCCCTTACACCACCACGGTACGTCAACAAAATTCTTCGTCCCATTTTGTTGTCCTTTATGGCAAGCGATCCTTTGATTACATTCCAATCTGTACACGACAGGAGTTCTTACTGCATGTCTTCGTCCTTGCCAAACCCTAGCTTGATCAGCAAGGTCACCAGGTGGCTCCACAACTGAAAACGTTTGGAGCATTATGAGAAACGTCCCCCAATCAGCTCGCATGTTGACCGTCTAAAGCGTCAATTGGACAAAATTTGGTACGATATCCCTCAGGAGGACAACCAACAAAGGTATCAAACATCGTAAAGCCAAATAACTGCCTGCACAAGGGCCAGAGATGGACCACTGTGTTATTGGTACAAACGCCTCTAAGCACTATGGCACTTAACATCCGAGGTCATCAGTGCCCTATACTTAGAACTACTTAAACCTAACTAACATAAGGTCATCTCACACATCCTTGCCAGAGGCAGGATTCGAACCTGCGGCCGTAGCAGCAGCGTGGTTCCGAACTGAAGCGCCTAAAAACGCTCGGCCACAGCGGCTGGCGTGTTATTGATGTGCCGAATCTAAGATGCTCTTTCCCTTGAATAAATCATCCAATTTTTTTGAGATGATAATCATTTGCTTGTCTCTACATATTGATTACATCTACCGACGAATAATCTTTCGTAACGCGTCATCGGTTTTTTCCCCTCTTTTTGCCTTAGAGCGAATACTCACTGTCACAATGGTTGTGGACTTATGGCGAGGATGGTTTAAAAAATGTGGAGATATACAAAAGTCATGGAGTTTAATTCTCTGTAGTACTAATTGAACAAAACACGAAAATAAATAAGAATCACCATTTTAGTCTGTTGAGCTTGCCAAATTTGTCGTATACCATATAATATTTAACTTATTTACAAACATATCGGATTCACATTTGATAACTATATCGCTACAGTCTAGTACTGTTTCACTCACTATCCGCTTCCTATCATTCTTTCCCGGAAGTGATGCATGACCAATGTTCCCATTGCGCTTGAAATCGGAGGAGGCACGTGAGAAAAAATATTTGGTCCGTTTGATTGTATGTGAAGTACAGTGACAGTAGTGACTTAGTATTGGTATCTCTTTCCGTAAGGGTTACTTTCAGCTCCCCTTAATTTGGTGGCTTATACATACTGGTTCGTGCAACAATACAGTTGGATGTAACTGAATGGTTGTATTTCTCGACTGACAGTAACTCTGAGCAGTGATATGTTGGTTATGTGAAGTAATGACCTTCGGTTAAACTCTGGCTATAATTACGATACAGTGATTATTTTGTGGCTTATGTAGTTTGGTTCAATTGTTAGCAATTCAGCTATTGAGGCTCCTTGATGCCATTTCATGCAGCAGTTATAAGTGTGGTTCTGCGCTTATGTTGATGTTGTAGCTAATACCTTCACAATTTTTATGATTGGCCTGCATCGAACACTGAAACTGAAGTTGCGGGTACTGTCATATACTCACCCCGTCAGTATACTATAAGACTTTCGCTGGAATGTTTGGGTTCTGTTCACGTGTATCTGGAGATTAGACAGGTGTCAAGGAATTTTCTGGATATTCTACTCCACTTCCGATGGCCCCTGTTACGTGTACTTCTGAGTACTTCTTGTATTCCAGAATGAGATTTTCACTCTGTAGCGGATTGTGCGCTGATATGAAACTTCCTGGCAGATTAAAACCGTGTGCCCGACCGAGACTCGAACTCGGGACCTTTGCCTTTCGCGGGCAAGTGCTCTACCATCTGAGCCACCGAAGCACGACTCACGCCCGGTACTGACAGCTTTACTTCTGCCAGTATCAGTCTGCTACCTTCCAAACTTTACAGAAGCTCTCCTGCGAACCTTGCAGAACTAGCACTCCTGAAAGAAAGGATTTTGCGGAGACATGGCTTAGCCGCAGCCTAGAGGATGTTTCCAGAATGAGATTTTCACTCTGCATCGGAGTGTGCGCTGATCTGAAACTTCCTGGCAGATTAAAACTGTGTGCCCGACCGAGACTCGAACTCGGGACATTTGCCTTTCGCGGGCAAGTGCTCTGGAAACATCCCCTAGGCTGTGGCTAACCCATGTCTCCGCAATATCCTTTCTTTCAGGAGTGCTAGTTCTGCAAGGTTCGCAGGAGAGCTTCTGTAAAGTTTGGAAGGTAGGAGACGGATACTGGCAGAAGTAAAGCTGTGAGTACCGGGCGTGAGTCGTGCTTCGGTGCCTCAGATGGTAAAGCACTTGCCCGCGAAAGGCAAATGTCCCGAGTTCGAGTCTCGGTCGGGCACACAGTTTTAATCTGCCAGGAAGTTTCACTTCTTGTATTGGTTATCTGTAATCTAATTTTTGATTATTTACATCTGACCAGGAACAATAGAGTCTCTGTGAGATGCTTTTTAACCTGTAAAGGGAATACCTTTTGTGTTTCCGTACTGGGCGAAATGACGCTGATATTTTCTTGCTAACTGCAGTTGCGTATTCAATCCAGTCTAAATCTTAGTTGAGTGACTCCCAAGTTCTTTGCAGTTAATGATGGTAGAGATTCTCTGAACTGAGGGGTGATAAGTCTTTTGGAGAGAGTAAGATTGTATTTTAGATGTATTAATTTTCTAATCTGTGCCCTTCGTCCCAATGACATGCCAAGTAAATCGGCATTTACATGCTGGATGGCTGTGCATAAGTTTGTAGGAGAAGCGCTTAGATGTAACTGAATGTCGTCAGCCATAGGGGATATCTGCAGTCAGAGGCAATTGTAGACACGTCATTAACACGTAACGAGAAGAGCAATGGGGCCAGCACTGATCCTTGTGGGTCACTTAATACTAAATACCTCCACTGTGAAACTTTTGCCCCAATCATTACACACTGATGGCTAATTGTAAAGTATGAATGACACCACCATGCGGCACGTGAACAAAAATTTTGACTTGTGAGTTTAGAAAGTAGGATGTTATGATTGTTTGGTTGACTGATTGGGGGGAAAAGACCAAATAACGAGGCTATCGATCCTATCGGGTAAGGGAAGGATGGGAAAGGAAGTCTGTCTTGCTGACTTGAACTGTCACCCTCCTGAATGCGAGTCCAGGCTGCTACCTACTGCGCCACTTTGCTAGGTAGAACAACCATTACTAACAAGGAGGGAAGGGGCAGAATACGTAAGGAAACACCATTAACCACGAGAGATGCTTTAAAAACAAAAGCGAAACGCGTCTGGTGTAAATCTTTTTAATTAAATTGCAGTCAGCTCAAGACGAATAACTAATACTAACAGAAAGTACCTTAATTTTCTTGCGCTGCTGTGGGACGACGTATGGTTAGATCCAGAAAAGGGCGAGACATTCTCTATCGGTATATTCCAACATCTAGAAAATAAAGAACAAATGTTTCACAGGTACATTCTCAAGTCACCGAGAAAATGTTCTTTCCCTGCCTGGGGTTATAACAAAAACATCGAGTTATCATAACAGCATTAGTTAGAGAAACATAGACTTAACTTGTAACAGTCAGCAACCGTAAGTATCTTAATAAAGAATATTTCATTTACAGTTGACAAACGTAATATAACAACGATATATTTGATGTAACTGTTAAGGAAATACACACAGTCATCAAGAAATGCATTGCACTAGCATAGATTCCTTAGTCGCCATTATACTCTCGTCAGCGTGAAATCCTGTTGAACTATATGGATACAAAACTACATTAATAAATGATTTTCGATTCATCATTAATAAACAGTTATGCCGTTAGTAATATTGTGAGTCAGTCATGCTTATCAATTATTTATTTAGGAATGTAGGCTTTTTTAGTTAAATGCAGTGTGGGGATCTAGAACAAGTCGCCCGTTATCTGCTTCTGTCCGAAAACACACGTGATAAATTAATTCAGTTTCCTTTCATTAGTTCTGTTTTTACTGACTATTTTAAGAATTGTTCTTATTAGGATTTGTAAATTATTTACAATAACTGAACAAAAGATACATATTAAAACATAGTTTTTAATACATACGAGTTCCTTTAGGCAACCGACCCAATCCTGCACTTCCAGTTTCGCTTGTATCTAATTAATAATTTCTGTCTTAACTTTTTCCTAAATACATTAACATATGTTTCCACCTCTTTAAGATTAATGTATTTTTACTCTTGTTGGATTAACTTTGTGTGCACATACCTAATAGAAATAATAAGTGTTGACATCTGGCATAAATTAAAAATTAAGTATTAACATGTCCCCTCCCATGACTACAAAATTGAGTAATATTATTATTTTTAACTTTAGTTTATGCATATACGTTTTGCAAGCAGTAGATGAATTGGCATACCGTATTGCTCCATAGACAGTCCCAGAAAGTTATTGAATAAACCATGATGAGTATGCTAGTGATGAATACATTCTTCCAACGTAGACATAGTCCCCAGAGTTTGATTCCGCACACGAACGAGAAATACAGAGCAAAATTCATCAGAACGCAACGTGAAATGCGTTGAATATTTCAGTATTTGCGTAAACGGAAAATGCAACTAAAATTTACAATTGCAACGAGAAAAAAAACCTGGAAACGTTAATAATGTTGTTCCGGCTGAAGGTGCACGAATTGCTCATAAATGATGTAGCTTTTCCGCAAATTCCTCAGATTTAAATATTATAGCGAGTGCCTTACACATTGCGTGCCGTTCCTAGCCACCTGTTTATTTTCGCAGGCGTATGAAAAATCAAAGGTTGAAATTTTAAATCGACGTAAATGGATCATACATTCACGAATTCACCATGCAAACAGAAACTGAATATGCGACAAAACTTTGCGTTTCATCTCTAGCTGCTTTCTCCTAGTCACCAGAAGATTGTCTTTGAGTTCCAGAGCTCGACTCTGTTTGTGCGAATAATCGTTTGAAAGTAACTTCCGCAGTTTACGGTTAGGGTAGAATATGAGATGGGTAGTAGGAATGAGAGAGGAGAAATATTAACTGCGTTCTGTAATAAATTTCAGCTGGTAAAAGCGAATACTCTGTTCAAGAATCACAAGAGGAGAAGATATACTTTTAAAAGGCCGGGAGATACTGGATAATTTCAGTTAGATTATAACATGGTCAGGCAGAGAGATTCCGAAATCAGACACTGGAACGCCAGGCGTACTCAGGAGCAGATATAGATTCCGATCACAATTCAGTGAAGATGAACCGTAGGCTAAAGCTTAAGAGATTAGTCAGAGACAACCAATACGCAAAGAAGATTGTTACAGAAGTACTGACGAATGAAGAAATACGTTTGAACTTCTTAAAGGCTACAGAAAATGTGGTAAGGAACAGCTCAGAAGGCATTTCAGCTGAAGAAGAATGAGCATTTCTAAAAATAGTAAACGCCTTAGTTGGAAAGAAAAACATAGGTATCAAGAAAGTAACTGCAAAGGAGCCATGGGTAATAGAGGAAATACTTCTGTTGACCGAAGAAAGAAGAATGTAGAAAAATGTTCACGAAAATCGAAGAGTACAGAAATATAAGTCGCTGAGGAACGAAATAAATAGGATGTGCTGGGAAGCCAAGACGAAACGGCAGCATGAAAAATTTGAAGATATCGAGAAAGAAACGATTATCTGATGGCCTGAGTCAGCATACAGGAAAGTGTAAACAACCTTCAGTGAACTTAAAACCAAGGTTGGTATATTAAGTGTGCATTGAGAATTGCACTGTTAAATGCTGAGGAGAGGGCGGATAGGTGGGAAAAGTATTGTGAAGGCTTCTAAGAGGGAGAAAAATTGTCTGACTTGATAGAAGAAACAGGAGTCAATACTGAAGAGAAAGAGGATACAGTATTAGGATCAGAATTTAAAAGAGCGTTGGAAGACTTGAGATCGAATAAGGCACTGGGGAAGGATAACATTCCTGCAGAAATTCTAAAATCATTGGGATAAGTGGCAACTAAACGACTGCTCACGTTGTTGTGTAGAATGTATGAATCTGGCGATATACCATATGACTTTCTGAATAATATCATCCACACGATTTCGAAGACTGCGAGAACTGACAACTGCGGGAATTAGCTTAACAACTAATGCATTCATGTTACAGACATGAATAATATATAGAAGAACGGAAAAGAAAAACGACGATGTGTTAGGTGACGATCACTTTGGCTATCAGACACGCAATTCGGACGTTGCGATTAATAATGAAAGCAAGAGTATGCAAAAATCAAGACACGTTCATAGGATTTGTCCACCTGGAAAAGGGGTTCCATAATGTAAAATTGTGCAGGAAATTCTTAGGAAGATATGAGTAAGGTGTAGGGGTAAAGGGGAAATATACAGCATGTATAAGAGCCAAGAGAGAATAGTAAGAGTGGGAGACCAAGAATGAGGTGCTTGCAATAAAAAGGGTGTAAGACAGGAATGTTGTCTTTCGCCCCTATATCTATATAATCTATAGAACGAAAAACCAATACTGGAAATAAAGGAAAGGTACAAGAGTGGAATTAAAATTCAGGGTGGAAAGATGTCAGTGATAAGATTCGTTGATGACATTGCTATCCTCATTGAAAGTGAAGAAGAATTACATTTGTTGAATAGAATAAACAGTCTAATGAGTACACAACATGGATTGAGACATAATCGAAGAAATATGAAAGTAATGAGAAGTATCAGAAATGCGAACAGCGAGAGACTTTAAATTACTATTGATGGACACGAAGTAGATGAAGTTAAACGATTCTGCAACCTAGAGAGCAAAATAACCCGTGACAGACGGAGAAATGAGGACGAAAGGGCATTCCTCCCCAAGAGAAGTCTGCCAGTATCAAATATAAGTCTTAATTTGAGGAAGAAATTTCTGAGAATGTGCGTTTGGAGTATAGCATTTGGATGGTAGTGAAACACGGACTTTGGGAAAACCAGAAAAGAAGAGAAACGAAGCATTGGGGATGTGGTGCTAGAGAAGAATGTTGAATGAGATGGACTGAGAGGATAACAAATAAGGAGGTTCTGCGCAGAATGGGAGAGGAAATGAATATATGGAAAACACTGAAAAGAAGGGACAGGATGATAGGACATCCGTTAAGAAATCTTGGAATAACGTCTATAGTACTAGAGGTAGCTATAGAGGGTAAAACCGTTGAGGTAGACAGATTGCAATACATCCAGCAAATAACTGATCCGCAGGTCGCAAGCGCTACTCTAAGATGAAGAGGTTGGAACAGGAGGGGAATTCGTGGCGGGCCACATCAAACCAATCAGAAGACTGACGACTGAAGAAAAAAAAGTAGATTATTCCTCCTGTATTTCCTGAACATTGGTATGACCTGTGCAACGTTCCAGTCTTTAGGTACAGATGCTTCATCGAGCGAGCGATTGTGTATCATTGTTGAGTATGGAGCTATTGCATTAGCATACTCTGAAAGGAACCTAATTGATACCCAGTTTTCATCAGAGGCCTTGCTTTATTAGGCGATTTAAGTAGCTTCATTACTCCGAGGATATCTACTTTAAAAGTTGCTCATATCAGCAGTTGTTCTTGTTTCGAATTCTGGAATGTTTACCTCGTCTTCTTTGGTGAAGGAATTTTGGAAATCTGTATTTAGTAACTCTGCTTTAACAGCACTGTGATCGATAGCATTTCCATTGCCATCACCCACAGAAGGCATTGGTTGCGTCTTGCCGCTGCCATACTTTACAGAATGTCTTTGGATTTTCGTCAGGTTCTGAGATAAAGTTTCGTTGTGGAAACTATTGCAAGCATCTAGCATAGATGTCCGTGCTAAATTACGAGCTTTCATAAAAGGTCGCCAATATTGGAGACTTTGCATCCGTTTGGATTTGGTATGCGTTTTTAGTTGTTTCTGTAACAGTGTTCTGACCCGTTTTGTATACAAAGAGGGATGAGCTCCCACGTTTGTTAACTTATTTGGAATAAATAAATTTCTGTAGATACTATTTCACTGCATTTAAACCACATATGGTCAACACTTACATGCTTAATTTGGAAAGAGTGGAGACTGCCTCTCAGGAAAACGTCAAGCGAATTTTTCCATGATGAGAAAATTTGGAAGGTAGGAGACGAGATACTGGCAGAAGTAAATCTGTGAGGACCGGGCGTGAGTCGTGCTTCGGTAGCTCAGATGGTAGAGCACTTGCCCGCGAAAGGCAAAGGACCCGAGTTCTAGTCTCGGTTGGGCACACAGTTTTAATCTGCCAGGAAGTTTGAAGCAAATTTTTATCTCCTTTTTTGTATAGACACAATTTTTGTTACTTTTGTTGGATTGAGAGCTACGGTACTCAGTCTCATTACTGTAACACTGTGTGCACTAATACATTTATAAGTTTTTATGCAAATTTTTAGCTCACGATTATTTGCTGCTAAGAGGACAAGTATGTTTTCCCAAACGTTTACTATTTGAATGGGCTCATGAACTAATTGCGAGAAATAGTTATCAGAGAACGCGTTTAGAACGATTTGGGGTGATGTTTCATGCAAACTTTCGGATTTAAACATGTATTTTCGCCAACATATTGAGGGCCAATTGTTCTAGGCGCTACAGTCCGGAATCGCGCGACCGCTACGGTCGCAGTTTCGAATCCAGCCTCGGGCATGGATGTGTGTGAAGTACTTAGGTTAGTTAAGTTTAAGTTATTCTAATTTCTAGGGGTCTGATGACCTCAGAAGTTGAGTCCCATAGAACTCAGACCATTTGAATTTTGAAGGCCAATTACAGTCAGCATCTTACTCTTCTTCGAACTTTTAAGCAACTGTATCATGTAAGTTGAGTTTTATTTCAAACTTCCAGCAATTGTATCATGTGAGTCGAGAGACACCCATGTATCCAATTATTATTGCCAAGAATGTCCTCCTCCCATTTCAACTTACAGTAACCATCTACTTCAATTTTGCTACAAGATAAACTTTGTGTAACAGCAATCGCCAGTTGTTTGTAGCTTATCCTTACAGAGGATCGTTACGTTTTTCAAAAAATTTCTGCTGAACTTATCTGTTGTTTTAGCTAGCTTGCAGTGCCTATAACGATTTGACCATCAGTGCTTCCTGCTGACGCCTGGAGCTCTGGTACTGTCCCAACACAGGTACGACAGTTTACAACTGTTATACGGATGGCTCCTAGATCCACATTCTTCCTGCGTTCAATCTGCATCCTTTCTGACTGATGCCATTTTTTTGTGTTTCCCCGTGACCCCCTAACCTAAAAAACGACCAGTCTAGGGCACACAGCCCCTGCTACCCAGGTATCCGCCTCCGGCGTATAATGACCTCTTGTCCTATTTAGCGGAACTTGAAACCCAGCCACGCTACGGTGCAAGTCGAGGAATCTGCAGCCTACACCGTCGCAGAACTATCCGAGCCTCTAATTCAGACCCTCCACTTTGTTCGGTACTAGTGGTACCCCATCAGCCCTGGCTACTATGCTGCAAATGGTGAGCTCTGCTTTCATCTCACAAGCATGGCAGTCTTTACTACTTTTGACAGGGGCTCGAAGCCAGTGAGAATCTCTTCCAATCCAAAGCCAGACAAATTCTTGGTACTGATGTGAGCCACCATCGGTGTTGCTGGACTCTGTGCTCTTCATGGCATCTGGAAGGACCAGCTCGACGCCTGAAATGACACCACCCGGTATGCACAGGAGTTCACACTGCCTTTCTCCCCTCCTTACCAGCCACGTTCCTAAGGGGCCCCACGACGCGCCTAAGATTGGAGCTCCCAACTAAAAATAATACCGCACTCTGTGACTGTCCGGATCTTGCTGGCTGACAAGTTCCCTCTGAAACAGGAAAAATTACTGCTTCTGGCTGAGGGACAGTGTCTGCAACGTACAGCACCTGGAACCTGTTTGTCAGACTAACTGGGAATGTCTTACCTTCGGCCCCCTGGGAAGTCTTTTGCTGTCTGCCACGCCCGAGGCGAACTTTCCCTCGGCGAAAGGTGAGCGATGAAGATCAGTGCGAACAGTAGCTGGACTGGCCACCGATGCGGACCAATCGACGAACTCGTGGGTCGTGCTGGACTTCTGTTGGATTCCCAGAGCCGGCCCACAACAGTGCTGTCCATGAACTGCAACTCCAAGCTGTCAGCTTAGAGGTGAGAGTGAAGTGTCACGAAACCGGTTTGCATCATTTTATAGCTCGAAAAGTAATACAGTATTTTTATACTTATTTCTACGTAGTCTCGTAGTAAAAGTATTTTTTATATCGCTCAGAAGTTCAGATTGAGCTGAGCAGATAATCACTGGCCCAAAATGCTTAATAAATAAGGGATATAAACGTTTAGGGTTCTTTTACTCTTATTGCTTTCCTACTTTAAACAAAAAGGAAAACATATTCACCACTTGTTTCCCCTACAGTTGTGATGTAGCAGTCTGAACGATAAATTAATTATATCTCCAGTTGTACATATTCTCCTCTTGTCGCTAGTGACCTATGAAATAAAATGACAAAAATCATTTCTGATCGAAAGCGCCACTTTACCCTTACCTAAAATGGTTCAAATGGCTCTGAGCACTATGGGACTTAACATCTGTGGTCACCAGTCCCCTAGAACTTAGAACTACTTAAACCTAACTAACCTAAGGACATCACACACATCCATGCCCGAGGCAGGATTCGAACCTGCGACCATAGCAGTCGCGCGGTCCCGGACTGAGCGCCTTAACCGCGAGACCACCGCGGCCGGCCTTACCTAAAAGATTTTACCATCCCACTTTAGATGCTACATTTTTACTACAATCTCTTTGCAGATATCCACTAGAAAAATTAATCAGCTCAAACGGTATCCGCTCGGACTTGGGGTAGACGAAGTGTAGTAGTTTTCGCATACATTATCGCAAAATGCTACGATTATGTAGCTCTTCACTGGATGTAATTCTTCTGTAGACTTCGACAACGTGATAACAATACATTTCCTTATAAAAAGGGTATAACATTCTAATAATATGTCAACTGTGGACAAGTTAATTTTTATGATATATTTAATACTGTGATTAACGTCATTTGCTCTCTGGAGATGAAGTTGCTGGTTACTTTATAGTATTGCCCAACAGATACCGCCTCCGCTGCAACTGCCCGTCTCGTTCCTCGCATCGTCCCATATACAATGAACAAATCATGAAAGGTTACCAGGAAAATCCTCTAAGTACGAAAATTAGCTGTAATCCTTGTAACTTAGGTAGAGGCGTACTGTGTAATCGGCTTTTGTCAGTCCATTAAGAGGGCACACGCACTGGGGCGAATTGGACATAAAATGCGACAGATTCACTTATCCTTTGTAAGCAAATAGTTCCAAACGTTATGTAAAGGAAATCTCAATCACCAAGAAAGGTAGAGTTCAGAATTCATGCGTCCAGCGATAAGAAGCGTTCCACTCTCGGACGATCGACAGCCTACAACGGAATGAGCATTATCTTGATCTTGTCCACTAACAAGGCCTTGCGAAGGTAACTCTGGGTTAGGGGGTGTTGGCCGG
The DNA here is from genome assembly GCF_023897955.1 of Schistocerca gregaria. NCBI lineage: Eukaryota > Metazoa > Arthropoda > Insecta > Orthoptera > Acrididae > Schistocerca > Schistocerca gregaria. The sequence goes on from NC_064920.1 coordinate 101,928,965, forward strand.
CCGCTGTGGTCAGCTATTTTTAGGCCCTTCATTCCGGAACCACGCGGCTGCTACGGACCCAGGTTCGAATCCTGCCTCGAGCGTGGATGTGTGTGATGTCGTTAGGTTAGTTAGGTTTAAGTAGTTCTAAGTCTAGGGGACTGATGACTATAGATGTTAAGTCCCATAGTGCTTAGAGCCATTTGAACCATTTTGAGGGGGTGTTTGTTGCCATCTTACGTTTGCCTACATCAACCTCTGTCTGTATGAATCTTTCAGTGTGACGAGTACTCTAACCTAAGGGTTATAACAATGCAACCTGACGCTTCCATATATCGTGATCTTTAGTATCATACGTTACTGTACATACCCGGATCTTAACAAAGCTACAGCTCAGGTGGCCTTTGTTTCTTGTAATTTCCCGGAGAATCTAGTAAGCCATAGATATGTATTAATAAACTAGCGTCTCTGCTCTTCTATAAATACATGTTATCTGCCAACACATGAAGAAGCAATAAAACGCGGTCTAGTAAACTTACTCAGAGTCTCGTTTACCCAATCATCTCCTTATCCACCATCTTAGCGTAACATCCTAGTCTTTCTGTACTGCGTCCATCTACAGTGCCCTGAAAGATCTCAGCTTGATCCTGTACACAGCAACTGGTGTACCAAGAAACGGTTAACCTTAAATCCCACGTCACCTCTCATCTGAGACGGAATTCCTAAAGTAAGTATGTTGCAACCTATGTTGGGTTACATACAGATAACAATGAATGTATTAAATACTCGTCATTACTATAAACACTATTCACTTTTCGTGAACATAGGCTACGATTGTACTACATTCGTCGCAAACTAATTGCTGTAGAGCTTTCCTCTCAAGGAATAATAGGCTAAAAAAGTAAGTCGTTACTCCCTTCTCATTCAAATAAACTAATTTTAATAGCGTACTATCTCCCTCCCACCCGCTCTACCTCCTATAAAAGCGTACCTTCTTGTGGTACAATATTCAGTTTTGGTACACATTGTATCAACACAGGTCTGACAGGCTATTCTGAGGTGCAGAAGTTAGGTAGGGATTAGAAACGTATGTCAGTGCTACACATTTCTGAACATAACTAGCAAACAGTTTAATCACTTTAAAAAACTAAATTTCTTTGTGTGAACATAAAAAAAAACGGTTATCTTCAAAGTTCAGAGAGTGTCGTTTCTCCAACCGACCAGAAAATGTTACTGGCGCCTGCTGACTCATGCAATAAGCGGATATCAGTCGAAATTATTGAAAGCGTTTTATCAAAAATAACAGTACAAGAGGATCTTTATTTGAGATTCATCAAATTCCCTCGGCCAAAATTTGTATAAAGCTTATTAGGCAACTACTATTTAATGTTATTCCCAGGTGATAGAGTACGACCGGTTTTCCAGTCGAGTTGACTACTCCTTCACAGGCGCAATTTCTTCTCATTCTCCGAGTACCAGTTCTGAGTATTTCTTCTGATAGGAATCCTGCGCCATGTTCTCTAACAAAGTCGGATTCTTCTCCTGTTGTAGTGACTGGCACTGAGCTGTTGTTAACGTAGGGCCTTTATCTATTATCTTTCACAGACAAATGTTATTTACGTCTAGATGTTTACCTCAAAACCCACTGTAGTAATTGAGTTTGGCTACTTTTTACCATATTAGCTACATTCGTACACTTTCGCGTATTAAAAAAATACGAAGTTTGCCCAGAAAGCAACGGACCGCATTTGTTTTCCTTCAACAATTCTTTATCGAACATAATGAGAATCGCACACTCGAATGAACGGTGTTTTATTTACGCACCCTATTTTTCCACGTAATCTACAATCCGTTCTGTGGCCTTCCGCCAGCGCGAAACAAGTGTGTGTATGCTCTGTCGGTACCAGTCCATGTCCTGGTCACGGATCCTGTGCTTCACTGTGCGAATCACCTGTTCATCGTCCTCGAAATGTCTTCCTCGAAAGGCATCCTTTAATGGCTCAAACAAGTGGAAGTCCGCGGAGCTAGGTCAGGGTTGTAGGGTAGATAGTCTTCCCGACCGCTGCAAATCATGGAGTTCCACCGAAACGCATTCTGATGACCTCATCCTCCGTGCTCAGCGACTAGCTTTACATCTTTCGGCAGCATATGCTCCATAGACAAACACAAGCGTTTGTGAATATTCCCACATTCTTTCCTCTGCAGTGAGAAATTCAATGACGGCAAGTTGATTACCTACAGATGCAATTTTGAAACTGTCCTGCAACAACGCTATTTGTCAGAATTGACGGAAACTTGGTGCGCTCACTTCAGATAATACATACATAACGTTTCGCATTAGTAACATTGTTTTCGGCTGAGAAAAAAAAATGAGCTGCATTACTTTCTGGACAACCCTCGTGCTATTTATATTTTCCAGGCAGACATTAGCGTCTTGTGTCGTTATCTAGTGTGATTTCCCGAGAACATAGTCACGTTTCATCCAAAGGCAGACATTGAAGGCACCTGAGCATTATTGTTACACTACTGTACAAATTAAACCGACCTGTCAGATCCAAGTACTCCGTCTCGCTGCCGCCTTGCCTGCTTGATAAGGACTCCTGTAGGTGGAGCAACACTCCACACTGTGTATCATTTGCGTCTTGTGTATTTCCCTTACAGATGCACTGCACTTTCCTACAGTCACCCTGAAATTTCTTAGTCATACTTTTAAAAGTCCTAATAGTGATATCGCCTGACAGTGATAACCCCCAATATAAAAGCTTTGTGATGTCCTGAGGTACTATCAGTCTTTTGATGGTATGTATCTTTGCTGCAGGCATTAGCCTATCTTAACCCATTTTTTCTCTTTATAATCTTGCAGTAGGCCTCCACATCAAGTGGATATGTGTTCCAAGATTTTATGAAGTTTCTCAAGATCATACTACTCCGACACTTTTCTTTACACAATGGCTAGTGAACGACGAAGTTAAAGGTTATTTTAAGATATCTAGAGGCATAACTGATGTTAACTTTGTTTCTGTTGTATATTTGCATTTCTGTTAAAACAGACCCTATGGTTGTATTTCGAAAGTATTTCGGAATTCTGGGGATATGGGAACTACCTAACGACCTGTATGTACTGTTTGCAAGCATAGGGTGTACCATAAAAACGGACTTGAATGAGGAAACTGAAGCACCAATTGATGGATGGGTTGTTGTATTGAGATCAGTCCACATCCCTGTTTCTTCAGTAATCTCTGCGTCTCTAATAGGAAGCGAGTGGACAAACCATTTTATTTTTTGAGTCATCAGTTTTGTGGCTGGTTTGAGGCAGTCGGCCAAGTATTCCTCTTCCGTGCCAACCTGTTCATCACAGACTAGCAACGGCAATCTACGTCCTCAATTACTTCCTGGGTGTACTAAAATCTCTACCTTCCTCTACAGTTCTTACGCTCTACATTTCCCTCTAGTATCGTGGAATTTGTTCCCTTATGTCTTTACATATGTTTAAAAATAGGGAATTCTACTGGAATGTTTTCAGATTTTATTGTCCTGGAATGGCAAGAAGCCAACTAAAACATCAACACAAATGTTAATTAAATTTTGTATCTACACCGAGAGACACGTTTTTAGAGATAGAAGGCAGATAAATATTTTTTATGCATCGATTCAGAGGCATCATGTTCATCGCCTGTTTTACTAGATGATGTTCAGCTTTCTCTGTTTTCTTGTTCACTTTCTTATGACGTGGGTATTGGAACGAATATCTGCCATTGCCCTGTATGCATTTTAATTGTACATGAATTTGCATAAATTCTAATTCTAGATCAGGCGTACAGCCACTGGTATGATACATAACATGTAGAGCACCGTGTATTGGAAGATGTTAAAACTAAGGTAAAATAACTTCTTTGTACAATTCATTTGTAATTATTCAGTATCTGAATGCACCATTCTTCTCTTCTTAAATCTTAAAGATGAAAATCCTGCGTAATTCTAATTACTTGGCAGTCTAAGTGTAATATGACGGAGGAGATAGACTCCTAAAACGTAAAATTATCAATGTATTTGTCTCCATGCAGTAACATGTATTGTTGAGAGGCGATAGGGCCATTTTAGAAATCATCGGTAAGACCAGGAACGTAAAAAAGAAAGAAGAAAAAAAAAAAAGAAAACGAAGCCCCTATTGAGAATCAAGGAAATCATCTTTCAATTATTTAGGAAACAAGTGATTTTGCTCTTATTTGCAAGCTAACATAGCGTGAAGTGATGACGGCAATAGTGTTATCATGGCATCTTCTTTAGGCAGACGTACACAGCTACCCTCTCACCCGGTGGCCACTTTCCAAAACCTACTGTATAAGAGATTTGAGCCATAGACACTCTCATCGACTTGGTTGAGCAACAGTTACTGGAACTTCATTCGCTAAAACAAGTTTACTTATGCAGATCCCGAGAAAACCTCAGAAGCGAAGTATAAATATACATTCCGGTGTCAGGCTCTGAGAGAAACAAATGTTAGTTCTAGTGCCAACCTGCGTGGGAAGCAACCGCAGTGTTCCGGTTTTTGAAGTCTTCCAACTTCTGGCGTTCACTTCGGAGGAGGTCAGCTTCTGATGGGTCACGTCGTTGATTCCACATCGTTGGTTAAACAATGCTTTGCGCCATGATTTGTTGAGTTCAGTTATGCTTTGTTGATTCTGACGCAACAGTTTCGAGATGCGTATTTTATTCAAATTAGCTTCCATCGTTTAGCTATTTTCTTTATCTTCGTAAATTGACTGCAGACCAGTTAGTATTGGCCATACGCTTATTTTCAAAGTAGTGCTATTGCAAGTGCCAAATGGATTGTATTACTTCTCTTTGCATACATGAATAACCATAACTTTTACGAAAAACGACTATCCATGCAATTGTTTCTGGCACTAGCGGAATATATTAGTCATGTTGTCCTGCTCATTACAGGTGATGCCCTTCGGTTTATTTTGCCTCACCTGTTTCCCCTGCAGTTATACGTACGAGAGTAGTGTGTTGTATTAGTGCTTACATAAGGTATTGGTTTATGATTTTGTTTGATCTTATCCATACGTCCATTCTGTATAATTCAGTTTTTCTGATCATGTCAAATATTAAATAATTCAGTCCACCAAGAGTAATGTATAATAGTTTCACTCAAATGCACGTTCACTCCTTGAGAGAAACTTGTTTTCCTTCAGGAACGTCATAATGTTTGAAGTGAGAATGTGCTCTAGGATGTCGCAACAGACGAAAGGTTGCCATATTGGTCTGTTATTAAGAGCACACATTTCTCTACCATTTTTGCAGATGGGCATTGAATTAGTCCTTTTCCAGTCATATTAAAATTATCACCGCACAACAGACTCTCAATAATTGTGATCGATGAATGAAGCTATTTTAGTATCATATTCCGTCAGAAATCTAATACAATTTCGGTAGTGTATAATTCCAATCCCAAAGAAAGCAGGAGATGACAGATGTGAAGATTACCGAACTATCAGTTTAATAAGTCATGGCTGCAAAATACTGACACTAATTCCTTACAGTAGAATGGAAAAACTGGCAGAAGCCGATCTAGGGAAAGATCATATGGAATCCGTAGAAACGTTGGAACACGCGAGGCGGTACTGACCCTACGACGTATCTTACAAGATAGATTAAGGAGAGTGAAACCTACGTTTCTAGCTTTTGCAGACTTAGAGTAAGCTTTTGACAATGTTGACTAAAATACTCTCTTTCAAATTCTGAAGGTGGCAGGGATCAAATACAGGGAGCGAAAGGATATTTACAATTTGTGCAGGAATGAGATGGCAGTTATAAGAGTCGAGGGGCATGAAAGGGAAGCAGTGGTTGGGAAGGGAGTGAGACAGGGTTGCAGCCTATCGCCGATGTTATTCCATCTATACACTGAGCATTCAGTAAAGGAAACAAAAGAAAAATTCGGAATAGGAATTAAAGTCCATTGAAAAGGAATTAAAACTTTGAGGTTCGCCGATGACATTGTAATTCTGTGAGAAACGGCGAAGGACCTGGAAGAGCAGTTGAACGGAATGGGCAGTGTCTTGAAAGGAGGATATAAGATTAACAACAACAATAGCGAAATGAGGATAATGAAATGTAGGCGAATTAAATCAAGTAATGCTGAGGGAATTAGATTAGGAAATGAGACACTTAAAGTAGTAGATGAGTTTTGCGGTTTGGGGAGCAAAATAACTGATGTTGGTCGAAGTAGGGAGGATACAACATGTAGACTGGCAATGACAAAAAATGCATTTCTGAAGAAGAGAAATTTGTTAAAATTTGTAGATTTAAGTCTCAGGAAGTCATTTCCCGAAGTATTTGTGTCGAGTATAGTCATGTATGGATGTGAAACGTGGACAATAAGTAGCTTAGACAAGAAGAGAACAGAAGTTTTCAAAATGTGGTGTGACAGAAGAATGATGAAGATCAAATGGGTAGACCACATAACGAATGAAGAGGTACTGAACAGAACCGGGGAGAAAAGGAATTTGTGGCACAACTTATATAGAAGAAAGGATCGGTTTGTAGGACATGTTCTGAGGCATCAAGGGATCACCAATTTAGTATTGGAGGGCAGTTTTGAGGATAAGAATCGTAGAGGGAGATGAATACAGTAAGCACATTCTGAGGGATGTGGGGTGCAGTAGTTGCTTGGATGTGAAGAAACTTGCACAGAACAGAGGAGCATGGAGGGCTGCAACAAACCAGTCTCTGGACTGAAGATCACTACAGTAACAACATTATTCACTTCGAGCACACTTTATCGTTTCTCCCATTTGTATGTCTGTGTGACAGACAGTCAGTCATATCTGTCAAAAGTCTTTATTAGCACCACTTGTAGCTTGCACGGGCAGAAAGAGAGTCAGTGTTCCTGGAAGTATTGACAGGGATATGGGGCCATGAGGAACTCTGTGCTGCGGCCAGCTGCGCTAGGTTTCACACTTGAGGATCCATGGTGAGAACATCCCGATCGAAATGGTCCACTCAGATTCTCGATTTGGCTTAAATCCGGAGTGTTTGATGGCTAGGGGAGTACAGTGAACTCATCCCGATGATCTTTGAGCCCCGCATGTACACTGAGAGCTGTGTGACACAGTGCATCATCCTGCTGGAAGATGCAATCTTGCTGAGGAAAAACAAAATGCGTACAGAGGTGAGCGTGGTCCACAAGGACAGGTGCATAGTTGTGTTGACCCACTGTGCCTTCCAAAATGAAAAGCTTACCCAGGAGACGTTTCCTATACCACAACTCTTCCTGCTGTGGCCTGAACCCTCTAGATAGTTGCGTTGTTGCTGTGGTATACAAGCCTAAAATCTATAAGTATGGTGGAGCCTGAAATGTAATTCATCTGAACAGGCCACCTATCGCCACTGCGAGGTTGTCCAGCTACAGTAGTGGCGTGGAAATTGCAGCCTCCTTCTTCACTGAACAGCTACCAGCACGGATTAGTGACCCAGATGCTTGCTGCGTGGGCTTGTACACAGCAACGTTTGCTGAACGGTCTATGAGGAGCCCTTTGTTCATCTGGTCGCTCAGTTACTCAACATTTACACGTCTGTTAGCCAATACACATGCCCGCAACCGTAGTTAACCACCATAATCTATGGACCGAGGTGCACCACAGTTGCCGCGGTTACAGTCTTTTCGCCATAGTCGGTGTACTTTAACCACGGCGGAACACGAACAGCTTTTTTTTTTTTTGGTCATCAGTCTACTGACTGGTTTGATGGGGCCCGCCACGAATTCCTTTCCTGTGCTAACCTCTTCAACTCGGAACAGCACTTGCAACCTACGTCCTCAAATATTTGCTTGACGTATTCCAATCTCTGTCTTCCTCTTCACTTTTTGCCCTCTACAGTTCCCTCAAGTACCATGGAAGTCATTCCCTCATGTCTTAGCAGATGTCCTATCATCCTGTCCCTTCTCCTTATCAGTGTTTTCCACATATTCCTTTCCTCTCCGATTCTGTGTAGAACCTCCTCATTCCTTACCTTATCAGTCCACCTAATTTTCAACATTCGTCTATAGTACCACATCTCAAATGCTTCGATTCTTTTCTGTTCCGGTTTTCCCACAGTCCATGTTTCATTACCATACAATGCTGTACTCCAGACGTACGTCTTCAGAAATTTCTTCCTCAAATTAAGGCCGGTATTTGATATTAGTAGACTTCTCTTGGCCAGAAATGCCTTTTTTGCCATAGCGATTCTGCTTTTGATGTCTTCCATGCTCCGTCCGTCATTGGTTATTTAACTGCCTAGGTAGCAGAATTCCTTAACTTCATTGACTTTGTGACCATCAATCCTGATGTTAAGTTTCTCGTTGTTCTCATTTCTACTACTTCTCATTACCTTCGTCTTTCTCCGATCTACTCTCAAACCATACTGTGTACTCATTAGACTGTTCATTCCGTTCAGCAGATCATTTAATTCTTCTTCACTTTCACTCAGGATAGCAATATCATCAGCGAATCGTATCATTGATATCCTTTCACCTTGTATTTTAATTCCACTCCTGAACTTTTCTTTTATTTCCATCATTGCGTCCTCGATGTACATATTGAAGAGTAACGGCGAAAGGCTATAGCCTTGTCTTACTCCCTTCTTAATACGAGCACTTCGTTCTTGATGGTCTACTCTTATTATTCCCTCTTGGTTGTTGTACATATTGTATATGACCCGTCTCTCCATATAGCTTACCCCAACTTTTTTTCAGGATCTCGAACAGCTTGCACCATTTTATATTGTCGAACGCTTTTTCCAGATCGACAAATCCTATGAACGTGTCTTGATTTTTCTTTAGCCTGCTTCCATTATTAGCCGTAACGTCAGAATGGCCTCTCCCGTGCCTTTCCTTTTCCTAAAGCCAAACTGATCGTCACCTAGCGCATTCTCAATTTTCTTTTCCATTCTTCTGTATATTATTCTCGTAAGCAGCTTCGATGCATGAGCTGTTAAGCTGATTGTGCGATAATTCTCGCACTTGTCAGCTCTTGCCGTCTTCGGAATTGTGTGGATGGTGCTTTTCCGAAAGTCAGATGGTATGTCGCCAGACTCATATATTCTACACACCAACGTGAATAATCGTTTTGTTGCCACTTCCCCTAATGATTTTAGAAATTCTGATGGAATGTTATATATCCCTTCTGCCTTATTTGACCGTAAGTCCTCCAAAGCTCTTTTAAATTCCGATTCTAATACTGGATCCCCTATCTCTTCTAAATCGACTCCTGTTTCTTCTTCTATCACATCAGACAAATCTTAACCCTCATAGAGGCTTTCAATGTATTCTTTCCACCTATCTGCTCTCTCCTCTGCATTTAACAGTGGAATTCCCGTTGCACTCTTAATGTTACCACAATTGCTTTTAATCTCACCAAAGGTTGTTTTGACTTTCCTGTATGCTGAGTCTGTCCTTCCGACAATCATACCTTTTCCGATGTCTTCACATTTTTCCTGCAGCCATTTCGTCTTAGCTTCCCTGCACTTCCTATTTATTTCATTCCTCACCGACTTGTATTTCTGTATTCCTGATTTTCCCGGAACACGTTTGTACTTCCTCCTTTCATCAATCAACTGAAGTATTTCTTCTGTTACTCATGGTTTCTTCGCAGCTACCTTCTTTGTACCTATGTTTTCCTTCCCAACTTCTGTGATGGCCCTTTTTAGAGATGTCCATTCCTCTTCAACTGTCTGCCTACTGCGCTATTCCTTATTGCTGTATCTATAGAGTTAGAGAACTTCAAACGTATCTCGTCATTTCTTAGAACTTCTGTATCCCACTTCTTTGCGTATTGATTCTTCCTGACTAATGTCTTGAACTTCAACCTACTCTTCATCACTACTATATTGTGATCTGAGTCTATATCTGCTCCTGGGTACGCCTTACAATCCAGTATCTGATTTCGGAATCTCTGTCTGACCATGATGTAATCTAACTGAAATCTTCCCGTATCTCCCGGCCTTTTCCAAGTATACTTCCTCCTCTTGTGATTCTTGAACAGGGTATTCGCTATTACTAGCTGAAACTTGTTACAGAACTCAATTAGTCTTTCTCCTCTTTCATTCTTTGTCCCAAGCCCATATTCTCCTGTAACCTTTTCGTCTACTTCTTCCACTACAACTCCTTATTAACCCAATAATCAACCCAACTTTTGACGTCAGATAATTCGGTATATTTCCATATTACAACGAGTGCACTGCTTTCCCTCATTTGCTGCGCGCTTTACATCCAGTCCTCTGCTAGTGCTGCCGTCTGACTTGTGTAACTGGTCATTGCACATCTACGTCGAACATACACGGTGTGCCACATTAATGTGACTGCACCGTGTTCTTTCATTATTATATGTAGTATTTGAAATTTTGGCCTGATGTATATTGTATTCAGCTGGTCTATTAGGAGGCAGAATAAAAGGTTAGCATCCGTTCATTCACTCTTTATACATTGTGAGGCGTGGCGCCTTGCATCGCTCCTGTCTAGAGTCTGTGCATGGAAGAATGACTCGTGTGTGCACAGTGACAGATGGTGGTCTGAAGCAGGTTCAGTCGAGGACGTAGTTCTAATTTTGATCTCCTAGAGGACAGCATGCTCAGAGACGTTCAAGGAACAGGCCAAGAGAATGTTTTCGTGAATTGTTATTCTTATTTCTTTGAGGCTTTTTTGTTTATATATGTTACCACAGTTTTGTACAAGCTTTTAGTACTGTGAATGATGTATGACTACGGAGTGTTCTTTGGGTATCGTTTCTCTTGGAGATATTGAATGATTACAGCGGTCTAAAGCAGTCGGCAGTGGAGACCACCTTTCAATGTCTGCCTGGATATCCTCTCCCCCCCCCCCCCCCCCAAATTCTACAAGTCCCTCCAGATCCTCGAGCGCCATGCACTCTGCCTCACCTTCCATATACACCTCCCATTCCCCAAGCGGATCCTCTATGACATGATTCCTTTCCTACATCTACTCCTATTCCTCGAACATATCCGCGTCCTCTACACCTCCCGCCGCCTTGATCCCCCGCATCCTCTGGTTCCTCCTCTCCTCCCTAACCCCCGCCCTGTGCTGCACTTTCACTGTTGGGTCCCCCTCAACCCTCCACCTCTACACCCTTCATTTCCTTTCCAAAGTGGCTTCCACCGACTCCCCCTCCCGGATATGCCCTCTCTCCCTCCATTTATTCCTCCTATCAACTCTAATCCTCACCTCCCCGTCCCTTCCTCAGTCCCGTTTTTTCCCCACCTACCCTCTCTCTGCCTCCCTTTCTCTCCTCTGAGTCCTTTTGCATTCCCCTCCTCTGCTTTCCCCACTCCCTCTCGCATCTGCCCTGCCCTAGCTCCCCTTGCGAGTCCTCTTCCTCTGTCCGCCCCCCCCCCCCCCCCCCACACACAAACATACACTTTGATTTTCCTCTCCTAACCCTCTTTCTTTCCCCTCATCTGTCCAGCCCCCACCCCCATTTCCCCTTGGCTGTGGTGTGTCATCTTCATGCCATCTTTTTAGTGCAGTGTTTCAAGTGAGTGTTTAGTGTTGTGCATCTTTTACGAAGTGTTGCGAACTGTCGCTGGGTGTGATTTTTGTATCGCTTGCGAACATAAACCAGACTATCGCCGTGCTTTTTTAATTGTCTGTCTACTATTTTACTTGTCTGCTTCCTGCATATGATATTAGCATCGCCAACCCTTTGTTTTATGTTTTAGCTTCCACAGTTTTCCGCTATTTTACAATTTAAGTCACCGTTTTTATCGCCTGCATTTATTGTTTATTATCTTCTTCTTATGTTTTACAAATTCTGTAGGCTGAAGAGCGGCATACTAAGCTGCTGCCAGCTCGCTCCCTTCGGGGCAATTGAAAGTCAATCAAGGAAAAAAAACCATTCAGTGGTACTGTCCTGTGTACCATGAGCTCCGAAGAAAGTCATAATTTGCCGGTTTTTGTTGCACTAGATGTTTCAGAAGTGTTTTATAGTGAATGCACATTTATTCTGGTGTGTTTTTTAGACAGTACGAATTTCTTAAGCAATTCCGTGTATGAGAAAAGACAGTAATTCCGCGTGGCGTATTTAGCAGATCGGTGACAAAAACGTGAGTGTACTAGACATCGATAAACTTGATAGTGTGGCGCCTTTTCGTTGAAGAACAATCGGTGTTTAGTAGCTGCTCAGATTTCGGGAAATACGTTACCATAAACTTGAAAACGTGAATGAAAGGGTTTGTGCATGACTGTGTTAATATTAGAACGCTCTTGGCCGTATACGTGTCTTTTTCAAGGTTCAGAATATACGGAATTTTTGCCAGTATTTCGACTTTTCACTCAAAATTAAGAGCTTTTCCCGAGTCTTGAAATATCGAGCGTTGTATGCAGCCTGGTGCAAGTTGCAGTACGGTGGGTTTCTGCTCGACTTCCCTGTCGGCGATCTGCTGCAACGAGTTCACAGGTAGGTGCATGTAATGGACGAAAGGAACCGCGCCGCCTCAACTGTAAGAAAAATAAAAGTGCACTGGGAAATATATTATGCAACTTGAGGTGGGCAATCAAAGTTATGCCTTGCCATCTAGAGCAGGGGACGTAAGTTAGGTTTCTTGTGTTAAGGTGGATGACATGTTTACTGAGGCAGTTTCTCTTACCCACCCTGTACGACCAGGACCTCCACCTGTTTTATGGTGGAGCTTATACCAGAATCTGACTGTGCCAGTTACTGCTGACAAATGCACAGCACTTTTCACGAATGCCCAAGTTCCTCTCTATCAGTTTCTCAGGACCCCCATTTATATTTAAAGTGTTCGCACCGCATTCTCCGCATCTTACCATTAACCCAATGTTCCAACAGGAGCTTAAGTCAGTAAGGCTACAGAGCTGGGAGAAGTATGTGCAAACACAATTAGCTACGGACCCATGGGGCGTAACGCACAAGCTAGTACAGGAAAAGATTAGGTCACCCATGGTGCTGTCCACCGTCAGGGATCAGGGCAGGATGACGGAAACCTTGCAGGAAACTGCTGAGGTCCTCCTCCGTGTCCTGCTGCCTGACAATGGCGAGAATGACGACTCTGAGGCACAACAACAGATTCGAAGACAAGATCAAGAGGAATACCGGAACAACAACATGGTATATCCTTTCTCCTAAGAAGAAGTAGCCGCTCAGATAAATGCCCTTAAATGAGGCAAGGCTCCTGGCCCAGACGGCATCACTGCAGAGGCAGCGCAATCCCCAGCTGGTAGCACCTCTCACAAAATTATACAACGAGTGCTTGCGGCTCGGGAAATTCCCCAAAATATGGAAAAAGTCCGCAGTCGTAATAATCAAGAAAATCACAGACAAAGACCCACAAGAAGCCAAGTCCTACAGGCCCGTCTGTTTACTAGACACTCTGGGGAAACTTTTTGAGACGGTGCTGGCAGACAGACTGGCAGCACACCGAGTTTTATGCGGGATGAGCGACAGACAATTCTGCTTCAGGGCCGGGAGATCGGCGTCTGACGCCATCGCTCTGGCTGCGGAGGTCTGTGTCTCAACCTCGGCGCCATGGTGGATATCAGTGGCGCCTTTGACAATCTATGGTGGCCCTGGCTTGCAAGGGAAGGAGTGCCCGGCGTCGCTATATGGCTGTCTCAGAGGTTATTGTGAGAATAGGGAGATTTGGCTATCGTCCCCTAGCGGGAGAATAGGTAAAATGATCGCCAAAGGGTGTCCACAGGGATCTGTCCTGGGGCCACTCTTCTGGGATATTGACATGGAACCCCTCTTGCACAACCTACAGAACAGCGATAATGTGCTAGAGGGCATAGCCTATGCGGACGACCTCCTCCTGCTGGTTGACGGCCGTAGCCATGAAGACTTAGAGCCAAAAATTGAGAGGGCCACATGACCAAAATGAATATCTCACCAACCAAGTCTACGTACTTACTCCTGAAAGGACAATTAGTCAGGAATCCGAATGTAAGAGTAGATGGCTCATCAGTTCTTCGACGGCATGAGGTGCGATACCTGGGAGTAGTCGTCGATGAGAGGTGGACTTATGCGTCACACATTGACACCGTCACAAACAGATCATTGGAAACACTAAACAATCTAATAGCGATTGGTCACAAACGGTTCCACCTGCCACCAGAATTAATCAAACTATACCACAACCGCACACTGACATCAATCGTAGGATATGGATCAGGAGTCTGGGCCCACAGACAAACGTGGGTCATGCCTGCCATGCCTGTGAGAAGAGTTCAGCGGAACATGCTTCTCAGATCAGTAGTGGCATATAGAACAACCCCAGGTGCTAATAGTAATAACGGGGCTCCGTCCACTTGATATAAAGGTCAGAGAGCAAGCGACATGGTACTGGGTTAAAAAGGGAAACAGGGAGAAGATAATCGATCTAATGGGGATTCATGTGGGAAACAAAATGGAAATCAAACGCAGGGGGGAAGAACTCAGGCAAGAACAGTGGGACAATGAAGAAGCTGGTCGCAGAACATACGAACTGCAGTCCAATATCAGGGAGAGACTGCAATTAAAACACTTTACACCGTCACTAGGCACTTCCTCATAGGCCATGGACCCTACCCCGCATACTTATGCCGGTTCGGGAAACGGGCTACACCAGCGTGTGACTGTGGGGCGACACCAGGCATCCCAGAATACGTGGTGTACGAGTGCCAGCTCTTCGACGACGTAGCGGCGCAATTACGCCACCAGCTACCCAACCACGACACGTACCACCTGCTCAGGCATGAGGACCACTTTTCAATCCTGAACAAATTAGCAAACGACATCTAACTTAAAGTAATAAAGGAATATCTTAGGAACAACGACTAAGATGTCATCGCAACCAATCTGACTCCACGCACCTGACCCGTTTCCGCCGAGGCTTGGACTTGGCCAGCCGTCTCACGGCTGGAATCCGCCACGTCTGGGATTAGGAGGAGGGTGCGCCCAACTACCGATCTAGACACTCACCGGTTTTGACACTAGGTTAAGCTAGGTTGGATGTAGGATAAGCTAGGATAGCAACACTAGTGTATTACTGCAGCGATCAACAACTCCAGCCAGCTCGGTGCCAGGGGCGCGTGGAGCGTTCACCCTGATTAGCTCAGTGGAGGGTCAACATCACAGGTTTATACAACGCTGGCACGTCTGTAACGCTACAGGTAGAAGCAGATTAGCATAAGCAGAACAGAGTAACATAATAAAGACACAACAGTAGTGCCCATAGTGAGAGCAAAAGATAACTAAAATCGAGTAAGCTGTAGTAACTTTAATTGTATCAACTAGGACCCACTAATTGCATAAGGTGGTGGGTTGTTATGTATCATATTTATTGAAGAATAAAGATTTTAAAAAAATAACCCAATGTCAGTATTTGGTAAGTTTTATTCATCTACGTCTACATCCATACGGTGTGTCGCGGAGGGTACTTTGAGTACCTGTATCGGTTCTCCCTTCTATTCCAGTCTCGTATTGTTCGGGGAAAGAAAGATTGTCGGTATGTCTCTGTGTGGGCTCTAATCACTCTGATTTTATCCTCATGGTCTCTTCGCGAGAAATACGTAGGAGGGAGCAATATACTGCTTGACTCCTCGGTGAAGGCATGTTCTCGAAACCTCAACAAAAGCCCATACCGAGCTACAGAGCGTCTCTCCTGCAGAGTCGTCCACTGGAGTTTATCAGTCATCTCCGTAACGCTTTCGCGATTACTAAATGATCCTCCTCTCCGTTGAATCTTCTCTATCTCCTCTATCAATCCCACCTGGTACGGATCCCACACTAGTGAGCAATATTCAAGCAGTGGGCGAACAATTGTACTGTAACCTACTTCCTTTGTTTTCGGATTGCATTTCCTTAGGATTCTTCCAATGAATCTCAGTGTGGCATCTGCTTTACCGACGATCAACTTTATACGATCATTCCATTTTAAATCACTCCTAATGCCTACTCCAAGATAATTCATGGAATTAACTGCTTCCAGTTGCTGACCTGCTATATTGTAGCTAAATAATGAAGGAGCTTTTTTATATGTATTCGCAGCACATTACATTTGCTACATTGAGATTCATTTGCCATTCCCTGCACCATGCGTCAATTCGTTGCAGATCCTCCAGCATTTCAGTAGAGTTTGCCATTGTTACAACCTCTCGATATACTACAGCATCATCTGCAAAAAGCCTCAGTGAACTCCCGATGCTTTCCACAAGGTCATTTATGTATATCGTGAATAGCAACGGTTCTACGACACTCCCCTGCGGCTCACCTGAAATCATTCTTACTTCATTTGGCACATATTATGCCACGTTTTATGTACTGTGTTTATTGGACATGAACTAAATGTTGTCCGTCCGTCTTTTACGTAGTTTGCTGGTGGTATCAGTCAATTCGGCTAGACACGACTGCTCTTCTAGCTTTCCTCGATGATCAGTACGCCTCTGGTGACAACGTTCCTGTAGTAGCATCCTAGTCGCTAACCTCGATCTCGCTCTGACTGTTATTGGTTCCAATTGTTTAAATGGCTCTGAGCACTATGAGACTTAATATCTTCGGTCATCATTCCCCTAGAACTTAGAACTACTTAAACCTAACTAACCTAAGAACGTCACACACATCCATGCCCGAGGCAGGATTCGAACCTGCGACTGTAGCGAGCGCGAGGTTCCAGATTGTAGCGCCTAGAACCGCTCGGTCACCGGCCCGGCTGTACATTGTACTCGGGAAGACTGTTTGCTCTTACCACCGATAACACACGCCTAGTTATCCCAGTATATAGAGAGCAAGTCAGACTTATCACGCACCTTATGCTCAGGTTTTCCCGTTATGTTGAGTTTAGGCTGCCTTGAATCTGAGAAACACATACCCATCTGCATTAGGTTACACTCAGCGACTGTCTGTGACTTATCAATTACAGAGTGCAGCACTCAGTCATCCTTTTTAGAATTTATTATGCATCTACAGATTTTGGCTATTATCTAGCCATTGTCAATACGCTATTTTCAAAGCATGCAAGTCTCTGTTGTTCGGGCGTGTCACAGTTCTTTGAATACTAGAATGCATTGAAAATAGCACATTAAGAATGACAGCTACTAGCCGAAATCTGGATTTCCATAATAAAATCCAAAAAGGGTGACTGATTGCTGAACTCTATAACTTATAAAACATACCCATCTCATGCGCTCCGGCTCAGACGGAAGAGATCACCGACAAAACCTTAATAAGTCGAGTGTGTAATCCAAAACTGCTTACATAACAGCTTCCGTATGTATTACTAGGATTGCCAAAACTCTTATGGCTATAAAGGGCTCCACGAGTATTATACGATGCCATAAACTAAAATCTTGCACCATCATAATTAACTTTATGTTTCTCATTTCACACTTATGGCTCAAGCTGTCCCGGTGAGAGCGGATTTACTATCTTGTTTCCATCGCATGTCCCCCTGCAGTGTCTAGCACCTGACTTCAATTATTCTGATGGTCTGCTCTGAAAAGGCATTCTACGTTAGCAGAGAATGTGATACACACAATTCATTAATTATTACTTCGAAGAGCCCTTCGTCCGAATAGTTGACAATACATGTACATATTATTGTACATAAATGGAACATACACCAACTCTCCGATGAAAAGATGGACCTTGACATAAAAATTGAAACTTTTCATCTTAGCATGTTGTGGCGGAATCAAAGCTTTTATCGTAGGTTGTTCCAGTTCAGAGAACATAGGGGAAAACTGCTTTTTATTTTTATTTTTCCTTCTCTAGCTTATATATGGAAACATTAGCATGCTCCTACGGAAGCCTGGTATCCAGTGCATTTCATTTGCTATAAAAAACGTAAAAGATCTTACGTGTACTGGTAAGGAATATTTAGAAGCCACGCTACTTTCTCTTTAGTAGAGAAACACGTGGTGCAAAAATTGAGAAACCGAATTTTACGCAATTCGGATTCAGTCTGCCGCTGGATATCGTGTCGAGGATACATTACTTTTAACACGTAATTGAAATTGGTTTCTGTGGAAGTTAGCTGTGTTAAAGATTAATAAGGTCATTGAAATTCGCACAGTACTGTCCATAATTAAACGTCCCGATCTGTTTGAAATTCGATAATCAGGAGTGGAAGAGCCATACACTTGTATTGAAATTACAGTTTGTTAATTTATTTAACGAGTTCAACTGTCAACATGGATGCACCGGAGCCACATTGTAAGATATCGAAACGCGCTCGTTATCATTAATTGCAGCAGTACTCATTATGAATTAATGGACATAAAACTCGAATCACGATTTGCTCTTGAAATGACGCAATTGCAAAAATAATATTTTCTCTAAAATGGGAGTGATTTACTGTAATGAACTGGAATTCTGATGTAAACATACTGCAATGCAGTAAGTATTGGTTAATATACAGATAAGCTGCTACATGGCATGTGTAATTTGATTTTTTACTAATTTCACTCCGTAGTCATGAGCATTTTCAAACATTCACTACATTGACGGGAACACGGTAAATGTTTGAACCTTATTCTGTGATTACAATGGACCTAAACAAGGCTTTAGCCTTTAAACTACTACCTTCAAGATGACGGATATCCGAAAATATTCGTGACTAATAGCTAAACTAGTGCTAAATCAAATGCTACACGACGTGTATTGGTTTCTCTTTATACCAGTCTGAAAAAGTCACTGAGTCACCTATAGGAGATGCGTTTGCTAAATAAGCCTTTCTGTCGTTGTTTGACTGTGATTCCGGGTCTCGGATGACAAATAATCCTTTTCGAACTCGTTCACTTTCCAGGATTTTTTACAATCTTTTACTCTACAAATTGCATTTCGTGCCTCCAGCTTAGGTCAGGGGCCGTCACCTCGTGACGCAAACAATTATACAAGAAACTCTAAGTACATCGTTCAGGCAAAAGTTCGAGGTCCAGATGGTTGCATAACAGACAAAAGATAACATGTAGTTTTCTTTGTTTGATGCGTCATATCCATACTAGGCTCCACTGCAACTCAAACTAACAGCAGTAGCACCTGGTATGTCATCAACACCACCGTTTGCGAGTAAATGTAGGAAAGTGAGTAAATCAATATGCGGACCAGCACTAAATAAAAAAATCAATATTTAACTCTATAAGTTCGAACTGTTTTTGTGTGCAGTCACTTGACTGTTTAACTTTAAGCCACTAATGATATTTCCTTAAAGGCAGCGTAATACGAATGGTGGACTGGACTGGGACAGCTTTCTCTTACAGTTATGCTCGGTAACCGTGAACTAAGGGTTGTAGCGGCAAGTCTAGCTTGGCCTGGCAGAAACTGTCGACTCGTAAAGTGTATCACGCTGTGTTAACTAGATAAACAGAAGAGATGAAACAAGGAGTAAAATGTGAGAAATGTTGACGAATTGAGGAAAAAATGAAGAGAGATGAGTAAAAAAGGAAATATATTATGTGCTTCTGTCCAAATACGTTAAGGTAGGTGCCTAATTCCCAACTTCTGTACAAGGAAATGCATTAATCGTAGCCGTTTAGAAGCAGAAGTCTAAAGCAACATAAAAAATTCCAAGGTGGTTCAAGTGCTAATGATTCATTCGTCACGCTCATCGGCGATCAGAGGTTGAAATCCAACGTGCACTTGGTTTGTCTGCGGGGGCCCTCATCCAAAATGTGGAGGCGGCCTTGTCTGCGGCTATGGAGCTTACGGGGTGCAGTCGTCTGCAAGTAGTTGCTCACGTCGGCACCAATGATGCGTGTCGCTTGGTTTCTGAGGCGATCCTCAGTTCGTACAGGCGGCTGGTGGATTTGGTGAAGACCGCTGGCCTCATACGCGGTGTGCAAGCAGAGCTCTCTTTTTGCAGCATCGTTCCCAGAGTGGATCCGCGGTCCTTTGGTTTGGAGCCGAGTGGAGGGTCTCAACCAGAGGCTTCGTCTACTCTGTGACGGTCTTGGCGGCAGATTTCTAGACTTGCGCTATTAGGTGGGGAATTGTAGGACGCCCCTAGATAGATCATGGGTGCACTACACAAAGGAAACGGCTACTCGGGTAGCAGAGTACTTGTGGCGTGCACAGGGGGGTCTTCAGTCTAGCCAGTAGTGCGAGGTGTCCTGATGAACACTCACCAGTCGACGTGCAGGCAGGGTAATCAGGACGCGCTCAGTGTAAAGACACTTCAGCTCTCAAGATATTAGCAGTAGATTTTCAGAGTGTTGGGAATAAAGTTCCTGAATTTACTGCCCTCCAGGAAGCGTGTGGCGCGCAAATTATTCTCGGGACTGAGACCTGGCTGAACCCTGATATAGGAAGTTCTGAAATATTTAGTGAAGGTTGGAACGTGTATCGGAAAGACAGAGGAGGTGTCTTCATTGCAGTCAACAAAAATATTGTGTCAACTGAGGTCGAAGCAGAGTGTGATCTGGACACGTTAACAGGGCTAGGGGAAATAAAGTTAATTGTGGGTTGTTATCACCAGCCACCAGGTTCCACCGTAACAGTTCTAGAATCATTCAAAAGGCGTCTACATTTTGTGTCGCAGAAGTACGCGGATCATGCTATTAGTCGGAGGCGACTTCAACCTACATACTATAGACTGGGATGTCTATGGATTGATTACGGGTGGTACAGACAAGCCGTCCTGTGAATTACTTTTGAACACATTATCCGAAAACTGTCTTGAGCAGCTAAATCGACAGCCAACGCGTAATTGAAATATTTTAGATCTGGTAGCCACGAACAGACCAGACCTCATCGACGGTGTCAGTGTTGAGACAGGGATTAGCGATCATGCTGTTGTCATTGCGACTGTGGTTACGAAAGTTAAAAAGTCGGTCAAGAAGGCTAGGAGAGTATTCTTAGCAGAAAGAGCAGATACGCAGAATCCACTTCATTTACCTCTGGTACGATGGACGTGGAAGAACTATGGGCAAATATTAAACACAATGTAAATCACCCATTGGAGAAGTATGTTCCAAAAATGTGGGTTACGGACGGATAAGACCCACCGTGGTTTAACAGCGCAATTCGTAGAATGCTCAGGAAGCAAAGGCAGTTGCACTCGCGGTACAAGGAAGATCGGGAGAATGGGGACAGGCAAAAGTTAGTAGAGATTCGTGCTGCTGTAAAAAGAGCGATGTGCGAAGCATTCAACCACTGCCGCCGTCATGCCTTAGATCTTGCTGGAAACCCAAGGAAATTCTGGTCTTACGTAAATTCGGTAAGCGGTTCGAAGGCTTCCATCCAGTCACTCACTGATCAGTCTGGCCTAGCAATGGAAGCAGCAAAACGAAAGCTGAAATTTTAAATTTAGCATTTGAGAAATCTTTCACACAGGAGGATCGTTCAAACATACCGCTGTTCGAGTCTCGTACAGATTCCCGTATGAAGGACATAGTGATAGACATCGCTGGAGTTGTGAAGCAGCTGAATGGGTTGAAAATAAATAAATCGCCAGGTCCTGATGGGATTCCAATTCGGTTTTACAGAGAGTACTCTACTGCATTAGCTCCTTACTTAGCTTCTATTTATCGCGAATATCTCGCCCAACGTAAAGTCCCGAGCGACTGGAAAAAAGCGCAGGTGGCGCCTGTATATAAGAAGGGTAGAAGGACGGATCCTCAAAATTACAGATCAATATCCTTAACATCGGTTTGTTGCACAATTCTAGAACATATTCTCAGTTCGAATATAATGAATTTCCTTGAGACGGAGAAGTTGCTCTCCATGCATCAGCACGGCTTTAGAAAGCATCGCTCCTGCGAAACGCAACTCGCCCCTTTTTTCACATGTTATCTTGCGAACCATGGATGAAGAATATCAGACGGATGCCATATTCCTAGACTTCCGGAAAGCGTTTGACTCGGTGCCCCACTGCAGACTCCTAACTAAGGTACGAGCATATGGGATTGGTTCCCAAGTATGTGAGTGGTTCAAAGACTTCGTAAGTAATAGAATCCAGTACGTTGTCCTCGATGGTGAGTGTTCATCGGAGGTGAGGGTATCATCTGGAGTTCCCCAGGGAAGTGTGGTAGGTCCGCTGTTGTTTTCTATCCACATAAATAATCTTTTGGATAAGGTGGATAGCAATGTGCGGCTGTTTGCTGATGATGCTATGGTGTACGGGAAGGTGTCGTCGTTGAGTGACTGTAGGAGGATACAAGATGACTTGGACAGTATTTGTGATTGGTGTAAGGAATGGCAGCTAACTCTAATATAGGTAAATGTAAATTAATGCAGATGAATAGGAATAAAAAGCCTGTAATGTTTGAATACTTCATTAGTAGTGTAGCGCTTGACACAGTCACGTCGATTAAATATTTGGGCGTAATATAGCAGAGCGATATGAAGTGGGACAAGCATGTAATGGCAGTTGTGGGGAAGGCGGATAGTCGTCTTCGGTTCATTGGTAGGATTTTGGGAAGATGTGGTTCGTCTGTAAAGGAGACCGCTTATAAAACACTAATATGACCTATTCTTTAGTACTGCTCGAGCGTTTGGGATCCCTATCAAGTCGGACTGAGGGAGGACATAGAAGCAATTCAGAGGCGGGCTGCTAAATTTGTTACTGGTAGGTTTGATCATCACGCGAGTGTTACGGAAATGCTTCAGGAACTCGGGAGGAAAGGAGGCGTTCTTTTCGTGAATCGCTACTGAGGAAATTTGGAGAACCAGCATTTGAGGCTGACTGCAGCACAATTTTACTGCCTCCAACTTACATTTCGCGGAAAGACCACAAAGATAAGATAAGAGGGAGAGGGAGAGGCATAAAGGCAGTCATATTTCCCTCGTTCTGTTTGGAAGTGGAACAGGGAGAGAAGATGCTAGTTGTGGTATGAGTTATCCTTCGCCACGCACCGTATGGTGGATTGCGAAGTATGTATGTAGACGTAGATGTAGCTGTAGAGTGATGTATCGATAAATAAACGATGAAAGTGTTTATGAGAGAGGAATGGAACCAATGGTTGATGGGTGAAACCCAAAATGAATTCACGCCGAAGGGAACTTTAAAACGACCTACAGCAGACAAGTGTCTCAGTGGATAAAGCAGTCGCGGTCCAGAGTGAGAGAAGACATTATTTTTAAATATCTCAAGACGTGCGGCGTACGTAACGCTCTTGATGACTGTGAAGACCATTTTATACACGAAGAGGGCAACGATGATGACGAAAAGGAGAAGAAGAAGAAGAAGAAGGAGGAGGAGGCGGAGAAGAAGGAGAAGCAGGAGGAGGAGGAGAAGGAGAAGGAAATTCAGATGACGACTTTCAGGGATTTGAAAGCTCAGTTCGGTCCTTTTTTAGTCTGCCTTTACAGTCCAATTACATAAATGGTACAAACATTACTTTTTCTCAAAAAACATTCCTTACAACTTAAGATGCATCGTTTAATCAGTAGTGTCTTATAGTCTGTGGAGGTTTTCGGAAGAGGTATTATCCGTGCATGTATAATAGTCTTTTGTTTCTGATGTACACTACGTGATCAAAACTAACCGGACACCCTTGGAAACAAATGTTTTTCATATTAGGTGCATTGTGCTGCCGCGTACTGCCAGGTACTCTATATCAGCGACATCAGTAGTCATTAGACATCGTCAGAGAGCGGAATGGGACGCTCTTTGCAACTCAAGGACTTTGAACGTGGTCAGGTGATTGGGTGTCACGTGTCATACTTCTGTACGCGAGATTTCTACACTCTTAAATATTCATACGTCCATGGTTTCCGATGTGATAGTGAAGTGGAAACGTGAAGGGAGCACAAAAGCCTACAGGCCGACCTCGTCTGTTGACTGACAGAGACCGCCGACAATTGAAGCAGGTAGTAATGTATAATACGCAGGCATCTATCCACACCATGACACAGGAATTCCAAACTGCATCAGGATGGTTCAAAAATGGCTCTGAGCACTATGGGACTTAACATCTATGGTCAGCAGTCCCCTAGAACTTAGAACTACTTAAGCCTAACTAACCTAAGGACAACACACAACACCCAGCCATCACGAGGCAGAGAAAATCCCTGACCCCACCGGGAATCGAACCCGGGAACCCGGGCGCGGGAAGCGAGAACGCTACCGCACGACCACGAGATGCGGGCTGTATCAGGATCCACTGCAATTACTATGACAGTTAGGCGGGAGTTGAGAAAACTTGGCGTTCATGGTCGAGCGGCTGCCCATAAGCCACACATAACGCCAGTATATGCCAAATGACGCGTTGCTTGGTGTAAGGATCGTTAACATTGGACGATAGAACAGTGGAAAAACGTTGTGTGGAGTAACGAATCACGGTACACAATGTGACGATCCGACGGCAGGGTGTGGGTATGGCGGATGCCCGGTGAACGTCATCTGCCAGTGTGCGTAGTGCCAAGAATAAAATTCGGAGGCGGCGGTGTTATGGTGTGGCTTCATTTTTATGGAGAGCCTTGCACCCCATGTTGTTTTGCGTGGCACTATCACAATACTGGCCTACATTGACGTTTTAAACAACTTCTTACTTCCCATTGTTGAAGAGCAAATCGGGGATCGCGATTGCATCTTTCAACATGATCTAGCACCTGCTCATAATGTACGGTATATGGTTACACGACAATAACATCAGTGCAATGGACTGGCCTGCACACAGTCCTGACCTGAATCCTACAGAACACCTTTGGGATGTTTTACAACGCCGACTTCATGCGAGGCGACACTGACTCACATCAATAACTATCCTCAGATCAGCACTCTATGAACAATGGGCTACCATTCCCCAAGAACCTTCCAGCACCTGACTGAATGTATGCCTCTGAGAGTGGAAGCTGTCGTCAAGACTAAGGGTGGGCTAACACAATACAGAAGTCCAGCATTACACATGGAAGATGCAACGAACTTCTAAGTCATTTTCAGCCAAATGTCTGGATACTTTTGATGACATAATGCATGTGACAGTGTTGTATCCGTTAGATTTTTAATATCCCTTTGGGGCATGCTGGCGTAGTATGTTATGTGGTCCCTTGGCATAGCTATGGCAACTCGCAGCACGCAGCTGCATGGAAGATAAAATCGTGACTTCAGAGATCAGAAGAAAAAGCCATGTACAACCGAGGAGGGTGAAACGATTAAGTCTGACAGTCGAAGAAGGAAAAACTTCCCAGGAGAAGAAGTTCGATCTGAATTTTCTTGTATGCATTCTAATGTCACAGTCTTAGCACTAGCTATGTCGACAGTAACGACAATTTAGCCTTCCTTGATGGAAGTTCAGAGGCAGAAGCACCTCTCCATGGTGAAGGGCTTTCTGTCACACGTCCAGCCAAGTCGATGATTATGATCCTCATTCGGCAGTTCCCCAGAAATCTGGAGAACGTCAAAAAGATACGAACAGATCATATCAAAAAAGAGCAACAACGAATGCCTAACAATCTCAAGGGCCCTCTGATCAACCTGAATACATTAAAATGAGTTTTATCTAGCGAATAGCATATACAGTACTCTGGAAAAATTGTACGACGGAAAGTAAGGACCGATCGGGCGTGAAATGGTAACCACAGGGATAATTCGATGAAGCTTTGCACAGCTGTGTTGGGCACTGTCTCCGTGTATGCCCGACGGTCGCTCAACGTTTCTTTTTACAGTTTTGAGCCCACAATGAGCAGCTGCCAAGTATGGTGGCCTGGTGAGAGTATTTGCCTGATATCATGCAGCCTGCATAACGTAACTACAATCGGTTTTCTTCTCCATGACAGTTCTCGGTCGAGCTCTGCAGGGGCAATCAAGTGCCTCTGTAGCGCTATCTATGGGATGTGTCTGATCACCAACAATAGAGTCAGTTATTGTCTCCCCCTGAGTTTCATCTCTGCTCCGATGAACCGCTGCCTATGAAGACAACACCCTGGCACAAAAACGAGCCATAGCTCAGAATAGACAATTGGCAGGAAACACAAGCGGCTTGCTTCTATGACGAGGCTATTGGAAAGTAGTTAAACGCTACAAGAAATGTCTAAGTCGGAGTGGCGACAACGTAGAAAAGTAGGTGGAAAGTGTAAGCTAACTGTTGCAAATAACATTTTTGATTTTCACAGTGGTTTCCATTTCGCGACCGATAGACCTTATCTACCAAATAGACCTTGTATAACCTATATGCAGCAAGATTCCGTGTCTACCATGGATTAAAAGGGGAAATATGCAGATGACCAGATAAGGACGATTCGGTTTGGTAGGAAAAAAGTAAAATTGCGTGAAAATTTCAGTTCACGTTTTCAAATGAATGAGCGCTCAAATGAAACATCCGTGGCTGACCTAAACAATTGAAGTTATTCAATCTGAATGAGTGCAGGTACCTATAATAATAAGCGGAACTTATCTTTTTTTTCCTTGTTTCATCATTAACTAAATTTCTGCTTTCATCGTTATTTATAATTTTTACTGTTTCTTGTGTATTTAAGCAGAAATTATATTTTTCAAGAGTTATTTTTTCTCCAGGAATTTACTTTTTGAAAACTTCATTCATTAAAAAGAACTAACACGAAATTTTTATAAAATGAAATGACATTCCTCGAAAATTGCTGCGTTTTGCATAATCATAGCAGTCCACATCAGCCAAATGACCGCCACGTGTATCCAGTCTATCCCCGCACCTGGGGTTGGTTGGCATAGTTGCAAACATCCAGGGAAAGTGTTTTTGGTGTTACCTATATAACTATTTAATTACTCGATCCTTCAATATTTTACAGCCAAAAGGTTAAGCTACCCGCCGCATTCAGTAGAATCTCTCCAAGTATAGCACAAAAATATAAAAAATCGAAAACCAAATTCAGCGCCAACTACCCCCATTCTGCTCTACTGACGACTGACTTTATCGACGGAATTCTCTAAAACTCTGCCTTCAGTGGCCTGATGTTGTCACGAGAGGAATAACATGCCTTTTAAGCAACAAACTGAATTTATGATGCTTTTTTTTTTGGCTACGCTACACGACTGTTGTCGTCCGAGGGTGTCTGGAAAGGTTTGTTTATTCTTGCCGTTATGATACGAGATGTGATTTTAGAGTCTGCGCGCAATAGTGTTGTCTGCCTGAAATCCACTTTTGTTTGTAATTTCTTTTTCCTGGCAACAAGTGCGTTTATTTACGCGTTACTTTATGTTTTTTCGTAGTATGTACTATATACCCGCATCGTTGTTTCTCTCTCGAAATTTGTGTGAAGTCTGCCTGTGTTAATGACCAGGAAGTTTATAAAATTCTTTCGAGATATCGTATAATCCGGGTGTCATGTGTTTTGGCATGAACTGTATTATTCCCATTTCTTCGTAGCAGCTGTTCTGTTTTTGTATCAACATATGGTTCTTCTCCAAACAGCCTTTGGAAATCATCTCTTATCCCTTCCCTGTCAACATTTTATTCCCGTATAGAGAGAGGATATTATGATGATATCTCTATTTGTATCTTTTTCATTTTTTGTAAGGTGGTAAATACTCCACTTATCATCTGGCATGTGTCCCTAATCTTTCTGCTGTAAGCGTGTGCTTTTCACAACGTGCCAGTGTGCTGTGGACAACATGGTTTATTCCTTAGAACAGAGGATTTTTCTGGTGTTGGAATTCCACCGTCTAGAACACAGTGTTGTTGCAACAAGACGAAGTTTTCAACGAAAGTTTAATGTAACCAAAGGACCGAAAAGCGATACAATAAAGGATCTTTTTGAAAAATTTCAACGGACTGGGTACGTGACGAATGAACGTGCTGGAAAGGTAGGCAGACCGTGTATGGCAACCACAGAGGGCAACGCACAGCTAGTGCAGCAGGTGATCCAACAGCGGCCTCGGGTTTCCGTTCGCCGTGTTGCAGCTGCGGTGCAAATGACGCCAACGTCCACGTATCGTCTCATGCGCCAAAGTTTACACCTCTATCCATACAAAATTCAAACGCGGCAACCCGTCAGCGCCGCTACCATTGCTGCACGAGAGACATTCGCTAACGATATAGTGCACAGGATTGATGACGGCGATATGCATGTGGGCAGCATTTGGTTTACTGACGAAGCTTATGTTGACCTGGACGGCTTCGTCAATAAACAGAACTGGCGCATATGGGGAACCGAAAAGCCCCATGTTGCAGTCCCATCGTCCCTGCATCCTCAAAAAGTACTGGTCTGGGCCGCCATTTCTTCCAAAGGAATCATTGGCCCATTTTTCAGATCCGGAACGATTACTGCATCACGCTATCTGGATATTCTTCGTGAATCTGTGGCGGTACAAACTGCCTTAGACGACACTGCGAACACCTCGTGGTTTATGCAAGATGGTGCACGCCCACATCGCACGGCCGACGTCTTTAATTTCCTGAATGAATATTTCGATTATCGTGTGATTGCTTTGGGCTATCCGAAACATACAGGAGGCGGCGTGGATTGGCCTCCCTATTTGCCAGACATGAACCCCTGTGACTTCGTTCTGTGGGGCCACTTGAAAGACCAGGTGTACCGCCAGAATCAAGAAACAATTGAACAACTGAAGCAGTACATCTTATCTGCATGTGAAGCCATTCCGCCAGACACGTTGTCAAAGGTTTCGGGTAATTTCATTCAGAGACTACGCCATATTATTGCTACGCATGGTGGATCTGTGGAAAATATCGTACTATAGAGTTTACCCTGACCGCAGCACCCTCTGTTGTTGACAATTGTAACTACTGTAATTTCGAAAGTTTGTCTGCCTGAAAATGTACTGTTGTCCCAAGCATATTGCAACAAACGGTGTATTTCTATCGCTGCTCTTTTAGTTTGTATTGCCGTTTCAAATATACCGGCAATTTTTGAAACATCCTGTACATGTCAGGCCCGGTGATTATAACAAACCACGATAGTGTCCACAGTATAGTACAAATGAACTAGGAGTTTACAATAAGACTGCAAGTACAAGCAAATTTAGAAGCAATGAGTGGAAAACCATATGGTCAGAAGTACTTCAATCTTTGATCTTTAGAGTTTGAAAGGAGGCTTCATAATCGCAGCCGAGCAGTCTTCTGTTGTAACGGAAAGTATTAACATGTCTTCCCCCCATGTAATGAATATCCCTTAGCATTTAGGGAGGATGAAGAGAGCAACCGGTGAACGCTTTGGATTGCGGTTACTGCTGGAGAACCTGGACAATATTGATACCGGTTTTTGTATGACATGTGGCATCAATGCTTACACCCATTATATTATGGTTGTTAAAATCAGTGATCAGATGGACTGTCAGGAGCAATGAGAGAAGTGGTGTGGTCTGTAAAGTTAAAGAAGGAGATGTATGGATAGAAGAATCTCCAAGTTTCAAGTCGAAGCCACCTTTTCTCCTACACGGGAACAACAATGTCACAACAAGAGGAATGTTGAAAAAAAATTGTCAACGAAGCACTGCAAACCGTTTAGACGAAATACAAACGTCCTATGGCTATACCATATAAAGTGGAATTAGCTTACGTTAAACTAGATGTTCTACTGAACTAGTTGCTTGAAATATTGCAGCAGCTTTGTGTGACCTACTTCCTTTCTGGATTTTGTACATGACGCAAGATGTTGCTGGAATTTTTAATCAAATAAAGATGTGCAGCAAATTGATATAAAAAACCACGACTTCTTCATGGGAGGAGACTGTCAGGGAAACAGTAGTGTGACTGTGGACAATAATATAATATTTGGCATTGTCATTTAACTTGGATGACCTCTAGTTGTAGAGTAAAGATATATGATAAACTGATAAGACACATGCCGGCCGCGGTGGTCTCGCGGTTCTAGGCGCGCAGTCTGGAACCGTGCGACTGCTACGGTCGCAGGTTCGAATCCTGCCTCGGGCATGGATGTGTGTGATGTCCTTAGGTTAGTTAGGTTTAAGTAGTTCTAAGTTCTAGGGGACTAATGACCACAGCAGTTGAGTCCCATAGTGCTCAGAGCCATTTGAACCATTTTTTGATAAGTCACATCAGAAGCCCAGGCGTGAACAAAGTTATCAGTAACCACCTCATAGATTTTATAGCGTGTTCAGACAAGCGACAACGAGAAACATTTACGTTCACCTTGGCGAAATAACATAGTATTACCAGGCTGGAAACTACAATATACAGAACATCTTGTTTAGTAGCTGGTAAAGGGCACGTACGAATTTTACAAAATGCATTAAACTGAGCTGTCTGTGATAATAATTATTCTGCTACCAGTTTCGGTCCAAACCATCTTCAACGGCATACTCTGTATGTTGCACAGCTGCCGTTGAAGATGGTTTACGACCGTAACCGATAGCAGAATAAATGTCATTATCACAGACAGCACAGTGTAATGCATTTTATACAATATACAGTTACAGAATGGATCGAATGTTTGTCCCTGTGCAGAATTGTTTAAGTGTTCTGAACTCAAAAAATCAGTATTTACGATATGTTCCACTGTATTCTGGACCAATCCCAAATATCTTGAAAATCAGCTGCTGTCTCGTTCTTAACAACGTTCTACAATTTGCCAATAGGGGTAGTAAGAAAACACGAAAATTGGCTGGAGTAAATATAATCCCCCTTATACTCAAGACAGAGACAAACTTATAAATTATGTTCTGCCTGTATATAGTTTTAATTATCACTAGTAAACCATCTGGAGGCACTTCACAGTGACTCCGACAAAGACAATATAGGTAGTATACAGAAGTACGATTTCTGGACGCTGTTTTTCGCAATACCGTCAGATGTACAGTAGATATCGCCAAACGAGGACTGGTGCCCACAAATAACGTTATCTCACAAGTCCTAAGAGTAAATGTGTCGCACAGACTTAAACCATACCTCATTACAGAAATTACGCCTTTAAGTGTATTTACTGCGGTGTGTGTACGAAAAACAAAACTAAGAATAGAGGAGATCGAAATCAAAAAACGGAAAACCGGAGTATATGGCGAAGACAGCTGCTACAAAGCAAGAATATAACCTGCAACTGAAAAAAAAAAAACATTAAAATGTACGGACAACGCTTACATATGGCGAAATCTGTCTACAACTGGTGTATATAAAATACCTGCATTTACTGTTGATGGCGTTGGTAAGTGGTCATAAGTAAGAGTCCCCGCCGAAAATTATGGAGTAGTGCACGTTTACTATATTAAAGGACACACGAAAAATCTGTTTATAAGCTCCATTCCCACCTGAATGTGCTTACAAAGTTGGTAACATTGTATCTAAATGCCCTTGGCTGTATTTTGTACACCTAGCAACAGAATAACCGTTTCCAGAGTTTAAAAACAAAGAAATAATAACATTTAATGGCCACTCGATGCAAAAGCTGTGAACGTAAAGTTCTCTGCGGAAATTCCACAAGAACATGTAGAAGAAGAGGTATAACATATACCCACGATGATGTGGAGTGTTAGAACAATATCATATTGCAGTGCCTCTGTTATTTCGAATTGCACTGCAATGTACCTTTGGACATGGATGCATGTCCAGAGGAACAGACACTGCAGCGATTACAGCCGTTATGAAATACATTAAATTTGCTCGCAATTGTGAATCTGGACAACCGTCAGTTTTAGAATGGAATGATGACAATGAAAACAGCTGTAGTCACTGCAGTGCCTGTGAGGGACATTGCATCATAATTCAGAATAACAAAGGTACTGCAATATCGCACTTATCTGCCGCCATCGGGCAAGCGAGTTTCAAGTGAAATGAATCACCTGTTCCGTATATAAGTAATGGATGTACGGGTGCTGGTTGCAGACGCATTGTTGACGACATATGGAAGTTTGGGTCCGGTCCCGGCCAGGCTATCGGCATTCGGCCGCTCCGGACAGCGTTCCGCTAACTGTGATGTGTGGCATCCATCAATATTGTACTCTTACTGTCGAGCGACACTTAAAGTAGCATTACGAGCCGAACATGCACGACCCCACCCTTATGAAATCAAACAATTAATTCCTGAAGAGCCATGTCTGGCCTCTAAGAAGTCATAGGTATTCACTTCTCTATCACCGGTAGTATCGTGTACGTTAGAATGACGACGTAAGAAGCTCACGTAGTTCGACGACACGCATAAAGTTTAATCAATCTGATGGGCGTATTGAGGAGATGACGGTAGACCACGCTGGTTTCGCCCTTCGAATGATTCTGGTTTTTGAGCTCCCTTCCGAAGTGCCACAAGATGTGACCGTCGAAGCCAACCGACCCTACGGCAATGTTCTGGACACATAGCGGGAAATTTCCGACCTTCACGATATTATACATGTTAAACGGTGCCTGTCAGATCAAAATCGAACTGAACGAACACGTACCATCCTATCTCCTGATAGGTGGTGTGTGAGCCACAGTCATGCATGATGGATAGCTGCGAACATGTCCAGGATGGACAAGAGGGCCATGTTAGGTCCAATTGCCTCCGTCACCATTTGCTTTAGATACCTACCAGTGCAGCAGCTCTCAAAGTGTCACACACTTCTTTCCCATACACATACGCCTCGTCCATGCAAAACCCACATGCGTCACTTCAGTCCACCCGCTGGTACTTCCCATCGGGAACGACGGTGCGGCTGGGACCTAAATGGCACCATCTCCTCTGATGGCGACAGGACTATCAACTGTCAAGAGCTCCATGAACGTCCTGCCCACCACAATGGACATTGAGCAGAGTACTGTCCCTTTCTCTGCTTGTCTTCAGATGGGCACAGCTTTGGACAACATATTGTCACATTCTGAAACAGTGAACGGTACATACGAAAACAGTGATCGCCCCTAAAATGAAAGAAGCAAAGTCAGACGCTGTCTGGCGGCACACTTCTTCATGTGGCACCACAGGCAATAGACTGAATACCAGACAGTGGTCTCCCTTTGAGCTCCCTGATGACAGGCATGTTTGCTCCCTATCTCCCATCTGGGGAATATTCTTTCCATTGCCTGCTATTTCACCTGACAATGATGCATCATATGGAAGGAGGTTCCTTGGATTCCACTGTGGAAACGTTGCCCTCCATGGGTGCAAAAGTCACCTGCCACTGGTTGCCATCTCTGGGCCCACCCATCGGCGTGTGCCCTATGGTGGTGACTTACCCATCTTCCATTCGTGACTGTGTCCCAGTGCCACGAAAAACATACCTACTTTGCTGATGAAGTAACGCCACGTTTTGAGAGTTCCCTAGATAAAATGGTCCTTGGTAGCATCTTCAACTCCACACAAGGGCCTAATGATCAACTTCCATGACACTCCCCATGTGCAGGACTGTCTGTCATCATCAACCTACTTCATCTTAGTGACACATACACGTTGTCGTCCTCACTTGCCAATAGGTGTGGCACAGACATGGCCTGTGGAAAGTAAATGTTTCCAACCTGAGTGTCCCTGCCGGCAAACGGATCATAGGTGATGCATTGGGCCCTCTGTTGTCGATGTTGCCCTGCCTACACATCCACCCTATACTGGTGGCTGTCCAGCATGAAACAGGATCTAAGTAGAACAACAGTGGCATTTGCAAAGACTTGGAATGTGATCACCATACACTTTTATTACGCCATCCTACACGACTGCACTTTGATGGCATTCTGTCCTATCTGTCAGGAAATAGTGGATTGTGTTAAAGCATGGGTCATTGGACTCATATGTCAATTCTTGGAAGGGACCCTTCTCATGTCCCACACCCATGAGCATATGGCTCACGAAATGCCAACAATGTACCACTTCCTCACAGAATCCTAACGTCGTCCTCGAGATCTAACACCCAATGAGCCATTGATCACACTTTCCATTTGTATGCTGCTGTCCCACGTCACCTGACTTTAACTGAGTAGGTGGCGGCACTTACTATCAACACCATGCCAGAGGATGTGGCTCAAGAACTTCAAATAACCGTGACACCAGTGAAGTCCTAGAAGGTATCAAGGGGTAACTACCAGAAAGTCCCCACGACCTGACGATCTCCCTGTGAAATTTTACAAGTGTTTTGGCTTGGTGTAGCTACCTACTTCGACATCATCTGTCGTGAACTGATGTTCCAACAACAACGATCCCAGGCATATTCCTTGATCATCTGGTCCCTAAGCTACATGAGCGATCGTGAATCTGTGGTTACTGGACCATCACCCATCTTCTCAACACTGACATGAAAATTTTCACCCATTGTTGGCACCACAAAATAAGGCAGCAAGGTATGTCACATCCCTTTATCAACCTCCACTGAGTGGTGACAACAGTATTCATATGGCCTGTTGCTATTAAAGCGATTGCACTCTCCACGTCGTAAAATCTACCGGGTGCACTAGCATCATTTGATTTCAGTCGGGCATTTGAACGTGTCGACCACACCCTTCCCAAGATGGTCCCCCAGAACATGGGTCTTCCAGCTCATACAGTAATCTTGGTAATGTGTCTCTTGAGCGACGCGACCTCAAGGATACTCTATAATGGTTGCCTCACTGTATCTCTAACAGTCGAGAGCTCTGGCCGACAGGGTTGACAACTTTACACGATACTGAACGCTTTGGCATTAGAATGTCTACTCCATGGACTTCAGCAACGCCTGGTGGGCCTGGCATTGCATGGACGCCGCTTCTGTTGTATGGTATATGCTGACGATCTTCACTTCTACCCATGCAATGAACATGATATCTGTGCGGCTGTGGCATGGGGCAGGTATCTAGCAGTTCTCTTAATGTTTCTAAATTTCATGTTTTGCTCATTGGTAATAAAACCACATTACTCTTTCATTACTTCCCTAACAAGACAATTGACTTTGTGTTTGTAGTGATGTAGTTGCTAATACAATTTTTTTTTGTGCGAGCCATAGTTTCCAGAAATGCAACTGCATAGACTGAATGCACACAACGTATTTAGATACATGGACGCAGCTTTTTTAGAATATCGTGAGCAATAATATCAGACAAATATAGCCCATAAAACTATTAGGAATGCTTCAGACTGCAGACTGTCGTTGGGTACATAACCTTAAGTAGGCCTGTATCATTTGTGACAATAGCAATACTCGGCAATGAACAGCTTTGTTTATATTGTTTGTAGTGATTAATATGATCCATTACGTTTGTCCCTCCTAAAATAGTGCTTGATAACTTTTTTAAATGTGAAAATACATACATACATTCAGGGTATGATATGAGTAGGCCTGATTAATTACAGTCAATCTGTCTGTTTGCCTGCTAAGCTACTGATGAAAACACTGTAGCACAAAATGAAGAAACACTTATGCACAGAGGCACTGGTGACGATCATTGTCGAAGCACTACAAACATACTGATGGAGGGGGGCCTGTCTCTGAATGGGAGAGGTAGGAGGGTGGGAAGGATGGGGGGTGGAGACAGTGGGAGAAGGAATTTTGAGTTGGCGGGAGGAGAGAGAGGAGGGGTTGGAAGCACCAGGAGGGGGGAAGTGAGAGACTTGGGATAGAGGAGGGAAAAGGAAGGACAGGAGGGAGAGAGGGAGCCCTGGGGGAAATGGGGGACAGAGAAGGGAGAGTCAGATCTGGTAGAAGAGGTAGACTGAGGGAACAAGGACATCATCAGAGAGGAGGAGTTGGCAGAAGCCACCTTGGGCAAGGGTATGGAGAGTGTGAAGATGGAGAGCAGGTGGTATGCAAGAATACAGGCATGGCAGCGAGCTGGGATAGGTGAAGATGGGAGACACAAGCAAGTGTGGGGGATCGAGATTGTGGGTGGTTTAAAGGATTCGTATCTGTTTGAGGCAAAGGAGAAGGTACAGGAAGGGAATCAGTTCGTAAAGGATCTATGTGAGCGATGGGAGGTGTATCCAATAGGCGAGGTGAAGTGCATGGTGTTCAAGGATTTGGAATATATGGGAGGAGCAGAAATCTAGGTGGGATGGGCATAGCTGAGGATGGGGCAGATGAGGGATTTATAGGTGTGAAGGGTAGTGGAGGGGTCCAAACCCCATGTTTGGCTAGATAGGAGTTTAAGGAGATGGAGTCAGGTACGTGCCTTGGTTTGGACTGTCCAGGAAAGGTGGCGATCGTAAGGTAAAAATCCAGGAGAGGGAAGGAAGAGATTGTGTTGCCTACAAGGATTGCCTTGGTTTGGGGAAGATTGGCCTTGAGCAGCCACTGGTTGAATCAAGTGGTCAACAGGTCAAGGTGGGATTGGAGAAGGCGTAGGGAGCATTGGAGAGTGGGGGTGAGAGCAACGAAGGTGGTGTCATTGGCAAATTGGAGGAGGTGGACGGGAGATTAGGTTGATGGCATGTCTGTCATATAATGTAGAGAAGAAGGGTGAGGATGGAGCCCTGTGGCACCCCAGTAGTGGGGTAGATGATATAGGAGTAAGTATAGTGGATACTGACATAGGAAGGGCGATGGGAGAGGAAGGAGGCGATCAGACAGATGTACTTAATGGGAAGAGAGAAGGTTTGGGAAGCTTACAGGCTTCCAGGACGGATGGGTCAGGATTGGAGAGGACGCAGCAATAGGTAGAGGTAGGGAAGGAGGCTGAGGGGAGAGGAGGAGTTGAGATGGCGAGAGATGTGACGTCCATGGCGTCAGGGAGGGGCAGGAGCGAGAGTCTGGAATTTTTTAGGATTGGAGGAGGTGGGGGTGGCACTGGGGCGCTTGACTACAGTGGGTGAGAAGAGGTTTGGGGGACAGGAGCGACCAGGAGATGGTGGGAGGAGGCAGGTCCCAGTGGTTGTGCTATGGAGGCGTGGGCCATAGCCTTTCAGGCGACCACCCTTGCAGGGTCTGCAGGAGCTGAGTTAGTGGTGGGGGAGTGGATAGTGGAGTGAAGGGATGAGGAGTGGGTGGAGGCGTTTGCAGAGTTTTAGCAGTAGATGGGGGAGGAAGGGAATAGGGGTTGTAAGGGTGAGAAGTGGGGGATGTATTGGAGAGGGGCTGACTGTGCACATCACGTTATGGTGGTGGCAGTGGCAGGTGGGGAGGTGTACAGTATTGCAGTGGTGGTGGTGGTGGTGGATTGTGGCATTACTAAATCATGGCCTAAGTAGCTATGTAGACTTCGGATTTTTCGCGGTGCTTACATACTTTTCAGTCATTTTAGAATTTTCTCAAAAGCTTAGATTCCCAAAATAATCAATTTACGACTTTGATGCGTTTTTAGCCATGGAACAATGTACTGGTTGTAATAAGAGATCGTGATACAACGAACAAACTTTCTTTTTTTTAGACTGCCGCCATCTGCTGGTGGCACTAAACACTTAGTTACTACAGTGCAGCAATCTGCTGGTGACAGAACCATGTAGGATGTGAAAGTGGATTACTTTTATTAACGTTTACAGAACTTGTTGTTAGTATTTAAGGTAATACAGTTATTTACAACATATACGAATTCCTGTTTCGTTATTTACATTTTATAAACAAATCGTTTTTCATTATTTGTAGACAAATATGTTATCTACTGACATCAATACTCCACGGCAAATTATTTTTAGCTTCAAGTCAGTAATGCGAACACCGTTACAGAGGGGTTGGGAGGGGGTGCTTCATGCAAAATTTGTAGAAGCGAAGGAGGGGGGCCGGACAGAGTGGCCGTGCGGTTCTAGTCGCTACAGTCTGGAGCCGAGCGACAGCTCCGGTCACTGGTTCGAACCCTGCCTAGGGCATGGATGAGTGTGATGTCCTTAGATTGGTTAGGTTTAATTAGTTCTAAGTTCTTGGCGACTGATGACTTCAGACATTAAGTCAAATTGTGCTCAGAAGCATTTGAAGGAGGTGGGGGGGGGGGGGGGGGGGGTGAGGGAGGAGGACATAGCTATTGGAAATCATTTCAATTTACAAACAGATTTCCTTAAAAATTTAGTTGATCAACTGTCAATGCACTGCATACGATAGCAACTATTCATAATGTAGCTATACTATAATTGTTTCTTCATAAGAAATGCCACCTAGACTACATTATAATTTATCCATGTTTACCCAGTTTGTTTTATATAGGTAGTCTTTTTGCGCGTTATCATAGAATTTCGTAAATACACTTCCAGTGGATGTAAATCGGGGATGTGTACAGGAACTATTTAGATGTTACTCATACATATGCTGAAATTGTTTTTCATGAGCAACGACATCTTTCTTGCTGTTAAGTATAGCAAATATGTGTTTAATATTGCAATTAGTTATCTGAACCGTTGTAGTATGACCATCCACTAAGTACACTTTTATTTCATTTTTAACCTTTGTGTAGCTTACTGCACTGACATAAAAAAATCGCAGCACTAAGGATTTGTGCGACGTAAACGGAAGTTGGTAGGCGTTTTTATACTTCTGAAAGGTGCCATCGATTTAAGTTTCGCGCCAGTTACGTAACAGTGGCGCTGGTGGCACAACTATGAGTACGAAAATTGGGTTTGCTTTAAACACACGCTACAACGGTTGTGAGAACTAGTTATCTTTGAGGTCGGACGCGGTCAGTTGCCAGTCAAAAAAGCTTTAAAGCGACAAACACGTCACTATCACTAGCTCAGTGAGTTTGAGCGAGGTCGTGTGGAAGGGCTACGATAACTGAATGTTCCTCCTGTAATACTGCAGAAAGACTTAGCAGGAATGAAGACGCTCTATGTGTTTTCTGGCAGCGATGGTCACGAGAATATACTGTCTGAAGAAGACGGGTCTCTGAACCGCTAGGTTGCACTATCGACAGGGCAGAACATTGTGTGCGGCGTATGGCTCTGTCGCACGGTATTGCATCTGCACTAACAATTCGAGCGGCTGCTGCCACGCCATTGACCCGGCTACTGTTACATATCGATTATTTGAAGCACAGCTCCGAGCCCGACACCCTGTAGCGTGCATTCCACTGACCCCAAACTAGCACCATTTGCGACAGTGGTGTCAATCGAGAGGTCATGGGAGAGTAGGGTAGAGACCTGTTGTGTATTCTGATGAAATCAGGTTCTGCCTCGGTGCCAGT
This sequence comes from Schistocerca gregaria, assembly GCF_023897955.1. Classification (NCBI taxonomy): domain Eukaryota; kingdom Metazoa; phylum Arthropoda; class Insecta; order Orthoptera; family Acrididae; genus Schistocerca; species Schistocerca gregaria. The sequence goes on from NC_064920.1 coordinate 101,967,792, forward strand.
GATCGGGGTGTGTTGTTAGAAGGAGCCCAGTTGAGGCCCTCCATCCAACCTGTCTTCATGCTAGACACACTGGAACTACACCTGGAGTTATTGACTAGGGTGCCACTTCGTATGACAGCAGGGGAACTCAGATGGTTATCCCACGCACCCTGACTGCAAAAATGGGTAATACAACCTGTTGTGCTACCATTTGTAAATAATTTTCCAGGGGATGTAGACTAACAGAATAACACTCGCCCACATACCGCTGTTGTAACCCAATATTCTTCTACAGGGTGTCGACATGTTGCTTTGACCTACTCGATCACAAGATCTGTCACCAAACGAGCACGTATAGGACATCATCGAATGACAACTCCAGCGTCATCCACAAACAGAATTCGCCGTCTCTGTATTGGCTCACCAAGTGCAACAGACATGGTACTTCGTCGCACGAACTGATTTGTACATGCTCGCATTCAGCATTCTGTTTGTTACACCTGTTTTTAATGTACCAAAAAAATTTCAAATATGTGTTAAGTCCTAAGGGACCAAACTGCCGAGGTCATCGGAACCTAGATTTACTCACTACTTAAACTAACTTATGCTAAGAACAACACCACACCGGTGCCCGAGGGAGGACTCGAACCTCCGGCACTAAGGGCGCCGCAATCCGTGACATGGCGCCTCTAACCGCGCGGCCACTCCGCGCTGCTATTAATGTACCAGCATTTCACATTTTCAATAGCTTATCTCCCGCTTACATTAAGCTTTATCTTGCATTGGTAATCACTTAAATTTGTTACATATACCAAAGTGTTCCGGAGATTTCATTACTCTACAGTAATTATTTTTTAGTGCTGCGTTTTTTTTTTCGCCAGTGTACCTGTGTCTGCAAAATTATCATGCGTAAAAGGTAAATATACTATTACTGTACCACGCTCTTTTAGAAGACTTTATTTAAAACCACATGTAGCAGCATCTGGCACTCATTGATCACTACAAATGACTAGGTACTACGTACCCATATGTTTGGTAGATGCAGCACTTTTAATATGAAAGGCTTTTATGTTTAGGAAAATCTCCATAGATGCTTCAGTTCTATTGTGACTTCTGTGTGACCATTTTTGTACAATGAGACCATATGTATTTCCCACTGAACCTCTAAAAATTCTCTATAACCTAAAGGCTATTCAAGCAATTCAATAAACAGCGTGGCTAAGACTATTTGAAATTTGTATGAGAATGTCACTAACGTAAATATCCAAAATACTATGCGGAGTAGCATCCTAAAACTTCAAAATAATATACCTCTCGTAATCCGATTTTGATGAAATAAATCCTGCGTAATGCCCCATGCCCCGCTGAAGATACCTGTAGATGCCCCATGAAAATTGGTTCAGTAGTTTTGTAGATTAGCATATTCAAACTGACGAAATTGTTAAAAACAGCGTTATTGTGTTGCGCTACTCTCCCTACGTCATCCGAAATCAGTTTTCGGCAAATATATTCAAAGCACAGACACAAGGGTTTTACAGTTTTGATATTTGTACAGATTATGTCATACCTCATTTTACTATATTGAAAACGAAGTAACTAGTACCTCTATAATTCTAAAGGAACGAGAGGCGAGAAGGGAAAGTGAGAGGGGATAGGCGATTTCGGTAGATGGCTGCTGTTGCAAGGCCATCTGCCGACATGCAGAGCTAAAGCGCCAGCTAATATGCCAGCTAGCACTACGTCGTGGTTTAACGTGTGCTAGCAGCTCTGACACGACAACAGGCAGTCAACATTAGAGACGGAGTAAACTACTGACCACAAGAAGCACGTTAAATGTAGCATTTCTAACCCGGTTGCTCGTGTCACACAGCTATTAATTATTTAATAATTGTTACATATTCCGCGTAGTACACCGAAACCAGCCTACAGTGTTATTTGGCTGAGGAGAACTAGTTTCTGAAACAGATCAACCAACTCAAATGAGCAGGGTATGAAACAAAACACTGTAAGACAAATATTTTTTTTAAATTACTAAAGTTACGTAATAGAAGGAAGAAAAGAACTATAATAAATTGAAATAATTAATGGCAAGAAGAAAAGTACTGTAGTAAAACTATTATCATGAATATTGAAAAACTCGATAAATGTACAAAAACTGGATTTCTTTTCGGAATCCTGTATTATTAAAATTTTAATTGCTGTCACCGTGGAGCGCACTATTTGGATAGTTGCACTTCAGTAACAGTGTCGCTTTAATAGTTGTTTCACACGTTTCCCATTGGTATGCCCTGGTATCGTACTTATCCCACAGAGTGAGGTGGTGCAGTGGATTGGACTCGCATTCGGGACGACGACAGTTCAAACCCGCGTCCGGCTATCCAGGTTTTGGTTTTCAGTGATTGCTCCAACTCGTTTAAGGCAAATGCTGGGATGGTTACTTTTAAATGCCAAGGAGGCTTTCCTTCTCTTTGCTTTCCTAATCGGAGCATATGCTCCCCCTCTAACGACCCCGTTCTCTACAGGACGTTAACCACTTATCTCCCCCTCAATCTTACTTACCGTGAGCAAACTGTTTGTATAGCGCATTCCGCATGGGGGGCTCCTGATGTTCGCAGTGAAGTCCCTATTGATAACTATTCATCAGAATTTTAAGTAAACTACAATAAACTACTGGCCATTAAAATTGCTACACCAAGAATAAATGCAGATGACAACCGGGTATTCATCGGACAAATATATTATACTGATTACATTTTCACGCAATTTGGGTGCATATATCCTGAGAAATCAGAACCCAAAACAACTACCTCTGGCCGTAATAACGGCCTTGATACGCCTGGGCATTGAGTCAAACTGATCTTGGATGGCTTGTAGAGGTACAGCTGCCCATGCAGCTTCAACACGATACCACAGTTCATCAAAAGTAGTGACTGGCGTATCGTGGCGAGGCAGTTGTTCGGCCACCATTGACCAGAAGTATTCAGTTGGTGAGAGATCTGGAGAACGTGCTGGCCAGGGGAGCAATAGAACGTTTTCTGTATCCAGAAATGCCCGTACAGGACCTGCAACACGTGGTCGTGCATTATCCTGCTGAAATGTAGGGTTTCGCAAGGCTCGAATGAAGGGTAGTGCCACGGGTCGTCCACTGTTCAAAGTGCCGCCAATGCGAACAAGAAGTGACCGAGACGTGTAACCAATGGCACCCCATACCATCACGCCGGGTGGATACGCCAGTATGGCGACGACGAATACATGCTTCCAATGTGCGTTCACCGCGATGTCGCCAAACACGGATGCGACCATCATGATGCTGTAAACAGAACCTGGATTTATCCGACAAAAATGACGTTCTGCCATTCGTGCACCCAGGTTCGTCTTTGAGTACACTATCGAAGGCGCTCCTGTCTGTGATGCAGCTTCAAGGGTAACCGTAGCCATGGTCTCGGAGCTGATAGTCCATGCTGCTGCAAACGTCGTCGAACTGTTGGGGCAGATGGTTGTTGTCTTGCAAACGTCCCCATCTGTTGACACAGGGAACGAGACGTGGCTGCACGATCCGTTACAGCCATGCGGATAAGATTCCTGTCATCTCGTCTGCTAGTGATACGAGGCCGTTGGGATCCAGCACCGCTTTCCGTAATACCCTCCGAAACCCACCGATTCAATATTCTACTATCAGTCATAGCGTCTCGACCAACGCGAGCATCAATGTCGCGATACGATAAACCTCAATCGCGATAGGCAACAATCCGACCTTCATCAAATTCGGAAACGTGATGGTAAGCATTTCTCCACCTTGCACGAGGCATCAGAACAGCGTTTCATCAGGCAACGCCGGTGAACTGCAGTTTGTGTATGAGAAATGGGTTGGAAACTTTTTCTTTTTTTTGTTGTTTTTTTGTTTATTTGACCTTTATCTGTGTACTCAATTTAGCCATCGGCAAAACATAGTAACAATGTACACATAATTGAACAAACAAATACAGAAATGCATATTTACAAGATAAAAAATTAACTGTTACTGTTTAGTACATAATATTTTAAAATTGAATTGAATTCAATTGGAAAATAATTAAGTGTCTTGGCTTAGAATTCACACCAGTTCTGTAATATCTTCATCAACCAGACGTATTTATAATTTTCGTACACCATTAAAACCTACAGATCGTGACCAGTAATCTTGGTGAGGTTAACTATCACTTTGTATAGACCAACGTCTTTAGTAAACAAAAGAGAAGAAGCTGATTGAGGAAAATGGTACCCCATACTCAGAAATGTCTTCAGAAAGACCAACCGTTCACGGTCAAATTTGGGACACATAAATATGATGTGGTTGACATCAGCTTCCGACTCAGGATCACACTCACATGCTGGTGAACTGTAAACGTTGATCCGCTGTGGATGTTGTGGGGAAGAGGCATGATTGAAGTGGAGTCTTATGATGGTAGAAACCGTGGATCGGTCCAGATGTGTCCTCATGAACCACGGCTGTGAAGGAATCCGAGGTTGTAGCACTGCGTAATAACCGCCTTTTGTCTGTTGATAAACGTCTACATCTACATCTACATCTACATGACGACTCTGCAATTCACATTTAAGAGCTTGGCCGAGGGTTCATCGAACCACAATCAAACTAACTCTCTACTATTCCACTCCTTAACAGCGCGCGAGAAAGACGAACACCTAAACCTTTCTGTTCGACCTCTGGTTTCTCCTATTTTATTTTGATGAGCATTCCTACCTATATAGATTGGGCTCAACAATATATTTTCGCATTCGGAAGAGAAAGTTGGTGACTGAAATTTCGTAAAAAGATCTCGCCGTGACGAGAAACGTCTTTGCTGTAATGACTTCCATCCCAATTCGCGTATCATATCTGCCACACTCTCTCCCCAATTACGTGCTAATACAAAACGAGCTGCCCTTTTTTGCACCCTTTCGATGTCCTGCGTCAATCCCACCTGGTAAGGATCCCACACCGCCCAGCAATATTCTAACAGAGGACGAACGAGTGGAGTGTAAGCTGTCTCTTTAGTGGACTTGTTGCATCTTCTAAGTGTCCTGCCAATGAAACGCAACCTTTGGCTCGCCTTCCCCACATTATTATCTATGTGGTATTTCCAACTGAAGTTGTTCGTAATTTTAACACCCAGGTACTTAGTTGAATTGACAGCCTTGAGAATTGTACTATTTGTCGAGTAATCGAATTCCAACGGATTTCTTTTGGAACTAATGTGGATCATCTCACACTTTTCGTTATTTAGCGTCAACTGCCACCTGACACACCATACAGCAATCTTTTCTAAATCGCTTTGCAACTGATACTGGTCTTCGGATGACCTTACTAGACGGTAAATTACAGCATCATCTGCGAACAACCTAAGAGAACTGCTCAGATTGTCACCCAGGTTATTTACACTCCTGGAAATTGAAATAAGAACACCGTGAATTCATTGTCCCAGGAAGGGGAAACTTTATTGACACATTGCTGTGGTCAGATACATCACATGATCACACTGACAGAACCACAAGCACATAGACACAGGCAACAGAGCATGTACAATGTCAGCACTAGTATAGTGTATATCCACCTTTCGCAGCAATGCAGGCTGCTATTCTCCCATGGAGACGATCGTAGAGATACTGGATGTAGTCCTCTGGAACGACTTGCCATGCCATTTCCACCTGGCGGCTCAGTTGGACCAGCTTTCGTGCTGGACGTGCAGACCGCTTGAGACGACGCTTCATCCAGTCCCAAACATGCTCAATGGGGGACAGATCCGGAGATCTTGCTGGCCAGGGTAGTTGACTTACACCTTCTGGAGCACGTTGGGTGGCACGGGATACATGCGGACGTGCATTGTGCTGTTCGAACAGCAAGTTCCCTTGCCGGTCTAGGAATGGTAGAGCGATGGGTTCGATGACGGTTTGGATGTACCGTGCACTATTCAGTGTCCCCTCGACGATCACCAGAGGTGTACGGCCAGTGCAGGAGATCGCTCCCCACACCATGATGCCGGGTGTTGGCCCTGTGTGCCTCGGTCGTATGCAGTCCTGATTGTGGCACTCACCTGCACGGCGCCAAACACGCATACGACCATCATTGGCACCAAGGCAGAAGCGACTCTCATCGCTGAAGACGACATGTCTCCATTCGTCCCTCCATTTACGCCTGTCGCGACACCACTGCAGGCGGGCTGCACGATGTTGGGGCGTGAGCGGAAGACGGCCTAACGTTGTGCGGGACCGTAGCCCAGCTTCATGGAGACGGTTTCGAATGGTCCTCACCGATACCCCAGGAGCAACAGTGTCCCTAATTTGCTGGGAAGTGGCGGTGGGGTCCCCTACGGCACTGCGTAGGATCCTACGGTCTTGGCGTGCATCCGTGCGTCGCTCCGGTCCGGTCCCAGGTCGACGGGCACGTGCACCTTTCGCCGACCACTGGCGACAACATCGATGTACTGTGGAGACCTCAGGCCCCACGTGTTGAGCAATTCGGCGGTACGTCCACCCGGCCTCCTGCTTGCCCACTATACGCCCGCGCTCAAAGTCCGTTAACTGCACATACGGTTCACGTCCACGCTATCGCGGCATGCTACCAGAGTTAAAAGACTGCGATGGAGCTCCGTATGCCACGGCAAACTGGCTGACACTGACGGCGGCGGTGCACAAATGCTGCGCAGCTAGCGCCATTCGACGGCAACACTGCGGTTCCTGGTGTGTCCGCTCTGCCGTGCGTGTGATATTGCTTGTACAGCCCTTTCGCAGTGTCCGGAGCAAGTATGGTGGGTCTGACACACCGGTGTCAATGTGTTCTTTTTTCCATTTCCAGGAGTGTATATAGATCAGGAACAGCAGAGGTCCCAGGACACCTGATATCACTTCAGTTTTACTCGATGATTTGCCGTCTATTACTACGAACTGCGACCTTGCTGACAGGAAATCACGAATCCAGTCGCACAACTGAGACGATACCCCATAGGCCCGCAGCTTGATTAGAAGTCGCTTGTGAGGAACCGTGTCAAAAGCTTTCCGGAAATCTAGATACACGGAATCAACTTGAGATCCCCTGTCGATAGCGGCCATTATTTCGTGCGAATATAGAGCTAGCTGCGTTGCACAAGAGCGATGTTTTCTGAAGCCATGCTGATTACGTATCAATAGATCGTTCCCTTCGAGGTGATTCATAATATTTGAATACAGTATATGGTCCAAAACCCTACTGCAAACCGACGTCAATGATATAGGTCTGAAGTTAGATGCATAACTCCTACTACCTTTCTTAAACACTGGTGCGACCTGCGCAATTTTCCAATCTGTAGGTACAGATCTATCGGTGAGCGAGCGGTTGTATATGATTGCTAAGTAGGGAGCTATTGTATCAGCGTACTCTGAAAGGAACCTAATCGGTATAGAATCTGGACCTGAAGACTTGCCCGTATCAAGCGATTTGAGTTGCTTCGCAACCGTTAAGGTATCTACTTCTAAGAAACTCATGCTAGCAGATGTTCGTGTTTCAAATTCTGGAATATTCCATTCGTCTTCCCTGGTTCCACATTTCCTGCCATTGTTGTCTGGCGTGATCCTTGACTTCACGTAAGTAGTCTGTATAAGGAAGGTGCAGATCCAGGACGGTGCCTAAGGTTGCCGCTTGTTTGGCTAATGCACGAACTCCATCGTTATAGAGGATACCAGAGTGTGAAGGTACACACAACAAATGGATCGTCCGGCCCTTGCGTGTGCTACGAATATATTCAGATATCACATGCAAGATATAACTGTTGGTTGTTTTGTTCCATCGAATGTACTGAATGTTCTTAAAAACGTTTTGAGAGTCAGATACCATCAATATCTTGGGAAAGGAAGTGCTAGAGACAAATTTAAGTGCATCCAAAACTGCCACTGTCTCCGTCGTAAAAATAGAAGTGCTCGTAGGCAGTTTGAAGGTTTTGCGGTTCTGGATCTGAGGGCAGAAAAAAGGGCATCCTGTACACTCTTATTGCGGAATTTTGGAGCCATCGGTATATACACAGAGAAAACCCGGCCAGTGTTCTTCAACGAGACGATTGAAGCCAACTTTGACATTAGTACTTTCCAGCCAGGTCATACTTACATAATGGACTGGGATCTGGGAGCAGAGCGTTTGAAGATCATATTCAAAAACAGGTAGATGCGCTGAACGCCGTATGGAATGTATGACAGGTGCCCAAGTGTCAAAGCTGGCACGAACGGCTGGCACTTTATTCCTTCTGTGGGATGCAATCCACAGTCGATAAATGCAGTCTCTACTGTGATAGACGGGAACTGTCCATAATGGCCACGCCTTGAATGTAGAATTTGTCCGATAACATTTGGCGCCTAATGCTCAAGGCCATCTCCCCTGCTTCTATTGAAAGGGCGTTGGTGGGCGTCGATCGCATGGCTCCAAGACTGGTACGAATGGCTCTATATTGAAGAGTATCTACTTTGGAGAGATGACTCTTTGACGCAGTGTGGTACAATTGACAGCCATAGCCTAATCTAGATCGAATTATCCCTCGGTAAATGGAGAGTAAAACACTCTGGTGCGCTCCCCACCAGACACGAGTGAGTGATCTGATTACATTTAAACCTTCTTCACACTTGGTAACGGTGGATCGGATGTTGGGCACCCAGCTTAACCGAGAGTAAAAAATCATCCCCAGAAATCGAACGTCAGAGCAGCAGCAGAATAAAGACATATATCATCAGCATACTGTAGGATCTTTGTGGGGGGAGTAAGTATGCGTTCTAGGTCGTGCGTATATACAGTATACTGGAGAGGACTTAAAATTGCACCTTGCGGCAAGCCCTGCGAGACATGAAAAGGTCCGATCATGGTACCTTTGAAACGGATATAGATCGTTCTTTGAGTAATCAGGGTACTGATACCGTAGACCATCCGTGAAGGAATTCCGAATCCTGCCAGCTTGTCCAAGAGTATCGGTATTTGTACGTGATCATATGCACCCTTAACGTCAAGAAAAGCTACCACTACTGTCTCTTTCGTTTGAAAGGCTGACGTGATATCCATATTAAGCAAAAACAGGTGATACATAGTCCCTTTGCCTTTTCTGAAGCCGTATTGACTCCGAGGCAACAAATAACTTTTTTCAAGCCACCATTCTAGTCTCCTTTTTACCATTCGTTCCAGTGTTTTTGCAACACACGACGACAAGGCAATAGGTCTATAATTAGTACCGACATTTCGATCTTTACCACTTTTGAGAATTGGAATTATTACTTGCATCTTCCGTATTGATATGAGGTCTTTCTTCATCCAGTACTGATTAAAAATGTTCAAGAGAAAGTCTTTCGCTTCTATGGGCAGGTGTGCAAGTATGGAGTAGTGTATATGATCAATGCCAGAGCAACTGTCGCTCGATACTTTAATAGCTTCGTAGAGTTCTTCTTTAGAGAAAGGACGAAGAACATGATGGCGGTCTTCTTCAGCAGGGAACCGATGGTTTAAAAATGGCACCGTGGGAGGAGCGATTCTATCTATGAATTCCTCTAAACAGGCCGTGGTAGCAGGACGGGAGGAAGACAGTCTGCTTGTTCTAAAAGCTTTTGTTTTATGCCAGTTGCTTGCCATACTGGTTTCATTATTTAGGGATAGGCAAAATTTTTTCCAACTGTCTTTCTTGGTTTTCTTCAGGAATTTGTTAACTCGCGCATTCACGTTTTGCACAGCCAAGAAGTTGTCCAATGAAGGATTCTGACGATAGGTTTTCAAGGCGAGTCGTCGCTTCGCAACTGCGCTAGAGCATTCAGAATTCCACCAAGGAGGAGAACGGTGCTTCATTACTGTAAACTCTTTTTTCTTAGGGATGCTGATGCCAGCTGCGACGTTCATAGCATTGAGTAAAACCGGGTATGCATCTTCGTCCTGTAAGTCACGTCTCGTATTTCCAAGTGCTCGCCGAACCGTTTCCTTATAAGAGACCCAATTGGCTTCCTTGATGTTCCACGTACTATTAAAGTAACAGATGTGCGTAGTATCGACGCTGATGTTAATATGAAACTCTCTTGGGAGATGATCGGATCCCAGTAAATCCTTTTTAACGCACCAATTAGATATTTCAGTAAAGCAGGGGGTGCAAAGAGTTACATCAACTGCGGAGGGTCTACGGAGAGGTGAAGTTACCATAGTAGGAGAGCCATCGTTGAGTATCATTAGGTTATTATCTTCGATAATGCTTATCAAGGTCCTGCCGTTCTTGTCTGTCACGTCTCCTCCTTACGCTACTGGTGGGCATTCACGTCTCCAGCTACGATAAAGCGAGGACGAAGCTGACTTATTAATTGTCTCCAGTCATCTTCCACGACATTGTGGTGGGGAGCGTTCTACAACGAGACAACTGTAAAGGTTTTGTGGGCAGTTCGTATCTCTACAGCAACTAATCCAAGGTTGGTGACAGGTACGTGTAACGGGTGTGGTCGATGTGGCAGCGAAGTTTTTACCAGTATAGCTGCGCCGCCCACCCATCGAGACGGTCTTCCCTTACTATAGAATAATTTTGAAAACCAACAGTTCGTTTGAATTTTAAACCAAGTTTCACATAACAGAACGATATCAGGCTGACTTACGAACAGTTCTCGTTGCAAGCTTTCTGTATTAGAATTAGCCGATCTCGCATTCCACTGCAATACTTTTAAAGCCGCCATAATTTAGTGAGAGAGAGATATCGGAATTGTTCATAGCACTATTTTGTCTCATGTTTTGCATGACAATATCAATCACATTTCTTGTTTTATCTATAAGTTTAGCATGACCTTGAGTCTGTCGTTGACTCGGCGCTTGTGCGGTTGCTAATCTGTGAGCAGCAGGCTGGTATGGATTTTAGCTGATAGAGTGAATGAATGTTGCATGGGATATAACAGGCTGCGCAACTGAGACCAGTCACGAACGTTACTTTGGTTGTTTACTTGCTCCTGCGCCGGGGACGCCGGTAAGCGACGTGTGTCTGCTGCGGCACAGTTGCACTCTGAGTTGCATTCCCACTTCCACGTTGTTGACTCTGCATGCTTGCGGCGGGCAGCGGCGGGAAGAGTTGTGGGATTTGAAAGTCCGGAGAGCTCAAATTTGTTGGAGCAGGAATGATCGGAGCCGGCAAGTGATGTAGAACCCCGGTGACGGATGCATAGGTTGGCATACGAGCAAGAGACAGCGCAGCCCTGAAGTTAATGTTGTTGAACGTAGCTAATTCTTGAGCTAGCCGCCGTATATGGTATTCTGGGCAGGAACGGTCCTTGGATGTGTGTTGTCCCCCGCAATGAGCGCAAATAGTGATAGGGGAGACACAGGATTCAACATTATGTGGACCACTACATTTAATGCATCTCATCTGAGATCGACATTGTTTGCTGACGTGCCCGTAACGAAGACAATTAAAGCACTGCCTGACAGTTGGTACATGAATGTCTATGGGACATCTCGTTCCGTGAATAAACACGGCTTCCGGTAAGGTTTGAGAGTCGAAGGTTAACAAACAGGTCTGCAATTTAACGATTTGTTCTTTACCATATCTCTTCGTAAACCTCCGAACGCGTACAACAGGGAAGAGAGATTGAACGACTTCCAAAATTTCCGCTTCTTCAAGGTTGGTGTCTACTTTCCTGATTACTCCCAGCTTATGGACAACAAAGGTACGAATGTAAGCTTCTATATTTTTTGACTTTAATACCTCACTGGTAACCAGGAAATTAGCGTTGTCTGGGGTTTTCAGTTCCACCTTAACTTTTGTTTTTCCTGCTGAAGAGATGTTAAGTATAGAAGTCTTCACTACTGGCAAGGAAATATGCAATAATTTTCCTAGTGCCATAGGGTGCTAGGAGGCTAATTTTTTGTCCAAACATTCCATGTAAACTACAAATGGTTCCCTATCTGTACGTTTGTAAAAGTTGAGAGACTTTCGGAGTAGGTGCAGGTCCTACAGGAGGGGTGTTGGTTGCAGCATGTTGGTTACGAGTGAGCTCAGAAACAGTTGCTACAGGGGGGCCAGCTACATTTGAAACGTCAATTACAGGTAAGAGTTGATTAGCGTCTGCTATGAAGGTTTTTGAATTTCTTAAATCGAGACTGACCTCCCTTTGTCGCTAGTTTCTCGAGCGGAGAAGCTGGAGGAATCCTGTTCCGATAAATTGATATGCTCTTCTGCCGGCTGTATTCCAGATTCTCCCCGAACAGCTGCTAACGAGTGGCTGATCACAGCCGTCGTGTTGTCCAATGTAGTTCCTGGAGGAGCTGGTAAGGATGCTGCATCTGGATGTAGCCGCTGGGCAGGTGGCTGTTCCTGATGTTGTCCCATAGGGGCGTCGAAGTCACCACCCAGTTCTCCATACCCCCACCATACATGGCGGGGCTTGCCGTCAACGATAGCAATGTCAGGTGTTAATGCGCCTAACAGAAAACCGTACCAAACGAAAGCTGTTACGCTTGTGCACTAGTAGGTAAACACAAGCGTCACACGGAAGAGCAACAGCGTAGCACGTCTTAACTCTTCCGCGTCTGCAAGGGAACTGGTTGGAAACCTTCCTCATGTTAGCACGTTGTAGTTGTCGCCACCGGCGCCAACCTTGTATTAATGCTCTGAAAAGATAATCATTTGTATATGACAGCATCTTCTTCCTGTCGGTTAAATTTCGCGTCTGTAGCAAGTCATCTTCGTGGTGTAGCAATTTTAATGGCCAGTAGTGTATTTTTAATGTGCCGCAAAAACAGCCGTGACATACATAGCGCTGAATACGATATGGAGCAGGTGTAGTCGGACGCTGCAACCAAAAAGCCTAGCAGGGCGTTCTTTTAGTTGACTCGAAAGTTCTTGCAGTAAAAGTGTAAGTAGGCTGTTTAGGTTTTCTTATTGGTAACGCCGCTTAGCGCTCGGTATGAAAAATCACTGGCTGTGCTATGCGCAGTCTGTGTTTAGTTTGCATTGTTGTCTGCCATTGTAGTGTCGGGCAGCGGCAGCTGGATGCTAACAGCGCGTAGCGTTGCGCAGTTGGAGGTGAGCCGCCAGCAGTGGTGGACCTTGGGAGAGAGATGGCGGAGTTTTGTAATTTGTAAGACCGGATGTCATGAACTATCATATATTTTTTGACTATTAAGGTAAATACACTGTTGGTTCTCTATTAAAATCTTTCATTTGCTAACTATACCTATCAGTAGTTAGTGCCTTCCGTAGTTAGAATCTTTTATTTAGCTGGCAGTAGTGGTGCTCGCTGTATTGCAGTAGTTCCAGTAACGAAGATTTTTTCTGAGGTAAGTGATTTGTGAAAGGTATAGATTAATGCTAGTCAGGGCCATTCTTTCGTAGGGATTTTTGGAAGTCAGATTGCGTTGCGCTAAAGATATTGTGTGTCAGTTTAAGCACAGTCTAGTAAAAATTTTTCAAAGTGGACGTTTCATATGTCGACCCTTAGCCAAGGATACCTCACTGGAATCTTCTGATTTTTTTCTTGTAGTTTGTGTAGTTAGTGTAGCCTTTGTTTATTGCTAGCGCCTTATCATAGAGAGAATTTCCTTTGTAGTTGCAGTCTTTCATTGTTGTACAGTAAAACAGTTGTGGCATGCATGTAGAGTTGCACCAAGTATTTCGCAGCTGCGCTTGCAATTAACTAGATATTATTTTCTATGTTAATGTATTCTCTTATTTTTGCTCTTCAAATTGTGTTTTTTTCTGTATTGTCGTGTGAAATATTGTGACAATAATGACGTGTGAAAAACGTAATACTAGGCTCCAAAGTAAACTGAGAAATGACAGTGAAGACGAAAGCAGTGTGTTAGCGCCACCATGTAATGAATCAACTAATGTTCAAAGTAGTAATTTGGTAATCGTGCATAGGGAAATGGAGCGGGTTGCAAATAATGGTGTAGGCAGTGAAACAATTAGTGAACAGGGAAGCATTATCGATCGATCGGTTGGCAACAGCTCGCCTCACGATTCCGAAATGACAGGACACAATATTGCAAATACTGTAGATTCAGGTTTTGCGTCCTCACCGTTTTCTCAAATAAGTCAAGACATTTTCTGTTTTTGAAACTGCGAATATTGCCGGTGCAAATGCATTGCCGAATAGGACTAAGGAACATGTTTCAGATACCAGTGCATTGTTATTACAATTAATGCAACAAATGGGACAAAAGCTTCAAAAGTTAGACACAATGGAACAAAATTTTCAAAAGTTAGACACAACGCTTGAACAAAATCAGAAACAAATGGGACAGAATCTTCAAAAGTTAGACACAATGGAACACAATCTTCAAAAGTTAGACACAATGGAACATAATCTTCAAAAGTTAGACACAATGGAACAAAATCTTCGGAAGTTAGACACCACACTTGAACAAACACGTGAAGATTTAACTACTGAGTTACATACCATTGAATCGAAATGCCAAAAAATCTGTAATGACGTAAAAACACAAATTTGTGAGCATTTTCAACCTATGTTTTCGCGGCATGAAAATGCATTACAGAATCACGAAGGAGCAATAAAAGAATTGCAAACTATTGTTCGTGAGAATCGCGACACCTTGCAAGCTAAAATGGACTCAGTTGCATCCACCGATTCGGTTACGCAACTTGCAAGAACTCAGGAAAACTTAAAGGTCACAGTAGATTCGATTTCAACACAAATGGACACTCTGAAACTTGGTTCAGAAAAACACACTGAGGACATGTGTTCACTATCGGAGAAAGTGGCCGAACTTTCAGATCAGTTCACTAACTTATCTACAAAGGTAGATGATGATCTGAATGATACAGAAGAGTGCGAACAAATTAGGAAATTCAAACAAAATCAGAATCAAATTAATACACAACACCAAAGAGAAATCCGGGAAGTGGAAGATCAGCTGACACAGGTAATACAAGAATTACGTATTTCAAAGGACAGTCGCGCTCCAACACGGGAAGAGGGACTTATAAATACGGAAAAGCCACAAAATAATAACACAGGGCATTTCGGAAATTGTGAAAGAAATTGGCAAGGTGCACCGAATTTTGAGATGGAACTGCCGTCACGACGTAACAATGAACGATATGCTACCCGCCGACACGATGATATTGACTATAAGCTGTTCATTACTACACGTAAATTCAAAACATTTAAGAATTCTTGGCAACGACATTCATCCACAAGCGTGGCTCCATCAATTCTCTCATTGTTTTCCTCCCAACTGGTCACTAGAGCACAGATTAGAATTTATGTGTGGCTACTTAGAGAATGAACCAGCTGTAAGAATGCGATCGGTCATTCACGATTGCCACAGTGAAGGAGAATTTTACCATGCCTTCCTCTCAGCATATTGGTCCCAAGCCACACAAGACCGAGTAAAACATGGCATCATGATGATGAAACATTTCGAACAATCTGAATTTTCCAGTCTTGTGAAATATTTTGAAGACATGTTGCACAAGAATCAGTACCTGTCAAACCCATACAGCCCGTCAGAACTCATCCGCATTTGCTTAATCAAATTGCCTGAACATTTACGGCATATTATTTTGGCAGGCCGTTGCAAAGACGACATTGAAGCTTTTCAGGGACTCTTACAAGAATTAGAAATTGACACTTCGTGACCAAAACAGACACCACCCGTATGACAACCACTGGCAGAGTAATAGTTACAGAGAAAGATCGTATTTCCGTAGTAATGAACATGACAGAGACAATCATAGAAACAGACAATATGGCAACCAGAACTATTATTATCATGGGAGACAGAATAACTTCAGAAGCAAGGGTCCACCGCGCAGTGATAATTCAGGGAGAAATTCTCCACCACATGACCGACAAACAAGAAATTACAGGAACTACCGACATGACGACAGACGATATAATCATAATGACAGACCGGAAATCCATCTAACTGGCGAGCTTCAAACAGGGTAGGGCCCTCTCGGCAAGGTGAATTTTTAGAAGTTAAGTCCCCTAATCCCATTAACGGCGCGCGCCAACAAAGAGACAGACAATGACTTACACCGCAGGCAGCCGCGTGCGCCGGCTGGCTCAGAGAAAAATAACGTAGACGCTAACCTTCAGAAAAAATTTTAGCATTCCGTGCCGACGTATACAACATGATAATTACTTGGAAGCTGAAACTCTGCGCACTAGAAAGTGTAAATGATTGCACCGCATTTCACATGTAAAACCGTTTATTGAAAGATAATCTGCCTTTATCTTCGTCTTTACCATATAACTTTTCAGTTCACGCTCCTAGTACAATTTGTCAGACTTAGAATCTGTTAACATGCAACAATGTTTTGAAGTTCACTATCCAGTCTAGAACCTACGGAACATATTTAGACAGTATTTACGAGTGCATTGTTATAGTGAACAGACATCACTGTGTTATTTCGTGTGTACATTCTTGCTTGTTAGTTGCACGATTAGATAACGACTATAAGGCTCACATACTTAGAACATTTACCAGTATTACTAATGAGATTTTAATGCAACATTTTGGTTTACTTGCAAATACATTCTGGATTTAAAGTACTTTCTGTGAGATACCAGATGACACAGTGGTTAGTATATGTGACAGCTATCCTTAGGGGGGTACACGCTTACTTTGTGTACCATGTGTTTGGCAAGCACAAGGAGCCCTAGCTAATATGGTAATTGCTTATACAACTTTACACATCGGTACCATATTCCTCTAACACATAAATTACACAGCTATCTGATCATTTAACTGAGAGAGACAAACATTTACTTTACTACATCAGTGACAGATATTTACGTAATTGCACCGTTGGATAACTTCACACTTATGAAATTGTATTTTGTCTGTAGTTTGTGAACAGTTCATATTTTTTCAGAACCATTGTGATATTATCAGAGCTTTGAATGATGTATTTGGTATGGGATCATGATTTTTAAAGTACGTTTGAGGTAGATGACACTTTTGACATGAGCAGAGAATTTTTTTTTAGGTTTTGAAATTATTGCTGAAAGCTATGACGTTTTTGAGATTTGACTGAGGTGTTATGATGTTATTATTACGACGACGATGTGAATTATGCTGCTGAGGTATGTTTAAGCTGATGCTATGTGAGGAATTTGATTATGCTATGTATTTCTTATGATTAAATATTGAAGAAGTGTCGACAAATATGTATATGTGTAATAAAGCAAGTAATAATGTGTAGTGGTTAGGGACTCTGGTTTGTGAAGAAGGTTGTTGAAAACCAAGAATCGTACTTTAAGAGTTATGAAATGTATGTAAATGCTTGAATGTATTACAATGCCGACGAAAATGTTTTGCACACTGTTATATTTACAGGCTTTTGTTTCTACTGATTTGAAACGCAAATTCTCGACCTGTGAAATTTTTATATGAGACTGCCACTGTAGCGGAAACTTGTGTCGTAAATATTTCGATAAGAAAGTTAAGTGACCACCTGCACGTAATGCGTCGTTGGCGCCCAGCTGGGCGACAGCCACCAGGAAACTAGCCATTAGTGTGTGCCTTTCAGAGGCACAAGAAAAAAAAAGGGAGGCCATTGTCCTCGCTATTGATATTCCTTTGTAAAAAGCATCGCAAAAACGACACGCTCATTACTTGGAAAGATACTTTCTTACATCTGACACCTGATTATAACAAACGTCTTTCTACAAGAGTTGAGAGAATTCCACTAACTTATGAAATGTCGAATGACTATTGAATGATATTTTTATGCTTTGTACATAGTTGCTTATTTCATTTGATATCTAGTTTCCAGCTGTGTTGCAGCATTGGGTTTATAAAATAAAATTAAATGCATTTGCTAATGTGAACACTTTCTGTCAACAGATCTATTAAATAACGATTTTATGATCCACATTCTTCAAAAAGGAGCACTTGGAAAGGAAAGAACAATAAGAAGGGACTAGTAACAGTAACTGCATACATAATTTTCTTTTCAAGTACATGGTAATATTTTTTTTTTTACAATAAGTTGTTGTGGTGCACCAGTTTAATTACATAGATATTAAGATGTGAATATACATTTCTCTTATCTGCATTGTTGTCTTTAGTGTAATATTTTTATGCTTGAGCTTTACCATGTTTAGATATAAGTTACTGCATTTGCTGCTGCTGTTTTCCTGGCATAGTGCTACTAAATATCACTTTGTATTACTCTGTTAAGCTAGTTTTATTACTGATTTATTTTTCTTGTTTGCTGCGCATTGCCTTATATTAGTTGTAATATTGTTGCCTTTTTTGACAATTTCCATTTTTTTATCATTGCTTTTTGTGTAAATTGTTTTGTGCTGCTGCATTGCCTCATCCCTTAGTTAAGCATCTGAGCTCAGTAGATTTAATTTAGCTTAAGAGGGGGTAGCCTATATAAGAGAATGATTTGCGATGGATTGGAAGAAATGCATTGAGAAGTTATACGAAAAAAGTGCAGAAATCAGGTATAGATAAGACTTCTTGGAAATAATGAAGAACGAAGGGAGATCTCCTAGAAGTAAAAAAGTTTTGTTTGCAAAATACTGCAGTAAAACAAACCCTGTCCTTTCCTTGTGTTATACCACTATTTGTTTGTGTACCCTTGTGTATTTGTTTTCTTCCTGTCTCTGTGTACTGTTTCATAGAATTTTTTCTCTTCTAATACTAAGCTACATTCACTATGATGGGAAATACTGTTATCCTCAAATATAATTTGCATTAATAAAATGCTATTTACTTCGTAAAGATGTTTAAACGTTATTTATTCTGTTTTGTTCTAATGCTCATGAGTGAAGTTGATGTTTCAGAAGTTATTCTGATCTTTTATGTATGTACTTATGTCATAATTTTTGTAACACTGATGTATTTGCTATTTCGATTCTATTGTAAAGCCTGTATTACTGCAAATGATATCTGTGTCTTATGTTCTTTAAAGATGTATTTTGTAGCTTTGTTATTGTATTGTTATGTTATAAAATTGTAATTGACACCAGTTCATCAAATTAAGTAACTTGTAAATTACATTTCACTGCAGACGTTTCTGTTGGTCATAATACATGCACAATATGTGAGAAGTAGGAACTGATAGTGTTTGCAAGTGTGTTGATAATTCAGCAAGGGACTGGTTAACAGCATTGCTGGTTCTAAGGAGATTTCAAAAACAATTTTTGTGAGTCCACAAGTGGTGGTTACGGACTTGCTATATTATCCGCAAGACTCTTCAATGGTGATTGTGCGCCTGCACAGTCAAACAGATGGCTGCTGGCCATCTCTACAAGGACTACAGTGTGTCTACACCTTTGACGACCCACCAATACCATTATTTCTACAAGGACTGCAATGGGTCTGCACCTCTGGTGGCCCACCAATACCGTAATCTCTACCAGATCTACAATGAGCCTATTCTGTGACGACCTACCTACCAATATTCTTCAAAACTTGGACTGACTCTGCTGTGGGTTTGCTCTGTTGTGGCCCATTACCTGTCAGCATGTCAAGAGTCAGCACTGTCTTTCTGTTGGAAGGACAACACTACTTCTTCAAGACTGCATGGAAATCCTCTACTTCCGTGTGCATTTTCTTTTACTACTCAGACTTTGAGAAAAACACTGCAATTTTACTTTGATGAATGATCAGGACTGTCTTTATGGACTGTGAGAAAATTTTAACTTTTGATCAACATTGTATCGATAAGTGCGTGCATTTCATTTCTTTGTCATAGTCATTATGAAAAATTTTATCAAATCATTATTGGCCACTGCCCAAAACAATTTGTAAAAATTTTTTGTGGGGAGCATGGGGGCTATGTAAGTAGGCTGTTTAGGTTTTCTTATTGGTAACGCCGCTTAGCGCTCGGTATGAAAAATCACTGGCTGTGCTGTGTGCAGTCTGTGTTTAGTTGGCATTGTTGTCTGCCATTGTAGTGTCGCGCAGCGGCTGCTGGATGCTAACAGCTCGTAACGTTGTGTAGTTGAAGGTGAGCCGCCAGCAGTGGTGGACCTGGGGAGAGAGATGGCGGAGTTTTGTAATTTGTAAGACTGGATGTGGTGGACTATCATATATTTTTTGACTATTAAGGTAAATACACTGTTGGTTCTCTATTAAAATCTTCCATTTGCTAACTATACCTATCAGTGGTTAGTGCCTTCCGTAGTTAGAATCTTTTATTTAGCTGGCAGTAGTGGTGCTCGCTGTATTGCAGTAGTTCCAGTAACGAAGATTTTTTCTGAGGTAAGTGATTTGTGAAAGGTATAGATTAATGCTAGTCAGGGCCATTCTTTCGTAGGGATTTTTGGAAGTCAGATTGCGTTGCGCTAAAGATATTGTGTGTCAGTTTAAGCACAGTCTAGTAAAAAGTTTTCTAAGGGGACGTTTCAAAAGTAATACGATTAAACACATGTTCATCTGAAGGTATGCAGTGAACCCAATTTGCTAATAATTATGCAATATCAAGAAAAAATGGAATTTTATAAAACGTATGTCTCATATACAAGTTTCAAGAAATCAACGAAACAAGTACTGTATGAAGGTGTTTCCCAGATGAAATTGTTTGTTGATATAGGTACCCTTTCATAACAAATTGAAGTGATAATTGCTATTCTTTAACGCATTTGTTTACTTTACGTCGATAGGTTCGTAATACTAGCAGACGCCATCTTTACTGTTCCACGAATGTGTAGGACGTGATTCGCCAGAGCATGATTCTACAACGTATTAAGTGTGACGAAAACTTTCCAAAATTGCATTTCCATTTCATGCTGCTGACATTTTGTTAGCGTCAGCCATAGCCTATCAAGTGATATTATCCGGTAACAAATGAGAGTTGCTGGATGTTATACTATTGATTTTCATTGATGTTTCACTTTTTTAGGCTGTCGTCTTTAGTCAGTGAAAAAGGAATTCTCATAGGACCAACGTGCCTCTGTCTGTCTGTCCTGTCAAGATTGCTATTTCTCAGGAACGTGCTGACCACTTCAAGTCCAAATTTATGCTACATGCCAAGATCTACAGTCGTATGGCGATGTGACTAAGGTTCTAGGTGACTGCAATCAAAAGATATGGCCCGTTGTGTCACATACACTGAGGTAAAAGAATCGCAGTACCAAGAAGGAGTTGTGCGATGTAAACGAAATTTGGTATGTGTATTTCTACTTCTAAATGATGACAGCTATTCAAGTTTCGCTCCAGTTACGTAATAGTGGCGCTAGAAGCACCACTGTGAGGAAGCAAATCAGCTTTGGTTTAAATACACGCTGTACCGGTTGCAGCATTAGTTGTTAACTTTAAGAGTGGACGTTATGATTTCATGTTAGTCAAGACTGCCTTTAAGGCGACAAAGCGCCATTGTCAGTAGCTCTCAGAGTCGAACGAAGGCGTTTAATAGGTCTACGAGAAGCTGGATGTTCCTCCTGTGGTACTGCAGAAGGATTTGTCAGGAATGTACATGTCGGCTGGCAGCAGTGTCCACGAGAACGTACGGTCGCAACAAGTCCGGACTCCGGGAGCACGTCGCACTACAGAGAGGGAAGACCAGCGTGTTCGGCGTGTTTCGATACTTGAAAATTCACTCATGAAATCCTATACTGTAGTTGCTGTTTACCTAGAAACATCAAATTTGACAGGAAGGCGAGTTCCACAGTGTAAGTAAAGCAAAGGCTCCAAAAACTGTTGATTTGTAATTACATGACGAACAAACATTTTTTGTCCTTATTTTGTCTGTCTCTATGTATGTCCATCTGTTAACACCCTATCTTTCAGGAATGGGTAGAGGTATCATGTTGAAATTTATATCAAATACTAAGTTCTACGATCCCTAGGTGGAGTAAATAATTTAAACTTCTAGGACAATGCAGTCAAAAGACAGAGCCATGCATACTAAAGAGACAGCTCACACCACGCTTGTCCGCCCTCTTCTGGAGTACTGCTATGCTGTGTGGGCTCCGCATGAGATGGGACTGACAGAGAACATTGGAAAAGTTCAAAGAAGTGCATCTCGTTTTATATTATTGCGAAATAAGGCAGAAAGTGCCACGGACATGATACGTGAACTGAACAGGGGAGGCATTCATTAAAACAAAGTGTAGATCTTCTCGTAAAACTTCCTTAAAACAAAGGCGTTTCTCATTGCGGTGGGATCTTCTCAAGAAATTTCAATCAACTTTGTCCTAAGATTGACGTAGTATTTTGTTATTGCTGACCTACAGAGGGAGAAACGGTCATCACAATTAAATAAGAGAAATGATAGAGCCACATAAAGACCTAAGTGCTCGTTTTTCTGCGCGCCTTTCGAGAGTGGAACGGCAGAGAAATAGCTCCAAGGTGGTTCGATGAACTTAACTGTGAACTGCAGAGTAATTATGAAGATATATTGATACGAACTTACTCATCATAAGTCATACAGGATGGTCCATTGATAGTGACCGGGCCAAATATCTCACGAAATAAGCGTCAAATGAAGAAACTACAATGAACGAAATTTGTCTAGCTTGAAGGGGGAAACCCGATGGCACTATGGTTGGCCCGCTAGACGGCGCTGCCATAGGTCAAACGGAAATCAACTTCGTCTTTTTTTTTTAAATAGGAAACCCCATTTTTATTACGTATTCATGTAGTACGTAAATAAATATGAATGTTTTAGTTGGACCACTTTTTTCGCTTTGTGATAGATGGCGCTGTGATAGTCACAAACGTATACGCACGTGATATCACTTAACATTCCGCCAGTGCGGACCGTATTTGCTCTGTGATACGTTACCCGTTTACCAATTGCGGAAAAGGTCGATACCGTGTTTATGGCTACTCTGATCAAAATGCCCAACGGGCGTGTGCTATGTATGCTGTTCGGTATCTTCGACGACATCATCCAAGATATTTCAAGTTGACGGAGATCATTTTGAGCATTTTATGCATTAATGTGGTATTTACAGGCAATCACGCTGTAACAGCACACGTTCTCAGAAATGTTAAGTTCACAAAGGTACATATGTCACATTGGAACGACCGAAATAAAATGTTCAAACGTATCTATGTTGTGTATTTTTATTTAAAAAACCTACCTGTTACCAATTGTTCGTGTAAAATTGTGAGCCATATGTTTGTGACTATTACAGCGCCATGTATTACAAAGCGAAAAGATTGGTCCAGTTAAAACTTTCATATTTCTTTACGTACTACACGAATATGTCATAAAAATGGGGGTTGCCATTTAAAAAAAAAAAAAAAAAAAAAAAAAAACACTCAGTTGACCTATGGCAGCGCCATCTAGCGGGCCAACCATAGCGCCATCTGGTTTCCACCTTTAGATAAACAAGTTTCGTTCTTTCTAATTTTTTCGTTTGACGCTTCTTTCGTGAAATATTTGGCCCGGTCACGATCAACAGACTATCCTGTAGATGAATTACATCGCATTTGCAAGTTACATATCGTTCAATACTGTCTTGTGCGACTATATAACCTGTACACGGGAGAATACGCAAGAATAGGCCGCAGAAAAAGAAAGAAACGTATTTTTTTTACTTCTAGGGCCTAGTGATCTGACGGTAGACAGCGTGCGTCGAAGCCGAGAGGTCACGGATGGGGTTGTTTGTCAGACCACAGAATCTACGGTCTTCGTTTTAACCTAGCATTAAACTCTGAAATATGTGGTGAGTTGCCAGCAACAACACTTCGTTTCGATTCCGTATTAAATTTCTTTACATCCCCTTTCCCCAGCTGGATAACCTGGGGAGGTTTGTGCCACACACAACGCCCAAATGATGTCGAATAGAAAGACGTCCAAGCTCGCCACCGAGCCACACGAAAATTATTATTATTCTCATCTGCATACATATTCAAATTTGGGGGAGGTCTCTAAGCGTGTTTCCTACTCCTACCTGTCCGGTTTTTCCCTCATATGTCACCATTTTCCGATGTTGTGATTGGAATAGAACCTAGTAGCGCAGCTTGAACAATATTGCAGGTAACTTCATTTCCCAAGCAAAAGAAAGTAACGAATGCGCAATGTCTCTGGCTACTCACGTTCAATTCGTCGTGTATCTTCCCGTCAGTCACTGTGCAAACAGGTACGAACTGCAGCGTATAGCAGGGAAAGTAAGTACCCCTATAAATGCAGTTCTCTAGACCACTGCTGGTCATCATCTTAATGTGAGCGTCAGGCGGAGGCTGTTCGCGAAAGCCGCACCGCATATTAAAGATGGAGCTGATGATAGCGAGCGAAACGGCATCGAACAAATATCTCGACAGAACATGCCCGGCGCACCCTTAGCCCCATAATGTGGCCAGCTTTGCGCTGGAACTGCAGGTAAGCGGTGGTTTCAGGAGGATGACCGAGCATCGACTCCGACCGCAGAAGTTTCTGGCGGCCGCGGTAACCCGTGGAGGGACGGGACCGAGCTGAACTCTGCCGCGCCCGAGAGCGCCAGAGAACACGTGAAGCCGCACGTGCCACTCTGCCACTATGCACGTGTAGCCGCACGTGTCTCTCTGCCAAAAGGATACGTGGAGCTACGTGTGTTTCACTGCCAGCAGACACGTGGAGCTACGTGTGTCTCACGGCCGGGCCTGCCGCAGCCGGCTGGGATGTACTGAAGGGGTTTGCCTGCAACTGAGGTGAAGAACTTGCCACACGTAATATTTATTCCTTTCTATAGGTCATCTACAATCACTGCAGGCTGGGGACCAGTCCTATAAGAGAATGCAAGAATTCAAATACCTAGGAGCACTTTTCACTGAAAATTCGTCATGTGAAGCAGAGATCGATGTCAGAATACAAGCAGGAAACCGATCTTACCACAGCCTAGCACAACTGCTTCGGTTCAGACATCTCTCAAGATAGTTCAAGATTCGACTGAACAAAACCCTTATTCAGCCTGTTGTTCTGTATGGCTGTGAGACATGGAGTATCCGGGAAAAGGACTTCCATAAGCTCGTTGTTTTTGAGAGAAAAGTGCTTCGGAAGACCTTCGGTCTGGTCTTGGATGCAGATGCAGGGGAATGGAGGACCAGATACAACCAAGATCTTGAGGAACTATACCAGCAGCTCAACATAGCCATAGTGCTCGTAGTGCTAGTGTTTGTTTTCAATACCGTCCAGAGACAGGTAGTGCTATTTTCCTTGTTTCTACAAGAAGTGGTTAGCAATCACAGTTTAGTCAATAATCAACCGCCTTTAGTGAATTAGCAGTCTAGTTAAAAGCTGATTAACACTCTATAGTAAATTGATTTCTTAGGATGGCTAGGATGTGTGGCTGCTGTGTACGGACGCAGGAGGAGCTGGCCACTCTTCGCGAACAGCTGAGCGTGTTGATGGCCGCGGTCAGCCGTCTTCAGGCTGCTGCCTCGGAGTGTAGCGGCAGTGGGGAGTCTGGTGCGTCGCATGGTGCACCCCAGGTGTTAGATGCTTCACCCACTGTCCCTGCTGTCGAGACATCTTCGCGGGTGCCGGGCGCGGTTGGGCCACCCTCTCCCCAAGGGGAGTGGCGGGTTCAGCGGCGTTCGCGGCGCACGAGGCGGAGGGTCAATGTGGAGGCTGGCCGTGTGGCATCGCCCGCTCTGCCTGTGAGTGGACATGTGGCTGCTCCTTCAGCAAGGTCCGAGCAGGCACACGGGGGGAGGGGTTTATTAGTTATTGGGAGCTCCAACGTTAGGCGGGTGATGGAGCCCCTTAGGGAAATAGCGGAAAGGTCGGGGAAGAAGGCCAGTGTTCACTCTGTCTGCTTGCCGGGGGATCTCATCCGAGATGTGGAGGAGGCCCTACCGGCGGCGATAGAGAGCACTGGGTGCACCCGACTGCAAATTGTTGCTCATGTCGGCACCAATGACTCTTGCCGTCTGGGTTCAGAGGTCATCCTCAGTTCGTACAGGCGGTTGGCGGAGTTGGTGAAGGTGGAAAGCCTCGCCCGCGGGGTGGAATCAGAGCTAACTATTTGTAGTATCGTTCCGAGAACCGATCGCGGTCCTCTGGTTTGGAGCCGAGTGGAAGGCTTAAACCAGAGGCTCAGACGATTCTGCGGAGAGCTGGGGTGCAAATTTCTCGACCTCCGCTATCGGGTGGAGAAATGTAGGGTCCCCCTGAATAGGTCAGGCGTGCACTACACGCCGGAAGCGGCTACGAGGGTAGCGGAGTACGTGTGGAGTGCACATGGGGTTTTTTTAGGTTAGAGAATTCCCTCCCTAGGCCCGACAAGACGCCTCCTGAGACGCGGCAAGGCAGGAGTAGGCAAAATGCAACAAGGAATAACAATATTAATGTGCTAATAGTAAACTGCAGAAGCGTCTATAGAAAGGTCCCAGAACTGCTCTCATTAATAAACGGTCACAACGCCCATATAGTACTAGGAACAGAAAGTTGGCTGAAACCAGACGTAAACAGTAATGAAATCCTAAACTCTGATTGGAATGTATACCGCAGAGATAGGCTGGACAGTGAAGGGGGAGGCGTGTTTATAGCGATAAGAAGTGCAATAGTATCGAAGGAAATTGACGGAGATTCGAATTGTGAAATGATTTGGGTGAAGGTCACGGTTAAAGCAGGCTCAGACATGGTAATTGGATGTCTCTATAGGCCCCCGGGCTCAGCAGCTGTTGTGGCTCAGCACCTGAAGAATAATTTGGAAAATATTTCGAGTAGATTTCCCCACCATGTTATAGTTCTGGGTGGAGATTTTAATTTGCCGGATATAGACTGGGAGACTCAAACGTTCATAAAGGGTGGCAGGGACAAAGAATCCAGTGAAATATTTTTAAGTGCTTTATCTGAAAACTACCTTGAGAAGTTAAACAGAAAACCGACTCGTGGCGATAATATATTAGACCTTCTGGTGACAAACAGACCCGAACTATTTGAATCAGTTAATGCAGAACAGGGAATCAGCGATCATAAAGCGGTTACTGCGTCGATGATTTCAGCCGTAAATAGAAATATTAAAAAAGGTAGGAAGATTTTTCTGTTTAGCAAAAGTGACAAAAAGCAGATTACAGAGTACCTGACGGCTCAACACAAAAGTTTTGTCTCAAGTGCAGATAGTGTTGAGGATCAGTGGACAAAGTTCAAAACCATGGTACAATATGCGTTAGATGAGTATGTGCCAAGCAAGATCGTAAGAGATGGAAAAGAGCCACCGTGGTACAACAACCGAGTTAGAAAACTGCTGCGGAAGCAAAGGGAACTTCACAGCAAACATAAACATAGCCAAAGCCTTGCAGACAAACAAAAATTACGTGAAGCGAAATGTAGTGTGAGGAGGGCTATGCGAGAGGCTTTCAATGAATTCGAAAGTAACGTTCTATGTACTGACTTGGCAGAAAATCCTAAGAAATTTTGGTCCTATGTCAAAGCGGTAGGTGGATCAAAACAAAATGTCCAGACACTCTGTGACCAAAATGGTACTGAAACAGAGGATGACAGACTAAAGGCCGAATTACTAAATGTCTTCTTCCAAAGCTGTTTCACAGAGGAAGACTGCACTGTGCTTCCTTCTCTAGATTGTCGCACAGTTGACAAAATGATAGATATCGAAGTAGACGACAGAGGGATAGAGAAACAATTAAAATCGCTCAAAAGAGGAAAGGCCGCTGGTCCTGATGGGATACCAGTTCGATTTTACACAGAGTACGCGAAGGAACTTGCCCCCCTTCTTGCAGCGGTGTACCGTAGGTCTCTAGAAGAGCGAAGCGTTCCAAAGGATTGGAAAAGGGCACAGGTCATCCCCGTTCTCAAGAAGGGACGTCGAACAGATGTGCAGAACTATAGACCTATATCTCTAACGTCGATCAGTTGTAGAATTTTGGAACACGTATTATGTTCGAGTATAATGTCTTTTCTGGAGACTAGAAATCTACTCTGTAGGAATCAGCATGGGTTTAGAAAAAGACGATCGTGTGAAACCCAGCTCGCGCTATTCGTCCACGAGACTCAGAGGGCCTTAGACACGGGTTCACAGGTAGATGCCGTGTTTCTTGACTTCCGCAAGGCGTTTGACACAGTTCCCCATAGTCGTTTAATGAACAAAGTAAGAGCATACGGACTATCAGATCAATTGTGTGATTGGATTGAGGAGTTCCTAGATAACAGAACGCAGCACGTCATTCTCAATGGAGAGAAGTCTTCCGAAGTAAGAGTGATTTCAGGTGTGCCGCAGGGGAGTGTCATAGGACCGTTGCTATTCACAATATACATAAATGACCTGGTGGATGACATCGGAAGTTCACTGAGGCTTTTTGCAGATGATGCTGTAGTGTATCGAGAGGTTGCAACAATGGAAAATTGTACTGAAATGCAGGAGGATCTGCAGCGAATTGACGCATGGTGCACGGAATGGCAATTGAATCTCAATGTAGCGAAGTGTAATGTGATGCGAATACATAGAAAGATAGGTCCCTTATCATTTAGCTACAAAATAGCAGGTCAGCAACTGGAAGCAGTTAATTCCATAAATTATCTGGGAGTACGCATTAGGAGTGATTTAAAATGGAATGATCATATAAAGTTGATCGTTGGTAAAGCAGATGCCAGACTGAGATTCATTGGAAGAATCCTAAGGAAATGCAATCCGACAACAAAGGAAGTAGGTTACAGTACGCTTGTTCGCCCAATGCTTGAATACTGCTCAGCAGTGTGGGATCCGCACCAGGTAGGGTTGATAGAAGAAATAGAGAAGATCCAACGGAGAGCAGCGCGCTTCGTTACAGGATCATTTAGTAATTGCGAAAGCGTTACGGAGATGATAGATAAACTCCAGTGGAAGACTCTGCAGGAGAGACGCTCAGTAGCTCGGTACGGGCTTTTGTTGAAGTTTCGAGAACATACCTTCACCGAAGAGTCAAGCAGTATATTGCTCCCTCCTACGTATATCTCGCGAAGAGACCATGAGGATAAAATCAGAGAGATTAGAGCCCACACAGAAGCATACCGACAATCCTTCTTTCCACGTACAATACGAGACTGGAATAGAAGGGAGAACCGATAGAGGTACTCAGGGTACCCTCCGCCACACACCGTCAGGTGGCTTGCGGAGTACGGATGTAGATGTAGATGTAGATGTAGAACTGTCAAAACCAAACGAATGCAGTGGGCCGGCCATGTGGCCCGGATGAAGGATAATAGATGACCTCGGAAGCTCCTGGATTTCACACCTACAGGAAAGAGACCACCACGGAGACCCAAGAAGCGTTGGATGGAAGGACTCCGTGAAGATTCAAACCAAGTGTCAATAGATGTGAACGGATGGTGGATAGCAGCAATGGACAGAATACAGCGGAGGAGGAAACTTGTAGATGAGTGCGGTCCACTGGGCATGATCAAGTAGGTAGTAGTGGTAGGTCTGGACCCACAAGTTTTCTTTCTACAAACTCACGAAAACGTTCACGAGCAGGGCGAGTTGAGTAAATACCAAGATGCCGCAAAGCACTTAGCATGTACAGTATGTGCAATTTTTATCAACAGATATCCACTATTGCTGCACATGTTTCTAAGGATTTTTCTAAGCATTTTAAGATGCCGCAAAGCACTTAGCATGTACAGTATGTGCAATTTTTATCAACAGATATCCACTATTGCTGCACATGTTTCTAAGGATTTTAAGCCATGAAATGAGTCAACCAACATCTACACTTGGACGAGGACAACTCTACAGCGATGTAAGAACATGTAGAAGTAATTCACAGGGTTTGACAGGTTGTTATGAACCTCTTCCGTACTTCTGACATGAAAACTAAATTGTCATTTTTCAGTAGCTGCGACCGTTTCGAACCGAATCAAACCTCAGGAACCTGATGATTTCCCTGAAGCGATTACTCGAGACCAAAGACATGTATAATTGTATTCCCTACTTGTCTGACAAAAGAATGCTTGCTTTGGGTTCAGTGTCACATCTTAGATGTTGAACAGCAAGAAATGCATCTCACACTGATGTAACAACGGCCCCGTCCACGCAGTAGAAAATCAGTGTGTGAAGCACACAATGACTTCCAACGTCGTACCTAAGGGAAAGATCTTGATGAGAACCCGGGTAAACTCTGATCGTACGTAAAATCACTAATCCGGCTGAAGGCACGTATCCAGTCACTCGTCGACCAGTCTGGAGCGGCAATAAAAGATAGCAAAATGAAAGCAGGTGTTTTAAATTTCAAGTTTGATTAACTCGTTCACGCAGTTGGGCCGTAGCAACAAATCGTCGTTTGACCATAGCACGGATTCCCGCATGTAGGACATAAAAATAATCACTAGTGTGTAGAAGTAACTGAAAGAGTTTAAAACAAAGAAGTCAACAAATCCACGTGCCATCCACTGTGTTTTATAGACAGCACTCTGCGCCATTGACCCCTTACTTATTTTGCATTTATCACGAATCTCTCGCACACCGCAAAGTCCCAGGCGACTGGAAAAACCGCTAGTGGCTCCTGTTGACCAGGCAAGCAAAAGAATAGACTGTGGCCGCACGGGGTAGCCGCGCGGTCTCAGGCGACTTGTCACTGTTCGCGCAGCTCCTCCCGTCGGTTGTTCGAGTCCTGCCTCGGGCATGGGCGTGTGTGTCGTCCTTAGCATAAGTTAGTTTAGGTTTGGTCAAGTAGTGTGTAAGCTTAGGGACCGATGACCTCAGCAGTTTGGTCCCATAATTTCCAAAAGAACGGACTCGCATAATTACAGACCAATATCCTTAAAAACTGCTTGCTACGGAACTGTTGAACACGTTCTGTGTCCGAACATAATTAATTTCCTTGAGACAGGAAACCTTCTGTCTACAAATTACCATTTACATACAAAATATCGCTCGTGAGAAACGCAGCTTGCCTTTTTCTCCCAAGATATCCTACAAACCACGGATGGAGGGCGGCAGGCAGATTCCGTATTTCTAGATTCCCAGAATGCTTTTGACACCGTCCCCCACTGCAGACTGTTCATGAAGGCTTGAGCGCAAGGATTAGGGTCCTAGATATATGAGTGGCTGGGAGACTTATTAAGTAATGAAATTTGATTGAAATTACAATGAAATCCAGACCTTTAGCCGCTGACAGGCGCCGATAAATATCAACAGGGACAGTAGAAAATGTGAGCCCCGACCGGTACTCGAACCCGGGGTCTCCTGCTTACATGGTAGACGCTCAATCCGTCTGAGCCACCCAGGACACAGAGGACAGTGGGATTGCGGGAACTTACCTCTGGCACGCTCCCCATGAGACCCACATTCCCAACTTACTGCCCACACACTACATTTGTAGTGCGCCTGTCAGCAGCTAAAGCTGTGGATTTTATTGTAATTTCATTCTTCGAGAGCTGCAAGATCACCAATGGTATCCGTTCTTTCGGACATCTCTCAAAGAACAGATACCATCTTCATATTCAGATTCATATATTAAGCAATAGACACCAGTACGATGTTCGCAACGGTGAGTGTTCATCAGAAATACGGATATCGTCACGGAATGCATCAGGGACGTGTGATAGGATCGCTCTTATTCCCTGTGTACACAAATAATCTGACTGGCAGGGATGAACAACAATTTATGGCGTTTGCTGATGACACTGTGGTGAACGGAAATGTATCGTCGATGACTGGTTGTAGGAGGATGCAAGGTGACAGAATTTCTAGATGGTGTAATGAATGGCAGTTTGCTGTAAATGTAGAGAAATGTAAATTAATTCAAATGAGTAAGGAAACGAACCTGCAAAGTTCGAATACAGCATTAGCAATGCATTGCTTGACACACTCACATCGAGTAAATAGCTAGGCGTAACATTCCAAAGTATGAAATAAAATGAGGACGTCGGATCGGTAGAAGGGAAGGCGGATGGTCGACTTTATTTTACTGGATGAATCGTGAGAAAATGTATCTCCTCTATAAAGGAGAACTCGTATAGAACGCTAATACGACCCATTATTGAGTACTGTAAGAGTATGTCTCATCCCCACTAGATTGAATGAAAGGAAATAAGACATAGAAGCATTTCAGAGGTGGGTTGCTAGATTTGTTACCGGCAGGTTTGATGTGCAAGCAGATATTACCGAGATGCGTCATGGACTCAAACAGCAATCCCTGGAGGGAAGACCGCACTCCTTCCGGAAAGTTTAGAGCATCGGCAATTGAGGCCGAGTGCAGATTGATTCTGCTGCCGCCATCGTACATTTCGCATAAGGATGACTAAGATAAGACCATAGAAATCATGGCTCGTATTAAGGGATATAGACTGTCGCTTTTCCCTCGCTCTATTTCCGAATGGAACAGAAAAGGAAATTACTGGTTAGTGATACGTGGTACCCCCCGCCGTTCGCTGTGCAGTGGCTTGAGGAGTATGTACAGGGTGACAGTTATTGATCTATATGAAAAGAACGTAAATAAGTTACAACCTACGGCGTGCACACACTTCATTCAGCCGCGCGCGATTAGCCGAGAGGTCTTAGGAGCTGCAGTCATGGACTATGCGGCTGGCCCCGGCGGAGGATCGAGTCCTCCCTCGGGTATGGATTTGTAGGTTTGTCCTTAGAATAGTTTAGGTTAAGTAGTGTGTAAGCCTAGGGACTGATGACCTTTGCAGTTTAGTCCACACACACACACACACACACACACACACACATCATTCAACACGTAAACGTCACTACAGATAATCGGATTTAGATTATAACATGTTCGATATGCCTGCCATTATTGGCGATGATGTGGTGCAGACGAATAGCGAAATTCTGAGTGACCCGCTGACGCGGAACATCGATGTTGTAGATGATCTCCTCAATGACGTTTTCAGGTCACTAATGGTTTCAGGGTTACTGGTGTACACCTTGTCTTTAATACAACCCCACAAAAATGAGTCGTATATGTTCAGATCCGGAGAACATGGTGGCCAATAGAGGCCCATGCCAGTGGCCTCTTGAACCGTAGAGGCAGAATGCGGTCCCCAAATGGCTCCTCCACGACATCACTCTTCTGTTACGATTGGGTCGAGATCCATCTTGCATGAACCACATTCTGTGAAAATCAGGTTCGCTTTGTATAATGGGGACGGAATAATTATTCATAACCTTCACGTACCATTTGGTAGCCGCCGTGACTAGACGAATATCGCACCAGTTATTCCGTGACTAAATATTGCACACCACAAAGTGACCACCTGAGGGTGAAGAGAGTTCTTGATCGCGAAATGTGGATTCTGAGTCCCAAATGTGCGCCATTTTTGCTTATTGACGAACCCATCCAAATCAAAGTGGGCTTCGTCGCTAAACCAAGCCATGTTCACACCGAACTCCCGCTCGTAAACTCTGTGGACAACAGTGCTAGCGAAACTCACCCGCTATTCCATGGCCATGGAGCATAGTGGCTGATGCATTTGAATTTTGTATGGGAAGAAATGCAGGTCTTCAACAACAGTTTGTTACAGTGTCTCTTTGTTGATTCTCACCTGTTTTGTAGCTCTTCTGATCGATTTACTGGGGCTGCTTTGAAACACAGCCCGTTTCTTCTCGAAGTTTTCAGGCGTCTTCACCCTTTTTGGACGACCGACACTGCCAAAACTGTCATCACGAGCACTACTCATTCTCTCAAACTTGCGAATCAAATTCTTGATTGTCAGCACACTTTTACCGGTTCTCTTCAGCTTGAACTCTGTCAGAAACTTCATTTGAGCCGCAGTTGTGCTGTTATTGTTGGCTTATTAGGCCTTCACGACAACTATAAGCTCAGGCGCGCTGTACCGTAACATTTTCACGTGAAAATGGCCGGCAACAACCAGGAGCGTCTACACCCGCATACTAATTCCCATCATGCCCGGCTGCCCACCGTCCGGTTTGAACGTCAAATAACTCAAACCGTTCAGCAGTTACGACGATTTTACTTCATATAGTTTAATAATTGTCACAGTGCATATACACTCCTGGAAATTGAAATAAGAACACCGTGAATTCATTGTCCAAGGAAGGGGAAACTTTATTGACACATTCCTGGGGTCAGATACATCACATGATCACACTGACAGAACCACAGGCACATAGACACAGGCAACAGAGCATGCACAATGTCGGCACTAGTACAGTGTATATCCACCTTTCGCAGCAATGCACGCTGCTATTCTCCCATGGAGACGATCGTAGAGATGCTGGATGTAGTCCTGTGGAACGGCTTGCCATGCCATTTCCACCTGGCACCTCAGTTGGACCAGCGTTCGTGCTGGACGTGCAGACCGCGTGAGATGACGCTTCATCCAGTCCCAAACATGCTCAATGGGGGACAGATCCGGAGATCTTGCTGGCCAGGGTAGTTGACTTACACCTTCTAGAGCACGTTGGGTGGCACGGGATACATGCGGACGTGCATTGTCCTGTTGGAACAGCAAGTTCCCTTGCCGGTCTAGGAGTGGTAGAACGATGGGATCGATGACGGTTTGGATGTACCGTGCACTATTCAGTGTCCCCTCGACGATCACCAGAGGTGTACGGCCAGTGTAGGAGATCGCTTCCCACACCATGATGCCGGGTGTTGGCCCTGTGTGCCTCGGTCGTATGCAGTCCTGATTGTGGCGCTCACCTGCACGGCGCCAAACACGTGTTGAGCAATTCGGCGGTACGTCCACCCGGCCTCCCTCATGCCCACTATACGCCCGCGCTCAAAGTCCGTCAACTGCACATACGGTTCACGTCCACGCTGTCGCGGCATGCTACCAGTGTTAAAGACTGCGAAGGAGCTCCGTATGCCACGGCAAACTGGCTGACACTGACGGCGGCGGTGCACAAATGCTGAACAGCTACCGCCATTCGACGGCCAACACCGCGGTTCCTGGTGTGTCCGCTGTGCCGTGCGTGTGATCATTGCTTGTACAGTCCTCTCGCAGTGTGCGGGGCAAGTATGGTGGGTCTGACACACCGGTGTCAATGTGTTCTTCTTTTCTATTTCCAGAAGTGTAGATGCAGAATAAACAGACATGTTCCATTATCAGTACTTCCTATTTTTCATAAAAATACTCTTAACTTCCTTCGAGCTCATAACAGTACTGAATCTTATGCACAACATATTTGATTATAAACAGAACTATTCGTAATTTATGTGTCACTAAATACAATTGGTACCCGTAAACCAGTTGCGCGAATAATGACCTGATATTGATATAACTCTGGTTATTGAATGGGTAATTATCGGAACAGTCTGCTATACCGTTAAGAGAAGGGATTAAAATTAAGAGAGACATTTGAGATTCTTAATTACCGATCTCCCAGATACATTTATTTAATGTTTCGTATCTCTATACCAGAATAGACATATCTTCATGTAACAGTAATGTCAACATAGTTGAAACCTAGACACATCAAATAATGTTTTGCGTCACCCCAGGTCCCAGAACTCCTGAAGATAGGCGTTGAATCTGGATATTGTATCACAGACACAGTCTTTTTAACTGTTTAGAGATGTCGCCCAACCCGTCCAAAGACGTAAACAACCATGCATGAGCACCGCATATTAGACGAAGGGGGTCCGACAGCCGATCAGTTCCAGTCATTCGACCAAGAAGGAGGTACACAGCTCATGTTTCCTATAGTTCAACCATGTCTAGATGGTCAATACCGTGGTTCGATTGCGTCCGCATTGTTACCTTCTGCCAGGAAGGGCTCTCAACAAGGGAAGTATCCAAGCGTCCTGGAGTGAACTAAAGCAGTGTTGTTCGGACATGGAGGAGATACAGAGAGACAGGAACTGACATGTCTCGCTCAGGCCGCCCAAGGGCTACTACTGCAGTAGATGACCGCTACCTATCGATTATGGCTTGGAGGACCCCTGATAGCAACACCGCCATGTTGAATAACGCTTTTCGTGCAGCCACAGGACGTCGTGTAACGACTCAAACTGTGCGCAGTAAGCTGCACGCTGCGCAACTCCACTCCCTACGTCCATGGCGTGGCCCATCTTTGCAACCACGACCCAATGCAGCTCCGTACAGCTGGGCCCAACAACATGCCTAATGGACCGCTCAGGATTGGCATCACGTTCTCTTCACCGATGATTGTCGCATACGCCTTCAACGAGACAATTGTCGGTGACTTGTTTGGAGGCACCCGATCAGGCTGACCTTAGACGCACTGCTGTTTTGGGGCAGCAATTATGTGGGGCCGACGTACGCCGCTGGGGGTAATGGAAGGACCCATAACGACTGTATGATACGTGAAAGAAATTCGCTGACCTGATAGTGCAACCATATAGGTAGCATATTTGCTAGGCATTCACCTGCATAGACGATAATTCGCGCCTCCATTGTGCACATCGTATGAATGACTTCGTG
Source organism: Schistocerca gregaria (assembly GCF_023897955.1). NCBI lineage: Eukaryota > Metazoa > Arthropoda > Insecta > Orthoptera > Acrididae > Schistocerca > Schistocerca gregaria. The sequence continues at coordinate 102,003,986 of NC_064920.1, forward strand.
CAGGATAATGACATCGCTCGACTAGAGTGGCCAGCAAGTTTTCCAGGCACAAACTCTATCAAACATGCCTGGGGGAGATTGGAAAGGGTTCTTTATCGGCAACGTGACCCATCAACCACTCTGAGGGATCTACGCCGAATCTCTGTTGAGGAGTGGGCCAATCTGGACCAACAGTGCCTTGATGAACTTGTGGATAGTACGCCACGACGAATGCAGGCGTGCATCAATGCAAGAGAACGTGCTACTGGGTATTAGAGGTACTGGTGTGTACAAGCAATGTGGACCACCACCTCTGACGGTCTCACTGTATGGTGGTACAAAATGCAATGCGTGGATTTCATGAGCAATAAAAAGGGCGGAAATGATGTTTATGTTGATCTCTATTTCAATTTTCTGCACAGGTTCCGGAACTCTTGGAATTGAGGTGATGCAAAACTTTGTTTCATGTGTGTAGTTACACGTTAACACCCAGACGTCGGGTATAATCAATCACCACATCTGTCATTACAAGAAAATCGCTGAGAGGTTCCTTGTATTCAATATTTCGACATTTTTCCACTCTGTGCCAGTTTGATTCCTTTTACGCTGCATAATGACATTTTGGAGTTCATCTCCGTACAGTATTTAGGGAGGATCGGCAGCGCTTCTAGCAGTCAGTGTGTGTCCCATTTAACACTAGAACCTCCGGTGGAACATTTAGCTCGATATAATAAAGTTTCAAATCCTCTCCCCTTCTAATTATTTTAAGACGGTGATGAGGTTTCATGACTTTCAATAAATTTTAGCCTCGTTCACTTTGAATTGTAAGTCACCACCGTCAGCTGCATAATTTTTAAAAAAGAATAATAGATACCTAGAATCGCTGACGTGACATTTTTGTCTCATTGAGTGAACTAAATCATGACGACTGGTACACATTGTTGGCAGGCGTTATCGTGTCTCATAATGCATGCAGATATGAAAATATAAATGCAGCATATTTTACCAAATAAAATTTTATATAAATACCACAAACAGATGTAGTTAAATAGTGCAGTTTTGCCTGACGACGCGGCCTCCCTGAAGAGTAGAAGTTTGACAAATAATACTACAGGACTTGAATCCGAAGGAGAATATGTAGACGGTCTCTTACCTCAGTCGGATTATGTTTCAAAAAAGTACAGCAGGGAACTTCAGTGAATCAGGGGCTTAGATAAAATTTCCGGTGGACCTTCACAACATAAAACGTTTCTGAAGCCATATATTTTTGTTTTCACACTTTTCACTAGAGGTGAATCATTCCTTTCAAAACGCTCAATTCACTAATCACTAGGTGCTGTCAACCAAATCGTCACGATATTATCAAAAGTAGTAGAGGTCGTCATGTGCCAATAATTCGTGGAAATGGTGCCAGTGCTGTTACAGTTGGCATGTCGCAAAGTAACACTGTTGAAATAGAGTACAGCTACTGTTAAATGATGAAGAAGGGACCCTGCAAGTGCTAACTGGTGGTATAACTCAAGTAAACGATGCTTTATCAGGAATTTGAATGTCGGTGCAGAGTTGAACAAAGTGGAAAGTAGTTCCTACTTATATTGAAGCTCTTGGTAGTAGTGGAATGCAAAACGTTCTTCGGGGGAATTTTGGCCCTACTCCGCACATGGAATGGCCTGTCATGGAAGGCCCTGGTATTTGTTTATTGGCGAACATATTCACGAATATATTCAATAGAACACGGAAACAGAGGCACGTAGAGTGTTGTGAGGTGAAGAATGGTCATTACGGTTAGAAGAGCTTAATGTATTTCTTCCTATTCTGTATCTTAGGGTGATGCTAAATGCAAAGGAACAGAAGTCGACCTTTTGTGGTCAGAGAAGTGGGGAATACAACTTTACCTGCCTGTGGTGCCAAGTAATCGTTTCAGGGAAAGCATGAGTTTCCTCAGGGTTGGCTCGTGCTTGACACGTTGGGAGCGTCTAGAAATGACAATTCGTTTTTTATCAGATGCGTGGGAGAGATTCATACCTAACTGTCAAAGCATGTGCATTCCTGGTCCATATACTCATGTCGACGAAGAGTTTTTCTCGTCCGAATGTAGATGTAGGTTCACACACTTCATGCCTTCAAAACCTAACAAATATTGTCAAAAATGCTGGATAGCAGTCACTAAAATTTCAAATACTGGATATGCTGAATGCTTTCCAACATACTGACAATGACTGAACTGGTAGTGGTGGCGTGCCTCAGTGAATTTGTAGAGAGAAAGCGTGTAGGTCCGTACTTAGATAAACGAAAGAAAGTTACGAGTAACAAGTTCTTAGCTTGACTTTCTGTGGTACGACATGTGAAAACCAGCCAAACGAGCTTGCTTGGTATAAATAAAATTAGGAGCAAAATGCTTGAGTGTGTAAAGAAATCTGGCGACAACCTGCACTAAACGGTAGTTTTCAAAAACCACGATATGATCCAGAATACAATTTTCACTCTGCACTCTGCAGCGGAGTATGCGGTGATATGAAACTTCATGGCAGATTAGAACTGTCTGCCGCACCGAGGTTCGAACTCGGGAACTTCGCCTTTCGTGGGCAAGTGCTCTGTCATCTGAGCTGCCCAACCACAGCTCAGTACCCCTCCTCACAGTTGTAATTCCACCAGTAGCTCATCTCATACCTTCCAAACTTCACAGAACCTCTCCTACAGACGTTTCAGTACTAGCAGTCCTGGAAGAAACATACTGCGGAGACATAGCTTTGTCACAGCCTCGGGGATGTTTTCAGAATGAAATTTTCACTCTGCCGCGGAGTGTACCCTGATATGTTCCCTATTTACCTTTCGTGGGAAAGTGATCTACCATACGGCAGACAGTTTTAACCTGCCAGGACGTTTCATATTAGTGCACACTCCGCTGCAGAGTGCAAATTTCGTTCCGGAAACATCTCTCAGGCTGTGGCTCCACAATATCCTGTCTTCCAGGAGCGCTATTTCTGCAAGCAGGAGAGCTTGTGTAAAATTTGGAAGATTGGAGGCGAGGTATTGGCGGTATTAAAGCAGTGAGGACGCGTCGGGAGCCATGCATGGGTAGCTCATATGATAGAGCACTTGCACGCAAAAGGAAAATATGCCGAGTTCAAGTTTCGGTCAAGCATATAGTTTTAACTTGCGAAGAAAATTTCACGAAGATATGCTTCTCACAGTGTGTCTAGGAATACCAAAAAAGGATGTAATGCTCGTATTTCTCAGTTCCTTATATGCAGATGTACAATTTGAAACTGACACGAAGTCAAGGCCTGACACTGAGCGAGGTGGCGCAGTGGCTAGCACACTGGACTCGCATTCGGGAGGACGACGGTTCAATCCCGCTTCCGGCCATCCTGATTTAGGTTTTCCGTGATTCCCCTAAATCACTCCAGGTAAATGCCGGGATGGTTCCTCTGAAAGGGCACGGCCGTCTTCCTTTTCCGTCCTTCCCTAATCCGATCAGACCGATGACCTCGCTGTCTGGTCTCCTCCCCCAAAACAACCCCCAATCAAGGCCTGACGCTGTGACATGCTGCAACGAAAATAAGTGCGAAGTTGACGACATGGCCCAGGAAAGCTGCTGGAAGAAAGAGATCGATTCAAGGTTTTTGTAATGTTCTATATTTAGCATGCTTCAAGCTTTGGATAACCTACAGAGAATCGACAAACATCAAAATTACAAGACGCAAGTTCCTTCTCAAGCTCACGGAGGCACTTGCTAACGATTATACAGAAACCAGGATCAAAACTCTACCCATTCGCGTTGAATCGTCAGTCGTAAGTGGGAGTCGCTGACAGTTCCAGGTGTAAAATTCTTACAAATTAGGGAAAAGTTCACATGAATGTGCACCGGGAGACGAACCAGTCAGCAAGAAATTTGTTGTTAGACGTTCCTATGCCTGTGCAGGTTGAAAATATCAGACGACAGAGAACATTGAGTTGTAGGAATGTAAAAAGGAACATTTTTAATTATACTCAAATATGTACTTCAGAAGACATGTGTCAAAGTGTAGACATACAGCAGTCTATGGTAATGTGTTGATTCCATGGTAACTGTTATTGCTTATTTGTAGAAAACCTCACTCTGTAGTAAATACTTTTTGACGTAAATGTTTTTCTATAAGTACACCACTGGACATGAAAATTGCTACACCACGATGATGAGATGCTACAGACGGGAAATTTAACCAACAGGAAGAAGATGCTGTGATATGCAAATGATTAGCTTTCCAGAGCATTCACACAAGGTTGGCACCGGTGGCGAGACGACAGGCATCTTATCCGCATGGCTGTAACGGATCGTGCAGCCACGTCTCGATCCCTGAGTCAACAGATAGGGGCGTTTGCAAGACAAAAACCATCTGCTCGAACAGTTCGACTACGTTTGCAGCAGCATGGAACTATCAGCTCGGAGACCATGGCTACGGTTACCCTTGGCGCTGCATCATAGACAGGAGCGCCTGCAATGGTGTACTCAACGACGAACCTGGGTGCACGAATGGCAAAACGTCATTTTTTCGGATAAATTCAGGTTCTGTTTATAGCATCATGATGGTCGCATCCGCATTTGGCGACATCGACGTGAACGCACATTGGAAGCGTGTATTTGTCATCGCCATACTGGCGAATCACGCGGCGTGATGGTACCGGGTGCCATTGGTTACACGTCTCGGTCACCTCTTGTTCGCTTTGACGACACTTTAAACAGTGGACGTTACATTTCAGATGTTACGACCCGTGGCACTACCCTTCATTCGGTCCTTGCAAAACCCTACATTTAAGTAGCACAATGCACGACCGCATGTTGCAGGTCCTGTGCGGGCCTTTCTGGATACAGAAAATGTTCGACAACTGCTCTGGCCAGCACATTCTCCTGATCTCCTTTTTTTTTTTAGGTCATCAGTCTACTGACTGGTTTGATGCGGCCCGCCACGAATTCCTTTCCTGTGCTATCCTCTTCATCTCAGAGTAGCACTTGCAACCTACGTCCTCAATTATTTGCTTGACGTATTCCAATATATGTCTTCCTCTACAGTTTTTGCCCTCTACAGCTTCCTCTAGTACCATGGAAGTCATTCCCTCGTGTCTTAGCAGATGTGCTATCATCCTGTCCCTTCTCCTTATCAGTGTTTTCCACATATTCCTTTCCTCTCCGATTGTGCGTAGACTCTCCTCATTCCTTACCGTATCAGTCCACATAATTTTCTACATTCGTCTATAGCACCACATCTCAGATGCTTCGATTCACTTCTGTTCCGGTTTTCCCACAGTCCATGTTTCACTACCATACAATACTGTACTCCAGACGTACATCCTCAGAAATTTCTTCCTCAGATTGGGGCCGGTATTTGATATTAGTAGACTTCTCTTGGCCAGAAATGCCTTTTTTGCCATAGCGAGTCTGCTTTTGATGTCCTCCTTGCTCCGTCCGTCATTGGTTATTTTACTGCCTAGGTAGCAGAATTCCTTAACTTCATTGACTTCGTGACCATCAATCCTGATGTTAAGTTTCTCGCTGTTCTCATTTCTACTACTTCTCATTACCTTCGTCTTTCTCCGATTTACTCTCAAACCATACTGTGTACTCATTAGACTGTTCATTCCGTTCAGCAGATCATTTACTTCTTCACTTTCACTCAGGATAGCAATGTCATCAGCGAATCGTATCATTGATATCCTTTCACCTTGTATCTTAACTCCACTCCTGAAAATTTCTTTTATTTCCATCATTGCTTCCTCGATGTACAGATTGAAGAGTAGGGGCGAAAGGCTACAGCCTTGTCTTACACCCTTCTTAATACGAGCACTTCGTCATTGATCGCCCACTCTTATTATTCCCTCTTGGTTGTTGTACATATTGTATATGACCCGTCTCTCCCTATAGTTTACCCCTACTTTTATCATAATCTTGAACAACTTGCACCATTTTATATTGTTGAAAGCTTTTTCCAGGTCGACAAATACTATGAACGTGTCTTTATTTTTCTTTAGCCTTGCTTCCATTATTAGCCGTAACGTCAGAATTGCCTCTCTCGTGCCTTTACTTTTCCTAAAGCCAAACTGATCGTCACCTGACGCATTCTCAATTTTCTTTTCCATTCTTGTGTATATTATTCTTGTAAGCAGCTTTGATGCATGAGCTGTTAAGCTGATTGTGCGATAATTCTCGCACTTGTCAGCTCTTGCTGTCTTCGGAATTGTGTGCATGATGCTTTTCCGAAAGTCACATGGTATGTCGCCAGACCCATATTCTACAAACCAACGTGAATAGTCGTTTTGTAGCCACTTCCCCTAATGATTTTAGAAATTCTGATGGAATGCTATTTGTCCCTTGTGCCTTATTTGACCGTAAGTCCTCCAAAGCTCTTTTAAATTCCGATTCTAATACTGGATACCCTATCTCTTCTAAATCGACTCCTGTTTTTCTTTTATCACATCAGACAAATCTTCACCCTCATAGTGGCTTTCAATGTATTCTTTCCACCTATCTGCTCTCTCCTCTGCATTTAACAGTGGAATTCCTGTTGCACACTCAATGTTACCACCGTTGCTTTTAATGTCACCAAAGGTTGTTTTGACTTTCCTGGTTCAAATGGTTCAAATGGTTCAAATGGCTCTGAGCACTATGGGACTTAACATCTGTGGTCATCAGTCCCCTAGAACTTAGAACTACTTAAACCTAACTAACCTAAGGACATCACACACATCCATGCCCGAGGCAGGATTCGAACCTGCGACCGTAACAGTCCCGCAGTTCCGGACTGCACGCCTAAAACCACTAGACGACCGCGGCCGGCTGACTTTCCTGTATGCTGAGTCCGTCTTTACGACAGTCATATCTTATTCGATGTCTTCACATTTTTCCTGCAGCCATTTCGTCTTAGCTTCCCTGCACTTCCTATTTATTTCATCCCTCAGCGACTTGTATTTCTGTATTCCTGATTTTCCCGGGACATGTGTGTGCTTCCTCCTTTCATCAATCAACTGAAGTATTTCTTGTGTTACCCAAGGTTTCTTCGCAGCTACCTTCTTTAAACCTATGTTTTCCTTCCCAACTTCCGTGATGGCCCTTTTTAGAGATGTCCATTCCTCTTCAACTGTGCTGCCTACTGCGCTATTCCTTATTGCTGTATCTATAGAGCTATAGAACTTCAAACGTATCTCGTCATTCCTTAGAACTTCCGTATCCCACGTCTTTGCGTATTGATTCTTTCTGACTAATGTCTTGAACTTCAGCCTACTCTTCGCCACTACTATATTGTGATCTGTTTCTATATCTGCTCTTGGGTACGCCTTACAATCCTGTATCTGATTTCGGAATCTCTGTCTGACCATGATGTAATGTAATTGAAATCTTCCCCTATCTCCCGGTCTTTTCCAAGTATACCTCCTCCTCTTGTGATTCTTGAACAGGGTATTCGCTATTACTAGCTGAAACTTGTTACAGGACTCAATTAGTCTTTCTCCTCTTTCATTCCTTGTCCCAAGCCCATATTCTCCTGTAACCGTTTCTTCTACTCCTTCCCCTACAACTGCATTCCAGTCGACCATGACTATTAGATTTTCATCCCCCTTTACATACTGCATTACCCTTTCAATATCCTCATACACTTTCTCTATCTGTTCATCTTCAGCTTGCGACGTCGGCATGTATACCTGAACTATCGTTGTCGGTGTTGGTCTGCTGTCGATTCTGATTAGAACAACCCGGTCACTGAACTGTTCACAGTAACACACCCTCTGCCCTACCTTCCTATTCATAACGAATCCTACACCTGTTATACCATTTTCTGCTGCTGTTGATATTACCCGATACTCATCTGACCAGAAATCCTTGTCTTCCTTCTACTTCACTTCACTGACCCCTACTATATCTAGGTTGAGCCTTTGCATTTCCCTTTTCAGATTTTCTAGTTTCCGTACCACGTTCAAGCTTCTGACATTCCACGCCCCGACTCATATAACATTATCCTTTCGTTGATTATTCCATCTTTTTCTCATGGTAACCGCCCCCTTGGCAGTCCCCTCCCGGAGATCCGAATGGGGGACTATTCCGGAATCTTTTGCCAATGGAGAGATCATCATGACACTTCTTCAACTACAGGCCACATGTCCTGTGGATACACGTTACGTGTCTTTAATGCAGTGGTTTCCATTGCCTTCTGTATCCTCATGTCGTTGATCATTGCTGATTCTTCCGCCCCCTAGGACAAAAGAGTGCCCTGAACCTCTATCCGCTCCTCCGCCCTCTTTGGAAAGGCCGTTGGCAGAATGAGGCTGACTTCTTATGCCGGAAGTCTTCGGCCGCCAATGCCGATTATTTATCAAAATTTAGGCAGTGGCGGCGATCGAACCCTGGACCGAAGACGTTTTGATTATGAATCAAAGACGCTACCCGTAGACCACGGGTACGGTCGACCGTTGATAGCTGCTTTAAACAGACCGCTACAACACATGAACAACACAAAATAAAATAACGCGAGGAAATAATTATCCAACACATTTAAATAAAAAGAATCGCTCCTGAAATTAAAAAATAAAGATACTGATTCCAATGATGCCGGGTGTTGGCCCTGTGTGCCTCGGTCGTATGCAGTCCTGATTGTGGCGCTCACCTGCACGGCGCCAAACACGCATACGACCATCATTGTCACCAAGGCAGAAGCGACTCTCAGCGCTGAAGACGACACGTCTCCATTCGTCCCTCCATTCACGCCTGTCGCGACAACACTGGAGGCGGGCTGCACGATGTTGGGGCGTGAGCGGAAGACGGCCTAACGGTGTGCGGGACCGTAGCCCAGCTTCATGGAGACGGTTGCGAATGGTCCTCGCCGATACCCCAGGAGCAACAGTGTCCCCAATTTGCTGGGAAGTGGCGGTGCGGTCCCCTACGGCACTGCGGAGGATCCTACGTTCTTGGCGTGCATCTGTGCGTCGCTGCGGTCCGGTCCCAGGTCGACGGGCACGTGCACCTTCCGCCGACCACTGGCGACAACATCGATGTACTGTGGAGACCTCACGCCCCACGTGTTGAGCAATTCGGCGGTACGTCCACCCGGCCTCCCGCATGCCCACTATACGCCCTCGCTCAAAGTCCGTCAACTGCACATACGGTTCACGTCCACGCTGTCGTGGCATGCTACCGGTGTTAAAGACTGCGATGGAGCTCCGTATGCCACGGCAAACTGGCTGACACTGACGGCGGCGGTGCACAAATGCTGCGCAGCTAGCGCCATTCGACGGCGAACACCGCGGTTCCTGGTGTGTCCGCTGTGCCGTGCGTGTGATCATTGCTTGTACAGCCCTCTCGCAGTGTGCGGAGCAAGTATGGTGGGTCTGACACACCGGTGTCAATGTGTTCTTTTTTTCCATTTCCAGGAGTGTACATGAGAGTTGCTGCTGTAGAGACCCGAGGGATTGCTGCATACTTAATGGATGATGTTAATCACTGTCCACGTTTTACCTGCGGTCTTCGTCAGATGTTCCTTGTAATAGAGAATATAGGCAATAGCACTGTTTACCGTTTCCAGAGGAGTGCGCTACTTTAGTAGTTGGGGTTCACTTTGAACTACAAGGAAATGGGGACAGTATTGGCTGGAGCTCGATGTCTGTAGTCAGTCGCCCGGTGGACGAGAACTACGGAAGTGCGGCTTGGGAGTGCCACTGAAAAACAGCACGGGCAGTCAGGAGGTGGCAGATATCCAACGCTGGCTCACTGTATCTCTGTATCTCTCTTTTTCTCACGCTTCTGTGAAGGTATGTCTGAGCGCTGGCGCTAGCTATGCATGTAATCTTCTGATAATGTTGTGTGTGAAAGTGACTGTTACATGCTACCGTGACTGCGAGTTGAAGTTGCCAGGAGAATCAGCCTGCAAACTGTTAATAAGTTGACGCTGATCAACAGCATTTCTGTTGCTGGTAAAAGCTTCTTAGTATATTTGTCACTGCTGTGAGAGCATAGTAGTGTGAGTGAAAAGCAAAACCGTGCCTGATCGGCGTTTGGGTAGTGTTGTTATTCAAGCATTTGGTTTCTTCACGGTGCTGTTTATGTTAAATAAGATTTCGGCCAGGATGGTGCCATTTTCCATTATGGTATGAGGTTGCCTCCTAGAATACAATAATATACTTTCAGATTGTACAGTTTAGTAATTTGTGTTTAGTTTAAGTTCCGGGGTTTTTATGGTCTGACTGAATGTGAAGACTGTACCTAGTCCACCTTTGCCTGTGAATTAGTACTAAGCCTTACGTATTTGTATTGGTTACTTGTATTGCGACTGTGTGTCCCTTAGGTAATGTTGTCGGAATCATTATTCGTTCAAACTGTTTTTAAATACCCAGTTTGCTGTTGGTTCGTAACACTATTTTATCATATTTAATTGATCAGTAATATTCAGTGTGATGTTGCCCCATCATAACGTCAAATCTTGTTGAATATACGGTTTGTAAAAGTAATCACTTATGCTTCTATTTTATGTGTTTGAGGGGATGGTTTTGAAGGTTAGTCGGTAAAAATTGGAATTAAATGCTACTGATCTATAAATACCTTTTAGTGCTTTTGAAGCTGAAGACTGACTTGTCTTCTCTCTAACTTTTCCCTACTACATCTGGCAACTACGCTGTAGCCCCTTGGCTGATTTTAATTTGGTTCAGGCAATGAAGAAAAAATTCTAGATTTTTTTGCTTAAACTTTTCATTTCACGTATGTCCATGTTTAAAACCAGCATGGTTCACTTTCGATGCCCAGGCTACCTACCGTTTCACTTCTGTCTTGGATGTTGTTGTTGTTGTGGTCTTCAGTCCTCAGACTGGTTTGATGAAGCTCTCCATGCTACTCTATCCTGTGCAAGCTTCTTCGTCCCCCAGTAGTTACTGCAACCTACGTCCTTCTGAATCTGGTTAGTGTATTCATCTCTTGGTCCCCCTCTACGATTTTTACCCTCCACGCTGCCTTCCAATACTAAATTTGTGATCTCTTGATGCCTCAAAACATGTCCTACCAACTAGTCCCTTCTTTTTGCCAAGTTGTGCCACAAACTCCTCTTCTCCCCAATTCTATTCAATATCTCCTCATTAGTTATGTGATCTACACATCTAATCTTCAGCATTCTTCTGTAGCACCACATTTCGAAAGCTTCTATTCCCTTCTTGTTCAAACTAGTTATCGTCCATGTTTCACTTCCATACAAGGCTACACCCCATGCAAATACTTTCAGAAACTACTTCCTGACACTTAAATCTATACTCGATGTTAACAAATTTCTCTTCTTCAGAAACGATTTCCTTGCCATTGCCAGCCTACATTTTATATCCTCTCTACTTCGACCATCATCAGTCATTTTACTCCCTAAATAGCAAAACTCCTTTATTAATTTAAGTGTGTCATTTCCTAATCTAATTCCCTCAGCATCATCCGATTTAATTTGACTGCATTCCATTATCCTCGTTTTGCTTTTGTTGATGTTCATCTTATACTCTCCTTTCAAGAAACGATCCGTTCCATTCAACTGCTCTTCCAAGTGCTTTGCTGTCTCTGACAGAATTACAATGTAATCGGCGAACCTCAAAGTTTTTATTTCTTCTCCATGTATTTTAATAACTACTCCTAATTTTTCTTTTGTTTCCTTTACTGCTTGTTCAATATACGGATTGAATAACATCGGGGAGAGGCTACAACCCTCTCTCACTCAACAACCACTGCTACCCCTTCATGCCCCTAGACTCTTATAAATGCCATCTGGTTTCTGTACAAATTGTAAATAGCCTTACGCTCCCTGTATTTTACCCCTGCCACCGTCAGAATTTGAAAGAGAGTATTCCAGTTAACGTTGTCAAAAGCTTTCTCTAAGTCTACAAATCCTAGAAACATAGGTTTGCCTTTTCTTAATCTTTCTTCTAAGATAACTTGTAAGGTTAGTATTGCCTCACGTGTTCCAACATTTCTACGGAATCCAAACTGATCTTCCCCGAGGTCCGCTTCTACAAGTTTTTCCATTCATCTGTAAAGAATTCACGTTAGTATTTTGCAGCTGTGACTTATTAAACTGATAGTTAGGTAATTTTCACATCTGTCAACACCTGCTTTCTTTGGTATTGGAATTATTATATTCTTCCTGAAGTCTGAGGGTACTTCGCCTCTCTCATACATCTTACTCACCAGATGGTAGAGTTTTGACATGTCTGGCTCTCCCAAGGCCGTCAGTAGTTCTAATGGAATGTTGTCTACTCCCGGGGCCTTGTTTCGACTCAGGTCTTTCAGTGCTCTGTCAAACTCTTCACGCAGTAGCGTATCTCCCATTTCGTCTTCATCTACATCCTCTTCCATTTCCGTAATATTGTCCTCAAGTACATCGCCCATGTATAAACCCTCTATATACTCCTTCCACCTTTCAGCCTTCCCTTCTTTGCTTAGAACTGGGTTTCCATCTGAGCTCTTGATATTTATACAAGTGGTTCCCTTTTCTCCAAAGGTCTCTTTCATTTTCCTGTAGGCAGTATCTATCTTACCCCTAGTGAGATATGCCCCTACATCCTTACAATTGTCCCCTAGCCATCCCTGCTTAGCCATTTTGCACTTTCTGTCGATCTCATTTTTGAGACGTTTGTATTCCTTTTTGCCTGCTTCGTTTACTGCGTTTTTATATTTTCTCCTTTCATCAATTAAATTCAATATTTCTTCTGTTACCCAAGGATTTCTATTAGCCCTCGTCTTTTTACCTACTTGATCGTCTGCTGCCTTAACTTCTTCATCCCTCAAAGCTACCCATTCTTCTTCTACTGTATTTCTTTCCCCCATTCCTGTCAATTGCTCCCTTATGCTCTCCCTGAAACACTCTAAAACCTCCGGTTCTTTCAGTCTATCCAGGTCCCATCTCCTTAATTTAGCACCTTTTTGTAGTTTCTTCAGTATCAATCTACAGTTCTTAACCAATAGATTGTGGTAAGAGACCACATCTGCCCCTGGAAATATCTTACAATTTAAAACTTGATTCCTAAATCTCTCTCTTACCATTATATAATCTATCTGAAACCTGTCAGTATCTCCAGGCTTTTTCCATGTATACAGCCTTCCTTTATGATTCTTGAACCAAGTGTTACCTATGATTAAGTTGTGCTCTGTGCAAAATTCTACCAGACGGCTTCCTCTTTCATTTCTTCCCCCCAATCCATATTCACCTACTATGTTTCCGTCTCTCCCTTTTCCTACTGACGAATTCCAGTCACCCATGACTATTAAATTTTCGTCTCCCTTCACTACCTGAATAATTTCTTTTATCTCATCATACATTTCATCAATTTCTTCATCATCTGCAGAGCTAGTTGGCATATAAACTTGTACTACTGTAGTAGGTGTGGGCTTCGTATCTATCTTGGCCACAATAATGCGTTCACTATGCTGTTTGTAGTAGCTTACCCACATTCCAATTTTCCTATTCATTATTAAACCTACTCGTGCACTAGCCCTATTTGATTTTGTGTTTATAACTCTGTAGTCACCTGACCAGAAGTCTTGTTCCTCCTGCCACCGAACTTCACTAATTCCCACTATATCTAACTTTAACCTATCCATTTCCCTTTTTAAATTTTCTAACCTACCTGCCCGATTAAGGGATCTGACATTCTGTCTTGGATGGGTTTGGCTAAATTCTCTATTTGTAAAAATAGTCTCCCATCAGCAATAAAATCAGGAGGTAACAATTGTATACATGAAGCTAATGTACCTCAAGAATGATGAAGACAAGTAAAGCAAATACAGGATACAATTTTCATCGTGCAGTAGTGTGTGCGCTGTTTTGAAACTTTCCTGCTGATCAAAGATGTGTTCCAACTGGGAGCTTAACCTCGGACTTCTGCTTTTCGCGACAACTGGTCGAACGACTTTCTACTGATGTTTACCTTAATAAAACAAACACTTTCCTTTCCACTCTGCGCATTACATAGATACATTTGTTTTTACTGTGAGTCGTTTCCAAGTGCAGGCTAAAAATCAAGGTGTATAAAGATGTCAAATGTGAATCAAACAGCTCGAATATAACTTTCAGCCTCCAAGCTGAAAGGCAATAAAAAGTTTTCGCATGCATCTACAGCTATGTGATATAAATGTTTTAAGTATGAGGAGGTACAGAATAAACTTTTCGATTTCGGGTTATAGTTTTACTTCCTAATTGCTTTGAAGAATTAATAATTCTAGGCGACACTGAATGAAATGAAGGTTCATTAGAATTGAAAGTACCGAGTTTTGATATTAGAGTGAGGTATGCAAATGTATTAAAAGAATTCTAACAAATTACGATTACCACAAATTTTGGGTGAATTAGGATGATGATACAGTCATTAACAGGTAAAACTTGGCTTGTCAAAACTTTTCATTGCTACCGAAAATTTATAAAAGTTGCTACGACAACACGGGTCTTATCTTAACTGTAACACATTCCAGTCTCCACCACCGGTTAGCATCACTGTCTCAGTGGGTTACAGATTAGATTCCCGACAGGCTCATAGATTTTCCTCGCTCGAGAATTCGGTGCTTTTGTTGCCCTCATCATTTCTTCTCGTCTTCTCCACAAAAATTCGCTACTTCCTGAAGTGATGCAAACAGAAAGACTTGCAGCACGTGGCCGTAGAACCTCAGAGGTCACTATTAAAGTTCTCTTCCTTTAGTAAACCCAGACTCTGACACAATTGATGTGATGTGTTGACGAAAGGAACAACTTGTTACCATTTTGCTGTATTATGTCAGTGTAGGAGACGATTTGTTACAATTTTTCCGTAACAGTGGTGGTGTATGGTGCAATCAGTTTCTTATGATGTACTGTAAAAGTGATGATGTATGTGGCTATTTGTTATAATTTTGTTTAAGAATGGTGATATACAGAGCAATTTTTACATTGTCCCTGAAGCATCATATAAGCTATATTGTGTTGTAGCCCAAGTTGGCATTATCAGTAGAAGATGATAAATATATTGATCTTGCAGGGTAAAGCTAATATCTTTGCATAGCTATCAGTGTAAAGTCTGTCCGACTTTGATATCGATTTTAGCCTATGAAATACGAGTTTATGATAAAAATAGATGTAGGTTAAACAGTTTTACTTTGGTGCAAATAGCAAATTACTCTCATCGATAAGTGCTCTTTAAGTTGTAAGTAAGGTCAGATTTTAGTTTCTTCAATGAGTGGAATATAGACCAAAACAAGCTTGTCGACTAATCTGTAAGTTATATGAGTAGTTGCTGTTAGTGAGATATGTATTGTGGTAACTAATACAGGCATTTAGTTTGAGGGTCCATCGTTCCTTGCAAAGATATTGATCTTTAGTCATCAACTAGAGAATCTTAAATTATAATTCGTATCATTAGAGCTACTATGCAAGCTACATGCATTTTTTATGTCACAGAACAGTCAAGTTACAACAATAGTGCCACAGGAATTTTATGTTCAAAATTTTATATGTTTAGGGATACAATTATATTTTTGTGTAAGACTTAATTTTCGGTTGGGGTCAGATATGGCAAGCAACCTGCACCCGTTTTGTACTCGAAATCATTATTTATGTTCCAGCATATCGACAAGGGCAGGCACGAAGATGAAGAACATAAGAGCAGGGGAGGCGGTGCGACGACTTCAGCTAATAATCCTCTGACAAGGAACGCACTACGACAAGAGTGCCCTCTAGCCGAAGGGAATATACGCCGCTCCTGCCAACCTCGGCCGGACAGTATTATCAAATGGTTCAAATGGCTCTGAGCACTATGCGACTTAACTACTGAGTTCATCAGTCGCCTAGAATTTAGAACTAACTAAACCTAACTAACATAAGGACATCACACACATCTATGCCCGAGGCAGGATTCGAACCTGCGGCCGCTGCGGTCGCTCTGTTCCAGACTGGAGCGCCTGGAACCGCATGGTCACTCCGGCCGGCTCATTGTCAGTCTGAGTCCGCCTCCGTAGCGTAGAGGTAGTTTTTCCAGCTACCACGCAAAGGGGCCAGGTTTCGGTCCTGGCAGAGGACTAGATGATGTGTGTCCATCATTATTTCGTCATCATTGACCCGCAAGTCGTCGAAGTTGCGTCAACTAAAGAGGACTTGCAATACGGCGGCCAAACTCCCCGGAATGGGGACTCGCCAACCACGGCAGTGTTAGCACAGTACTGGCGAAAATCACTACGATAGCAGTGATATGTGATGCATATAACTGCTTACATGGACCTTCTTCTTCTTCTTCTTCTTCTTCTTCATCTTCATCTTCATCTTCCTTTACGGCAACTGTAGGATCACGGGTAGCACCTTCGTGGACTGCATTTTCCTCTTCTTCTCCCAGAACCTCTTCATCCTTTCTCTGCTTCTCTCCCGTTCTCCCGAGATCTTCAGTGTCCGTTTCTCCCATCTGCTCCACTGGTGACACTCTAATCTTTTCCTGTATTCTTCTCTATCATTGATCTCCGGCATATTGGTAGGTGTATATTTGTTCCCCCAATTTTCCTTTCCTTCGACCTTGATCCCCAATTCCAACCAGTCATTCCGAAGCTTCCTGGAAGATTAAAAACCATGTTCCCGACCGAGGCTTGAACTCGGGACCTTTGCCTTTCGTGGGCAAGTGCTCTACCGTCTGAGCTACCGAAGCACGACTCATGCCCGGTCCTCACAGCTTTATTTCTGCCAGTATCTCGTGTCCTACCTTCCAAACTTTACAGAAGCTCTCCTGCGAACCTTGGAGAACTGGAAGGTGAGAGACGAGATACTGGCAGAAGTAAAGCTGTGAGGACCGGGCGTGAGTTGTGCTTCGGTAGCTCAGATGGTAGAGCACTTTCCCGCGAAAGGCAAAGGTCCCGAGTTCGAATCTCGGTCAGGCACACAGTTTTAATCTGCCAGGAAGTTTCATATCAGCGCACACTCCGCTGCAGAGTGAAAATCGCATTCCAGTCCTTCCGAAGTTCAACAACACACTTGGTGCTTGTCTTCCCCCTTGTCCTCCCTTTTTTTTCCCACACTCTCTTCGTCATTCTGTCCATATTCATCCTAACTACAAGTCCAGCAAACTTTGTCCTTTTGAGTGTGATTTCCCCTGATATTCTTCTCATGTTGCGGAACTATTCTTCCCTAGGTCTTAGCATCCACCTCTGCCCACCTCTTTTGGGACCTAGTATTTTTCTCTCTTCTTTCTCTAGCTGTTCTGCCCCATTTCATCCTAGTGTCATCGTCTCAGCAGCATATAATACTGCATTCCACATCGTTGCCTTGTAGTGGCTTATCTTTGCCTCTGTGGATATATTCTTTTTATTGTATATCTCTCACGTTATGGAGAAGGCTGACCTCATCTTCCTTATCCTCTCTGTTATTCCCTACTTGCTCCTGTTCTTTCCTGTAATACATTCTCCCAGGTATTTAAATTTGTTCACCATTTGCACAGTGCCTTCCGGTATTTCCCAGTCTGGATTGGTATTTAATGTCTTTGTCTTATTATAGGTAATTCTCAGTCCCACCTTTCTGGCTATCTTTCTTAAGCTGTCGAGACGCATAGTCTTCTCCCGTCTCACTTACTATTGCTATGTCGTCTGCAAAGGCTAGGCAGTCCACTTGAGCCTTGTTGTCGTTTTTGTTCCCCACATGGGTCTTTGGTATTCCCATTTCCTCGTTTATTGCTCTCCACTGCCTGATCACTTCTTCCAGTGCTATATTGAACAACAATGGAGGCAATCCATCTCCCTGTTTACCACCGGTCTTGATCTCAAATTCTTCTGACAGTGCTCCTCCGAACCTCACCCTTGCTTTTCAGTCTGTCGGCATTTCTTTTATGAGTTCTTGTGTAGTTCCATCAAGTCCTCTATTCTTCAGGGTCCTAACAAGAGTCTGTCTGCCGATGGAGTCATATACAGCAAAGCACTTTGATTGTTTGCATGTCGCCCATCGCTTACGACACTGTTGTGAATTCAAAGATAGGTATTTTCAATCTGTTTTACTGTAATAAAAACTATTAAAGTGACTTGCTTCATTGTTCTATAGCATTCGGAGAACGCAGCATCCTTTAGGCACCATATGTGAAACGAGTGGGCAGGACCCCACACTTGACAAGTATCCGCCGAACCCAGTGCCAGACAGCCACGAAATTTTGTGTATTGCTGGCGCCTTAATTCCCTCGTGTCTTTCCTTTGCAGAGGCGCTTCTTTGCTTTAACTGTTTCTTGTCGTTTTTGTTAATGAGCGTTTTCAGGTGGGCGTTGCAGAAATTTTCCTTGCTGGTTTTGCTTGCTAGTCTTGTCGGTTTATTGCATTTGTGTCTTCCAACATACCCACCCCGCCTCTACCACCCCTTCTCAGGCGTCACAGCCACAAGCGTTAGATTCCACACAGCTAATGCTGATGTTTCAGTTCCATACGCAACAAAATGGTTCAAATGGCTCTGAACACTATGGGACTTAACATCTGTGGTCATCAGTCCCCTAGAACTCAGCACTACTTAAACCTAACTAACCTAAAGACATCACACACATCCATGCCCGAGGCAGGATTAGAATCTGCGACCGTAGCAGTCCTGTGGTTCCGGACTGCAGCGCCTAGAACCGCACGGCCACGGCGGCCGGCCCAGACGCAACAGATCTGCACGTTACTCAACGCGGTGCAGCAGCTGCTGGCCAACGCTGTGCTCTCAACGGAACAAGCAGCCCCTACTACAGCTGCTATACCAGCTTTTCGGCTCTCTCGTGAACGAGAAGACGAATGGCTCGAGTTGTTTCCCAGTTTGAAGCACATCTCCGAACTCACAACCTACCAGGTACTGTGAAAAGCCAGCGTCTATTGTCAACAGTAGGAAGTGCACTGTACTGCCTAGTCACAAAGCTTTTCCCTGACGCCACTTCGAGTGAATAGTTTTGTGGCAAACAGGTGGACTCGCTAACGAACTATTATGACCCACAAGTGAATGTGGTAGCAGCTAGGTATCAATAATTTAATTGCAAAAAACGGTCAGGGCAAACTTATCGCGAGTGGCTAACAGATTAGCAGGGTATGACAAGGAAATTACAATTCAAATGTGCTTGCTTTTATGTCTGCCTCGAATGGCAAACAAGAGTCGGAATTGGTAGGAGGACCTGACCGGGATGTGACGCAAGATCTGATGGCCGAGAAAAGATTAGTCTCAAAGTAAGGCGACAGCGATCAGGAAGATTACTTATCTTTATTCTCCACACTGAAGCTGGCCCCGTCTATTTCTTTCACAGCAAGTAGCTACGTAATTAAGTTCACAGTACAAGTCACAGATCAATAGTGCAATCCAAATCGTAACTAACAAGGGAACCTCCCCATCGTATCCCCCTCAGATTTAGTTATAAGCTGGCACAGTGGATAGGCCTTGAAAAACTGAACACAGATCAATCGAGAAAACAGGAAGAAGTTGTGCGGAACTGTGGTGCGCCTTTAAATCGGCCGTGGTCCGGTAGTATACGTCGGACCCGCGTGTCGCAACTATCAGTGGTTGCAGACCGAGCGCCGCCACACGGCAGGTCTGGAGAGACTTCCTAGCACTCGCCCCAGTTGTACAGCCGACTTTGTTAGCGATGGTTCACTGAGTAAATACGCTCTCATTTGCCGAGACCATAGTTAGCATAGCCTTCAGCTACGTTATTTGCTACGACCTAGCAAGGCGCCATTATCAGTTACTATTGATACTGTGAAACATGTAATGTCAAGAGCGACGTTCGTCATTAATGGATTAAAGTTAAGTATTCCACCAGCTACGTCCGTTTTTCTAAATTCTAATTTCCTTTTCCTGTTCCAGACCTCACGCCAGCCTGCGTGAGCTAAAACGCGTGCCTTTCGGCCTCTTCTAGTAACACGGTGTTGGCTCTCCTGCCAACAACAACAGAAACTATGAAAAAAAAATAAGCAAAATATACAAACTGAGTAGTCCATGCGTAAGATAGGCCATAGCAAGGACAGTGTGAGGTCAGGAGCGCCGTGGTCCTGTGGTAAGCGTGAGCAGCTGTGGAGCAAGAGGCCTTGGTTCAAGTCTTCCGTCGAGTGAAAAGTTCAATTTGTTTTATATTCAGACAATTATCAAAGTTCAGGTACTCACACACAATCAACTTCGCTCTCCAAATTTCCAGGACATGTTCAGATTTGCTTGGACATATGCAGGACGGTCTACACACTGAACAGGCGGCCACACAGACGAACTCAAGTAAGTCTTGCCCTCGGTATTATTCACGGCACAAACGCCAAGACTGCCCCTGCTGACAAACTCAGTGTTATGCTTGTGGTAGGAAACGACATACACAATGCGGGTGTTTACAACGGAACAAACATAAGAATTCGGCCCAGTCATAAAACTCTCGCCACAGGGCGCACGCCATTAATGCAGTATTTTCATGCCTGCAACAGGCATTAGCGCAACTGGTAAGAGTGCAATGTCTACAGAGATTCACCAGTCAAACAAACTATTTGTTCGTTTACTTATTTGTGGGAGATGTGTGAAGTTTCAGTTGGACATGTGTGTCTCTGTCACAATGCTCAGTCGTCACACATTTGAATTATTGGGCTTCCCACGAATGTCTAAAATTAGCACACCACTGAAGGCGAATAATGGACAAGAAATTCCAGTTATGTAAATATGTACATTGCCTACCATGTATCGCTCGCATACTCGACGAGTGACGTTTACCGTGTTACAATAAATCGACTGTGTGAACATATTTGGTCTTGATTTTTTCATTTGTTTGGCCATGATATTCAGGACAATGTGTTGTCACTGTCTGCATTCCATGCAAAAGACAGTGTTGCTAAAAGAATTCCCGGAACTCTTTTGTGAAAGTTCAGGCAAAGATAATTTTTTTTGCACATGTTACTCTGAAGGCAATGCTCGGCCAAAATTTTGTAGAGGCCAGAACTGTTCCCATTGCCTCACAGGACAAATTCGCTGCTGAACTTAAAGAATTGAGAGATAGCGGAGCTATTGAGCCCACATCAGCTAGTCACGGGGCAAGTTCACTGGTCTGCTCAACAAGCCTTCAGGTCTCATTCGCCTCTGAGATAACTTTAAGCCTAAGTCAACCCACAAACTGTGTTTGATACTTATCCATTGCCACTTGCAGAGGATCTCATGGACTGATTAGGTACTAGTCGCTACTATTAAGATATTGATTTGCGCGACGCGTATCTTCAACTACCACTCGGTGAGGAATCTCAAAAAGTGTGTGTAGTAAATACTCATTTGGGCATGTTAATGTATTTGCGTTTGCCTTTTGGCAGTTCTTCCGCACCCGACGTTTTCCAAAGGTATTTTGAATAGATGACTGCGCAAGTACCAAACTGTTCAAACTAATTAGACGATGTAGTCAGAGCAGGTCATACTCCTGAGGCACATTTGCAAATCTGCATGCTTTCTTTCATGTGTCATCTGATGCACGACTGAAGTACACACTGGACAAGTGTGATCTTTTTGCCGGCCAGAGTGGCCGAGCGGTTCCAGGCGCTACAGTCTGTAACCGCGTGACCACTACGGTCGCAGGTTCGAATCCTGCCTCGGGCATGGATGTGTGTGATGTCCTTAGGTTAGTTAGGTTTAAGTAGTTCTAAGTTCTAGGGAACTGATGACCACAGCAGTGCTCAGAGCCATTTGAACGATTTGTGATCTTTTTAAACCTGAATTGCAATATCTAGGTCATGTCATAAACTGTCAAGGTGTATATCATCTTCAGTCGCATTTGTTGGCCATACGAGACCTGCCAGTTCCTCGCAGTGTCACAAATGGTTCAAATGGCTCTGAGCACTATGGGACTTAACATCTGTGGTCATCAGTCCCCTAGAACTTAGAACTACTTAAACCTAACCAACCTAAGGACATCACACACATCCATGCCGGAGGCAGGATTCGAACCTGCGACCGTACCGATCACACGGTTCCAGACTAAAGCGCCTAGAACCGCACGGCCACACCGGCTGGCAGACTGTCACAGAATTGCAATCAATCTTAAGGAAAATGAATTATAATATACGGTTCATACCGAATGCTACGCAAATCGCAGCTCCATTGCATCGTTTGCATCGCAAGAATGTATCCTTTGTTTGAACATGTGTGTCCCAACTAGCTTTTCAAAAACTTAAAGAAGCATTGCTAAGTGATCGATGCTTAGTTCACTTTGATCCTGACAAACCAGTTGTCTTGCAAGTTGAGGCTTCCTCTTATGGAATGGGTGCTGTTCTTTTGAACAGAATTGGTTATAAAGACTAACCTATTGCTTTCGCATCAAAAGTGTTGTCCGAAGCTCAGTGTTGAAAAAGAGGCTTTGGCTGTTGTGTATGGTGTCACCAAATGTCACCACTATTTCTATGACAAAAAATTCTATCCAGTAACGTATGGAAAGTTTCTGCAGTCCTTGTTTCTTCCGACGAAACCGCTTCCTGTACGAAGTGCCCAGAAATTGCTAAGAAAGATTTTGTTGTTTGTCAATATCAGTACACGATAGTGCAGCGTGGTGATGCGAACGCACTTTCACGTCTTCCGATTGGCCCTGATACAGACGTTGACACTTCTCCTGCATCTTAGTGTCACATCAATGCTCAGGATTTTGAACTGATTCAGTGTTTTCCGCTAAATTATGAGACTATTGCACAGGCCACGGAAGCTGCTTCAGATACAAACATTTTGCTGACTTACATTCGCAGATCTTGGCCTCGTTCCTTGCATAGAATAAAGAACTCTGTAGTGCGCCGATACTTTGCCTGCCGGCAAAGCTTCGCTATACAGAAGTATTATTCCTCTTCAAAATGGCAGTGGACAGTCACGTGTGCTGATCCCTAAAGCCTTGCAAAAAGAAGTGTTGCAGTTACTTCACCAAGGACACTGGCGGATTCTTCGTACGAAACAGTTAGCTTACCAACACTGTACTTGGTAGGCTGTGGACACCCAAACAGAACACATGACGTCACAGTGTCATTCATGTGCGGAAAATCAGTCCGCTCCGTCACAATAATTCTCTGCTTGGCCTAAGTCGCAATCACCACGACTACGTGTGCACATAGACTTCGCAGGACCTTTTCGCAACACTCGTTGGGTGATTGTGGTTCACTCGTGGAGCAAGTTTGCCTTTGCTGTGCCAATGGACTCCACAACGTCAGGTAACGCAATTCAGGTGCTGGCATCGATATTCTGCCTCGAAGGTTTACCTGAAGTAATAGCCATCACGTTCAATGAATTTGAAACATTCTGTGAACGCAATGGCATACGGCATCTAACTAGTGCACCGTCCTACCCAGAGCCAAAAGGCGAAGCGGAACGTTTACCCTCTGCGCGCGGTACAGCCAGCAAAACAGGCAAAATAGTTACGCCGCTATGGCTCTATCAGAATCTTTGCGGGTTGTCACAGTCGGATTCGAGTTTCTGTGATGGCAGACTTATGTATAGGGTAGTCTGACGTCTAAGTTAGCACTGCAACAGTCAGGTATTGAGTTGTCAGAGCCAACAAATGTAAGGGCGTATAAAGCGTCCATCGCGAGACACGTGCCAAAAGCGTAGCCATAGGTCTAGGTTTGTTTGGAAAGCAACAGATTGATGTTAATGACAATGGATGTGATACCGAGAAGAAAGACGCGTCCGTGATTTCAGACTGGCAAGCAGCAAGGCTATAGCTGAACGTTGGATTGGCATGCGAAGTTTGCTTGTGAACTGACACAGTCAACGAATGTGTGAGCGAATATCGTGACTTACCTGTAGTGTATCTTGGGTCTAGGTTACGATGAATGCAACAGGTCGGTTGTGAACTGACGACCACAAGGAATGTGATAAGGAATACTTGTCAGTTGTAACACGCTGGTCTGAAGCATTGCCTGAGTTCTACGTTAGTTTGGAAGGCAGAAGTTTGGTTGGGAGTTGAACGTGATAGCGATAAACGTGTCACTTTTGAGGAACTGACCTGTAGCGCAGCCTGAATTCGGGATAAGGTCTCATCGGAACAATTTGGTTGTGAGTTGGTGAAGCCTGTGAATGTAATATGGAAATGTGTATGTGCTGAAAGTTTGGTGTTTCCGACTGATAGATTGCCATGCAACAGTTCATTTCTGAGTTTGAGAAATCAGCGAATGTGATTCTCAGTGGAGACAGACTGATCTGTAGCATAGGTTACGATAGAACTGAACAGCTTTGTTTTGAGATGACACAGCCGTTGAATTCAATTATGGGAAAAGAAGCTACGGTGACAGATAGGACTACACCTTAGTCTGAGGTCCAGGTTAAATGGTTCTAATGGCTCTGAACACTATGGGATGTCATCAGTCCCCTAGAACTTAGAACTACTTAAACCTAACCAACCTAAGGACATCACACACATCCATGCCCGAGGCAGGATTCGAACCTGCGAACGTAGCGGTCGCGCGGTTCCAGACTGTAGCGCCTAGAACCGCTCGGCCACGCCGGCCGGCCTATCCTGTCCAGGTTACGTAGGAATGCAACAATTGAGTTCTGAGTAGGCGAAGCGTACGAATGTGATGGAGCAAAGCGTTTCGCTAGCGACAGATCGGCCTGTACTCTAACGCGAGGTCTACGTTATATGGGTCTATAACAGTTGGGTTGAGAGTTGTAGAAACCACTGATGAGATACTGGTAAATGTGTCAATGGTGACTGACTGATGTGCGAGGTAGCCCATGGTGTGGGTTATGTTGGAATGCAATAGTTTAGTTTGGGTTGGTAAGGTTAGTGAATGTGATAGCGTAAAACATACCAGTAGAGAAAGGCCATTCTGTAGAGTAACACGAGTTCTACGTTACCCGCCGCCTGGGTGGACTAGAGGTTCTAGGCGCTACAGCCTGGAACCGCACGACCGCTACGGTCGCAGGTTCTAATCCTGCCTCGGGCATGGATGTGTGTGACATCCTTAGGTTAAGTGGTTCTAAGTTCTAGGGGACTGATGACCTCAGCAGTTAAGTCCTGTAGTGCTCAGAGCCATTTGAACCATTTTTTATGTAGGTTACCTTGTGAAGTAGCGAATTACTTGTGAGTTGGAGAAGCCAAACTGTGTAATGCTGCAAAACCGTGTTAGATGATATACTAATCAGCAGCGCATTCCGAGACGGAATTTGGAATGCAAATGTTTGTTTTTGCGTTGGAGAAACCGACCAACGTGTTTGTGACAAAATTGTCGGTGGAATCACACTGATATGTGGCATAACCCGAGATCCAGATCAGGTTGGAATGCAACAGTTTGGTTGTGGTAAAGAGTAATTCATCGCAGTGTTGTCAGAATTCTAGGTAAGTTAGGAATGCAACAGTTTGTATGTGGGTTATCGACGCCATCGAACATTACAGCGTAAAAACATGTCTGTAATGAGAGACTTGTCTGTAACATAGCCGAAGATCTTGGTTAGTTTGGAATGTAGCGACTACGTACTGCTTTGGTTGAGTCAAAGAACGTGATAGCGAAAAACATGTCGGCTGCGTAGTCTGACATGTATCGCAGCGTGAGTTCTAGGTTAGGTTGAACTGGAACAGTTTGATTTTCAACTTGAGGAGTCAGTGAATGTGGTAATGAAGAACGTGTCTCTAGTGACAGAGTGGACTACAGTGTAGCCCGAAGGCTTGGTTAAATGGTTAGCAGCAATTCATTTGCGAGTTGGCGTAGCAGTAGAACGGTATGGCTGAAAACCAACTGTAATGCAATAGTCAGCTTGTGATTTGAGTTGTCAAAGAGCGAGGTAGCGGAAAACGTGTCTGTGGTGACAAAGTCGGCTGCTGGTGTGTTCCAGTTCTATGTTAGTTTGCTATGAAACGGTCTGTGTGCCAGATGGCGAAGCCAACGGATGTAATAGCTAAAGACGTGTCTGTGGTTACACTCTGATCTGTAGCGTATCCGGACACCTAGGTTATGTCGGAATGCACCATTTGGCTGAGTGTCGGCGAAGCCATTAGTTGAGACAAACATGTTAGTGGTGATTGATTGATCTATATCACAGGCCATTAACTAGGTTGGTGTAAGGTGGAGTGCAACAATTCGGTTGTGAATAATCGAATCAAACGAAAGTGATATCGGAATCCTGTCTGTGCTGACAGAGTGATCTGTAGCGCATAGAGCACATCGATCGTTTTCGGTCAAACAATACTCCAGAGCGGGAGTGGGTTGCAACAGAGCCTGCCAGAGGCGAATGAGAGGTTTAGCATTGAAAAGCAAAACACGGCCTACTGGTATTGTATAGCACAGCTGGCTGGGCGAGGTATAACAACATCCGATGCTGCCATATCCTTGCAGACGAACAGAAGTCTTTCCTCACTCGCCATCAAAGTTGTGTATGTTCTATAGCCCTGAACAAACATAGTCTGGAGTGTATAAGTATTCAGCCATTTGTGTACTACATGATCATTGTCTCAGCATCTCATCGTACACCAAAAGCCTGTGACACCTGCAGCGACATCCTGGAACGCAGTTCAGGGTCTAATGGTCGACCATGAGACAGGGCAGCCTGCCTTGACTCTCGAGGGAGTCACCCGCTTGCTCGACGAATTCACGGCCATCGACAGCTGCGCCTCCGCGTTTCAATCATAGTTGCACCCAGAGTCATCACTGACAGCGGCATTCGTGTGGCGCCACGCTTGGCCCCGCTCTTTGCTCTGTCAGCAATGCACTTCCGCATGAGAGGCAACCAAGCAGTTCCTAATGCACTAAGGTCGAGGTATGAAATAAAGAAATCAATATAACAAATCTACGATGGTCACTGGAAGAGAAATGCACACTATTTTTTAAAAAAAAAATCAATCATTTTTTCTACATGTCTGAAAGTTTTACAGTGTTTAGATACATCCTTTAGGAACAATATTTTCATTTCTCCACATAATTTCCATCCCTGTCAACTGCCTTATGCCATCTTGGAACCAGTACCTGCATACCCGCACGGTTAAATTCTGGACCAACCTGTTGGAGCCACTTTTCTGGCAGTGTGCACAAGGGAGCCATCATCTTCAAACCTTGTTCCACGAAGAGAGTCTTTCAGTTTTCCCAAGAGATGACAGTCACATGGAGCCAAGTCAGGACTGTACGTTGAGTGTTTCAGTGTTGTCCATGGTCTTTGACTGACATGTGGCCGTGCATTGTCGTGAAACACGAAAACATCCTGCTTTCGCCAGTGTGATAGAACACGACTCAGTCGAGCTTGAAGTTTCTTCAGTGTTGTCGCATATGCATCAGAATTGATGGTGGTTCCACTTGGCATGATGTCCACAATCAAGAGTCCTTCGGAATCGAAAAACACCGTAACCATAACATATACAGAAGAAGGAGCGGTTTTGAATTTTTTTTCTTGGGTGAATTTGCATGATGCCACTCCATTGATGGCCTCTTCGTCCCTGGTGAAAAATGATGGACCCATGTTTCATCACCTGTCACAATTCTTCCAAGAAATTCATCTCCACCATACTGCTCCAAAAGTTCGCTGCATACCGTTTTTCTTGTTTCTTTGCGAGCCACTGTCAACATCCTGGGAGCCCACCTGTCACAACCCTTTCTTTAGCGCCAACACTTTCAGTATTCTACAAACTCTTCCTTCCCCTATCTCAACGTAGCGTGACAATGCGTCCACTGTGATGCGTCTGTCAGCAGTCACCAATTCTTTAACTCTCTGCACATTGCGTGGAGTGTGTGCAGTACGAGGCCTGCCGCTGCGAGGACAGTACTCAATATTGCCGTGCCCGCTTTCGTCACGTAACCTTCTTGCCAATCGACTAGCTGTACTGCGATCGACAGCAGCATCTCCATACACATTTTTCAACCTCCTCTGGATGTTTCCCACTGTCTCGTTGTCACAGCACAGGAATTCTATGACAGCACGTTGCTTCTGACAAACGTCAAGTGTAGCAGCCATCTTGAAGACATGCTGTGACGGCGCCAATCACGGGAACAGGTTGAACTTTGTAAAGAAGCGTGAAGAATTGTATCTACACACTGTAAAACTTTCACACATGAAGAATGAAAACTCTATTTTTACAAACATAGTGTGCATTTCTTTTGGAGTGACCCTTGTACTCTCGTTCTGATGTCTCATTAGAACCTCTACGTGTGACCAAAAAAAAAAGTTTGAAAGTTTGATTGCAGTGAATTTTGTAAAGTAACCTGTTTGCATGTAGAGAAGCAGTGGATTTTTCTATATTTAAAGGTAATGTAAGTCAAGACTGGTTAGTGCGTGTTGAGTGTGTGCAGTATAACCCTTAGGGGCACTCGGCACCAAGAACGAAATCAGGATATGTTATGCGTGTAGTCGCGAGGGTGGCAGGTGGCTAAGCAACTCTGGGAGAGGAGATGGCGCGTGATTAGAAGCAAGAATTAAGTTGATGCACTTTGTTTTCTTGTATTGTGAATGTTGTTTCTTATTATGCGGTGTTATCAAAAATGGTTCAAATGACTAAGCGCTATGAGACTCAACATCTGAGGTCATCAGTCCTCTACACTTAAAACTACTTAAACCTAACCAACCTAAGGACATGACACACATCCATGCCCGAGGCAGGATTCGAACCTGCGACGGTAGCAGCAGCACGGTTCTGGACTGAAGACCCTAAAGCCGCTCGGTCCCAGCGGCCGGCGGGGTGTTGTCACAAACCTCCGACAGAACCAAAGACACAAGATGTGTCAGAACAAGGAGAAGTGTGCCCATTGTTAGAAAATTAATGTATGTGTGTGCGTGGGATCTTATGGGACTTAACTGCTAAGGTCATCACTCCCTAAGCCTACACACCACTTCACCAAAATTAGCGTAAGGACAAACACACACACATGCCCGAGGGAGGACTCGAACCAGCCGCACAGTCCATGACTGCAGCGCCTGAGACCGCTGGGCTAATCCCGCGCGACTGTTTGAAAATTAACATTGAATAATACCGTTCTGCGTGGTTGGTAGAATCACGAATAACACACCGGGGCATAGATTTGTCAGTCTGCGTCCGGGGTGGCCAAGCGGTTCTAGGCGCTACAGTTTGGAACCGCGTGACCGCTACTGTCGCAGGTTCGAATCCTGGCATGGATGTTTATGATGTCATAGGTTAGTTAGGTTTAAGTAGTTCTAATTCTGGGGACTGATGACCTCAGAAGTTAAGTGCCATAGTGCTCAGAGCCATTTGAACCATTTGTCAGTCGTAAGCTCTTTTTTCTACACTGAAGAGCCGAAGTGTGTAGTATCGTGTATGGCCCCTCGAACACGCAAAAGTGCCGCAACACAACGTAGCATGTACTCTACTAATTCGTGAAGTAGTGCTGGAGGGAAATGACTCCATGTATCCTGTAGGGCTGTCCATAAATCCATAGGAGTACGAGGGGTTTCAGATATCTTCTTAAACGCACTTTGCAAGGCATCCCAGATATGCTCAATAATGCTCATATCTGGGGGGTTTGGTGGCCGGCGGGAGTCTTTAAACTCATACGAGTGTTCCTGGGGCGAATCTGGAGCAATTCTGGACGTATGTGGTGTCCCATTGTCCTCCTGGAATTTCCCGAGTCCGTCGGATTGCACAATGGACACTAATTAATGCAGGTGATCAGATAGAATTCTTGCGTACGTGTTGCCTGCCAGAGTCGTATCTAGACCCATCAGGGGTCCCATATCACTCCAACTGCACTGCCGAGCTTCCTCCAGCTTGAACAGTCCTCTGCTGACATGCTGGCCTCTGAATCCTTGACGTTGCCTCCTCACTCGTACAACTTGAAACGAGGCCACATGTTTCCAGGTATCAACAGTCCACTGTCGGTGTTGACGGGTGCAGGCGAGGCATAAAGTTGTCTGTGGTGCAGTCATCAGGGGTACACGATGGGCCTTCAGCTCCGAAAGTCCATATAGACGACGTTTTGTTGAATAGTACGCACGTTGATACTTGTTGATGGCTCAGTATCGAAATCTGCAGAAATCTGTGGAAGGGCTGCCCTTCTGTCACATTGAACGGTTCTCATCAGTTATCGTTAGCGCCGTTCTTGCAGGATCTTTTTCGGGCCGCAGAGATGTCGAAGATTTGATGCTTTACCGGATTCCTGATATTCACGGTACACTCGTGAAATGGTCATATGGGAATGTGGTGTCACCGCCAGACACCACACTTGCTAGGTGGTAGCCTTTAAATCGGCCACGGTCCGGTAGTATACGTCGGACCCGCGTGTCGCCACTGTCAATGATTGCAGACCGAGCGCCGCCACACGGTAGGTCTAGAGAGACTTCCTAGCACTCGCCCCTATTGTACAACCGACTTTGCTAGCGATGGTTCACTGACAAAATACGTTCTCATTTGCCGAGACGATAGTTCAGCATAGCCTTCCGCTACGTCATTTGCTACGACCTAGCAAGGCGCCATATTCAGTTACTATTGATCTTGTGAATCATGTACCCTCAAGAGCGACGTTCATCATTAATCGATTAAAGTTAAGTATTCCACCAGCTACGTCCGTTTTTCTAAATTCAAATTTCCTTGTCCTGTTCCAGAGCTCACGCCAGCCTGCGTGAGCTAAAACGCGTGCCTTTCGGCCTCCTCTAGTAACACGGTGATGGCTCTCCTGCCAACCACAACAGGGAAAATCCCTATTTCATAGCTACTTGGGAGATGCAGTGCCCTATCGCTCATATCTGAACTGTAACATCACGTTCAAACGCACTTAACCTTGATAGCCTACCGTTGTAGCAGCAGTAATAGATGTAACTACTGCGCCACACACTTATATGGGTGTTGCAGATCGCAACGCGGTATTCTGCCTGCTTACATATCTCTGTACTTGAACACGCATGCCTATACTTTTCCTTTGGTGATTCAGTGTAATAACAATCGAGGATATGCAGGTCTTTGTTGAAAACCTTGGAAATGTTTTTGAGATGGAAGGTTGGTCTGATAAATAAATATTAACTATTCTAAATCGGCGACTAACAGGGGAAGCGAAAACTTATGTAGGGTATTCAGAGGCTCTTAAGGGTTTCAAAAAAGGGTGACTTCTTTGATATACGAAAGGAAATAGTGCCACACATTATAGGGAACAGTTATGGGTAATACCTGAGAAAAATACGGAAACTGTGGAACAGTTTGCGGACAGGATAAGGAAAATTAATGGATGTATATATGAATTAGGACAAAATGTTGGAATATATGCAAGAAGCTAAGCACCGGGCGCTTCACGCTTTTGTAAGAGTGTTACGCCCGCAAATGTCGAGACTTGTATATACAGGGGATTTGACGGATTTGCACACAGCGATGCGGTTTGCTATGCAGTGTGACGAGACGAATTTGTGGGTTGAAATGCACAGTAAACCGACGTTGTTTACAGCTAAATACAAAGTGTTTAAAGTGTGGACGTATGATCATGTAAGGAGGCAGTGTCGCCAGCCTCAGAGTGGTGTGAATGAAGTAAGAGGAAGTAATAACTTTAGAAGTAGAGAATCGGAAAAGGATAATGTGTTGAAAACGAGCAGGGTCCATAATTCTTCCCAGTAAGATTGGACGTTACGAAGTCGTATGCAGAGGTGGACTGTCGACCAGAGCAATAGTAGGACAAAAAGATTGCAGGACACAGGGCACCAGTAGTGAACTGGTGACACCTAAGCATTGGGACTCACCATATTACAGATTTCGTGGAATGTGGGATAAATATGTCACGCCATTAGGATCGTTGGACAGACTTCCGCCTGGATAGGGTTCATTTTAAACAGTGTGAAGAGATTGTGCCACACATGAGTGAAGGTTACGACATGATGCTGAGATTATATTTCTTGTACCAGCATTGGGCCATAATCGATTTTCAGCAAGATAGGATTACGCTAGACGGAAATTGTTTCAGTTAGCTGAAACCAGTGCCAGAGTAGCGCTGTCGCGAGGCGAATCTGTCGTGAAAGACGAACCGAATAAACTGCGAACGACCACAATAAGGCTTGATTCGCACGATTGTGTACCTAAAGATACTGGGAAATCACGTTGGGTCAGTGCTGCGTCTAGCTTGCCGGTAGGAATTTCGAGTGCGTTGGAACTGTTAGAAGAGAATTAAGTACTACATCAGACAGGCTGCTAAGTTAAAAGAGGTATTGTACGTGTAGAAGTAATACAGTGCGAGAATAACGTACCTATGTCTATTGATAATTTTAGCACGGAGGACATATGATTAACAAAGGGGTTGTTAAACGCGAATCCTGGAGGAGGAAGAATTGTGCATGAGGGGTATCAGCTACGGACAATCATTGGAAGCCATTGAAGTTGCATTACTAGAAAAAGTGAAGCATCTAGAGGGAGGCAACAGAGAATGGATGGAACTCAAGGACTTATGCATTCCAAAATGGGCAGTAACAGCATATTACACTGCACTGCGTACCAATGGAAATGAATCACCAGTCTACTGCAAACTATACAGAATACTGTGACTACAGACACCTAAAGGAGAAATGAATAACGGAAGCCTGCTCTTTTCCAAACATCACAGAAACTTTAGCTCACTCAGGGCAAAGCAAATATTTTCAACAATGGATTTGAAGAGTAGTTATCACCAGAAAGAGGTTGCACCGCAGGATCGATACAGACACAAAACAGCGTTCTCGGCACCCTGGGGACACTACCAACTCAGAAAATGCCATTTGTATTAGGAAATGCGTCTACAACATCTCAGAGACTGTTGAACAGAGTACTCAGAGTCTGAAACCATGGGAACGCTGAGTGTATCTGGATGTAATTGTCTGTGGGATTGATATGGCACAGCATGTTCAGTGACTAAGGGCAGTAATCCTCAGGATAAAAGCAGCGAAGGTAACATTGAGTACGGCACTGTGTAATTTTGTGATGGAAGGGGTAGCTTTCCTAGGTCATATCATAAGTAAAGATGGGGTCAAGACAGATCCAAGATTAGTTAGAGCTACACAAAGAACACGGCTGAGTATGGCATCACTCGAACGCTCCTAACAGTGACGTCTCCAGCTGCAAAAGTGATGACAGCGTGGCGGCACACCTGATGATGTATGAGAACTTCCTCCACAGAGTGGGTGGCTCCCACGTG
The DNA here is from genome assembly GCF_023897955.1 of Schistocerca gregaria. Taxonomy (NCBI): domain Eukaryota; kingdom Metazoa; phylum Arthropoda; class Insecta; order Orthoptera; family Acrididae; genus Schistocerca; species Schistocerca gregaria. The sequence continues at coordinate 102,036,957 of NC_064920.1, forward strand.
ATTCAAGGCAGGCTACCGTGTCTCGTGGTCGAAAAGTGGACTCCGTACTGCATTACGGTATGTTGTTCCAGATATTGCAGGCTCAAGGTGTAAGCTATGATACCGAGACGAGAATCATTTAGCACATAAATGGCAGAATATTTGTGCGCTCCAGACTATGTTCGTTTAGGGCTTAAGACACTCGTCTGTGTTGGTAAGTGAGGAAACGCTTCTGTCACACTAGCGTACTGTAGCGCCAGCTGTTTGTTGCTGTGCCTCACCCAGCTGGATCCACTTCCGAACGCCAGTAAGCCACGATATACTATGCAGTCTCGCCCCCCTGTAGCTGTGTCCGGTGCAACACACATCCACTCTGGCGTACTTTCTTGACCCAATACGGTCGATACGCTACACGTAGCCTGGTTTCACGGTTATGTTGTAATGCAAGAGCCGGATTGCGATTTCACGAATCCAGTGTATGCGATAACGAAAAACGTGTCTATGATGAAACACTTCTGTAGAGCAGTTTGAGGTTTATGTTAGGTTAGAATGTAGTATTTTCTTGTCAGTAGGAGCTCAAAAATGGTTCAAATGGCTCTGAGCACTATGCAACTTAACTTCTTAGGTCATCAGTCGCCTAGAACTTAGAACTAATAAAACCTAACTAACATAAGGACATCACACACATCCATGCCCGAGGCAGGATTCGAACCTGCGACCGTAGCGGTCACTCGGTTCCAGACTGCAGCGCCTAGAACCGCACGGCCACTCCGGCCGGCAACAGTAGGAGCAGGCAACGAATATGATAGCGAAAAATATGTCAGTGTTGACAGATTGGCCTGTACCGTAGACTGATGTCTAGGATAGCCAATGTAACAGTTTGATTGTGATTTCGCGAATCCAACGAATGTGATAGTTAAAACCGGATCTGTAGTTACAGTCTTGCCTGTGGGTTTCCCTGAGGTCTGAATTAGGCTTGAATGCACCAGTTTCGTTGAGAGTTGATGAAGCCACTGAATGTAATAGCGACCAACAAGTCAGTGTTGAACAAAGTTCTACAGCGTAGCCCAAGTGCTGGGTTATAATAAAATGGAAATATTTGGTTATCAGTTGGCAAAGCCAACGAATACAGTGTCGATAAACGTGTCTATGATGACGTGTATGATGAATGCAAGGCAAAATACCGCAAATAATATTACGAGAGTCATAATACCATACTTCGGTGATATTTCGAAAAAAGTGGCTAACATTTTCATACCTTTTAAAATTGATACCGCTTTTCAGACCAATAATACGCTGCGATTTAAACCAAGAAATAATTTACAGCAGGAAAGCGATAAATATGAGAGAGCTGGGGGCCTATAAAATTCAGTGTAACACTTGCAAGGCAAGCTATGTACGCCAAACTGGTAGGTACTTTATAAAGTACGTTACAAAGAACATAGCAATGCTTTCCGGCTTAATAATTTCGAAAAGTCAGCTGCAACTATGCACATTTGGAAACGGGACACCCCATGTTGAGAATTGATCAGGATTTCGTTATTTTACATATACAGGACAAAGGCAAAAAGCTGGATCTACTACAACAGCTGGTAATTACGATACTTAGCGTGGATAATCAGAACACACTGAATGAAAAGCTAACTGATGACACAAATAACTGTTTCAAACATTTCACTCGTTTCTTTTAGTAACTACATTTTTAGCAATTGGCACGATACCACCATTTCATGAGGTCCTTGGAACATTTATACGTTATCTGTTTGTATAGACATCTCTGTGACTTCTTGTTTACTTGCGCGTGAGCTCACTCACATTTCAGTGTCGTGTTTGGCTACGTGGTGTGTGGTATCAACGAAGACGCACGGTGCGGTTTACGACGATAGAAGAGAGAGCCATGTGGTTAGATGTTGAACACCATAGGCGACACAATTTTAGAGTTTATATTTTGAATACTATATGGAGATGCACCTTGGAAGACACGGCTGCAACAACGGAAATAGCCACGATGTTTTAATTTTATTATCAATTACCTGGTGCATGTTCCATTTTAGCGAATTTTAACAGGTTGTTATACTTTTTCTTATTCTGATGATGGAAGCTTGACTTCCGAAACGCGTCAATATTAGTGTTTTACACTATAAACAAGTGGTTGAGCCCATATATTTTTTAACATTGACGTTTTTGGAAGTTTTTGCTACGTGTGTGTGTGGCACGTTACGATATTGGTTGGTACTAATTTATTTGCTCAACTGGAGAATCTTTTGGTTATCCCTCTGAGTGGGTCGTTGCCCACCCGGTCTGCTCAGCGTTATCTTCGGCGGTGCCCGTTTGTTCCTTTCTGAAGGAATTCACGTAGGTGGTTCCTGTTACCTACCCGGAGTTGCACTCATGTGTGGTATATTTGGCATTTGATGTGTTGGGTAACGTCTGCCTAAGGAAGGCGGTTTTGAACAGTATATGCATAGTGAGTTACTGCTGCTTGGTATATGTGGTCTTCTGGGACCTGAATAATTTGGTTTGTGTAACAGCATTTAGTGGTATGTTCTGTATTTTTATCTCATTGTATTATTATTAACTTGGTAGAATAGTCGCGTTTGATGTTGTTAAGGCACTTCTAAGACTGTGGTTTGGCTATTAATGTGCGCTTGGCTCTTATTGTTTTGTTTTAAGAAGCGGGAATTGTTTATGAAGATTTGTGTGTGTTGGCTTCCAGCACTTGTTAAGAGCGCCCGAGTTATGGTTATCATGTGCTGTCGGGATGTTATATTGTTATTTGATTTTTGAATTTTATCTTGTGTTGATATTATCTTTCATGTGTTACAGAACATAACCAAGGTGCCTAAGTAATGGGCAGTTGTGGGACGCATGTTGAGGACCTCTCAGCTGTTTATTTCGGGGATCGTTTCTACTGGGAAGGCTCCGAAGTGTTGAGAGCTCGCTCGTCTGTGATTGCGTTGGGATTTGCCCTTGCCCTTTGGTTGTATCAAATTATTATTTTGCCAAGTTAACTTATTAATGGATTTTGTCTCTTGGGTAAACTCTAAAAGCAGTATTGTAAAAGGCTCTTTGAATTTATGGTGGAAAGCCGCCGTTATTGTTCTTAAAGCTCATTCTTTTAACCATTTGTTAAGCTCTGTAAGTCATATGAATTTGTTGTTATTTAAAAGAGTAATTTAATAAATTGTGTACAGAGTCTGCTGTTTGGATATTATTGGTTGGAAATCCCTGGATAATTGTCCTGTAAGAATACACATTCCAATGGTCACTTCACTATATGTATTACTTTTGAATAAATTCTGTTTGCCTCATTGCTCATTTCTTTCAGTTCCCTTTCATACTCCACTGTAATTGGTCTTTCTCTTTATATTGTTCGAATTTACTTGGCTGTAACACATCGAGCGAAAGGTAGAGCAAAGCTGCGTGTCCTGGACTATTGGGTCAATCGGTGACGACTGTTCGCCATGTCACCTTTTGCCTTCACGTCCTCGGATGCAGTATGTATGGATGGGCAACGGATCAGCACACCATTTTCCCAGTCACTGTCGGCTGTTTTGTCCTTGGAGATGCTATAACTGGTAAGACAAAATGATATGCATTCTATGAACAGTTGCAACAATGTACTTAGGATGATAACGACAAACTCCGGTTCAGTAGTAGAAATCACAATTTACGCATACGACAAGGAAAAGCCGATGTCGCTCATCAAAAACCAGCACTCACTTTACGAACAACAGACTTCAATATGTAGATCATCTGCACGCCGTAATCGGCAGTAAGTTTACATTCAACAAACACATTCAACACATGACAAATAGATGTATAATTTTTATTAATACGTCCCCAAGATAAGCCACACTCAGCATGAAGAAAGCGCACTGATACCCTAAGAATTATTTACAAAAGGAACAGCACTACCTACATTAACACACGCCTTGTCGGTATGGATAGAAGGACTGAAGCAACAATGCGACAGCACTAAAGTTAAAAGAACACAACGAAGCCGTCCACAGGACCTGGGTGCGCACTGGTTGCGACCTACCGCCGTGTCATCCACCTCCAGTGACGTCACTGGATGCGGTGTTAGCGCACCGCTCTCCCGGCAGTTGTAAGTTTTCGTGACATGGAGCCGCTACTGTGCAGGCAAGTAGCTCCTCAATTGGCCTCACACCGAGGGAAAGTTCCTGGCGGTACCGGGAATCGAAGCCGAGTTATCCGCATTGCAGTCTTGCTGATCTGTGGAAGCGGACACGCAAAGGCTGCTTCCGTTCTTAAGTTTTACGCACCAGTGTACAGTCTCCACAGTGATCTATCTAGTATGGATACACTGGTATATACTTTTATGCAATTATTAATATAATATAGACAACACAAATATGAGTTTTCGCTACACAGATTAACTTATTTAGACTAATAGTGTAGCAACACTTATTTACAGGGCTCAACCTTTCGGTTGATTATTTCTCTCAATCTCCACCCTGTTTACCACAATGCCAAGTCGACGATTACCTCCTACAGTAACTTTAACATATTAACTTCACTCGGTAAGAACTCATCATCATCATTTAAGGCTGATTATGCCTTTCAGCGATCAGTCTGGAGCATAGTCCCCTTGTAAAGTTCCTCCATGATCTTGCATTCAGTGCTAATATTGGTGCCTCTTCTGATGTTAAGCCTACCCTCTTCTGCCGAAACCATGAGTCTCTTGGGTAACCTTGCTTCTCCCATGTGTGTAACATGACCCCACCATCTAAATCTATTCGCTCTGACTGCTACATCTGTAGAGATCATTTCCAGTTTTTCCTTGATTTCCTCATTGTGCACACCCTCGTGCAATTGTTCCCATCTACTAGTACCTGCAATCATCCTAGCTACTTTCATATCCGTAACCTCAACCTTGTTGATAAGGTAACAAGAATCCACCCAGCTTTCGCTTCCATACAACAAAGTTGGTCGAAAGATTGAACGGTGCACAGATAACTTAGTCTTGGAACTGACTTCCTTTTTGCAGAAGAGAGTAGATCGTAGCTGAGCGCTCACTGCATTAGCTTTGCTACACCTCGCTTCCAGTCCTTTCACTATGTTGCCATCCTATGAGAATATGCATCATAAGTACTTGATACCGTCCACCTGTTCTAACTTTGTTCCTCCTATTTGGCACTCAATCCGCTTATATCTCTTTCTCACTGACATTACTTTCGTTTTGGAGATGCTAATCTTCATACCATACTCCTTACATTTCTGATCTAGCTCTGAAATATTACTTTGCAAACCATCACTCAAATCTGCCATCACAACTAAGTCATCCGCATATGTGAGACTGCTTATTTTGTGTTCACATATATTAATGTCACCCACCCAGTCTATTGTTTTCAACATATGATCCATAAATAATATGAATAGCAGTGGAGACAAGCTGCAGCCTTGCCTTACCCCTGAAACTACTTTGAACCATGAACTCAATATACCGTCAACTAACTGCTGCCGGACTATCTATGTAAAGACATTTAATTGATTGTAAAATATTGCCTCCTGTTATAACCAGGAATAACACAATAACCTCTTCAGTCTGGTTTATTAAATCACATATCACTTTTTAACTATTATGTTAGCCAAGCGCTAACCCAGGCTCAGACTCAGAAGTAATACATAATTAAAGTTTGGTTATACCAATGTTCAAATGTGCATGGTGTGGTGCACGTCCCGTGATTATTCCCAAGTCCAGTGCAGTTTAGTCTCTCCGAGTGAAGTCGCATGATGTCCGCCGAGCAGCCAGGCAACCTCCAGTGGTGCGGCGAGTCACCCACAAGCAGCTGGGACACGGCGTACTGCAATTCCCGAACAGAACTGTCATGTGCGGCGGCGGCCGGGTTCATATAAGGCTTGCTAGTTAATGGAGCCGTCGGTTGGGGTCGCTGTTTTCCAGGGGAAACCAATCGCAATGTTTCCTGGCGTAGCTAATTGCTGTGTACTGACAAACGCGCGCGCGCGAAGGCGGCCAGCGATGGTAGCCGCGAGCCGCCCGGAGAAGTGCGGCCAGCGATGTATTTGGCGGCCGCGTACTGGAGCGCGTTGTTCGGTGTTTGTTAGAAGTGGTGTATACCACACCTCCTATTCCATAATCTCGTAGGACAGATAATAACTTCCTACTAGGAACCCGTTCATATGCCTTTTCTAGATCTATAATGCATAGATACAAATCCCTGTTCCACTCGTAACACTTCTCCATTATTTGCCGTAAGCTGAAGACCTGGTCCTGACAACCTCTAAGAGGCCTAAACCCAGGCTCATTTTCATCCAATTTGTCCTCAACTAATACTCGCACTTTCCTTTCAACAATACCTGAGAAGATTTTACTCACAACGCTGATTAAAGAGATACCTCTGTAGTTGTTACAGTATTTCTGTTTCGATGTTTAAAGGTTGGTGTGATTACAGGTTTCGTCCAGTCTGTTGGAACCTGTCCCGACTCCGACGCCATTTCAATTATCCTGTGTAGCCATTTAAGACCTGACATTCCACTGGATTTGATGAGTTCTGACTTAATTTCATCCACCCCAGCCTCTTTATTGCATTGCAATCTATTGACCATGTTCTCCACTTCCTCAAATGTGGTCCTATTTCCATCATCATTCCTATCCCATTGTACATCCAAATCTGAAACTTTAATGATCGTATTTTCACCTATATTAAGCAACTCTTCAAAATATTCCCTCCATCTGCCTAAGGCATCAATAGGATTCACCAGCAGTTTTCCTGACCTGTCCAAAATACTTATTTCCTTCTTATCCCCTTTCGAAGACTGCTAATTACACTCAAGAATGGTTTTCCAGCAGCTTTACCCAAAGTCTCCAACCTGTTTCCTAAGTCTTCCCAATAGTAGTTCTTGGATGCTGCAATTATCGGTTTGGCTTTGTTTCTTTCTTCAACATAACTTTCTCTCTCGGTAAGAACTGCCAGAATTAATTCACCAGTCACGTTCAACCATTATATTTTCTATAGATACCTTCCAGTTGGCTACTCCTACCGGGATTACCTTCCAAACAATGTAATTAGTAAGTTAACACATATATGTTTCAATATGTTCGAGTTGTACTACGCAATAGCAAGATCTCGCAATACCCATTTAAAGAGTTGTCTCTCGGCCAGCAGTTCACCATAAAAAGTCTGTACATAACAATAAGTACGGTGACGCTCTTCCGTTCGTCGACAATGCTTAATGTTGATTCCACTTCCTTGTGCAACTGTGTCTCTGTTGATACCTTGAGAGTCCAGTAATATCACAGTTCTTAATTTTTCGTACATCAAGAGGCTTGAACATAAAAGTAACTAATATTATATGACCTTAGCAAGAAATTAAAGTAAGAAATGAATTGTGAAGAAGAGAAAACCTGTATGAAAGAACATAACTTTTTACTATAATCCGAATTGACATGAATCACATGATTGGCTGCGGTTTTTTATTCCAAACGAATATTGGCTATTGATTCCATACACCTTCGAAAAGGCATTAAACTGACAGTCACCTTTAAACAAATTACCCTCTACCATCACAATGTCCGTTAAAGACCAATTCATTCTCCATGTATTGATTATGCTCTCTTTTTCTTTACGTACGTATGCTTGATAGATTGCTCTGTTTAAATGAATTGCGCTGTCGAAACATAGTAGCAATGTATCCCAATTGTTTATGCGGTATTTCAGCAGTCACAGCTGCCGAGGAGGGTTGAGAAGGAATTCAAAACAGAACTTTCTGAGGCCCAGGGTCGTCGTTTCCTCACCAAACAGGTTGGTCTGTTTCAGATAAAATAATCTGTAATGATAAATGACACAAATGTACGTTTCAATGTATATCGTTAGTCAATGTATGTATCCCGCGGTCACTAAAAATTGAAAACTAAGATCATGAAGAAGTCCGCTTGGCATAAAGTGAACAACATACATGGACATGCAAATGAGTAGCAATTCACGGGAACCACACAAAGCAGGAGCAATGTGATCTACAGCTTACATACAACGAAAATTACAAAGCGCTTTAACATTCATATACGACATTTGAATTTTGGTCTTCTTCGACCAAATCCCTTTGTGAGTCGTATGTGATGGAGAACTATCTGCACTTTTGAAAAATCTACAGCATCAGTAGTGTGGTGGCCTGCCAGGACCACACGTTATCGTTCGGCGACAGTGCTGCTTGTATTCTACATATATATCTACATTTATACTCCAAAAGCCACCCAACGGTGTGAGGCTGGGGGCACTTTACGTGCCACTCTCATTATCTCCTTTTCCTGTTCCAGTCGCGTATGGTTCGCGGGAAGAACGACTGCCGGAAAGCCTCTGTGCGCGCTCGAATCTCTCTAATTTTACATTCGTGATCTCCTCGGGAGGTATAAGTAGGAGGAAGCAATATATTCGATATCTCATTCAGAAACGAACCCTCTCGAAACCTGGACAGCAAGCTACACCGCTATGCAGAGCGCCTCTCTTGTAGAGTCTGCCACTTGAGTTTGCTAAACATCTCCGTAACGCTATCAAGCTTACAAAATAACACTGTAATGAAACGCGCCCCTCTTCTTTGGATCTTGTCTATCTCCTCTGTCAACCCGACCTGGTACGGATCCCACACTGATGAGCAATACTCAAGTATAGGCAGAACGAGTGTTTTGTAAGCTACCTCCTATTGTTGATGGACTACATTTTCTAAGGACTCTCCCAAAGAATCTCAATCTGGCACCCGTCTTACCAACAATTAATTTTATATGATCATTCCACTTCAAATCTTTCCGTAGGCATACTCCCAAATATTTGTTCCGCTACCATATAATCATACAATAGAGGATCCTTCTTTCTTTGTATTCGCAATACATTACATTTGTCTATATCAGGGGTCAGTTGCCATTCCCTGCACCAAGTGCCTATCCGCTGCAGATCTTCCTGCATTTCGCTGCAAGTGTCTAATTCTGCAACTTCACTGTATACTACAGTTGGGACCCTACGATTACCACACGAATATGCAGCCGATTGATTCAGAACACTCATATCCGACGCCATACGGGGTCTCAGACCACTTCCCCAACTAGCGCCCGAGAGGACTCGCTAGGCCATGGAGGATCGTTATATACCCTGACTCAGGAAATGGTCTTGCTTGCAGCAGGACACAAATCCACTCGCACTGTGCGATGATGTGTGGACCACCGCAGAACTTTCCACGGTTACTGTTCTTCCTTGTCGCTGCAGCAGAGACAGCCATGCCAGCAAAGATGCGATAAGAATGAACATACGAGTGCCTGCGCGGGTCTTCTTCCCATAAGCAGACCGCACTTAGTCAATCACCGATTTCGTCAAAATTTTTGGTAAATGTAGGGCTTGGTGAGAGATGAAAGTGAAGCAAGTGGGAGCTGCAGATGGCCAGGCTCTTAGAAGAAATAGGATTTCTGGCGTGGGTCAGATGAGAAATTAAGCATTTATGCTAGAGTAGCTTCCAGAAGGTGGTTGACGCTGCAGAAAGAGTACAGAAAGAAAACTGGAGCGTCGTGGGATCGAACTCATATGCAGAAGCATTTCTTCATTTTCAATTTGTACCTTGTACTGCGAATATTTTGAAACAATGATCAATGTATTGTATTTATTAATGCATTCACAAAAGACATGAAAAGGGATGGCAAAGAAAAATTTGGGATTGCAAAACAATATTTCCAATAAAAAAGCATTGCACTTACATCGTTCACGGAGCCTCTGCAAATAACTTTCCAACAAGTGGCTGTAATTTAAAACGTACAGCACTCCGTATTCCGTTAGCTTCACTTTGACCCTCAAACCGCCCTTGGCAATTTATGCAGCCCTGCGGTGTCTACTTTTATCGTCAGAACGTGATCAGAAAGATGGAAAACACTCACATTTCCAATGAGAGAGAAAAAGAAATCACTTCCCGAGAAGGCTACATCTTTGTACATTCTATTGTACACGACCAGCAATTTTCGCCATTATTCGGCGACACGGTGCCCTGCGTGTGATTTGTTATCAAACTGTGTGCTAACACAGAACCTTCTATGAATGTAAAGCAAGTCAGTTTTTCTATATAACCCTTAACACAATCATGTATCTCTAAGAACAGAGCGTTTGTAACGCGCACAAGATGCCAGTACAATTATTGCTTCTGCTTTTATTAACATATGTGTCACCCAAGCACGTGTAAATCATGAACTGCAGCGTAATAAATGTATAAGAATCCGTTGTGCCGGCCGCGGTGGTCTCGCGGTTCTAGGCGCGCAGTCCGGAACCGTGCGACTGCTACGGTCGCAGGTTCGAATCCTGCCTCGGGCATGGATGTGTGTGATGTCCTTAGGTAAATTAGGTTTAAGTAGTTCTAAGTTCTAGGGGACTGATGACCATAGCAGTTGAGTCCCATAGTGCTCAGAGCCATTTGAACCATTTTTGAAGAATCCGTTGTGTATGCTTCACAATCCGTCGCTACAAATTTATTTGAAATACTAATTTTTGCTGTGCCGATCTCTTTCAGATCTTTTATGAAAATGTTAACAACTACAGTATATATTAACAGTATTTAGATTTATTTAGAGTGTGAGTCAAGTAAAAGTTTAAAGTGAAAAGAAATGCACATACCATTCTGTACTATTTAAGCTGCGCCAGTCTCTGCATTCTAAGCACGCTAACGTAAATGGCTTACAAGCGCCCAAAAACGCATCAAAATGATATTTTTCGCTGACGGTTGGCCTTATGAAGCTCCCACTCCTGTGACTTTCATTTCTGTCCTAGCCCTGCTTATCACAAACGTATGAGTGAATTTAGTGGTGATAAGCAGCTGCGATCCCCTTGTCAGGCGAGTCCCTGCCTTATGTACGGCATCATGGTAGACACATCCACGTGTGAATTGCTACAAGATGAAACAACGTTACCTGATTGCATACCATATTGTCTTATGGGTACAGCTACAGCAAAATACCGAGTATGATCATCACTGGCTAGCCTAGCCGATAAGCTGGACAACAGCTTCTATACATTGTCACATAAAGGGGACATTCTAAGTCTTATGCCGCCAATGTTACGTTATCGAATTTTGTGACCCATTCTCTTGGAAACGTTTTCAGACACCAACTTACGATTTTCCATAATTATTGAACGCATCTTTCTAGATACAATGAACTACAATTATTACTAATATGTACTGTGGGTCGGGTCATGCTATCTTTTTTTTTTTCAAACACTCAATTTTTGACAGAATTTTGTCAATAACTGAACATAAAAACAAAACAACTCAGGATATTTTAGTTATTCTGGTTCCATATGTGTTGAGTCTTACACTTGGCATACTGTGAAAATTTCATGTCTCTACCATCAGTAATTTTTAGAAAATGAGTCATTTATTGCAAAAAAAATGTAGTTCAGAGATATTGAGGTTTAAAACTTTTATATTACAAATTCTTATAAACACTTACATTTCTGCTCCTTTTATGCACTAGAATCGCCCTTGCCCATAGTCTGTGTCTTCTTCAGTGTCACAACAGCCAAGTGCATGCCTCCTCATTTTCTTTCTTGCTTCTTTTTCCATTTGCTGAGCAGCTAACTCTGCTTCACGGACACGAAGCTCATCCAGTTCCCGCAGTCCTTTAGCTGTGTCCTGTCCAAATCTTAGCCGGAACTTCTCCAGAATCTTAAGCCTTTCATAGTTCTCACCATTAAAACTTATTACAGCATCAGACACTGCCAACTTTAGAGTCACAAGGCCAACAAATACTTTTTAGGCACATCGCGCCACACAACATTATTGAAGGACTCATTCACATTCTGCATCTTCTCATGTAAACACTGCTTTGGTAGCTCAGGATTTGCAAAACTCTGTAAATAGGTTTGATTGTCTCCATTACTGCCAAAGGAAGAGAACGTTTATGTGTATATTCAGCTTGCCTATATTTACACCAAATGTTTGGTGGTGGTTGATACAAAGCATGATATGGCTTTTCATCGGTGTTCTCAAGTACTTCAGACGAAACTGCAGGTCTCACATATCTGTTATCAGCAAATTTGCGTTTCTTCAAGTTTCTTTTACGCTTAGTCGTTTTATTTACGTATAAAAAGCAATATAAATTAGCTTACTACAAAAATAGCTGATAATCACACTACTTTCAACGAAAATTAGTATCAGAAACAAAGGACTGATTTGTTTATTCGTAATGGCAACTTCTGAGACGTAGCAGTAGGCACAAAACAAAGCAATTCACAGCCTTCTAGACTGTGTAGTTCCCAAGATATGGTTGCTCAACGGTGGCAGTATGTGCGTAGCCGCTCAATTTGACAGTTACCTGTCAACATTCAAAATATTATTTGCAGGCCTCACATTATATACCAAACTGTTCAGGAAAGTCCAAAGTACATTATGGAGTTGAGAACAGAAAATGTCAAATTTCAACGAATTTCACATACAATGTCCCCTTAATGTGACAACCTGTCAGAAGCCTGAATAACGACGTTTCGCAGCATGACACGTTGCGAGATGTGCAGGAAGTGAGTCAGTGAGGCTCTGCAAGGTACCGACAGGGTTGTGGGGCCACGTTGACTAGTGGAACAAATGGTCCCAAAGATCCTCGATTGAGTTTGAATCCAGGGAGTTTGGTGATCAGTGGAGTAAGGTAAACTCATCCTGGTGCTTATCGAACCACACACTTACTGATGTGTGACATGCTGCATTATCCTACTGGATGCCACCATGTTGAGGAAAAACAAGCTGCTTGTATGGGTGGACATGATCCCTAAGGATAGGTGCACATTTGTGTTCATCCATTGTGCTTTCTAGAACGACAAAGTCACCCAGGCAATGTCACTAAAATATTTCCCAGACCATAACGCTGGACCTTACGGACGAGTGGTGCAAGGTATTTACTTTCAGATATTTCAAATCGTACACGCCAATGGCCATCTGTCCGAAGCAGTGACCGTTTAGCCACGTAGCAGCTACAGGTCTAGCCCATTGGGTGGGGTGGGGAGGGGGGAGACGCTTGGGAGCGAAAACTCTCGCTAGCTTAGAGCTTTCTTCTTCTCTCTCTCTCTCTCTCTCTCTCTCTCTCTCTCTCTCTCTCTCTCTCTCTCTCTCTCTCTCTCTCTCCCTTTTTTTGACAGTAACTTCAAGTTTCATGCATAGCATTTATCTGTTGCAAGTAGACTAGTAAAAAAGGTGAATTTTCTCACCATTGGTTAAATTCGCAACATTCTATCAACTGATTAATAATGTTTTTTGCGCCATGATGAAGAATAGGGTAATCGGAATGTCGCAGCTAGCCTCGATGGCCAGCAATAGCTTCTTAGTGACATTCAGTTCATGCAGCAAGCCCTTTGCATGCAACCAACGCCTCGCAGCCCGACAATTAGAAACGTAAAACCGTAGCATTGTTGACGTTGGCAACAGCAATTCAAAAAGCGCAGTCGACACAAGTCCCGAGAGGAACAGAGATTTAACAACCGGCGCTTGGAGGCCAATTGTCAACTTCTTTTACAAAGCAGAAGGTTATTAAATGGGTAAAATCGATTTTATATAGTGATTCCAAAGTTGCTGACTGAAAAGAGGGAACCACTGAAGTGTAAGGTAAGGTCATTGTTGGTTCACATATACCCCGAAGTTTAAACAATAAAAAATGATGTTGGTACTCCGTATATACGAGGGCGAGTCAAATGAAAACCTTAAATTTGTAATAACAAATCGAAATTCCTCGCCGGTATCCTGTAAGTTGGTAGATGTGCTACAAAGAGCGTGCAGAATGGCTTGTAGGTGGCAGCATAGTGCAGATGCACACATACCGCCGCAGTATCAGTATAAAAATGACCGCTCCACTTACGACTTGCAGCAGGGAAGAGCACCATTTTGTTATTCGGTTTTCGCGTAGTGAAGCCGTGAACCCTATTGAAATTCATCAACGAATGAAGGTTCAGTACGGTGATGCATGTTTGTCACAGCAGAAAGCCTACGAATGGAGTAGGAAGTTCGCAGATGGTGTGACTTCAGTGGAAGATGCTCCTCGACTAGGTCAGGCAAACGACTGTGTGCCTAGATGGACCACTGTTTCCAGTGCATCATACACAGATCTCCTAAAAAGTTATCTGCTGTCTGCAATCAAATTGAACTGACGTGGATTGCTGTCAGCAGGTGTTATTTTGCAACATGACAATGTAAGGCCTCACACTGCCCGTACAACAGTTGCGACAATCACAGACCTGCATTTTTAGTGCCTTTCCCATCCACCATACTCACCACACCTTGCCCCAAGTGATTTCCATATGTTTGGATCACTGAAAAACGCAATGGGAGGAAAAAGTTCCGTTCTGATGAAGAGGTACTCCACGCGGTGCATGAGTGGTTAAGCGGACTACCAAAAGAACTTTTTTCTAAAGGAATTTATGCACTTTGTAAACGCTAGAGGACTTGAATTGAGCGTGGGGGAGATTATGTTGAAAAGTGATACAGTTTTGTACCAGTTCTGCATAATAAATAATATTTAAGAAAATATTTAAGGTTTTCATTTGACTCACCCTCGTAATTATGGTAGGAATCAGCTGCTTGTGTTTGATTTCATCACAAACCACAGCAGTTCTCATTTGGATGATTTCGAATACAGTAGACATTTATTTAGCGCTCAGAATTGTTCACTATTAGTGCTGGTATATGCTTGAGAGTTTCTAATACCACAATGTAACGTCATCGACCTGAAGTCATATTAGGAAAACAGAACGCTGGTGAAAAAGCTACCTTGTCAGCGATATTGCGTCAAAATTTGAGCAATAATTTTGCTAATGGGCAGCTTTGACCATCTCTGATGTACATTTTAAGCATTAGCACGTTGCAGCATCCCAACCCACTGTATCCACTTGATACACTCCTGGAAATGGAAAAAAGAACACATTGACACCGGTGTGTCACACCCACCATACTTGCTGCGAGAGGGCTGCACAAGCAATGATCACACGCACGGCACAGCGGACACACCAGGAACCGCGGTGTTGGCCGTCGAATGGCGCTAGCTGCGCAGCATTTGTGCACCGCCGCCGTCAGTGTCAGCCAGTTTGCCGTGGCATACGGAGCTCCATCGCAGTCTTTAACACTGCTAGCATGCCGCGACAGCGTGGACGTGAACCGTATGTGCAGTTGACGGACTTTGGGCGAGGGCGTATAGTGGGCATGCGGGAGGCCGGGTGGACATACCGCCGAATTGCTCAACACGTGGGGCGTGAGGTCTCCACGGTACATCGATGTTGTTGCCAGTGGTCGGAGGAAGGTGCACGTGCCCGTCGACATGGGACCGGACCGCAGCGACGCACGGATGCACGCCAAGACCGTAGGATCCTACGCAGTGCCGTAGGGGACCGCACCGCCACTTCCAAGCAAATTAGGGACACTGTTGCTCCTGGGGTATCGGCGAGGACCATTCGCAACCGTCTCCATGAAGCTGGGCTACGGTCCCGCACACCGTTAGGCCGTCTTCCGCTCACGCCCCAACATCGTGCAGCCCGCCTCCAGTGGTGTCGCGACAGGCGTGAATGGAGGGACGAATGGAGACGTGTCGTCTTCAGCGATGAGAGTCGCTTCTGCCTTGGTGCCAATGATGGTCGTATGCGTGTTTGGTGCCGTGCAGGTGAGCGCCACAATCAGGACTGCATACGACCGAGGCACACAGGGCCAACACCCGGCATCATGGTGTGGGGAGCGATCTCCTACACTGGCCGTACACCTCTAGTGATCGTCGAGGGGACACTGAATATTGCACAGTACATCCAAACCGTCATCGAACCCATCGTTCTGCCATTCCTAGACCAGCAAGGGAACTTGCTGTTCCAACAGGACAATGCACGTCGGCATATATCCCGATCGACCCAACATACTCTAGAAGGTGTAAGTGAACTACCCTGGCCAGCAAGATCTCCGGATCTGTTCCCCATTGAGCATGTTTGGGACTGGATTAAGCGTAGTCTCACGCGGTCTGCACGTCCAGCACGAACGCTGGTCCAACTGAGGCGCCAGGTGGAAATGGCATGGCAAGCCGTTCCACAGGACTACATCCAGCATCTCTACGATCGTCTCCATGGGAGAATAGCAGCCTGCATTGCTGCGAAAGGTGGATATACACTGTACTAGTGCCGACATTGTGCATGCTCAGTTGCCTGTGTCGATGTGCCTGTGGTTCTGTCAGTGTGATCATGTGATGTATCTGACCCCAGGAATGTGTCAATAAAGTTTCCCCTTCCTGGGACAATGAATTCACGGTGTTCTTATTTCAATTTCCAGGAGTGTAGTAAAGCGTGAAGCATGAACACAGCTAATTGATCAAATAATTATTTTAATAATAGAATTTTGAATTTACAAATCCGTAGCGTTGAAGAATGCTGCCGATCTTGAATTTGCACTTCACATTAATACTGTCAGCTTTACAATTCAAGGGAAGTGTACCCTTAACGGTACCTCTAACAGTTTTTCAAAGGATGGTCATCAGGAGTGACGTTCACTCAGCTACTTAAGACAATTTCAGCCAAAATCATTCAATATCGGACATTACTTTGCTACATATAGGCCGGTACTCTTTGAATGATACGCTCAGTCGTTTCCACTACATTGTGAATTTGCACACATAATAAAATTGTAACTTGAAGAAAACTGAATGTGAGGGTGTTTTTTGTAACAGCTATCGAAGCGAAAAAAGTTATTTTTAGTTCTCTGTGTACCACGCAAAAACTAATGCTTGCAATAGGATGCGATTTACAGTTGTATGTTTGCAGGTCTAACTTAAAACATGATACTGCGTTCATTTTGACACGCCGGGTAGAATCAAAGTTGCCATAAAAGCATGCGCTGTTATCACCATAGGAAACTATGGCTTCCTGCAGACAATCAAATGTGCCGGCAGGACGACAAAGCTTGGTGAGACGCCGCCCGCGATGGCGTCGTTTATGCGCGGACGAATGCACGGGTAAAAGCTGGTCGCAGTATAAAAATGTACAAAGCAAAGATGTCTCTGGTACCAATTACGAATAAAGCATCTGAACCGCTTAAAAACCGTATTTCGCGGGAAGTGGCGAAAAAAATACATGTACGGGACAGCGGTTAAGTATGCGTGGCACTAGTTTTTTTTTTTTTTATGCCCGTTGAATGAAACTACGCGCGCAACTGTTATCATTTACCAAATTTTTAGCAAAGAGTGTTTATAAATGTGTTTTCAATCATTATAATTTCTCCGCCAACATAAACAAGTCCGGGCTTATCGCAGACAGTCCCTCCGTGCAATGGGCAACCTTGGATGCAGTCAGTGTGAAGAAAAATCAGGAAAAAAAAAACAGACTTGGGACAACTCTAAACCAATAGGCTATCTTCTCCTACCTGGTTTTATCGTCATTCCGGAAACGGCAGACTCTTTAGTTCATTATTCTTCATTCACTGAAAAGGTTTTGTTACTTGAAAACTATTACGGAATGAAAACTCATGTGCTGTAACATTGTATGATTTTAGGAAACACGTCTTCTCGCGACATCCGTCAGAATTCCTTGTCTATAAAACGACCTGTCTGCTAAAATATGAGCCCCATAAAACAAACTTCGCTCGTCTCGTGCCCCTTAGTATGTACGTCGCTTCTTTTCAAAGTAGAAACAGAGGCGACAGCAAGTGTCGATCTTGAGGTACTGTTGGCACGTTGTGTAGCTCTGTATAGTATTACTGACGCACAGACTGCACGTTTACACATATTCTGTCTATGGAAAACTCACGTACGCATAGTAGCTAGGGCGTCGTTGAAAAATTCTTCACACACAGTAAATATGACTGTTCCAAAACGATACAAATTGTTTTGTTGTAGTAAGATGGGTTACCTTTCGCACCACAATAGGATTCTTACTGAATACGTACACCCACGTAACAGGTAATTTTAAAAATGGTTCAAGTGGCTCTGAGCACTATGAGACTTAACTTCTGAGATCATCAGTCCCGTAGAACTACTTAAACCTAACTAACCTAAAGACGTCACACAGATCCATGCCCGAGGAAGGATTCGATTTTGCAACCGTAGCGGTCGCGCGGCTCCAGACCGTAGTGCCTATAACCGCTCGGCCACTCCGCCCGGCTAATTTTAAAAAGTTGGGCCTACTTGTATTGTGGCTGTAACGTCCCATTGCTCGATATGTTAACGTCACGTACCGTCCTGTTATGGTATTAAATTTATGTATATCGACTATGTTGATCTTTGCAAACAGACTCGTACATCGCTTTCCGCCCCATTTGCTGTTAATTTACAGAACATTTTTATTATAGTAATTAAAAAATCTTAACGGCCCTAAAGAGTATCTTCTTTTTAGTCTTGCTGAAAGTGACAGACCGTTTCGTATACTCGTTCGCTTTCATCTCGAGCTGTTACTGATGATTTTAAATCCTCAAAACAGTCTTAATCATCACTTACATCCTCATTTTAGCGTCCATTGTCCTTACCACCATTGGAGGTTGTAAAGGAGCATCGAACGTCAGTCTATTATTTGTCTCTTCATTTGGAAAGTTGTCTATGATATCTACAACGAAACTAAAACGTATAAATAAGAGCGCAAAGAAAAGTCAATACACTTCCATTTGCATGTGAAGTAACCGGAAAATAATGAATTTGGTCAGTCATGTCTTTCATAGCTCTCGTTTTTATACAGTTTCAATTTCACCGCCTTTCCATTCAAATCCAGGAAGTGCCGCACTGTAGCTCCTGGTAGCCGGTAAGTCGAGGTTACGTATGTACTTTCAGCTTAGGCTTGAAATTGCTGCAGAGCGAGTGACGAACAACCAGTGATCACGAGGACAGGCAAGTCTTAACTGCATACTTTCACTATATGTCCCACGTTCTCAAGCTAGGTCGTTTGTGGGAGTATCAGCGTGCTTCCCTTTTTAAACATAAAACGTGAAGCCAACTCGATGATGTTCTGTTCAGAGCGCTAATTACGAGTAATTTAAAGATTTGCATGAGTTTGTATTCATGGGTAGATAACACCTGAGAGCTCAATCTCAACTCGTTTACTTCGTCTTCCTGCATAATGTTTATGGGCAGAGATTCAACAGACCTCTATAGGCGGGGAGCTATAAGAGTCTAAACACTTGGAAGGCAAATACTGGTTTCGCCCACTCTTGTATAGTGCGAGTTTTTGTATCTCGCCTGGAAGGCGGCACGTGACTCGGCTCCTGTAAACTGAAAATGGTTCAAATGTCTCTGAGCACTATGGGACTTAACATCTATGGTCATCAGTCCCCAAGAACTTAGAACTACTTAAACCTAACTAACCTAAGGACATCACACACATCCATGCCCGAGGCAGAATTCGAACCTGCGACGTAGCGGTCACGCGGTTCCAGACTGAAGCGCCTAGAACCGCACGGCCACATTGGCCGACCCTGTAAACAGAAAGGTAGGCCGAATGTAGGTGCGAAGCCGTTCATCCATCAAATATATCTGTTAGTAGTTGGACAAATTATCATTGAAGTAACTTAAGTAACACAGTCTGTAATTCCTAGCCCCCTGTGAAGTAGAAACAATGTCGCTAGGTCGTCTCCTAGGAATTAAAAGGGCTGAATCTAGAGCGGAGCTCGTAGATCTCCACAGCGCCGGCTAGAGGGCGCTGTCGTCGGTGTCGGTGACGTAGTGCCAACCTATCAGAGCGCACCTACGTTGTGGCGTCGTAGCTATCGATCCCACACTATTGAGCAGACTCTCGCATCTGCGTACACGACACATATCATTCGCAAAACATCTATGAGTGAAAAACTCTGCCGCCCGCTGTGGCCAAGTGGTTCTAGGGTCTTTAGTCCGGAACCGCGCTGCTACTACGATCGCAGGTTCGAATCCTGCCTCTGGCATGGATGTGTGATGTCCTTATTTTAAAGACGTTTAAGTAGTTCTATGTTTAGGGGACTGATGGCCTCAGATGGCAAGTCTCATAGTGCTTAGAGCCACTTGAACCATTTTGAGAAACTCCCATATACTCGTATATAGCTTAGCCTTTGCACAGTCAAAAGTCACTCGCTTCAATAGAGAATGGACTTATATTATTTATGATACGTACGGGTTAAGAAATCTGATTCAGTATTGTGTTAAATTTTACTTTGTATTTAATTTTCCCTTATACGGAGATCGAGCTAACCACCATGAGCATCACACAAAGAGATACTGGACGCCAGTATGCTTCTGGAACTGCAAAGCGTAAAGCAAGCGATGAAAAGGAGAGAAAGACACATGTTATACACATCAAAAAAAGTTTTTCGTGACCCCGGTTCACAGAACGCCTGAAGATAGCCGTTGATTGTGGACACTGTATCGCAGACACAGTCCCTTTGACTGTTCAGAGGTGTCACTAAACCCGCTCAGTTACGTGGACAACCATTCATGAGCAGCGCCTATTAGACGGAGGCGGTCCGACTGCCGATCAGTTCCAATCATTCCATCAGGAAGGAAGTACATGGCTCGTGTTTTCTGTAGTTCAACCATTCCTAGACGGTCAAAGCCACACTTAGATCGCGACCGCATTGTTACTTTGTGCCAGGAAGGGTTCTCAACAGGGGAAGTGTCCAGACGTCTCGGAGAGAACATTGAGGACATGCAGAGAGACAGGAACAGTCGATGACATGCCCCGCTAGGGCCGCCCAAAGACTACCACTGCATTGTGTGATCGCTCCCTACGGATTGTGATTCGGAGGAACCCTGACAGCGACGCCACCATGTTGAATAATACTTTTCGTGCAGTCACAGAATCTCGTGTTACGACCCAAGCTGTGCGTAATAGGCTGCATGATGCGCAACTTCACTCCCGACGTCCATGGCGAGGTCCATCTTTGCAACCACGACATCATGCAGCGCGGTACAGATGAGACAAACAACATGCTGAATGGACCGCTCATGATTGGCATCACGTTCTCTTTACCGATGAGTGTCGCATATGTCGTCGGAGACGTGTTTGGAGGAAACCGGTCAGGCTGAACGCCTTACACACACTGTCCAGCGAGTACAGCAAGGTGGAGGTTCCCTGCTGTTTTGAGGCGGCATTACGTGGGGTCGGCATGCGCCGCTGGTGGTCATGGAAGGCACCGTAACGGCTGTACGATACGTGAATGCCATCCTCCAACTGACAGTGCAACCATATCGGCAGCATACTGGCGATGCATTCGTCTTCATGAACGACAATTCGCGCCCCCATCGTGCACATTTTATGAATGACTTAGTTCAGGATAACGCCATCGCTCGACTAAGGTGGCCAGCATGTTCTTCGGACGTGAACCCTATCGAACATGCCTGGAATAGATTGAAAAGGGCTGCTTATGGACGACGTGACCCACCAACCACTCTGTGGGATTTACGCCGAATTACCGTGGAGGAGTGGGAAACTCTGGACCGCAGTGCCTTGATGCACTTGTGGATAATATGCCACGACGAATACAGGCATGCATCAATGTAAGAAGACGTGCTACTGGGTATTAGAGGTACCGATTTGTACAGCAATCTGGATAAACACCTCTGAAGGTCTCGCTATGGTGGTACAACATGCAATGTGTGGTTTTCATGAGCAATAGAAAGGGCGGAAATGATGTTTGTGTTTCTCTCTGTTCCAATTTTCAGTACAGGTCCGCAACTCTCGGAACCAAGGTGATGCAAGACTTTTTGATATGTGTATTATATCTAAAATATGTAAACTGTCTGAGGTTTTTAATATTCGGAATAATTTTGCCGAATTTACAGAAAATTAAGTACAAAAAACAAAAGCTGTAGTTGACTGTAAGCACAACAGTTATACTTCAGAAGATTCATCAGAATAAGCAACTTTTTCCGATGTAGTTACGTTTTTCACAAGTTCAAATGGGTCTAATAACTATGGGACTTAACATGTGAGGTCATTAGTCCCCTAGACTTAGAACTACTGTAACCTAATCTAAGGACATCACACAGATCCATGCGACCATAGCAGCAGCGCGGTTCCTGACTGAAGCGCCTAGAACCGCTCGTCCACACCGGCAATTTAGAAATTTGTGGCAAGGACTGTGGGAGGAGACTGCTGAGATCGTCTGTCCCTAGGCTTACAGACTAATTAATTTAACATAACCCAGCTTACACCAAGGACAACATACACCGCTTTGCCCAAGGGAAGACTCGAACCTCCGACGGGGGGAGCGGCGCGAACAGTGACAAGACCCCTTTCTACAAGTGATACAGCAACTGAACAGACAGAAAGTCTTTCCAGTTCAGCCATATCGTCTCCAAGCCAAACTGAATTGTAAAGCGTAGGAAGTCCAATCGGACCAGAGTCCTCGTCTTCAAGACAAAGAAAAGTCGAAAATATGTTACAGGCTTCCAATGCTGCTCCATCTTGTGCAAGTGGAACACAAAGTGAAAGCAAACTGTATTCTAAAGACATTGATGACAGGCCAAATAACTTTGACAGAGACTACTGGATTATGAAAGGAAGTAGCAAAGTTCAGCATATGAACAGCAGTTTTTTGTCTTCAATGAAAATACAGGGTGCTCATAAACTTTCAAAACGCTGTAAAAATAGCATCACTGGTCAGAACGACGGCAAATGGCAATGGAATACTATTGGAGAAGGGGGAAAACGTATGGTTGAAGCAAAAAACAGGGTGAAAGTTGAGCAATATATGGCGCTGTATGTGTCCGAACACGTAAGTGAAAACACCTGTCAGGCCCACGACCAATTGAAGTTGGTATAAAAACGCCGGGTACATGGATTTTACTTCTTTCGCGTCTGCGACGTTCGACATGACTGCCTCAGTGCAGGATTGCGCTCTGATCGTAAAGCTGTGTTACAAGAATGCTGACTGTGGACACGTCGCTCAACAGAAGTTCCGGACACTGAAGACTTTGAAAACAGGCGTTGGTCCGTTGACTCTCGTGGGTGTGGAGAAAGTGATTTGGAAATTCGGAAAGACGGGTTCTTTTGGTGTGAAGCCTGGTAGAGGGAGGAAGCAAACTGATTCGACGTCAGTGGAAGCAGTGGCCACAGCAATGCAAAAGGAGACGAGTGGGGGTGTTAAAACGTGTAGTGTACGGACATTGGACATGCTCGTGAGCGCGGTGCGTAAGATCCTACGGAACATCCTTCTCTGCTATCCATTCAAAATTGCCCACGCGCACGAGTTGCTTCCTGTTGAGCTGCCAGCAAGGAGATCTTTACTTTAGAATTTCTTGCATTTAGAAATGCTTGCCTGTGGAAGATTTTATGGACAGACGAAGCATACTTCCATCTGACGGAATATATATATCATTAGACAGAATTTTCGAATATGAGCAACGGAAAATCCACACGTAAATCAACCAGTAACACATCATCCCGCAAAGATCACTATGTGGTGCTGATTTACGTCATCATTTATCATAGGGCCATATTTTTTCGAAGGGACAGCTGCTTCCGCCCATGTTAGCAGTACCATCACTGGCAATCGCTATGAGTGTCTTTTGCGCAACAACTTCATTCATTCCAGCTCTCCAACAGCGTGTGTGTGTGTGTGTGTGTGTGTGTGTGTGTGTGTGTGTGTGTGTGTGTGTGTGTGTGTGTGTGTGTGCGGGGGGGGGGGATCATTTTTAAGCAAGATGGCGTACCTTCCCGCACATTTCAAATCCAGTTAAGCAGCTGCTGAGGGGCCATTTCACTACAGCCTGACCGTCCCGATCACCTGACCTTTATTCGTGTGATTTCTGGCTGTGGGGCTATCTGAAAGATGTGTTTAGCGTTCCGAATGAGACATAGCTGCATTGTAAGCACGTATTGCGTAACACAATCTGGAAGTGACCCCGGAAACACTTCTATCAGTTGTGGAACATGTTGTTACTCGATTTCAACTTCTTGCAGAAAACGATGGACAGCATACTGAACATGTCTTGTGGTAGTCACACGGAAATCAATAAGCCCATTCGATTTTGACGGATGCTTTTTAGGCGATTTTGACCTCACGAGAATTAAAAGCCGATTTTTCCCATCCGATGTAATTTGACCTTGCCGTGGTGCATGGGCTAACGTGACTAACAGTGACGCGCCTGTACACCCATGCACACTGAGTAGTACAGTTTGTTTAACGTCAAACGTTCACCTTAGGCATTGTTGTATGATCCATTTGTCATTTGTAGTCAACCACTACTAAATTATGATGCTTACGGGACCATCTATCCCTACATTTTGTAACTATTTCTTTTTCTTCTGTCAGACGTCTTTCCCCTTCCGTTGCAATTTGACGTCATTCTGACCAGTGGTGTTATTTCTACACCGGTTTGAAAGCGTAACATTATTTATTAATCACCCTGTATATGTGTCTGTAGAAAGTCGATTTTCACATATAAACATAAACTGATCAATAAATCTTACTTGAGAGATTGGTTGTGTTATTCAGAAAGCAAAGGGCGACTGTTCTGTTTTGTTTCAAAGTGGCTGATTCTGACGGCCCGCCACAGTTTACGATAGACGGATTACATGACTGGAAGAATACAAATATTTTGTTGAAGAGACATGAAGTAAACAGTTCGCGTAGAAAAGCTATAATTTCCTTATTGGTTCTAAAAATAACAAGGATGCACTTCTCGCTTCTCAACTTTCAAGCCAAATTGAGAGCGAACAAAAGTTTTGGAGAACACTCTTAGAACGAGGAGTCCACGGGTGTACTGCCGGTTCATACTGTCCAACGGGCACAGTATTTCGGAGATCAGACATGTTGCCACCGTCAGGTGCGCTGACGAACTGAGCTGCTGAGCTGTCGCTGTCGCTATAATGACGGTCCTGTCTTGGCCCGAGTCGAAGGAGTTTAAGCTTAACTAAGCTATTCCTCCTCAATTCCTCGCTGTCAGGGATGTTTTGCCTCAGGTTTGAATTGGCCTCTTGTTATCTGTAAAAGAAAGAATTATCGGCCAGATGCCTCTGGCAGCTTCTTATTCTTCTTGTTGCTTCCGGACTGCCTGAACTGTATCTTCTTCAGGCGGGAGATGTCCTCTGGTGGAGTCTGCTGTTGGATGTACAGGACGACTTGGTCCGTCATGTACGTCCAGTCGTCGTCGGTGAAGATCGGATGCTCGTTTATCAGATACAGATCTGTACTCCGGGCGAGTTCCCTCCCGTTGACCTTCTGGTTTAGGGGTTCGCGCCTCCAGTGGAACGGATACGTTTCATGGGGTAGGGGATGGATAGGGATTGCCATGGTGGGGGTAGCTACCGTCGCGCAGGGATTCTGCGATCTTTGTGAGTTCCTCCCTCACACAATTCTTGTTGGAGAGGGCAGGCACTCGAACGGCTCATCTTCTTCTCTCTCGGTTTCCATGGGCGTCTCCTCTGTCGTCTGCGTTTCTGCAGAGGCAGAAGTGACGGCTGCCTCCAAGGGGGCCGTCTTCTTGTTGTCGGCGGTTGTCCCTGACTCCGTGACCACCTCCCTAGCAACCTGCGTTGCCGCGTCAGTCAGAGAGGCGGTCATTTGTGTTGCCGCGTCTGTCCCCGTACTGGTGGGGATCGGCGCCTCATCCGGTGTCGCGCGAGATGCGAGGTACAGGGCGACCCTCAGTTGTGTCACCTCGCGACACATCTCGTCGAGGCTACATCAGGGCAGCTCTCCCTTCCTCCATGGAATATTTGACAGCGGAGATGGTGTCCTCGTTGGCTTTCCGCAGTGCTTCGCGGAACACGCCCGCGTCGTCGTCGTCGTAGAGCAGCGCGCTTCCCCTACTAGAGTAGGAGGATGGGGTGTCCACCTTTGCTTCTTGTTGGGCCACCTCTTCGTGTGTGGTGGCCCCTTTCCGCTGCTTCCATGTCTTCAGATAGCGGCAGCTGCGCGAATTTGCGGCGTGCGAGCAGCCGCAATTTACGCACGTTGCCGCGATACCTCTTGGTTTGTTGCAGTTTCGCGTGTCGTGCGGTTTCCCGCACTTAACACACCCAACCGCGCAGTCGCAGGCCCTGGCTATGTTTCCTATCTTTTGACATTTATAGCACTGTAATTGCGCCACAAGCTTCTGCTACTTCTTCTTGTTGCCGCAACCGTTGCTCCCTTCTGCCTTTAGCAGGTGCTCAGCGGCAGCAATTTTGCCTCCTCCTCCATAATTACGTCCGGGCATGGGGTTGCGTGAGCGACGGTAACTAAGTGAGCTGCAGCGTGCGTGTACGGAGCTGGCTGGTGACGGTGGGCGGCAGCCTTACATCCCCCCCCCCCCCCCCCCCCCCACACCGACGGGCCGTTACAACAGCGGTCCGCGCGTCGGCAGCCGCAGACACGCAGGGGTTGGCGTCTGTGGCAGCGTCGGTGTAGTTGCTACGTCCACCCTGCTCACAAGATCGCTTCCGTTGCTGAGTGTCTTCTTAAAGATACTCAGTGCTGGTTCCCATGCGTTGCTAAGATTGTAACAGCACTCTCAGTTGATGAGTTCGTCACTGGTCCGAATTTTGATCGCTTCTGTGACGACGCCATCCCAGTATTTAGAAGTCTGGGCAAAGATCTTGGTACTATCGTAACCCATCTCCATTTTCGGACAAAAAGTGCTCTTTGACCTTCGACTTTTTAGGGTACTTCAGTAGTGAGTGCCTTTGATGTTTTCAGCAACGATCTTCGATGGTGCGCGCTGTCTGTCCAATATAAGTCTTGCCACACTGGAATCTGGTATACGCCGGCCTTCCGCAAGCCGAGATCATCTTTCCCACTTTCCAATAACGTTCGTGTTTTCTTGAGCGGTCAAAAGACAGTTTCAACTCGGTGATTCTTTAATATGCGTCCAATTTTCTCCGATAATGCGCCATTGCAACGAATAAATGCAGTGGATACTTCTTCCTATTTGACTTATTCTGTCTCCAAATGTTGTACAGTAATGGTGCAGCGGAGAGCGTGTGTACTCTGCCATTTCGAGTGCCCGTTCTTTCGGAATACGGTTCTGAGGTGGTCCAACTCCTGGGGCAGTTTCTCTGTGTCTGAGATGATGCACGCCCTGTGCACCAGCATCTTTAGACCCCAATTTCTCTGAGAAGGGTGGCAACAGCTGTCTGCATCGAAATACAGATGAGTGTGCGGTTTCTTCCTGTACACACCGTGACCCAACGTGCCTTCAGCTCTTCTCTTCAACATGACATCCAGGAAAGGGAATCTTCCTTCAAAACAGAAAAAACAAAAAAAGGTGAATGAACGAGTGTGAGAATGTGTTAACTATAATATGTATGAGTGTGTACAATGTATATTTCGTGTGAATGTGTGAGCGAATGGGGATAAATAAAAAAATAAAAAATAACATGCAGCCAATGTCTTTTTAAATCATTTAAAATTATAAATGAACAACACAACCAAAAAGCAATTGTTTTAATGTCAATTATATAATTGTAGGCGTTGCCACATGGCTTGAACTTCTATTTTCAGACTGGGCAGTCCTAGATGCCCCAATATATTCTGCAGCGGCTCAGGAACTCAGTTCGTTAGCGCATCTCATGATGGCGACATATCATGCCTGTTGGACACTATGAACCGGCAGTACACCAGTGGACTCTTCGATTAAGAAATACGCCGGGAGAAACTGAAGAATCGCACTCTTAGAACGAATTGTTTCATTTACAAACTTTTTAGCTTAACGACGACTAGCATTTCGAGGTAGTGATGAAAATGTTGGGTCACCCCACAATGGAAATTATTTGGGTTTATTAGAATTAGTAGCAAATTTGATGTGTTTCTGCTTCAACATATACGTATTCATGCAAATAAAGTAAAGTGATATACGTCATATTTGTAAAAAAACAACGTGAGAGGTGCATCAGCCATACTGTATCATATTATTTGTGAAATTAAGAGATTCAAATACTACACAGTCTCACTGGATTCTGCTTCTGATACATCTCACGTAGATCAAGTGATTCTGATACTGTGGGGAAATTGCATTAATGTCGAAGATTGTCGTGGGCAAAGCAATGACAATGCCAGTAACTTGAGTAGCAGGTACACCGGCTTACATGCGCGAGTTAAAGATATAAAGAAGTACGCTGACTATATTCCCTGTTTTTCGCATTCGCTAAATTTGGTAGCTAAGTGTGCTGCAGAAGGTTGTACATAAGCATTACTTTTCTTTGATATCCTTGAGAGACCCTGTGCATTTCTTCCGGTTCTGGCTATTGACGTGGCCTTCTCATGAAATTGAAAGTACTAGAATTCCGATTTTGAAAAGGTTATAGGACACTAGGTGATCGGCCAGAGCTGATTGTACGAAGGCTCTTTCATTTGTTTTCCATAAGATCAAACAAGTTTTGAATGACATATCTACTAATATGCGTCAAAAGATACAGCGCCGCAATCAGGGTTATAGTCTGGTTTTCAAAATTAGTAAGCTGGAAACGGCAATAATGTGTGTCCCATGGAACAGAATACTAGAAGAC
Organism: Schistocerca gregaria; assembly: GCF_023897955.1. Lineage (NCBI taxonomy): Eukaryota > Metazoa > Arthropoda > Insecta > Orthoptera > Acrididae > Schistocerca > Schistocerca gregaria. The sequence continues at coordinate 102,065,333 of NC_064920.1, forward strand.
TAGCAAGCGACTAGCGTTTCGCTACAGTCGTCTGATCGAGATCTGAGCACCGGATACGCCCCTTCTAAATCCTTACATGAACATTTCCAAGCAATGATTTTCACATTTTCAGAAATTAAGGTAAAAGCCAAATCCCTAACTAGCTCGCAAGAACATCAGCAACAAATTTCAAGACGACAAGAACGAAATACGAAGTACGACCATTTTAGTGAGTCAATTACACTCGATGAAGCTGTAGAAAATCAAACACCTGGAGAACATTTAGAATTTCTGGTGCTTATTGTGATAATTGACAACGTACGGGTTGCATTAGCTAAACGCATGGATAAATACCATCACCCGACTAATGTTTTCGGAATATTTTGTGACTTTAAATCTCGTACAGCAGAAGAGACTTTGAAAGGAACACCTAGCATCGCGAAAGCTTACCCAGATAATTTAGAAGAGTTGCTCTTGCCAAATACGGTCGCCCTTGCCAAACACGCTTGCCAATATAGTGCATACTATGGTATTTTTTATGTCAATAGCAATTAGCACATAGATTTAATACGTGAGTAATTGTTAATGGTGATGTGCTTTATGCCCTAAAGTAGTGATTAATTTCAAGAATGAGATTTTCACTCTGCAGCGGAGTGTGCGCTGATATGAAACTTCCTGGCAGATTAAAACTGTGTGCCCGACCGAGACTCGAACTCGGGACCTTTGCCTTTCGCGGGCAAGTGCTCTACCAACTGAGCTACCGAAGCACGACTCACGCCCGGTACTCACAGCTTTACTTCTGCCAGTATCCGTCTCCTACCTTCCAAACTTTACAGAAGCTCTTCTGCGAACCATGCAGAACTAGCACTCCTGAAAGAAAGGATACTGCGGAGACATGGCTTAGCCACAGCCTGGGGAATGTTTCCAGAACATTCGTGCTTCGGTAGCTCAGTTGGTAGAGCACTTGCCCGCGAAAGGCAAAGGTCCCGAGTTCGAGTCTCGGTCGGGTACACAGTTTTAATCTACCAGGAAGTTTCATATCAGCGCACACTCCGCTGCAGAGTGAAAATCTCATTCTGGAAACATCCCCCAGGCTGTGGCTAAGCCATGTCTCCGCAGTATCCTTTCTTTCAGGAGTGCTAGTTCTGCATGGTTCGCAGAAGAGCTTCTGCAAAGTTTGGAAGGTAGGAGACGGATACTGGCAGAAGTAAAGCTGTGAGTACCGGGCGTGAGTCGTGCTTCGGTAGCTCAGTTGGTAGAGCACTTGCCCGCGAAAGGCAAAGGTCCCGAGTTCGAGTCTCGGTCGGGCACACAGTTCTAATCTGCCAGGAAGTTTCAGTGATTAATTTGTTTAAATTAGTTACGGGAATGAAGCTGGGTGACGCCACCGACAACCATCAAAATTTCGTAGCAGTTTTGACTTGAAAATGGCAGGATGTGCTCCTGTCTAAATGTTGGTGGTTGTGGACGACGTCACCTGGCTGTATTCTGGTAAATTCTTTAAACATTATAAACCCCGGGACAAACTAAGGTTTAACAATGATCAATTTGTATACATAAGAGATTACATAATTTCATTTCCAAATTGTATTACCTGCGTTTATGGAACAAATAAATATTTAAAATAACGTGAAATTTTTCGTTTGCTAGTTCAAAATAATGTCAGGATATTTCATTCCTGCCCGCATCTCGTTGTCGTGCGGCAGCGTTCAAGCTTCCCACGCCCGGGTTCCCGGGTTCGATTCACGGCGGGGTCAGGGATTTTCTCTGCCTCGTGATGGCTGGGTGTTGTGTGATGTCCTTAGGTTAGTTAGGTTTAAGTAGTTCTAAGTTCTAGGGGACTAATGACCATAGATGTTAAGTCCCATAGTGCTCAGAGCCATTTGAACCATTTCATTTCTATTTACTCTAAGCAGTTCAGCACTCTACCATTTTTGGCAGTTAGTGGGATTGACAGTCATTGTATTATGTCACTGGCTGTGTCTGTTTGCTGTTTATGGTGGGAGCTAAATGTTTCGTTTCAATGAGATTGAGGTATTCTATGAACTTAGTATTTAAATAGCTTCCTGTCTGTCCAGTTGTATGTTCCTTCGCATCTACCTCATTTTAACTTATAAACACCTGAACAGCTAGATTTACAGAACTGGTCTAGGGAACGACCAATTCGTGATCGTATTGTGCTATGTGTTCTCAACCTTACGCTTAGATTTCGTTTTCGCCATGCGTAAAGTTTGGTTTGAAAAATATTAGCACCTTATTTTTTTTTAAAAAAGACACTTAAGAGCACCTTAGTACTCAAAACAGATAAAGGCAGTATGGTTGTAATCAATTCCAAGACAGTCTGTATAAAATTCAAGTTTTTCTATGAAAATAGCATTGTTCACGAGGAAAAACATCCTAGAAATCGATTCTTGTCCTGATTAGGAAATACTTGCATAAAACTGAAATTTTACCTGACAAAAGATAGAAAACGTTTTGCCGACGATGAGCCTACTTGTATCTAAATTATATGCCCAAAGAAATATTCATAAAGAAAGCACACCTCTCGGACCAACAATAAACTGTATGAATAACCCTGTACTCAATCTAAGAAAAATGTATATTATATCTTACTTAGAACTATATGCACAAACTTCAGTTAAGAATAACGGATTCATGAGACATGACTCAGCAACTTGAAGATGTCTGCTTCCCTAACGACATAAAAGTTATTTCCTTAGAAGTAACCAACATTTACACAAATGTGATACTTGATGAAGCCATTAAAGTAATAGAACATAATTTACATATACCTAGTAATATGACCGCAATAGCTGGTGACGTATTACTTACTTTATTAAAATTAGTACTCTCCCAAAATTATTTCAGGTTTAAGAACCAGCTCTAAGTACAAGAATAAGTTATTATAATATGAAACTGCCTTGCTGATACAATATATCCATGATGATTGTGTACTAATATTTGTTATTGTTGCAGGTATGTCGATGACGGAATATTTTATCTGACTGATCAGTAAAATACATGAACAACGTAATAAGATATATGTTGTAGATCTTGAAATTACAAAATTCTGCCTTCCAGAGAAAGACAACCACAGACAGCATAATTAACAATACGAAAACACGTACAGGGAATATTTTTGGACCTTCAATAAGAAACTAATAAAATATTCACTAAATGAAGAACACAGTGTCTGAAACAGAAACGTTAAAATAGCCACAATACAGCAAAAAACAATGGTTACGATTGCTCCTCGGTCGAAAAAATTTAAACTAAAAAGCTGCCTAAAGAAAAACCGGAGCCTTACCAGGGGTACATTACAACAGAGAGATTTTCACAAAATAGCACACTTGCGCTTCATAGAAACGTACCGTAGCTGAGAATAAGCATCAGAACACACAATACAGCACGATGATTATTTTTTTCGTACCCATACCATTCCTGTAAATTTAGCCATTAATGTGTTTATAAATCAAAATTCGATAGCTGTGTCTATATGTATGCATAGGACTTGAAAGTCTACCCCTTGTTTGTTAAGCTGATTAATTTTCATTCAAGAAGTATCTCCCTTTAGTATAAGCGGACGCAGTGCTCCATGGTTCCCATTTCTACCGCCGTGTATCTAATTTTTTCAACTAGGCCCAATAAATTGAGATACGGGTAATCAAACCCGCTAGAAAAGATAATATTCTAATTTAAAAAATGAAGCAACGGATAACGCAACATCGGTGAATAGCCATGGAACAATATGTGCACATTAGAGACGGTAAGACATTCTTTTTTCTGATACTATGAATTCAGTTAGTCGCATGAAGTGCGTTTATATTCACGTCTATTTACACTTATATATTATATGACGTTCAGAACTACAGTGTTACAAGTAGATATAATATTGATAAAACCTATTCAAATTCAGTGCTTGTTGTCGTTGGTTTCATATCGATATATACGTCGTTTCATGTAAGCCACATCGGTAATTTTAACCACGTACACACTAGACACAACAGCATAACTGCCATACGAAAGTGGCAATCTATATTTTACAGAACAAGATGGCGTGGTTCAGGCGATGAGAGAATATGTGGGAGAAATGTTACACTAATTTACATCTTACGAGACGGTTTGGGTTTACGTGGCTTACCGCGATGATTGTGGACAATACTGCTTCAGCTGAGATCCACCACTTCCTTCTCCACCAGAGATATTGTGAGGTCTGAATTGTTCCCGAGGTAAATCCATTCCCTGTTATTTTCTTTCCTTTATTCATTTACTTTTGTCTAGGATGTTTAGACCTATCAGATACTCTCTTGTACATAGCACGGGTTCCTTAAAGAAATTCTTCACAATGAACATGGTAGTGTGCTTAGTACATGATTTGTACTGAGCAATAACTGTGTTTCTGGTAAATAATAGACATATTACAGAAATGTCTGCTCTGCTAATTGTGTTAACTCAGCATAAGAAGTCAGACAACCAACAGACAAAGCGAACGTAGGTATCACACGTACCAATATGTGAGTAGTTTCGGTTACCTTGGTCTGAGTAGAGATGTGGCAGCACCATTGGATGGTCTAGGTTTTGTTTTGTTTTTAGTGATTGTATCTTCGAATTTCCGAATAACGATGATGAAGGCAATGTTATTGCTCTTTAATTCCCACAATGGGTTTCTAATCCTACAAGCGTGCTCTGACGCTGAAGTTTTTGTTTGTTACTGCGCATGCGCCATCACACATACACAGCCCGCTGCCACCAGTGTAAATTCAGTGTTGAGTGAGACCTAGCAGATGACGGATGTTCCAAACTGTGAGACGCCATTGTTTAACTAATTGGACAGAAACAAGATTAAAAGCGTCACTGTGACTCAGCAGGACACATTGTCTCTGAGTGTGAACCACATGTATGTCGAAATGGTACATAGGGGCGAATTTTACCAATGGAAGACGCTATACGGGAATAATTGTTAGAAGAACATTTCTTTAAGGCCATTTCTTTTTCTTTAGGGCCATTGCTTTTCCTTGTGTACATTAATGATCTCACATCAGTTACACTACCAGAAGCAGAGTTCGTTTTATTTGCAGATGACACGAGTATTGCAATAATAGTATGTCGAGTGTAATTCTAGAAAGATCTGCTAGTGATATTTTCATGGATATTAATAAATGGTTTAAAGCCAACTCACTGACATTAAACTTCGAAAAGAATCACTATATGCAATTCAGAACCTGTAAGAGGTTTCCACCCAGCATATGTGTAAAGTATGAAGAAGAGCAGATAGAAGAGGTTGACAGTCTTAAATTCTTGGGATTACAAATTAATAACAAATTCAGTTGGCAGGAGCACTCCACAGAACTGAAGATACGCCTTAACAAATCTGTATTTGCAATTCGAGTGTTAGCAGACACTGGCGACATAAAAATCAAAATGCTTGCATACTTTGCTTGCTTTCATTCCATAATGTCATATGGTATAATATTTTGGGGTAACTCTTCAAGTCAAATAAAAGTTTTCAGATACGTCATATTTGGGGAGTAAATTCATGGACGTCCCGTAGAAACCTATTCAAAAAACCTGGTATACTATCTACTGCCTCTCAGTATATTTACCCCTTAATGAAGTTTGTTCTAAATAATATATCTCTTTTTTCAAAAAAACAGCTCAGCTCATACATACAATACCAGGAACAAAAATTATTTTCACAAGAACTTAAAAGCACTTACTTTAGTTTGAAAACGGGTCCACTACTCAGGAACACTCGTTGTTGTTGTTGTTGTTGTCTTCAGTCCTGAGACTGGTTTGATGCAGCTCTCCGTGCTACTCTATCCTGTGCAAGCTTCTTCATCTCCCAGTACCTACTGCAACCTACATCATTCTGAATCTGCTTAGTGTATTCATCTCTTGGTCTCCCTCTAAGATTTTTACCCTCCACGCTGGCCTCCAATGCCAAATTGGTGATCCCTTGATGCCTCAACACATGTCCTACCAACTGATCCCTTCTTCTATTCAAGCTGTGCCACAAATTTCTCCAAAATCCTATTCAATACTTCCACATTAGTTATGTGATCTACCCATCTAATCTTCAGCATTCTTCTGTAGCACCACATTTCGAAAGCTTCTATTCTCTTCTTGTCCAAACTATTTATCGTCCATGTTTCAATTCCATACATGGCTACACTCCATACAAATACCTTCAGAAATGACTTCCTGACACATAAATCTATACTCTTCAGAAACGCTTTCCTTGCCATTGCCAGTCTACATTTTATATCGCCTCTACTTTGACCATCATCAGTTATTTTGCTCCCCAAATAGCAAAATTCCTTTACTACTTTAAGTGTCTCATTTCCTAACCTAATTCCCTCAGCTTCACCCGACTTAATTCGACTACATTACTTTATCCTTGTCTTGCTTTTGTTGATGTTCATCTTATACTCTCCTTTCAAGAAACGATCCGTTCCATTGAACTGCTCTTCCAAGTGCTTTGCTGTCTCTGACAGAATTACAATGTCATCGGCGAACCTCAAAGTTTTTATTTCTTCTCCATGGATTTTAATACCTACTCCGAATTTTTCCTTTGTTTCCTTTACTGCTAGCTCAATATACAGATTGAATAACATCGGGGAGAGACTACAGCCCTGTCTCACTCCCTTCCCAACCACTGCTTCCCTTTCATGTACCTCGACTCTTATAACTGCCATCTGGTTTCTGTACAAGTTGTAAATAGCCTTTCGCTCCCTGTAATTTACCCCTGCCACCTTCAGAATTTAAAAGAGCGTATTCCAGTCAACATTGTCAATAGCTTTCTCTAAGTCTACAAATGCTATAAACGTAGTTTTACCTTTCCTTAATCAAGCATTTAAGATAAGTCGTAGGGTCAGCATTGCCTCACGTGTTCCAATATTTCTACGGAATCCAAACTGATCTTCCCCGAGGTCGGCTTCTAGTAGATTTCATTCGTCTGTACAGAATCCGCTTTAGATTTTGCAGCCGTGACCTATTAAACTGATAGTTCGGTAATTTTCACATCTGTCAACACCTGCTTTCTTTGGGATTGGAATTATTACATTCTCCTTGAAGCCTGAGGGTATTTCGCCTGTCTCATACATCTTGTTCACCAGATGGTAGAGTTTCGTCAGGACTGGCTCTCCCAAGGCCGTCAGTAGTTCTAATGGAATGTTGTCTACTCCCGGGGCCTTGTTTCGACTCAGGTCTTTCAGTGCTCGGTCAAACTCTTCACGTAGTATCTTATCTCCCATTTCGTCTTCATCTACATCCTCTTCCATTTCCATAATATTGTCCTCAAGTACATCGCCCATGTATAAACCCTCTATATACTCCTTCCACCTTTCCGCCTTCCCTTCTTTGCTTAGAACTGGGTTTCCATCTGAGCTCTTGATATTCATAGAAGTGGTTCTCTTTTCTCCAAAGGTCTCTTTCATTTTCCTGTAGGCAGTATCTATCTTACCCCTAGTGAGATATGCCCCTAGATCCTTACATTTGTCCCCTAGCCATCCCTGCTTAGCCATTTTGCACTTTCTGTCGATCTCATTTTTGAGACGTTTGTATTCCTTTTTGCCTGCTTCATTCACTGCATTTTTATATTTTCTCCTTTCATCAATTAAATTCAGTATTTCTTCTGTTACCCCAGGATTTCTATTAGCCCTCGTCTTTTTACCTACTTGATCGTCTGCTGCCTTCACTACTTCATCCCTCAAAGCTACCCATTCTTCTTCTACTGTATTTCTTTCTCCCATTGCTGTCAATTGTTCCCTTATGCTCTGCCTGAAACACTCTACAGCCTCCGGTTCTTTCAGTCTATCCAGGTCCCATCTCCTTAATTTAGCACCCTTTTGTAGTTTCTTCAGTTTTAATCTACAGTTCATATCCAATAGATTGTTGTCAGAGTCCACATCTGCCCCTGGAAATGTTTTACAATTTAAAACCTGATTCCTATATCTCTGTCTTACCATTATATAATCTATCTGATACCTTCTAATATATCCAGGCTTCTTCCCTGAATACAACCATCTTTCATGATTGTGCTCTGTGCAAAATTCTACCAGGCGGCTCCCTCTTTCATTTCTTACCCCAAATCCATATTCACCTACTACGTTTCCTTCTCCCCCTTTTCTTATTGCCGAATCCCAGTTACCCATGGAACACTTATCTTCAATAATTTGCCAGCAAACATAAAAAATGTAGTTACAAACAAGGATCAGTGTAAAAGGAGCCTGAAAGACTTACTAGTGGCCAACTCCTTCTACTCCATTGACAAATTTTGTAATTGAAACAAATGATGATTGTATATATTCATACTATTAGTTTTCCACATCCACGAGGATCTCCTCATCACGGATCTATGGAACGAAAAAACTAATATACTATAATCTAATCTATTCGGGAAAGTGACTTACTTGACTTTCCTTATGGAAGTGGTTCTCAAGCTGAATCTCCAGCAGCAGATATGCACGTGCCGAAACTGATAAGTCTGCGGAATTCCGGACACCGATGAAGAAAATACTCTCGTCCACAGTAAGAACGGTCATTGTTGAAATGCAGGTGTCCTTAACAGAAGAGGCCTACCTGTTGCCAGTAACATTATAGTCAGTATTCCAACAGTGAGGAAATAACGAATGAATCGGTTTATTAATAATTGAGAACCCCTCAAAATACTTGTATAATATGTGCCATTCCATTAAATGAATAGCTCTCTATGTACTGAAGTTACAAATAAATTCTTTAGATTCGGAATACGTTCAAGTTTCCTCATTGAAAAGCAGTTTTTACTTAGTAACGAATTTTGGATTGATAGTAATACACCCAAATTCTGAAGGTGGCAGGGGTAAAATACAGGGAGCGTAAGGCTATTTACAATTTGTACAGAAACCAGATGGCAGTTATAAGAGTTGAGGGACATGAAAGGAAAGCAGTGGTTGGGAAGGGAGTGAGACAAGATTATAGCCTATCCCCGATGTTATTCAATCTGTACATTGAGCAAGCAGCAATGGAAACAAAAGAAAAATTCGGAGTAGGTATCAAAATCCATGGAGAAGAAATAAAAACTTTGAGGTTCGCCGATGACATTGTAATTCTGTCAGAGACAGCAAAGGACTTGGAAGAGCAGCTGAACGGAATGGACAGTGTCTTGAAAGGAGGATATAAGATCAACATTAACAAAAGCAAAAAGAGGATAACGGAATGTAGTCGAATTAAATTGGTTGATGCTGAGGGAATTAGATTAGGAAATGAGACGCTTAAAGTAGTAAATGAGTTTCGCTATTTGGGGAGAAAAATAACTAATAATGGTCGAAGTAGAGAGGATATAAAATGCAGACTGGCAATACAAGGAAAGCGTTTCTGAAGAAGAGAAGTTTGTTAACATCGAGTATTGGTTTAACTGTCAGGAAGTATTTGTATGGAGGGAAGATTTGTATGGGGTGTAGTCATGTATGGAAGTGAAACGTGGACGATAAATGTTTAGACAAGAAGAGAATAGAAGATTTGAAACGTGGTGCTACAGAAGAATGCTGAAGATTAGATGGGTAGTTCACATAACTAATGAGGAGGTATTGAAAGAATTGGGGAGAAGATACATTTGTGGCACAACTTCACCAGAAAAAGGGATCGGTTGGTAGGATATATTCTGAGGCAGCAAGGAATCATCAAATTAGTATTGGAGGGCAGCGTGGGGGGTAAAAATCGTAGAGGGAGACCAAGAGATGAATACACTAAACAGATTAAGAAGGATGTAGGCTGCAGTAGGTATTGGAAGATGTAGAGCTTGCCCAGAATAGAGTGTCATGGAGAGCTGCACTAAACCAGTCTCTGGACTGAAGACCACAACAACAACAATAATACTGATAGAAGAAGCACATGACAGAAGTGCAATATGATGCGTTTAATATACGAGACTTTAATTTCATTACAAAATATTACATATTCAGGCAATTTCTCCAGCTAGTGACTGAGGATCACTGATTCTAGTGTACAGTTACTGTGGCAATTTCAAAGCGTTACTCTACTAGGGTTATGTTAATAAGCATGAATTTCTGGTGAACGTGCTATCGTATTGCTGAGTTTACTATGTTAATAAGGTGTTCGCCAAGAATTTTAGATTAATTCTCCCTGTATTGCAATATTCCTGCCTACGGTTACTGAAGAACTTTTGCTTTCCTCGCAGGAACTGCAGTGCTAGCTACTCTCGAAATGGCGGCCAGAAGGGACCTGTTACGATGTGTAGCGCGACACCACGCCATCTGCAAGGTTTTCAGGATGACACCATTCACAATCAACAGTGAGAGGTGTGAACTACGGACTACACGCACTGGTACACTGTACGCTGTGGCTGTTCTGATCTTGAGTGTGGCAACAGCAGCGATTCCCATAAAATGGCTGCAAGGTTTCACTTCGGAAGCAAAGCATACCTTGAACTTCGTGTGGCTGGTTACCTATGTGGCGACCAACCGCGCCACCCTAGTGACGGCAGTCGCGGCAGACCTATTTCAGAACACACGCAAGTACCAGAGGATCCTCGCTCTGTTGTCTTATCGAGACGGCAGCGTTCTGGAACTTCGCCGTTCCTCTGGTGTGGCAGTGAAGATCTCCAGCGAAGTGGTGTGCATGGTGTCCCTTTCGTTACTCGTACTTGCTGTAACGTTGGACTGTCTGGAATACGAGCCCATCTGGTCATTTGCGCTTATACTGTTCACCAGTATTATTCCACAAATAGCTCTTTCCAGATACGTAGGGCTCGTTCTTCTGGTGTGGAGTGACTTACGCCGACTGAACCAGTGTCTGAGAGCTACGGCAACAGCGAGATGCCAGCGGCGACCTCTTGCAGGTCGCTACCGGCAGCTGAGGAGAGTTTACGCCGCACTGTGCCACCTCTCCCAGGAGGTTCTTTCGGCCCACCAGGCGTTCTTAACGTTTCTCATACTCACTTCACTCTGCAGTGTTTCTTGGAATTTAGTAGCCGAAATTTTATCACAGCGCCATGAAAGCCTAGCGGTACCGTATGTTTTGTTTCTGTCGTGGCGATCGTCACAGGTGTTTATGGTGACAGCGGCCTCGCACGCGCTATCAAGCGAGGCGGCTCAGACGGCTCCAGTCCTGTGCCGGCTGCTCCTGAGTTCGACTCTCGGCAGCGCAGAAGCGGTGGAGCTGCGCCGTTTCTGCCATCTAGCACGCAGTCAGAGCCCCGGTCATCACCTGTATGGCATCACGCCCTTGGGTCTGCGATTCCTTCTGGTCTCCTTCTCTTTCATCACAACTTGCACCGTGATTCTGTTAACTTTCTGAGCAGTGTTCTCAGATATCGCTTGTTCTGAAAATCATAATTACATTACTACTTAGCGTGAAGTATAATGCACTGCTTTCAGTAAACGCGTTGTTATGAGTACGAGTTTCTGGAACACATCGCCTGTTATATCAATTTATACCTGACAAATTGGTCACTACTTAATATCTGTAATATTGTAACGTTTATGCTATTAATTTTATAATAATTGCACATCACTTTAGAAATAAAAATACGGTACATACATAATTTACAAATTTACAGATATATTGCACTGGTGTCCAAAACTAAAGCAACAAACCACTATGTTCTTTTCCTGTGTCTAATTGATGATATAATCGTACAAACTGTCAACAGATGACCGAACGATCGTGTTCTACGCGGAAGGTGGCTTTCTGGTCAACGGATAACAACGCCAAAGATGACGCCAAGGTACCTATCAAACGGGTTAGTGCTTGCTGTAACACCACGATGAACCCAAAAACCCAGTTAGGAAAGACCATCATGATGTAAAGGAAAAATTATCCTGATACGTGCGACAACTTTACCGATGATATAACACGAGAAAGTCTTGATAAACACCAACATTAAGCATTAAAGAGTGTGTTTTGGTAGAAACGAAGAAGAAAGGAACGTCATCTTTAGTTATTTCCCAAACATTTATGTAATAATTGCAAATTAATACCATGAAAGTTAAGTCCAAAGAAATGTCGGTCAGAGATAACTTTTATGTGGAAGAGAGTTGTAAACGCAACGAAGAAATTCACTGCGTATACAATACTCATTCTCGGAAAAAATAAGTCGCTTCCTAGCTATCGTGCTATCCAGTCATAAGAGAGCAGCTCTTGCCATAGTTGAGCGAACGGAGTGCGACGAGATTTTTTTACTTTCAAGAGTCGTTGTTGCGTGAGGTAAACGCAAGGATTTTGTGAACTGATATTCAGATTAGAGACTTGAATCGAGATAGTATGCTGACTGTGTGTACCGAATTGTTGGACTTTATTAACGGGCGTAGGCAATATTGGACTCAACATCCATATAAGTGAACTTATAGAAAGGAATGGACAAAGTTTCAAAAGACTAAAATACAGTTTAGTCTCGAGTAGGAGACACTGACACGAATACATGAAAAAAAAAAAAAAATACGCCCAGGGTTAAAGCTGTCATAATTGTCACGATACTTGAAACTAACAGAACTGCCAGTGCTAATTAACCGTGTGTGCGTGTGGCGTGATGTTTATAAAGTATTTAGCGAAAAGTAACAACAAAATTGTTCATGGAAAGTGGAAATTCAACGTGTCGCCTCCATCATTCTATGAATATTTGGTAATGGATTATCAGAAGTTGATGAACATTGACTACTTGGAAGTAAATTCGTGGACTGTTAGTTGTGACAAGGAAGATTTGGACATACATAGTATTACGACGCAAAACAATTAAGACATTGTTAAAAAGTATCTGTGGATCTCGTGTCATATAGCGCGAACGATTTTACTTAGCAACTAACAAACAACGACCAATACGATCTGCAATTGAACTTTTTTCTCGCTTTTGGTGATGTGGACGATGGGCATGTGGGAAGATTCATCAATTACTGCACTAAAGTGTAAACCGGGCACATAATAATTCAATTTCAAACCATAAGAGATAATCAGAGTACTCAGTTCGCATTGATAAGGATACTGTGTAGACTCGCAATCAATCTTTAATCATTACGCGAGGAACGATTTCTTAAGAGTTTTTTCAGACCTTTCCTCTCGTTAACCGACGGAGACATCCATCATTGCGCATCGCGTCTCGACTCCACCGAACGAGCTGTAGCAGTAACAGCTCTACGGCGTCGACGACACCAGCACGAGGCGGAGAGGGGACGTCACATTGCCTCATAGCACCGCATCCACAGTCGGTGTTTACAGAGTCACAGACAGTGCACTACGGCACGGAGAACACGCCTACCAGACTGTCTGCTGTGGGCGGTCATAGGAAGAATGGAAGCAGAACAGTCGCAAAATGGTGTGGCCCAATGGCTTAATGTGAATCACACTGTTGTTTGTCGGACGTGTCGACAGTTTACAGAGAGCGAAACTGTATCCCGAAGACCAGGGCAGGGCCGACCACGCGTGGCCTCAGAAAGAGAGGACCGTTATTGGGCTGTAAGGGCACTACGTTACTGCCATAGCACTGCACGGCAACTGGCATCTGATCTCGCAGCATCCTCTGGATGTGTTACATCGTGGCAAAGGCTGTACAGAAGGCTTCGGCAGAGTGGCCATTATTGTCGAAGACTTGATGTATGTGTGCCTCTGACGCTTCTTCACGGAAGGGAACGTCTAGTGTGGAGTCAACTTGTCACCTCGACGGTCGAACTGGGGGGGGGGGGGTCAATGTTCTTTTTACAGATGAGTCCCCATTTGGTCTGGAGTGTGATTCTCGACAGATTCTCATCTGGAAGGATTGTGGAACACAATCTCTGGATCCAAACATCGTAGAAAGAGAGGGATATCGAGAAGTATCACAAACTTTATGGGCGAGGATAATGTTCACCACTCGAATATCTCTTCATGAAACTTGCAGGTGAATCGGAAAGGGTTATATGCGCTCAGGTATGGTGACGAGGTATTATTGCGAGATGCTGTGCGCCCAGACTTCGTGGTGATGGACGATAACGCTCGACCTCGCAGAGCACTAGTGGTTGATTTTTTTTCTTGAAAACGGACTGCACGCATGTTGTGGACTGCTCGCTCTCCCCATTTAAATCCCATAGATCACGTCCGGGATTCAGCATCCGACAATCACTCTCCAATACTGGTGAGCAGCTCCACGGGAAGAATGGGCGTTATTGTCTCAAGAGGACATTGATGACGTTATTCATAGCATGTTCTGCCGCTATCAGGCATATATTGCTGCCAGAGGCAGTCACATATCACAGTGAGCACATTAAGCAGTTGTTTGAATATCTATAGTGGCACTGCATTTTTGCTTCTCTAGGTACTTTGTCTGCTTAAGGCTAACAAACTACCAGAAATTTAATGAAAATTATAGTGGTTAATGTCGGTTGTTCTTCATACAGGCAAGGCCACTTTCTTCACACTCTGACCAACTGAAAAAAATGCAGAATATCTTTTTTAAGCAAGGTAACAAGGGTCTTTCAAGACTTTTTTAGCCTGTGGACGAAAACGCGGCATGACCGAAAGGGAGCACCAGCAAACAAACAAGACGGACGAATGGGAAAGGAAGTACATGCACGATGACAGACGACCGAGCAAGACACTAAGGACAACAACAAGCAAAAAGCAACGGGGTCACAAGTGAAAACCTAACGAAATCAACAATGTCTACTCGTACACGGAAGTAAGCAAATTACACACGATGTCTCTGGAGAGGCATCGAGAGACTCGTGCGAATATCAGACTGAATCGTTGAGTGAGAGTCAGGTGCTTAAATACACGATAAGGTACGTCGCTATTGGCCGCTGGGACCAAGTGGCCCGCAGTGGCACTCTCACATTATATGTGGGCCAGGAGCGCGCGCAGCCACAGCTTAAGGCGCGATGGCTGCAGTGACCTCCAGTGGTAACCGAGGTCCATTCCGTCTGGCGCGAATTCGAAACCCGCGGCGCTCGGTACCAGATCCCTCCACCGTGAAACTTGCGCATAGGGGTGGAAAAGCCCTGGACGGTGCCGTGGTGGTCGGCAGATGGGAGAAGACAGAGGCTCATCAACTGCCGTTGGTGGGTGGTAAGGAACGTCCGAGGTGTCCATGACAGCCGACCCAGAGGCCAGGATGTCGGAGGGAACTGTTGACCCATCTGGGGGCCAATGTGTGAGGCAGACCCTCAAAGGTGAGAACCTGGGCCAGGGCCGTGAGTGTGGCCTCCGTGGTGGTGGACACCATGCGGACGACACATGGGTATTTGGGGTAGGAATCAACTATAAGTAACCACATGGACCCCAAAAACTGGCACACAAAATCGAAGTGGATATGATCCCAGGGCCATTGTGTGAACGACTGAGGGAGACTTGCCTTGTGCTGCGAACACACAGTGCACCCGCAGACCAGGTGGTCAATATCACCGCCGAAGTCAGGCCATACATGTGCTGGCAAGCCAAAACTTCCATGCGGGGAACCAGTGCCCATGGTGTAACAAACTGAGCACGTGATGCTGCAAATCCAAATGGATGACCACCTGATGGGCATCCGACTCCATGGCCAACAGAAGGATATCATCGACCACAGTGAGCCTGTGGGACAGGTGACGCCAGGGGCTGCAATCAGTTCGCATCCAAAGAGTAATATAGGAGGTAGGATCCTGTTAGTCAAATGCAGGATCGAGGCCTGCTGGGAGACATGACCAAGTGTCCTCATTAGGATGGCGGGTGGTCGGCTTATACTGGATGGTGTAAGCATAATTTCGTAAAAATAATACCCAGCGCTGGAGACGTTGAGCTGTCCACTCCGTAAGGTGAGAGTGGGGTCCAGAAGGCGTAAATAAAGGTTTATGTTCCGTCAGGAGGGTGAAACTTTGCCCAAAGAGATATGTGTGAAATTTTTTAACGGCGAACACTATCGCCAGGGTCTCCTATATGGGAGTATTTCCACTTTGCTGGGGGTCAATGTCTTAGATGCATAAGCGATGGGCTGTTGTCTGGAGAGAAGGGAGTACGGAAAGGGTGGACTTTAGCATCGCCTGTAAACGGAGAAAAGCCTGGTCACAGGCAGGAGTCCAATCAAAAGGTACCCCTTTGTGACAAGTGATCGAGTGGTTGAACAACAGAGGCAGTCTGGGGTAATAACTTTAAGTAACATGTAACCTTGCCCAAAAACATGTGGAGCTCAGATATATCCTTGGGATGAGGAAGAGCCTCAATGGCCATGACACTTCAACCCAAAGAGCGAATGTCATCTTTGCAAAGCCAGTGGCCCATGTATTCCACTTCCGGTTGAAAAAAACAACACTTGTCCAGCTGGAAGACTAAATGTGCAGATTGCACAGCGTGAAATAAGGCGCTGAGGTCTTGCAAATGATCCTGGCAGGACCGCCCAGTGACCAATACATCGTCCAAATAATTCACACAGGTGGGGATAGCCTATGTACGCTGCTCCAGGAATCGCTAGAAAGTGCCCGGCGCCGAAGAGATGGCAAATGGAAGGTGCTTGTACTTGTATAATCCGGAAGGCATGTTGATAACCCTGATGTTCTGGGAATCGGCACACAAGGGTAACTGGTGGTATGTCTCAGCCAGGTCGATCTTTGAAAAGTACTCCCCCCCTCCCCCAACAAGCTTGCTGAGAAGGTTCTCCTCTCGGGGCATGGTTAAGTTTCTAAGAAGGACTGAGCATTGACAGTAGCGTCAAAGTCCCCACACAGCCGAAGGGACCCATTGGGTTTCCGTAAGACCACCAGTGGTTTCGGCCAGGCTCTGTATGTCACAGGCTCCAGAACGCCAGCTGCATGGAGCCAGTTACGTTACTGCTTGACAGCTGGCCGTAAGGCCACTGGAAGGGGTCAGGCCTAAAAAAAAGAGAGGCTGAACATCCATGCAAAGTGTGATGTGTGAAAGAAAATCTGAAGCACACCCGAGATTCGTTGCAAACAACGACACAAAAGCTGAGCCCAGATAGTGCAAGTCCTGAAAACACAACCATTTCAAAACCTTAACTTCATCAGAAATTGAAAAGCCAAATAGTTGAAATGCATCCATTCCAAAAATTATCCAAGCCGACGGATGGTCTACGACAAATAGGATAAGGGGCCATTAAACAGGTTTGTACGTCTCCTGGACGACGAACTGCCCACGAAGGCAAATGGAACCGTCTCCATATACGACTAAACACCGAGAGGGAGGTGAGAACTCAGGATTGCCCAGGCGGGTATATGTCGCCATATTAATGAGTGAGATGGTGGCCCCAGCGTCGACCTGAAAACTGACATCCTCAGTGAAAAGGCAGACCATGAGATAAAGCTTCCGTGCTGATGGGTAATGGAGTGGGACGAAAGATTGAAGAGCATGTACGGTATCTTGAGGCCCAGTTGGGACAGGACTGGAGCGAGTCAAGCAACTATGACAAACCGATCGGATGTTGCCCTCCTTTCCACACAGCGTGCACGTTTTCCAGCGGTGGGGACAGTCAGCCCGAGAATATGCGGTAAAGCCCTGTGGGCAAGATGGAAGTGGTCCGTGAGACCTGCGTCGAGGGGCGACAGGAGGCTCTAAGGCCATAGAGACGTCGGACAAAGAGGAGTCCCGACGGCGCTGGCCTCTGTTTGCTGGGCCACGTCGACGTCTCGAGAGTGAAAGCCGCCGAGACGCATCGATCGTCGCCACTATGACCGTGCTGTGAGACGCTCGTTAGCCACCTGAAAAATTTCGAATGAGTGGGCAACGCGGAGAATCTCATCCAAGGAGGAGTTATCGAGTTTCAATGCCGCAGTACGGACCCCAGGATCGGGAGCCAGCTGAACCACCACATCCCATATCGGGGAGTCCGCATACGAAGCCTTACACTGCTGAGTGGTGCATGTAAAATGGCATCGACAGCTGAGACCCTGCAAGTCCGTGGCCCTGGAACGATATGATTGACCAGGCTGTTTATGGTACTGGTGGAACTCCAGCCGAAAGGCGACCACATGGTAGCTTTGGGAATAATAGTTCGCTGCAAAAGGCATATCTCCTAGGAAGAGAGAGTCACAGGATCGGACAACGTTGCCAACTTGCGGAGAAGAAAGAACGTGTGTGGAGAGGCACAAGACAAAAACAACGACCGCTGCAACGAGCCACCTGTGACTTGAAAAGCCGTGAAGTGTTATTTCAGCCGATGTAAGTAGGTTTCCCAGTCTTCGTTAGCATCATTAAATGGGCGGCAGACGTGGAAAAGCATCGGACACCCGAGGACTCTGAAACTATTGTGGTAGTGCATCCCTCGCATCGGCATTGTCCTTTAGCAACCGCAACGACTGCTGTAAGATGTCTAACTGGAGCAGCTGCTGCTGCATGAGCTGCTGCTGTTGTTCCAGAAGGCAGACCAACTTCGCCTCCATGCTAACAACTGCCACCGTTTACCTGGTCGCCAAAATGTTGTAACCACTACCGGAGAGGCACGTGCTTAAATACACGCTATTGGCCGCTGGGACCACGTATTTCACAGTGGCGCCCTCACATTATACGCGGGCCAGGAGCGGCTTATGGCGAGATTGCTGCAGAGACCTGTAGTGGTAATCAAGGTCCATGGCATCTGGCGCGGATTCGAAATCCGTGGCGCTCTGTACCAGAAGGAGTTAACAAGATAAAAGGAGAAATTCACGTTGTGGACGCCCTATGTTCTGCACAAGTCGACACAAATTATATATAAAAGATGAAAAGACAATACAGACAAGAAAGAATACAGTATAAAGAACTGAAATTAGTTTGGGGATTGACACTATCCTACAATGTACACCGAGTTCAAAGCGTAAATGGCAATGCAGGCATCCTGTTAAGTATCGTGTAATATTACTGCATGAATTCAACAACACTGAGACACCTATCCAAACTGACAGGTACTCCTCAGGACGTAAACGACGTACCTTGAGCCTTTATACGTGACTGTGTGACCACCACTCACTTTGAAATACGACAGTGGTGTGCTTGAGGAACGCTGTTAAATAAACTAGATGTTGTTCCCGTAACACAGTAGAAGATTGTACCTACGTGTGAATAAAAAGTGATTACACTTCGACGATTGTGAAACGATTTATGGAATTGGTGAAGTAATTCGTTACAAGTTTCAGAATGTACATTTTGTCGGTCACTTGCGAGTGGTGAGTACACTTGTATCATATGTCTCATTGGTGATGATAGTAGACTCATATGTGTTCTTGAAGTTTAACAGTCCAGTATATTCGTGAATTATGAAATGTGTGGAAAACAACGTGTTTTGTTGCTCTAGAGGTAAGTTCCTGAAACTGAGTGGAATGGCTAACTGGAAAAATCACTATCGTTGAAAAGCGTCTAATAGCACAGACAACATACTACTTATTGACTAAATACGCATTGATTCCATGTATTGACAACTGCAGCAAAATCACCGACCAATAGTGAGACTATAATACAGTCTGTTCTCAACAGTTCGTAATAAATGATTAGTTGTGCTTAGATTTACAGCTGAATTACGGTCAAGGGCTCTCTAATTAAAATTATAAGGGTCAGTCGAACGAAAATGTGAGAGATGGAAAAAAGTAAGTAACTGTTTATTATTTCAAAAGTAATCGACATAACTCTTAGTGCATTTGTCCCACTATTAGACGAGGTGGTCAGTATCTCCATGGAAATAAGTATGTGGTTGCCTATGGAGAAATCATTGTACACTGGTGTGCACCATTTCATCGGAAGAGACTCGATAGTAACTAATGTGTTTCTTCATAGTTCAAAGATCCGTACCTACGGAAATCACATAGGGAGGGATGGGAAATGAATGGAGGACGTGTAAGGATTTACCTGTGAACCTTGTGCAACTTTCTCGAAACGTATAGGGCCATTCACATTTTGCCAACTTCGTTTCTGATCTCTGCCTATGTGATTTCCGTAGTTTAGAAGTCCTCAAGAAAGACGATCGTAGACGAAGTGTGCACGCCCAGGTAAAAATCATTGTTCCATAGACAACCGCAAATATTTCTCCATTCTTGTCTCACAATCAGATAAATGTACTAACAGTTACGGTGATTATTTTTTAAGCAGTAAACAGATTAATCACTTGTTTCCCATCTATCTAGTATTCTTTTAATCGCTCCTCACATCTACTGTGCGGTACAGAGGGTGCTCTAGTGGACGCGTTGTGGAACAGTTGGGTGCGTCAGGTGACTGGGATGATGTGGGATAGCCAGTATCAGATTGTGCAACACGTTGCCAAGTGGTGCGTGCCCCACCCATGATACATGCTGTTAGTAAGGTTCTGTAAGAAATTAACTCTTCTAGTTCGTGGGTGTTCCTCGACTAGCAAAAAAACTGGGCCACCGGAATCCAGTGCTGAATGTAGCTATTTGTAGAAGTCACTTTCACTGTTTCATTAAGAAGTATTTATAATAAGGAGGTCCACTCCTTCACTCTGAACAGGTATAGGAAAGGACAGATGGTGCACTACCTGCAGTAATTTTTCGTATGTCAGGGATAACGGAAGTGTAGGAAGAAAATTCTTTGGTAACTTTCATTGTGTCAGTTTACAGTCACATAAGACAAGAAACTTCATGTTTTTCATTTTCACAAATGTCAATGACCTTGCCGCAGAGGATACACCGTTTTCTGTCAGATCACCGAAGTTAAGCGCTGTCGGGCGTGGCCGGCATTTGGATGGGTGGCCATCCGGGCCGCCATGTGCTGTTGCCATTTTCCTGGGTGAACTCTGCCTCGTGATGCCAACTGAAGAGCTTCTCGACCGAATAGTAGCGGCTAAGGTCAAAGAAAACCATCGCAACGACCGGGAGAGCGGTGTGATCACCACACGTCCCTCCTATCCGCGTCCTAATCTGAGGTTGACACGGCGGTCGGATGGTCCCGATGGGCCACTTGCGGCCTGATGACGGAGTGCTTTATTTTAGCAAATGCTCTTTTCACTAGCTGTCGAAGACTATTTGAAAATTAAAGTAATGCTTTGAAAAATAAGAAAATAAGTGAAAACTGTAGCTCCTGCTATGTCGTAATGGATAAAATTCATTAAGTTGACCATCTGGGAAAACATTCTCCTCTTTGTGTGCCATCATTGGCCAAAATTTCGTTTGGAAATCTCGAGTGGTTTACGAGACATGAGGGGTGTTATGAATATTTCATTCCCACACTCGTGCGATCGGAAACGAACATGATACTTAAATTCCGTTTTCTCGATATTGTAAACCGATATAGACCTCTTACCTCCCCCCCCCCCCTCCTCCCCCCGACTGTAAAGAAAAATTCAACACATTAGTTAAACTTCATTCGCAACTACATATGGAGAACTACGCACCAAACGAAAAATATAGCTACCGTTAATTTTCCTGGAACCTTTTAAAATTTCCTATTTATGTAGGAAGTATCACAATAACTTTGACCTTTAGAGAAATAATGAACATTTCAAGATTAACCAGGCATATAAAGGTAAGGGTTACGTAGGAACTAAGTTCTTTTACCTAACAGATTCTGCAAAATCGTTCGAGAAAGACTGCCACGAGAGCTTGTCGATTTCATCAGCGCAGAGACTCATCATCCATGGATCGTACGAGTGCCGGCCGGAGTGGCCGAGCGGTTCTAGGTGCGACAGTCTGGAACTGCGCGATCGCTACGCTCGCAGGTTCGAATCCTGCCTGTGGCATGGATGTGTGTGATGTCCTTAGGTTAGTTAGGTCTAAGTAGTTCTAAGTTCCAGGGGACTGATGACCTTAGAAGTTAAGTCCCATAGTGCTCAGACCATTTGAACAGACCCGTACCGGTGGCGTCACACAGGGCGCGCCCCGGTCTAACCTTTAGGTGGTGGCGCTGGAGGCAGACGTTGCCACCCACACTGGAGCCACGTGCGGTCGCCCTGTTGGATGCCTCTGGGGTTCCCGCAGTCAGCCCCATCCCCTCTGGATCGCATTCCGTGTGTACGCCTACGGACGCTGGTGCGTAACCTGTACCTGGTTTCCTGGTCGGCGCTCCTAGGTATGCTCAGGGCAAATGCCGCGGTGTAGCTGGGCGCTCGGAGCCGACAAACGTTTCGCGCACCCACCGCCTCAGTTGCGCCGGAGTACCATCCTCCACCACGTATGCTCCACATCCTTACCTTTTGACAGATCTTAGGTCTGAGGAGGAGAAATATACACTACTGGCCATTAAAATTGCTACACCAAGAAGAAATGCCGATGATAAACGGGTATTCATTGGACAAATATATTATACTAAAACTGACATGTGATTACATTTTCATGCAATTTTGGTGCATAGATCATGAGAAATCTGTACCCAGAACAACCATCTCTGGCCATAATAACGGCCTTTATACGCCTGGGCATTCTTACATTATTTTAAAATCGTATCCCAGATTAGTGCAAAGTCTACAAAGAACCGATGGATTTCTCAGGGAATAAAGACATGTAGTGAAACAAAAAGGAAACTATATCTGTCAGTCAGAAACGGTCTGAAATTGATGATGTAGCATAATATCAAAGATAGTAATATAAACAATAATGAAAGTGGGTTATGAGAAAAGTATAAGCACATAAGGTAAAACAATAAAGACAATATGTTACATACTAAAGTAGAATACTGGTAGAGCTATTGATGAAGAGGACAGACACCATTACAATTAAACGACAGATTGATTGGTAATAGGTGAGTGTAGTGTTTCAATCATTTTAACAAGCACTTCATCATTGTCACTGAACCGATGGGGTTGTTAGATGCACTAGATGCTAATACCCAACACCTTAGCGCATCATTAAAAATGACTGCAATTATATGAATACGACCCATACCATGAAAGTTGAAATAACGTCCATCACAAAATCTTTGAAATCAAAATTTCTATCATTTATGTTAAAATATCAACAAAGCTAACTAAATAGTGTCCATCTGAGTAATGTAACATATTAAGTTACTCGTGTAGCCAGTCATTTATCAGTGAAACATATCCAAAATTGCTGATAAATGCTGAAGCTAAAACGTTGTATTAGAATTGAGATAAAGGAATGCCATCCAAGTTCTATCCAGATTTTTTTTTCTCTTTTTTGCCCCCAATCTCGACAAATTTCGTGAAAGTAATACACAACTGGCTTTTTACACATATGACACAAATAAAATATTCCCAGTCACAGGTCAGATATCTAATGGGTTTTGGTGTTCAGAATTGTATTTACACATAGAGTAATGGTGTACATAATCTGTTAGACATTAATTACAGGTTACTGATATATATTATGATCTGTCAAAGGAATTTAGAATTTCTAAATTACCACATTTTAAGTTAATTAGAACATTTAGTGTAGCAGGAAATGCTGAAAGTAGTTGAAATAGTATCTCTCTGATTAGAAACATGGAGTGTCTGTAGGAAAGGTTTCTGGATTAAGGTATCAGGTATTATCTACATGGGAACTAATTACATATAGAGTCCCACAAGGTTCCATCTTAAGCACTTACTTTCCCTGTGAATGGTAATGAGTTTTCATCAGTAACAGATAATACAAAAAATAAAATAAACAGAAAATAATTACATTGTAGAAAGATGAAATTTGTGTAGACGACTCCTAAGTAATTATTTGTCAACAAACTTCGAAAAACTGTCTGATCCTTGCATATGACTAAAATATTATGACAGGTGGATATAATCGTTGTACAATGTTAAATTCTTACCAAAATGAATTCTTCTGGTTAGAGTCTACAGCATTAACTGCTACAAGCCTTATTAAACCGCTATTTGCAATGTGGACGTTGTCACAAATAGGTAATACAAGAATAAAAAAGCTATCATACTTCATTTACGTACATTTCTTAATTTTGAAGCCAGAAAGAACTATTGGTGGCAAACTTCATCTACTCGATTGGCGATTTTCTTAGTAAAGTGGACTGATGTGGATGCATTACTGATATCAACTATCTCTAGTGCAGTGATGTGATCACTGTAAACAACTGTTGAAATCTGGTTCTTCTCTTTGATGACATGTAGTGACGACAGTCTATGAACTATCTTTCATACCCCTGAGTATTATATATATTTACATGCTTTGTGACAAGATAGGCATTATCTTTTAAACAGGAAAAACTTAAGATTTTTCGACCTTTTCACACGATTAAATACCACACAGATTGGAATGTGTGGAAGAGATACTATTTTTTTTCTTGCAAATATTTATTGTGTATTATTGTTTTCCTGAAATATTGTATTTCCTTGACCACATTCTGAATATAGGTCCACAGAATGAAAAGTACATCTAATGCAGTCTAACGTGTTACAGAATCTCCAACATAGGAAAAAATAAGACGGCACATAAGTTGATACTTGAAAAATATGTGGAACAAGGCAGTGCATGGATGACAGATTACCAGTTCTTCTCTAAATTAAAATAATGAATTGGCACTCTAGTTACTGACATGTTTAATAAAGTACCGTAGTGTTTCACAGATATCGCTTGATAAGGTATATCTTTAAGACCTGTGAAGTTCTCACAGCATATTAACAGTCAGTAGCTGGTCCTGAAACTGCTTCCAAATAAATAGTGTCTGCAGCAAAAACTATTCGCTGTCTTTTCCTTTCCATGATATTACAGACGTAATTGGACCGCTTTTGGCAAACGTTTCACAACTGGCAGTAAGAGAATGGTGAAATTCAGACCAGTGACAACCAAACTTTCGTGAGTAAATCTGCGTAGTGTCAAGTGAAACTATCAAAAATCTTTCCGTTACAATTTTCCTGTCACCTTACGTCATTGTAACTTTCTTTCATTAATCTTAATAGGAATGCTATTGCGAAAATACGAACTGAGTATTTTGGTTAGTATTTTAGCCAGACATGTATCAGTGTCCAAAATTCATTGCGCTTCAAAGATCATTAAACGTTCAGATTCAATCAAAATGCAATTTAAGGCTGCATACAGAAGGGAATTAAATCTTATCACATACGTGAAAGTCTTACTGTGCTCAACAGAACATTTCTCTTTTCTGCAAAACATAATGGTTCAACTTATCAAAGTTTATCGCCCTCAAAAGTCATAAAATGACATTCAAAAAGAAAACTTTCTACTTACACTATTAACTTCAAGTCGAGTGAGGTTGCTTCAGAAAATATGCGTTTATTAAGCATTCTTTCAATTCACTAAGATTATTATAAATTATATACTATGCGTGTATAATTCACATAAAGCAAAACACTGTCTCTGGAGACCATTACTTTTTACTCACATGTTCCAATGGAGCTGGCACGGTAGCTCAGCGTGTTCGGTCAGAAGGTTAGCTGCACTCTGTAATAAAAAATGAGTTAATCGATCAACAACAAACTTAAACGGATGTCTTATGACGTATGCCCCGAGCAGATGCAACGAACAAAAGCGAACAAAATGAGATACAAAAAAAGGCTCACTTGTACTCCTCATCGAAGATATTTTCCCAGAACGTTTCTCTACAAATTCATTGATATGTAATTACATAACGAAATATCTGACAAACAATAATTGCTTTCGTTCCGGCATTAATTATTTCAATCAGCTTACAACTATAAGTGGTAAACGCTCATTTCCTCCACTATCGGTCAGATCAACCCAGGCTTGCTTAATCCTCACACAACAAGTTTTTTTTTTCTTTTCGGAATTGGTTATATTAAAATACTGTTACTTCAACTATAGTCTGCTGTAACAATGAAGAATATTAAGGGAAACATACCTTTCAATGTTTGCACGACAGCTGGTTGTTAATTGCTGAGTGACTGATTTCAGGCTCTAACTATTCTGACAAGCCATGTATTTTTATTTGGCGTATAGTTGGTGTGGACAGTTCTAGCAATGTCATCACGCTTAACAGTATTTCAGATCTTCATTATATACGGTCATATGATCCGCATTGCAGCGATGTTTTATATACTCAGAAAATGTTCTCATTGGAATACACTGTGTGTCACAGTGGCTTACTTTTTCCAGAAAATATCAACTTACTCTCCATTTTATGTAGTCATATGGATCAGATTGTGCTGGATAATGAAGATCAGAGTCACGTGTGAGAGTTGTGATATCTGTACAACTGTCCACGCCAAACATCCCCCAGATACGAAACATGTGGCTTGTGAAACTAGACAGCCAGTAAGCGATTATCAACCTTGGCGTAAACGTTAATAAATGTCTTTGCTTCAGCATTTGAGAACTGCTAGGCGTGATGTAATGAAAAGCTTTAATATAAAATAATATTTTCCGTCGTCTCGTTTGCAACAAAGGGAGGTGTAGAAAACATGAAGAAAACACACGTCTCCTAGTTTGCAACTCACATTACAGGTTCTCAGCATGGGTACCCCTCGCGATGCGACAATTATCAGTACGTGTGAGGAATTCATCGATACGAATTGTCCAGGAAAGAATGAGAGAAGCCCGTTTAGCAAATACGTTAATTAGAGTACCCATCTGCAGGCGCGAACTGAAGCCATGGGACAACATGGAGCAGAGGGTTAACAACGAAAATTAAGACAGCACAACCTTTAGTCGCCATCTCCGATGATAAGATTTCTGTCAAGCATTAGCAGGCTTCTCTTTACTAGGGAGGGAAAGCTCACTGGTCGTCTGATAACCTATCATGGGACACATACGTGTAACTGGTTCAGTCCTCTCGGTGACTTTATATATACCAGTACGACGGTAAATAGAAGGTTCATCGCAAATATTTCCAAATACAGTGCCAGTATGTCAAGCGCGTGACACCGTCGACGTGTGGGAACATGGCAGAGAGGCCCTGCCTGAGTTCCTAGACCACCTGAACAGCACCGTTCAAAACATACAGTTGACGATGGAGATAGAACACAAGGGATGTCTTCAAGTTTTGAACATTCTACTGAGAGGAAATGCAGACGATTCCCTCTAAATAAGACTTCCTAAGATCTGTAGTACCTTGATGCAACGATTCGTCATCACCCAGCACGGAGGTACTCAGTAATACCTTAGAGCTGTGTGAAAAAAAAAACACACACACACACACACATCAAAACCACCTTCCCGCCAGTACAAAACACGAAAAATATGTTTGGTTCGGTAGAGGACAAAATACATTTCTGGATAGTGTGTGTATATGGCATTCCTTGAGAGCGTGGCTCCCAATAGATTGGGAACGCAGCACAGCATTTCACAATGCTGGATGGAACGCATCAGATCTGCACATCTGGGGCCTAAAGACAAATCAGCACTGGCAAAACATAACCTCAACGTGGAGCATGCGATCGAATTTGGGAAAGGAAATATGTTGTGCCCAGCTTATGGATTTTGGGAGAGTATCATCAAAGAATTTAGTGACGTAAGGCTCCATGACAGTCTCGTCAACATGCACGAGAGATATCAGTTGTGTGAGACTGGGCACTGATAACACCGAGAGTCGAACGGTGGTTGACGTCTCGCACCACACACACCATTCCTGGGGCAGTCGGCTACCGAGCAAAGGGTGAATGGCTATAAGTGCAGATATTTCAGTTGCTGACTGAGGACAGTTTATTCAGCGACGTTAGATCAGTATTCACTTCATTTGCAGGCTAAAAATTATAGCTATTACAAGCATAATGTTTGTCGATTGGTTAGTATCTCTAAGTATGTGAGACAAGAGAGCAAGAGAGAGCCATTAATGCTTATTTACCCTGACCAGCGGGTCAGGTTTTGAAGTGTGGACACGTGGACGCAAAACGCTCAGTCTATACCGAAAAGCATGGTCTACTTAATGGTGCAGTTACAACCATGCAGGAAACATCAAATCGTAAAGTTTTTGGCGTGTTTGTAAGAGGACTGTTCAGCGCAGAGAAAAAATATCGACACACTGATGAACGTGAATATTAAGGTACAACATATAAAATATCTGCACGAATACCCTTTACACATCCCGTATATATGACTCCCACTGAATCTCGACATTTCGCCCTGAAGATGAAAGGAGAGTTATTCATAGAAAGAATATTTGATCAGTGCCAGTAACGTTTACGCACTGGCATGGCACATTTAAAAGCTGAAGAGAGAAAAATGGCAGGTAAGTATTATTACTCTCAGCCAGATCTTTGAAATCAGTAAAGCGTTTCTGTAACACAAAACGCTTTGATATGTATAGACACAAAAGTAAAAAGTGTTTTGAACCTGCCGGGAAACTGCAAAAGAGACTTTGAAATACGTCTGCTTCAAGCAGATATAAAATTATTCCCTACAGCAGTGACGTTCAGTGTGATGCAAAATTCTAAGTTTAGGGATCTGTGGTGTAGCAATAGGGGAGAGTACTATAGCATACTAGCACTTTGTGTGCTTTCTGGGTTCTGGATGTTAAGGATTGCGTGTCAGAGAATCAATCCATAGTAATCTATTTCGATAACGAGTAATTTACCTTACTGCCCTTGACACTTTTAGTTTCTTAATAATTTTCCTTTTTTCATAGAAGTAACCATGTTACGCCCCTTCATAACTCTCTCGCACCACCGCACCAGTCTCAAAAATCCAGCCTAGTTACAGAATAAATCTCCAAAGTGTAAAATATCTTCAGCATTTGATCAATTTAAAATGACTTAATACTTGACTTATTGTGCTAACCTTTAATGTAAGGACATGAATATGACATTGCAACATTTTAAATTTTTAAAATAGGTAAATCATTGTATGACATATTGGTAACCAATTTTTTGTTGCCCCTGGAAGGCGCTGGATAGGCAAACTGCAATTAAGGCCAGATGACCTTTAGCTGTTTTGTGATACAGATTGGTAATGAAGATTTCTATAGAATATAATAACGCACTAAGTGTTATACGAGAATCTTCACATACAGTATATGTGGTATTTTAGAGCTAAGATAAGTGACTAAAAACAATCAACAAATAAATAATAATAAAAATATATCGTAACAATCGTCGCACTTGCTATATGACTCAGTAAGAGGTGTCAACTGCATGCATTCAAAACGATAACTCCCTGCCTGTTAGTTCCCTGAGCTTCTCTCGTGACCAGAATGTGGGCCTATATGGTGCTACATAATCGTTCGATAATAAATTTCGATAGTATGAAGCACGTTAAAGTATTACACTGACACCAGAGGATTTGATAAAAAACGAAATACTGAAGTACACAAACAAATAAATTATGAAGCAGAAAAAATGTGTGTCTTTTATCCTTCTGTATTGATTCGGTTGTTCTGCAATGGCTTTCAAAATGACAGCCACTTTAAAAATATTACTTCCTTCCTACACCATGTGAGTTTCAGACCACTTCATTTTTCATGTATTAATCATTGTCTTTCTTGTCCATTACGTAGCTTCAATTTAGATATAGCGCAACCATCTGCGTCGTTTCTCACACACGCAACACACGTATCTGTTACCAGCCAGTTCTTATTTCAGCGATCACAACTGCCGACGAAGGATCAGTAAGACGTCTCAGCTGCAACTGCTAAGGCAAAGGGACTACGTGCCCTTGGGAAAGAGGTTAGTGCTTTCATTCACAATAATATTCAATAACGAATAACTGTCAGCCACGTAGGTTGTAATTTAATATGGAAGAAACAAATGTACACCCAAAGCTATTAAAAACTACATGGAATTCACCATGAAAGCCCTATGCAACGAACGGTAAAGTGAATCTTCCTGGCAGATTAAAACTGTGTGCGGGGCCGATTCTCGAACTCGGGACCTTTGCCTTTCGCGGGCAAGTGCTTTACCAACTGAACTACCCAAGCACGACTCACGTCCCGTCCTCACAGCTTTACTTCTGCCAGTACCTCGTCTCCTACCTTCCCAACTTAACAGTAGCTCTTGTGAGAACCTTGCAGAACTAGCACTCCAGAAGGAAAGGATTTGCGGAGACATGGTAGAGCACTTGCCCGCGAAAGGCAAATGTCCCGAGTTCGAGTCTCGGCCCGGCACACAGTTTTAATCTGGCAGGAAGTTTCATATCAGCGCACACTCCGCTGCAGAGTGCAAATCTCATTGTGGAAACGACAAAGTGTCTGAAGTGCACTACATTCTTTTACTTGCAGATGGTTAGCATATCAGCGCAAACGCACGACGTATGTAGGAATAACACCAGCTAAACACTGAGTATAACTAATGAGTTCACAGAGGGTTTCTCATTCACAAATCGTATTCATAAGTTTTTGAGATGATTGAGCTATGCCTCGTGTAAGATGTAGAAATGTCTGCCAGTACCTGCTGAATGTCGAAACATCACGATATAATTTATCGAGACTGCATGTTATCGTTCTAGGTAATTACTGGTTGAATTATTCAGACTCCCTCGACCTTCACGAGAGTATGGATCTGATGCGATCAGCAGCTTCATAGCCAACGTCTCGTGGGATATCCTCGAAAGGAGGAGGGCATTGAGGTTTCAGGCAGTAGATAAACTGGTAGGCTGGGAAAACCAAGGTCCACTTGGTCACTGGAGAGGAATGTGACATTGGAGCCGCCATGGTGAAAACGAAGGACTACTGCACGTACTAAATAGACCAATATCCTGTAACACCCGATCCCAGAAAGTTAAAACATAAAGAAACACATTTACAGAAGGAGAAAACTGAGGTGTGCTTGTAAACATGCCTTCGAACAGACAAATAGTTGCCGAGTTAAGAATTATCTAAGTTCTGCAGTTAATATGAAATTAAGAAACTAAAGCTCCTGTATTACCAA
Source organism: Schistocerca gregaria (assembly GCF_023897955.1). Taxonomy (NCBI): domain Eukaryota; kingdom Metazoa; phylum Arthropoda; class Insecta; order Orthoptera; family Acrididae; genus Schistocerca; species Schistocerca gregaria. Next base: position 102,095,916 of record NC_064920.1, read on the forward strand.
CGCCTAGGGCGAGTTGCATAAACCATGTCTCAGAATTTTGAGTGTCTTGCAAGGGGCCTCCAGAGACGGTTTTGCCACAAAGACATGAAAATTTTGATATCAGACCTGCTGTGGCCTTCACGGTCTGAATTGGCTGGTTCCCAAGTAACACCATCAATCCAGTCCCAATTCCCGGGATTAAAATTATTGACCAGTTGTAAATGCAGTCTAACCAGTTCCTGGGATATACTTGGAAGGAGAGACAGCATTGGTCGTATTTTTGTTTATGTTTTACTAACCGCAAAATCGAATTTCGATCACTTAGTGACCAAGCTCAGTGCTGTAATATACAATTTAAATTGGTAGGCACTGGTGTCAACAAGCTTAGAGCGATGACATAAAGCGATCACATAAGCGATAAAGTCTATGTGATCGCTCTAAGCTTGTTGTCAACAGTGCTACAAATTTAAATTGTATATTGCAGCACTGAGGATGGTCACTAAGTGACCGAAAATCGATTTTGCGGTTAATAAGACAAAAAATAAAAAATACGACCAATGCTGTCTCTCCTTCCAAGTATGTCCATTATCTGGTCGTGGTGCACACGATACTCCATGGAGCTGCCAATCAGTTCCTGGGAGTTGTATGAAAGGCTCCGGCGAATAAAGTGCACCTTCTCACGTACCAAGGTGAGGTTGGCCCACTTGTTAATTCTCCTGGCTGCCGTCGATGAGGACCACGGAGGGTATGGCTCAGGTGGGAGCGGGGGAGGGGAAATAAATCGGCCGCGCGCCTCACGAGCTCAACGTAGCTCTTGTTCAGTACACACATCCGTTGTCACAGCTCTCTTAGTGAAAGTAAGACTGTTGTCCCCTCTGCTAAGACGAACTAAAGCTAGGCTTAGTAGTCTGGACAGCCAGACTTAGGGACGGATATTTAGTGCTACTGCAGACCAGGGTCTTGTCCCAAGGACAGTCAACTCACGTCTGCCGAGGAGAAGGCACAGAGTTTGGGGCCAGAACTGCAAAAAGCGAGCAGGTTCGATATGCTGCTGAGTCATCCCGTCTCCTCACGCAGAATGAACGTACTTCAAGGCAAACAAGAACGTGACTAGAAACAACAAATCTGACACAACCATACCGGTCGAATCTCAGCAATTACTAACCGACCCTCAACAATCACAGCAACCCCAACAATCTAAAAAAAAAAGGCTCTGAGCACTATGGGACTTAGTTGCTGATGTCATCAGTCCCCTAGAACTTAGAACTACTTAAATCTAACTAACCTATGGACATTACACACATCCATACCCGAGGCAGGATTCGAACCTGCGACCGTTGCGGTCACGCGGTTCCAGACTGTAGCGACTAGAACCGCTTGGCCACTCCGGCCGGCCAACAATCTCGGTCTGACCCACATACAGGTACCCATCGTCAAACAAACGATTCTCCTCATGAAACGATCTCTCTGGAGATATATGACGACGAAGGTATTTAAAAGTTACGCTCCAGGAGTAGCTCGAGATGTCCAAAGAAACCAGTGAGAGCCCACCTGAACGTTTAAACTAGAATTGTTATCATTGAAAATGCGGACCTCAAGGAAACACTAAGTCTTCTCAAACGTGCACTAAAAGAACTGAACCTTGTACTATTCGTGATTGAAATGAATTTTAGAAGGAGCAGCGTGAAACTCACCACTTAGCAAACGGCTTTGAAACCAAACTCAAATAAATAAACTGAATAAAAATAAAAATAGCACCACTTACCGACCGGGAGCCACTATCCAGACAATAAACTCATACAGTACACCACAACCTGACTGGAAAGATATGGTACCTTCCTAAGTGTCGTCATCACTAATGTCTAAGAGGAACGAAAGATGCAGGGATACCTATTCAAAGAAGCAACGCGCATCTACTCACGAATCACAAAAGGAGCCATCAAAACAACATGCGTCATCTCTCATCACAAAGAGACCTACACAAACTTCTTTCCTACCACTTCAGGGTGCTTTGCCTACCACATGAGGTTGAACCATCCAGCCCACTACGTCGTCAACCCAAACAATTCGAAAACTGCAAACAACTTTCAGCTCACCTCCAAAAACTGTCGCAACCAACCCAAATGTGGGAAATGTTGGTAACCTCACCTGATCTTCAGCTGCAGACTACGGTAAATACCAAAAAGGAAACCCCTAATTGCAACAACTGCAATGGTACTCACATCGCTAGCGATCTAAATTGCTCAGAATGGCCTCAACAGCCCATCTCCACCGACTTAACAGAGCAGATGAAGTGCACTGATGTACCAACCTATGCCGTGCAGGAATGCTCACAGATTAAAAACTTTCTGCGTGCATTCTCCACTGCAGTACTCAAAATTCTTCCGGAAGGTAAATGCCTCATTACGGTAGAAACGAGTCCCAGAAAGTTTCTGCGGCAGTATACGGAAATTGTGTACACCTGGCACAATATACACACTGACATCAGCAACCTGTCAGACTCATCTGTTTCTTTCTACAAATTTCGTAATCTTTTCACCCCACGTCCCGCAACTGCAACTATATGCTTTGTCAACATAAATGGCTTGTGTGCTAAGAAAAGAGCTCCAAGAAAAATTGGTCCCAGGACAAAACGTTACATTTAAAATTACTCCCGAAAGCAAATGCTTCGGCAAAGACATAAGCCGTCTAGATTATGTGTGCCACAGATTAGACAATCCCAAAACAGGAACGACAAGATTCTCACAAGGAGCAGTAACCATTCTTCATACAAAATAAACGGCCTCTATAAGGCCTAATCTACAACAAAAAAACCAAAAATACCAAGTTATTGTACGAAAAATAGTAGGAAAATATAAGAAACCGCTCTTCTTCAGAACTGTATCTCTATATCCAACTTTGGATCTACCAACACATTTCTTTCGTTACATCTCTACACTTGGCCAGCAATCATGACAGGAAACCTTATAGCCAGATCCACTTTCCTTGGCGAACAAAAGTGGCGACTTCCTCATTGCAGCTCTAAATGTCAACCTCATCCACCTAGGTAGTAGTTCACCTACTCTCATCAGTTACACTGGAACATCCATAGTTGATCACATTATTTGTATACTAGTAATTGTCAGTCAGTGCAGTGAAGTGGAAATATGTGATATCGTTTCCATTGCCACTTCCCCATCATCGTAATAAATATGGATGTGACTGACGTCAAAAATGACAACCACAATAGAAAAACATTGATCGAATCCGAAACCCTTAATAAAGAGAATTTTAGAACAGAATTTTTAATGAAAAAGCCCAACGTTTGAGCCATTAATATTACAAAACACCTTCTCAAATATAACTCGCTAATTGTTCAAACTATATAATCTGCTACCGTTAATAATGCATCAAAGAAAACCATCATAAAACCAAGGGACAGACTTCCTAAACATATTACATAGACGAATTAAACGACAACCTAAATGGAATGGAACCGTGTTAACAACCAAGTTAGATCAAAGATTTGTCAGTTCTGGAGAAGGAGATGGGAAACTAAGTCTGAAGAATTTGACCCACGTAATCCCACTCTCTTTTGGAATACATTCAAGAAAATGAACGGTAAAATCGACAACGAAGAACCGGATTTACAAATCGATGACGCCATCAGGTAGATTAAAGGGAGAAAGCTGAAATATTGAGCGACTTACTCGAAAAAACACACGATTATCCATGGTACTAAATTTGACGACTCCAAAGACGAACTTACTACAAGGGAACTTCTTTCACTTCTCTAGAAAAATAGCACACCAGACCATCACCTGCTATTGAACGAAATAACAGAATATACAAAGCGGCAAAAAATGCAGCTCTTGGAAGTGGCGGCATTAGAAGATATCATCTCAAACTACTTCTACCACTGAGACTTGGTCAAGAAGTAAAACCTTTATTTAACGCATCCTCAACTCAAAAAACTCTACCAATGAAATGGAAATATACGCATATTAGAATGATTCCGTAACCTATAAAAAGGGTAAAGCAAACCCAACTCATATAAGCTATCACATTACTTGCAATAATTGGCAAAGGGTTGAAAGCAGTAATTAACAGACAACAAAAGTTTGGAGAAGAGAACAGCATTATACTACATCAACAAGTTGGTTTCAGAAACAGTCCACTGTTAAGGCTAGCTGGCTATGCCGCAGAAGCCTGCAGTTTTAAAGATGCGACTGTTAGCCTCCTTCTGAACACAGAACGCATCTTTGATAAGGTATGAACACTTAAAAAAGTGTTAAAATACAACCTCCTACCTGCAACAGTACAATTATTATCTAACCTCATTGTAGACAGGAAAGTAAAAGTATGAAACGGGGATCAAAAATCGCTCTAGTCCACACCAAAAGTTCGAGTCGCTCAGGGTGCTGTCATCTCCAGTTTGTTATGTACGATATGTACAGAGGACACGCCAAGAAGTTTTTACGCTGATCGCACCACTTACTGGTGCCATGCACCCACCTGGGGTGTTATCAATGAGCAAACCTACAGCTACATCAGCAAACGTGGAACCCGGTTCAGTAAATGGAGAAACTGACCTAATCCAACCTAACGTCAACTTTTCCTATTCAGACATAGCAAACTTACTAGTCGCTAACAACAGGATAGCCTCAAATTCTACATTTGACCTTGGGGACAAGAAATTATCCCACAACTAAAAGTCAAATATCTTGTAATCTGTCTAGATGAACTCTTAGATTGACAGAAAAACACAACTAAAAGTATTAAATAACTGTAAGTCAATTTAACTTGGTGCGTTTCATAACATACTGGACACGTGGAGTGGAGCAACCAGTTTCCCTTCTTACATACAAAATACTTAACCGACCCATTCTTGCATATGGGTCTCAAGCATGGATTATGTAGTCTAATCGAACTAAAAGTACTCTATCTGGTGATCAGAGCAACTTTCGATTAACTGGAGATCTACATTATGACTTCCAAACAAACTCCCTTCACGAAACACTTAAAACCATGAGCATACTACACAGAATAAAAGAAAAAATAGCCAGGTTGGTGTTCAGTAGGGACCGTTACAACAAACTAAAATGTTATATTTTCAGAAATACAAATATGCACATCCTCCCAACACTATTCTCGAAGTCGTATTCACTACAATGGAGTCCTCTGGAAAACGTAGAAATAAATGGAACTGTCAACAAACTACCAAGAACATACACAATGATTTGGGGTGATTTAGTCTCCTGACGTGGAAACTAATTAAGCAAAATTATTTAAGTCAACTTCTATAGAAGAAGACAATATTAGCTACATCGACATGATTTTCAATTTTTTCATCGTCTATAAAATTAGACATAAATTTTCTACACCAACAAAATTCCAAGATCACCATACAACATCACCTAGACCACTGAGATAATATGAGAATATGTAAGCCGAACCACAGGCAACCAGTACCTACTGATGTTTTAACGAATGAGATCTTTTTCGCTCGGGCATAAGGCAAAAGCCGAGATTTCGAATGAAGTAAATTTAATAAGCAAAGTCATCCTCTCAACTATCCACCTACAAGCAGCTAAAATTCCTAAAAAATTAAATAAGCATGCAATCGTCCTAAATAACTGCTCAAACTACAACTGTTGGCCGAGAAGGGCTATTCTCTTCTAGAGCCCACCACCCGTTTCGGAGGTGGAACGAAAGATTCACATAAATAAATAAGCTTGTCAGTTCACTTGACAATGGCGACATATCTGGTAGACATTATATTGTGGCTGTACGACAAGATGGACCGGCAGTATACCCGTGGACTCTTTGATGAACAAATACTCTAGGTGAAATTGAAGAATGACAAAATTAGCTTTGTTTTCTAAACCCACATTGTGTTATTCCAGCCTTAAAATAGTTCATTTGTTCCCAGTAATTGCAGTATGCATTTGCCATTATTACTATCACATTGTACTTAAAGAAAAAAGTACTAATGCCTTTGTTGTCTGTTTATGGAGTCTAAATCGAATTGCCTACAAAGAGGATGACTATGTTGACCTCTGTGGATCATAGCCTATTATTTGAAATAACAAATGTTATGAAGCCATTATACAGCACATAAGTGATTCGTATTTTTTGCTCTATTTGCTATTTGTTTTTCTACAGTTAATGTAACGCTCACGTGTAATCAAGATGTGTGTTTGCAGGCATAAAAGTGAGCATGTGTCCTTTCCCTCCGTTAATTGTTTTTCTTCGTGTGGTAAACTTCACTGAGTTGTATGAAGTATGGGTATGTTCATCGGCACTGGAAGTACATACAAGCAGTGATTATTATGTACTATTTCATAATGAAATATGGCAGCATTGGAATCAGTATCTTTATTTTTTAATTTCAGGAGCGATTCTTTTTATTTAAATGTGTTGTATAATTATTTCCTCGCGTTATTTTATTTTGTGTTGTTCATGTGTTGTAGCGGTCTGTTTAAAGCAGCTATCAACTGTCGACCGTACCCGTGGTCTACGGGTAGCGTCTTTGATTCATAATCAAAACGTCTTCGGTCCAGGGTTCGATCGCCGCCACTGCCTAAATTTTGATAAATAATCGGCATTGGCGGCCGAAGACTTCCGGCATAAGAAGTCAGCCTCATTCTGCCAACGGCCTTTCCAAAGAGGGCGGAGGAGCGGATAGAGGTTCAGGGCACTCTCTTGTCCTAGGGGGCGGAAGAATCAGCAATGATCAACGACATGAGGATACAGAAGGCAATGGAAACCACTGCATTAAAGACACGTAACGTGTATCCACAGGACTGTGGTTGAAGTGTCATGATGATATCTCCATTGGCAAAAGATTCCGGAATAGTCCCCCATTCAGATCTCCGGGAGGGGACCGCCAATGGGGAGGTTACCATGAGGAAAAGATTGATTAATCAACGAAAGGATAATGTTCTACGAGTCGGGGCGTGGAATGTCAGAAGCTTGAACGTGGTAGGGAAGCTAGAAAATCTGAAAAGGGAAATGCAAAGGCTCAATCTAGATATAGTAGGGGTCAGTGAAGTGAAGTGGAAGGAAGATAAGGATTTCTCGTCAGATGAGTATCGGGTAATATCAACAGCAGCAGAAAATGGTATAACAGGTGTAGGATTCGTTATGAATAGGAAGGTAGGGCAGAGGGTGTGTTACTGTGAACTGTTCAGTGACCGGGTTGTTCTAATCAGAATCGACAGCAGACCAACACCGACAACGATAGCTTAGGTATACATGCCGACGTCGCAAGCTGAAGATGAACAGATAGAGAAAGTGTATGAGGATATTGAAAGGGTAATGCAGTATGTAAAGGGGGACGAAAATATAATAGTCATGGGCGACTGGAATGCAGTTGTAGGGGAAGGAGTAGAAGAAAACGTTACAGGAGAATATGGGCTGGGCCAAGGAATGAAAGAGGAGAAAGACTAATTGAGTTCTGTAACAAGTTTCAGCTAATAATAGCGAATACCCTGTTCAAGAATCACAAGAGGAGGAGGTATACTTGGAAAAGGCCGGGAGACACGGGAAGATTTCAATTAGATTACATCATGGTCAGACAGAGATTCCGAAATCAGGTACTGGATTGTAAGGCGTACCCAGGAGCAGATAGAGACTCAGATCACAATATAGTAGTGATGAAGAGCAGGCTGAAGTTCAAGACATTAGTCAGGAAGAATCAATACGCAAAGAAGTGGGATACGGAAGTTCTAAGAAATGACGAGATACGTTTGAAGTTCTATAGCTCTATAGATACAGCAATAAGGAATAGCGCAGTAGGCAGCACAGTTGAAGAGGAATGGACATCTCTAAAAAGGGCCATCACAGAAGTTGGGAAGGAAAACATAGGTACAAAGAAGGTAGCTGCGAAGAAACCATGGATAACAGAAGAAATACTTCAGTTGATTGATGAAAGGAGGAAGTACAAACATGTTCCGGGAAAATCAGGAATACAGAAATACAAGTCGCTGAGGAATAAAATAAGTAGGAAGTGCAGGGAAGGTAAGACGAAATGGCTGCAGGAAAAATGTGAAGACATCGAAAAAGATATGATTGTCGGAAGGACAGACTCAGCATACAGGAAAGTCAAAACAACCTTTGGTGACTTTATAAGCAACGGTGGTAACATTAAGAGTGCAACGGGAATTCCACTGTTAAATGCAGAGGAGAGAGCAGATAGTTGGAAAGAATACATTGAAAGCCTCTATGAGGGTGAAGATTTGTCTGATGTGATAGAAGAAACAGGAGTCGATTTGGAGAGATTGGGGATCCAGTATTAGAATCGGAATTTAAAAGAGCTTTGGAGGACTTAACGATCAAATAAGGCAGAAGGGATATATAACATTCCATCAGAATTTCTAAAATCATTAGGGGAAGTGGCAACAAAACGACTATTCACGTAGGTGTGTAGAATATATGAGTCTAGCGACATACCATCTGACTTTCGGAAAAGCATCATCCACACAATTCCGAAGACGACAAGAGCTGACAAGTGCGAGAATTATCGCACAATCAGCTTAACAGCTCATGCATCAAAGCTGCTTACAAGAATAATATACAGAAGAATGGAAAAGAAAATTGATAATGCGCTAGGTGACGATCAGTTTGGCTTTAGGAAAAGGAAAGGCACGGGAGAGGCCATTCTGACGTTACGGCTAATAATGGAAGCAAGGCTAAAGAAAAATCAAGACACGTTCATAGGATTTGTCGATCTGGAAAAAGCATTCGACAATATAAAATGGTGCAAGCTGTTCGAGATTCTGAAAAAAGTAGGGGTAAGCTGTGGGGAGAGACGGGTCATATACAATGTGTACAACAACCAAGAGGGAATAATAAGAGTGGACGATCAAGAACGAAGTGCTCGTAATAAGAAGGGACTAAGACAAGGCTGTAGCGTTTCGCCCCTACTCTTCAATCTGTACATAGAGGAAGCAATGACGGAAATAAAAGAAAGGTTCAGGAGTGGAATTAAAATACAAGGTGAAAGGATATCAATGATACGATTCGCTGATGACATTGCTATCCTGAGTGAAAGTGAAGAAGAATTAAATGATCTGCTGGACGGAATGAACAGTCTAATGAGTACACAGTATGGTTTGAGAGTAAATCGGAGAAAGACGAAGGTAATGAGAAGTAGCAGAAATGAGAACAGCGAGAAACTTAACATCAGGATTGATGGTGACGAAGTCAATGTAGGTAAGGAATTCTGCTACCTAGGCAGTAAAATAACCAATGACGGACGGAGCAAGGAGGACATCGAAAGCAGACTCGCTATTCCAAAAAAGGCATTTCTGGCCAAGAGAAGTCTACTAATATCAAATACCGGCCTTAATTTGAGGAAGAAATTTCTCAGAATGTACGTCTGGAGTACAGCATTGTATGGTAGTGAAACATGGACTGTGGGAAAACCGGAACAGAAGAGAATCGAAGCATTTGAGGTGTGGTGCTGTAGACGAATGTTGAAAATTTGGTGGACTGATAAGGTAAGGAATGAGGAGGTTCTACGCAAAATCGGGGAGGAAAGGAGTATGTGGAAAACACTGATAAGGAGAAGGGACAGGATGATAGGGCATCTGCTAAGAAATGAGGGAACGACTTCCATGGTAATAGAGGGAGCTGTAGAGCGCAAAAACTGTAGAGGAAGACAGAGATTGGAATACGTCAAGCAAATATTTGAGGACGTAGGTTGCAAGTGCTACTCCGAGATGAAGAGGTTAGCACAGGAAAGGAATTTGTGGCCGGCCGCATCAACCCAGTCAGTAGACTGATGACAAAAAATCTACGGTCGACCATCGTGTACAATCTGTGCTATGTCTTGTATTGTGATCAGTGATAATCAAGGCTGCAGCACAAAATATCACAATAATTGTATTTTGTACCTTATATACAGTTATGAGTTTTTCAGCAGCACATGATCACATGATTCAAGAATAACTACTCAGAAGAAATATTTTAAGTTGTGGAGTGATATGACACACTTGTCCTTGGTGCAGAAGCCATGCAGTTTTCGTACTCAAATAAAATGCGTTTGGTGAGTATTAGTGACATTCAGCAGAGACCTGTGAACATTCAATTACAAAGTCATTCAGGTATTTCCCTAACATTTTCCTGTTCTTGTGAAAAGTGCCTATGTTGAGAGTTAGCGTGGCTCCCAAACACGTGTTCAGGGGAGTTGTTGTTACGAGTTTGGAGACAGGTTGTAGAGTCTGCATGTGAGGGACGCTGACATCGATGGACTCCTTTCCAGTTATCTTTGGTGAGATCTAGTCGTACATTTTGCGTGGAATGCAATGAAGCGGATATTTCGGCTGGCATTCATATCTTGTTTCTTTATTCCAGTGGCTCTCTCCGAGAACGTTTATGTATAATTGTTCTTAACGAAAGCTATTTTATATGCGTTTGAGATTAAAAGTTCTCTGAGTGGTTTTACACAAGGTGACCATGTGTATCATTGTATCCATTCGAGTTTTTTCGTCGCAGTTTGTATCTAGTGAGACATGCCGCATACAAACGGAAAAGAGAGCAACCTCTCGCTTGCAGACGAGTCCTTTTGTCAGGACGTTCGGTGAAAATCCTTTCTGCATCTATACTCCGCTGTTCACCTTTGGGGTGCATGGTGGAGGCTATTTTCTGTACTTCCGTCCCTGGCCACCTTTTCTGCTCCAGTCGGGAAGTCTCCAAGTGGACTCGGGTCACTAATTTTGTTTATATATTCACGGTTCTTTCTCCAGATACAAGTAGGAGAAAGCAATATATTTGTTGACTATTCAAGGAACCTACGCTCTCTTTATCAGGAAACCACACAGCGATGCAGAATGGCTCTCTTGCATTGTCTGGCACTGGAGCTCATTGATCTGCTCCACGATGCTTTTATTCAGTACTATCGGAAACCACACGTATTTCCCATTTGTTTCACACTGTACCATGTGTCTGTCCAGATAAACTAACATAAATAAATCAATCATAGAGGTAGATTTCCTTATTGTTTTGCACTTCTGGTTTATGTGAGACGCTGATTCATTTACTCATATATTCCGGATTTTCTTGATCACATGATTTACGTCCAACTATGGATTTACCATCTTGGTTTTCGAGTGCCACCGGTTTTCACATCTTTATCTACTGGTTAAATAATTTCGAAACGCCTTTGACTTCTTAGGAATTATGGCAAAAACTCCTAACTCTCCACTGGTACAGGTGCTCTTAACCTTTAAATGATTGACTTAATGTTTTTGTGCACTCTTCCTTATATTCTTCAGCAGTAAAGTGATGACTATAATTATCGTGATTTTAATCTTCCTTACAGTAAGTCCGGAGATTTATTACCACATGAAGCGTAATTTACGTGTGATCAGCGTGTGAGCTCAGTAGATCCTTGTGGAGACAGTTAACATTGCATCAATGCTTTTAATTCTCTTTGAGCTGGTAGACAAAGAAATAGAGCAATTATTATTAATATTATTATTATTAAGGTGATATGCATAACATCCATTTTCTCATTTCTGAATGCTCTTAATCATTAAATTATGGGCCTGAAGACTGATAGGTGTAGATATTATTCACGTAGTCAGATACACACAACCTTTCTGAAGCATTCACAGATATATTGTTTTTAAACTAACCCGCCTTTTATAATTGAGCAGTAAGAGGATTTTATTTTCAAAACAAATATCTCTGTGCTTGCTGCTGAGGATAGTCACGTAAACAAAGTTATTATTTTCACGTATAATTATTGATCTAATTCTGTAACGCAAATGTGCTTTGTTGTTCCACAAGAAATCACCTATTTACGACAAAGCATAATCTAGTAATTTTATAGAGATCAAGATTTCAATTGGAGTGTTTAGTGACCAGTCTGTTTATCAGGACAGAATATCAGTGACCAACTCAGTAAGGTGAACATATTGCTTTCTCTTAGCAAGAAGTGCGAGTATTAACTCAGCTAGTAAGTTCAATCAATATTTGTAGATGCCTATTACTGAGCAACTTTTGTCAGGATTGTCTAACTAATAATTGAGTTAGTATATTCATTTACATACGCTTACAAGAATCACCGGTATTCATAGAGCTATTAAATTCAGTCATTTTATGTAGATGCTTGTCGCTCAGCAGCTCTTGTCAAGATTGTCTAAGTAATAACACACTTAGTACGTTCATATGAATAAATCTCAGTGCGTTCCTCTTACACTATGCAATGACACATTCTGGCTGCTCGCTTTCAAAGTGCCAACTCTCGGCCAGCAAGTTAACGACAAATAGCCTGTACAAAACAAAGAGTGCTGTCGTGTTCTTCCATAGACTCACAGTGCCGTAAGCAGTTTCGTTTCTGTTGTGGCCTTCTTCTGAACCCAGCCATTCGCAGTTTATTAATTAATTCATCATTAATATCAAGAAACTCAGGCAGGCTTGAACATTGCATTTACCAAATTTTTCAGCAGGAATACGGCCAATGGTGCGTATTACAAGAACAAATTAATTACGAAACTAAGAAAATCTATACGACAAAATGCAATTTTTGCTATAATTCTGAGTTCCCTTTCATCACATTAATGGCTTATGTTTTTTATTCAGGACTGGGAAGAAAATTGCGTATAGATTCTACGCGTACGCGTTACATCAGCAGTCGCTTTCAAACAAATGACCGCCTACCATCGCCACGTCTGTTTCAGGCCAATCCATTGTCCATGCATTAATTTCCCCTTCCTTGTTTTTACGAACGTGCAGTTCAGATATAGTTCTGGTAATGCAGTTATTGCTTCACAGTCGAAACATATGTAACTCTCTGCTCCGTTTTGACGCATTATTTCAGCGATCACAGGTGATAAGGACAATGAAATAAGCTTCTTGTAACCGAACCTGTACACACAAGATCTGCGTGTTCCGGGTCTTTCAGACAAACTATTGTCTGATAATAATAGCACCATTTTGCCTTGAAATTTAATACATACACTACTGGCCATTAAAATTGCTATACCACGAAGATGACGTGCTACAGACGCAAAATTTAATCAACAGGAAGAAGAGGCTGTGATATGCAAATGATTAGCTTTTCAGAGCATTCATACTAGGTTGTAGCCGGTGGCAACACCAAAAACGTGCTGACATGAGGAAAGTTTCCAACAGATTTGTCATACACAAACAGCAGTTGTCCGGCGTTGCCTGGTGAAACGTTGTTGTGATGCCTCAAGTAAGGAGGAGAAATGCGTACCATCACGTTTCTGACTTTGATAAAGTTTGGATAGTAGCCTACCGCGATTGCGGTTTATCGTATCGCGACATTGCTGCTCGCCTTGGTCGAGATCCAATGACTGTTAGCAGAATATGGAATCGGTGGGTTCAGGAGGGTAATACGGAACGCCTTGCTGGATCCCAACGACCTCACGTCACTTGCAGTCGAGATGACGGGCATCTTATCCGCATGGCTGTAACGGATCGTGCAGCCTTGTCTCGATCTCTGAGTCATCAGATGGGGACGTTTGCAAGACAACAACCATATGCACGAACAGTTCGACGACGTTTGCAGCAGCATGGACTATCAGCTCGGAGACCATGGCTGCGCTTACCCTTGACGCTTCATCACAGACAGGAGCGCCTGCGATTGTGTACTCAACGACGAACCTGGTGCACGAATAGCAAAACTTCATTTTTTCGAATGAATCCAGGTTGTGTTTACAGCATCATCGTGGTCGCATCCGCGTGATGGTATGGGGTGCCATTGGTTACACGTCTGGGTCACCTCTTGTTCGCATTGACGGCACTTTGAACAGTGGACGTTACATTTCAGATATGTTACGTCCCGTGGCTTCATTCTGTCCCTGCGAAACCCTACATTTCAGCAGGATAATGCACGACCACATGTGTAGGTCCTTTAACAGCCTTTCTGGATACGGGATATGTTCGACTGCTGCCCTGCCCAGCACATTCTCCAGATCTCTCACCAATTAATAACGTGTCGTCATTGGAGGCCGACCAACTGGTTCGTCATAATACGCCAGTCACTAATGTTGGTGAACTGTGGTATCGTGTTGAAGCTGCATGGGCAGCTGTACCTGTACACGCCATCCAAGCTCTGTTTGACTCAATGACCAGGCGTATCAAGGCCGTTATTAGGGACAGAGGTGGTTGTTCTGGGTACTGATTTCTAAAAAATGGTTCAGATGGCTCTGAGCACTATGGGACTTAACGTCCGAGGTCATCAGTCCCCCAGAACTTAGAACTACTTAAACCTAACTAACCTAAGGACCTCACACACATCCATGCCCGAGGCAGGATTCGAACCTGCGACCGTAGTGGATCTACACCGGCCGACACTGATTTCTCAGGATCTATGCACCCAAGTTGCGTGAAATTGTAATCACATGTCAGTCCTAGTATAATATATTTGTCCAATGAATACTCGTGTATCATCTGTATTTCTTCTTGGTGTAGCATTTTTAATGTCCAGTTGTGTTTAAAATGTTTGTACACTGCTGGAAATTTAAACTGGAACAATGTGAATGTGAACGTGACATGCAACAGATGGTCAATTGGCATGAAGAGGATTTGTACTCTGTGCCTGATTATGCAACGATTATCGTTGCAGCCTAACCACACAGATGAGGTACAACTGACGCCATCTACATTGTGTATACGAAGAAAGGTTACGCAGCAGGTTCTCGTTCCTGAGTCGTATTTGCATGTTGGTTGTTGGAAGTCGCATAAGAAGGAGGATTGTCTATCATCACGTTTTGGAATTCTACTGCAGCTGCATCGTTACCTATCGGGTCTGCGGTTCATCATTCCGCAATGTTGTTCGGTCACTGGTTGGCATCCCACGATTGCCACGTAAATATGAATCTGGTAGATTCAGAATGCCTGTAATCAGCACCACACAATTTCTCAATGGTCTTATACTACGAAGAGTCCGAGAGGATTCATTCGGCCCCACAGTATCGTACAGTAACATGATGTAACTTGAATCAGGAAATGGGCTTGTTCGCAGCAAGGCAACATTTCATACCAACGGCGTGTCGAAAACTGAAGCAACAGAGGTATGGCAACATTGGATACAAGGGTAGTACCAAGGCATCTTTCCAAACGTCAGTCTCTTCTACATAGTGTGTCACAAGAGACGGATTCATGAGTAGACTCTCTAAAGCAAACACGATATTGTAATATGGACACAACATATGGCATGTTGGTGGAGGATATCACTTGATACACTACACGATCATTTCTGATTTGCATAGTAGATCAGATGAACACTAGTTATATTTCTGCTCAGGCCAGTAGCTAAATGACGTATCTATGAAAGACACTACAATGTTGCTGACTGCTAATCCGGTCAAAACCTCCCTTGTTACTGTTGATATTCAACATTTACCCAGCTCAGCATGTACAGCGGATACGTGCTCCAGTGAAATAATCTGGTAATAGCCAAACACCCTGGTAATGAAGCCCACGATAGAATAGAAGAACAATGGGATAACATATCCATACTTGTTACCCACCTCCATTTCGACTCAATACCCTGTTAGTCTAGAGCCATTGTTGCTGTCATATCTGGAAGTTCTGTGTTCTAAATGTCACACTTTCGTTGTGCCACTGTTTTGCCACAGCATTTTTGTATTTGGTGTGGCAGGGTTAATGTCAGTTGCCATCATTACTTGACAGAAGAATATTCATTGTAGCAGTAGAGAAGAGGGTGCCTAGGCATCCTTTGGCAAGAAGCTCTGGATATTCCGATCTGACACACAAGAAACCACCACATAGGACTTGCCATATACAAAGTTACCAAAGATCTAGGAGTCACCGCTTCAATCAGAGCCGAACATTGTTGACACAATGTATGTAAAGGAGCCAGGATGAAGTAATGCCGACCAGCGTTACCACCTGTCCCGGCCCATCATCTGGCTATTCTCTGTCCTTTGTGGCAAAATATGCTCCCTCAGTAAACCATTCGTTGGTAAAACCCCCATTAATGCTGACCATTTTACTCGGGTAGTATCAGCCACTGCCTGCAGGTTTCGAGAACTTTTCCATGAAACTCACCGTCCTGATATGGTTCATCTATCTTCAACGATTAGGTATGAACTCCTTGATGTTATTGGCAGGGCCTAATGTGCAGAGCATCGCTCTAGTATCTTCAGCCAAGGGACCACTGACAGGCTGACGGCTACTGACTTCACAATGCCCAGCTGAGAGATCAGGATTCGCACCTCAGGCTGACCAGCCGATGAGTCATTGCATCCCTACTGCATGCACATTCTTTTCCTGTCTTGTGCAGACGTACTAGTTCTGCAGGCCACTGTCGTTCTTACTCACACTGGAGTATCTCAGCATTGTGCCTGCATCTCCTCGCCTCCATGTGAACCTGACCCTGGCCCTGGAGCCTGACTTTGCATTTCTCCACCTGCCAAGGTACTGACGCCATGAGACCCCACCTCGACCTACCACCACTGTAAGCTGGCCGGTTTGTGGAGGCTGCTTGCTAAATTCAGCACTTTACTAACAATCCGGGGCCAATAACTGACACTCACTGTTGACAGCAACACAACCACTATGACTAATGAAATAAATACGAGGGCTATCCACAAAGTACATTACGTTTTGGAATTAAAAATAAATAAAGTATTGGAATTTTTTTATTATATACAGATGAAAGCCAGACTTAAATACTACTTTTCTACATAGTTGCCATTTAAATTAAGGCACTTATTGTCGCGATGGACGAGCTTGGAAATTCCTTCGTCGTAAAATTCGGCCGCCTGCGCCTTCAACCACGTGGTTACCTCTTTTGCGACAGAAAAGGTGTGGTTTTTGTGGAATTCTGGAAAAAGGCACTACAATAAACTCTCAAAGGTATTGCCAAACTCTGCACAACCTCAGAAGAGCAATACAAAACAAGCGCAGGGGAAATTTGGGCTCAAAGGTCTTGCTGATTCACGGCAACGCCCGGGTCCATACGGCAAATGCCACTCGTGAAGTTCTCGAATCTCTTAAGTGGGAGTCGTTTCCTCATCCGTCGTACAGTCCCGACCTGGCACCGAGCAACTTCCACTTACTCCCAGCAATGAAGAAGTGGTTGGCTATGCAGCGTTTTGATGACGCACAGCCTCAAGAAGAGGTAACCACGTGGTTGAAGGCGTAGGTGGCCGAATTTTACGACGAAGGAATTTCCAAGCTCGTCCATCGCTACGATAAGTGCCTTAATTTAAATGGCAACTATATAGAAAAGTAGTATTTAAGTGTGGCTTTGAACTGTATATAATAAAAAATTCCTATACTTTATTTATTTTTAATTCCAAAACGTAATGTACTTTGTGGATTGCTCTCGTAAATTAACGTTTCTATCATGCTTCCCTGACTTAGCAGCTGACATCCTCTTGGCTCCAGTTCCGCTGCCCAGCTAAACTATGGTCATTGTCACCATAAACGGTAGCGGAGTTTCTAAGTGCATGCACCATTCCTGACTCCACTCTGTACCTTGTATGTCCTCAAATAATGAACAAATTTAATCAAGTACTACTCTGCCATACTGCATACATACACTATAAATAGAACTATTTTCTATGCTTCCTGTCACTCTGTTCTTAATATCTACCAGACTAATTTACATTCTTGGAATGTAGTCATGTTACAATGAGTTTCTAACATTTAATGAGATTCGACCTTACTTCTTTCAGCAAGTCACTACATTATTGTGGCTTGTATGTTTCCCTGGTACTTCCACTGAGAAACAGTTATTACTAAATCTCTCAGCAGACTTTAACATGGAAAGCATTATTAACAGTGGACATCCAAATAGCTTCAGATCCTCTACCAGGGCAAAAAAACGCTCATAATCATTACAACTGGTACTGGGATACTTGATTCAAGCGCCATCCTCACTCCAAACTGCAACTGGCATGAGAGGTTCTGGAGCTGCCACCATAACTGATGACGGAACTATTTCGTGATGACCACAGAAAGAAGGAACAACTGCATTTATGCTAAGTCGACAGCCAAAACGTGGATCGTCTTCATTACAGTATCGTCAATCCAGAGGCTTTTCTTTCCCCTTCTCGTGTTGCATTGCAACCTTCCATGGTAAAACGCCTCAATTGCCATTGGAATTTAAGCATGGCGTATAATACGCCAAAGTAACACTAAAAAGTGGGAGGACCATGGAGGCATGTGTCCAGTGTGATGTGCACAATATGAACTGTTAGGTCACCGTGATTCCTATACATAGACAGCCCTGGTGATGTGTTATATGTGCCACAGATATGGTGACAATGCTAGGCCGCAACTTGAGTCCTAATTGCTTATGATGAGACGTAAACATTAGAAGTAGTGTTTGAATGTTACAATTGGCTATGTATTTATTCTCCAAGCGAGTACTTACTGTTTTGTCCTATAGTTTTTATGGTTTATTTATTGTATAAAAACCTTACACTCAGAGACAGAAATGTGGATAGTTACCGCATAGGAAGCAGATCAGTTCTTGTAGCAGCAGGTAACTCATTTGAGAGAAGATAATACGGAAATGAATATGGCGTTAACTGATGTAAGGAAGGATATACTGTCGTCCTTTTTACTGCTCTCATTTAGAATCAGTTATCGGTGGATTAGTTATTTCTTTCTCTGGCGAAGCAGGTGGAAATGTGTTCGCATGTCGATAACTCGTCAGTGGCAGCAAAGACAGACTTCTGGATAGATGAGAAGTTGTTACAGATCAGGAGTTGCATTACCATGTGGGCTTAAGAAACTAAAAAAGGGTCTGGTACAGCGTTGTAAGACACAGGACAGCGTTAGATTTTATCGTTAACAGTTCAATGTACCACAAAATCAGAATTGGTCTGTCGAAAATTCTGTAGATATAATGTCGGAGATCAATGTTAATACCTATCAGTGCTGAGACAATGTTGAGCCAAATGGAATCATTCAGCAACAAGCAGACCATAAAGCAAAAGGGGTATTCTCAAGAGGACTGGCACCTAATGTGCCAAGGAAGGTGAATGTTGAATTTTCGAAGGACCTGCCTGATTCTTTTCGTGCACGCCATGCATTGGAGGAAATAGGTGCAGCGGTGAATATCCTTGTAGGAGGAATGTTTTCTCTACTGATGTGAACTTTTATAGCTGTGTACCTTCAGGTCACATTCAAAAGAAGTGTCACTAGCCATACTGTAACAAATGTGGTGAAGTGGAACACCAGGTTTGGGACTGTAGGAATAAGGGATATAATGGTAGAAGAAGAAGTGCAAATAATCAACATTTCAATGACAATGGCAACTTCAAATCCACGAAACCGTGCTACCAGTAATATTTGATACCAGAAGAAGCATATGTAGAAGTGGAGTGTTTCGATTGGCACGGTAAACAGGAGGTTCATATCTTTGTGCCGAGCCAAGAGACAGCTAAACCTTCCACATTGTAGGTTATGTAGTGTGGGAATAGTAATGGACGGTCACAAGGACCAGCAATGTTAATTTTCTTCGTAGGAGTGCAACGATTCAGAGATTGCGGGGGAGGGACGGGGGGGGGGGGGGAGTTAGATAGTGCAGATGAAGGGTAGAAGGGTATTGTGCAGTGCTAGGGTTATCTTTAATTTATAACCATCATGCTAAAGTCGACATTTGGAAATACTTGGTGAAAATTGGGGACCTTTGTTCATAATAGCGGAAACTATTGTCAACGACATACTGTTGCAAGGTCCATCTGTGATGAACAACACACGAATTAATGTAGAAGAACGATGAGTTGGATACATAACAGAGTTATATGTAAAGGAGTGTGAATTTGAACAGTGAACAAGTAATGCTAATCAATGTGGATAATGTTGATATCAAGGACTTAAGGCTCTCTAAAGATTTTTGAATGCCATTTTGGATGTTCAGATTCCATCCATGAACAAGCCACTGATAAACCTGCATTATACACACAAGTGGCAGATTTTGAATGATTGGAAAAAGCAGTCATCGAAAAGATCTTTGTAGAATTTGAAGACCTTTCTAATTCTGGGGGTCCATTACCAGCACTTTTGGTGAAGCATAGGATTCCAGTCGGAAACCAACTACCTGTGTATCATAATCCATACAGGTTAGCCCCCCCCCCCCCCCCCACACACACACTTATAGCCAGTAATGGAAGGGTTATTAATAAGCAATCACGGAGAACAGGACAAGTCCATAGTGTAATTCTGTGATTATTACAAAGATTATTAACTTAAATCAAGAATCTTGATACAAAACCTAAAATAATTATAAACTCAAATTCTAAAATATCAGTCGTAAAAGTGGCTAAGATATCTTCAGATAGAATTGGAAATATCGCTTTTCCTGTGATTACAGGTACCTTCAGAGCATGTATGGTTACAGACCAATATCCAGTACCAAATATTACGGGAAAGCTCGAGAACTCAGTCAAATGTAAACATTGCTGCACATGGATATAATAGTTAGTAAATATGGACCGACCAAAAACTGCGTTTACAGTTCCCTGAGGCCATTCCCAGCATTCATGAATGTCACTTTTTTCGAAAAATGACGAATCACATTTCCATGGTTGATGGCGTTTTGACAAGAATAAAGCCATAGAAGTGTAGAGTGTATATAAAATAACATGTTCAATGGTTGAAGGAAGTTTCTAAAAGGTTCCATTCAAGATGCCTCACCCCAAGCATAGAAATGTGTCATTTTGCATTCAGGCAACTGAATTACTTGGAACATGTAATTAGAGAGTATGGAGAACAGATCTGAGGTTAGGGCAAGCTGTGTGTAGTTTTCCAAACACTGCAAATGACTATGTAGATACTGCCATTTTCAAGATTCTGAAATTACTGTAAGAAGTGCACACTGAGTTTTGCTATTGTGCCATGACCGTTTATTCATTCGTTGAACAAGAGTTTGGAGTTCCAATACACAGCAGAAGGTCAAACCACATTTGAAAAATTGAAGAGTTGCTACCAACTGGTTACGTAATGCTCCCCCAAGAGGTCTGTGAATCGAATGAGCCCTATTGACCAATGGCAGTGGAATCCTGAGGCTATTGGCTAAGAAAATGATGACATTATTGGTTGACTCCCCCTCCTCCATCCTCTTCCCACGAATCATGTCTCCTCCCCTGCCTATGGGTGAACTTGCATACGATAGATGCAACTGTATCGGACGTAATCTGGCAGTTCTGATGCCACCGACATTCCGGCTCGTGCTTGTCCACTGCTACACTAATGACCTACTGTACCTGTCATTGAAGCACAGTTAGAATCGGTGCACTTCTGATTTTTAACCAGTGTTGCTGTTATAGGCTACAGCTGTATGTTCTACATGTTACAACTTGCATGTCCCCAAGTCACATATTCTTCTACTACACTCTCCACGCACAATACGTACACTTAAACTACCTGCTATTCTTCTGTCATTGTATTTTTAATGTCCATTAATGTTCGTGGCACATAGTCATGACACAACGAGTTCTTAACACCTGACGAGATTCTAGCATACTTTCTTGGCCACCACATTATGTTGTTTGGCTTGTTTTGCCTATACATTTAATGAGAAACAGTTCTTATTAAAACTATTATCAACTATTAACTTAAGGAACATCTGTGGTTCAGATGACATCCTATCTTCTATTTTTCTCCACTCTGTTGCTTGTTTGTTGACATAACTTTCGCCGAGTGCCAGTTTCCTCTCTTGTTATTGTCCAATGTATTTGATACTACAAATTATATTGAAGTACTGTTTTCAGGTCTTACTGTGAGTAGTGGAGGATTTCATCCAGCTTTTTCTTGGGAGTTGTACGACACAATGCATTTTCAGTGTTTCATTTTTGTGGCCGTGGTTGCTATGATTTGAATACAAGAAATCTGCTGTCATCAAATACAGCGACAGAGATATACTGCTGTACACCGACAATGGTAAACACCGTAAGACCCAAATGCCTTGTAACAGAAACAGTGAGGTGCGAATGTTAGAACGAATATAAGTGACTTCCGTAGCACGCAACAGAGAATCATACTGCCTGCGGGCGGACTCTATTTTCAGAATTTATATGGGTATACATAAGGATCAACATAATGACTATAAAAAATCTTTAGATAAAAAAAGTACTTGCCTTCGGTGAACATTCATATTAAGTTAGCGATTACATTCTATTATAGCAAGGGAACTTTTGCTTCTCTTACCTTCACAAACTATTTCGTAGTCGCAAAATTCCTTATGTGATGAAAATTAAGAAGTGAGAAGTCTGTCGAACACGGTGGGTTTAACACTCAAGATTCTAATATTTTTACGTAGCCTAACCATATTTTTGTCTTCCACTTATTCCTGAAAATGCGCATAACGTTCTGTTGATATTTTAAGAATCACGACGAGGAAAGCGCTGGGAACAATGTTGCTTAAAAAGGATAAGCCAATATTCATGCTGGTAATAACTCCTATCTGACATGTGGTAACTAGGAGAAATTTCGCCCACTCCCACCCCCCTCCAATATCCAAGCGTGTTAACGGACCGCTTCAGGGAACGGGAGACGTGATCCTGTCTCAGATCGAACCCTCCTCAGATTAACGATGAGCCCTAGAAGTGGCTTTTTTGCGGTTTCCCACAGCCAAATGTGTAAATACTGGTTTGTAGCCCTGCCCCACGTCGAATACCTGCTACACAAACATTCAGAAGACAGTTATCGCACGTAAACGTGAGCTGTACATTAGGCCCTGACAGATCTGTGCCAAAGAGCACGGTGGCGTCAGGAAGGGAATCAGGTCACCAGCAGTCACTAACATTGCTTCAACCCATACAATAATGTCGATCCCGTAGGGAACTAGTTAACCGTAAGGGTGAAGAAGAAGTACTAGAATATACGTTGTATTTCAGTTCTGTGTGAAGAGAATGACTTGGAACCTTCGCTCCCGACGAGCTGAGAGTGCTATATTGAAGTTAATAAGATGGGCTGCTCTCTGGAATTACTTTTTACCCTAAGTGGAGATTATTAAACCCGAACTGGAAAATGTCTGTTAAGTCTTTGGACATGAAAGGCAGGTGGAATGTGCAGATATAAGATGGTCAGCAGACCAAAGTTGTCAAGGACTGGTGACAGAATGAGTCTGACTACCGGACTGCCCAACGGATTATATTCACATTTATTTATTTCCAGATTAGAACTGGAATACACACCCATCACCCGCAGTTTCGCACTAAAGAATACATTTACCTCAGATGTATAGTGTTCCATATCAGTTAACAACACACAAGCTACATATATTGTTTCTAGCACATGCCAAAGACCTTTGCCAATAATTTACATATTATTACCTTAGTATATACCGGTGATATTCAGTACAGACAAGGTGAGTACTAATTATGTGAACACTATTTGAGAGAAAGCATTTCATAAGAGACTTCGTGATATGTAATCTAAGCCTGACCACCAACATTATTAATGCACTCAAATCAAAGTTCAACCGTATAAGTTAGTGACAGTCAATGTTCAGCGGTATAGTTTAGTGATAAAACAATAGCTACAAACTTTGTGGCAAATGCGATAAATTGTTAAACGTGATGGTGGATATCTATCTGGAAATACCATGCGGTCACCGACTTCCAAACACCCATTAAGCTCGCAACCACTCTTGGCTGCTCAAATGTGCGTCTGTCACCCATAGGTACTAACAAAATGGAATAAAAAATCTAATGAAATTATGATTGTTCCAGTAATTTTGAATGAGCTCCGGTTTCTAACGACCTGGAATAGAAAACAAAACAACATTAATATGGTTCACATAATTTTGGCTCACTCCGTAGGTTTGGTTAATGTTTAAATGTCAAACGTGACGTACTTTCATCCTTGTTAACAGAATATCTGACAAAGGAAGGTGTTTCAACGACAGACATTTACAAGAACGTTTGTGAAATTTTGAGTGGTCTTGTTTTGTTATTTAACTCTGTCTCTTCGTTCACAACAATGCCATAATGTTTTGTCAAGTACTTGACAGTTCATATTTCATCTAAAATACTTTGCTGGCTAAGTTATTCTGCAATGGTTGGGACTGCCACGAATTGTGTTTTGTCACTAGTTAAGTGTCTTTGTACTTTTACGTGCGAACTAAATGAGGATCGTTTTATGTCAGAGACGTTCACATCATCTATGGATATTGTTTTGAAATCTTCCGACCAGTCCTACATTTATCATCTTAAGACTTATTCACATTAACTTAGATATTCCAGAATGGATGAATATATAGCATTGTTCCATGGAATGAATGGTTTCTGTTCTGTTATGTGTTATTATGCTTATTTTATGCTTGGAGTTTTCACTTGAACGTCTGATATTATTCGATAATTTCCCCATACGAAAAACAGCGATACCATTTGTGAAATAAACATAACACTCCACCAGTAACTGATGGAGGGAGTACCGTAGTAGACACCGTCAAGTCAGTCTGTATAAAAAGGATCTTCGAGTGTACAACAAAAGTAACATGATTCGTGCAAAAAGCAACACAGTGAGTCCAATAAAGCTCTGCATTCTGACTAAAACAAAGGTATTTTATGAACTTACTCAAGGGTTTACATGCATAAATCAGTATGCAGTGAATATTCTGAGTCACGTGATACAGTAGATTACATATGTCGACATCCTAGCGCATTTAAAACTTATTTTGATGGATGTAATCAACATGGACACTAATGGTGAGACCATTGAAATTGTCGAACACAATGTACCCATACATCGTAAGATGAACGGAATATTTGGAGAGGAATTTAATTATTTTACCGAAACTGTAGCTCCTCCATAACAATTCTAAGTTCAACAACCAAATAAAAGTACTGGAATACGGTTTAGTAATGGGAAACAACCTTCCTGGTAAATTAGTTCATATTTTACTGCACCACACAGAGAACTACATTCCTTCTAACCATCCAAAATGGATAAAATATTTTATTACTTCTACAAATATGTAGATGATAAACTAATACACTACTGGCCATTAAAATTGCACACCACGAAGGTGACGTGCTACAGACGCGAAATTTAACCAACAGGAAGAAGAGCTGTGATATGCAAATGATTAGCTTTTCAGAGCATTCACACAACGTTGGCACCGGTGGCGACACACACAACGTGCTGACATTAGGAAACTTTCCAACCGATTTCTCACACACAAACAGCAGTTGACCGGCATTGCCTGGCGAAAAGTTGTTGTGATGCCTCGTGTAAGGAGTAGAAAATCGTACCATCACGTTTCCCACTTTGATAAAGGACGGGTTCTAGCTTATCACGATTACGGTTTATCGTATCGCGACATTGCCGCTCGTGTTGGTAGAGTTCCAATGACTGTTAGCAGAATATGGAATCGTTGGGTTCAGGAGGGTAATTCGGAAGGCCGTGCTGGATCCCAAAAGCCTCGTATTACTAGCAGTCGAGATGACAGGCATCTTATCCGCATGGTGGTAACGGATCGTGCAGCCACGTCTCGATCCCTGAGTCAACAGATGGGAACGTTTGCAAGATAGCAACCATCTGCACAATTAATTCGACGACGTTTGCAGCAGCATGGACTATCAGCTCGGAGACCATGGCTGCGCTTACCCTTGACACTGCATCACAGACAGGAGCGCCTGCGATGGTATACTCAACGACGAACCTGGGTGCACGAATGGCAAAACTTCATTTTTTCGCATGAATCCATGTTCTCTTTACAGCGTCATGATGGTCGCATCCGCGTTTGGCTACATCGCGGTGAACACACATTGGAAGCGTGTATTCTTCATAGCCATACTGGCGTATCACCCAGCGTGATGGTATGGGGTGCCATTGGTTACACGTCTGGGTCACCTCTTGTTCTCATTGACGGCACTTTGAACAGTGGATGTTACATTTCAGATGTGGTACGACCCGTGGCTCTACCCTTCATTCGATCCCTGCGAAACCCTACATTTCAGCAGGACAATGCACGACTGGATGTTGCAGGTCCTGGCCAGCACAGTCTCCAGATCTCTCACCAGCTGAAAACGTCTGGTGAATGGTGGCTGAGCAAGTGGCTCGTCACAATACGCCAGTCACTACTCTTGATGAACTGTGGTATCGTGTTTAAGCTGCATGGACAGCTGTACCTGTACGCGCCATCCAAGCTCTGTTTGACTCAATGTCCAGGCGTATCAAGGCCGTTATTAGGGCCAGAGGTGGTTGTTCTGGGTACTGGTTTCTCAGGATCTATGCACCCAAACTGCGTCAAAATGTAATCACATATAAGTTCTAGTATAATATATTTGTCCAATGAATACCCGTTTATCAGCTTCATTTCTTCTTGGTGTAGCAGTTTTAATGGCCAGTAGTGTATTCCAAGACCGACAAGAAAAATAAATAAGTTATTCCAATGAATATAATAAACTACACAAAAATGTTAACAATATGAAAGGGATATGAGGAGACGTAGAGTCACAGAGAGCTTCAGTAAAAAAGACTGCTGAAGTATTGAGCATTAAGATAACATTCCTCTTCGGAACTAGAAAACACACACACATTCACACAATACAACTCTCATAGGCATAGACTGTGTGTGCGCAGGAGCCCGACTTAGTATCAGTCAGGCTCCGGTGCCCATAGACAGTGACCATGTCTGTGTGAGTTTTGCTTTTGTAAATATGTGCATGCTTTCTATTTCTGTAGAAGGACTGCCTCAAAGCTCAGTATTTAGGCTGTGTTTTCACTGTCCCTATCTGCAAAGCAGTGGTGAGTAGCAATACTCGATTTCATACAAAAAATATATATAAATGATTGTGAACACTATAGTAATATAATCTTTTAAGATCTAACTTAAACAGCAGAAAAATTGCAGAAAACTATGGGTATAATCCCACTTTAGGTGACAAAACTTTCATAAGAAAGCTACATGTAAATGGAAATAAAGTAAAAGACAGCATTTTGCTAACAAGGAAACATAACAACAAAAACGTTCAGTGGCAAAAAAATTCATATAACGTTTGAATATATGGGAGAAATGGAATATGAATTTCCGTTCTGCCAGACTATACCGGTTTGCTTGGCTTATGTTGACTGTCGACTGCGCTCCTTCAAGAGGCAATCACCATTTCCATCTCTAAGTGATTTAATGTGAAGTCCGTAATGTTCGAAATTATTATCCAATATTTCCTCTTAAATTTGTTTCATTACTGTCTTATGTACTTTCATTTATTTAGTTACTTCACCCAGAACGTTCAAAATCTTTCAGGCTCTCTGGGAATTAACCAACTCTCCTTCAAGTTACTCGTAACAGTAAAATTTGCAATGTGTTTGATATGTGGTTTTTACGAAACTATAATAATACCTGTTGTAATTAATAAGCGCATTATAAGGCGTTCAGCCTTACTATTTTTTTTAATCGAGTATGTGACTTATACGACCAAAAAACAAAAATTTACCTACGCTTCATACTCAACGATTTATGAGTGATTCCAGTTATCTATTTTTTCATTATTTGTGATTTGTTGGGGTGCGAAAACTACACTCGATGGCGAAGTTTTTCTTTCTTTAAAATGGTGGTACATTTTTCCAGTTTTCAGATGTAGAAAGGTAATGATTATGACAACGATTGTTTATCAAACCTATGGTTATTGCATTATGGTTTGTGGAAACGTGCAAAGGAAAATTTATTTCTCGTGGATGTGCTAACTCATGGCTGACTTTACTCTCTTAGTCAATTCTGTGTTGAGAATTTTAGATTAATTCTCTATGTAATGTAAGCATCTTGCCTACTATAACTTCAGAACTTTTTTTCTTTCTTCACAGGTAACAAAGATATCCTCGAATGCTAGCAATTGTTTAAATGGAGAACAGGAGAAGCCTCTTAAGATCTGTAGCACGATACCACATCATTTGCAGAATTTTAGGGCTGACGCCGTTCACAGTGGACGCTGAGAGATGTGAACTACGGAGGACACGCGCTGGTACACTGTATGCAGCTATTGTTCTCGTCATGACCCTGGCAATAACAGGGCTTACGATAAATTGGGTGCAAGTTAAGCTAAGAAGAAAGGATTCCATCACTTTTGTGTGGTCGGTTGCGTATATGATGACATACTGTGCCACCACGGTGATGGCAGTCGCCGCAGACTTGTTTCGAAATACCAACAAATACCAAAGGATCCTCGCTTTGTTGTCTTATCGGGACAGCAGCTTCTTGGAGTCTCATCCTTCTTCCAGTTGGGCAGTAAGGATCTCCTGCGTGGCAGTTTATGTCATGTCCCTTTCGCTGCTTATAACTGTTGCTATGTTGCAGTGTTCGAGGTACGGCATGAACTGGGCATTTGTCCCCATATTCTTCATTGACAGCATTGTACCAACAGCGGTTTCCAGATACGTAGGACTTATTATTCTGGTGAAGGGCGACTTACATCAACTCCACCAGTGTCTGGGAGCTTCGGAGCAAATGAGACGCCAGCGCAGACCACCTGCAGACCGCTACCGGAAACTGAGGAGAGTCTACTCAGCACTGTGCCACCTGTCCCAGGAGGTGCTTTCGGCGCACGAGCCATTCTTAGTTTCTTGCCTGGTGACAGCACTGTGCAGCATTTCTTGGAACGTTGTTGCGATAATCTTCTCGCCGCATAGACAGCAAGAGGTGATATATACTTCGGTTCTCTCTTGGCAGTCGTCACAGGTGTTAATGGTAACAGCGGCCTCGCACGCGCTGTCCAAGGAGGCGGCGCAGACAGCTCCTATCCTCGGCCGGCTACTGCTGGCTTCGACTCTCCGTAGGGCAGAAACGTTAGAGCTGCGCCACTTCTGCCGCCTGGCAAGCAGCCAGAGTCCCACTCATCAACTTTACGGTGTCGCTCGCTTGGATATGCGAATGTTGGTGACCTCCTTGTCTTTCATTAGAACTAGTATCGTGATTTTGTTAAGTTTCTGGCAGGCGTTATGAGGAAAAAAACATTGTGCTGTAATGATTACAAAAGTGTTGGTAAGTATGGACTGTTCTCCACTGAGATCGATAACTGTGTTGCTGTAATTACGAGCTTGTATAATGCATTCCTGTTACATAAATTTTTTGCGTTGACCACAGTTAGCTATTAAAACTATGTACTATTATAAATGCTGAGACCATTTACCTTCAAAATTTTTCCTTGCTTAGAATTGCACAATACAGCCAAGCTGTAGGGGGATGGACGTATTCATGTCTGTCGTGTAGTATACAGGGTGTTTCAGAAGTTCTAATTCGAAACAAAAAAGTCAAGTAAAACACGGGTATTTGGTCAGGAAATGGCAAACTTTCAAAGGTTAATGACAACGAGCACAAGGTGGTGGGGGATCACCACTCAACATATGGCGGTGGATAAAACGACAGCGCCCAATACGCCCTAGATAACATGATCTCCTCGTGGCGAGTCGGGCTTGAGGACATCGGCCATGCCCGATGGGGTAGGTTTAATTCCTCGGAGCTTGTTACCATGAAGGGAAGACCAGCGGTGATGTCAAAGTGACACCAACAGCTGACAGATGGCAACACAGTGATTATATCTGAAGGAATGGAAGAACTAGGGCAGCAGCGTGTAAAGAAACTGGTTCTCTACTTTTAAGAAAAACTTTTAAATAATAAAACATGACCTGTACAAGGAACCTGATTACCCCTGTTAGTCATGGACGAAAACAAAATTGGAATGGACTTCCTCAGAGTGTGCAGAATCTTATCTGAGACCAATGAAAGGTCAATTTCAATCTAAATATGGTATGCCAAGGTTTACGTAATAAAAAATAAATTAGGTAATTCAGTATAATTATTATATAGCTGCGATAAATCACTTTAACGGGGCCAAATGAACAATCAAAGTCAATATAATTCCAGTAAACCTGCAAAAGAAAAAACAATTTATTGTAGAGGCCTACTTAGACATCGCGCATCTGCTAGGTGCCCACTAAATAGGTATTTTGTTTTGAAGCTGAGAGCCAAAGAGAAAATAGGTGCAGTTTTCAAGCAGTAATAGCGGACAGCATCAGCTGGTAATATACGTAATTTTATGGTAGCTAATTTTACTATACAAAATTAAAATATGTACTCTCTCCAAATGAAGTTACAAACAAACATGAAAATAAAATTATAATGAGCAGCAAAATGTCTGAGAAGAATTTTGAAAGGAAATTATTAACTGAAATTTAATTTGGCGGGTTTTCAACACTGTCTACAAGTCGAAAAAATGGAAAGAATATTTATTGGGAGTAAACAAAATTCAGACATTGTGACAGCATTTTTAAAATAGTTAATTTAACTGCAATTGTCTTTAATTTTGAAATGAGAGAGAGCCTAATAATTTTCTTTTAATGTCTTAACTGTTGCTGCAGGCAGTGTGATGACGTCAGCGGTGGTCCGCGAGGACGATGTGTGAAGTAAATCCTGGTTTGTGGCGTGAAGATAATGATGGATCCTCCTGTTTCATTAACATTCCAGTTACGGCGGTGTTCCACGTCTCCGTTGTAGTCGACTCAGCTGGCAGCACTGGCGCGATTATAATAGTTCCAGTATGTGCGTTGTCGTCACGCGCGAGACGTTTTATTATTAAAGATTTATTAATCACGCGGTGTGGGTAGGTCGGAATTATGCAACGTCTTTAGCATTTAAGATATATATCCGGTTAATGCCAATATTTCGTACAGTTCTTTCACCGCGTCGCCACAGGCAAACAGTCACATGTGTTTTTCACTATAACAGTCCGTTAAACATCAGTTCAATTACGTCGTCGACTTTAAAACCGTTTCGACAATATAATAAATGTTTCTTCATCAAATCACAGCACTATTCCTTTACTTAACATTTTAGTTTGGTCCACATTCACGCAATTCTGTTAGTGTCTCCACACGAAAATGGTGCCTGGTTCATGGCTAATTGTCACAAGTTCACACATTTTGTAAAATCGTCACCAGAAGCACTCGATATAATTTTCAGGTTCTCCTATTAACACAGCGGACGAACTGTAATTAATTGTTCCTCCGCGTATCAACGTCTTTCACGCCGAAATTTGCAACGTTTTACACCCACGAACCGACCACGATACCACAACTCGCACGCTCTCTATCGATAGTCGTTCGCTCTCTCTGTGACACAATACTTCTCCGAGCCTAACCAAAGATTTGCAAAGCATATAGAACCAAAATAGTCAAATTCGTAGGATATAAAATATAAAATAGTAGCAAAATGAATGAAGAAACAATGTGACGTATTAACAAATAAAGAATAGTTGAAATAAGTGATACATACGTACATGACAAGGTGATGCACAAAAGAAAAAAAATTATAGAATTTCCGGGAAAGCAATGTCTTTACATGTGCCCCCCTCCCCCTATTTTATAATTTGATGTTCCACAGTACATCTTATGATAAAATGTCCTTACACATATAAGCCATATGATTTATTTATGTTTAACTTTGGCATTTTGTCAATCTGCATTATAAATTGTCAATCAATATTAAAAGAGATGAACTTCTCTAACAGAAAAAATTTAAGTAGCTTTCACATATTAAGCAAAACATATCTCTCACTGAAGCAAATAATTCATTACACTACGGAAATTTGACCATAATGAAAAAGAAGAACAAACATTATGTGTCCAGTCCAAGAAATTATACATAGCTACAATTATACACTATGAACCTGAATATATACACATACACGTTCGTATTTTCCCCACACAAAGTCTTGTCGTTGTATTTTTATTTAACTTGCTCTCTCTCTCTCTCTCTCTCTCTCTCTCTCTCTCTCTCTCTCTCTCTTTTCACATTTTAACCGCAGTAGTGTCATATTTCTTCTTATTTACCCTCCCTGTCACAGATACAAAATAAGTATGGTATATATTCCTCTCTAATATCTACTGAACATATATATAAGCGTCAGTGGCTCCGTTTCCCGTCAGGCAGTCTTGGCCAGGAACCCACAAAAACATCAAAGTGGCTCCCTCAAGAGTGAGCAAATGGAAGCTTTTTTGGACCCATTGCATCAAGGGATCGAGTGTGTTCAGTACACAGAGGCTCTGAAGGGCAGGGGCAGTTAGAGCAGATGACACACCTGAAAAGTGTGCGTCGTGGGATGTACTGCATAACCTGATACAGGACGAATAACTCTGCTGTAAATACTGATTAGTGTTTCGGAAGCCGACATCGAAGAACGTCGGTGCCAGTGAAATAGGCCCACCCGACACCACGGTCAGTCTGTGAGCTATCAGTGTACACAAATGAACTATCGCTAAGATCCGTGCGAAGGTCGAGAAATTTACAGCGATAGATTGTATCTGGAATAGTTCCTTTAGCAAGCAAATTAAGTCCAAGGTGAACATGGGCAGCCACACGAAGCCAATGTAATGAAGGATTCACACGCATCAGTAAAGTGTCAAGTAGCGTGAAGTTAAACTGCCTGAGCATTAACCCAAAGTGAACTCCAGAAGGTAACAGAGAAAAGTGACGCGACCTATACTGCCTGTCAAAGAAATCCAAGAAAGAAGCATAGGGTGTGCCAAGCATGGCACACAAATGGCATGCGTATCTGCTGAGAAGACAACGGTAGTTCGACAACTTTGCATAGAAACTCTCAACTGGTCTAGCGAGCAAGGCGCCAGTGGCCACAATGGTAAATTGTATTTCGACGACGTAATATGAACGGACGTGCAGATGCATAAACGAAACACACATACTCTAGTTTTGAAGTAACAAGGGATCGATACAAATGAAGGAGTGTTGTCTGATCCGCTCCCCAGGAAGTACCGCTTAGGACACTGAGGGATCGGGTGCAGTGGCCGGCCAGATAAATTTTGTCGGAGGACCAAGAAGGTCTTCTATCAAGCCACAGGAATTTCGTTGTTTCAGCAAACGTAAGTGCAACGGGCCCAGTGCTGTGGCTGTGCCCTTTTGCAATATTTGTTATTCCTGGCTGGATGGGTAGAGGGTGGTATGATAGGTGTGTTGCTGGTTTCCTCTCACTACTACGCAAAATACACAAGTGGTTATAATACACTTAATTGCAGGAACCAGTTGAGTAGTTAACTTCAGTGATTTCCAGTCTGAAGTTCTGTTGTTAACAGCAATCAAATAACATGTACTAATTCTTGAATCTTGTCCACTTCCATATCACAGCTATATACAATGACTAACGTTTCGTCGGCCGAAGTGACCGAGCGGTTCAAGGCGCTACAGTCTGGAGCCGCACGACCACTATGATCGCATGTTTGAATCCTGCCTCGGGCATTGATGTGTGTCATGTCCTAAGGTTAGTTAGGTTTGAGTAGTTCTAAGTTGTAGGGGACTGATGACCTCAACATTTAAGTCCCATAGTACTCAGAGCCATTTGAACTAACGTTTGCTCACAGCTAGCTAAGGTACGAGGTGACGGCTTGTAACCTCTACCTCACTTATCGACCTTAATGACAGTGAAAAATTAAACTGCGTTTACCTAATGGAAATTTGGGAGAAACAATCGTCACAGACGTTAATCTGTCGGCAAAGAGGGAGGAAGGGTTACGTCTAAATCAAAGGAAAAATGCAAACGAAATTGGTGGAAATTAGTTTCGAATAAGGGTAAAGTTACTAAAGAAAGTAAATGTGACGTCTTTACGTTAACAACTAACTGGCGTTAATTAGATATTTGAGATTTGGGGAAAATTGTGGTCGCAAGTTCTATGGACAACTACTACAATAACTGAAAAAGGAAGGTTAATGCACATATAATTAGCACTAAAAACGTGGCAACTGAAGGTTGACACGTGTTGTGTGAAAACTGAATGTTTGTCAGAAGTAATAAATTTCGCTACACTCTGACTTAATTTAGCAAAAGAATTAATAAAACAGGAAAATTAAAAGTTAATTTAGTGACTGAAATTAATAGTGAACTTTGCTTCTGAAGCACTATGAAATAAAATAGGGTTAGTCTTGAGGTACTTCAACAATCATCTCAAAAGCTACTTCAATCTACGCAATTTAGAAATAAGAGATTTAACTTTGAACTAGAATTAAATGATTTTGAACAAATAACAATAGCAAAATTCTGTACGTACCAAGCTGAGCTGTAGTCACAGGTGAGCTAAAATATGGTAACAAAACTCGCACTCTTAATTTGTGCTTGTGTAATCTAAATATTGTAGCCAGCTATGAATACTTTAACTGATCTTTGAATTAAAGCAGAGAAATGCAATAATATTACTATAGTGTTGGCGTTTGAATATCAACGACACACGGGTTCATTTCGGAAAAGGAAAGGACACTGCTTGGTAATTCAATTAGGACAATGAGCAATAAAGGTTCATGCTAAGTTGCTGTATTTCAGTGATGCAAATGGAACAGTTTGAAAATCTGAGGTGCTTTCAGTCTTTGTTGTTGGTGATTGAAGGTTTGACGCCGTCGATCGAGGAGGTGGCGACAATCACTTATTGTCTTCCATAGCTGTTGCAGAAGCTGGATGTTGGCGCGCCTTCTTCTCGACACGGTCACCAGGCAAAACGGGCTCTTGATGTGTGCCAGCTAATGTTTCCCGACCGCAACACCGTGCCAGAAACTATCATAGCAAGTCGAGCGCAATTACATGCTGCCTTACACCGAAAGCACGGCAACTCGCGGGAGCGTCACTCAACACACCTGCTCCACCGCCCTACACAAGCCAGACTCTCCTCTGCCCGCGCTCCACGTGGCAGAGTTAACACTTCCCAAGAACCTAAACGCTTTGGCTTTCCACACGACCTATCGATTTAATCTTTCGATAGCATAGTTTCCCAGGCAGACACAGCGTAAAAATACAAATAATATTTGCTAAACAAACCAATTATACGTCGAGATTATATATATATATATATATATATATATATATATATATATATATATATATATAGAGAGAGAGAGAGAGAGAGAGAGAGAGAGAGAGAGAGAGAGAGAGAGAGAGAGAGAGTAAAAAAATTGGCCGGCCGGTGTTGCCGTGTGGTTCTAGACGCTTCAGTCTGGAACTACAGTCGCATGTTCGAATCCTGCCTCGGGCATGGATGTGTGTGATGTCCTTAGGTTAGTTAAGTTTAAGTAGTTCTAAGTTCTAGGGGACTGATGACCACAGATGTTAAGTCGCATAGTGCTCCAAACCATTTGAACAATTAGTTTTTGTAAAACAATTACAATATATAAATACACAGAAACGTCATTTTTTCAGATAACAAAATAAGGAAAAAAATTATAGCACAATAGATGTAAACAGGAGGATATGCATTTCCGGCGTTACAGACTTCTGCTGTGGAAGACTAGAGCACAAAAAATGGCGCTGAGCACTATGGGACTTAACATCTGAGGTCATCAGTTCCCTAGAACTTAGAACTACTTAAACCCGGCTAACCTAAGGACATCACACACATCCATGCCTGAGGCAGGATTCGAACCTGAGACCGTAGCGCGGTTCCAGACTGTAGCGCCTAGAACCGCTCGGCCACAACGGCAGCCACTAGAGCACACTGCGACGTACTGAGGTGTAATGTGAACTGAGTCCAGATGCGACGTTCTGAGGTACTGATATTGCGACAGGTCGTCGTCGGCGGCGGCCTATTTGCAGGCTACATAGGGTGCGTTATCGGCGCGTAGCGTGGGGCCGTGGCTTGATTTTCTCTTGTCGTAGGCGCGCCTAGTTCAGCATCTGCTATACAAAGTTTCCTGTAAAAAGATGCCAATCAGTGTGCTGGCGAAGCCGAACACCTGCACATTGGGTTCGCCCCGAAACGCCACACAGTTGTCGTGCACTAGAGATGCATCTACATCTACATCCATACTCCGCAAGCCACCTGACAGTGTGTGACGGAGGGTACCCTGAGTACCTCAATCAGTTCTCCGTTCTATTCCAGTCTCGTATTGTTCGTGGAAAAAAGGATTGTCGGTATGCTTCTGTGTGGACTCTAATCCCTCTGATTTTATCCTCATGGCCTCTTCGCGAGATATACGTAGGAGGGAGCAATATACTGCTTGACTCTTCGGTGAATGTATGTTCGCGAAACTTCAACAAGAGCCCGTACCGAGCTACTTAGCGTCTCTCCTGCGGAGTCTTCCACTGGATTTTATCTATCATATCCGTAACCCTTTCGCGATTACTAAATGATCCTGTAACGAAGCGCGCTACTCTCCGTAGGATCTTCTCTATCTCTTCTATCAACCCTATCTGGTACGGATCCCACACTGCTGAGCAGTATTCAAGCAGTGGGCGAACAAGCGTAATGTAACCTACTTCCTTTGTTTTCGGATTGCATTTCCTTAGGATTCTTCCAATGAATGTCAGTCTAGCATCTGCTTTACCGACGATTAACTTTGTATGATCATTCCATTTTAAATCACTCCTAATGCGTACTCCAATTTCCTTCTCTCCCTTTCCCTACTCTCGAATTACAGTCACCCATGACTTAAATTTTCATCTCCCTTCACTACCTGAATAATTTCTTTTATCTCATGCAAACCACAATGGTGGGGGGAGATATGAACTGGGAGCCATAGCTGTGGAGGACAGAGTACTCCTGACCCTACCCAGCCATCTGGCTTGCGAGAGCAGACGAACATCCTCCCGAAAACACTGCTCCGGATACACGGCCAGTGCAAAGAGGTGTCTCCCAGGGCGATGACGCCGATGGCGATGGCGGTTCCAGGTCCTTCGGGTAGGAGAGCGGCGACGGATGAGGCCAGAATACGACGTTCATTGGCTCGTCCTGGGCTGCCGTGGCGGCACCAGTTGGCGGACGCAGAGTACACGTGGTCCCGTGAGGCCGCGACTGTAGGAGAATAAAAGCAGCAGAATCATGGGGCAAACGGGAAATGCGAATTTGATTCTGGTGACGGCGCTGCAAAACCATCCGGAGCTACAGTTAGATACGTATACGTGCCAATGTGTTTCTGGATCCCGCCTCGCTACCAGGGCTGACATCGGCCAAAACCCCTGTGAAGAACACGATCGTGCGCTGCAAAGCAATACTTGCGGACTGTCGGCGGTGCCGGATGCTGCGGTGGGTGGAGCAAGTGAAGCAGCGTCCGATAGTGGCGCCCGTGCTGAAGTTCTGCAGGTGATGGTCCGTCGCGTGGGTGGGAGGGACAGGAGGCGAGGTAGAGTTTAAGTGCCTGTTCCCGTGTGTGGGAGTTGCGAAGATTGACCTTATGAACTTGCGAAGAAAGCCTCCGCTTCTCCGTTGAACTGCGGGTGAAACGGAATGCTTATTAGTTGACGAATGTCTTTTCGTGCATAAAAGTGTTCAGACATATCGCGAGGAACTGGAACGTCCCGGATTGCAAGCACATGAGATTGGAGGGGATGTACATGAACTAAGTATTGTTGTTCTTTCTGAAAGAGTCACACTTTTCGAGACGACACTTGAGTCCTGCATCTGACAACACACGAAAAAAGTACGCAAATTGGCAATGTGTTCATCTGGCTTACGACCTCACGACAATATCGTCAATGTAATTCGAACGGAAGGGCACTTGAGGAATGAGCTGTTCCAATTAACGTAGAAAATGGCAGGCGCAGGGGCACTACCAAGGGGAAACGCAAATACTTGAACAGTCCTTAGTTTGTATTTACAACAAATACTTTCTGTGATTCTTCATCCAATGAAACTTGCAATTAGGCATCACGAAAATCTATCTGTCCAGTCCGAAGCAATGGATAAGTGTCAAATATTGTCTGTGGATTGACTGAAGTTTTGAAGTCCAGAAAAATGCGAATGCGACGAGAACGCTTGGGCATCAAAACCAACGGACTTACCCACTGTCTAGCTTGTACTGGAGCAATCACACCGTTGTCTTGCCGTGGCTTGGTTTTGTCTTGTCATAGGTGCGCCTAGTTCGGCACCTGCTGTACAAAGTCTCCTATAAAAAGGTGCGATCAGTGTGCTGGCGACGGCGTACACCAGCACAGTCCTCCACCCCGAAACGCCGCACCCTTGTCGTGCACTGGAGATGCGACCGACAAGGGGTGGGGCGAGATATGAGCTGGGACTCGTAGCTGTGGAAGACAGCGTCTTGTGCACCAATTCTGTGCGAAACCACAGAGCTGAAGCCGTAAGAGGGAGCGTCTGCTTGCAAAATCACTGGTTTGTCAGGGTCAAAATGTACTGTAGTGAATACCAGTCACTGAGCAAAGCGTTTTTGAGTTTCTGAAATGCATCGTGACATTCTTTGGTTCACACGAAAGGCACATTTTTCCCACACAAGCGACGCGATGGGGCCACGATCTCTAAAGCGTTAGGAATGAGACGTACGTGGTGTGTCAACTTGCCTAGTACTGACTGCAGCTCAGTCAAAGTCATGTGACGTGAACGGAGGTCCGTTGTCGGTAACAATGACTTCGGCAATCCTTCAATGCAAAAACTGAGGATAACGATTGAACGGTGCTGCGTGACGTGGTAACGTTCATAGGCACTGAAAATGGGAACTTGCTAAAAGAATCTACCACTATGAGCCAACGAGCGTTCCAAAATGGTTCTGCAAAGTCAATGTGCTTCTGCTGCCAAGGTGATTCAGTCTTAGATCAATCTGCAAACGTCTGTGGCGGATCTCATTGGCTGTCAGCACATACGCGACACTGACGTCATCTGTCCAATGTGGGCACCCACGCCCTACCAAGTACAGTGCCAACGCTGTGGCGGATCTCATTGGCTGTCAGCACATACGCGACACTGAAGTCATCTGTCCAATGTGGGCACCCACGCCCTACCAAGTACAGTACCAACGCTGTGGTGGATCTCATTGGCTGTCAGCGCATACGCGACACTGACTTCATCTGTCCAATGTGGGCACCCACGCCCTATCAAGTACAGTGCCAACGCTGTGGTGGATCTCATTGGCTGTCAGTGCGTACGCGACACTGACGTCATCTGTCCAATGTGGGCACCCACGCCCTACCAAGTACAGTGCCAACGCTCTAACTGTTTAGTGCGAACCATTCCCAAATGTCTTGGTGAAGCAGGTGTAACACATCCTTTTTCAACACAGTGGGGATGAGCACACGGTAGTGTCCACTGTCAGATTGTGCTAAGATCACGCCTTGTTTTACTGAAAGATTATGCCGACAAGCAAAGTATATCCGCACTACTGAGTACTGCTCAATGAGTGGGACCAAGACGTGCGAATGTAGTTCAAGAAAATATTTAGATCACGGTCAGCTTCCGTGGCCTTTGCAAGTTTTCTGTTATTCAGTGGAAAAGACTGCAGCAATTCAGAGTCCTGCGCATCGATCTGGAAACAAGAAGCGTCAATGGAATCAAAATTAGGGTCGGGGCCGATCGGATGCCAAGAAAGGGCGTCAGCATTGGCTTGTTGTGCCGTAGGTCTTCACACAATTTCGTACTGATACTGGGATAGAAGTGAAAGCCAACGTTGCAGTTACTGAACTGTTTGTGTAAGAACCAGCTTTGACGGATAAACAGGAATGCAAAGGATTGTGATCTGTCACTAAACAGAACTCACGACCAAATAGATAGTGATGGAATTTTGTCACACCATACTCCAAGGGCGAGAGCTTATTTTCCAATTTATGAATAACTGCACTGAGTTTGAGATAACAACTTTGAGGCAGAAGCAATAGTTTTCTCTTGTGCACCAATTTTGTACGAAAACACAGAGCCTAAGCCGTAAGAGGAAGCATCTACTTGCAAAGTCACTGGTTTGGCAAGATCAAAATGTACTGAATATCAGTCACTCAGCAAGGCATTTTTCAGTTTCTGAAATGCATAGTGACACTCTTTGGTTCGCACGAAAGGCACATTTTTCCACACAAGTGATGTGATGTGGCCACGATCCCTGATGCGTTAGGAATGAGACGAAAGTTGCATGTCACTTTTCCTAATACTTACTGCAGTTCAGATACATCGTGAGGAACTGGCAAGCCACGGATTGCAAGAAAATGAGATTGGAGGGGATGTACATCACCCAAGTATTGTAGTACTGTCTGAAAAATGTCACACTTTTCGAGACGTCACTTGAGTCCTGCATCTGACAATACTCGAAAAAGTACGCGCAAATTGGCAATGTGTTCCTCTTGACTACGACCTCAGACGACATTGTCGTCAGTGTAATTCTAACAGAAGGGCACTTGAGGAATGATCTGTTCCAAGTAACGTAGGAAATGGCGGGTGCGGGCGCACTGCCGAAGGGCAAACGCAAATACTTTAATAGTCCTAATCTTGTATTTACAACTAGCACTTTATGTGATTATTCATCCAATGGAATTTGCAAGTAGGCATCATGAAAATCTACCTTAGAAAAGTAGAGGTCTGCGCCAAGACTGTCCATTAACTCTTCAGTGCGAGGCAATGGATAAGTGTCAATTATTGTATGTGGATTGACTGTAGTTTTGAAGTCCAGAAAGATGCGCATTCGACGAGAAGGTTTGGGCATCAAAGCCAATGGACTTGCCCACTGACTAGCTTGGGGAGCAATCACACCGTTGCATTTTTTTTTTTTAATTCACTGGCTACTTTGTCTCGTTAGGCAATGGGATCAGGCCGAGCCCGGAAAAACAAGCTGTGCGTTCTCTATCAGGATAATGTGTGCAACAAAATTATTAGCCCTTCCATGCCCATCAGAAAAGAGTTCAGGAAATTCCTTAAGCAAACTAGCTACACTGTCTTTTTGATTAAAAGCAGTCACTGAAAGTACATTGCCTTGTGATGTTAAGGCCAAAGAAGTCAAACGAATCGAAGCCAAAAAATATTTTCACTGGCTCTTGACTGCAACACAGTAAATTTCATTGTTATATTGCGAGATTTGTAAGCAGCTGGTAAACTAGACTGTCCAATTACTGGGATTTCCTGTTGGTTGTATGCAGGGAGGTGCGTGCTAGATTTTTACAGGCGTGGTGGGCGTAACTGTTCGTAAGTGGCACGATGCAGCAAAGTTACAAAAGCACCTGCGTCCAATTGAAAGACAACACGACGACCAGCAATTTGTAGTGTTCGAAATAGTTTGTTGGAATGGTGTTGCGTTCCACTCGGACGAGATGAGGGCACAAGCTTATCTGAATTACGGCTAGAACCTGTAGTCGGTTTTGAAAACACTGCATGGACGGAATGTGCACGAGACCTGTTACGACAGCGGACAGAACAGGCGTTCGTTTGCCGTTGCATGCTATCTGCTTGAACATGGAATTTCTTTCCACATGAGTAACACGTGGCGTTGCGTGACGGGAAATCTTGCTGCCTATGACGAGCAAGACTTCACTAGCCTTACAGGCCTCGCTACTTGTTTACTAAGCTGTCTGGGTGTTTGTGTGAGCACTCCTTGTGGCGGCTGTGAGGGGCTGTGGCGGGCAAGAGGTGATCTGACACGACAAATCGGCACTTGATCAAATTTATCGGCGGCTAATGCACCGGAATCGAATTGTTCTAATATTTGCAACACTTGATGGAGCGAAGGATCTGAGTGCTTTAGAACCTGTTACCTAATTCTGCTATCAGGACATTGTATGTGATCGCATCACGTATCATCATGTCACTACAAAAGTTGCCACAACTACACTTGAATTTAGACTTCTTAGTGAGACCCGGTAAGTCGATATACCACTGACGTTACGTCTGTTCCGCCTTTTCCTTAAGGCGAAAGAACTGAAATCTGATTGCTACCATCTGATCTGCTGTTCGTAATACTGACATAATACACCCACATCATAGGAGAGTGCGTCGGCAGAAGACGTTGGGAAGAATTTTTGAATTAAGTGAAACAGAGGTTCTCACGACGGACAGGAATAATGAGATATGAGATTGCAAAGTACCATGTGGCCTGGAACTGGGTGAGATGATCCAGCCATTCCTCTTCTTTTTCATCGAAGTGACGAAACGGTGGAATATTGTTTGCTGGCAATTGGTGGATCGCCTGGTTGGTCAGTTGGGAAGCCGACGCAGCTTTTCCGGCCAGCAGTTGCCGCAAAGTAGACAGCAATGCGGCGATTTTCTGGGTCTGGAACTGAAACATCTGATTTAGTTCCAGAGCAGGAGCAGTCTGCGACCGAGGTGCAGGGACAGGAGCTAGAGTGGGAGAGATAGCCGCTCTAACGCTAGCAACTTACAGCGGAATACGAAAAGACAAATAGAAATGCAATGTTCCAAGTCTCTGGAAAGAGGAACATGTTAGTTCTACAGCTTCCCTCCTGTAATGCATGCAACAACAAGAACAAACGAGCTAACAGAATCACTAATGACAGCTCCACGGTAGCAACCTAGAACACATGAAAAGTAAACAAAATTTGTAGATCAGACTTGTCGCCACTTGTTGTGGCTGTGCCCTCCTGTGATGTTTTGTAATTCCTGGCTAGATGAGGAGAGGGTGGTATGATAGGTGGGTGGACGGTTTCCTCTCACTATAACTCAAAATGCACACATGGTACCTAACTTCAGTGATGTCCGTGGTTAACAGCAATCAAACCACATGTACTTATTATTGACTCTTGTCCGTGTCCATATGACAACCATATACTATGACTACTGCTGTGAAACTAGAGCACAGTGCGGCATACTGAGGTGCAATGCCAACTGAGTCTCGATACGACATAGCAAGGCTAGGTACCGAGATGAGAGAATGGGACAGCTCTTTTTTATTTTCTGGGTTTAGATCCCCCCCTCCCCCTCCCCCCTCCTCCCCAGAAGGAAGTGGTCTGGCAACAGCTTTGTACGCCGCTCTTCAGTCTACAGAATATTTAAAAACGTAAAATAAACAGTAAAAGCAGGTGATAAAGCTTTGAAATAGTAAAATTTGTGGAAGTTAAAATAGAAAAACAGAGGGTTGGTGATGCTAATTAAGACACACACTGAGCAGACAGGTACAATAGTAGACAGACAATTAATAAAACACGGCGACAGTCTGGTTTCTGTTCGCAAGAGATAAAAATCACACCTAACGACGATATGGATTCTGTTTGCAACACTTCGGAAAAAACGCTCATCACTCAACACTCACTTAAACACTGCACTAAAAAGTTGGCACGGAGATGACATCACAGCCTAAGGCAGGTGGAGGGGAGGCGGGGTGGACAGATGAGGGGAAAAAAGGGGAGCTGAGTAGAGAGACAGGTCGGTCGGCGACGACTGCCTACATGCACGGGGCCCAGGGGTGTCATCGGCGCGTTCCCTGTGGGCGTGTCTTGGTCTCCTTTCTCATAGGGACGCCCAGTTCACCGGCTGTTACACAATGTTTTCCAGTGCCCACCAGTATGCTGGGGAAGGGTACGCCTGCACACTGTGGACCACACGATACTAAATTCCCTAATGATTTCCGAAGTGCGTGAAGCTGCAACTACTATTCCGCATTCAAAGGGAAGCCTTTTCACATGAATCATCTGAATACGAATGACAGCTCCATCAATGCACTGCCCTTTTATACCTTGTGCACCATCATCTGTATATGTGCATATCGGTATCCCATGACGTTTGTACTCTCATTGTAAATGAAACTGAGCTGAGAATATTTTTAAGTGACTGTTTTACGATTTTCTTTATTGAACGTAGAAGCTCTTGTCGTATTGATGTAACTAAGCCATCGATAACCACATGTTCCTGTAAAGCATAGTATTTTGGCAAAAACACCTGAAAAGTTGTTCCGTGAAGAGCAGTGAGCCCTTGAAAAGTCTGTTACTAAGCAGG
Organism: Schistocerca gregaria; assembly: GCF_023897955.1. Taxonomy (NCBI): domain Eukaryota; kingdom Metazoa; phylum Arthropoda; class Insecta; order Orthoptera; family Acrididae; genus Schistocerca; species Schistocerca gregaria. The sequence continues at coordinate 102,139,473 of NC_064920.1, forward strand.
TAAATTCAATAATAACGTCCGGCTTACGGAATGAATTTATCTGATATCGAATTTTGTACAATGTTCGATAGTGATCATTTGCAACCAAGAATAACGAAAATGGAAAATTGGCGATAATTAACTGTAACTCTGATCGTCCTATGCGCTCTACTGATTACGTGGCTGAGCCGTGAATTTACTTTCAAAACCTTTCCTTAAGAATTTACTTTATTTACTAGCGACTCATCAGTAACATTAACACATTTAATCACACTATGTGGGCGTGGAAGTAGTTGCCAATAGGCAACTGATGAAACAAATAATTTTTTTTTTCAATACATGGACATTTTAGTCATATAAGCCCTTTTTAAAAAAAACAGAGACCGCTCACAACAACCTCTGAAAGACTAGACTGGTGTAAATCTGAAACACACCAGATTACTTGAAACCAAAAATTTTAACAACTCACAGAAACACAAACTATGCACCCCGTAAGAGGGATGCAAATGCTATAAAAGACTCACACTCAAACTTATTTGCCACCGAAAGTGCAACTTGTTTTTAAGGAAATCTTACGGTGGAAGGGTGGCAACTTTATATACTAAAATGACCATTTAAATAAAATCCATGAAATGAAGTTTTACATAAAATGTACAAGCATCCGCTAAATTACACATATACCGCCTCTCAAGATGATACGCAAGACAAAAACATTTCAGGAATTCGACCTTTACACCTTAAGCAATAAATTCGTTAACCACGAGTCCGACAAACATGACAGAGGCAGCTATTAACGTACGGCAGACAGGCAGACAGACAGACACTAATTGCCTAACAAATGCCAACGTGAGACAGACGAGCAAGCTGGGGACGAGAGAGAGACCAAGAAAACAAGTAGAATTTAACAAGTCAATGTAACAACATATCACGAATCACTTAACTTCTAATAAACTTCGATGTCTGGCGAAGACCTGGCGCAGCACCTCCAAAACGCTCTCCCGAACTGTCCGCTGCCAGCCGCTTCAACGGACGCAGGAAGGCGCGCCGATCTCCCGTCTTACGGCGTCGTAGCGCGCACCGGCCAGTCCGATGTCGTGAGTTGACTCCTGTTGCTCTCGTGTCCTCTGTGAAGCTACCACCCCTCGCTATACGGCGCGGCCCACTGGACGCAACGTGCAACCTCACATGCGCCGACGCTCAAGACGGACAAGTCGTCTTGTGTCGCGGTGCGCGACCGACCAACCGATCGATACAACCGCCAATGCCCATTGCCTGTACAAACCCGAGCAGACTGGCGGCCTAACACATACTATCACTCCGGACGACAGACAGACACTGACTGCCCCATACTGACCCGGCTGGCCAACTGACCAGACTCGCCGAGACTGACAGACTCCCATGACAGACAGACAGACTGAAAGCCGAGCTCATAGCGCCCCTTAATTGCACGTGAACAGGCAACTTTTCCCCTTTTCCACCAGAGGGAGACACCAAAGCTGCATTGCCAGAACTGCGCCTCCGCCAGAAACGGAGGACGACTGCTTCACACTACGCGCTGCTCATTCGAGATACATCTATCTCAGGAAATTTGGATACAGCTAACCACTTGTGAGTTACAACAACAATTATAGCACGTTTTATACAGAAAAATCATTTATTTTTCGATCAATTTATTTAGGTAATTATTTTACGAGGTAATATTAAGGAATTCAGGCCTCTCTTACGTCTAAACTATCTTCAGAGAGTTAACACTGGAGTTTGCCTACCTCCTGAATTGCATCTCTTAATACTAATACTATTACTACCAATACCAGTAAAAGTTAATGTATGCTGTTACAGTAATGCCTTTGCTATTAAAATCGTGTTAAATAATTATCACGGGATGTGTCATTCCTTACGAATGTAAACAATGACAAACAAACAGTCGTTCAAGGCAGCTATTTATGATGGAATCAGATCTGAAGAACTAGATGACTGTTCCGGGGAAGAGAAAGAAATCCCGATCTACGAAATGTGGGACAGTGTTGACTGTGAGACAGAAATACTGATTCCCCGTTGGACGGAAGAAAGACAACGGTGACATACAGAGAAGGAAGCTATGCCGATGGTAACATGTTAAGCCTTAATCTGTTGTTGATTGTAAGATGGTTTTGAATAAGATGCTGGTTAATGGGTGAGTTGTGAATTGGACTACTGTATAAAAAGAAGGCAGATGAATGGGCTGTCAAAGTTGCAGGCCAATATCCCTAAAATTGGCTTTCTGCAGAATCTGTGAACGAATTACGAGTTCGAACATAATAAATTTTCTGGATACCGAGACGCTTATGTCCACAAATCAACATGGTTTTAGAAAGCATCACTCGTGCGAAACTCAGACTGCTCTTTTCTGACGTGCTATACTACGAATTACGGATAAGGGAAACAGGCAGATTCCATATTTCTAGATTTACAAAAACCATTTGACACGGTGCCCCATTGCAGACTGTTAACAAAGGTACTATCATATGGAATAGATCCCCAGATATTACAGTGGCTCGAAGACTAATAGAACCCAGTATGTTGTCCTCAACGACGAGTGTTCATCAGAGACAAGAGCATCGTAAGTAGTGGCCCAGGGAAGTGAGACAGAAACATTGTTACTTATTATATTCCTAAATGATCTGTGAAGAGGGTGAACAGCAGTCTGCAGTTGTTTGGTGATGATTCTGTGTTGTACAGGAAGATGTCGAAATTGATTGATTGTAAAAAGATACAAGATGACTTAGACAAAATTTCTAGTTGGTGTGATGAATGGCATCTAGATCTAAATGCAAGTTAATACGGATGAGTATGAAAAACAAACCCCTAATTTTCGGATAAAACATTAGTAGTGACCTGCTCGATACAGTGACGTTTAGATATCTGGGCATAACGTTCCAAAGTGATATGAAATGGAACGATCAAGTGAGAACTGTGATAGGAAATGCAATGGTGAGCTTTGGTTCATTGGGAGAATTTTGGGAAAGTCTGATTCATCTGTAAAGGCGACCGCATGTAGGACACTGGTACGACCTATTCTTGAATTCTGCTTATACTACAGTGGCACGGCAACTTTTCTTGCTTGGTGATGAAAAGGTACTACCTGTCAGTTACGATTTGCTACTGCAATAAAGCAAAGCACATACTGTATCTGCTGTACACTGTATAGTTCTGAAGATATAATCAATACACAGCTTCAGTTTTAATGGTCGATCGCCGAGGGCGTAAGCGCATTGTTAGTAGTAGCTTTAGTAGTATTCATGATTAAAAAATTTCCTTATCACTGTGTTGTTTATTATTTTGTCGACATAGCAACCCAAAGATATTCGCTTTCTGTCACGTTTCCACAGGAATTGATCTATGGTCCTAATAACATTTAATGTTGGAACATTTTATGATTTTTCACTAAAACAAACACAGACTCCCGAAGTTTCGCTTTTAAGGAATAACCGGCTTTTGTACTAATCCCAACTAACACTTTTAAGTAATTAGTATGACTTTCCACATAACTGCATATTACGAACCGGTAACTTACGACACACAGCGACTTTGTGTAGTGGTCCGCCGCAGATGCGCTTCAAGTACAAAAATGATCTTTTCTGTTGATTTATAAACGTCAATAGAAAACTTATTTCACCCTTAGTTTGATCAACCTTCGTTTCTGCAGTATTATGAATTTAGGTTTAGCTTTTGTATGCCTGCTAATGGAAATCTCAGCATCCTAATCGCCGTGAGGTATAGTCCATAAAATATCACGTCCGTACATTCAGTATTCCGAAGGTAGCCTTACCCGTATAATTTAATCTTCCGTTTCATTAAGCTCACTTCAACTTAAAAGAAAAGGTCACTTAATCGAAAATATTTTCCAGTCAGACTCTATTTGTAGCAATTATTTTCATATAAACTTTTCGACTGAACACTTCAAAGTTAATACCTTCACTCTTTATCCACTCTATTACAGTGACCTATCGATCAGTTGTAGAATTTTGGAACACGTATTATTGTTCGAGTATAATGACTTTTCTGGAGACTAGAAATCTTCTCTGTAGGAATCAACATGGGTTTCGAAAAAGACGATAGTGTGAAACCCAACTCGCGCTATTCATCCACGAGACCTAGAGGGCCATAGACACGGCTTCCCAGGTAGATGACTGTTTCTTGACTTCCTCAAGGCGTTCGATACAGTTTCCAACAGTCGTTTAATGAACAAAATAAGAGCATATGGACCATCAGACCAATTGTGTGATTGGATTGCGGATTTCCTAGATAACAGAACGCAGCATGTCATTCTCAATGCAGAGAAGTCTTCCGAAGTAAGAGTGATTTCAGGTGTGCCGCAGTGGAGTGTCATAGGACCATTGCTATTTACAATATACATAAATGACCTTGTGGATGACATCGGTAATTCACTTTTTGCGGATGATGCTGTGATATATCGAGAGGTTGTAACAATGGAAAATTATACTGAAATGCAGAAGGCTCTGCAGCGAATTGACGCATAGTGCAGGGAATGGCAATTGAATCTCAATGTAGACAAGTATAATGTGCTGCGAATATACAGAAAGGAAGATCCCTAATCATTTAACTACAATATAGCAGGTCAGTAACTGGAAGCAGTTAATTCCATAAATTTTCTGGGAGTACGCATTAGGAGTGATTTAAAATGGAATGATCATATAAAGTTGATCGTCGGTAAAGCAGATGCCAGACTGAGGTTCATTGGAAGAATCCTAAGGAAATGCAATCCGAAAACAATGGAAGTATGTTACAGTACGCTTGTTCGCCCACTGCTTGAATACTGCTCAGCAGTGTGGGATCCGTACCAGATTGGGTTGATAGAAGAGATAGAGAAGATCCAACGGAGAGCAGCGCGCTTCGTTACAGGATCATTTAGTAATCGCGAAAGCGATACGGAGATGATAGATAAACTCCAGTGGAAGACTCTGCAGGAGAGACGCTCAGTAGCTCGGTACGTGCTTTTGTTGTTGTCTCGAGAATTTACCTTCACCAAGGAGTCAAGCAGTACATTGCTCCCTCCTACGTATATCTCGTGAAGAGGCCATGAGGATAAAATCAGAGAGATTAGAGCCCACACAGAGGCATACAGACAATCCTTCTTTCCACGAACAATACGAGACTGGATTAGAAGGGAGAACCGATAGAGATACTCAAGGTACCCTCCGCCACACACCGTCAAGTGGCTCGCGGAAAAAAAGAAAAAAGAAATCATACAGTTATAAACAGCCTCGTATCAAACATTGAGAATGTCGTGGAGTACGTTTGCACCCATTCATGACTAAAGCTGAACGTGAACTTTTTCGATCTCTACAGCATCAATTACATACAAAATCTTTTTCCGTTTGTAACATTCTTCTTTTTTCCCATTATTACCACAATGTTGGGGGAGTCGCTTCTGGACGTCTTCTTTGGAATTAGACAGTCGTTGTTACGTTTCTGATGGCCGGTAACTCTATGTGACGACGGGAAGACCTTTCCTTCCGCCACCGCCACGCCTCGGCTCGTATCGTGGAACAGGAATAAACACGAACATTTCTTCCAGTATAACAGTTGTAACAACAGAACATAAAATTGATTTCACCATATCTGAAAATCAAAGCAACCCTCAGCTACTTACTTTCCATGTGTCACGTGGCGGGGACAAATCGATGATACAACGCTCCAAACACTGTATCATCACAGTACGTACCCGGTCGGATTAAAAACCAGGACATCGTCGCAATTTACAGCCACGCCGCTAGATTTGTTACTGGCAGGTTCGAATAATAGGCAACTATTACAGAGGTCTGCTTCTTGGAGGGAAAGCGACCATCTTCTCATGGAAAGCTCTGGAGGAAATTTAGAGAGCCGGCGTCTGAAGCTGATTGCCGTCCAAGTATATTTCGCTTAAGGACCATGAAAATAAGAGCAGAGAGACTAAAGCTCGTACACAGGCATACAACAATCAGCCAAAACATTGTAACCACGCCCCACCGCTACGGTGGATGGTGCCTGGTCGCTGTCGGGTATGTGACGCGGTAATTAAAGTATGTAAGCGGAGCAGAAGTGGATAGGAGATCATCCTAGCGAAGATATGGGCTGAAAATTCCGAAATCCATTGAGATAAGCGACTTCAACAAATGGCAAATTATTACTGCGCAGAACCTGTGAACGAGTATCTCGAAAACGGCTAAACAGGCCTAATGTTCACGAGCTAATATCGTGACCATCTATGGAAATAGGTAGAAGGACAGTGAAACTAACACTAGGTTACCAAATGGTTGGAAGGCCACGGCTCTTCACAGAACGCAGCGTTCGGAGGTTTGTCTGTTGTGTTACGCAGGACAGATGATGATCTGTCGAAGGAGCATAGTGCTGGTGCACTCAGAGGTGTTTCGGAGCACCCCGTTCATCGTACGTTGTTGAACATGGAGCTCCGCAGCAGACCAAGCCTACATGTTCACATGTTGAACCAACGACATCGTCAATTATGATTGCAGTGGGCAAAGGACCATCGGAATTCTACAGTAAAATAATGGAAACGCGTCGACCCTTCCGGTGAACCACATTTTAGCTACACTAAGCCACTGTTCGCCTCCACAAGCGCCGTCATAGAAGTGAACAGTGAATCGAGACATGTAGCAAAGCACGGACGCAGGTTCGTGGGAGCAGTATTATGCTTTGGGAGACATTCTCCTCTCCAACCCTTAACGCTTGATGTCTTTCCTGACGGCGATGTCATCTTCCAGCAGTATAATTGCTCGTGTCTCGGAACAAGATCCTTGCTACAGTGGTTTTTATTTATTTATTTATTTACATTTCAAGCTCCGTAGCACCAAATTTAGGAGCAAATCTCCAAGGTTATGTAACGTGTCTGTACATGAAATTACAACATAAAAGTAATAACAGATAAAAACAAATTTTCATGAACCCGAAAAAGTCAGTGCATAAGTTTAAGTAAACGTAATCAACAACACAATAATAATCAGCTTAATTTTTCAAGGAACTCCTCAACAGAATAATAGTTTTGCTTTGAAAGTGCGTGATTACTTCTAAGATTTTTGAATTCGAGTGGTAGCTTATTGAAAATGCATGCAGTAGTACACTACACACCTTTCTGCACAAGAGTTAAGGAAGTCCGATCCAAAAGCAGGTTTGATTTCTGCCGAGTATTAACCCAGTGAAAGCTGCTTGTTCTCGGGAATAAGCTAGTACTGGTAACAAGAAACGAAAGTAAGAGAGAGAGAGAGAGAGAGAGAGAGAGAGGCCAATGTCAAAACACCCAAACTCGTGAACAGGGGTCGACAAGAGGTTCGTGAACTGACACCACTTATTGCCCGAATCGCCCGTTTCTGCGCCAAAATTACTCTTTTAGAGTGGGAAGAGATACCCCCAAATATTAATACTATGCGACATAAGAGAATGAAAATAAGAAAATGAGACTAATTTTTGTCTCGAACGATCACTCACTTCTGATACCGTTCGAATAGTAAAAATGGCAGTGTTAAGTGTTTGAGCAAGGTCTGAACACCTAGAATTTTGAACTATTCAGTTTCACTAATAATATGCCCGTTCTGTGAAATTAAAACGCCACGTTTTGTTGAATTGTGTGTTAGAAACTGTAAAAAGTAGTCTTACTGTGATTTAGCGTTAGTTTATTTCCTACAGGCCATGAACTTAGGCCATGTGCTGCACTATTTGAAATCGAACCAATGTTGCACACAACATCCTTTGCTACCAAGTGAACAGTGAATCGAGACATGTAGCAAAGCACCAGCAAACAGAAATATTTTAGATTTACCTGTAACACTAGAGGGCATATCATCTATATAAACAAGAAACATGAGTAACCCCAAAACTGATCTCTGGGGCAACCCCCCCCCCCTCCCCACTTGACAGTACCCCACTCAGATCCCAGATCCCACATCACAGCCGTTATGAACGTAGTGGATAATGACCTTTTGCTGCGTGTTGCTGAAGTAAGAGGTTAACAATTTGTGAGCTACTCCCCGTATTCCGTAATGACCCAACTTCTGGAGCAATATTTTGTGATCAACACAATCAAATGCCTTAGTTAAATCAAAAAAATTGTCAAGCGTTCGAAACCTTCTATTTAATCCATCCAGTACCTCACAGAGAAAAGAGAATATAGCATTTTCAGTTGTTAAACGACTTCTAAAAGCCGAACTGTACATTTGATAGTTATCCTTACATACACAGCCTTTTCAAAAGCTTTTGCAAACACTGTTGGCATAGAAATAGATCTAAAATTAGCTGCATTATCCCTTTCTCCCTTTTTATAAAGCGGCTTTACTACTGAGTACTTTAGTCGTTCAGGAAACTGATCATCCCTAAAGGAAAAATTACAAACATGGTTAAATACAGGGCTAACATGTGCAGCACAGTGCTGTCACATTCCGCTAGAGCCTCCATCATAACCATGAGAGTCCTTAGTCGTCAGTGATTAAATTATTGACTCAGTTTCCCTCTTGTCTGTATCACAGAGGAGTATTTCACACATAAGTTTTGGATAGGCATTTGGCAAGAAAGTTATATGATTTCCTGAAGAAACTAAATTTTTATTTAATTCACCAGCAAGGCTCAGAAAATGAATGTTAAATACTGTACATATTCCTGATTTATCAGTAACAGAAATATTTTTACTGAGAACTGACCTTATATCGTTGACCTTGTGCTGCTGACCAGACACTTCCTTCACAACTGACCATATGGTTTTAATTTTATCATGTGAATTATCTATTCTATATGTATATCACATACTCTATGCATTCCTAAAAACCTTTTAAAGAACGTTACAATACTGTTTGTAATGGGCTAGTGCAGCTTGATTGTGACTACTTCTAACATTTTGATATGATTCCCGCTTTGTTCTACATGATATCCTTATGCCACTAGTCAGCCACCTGGGCCAGCTATTACTTCTAGTACCCAGCTTAGAACTTTCTAATGGAAAGCAATTCTCAAAGAAATGAGAAATGTATTAAGGAAAGCATTGTACTTATCATCTATGTTATCGGCACTATAAACATCCTGCCAATCTTGTTCCTTGACAAGGTTTAAAAAATTCTCTATTGCTGTTGGATTAACTTTCCTACATAATTTGTAACTAAATATGATAGTGGTTTGAGTACAAAAGTCTTTTATTGTTAAAATTTGTGCATCATGGTCTGAAAGGCCATTCACGCTTTTACCAACACAATTCCCATCTAGTAATGAAGAATGAATAAAAATATTGTCTATGGCTGTGCTATTGTTCACCTGCACCCTAGTTGGAAAAAACATAGTCTGCATGAGATCATATGAATTTAGATCTACCAACATCCTTTTCCTTGCACCATTATATACAAAGTTTAAATTGAAGTTACCACGTATAACTGGTTTCTGGTACTTCCTACAAAGCGGATCAAGGACACTGTCTAGCTTGAGCAGAAATGCTCTGAAGCCGGAGTTAGGGAATCTATAAACAACAACAATTACAAGTTTAGTTTCACTATGTGCAATTGCAACTGCACAGCATTGAAATATCTGCTCAGTGCAGTGTCGTGATACGTCTATGGACTCAAACGGAATACTGTTTTTTACGTACACAGCCGTTCCCCCACCACGCAAGGAACTCCTTCAGAAACAGCCAGCTAATCTGTATCCTGGTAAAGGAAGCCTCTAGACTGTCAAATTATTTAAGTGGTGCTCTAATATACCAATAATTTCAGAGTCAATATCGATATGCAGTTCACTAACTTTAGCTCTAATACCTCGTATATTTTGATGAAATATGCTAATTCTTTCGCTACTTGCAAACATAACATCCTCACCAGGTGAGCCCTTAGTTAGAGGGACTTAATTTAAGCATGTATACCTATCAGCTGACTTCGATCTAAAAAACGTACAGCTCTAACACCAACTACAACAGGAATTTTTCCATCAGTGACCCCACTACCACAACCCACTACACTGTCAACTGTAAGCTTACCAGCCTCCCCTTCCCATACCTATTGAGGTGCAGGCCATGCCTAGTGAAATCCGATCTGATAGATCCAACTGGCACCACTGAGATGTGGACCATGCATTCTGCCATCAGCGTCTCCCCAGCTCCACGTTAACGCGCCGAACAGCCGCATTAAGGTGCGGCCGATCATTACGCTAAAACAGTTGCACGAAATCTACATTAGTGCCACCAGTTTGAGTAGCTATCTTTACCAGGTCACCACCTACATCATATTCGCTGTCCCTATGAAGAGTGTTCCCTGCTCCACCCACTATCACTACAGAGCCTCCTTCGTAAAATTCCTACATAACTCCCCTAGGCTGTCAGTCAGTTGAGCCAACCCTGCTCTATGCTTCACAATTCTGGTGACCTGGTACACACCCCCAACACTTCCTGCAAATGATGGCTCACACCTCTACCGTGAGAACTACCTAGCAGCAGAACCTTCTATTTTTGCTAGACTTTTCAACTAACCTAGGCTTCCTAATTGCTGAGAACTGCTGCATGTTCTCTATATCTACAGCTGCACGAAGAATGAACTCTCGTAGATGTCTAGATGACCAACATCGCCTGATGTAAATCCTATAGAACCCATCTGCTTCGACATCTGGGCCGATCACCACGTATGTAAATCAGCGGCCTTTTATTTATGCGAATTACACGACCTAGACATAGAATACCACATACCTCCACAAACCTACCATTTCGTTCCAAAGGTGAACAGACATGCTATTAAGCACGTGGTCATAAGTTTCGGCTCATCAGTGTACAGACAGTCATTTTCACCTCGTTCTATCTACGTGTGGAACAGAAAAGGAGACGACCAGTATTGGTACCGGGTACGAGGGTACTCTCCACTACGCACCGCACGGCGGCTCGCGGAGTATGTATGTAGATGTTGATGTACGTTTCTTTGTCCCACTTCAGGTTACCTGCTAATGAGCTTCACAGGAAGAAATAAGTTTTCCAGATGTAATCTGTGAGTAGACGTAATATGCATCGCAGTGTTGCATTTCTTACTGACTTCCGTACCACCGAAATAGAAACGATAAGCTACAGAATTGTGTTTGTATTGAGAACATAACAGTTGTCAACATTAATAATGTGAACACAGACTTAATTCGTTTACATTCTTTTTATTGATAGTCGCTTTGTTTTCAGCACATTCAACCAATTTAAAATGATTGAAATTTGAAATCACAATCGTTGAAATTGCAGTAACCAGTACAATCGATAGATAATATGCTGAAATTAAGCAAAAGGAGAGAGAAATTATGTTGCAGCTATTATGATACTCTTTTCCTTACGATTGCATACAGTAACCTAAACAAATATGTAAGATTTGTCTAAACTGTACCACTTTTGAGATTTTATTTATTATAACCTGAAAAGTATGTTATGAAATTATTTAAACGTTGCATTCCTCAACTGTAGGGTATTGTTTTCGTTGTCTGATTTAAGGAACTGAAAATCTTGGAAAACAAAGCACACTACACTTAATTTTCTAAACATCTACAGGCTGAAGAAACTGACAATCTGGTTTCTTAATTTGTAACTCCCTTATGAACTATATCCATATATTTAAAGATACGTATTAGTCTAAGTTTAAAGAAATGTCCCATGTTTCAGTTCTTACAACACTATCTGCAGGCATCGCGATACAGCTTTCTCCCTTCTTTCTCCATCCCTGTACACTTCACAGGTGTCCACATTTTTTAATTTTATGCCCCTATTCCGTTCTTCTATTCGGTCTTCATCAGAAACTCTCTATATCATTTTTGTGTTTTAGGAATGAGTTTCTGTAATGGTTTCCCGCAGTCTCCGAAACACTTCCATTTCGCAGGTCGATCTGTGGTTCTAATTTTCTTCACCATTGATTGGATGGACACCTTCAGCATACTTTTTCTCTGTCATTGCTTCTTCTGCATCAAAGTTACGAGACAACTTCTAACTCATCAGCCCACCGTTTCCCAAATCCTCTCTTTTTCCTCATATACTCATATACTTCTCTTCTCCTGGTATTCTTTTACAGTAATTCTTGTTCTCCTCTGCAGTAGTCCTTTTATTGGCTCATTCTTTTCTTCTGTCTTTTATCTCCTCCTACAATCTTCATGATACCAAATCGGGGATCTCGACTGCTTCTTCCTAGCTTTTACAGTTTCAGCTGTCTCACTGACCGTTTCCATCATTCTTCAGTACCGTTTCCTACCCCATCTTTGGCTTCGTTAAGTCTGTTTTCCAAAATAGTTGTACACTATTGTTCTGTATTTTCATCATTTCTTAACTGGGCATCATCAAACCGTGGCACAGTAATGTTGAAAAATTACTTTTCATGACTGTCGCTGTATTGTGGCCATCTGTCTTCCAGGATTGGGCTCAAATGCATCAATTGCTTTCGAGAACTATCTCCTGTGATTGTTTCCGTCGGTTGCAATAGTTACGAAAATCTTTTCTCTTCCACCACCGTTCCGGTATTCGAGGTCAAATTCACCGTTCCTGAAGCACTGAAACCATTCTCTTCAAGTTATTTCACTAATAGGCAACTCACCATAGATCTTACCCAACATTTTATGAGTCTCTGCCGCAGGTTTCTTCATGTTAATGAAGAAAATTAATATTTCTAGCAGACGAATAGAACTGCACTCGGAAGTTGACATATTTCGTCGAGATTAACTTTATGATGCCATCGCAAACAGACAAATATTCTGATGGCACTATGCTTACAAATGCATCAGCTTATTTTATGGCACTTACTACCTGCCAACAGCACCACCACTTTACGCTGCTGCTATCTATTGCAAATGGTGAAAGCAAAGTTGTAGGCCTAATAGATTAGTTTATCAACGACGAAGAGGACCATAAGCTATAAAGTTAGACTAATCTTAGGCATGGCGTTTAATCGGCCTGTTACACATATATCATTATTCGAGGGAACATTGAGCATTTCACTTTACACATGACTGATTCTTTAATCACCAAACGACAAAAATTTCCCAGTGTAAGCAGAATGAGGTAATCCAACAGACTTTCAGTCAAGTTAGTTTGATAACCAAACACAATGTTGACGCAAAAGTAGTTAATGGTAAACTGTTTACAACCGTAACGACAACAAGCGCTTCAACTAATCACGAATATTGGCCATGTGTTACAGAAATGAATGTTTAATCTTTACGGTACTCAGACAAATATTTTGGATTTTTTCCTTCTTCTACACATTTATACACCCATGTGAGGTTTTATTTTCAGCTACGTCACGGCTAAGAAAGTATGTATCGGCCTTCCGTAATCCATACCTTTCAGCATGAAAAGGACGGTACACAGGTTACATAAGGTATAACACAGAAGAAGTATGTTCTTTACCTCCATTAGTAGGGGCCCGATGTCCACCAGTTTGCAAAAATACGGCGATGTGTAGCAGCGAAGCTTCTTCTAAATGCCGCAAGAGCAGCACGGTTGACCAGTTCAAAAGAACTTTGCCTAGCAACGGACCAGTGATGCGTTCACAGAACGTAACAATAAGAATAGCTGGCGTAGAAGCCTGGAGCGTGTACACACATACACAAATAATTGTTGTGAAGTGTGTATGATCGAGACACTAATTCAAGATTTATTGATTACAGTAAACGGGGTACTAAGCGCGTAGAGAGAGTTGTAACGGTTGTGGGCGTATTCGGGAGAAATCTGTAATTGTTAAACAAATACAGTGCGTAGCAGAAAAGACGGCCGATTTGTATATAGCGAAAGAGGCAGATAAATATACTGTAGGACAATTTCAGTCACTACAACGTAACCCTTGCGTATTGCCATTTCACACACCGTTCATCTTTTGGAAATGATGTCTTGTAGATGGCCACCATTGTCCCCTTGACCTACCGTGCAATTTTCGCTTTTAATCGTTTTTAGGACGTACGAGCAGCTTTATAGGGATGATTCAGATTTCAGCGTGAATGGTGTCTTTCAGATCCGCAATTGTGTGCAGGCGCCTGTCATGCACCATTTGTTTAAGGGACCCCTAAAGGATATAGTCACAGATGGATAAGTCGAGAGGCCTTGAAAGCCACAAAATGTCTCTAGTCATTGAAATGATGTGGTTGCCAAACCATCTCTTCACTGAAATTTGGGCAAAATGAGACGTAGCACCAACTTTCCGAAATCAATACTTATTGGCAGGAAACTGCTCAAGTTCAGGTTAGAGGAATGTGGCAACCGTGGCAGCACACCGTAGAAATGTGGCTGTGGTCGCGATTTCATGTTCGTCCTCAAAAAAGAAAGGATCGATTATGTCCATTGGCGACGCAACTCACCAAACCGTGGCTTTCTGGCCGTGTAATGGGCGTGGATGGAGTTGTTAAGGACTACCCTCGCACCAGTAACGTCATCTATCCGTTCCTGTTAGTGACAACTTCTGGACCTTCCTGGCGATTTCAGCTTAAGTGGACTTCCCGTTGCTTCATAGTTGCTTACCCACAACATGTTTTCATATGCTGACGGTAAAGCATCACTCCTTCTAACGCCGAACTGACGGCGGTATTCCCGTCTAGCAGCAGCGACACACAGTCACCGTCCTTGTGAGAGGTTTTCACAGCCACAGCACGTCCTGACCTGCTCTACTGCTCCATCTCGGCAAATGGCGGACCTGCCTGAAACATGTAACTGGTATTAAGTGTCGCCAATAATAACATTACACTTTTAGAGATTAATTAAAATAGTTCGTTTTCCTGAAACATCCGGTACTTTACTTGACCGTGAGTAAATCGAGAGTTTGGAGCAATACTATAACTACCGCAATAGTCTTCTAAATGAAATTACTGGTATTTTGTATCGCTGACTCGATAAAGTTGGAACCAAAGATATAAGGAATTTAGATGGATGTACTTTCTTTAAATTACTGTAATCTTTTAGGAGTGTACGTTAATTTGTGATTTTGTATTATAACTGTTCTTCGTAAAAAAAGAGAATAATTTGAAATATTTTCGAATTTGTATAACGCAGTGAAGCATAGTTCATGCAACACGTATTCAGTAGTGGACAGTGGTACCACCTATAGCAAATGAAAATAACCTGAAGCGATCCTAGTGGTCCGGAATTAATGCACTGATCTTGGAGAACAATAATCTGGCAGCAAAACTGTGATCAAGAAAACAGGTTTAAGCGAATCAACAGCAGAACACATTACAGCCTTAACGATATGCGTCGTGCAGTTATTAAGCCACCACTCATACGTTGATTTATTGAAAGGACTCTGTATTCCAGTATGTTTCTATAACATCTGTAATCTCTCACTAAAACTGAGTCAGAAAATTAATAATGATAACAAATTATCTTCGAATTTAGATTTCATAATATTCGTTGACAGTCACATGTTAATTTAGACCGTTCCCAGCTTCCTTCGCAATTGAACTGCATAACATCGTATCAGATGGCATGAAACGACATTAATTATTCCATCAGAAAACGTGGGAATTAACGAAAGCAAGATAGCGAACGCGAGAAACGTGTGATCAGACAGATCGCGGTGGCACAGTGGTTAGCACTCTGGACTAGCATTCAGGAGAACGGCGGTTTAAATCCGCGCCGGCCATCCTGATTTAAGATTTCCGTGATTTCTCTAACCCACTTGAGGAAATTGTGGATAGTGCATTTGAAAGATGACGGCCGACTTACCTCTCCATCTTCCCTGATCCGATGGGGCCGATGACCACGCTCTTTGGTCCCCTCACCCAGACCAACCAGCCATCCTGTGCCAAGCTTACACAAGTAGTGTGCAACCTTCTTATACACTCCTGGAAATGGAAAAAAGAACACATTGACACCGGTGTGTCATACCCACCATACTTGTTCCGGAAACTGCGAGAGGGCTGTACAGGCAATGATCACACGCACGGCACAGCGGACACACCAGGAACCGCGGCGTTGGCCGTCGAATGGCGCTAGCTGCGCAACATTTGTGCACTGCCGCCGTCAGTGTCAGCCAGTTTGCCGTGGCATATAGAGCTGCATCGCAGTCTTTAACACTGGTAGCATGCCGCAACAGCGTGGACGTGAACGTATGTGCAGTTGACGGACTTTGAGCGAGGGCGTATAGTGGACATGCGGGAGGCCGGGTGGACGTACCGCCGAATTGCTCAACACGTGGGGCATGAGGTCTCCACAGTACATCGATGTTGTTGCCAGTGGTCGGCGGAAGGTGCAAGTGCCCGTCGATCTGGGACCGGACCGCAGCGACGCACGGATGCACGCCAAGACCGTAGGATCCCACACAGTGCCGTAGGGGACGGCACCGCCACTTCCCAGCAAATTAGGGACACTGTTGCTCCTGGGGTATCGGCGAGGACCATTCGCAACCGTCTCCATGAAGCTGGGCTACGGTCCCGCACACCGTTAGGCCGTCTTCCGCTCACGCCCCAACATCGTGCAGCCCGCCTCCAGTGGTGTCGCGACAGGCGTGAATGGAGGGACGAATGGAGACGTGTCGTCTTCAGCGATGAGAGTCGCTTCTGCCTTGGTGCCAATGATGGTCGTATGCGTGTTTGGCGCCGTGCAGGTGAGCGCCACAATCAGGACTGCATACGACCTAGCCACACAGGGCCAACACCCGGCATCATGGTGTGGGGAGCGATCTCCTACAATGACCGTACACCTCTGGTGATCGTCGAGGGGACACTGAATAGTGCACGGTACATCCAAACCGTCATCGAACCCATCGTTCTACCATTCCTAGACCAGCAAGGGAACTTGCTGTTCCAACAGGACAATGCATGTCCGCATGTATCCCGTGCCACCCAACGTGCTCTAGAAGGTGTAAGTCAACTACCCTGGCCAGCAAGATCTCCAGATCTGTCCCCCATTGAGCATGTTTGGGACTGGATGAAGCGTCGTCTCACGCGGTCTGCACGTCCAGCACGAACGCTGGTCCAACTGAGGCGCCAGGTGGAAATGGCATGGCAAGCCGTTCCGCAGTACTACATCCAGCATCTCTACGATCGTCTCCATGGGAGAATAGCAGCCTGCATTGCTGCGAAAGATGGATATACACTGTACTAGTGCCAACATTGTGCTTGCTCTGTTGCCTGTGTCTATGTGCCTGTGGTTCTGTCAGTGTGATCATGTGATGTATCTGACCTCAGGAATGTGTCAATAAAGTTTCCCCTTCCTGGGGCAATGAATTCACGGTGTTCTTATTTCAATTTCCAGGAGTATAAATACGATGAACCTGTTACTGCGGCATATAGTGTTACAAAGCACACATAATGTTGAGTTCAAGTGACTTAGTGCATCGTAGATGTGAATATCGGATATTCCACCCGGTTAGAGCAGCTGAAATGCATTACACTTCACACACTCGCAATACGTTTGTTTTGCTGAAGAACTGCTTGTTGTCCTAGTGTTTAATAAGGCCATTATTTGATTTAAAGATATTACATTCTTACTGTACAGGATTTTTATTGGAGAGAGAAGTGTCCTTTCGCTAATCTATCATTGAGTCTATTTGCTACATCTTTCACTTAGCTCTCACATGTTCTTTCGCATGAGGAATTCGGTATTTACTGTGTAAACTTGCACAACATGTGGGCAGCTAACGTTTTACTAGCTTGCAGTTTTGACACTTGTACTAATGTTCCGTGTGTTGTGAAATTATCGACTGTAACTAATGCCACTCGCTAGCACTGATAATAGTTACTGATGATTATGGTCAAACTGACTATATTTAATTCTGAATTAGCTGAGGACCAGGTATTACCTAATCTCGGCACAGTTCAGTGGCTTGGTATTTACGTTTAACACGGTTCATTATCCTATTTATTGCATTGATCTTCAAGGACGTTGTATGTTATTGAAAGCTTAATTAGTTTACTGTTAGCGAACACTTCCATTTTAAATTCTGTTAGGCAAAACTTAGAAGCAAGAGATTTCTTCGCCAGGTACTCACAGCTCTCCCAATGTTTTACGATCGTAAGCCTATAACAAAAACATACTTTTTAAAGAGGTGCAGAAGTGTAAGTAGGGTCCAGTGCCTGAAACTTTCTTTTACCATACACACTTATCAATAATAACTCGCACGTACTACCAAGGACGTGGCGATACTTTGCGACCACCATAAAAAAATTTAAAAATACATGTTTCGTTAGCTACTACTTTTAATCACAATACTCATTTTTAAAGAGATCTATGTCTTATTAGGGTCCCTAAACTGGAAACTACGGAATGTGGTAAAATATTTCACTAAAAACAAAAAGTATTTTTTCAAACTTTTAAAATACACTGACGGAAAAAAAACTGCAGCACCAACAAATAATTTATGCAGAATAATGAAGTTTGTCTTCCAATAATGTCCCATATTCCCTCAAATTGAGTGAGCGTTATCCTGTTGGGAAAAACCCCTTCCAATATTATTCATGAACGGCAGCACAACAGCTCGAATAACCAGACTGACGTACAGTTTCGTATTCGGGATAACGTGCTCCCGTTGTTTTATGAAATTGCACCCCGGACCATAATTCCAGGTATAGGTCCAGTGTGTCTGGCACGAGAACAGACTGGCTTCAGGCCCTCCACTGGCCTCCTAACCAACACACAGCCGTCACCGGCATTGTGGCAAAACCAACGTTCATCAGAAAACTCAACAGACATCTATCCAGCTATCCAATGAGCTCTCGCTTGACACCACTGCAGTCGCAGTTGGCGGTGGTTTGGGCTCAGTGCGTCCGGCACGCCATAGCCATACGCCGAAAACGAGTTCCACGTGGCAGTATCAAGCAGCTCGTCCCATTTCAGCAGATACAGAAAATGAGGTTCATTCTCTACGAAAGTGGAGAAGACCATTATAAACAATATTTACAATCCTCAAAATGTGTCATAGCCTCCGGATATTCTGCCAATTACTGTCCACCCACTGGTGTATGTTGGACATTTTAATAGTCACTACGGTCATTGTAACTATGCACGTGACAATGAATGTGGTATTGCTCACAACGACTGCCATGAAAATGAAAATCTATGCTTGGTTTATGATGCCAAGGGTTTGTGAACGTTCACATCAGCCGCTTGGCGATGACATTACAACCCGGAAATCTGCTTTGTTTCCCGGGACTGCAGAAGCCACCCAGTGCCTACATCCAAAGAGGACATACCTAATATTCCCACACAGGCAGCAGAGCCCAGTAATCCTCGGTATGTGGCTGCTCTCTGTCCCAGTAGCGAGATCTGTACCACGACCCTGGTGAAATTTCCGCAGGGCTGATTGGCCGAGTTTTTCTGACCACCTAGATAAATATATCTGTTTTATTCCATCAGAACCTAAAAATTACCATGGATTCGTTGGGGCTGTTCTTACTGCTGTGAAGAAGTTTATTCCTCGTACGTATAGAAAGGAATACATACTAGGCTTGAATGAACATTGTGAACAACTTTGTGAACAATATATCGATACTGGCTACAGAGATATTACAGACGACCTCCTCCAAAGTCTTGACGCTGCTAGAAGAGTGCGAAGGCGTGAGATGGTAGAAAAAGTAAACTTAAGACATTCAAGCAGAAAGGCATGGAGCCTTCTGTGTAAGCTTGGCGGAGCCTCCAATAAATCCGGGCAGCAACCTGGTATTTCAGGTAACAAAATCTCTAACCATTAAGTTGAAACATCTAGATCATCTCGGGACATACAAAATGCTTCTAAAATAAAACAAGAACTCACCTCTCTAAAAGCTCAGTGCCCATACGAATCCAAATTCTCTTCACCATTTACACCGACTGAATTGGACGAAGCCGCGAAACAAACGAAAAATGGTAAAACACCTGGTGTGGATAATGAATACCCGGAATTTCTGATAAACATGGGTAATGGGGAAAAATGTCTGGTCCGTTTCTTCTTCAACATCCTAGACAGTGGATAACTGCCCAACGAGCTAAAGAGAAGAAAAATAGTGGCAGTTTTGAAACCAGGTAAACCAACTGACCAACCTTAAAGCTTCAGAGCAATTTCCCTTTTGAGCTGTACTTATAAACTCTTGGAGAGGCTCATATATAATAGAATCAAAGGCCTCATTCTGGAAACAGACAATCAAGCACATTACAGATGAGTGCCTCTTGCCTTCATACTAGGAGAGTTGGAGTGACCTCGTGAAAGCTGACGATATGGCTCTTACATGGATTAGAAACCCAGATATTGACATTTAATTAGTTTTGTACCTAGTTTTGTATTTTCTTATTCCTGTTATATATAGTATTACTAATGTTACATAGCTGTAATTTTAAACTGCATGTGAGCCATGCGAATACAAAATAAACTGATCTGAATCCTCATAGCGGTACTACTGCCACTACTCTCATGGGACTGGCGCGAAATTTGAACAGACGTCATCTTTCAGGCGTAGAAACTAGTCTACCATCTTTTGTTTTTATGGCTAAATTCCTTCTTGGTGTTGCCATTGTTTTTCAGTCAGTGTATAAAGTGCCTCAATAGAGTACAATATTTTCTGAAAGTGAAGCATATAAATCTCCCCTCACAACACCTTCCCCCATTAGATTGCATTAGTTAAGTTTGCATTTATGCAGAAACACAATAGGTGAGCCGGCCGCGGTGGCCGCGCGGTTCTAGGAGCTACAGTCCAAAACCACGCCACTGCTACGGTCGCACGTTCGAATCCTGCCTCGGGCCTGGATGTGTGTGATGTCCTTAGGTTAGTTAGGTTTAAGTGGTTCTTAGTTCTAGGGAACTGATGACCTCAGATATTAAGTTCCATAGTGCACAGAATCAATTGAACCAATTGAACAATAGGTGAAATTAAAACGATCAATTTGTTTTTATTTTATTTCTTTATCTTTTGTCCTTCACTGGAACACTGTAGCCAGTTATAAAAATGTTTATACAGGTTGCTTTTACCCAGTAATACAACGAAATTCAATAATAATCCAATAATACAATCCAATTGCAGTGGTTATTTAGGGATTACTGTAATTTATTATTACATGAAAGGAGTTTGCCTCTTCTCTCTGCCCAATATTTTTTCATTCTTTCGGATATTTTCTTTCGTGTTTCGTCTGTGGTAACACTTACATTGCTCTTTTATTGGTCTTCATTTGAAGATTTTTTCTGTTTCGTTTTTTAAGTCATCTACTATAATTTGGAGTTATCTTATATCTTTCTTAATTTCTGTGATCCATTCAGTATTGCTGTTATTGTTGCACACTGCTTTTAATAATTCCCTTCTTAATTCTATTTGCTGTTGTTCTCATCAGATGTCCAAAGAACGATACACGCTTCTTCGCGATTATACTCACTACTGTTTCTTGTAGAATCTTTCATTTGAAGCTGCTCTCTAATGCCCATTTACTTTATGGTGTTTATGTACGATGCTCTAATTAGTCTTCTTTTGTCGTTAGTATTTTATCAATTTCTGGTGTATTAGTTGTTTTGAAGATGGTTTCAGTTGCCTAAGTTATTTCTTATTGTGCAAATCTTTTTAATGTTATAATTTAAAATCAATGGAGAGGATTCTTTTGTCGTATGTGTTTTTGATAATGTAGTTTGCTTTCTTCAGTTTTTTATTCCATTTCGCCATGATAGGTTCTCATTTAGATTGTAAGTTACGATTTGACCAAAATATTTAAATTTATCAGCAGATTTGCTTTAATGTCGTATTGTAATTCTGTTTGAAAGTGATAGGTCAGTAATCGTAACCTCTGTTTTTTTCAAATGATATTCTGAGGCGATTTTTCTGTGTTATTTCTGGAAGTAATTTAACCTGTTGCCTTGTCTCTTGAACATTGTTGGCTAGGAGATCAAGATCATCAGAAAATCCCAAGTAGTTCAAACTTATATTATTTTTAGCATCTCTAATTCTTATATTCTTTGGGATATCCTTGTACCATTCTCTCATAATATATTCCAGCGTATTGTTGAACAGCAACAGTCACATTGGCATAAGTATGTTTTTATAAGCAATGGTTCAGAAATTTTCCTCTGAACTTAACTTTAGATTTGGCGTTGGTTAGAGTAAGTCCTACTAATTTAATTAGTATTGGGAGGCGTCCCATATTTCATAAATTTTTTAATATTGAAGATCTGTAAAGGCTGTCAATACCTTCTTAAAATATAGAAACGTCACTGTGAGAGGTTTGTTATTTTTTAAAAGTATGCCACAATCAATTTTAAGCTAATGATCTGCTTTGCACAGCTTCTCCATGGTCTAAAACCTTCGTGGTACTCCCCTAACACCTGTTCTAGTTGTTCCTTGATTCTTCCATACAGGATCTAGGATGAAATCTTGTATGTGGTCTAGGACAGAGACCCCTCTGTAGTTGTCTGGATTCTTCTTATCCCAATTCTAGAGTGCGATGGCTGTGGTCCAGTGTTCAGGCAATTGTTCTGTTATTCAGATTTTTGTTGAGAGCCTTGTGTAAATAGGTCTTGACAGTGTTACATGTACATTATCATATTTCAACAAAAACCTGATCTTCTCCATATGCCTTTATAATTTTATGTCCTTTGTGCACTCTTTCTGCTTGTTGAAGTGTTGTGTGTGTGTGTGGGGGGGGGGGGGGGTTACCATGTTAGGTTCGATTTTAATTTGGGTATTTATGTCGGTTTGTAAGAGTTCTTTGTGTTCTTCACAATTCAAAAGTTTAGTAAATGCTTTTGCCATGATGTGTGATTACTAAATTACTACCAACTATTAAATATCGTGAAGTTCAGGTTTTTTTCACTTCCACACATTTGCAGTCCAAAACGGCAGGCTGTGTTGGCACGTCGTAAATGGCCTTTCCGTATAACCACTCACTTTGTACGCAACTTTGACACAGGGATGGGGCACTTAGCGAATTACGTTTCGTTCGCTATTGCATGCTTTAATCTTCACTAACAAGAGTGGACTGGCTACAGTCAACTTTCTGTTAGTCAGATAACAGATTTAACAATAGAAAGTTTTTTTATATATGTGAAAATTATTGTATCGATGGTTACTATTCAGGTCATTCTGAAGTATGACGAAGTGAAGCGGAGTATGCTGTGGGAAATATTTCCAGTTATGGGCTTCCTAGAACACCTGGTAAAAGATTCTTTCCTGAGGTGACAAAATTTGTGAGATACATACTAATATCATGCCTGGCCGCCTCTTGCCGGCGCAGTGCAGCTGCGAGACATGGCCTGTACTCAACAAGTCGTTAGAAATCCTCTGTAGAAATACTGAACCACACTGCCTCTACAGCCATCCATAAATGTGAAAGTGTTGCTGGTGCAGAATTTTGTGCACGAACTGACCTGTCAATCAAGTACCACAACTGTCCAATGGGATGATTAGATTAGATTAGATTAGATTAATACTTGTTTCATAGATCATGAATGTGACACTTCGTAATGATTTGAAATGGGTCAGGTTAATACCAGATGTCTGTACAATATATTACATTACACAAAATATTGCATGATACTAATGTTTAAGTTGGTTTTTTCCCCTCCCTTAATTTATATCTAAAAATTCTGCCAATGAGTAGAAGGAGTTGTCATCTAGAAATTCATTTAATTCATTTTTAAATGTTGGTTGACTATCTGTCAGGCTTTAGATGCTGTTTGGTAGGTGACCAAAGACTTTTGTGGCAGCATAATTTACCCCTTTCTGTGCCAAAGTCAGATTTACCCCTGCATATTGAAGATCATCCTTTCTCCTGGTGTTATAGATATGCACACTGCTATTACGTTTGAACTGGGTTGGATTATTAACAACAAATTTCATAACTGAATATAAATACTGTGAAGTTACTGAGAGGATGCCTAGATCCTTAAATAGATGTCTGCAGGATGACCATGAGTGGGCTCCAGCAATTACTCTGATTACACGTTTTTGAGCAATGAACACTTTTCTGCCCAACGATGAAAATCCCCAGAATATGATGCCATACGAAAACAGTGAATGAAAGTAGGTATAGTAAGCTAATTTACTGACTTTCTGATCAAAAAAATTTGCAATAACCCTTATAGCTTACGTCCCTGAACTCAGACGTTTCAGCAGACCATCAATGTGTTGCTTCCAGTTTAACCTCTCATCAATGGACACACCTAAAAATTTGGAAAATTCTGCCTTAGCTACAGACTTCTGTTCAAAGTCTACATTTATTACTGGAGTTCTGCCATTTACTGTATGCAACTATATATACTGTGTTTTATCAAAATTTAAAGGGAGTCCGTTTGCTGAGAACCACTTAATAATTTTGTGAAAAACATCATTTACAATTACATCACTTAGTTCTTAGTTTTTGGATGTTATTACTATACTCGTATCATCAGCAAAAAGAACTAACTTTTCATTTTCATCAATGTGGAATGGTAAGTCATTAATGTATATCAAGAACAGTAAAGGACCTAAGACCGAACCCTGTGGGACCCCGTACTTGATAGTTCCCCCCCCCCCCCAGTTTGAGGAATCAGCTGTTGTTTGAACATTACATGAACCACTTATTTCAACTTTCTGCATTCTTCCAATTAAGTATGAATTAAACCATTTGTGCACAGCCCCAGTCAAACCATAATGATTTAGAATATCTAAAACAATTTCCAAATACCCTTAAAAATGTATCGTGAAATAAGTTATATTTCAAGTTTGCATCGGGTTCCTTATACACTTCATCCCAGTCTAGCTCCTAAAGTTTGCAATATTTATATTGTTAATTGAATGCACTGCTTTGAAACTCTGATTTGATATACTGCATGGAGCTATGTCATGTACTGTAACTAGCTGTGCACCATGATCTGAAAGACCATTCTCAACAGGATAAGCATTTATGTCCTTAAACTTATCTTGGTCTATAAAAAAGTTCTCTATCAATGTCCTGCTGTTCTTTGTTATCTAAGTAGGAAAATCAATGACGGAGCTCAAATTGAAAGAACTGAGTAATACTACAAGGTCATTCTTCCTATTGCACTCTTTCGGGGAATCAACACTGAAATACCCACAAATGATAATTTGCTTCCCCCTGTCTGGCAGATAGCACAACAAAGCATCCAAGTTTTCTAGAAATAGCTGGAAATTCCTTGAGGGGGACCTATACCCTGTTACAATTATGAAAGTGCCAGGTCACACTGTATGCTGTACCCCGGATCTCTGTCAATACTGTTGCCCGGCCCACCCACAATAACCACGGTTAAATCCTCTACATAGTGAACCTAAATCCTCTGTAACCTGCCCCAGTCCAGCACTAGGTTTGAAAAAACTTGTGACATGGTATTCTGACCCTAATTCATCCTGCGAACTCCCTAGCAACAAGTCTTTCTTTCTCTTTGCAGACTTTCCTACCTTCTTCTTCAATTTGCTGCTGAAAGCTTGTTGAGCCCTGTCTACATCTACTTCTGTGAGAGGCTCATCAGTTTCTGATTGAGGCAACAGGTCAAACCTATTTTCTACATTAATAACAAAGCTGTCAGAAGAATTTCTTGGCCTGTTCCTTATTCCTGTTGCCACTTCCCACCCCTGTTTACCCTTCTCCCCCCTTAACCTGTCCAGTTTTCGCCTAGCCTCATCTAAATTAGCCTGAAAGGCAGCAATTTCCCCCCTCCCCCCTGTTCCACAATCTTTCTATCTCTACTGCATAGCCTACAGAACCACTGATGAGTCTCGCTCATCTTCCCAATTCCCACGCCGCTACAATCCCCCCAATTAAAAAAGTAACAACATCCATCCCACCAGACCCCGGAGCTAACGATTCTACGGCACGGCAAGCACTTTACACTCATGGTACAAACCGATTTTAGTGACAGAAAGACAATTAAGTTACCGGAAAACAATGGACATACGTGTACGAAAAATTAGGCCTACTCGCGACAATGTAAACAATGGTTCAGAAGTTTATTACTGGAAATTGCTTAAGAGATGACGATACTCTACAGATATAAATGGGCAGCAAACGTATTTAGCACACTAAACTATCAGTAAATGCACTTAAAATTGCGGTATAAAGTTTAATCGGAAAGCTCAAAAGTTCGACCTTTCCGCTATATGTAAACAAAACCAACTTTACGTAATTACTGTGAAAATACGCAAGTAAGACAAAAACCTTTAATGGTACGCTTGAAGAGCACTATACATAACGTAATAAATTAGTTTAAAGTGTTAAAAACAGTTTATTACTACTTAAATTACTTATCTTGTACTAGAGCTGCGACTCAGACGTCCGTATAACAGGTGACTTAGATGACCAAATCATTCGCTCGAACTGTTCCTTCAAACGAATCACGAACATCTGTGGCGTGATGGCAAGGCGCTTGTCATCCACAAAAATTCCATCATTGTTTCGGAACATCAAGTCCATGAATGGCTGCAAACGGTGTCCAGGTAACTGAACATAATCATTTCCGGTCAATGATCGTTTCAATTTGACCAGAGGATCCAGTCCATTCCATGTAAATATAGCCTACACCATTACGGAATCACCACCAGCTTGCACAGTGCCTTGTTGACAATCTGACTCCATGCCTTTGTGTGATCCATGCCGCAATCGAATCCTACCGTCAGCTCTTACCAACTGACTCATCTGACATGGCCACGGTTTTCCAGTCGTCTAGAGTCCAACCAATATTGTCACCAGCCCAAGAGAGGAACTGCAGGCGATGTCTTGCTGTTAACAAACATACACCAGTCGTCTGATTCCATAAGCCATTAATGTTACATTCTGCCGCACTGTCGTAACTGATTCGATCATTGTACGTCCCACATTGGTTTCTGAGGTTACTTCACGCAGCGTTGCTTTTCTGTTGCCACTGACAATTCTACATTAGTTTTGCTGCTGTCAGTCATTAAGCGAAGTCCATCGGCCATTGCATTATTCGTGGTGGGAGGTGAGTTTGGTGTTCTCGGCACTTTGTTGACACTTTGGATCTCGGAATATTGAATTTCTTAACGATTTCCGAAATAGGATGTACCATGCGTCTAGCTCCAAGTACCATTCCTTGTTCAAAGTTGTTATCTCCTGTTGCACGGCCATTATAAGTGGGTCAGACAAGTTTGTTATCTGGTCCCACTACTCGTACAACATGTGCTTAGCCTAATGAAAAGCAGTATACGGAGCAGGTGTTCAGAACAACATAAACATGACATAAAGTTGTTAGTACAGCAGTCTTTCTCTAAGAGCAGGTTGTTATCCCCACGTTGAAGATCATCATCTTCTTCAGTTCAAGAATGAGGCCTTTACTTGTGCTGCCTCTTACGATACCATCGATTCGTCGGTATTTGTTCAGTTCTTCTCCCATCTGGCTTTAACGTCCTTATCTGTAGAGGTAATATTTCTACACTCATCCTTTCGAGATGTACATTCAACTTCTCCTACTTCCTTGTATGTTGTTCAAGATGTTAAACGTATGAAGTTCTTTCCTAATTTCAGAATTTCGATATCCTTCCGCTCTTGTGCATCCCTTTACTGCTCTTAAGTATCTCAGCACTGTCGCTTGCAGGCGACTTTCCTGACATTTACTTATAATCCACAATTCACTTCCGTAGACAAGCATTCGAACCAGCATTGTCTTGTAATATTTCAATCTTGTATCCTTCCATGTTTTATTTTTGGTCACCTGTCTATTCTTCCACATACATTCCCTGCTTTGCTAATTTGCTCTCTATATCTTGCTTATACTCACATGTGTCGTCACAATGAAAATAGTTAGAGAAGTTTGAAGATAACTTCCAGAAAGCAGAGAGCCGAAGATACCTTTCATATAAAAGTGAGCAACGGAAAGAACACAGTGAAGAAGCTGAAATGCCACTTTTTGCCATAATACGCCGAGGTGCATGGCTATCTAGGTAGATACCACTGCTGCCTAGACGAAGTGCACACTGATCCAGTCATCAAAGTGGTCTTAGTAACAGAAACCACCTGTACTCGAGTTGTCGTGTAGGACATTGTACACAACTGTAAGGATAGGTGGGCTACAGAATGGTGTGGCAACTGTCATCGTAGGAAAGGTGGACAGGAGTAGTAATGTATAATCAACAAGATAACACAACAAACGGAAGATTTACTTAACTATTGTTTTTTCAAACGTATGAGTCCCGGTGCAAATAACACAACAAGAAACAGAGACCCAGCTATCACAATGTCCACAAGGAAAAGTCTCTTTGCATTAAAGCACAAACGACGAAGTTGGCGCCGCAAGCAGGCGTCGTATGTACAGCATCGCACTGAAAAGTGGCTCCAAGCATGAGTGAGTCTGAGTCGCTACTGCTGGCAGCAGAAGGCACCGAAAATACAGGAGGTGTGGCTCGGCAGGTGCGCACTATTGGGTCCACCAGATCCTGCACGACTGGTATCAGTGCCAGAAGAAAACTTGCAATTCCGTTGCATGACGCCTGTGTGGTGGTATCGATACGAGATGTAACACCTCCAGACCTCTACTGACTGTACGAGTTGACCTGTGACATCATGCGTTTATATGTGGGGAAGAGTAAGATCTATAGCTTTGAGTTTACATTCAGTTGCAGTACTCCCTGGAAAGGATGCACAGTTTTTAACGCATCAACGTCAGTGTTATTAGAGACAGAGCAGAAGGGCGTATTTGGCCAGGTTTGGGAATGAAATCCACCTATGTAATGGAACCATCCTAGAGTTCACGACTAGTAATTTAACGAAACGTGGTTCATTATGGCTGTTCAGGAAATTGTTTCCTGTGGGTTATGCATACACTAATTCTGGGAGTAGTAATGAGACAATGTATACTTTTGCTCCTCCCCTGCCACTTAATCCTTCAATAATAGTTTGCAAATCTTGCCCCTTGTACAATGCAATCAGTGTCTTCTACTCTACTGTCTGCATTGGAGAGGGTAAATAATGTGTATTTTATCAACTCGGTAGATGTCTGGTAAACAAGGGAGTTAGATGATTCGGTTGTAGAAAATTGAAAAATAAGGTGAATATTATTAAAACTACACTGATCAAACATAGGGAAAGAGCTATTTTATGTGTGTAGATGCACATGCTTGTATTAATAAAGTTACAGTAGTAGAATATTAGTTTTCCGATTCGTTACCCTACCAAAAAATCCTACTTATGATGATCTATATGCTTTTTATGTTGACATTGCAAAGTAGCTACCAGTAAGTAATTGTAATGGCAGTCAGCAGAATCAAGTTTTTAGATACACAGCATATTTCGTCTTACTGATTACGAAACCGTTTTCTTATTGTGGAGAGCATTTCTATTTATTTACCTGCTACTTCACAATATGGTAATCGTCCAACACTGTACCCATTGGCAGTGGATAACTGATATCTCATAACTTCACATGGCCGTAACATTTGTGTGACTACACTAGCAGCACATGTATATTTTGTAGAGAGATGCTGTACAATGATGTTCGCTGTACTATACTGGGGTACTACATATCCTTCGGGTTAATTCATACTGATTAAAAGAACATCGAACAACCGTGTAAAACCACTTTATTCATAGCAGGAAATAAACTGACACTTTCTATAGCATTAAAGACGTGATGAGCAGTATTTGGCGGTGCTGAACGCAGATGAAACTTGAAAATATCTGCGAAAACACCTAAAAAAATTCGTATGACGACTATCATTAGCGATATTCTGGCTTTCCGATCGCTACAACAGTGGCTGTATTAATACTAGAGGTCTGGATGCTTTTGATTAAAATATAGGTAGTACATCCCCAGAAGTGCAGCAAATTCTGCCCCACTGTTTTATAAGAATGAATCCGACGTTTTCGTCTCCCTCACTGTGGAAAAGTTTGTCTGCACGGAAGCCTCAACCCCCATCATATCAGCTTTTAACTGAGACCAGAAAAGGTGGCAGCAGCGGCGGTGGCCACTAGTTAGCTCATCCGCAGCCGAGTCCGGACATGGAGCGCTGCAGTGCCTACCGGCTGGCAGTGAGCGCAGGAAAAGGCTTATCTTGCCTGTGGGCGCTAATTGGAGGCAAAGGGCCCTCGCCGTCCCCTGTGGCAGGAACCTCCGGTGCCGTTTGGTGATCCAGATCACTCTGTCCTCTACTGCGGAAAGTACTGGAACCGCCACGGACACTGGTCGGAGCAATCTGGACTCAGGTCAGATTAATAAAATCTTTCTACCCTACCCTACCTCACAGGGGGTCAGTGTGTATCATGTAACAAAGGACGCTTTAAATAGTTAGTACTACCTACTACATCCGTATACTGCACGTGATTGTGAGGCATTGTGTGTATGATATGACTGTAGAACAGTTCCTAATTCCCAGCAATTATTTACATAAACACAGTGTCATGGTGTTGAACTCCTCTTAGGTGTAGTTACTGTTTTAATGCTTATCTAAGCTATTGTTTTTAATGCATATCTAAGCACTAGGGTGGTACATATCCTATTAATATTAAGTACTAATTTCCAAGAATCGCAGGCTTTCATTTATTGAAATATTTAATTTGTTTAAATAATACACTGCGGTATGTGTTGTAATTAGAACGTAGTGTATTTACGATTTCGATTAGTGTTAGATAGCGAAGGAGAAAGATTGTTAAGGGATCGACTGGTTGCAGAAATGTAGTGATCACAATATTCTATTGCATATTTCAAAAAATGAATTTTCAAAAAACCCGAGGAATACGCATTGGGTAGACGCGCAGAACGCGAGGGAGGCATCGGTCTGATGCTTCCATTATTGTGTACAAAACACAAGTGATGAGACAGTCTGGTAGTTGGACTCGTGGTAGATAATCATTGCTTTTGGGTCATAACTTATTATAATTAAGCATTAAACAATGCTGATGGATCATTAATAATTACGATAAAACTTGGCAAGTTACTAACGCAAATAAGCATAATTTATTTTTGTTACATTTATTTTGAGACAGCTTCATTATTCATGATCAATGTAAATTATTACAGCAACTTTGCATTTTTTTCAAGTATCCTTTCAGACTGTGCGTAACGGGAACTTACGGCACTGTCTTATGGAAAAACAAAATACTATTTCAAAACATGGTTTTGGGCTTTCTTGTTTACGAAAGCTAAACATATATCTAACAGTAAGAATAATGAGTGATAGAGAGTTCTTCCAATAGTCACAGGTTCATTTCACTGTCGTAACACATAGCATGTAAACTGTCATATTTTGTAAACAAATATAGCGTCGGGAAACTATTATATTGAATGATCATATCGCAAAATAGAAACTTTATCACGAAGCATAAAGAATGTGCATCATAACAACATTATTTCAGGATAAGTCTTAAAGAATTTTGTAGATCTTTGTTTTGAATGTTGAATACACACGTTGGAATAAATGTTTCAGGTGGTATACCACCCCTTTTTTGTCACGTTTATGCAGCTTAAACTTCATATTCGGTTGTTTGATCAAGTGACATGTTGCAAACTTTAAGTACATTAATTATGTTGTCAATAGTGGTAAAATTATACATAAATAACAACTCTGGTTGGGATCCACAGATAGGAACGAAAGGTTTGAGGCAGACGGGGTGGGAGAACAAGAGATAGAGAGAGGGTGAAAGGAGTAACAGGATGTGTGAAAACTTTCAAAAACAGCAGGTTCTTCAGATTGTATCTGTTACATGTAATAACTGACTAAAGGTTTTGGTAATAGATGGGTTAATCCCTTAAAATATGCAAACTGATGTACAATTTGTGCCATTAGTTGATATATGTACATATAGTGTCAAACTGTAGAGGGTACAAGCTGTTGGTGTGATGGTATATATGTAAATGAGGTCTATCCCTTGTACATTTGGGGAGTGTCATAGTAACATAACTAAATCTTTGAAGTAAATGTTAAAGTATGTGTGTGTGTGTGTGTGTGTATTGCAAATTTAATAATCAGGGCAGCTGCTGAAAACAGAGATGATACTATTTTAAATATTGTCATTTAACATGGATTCAGGCTGTTTTGTTTGGTGTTTGTATAATTAGAGAGTACCAAGGATGTGCAGTCTTTTGCCTTTAGGTTGGATATGGAGGGTGCTGACTCTTATGTTCTTAACATAGTGTTTTATTTCATACAACTGGGTGGCTCTTGCTGACATGTGTGGTATTTTTTTAGTGCTCTCTTGTGTTCTTTGAATCACATCTCAAACGATCTACCTGTCTGGCCTATGTAAAGGTAGCCACAGTTCCAATATTTCATTTTTTACACACCTGTGTGATGAAGGGTTTCATGTGTTGCTGATATGACGAAGTTTGTCATTGGTAAACGATATGTTTATACCTTTTCGTTTGAAGACACTGGCAATATGATATAAAACGTTATCTAGAAATGTGAACAACAAATTCAAATAATAAAGCAAATAGCTATTGCAAAAGGTTATAAAAGTACCATAATAGACACTCTAAATCACTCAGTAGTGACAAAGCAATTACATCTTAAAAAATAAAAATAAAACATCTGTCATACAATCCCATTTCTGGGTAATAATTGTAAAATCCCAGCCTTCAGGCGCAATCTCTAATATTTTCCATTGGCCCGTACTACACGTAGTAATAACACACACCAAAAGCCCACCAGTTCTCTGGAAACCTATCACATGACACATATATTCCAGTGGTTGAATTAGTGACTTCAGACTCACTAGCTTGACGGTTGATATCACTTTCATCGCCATCATTTCCAAATAAAGAGGTAATACATTACGTGGATGACACCCTCGCTCGTGTGGGAATATAGCACAGACACCCTGACTGAGTTTCTGCACCACCTGAACAGCGTCCATGAAAACATACAGTTGACGATGGAGATAGAACGTAATAGATATCTTCCAGTTTTGTACTTAGTAATGAGACGAAATATATAATTAGATGAAGTATATAATGAGTGTATCTGCTATAAGTGTAAGTATTCTTGTTGTTGACTGAGGATGGTGTATTGAACGACATTACATTAGTATTCACGTCATATGCAGACTCAAAATTGTAGCAAATACAAGTCGTATGTTTGTAGTTAGGTTATTCTCGCCAAGTACGTGTGGGAAGAGCAAGCCATTAATGTTAATATTCCCCTGGGCAGCAAGTAAAATGTTCAAGTGTGGACACGAAAACGTAAAACTGTTAGTCTAAACCGGAAGCTGTAGTCGACTTAGTGGTTCTGTTAAGACTCTGCAGCAATCAAGTCATAAAGTTTCTGACATCTTTACGAGAAGACTGTAGAACAGAGGGAAAAAACAACCAACACAGTTATGAGCGTACTAATTAAGATACCACTGCACTAATACCTGTTACACACTGTATATGGGCACCCACGCAATCTCGATATTTTGTCAGAATATGATGGGAGTGGCATTCACCGAAACGTCACGGAATTTTGACGAAACCTCACGGATGGAAATCCTAGAAGGTTTCATCAGTGTCAATAACGTAGACGCTCTAGCAAGGTACTCTTAAAAGTTCAAGAGAGAAATATGACAAGTAAGCATTATTATTGCCAGACAGATCTAAAGATTTGATAAATACAGAAGAAAGAAAAAATAGTTCTGAACCTGCAAAAAAAAACAAGGAAAAAAGTTGGCTTTAAATACATCCGCTTTAACAAGATAATAAATTATTCACTACAGAAGTGACGTTTAGAATTCCAAAATCCTAAATTTAAGTATCTATGGTGCAGTAATGGGGGAGAGCACTGTAGTATACAAGCAGGTACTGTGCTTTCTGGGTTCTACAGCTGAATAATTCCTTGTCACACGAACAATAAGTAGTCAGTAAACAATTTTTTCCATAACAAGTAATTTACCTTATTCCCCTTGGTCATCCTACGTTTTCTTTTTTTTTCACGGAAGTAACGACTATCCGTCCCTTCCCCATCTCCCCTACAAAAAATCCTGATTGTTTACAGAATCATTCTTCCATGTATAAAACATTTCTTCAACATTACATAACACATAAGTTAATATTTGACATATTGTGCTCAACATTTAATTAAGAATAGTCTTGCACTTCTTAATGACTATATTATAGCAGCATTTTAAACTGTTTAAATATGTCAAGAATTATACTAAATATTCGTAATCAATTGTTTGTTGCACCTGGAAGCCGTTTGATAGGCAAATTGCAGCTGTGGTCATGTGACGTTCTGCTGTTTTGTAAAAAAGATTGAGGAAAAAATACATTTTCTGTGAGAATTTTCATGTGCAACAAATGCGGTATCCCAGAGCTAAAATACGAGGTCTGACAATGAAGTGATGAGATTGATTTTTTATGCAAGATGTGGAAGGCTTGCGTAGGTACAATATCTTTGACCTTGGTCTATAAATTGCTTCAAGTCCAAGCGGCACGTCGATGCAACTGCTCAGTCGTGAGTTGTGCTGTATTAAGTTAACACGTGTTTGCGTCTCTCGTCACGGTAATGGAACCGCATAATATTGCGCAGCGGTATGCCATTTCTTATTGCGTTAAATTGCGTCAAAACGCGTTGAGAACTTACGGTAAGCTTCAGAAGGCTTTACGAGAGGAGCTTATGTCAAGAGCTCAAGTTTTTCGTTGGCATAAAATGTTTAGTGAAGGCAGAACGAATGTTGAAGATGAAGACCGCAGTGGCCAACCATCAACCTCACGGACAGATGTCAGCTTGGCCAGGGTGCTTGAACTCCTACGATCTGATCGAAGATTATCCGTGAAAATTACCGCGGAGGAACTGAACATCGATCGAGAAACGGTTCGTCTAATAATAACTTAAGATCTTGGTATGAGAACGTGCCGTCCCATACCGCTCTGCCAGTACAGCAATTTTTAACCTCAAAACAAATTTCAGTACTACCACAGCCACCTTATTCACCAGGTATCGCTCAGTGTGACTTTTCTCTATTTCCAAGAGTCAAAACAGCGTTCAAGGGACACCATTTTCAAACTACACAATATGTCCGAAAAGCTGTGACGAGGGTCTTGAAGGATATTACAGAAGATGAGTTCCAGAAATGTTACCATCAATGACAGAAGCTCGGGAAAAAGTGCGTTCAATCAGAAGGGAACTACTTTGAAGGAGAAAACACTAAACTTGACTAAAACGGTAATCAATTTTTTTTCACATCAGTCTCATTACTTTACTGTCGCACCTCGTATATGTCTAAAATAGTCAACAAGTAAATAATAATAAAAATGTGTCGTAACAATCGTCCCTCCAGCTATATGACCCAGTAGGAGGTTCTCACTGCATTAATTCAAAGTGATACATGTTAGTTCCCTGCCTCATTGTGTTTCATGGCATGAATACGAGCCTACGTCGTCTACACAATTATTGGATAATTAATCCCGATAGTAGTAAGCACGATAAAATATAACATTGACACCAAGGGTTTGAGAAAATACGAAATATTGAAGTAGGCAAACAAAGAAATTATGGAGCAGAAAAAAAACCTGAGGCTTTTAGTCTTCTGTATTAATTCGACACTTCCTGCAGTGGTTATCAAAAACACAGCCACCTTAAGAAACATTACTTCCTTAAAATATTACTTCCTTCCTGCGCTACATCAATTTCAGACCACTTCAGTTTTCATGTTTTAATCAATGTGTTTGTCGTTTATCACGAACGTACAATTGAGACACAGCCCAAACATTCTGCGTCGTTTCTCACAGGCGCAACATACATATCTGTCACCTATCAGATGTTATTCAGCGACCAGAACTGCCAAGGAAGGCGCAGTAAGAACTTTCAGCCGTAACTGCCAAGGCAAAGGGACTGCGTGCTCTTGGGAAAGAGGTTAGTGCTTTAGTAGACAATAATACTCAATGACAAATAACTGTCAGCCACGTAGGTTATAATGTAATGCGGAAGAAACAAATGTACACCGATAGCTATTAAAAACAATATGATCTTGACCATGAAGGCAGCATGCAATAATCGACAAATTACCTAGAGTGTTCTGTAAGCTTTTACCTGCAGACGATTTGCATATCAACGCAAACGCACAACGTGGATAGTTATAACGCCACCTACATACTGGATGTAATTCAAGGACAAGCATGGAGTATCTCAATCACAAACCGTAGTTCCACGTTATTTGCTTCTGAGATGATTGAGATATGCCTCGTTTAAAAAATACAATCCACAGTATCTGACGAATGCAGACAGCATCAGAGTCTTAGTTTATCAAGACTGCATCTTATTCTTCCAGAATACTGCTGTTTGCGTTGATCAGAATTCCTCGATTGTCATGAGACTATGAAACTGATAGGATCAGCCGATTCATACCCAATGTCATGCGACGTGTCCTCGAAGGTAGGAGGGCACTGCGGTTTCACGGAGAAGATAAACAGGTACACTGAGAAAACACAGACGCACTTGGCCACTGGAGAGAAACGTGGCGTTGTAGCCACCATGGTGGAAACAAGTGACGACTGTACTTAGTAAACAGATCAACATCCCGTAAAACGTGATTCAAGAATTATAACATAACTAAACACATTTACAGCTGGTAAAAGACTGATGTGTGGTTGTACACATACCCTCAAGCAGACAAGTAGCTCCTGGTTTACAAATTATGTAAGTTTTGCAGATAATACGAAATTTAAAATTTAATTCTCATGTTATCAAGGTCTTGGGTGAGGTGGATAAACTATGTCTCAATGGATGGAGCTAGAAGAACCCCATCAGAAAGTATTTTAAGAATTCTGGCACATACGAGTTAATTTAAACGACCTGACAGAATGTGCATTCTGTACCAACGAAAGGTCTGTTTTACACAAAACAAGTAATAAAGTGAGGAAAGTAGTCGGATCGTAATAAACAGGGTACCATATTAATGTGAAAATGTATTAAATCCTACGCACTTATAAAACAAAGTCTATTATCTTAACGGTGATTAGAGTTAGGTGTAGTTTGGTATGTCATATATATATATATATATATATATATATATATATATATATATATACTCTCCTGGAAATTGAAATAAGAACACCGTGAATTCATTGTCCTAGGGAGGGGAAATTTTATTGACGCATTCCTGGGGTCAGATACATCACATGATCACACTGACAGAACCACAGGCAAATAGACACAGGCAACAGAGCATGCACAATGTCGGCACTAGTACAGTGTATATCCACCTTTCGCAGCAATGCAGGCTCCTATTCTCCCATCTTGACGATCGTAGAGATGCTGGATGTAGTCCTGTGGAACGGCTTGCCATGCCATTTCCACCTGGCGTCTCAGTTGGACCAGCGTTCGTGCTGGACGTGCAGACCGCGTGAGACGACGCTTCATCCAGTCCCAAACATGCTCAATGGGGGACAGATCTGGAGATCTTGCTGGCCAGGGTAGTTGACTTACACCTTCTAGAGCACGTTGGGTGGCACGGGATACATGCGGACGTGCATTGTCCTGTTGGAACAGCAATTTCCCTTGCCGGTCTAGGAATGGTAGAACAATGGGTTCGATGACGGTTTGGATGTACCGTGCACTATTCAGTGTCCCCTCGACGATCACCAGAGGTGTACGGCCAGTGTAGATCGCTCCCCACACCATGATGCCGGGTGTTGGCCCTATGTGCCTCGGTCGTATGCTGTCCTGATTGTGGCGCTCACCTGCACGGCGCCAAACACGCATACGACCATCATTGGCACCAAGGCAGCAGCGACTCTCATCGCTGAAGACGACACGTCTCCATTCGTCCCTCCATTCACGCCTGTCGCGACACCACTGGAGGCGGGCTGCACGATGTTGGGGCGTGAGCGAAAGACGGCCTAACGGTGTGCGGGACCGTGGCCCAGCTTCATGGAGACGGTTGCGAATGGTCCTCGCCGATACCCCAGGAGCAACTGTGTCCCTAATTTGCTGGGAAGTGGCGGAGCGGTCCCCTTCGGCACTGCGTAGGATCCTACGGTCTTGGCGTGCATCCGTGCGTCGCTGCGGTCCGGTCCCAGGTCGACGGGCACGTGCACCTTCCGCCGACCACTGGCGACCACATCGATGTACTGTGGAGACCTCACGCTCCACGTGTTGAGCAATTCGGCGGGACGTCCACCCGGCCTCCCGCATGCCCACTATACGCCCTCGCTCAAAGTCCGACAATTGCACATACGGTTCACGTCCACGCTGTCGCGGCATGCTACCAGTGTTAAAGACTGCGATGGAGCTCCGTATGCCACGGCAAACTGG
Source organism: Schistocerca gregaria (assembly GCF_023897955.1). Classification (NCBI taxonomy): domain Eukaryota; kingdom Metazoa; phylum Arthropoda; class Insecta; order Orthoptera; family Acrididae; genus Schistocerca; species Schistocerca gregaria. The sequence goes on from NC_064920.1 coordinate 102,177,534, forward strand.
CTGACACTGACGGCGGCGGTGCACAAATGCTGCGCAGCTAGCGCCATCCGACGGCCAACACCGCGGTTCCTGGTGCGTGTGATCATTGCTTGTCCGGAGCAAGTATGGTGGGTCTGACACACCGGTGTCAATGTGTTCTTTTTTCCATTTCCAGGAGTGTAGTTTGAACGGTTTGGACCTTGTGCAGTCAGCTGTTCAATATACCACTGGAGAATGGCGGGTGCGAAAGTACTGCCAAGAGGCCAACGCAGATATTCAATTTTGTTTGAGTATTCACTGCACACAGTTTTAGAGGCTGTTCATCTAGCAGTATTTGAAGATACGTGTCGCGGAATTAAATTTCTGAAAAGCTGCGACCAGCACCTAATCTGTCCACGAGACCCTCGGAGTGTCTCGATGGATAAGTATCTGTCACTGTTTGTGGATATACTGTAGACGTAAAGTCAACACAAATCCGGATATGACCTGAAGATCTGGGGAGTAAAACCAGTGGACTTGACCATTTACTAGCTTGTAAGGGCGCAATAGCTCCGCTATCTTGCAATTCTTTAAGTTCATGAGCGATTTGTCACATAGCGCAGTGGGAACAGTTCCGGCCCAGCAAAATTTCGGCTGAGCATTGTCTTTCAGAGTAATGTGTGCAACAAACCTTAAACCTTCAGTAAAGAGTTCCGGAATTCTATTAGCAAGCTAGCTACACTATCTTTTGCATGGGACCCAGACACTTACAACACCCTGTCCTGTATCTTAAAGCCAAACAAATCAAAACCAAACATGTTTCCACAATCATGTGATTGCAGCACGTTCAAAGCCACTGTTCGCGTATACGAGCGATACATGGCAGGCAAAGTACGTCTTCCAAAACGGGAATTTTTTGTCCATTATAAGATGTGAGTTGTGTGCTAGATTTAGACAGTTGTGAGGAGCCTAACAGTTCATATGAGTGACAAGCTAGCAATGTGGCAGAGGCACCCATGTCCAACTGAAAATTCCCACATTTCCCACAAACCAACAGTCTGTTGGACTGACATATCACTGAAGAAACTGCTTGCTTGCCAGTGTCGCAAATGTCTGGTGCAGATCTTGACTATACTCCATTAATGATATGGGCCTTGTGACTAGATTTGTGTGAGTGGGCCGAATTCTTATGTTTGATCCGTTGCAAACATACAGATTGTACATGTCCTTCTTTGGCACAAGGGTAGCAATGAGCTTGTTGGGAGGGACAGTCATGGCATTTGTGCCACGAATAACACTGAGGGCAAGACTTAATTCTGTTTACCTGTGTACCCGCCTGTTTAGCGAGCTGCTTACGAGGTGTGAAGCAATGTTTACTCGGCTTTGCGAGTGTAAGTTGCAGCTACCGCAAACGTAGGACTCAACCCAACAAATTGCTGGCTGCTCAAATTTATCAGCCCACAGGGCACCTTAATCGTACTGATCTGGTGTTTGCACTACTTGCTGAAATGATGGACTGGACTGTTTCAAAATCTGTTCTCTGAGTTTGACGTCAGGTACACTGTACATGGTTGCACCATGAAACATAACATCTGTATATAAAGCACCTCAGGCACACTTGAATTTGCATTTCCTCGTCATACCCTGCAAATCTGTTACCCACTGGCGATAAGTTTGTTCTGATGGTTTCTTGAAATTAAAGGATTGATACCTAGCTGCTATCACATTCACTTGTTGGTCATAACAGTTAGCAAATCCACAACCTGATCAGACGAAAGTTCACTCAGGGTGGAGTTAGGAAAGAGTTTTTAAGTAAGGTGGAGCACTGCATTGCCTACCATTGAGAGGAAGTAATGGCTTTACACAGAACCTGGTACAGTGTGACGAATTACGTGTGCTTCAGACTGTTGCAACCACTTCAGCCACTGGTCTTCTTGTTCGAGAAACTGGCAATAAGGTGGTATAGCTATAGGTTTTGCTGTAGGTATTGCTGTAGGTGGTGCTTGTTCCCTCAGGCACGCAGCTTTGGCCAGTAGCTGCTGTACTGTGTTGAGCAGTGTACATGATTGCTGAGTCTGGATCTGAATCATCTGCATTAGCTTTGTTGTATCTAACGCGGATAGCTGTGGCACCTGAGCAGAGGGAAGGACAAGGGGGCTTGGAGGCTTGTTGTAAGAGACAAATGCAAGAAATAGACAAGGCAAACAAGGTATATAAGTAAAAAACCAAAGAAAATTTCTACAGTGCCCACCTGAAAACACTGATTAACAAAAATGATAAGAGACTGTTAAAGCAAGAAATCACCTCTGCAAAATGGAGACAAAATTAAGGGGCCAGCAAAACACAAAAGAAAATAGAGTGACCGCCAAGAAACTGAGTTCTTCTTGTAGCTCGTCAACAAAATATGAGATCCTACCCACTCATGTAATACAGGGGGTGTAGGAAGTTCCTTTCTCCGATAGCTAAACAACAATTCAAGCAAATCTTATCAATAGACTTTATAATAATATGTTAAATTGACAATACTTAACTTGCATTTCTACAAAGATGGGTCGCAAGCAAATGGCGACATGGAAATAATGTTCTTCGATATATACAGTTTCCATGGAAGAAAATCACTCGAGCTCATGAGTCACTGCTATATAGCTTATATCACAGCTCGTCCTCTAGTGCGGCTCTTCTAGTGTAGCCGAGGCTAGCTGGAGCAACGCTTATATTCTCTTCATATAGATGTCGTGTTGTCATCCCAGTAACTGTTCTATTAGCTGACGTCGTCTGACAGCCTTCCCTACTGTGAGGTTCCAGGCCTGCGTGTCGGCCCTGGATGGTACGCCGGAACACTATTCGTGTACCCAGTGTAGTGTAGGAAGTGATACATTGATTAAGGTCATCAGCAGGAGTAGTGCATCCTCTACTGATGTGAATTTCTGTCGCTTTGTACATTCGGGTAATATGTGGAAGGTGTGCTCCCACAGTGTAAGAAATTTGGGTAAGTGTAACGTCGTCAATGTGGTTGCAGGAGTGAGGCGTACTATGTTAGAAGATGAAGTGCAAATAATCAACTGTTAAATGGCAATGGCAACTTTACGTTCACCTTACGGCGTCCCCAGTAATATTTGATGGCACAAGAAATCTATGTAGAAGTGGAGTGTTTTTTGACTATTATGCTAGACAGGAGATTCGTATGTCTGTGGCAAGTCGAGAGACAGTTAAACCTTCCATGTTATAGGTTATGTGGTTTGGAGCTACTAATGTTCAATTACAAGGATCAACAACATTAAATATGTAGGTAGAGTGGAACGATTCATAGGTTACGGGTACTCCACATCATGCTAACGTTTACCTTTAGAAAAGCATGGTGGAAACTGAGGGCCACTGTTCCTAGTAGAGGAAACTGTTGTCAGTGATATATTGTTGCAGGGTTCATCTGTCATGAAGGACAAAAGAACTAAATTCCATTCAAACACATGAAGGCTAAGTTTATGTGGTAGAGTGTAATAAGGCATCAGAAATCTACTTTGGGTGAATGTAGGAACAGAGCTACCTGCAAAGTTATTGTGTGAAGTACAAAAACTGTAGTAGACCGATGACTTGGCTACATAACAGTGCTTTATGTGCAGGTGTGTGTGTGTGTGTGTGTGTGTGTGTGTGTGTGTGTGTGTGTGTGTGTGTGTGTAACAGCTGGTGAACATGTAGTGCTGATAATTTAGATACTGAGGACCGAAGGCTCTCTAAAGATAATGGAATACCAATTTGGATGTTATAGGAAAGTGTGGTCTAGACAGGATAATTTCAAACTACAACCTTGGGCAAGCCGCTGATATAACTTCATTATGCACACAGTGGTAGATTTTGAATGATTAGAAAAAGCAGCATTCTAAATATTATTAGTGGAATTCAGAGGGCTATTTAATGTTCAGAGTCCATTATCAGAATTCTGATGAAGCATATGATTCCAATCGGAAACCATTCACCTTTGTATCATAAGCCACACGGATTACCCACCACTTATAGCCAGTAATGATTACAAGCAGCAGACACTGAGGATAGCACAAGTTCATAAAATACGCCAGTCGTAACAGTGCCTATGACACGTTCAGACAGAAAGTGAAATATCGCTGCTCCTGTGATTACACGTACCTCAATGCATGTATTGCTACAAATGGATATAGAGTAACAAATATTATGAAAACCCTGGAGAACTTGGCACAATGTAATTATTTCTCCACATGGGTGTAATCAATTAGATGTAGTACAAAAGAACCGACCAGAAACTCCGTTTACAGTTCCTGGAGGTCATTCCCAGTATCAGTCAATGCCACTTGGTTCGAAATACGAGCAGTCACGTTTCAACGATTGTTGAATGAAGTTTTGAGGGGATTAAAGCCATAGCATTGTATAGTGTGTTAGTGTATCTCGATTATACTGTATCTGAAAAAGATATAAAGAAACATGTTAACAGATGAAACGAAGTTTTTAAAAGGTTCCATTCATCAAGCTTCAGCCTAATGATAGAACCTACCTCCATGAACCATGGACCTTGACGTTGGTGGGGAGGCTTGCGTGCCTCAGCGATACAGATAGCCGTACCGAAGGTGCAACCACAACGGAGGGGTATCTGTTGAGAGGCCAGACAAACGTGTGGTTCCTGAAGAGGAGCAGCAGGCTTTTCAATAGTTACAGGGGCAACAGTCTGGACGATTGACTGATCTTGCCTTGCAGCACTAACCAAAACGGCCTTGCTGTGCTCGTGCTGCGAACGGCTGAAAGCAAGGGGAAACTACAGCCGTAATTATTCCCGAGGGCATGCAGCTTTACTGTTTAGCATGGAGAGCTGCATCAAACCAGTCTCAGTACTGAAAACAACAACAACAACAATGATCGAAATGTGTCATTTTGAATTGCGCAAGTGAATTACTTGGAAGATGTAAGTAGCGAATATGGAAAACCTATCTGAGGTTAATGCCAGCTGTGTGAAGTTTTCCAAACTCTGGAAATTACTAAGGAGATACACTATCTTTCAAGATCTGAGACTGCTATAAGAAATTCACCTTCAGTTTTGCTTTTATGCCAAAACTCAATGTGAATTTCTTATAGCAATTTGCAAATCTTGAAAACGTGTGTATTCCATGGCTTTTGGGCCATGACCACTCATTCATTTGTTGAGTAAGGATTTGGAGTTCCAATGAATAGCAGAAGATAAACCACATTTTTAAAATTTAAAAAGATGCTGCTAGCTAGTCAAGTAATGTTCACCCGCCCCCTCCCTCCAGAGGTCTGTTAATACATTTCCCAGATATAATTTAACAGTGAATATAATTGTTAAAATCTTCTTTGCTCAACACAAGTGTGTTGTCAGTTGAGCATGTGAGTACCAGAGACTAAAACACTAAGAAGAGGAAGGGTTGCTTCTCAGTCTTTTGTGTATCTATTAGTACATAAAGGCCGGCTGCTGCAGCTGAGCGGTTCTAGGCGCTTCAGTCCGGAACTGCTGCTGCGGTCGCAAGTTCGGATCCTGCCTGGGGCATGGATGTGTGTGATGTCCTTAGGTTAGTTCGGTTTAAGTAGTTCTAAGTCTAGGGGATTGATGACCTCTGATGTTAAGTCCCATAGTGCTTAGAGCCATTTGAGTCAAGTACATAACGAACCTGCAAATGTGTGAGCCCAACTGACAAAGAGCAATGTAGTTCTGAGATTATTGGCGAAGAACATGATGACGTAACTGACTGCTCTACCCTCCCATCCCCTCCCACCACTCTTGTCCCTTCTCTTCCTTTACCTTGAATGTAATAGGCACAGCTGTATCAGCTGTAATCTGACACTGCTAATGTCAGCGATTTTCTGACTCGTATATACCCACTGCTACACTACTGATGTGCCGGTATCTGTAATTCAGTCTCATTTCGACTCGTTTCTCGGCTGATTTAGACCCAATGTTGCTCTCAGAGGTGGCAGCTGTGTCTTCTCAGACTTTTACGTTGCCTGAACATATGTTTTTCGTCCGCTTATTCCTGAAACCTTGCATAATGGGCTGGTGATGGTAGCGATTGCTGGAAGTTCTGGATAAGGAATCATGATGAAGAAAGTGTTGGGATGAACGTTGCCTGAAAAAAGGATGTGCGATATTTATGCTGGTAATAACTGATGCCTGGCATAACCAGAATGAACATACTCGTCCTGATATCCGAGCTCGTTAACAAAGGGCTACAGGGATTCAGGGAGGTGTCTCAGATGAAACCCTCCTCGTCGATTAACGATGAGTGTTCTTCCCCCCCCCCCCCCCCCCCTCCCCCGGCCACCAGTGTAAATACTAGGCTGTAGCCTCCATCACGCGTCAGATACATGCTATACAAACATTTAGAAGAAAGCTTTCGCACTCAGACATGAGCTGTACGCCAGACGGAGACAGATGACGTACACAGTGCCACGGGGAGTGGTCGCGTCAGGAACGATCAATAGCCACCAACATAGCTTCGCCACATATAACAATTTGGATCTCGTAGAGAACTGGTAAACGGCAGATGTGAAGAAGAAGCACTATGAGACACGTAGTGTTTCAGTTCTGTGGGTAGAGAATGAGTTGGAGCCTTCACTTTTGATGGGACGAGTGTGCTATATGAATGTTATTATGGCGGATTTGCTCTCTGGAATTATTTTACACCCTGTGAGGTGCAGTTTAGTAAAAGTGAACAGCAAAAAGACTTAGTATTGGGATAGGAAGGATAGATGGAATATGCAGATACAACGTGCGCAGCAGACCGTAACTGTCAAGGATTGGTGATAGAGTGAGGCTGACTGTCGTAAATTTTCCTAAGGATAATATTCTTATTTATTTATTTCCAAACTAGGATAGATACTCATCTCCAGCGGTATTGGCACTACAAAAGACGTTTTCCTCAGGTGTAGTGTCCCATATCAGTTATTTTTTCATATAACGCACAAGTTACGTATATTTTTCTTAGCACATGCGAAAAACGTTTGTCAACAATTTACATATTATTACCTTAGCGTATGCCACTGGTATTCTGCACGTACAGGAGTCATAATTTGTGAATACTATTTGAGAAAAAGGACTTGCTCCGAGTTTTCGTTATACTAAGACTCAACCTGGTCAACACAGTTAATGCACTCAATGTTCAGCAACACAGTTTAGTGATAATAGCCTGCTACTAATCCAATTGCTACAAGTCTTCTGGTAAACGAGTAGGTGACCATCTACCTGAAAATCGTTCTGCAAGTCTTCGCCACACTTCTGTCGTCAGCTGCGCAATTTCCAGTAAGCCTGCAATCATTCTTCTCTACTCAAGTGTGAGTCTATCAGCCATCGGCTCTAACAAACTAGTGTAATAAACGAAACAAAATTAAAATTGTTCACATAATTTTGACTCACCCTGCAGATATGGTAAATGTTTGTCAAATGTGACGTACTTTAAATCCAAAGGTGATTAACTTACTGATCACAGGTTGAACCCAATCATTTGTACATTACATTATCTTTGTTAACAGAATATCTTACAAAGGAATGAAATTCAACAATAGACATTTATAAGAAAATTCGTGAAATTTTCGATGCATATTTTGTTTTTAACTCCGTCTCTCTGTTAAAAGCAATGCAGGATGTTTTGTCAAATATGTGAAACTTCATGTTTCATCTAAAATATTTAGTTGCTTACGTTTTTCAGCAGTCTCTGGGACTGCCAGGCATTGTGTTACGTCACTAACGGAGATTTTATAGTTTTAGGTGTGAACTAAATTAAGTGTTTCATGTCAATGAAGTTCACAAATTCCGTGATTTTTTTTTTAATGTTCCTGTTAGTCCTATGATTGTCATTTCATGGCAACTACATTTTAACTTATACACTGCGTAATGTGTGAATTTACAGGGTTGTTCCATTGAATGGCAAGTTTGTCTTCTGTTGCGTGTTTTGATATTTATCCTCAACTTCGACTTTTGTCATGAACATTCGATATTATCTTATTCTTTCCCCAATATGTAAACCATCGCTACCATTTGTGAGAAAATAAACACTAACAATTCAATAGTAACTGACAACGGAATATAGTAGTAGTCATGTTGAAGATAGTCTGTGCCGATCTTTCTGGCCGAGCGGTTCTAGGCGCTTCAGTCCGTAACTGCGCTGCTGCTACAGTCGCAGGTTCGAATCCTGCCTCGGGCACGGATATGTCTGATGTCCTTAGGTTAGTTAGGTTTAAATAGTTCTAAGTCTAAGGGACTGATGACCTCAGATGTTAAGTCCCATAGTGCTTAGAGCCATTTTTGAAGACAGTCTGCAGATAAAGAATCTTCAAGATTCCAACAACAATAACATCATTTGCATAAAAAATGAAAAATCTCTAAATACTTTTGCACAGTTACTTGACGAAAGAGAAGATCACATACTGCCCCATGATGAACACATCCGCAAATACATTGCAGTCACTACCAAAAGGTCACATATGTAGCAGCCCTATCAATCTAGTAATAAACTGTATAACATCTCTACAATCTGACTAAACAAACAAGGTAATGTATATACTTACTCAAGACTGTATAAGCAGAAGTGAATATTTTGAGTGAAGTGATGCAACAAATAACAGAAATCGACATTCTACACCACTTAAAATATTTTGTTGAATGTAATCAACATGTTCACCAACAGAGCAGTTGATGAGACCATCGAAATTGTCAAATATAATATACTCACACATCGTCAGATGAACGCAATAGTTGTAGTCGAATTTCACTACTTCACTAAAATTATAACTCTCCCACAACCATTCCAAGTCCAATAACCAACTACACGTACTAAAATACGGTTTAGTAATGGGAAACTACCTTGCTTGTGCACTAGCTAATATTTTACTAAACCATACTGAGAACTAATTTCCTTATAAACATCTCAAATGGATTAATATTTCTTTCTTGAACAGTTGTGTAGATAACACCCTAACATCACAAGAACGATCAGAAAAATAAATATATTTCACTGAATCGAACAAACTGCACCAAAATATAAGCAATATGGAAAGGATAGATTGCTACTCACCACTTGAGGAGGAACTGATTCACAGAGAGGTTCGATCAAAGAGACTGTTACAATACTGAGCCTTAGAGCAAAATTCTTCTTCGGAAATAAGTGACAGACACTCATTCACATTAGCACAGCTAACACAGACATAGTCACTGTTCTTGGGCGCAAGAGCACGACTTAGCTTGAGTCAGGTCCTAGTGTCCAGAGACACTGGCCACATCAGTGTGGGCTGTGCTTCTCTGAATGTGTGTGTGTTTTGTATTTCTGAAGAAGGACTTTACCTTGAAACTCAGAATTTAAGCTGTTTTTTCATTGTGCCTGTCTGCAGCTCAATGCCTCCTGTGTGTGGCGAGCAGCAATCTGTTCTTCCCACATTGTTACTCCATTGTCTGATTTCAGACAAAAATGTATGCACAATCGAGAATGAACACCATAATAAAATAAACTTTTTAGAGCTAACTTAAATACCAAGAAACAGAAGTAAACGATGGCTACTAATCCACTTTACACGACAAAACGTGTATTAAAAAGCTACATCTAAATGGAAACAATATAAAATAAAAGGCAGCATTACACTAACGAAGAACATCAGTTTACTGTCATACCATACTGGCAGAAAAACGTCCGATAAATTCTGAGATGCTAAGTTCATGTATAGGGGACGCAGAATATGAATTTCTATTTAGCCAGATTATGTAGGTTTGCTTAGCTTACCTTGATGACTGTCGACACTATTCCTTCAATTTGCAACCACCACTTCCCTCTCCAGCTGATTTAAAGCACCGTCTGCAACGGTTCCGATTGTGATCCAATACATTCTCTGATCTCGCCATGTTCACTGTCTTATTTATTTCCAACTTTTTGTTACTTTACCCAAAATGTTGAAATTTTTCAGACTCTGTCTGAGATTTAAGCAAGACTCCTTAAAGATATTCGTAACAGTAATCTTTGCAATGAGCTTGATCGGTGGCTTTTGCGCATCAATAATAATTCTTGTAGTATTTAATAACTATATTACGGCAATGTCAGTCTTACTGACTTTGTTAAATGTAGGCCTACATAAGAAGTTATACGTGAGTGATTCAAGTTCTCAATTTTCACTATTTGCGGTCTATATATGCAGCAACTGCACGTGATGTTCACGTTTTGTTTTGCTATAATGGTTGCAGCTTAGTATCTATTTAAGATGCCGAAAAATAGTGACTATCATGCCTATATTTACTCCATTGTCTGCAAGTGCTATCTCAAGGCTGAGTGTGCTCTGTTAATCAGTCTTATGTCGATACTTTCAGATTAAATTTCTCTGTAATGCAAGCACCTTGTTTACCACAACTATGGAACTTATTTTGTTTTATCACAGGTAACGAAGGTATCCTGCAGTGCTACCCGATGATGAAATGGCGAATAGAAGAGACCTCTTAAGATCTGTAGCGCGATACCACGCCATATGCAGGGTTTTCGGGTTGACGCCGTTCGTAGTGGACACCGAGAAGTGTGAGCTACGGCGGACAGGTGCTGGTACACTGTATGCGTCTCTTGTCCTCGTCATGAACCTAGCAGCAACAGCCCATGTGGAGGGCTGGTAGCAAGCTATGAACGCCAGAAAAAATGACTCCATTACCTTCGTGTGGTTGGTAGGCTACATGACGACAAACTACGCCACCACGGCGATGGCGGTCGCTAAAGACCTGTTTCGAAATACCTACAAGTACCAGAGGATGCTCAGTCTGTTGTCTTATCGGGACAGCGGCACCCTGGGGTCGCGCCAATCCTCCAATGCGACAGTGAGAATCTCCTGCAAAGTGGTGTATGCTGGCTCTCAACGTTGTTGTTGTGGTTGGCAGGAGAGCCAACCGTGTTTTGCTAAAGGAGGCCGAAATGCACGCGTCTCAGCTCACGCAGGCTGGCGTGAGGTCTGGAACATGACAAGGGAATTAGAATTGAGAAAAACGGACGTAGCTGCTGGAATACTTAACTTTAATCCATTCATGGAGAAAGTCGCTCTTTATGGTACATGATTCACAATATCAACAGTACGGATACTGGCGCCTTGCTAGGTCGTAGCAAATAACGTAGCTGAAGGCTATGCTAATTATCGTCTCGGCAAATGAGAGCGTAATTTGTCAGTGAACCATCGCTAGCAAAGTCGGCTGTACAACTGGGCTCGAGTGCTAGGAAGTCTCTCTAGACCTGCCGTGTGGCGGCGCTCGGTCTGCAATCACTGATACTGGCGACAAGCGGCTCCGACGTATACTACCGGACCGTGGCCGATTTAAAGGCTACCACCTAGCAAGTGTGGTGTCTGGCGGTGACACCACAGTTGTGATGTTGAAATGTCTGAGGAAAGAGATGAAATGGACATATATGTTAATACTGCTCTCAAGTGATATTGTACTTACCGCCGTTGCCAGGTATGTGGGCCTCATTCTCCTTGTGAGGAGTGACTTAACGCCAGCTCAACAAGTGTCTGGGAGCTACAGCGCAAGGCGGATACCAGCGGCGACCACTTGCGGACCGCTACTGGAAGCTGAGGAGAGGCTGCTCCGCACTGTGAAACCTGTCCCAGGAGGTTCTTTCAGCCCACCAGATATTCTTAGTTTTCTTCATGGTGACAGCGGTGTGCAGAATAAAACATGGAATGCAGTTGCCGCTGTTTTGTTACAGCAGCAGAAACAGCTGGTGGTGACGCTTATTTTGCTTATTTCGTGGCAGTCGTCACAGGTGTTAATGGTGTCAGCGGCTTCGCACGCGCTGTCCAGGGAGGCGGCGCAGACAGCTCCTGTACTCTGCCGGCTACTCATGGGTTCAACTCTACGGAGCTCAGAAACGTTAGAGCTGCGCCACTTCTGCCGACTGGCCCGCAGCCAGAGTCCAACTCATCAACTTTACGGCCTCGTTCCCTTGGATACGCGGATGCTATGGGCCTCATTGTCTTTCGTTATAACTTGCACGATGATTTTGTTAATTTTCTGGCAAGTGTTCTGAAAAAAATTAAATGAATAGTGAGCTAAAGATTATTAACGCAGTATTGGTGAATATGGGTTATTCTGCACTAAAATAATATAACAGCGTTGCTATGATTACGAGCTTGTAGAACATGACTATTACATTAATTATTACCAGTATCTCAGGTAGGTATTAAACGTCTGTTGTGATGTAAATAACCAATGCATACAAATGTGGACGCATTCAAGTCTCTTGTGCAGTATATCGAGTTATAGTTCGGCCAGCTTCACTCAAAACCAACATGTAACCTCCCATCGGTGGAAACAGTAGGAGACAAATCAGAGCTGCTGAACTTTCTTCACTACGTTAAACTTTAACGCAATTGGTAATTGATTATAGCAAGACTGAAATGATTTACTTACATGAAGATATAAATTGCAGGAAATTTATAATTCTTGAAGCGCACAATAAGTTATATCATTTAAGTGACAGAGTAAATTTCAGGAACAACAACTCGAATGTTTTTAGAGAGACAGAGTGCTGCAAGAGACTACAGAGAAGCTGTGTTCCTCAGAAGAAGACGGAACGTTGACAAAGAGGTTCAAATGCTAAATGGATGTACAGGAACCAATAGGATGCGTCAACAGAAGAAGGCCAGGGCCACTAGCTGACGTATTAAACGATATTTCGTCACAGCCTTCAGTCGGACATCAAATATGAGCGACTGCATCTCAAAGAACCTGCACACAAAAATTATATTAGAGTTAATCTCCGACATAAACATGACTGTTATTTGCTTTGTTGCATAGAGAAATGGAACCAACACAGTGTTAAACACCACGTCAGTTGGAGTAACCATCAATAAACATAGCCATGCATCAATGAAACGGTATCCATATAGAGACCTTAATCACAATTATTACTTGCCTTGACACAGTCCACCATGTCTCACTCAACCCGAATCAATCATTTCATTTTGTGTCATATAGAGATACACACTTTCTCGTAGATGGACAACCTATTCAAACAACTGTCACACCATATCCAGTGCTTGTAATTAGCATCACCTCAATTCCGAGAGTTCCGGAACCTGTACAGGAAAGTGGAATAGAGATCAACATCATTTCCGCCTTTTTTATTGCTCATGAAAACCACACATTGCACATTGTACCACTAGACAGCGAGACCTTCAGACGTGGTGGTCCAGATTCTTGTACACACCGGTACCTCCAATACCCAGTAGCACGTCCTCTTGTATTGATGCATGCCTGTGTTCGTTGTGTCATACTATCTACAAGTTCAAGGCAGATTGTCCCAGTCCTCAACACGATTGGGCGTAGATCCGTCAGAGTGATTAGTGGGCCACGTCATCCATAAACAGCCTTTCTCAATCCGTCCCACGCCTGTTAAATATGGTTCATGTCTGGAGAACATTCTGTCCAGCGATGTCGTTATCCTGAAGGAAGTCATACACAAGGTGTGCACGGTCGGGACACGAGTTTGTAACATTATGTGATTGCCTTATCATTTTAAATCATTCTCTAATCGAGCAATCACTCGGCAACAGCTACAATTAGCAAATAATTTCGGGAGAATGTAAAAGGTGAGCGACCTGTGACGTAACTTGTTTATTGTCGAAGCGCTGTCAAAGATGCAGTGAGTTACTGACTCTGAAAACCCCGGCGTGAAAAACGGACGGAAGGAGAACCCTTTTACACATTATTTAGACGTACGAGATATTCTTGATTAACAGTTACTCAGTTATTCATTTTTTCTTCTATTGTCTCTTGCAATTTGTGTCGGACGCGCATGTCTTGCCGCCTTATTATTATTGTTAAAAATAATATTATTTTAGTGTAAAGTAAAAGTGCAATACTAAAACTGCAATACTGCATAGCAGTAGATTTATTGTGCGACGTGTATGTGAAAACGTCAAAGGAATTATTTTCATTACGAGAAGAGAAGTGCCAGTCAAAACGGCATCCATGTTAAATCCTTCATTGCAATGTAAGTTCATCTATTAATTTCCATATATTCAGAGTTAAATGGAACTGGTGTATGGACGATTTATTTAGTACAGAATCTATGTCTCACTCCTTAATGAAGTTATTTAATTTTCTTTATGTTTCTGGCAAATAGAGAGTTCACAGTCACGAATTCTTTCGTCGAAATCAGAAGGGAAGTTGTATGCGGCGAAATATTTTCTCCGCGCCATATTCTACTGGTAAATGCATGATAAACTACGGTCCCTTAGGAAATTCGTATTGAGCTATCCAAAAAATAATTATATTTTGAATAGGCATTTACCCTCCTCTGCAATGCAACTTCCGACTGATCAGACGATCGAACAAGAAACAGCCGCACACGGTCGGCGTAAGCAAATATATTTCCACCGCTGATTATAGCTGTATGTTACAACACAAAAGTAAACGTATTGTTATGATTAGTGACTACGAACGGGGACATTTATAACTGTATGTTTATGTATACACATTACGTAAACATATCGTTATAAGTTGTCGTCCAGGAAGACGGATGCCTCGCCAATACAGTGACGATAAGATTGCATTATGGACCGGAGGATGGCATTCACGTATCGTACGGCCGTTACGGCGCCTTCTATCACCACCAGCGCGGCATGTCGGTCCCAGATAATGCCACCTCAAAACTGCACGGAACCTCCACCTTGCTGCACTCACTGCACGGCGTGTCTAAGGCGTTCAGTCTGACCGGGTTGCCGTGAAACACGTCTCCGACGATTGTCTGGATGAAAGAATATGCGACACTCATCGGTGAAGGGTACATGATGCCAATATTGAGATGTCTATTCGGCATGTTGTTGGATCCATCTGTACCGCGCTGCATGGTGTCCTGGGTGCAAAGATGGACCTCGCCATGGAAGTCGGGAGTGAAGTTGCACATCATGCAGCCTATTGCACACAGTTTGAGTCGTAAAAGGACGTCCTGTGGCTCCCAGGAAAGCATTATTCAACATGGTGGCGTTGCTATCAGGGTTCCTCAGAGCCATAATCCGTAGGTAGCAGCAATAGCACTTGAACGGCCTGAGCGAGGCACGCCATCGACAGTTCCTGTCGGCCTGTATCTCCTCCATGCCCGAACAGTATCGCTATGGTTCACTCAGAGACGCCTGGACACTTCCCTGTTGAGAGCTCTTCCTAGCACAAGGTAACAGTGTGGACACGATCGAACCACTGTACTGTAATAAGATGACCGGGGCGGGTGACGTGGTCAGGGTGGTAGGGCGTGGTTGGGTAGAAGAAGGTAGCTGTTCTTAGGAATCTTCCTCTTTATTGTTGGTTCTCCCAATACATTTTCCGGTAGCTCAGCCCCACCGCTCATGTCGTGGTGGTGACGAGCTGATGCACGCAGTCCGGGGACCGCGACGCCGTGCTCGGTCAGCGGCTGCGCAGGCGGTAGGGGGTTAGCCTGCCCCTTGCAGATGCGGCGGCTCGTGACGACGGCGGCAGTCGTCGGTTCAGCAGCGAGCAACACCCTCCGCCGGTCCTCGGGGACAGCGTCACTGATGACGACGACGTGACAGCGACCGAACGCCAAATCGGTCGAACCGAATGCCGACGCCCATCTCTGATGCCCTGAAATAGTGCAGGCCGCTGCTGAATCCGCCGGTTACCAGGCGGCGTGTCTATCAGAAGGTTCTCGATGAGTTGGCTAATGTAACCGTGCCACACGCGGCCCGCGCCTGCGTAATTCTGCTAATGCTGTGTTCTGATGCCTGCCGCACACGTACACACATAACTCGTTGCAAAACTGTGTCACCTGCATAAAGTGCCGGCCCGCCTTCGTCCGCCGTATGTAGTGAGGCTGGCGCATCGTGCACTGAAACACATGAAATCACAATTTCGCACCGTATTGCCTAAAAATAACCCCTTGTCCTCTACAGTGTTGACCGCCTAGGCATGGTTAAACTACAGACAACATGAGCCGTCTATCTCCTTCTTTGTGGAATGTATGGAATTGATCGGCTGCCGGACCCCCTCCGCCTAATATGCGCTGCTCATACATGCCTGTTTACATCTTTGGGCGGGTTTAGTGACATCTCCGAACAGTGACCTTCAGCTTGCTACACTCGTCATATACACAGTTACTATAAGCCGTTGAGTGTTAATCGGTAACCTCACTGCACATCATATACACTTTCATTCGCACATCGGACTCATTCAAATACGGAACAAATGAGCCATTTTTCACATCATATAATTCTTTGACACAGACCTAGAGACAACCACTGCAAACCAAAACTCATATTTCAACATACTACGACAAACCATATCTTCATCCAGACGATTAGAATAGAAACGTTTGAACAATGTGAATATCCACAACATGTCAAATCGAGCCTACATATATCTTTCATAGGGACTGGGTTGTATCGAAGAAGAATATCACTCATTCAAGGAAACATAAAATAAAGTATCAAGTAAAGGCAAAATATAACTATCATCTTACATATCATTCACAGCTTATACTGAACCTCACAACGTAGAAAGTATCCACGCATAATCACACACCATAGTTTTGAATCATAGCAAACACTTCCTCTTACCATATACTTTCTCACTGTATCGTACATTATTGAAATAAATCCAATATCGTAACATCAAAACATACATGAAAATCATATTATGGAACTACTCGTGCATCAAAAAACTGGACCTGACACTCAGAGAGGAAGCTGCACAATGCATGTAGAAAATTACTTCATTAACAAATAAAACAATTATATGGACACACAAACACACACTATATATATATATATATATATATATATATATATATATATATATATATATATATATATAGCTGATGACGACACGATCGAACCACTGTATTGTAATAGGATGACCTATGGTTACCACATCTCTAATCAAATCATGTGCAAGAGCACTCCACACTATCTCAATCACTATACACTCTTTAACCAAAAGTAATCCTCAAGAGTACTAAATTATTCATCACATGTTGCAAGTATAGTAATAATAGTCACATTGTGCAACAATAAAGTGCCAATCCTTCAAATCCTATAGTACCTGGAATATCCAAATACTAACTAGGACTGACAAGCTGAACTTCGTTGATTGCGTGAGATCCAGTATGGCAAGACTATGACGATATTGCCATTCATATGGAAGACATTATCTAGACATATGAGTAATGCCTCAATCGTGAAAAACAACAATCTTAAAAAACAGAGAAACATACTCAAAAGAGAACACATGGAAGCAGCGTTGTTACACAAAGAAACTTAACTAGGACGTAAGCACAAACACTAGATACCTAGATATCAGAAAATATATCTCCACAGCACCACAAACTAAGGTTTGCAGCAGGCCGCGGTGGTCTCGCGGTTCTAGGCGCGCAGTCCGGAACCGTGCGACTGCTACGGTCGCAGGTTCGAATCCTGCCTCGGGCATGGATGTGTGTGTTGTCCTTAGGTTAGTTAGGTTTAAGTAGTTCTAAGTGCCAGGGGACTGATGACCACAGCAGTTGAGTCCCATAGTGCTCAGAGCCATTTGAACCATTTTTTAAGGTTTGCATTGACCCTGCGTAAAGTCTATAGATTCATAGACTAGTGTTTAACTTGCTACTCAAATTAAGGCCATTAGAGACGGTCATTTACTAACACAAAAACATATATTATAGTGTTAAGGAAAAAAATTTCGTGTTCTGAAGATTTACTCCTTGTTCGACAGCATTCATAAAACCACTGTAAGTGTGATGTTGCTTCTCCTCAGTAAAGTTTGGTCTGTTCCCTCCATACTCGTTAATAATTCAGTATTATCAAGGCCAATGCCAAGTTTTGTAGCTAGTTCACCCTGTTCCTCCACTATCACATTAAGGCTTAAATAACGTTGTACATTTACTGTAAATAATCCTAACTCAGATTCATCTTTCAATCCTGGTTTGACATTTACCGTCTGCTCAGGGGGTGGATCCACCAGCTCCTCCTGACAGACTGGTACCTCAGTCCAAAAACAACGGCCTGCACTAGGCTATCCGAGCTCTACTTACCACTAGCAGCCAGTTTGGCTACACCAGTAGAAAGTTCATAAACCTTCTTTGGTTCTTACAATGGTGTTTTCTATGTCGTTCTTCAATACTACTACCCTGTGTTCAAGATTTTCCAAAGCTGTCGTAGACTGCTTACTTGCTCGATAATCTGACTCACTACAATCTGACTTGGAGCAACTTCTAGCGAATTACGTAACTCAGATTGTTCCCTTCCAGCAAAAACATTATCCTTCTGGTCTTTCACTTCTTTTTAAGTAGTTTTTGTCGGTTATAATTGTCCAAGATTCCCCTCCTCCATTGTTATTAATCTGTATAGTTCTACCATTTCCCTGAGGTCCAGCGCAGTCTGTTGTTGTAACATGGGACATTCATCCCCCATTAAGTCTAGAAATTCCCAAAACAATCTTTTGAAGAGGGTTACATAGGGCCTAAGTAACATAAACCACACTCAGCTGAGTTCAGTCCACCATCTCCCAACAAAATAACGTTAGTTTCTCCGCAGGTGCACACTAAAGGGTAGAGTAATAATCCAGAAAGCCATTAAATCGAACACAAGCAGTAGACGATCCAAACTACTAGTATGAGACAATTCATATTTCTGACTTTAACCAATTCATGCGACAACATATCCACTTCCCTGAAGAAATAAATCCAGTAAACGCATGAAATCCATGTATAACAATTTATTTACCACTCTTAAGAAATGTGAAAATGACCGTAAACTCTGCCATTGCCAAAGCGCACTGAGGGCAGAGGGCGAGATGGTTGACGAACGGTGGGGACTGGTTCACTCTCCTCTCTACTATGCTACAACTTACACCACTGCAAACTAGAGCGATGAAATTGGCAATCAAAGTTACTCTTACTACTCCGTTCTAATTAAACTACTTGTTGAAACAGCCCACAGAAACCCTGTAATACGTTTTGTCACAGGTATAAAAATCACCAACTGGCAACGGATAAACGCCAGATCCCTAAGAACGCTCAATGGCAAAGACACAACTCCAGCACATTAGTTTTTGAATCATTTAGGCTAAGATTCCATAGAATTTGGTACACTTAATCCACAGTAATACTTCGTATAAATAGCAGAAAATGTGTTTGTACTTAGGACTTCAGTATAGCTCTGAAGTTAAGTGTGCAGTTCCAAAGCTACTCATCATAAATGTTTTCTCAATGTAAAACTAAGTTAGTATTGATTTTACAAGATCAGAAAGTGTAATACAATGTCAATAGTATCACTCAGGAAGATCCGCCTGCGGAAACATCACCATCCAACAGAAACTTCAGGTACTGATAGCACTAACTTTGCTAGTCCTGACAAATCCCTTGAGCCATTCACTATTCCAGAATATCACTCTCCAACCAACATTTTAGAAGCATCTTAAACTTCACCAACCTGACAGAGAATCTCTACAGTTAGTAGTATGCTAGCAACTCATATTTGACCATTCACTAAAATTAAAAGCTCTTTTTGCAGAAAAGCATATCAACATTTTCTCCTCCCAACTGAACAAGTAGAAAGTATAAAATTATCCCAGTATCGGCTTACCACTTCAGTACTACTATCCCAAGCCTCGTTTCATGAAATCAAACCAATATATTAATATGTCAGCCTCCTTAGTTTGTAATTTATTTATTTACACATAAAAAATATGGTAACACAAAAGAAGAGAAACAGCAGTTCAGTAATAAGAAAAGTAACTGCACTTCGCCAAACGTGTTTGTAACATTCCCCTTAGTGTGTACTCGAAATACTCGTCTAACAGCTTGAGAAGAGGGATCCATGCATTTGCGTTTCAGTTATTGCATCAGTATTTAATGAGAAACATAGCAATAGAAATATCTATCATGAAATCTTGTGTAAGAATCACATCGAGATGCATGAATGTAACAGTTATTCGTTAGAGTATGTTTCAGAATGTATAAATTACCTTTCATTAAAGCAGACCACCTAAAATGGAGCTCGAACATAAAGTTAAAAAAGAATGCACTGCCAGAGAAACGCCATATTGTGAACTACGTATTACATCGAATAATCGGGGCCAGTTCTGTGAGATTTTTTTCGCGGAAGATATTGTTCTTGTAGGTACAGAATCCCTTTATTTCAAAATACTATTACTCGTGTTTAGCGGGTTGCAATAATTGTTTCGCGAGTAGATGGGCATCGACGCTAGAGGCTCAAATCTTCCGAGTATTATTTCGAATTAAACTTACGAGAAAAAAAGGATACGAATAACGATGGTAATCGTCAACTGCGCGAACTTGCATCACCCATTATAATCCACATAAATACATCTCCAAACTCAGAGACAAAAGTTAAATAAAACTTAGAGGTTTATACATAAAAGCAAAGTAGCACTGTCACTAAAAGTTAATTTAAAATTATTCAAGTAATTTAATTATATTACAATGGTTCCCTTAGAGCACGGCTACAGTAAGTTGTAAAAATGTTCTTTGTGTTATTATATGTCGTGCACTAACAAAGTTCATGAAATATTGAGTGGATGACAAAAATAACGGGTGGTTGTAACTAAAGCGCAGCTACTCACAGACGCCCAGTGTGCACTATGAATGCAGTACGGCAATGGAAGTTGATAGATATTCCAATGCGTTTACTTGGAACTCACATTGGAGAAAAAATAGTTCCAGTTTTGGTCACCAGGTGCAAATCTGGGACTGTGAATGCGAGAAAGACTTATACAAACGTTTTCATATATAATGGAGTAGTGAATCCGACGACGCTTCACAACTGGTAAATGAAATGATGGCCATTGGGACAAGTAAACACACAAAGCTGTGGAGTGGAAGGGTTAGCCCAGCAAAACGAACATCATTCACAGTTTACATGATGACAGTTTATTTGTACAAGTTAAACCAGTGAGCGCTGGAGACAATTATGCAAATTTATTCTTGTAAGCAATGTTGTTGTTGTTGTGGTCTTCAGCCCTGAGACTGGTTTGATGCAGCTCTCCATGCTACTCTATCCTGTGCAAGCTTCTTCATCTCCCAGTACCTACTGCAACCTACATCCTTCTGAATCTGCTTAGTGTACTCATCTCTCGGTCTCCCTCTACGATTTTTTCCCTCCACACTGCCTTCCAATGCTAAACTTGTGATCCCTTGATGCCTCAAAACATGTCCTACCAACCGATCCCTTCTTCTAGTCAAGTTGTGCCACAAACTTCTCTTCTCCCCAATCCTATTCAATACCTCCTCATTAGTTACGTGATCTATCCACCTTATCTTCAGTATTCTTCTGTAGCACCACATTTCGAAAGCTTCTATTCTCTTCTTGTCCAAACTAGTTATCGTCCATGTTTCACTTCCATACATGGCTACACTCCAAACAAATATTTTCAGAAATGACTTCCTGACACTTAAATCTATATTCGATGTTAACAAATTTCTCTTCTTCAGAAACGCTTTCCTTGCCATTGCCAGTCTACATTTTATATCCTCTCTACTTCGACCATCATCAGTTATTTTACTTCCTAAATAGCAAAACTCCTTTACTACTTTAAGTGTCTCATTTCCTAATCTAATTCCCTCAGCATCACCCGATTTAATTGGACTACATTCCATTATCCTCGTTTTGCTTTTGTTGATGTTCATCTTATATCCTCCTTTCAAGACACTGTCCATTCCGTTCAACTGCTCTTCCAAGTCCTTTGCCGTCTCTGACAGAATTACAATGTCATCGGCGAACCTCAAAGTTTTTACTTCGTCTCCATGAATTTTAATACCTACTCCAAATTTTTCTTTTGTTTCCTTTACTGCTTGCTCAATATACAGATTGAATAACATCGGGGAGAGGCTACAACCCTGTCTCACTCCTTTCCCAACCACTGCTTCCCTTTCATGCCCCTCGACTCTTATGACTGCCATCTGGTTTCTGTACAAATTGTAAATAGCCTTTCGCTCCCTGTATTTTACCCCTGCCACCTTTAGAATTTGAAAAAGAGTATTCCAGTCAACATTGTCAAAAGCTTTCTCTAAGTCTACAAATGCTACAAACGTAGGTTTGCCTTTTCTTAATCTTTCTTCTAAGATAAGTCGTAAGGTCAGTATTGCCTCACGTGTTCCAACATTTCGACGGAATCCAAACTGATTCTCCCTGAGGTCCGCATCTACCAGTTTTTCCATTCGTCTGTAAAGAATTCGCGTTAGTATTTGGAGCTGTGACTTATTAAACTGATAGTTCGGTAATTTTCACATCTGTCAGCACCTGCTTTCTTTGGGATTGGAATTATTATATTCTTCTTGAAGTCTGAGGGTATTTCGCCTGTCTCATACATCTTGCTCACCAGCTGGTAGAGTTTTGTCATGACTGGCTCTCCCAAGGCCGTCAGTAGTTCTAATGGAATGTTGTCTACTCCGGGGGCCTTGTTTCGACTCAGGTCTTTCAGTACTCTGTCAAACTCTTCACGCAGTTTCGTATCACCCATTTCGTCTTCATCTACATCCTCTTCCATTTCCATAATATTGTCCTCAAGTACATCACCCTTGTATAAACCTTCTATATACTCCTTCCACTTTTCTGCCTTCCCTTCTTTGCTTAGAACTGGGTTGCCATCTGAGCTCTTGATATTCATATACGTGGTTCTCTTCTCTCCAAAAGTCTCTTTTATTTTCCTGTAGGCAATATCTATCTTACCCCTGGTGAGATAAGCTTCTACATCCTTACATTTGTCCTCTAGCCATCCCTGATTAGCCATTTTGCACTTCCTGTCGATCTCATTTTTGAGACGTTTGTATTCCTTTTTGCCTGCTTCATTTACTGCATTTTTATATTTTCTCCTTTCATCAATTAAATTCAATATTTCTTCTGTTACCCAAGGATTTCTAGCAGCTCTCGTCTTTTTACCTACTTTGTCCTCTGCTGCCTTCACTACTTCATTCCTCAGAGCTACCCATTCTTCTGGTACTGTATTTCTTTCCCCTATTCCTGTCAATTGTTCCCTTATGCTCTCCCTGAAACTCTGTACAGCCTCTGGTTTAGTCAGTTTATCCAGGTCCCATCTCCTTAAATTCCCAACTTTTTGCAGATTATTCAGTTTTAATCTAAAGTTCATAACCAATAGACTGTGGTCAGAGTCCACATCTGCCCCTGGAAATGTCTTACAACTTAAAACCTGGTTCCTAAATCTCTGTCTTACCATTATATAATCTATCTGATACCTTTTAGTATCTCCAGGGTTCTTCCACGTATACAACCTTCTTTCATGATTCTTAAACCAAGTGTTACCTATGACTAAGTTGTGCTCTGTACAAAATTCTACTAGGCGGCTTCCTCTTTCATTTCTTAGCCCCAATCCATATTCACCTACTATGTTTCCTTCTCTCCCTTTTCCTACACTCGAATTCCAGTCACCCATTACTATTAAATTTTCGTCTCCCTTCACTATCTGAATAACTTCTTTTATTTAATCGTACATTTCTTCAATTTCTTCGTCACCTGCAGAGCTAGTTGGCATATAAACTTGTACTACTGTAGTAGGTGTGGGCTTCGTATCTATCTTGGCCACAATAATGCGTTCACTATGCTGTTTGTAGTAGCTTACCCGCATTCCTAGTTTCCTATTCATTATTAAACCTACTCCTGCATTACCCCTATTTGATTTTGTGTTTATAACCCTGTGTTCACCTGACCAGAAGTCTTGTTCCTCCTGCCACCGAACTTCACTAATTCCCACTATATCTAACTTTAACCTATCCATTTCCCTTTTTAAATTTTCTAACCTACCTGCCCGATTAAGGGATCTGACATTCCACGCTCCGATCCGTAGAACGCCAGTTTTCTTTCTCTTGATAACGACATCCTCCTGAGTAGTCCCCGCCCGGAGATCCGAATGGGGGACTATTTTACCTCCGGAATATTTTACCCAAGAGGACGCCATCATAATTTTACGGTACGGCCATCTGTATCGCTGAGGCACGCAAGCCTCCCCACCAACGGCAAGGTCCATGGTTCATGGGGGGTTGTAAGCAATATACGAATGAAATGCTAATTACACAGTAAATAATTATCGCCACGAAAAATACGTCACGACACACAGTAAACCAGATGTTAGTAAGAATTCCGGTAAAATTTACGTTTAAGAAAGTATGCGGTTAGCGGTTACTGAACTATCTGTCAATAACAATTTATGTTTTGAAACAAATTTGAAAAATACTTGCAATTGTAGAACAATGTGCTGCTGGCACCTAGCAAACTCTGTTAATAACTTTTAGTTAACAAATCTGATTCAGAATCGTGTACCAAAGCCCTCACTATGTCTTCCACAGATAGCAATTGCGGTTAACATCAAAACGCGCCACAGCGCTCATCAAATGATTAATTAAATAACAACAGGTCAGTGCGAAGTAATCTCCAAACATAAACGTTAACAGCCTTCAGAATAAACCCATATGTGCTTAAGAAAGTAAGACAATGCAAAAAAAGTGTAACTATTTCACAGCTTATGCCTCGAAATGTCTGCATTTTAACACCGGCACTACTCGAAAGTAGCGTGCTCGTAAGTTAGCGTAAAGCACCTCAGATTTATTCTATGAGCATAACATGGGGTCATGGGAGCAATGACATATATGGCATAAAAATAATGAGTAAAATACACTCCTGGAAATTGAAATAAGAACACCGTGAATTCATTGTCCCAGGAAGGGGAAACTTTATTGACACATTCCTGTGGTCAGATACATCACATGATTACACTGACAGAACCACAGGCACATAGACACAGGCAACAGAGCATGCACAATGTCGGCACTAGTACAGTGTATATCAACCTTTCGCAGCAATTCGGGCTGCTTTTCTTCGATGTAGACGATCATAGAGATGCTGGATGTAGTCCTGTGGAACGGCTTGCCATGCCATTTCCACCTGGCGCCTCAGTTGGACCAGCGTTCGTGCTGGACGTGCAGACCGCGTGAGACGACGCTTCATCCAGTCCCAAACATGCTCAATGGGGGACAGATCCGGAGATCTTGCTGGCCAGGGTAGTTGACTTACACCTTCTAGAGCACGTTGGGTAGCAAGGGATACATGCGGACGTGCATTGTCCTGTTGGAACAGCAAGTTTCCTTGACGGTCTAGGAATGGCAGAACGATGGGTTCGATGACGGTTTGGATGTACCGTGCACTATTCAGTGTCCCCTCGACGATCACCAGAGGTGTACGACCAGTGTAGGGGATCGCTCCCCACACCATGATGCCGGGTGTTGGCCCTGTGTGCCTCGGTCGTATGCAGTCCTGATTGTGGCGCTCACCTGCACGGCGCCAAACACGCATACGACCATCATTGGCACCAAGGCAGAAGCGACTCTCATCGCTGAAGACGACACGTCTCCATTCGTCCCTCCATTCACGCCTGTCGCGACACCACTGGAAGCGGGCTACACGATGTTGGGGCGTGAGCGGAAGACGGCCTAACGGTGTGCGGGACCGTAGCCCAGCTTCATGGAGACGGTTGCGAATGGTCCTCGCCGATAACCCAGGAGCAACAGTGTCCCTAATTTGCTGGGAAGTGGCGGTGCGGTCCCCTACGGCACTGCGTAGGATCCTACGGTCTTGGCGTGCATCCGTGCGTCGCTGCTGTCCGGTCCCAGATCGACGGGCACGTGCACCTTCCGCCAACCACTGGCGACAACATCGATGTACTGTGGAGACCTCACGCCCCACGTGTTGAGCAATTCGGCGGTACGTCCACCCGGCCTCCCGCACACCCACTATACGCCCTCGCTCAAAGTCTGTCAACTGCACATACGGTTCACGTCCACGCTGTCAGGCATGCTACCAGTGTTAAAGACTGCGATGGAGCTCCGTATGCCATGGCAAACTGGCTGACACTGACGGCGGCGGTGCACAAATGCTGTGCAGCTAGCGCCATTCGACGGCCAACACCGCGGTTCCTGGTGTGTCCGCTGTGCCGTGCGTGTGATCATTGCTTGTACAGCCCTCTCGCAGTGTCCGGAGCAAGTATGGTGGGTCTGACAGACCGGTGTCAATGTGTTCTTTTTTCATTTCCAGGAGTGTATTTAAAAATGTCCTGAGGCCAAAATTGTAGTATCGTACTTTAATTCTAAAGAACAGTAGCTGAAGGCATCATGAAATCTTTCAAAAAATTCTTCGTAACTGCAAACTCTATCGCATTGAAAATTATAGTATGGTATAGTCGGGGAGTGAATTATAACATCCTAGAAGCAGAATCTTTTTAATCTGTTATGAGAGGCAGGCAGGAGCGTTGTTACTGACGATGGCAGACGGAGAGCTACTTATGGAAAATATCCCCGACAAATGACGAATAATTAACCCACTGGGGACCCCACTGCTGATTACGGGCCAGACAGATATGGGGGAGGCGTCAACCACGACTAGGATATACTGGTTGCTGTTACGGGTAAGTATCAGAAGGCCGACACTATCAACAAAGAGTTTATCAATCGGAGAGTATTCTCTTTATAAAATTCCACTTTGTGTACTAAAATTGGGTATAGCAATTTTACATTTGTGGCAATCCCCCACCAAACGCCATACGTCTTTGTACAGGGTGGGCCAAGTATGAAATTCCTAACCTCGCTAAGAATTATGCGTATTGCTAAATGCCCTCCAAAAACAGACTTAGGAAAATAATGGGAAATGGCAGGAGCTTCGCTCGCAGGACATCAGTCTTGGCCAGCTTATCCCACTTGCCCTGATAACATACTACTCCCTGTTGTAAGTTACGTCCCGGCACTGATTTGTCGCTGAATAAATCTTATTCAATTTTACACAGAGCAGTGCCACGGTCGTATGAGTGTCCCAAATTATTTGACGACTCAGGAATTTCGGTTAACACAAAAACAACCCATTCTCGTACCTCCATTTCCTGTTTCTTACTGTGCTGACTACACAGCTGGTGTCAACCTACAAAGCGGCTGATCCACTGAAGATTTTCATTATGGTGGATCCTGTATTATATCCTGTTAGTAAAAACAAATTTTTCGGTTAAGGAATCAGGGTAAATCGCCCATAAATAGCAGCATTGTCTCAGCCTCAGAATCATCCATATGAAATACCTTAAGTTTACAATCATGCGCAGTAACTGCGTTTTCCCCCGTGACCGGAATCCACTGACACAATTTGAACTTCTTTTTGGGGTAAAATTAACAAGAAAATGTCCTACGCACATAATTCAAGATAAAACCAGCACGCTTAATCCAGTCGCAGCCCAAATGGTACATAACGCAAAACTGCTTGACAATGGTGAGTTGAATAGGACAAGAACACTGTCGCACAGAAATACATGCCTTACAGCTACCAATCAGAGGCAATACTTTCCTATTGGCAGTATGATATCCGTGGAGGCCGGTTTTACGCTACCAAACTTACAACTGCTGCGATTGCAAATATACCAGCAATAATGACGCAAATAAAAGCCACTGCCTGAATCAATTAGGGGACACGCGAGTTCATGGTTTACTGCAGCAGAAACAAGGACTAAAAACGAATTTACAGACGCTCTTATGATGCTGTAGCATTTAACAGGACATTTCAACGATCCCGACGCTCCTGACGCGGCGCTGGACACAGACTCACCAACTGTCCAGGACCACCGCAATCAAAACACGGCTTGGTTTCACCTAACATGGTATCGCGACTTCTACGCTCGCTGCCCAACGGTCTGTTCTACTGAAAAGCCTCTCGCACCTTTCCATTTCGTATCGGCAAAACGAATACAGTCAATCTCAAGCAATAATCTGTCTCATTTCGCAAAAGTCACCAGCTTATTACAAAACATTAAGCGCGGTCGACGTCTGGGCTTAACCCCTTGCAGAGCACAGTATTTTCGATCGCCTCCTCCTCATACGCATCAAGCTCCAAAGACATAATGGCGTTACACCCTTTCTACACTACTGGCCATTAGAATTGCTACACCACGAAGATGGCGTGCTACAGACGCGAAATTTAACCGACAGGAAGAAGATGCTGTGATATGCAAATGATTAGCTTTTCAGAGCATTCACACAAGATTGGCACCGGTGGCGACACCTACAACGGGGTGACATGAGGAATGTTTCCAACCGATTTCTCGTACACAAACAGCAGTTGCCTGGTGAAACGTTGTTGAGATGCCTCGTGTAAGGAGGAGAAATACGTACAATCACGTTTCCGACTTTGACAAAGGTCGGACAGTAGCCTATTGTGATTCCTGTTTATCGTATCGCGACACTGCTGCTCGCATTGGTCGAGATCCAATGACTGTTAGCAGAATATGGAATTGGTGGATTCAGGAGGGTAACACGGAACGCCGTGCTGGATCCCAACGGCCTCGTATTAATAGCAGTTCAGATGACTGGCATCTTATCCGCATGGCTGTAACGGATCGTGCAGCCACGTCTGGATCCCTGAGTCAACAGATGTGGACGTTTGCAAGACAACAACCATCTGCACGAGCAGTTCGACGACGTTTTCAGTAGTATGGACTATCAGGTCGGAGACCATGGCTGCGGTTACCCTTGACGCTGCATCACAGACAGGAGCGCCAGCGATGGTGTACTCAACGACGGACCTGGGTGCACCAATGGCAAAACGTCATTTTTTCGGATGAATTCAGGTTCTGTTTACAGCATCATGATGGTCGGATCCGTGTTTGGCGACATCGCGGTGAATGCACATTGGAAGCGTGTATTCGTCATCACCATACTGGCGTATCACTTGGCGTGAAAGTATGGGTTGCCACTGGTTACACGTCTCGGTCACCTCTTGTTCATATTGACGTTACATTTCAGATGTGTTACGACCCATAGGTCTACCCTTCATTCGATCTCTGCAAAACCTACATTTCAGCAGGAAATGCCCCACCACATGTTGCATGTCCTCTACGGGCCTTTCTGGATACAGAAAATGTTCGATTGCTGCTCTGGCCAGCACATTCTCCAGATCTCTCACCAATTAAAAACGTCAGGTCAGTGGTGGCCCAGCAACTGGCTCATCACAATACGACAGTCACTTCTCTTGATGAACTGTGATATCGTGTTGAAGCTGCATGGGCAGCTGTACCTGTTCATGCCATCCAAGCTCTATTTGACTCAATGCCCAGGTGTTTTCTCAGGATCTATGCACCTAAATTGAGTGAAAATGTAATCACATACCAGTTCTAGTATAATATATTTGTACAATGAATACCCGTTTATCATCTGAATTTCCTCTTGCTGTAGCAATTTTAATAGCCAGTAGTGTATATATTTTTGCAAGGTTTGACTGTCTCCCTGAACTTCATGGTAGTATATGTTGGTCGATTCATTTTAGATATGTGGGGACATTTTGTCCCTAACAATATTATTCCACAAATACTGCAAGATTCCTTGAGTCTGTAATACTTCCAGAAAATTTGAACTTGACCGCCATTTTGGGTAGAGGATTTAGTAATTGCAGAATCACTGACGACTATACGTTGCTGCATTCCCACATCTCATTATAAAGGAAGAGGCCAGTAAGACAAAGTTTATTAGCTTCATTATAGAACCACTTAAACCTTTGTGTGCAGCACCTAGGAGGTTGAAATAAACTTGTTGTTTACTTCCTGACCATAGCCAGTGACACGGTTCATCTTCTCGAACTGCCACTGATTTATTATCTCTAATGAACAATGCTTTCTGTTGTCTTCTTTAGCAAAAAAGCGGAGCCGTTTGTAATTTCCAATGGAATTATGTTTCCATGGTAATCACCTTCCATGCCTAGTCATGATGATATATTTCTTTGTCATACATTGATTTACAAAAGAGTATGGACAGCGGTAAAATATTACACCTCCATAAAGCCCTATCAGAAAATAAGCGTATGGAACTCAGTGTATGAATGTAGAAAACGTGTATGGAGGATTAATGCGTGGAATTCTCGCACATCTCATCAGTATTGGTTGCTGTTTCCATTTCATCGTGAAGCTCGATCCATAAGCGGCTGCGCATTAATTATTTTCTTGTTGGAAGACCAATAAACGACAGCCGCCTTTAATCAGGTAACTTTTCTCTACCACCACAGTTTAAATTTTCATACATTCATAATGCATTTCCGTTTTCTCTCTTCCCCAACATACGAAGCCACCTACCCGTAGTCTTTCTCTGGCTGTTTCAGCGATCACAGCGGCACACTAGCGTTTCTTAAGAACTCACTAAAGGATCTACGAACTCTCGGCAGAAAGGTTAGTGCTTGCTGGGCCAAATGTTGTACAAAGATAATCGATGTCTGTGCAAGAAATGAAATTATTTGTTGCTGTGCCTCTAATAAGTTTGGCGTGCGAAATATATCTTTCTTTGAAGTTTTCGAAAAACCACGACCAGGAAGTAGGAACCAGCACAGCCCGATGTGCTACATAAGTAAGCCACTGGGCAGCATTTTTGAAATTATGCCACAGGAGAGGTTTCCGACACGGTCGCGGCTGAGGCCCATGGAACAGCTAACACCTCATCACAGTGCGACCGGGTGTGAAGCCACTAGCTTAGCTGTGCTTCTTTCCCCGACCACCTCCTCCGCCCCCTCCCTCTCATTTCACAAGAAATCGCAGAATAGTATTGAAGAATACATTCTGTTAACAGAGAGTTAATAACACACTCCCTTGCCCCTGACCACCCACCTCCCCTACCCATTGTATTTCCTACGACTCATGGCACAGTACTCCTTATCACCAACACAAAATCAAAAATCCATGCTGATGGAAACAGACCAGTTCTGTGGTTAATGAAAAAAATGGTTCAAATGGCTCTGAGCACTATGGGACTTCCCTAGAACTTAGAACTACTAAAACCTATCTAACCTAGGGACATCACATACATCCATGCTCAAGGCAGGATTCGAACCAGCGACCGCAGCGGTCTCGCGGTTCCAGACTGTAGCGCCAAGAACCGCTTGGCCACTGAGGCTGTGGTTAATGCCTTCTTATCCCTCTAATCTCTCCAACCCATCAGGGTGTAGAACTAGCGATTAGACCAGGTTTATTACTGGGAAATTAAAAACTACTACTTATCCCCTCCCCTCCTTATTTCTAACCAACCATAGCAGAGTATTACAAGTCCAGTCCGGTTGTCTCTTCACACTGCGCGCCACGTCTCTCTATATACAACCAGCCACAGTAAAGCAATAGTGCCAAATTACGTTATTTAAGATGCACACATCAAGTCACACCTCTTCCTCTCCACATCTCCACCCAACCATGACGATGTAAACACACCAATTGTGTGATTTAAACCCTCGGTCCACCCCCCCCCCCCACCCCCTCAAAAAAAATTCCCTCTCATCCTTCAAAGCAATCAGAGTAATGTATCTGTATGATGTGCCAGGGCTGTAGTAAAAACTATGCAGCCTACACTTTCCCGTCAAAAATATTCGTTACTTACTTGAAAGTGAAAGATACGCATTATTTCCAGCATAAAAAAGGTGTCAAGTTACATAACTACAGTCTACAGTGGTTGTGTGTTTTATAGTATACCTCCTCTGCTTTTTCCAACCAATCATAGGGAAGTAATATAATTCCAAGATGATGGAAATAGACGAAATTTGCGCTTTATGCCCCCCGCCCCCTCCAATCTCCAGTAAATGCTGAACGGTAACAATAAATATATATTGTTAACCAGTAAAAATTATAGAGTAAACACTAAACAATGAACACTAAGTCGCAAACGCTAAACAGTGAATGCTAAATGTTGATCGTAAACACTAAATGCTAGACTTGATATGCTAAACAGCCAACACAAAGCAGCTAAATGGTAGACCCTAGGTGGTAAACGCTACTTGCTAAACAATAAACGCTGAACAACTAAAGGTAAATAATAAAGAGTAAACGCTAAAGGGTGAACGCTAAATGCTGACCATTAACGCTTATTGGTAAAACCTAAGCACTACTGCAAAAAATGGTTCAAATGGCTCTGATCACTATGAGGCTTAACTTCTTAGGTCATCAGTCCCCTAGCACTTAGAACTACTTAAACCTAACTAACCTAAGGACATCACACAGATCCATGCCCGAGGCAGGATTCGAACCTGCAACCGTCGCGGTCTCGCGGTACCAGACTGTTGCGCCTAGAACCGCTCGGCCACCCTGGCCGGCAGCACTATTGCAACATGCACTTGTAAGTTCAGATCTTACGAAATATACGATCTATAAAAATTATGCTTAAATTATTTTGTGAAAGACACTTTTGATTGTGTACATTAGAATACCTCTTCAATAATATGAAAAAGTGATTTCAGGTTCAAAGCTATGCATCATTTATGTACAGACATACCCTTATATCTGTATCTCTTATGTCAAAATTACAGTATATCTTTGTGTTGCCTCTTATGCAAAGAAATAATTTGTTCTCTCTCTCTCTCTCTCTCTCTCTCTCTCTCTCTCTCTCTCTCCCTCTCTCTCTCACACACACACACACACACACACACACACACACACACACACACACACACACACACACACAACTCCGTCAGATTACCTAATTGTATCATCATATATTTCCGAACAATAAACAATAAATTGAAAAACCAAGAATTTTTATACCTCATTTGGCGCAGCAAGCACTAACCTTCCTACCGAGGATTCGTAGATCCTTTGTGAATTGCCGGCCTTTGTGGCGGTGCGGTTCTAGGCCCTTCAGTCCGGAACCACGCTGCTGCTTTAGTCGCAGGTTCGAATCCTGCCTCGGGCATGGATGTGTGTGATGTCCTTAGGTTAGTTAGGTTTAAGTAGTTCTAAGTCTATGGGACTGATGACCTTACACGTTAAGTCACATAGTGCTCAGAACCATTTTGTGGGTTCTTAATAAACGCTACTCTGCCGCTGTGATCGCTCAAACTGCCAGAGAAAGACTACGGGCTTTGTGTGTTGGGAAAGAGAGACAAACGTAAATGCATTGTGAATGTATGAAAATTTAAACTGTGCAGGATTGTTGAGGAGTTTGTATATCTTGCTGTCGTATTATGTGCGTGAGAGAAGCACTACCATTTCCTTTGTCAGCAGTTAAGATGACGAGTATGGGTCTCCACGCCTAATCTCTTCTGCAGCATCCTAAGGAAGTTTCGTAAAAGCCTGCTCTGTTCCACTGATCACATCTCGAATGGGAATGGTCCTTGACTGGACTGAACGACAAGCTAAGGTTCGTCAAATGAATAAATACGATCGACTCGAAAGCCGATCGCAAGAAGACTTACCAAGAAGACGTACTATGTTTCATCCCACAAAGAAGACTTTGTACGGCGCTGCACTGTCGGTGGCAGAGAAGGGTCTGAATTTTGCACCTACACTAGGGACCATTCCCATCAGAGATGTGATTATTGGAGTAGAGCAGGCTGTTTCGAAACTTCCTAAGGATGCTGCCAGAGACATTAGGAGTGACACATTCCGCATCTTGTCTCCAGCTTCATCTAAGATGTCCAACTTTCACATCAGCTCAGCTGAAAGAAATTCTCTAAGAGAATTGAGAGAAGACCCAGACATACATCTTACCTGCTGACAAAGGAAATGCTACTGCGCCTATCTCACGCACAGAATATAACAGCAAGATATACAAACTGCTCGACGATCCTGCATATAGTAACTTAAAAAGTGATCCTATGGGTAAGGTCCAGGGAAAGACTGTGGAACTCATCAGGAAGAGCTCGATTCCAGCGAAAGTCGCTAAGGGTTTGCGTCAACAGGCTCCAGTTCCTCCTTTCCTCTACGGCCACCCAAGATCCATAAGAATGGGATGCCTCTACGTCCCATTGTAAATAACATAGGAGCATCTGCTTATTTTATTGCCAAATACCCGACATCACTATTGGGATCTCTCGTAGGCAAGTGCATCCATCACTTTCGAATCTCTGAAGATTTCATACGTCGCCTGAAAACTGTTAGAGTGCAATAATCGTATTTCTTAGTAAGTTTGTGTCTTTATTTACAAAAGTGCCCTTGCACGACTCTTTGGAGCTCGTTAGTAACAAGTTTGAGAAGGACATAGTAGCATTATTTTAACATGTGCTTTTTTCATATACATCTTATTTCATGACCAATATTTTGAAAATGTTGATAGTGTCGCCATGGGAACCTCTCTGTCTCCTGTGGTGACCAATTATTTTCCGGAGGACTTTGTAGAACAAGCACTACAGGCAACCACTCTCAAACCCTCTTTTTTCATGCGGTGTGCCGATGATACATTTGTGGTGAGGCCACGTTGAGTTGATACTCTACCTACGTTTCTTCAGCATTTGAATTCGCTCCATCCATACGTAAACTTCACAATGGAAGTGGAAAAAGATGGTACTTTACCTTTTATTGAATGTTTTGGTGCGAAGAAAAGCAGATGGAACCTAGGGACACAGCGTCTGCCGCAAGCCAACACATACAGACCTATATCTGCAGGCCACAAGCTGCCATTATCCTGCACAATGCGATAGTCATTAAGTACGTTAGTTCACAGAGCACATGTGGTATCTGATCCTGAAAACCTGTCGAGTGAAATACAACGGTTATTCCGAGAGACAGATACGTAACCCATTCAGGTCCAGGAGAGTTCAATCAGTGGAGCAGCATGAAGATACGAAGACACCCTCCGCTTTGGCCTTTTTGCCGTATTTTGGTGCCGTGTCGTCAAGAATCAGGAAAGTTTTCGAAAGATATGGAGTCAAGTGTGTTTTTCAACAATCTGCAAAACGGAGAAACTTGTTGGGTTCGGTTAAAGATGACCTTGGCCTGAGGAGATGTGGTGTGTACAAGATTCCATGTCAATGTGGGGCAGCGTATATCGGCCAGACATGCTGCACATTACAAGAACATTGGGATGAACATGAGCCTTCGTCAACCGGAAAAGACGGCAATTGCGGAAAACTGAATACACGTCATCGGATAATTTATGAAAAGGCTGAAGTTTTATCCCCGGCATCATCTTTCTGGGATTGCGTCATTAAGGAAGCAGTACGTATCCCTTCAGCCGATAATCTCATCAACAGGGATGCGGGATATGAACTGAGCACAGCCTGGAACCCTGCGTTGACTGCTATAAAATCACGACGCGAAAATCAAGATTCTTCGGGGTCATAACATTGGTCTAGTACGGCCGTTGGTGACTAACGCCTCGCCGCTCTGTTGGCAAAAGCAGCGTACGGTGCAAGCGCAGGAGAGCCGTTCTGTGATCTTCGTCAGTGGGAGTTTGAATATGGCGCCATCTGTCTGCAAATCGTTGCGCATGTGCGATTTCTGCACCTGGGCATTCTCCGCACGCGTGTTCTAGAAATGGGGCGTCGACGTGCGGATATCATCAGTCGTACCTAGCCACCAGCAAGGTAGAACCACCTGAAGATGTCGGACAGTTGGTCCAAGGAAGTATTGTGGAACTTGCACAACGTGACCCCTGGAAAACCCGTGAAGACTATTTAGAATACAGTACATTTTTGTGTTGTCTGTTATGCAAAGGAATAATCTCTCTCTCTCTCTCTCTCTCTCTCTCTCTCTCTCTCTCTCTCTCTCTCTCTCTCTCTCTCTGTGTGTGTGTGTGTGTGTGTGTGTGTGTGTGTGTGTGGTGTCACCACCAGACACCACACTTGCTAGGTGGTAGCCTTTAAGGCTAGGCGCAAATTGAGACGCGTATAGCGCGTGTGGCGCGACGCAGCGCAGCGCAGCGCAGCGCAGCGCAGCGCGCGTTTTTGTAACATCACAGTTTCAAATGGGACCGCGCAAATTGCGACGCGACGCGACTGGGACGCGACACGTGCCTGCGTCAGGTCGCGCGGCGTTGTGGTTGAGGCACAAGTTTCTCGCGCCGCGCGTCGCGCTTGCCTCGCTACATCGTGGGAAGTTTGAAGAGGGGAGCGGAAAAGTAGCCCAGCCATATGCTCACATCGGAACGGCGCATATAAGCAGTGGTAGTATTGCCAATACGATAAATTTTGCCTTACTGTGTACTGAATTTTATTGCCTTTGGGTAGTGTTTCGTTTTTCGCCATTTAAACGCTCCAGCTTTCTTCGTTAGCACGTTATACTTTTCTGTTATTTATATCTGCATAGTTTTGTTTTGTTTTTCTTCTATCAAGAAAAATGTATACTTCAGTAACTGATGAGCCATTGGCCGCTGGAATTGCACCATATGCCTCCGTGATGTTTTCAGATCGCAAGAAGGGACAGAGGGTAGTGAATAAGGAAGCAAGGGATATTATAAAATCATGTGATTAAGAATCAAGGTAGGAAAGTAAAGCAAGGTTATATTCTCGCTGCCGAGTAAGCTAGCGTGCCTGTACGATCTGTTATAAAAATTTACAAAGGGATAATCTGCACAGGTGTGATCCCTTTGTTCTTGTGGTAAAAAGCGTGCAAGATCTGAAGTACAGAAGTTTCACTATGATTACTCTGACATGTGTGTAATAATGTAATACGACACACTGTACTACATGCTTGTGAACAACATATTTCCTCTGTAACCCAGAAACAGTCGAAAAGCAGTCACAAATAACAATGTTTTAATTGGTTCGCCGTGATGAGAAAAAGCATTTCAATTGTTGCATGGACATTATCAGCATTAATAAACTAATTATACAACAGGCTACACAAATGAAGAAAATGGTTTGTATTATTACGAAAGTAGGAATATCCTAAAAGTGTTATGATTAGATATATTTAATTTGTTGAAATGTGCTGCTGACAAAGGCAGATCCACTTTCATGACAATGTTTTTCGAACTCCATCTCACAAGTCACACATGGCTAGCTTGTGCATTCCTGTCGCGCGCATTATCCTTCGCTGCTGACAGTACACGGATCATTGTGTTGTGCGACAGACCAATTGTTTATTTTTCTTAATAACAAATATTTTATTCGCGATCACGCGTCAGTCTGGCAAGCCCTAGGTGAGTAAACAGTATCTGGCATGTGCCTATTATTCCGTCTGAATGAACGCTCGTCATTATTTTAATACTGCACGGATCAAGAGAAGGAATAAAATCCTTTGGTAAATTTCCATTGCAGTCGCTCAGTGTTAAAAATACGATGGGTTACGGGGATTCCACCAAAATTCCAACAGAATTGCCAATCTGTTTTTGTGAGAATTGTTAACCTCTTCTCATTCGAAGAAGCATCACCATTTATGAGTAAAGGCCACATTTCTCTTGGTGACTTCCTTTGTCACAATGTAATTTGCCCAACTCATTTCACAGCAGCTATTGAGACAGAATTCCGAAACGGAGGGCCTCATTAAACAAGTAATTGGCAATCACAGAGTTCAATAGCTTACGAAAAACCTCATAGTATCGGTTTGCAGTAACATAAAAGAAGAAATTTCATGTTTATTTTCATACTAGGAAGTTCTTGTCTCGCTAGCTGTCGATAACTCTTAAAAAAATTACAGTCACTGGAGTGAAATAAATAAAAAATAAGTTTAAGTAGTGATATATCGCCATAGATACTGAAGTTCCGTGTGGTTAATAATTGGCAAAACACTCTCCTCCTTGTGTGCAATCATTCGCCAAACTTTCGTTTCGATGTCTCGAGCTGTTTAGGAGATACGCGAGTTGTTGCGAGTATTTCATTCTCGCGGGCGTGAGATCGGAAGTGAGCGCGCTGCATGCGATCCATTTTCTAGAGATCGGAGGCAGATAGAGATCTCCTCCCAAGTCTAAAAAAATTCAGCATGTTAGCTAAATTTCATACGCAGCAACATATGGTGTAATACGCACCAAAGGCAAAATCAAAGCGACCCCTAATTTTGGTTGCAAACTTCTTGAGTTTTGCGTAGTGTCTTACTAAAATGTGTACATCACAATAAGAATGGTCATTAGCGAGGTGATGGGCACTTCGTCACGAAGCTGACATATAACGCTATAAGTAAGGCAAAAATCATATATTTTCAGAGAATATTTTCTGTAAAATCGTTTGAGAAAGATAACAGGTTGCGCGCGCTTCGATTCAGTCGGCGCGTGCTAAGTTCGGTGTACGCGTCGCAATATGCGCTGCAGCCGGGCGACCGGTGCGGCATGTGCGTGTCGCGCTGTAGTGTCGTGTCACGTCACACGTGCTATACGCTTCTCAATTTGCGCCTATTAAACCGGCCGCGGTCCGTTACTATACGTCGGACCCGCGTGTCGCCACTATCAGTGATTGCAGACCGAGCGCCGCCACACGGCAGGTCTTGTCTAGAGAGACTCCCTAGCACTCACCCCAGTTGTACAGCCGACTTTGCTAGCGATGGTTCACTGTCTACATACGCTCTCATTTGCAGAGACGACAGTTTAGCATAGCCTTCAGCTACGTCATTTGCTACGACCTAGCAAGGCGCCATACTCAGTTGCTATACGTCTTCTGAAGAGATAATATTGTGAATCATGTACCGTCAAGAGCGACGTTCATCATTAATGGATTAAAGTTAACTATCAAACTAATTACGCACGCTTTCTGAATTCTAATTCCTTGTCATGTTCCAGACCTCACGTCAGTAGAAGCCTTCCCTCCTCACGCCAGCCTGCGTGAGCGAAAACGCGTGCATTACGGCCCACACACACACACACACACACACACACACACACACACACACACACACTCTCTCTCTCTCTCTCTCTCTCTCCCTCGCCTCCCCCCCCCCCCCCCCCCACATACGCACACGCAAGCCTATCAATTACCTAATTGTTTCATAACATTACCGACCAATGAACAATCAATTGAAAAATTAAGAATTAAGTGTAACTACTGCAATATATACTGTGGAAACATACGAATTTCATGCACGTTGTATTCCACGCCTTTCTCAGAACTGCCTGTTTTAAACAGTAATTTCTTCCATTTAGAGACATATTTAAAACAACTACTGTCAACGTATGGATGTTTCCCTGGGCGTTGAGTATCTTTTTCCGATGCACCACAGGCTGTCTACTGTAAACCTCGCACCGTCACATTGACGGATTAACACAAATTTCTTCGCTATTCAGCACTAAAGGTTCCATGCCAACTTCTCCCCAAGCAAGTAACATGGTTACGGTCAACGAATAGATAATAATGAGCGTATGGCACTGGTGGCAGCCGCTCCAAAAGTTCTTTAACGCCACTGTGGCGACTTGCGAGTGAATGAGGATGAAAGACACACAACACCCAGTCATCTCGAGACACAGAAAATCCCTGACCCTGCCGGGAATCGAACCTCAACAAATTATTGTTCAGACAGGACAGGGTGAACTCAGTACTCGTGTAGGAGCAGCAGAAGGAGGTCAGAGATATTAGAAACTAATTTCACAAAAGAGTTGTCCAAAAACGAGGAGAGATTCAAAAAATTAGATAAACAATAGAAGTAGAAAATTATAAACTGAAAGTAGCAGTTCTCCAGACTAGAGCTTTAGAAGCAAAAGTAGAATCTTATAAAAGGAACTCTGAGCCAAAACTTATGGACATTACTAATTATGTTGATAATTTCGATAGAGCCTTTGAGAGAAATGAGAGGTTATAAACAATCTGGGGGTGGGTGGGGTGGAATCAGAGCAGGAATCAAGGCAGGAGTGACAATGAAAGTCAGAATAATAATAATAATAATAATAATAATAATAATAATAATAATAATAAACAAAATCACGCATTTGCTATACAAGGGTGATCTAAAACTACTGGCAGCAACAAATCAACAACTCGACCAATCACTAAAGATAACAGAAGTATTCAGCAATGATATTAATATGGCTTTTGGAACAGACAAATGTAAGAAAAATAGCATAGTCAAGGGAAAACACACTAAACAAGAAGATTACATATTGGATAACCACAGCGACTGCATGGAAGCGATGGGAAAAACAGATGTCTATAAATCTCTAGGGTACAGACAAAAAATAGGAATAGATATTACAAATATTAAAGAAGAACTAAAAGAAAAATATAGACAAAGACCAACAAAAATACTGAAAACAGAATTGACAGCAAGAAACAAAACAAAAGCTATAAATACTTATGCTATACCAATATTGACCTACTCATTTGGAGTAGTGAAATGGAGTAACACAGACCTAGAAGCACTCGATACACTTACATGATCACAATGCCACAAATATAGAATACTTCACATACATTCAGCAACAGAAAGATTCACATTAAGCAGAAAGGAAGGAAGAAGGGGATTTACTGACATAAAAAAACCTACATTATGGACAGGTAGACAATTTAAGAAAATTCTTTCTAGAATGAGCAGAAACTAGCAAAATACACAATTCAACCACTCACATAAATAAATCGGCTACACCTCTGCAATTTCATAACCACTTCTACAACCATTTCGGTCACATAACATCAACAAATATGAAGAAAGTAAATTGGAAAAAGAAAACACTACATGGCAAGCACCCATATCATCTAACACAGCCACACATCGATCAAGACGCATTCAACACATGGCTAAGAAAAGGCAATATATGCAGTGAGATGGAAGGATTCATCATTGCAATACAGGATCAAACAATAAACACCAGATATTGCAGCAAGCATATTATTAAAGATCCCAATACCACAACAGATAAATGTAGACTTTGCAAACAACAAATAGAAACAGTAGGTCACATCACAAGCAGATACAGAATACCCCAGAAGACATGACAATGGAGCAAAAATAATACATTAACAGCTTGCCTTGCAACATAAACTTATAAAACAACACGTTCCCACATACAAGTATGCACCACAAAATGTACAGGAGAATGATGAATACAAATTATACTGGAACAGAACCATTATAACAGATAAAACACCACCACATGACAAACCTAACATCATACTCACCAATAAATTTAAGAAATTAACACAACTAATTGAAATATCCGTACCCAATACAACAAATATACAAAAGAAAACTGGAGAAAAAATTGAAAAATACATTCAACTGGCTGACGAAGTCAAGGATATGTGGCATCAGGATAAAGGTGACATTATACCAATTATACTATCAACTACAGGAGTCATACCACACATTATCCACCAGTACATCAAAACTTGTATATACAACTACAGAAATCCGTAATTATTGATACATGTTCAATTACCCGAAAGTTCCTAAGTGCAATATAACATATACCGTACAGTTAAAAGGAAGTCACTCTTCATCAAGGTCCGCATCACTTTCTACTTTTGACCAGACATAACGTCTGAGATAAGAAAGAAATAATAATAATAGTGGTTGCAATAGAAGTGATAACAGATGGATCAACCATAGTAATGGGAATGGAAACAGAGGACATTACAACATGGAGAGACCCTGGGAGAATGGCAACAGACAATTAGATAATCACCAATCAAGACAAGGCAATATAAACTGATGGAAGCCTCATTGGGAACCTGTTAGTTTGGGGCGAGAAATAAGTACCAGAGTCAGGCTAAACACCACTGGCATAGTGACATCAAAAATAATTACAGAAGATAGAATAATCCAAGATATTGGTGTGGAAATGACAGAACCAATGTAAGAAGAGCACATCAGATTGGCAAATTACAGTTTGACAGTAAATTCTGGAAAATTATGAATGAAAGTGTTGAAGATAGAACTAATAGCATTTGTAAGAATGTTAGTGAAGTTCTGTTAAAGGAGGAAACTATTTCAAGCCTGTATCATCAGTGTGGCAACAAAGTTTGATAAGAAAATGTTGGTTCTGATGGTAATCTTGGCGAGTTTCGATTAAGTGAATTAATGGAGGTAGTATGTATCACTGTTAAGCACTTGAGTGATGACGCTTGTCCTGGTGCACTTGACAACAATTCTGATGATCATTGTAAAGATGTTGTACAAGTGTCTGGTATTGGAGATGATAGCATGTGTGGTAATGTTGATAGAGAAAGTGTCAGTAGTAATGATGATTGGGAGGAAGAATTAGATGGAGTGGTGTACATGGAGGTTAAAGAAGATTTCATTAATGGTGAAGAGGGTGATGTCAGTAGTATTTGTGAAGAATGTGAGAACCAGATTGTACCAATGGAAATTGGAAGGTATCATCAGATAAGGAACATGTGGACAGACATTATGATTTAGATGTGATGCTAGAAAATTTATGGGACACTTACAAGGGTTATAATGACAGTGACAGAGTAAAAAGAGTCATTGAGATTATATGATAAGAACTGCATTCCAACTGGGAAGGTAGAACCAATCAATAGGCTTACAGTGAAAAAAATTCCGGGAAAAGTAAACAGTGTGTAAAAGAGGGACATGACATCAAGCAATCACCTGATGTAGCTCTAAGGAAAATTAAGACAAGTAAGATAAGTTGTGCAGAAAAAAATGGTATAAACAACTTGGACTCTAGAGGGATTGAGGGTGATTTGTTGTATGAAGATAAGGGAAGCAGGAAAGGAAAAGTTTTAGGTTGCAAATTATGAGGGGGTTTGCCTCATAGACATGGGTAGTCCTGTCTGTAACATAGCTGAAAAATTTAGAGACCAGCTAAGACATAGTGCTAACTTTGCAGAATAGCCTGTTATTGGAATCAAAATTAAGGGAGGAGCTGGTAGGCACAGCAAAGTTGTTAACAGGCAAGCCTTAATATCTTTCACAGTTAATGATGTACAGTATAACCAAGGATGTTTTGTAGTACCTGAACTCAACGAAAATATTTTGTTTGGAAAGAACTGGATACAAGGAGTAACTGCAGATATTGACTGGAACAACAAAATGTTAAAGCTCACCAACCTAAAGACAGATGTAACACATGTGACTGAACTCGTTATACAAAATTTCATACAGAAAAATTTTGAAATCAGAAGAGTGATTTTTGCATATGAAAAGATTGATTTTAACGAGGAAGACAATGAAGAAGAATGCAGTGAAGACAATTATGCTGACTTAGTGATCACCAAACAAAAAGAAACTGGAAGTCTAGATGAAGAATAGCCAGATCAATTAAGTAGTTTCTTGTGGGAATACAAAGATGTGTTTAGTGAGAAACCTGAAAAAGTGAAAACTATTAATGTAGATTTAATCTAAAACCTCACTAATTATTTTTTATCAAACCATATGAAGCAAGTGTCAAACACCAAGAAAAATTAAAATGATGTAACAGCCCTCAGGAGGACACATCTTTGTGCCAAGTGCATGGCAAGAACTAGGTCTCTGAGCTATGTAGCATTCTATTTTTCTTCTTTATTTTTTCAGATGTTACACCTTTTACTCATCTATAAACCTGTAATGAAGTTATCCCTTACTGAAAATACTATTCATTCTATGTAGTATAAGTTTTCTGTATCTAATATGACTATTGACTGATGTTATTTGAGGAATAATATGAAAATGTGACTGTATACTAAATCTGACTTTCCTACAGTAGTGACTGACAAATTATTCTAGTTACACTCTGTAGAGTATGTATTTGATTTGTGGATGCTTCTTTGAGAATTACAAATGTGGTCATGATTTTATGAATTTGCTAATGAGATATACAAGTGGACTGTGTTAAAAATGTACAC
This sequence comes from Schistocerca gregaria, assembly GCF_023897955.1. Lineage (NCBI taxonomy): Eukaryota > Metazoa > Arthropoda > Insecta > Orthoptera > Acrididae > Schistocerca > Schistocerca gregaria. The sequence continues at coordinate 102,220,932 of NC_064920.1, forward strand.
ATGTTACTAAATGGACAAGTTGTACTGTGACAAATGACATTTTATGAAAAGTCTGTTCTTACAAGATCGTGTGATGATAAACAGTCTGTGAGTTTGTTTGATATGATAGAGTTAAATGGGATCAGGGGGGTCAAATATGAATAGTGTAATATACTGAAATATTAATCAAAATGAATGGATACATATTTAACTTATTTTTGTTCTTTGACTTTAATCTGTATACAGCTAAATCTTTGCAGTTTAGATATGCTTAATTTTGTGTGATTTTGTTTGTAAATATGCTAATAGTACACGATATTATGTGAATGATCTAAACATATTTATACCTGATGTGACCTTAATTGTAGCCTCCACGAGTACCTTAAGTAATGAGATCATCCCTGCTCCTACCTAGAGAACGGTATCCAAGATCCTTACCTGACCTTCAAGTGAAAACTAAAAAACTGCGAAACTGATACTGGACTGTGCTATTGCAGCATAGAGACAGAGACTGCCAAAAAAAGGGGAGTTGAAGACACAAGATGGACAATGCAAAAGGACTCGTGATTGCGAGCCGCCAATTCCTTAAGATGTGCAATGTGAACCAGTGACTGGAGTGACAGCTAAGAAATGAATACTTTATTTTTTCAAAGTTGTGTATGTATTTAGCATCCATTCATACAAATAATGCTTGTAAAAGTGGCTTGAAGGGGGAGGGGGGGGGGGGGGGTTGCACGTTTACCCAAAATTCATATGACATGTCTGATATCACCTTCATTTTAAATGCACCCAGATAGTTATCTGACAATTTACTGCTTCCTAAGGCATTATATTTGTGTATTTTTATGTATCATTATGTCCTATTTGATAAAAAAATTTATATTCATTGCAAAGGCATATAGAATGTTCTAGTAGAATGTATGTCATTATTATAAAGAGATTGTTGTCATTAACAAAATTACGTACAAATGTTGGACTGAAAGTATAATAAAGAAACTGAAGTGATAAACATTTGGCAGAAAATATTAAAATGCTGTGAATGTGTTGGCATAGGTGACCGGCACATCTAATTACCATAATTACAATCAAGTAACAAGTGAACACAAAGAACCTTATGTTGAGAAATGGCTTGAAATTTATTAGCAAGTGATGTTTCATCATTTGTTATCTATTCTTATGTCCTGTTCTGCAATTGATATTCTTTGTAATTACATTTCTAATTAACTCTTCAATTGTTTACATCTCAGAGTTTTCCAATTGCAGAGATTGAGGCCTTATTTGTACATTCTATGTACTTAATCAGATAAAGCACAAGCTCTGTACTACCATTACATGTTAGGAACCAAATCCAAACTGTAATTAATTATGTATCTAAAATAATATGAGAGACAATATTGAATTAAAATTCAGAATGATTTCCTTATGGAAAACTAAAGATATTACTAGAAAAGATTGTTATTCAAATATTGAATTTTATACCTAATCTGGCTGTTACATCTGTTTCTTTAGGTTTTGGAAATTTTGAATTGTAACATTGAAATTATACAAAATTAATAATGGAATATTTTGTGAGCAATTGCTAAAATTCTATATAATGGAAAGCAGTGAGGCTATGAGTCAATCAGCTAGAGAGCCTGTTTGAAAGTCAACCTGTGAAGCCAGTATTGAAGTTCCTTTTGGAAGTCAGATCAGTCTGTCCACATTTTATTCACATGACGAGTGTGCAGTTCAGATGTCAAGTAATGTGAATAAATCTTATTAAGGAAGAAAAATTTTGAGTCATTCATCAATGGACCAGGCAGGAGAAACTTAAGTAACATTCAACATGAATCGTTACAATCTTATATCCTCCTTTCAAGACATCGTCCATTCTGTTCAACTGCTCTTCCAAGTCCTTTGCTGTCTGATGGAATTACAATGTCATCGGCAAAGTTTTTATTTCTTCTCAAAGGATTTTAATTCCTATGTCATATTTTTCTTTTGTTTCCTTTACTGCTTGCTTAGTATACAGATTGAATAACATTGGGGACAGGCTAAAGCCCTGTCCCACTCCCTTCCCATTCGCTGCTTCCCTTTCTTGCCCCTCGACTCTTATAACTGCCATCTGGTTTCTGTATAAACTGTAAATTTTGCTCCCTCTATTTTCCCCTGCCACCTTCAAAATTCGAAAGAGACTACACCAGTCAACATTGTCAAAAGCTTTCCCTAAGTCTACAAATGCTAGAAACATAGGTTTCCCTTTCCTTGATCTATTTCCTAAGATAAGTCATAGGGTCAGTATTCTATGATGTGTTACAACATTTCTATGGAATCTGAACTGATCTTCCCCAAGGTTGTCTTCCACATGTTTTTCCATTCATCTGTAAAGAATACAAATTAGTATTTTGCAGCCGTGACATATTACACTGATAGTTCGGTAATTTTCACACCTGTCAACACCCGATTTCTTTGGTATTGAAATCTGTGGTGGTTGTTAGTGTTTAACATCCTGTCGACAACGAGGTCATTAGAGACGGATTGCAAGCTCGGTTTAGGGACAGATTGGAAAGGAAATCAGCCGTGCCCTTTCAAAGGAACCATCCCGGCATTTGCCTGAAACGATTTAGGGAAATCACGGAAAACCTAAATCAGGATAGCCGGAGACGGGATTGAACCTTCGTCCTCCCGAATGCGAGTGCAGTGTGCTAACCACTGCGCCACCTCGCTCAGTGTATTGAAATTATTATATTGTTATTGAAGTCTGAGAGTATTTCGCCTGTCTCATACATCTTGCTCACCAGATGGAAGATGTTTTGTCAGGGTTGGCTCTCCCGAGGGTATCAGTAATTAAAATGGAATGTTGTCTACTCCTGGGCATTTGTTTCGACTCAGGTCTTTCAGTGCTCTGTCAAATTCTTAATGCAGTATCACATCTCCCATTTCATCTTCATGTACATCCTCTTCCATTTCCATAATATTATCCCCAAGTACATTGCCCTTGTATAAGTCCTCTATATACTCCTTCCACCTTTTGCTTTCCCTTCTTTGCTTAAAACTGGTTATCCATCTGAGCTCTTGATATGCATAGAAGTGGTTCTCTTTTCTCCAAAGGTCTCTTTAATTTTCCTGTATGTAGTATGTATCTTATCCCTAATAGAATATGCACCCTTACATTTGTCCTCTAGCCATCCCTGATTAGCCATTTTGCACTTCCAATCAATCTCAGTTTTGAGATGTTTGTATTCCTTTTTGCCTGCTTAATTTACTGCAATTTTATATTTTCTCCTTTCATCAATTAAATACAATATATCTTTCATTACCCAAGGATTTCTGCTAGCCCTCGTCTATTTACATAGTTGATCCTGTGCTGCCTTCACTATTTCATCTCTTGAAGCCACCCATTCTTCTTGTACTGTATTTGTTCCCCTGTTCTTGTCAATTGTTCCCTAATGGTCTCTATGAACCTTTCTACAACCTCTGATTCTTTCAGTTTATCCAGGTCCTATCTCCTTAAATTCCTACATTTTAGAAGTTTCTTCAGTTTTAATCGACAGTTCATAACCAATAGACTGTGGTCGGAGTCCACATCTGCCCCTGGAAATGTCTTACAGTTTAAAACCTGGTTAATAAATCTTTGTCTTAAAACTATATAATCAATTTAAAACCTTCCGGTGTCTCCAGGCCTCTTCCACACATATAACCTTCTTTCATAATTCTTGAACCACATGTTAGCTATGATTAAGTTATGTTCTGTGCAAAATTCTACCAGGCAGCTTCCTCTTTCCATTCCTTACCCCCATTCTATATCCACCTTCAACTTTTACTTTTTTTCCTTCTCCTACTATTGAATTCCAGACCCTCATGACTATTAAATTTTCATCTCCCTTCACTATCTGAATAATCTCTTTTATCTTTTCATACATTGCTTCAATTTCTTCATCTGCAGAGCTAGTGACCATATAAACTTGTACTACTGTAGTATATGTGGGCTTCATGTCTATCTTGGCTACAATAATGTGTTCACTATGGTGTTCGTAGTTGCTTACCCACACTAACACTGTTTTATTCATTGATAAAACTACTCCTGCATTACCCCTACAGGATTTTGTATTTATAACCCTGTACTTACCTGACCAGAGGTCTTGTTCCTCCTGCCACCAAATTTCACTAATTCCCAGTACATCTATCCTTAACCTACCCAATTCCCTTTTTAAATTTTCTTACCTACCTACCCAATTAAAGGACCTATCACTCCATGCTCCGATCGGTAGAATGCCAGTTTTCTTTCTCCTGATAACAACATCCACGTTAGTAGTCCTCGCCCGGAGATCTGAATGGGGGACTATTTTATCTCTTGAATATTTTACCCAACAGGACGCCATCATCCTTTAACCATACAGTAAAGCTGCATGCCCTTGGTAAAAATTATGACTGTTGTTTTGAGCTGCTTTCAGCTGTTTGCAGTACCAGCACAGCAAGGCCATTTTGGTTAATGTTAGAAGGCCAGATCAGTCAATGATCTAGACTGTTACCCCTGTAACTACTGAAAAATGCTGCTGCTCCTCTTCAGGAACCAATGTTTGACTGGCCTCTCAACAGATACCCCTCTGTTGTGGTTGCACCTATGGTATGGATATCTGTATCGCTGAGGCACAAAAGCCGCCCCTCCAACGGCACGGACCATGGTTCATGAGGGGCATTCCTTCTAAGTGGTTTAGAATGTGAAACAAAGTGGAGTGGCTCTATTTATTTTATCACCACTAAGATATTTCTGTCCTGTACCATAAACAACAATGATTAGTAGTAACCTGGTCAAACAATGAAAATTGCTTCTAAATTACTTTGCATTTGCATCAGACAAAACAGCTACTTCAAAGAAGCCACTGCTGCTGCTGCTGCTGCTGCTACTCATACATTGATCAGTTGCTGTCTAACCCTTCAAACAAAGTGTTGGGATAAAACAGATAGCTGTCCAAGCTACACCATCTGCTTCACATAAACAATGCCGTTACAAAATGTTCCCAAGTCTAAGTATTAAAATAAATCCGATGTTAATAAGGCATTTACTTTGTTTCTTCAATTCCTCCTTGATATCTACCAGCAACCAGTTACCAAACTTTGCATTCGAATATAATATATATTCCAAATCCCAGATACAGATGCATGTTCTATACAGAAATTCACTTAGGCTGTGAAATTTATAACCACAATACTGGATCTATCTTAAATTTGCACTCGTTACTGAAGATGATGTTCCTTCACTCATATCATACACAATTTCAGAGATAATCCATACGTGCAGTTCACAGGCTGCTTAGAAGCCACCTGGGTTGGCCCACTGGTGAACTTTGGTTAGCCACTAAAGAAACAGTGGTCTTTATGTGACCACAAAAGGACTGCTCAACCTATTCCGTAACCTGTGTTACTAATGTCCAGTCAATGTGTTCAGTGTTACACACAACATGTATATTTTATCTTATGTATGCTCTATAAAGTACTAAGTTCCTTAAACCACATGTGTTCTTAATTTAACAAACTTGGCATCAAGTGAAGGTACAACTGCTGATGCTGAGTCACCTGACAAACATCTCAATGGAAGAAATATTTGAACATATCACTGCCCAACAGCAAACTTTTGCAGTCCAGCAGGCTCTTGCCACTGCTCTCAAGTGGCATCTGCTTGTTTGCAGCAGGTTACTCTCCCATCAGTGCAACTGTTGCCCTTTCCAGCGTAAGAAGAACCACCTGAAGATTGGGACTCCTATGAGACACTGATATGTCAATATTTCTAAGTCTTTCATGTGGGTTATACTGCCCTGTGCATGGGTTTCTTTCCTGGTTTTCACTGCACAGTCAGTTGTGCAAATTTGCACATTTGCAACAATAGCCTGGCTTGTTTGATAAAGAGTGTCAGCTTCTCTGAACATGTTACTATGACAAAACAGTCATAGTGATGCATGAAGAAATTTTACCATTGTCAGAGAAACCCAAACCAATCCTACGAATCCTGGGTTGCAGAATTACACAGGTTGAGCAACTGTCAAAAATTTGTCACTAGTACCCATCACGAATCCTACAATCATTTAACAGTCCATTATATTCACCTTGCCCAGTTGGGGAAGTGTTTGATAACGCATTTTGTGTTACAATCTGATACTTACAGATGTATTCAATACAGCAGTCCTGTGAAGTGTCACGGGCCACAGGCAACCAGATTTCTGTGTGTGGTGGACAGGAGGAGGTATTTGAACTAACTCAGTCATCCCCTGTTAGGCACACTGCAAGTGTTTAGGGTGAAGGGGAGAAAGTGGCAGCCGTACAACCTACAACTCAACAGTCACAAAGGGCAGTGTGATTTATGGCCACGGCAGCAACAGGCCGCGTTACAACAATGGCTGTGTGCCCCATTTGTCTCACCTATACTATTTTGTCCTACACGAGCATGCTGTGTGCCCTATAGGCATTGGGCTGTTTGCAACAAATGTCTAAATAATGTCCAAATTGCATTGGTGTGAAACTTATTCAAACATGGGAGACTCAGGAGTACTGATGGACAAACTGCATCCCTACAATGACTGTCAAGAACATCAACTTGCACGTGTTTAATACACACTGAAACTGCAATGACTTTAGTAAATGCACAAATTAAGGTGCACTGGGTCTGCTCCCCTGACACAGGTTACATTGTAGCTAACCAATGTCCATGAGAGCTAAGTGATATTAGGGAGTTTGTTTTGACTAGTAAGAATTAGTGAAAATGCAGCTCCAAGATGTTACCTTAGCAAGCACTCTTGGTGAATACTTTTCTTAAGTCAATCTTTGACCTCACAAGCATTGAAGTGAAAGTAATGTGAAAGCCTTGAAGTAACTGACACTGAGCTACTAGCAAAATGTAAACCAGACTTATTTTAACTTGTCTGAGGATACAAAGCTTGCTCTCTAGTTCACTTTGCTACATTTATCTGGCATAAGCACATGTTATTGAACAGAATCAAACAACAGTAAGTCCAAGATGAAATGAAAATACTTGAAGGATATACCACTACTCATCACAGGAGACATAGACCTCCAGATTTATTTTTCAGTGTACCTGTACATGACTATGCCTTCTCAATGTGGTGAGAAGCAGTATAACCTTTCCCCTTTGTTAATAGTATTAAACAGTACAACAGTATTGTTCATACAGTAAACAACTTACATTTGCAATTAGATTGTAGATGTGATCTACACGCACACACGCTCGTACTCAGTGGCTCTCTGGTGTGACTCCTGCATGACTGTTATTACGATATTTATGTGGGTGCTTTCACATCTCTGTACCTTTGTGAACAGGTCACATTTCACCACAAAGCTCTAATGCTCTGGGAGCCAGTAGAGCTCGTCCTCAAACAGCACCTACCTTTTGTGTCTCTTTAGCTGTGGAATAAGAAAGGGTTGAAAAAGCCTAGTATGCATACGCTTCAGTAACAAACTGAGGGCATTTGAGACTTCATGTAAACATCAACTGAAATGGGAGTAAGTACTTTAACCATCACACCACTCAGGGATTAGGCCTGAAGCCTGTTCTGTGACTACTGTGTATAATGCAGTAGAAGAAGACATCTATGATGGTGGGGTGTGTGATCAGCATGTTATCAGTCCCTCCAGTCATTGCCAGACAAATCTTGGTGATGCTACTGCTGCAGCCTTAGAACAGCTCATGTGGCCTCAAAGGTGAATGAACTCTGTTGCAGCCATCTGTACCTCAAGAAGATACCAGGAATTGAACCCAGATCATTCTTCACCTGAGGCAGCACCTAGCTGTGTGGCTAAAGAGGTTTTTGGGAATAGGACCTATGATGGTTTATTCAGCCAACACTGTTGCAGTCTGTCATTTAAACAAAACATTCACCTCTGGTGTCACATGTGCTGTGTAATGGTCATTTTGTGTATAAAAGAACCATATCTATTAGACTGAGTTCTTTGGGAACCAGGCAATCGGGCTCAATTCTGACAATGTGGATATTTGATTTGCGCAATTAGTGTCCGATAAGGTTAACAACAGCACTCAAGTAGCAAGAATGCTTCACATGTGCAATCAGGAAGACAAGTGTGTGTGGCACATCATCTTGTAATGTGTAGTGCTTGTGTATTGTGTTTTGGATGAGAGCATAACTGTCATTGCATAACTGAGCTGTGGAACAGCACAAGTTCACTCACCTTAAAAAGTAACGGAATTCTCCCTCAAGGCTACACACTAAAGGAAGACTATGGTGGTATCTCATGAGTAAAGTTTGGAAAAGTACCTTGAAATTCTTAGGGCTTTACAACAAATTATGCAGACAGTTAGTTTGTTGCACACGCGAACGTACACACCCACCCACCCACCCACCCACACACTCCTGAACATTACATAACATATTTTCTTTTTGCTTTAACAGCAAATATCTAGTGCAAACAGAAACAGAACATTTTTGACAATTGTTCCACAAAAGTGAGTTAAAGGCAATGCGATACAAAGTACAGCATGCTTTAGATGTATATTGTGAATAAATTTTCAGTTTCCAACAAGTAACAATTAAGTTACATAGTTGGCTTTCAAATGCACTATGTAAAACATGTGATGAAAATAGAACAAAACGTGAACTAGTGGATTCCAGAGGGAACATATTTTGGATTATCTGTGCTTTTGATTAACCATTCAGACTAGTCCACATTAACCTGGATAACGTGGAACTTTTGTTATAACTCTATCAAGCTGTACTGTCCTGTTGATACAAGTAGTGTAAACAAGGTTGTGCATCGGGGACTGCAGCAAGTGTCCAGTGTATCAGGTAATTGGAATCTCACCTCCAACACGGACTCTGCTGTCCTCTCTGCACTGTCACACGTTGTCGACTCTAGGACCTCGAAGGAGGCGTCTGCCCAATAGATGACGCACCACACTGTGTTCAGAGCCAGGATGCCCAGCAACCACAGGCCTGACTGCACCAGAACTGTCCTGCAGAACTGTCCTTGAAGTCTGCCCTCCTAATGCTGCCAAGCCTCTCTTATTTCTATGAAAAGTTCTCATTTTCATCCAAAACAGAAATATGGAACGGTCAACACAGCTAAATCCAGTACTTCTGTCATAGCATCTGTAAAGGGTGAACAATACCTTATCTACTGATAAATATTCTTTGCCCCACACAGGTCGATGAAAGGGGGAATCTATAGTCAAGCAGCACCAATAGCAAGAATCAGGGAGTTCACGTTTTGAGACCGTCTAGTCTAGGTGGAGATGGACCTGCCAAGTGAGTCCCCACTGCTGTGAGTTGACCCTCAACTGAACATTACAGATTTGTGACAAATGATATTTATTTGCATTTCTGACAAGTATTTTATAAAGGTTTCGAGTGTGCCATAGATATATATTCAAATCTGCATCAACAGCAGCGGCCACATATTTCAGTGAAGATTGTGTTCACCATTGTTGTAGCTTGTGATGTTATACCCAGCATTGTCAGATAACATGATTAACCATAATTAGAATGGTGACAAAAAAGTAGTATCTACCTAATCTTGTACCCAAAGAAATTATGTGTCACAATGTAAAACATTTTGACAACTGTTATTGCAAACTCTTTATGATTGTGTGAATGTTACTGACCAGCTGCACCCTAATTGGAAACAACTCCCAACGCATCTAAATCCAGTTAGCTTCCATTAGGCTTTGGTCACATCAGAATTGAAGCTAGCCTGCTATTTTGGTTAATAACAAGCTACATCATATTAATCTGAAGTGATTCTTGTTGCAATTCTCAAATATGAAGGACATTTTTATCAGGCTGCTTTAAACTACTATTTCATGAAGTTATTTGTTGGATTGAAGGTTTGCTCATTGGCAGGTTCATCTATAGATGGAACATCAAACATAATAAACTACAAACAAAGATCTCCTTATGTGCTGTGCACCAGGCAGTCATTTCTCCGCTAGCCGGTGTGGCCGAGTGGTTCTAGGTGCTTCAGTCTGGAACTGTGCAAGCACTATGGTCACAGGTTCGCATCCTGGCTCAGGTATGGATGGTTGGGATGTCCTTAGGTTAGTTAGGTTTAAGTAGTTCTAAGTTCTAGGGGACTGATGACCTGAGATCTTAAGTCCCATACTGCTCAGAAGCATTTGAAGTTATTTCTTCAAAACAAAGGCCCAAATGGTACACATTTCTGGGAGCCCATCAAGGAAGGGTATGATACACACAGGGTGTGGCTACAAAAATGGGGGTGATGCTGGCAGAGAGAAAAAATACACATGTGCCAATGATAAACAATGATGCATTCTCAGTGATATGCAGTGTGGTGTCTACACAAATCTGTAGGGCAGTGACCTTTGCGTAAAAGCTGTTATTTCGTTTTGCACAGAAATGTGTAGTCACAGAGCAATGAATTATCATGAAGCTTCATATGAAACTTGGAAAATTTTATTGACCTTCCAGCCTGCCCTCCTAATGCTGCCGGCCTCTCCTTTTTCTACAAAAAGTGCTCATTTCTATCCAAAACAGAAATATGGAACAGTCAGCACAGCTACATCCAGTTTCATTGCTACACTTCCTAAAAGAAGTGTATCTCAAAGGCACCACCCATGTGAGTGAGAGTATGGATGAAGGGTTTCAAAGATGTCTGGGAAGATGTTTAAAATGACTCATGCTCAGGACCCCCCTGAACATCAAAAATCAGGTAATCTAGTCAATCCAACCATAAGTAGAGTTAACAATTGATAGCTGAGATTGTAGAAATTCAAAAATAATAGTGTAAGGAAAATTTTACACAACGAATTGAAAATCATAAAAATGTGTGTGCCCTAAACTGGCGCAGAAAATTCACACCACATAACAAAAAGAAACTTGTGAAAATGCATTTTGTCACTTAATACCACTCAAAATAATCCTAATTTCTTAGAAAGACTTATAACATGGGACTAATATGTTTTTTTTTTCACTTCCAATACAGCAACAAAGTGCCAATCTGTGCACTGGAAGGGATAAACTGCACCAAGAGCAAAGAAAGCTTCAATTGGCAACCTAGATTCATAGCATTGACATTTTGATATTCATGGAATTTCATCTTCACTGGGTTCCAGAACATCCAACTATTAACTGCTATTAGTACCTTTAGGTTCTTGCACAACACCATGAGAGAATAAACTCTCTGAATTTTCAAAGAACAAGTTATAGCTTCCATGTCGAGACAGTGCACAGGCTTGTACTGCATTGTCTGTTAAATACGTTTGTAGCAAAATACTACAACTCAGTGCTAGACCACCTATAATACTTGTGATACCTAGCACTGTGTGACTTATCTATTCCCAAGTTCAATCTGCATTAGAAGGAACAACATTTCAGTCCATTTTAAGCAGCGAAAAAACAGCAGCACATGTCAAGGAGCTAACAGATAGTCACATTATTTTGTAACCACACCTTACATGTTCCCAAATCCAGCACTGATAGCTCACAACTGTTTTCAAATGCATAACTTCTCTATTTGCAATGGAATATTATGTAGACTGGAAAAATTGAAAAAATGAACACAAATCCACTTTTCCTACTGCAATGGTAGAAATGTGATCTAGAATAATGTATCTACCCACAGTTTCAATGTGCTGTTTCCCATTGTCTTTCACTAATTGCATTGAAAGTTTTATTGTGTAATACATTTTGGAAAAATTACTGGCTAGAAGAATTTAACAGTTGCACTAATCATATACAGATTTAAAAGCTCAGGGAAAATTTCTGTCCCTATAAGATATAAATACCAAAAACATTACAATCTCCTGAAAACGCAAAATCCTACTCTAAATCATGGACTTGGGAACACAATGAAACATCCAGGATGGAATAATAACAATATTATGGAAAGGGTAGGATGCTGCTCACACACACACACACACACACACACACACACACACACACACAGTCGCTAACTGCTGGGGCAAGTCTTCCATCACCAATAAATGGGCAAAAAGCATTATTGCCCTTGGGTGGGTCTCAAGAACAGCTGACTAGGGTAAAAAATGGTCACACTAAACATAGGGCAAATTATGGAGTATAAAGCACACTTCATGTAAGGTCCCTAACAACACTGATAACCCATTATTCAATTCAGGTTGAGTGACAAGAAAGTTAACTACTTTTCCTATTGAAGAAATGAGACTGAAGTAATATTTTGTTACCAGTGTGAAAGTCTTAAGAAACTTTTTAATTCTCAATCTCACACAAATTGTGAGACCTGACAACACATTTACTCCTTCTTCTATATACTCACAAAAAAGTATTTTGACTATGACTTTGCCAATTCTGCTGCCATGTTAGGCCACCACCATGTCAGCACAGAGCTTTTCCTTCAGGCAGCACACCTGTGGAAAGGGAAAACACTGGTCGGAAAAAACTTCTGGTCTATACTGTCAATCTCACAGCAAGCAGTTTGTTGTTACTAAGTATTGTGTAGTCTTCATCATGAAGCCTTTGATATTTTGCTGTCAGCAGATGCTTTTTGTTCACATTGTTTTCTTGTAATAAATGTCATATTTTCTTTGCAAATTAAAGTTTTATTTTTGTGTTATTCTCTTATGTTTTATTTGCTACAGCATTACCGAATGGTAGTGGCTAAAACAATTTGGTTGTTGTTGAAGTATTGGTAGTTACCAATAAACAAATTTAACTGAAAACCAAATGGAAAAATTCATGGTGGAAGAGAGGAGACATTGTAACAAAGATTCCGTTTCCTGTGCAAGTTGCTACCCGTGAATCCACAAAAAGTGGTATGGATTGACAAAACGTGGGTCAATGTGCATTACGCATGTTCTGTCACATGGACAGACAACACACATCGCAGAACAATGAGTGTGACAACTAGTAAGGGTTTATGCTGGCTCTATGAACAATTTTGTGCCCAGTGTGATGTTGATGTTTCACTCAAAGAAACTGTCTACTACCACAAGGAGATGAATGCAGATGCATTCAAAGACTTGTTCGCTACTCATTTCCTGCTAAATGTCAGTTCTCATAGTGTTTTTGAAATGGACAATGCACCATACCATTCTGTACAGTTAAATAAGGCCCCAACAGCTGCTGGAAGGAGGGACAAAATAGTCAGCTCGTTGAAAGGTAGTAAAATAGGATTTAAACTGAATATGCAGAAAGGGCAACTTCTGGAATTAGTGAAATGATAGAAGCCACAGAAGATGCATTATGAGGTTGATACATCAGCAGAGCAGCACAGCCACTAAGTTATACATCTACCACCATACCACTGCCATTATAATGCAACTGAACTCATCTGGACTCAAATAAAAGCCGACGTTGCAGAGTGAAACAAAACCTTTATGTTGTGAGACACTGGGAGGCTGGTAAATGAGGCTGTCATACGAATAATGCCAAAAAATTGGACGAGCGTTGTGAACCACGTATGGAAAGAGATTACAAGGCCACACACAGAAGAAGGTGTAAGACAATAATCCGTTCATAGTATTGTAATTTCTTTATCAGACAGCAGCAGTGAAGATACTGAAGACTATGTGGTCACGATGAGAGATGACATCTCAGGTGGTGATGATCTTTGGGTTTCCATTCTCACACTTGAAAAATAGAGGTAGCATCCTTATTAGATATTTTACACCTAACATTTGTGTAATTTGCTTTACCTTCTTAATATTGAAAATCCAGTTGTGTCTAATTTTTATTTTGGCTGGGCTGGAACCATAGTCATGGTGATTTTTTTAATGATTTTACCGCCATTTGATGGTAATAATTTTTTTAATGTTATATGATCTAGAGTTTGGCCATTGGTCATTATCAAGTACAGTAACTTATTTATATGTCAAAAGATATCAGACTGGTATGAAATACAGTGAAATCTGAACCACATTACAATAAAATAAAAATTGTTGCAGTCAAATAGCTGTGTGTGTGTGTGTGTGTGTGTGTGTGTGTGTGTAAGGTGACAAACACTGGTAGCACATGTGAAAAAATATTTCATCAAGGAACACATCAGTCAGTAGAATGTTGTCCCTACAAGAATGCTGCAATAAATGACACAGCACTGTTAAGTTCTGAAGGAGCTGAGTGTTGCCATGGGCTGAAGGGTGAGACAGGAAGGTCTGTCACCGTGCTTACTCTGTCGCTGGCTCGATGCCCGTTTTAATACTGGCAACTGCACTGCCAGCTGTCAGAGCTCTTCTCTCAATGTACAGAGTATAGGATACATAGTATCTTTGTGATGTATCATTCTGAATCAAAAATTCTGCAAGTGCAGGCACTTTCAATCATTAATTTACAAAAATAGTTTACAAAGCATGAAAAATTAATGACCTCTCCCTCTTCTCAGAAAGGATTTTTTTTTACTGTCACTCAGCTGGCAATGTATATACATGAAGCATATTTGCAATTGTGAATCAGGTGAGCTTTGGCTGTACAATGGAATGACAAAATTCATTGTTGACTGGGACGCAAACCAGGATTTCCCACTTATCGCGAGTGGTCCAGCACAAGCTTTTCCATTCCATTACACAAGTGATGGCTGTCCATATTTACACCTTTGAATACATTTGCTGCATTTCATAATGGCTGTAGCCTTGCAATAACTGTTCCTTCAGACATGCAAGCTTGTCTAAAGGAATACTTACTGCTTCTTAACACAGGCACTGCTACATTGTAAATATGTTTTGCTGTGAATCATTTTATATAGTAAAACTTTAATTTTCATCACAGGAACCAAATTTATGATTATATCCATGGTGTGTACTCTACTTACATCTGCAGTCATAAGCATTAATTTGAAAATAGAATTAAGTTATTAACATTAATTTTAGACAGCTAGCACTTAATGTAATAGTACACCATATGGTACTCTACTCTCACACAATAAATTTATGGTAACAGGTTAAGGCAACACCTATATCAAGGCTAGACTCACTGCTCACTAGATGAGTCACCCAAACAAATAATGCATAGTTAATCACATGTTCTAAGAAATTCACTTTTATACATTCTTTACACAAAACTAGTGTTATAATTTTTACCCATTTAGTCTGGGGAAGGGGCAGAGATGATCACAGTACATAGTACAATAAACAATTCATAACAGTCACACACTCGACCAGTAAATAATATTGCCCTGCTTACCAGTCACAACTCTGAGCTTTAACAACTTACTAACAAGGAAACACTAGGAATCGCGGCAGCTTTTAAATGTTTCTCAAAGCACAGAAAACCAAAATTAACATCTAGAAGTATTTCCTGATGTTTCCAATGCATGCACAGCACTGGTGGTTTATAAGTTAGAGATGAGAAAAAGTAACAAGCTTACTCCTTGCAGTGCCATCGGAGCACGCCCAATGGGAAAGAGCTTAAGTATTCACCCACAGAATACCCTTACCAGATGTTATTACAGTATCCTTAAGTACGGAGCATAGTTAATTTCTGGAAATCGAGAACTGGACCAAGTTAATTTGCAGCCAATGACTGGAGATGTTGCTTTTATGACGCAAATGGACGTGAAATCTGCTGCATAAGTGGCAGAGTGGCACACAAGTGGACAATGCAGTATGATTGAAAGATCATTTGCCAATATATTCTTCACATGTGGGCGATTAAGATTGTAAAACCAACAGAGGCTATCTTTCTGAAGTGACCTCCAGTATTAAGGAAATCAATCATATATGAAGCTACTCTATGAGGTACTTTAAGTTTACCAAGTTTCCAATAGATTCAACTGGTTTGCTGGGTACATGATAATTCAGAACACAGACACACTACAAGATAAAATAGGATATTACAATTCTTACTCTTATTGTTATGTATACCACAGTACATAATTAAGCACTTTAACCTTTTCACAGTTGATGGGGCAGATGTCCCACTAAACTAATACAGTTTTGAACAATGGGACATATCTGTCTGGTATTTAGTGAGAAGCTTTGTGAACCGAGAAAAATGTGACTGCCCAGGACTGGATCTATGGGTGGCTGTAAGTAGTGAAGAGGGGCAGCGTGTCTGGCAATGTGGCTCTAGCTCTGGAAAATGTCTGTCAACCAAGACTGAAGCAATTTTGTTTCTTTTTACGTAATAGACTTTTCAAATAATGCTACTCTTCAGTCATGCATCAGGCTTCCACATTATTTTGATTATTGTGATGCAGATGCCCACTAAACTTCATATACTGTAAAAGTGTTACTTCAAAGTATTCTCCAAGTTATATGTTGAAAATCTGTGTGAAGTATTTCATGGTTTTCATTCCTATGAGTGTGCATTGGTACTGTCAAACTCAGTGAAGTTGACCAATTTTAGACTTCAAATTGATTGGTTTCTGAAATATTCTTGTACTATTTTTCCTTTCCAAACATAGGTATTGGGCTGTAGTAGAACATTTGGTCTTATTACCTCTTGCTCAGACAGATCAAAAGTAAAAAATCTGAATCTCAACTTGATCCCACTTGGGGTTAATTTGACCTATTATCTTTTCTGGTAATTGTGGATTTTTTGACTAGGATGGTTTTTGAAAGTACCATCAATTAGTGAGTAAATACTGCATAATTAAATTTCAATATTTGTCATGCTGATAAGACTTCCCAAGCAAACGTTTACTTTGAAAACTCTATATTCAAACAAAAGCATGGGGTTTGAGTTTTTAGGACCTTGGTTCCACCTCACCAACTTGCAAAACTGAATTTTACTTTAGGTGGTAGTATATGCGTCTTGAAAGAGTTTTCAACATCATATTTTTTATATCAATATAACATGTGTTAACCAAGAAGGGCTTAACACAGCCACATGTTTTATTATTACACCCCAGTGCACTTCCAGACCCAAAGGGGACACATGAAAATAATTTCTGTGTACCACTTGGACACCATGCAGCTTAAATTAATTATACATGAGCTATAATGTATTACTCAACAAAGCAAACCATGGGCCTGGCCATAGCTGGAACTGCAACAACTAGATACAGCCACATTCTACTTGACACACTAAAAGCACAGAGAGCAATGCCAAAACTTGCTCAGTGAGGATCTGTGATGACAATGCCATTACAACTTTAAGTTTTAAGTGACAAAATGTGATTAAAACAAAGTAAGCAAAACAGAATTGATCTTCCTATGCAACAATTCAATTCTTCCTATGCTTGATTATATTACTGAGCATTTTGCCAAGTTTCCACTTTGTGCATGTTTTTTTAAGATAGACCCAGTTGTCTTTCAGGTGCTTAAAGTTTGCTGTTGTTCACTTACTGCTTGGACTCCAACTAGTCAGAATTATTGTTTGATCTCACTTATTTGTAGTAAAGTTATATTACCAACCCGCACTATGCCATATGACTTTTTTTTTAAGCTAGTGCTGATCCTGTCACCTGAAAATTCAGCATTTTTCTATCTCTGGAGAATATTATGGTTATTGACACCAATAAACTTACTGCCATATACCAAGCATCATTTAAATTAGTCATTCTGCCATGTGTAATAGGTTTTCCAATAAAATTTCCTGGCAGATTAAAACTGTGTGCCCGACCGAGACTCGAACTCGGGACCTTTGCCTTTCACGGGCAAGTGCTCTACCAACTGAGCTACCGAAGCACGACTCTCACCCGGTACTCACAGCTTTACTTCTGCCAGTACCTTGTCTCCGCTGCAGAGTGAAAATCTCATTCTGGAAACATCCCCCAGGCTGTGGCTAAGCCATGTCTCTGCAATATCCTTTCTTTCAGGAGTGCTAGTTCTGCATGCCTCGCAGGAGAGCTTCTGTAAAGTTTGGAAGGTAGGAGATGAGGTACTGGCAGAAGTAAAGCTGTGAGTACCAGGCGTGAGTCGTGCTTCGGTAGCTCAGTTGGTAGAGCACTTGCCTGCGAAAGGCAAAGGTCCCGAGTTCGAGTCTCGGTCGGGCACACAGTTTTAATCAGCCAGGATGTTTCATATCAGCGCACACTCCGCTGCAGAGTGAAAATCTCATTCAGGTTTTCCAATGTCTGTTTCAATATCTAAGCTATGCTGTCCCAGTGACTGTTCACACCACCATACTGATTTCATATTTGATTCCACAATTATATTCAAGGCAGTGCTTGGCGATAGCTACTTTGCTCTGTTTTATTCAGATATATCACTGGTGTTTCTGACTGTTCAGAGAGTTTGCCCCAAATAAAAGATGCCACATTCACATGGAATACAATATACACCCAGATTTTGAAGACATAGACCATCATCAACATTGCTGAGGATAGTTTTTATCTTATGAGGAGAACACACCATGTGCCGTGCCCTGATTTCGCCATAAACTGTTTTCATTTGAAGAGGGTCAAAATAATCACATCCTTGAGTTAGGTGTTGACAGTCTACCATTTCTGAGTAAATGGCAGTCAAAGTTAGAGGCACTTAATGTGCCTTTTAGTGTGTAAGCAGTATGACTGAAATAACAGCGCAGTGGCTAGTATCACAGCTCCACATTTTGTGCCTAGTATTTGAAACACCACATTTTTATTTTTGTTCTTCATTTATCTATCCTCAGCAATAGAAGTTTGCTACACAAATGTTTTCCAGTTCCCATGTTTGTATGGTGAATGAATTTAAGGATGAAGAATAAATCAATGATAATTTTGTTTGAAAATATTCAGTGAAAACCCTATTGTGTATCTCTACTGAAACTTAATAAAAAGTGGAAGTTTCTAGGAAAGTTACACATGGTTTGCAGTCAATGTGCTGCCAACATGTGAAATTTTTAATGTTTGTGATGTTTCCCAAGTGAAGTTCATTATTAGAAATGTCACTGGCAAACCTGGATTCTTGCAATGTTCATGGTGTTCAAAATCTGTTTCAAATTTTTCTGTGATCAGTGTCATCCAACAGAATGCTCCAAGCCTTGCTAAAGACTAAACATAAGAATAAATCATCACATTCTTGTTTCATTCTAATATTATGACACCAAAAGGATTTTAACCCCTGCAAATACCGTACAAACATTTAACTGCTAGTTACCGTCTTATGATACATCTTAGTTTGCTACACAGCCATGGTACACGTCAAGTAGTCCCTTGTTCATTATGTCTGAGGAATACAGGACTGCAAATGTGGTTACCAATTAGAAGTTAATACTGGCCTGTCGTACCCCCACAGCATCGAGGTGGGGCCCTATGTGCCATTGAATACCCAAGGGCCACTGAGTAGCATCTTATAAATTATGACTGTACACATTTTTTCCCTCTGATTACATCACCATCTGTGTAAAAATAAAGGAAATGCTTCAGAAAAAATGTATTTAGCTTTTTCTTCAGAATGTTAATCTCTTTTTTAATTTGATTTGTTGTTTGAGATATTTTAATGTCACCAGTTAAAATGAACACCCAGTATAGTAAATGTGTGACACAAACCCAGTTTAATTTTGTAATTAATGTAACTCTTGTATTCCTAAATGCGATAACCATTTGTGCAGTAACTCATGGACATGGGGAGAAAAAAGGAAGTAAAGAAAACATCTGGTTTCGATCCCAGAGTGGAAAATAGACTGAAATACTTGCTACTGTGTCACTATTTTGACTGAGACTAGTGCGCTTAATGACATCTAAATGATGTCACCGATAGATCTGTACCTACAGATTGGAAAATTGCGCAGGTCGCACTAGTGTTCAAGAAGGGTAGTAGGAGTAATCCATTTAACTACAGACCTGTATCATTTACGTCGGTTTGCAGTAGGGTTTTGGAGCATATACTGTATTCAAACATTATGAATCACCTCGAAGGGAACGATCTATTGACACGTAATCAGCATGGCTTCAGAAAACATCACTCTTGTGCAACGCAGATAGCTCTTTATTCGCACGAAGTAATGGCCGCTATCGACAGGGGATCTCAAGTTGATTCCGTATTTCTAGATTTCCGGAAAGCTTTTGACACCGTTCCTCTCAAGCGACTTCTAATCAAGCTGCGGAGCTATGGGGTATCGTCTCAGTTGTGCGACTGGATTCGTGATTTCCTGTCAGGAAGGTCGCAGTTCATAGTAATAGACGGCAAATCATCGAGTAAAACTGAAGTGATATCAGGTGTTCCCCAGGGAAGCGTCCTGGGACTTCTACTGTTTCTGATCTATATAAATGACCTGGGTGACAATCTGAGCAGTTCTCTTAGACTGTTCGCAGATGATGCTGCAATTTACCGTCTAGTAAGGTCATCCGAAGACCAGTATCAGTTGCAAAGCGATTTAGAAAAGATTGCTGTATGGTGTGTCAGGTGGCAGTTGACGCTAAATAACGAAAAGTGTGAGATGATCCACATGAGTTCCAAAAGAAATCCGTTGGAATTCGATTACTCGATAAATAGTACAATTCTCAAGGCTGTCAATTCAACTAAGTACCTGGGTGTTAAAATTACGAACAACTTCAGTTGGAAGGACCACATAGATAATATAGTCGGGAAGGCGAGCCAAAGGTTGCGTTTCATTGGCAGGACACTTAGAAGATGCAACAAGTCCACTAAAGAGACAGCTTAAACTACACTCGTTCATCCTCTGTTAGAATATTGCTGCGTGGTGTGGGATCCTTACCAGGTGGGATTGACGGAGGACATCGACAGGGTGCAAAAAAGGGCAGCTCGTTTTGTATTATCGCGTTATAGAGGAGAGAGTGTGGTAGATATGATACACGAGTTGGGATGGAAGTCATTACAGCATAGACGTTTTTCGTTGCCGCGATACCTTTTTACGAAATTTCAGTCACCAACTTTCTCTTCCGGATGCGAAAATATTTTGTTGAGCCCAACCTACATAGGTAGGAATGATCATCAAAATAAAGAGAAATCAGAGCTCGAACAGAAAGGTTTAGGTGTTCGTTTTCCCGCTCGCTGTTCGGGAGTGGAATAGGAGAGAGATAGTATGATAGTGGTTCGATGAACCCTCTGCCAAGCACTTAAGTGTGAATTGCAGAGTAGTCATGCAGATGTAGATGTCTACAGCTGTTTTTTTCTCAGAAAATTTCAGGTATCTGCAAATAAGCCAATACGCATTTGCTTATTCTGACTTGTCTTACACCGAACAAAGTTTTTGGTAAACTTCATTAAGGCACTTGCCATATTCTCCCCATCAGTTGAAGGAAGGGAAATACACTAGATGCCTTGTTTCCACAAATCTCTTTCCACATTTTGGAAAGCTTAAGCAGACAAGTTATTTTTGGATTCTCTTCCTCAGTCTCCATCTCTTCTTTCACAGGCATTCTTGGTTTTGACTGTATTGCCTGTTCAATAGTTTGGCCTAGTACGAGTCCAGATGCCAAGTACACATAACAGCCAAACTCCCAGCATCTGAGAGAGATGGCTACATTATCAAAATATTGTGCACAAAAATGGGAGTAACAATCCTGCCGAAAATAAGGGTGTATGCAATTAATCCCACTGAGGAAATGAGATTATCATTGATATGCTGCTAGAAACAATACAAATCAATAACTCCACAATTTTTCATCAATGACTACTGGCCAGTGAGGACAGTAAAATTCTTAATGATTTGAAATAGGGTAGCATTCATTTCACAAGACTTTCTGCAAACATGACATCACACTCAATACTGACAACTGCAGGAGCTGCGGTCAACTTCACAACTAGGAAAAATAAAATTTTTATTGCTTCTTCTTTCACTCACACCAGTTTGAACTGTCGTTGGGTTCCTGCCTAACCCCACACTCTGTGATTGCCAAATATTTATTTCATCATCCGTTCTCAAATTAGTCGGAAACAAATAACATTTAATATCAAATCAGATGAAACATAAACAACATTTAATATTGCAGAACATATTTTATTACATTGCTAATAAAGTCCCAGAATGTTTTAATACTAAGAACAAAATAATTTCATGCAGCAGGAAAAGAATCTAAAACATCACAAATCACATCATCCATTGTGTTAGCGCCTCATCATGTGATATTAGTGTCCTGTGTCATCATAGTATTATTGATGACAGCTACTGACCTGGTGAGTTTTAACTTTGCGTGTAGGCTAACATATTTTATCAAAAATTTTAAATGCACTTTCTCCAAAAGTACGACATATAATTTTCCTTGGAACTACTACGTCAATTTAAATGAAACTTGGTACAGCCATGGAAAGATAAGATGTGCACCAGAATCCACCACTTGGCACACTTACTAGAGTCAATCTTCTTCACTATGGAAGGAACATTGAATTTGCTGGCCCAATACAACCTACACTGGCCACGAATGTCCCAGAATAGATCCTTGCCCAGAGCAGTTACCAATATCGCGGATCCTGAGAACCTCTTGAAGATGTAGTGGTCAATATCTGCAAATGTTCACACACTACTACTATGTGTTTCTACATGTTGAACTTCTGCCAACCGACATTAAATATTCGTTGGGGGCAGAAAACTGACTGCTAGCAAACTTTCTCTCTATACTGTCTTACAGCGTTATCCTCTAAGACAACTCAAGTTAGATCAGAAGGATTTATTCTACAAAAACACCCATAGTTGATAACATCTTTCAGAAACTCTTCAGGAAACTAGATTTATTGTATGTGTTAATCCACGCATTCATTTTCTAACATTTGTGCTTAACAGTAATCCCAAATGTAGGATGAAACATGCAATTCATAACCAGAGTATCTGAAGTCTCAATAAATTCCAAGTGAATTGTACATTCCTATTAGGGGTTCATAACAGAAATTTTTATACTCTTGCAGATGCTGCTAATAGAAACTGCAAGAGCAAGGTGGGGCCATCTTACCAGTTTTTATTCGACTTGTGATGTCAGTTTAATTTTTACTTTTCTGATTTTGTCAGCAACACTACACAACATTTACAGGAAACTTCTTGTTTTAATCAATTCAATGCACTGGTAGAATTCCGTTTGAATAGCTTGTTGTACTTGTGCTTAAATAGGTATAAAACACTTAGAGAAAAAAAAAATTAAAAAGTTCAATTATTCGATATTGTGAAGAGAGTTTCTTGCTCAGTTTCTGCAGTGCAGTCACTGCTTGTAAACTGTTGATCCAACAAAGCTTTGCCCATGTGGAGACTATTTTCAATTTGCATATCTACAATGTTTTGTAAGATCAAATATGGCTAAGCTTTTTGCTACAAAGTATGTTGTGTGAAGCATTCCTTGTACTTATAAAAAAAAGTCTCTCTGCTACTCAACTACAAGGTTCTTTACAACATTCTTTTTTCTTTGTTTGCATGCAATTAAATAGGCTTTGGAATTCCTATGTTTATGAATCTTAATCAGTGATTTACTGAGCTTTTTTACTTCCACAGGGTGTACCAACCTAAATACACAACTCTTCGAACATGTACAGTCCCTCTGATTTACTCATTTTACATTCTGACAATATTTCCAAACTAAGCACTCCAGCTTGTCTTCTTTACACACCCACTCATATTTTGTCACACATTATGCATGTACTGTTGTTAAAACAAATGGGAAATGTAGCTGTTTTGAGACTCCAAATACCAAGGAATTATTTCATATGATTAGCTAGTATCTTCAACACCACCTGTTCCAGTAGTACTGTTTGTATATGGTGCAGGTTTGCTGTTATCAGTTACACATTCTTTGCACTGTGCAGTCAGTTTTCTGCAGCTGAGACTAACTCACTGAAATAATATGCTATAGTGTTTCATACTGAAAAGCAACACCTTTCAATTACTAGGACATTTTATACACTTATCACTTAAAAATGCAATCAGGGCTGAAAACACAGAAGTTACACACAGAACCACAAAAGTAAACAGAACTGTGTGCTTCATTGACTATTTCTTTACTGACAGGAAAACTGATACTATACTTGTCCCAACCTGCCATTCCGGGAATAATGATGGAAGCTGTTAAACAGACTGTAAATACCCAAATGAAAGGAACAATGACTGAAAATAAATAGCCCAACTACCTACTGCAAAAGATCATAGTAGATGATTAACATTTGACATTTAATATTCTGTAATGAATTATGCAATATCAGCATAAGGAAGCAGGAAATATTTTTATTTTACTAATGGCTTCTTATTGCTAAGGTTTCAGATATGAATGAAGTTAGATTATAGCAATAAAGGATGCAATGTCAGTGTGAGAAAGCACTAAGAAGTGAGTTATCATTAATTTTCATCGATCATGTTTCATGATGAGTATCTCCACTGGTAATGTACGCAAACTTCGCATGTACCTGACCCTGTGCACCTCATGTTCATAATTTTTTTGTTTGTCTGCGACATTTAAACAATGCTAAATTGACTGAACACTTAATATTCTAAGAGCTAGACCTCACCTTTCAGAATTATTAGACCAAGAGACAATGAAAGTAATTACTGTTATAAGAAAGTGTTCTCCATATAAAGTAGCAAAGGGCTGGTTTACCCATTGGCAAAAGTGGGGGACAGCATCCACCTACACTACTCCATCCAATATGGCCCTGCTGATCTAATTCTGAACATACTGTCTCTTGTGCAGTATTTATTCCATTCATTCCCTAAAACACTGTTGCAAAAATCTCGTCATAAAGTAGAGCCTTATATTTTCCCTCTCCCTTCTTTGCTATTAAAAGATTTTGATTTTAATGTGGTCAGAATTGTTGGGAAAAAAGTAAAGGATATTTAATATATTGTTCGTGTCACTTATATTGTGCATGTCCGTAAATGGAGTTTCCATATATGCTGATGGTAATCAAAGTTGCTATGCAGGCACAAATATTAGTAAAAATGGGTATAGTTGTGCTTGTATTGGTTTAATTACATTAACAAAACTTGTGGTTAGCTCAAAGATAATCAGAAGTAGCATGAAACTATTAATGTTATTGCCAGTTAAATTACTTGCTGTGAATAAAGGTCATATAACCACCTATGTAGGTTATAGATTTGTACTTATGACAAATAATTTTATTGATAGCTATCAGGCTTCACTTGAGGTTAATCATTTCCTTTACAGAAATAAATTCAACTGCAAACCCAAAGATATTGTGAAGCAAACCTAAGCCTTGTTGCCTACTGCAGTTGAATCTATCAATGGAATTAATGGAATTACATAAAAAGTCTGATAAAATGAACTTTGCAAATATTAATGCTTCCAAATTATCAATATTCAAGCACCTGCGAGGAAGTTTCAGATCAGCGCACACTCCACTGCAGAATGAAACATTCTGGAAAAATCCTCCAGGCTGTGGCTAAGCCATGTTTCCACAATATCCATTCTTCCAGGAGTGCTAGTTCTGCAAGGTTTGCAGAAGAGCTTCTGTGAAGTTTGGAAGGTAGGAGACAAAGTTCTGGCAGAAACGAAGCTGTGAGGATGGGTCACGAGTTGTGTTTGGGTAGCTAAGTTGGTAGAGCACTTGCCCGCAAATAGGCAAAGGCCCCGAGTTCGAGTCTCGGCCTGGCACATAGTTTTAATCCGCCAGGAAGTTTCAACATTCGAAGTATTTATAATGTTAACTTGAAAGTGAAGCGAAATATTTAATATCTAATTCAGTATTACATAATGGTCGCTTGTGTGCCATTACAACAAAAGAAAGTTAGATGGTCAGTCGTCTACAGACCTCACTTTAAATTATTTTGCACTTTAATATTTCCACAGAAAGGGAGATTTTTGGATAGGAAGTGAGAAAATTCACTTTTGATGACACATAACAAAGGAATATATGTACACCAATACCTAGTGTGTGAGAGTATTAGCTATGGTTTTCATCAACAGAAATACCATTTTGTGCTTTCTTTACACTGGGCCTTTACACATCTGGTGTAGGTTTAGCTTAATTTTTGTACGGCTTTCCAGGAGAAGTCAGAGCCTTTAGGAAGTGTGCAAAATGCCGTAGCTACTAACAGGCAAAAGTCACCATTCCAGGCAGTTTTTTAAATACACTAGACTCAAACTGATGATTTCAAGGATAACATTAAAAATTAGCAGTAGACTTCAACATAATAACTTGGCTGAGAGTTTTAGCAAATATTTGAATGCATCTATGACACTACACAGAACACTATCATCTGTCTACATACTGGAAAAGTCAAAACTAGTCTGTGTTGAACATTACAGGTAAGAGGAATTTACATGTTTCAGATCTAGTATTCTGGAAAATTATATAAAGAGAGCCTAGTATGGTAATTTCTGAAAATTCATGGATACTGCAGAATGTTTCCGATTCATGTTGTAATATTGCTAACTTTTCACATTTCGTACTTCTTGTTGTTGGTCTTGAAAAGTTTTTAGCTACTCGAGAGATTTGTTCACCATACAATAGCTTATCGCAAGTTCACTTTCATTCATCAATGCTTTAACTGGATTGTGTAGAGTACTTTCCAGTTAAAATACCACAGGTCGGTACTTCACATACTCAGAGCCTTAACATGGTTTTTAAAGTGTTAACTCTGGCATTATAAGGCTTAGATAGTGTTGTGTACATAGTTCTGCGTAGTCAGTGCATACACAACTTTCCCACTAGAGCGCACCCTGCTAAGCACAATTGTGCAGGTGCAGCGCTCATCCATCTCCGCACTACGAGATGGCGCTGTCTTGGAGAAGGGCCAAATTCTGCTTCTGCTGATCCGCGTATTAATATGTGACGCAACAAATGAGATTGCTGCTAACGTAGAACCTTTTTTTCCTCGCAGATCACACTCATGCAGTGACAGCTGGCAGCTTGAGGTATTATAACAATTGTACAGACCTCCGATTAGTCAGTATGCATTAGTCTGTATGAGTATGCATTTATCTGCACCTGTCTGTACCAGTCTACATTAGTCTTTACCAGTCTATAATCATGTTTCAGTCTGCACCTAATAAGATTACCATATTCCTGTACCTAGTCATGAAGATAAGTGACTAGACACTTTGTCAAGTATCAGAGATATGTGAGAATAAAATTAACATACCAAGACCAAAGGAACTTCAGATTGTCGATTGTAAACAGCATCCAAAATAAAGTTACGTAATATCTATGCTTTTTATTATTTTAATAAATGTGTGTGAAAATTAATCAAGTCCTGTTTAAAGTTGGTCACCATCAATCTGCTACTCTAAGTGTGAGAGTTGCATTTCTATTGTCTGACCTAATGGCAGAAGATAAACATGCCACAATAAGACCACGAGACATATTGCTGACACTCGCCTACTTCGTTAGAGTGACAAGTCAAATAATCTGATGGTGTGCGTACCGAACATCTTACAGTATGTACACCACACATGCCTTCCTCAATGGAGTTATTTTCTGACAAAAGTGTGACCTATTGCAATTCACAGAGGAGGAATGATGTTTTCTGGCCAAATGACAACCATATGTGCAACAGTTAGAGAGGAACCCACCTCTCATGATATGGACTAGGATGTCACCATACTTTGTCTTTTGAAGTCAACATTAATGGAAATTCTTATGTAAATATGTTGGATACATTGTTGACACCTCAGGCCAATGACAAGGAAGCCATGGATCAGTGTTACGACAGCATACTTCACTGTTCAGGTACACAAGTTTCTTCATGAACCAGGCAAATGGATTTCATTTCCAGCTGCATTAAAATGGGCAAAATAAGCCCAGACCTTGCCACATTGAACATCTCATCAGGGAGAACAATTAAGCTCTACACAGCCAAACACCGGTCCAAGACTAAGAATCGCATCAAAGTGTACAATTTTCAGACCATAACAGGTTTTCTCCAAACTGTCAAGGATGACATGGAGATGCACAGGTATCTAAGGCACCATTGTGCCCATACAGGTCCACTGGATATACAGCATTTTTATTTAACCACTGCAGTATACAGTTTACTGTCGGCTTAGTGGTACAGATTTATAACACGATGTAAATAAGCAGTGGTTTATCAGTCAACACTACATTTGCTACTGCAACCAAATTAACTTCAGAAATGAAAATTAAAATTCCTGCAGACCTCTAATCTGCATTTTATTTACATAGCCAGTTTTTGTGTTCCATTACAAGATCTTCATGCCTCACAAGGGATCGTGCTGTGTAAACCAGAGGTCTATGGACACCAGTTATTCAATTGTGGCTCCCATTAGGACTGCACCGAAGACTAGATTCCTCCCAATTCACATTTGTCCAGGGATCTGAAGATGGTGTAATGGAACATTAGAACTGATTGCATAAATAAAGGCAGACAGACAGCTGCAGGTGTTTTCATTTCATACTGAATGACTGAAGTCCTTTCGACCACCTATTACACATGTGGGTATACAAAAAGATTACTTACATCCAATTGAAACATCCTTCAACTTTCAGTTTAGTAGCATTGTGGCACTTAAAATACTAAATTCCCTTATTACAGATTTTTATAGCAACAGTGAGTTGCTTACATGATTTCGAAAATTGTTCACTTTCCAAGAACTGCAAATGTCTCACACAATTACAATGCCAGAGTGAGCATTTTAACTAGCCCATTCTCTGATATTTAGTGTAAACTTTTTTTTGGGACACAGAATAGTATTAACACACACTGCTTTCCATGTAGCTTACAATTCGACCTGTCTCTTAAGTGACTGCTTATGAATACTTGAGAAACATTCTACAATATTGTTCAATTGTGTGGGACCAATACTAAACAGCACTAGCAGGACATTAACATAACACAAAGAAGGGCAGCATGAACAGTTACATGTTTACTGTTATCACCCAAGAACATTCCAAAGATGCTGAAAAACTGGAAGAACCTTGAGAAACCAACTACCCAAAAAACCCTGCTTAAGTAATTTCAAGGATAAGTGCTGAAAAATTTAAGAATATGTCACAGTCTACTACATATTTCTCCAATGACGGCCACAAAAACTGGATTAGTTATTACAACATGCACAGGGGCATTTAAGTAATCATCCATCCAAACACTGCATGAGAATGCTATATGGAGTAGTCGTAGTAGTACAATGGGACATACTTTCTACCCTGTATTTATTAGCAGTGGTTTACAGACCACAGATTTAAATGTGACTGAAGTTCAGTCACAGGTAACACGTAAAAATTATTAAAACCTTGTAGCCTCACTGCACAATATCTACAGTGAAGATATCTTAAACTTCACACCTTTCAAATAAGAAGAAAGCAGTCTTGGCTGTGATGTTGAGATTACTTTTTCTTTACTTATCAATGACTCACAGGCATTTTCAGATTGACTAATGTTGACAAGCAAGTTGGACACACCTATGATATAAAATAAAGAAATAAAAAATATCCTTCATGGGGTTGTTTTATTTATATCCATAACTTATCATTTGTCAGTAAATCAGAAGGTGCCTCAAATTAGGCAGAACACACGTCACTGATGAATAAAACACAGGTAATTTCAACATTGCAAACAAGACTCATTACTCTAGATATTTGTTGCTGTATCTGATGTTATGGAGAGTGGAAAAGCTTTTGCACCTGCAGAATAGTTTTGTCACTAATTTATGCAACTAAAGTGACAGTTCAGCTATTATTACCATCAGAGGCAAGACTTCCTATGGTGTTTGTCCTCAAATCTGCCACGAAGACTCGGTCCAGGCTGCTGTCATACCATAGAGACTTGTAGTGCCTTGACACTTCCCCCAGCATGTGGACCTGCTGTCCAGAACTGTCCAAGATCTTGTCCATGTGCACATGTGATGAGCAACTGAATTCCACCAACATGTACCTGCAGCAAAACACCAGCCAATTCATGTTACTCAAGTCAATTTCTTGTTTTCATAGTATGCACAGCTAGTGAGCTTTACGGCATATTTAAAACCAACAAATCATTTGAGGCAGTCTGCTTCAAATTTTTTCATTTGTTGCCTGCTAAATCATTTGGCTCCTACAGTATTTCAAAATACATCAGACAGACAGCTGGATAACAATACAATACAATAACAGGTACTGAGTGATGAAGTGGCTTAAATTTTATTGTATTGCACTTACTTTATACACTGAACCAACCACTACTCTCTCCTCACTGATGGACATCAAAGTGGTAGCCCTTAACTTCTCATGGATTTCTAATATCAGAGTGTATATGTGGAGAAGGACAAAAAATTCCCATGTTTTTCCCAGATTTCCTGTTTGAAAATACACTTTCTCCTGCGTGAAAACACACTTTTTCCATCTTAAGTAACAGTATATTTCCCTTTGGAACTGAAAACTTATTAATTCTTTGAATGGTTATAGTTTTATATACAGGCATAGAATTTCCCAGCACTTTAGGAAACGAAACTGAGGGGAAAAAGCCTTTTTTTTTTTTTTAAAGATCTTTAATGTGCATCAACATGTACACTGCATATTTTTGTATTATGAAAGTATAAATTCTAATTCCACCAAAAACTGCATGTTACTCTCTGAAGCACCAAAATTGAGATTGCGATGCACTTTTGTAAGCCAGTCGTAGGTCATGTTATGTGATCTCACCAACTGATGACAGCGGATATTCAGAGCATAAGACATGTGATGTAGTCAGCCAATAGCAACGTCATTGTTAAGAGGCATGGACACACAAATAGGTGAAGTTAATGGTTAAAATTAATATACATGGTGTGCTACAAGAAAAGCAAAGCTTTGACATATAATACTTGTCCCTAAGGTTAATAAACTGCAAGGGAAGCTAAGCTTTCACATATAATGTTGATCTATAACATATATCACACAAATGTGTCAGTAAAATTTTTAGTAACGACATAGATGTATGATTTTCTATGTTCAAAATTCTTCTAAATGGCTTGTCATCAAAGAGTTGATATTTAAATTAGAGTCAAACTCTTTTCATTGTGATTTTCGGGATGTATATTTTCATGGAGTGCTGCACCAGTACTGTATTATCTCATGTTTGGTTCTTCATTACAGCATAATGCCATGCATGCTAGAAGATGAAAATGTCCACTTGAAATGCAGTGAACAGTTGAAACTGGCCACTAGTGTGCAATTAAACACTTTGTTTCAGATATGCTGACTGCCTCAGCAGGAAATAATAGTAAAAGCAAAATTTCTTTAGCAAACCGACAAATATAACTTCATTGTTCTGCAAGGTGATTAATGCTTGACTGTCAGAAATGTGGAAATAAAATAAAATCTGAATCTAATAACATAGTTTAGTCTTCCATAATAACGTGAATTTATTTCAATTCACTCGATAGCTCCTGGCAACAGAAGTCCATTTTGTTTTCATTTAGGGTGAGAGCAGTAAATGAAGAGCAAACAGCAAAATCACTAAATGTAAACACAGGTCACATGAAGACTACCCACTTCCCCACTATGACTCAGAATGATCTGTACATTAGCCCCGATCTAAGATACTTCCAAAACGAGGCAATGCCGCCCCCCCCCCCCCCCCCCCCATGAAAATTTGAGATAGAACTATAAAAATTTTAAAAAATCGAATTTTCAAAAATATGTTCATTTTGTGTCACACATATTTCTGAAGAGTCTGATACACAAGAAATATGTGTTCGATGAAATGTAGTACATGTTATTTGGTCTTAAGTGTGCCAAAGTGCAGAGCCACTTCTCACAGCAATCTTCTATTGCACATCACTGTATCTTGCTCTGTGGAGTTGCAACGTGTATTTCTTTAATCCAGAGCTCCTAGCAGTTTTTTCTCCCTAATCTCAATACAGCTATAGATGGTATGCTTTCCTTTCTGCGAAAGAATCTATTACCTCATCAAAGTTCATCAAACATTTTGCTACAAGAAAAATGGAAATGTCATTGACTAATACTGAGAAAGCTGTTAACAAAAATGGTACCCAAGATTGCTGTGGTTTCTCCTTTTAATTACATCTATTTTGTCACTGTCTGCTAGCTAAAACACGTGCAGCAATAAGAATGCAGTGGGAATGGATTTACACTTGCTGGATGAATTTCTTGGAAACAAACACTCAAATCCGACATTTCATGACAATTAGTATGTAAGAAACACACCACATGTCATAAAGAAAGCATGTAAACCATCTGAGGATGAATCACAACAATTCAAAACTGGTAACGATAGCCTTTGAATAAAGGAACTGAAAGTAAATTTGTGGCTGGTTGATCTCCTAACACCATCAACATCTGTCTTCAAACAACAGCCACGGACTCCATCATGTCATCATATGACAAAATTGCATGAATTTTATGTAAATTTGGAATCTTCGTATTCTTCCATATAATTTATGTGATGCCTCCATTTCTTCTTCTTCCTTGATCTAACAAATAATCTTGTCATCACTAATTCTGTAACTATTCCTGCCATTGTCAAAACCTCACAAGTCAACTTCACTAAGCCTGTCAGATTCACTCGTTTAGTTATCCCACAATTATTCTCCAGTTAGGTGCTGTTACATATTCGTACAATGCATTTTCTGTGTTATTTCCATAATATAACTTAAGCCGGGGACTGTACAACTCACCCTTACTAGTGTAGCAACTTGGCCAAACATTTTCTGTAAAAAATTTTTTTCCTTCAATACGCCAAGATGATAATACATAATCTTTCTTACCTGTTAGTTTATTTCCACTCTGGTAGTCTGAACCTATGCATTTCAGTAGTAATTATAATAATATTGATTGTTCACAAACCCAATCAGCCACATAATCAGGCTGTGATTGGCATTCGTTCATTCAGATTTACTCCGCCCAGTTCCTATTGCCTCATTCCCTTTTGACTGCAGGAAAGTTCATTTATAGATGAGACAGAAATTCCCATGGCAGAGACACAATGTACACTATGCACGCACTCAAAAATCAGCTTACAATTCATTCAGAAATCAGATTGTGTTCAAGAATATTAAAAAACCATTAGGGATAAATTTCAAAATCGTATGAATAATCGATAGACCAACATGTGCTGGATGCTAGGATCTTTGTGAAACAAGATTTTTTTTCCCTCAAGAATATGAATTCGCCAACCCCCCAATCTCTACCAAAATTGCCACCCAGGTGAGATACCTCTGTTTTAATGAAGTAGAGTTAATCTGGTTATTTAAACATGAACTGCCAAATGAGAGCACAGCATCTCTGCACCTATAGTTGCATGTTAGCTTTTATTTTGATGTGTTTTACTTGTACAAACAACAGGACTGTTATTTTAATGTGTACTACACACCAAGTGCCACGTATTTCTATACAGCAGGGTGCAAACTGGCATAATAAGTGACAGTGTCAGTATTTAAAACAATTGCACAAACCCTAGGGGTAAGAATACAGGCTACAAAACCTATCACACACTACATTGGTAAGCTGAAGAACAAACACAAAACTAGTGAGGCTTTAAGTTGCCTGCATCATTGTGAAGCATATAAATTCAAATAGACATGTGTAGCAGACTATTATGTTAGGCTACTATAGAACTTGTGGTTGACAGCACTATGAGATTGTCACTGCAGGCACATAGAATTCATTAACAACTTTAATGCTGTGAGTGTCCTTTCCCAAAAAGGAATGTCATGGCAATAATATAACTCCTGTTGATTCATATCTCTGGAGTAACCAGTAACCAAAAGAGTGCAAATCATTATTAGTGTAGCATTATTTAGGGGGAAACTTTGTAATGGTTAATGAGCAACATCTAAGAGCTTACCTCAGGAAATAAGTAGCATAAACTAGAAAATTCACACCAGGCTGAATTAATGTTAGCTTTGGGGAACATTTGGGTTCTCTAGATTAGGAGCTTCTACAGAAACCTGGGGTAATACACTGGTGTCATTAGAACCAAATCCTGGAATAAGTTTAAACTGATGAAATGGTAGAACACAGAACTTCAGGAAATACCTCTACAGCTCTGAAAATATGTACTTGTCTGCTCTGTAAACAAAAGTAAACGAAAGTATTGTGGTTCCATGATGGTAGACCATGTTACATCAAAATTAAATGTGGCAAAGTAGTATTCAACCAGATGCCCAAATTAATGACAAGATCTTGCTACTGCCAGATAACAAAACAAAAATTCACTCCATGTAAGTATAAAGTTATGAACTTGTGACCAGGAAAACCCCTTCAAGGAAACAAAATCAGAACTGCCCACAGTCATATAATGACTGGTGCTTCCTGTCTGAAGATTCGAGGGCACCCTGGAGACATTTTCACTGGTGGCTCAGAAATTCAATGTGGGAGCCAACATGGCACCCATAAGCAAGGCAAATATGATTCACTCCAACAGGATGGTTCGTCATAAGCTCATATCTGTGTGATCATATTGCAGCTAAGTTGTTAAGCCATACTTGGCCAAGCATCTTGCTTCTATCTGCAGTCAGTTTCCTCCAATTGCTGCAATTGACAGCAAGTTGCTCCTACTTGTCACTATCAATATTGGACGGGAGTGGTCCATATGATGCAGATTTTCTAACCACCATATGGGCCGTTGCTTAAGTGTGGCAGTGATACTCCATTGTTTTGCAGTATTCAGAACCATATCATTTGTCATATGATCCTCTGATGATATTCCCAAGATGCTCTGTAAGCACCGCAAGTAAAAGGCACTGAGCTTTCATTCCTGTTTGGCATGCGACATCCAAGTCTCAGCTCCATACAGCAGAGTACTCAGCACACATGATTGATACACAAGTATTTTTGTCAACAATGTAAGATATTTGTTGCCCCATGCTCATGTACAAAACTTTCTGAAAGTGCTGGCAGCCTTTCCTATACTTGCATTTATCTCATCATCCAGGGAGAGAGCTTCTGTCATTATTGAATCGTGATAGCAGAATTTATCAACTACCTTCAACAAGGAGCCATCCAGTTTGATGACAGGCGGATCTGTGTATCCTCATGCTATGGTAACCATCTTCTTTATGTTTATAGACATGGAGAAGAGCTTGCATACAGTAGAGAATTTTTCCTCAAGCTCTTGCAGATAATCGCAAGTATGAGCTACAAATGCAGCATTGTCAGCAAATAAAAGGCTACTTACAAGCAAGTCTTCTCAGAAGTGCTTGGATCTGAGTAGAGAGATGTTGTAGACCTTCTGATCAGCCCTGGTATACAGATGAATGCGCTCGTTAGTTTCACAAAAAGAACTTTGAGGAGTGCTGAGAAAAAAAATAGTGAACAGAGCGGGAGCCAATACACAACCTTGACAAATCCTTCTTCTCACAGCAAATGGGTCATGTGATTCTGTTTAAGACCGCAGTTCCATCCATATCTTTGAGAAAAGCCTTGATCATCTTTAAGAGCTATGGAGGACACACTATCTTTAATAGTACTGCATATGGTCCATCTCTGCTGGCTGTGTCAAAATGCTTGTTTAGGTCAGTAAAGGCAATTAACGGAGGAGTTTTCTGCTCATGGCACTTTTCTTGAATTTGCCGGAGAGTGTAGATCATAACAACTGTAGACTGTTGGGGATGAAACCTACATTGTTCCTCTGGGTATATGTACTCAGCAAGCTTCTGAAGTCTGCCCAACACCACATGGGCAAATGTTTTTCCAGGTATACTCAAAGTTAGATTCCTTGGTGACATTTGCAATTGCCACAGTCACCTTTACCTTTGTATAAAGTAACAATATTGGCATCATGCATGTCGTGCAGAACAGTACGCTCAGCCCAAAATTTCAGTAATACGTTGAAAAGCAGCAGAAAAACTGGCTTAAGTTTTACAATTTCTGTGGAGATGTTTCCTTTGCCATGGCACTTACCATATTTGAGGTGTGCAATTGCTCTTTGGAGCTCCTCCATAGTAGGTGTGGTATTAAAGCCATTGTAGGGTGTCATCTGATGAATTTTATCCATTGTGTTTTGACTACTGTTGATGGGAGATTAATCGAGGCTAGAGTGATGTTCTATCCAATTGCACAAGTGAAAATTTCGCTATGTGATGACTATTCCATTTATTTCCTTGAGTGGTACACACTTCTTTGGAATGGGTCAAATTGCCCATTTGTTACCTGAGTGCACACCACCAATGCTGCCAGCATTGAAACACTTCTGTATGCCAGTGCAAAGTAGCTCCCAGTTGCAGACAGTGCATTGAACAGCTGCCTTTGCTTTGCTTAGCTCCCTGCATAGAGAATTGCATGGTTTTTTATGCCTGATGACAGTGGCCTGACGCTTAGCCTCAACAGGAGGTTTCAGGACATCTACATTCTTGGTAAACCAATCATGGGATTTTCCAGCCACAAGAGTAAGAAGCGCTTTTCTCTCTGCCAGTCTTCAGAAATAGGAGCAGCTGGGTCCCAGGGATCCATCTCTTTTTGTATCTCTCACTAAATCATTCTACTGTAGTAATGTTACTTGTTTCCCAAGGATTAATGATTGATTTTCAAGATGTTCTGCCCCCCATGAACCATGGGCCCTGCCATTGGTGAAGAGGCATGCATGCCTCAGTGATACAGATGGCCGTACGATAGGTGCAACCACAAAGGAGGCATATCTGTTGAGAGGCCAGACAAACATGTGGTTCCTGAAGAGGGGCAGCAGCCTTTTCAGTAGTTGCAGGGGCAACAGTCTGGATGATTGACTTATCTGGCCTTGTAACACTAACCAAAATGACCTTGCTGTGCTGGTACTGCAAATGGCTGAAAGCAAGGGAAACATACAGCCATAATTTTTCCCAAGGGAATGCACTTTCACTGAATGGGGAAATGATGATGGCGTCCTCTTGGGTCAAATACTCCAGAGGTAAAATAGTCTGCCATTCAGATCTCAGGGCAGGGACTACTCAAGAGGACATTGTTATCAGGAGAAAGAAAACTGGTATTCTACGGATCAGAGTGTGGAATGTCAGATCCCTTAATCAGGCAGGTAGGTTAGAAAATTAAAAAAGGGAAATGGATAGGTTAAAGTTAGATATAGTGGGAATCGGTGAAGTTCAGTGGCAGGAGGAACAAGACTTTTGGTCAGGTGAATAAAGGGTTATAAATACAAAATCAAATAGGGGTAATGCAGGAGTAGGTTTAATAGTGAATAAAAAAATTGGGGTGCGGGTAAGCTACAACAAACAGCATTGTGAACGCATTATTGTGGCAAAGATAGACACAAAGCCAACGCCTACTACAGTAGTACAAGTTTATATGCCAACTAGCTCTGCAGATGAAGAAATTAATGAAATTTATGATTAGATAAAAGAAATTATTAAGGTTGTGAAGGGAGACAAAAATTTAATAGTCGTGGGTGACTGCAATTTGAGAGTAGGGAAAGGGAGAGAAGGAAACATAGTAGGTGAATCTGGATTGGGGGTCATAAATGAAAGAGGAAGCTGTCTGGTAGAATTTTACACAGAGACTAAACTTAATCATAACCAACACTTGGTTCAAGAATCATAAAATAAGGTTGTATACATGGAAGAGTCCTGAAGATACTATACGGTATCAGATAGATTATATAATGGTAAGACAGATACTTAGGAACCAAGTTTTAAATTGTAAGACATTTCAAGGGGCAGATGTGGACTCTGACCACAGTCTACTGGTTATGAACTTTAGATTAAAACTGAATAATCTGCAAAAAGTTGGGAATTTAAGGAGATGGGACCTGGATAAACTGACTAAACCAGAGGCTGTACAGAGTTTCAGGGAGAGCATAAGTGAACAATTGACAGGAATGGGGGAAAGAAATACAGTACAAGAACAGTGGGTAGCTCTGAGGGATCAAGGAGTGAAGGCAGCAGAGGATCAAGTAGGTAAAAGGATGAGGGCTAGTAGAAATCCTTGGGTAACTGAAGAAATATTGAATTTAATTGATGAAAGGAGAAAATATAAAAATGCAGTAAATGAAGCAGGCAAAAAGGAATACAAACGTCTCAAAAATGAGATTGACAGGAAGTACAAAATGTCTAATCAGGGATGGCTGGAGGACAAATGTAAAGATGTAGAGGCTTATCTCACTAGGGGTAAGATAGATGCTGCCTACAGGAAAATTAAAGAGACCTTTGGAGATAAGAGAACCACTTGTATGAATATCAAGAGCTCAGATGGAAACCCAGTTCTAAGCAAAGAAGGGAAAGCAGAAAGGTGGAAGGAGTATATTGATGGTCTATACAAGGGCAATGTACTTGAGGACAATATTACGGAAATGGAAGAGGATGTAGATGAAGATGGAATGGGAGATACGATACAATGTGAAGAGTTTGACAGAGCACTGAAAGACCTGAGTTGAAACAAGGCCCTGGGAGTAGATAACATTCCATTAGAACTACTGACAGCCTTGGGAGAGCCAGTCCTGACAAAACTCTACCATCTGGTGAGCATGACATATGAGACAGGTGAAATATCCTCAGACTTCAAGAAGAATATAATAATTCCAATCCCAAACAAAGCATGTGTTGACAGATGTAATAATTATGAAACTATGAGTTTAATAAGTTACAGGTGCAAGATACTAATGCGAATTCTTTACAGATGAATGGAAAAACTGGTAGAAGCTGACTTCGGGGAAGATCAGTTTGGATTCAGTAGAAATGTTGGAACACATGAGGCAATACTGACCTTACGACTTATCTTAGAAGAAAGATTTAGGAAAGGCAAACCTATGTTTCTAGCACTTGTAGACTTAGAGAAAGCTTTTGACAATGTTTACTGGAAAACTCTTTTACAGGGAGTGAAAGGCTATTTACATTTTGTACAGAAACCAGATGGCAGTTATACGAGACAAGGGGCATGAATGGGAAGCAGTTTTTGGGAAGGGAGTGAGACAGGGTTGTAGCCTCTCCCCAATGTTATTCAATTTGTATATTGAGTAAGCAGTAAAGGAAACAAAAGAAAAATTTGGAGTAGGTATTAAAATCCATGGAGAAGGAATAAAAACTTTGAGGTTCGCTGATGATATTGTAATTCTGTCAGGGACAGCAAAGGACTTGGAACAGTAGTTGAACGGAAAGGAAGATATAAGATGAACATCAACAAAAGCAAAATGAGGATAATGGAATGTAGTTGAATTAAGTCAGGCAATGCTGAGGGAATTAGATTAGGAAATGAGACACTTAAGGTAGTAAAGGAGTTTTGCTATTTAGGAAGTAAAATAACTGATGATGGTCGAAGTAGAGAGGATATAAAATGTAGACTGGCAACGGCAAGGAAAGCGTTTCTGAAGAAGAGAAATTTGTTAACATCGAATATAGATTTAAGTGTCAGGAAGTCATTTCTGAAAATATTTGTTTGGATTGTAGCCATGTATGGAAGTGAAACATGGACGATAACTAGTTTGGACAAGAAGAGAATAGAAGCTTTCGAAATGTGGTGCTACAGAAGAATACTGAAGATAAGGTGGATAGATCACGTAACTAATGAGGAGGTATTGAATAGGATTGGAGAGAAGAGAAGTTTGTGGCACAACTTGACTAGAAGAAGGGATCGGTTGGTAGGACATGTTTTGAGGCATCAAGGGATCACAAATTTAGCATTGGAGGGCAGTGTGGAGGGTAAAAATCATAGAGGGAGACCAAGAGATGAATACACTAAGCTAACTATTTGTAGTATCATTCCCAGAACCGATCGCGGTCCTCTGGTTTGGAGCTGAGTGGAAGGCTTAAACCAGAGGCTCAGACGATTCTGCGGAGAGCTGGGGTGCAAATTTCTTTACCTCCGCTATCGGGTGGAGAAATGTAGGGTCCCCCTGAATAGGTCAGGTGTGCACTACACGCCGGAAGCGGCTACAAGGGTAGCAGAGTACATGTGGAGTGCACATGGGGTTTTTTTAGGTTAGAGAATTCCCTCCCTAGGCCCGACAAGATGCCTCCTGAGACGCGGAAAGGCAGGAGTAAGCAAAATGCAACAGGGAATAACAATATTAATGTGCTAATAGCAAACTGCAGGAGCGTCTATAGAAAGGTCCCAGAACTGTTCTCATTAATAAACGGTCGCAACGCCCATATAGTACTAGGGACAGAAAGTTGGCTGAAACCACATGTAAACAGTAATGAAATCCTGAACTCAGATTGGAATGTATACCGCAGAGACAGACTGGACAGTGAAGGGGGAGGCATGTTTATAGCTATAAGAAGTGCAATAGTATCGAAGGAAATTGACGGAGATTCGAATTGTGAAATGATTTGGGGGAAGGTCACGGTTAAAGCAGGCTCAGACATGGTAATTGGATGCCTCTATAGGCCCCCGGGCTCAGCAGCTGTTGTGGCTCAGCACCTGAAGAATAATTTGGAAAATATGTCGAGTAGATTTCCCCACCATGTTATAGTTCTGGGTGGAGATTTTAATTTGCCGGATATAGACTGGGAGACTCAAACGTTCATAACGGGTGGCAGGGACAAAGAATCCAGTGAAATATTTTTAAGTGCTTTATCTGAAAACTACCTTGAGCAGTTAAACAGAAAACCGACTCGTGGCGATAACGTATTAGACCTTCTGGTGGCAAACAGACCCGAACTATTTGAATCAGTTAATGCAGAACAGGGAATCAGCGATCATAAAGCGGTTACTGCATCGATGATTTCAGCCGTAAATAGAAATATTAAAAAAGGTAGGAAGATTTTTCTGTTTAGCAAAAGTGACAAAAAGCAGATTTCAGAGTACTTGGTGGCTCAACACAAAAGTTTTGTCTCAAGTACAGACAGTGTTGAGGATCAGTGGACAAAGTTCAAAACCATGGTACAATATGCGTTAGATGAGTATGTGCCAAGCAAGATCGTAAGAGATGGGAAAGAGCCACCGTGGTACAACAACCGAGTTAGAAAACTGCTGCGGAAGCAAAGGGAACTTCACAGCAAACATAAACATAGCCAAAGCTTTGCAGACAAACAAAAATTACGCGAAGCGAAATGTAGTGTGAGGAGGGCTTTGGGAGAGGCTTTCAATGAATTCGAAAGTAAAGTTCTATGTACTGACTTGGCAAAAAATCCTAAGAAATTTTGGTCCTATGTCAAAGCGGTAGGTGGATCAAAACAAAATGTCCAGACACTCTGTGACCAAAATGGTACTGAAACGGAGGATGACAGACTAAAGACCGAAATACTAAATGTCTTCTTCCAAAGCTATTTCACAGAGTAAGACTGCACTGTGCTTCCTTCTCTAGATCGTTGCACAGTTGACAAAATGGTAGATATCGAAATAGATGACAGAGGGATAGAGAAACAATTAAAATCACTCAAAAGAGGAAAGTCCGCTGGTCCTGATGGGATACCAGTTCAATTTTACACAGAGTACGCGAAGGAACTTGCCCCCCTTCTTGCAGCGGTGTATCGTAGGTCTCTAGAAGAGCAAAGCGTTCCAAAGGATTGGAAAAGGGCACAGGTCATCCCAGTTTTCAAGAAGGGACGTCAAACAGATGTGCAGAACTATAGACCTATATCTCTAACGTCGATCAGTTGTAGAATTTTGGAACACATATTATGTTCAAGTATAATGTCATTCCTGGAGACTAGAAATCTACTCTGTAGGAATCAGCATGGGTTTCGAAAAAGGAGGTCGTGTGATATCCAGCTCGCGCTATTTGTCCACGAGACTCAGAGGGCCTTAGACACGGGTTCACAGGTAGATGCCGTGTTTCTTGACTTCCGCAAGGCGTTTGACCCCGGTCCCCACAGTCGTTTAATGAACGAAGTAAGAGCATACGGACTATCAGATCAATTGTGTGATTGGATTGAGGAGTTCCTAGATAACAGAATGCAGCATGTCATTCTCAGTGGAGAGAAGTCTTCTGAAGTAAGAGTGATTTCAGGTGTGCCGCAGGGGAATGTCATAGGACCGTTGCTATTCACAATATACATAAATGACCTGGTGGATGACATCGGAAGTTCACTAAGGCTTTTTGCAGATGATGCTGTGGTGTATCGAGAGATTGCAACAATGGAAAATTCTACTGAAATGCAGGAGGATCTGGAGCGAATTGACGCATGGTGCACAGAATGGCAATTGAATCTCAATGTAGACACGTGTAATGTGATGTGAATACATAGAAAGATAGGTCCCTTATCATTTAGCTACAAAATAGCAGGTCAGCAACTGGAAGCAGTTAATTCCATAAATTTTCTGGGAGTACGCATTAGGAGTGATTTAAAATCGAAAGATCATATAAAGTTGATCATCGGTAAAGCAGATGCCAGACAGATTCATTGGAAGAATCCTAAGGAAATGCAATCCGAGAACAAAGGAAGTAGGTTACAGTACACTTGTTCGCCCACTGCTTGAATACTGCTCAGCAGTGTGGGATCCGCACCAGATAGGGTTGATAGAAGAGATAGAGAAGATCCAACGGAGAGCAGCGCACTTCGTTACAGGATCATTTAGTAATCGCGAAAGCATTATGGTGATGATAGATAAACTCCAGTGGAAGACTCTGCAGGAGGGAAGCTAAGTAGCTCAGTACGGGCTTTTGTTAAAGTTTTGAGAACATACCTTCACCGAAGAGTCAAGCAGTATATTGCTCCCTCCTACGTATATCTCACGAAGAGACCATGAGGATAAAATTAGAGAGATTAGAGCCCACACAGAAGCATACCGACAATCCTTCTTTCCACGTACAATAGGAGACTGGAATAGAAGGGAGAACCCATAGAGGTACTCAGTACTCAGGGTACCTTCCGCCACACACCGTCAGGTGGCTTGCGGAGTATGGATGTAGATGTAGATGTAGATGTAGATGTAGATTTAGATTCAGAAGCATTTAGGTTACAGTAAGTACTGGGAGATGATGAAGCTTTCACAGGATAGAGTAGCAAAGAGAACTGATTCAAACCAGCCTCAGGACTGAAGACCACAACAACAAGAACAAAGTGTTCTCGCAGAGTGAAACTTTTTAGTCACAAAGCGTACTTTTGTCATTACTAGTGCATGATCTGTTTCTGCACTAAGGAAAGAACGTGTATGAAGAAATTATCGCTGACCTTTCCTTTTAGTTAGAATAAGATCTAATTGGTGCCAATGTTTTGAGTGGTGGCGCGTCCCAGAAGCCTTGTGGTTCAGACTGCCTTTAAAGTATGTGTTGGGGACACACAACTGATACTTTGCACAGAATTCAAGCAACTGTAGACAATTTTCATTCATTTTTCCCACTCCGTGTTTGCTTAAGCAGTCAGGCCAAGTGGCAAAATTGTTGCCCATATGAGTATTGGGCAGTCCCTGGAATGCAGTCCTTGTACCACATCACCGAGTTGTTCATAAAACTGAATCTTGGCATCTGCAGCTGAGGTAAGTTTTGCTGCATATACAGATATCAGCGTCAGTGGTCCACTATTTGTTGTAAAACACAGAGTCATAATCCATTCTGAGATCGCAATCCACAAATCATTGCGGAGAGCACAGACAATTCCATGCTGTCAGGGGCTAGTAAAATCTTTACCCTACAAGAAAAAAGTGAAAGTGTAGTTTTTCCCATATTGAGCCTTCTTCTGACAGCCTGGTTTCCTGCAGTGCTGTTATAGTGATATTGAGTCTGACTAGCACTAAGTTGATATCAGCCATTTTGTGTGGCTCTGGTGAGCTTCCACACGTGTCTGGGAAGCCTTGCAGCATAGTGCAGATGTTCTGTGCACCAATGTGTAATGAAATATCTTTACTTTTTATTTTTATTTTTTATTTCTGTAGCAGAGGGTGTCAATATTATGGTGAAGACCTATAGCATTGCTAGTGTTCCGGACACCCAATGGAACAATCAGCATCAGGAGAGGCCAGTGCCTAACTGACTGGAGCTGCCCAGCTTCAAGCGGGCATTGTCTGGCCAGTGGACATATGATGGGCCCTACCACTGCCGATAGAAACCCTTGTCGCCTGCTCCTATGCCCATTAGAGTGAGCATATGACTGGTAACTGCCAATATCTATGTTTTCACACAGATGGAGTGTCCTCTCCATGAATGCCCCTGTGCCTGGGACACAGATTTTAGGTGACGGGTAGCTTCCCCACCACTCATCCCACCCTCTCAGCCTAGCTGACTGGTTCCACAGGTGCGAAAATGATCAACACATTCAACACATACAGAGTCATGTTGGCTGCAGGCAATTGCTGCTCATTTACAGTTGGACAGTACTTGCACCTATCGGAAGTGCCGATTGCGGGTTTCAATTTGGAGTTGTCCCTCTCCTATACAGATGCCATGCCAGTGCTAATGAAGTTTGTATCTCTGAAGACAAGAGATGGGAAACAGGATAGGATATGAGGAAAGAAAGGGCATTGTGAGACACACCTTGTCTGGGTCCTCTATGTAGGTCCATCTGGCTCGGGAGGCCCTGCCGGCATGGCCCTCTGCTATCTGGGAGCAGGCTAACACTCTCGCCCGCACAGACAGTGCTACTCTAAGGCAGTGTCTCCCGAGTGGGCATATATATAAACACATACATCCAAGTGAAGGTTCATACTGGCCAACAGATCATCTGTTTAGTCACATTTATGTTTACAAGCAGACAAAGCAAACTGTCTTAAGGATAGCTCTTTATACTGCAACTGGTTATGACTTACAGCCCTACAGCCGGTACATACTCCTGGTCTAGGACAGTGGCTACACTCAGCAGCAGTTTGGCCCCCACACTTCTCAACATAACAGCCACCATCTTCACATTCATGCTCGTCTCATTCACTGTTGTGGGCTCAGCATCGCTCCAGTACACAGTGTTACCATACGAATCTGCAAATGTCACTTGTTAGTCAGAAGAAAGTGACATTTACTTACAACAACACAATATAACAGTCCACATTACTCATCACATGAAGAGCTCATAATGTTCCCAATTTCTTTCTCGAAAAGTGATCTAATTACATTAGTAGACATGATCGGGAACAATTTGTCTTCACTCTCACTCAGTATCAGCATATTTAGAAGCAGTAATGTAATATTAATGCAGGCTCACAGTAAAGAGATGTTA
Organism: Schistocerca gregaria; assembly: GCF_023897955.1. Taxonomy (NCBI): domain Eukaryota; kingdom Metazoa; phylum Arthropoda; class Insecta; order Orthoptera; family Acrididae; genus Schistocerca; species Schistocerca gregaria. The sequence continues at coordinate 102,265,551 of NC_064920.1, forward strand.
ACTTGTGAAGTGGTAATCCAAACAAATTTAAGTGTCATGAAATCTTTCCTGAAAATATTTGCAATGTAGCCCTCTATAGTACGTCACCAAAAATTTACAGGAGGAGAGTCAGAGCTTTTGAAATGTGGTGCTGTAAAAGGTCTATCGAGGGGAGCCATGGTGTGCATATTACAGATTTACCTCATCCTATACACATTTACTAGGACAACACATATTGAGGCAATTTCAATGAAATTGCAAAGAGCTTTCTCCACCACGGATGTACCAATGCAGTGCCACCTAACAAGAGCTCCATAATCTGACTCATTGGATACATTCCACTCATGCTTTTTATTTATGTTTTTTCAACGCTAGTCACTACATATACACATCTGGTCATTAAAATTGCTAAACCATGAATAGGACATGCTACAGACATGAAATTTAACCGACAAAGAGAAGATGCTGTGGTGTGCAAATGATTAGCTTTTCAGAGCATTCACACAAGGTTGGCTGGCGCTGGTGGCGACACCTACAACCTGCTGACATGAGGAAAGTTTCAACGGATATTTCATACACAAACAGCAGTTGACCAGCATTGTCTGGTGAAACATTGTTGTGATGCCTCGTGTAAGGAGAAGAAAAGCATACCATCACATTTCCGACTTGGATAAAGGTCAGATTGTAGCCAATTGCTACTGCAGCTTATTGTATCGCGACATTGCTGCTCGTGTTGGTCAAGATCTAATGACTAGTAGCAGAATATGGAATCAGTGGCTTCAGGAGGGTAATATGGAGCGCCGTGCTGGATCCCAGTGGCCTCGTAACACTAGCAGTCAAGATGACAGGCATCTTATCTGCATGGCTGTAACGGATCGTGCAACCAAGTCTCGATCCCTGAGTCAACAGATGGGGATGTTTGCAAGACAACAACCATCTGCACAAACAGTTCCATGATATTTGCAGCAGCATGGACTATCATCTCAGAGACCATGGCTGCAGTCACCCTTGACACTGCATCACAGACAGAAGTGCCTGTGATGGTGTACTCAATGATGAACGTGGGTGCACTGATGGCAAAATGTCATTTTTTTCGGATGAATTCAGGTTCTGTTTGCAGCATCATGATGGTTGCATCCATGTTTGGTGACATCACAGTGAACTCACATTGGAAGCGTGTATTCATCATCTTCATACTGGCGTATCACCCTGCATGATGGTATGGTGTGCCATTGGTTACACGTCTTGGTCACCTCTTGTTCGCATTGACGGCTATTTGATCCGTGGTTGTTATGTTTCAGATGTGATCCTTGCGAAACCCTACATTTCAACAGGATAATGCACGACCACATGTTGCAAGTCCTGTACTGGCCTTTCTGGATACAGAAAATGTTCGACTGCTGCCCTAGGTAGCACATTCTCCAGATCTCTCAGAAATTGAAAACATCTGGTGAATGGTGGCCGAGCAACTGTCATCAGAATACGCCAGTCACTACTCTTGATGAACTGTGGTATCATGTTGAAGCTGAGTAGGGAGCTGTACCTGTACAATCCATCCAAGGTCTGTTTGACTGAAATCCCAGTCGTATCAAGGCTGTTATGGCCAGAGGTGGTTGTTCTGGGTACTGATTTCTCAGGATCTATGCACCTAAATTGCGTAAAAATGTAATCAAATATCACTTCTAGTATAATATTTTTGTCCAATGAATACCCGTTTAACATCTGCATTTCTTCTTGGTGTAGCAATTTTAATGGCCAGTAGTGTATATTAGATTTGAAATGTAATATGATGAAGACATCAACATACATGGCATTTTCTTGAATTTTCAATGTTATGCAGCTGTTCACAAATTTTTATTATTACAATAAATAGTATGCAGTTCCTACAGACAGGTTAAGAATTCAAACTTTTTCATATTCAACTTACAAATGAGAAATTGATTCTCATTAAGTTGTTACTAAAATACATTCAATCATACATCTCTAATTTTTGTCACTCATTTACAAAAATACTGTGTTATGCATGTTTTTATATCATTTTCCAAAAGAAATTTTTCAAAATTTCATTTAGCTTTTTTTTAAAAATCCTTATAGACTTCAGAGATTCCTTGTGCAAGTGGAAAAATTATATTCATTCAATGTAATAGCTGCTGTTATGTTTCTAATGTCTGTATAAAAAAGATGTCAAAAGGATATCTGATGATTAATCTTTCATTACTGTCACATTCTGGATATTGTAAGACAGTATGATCCAATGCAATTATTTACACCTTTATTCATTGGTGTTTCACTAGTCATCCCAACCAGTGCATCCTTGAAACCTGTGTTTGTAGATTGTTCAGGTGTGAAGCAGTTATTAGTACCTTCCCCTGATTACAAGTGTAAGATTTCAGAAATCACAACAGGCATCATTTTCAGGAATACAATGCATTTGGTTGTTTGCTTGTTGATAGTTAATATTTGCTGTGATAAAAATTAGCAAATTACCAAATAAATTAAAAATTCGGTAGTATGTTTATGCAAATGCACTTGACTTTGTATATGTATGAAATATGGCTAGTGTTGAAAAAACAAAAACTGTGAGTGGGACTTGATCCAACAATCGACTGACGGCAGAGCTTTAATGTTGACCACACAACTTCTTGCCAACTCACTGCCATGGGCAACATGCACCGGTACATCACTGACATGCAAGTTTCTCAGTCTCCTACATAGTATGCCTTACTACTTCCACATTGTTGTTGTTGTATTCAGTCCTGAGACTGGTTTGATGCAGCTCTCCATGCTACTCTATCCTGTGCAAGCTTCTTCATCTCCCAGTACCTACTGCAAACTACATCCTTCTGAATCTGCTTAGTGTACTCATCTCTCGGTCTCCCTCTACGATTTTTACCCTCCACACTGCCCTCCAACGCTAAATTTGTGATCTCTTGATGCCTCAAAACATGTCCTACCAACCGATCCCTTCTTCTAGTCAAGTTGTGCCACAAACTTCTCTTCTCCCCAATCCTATTCAATACCTCCTCATTAGTTACATGATCTATCCACCTTATCTTCAGTATTCTTCTGTAGCAACTTCCACATTATGTTGTCCTAATGGACTAACATAAAAAAAGGTACAAAATGTGCAGAAAGTCAGATCTCAATATCACGGCTCGTCCTTGCAAACAGGAGATTTTATAGACTTGCCCTTGTATTCATGCTTACAGGATCTGATGTCCAGTGTGTGGACACCATTTTCCTAGTCCTGTGTGACACCACTCAAATGCAGAAAAAATCTACTTCAAGTCTTTTGAGTGCCGTTAAGTATAAAAATTTCATTTTAGTTAAATTTGTCAAGTATTTAATTCCATCATACTGCTTCAGGATATTAATATCCTGACATTATCCCTTAAGACCATTGAGTATGAAGAGAATCTAAGAAGTAAGTCCATAAGGTTCCCTTGTAAGATTAGACAAAAAGATCTAGATGCACTGAATCAAAGCCACAGTTGCAGTAAAATGGTTCCAGGGAGACAGGCCGTAGCAGCCCTATGAGGCTGATGTCTTTCAGAGCAGACTCGTGTGGAGAGTGGTGTCAAGTGCCAATGGACTTGTGGCGACACCAGTCGGGCCAAACACTATGAGAGACTACTTGCCATCCACAGAGCTGCAGATGAGTCTGTTGCTATGGAGAATGCTCCTGGCCAGTATGAATGACTGGGTCTGCTGGCCCAGCAGCAGGTTCTCTGCCTGGATTGTGTGGTTCCCAGCCACTGCCACCACTGCTTCTTTCTTCAACACAACTGAAGGGTTACCAGCTGTTGCAAGCAGCCCTTAGTACACAGTGGCTTGTTCATAGAGTGGCAATCTTATCTATATATGAAGGAAATGTCCCAACTGACTACCAAGCCTGAACCACTAAATACAAAATTTAAATTTTCAGAGGGTGTCTAAGAAAGGATGTTTTGAAATTTCCCCCTAAGGAAGTAGAAAAGGGATGAAAGACTTATGTATCATGTCACTCTTGAGGCAGTTTTTAAGATGACCTACGAAAATTTGTACTTTTTTCCTCAGTCAAGTAAAGAAATACATGTGTCAGCATTTTTCGAAATTTAACACTTATGAATGTGCAATAGTACCTGAAACATTTTACATAACTGAAAACTATTCAAGTTTTTTTTTTTTTTTTTTTTTTTTTTATATAGATTTCCATCTACAGATGCTAGTATTTGACTGTTACAAATAAAAAACACATGCTACTCTTTTTGAAAATTGAACCCCTAACAGATTTAAACAGGAGATGAAAATTCATGAAAATATTTTTACAGTATGAAAAGGGTGGTTGCTACTCACTATATAGTAGAGGTGTTAAGTCAGAGATAAGCATAACAAAAAGACTGTCATCTTTAGTTCCTACTTGCAATTCCACATCTCTGCTATATTGCAAGCAGTGACTATCTTTTTCATGGTGTTACATTTCATCCAAGATTTTCTGTTGTGAGAAAATAATTACATTGAACAATTTTTAATGTTGAATTTACATAAACTGTTATTTCACTTCTCAGTTATAAAAAAATCTGTGTTCATGGTTGAAGTTTCTATGGAAATATCTGTACAAGAATGCAAAATGCGTCATTAACAATAACTTTTGATTCCAGGTACCAGAATCCTTAAGTAAGAAGTACACTGAGAAAATACTATGGTTCTATGTCTTATCAGTGTGCAAAGTTTGGAAAGTACTACAATTTGTAAACAAAAAATACAATTAAGAAAAAAAGAAATCCATGCACACTGCACAGTCTGCACAATTGAAGCAGCATACACTACGATATTTTAAATGCAAGTTTAAATCTGCCAGTGGTAGTACAGCAATTTGAACCCTTTCAGACCTGAATTTTTTCTGGAAGAAGAAAATTGTTTTTGTATGGGGTAATGCTCTTAGGTGATTTTTTTAGTGGTTTTAGATGCAAGATTTGTACAAAAAATATGTATCTGTTTTCAAAATATACTTCATATTCTTGGCAAATAATTATGAAAAATTTGCTATTGTAGTAAACAGTAAAATGATCATTCAATAATTACCATGCAAAATAACAATAACAATATTCAGTTACAAGTGGAATATGACAAACCAACCATATTCATGTACTCTTGTGGTCACGAGTTAATGCGCTTTGCTACATTGACTTGCTGATATTTCCTTAATGATGTCAAGCAGTTGGTAGCACCTGTGCATAATGAAAAGGTTGAACATTCACAAATTTTCACCTTAGCTTTCCATTGAGAAAAAATACTTCTGTTGCAGTTGTGACACTGTAAGAGTTAATGTACACAATTGTACCCAGAGGGTATGAAAGAGTTAAGTACAATAAAAGTTGCCTTTTAAGATTTTTATATCTCACCTCTGCACGAATGCTGATCAATGCCAATTTCCTTGGCCATAGGGCAGGTAGACGTGTAAGAGTTGTTAGGGACCAGCATACAGATATCACTGCAGCCAGCATCTTTACAGGGATTCTCCATCTGGAAACAATTAAGTTTCCAGTCGCAGATTACATTTCACGAAATGTTTGGCCAGTCCTCTGATTAGGTTACATTTGCTAACTTGCAGTAATCACTGAAGGTAATTAAGCAACATTTTCAGTAAGGTAAAAGAATGTTGTTCACACAGTGAGAAGCAAGCTTAATATGCTCATCAAAGGAGGAGGCCGTCCCATGCTTCATATTCTTTTTATAAATTTAATTTCTTGCTGCAATATAATTTTTTTTAGTTTGCAGATGTATTCCACCTTTTGCATTAAAGTCACCATCAATTCATTTCCATTTTTATGGGACTGTCTTAAATAAAGCCCACTCATAAAATATTGAATATCGTGCAATTACTTTAGTGTGAATACATTTCCACTCCAGAATGCGCTGAACTCATTTAGACACCATTTGCAACCGTTTCATATGTGTGCCAAGATTTAGAAGTTTATAACACCTAAGAGAACTGAGTCACTCATCAATTGTGGAATACCATCTGTAATATAATTGACTGCCTGGCTAACCACCTCCTATTTCTCGCGATTTAGTTTGTGATGTGAACAAACTTTATGAGGATCAATAATTCAGTGCCAAAGTTGTCAACAGAATTTCCACACATTATACAACATTTTAGAGGAACGGAATTAAAGAAAATTTTGTTCTTGGTGGAGTTTCAAGACTTCTGATCAGGGAGTGAACAGATTGGGCTGTACTTCAGAGCTTTTAATTTTATAACAAGTCAGGAACAAGATTAATTTTTTTGACCCCGTTGTTACATGAGGCAACTCAAACTTCAATTAAATGATGATGCACATTGTTGTCAACCACAGAAAGCTATATAATTTCACTACAAAGATCAATGTAACCATCTTAGGACAGGGAATGGTCACTGGATTTTGTGCCCAAACATAAATTGTGATCCCTATTTCATGACCTTGAGGAAACTGTGTGTGTGTGTGTGTGTGTGTGTGTGTGTGTGTGTGTGTGTGTGTGTGTGTGTGTAGAACACTGGGTTCATAATTACTAACTACTGAAGAACATATGGTTCAGTAAGAGATTGAAGTGGAAAACAATGAAAATGAAGTTTGTTATCTGCTTGAATTACCCTGAAAGAGTTGGTAAAGGTGATCCGATTGAGTACATGTACATTGCAAGCCTTTATTTTTCTTTCCTTTGTCTTTTGTAACTGCACAGAAGTAACTTTGGGATAGCCTTAACCCACCAATATACAGGTTGTTACAAAAAGGTACAGCCAAACTTTCAGTAAACATTCCTCACTCACAAAGAAAGAAAATATGTGGACATGTGTCCAGCAACGCTTACTTTCCATGTTAGAGCTCATTTTGTGACTTCTCTTCAAATCACATTAACCATGGAATTGAAACACACAGCAACAGAACATACCAGCGTGACTTCAAACACTTTGTTACAGGAAATGTCCTCCGTTAGTGAGGACACATGCATCCACCCCCTGTCACATGGAATCCATGATGTGCTGATGCAGCCCTGGAGAATGGCGTATTGTATCACAGTCATCCACAATTCGAGCACGAAGAGTCTCTACATTTGGTACCGGGGTTGCATAGACAGGAGCTTTCAAATGCCCCCATAAATGAAAGTCAAGAGGGTTGAGGTCAGGAGAGCGTGGAGGCCATAGAATTGGAGTGCCTCTGCCAATCCATTGGTCACCTAATCTGTTGTTTAGAAGCATTCGAACACTTTAGCTGAAATGTGCAGAGGCTTGTTGCTAATACTGTAGAGCAATTAGACGCATGTCAATACAAGCACCGAAGTCAAAATTACCTTCCTTCAATTGGACCAACTGACGGTGAATCGAGGAAGTACAGTACGTACCAACGAAACTAAAATGAGCTCTAACATGGAAATTAAGTGTTTCCGGACACATGTCCACATAACATTTTTTCTTTATTTGTGTGTGAGGAATGTTTCCTGAAAGCCGTACCTTTTTGTAACACCCTGTATAAAGTGGTACCAGGGAAGGTTCATTCTGAACTCAGAAATCTGCATTTATCAGTAAATTTGAAAAATTTGTTTTGGAGCTATTTCAGTAATTTGTATAATGTAGAACTACAATAGTTTTAACAAAGATATACATTGTAAAAGCACTACAGGTTTAATTTCTATTACAGTCTACCTCTACCCACAATTGATGGAACAGTTTTGTTCTCATAGCTGATAATACGATTTGCTTTGTGACATTGCTAGTGTTGTTTTGAGTTTGTTTGCCAGCCACGGTGGTCTCACGATTCTAGGCACTCAGTCCGGAGCCACGCGACTGCTACGGTCGCATGTTCAAATCCTGCCTCGGGCATGGATGTGTGTGATGTCCTTAGGTTAGTTAGGTTTAATTACTTCTAAGTTCTAGGTGACTGATGACCACAGATGTTAAGTCGCATAGTGCTCAGAGCCATTTGAACCATTTTTTTTATTTAGGTTTGTTTTTCTTTGATGTTTACTGTCTGAGTTACTTAATCTGACAAGACATGCTCTTGTCTGACTGAAATACATGCAGATGTAATTTGCCATCTAGTCTTTTACATTATAGGCATCGAGATCAAACTATCTGTTATTCGAGTGGATAACAAATCTCTTTCAGCACCTTTTGACATAAAAGAGAAGTCCACCAAGAAGACTGACTAATTAATTTTTTACCCATCTCCAAAACAAGATAAACAGGAAGAAAGATTTCAGCCTCTACCAGAGACTTACCAAGGGATGGAGGGCCGGGTGGTAGACCTTTATTCTGTAAATGTGACTTCAGCAATCACATGAGGTCTCTAGTTCTTCCCCTTCAACTTGTGACACGAGGCAATCTTCCAGTCTTCCTAGTCCCACCTGTATATGCTCTTCTCAAAGACTGTGATTGAGAATGAGTGCTTCACAGTTGTTTCCAGAATTACCTGCAAGACAAAATCTATTTTAAACCCAGCAGAATGTAGTTCTCATAGACCAAAGCTCTAATAATGCTCCTTCATGCTTTCTATCATGATGGAAACTTGTGAAACAAGTCAATATTTGTAACTAACATATGTATTAACATACATTTTCCCCCCACACTGGGAACATGATCCCCAAAGTAACAGTAATCACACATTTCAGAGTCCTGCTCCGAATAAGTTCTCTCTCTTTACACCAATGAATCTTCAGCTAATCATATTACACTTTCACATTGTTCCTGCATATCAGCTATGATATTTTGTGCGGGTTATGTACACATAATATTACCACAATATACGAGAGGCCTATAAGAATCATCACATCTACATTTTTACAATCAACTGCGTCATCTGAACATACCAATCAGTTACATTAAGAGACATTAGCAACATCTTATTATGCTGTTATCTGGTACCATTTGCAGCACAGTGGCAATAAGAAATTGATTTTCAATGTTCATTGAATTATCGGCCAAATTGTAAAAATTTAAAATGCTATCATAATCTGCTCCTTAATATGCATAATCTTGTAATCGACGAACAGAGATGTATTTCAATTAGAAACTGTCTTGAGGCAGTTTAACTGCCAGTGCACAAATACCTGGCCTCTTCCATCCAGTATCTGAGAGATTACTTAATGGTTTCCAACAAATCTTACATACAATTTCAAAATTTTTCTCATTGACACCCATTTTTCAGTCTGTAGTAGAAAAATACAAGCATACATTTTTAACACTACATATGACGCTAATTATTTTTTACACAAATCAAGAGCTAGTAAATGTTAGGATTGGCTAAAATTTTAAAATAACCTTTCTACATTACACATGCAGCACCCAAGATCTATGACAAATAATGCTTAAATTACACAAATTCACAACCATTACAATATTAAGGGATGCTGGCTTAGAATTTGAGACTAATTGAAACACACAAAGAATTTAACAGAGAGGTATCACTGAGGCCCTGACATCAACTAGAAGGATGTATTTAGGGTGCACTGAGCTGATGAGATGTCAATGAACAGCAGCATTCATTTTGTAATTAGAATTTGATAATTATATACACATGTCTTAGATATGCTTTATCATTTGATCAAGCTGATATTTATTATCCTCATAAAATTGTGTTTGGATAAATACAATCTTTTGAAGTATGGCTGATGAGAGTAATTCATGTTGCTTCATAAACTGAGTGTTTTTATTAACACTTATTGCAGTTAAATACGTCTTAAATGACAACCATTCAGATATGTTATCTGAGAAACCTATTGTTTGTAGACTGCACAGCCAATACTTGCTTAGTTTGAATCGTTTAGTATGGTCATTAGACTACACTTCAAGACATTTCCATTGCTGGCAGCTTCACAGGCTTCAATGACAAAGCAATTACAAACTCAAACAAGCTCAGCAAGTTCAATCCCTCAAAATAAAACCCCCAAGTTCGGGTTTTTATTATTTAGACAGAAACTTAAAGTCCTGAGCACACTCAGACATCTTAAGAACAAATCTTCAAAAATACAGAACACTGCATACATCTTTTTAGGCACTGGTAGTCAAGTGTTCAGCTGCTAGAGAGTATCTGGTCTACATTTGTAGTGCGGCTGTCTTATCTGAGTTAACGTGGTTGCCAACAGACATCTTTACAGTGTACAGCTTTGGATACTCAAAACATGCACTTTAAGACTCTCCTGTATTGTTTAAGCAATGCTTTCAGAAAAGGATGGCTATGGTGATGCTGAGTTTGACATTTAATTTAGTTGCATAACCATAGATCCATGTCTCATCACCAGTTATGATTCTCTTAAACTTCTGTCATCTGTGCAATTCTCAAGCTCTTTACAGATTCCAAGGGGAAGGTCTTTCTGGTCTCACGAGCCATGGCATGAACTTGGCAGCAACCTGACACATTCCAAGATGCTGTGTCATGATTTCACAACATGATGCAACTGAAATCTTACATTCTTCTGCAATCTCTCAGTCAGTCTGAACTGGCAGGCACAATTTCGTTGACTATCCTAACATGAGTATCATCTGTAGACATCAGAGAATTCTGAATGAGGATCACATAACTTCCACAATGCCATTTTTAAATTGTGTGAAGCATTCACAACACAGTATGTCTTAAGAACTGAACACCATAGGTTTCCTGCCTCATGTGGTGTGTCACTGTGGAGGTTTTCTTGAGTCTCATGCAAAATTTAACACAGATGTGTTTCACCTCTAACTGCTTTCTCAAAATTCGCAAACACTACAGCAACATTTTACTCAATACAGTACTAAACAATAATTGACAGACCTACAACAATGAAACTTCTGACAGTTATGCATTAAACACAGATGCAAGCAGGGGTAGAACTGCATCTTGCTTCAACACACTACTGGTGCGAATTTATGAATATTTCGAATTTTTTTGAACATACCTCATACTCCAGATTTATTATTAGGGATATTTGAAATTTTGAAACTCATTTTCAACTTTAAAAGCTCTCTTTATATGACTATGTACAATGTCAGTCTATATTTTCATTAACAGAAACTATCCTTTGGAACAATTTGAAGAAAAAAAAAAAATATTAAGGGGTTATTTGCCTATGTGTCCATGCTACAGTGACAGTGACATCAGGCCACTACTTATGATTGCAATGTCCCACCAATGAGTGTTATGGATCTTACACAGGGAAGGAGTTAGTGTTTGTTTTACTCAGTACTAAGGCATACCACTTATCTAAATTTAATCCACTACTTCTGTTAAGGTAGTTTTTGTGCTTTTGAATTTATGAGGTCTATACATCTTGGCTTAGTAACGACTGCATTAAATCACAGTAGCCGAGAAATGAATTTGATGCTTCTTCATCCCAGTGCATGACCTACCCCTGCTTATTTATCTGTTATCTGAAAAGCCCTCGACCAAGAGTTACGAGAAAGTTTCCCTACAGCAGTTGCCTCCAAATGCATGTTCCTTCATACCCTGTGATCACTGCCATCCAAGTTGATGGATTCTATTGACTGTAGCTCAGCATCCACCCTGTACAAGCATCGTTGCCCATGTCTACAGTCATTCAGTCAGGTCAGTGCATACTGACTGCTCACCATGACTTAAGTATGTCATTGCCAGGACATCTCATATGTAGGACAGGTGACTGGCTGATGAATTATTGGTTTGGGAAAGAAAATTCATTGTATTTAAGAGTGAGCAAACGTCTGCAACCACATCCTGAGCCAGTCACAGTTTGTACTCCCGAAGGATTTCTCCACTGAATATGGGATTTTAAATTCCATTGACAGCACTTTTGACTATAAATTAAAATATTTCATCCATTAGGATTAGTGTAATGTGTCTATGACACTTGACAAAATCATCATATTTTGAAGAAGCTTTAAGCTTATGACTTTCAAGAATGACTTAATATTTCATGGGGCTGCATGATGTCAAAAATTCTTAAATAATTTCTACTTGAAAACTCTTTTTTGTGCCAACGACCCTGAACAGATAGTGTATATGTGGTTGGCTGACATTTTTCAAATTTTTTTGTACGTCAACATCAAAACAAAAATCCTGTTGAGTAAATAGTACACTGTTTCCACAGAGGAAATTTCTCTTCTTACTGCAGTGATGTTCTGCATCATGGCCATTGTTGCAAATATAATCCAAGGGACAAGCAAAAAGAATGAAATTAAATGAATGTTTATATTGTTACATGCTCTGTTACTGACTAGATGCTCACTGGTTAAATTAGGAGCAGTTTGTTCCTATTACAGATGTAACTAAGGAAAGCTTAACAGATCAATGAGGATAAAGATGACTGGTATCTTAATACCTTCTCATGAAGTGTTATCAAAACATTTTGCCAACAGGAATATGTTGACAAGGAATTTCATAAATTCTGAAAAATTGAATAAATTTGAATTACAAAATCTATGTCTAAAGTTATTTGCTTTGATGATATTTTACTGTATCAATTTTGAAAGAACTGAAAATTTTTCACAGTTTACACAATATTGGCAGGTGGTAAAAATAACTTTTTTGATATTTACTTACAACAAGAACTAAATACTTGTAAAAAAGATGCAACAGTTATCTGACCAGTAAATGGCACATGTGTGCTTTTGAAAACTTATGTGATGGTGCATAATTTTGTTCAACAAATTTTTGATTATTTCCCCCCATAAGCATTAGAAGTGCCAAGCTTTCTATATTCTTATCTACAAATGGGGAAACGTATCAGTAGTTTATGTTTATGGTTACACTTTAAATTATACACCGATGTCGTTTTTATATACAGGACATCCATTATTAGTGCAAAAAATTTTATTGTAGAGATACTTCAGCAGCATGCAGTGGTTCAAGTTCATCAGGAGACATCTTTATGTCACATGACATTTTGCAAAGCTAGCACCACACAGACTGCCTAAAGTGGATCTCTTAATAACCAACAATATGAGTGACTAATGAAGATGAGAAACATCAACAACTTTTGCAGTTTTGGCATTTTGAATGCTCTTATGCATTCTTTTACTGCCATCTAAGGTTTCAGTTTTTGGAGTAATCCTTTGGGTGAGGAAAAAATTTGAAAGGGGAAGAAAGTGTAATGTGATGTCGATGTTTAACTAAAATATCTTCTGGATGACTGTATAACTACTCCATCAGGGATCATATACATAGCTGCTATTTTATACAGAAGAAATTAATGTGGTCTTTGTATCAAGTTATCACTCAAGCATTAAAGTTTAATTGGTTTTCTTAAACTTAGTTTCAAAATGTCAATCCCAACTGAAACTTTCAATTCTTACTCTTTACTGACTGCATATTTGAAGTTCCATTATGATTTTCCATTTCCCCAAGAATGAAATTAAACTTTTAGTACCTGCAGAGAAACCAACACAACTGTCATTGGTTTCAGTTTATCATCTGATGTTTTAATGCTTCAGTGTTACCACATATTCAAGACTTCTCTTGCATATCTGGTAATGGTTTATGAAAAATGCTTTTCTCAGTTAAGTTGATTACATGTTACCCACAACTTTAATACATGAATGCAAGATGAAATGCTGAAATTTTAAAGGAGAAAAGGGCTGTAACTCACACGTTTTAGTCTGTGCATGCAAGCAAAACTAAAATGTGAAAGAGGACAATAAAACATTTAAATGAGTGTTTAATTCTATCAGATGGAAAATATTTAAAAACAGTGATGAATACTTTCTTGTGAACATGCCTTAAGACAAAGTAAAACAAGGTACATGAATGAAGTCTAGTGACTTGAGGGGGTTAGGTTCAGAAATGAAAAAAGGGTAGTTAAGCAACAGGTATTGTCAGAAGTACAGAATGTATAAAATGTAGCTTGTGAACAGCAAGCACAGCTTTCCAAAAAGTTAAATTTCTTTATCAGCACTGTGTCAGGAAAGGCTTGCTGAATATATTTGTCTAGTATAATAATATATGGGAAGGAAACCCTGGTAAACAGTTCAGACAAAAAGAATATGGTGCTGGAAGGTGACACCTACTCATTATCTACCATTAATTTTTCTTGTGTTTGCAATGTTCATTACTGACCCAATATGGGTACTGGTCAATTATCAGAAACATGAACATCAAAGGTTTCTATTTTGAACCTTCAAATTAGCTGATAATATTATTTTAACACTATTTTTTCCTTTTCACGTCTAAAAAGGGGTGCAAATAGAAGTGTGCATCTCAGTGGCACTGCAAGGGACCTGTGAGTACATATTTAGGACACCAGGTGTCTAGAAGTAAGAGGTGACAGCTGTGACCTTCAGAAATCCCAAAGAAGCATGACAAAATTATGAATCTCTGGATAGTGGTATCTGTTACAAGGTGCAGAGAAATTTTAATTACTTCTCTTTGTTTAAGATTCCAATAGGGAAAAGTTTATCTTTTATGACCACATCACTTTATTTTTGAAACAGTTTAACCAATACAATGCTGAATAAAAACATTGTGATTAGGGTTAAGGATTACTTGAAAGTTTTTCTGAGTAATTCATTACATGTAATGATCTGGACTGAAATATTTTCTTCTTACTTTGTGCAGAAATTAATTTTCTTGTCGTTACCACTGTTTCAATTAGTCATCTGTGAAGTAACTACAAATCATTGGTACATACTTTTAGTTTCAACCCATGTGCCGCTACTTCCAGACATTTTTTCATCAAAACTTACAGTAGCCTATGTGATGAAAGCATGGTGTGGTGTAATTTTCTATTAATTGTATTAAAATTTCAGCACAAACTAATCTGGAAGAGCACTGTCTCTAAACAAGAGATGAGCCATTTTTTTTTTTACTCTTAATACCTACAACTGTTCATACAAAATGTAGTGTAATTTGTTTGGAAGTGCTATGCACATTAGATGCTTTGTTTGTGACCAATCAGTGCATTGATGTTTTGTTGCTATTACAAGTATCATCACAATACGTCAATGCATTAGTTGCAATGGCAACAACTATCAATAGTTAATTGTCTATCACTTTACATCACTCGATGCACAACCTCGAGACCACAGACAATTGTTTTTGTTTATTATTCTGCACACTAATGCATATCAAGTAAGTGCTATAGAATATGGTTCAAGGTTACATGGGTAGATCTTAATTACCGTAGATGATGAATAATTTGAGAGAAATATGTATGGCTGATTGACTAAAGTGATTACATGGAAGGACACATACTGGTACTGGAGATTAGATTAGATTAGATTAGATTAGATTAATACTTGTTCCATAGATCATGAATACGACACTTCGTAATGACGTTGAACGTGTCAGGTTAATAAAAGATGTCTGTACAAGAAATTACAATACAGAAAATATTGCATGACACTAATGATTAAGGTTTTTTTTTTTTTTTTTTTTTACTTAGTTTATATCTAAAAATTCAGCCAATGAGTAGAAGGAGTTGTCATCTAGAAATTCTTTTAATTTATTTTTAAATGTTAGTTGGCTATCTGTCAGGCTTTTGATGCTGTTTGGTAGGTGCCCAAAGACTTTTGTGGCAGCATAATTTACCCCTTTCTGTGCCAAAGTCAGATTTAACCCTGCATAGTGAAGATCATCCTTTCTCCTGGTGTTATAGGTATGCACACTGCTATTACTTTTGAATTGGGTTGGATTATTATCAACAAATTTCATAAGGGAATACATATACTGTGAGGTTACTGTGAGGATTCCTAGATCCTTAAATAGATGTCTGCAGAATGACCGTGGGTGGGCTCCAGCAATTATTCTGATTACACGTTTTTGTGCAATGAATACTGTTCTACTCAACGATGAATTACCCCAGAATATGATGCCACACGAAAGCAGTGAATGAAAGTAGGCATAGTAAGCTAATTTACTGAGATTCTTATCACCAAAATTTGCTGCATACGCAGCTGAACTCAGATGTTTCAGCAGACCATCAATGTGTTGCTTCCAGTTTAACCTCTCATCAATGGACACACCTAAAAAGTTTGAAAATTCTACCTTAGCTACAGACTTCTGTTCAAAGTCTATATTTATTACTGGAGTTGTGCCACTTACTGTACGGAACTGTATATACTGTGTTTTATCAAAATTTAAAGAGAGTCCATTTGCTGAGAACCACTTAATAATTTTGTGAAAAACATCATTTACAATTACATCACTTAGTTCTTGGTTTTTGGATGTTATTACTATACTTGTATCATCAGCAAAAAGAACTAACTTTGCATCTTCATCAATGTGGAATGGTAAGTCATTAATGTATATCAAGAACAGTAAAGGACCTAAGACCGAACTCTGTGGGACCCTGTGCTTGATAGCACCCCAGTTTGAGGAATCAGCTGTTGTTTTAACATTACACGAACCACTTATTTCAACTTTCTGCATTCTTCCAGTTAAGTATGAATTAAACCATTTGTGCACTGCCCCCACTCAAACCATAATGATTCAGCTTATCTAAAAGAATTCCATGATTTACACAATCAAAGGCCTTTGAGAGATCACAAAAAATACCAATGGGTGATGTCCGGTTATTCAGAGCATTTAATATTTGATCAGTGAAAGCATATATAGCATTTTCTGTTGAAAAGCCTTTCTGAAAACCAAACTGACATTTTGTTAGTACTTTATTTTTACAAATATGGGAGGCCTCTCTTGAATACATTACTTTCTCAAAAATTTTTGATAGAGCTGTCAGAAGAGAGATTGGGCGGTAGTTGTTGACATCCGATGTATCCCCCTTTATATGCAATGGTTTTACAATGGAATATTTCAGTCTATCAGGGAAAACACCCTGCTCCAAAGAGCTATTACATACGTGGCTGAGAATCCTACTTATCTGTGGGGAACAAGCTTTAAGTACATTGCTGGAAATGCCATCAATTCCGTAAGAGCTTTTACTTTTCAGTGAGTTTATTATTTTACTGATTTCAGAGGGAGAGGTTGGTAGAATTACAGTTGTTTCAAACTGCGCAGGTATGGCCTCTTCTATTAATAGCCTTGCCTCTTCTAGTGAAGATCTAGATCCTATTTTCTCCACAACATTTAAAAAATGATTATTGAAAATATTTTCAATTTCTGATTGTTTGTTAGTGCACTTGTCATTCAGTTTTATTGCACTAAAGTCTTCCTGTGCTCTTGGTTGCCCTGTTTCCCTTTCAATAATATTCCAAATTGCTTTAATTTTATTATCAGAGTTACTGATCTCAGACATGATACACATGCTTCTGGACTTTTTAATAACTTTTCTTAGTACCGCACAATAGTTTTTATAATATTGAACAATTTCGGGGTCAGTACTCCCTCTTGCTGTTAGATACAGTTCTCTTTTGCGGTTGCAAGATATTCTTATTCCTTTAGTTAGCCATGGATTTTTATACGTTTTCTTGGAAATATGTTTAACTATTTTCTTGGGAAAACAATTTTCAAATACCCTTAAAAATGTATTGTGAAATAAGTTATATTTCAAGTTTGCATCGGGTTCCTTATACACTTCATCCCAGTCTAGCTGCTGTAGGCTTTCCCTAAAGTTCGCAATATTTATATTGTTAATTGAACGCACTGCTTTGAAAGTCTGATTTATTATACTGCATGGAGCTATGTCATGTACTGTAACAAGCTGTGCACTATGATCTGAAAGACCATTCTCAACAGGATAAGCATTTATGTCCTTAAACTTATCTTGGTCTATAAAAAAGTTATCTATCAATGTACTGCTGTTCTTTGTTATCCGAGTAGGAAAATCAATGATGGAGCTCAAATTGAAAGAACTGAGTAATACTAAAAGGTCATTCTTCCTATTACACTCTTTCAGGGAATCAACATTGAAATGCCCACAAATGATAATTTGCTTCCCCCTGTCTGACAGATAGCACAACAAAGCATCCAGGTTTTCTAGAAATAGCTGGAAATTCCCTGAGGGGGACCTATACACTGTTACAATTATGAAAGTGCCATCATTTAGTTGGAGTTCAGTGGCACATGCTTCCATATGTTGCTCTACACAAAATTTTTTAGTTTCTAAATTTTTTGCACTGTGGAAGCTTTTGACATATATGGCAATTACTCCTCTCATCATATTGTCTCTACTTACATGTGCAGCTAATTTGTATCCATTAATGCTAACCTTTTGCATATCAGTGACAATGTGATGCTCAGACAGGCATAGTATATCTATTACATTCTTGGTTTCTATGTCTTCTAAACAAAGCAGAAGCTCATCAATTTTATTCTTCAATCCCCCAATATTTTGATGAAATATACTAACATTATTTTTCACTTTACTTTTGTGAGTATCTTGAACTTTTTTAACATCTTTAGTACTTGCCTGGCTGAGTTTCCCACTGGACACTGATCTTACACTAAAAAAAGAGTTTCCACCATGAGATGTAGTTCCTCCCCCCTTTAAATTTCCTGCTATTAGCTCAGCCAGTTTACCCTTCCCTTTCCTGTTGAGGTGTAGGCCATGTCTAGTATAGTCCCACCTACAGAGTGAATCAACAGGAACCACACCAATGTGTGACCCCGCACCAGATCCAAGTAGCCGTTCCAACTCCAAATTAACTCTCCTGACAGAAGAGGTCAAATGAGGTCGGTCGTGGCGCTCCAGAACCGACACAAACCCAACACTGGTATGATTCGATGCCGATGCAATCTTTGCCAGGTCACACTTTATGCTGTACCCCGGATCTCTCAATACTGTTGCCTGGCCCACCCACAATAACCACGGTGTCTCCCTTAGTAAAACCTTTACATAGTGAACCTAAATCCTCTGTAACCTGCCCAAGTTCAGCACTAGGTTTGAAAAAACTTGTGACCTGGAAATCCAACCCTAATTCATCCTGCAGAAGCTGGCCCACACCCCTAGCATGCGAACTACCTAGCAACAAGACTTTCTTTCTCTTTGCAGACTTCCCTACATTCTTAATCAATTTGCTGCTGAAAGCTTGTTGAGCCCTATCTACATCTACTTCTGTGAGAGGCTCATCAGTTTCTGACTGAGGCAACAGGTCAAACCTATTTTGTACATTAATAACAAAGCTGTCAGAAGAATTTCTTGGCCTGTTCCTCATGCCTGTTGCCACTTCCCACCCCTGTTTACCCTTCTCCCCCCTTAACCTGCGCAGTTCTCGCCTAGCCTCATCTAACTCAGCCTGAAGGGCAGCAATTTTCCCCTCCTGTACCACAATCTTCCTATCTCTACTGCATAGCCTACAGAACCACTGATGAGTCTCGCTCAAAAAGTTACTACATCCATCACACCAGACCCCGGAGCTAACGATCCTACGGCACGTCAGGCACTTTACACTCATGGTACAAATCTACTTTAGTGACAGAAAGACAATTAAGTTACCGGAAAACAATGAAAATACGTGTACGAAAAATTAGGCCTACTCGCGACTATGTAAACAGTGGTTCAGAAGTTTTTTACTGGAAATTACTTAAGAGATGACGATACTCTACAGATATAAAGGGGCAGCAAACGTATTTAGCACACTAAACTATCAGTAAATGCACTTAAGATTGCGGTATGAAGTTTAATCTGAAAACTCAAAAGTTCGGCCTGGCCGCGATATGTAAACAAAACGAACTTTACGTGATTACTGTGAAAATACACAAGTAAGACAAAAACCTTTAATGGTATGCTTGCAGAGCACTATAATTAACGTAATAAATTAGTTTAAAGTGTTAAAAAACAGTTTATTACTACTTAAAGAGTGTACGGGGGTAACAATCAGAGGGAGACCAAGGCTCAAATACAGTTAAGTATAGATGTAGTGTACACAGAGATGAAGATGCTTGCATAGCACAAACTGCATGCAAAGCTGCATGAAAACAGTATGAACTGGAGGCATATTTTACCCTTCAGTTCAGCAATTAAAAGAGGGGGTCATGTCCCTTATTATGGAGGTTGAGTGCAAAACATCTAGTAGTAGCCTTACATCCACTGAGGAGATACCTGCATATCACCCTGGCTGTAACGTGGCATGCTGAGAGCAGCATTTCAAACCTTAGCCGTTCTGTGACAGGAGAGTTATTCCGCTGTGTTCATGAGTGCAGTGCGTTCTGTTTTAGTTTATGTGCAGACTCCTATGTAGCTCTTCTCACCATCGGCGATGTAGATGTTGCCCATTATGAGGTCTAATGCCTGGTCTTCTGGTAGACTCAGACCTGTAAATTTTGAACTGTATCAATTTACACTTCTCAGTGACAATTGAGCTAACTCTGCAATCCACATTAAACCCATTTACAGAAAACGGTCTGTGACCCAAATATAAACCCCATATCACAGAGCAAAATGACATTTTTCCCAGTAATAAATCTCTGCTAAAGGCAAAATTGGCAACAAATGTACATTTTTCAGGTGACTGATAAAGACTGGAAATTTGTGGTAAGGACTATAGGACCAAACTGATGAGGTCATCAGTCCATATGTTTACACACTAAAAAAGGGCTCTGCGTACAATGGGGCTTAACATCTGAGGTCATCAGTCCCCTAGAACTTAGAACCTAACTAACCTATGGACATCACACACAGCCATACCTGAAGCAGGATTCAAAGCTGTGACTGTAACGGTCGCGCGGTTGCAGACCGAAGCACTTAGAACCGCTCGGCCACAACGGCCACCACTAGAGCACACTGCGACGTACTGAGGTGTAATGTGAACTGAGTCCAGATGCGACGTTCTGAGGTACTAACTTATGCTAAAAACAACACCCACACCCATGCATGAGGGAGAACTCAAATCTCCAACAGGGTGAGCTGCGAGAGCTGTGACAAGACACCTCAGACCGCATGGCTACAGCATGCAGCTGAGACTGATGACCCCTGACCTGTGGCTCTGGGCGTACACCCAATGAGCCACACCACCCTCCTCCATATATTTCACCAAGCATTAATTTTTCTTTTCAAAGCTGTACAGAGAATTCAGAATCCGAGTGTTCTTTCTTATTCAGTAGACATGTACTGTAGAAAAAACAGTTTCCTTGGAAATTAACACCAGAACAGTGACAATGACACAGTATTGTTTTCTATTCAATATTCTTTTCACAAATGTAAGTGTCTTCATTTATCATACAATTAATTTCAATATTTTGATTTCTTGTAAGCAACAGTTTTTTTAATTGCTGTGAAGTAGAGCCACTGGCAATTTCAGAGATGTTTCTTTGTATGAAGTCTGTACTCTAGTCTGAACAGAAGGTAAGGATATTTAGTATAAAAGAAATGAACACCAAGTCTGCAGTGGACAGTGAACCATGAAAGAGTGGGTTTTCAAAATCCCCATTACAAACTTTGAGGACTTTTTTGGAAGAGGGGGGCGGGGGGTCAATGAGTACATATTATTTTAATAGGAATCCATTCCTGGAAATTTGTTGTTTCAGTCCTACAACAGTTTCAATTCAGTTGCTTAACCATTCCACTTCTTCTAGAAGAATGTAATTAGGTACAATGCAGTATAATTATTAGACAACAATTTGAAAGGAAACATCTATTTATCACTTACGCCCATTTGTATTAACACTTTAACATTATGTGCTTACATTATACCAAAACAAAGAGAAACCTAGCATATTGCACTTACAGAACAGAACTGAAGCATTACAACAGAGGCTCGACATGGGGACCACTAGCGTTACAGACATTGTACCTGGAGCACGTACACTCCACCCCACTGATGTCTCTTTAGTTTTTAGTGCAACAATCAGAACTCATGCCAGCAGATATTCCCTCATCCCTACAGGAGTCAGAAACTTTGCACACGATGTCATGTGAAATAATCCACAGGAATTAAATCTGGCAGTTATGGCAGGCACATTGTTTGACCACCTCAGCCTATCAATCTTTCACTGTACCACATCACCTGTGTGTGTGTGTGTGTGTGTGTGTGTGTGTGTGTGTGTGTGTGTGTAAACTGCATCTCTTAAGGTGCTGGAACCGCATTTCCTAACGGGCATGCAGTTACAGCCTTTAAGACCTGCCCCAACATTTTTTTTTTTTTTTTTTTTTTGGAAAGTCAAGTTTGTCAAATCAGTTTCAATTAAGATGTACTGTACCTCCTCCCACTCAAGCTATCTTAGAACAGAAACAATATGTTTTGTGACAGGCTCCTATTCAAAATATTGTGTACCTACTCCCTCTACTGGTCCTGTAAGTTTGCACAGGAATTTCTGAACACCCTGTGCACACCAATTAACTGCGAGTGAGCAGTGTGACAGATATGCCTCCTGCATCAAGACTGAGGGCAGTAATGCTTTGGGGCTGTTTTTTTTTTTATGGATTTAGGTCACAAAACTGCTACAGTCATAAGCGCCCATTCTGTGACTTAGTGAAGATTAAAAAAACAAAATTTAAATCAGCAGCAATGGGAGCTAAACTCAATGAGAAAACTAAAAACGGAAGGAACTCTTACAAAATTTCTATTGAAGGGGGGCTGTTTTCCCAAAAAGAGCTTCAAATGTCCAATGTCATCTCACTAACACATAAAATAAAGGACACGATCTGCTGAGCGTGTATCATCTGCTAAAAGGGAAGATATATCAGGCAACAGCTGTGAACAGGCACATAGCAGATTAAGGTAGGGGCACTGAAGTAAAAGATGTCCCGCTGTTCACAATTGATAGCAGTGGGGACAAAGCAGGCGAGGATCACCAATTAAAAGATGTCGATAACTAAAAAGGCAGTGCCCAATCTGGAGTCTAGTTAAAATTACCTCCTCCTGACAAAGAGGCCAGGAGGAAGAGATCCAAGCAAAGAGTAGAGGTTTTATGTCCCGTAATTTATTATCAGAAGTGCAGACCAATGTGAGCATCATAAAAGAGCAACACGATGGATTAAAATGCTCTGTAGATCATCAGAGGGAACCATGCCAACAGCAGCCTGAGGAAGAGAGACCGCAGCCTTTGCCGCTGTATTGGCTGCCTTGTTACCTCAGTTTTTTTTATGAATTGAGATAAGTGTTGTGCTTTTAGTAGTTAAAATAGTATGGAACCAGTACTTTGTCAACTTCGACAATGTGTGGAATCCATTCTGTAACTGCCTCACAAAAGCTCAGAGACCACTGTTGCCACAGAGTTTCTGCTGTGCAACCCTGTCACCTGCCCAGTGATTCAACCGTGTGACTCAAATGCATGACAGTCATGTATCATAGTGACCGAACAGTATGGCGGACTCACCGCGGAGAAGTCACCTGTGTGAAAGCAGTCTCGGCATTAGTGGCAGGTTACAACGGACATGAGCAGGAGAGAAAGATCCACCCTGACAAATCACTCATCACAGCACAGCCTCCTCTGCTAGAACCGATGTCACAAATAACAGTTGCCTCCACTGTACAATGTGGTTAGTTGCAGACAATGAATGTGGGTCTGGACAAGGTGAACAGGGCTTTAATCGTAAAGCTGTTTTATGAAAACAACAACAGTGCAGCTGCTCTTTACAAGTATTGGTTCATTAAAGGTATATGGAGAGGTCCTCTTTTTGCACCAGGGTTGAAAAATGTGATTCAGAAGCCTGAATTAACTGGTGATTTTGGAACTGCTCGACCACCAAGATCACCACATTTGAATCCCTGTGATTTCTGGCTGTGAGGTTACTTCAAGGTCATCCTGACTCACAGTGGAGACTGAAGATGAGCATAGTGGGGGAGGTAGCCTACACCTGCCCTCACAATCCATGGCCCACTGTTGTTTAAGGCAACAATAGAGCAATTGCTAGTGCAGTTCCAGGCTGTCATGGATGTAGATGGTCATCACATCGAGTACCACTTGTAACCTGTAATGTAGTAGACTGTGTGTGCAATTAACAAGTGCTAACCTTTCACGTGGAAATAAAAATGTGGTTCTTTCAGTGGCTTATTTGCTATTTCTCTTCTGCAATGATGTTGCTAACACTTTCACAAAGCTTCATTGTTCTATAATCACTCATCTAGTTATAATCACCCTGAAGTATTAACCAATGCCACAAACACAATGCCAACACACTGAACAGAGGCAGAAATAATTCCAAATCCAGTAAATAAAACAAGCAATGAACCATCCACAATGCCACAAAAACTACAATTCCAAATCCAGAAACAATCCTGGCCACACACAGAAAGAACAGCAATCATAAAATGCAGAGACCCTCCATATACCTGTGAATCTGAAACTCCTCGTGTCAAATGAAATTGCCATAAGAGAAAATCCACCCACATAGGGAACCAGAAGACAAATTAACAGAGAGCCCACACAGCAAAATAAGCAAGATGGCTCAGCTAATTTGCAACCTACCAAGGGAGGATACATAAACATTTTGATACTACACTACCAGTGCTGAATGTAGTACCATACGTTTCAGAATTCACAGTGCACAGGAACTGTACACTCATGAGCCACCGCTCAAATACAAAGCAAAGGGTTTATGCATTTCATCTCACAAGAGAGCACTTAGCAGTTTGAAAACTATTCTCACTAAACTCTCGTTTTCAACACAGAGCCCATCGAGGCCTACAAAACAGACAGCACTTCGTAGTAATTTTCTACAGCAGTGTTGGGGTACAATAAAATTAAAATTAGGCATCACTTCTTGTAAAAAATGAGGACTGTTAAGCAGAAGAAACTAAATTCTATGAACAAGCCATTATTCCATTTATATCGAGTACTGATCTCAAATTAAATTTTGTTGTAGTACTGTTTATTAGTAAGAATTCACAATAGTAGATTCCAGTAGAAGATGCAATTCTCGTTATTAGTTATGCACCCAGCTGCGAGTTAACAAGTTCACTGGATTTTGAGATAAACAGATATTGGTATACCGCAAGAGCAAAATATGTGTAGATGGAACTCTTGGCGTGACTGCATATTCACTATAATAGTTGTTGATAGACATGGCTCTGGGATGCCAGTTACTTTTTTTCAGCAGAGGGGACATGTGTTTACCTTCACTCATGAAAACTGAACAACTTGTGAAGAATAAGGTGAAAATTTACATTTCATCAGTAAAATCAGCTGTAGATAAGTGTTACGATGGTTATGACCATTGATGCACAGTGGATGACATATCCTCACCAAGATCTTGCAGATACAAACAATGCAAACAATGCAAAAATAGGACCAAGTCACATACATCAAGTACTAATATTTGTGCATGTCCAAGGAAAAAGAACTGTTTTTATTTACTCCATATTAAAAATTATGAGTGTGTGTGTGTGTGTGTGTGTGTGTGTGTGTGTGTGTGTGTGTAGGTTATATGCA
Organism: Schistocerca gregaria; assembly: GCF_023897955.1. Classification (NCBI taxonomy): domain Eukaryota; kingdom Metazoa; phylum Arthropoda; class Insecta; order Orthoptera; family Acrididae; genus Schistocerca; species Schistocerca gregaria. The sequence continues at coordinate 102,290,699 of NC_064920.1, forward strand.
ACATGTATGTGGTTATATCATTTATGTCATAGTACTGTGATCAAAGCCTCGAAAGAAAAATAAAAGAAACCTCTCCTTGGAAAGTGCAATACATATTATTTTGACTGGGATAAAACCTAACTAGCATGGTTGTGCTACTGTTACGTATGATCCTGAGAATAATCTAGTAGAACCTAGTACTGTAAATATGAGAACCTACAGAGTGGACCAGTAGGTCTTTATCTCTGATGTGTTCCACCAGCACTGTAGTTATTACCAAAGTGCTGTGAAACACACATATCAGCTCTGACAGCTTGACATTATTGTTGGCTACTATGTTTGGGGAGAGTCCACTGCAGAAACCTTACCTCATTATTAAAGCAGATATTCTCACCTGCAATCTGCCTATTGGCACAGAAGCACTTGGCACCTTGAGGAATGATTGTGTACATGTGGGAGCAGCAGTGATGCTTGGAGGCATTCATGCCTGCAAGTCACAATGGCAGTTAGCATTTCTATATCCTATATTTTTATTGGCACATTACATATTTTAGGTTATCAGGGTGACAGTTATTAAACTATACAAAATAAAATTGTCGTAACTTCTGAACAGTTTGCATTAGGACATTCAAACTGCACAGTTGGCCACGGGGCACAATGGGACTTAGTATGGACATGCGAATGTACATTTTTGTAGTCGGCCATTTGCACATGAAAATGTCATGGTACGCAGCCTTAGGGTACAGCACTTGTGATGGCCTACTATGTGAGCAATAACAGCCCAACTGCAGCTCAGAGGAAGTTTGCAACTGAGTTCAAGCTCAAGACAATGAGTCCAAGTGTGCCAATGATCAAGAATTTGATTCGCCAATTTGAGAGAACAGGTAGTGTTTGTGATGACAGTGTTGGCAATGGCAGTCATCCAGACAGGAGGAAATCAATCGACAGGAACTGCAACAAATTATTGTTCAATATCTGCATCTCCAAGCAAACAAAATTCAAACCCATCACTCATTATGCCCCAGGGTCATGAAACAGCTGTTGAGTTTCACCATCACTATTGTCCACAGAACTGACAAACAGGACTATGTGAATATGGTTGGGTTTAGTGGTGAAGCCCACTTTCATTTGGATGGATTTGGGGACTGAGAATCCGCATTTCATGATCGAGAAGTCTCTTCACCCACAACAGGTGACTGTGCTGTGTGCAGTGTAGAGTCATGGAATAAGGACTAATCATTGCAATATTCACTGATGGCATGGTGGCTACCAAATGGTACATGAAGGTTTTGGAAAATGATTTCATCCCTATTATCGAAGGTGACCCTGATTTTGACAAGATATTTTTCGTACACAGTGGTACTTCACTCCATTGATGCACAAGAGAAGTGATGCCCTGGAGGAGCACTTCGGGGACCACATTCGAGCTCTGGAGTACCCAGAGGCCACTAGCACAAGCCTCAGTTGGCCGCAATATATTCCGGATCTGAACACATGCAACTATTTTATGTGGGGCTATACTAAAGGCACAGTGAGCAGCAATAACCCCAAAACCATTGTTGAGCTGAAGACAGTCATACAGTTGGTCAGCAGATCATGCAGAATTTCACTATTATCTGTGCCACATCATTGCTAATGATGGCAAGCATACTTAACACGTCATAACCTACATCTGAATATCTGTAGTGACACTTGCACATTGAATAAAGTATGTGCATGCCATACTTTGTAATTAATTTACCTGTTTTCAATATAATTCAATAATAGTCACCCTGTTCTTTATGTTCTATAGATCCAGGGATGGAGAACACATGAAAGCAATACATTTACACAAATAAAGAAATACTAATGGTCCTTCTGTTGTTGTTGTGGTCTTCAGTCCAGAGACTGGTTTGATGAACTTTCCATCCTACTCTGTTCTGTGCAAGCTGCTTCATCTCCAAGTAACTACTTCAACCTACATTGTTCTGAATCTGCTTAGTGTACTCATCTCTTTGTCACCCTCTGTCTTTTACGCTCCACACTGCCCTGCAATACTAAATTGGTGATCCCTTTAAGCCTCATAAATTGTCCTACCAACCGATCCCTTCTTTTAATCAAGTTGTGCCACAAGTTCCTTTTCTCTCCTATTCTGTTGGGTAGCTCCTCATTAGTTATGTGATCTACCCATGTATTCTTCAACATTCTTCTGTAGCACCACATTTTGAAAGTTTCTATTCTCTTCTTGTCTAAACTATTTATTGCCCATGTTTCACTTCCATACATGACTATACTCCATTTAAATACTTTCAGAAAAGACTTCCTGACGTGTAAATCTATACTTAAAGCTAACAAATTTCTCTCTTCAGAAACACTATCTTGCCATAGCCAGTCAACACTTTATATCCTCTTTACTTTGACCATCAGCAGTCACTTTGCTCCCCAGATAGCAAAACTCATATACTACTTTAAGTGTCTCACTTCCTGATCTAATTCCCTAAGCATCAGCTAATGTAATTTGACTACATTCCATTATCCTCATTTTGATTTTGTTGATGTTCATCGTGTTATAACCTCCTTTCAAGACAATGTCCATTCCATTCAAATACTCTTAGAGCTCCTTTGCTGCCTCTGACAGAATTACCATGTCACTGAAAAACCACAAAGTTTTTATTTCTTCTCCGTGGATTTTAATTCCTACTCCACAATTTTCTTTTGTTTCCTTTACTGCTTGCTCAATATACAGATTGAATAACATTTGGGAGGGGCTAGAGCCCTGTCCCACTCCCTTACCAACCACTGCTTCTTCTTCATGCCCTTGAGTCTTATAACTGCCATCTGGTTTCTGTACAAATTGTAAATAGCCTTTTGCTCCCTGTATTTTACCCCTGCCACCTTCAGAATTTGAAAGAGAGCGTTCCAGTAACCATTCTCAAGAGCTTTTTCTAAGTCTACAAATGCTAGAGTCATAGGTTTACCTTTCCCTAATCTATCTTCTAAGAGAAGTCTTAGGGTCAGTATTGCCTCACGTATTCCCAACATTTCTATGGAATCCAAACTGATCTTCCCCTAGTTTGGCTTCTACCATTATTTCCATTCATCTATAAAGAATCCATGTTAGTATTTTGCAGCTGTGGCTTATTAAACTGATAGTTTGGTAATTTTCACACCTGTCAATGCCTGCTTTCTTTGGGACTGGAATAATTATATTTTTCTTGGAGTCTGAGGGTATTTTGCCTATCTCATACATTTTGCTTCAGATGGTAGAGTTTTGTCACTATTGGCTTTCTAAAGGTTATCAGTAGTTCTAATGGCATGTTGTCTACTCCTGGGCCCTTGTTTCGACCTAGGTCTTTCAATGTTGTGTCAAATTCTTCATGGAGTATCATATCGCCCATTTCATCTTCATCTACATTCTCTTTCATTTCCATAATATTGCCTCAAGTACATCGAACCCTCTATATACTCCTCCCACCTTTCTACCTTCCCTTCTTTGCCAAGAGCTGGTTTTCCATCTGAGCTCTAGATATTTGTACAAGTGGTTCTCTTTTTTTCCAAAGGTATCTTTAATTTTCCTGTAGACAGTATCTATCTTACCCCTAGTGTTTATGTCTCCACATTCTTACATTTGCCATCCCTGCTTAGCCATATTGCACTTCCTATCAGTCTCATTTTTGAGACGTTTGTATTCCTTTTTGCCTGCTTCATTTACTGCATTTTTCTATTTTCCCCTTTCATCAATTAAATTTAATGTTTCTTCTGTTACCCAATGATTTCAGCTAGCTGTTGTCTATTTACCTACTTTATCATGTGCTGCCTTCACTATTTCATCTCTCAAAGCCACCCATACTTCTTGTACTATACTTCTTCCCCTATTCTTGTCAATCAGTCCCTAATGGTCTCTCTGAAACTTTCTATGGCCTCTGCTTCTTTCAGTTTATCCAAGTCCTATCTCCTTAAATTCCTACCTTTTTGCAGTTTCTTCAGTTTTAGTCGACAGTTCATAACCAATAGGTTGTTTGTCAGAGTCCACATCTGCCCCTGCAAAAGTCTTACAATTTAAAACCTGGTTACTAAATTTCTGTCTTACCATTATATAATCAATCTAAAACCTTGGTGTCTCTAGGACTCTTCCACATATATAACCCTTTTTCATGATTCTTGCACCACATGTTAGCTATTATTAAGTTATGCTCTGTCCATAATTCTACCAGGCAGCTGTCTCTTTCATTCCTTACCCATTCCATACTCACCACCCACATTTCCTTCTCTTCCTTTTCCTACTATTGAATCACAGTTCCTCATGACTATTAAATTTTCATCTCCATTCACTATCTGATTAATCTCTTATCATACATTTCTTCAATGTCTTTGTCATCTGCAGAGCCAGTGGACATATAAACTAGAACTACTGTGGTAGGTGTGGGCTTTGTGTCTATCTTGGCTACAATAATGCATTCACTATGCTGTTTGTAGTAGATTACCCACACTCCTATTGTTTTATTCATTATTCCGACTCCTGCATTACCCCTATTTCATTTGGTATTTATAACCCTATATTCACCTGACCGTAAGTCTTGTTCCTCCTGCCACCAAACTTCACTAACTCCCACTATATGTAACTTTAACCTATCCATTTCTCTTTTTAAATTTTCTACATTACCTACCCGAATAAGGGATCTGACATTCCATACTCCGATCCATAGAATGCCAGTTTTCTTTCTCCTGATAACGACGTCCTCCTGAGCAGTCCCTGCCTGGAAATCAAATGGAGGACTACTTTATCTCTGGTATATTTTACCCAAGAGGATGCCATCATCCTTTAACCATACAGTAGAGCTGCATGCCCTCGGGAAAAATTATAACTGTTGTTTCCCCTCGCTTTCAGCCATTTACATTACTAGCACAGCAAGGCTCTTTTGATTAGTGGTAGAATGTCAGATCAATCAATGATCTAGACTGTTGCCCCTGTAACAACTGCCCCTCTTCAGGAACAAGATGTTTATCTGGCCTATCAACAGATATCCCTCCACTTAGATTGCACCTACGGTAGGGGTATCTATATTGCTGAGGCATGCTAGCATTGCCACCAGTGGCAAGGTCCACAGTTCAGGTAGGGGCATTCCTTCTATGTGCAAAATGTGAAAAGAAGTGGAATGGCTGTATTTGTTTTATCACCACTCAGGTATTTCTGACCTGTTCCATATACATCAATGATTGGTGCTAACCTGGTCAAACAATGAAAATTGCTTCTAAATTACTTTGTATTTGCACGAGTGTACTAGAAGACAAAACACCTACTTTAAAGAAGCCACTGCTTCTGCTGCTCTTACATTAATCAGTTGCTGTCTAACCCTTCAAACAAAGTGTTGGAATAAAACTGATAGCTTTCCAAGTTACACCATTTACTTCACATAAACAATGCAGTTACAAAATGTTCCCAAGTCTAAGTATTATAATAAATCAGATGTTAATAATGCATTTGCTTTATTTCTGAATCTTCAAATCCTCCTTGGTATATATCACCAACCAGTCGCCAACTTTTGCATTGGAATATTATATGTATTCCAAATCCCATATATCGATGCAACCTCTGTATGGAAATTCATTTAGATCCAGTATTGTGGTTGTGAATTTCACAACCTATCTTAAATTCACACTTGTTAATGAAGATGATGTTCTTTCACTCATGGCATACAGAATTTCAGTGATAACCCAGCTGTACAGTTCGCAGGCTGCTTAGAATCCACCTGAGCGGGCCCCCTGGGGCACTTAGGTTAGCCACTAAAGAAACACAGTTGTACGTGTGGTCACAAAGGACTGCTCGGCCTATTCTGTAATCTGTATTACTAATGTCCAGTCGACAGGTTAATGCTCCACTCAAACTGTGCATTTTATCTTATGTATGCTCTACAATGTACTAAGTTAAATAAATTGTTTGTGTTCTTAGTGTAGCAAACTTGGTGCCAAGTGAGGGTTTGGTTTTCTCCATGTATCACTGCCAGTGCTAGGTCACCTGACAAACATCTCAGTGGAAGAAATATTTGAACACATCACTGCCCAGCAGTGAGCTTTTGCAGTCCAGCATGCTCTCACCACTGCTCGAGTGGCATCTGCTTGTTTCAGCAGGTTACTCTCCTATCAGTGCAACTTTCGCCCTTTCCAGCATAAGACGAACCACTTGAAGATTGGAACTCCTATAAGACACTGTTATGCCAACATTTCTAGGTTTTTCATGTGGGTGATACTATCTTGTGCACAGATTTCTTTCCTGGTTTTCGCCGCACACTTGTCAGTTGTGACAACCTACACTTTTGCAAAAACTGTGTGGCTTGTTTGATAAAATGTGTCAGCTTCTCTCAACATATTACTGTGACAGAACACTGTAATTGTGTTGTGAGTAGATATTTTACCATTATCAGAAATACCCAAACCAATCCTGTGAACTCTGGGCTGCAAAATCACACAGGTTGAGCAATTGTCATAAATTTGTCAGTAGTACCCATCACGAATCTTACACTCATTACACAGTGAATGTTAGTCATCTCGCCCAGATAGAGGAGAGTATGAAGATGGTGTGAAATTTCTTCAAACATGGGAGAGTCAGAGGTACTGATGGACATACTGTATCACTGCAATGACTGTCAAGATCATTGACTTGTACGTGTTTACTAAAGTCACTGCAGCTCCTGTGTGTATTAAAGGACTGGCTCTGCTCCCCTGGCACAGGTTACATTCCAGCTAACCAATGTCCACGAAAGCTAAGTGACATTAGGGAGTTTGTTTTGACTAGAAAGAATTAGTGAAAATGCAACTCCGAGATTTTTACCTTAGCACGCACTCTTCCTGCATACTTTTGTTAAGCCAATACTTTGACCTCACAAGCTTTGAAGTGAAAGTACACTAGCAATCCTGTCTGCTGGTCAATATAATGTGAAAGCCTTGAAGTAAATATATGGGGTTACTGACACTGAGCTACTAACAAAATGTAAACCAAACCTATTTTAACTTTTCTGAGGATGCAAAGCTTGCTCTCTAGTTAACTTTGCTACATTTTCTGACAAACAAATATTACTGAGCAGAATGAAACAACAGTAAGTCCAAGATGAAATGAAAATACTTGAAGGATATACTGTTACTCATCACAGTTGGCATAGATCTCCATATTTATTTTTCACTGTACCTGTCCATGACTATGCCTTCTCAACGTGGTGAGAAGCAATATAACCTTTCCCCATTGCTAATAGTATTAAACAGTATGACAGTATTGTTCATACTGTAAACAACTTACGTTTGCAATTAGATTGTAGATGTGATCTACACGCACACACCCTCGTATTCAGCGGCTCTCTGGTGTGACTCCTGCATGACTGTTAGGTACTCTCCATTATTGATATTTATGTGGGTGCTTTCACATCTCTGTCCCTTTGTGAACAGGTTGCATTTCACCACAAAGCTCGAATGCTCTGGCAACCAGTAGAGCTCGTCCTCAAACAGCACCAGCCTTTTGTCTCTCTTTAGTTGTGGAACAAGAATGGGTTGGAAAAGCCTAGTATACATACACTTCAGTAAGCAACTGAGGAAATTTGAGACTTCACATAAATATCAACTGTAATGGGAATAAGTACTTTCACCATCACATCACTCAGGGTTTAGGTCTTAAGCTTGTTCTGTGACTACTGCATGGAATGCAGTACAAGGAGACATCTGTTACTGGGGGATGTGTGATCAGCATGTTATCAATCCATCCAGCCATTGTCAGACAAATCCTGGTGATGCTACTGCTGCTGCATTAGAACAGCTCATCTGGCCTCTAAGGTGAATGAACTCTGTTGCAGACGTCTGTAGCTCAGGAAGGTACCAGGAATTGAACCTTGATCATTCTGCACCCGAGTTAGCACCTAGGTTTGTGGCTACAGAGGTATTTGGGAACAGAAGCTATGATGGTTTATTGAACCAACACTGTTGCAATTTGTCATTTAAACAAAACATTCATCTCTGATGAAGGTTTCTTGGGTTTCCAGCTGGGTGGCAGCATTGATATCTTGCAACATTTTGGGAAGTGTCATCGAGTAGTAGATGGGTAGTATGTCACTTCCTGAAATATCATGAGATATCAAGGTTACCACCCGGCTGGCAACCCGAGGTACCTTCATCTATAGTATACACTGGGAAAGCCTACAGTCACATTCTTCTCTGGTCTCACGCCTTCCGTAAAATGGCCTTTGTGTGTATAAGTAAACCACATCTATTAGACTGAGTTCTTTGGCAACCAGGCACGTGAGCCCAATTCCGACAATGTGGATATTTGACTTGAGCAATTAGTGTCAGCTAAGGTTAACAACAGCATTCAAGTAACAAGAATTCTTCACATGTGTGATTACAATGACAATTGTGTGTGGCACATCATCTTGTAATGCATTGTGTTTTGGATGAGAGCGTAACTGTCATTTCATAACTGAGCTGTGCAACAGCACAAGTTCACTCACCTTAAAAAGTAATGGAATTCTCCCTCAAGGCTACACACTAAAGGAAGACTATGCTGGTATCTCATGAGCAAAGTTTGGAAGGGCACCTTTAAATTCTTACTGCTTTACAACAAATTATGCAGACAGTTTGTTGCACATGCGAACGTACACACCCACACACCCACACACCCACACACCCACACACCCACCCACCCACACACACACTCCTGAACATTACATAACATTTTCTTTTTGCTTTAACAGCAAATATCTAGTGCAAACAGAAACAGAACATTTTTGACAATTGTTCCACAAAAGTGAGTTAAAGGCAATGTGATACAAAGTACAGCATGCTTTAGATGTATATTGTGAATAAATTTTCAGTTTCCAACAAGTAACAATTAAGTTACATAGTTGGCTTTCAAATGCACTATGTAAAACATGTGATGAAAATAGAACAAAACGTGAACTAGTGGATTCCAGAGGGAACATATTATGGATTATCTGTGCTTCTGATTAACCATTCAGACTAGTCCACATTAACCTGGATAACGTGGAACTTTTGGTATAACACTATCAAGGTGTACTGTCCTGTCACTGCCAGCCCCGATGTGCAAGCCTCTTTACACTACTTGTATGAAGTGTCCAGTGTGGAGGGTAATTGGAATCTCACCTCCAACATGAACTCTGCTGTGCTCTCTGCACTGTCACACAGTGTCGATTCCAGGACCTCGAAGGAGGCGTCTGCCCAGTAGATGACACCATGCACCGTGTCCAGTGTCAGGCCACCCAGTGACCCCAGGCCTGACTGCACCAGAACTGTCCTTCAGAACTGTCCTTCATGCCTGCCCTCCTAATGCTGCCAACCTCTCTTTTTTCCACAAAGGTGTTTATTTCCATCCAAAATAGAAATACTGAACAGTCAGCACAGCTACATCCAATACTTCTGTTGCAGCATCTGTAAGGGATGAACAATACGTTATGCAATAAGAAATAGTTTTGCCCGACACAGGTTGATGGTAGGTAAAATCTTTTGTCAAGCAGCACTAAGGGTAAGAGTCAGGGAGTTCATGTTTTGAGCCTGTTGAGTCCTGGTGGAGATGGACCTGCCAAGTGAGTCCCCACTGCTGTGAGTTGACCCTCAACTGAACATTACAGATTTGTGACAAATGATATGTATTGGCATTTCTGACAAGTATTTTATAAAGGTTTCAAGTGTGCCATAGATGTACATTTGCATCTGCATCAACTGAAATGGCCACATGTTGCAGTGAAGATTAAGTGTGTTCACCATTGTTGTAGCTCGTGATGTAATACCAAGCATTCTGACACGACATGATTAACCGTAATTAGAACAGTGATGCAAAAGTAGTATCTGCCTAATGTTGTGTCCAAACAAAATATATGTCAAAATGTAAAACATTTTGATGTCTGTTAATGCAAACTCTTAATGGTTGTGTGAATGTTACTGACCAGCAGCACCCTAATTAGAAACTACTCCCAATGCAGCTAAATCCAATTAGCTTCTATTAGGCCTTGGTCGCATCAAAATTGAAGCTAGCCTGCTATTTTGGTTAATAACAAGCTACGTTATATTAATCTGAAGTGATTCATGTTTCAATCCTCAAATATGAAAGACATTTTCATCAGGCTGCCTTAAACTACTATTTCATTAAGTTAATTGTTGGATTCAAGTTTTGCCTATTGGCAGGCTCATCTATAGATGAAACTTCAAACTATAAACAAAGGTCTCCATATGTGCACCAGGCAGTCATTTGTCTAAAACAATGTCCTAATGATACACATTTTTGAGAGCCCGTCCAAGAAGGGTATGATACACACAAGGTGTAGCTACTAAAATGGGGCTGATGCTGTTAGAGAGAAAAACACATATGCCAAAGACAAACAACCAATAGCTGAAGCTTAATGTCTTCTCAGTGAAATTCAATGTGGTGTCTACACAAATCTATAAGACTGCGAACTTTGTGTAAAAGCTGTTATTTTGTTTTGCAGAAAAATGTGTAATAACAGAGCAATGAATGGTCACGAAACTTCATATGAAACATGGAAAATTTTTTACTGAGAACTATCTCCCTAAAAGAAGTGTATGCCAAAGGCACCACTCATGTGGGTGTATGGATGAAGGATTTGAAAGATGTCTGAGAAGTGGTTAAAATGACTCATGCTCAGGCCTCCCCTGAACATCAAAAAGCACATAATCTGTTCATTACAACCATAATTAGAGTATTTAATTGATTGGTGAAATTGTAGCAATTGAGAAGGGCTATGCAAGAGGTGTTCAGTGAATTCAAAAGTAAAGTTCTATGTACTGACTTGGCAGAAAATCCTAAGAAATGTTGGTCTTATGTCAAAGCGGTAGGTGAATCAAAACGAAATGTCCAGACACTGTGGCCAAAATGGTACTGAAACAGAGGATGACAGACTAAGTGCCAAAATACTAAATGTCTTTTCCCAAAGGCGTTTCACAGAGGAAGACTGCACTGTAGCTCTTTCTCTAGATTGTCACACAGATGACAAAATCGTAGATATTGAAATAGATGACAGAGGGATAGAAAAACAAAATCACTCAAAAGAGGAAAGGCCACTGGACCTAATTGGATACCAGTTCAATTTTACACAGAATACATGAATGAACTTGCCCCGCCACCCCCCCCCCCCCTTTCTTGTAGCAGTATACCATAGGTCTCTAGAAGAGTGTAGCATTCAAAAGGTTTGGAAAAGGGCACAGGTCATCCCCGTTTTCAAGAAGGGGAGTCGAACACATGTGCAGAACGATGGATCTATATCTCTAACATCTATCAGTTGTAGAATTTTGGAACAAGTATTTTGTTTGAGTATAATGACTTTTCTGGAGACTAAAAAGCTACTCTGTAGGAATCAGCATGGTTCTCGAAAAAGACGATCATGCGAAACCCAGCTTGCACTATTCATCCATGAGACTCAGAGGGGCATAGACATGGGTTCCCAGGTAGATGCCATGTTTCTTGACTTCCACAAGGCATTCAATACAGTTCCCCACATTCATCGAATGAACAAAGTAAGAGCATATGGACTATCAGACCAATTGTGTGATTGGATTGAAGAGCCCTAAATAACAGAATGCTGCATATCATTCTCCATGGATGGAAGTCTTCCGAAGTAAGAGTGATTTCAGGTGCACCGTAGGGGAGTTTCATAGGATATTCACAATATACATAAATGACCTTGTGGACAAAATTAGAAGTCCACTGAGCCACTTTTCAGATGATGCTGTAGTATATCGAGAGGTTGTAACAATAGAAAATTGTGCTGGAATGCAGGAGGATCTGCAAGAAATTGATGCATGGTGCAGGGAATGGCAATTCAATCTCAATGTAGACAAGTGCAATGTGCTGCAAATACATAGAAAGAAATATCCTTTATCATCTAGCTACAACATAGCAGGTCAGGAACTGGAAGCAGTTAATTCCATAAATTATCTGGGAGTATGCATTAGGAATGATTTAAAATGGAATGATTATATAAAGTTGATCATTGATAAAGCAGATGTCAGACAGATTCCTAGAAACTTCCACTTGTTATTAATTTTTGGTAGAGATACACAACAGGGTTTTCACGGAATAGTTTCAAACAATTTTATCATTGATTTATTCTTCTCCCTTGAATTCATTCACCAGACAAACATGGCAACCAGAAAACATTTGTATAGTAGACTTCTATTGGTGAGGATAGATAAATGAAGAACAAAAATAAAAATAAGTGGTGTTTCAAACATTAGGCACAAAATACGGAGCTGTGATGCTGGCCACTGTGCCACCACTTCAGTTGTACTTCTTACCCACTAAAAGGCACATAAAGTGCTTCAAACTTCGACTGCCATTTACCCAGAAATGTTAGACTGCCTACACATAAGTCAAGTGTGTGATTATTTTGACCCACTTCAAATGAAAAAAGTTTGTGGGGAAGTTAGGGCATGGCACTTCTTGTGTTCTCCTCACAAGATAAAAACTATCCTCAGCAATGTTGATGATGGTCTATGTCCTCAAAATCTGGGTGTAAATTGTATTCCATGTGAATATTACATCTATTATCTGTGGTAGACCCTCTGAACAGTCAGAAACCCGAGGGATATATCTGAATAAAACAGAGCAAAGGAGCTGTCACCAAGGACTGCCTTCAATATAATTGTGGAATTAAATATGAAACCAGTATGGTGGTGTTAACAGTCGCTGGGACCGCATAGTTTAGATATTGAAATAAACATTGGAAAACCTATTACACAAGTTAGAATGATCAATTTTAATGATACTTGGTATATGGCAGTAATTTTATTGTTGTCAGTAGCCATAATATCCACCTGAGTTAGAAAATGCTGAATTTGCAGTCAACAGAATCAGTGCTAGCTCTTAAAAAATGTTAATCAAATGACATAGTGCAGGTCATGAATATAAATTTGCTAAAAATAAGTGAGACCAAACAATAGTCGTGTCTGGTTGGAGTCCAAGCAGTGAGTCCACAACAGCAAAACTTGGAGCACCTGAAAGACAGCTTGGTCTATCAATGAAATACTGTGCACAAAGTGGAAGCTTGACAAAATGCTCAGAAGTACAGTTAACCATAAAAATGGGTGCATAGAAAGATCAGTTTTGTTTTGCTTACTTTGTTTTAATCAAATTTTTTCTGTTGTGACTTCCTCCTTACAAACAGATTTAATGGCATTGTCATCACAGATCCTCACTGAGCAAGTTTGGGCATTGCTGTCTGTGCTTTTAGTGTGAAGTGAAATATGGCTGTATCTAGTTGTTGTAGTTCCAGCTATGGCCAGGCCCAAGGTTTGCTTTGTGGAGTAATACATTAAAGCCCATTATACTTAATTTAAGCTGTGTGGTGACCAAGTGACACACAGAAATTATTTTCTTGTCTCCCTTTTGGGTTTGGGAGTGGGGAGTGCACTGGGCCTTAATAATAAAACTTGTGGATGTGGTAAGCCCTCCCTGGTTAGCACATGTTATACTGATATCAAAATATGAGGTTGAAAACTCTTTCATGACTAATATACTACCACCTAAAAAAGTAAAATTCAATTCTGCAAGTTGGTGAAGTGGAACCAAAGTCCTGCAAACTTAACCAACTCCATATTTTGGTTTGAATCTAGAGTTTTCAAAGTAAACTTTTGCTTGGGAAGTCTTGTCAGCATGACAAATATAGAAATTTCATTATGCAGTATTTACGTATCAATTGATGGTACATTCAAAAATCATCCTAGTCAAACAATCCACAATTACCAGAAAAGATAATAGGTCAAATTAACTTGGTGTCATGTTGAGATGCAGATTTTTTACTTCGGGTCTGTCCAAGAAATAGGTAATAAGACAAAATGTTCTACTACAGCTCAAAACCTATCTTCAGAAAGGGAAAAATAGTACAATAATATTTCTGAAACCTATAAATTTGTAGTCCAAAATTTGTCAACTACACTCAGTTCAACAGTACCATTGCGCACTCATGGCAATGAAAACCATGAAATACATCACGCAAATTTTCATCATATAATTTGGAGAACACTCTGATGCAACACATACAAACACTTTTACAGTATATGAAGTTTAGTGGGCATCTGAATCACGACAATCATAATGTGCAAATCTGAGACATGATTTTGGAGTAGCATTGCTTGAAAAGTCTGTAATTTAAAAGGAAACAAAATTGTTGAGTCTTGGATGACAAATTTTCCAGAGAACCTTCATGTAAAAATGCTGTACATTGCCTAGATTCCTTGGCCAAACTGATATACCAATAGCCACAATTCATATCAAAGAAGTGAGAAAGTTACATAGGTGAAAGTTTTGAAGAATTTCATCTGTGTTATATAGTCTGTCACTCTCTCTTACTACAGTTACAATTAACTTCCTGGCATTCAGAACCAAACTGACACCACCATTCATCTTCTTTAAACTACATGTGGGTTATTATACCTGCTGGTTGAAATTTCAGTTATCCCCCATGACACCATCTTTTGAATGTTTTTCTCTCATTGCTTGCTGCTTTGAAAGTGGAATAATATAAGGCTGCTTGGAAAACAGCTCATGATCCTTAATTATCCAATAAAAACCTTTTACAAAACCTGGGCTGTCTCAAAATGCCTTACAGTAGCTCAGAAGAATACCTTTTAGTTCCTCCCTTAGTTTATTTGTCAAAGATTCAATAAAAGTTTGGTGGATTTGTGATCAATTTGTCTATAAATATAAGACTACCGATGTTTCGGTCCCCTTTGCAAATGACCTTCTTCCAGGTGCTTTTGTTTACTGCTGTGTGGGAAACTTCTTTTTTCATATATTAAAAATGAAGACTCCAAGACTTACCAAGTGCGCACGCGCGCGTGCACACACACACACACACACACACACACACACACACACACACACACACACACACACACACACTTTTAAAGGCGTGTGTGTGTGTGTGTGTGTGTGTGTGTGTGTGTGTGTGTGTGTGTGTGTGTGTGTGTGTGTGTGTGTGCGCACTTGGTAAGTCTTGGAATCTTTGTTTTTAATATATTTTTCCCATGTGGAAGTTTCTTTCTATTTTATTTACAAACTTCTTTTTTCTATATACCTGCAGCCTTGGCTGTTGTCTAATTCTGATAGGCTGTTTAGGATGAAGGGGAGGAATGATAGAAATCTTTCTTGGTGTTGTTGCTATTTTCATTGGTAGAAATTCAACATTTAGATTTGTATTTGTATTACTGGTTGTGATTTATGGAAATTTCCTAATTGAAAACCCTGCGGCATTTGGGACATGGCATTGCATTCTTGAATTTTAGTGCCAGCCGATTCATGCCAGTAAGACGTAACCTAACCTTACCTCACCTAACGTATAGCCACTGCGGTCTCCCTTGGGGCTCTTTGGGTGGCTTCATGTTAGCTGTTGTCTGGTAGTGCTGTTATTGTTGGCAGCCAAGACATCGTAAGTTGGTGCCTATCTTCTCTGTTCATACTAGCCAGTCAGTTGACTATTTCCATCGCCTCTCTAATCTTCCTCCTGAAAGTAAGACGCAGCATGCTTGGTTACCAAAATCAACTGTTAGTCGCACTCATCCTGGTGCGCTGTCATACTCAGATATGTCTTTCGTGTACAAATAACGGTGTGCTGATGGGTCACCCAATCTTGCATACATACACTAATCCACATTCACACCTGATTTCATGAACTCCACCAGCATGTAGTTTGTCAACTGTGTGTTTGAATGAAGAACATCTTTTGTTGTGCCTCTGTTCTTTGTCCCCATACTTTGATCTATTCCCATCATTCCATAAGCATTGACAGAAAAAATGGACTTGAGGATTTGTAGTTCACCTTTTAGATGTTCCTCATTGCCAATCGTGAGATCCCTCTTGGTTAAAGTGTGCAGGGTGGATTTCATCTGTGTCAGGTGATATACAGATGAAGCATGCAGGTGCCTGTCAGTACAGTAAAGTAAAACAACAGTAATGGGTTGGGGGTTGGGTTGTTTGGGGAAGAGACCAAACTGTGAGGTCATCGGTCTCATCAGATTAGGGAAGTATGGGGAAGGAAGTCGGCCGCACCCTTTCACAGGAACCATCCCTGCATTTGCCTGGAGCAATTTAGGGAGATCACGGAAAACCTTAATCAGGATGGCCAGACGCGCGATTGAACCGTCGTCCTCCCGAATGTGAGTCCAGTGTGCTAACCACTGCGCCACCTCACTAGGTAACAGTAATGGAATGTAGTCAAATTAAATCAGACAATGCTGAGAGAAATAGATGAGGACATGCTAGACCAAATGTGGTAGATAAGTTTTGCTGTTCGTGTAGCAAACTAACAACTGGCAAAGTAGAGAGTATGTAAAATGCAGACTAGCAACAGCAAGGAAACTATCTCTGGCAAAGAGCAGTTTGTTAAAATCAGTTATTTCTAAATGACAATATTTTCTCAATTTCACTGTAATTTTGTTTATTATGTTGACTATTGCAATTTTGGCTATGGAGTAATTTTCAAGAGCAACAAGAAAAATAACAATTTTGTGGCACAATGTGATCAGATGTACAAAATGCAGGCAGCATGTAGTGTTATTCACTGCATCACCTGTCAGCATGTCTCATGGATATATACATACTGTACATGTGTTGTCAAATGTACTCTGATGTCTGTATATTGAACCAGATGTCTGGTCATGAAATGTGAGAACAAACCATATACAGATATTATACACAAAATGGTACACTTTGGATATACCTTTCCATCTGTGTCACAGACTAATGTCAACTGAGCAATGAGAGGTGGTATACAGTTGTTCAAACAAGAAATAACAGTGTGTTTAGCCTAGGAGAGCTCAGATACTGTTATTAGAGTCAGACTGAAAGACAAACCACTGTATATTTTAGTATACTTAAACACCACTCACAGATTAAGCTTCAGGTTTGCTCCGACTGAAAGACTGCAGCATAAAAGGCAGTTGTGAGAAGAGACATATGATAATGGGACATGTGATCATCCTGTCTCCAATCCCTGAGGCCATTATTGCCAGTAGTTGAATCCTGTTGTTGCCATTTCTTCTTTATTCAAGTAGCTCATCATTTGGCCTCATGATCTGAGTGGCACCTTTCGAGAATGCCTTACCTCAGAGGGGGGAGGGGGGGGGGGGAAATCTGAGGAGGTACTGGGAATCAAACCCAGGTCCTTCCACACTGAAAGCAGTGAAGCTAACAGTTTGGCTGCACACTGTGTTTCTTAGTGACAAAGATAGTCTTTGGTATCGTGGTGCCACATCAAGGATATGAAATAGGTGATTTATTCAGTCTAGCACTTGGTTAAACTACAAATGGGTTACCATACCTGTTGGTTGACCTTTCAATTATCCCCATGAGACCATATTTTAATGTTTTTTTTTCTCACCACTTTTTTTTGAAAATGGAATAATATATTGCTGCTTGGGAAACAGTTCATGATCCTTCAACTTTATTTTGCACTGAAAATGTTTTACCAAACCTGGCCTGTCTAAAAATGCCCTACAATTGTTCAAAAGAATGCCTGTTAGTTCATCCCTTTGACTATTTCTAAAACATTCAATAAAATTTTAGTGGGTTTGTGGCTGCATTGTCAATAAATATAAGACTACCGATGTTTCAGTTGCCAATGCAAGTGACCTCCTTCCGGGTGCTTTAGCTTATCGCCGAGTGTGAAAGCTCTGTTTCCTATATACCTGCAGACTTGACTGCTGTCTAATTCTGATAGACTGTTTAGGATGAAAGGGAGGGATGATAGAAACCTTTATTAGCGTTTTCATTATTTCTTTTCATTGGTGGGAACCAGACATTTTGATTGGTATTTGAAGTACTGGTTGCGATTTATGGAAATCGGCTAATGGATAACCAGATGGCAACTGTGACATTGCATTGTTTCCTGAATTTTAGTCTTTAGTCATCATATGCCAGGGAGACTTAACCTAACCTTACCTAATCTACAGCCAGTGTTGTCTCCTGTGACTGTGTGTAGCTATCGCCCCGTAGTGCTGTTATTGCTGGCAGCCAAGACATCGGAAGTCGGTGCCCACCTTCTCTGTTCATATTGGCCAGTTGGATGACTATTTCTATTGCCTCTCTAATCTTCCTCCTGAAAGTAAGAGTGTTTCAGCAGTATGCTTGGTTTTCCAAAATCAACTCTTCTAGCCTCACTCATCCTGGTGTGCTGTCATACTCGGATATGTCTTTCATGTTCAGATAGTGTTGTGCTGATTGGTCGCCCCATCTCACATACATACACTAATCCATATTCGCACCTGATTTTGGGAACTACCAGCATGTAGTTTGTCAAGTGTGTATTTCATTGAACGAAGACCATCTTTTATTGTGTTGCTGTTCACAATTGTTTTTTGATGCCTGCTCAACAGAGAATTTTTCCCACCAGTTCAGTGACACATTGAACATATGGTAGTAGAGCTATGTTTTGTGCTTCCTTTGGTTATCTTAAATTGTCTTCATTCTTTGTCCCCATACTTTCATTCCATAACAATTGGCACAAAAAAAGGGTTTCAAGTTTTGTAGTTCACTCTTTAGATGTTCCTCATCACCGATCCTGAGAGCCCTCTTGGTTAAAGTGTGCAGGGCAGATTCCTTCTATGGAGGGTGATATACAGATGAGGCATACTGGTGCCTGTCACTACAGGTTGGCTTATGTTTTCTATGGCCCAGTTTACCATCAGGATTTGTGTAAAGTTCCACATCAAGGAAAGGCAGCACCCGATTTTTTTCCATCTCCATAGTTAATTGGATTTGGCGAGCTGCTAGTTGAGGTCCTGGACACTTCTCTTTAAAAAATCATGACTATCCACCACTGTATCATACAAATTGAGTACCAACTGCTGATTTATTAAGGAATACAGTACTAAAATGTTTCAGCCACACTGCAGTTAAAATTAGGGTAGAGTCAACCATGATCTTACAACAAAAGCAGCAATTTTGAATTAAATCTATTTACCAAAATCATTTAAAAACTCCACAGGCGTCAAACCTCAGTGGAATGAAAATTTATCTTCAAATATTATGTTTAATTATCATGTTAGTAAAGAAACACTAAAACCTTCATTCAACTTCATTCTTATTGCCATACTTAATGGTGACAAGAGAGTTGAAGAATTTGCAATCAATCAAAATGGATTACAGAACTGCTGAGCTTGGCAGGCAACAAACATATGGCATTTAGTTAAGTTGGTCACATGACCCATGGCAACACTTTCTTTGTCGAGATTTAGCATCCCTGAATGTAGTGCTGAACTGCATAGCCAATTGGAAATAACCACAGTATATTCATTCACTTAACTCTTTTATAAAAAATGAAGTTATCATACAAGTAGCGTATGCTTCACATTTCAATCTTCTACTTAGTTTCCCTGTATTTATCATATAGTTGGACAATCAAAAATCCAGAATGGAATGTAACAATACGAGAGAAGGAAAGTAGCTACTCACCATATAGAGGAAATGAGAGAAGGTGCAAAGGGGGAAGTGGGTAAGTAGCAGAAAGAGAAAAATAAAAGTAAAAGACTGGGTGTGACGGTGAAATGATGGCTGTGTAGTGCTGGAATGGGATCAGGGAGGGAGCTGGATGGGTGAGGACAGTGAGTAATGAAGTTTGAGACCAGGATGGTTATAGGAACATAGGATGTATCGCAGGGAAAGTTCCCACCTGCGCAATTCAGAAAAGCTAGGTGTTGGTGGGAAGGATCCATATAGCACAGGCTGTGAAGCAGTCATTGAGATGAGGGGTGTCATGTTTGGCAGCGTGTTCAGCTACAGGGTGGTCCACTTGTTTTTTGGCCACAGTTTGTCAGTGGCCACTCATGCAGACACATAGCTTGTTGGTTGTCATGACTACATAGAATGCAGCACAGTGGTTGTAGCTTAGCTTGTAGATCACATGTAGCCCTGCCTTTTATGTGATAGGTAATGTTAGCGACTGGACTGGAGTAGGTGGTGATAGGAGGATGTATGGGACAGGTCTTGCATCTAGGTCTATTAGAGGGGTGTGAGCTATGAGGTAAGGGATTGGGAGCAGGGGTTGTGTAAGGATGGATGAGTATACTGTGTAGGTTCAGTGGATTGCAGAATACCACCGTAGGAGGGATGGGAAGGATGTGGGTAGCACATTTCTCATTTCATGGCACGATGAGAGGTAATCAAAACCCTGGCGGAGAATGTAATTCAGTTGCTCCAGTCCTGGATGGTATCGAGTTATGAGGGGGAATGCTCCTCTATGGCTGGACTGTGGGAGGTGGTGGGATACTGGAAAGATAAGTCACGGGAGATCTGTTTTGTACAAGGATGGAAGAATAACTATGGTCAGTTAAGGCTTCAGTGAGACCCTCAGTATATTTAGAGGAGGACTGCTCATCACTGCATGTGCGACAACTGAGGGTGGCTAGGCTGTACGGAAGGGACTTCTTGGTATGAAATGGGTGGCAGCTGTCGAAGCTGAGGTATTTCTGGTGATTCGTAGGTTTGATATGGACGGAGGTACTGATGTAGCCATCTCTGAGGTGAAGGTCAACAGCTAGGAAGGTAGCTTGTTGGGTTTAGAAGGACCAGGTGAAGCAAATGGGGGAGAAGTTGAGATTCTGGAGGAATGTGATAATGTGTACTCACCTTCAATCTAGATTTTTTTATTTCTCTTATTTTCTCCCCCCTCTGCTCCTCTCTTACCCTCTGTCTAAACTGCAAAATTTCACTGTCTGCCACTCCCACCATACTATCCATCCCCCTCCCCATTCAAGCCTTCTCCTTACCCCCACCCAGTTGCCACTCCCAAGATGCACTGGTGCGGCTGCTTGCAGTGTAGTTTCAGCTCTCTGAGACTGCAGATGTGTGTGCAAGTTGCACTTGAATGAGTGTGTGTGTACGTGTGTGTATATGTCCCTACTGCTGACAAAGGCCTTAATGGCCAAAAGCTATGATTGTGTGAATCTTTTTATTGTGCCTATTGCGACTCAGCATCTCTGCTATATGGTGAGTAGTAACCTTCCTTCTCTCGTATTGCTATCGTATAGTTGAGCTTGTTATCAATGTTCAGTCTCAGGAATTGAGAAGCATCTACTCCTAATATTTTCTTATTTTTACATTTTATGCACACAGAATCTCACATCTTCTATGGCGTGTAAATCTAAAGTATAGACATGCAGAGAAAGACAATTGGATTCAAATCAGTCAGTAACTGCAAAAAATTAGTGGCACTATTTAATTCATCTTCTTTCTGATCAAGCCAATGTTCATTTCACTGATACACACTGCCACAAAGTAAAAATGCTTCATAAGTATTTCAACAACGGGTATAAAATTTTGTATCACACAGCTAGTTGCCATGGAGTCTGAAGATGTGCGTGGGGATACATTTTCAAATGGGTTACTGAATTTGCAATGTATCTCCATTCATATTATGACTCCCAGTTTCTGTAACATACAGCTATAACTATATCATTAGATCAGAATGAACTGGATCTTATTCACACAAATTAGTAACATATGCATGAGAGAACTGCTGAACCACTGGTTAACATGTACCCATGGTGTTGTGATCACAGTTACACTTCCTGATAAATTAAAACCATGACTGAACTGGAGAGAGACTTAAACCTGCCACCTTGTCCTACACATGCCACACTGTTTCCAACAGAGATATGTCAGCATGGCATGCATTTCACTCACAGTTTTGTTTGCATTAGCTTACCTCTCCTTTTTTGCTAGCCATGAGTAGTGCTTGGATACTCGATCAATTACAGGACTGCCCACAAAAGACAGAGTTATCAGTTTGCGTCCCATTATGTTACACAGTTTTAATCTTCCAAGATGCCTAAAAACAAGACGCACTATGCTGCAGAATGAATTTTTTAAAATTTCACCTAGGATGAGCCCATTAAAAATTAAAGGAGGGCAGTTGTTGCCACTCCTGATGCTGATTTATGAGTATCAAACAACTGGTTGCCACTCAGAAACTGGGTATTTCTGAGAGTGATAGAAGATCACCTCATTGCAATGAGGAAGGCAGAAATATACTCTGAAAGAGTAAAGAATCATGGACAAAAGCAGGAAGTTTGTGGATCAAAATGAGGCCATATCTCACCTTACATTTGGGTGTAAAACTAAGGAGGAAATGTAGAAAAAGGAATAGTGAAATGATCACATTATAATTCACCAGAAGATATGCTAGTAGCATCAATTATTGAATGACATTCCTTCATGCTTCAGATAAGATTCTCTCACTGTGACAGTGAATGAAAAGTTCAACTTTACTGGAACTGTGGAATAATAATCAATAAAATAGCCTAATTTAATTGATATGAGATAATAGCAATAAAGCTAAGTCAAATCCCTAACAGATATCACTACCCAACTCTCATAACCTGCAAGCAACCTGCTTCATGAAGACAGGCAAGCAATGATTTGGCAGGTGAGGAAACACAAAGTTGTACAAATCACTGATGTGGCAGTATTGGATACTGGTGCTATCCAAAAGTGGACTGTGAAGAGCTTGAGAAGAGCCTCACACTGCATTCTTTGCTCTGTTGACAGCTGAAGTAGACAGTTGTACTAAACAACTGTAACATTTGTGTTTCTTTTGGGATATATCACAGTTAATGATAACTTGTTTCTGAGGGAGTTAGTACATTAGTTGGTACATTAGACTCATTTGGGAGGAGAAGAGTTCAAATCCTTAGCCAGCCAGCCAGCCAGCTAGCTAGCCAGATCTAGGTTTTCTGAAATTTCCTTAACTTTTCCAGGCAAATGCCAAGATAACTTTATTGTGATTGGCATGACATTTCCTTCCCTACCATTCCCTGCCCCGAGTTTAATGCACCTAGCAGTTGATAAGACTAAACTCTACACCTTTACTATCAAAATTTTGTTGTTTAAACCATTGTTGTGAGCCATGGTGTACCTTTTCTGGCACACCAGCTCTTTGTGTGATGACACTATCAATTACATGGCTGTACTAGCATCTTTGTCCCATTTGTGATCTCTCAGGTGTTTCACACTCGCGGCAGTTGGTGTAGGTCTCTCATGGGGCACAAGAATGTGCTTGAGTGGACAAAAGAGGAAAAGTGTATGTTTGGGCAGCAGCAGCATGCTGGGTCTACTTCATAAGATGGTTGCAAGTTTGTGGTTAACCTACCTGATGTCAACTCTGGGCACTGTTCGTTGCATTGCCTTGGTGCCCGTTTTATAGGAGAGACCCATCCCTGGAGATCATCTTGACCAATTCTCTCCATTGCAGGTGTAAGTGATTTTGGTGACTTCATTTTGTTGAGCCATTTGTGTTGCAGTGAGTTTACTTGTTGCTTGGTTGCCCAAATGTATGCATTGTTGAAGTAAGAGCAGCTGACAAGGTGTGTGACCACATGGAGATCAGCAGTTACAACCTTTTTTCAAAAATCTGCTGATTGCATTAGTATTAGGAAGCTGATTAGCATGATGTCTGTGTTATATTTTGGATTCTTGGGACAATATCCAAAAGTTTATGTATTGTCTGTATGAGATTTTCTGTGGATTTTGAATGGCATCAAGTCAACATCCTGTGGGTTACTTATATGCGTGCATTTATTGGGAAGACCTCACTCAGTTAGTAGTAAAGACTTCTATTCTGTAAAGCTAGCCATTTATATGTAGTTCCTTTTTATACATACATTCATTTTAATGCACTAACTCTGTATTAGAGCAATTGCTTCTTCATTTATATTGTTATTTATTAATCTCTTAACTTATATTAAGAGATGTTTGGTTGGTGTTTGCTGTGTCTTCTGCAGTCTGTTGGTTTTCTGGGAGCTGGGGTGTGTGGGAGCAGTGTGATGTTTCACTTCGGTGCACAGAAGCTGTGACATGTCTATTGGAAAGTGGCTCCCAGCTGCATGCCAGCATTTAGGTGTTGTTTTGGATGGCTGGTCTGCTGCACCAGGCACTTTAAGTTAAGTCATCTTTTGCCCAGGGCAGCCTGGCATCACTGCTTGTTTGGTAAACATCTACCGTGTTTGATGTATGTTAAAAAAAAAGTTTTTTTTTTAATTGGTTTGGAATGAATTGTATTAATTGGTAACTTGTTATGCTGCTTTCGTTATTTGGGTTCTTAATGAACTGTTGTTTTTCATAAATCACATCATATTGCAAATTATTGCTCTTTTAAAGAAATGTGACACAGATAATTTTTTTAATCACCTCCACATTGTAATTTGTTGTTCCTTTAACTGTTGAAATCATTGTAGCTCATCTCTTTAAGACAGTTTTGGTAACTGTATTTTGCTGCCTTGCTTGAGAAACAAGATATCTGTGAAATTTGGTATTGTCTTAAAGATGGCCATGTGTTTATTGTTTCTTAGCTGTTTTATAGATGTCTTGAATAAATTGTTAATTCATTGATTTGG
Source organism: Schistocerca gregaria (assembly GCF_023897955.1). Taxonomy (NCBI): domain Eukaryota; kingdom Metazoa; phylum Arthropoda; class Insecta; order Orthoptera; family Acrididae; genus Schistocerca; species Schistocerca gregaria. The sequence goes on from NC_064920.1 coordinate 102,315,053, forward strand.
TAGTAGTTGTGTTTAAGGAGTAACATTACAGGGCTGTGACCTTCCATGCTAAGTGTACCCCTCATCCCATCTTCCACAGTAAAGTAAAAAAAAAGTGAGCCAATATGTAATAACATTAATATTAACAATAAATTATTATTATTTGTTTCTTATCTCAGACATTATGTCTGGTCAGAAGTAGAGAGCGATGTGGACCTTGATGAAGAGTGACTTCCTTTTAACTGTACGGTATATGTTATATTGCATTTAAGAACTTTCGGGTAATTGAACATGTATCAATAATTACGGATTTCTGTAGTTGTATAGACAAGTTTGTATGTAGCTGTATTGCATTGATGTACTGGTGGATATTGTGTGGTATGACTCCTGTAGTTGATAATATAATTGGTATAATGTCAACTTTATCCTGATGCCATATATCCTTGACTTTCTCATCCAGTTGGATGTATTTTTCAATTTTTTCCTCCTGTTTTCTTTTGTATATTTGTTGTATTGGGTACGGATATTTCAATTAGTTGTGTTAATTTCTTAAATTTATTGGTGAGTATGATGTCAGGTTTGTCATGTGGTGGTGTTTTATCTGTTATAATGGTTCTGTTCCAGTATAATTTGTATTCATCATTCTCCTGTACATTTTGTGGTGCATACTTGTATGTGGGAATGTGTTGTTTTATAAGTTTATGTTGTAAGGCAAGCTGTTGACGTATTATTTTTGCTCCATTGTCATGTCTTCTGGGGTATTCTGTATCTGCTTGTGATGTGATCTACTGTTTCTATTTGTTGTTTGCAAAGTCTGCATTTATCTGTTGTGGTATTGGGATCTTTAATAATATGCTTGCTGCAATATCTGGTGTTTATTGTTTGATCCTGTATTGCAATGATGAATCCTTCCATCTCACTGTATATATTGCCTTTTCTTAGCCATGTGTTGAATGCGTCTTGATCGATGTGTGGCTGTGTTAGATGATATGGGTGCTTGCCATGTAGTGTTTTCTTTTTCCAATTTACTTTCTTCATATTTGTTGATGTTATGTGACCGAAAGGGTTATAGAAGTGGTTATGAAATTGCAGAGGTGTAGCCGATTTATTTATGTGAGTGGTTGAATTGCGTATTTTGCTAGTTTCTGCTCATTCTAGAAAGAACTTTCTTAAATTGTCTACCTGTCCATAATGTAGGTTTTTTATGTCAGTAAATCCCCTTCCTCCTTCCTTTCTGCTTAATGTGAATCTTTCTGTTGCTGAATGTATGTGAAGTATTCTATATTTGTGGCATTGTGATAATGTAAGTGTATCTGCTTCTAGGTCTGTGTTACTCCATTTCACTACTCCAAATGAGTAGGTCAATATTGGTATAGCATAAGTATTTATAGCTTTTGTTTTGTTTCTTGCTGTCAATTCTGTTTTCAGTATTTTTGTTGGTCTTTGTCTATATTTTTCTTTTAGTTCTTCTTTAATATTTGTAATATCTATTCCTATTTTTTGTCTGTACCCTAGAGATTTATAGGCATCTGTTTTTCCCATTGCTTCCATGCAGTTGCTGTGGTTATCCAATATGTAATCTTCTTGTTTAGTGTGTTTTCCCTTGACTATGCTATTTTTTTTACATTTGTCTGTTCCAAAAGCCATATTAATATCATTGCTGAATACTTCTGTTATATTTAGTGATTGGTCGAGTTGTTGATTTGTTACTGCAGTAGTTTCAGATCCTCCATGTATAGCAAATGTGCGATTTTGTGTGGGTATGTTCCAGTAATATTGTATCCATTATTTGTATTATTTAGCATGTTGGATAGTGGGTTCAGAGTAAGGCAGAACCAGAAAGGACTCAATGAGTCTCCTTGGTATATTCCACGCTTAATCTGTATTTTATGTGATGTGATATTATTTGAATTTGTTTGGATATTAAGTGTGGTTTTCCAATTTTTCCATTACCATGTTTAGCAACTGTATCAATTTAGGATCTACCTTGTATATTTCCAATATTTGTAGTAACCATGACTGGGGTACACTATCAAAAGCTTTTCGGTAATCAATGTATGCGTACTGTAGCAATCTTTGTTTAGTTTTAGACTGATATGTTACCTCTTCATCTATTATCAGTTGCTCTTTACATCCTCGTGCTCCTTTGCAACAGCCTTTTCGTTATTCATTTATAATTTTGTTCTGTGTTGTTTGTGTCATTAATTTCTGTGTAATGACAAGTTAATATTTTGTATATTGTTGGTAGGCATGTTATGGGGCAGTATTTAGCTGGGTTTGCTGTGTCTGCTTGAGCTTTAGGTTTCATATAAGTTATTCCATGTGTCAGTGTATCAGGGAATGCATATGGGTCTGCTATGTAACTGTTAAATAACTTAGATGTGAATGTGTTGAGGTGAACTTCTTTAGCCAGAAATTTGCTATTTTATCTTTTCCAGGGGCTTTCCAATTGTGAGTAGAATTAATTGCTTTGGTGACTTCATGTTGCAAAATCATCACTTCAGGCATTTGTGGTATCATCTTGTATGTGTCTGTTTCTGCTTGTATCCACCGTGCATGCCTGTGATGTTGTACCGGTTTTGACCATATGTTGCTTCATAAGTGTTCCATGTCTGTTATGTTTGGTGGATTGCCTATTTTGATGTGTGTGTTATCTGTTGTCTGGTAAAATTTCTTTTGGTTTGTGTTGAATGTTCGGTTTTGTTTCCTTCTATTTTCACTTTTTTTGTATCTTCTAAGTCGTTTTGCCAATGCTTGTAATTTCTGCTTGTTTTCGTCTAATTGCTGTATCACTTCTTGTTGTGAGATTTTACCTAACCTTTTTCGTTTCTTTCTGTCATTTGATGTCTTATAAATTGTGTTAGCTGTCCAATGTCTTTTCTCAGTTTTTCAATTCTGATCTGTAGCCTGTGTTGCCATGCTTGTTTTGTGGGTTTCTTCTGTGTGTTGGTTGGTTCTGATCTCAGCCTAGTGTGTATATTTAGTGTAGTGAGTACTCCTATATAAACCAGTAGTTGTAACTCTTCCATAGTCGTGTTTTCATTTATTTTGTTGTGTATGATTGTGTTTAGTTTTTATTGTTGTTTCGACTTGCGGGCTATTTGGCAGTCTATGCAAGAATGGTCTAATGTCTGTATTCGTGTCTTTGTATTCTATATACGTCAGCTGAAATTTTTCTTCTATATCTAACATGCGAGTCACTTCGTGTTCTATTTGTACTTGTTCTGGTGGCAGTCTTAAGATTTCGTTTTCCTCTCTTTAATTGACGTGTGTGTTCTTTGTTTGTTTGCTTGCTCTGGGATGTTTTGAGTCCATTACTGTATTTTCTTCTTCTGATTGCACATTATTTTGTTCCAGTATTTGTTTTACTTGTTTGATGTTTTCTAATTTTGACTGGGGTATCCTGTTATTTTTGATTATTATACAGATTTGATCAGCTAGTCGTTCTGTTAAAAATTTTAATTCTGGGCATCTGGTAATAAGTGTTGTGTATACTTGTGATCTGTATCCAGCTGTGTTGGTTCCTAAGTTTGTTGCTTGGGAGTAACAGAACATGAGGTGTCAATTAACTTCATCTGACCATCTCATCCTCTGTCTGTTTTCCTTCTAGGGGCGTTGCAGGAAGCATATCCTGCACAACACCTCTATTTGGATTTAAATCATTTTCCAGTTGGCTAGCAGTGTCGTTACCATTGTGGGCGGCCATAGGGTTCAAGCGCCGTCCCCGATCATGATGGTGCTTGGCCAAGGTTTCCTTAGTTGTGTCCTGAACCAACTAATCACAATAAAAGGGGGGTTAGCCCTATTAGTGGTTTGTTCTTTTCGTCACCTTTTATGACTGGCAGAACATGCCTGAGGCCTATTATTATTATTGTTATTATTTTCAGTTCCTGAGTAACAAAACAATGTCTATGGGCACAGTTGTTCAAATGCAAACTTATCAGTACACACTACAGAAAAATGTTTTTGTAATAAACAGCCGCACAAGTTTCCCCAGATGTTCCAATAATTGCCAGTTCTGAATGGTGTGAAATTCAAGCCTAAGTTCATCTCACTTTCTGACAGCAAAAATGCTCAATATTACTGTGTGGCTTGCAGTTTCTATATCAGAAAATACCAGTTGTCTGTAGTTAGAATTTGCAACTTCTAACAGTTATACTAATGGTCTCACCACTTACATAGCCAGCCCTGAACAGCTGTTAAATCCTGTAGTGCTTCTTTCTTTCTCTGATTTTGAACAGTGCTATGGACAGTGATACCATGCATATGAAGTTCTATAATAACATAATGAATGAGCAGCTGTGATATCAGTTTAAAATAAGTATCTGTTGACAGTGCCTGCTTTGTAAGTGATATTACAAAATAATACATGTTTTGCTTCTGTAAACAATGAGGACCTGAGTTGAAACTTATACCAAACACTTGACATTGCGTAAGATATCAAGGACAACAAAGAAATCTGAGAAGATGTACACTGAAGATGTTGCAAAATGTCCCAATCTTCTTGCAGTGGAGTAAGAGTTTCTTAACTTTTACCTATGTGTTGATGTGAATCATGTTATACTTGTTGCTAAAATGTTACCCAACAGCCATTTGTTTAAAACTAGATATATTGCTTAATTTACTTAACTAATAAGTTATAGATGCGCTTTCTTGAACACTTGATCAAGAATATGCAAACATTCATATCATAATTCATCTTCTCCATCACTATGTTTGCTGTTAAAGGTTCCCATAATCTATTTTAACACGAAAAAAAATTCAGAAAAAAGTTAAAAGATGTTACCGCTCAAAGCAGCAAACTACCAAGTATGGTTCATTCATATCTTATGTAGAGATGATTTTTGAAAAATGGCAAATGAAATTTCAAGTATTACAAAGCTTTTTCTTCAGGAAAGCTGAATCATAAAATACAATTATGGCAGTCATCGTTAAGAGTCTGCATCCATTTGATAATTTCAGTTATGAAGTCCGAGTCAGTGCCAAAGCAATTGTTGCTACCTTTGTCAGGTACTATATCCTTACATTTAAGTTTAGCAGTCAAAATCACATGCTAAGAGACTAAACCATCATGGCAACTGGACATAGAAAACACACAATTTATATACCACACTGCGGAAACATCAGGTTATTAGAGCAAAATTACTTATTCAGTTAACATCAGTAGCCTCACACTGATGAAAAATCTTTGTTCTGCCATTAGCAATGACAGTGGGGAATTGTTGGCCATACAGTTCATGATGTAGTATTTTCATTTAGAAAATTTAAGTTACGGGCACCACCTGCAATAACAAGTGTATGTTTCCTAGATTGACCAAACCATAGGATTTCTCTGAAGTAAATTTTGTACTATGACTGTAACAATGACCATAAAGCTCAGAGACTTCATTTGATAAGAGATATACTGTATAATGTACACCTTATTCTGGATTTTCCATAAGTATATTTTGTGAAATGTTAATTATGTGACTTCCCTATTTAACGTGAGGCAATATACTGACTTTCCCACCTGTCTCAGCAGACAGCATTGTTCCAAGAGCTCTCCATTCTTTCCTAACATTACAAAGCCATTTATAAGGTGCTTCTTTCCTTGGCCTCATATCACAGCATTATCTTCTCTGGCACATCCTCTGGAAAATTTGCTGCTGCAGCCATGCTCACTCTCGCTTCTCCCAGGAACACAACAACAACTAACCTTGCAGTTGCTCCTCCACACTTCCATGCTGAACAACCAACATACACTTCCACGTGTTATACCCAAATCCGTTCGCTGATATCACATGCAGTGACAGTGAATGTAGAGCACAGGGCACAAATGGACTATGACACATAGTCCACTCCTACTCTCAATGGTATCTATCAACAGTAGAGTGCCACAGCAATGTGTACATTGCTAAATGAGAATCCTTCACACAAATGAACAGATCAATAGGCATTGCATAATAATCGTATACCGTTATCATGTCATGTCAGTACCTCAACGTCTCCGGGGACACCAACTTGAAGAAGCACTGTCCATGTATTTGGAGAGACTTTCATATCTGTAGGAAGCTGAGGGTTATGTCAAAGGTAGAGGACCTACTGCCAAAAAGGCCTCAGCCAATGTATCAGACTAAGAGTGTCCCCCAACATCCCATCTTCCCTATCCACTCCTAGTCCTATCTTATTCCCTGACCCAACCGAAGGTGTGATGCAATTAATGCTGAGGGGTGTGTGGCACATGGGTAGATGTGTCACAAATGGAGCCTCAGGGATACCGGGCGACCTCCCTGAGTAATTAAATTAGCCTTACTCTGCATGGGGTATTTGTGGTGTAGACCTTCTAGATCCCCAAATCTTGTGGGACCAACATGGACACAACTACAGAAAAAGAAACTGAGGGGCAAACTGAGACCTCAGGTACCCAACATTGTTGACTGAACCGATGGAAGGCACTTCCACTACTGGATCAGAGTCTAGACCTGAGCCAGAAATGGGAACTGTAACAGAAGCTAGACCAGATTAAGTTCAAAGGCTTGTCTGGGGCCCAAAGGAGGAAGCTACTCAGGGAACAGAGGGAAAAGGAAAGGAATGGCTTCCTAAACACAAGTGGAGGGAAGTAAAGGGACTAGAACCCAAGATCCCCAGGAGAAAAACTGTCTCAGGTTGAAGGGGCACGCAGACCCCCACAACATCGAAGACAGGCAGTAAGCTGATAAGGGAGGAATCGAAGACTCCTCCTCCCTGGATAAGTGAGTCCAGAAAAAACCAAGGTAAGAAATAGGGAAACAGACCTATAGCACTGCAGTCTTGGTTTTTAGGACGGCATTTATCCAGAAAGGTTATCCACTGGCGGCCATCACCTCGCATCAGGAGGAACTTGTAGAGATGGCCCTCTTTGAAAAGATGGGGAGGGGGGGGGGGGGGGACGATGGCCCAGGTCCCAATTTCAGGAGGGTCTATCTAGATCATGGTGCACTCATTTTTGTCTGTGAGGGGGTGCACACAGTAGAATGGCTCACGGACAAGGTGCCCAAGATATCCCCGTGGGAAGATGCGAAGCTGCGAGTAAAGACAGCAGCGGAGCTTCTTAAGACCACAAAGATATCATTCTGGGTCCCCAAGATCCTTAAGGAAGTCTCTCCCAAGACTCCGTTCAGGAAAATAGGGGCCCAGAACTGAAAATGCCCCAACAGAAGACTGGAGAACGATTAACCAGAAGGTTGCTCCGGAAGGACGAACCCTGATGGTGGAGGTTGGGAAGAAGTCCCTGAAGGCAATACGGGAGAAGGACCTGAAATTGTTTTAGGGTTCTCGCAGGTCACCGTCAGGGTTCTCAAAGATGGCAGTAAGAAGCAGCCTGGAGGTGCTGCAAATTAATCTGCAGCACAGTAAAGGGGCCTCTGCTGCCCTGGGCCACTGCGTGGGGAGACAGGAAGTGGACGTGGCCCTGATACAAGAACCCTATTTATAGAAAGGAGGTGTATTGGCCCTCAGAGGCACTGGAGGTAAGCTGATCTATGCTAGGAATCTAAGAAACTCCAGAACATGCATCTATGTTAGAAAAGGCATTTCTTTCATGCCAATGATGGATTTATGCTCTAGGGACTTAGTGACCATCAAAATGCAGCAATGTGAGGAAGGTATCACAAGAGAAATTGTCTTGGCCTCAGCATACCTTCCTTATGAAGACAGTTCTTCGCCTCCCTTGGAGGTGAGGTGACTGGTAGACACTTGCCATTGGCAAGGTGACCAACTGCTGGTGGGGTGCAATGCCAATGCCCACAACCTAGTGTGGGCCAGCAAGGACACCAACATTAGAGGTGAGTACCTTCTTGAATTCCTCTTAGCTAACAACTTAGAGGTTGTGAATAGGGGCAATGAACCTACATTCAGGAATAGCAGAAGGGAAGAAGTAATTGACATAACATAAGACTGTTTAATATTGTGAGACGTTAAGGACAATAGGCTAAATATTGTGAGGCCCTTGTCAGTTACAATCTTGCAATAAGACAAGCAAAGGGGACATCCTTGAAGGCATTCTGTGAGGAAGTGGAAGGCATGGCTGCATGAGCCAGACTTCACGAGATTCTAACTAGAGTACCAACTAATCCAGGAGGCACGTTGAGGAAGGAGGATGGGGAATATACAAAGACCGCACAAGAAACACTGAAATTGCTCCTCAAAACTCACTTTCCCCAATATGCTCTGCTGGATAACACAGACCAGTATGTGACCCCAGAAAGACAATGGTTCTGAGACACTTGAAGAGAGGACTGGGAATCGACCAAGGAGTGTGTGAACTTACGCAAAATCCAGTGGGCGGTGGGAACATTCCGGCCGTTCAAGTTACCAGGCCCAGATGGAACTTTTCCAGCTCTCCTCCAACAGACAAGAAGAAAGCATATAAGAATCCTATGCAGGCTATGTAGGGTTAGTTTAGCAGTGGGAATAATTCCAAATGTTTGGAGGGCAGTGAAGGTTGTCTTCATTCCAAAGCAGAGGAGAATTGATCATACCAAGGCCATGGATATGAGACCAATCAGTCGGTGCTCCTTCATTCTCAAAACATTGGAAAAACTGGTTAATGTATATGTTCAGGAGAGGAGGCTAAGTAGAGTCCCTCTACACCTGAACCAAATGCATACCAACCAAGTAAATCATGATAGACAGCTCTCCACCAACTCATCAGGAAGGTGGAAAAAGCACTTCACTTCCAAGAAATAGCCCTCTCCTTCTTCCTGGATATCAAGAGGGCCTTTAGTAACACGACCTTCGATTCTATGGTAAGGGCAGGAGAGGTGCCTGACCTGGCGACCACTATATGTAGGTAGACCAGAGCCATGTTTAGTGGAAGGAAAGTAGAGGCTACCATGATGAATCAAAAGATGGTAATTAAGACCACTAGAGGCTGCCCACAAAGAGGAGTTTTGTCTACTCTGTTGTGGAATCTAGTGGTGAACTAACTCATTGAGGATCTAAATTCCAGACAATGCTTCTGCCAAGGATATGCAGATGACCTTGTCATAGTAATACTTGGCAAATTCACTGACACAGTCAGGAATATGGCACAAGGAGGGTTGGGCATTGTTCAAAAATGGTGCATTAAACAGAATCTGAGAGATAATCCTAAGAAGACTGTAGTGGTGCCATTTGCGAAGAGACATATTCAGCATGCAAGTCGGAATCTAAAGCTCTTCAATGAAACTATCTGTGAAGGGGACAGTGAAATATCTGGGGGTAACCTTGGATGAGAAGCTAACCAGGACCCCTCATACTAAGAGTATCTGCTCTAAGGCGAAAAGCACTTTAGTGAATACTAGGAGGCCTTGTGGCAAAAACTGGGGCCTAATTCCCAGGGGTATGCGCTTGATAATCACCACAGTGGTTATATGTAGGATTTCCTATGGGGCCTTAGTGTGGTGGAAGAAAGTATAACAGCGAGTTGCTGCTAAAGAGCTTGCTAAGGTGCAGAGATTGGCCTGCTTAGCCATAATGGGCTGAATTAGCAGCACACCAACCGCTGGAATGGAAGCCATGCTGGCTATGCCTCCACTTCACCTTTGTGTTAAAAATGGAGGCAGCAGCTGGGGCATACAGACTTAAAACTGGCCAAAACTGGGTCTCATTTGGATATCCAGAATCACACACTAATGTAAGGTAAGTATAGGTATGGCTGGGAAAATTACCGCAGACTATATAATTACTCCAAACTGCTTCGACAAGCCTTACAACATAATAATTGGAAGTAGGGAGCAGTAGGAGAATACAGTTCGACACCATACAGGGGATATCGTTTGGTTCACCAATGGGTTGAAAACAGATCAAAGCATTGGGGCAGGGTTGTACGGGGTTCAGTCAAGACTGGAGAGCAGCATCTCTCTAGGGAAACTTGCCTGTGTATTCCAAGCCGAAATTACTGCAATCATGGCATGTGTGGAGGAGAATATGAGTAGGTGCTACAATGACTGTAGCATCTACATCCATTCAGATAGCCAAGCAGCCCTGAAATCATTGCAGCTCCTGCAACAAGATCAAAGATTGTTGCAGATTGCCGCAAGGCTCTGGTGGAGCTAGGGGGAAGCAATAGGGTGCATCTAGTGTGGGTCCCTGGCCACTCAGGGATCTGTGGCAATGAACAAGCTGATAGATTGGCTACAATGGGGTCAACAACTCCATTTATTGGACTGGAAACTGTCTTGGTGATCACCAAGGCTATGATCAAATTACATCTGTGGAACTGGCTTAGGAAACAGCAAATAGGATATTGGACCGAGGTCCATAAACTAAAACGTTTTAGAAGAAGCCCTGTAATCCTGGGATTGAACAGGAAAGAGATCAAACTCATGACTGGACTGATGACCAGCCCTGGGAACTTAAAAAAACCTATACACAATATGTATAATGGAGGAGGACCTTAAATGTAGGATCTGTGAATGAGGGTGAAGAAACTGCGTCACACCTAGTCTGAATGCATGGCCTTGGAGAAAAAGATACAGAATCTTTGGGACAACTAGACCTGAAGAAACTGTGTCTAAAAAAAAACTGGTAGAGGGACTCTTTGCACTATTTGAGGACACTGGTTGGCTTTACTAGATATACAGGGAGTGATACCACACAGTAAACCTAGTTTCAGTGTGGGCATTGGTGGGTTAAACGTAAGCTGTTTTAGGTCTCCTGTTAAAATCAATCAAAATCAATCATTACCTCAAATGCAAGAAAAGTGTAGGTTAGTCCACATGTGCTATTAGCGCCTAATGTATGAGCAACCCAGATACAAAAGCCAATAAATGTATTTTTTGTCGATTTTGAGCTGAGTACAAAACGATATAATTTTTTTCAGTGCCAACACAAAAAAATAGGTTTCAGGGTGCAAAGCTCGCTGTAAAACGTTGAAAATGGATGTAGAAAATTATGTGTGGTTGCAAAAGTCGCTAACTGTATGTTGTCTTTAGGAGCCAAGTGCCCTAAATGTCCAGTGTTTGCAAAACCTGCCAAGTTCAACTGGTATGGTGATGGCCATGCCATGTTGGTGTGCAAAGCACACAGTAACTGATTTCAGACTTACCAATCTAGACATTCAAACCTAAATTTCAGTTTGTTAGGATTATAATGCATATTTTTCTTATATAGAATTAGGTTGGTTGTGCTGAAGCAAATGTGTATGCAATAGTGAAGCTGTCAAAATATACACTGGAAATCACAGTTCAGCTCATCATCAGGGTGTGTTGACTTGCTTGTTTTTTTTTTTTTTTAAGAGAATGTGAGATTTTCTGGGCAGTTTGAATGCAGAAGTTGGTACAAATAAAGTGGGAGTAATTGAAGTAGTTCAAATACTGCAAGAAATCAAACTCATAGTATTAGTTGAAAATAACTAGAATGAACCAAGGGTGAGTCTGTTCAAGAAAAGAAAGTGGTGTCCTGATCAGCAGAAAAGAAATGTTTCCAAAAGAGAAGGGTAAGAACATGAGAAGTATAATTACAGCAATATTATGCAAAGAAAACTGTTGACACCAATTTGACGTACATGGAAGGCTTAGTGAAAGTGCTGTAACTGGCATTTCCTGAATTGAAAAGCCAAAAACAGAGATTTCACCAAAATCAAAAACAAGATGATTTGTCTGATCTAGTAGCTGGTGTTACTGCCTTAGGCTGGGATGGGAATTTTTCTCTGCCTGTGGATTGGGTTGTGTGTTTTATTTATCATATCATCATCATCATCATCATCATCATCATCTGTGACAGCGGCTTAATTGGACTGTGTAAAAATGGGACCTTTACAGATGCTGACGCCTGCGCAGTTGAGTGCCCCATAAATCAGACATCGCTAACTAGATGGTTTGTTTAATTTGCAGAGAGCCCTTCAACAATTTTGAAACTGGAGAGTGGAAGAGCTTCCTGAAGACAGAAGAAGAAAAAAAAAAACAGCGAAGGGATTGGTCGAAAACCAATCACAGCAGGAGTAGAACTTATGAAGACAATCTGTTGTCAAAAAGCTTCTGGAGTTCCACTTTGGTGAAGACTGAGTGATCAATGACAAACACAAATTCTACATCAAGGTGTTAGCTTTGCAGGTAGGCACTCAGACTCGCTCTTGCCGCTGCCAACCCTCAGAACAAGGAAGAAACTAGAAGTGATGTTTAGGTGATGGGCAATTTTGAGGTCAATGTGACTTAAACACAGTTTTCAGACAGTTTCATTTTCTAGAACTTTCTGCTGCTGTTTTGAGATGCATGTTGCATCAATTTTATTGGTTTTACTGAGGTGTCATTTGAAATTTATTTTATTTTCTACAGTATTCTGTGTAGTTGAAAGCACAATGGTTTATTTAATAACAAAAAAGCTAATGTTGAACTTTCATTTCAGTTTCCTTTCTGAAATTAAATAAGTCAGTTTTTCCTGGTAAAATAATGCACCTTTATTATATGCCAGTTTTGTATAATTTTCTGATTTCTCTTTGAAATAAAACATATCCCGTTTATAATTGGATCAATACATTAGCAAAACCTGCTAACTGGATATATCAGATGCAAAATCCACTACATCAATTTTCACTGTAGATTTTATCGTATAAAACTTATACACGGATTTCAGATAGTAATCCTTTTTTTTTTACTTATCTTTAAAGAACTTTAATAATTTGGATAGGCGAAGTTTTTCTCAATCATCTCAGTTTCATTTATCATGAAGTTAGTGGCTTTGGCGTCTTGGCTACTCATATACATGTATATAAACATGAACTGCTACCTCCATGCCTCAGATTCCATGGGGAAGCAGCTATTATTGGCTTCTGGGGTGTGGTGAATCACTAAGATTTACACAGTGCTCCAGGTAGAAAGCACAAAAAGTTATTGTGTGCTAATTTCCAATCCCCACTCATTGTTGTTGTTGTTGTTGTTGTTGTCTTCAACCCTGAGAATGGTTTGATGCAGCTCTCCATGCTACCCTATCCTGTGCAAGCTTCTTCATCTCCCAGTACTTACTGCAACCCACATCCTTCTGAATCTGCTTTGTGTATTGATCTCTTGGTCTCCCTGTACGATTTTAACCCTCCACACTGCCCTCCAATGCTAAAATTTGTGATCCCTTGATGCCTCAGAACATGTCCTACCAACCAGTCCCTTCTTGTCAAGTTGTGCCACAAACTCCTCTTCTCCCCAATTCTATTCAATACCTCCTCATTAGTTATGTGATCTACCCATCTAATCTTGAGCATTCTTCTGTAGCTCCACATTTCGAAAGCTTCTATTCTCTTCTTGTCCAAACTATTTGTCATCCATGTTTCACTTCTGTACATGGCTACACTCCATACAAATACATTCAGAAACAACTTTCTGACACTTAAATCTATACTCGATGTTAACAAATTTCTCTCCTACAGAAACCCTTTCCTTGCCATTGCCGGTCTACATTTTATATCTTCTCAACTTTGACCATCATAAGTTAATTTGCTCTCCAAATAGCAAAACCCCTTTACTACTTCAAGTGTCTCATTTCTTAATCTAATGCCCACAGCATCACCTGACTTAATTCAACTACATTCCATTATCCTCATTTTGCTTTTGTTGATGTTCATCTTATATCCTCCTTTCAAGACACTGTCCATTCCGTTCAACTGCTCTTCCAAGTCCTTTGCTGTCTCTGACAGAATTACAATGTCATCGGCGAACCTCAAAGTTTTTATTTCTTCTCCATGGATTTTAATACCTACTCCAAATTTTTCTTTTGTTTCCTTTACTGCTCGCTCAATATACAGATTGAGTAACATCGGGGAGAGGCTACAACCCTGTCTTACTCCCTTCCCGACCACTGCTTCCCTTTCATGCCCCTCCACTCTTATAACTGCCATCTGGTTTCTGTACAAATTGTAAATAGCATTTCGCTCCCTCTATTTTACCCTTGCTACCTTTAGAATTTGAAAGAGAGAATTCCAGTCAACATTGTCAAAAGCTTTCTCTAAGTCTACCAATGCTAGAAACATAGGTTTGCCTTTCCTTAATCTTTCTTCTAAGATTAGTCGTAAGGTCAGTATTGCCTCACGTGTTCCAATATTTCTACGGGATCCAAACTGATCTTCCCCGAGGTTGGCTTCTACCAGTTTTTCCATTCATCTGCAAAGAATTTGTGTTTGTATTTTGCAGCCGTGACTTATTAAACTGATAGTTTTATAATTTTCACGTCTATCAACACCTGCCTTCTTTGGGATTGGAATTATTATCATCTTGAAGTCCGAGGGTATTTTTCCTCTCATACAACTTGCTCACCAGATGGTAGAGTTTTGTCAGGACTGTCTCTCCCAAGGCCATCAGTAATTGTCTACTCACGGGGCTTTGTTTCGACTCAGGTCTTTTAGTGCTCTTTCAAACTCTTCACGTGGTATTATATCTCCCATTTCACCTGCATCTACATCCTGTTCCTTTTCTATAATATTGTCCTCAGGTACATTGCCCTTGTATAGACCCTCTATATACTCCTTCCTTCTTCCTCCTTTCCCTTCTGAGCTCTTGGTATTCATGCAATTTGTTCTCTTTTCTCCAAAGGTCTCTTTAATTTTCATGTAGGCAGTATCTATCTTACCCCTCACGATTTAAGCCTCTACATCCATACATTTGTCCTCTAGCCACCCCTGCTTAGCCATTTTGCACTTCCTGTTGATCTCATTTTTGAGATATTTGTATTCCTTTTTGCCTGCTTCATTTACTGCATTTTTATATTTTCTCCTTTCATCAATGAAATTCAATATTTCTTCTGTTACCCAAGGATTTCTAGCAGCCATCATCTTTTTACCTACTTGATTCTCTGCTGCCTTCATTACTTCTTTCTTCAGATCTACCCATTCTTCATCTACTTTATTTCTTTGTTTTTAATTGTTCCCTAATGCTCTCCCTGAAACTCTCCATAACCTTTGGTTTAGTCAGTTTATCCAGTTCCCATCTCCTTAAATTCCCACCTTTTTGCAGTTGCTTCAGTTTTAATCTAATGTTCATAACCAATAGATTGTGGTCAGATTCCACATCTGTCCCTGGCAATGTCTTACATTATAAAACCTGGTCCTAAATCTCTGTCTTACCATTATATAATCTGTCTGATGAATTCTAGTATCTCCAGGATTCTTACATGTATACAACCTTCTTTTATCATTCGTGAACCAAGTGTTAGTTATGACTAAATTATGCTCTGTGCAAATTTCTACCACATGGCATCCTCTTTCATTTCTTACCCCTAATCCATATTCACCTACTATGTTTCCTTCTCTCCCTTTTCCTACTCTTGAATTCCAGTCACCCATGACTATTAAATTTTCGTCTCCCTTCACTACCTGAATAATTTCTTTTATCTCATCATACATTTCATCAATTTCTTCATCATCTGCAGAGATAGTTGGCATCTAAACTTGTACTACTGTAGTAGGCGTGAGCTTCATGTCTACCTCGGCCACAATAATGCGTTCATTATGCTGTTTGCAGTAGCTTACCCGCACTCCTATTTATTATTAAACCTACTCCTGCATTCCCCCTTGTATTATCCAGAGAGAGAGAGAGAGAGTGAGAGGGGGGGGGGGGGGGGGGGGTAACTACAGAACACGAGAGCGGATTGGAAAGTAGCGCACAATAATATTTTGGTGCTTTCTTCCAAGAGCACTGAGTACACCTTAGGGCTTCACCATGCCCCAGGCAGCCAGTAACAGGTGCAACACTATGGAATCTCAGACTTTGAGGCAGCTGCTTTAAATGACCAGCATGTGAAACTATGAAACGTATCACAGCATTTCAACATTTCCTATGGTGCAGTGTATGATTTTATTTGTGGCACATTAAAATATCAAAGTTAGTGCTTGCTGGGTGCCTAATAACCTGACAGACAACCACAAGGGCCAGCGAATGATGACAATCTTTGATTACTTATAGATTTATGCCACAGAAGATCATGTGGATATATCACTACATGACTGAAACCAAGCAGGCCTCTATGTAGTCGAAACATGCTGGTTCCCTAAAAGACACACAGTGCTTGTGACAGTCTTCTGGGACATGCACTGATGGACTTTACTGAAGACAGGAGCAGAGGAGCACTGTGAATTATGCAGCCTACATTACAATGGGGCAAGTCACACTGTCTGAAATCCTGGTTCTCACAGGACCGAGTGGATCAGGTTGTGGAAAGGGGCCAAGGTCAATTACTGTTAGTTATACATGAACACACAACTTTATTGCTTGAACCAATGCACAGTTTTCTCTTCAAAATATCTAAGACCAATTCATGGCTGAGGGCCTAAGTAACATCTTCAGGATAAGTTTAAGTGATTCCTTTTAAAACACCAAGATTTAGAGCAACGGCTGCAGGTCTTAAGTAAAATTGCAATATCTTCTCAGCGAAAGGGTGAAAATATTTCAGGTCAGCTAGGAAATTGTTTAGAACCCAAGCATTTACAATTTTTGGCTAAAGGCAAAACTTGAAGTATCTTGTAAGCCGAAGGCCCAAACACTTACTCAAGAATAATTAAAGACCACCTTAAGATGAACATTTACTGAACATGGCTGAAGGCAGTTTCAAGAATTTGAGATAATTAAAGTGAAACCTTACAGACAAGGATTTACATATTAAAGCCACAGACTCTGAAGAAAATATGGCTGAAGGCCTAAATACAGAGCAATATGTATTTTAAATGAAACTGAGCTGAAGGCCTAATCTTAAAGTTGTTATAAAGTTTGGGTGAAGGCCATATACTAAACATAAGACAGACAATATTAATACAAAACTGAATGCCTGGCTCAGAACCTGTGATCAAATAAAATTGCAGGCACATTCTAACTAGTACCACGATGAGTCAACTATATTGAGAATATTGTTGACTATTTACGTAAAAGTTGTAAGTTAATTTGTGAGGTTTTTGCTTTATTATGTATTAAACTGGTTGGTAGTAAAATTGTTGTATATTATCTTCTGACCTTCAAACTTAATTAATAACACAGTACTTATAAGTTTTCATCTTCAGGCTCATCATAGGGCTGGCAGCCTACACCCCTCTCTCACACCTCGCCATAGGGATTGCTCATCTCCATCTACATACATGCTCCGCAATCTACCATAGAGTGCATGACGGAGGTTACCTTGTACCACAACTAGCATCTTCGCTCACTGTTCCACTCCCAAACAGAACGAGGGAAAAAAAATGACTGCCTATATGCCTCTATATGAAGCCTAATCTCTCTTATCTTTGTGGCCTTTCCGTGAAATGTAAGTTGGCGGCAGTAGAATGGAACTGCAGTCAGCTTCAAATGCTGGTTCTCTAAATTTTCTCAGTAGAGATTCATGAAAAGAACGCTTCCTTTCAGTTCCTGAAGCATTTCCGTAACACTCGCATGATGATCAAACCTACCAGTAATGAATCTAGCAGCTCTACTCTGAATTGCTTCTATGTCCTCTCTCAATCCAACCTGATATGGACCACAAACGCTTGAGTAGTACTCAAGAATATGTCATATTAGTGTTTTATAAGTGGTCTCCTTTACAGATGATCCACATCTTCCCAAAATTCTACCAATGAACTGAAGACGACTATCCGCCTTCCACACAACTGCCATTACATGCTTGTCCCACTTCATATCGCTCTGCAATGTTACGCCCAAATGTTTAATCGATGTGACTGTGTCAAGTGCTACACTAATAATGGAGTATTCAAACATTACAGGATTCTTTTTCCAATTCATCTGCATTAATTTACATTTACCTATACTTAGACTTAACTGACATTCTTTATACCAATCAAATCATGTCCAAGTCATCTTGTATCCTCCTACAGTCTCCTTACCGTACACCACAGCATCATCAGCAAACAGCCACACATTGGTATCCATCCTATCCAAAAGATCATTTATGTAGATAGAAAACAACAGCGGACCTACCACACTTGCCTGGGGCACTCCAGATGATACCCTCACCTCCGATGAACACTCGCCATCGAGGACCACATACTGGGTTCTGTTACTTAATAACTTCTGGTAAACCTTCCAGGATGTAAGGTCGTGGTCCATGAAACTCTTCAGCTCCTAACGTTTCGTCCAGAGCTGCGCTGGACATCTTCAGAGGGTGTTTCTTCTCTGGTGAGTCATGCCGACTGACGGGTTGGACATCTGAGAGCGACTTATATATCGTAGAAAGTGGGCGTGGCCAGAGTTACACCTGATATGCAGAGATAATCTTTGTCAGAGATAAAACTTAACTATCGATCGAATCTCGTCACAGATAAAACTGTCTAGCAATTCTGTAGTGCTACTGTCCAAATATCACCAAGTTTCATGGTCTCTTCTCTCCGATTAAAATTATCCCTATGTTTATATATTTCAATTGCTTCTTTACAAAGCCATGGGTAATAGTTCGTCATTGTAGATAAAATTTTTTGTTTCGAAAAACTTCACTTGGTGATTTCCTGACTGAAAACGTGTTCTGCTGCAGCCGATTTGTCAGTTTTCCCTAATCGGCAAAGACTTCTGTGTTCTTATAAACCGTGTATTTACGCTTCTCTTCGTTGTTCCAATATAAACTTTACCACATGTACACGGAATTTTATATACGCCACTGGCTGACAGAGGAGAGCGTTTACCTTTTACAGATCGGAGAACATGACAAATTTTCTTCGTTGGTCTAAAACAGGTCTAATATCATGTTTACTTAAAATCTTTCCAATCTGATCTGTTACTTTCTTTATAAAAGGGAGAGACTGTATTCTTCCATTGATTTTTGGGCTTGTCCTTGGGCTTTCTGTTGTTTGGGTGCAGAATTCTGCTTACTTCTTTCTTTGAGTAGCCATGCCCACTTTCTACGATATATAAGTCGCTCTCAGACGTCCGACCCGTCAGTCGGCAAGACTCACTGGAGGAGAAACACCCCTTTGAAGATGTCCAGCGCAGCTCTGGACGAAACATTAGGAGCTGAAGAGTTTCATGGACCACGACCTTGCATCCCGGAAAGTTTACCAGAAGATATGTCATCCAGCCGTGAAAGCCTTCATTCTATTACTTAATCCTGGTGTTGTGAAAGTCATACTTAAAACTTCTGATGGTCCAGAATTATTCACTTCCTTCATTTCAAAATTGGAAAAGAAAAAAAATGAGCTATGCATAATCAAAATCAAAGTAAAGTGACAAAAAAAGTTGGGTACTGGCTACTGTAAAAACTGTCACTGAGTTTGGATGTGTCAGTGAAGTAGTTTAGGCCTGATATGCAGTGGTGTTTTACTGTCATAGATGAAAACACCCTTGACCCAAATTGTCACATTAAAGTGTAAAGTGTTGGCATAATATGTGGATTAAAATCACAGCTGCAGGGTCAAGAAATAATAAAAGGCAGCTCCCATTCAGTGGCAACTAGCACAAACGTTTTATTAGGAGGTTCCAGCAGCAAGGAATCTCCATAGCATTGAATTGTGATATATACTGTGAAAGGCAGGAATCTTCTATTATTTTTATTACTAAAACAAACACAGAAGCATTTCATATTCCAGTAACAGCATTCAAGCAGCCAGTGGCCATAATTAGAGAAATAGCATATGCTGCAAGTGGTGATGTAGCATTCCTAATGTGTTGCCAGTGTAAGTACAACACTGTTAATGAAAACTGCAACACCAAGAGGGACCCTCATGATTGCAATTAAATTTAGCCCACATATTAGGGACATCACAATACAAAAATGATTATCGTTATGGAACTGTACATGAATGTTGACTGGCAGAATTCAGTGAGATGTGAAGTTGCTACATCATGCAATCAAGACCTCTAGATGGCATTGTATGGCATGAAATACAGCCTGGATATGCTGCTGGAGAACACATCTCTAGATGATTTCTAAGTAGATCAATAAAGCTTAGATTGGTTGTTGGAAGACCAGAATCTGCAAGTTGCCAAATGAGCACATCCTGGAAAAGTAGATTATGACTTGGCAGGTGAATGTGCAACCCAGAGAAGCACTTGTACATGACATTCTTTGAAGAAGGCTCTCATATTCCTCACCGCCAGGCTTAGTCCTGTTAAAATATGGCATATGGAGCTGCCTGCAGGAATGGCAGTGCTTCGTTCTCTCAAACATACATTACAGAGGAGTTCCTGTTCAGATTAAATTCAATACTTAGGAGGCAAGATTGAACATTATAGCAATTGTTATCCCAAATCATTAGAATTGGCCTTTGTCCACTGTACCTTTCAAAATTGCAACCTACTCCCTAAATTCACCAAAGGGGTGTGTTTCACTATAAAATGAGCTTGATTAAAGCACTTCCAAAAATGCTACATTCTGCAACTCTACATGCCAGTGACAGCATTCAGATGCCCTTTGTAGTTTGAGGTGATGGTGGTTTGTGGTCTATGGAACCTGTTACAATAGCTCATACATCACTGATCCTGTCCTTGGCTGACAGCATCATACTGTTGACATAGATATGCCTTTACATGTTGCATTAGGTTTAAATCATGCTGACAGTATCAACTAAGAATTTCTGTTAGTTAAGGCAATGTGGGCAAGATGGCAGTACTCCTGCCCTTTGGTCTCTTTGTGAAGTCCAGCAGGCATTGTTAACTGTGCGGAACCCTCTCCTATCCATTGTTTAGACATGCATATCACTGTTGTAGCAATATACATCACACAGGCTGTAATGACATTGTTTGATTTATCTGTTTCCCAGTCACCAATGATTCTACTCAATTCGAACTCACTCACAAGCTGAATTACATCTTTTGAAATCAATGATGCATTGCACATTTCCACTTTGGGTGTAGTGACCTATCAATACACACGGGGGGAGGGGGGGGGAGGGGGAGGTACTTATAGGACTTTGTGCATGCCTTCTTTCTGAGCTCTTAATTATTTAGTACTATTCCACTGTTTCGTACATCCTGTGATTTTGGAGTGACTCAGATCATTTCTTCTGGGTGTTGAAATTTTCACACATCATTGTGTGTTAAGAAGTTAATCACATATTGAGCTACAGAAAAGTTGTGTAACACTTTCCTTCAGGAGAAATGTCAGTACTGCTGACAGGCATGTAAAATGATATATACACTCCTGGAAATGGAAAAAAGAACACATTGACACCGGTGTGTCAGACCCACCATACTTGCTCCGGACACTGCGAGAGGGCTGTACAAGCAATGATCACACGCACGGCACAGCGGACACACCAGGAACCGCGGTGTTGGCCATCGAATGGCGCTAGCTGCGCAGCATTTGTGCACCGCCGCCGTCAGTGTCAGCCAGTTTGCCGTGGCATACGGAGCTCCATCGCAGTCTTTAACACGGGTAGCATGCCGCGACAGCGTGGACGTGAACCGTATGTGCAGTTGACGGACTTTGAGCGAGGGCGTATAGTGGGCATGCGGGAGGCCGGGTGGACGTACCGCCGAATTGCTCAACACGTGGTGCGTGAGGTCTCCACAGTACATCGATCTTGTCGCCAGTGGTCGGCGGAAGGTGCACGTGCCCGTCGACCTGGGACCGGACCGCAGCGACGCACGGATGCACGTCAAGACCGTAGGATCCTACGCAGTGCTGTAGGGGACCGCACCGCCACTTCCCAGCAAATTAGGGACACTGTTGCTCCTGGGGTATCGGCGAGGACCATTCGCAACCGTCTCCATGAAGCTGGGCTACGGTCCCGCACACCGTTAGGCCGTCTTCCGCTCACGCCCCAACATCGTGCAGCCCGCCTCCAGTGGTGTCGCGACAGGCGTGAATGGAGGGACGAATGGAGACGTGTCGTCTTCAGCGATGAGAGTCGCTTCTGCCTTGGTGCCAATGATGGTCGTATGCGTGTTTGGCGCCGTGCAGGTGAGCGCTACAATCAGGACTGCATACGACCGAGGCACACAGGGCCAACACCCGGCATCATGGTGTGGGGAGCGATCTCCTATATTGGCAGTACACCTCTGGTGATCGTCGAGGGAACACTGAATAGTGCACGGTACATCCAAACCGTCATCGAACCCATCGTTCTACCATTCCTAGACCGGCAAGGGAACTTGCTGTTCCAACAGGACAATGCACGTCCGCATATATCCCGTGCCACCCAACGTGCTCTAGAAGGTGTAAGTCAACTACCCTGGCCAGCAAGATCTCCGGATCTGTCCCCCATTGAGCATGTTTGGGACTGGATGAAGCGTCGTCTCACGCGGTCTGCACGTCCAGCACGAACGCTGGTCCAACTGAGGCGCCAGGTGGAAATGGCATGGAAAGCCGTTCCACAGGACTACATCCAGCATCTCTACGATCGTCTCCATGGGAGAAAAGCAGCCTGCATTGCTGCGAAAGGTGGATATACACTGTACTAGTGCCGACATGGTGCATGCTCTGTTGCCTGTGTCTATGTGCCTGTGGTTCTGTTAGTGTGATCATGTGATGTATCTGACCCCAGGAATGTGTCAATAAAGTTTCCCCTTCCTGGGACAATGAATTCACGGTGTTCTTATTTCAATTTCCAGGAGTGTACTATTCTAGCTTTCAGAGCTATTAGGAGGCAAGAGGGATGGATTTAGGAAGATTAAAAATGGAAAGTGAGATCACTTATACTCTAGGCTGAAAGAGACCTCCTTGTAGTGATGATGAGAGTAAATAAAGACAGACATATGAAGAAGACTGTATGTGATTATTATATGTGTTAAAATGATTTCAGTTTTTGAAACACAGTCATATTTATTTTTCCAGAGCATTGGTTCAGAAGGAATGAAACTCAAGTATCCTATTGTTACATTCATCTTTGTATCAAGACAAGTGAAATAATAAATACATTACATGTATGCAGATTACTTTTTACTCAGACACACACACACACACACACACACACACACACACACACACACACACACACACACACACACACTTTTTTTTTAATTCTATGGTTTTTAGTATTGACCCAGTTAGCAAATATCGTAGATCTGGGGCTGATGTGCAGAGCAGTCTTGAGTTACAGTGGGTAATCTCCACGTGACCGGTTTTTACATTTAGTGATTTTGCTGTTTACCCTTCGTTTACTCTCAAGTCAAATGAAAGCGAAACGGATATCTGTGGCCGGGAGCTATTAAGTGAATTAACATGCATTCACATAATTACAGAAGGCTAACATATATTTTTAGTTTCAGATTTTATTTTATTTCCACTTTTCTGACAGCCAAGCTACACTCGCCTTGCAGAACAATGAAGTTATTTTGGTCTGTTTGCTAATGAAATTTGCCTTTTATTAACTTTTTTAGACAGTCGATGTATTTGAAACGAAACGTTTAATTCCAAAGTACTAGCTAGTTTCAACTGTTCGCTGCATTTCAAGTGTATCGTTTTATCTTCTAGCACGTATGGCATTGTGCCATAATAATGAACCAAACGTGATATAATACAGTACTGGTGCTCCAAGAAAATTTACATCCCGAAAACCACACTGAAAAGCTTAATATCAGGTCGAGGTCTACTTCGTTGGGAATCTGGACATACGATTGTGCACTTTAAATGTGCACATTTTAATATGGTTCAGGAAATTGCGATGCTCTTGGAGTATCCTGTCTTGTTACTTTTATGACATAATGTATTATCTTTCAATGTGTTACACGTACATAGGGGCTTCCTAAGTCACGGTAGGGCACTAGCGCGGTGTCACCTGTTATCTGCGCTGTCTGTCAACTGCTGAAACGAACCTATTTCTAAGAGGTCGCGCGGAAAATATTCCGAATGGTGGTTTGAAAAGCGTAACTTTCAAAGTAAATACCATTTTACGTAAGTTGAACTATGTGCGAGAATGTACCATGAATTTTTTAATTCACAGAGCGTTTGACTCTCATTTAAAAATCAACTCTTTGATGTCGAGCCATTTAGAAGAATTTCGAACCCTAAAGATCAGACATTTATGTTATTATTAAAAATTGTACTGGCACATTTGTGTGATATATCTTCAAGTGAAACACGATCAAAAAAGATCAACATTATATTCGGAAGCTTAGCTTCTCTTGCAGCTTGTTAACCTTAGAGACCAATATTATATGTGAGAGCTTTGCTTTTCTTGTAGCAACACTATGTATATTAATTTAAACTATTAACTTTCCCAGTTTGTTTGTTCGTGCTACTTGACACTGATGTTGCTGTTGACTGACTACATCACGTGTCCTATGCTCCGAATATCCTCTGTCATCGGCTGGCGAGATCAAGTGACGTGAGCTATGACTGGGTTACAAAAACGCATCGCAATCTCGATTTCAATGATTCAGAAAGTAACGTGCGGCGTTTGAGGAAATTCCAATGTATACTTTCGTAATACGAAGATACGCAGCGTACATGTTCCTGCACATCAAAGATATTTCCAAAATGTGTGTTTTCCCTGAGTTACGTTTTCCAAACTGCAGGAAAATTCTGCGCCAGTGTATAAAACCATAACAGTTAAAAGGATTGATAAATTCTGCAGTTCCGGTGGAAAACATACTGTCATTTAACGCAGAAAAAGTGTGTTTTCGCCCGAGAGAAAGTATTTTTAACCGGGAAAACCGGGAAAACTCTTGGATTTTTTCCCTTGTCCGCTTATACACCCTGTGTCGCTGAATTGAGAACATGGGTAGCGCATGCTGGGCTGTGCCCCTACGGTGTCAGCTACTCCTGTTTCCGGCCCATCACCTGCGCTATGCGGGTTGCCGGCCCCAGTCCACAGGCGCCCCCCCTAATACTTTACGCGTCTCGCTAGCAAATCGTGTTTGGATTCAGTGCTCATTACAAGCATTGTGTTTGCGGGCTTAACGCTGTCAAGTGAGACCAGAAGCCACCATCACGGTCATTAACACCGTCATCGCCCGTAGACGGAGCTGCTGCCTGAGCCTAGCTTGCATTCGCTCGTCAAGTGCACATCAAGAGGAAGTGGATAGTCCTCCGCGATCTGCAGCAGCCGGCTCCACTCGCAGCTCCGCTCCACGCCACTCGCAAGCCGCAAGCAGCTCCCATGCGTTTTACGGGGGATTCACGAGGATAACACGGAAGTGCCATAACCTGAACTCCCAGAAACGTCGTTCAGCGGGAGGAGTTAAAACAAGTGAACACGTACCTGGGCTTAACCATAGTTTACTGATCGTTTCTGAGAAAACCATGGTCGAAGTTTTCGAGGAATTAAGGGCATGAGTAGTGCACACGAGGGTGGGCCCCTGCGTTGACGATAGCGTCCTCTACCGAGTAACTAGTTCAGCCCAAGCTTTTTGCACAGTGACTAGCATCGCGGGTTCACACTTTCGCACCCCATGTTCGAAACCCCATCATTATTTTTTTCAGTTATCTACCGATCTCTGTAGAAGATTACTGCTCGAATACTTTACAATGTATGTTGAAACAAAGTTCGTTTCGTCTAATGGCACGACCGGAACATGAATTTTAAAAAAAATTGAATCAATGAAAAAAAATATTTGAAACTGTTTGCGGTGAAATTCCTGTAGCATAATGACTGCCACCGGCAGTTTCGGAAAAGTAGTCCGTTATGTGTGATTTGCCGCTCAGTTGTTGCCAAAGCGTGAGATCTTGAGCAATGTTAACGATGTTAAGTTCCCTATGGAGTTTCATACGAAGAAACGTCGCTGTGGAATACCTGCCATTGCAGGACGCTCGTGGTATTCGGAATTTCCACGTTACAAATTTTTTTACAATCGGTATTATCTACAAGAAAGCAACAAATCTCATTGAAAAAAATACATTGAAACATAATAATAATTAAGAATATGACAATTTAAAAAGATAACTCCTGAAAATGATGGTTCTGAGCACTCTGGGCCTTAACATCTGAGGTCATCAGTCCCCTAGAATTAAGAACTACTTAAACCTAACTAACCTAAGGACATCACACACAGCTATGCCCGCGGCAGGATTCGAACCTGCGACCGTAGCAGTCACGAGGTCCTTGACTGAAGGGCCTGAAAATGATATGCTCATGTATAATTAATGTATGACCCTTATGGCTTTTACAGTTAATATAACGTTCTTGTATCCTTTAACTTTATAAAAATTATTTGTGTAATGAAGTTCTACGGACGTGGGTAAATAAACTAAAAGTAAAATAGATACATTAACCGGATTTCGAATGCGGCCCGGGACGCTGGCCACCGTGTCACCATTTGGACTGAGCTTATCGTGCGCAATGAGGCATCTAATTTACGTCCAAAAATTTGATTGCCTTTTTATCAGAAATTTTCTAGCATCTACAGGTAAGTCGAGACATGCGTTCGTTTTGTTTGGCCCCTATTTCACTCAGAAGTTCTTGGGAAGTCGAATTATGAACCTTGGCATGTTGCCGTCAGTGCTACTGTGTATAGTGCTACAACTATTATTGGACCGATGTTCCTTTGAGCTTTGATTTCTACTTGCCTCTTATCAAGGAATATTATCACCGTTGCCATTGTCTTATGTGGGATTAACGCTTCTGTGTCAATTCTGCAGCCGGCCTGAGTGGCCGTGCGGTTCTAGGCGCTACAGTCTGGAACCGAACGACCGCTGCGGTTGCAGGTTCGATTCCTACCTCGGGCATGGATGTGTGTGATGTCCTTAGGTTAGTTAGGTTTCATTAGTTCCAAGTTCTAGGCGACTGATGACCACAGACGTTAAGTTGCAAGTTAATTATCCAGTATCTGTCTGTATTTTGTGCTACAATGTGATGACGAAGTTGTAAAAGTGTCGCTCAATGCTCAAAACATATCGAGAACTTTCAGTGAGTCGATACAGTGCAGGTTCTTAGTGTTGTACATAATCAGTCGACAGCATCGTGCTATAGTTCATGGTACCATCTCGAGAAGTGTTTTTGTGAAACAAAGTAATTTTTTCTCATTTAATTTTGGACGGAAAAATCTGCACTCTGGAAA
Organism: Schistocerca gregaria; assembly: GCF_023897955.1. Taxonomy (NCBI): domain Eukaryota; kingdom Metazoa; phylum Arthropoda; class Insecta; order Orthoptera; family Acrididae; genus Schistocerca; species Schistocerca gregaria. Next base: position 102,341,866 of record NC_064920.1, read on the forward strand.
ACGGCTTTCATCCAGACTGCCTGGTGCGTATGCCTTTTCCGACTTTCCCTCTTGCTGTGATGAAGTATTACAGCGACAAGAATAAAATAAAATAAACACTTTTCGCAACTTTTCAGCTTATTATTATATTTGTGGTAAAAACGGAACACATGTAGTATATGGCAGAGATCAGACATGAGTCAATAAAATCCGTAGGCGTGTGTTACTCGATCACAATATTATTGTTGCATTTGGGAGTGAGGGCGCTGCAGTCGTCATATCCTTAGTTTCTATCGTGATATTTCACGACGATGACGATGGTGTATTGTCCACTTCGTGAGAGAAGCACGTCAAGTGGTAAAAAGCGATAATAGTGCAGACTTGACTGCGGCAACTGCTTAAGTAAGATTGCTTAAAGAGGGTGTGATAGTAATTGTAACACGATACATAAAAGAAAATTGAGATGATCCATACAGGAAGTTTCACAAGAGGGTCTAAAGGCACAACAAGGTGCATGGGGAAGAAAGTAGCCTGCCATCCCATGGGGGATACCAGCCGCAGGCGAGGCTCTCCCCATAACCACCTCTAAGACAAAGTCGGGGAGCATGATAGCTTAAAGTAAAATTCGCTCTCTCTCTCTCTCTCTCTCTCTCTCTCTCTCTCTCTCTCTCTCTCTCTCCCTCTCTCTCTCTCTCATTAGTGGCTGTTTCGTCATCCGCAAGCATCTAAGGTAGTGAGGTAGGTAAGCAGAGGGCGTGCCACAGGTCGGTCAGCAGGACGCACTCAATAAGAACATCAATTGGCTACCGCACCTGCAGTGATGAGGATCCTCTCGACGCAGGAACACGTGTGGCCAATGCGTAGTCGACTCAACACGATTACATTTTTCCAAGACGCCTGGAAAGATGTATGCCACACCTTAATAGCCCCTTAATAGCTCTTAACTTGTTTTGGATCGCAGTAGCCTGCCATTCCGATTTCCAGAGCCTGAAAATATTCCATCATAGTTGCAATCGTTCAGTTAGAACCCAGTATTCCGACGTAAAGGTGATCTCCCGTACTTGCGTCCTCGGCTAGACAGTCAGCGAGTTCATTTCCAGGAACGCCTACGTGGCTTGGTGTCCAGATGAGTGGTTGTTGGCTTTCCAGAGCTGTAGAGGCCTGGCAGTAGGTCCTCGATATTGGCCACCAAAAGAATTTTGGGCAACACAGAGATACGCCCTTTAAACAACTAAGAGAATCTCTACACATCAAAGTTGGTCGCGGCCAATGATATGACGCACTGCAAAGCCTGAGATACGACAAGCAACTCTGCAGTATATATACTACCGCCACTCTTCAGAGACTGCTTCCGAAGTCCCCTTGTATGTGTAAAACCGCAACCAATCAAGTCTGACTTTCGGTCCATCCATACAGACGGATCCCGTATTAGAATAATCGTGGACCATTAAGCGAAATATGTGTAGGAGGAGGGGAAGGTGAGCGTCCTTCTTGGGGGAGCGAAAGAGGTCCATCCTCATCACAGGACAGGGTACACACCACGGGGTATATCTAGATGGAGCCTTAGGAACACTGACTAATGGAGGCTGTTGGTGGTCCTTGAGTAGAATATCGAGTCGAATCCCATCTTGTTTACCCTGTTTTGGGCGATGCGGAAACAGTCTTAAATGATGAGATTTTCACTCTGCAGCGGAGTAAGCGCTGATATGAAACTTCCTCGCAGATTACAACTATGTTACGCAGTCACAACTCGAGTTCGAGTCTCGGCCCGGCACACAGTTTTAATCTGCCAGAAAGTTTCAGTCTGAACTGATGGTTATGGAACAGAGCTGAGCGGCATGAGTCGACAGACAACTGAGAGAGTGTGACTGCGTAACTAGCCAGAAGGTGCTGTGCCGTCTAACCTGCAGTGGTGGGTGCCGGCTTCGTCCAAGAGGCTGTCAACAGGGCTCGTGGGGAAGGCCGCCGTTGCCAGCCGCACGCCGGCCTGGCGAACAGCGTCCGGCAAGCACAATGTGGACAGTGCCGCCGACACGTAGGCGAGACTGCCGTAGTCCAAGCGGAACAGAATCAGCACTTTGTAAAATCTCAAAAGAACTACGCACTCCACGGCCACGAGTTACCAAGGAGTGGAGAGCATTTAGTTTCTTCACATAAGGTGCCTTGAGCCGGCGCACGTGTGCCATCCAAGTTAGCTTGTTGTCAAACAACATAACTAAGTATTTAGAAGTGTCAACGACATGAAGTAACTTGTCAATGAGATAAATATCTGGGTGCGCATGCACAGTCCGGCGTCAGCAAAAACGCACAACGCTTGATTTTTCAGAAGGAAAGTATTATTCAAAAGATTAGCGACATGTTACATTCTATTACAAAGGAATAAAAAGAACTGCAACCCGTGTAATTCGGACGTAAGGCCACTGAAGATTACTGTGATCTTGTTGCAGACTTTTCAGGAGTGGCCACCGCTGCAGCAACTTCTTTCCTCGTCACTAGTACCTGCAAAGACAGAAACCACTAATCATTTCTGGGCAACTATTAGTTTGCGAACGTGTTATCATAGGCATATTTTTCACCTTTATGTCCTTATTGCCCGTAGCTGCTTTATAACTACGTCATGGTTTAAAATCTTATTTTGAAATCCGTTTTTGCAGCTACAAGAAAACGTGAATTTGTCACTAAAAGCGTTTCGTTTTGTTGAGACAACAAGTGGTTCAAAAGGCTCTGAGCACTATGGGACTCAACTTCTAAGGCCATTAGTCCCATAGAACTAGTTAAATAAAACTAACCTAAGGACATCACACACATCAATGCCCGAGGCAGGACTCGAACCTGGGACGGTAGCGGTCTCGTGGTTCCACACTGCAGCGCCTAGAACCGCAAGTTGTTGAGACAGAACTACTGCGGAATAACAGGCAGTATATCTGAAAAAGTTTCTACAATAAGGTCTTCTAACATCGTGTCAGACCACCTTTTGTCCGGCGTAGTATATAACTCGACGTGGCGTGCACTGAACAATTGGTTGGAAGTCCCCTACAAAAATAATGAGCCATGCTGTCTCTATAGCCGTCCGTAATTGGTAAGGTCCTGCCGGTGTGGATTTTGTGCCCGAACTGACGTCTCGATTACGTCGCATAAATGTTAAATGTGATTCATGTTGGGCGATCTTTGTCGCCAAATCATCCTCTCAAACAGTCCAGAATTTTCTTCAAACCAGTCGCGAAGAAGAGTGGCCTGGTGTCATGGCGCATTGTCATACAAAAAGATTCCTTCATTATCCAAGGATGGCTGCCAACGGGCGTTCAAATACCAGAACGTAAATATTTACAGTCAATGTCTGTTCAGTTGGATCAGAGGACCCAGTCCATTCCGTACAGAAACAGGCCACTCATTTATGGAGCCACTGGCAGCTTGCATACTGCCTTTTTGTCAACCTAGGGCCATGGCTTGTTGGGGTTTGCGCCACACGCGAAAAATACCATCTTCCCTCACCATCTGAAATCGGGACTCATTTGACCAGGCCACGGTTTTCCAATAGTCTAAGGTCCAACAGATTTGGTCACGATTCCATAAGAAGCGGTGCAAGCCACGTCGTGCTGTTAGCAAGGGCACTCGCGTCGTTGATTTGCTCCCATAGCATGGTAAAGCCAAATTCGCCGCAAATTCCTTACGGATACGTTTGGCGTATGTCTCACTTTGATTTTTGGGCTTAGTTCACGTAGTGTTACTTGTCTGCTGCCAATGCTGACTAAGCAAACTCCGCTGTCAGTCGTTGAATAAAGGCCGTAGGGCTCTGTATTGTCCGTGGTGAGAAGTAATGCCTGAAATGTGGTATTCTCGGCACAGTCTTGACATTGTGGAACTCCGAATACTGAATTGTCTAATTTCCGAAATAAAATGTCACACGCGTCTAGCCCCAAGTACCATTCCATGTTCAAAGGACATTAATTCCCGCCATGGGGCTTTACTCACATTGGAAATAGTTTCAAATTAATCACCCGAGTACAAACGACATTTTCGCCAATGCGCTCTTCTTTTATACCTTGTGTACACCATTCTATAGCAGTCTGTATACGTGCATATCGCTACAAATGACTTGTCATCTCTGTAAAGAACATACCAGGACACGGAAATGCAACGAACCGCTCAACATATGCAAACCACATGGCGTTTCAGAAAATCTTCCAACACGCGATGCACTCATATACAGTAAATAGTCTTTTAACGGCCATGTAAATGTTGGAAAAAATGTTCAAATGTGTGTGAAATCTTATGGGACTTAACTGCTAAGGCCATCAGTCCCTAAGCTTACACACTACGTAACCTAAATTATCCTAAGGACGAACACACACACACACACACACACACACACACACACACACACACACACCCATCCCCGTGGGAGGACTAACCCCCGCCGGGTCCAGCCGCACAGTCCATGACTGCGGCGCTTCAGACCGCTCGGCTAATCGCGCGCGGCAAATGTTGGCAAACAGCAATTAAGATTACTGGAAAAAATAATGGAATGGAAAAATGCTTCTCTCCCAGTCTCTCACTGTACGCACCGTTCCCTCTTTCATTTCACCTCTTCTAACTCATATTTTTCTTCTTCGTCTCATTACGAACTCTCTCTCCATTCCCCTGCGTTCACTGCTCACTCATGTTTGTCCCCACCACTCTCCCAAGCAACACACCATTTTGATCAACTGCGTCACTATTCAGCTTTATTACACATTGAATAAATATATAACATCATTCAAGGACCTGATACAATGTATGAGGAATCGCAACGGAAGACAAGGTAGATAGTTTCTGGCGAATGTTCGATTTGCACGTGTTGCTTCACTGCGTCAAGAGAGTTCAGTACCCAGAGGTTCACTGCTTCCGTGAGCCCAAGTCTCGAGCGGCGAGCTGCAGGCGTCCTTATGAATAAAGAAACTGGTAGCTCGCCCTGCAAACTATTCGCAGATGGATTTTTAAAAAATTAGTGATTTTGTGCATTTTTACTAGTTTTAATCGTGTGTATCTTGCACTCTGTCTGAGGATGTGTAAGTCCAGTTCTAGTTTGCTGCCACATTGGAAAATGTATTTTAACTTTTGTCTCATTCCTGGTACTTGGGAAAGGTGCCATATTATCTATGGAGTAAGACGAATAGTCGTAATACATTTTTTACGTTTATTTGCTGACGATACCTAGAAATTACGAAAAAACCATAAACAGGGGCCAGTGGAGTAAAGCAAGTATCCAGTCAGCAAAAGAGTACCGAACACTCGGGTCATGCACAATTTTCGAGCTTCAGTAGCGTGGGATTCCATATCATATATGTTTAACGACTGTGCTGTAAAACAGTAAACATCAGCCACATGACGGTCTGTAATTGCGATACAAACCTGTTTTGTAGTACTTGACAATAAAATATATAATAAAATATATAATAAAAGTATTAACAGTATAAAAATTTACTTTATCTTAACGCAACATACGGAATGAGTCGCCTTGTAGGCCAACCTGAAAACGAAAATTGAAAAAATACTACAGGACATGGCTGTTTCCTCTGACGCACAACAAGCCAGAAAGTTGTAAATAAACAGGGTGGTACGTCATTGCGCCATTTTTCACATTAATAAATGTAGACTTCAGCTTTGGAATATGGCATTTGACGAAAACAGCAATGCCAACCGAGGAAATATCTCAAGAAATTGCTAGCAGACGGCGTTCCTGATGTGAACAAAAACCACACAAGAAATATGAAAATACTGATTTATAAAGCAAGCCAAATTCTAAACAAATAGCTTTCATTACAGAAAACTGAAGCTGTATTTGAAGAAAACTAAAGCAATACGCGTTTTCTCGTAGTTGCGAAAACGGATTTAAGTACCTTCCGATATTTTATTATTTTAGAGTTTTCTAACGATTCGGCAGGTGCGGAGCTGATTTTGCGTCGTTAACACTGATCTCGAATTATTCGAAAACGAACACCTAGAGAAGACAAATCACAACACAGGACTCACTACCGAGTAGTCCCCGCGCAGCACGCCGACGCTCGTGCAGATCGATGGATTGGGAGGTCTGACCTCTCCAAGTGAGGTATGGTTAAATTTTCTTTCCTAATGCGTGGAAACTGATGAACTACCGTACTACGTGGAAACAAATCGATGTTGGAACCTGAAAAGTCCAGGGGGCGGGTGTCTCAATATTAATGGTGATGCAGCTGTCACTATTTGGCGCTGTTTACGTCTCTCTTTAACAGCAGAGAAAACAGCTTATGTGTAAATCGATGTAACAGAGAAAATTATTTTCTGCCTTTTTGAATTTGAGTGGGAACTGACGAGGAGGAAACACAGAGTCGCCGAAATCAACCACACCAGTAGTGAGTGGCAAGGAGACTCACCGTTACCGAGCGTCCACATGAGAACTATATCCACATCATTGTTCCTGTATCCCGCTAAACGTAGTTTATAACCAGACATCAAAACAGCTAACCATGTTGTAGTATACAATCGAACTTACAGCACTTAAGTAGGCCGGCCGCTGTGGACGAGCGGTTCTAGGCGCTTCAGTCCGAAACCGCGCTGCTGCTACGGTCGTAGGTTCGAATCCTGCCTCGGGCATGGATTTGTGTGACGTCTTTAGGTAAGTTAGGTTTAAGTAGTTCTAAGTATAGGGTACGATGACCTCAGATGTCAAGTCCCATAATGCTTAGAACCATTTGATTTGAGCACTAAAGTAAATTTTCAACATAAATATCAACCTTTGCAACACAGAGGTTTAACTTTACGTTGTAAATGCAATGTAGACTCAAAGGCGCCGGTGCTTAATTGCTAAAGCAGGTATACTTGGGATGTGTCGACTACAGCGCCAACTATCACGAACGTAGAACAGTGTGTCGAGTAAAACGAATAAAATGAATGTATTTTTTGGAGCAGATTACACAATAATACTGGGGGTGGAAATAGGTGGGGGAGCTGTATTCCCTTTAGAAAACACAAAGTTTATCCTGCCCACGTAGGAGCGGTGTTTAGGAGGTGGCCAGTTTAGCACAGATAGATATCCCATTTACTAATATTAACTTTTCGCTAAGGACATTTCACGATCTTCCGGAGTTAGCTTAGGATGGAATCATTGACATGGTGAAGATGGGAGAATCATACAGACAGACTGCACGCTCAGAGGATTACACTGCAGGGAAGGCGTCGTGGCGAGACGGCCTTGTGACCAGAGTGTGGTGAGCAAGAGGCTGCACGACGAGCACGTCGTAGGATTGTTAGAGTGGGTCTGACTAAAATATGGATGATAGAAGCCCTTATATTGCAAAAATGTAGACATGTATGCTGTGGGGATAAGAACTATATATCTGCAATGTGGACGGATGGGGGTGGGGGGTGGAGGTAATAAGGAAGTGTAGCCCACGATGCGTGAATACTTAGACTTTATTCATCTAGTATTTCAGAATGGGAACACTTAGTGACTTGCAACAAACTTTACACATAATTTCAAACCCTCAAGAAAATATTTCTCTATGACAACTCACACAAAATGATGAAAGGAAGAATAGTGAATCACTTACTACATATTCGCTGCTCATCCAGTAAAACTGCAGCATTCAGCATGACGTTCTAAGTTATTACTTGATTACTTCTAACTGTATTTGTGAATCAGTCCGCATCACCCTGGTTCCCAGAACGCCTGAAGACACGTTGACTGTGGATCTTGTATCACAGACAAGTCCCTGTGACTGTTCAGAGATGTCACTAAACCCGTCCAAAGATCTAAACAACCATGCATGAGCAGCTGCTGTTAGACGGAGGGTGTCCGACAGCCGATCAGTTCCAGTCATTCCACCAGGAGGGAGGTACACGGCTCTTATTGTCTGTAGTTCAACCATGCTTAGGCGGTATATACTGCGGTTCGATCGCGTCCGTATTGTTACTTTGTGCCAGAAAGGGATCTCAACAAGGGAAGTGTCCAGACGTCTCGGGGTGAATCAAAGCCTTGTTGTCCGGACATGGAGGAGATCAGAGAGACAGAAACTGTCGATGACAAGCCTCGCTCAGGCCGCTCAAGGGCTACTACTGCAGTGGATGACCGCTTCCTACGGATTATGGCTCGGAGGAACCATGAAAGCAACGCCACCATGTAGAATAATGCTTTCCGTGCAGCCACAGGACGTCTTATTAAGACTCAAACTGTGTGCAATATGCCGCATGATGCGCAACTTCACTCCCGATGTGCATGCGAGGTTCATTATTGCAACCACGACACCATACAGCGCAGTACAGATGGGCCCAACAACATACCGAATGGACCGCTCAGGACTGGCATCTGGTTCTTTTCACCGATGAGTGTCGCCTATGCCTGCAGCCAGACTATCGTCAGAGGCGTATTTGCAGGCAACCCGGTCAGACTAAACGCCATAGACACGCGGTCCAGCGAGTGCATCGAGGTGAAGGTTTCCCGTCGTTATGGGGAGGGGGGGGAGCGGCATTATTTGGGGCCGACGTACGCCACTGGTGGTCATGGAAGGCGCCGTAACGGCTGTACGACACATGAAAGCCGTATTTGACCGTTAGAGCAACCATAACGGCAGCATATTGGCGAGGCATTCCTCTTCATAGACGACCAATCGCGCTCCCATCGAGCTCATCTTGTGAATGACATCTTTCAAGATAATGACATGGCTCCACTAGAGTGGGCAGCATGTTTCCCAAACATTAACCCTATCGAACTTGCCGGGGATATGCTGTTTATGGACGACGTGACTCATCAACCACTCTGAGGGATCTACGCAGAATCGTCGTTGAGGAGTGGGACAATCTGGGCCAACATTGCCTTGATGGACTTATGGATAGTATGCTACAACGAATACACGCATGCATCAATGCAAGAGGACGTGCTACTGGGTGCTAGAAGTACCGGTATGTACAGCAATCTGGACCACCACCTCTGAAAGTCTCGTAGTATGTTGGTAGAACATGCAATGTGTGGTTTTCATTAGCAATAAGAAGGGCGGAAATGATGTTTATGTGGTTCTCTATTCCAATTTCTGTCCAGGTTCCGGAACTCTCGGAATCGAGGTGATGCAAAACCTTTTTGATGTGTGTAGAACCACTACGCTACAGGCATAAAAGCTGTAGTAAGTTGTAATAATAATTCGTAGACAGCTAATGTTCGCCTGCCAGAACCTCAGAAAGATCCATTACGGTAACTTTAACGGAAGATACGCAATGATTCTCACTTGAACAAATTACTTTTGAGGTTATGATTCGCACTTAAAATTTTCGTTGAAAAGCTTGTTGTTCCAATAAAGATGGGATTTCAGTCCATAAATTCCGAGCTATATCCCAGAAACGATTTTTCTTATCCTCACGATGCCGCACAAAACTTCTTTCTATGACTGACCTTACTGGTTTCTCACAGTTCGCATTTGGTGTATGATAACGTCGGTTGATTCCACCGATGTAAACACACCGATCTGAATTTCATCTACTGTCATTCGAAGTCGGTACGTTTGCACAGTGAGATCGGCTTCCCTGTGACCGCGAATGTACTGTCATACCGGTGTGAAAAGATCGACAAAGATCGCCCGCCTACGGTCGATCTCGGGCATCGCGGAATTTACCATTCGGTGTCAATGCAACGGACTGCAGTACACAAGTAGCTATGCAGACATTCCCTGACATTTAATACATCTTCTACTGGAAAAGGAAGAGCTGTGTTTCCCGACGTTAAGGCTAATCCGGTCAAACTTTCATTGCTCATTGTGTTCCGCAAGTGTGTCTCCACTAGTTTCATTGTGGAAAATAACCTCACAGCCCCACTTGTTGACACTGGTAGAACGCAAGTACGCGCAGAAGATATCGTATGTTTCGACAGAAGTACTTGTCACAGGCAATACAAGTTTAGCACAGAGAAAAGACTTACTGATAACACCATTTCCAACACCGTTATATGTACTCTGTTCGGTTCGCGATGCCCTATGGTCCAAGTAAACTTTCAGTTCGCATAGCTAATCGAAATTCTCCTGATAGCTGTTAATGGGTAGCATTATTTCTATTAAAAATAAGAAATCCTTTTTTCGCTGTCAATCTCTGCCCTAGATTTTAAATGATTCGATCTATTTATGGCAAAAGCATTGCTCTACTATAGTACTCTTCAGTAGAAGTTATGTGGATGATGTTGTCTTTCAGTTTCATTCTTCATCTGTCTACGTACCTCGATAACAGACTGAAACAGTTTGTAGCTGAAGTTGATGATTTTTAAAATATCTTGCGAAATCATTTCTCGTCCTTTATTTTTCGTTATCGAGTCAACGATTGCAAATAAAAATGAAAAAATAACCTATAATACAGTGTAATCTACAATCAAACTCAGTTTGGTTATAATCAATATTAAAGACTGGATCTCAATTTAAATGGAAGTTTCCGTATATGTTGGTTACACTTCTCATTTCAGTGTAAGATACTTCACATTTGGGAAGGGGTTTCTTTCAATAAAATGAGGATTAGCGGCCCTAGGCGGGCAGCAAAATGTCGTGGTGTTTTAACAAGAATGCTTTTACCTGTTCACTTTGCCTACTGGATCGGGTCGTTGGCTTTGGGTGAAGGCTCGTTATGAGACCCAACCTGTTAATTAAAATTGCCCCTTCACTAATTTTGATTAGTATTTAATAACTAAACAGTGTTCAGGGAACTGATAACTACTAAACAAACAAGGATAGCTTTGAACACATTTATTGAACACCAATCTTCCTAACATCAAACTGAGTAATGACATGCATTTACAAGTGATAAAATTAAGCTAGTAATGGCAATGGCCCTTAAATTCCTGAACTAACTCTTAAGGTCGGATAATGCATCTGTTCTTGTTGTTTTCTACTCCCTCCCCTTGCCAGACGGCATAAAATACGTCAGACAAACCTACTGCAATTAACACATTCTCAATAAGAGCGTGGCTGGAAAACTGAGCTCTGGTAACCACAGGCGTGAGTCATATCGGATTAAATGCCGAAACTGAGCATCACGTTACCAAATGCGGCATCGTGGACTGGTCAGCAAGCTGCTTGCGTCACTGAGGAGCCTCAATTGCAACAAAAATGAATTAATTTTCGCGAACAGGCTTCCTGTTCGTAAACTCCCATTCAAACGCTAATTCTGCTTTCTTTCCAATCGTCTCGCACTCGTTAAGACGGGACTCACCAGCTCAAAGGCGGAATCCAGTAACATCTTTAATAAAGTGTGGCTCAAGGAAATTGCTCTGCTCTTGTCTGCTTCCTGTGAGACAGAATTCCCAACCGTAATTAGTGGAATCAACCTGTCTCTAACAGTAAAACATGACAGTACCCCTAACTGAATACTAGTTTCAGTTGCAGCTGGCAGACTTATTCAAAAGTTCTGCACAGCACACTGAAAAGAATTTACTCTCCTACAGCAGAGCCGTAAGCACAACGTCCGCTCGTTACAGGGGCTAAGACACTTCTCCTCGATAACAGCTCCAAAAGCTTCCCTCTGCAAAAATCAGCACCCTCACGCTATTTTTCGAGCTGGCCAATCACGTGGCTCTAGACCAGCACAGTTCACTCCCACTATTATTTCCTGGCTTCTTCCAGCCAATTAAAACATTCTGCGCCTTACTGCGCCTAGAATGTTCTGGAACAAACTGAAACTTCGTTCAAAATCGAACCCACCAATCGTGTCTCTCTGTTTCACTCTACAGCGGTGTGTGCGCTGATATGAAACTTCCTGGCACATTAAAACTGTGTGCCGGACCGAGGCTCGAACTCGTGACTTTTGCCTTACGCGGGCAAGTGCTCCACCAACTGAGCTACCCAAGCACGACTCACGCCCCGTCCTTACAGTTTTTACTTCTGCCAGTACCTCGTCTCCTACCTTACAAACTTTACAGAAGCTCTCCTGCGGACCTTGCAGAACTAGCACTCCTGAAAGAAAGGATATTGCGGAGACAAGGCTTAGTCACAGCCTGGGGGATGTTTCTAGAATGAACTTCTCACTCTACAGCGGAGTGTGTGCTGATATGAAACTTCCTGGCAGATTAAAACTGTATGTTTTCGCTGTCGCAAAAATGTATGCAATGAAGAACAAATCAGACATACTTCGGGACATAATAGAAGACACTTGGTTCTTGTAAAGCGGATCCCGGCACAAATAATCCTCCATTTTTGGCTTACGATCAAGCCCTATCCACCACATAAGCCTCATTAATTTCCTGAAGTCATCAACGCTGATACCATACCACAAAATCAGTCTGGACGAAAGTGATAATGTTTCTCCAGCTGCTCCACTAACAATCTTTTGCTCAGCGTAATTATTTATTTAAACCACTATGAAATTGCACATTTCTTCATTAAGAAAAAAATTTAAACGTCAATGGGACGAATAGTTGCAGACAGAGTGTCCAAAAGTGCATTGCGTACTCCATAGTTAACAGAAAAAAACAAAATTGGTTACGCTTCCCTGTAAATCAGACCAATTTATTCGTGAAGTAGGGAGCCCATCTGCACAAGATATCTCTTTCTTCAGAGCAATTACTTCATCTTCACTACCACTCTCGCTCAAGGAATGAGCACAGTAATCTGGGTTGGAGTCACTACCACTTCCAAACAGTAATTCAACAGATAAATTCGATTCCTCCAACCGTTCTCGGATTCTCGACTCTTGTAAAGCCAGTTTTCACCGAACATCCACAAAATCTAACTGAAAACAAGCACTACACAACGGCATATACGTAAACAAAGTGTCAGCGACAGCAAGATACACGTACTCACGCTACATGGTAAACAGGTAACAACTGCCTGTCATCCACTGCTACCACTACAAAAGTAACATCACAATACTTTTACCTCTGGCCGATATAATGTGACCACCATTCGATTTCAACGCAGTTGTGATCGTATATGCACCACAAGCAAACACTCACGAAAGCTCGCATGATCGAATACGATGTACACGGTGAAAAAGGAAAACCGATGTGTATTAAATATGATGCAAATGGCGGTGAAAGTGTTAACTTACCGTAAAGCTGGTGTACGAATCAAAATAGTTTTTCTTCTTCTTTCTTGTTACAAGCTTATTGATAGTTAGAAACTATCACAGCAACACACAGAAAGAAACAATAAATGGCAGAACGTCTTACATTACATAGTGCATATCCAGTTTTCATCGTATGATTGTAAATCAAAAGTTGTTTCAGCTACTGTGCGAGTCAGTACCGAGAGGAACAAGGAAGGAGAGAAGTTGTGATGGAACCCCAAATAATCTGTACATAACACTTGTATATTAAAAGAACACTTTATTTCTAAAAATGAAAGAAGCGTAGCTTCTAGTTATGCGGTGGATCCTATGCCTCCTACACGCAATTACTTTTACACACTATCACTACTCACAGAACGCAGGCCAAGTAAGAAGTGTCTTTCTATTACTCAGTACTGATGCTCTCGAAGGCTGCGACCGAACTGGGACGGACCAGCGATGGGCGGCTGGGCAAGTCAGCGTTGACAGGGGGTCGCTGAACTTTTCTCTTCCTGGGGGTGTGGCGATGCCCGCTCTTTCCAGTGGCCCGCAGGCCTGAGCTGGTCGGTGAGCAGTCGATTCTTTAGGACTGCACAGAAAATATCTTTTGAATATCACTACATGACGGTTAGATCATGTGCAATATCTTTTGGGTGATAGGGGAGCTCAGGACTCTCCCTTTACCTACGTCTTTGTCTCACATATTAGTGAAACTCACCTGTCTATTCCAATAAGTGAGGAGAGAGATTACAACTTCCTTTACAGGATAGTATTAACCTAACCTAACCGCCTTGATCTTGCCAAAACTGATGAGGGATATAGTGTTGTCACCAAGCTGTTGGCTGATATTATTGAGTATGTCCTGACAATGACGTCAGGCAACCGTTGTCGGTGTCACTGTGAACGTAGGGTTCGTCTCCGGCTGTTCAGACATCACAGTTCTCGTCTTGAGTATTCCTTGATGCCTTAATATACTGGCTACGTTATCAACTTATTCGTTGTAGTAGTCAAGGTCTACGGCTTCCGCTGTTTCCATCTTGTGGCTCTTGAGATTTAGATGAATGGCAGTGTTGCAAAAACACAAAGCCGAGACTAATGTTTGACAGCTGAGTTTGTGGTGTTGACTAGCGCCAGTGGGGTGTAGAATTCCGACTCCGGCTGTGCGCCCTTCAGGCAGGCAGTGCGTGGGTGGGACGTCGGCGCCTGCTGCTACTGGTCGGCCGCTCGGCCAATGGCGGCGCCCTCCGTCTGACGTCACAGCCGGCCACGCGGCGATCTGCTGGCGCTCGCCAGCGCTGCCCTGCAGGCGAGTGGCTATCCCAGTGGTCTGCAAAAGGCTGCTGTGTGCAAGGGAGAGAGGGAATGCACTTCGTACACCTTGGCGGAAGTTTCCGAATATGACCGATGTAATTACAGCTGACTGCGCACTTCCCCACGACCACGCGGATGCCACGCGCTCGCTCTCACTCGCACATACGCTACGAATTTCTGATGTGCACACACGTGGCGTCCTTATTTATAGGAATGACCGACAGATAAAAATCATTTTTCGTTACGAATAACACACAAAAATATTTATTAGGTGCGTTATTCATTTACACTATGAAAATAGTTATTCATCATCTGTGAGCAATTAGCCTTACAAATAACTGATAAATGTAAAATATAGTGACGTGTATTGCTCAAATTGTTTGTCATTTGTTAAACTAACGAACTATCTATCGCTTTTAAATTAGTTTTCAGAACAACTATTCTTCTAAACATCTTATCAGAAAGCTTATTTGGTTTTCGCCGATTTACCATTGTCACTTACTAAAGAAAGTATGTTCTGCACATTCAAGGAGAATACCGGTGTGTTACATCTCCTGAAGTCGTCTTTTTCTCAGGATAACGACTGAAGACTTTTCAATCAATCATTTGCAGCATTAATTTAGATATCATTAGTTCTGCTGTAGTGTTTGGCAAATAAGTCTACTGTGTTACCACGTCAACTTCAGGCCCCAGATAACGATGGAAATAAATTTTATTTTTACATGATAACGTCATTCGAAACTCGTGACTGTCTTAGACATTTCTTTGGCTATTATAATTACGTCTTCGTCGCGACCGCAATACTTGTGAACTACTTATTTTTAGAACGTCGGTAAAGCATTTCCGCAATAATTTCACTTCGTATAGAAAGGTGAAAAACTTCTTACAATCATCTCTTGACACTTTCTCGATTAAAATTTGTCAGTGTACTACAATATTACGAACATGTTTTATGTACTCAAACCCAGAGCCTCTTCTGAAATTTTCCAACCTCAACGCTTTAGGTAACTGCATAGACGCATATAAGTTTGGAAATCTGTTCAAACCTCTGACCCACAAGTTACTCAAAGTTAATCCTAAAACACTTTCGGGTGACTCTGGACGTACAGCACCATTCCATAAATGCTAAGAAGGCTTTTGATTTAAGGTCTGTCAGTCATTAGCAACCACTGGGTTGTTATTTTGTACACTCACATAGCAACCCTACAAATACGAAATATGTAATTAGGCTATAACAAAGAGAATTCCACAACGGATCTCGTAAGCAACTTTGGTACAATGGACGAAAGTGTCGCAGCAGAATAAGGTTTTTTGCTGGCTGCATTCTCATCGTTGGTTACTTAGGCAGGCTAGTTCCATAGTTACCAGGAGGGGCAGGGGAGGGAAGGGGAAGACCTTGCAAGTGCAGAGCATTTTTGTGTTGCATCTGTTACACTGTAAAGCAAGTAAGGCTGTGCTCAACCTGAAGGTTGCTTTGGACACTGCAGCGCTTTAGTGGGCATCGTGTATATCCTTGCCTTCCTCTGACATTTGAATCAACTTATAAAGCCAGTTAAATGGGGATCTACAGCTCAACATGCTTTCCAAAACACTGTGGTACTCCACTTGACGTTTCTCCCTTTGTTAGAGATGAATGAAACGACAAGTAACAGGCAAAAAATCTTAGGACCAACATAGAATCGTACCCCAAAACCTTAACTTTGTTATCTAGAACAAATCTTTTTTTTAATGAAGCTGTATGGTTCCAGAGACGTTTTAAAGTTTTAAACATTTTTTGACGCGTATATGCACACTGAGGCAAGGAATGAAAATTTATACCAAGTTCAGGATTCGAACCCAGCTATCTTTCTCGCTAGGGAGACACATTAGCCACTAGGCCACTCTGACAAAGTGGCTTTGCGTAATCGCATGCACTACCCTGCTAGTAATAGTTGCTTCAGTGGTGGTATATGCATAATAGAAGTTTGAGACTTGAAAGTATCTGTGGAACCACTTGATTAAAGCAGCTTTGCTCAGGTTTCAGACAGGATCCCCTGCTTCTTTCCATGCTTTGGTGCTACTCCAATACAGTTGGAGAGGCTCTCCAGTGCTGTTCATGTTTGGCGAAATACCAAGTGGGCTGAGGCGTGAATGGGAGTTAGAACTAAAAGGGAGGTGAGCTAGCGTAGTCCATATAATTGTGCAAAGCCACTGTGTCAGGGTGGCGTAGTGGTTTGAGCATCTGCCTAGTGAGCAGGAGACACCAGTTCGAATCTTGTCGTTGGTACAAATTTTCATTCATCGCGCAGACAGCACATATCATACGTCATAAATCCTTTTTTTGCTGCTGTGGGTCCTCCTTGCCCTCATTATGTGTCATGCTTTGCTAGCTTCTCCAGCTTTACGAATTACAATAGCTTTCCTTGGCGCTCACTTAACCACAGAGGCACGTTTTGTACAAACCATTAAAAAGTTATTTATCAAACAAACGTCTATGAGCCAAGGGACCAAACACTAGTAATAAAATTCCATACAATAAACGGGCAAACAAAATGTGATGGTATGTTGTGTTATTTGTTATTTGAATTACGAGTAATAAATAACAAACAATGATTTGTATTCACAGAGAAGATTTGATTAGCGAATTTATTTATTGGAATAATCTATTTATTCGGATAATTCTGATAACTATCCAGATAGAAATTTACTCCGATAATACCAATCTCTGCTTACTATCAAACATTCCTTTCAGTGCTATTAATATTATCAAATTTAACGAGTCCTTATAATTCACTTGCCCACTTTACTCATGGGATCTAAAAATTCTGAAGGATTAAAGTATATATATATATATATATATATATATATATATATATATATATATATGAACGAAGTTGACATTTATAATCAGTTGTCACTCTCCTCAACATAGATCTGTTTCATTTGTTGTGTCGAAAATATGTCTCAATGTCAGTGCTGTTGTAGCTGGAGACTAAATGCGAGCATTCTCTCATTAGCTGTTCATTCATGGAAATTTGCAGTTTGACAACTAAATCAACGACCTTCAGTAACACTCAGTATTCGTTTATCAATTTAACGTTCGCTTTACATGATCATACTCAGTCTGGGCTAATGTTTGGCGAGTCTCAGGTACACAGTGTGCAGGTCGTCTTAATGTTCTCTTAATGAGTCTGTATTGCGTGGAGAAATTAAGTACCGTTTGGACACAAAAGAATATTTACGCTAGCTTGATATAATGTTTGATGGTTGCGTTTCATTTAGCAGTTATTTCTACAGGAAGTTTAGATTAACCACTGAACAGCTTCTGTTTCAGAATATTCATGTGAATTTCCTTTCCTTCGCAATTTCTGCAAACAACAATACTGGATTGGAAACTAATGGCACTTTCAGTGAGCCACTTGCTGTTTGACATTCTGCTAACAACGTAATATCAGTTCCATTTCTCAACAATCGATTCAAGGTTTCCACAATCCGCATGAAATTATTAATTAATTTGTAATAACAATTGCACAAACCCAGGAAGAGCTCCAGTTGATTTGTGGTCTGTGGCACTGCAAAGTTCTGGATTCCCTCTGTCAGGTGCTAATCACTTGGACAAAGTAGTTTACCTGCATTTCTGCAAAAAGGCACTTGCTTATGCTAAGCGTTAGACGTGCATATCGCTGCCTGCTGAATACGTCTTCCAAACATTTCATATGTTCTGGAATATTCTTCGACAATACGGCGATATCGTCCACGTACACCATGCAAGTTTCAGCTTTCAACCACATATAATGTGGCTGTCATGTTTTTCAGCCCAAACCGAATTTGTTTGTACTGTTAATGTTTCCGTGGAACCGTGAAAGCCGTCTTCGTTGTTTCTTCTGGAACCACTTACTGCTGGCAATACCCACTACTCAGATTCATTCTGGCGTTATGTTTATCGAGAAAACCTAGCCCAAGAATACCGTAAACCCATGTATGGCAAAACACCCACTACTCTTGAAAATCTCCAGTTCCGATACTGAAACTGAGCAGTGCCGTACCCAAGGACTCGTCTTTGCTATCAGCCACTTCATGCAGTTTGTCAGGTGAGGACTTGAGTCTGCTCCAGTCTACAACGTCCAGACTGACGACTGAATATGTGCACCTCTGTCAACAAGAAATTATTTACGTTCCATTTCTTTTCCACAGCCTGATGAGAAGCATTCAATCAGTGTACATCTTTCTGCGGTGTTACATTCTATTGGAAATGCCTTCCAGTGGTTGAAGTACTCTTGTTTGTGCATAAAGCCTGCTTTTGGGGACGTTGTCTTCCATTTCTATGCTTCCCACAGTCTTGTAATCCAAATGCATTCTAGTAGCACTGTTGATCTCCTCTAACTGCATCATGACCCTAAGAGCCACCATTAAATCCCCAAGATTATCCATCCTTGCCCTCTGTGACATCTCTGTGGAGATACCATGTAGAAAGCGTCCAAGACCTATTCTCACCTTCCTGCAGCAAGACTCTATCCACTTCCACATTCTACCACAGTGTCAGCTGGTGTGTCAGTGCATTGTCCTCCAGAATACACCTGAAAAGTTTTCTACCGATTTGTTTCATTTATGAGAACTGAGACCATCTGTAGGGAACGAAGCAGGTAATGTGGGGTCAGCGCGGCGCAGCTTCGATTCATCCCATCCTATCCCGGCACGTCTGGAGGCCATCGAGGGAAAGCAGTGGATGCCTGCGGGATCTGGACAAAGATCTACCTCGAAAGTAGCGGCAGGGAGTGCTCAATTGACTGGAATTCATGGAATATCGATGCATGCTCCAGCCGCTCCAGTCAGCCGGACGCAGTGCTGGCGAGGGTGCGGCAATAAATACTTGCACGGTGGGTGGGAAATAATGGGACGGCAGCGCGCGTCCCGGCGTGGAACACTCGCCGCCGCCAAACAGACGTCATGGGCGCGCGAGATCAAGACGTCTGCCAGAGTGGGGCTGTGACGGCGCCACTGCCCGCCACGTGTTTGGAGGTCGGGGACGGAGCGGCTGCTTTCTGACGCAGCACCGCCTCTCTCTGCAAGGAACACAAACCCGTTCTCTGCACAAGCTATCCTCACAATTTGTTACTAGGATGCATCAATTATTTGGCCGGTGCAGATTTTTTTCTGTTTTGTAGCATTTGCGTTTCTTTAACTTTATCAGTAACGTAACTGGTTCAAAAAAGCCCGTTTAGATTTCGTATGTTGTGTCAGTGTCTTCATCTACGTGTAGCACTTATATTACCTTCAACACTTGTTGACTGTATTCCACCTCTCCTCCACTAAAATTTTTGTCCTTTGCTACTATATTTACGTCCCGTAAGGCCTAAGCACATTTTCCATTACTCTACCACTATTACCAAATATTTACCACCTAGGACCCACAGAAGAGGCACAAAAGATCCAATGAAGAGCTGCACCTTTCGCCACGGGATCGTTTAGTCGGCGCGAGGGCGTTACACAGACGCTCAACAAACTCCACTGGCAGACGCTACAAGAGAGACGTTGTTCACCACGGAGAGTTCTGCTATTGAAATTTAGGGAGATCCGTGAAGAGTCCGGCAACATGTTACTTCCTCCCGTATACATCTTGTGAAATGACCATGGCAAGAATATTCTAGAAATTAGAGCTAATACGACAGCGTACCGACAATCGTACGATAAATATCCTCCGCCACTTACCATCACGTACCTTGCATTTTACTGATATAGATGCATATGTACATAGTACAGGAGATTCTAAGAAAGACGCTGATTGCAACATAACAAATTACCAAATTGTGCACTTGAAGATGTTTTGTAGGAAACAAACTTACGCTAAGACTCAATTTTCAGTTTCTAACACACAATGGAACTAAAACTGACATTTTGATTACCGAAATGGGCATATGATTAATTAGTCTAAACAGTCGAAATTGAGCTGTTCAGGCAGATGGTAAGGTGTAATAGCAAGTTGTTCAAAAACGTCGGGCTGCTGTATTTTCCTATGGAACAGAATCGGAAATAATTGATAGCCTAATTAGTCTATTTTGTTTATATTCATTAGCTTATGACATACGACGTTATTCTGGTGTTACTTTTCCCATTCTTAAAGAGTATTTTTAGCTCAAATAGAGCAGTTCGGCCAAAGTGTGGCGTAAGATCGCGAAAATCTTGTTTACCTCTCCTCTAGGCTCTGGGAATTCTGAGACTGGCCATTCTATATATATTTTCTTGTATGTCACGTGTTTTCAACAACATAAGCTTATTCCAGAGCGTTAGCAGCCTTCGCTCACGTAATATAAGGGAGAAATGCCATCTGCATTTCTGTCGTACTTTTTTGATTCTTGTGCAGAGCAGCGTGCAGTATTTCCCATTTTCAATAAGCTGTCACAAGAATTTTAAAAAAGTCTCTGATGTAATCTACGTACTTTCCCGATTTTTCATGGCTCACCACTTTTACTCTGTCGGAGAGGTCCTGGATAAAAATTAAGTAGATTCCTATGTTGTTACTTTTTATTACACTAGATATTACTCAGGAGCTCGTGTATTATTAACGTTCCTGATGTTAATTTGATGTACTGATTTGTGCCATGAGCATGGAGATTTGTACCTCCGTTTGGTGCTGCGGAACTAGAGGTGTATAATAAAATAAAAATAATCAAGTGATTGCATTAATTTAACGTCGATGAAGATTCGACTTGACTGATCGATTTTACAGTTTCTATCCAGTTTTTCTTCCTGTTTTAATGTTTGTTTATTTCTTTTGTTTCTTTCCTTCGGGCGTCGGGACGTTATCAACAATACAGGGATCTCTCCAACGGCCCAAGCCGTAGCTTAGCAACGGTTTGAAACGAGCCGAATGGCGGGCAAGACGACTGTTCGTGTCTCCATTTAGCAGTCTTAAAGAAACTGAAACGCGGTAAGAACAAGGAGAAGTGACAGCAGACTCTGGTGAGCCAGCAAATAGCAACTTATTTCTGCCAATAAAACAGACATCGAATCGATTGCAACTTTGTGCGGATGCATAACATTAATTGTCGCATTCGTGTATGTTTAATGAATCAGTAATTTAATTCTGCAAATTACTCGTCCAAGTATTTATAACTGTTTGTTTGAGGGAGTAGGAGAAACATTGATTTTGTGGATCTTGAAACTGCAGGTAGACCGCGCTACTACAAATTATAAATCTTCCTTCGAAACTGTGCCAAGTGCCGGCCGTATTCGCTCGCTTAGATAATGATCGAGAAGGTTAGTGCAGCTGTATGATGTCTAGAAACATACGACTTCCATGGAACATCAGTAAGAAATAATAGATGTTACAATAACTTTTGGACTCGTTTATAGATTAATTTCAGGTCGTGTTAATTTTAGTGTCCGATCCCACCTATCAACTTTTAGCGGTGACGTCATGTGTGACATCATGAGTTAACGATGCCAAGGATGTAAGAGTACGGACGTAGGTCGTAAGTAGGCTGTTATTGAATGTTATTTGTGGTTGCCTTAGTAACCGACGTAAACCACAGCCTAACATACACGGCCGTGACAACACTACTGCGAAAATGGTTGTCATGTGACAGTTGTAACTAAACTAGCGCTCCTAGCGACGTGAAAGTAGCCGTAACATTAACGTTTGTTTTCAATTATTTTTCTACTTAATTTACGAAATAGGCACATTATTATTATATTTTAGCGTTCCAAGCGTTAGTAAAATTATCGAGACATGAATAGTAATGAAATAAATGTGAAAACAGCAGAATCTCATTTGATTCTGAACCATAAGCTACAATTTATTCTGTGAAGAAATAGTTTCGAGAATAGTTTCTAGTATGCGTATAATAGCACCTTATACTGCTGAAATCAAGATAAAATAAACCCGTGTCTCATGCGTTCGGACCATATACTTCTGTTATTTTCTGTTATTATTATAGGCGCTATCCCTGACACGCAATAATTTTGTATTAGGTCTAACGATTCGCACGTGACAATTCGTGCTGTTTGTGGCTAAGATGTATCAACTGTATTGAACTTGGGTTCTTATGTGTTGCGAAACATTTTATTACTTTCAATATAATATTATCTCGTCTGTGTGGTCTTCCCTTTCACTGCAGTTGTGATAGCTTATTTGATACGTTAAATAATGCAGATATTGCATTCCATACAAGTTTCCTACGCCCCATATCCTGTGATTTGACTCGAAGTGGAGTGAAGAAGACTTCAGTTGTTGAGAAATACGAGTCGTCTTTCTGCAAAAGGTGAGGTCTTCCAATGTAAACAAGCCCTTTTCCTGTTCTTAAAAGAAATCAACGTCCTTCAGTTAATATTTGCAGGTTCTAGAGAATTGTAAATAAACTGTTCTGTGGTGTACCGTTTCGTACCTCTCAGGATACTTAAGAAACTAAAGAAAAATAAATGCGGTGCCATTTTATAGCTATTCTCGATTTTTGTGGTATTAAATAAGCTCCCATTTAAAAACTATATTCCAAATAAATACAGACGTACTATTCACAACAATGCAGTGTCGTATCCAGAAGTGTAACTTGCTGACCGCTTGGAGCGTTGCTGTCATAAATTATTTTTTTGACTTTTCATTAAGTATGTTTCGTTATTTCTTTGGCGATTCGTTTACTAGAATTGACCTTTATAGGTCAATAGGTCGATTATGATTAAAGAGTCCTATATCTGATATCTTTTCGTGAATTTTCGTTACTTGTGTTGTGTTTTCTCTATCTGGAAATCTTTCTTACTTTCTCATTATTCCCTAGTGATGTCTTTTTTCCTTTCAGCAAGTTGACGAGCATCTTCGTATGGATCCACACACTGGGTTTTGTACAGAGCACTATAGGCAACGAAAAGAACACCATATAGATTTCGAATTATGAATGTGGGGCCGAACACATCTCACTCTATTTAGGTGTGTACTTACCGCTTACCGGTCGCTGTGGTCGAGCGGTTCTAGGCGCTTCAGCCCAGAACCACGTGGCTGCTACGGTCGCAGGTTCGAGTCCTGCCTCGGGGATGGATGTGTGTGATGTCCTTAGGTTAGTTAGGTTTAAGTAGTTATAAATCTAGGGGACTGATGACCTCAGATGTTAAGTCCCATAGTGCTTAGAGGCGTTTCAACCATTTGAACTTACATCAAATTTAGAGATCCAAATACATAATGTAGAATCAGATTTTTTGGCTTTTCCTCTTTCAGCAGGTAGACGGGTATCTACAAATAGATCCATTATTTATAGACCATTAGCGTCCACTAAAAAGATTCATTTCGATTTCTGACTTGAAATGTGGGATCGGAACGCATCTTACTACATTTTCTGAGTACCTACATTTATTTTAAATGTTTGAAATTAGTGTCACCTATTTGAAGTCAGATTTACATATTCATGTACGAAATGTTGTAACAGATTCTTTGTTCTTTCGTCTCTCTGCAGTTTGACGGGCATCTGCGAATGGACCCACAAACTCTGCTACTTGCACAGCATGGTCGCCCACAAGAGAAACACCATATCGATTTCGAAATTGGAACGTGGGGACCGAACACATCTTACTATCTTTTGGGAGTAAAAATGGCTGTTAGCACTATGGGACGTAACATCTGAGGTCATCAGTCCCCTAGAACCTAGAACTACTTAAACCTGACTAACCCAAGGACATCACACACATCCATGCTCGAGGCAGGATTCGAACCTTCGATCGTAGCAGCATCGCGGTTCCGGACTGAAGGGCCTAAAAGCGCTCAACCACAGAGGCCGGCTATCTGTTGTGTCTAACCAGTATGCTGACTCCAGCAGTCGTTTTTGGTTTTGTAGTTTTGTGTCGAGGGAATCAGTTTTCCCAAGTAACCATCCTTCGCCATGTCTTGTTGAGCGCGATATCTGTCTGAAATTTTCTTTGTTAAAGAAACTAACTAGAATGAATAGCTCTTGGGAGAACACAAGTGGGATTTACAGGTGTGAAAGTGTGCCCAATGAGAGTATAAGACACCTTATTGGTGCAACTGGAGTACGTTGTCCACAAGGGAAAGTTGCACAAGAAACATGGAGCCGTATGCTCCGCCATGATACATTTTTCACGAGCACTGCAGTCACCTTCTGCTACACAGTACTTCCATTGTGTCACATCTAAGCTGGACTCGCGTTTGGTGTGAGTGGTAATCAAGCTGCATGCACAACAATATTCGTGGTCATCCTAAATAAATGGAGGTACTACAATAATGGTCACTTGCACACGACCACCGCCGATTACCATTCACATATCTACTTACGACATTACACTGTGTGAGTTACGGTGCAAAATTTCTTCGGACATGTAGGTACTGCAATATCTTCTTCACCCGCCGACACCGTGCAAGCGACTTTCAACTAAAATCCTGTTTCCTGTACAGGAATATACATAACCAGTGTACATACTGGTACTGATGGCGGACGATGGCTGATGACATAGGGGAGTTTGGATCTGGCGGTGAGTCGTGTTAGGATAGCCAAATGGTAAGGTGACCTATCGAGATGAGCGGAAAATACCTGCCGAAGTCCCGGTTCGGTATATATTTTCACTGTCATCATTCCATTGCACACCTGATGGCAGGCGATATCCACAACTGCGACTATATTTCATGTACTGGCATATTCGTCCAACGCAAGTTTGGGTCCCATCTCTTGTGACTCTATTATCGACTGCCTATTCATCGCCGATCTCCCTTAACGCGTTTACCGCCCCACGCTCAGTGACCTATGATCCAGCGTCAGGTCAGGCCAGCCACACAACATTAAGCGAGCGGTTATGCTGTGGCCGCCGAAGGCGACATGGCAGTCAACGTGTTAAGAGCCCCACACGCGCACCAAACGACCGACCGACCAATTCCTTGTGCAGTTTACACACGTCTCGATCGACTTCACTTAGTGATTGTGGAGCCTCCTTGTCACATTGAGAACGAACTGAGAAAATAACAATCTGGTTTTCCATTTCGAGTACTTTGTTTCCCCCGCACATAGAGAACTGTGATGGTTGTGTACTTGGCTGTCGGGTGGTAATACTCGACCGACCATCCAAAGAGAAAAACTGCTGGATCGGTTGGCCAAGACGCCTGCACGTGTCCAGCATGTCGGTCTGCCGGTTGGTGCATGTGTAAGGCCCTTTGTATTTACCCTGCTGCATCGATGATTGGTGGATTGCAACGAATCAGCAGCCATCTATGGGAGACGGTGTTTTCCCCTTGCCTGTCACGGTTGGGAATCGTTAGTCGCGCAACGTTCGCTTCTGTTTGCATTGTGCTGACGCCAGGAAGTTTGCTGTTCGTCTTCGTAAGTGTAGGCTTGTCCGTAATTTTGCGTTCCACATTCCTACGGCGATTCACTAAAGCGGCTGTGTGTGTCATGATGCTACAAACGAGTGTCACAGTGTATGTGGTTTCCATACATCTGCCGATTTACGGCGCTGCCTGACTATTACGTAGCGCATATATTGTGTCACGCGTGTGCTTTTTGTGAAAACTGGCCAGAGCAGTGTTTAGATGGCCGCCCTATCAGTAAGCAATGTTACGTGCCTGTCGTGTGTGGGCCAGCTGGGATACCATCGGCAGAGCCTCGCAGATGTCAGACCCTGCGACTGCTGTGGGAGATGATCTGATGTATACCTGTCGGAGCACCCCCGGCTCTGTAACCTTCACATGAGGTATGCGAATCATCATTTGTCTTGAATATCTTCCTCGTGCATTTGAATTTTTATGTTTCCCCATTGTTGCATAGAGCTGAGACTGTACCGGCTGATAAGAAAATATGCCTCGAACTGGTCCAACTCTCATTCCACCTATTACTAATATGTTATCTGCTAATAATTCGGTATGTAACGTAGTGTGTACCCTACTTGTACGTAACTTGACACAGAAAATGGCACACACACTTTTTGTACAACTCGACTTGGCCTGTTACGGTAGCTACAAACAACTTTTCCACCACACTCTGTAAAATGCCCCAACGTGCCCGAGATCGGTTGTGGGTAATGGTTGTCGGTTTAGGTGGGTGGCTGGGGGAGTTGGGGGCTTGTTTTATGATTATATAGGAGAGGACCTATTTCGTTGCAGCTGTACTTTAGTTGTAATGTGTGACTGAGTTTCGTTTATTTTGTGGTTCTTATTTGTTGGCGGTTTTCGTTTTTTTGGGGGGGGGGGGAGGGGGGGTGTTTCGTAGGTTGTGCGTTATTGGGAGCTTCTTTTTGTGTGGGTCACTGGAGTGGGCAACATAGTGTGAGGCGCCGGAATTTGATGGTGGTAGGTAGTTGTTTTCTTGTCTATTGTTCGCGGGTTATAATCTTTTTTTGCGTTTTGAGGTCTTCAGGGATTTGTTTTATTTATCATGTGTGTTTCATATTTGGTATCGTCAGCTGTTATTAACTATATAGGTTAAGGGAAGCATCCGATTCCAGATGTTATTTTAGGTGTTCCTTTTGTGACTTCGATACTTGCTGTTGAGCTATATAGGTTAAGGGATCTGTCCGATTCCCATTTTTGTAGTAGGTGTTTTCTTTGGGGTTTCGACAGTTCCAGTTGAGCTACCTAGGTCAAGGGAAGTGACAGATTAGTGTAGATTTAGAGGGTGCAGCGGAATTTCGTAATTTTTTCGTGTTTTTGTTCAATGTTTTGTGTGTTTGGAATTGTGGTATGCGATGTCTTGTGTTTATATTTAGCTTGACCCCACCCTACAGTGCCTAATTTACCGCGGTTGTCCCGTTAGTTTGATTATATTTTTGGAGAGAGATATTACTGTCGTATTTATATGCATTTTCGTGTTTGTTGTCGTGTTTATATTCTGCCGTCATAGGCGCCATGCTGGAGGCATTGAGAATGGTCGTTTCCGCCACATTGATGACGTCATGGGACAGAGCAGACGGCTGGAATCGGAAGCTTGTGTAATCCCAGTGTCTAACATTATATCTGTAAATTGGAGGGGGGAGATGTGGGATGGAGGGGTGGAGAAGAGTTTACGGCGGATTATGATGTACACCTGTTGTGATTTGTTGAGGTTTGGTCTGTTTGGTAATTTTGGTTTAGAGCGAGGATCAAGGAGACTTCGTGCCAAATGTTTACGCAAAATGGGATGATTTCACTGTACTCGATATTGTTTAAGAACGCAGTAACAATTTCTGTTCATATTCGCGTCGCTGTGTGGTTTGAGTGGGTGGGGGCTTAAATTGCGCGTATTCTTCTAGCAGTCAGAGCTTTCAGTTAAAACTTCTGGTCCGCGAGCATGCAATAATAATTAGCTTATTGAAATGCTATGAAGAGAGCTTTTGGGAAGGATTTTTGATGCCGAACTCCTCCTATAATGTATGAAAAGATCATGGGTGTGTCTAAAAGTGAATTTGTTCCTGAAATAGTTTTGACTAGTTGGTTGCCTGCCAATGTGTGTTTTGAAGATATTCGCTTTTTAGGTAAGTTTCACTGTTACAGGAAGAGATGCGTTGTTCAAATTTTGGTATATGTCGGAGGGGCGTGGAAGGGAGATGGAGGTGGAAATCAGGCAGCTGTAATTTTATTTTATGGATGCAGTGCATGAATGGGAGGTGGGGGTGGGGGTAGTGGAGCTGAAGACAAGTCCTGTGGATTGCACTGCATACTTAGAATACCAAACTTAGGTTGCACTCAGGAGGTCATATAATACGAGCTTCTGATCAATATTTTTATCACACTTTACTCATGGATTTTAATGTTTCGTACTATTAAAACCACTAACTCCTCGCTGTGTCCCTCAGTTACATTCAGTTTTTTAATTATTCTGAATAAGTTGTATATTATGTAGCTATAGTTTCGGCGTATATCCCTATGGTTGCGTGCGTTACGTGACAGCCACGTTGGGTTTAAATGAGGTACTTAAATTTGCCATTGTTAACACTTCCAGGGTAAAACAGAGGCCTTTTAGCAAGCAGCTCAGTCTTTCAACAGTTCCATTTTTTTAAATCTTGCATAATTTAAATGTATTTCTTGTATTCGCGTAGTATTGTAGGTGAAAATAATACTAATAAGATATCAATTAAACCAGTAATACAAATGCATTGGTGAAGAAAAAAAAACATTCACGCAACTCAGCTATAATCAGTCAACACATAATTACAGATACGTCCAATCACTTGAAAGGCTTGACAGAATTGTACGATCAGTCACACAGTTTATTTTTATGTCCCTTTTGCATCAATGATTCACTGTTCTTAGTGGTAGACGGTTACATACTGCAGAGGGTTGAAAAATTCTAGTCTTTCATAATCAGAAGCGCATCAGTGA
Source organism: Schistocerca gregaria (assembly GCF_023897955.1). NCBI lineage: Eukaryota > Metazoa > Arthropoda > Insecta > Orthoptera > Acrididae > Schistocerca > Schistocerca gregaria. Next base: position 102,370,442 of record NC_064920.1, read on the forward strand.
CTTACTTATCTAAAACTTATTTATTCATTAATTATAACTCATTCGGTGGTTAATTGTATCTAGTTGAAACGTGGGATGTTCAACTGCCGCTGTGGGCATTGTACGAATGTTGACTTGTTCAAAAAGCGGTTCCAAGTCTTACAGTTGGCAGATAGACGGGTGCCGCACCACTGCGTGCAGACATGGTCCAGGGTTTTCATACACTCCAGCAGTTGGTAACACCGCTCCCTCGGCGTCTCGAGGCATCCAGCTCCACGTGTGTTCCGACAGGAATCACGCGCAAACATGAGACAAAAGGTGTAGCTGAATGCACAACATTCCTTAACGTTCCAGCAAAGATATTTCAACCAAAGGAGTAGAACTACTAATCAGAGAGAGTTTGCGACGGTCTTGTACTGACGTCGTTTGGTTTATGCATTCCGGTCTTACCTGTTACGTATTCAAATAAAATAAGTAACCAAAGCGGTATGTAAGACGTGAAACTTTACTAACAAACATTAAGTCAGAAACATCGTGAAATCCTGTCCCATCCATACTGCACAAGTAATCCATGTATCGGATTCGCGTAATGTGTATAGAATAAAATATGTAAATGGGACAGCACTCTGCCGCTTTTGTGGTATTGTAAAAAGTGAAAGAAGGTTGAAGTACATTGTGTATTTGGGAAGCCTTTTGTTGTTCCAGTTAGTATTTGTTAACAAGTATGATCCCTGAGCAACTACTCCTTCACACTGACATCATTGGCGGTTGAGGTCAGAATCTCACTTTAAAAACAAAAATAGTGGTTAGCACACATTTTAAAGTCAAAGACGCTCTACAGAAATTCTCGAATATTGTAATGTGAGCCCGCCCAGTTAGCCATGTGATCTAACGCACTGCTTTCCGGGCGCGAAGGCGTGGATGGTTCTTAAGGCGGTTTTCCATCCGCCACGGCCAATGCGGGTTGGTTCCCTTTACATCGCCTCAGTTGCACTATGTAGGCGATTGCTGCGCAAACATTGTCTACAAACACCACCACCAACATGAAGCAAAAATTTGGGGCTCTTGAGTGTAGGGAGCAGGGGTCCACTAGGGTCCGAACCACACCGTAACCCTGGGTTTGGGGTGGGTGCGGCGTTGGAATCACTGGACGGCTATAACCTATTGTGGGGTTGTGAATCACTGAGGGCTACGGCGAGGACGAAGCGCCTACGTCGTTTCTAGGTCCCCAGTTCAGTTCAATACAATTGTAATGTGACGTAAGTATGGGTCATATGTCTCACTCCGAAAGTAGGAGTAAGTTCTTTCCTTTGTCCCGCTCATTGTCGCCTTCTGTACAGTATTACGAAGTTACGTACCTCTTAAGATCTGTCATACATACTTCACTATCATCTGGATAGCTAAAGATGATAATTGCGACAGAAAAGAAAGTTCATTGTATCACTGACACACTTCGTGTGTTCAATAATCTTCATTTATATGAGCGCACATTCTACATAGGCACGCGTATATAACATTCCTCATCTTTTATCAAGTCACTACGTGGCCACTGTCTCAACTTACAGAATATAGCAACACATAATTTGCAGTGACATCAAGATAGCACGTATTCTAGTCGATCATGTGAGTGGGTTCTTAATGGTTCATGACAAACAGACCTGATTAAAGGTATCTTATCATAGCTTGAAAAGTTACTTTCAAAATAAATATCAACGATGTCACATTATCTAGGTTTAACACAGCATATTCCTAATTTTTACCACTGAAATAATGTGTCAATACAGTCTCATTTTTATTTTGTGTCATTCTCACACTAATAGAATGCGTATTTCAACACGTAGTGATATTCCCTAGTTTGGTACAAAGTGCGTGTGGACTTACTGAACTTCTTTTCTGTGTGTTATCCTTACTTACACGAGTTCTCTCGAGTAATGATGGCTAACCTTATTCATGAAGAATGTCTGTTAACTGAACGACTTTCGTTTTCGTGACATTCACCTCTTTTAATTATTTTACAATTTTTTGTGTACCAGACTACTACGATTACATATAACTTCACCACTGGACAAATTCCGTTTCGTCTAACGGATTCCCTTAGAAGGGATGGGTGATGATCATTCCATGTCTCTGACGACATGGGTACTTACCACATTAAAAACTAGGTATTCTAACATACATGTGAATAAAATTGCGCTGAGAGTAATTTGTTGGAAATATGTGGTAATTAAGTCTTCCTGAAGCCATAGCATGAAAGCGTGACTTATTAGGTGGAAAACAAATCAAGTCAGCCAACAGCAGGAATACGGTACAAATTATTATATCGTCAATAAAAGAATTAGCAGCTTACTGTATGAAAGATAGTCTTATACGTGATTTGAAAATGTCGTCCGAGTAAGTTTTTTGTCGGCTGAAAATAAACTGTAGGCACTGAAATGGTGCAGGAAAAATAGTAAAAACAACAAGATGGTTTCTTTTAGCTCAGGAACTGTGTTGTAGTCTGACAAACTGTCATAGTATGTGAAATACACCATCCGAGAATGTCGATGTGCACACCACGATTACTAAATCTATGTTCATACACAATATTATGGGGAACCCTAGTCGATCCTGCATTTTCTAGGTTTCAGTTAAAATCATATGCAGTACGACTCTACGGTGTAGAGACATAACGATCGGAGGTGAAAATGTGCAATTACAAATAAGACACACAAAGTTACAAACAAATTTTTTTATTTAAATTAGTTATATGTAATAAAACATAATAAAATGTTCAAAAAAATTACAATAAAACGTATCATAAAATGTACAATAAAACATAACAATGTCTAATAAAACGTAAATATAAACTGAGATCAGAGGTGGAGATCTTGTCAAATAAGCTCCGGTGAGGCTCCGTGAAGAGGAAAAATTCCAGGCACCTGAAACATCGTAAGGGGGCGCATGAGTAATTTTCTTGTTACAGCTCATCATGAAACTTAGGCACGCCCGCTGAGCAAAACACTGTCTCATACCGAAAAGTAAACGCTTGACACATTCTATAAACCGTGCATCTTAATGATCCATCAGCGCCTACTGTTTTTAGTTATAATTAATTACGTGGATCGGGAGCTGTAGTTGTAATTTTAGCAGCTCATACTAAATTTTCAGTTGAAGCTTTTATCATCAAATTGGCAATAATCGAAAACAGAAGCTTTGATGCAGGGGGAAACTGGGGGAACAACAAAGTAAACTGGGAGAGCCCACGCAACACACGAACGCGGACGTAGTAGTGAAAATTTCATGCATCAATTCTCACATGAGAATGGAGACAGGTAGTAGCTTTGAGCATCATTAGTGTGGACATATGTCTTATATTAGCACCGGCGGCGGGAAAATACGTACAACCCAAGGTGAACACGAGAAAACGCGGGTCAACCAAACGCCGTAGAAGTTAATTCCCAATTTAATAACGGAACAGAAACGTAAACAGCAACTTACGGATTATCCACGGGGACCTTTTATACATAAAACAAACCAAAGAACAATGGTGAGCATGGAAGTGCAGCCGGTGTGCCTCACTCAGACGTCAGGTCGGGTCCTGAAACAGCCGCAGCGTGATTTAGTCCTGCAAGGCAGGGCTAGCCATGATAGCTAAAGAAACTTTGCAACGAGAGTTATTAACACCAACGCCTCAATTGCAATTTTGCTGCTTTTAAGAGTAAATATGTCACAGGCTTGAGGCAACACACTGTGAATTACTCTGGTTAGCATCTCACATGCGTGTAACATTCGGTGATGTGAACGTTAATATGACCAGCGACATACTGCTCATGGATATGTACCACCACAAGGACAAAGCGCTGACACCGAACGGTCCTTTTCACAAGAACAATTAATTCTCACCGTAGATACCCGCCTTTACACGTCCGAGACCAGTAATTGTCAGTTCATATGTTAATTCAGACGTCCCCGTCAAGTTCAAGCTCTGTTAGATGACCTAGTGTAACTAGTAGACCACGCAGCACAATGTCGCCCCCAGAGACTTTGCGACTATTAAAAGCCGATTGAAGGTGGACGTCAACGGAACGCGATGTAACCGTCAAATAATGATGCGGCAAGATGACGCCACTTCACGTACCATAGTGTTGAATGGTGATAGGTAATACGGTATCATCCATGACACAAAAAGTCTAACTATATTACCAGAATTAGGAACAACCGATGACAAAGTTTACTTGTGCCAAAGTAGAAAAAATGGTTACTTATATTCTTTAAAGTCTACCATACGAACTGCTGAGAAGTGAAACAATTGCAAAAACAACGTGCAAACATTTCAAAATATCGATATTTTTGTTAGAGAGATAATACATATATCTAAATGGGTTTAACAGCGTTCACAAGTCAGTATATGCAACATTTTTAGCTTAACCTCCCGGGAATTCTTTTTTCAGCGAATGCCAAATAACGTCAGAAACAACTCCATATTTATCCTAAAACGGGACAGATTTTTTTCACTGTTGACAAGAGATCATTTAACGAAAAATGTTATTAGTAATGGCTAACATTATCAATAATGGAGGAAGCGCCCTTTGCGTAATTTATTAAAGCTAATCAAAATATAAAAATCCTTCAACGCTCAGACGGGGTTTACGTAACATAGATGGCTATGTAGTTTCCGTTGTAACAATCATATTCGGATCAAATTTTGTATTTATGGGGGTCTACAGCCTACAGATGTTAGATAAACATAGTTTGTGGTAGACTGTAATGTGATTTTTGTTTAATCGTGCGAGTAGCTAATTTCGAGTACCTGCGTTGTGGAGCCGCTGTAAAACCATCGTGGAAAAGCGCTACATTGTCTGCATACGTCACGATGTATAAATACCACTTTCACACGACACGTTAACGTAAATCATTAGTGCTTAAATTCCTTACAACAACATGATAACTGCTTGCAGCTGCTAATTACCATGTAATTTTAATAAATTTGTGCAGTAATGTTTTACCTTAATGTGAGTTGTGTGAAATTGTGTTTATACATGACGATGTGTTTTATACGTGCCTAACAATGACAAGTAGCGGAAATAAGCTAATCGCACGTTCAAATAAAAAATCACATCGCACCTACTGGAGAGAATGTTTACAATATTCAGATCACTCACGTACGAGATGGGGTTGAACATGAGCTGAATACAACACTATTAGACATAAGGGTGTCACGTGCATTCGTGTAGAAAGCAGCATGGATAAGAAACATTTGGAAGCTAACAGCAACGACAGGACTGAGCTGTTGAACAAACTAGTTGTAATGGTAAAAATCATATCAGTCATTACTTACAATTATATGAAACACAAATTTAGCACAAAACGCTTCAACTTAAAAGGCACAAAAAGTGTTACAAACTCAGCATCATGGTTGATATATCAGTAGGATTTGTAACATATTAAATGGTAACCATTTAATAATGTAACTCGTCGGCGACGAAATAAAATGCAGATACGCACTACCGGTCTGAGCTCACGAGACTGCATTCGAAGTCAAGATATAATTACTCTGATGATTGCCGCGATTTTTACTGATACAGCCGGTTTGTTAGATCTGGGCCTTGTGAGAGCATTCTGTACAGCTTGGGTACGTGGTCTTGTAGCTAGTGCTTCCAAACATTTTCTAATTCTAGCTGCTTTCTAGACGAACGTATGCCACAGCATTATGATTACTACTGGTACACGAAGTTCATATTCAATCAGCATTTAGTATGTGCATGATCTGAAAAGGGTTGTTACTAGACACTGAAACTAGGTAGTCATCTACACTCTCCTACTTAAATACGGTGTAGGTATGAAGATTTTTATAATTTTTTTTTAATTTTAAGAAAAATGTTTCAGGAAGTTAATTTTATTAACCCACAGAGTTCTCTGCGCCTTGCTCCAGGTATTAAAAATCGTTTTGTATTTAGCAAATTTTACACCTTCGCAGAAAAGCATCCCTAGCAAAAATTATAAAGTCCTCCAAAATCGTCTGTTAATGCGACGGACACTAACCAAACAAGACAAAGAGTAAGAACACAGATGCATAACCATCTACTGTAGAATGAGTGAGCACACTGGGAATCGGTCCACATGACGTGTTCGCAGACGACGCCACAGACACTCCCCCGCCCTTCCCATCCGCCCCCCCCCCCCTTTAAGTACGTCAAAACGTTATTCCTGAGAAACCTTGCGTATGACGTCCCGTTTCGTCGATGGCCTTCGTGAGTCAACGCCACCGGCTGAAATTTGTATTTGGAGTGTTTCGACGTTCCATAGCTTAAAATGTAAACAGACCGTTATACTACTGAGCCGTTCTCAACAGCGCCTCAGTAAGGAGACTCCTCCTCTTGCAAAAATTTCACTGTCGCTTATTGCGGACGGCGTGTCATTAGAATATCAGGAACAAGCACAACACGAAGAAACGTCTCTACTTAGCAGCAACTGAAATAGTTATTAGTACCTGACTGCACAAAAACGTGGATTAACTTAGTAGGGCTTATAAATGAACTTTGTGACTTTGTGATGTTCTCACACTAATTTTTACCATGCAAGTGGCAAAAGAAACGTAGTCTGAGTTAATGGATCAGCACACGTGTCGCACGCATTAGTTTTCTTTCATGCGGTCCTTTAAAAATGGATGGTAAGAGGGGGCAGGATGGGCATTTGCTACCTGTTAAAATCGACCATCGCAGTTGTGTTCATAACAACGGTGACACTGCGTTGATGTGGGACAGAGATAAGAAAAAGTGATTGGTGAAACCGTGTGATTATAAATACATTGGGTATATAAAACAAAAGACAATGACAGTGCAGCCACAGAAAGAGAACAGTACGTGTGGAAACGGACACAGCGCTACGCTAGCAGCAGAGCCAAATGCAGCGAGAGCCTCACCTGGCGCCCTGCTACAGCCAGTCCGCTACCACCACCCTTCCTCTGGGAGGAGAGCCCCGGCAGCAGACTCGCTGGCCGCGTCCTCGTCTGGCAGCAAGACGGGGACGCAGCCACAGTCGCCACCCGGGCATTCACTCGCCAGGTGGCCCCACATGCGCCACCTGCTGACGAGCGACGCGACGGACTCGTCGTCGTCGTCGTCGGGCAGGCAGACCTCGACGAAAGGGCAGTCGTCGCGGCGGCAGTCCCTGGCCAGGTGCCCCCACGGCTCCTCCTCCCCGCAGCTCTGCTCGGCGTCGGCCCAGTAGGCGCGGAACTCGCGCCGCCGCCACTCGGGCACGGCCTCCGGCACGTACTCCTCCACCTGCTGGCGCCGCGGGTCGTAGGCAGGGCTGCTGTCCTGCCGCACCACTGCCGCCCCCGCCTCCTCCACGGCACTCCGCCACTCGGTAGAGCGAGGCCGCTTGTCCGCCCTCCGAGCGACCTTCTTCCGTGGCTCTTCGCCTTCCGAGGCCTCTGCAGTGCGTTGCCGCTTCGACGCCTTCCTGTCGAAGGTGTCCCGAACGGAATTTTTGTCTGGTCGGGGTCCCATTGTATCCTGTCGAATGAAACACAAGGTCAGTTGAACATTATCAAGAAAAAGTAGCATAGACCTATCACAACTTTAAAGCATAGAGTAAAGTCCACTACAAGTAGCCCGCATCTCGTGGTCGTGCGTAGCGTTCTCCAGTCCCAGCCTGGGTCCCGGGTTCGATTCCCGGCAGGGTCAGTGATTTTCTCTGCCTCCTGATGGCTGGGTGTTGTGTGATGTCCTTAGGTTGGTTATGTTTAAGTAGTTCTAAGTTCTAGGGAACTGATGACTTCAGATGTCAAGTCCCATAGTGCTCAGAACCATTTGAACCACTACAAGTAAAATGTAATTAACTCCACAGTGATATGCGTACCTTAATGCGTACAACCGTTGTTCTTGCTTACTGACACAGAATCCACGAAATCGGCCATCACTGTAGCTGAAGTTAATGATGAGAGCCTGAAGAGACTTGTCATTGTGGCTTACAGTGTTACATTATCTTAACGAAGATAAAGTACATGAGCTTCTGTTCGCAGCTACACATAAGAATCGCAGCGTGAGAGTACACCAGCTCGCCACTCCAGGGCCAAATACAGAACAGCGCAGTCCAATCTTAAACAGTAGATTCACAGCGTCATTCTTTTTTGGCCCCAATAACGGAGTCCTGCGGTACTGCCATTGCACTTGTGCAAGAAATTTGAAAATACTCCTCACAGACCGCACATTCTAAAAAATAGTTGAATTTTCTACATAGTTTGCTGGGCTTCAAAACCATTTGAAAACGAAATTCTCTTAAAGTTAAGAGAAACATCGCTTTCGACCAAGTCTAAGAATCAGTGGCACTATACATAGAACATCATCAAATTACTGGTAGCACCTTTGCGCACATGCAGAAATGAGACCTGCACAGTCACTAATAAAGACCAAACAAGGACGAGATAAGCTAAAATGAAATATTTAAGGAAAGTAAAAGGATTTGCTCTGAGAGATAAAATAAATAATTCTAAAACGTAGAAAGAATTAAATACATTCTGCATTGATGAAAGAATAGAATTCTGTCCGACAAAACGGAAGAAGCTTAGTGAAAGAGAAAGGGCAGTAAGAATAGTCACATATATAATAGACCGTGCATACCTAAAGAAAGACGGATGCAGGAAGACAGGTAAAAGGTAGATTTCACGAGGACGAACCAGGCTGTAAGTTTACTGTATTAAGCCGAAAATAACTGACCAGGAAGTAGCTAGCGACAACAGATTTATACAGGCTCATCCAGGGCCCATGGAGCGTAACACCCCACGAAGATAAAAATTATTGTAATGACGAATTCCTTTACTTCTATGAAATTGCAAGTACAGACACAGTACGTGAAGTACATAACAAAACTGAAAAACAGTGCGATATGGAATAAAGTGCGTGTGGAATTACAAGAAACTACCAAATGAAAACAATTCAGTACCAAACAAAGGGTATGAGGGTTACATAGTGGCACGAATTGAAAATATACAGGATATTTCCAATCGCGAGAATAGACGTAGAAACTACACTTATCAAGCGTAAATAAGCTGACAGTTCGTAGAGGTAATGCAAATTGTACTTCGCAACTAAGAGACATAAAACGAGCTTTGGCTGTATAGCGTGTACTGAAACACTGACACTGCACAGCAAAGACGAGTGTCGCTGAATACTGAACAAAGCAGTAAATGTTGTACATACACAATTAAAACGGAAATTTCAGAGTTACAAAAGAAAGAACACGAATGTTATATTTGCAAGAGATGGCAGCAAGTCAGCGGAACGGGAGAGAGTACATAGACGCAGGAACGGAATGACGGAGTAACAAATACTAAAAAGGCCGACAAGCAAAAACCCAACATGACACTCTTCATACATGGGCAAATTTGTATTACGAGATAGCAAACAAGATCAAAGCTCCTGTGAATCAAACGGAGATCGGTAGAGACTCCACATCGTCACATTACTTCGAATAAATACAATCTGTAAATTACGAACACATGTAGTTAATCAGGATATCCAGGATATCAGAACCTAGTGTTTTACCACACAACCTACAAGCATCCTAATACGACGCACGTGGTCTTTCATAATTTACCTGAATCATACCATCCAATGCTGAGATGCACACTCCTCTCCCATTTCTCGCAGCTCAGCATCTCCTCACGGCACAATCTCTCTAGTTTGCAGTTTTAAATGGTCTTTTCAAATTCTTTCTTCCCATTGCCACATAACTGGGGCAATCGACTGGTATTACGTATCGTAGTTTAACTACCATTCTCAAATTCGTAAGTGGGACATACAAACTAAACCTTGTCTTACGCTTTTCCACAGGTGTGCGCTGAAGCTGGGTTAATGCTATATACTCTGTAGACGTTGTAATACTGCAGGCATTGTTTGTGGCTATCTGCTTTCTGACGTCTAGTACCGTTTGCTAATTTTCTTTGTTGCGTAGCAATTTGTCGAGTCGATAGAACAAATGTCGAAGTGCTGCTTGTTTTTGTGGATGGTTCGATGACTTGTTAATGACAATGTTATTGTGGATTTACAGGAATTTTAGAATATGTTCTTTTTTATTGATGTATCTAGAAAATTACAGTGATGATTATGTTCTGTTTCAATTGTAAATTTTCTCTTTATGTACGTTGTTAAAGGTCAGTAAGAGATTTTCCAATTTTTGTTTGTGACTCATATCTTAGGTAGAGGATGTCACTCATATATCTGAACCAGTACAATACATTGTACTAATTTGCAACTATTTTTGTGAAAATTGTCTACTTCACATGCTTCACAAAAAATATTCACTAAAGTGACTGGAATTGGGTCTTCTTGGTAAGCTACCCTCTTATAAATAAAATTCTCTTCTCAACTAGAAGCAATATTTCTCTGTAAAAAGCATTACTGAAGTTAGTATTTCATTAATCTGGTTACCAGACGGCTGACTACAAACAAAAAATTTAAAGACACAGTCAACTCAATGGTAACCAGATTGATAAAATAGTAACTTCAGTAATGCTTACTACACAATAAAGCTGCTTGCAGTTAAACAGTGAACTTTATATAAAACTGGGATATTTTGCCAATGGGATCAACTGTTTCAAGACACTTACTAAATACATTTTAAAACTAATGTTTGACAGATAATTTTCATAAATGTAGTTGCAAAATAATAAACCATATTGTACTATATCATATATATAGAAGACCATCCTCTTTCTAAGTGACGAAATACAGACCTAAATTGAAAAACTACTTGCTGCCATTTAGGAGATATAAAAAAGATCAATTTATAGTTGAAAAATAACATGATAGTCAAATTAACTTTCAAGATATAATAGTCAAAAAACAAGTGCATATTCTAAATTTACTATAAACCCACAGGAACTGATAAAACCATGCACCACTCCTCCAACTACACAAACCAAGCAGCACTTTGACACATGATACTTAGATTCATCACAGGGCCAGTCAAATAAGATAATTTACAAAAATGAAACCATAAAGCAGATAGCCAACAACAATGTATGGAACAGTAACAGTCACAAAGCTGAACAACAAAACAAAAAGAGGAGCAAAATTAAACAAAAGAATCACCTCTCACTCCCATACACACTGAACAACATAACTCCACTGAACAATTAGGAAAATACAAGAGAAGACCATGAAGGTATAAAATATTTTAGAAACACACACTCGCACACCAAATTACCAAAACACAAGGTGTAAGCAAATCATACGGAGTAGATAATTCCATCAAAAAATATATTCAAAAACTGACAAGATCCCAAAGTTTACACATGAAAGCATATCTATACTAAATACAATGGAACTTAGGTAATGGCAGATATGTTGTGCAAACAAGTCAACCTAAAACGTTGCATGCCACATACAAGGACCACCTGAAAGTATGAAACAAAGCAGTCACATGTACAGAGTATCCCAGAAATAATAATCACAAGCCAACCTCCATATAAGTCAGAATAACCAAAACATAACAAAAAGAAAATCCCATTTGAGTGATCAAGTGTACATGACAAACAACTTAAAATTTACTTAGAGTAATAGACAAAATAGTACAATACTGTTCAAACGGATGGTCATGAGAATGCCACACAACGCCTTTCGTATTTTCTACGTGCATCCCCCCCCCCCCCCCCAGCAACTTCTAAATCAAAAATATACCTGAAACAGTTTATCAATTCTTTCAAGGTATGAGTTCCGCAGTTCATTCTATAATCCAGAGAGAACAGAAATGAACTGTAATAAGCCTAAATTTGCCTTATGTACTTAGTTATGTTGGCACCATTAATGTAAACAATTAATAACACGAAATTACTTCGACTTCTGATCGATAGAATAGTTTTGGAATGGACACAAAAATATTACTTAAGCAGCAAACTAGAAAGAGGCTTATTTTCGTTACTTGTAATACGGAATACTGTTGTGGGAAAATGCACCAACATTCGTGACTGGTAGACGAAAGTCATTAAATGTACTCTGGCTCTGCCCCCCAGAGACTCATACAGAAGTCAGATCAGAACGCTTAAATATTTTGATATTCCCCAGCGTTTACATCTAGGTGCCTAATTTATGCTAAAGAAAACGTAAACAAATGTAGTCTCCGAAATAAAGGTCATTTACCCCCTGCAAAACACACACACACACACACACACACACACACACACACACACACACACACACACACACACCATAAAAACATGAACCAAAATTCTTAAAAAAAAAATTCAGAAACAGCTCATTTGATTCCCTTAGACAAATTGAAGGAAGTTTTAGGAACTTTGTTGAAAGAGCGAAAATTCATGGAGAATGAAGTTCATGAACTGTAGCTATATGTGTCAATAAAATCTGATGTTACGTTTATACAATTATACTTACGTGAGACTTGCTTCAACTAGCCATTAGTTATTGTACATTATGAACGTAAGTAATTATGTATATACAAGTAACTAGTAAGCAATGTACTTATAGAATCATATATATATATATATAAAAACAAGTATTCCGATAACTATATATCTCTGTGTTAACAAGTGTATTTTCAGCTTGCACTGTAATCTATTATGCGCATTAATTTACTCTAAACGTCTTTGTATATAAAGCTGATATACTGTTTGTAACAGATTATTCTTACATGTTGACAAGGCTAGTTGTATCAAAACATTCTGAATGGCTAATAAGAAACCTTCTAAAGTTTCTAAGACACTAAGTGAACACGAAGTTGCGACTGATATCACTCACAGATCTCGTAAGAAAGATCTGCAGTTAGTGGGAGACCTTTAGTGGCGTTCCACAATTATTATTCTACGAATTGGAAGAAAACTGTTTAACAAATACGCCGTGACGTGAAAATGCTTCCATGTTATATGAGTGAAGTGATAGTGTGACCTCTAACTTATGATCAGGTGAGGGGAAACGTTTATTTCGGTCGGAGAAATAAAAACAGTGGTAATATAGCTATGCGAAAATTACGATGTTGACTGTCATGTAATTGAGGAGTATCGCTTATAAAAGTGAAACGTTGGTAGTCGATATGAAATCGATTGAAGATGCTTTAATGTGAAAGACAAACGTGTCTGAAATTCATAAAGTAAATTAACGGGAGAAAACTGACGATTAATAAATAAAACATATCTACAAACGTGCAAGGAAATACGAACAGCAAACATGAGATGAGGATTAGTATCTGACTTAAACCGAGCACACACTAACTGTAATCCTTTCCAAACAATGTATTAGAATAACTTACATAATGACGAGCCGAATTTGTGGTAAAAAGTTGTATGTTAAGTAATGGCTTGGCATGGTCATTAGAATAATACCATACCGTCCATGCAAGTAGCTGAGATGTAGAAAATCAAAGCATAATGCATTTTATAGTAAGCAAATCGCGGGAACATTAATAAAGGACTCGACATAAGCAGAACAACTGAAATAAATTGTACTAAAAGTAAGATAATTTTATAATTGCAGAAAACAGTAGTTTACTTGGGATAGGCTGATGGTAAGAAAAAAAATGAGGGAGCGATTTTGTGATGAAACTGAACCATTCTTTTTCCAAAAGCAGTAAACACTAAGACACACTGCTCATATACGAAAAACATTGCGAGTAAATTTATAACGTGTAACACAGAAGAAATGGAGCTAAACGAAACGAAAGAAAACATACCATACAAAATTCTTTCCAAGATTCGAATACAAGAGTGAGAGGGTTTTGAGAGACCCACCGAACAAAACATATCAAGGAAAGACAACATATGCAAAATGATTATTTCACGTTATTTTTCAGAGTATTCTCCGTCGCGTCATGGATTGTGCTAGAGAACCCCACACTGATAAATTCAAGATTTCAGTGGCACGTCACTACAGCATTTAGCTCACTATATTTGCAGGTCTAAAATAATAATGAAACCACAAAGACGTGTACCGTATTTTTAACTCATTGACTGGCGTCTGCTAGAGCAGATCCCTACGGCTGACGCCGCGGTCTGCCGATGAAACATCCATCACTTTGTTTGCGGCGATCACCGTATTAACGAAAAGAAACGAGAAACGTAATATTGACGAAAAGTTTCCGGGTTTCCAGTCGGGCGGTAGTGTTAAAATCTCGACGTTTCGAAAAGTCGTAGTACTTAACTTCTTCTGGCGAAGTGAATTTGTCAGAAGATCAGCACGGCACTCTTCGAAACGTCACAGCATTTTAACACTGCCGCGCTAGGGAAGTAGACATTCACAAGCAAAAGCTTAAAATGTTTTGCTACCCATCGTACATGACGACTGGATTGCAGACATGTGACTGTAATTGCAATATTGGCTTTTATAGTGTACGTTACAAGATTTGGAAAGTGGCAGTCGCGATATCGATTACGCAAGAAAAGAAACTGGAAAGACCACTGTAACAAGACACTATTTTAATTATAGATAAAAATTGCATTTACAGGAAGGGACTTACTGTAAACGACGAGTGACTTGTTGACGACTAAATAGCCGGTAAAGCACTCACATACACGTACAATCAGAGGACAAGGCGCCAGCACAAAAGAGCTCCTCACCTGTTGTGTCTTCCTCAGCAGCAGCAACAACAACAAGAATAGTGGAGGTGTTGCCAGCGTGAGATCCAGCACCAGACTAAAGGCTGGAAGCTGCGCTTCGTCACCCTGTGATCTCACTCCCTCCCACCCTCCCGCCCTCACCCCCTCTACACCACTCCACAGCTGCAGCCTTATCTGCCCTACCACAGCGGTACCGGTTTTCCATGGGATTCCATTTTTGCGCGATACATAGATGTGAAAGCTGTCTTTTTTTTTTTTCACTGACCTACGGTTTGTTGCATGGACAATATTATTTTGCTCGTCGAAGATTATTTTTCACAGTGAATTTTCAGTTAAATAATTTGGTAATGTAATATCTGCGAACCTGACACCGAGATCTCCTCAACACAGCCGCAATTTCTGATTTCACTAACAGTTCTTAACTGCCACATAACTCAGATGCTACTAGAGTAGAAATATAGCAACTAGATTCTGATAACGAAACTGAATGCGAATATTAAAAATTTCAACGTCATTGATACGTGGTTGGAAAATCGCTACATCTTTTCGTGTTCGGACGCAAGTGTGTGCCTATCTTTTGCTTCCACAGTGTGAAACCCAACTGCACCAAATAACGTATTAAAACTGAAACACTAACAGTCACTAATGAGATGATGTGTGTATCTATTACGCATATAATACGGACAGGAGGGGTTTGTTCAATTCTTGTAACAATAACACTTTCCTACTAATTCTACTCTACATTTTTGTTCACTTAGTTGTCGAGTGCAGATAGACGGGGGATAAATACGAAAACGAGAGAGTTACATACAAGTAAGTATATTATACACTAAGTATATTATACACTATCACAGAAACGCACAGGACGAAACAATAACACTAGAACATCTTACATTAAATAATGCATATCCAGTTTGTATCGTATGATTCAAAATCAATATGTTGTTTCGGCTACTGTGGGAGTCAGCACCGACTCATACTAGGAAGGAGAGAAGTTGCTATGGGATCCCAAATAATGTATACATAATACTTGTATATTAAAAGAACACTTTATTTCTAAACAACGAAAGAAACGTAGCTTAACTTCTCGTTATGAGGTGGATGCTGTGCCTCCTACATGCAGTTACACTTACACACTATGACTACTCACGGAACGTCTTCCTATTACTCAGTACTGATGCTCTTGAAGGCTGCGACCGAGCTGGGCGCGACCAGCGATGGGCGGCTGGTTAAATCAGCGCTGACAGGGGCCACTGAACTTTTCTCTTTCCGTGGGAGTCGCGCTGCCCGCTCGTTCCAGTGGCCCGCATGCCTGCGCTGGTGGGTGTGCGGTCGATGCTTTAGGATTGCACAGAAAATATCTTTTGTATTTCACTACAGGACGACTAGATCATGTGTAATTTCATTTCGGTGATAGGGGAGCTCTGGGACCTCCCTTTCCCCACGTCGTTGTCTCACATATTCGCGAAACTCATCTGTTTATTCCAGTAAGTGAGGAGAGACTTTGTAACTTCCTTTACAGCATAGTTCTAATCTAACCTAACCACCTTGATCTTCCCAAAACTAATGAGATATATCGTGTAGTTACCGCGCTGTTGGCTGATGTTGTCGGGCAACTGCTAGCAATGACGTCTGGCGACCATTATAAGTGCCACTGTCAACGCATCGTTCGTCTCCGGCTAAAATGTTCAGACATAACAATTCACGTCTTGAGTATTCCTTGAAGCCTTACTATACTGTCTACGTTTTCGGCTTATCCGTTCTAGTAGTCAAGGTGTACGGTTTTCGCTGTTTCCATTTTGTGGTTCTTGAGACATAGGTGAATGGGAGTGTTGCAAAAACACAAAGCCAAGAAGACTGTTTGACAGCTGAGTTTGTGTTGTTTACTAGCGCCAGTGGGGCGTAGAATTCAGATTCAAGCTGTGCGCCCTTCTTGCAGGCAGTGCGTGGGTGGGACGTCGGCGCCTGCTGCTACTGGTCGGCCGCACGGCCATTGGCGGCGCCCTCCGTCTGACGTCACAGCCGGCCACGCGGCGTCCTGGCTCTCTCCAGCGCCGCCCTGCAGGTGTGTAGCTGTCCCAGTGGTCTGCAAAAGGCTGCTTTGTGCAAGGGAGGGAGGGAATACACTTCGTACACCTTGGAGGAAGTTCTCGAAGGTGACCGATGTAATTACAGCTGACTGCGTGATGTCCTTCTATACCACCAGAGTAGGGGACACTTTATTGGAATGACGAATAACAAACATAGATAAAAACTATTTTTCGTTATTCGCCAATAATACATAAAATATTTATTCGGTCCGATATTCATTTACACAATAAAAACAGTTATTCGTCATCTGTGAGCAATTAGCCTTACAAATAACTGATAAATGTGAAATATAGTTACGTGTATTGCTCAAATTCTTTGTCATTTGTTGAACTAACGAACTCTCTGTCGCTTTTAAATTAGTTTTCAGAACAACTATTCTTCGAAACTTCTCATCAGAAAGCTTATTTGGTTTTCCCCGATTTACTATTGTCACTTACTAAAGAAGGTACGTTCTGCACATGTAAGAAGAATACTGGTGTGTTACATCACCTGAAATCGTCTTTATCTCAAGATAACCACTGAAGACTTTTCAATCAGTCATTTGCAGCATGAATTTAGATATCATTAGTTCTGCTGTAGTGTTTGGCAAATAAGTCTACTGTGATTCCACGTCAACTTCAGGTCCTAGATAACGATGGAAATAAATTTTGGTTTTACATCATAATATCATTTGAAACTCGTGACCCTATCTTCAACATTACTTTAGCTATTATAATTACGTCTGTGTTTGCTGTAAGAATCCCTTCGTCGCGACCGCAATACTTGTGAACTACTTGTTTTTAAAACGTCGGTAAAGCATTGCCACAATAACTTCAGTTGGCATAGGAAAACTTCTCCCAATCATCTTTTGACACTTTCTCGATTAAAAATTGTCAATGTACTACACTATTACGAACACGTTTTATGTGCTGAAACCCAGAGTCTCTTCTGAAATTTTTCAGCCTCAAAGCTTTACGTAACTGCATAGGCGCATATCAGATCGGAAATCTGTTCAGTCCCCTGACCCAAAACTTATCACTTTCGGATGACTCTGAATGTACAGCACCACTCCAAAAATGTTAAGGAGACTTTAGATTCGAGATCTGTCGATGTCAGTCATTAACAACTACTGAGTTGTTGATTTTGTTCACTCGCATTGCAACGCTATGAATACGAATTATGTAAATAGGCTATAACAAAGAAAATTCCGTAACCGATTGTGTAAGCAACGTAGGTACAATGGAGGAAAGTGTCGCAGCAGATTAAGGGTTTTTGCTGGCTGCATTCTCATCGTTGGTTACTTAGGCAGGCCAGTTCCATGGTTACCAGGAGGGGGCAGTGTTGGAAGGGGAAGACCTTGCAAGTGCAGAGCATTTTTGTGTTGCATTTGTTACACTGTAAAGCAAGTAAGGCTGTGCTCAACCTTAAGGTTGCTTTGGGCACTGCAACGCTTCTGTAGGCATCGCGTATGTCCTTGCCTACCTCCGACCTTTGAATCGACTTACAAATCCAGCTAAATGGGTACCTACACCTCAACATGCTCTCCAAAACACAGTGGTACTCCACTTGACGTTTCTCCCTTTGTTAGAGGTGAATAAAACGACAAGCAACAGGCAAAAAATCTTAGGACCAACACAGAATCGTACCCCAAAACCTTAGCTTTATCTTTTTTTTTAATGAATCTGTATGGTTCCAGAGACGTTTTAAAGTTTCAAACATTTTTTGACACTTACATGCACACTCAGGCAAGGAATGAAAATTTATACCAAGTTCAGGATTCGAACCCAGCTATCTTTCTCACTAGGTAGACGCATTAACCACTAGGCCACTCTGTCAAAGTGGCTTTGCGTAATCCCATGCACTACCCTGCTAGTAATAGTTCCTTCGGTGTTTGTATATGCATCATAGAAGTTCGAGACTTGAAAATTTCTGTGGAACCACTTGATTAAAGCAGCTATGCTCAGGTTTCAGACAGAATCTCCTGCTTCTTTCCATGCTTTGGTGCTACTCCAATACAGTTGGAGACACTTTCCAGTGCTGTTCATGTTCGGCGAAATACCAAGTGGGCTGAGGCGTGAATGGGAGTTAGAATTTAAAAGGGAGGCGAGCTGCAGTAGTCCATGTAATTCTGCAAAGCCACTGTGTCAGGGTGGCGTAGTGGTTCGCGCATTTGCCCAGTGAGCAGGAGACATCAGTTCGAATCTTGGCCTTGGTACAAATTTTCATTCATCGCGCAGACAGCATATGTCATACATCATAAATCCTTTTTTTTTCTCCTGTGGGTCGTCCTTGCCCTCATTATGTGTCATGATCTGCTAGCTTCTCCAGCTTTACGAATTGAAATAGCTTTCCTTGGCGCTCACTTAACCACAGAGGCACGTTTGGTACAAACCATTAAAAAGTTTGTATTCACAGAGAACATTTGATTAGCGAATTTATTTATTGAAATAATATATTTATTCGGATAATTCTGATAACTATTCAGATAGAAATTTACTCCGATAATCTCTGCTTACTATCAAACATTCCTTTCAGTGCCGTTAATATTATCAAATTTAACGAGTCCTTATAATTCACTTGCCCACTTTACTCACAGGACCTTACAATTCTGAAGGATTAAAGTGTTATATATATATATATATATATATATATATATATATATATATATATATATATATATGAAGTTGGCATTTATAATCAGTTGTCACTCTCCTCAAGATAGCCCTGCTTCGTTTGTTTTGTCGAAAATATGTCTCAATGTCAGTGCTACTGTAGCTGCAGACTAAATGCGAGCATTCTCTCATTAGCTGTTCATTTATGTAAATTTGCAGGTCAACAACTAAATCAACGACCTTCAACGCTTTACATGATCATACTCAGTCTGGGCTGATGTTTGGCGAGTCTCAGGTACACAGTGTGCAGGTCGTCTTAATGTTCTCTTAATGAGTCTGTATTGCGTGGAGAAATTAAGTACCGTTTGGACAAAAAAGAATATTTACGCTTGATATCGTATTTGATGGTTGCGTTTCATTTAGCTGTTATTTCTACAGGAAGTTGAGATTAACCACTGAACAACTTCTGTTTCAGAATATCCATGTGAATTTCCTTTACTTCGCAATTTCTGCACACACCAATACTGGATTTGAAACTAATGGCACTTTCAGTGCGCCACATGCTGTTTGACATTCTGCTAACAACGTAATATCAATTCCATTTCTCAACAATCGATTCAAGGTTTCCACAATCCGCATGAAATTATTAATTAATATGTAATAATAATTGCACAAACCCAGAAAGAGATCCAGTTGATTTGTGGTCTGTAGCACTGCAATGTTCTGGATTGCCTCTGTCAGATGCTAATCACTTGGACAAAGTAGTTTACCTGCATTTCTGCAAAAAGACACTTGCCTACACCATGCAAGTTTCAGTTTTTAACCACATATAACACATTCTAATAACCTCCGGAATGTGGCTGTCATGTTTTTGAGCCCAAACGGAATTTGTTTGCACTGTTAATATTTCCGTGGAACCGTGAAAGCCGTCTTCGTTGTTTCTTCTGGAACCACTTACTGCTGGCAATACCCACTTCTCAGATACATTCTCGCATTATGTTTGTCGAGAAAACCTAGCCCAAGAACTGCTGAATACCGTAAATCCATGTATGGTAACACACCCACTAGTCTAGAAAATCTCTAGTTCCGATACTGAAACTGAGCCGTGCCGTACCCAAGGACTCGTCTTTGCTATCAACCACTTCATGCAGTTTATCAGGCGAGGACTTGAGCCTGCTCCAGTCTACAACGTCCAGACTGACGACTGAATCTGTGCACCTGTGTCAACAAGAAATTATTTACGTTCGATTTCTTTTACACAGCCTGATGAGAAGCATTCAATCAGTGTACCTGTTTCTGCGGTGTTACCTTCTATTGGAAATGCCTTCCTGTGGTTGAAGTAGTCTTGCTTGTGTCTAAATCCTGCTTCTGCAAAAGTTTTTTTTTCATTTGTATGCTTCCCACAGTCCTGTAAACCAAATGCATTCTAGGAGCACTCATCTAACTGCATCATGACCCTCAGAGCCACCATTAAATCCCCAAGATTATCCATCCTTACCCTCTGAGACATTTCTGTGGAGATACCATGTAGAAAGCGTCCAAGACCTATTCTCATCATTCCCGCAGCAAGTCTCTATCCACTTTCACATTCTACCACAGTATCAGCTGGGTTGTCAGTGCATTGTCCTCCAGAATCTAGCTGAAAAGTTTTCTACCGATTTGTTTCACTTGTGAGAACTGGACCATCTGTAGGGAACGAAGCAGCGAATGTGGGGTCAGCGAGGCGCAGCTTCGATGTATCCCATCCTATCCTGGCACGTCCGGAGGCCATCGAGGGGCAGCAGTGGATGCCTGCGGGATCTGGACAAAGATCTATCTCGAAAGTAGCGGCAGGGAGTGCTCAATTGACTGGAATTCATGGAATATCGATGCATGCTCCAGCCGCTCCAGTCAGCCGGACGCAGTGCTGGCGAGGGTGCGGCAATAAATACTTGCACGGTGGGTGGGAAATAATGAGACGGCAGCGCGCGTCCCGGCGTGGAACACTCGCCGCCTCCAGACAGACGTCATGGGCGCGCGAGAACAAGACGACTGCCAGTGGAGCTGTGACGGCGCCACTGCCCGCCACGTGTTTGGAGGTCGGGGACGGAGCGGCTGCTTTCTGATGCAGCACCGCCTCTCTCTGCAAGGAACACAAGCCCGTTCTCTGCACAAACTATCCTCCCAAATTTGTTACGAGGATGCATCAATTATTGGGGCGGTGCAGATTTTTTTCTGTTTTGTAGCATTTGCCTTTTTTTAAACTTTAACAGTAACGTGACTGGTTCAAAAAAGCCCGTTTAGATTTCGTATGTTGTGTCAGTGTCTTCATCTACGTGTAGCACTTATATTACCTTCAACACTTGTTGACTGTATTCCACCTCTCCGTCACTAAAATTTTTGTCCTTTGCTACTATCTTTACGTCCCGTAAGGCCTAAGCACATTTTCCACTACTCTACCACTATTACCAAATATTTACCACCTAGGACTCACAGAAGAGGCACAAAAGATCCAATGAAGAGCTGCACCTTTCGCTACGCGATCGTTTAGTCGGCGCGAGGGCGTTACACACACGCACAACAAACTCCACTGGCAGATGCTACAAGAGAGACGTTGTTCACCATGGAGAGTTCTGCTATTGAAATTTAGAGAGATCCGTGAAGAGTCAGGCAACATGTTACTTCCTCCCGTATACATCTTGTGAAATGACCATGGCAAGAATATTCTAGAAATTAGAGCTAATACGACAGCGTGCCGACAATCGTACGATAAATATCCTCCGCCACTTACCATCACGTACCTTGCATATTACTGATGTAGATGCATATGTACATAGTACAGGAGATTCAAAGAAAGACGCTGATTGCAACATAACAAATTACCAAATTGTGCACTTGAAGATGTCTTGTAGGAAACAAACTTACGCTAAGACTCGATTTTCAGTTTCTAACACACAATGGAACTAAAACTGACATTTTGATTACCAAAATGGGCATATGATTAATTAGTCTAAACAGTCGAAATTGAGCTGTTCAGGCAGATGGTAAGGTGTCACAGCAAGCCCACTTTCAATGTCTTGTTCAAAAACGTTGGGTTGCTGTATTTTCCTATGGAACAGAACCGGAAATAATTGATAGAAAAATTAGTCTATTTTGTTTATATTCATTAGCTTATGACATACGACGTTATTCTGGTGTTACTTTTCCCATTCTTAAAGAGTATTTTTAGCTCAAATAGAGCAGTTCGGCCAAATTGTGGCGTAAGATCGCGAAAATCTTGTTTACCCCTGCTCTAGGCTCTGGGAATTCTGAGACTGGCCATTCTATATATATTTTCTTGTATGTCACGTGTTTTCAACAACATAAGCTTATTCCAGAGCGTTAGCAGCCTTCGCTCACGTAATATAAGAGAGAAATGCCATCTGCATTTCTGTCGCACTTTTTTGATTCTTGTGCAGAGCAGCGTGCAGTATTTCCTATTTTCAATAAGCTTTCACAAGAATTAAAAAAAAATCTCTGCAGTAATCTACGTACTTTCCCGATTTTTCATGGCTCACCACTTTTATTCTGTCGGAAAGGTCCTGGATAAAAATTAAGTAGATTCCTATGTTGTTACTTTTTATTAGGCTAAATATTACTCAAGAGCTCGTGTAAAATTTATCTATTATTAACGTTCCTGATGTTAATTTGATGCACTGATTTGTTCCATGAGCATGGAGATCAGTACCTCCGTTTGGTGCTGCGGAACTAGAGGTGTATAATAAAATTAAAATAATCAAGTGATTGCATTAATTTAACGTAGATGAGGATTCGACTTGACTGATCGATTTTACAGTTTCTATCCAGTTTTTCTTCCTGTTTTAATGTTTGTTTATTTCTTTGGTTTCTTTCCTTCGGGCGTCGGGACGTTATCAACAATACAGGGATCTCTTCAACGGCCCAAGCCGTAGCTTAGCAACGGTTTGAAACGAGCCGAATGGCGAGCAAGACGACTGTTCGTGTCTCCATTTAGCAGTCTTAAAGAAACTGTGAAACGCGGTAAGAACAAGGAGAAGTGACAGCAGACTCTGGTGAGCCAGCAAATAGCAACTTATTTCTGCCAAAAAAACAGACATCGAATCGATTGCAACTTTGTGCGGATGAATAACATTGTCACATTCGTGTATGTTTAATGAATCAGTAATTTAATTCTGCAAATTACTCGTCCAACTATTTATAACTGTTTGTTTGAGGCAGTAGGAGAAACATTGATTTTGTGGATCTTGTAACTGCAGGAAGACCGCGCTACTACAAATTATAGATCTTCCCTCGAAACTGTGCCAAGTGGCGGCCGTATTCGCTCGCTTAGGTAATGATCGAGAAGGTTAGTACAGCTGTATGTTGTCTAGAAATACACGACTTCCATGGAACATCGATAAGAAATAATACATGTTACAATAACTTTTGGACTCGTTTATAGATTAATTTCAGGTCGTGTTAATTTTAGTGTCCGATCCCACCTATCAACTTTTAGCGGTGACGTCATGTGTGACATCATGAGTTAACGATGCGAAGGATGTAAGAGTACGGACGTAGGTCTTAAGTAGGCTGTTATTAAATGTTATTTGTGGTTGCTTTAGTAACCGACGTAAACCACAGCCTAACATACACAGCCGTGACAACACTACTGCGAAAATGGTTACCATGTGACAGTTGTAACTAATCTAGCGCTCCTAGCGACGAGAAAGCAGCCGTAACATTAACGTTTGTTTTCAATTTTTTTCTACTTAATTTACGAAATAGGTACATTATTATTATATTTTAGCGCTCCAAGCGTTAGTAAAATTATCGAGAGACATGAGTAGTAATGAAATGAATGTGAAACATTTGATTCTGAGCTATAAGCTACAATTTATTCTGTGAAGAAATAGTTTCGAGAATAGTTTCGAGAATAGTTTCGAGTATGCGTATAATAGCACCTTATATTGCAGAAATCAAGATAAAATAAACCCGTGTCTCATGCGTTCGGACCATATACTTCTGTTATTTTCTGTTATTATGATAGGCGCTATCACTGACACGCAATAATTTTGTATTAGGTCTAACGATTCTCACATTCTTACACTTCAATGCACTTTCCATTGCACGAATCTTTTTGTAAATGTAAGCATTTTGTTTTCAAAAGCGAATGAGTTGGCAATTCTTGCTGTTTGTTGCTAAGATGTATATACTGTATTGAACTTGCGTTCTTCTGTATTGGGAAACATTTTATTACTTTCAATGTAATATTATCTCGTCTGTGTGGTCTTCCCTTTCGCTGCAGTTGTGACAGCTTATTTGATACGTTAATTAATGCAGATAGTGCATTCCATACAAGTTTCCTACGCCCCATATTCTGTGATTTGCCTCGAAGTGGAGTGAAGAAGACCTCAGTTGTTGAGAAATACGAGTCGTCTTTCTGCAAAAGGTGAAGTCTTCCAATGTAAACAAGCCCTTTTCTTGTTCTTAAAAGAAATCCACGTCCTTCAGTTAATATTTGCAGGTTCTAGAGAATTGTAAATAAACTGTTCTGTGGTGTACCGTTTCGTACCTCTCAGGATACTTAAGAAACTAAAGAAAAACAAATGCGGTGCCATTTTATAGCTATTCTCGATTTTTGTGGTATTAAATAAGCTCCCACTTAAAAAATATATTCCAAATAAATACAGACAATAATATTCACAATAATGCAGTGTCGTATCCAGAAGTGTAGCTTGCTTACCGCTTGGAGCGTTGCTGTCATAAATTATTTTTTTGACTTTCCATTAAGTATGTTTCGTTATTTCTTCGGCGATTCAACATTTTGCATCTTGTCTCTGTACTTCAGCTGTATAGGTGAGTCTAGTTGTCGATTCCATGATTTTTTAGTTTTCGTGTTTTTGCGGTACCATAGGAGCGAGGCCATAAAGTTAAATCCTTACATAATTCACATCCAATAAAAAGCACACACGACATTTCTCGATGAATGTGCTGTAGGCACCTAATGCCACAGCAGCAGTACAGAAAGTAACATCAGAAACAAGAACCCTATAAAGAACACTTCAAACATGTCCTTTCAAAAGTTGGAAAATAATAAATCTTGGAATCATTAACTAGAATTGACCTTTTTAGATCAATACTTCGATCATGGTTAACGAGTCCTATATCTGATATCTTTTCGTGAATTTTCCTTACTTGTGTTGTGTTTTCTCTATCTGGAAATCTTCCTTACTTTCTCATTATTCCCTAGTGATGTCTTTTTTTCCTTTCAGCAAGTTGACGAGCATCTTCGAATGGATCCACACACTGGGTTTTGAGCAGAGCACTATAGGCCACGAAAAGAACACCATATAGATTTCGAATTTGGAATGTGGGGCCGAACACATCTTACTGTATTTAGGTGTGAACTTACGGCTTACCGGTCGCTGTGGTCGAGCGGTTCTAGGCGCTTCAGCCCAGAACCACGTGGCTGCTACGGTCGCAGGTTCGAATCCTGCCCCGCGGATGGATGTGTGTGATGTCCTTAGGTTAGTTAGGTTTAAGTAGTTCTAAGTTCAAGGGGACTGATGACCTCAGATGTTAAGTCTCATAGTGCTTAGAGGCGTTTCAACCATTTGAACTTACATCATATTTACAGATCCAAATACATAATGTAGAAACAGATTTTTTGGCTTTTCCTCTTTCAGCAGGTAGACGGGTATCTACAAATAGATCCATTATTTATAGACCATTAGCGTCCACTAAAAAGATTCATTTCGATTTCTGATTTGAAATGTGGGATCGGAACGCATCTTACTATATTTTCTGAGTAGCTACATCTATTTTAAGTGTTTGAAATTACTGTCACCCATTTGAAGTCAGATTTACATATCCATGTACGAAATTTTGTAACAGATTCTTTGTTCTTTCGTCTCTCTGCAGTTTGACGGGCATCTGCGAATGGACCCACAAACTCTGCTACTTGCAGAGCATGGTCGCCCACATGAGAAACACCATATCGATTTCGAAATTGGAACGTGGGGACCGAACACATCTTACTATCTTTTGGGAGTAAAAATGGCTCTTAGCACTATGGGACGTAACATCTGAGGTCATCAGTCCCCTAGAACTTAGAACTACTTAAACATGACTAACTCAAGGACATCACACACATCCATGCTCGAGGCAGGATTCGAACCTGCGATCGTAGCAGCATCGCGGTTCCGGACTGAAGGGCCTAAAAGTACTCAACCACAGAGGTCGGCTATCTGTTGTGTCTAACCAGTATGCTGACTCCAGCAGTCGTTTTTGGTTTTGTAGTTTCGTGTCGAGGGAATCAGTTTTCCCGAGTAACCATCCTTCACCATGTCTTGTTGAGCGCGATGTCTGTCTGAAATTTTCTTTGTTAAATAAACTAACCCGAATGAATAGCTCTTGGCAGAACACAAGTGGGATTTACAGATGTGAAAGTGTGCCCAATGAGAGTATAAGACATCTCATTGGTGCAACTGAAGTACGTTGTCCACAAGGGAAAGTGGCACAAGAAACATGGAGCCGTGGGCTCCGCCATGATACGTTTTTGACTTGCACTGCAGTCCCCTTCTGCTGCACAGTACTTCCATAGCGTCACATCTAAGCTGGACTCGCGTTTTGTGTGAGTGGTAATCAAGCTGCAGGCACAAGAATACTCGTGGTCACCCTAAATAAATGGAGGTACTACAATAATGGTGACATGCACACGACCACCGCCGATTACCATTCACATATCTACTTACGACATTACACTGTGTGAGTTACGGTGCAAAATTTCTTCGGACATGTAGGTACTGCAATATCATTTTCATCCGCCGACACCGTGCAAGCGACTTGCAACTAAAATCCTATTTCCTGTACAGGAATATATATACCCAGTGTACGTACGGGTACTGATGGTGGACACATGGCTGATGACATAATGGTGACTTGCACACGACCACCGCCGATTACCATTCACATATCTATTTACGACATTACAGTGTGTGAGTTACGGTGCAAAATTTCTTCGGACATGTAGGTACTGCAATATCATTTTCATCCGCCGACACCGTGCAAGCGACTTGCAACTAAAATCCTATTTCCTGTACAGGAATATATATACCCAGTGTACGTACGGGTACTGATGGTGGACACATGGCTGATGACATAATGGTGACTTGCACACGACCACCGCCGATTACCATTCACATATCTATTTACGACATTACAGTGTGTGTTACGGTGCAAAATTTCTTCGGACATGTAGGTACTGCAATATCATTTTCATCCGCCGACACCGTGCAAGCGACTTGCAACTAAAATCCTATTTCCTGTACAGGAATATATATACCCAGTGTACGTACGGGTACTGATGGTGGACACATGGCTGATGACGTAGGGGAGTTTCGGTCTGGCGGTGAGTCGTGTTCGGATAGCCAAATGGTAAGGTGACCTATCGAGATGAGCGGAAAATACGTGTCGAAGTCCCGGTTCGGTATATATTATCACTGTCATCATTCCATTGCACACCTGATGGCAGGCGATATCCACAACTGCGACTATATTTCATGTACTGACATATTCGTCCAACGCAAGTTTGGGTCCCATCTCTTGTGACTCTGTTGTCGACTGCTTGTTAAACGCCGATCTCCATTAAAACGTTTACCGCCGCACGCTCAGTGACCCATGATCCAGCGTCAGGTCAGGCCAGCCACACAAAATTAAGCGAGAGGTTCTTCTGTGGCCGCCGAAGGCGACATGGCAGTCAACGTGCTCAGAGCCCCACACCCGCACCAAACGACTGACCGACCAACCGCATCCGATTCCAGTTGTTATTTTAGGTGTTCCTTTTGTGACTTCGATATTTGCGGTTCACCTATATAGGTTAAGGGATGTGTCCGATTCCTATTTTTGTAGTAGTTGCTGTTTTCTTTGGGGTATCGGCAGTTCCAGTTGAGCTACCTAGGTTAAGGGAAGTGACAGAGTAGTGTAGATTTCGAAGGTGTAGCGGAATTTCGAAATTTTTCGTGTTTTTTTTCTTCAATTTTTGTGTGTTTGGGATTGTGGTGTGCATTGTCTTATAGTTAGCTTGACCCGACCCCACAATCCCTAATTTGCCGCGGTTTTCCCGTTAGTTTGATTATATTTTTGGAGAGAGATATTATTGTCGAATTTATATGCATTTTCGTGTTTGTTGTCGTGTTTACATTGTGC
This sequence comes from Schistocerca gregaria, assembly GCF_023897955.1. Lineage (NCBI taxonomy): Eukaryota > Metazoa > Arthropoda > Insecta > Orthoptera > Acrididae > Schistocerca > Schistocerca gregaria. The sequence continues at coordinate 102,398,840 of NC_064920.1, forward strand.
CGTCATAGGCGCCATGCTGGAGGCATTAAGAATGGTCGTTTCCGCCACATTGAAGAAGTCATGGGTCAGAGCAGACGGCTGGAATCGGAAGATTGTGTAATCCCAGTGTCTAACATTAGATCTGTAAATTGGAGGGGGAAGTGTGGAATGGAGGGGTGGAGAAGAGTTTACAGAGGATTGTGATTGACACCTGTTGTGATTTGTTGAGGTTTGATCTGTTTTGTAATTTTGATTTAGAGCGAGGATCACGGAGACTTGGTGCCAAACGTTTACGCAAAATGGGATGATTTCACTGTACTCGATATTATTTAAGAACGCAGTAACAATTTCTGTTCATATTCTCGTCGCTGGGTGGTTTATGAGTGGGTGGGGGCTTAAATTGCGCGTATTCTTCTGGCAATCAGAGCTTTCAGTTAAAACCTCTGGTCCGCAAGCATGCAATAATAATTAGCTTATTGAAATACTATGAAGAGAGCTTTTGGCAAGGATTTTTGATGCCGAACTCCTCCTATAATGTATGAAAAGATCATGTGTGTGTGTCTGAAAGTGAATGTGTTCCTGAAATAGTTTTGACTAGTGGGTTGTCTGCCAATGTGTGTTTTGAAGATATTCGCTTTTTAGGTAAGTTTCACTGTTGCAGGAAGAGATCCGTTGTTCAAATCTTGGTATATGTCGGAGGGGCGTGGAAGGGAGATGGAGGTGGAAATCAGGCAGCTGTAATTTTATTTTATGGATGCAGTGCATGAATGGGAGGCGGGGGTGGGGGTAGTGGAGCTGAAGACAAGTCCTGTGGATTGCAGTGCATACTTAGAATACCAAACTTAGGTTGCACTCTGCAGGTCGTATAATACGAACTTCTGATCAATATTTTTATCACACTTTACTCATGGATTTTAATGTTGCGTACCATTAAAACCACTAACTTCTCGCTGTGTCCCTCAGCTACATTCAGTTTTTTAATTATTCCGAATAAGTTGTTTATTAGGTAGCTATAGTTTCGGCGTATGTCCCTATGGTTGCGTGCGTTGCGTGACAAAATGAGGTACTTAAATTTGCCTTTGTGAACACGTCCATGGTAAAACAGACACCTTTTACGAAAATACTCAGTATTTCAGCAGTTAGAAAATTAACAAAGCAATTGTTTTAAAATCTTGAATAATTTAACTATGTTATCCCTATATTCGCCTAGGATTGTGGGTGAAAATAATACGAATAAGATATCAATTGCACCAGTAATACAAATGCAATGGTGAAAAAAACATTACGCAACTCAAATATAATCAGTCCACACATTATTACAGATACGTCCAACCACATGAAAGGCTTGACAGAATTGTACGATCAGCCACACAATTTTTATGTCCCTGTTGCATCAATGATTCACTGTTCTTAGTGGTAGACGGTTACATACTTCAGAGGGTTGAAAAATTCTAGTCTTTCAAAATCAGAAGCGCATCAGTGACTTATCTATAACTTATTTATTCATTAATTATAACACATTCGGTGGTTAATTGTATCTAGTGGTAACGTGGGATGTTCAACTGTCGCTGTCCATTGTACGAATGTTGACTTGTTCCAAAAGCGGTTCCCAGTCTTCCAGTTGGGAGCTAGACGAATCCCGCACCACTACGTGCTGACAGGGTCCAGGGTTTTCATACACTCCAGCAGTTGGTAACACCGCTCCCTCGGCATCTCGCGGCATCCAGCTCCACGTGTGTTCCGACAGAAATCACGGGCAAACACGAGACAAGAGGTGTAGCTGAGTGCGAAACATTCCTTAACGTTCCAGCAAAGATATTTCAACCAAAGGAGTAGAACTACTAATCTGTGAGAGTTTGCGACGGTCTTGTACTGACGTCGTTTGGTTTACCCATTCCGGTCTTACCTGTTACGTATTCAAATAAAAATAAGTAACCAAAGCGGTATGTAAGACGTGAAACTTTCCTAAGAAACATTAAGTCAGAAACAACGTGAAATCCTGTCCCATTCATACTGCACAGGTCATCCATGTATCGGATTCGCGTAACGTGTATAGAATGAAATATGTAAATGGGACAGAGCTCTGCCGCTTTTGTGGTATTGTAAAAAGTGAAAGAAGGTTGAAGTACATCATGTATTAGGTAAGCTTGGTATTTAACAAAGGTGATCCCCGAGCAGCTACTCCTTCATAATGACATCATTGGCGGTTGAAGTCAGAATCTCACTTTAAAAACGAAAATAGTGGTTAGCACACATTTTAAAGTCAAAGACGCTCTACAGACATTCTCGAATATTGTAATGTGAGCCCGCCCAGTTAGCCATGTGGTCTAACGCACTGCTTTCCGGGCGCGAAGGCGTGCGGTCCCCGGTACGAATCCCCCGGCGGATTAGTCTCGAGGTCCGGTGTTCCGTCTCATCTGTGGATGGTTCTCAAGGCGGTTTTCCATCTGCCACGGCTAATGCGGGTTGGTTCCCTTTAGATCGTCTCAGTTGCACTATGTAGGCGATTGCTGCGCAAACATTGTCTACACACACACACACACACACACACACACACACACACACACACACACACACACACACACACCACCACCACCACCACCAAGCAAAAATTTGGGTCTCCTAAGTGTAGGGAGCGGGGGTCCACTATTGACCGAACCTCACCGTAACCCTGGGGTTTGGGGAGGGTGCGGCGGTGGGATAACTGGACTGCTATAACCTATTGTGGAGTTGTGAATCACTGAAGGCTACGGCGAGGACGAAGCCTCTACGTTGTTTCCAGGTCCCCAGTTCAGTTGAATAGCTAAAGATGATAATTGCGACAGAAAAGAAAGTTCATTGTATCACTGACACACTTCCGGTGTTAAATAATCTTCATTTATATGAGCGTACATTCTACATGGGCACGCGTATATAACATTCCTCATCTTTTATCAAGTCACTACGTGGCCACTGTCTCAACTTAAAGAATATAGCAACACATCAAGTACAGTGACATCAAGATAGCACGTATTCTAGTCGATCATTTGAGCGGGTTCTTAATGCTTCATGACACACAGACCTGATTAAAGATCTCTTACCATAGTTTGAAAACTTACTTTCAAAATAAATATCAATGATGTTACATTATCTAGGTTTAACACAGCATATTCCTAATTTTTACCACTGAAATAATGTGTCAATACAGTCTCAATTTTATTTTGTGTCATTGTCACACTAATAGAATGCGTATTGCAACACGTAGCGATATTCCCTAGTTTGGTACAAAGTGCGTGTGGACTTACTGAACTTCTTTTCTGTGTGTTATCCTTAATTACGAGTTCTCTAGTAATGATGGCTAACCTTATTCATGAAGAATGTCTGTTAACTGAACGACTTTCGTTTTCGCGACCTTCACCTCTTTTAATTATTTTACAATTTTTAGTGTAGTAGACTACTACGATTACATATAACTTCACTACTGGACAAATTCCGTTTAGTCTAGCGGATTACCTTAGAAGGGATGGGTGATGATCATTGCAAGTCTGTGACGGCATGGGTACTTACCACATTAAAAACTAAGTATTCTAACATACATGTGAATAAAATTGCGCTGAGAGTAATTTGTTGGAAATGTGTGGTAATTCTTGCAGCCATAGCATTAAAGCGTGACTTGGTAGGTGGAAAACAAATCAAGTCAGCCAACAGCAGGAATACGGTACAAATTATTATATCGTCAATAAAAGAATTAGCAGCTAACTGTAAGAAAGATATGCTTATATGTGATTCGAAAATGTCCTCTGAGTAAGTTTTTGTCGGCTGAAAATAAACTGTAGGCACTGATATGGTACAGGAAAAATAGTAATAACAACAAGATCGTTTCTTTTGGCTCAGGGACTGTGTTGTAGACTGACAAACTGTCATAGTATGTGAAATACGACACCATCCGAGAATGTCGATGTGCACACCACGATTACTAAATCTATGTTCATTCACAATATTATGGGGAATCCTAGTCGATCTTTCATTTTCCAGGTTTGGGTTACAATCATATGTAGTACGACTGATGCATTTGTTCTTGACTGAACTTGTCGAAGTGTATATTCATCAATTAGTTCATAATGTATCTTAACTACCGTTAAAACCGATAGTGTTTGTCTCACAGGTAACTAATACAACTTAGAAAGACATAGGTGTTGAAACTATGCCCCGTTACTTAAAAATAAAATATGCGGTCCGTATAAATTTGTAATGAACACTCCTACTGCTCGGAAATTGGATTCTTGTGCACGTTATTAGGTCAGACAGATTAACTTCATGTTACGGTGTAGCTTCTTAAAGATCGGAGGTTAAAATGTGCAATTACAAATAAGACACACAAAGTTAAAAACAATTTTTTATTTAAATTAGTTACAAGTAATAAAACATAATAAAATGTTCAAAAAATACACTAAAACGTATCATAAAATATACAATAAAATATAACAATGTGTAATAAAACGTAAATATAAACTGAGATTAGAGGTGGAGATCTTGTCACATCAGCTCCGGTGAGGCTCCGTCAAGAGGAAAAATTCCAGGCACCTGAAACATCGAAAGGGGGCGTATGAGTAATTTTCTTGTTACAGCTCATCATGAAACTTAGGCACGCCCGCTGAGCAAAACACTGTCTCATAACGAAAAGTAAACGCTTGACACATTCTATAAACCGTGCATCCTAATGATCCATCAGCGCCTACTGTTTTTAGTTATACTTAATTACGTGGATCGGAAGCTGTAGTTGTAATTTAGCAGCTCATGCTAAATTTTCGGTCGAACCATTTATCACCAAATTGGCAATCATCGGAAACAGAAGCTTTGATGCAGGGGGAAAGTGGGGAACAACAAAGTAAACTGGGAGAGCCCACGCAACACACGAACGCGGACGTAGTAGTGAAAATTTCATGCATCAATTCTCACATGAGAATGGAGACAGATCGTAGCTTTGAGCATCATTAGTGTGTACATATGTCTTATATTAGCACCGGCTGCGGGGAAAATACGTACAACCCATGGTGAACACAGGAAAACGCGAGTCAACCCAACTCCGTAGAAGTTAATTCCCAATTTAATAACGAAACAGAAACGTAAACAGCAACTTACGGATTATCCACGGGGACCTTTTATACATAAAACAAACCAAAGAACGATGGTGAGCATCGAAGTGCAGCCGGTGTGCCTCACTCAGACGTCAGGTCGGGTCCTGAAACAGCGGCAGAGTGATTTAGTCCTGCAAGCCAGGGCCAGCAATTGATAGCTAAAGAAACTTCGCAACGAGAGTTATTAGCACCAACGCCTCGATTGCAATTTTGCTGCTTTTAAGCGAAAGTGTGTCACAGGCTTGAGGCAACAGACCGTGAATTACTCTAGTTAGCATCGCACGCGCGTGTTAAATTAGGTGATGTGAACGTTAATGACCAGTGACATACTGCTCATGGATAGGTATCACCACAAGGTATGAATAACACATTACACACCTCACATTTAGGTAAAACATTAGTGCTTAAATTCCTTACAACAACATGGTAACTGCCTGCAGCTGCTAATTACCATGTAATTTTAATAAATTTGTGCAGTAATGTTTTACATTAATGTGAGGTGTGTGAAATTGTGTTTATACATGACGATGTAAGCAGACAATGTAGTGCTTTTCCGTGTTTGTTTTATACGTGCCTAACAATGACAAGTAGCGGAAATAAGCTAGTCGCACGTTCAAATAAAAAATCACATCGCAGCCTACTGGAGAGAATGTTTACAATATTCAAATCACTCACGTACGAGATAGGGTTGAACATGAGCTGAATACAACACTATTAGACATCAGGGTGTCACGTGCATTCGTGTACAAAGCAGCATGGATAAGAAACATTTGGAAGCTAACAGCAACATCAAGAAAGGGCTGTTGAACAAACTAGCTGTAATGGTAAAAATCATATGTCATTACTTACAATTATATGAAACACAAATTTAGCACAAAACGCTTCAACTTAAACGGCACAAAGATTGTTACAAACTCAGCATGCTGGTTGATATATCAGTGGGATTTATAACATATTAAATAGTCACCATTTAATAATGTAACTCGTCGGCGACGAAATAAAATGCAGATAGGTACTGCCGGAATGACCTCACTAAACTGCATTCGAAGTCAAAACATAATTACGCTAACGATTGCTGCGATTTTTACTGATACAGCCGGTTGGTTAGATCTGGGCCTCGTGGGAGCATTATGTACAGCTTGGGCAAGTGGTGTTGTTGCTAGTGCTTCCAATTTTTTTCTAATTCTAGCTGCTTCCTAGACGAACGTATGCTACAGCATTATGTTTACTACTGCTACATGAGGTTCATATTCAATCAGCATTTTGTGTGAGCATGATCCGAAAAGGCTTGTTACCAGACACTGTAACTACGTAGTAATCTTCACTCTCATACTTCAATACGGTGTAGGTATGAATGTTTTTATAATTTTTTTAATTTTAAGAAAAATGTTTCATGAAGTTAATTTTATTAACCCACAGAGTTCGCTGCGCCCTGCTCCAGGTATTGAAAATCGTTTTGTATTTCGCAAATTTTACACCTTCGCAGAAAAGCATCGGTAGCAAAAGTACTATAGTCCTCCAAAATCATCTGAAACTGTGACGGAAACTAAGCAAACAAGACAAAGAGTAAGAACACAGAGGCATAATCATCTACTGTTGAATGAGTGGCGACGCTACAGACACTCCGCCGCCCTTCCCATCCGCCCCTCACCGTCGAAGCACGACAAAACGTTATTCCTGAGAAACCCTGCGTTTGACGTCCCGTTTCGTCTATGGCCTTCGTGAGTCAACGCCACCGGCTGAAATTTGTATTTGGAGTGTTTCGACGTTCCATAGCTTAAAATCTAAAGCGACCGTTAATCTACTGAGCCGTTCTCAACAGCGCCTCAGTAAGGAGACTCCACGTCTTGCAAAAATTTCACTGTCGCTTATTGCGGACGGCGTGTCATTATCAGGAACAAGCACAACACGAAGAAACGTCTCTACTTAGCAGCAACTGAAATAGTTATTAGTACCTGACTGCACAAAAACGTGGATTAACTTAGTAGGGCTAATAATTGAAGTTTGTGGCTTTCTGATGTTCTCACACTAATTTATACCATGCAAGTGGCAAAAGAAATGACGACTAAGATAATGGATTAGCACACGTGTCACACGAATTAGTTTACTTTCATGTGGTCCATTAAAAATGGATGGTAAGAGGGGCAGGATGGGCATTTGCTACCTGTTAAAATTGACCATCGCAGTTGTGTTCATAACAATGGTGACACTGCGTTAATGTGGGACAGAGTGAGAAGAAAAAGTGATTGGTGAAACCGTGTGATTATAAATACATTGGGTATATAAAACGAAAGATAATGGCAGTGCAGCCACAGCAAGAGAACAGTACGTGTGGAAACGGACACAGCGCTACGCTAGCAGCAGAGCCAAATGCAGCGAGAGCCCCACCTGGCGCCCTGGTACAGCCAGTGTGGGCTCCTCTCCCAGCTACCACCACCCTTCCTCTGGGAGGAGAGCCCCGGCAGCAGACTCGGTGGCCGCGTCCTCGTCTGGCAGCAAGATGGGGACGCAGCCGCAGTCGCCACCGGGGCATTCACTCGCCAGGTGGCCCCAGCTGCGCCACCTGCTGACGAGCGACGCGACGGACTCGTCGTCGTCGTCGTCGTCGTCGGGCAGGCAGACCTCGACGAAAGGGCAGTCGTCGCGGCGGCAGTCCCTGGCCAGGTGCCCCCACGGCTCCTCCTCCCCGCAGCTCTGCTCGGCGTCGGCCCAGTAGGCGCGGAACTCGCGCCGCCGCCACTCGGGCACGGCCTCCGGCACGTACTCCTCCACCTGCTGGCGCCGCGGGTCGTAGGCAGGGCTGCTGTCCTGCCTCACCACTGCCGCCCCCGCCTCCCACTCGGCACTCCGCCACTCGGTAGAGCGAGGCCGCTTGTCCGCCCTCCGAGCGACCTTCCTCCTTGGCTCTTCGCCTTCCGAGGCCTCTGCAGTGCGTTGCCGCTTCGACGCCTTCCTGTCGAAGGTGTCCCGAACGGAATTTTTGTCTGGTCGGGGTCCCATTGTATCCTGTAGAATGAAATACAAGATCAGTTGACCATTATCAACAAAAAGTAGCATAGACCTATCACAACTTTGAAGCATACAGTAAGTTCCACTACAAGTAGCCCGCATCTCGTGGTCGTGCGTAGCGTTCTCGCTTCCCAGCCTGGGTCCCGGGTTCGATTCCTGGCAGGGTCAGTGGTTTTCTCTGATGGCTGGGTGTTGTGTGATGTCCTTAGGTTGGTTATCTTTAAGTAGTTCTAAGTACTAGGGAACTGATGATCTCAGATGTCAAGTCCCATAGTGCTCAGAACCATTTGAACCACTACAAGTAAAATGTAATTAACTCTACAGTGATATGCGAAATCGGCCATCACTGTAGTTGAAGTTAATGATGAGAGTCTGAAGAGGCTTGTCATTGTAGCTCACAGTGATACATTTTTACCTTAACGAAGATAAGTATATGACCTTCTGTTCGCAGCTACACATAAGAATTGCAGCGTGAGAGTACACCAGCACGCCACTCCACGACCAAATACAGAACTGCGCAGTTCAATCTTAAACAGTAGATTGACAGCGTCATTCTTTTTTGACCCCAATAACGGAGTACTGCGGTACTGCCACTGCACTTGTCCAAGAAATTTGAAAATACTCCTCACAGACCGCACATTCTAAATAATAGTTGAATTTTCTACATAGGTTACTGGGCTTCAAAACCATTTGAAAAAGAAATTATCTTAAAGTTAAGAGAAATATCGCTTTCGACCAAGTCTAAGAATCAGTGGCACTATACATAGATCATCATCAAATTACTGGTAGCTCCTTTGCACACATGCAGAAATGAGATCTGCACAGTCACTAATAAAGACCAAACAAGGACGAGATAAGCTAAAATGAAATATTTAAGGAAAGTAAAAGGATTTGCTCTAAGAGATCAAATAAATAATTCTAAAACGGAGAAAGAATTAAATACATTCTGCATCGATGAAAGAATAGAATTCTGTCTGACAGAACGGAAGAAGCTTAGTGAAAGAGAAAGGGCACAAAGAATAGTCACATATATAATAGGCCGTGCATACCTAAAGAAAGACGGATGCAGGAAGACAGGTAAAAGGTAGATTTCACGAGGACGAACCAGGCTGTAAGTTTACTGTATTAAGCCGAAAATAACTGACCAGGTAGCAGCTAGCGACAACAAATTTATACAGGCTCATCCAGGGCCCATGGAGCGTAACACCCCACGAAGATAAAAATTATTGTAATGGCGAATTCCTTTACTTCTATTAAATTGCAAGTACATACACAGTACGTGAAGTACATAACAAAATTGAAAAACAGTGCGATATGGAATAAAGTGCGTGTGGAATTAAAGGAAACTACCAAATGAAAATAATTCAGTACCAAACAAAGGGTATGAGGGTTACATAGTGGCACGAATTGAAAATATACAGGATATTTCCAATCGCGAGAATAGACGTAGAAACTATACTTATCAAGCGTAAATAAGCTGACAGTTCGTAGAGGTAATGCAAATTGTACTTCGCAACTGAGAGACATAAAACGAGCTTTGGCTGTATAGCCTGTACTGAAACACTGACACTGCACAGCAAAGACGAATGTCGCTGAATACTGAACAAAGCAGTAAATGTTGTACATACATAATTATAACGGAAATTTCAGAGTTACAAAAGAAAGAAGAAGAACGCTATATTTGCAAGAAATGGCAGCAAGTCAGGGGAACGGGAGAGAGTACATAGACGCAGGAACGAAATGACGGAGTAACAAATACTAGAAAGGCCAACAAGCAAAAACCCAACATGACAGTCTTCATACATCGGCAAATTTGTATTACGAGGTAGCAGGCAAGATGAAAGCTCCTGTGAATCAAACGGAGAACGGTAAAGACTCCACATCGTCACATTACTTCGAATAAATATAGTCTGTGAATTACGAACACATGTAGTTAATCAGGATATCGGAACCAAGTGTTTTACCACACAACCTACAAGCATCCTAATACGACGCACGTGGGTTATGAGAGACACCCGGAGGTGGATTCGAACGAGTATGAACAAAAGTAACGGCATATCAGACGATCAGCAGAAGGAAGCAAAAAATAAAGACATGAGCTGACGCTCTACTGGCGTGCTTTCCTTGCACAGCTTGCTGAATAGCATAAGCAAAACTATACTGTTCCTGTGGGGTAGAAAGGAAACAAAATCTCAACTATATCAAACGCCCTGGCAGCATGTCAGACCAACGCGAGAGCTTTGGTGGTCGTACTTGGATGATGGTGGTCACGGGGGGACAAGTGGAGGAAGACAGGAGGTACCTCCCCTACACATAGATAAGAAAACGTGCGGTCATTCAGTGGTAGCGCTGAGCAGTAGAAAGTTAATGATGCCCTTGCATTTAAAGGTCGTGCACGTAAGTAACTGCAACGGGCCTTTCTCAACATAATTTCGCAATGCATTTTCGTTTTATCAAAAGTTATATAAACGTAGATGTGTCCATGTCTCCAAGACTCGGCCAAGTTCTCATCCAATTTTCAGCTCAGTCTTTCACAATTTACCCGAATCATACCATCCAATGCTGAGATGCACACTCCTCTCCCATTTCTCGCAGCTCAGCATCTCCTCACGGCACAATCTCTCTAATTTGCAGTTTTAAATGGTCTCTTCAAATTCTTTCTTCTCATTGCCACATAATTGGGGCAATCGACTGGTATCACGTATCGTAGTATAACTACCATTCTCAAATTCGTAAGTGGGTTGTCATTTCACATACAAACTAAACCTTGTCTTACGATTTACCACAGGTGTGCGCTGCAGCTGGGTTACTGCTATATACTGTGTGGACGTTGTAATACTGCAGGCATTGTTTGTGGCTATCTGCTTTCTGACGTCTAGTACCGTTTGCTAATTTTCTTTGTTGCGTAGCAATTTGTCGAGTCTATAGAACAAATGTCGAAGTGCTGCTTGTTTCTGTGGATGGTTCGATGACTTGTTGATGACAAGGTTAGTTATTGTGGATTTACAGGAATTTTAGAATTTGTTCTTTTTTTATTGATGTATCTAGAAAATTACTGTGATGATTATGTTCTGTTTCAATTGTAAATTTTCTCTTCACGTACGTTGTTAAAGGTCAGTAAGAGGTTTTCCAATTTCTGTTTGTGATTCATATCTTAGGTAGACGATGTCACCCATGTATCTGAACCAGTACAATACATTGTACTAATTTGCAACTATTTTTGTGAAAATCATCTACTTCCGATGCTTCACAAAAAAATATTTACTAAAGTGCCTGGAATGGGGTGTTCTTGGTAAGCTACCCTCTTACAAATAAAATTCTCTTCTCAACTAGAAGCAATATTGTTCTGTAATAAGCATTACTGAAGTTAGTATTTCATTAATCTGGTTACCAGAGAGCTGACCACAAACAATAATCTAAATACACAGTCAACTCAATGGTGACCAGATTGATAAAATACTAATTTCAGTAATGCTTACTACACAATAAAGCTGCTTCCAGTTAAACAGTGAACTTCATATAAAACTGGGATATTTTGCCAATGGGATCAACTGTTTCAAGACACTTACTAAATACATTTTAAAACTGTTTGACAGATAATTTTCATAAATGTAGTTGCAAAATAATAAACCATATTGTACTATATCAGATATATAGAACACCATCCTCTTTCTAAGTGACGAAATACAGACCTAAATTGAAAAACTACTTGCTGCCATGTAGGAGTTATAAAAAAGATCAATTTATAGTTGAAAAATAACATGATAGTCAAATTAACTTTCAAGATATAATAGTCAAAAAACAAGTGCATATTCTAAATTTACTATAAACCCACAGGAACTGATAAAACCATGCACCACTCCTCCAACTACAGAAACCAAGCAGCACTTTGACACATGATACATAGATTCATCGCAGGGCCAGTCAAATAAGGTAATTTACAAAAATGAAACCATAAAGCAGATAGCCAACAACAATGTATGGAACAGTAAGAGTCACAAAGCTGAACAACCAAATAAAAAGAACAGAAAAATTAAACGAAAGAATCACCTCTCACTCCCATACAAACTGAACAACATAACTCCACTGAACAATCAGTAAAATACAAGAGAAGACCAAGAAGGTATACAATATTTTAGAAACACAAACTCGCACACAAATTTACCAAAACACAAGGTGTAAGCAAAGCATACAGAGTAGATAATTCCATCAAAAAATACATTCCAAAACTGACAAGATCCCCAAGTTCACACATGCAAGCATAACTATACTAAATACAATGGAATTTAGGTAATGGCAGATACGTTGTGCAAACAAGTCGACCTAAAAAGTTACATGCCAGATACAAGGACCACCTGAAAGTATGAAACAAAGCAGTCACATGTACGGAGTATCCCAGACATAATAATCACAAGCCAACATCCATAAAAGTCAGAATAACCAATAAGACTCCTATACTTGCAAGAAAATTAACTCATAGAAAAAACATAAACAAAAAGAAAATCCCATTTGAGTGATCAAGTGTACATGACAAACAACTTAAAATTTACTTACAGTAATAGACAAATTAGTACAATACTGTTCAAAGGGATGATCATGAGAATGCCACACAACGTCTTTCGTCTTTTCTACGTGCACCCCCCCCCCCCCCAGTAACTTCTAAATCATAAAAATATAGTCATCCAAATACCGCACCTGAAACCGTGTATCAATTCTTTCAGGTATGAGTTCCGCAGTTCGTTCTATAATCCGGAGAGAACAGAAATGAAATAAGCCTAAATTTGCCTTGTGTACTTCGTTATGTTTGCACCATTAATGTAAACAATTAATAACACGAAATTACTTCGACTTATGATCGATAGAATAGTTTTGGAATGGACACAAAAATATTACTTAAGCAGCAAACTAGAAAAAGGCTTATTTTCTTTATATCAATAAAGACTAAATGTCAGTCAGACGTAGTATGCACTCTTCCACTCACACGTGCAATACAGAATACTGTTGTGGGAAAATGCACCAGTCAGCTTACATTCGTGACTGGCAGACGAAAGTCATTAAATGTACTCTGGCTCTGCCTCCTAGAGAGACATACAGAAGTCAGATCAGAACGCTTAAATATTTTGATATTCCCCAGCGTTTACATCTAGGTGCCTAATTTATGCTAAAGAAAACGTAATCAAATGTAGTCTCCGAAATAAAGCTCATTTACCCCCTGCAAAACACACACACACACACACACACACCAAAAAAACATGAACCAAAATTCTTCCAAAATAAATAATTCAGAAACAGCTCATTTGATTCCCTTAGACAAATTGAAGGAAGTTTTAGGAACTTTGTTGAAAGAGCGAAAATTTATGGAGAATGAAGTTCATGAACTGTAGCTGTATGTGTCAATAAAATTTGATGTTACGTTTATACAATTAGACTTACGTGAGACTTGCTTCAAGTAGCCATTAGTAATTGTACATTATGAACGTATGTAATGATGTATATACAAGTAACTAGTAAGAAATGTACTTATAGATTCATATATATAAACAAGTATTCCGATAACTATGTATCTCCGTGTTAACAAGTGTATTTTCAACTTGCACTGTAATCTATTATGCGCATTAATTTACTCTAAACGTCTTTGTATATAAAGCTGATATACCGTTTGTAACAGACTATTCTTACATGTTGACAAGGCTAGTTGTATCGAAACATTCTGAATGGCTAATAAGAAACGTTCTAAAGTTTCTAAGACACTAAGTGAACACGAAGTTGCGACTGATATCACTCACAGATCTCGTAAGAAATATCTGCAGTTAGTGGGAGACCTTTAGTGGCGTTCCACAATTATTATTCTACGAATTGTAAGAAAACTGTTTAACAAATACGCCGTGACGTGAAAATGCTTCCATGTTATATGAGTGAAGTGATAGTGTGACCTCTAACTTATGATCAGATGAGGGGAAACGTTTATTACGATGTTGACTGTCATGTAATTGACGAGTATCGCTTATAAAAATGAAACGTTGGTAGTCGATATGAAATCGATTGAAGATGCCTTAATGTGAAAGACAAACGTGCCTGGACTTCATAAAGTAAATTACTGGGAGAAAACTGACGATTAATAAATAAAACAAATATCTACAAACGTGCAAGGAAATACGGACAGCAAACAGGAGATGAGGATTAGTATCTGACTTAAACCGAGCACACAGTAACTGTAATCCTTTCCAAACAATGTATTAGAATAACTTACATGATGACGAGCCGAATTTGTGGTAAAAAGTTGTATGTTAAGTAACGGCTTGGCAAGGTCATTAGAAGAAAAAAAAATTAAAATACCATACCGTTCATTCAAGTAGCTGAGATGCAGAAAACCAAAGCATAATGCATTTTATAGTAAGCAAATCGCGGGAACATTAATAAAGGACTCGACATAAGCAGAACAACTGAAATAAATTGTACTAAAAGTAAGATAATTTTCTAATTGCAAAAAACAGTAGTTTACTTGGGATAGGCTGATGGTAAGAAAAAAAATGCGGGAGCGATTTTGTGATGAAACTGAACCATTCTGTTTCCAAAAGCAGTAAATACTAAGACACACTGCTCATATACGAAAAAACATTGCGAGTAAATTTATGACGTGTAACACAGAAGAAATGGAGCTAAACGAAATGAAACAAAACATACCATACAAAATTCTTTCCAAGATTCGAATACAAGAGTGAGAGAGTTTTGAGAGACCCACCGAACAAAACATATCAAGGAAAGACAACATGGGCAAAATGATTATTTCTCGTTATTTTTCAGAGTATTCTCCGTCGCGTCATGGATTGTGCTAGAGAACGCCACACTGATAAATTCAAGTTTTCATTCGGCACGTCACTACAGCATTTAGCTCACTATATTTGCAGGTCTAAAATAACAATGAAACCACAAAGACGTGTACCATATTTTTAACTCATTGACTGGCGTCTGCTAGAGCAGATCCCTACGGCTGACGCCGCAGTCTGCCGATGAAACATCCATCACTTTGTTTGCGGCGATCACCGTATTAACGAGAAGAAACCAGAAACGTAATATTGACGATAAGTTTCCGGGTTTCCAGTCGGGCGGTAGTGTTAAAATGTCGACGTTCCGAAAAGTCGTAGTACTTAATTTCTTCTGGCGAAGTGAATTTGTCAGAAGATCAGCACGGCACTCTTCGAAACGTCACAGTATTTTAACACTGCCGCGCTAGGGAAGTAGACATTCACAAGCAAAAGCTTAAAATGTTTTGCTTTCCATCGTACATGACGACTGGATTGCAGACATGTGACTGTAATTCCAATATTGGCTTTTATAGTGTACCTTACAAGATTTGGAAAGTGGCAGTCGCGATATCGATTATGCAAAAAAAGAAACTGGAAAGACCACTGTAACCAGACACTATTTTAATAATAGATAAAAATCGCATTTACAGGAAGGGACGGTAATAGCTTCACATTTCAGGAGACTTACTGTAAACGACGAGTGACTTGTTGACCACAAGATAGCCGCTAAAGCACTCACATACACGTACAATCAGAGGACAGGGCGCCAGCACAAAAGAGCTCCTCACCTGTAGTGTCTTCCTCAGCAGCAACAACAACAACAAGAATAGTGGAGGTGTTGCCAGCGTGAGATCAAGCAGCAGACTAAAGGCTGGAAGCTGCGCTTCGTCACCCTGTCATCTCACTCCCTCCCACCCTCCCGCCCTCACCCCCCTCTACGCCACTCCACAGCTGCAGCCTTATCTGCCCTACCACAGTGGTACCGGTTTTCCCTTGGATTCTATTGTTGCTCGATACATAGATGTGAAAGAAGTCTTTTTTTCACTGACCTACGGTTTGTTGCATGGACAATATTATTTTGCTCGTAGAAGATTTTTTTTTTCACAGTCAATTTTCAGCTAAATAATTTGCTAGTGTAATATCTGCGAACCTTACCCCGAGATCTCCTCAACACAGCCGCAATTTCTGATTTCACTAACAGTTCTTAACTGCCACATAACTCACATGCTACTAGAGTAGAAACATAGCAAGTAGATACTGATAACGAAACTGAATGCGAATATTAAAAATTTCAATGTCATTGATACGTGGTTGCAAAATCGCTAAATCTTATCGTGTTCGGACGCAACTGTGTGCCTATCTTTTGCTTCCACAGTGTGAAACCCAACTGCACCAAATAACGTCTTAAAACTGAAACACTAACAGTCAGTAATGAGATGATGTATCTATTACGCATATAATACGGACAGGAGGGGTTTGTTCAATTCTTGTAACAATAACACTTTCCTTCTAATTCTACTCTGCATTTTTGTTCACTTAGTTGTCGAGTGCAGATAGACGGGGGGTAAATACGAAAACGAGAGAGTTACATACAAGTAAGTATATTGTTCATTATTTGAGAAGCAATTACTGTAACTCTAAACTCATTTATCCCACTGTGTAATAAGACGGTCAATGCCTTCACTGAAAAATTTCTGCTGTTGCGCATTTAAACATAAACAAAAAACAATCGCATCTACAGGTAGGGACGGTAACGGCTTCACATTTCAGGAGAATGACTGTAAACGAGTGACTCGTTGACTACAAAACAGCCGGTAAAGCACCTGGCACCTTCTCTTCCGAAGCAGATTTACGGTCCGGATGTCTTTATTTAGCGCTATGAAAACATAGAAAGCTTATAGACAGATGCTGGTATTATGTGGATCACGTGAAATGGCATCCCAGGGAAACTTCTGCAGCATAACCGAAACAGGAACCCCTAGTTCTGGGAAAGCCATGACCATCCTTCTCTTTAACTGCAAAGGTCAGCTGGTCATCGGATAGTACAGAATTGTATTGTTTTATTGATTCTATTCATAACTTTTCTGCATAGATACAAACTGATATCGGAAAAGTCTGTATTATGAAAAAATAAGACAAGAGAATATGAATTAATTTGATTGTTGTAAACTTCATCTATTACAAAACATACTACAAATAGCAGTAAGAAAATTGTTAATTAAAGCTCTTACACTTAGTCTTTTTAAACTCAAACTGTGATTGAACATTAAAAAAGCACTTCCTGGATACTCTTAATAAGGACACAAAAAAAGCAATAGTATGTTCACCATCCTTACCCCCCATTGTGTGATCAGTTTACATCATCTCTTTTGGCACAAAACATACCATCCTACGCCACATCGTCAGACTTTGCTCATTTAAAGCAATTAATGCAGTTAAAAAAGTTCATACATTTTGCATAGTGTTTTTTGACTATAGTTTAGAGCTGCAGCTTCCTGGTTGAGAGATACCTACAATTTATATGATACCATGAAGAAAATGTGTTGTGTGATGAAATACTTCTCCATGCTGACAAATATTTATCTATACTGTACAGTCAATTTCCGAGGAGATATTGTCGACAGATCCTTGAATTTTGCAGTCTGTTTCCCTGTTTCACACTTAACACTATGTTCAGTTTCTTACCCCTCCTGGATACATCTCAGATTCTCCTGGACTCATATTCCAAGAAACTTCGTAGCATTTACGTTTTCCCAGTTTCTGGTGAATAACTCTATAGGTGGGGCTAATGGGTTCTTACTCTTTACTGTGTGTAGATTTATAGTAACTGTTTTTTTGTATTTATCATTTTTATTGTTTTCAAGAGAGGCAGTATTCAGTGTCTGAGGTGCATATTTCGATCTTATACCGCAACTCTTTTTTAGTTTTTCCGTTACCTAACACATTTGTGACGTCATCAAATTTAATACACCTATGATGAAGGCTTGTGGTTCGAGGTCATTTGGTAGATCAAAAACAAAACAGTCCCTACTGTGAAGTCTTAAAATACATCGCACTTACTACATAGTTTTTTTGAGTGACACGTCTTCATGCAGTCCGCTTTTTGAACTTCCAAGTTCAACTGCTTGCTCTCTGCTTTGTAGGTATGATATTTACCAGTCATGAGCTGGTGCCCTAATACGTACACTCTCCAGTTTCATTAACTAGAAGTTGTGGCTAGTGACACCAAATGCCTTCGAGAGCTCTAGAAAAATTGAAGAAATACGTTCTTTGCCAATTGAATTTAAAGCTTCATTAAGGAATGCAAAGACGCACTCTCAGTAGAGTTGGATTTATGAAACCGATGCGAAGAGTCTGAGAAACAGTTATTATTTATACCAAGTTTATTAATCTCGTATGGTAGAAATTTCTGTTATTTTCGCAAACCCTGACAGGAGTGATAGGGACTGTAGTTGGATGCATTTGTTTTTATCCCCTGTTTGTAGAGAGGTTTTTCTATGGCTCTTCTGCAATTTTTTGAGCGCTCCCTCAAAGAGCGACCAGTTGCCAAAGTCAACCAGAGGCTACACTGTGAAGGGACCATTTTTTAATATAATTTAATTTATACTGCCAACATCAAAGGAGTGTCTTGATCTGAGTTCCTTGATCGTGTCCAGCATTTGCTTCTCACTAGTTGGGTGTAGAGAGTCATACTAGACCTATATCTGAACTGGATTCATTACGGCACATTGTGAGTCTTGCTGTATCAGGTTTTCTGATACAAGTGTGAAGTCTGAATTAAATTTTTTTGCAGGTGTTCTGGGGTCTCATAATACAGCTGAACTTACTGAGAAGTGAACAGTTTTAGCTTCTGGATGTTCTACTGCTGTTTCCTTCCTACGGTTTTCCACATGTCTTACATTTTCAGATTTTCCTAAATTTGTCTTATTTGCTATTGTTTTTGCCTGTTTTATGTCCCAGCTGAGGATTTTGTTATAGGACTTAAGATACATATTAACTACGGAGATGTTCTGTTTGGACATTTTGTGTAATAAACCTCTTTCTTTTGTAAATACTTGTATTCAGCAGGTGATCAAATCGTTTTTACAGTTGGCTTTTGTATTTTATTCTTCTGATATCTCATCGTCTTTACCTTCAACTATTACTTCAGGAATATGTAATATTTCAAAGTGTGTATTTTTCCTTACATGTACACAATTACCACCATGTTCGTAATTCTACAAAAATAACCACGTAGTGCATAATTTGGAAAATCCATTATCTCAAGTTCTTCCTCATCAAGGAAATGTCTGTTTGACATATTAATGACGTAGTTTTTAATTTATTTTCTAGTAGAACCTGAATATCATCTTGTTTTCTTGTTAGTGACTGCACATTCTGATGAAACAGAATCAAATTTCAGATATAAGTTTGAACTCTGAAACGTATTTGTTTTGAGCGAAGCACTGAGCTTCTACTATATCCATGGGTTTTTGCCATAGGTTGATACTATATCCATGGGTTTTTGCCATAGGTTGATACTATATCCATGGGTTTTTGCCATAGGTTGATACTATATCCATGGGTTTTTGCCATAGGTTGATACTACATCCATGGGTTTTTGCCATAGGTTGATACTGTATCCATGGGTTTTTTGTCATGGCTTGACACTTGAAATCGTGGCTGCGTGCTGCAGGGCTACGTTTGCTGGGAGATGATATTGTAGTCTTGCGGAGGACTGGAGATATTCTCTCAGATCCTCCCAGGGAACTCACCATTCTTTGCCGAGTTTGTGCTTGGCTATCACGAGACCCCAGCCCTTGCAGTAATTTTCCATTCCAATGCTGCATTTCTATCCTCTTGCTATTCTTTTTTCCCTACCTTGGTGAACATGTCTGAGGAATTCTTGGGAAAGTTCTGCATTCTGTTTGTGACATAAAATGTCTCACCCTTGTATTCAGCTTCCTTTACGTTTCTTTGTCTCCCTTCTCCTCTTGTTCCTCCGCTTCAGCGTCTGAGGATCCTCCTTCATCCTCCATGTGCGCTCCTGAAGGCCATCCCACGTGTCTGACACATTAGAGGTGACTGGGTAACGGGTAATTACCAGCCCTGGGTCGACAGGTAAGGCCTTCACGTACCTCTGGTACAATCCAGGACCAGAAAGAGGTGATTTCTTGAGCTGCAACCATCCCCAATTGCAGATTGGTTCCTATGTCAGGTTTTCTGGAGCTGTAACCTGAGGTATGTACCAGAACATAAGGTGGGTGTGCCCCCATTGTGAAGGGAGCCCAGGTGGAAGGAGTGCGCCATGGGAGATCATGGGCATCAGGGGATTTTCTCGTGATAAGTCAAATCATCTCCCAATGCAATGTCTACCAAATGTAAACGTAATGAGGCTACTCATTCAAAGACTCTTCCTACTGCACCATGATTCCTTGTGGTCTCACATACTGATGACTGTCAGCCCTTCACAAGGGTCAATCGGTTTATTATTCACAAAGGGGTTGATGCTGTTGCCGGCCCTGTGACATCCTGCTCTCATTTACAGAATGGCATATTGCTTTTGGAACTCAAAAGCAACAATTGCTTGCTGCCTCGCTTCTTCATGGCTACCCTGTTCCAGCCATACAATCGCAACCAGATGCACTTCTACCAATGTCATCGTTTCAACCACGCTTGAACATCTTGAGGACACCCAGCGAAATGTGTAACATGTGGTATGGATGCCCACAAAGGCGATTGTCTGCCTTGTTCTCCCAGTTGTATCGAATGCAATGGCAGCAACGCCTCCTCCTCTCGGGACTGTGCCATACATCTTTGATGAGTGGGCTGTCCAAGAAATCCAGGTAAAGGAAATAGTGCCTTACACAGTCACTCGCAAGCTACTGGCTAGTCACAAACCGTGTTTTCTCCTGTCTGCCACCTATAGGTCTGTTCTTGTTACCCTCGCTCTCTGCAGGTGATTGCTACACATACATGCAACCTGAAATTCAGCTCTCAGGTTGTGAATTTGCCTGGGGTAGCGTCGCCATCCCCCCATCGTGCTGTGCAACAAACCGTCGAACTCTAACCTCAAGGGGCAAAGCCGCCATCTTCACAGCGAGTAGGAAGGAAAGGACAGAAAGAGTACTCCCATAAATACTTCCTCCATCCCTCCAGCCAAACACCACCTAAGTTTTTCTCCAAATGGAAAGGCTTGAAGAAGTCTGCTGAAGGTAAATAGTCTTCTCCTTCACCAAAGATCCTGCTCAATGGTGTCACCAGATGGTACCCTATCCCAGCTGGGCTCTGTCTCGCCGATGTGCACCACCATCCGTTTTTCAGCGTTGGTCTCCATGAACCGACTGCACAACCAAGCCGATGCTTCTGTGGACCTCAGAGCAGGCTCCTCCTGCCTCTGTGCCCTGTAGTAGCGATTCCACACAGACTGAGAGTTGGTGGCCACTGAGTTGACAACCCTCCATTTATTCATCCTCACGACCGTCCTCCAGTGGAGCGCTTATGGCCTTGGTCCCACAAACAGGATTTACAGCTGTTTTTAACATTGCAGTATCCCCTTTTAGTCTGTCTTCAGGAAATGAAATTGAGCCCTCATGACAACTTCGAACTTTCTTATTACTCACCAATTCATTTGGCCCTTCCCCTGAGGTTGGCATTGCATATCATGGGGGCATCACACTACTCATACAGGATGACTTTATAGTCAACCCATTTCCCTGACTACGTCTTCTAGGTGTTCCCCTTTACATTCCCAGCCTTACTTTTTCCCTCTGTACTATTTATGTACTTCCATCGTTCAGTGTCACCTGGGCAGACTTCCTTTAGCTTGCTGTGCAACTACCTCCTCCATTTTTTTCTAATTGCTGACTTTAATGGGTATAATTCCCTTTGGCGTCCTCCCATGACCTGTCAGAGAGGTACCCTCTTGGTTAACCTTCTTAACCAACTTAACCTCTTTTGCCTTAACATTGGAGCACCTATTATCCTTTCCCACTCCTCGCACATCTATTCCCATTTGGACCCATCCTTTTGCACTGGTTACTTTGCCCATCATCTTGAGTGGTGCTTTCTTTCTGACCCCTACTTGAGCGACCATTTCGTCTTCCTGCGCCATAAATTTGTTGGCCTCTAACCCCGCCCCCCCCCCCCCCCCCCATGAACCATGGACCTTGCCGTTGGTGGGGAGGCTTGCGTGCCTCAGCGATACAGATGGCCGTACCGTAGGTGCAACCACAACGGAGGGGTATCTGTTGAGAGGCCAGACCAACGTGTGGTTCCTGAAGAGGGGCAGCAGCCTTTTCAGTAGTTGCAGGGGCAACAGTCTGGATGATTGACTGATCTGGCCTTGCAACATTAACCAAAACAGCCTTGCTGTGCTGGTACTGCGAACGGCTGAAAGCAAGGGGAAACTACAGCCGTAATTTTTCCTGAGGACATGCAGCTTTACTGTATGATTAAATGATGATGGCATCCTCTTGGGTAAAATATTCCGGAGGTAAAATAGTCCCCCTTTCGGATCTCCGGGCGGGGACTACTCAGGAGGATGTCGTTGTCAGGAGAAAGAAAACTGGCGTTCTACAGATCGGAGCGTGGAATGTCAGATCCCTTAATCGGGCAGGTAGGTTAGAAAATTTAAAAAGGGAAATGGATAGGTTAAAGTCAGATATTGTGGGAATTAGTGAAGTTCGGTGGCAGGAGGAACAAGACTTCTGGTCAGGTGACTACAGGGTTATAAACACAAAATCAAATAGGGGTAATGCAGGAGTATGTTTAATAATGAATAGGAAAATAGGAATGCGGGTAAGCTACTACAAACAGCATAGTGAACGCATTATTGTGACCAAGATAGATACGAAGCCCACACCTACTACAGTAGTACAAGTTTATATGCCAACTAGCTCTGCAGATGACGAAGAAATTGAAGAAATGTACGATGAAATAAAAGAAATTATTCAGATAGTGAAGGGAGACGAAAATTTAATAGTAATGGGTGACTGGAATTCGAGTGTAGGAAAAGGGAGAGAAGGAAACATAGTAGGTGAATATGGATTGGGGCTAAGAAATGAAAGAGGAAGCCGCCTAGTAGAATTTTGTACAGAGCACAACTTAATCATAGGTAACACTTGGTTTAAGAATCATGAAAGAAGGTTGTATACGTGGAAGAACCCTGGAGATACTAAAAGGTATCAGATAGATAATATAATGGTAAGACAGAGATTTAGGAACCAGGTTTTAAGTTGTAAGACATTTCCAGGGGCAGATGTGGACTCTGACCACAATCTATTGGTTATGACCTGTAGATTAAAACTGAAGAAACTACAAAAATGTGGGAAATTAAGGAGATGGGACCTGGATAAACTGAAAGAACCAGAGGTTGTACAGAGTTTCAGGGAGAGCATAAGGGAACAATTGACAGGAATAGGGGAAAGAAATACAGTAGAAAAAGAATGGGTAGCTCTGAGGGATGAAGTAGTGAAGGCAGCGGAGGATCAAGTAGGTAAAAAGACGAGGGCTAGCAGAAATCCTTGGGTAACAGCAGAAATATTGAATTTAATTGATGAAAGGAGAAAATATAAAAATGCAGTAAATGAAGCAGGCAAAAAGGAATACAAACGTCTCAAAAATGAGATCGACAGGAAGTGCAAAATGGCTAAACAGGGATGGCTAGAGGACAAATGTAAGGATGTAGAAGCTTATCTCACTAGGGGTAAGATAGATACTGCCTACAGGAAAATTAAAGAGACCTTTGGAGAGAAGAGAACCACGTGTATGAATATCAAGAGCTCAGATGGCAACCCAGTTCTAAGCAAAGAAGGGAAGGCAGAAAGGTGGAAGGAGTATATAGAAGGTTTATACAAGGGTGATGTACTTGAGGACAATATTATGGAAATGGAAGAGGATGTAGATGAAGACAAAATGGGAGATACGATACTGCGTGAAGAGTTTGACAGAGCACTGAAAGACCTGAGTCAAAACAAGGCCCTCGGAGTAGACAACATTCCATTAGAACTTCTGACGGCCTTGGGAGAGCCAGTCATGACAAAACTCTACCAGCTGGTGAGCAAGATGTATGAGACAGGCGAAATACCCTCAGACTTCAAGAAGAATATAATAATTCCAATCCCAAAGAAAGCAGGTGCTGACAAATGTGAAAATTACCGAACTATCAGTTTAATAAGTCACAGCTGCAAAATACTAACGCGAATTCTTTACAGACGAATGGAAAAACTGGTAGATGCGGACTTCGGGGAGGATCAGTTTGGATTCCGTCGAAATGTTGGAACACGTGAGGCAATACTGACCTTACGACTTATCTTAGAAGAAAGATTAAGAAAAGGCAAACCTACGTTTCTAGCATTTGTAGACTTAGAGAAAGCTTTTGACAATGTTGACTGGAATACTCTTTTTCAAATTCTAAAGGTGGCAGGGGTAAAATACAGGGAGCGAAAGGCTATTTACAATTTGTACAGAAACCAGATGGCAGTCATAAGAGTCGAGGGGCATGAAAAGGAAGCAGTGGTTGGGAAAGGAGTGAGACAGGGTTGTAGCCTCTCCCCGATGTTATTCAATCTGTATATTGAGCAAGCAGTAAAGGAAACAAAAGAAAAATTTGGAGTAGGTATTAAAATTCATGGAGATGAAGTAAAAACTTTGAGGTTCGCCGATGACATTGTAATTCTGTCAGAGACGGCAAAGGACTTGGAAGAGCAGTTGAACGGAATGGACAGTGTCTTGAAAGGAGGATATAAGATGAACATCAACAAAAGCAAAACGAGGATAATGGAATGTAGTCAAATTAAATGGGGTGATGCTGAGGGAATTAGATTAGGAAATGAGACACTTAAAGTAGTAAAGGAGTTTTGCTATTTGGGGAGCAAAATAACTGATGATGGTCGAAGTAGAGAGGATATAAAATGTAGACTGGCAATGGCAAGGAAAGCGTTTCTGAAGAAAAGAAATTTGTTAACATCGAATATAGATTTAAGTGTCAGGAAGTCATTTCTGAAAATATTTGTATGGAGTGTAGCCATGTATGGAAGTGAAACATGGACGATAACTAGTTTGGACAAGAAGAGAATAGAAGCTTTCGAAATGTGGTGCTACAGAAGAATACGGAAGATAAGGTGGATAGATCACGTAACTAATGAGGAGGTATTGAATAGGATTGGGGAGAAGAGAAGTTTGTGGCACAACTTGACTAGAAGAAGGGATCGGTTGGTAGGACATGTTTTGAGGCATCAAGGGATCACAAATTTAGCATTGGAGGGCAGTGTGGAGGGTAAAAATCGTAGAGGGAGACCGAGAGATTAGTACACTAAGCAGATTCAGAAGGATGTAGGTTGTAGTAGGTACTGGGAGATGAAGCAGCTTGCACAGGATAGAGTAGCATGGAGAGCTGCATCAAACCAGTCTCAGGACTGAAGACAACAACAACAACTAACCCACCTGATTGCATGCTCAAATGGCAGCTTGCTAAGGCAGACTGGCCACTTTACCTGTGCCTGGTGACATTTGAAGAACAAGATTTCTCCAGTTGTGATGATCAGGTGGGCTATCTCACCTACGTTATCCTTAGGGCTGTCGAACGTTACATTCCTCACACATCCTCCTTAGCATGTCATATCCCAGTCCCCTGGTGGACTAAGGCATTCCATGATGCAATTCGTGCACATTGACAAGGTCCCCAAATTTTTAACAGGCACCCTACGCACGTGAACAGCATTCATTGTAGACATGTGTGCAAAGTTTCATTGCATTCTTTGGGATAGCAAAAGAGCTAGCTGGATTTCCTCCACTAGTTCTTTTAACAGTTCCACACCTTCCTTTGTCGTGTAAGCCAACCTCTGATGGCCCTCAGTCACCAAGATCCATTTCGCAATTTCTGGCTTGACAGCCGTTTATTATGTCTTTGTGGACTCTCTCGCTGTCTCCAACACCTTGTACCGCGTATTTGCCAAAGTTTTGAGCTCTTCCCACTATCTCCCAGCATTCCTCCATCACAAACAAGCGGAGGAGGTTTGGGGGATAACCTTCTCTTCCCAGCATAGTGAGTGCTGCAATGCCTCCTTTGCTATGAGCGAGCTAGATCATGCCCTCAGTTCATCTTAATCCTCCGCCCGAGGGCCAGATGCCATCCACACTCAGATGTTGCAGCACCTTTCTCTTCTGCTTAACACATACAGCCGCACCTGGGCAGAAGGCACATTTCCTGGATTCTGGCGTGAAGCCACTGTCATACCCATACCTAAGTCAGATAAGAACAAAAACCTTCCTTCTAGCTACCAGCCCATCTCCCTTAACAGCTGTGTTTACAAGGTGATGGTGCGTATAATTCATGGCCGGCTGGTGTGGTGGCTCATGTCTCGACATTTACCCATGAATGAGTTCTGTAGATTTGTTGCACCATATTCTGCAGTTGACCATCTTGTTACTTTGTCCACCCTATCATGAATGGTTTTCTGCGGAAATCCCTGACTGTGGGCGTCTTTTTAAATTTGCAAAAGGCGTAATACACCTACTGTGGAACTGGTTTCCTCTGTACTACTTACACATGGGGTTCCGTGGACGCCTGCCCTGTTTTCTTTGGGCAGTTTTACAAGACCAAGTTCTCATAGTGTGTGGGTTCTGCCTTGTCGGATATCTACATCCAGGAAAATGGTGTCTCAGGATTCCATCCTGAGCATCGTCCTCTTTGTTATCGCCATTGACCCTGGCCAATGACAGCTGTGGTCTCCCACTGGCCATCTCAGGCTTTCTTTTTGTTGATGATTTTTAGCATCTGTTGCACTTCTCCATGGACCTGTATCACTGAGCAGCGTCTTCAGTGGTGTCTTGATCATCTTTACTCCTGGAGCATTGTCTCTGGCTTTCTCTTTTCCACTGATACAACTGTCAGTATGAATTACTAGCAGAGCAAATGGTTTCTGCCACCATCTCTTAATCTTGTACATGTTACCCTTTTCCTCATTGAAACTACGACTTTTCTGGGGCTCATGCTCGATAGGAAACACTGTTGATCCATGTGCCTTAGCTGGCAGCCTGCTGTATGTGGTCCCTCAATCTCATACGTGTGCTCCCTGGTACTCCCCGGGGTGCCGAACGAACCACCCCACTCTGGTTGCACCATGTGCTTGTCTGTTCTAAACTCGACTGTGTGTTCTTCATTTACGCATTTGCATGTCAATCCCTCCTAAGCCATCACAATATTACCTACCATCATGGCATCTGTTTGGCCTTGGGCGGCTTTTACACGAGACTGGTTGAGTCTGTATGCTGAAGCTGCGGAACTACCACTGTCCTACTGTCGTGAGTTTCTCCTCAGCAGGTATGCTAAGTTTGACCTACATTTGCTTCCAGCCTCGGTCTATTACCTCCAATTTTATAACCTTCACATGGGACTTCAAGAGAGTACTTTGTATACACTGGTGGCTCTCGAAATGACCGTGGGTTTGGGTGTGCTTTCGTAATTGGCACCCATGTCTTTCTATATTGGCTTCTGGCACAGTCCTCAGTATTGGCACTTGAGCTCTTTGCCTTGTATCAGACCACAGAGTACATAGAGCGACATAGCCTTTCCAATTGTGTCCTCTGCTCAGACTCAAGCAGTGCCGTTGGAAGTATGTGTGTGCTGTACACTGCCCATCGCTCAGTGCAGTGGTCCTGGAAAACTTTCACTTACTCACTGTTGGTGGAGCCAATGTCGTGTTTCTATGGGTCCCTGGTTATGTCAGTCTGTCAGGAAACAAGCGTGATGACGCCACAAGTACCTGTACTCCATCCAATGATGTCTGCATTGCTGTCTGTCAGGAGGTGGTGGGCCTTTGGCATCGCCAATTGTCCTCCCTTCGCAGGAACGAGTTCCCCTTATTAAGCCTATCCCAGTGCCATGGACAACCTCTTCTCAGGTCTCCCGCCGGGAGCAGATTATTTTAACTTGCCTGTGTATTGGGCACTGCCTTTTAGCTATCGTCATTTGCTCAGTGGTGCAATCCCACCACTTTGTCCATATTGCACACAAATTTTAATTGTCTGCCACTTCCTGCTGCAATTCCCATTTTTTAACCATTTATGCTGCAGTTTGGGTTTGCTGCCTGTTTTATCAGCCATTTTACCACTTGACATGCGGGCTGTCATCTGCATTCTACTTTTTATCAGCCACAGCAATATGGCGAAGTCCATTACAATTTTTTGTTTTGGACGTCCATTACTGTACGATTTCTTTTTTTTTTTTTTTTTTTTGCATTTTTCCATGTGCCTGTTTTTAGCTTTCTCCTATTCTGTCCATGGGGACTGAAGCATCATCATTTAACTCCTCTGTGTGTATGTGTTCTCTAATTTTGCTTTGGGTCGTATGACCCTAGCTGTTTTTGTGCCTTAAGACAAAGCAAAACAAAAGTCTCTCAGATACAATATGGTTTTCCGTTGCTGCAGCAGGCATCACAACTAACGCACAGCGGTGTGTGTACACTTCACAAAAATTGAAGTGCGCCATCAAGGAATGTTGCCACAAGGGATCATGCTGTCGCAGGATAAAGCCAGTCCACATGAAGCCAAAGCTCTTTTGACTGCAGTGCAGATGTTCTGCTGGGAATCCTTTACACATTCTCCATATATTCCCGATATCTCCCCATGTGATTCCCATATTGCTGGAGCCTTTGTGAACGACATTCGTGGCAATCCATTTGGTTCAGATGAAGAGCTGCATGCCTGGATATATCATGGTTCCTTCGGCAACCACAATCATTTTTCCATTAAAGCGTTCATTGTGTTTTTACGCAGTGGGATAATCGTATTAACAGTTACGGGGAATAATAAACAGTTCTCTTACCTATTGTTCATCTGACAGGTTTTAATTCGACTGTCCCTCACTCTCACTCAGCATTAGCTGATCGGTACTGCATTCACTCCTCCATCTCATGTCTCCAAGGGGGTGAGGGTAGTGGGCTTAACAAATGGCAGCCGCACACAGAACAGACCACAGTGTCTTCTGTGACCACACAGTACCCTACAAAAATCATCAGATTCATTTTTTGAAAGACATTTGACGAAACTAATAATAACTAAAATAATTGACTGTAATAATGTGGAAAGTCGCAGTCATTGCACGTATCAGTTGGAGTAGACAGCTAAGGCGTTCCATGAAGATTCTCTTACTCTTTCTCTGTTCACGGATTTAAAGCCAATTGCAGGACATTTAGAGATACGGCTCGAATCTCAGGACAGGACTGGAAAATGAAGGAACTTGGTTATGCCAATTGCAGAAAAAAATTTCAGAATTTATGTGTAGCAATTCAGGAAACTTACAGTAAACCAAAACTGGATTACTAGATGGATGCATGACCACCAGCCTCTAGAATACAAAGCCAGTCTGCTGACCAATGAACTATTTCACTTGGCAGTGTGTTATTGTTAAACCATCTAAGGCATTCACTACAGCTTTCATTCATAGCTCTAAACAGAGTGAAGGATGCAACTTAAGTGCCTGTCAGCTCTTATGGTTCCTTTTATATGACACCAGTGTTCAGTACTAACACAGTCACAATGTGTTTCCTCAGCTATCAGATCCTTGTACTTAGCTATCAGATCCTTGTATTGAGCTATCTTCACATTGGTTTGCAGGTTATGGGAGCTGCCTGAAGTGTTACCTATGGGGAAAGGAACCTAGGTGTATTGATCTGTTATATCAGATTGAATTAAGTAGATTTTTAATGGTCTTCATATCACAATTCCAGGATATTTTGAATTTGTCCATTTGTGTGACATATATGTAGTATAAAGGGAGATATTTCATTAAATGACTGCTGTCCTAACTTCTGATGATTTTTTTTGGTGATATCTTCATTTTTTTGTCACATATCCCATGGGTTCTAAGAGGCTTACATCCAGGTGTGAAGTGTAATATGGTTCCCATTTGTTCCACTTGCTTCCTGTAGCTATCTCTCTTCCCTTACTGTTTCAGAATACAAGTGTGATAGTTTCTCTCTGAGATGACCTGACTTTGTATAGCTTTGAAAAATCAGGGGCCTGAGTGTTACATAGATGTTGTAAACCTACTTCAAGTCAGTATTAACATAAGTATCATTCATGGATTTGTTGAGAAGCTCTTCTTTAACCCAAAGTACTATCTCAAAGTCAATTATATAGTTCTTCCCATTTCTGCGAGAGTGAGTGGTATGTAATTAATGTTTAAAGCTGCTACTGCTTTACTATTTTTATCATTGTTACATAAAAGTTGATCATCCTCACTTACTGCCGGTCAGAGTATCAGTACCACCACGTTGGTTGAGAACTGCTGCACACTGTATCACAGTGTGTGACAATAATGTATCCAAGATCAAAGACATCACAAGGAGAGGCAGCAGATGGGATTATGGGGAGCTCACATTACTGTTTCCAGAAAGATGAGGGCTGGAGGAAATCAGGTCAATTTCACTCAAACTTAATTCCAGACTACTGAAAAACAACACAACATAGTGAAATTATCACTTAATAACAGTTATCTACTATCTGTAGTGTACTTATGTGAAAGTGTGCAGTATATAAGAAATCCATAAAAATTATTTGACTTTCAGGCATTTGGACACATACAAATGTTTACTTAGTACACATTATTTGTTTCTTTTAACATTTACTACAACAGAAGGAAATATACAGAACTGAAAGTACAACACTGCTGTAACCTTTTATAACCCAGAACCATGTGGTAGTAATAGTTGAAAGCATAATACTGGTGAACAGTGAAGTAATTTTAAGGTTTCATAACAAATATATCTGTATCCTTTCCCTATAATATATTTATTTAAAATGGGGCAATTGTTTCTGTGACAGGGCAAGAAGTGAGTCCATTTTGCAGAGGTCTCAATGTTACTGGTGGGAGGGACTGCCCTTTTCTAATCATTGCTGGAAAAATGTCTTTGGTGAATATTTAAAAATGTGGTTCCCCTTAGCTGAAAATGGAGCTTCAATTAATCATACTGGTTGTACCTAGTCAAGTAATAGATCAACAACAAATGAAATGTGTTAAACTATAAATTTTTAATCTGCCGGGTTTGATTTGAAGTTTGGAGTCCGAGCCAGAAGAGATGGGCTCTTCTGCAACCTATATTGCTTCTGTTACAGTCTAAAGCTGTAAACCATAATAAATCTTTCACTCTGTAGCACAGTGTGCATCAGTCTGAGACTTCCTGAAAAATTAAAATGGTGTGCCAGGCTTCTATTTGAAACCAGAACCCTACTTTATGTGGGAAATGCTGTTATCACTTGATACATCCCAGAATTACTTACAGGTTGGAAAACTGGAGAACATATTTATCAAATTAAAGCCGTGCGTGAAATACACAGGTCATATTAAGATAGCTCAGTTGGGAACAACAATGATTGTGTATGACAAGGTGGTAGGTTTGTCACACTGCAACTCATCATTTTAATTCTAACAATACTGAGGTATGTTCAAGAAGCATTACCAAGGGGGGGGGGGGGCGGGGAGTAGTATATGCACAGCTAAAAAATTTAAAAAACAAAACTGATAAGTTGTTGTTGAATTATATTAACAAGATCCTTTTTAAAAAGTTATTGATCTGGGAGTAGGGTCCTGAACCTGAAAATACATCTTAACTCACTCATAGCAATATCAACACATGTTCAGTAGCATGTACCACTGACTTCAAAACACCACAAAAAATTTAGAAAATGCAGATATGATTCCCTGTTGTTGACTTTTACTCTCAACATATGAGCAAGATCCTGGAAATATTGAATATGACATTCAATGGATAAACTGATACCGGTTACTGAGAATTAAATTTTTAGATTAAGTTTAACTGAAGAATTTAAATCATATATGGAATTTGTTAGAGAAAATCATTGAAATAATATTTTTTCAGAAATTTATAATATGACATATCTGTCCAGATTAATATATTTTCAAGAAGTGGTTATAAGGAATCCTTTCCCCTCCCCCCTCTTGGTATTCTATGATTTAATCAGGAGGCGTAATAGTGAAATCACATCATGTGTATGGGTACCAGTGATGGAACAGTTCTGTAGTACATATGTTACAAATTGGTGTGAATAAGATTTCGCTTATTCTCATCTAATAGCATAGTCACGCTAGTATGTTGTGGGAACAGTCATAAGTCATAATATGAGAGGAAATGCACTGTAAATACAGCATCCCATTTGAAGATGTTTCCCCATACCTCCAACTCCAAGGCAGTTAGGAAATTGTTACTAAATTATGTGTCTGATGAAATATTTATAACGCATTTTTATTATCTGATGCTATGTCAATAAAATGAGCTCCAACATGTATCTGAAGAAGGTAAATTACACAGCACCCATATCACGGGGTTTGGAGAGGTTGTGGAATAGTTTGTATCAAGTGGTCTGTCTCCCTTGTCAAAATGACTCACTTTCACACAAAACAAAAAATACAATATTATGAGAGGATAATCTGTAAATTTACAGATGTATTAAGAGTAGAAGTTACTCAGTTCCTAAGACTGAATATTGATAACACTGTCAACTATAGGCTTCACTACACATATCATAACTTGGTACAAAACTTTACTTACCATCATTTGCTACTTCTCTGATTACATAATCTTTTGTGAAAGACAACTATTCTGTGGTGATTTCCTTTCAGCACTACATTCAGGCACAATCAAAAAGTAAAGAGTTTTTACTACTCAAAAGAGCTGTATCACAATTCTGAATAGTGCCCACCCCAAATGCTTGTACACTGATAGTCACATAAATTGTTAAACCAATTTCCTGGTAATTTTAAATTCTTTATGCATGTTTAACATTTTGCAATAGAATTATGACCTTTGCATCTTTAATGTAACTATTTAAATCTTTCCTATTAGCTCAAGTAGGTTAGATGCTACATTACTCACTAGGCCATTAGAGATCTTGCAAACAGAAGAAACTTTGACATATTGAAAACCATTTGTAGTTGGCCAGAAAAATCTAACAGTTTCAGTGCTTAGTGTAAATTATTAGTTCCTGACCTATTTTCTTATATTTTTTTGTTTGGCATCAGTGTTTTTAGCTGTGTCTGAAAAGTGACTTTCAACTGCCCAAGGAGAATATATAAAGTGTCAAAGCATATGCTCAACAATCTGGGAAAGTTGTGGCAGTGTGTTACATGTTAATGATCAATAAAAAGTTTGATGCTGAAAATGGTGTTGGTACAGTGAGAGAATACATTGAGATATTACTTTGTCATATCTCATTTGATGGAACTGTCACATAACACATTAATATATATTACCTTAAATCATTCTGTACTTTGACAGCATATTACTGCTACTGTTCCTTGAATATCTCTAGTCCCCATTACCAAACTGCTGTCTGCTACTACATGAAATTTGTTACACTTGAAATATTCTTGTAGCATCTTCAGCATCCATTGGATCACCAACACCAAACAATCCCATTTCAGCATTGCCCCTAATGTGATTCAGCTGGAACACTGTTGCCTAAGGCTATGGAATTAGAGAGTAATTAAAATATTCTGTCATTTACATTTGAGTAGAATCAGTCGCCATCATTTTTTGAAAGCTACGGACTTGCTGTGTGGTCTCTCTTGAACAGACATGACAGTAAGCCTGAGAACATGCCAGAACTGCTGCAACACTCACCAGCTAGCAGTGATACTTGTCCCACTCTCAGCTTTTATGTGACTGCGAGTCGTAAGGGGACCACAGCTATGCCTTATCTTTATTGTGACATACAACAGTTGTAACCATGGAGTAGTTTCCTTTACATTTCAGACAAGATAAACAGAACATAAAAGTGAACAAGTGACATTGAATAGGTAAGTGTGCCTGTGTGTGTGTGGGGGGGGGGGGGGGGGGGGGGGATGGTTGCATGCATGCATGCATTATTTCACTTCGTAGCTGCAGAAGAAAAGCTGGACCCATCAGAGTCGCTCAAATTGTTAAATGGATCTTCATCTGAGTTTCTTCCTAGGCATGATGTAAACATTCAGTTTTGTCTATTTTAATCTTTGTCGAGCTCATTTTTGGTTTCATCTGCTTACTACTAACATGTATTAAAAAAATGAATTTGGTGTCAAAATAGTTATAAGGTATGTATGACATACTTCTGCTAGTTTCTTGTTTCAATCACAATACTGCAAGACCCAATAAAATTTCAGTAACCAATCTGCATAGAATGTTCAGAGGTATCAGTTGCAGACAGCAACATTGTAAATGCAGAAAGTAAGTCATGGAAATAAAACTTTATCTGGCAGTGGAGACATTCCATGAAGTGTAGATTACCATTTGTTACCAAGATATCTGTAGATACAGTTCCAGCACTGTTACCCTGATATCGCACATTGACAAAGAATTTGAAAGTGACAATAATTATGGTACTACTAGCTGGTGTACCAATACTTCGGTTTCAAACATAAAACAATAGTTTAGCAAGTTCTCAGCATTAGGAAAGGGAAGTGATGTGTGAAGAAAATAACGAAAATATTTCAGTATTTTTACAAAGAAAAAGATTTATTTTCTAAGAAAAATACAAACTGAAATTGCTAAATTAACCAATTTACGAAACACACAACAGTAAGATAATAATAGTACACATAGTGCACGTGTCATTCTTTACGTTCTGTGGCTCTTGCAGAGACCACTAGTGGCACTTATTCTGTATGAATGCTGCCAATGTCCTCCTCAGGAGAGCCACAAGGCGACGACAACTCTTGCTCAGCCTCTTCCTGATTGTTTGTCTCCTGGGGGGAGACCGCCGCCCCCCTTCCCCACATCCCCTTCTGGCAGGAACCTCCTGATGATTGTCACTGTGCTGTTCTTCTGTCACAGCTGTCGGCACTTCATCCAGGAAGTCTTCATCGGAATCGGAGTCGGAGTCCTCGGTGATGTGCCTCTGGACAAAGTCCTCGAATCCCTCCAGTTCCTTAGTCCAGTCGTCGAATAGCTGGTCCACCTCTGGTAGGTCCGCCACCTTCTGCAGCCAGAGCCGGTGGCTGTTGGTGGTGGCTCTCCTCAGCAGCTCCTGTCGCCTCTCCTGCATCTCTGCACTGCGCTGGCGGAGCTGTTCCGGTGTCAGCACTGCACTGGGCCTCTTCATCTGAAAACGGCAAGAGAGCTGTGATTTTTAAAGTGGCTGGAAACTGCAGGGGTAGTTGCAGTTCTCAGGAGAGTCAATCTTGCGTACTTATCATAGCTCCAGTGAAACAATCCGTACAGAAATAAACTAACTGATCAATAGATCTTAAAAGCTTCTGACTGTGCCACTGTATTTGTAATGTTTTATATTAGAAATTTATAATTCTCTGCTAATTCATAATAAAACGTTATATCAAACGGACAACGTTCAAAACCCTGTAGCACACACAAACTGAACACAAAATTGAACACTGTTACAGAGTAATATATAAGCTATTCCTTATTTATATGGAGCAGTCAACAGAGAATAGAAAATTTACATCTGAATGTCTGAAAGAAAGGATTATTTTCAAACATTTGTACAGAGACTTTATAATGTTCTCAAATTTTCAAAAGAGACATTCGAGAAACTGAAGCCAGGGGGTATGAGTAAGCTAAACACAATCTTACAAAAGTTAGAAATAAACACGTACTGGTACAATATCGACCCCTAGTTATTTAGTTTTTTCTTGTTTTGGGAATCTCAATTCAGAAATTATAAGTGGTAGATTAATTTCAGGAAGTCTAATAAGATGTACCACAGGAAATTCTAAGAAAAATAGGAAAATATTGGAAACCAACAACGGAATATTGCGAGGAAAATTGGAAGTCTGAATGTTGTAGGGAAGCAATAGAATGTCTAAAGGTTTATTCTATATGTAGTTTAGGATGAAGGAAGTGAGACAGAGAGAAGATCAACATTTTTGGTCAGACTAATAGGCCTATAGATTTAAGTGGGATTTGTTTCAGTGTGGGTAAGAAAATTGCCTAGGTAATAGAATGAGCTTCTCTAAAGAGTGTAATTTGTGACGTATTAAAGATGAATGAACATACTAACAATAGAACATTTTGGATTGAGAGTAAACCGAAAAAATTTGAAAGTTGTGACTTGGCAGGAGTAGCTGCAAAAATATTTCCAATAAATGTAACATCCAAGTTAGGGACGAACAAACATCAGGAAGTGAAGGAATAATGCTACTACGGAAGAAAAGAAGCACGACAAGGACATTCCTGGCCGTAAGAGGTTGGCTGATTTATAACTTGACTTTAATTCGAAGCAGAAAATTCTGAGAATGCACCTTTGGAGCGCAGCGTTGTATATTAGTGAATTACTGACTGTGGGATAACTGCAAATGAAGAGACTGGAAACGTTATAATTGTGCTGATATTGAAGAATGCTGTAAATTCCTTAGGTTGATAAAGTAAGGAATGAGGAGGTTCTGCACGGAATCATCGAGGCAGCGGAAATATGAGAAACGTTGCCAAGAAGAAGCGACATTATGATAGAACATGTGATACGGCATCCGAGATTATCTTCCACGACACTACAGTGAGCTCTAGATGGTTAAAACTGTAGTAAAAGAGAAAGGGTGGAATATATCCAACAAATAACTGAGGAAATAGAACGCAAGTGCTGCTGTGAGATGAAGAGAGATTCGTAAGGGCCGCACCAAACAAATCAGAACAATCTCGACACGAAATAAAACGAAATATGCAAATGCAACCAGTACTTCACAATCCGATGACAAAATTAGAGCTCCCATACGAAAGGTAAAATCGGAAATCAAAAATGTATACTGGCAACTCACAACTGATGTTCTTACTTTTAGTATGTGACAATGAAAGAGCAGATTTAAAAATGAAAATATAGGATAAAGACAGCATATCAATAAAACATGACTTTCAAAATACCACTAAATGACGGCAGCTTTTTTAAGGATAGTAGAGAAAAAGTTTCAAAACAATTCCTAACGGTAAAAGGGTGATATATATGACGCTTGTATCTTCAATAGATTGGCTCATTTGAAACTCGCAGAAAACGACCGCTAACTAAAGACAGAGAGTAATCCACGTAAACAATATAAATCTAAGAGACACAGGGTAAGAACGCAGAGGACGTAAGGCTGACAGCATCAAAGAGAGGCAGGTTGTTCAGAAAAGCGTTCAGTTACGCCTCTGGCCGCCGTGCTAAATAATCTGAGAGAAGAATGAGATATACAGATCGCTGAGTGCACGTATTCAGCAAAAGCCTCAAACATTAGTAGACTGTGAAGACTACGAGGAGAGTTAATCTGGCGAAATAAGAGCTGCATTGGAAGTGTTCCTCAATTTAAAAGCTTCATCATTGCTTAAAAGCAGAGTATAGCCGTATGGATAGGATGAGCTGCGGTTTTGCGCCGGTCTCGCGAAGAATTCGTCCAGATGCTTGTCCTGGAGCAGGTCGAGGATTAACCTGACAGAATCTCTCATTTGCTCAGTCAGTCCAACCGTGAGTGGGGTTTACTGCATGTAGCGACTTGATACTACGGGCTCTCTTGCTTCCAGAGCCATACAATTTTCTGAGTGTTTGTCAAGTTCCCTTCTTTCGAGGGAAACACAGAAACTACAGTAGTTCCGAAAGCCATTCCAGCGAAACAGTAATTACGAATAGACTATTGGATATCCATCCATTGTTTGAAACTGAGGTACAGCGTGATGAATACTCCACCTCACGTTTTTTGGTAAGTGCAGAAAATACCTTGTTCGTAACCGGAAGCTTCCTATGACAGCTAGATCTCATTCTTGTCATCAGCGGTTAAGCTCTGACACTCTTAACAAGTTAAATTGGAAGTACAGATGCAAGTAAAATGTAATATTCCTCTGACTGTATTAACTCTATGCTTACTTTCGATTTTTTACTTTCTCTACACCGATAGTATATTAACTAAAAACGACGACAGCTTTTAAAATGCTGTTGTTTGCATAAAGCGGAATCTTAGTGTTGAGCAGCGGATGTATTTCTGAATATATATATATATATATATATATATATATATATATATATATACCGCCGACTAGCCTACTAAATCAATACAGGGCCATTACTAAGCCGGACTGTAGCAACTGAAGTATTATACAATTACAGAGTGTAACAACGCAGGTAACATCACAAACTATTCTACTTCAGTTATTACTCTTAGTGTTAGATCAGTACAGATAGTATTAACAGTTGAAAACGAACACGCAATAACAACGGATTAAATCAATTCATTGGTTCGTCAATGCTTTGTGCAAAGACATGATGCATTCTTAAAATTGTTCTCTAACTAACGATTACAAGAATTCTGTTTGCAACGATCTGGAAGAATAGTGCTGAATAATGTTAAGAATCGGTTTGCCAACAACTTGGCGTTTAGAAGCAATCTCAACGTCACCTTCTGTAATTAATTCACCAAAAACGAGGACACACTGTATCACACAAAACTTAAACAATTGCAGAACACTGCTGTCAACGATCTTAAATGCAAAGAGGGTTTTTTCTCCACTCAGATACGGTTGCTATAAACTGGGGGGGAGTTAGGTAGCTTATCCGTGTGATTAAATCAGCGTGTTATGAGCTGCAAATAAGGTAAGACCAGTATTTGGTGTTTCTGAACAACGGACGTAAGACAGATTTGAAACGGGTTAAAGAAACGAACGAAAACTATAACTATTTGGTCTCTAATACGACACAGCCGACAAGGAGTAAGTGCTACGGCACACCAGACTACGAAATATGAAGAGCTTGAATCGATCAGAAAGGCATTATTTTTGAAACGTATCTCTGAAAATGGTACGAAGTAAATAACACTAATGTTTGATAGCTAGTTGAAGACTATGAAGTTATGTACAAAACTGATGTCGCAACACCGCAATTAACGAAATGAGAATTTCGTATACAGTCTTTAGGTGCCATACAATTGTCAGTCTGTGCTTCTATTTACATGGTAGCTCAACACTGATTGATACAGAGACTATAATTAATATGAATGGAAAATAAAACGTCTCAAAGGAAGCAACTATACAAGATAATTCCTGCTATAATTTTGGACCGCTTGGTTCAACCGTTTTACAACGACTAGTAATATAATGAAACATTGATATTTTTTGCATCGCTGAATCTGAAGATTGCGTAACAGTGTTGCCAGTGGAACGTTTTTGCTATACTGGAATTCGTTTTCAAGGATCTCAATGCGGTTAGATTCCATAAGATAAAGTAAAAATACACAGCAGTAGAAGATAACATTACGTACGCATCCCAACAAATACAAGGTGCCATACTCACAGAAAATTTCGCCGAGGCAGTAAATTGTATTCGGGTTACATTTCACTAGAACGGATAACAGCACTGGTTAACCCTAGAAGCAGTAATTGTGGTTTCACTGCTGCCACGAAAAATTAAAACAGTCGCAGATAAGTCTGTTCCACAAACTAACGATAATTTTAGACAGAAAGAGAGGATAACAGAAAATGTTAAAAAGAACTCCTCACCTGTCTTATGTCGCTCCACTGGATCCCCGGTGTGTGCAGCAGCGATGCTGGAAACCTTCAGCTGGTGATGATGGTGGCGCGAGCTCCTCCAACAGACTGATTGCCGCGGTCGGCCTGTGTGTGACGTCAGTGCCACCCTCCCCCACCACCACTCCCACCCTCTACATCTCAGTGACGTGGCGACAGCGCTTCCTGCTTTTCTGTGACCAGTACCACTACTAGCGAATCCAACAGGGTCACTCCTCAAGTGTACCAATAACAAATATGGTCTTCGATAATACGTGTCGATTAGAGAGTTGGACATAATTCTTCGTTCATCAAATAATATAATTATTTATAGATGCCAATGTCTCACTTGACTTAAGGTTTTATTTGCAACAAAATGCGAACGTTCCCCCCTTTCTTTATGTGCTGTTTCTTGAAGGTATATAATTTGCACCAAAGACGAATAGTTTCGATCGCAAGATATTGTTACTTTTTATGTAAAATAGCCCTATTTTTCCAGAAAGCAACACTAAACTGAATCCTGATAAAAATAATAAAGATAGAACTACTTTGAAACTAAGCGCACAATCAACAGTTACTTCGTCTATACTGTTATGCTATAACGAGTTAACTTAAGCTTCTGTCCCACTGGACATTGCATTACAAAATAGTTATACTCGATTAGAAATTTAAGGAGAAAACGTAAAAGAATTTTCTGTTGTAAGATTTAAACAGGTTCTTTAACCAGAAGGCTAAAACCTTACCTATCTCAAACCAGGACTCCTACACAAGTACTACTACAGAGCACGCTGCAGATTCTGGTCAGCAGAATCTTCTCATTCTCAACGGAATGCCGTTGTGGAGATATCGAACCAAATCAGAAATATAAGCAGGTAGCAGAATAAGTATGACCATCATATTGCCTAACATTCTCAAGGTCCTCTGCTCCTATAAAATTTCGTTCCTCACGGTATATTCCACAAAAATGGATAATTAGAGAAACGGTGATCGTCAGCAAGAATTAAGATTACATTTCAAGTGAAACTCCAATGCTAAAAACTGTTCTCTCCCTACTTAAAATATAATAAATCGGGACAAACGCCCGCCTCTGAGAAACGGTGTACTTTTCTACAAAGACTTGGAGATCCCTCGAGAATCGGGAACGATGTTAAATGCCACAACCACAGAGGGGATGCAAGACCAGACCACCTACATCTCGCACTGGCCGCTCCCCTGCAGTCTTATTCGCAGCGGCGGCAGTGGAGTTGCTAGGAGCCTCTGACTGTAGGCAGGACCACGTGGCCTCCATCCCCACCCCCTCCCCAACCTCTGTAGTTCCTACCCCTCCCTTCAACTAACACACCTCAGATACGAGGCTATAACGGTTCCCGCATTCCTGTAACAATATCGCTCACCAATGAATGAATGCTCTGAAGCTACTTTCAGATGTCCCGTCTATCTTCGTAATGTCTCTCACAAAGACTAGGGCAACATTTTTTTATCAGATGCGGAATTATGAGTCGATGGTGCAAATAGCATCTAATATCTCGTTGTAGTTGTTTCACTCGACGTGAGGTTGCAGACGTAAAAACATTGCAAATTTCGTGAATGTGCTCACGAACTGTACACTGATCCTTCATAGAGCTCAAGAAAGACTTGAAAATGGAAGTATTTTCGAACTAGTCCTCCATTATGGGATACAATGTACGGCGTCGGAACATTACGAGACAGAAAGCAGAATTTTGATACAAATAATCAAATCGCTTCGTGGACGCCTAGAACACTTTTAGTCAAATTCCACAAGCGACAGTTGCTTTGTGGGACGTAGTAGCCCTAAAGAGAATTAAACGCAATGCAGAGCTACGTCACGTAATTTCTTAACACTTACACTTCAACAGAATCATTAAATTATTCAGCTTTTTTTTTCACTAAAGACTGTATTACAACCTTTCCAAGTACACATTTCACTCCGGTAGTTTTTTGTGTGTTCAACGGCATAATGCTTATAAAATAGATACTGACTTTACAGTAGGAATTTACTGAACCAAGTCTAATACCACGTATTGTGTTCCTGCTCGTATTATGCCAGTGTCTGGTTATTAGCAAGAATTTTATTATCTCCGATACAAAATTCCAGACACTACTGAATCCTGCAAACCTCTCACATTTGCTAACACTAAATTACCAAAAGAAGATAATTACTGCAAAAGTACCGGCAGTACCACCACGCTGTTCCCGCATAGCTGGGGAGCAAGACGTGATATTTGTTGTAGAGAAGAATTTCGTTACGAGATAAGTTTCGTATTTTGCTGACAGATTACTTCAGTAGTCATTAATGGTGAATGCAGTTCTCGTTTGTGTGAACTTACACGTCAAGTAAATGAAAAATGATTCCATTTCTTCAAAAGACGCCTCACGACCAGGTCACAGAATTTTACAATTATTAAATACGGAGAATCAATTTAAATCACAAAAAACTGGATTTCAGAATTCTCTTGTAGTGAAAAATTTTTGTCTTACACAATTGTCTCGTTGCAGAACAAATATACTTTTTGCAAGTTTTTTTCATCAGTGTAAATGATGTTCTCAGCCATAATCTTTCCTTCTCTTGATGTCTTAAAAGTATAATATTTCATGTTCACCTTTGAAGCTAACTTCAGACAACGCGAACGAAAGAAAATAGGATGTGATGAAGCCCAAGCAAATCAGAAAATTCTTTTGAAAAATGTAAAGCGAGTGATATGGTTTTAAAATGGCAACTTCAAATAAATCGTGTTCTTAAAATCATATTCTTAAAGTCATATTCTTAAAATCGTATAATTACTTCCGTAATGGATTTTCGGTCTTCTTTTCTTCCTGGAGTGCTAGTCCCGCGAGGTATGCAGAGTATCTGTGAAGTTCGGAAGGCAGGAGGTGGAGTACTGGCGGAAGCAGAACCACGAGGGTGGGTCGTGAGTCGCAGTTGGGTGGCGTTCTCGCCGATGGAAGTGTTTTGCTACATCCCCACACAACTGCTGATGAAAACTGACGAATAAACAGAAACATAGATAGGAAAAAAAGACAGGACGATTGAGTACTTGCCCGGGAAAGCCATATGAACGGTCCGGCAAACAATTCTAATCTGCCAGAAAGTGTGAGATTACTCTTACCCACTGAAACCATTTAAGTTCTACACAGTAATTCTTCATAACTCGAATGACATAGGAAGCAGTTTCATTCTGGAGATTGCGATTTATCCCAGAGTGTGGGATACGTGAACCGGTTGTCAGTATTATTTCACAGTTGCGGAAGTACGGTACACCACACACGAATAAATGCCGGGCTACGATGGAGACACGCTGGAGAGAATGCATTGCTTGAAGTACGGCGTAAATTTGGCCCTGTCTGTTTTATAGACGCATTTAGAGAAGACAGAAGAGCATTCCTGCAAATAAAATAGCTGGAA
Organism: Schistocerca gregaria; assembly: GCF_023897955.1. NCBI lineage: Eukaryota > Metazoa > Arthropoda > Insecta > Orthoptera > Acrididae > Schistocerca > Schistocerca gregaria. The sequence goes on from NC_064920.1 coordinate 102,441,627, forward strand.
AAGAAACCTTAATTATTATCGATCATATTCATGAAAAAACAACAGGCTCGTAATGATTGGATGATAAGAGATTGCCTGAATAATAATAAAAAAAGTTGTATGTTTCGAGTATCTATAACCGCATATTATTTTATTACCTGTATAGTCACACTAACTTTTAATTAATGCATCGAGGGGTAGCCGTGAGATGTAAGGCGCCTTGCAACGTTTCGCGCGGCTACCCCCGTCGGAGGTTCGAATCCTCCCTCGGGCATGGTTGTGTGTTTTGTCCTTAGCGTAAGGTAGTTTAAGTTAGACTAAGGAGCGTGTAAGCCTAGGGACCGATGACCTAAGCAGTTTAGTCCTTTATGAACGTACCACTAACTTCCGATTTTTTTAATTGTTGCGCGAAATAGTGCTGATGTTCAGTTTCATCAAATGATTTTATCATCTAAGTGGAAAGAAAAGAAAAAAAATGTCCAGGTTGATAAGCAGCCGCTATAATCGCCGTGCCATTTCTTCGGGAGGAAGGATCAAAGCACTCAGACGTGGATCAGCAGGACCAGTCTCCAATTAACATATTATCGGGGTTACAGCAGTGGTCTGCAGAACAGAATGTGATCTCTCTTCTCTCTTGGCCTCATTCTGTACCACACCTCGTCTCAAACGACAGAATATGGGCTGAGAGGAGACGGATCATGTGATGAAATTCCCTGACGCCGAGTGAAAAAAACAGCGATGTCTTTGCAACATCGGGTAAGTTCAGTGGAGGTGTCATAAAACAAACGATTTATCACGCACCTCACAAACTACCTGACTTGGAAAATGCAGATTGTTATTCAAGCGGTAGCTTATTGAAGGGGATATTCAATGATAAAGAAAACCGTATACAGCACCCATTTGAGGGTCGAAAAATCTTTTTAAGATCCGTAAATTTTTCCTTACGTTAGAGGTTTCTGTAACTTGAGCAGGTGCGAGGAGGACTAAACACTGAGGGTTCCGTACAATCTTAACATTGTAAGTAGAAAGTTCATCCATCGCTGGAATCGAAGATCTCGACGATTTTTGCCTGTTATCGACACTGATACTGGCAAGATACCGCCCCAGACGTTCCAAGACTTTCGAGGACGTTTTAATTTCATGTTCGAAGTCGAATAATGAATGAGTGTGGTGTGGTGTGGTAGTCGTTATTATTATCACAATTATCATTTTCGTACTTGTGTAGATCACCATATACTTTCCCTCATTCAGGTACAATTTCCACTTGCAGCACCATACAGATATCGTGGTCAAGTCGTTTTGCAATTGTTTTACATGTTAGAGAGCGGAGGGGCTTGTTTACTGCTCTAAAATTCCTTTTCTCTGTTTTCCTCGTAAACTGGAACAAGGGCGCAACACTGAACTTCTTTCCACAAACATCGATTAAAATGAAAGTAGTAAGACATAGCGTGTGTTTCAGGAAAGAAACTGCTAGGTGATTGGACGGTTGCAATTTCGAGTCATGACAGAGGCACGGTTCTCTCAAAGCACGTTGGTTTTAATAGTAAAATAAAAATTCGTATGTTAGTCGCTTTTTTTTCGGTAGCGAAATGTAGACAGATGAATTGGGTTTGTTTCCTCTCAAGAATTTGTAAGACCGACGTGAAGTATAAACAACTGTCAGAACTATTTGATCGGACCTTTAGACGTTCCAATCACACAGAGTGGAAACAGAAGAAACAGCTCGATAAACAAGATTTTACGTTTCTGCCGGCAGACACAAATATTCTGTGTTTGATATGCTATTGCCATCATTAAACAGTACAATATTTTTTTTTTTTTTTGGAAAGAATATGTCTGCAGAATTGGCCGGATGTTGAGTAGGTCCCGTGTATTCTCTCCTAATGCCACCCAGTTACTGTTTCGCACGTGTATGTGATGGTAGTGAGATTGCTAAGTTATAGTGTAGACTGAAGACCTTCTTCAATGTAAATTGATAAAATTTTACTTTCTTCTCCTTTGTCATGATCTTTTGCACTTACAAATGGGTATTGAACATCACTCACTGCTTCATTTTGAATACAAAGACCACAACCTCAAGCTAAAACTGTTTCAATTTTAGCGAACCGTCTTTTTTAGGCATTTATTCTTTATATCATTTACACAACTCCAGTAGCTTACATTTTCTTCCGTGATAAATTCCAATAAATACTATTGCCTGACGTAAATCAATAAAGACTTCCCTTCGCTGAACACCACGTCTACAACACACAGAATTCAGAACAGCAGTTGCCAGTCAGAAATTATCTGCAGTGCTGGACTCTGTATCTACATCTATATGATTACTCTCTAATCCACAATTAACTGCCTGGCAGAAGTTCCATCAAACCACCCTCAAACTATTTCTCTAGCGTTTTACTCTCGAACACCATGCGGGAAAGCGAACACACAAAACCTTTTGTGCGAGGTACAATTTCTCGTATTTTGTTATGATGTTGCATCATCTAAATGTTCTGCGAAAGAAATCGCGTTCTTCATTTCGTGCTCCCTACAGCATTATCTATGTGATAGTTCCAATTTAAGTTACTCGTAATCGTAATCCCTAAGTACCTAGTTGAACAGACAGTCCTTAGGCTTCTTTTATTTAGCGCGTAACCGACGTTTAGCAGATTCTTTCAGTAGCCATGTGGACTCATTTTTCGAACCATCCAGATAAGTTGCGTAAATAATTTCGCAATTAGTTTTGATAATCTGATGACTTCACAAGATGGTAAATGAGGATCAGCATTATCTGCATACAATGTAAGAGGGCTGCTCAGATTGGCTCTTAATTCATTTATATAAATCAGGGACAGCGGAGGGTCTATAATACTTTCTTGGGGAACGCCAAATATTACTCCTGTTTAACTTGCTGATCTTTCTTGTTACTAAGAATTGCGACGGTTCTGACAGGAAATGAGGAATCCAGTCGTTCAACTCCGTAGACAAACACTTTAGAAATCGCTTGTGAAGAACGGTGTGAAGACTTTCGGAAACCTAAAAAATATGGAATCAATTTGACATCCGCTGTCGGTAGCACTCATTACATCTTTAGAATGAAGAGCTAATTGTGTTTCACGACAACGATATTTGCAATAAATAGCTTTCTTCGAGATAATTCGTTCTGTTCGAACATAGTATATTTTCCGAAATCCTACTGCAAGTTGATGAAATTGATATGGGTCTGTCATTCAGCCGATTACTTCTATTTCCTTTCCCAAGTATTCGTGTGACCTATGCCACATTTGTCTTTGGGTTCGGATGTTTGAACTATCAAGCGGTTCTATACGACTGCCTAGTATGGAGTTACTCCGTGAGCTTACTCTGAAAGGAACCGGTATACAATCTGGACTGGAGGCCTTGTCTTTCGCTACGCCGGGGATATAAACGTCTGAGTTACATATGCTGGCAGTTTTCCTTGACACCAATTCAGGAATCTTTACTTCGTCTTCTTTGGTGAACGAATTTTGGAAAACCGTGTTTAGTAACTCTGTAACATCATCGTTAGTTACGGCACTGATTGCGTCTTACCGCTAGTGCACTTAAAATACCAAAGAATGTATTTGGATTTTTTGCCAGATTTCGAGTCGGAGTTTTGTTGTGAAAACTATTAAAATCCCGTGCGGGGAAGCCACGCACCAGTCTTCTGTCTGCGAAATAGTGAACAAAGAGTGTTCTTAGTGCAGGAAGTGACTTCCCCAGCGGTACATCGCAGGTAGCGGCGGACAGCCTGGTGTGTCCTACTTCTGGAAGACCCTGCACTGAGGTCCACCACCTGAAGTATCCTGGGCTCGTAGAAATATCAACACGTCCCATCTCCGTAAAAGCCTCACTCCGCACAAGTGTCACAGAGTCTTCCTACCTGTCAGATACAGCAAATTATCAGCAGTTCCGCGGCAGTTAAGCAGTTCTCGGAGTCAGCAAACGAGGCACTCAATTCAGAACGTTGACATCTCCAGCGTCCAGTGTCTGTCGGATAGATGGCGGTCGAAGTGAGGAGATTGTTTTGCCATTTTCCTCGTCATCACGTTCACATAAAACGGCGTATATGTATAAAAAAAGGAAAGAAAACGCACACTCTCGGGCAATGGAAAGAAAGATGGGGAACCGACATGGCGGTCGTTTGAGACGTAGTGCAGGCGCGCCTCGTGTTTACCAGGAGAGGCCAGTGAGTCGCCAGTGTCCCGGTCACCCACAGTCCAGGAAAGTAGTCTCTCTTGCCTTCCACAGCGATACAAAGACATCCACACTGCTCCTGCTTTGCCACTGCACAGTGAGCTGTCTACTGTTATGCACTGAGTTAATACCACTAAATAAATTATGTGAACTGACGCAAATGTGTCATACTATGCGGCTAAACGAATGAATTGAACAAGACAGCCTAAAAAGAAATCTTTCGATTGACGGCATTGTTTTAGACACCTGGTACTCGATTTTTAGTTTCCTTCTCGTAGAGTCATACCCTGATTAGTCAGAACATTATGACACCTACGTAATAGCCGATATGTCCACCTTTGGCGCGGATAGCAGAGGCGACGCGATGCGGCATCAAAGCAGTGATGCCTTGGTAGGTCACCGCTCACACAAGTCGCATAATTCCCCTAAATCTCAAGGAGGGGGCGATGAGCTATGACGCCATTTTAATCATATTCCAGATGTGTTCGATTGTCTTCAGATCTGGCGATTTGGGCGGCCAGCAAATCAATCGGAACTCAACATTGTGCTCCTCGACCCACTCCATCACACTCCTGGCCTTGTAACATGGCGCATTAAATTGTTTGAAAAACGCCACTGCTGCTCGGAAACATGATCGTCATTAAGGAGTGTACGTGGTTTGCAATCAATAAACGATACTCATTGGCCGCCATGGTGCCTTGCACGAGCTTCCTGGAAATACGAATGGCCAAGTGAATGTTCTCCAAAGCATAATGGACCCGCATTCCAGCTTGGCACCGTCCCGCAGTACATCTGTCAAGCAGCTGTTCCCCTGCAAGACGAAGGATTTGCGCGCCCACATCGGCTTGATGCAGGTGGTATGGGGAATCATCAGATCATGCGACTGCCAACAAGCCGTACAGTTTCCGAAATGCTCGTGCCGAGTCTCTGGACTGTCAGAACCTGTCTTCGGTCAAACTCAGATTGATTGCGCACCTTCCTCACTCTACATACTAACAGGAAGCTCACTGACACTACTTGCACCGTGCGTGTGTCTCACTAACAGTCGTTCCTCGCCAGGTGACGCTACTAACGCCTGGTCGGATTTACATCGATATTATGTCCGTGGCGTTAATGTTCTGGCTAATAAGGGTACTTTTTGTTCAAAAATGAACGTTTGATGAAATGTACTCGTTTATTCAAAAAAAAAAAAAAACTTCAAATGTCTCTGAGCACTATGGGACTTAACATCTGTGGTCATCAGTACCCTAGAACATAGAACTACTTAAACCTAACTAACCTAAGGACATCACACAACACCCAGTCATCACGAGGCAGAGAAAATCCCTAACCTCGCCGGGAATCGAACCCGGGAACCCGGGCGCGGGAAGCGAGAACGCTACCACATGACCACGAGTTGCGTACTACTAGTTTATTACTGAGTAAAGTTTGCATTTGCATTATAATTATTATTCTTTTCGAAGTCCTATTCTTCAGTAAATATTGGTAACACGCTAAAATTGTGAAGTTAGGGATGGTGGAGAGAGAATCAGTAGCCAGTTGAAGTCGATAAGTTTGATATGATCGGACAGCAGAGATGGAAGAGAGCTGCTGGCGAGACGTGGGGTTCTTAGACGAGTCCCGACCTGTCACACTGTCTTAAACTCTAACAAACATTCCAGTTAGGTTAATATATGGCTAATTTACCGAGAGTTGGAATAGACATTAAGGCTGAAACGTTTTCGTTCTTTCAAGATCACAACGTAAACCCGACTGTTTCATCTTTCTGTAATATTCATGGACGTCACAGACCCCTAACGTAGATAAGGCGCACGAAGTACCCCACCTTACTCTCTCTCTTCGCCCCTCCCCCACCACGCCACAGTACCTGTACCGTTAAGTACGCTTCGCACTGAATGGTCATTATCTTACTTTGTTCCGCAGCATCTCACTGTGAGATAATTATCCCATTTTCGTCAGGCAACTTTTAACACAACTTTTACTGGTTTTTGGAAACAATAACGTAAATTTTTTGTTACATAATGGCTGGCACTCAGTTAGCATAAGCAGTATCAGATATGCTGTGCGAAAAGTGAAAGAAAAGGAAAGGAAAGTAAATGAAATCGCTCACGTCACCGAACGCTAACCATTCCCTACAACATTAACCTTCTTACCGATTCCAGGCAGATAAATTTTTGTCCGTTTACGGATCTGAGTTACATCTATTGTGAGTTACGTACTGATTTACAGTAATGTAATTCATCGGACGAAGACAAAGGGTCCAAACAATAATTTTGTTGGAGGACGGATAGGATGCAGTGCTGTACGGTTTAGTGTTGTATTTTCGATATGAGAAGAATTTGCTTGAATACTCGTAGACCATGGTATTTGTTCTTCTAAACATGAAGCTGTTTATGGTAAACTGGCGTAGGCTATACAGAAAAACAAACATTCTTAAGAAGCACGTCCTTAGATTGATATCTAGCTATAACGACAGCGATTACTAAGTTCCTTTGCCCTTTACATTCCATACTAGCCACTCTGGAACACTCTTGTAGAAATTTAGACATCCGTATTTCATAGCATCTGTGGCGGTGCGACATGAGTGCTTCCATGAATTTGTCATATACAACAGTTGTAGATTTATTTGGTTGTGAGTACAGGCAGGACAATTTAAAAAGAGACATCTAACATCGACACAAGCTCAACTCAGTTGTTCTTCAGTTACTAAAGCTATTCGTCCCCCATCATAGAAAGAAACGTCGACCTCAAATTGGAGTGCAAAAGTTTGGCGATACTAACATTCTTAAGTCCCTTATGTAAGTGATGTATGATAATGGACTTGAGTGCCATCTTGCAGCAGTGCCATGGTCAAGTTAGTTACTTCTGCATCTACATCCATACTCCGCAAGCCACCTGACGGTGTTAATTCTGGTCTGTAAAAATGTCGCTGTTTTTGTTGTACGAGCATATCCCACGAATGAAGGCTTGCGAAGATATAACGAGGTGAGTAATTATTATAATATGGGAAACTTACACGATCGCAAGCCACGTGTAATAATGCAGCGACTACAATTCCTTTTTCAGTTTCTCAGTTGTAACTTATGACGGCATCATACTCTCCAGAGGATGTGCCCGTCTGTAAAACCCTAAATGATGTTTGTAAAAACACTTCGTAATTCCAGTTGTTGTTAGATGATATTCCCTTTAGCTCAGTACTGTCATTACCAGAGGATAAAGCTATAACACTATACTAAAAGGCATTTCTCGGAAACGTTCCAGATTTTAAGGTTGGAAACACTGTTTTCTAGTCTTAAGTTACTTCTCTTGTTTAGATAGTTCATTAAAATCTTCAAGCAATGTATCCAATGTTGAGAAGGGTAAATTACTTAGTATTGACGTAGCTGATGTCATTAGAAACTTAGTAAACGATTTTGTTCGTTTCGGAGTTTTGTCCTGTTCTTGTGCAAGTGGAGACACGTCGCAGTTACGTTATTGTCTGTTGCTTTGAAGTGCTGCAGGCGCTCCAGAACTGTTTCCAGATGTTTACATAATCCTTCGCCGTTGAATAAGATGCACCAGACTTTGACAGGGACAAGACAGAAAGTGATACATAGTGAGGTTTGGTCATTCTCCTTCCTGTACAGAAAGACTTCACAGGGAACTTTATCGCTGACAAATGAAATGCAACCGCTAATGCTTTTCCTTAACAGAGTCTGAAAGCTACTTGTAACATCCGCAATGAAGCAATGAAGAAAAACCAGCACTTTGGTGACACCAGCGTGTTTAAGTGAGGCAACGGCAGCGCTGCGAAACGCAATGGATTGCTTCAGTTTTCGCTACGGCTATCTCGTTTAATACCCGCGCTTTGCTATCGCCGTTTATGTGCTGATCACCACAAATCACCAACGCAGCTACAGCAGAGGTCGCAGTCAACACCACTGCTATGAACCCAACATCGTTCTGGCATGACAATCCCTCGGGATCGTTCGCTAGGTCGAAAACTCAATGTGCTATTGTTAGCATCATCAGGGACAATCCGAGAGAACACACACACACACACACACACACACACACACACACACACACACACACACACACACACACACACTATGTATATAATAAAGGCGAGACTGTGTATAATCACTTCAGAACAGACGCTCACGAGGTCCGGAAGCTACCAAGTAAGAAGACGACCCGGATTCGAATCCCTTCCGTACCAGATTTTCAACTTCCCCACTGATTTCATCAATGCCCGCTTGCAGCGAATGTCCGTAATTCCTTTGTTTCGAAAAAGGAGCAAATTGTAGGACCACCAAGCAACCTGAAGAGACACCGGTAACATGTGTGTTTTACTTACAGTAATCCACTAAATAAAAACAGTAATATTTGGCAAGTGGCGGAAAAGGTAACACCGTTAAAAGCTGTCCGCAGGGATGTCTTCAATCGGGTATCGAGTGGGTTGAGGAAAACTTCAAAGGAATATATGTGACTGTGGCCTGAGAGAAAAGCAAAAGTTGTTGTCCGAGGACGTAACACGTCTCTACTATTTTAACATATTTCCATCAGCTGTTTCGTCTCCAGTTACATTTGATTTATTGTATTTCATTTCTTACGACAGCGTGAGATGCACCTATTAAACGTAACACAAGATAATCTTTAACTATTTGTCTAGTGTATACAAGGACCTAACAGTTGCGCCGCACTACAACAAAAGAGGTTCGCTGCCTACTGCTTGTTACCTTGAATCCTCTCTCTTCATGTTTTAATGGTTTCAGCAGAAAAATAATCGATGATGTGATATCTATACAATTTCCGAAGTTTAGATTCACTGGCCAACTACAAATTTTCACGTGCTATCCTCCCTTGGACTAGCGTCTCTACTGAAAAATTTCTCTCGGTAGTGGCTTTTCTTAAGAGATGTGTCTGCCCAGATTCTTGATAATACCACCACTTTACCGTCATGTGGGTGGTCCGTCACAACTCCTATAAACAAACGCATTTCATTTGCCAGAAATAATAGCAGAACAGATTCCACACATGCATAGCACCTGTTTTTCAACGCAAACATTCAGCTTGTTTTGCTTTTTGCCTTGTGTTAGCACTTGGTATCATTATCCTCCATCGATGGAACATAACGTCATCAGTCAGACAGTAGCCGACCTTGAAGCAACTTCCTTATTTGTCACAGGAACCGGATCGCAATCCCCCTCATTACTCTGGCCGTTGAGCTCGTCCTCACCTCTGGCAGACACACGTCTCCCTTATCTGGAGGGATCAGGGAGGAGGCGCCGGCCAGCCGCCAACTTGCGCTGCAGACTGCCTGGCTCGCGTCAGAGATGTAAGGGATAACGACGGGCTGACGTCATCTCCGCCACTAATGGGGACATTCATCTCTCGTCACACACCGTATTACAGAACGATGTAACTGGAAATTCTTACTGTGACCAGAGCCGTAACTAGGTAAATAAATCATTCCTGTTCAACACGGTGTCATACCACTCTATACGGAAGCCTCCAGTTCACATTCCACAGCAGTACAGCTGGTGCTGCTCACCGTGTAGAGTTGTGGCACTGCATTTGATTAAAGGAAGAAGAAGAAAAAAAACTTCTTCGTATAAGAGTCGCTTTTTGTTAGTAAAGAAAAGTTCTTGTCGAGCTTAACTCCCTTCTAGACGTAAACAAATAGAGGAAAATTTGCTTGTCGTTAATTCACAACAATAATTCCCTTGCACGATAAATGAATCGTAAAATATGATCGTTTTATGGGAACTATGTTCTGCCACATAGTGCCTGACATGGAATGAACTTCGAGAAATGTTCCACATTACTTCCCTTGTGGCCTTTTTACCTTTTATGTTTAGAGAATCAGAATTTTTAAGAGGTCGCGATAAAGCGAAAAATTCTCAAGGTATGCTGATATCAATATTTCCCGAAGAAGTTGTGAAACACAAAGTCCCAAAGTGAAATTTGTCTTTTAAATATACGAGTAGAACAGGTCATGTGGGCCTACACGTGAATTGGTAAAATATGTTAGGTATTCTTCTTGGCACCCGTGGGCCATAATTTTATTACTTCATTATGGCAGGCATGCAGTATTCATTTAACAGTATTACAGATGAATTCGATCGATGAGTTACATCTAAATTCTAATAACCAATACATTAAATAATCCCTGCTCTGCACCTTTGAAGGTGTTTTCTCATTTTCATCTGCGTTTTTATTCATTTCTTTGCACTCAAATCTACTTGATCTTCTATAAATCTGTAATATTATATTATTGTGCGAGGTTTTATATCGATATTTTTGTTTGACATTCACATTTTAGTGTAATATTAGGAAAACCAACTAAAAATAATACGAAAAGATGTCAAATTTAATTTCCAAGCAGTTACGAATTTTCGTTGTAAGACTAGCTTTTCATCTGCAAGTGTAGTGTGTCAGACAATTAAGAGATGGCCGTTGCGGCCGAGCGGTTCTAGGCGCTTCAGGCTGAAATCGCGCTGCTGCTTCGGTCGCAGGTTCGAATCCTGCCTCAGGCAAGAATATGCGTGATGTCCTTAGGTCAGTTACGTTTAAGTAGTTCTAAGTCCAGGGGACTGAAGACCTCAGAACTTAAGTCGCATAATGCTCAGAGCCATTTGAACCTTTTTTCTTTTTTTTGGGGGGGGGGGGGGGGGGGAGGGGTCAGCTACAGCTAATTCATAAGTATCGGTATCCATCATGCGCGATTTACTCTGGAAAAAACACATAATCACAGTTGTGGGAACGGTGATGATAAGCTCTGATCTGTTCGACCAATCATTCTTCCACGGCCTATGTGCCTTATAATAATCGATCGACCTGTTATCAAGAATTGTTCAAGATTTGGGGGAGCGGCTGTTACAAACATTACTCCACAACACTACAGGAAGCGGCTAGCAGAGACCACATCGACTTCTCTCTATATGCCGTCGGTGGTAGATTCTTTCGCAGAAATAATGTGGGGGCCATTTCGACAGGAACAACTGAAAGCCCACCAACGTGCTACGACAGGGAAATTCAAATGAATTAGTAGCCACTGCTACGACTAACACAGTAGCGTCTGGAGATTGGATGACGAGAACGCCAAAATGTCGTCTCCCTGAAACAGATCGAAGGAGAACGAACCAATTTGTTCACATATCAAATGGGACACCCACAAGACTCCTATGAAATTCCTCAGCGACAACAGAAGAGTGAAAATCCGCGAGCCCACCGCCTCTTCACATCGACAGGTAAAGTGGGAAGCAGCCATTACGACTTAGACCTTTGCATCCTCACTGTGGAAAGTAGTGAGGTTCCAAGTCTAGGGATACATGAACTTATGTCCACAGGACGCTTAGTTCACTCATCTGTCCTCAACTTAGCCAAGTTTTCAGGCGCATCACACCAGCTGAACTGACAATAGCGCAGGTTGCTGATGTCCTGGACAGCGACGACGACCTCAGGGCCTGTCGTGATAATGGTGCTTATTCCGGCAGTGGCAGAGATAGACAGTGAAGTCCTACTTACCAGTGCTGCTGAGTGTGTCCTACGTCCGAGGACAGAAAGTGTCTAGAATATGCTCTCGAGAAAGCAGTCAGAGAACCACCACCACAGGTAAACGTCACATAACCTAAATATGAGACCGTGTCGTAACGCCGTAGTACAGTCACCCAGACGCCCCGCAATTTGACAGTTCGAGGCGTGACGTCAGCTGTATGGAGGGGTCGGTCAGACACAGAGCGATCCCCCCCCCCCCCCCCCCCCCCCAAGCACACACACACACACACACACACACACACACACACACACACACACACACACACACACACACACACACCCACACTCATAGGACACCGGATGAGCATCATACACTGCGTTATACAAGCGGCCAACAGATCGCAGACCATTGGTACCCAAAGGGAAAGAACTGAAACCCTAGCGACCAGTACAGTAGCAGCCTACCGACAAGAGGTCAACATTATCACAACAGACTGTCTCAAAATTCAGCAGACTGTGCGTGCAGCATTGAACCCTTAGAGTTGGGGACACATTTCACCATTCCGACACACATTAGTCTGGTTGCAACGCAGTTTAAATTTCGTGGTAGCGACGATTCGGCGGTCACTGTTCCGTTTCCTTGTATTTGTTTTCTCCAGCCGCACCTTATTTAGAAATATTTTTTTGTTTTATTCGAATTTTCTAGGGAATATTTCTGGTTATTGTTGCTCGTGCGCTTGCAGATACTGCAAATGTGTGTCAAGAGATTTCGTGTGTTTAGATTACGTTGCTTGTTGATCGTATTTTCTTGTTAGCATCTGTTTGTCGAAGGGTAGAGTAGTTTTACGCCCCTTTCCTTGTTGAGTATGAATAGGGGAAATCGCACCAGATCATGAGACGCTAGAATAATTACGCGTGATGGATGTCCAGTAAGTAGATGCTGAAGGAATTATTGCTAGATTTCCCGAGCGGAGGCAGTACGAGCAGTTAGCATGTCTGATGCTCAGGGAACAGAACAGAGAAACGAGCAGAGTGGAAACAGTCAACTTGGCGAATGCAAGACAAACTTTCCGCCGGCTCTTGCACTTTTTGGTACTATGGAGGACGTGCCACTGTCTGTTAAATGGTTCAAATGGCTCTGAGCACTATGGGACTTAGCTTCTGAGGTCATCAGTCCCCTAGAACTTAGAGCTACTTAAACCTAACTAACGTAAGGACATCACACACATCAATGCCCGAGACAGGATTCGAAAATGTTCCAGACTGTAGCGCCTAGAACCGCTCGGCCACTCCGGCCGGCCCACAGTCTGTTGGGCAGATGTTACAGGCGCAGGAGGATAGACAAAAGGGAGAGCTATAGCAGAGGCAGGGGAAGCGACAGTAGAAGCAGATGACAAGGGGCAAAGCGGGATAAAAGGCAAATTTGGGACAAGATGACTCAGCTGGGTAGAGAATTCTATGCTAGACTACATATTATTCACGGAAAAATATACATCGTTTCAGAAACAGTAGACAACGGTATGGCTAAGCTACTCCGGGCCGAAACCAGATTAGGAAAAGTCAAGAAAGGTGGTAAGACACTTTCGAAAAAGCTAAAAACAGTCGATAGTGTGAATAAAGGACTGGCACAAAAATTTAGACTAACGGCATGTTAAGGAGGCAACTCAGCCGACACCATTTGTCGAAACGGAGAAGATTGCTATTACACAATGGAACACTGAGAATTTAACAAGAGAAGTTGAGCGTCCGCAAGCGACCGAGCCGCTTTCGGCCCTATTCGGATAAAAGAACACGGAAAGACAACGAGCCCTTCGTGTGCAAATTTTCATTCAAATGGCGAGACATGATCCGATACACACTGAATCTCTGTTAAATGAATGAATATTCGGAGTCCATTCCAAGGGAAGAGAGCTTTATTAGAGCTGCACCACTCGTAGCAATGCGTTTCCAATCGCACACCTTTTTCATGGATTCCTGAAATCAAAACACCATGTGGATCAACCAAATAAAGGTGCTGAGGTGATCCACATACGCGTTAATTCAATGCCATCGGTGCATAAAAGCTGGCTTCGAAAAAACTTGAATGGAGGCATTCAGATTACTTTTATCTGCCTAGACGAGATTGAGCGTGAAAAGTAATTTGAGGGAGTCGCGCATGGCAGATCCCAATATCGGAGTGACTGGAGTAGCTAGCAGAGAAGCACAGATGAAAAGGAAATTGCAATGGCAACAGAAGCCACCATTACAAGTCGAATTAGTGTAGCCAAAAGTCACGGCAGATTGAGGAACAGACGCCTCAAAAAAAGGAATGTCGGTGTCGCCAAGAGAGCAAGGAAATGGGTCCGTGGAGACGATCAAATTTCGGAATTGTGATTCAGCCCGCAGCCGACAGTCCTTACTCGAAGGGAGCAGGTAACGAATGTAACTAAGGGCCGCGTTTACATTCTCCACATGTGTATGAAGAAGTCAGAGAGAAATTGCTGGCTAAGATGGAGAGCGCAGGGAAGGTAAGATGAAATTTTTTAATGCTCTTTTCCGTTAACATTAGCTAAAAGTTTTGTTCAGTTTTCTCTGTACATATTGTTCCATTTATTTGGTGCTCAGTACGTAAAGTTTCTGCTGTATTAGTTTAAATCACGCTTAGAGTTGTTGTTGGCTGTGGAATTGGGTATGCGCTTCGCAGATGCTTTAGGAGAATGTGTGTGCCTGTCCCAGTATTCGCGGTTCTGTTCATTTTACTTTTATACCCGTTTTTATGGGGATTTGTTCACTGGCAGAAAGCTGATACCAGTTTTCGACCATTATAGACAAAGTGTCGCTCTGGCGCGCTACCAGAGCCAACCGTACTATGTGATGAGAGATGTGCTCTTTGTTTTTGTTTCAAGACATTGGAAGAAAGCAGCAAGGTAACAGAACTATTATTTATTGTTCTGCCCTACTTATCCTTGTATTAGATCTTGTGTGGTACCTCATTCTTCGTTCTTTAATTGTCGCTTCCCTGTGTTAAATATTGTGATTATTTTTGGGAGTTTTTGGACTATTCAAGTTGTTGGAGACTGTCGATCTCAAGCACTGGTTGACAGATGTGAAATTGTACACTCACTGACGAGAGTTTTATCGATTCGCGATTATAGCAACTCTCACTGTCAGTCAAATGAACTATTTCATTAATACAGGAAATAAATTGTCACTCATGATGCTGTAACAAATCCGGACCTCCAAATCACCAGATTTGATGTCAGAATGACTGTACCACTTGTATACGAAGAGGTAAAGATTTTGGGGAAACCCTTACTTATTTCTGGTTGCTTTTTCTTCACTTGTGGACAAAACTATAATCAATAACGTCTTTTGCATTTTCCTTTTGAAGTGGAAACAGAATTCGTTTGGTTAAATTCCATAAACTGCACCGTGGTTCCACTTTAAGTAGAAAACAGTAAATAAAACACAGGTATCAGAGAGTGCATCTACGTATGGGACTATGATGAACAGAGTGAATGATGCTGCTATTCAATGAAGACCACATTTGTTTCAGATACAGCGGCGATGTCCGCGCTGGCGGAAGGTGGATAACCGCAGCGGGAGAAGGTGTTTTGACCTTCAGCGAGCGTGCGGCAACTGAGCCGGGGGACACTGCCTGCCTTTATACCGAAAGGGTCGGCGCGTGCCACGTGTCCGAGGGCTGAGGACAGCTGTAAGGGCTCTGCTGAACGCGGCCGTCGGCACCTGGACACAGTCCGCGGCGGCTTTGGTGTAAACGGCGATGTCAGGCAACGTGTCGGTTTGAGTGAGCTGCGTCTCAGCGTCTTGCTTCTTGCGTTCATTGTTAGTTAGTTGTGGCCTGTTTAGTAGAAGTAAGGTTCGGGCCGCTAGTGCTAAGGTATTCTTTGAGATAAACTACAGTTATCTGAGTTTCCGTATTCAATCATATTTAGCAGGCCACAAATTATCCAGCTAGTTCTTTCACGATAATCTCAGAGCTTGCGAAAACCTCATAAACAAACGTTATTATTATTAATAAATTTTCTTAGCATTCTTCAGTCAAGGTCGTAATTGAAATTATTTACATGCTGCGAAAGCAAATGGTGTAGTCACTTCAGCTAAGACTAAAATAATGTTATGATACACTGTCATCTGCCAGGACTGCACCTTAGTGGAAATGAAATAAATTAATGCTGTGGCACTCCTCTGCAGCGTGATGGTGTGAATGAAAATCTGTAATTTGGAATGCAGGTATTGCGGCCGTTGGCCATGGAAGGGCGTCGAGAAAGTTTTCTTTTTCTCCGCAGCACTAAAAGCTGAAAGACTTGACACGGGGAGCGCTAATCTTCCGAATGACAACATGTACAATCATTTAACAATAATAATACATACAGGTATTCTGAAACTGACTGAATGAATTATTAGTACCTAAACATGGATCTGAATACAGAGCTGTTCATCGAATGGCGGTCACAAAATAATAGACACAGAATGCTCTCTCTATTATCTTTTCACCAAAAAGGACAAAGATTATACTCTAGACTAGGACATTGTGCATGTTCTTTGTTTGTACATTACTTCTTTTCCTCAACACAAATAATTAATTAAATAAATAGTTCTCTAATGCAAAAAATGAAGTGATCGTATGGCACTGTTGTCCGGGAGGCCCCATTTGTGGACGTTCGGCCGCCAAGTATATTATTACCGTCGACGCCTTATTGAGCCACTTGCGTGCCGGTGATGATGAAATGATGACAACACAACACCCAATCCACGAGCGGAGAACACCTCCAACCCGGCCGGGGATCGAAACCGGGCCTGCTGCGCGGAAGGAAAGCACGTTAAATTTTCAGATAACATTGTGGAAAACACCACAATGTAATTAAGTCAGACGCCGTAATTTTCGTATGGAGCCATATAGTGCTCCTACTTCAAGTTTAGTGATTATATTAATCATTTGTTTTGCATACGTGTCAAGGCAAATGAGAAAGTCACCGCTGAAGATAATTTTTATTTGTATATATTTCCTTATTTTATAATTTTGCTACCACAAGCAGATTACTGCATCCTGGAGTTATTTCAAGTATAAGTATACATTTGTAGTGGAATGTCGGTACACATTCCCTTGGCCTTATGAATACTTGACACGATTTTATAACATTGTAACATCCCAATGAGGAATCGTGTGAATTTAAAAACGGATATAGAATCTTTTTCTATAGACTGTGACCAAGAAAGTGTTCATAAGAAGCCAATCTGCCACGTGGTTCAGGCTAGAAAAGAAAAAGACTGTAAAGATGAAATATCCCATGGATTTAGGAGGCAACGTAACTGTCTTTACATTGTAATGCCATGAATTCAGATACTCTGTCTTGTTATTCTCATAATAGTTTAATGTAAGTAATTTAGGAAGTTTGACTTCGAGTTTCCAGACTTCATTAGAGGTAGTCTGCTTTCTTAGGGAGACGATACTCACTGACTATCGAGGTTTCCAGTTTATGGAGATTTTATTCTTTTTCAGCAAAAAGTGATGAGAGGGTTGTGTGACTTTTCCGTCACTTGTCACTATGCGACGTTGTGTGTCCTCCACGAATGGCATCCTTTAATGGCCCAAACATCTGGAAGTCCGAGGGGGCCAGGTGAGGTGTGCAGGTGTGACAGCCGTGGATGGTCCCACCACCGATGGAACTCGTGGAGCTCCGCTGAGCCGCCTTCTGATGAACTCACCCTCTGTGCCAAGCGGCCAGCTCTACTTCTGTCGACATAGATGCTCCAGAGGCTTTGCACAAGCGTTTGTGAATATTCCCCACAGTTTCTTCTCTGCAGTGGGAAGTTCAATGACGGGGCGTTGCTTGTAACGTAAGTCACCCACAGACGCCGTTGTGAAACTGTCCTCAGTTACGTTACTTGTCCGAAGTGACGGAAACTTGTCGCGCTCACTATAACGTAACAGTGTTTTCGGCTGAGAAAAAAAAATGCGGTGCATCACTTTCTGGGCAACCGTCGTAGATTAAGTTAAGGATATCTACTACAAGGGTAGTGAAATAACCAGTGAAGGGCGGAGCAAGGAGGACATCAAAAGCAGACTAGCGCTGGCGGAAAGGGAATTCCTGACCAAGAGAAGTCTACTAGTATCAGACACAGCCTTTAATTGAGGAAGAAATTTCTGACAATGTGCGTTTGCAGCACATCACATGGACTGTGGGAAAACCGTAAGAGAAGAGACTGCAAGCGTGTGAGACGTGGTGCTACAACCGAATATTGAAAATTAGTCTACTGATACGGTGGGGAATGAAGACGTTTTCCACAGAAACTGAGAGGAAAAAAATGTCTGTAAAATATTGACAAGGAGAGGGAACAGGATGATAGGACATCTGTTATGACATGAGGGAATAACTTCCATGGTACTAGAGAGTGCTGTAGCGAGTAAAAACAGTAGGGCAAGACAGAGATGGGGATACATCCAGGAAATATTTGAGGCCGTAGGTTGGAAATGCTACGGTGAGATGTAGATGCTAGACATTACAGGAATTCGTGATGGATCACATCGAACCAGTAATAAGACTGATGAGTGAAAACAAATAAGTAAATAAAAAGATTAGAGGGAAATTTCTGCAACTTTGGTTAATCTTACGAAAGCCTGAATTGTCACTGTGGCAATAGTTAAAGCTAGGAATCGTTCACTCCAAGTAGACTTGTGGGAGAGAGGAGGGATTGTGGAGTCGGTGACGGCGGTGCTGCCCTGCCACAGAGAGACAAACGCGTCTGCTGCGTCTTCGCCCTGAGGCGTTCTGCTATTTTCTTTGGCGTGGTGTCACACGGTGCATCTTGCGCTACCCACTCCCTATCCAGCGCACAATTTATGCGAAAAATACGCACTTTTTTGATTTCATAAACTACATCACATTTTGAAGCGTCTAGCAAACATTTCATCTTTGCATCTCTGTCAGCAACTTCTGTTGCCTTAGTGAATTGGGCTATAGTTGAAGGATCTAACATATGCTTCATCTTGCCTAATTGTGAGTCGCACATGACAGGAATTCTGTTGTGTATCCTAAACAGTCTTCCATCCAGATCAAAATAATCATCGAAGGCTGGTTAAGATACTGGTAAATTCTTGCTGTGAAGTTGTTTGCTAAAAATGGTAAATGTAAGATTCGTATGGCGATAACTGAATAACTGTCATCTTTCCTTCTGATGAATTCATTTAAAGCAATGATGGAACAGAACTGCTATTACTAAAATAGACATTTATTCTGTAGCTTTTTAAATTTAATAGTCCTACAACAGATTCATATTAGGCGATCCTTCAGTAATTAATATAGTCAGTACAGATCTATATTGTTGTCAGAGTTGTCATTGCAATACTTACACTTGGCTTTTAAAGACTGTAAATGAATTGTTTAATTATTTTGTTATGAGCAGTGCACTCGCTTACGTATCTTCTTATTCGATGTTGATGTCATCAGGGCGGTAGGCAAACAGCACACTATAGCGTCGAGCCTCAAAACGACTTTGTTCGAGTCTCATTTGTTTGACATTAGTGTCGTGAGAGTGGTAGACTTGTGGAACTCTATACTGTCGAGCTCCATTACGACGTGGAGGAAGAGGTTCCAGAGTATCCCACACAGATTAAGAGGCGGACAGACACGAAACATAAGATTTTTGTGGTCCATCACGTTATCTCGAAGGCCCTTTGAACGAAATATTGTCAGCAGGATGAGCACAATGAGCATCATGCTGTTATTTGATAAGTAGCGACGACCAGTGTCACATTCACTTATAAAATCAAGGTTTTGCTGTGAAGAAATATAGTTATTCTGTCAAATTTTTCCAGCTATTATTGGGGCCAACAGCGAAACAGAGAAACAGCGAAACAGAGAAAAGTATTCATCGAAGTGTTACTCTCGGCCGGCCGCAGTGGGCGAGCGGTTCTAGCCGCTTCAGTCTGGAACCGCGCGACCGCTACGTCGCAGGTTCGAATCCTGCCTCGGGAATGGATGTGTGTGATGTCCTTAGGTTAGTAGGTTAAAATAGTTCTAAGTTCTAGGGGACTGATGATCTCAGATATTAAGTCCCATAGTGCTTAGAGCCATTTGAACCGTTTTTGTTACTCTCCCCAAGCAGAGGTAGCTTCCTGGTCGGTGTTTGCTGGCGGGAAGCCTCAAACCTGGAAGTCTGTAGCCGTCATCTCTATTGAATTCTTTTTGTTTTTTGAAATCGCAACCGCTTCTGTTCCTTCAAAAACGATTATTTTTTAGTCCAGTACACGCTGTCTACGTTGTTGAAATTTGTGTTCTGATCGCTAATGATTAATTGCAGCACATTTCACAATTTCGTTTTAAGCACGTCAGGCGTCCCCGTTTTACTGTACTAGTTTCGCCTAAATACGCTTAATCAGAACCACATGTCGCTTCAAATACTGCCGCAGTGTGAAAGTAATCAGGTGTCTCTGAAAAGACTTCTATTTTTTCTTTAAATTTTTGTTTGTTTACAGGTATGTGCACTTTGAGATCTCTGCACCACAGAGATCTATGACGCCTTTACAAGAGCCAAAATAAGACACCATAGCATTAGCTCAGTCATGCACTAACTCGTTGTCGGCGACATCAGAAATGAATTTTCACGATACTACAGTTCATTAATGGAGCAGCTCATTTCGTTCAGGTCCATTTAGCTTGGAGCACAGACTTCGCCGTGTGCCCAGTCTGCATGCATGCATCTGAAAATACACAAAAAATTAACAACGTAACTTTATTTTCCAGAGGTCATGCTAAAATTTTGACCAACCGTTGTATTTTCATAGAGACCTGAAGCTAGTGCTGCACCTTCTTAACAGGTAGCTACATTTCCGCCCCTTTTCCATTAGTTCTATTTACATTAACTCGAGCTCTAAAACAGATTTGTCTCCAAAGAGCGCCTGGAATTTTACAGCTATAATAAAGTGTAACAGTTCTTTTCCATTTTCTACATTTTCAAGGCTTACTAGATGTTCATTTTTTATTATAACTTCAGTCATACCAGCGCCATTCGGATACAGATGACATTCCTCAACAGACTGTTTTTCAAACTTTTCACTTGCACCATTCATAAAAGTAAAATTTCTTAAAACGCTTTCATTTGGCCTATATGGAAACGTTAAGTGCCCTATGGCTTATTTCATCAAAATGTATGCAATATGGGGTCTCCTTTTTAGGTTTTCGTTTCTACTGCAAGATGTTCCCGAATGGTGGTTGCACTACACTTTCATGCAGAAATAATTTAATTCTTATGACCTACTGAAGTTCTCCCTCCTACTACGGATAACGCGTATGGAGACAAGCAGTTTACTTGAAATTCTTCCGACGTGTATTCTCGAGATTCCGCAGACTAAATGATTCGCAAAGTGCTAGATCTACATGCTTGTGTATCGCTAGCATACAATCTGTGTATATGTTAAAATACTCGCCTCATATCTGGAAGGACTGCTGCTCAAATTACTGCCCAACTATCGCGATTTTTTCCTTGTCCTCCTTACATTCTGACGCGATGTTGCGAGGGTTTCTTAAATCTGAAACAATTTCTGCCTTTATTTGTGGTCCATCTCTAATGACCTGTAGGTGACGTTAAATGTTAATTCTTATTCCGTATTTCTATCAACAGGTAGACAAGTACATGGGCGGAGATTTGTCCTTACGCTGTTGTCGATATGCCGTGTCACACCGTAAAATTAGATACTAAAGCTACTCAGGTGCGAAAGCCCTGTCGGTGATTCTATTCGGTGTCTGTGTTCAGCCAGCCCCAGGCAAGCTACAGGGCGCCAGTACGCCGCGTGGGTGGCTGTGATGTCGGCACGGAGGGTCTCGCCATTGGCCGGTATACTGACCAATGGCATCAGGCGCCGCTCTCCTACCCGCGCACAGTAGAGAGCTTGTATAGGGGGAGAGTGGCCAACCGGACGATACGGCGGCCATTTTTCTGCCAAACTTTTGAGTGGCCAGTAGTGGAGTACACACTCACCGAATCAAAATCACAAGACAATAGGGCGAAATCATTCGTTAAATGTCTTTACTAGACATATTGTAATGAAAGTAACGTAAATAAAAAAAAATACTGTATAGCATTTGTTTTGTATCGGAAGTGCGTAACGCTAAAGATTTAACGTACTTGTATTACGTCAGATGAATGAAAGTCGTAAGCAGTTGTTTACTTGTGACATGCAAAAAGTGCGCGATGTATTAGTACTTCTTGTCACGTCTTCAAACTTTTTGCATGTCACAAGTAAACAACTGCTTACGACTTTCTTTCAAATATACTGAATACCGCTCGTAGATAACTAACGAAAAAGATTACAAAAATCAGGTAATGTTAAAAGTAGGCTACTGTAATAACCACCACATACAACAAGAAAACTGCCGTATCCCTTCTTCCCCATAGTGACTAGGGCCTATTAAAAACCGTCTTCAAGAGTACCTACAATTGTTTACTACGAATAATGTTTCAGCAACCACGACAAATGCGGAAAACGTGCTTGCAACTTGCCTGCGTCAACATTCAGGCAATAATACTGAAACCAAAATAATGCCTAGTGTTCTGATACAGAACGAAATAAAGTTTGACGCTATAAAGTCTAATGAGCATGCGACAACAATTACAGGAACTTTCCGTTTCCAGCACGGACTGTCAGATATTGGCTTCAGAAAAGCTTGTGATGCTACCAGTATGCACGAACTGTTAAAGAAATAAGAGCTTAAAAAACGATATACAACTAAATCGAACATACATGCACAACGCATAACAAGTCTCTCAATGATTCAAATACCTTCTAATCGCTTCCAAAAGTCCTTTGAACTTCAGTTCAATTCAAAATCACGGCGAACACAGGAAGCGCATGAGACATTTGGCAGAAAAATGGCACCAAAGCTAGTCAACCAATCACGGACAACTTCACCTATCGCCACTCTCTCTGTATACAGGCTCTCTAGCGCACAGACAGCGAAAGCACAGACTGTGTCGAAATGTTGTATTTCGATGACGCTAATCACCACTGTCAAATAGAGATGCTATTCTGGTAAATCTAACGAGCTATCAAGCTAATGCTATAAGTTAGAAACGCAGTCCATGACTTAAGGAAGGGTGAGGCTAATAAGACACGTGCTCACGAATGCAGGAATAGTTGATTTAGTAATGGAGGGAAGTACAGACTATAAAAGTGGTAGAGGGAGACCAAGGTTTCACTAAAGCCAGCAAGTGGAAAACAATGTAGGTTGCAGTACGGCAGTGACGCAGAGGTGAAGAGGCTTGCACAGGAGTGAGGACACCACTATGCAACACTGTAGCATGGAATACAACAATACTTGACATATGGGATAACAACCTCAACACATGCGTTTTGGTCAAAAACGAAAACTGAAGGAGCTATTGAAGAGGGATGGCGAATTGTTAGTTGTGATAAAAAAAAGTTCCATTTCCGACCCTGTTAAAAACCTACATAACACTACTAAATCATTTTCTGGGAAGAAAATACCTGACTATATAATATTTCTGCCTCTCCCTAAAAAGTAGGGGGGGGGGGGGTTTGGCCCCTTCTTCGCCCTCGCCTTGACAGGAAGAGAGAGGAAGGCTTCCAGTTGTCAGTGTACGATCTCGTCCCCTGCTATGGTAATTTTGAGAAGTTGAGAGGTGGCAGAAGCCCCCTCTCGTATTTCTATCTTACTCTGAGTAATTCGATTTTCCTCTCTAATTGCATGCGGTGAAAAGTTGCTATTCCTTCACACGCAGACGTCCCACGCAGCGTCTCTCGTCACCCGGGTGGTCCGGTGACAGGCGAGCTCTGCTGATCTTGAAAGGGTTAAGCTAACCGGTGTGAGGGAGTCGAGTGAGTGCTTTCCAGACACCGACATATAATAGCGGGGGAGACACGCCCGCATGGGGCCTGAAGGAGCGGCTGGGCTAGAGATTCCTTTACTTCCCAGAAACTTTGCGAAAACGCTTTCTGGCGGGGTACCAGCGAGGCGAGGGAATGACTTGTGTTCCCAAGCAGCCTTGGCGGGCAAATTCCCACGTTTTCTGCCAAATCGTAACTGTGATTACTTGCTCAGGGCATAGCTTCGTGACGCAGCAAAATCGGAGCAGAAATTGACGCCAAGAATCTCAATTGGTGGAATGGTAGTGCTTCGGCAATAGAGTGGAATTTGTCGCCGGTTTTCGAGTTGCTCATTGGAACGTTTGACCACGGCCACTGTCGTGGGGGCGGGAATGTTCTGTGTTCGGTTTGTACTGGTGCTCTTGTGGTAGTCGGCTCTTGCCTTTCGGTCGGAGTAGGTTACAAGACTGAGCTCTCGCTGCTCTGGACAGCCTGCCTTTCGTTGGCTGTCTAATATACTTTTATTTGACTGTAACTGTTTAACGAAGTTGCTGAAGTTTCGACTTCAACGTAACTTTCCGAGTACAGTTGGCAATTGAGCGTTCTGCGTACAAGCGGCCTATGTTGTCTGTCTTAAGCAGTTTTGGCTAAAGTTTACTGTATCGGAGTTACTGTGTGACTGAGCTTGTTAAAACCAATCACTGTACCGTCAGTGTGTCGCGAGCCTTCTTCGTCTACCTCAGAGGAGCATTTGTATTGATAGGAAGTCTTTACTCTGGAATAACCAGATCAGGACAATTTGTTTCGGGCTATACTCGCGACATTATCATCACCACGACGGGACGTCGAAGCAACCAGCCATCGCTTCCGGTACGCCAGATCGTGGCCTTTCAGTTAAGAAGACAACTTGGTAATGTATGTCCACAGCACCGGCAGATTAGGGAATTTGTACTGTGATAATCAGAGCTCAGTAGAGCCTCTTCGTCTTTTTCTAACATTGTTCTCTCTTGGGTGTTCATTGTCTGAGTTGTCACTACTGTAGCAGCAATTAATGTTGGGTTGGCTGTGTGTTTCTCTTAAGATTTGAGTTGCAAGGAATTGGCTCCACATACCACTTGGTCATAAATGTCACAATCTAGTTTAGGGACAACTTCACCTTCACAGCATTCATTTGAGTATCCAATTTGATGTATTGTAAATGTGTCATGTGTTTTGTTTATTATTTTCAAGTTAGTCATAATTAATCATGTTGTTATTTCGGACAGAACTTTCATTCTGTTAATTGGTAGAGCAACCCTTTCATTTCTCACTACGTTAATGAACCTTTGCTTTATTTAAATTATTTATCAAATTAAATTATTGCAGGTGCCAAACTCTGTTCTACTCCACTTGCAGGGTCGATTACAGTCAGTTCGTGTTTCTTTTTAATCCATGTGCAACAGCAAAAGTCGGAGTTAGAAAAGGGGGGGGCGCCTTAGAGTATCGTTTATGTATGAAGATTGTAGAATTTAGTGTTCAATACACTGCTAGCCCCGGCACCTCGCTAAGTGTGTCAGAGCAGAGGGAATGAGAGGCAGACTCTTTTCTTACTTTTTTCTTTGGGAGTGTGGGGGGGGGGGGGGGGGGGGAACGAGCATACGGTGCTGGTTAGTGTCTCCTCGCTGGAGAGCCGCTGTTCGGTGCCCAGCTTCAGCTTGGCGCTCTGTTAGCCATTTTGCACTAAGTGTCGTGCTTAGCGCACGCGCTGTGTTTGCAACGCATAGCTCACAAGTTGCGAGTCAATTTCGAAAACTTAGAGATTTTAACGTCACTCCTATAACATACTAGGATTTAAGGCCGACACATTGCCGTATCTGTTTCTTTTGTGAGTTGCCAAGACTTTGTCATTTGCATCTCAGCCTACAGTATTCGGTTGCCTTCTGCACAGATACCGTATTTTGATTCTGCATATTATCATCATGTTGGTTCAAAAAGTTCTTAAGATTGTATGCATATTGCTATTTACATTTTTCGACGAAATTAATTTGAATGGGTCTAATTTCTACTTGAACAATATTGACTGACAGCAAATAAATAAGTATATTTAAGATAACTATTTCTCACTCCGCCATTTCCTTCCACAACGATCCCATGAGATGACGCTTTACATTAAAAGCATTTCGTCTGGGGTATTTACCTTACTGAATTGTACTCTCAGCGACGCATTTACCAATGTAATACAGGTGCCGTTACGAGAAACATAATCATTTCTTTTAATGTGGAATTTTAGCTGGGTCGCTTTCAATTACATGAATTGTATTACTTTTTACTTTGTGGATCTGAAACTTCAGCTGGATTGGCACTCAGCAGCATAAATAGTTATCTGTTTAGCAATTCTACGGTTGTATTGGTTTCTGTCTGAGCTCAGAGTCGCTTGTTTGGTTGTTTGTGTGTTTATTTCGCGAGTGTGGAAGGCAGCTTTCACAAGTCAACTCGCACGCACGTACAAGTACGGCAAGAGACTGAAACACTTCAATTAACTTACTTTTACCTTTATAGCCAGTCCAAACAAATAACGTCTAGGAAAGTTCGAACAATACATTGCCCTCGTAAGTTAACACTCATACAGCAAACAGTTCGAAAGAACTCCTTTAAATAGTAGGCGTGCTCCCCCCCCCCCCCCCCCCCCCTATCTCTCTCTCTCTCTCTCTCTCTCTCTCTCTCTCTCTCTCTCTCTCTCACACACACACACACACACACACACACACACACACACACACACACACACACACAAATCTAAAGGTAAGAATTTGAAACAAATTGCACTAATAAATAAGTCTAAATTCTTCGTGAACGGAGTACCAGATCTATGAGGATCCATTCGGATGTCGTGAAAGGTAGGTTGCCGTGGGGAAATGGCTCAACAAGCAGTGAGGTTTGGCTGCAAAGATGGAAAATGGAGAGCTTATACTTGACACCTTCTCGTCTGTCGGAACTCTGAATGTCGTCCTTCTCTATCGAGACCAACAAGCCAAGTAACCGATGTTGCGGTTCTAAACGGTCAGTCACCAAAAAGAAGAGGATAAAATTAATGATGTAGAGGAGTCTCCTGCCCCTCTCTCTTCCATGATCTATATGTACTGTTTCTTTGTTAATGATTACTACTTTCATTATTGAGCTGAGGTATTTACAACGACTTCAGAGTTCATCATGCGGAACTCGCCCTGCATCCTTCCACGATAGCCGTTTCTGTTTACTGGTGATTAAATGACACTTTTGGCCATCGACTTCTCTCGTGTCCCGCGCCTGCTGGCCTCGCACGGGTCTTCTGAAGTCCTCCTTCCCTCCCTCCCCCCCCCCCCCCCCCCAGCGGTGCCACCTGTTGTACAGACAGCAGCGGCTCCCACCCTCGGCCTACACACTGTAGAGGACAGCCGTCGCTTCCACTGCAGAGGTCACAAGCACAGGTCTGCACAGGCACAAAGTGAAGTCCAGCACTGCGAACTTGCTTCTCACATTCTTGTCTTCAAAAATTCTTTTCCTCTTCATTTATTATGTCTTTTGGCTTTAATGAATGACTTCTAAATGGTTCAACTGTTAATACAGTAGCAGTGTACCGTTTGTCACCCCCGCCACGTCACCGGCCATCTCCCTCTGAAGGGAGGAGGTAATAATGCCTTGTACAGCTGGTGCGTGAAGAGCCAACCCACAGCTGCATTTGAGGCTGGCCGACTTCACTGCGCCGTAGGGTGCTGCAAAAATTGTCACGGTCGCGGAACGCAGCTCGCACTATTTCGAAGCCACGTGACGCCGGTCGCTTACTGCTGTCCATATGCTGGGCAGTTTACAGCAGCCCCCTGGCAGCTCTCAAGTTAAGTCCAACGCCGAGCCTGAGGCAGAGTCTGATTCTGAGTAAAAGACTAGACCACAATGCAGCGCTGCTGGACCAAGACTGGACACGTGCACCTCCGAATGGTGACAGAGACCAATTCTGAGCTTTCAAAGTACGTTTCTTTTTAGGCTTCATCATCATGGCTGGTTTCATTTGGCCCGCCCAGAATCCCTCTCGTGTGCCAACTTTTCCATCCCACAGCAGCAGTTACAATCTACGCTCTCAATTATTTACTGGATGTATTCCAACCTGTATCTCCCTCTACAGCTCCATCTAGCATCGGGTACCACAAGAATTTATTTCCTTATGACGTAACACATGTCCTATTATCCTGTCGCTTCTTCTTGGCAGTGTCTTCCATATTTTCCTTTCCTCGCAGATTATTCGCAATACCTCCTCATTCCTTACCTAATCAGTCCACCAAAATTTCAACAATCTTCAGTAGTACCACATCTCAAATTCTTAATGTTTCCGTTTTAATACAGTACAGGTTTCACTAAAATAAAATGCTGTGCTCGAAACGTATATTTTAAAAAAACTACTTCCTCATATTAAAGTCTATGATTGATACTATCAGACTACACTTCTCTTGACCTGTAAGCCCTTTTTGCCTTTGCCAGTCAGCTTTTTATACCCTCCTTGCTCGTCCGTCATGGGTCATTTCGCTGCCGACGTAGAAAAATTTCTTAACTGCATCTACTTTGTGACCACCAGTTTTGATGAATTTTCTGCTGTTCTCATGTCTGCTACATCTCATTACTTTCATCTTCCTTCGATTTATTCTCAATCTATATTCAGCACTCATTACACCATTCCATTCAAGACATTCTGTAACTGCGCCGGCCGCGGTGGCCGATCGGTTTCTAAACATTCATGGTGGTTTCTGTCTGTACTATATCGTGTCTCCCTACCACTTTCGCGCAACGACGCTCTGAGTGTGTTTTTTAGGGAATTGACTAGTTTGAACCTGGGACCTGTTGCTGGTAACGAGACGCCAGACCACACATGACATGTAGAATTCAGAAGAGTTCAGTGAGATATAAACAAATACTTAATGATCTCAGCGTTAGCTCCACTGCACTCCCTGTAAAAGAATCTTAATACTAACTAAATATAGTGGAAAGGATTCAAGGCTTTCCTATTTTTATTTAGTTGGTAAAATAACGAAGAAAAAGCAGTTAAGTTTACCATTGATAATTTTATTCTACTCTTAAAACATCGTTTATAAATTGCAATATTGATAAAAGGAAATGTTTCAATACAGGATGGTAAAAACTAACTGCGTTCAACAAAAATGTGAACGAATATTCCCTGAATGGGTTTCCAAGTTCTACAATCGATCGAAGGATGACCTATGCCATATCACATCTATAATCTAAGTTTAATTTAAGTTTCACAAAAGAGAAAACTATCAAAATGGTTTACAGTGACCCTCAATTATCTTTAATTACTTATCCAACTTGTCGTAAATTACAGAGGCTGATGTGGCCTCTCAATAACTATATAAAGGAAAAATCATCGCGTTTCAGATCTCTTCTTCAAGTGGCAAATGTGAACACCATGAGTTTTAATTAACGATCGACGCTAGTATTACGCATAAAGGGGGTGTAGCAGATGAGTCTTCTGCAGTTCTGAGTGAAGCCTTATGCGCTCAAAAATGCGGCATCGCGTGCGTTCATTACCTTGTCGGTGTTTAGGCAGCGTCAGGGCGACCGCGGCCGGCGCACCAGCCATCCAGCTCGCCGTCTCTGAACTAACTCTCTTAACTTCTCCTTACTACAATTTACCGAAGTTGGTTTAAAAAAAAAAACCTATCTGGCTGTGTTTTCATCTGACCAATCAGGGTGTCAATGTTAACCTTAAGCTCCGCCTACAAAAATTCTGTCTATCCAATGAGAAACGTTATACTTTTCGTGGTGGGGCAATGTTTTTAAAGTTTGCAACTTAACAAAGACGCTAAAGAGTCTCACGCTAAAACCTGCAGCTGGTGTGGCCCTTTTAGCGTTATCGTAAGATCTATACTGCTCTTCTGGAGGGCTCTATCTTTTAACATGGGCTGGGGGGTGGTCCTTGACGTACCTGAGACGCGAAAAAGTCTCAAGCTAAAACTTGCAGGTGGTAGTGGCCCTTTTTGTGTTATCGTACCATCTATACTGTTTTTCTGGAGGGCTCTAGCTTTTAACATGGGCTGCGGGGGTGGTCCTTGACATAACAGGGACGCGAAAAAGTCTCACGCTAAAACGTGCGGGTGGTAGTCTCAGAGGTAGGCTGCCGACGTGGGTGTCCGTCCCTTATCGTAGGGCCTTCTAGCTTAACACGGTTCTGCTCTCGGCTTCTGTCCTCGTTTCTCCTCTCGGAACTGCGTCTGCCTCATGGTGGGAAGGTACGACATGAATTTAGGCATTCTTGTATTAGTCTGTGGTATTCCATTTACTCACTCGTTACTCGTATTACTTTGGTTGATTTAATGTCACGATTTATTCGGAGCTATGTGACATACTACTAGATATGCTTATTATGTCAGGGTTTTCATGGAAGGTGTTGGATTTGGCTGACACCTTACAGGTTCTAGGCACTAGAGTCCGGAACAGCGCGACTGCTACGGTCGCAGGTTCGAATAAAATTCTGTAGCGTGAGAATATCATAGCGATTTAGCGCTCATCAAATCCCTCTGTATTATCACTGCACCATACATTCAATAATTAACGTTCGAGTACTACATTAAAAAGTAGTTTACTAATTATTAGCTACTCCCTTCAGCATATTTTACAAGGCAAATTTTTTCGAACGAGTTTTTAATATTAAGTATAGTACTCGAACGTTAATTATTAAATGTATGGTGCAGTGATAATACAGAGAGATTTGATGAGCGCTAAATTGTTATGATATTCTCACGCTACAGAATTTTGAACCCACTTTTTGGGACATAGTGAACCTGAATATTAATTTTATTTTTACTCTGTGAGCGTGCAGTTTTCTGTGATTCCTTTCAGTAAGTTAATTAGTTTGGTAGTTCATACTTTTTTTTTTCTTTTCAGGCTCGCTCCCACCATTTAGCGGAGTGCGCTCTACAGGTTGAAAATCTATACATCAAGGTCACCGGTGTCACTGAAGGCGCAGTGTCTGGCCAGGGCAGCGATCGTCAGACAGTGGCCCACGGTAAGCATGTGGCCAGAAGTGGGGTATTCTTGCGGCTAGCCGTTCTCAACCTTATTCTATAATAAATTAATAATTTTAAAGTTAAATAGTTTCATAATATGCATGTAGCAGCTAACGTGAAGAGCTTCTTAACAGAGTAGTTTATCTGCCTACTAACAAACAATAATCGTCACAGAGACAATAATATCATCGTTGGTGAATTGGGTCATGAGCTAAGTGAGGTTGGTCTGTATTATGATCGCATGCTCGCATGCTCGTTGTTAAATATGTCATATTTAGGAGACCTCCTTTCTCGGATCGCTAGAAAACATTCAAATTGTGGTGTATGTACTGTAAGACCTCCAGTACACACACCATCAGATTATTTGACTTGTCGCTCAAACGGAGTAGGCGAATGTCAGCAATATATCTCGCGGTCTTATCGTGGCGTGTTTATCTTCTGCCGTTAGGTCAGAAGATAGAGATGCCACTTGCACGCTTAGAGTAGCAGATTGACAGTAACCAGCTTTAAACAGAAATTGATTAGTTTTCACACATATTTATTCAAATAACAACAAGCATAAAAATTACTTAACTTGGTTCTGGATGCTATTTACAGTTGACAATTCCTTCGGTATTGGTACGTTAAGGTTACTCTCACATATATCTCTGATACTTGACAAAAGTGTCTACAGATTTATCTTCATGGCTATGTACAGGTATATGGAAATCTTATTAAGGCGCAGACTGAAACTTGATTATAGACTAATGCAGACTGTCTAATCGTAGGTCTGTACACTCGTTATAAAACAGCGAGTTCATGTATGACTGCGCGAGTGTGATCGGCGAGGAGAAAAGGTTTCACGTTAGCAGCAATCTCACTGGCTGCGTTAAATATTAATACGCGGATCGGCGGAAGCATAATTTGGTCCATCTCTGTGGGAGCGCCATCTCGTAGTGGCAAAACCAATTGGAGAATAGCGGTCGACAAATGTTATTCCTACATAGGCAATATGAACGCGAAGGTGTATTGAAATATAATGTTGTAGGGCTTGGTACAGAGTGGAGATTGCAGTCAAAATTTTGTTGTGCTATCACCTACCAACAATACCATATTGGATATCAAATCGTATTGCGAAAGAACCACAAAAGTGTGTAACAGTCATGATTACAAACACAATTTCCGCTTCTTTCAAGCTTAGCAATTTAGTCTGTGCTCTTTCACCAAAACCTAACCACAACGTCGGAAATTACTACGTACGCCTAAAAAATAAACAATATTCCATATACTACTTACAAGTTAGTAACGTGTAACCAGAAATCACCGTTATAGCATTTTTGACGAAATAATTCCTCAACGAAATCCACCTAGTTTATATGTACTCCGCACGAGGCGCTACAACAGTCCCTGTTTATCGTAGCTAGTTTTCTTCAGTTTGGACTAAGTTTAACCAGACCGCTGTGTGTGATCACCGATTCGGCGCCTTTTGTTGGTTGCTGATGTTTTGATACATTCTTGGACCTGATTCGACATCTTGGCTTTTCTGTGATGCAACCTCAAGATTTCCTTGTTAATGACAGTGATGATTCTTAATTCATTCGATTTCCCATCTCTTCGCACGATGTCAAGTGTTCAGTTGACGCTTTCGAAATGCTGTGCTCTTTATTCACACGGTGCGTCTACCATAGACAGCGTGGGTAAATCGGTTGGTAAACCATTCCTGCCCCGTTGTCAAGGAATATCAATAAGAACCTCTCTCTCCACATCTTGACGAGTAATTGTCGACGAGTAATTGTCGATAGCAACTCGATCAAGTTTTGTTAGCGACCTCTGTTGGGGAAGAAATATTCCATATTTGACCTCAGTTTCTGATCTCCCTTCCCACAGGAAAAATTACGTGATTATATCTGATTCCACTGATAGATTGGCGAAGGTTAAATCAATGTCTGTGAGCGATAAAACAATCGTGACGCTAGACGAATGTACGAATGCCAGTAAATATTGATTTCTTGTAATCGCGCGCCAGATGCTGCAAATTGAACATCGATTAAATATGTTAGCCCTGCAAGAGTTGACTAAGTATCCCCTAAACAGACATGTTAATCTAGGAAACAAACTAACTTACTGCAATTTCCACAAACGAACATCTGATGCTCCTGAACACTAAGAGACAAAAAGACAGTGTGTCCTAACCTGCCCTGTGAACATCTGCCTGCCTCTTACGCAGGAGAAACACAAAACGAAATACAAAATCTTTTAAAGAACGCACGGATGCATTTCATTTACGTCAATAAATAAAAACACACACACACACACACACACACACACACACACACACACACACACACACACTGGCCTTTTCTCAGACCCTACTCTTCCGTATACCTGTGAATATCATCCTTCCATATCGTCCACGGCCATCCTCCGCTACTTCTACCCTTCACGGATCCTGAGCATGATAACGGCAGTAATCTTTCCTCTTCCATCCTATATAGGCGTCTAGTCCACATCGGCGTTCTTTCCTTCATCCTTCGAACATCAGCTGTTGAATATAGGTCTGCAGTTCCTGGTTTTTTAATATCGTCCATTCCTGTGACCGGGTGTGCCTCTTGGGGCCCAATGTACTTCTTAATATCTTTTTTAGAAGACTAACAGCTTTAGTTCATCTGCTTTCCCTAATGGAGACTAAAAGGTTCTGAGCCACACAGAGCTATAGGGAGTACTACACTCCGGTACAGTCGGATTTAAAAATTCTCGAAACAACTATACTGCACAGTACTTCCCTGAAGCCAAAACATTCTCTGTTTGGTGCTGCAATCCTTGCCTTAATCGGAGTTTCCGTTCTTTTTCGCGCACCAAAAATGCCTCCCAAATGTTAAAGTATGTCTATTCTTCCAATAGTGACTTCGGCATCTGTCAATAGGGTACCATCATTGGCTGCCTTACACACGGCCATGTAAGCTGTTTTGACCTGACTAATGCGTAACCCAGATTTACTTGCAAGCCTCTTTTACTACTATTTTTTAGAACAACGTCGTCCAAATATGCAAGCCGGTATATTGTGTTATGAGCCAGTTTTATTTCAGCTTCGTTTAATGTTTGGAGTTCCCTGTCTACCTTTACTGAAATTAAACTAAAAAGTGTTGGAGCTATTGCTTCTCCCTGTGCAAAACCAGTTCTGAGATAAAAATGCTCCGACATTCCCGTAACGATCTTTACTCTGCAAAAGGTTTCCGCTGAACACATCTGTACTAGACGTATCAACTTTTGTGGAAACTGCAATCTTTCAAAACAGAGGTTATTAGTCATCGATGTATGATGTCATAAGCTTGTTTGAAGTCAACAAAAACCATGTGAATATCAATGTGTTCCCAATATTTCTCAGTTAAATGTCTGCACACGAAAATTAGGTCTGTTGTTGGTCTGTTCCTTCTGAAACCGCAATGCTACTTCCACATAATTGTTTCTGCTACTGGCAAGATTGTCTTCGGTAAGCACTGCGATATAATTTTGTAGCTTACATTAAGGAATGATATGCCTAAATAATTATCGCATACCAGGGCAGATGATGGCCAGTTCAGTCAGGCAAATTCCCACATTCCCAAACACTCTTTAGCGGTTTGGTAATTTTGTCACTATAGGTGCCCCATTATTTATTAGCTCTTCTGCAATTCACCGAAAGTCTTATTATTATTATAATTATTATTTGTCTTATTTCTTCTTCGTTGAAGAACTTAACTTCGTTGTTATGGGATTATCAAAGTTAGGTAATACTGCGAAGAGCGTTCACATGTTCTAACCACCTCTTCTCCGCAAACCTCTCTTCCCATCAAACCTTTTCTCCTAACTGCTGTGCTGGCAGACTTAACTGAACCACACCTTACGTGACAGCTTTCGTTCGTGTAGAATTTCGGATTCTACCCTATTTACTGTTTCTTTAATCTGAGAGCAGTTGCGCTTGATATCGCAGTCTACTGCCCTTTTCCTCTCAGTTACTTCATTTTTCTGCCACTGTTGACTCTTACTTTCTTGTAATCTCTCCCTGTTTTAATCTGTTTATATCATAATATGAGGACTGCCTAGCTATTCCACCCACCTTAAACTTTAATGTTCATGTTACTTACCACCAGGAAGACATCAGTGTCACAGTCTATTGCTCTATAGATTTAAGTACATGTGATGCTGTCTGCGTAGCACTTCAGGATATATAGATGGCCTATCTGAAACATGGTTTGCCTGTCTAATGCGATACATATCGCTTTCTGCATTTTTTATGTTGAAGCAATGTAACCATGATGCAGATATTCATTGGCGAGTGCAAAATTGCTCAAATGGGTGCCATTGTCCCTGCTCTCTCTATGATGTCTGGTATTGCCGATCATCGGTTTATACATGCCTTCTTGAACCAGTTTGGGGTTAAAATCACGCTGTACTATTTTAACTTTATGGTTTGACAACGAGCTATGCACACAGTCCGATTCAGCGTAAAATTCCTCCAGTACCAATTTCCTCTTTTGTTTGTTAAGGATTTAAACTCTTTCACCGATTTCATTGCTGAGTCATGTCATAAATTCCAGTATGTAATTCATGGCGCTCACCACAGTCTCCATAAAGGATAATCCCATTATGGATCAATCTTGTTCTCTTCCATCTAATCTCTTCGAGAGCTATACATTTCAGCTCGTGTTTCTCCAATTCTTTGCTCATACACGTGCATTAAACTGTAACGTGAGTTGTTATTAATACTTGTCACTCTCAGCAATATTTCACTAAAAGTGAACGTAAACCAAGAAATTACCTCCAAAAATAATACAATGTTACGGGTTTCTAGAAAACAAGCTTATCTGACTGGACAAGACCTATTAAATGAAATATAGAAACTTAGTAATATTTGTAAGGAATACCTACTGTACTGTTAACAAGAATTTACATATATCTTAGATGTGTAATTTAGCTGTGATACTAATGTATTTATCACTAAAAATATACACTGTACGTATACTCCAATTAAATGACAAACAACGTCTTCTGTTAGGGTATCGCAAGGACACCTGGCACACATATCCAGTTCGTGCATTAATGACATATCCCGCTTGTATATCTAAAAGTCAGATTAAATTTGCATTTTACTGTCTCATAACCCAAGTGAGGCATGTATGGTGCTGCTTAATAATCAACCTACCTCCATCCATATACATTTTATCACGAACTCTTAAAATTTCTCGTTCTCTCAACAAAAAAAGCCGAAAATACAACGGGAGGGGTAAAGCGCATTTCTTGCACCTCCTCTTCTTCTAGTGCGTCATGGAATAACTGCAATCAATGGGAAATATGCTTCATTTCAGCTTTGGTGAAAATGAATTGTTTTAACCGTACACAGAAATGCTTTTCTCTGTTGATGAATGTACGACAGATAGTCCTGTACGATAGGAATGTAACTAGAAACTTTATTTTAGACACAAAAATTGATGAGAGTATAAAAGATGTATTCTTCTTTTACCAGGATTATCAAATGTTCGAGAAGCATCCACGCATACGGGGGAACTACTGGAAACGCAACCAATACGTTTCAGCAACTACCTTTCTTCAGTATTCAGTGCGGGCTTCCACAAGGAGTGGTACAACACCATACTAAGTGTGCAAAGCACAAGAGACAAAACACATTCACTTCCCAGTTACGCCATTCCTGCACAGCAACTGTTTCCAATATGTAGCACGTGTCGAAAGATGAGTCATCGCATTAGCGGCGGCGACAACTTCACCTCGTTACCTCTTTGGTAAGCGATCTGGGCCACGCAGTGTGAGCGCCAGGTATGCGGCTGGTCGGCGCATTGTCTGTCATCTGCAAACAATTGATCGCGCCAGCTGATAAGGAAATGCAAGTGGGGAGTGGCGAGGAGAGTCATCCACCGGTACGGCGTGGCAACAGAAGATAGCAAAAGGAAAGCTGAAGTTTTAATTTTCGCGCAGGACAACAGTGAAAACATACCATCGTTTGACCATCACACTGACTCCCTCACAGAGGACATACTAACGGGCAGCCGTGGCGTAGAAAAGAGTTGCAAACAAATAATCCGCCTGATTCAGTTTCAAGGAATTTTTTTATATTCAAACGGATCAACTTATGTCCACAAATCAGTACTGGTTTACAAAGCATCGCTCCTACGAATCTCACCTTGCCCTTTTCCCACATCACATCCTGCGAACCACAGATGAAGGGCAACAGTCATATTCCTCATTCCCAGATTCTAGAAAGCGCTTGACAAGGCGCCCCACTGCAGACAGAGATACGAGCATACAGAATAGGACCCAGATATGTGAACAGCTCAAAAGATTCTCAAGTAACAGAACCTGGTGCGTTGTCCATGACGGCAAGTGTTCATCAGAGACAAGCCTATCGTCAGGAGTGCCTCAGAGGAGTGTGACAGGACCGCTCTTACTCTCTGTATACACAGTACAAAAAATGATATGACGTGCAGGGTGAGCAGCTGTCTGTGGCGGTTTAAAGATGAAGCTCTGTTGTAGGGGAAGGTGTCGTCATTGAGCGACTGTAGGAGGGTACAAGATGACTTAAACAACATTTCCAGTTGTTGTGATGAATGTAGGAAAACGGAAGTTAGAGCAGATGAGTAGGGAAAACAAGCCCGTAATATTCGAATAGAGCGTTACCAGTATGCTGCTTGACACAGCTGCTTAGATTAAATATTTGAGAGTAACGCTGCAAAGCGATACGAAATGGAAGGCGTATGTAAGGATTGCAGTAGGGAAGGTGAATGGCGGACTTCTGTTTATTGGGGGAAGTTCAGGAAAATGTGGGTCATTTGTACAGGAGATAGGGTATGTAACACTAATGCTGGTGTGTTTGGGATCCCCATCACCTCGGATGGTAGAAGTACATCGAAGCTATTCAGAGGTGGTCTGTTAGATTCTATATCGGTAGGCTAGAAAAACACGCAAGAACTACGGAGAAGTCTCCGGTAATCTAATGGGAACCCCCTGGTGGGAAGGCGACATTCGTTTCGAGAAACACTATTGGCAAAGTTGAGAGAATCGGCAGTTTAAGCCTACTGGAGAACCGATTCTATTGCTGTCAACAAACGTTACGCGTAAGGACAACGAGGGTAAGAAGAGAAATGAGGGCTCGTAAGGAGGTATACAGACAGTCATTTTTTTGGCTCGCTCTGTTTGTGAGTGGAACAGGAACGTAAATGACTACTAGCGGTACAAGGTACCCTCCGCGGCAGATGTAGGTACCGAATCTGTGGTGCAGCTGTCGTGTTTGACAGAGTAGCGAGGGAGTGGCAGTCCCATTCTTGTGACTACTAATAAAAAAGCTGTTTCGGAGTCAGGTATTGTGTGGAGGGTGACGAAACGTCCGTCAACACATGACCAACGAATACTGCTTGCACAAAAAATTTTGCATAAATGTGGGGTTGGTATTAGTTTTCCTATTATCTTCCAGATGAACAGCAACTGTTTACTGGAGCCGGTTTTTTGTGACGGTCTGAACACACGACAATTTGCTGGTATCACCCTAAATAATTTGTCAGATCCTTCCATAACAAAAGCTAGCACTAGTAGCACAGTGGTAAAAGCGTTCGGACGAAACAATTATCTGAGGGAGCACTTTAAGCCTGGTGGTTGCAGGGTCGGGCTGCATTTGCGGAAATCTGTGTTGACGTTTCATCACAGAATGTTTTCCTGTCAAAATAATTAAGATTCAAAATAAAGTTCAAGTTGGATGATCAAGTAGCAAACAGCTTAACTTTTTGTTAATGTAATGGCCTGGTGCTCTTAAACTGTTCTAAAGACAGAACAGAAGTGATTATATCTTAGAAGTTAACCAAGTGCGTCCCGCATAACCGTTAAAAAATAAAAATTAAAAAAAACCAAAACGTCTTATCTATGAATTTCTTTCCATTACTGCACCATTTTACATACTTGTAAGCAGAAAGCACTTTCTGAATAATTAACGTGCTGGAAACATCGAATAACAGGCTTAAGTCACTACTTTTACATAAGTGCTATTTTATTTATTTAGTTATTTATTCATTTCAAAGTATGAAAAGTGATTTTGTTGCGAAGCCAAGTTGTTTCTTTCATCGTGCATTTGGTTCTAAATTTTCTGCACTCGTCATTCTGGATATCAACGTTACCTTTCAG
Organism: Schistocerca gregaria; assembly: GCF_023897955.1. Classification (NCBI taxonomy): domain Eukaryota; kingdom Metazoa; phylum Arthropoda; class Insecta; order Orthoptera; family Acrididae; genus Schistocerca; species Schistocerca gregaria. The sequence continues at coordinate 102,480,282 of NC_064920.1, forward strand.
AGACAAAATCGAAACCGTTCATACGTCACAACTGAAGTGTGGCGGTCTCTCACGCCATGCTGTCATCCCGTGTTTGAAGATTGGTTCAAATTTTCTTCAGCACGAGAATTCAAAAGTCATTCAGTTACACGTCGTCCTCCTTCCTGCTGAAACTTCTGGGGTCCTTTGCGGCGGTTTTTAAGGTGAAATCCATTCTACCCACGACGGCGTAATAGCCCAAAAGATTTTTTATTGTGGAAGGAGCAAGTTGTTTCCACAATTTCTGTTGGAATCGTACAGGTATCATCCTAGGTCCAGGTTGCTCTCCGCTCCTGACTGATTTTAGCTGATTTTCTATTCCTAGATCACTTACGTAAATATGTGACAGTCAGGCGTTTATTCGGGGATTGAAAAGAGACTTGTACTGAAACAAATTCACAAGGTCGAATAAACAAGTAACTTCTGTCAGTTTACGGCCTTTAGTTGAGCTCTTCATCTAATTACGTGGTACATCAGTTGTGATAACTAAGTATACGATATTACGTACCTAATGTGCAAGTAATTAAGAATTTACCTGTCATTACGTTACTAGCACTGGTAATGCAAAAGGAGCAACAGTGTTTGTGCCTAAGGAATTGTCTGCTATTGTTTGCGAACACCAGTAAAACTTTCAGTTAAAGCATTTCTCATGGAAACAAAATAGCAGCCGCCAGGTGGAATGCTACTACACCAGCAGCAGGCAACAAGCAGTCAGGGAACTTGGCGGTGCCGGTGAAAGGTAGATGGCAGGATGATTCATCGCTAAATCGTCCACGTTAGAGTCCTCCAACGTTCAAAGATATTACAGAATAATGAAGACAAGACACATTCAAAATAGCGTTCTGTTTCACATTGTGTTCTTCAGAGAACGAAAATGCTTTAACTTTACTGTTATCATTCATCAACTGGCTTGTTTTTAAATGTGTTTTACATCACGCCAAATTATTTACGGTTTAACTGCTAACACAGTATCTCAAAGGAGTTCAAATAGTGTGAAGGACCGGAACTAATGAACGACTCAAGCCCCCAACTTTCCACTTATTTCTTTCTCGTCATTCCTAACTTCACAGTTTCGCGACGATGTTAAAGGAAAAACTATATATTTGAAGCAAGCTAAATATTACAATTCAAAAAATGGTTCAAATGGCTCTGAGCACTATGGGACTTAACTTCTGAGGTCATCAGTCCCCTAGAATTTAGAACTACTTAAACCTAAATAACCTAATGACATCACACACATCCATGCCCGAAACAGAATTCCAACCTGCAAACGTAGCGATTGCGCGGTTCCAGATCGTAGCGCCTAGAACCGCTCGGCCATCCTGGACGTCTATTACAACTCAAATGAGATATTTGATAGTAATAAATTAACATATTTGAGTGAAGGATGTTATTCTCGCAGATACGTTCAGTCTCGTTGTGTGACATGTTTCAATTCCCATGAATTCTTCAGTGGCATCACCTCCGTGCAGAGTAGCACGTTGTTTACTGTGCAGAGGATAAGTAGTACCCATGTCAGAATTTCTCGCACCCGTGCCGAATGCAGTAGAAACTGCTTTTGCTGGCTCACAGTCCACCTCAAATCTGTACGTGTAGAGGTACAGGAGACTTCAGACACTTAATGTGACTGGACGGAATGGATACGTTGATAATTCATTACTCATATTAGAGAGGAATGGCGTTCAAACCTCAATCCGAACATCCATTGTTCTGATTTCCTGAATCATTTATGGAGATTTCCAGTGTGGTACCTTTGAAACGCCCACTGGTAAGTTGATAGCACATCCTTGGCCGTTTGGGAAGTGTGCTACATCGATAAAGACTTGGATTTTGACGAAACGTTAACTTATAATCTCCATTTTCGCATCAACACCCTCAGATACAAGTCAGTATATAAGGTAAAGAAGAGGAAAGGGAATGAAGTAGACAGTGGGCATTTATCAGACACTTTGTACCAGCAACTGGTGAAAAAGAAAATTCTGAACCTAGCGGTAGGTTTGCTAGGTTTTGGTTTTCATAGGCCCATGACGCAGGCTTCATAGAATTCGTAAGCTATCGCAAAGACAACCGATAAATGACACCAAATAAGTAGGTATACAGAGTAAGGGGGCTAAGTCATACACTCCAAATATGTTGTTTTGTCCGAAAACTGGTTTCAGCTCTCTGTGCAACTCTATCCTGTGCAAGCGTTATAATCTTCAAATATTACTGAAACTTGCATCCTTTTTAGTCTCTTTACTGAATGCAGAATGAAACAGTATACTACTGAGGTGCGGTTATCGCAGAGTTAGAGCGCACAAGTGGCGAATTTCCTGATGTTCACTGATGATTTTTAACATTTATAGTCGTCGATATACGACATTGATTTTGTTTTTCGAATGGAGATAAAAACATTTTTGTGTGACATTTGTAAGGAGCTCCTACGAAAATTGAATGTCAAAGCTAAGCGCCGCAAACCACAGTCCCCATTTCAGGACAAGAAGCTCCACAAACGTCAGCTCTGTTACACAAAATTGAAGCAAACAAGTAATTCATGTGTGGGTCCTCTCTTTACCTGTTCGCTTGAAGTCCAGCATTCTGTCTTCTGTTTTTGCTGATAGGGCTATTCAGACGTTCACAATATATAGGATGGTCGAAAAAGTGAATATCATTCAGATGCCGTCAAAATATTAGAGTAGCGGTGCGGTTGTAGGCTGAAGAGCATCCAGATCGTGACAAGCATTCACGACCTGCTTTTGAAATTGTTCTGGAAACGGCAACTGAAAAGAAGAAAATCTACGTTGACTCCAAGAATGGATAAACACAACCGTCATGGTCCAGTGACGTTTGGTACGCGTTTTTCAAGACCCGCATTATTGGCCCGTGTTTCATTGATCAGAATCTAAATACACTCAAGTGTCTAGAGCCGCTATTACTTGCTACTGCCGCAGTTACTGGAAGACATCCCGCTGGCATAAGGCAGTCAGCGTGGCACCAACATGTCGGAACGCCCTAACGCGAGGACACCTTACCAACCATATGGCGAGCATGGGTGCACGTTACAGAGCTTCCACGGCTGTCCGTGGTGATCGCGCACTTTATTAAAAACCATGACCCTCCTCCCCCCCTCTTTACAACGACCATGGGAACGTCATAAATCGCAGATATTTCTGTGTAACTTTTGGCTTTGAATAGAAGTCTTTCCTGTCTATCGCATTCCATATTTTTTTCAGTTACCTTTTGCACTATACCATACCAGTTCGTTCTATGTATGGTCGAAGTTTCATAGAGCTATTTTACTTCTAGGAACAAATTATGAGGAACTTACTTTCGTCCTCAAAGTTAGCACTCCAGTGTATATTCGTGCCTTCATTGGAAAAGAACTTCTGTAACTAAAATATTCCCCACTCTTTGACTGGTCGTTTTCATTTTACAAATATACCAGCTATGAAATCAGTGTTTCTCATTCCGCTTCAAAATTTCTCTCCCCTTAAAACTCTTCCTTTAGGATGCATACAGTAATGTAGATTTACTATTAATAATCCATTGTCTCTTGCAAAGTTATTTTCTAAACTGCCCACAATTTTCAACAGTCGCAATTGTTGTAACTTGTTCCCAGTCTCACATAAGTATATTCAATTTGACGAAATTATTTACTATCTAATGTTTACGTGTGATGTTATTTCGAACAAATTAAGAAACGAAAGAAATTTTTTCTTTCAACTCTAATTTGTTTTTATTTTTATTTTGTTGTTACAGTATTTGGATCAACATGGTCCCGGTAATCGCTGTACTGTTTAAGTACTAATGTATTAAAAACGATCAAAATTACGAAACTTTTCCTTCTTTCCCCTTTCACTATTACTGTAACACTCCACAGTGCAGTTTCATTTGATGATATCTTTCACGCAGTGAAAGGCACTATATAGCCGCGCGGGATTAGCCGAGAGATCTTAGGCGCTGCAGTTATGGACTGTGCGGCTGGTCCCGGCGGAGGTTCGAGTCGTCCTTCGGGCATGCGTGTGTGTGTTTGTCCTTAGGAAAATTTAGGTTAAGTAGTATGTAAGCTTAGGGACCTTAGTCCAATAAGATTTCACACACATTTGAACATTTTTGAAAGGCACTATAAGGGCACAATACGAAAGCGTGATGAGACTTTTTAGCGCACTAGTTATGTCTGTCTGTTTGCATTTCAGGTGTCCAGTTGTATGTGGAATGACCACTTCGTAACTTGGGTGCTTATCTTTGTAAAATTACACTTGGATAAAATCACTAGCCTACCACTATCCCACAGCCATTTCCACCTAACAGAGTTTATATGGGCCAAGATTAAACAATTAATTGCCAAGAGTACTAACAAATCACACGGACGAACGCTTAGTAGCCTACTTCACTGCCTATCAGACCTTTGTGTGTCACATTTATCTGACATGATCCATAAATCATACTTAAAAAGCGAGAATAAGATTTCTTACACAATTTATGGTTTTTTTATCATCGTACGACGAATAACACATGATTTTTCGTACATAATTGCTGCAGATATCCTAGTCAATACATCCAGAACAATTTCAGAAGAGACACTTAAGACTGACCCTAGCGAAAGTAAGATAATCTTCATTCTCTAACGCTGTTCGTTCGGTATCATCAATACAGGTATAATCGCCATACTGAAGAATATACGATGGTGGATGTACTAACATTTCTAAGTATCTTACTAAATGATATACAGTAAAGGAATTAGTGTGGTATATTGCTAAGCCCTATGCTCAAAATTCTCTTTTACGATTGGCAGTTTTTGTATTAGAAAAGACATTTGATTGTTCGTGCTGCAGGAGCACATACCAAGGATGAAGGTCCCGTGATGGTCGAAGATCTGACTAATCGACGGGGTCCGGCGGCATCGAGTCGGCTGTGCTGGTTTCATATATAAAAATTTTCTTTTACGTTCGCGTTAAACACTTGATGAATCTAACATTCTATAATCTCCTGTAGTGTCTCGAGACCGTTTTAACATCGTGAATTTGAATTGTACTACCCTTTTAAGTTTTAGTGAGTTCGGCAGAAAAAAATAATCGGCGATCGTGTTCAGGAGAGATTTTCGCAAATTCGACCTGACCTGCCAACTACTAATCTAAAGGTGAACTAATTTTGGCGGTTGTCTCGTCAGAACTTTTTTTTATCTCTGCAGAAGTTTTTATTGGCTGAAGTGTCTGTCACATTCTCTAAAATAACAGTGGCAAATTATAATGTGTGCAGCCCATCACAAGACACCAGCGTCCTACAGACAGATGCAGTTATTTTGCAAGAGATAACAAGAAAACTGCTCCCTCTTTTCTACGTAAGCATTGAGTTGGTTTTCTCTTTGCCATATGTCAGCAGTGGTTATAATTACTCTCCCTTATTCGAACATGATACCAGTTGCCACATAATAAGTGTCCCTTGTTTACAGCTTTCTTATTTGCCGCGAGAGAAGTTCAGCAGCCCCTCATTACTCTGGCCGCTGCACTCGCTCTCAGCTCTGGAAGACACGTCTCCCTTATCACCTGGCGGGATCAGAGAGGAGGTGCCGACCAGCCGCTTACCTGCGGTGCAAACTGCGTGGTGCGCCCAAGAGATTCAAGAAATAAGGAGCTGACGCCGTCTCCGCCGCTAATGGGAACATTCGTCTTTCGTCGCACCCCGTGTTACAGAATGCTGTTCCATCAAATTCTTGTTTTCACCAGAGCTGTAATTGGTAAAGGTGACAACACTACTCGTACCGCTGAATTCTGTTCAACATGGCCGCACGGAGTGGCCCCGTGGTTTAAGGTGCCATGTCACGGATTGCGTGACCCCTCCTACGGGAGGGTTGAGTCCTCCATCGGGCAGGGATGTGTGTGCTGTTCTAAGCAAAAGTTAGTTTAAGCAGTGTGTAACTCTAGGGACCGATGACCTCGGTTGTTTGGTCCCTTAGGAATGCACACATATCTGAACTTTTTTTGTTCAACATGGTGTCACAGCACTCTTTGGGCAAGCATTCAGTTTGTTTCACAGCTGTACAATACTGGTATTGTCCGCCGTTTCGAGTAGTTTTAGTGGGTTCCGCTATATTTTAAGTTCTATCCGCTGATAAAAAAAAATCGAGTAGTTGTTGCTTTTTGTTTCTCAAGGAAAATTTCCCAACGGTTTCCTGTCGGTCTCAAGTAGCTTTTTCTACAGTAACAAATAAAGGGAAATTTGCTTGTGACAGAATGGTAAAAATAATTCACTTGTGCGATATCAGTCCTTGATTGCAATTATGCTACGCCACATTGTGTCTGACATGGGTGATGATGTTTGGTTCGTTTGGCGCTCAACTGCGCGGTCATCAGCGTCCTACCAATTCCCAACCATTGCTCAGTCCAGACTCGCAATTTTCTTGAATGATGATGAAATGATCAGGACAACACAAACACCCAGTCATCTCAAGGCAGATGAAAATCCCTGACTCCACCGGGAATCGAACCCGAGTCTGACATGGAATGAAAGTGGAGAAATGAACTTCCTTGGTTCTGTTTTTCTGTTTTCAGCTGTTATGCTGAGAGAGTGGAATTTTTTAGGGGTTCGCAATAAAATGAATGATCCCTGAAAGTATTGTAACTACCAAACAGCGATAGAGATTTCTCGGAGAATGTACGAAACACTGACATTCCAAGTGGACTACGTCATGTTCACGTGGACTAGCTTTATGTGTTGGACATGCTAGTTGTGGCGTCATCTGGCCGAATTTTCTTTATTGTTTCATTTGGGTGTCCTTTCAGTGTACAATCAGCAGTATTGTAAACGAATTCGATCACCAAGCTACATCTGAATCCTAACAACCTGTACATTGAATCACATGTTCTTTCGCCCTTTCGTCTTTTGTTTTTATTCATATTGTCCACTCAGATGTTCTTTATTTTCAAGAATCCCCTGAATATCATATTGTCACAGGTTTTAATTTATTGTTTTTTGTTGACATTCACTTTTGTTGTAAAATTGGGAAGACTGGTGATAATTAATACGAAATCACATTAAATTGCATTCACAACCAGTTTCGAATTCTTCTAGTAAAATTACCTTGTTACGGATACACAAACTGTTGTGAGGAACAGATACGATATTCCGCATGTCCAGCACCCTCTATTTGGCATCGTATGTGTGAACGAAAATTCTCTGCTGAAACCATTCACCTCTAAAGGATCTGTGTCCTAATTGTTACTGGATTCTGCTTGTTGTTTGACATAAGTAGGCGCCAGTTGTAAGTTCACGGATCAACCTATACATGACGATATTTTGCCTTTATCTCTGTCTGTTCCTCCATCCATTTTGTTTGTTAATAGAAAGTACAACCTGAGCGACAGCAAGGAGCACATACTCACGCTACATGGTAAACAGTAACAACTGCCTGTCATCCATTGCTGCCACTTCAAAAGCAACATCACAATATTTTTAGCTCAGGCCGATATAAAGTGACCACCATTCGATTTCAACGCAGCTGTGATCGTATATGCACCACAGGCAAAACACTCACGAACAGTCGCGTGATCGAATACGATGCACATGGTGAAAGCGGAAAATCGATGTGTATTAAATATGATGCAACCGGCGGTGAAAGTGTTAACGTAAGGCTGGTGCGCGATTGAAATTCGTTTCTCTTCTTCTTTCTTGTTACAGGCCTATAGATAGTTAGAAACTATGACAGCAACGCACTGGACGAAACAATAACACCAGAACATCTTACATTAAATAATGCATATCCAGTTTGTATCGTATGATTCAAAATCAATATGTTGTTTCGGCTACTGTGGGAGTCAGCACCGACTCATACTAGGAAGGAGAGAAGTTGCTATGGGATCCCAAATAATGTGTACATAACACTTGTATATTAAAAGAACACTTTATTTCTAAAAAACGAAAGAAACGTAGCTTAACTTCTCGTTACGAGGTGGATCCTGTGCCTCCTACATGCAGTTATGCTTACACACTATGACTACTCACGGAACGTCTTCCTATTACTCAGTACTGATGCTCTTGAAGGCTGCGACCGAGCTGGGCGCGACCAGCGATGGGCGGCTGGTTAAATCAGCGCTGACAGGGGCCACTGAACTTTTCTGTTTCCGTGGGTGTCGCGCTGCCCGCTCGTTCCAGTGGCCCGCGGGCCTGCGCTGGTGGGTGTGCGGTCGATGCTTTAGGATTGCACAGAAAATATATTATGAATTTCACTACAGGACGACTAGATCATGTGTAATTTCATTTGGGTGATAGGGGAGCTCTGAGCCCTCCCTTTCCCCACGTCTTTGTCTCACATATTCGTGAAACTCGTCTGTTTATTCCAGTAAGTGAGGAGAGACTTTGTAACTTCCTTTACAGGATAGTTCTAATCTAACCTAACCACCTCGATCTTCCAAGAACTGATGAGGGATATCGTGTAGTTACCAAGCTGTTGGCTGATGTCGGGCAACTTATAATGGTCTGGCGACCATTATAAGTGCCACTGTCAACGCATCGTTCGTCTCCGGCTAAAATGTTCAGACATAACAATTCACGTCTTGAGTATTCCTTGAAGCCTTACTATACTGTCTACGTTTTCGGCTTATCCGTTCTAGTAGTCAAGGTGTACGGTTTTCGCTGTTTCCATTTTGTGGTTCTTGAGACATAGGTGAATGGAGTGTTGCAAAAACACAAAGCCGAGACGACTGTTTGACAGCTGAGTTTGTAGTGCTGACTAGCGCCAGTGGGGTGTAGAATTCCGACTCCGGCTGTGCGCCCTTCAGGCAGGCATTGCGTGGGTGGGACAGCGGCGCCTGCTGCTACTGGTCGGCCGCTGGGCCAATGGCGGCGCCCTCCGTCTGACGTCACAGCCGTCCACGCGGCGTCCTGGCTCTCTCCAGCGCCGCCCTGCAGGCGTGTAGCTGTCCCAGTGGTCTTTAAAAGGCTGCTGTGTGCAAGGGAGAGAGGGAATACACTTCGTACACCTTGGCGGAAGTTCCCGAAGGTGACCGATGTAATTACAGCTGACTGCGCACTTCCCCACTGCCACGCGGCTGCCACTCACTCGCTCTCACTCGCCCGTAGGCTACGAATTTGCGATGTGCACATGCGTGATGTCCTTCTATACCACCAGAGTACGGGACACTTTATTGGAATGATGAATAACAAACATAGATAAAAACTTTTTTTCGTTATACGTCAATAATACATAAAATATTTATTCGGTCCGTTATTCATTTACACAATAAAAACAGTTATTCGTCATCTGTGAGCAATTAGCCTTACAAATAACTGATAAATGTGAAATATAGTGACGTGTATTGCTCAAATTCTTTGTCGTTTGTTAACCTAACGAACTCTCTGTCGCTTTTAAATTAGTTTTCAGAACAACTATTCTTCGAAACATCTCATCAGACAGCTTATTTGGTTTTCCCCGATTTACTATCGTCACTTACTAAAGAAGGTACGTTCTGTACATGTAAGAAGAATACTGGTGTGTTACATCTCCTGAAATCGTCTTCATCTCAGGATAACTATTGAAGACTTTTCAATCATTTGCAGCATGAATAGAGATATAATTAGTTCTGCCATAGTGTTTGGCAAATAAGTCTACTGTGATTCCACGTCAACTTCAGGTCCTAGATAACGATGGAAATAAATTTTGGTTTTACATCATAATATCATTTGAAACTCGTGACTATCTTCAACATTTCTTTAGCTATTATAATTACGTCTGTAGTTTGCTGTAAGGATCCCTTCGTCGCGACCGCAATACTTGTGAACTACTTGTTTTTAAAACGTCGGTAAAGCATTGCCACAATAACTTCAGTTGGCATAGGAAGGTGAAAAACTTCTCCCAATAATCTTTTGACACTTTCTCGATTAAAAATTGTCAATGTACTACACTATTACGAACACGTTTTATGTGCTGAAACCCAGAGTCTTTTCTGAATTTTTTCAGCCTCAAAGCTTTACGTAACTGCATAGGCGCATATCAGATCGGAAAACTGTTCAGTCCCCTGACCCAAAACTTATCACTTTCGGATGACTCTGAATGTACAGCACCACTCCAAAAATGTTAAGGAGCACTGCAACGCTTCTGTAGGCATCGCGTATGTCCTTGCCTACCTCCGACCTTTGAATCGACTTATAAATCCAGCTAAATGGGGACCTACACCTCAATATGCTCCCCAAAACACAGTGGTACTCCACTTGACGTTTCTCCCTTTGTTAGAGGTGAATAAAACGACAAGCAACAGGCAAAATATCTTAGGACCAACACAGAATCGTACACCAAAACCTTAACTTTATCTTTTTTTTAATGAATCTGTGTGGTTCCAGAGACGTTTTAAAGTTTTAAACATTTTTTTGACGCTTATATGCACACTGAGCCAAGGAATGAAAATTTATACCAAGTTCAGGATTCGAACCCAGCTATCTTTCTCACTAGGTAGACGCATTAACCACTAGGCCACTCTGACAAAGTGGCTTTGCGTAATCGCATGCATTACTCTCCTAGTAATAGTTGCTTGGGTGTTTGTATATGCATCATAGAAGTTCGAGACTTGAAAATTTCTGTGGAACCACTTGATTGAAGCAGCTATGCTCAGGTTTCAGACAGAATCCACTGCTCCTTTTCATGCTTTGGTGCTTCTCCAATACAGTTGGAGACACTTTCCAGTGCTGTTCATGTTCGGCAAAATACCAAGTGGGCTGAGGCGTGAATGGGAGTTAGAATTTAAAAGGGAGGCGAGCTGCGGTAGCCCATATAACTGTGCAAAGCCACTGTGCCAGGGTGGCGTAGTGGTTCGCGCATTTGCCCAGTGAGCAGGAGACACCAGTTCGAATCTTGGCCTTCGTACAAATTTTCATTCATCGCGCAGACAGCATATGGCATACATCATAAATCCTTTTTTTTTCTCCTGTGGGTCCTCCTTGCCCTCATTATGTGACATGATCTTCTAGCTTCTCCAGCTTTACGAATTAAAATAGCTTTCCTTGGCGCTCACTTAGCCACAGAGGCACGTTTGGTACAAACCATTAAAAAGTTTGTATTCACAGACAACATTTGATTAGCGAATTTATTTATTGAAATAATATATTTATTCGGATAATTCTGATAACTATTCAGATAGAAATTTACTCCGATAATCTCTGCTTACTATCAAACATTCCTTTCAGTGCCGTTAGTATTATCAAATTTAACGCGTCCTTATAATTCACTTGCCCACTTTACTCACAGGACCTTACAATTCTGAAGGATTAAAGTGTTTATATATATATGAAAGAAGTTGGCGTTTATAATCAGTTGTCACTCTCCTCAACATAGCCCTGTTTCATTTGTTGTGTCGAAAATATGTCTCAATGTCAGTGCTATTGTAGCTGCAGACTAAATGCGAGCATTCTCTCATTAGCTGTTCGTTTATGTAAATTTGCAGGTCAACAACTAAATCAACGACCTTCAGTAACACTCAGTATTCGATTATCAATTTAATGTTCGCTTTACATGATCATACTCAGTCTGGGCTGATGTTTGGCGAGTCTCAGGTACACAGTGTGCAGGTCGTCTTAACGTTCTCTTAATGAGTCTGTATTGCGTGGAGAAATTAAGTACCGTATGGACACAAAAGAATATTTGCGCTTCATATCGTATTTGATGGTTGCGTTTCATTTAGCAGTTATTTCTGCAGGAAGTTGAGATTAACCACTGAACAACTTCTGTTTCAGAATATACATGTGAATTTCCTTTCCTTCGCAATTTCTGCATACACCAATACTGGATTAGAAACTAATGGCACTTTCAGTGCGTCAGATGCTGTTTGACATTCTGCTAACAACGTAATATCAGTTCCATTTCACAACAATCGATTCAAGGTTTCCACAATCCGCATGAAATTATTAATTAATTTGTAATAATAATTGCACAAACCCAGGAACATCTCCAGTTGATTTGTGGTCTGTAGCACTGCAATGTTCTGGATTGCCTCTGTCAGGTGCTAATCACTTGGACAAAGTAGTTTACCTTCATTTCTGCAAAATGACACTTGCCTATGTTAAGCTTTAGACGTGCCTGCTGAATACGTCTTCCATAAATTTCATATGTTCTGGCATATTCTTCGAGAATACGGCGATATCGTCCACGTACACCATGCAAGTTTCAGTTTTTAACCACATATAACACATTCTAATAACCTCCAGAATGAGGCTGTCATGTTTTTGAGCCCAAACGGAATTTTTTGCACTGTTAATGTTTCCGTGGAACCGTGAAAGCCGTCTTCGTTGTTTCTTCTGGAACCACTTACTGCTGGCAATATCCACTTCTCAGATTCATTCTCGCATTATGTGTGTCGAGAAAACCTAGCCCAAGAACTGCTGAATACCGTAAATCCATGTATGGTAACACACCCACTAGTCTAGAAAATCTCTAGTTCCGATACTGAAACTGAGCGGTGCCGTACCCAAGGACTCGTCTTTGCTATCAGCCACTTCATGCAGTTTGTCAGGTGAGGACTTGAATCTGCTCCAGTCTTCAACGTCCAGACTGACGACTGAATCTGTGCACCTGTGTCAACAAGAAATTTGAAACATTTCTACCTGAATCTACCTGATCAGAATCTACCTGAAAAGTTTTCTACCGATTTGTTTCACTTGTGAGAATTGGGACCATCTGTAGGGAACGAAGCAGGGAATGTGGGGTCAGCGAGGCGCAGCTTCGATGTATCCCATCCTATCCCAGCACGTCTGGAGGCCATCGAGGGGCAGCAGTGGATGCCTGAGGGATCTGGACAAAGATCTATCTCGAAAGTGGCGGCAGGGAGTGCTCAGTTGACTGGAATTCATGGAATATCGATGCATGCTTCAGCCGCTCCAGTCAGCCGGATGCAGTGCTGGCGAGGGTGCGACAATAAATACTTGCACGGTGGGTGGGAAATAATGAGACGGCAGCGCGCGTCCCGGCGTGGAACACTCGCCGCCGCCAGACAGACGTCATGGGCGCGCGAGAACAAGACGTCTGCCAGTGAAGCTGTGACGGCGCCACTGCCCGCCACGTGTTTGGAGGTCGGGGACGGAGCGGCTGCTTTCTGATGCAGCACCGCCTCTCTCTGCAAGGAACACAAACCCTTTCTCTACACAAACTATCCTCACAATTTGTTACGAGGATGCATCAATTATTTGCATTTTTTTTCTGTTTTGTAGCATTTGCGTATCTTTAACTTTATCAGTAACGTAACTGGTTCAAAAAAGCCCGTTTAGATTTCGTATGTTGTGTCAGTGTCTTCATCTACGTCTAGCACTTATATTACCTTCAACACTTGTTGACTGTATTCCAACTCTCTTCCACTAAAATTTTTGTCCTTTGCTACTATCTTTACGTCCCGTAAGCCCTAAGCACATTTTCCGTTACTCTACCACTATTACCAAATATTTACCAGCTAGGACTCACAGAAGAGACATAAAAGATCCAATGAAGAGCTGCACCTTTCGTCACGGTATCGTTTAGTCGGCGCGAGGGCGTTACACAGACGCTCAACAAACTCCATTGGCAGACGCTACAAGAGAGACGTTGTTCACCATGGAGAGTTCTGCTATTGAAATTTAGAGAGATCCGTGAAGAGTCAGGCAACATGTTACTTCCTCCCGTATACATCTTGTGAAATGACCATGGCAAGAATATTCTAGAAATTAGAGCTAATACGACAGCGTGCCGACAATCGTACGATAAATATCCTCCGCCACTTACCATCACGTACCTTGCATATTACTGATGTAGATGCATATGTACATAGTACAGGAGATTCTAGGAAAGACGCTGATTGCAACATAACAAATTACCAAACTGTGCACTTGAAGATGTCTTGTAGGAAACAAACTTACGCTAAGACTCAATTTTCAGTTTCTAACACAGAATGGAACTAAAACTGACATTTTGATTACCGAAATGGGCATATGATTAATTAGTCTAAACAGTCGAAACTGAGCTGTTCAGGCAGATGTTAAGGTGTCATAACAAGCCCACTTTCAATGTCTTGTTCAAAAACGTCGGGCTGCTGTATTTTCCTATGGAACAGAACCGGAAATAATTGATAGCCTAATTTTTCTAATTTGTTTATATTCATTAGCTTATGACATACGACGTTATTCTGTTGTTACTTTTCCCATTCTTAAAGAGTATTTTTAGCTCAAATAGAGCAGTTCGGCCAAAGTGTGGCGTAAGATCGCGAAAATCTTGTCTATCCCTGCTCTAGGCTCTGAGAATTCTGAGACTGGCCATTCTATATATATTTTCTTGTATGTCACGTGTTTTCAACAACATAAGCTTATTCCAGAGCGTTAGCACCCTTCGCTCACGTAATATAAGAGAGAAATGCCATCTGCATTTCTGTCGCACTTTTTTGATTCTTGTGCAGAGCAGCGTGCAGTATTTCCCATTTTCAATAAGCTTTCACAAGAATTAAAAAAAAATCTCTGCAGTAATCTACGTACTTTCCCGATTTTTCATGGCTCACCACTTTTATTCTGTCGGAAAGGTCCTGGATAAAAATTAAGTAGATTACTATGTTGTTACTTTTTATTACGCTAAATATTACTCAAGAGCTCATGTAAGATTTGTCTATTATTAACGTTCCTGATGTTAATTTGATGTACTGATTTGTGCCATGAGCATGGAGATTAGTACCTCCGTTTAGTGCTGCGGAACTAGAGGTGTATAATAAAATTAAAATAATCAAGTGATTGCATTAATTTAACGTAGATGAGGATTCGACTTGACTGATCGATTTTACAGTTTCTATCCAGTTTTTCTTCCTGTTTTAATGTTTGTTTATTTCTTTGGTTTCTTTCCTTCGGGCGTCGAGACGTTATCAACAATACAGGGACCTCTTCAACGGCCCACGCCGTAGCTTAGCAAAGGTTTGAAACGAGCTGAATGGCGAGCAAGACGACTGTTCGTGTCTCCATTTAGCAGTCTTAAAGGAACTGTGAAACGCGGTAGGAGCAAGGGGAAGTGACAGCAGACTCTGGTGAGCCAGCAAATAGCAACTTATTTCTGCCAAAGAAACAGACATCGAATCGATTGCAACTTTTTGCGGATGCATAACATTGTTGCATTCGTGTATGTTTAATGAATCAGTAATTTAATTCTGCAAATTACTCGTCCAACTATTTATAACTGTTTGTTTGAGGCAGTAGGAGAAACATTGATTTTGTGGATCTTGTAACTGCAGGAAGACCGCGCTACTACAAATTATAGATCTTCCCTCGAAACTGTGCCAAGTGTCGGCCGTATTCGCTCGCTTAGGTAATGATCGAGAAGGTTAGTACAGCTGTATGTTGTCTAGAAATACACGACTTCCATGGAACATCGGTAAGAAATAATACATGTTACAATAACTTTTGGACTCGTTTATAGATTAATTTCAGGTCGTGTTAATTTTAGTGTCCGATCCCACCTATCAACTTTTAGCGGTGACGTCCTGTGTGACATCATGAGTTAACGATGCGAAGGATGTAAGAGTACGGACGTAGGTCGTAAGTAGGCTGTTATTAAATGTTATTTGTGGTTGCCTTAGTAACCGACGTAAACCACAGCCTAACATACACAGCCGTGACAACACTACTGCGAAAATGGTTATTCATGTGACAGTTGTAACTAAAATAGCGCTCCTAGCGACGAGAAAGCAGCCGTAACGTTAACGTTTGTTTTAAATTTTTTCTACTTAATTTACGAAATACGTGCCTTATTATTATATTTTAGCGCTCCAGGCGTTAGTAAAATTATCGAGAGACATGAACAGTAATGACATAAATGTGAAAACATTTGATTCTGAGCCGTAAGCTACAATTTATTCTGTGAAGAAATAGTTTCGAGAATAGTTTCGAGTATGCGTATAATAGCACCTTATATTGCTGAAATCAAGATAAAATAAACCCGTGTCACATGGCCGCCCTATCAGTAAGCTATGTTACGTGCCTGTCGTGTGTGGGCCAGCTGGGATACCATCGGCAGAGCCTCGCAGATGTCAGACCCTGCGACTGCTGTGGGAGACGATCTGATGTATACCTGGCGAAGCACCCCCGGCTCTGTAACCTTCACATGAGGTATGCGAATCATCATTTGTCTTGAATATCTTCCTCGTGCATTTGAATTTTTATGTTTCCCCATAGTTGCATAGAGCTGAGACTGTACCGGCTGATAAGAAAATATGCCTCGGACTGGTCCAACTCTCATTCCACCTATTACTAATATGTTATCTGCTAATAATCCCTTATGTAACGTAGTGTGTACCCTACTTGTACGTAACTTGACACAGAAAATGGCACACTCTCTTTTTGTACAACTCGACTTGGTCTGTTACGGTAGCTACAAACAACTTTTCCACCACACACTGTAAAATGCCACAACGTGCCCCAGATCGGTTGTGGGTAATGGTTGTCGGTTTAGGTGGGTGGTTGGGGGAGGGGGGGGGCTTGTTTTTTGATAATGTTGCAGAGGACCTATTTCGTTGCAGCTGTACTTGAGTTGTAATATGTGACTGAGTTTCGTTTATTTTGTGGTTTTTATTTCTTGGCGGATTTTTTTAGGGGGGGGGGGGGGGTGTTTCGTAGGTTGTGGGTAGTTGGGCAGCTTTTTTTAGTGTGGGTCACTGGAGTGGGCAACATAGTGTGAGGCGCCGGAATTTGGTGGTGGTAGGTAGTTGTTTTCTTGTGTCTATTGTTCGCGGGTTATAATCTTTTTTTGCATTTTGAGGTATTTGTTCCACTTATCATACTTGTTTCATATTTGGCATAGTCAGCTCTGGTTAACTATATAGGTTAAGGGAAGCATCCGATTCCAGTCGTCATTTTAGGTGTTCCTTTTGTGACTTCGATATTTGCGGTTGACCTATATAGGTTAAGGGATGTCCGATTCCTATTTTTGTAGCAGTTGTTTTCTTTGGGGTATCGACAGTTCCAGTTAAGCTACCTAGGCCAAGGGAAGTGACAGATTAGTGTAGATTTCGAAGGTGCAGCGGAATTTTGTAATTTTTCGTGTTTTTGGGATTCTGGTGTGCGTTGTCTTGTTTATATTTAGCTTGACCCGACCCCAAAATCCCTAATTTGCCGCGGTTTTCCCGTTAGTTTGATAATATTTTTGGAGAGAGATGATATTGTCGTATTTATATGCATTTTCGTGTTTGTTGTCGTGTTTACATTGTGCCGTCATAGGCGCCATGCTGGAGGCATTGAGAATGGTCGTTTCCGCCACATTGAAGTAGTCATGGGTCAGAGCAGACGGCTGGAATCTGAAGCTTGTGTAATCCCAGTGTCTAACATTATATCTATAAATTGAAGGGGGAAGGTGTGGGATGGAGGGGTGGAGAAGAGTTTACAGCGGATTGTGATGTACACCTGTTGTGATTTGTTGAGGTTTGGTCTGTTTGGTAATTTTGGTTTAGAGCGAGGATCAATGAGACTTGGTGCCAAACGTTTGCGCAAAATGGGATGATTTCACTGTACTCGATATTATTTAAGAAAGCACTAACAATTTCTGTTCATATTCTCGTCGCTGGCTGGTTTATGAGTGGGTGGGGGCTTAAATTGCGCGTATTCTTCTGGCAATCAGAGCTTTCAGTTAAAACCTCTGGTTCGCGAGCATGCAATAATAATTAGCTTATTGAAATACTATGAAGAGAGCTTTTGGCAAGGATTTTTGATGATGAACTCCTCCTATAATGTATGAAAAGATCATGTGTGTATGTGTGAAAGTGAATGTGTTCCTGAAATAGTTTTGACTAGTGAGTTGTCTGCGTATGTGTCTTTTGAAGATATTCGCTTTTTAGGTAAGTTTCACTGTTACAGGAAGAGATGGGTTGTTCAAATCTTAGTATATTTCGGTGGGGCGTGGAAGTAAGATGGGGGTGGAAATCAGGTAGCTGTAATTTTATTTTTTGGATGCAGTGCACGAATGGGAGACGGGGGTGGGGGTAGTGGAGCTGAAGACAAGTCCTGTGGATTGCACTGCATACTAAGAATACCAAACTTAGGTTGCACTCTGCAGGTCGTATAATACGAGCTTCTCATCAATGTTTTTATCATACTTGACTCATAGATTTTAATGTTGCGTACTATTAAAACCACTAACTTCTCGCTGTGTCCCTCAGTTACATTGTTTTTTTAATTATTCTGAATAAGTTGTTTATTAGGTAGCTATAGTTTCGGCGTATGTCCCTATGGTTGCGTGACAGCCACGTTGGGTTTAAATGAGGTACTTAAATTTGCCATTGTGAACACGTCAATGGTAAAAACAGACGCCTTTTACCAAGAAGCTCAGTATTTCAGCAGTTCCATTTTTAACAAAGCAAATTTTTTAAAATCTTGAATAATTTAACTATGTTATCCCTATATTCGCCTGGGATTGTGGGTGAAAATAATACGAATAAGATATCAATTGCACCAGTAATACAAATGCAATGGTGAAAAAAAATTACGCAACTCAAATATAATTAGTCCGCACATAATTACAGATACGTCCAATCACATGAAAAGCTTGACAGAATTGTAAGATGAGCCACACAATTTTTATGTCCCTGTTGCATCAATGATTCACTGTTCTTAGTGGTAGACGGTTACATACTTCAGAGGGTTGAAAAATTCTATTCTTTCAAAATCAGAAGCGCATCAGTGACTTATCTATAACTTATTTATTCATTAATTATAACACATTCGGTGGTTAATTGTATCTAGTGGTAACGTGGGATGTTCAACTGTTGCTGTGCATTGTACGAATGTTGACTTGTTCCAAAAGCGGTTCCAAGTCTTCCAGTTGGGAGGTAGACGAATCCCGCACCACTACGTGCTGACAGGGTCCAGGGTTTTCATACACTCCAACAGTTGGTAACACCGCTCCCTCGGCATCTCGCGGCATCCAGCTCCACGTGTGTTCCGACAGAAATCACGGGCAAACATGAGACAAGAGGTGTAGCTGAGTGCGAAACATTCCTTAACGTTCCAGCAAAGATATTTCAACCAAAGGGGTAGAACTAATAATCTGAGAGTTTGCGACGGTCTTGTACTGACGTCGTTTGGTTTACGCATTCCGGTCTTACCTGTTACGTATTCAAATAAAAATAAGTAACCAAAGCGGTATGTAAGACGTGAAACTTTACTAAGAAACATTAAGTCAGAAACATCGTGAAATCCTGTCCGATCCATACTGCACAGGTCATCCATGTATCGGATTCGCGTAACGTGTATAGAATGAAATATGTAAATGGGACAGGACTCTGCCGCTTTTCTGGTATTGTAAAAAGTGAAAGAAGGTTGAAGTACATCATGTATTTGGTAAGCTTTTTATTGTTCCAGTTGGTATTTGTTAACAAAGGTGATCCCCGAGCAGCTACTCCTTCACAATGACATCATTGGCGGTTGAAGTCAGAATCTCGCTTTAAAAACAAAAATAGTGGTTAGCACACATTTTGAAGTCGAAGACGCTCTACAGACATTCTCGAATATTGTAATGTGAGCCCTCCCAGTTAGCCATGTGGTCTATCGCACTGCTTTCCGGAAGCGAAGGCGTGCGGTCCCCGGTACGAATCCGCCCGGCGGATTAGTCTCGAGGTCCGGTGTTCCGTCCCGTTATGTTGATGGTTCTTAGGCGGTTTTCCATCTGCCACGGCCAATGCGGGTTGGTTCCCTTTACATCGCCTCAGTTGCACTATGTAGGCAATTGCTGCGCAAACATTGTCCACACACACACACACACACACACACACACACACACACACACACACACACACACCACCACCACCACCACCAAGCAAAAATTTGGGGCTCTTTAGTCTAGGGAGCGGGGGTCCACTATTGGCCGAACCACACCGTAACCCTGGGTTTGGGGTGGGTGCGGCGGTGGGATAACTGGACGGCTATAACCTATTGTGGGGTTGTGAATCACTGAGGGCTACGGCGAGGACGAAGCCTCTACGTCGTTTCTAGGTCCCCAGTTCAGTTCAATACAATTGTAATGTGACGTAAGTGTGGGTCATATGTCTCACTCCGAAAGTAGAATTAAGTTCTTTTCTTTGTCCCGCTCATTGTCGCCTTCTGTACAGTATTACGAAGTTACGTACCTCTTAAGATCTGTCATACATACTTCACTATCATCTGGATAGCTAAAGATGATAATTGCGACAGAAAAGAAAGTTCATTGTATCACTGACACACTTCGTGTGTTCAATAATCTTCATTTATATGAGCGCACATTCTACATGGGCACGCGTATATATCATTCATCTTTTATCAAGTCCCTACGTGGCCACTGTCTCGACTTACAGAATATAGCAACACATCAAGTACAGTGACATCAAGATAGCACGTATTCTAGTCGATCATTTGAGCGGGTTCTTAATGGTTCATGACACACAGACCTGATTAAAGATCTCTTACCATAGTTTTGAAAACTTACTTTCAAAATAAATATCAACGATGTCACATTATCTAGGTTTAACACAGCATATTCCTAATCTTTACCACTGAAATAATGTGTCAATACAGTCTCACTTTTATTTTGTCATTGTCACACTAATAGAATGCGTATTTCAACGCGTAGCGATATTCCCTAGTTCGGTACAAAGTGCGTGTGGACTTACTGAACTTCTTTTCGGTGTGTTATCCTTACTTACACGAGTTCTCTCGAGTAATGATGGCTAACCTTATTCATGAAAAATGTCTGTGAACTGAACGACTTTCGTTTTCGTGACCTTCACCTCTTTTAATTATTTTACAATTTTTAGTGTACCAGACTACTACGATTACATATAAGTTCACTACTGGACAAATTCCGTTTCGTCTAGCGGATTACCTTAGAAGGGATGGGTGATGTTCATTGCATGTCTGTGACGGCATGGGTACTTACCACATTAAAAACTAAGTATTCTAACATACATGTGAATAAAATTGCGCTGAGAGTAAATTGTTGGAAATGTGTGGTAATTCTTGCACCCATAGCATGAAAGCGTGACTTAGTAGGTGGAAAACAAATCAAGTCAGCCAACAGCAGGAATACGGTACAAATTATTATATCGTCAATAAAAGAATTAGCAGCTAACTGTATGAAAGATAGGCTTATATGTGATTTTAAAATGTCGTCTGAGTAAGTTTTTTATCGGCTGAAAATATACTGTAGCACTGAAATGGTGCAGGAAAAATAGTAAAAACAACAAGAAGGTTTCTTTTAGCTCAGGAACTGTGTTGTAGTCTGACAAACTGTCATAGTATGTGAAATTCGACACCATCCGAGAATGTCGATGTGCACACCACGATTACTAAATCTATGTTCATTCACAATATTATGGGGAACCCTAGTCGATCTTTCATTTTCCAGGTTTGGGTTACAATCATATGTAGAACGACTGATGCATTTGTTCTTCATTGAACTTGTCGAAGTGTATATTCATTAATTAGTTCATAATGTCTCTTAACTACCGTTAAAACCGATAGTGTTTGTCTCACAGGTAACTAATACAACTTAGAAACACATAGGTGTTGAAACTATGCCCCGTTACTTACAAAATAAAAAATGCGGTCCCTATAAATTTGTAATGAACTCTCCTACTGCTCGGAAATGGGATTCTTGTGTACGTTATTAGGTCAGACAGATTAACTTCATGTTACGGTGTAGAGACATAACGATCGGAGGTGAAAATGTGCAATTACAAATAAGACACAAAGTTAAAAACAATTTTTTTTATTTAAATTAGTTACATGTAATAAAACATTATAAAATGTTCAAAAAAGTACAATAAAACGCATCATAAAATGTACAATAAAGTATAACAATGTGTAATAAAACGTAAATATAAACTGAGATCAGAGGTGGAGATCTTGTCACATCAGCTCTGGTGAGGCTCCGTCAAGAGGAAAAATTCCAGGCACCTGAAACATCGAAAGGGGGCGTATGAGTAATTTTCTTGTTACAGCTTATAATGAAACTTAGGCACGCCCGCTGAGCAAAACACTGTCTCATACCGAAAAGTAAACGCTTGACACATTCTATAAACCGATGATCCCTCAGCGCCTACTGTTTTTAGTTATACTTAATTACGTGGATCGGAAGCTGTTGTTGTAATTTAGCAGCTCATGCTAAATTTTCAGTCGAAGCATTTATCATCAAATTGGCAATCATCGAAAACAGAAGCTTTGATGCAGGGGGAAAGGGGGGGGGAACAACAAAGTAAACTGGGAGAGCCCACGCAACACACGAACGCGGACGTAGTAGTGAAAATTTCATGCATCAATTCTCACATGAGAATGGAGACAGATCGTAGCTTTGAGCATCATTAGTGTGGACCATATGTCTTACATTAGCACCGGCTGCGGGAAAATACGTACAACCCAAGGTGAACACAAGAAAACGCGGGTCAACCCAACTCCGTAGAAGCTAATTCCCAATTTAATAACGAAACAGAAACGTAAACAGCAACTTAGGGATTATCCACGCGGACCTTTTATACATAAAACAAAGCAAAGACCGATGGTGAGCATCGAAGTGCAGCCGGTGTGCCTCACTCAGACGTCAGGTCGGGTCCTAAAACAGCGGCAGAGTGATTTAGTCCTGCAAGCCAGCTAAAGAAACTTCGCAACGAGAGTTATTAGCACCAAGGCCTCAATTGCAATTTTGCTGCTTTTAAGCGAAAATGTCACAGGCTTGAGGCAACACACTGTGAACTACTCTGGTTAGCATGTCACGCGCGTGTTAAATTAGGTGATGTGAACGTTAATAGGACCAGCGACAAACTGCTCATGGATAGGTACCACCACAAGGACAAAGCGCTGACACCGAACGGTCCTTTTCACAAGAACAATTAATTTTCACCGTTGATACCCGCCTTGACACGTCCGAGACCAGTAATTGTTAGTTCATATGTTAATTCAGACGTCCCCGTCAAGTGCAAGCTCTGTTAGATGACCTAGGGCAACTAGTAGACCACGCAGCACAATGTCGCCCCCAGAGACTTTGCGACTATTAAAAGCCGATTGAAGGTGGACGTCATCGGAACGCGATGTAACCGTCAAATAATGATGCGGCAAGATGACGCCACTTAACGTAGCATAGTGTTGAATGGTGATAGGTAATACGGTATCATCCATGACACAAAAAGTGTAACTATATTACCAGAATTAGGGACAACCGATGACAAAGTTTACTTGTGCCAAAGTAGAAAAACTGGTTAATTATATTCTTTAAAAAGTCTACCATACGAACTGCTGAGAAGTAAAACAATTGCAAAAACAACGTGCAAGCATTTCAAAATATCGATATTTTTGTTAGAGAGATAATATATACATCCAAATGGGTTTAACAGCCTTCACATGTCAGTATATGCAACATGTTTAGCTTAACCTCTCGGGCATTCTTTTTTCAGCGAATGCCTAATAACGTCAGAAGCAACTCCATATTTATCCTAAAACGGGACTCATTTTTTATCACTGTTGACAAGAGATCATTTAACGAAAAAAGTTAATAGTAATGCCTGACATCAATAATGGAGGAAGCGCCCTTTGCGTAGTTTATTAAAGCAAAACAAAATTTAAAAATCCTTCAACGCCTAAACGGGGTTTACATAACTTAGATGGCTATGTAGTTTCCGTTGTAACAATCATATTCGGATCAAATTTTGTATTTATGGGGGTCTACAGCCTCCAGATGTTAGATAAACATAGTTTGTGGTAGACTGCAATGTGATTTTTGTTTAATCATGCGAGTAGCTAATTTCGAGTACCTGCGTTGTGAAGCCGCTGTAAAACCATCGTGGAAAAGCGCTACATTTTCTGCATACGTCACGATGTATAAATACCACTTTCCACACCACACGTTAAGGTAAAACATTAGTGCTTAAATTCCTTACAACAACATGGTAACTGCTTGCAGCTGCTAATAACCATGTAATTTTAATAAATTTGAGCAGTAATGTTTTACCTTAATGTGAGGTGTGTGAAATGGTATTTATACATGACGATGTATGCAGACAATGTAGTGCTTTTCCGTGTTTGTTTTATACGTGCTTAACAATGACAAGTAGCGGAAATAAGCCAGTCGCACGTTCAAATAATAAATCACATCACAGCCTACTGGAGAGAATGTTTACAATATTCAGATCACTCACGTACGAGATAGGGTTGAACATGAGCTGAATACAATACTATTAGACATCAGGGTGTCACGTGCATTCGTGTACAAAGCAGCATGGATAAGAAACATTTGTAAGCTAACAGCAACAACAGGACTGAGCTGTTGAACAAAGTAGCTGTAATGGTAAAAATCATATGTCATTACTTACAATTATATGAAACACAAATTTAGCACAAAGCGCTTCAACTTAAACGGCACAAAAATTTTTACAAACTCAGCATGCTGGTTGATATATCAGTGGGATTTATAACATATTAAATGGTCACCAATTAATAATGTAACTCGTCGGCGACGAAATAAAATGCAGATAGGTACTGCCGGTCTGACCTCACTAAACTGCATTCGAAGCCAAAACATAATTACGCTAACGATTGCCGCGATTTTTACTGATACAGCCGGTTGGTTAGATCTGGGCCTCGTGAGAGCATTATGTACAGTTTGGGTAAGTGGTGTTGTTGCTAGTGCTTCCAATTTTTTTCTAATTCTAGCTGCTTTCTAGACGAACGTATGCCACAGCATTATGTTTACTACTGGTACATGAAGTTCATATTCAATCAGCATTTTGTGTGAGCATGATCGGAAAAGGCTTGTTACCAGACACTGAAACTACGTAGTAATCTTCACTCTCATACTTCAATACGGTGTAGGTATGCAGGTTTTTATAATTTATTTTAAGAAAAATGTTTCATGAAGTTAATTTTATTAACCCTCAGAGTTCGCTGCGCCCTGCTCCAGGTATTGAAAATCGTTTTGTATTTCGCAAATTTTACGCCTTCGCAGAAAAGCATCCGTAGCAAAAGTACTATAGTCCTCCAAATTCATCTGAAACTGTGACGGAAACTAAGCAAACAAGACAAAGAGTAAGAACACAGAGGCATACTCATCTACTGTAGAATGAGTGGCGACGCTACAGACACTCCCCCGCCCTTCCTATCCGCCCCTCACCCTTGAAGTACGTCAAAACGTTATTCCTGAGAAACCCTGCGTATGGCGTCCCGTTTCGTCTATGGCCTTCGTGAGTCAACGCCACCGGCTGAAATTTGTATTTAGAGTGTTTCGACGTTCCGTAGCTTAAAATGTAAAGCGACCGTTAATCTACCGAGCCGTTCTCAACAGCGCCTCAGTAAGGAGACTCCACCTGTTGCAAAAATTTCACTGTCGCTTATTGCGGACGGCGTGTCATTAGAATATCAGGAACAAGCACAACACGAAGAAACGTCTCTACTTAGCAGCAACTGAAATAGTTATTAGTACTTGGATTTCAGGGTGAGGCCAGTTAATGGGATAAATGGCCTGACTGCACAAAAACGTGGATTAACTTAGTAGGTCTCATAAATGAACTTTGTGATGTTCTCACACTAATTTTTACCATGCAAGTGGCAAAAGATCGACGTCTGAGTTAATGGATTAGCACACGTGTCACACGAATTAAAGTTTTCTTTCATGCGGTTCATTAAAAATGTATGGTAAGAGGGGGCAGGATGGGCATTTGCTACTTGTTAAAATTGACCATCGCAGTTGTGTTCATAACAATGGTGACACTGCGTTGATGTGGGGCAGAGTGAGAAGAAAAAGTGATTGGTGAAACCGTGTGATTATAAATACATTGGGTACATAGAACGAAAGATGACAGTGCAGCCACAGCAAGAGAACAGTACGTCTGGAAACGGACACAGCGCTACGCTAGCAGCAGAGCCAAATGCAGCGAGAGCCTCAACTGGCGCCCTGGTACAGCCAGTGTGGGCTCCTCTCTCAGCTACCACCACCCTTCCTCTGGGAGGAGAGCCCTGGCAGCAGACTCGCTGGCCGCGTCCTCGTCTGGCAGCAAGACAGGGACGCAGCCGCAGTCGCCACCCGGGCACTCACTCGCCAGGTGGCCCCAGCTGCGCCACCTGCTGACGAGCGACGCGACGGACTCGTCGTCGTCGGGCAGGCAGACCTCGACGAAAGGGCAGTCGTCGCGGCGGCAGTCCCTGGCCAGGCGCCCCCACGGCTCCTCCTCCCCGCAGCTCTGCTCGGCGTCGGCCCAGTAGGCGCGGAACTCGCGCCGCCGCCACTCGGGCACGGCCTCCGGCACGTACTCCTCCACCTGCTGGCGCCGCGGGTCGTAGGCAGGGCTGCTGTCATGCAGCACCACTGCCGCCCCCGCCTCCCACTTTGCACTCCGCCACTCGGGAGAGCAAGGCCGCTTGTCCGCCCTCCGAGCGACCTTCCTCCGTGGCTCTTCGCCTTCCGAGGCCTCTGCAGTGCGTTGCCGCTTCGACGCCTTCCTGTCGAAGGTGTTCCGAACGGAATTTTTGTCTGGTCGGGGTCCCATTGTATCCTGTCGAATGAAAAACAAGATCAGTTGAACATTATCAACAAAAAGTAGCATAGACCTATCACAATTTAAAGCATACAGTAAATTTCACTACAAGTAGCCAGCATCTCGTGGTCGTGCGGTAGCGTTCTCGCTTCCCAGCCCGGGTCCCGGGTTCGATTCCCGGCGGGGTCAGTGATTTTCTCTGCCTTCTGATGGCTGGGTGTTGTGTGATGTCCTTAGGTTGGTTATGTTTAAGTAGTTCTAAGTTCTAGGGAACTGATGACCTCAGATGTCAATTCCCATAGTGCTCAGAACCATTTGAACCACTACAAGTAAAATGTAATTAACTCCACAGTGATATGCGTACCTTAATGCGTACAACCGTTGTTCTTGCTTACTGACACAGAATCCACGAAATCGGCCATCACTGTAGTTGAAGTTAATGATGAGAGCCTGAAGAGACTTGTTATTGTGGCTAACAGTCATACATTATCTTAACGAAGATAAAGTATATGAGCTTCTGTTCGCAGTTACACATAAGAATCGCAGCATGACAATACACCAGCACGCCACTCCAGGACCAAATACAGAACAGCGCAGTCCAATCTTAAAGTGTAGATCCACAGCGTCATTCATTTTTGGCCACAATAACGGCGTACTGCGGTACTGCCACTGCACTTGTCCAAGAAATTTGAAAATACTCCTCACAGACTGCACATTCTAAAAAATAGTTGAATTTTCTACATAGTTTGCTGGGCTTCAAAACCATTTGAAAAAGAAATTATCTTAAAGTTAAGAGAAATATCGCTTTCGACCAAGTCTAAGAATCAGTGGCACTATACATAGATCATCATCAAATTACTGGTAGCACCTTTGCGCACATGCAGAAATGAGACCTGCACAGTAACTAATAAATACCAAACAAGGACGAGATAAGCTAAAATGAAATACTTAAGGAAAGTAAAAGGATTTGCTCTGAGAGATCAAATAAATAATTCTAAAACGTAGAAAGAATTAAGTACATTCTGCATCGATGAAAGAATAGAATTGTCTGACAAAACGGAAGAAGCTTAGTGAAAGAGAAAGGGCAGAAAGAATAGTCACATATATAATAGACCGTGCATACCTAAAGAAAGACGGATGCAGGCAGACAGGTAAAAGGTCGATTTCACGAGGACGAACCAGGCTGTAAGTTTACTGTATTAAGCCGAAAATAACTGACCAGGAAGCAGCTAGCGACAACAGATTTATACAAGCTCATCCAGGGCCCATGGAGCGTAACACCCCACGAAGATAAAAATTATTGTAATGACGAATTCCTTTACTTCTATTAAATTGCAAGTACAGACACAGTACGTGAAGTACATAACAAAACTGAAAAACAGTGCGATATGGAATAAAGTGCGTGTGGAATTACAAGAAACTACCAAATGAAAACAATTCAGTAACAAACAAATGGTATGAGGGTTACATAGTGGCACGAATTGAAAATATACAGGATATGTCCAATCGCGAGAATACACGTAGAAACTACACTTATCAAGCGTAAATAAGCTGACAGTTCGTAGAGGTAATGCAAATTGTACTTCGCAACTGAGAGACATAAAACGAGCTTTGGCTGTATGGCGTGTACTGAAACACTGACACTGCAGAGCGAAGACGAATGTCGCTGAATACTGAACAAAGCAGTAAATGTTGTACATACACAATTAAAACGGAAATTTCTGAGTTACTAAAGAAAGAACACGAACGCTATATTTGCAAGAGATGGCAGCAAGTCAGGGGAACGGGAGAGAGTACACAGACGCAGGAACGAAATGACGGAGTAACAAATACTAAAAAGGCCAACAAGCAAAAACCCAACATGACAGTCTTCATACTTCGGCAAATTTGTATTACGAGATAGCAGACAAGATGAAAGCTCCTGTGAATCAAACGGAGAACGGTAAAGACTCCACATCGTCACATTACTTCGAATAAATATAATCTGTGAATTACGAACACATATAGTTAATCAGGATATCGGAACCTAGTGTTTTACCACACAACTTACAAGCATCCTAATACGACGCACGTTAGTTATGAGAGAGACACGGAGTATGAACAAAAGTAACGGCATATCAGACGATCAGCAGAAGGAAGCAAAAAATCAAGACATGAGCTGACGCTCTACTGGCGTGCTTTCCTTGCACGGCTTGCTGAATAGCATAAGCAAAAATATATTGTTCCTGTGGGGTAGAAAGGAAACAAAATCTCACCTATATCAAACGGCGTGGCAGCATGTCAGACCAACGCGAGAGCTTTGGTGGTCGAACTTGGATGATGGTGGCCACGGGGGGACAAGTGGAGGAAGACAGGAGGTACCTCCCAAACACACAGATAAGAAAACGTGCGGTCATTCAGTGGTAGCGCTGAGCAGTAGAAAGTTAATGATGCCCTTGCATTTAAAGGTCCTGCACGCAAGTAACTGCAACGGACCTTTCCCAACATAATTTCGCGATGCATTTTCGTTTTATCAAAAGTTATATAAACGTAGATGTGTCCATGTCTCCAAGACTCGGCCAAGTTCTCATCCAATTTTCAGCTCAGTCTTTCACAATTTACCTGAATCATACCATCCAATGCTGAGATGCACACTCCTCTCCCATTTCTCGCAGCTCAGCATCTCCTCACGGCACAATCTCTCTAGTTTGCAGTTTTAAATGGTCTTTTCAAATTCTTTCTTCTCATTGCCACATAATTGGGGCAATGGACTGGTATTACGTATCGTAGTATAACTACCATTCTCAAATTCGTAAGTGGGAAGTCATTTGACATACAAACTAAAACTTGTCTTACGCTTTTCCACAGGTATGCGCTGAAGCTGGGTTACTGCTACATACTGTGTAGACGTTGTAATACTGCAGGCATTGTTTGTGGCTATCTGCTCTCTGACGTCTAGTACCGTTTGCTAATTTTCTTTGTTGAGTAGCAATTTGTCGAGTCTATAGAACAAATGTCGAAGTGCTGCTTGTTTTTGTTGATGGTTCGATGACTTGTTAATGACAATGTTAGTTATTGTGGATTTACAGGAATTTTAGAATATGTTCTTTTTTTATTGATGTATCTAGAAAATTACTGTGATGATTATGTTCTGTTTCAATTGTAAATTTTCTCTTTATGTACGTTGTTAAAGGTCAGTAAGAGGTGTTCCAATTTTGGTTTGTGATTCATATCTTCGGTAGAGGACGTCACCCATATATCTGAACCAGTACAATATAGAGTACTAATAAAATTCTCTTCTCAACTAGAAGCAATATTGTTCTGTAATAAGCATTACTGAAGTTAATATTTCATTAATCTGGTTACCAGAGAGCTGACCACAAACAATAATCTAAATACACAGTCAACTCAATGGTGACCAGATTGATAAAATACTAACTTCAGTAATGATTACTACACAATAAAGTTGCTTCCAGTTTGACAGCGAACTTTATATAAAACTGGGATATTTTGCCAATGGGATCAACTGTTTCAAGACACTGAGTAAATACATTTTAAAACTAATGTTTGATAGATAATTTTCATAAATGTAGTTGCAAAATAATAAACCATATTGTACTAGTCAAAGAACAAGTGCATATTCTAATTTACTATAAACCCATAGGAACTGATAAAACCATGCACCACTCCTCCAACTACACAAACCAAGCAGCACTTTGACACATGATACATAGATTCATCACAATCCCAGTCAAATAAGATAATTTACAAAAATGAAACCATAAAGCAGATAGCCAACAACAATGTATGGAACAGTAACAGCCACAAAGTTGAACAACCAAATAAAAAGAACAGAAAAATTAAACAAAAGAATCCCCTCTCACTCCCATACACACTGAACAACATAATTCCACTGAACAATTAGTAAAATACAAGAGAAGACCCAGAAGGTATACAATATTTTAGAAACACAAACTCGCACACAAAATAACCAAAACACAAGGTGTAAGCAAAGCATACAGAGTAGATAACTCCATCAAAAAATACATTCCAAAACCGACAAGATCCCCAAGGTCACACATGAAAGCATAACTATACTAAATACAATGGAACTTTGGTAATGGCAGATATGTTGTGCAAACAAGTCGACCTAAAACGTTACATGCCAGATACAAGGACCACCTGAAAGTATGAAACAAAGCAGTCACATGTACGGAGTATCCCAGACATAATAATCACAAGCCAACCTCCATAAAAGTCAGAATAACCAATAAGACACCTATACTCGCAAGAAAATTAACTTATAGAAAAAACATTAACAAAAAGAAAATCCCATTTGAGTGATCAAGTGTACATGCCAAACAAATTACATTTTACTTACAGACAAAATAGTACAATACTATTCAAACGGATGATCATGAGAATGCCACACAACACCTTTCGTCTTTTCTACGTGCATGCCCCTCCCCCCAAGTAACATCTAAATAAAAAATACAGTCATCCAAATACCGTACCTGAAACCGTTTATCAATTCTTTCAGGTATGAGTTCCGCAGTTCGTTCTATAATCCGGAGAGAACAGAAATGAACTGTAATAAGCCTAAATTTGCCATATGTAATTCGTTATGTTTGCACCATTAATGTAAACAATTAATAACACGAAATTACTTCGACTTCTGATCTATAGAATAGTTTTGGAATGGACACAAAAATATTACTTAAGCAGCAAACTAGAAAGAAGCTTATTTTCGTTACATAAATAAAGATTAAATGTCAGTAAGACGTAGTATGCACTCTTCCACTCACACTTGTAATGCAGAATACAATTGTGGGAAAATGGACCAACATTGGTGACTGGCAGACGAAAGTCATTAAATGTACTCTGGCTCTGCCTCCCGGAGAGACATACAGAAGTCAGATCAGAACGCTTAAATATTTTGATATTCCACAGCGTTTACATCTAGGTGCCTAATTTATGCTAAAGAAAACGTAAACAAATGTAGTCTCCGAAATAAAGCTCATTTACCCCCTGCAAAACACACACACACACACACACACACACACACACACACACACACACACACACACACACACACCATAAAAACATGAACCAAAATTATTCAAAAAAAAAAATCAGAAACAGCTCATTTGATTCCCTTAGACAAATTGAAGGAAGTTTTAGGAACTTTGTTGAAACAGCGAAAATTTATGGAGAATGAAGTTCATGAACTGTAGTTGTATGTGACCATAAAATTTGACGTTGCGTTTATATAATTAGACTTACGTGAGACTTGCTTCAACTAGCCATTAGTAATTGTACATTATGAACGTATGTAATTATGTATATACAAGTAAGTAGTAAGCAATGTACTTATCTGAATACTTGTTTATATATATGAATCTATAACTATGTATCTCTGAGTTAACAACTGTATTTTCAGCTTGCACTGTAATCTATTATGCGCATTAATTTACTCTAAACGTCTTTGTATATAAAGCTGATACACTGTTTGTAACAGATTATTCTTACATGTTGTCAAGGCTAGTTGTATCCAAACATTCTGAATGGCTAATAAGAAACGTTATAAAGTTTCTAAGACACTAAGTGAACACGAAGTAGCGACTGATATCACTCACAGATCTCGTAAGAAAGATCTGCAGTTAGTGGGAGACCTTTAGTGGCGTTCGACAATTATTTTTCTACGAATTGTAAGAAAACTGTATAACAAATACGCCGTGACGTGAAAATGCTTCCATGTTATATGAGTGAAGTGATAGTGTGACCTCTAACCTATGATCAGATGAGGGGAAACGTTTATTTCGGTCGGAGAAATAAAAACAGTGGTAATAGAGCTATGCGAAAATTACGATGTTGACTGTCATGTGATTAATGAGTATCGCTTATAAAAGTGAAACGTTGGTAGTCGATATGAAATCGATTGAAGGTGTCTTAATGTGAAATACAAACGTGCCTGGACTTCATAAAGTAAATTACGGGGAGAAAACTGACGATAAATAAATAAAACAAATATCTACAAACGTGCAAGGAAATACGGACAGCAAACAGGCGATGAGGATTAGTATGTGACTTAAACCGAGTACACAATAACAGTAATCCTTTCCAAACAATGTGTTAGAATAACTTACATGATGACGAGCCGAATTTGTGGTAAAAAGTTGTATGTTAAGTAATGGCTTGGGAAGGTCATTAGAAGAATACCATACCGTTCTTGCAAGTAGCTGAGATGCAGAAAACCAAAGCATAATGCATTTTATAGTAAGCAAATCGCGGGACCATTAATAAAGGACTCGACATAAGCAGAACAACTGAAATAAATTGTACTAAAAGTAAGATAATTTTCTAATTGCAGAAAACAGTAGTTTACTTGGGATAGGCTGATGGTAAGAAAAAAAATGAGGGAGCGACTTTGTGATGAAACTCAACCATTCTGTTTCCAAAAGCAGTAAATACTAAGACACACTGCTCATATACGAAAAAACATTGCGAGTAAATTTATAACGTGTAACACAGAAGAAATGGAGCTAAACGAAATGAAACAAAACATACCATACAAAATTCTTTCCAAGATTCGAATACAAGAGTGAGAGGGTTTTGAGAGACCCACCGAACAAAACATATCAAGGAAAGACAACATATGCAAAATGATTATTTCTCGTTATTTTTCAGAGTATTCTCCGTCGCGTCATGGATTGTGCTAGAGAACGCCACACTGATAAATTCAAGATTTCAGTGGCACGTCACTACAGCATTTAGCTCACTATATTTGCAGGTCTAAAATAACAATGAAAGCACAAAGACGTGTACCGTATTTTTAACTCATTGACTGGCGTCTGCTAGAGCAGATCCCTACGGCTGACGCCGCGGTCTGCCGATGAAACATCCATCACTTTGTTTGCGGCCATCACCGTATTAACGAAAAGAAACCAGAAACGTAATATTGACGAAAAGTTTCCGGGTTTCCATTCAGGCGGTAGTGTTAAAATCTCGACGTTCCGAAAAGTCGTAGTACTTATCTTCTTCTGGCGAAGTGAATTTGTCAGAAGATCAGCACTTCACTTTTCGAAACGTCACAGTATTTTTACACTTCCGCGCTAGGGAAGTAGACATTCAAAAGCAAAAGCTTAAGATGTTTTGCTTTCCATCGTACATGACGACATGTGACTGTAACTGCAATATTGGCTTTTATAGTGTACGTTACAAGATTTGGAAAGTGGCAGTCGCGATATCGATTACGCAAAAAAAGAAACTGGAAAGACCACTGTAACCAGACACTATTTTAATAATAGATAAAAATCGCGTTTGCAGGAAGGGACGGTAATAGCTTCACATTTCAGGAGACTTACTGTAAACAACGAGTGACTTGTTGACCACAAAATAGCCGGTAAAGCACTCACATACACGTACAGTCAGAGGACAAGGCGCCAGCACAAAAGAGCTCCTCACCTGTTGTGTCTTCCTCAGCAGCAGCAACATCAACAAGAATAGTGGAGGTGTTGCCAGAGTGAGATCCAGTAGCAGACTGAAGGCTGGAAGCTGCGCGTCGTCACCCTGTCATCTCACCCCCTCCCACCCTCCCGCCCTCACCCCCCTCTCCAGCACTCCACAGCTGCAGCCTTATCTGCCCTACCACGGCGGTACCGGTTTTCCCTGGGATTCCATTTTTGCCCAATACATAGATGTGAAAGATGTCTTTTTTTCACTGACCTACGGTTTGTTGCATGGACAATATTATTTTGCTCGTCGAAGATTTTTTTCACAGTGAATTTTAAGCTAAATAATTTGGTAATGTAATATCTGCGAACCTTACCCCGAGATCTCAACACAGCCGCAATTTCTGATTTCACTAACAGTTCTTAACTGCCATATAACTCACATGCTACTAGAGTAGAAACGTAGCAACTAGATACTGATAACGAAACTGAATGCGAATATTAAAAATTTCAACGTCATTGATACGTGGTTGCAAAATCGCCACATCTTTTCGCGTTCGGACGCAACTGTGTGCCTATCTTTTGCTTCCACAGTGTGAAACCCAACTGCACCAAATAACGTATTAAAACTGAAACACTAACAGTCACTAATGAGATGATGTGTGTATCTATTACGCATATAATACGGACAGGAGGGGTTTGTTCAATTCTTGTAACAATAACACTTTCCTACTAATTCTACTCTGCATTTTTGTTCACTTAGTTGTCGAGTGCAGATAGACGGGGGATAAATACGAAAACGAAAGAGTTAAATAAAAGTAAGTATATTGATCGTTATTTCAGAAGCAATTACTGTAACTCTAAACTCATTTATCCCATTGTGTAATAAGATGGTCAATGCCTTCACTGAAAAATTTCTGCTGTTGCGGATTTAAACATAAACAAAAAACAATCGCATCTACAGGTAGGGACGGTAACAGCTTCACATTTCAGGAGGATGACTGTAAACGAGTGACTCGTTGACTACAAAACAGCCGGTAAAGCACCTGGCACCTTCTCTTCCGAAGCAGATTTACTGTCCGGATGTCTTTATTTAGCGCTATTAAAACATAGAAATCTTATAGACAGATACTGGTATTATGTGGATCACGTGAAATGGCATCCCAGGGAAACTTCTGCAGCATAACCGAAACAACAGGAACCCCTAGCTCCGGGAAAGCCATGACCATCCCTCTCTTTAACTGCAAACGTGAGCTGGTCATTGTATAGTACAGAATTGTATTGTTTTATTGATTCTATTCATAACTTTTCTGCATAGATACAAACTGATATCGGAAACGTCAGTATTATGAAAAAATAAGACAAGAAAATATGAATTAATTTGATTGTTGTAAACTTCATCTATTACAAAACATACTACAAATAGCAGTAAGAAAATTGTTAATTATAGCTCTTACACTCAGTCTTTTTAAACTCAAACTGTGATTGAACATTAAAAATGCACTTCATGGATACTCTTAATAAGGACACAAAAAAAAGCAATAGTATGTTCACCATCCTTACCCCCCATTGTGTGATCAGTTTACATCATGGCTTTTGGCACAAAACATACCATCCTACGCCACATCGTCATACTTTGCTCATTTAAAGCAATTAATGCAGTTAAAAAAGTTCATACATTTTGCATAGTGTTTTTTGACTATAGTTTAGAGCTGCAGCTTCCTGGTTGAGAGATACTTATAATTTATATGGTACCATGATGAAAATGTGTTGTGTGATGACATACTTCTCTATGCTGACAAATATTTATCTATACTGTACAGTCAATTTCCGAGGAGATATTGTCCACAGATCCTTGAATTTTGCAGTCTGTTTCCCTGTTTCACACTTAACACAATCTATGCATATTTTTCGTTATCACTATTTACTACAATAAAATGTACACACACGGGTTTTCAATTCTGGTTGGCTAATAAAGAACTTCTGTCGCTCGATTTCCCCCCCCCCCCCCCCCACCACACCCCCGTCGAAATTTAAGCATATCGTGGTAGGGTTCCCTGCTTCGGCCAAGTACACTTTTTTTTTTTCGTTTTAATGTGCAGCCCGAAAGAATTTTTGTGTAGTAACGATGTTCAGTTTCTTACCCATCCTGGATACATCTCAGATTCTCCTGTATTCATATTCCGAGAAATTTCGTAAGATTTACGTTTTCCCAGTTTCTGGTGAATAACTTTATAGGTGGGGCTAATGGATTCTTACTCTTTACTGTGTGTAGATTTATAGTAACTGTTTTTTTGTATTTATCATTTTTATTGTTTTCAAGAGAGGCAGTATTCAGTGTCTGAGGTGCATATTTTGATCTTATTCCGCAACTCTTTTTTAGTTTTCCGTTAACTAACACATTTGTTACGTCATCAAATTTAATATACCTATGATGAGGGCTTGTGGTTCGAGGTCATTTGGTAGATCAAAAACAAAACAGTCCATACTGTGAAGTCTTAAAATACATCGCACTTACTACATAGTTTTTTTGAGTGACACGTCTTCATGCAGTCCGCTTTTTGAACTCCGAAGTTCAACTGCTTGCTTTCTGCTTTGTAGGTATGATATTTACCAGCCATGAGCTGGTGCCCTAATACGTACACTCTCCAGTTTCATTAACTAGAAGTTGTGACTAGTGACACCAAATGCCTTCGAGAGCTCTAGAAAAATTCAAGAAGTACGTTCTTTGCCAATTGAATTTAAAGCTTCATTAAGGAATGCAAAGACGCACTCTCAGTAGAGTTGGATTTATGAAAGCCATGCGAAGAGTCTGAGAAACAGTTATTATTTATACCAAATTTATTAATCTCGTATAGTAGAAATTTCTGTTATTTTCGCAAACCCTGACAGGAGTGATAGGGACTGTAGTTGGATGCATTTGTTTTTATCCCCTGTTTGTAGAGAGGTTTTTCTATGGCTCTTTTGCAATTTTTTGAGCGCTCCCTCAAAGAGCGACCAGTTGCCGAAGTCAACCAGAGGCTACACTGTGAAGGGACCATTTTTTAATATAATTTAATTTATACTGCCAACATCAAGGGAGTGTCTTGATCTGAGTTCCTTGATCGTGTCCAGCATTTGCTTCTCACTAGTTGGGTGTAGAAAGAGAGTCATATTAGACCTATATCTGAACTGGATTCATTACGGCACATTGTGAGTCTTGCTGTATCAGGTTTTCTGCTACGAGTGTGAAGTCTGAATTAAATTTTTTTGCAATTGTTCTGGGGTCTCATAATACAGCTGAACTTGCTGAGAAGTGAACAGTTTTGGCTTCTGGATGTTCTACTGCTGTTTCCTTCCTACGGTTTTCCACAGGGCTTTCATTTTCAGATTTTCCTAAATTTGTCTGTTATTTGCTATTGTTTTTGCCTGTTTTATGTCCCAGCTGAGGATTTTGTTATAGGACTTGAAATACATATTAACTACAGAGATGTGTTCTGTTTGGACATTTTGTGTAATAAACTTCTTTCTTTTGTAAGTATTTGTATTCAGGTGGTGATCATATCGTTTTTACAGTTTGTTTTTGTATTTTCTTTTTTATGGGGGCAACTATGAGTAATTTGTAAAGTTATTAAAGAAAGTATTAAATTTGTCATCCGTATTTCAACAGTTACGGTATGTATTTCTTTCCAGTGTTCGTCGTTCAAGCAGTGTTGAAAGTAATTTATATTCTCATCACTGCAGAACCAACTTGTGTTTCTTGGGTTAAGATGATTTTTGTAAGTGAGGAGTAAGTTTTTGGCTGTATGGTCCCCAGTGTTTCTGTTTGAGTACTCATTTGAGCATTAATGAATATCTGGTCGATTGGCGAGGTGATGTTTTTGTGGCACACAATGGTATTTCGATGATAGCTTGTTAGTTATTGATTGAAAGAAGGCCAAGCATGCATTAGTTTGGTGAGCAGCGATTCTAAACGTGCTAAAATGTTGTTAAATAGCTATCGCTCTGTGAACAAATAACTATTCTAGCATCTAATATTTGAACTTCTGATATCTCTTCGTCTTTACCTTCAACTATTACTTCAGGAACATGTAATATTTCAAAGTGTGTATTTTTCCTTACATGTACACAATTACCACCATGTTCGTAATTCTACAAAAATAACCACGTAGTGCATAATTTGGAAAATCCATTATCTCAAGTTCTTCCTCATCAAGGAAATGTTCTGTTTGACATATTAATGACGTAGTTTTTAATTTATTTTCTAGTAGAACCTGAATATCATCTTGTTTTCTTGTTAGTGACTGCACATTCTGATGAAACAGAATCAAATTTCAGATTTTAGTTTGAACTCTGAAACGTATTTGCTTTGAGCCAAGCACTGAGCTGATACTATATCCATGGGTTTTTGCCATAGGTTGATACTATATCCATGGGTTTTTTGTCATGGCTTGACACTTGAAATCGTGGCTGCGTGCTGCAGGTCTACGTTTGCTGGGAGATGATTTTGTAGTCTTGTGGAGGACTGGAGATATTCTCTCAGATCCTCCCAGGGAACTCACCATTATTTGGCGAGTTTGTGCTTGGCTATCACGAGGCCCCAGCCCTTGCAGCAATTTTCCATTCCATGCTGCATGTCTATCCTCTTGCTATTTTTTTCCCCTGCCTTGGTGAACATGTCTGAGGAATTCTTGGGAATGTTGTGCATTCTGTTTGTGACATAAAATGTCTCACCCTTGTATTCAGCTTCCTTTTCGTTTCTTTGTCTCCCTTCTCCTCTTGTTCCTCCGCTTCAGCGTTTGAGGATCCCTCATCCTCCATGTGCGCTCCTGAAGGCCAGCCCACGTGTCTGACACGTTAGAGGTGACTGGGTAACGGATAATTACCAGCCCTGGGTCGACAGGTAAGGCCTTCACGTACCTCTGGTACAATCCAGGATTTGAAAGATGTGATGTCTTGAACTGCAACCATCTCAAATTGCATATTGGTTCCTATGTCAGGTTTTCTGGAGCTGTAACCTGAGGTATGTACCAGAACATAAGGTGGGTGTGCGCCATGGGAAATCATGGGCATCATGGGGATTTTCTCGTGATAAGTCAAATCATCTCCCAATGCAATGTCTACCAAATGTAAACGTAATGAGGCTACTCATTCAAAGACTCTTCCTACTGCACCGTGATTCCTTGTGGTCTCACACACTGACGACTGTCAGCCCTTCACAAGGGGCAATCCGTTTATTATTCACAAAGGGGTTGATGCTGTTGCCGGCCCTATGACATCCTGCTCTCATTTACAGAATGGCATATTGCTTTTGGAACTCAAAAGCAACAATTGCTTGCTGCCTGGCTTCTTCATGGCTACCCTCTTCCAGCCATACAATTGCAACCAGATGCACTTCTACCAATGTCATCGTTTCAACCACGCTTGAACATCTTGAGGACACCCAGCGAAATGTGTAACATGTGGTATGGATGCCCACAAAGGCGATTGTCTGCCTTGTTCTCCCAGTTGTATCGAATGCAATGGCAGCAACGCCTCCTCCTCTCGGGACTGTGCCATACATCTTTGATGAGTGGGCTGTCCAAGAAATCCAGGTAAAGGAAATAGTGCCTTACACAGTCACTCGCAAGCTACTGGCTAGTCACAAACCGTGTTTTCTCCTGTCTGCCACCTATAGGTCTGTTCTTGTTACCCTCGCTCTCTGCAGGTGATTGCTACACATACATGCAACCTGAAATTCAGCTCTCAGGTTGTGAATTTGCCTGGGGTAGCGTCGCCATCCCCCCATCGTGCTGTGCAACAAACCGTCGAACTCTAACCTCAAGGGGCAAAGCCGCCATCTTCACAGCGAGTAGGAAGGAAAGAACAGAAAGAGTACTCCCATAAATACTTCCTCCAGCCAAACACCACCTAAGTTTTTCTCCAAATGGAAAGGTTGAAGAAGTCTACTGAAGGTAAATAGCCTTCTCCTCCACCAAAGATCCTGTTCGATGGTGTCACCAGATGGTACCCTAGCCCAGCTGGGCTCTGTCTCGCCGATGTGCACCACCATCCGTTTTTCAGTGTTGGTCTCCATGAACCGACTGCACAAGCTAGCCGATGCTTCTGTGGACCTCAGAACAGGCTCCTCCTGCCTCTGTGCCCTGTAGTAGCGATTCCACACAGGCTGAGAGTTGGTGGCCACTGAGTTGACAACCCTCCATTTATTCATCCTCATGACTGTCCTCCAGTGGAGCGTTTATGGCCTTGGTCCCACAAACAGGATTTACAGCTTTTTTTAACATTGCAGTATCCCCTTTTAGTCTGTATTCAGAAAAAAAATTGAGCCCTCATGACAACTTCGAACTTTCTTATTACTCACCAATGCATTTGGCCCTTCCCCTGAGGTTGGCATTGCATATCATGGGGCATCACACTACTCATACAGGATGACTTTATAGTCAACCCATTTCACTGACTACCTTTCTTCTAGGTGTTGCAGTTCCACTTTACATTCCCAGCCTTACTTTTTCCCTCTGTACTATTTATGTACTTCCATCATTCAGTGTCACCAGGGCAGACTTCCTTTAGCTTGCTGGGCAGCTACCTCCTCCATTTTTTTCTAATTGCTGACTTTAATGGGCATAATTCCCTTTGGCGTTCTCCCATGACCTGTCAGAGAGGTACCCTCTTGGTTAACCTTCTTAACCAACTTAACCTCTTTTGCCTTAACATTGGAGCACCTATTATCCTTTCCCACTCCTCGCACATCTGTTCCCATTTGGACCCATCCTTTTGCACTGGTGTCTTTGCCCATGATCTTGAGTGGTGCTTTCTTTCTGACCCCTACTTGAGCGACCATTTCCCCTTCCTGCGCCATAAATTTGTTGGCCTCTAACCCACTGAGTGCATGCTCAAATGGCAGTTTGCTAAGGCAGACTGGCCACTTTGCCTGTGCCTGGTGACATTTGAAGAACAAGATTTCTCCAGTTGTGATGATCAGGTGGGATATCTCATCTACGTTATCCTTAGGGCTGTTGAACGTTCCATTCCTCACACACCTTCCTTAGCATGTCATATCCCAGTCCCTTGGTGTACTAAGGCATGCCATGATGCAATTCGTTTACATTGACAAGGTCTCCATATTTTTAACAGGCACCCTACACACGTGAACAGCATTCATTGTAGACATGTGTGCATTTTTTGATATAGGAAAAGAGCTAGCTGGATTTCCTCCACTAGTTCCTTTAACAGTTCCACACCTTCCTTTGTCATGTAAGCCAACCCCTGATGGCCCTCAGTCACCAAGATCCATTTCGCAATTTCTGGCTTGACAGTCGTTGATGATGTCATTGTGGACTCTCTCGCCGTCTCCAACACCTTGTACCGCCTATTTGCCAAAGTTTAATGCTCTTCCCACTATCTCCCAGCATTCCTCCATCACAAACAAGCGGAGGAGGTTTGGGGGACACCCTTCTCTTCTCAGCTTTGTGAGTGCTGCAAAAACCTTCCTTCTAGCTACCAGCCCATCTCCTTTAACAGCTGTGTTTACAAGGTGATAGTGCATATAATTCATGGCCGGCTGGTGTGGTGGGTCATGTCTCGACATTTACCCATGAATGCGTTCTGTAGATTTGTTGCACCATATTCTGCAGTTGACCATCTTGTTACTTTGTCCACCGTATCATGAATGGTTTTCTGCGGAAATCCCAGACTGTGGGCGCTTTTTAAATTTGCAAAAGGCCTAAAACACCTACTGTGGAACTGGTTTCCTCTGTACTACTTACACATGGGTTTCTGTGGGCGCCTGCCCTGTTTTCTTTGGGCAGTTTTACAAGACCAAGTTCTCATAGTGTGTGGGTTCTGCCTTGTCGGATATCTACATCCAGGAAAATGGTGTCTCAGGATTCCATCCTGAGCATCGTCCTCTTTGTTATCGCCATTGACCCTGGCCAATGACAGCTGTGGTCTCCCACTGGGCATCTCAGGCTTTCTTTTTGTTGATGATTTTTAGCATCTGTTGCACTTCTCCATGGACCTGTATCACTGAGCAGCGTCTTCAGTGTTGTCTTAATCATCTTTACTCCTGGAGCATCGTCTGTGGCTTTCTCTTTTCCACTGATACAACCGTCAGTGTGAATTGCTAGCAGAGCAAATGGTTTCTGCCACCATCTCTTAATCTTGGACATGTTACCCTTTTGCTCATTGAAACTACGACTTTTCTGGGGCTCATGGTCGATAGGAAACTCTGTTGATCTATGTGCCTTAGCTGGCAGCCTGCTGTGTGTGGTCCCTCAATCTCATACGTGTGCTCCATGGTACTCCCCGGGGTGCCGAACGAACCAACCCCCTCTGGTAGCACCACGCGTTTCTCTGTTCTAAACTCGACTATGTGTTCTTCATTTACGCATTTGCATGTCCATCCCTCCTACGCCATCACAACATTACCTACCATCATGGCATCTGTTTGGCCTTGGGCGGCTTTTACACGAGACTGGTTGAGTCTGTATGCTGAAGCTGCAGAACTACCACTGTCCTACTGTCGTGAGTTTCTTCTCAGCAGGTATGCTAAGTTGGACCTACATTTGCTTCCAGCCTCGGTCTATTACCTCCAATTTTATAACCTTCACATGGGACTTCAAGAGAGTACTTTGTATACACTGGTGGCTCTCGAAATGACCGTGGGTTTGGGTGTGCTTTCGTAATTGGCACCCATGTCTTTCTATATTGGCTTTTGGCACAGTCCTCAGTATTGGCACTTGAGCTCTTTGCCTTGTATGAGACCACAGAGTACATAGAGCGACATAGCCTTTCCAATTGTGTCCTCTGCTCAGACTCAAGTAGTGCTGTTGGAAGTATGTGTGTGCTGTACACTGCCCATCGCTCAGTGCAGTGGGCCTGGAAAACTTTCACTTACTCACTGTTGGTGGAGCCAATGTCGTGTTTCTATGGTTCCCTGGTTACGTCAGTCTGCCAGGAAACAAGTGTGATGACGCCACAAGTACCTATACTCCCTCCAATGATCTCTGCATTGCTGTCTGTCAGGAGGTGGTGGGCCTTTGGCATCGCCAATTGTCCTCCCTTCGCAGGAATGAGTTTCCCTTATTAAGCCTATCCCAGTGCCATGGACAACCTCTTCTCAGGTCTCCCGCCGGGAGGAGATTATTTTAACTTGACTGAGTATTGGGCACTGCCTTTTAGCTATCGTCATTTGCTCAGTGGTGCAATCACACCACTTTGTCCATATTGCACACGAATTTTAACTGTCTGCCACTTCCTGCTGCAATTCCCATTTTTTAACCATTTATGCTGCAGTTTGGGTTTGCTGCCTGTTTTATCAGCCATTTTACCACTTGACATGCGGGCTGTCATCTGCATTCTACTTTTTATCCGCCACAGCAATATGCGAAGTCCATTAGAATTTTTAGTTTTGGACGTCCATTACTGTATGATTTCTTTTTTTTTTTTTTTTGCATTTTTCCACGTGCCTGTTTTTAGCTTTCTCCTATTCTGTCCATTGGGACTGAAGCATCATCATTTAACTCCTCTGTGTGTATGTGTTCTCTAATTTTGCTTTGGGTCGTATGACCCTAGCTGTTTTTGTACCTTAAGACAAAGCAAAACAAAAGTCTATCAGATACAATATGGTTTTCCCTTGCTGCATCAGGCGTCACAACTAACGCACATTGGTGTGTGTACACTTTGCAAAAATTGAAGTGCGCCATCAAGAAATGTTGCCACAAGGGATGATTCTGTCGCAGGGTAAAGCCAGCACACATGAAGCCAAGGCTGTTTTGACTGCAGTGCAGTCATTTTTCCATGAAAGCATTCATTGTGTTTTTCCGCAGTGGGATAATCGTATTAACAGTTATGGGGAATAATAAACAGCTCACTTACCTATTGTTCATCTGACAAGTTTTCATTCGACTGTCCCTCACTCTCACTCAGCATTAGCTGATCGGTACTGCATTCACTCCTCCACCTCATGTCTCCAAGGGGGTGAGGGTAGTGGGCTTAACAAATTGCAGC
Source organism: Schistocerca gregaria (assembly GCF_023897955.1). NCBI lineage: Eukaryota > Metazoa > Arthropoda > Insecta > Orthoptera > Acrididae > Schistocerca > Schistocerca gregaria. Next base: position 102,524,161 of record NC_064920.1, read on the forward strand.
TGCACACAGAACAGACCACAGTGTCTGCTGTGACCACACAGCACCCTACAACAATCATCAGATTAATTTTCTGAAAGACATTTGACGAAACTAATAATAACTAAAATAATTGACTGTAATAATGTGGACAGTTGCAGTCATTTCACGTATCAGTTGGAGTAGACAGCTAAGGGGTTCCATGAAGATTCTCTTACTCTTTCTCTGTTCACGGATTTAAAGCCAATTGCAGGACATTTAGAGATACTGCTCGAATCTCAGGACAGGACTGGATATTTAAAGAAATTGATTATGCCAATTGCAGAAAAAATTTCAGCATTTATGTGGAGCAATTCAGGAAAATTACAGTAAACCAAAACTGGATTACTGGATGGATACATGACCACCAGCCTCTAGAATACAAAGCCAGTCTGCTGACCAATGAACTATTTCACTTGGCAATGTGTTATTGTTAAACCATCTAAGGCATTCACTACAGCTTTCTTCCATAGCTCTAAACAGAGTGAAGGATGCAACTTAAGTTCCTGTCGGCTCTTATGGTTCCTTTTATACGACACCAGTGTTCAGTACTAACACAGTCACAATGTGTTTCCTCAGCTATCAGATCCTTGTATTTAGCTATCTTCACATTGGTTTGCAGGTTATGGGAGCTGCCTGAAGCGTTACCTATGGGGAAAGGTACCTAGGTGTATTGATCTGTTATATCAGATTGAATTAAGTAGATTTTTAATGGTCTTCATATCACAATTCCAGGATATTTTGAATTTGTCCACTTGGGTGACATATATGTAGTATAAAGGGAGATCTTTCATTAACTGACTGCTGTCCTAACTTCTGATGATTTTTTTGGTGATATCTTCATTTTTTGTGAAGTATCCCATGGGTTCTAAGAGGCTTACATCCAGGTGTGAAGTGTAATATGGCTCCCATTTGATCCACATGGTTCCTGCAGCTATCTCTCTTCCCTTACTCCTCCAGAATACAAGTGTGATAGTTTCTCTCTGAGATGACCTGACTTTGTATAGCTTCGAAAAATCTGGCTCCTGAGTGTTACATAGATGTTGTAAACCTACTTCAAGTCAGTATTGACATGAGTATCATTCATGGATTTGTTGAGCAGCTCTTCTTTAACCCAAAGTACTATCTCAAAGTCAATTATATAGTTCTTCCCATTTCTGCCAGACTGAGTAGTGTGTAAGTAATGTTTAAAGCTGCTACTGCTTTATTATTTTTATCATTGTTACATAAAAGTTGATCATCCTCACTTACTGCCGGTCAGAGTATCAGTACCCCCACATTGGATGAGAACTGCTGCACACTGTATCACAGTGTGTGACAATAATGTATCCAAGATCAAAGACATCACAAGGAGAGGCTGCAGGTGGGATTATGGGGAGCTCACATTACTGTTTACAGAAATATGAGGGCTTGAGGAAATCAGGTCAATTTCACTCAAACTTAATTCTAGACTACTGAAAAACAACACAACATAGTAAAATTATCACTTAATAACAGTTATCTACTATACAAATGTTTACTTAGTACACATTATTTGTTTCTTTTAACATTTACTACAACAGAAGGAAATATACAGAATTGAAAGTACAACACTGCTGTAACCTTTTATAACCCAGAACCATGTGGTAATAATAGTTGAAAGCATAATACTGGTGAACGGTGAAGTAGTTATAAGTTTTCATAACAAATATATCTGTATCCATTCCCTATAATATATTTATTTAAAATGGGGCAATTGTTTCTGTGACAGGGCAAGAAGTGAGTCCATTTTGCAGAGGTCTCAATGTTACTGGTGGGAAGGACTGCCCTTTTCTAATCATTGCTGGAAACTGTCTTTGGTGAATATTTAAAAATGTGGTTCCCCTTAGCTGAAAATGGAGCTTCAATTAATCGTACTTCTTGTACCTAATCAAGTAATAAATCAAAAACAAATGAAATGCATTAAACTATAAATTTTAAATCTGCAGGGTTTGTTTTGAAGTAGGAGTACATGCCAGAAGAGATGGGCTCATCTGCAACCTATATTGCTTCTGTTACAGTCTAAAGCTGTAAACCATAATACATCTTTCACTCTGTAGCACAGTGCGCTTTAGTCTGAGACTTCCTGAAAAATTAAAATGGTGTGCCAGGCTTCTATTTGAAACCGGAACCCTACTTTATGTGGAAAATGCTATCATCACCTGAGACATCCCAGAATTACTTACAGGTTGGAAAACTGGAGAACATATTTATCAAATTAAAGCCGTGTGTGAAATACACACGTCATATTAAGATAGCTCAGTTGGAAACAACAATGATTGTGTATGACAAGGTGGCAGGTTTGTCACACTCCAACTCATCATTTTAATTCTAACAATACTGAGGTATTTTAAAGAAGCATTACCAAGGGGGGGAGGGGGAGTAGTATATGCACAGCTAAAAAATTTAAAAAACAAAACTGATAAGTTGTTGTTGAATTATATTAACAAGATCCTTTTTAAAAAGAGTAATTGATCTGGGAGTAGGGTCCTGAACCTGAAAATACATCTTAACTCACACATAGCAATATCAACACATGTTCAGTAGCATGTACCAATGACTTCAAAACACCACAAAAAACTTAGAAAATGCAGATATGATTCCCTGTTGTTGACTTTTACTCAACATATGAGCAAGATCCTGGAAATATTGAATATGACATTCAATGGATAAACTGATACCGGTTACTGAGAATTAAATTTTTAGATTAAGTTTAACTGAAGAATTTAAATCATATATGGAATTTGTTAGAGAATATCATAAAAATAATATTTTTTCAGAAATTTATAATATGACATATCTGTCCAGATTAATATATTTTCAAGAAGTGGTTATAAGGAATCCCCCCCCCCCCATCTTGGTATTCTGAGATTTAATCAGGAGGCGTAATAGTGAAATCACATCATGTGTATGGGTACCAGTGATGCAACAGTTCTGTAGTACATATGTTACAAATTGGTGTGAATAATATTTCTCTTATTCTCATCTAATAGCATAGTCATGCAAGTATGATGTGGGAACAGTCATAAGTCGTCATATGAGCGGAAATACACTGTAAATACAGCATCCCACTTGAAGATGTTTCCTCACACCTCCAACCTCATACTCCAAGGCAGTTAGGAAATTGTTACTAAATTGTGTGTCTAATGAAATATTTATAACGCATTTGTATTATCTGACATTATGTCAATAAAATGAGCTCCAGCATGTATCTGAAGAAGCTAAATTACACAGCACCCATATCACTGGGTTTGGAGAGGTTGTGGAATAGTTTGTATCAAGCGGTCTGTCTCCCTTGTCTAAATGACTCACTTTCACACAAAACAAAAAATACAAGATTATGAGAGGATAATATGTAAAGATACAGATGTATTAAGAGTAGAAGTTACTCAGTTCCTAAGACTGAATATTGATAACACTGTCAACTATAGGCTTCACTACACATATCATAACTTGGTACAAAACTTTACTTACCATCATTTGTACTTCTCTGATTACACAATCTTTTGTGAAAGACAACTATTCTGTGGTGGTTTCCTTTCAGCACTGCATTCAGGCACAATCAAAAAGTAAAGAGTTTTTACTACTCAAAAGAGCTGTATCACAATTATGAATAGTGCCCATCCCAAATGCTTGTACACTGACAGTCACATAAATTGTTAAACCAATTTCCTGGTAATTTTAAATTCTTTATGCATGTTTAACATTTGCAATAGAATTATGACCTTTGCATCTTTAATGTAACTATTTGAATCTTAAGTTCAGCAAGAATTCATGTAAGGCTATTCCTCTTAGCTCAAGTAGTTTAGATGCTACATTACTCACTGGGCCATTAGAGATCTTCCAAACAGAAGAAACTTTGACATATTGAAAGCCATTTGTAGTTGGCCAGAAAAATCCGACAGTTTCAGTGCTTAGTGTAAATTAATTCCTGACCTATTTTCTTATATTTTTTTGTTTGGCATTAGTGTTTTTAGCTGTGTCTGAAAAGTGACTTTCAACTGCCCAAGGAGAATATATGAAGTGTCAAAGCATATGCTCAACAATCTGGGAAAGTTGTGGCAGTTTGTTGCATGTTAATGATCAATAAAAAGTTGGATGCCGTAAATGGTGTTGGTACAGTCAGAGAATAGATTATTTGAGATATTACTTTGTCATATCTCATTTGTCACATAACACACAAATATACATTACCTTATATCATTATGTACTTTGACAGCATATTACTGCTACTGTTACTTGAATATCTCTAGTCCCCATTACCAAACTGCTGTCTGCTACTACATGAAATTTGTTACACTTGAAATATTCTTGTAGCAACTTCAGCATCCATTGGATCACCAACACCAAACAATCCCATTTCAGCATTGCCCCTAATGTGATTCAGCTGGAACACTGTTGCCTAAGGCTATGGAATTAGAGAGTAATTAAAACATTCTGTCATATACATTTGAGTAGAATGAGTCGCCGTCATTTTTTGAAAGCTACGGACTTGCTGTGTGGTCTCTCTTGAACAGAGATGACAGTAAGCCTGAGAACATGCCAGAACTGCAGCAACACTCACCAGCTAGCAGTGATACTTGTCCCACTGTCAGCTTTCATGTGACTGTGAGTTACTTACAGCCAGGAGGGGACCACAGCTATGCCTTATCTTTATTGTGACATACAACAGTTGTAACCATGGAGTAGTTTCCTTTACATTTCAGAGAAGATAAACAGAACATAAGAGTGAACAAGTGACATTGAATAGGTAAGTGTGTGTGTGTGTGTGGGGGGGGGGGGGGGGTTGCATGCATGCATTTTTTCACTTCCTACCTGCAGAAGAAAAGCTGGTCCCATCAGAGTCGCTCAAATTGTTAAATGCATCTTCATCTGAGTTTCTTCCTAGACATGATGTAAACATTCAGTTTTGTCTATTTTAATCTTTGTCGAGCTCATTTTTGGTTTCTTCTGCTTACTACTAATATGTATTAAAAACATGAATTTGGTGTCAAAATAGTTTTAAGGTATGTATGACATACTTCTGCTACTTTCTTGTTTCAATCACAATACTGCAAGACCCAATAAAATTTCAGTAACCAATCTGCATAGAATGTTCAGAGGTATCAGTTGCAGACAGCAACATTGTAAATGCAGAAAGTAAGTCACGGATATAAAACTTTATCTGGCAGTGGAGACATTCCATGAAGTGTAGATTACCATTTGTTACCAAGATATCTGTAGATACAGTTCCAGCACTGTTACCGATATCACACATCGACATCACCATGAAGAGAGATAAAAACAGAAAGATTGTCGATTTATTGATCCAGCAGAGTTCATCCTATAACCACTAAAGTAGTAATAATTTTTATTTTCTTCATAACCAATGAATTAACTTTGAATCTTGTTACTGTTAGCACATCAAGGAGAAGTAGAGCGTATGATTGTTGGAATTTAAAGTGATGAGAGGCAAAGAATTTGAAAGTGACAATAATTATGGTACTACTAGCTGGTGTACCAATACTTCGGTTTCAAACATAAAACAATAGTTTAGCAAGTTCTCAGCATTAGGAAAGGGAAGTGCTGTGCGAAGAAAATAACGAAAATATTTCACTGTTTTTACAAAGAAAAAGATTTATTTTCTAAGAAAAATACAAACTGGAATTGCTAAATTAACCACTTTACGAAACACACAAAAGTAAGATAATAATAGTACACATAGTGCACATGTCATTCTTTACATTCTGTGGCTCTTGCAGAAACCACTAGCAGCATATTTTCTGTGTGAATGCTGCCAACGTCCTCCTCAGCAGAGCCACCAGGCGACGACACCTCTTGCCCAGCGTCTTCCTGATTGTTTGTCTCCTGGGGGGGAGACCGCCGCCCCCATCCCCACATCCCCCTCTGGCAGGAACAGCCTGATGACGGTCACTGTGCTGTTCTTCTGTCACAGCTGTCGGCACTTCATCCAGGAAGTCTTCATCGGAATCGGAGTCGGAGTCCTCGGCGATGTGCCTCTGGACGAAGTCCTCGAATCCCTCCAGTTCCTTAGTCCAGTCCTCGAATAGCTGGTCCACCTCTGGTAGGTCCGCCACCTTCTGCAGCCAGAGCCGGTGGCTGTTGGTGGTGGCTCTCCTCAGCAGCTCCTGTCGCCTGTCCTGCATCTCTGCACTGCGCCGGCGCAGCTGCTCCGGTGTCAGCACTGCACTCTTCATCTGAAAACAGCAAGAGAGCTGTGATTTGTAAAGTGGCAGGAAACTGCAGGGGTAGTTGCAGTTCTCAGGAAAGTCAATGATGCGTACTTACCGTAGCTCCAGTGAAACAATCCGTACAGAAATAAACTATCTGATCAATAGATCTTCAAAAGCTTCTGACTGTGCCACTGTATTTGTAATGTTTTATATTAGAAATTTATAATTCTCTGCTAATTCATAATAAAACGTTATATCAAACGGACAACGTTCAAAACCCTGTAGCACACACAAACTGAACACAAAATTGAACACTGTTACAGAGTAATATATAAGCTATTCCTTATTTATATGGAGCAGACAACAGAGAATAGAAAATTTACATCTGAATAACTGCATAGCCATGTCTGAAAGAAAGAATTATTTTCAAACATTTGTACAGAGACTTTATAATGTTCTCAAATTTTCAAAAGAGGAATTCGAAAAACTGAAGCCGAGGGGTATGAGTAAGCTAAACACAATCTTACAAAAGTTAGAAATAAACAAGTACTGGTACAACATCCACCCTTTGGTATTTAGTTTTTCTTGTTTTGGGAATCTCAATTCAGAAATTATAAGTGGTAGATTAATTACAAGAAGTCTAATAAGATGTACCACAGGAAATTCTAAGAAAAATAGGAAAATATTGAAAACCAACAACGGAATATTGCGAGGAAAATTGGAAGTCGGAATGTTGCAGGGAAGCAATAGAATGTCTAAAGGTTTATTCTAGATATAGTTTGGGATGAAGGAAGTGAGACAGAGAGAAGATAAGCATTTCTGGTCAGACTAATAGGCCTATAGATTTAAGTGGAATTTGTTTCATTGTGGATAAGAAAATTGCCTAGGTAATAGAATGAGCTTCTCTAAAGAGTGTAATTTGTGACGTATTAAAGGTGAATGAACATACTAACGATAGAACATTTTGGATTGAGAGTAAACCGAAAAAATGCGAAAGTTGTGACTTGGGAGGAGTAGCTGCAAAAATATTTCCAATAAATGTAACATCCAAGTTAGGGACGAACAAACATCAGGAAGTGAAGGAATCATGCTGAAAAAAAAGCACGACGTATGACATTCCTGGCCGTAAGAGGTAGACTGATTTATAACTTGACTTTAGTTCGAAGCAGAAAATTCTGACAATGCACCTTTGGAGCGCAGCGTTGTATATTAGTGAATTACTGACTGTGGGATAACTGCAAATGAAGAGACTGGAAACGTTATACATGTGCTGATATTGAAGAATGCTGTAAATTCCTTAGGTTGATAAAGTAAGGAATGAGGAGGTTCTGCACGGAATCATCGAGGCAGCGGAAATATGAGAAACATTGCCAAGAAGAAGCGACATGAAGATAGAACATGTGATAAGGCATCCGAGATTATCTTCCACGACTCTACAGTGAGCTCTAGAGGGTTAAAACTGTAGGAAAAGAGAAAGGGTGGAATATATCCAACAAATAACTGAGGAAATAGAACGCAAGTGCTGCTGTGAGATGAAGAGAGATTCGTAAGGGCCGCACCAAACAAATCAGAACAATCTCGACACGAAATAAAACGAAATATGCAAATGCAACCAGTACTTCACAATCCTATGACAAAATTAGAGCTCCCATACGAAAGGTAAAATCGGAAATCAAAAATGTATACTGGCAACTCACAACTGATGTTCTTACTTTTAGTATGTGACAATTTCTTAAGATCAGATTTAAAAATGAAAATATAGGATAAAGACAGCATATCAATAAAACATGACTTTCAAAATACCACTAAATGATGGCAGCTTTTTTAAGGATAGTAAAGAAAAAGTTTCAAAACAATGCCTAACGGTAAAAGGGTGATATATATGACGCTTGTATCTTCAATAGATTGGCTCATTTGAAACTCACAGAAAATGACCGCTAACTAAAGACAAAAAGAGTAATCCACGTAAACAATATAAATCCAAGAGACACAGGGTAAGAACGCAGAGGACGTAAGGCTGACAGCATCAAAGAGAGACAGGTTGTTCAGAAAAGCGTTCAGTTACGCCTCTGGCCACCGTGCTAAATAATCTGCGAGAAGAATGAGATATACAGATCGCTGAGTGCACGGATTCAGCAAAAGCCTCAAACATTAGTAGACTGTGAAGACTAAGAGGCATGTTAATTTGGCGAAATAAGAGCTGCATTGGAAGTGTTCCTCAATTTAAAAGCTTCATCATTGCTTAAAAGCAGAGTATAGCCGTACGGATAGGATGAGCTGCGGTTATGTGCCGGTCTCGTGAAGAATTCGTCCAGATGGCTTGTTCTGGAGCAGCTCGAGGTTTAATCTGACACAACCTCTCATCTTCTCAGTCAGTCGAACCGCGAGTGGGGTTTACTATATGTAAAAGCTAAGCATGTAGCGACTTGATAGTACGGGCTTACAATTTTCTGAGTGTGCGTCAAGTTCCCTTCTTTTGAAGGAAACACAGAAACTACGATAATTCCGAAAGCCATTCCAGCGAAACAGTAATTACGAATCGACTATTGGATATCCATCCATTGTTTGAAACTGAGGTACAGCGTGATGAATACTCCACCTCACGTTTTTTGGTAAGTGCAGAAAATACCTTGTTCATAACCGGAAGCTTCCTATGACAGCTAGATCTCATTCTTGTCATCAGCGGTTAAGCTCTGACACTCTTAAGAAGTGTAATTGGAAGTACAGACCCAAGTAAAATGTAATATTCCTCTGACTGTATTAACTCTACGCTTACTTTCGATTTTTTACTTTCTCTACACCGATAGTATATTAACTAAAAACGACGACAGCTTTTAAAATGCTGTGGTTTGCATAAAGCGGAGTCGTAGGGTTGTGCAGCGGATGTATTTCTGAATTTATATATATATATAAACCGCCGACTAGCGAACTAAATCAATACAGGGCCATTACTTCACTGGACTGTAGCAACTGAAGTATTATACAATTACAGCGTGTAACAACGCAGGTAACATCACAAACTATTCTACTTCAGTTATTACTCTTAGTGTTAGATCAGTACAGATAGTAGTAACCGTTGAAAATGAACACGCAATAACAACGGATTAAATCAATTCATTGGTTCGTCAATGCTTTGTGCAAAGACATGATGCATTCTTAAAATTGTTCTCTAACTAACGATTACAAGAATTGTTTGCATCGATCTGGAAGAATAGTGCTGAATAATGTTAAGAAACGGTTTGCCAACAACTTGGCGTTTAGAAGCAGTCTCAACGTCACCTTCTGTAATTAATTCACCAAAAACGAGGACGCACTGTATCACTCAAAACTTAAACAATTGCAGAACACTGGTGTCAACGATCTTAAATGCAAAGAGGGTTTTTTCTCCACTCGGCTACGGTTGCTATAAATTGGGGGGAGTTAAGTAGCTTATCCGTGTGATTAATATCAGCGTGTTATGAGCTGCAAATAAGGTAAGACAAGTATTTGGTGTTTCTGAACAACGGACGTAAGACAGATTTGAAACGGGTTAAAGTAACGAACTAAAACTATAACTATTTGGTCTCTAATACTACACAGCCGAGCAGCAGTAAGTGCTACGGCACACCAGACTACGAAATATGAAGAGCTTGAATCGAACAGAAAGGCATTATTTTTTAAACGTATCTCTGAGAATGTTACGAAGTAAATATCACTAATGTTTGATAGCTAGTTGAAGACTGTGAAGTTTTGTACAAAACTGATGTCGCAACACGACAATTAACGAAATGATCTTTTCGTATACAGTCTTTAAGTGCCATACAATTGTCAGTCTGTGCTTCTATTTACATGGTTGCTCAACACTTATTGATACAGAGACTTCAATTAATATGAATGGAAAATAAAACGTCTCAAAGGAAGCAACTATACAAGATAATTCCTGCTATAATTTTGGACCGCTTGGTTCAACCGTTTCACAACGACTAGTAATATAATGAAACATTGATATTTTTTGCATTGCTGAATCTGAAGACTGCGTAACAGTGTTGCCAGTGGAACGTTTTTGCTATACTGGAATTCGTTTTCAAGGATCTCAACGCGGTTAGATTCCATAAGATAAAGTAAAAATACATAGCAGTAGAAAATAACATTACGTACGCATCCCAACAAATACAAGGTGCCATACTCACAGAAAATTTCGCCGAGGCAGTAAATTGTATTCGGGTTACATTTCACTAGAACGGATAACAGCACTGGTTAACCCTAGAACCAGTAATTGTGGTTTCACTGCTGCCACGAAAAACTAAAACAGTCGCAGATAAGTCTGTTCCCCAAACTAACGATAATTCCAGACAGAAAGAGAGGATAACAGAAAATGTTAAAAAGAAAGAATTTGCCTGGGCAGCCGTGGAAGCTACAAAAGAATCATCTCACTGGAGTGACACAAACACCTAAGCGCCTTGCATAGCGTATCCTGAACTCCTCACCTGTCTCATGTCGCTCCGCTGGATCCCCGGTGTGTGCAGCAGCGATGCTAGAAACCTTCAGCTGGTGATGATGCTGGAGCTCCTCCAACAGACTGATTGCCGCGGTCGGCCTGTGTGTGACGTCAGTGCCACCCTCCCCCACCACCACCACTCCCACCCTCTAAATCTCAGTGACGTGGCGACAGCGCATCCTGCTTTTCTGTGACCGGCACCACTACTAGCGAATCCAACAGGGTCACTCCTCAAGTGTTCCAATAACAAATATGGTCTTTGATAATACGTGTCGATTAGAGAGTTGAACATAATTCTTCGTTCATCAAATAATATAATTATTTATAGATGCCAATGTCTCACTTGACTTAAGGTTTTATTAGTAACAAAATGCGAACGTTCCCCTCTTTCTTTATGTGCTGTTTCTTGAAGTTATATAATTTGCACCAAAGACGAATAGTTTCGATCGCAAGATATTGTTACTTTTTATATAAAATAGCCCTATTTTTTCAGCAAGCAATCCTAAACTGAATCCTGATAAAAATAATAAAGATAGAACTACTTTGAAACTAAGCGCACAATCAACAGTTACTTCGTCTATACTGTTATACTATAACGAGTTAACTTAAGCTTCTGTCCCACTGGGCATTGCATTACAAAATACAGTTATACTCGATCAGAAACTTGAGGAGAAAACGTAAAAGAATTTTCTGTTGTAAGATTTAACCAGATTTAACCAGAAGGCTAAAACCTTACCTATCGCAAACCAGGACTCATACACAAGTACTACTGCAGAGCACGCTGCAGATTCTGGTCAGCAGAATCTTCTCATTCTCAACGGAATGCCGTTGTGGAGATATCGAACCAAATCAGAAATATAAGCAGGTAGCAGAATAAGTATGACCATTATATTGCCTAACATTCTCAAGGTCTTCTGCTCCTATAAAATTTCGTTCCTCACGGTATATTCCACAAAAATGGATAATTGGAGAAACGGTGATTGTCAGCAAGAATTAAGATTACATTTCAAGTGAAACTCCAATGCTAAAAACTGTTCTCTCTCTACTTAAATTATAATAAATCGGGACAAACGTCCGCAAATAATAATAGCCTCTGAGAAACGGTGTACTTTTCTACAAAGACTTGGAGATCCTTCGAGAATCGGGAACGATGTTAAATGCCACAACCACAGAGGGGATGCAAGACCAGACCACGTACATCTCGCACTGGCCGCTCCCCTGTAGTCTTACCTGCAGCGCCGCAGTGGAGTTGCTAGGAGCCTCTGACTGTAGGCAGGACCACGTGGCCTCCATCCCCACCCCCTCCCCCACCTCTGTAGTTCCTACCCCCTCCCTTCAACTAACACACCTCGGATACGAGGCGATAACGGTTCCCGCATTCCTGTAACAATATCGCTCACCAATGAAGGAATGCTCTGAAGCTACTTATCAGATGTCCCATCTATCTTCGTAATGTCTCTCACAAAAACTTGGGCAACATTTTTTTATCAGATACGGAATTAAGAGTCGATGGTGCAAATAGCATCTAATATCTCGTTGCAGTTGTTTCACTCGACGTGAGGTTGCAGACGTAAAAACATTGCAAATTTCGTGAATGTGCTCACGAACTGTACACTGATCCTTCATAACGCTCAAGAAATACTTGAAAATGGAAGTATTTTCGAACTAGTCCTCCATTATGAGATACAATGTAAGGCGTCGGAACATTACGAGACAGAAAGCAGAATTTTGTTACAAATAATGAAATCGCTTCGTGGACGCCTAGAACACTTTGTCAAATTCCACAAGCGGCAGTTGCTTTGAAGGACGTAGTAACCCTAAATAGAATTAAACGAAATGCAGAGCTACGTCACTTAATTTCTTAACACTTACACTTCAACAGAATCATTATTCAGCTTTTTTTTCACTAAAGACTGTATTACAACCATTCCAAGTATACGTTTCACTCCTTTATAAGCATGATGCTTATAAAGGAGATACTGACTTGAGAGTAGGAATTTAATGAAACAAGTCTAATACCACGTATTGTATTCCTGCTAGTATTATGACAGTGTCTTGTTATTGGCAAGAATTTTATCTGCGAGCCAAAATTCAAGACACCACTAAATCCTTCAAACTACTCAATTTGCTGACACTAAATTACCAAAAGAAGATAATTACTGTGAAAGTACCGGCAGTAGCGCCACGCTGTACCCGCATAGATAGGGAGAAAGACGTGCTAGTTGTTGTAGGGAAGAATTTCGTTGCGAAATGAGTTTCGTATTTTGCTGACAGATTACTTCAGTTGAGTCATTAATGGTGTAATGCAGTTTTCGTTTGTGTGAACTTATACGTCAAGTAAATGAAAAATGATTTCATTTCCTCGAAAGACGCCTCACGACCAGGTCACAGTATTTTACAACTACACTCCTGGAAATGGAAAAAAGAACACATTGACACCGGTGTGTCAGACCCAACATACTTGCTCCGGACACTGCGAGAGGGCTGTACAAGCAATGATCACATGCACGGCACAGCGGACACACCAGGAACCGCGGTGTTGGCCGTCGAATGGCGCTAGCTGCGCAGCATTTGTGCACCGCCGCCGTCAGTGTCAGCCAGTTTGCCGTGGCATACGGAGCTCTATCGCAGTCTTTAAAACTGGTAGTATGCCGCGACAGCGTGGACGTTAACCGTATGTGCAGTTGACGGACTTTGAGCGAGGGCATATAGTGGGCATGCGGGAGGCCGGGTGGACGTACCGCCGAATTGCTCAACACGTGGGGCGTGAGGTCTCCACAGTACATCGGTGTTGTCGCCAGTGGTCGGAAGGTGCACGTGCCCGTCGACCTGGGACCGGACCGCAGCGACGCACGGATGCACGCCAAGACCGTAGGATCCTACGTAGTGCCGTAGGGGACCGCACCGCCACTTCCCAGCAAATTAGGGACACTGTTGCTCCTGGGGTATCGGCGAGGACCATTCGCAACCGTCTCCATGAAGCTGGGCTACGGTCCCGCACACCGTTAGGCTGTCTTCCGCTCACGCCCCAACATCGTGCACCCCGCCTCCAGTGGTGTCGCGACAGGCGTGAATGGAGTGACGAATGGAGACGTGTCGTCTTCAGCGATGAGAGTCGTTTCTGCCTTGGTGCCAATGATGGTCGTATGCGTGTTTGGCGCCGTGCAGGTGAGCGCCACAATCAGGACTGCATACGACCGAGGCACACAGGGTCAACACCCGGCATCATGGTGTGGGGAGCGATCTCCTACACTGGCCGTACACCTCTGGTGATCGTCGAGGGGACATTGAATAGTGCACGGTACATCCAAACCGTCATCGAACCCATCGTTCTACCATACCTAGACCGGCAAGGGAACTTGCTGTTCCAACAGGACAATGCACGTCCGCATGTATCCCGTGCCACCCAACGTGCTCTAGAAGGTGTAAGTCAACTACCCTGGCCAGCAAGATCTCCGGATCTGTCCTCCATTGAGCATGTTTGGAACTGGATGAAGCGTAGTCTCACGCGATCTGCACGTCCAGCACGAACGCAGGTCCAACTGAGGCGTCAGGTGGAAATGGCATGGCAAGCCGTTCCACAGGACTACATCCAGCATCTCTACGATCGTCTCCATGGGAGAATAGCAGCCTGCATTGCTGCGAAAGGTGGATATACACTGTACTAGTGCCGACATTGTGCATGCTCTGTTGCCTGTGTCTATGTGCCTGTGGTTCTGTCAGTGTGATCATGTGATGTATCTGACCCCAGGAATGTGTCAATAAAGTTTCCCCTTCCTGGGACAATGAATTCACGGTGTTCTTATTTCAATTTCCAGGAGTGTATTAAATACAGAGAATAAATTTAAATCATAAATAACTGGATTTCAGAGTTCTCCTGTAGTGAAAAATTTTTGTCTTACACAATTGTCTCGTTGCAGACCAAATATACTTTTGGCGAGTTTTTCTCATCAATGATGTTCTCAGCCATAATCTTTCCTTCTCTTGATGTCTGAGGAGTATAATATTTCATGTTCACCTTTGAAGCTAACTTCAGACTACGCGAACGAAAGAAAATAGGATATGATGAAGCCCAAGCAAATCAGAAAATTCTCTTGAAAAATGTAAAGCGAGTGAAAAGGTTTTAAAATAGCAACTTCAAATAAATCGTGTTCTTAAAATCATATTCTTAAAGCCGTATTCGCGAAGCCGTATTATTACTTCCGTAATGGATTTTCGGTCTTCTTTTCTTCCTGGAGTGCTAGTCTCTTGAGGTATGCAGAAGAATATCTGTGAAGTTTGGAAGGCAGGAGGTGGAGTACTGGCGGAAGCAGAACCACGAGGGTGGGTCGTGAGTCGCAGTTGGATGGCGTTCTCGCCGATGGAAATATTTTGCTACATCCCCACACAACTGCAGATGAAAACTGACGAACAAAAAGAAACATAGATAGGAAAAAAAGACAGGACGATTGAGCACTTGCCCGGGAAATGCATTTGAACGGTCCGGCAAACAGTTCCAATCTGCCAGAAAGTGTGAGATTACTCTTACCCACTGAAACCATTTAAGTTCTACACAGTAATTCTTCATATGACATAGGAAGCAGTTTCATTCTGGAGATTGCGATTCATCCCAGAATGTGGGATTCGTGAACCGGTTGTCAGTATTATTTCAAGTCTCACGTCCCTTACACTTAACAGTTGCGGAAGTACGGTACACCACTAACACGAATAAATGCCGGGCAACGATGGGGACACGCTGGAGAGAATGCATTGCTTAAAGTACGGCGTAAATTTGGCCCTGCCTGTTTTATAGACGCATTTAGAGAAGACACAAGAGCATTCTTGCAAATAAAATGCACTGTTATTATCGATAGATACACCACATGGTCCCTGAAAACGGTAGTTTTTGCTGGTGGTCGCAGTAGCTGACTGGTGAGAGGCGCGACATGAGAAGGTTCGATTGTGTATCTAGTTGTAACGGTCATTATCCTTCTTTAGCTTTTCCTAACGCGTGGTAAGTACTCCACAGCGATTACTTTTGAACTGTGTATCAACGAGGCTTACTTGACGTGGCAATTATAGTTAACGTCATTTTATCCACATTGGATGTTGTGAACTTCGCGACTGTTAATGATTTTGATGAAGAACTAAGCAAGCCACTAATAGTTGAAAATGCTTAATTTCAGTACTACTACCATTCCCATCAGTGTAATTGAAAATGTTAGCCACCTGAAGATGGAAAGAGTCGCAGCAGTGCAATGGGAAATTTTAGCTATCTGAAGAGTGGCGTGGTAGCCGGAAACTGGTAATGATATGTGTGGCTGGTGGCGTTATTTACCAACCAACGAGAATGACTAAACTGGCGGCATCGTTTGCTGTTGGGTGTCCTTAATGGGATGGTTCTCAATTCTGCGAAAAAAGTAATAATAGCAGCTAAGAAATAATGAATTAATTTAATTTCACCACAGACTAGCATCACGACGAATATTATTCAGTCCATAAAACAGCAGTAAAACAGATATTTTCTTACGACTATACCAGTATTACAGCGGGAGGTTACACCGGACGATCCGAAGAATTCTCCGCGCTTTAAAACACGATATTGGAGAGAATGAAAAGATTAACGCTGTAACAGGGTTCCCGTCAAAAGGCCCCAGTAAAAGCAAGTAGACAATGTAAGACATATTGTTTCATACTGTCGTTCAGGTATTCTCTTCCTAAGAATCCGTCGAGTGTTAAATGCCATTCAAAATTTATAAAGCATACATTAATAATAGCTGGAAAAGAAACCTTAATTATTATCGACCATATACATGAAAAAACAGCAGGCTCGTAATGATTGGATGGTAAGAGATTGCCTGAATAATAATAGAAAAACGTTGTGTATTTTGAATATCTATAACCACATATTATTTTATTATCTGTATAATCACACTAACTTTTAATTAATGCCGAATGGGGTAGCCATGAGATGTAAGGCGCCTTGCCACGTTTCGCGCGGCTACCCCCGTCGGAGGTTCGAATCCTCACTCGGTCATGGAATGTGTTTTGTCCTTAGCGTAAGTTAGCGTAAGTTAGTTTAAGTTAGACTAAGGAGCGTGTAAGCCTAGGGACCGATGACCTAAGCAGTTTAGTCCCTTATGAACGTACCACAAACTTCCGATTTTTTTTAATTGTTGCACGAAATAGTGCTGATGTTCAGTTTCATCAAATGTTTTTATCATCTAAGTGGAAAGTAAAGAAAAAAAAATGATGTCCAGGTTGATAAGCAGACGCTATAATCGCCGTGCCACTTCTTCGGGAGGAAGGATCAAAGCACTCAGACGTGGATCAGCAGGACCAGTCTCCAATTAACACATTATCAGGGTTACAGCAGTGGTCTGCAGAACAGAATGTGATCTCTCTTCTCTGTTGGCCTCATTCTGTACCACACCTCGGCTCAAACGACAGAGTATGGGAGGAGAGGAGACGGGTCATGTGATGAAATTCCCTGACGCCGAGTGAAAAAAACAGCGATGTCTTTGCAACATCGGTTAAGTTCAGTGGAGGTGTTATAAAATGAAAGATTTATCACGCACCTCGCAAACTACCTTTCTTGGAAAATGCAGGTTGTTATTCAAGCGGTAGCTTATTGAAGGGGATATTAAATCCAGAATGAGATTTTCACTGTGCAGCGGAGTGTGCGCTGATACGAAACTTCCTCGCAGACTAAAACTGTGTTCCCGGCCGAGACTCGAACTCGGGACCTTTGCCTTTCGCGGGCAAGTGCTCTACCATCTGAGCTACCGAAGCACGACTCACGCCCGGTACTCATAGCTTTACTTCTGCCAGTATCTCGTCTCCTACCTTCCAAACTTTACATAAGCTCCTCTGCGAACCTTGCAGAACTAGCACTCCTGAAAGAAAGGATACTGCGGAGACATGGCTTAGCCACAGGCAGCTGCATTGATTAAAAGCTATGTTTTCGCACACGCAAGGTCTTTTGAGGTTTTCCGTGGAAAAACAAGCCTCGTTAACATTTTCAAAAACCTCTTTCAGGCGATAATTAGGAAGCAAACCAAGCAGAACGCAGCATTTCCTTAAATATCGTCGCTGATACTTCGGCATGCAGTATCGAGTGTATTTTAATACCGTCTTCACCAGAAGCAATTTCTCGTTCTCTTTCGATAGAATACGAACAATTATGAAGAAACGGACAAGCATACATTTTCAGTCTCACTTTATACGTTTGGTCGTGTACTAGTCGACAGTTATGAATATTATGTTTGTTATAATAAAAATTTGTAGACTGCCAAATATAATTGTAACTTTAATAAAAGTTCATCCCGTTACACGCATTTTCCCATTATATCAATTTTAACATAAATAGTAAAGAAAATGACTTCGATAGAAATAAAAAAGACTGACGAACGGGACTCGATCCTGCGATTATGGGGCTTGGATGCTAACAATTTTTTTTTTTTTTAAACTCATTTTGTTCGTTGCATCTGCTTGTGGCGGACGTCGTAAGACACAAGTTTCAGGTCGTCGTTGATCCATTAACTCAGTTTTTTTTTTTTCCTTCTTCTCTCAGAGGACAGCTAACTCCCTGACAGAACACCCTATGTTACCGTGCCGGCGTTATGTATATGACGACGGAAATTATCTTTCGATTTTCTCAATAACGCTAAAAAAGTACGCGCTACTGCCTACATGTTTTTTCTGTCGTCATGGAGTACTAAGAGTCTACGAAGGTTACAGTAAATACGCGTTCCAAACGTCTCCCCTTGTGAGTTAATGCCACTAAATAAATGCGTTAACTGACCAAAGTGTCACACTATGCGACTTAACGAATGAATGGAACAAGACAGCCTAAAAAGAAATCTTTCGATTGATGGCATTGTTTTAGACACTTGACACTAGATTTGTAGTTTCCTTCTCGTAGTCATACCTGATTAGTCACAACGTTGTGACACCTACCTAATAGCTGATACGTCCACCTTTGGCACAGATAGCAGGGGCGACGCAATGCGGCATCAAAGCAGTGAGGCCTTAGTAAGTCACCGCTTACACAAGTCGCATAATTCCCGTAAATCTCAACAAGGGGGCGACGAGCTATGACGCCATTTTAATCACATTCCAGATGTATTCGATCGTCTTCAGATCTGGCGATTTTGGCTGCCAGATAATCATTTGGAACTCACCATTGTGTTCCTCGAACCACTCCATCACACTCTTGGCCTTGTAATATGGCGAATTAAATTGTTTAAAAAACACCACTGCTGCTCGGAAACACGATCGTCATGAAGGGATGTACGGGGTTTGCAATCAATATACGATACTCCTTGGCCGTCATGGTGCCTTGCACGAGCTTCCTGGATATATGAATGCCCAAGTGAATGTTCTCTAAAGCATAATGGACCCGCACTCCAGCTTGTCACCGTCCTGTAGTGCATGTGTCAAGCACCTGTTCCCCTGGAAGGCGAAGGATTTGCGCGCCCATATCGGCTTGATGCAGGAGGTATCGGAAACCATCAGATCATGCAACTGCCAACAAGCCGTACAGTTTCCGAAATGCTAGTGCCGAGTCTCTGGACTGTCAGAACCTGTCCTCGGTCAAACTCAGATTGATTGCGTAGCTTCCTCACTCTACATACTAACAGGAAGCTCACTGAATCTACATACACCGTGCGTGTGTCTCACTGACAGTCATTCCTCTCCAGATGACGCTGCTAACGTCTGGTCGGATTTACATCGATAGTAGGTCGTTGTGCACAGTGTTCCGGATGATAAGCGTACTTTTTGTTCAGAAATGAACGTTTGATGAAATGTACTCGTTTATTACTAAGTAAGGTTTGCGTTTGTATTAGAATTATTATTCTTTTCGAAGTGCTATTCCTCAGTTAAAATTGTGAAGTTAGGGATGGTGGAGAGAGAATCAGAGGCAAGTTGAAGTCGATACGTGAGACATGCTCGAATTGCAGAACTGGAAGAGAGCTGCTGGCGAGACGTGGGACTCTTGATATGAGTCCCGACCTGGCACACTGTCTTAAAATCTAATAAACATTCCAGTTATGTCGATACATAGCTAATTCACCAACAGAACAGACATTAAAGATGAAGCATTTTCGTTCTTTCAAGATCACAACGTAAACCAGACTTCTCCATCTTCCTATAATAGTCATGGACGTCAGACCTTTAACGTAGATACGGGGCGCCAAGTTCCCCACCTCACTCTCTCTCTTCGCCCATCCCCCACATCGCCACAGTACCTGTACCGTTAAGTACGCTTCGCAATGACAGGTAATTATCTTATTCCGGCGACATCTCACTGTGAGACAATTATACCATTTAGGTAAGGCAATTTTTAACATAACTTTTTCAGGTTTTTGGAAACAAGAACATAAAATTTTTGTTACATGATAGCTGACACTTAATTAGCACAGCCGGTAACAGATATGCTGTGTGAAAACTGAAAAGAAGGAAACGAAAGGAAAGAAAAGAAAAGAAAAGAAAATCGCATCACCCCCCGTCACCTAATCCTAACCATTTCGTACAACATTAACCTTCTCACCCATTCCGGTCAGGTACATTTCTGTTCGTTTATGGATGTGAGTGACTTGTATTGTCAGTTACGTATTGATCTATAGTAATGTAACGCATCGGACGAATTCAAGGATCGAACCACGCATATTGCTGCAAGACGGATAGGATCCAGTGCTATACGTTTTATTGTTACACATTCGAGAATAGTAGAATTTTTTGCTTGAATACTCGTATACGATGATACTTTTTTCTTCTAAACGTGAAACTCTGTGTGCTAAACTAGCGTAGGCTATATAGAAAAGAAAACATTCTTAAGTAGAACGTCCTTCGATTGATATCTAGCTATAAAGACAGCCCTTTACTTTCCAGACGAGTCCCTCTGTCTGTCTGGAACACTCTTGTAGAAATTTAGGCATCCGTACTTCATAGAATCTGTGGCGGTGCGACACGAGTGTCCGCTTGAATTTGTCATATACAACTATTGTAGATTTATTTGGTTGTGAGTACATGCAGAACAATTTCAAAAGAGACACATTTAACATCGACATAAGCTCAAGTCAGTTGGTCTTCAGTTCTTGAAGCTATTCGTCCCCCATCGTAAAAAGAAACATCAACCTCACATTGTAGTGTAAACGGTGGGGAATACTAACATTCTTAAGTCCCGTAAGTAAGTGATGTCTGGTAATGGACTTGAGTGCCATCTTGCAGCAGTTCCATGGTCAAGATAGTCAGTTCTTACTGTTAATTCTGGTATGTAAAAATGTGTCGCTGTTTGTGTTGTACGAGCATATCCCACGAATGAAGGCCTCCGAAGATGTAACGAGCTGAGCCGTTGTCGTAATATTGGAAGCTTACACGATCGCAAGCCACGTGGAATAATGCAGCGACTACAGTTCCCTTTTCAGTTTCTCGGTTTTAACTTAAGACGGCAACATCATACTCTCCATAGGATGGTCCCGTCTGTAAAATCCTAAATGATGTTCTCAAAATCGCTTCGTGATTCCAGTTCTTGTTAGATCACTTTCCCTTCAGCTCAGTACTGTTAATACCAGAGGATAAAGCTACAGCTCTATACGAGAAGGCATTATTCGGAAAAGTACCAGATTTCAAGGATGGAAACACTTTTGTTTTCTGGTCTTAGGTTATTTATCTTGTTTGTATAGTTCGTTAAAATCTTCAAGCAATGTATCTAATGCTGAGGATGGTAAATTACTTAATATTGACGTAGCTGATGTCATTAGAAACTGAGTAAATGATTTTGTTCATTTCGGAGTTCTGATCTAGTGCAAGTGGAGACACTCCGCAGTTACGTTCTTTTCTGTTGCATTGAAGAGCTGCAGGTGCTCCAGAACTGTTTCCAGTTGTTCACATAATCCTTCGCCGTTGGATTAGATGCACCAGACGGAAAACGATACATAGTGAGGTTTGGTCATTCTCCTTCTTTTTACACAGACTTCACAAGGAACTTTATCGCTGACAAATGAAATGTAACAGGTAATGATTTTCCTTAACAGAGTCTGAAAGCTACAGGTAACATCCAAAATGAAGCAATGTAGAAAAACCAGCACTTCGATGACACGAGTGTGTTTAAGTGAGGCAACGGCAGCGCTGCGTAACGCAATCGATTGTTTCAGTTTTCGCTACGGTTATCTCGTTTAATAGCCGTGCTTAGCTATCGCCTTTTCTGTGCTGATCATCACAAATTACCAACGCAACGACAGCAGAGGTCGCAGTCAACACCACTGCTATAAAGCCAACATCGTTCTGGCACGATAATCCCGCGTGATGGTTCGCTAGGTTGAACACACAATTATGTATATAATAAAGGCAAGACGGAAAGAAAACACTTCAATACAGACGTACACAGGCTCGAAAGCTACCAAGTAAGGAGGAAACTCGGATTAGAATCCCGGTTGGTCACAAATTTTCAACTTTCCCCACTGACTTCATCAGTGACTGCTTGCAGCTAGTGTCTGTGATACCTTTCAGTCACGAAAGATCAAATTGTAGGACCATCAAGAAACCTGAAGAAACATGGGGAACATGTGTAGATTACTTACAGTAACTCCCCAAATAAAAGCGGTAATATTTGGGAAGTGGAGGAAAAGGTAAGACCGTTAAAAGTTGTCCTCAAGAACGTCTTCAACGAGAGAAAGGACGGAGGAAAACTTTAAAGGGAAACCTGTGACTGTACCGTGAGAGGAAAGCAAAAGTTGTTGTCAGAGGACGTAACACGTCTCTACTGTTTTGATACATTTACATCAGCTGTTGCTTAGGGATTTTGTCTGCCTCGTGATGACTGGGTGTTGTGTGATGTCCTTAGGTTAGTTAGATTTAAGTAGTTCTAAGTTCAAGGGGACGGATAACCATGGATGTTAAGTCCCACAGTGCTCAGAGCCATTTGAAACATTTTGAACATCAGCTGTTTTGTCTCCAGTTATATTTGATTTATTTCATTCCTTACGATAGCGTGAGACACGCCTGTCTAATGTAACAACAGATAATGTTTAACTCTTTCTCTAGTATCTTCAGTACGTAACACCGCACTACTAAAAAAGAGATTCGCTGCCTACTGCTTAATTCGTTAACTTGAATTCTCTCTCTTCATGTTTTAACGGTTTCGGCAGAAAAATGATCGGTGGTGTGATATCTGTACAATTTCCGAAGTTTAGATTCACTGGCCAACTACTAATTTTCACGTGCTATCCTCCCTTGGACTAGCGTCTCACCCCAAAGTTTATAGTGCCTTTTCTTAAGAGACGCGTCTGCCAGATTCTTGAGAACACCACTAGTTTATTATCATGTGGGTGGTCGGTCGTAACTCCTATAAACAGCCGTACTACATTTGCAAGAAATAATAGCAAAACAGATTCCACGCATGCATAGCTACAGTTTTTCAACGCAAAGATTCAGCTTGTTTTGCTTTTTGTCTTGGGTTAGCGCCAGGTATCATTATCCTCTGTTGTTAGAACACAACGTCATCAGTCAGACAGCAGCCGACCTTGAAGCAACCTTCTTCCTTGTCACAGGAACCGGATCGCAGTCCCCCCCATTACTCTGGCCGTTGAGCTCGTCCTCAACTCTGGCGGACACACGTCTCCCTTATCGTCTCGCGGGATCAGAGAGGAGGCGCCGTCCAGCCGCATACCTGCGCTGCAGACTGCGTGGCTTGCGTCAGAGATTTAAGGGATAACGGGCTGACGCCGTCTCCGCCGTTAATGGGAAGATCCATCTGTCGTCACGTGACGTGTTATAGCATGATGTCACTGGATATACTTACTGTCAAGAGAGCCGTAACTAATAACTGTTATATAACATTAGTTTTTGTTCAACACGGTGCCATACCACTCTCCACGAAAGCCTCCAGATAACATTCCACAGCAGAACAGTTGGTTTTGCTCACCGTATTGAGTAGTGGCATTACATTTGTTTTAAAAAAAATGTTCTTCGGATGGCTGTCACTTTTTGTTCGTAAAGAAAAGATTTTCGTTGCTTTCTTGTCTTGCTTAACTTGCTTTGAAACATAAAAAGAGGATAATTTGCTTGTTATTCATTCATAACCATAATCCCCTTGCACGCTAGATGAATCGTAAAATATGACCGTTTGACGGGAACTACGTTCCGCCACATTATGTCTGACTTGGAATGAACTTGGACAAATGTAGCACATTACTTCTCTAGTGGACTTTTTATCTGTTATGTTTAGCGAATAGGAATTTATAAGTGGTCGCGATAAAGTGAAAAATCCTGAATGTATGCTGATACCTATATTTCCCGAAGAAGCTGTCAAACACAAAGTTCCTAACCGAAATTTCCCTTTAAATATACGAGTAGAACAGGTCATCTGGACCTACAAATGATTTGGCAAAATTTGTTAGGTATTCTTTTGGCACCCATAGGGTATAATTATGTTACTTCATTATGGGAGACATGCAGTATTCATTCAACAGTATTACAGATGCATTCGACTGATGAGTTACATTAAAATTGTAATAACCAATACATTAAATCACCACTGCTTTCCATTTTTGAAGATTCTTTTTTTTCATTTTTGTTTCGTTTTCATTCATTTCGTGCACTCAAATCTACTTTCTTCTAGAAATCCGTAATGTATTATTGTCCGAGGTTTTATTTTTGATTCACATTCACATTTCATTGTAATGTTAGGAAAACAAACGGAAATTAATACGAAACTACATTAAATTTTGTTTGCAAGCAGTTCCGATTTCTCGTTATAAGAGTAGTTTTTGATCTGTAAGTGTAGTGTGAAAGACAATTAGGAGCCAGCCGTTAAGGACGAGCGGTTCTAGGCGCTGCAGTCTGAAATCGCGCTGCTGCTTCGGTCGCAGGTTTGAATCTTGCCTCGGGCGTGGATGTGTGTGATGTCCTTAGGTTAGTTAGGTTTAAGTAGTTCTATGTCTACGGGACTGATGACCACAGATGTTAAGTTCCAAAGTGCTCAGAGCCATTTGAACCATCTGACAATTAAGATCTCCTCCATGTCGAGTGGATTTGTACATGTTATGACATGTGTAGGAAAACAAATTCTGTATTAAAATCATTTACGTTGAAAGCACTGGTGTGTTGTTTAAAAGGTTTCTGAATACACCTTGTTGTTTGACCTACGTAAAAATAGGTAGGGGATAGTTAGAGGTTCACGGGGCAAACTAAGATACGAGCCTCTTTGTGTTTATCTGTTAAAGTTGTTTGTTAGTAGAACTTGACTATTTGTGTTTCTTTTCTCTTTCCATAGTTTGGTTGGTTTTTTGTTATTCAGACTTGGTGTAGAATACAGAAGACATATTTGTTCGATATTCTGTGTGTGTGTTTATTTCGTGTATCGACAAAGTACTCAATGAAATTCGATTTTAATTCACTCACTCACTCACTCACTCACTCACTCACTACTCACTCACTCCCTCCCTCCCTCACTCAGAGGGCACTGGTTGACTATCATACATTACGTTACACAAGCGGCCGTTAGACCATTATTGCCCAAAGAGAAAGAACTGCAACCCTAGTGACCAGCACATAAGCAGACTACCGACAAGTGTTCCACATTATCACAACACACTGTCTCAAAATTTTTCAGACTGCTCGTCCTGAACCGGTTATAAGAATCATTGAATCCTCAGAATTGCGAACGCTTTTCACCATTATGACATAACTCAGATACACCAGCGTCGCACATTAGTCTGGCTGTGACGCAGTTTAGAGTGTAATTTAGTTGTAGCGACGATTCGGCCGTCACTGCTCCGTTTCCTTGCATTTGTTTTCAGCAGCGACAGCTTTGCTAGCGATATTTTTTGTGTTTTATTCGTGTTTTCGAGCGATTATTTCTGGTTATTGTTGCGTGTCCTTTTGCAGATACTGCAAATGTGTGTCAAGAGATCCCATGTGTTTAGACTACGTTGTTTGTTGATCATATTTTTTTGTTAGCATCTGTTTGTCGAAGAGTAAAGCAGAGCTGAATAGGGCAAATCGCACCACATCGTGAGAGGCTAGGAATAATTACGCGTGACGGGTGTGCAGTAGATGCTAAAGGAATTATTGCCAGGTTTCCCGAGCGGAGGCAGTACAAGCAGTGACCATGTCTGATGCTCAGTCAAGAGAACAGAGAAACGAGCAGAGTGGAAACAGGCTGCTTGGAGAATGCAAGACACACGTTCCGCCTGCTGTTCCACTTTTTGGTAGTATGGAGGACGTGCCGCAATGAGTTAGGCAAATGTTACAGACAAGGGAGGAAAGTGAAGCGACAGTAGAAGCAGATGACAAGGGGCGAAGTGGGAAAGAAGGCAATTTTGGGACAGTATGACTGAGCTGGGTAGAAAATCCTATGCTATACTACACACAATTCATGGTAAAATCGACGTCGTATCAGAAACAGTAGACGACAGTATAGCTGGGCTACTCCGGGCCGAAACTAGAATACGAAAAGTCAAGAAAGGTAGTAACACGCTTTTGAAAAAAAGTAAAAACAGTCGATAATGTGAATAAAGAACTGGCACAAAAATCCAGGGGAACGGTCTATTTCGGAGGCGATTCAGCCGGCACCATTTGTCGAAACGGAGGAGATCGCTATTACATAATGGAACACTGAGAATTTGAAAAGAGAAGCTGAGCATCCACAAGCGATGGAGTTCGCTTTCGACCCTATCTGATGGAAGAAATACAACGAGTTCACCGTGTGCAAATTATCATTCAAACAGCGCAACATGATCCCATACAGACTGAATCTCTGTTAGGGAAATGAGTGCATATTCGGAGTCCACGCTAAGGTGAGACAGCTTTATTAGAGCTCCACCACTTGCAGCAATGCTTTTCCAATTGCACACCATTTTCATGAATTTCTGAAATCAAATCAACATCTCGATCAACCAAATAACGGTGCAGAGGTGATCTACATATGCTTAATTCGGTGATATCTGTGCATTGAAGATCACACACTGGCTTCGAAAAATCCTATGTGGAGCCGTACAGATTAATTCTATCCGCCTAGACGAGATTGAGCGGGAAGAATGTGGGGGAGTCCCTCACGGCAGATCACAATATCGGAGTGGCTGGAGTAGTTAGCAGAGAAGCACAAATGCAAAGGGAATGACGGTGGCAACAGAAGCCACCATTACGTCCTATTAGTGTAGCCAAAAGTCACGGCAGTTTGAGGAAAAGACGCCCCAAAAAACGAATGTCGGTGCCACCAAGGGAGCAAGGAAATGGGTCTGTGGAGACGATCAAATTTCGGAATTGTGATTCAGCCCGCAGCCGACAGTCCTTACTCGAAGCGAGCAGGTAACGAATGTAACTAAGGGCCGCGTTTACATTCTCCACATGTGTATGAAGAATTCAGAGAGAAATTACTGGCTAAGATGGAGAGCGCAGGCAAGGTAAGAGGAAATTTTTTAATGCTCCTTTCCGTTAACATTAGCTAAAAGTTTTGTTCAGTTTTCTCTGTGCATATTGTTCCATTTATTTGGTGCTCAGTACGTAAAGTTTCTGCTGTATTAGTTTAAATCACGCTTAGAGTTGTTGTTGGCTGTGGAATTGGGTATGCGCTTCGCAGATGCTTTAGGAGAATGTGTGTGCGTGTCCCAGTATACGCGGGTCTGTTCAGTTTACATTTATACCCGTTTTTATGGAGATTTGTTTACTGGCAGAAAGCTGATTCCAGTTTTCGACCATTATAGACAAAGTGTCGCTCTGGCGCGCTACCAGAACAAACCGTACTATGTGAAGAGAGATGTGTTCTTTGTTTTTGTTTCAAGATATTGGTAGAAAGCAACAAGGTAACAAAACTATCATTTATCGTTCTGCCCTACTTATCCTTTTATTAGATCTTGTGTGGTACCTCATTCTTCGTTCTTCAATTGTCGCTTTCCTGTATTAAATATTGTGATGATTGTTAGGAGTTTTGGACTATTAAAGTTGTCGAGACTGTCGATCTCAAGCACTGGTTAGCAGGTGTGAATTTGTACACTCACTGACGAGAGTTTTAGCGATTCGTCATTATAACACTCTTACTGTCAGTCAAATGAAGTATTTCGTTAATGCAGGAAATAATTTGTCACCCATGATGCTCTAACATACTCGAAGCTCCAAATCACGAGAATTGATGTCAGAATTACTGTACCACATGTATACGAAGGGATAGAGATATTGGGGGAAAACTTATATATTCCTGTTGCTTTTACTCCATTTGTGTACAAAACTAGAATGATAAGGTCTTTTGCAGTGGAAACCGCATTCGTTTGGTTAACTTCCATAAATTACGCCACGGTTCCACTTTCAGTAGAAAACAGTAAATAAAAGTCAGGTATCAGAGTGTTAGCATCTACGTATGGGACTATAATGAGCAGAGTAAATGATGCGGCTGTTCAATGAAACCTATACTCGTTTCAGATGCAGCAGCGATGACCGCTCAGGCGAAAGGTGGATAACTGCAGCGGGACAAGGTGTTTTGACCTTCAGCGAACGGGTGGCAGCCGATCCGGGGAACACTGCCTGCCTTTATACGGAAAGGGTCGGCGAGTGCCACGTGTCTGAGCACTGAGGACAGCTGTAAGGGCTCCGCAGAACATCGCCGTCGGCACCTGGCCACAGGACGCAGCGTCTTTGCCGTAAATGACGACGTGAGGCAACGCATCGATGTGACTGAGCTGCGTCTCAGCGTCTTGCTTTTACGTAAAAGACACACACACAGACAGACAGGCAGAGAGAGAGAGAGAGAGAGAGAGAGAGAGAGAGAGAGAGAGAGAGAGAGAGAGAGAGACTACCGCAATTAACATATTTATGAATTGTTGTTGATACCATTTAACTTACAGTACACAATAAACTGAGACACTGGACTAGATGTTCTAATGTTTCGTTTTATTTGAATTTGGTTATTAATGGTTTGATCGTTAGTTAGTTGTGGCCTATTTAGTAGAAGGGACATTCGAGTTGTTCGTGCTAAGGAACCCTTTGAGATAAACTACAGTTACCTGAGTTTCCGTATTTAATCATATTTAGAAGGCCATAAATAATCCAGCTAGTTCTAACATCCTTGAATTATTTCTAGCATTAGTATATATTTGTAGAGTAATGTCAATACACATTCCATTGTCCTTATGAATACTTGACACGATTTTATAATAATAACGTTGTAACATCCCCATAAGGAATCGTGTGAATTTGAAAACAAATTTAGAATCTCTTTCTGTACATTGTAACCAAGGAAATGTTCATAAGAAAGCAAACCGCCACGTAGCTCAGGCTAGGAAAGAACAAGACTGTGAAGATAAAATGTCGTATGGTTTTAGATGGCGCCGTACTGTCTACACATTGTTATGCCATGAATTCAGATATACTATCATGTCCCTTAACGGGAGATTTAATTATTTTTTAGCAAAAAGTGATGAGAGGGTTGTGTGACGTTTCCGTCACTTGTCGCTGTGCGACATTCTATTTCTTCCACGAATGCCATCCTTTAACGACGCGAACATGTGGAAGTCCGAGGGGGCCAGGTCAGGTGTGACAGACGTGGAAGGTCTCATCGACTGATGGAAATCGTGGAGCTCCACCGAACCGCTTTCTGAGGACCTCACCCTCTGTGCCCAGCGGCTAACTGTACTTCTGTCGACACAGATGTTCCATAGGCTTTACACAAGCGTTTGTGAATATTCCCCGCAGTTTCTTTCTCTGTAGTGAGAAACGGAATGACAGGGCGTTGCTTGTTACGTACATCACCTACAGACGCCATTGTGGAACTGTCCTCAGTTATGTTACATGTCGTAAGTGACGGAAACTTGTCGTTCTCACTCAGGAGACTTCAAATAATACATAGGTAACGTATCATTTTATTCGGCTGAGGAAAAAAATGCGGTGCATTACTTTCTGGGTAACCCTCGTAGATTCAGTTACGGATTTCTACTACCAGGGTAGCGAAATAACCAGTGAAGATCGGAGCAAGGAGGACATCAAAAGCAGACTAGCACTTGCGAAAAGGGCATTCCTGGCCAAGAGACATCTACTAGTATCAAACACAGCCCTTAATTTGAGGAAGAAATTTCTGACAATGTACGTTTGGAGCACAACACATGGACTTTGGGGAAAACCGGAACAGAACAGACTATAAGCGTTTGAGATCTGGTGCTACAACCGAATGTTGAAAATTAGTGGACTGACAAGGTGGGGAATGAAGAGGTTTTACGCAGCACCGGAGAGGAAAAGAAAGCGTGTAAAACATTGACAAGAAGAAGGAACAGGATGATAGGACATCTGTTATGACGTGAGGGAATAACTTCCATGGTACTAGAGACAGCTGTAGCGAGTAAAAACTGCAGAGGAAGACAGAGATTGGGATACATCCAGGAAATATTAGAGGTCATAGGTTGAAAATGATACGATGCGATGTAGAAGGTGGACAGGAGCGGAATTCGTGACGGGTCGCATCAAACCAGTTATAAGACTAAGTGAAAACAAATGAATGAATAAAAAGTGAGAGGGAACTTTCGACAGCTTTCCCCTGTGCTTTGATGAATCTTACGAAAGTCTGGATCGTCACTACGGCAAAAGTTAAAGCTGGGAATCCTTCACTCGAAGTAGACTTGCGGGAGAGAGGAGGGACTGTGGAGTCGGTGATGGCGTTGCTGCCCTGCCATAGAGACACAAGGCGTCTGCTGCGTCTTCGCCCTCGGGTGTTTGGCTATGTTCTTTGGGCTAGTTTCTCACTGTGCATCTTGCACTACGCACTCCCTAAGCAGCACACAATTTATGCGAAAAACTACACACACTAGATTAAGTTTTGAAGTGTCTAGTATACGTTTCATCTTTGCATCTCTGTGAGCAACATGTGTTGCCTTAGTGGCTAGGGTTATAGTTGAAGGATCTAGATTCTGCTTCATCTTGACAAATTGTGAGTCGCACATAACAGGAAGTGCGTATCTTAAACAGTCTTCCAGCCAGATCAAAATAATCATCGAAGACTGGTCAATTCCGTCAGATACCAGCAAATACATACTGTGAAATTATTTGCTAAAAATAGTAAAAGTAAGGTTCGTATGGCGATAACTCAATAACAGCCATCTTTCATCTGATGGATTCGTGTAGAGGATTGATAGAATAAAATTGCTATTACTGAGCCCGCATCTCGTGGTCGTGCGGTAGCGTTCTCGCTTCCCACGCCCGGGTTCGATTCCCGGCGGCGTCAGGGATTTTTATCTGCCTCGTGATGGCTGGGTGATGTGTGATGTCCTTAGGTTAGTTAGTTTTAAGTAGTTCTAAGTTCTAGGGGACTGAGGACCATAGATGTTAATTCCCATAGTGCTCAGAGCCATTTGACCCATTTTCGCTATTACTGAAATAGACATTTATTCTGTAGCTTTTTAAATTTCATAGTCCTACAACAGACTCACATTAGGCGACCCTAAAATAATTAATATAGTCAGTACAGACCTATTTTGTAGTCTCACTGTGACGGAGCTGTCATAGCAAATAATGGTGCCCATCCTTTAAAGACTGTAAATGAATTGTTTAATTGTTTTGTTATGAGTAGTGCATTCGCTCTCGTATGTTATTATTCGATGTTGATGTCATCAGGGCGGTAGGTAAACAGCACACTATACTGCCGAGCCTCAAAACGACTTTGATTCAAGTATCATTTATTTGACGTTCGTGTCGCAAGAGTGGTAGACTGATGGCATACTATACTGTCGAGCCCTCGTACGACGTGGAGGAAGAGGTTCCAGAGGCTCCCACACAAATGAAGATGATTCATTTCTTGTCTACCGCACGTTGTATACTTTGTTGAAACATATCCTAACCACAGTAGCCTTATATCTGAAAGGACGGTGGCTCAAATCACTGCCCAACTATAGGGATTTTTTATTGTCTTGTTGAGACGGTTTCTTAAATTTGAAACAATTTCTGCCTTTATTTGTGCTCCATGTCTATTGACGTTAAATGTTGATTCTCATTCCATATTTCTTTCCACAAGTAGACAAGTACATGGGCAGAGATTTGTCCTTACGCTGGTGTCGGTATGCCATGTCACGCCGTAAAATTAGATACTAGAGCTACTCAGGTGCGAAAGCCCTGTCGGTGATTCTGATCGGTGTCTGCGATTAGCCAGCCCCAGGCAAGCTGCAGAGCGCCAGTACGGCGCGTGGGTGGCTGTGACGTCAGCACGGAGGGTCCCGCCATTGGCGGTTAGTCTGACCAATGGCAGCAGGCGTCGGTCTCCCACCCGCTCACACGCAGCGAACGCACAGCCTGTGTCGGGATGTTGTACTGATACGACGCTCATCACCGATGTGATATAGAGCTGCTAGTCTGGTAAATCTAACGAGATATGAAGCTAAAGCTATAGCTGCAAACACATTCCTCGATTAAAGGAAGGGACAGGGCAATAAGACACATGCTCACGCATGCAGGAGTAGTTGATTTAGTAGTGAGAAGAAATACAGAGTATGAAAGTGGAAGAGGCAGACAAAGGTTTCACTATAGTCCGCAGGTGGAAAAGAATGTGGACTGCAGTAAGACGGTGACGCAGAGGTGAAGAGGCCTGCACAGGATTGAGGATACCACTGTGCAACAGTGTAGCATCGAATCCAAATATACTTGACATAAGGGATAGCAACCTCAACATATCCGTTTTTCTCACAAACCAAAACTGAAGCTGGCTCCCTACCTCTCCTCTTCCTAATTGCAAGTTGTTCCTTCAGTTACATCACAAACTGATCATGCAGCTGAACTAACTTCTATATCCTGATATACCTTTCATTCGTTGTAAACAAACAAACATATGTAAACAGGCATCCTGAGATTTCCTGCTGATTACACACTGCAGTAAAACTTTTTAGGAAGTTTTTAATTGATAAGTCGTAAGAGAGCAGATCCTTCTCGGAATTATGAGGACGCAATGCAAGGAAAAGTGTGCTGTTCTACTGCAACTGTAGCACACTGTAGGAAACTGACAGGAAGTTAGGCCCAACAATCGGGACACAGAGGCTTTGCGCTCTTTGTCAGAGTATCTGATCATTTTCAGAAATGCGTGAAAATGTTGACTGTATCCTACGTGAAAACGTTGACCATATCCTTTGCACGTCCTTTCTCTGCAAATATATTTTCTACTCCTCATATTTCTGTACATTCGTCTTGCAGTTGAGACTGTATCCCACCTTCCACTGAAGGCTGATGGATAGGGTAAGTGAACCGCCCGATCAGCTGTTACATCATGTGAATACTCGTACGGGCAAACAGCAGAATATGATCATTTCATTTTAATAAACTTCAAAATCTTTGTTGATACCTGAGAACAACTGCAGAAAATGCGAAACTTAAGCTGCTTACCAACACTTGTGGTCTACTTGGGACAAATAATGACGCTACCTGTTTCAAATGGTCCAAATGGCTCTGAGCACTACGGGACTTAAACCTAATTAACCTTAGGACAGCACACACACCCGTGCCCGAGGTAGGATTCGAACCTGCGACCGTAGCGATATCCAAGAACACACACATCCTCAGTACGATGATTTTTAGCAGATTAGCGCTACGCAGCACTTGATGTAGTGGTTAACGTTGCTAGATTAGGGAGCCCTGGGTTCTGTTCCCGGCCTTGCCGGAGATTCTATCCAGTAGAGGACTGGGCGTTGTGACGTCCTTATCATCCTTTCATCGCCACCGATGTGCAAGTCACCCATGTGGCGTGAAATAAAAGGACTTGTACCAGGATGCCCAAATACCTCAGGTGTCGTCTCCCGACCAGAAACGCCGTACGCCCATTTCAGTTTCATTAAATGAACTGTTATTTTTCACTATAAAATCATTTGTATGTAGCTTTCCGCATAAAGAGGGTCGTGTCATTTTGAACTAAATTTTCAAAGTTTCCTCTCAGTTTTAAGTTGTAGACCTATCAAGATAATTATTACTCCCATCTTGTAGAAATGCCTTTATGACGACAATCCGACTTCGACGAGCACACTAAATAATTGAAAACAAATAAATCACCAGATCCGGATATAATCACAGTTACATTTACAAAGAGTACCCTATGGCATTGGCCCTTTACCTAGTTTGTGTTTATCGTGAATCTGTCGCCGAGCACAAAACCCCAAACGACTGAAAAAAAGCGCAGGTGACTCCAGTATATAAGAAAGGTAAAAGAACTGACCTGCAAAATTACAGACCGATATCTTCTGTTTGCTACTGAATCGTTGTACACATTCTCAGTTGCAAAGTAATAAACTTCCTGGAAGCTAAATAGTTTATGTCCATGAATCAGCGTGGTTTCAGAAAGCATCACTCGTTCGAAACTCAGCTCACACTTTTCTCACACGATATACTGAGAACTACGGATGAAGGACAACAGGCAGATTCCGTGTTTCCAGATTGCCGGAAAGCCTTTGACCGGGTGCCCCAATGCAGGCTGTTAACCAAGGAAAGTGTCATAGGGCCGCTGTACACGTAAATGATCTGGCGGACAGAATGGGCAGCCATCTACGGTTGTTTGCTGATGGTACCGTTGTGTACGGTAAGGGTCGAAGTTGTTACTGTAGAAATATATAAGGCGACTTAGATAAAATTTCCAGTTGGTGTGGTGAATGGCAGCTAGCCCTAAATGTGCGGAAATGTTAGTTAATGCCGCTTAGTGGAAACAGCAAGCCTGTAATGTTCGGATACAGCTTTACTAGTGTCCAGCTTGACGCAGTCAAGTCGTTCAAACATCTGGGAGAATTTTAGGAAAGACTGGTTCACCTCTAAAGGAAACCGCAAGTAGGACGCTCGTGCGACCTGTTCTTGAGGAGTGCTCGAGTGTTTGGAATACGCACCAGATAGGATTGAAGGAAGGCATCGAAGCATTTAAGAGGGGGGCTGCTAGACCTGTTACCCGTAGGTTCGAACGAAACGTAAGTATTATGTAGATGCTCGGAAACGCAAGTGGGAAACCCTGGAGGGAAGGCGGCTTTGTTTTCGGGAAACACTACTGAGAAAATTTAGACAATCGGCATTTGAAACAGACTGTGAACGATTCTGCTCCCGCCAACATACGTAAGAACCACAAAGATAAGAGAAATTAGGGCTCATACTGAGGCGTACAGACAGTCGTGTTTGCCTCGCTGTATTTGCGAGCGGAGCAAGAAGAAAATGACAAGTAGTGGTACAGGGTACCCTCCGCCACGCACTGTACGGTGGCTTGATGAGTATCGATGTAGATGTAGACGAATCAAAAATATCGATTCGAACTCGTATAGTTGTATGAATGACAAAACTTTTTTTTTTTTGCCCTACCCATTTCTGACGAAATATATTTTTAAGTTAATTTTACTGCAAGAAGACCACACTTCGTATAGGGTAACAGCTTCCACGTGTTTCGTCATTATGTAATGGCTTGCACATAATATCGTAAGTCACGTAAAAAGATGACAAGACACGTTCTTAAAATAAGACTTCTTTGATACTATAGTCGTGTTGTAGCCTTAAGTACATAGTTCAGGCCTTCAAAATTTACACTATATCACATGTCCACTATTCAATCATTTGTTATATGCACTGATGAACAAAAAAGTTATCAATCTAACAGCGTGTCAGGTACACTGCCAACTTTTAGTTGATTGAAAGAAAAAATAAAGAGCGCTGGAGGGGAAAATTCTGGAAGCATTCCGTGCACGGAGGAAGCTAGAGCGCTCACACGATAGTTCGTTTGTGCCGGGGGTTGGGGGGGTGGGGGCGGGGTAGGTACACTGAGGAGCTATGGAGTGTTTTTACTATTTTGGAAGAGGAATGGCGACTTGTTAGTTGCCATAAAAAATTTCCATTTCCGATCATGTTGAAAACCTACATGATAATACTAAATCATTTTCTCGGAAGAAAAATACGTGACTATGTTTCCAACTTTCCCTAAAAGCTAGCCGGGGAGGGGTGGCCCCTTCGCCCTCGGGTATGGGCGCTCTTGACAGGAAGAGAGGGGAAGGTTTTCAGTTGTCAGTGTACGATCTCGTCCCCTCCTATTGTAATTTTGAGAGGTGTGTCAGAGCAGGGAGTCAGTAGTCGATTTTTTTTTGGGAGAGGGGGGGAGGGGCAAACACACGGTGACGGTTAGTGTCTCCTGGCTGCAGAGCCGCTGTTCGGTGCCCGGTTTCAGCTTGGCGCTCTGTTAGCTATTTTGCAAGTAAGTGTCGCGCTTGAAGCCCGCTCTACGTTTGCAAAGCATAGCTCACAAGTTGCGAGTCTATTTCAAAAATTTGTGAAAGCTTGTTAACTTCACTCCTCTATCATATTAGGGTCAAAAGTCGACGCTATCCGGTGTGTGTTTCTTTTGTGAGTTACACACACTTTGGAAAGTCGTTTGCATCTCAGCCTGCAGTGTTCCACAGAGTATTCGGCTGTCTTCTGCACCGATACAGTATTTTAAATCTCGACATTATCATAACGTTAGTTCAAAAAATCTTATGATTGTATGTATATTGCTGTTTACATTTTTCGACGAAATTAATTTAAATGAGTCTATTATGTACTTGAACAATATTGATTGAGTGCAAATAAATTAGTATTTTTAAGATAACTTTTTCTCACTTTCTCATTTCCTTCCACAACGATCCCATTAGATGACCCTTTACATTTTAAGCATACAGTGAGGGTTATTTAGCTTACTGACTTGCAGTTTCAGCGACCCAGTTTCCAATGCAATACAGGTGCCGTTGCGAGAAACATAATCATTTCTTTTAATCTGAAATGCTAGCTGGGCCCCTTTTAATTACATGAATTGAATTAAATTTTACTTTGTGGATAGTGAAACTTCAGCTGGATTAGCACTCAGCAGCGAAAATAATTGCCTGTTTAGCAATTGTACGATTGTATTGGTTTCTGTCTGAGCACAGAGTCGCTTATTCGGTTGTTTGTGTGTTGAGTTCGCGAGTGTGGCAGGAAGCTTTTACAAGCCAACTCGCAAGTCGACTGGTACGCACGTACAAGTACCTAAATTGTCTTATCGGAATATGGTTTCACCTTTACAGCGAGTCCAAACAAATAGCGTCTTAGTAAGTTCAAACAATACATTGGCCTCTTAAGTTAACAATCACACTGCAAACAGTTCGAAAGAACTCCTTTAAACACACAGACACATCCAATTTAATGTGAAATTTGAAACAAATTGCACTGATAAATAATAATCTTAGTGAACGGAGTACCAGCTCTATGAAGATCGGATGTCCTGAAAGGTAGGTTGCAGTAGGCAATGGCTCAAGAAGCAGTCAGGTTTGACAGCCGAAATGGAAAAGTGAGGGCTTATACTTTACGCCATGTCGTCTGCCTGAACTCTGAATCTCGTCCTTCTCTATCGAGACCAACAAGTCAATTAACCAATGTTGCAGTTCTAAACGGTCCGTCATCCAAAAGAAGCGGATAACATTTACAATCAGGAGTAGTCTCGTGCCCTCCATCTCCTCCAATAACTATATGTACAATTTCTTTGTTAATGATTACTACTTTCATTATTAAACTGAGGTGTTTGCGATGACTTCGGGGTTCATCATGCAAAACTCGCCCTGCATCCTTCCTCCACAGTCGTTTCTGTTTACTGATGATTAAATGACACTTGTGGTCATCGGCTTCTCTCGTGTTCCGCGCCTGTTGGCCTCGCTCGGGGATTCTGAAGCCCTCCCTGACTCCCTCCCACTCTCCCCACGGTACCGACTGTTGTACAGACGGCAGCGGCCGCCGCCCTCGGCCTACACCCTGGAGAGGACGGCAGTCGCTTCAACTGCAGAGATCGCAGTCTCAGGTCCGTCCAGACACAATGTGATGTCCAGCACTGCGAACATGCCCTCTCACATTCATTTATTATGTATCATATCGGGTACCTCATACCTTACCCTTCGAAAACTGTTTTGAAGGGGACGCTCCAACTCTAGCATTGTCCACTTGGAAATAATCCTGCCCTTGTGGTAAGAATACTTACAAAACTGCCCGTCCTTCTTTCTGCTTTCCGTAAGTCTTGTCATTTTACTCACGTATCACATGATCTGCCACCGTAAAGACCTCTTTTACAGTACGTAATTTTTAAGAATTTTTGTCAGTAATCGCTTTTAGTTATTTTCATCCTTACTCCTTTATTCTACTTCAAAGTTAAAGCGTATTCCCTTTTGATCTGTGCTGTCATATCAGATTGGAATACTATATCCTGTGATGTCTTGTCTTAAAAATTTCCTTTCCTTATCGTTTCTTGTGTCTTTTGACTTCGATGAATGGCTTCTAAATGGTTATACTGTCAATACAGTAACAGTGTACTGGTCCGCCCCGACCACCGGCCATCTCCCTCTGGTGCCTGAAGAGCCACCCCATCGCTGAAGCTGGCCGACTTTACTGAGCCGTCCGCTACAGCAAAAGGTGTGTCACGATCACCGAACGCACCTGGAACTCCTTCGCATCCACGAAGCCACGTGACGCCGGTCGCTTACTGCTATCCATACGCTGGGCGACCTTTATAGGAGCCCCCTGGCAGCATTCCGTAAGTCCAACGCCGAGCCTGACGCAGAGTCTGATTCTGAGTAAACGACTAGACAACAACGCAGCGACGCTGGACCAAGACAAGATCTGTGCGCCACCAAATGGTGACAGAGACCAATTCTGATCTTACGAAGAACCCTTTTCTTCTTTACGCTGAATCCTTATGGCTGGTTTCACGTGGCCCGCCAAGAATCCCTCTCCTATGCCAACTTTTACATCCCACAGCAGCAGTTACAGTCTACACCCTCAAATATTTCCTGGATGTATTCCAACCTCTGTCTTTCTCTACAGCTCCATCTAGCGTCGAGTACCACAAGAATTTATTTCCTGATGACGTAACCCATGTCCTATTATCCTGTCGCTTCTTCTTCGCAGTGTTTTCTATAATTTACTTTCCTCGCCTATTATTCGCAAGATCTCCTCATTCCTTGCCTTATCAATCCTCCACATTTTCAACAATATTCATGAACACTACATCTCAAATTCTTATATTCTCTTATGGTCCGGTTTTAACACAGTCCATGTTTCACTAACGTTCAATGCTGTCCTAAAATGTATATTCTCAAAAACTTGTTCCTCATATTAAAGTCTCTGATTGAGATTAATACGCTAGACGTCTCTTGATCAGAAAGCCATTTTTGCTTTCGCCAGTTTTTATACCCTCCTTGCTCGTCCGTCATGGCTCATTTCGCTGCCTAGGTAGCAAAATTTCTTAACTTTATCCACTTCGTGATCACCAATTTTTATAAGTTTCCTGCTCTTCTCATTTCTGCTTCATGTCATTACTTTAATCTTCCTTCCATTTATTCTCAATCCATATTCTGT
The DNA here is from genome assembly GCF_023897955.1 of Schistocerca gregaria. Taxonomy (NCBI): domain Eukaryota; kingdom Metazoa; phylum Arthropoda; class Insecta; order Orthoptera; family Acrididae; genus Schistocerca; species Schistocerca gregaria. The sequence continues at coordinate 102,563,155 of NC_064920.1, forward strand.
ACTCATTAGACTGTTCATCCCATTCAAGACTTCCTGTAACTGGGCCGGCCACTGTGGCTGATTGGTTCTAGGCGCTTGAGTTCGGAACCGCGCGACTGATATGGTCGCAGGTTCGAGTCCTACCTCGGACATGGATGTGTTGCGTCCTTAGGTTGGTTTACTCTTGGGTAGTTCTAAGTTCTAGGGACTGAAGACCTCAGATGTTAAGTTTCATAGTGCTCAGAGCCATTTGAACCATCCTGTAACTCCACTTTCACTGAGGATAGCAGTATAATCAGGAAATCTTACCTTTGTCTTTTGACCTCGAATTTTATTCCCACTCTTCAAACTTTCTTTCATTTCCATCATTGCTTCTTCGAAGTATTGCTTGAACAGTAGGGGCGAAAGACTACTTCCCTGTCTTACACTCATTTTAATCCAAGCAATTGGTTCTTGGTTTTCCACTCTTATAGTTCCCTCCTGGTTCTTGTACATACCGCAAATCACCCGTCTTTTCCTATTGCTCACCCCTATTTTTGTCATGATTTCGCATATCTTGCACCATTTTATATTGTCGACACCTCTTTCCAGGAGGACAAATCCTCTGAGCATGTCTTGATTTTTCTTCAGTCTTCCCCGGTTTGTCAACCACAATGTCAGAACTGCCTCTCTGCGGCCTTTACTTTTTCCTAAGTCAAACTCAGCGTCATATAACCTCACTTCTCTTTTTCATTCTTCCTTATATTGTTCTGGTCAGCGACTTGTATGACTGAGCTGTTCAGCTGATTGTCCTATAATTCCCGTCGTAATCTGCTCTTGTAATCTATGCGATACGGTGAATGATGTTTTTCAAAAGTCTGATGATATATCTAAAATGTTATACATTCTGCACGCCGTAGTGGATAGTCGCTTAGTTGCCGACTCCCACGAGATTAGTATTTAACGTCCCTTCGACTACGAGGTCATTAGAGACGGGGCACAAGCTCAGATTAGAGAAGGATGGGGAAGGAAAGCGGCCGTACGTTTTAGTAGGAACCATCCCGGCATTTGCCTTAAGTTATTTAGGGAAATCACGGAAAATATAAATCAGGAGGGTCCATCCTCCCGGAAGAATGTTCAGTGCGCTAACCACTGCGCTACCCCGCTCGATCACTTGCCCCAATGACTTTAGAAATTCCGATGGGATGTTATTTACACTCTCCTGAATTATCTGCTTTAAAGTCTTTCAAAGCTTGATAGTAGTACTGGACCCCTGTCTCGTCCCCGTCAACTCCAGTATGTTCTTATAACACAGTCAAGTCTTTCCCCTCATAGAATACTTCAATGTACTCTCTCCGGCAGCCGGAGTGCCCGAGCGGTTCTAGGCGCTAAAGTCTGGAGCTGCGCGACCGCTACATTCGCAGGTTCGAATCCTGCCTCGGGGGTGGTTGTGTGTGATGTCCTCAGGTTAGTTAGGTTTAAGTTGTACTACGTTCTAGGGGACTGATGACCTCAGATGTTAAGTCCCATTGTGCTCAGAGCCATTTGAACCATTTTTTGTACTCTCTCCACCTATCCCTCTTCTCCTCTGCGTTTAACAGTAGAATTCCCTTTTACGCTCTTAATTTTACGACCGTTGCTTTTCATTTCACAGAAGGTTGATTTGACTTCTCTGTATGCTGAGTCAGCCCTTCCGACAATAATTTGTTTATCTATTTCTTCCCATTTTTCACACAGAATTTCACCTAAACTTCCCTGCTCTACCTTTTGATTTCATTCGTGAGTGTGTCCTATTTCTGGATTTCTGAATTTTCCTTAACAATTTTGTTCTTCTTTCTTTCGTCAATCAACTGAAGTATTTGCTCTGTTATCCGTGGTTTCTTCGCAGTTACCTTACTAGTACCTATGTTTCTGTTCCATATCTGCGACTGCCCTTCTTAGAGATATCCATTTCTCTTCAACTGACGTGTCTACTAAGCTATTCATTAGCGGCGTATTTATAGCCTCAGAGAACCGGATGTACCACACAGATACTTGGTGGGCGCTAAACTGCCAGGACGCTGTCACCCTACAGAGATTTGAGCCCAGTTCTTCCCAATGCGGATGCATCAGTCACTGCGTCACCGTCGTCGATAGGCATTAACGCAGCGTTTCTCAGCTTTTCGGTATTGGCTACGTCTAACTTGTAGTCACCGTTATTGCATTTTTGACGAAACAATTCCCCAACGAATTTCATCTATATTTATATATTCTTCGCAAGAGGCGCTACAACAGCCTTTGTCTACCGTTGCCAGTTTTCTTCACTTTGGACTAATACTGAAATATAGCCAGAATACTGCGTGTGATCGCGGATTTGCCTGCCCGTGTTGGTTCCTCATCTTGTGATACATTCTTGTACCTCAGATTCAACATCTTGGCTTTTCTGTGGTGTAATCTCAAGACTTCGGCCTTATGAGAGTGATGATTCTTCATTCATTCGCACGATGTCACGTGCCCAGTTGACGCTTTTGCTGTGCTCTTCATTCATATGACGCGTCTACCACTGACAACGTGAATAGAGTTGCTGGTAACCCGCTCCTGCCTTGTTCTCAAGGAATATCAATAAAAGCCTCTTTCTCTACGTCTTGAACAGAAATTGTAGATAGCAGCTCGATCGAGTTTTGTTAGCAACCTCTTTTGGGGAAGAAGTGTTGCGAAGTTGACTTCAGTTTGGGGTCTCTCTTCGCACAGCTACAAATTACTTGATTATAACTGATTTAACTGATTGGCTATGGTTAAATCAAAGTCTGTCAGCTGTAAAACAATCGTGACGCTAGACAAATATACGAATGCCAATAAAAATTGAATTTTCTTTGGTTTTCTTCGTAATCGCGAGCCACATGCTGTAAATTGAACATCTATTAAATACGTTAGCCCTGCGAGCCTTGACTAAATACCTCCCAAGCCAGCCTATGAATCAAGGGAACTAATAAATGTACTGCATTTTCCACAAATGAACAGCTGCCGCACCTGAACCCTAACAGACAAAAAGACAGTGTGTCCTAAGTTCCCCTGTGAATATCTGCCTGCCTCTTACACAGGACAAACACGAAACGAAATACAAAATGTTTCAAAGAACGTACGGATGCATTTCATTTATTTCAATAAATAATCTGTACATACACGCGCACGCACACACATACACGCGCGCACACACACACACATACACGCGCACGCACACACATACACGCGCACGCACACACATACACGCGCACGCGCACGCATACACGCGCACGCGCACGCATACACGCGCACGCGCACGCATACACGCGCACGCGCACGCATACACGCGCACGCGCACGCACACGCATACACGCGCACGCGCGCACGCACACGCATACACGCGCACACACGGGATACCAGATCCGTCTGTTCCGTATACTTGTCAATATCATCCTTCCATGCCGTCCGCGACAATCCTCCGCTACTTCTACCCTCCATGGATGCCCGCAGTAGTCTTTCCCCTTCCATCCTAACTAGGCGTCCAGTCGACATGAGCCTTCTTTCCTTCATTCTTCGCACATCAGCTTCTGAGTATAAGTCAGTCAGTTCCTGCTTTTTCTTTAAAAAAAAAAAAAAAATAATATCGCCCATTCCTGTGATAGGGTGTCCCTCTTGGGGCCAAATCTATTCCTTAATATCTTTTTCAGGAGACTAGCAGCTTTTGTTCATTTGTTTTTCGTAATGGAGACTAAAAGTTTCACACCCACACACAGCTACAGGGAGTATTACACTCTAGTAGAGTTTGATTTTGAAAAATCTCGAAACAGCTGTACTTCACAGCCCCGTAAGCCAAAATATGCTCTGCTTGGCACTGCGATCCTTGCCTTACTCTGTTTCCATTCTGTTCTACAAGCTAAAACTGTCCCTCAAAAGTTTTTGCCTATTCTTTCAAAAGTGATTTCGTTAGCTGTCAATAGGGTACCATTATTGGCTGCCCTACACACGTCCATGTACTCAGTTTTGTCCCTATTAATTTGTAATCCAGGTTTACTTGCAATATTTCTGTAAGAAGTTGCCAGCAGTCGCATGTCTCTTTTGCAACAGTTCATTAGTGCAACGTAATCCAAATAAGCAAACCGGTATATTGTGTTATGACCCAGTTTTATTTCAGCTTGGTTTAATGTTTGGAGTTCTCTGTCTACATTTACTAAAATTAAAAAGTATTGGGGCTAATGCTTCTCCCTGTCAAAACCAGTTCTGAGATGAAAATGCTCCGACATTCTCGTAACGATCATTACTATGCAAAAGGTTTCCGCTAAGTACGTCTGTACTAGACGTTTAAACTTTTGTGGAAACTGAAATTGTTTCAAAACAGAGGTTATTATTCCTTTACGTATGCTGTCTTGAGCTTTTTCGAAGTCATAAAAAACCATGTGAATATCAATGTTCTCAATCTTTCTCGGTTACCTGTCTGAATGCCAAAATCTGGTCTGTAGTTGATCTGCTCCTTCAGAAACCACATTACTACTTCCACATAATGGCTTCTGTAGTTGGGATGATTGTCTTCAGTAGACACTGAGATACAATTCTGTAGCTTACATGAAGGTATGATTTTGTAGCTTACATAAAGGTATGCAATGCCTCAATAATTATCGCATACCAGGGCAGATTATGGCCAGTTTAGAGCAGTCAGACAAATTCCCACATTACCAAACATTCCTTAGAATTTTAATTATTTTTGTCGCTACATGTGCCCCATTATTTATTAGCTCTCCTGCAATTCACCGAAAGCCTTATTGCTCTTCGGTTTTTATTATCATTTGTCTTATTTCTTATTCGTTGAAGGTCTGTACTTTGCTGTCATGGGATCATCACAGTTAAGTAATATTGCGATGAGCTCTGCCAATCGATATTCTGTTTCAATTTCGTTTCTGAGTATCTTCCTCTATGTATCTTTAACAAATGATTGTTTATTCTTATATTTTTGCATCACTTTCTTTGCTTTCTGGTACGTTTATCATGTCCTGCTTATTCTATTACTTCCTTGTAATCTTTCCGTTTCTCCTGCCTCCGTATAATAGCCGTTTCCATCCTTATTGTGATGTGCCTGTGTTTTAACTCCTGACCGTTCACATCTTCCAACAACCTCTTCCCCGCGAACCTTCTCTCTTCAGTCTTTGCTGGCATACTTCACTGAACCACCCTTATGTGACAGCCTTCGTTTGCGTAGAATTTCAGTTTCTATCCTGTTTACTGATTCTTTAAGACCAGTCGCGTTTAATATCACAGTCTCCTGCCCTTTTCCTCCCAGTTACTCAAGTTTTCTGCTAGTGTTGACTCTTATTTTCTTTTAATCTCTCCCTCTTTTAATCTGTTTATATCATAATATGAGGTCTGTCTTGCTATTCCACCTACTTTAAAATTTAATGTCTATCTTACTTACCACCAGGAAGAGATCAGTGTCACAATCTGTTGCTATATAGATTTACGTATATGTGATGTTGTTTGCGTATCACTTCTGGATATATAGATGGTCTATCTCAAATATGGTTTGCCTATCTGGTGCCATACATGTCCCTTTATGCATTTTTTAATGTTGAAGGAATGTAACCATGATGCAGATATTCATTGGCGAGTGCGAAATTGCTCAAATGTCTGTCATTGTCACTGCTCTCTTTATAATGTTTGGTATTGACGATCACCGGTTTATACATGCCTTCTTAACCCAGTTTGGGGCTAAAATCACCCTTTAGTATTTTACGATTATAGTTTGACAAGGAGCTATGCACACAGTCCAAATCGGCGTAAAATTCCTGCTGTACCAATTTACTCTTTTAGTTGTAAATGGATTTAAACTCTTTCAGCGATTTCATTGCTGAGTCATGTCATAAATTCCAGTATGTAGTTCATGGCGCTCACCACATCTCAATAAAGGATAATCCCATTGCTTATATTGATCAATCTTGTATTCTTCCATCTACTCTCCTCGAGAGCTATAATTTTCAGCTCGTGTTTCTCTAATTCTTTGCTCATACACGTGTACACGTGCATTAAACTGTAATGTGAGTTGTTATTAATAATTGTCACTCTCAGCAATATTTCACTAAAAGTGAAGGTAAGCCAAGAAATTACCTCCAAAAATAATACAATGTTACGTGTTTCTAGAAAACAAGCATATCTGACTGGACAAGACGTATTAAACGAAAAATATAAACTTAGTAACATTTGTAAGGAATACCTACTGTACTGCTAACTAGAATTTACATATATCTTGGATGTGTAATTTAGCTGTGATACTAACTTATTTATCACTAATAATATACACTGTACGTATACTCCAATTAAATGGCAAAGAAATTGTTCTGTTAGGGTATCACAAGGACATCTGGCACACATAGCCAATTCGTGCATTAATGACATATCCCGCTTGTATATCTAAAAGTCAGAGTAAATTTGCAATTTACTGTCTCATAACCCAAGTGAGGCATGTATGGTGCTGCTTAATAATCAACCTTCCTCCATCCATATACATTTTATCACGAACTATTAAAGTTTCTCGTTCTCTCAACAACAAAAAGCCGAAAATACCACGGGAGGGGTAAAGTGCATTTCTCTGCACCTTCTCTTCTTCTAGTGCGTCATGGAAAAATTGCAATCAATGGAAAATATGCTTTATTTCAGCTTTGGTGAACATGAATTGTTTGAACCGCACACAGAAATGTTTTCCTCTCTTGATGAATGTACAACAGATAGTCCTGTACGATAGGAATGTAACTAGAAACTTTATTTTAGACACAAAAATTGATGAGAGTATAAAAGATGTATTCTTCTTTTACCAGGATTATCAAATGTTAGAGAAGCATCCACGCATACAGGGGAACTACTGGAAACGCAACCAATACGTTTCAGCAACTACCTTTCTTCAGTATTCTGTGCGGGCTTCCACAAGGAGTCGGACGACACCATACTAAGTGTGCAAAGCACAAGAGACAAAACACATTTACTTCCCAGTTACGCCATTCCCGCACAGCAACAGTTTCCAATATGTAACACGTGTCGAAAGATGAGTCATCGCATTAGCGGCGGCGACAACTTCACCTCGTTACCTCTTTCGTAAGCGATCTGGGCCACGCAGTGTGAGCGCCAGGTATGCGGCTGGTCGGCGCATTGTCTGTCATCTGCAAACAATTGATCGCGCCAACTGATAAGGAAATGCATGTAGGGAGTGGCAAGGAGAGTCATCCACTGGTACGGCGTGGCAACAGAAGATAATAAAAGGAAAGCTGAAGTTTTAATTTTCGCGCAGGACAACAGTGAAAACATACCATCGTTTGACCATCACACTGACTCCCTCACAGAGGACATACTAACGGGCAGCCGTGGCGTAGAGAAGAGTTGAAAACAAATAATCCGCCTGATTCAGTTTCAAGGATTTTTTTATATTCAAACGGACCAACTTATTTCCACAAATCAGTACTGCTTTACAAAGCATCGCTCCTACGAAAACGACCTTGCCCTTTTCCCACATGACATCCTGCGAACCACAGATGAAGGGCAGCAGTCATATTCCACATTCCTAGATTCTAGAAAGCATTTGACAAGGCGCTCCACTGCAGACCGAGATACGAGCATACAGAATAGGTTCCCAGATATGTGAGCAGCTCAAACACTTCTCAAGTAACAGAACCTGGTGCGTTGTCCTCGACGGCGAGTGTTCATCAGAGACAAGACTATCGTCAGGAGGGCCTCAGAGGAGTGTGACACGACCGCTCTTACTCTCTGTATACACAGTACACAAATGATATGACGTGCAAGGTGAGCAGCTGTCTGTGGCGGTTTAACGATGAAGCTGTGTTGTACGGGAAGGTGTGGTCATTGAGCGACTGTAGGAGGGTACAAGATGACTTAAACAACATTTCCAGTTGTTGTGATGAATGTAGGAAAACGGAAGTTAGAGCAGATGAGTAGGGAAAACAAGCCCGTAATATTCGAATAGAGCGTTACCAGTATGCTGCTTGACACAGCTGCTTAGATTAACACTGCAAAGCGATACGAAATGGAAGGCGTATGTAAGGACTGCAGTAGGGAAGGTGAATGGCGGAATTCCGTTTATTGGGGGAAGTTCAGGAAAATGTGGGTCATCTGTACAGGAGATAGGGTATGTAACACTAATGCTGGTGTGTTTGGGATCCCCACCACCTCGGATAGTAGAAATACATCGAAGCAATTCAGAGGCGGTCTGTTAGATTGTATATCGGTAGGCTAGAAAAACACGCAAGAACTACGGAGAAGTCTCTGGAAATCAAATGGGAACCCCCTGGTGGGAAGGCGGCATTCGTTTCGAGGAACACTATTGGCAAAATTGAGAGAATCGGCAGTTTAAGCCGACTGGAGAACGATTCTATTTATGTCAACAAACGTTACGCGTAAGGACAAAGAGGGTAACAAGAGAAATGAGGGCTCGTAAGGAGGTATACAGACAGTAATTTTTTTGGTTCGTTCTGTTTGTGAGTGGAACAGTAAAGTAAATGACTAATAGCGGTACAAGGTACCCTCCGCCGCAGATGTAGGTACAGAATCTGTGGTGCAGCTGTCGTGTTTGACAGAGTAGCGAGGGAGTGGCAGTCCCATTCTTGTGAATACTAATAAAAAAGCTGTTTCGGAGTCAGGTATTGTTTGGAGGGTGACGTAAACTTCCGTCAACACATGACCAACGGAAACTCAGATTACTGCTTGCACAAAAAATGTTGTATAAATGTGGGGGTGGTATCAGTTTTCCTATTATCTTCCAGAAGAACAGCACCCGTTTACAAGAGCCGGTTTTTTGTGACGGTCTGCCCACACGACAATTTGCTGGTATCACCCTAAGTAGTTTGTCAGATCCTTCCATAACAGCACTAGTAGCACAGTGGTAAAAGCGTTCAGATGAGACAATTATCTGAGGGAGCTCAGCACCTGAAGCCTGGTGGTTGGACAGTCAAGCAGCATTTTCGGAATCCTGTGTTGACGTTCCATCACAGAATTTTTTCCTGTCAAAATAATTAAGATTCAAAATAACGTTCAAGTTGGAAGATTAAGTGGCAAACAGCTTAACTTTTTGTTAATGTAATGGCCTGGTGCTGTTAAACTGTACTGAAGACAGAGCAGAAGTGATTATATCTTAGAAGTTAACCAAGTGCGTCCCGCATAACCGTTAAAAAATAAAAATTAAAAACCAAAATGTGTCTTATCTATGAATTTATTTCCACTACTGTACCATTTTACGTACTTGTACGCAGATAGCACTTCCTGAATAATTAACGTTCTGGAACATCGAATAACGGGCTTAAGTCACTACTTTTACATAAGTGGTTCTTTATTTATTTATTCATTTCAAAGTATGAAAAGTGATATTGTTGCGAAGCCAAGTTGTTTCTTTCATTGTGCCTTTGGTTCTAAGTTCTCTGCACTCGTCATTCTGGATATCGACGTTACCTTTCAGAGACAAAATCGAAACCGTTCGTACGTCACAACTAAAGTGTAGCGGTCTCTCACGCCATGCTGTCATCCCGTGGTGGAAGATTGGTACAAATTTTTCTTCAGCACGAGAATTCAAATGTAATTCAGTTACACGCCGTCCTCCTTCCTGCTGAAACTTCTGGGGTCCTTTGCGGCGGGTTTTAAGGTGAAATCCATTCTACCCACGACGGCGTAATAGCCCGGAAGATTTTATTTATTGTGGAAGGAGCAAGTTGTTTCCACAATTTCTGTTGGAATCGTACAGGTATCATCCTAGGTCCAGGTTGCTCTCCGCTCCTGGCTGATTTTAGTTGATTTTCTATTCCTAGATCACTTACGTAAATATATGACAGTCAGGCGTTTATTCGTGGATTGAAAAGAGACTTTAAGAATTTTTCTACTGAAACAAATTCACAAGATCGAATTCAGTATTTCGCTCTTTCTCTGTGATCTCAGGTTGCGGAGCATTTATGGGCACTGAGCAAATAAACAAATAACTTCTATCAGTTTACGGCCTTTAGTTGCGCTGTTCGTCTAATTACGTGATTTATCAGTTGTGATAACTAAGCATACGATATTACGTACTTAATGTGCAAGTAATTAAGAATTTACTCCTGTCATTACGTTACTAGCACTGGTAATGCAAAATGAGCAACAGGACTTGTGCGTCAGGAATTGCCTGCTATTGATTGCGAGCACCAGTAAAACTTGTAGTTAAAGCATGTCTCATGGAAACAAAACAGCAGCTGCCAGGTGGAATGCTACTACACTAGCAGCAGGCATCAAGCAGTCAGGGAACTTGACGGTGCCGGTGAAAGGTAGATGGCAGGATGATTCATCGCTAAATCGTCCACGTTAGAGTCCTCCAACGTTCAAGGATATTACCCAATAATGAAGACAAGACAAATTCAAAATAGCGCTCTGTTTCACGTTGTGTTCTTCAGAGAACGAAAATGCTTTAACTTTACTGTTATCATTCATCAACTGCCTAGTTCTTAAGTGTGTTTTACATCATGCTGAATTATTTACGGCTTAACAGCTAACACAGCATCTCAGACAAGTTGAAGTAGGGTGAAGGACCGGAACTAATGAACGACTCCAGCCCCCAACTTACCATTTATTTCTTTCTCGTCCTTTCTAACTTAAGTTTCGCCACTATGTTAAACGAAAAACACCATATCGGAAGCAAGCAAAATATTAAAATTAAAAAAATGGTTGAAATGGCTCTGAGCACTATGGGACTTATCATCTGTGGTCATCAGTCCCCTAGAACTTAGAACTACTACAGCCTAACTAACCTAATGACACCACACACATCCATGCCCGAGGCAGAATTCGAACCTGTAGCCGTAGCGATCGCGCTGTCCAGATCGTAGCGCCTAGAACCGCTCGGCCACCCTGTCCGGCTATTACAATTCAAATCAGGTATTTGATAGTAATAAATTAACATATTTGAGTGGAGGATGTTATTCTTCCAGATACGTTCAGTCTCGTTGTGTGACATGTTTCAATTCTCATGACTACTTCAGTGACATCAACTCTGTGCAGAGGATAAGTAGTACCCATGTCAGAATTTCTCGCACCCGTGCCGAATGTAGTAGAAACTGCTTTCTCAGGCTCAGAGTCCACCTCAAATCTGTACGTATAGCGGTACAGAAGACTTCAACACCTAATCTGACTAAACGGAATGGATACTTTGTTAATTCATTACTCATATTCGAAAGGAATGGCGTTCAAACCTCAATCCGAACACCCACAGTTCTGCTTTCCTGAATCATTTATGGAGATTTCCAGTGAAGTAGCTTTGAAACCCTCACTGGCAAGTTGATAGCACATCCTTGGCGGTTTGGAGAGTGTGCTACATCGATAAAGACTTGGACTTTGACTACACGTTAACTTATAATCTCCATTTTCGCATCAACATCCTCAAATACAAGTCAGTATTTAAGGTAAAGAAGAGGAAAGGGAATGAAGTGGACAGTGGGCATTTATCATATACTTTGTACCAACAACTGGTGATAAAGAAAATTCAGAACGTAGCGGTACGTTTGCTAGGTTTTGGTTTTAATAGGCCAATGTCGTGGACTTCAGCGAGTTCGTAAGCTATCGCAAAGACTGCCTATAAATGACACCAGATCAGTAGTTACACGGAGTAAGGGGGCTAATTCAGACCACTACAAATGTGTCGTTGTCTTCACTGCGAAAACTGGTTTCAGCTGTCTATACAACTCTATCCTGTGCAAGCGTTATCATCTTCGAATAATCACTGAAACTTACATCCTTTTGAATCTGTTCACTGAATGCAGAATGAAACAGTATATTATTGAGGTGCAGTTTTCTCCGAGCTATAGCGTACAAATAGCGAATTTCCTGGCGTTCACGAATAATGTGAAACTATAATAGTCGTCGATTTAAGATATTGGCTTTGTTTTTCTAATGGAGATATGCACTTTTTTGTGTGACATTTGTAAGGAGCTTGTATGAGTAATTCAATGACCTAACATGTATAAGACATGATCAAAGCCAACAGCACCGCAAACCACGGTCCTCGTAACAGGACAAGCTCCACGAACGTCTGCCCTGTTATACTAAATGTAAGCAAACACGTAACTCAGGTACGGCTCCTGTGTTTACCTGTTCACTTGAAGGCCATCATTCTGTGTTCTGCTGTTGTAGCAATAAGATAACTAGATCATAAGCCTATTCGGACATTCACAATATGTACGATAGTCGAAAAAGTAAATGTCATTCATGGAGAATGCTGCCAAAATATCAGAGTAGCGGTGCGGCAGTAGGCTGAAGAGCTTCCAGATCGTGACAAGCACTCACGACCTGTATATTTACTAAGATGGTACCTGTTCTGTGGGGACAGGGCACTACGAATGTAGTGCGGGACAATACGTTGAGAATGTGGGTTTCGCGGGAGGCGTGCCGGAGATAAATTACTGCAGTCGCGCTATCCTTTGTGTCCTCGGTTGCTCGGATGGATAGAGCGTCTGCCATGTAAGCAGGAGATCTCGGGTTCGAGTCCCGGTCGGGGCACACATTTTCATCTGTCCCCGTTGACGTATATCAACGGCTGTAAGCAGCTACGTGTGTTCATTTGATTGTAACTCACGATCTGCTTTTGCAAACGTTATAAAAAGTTTTGGAGACGGCGATTGAAAAGAAGAAAATCCACGCTGACGCCAAGAATGGATAAAAACAACCCTCTTGGTCCGTCGACGTTTGGTACGCGTTTTACAAGACCCCCATTTTTGGCCCGTGTTTTATTGATGGGAATCTAAGTATACTCAAATATCGACAGCCCCTAATATTTACTGCTGTCGCAGTTATTGGAAGACATTCTGCTGGCATAAGGCAGTGAGCGTGGTACAAACATGGCGGAACGCCCTAACGCGAGGACACCTTACCAACCATGTGGCGAGCATGGGCTCACGTTACAGAGCTCTCACGGCTGTCCGTGGTGATCACCCACATCATTAAGAATCATGATCCCCCTCCCTCCCCCTTTGTAACGGCCTTGGGAACGTCATAAATCGCAGATAATTCTGTGTAACTTTTGGCTTTGAATAGAAGTTACAGCATTGCAATTTTTTTTTTCAGGCACCTTCTGCACTGTACATTACCAGTTCGTTCAAAGTTTCATAGAGCTATACTACTTGTAGGAACATTATGAGGAACTTACTTTCGTCCTCAAAATAGCACTTCAGTGTGTGTTCGTGCCTTTATTGGAAAACAACTTCTGTAACTAAAATACTCCCCTCTCTTTGACTGGTCGTTTTCATTTTACAAATATACCAGCTAAAAAATCAATGTTTCTCATTCCGCTTCAAACTTTTTCTCTCCTCTAAATTGGTATTATCTCTTCTCTTAGGATGCATACAGTAACGTAGATTTCCTATTAATAATTTATTGCCTCTTGCAAAGTTATGTTCTAAACTGCCCACACTTGCCCACAGCCACAATTGTAACTTGTTCCCAGTCTAACATCAATATATTCAACTTGGCTTAATTAATTACTGTGTAATGTTTATGCGCGATGTTATTTCGAAAAAATTAAGAAACGAAAGAAAGTTAATCTTTCACCTCAAAATTTTGTTTTTAATTTTTTTATAGTATTTGGATCAACATGGTCCCGGTAATGGCCAAACAGTTAATGTACTAATGTATTAAAAACGATCAAAATTACGAAACTTTTCCTTCTTTCCCCTTTCACTATTACTGTAACACTCTCCAGTGTAGTTTCATTTCGAAGATTTCTTTCACGCAGTGAAAGGCACTATATAGCCCCGCGGGATTAGCCGAGAGGTCTTGGGCGCTGCAGTTACGGACTATGCGGCTGGTCCCGGCGGAGGTTCGAGTCCTCCCTCGGGCATGAGTGTGTGTGTTTGTTCTTAGGATAATTTAGGTTAAGTAGTATGTAAGCTTAGGGACTTAAGCAGTTAAGTCCCATAAGATTTCACACACATTCGTACGTTTTTAAAGGCACTGTAAGGGCACAATACGAAAGCGTGATTAGACTTTTTAGCGCACTAGCTATGTCTGTCTGTTTGCATTTCAGGTGTCCAGTTGTATGTGGAATGACCACTTCGTAACTTGTGTGCTTATCTTTGTAAATTTCAGACTTGGAGAAAATCACAAGCCTACCACTATCCCACAGTGATTTCCACCTGACAGAGTTGATATGGGCCAAGATTAAACAATTAATTGCCAAGAGTACTAACAAATCACATGGACGAACGCTTAGTATCTAAGCATTCATGGTGGTGTCTGTTTGTTCTATATCGTGTCTCCCTACCACTTTCGCGCAACGACGCTCTGAGCGTGTTTTTTAGGGAATTAACTAGTTTGAACCTGGGACCTGTTGCTGGTAAGGAGACGCCAGACCACACATTACATGTAGAATTCAGAAGAGTTCAGTGAGACTGGCGATGATATAACCAAATACTAAATGATCTCAGCGTCAGCTCCACTGCACTCCCTGTAAAAGAATCTTAATACTAACAAAATATAGTGGAAAGGGTTCAAGGCTTTCCTATTTTTAGTTAGTTGGTAAAACAACGAAGAAAAAGCAGTTAAGTTTACTATTGATAATTTTATTCTACTCTTAAAATATCGTTTATAAATTGCAATATTGATAAAAGGAAATGTTTCAATACAGGATGGTAAAAACCAACTGCGTTCAACAAAAATGTGAACCAATATTCCCTGAATGGGTTTCCAAGTTCTACAATCGATCGAAGGATGACCTATGCCATATCACATCTATAATCTAGGTTTAAATTAAGTTTCACAAAAGAGAAAACTATCAATATGGTCTACAGTGACCCTCAATTATCTTTAATTACTTATCTAACTTGTCGTAAATTACAGTGGCTGATGTGGCTTCTCAATAACTATATAAAAGAAAAATCATCGCGTTTCAGATCTGTTCTTCAAGTGGCAAATGTGAACACCATGAGTTTTAATTAACGATTAGTATTACGCAAAAAAGGGGTGTAACAGATGAGACTTCTGCAGCTCTGAGTGAAGCCTTATGCGCTCAAAAATGCGGCATCGCGTGCGTTCATTACCTTGTCGGTGTCTAAGCAGCGTCAGGGCGGCAGCGGCCGGCGCAGCAGCCATCCAGCCCGCCGTCTCGGAACTAACTCTTCCTTACTACAATTTACCGAAGTTAGTTTAAAAAAACTATCTGGCTATGTTTTTATCTGACCAATCAGGGTCTCAATGTTAATCTTAAGCTCCGCCTACAAAAATTCTGTCTATCCAATGAGAAACGTTATACTTTTCGCGGTGGGGCAATGTTTTTAAAGTTTGCAACGTAACAGAGACGCTAAAAAGTCTCACGCAAAAACCTGCAGCTGGTGTGGCCCTTTTAGCGTTATCGTAAGATCTATACTGTTCTTCAGGAGGGCTCTATCTTTTAACATGGGCTGGGGGGCGGGGGGGTGGTCCTTGACATACCTGAGACGCGAAAAAGTCTCAAGCTAAAACTTGCGGGTGGTAGTGGCCCTTTTTGTATTATCGTAAGATCTATACTGCTTTTCTGGAGGGCTCTAGCTTTTAACATGGGCTGGGGGTGATCCTTGACGTACCTGAGACGCAAAACAGTCTCACGCTAAAACGTGCGGGTTGTATAGTCGTACAGGTAGGCTCGCGGCGTGGGTGCCCAGCCCCTCCCTTATCTAGCTTAACACGGTTCTGCTCTCGGCTTCTGTCCTCGTTTCTCCCCTCGGAACTGCGTCTGCCTCACGGTGGGAAGGTACGACATGCATTTAGGCATTCTTGTAATAGTCTGTGGCATTCCATTTGCTCACTCGTTACTTCTATTGCTTTGGTTAATTTCATGTCACGATTTATTCGGAGCTATGTGACATACTAGTAAATTTGCTTATTA
The DNA here is from genome assembly GCF_023897955.1 of Schistocerca gregaria. NCBI lineage: Eukaryota > Metazoa > Arthropoda > Insecta > Orthoptera > Acrididae > Schistocerca > Schistocerca gregaria. The sequence continues at coordinate 102,578,993 of NC_064920.1, forward strand.
TGTCAGGTTTTTCATGGAAGGTGGTGGATTTGCCTGACACCTTACAAGTAGCCTACTTCACTGCCCATCAGACCTTTGTGTGTGTCACATTTATCTGACATGATCCATAAATCATACATGAAAAGCGAGAATGAGATTTCTTACAAAATTTATGGTTCTTTATCATCGTACGATGAATAGCACATGATTTTTCGTACAGAAATGCTGCAGATATCCTAGTCGGTACATCCAGAACATTTTCAAAATTGAGACCCTTAAAACTGACCCTAGCCAAAGTCAGATACTCTTCATTCTCTAGCGCTGTTCGTTCTGTATCATCAACACAGATATCAACACCGCACTGAAGAATTTAAGATGGTGGATGTGCTGACATTTCTAAGTATCTTAATAAATTATATATAGTAACGGAATTAGTATCGTATTTTACCAAGCCCTATGCTCAAAATTCTCTATTAAGATTGACAGTTCTTGTATCAGAAAAGATATTTCGATGTGTATGCTGCAGTAGCACATACTACGGATGAAGGTACTTTGATGATCGAAGACGGGCGTATTTGTCGTAATAGTAAAATGTGTTGATGATGAGCGCCCCAGTGTTATCTAAGAATAAGGCAATCACTTCGTTTCCTTTTTAAATCACGGCGGCTGTAGCCGTTAACTCTCTAGAGCATTTATCCGTCTGTGAAGTTAAATTGTGTGCTTGTCTACTTTGGGATGAATCTGTTCGATTCTATCCATCACTGTCGTTACTAGTATCCCCAGTACGGGAAGGTGAAGCTACGATCTACATAAGGAGACATGCATTGCATCGTTTGCAGATTCCAGGATGGAAATACTAATTTTGGGTTCCGGTATGTGACTATTTTTACATTTTTACACTGTTATAACTTTAAACAACATATGTACCGCTATGGAGGGAAAACGATTTAAGACCGAGGTAGTATATTTGGTGAAAATTGAGTGAAATATTTTGTGTGGCCTTCTGGGTTTTGCCCTGTTACTGCGCAGATTGTGATAGGTTCACATGACGCTCTTGTCGTGTAGACTGAGTAGATGTGGTACCAGCCACTGGTGTGACAATCCGCGGCCCTCCTGAGCCATGGCAGCGTCTGGAAGCGGCGCGGTAAGAAGGCTCCACGTGGAGACGTGAAGCGATGGCAGACAGGAACTGCCGGCTGTTGACGTGCCGCTGAACGTGCCGCGATTAACGCCTGGCTTCCCAAGGAGCGGTAATTTTGCACCACGTGGTACGTGATGGGCTCGGCGTAGTGTGTCGTCGTCTCGACAGCAACAAAACAGTGAAAGTGTCTTCTGACGGAGCGCAGTGTGCAGAGCGTCGGTGCCTTAAGTCAGGCCTGACAAATCAACTGTTTCCGGGAGGGTCTGATGCCTGTAGCTGGGTCTCAGTGAAGCAGTAGCTCCAAGTCAAGTAAAGCTTGAGTGCAAAAATAACTACAAAGTGTGCTAAAAAGCTTCGAGTGAGTTGCAGCGTCGCGAAACGTAAACTGTTAATTGAAGCAGTGCTGCCGGCCGGAGTGGCCGAATGGTTCTAGGCGCTACAGTCTGAAATCGCGAGACCGCTACGGCCGCAGGTTCGAATCCTGCCTTGGGCATGGATGTGTGTTATGTCCTTAGGTTAGATAGGGTTAAGTAGTTGTAAGTTCTAGGGAACTGATGACATCAGAAGTTAAGTCCCATAGTTCTCAGAGTCATTCGAACCATTTTTGTAGCAGTGGTAAAAATGTATTGCTAACTGTTTTCCTGGTCTTCGCATAAGCCTAGAGCAAGTAATACTGTTCTTCAACGTCACTTATGGGTGTAGCAGTCAGCAAACAAAGGAGTTTTCTTCCCTTTCCGTCCGCATCATCCATCAATACTCTACATTATATTAGCACTTCAGTTAAATTACCAACAGTTTCATTGAACACTCTTCTTAAATAGCATATGTGGACTCGATAATTATTGCGCTTGCCGTTTAATTTTCTGGGCAAATCCGCGCGGGGTAGCCGCTCGGTCTAGGGCCCTGGCCCCGAAGGAGGTACGCGTCCTCCCTCTGGCATGCGTGTGTTTGTTGTCCTTAGCGTAAGTTAGTTTAAGTTACATTAAATAGTGTGAAAGCCTAGAGACCCATGACTTCAGCAGTCAGGTCCCATAGGAAATTACCACCAAATTTTGGGCAAACAATTGCGCATCATATTTGAGTTTTGCATCCCCGCCGACTCAAAATACCCTGTCCTGTTGTCACGGCGCAAAGTTCCCGCTCCTATGAAAACCAGGCTTGAAGTTGCCACATTTGTCACCGAATCAACTGTAGTGTAATATATGAGTTTGATGAGGTCACGTGTTTCACAAGCATTCTTGGAATCGACGATTGATGATCGCCACTACAAAATGTTTGTTTTCGTAATGAATTAAATAATCTACTGTCTAGATGTGTGTTTTATTTGTGCACGTGTGTCATGAGATGAAAGACACAGCGTATCAGCGTAAGGAGAGTGATCGCATAAATATCCTAATCAACGGGATCCGGGGGCATCGTCTCGCCTGTTCTGATATTTTATATAAAAGTTTTCTTTTACGTTGGCGTGAGACACCTGAGGAATCTAACACTCTATACTCTCCTGTAGTGTCTTCAAACGGTTTATCTGTTCTGTGCCGTTATGTTAAAATCGTGAATTGGAATTGTACTATCGTTTTAAGTCCTAGCGAGTTTGGCAAAGAAAAAAACGATTATGCTTATTCAGAAGAGCTTTTCGCAAATTCGACCTGACCTGCCAACTACTAATATAAAGGAGAATTACGTTCAGCGGTTGTCTCATCTGAACTCTTTTTATCTCTGTAAAAGTTTTTATTGGCTGGAGTGTCTGTCACATTCTTCAAAATAACAGCGGCAAACTATAATGTGGGTAGCCCATCACAAGACACCTTCGTCCTACAGACAGATGCAGTTAATTTACAAGAAATAAATTTCTACGTAAACGTTCAGTTGATTTTCTCTTTGCTTTATGTCAACAGTGGTTGTAATTACTCTCCTTGAATCGAATATGACGCCACCTGCCACCTGTATCCCTCGTTTACAGCTTTCTTATTTCCCACAAGAGATGGTCGGAAAACCCTCATTGCTCTGGCCGCTGTGCTGGCTCTCAGCTCTGGCAGACAAATCTCCCTCATTACCTGCCGGGATCAGAGAGGAGGTGCCGACCAGCCGCCTACCTGCGGTGCAGACTGCCGGGTGCGCCCAAGAGATTCAAGAGATAACGAGCTGACGCCGTCTCCACCGCTAATGGGGACAGTAGTCTTCCGTCACACACCGTATTACAGACTGCGGTTCTTGGAAATTTTTGTTTTCACCAGAGCCGTAACTGGTAAAGGTTACACAACACTACGTGTACCGCTGAATTTTGTTCAACATGGTAAAGCGGAGTGGCCATGTGGTTTAAGGCGCCATCTCACGGATTGCGCTGCCTCTCCCGCGGGAGGGTCGAATCCTCCCTCGGGCAGGGGTGTGTGAGCTGTTCTTAGCATAAGTTAGTTTAAGTCAGCTTCAGTAGTGTCAAAATCTAGGGACCGACGACATCAACAGTTTGCTCCCTTAGGAAATCACACACATTTGAACTTTTTCGTCCAACATGGTGTCTTAGCACTCTTCGTACAAGCATTTAGTTTATGTACCACAGCTGTATAATAGTGGTATTGTTCACCGTTTCGAGTAGTTGTAGTGGGTTCCGCTATATTTTAAGTTCTATCCGGTAATAAAAACAAAACAAAAAAAAATCGAGTAGTTGTTGCTTCTTGTTTCTCAAGGAAAATTTCCCAACGGTTTCATATCGTGCTCAAGACGCTTTTTCTACAGAAACAGATAAAGGGAAATTTGCTTGTCATTGAATGATAAAATTAATTCACTTGTCCGATATCAGTCCCAGTCCGATGATGATGATGATGATGATGATGATGATGATGATGATGATGATTGATTTGTGGGGCACTCAACGGCGCGGTTATCAGCGCCCGTATAAATTCCGAACCTTTGCTCAGCCCAGTCTCGCCACTTTCATGAATGATGATGAAATGATGACAACACAAACACCCCGCTGGCAATCGAACCCGAGTCTGAGATGAAATGAAAGTGGAAAAATGTACCCCGTTGCTTCTCTTGAGCCCTTTTCAGCTGTTATGCTGAGAGATTGGAAATTTTTAAAAGTTGGCGATAAAATGAATGATCCCTGATAGTATTATAACTACCTAACAGCGATAGAGATTTCTCGGAGAATGTATGAAACGCTGACCTGCTAAGTGGACTACGTCATGTTCACGTGGGCTAGCTTTATGTGTTACATATGCTGCTTGTGGCGTCATCTGGCCCATTTTTCATTATTGTTTCATTTGTTGTATCCTATGAGTGAACAATCAGCAGTATTGTAAACGAACCCGATCATCAAGCTACATTTGAATTCTAACAACCAGTACGTTAAATCACATGTTCTTTCGCCCTTTCGATTTTTTTTTTGTTGTTCATTTTGCCGACTCAGATGTTCTTTATTTTCAAGAAAACCCTGAATATCATATTATTGTCACAGGTTTTATTTTGTTGTTCTCTGTTGACATTAACTTTTATTGTAAAATTGGGAAGACTGATGATAATTAATACGAAATCACACTAAATTTTATTCACAACAAGTTTCGAATTCTTCTAGTTAAATTACGTTGCTACGGATATACGAAATGTTTTGAGGGACACATAGAATATTCCGCATGTCCAGCACCTTATATTTGGCATCAAATGTCTAAACGCAAATCCTCCACCGAAATCATTTACCTCAGAAGGGTCGGTCTGCCAATGGTTACTGGATCCTGCTTGGTTTTTTTCCCAAGTAGGCGCCAAGTTTACGTTCACGGGCCAACCTATATATGACGATATTTTGCCTTTATCTCTGTCTGCTCGTCCCTCCATGTTGTTTGTTACTAGAAAGCACAAATAGTTCAAATGGCTCTGAGCACTATGGGACGTAACATCTGAGGTCATCTGTCCCCTAGAACTAAGAACTACTTAAACCTCACTAAGGACATCACACGCATCCAAGCCCGAGGCAGGATTCGAACCTGCGGTAGTAGCGGTCTCGCAGTTTCAGACTGAAGCGCCTAGAACCGCTCGGCCACAGAGGCCAGCCTAGAAAGCACAACCTGGGATGTAATCTCCTTGAATTTGTCGACTATTTTTTGAGATATTCAGTAAGGTACAGAATACAGATATTTCTCGATATTCTGTGTGCTTGAATATTTCACGTAAAGACAAAGTAGTAAATTAAACCTGATTTTTAATAAATATCCTATCTGGTCATTGTGTACACTTGTTTAATATTTGATGTAATTTCATCATCGCCAATCACTAATCACCCGTCACCGGTATCAGCTAGAACCATCTAATATATTTGGGTATCCATTAGGTGTGATTTGCTGTGAAAAAACAATATAAGACTAATTGTGGAAAGGGAGATGCTAAACTGATATCTGCTTGATAACACTGAACAACAAATTTGAAGCGAGAGTGTGTAAAGAGCATGATTTTGAGTTATTTATGTTTATTTCAGTATAAAATCATCTTCACAAATAATTAACTTTTTTAAAAAGAAATTAGAGCTATCTACATTTTTGTATAAATAACTAACTAAATATACACTCATGTTCTAGGATTCAGCATAACAAATTTAAAGTGAATAATTACTTCTATTATGTGTTATGCATTGATAAATTTCAGTGTCATTCTGGAAGTACAAAAGTATAATATTAAGAAAAAATGAAGATAATATTACATAAATGAAAATAGTTTGTATGTCTACTTTGTACCAGAACTATGTAAAGCACAAAAGAAAATATATATATTAACTGGTCACAAGTGTATACCAAGGATTACAATCGTTAAATTACCATATGTACAGTATATACAATTGCATATTTTGTTCAGAGATAAAGTCGCAAGATGACCATTTTCGCTTGGATCGACATTCATACACATTCTTGGGAACATCCCTTATGACAGTCGAGCATTAATCTGCTAAAATAGTTGGGCTCCACTTTCCCCCATACCTCTTCTCATATGTGGCAATATCTTGATGAAATCACTCTCCATGTTCGTCACTTACTGCAGCACAACCTTTGGGGAAGAAGCCTAGATGACTATGGAAGGAATGCATCTTAAATGACATGCTGCAACCAAGGTTTTCATAATATGACAACATGTTATGTGCAATCTCCTTGTTCCCTAAGAACTGTAAACAGACTGTCTTAAAATATTCCCGTGCATGCTTCTCATCCTTTTATATGATTCCATCAAAAGTACGCTCTTCAAAAATCTGTCGTATCTCTGAGCATACAAATATACCCACCTTACTTAGGCAGCACTTAAGTAATTGAATTTTTGCCTTCAGTGCTTAAACGCCTCACCATTTTTGTTCATTCTCTTAACAAACTTTTACATGTGACCCAACTTGATGTGCAAGGGCGGGAGCAGTATCTTTTTTGGGTTTACTAGAGGTTCACGTTCAATGTTCTTTATACCTGGTTGAAGAGGTTTTCTGGTGGTCCTTTCATGTTTACTCTAATGAGATGCATCAGCTCGGCTATCCCATTTACAGAGAAAGCACCAATATTTAGTATACCCTAACTGCATACCTAATGGCAGTGCAACCACTTTCAAATCACCACAATCAGGCATTGAGAGTCATTATCCTTGATGGCTTCTAGTAAAATTTTCATGGTCAGGTATGACTCTTTCATATGCACAATATGCCCAACTGTAATACAAAGAAGCTCATTACCAATATGTAAAAGCACTGCTTTCAAGCTGAGCTTTGACGAACGAATAAAGGGTCTCCACTCACCAGGGTTGTACTTATTTTCTGAGAGACTTCATTAGACAATTTTTGTCTACATATGCCACTAGACTATCTTTCATGTTAAAAAAAGGAGTTGGTTATTGCTCTCTTCTGCATTAAATGAAATATTTACATTGTTTTCTAGAAAATTGCGTTGCTGCAATCTTGATGCTAAAATCTCAGCCTTAGCTTTATAGTGCTCCAAATGTCTAATGAAATCACGTAACTCATTTTGAGACTGTTTTTGTGGATCATCAATTGATGATATATTTGGAAGAAACTCTGGACCTTGTGATGTACATGGTTCATGACATTCAGAATCCCCATCAGAAGTAATCTCGTACTCTGTTAGTGGTTCAGGTATTGGCAATCCTTTCCCATGTAGAACTGGACGATGTCAGGTGGAATGTTAGTGTAGATCACTGCCCGCTTCTTCTCCTTAGATATTTCCTTCTTGATAGGAGGAACCATACAAAAGTAGCAGTCACTGACTTGGTTAGTTCACTCACGCCAGATCATGGGCACTGCGAAGGGCATTGAACGTTCTTTCCCATGCATCCAATTCCTGAGGTTGCTGGCACAAGTGCCGCAGATCACATGTGGAGTCCATGGTTTATTCTGATCCCCTATTTTGTACGCAAAATAACAACCGTAAGTTGTTTTAATCAGTGGAGCTATTTGCTGTTTATGTGATGCAAATGTCACTTGTCCACACAAATAGCAAAATGTGTCAGCAGTGTTAACAGAAACTCGGGGCATTTTCGTTCGCTTCAGTAGCAGTCAACTTGAACAAGTGTTAGTTAATCTGGAAACAAATGTGCAAAAAGTATTACTTGCATTAATAAGTTCACTGAACTTAAAGAGGGAGACAAAAAGGTCGCTAAAATTAGTATCAAAATGTTTATATCCAAAATATTGCACACAGACCATATTATAACCTATTTTCACTAGCTATTATGACTTTGACAAACCATTGTAATATATTATTTTACACTTAACATAAAAATCCGTATATAATTATCTCACCGTAATAAAACAGTGTAAAATGAAAACTATAGCTAATTTTGAACTGCCTTTGTGATTTTCGCGATCAGTAAATTAGAATTGATAAGGATTGGCTGTTTTCATTTGATTTACATTTTCACTGTTGCACAGTGTAATTGTACTTCTACGAACTAAGTCGTTTACAGTACTCTATCGACTTACTGTCGAGGGATTCCCTTTGAGGTGTGGGAAGAGTTGCTGCTACTGATGACGCAAGAGGACAGAACAGAAGTCGGTCACTTACAACCGCAGTGGCCGCTTTCGACACAATGACTGTGGCAGCCTGCCCCCTATCAGTAACACGCGCCCACGTGTGAGAAGAATGAAAATTCGAATAAACCAATAATCACCACCACCTGTAGCACAGTAGCACCTTGAAAGTGGATGACGGAAACGCCAAGACGTGATGTCTCAAGTGCGCACATACTCTGTTGTGTTGAAAGGGTTTCTGTAAAGCATTTGTGTTGTGCTTGCTGGATAAATACATAATGCCGAACAGTTACCATCAGATAACGAATGGAGTGTCTCTGAGTGGAGTCGATGTGAGAAAGACGGCCAGCCACACTTAATAAATGTGAGAAAGTGGCGCAAAACGCATGGCGGAGTTCTTTTCTTAAGAGGAAATCCCAAGCTCTGTATAAGGAAAAGTGAACATTGCTCTCGACGAAGATCAAAATGCGTGAACAGAAAAGAAATATCTGAGCATTTTGAACTTCTGATCAAAATGGAAAATCTTGATATGGAATGCCGATGAAACTAGATTCCCGATGAACGATGTTACTGGACAAGTGGTTGCTCGTAAGTGTGCAGAGACGTTAAAGTTTTTACTTTGTCAGAGAAAGGAAGAAACATGAGTGTGGTACTGCTTTGGGTTGCTGCAATGCAGGAGGCTACTTTTAAACCCCTTCCTGCATAAAGAATAAGTCTACGGCAAACCAAAATTTCAAATGGGTGCACGCCCAGGGACACCTGTCAAAATGAGGGCCGAGTTATTGCACATTCCTTCATCGACTGATTACTAAACCACTGCAGTCCCATAAAGCCTTCAGTAGGAAATCTTGATTTGGATGGCGATGCGTTGCATATAAACAGTGCCAGTTTGTTAGATGTAGCGAGAGATAATGACATTAACATAATTTGCCTACCGTGTCATTATCTTCAGCCGCTGGACCGTTATGCTTTAGAACCACTAAAGACATACTGGAAAGATGCTTTCCAGAAGTTCATGAAGGTTGAAAAACGGCAACAAGAACATTTACAGATCTAATTGTGGTGAATTATTAAATGTAGCAAGGATTCAATATGCTAATGTTGAGAATGGCATTTCTGCATTTACAGCTACAGGTATCTTTCCAATTATATCGGCGCTATTCCAGATTACGCTTCTCTTTTATCATGCGACCAAAATAATTCTGTTCATTCTCCTCCAAGAACGCTTTGTCGATCTCACTTTTCTGTTTCCACTTCTCGTCAACCAGATACAGTACTTCAATAGCCTCTCCTAATGTGAGATCCTAGTTTCATATTCCTGATCCCGTTTCTCCTCAGAACGGAGCAAGCACATCGACTTCTGCTAATAAGTCTTTAGTAAATGCATCAAATACCAACCAGAATGTACAAGTAATACCATACATGGGTCTTAAGAATATCTGACGCGTTACCTCAGGCTTAGAAACACCTGGTTCAAAAAGGATACAAAGTGCTAATAACATAACGGATCTAGCTCATTTCCAAAGAGAAGATCAATGAGAAAAAAAAGTAAAAACCAAATAACAAGAGGACTACCGAAAAATTCTCTCGTGAAACATGGAGAAATTAATCTGGGTTGTCAACTAATTGTGAAGGAGTTTCCAAGAAGACACAGAAAGAAATTGCATTTAGAGTGATCATTAGATGGTGACAACCATCAGGAGATTGTTCTTCACAGTCATAACGAGTCAGAGACCAGTGAACATGATTGTGTAGAATGTCTGAATCTGTCTGCTGGGGTGAACTCTGCAAGAAGTGAAGCAATTGCTGCAACTCCGTAAAAGCTAGGCCCCGTACCCAGCCAACGTACACTACTCCCACGTTATCGCACTTGCGGGGACATAATACCGTCAACAGTCTTTTCGACAATATTTGGGGCACTTACATTCCGGAATGGATGTCGACACGGCTCGTTCATATCAATCTCTGTCTCACCCACATTCACGACCGCAGCTTGCACTCGGACCAGGTCGCTCAGTTACGGGTTCATACCGCTGCCAATCTGGGTCCCATTAGTTCTGGAAGGAACAATAGACTGCGGACGTGGGAGGTTGTGCAAACGCCACTGCAGACTCCGAGGTCATCTTTCAGCATCGAATAAGTGCAGCTGGATATCTGGCGGCATTGCTCACATAACGTGTATCTGGGTGTGTTCTAATCCTTCTCATCTAAGAAGGAGAATGAAGAGCAAATCTTCTCTACTTATCATTCAGGAACGAGGCTCCTAAATTTTCAATTATCGCCATGAAAAAATAGTCACGTATCTATTATTTTTTATTTAAGTCAGCAGGGTTTCGTGGCTGTTACCAGGCAACGTAGAATATTCTAAGTATGTTAGGCTGCATCAGGTTCCTTTCCAGTTTCTTCTACACGGTTGACATTTCGACACCTCTGATGGCGGGCACCTTCTCCAGAACCTTTCGGTGTCCCCGTTATTTGAACGATGTCGAAGACCAGGGTCGCATTCATTTATTAAAATGAGTTTGCCCGCGCGTGTTCTTAAGACATGGGGTTTCAGGGTGAAATTTTTCCTCCTACAATTGGGGCATCACCGTCATTAGATATGTAGAATAATATGCAAAGAAAAAGGGGGGTAATGCTTTTCGGAATGTTATTGTCCTGAAACAGAGGTGGCTTCTTGGTCATTGTTTGTATTCCTCGTGCACCATGGCTGGGTATGTACTTTGGTTAGTGGCGGGAAGACACGAAACTGGATGCCTATGGCCGTCATCTATACTGAAAGAAAACATCAACCGCTTCTCGGAGTGTACAGTTATAAATAGTAATTCCCTGGGCTGGCAATAGCACATTGCTGAAATTTGTGTATCGAGCGCAGTTCTCCTGACATTGAGCCGCGTCATCAAATTTCAGCGTTTTATCCTCTTCTGACGTCCGGGCTCCTCAGTATTGCGTTTTAATACACGACGTGTGTCACGTTTCACGATAAAAAAAGCGCTATCTTAGATATAGGTAAACTAGATTTTGAACAAAAAAAATGTCTGCTTCGGCGGTAGGGACGTAAAAGGCAAGAGTATAATAACAAGCGTCACACAGCAGGCACAAAGTAACTGTGGATCACAATAAGGCCTCACTGGCGCTTAGAGCTGATGGCACTGGTCGGAGGGAACTCCGCAAAAAATCAGCACTGCGTGGAGCGAAGTCGAGAGTGAATACTTGCTGGGTGCTGAGTTCGCAATGATCACTGGCTGGATGATGAGTTCATGGTTGATATGCCTGAATGGCGGTTGTCCGAGTCTAAATTAAAAAAGATAGCACTTAGAGCTTGGCCCAAAAAGGCCGGAACGTCGTACGGAGACTAACGTCACTAATAACACTGGCCAACATTGAAATCATGTTCTTAACATGTTTGAGAGTCATAAACAAGCATACTGTGGTTATGACTGCGAGTTCCATATAGTTTCTGCTGTAATTCTGGGTTGAGAGTGCTTTCGTAGTGTAAATTCGTAAAAAAGGCACGAAAATGTGTAAATACGGTGAATAATATTCGCTACATTTGTGGCAAAATAACGTTTTCCTCACATAAATGCAATATTGCCTCTCAGCATTATTTCTGCGTGGAAGTAGGAGACCAGGATAAATCTTCGACTCCACAAACATGACGCAACGCATGCTCAGTTACACTGAGAGAATGGCTAGAAAATAAGAGACGACCTATGCCTTTTGCTGTGCCTGTGGTTTGGCAGGAACCGACAAACAATACAGATTACTGCTACTTCTGCTTGACTCCATCTATAAAGGCAGGATTGTCTATGAAGAAGAAGAAAAAAAAAAAAAAAAAAAACAGGACACTACCCGAATTTTCGATCTTCTAATCGACCCATTCCTCATTCAGATAGTTTACCAGTTCTTACTCAACCCTAAATTTGTGTATTTCAAGTAAAAATGGGGACAGTGGTGAACAAGAAGCACTAGAAGAACCAAAGAAAGCCTTCTAAATCCCGTGTCTGATTTTGAGGGAAAAGATGGTAAACCTCTCAGACTCAGTGAAGCTGAATTGAGTGATGCCCTGACCTGTCAAAGGAGAAGGCAAAAAATCTTGAGTCTCAAGTACAGCAATGGAATATTCTCAAAAGTTATGTCACAGTGTCTCGGTACAGAAAACGTCACATGGAACTGCTTCCCTTTCAATAAAGGATAAACGATCTTGTTGCTTGCTGCGACAGTAATGGCTTGATGAAATCTTCGAATTTGAACCATGATCCAACTGAATGGAGGCTATTCAGACTCCTCCAAGTTTAGTTCGAAAGCTGTGTTACTTCACAATGGCAACCATCTTCCTCCTATTCCTGTTGGTCATGCAATTCATATGAAGGAGACATGTGAAAATGTGACCGCCCTCTTGGACTCAATCAAATACAATGGGCATAAATGGAAAATCTGTGGTGATCCAAAAGTCCTTCCATAGTCTTCTGAATGCAACTGGGGTACACAAACATTGGTGCTTTTTATATGTGGGACAGTAGGCATAGGAAATCGCATTCTATTAAAGCAGACGCATGCAAGAAATCAACCCTAGCGAGAAAAATATCGTTGCTGAGCCTCTCCTGGACCTAAAAGTCGTTCTTATTTCCTCCCTGCAAGTGAAGCTGGGTTTGATGAAAAATTATGTCAAAGGTATGAACCAAGAAAACGTGCATTTAAGTACATGAGAGGGAAATTTCAGAAATTAAGTGATGCAAAATTTAAGAAAGGTATTTTTATGGAGCCACAAATTCGAGAAATTGTTAAGAGTTTTGCATGTGACCAAGTTTTGGAGGGAAAGCAAAACAAGCTTGGTTAGCCTTCACGGGAGTTGTTCGTTGAATTTTAGCCAGCAAAAGAGATGATAACTACACTCAGTTGATGACAGTGCTTCTGCTATATCCTGGAAGCAATATGCCCTTTAAAATCCATTTTCTCCTCTCTCACCTAGACTTTTTCTCCTCATTGTTGTGCAGTTGTCAGTGACGAACATGGAGAAAGATTCCCTAAGGACATTTCTGGTGTCAAACAGACATTAGGGCCATTAGAATGAAGCAATACTTATGGATTACTGTTGGTCTTTGTGGTCACTCTTCACTCTTCTCTCTTCACCTCCTCTTCACCTCCTCTTGACCTCCTCCTCTTCTCCTCCTCCTCCTCTTCTCCTCCTCCTCCTCTTCTCCTCCTCCTCTTCTCCTCCTCCTCCTCTTCTCCTCCTCCTCCTCTTCTCCTCCTCCTCCTCTTCTCCTCCTCCTCCTCTTCTCCTCCTCCTCTTCTCCTCCTCCTCCTCTTCTCCTCCTCCTCTTCTCCTCCTCCTCCTCCTCTTCTCCTCCTCCTCCTCCTCTTCTCCTCCTCCTCCTCCTCTTCTCCTCCTCCTCCTCCTCTTCTCCTCCTCCTCCTCCTCTTCTCCTCCTCCTCCTCCTCCTCTTCTCCTCCTCCTCCTCCTCCTCTTCTCCTCCTCCTCCTCCTCTCCTCCTCCTCCTCCTCCTCCTCTTCTCTCCTCCTCCTCCTCCTCCTCCTCTCCTCCTCCTCCTCCTCCTCCTCCTCCTCCTCCTCCTCTTCTCCTCCTCCTCCTCCTCCTCCTCTTCTCCTCCTCCTCCTCCTCCTCTTCTCCTCCTCCTCCTCCTCCTCTCCTCCTCCTCCTCCTCCTCCTCTCCTCCTCCTCCTCCTCCTCCTCCTCCTCTTCCTCTTCTCCTCCTCCTCCTCCTCCTCTTCTCCTCCTCCTCCTCCTCCTCTTCTCCTCCTCCTCCTCCTCTCCTCCTCCTCCTCCTCTTCTCCTCCTCCTCCTCCTCTTCACCTCCTCCTCCTCCTCCGAAAGATGTGTTCCGGCATACAACTCTTCTATGTATTCTTCCATCTCTTCACCATGTCTTCACCAAACAGCATTTTCCCATTTTCTATTGTGCCTGAGAGTGTTGTTTTACGTTTGTTAAAAAACTGATTTGCTGTTCTGTAGGCTAAATCAGTTCTTCCGTTTTGCATATTTTCTTTTGCTTTCCTAGCTTCTCTACTAACTAAATTCCTTAGTCTTCTGTGTTCACCTTTTCCTTGTTCATCAGTTGCATTTTTGTATAATCTCCTTTTTTATATAAGCTCAACAATATCTGCTGTAATCGATTTCCTCTTTTTTGGTGTTCAGTTCTCCTGTTTTGTATATACCAGCTTTAATTTGATCCCAGTTTCCATTTACTCCACCATGTTGAAAATTCTTAGCTAGGTTGTCAGTTTCTTGAGCATAGTGCTTTGCCAGTCCCTGCAGTGTTTGCATACACCCAGCAAACAAAGAAAACATTAATTATGTAACTTTATTTTCCAGAGGTGATATTAAAAAGTTTGACAACCCATCTCTAATACAAGACGACGTAAGAGGGTAGGCAGAGTGACGCTCGATTTTGGAACCGATAATCATGATTTTTTCGATAAATTAATACACAAATTACACAACTGAATTTAGACCTTTATTGTGCACCTTTAAGATAGTATTACGGGCTTGTTTTAAGAATAACTTGCACCCAGAGGACACAACTCGACATCGACGAAAGGACTTCGAGGAGTGCGAGGGCGGTCGGTGGGAACTCTGAACGCCACAATTTCCAACTTAGATCAAAATTTCAGTAACAGCTTTGAAACTGATGATAATGTCTAACGTAGCAGATAGGGATATGTAAGGAAAATGGTTTTTAACAAAACTGCGGCTCTCTGAAATAAGGTCAATATTTTCGACAGCAAAGTGGTTATAAAAAGGTGCACAAAAGTCGAAATTAAAACATATCGCAGAAATCCTACGTCCTGTAGTAGGTAGAAAACGTCGACCCGCATATTTCCAAAAGATATAGCCTAATGCAGTTTCACGTATTTTTCATGACTTAGGTGTACAGCTGCCGCCAACCGTTGTTTTGAAAAAGCAGACGTTTAAAGTTTCAGCTTGTGTTCTTTTAATATTGAAATTCAACGAGCTTTTATTCGGCCCCGTACAGTTGGCCTCCCTTTAGCCAACGTCAAACACACTCATTTTCACGAAATTGTATCGATTAACTGGCTTCCGCGAAGCAGTCCAAGTGTTTTTTGTACGATTGGGATCACGTTTCGAAACTTTTGTATCCGTACCAATATGTTTGCCACTTTCAACGGAACGTTTTACTTCGTATAAAAAGCAAGTGAAAAGAAAAGTTAAGCAGACGCAATACAAGCACTCGGTGTCAGACTCTCTACCATAAACGGATGAATTTGTGAAGGGAAATTTTGTTGGGAATAGTGTTTTAGTTGATACTAATGCCCTCTGTCATGCTGTCCGAAACTAACAGGGCCCCTAGTACTTCGGTAATTATTACAGTGTTACATCGGTGGCATTCAAGCCCTCGGATGAGCCAAACCTTCACGCAGTAAATAAGTTTTAACATATTTTAGCATTTGTGGCACGCTTTATATGAACGAATCTTGAAAATAAACTCTCTAAGCAACATTTTAAATCAATGAAAAAATTAGGCTCAAAAAAATTTATACCCTGGCTTACTTGCATTTCCAACCTTTCCGCCTGGGAATTTGTTGTACTAAGCTGCTCTGCTTTCACTTTGTTTTTACATTAATTCAAGCTCCGAAACACACGTGCTTGCAAAGAATGTTTAGAGTTTTATAGTTACATTATAGAATATTTTGTTATTTACTGACACCCAGCACCTTGTCTAAGTACGTAATTGTGACGACACGATATTTAATTGTTGAAGACTTATTAAATGTTCATTCTTCATTATACGTTCACGGATTCCAGTGCAGTTCGAATACAGAGGACTTTTCTGAACAGTTTCCGCTTCAAAAACTTGCCACTTGCAACAAACGGACACGTAAAATCTTAAAAATTTTAAATGCGCTTGTCTTATACCGAAATGTTAGGTATCCTTTGGGCTTACTAGTACAAAACCCTTACAGTTTGGCGTCTTATTTAATGTTTTCGCTACGTTTAGCATCTTTCTTTACTGCAAGCTGTTCACGAATGATAGTAATTCCCAATCAAGCACAAATACACTCCTGGAAATTGAAATAAGAACACCGTGAATTCATTGTCCCAGGAAGGGGAAACTTTATTGACACATTCCTGGGGTCAGATACATCACATGATCACACTGACAGAACCACAGGCACATAGACACAGGCAACAGAGCATGCACAATGTCGGCACTAGTACAGTGTATATCCACCTTTCGCAGCAATGCAGGCTGCTATTCTCCCATGGAGACGATCGTAGAGATTCTGGATGTAGTCCTGTGGAACGGCTTGCCATGCCATTTCCACCTGGCGCCTCAGTTGGACCAGCGTTCGTGCTGGACGTGCAGACCGCGTGAGGCGACGCTTCATCCAGTCCCAAACATGCTCAATGGGGGACAGATCCGGAGATCTTGCTGGCCAGGGTAGTTGACTTACACCTTCTAGAGCACGTTGGGTGGCACGGGATACATGCGGACGTGCATTGTCCTGTTGGAACAGCAAGTTCCCTTGCCGGTCTAGGAATGGTAGAACGATGGGTTCGATTACGGTTTGGATGTACTGTGCACTATTCAGTGTTCCCTCGACGATCACCAGAGGTGTACGGCCAGTGTAGGAGATCGCTCCCCACACCATGATGCCGGGTGTTGGCCCTGTGTGCCTCGGTCGTATGCAGTCCTGATTGTGGCGCTCACCTGCACGGCGCCAAACACGCATACGACCATCATTGGCACCAAGGCAGAAGCGACCCTCATCGCTGAAGACGACACGTCTCCATTCGTCCCTCCATTCACGCCTGTCGCGACACCACTGGAGGCGGGCTGCACGATGTTGGGCGTGAGCGGAAGACGGCCTAACGGTGTGCGGGACCGTAGCCCAGCTTCATGGAGACGGTTGCGAATGGTCCTCGCTGATACCCCAGGAGCAACAGTGTCCCTAATTTGCTGGGAAGTGGCGGTGCGGTCCCCTACGGCACTGCGTAGGATCTTACGGTCTTGTAGTGCATCCGTGCATCCGTGCGTAACTGCGGTCCGGTCCCAGGTCGACGGGCACGTGCACCTTCCGCCGACCACTGGCGACAACATCGATATACTGTGGAGACCTCACGCCCCACGTGTTGAGCAATTCGACGGTACGTCCACCCGGCCTCCCGCACTCCCACTATACGCCCTCGCTCAAAGTCCGTCAACTGCACATACGGTTCACGTCCACGCTGTCGCGGCATGCTACCAGTGTTAAGGACTGCGATGGAGCTCCCTATGCCACGGCAAACTGGCTGACACTGACGGCGGCGGTGCACAAATGCTGCGCAGCTAGCGCCATTCGACGACCAACACCGCGGTTCCTGGTGTGTCCGCTGTGCCGTGCGTGTGATCATTGCTTGTATAGCCCTCTCGCAGTGTCCGGAGCAAGTATGGTGGGTCTGACACACCGGTGTCAATGTGTTCTTTTTTCCATTTCCAGGAGTGTATTAATTGACATCGTGCGGTCGTAATCGTCTCTGAAATCCTTTCACATGAATCACCTGAGTACAAACACCAGCTCCGTGAATGCATTGCCGTTTTTTACCTCATTTACGCTATACTACCGCCAGCTTTGTATATGCATGCGGCTATCGCGTGAGTACCACCAACTCACTGTGACTATGATTGCATAACCGTCCAGATGACAAACGGTAGTGTGCTTTAACTTTTGTGTAACAGATGTCTGAATGCTGTAGTTCAAGTAAAACAAAGACGTTTCTTGCATAGTGTTATGCTAATATGTTACCTTTGTGACTGAACAAAGCACTTTGTTGTCCACAGGGAACCAATGAGGACTCGTGGTCGTGGGAGGAGTAGAAGAGGCAGTTGCGGAAGTGCAGCTGGCAGTTGTACCTCGAGAGGCAGGCGCTGCTCCGGTCTGCCATCGCCAAAACCGAGGGTGAATGCGCCACACGCTACTGCCACATACTCGACAACAGCCTGGACTTCTTCGGCAGCCAGCAGCCTGCAGAGGCGCCCGCAGCAGCCGCCGTTGCGCATGCACCTGCCGTGGTGCATGTGCTTGTTGCTGCGGGTGCTCCTGAGCGTATGGCAGGGCCGTCGTGGCGGTGGAATGACGCAGTGGAGAACCTCTTGCAGCTGACGGTGAAGAGTATGAGGAGCAGCGACAGCGCTATAGAGCTCACCAAGGAGTTTCAGAATATGACTGCAGCTCACTGAGATCAGCTCAGACCCAGCGGACAGCTCAGACAGTGGATCATCTGAAAGCAGCTGAGACAACGAGGCCTCTGACCGTGCTTCAAGCGACAGTGAGCAAATTTCAGCAGCTCCTCTGACGGTGGATCAGACGACGATATCCTCAACGAGGTGTCTTGCGAAGTTGACAGACCCGTCAAGAGGATGCGCCTGAGGTAAGCATTATTTCTCTCTTTATCTTTTCTTGTCTTCACTTCGTTCCATCTTCACACTGGATCTCATTTTTTTTCCCTTCTCTCTCCTGTGGGTCCCTACAGCTGTCGCCGCACCCCAGATGTCTGTCGCTATCGGTTTCTATCTTCTCATTATTCTTCCTCTTCCCCTGTTTATTTTTCTCTCACGACCTCCTTTAATCCATTTAACCTGGCTACCTTCGGTCGTCCTCTTCTCCTTCTTCCCTGACTTTACCTAGTAACATTACTATATTATTATCACCCACGATTAACTTTTATGTCACTGGGAGACCGTAATTGCTCAACAGAGCACCACCAACGAGCTTCTGTTATATTCTGTGTTAATTCAATCTCCTTAACATTCTCATTACCTGGACGGCAGTCACCCCACAAGCACCGACAACATACTGCACCCTTCGTGGGTCTGTTGCCAGCTGCAACAGTTACTGTATGTTGGTGACAAACATGTAAGTGTGTCGGTTTATTATTTTCTCCAGGACTTGTAGGACGCAGATCAGCAGCTGTGTCAGCATGGGACTGAAGAAACTGTCCGGATGTTTTGTGTGTATGACTCTGTAGGGGCTTCCTTCCCGCCACCAGCATGTACGATAGCGTGCGGGAGAGGGAGGAGGGGGGTAATGTACGTCGTCCAGGTCTGGGGCTATACTTTCACACAGTTCCAACAACCCCTTCAGTTTCTGGACAGTGAGGTGTCGGGTCAGAACCTGACCACGACCCTCGCCTGCCTCACCTGTGTGCAGACCGGCAGAGTCCGGAGCTGTCCGCCCCAGAAACCGGCGGTAGGGGGGATCTGCCGTCGTGACA
Source organism: Schistocerca gregaria (assembly GCF_023897955.1). NCBI lineage: Eukaryota > Metazoa > Arthropoda > Insecta > Orthoptera > Acrididae > Schistocerca > Schistocerca gregaria. Next base: position 102,598,358 of record NC_064920.1, read on the forward strand.
CGCCTGGCGCAGACGTGATCAATCAGCGGGAGACCTGACCTGAGACACAACACATCCAGCCATGCCATCAACTACCCCTTCTTTATATCTCTGTTGCATCGTTTCGTAACACCGACTGATGTGTAGTTGTCCGTTTAAAGGCCTGCAACTCGAAACTGACTCCGCCACAGCTTCAACATGAACGATAGTGTGCATGCCCTCTATCAATTCCAATAGTAAGTTACAGTTACTTTATATTTGCCCAAATCTCCTGTTCTGGCGACACATATCCCAGTACCGTAGATGACAACCGAATGATACGATTGCCATGATGATTGGGATTATAAGGATAGAAATGTTGTGATCATGGATTTAGGATGATCAGGATAATCTGCTCATGGCTACACACACACACACACACACACACACACACACATATATATATATATATATATATACAACCTTTCACAGGCACAGCCATAACAGTTTAGAAATCGTAATTTATGAGAAAATAATTTGCCTATATTAAGTTGTATAATTAAGTTGTATATAGTTGCAGGTGACAAAATGTAAACGAAAATAAACACTGTGAAAACGTAATACAGCAAGAAAACCACACCATGTTCCGAGAATTTATGAATACACTACTTTATGTGCTCTTCTAAAACCTGTAATTACGATTTAAAAACTAATATTGATACTTATTTAAACAGTAAACAACATTCCTTATGTTTACAACCATAATAATAATAAAAAACTGATGCTGCAAGTGCAGTGAAACATGTCTGCGACAAAAAACAAAATTGTGTTTTGCTAAAGGCGGACCTGCCCGCATCTCTTGGTCGTGCGGTAGCGTTCTCGCTTCCCACGCCCGGGTTCCCGGGTTCGATTCCCGGCGGGGTCAGAGATTTTCTCAGCCTCGTGATGGCTGGGTGTTGTGTGATGTCCTTAGGTTAGTTAGGTTTAAGTAGTTCTAACTTCTAGGGGACTGATGACCATAGATGTTAAGTCCCATAGTGCTCAGAGCCATGTGTAAAGGCGGACCTCACTCAAAAATTTATGTTCATGTTAAAGCAAACACAGACAAGACCTTCAACCTCAGGATGAATATTCTGCACGTTTCTTTGAGAACCTAAATACTTTGTCTTATGAAAGACTTTTTCAGCAGGCCTTCTGTTTTTTGTATTTACTTGTTTCCGTTTTCGTCTTCATTTTTCTGTATAACGGTTTAAGGTAGATCCGATGTTGGCAGCGCTTTTTTGTGTTTCGAATCAGATGGTCTGAGAGAATAGGCTAGATAGCCCCCCCCCCCCACCACCCTATATTACGTTAATTACACATTGTGGTTAATGTTACATGCAGAGTTGGAAATAAAGATTCATTTCCTGAAGACTCATTAGAACAACTGGATGTGCATCATGAAAATCAACTGAGAAACTCGTATTAGGAGTACTTGCACATGAGTGAACAGGTGGAAGAGAGAAACGAGATGGTGGTGATGACGTTTGTTTTGTGGGGCGCTCAACTGCGCGGCATCAGCACCCGGAAATGAGATGGGGAAGGTACGCTTGGAGAAGAATAATCAGACAGATTTCGATCGCAAGATAAAAGATCAGGTAATTTGAAATAGCGTCCAGAGTAATTGAACAAATACCTGTTGCTCTAAATCCAGAACCGCCATTCTAAATATTATCAAAATGAATCCATGTTGAATTCAACAACTCGACAAAATTGGATCAGTAATTCGTCAAAATTAGATCCGGAACTATTCTTGATGCCGTTGTTCAACCTCCATGAACTTGTGGAAAGCGTCTTTCCAACATGCCTTTGGTGGTCTGAAAGCAACGCTGTCCACTGGATGAAAAAATTGTGATGTAACTCAGAGGACAGATGGAACTAACGTCATTATCTCTGGCTACTTCTACCAAATTGGCATTGTTCACGTGCAAATCGTGGACATCCAAATTAAAATTTTCCCCTGAGGGCTTTCTGGGAATACAGTGATTCAGTAACAAACCCATGAAGTCTGCGTTAATGTGGGTTGACTCAGACCTCGTTTAGACAACTGTCCCTGGAAGTGCTCCCTCTTTAAAACTATAGTCTGCTGCACATGCCATCCTTTGTGCGGCAAGAGAATAAAAAGTGGCCTTCTCCATTACGGCAAGCCGAAACAGTAACTGTCTTGCCTTTCTCTGACGATGTTATAATTTGTTTGCAACCCTTACAAATAATCACTTGTCCAGCAACATTTTCCATCAACATTACAGTTTATCAACAATTCGTGTGAATACAGTTTGTTGCAGATTTTTTCTGTCAACATTTTGATCAAAAGCTAAAAATAATCAGATACTTCCTTCCTGTTCATACCTTCTGTTTTTGGCCCAGAAAAACCTTCACTTTTCCTTATAGAGAGTTCGGGATTTACTCTTAGAACGGACTCAGGCATGCGTTCCCCTCCATTTTCTCATGTTTATTAAATATGGTTTTTAAACCATCATATTGTAGGCTATCTGCCTAACGTATCATCTTTTAATGGAGCAAATCCTGCAGTCTTGAGCCCAAGCATATGTTTACCACTCTTCTTTCCGAGGCTTGCTTTAGTGCAATAGTTATTTTTCGTTCTGGCCCCTACAGTTTTTCAGGTATGTTCAACTGCTTGCTCGTCGACAGCAGAGAAGGAGCTTTATTCATTACAGCTTTCGAAGTATTCCTGAAATCATCTGCACTCCAAGAAGTTCGATTCGTTATTCGATTATAGGTTTCAGCATGATGTATTTAACCTGAAAACATAACACTGGAGCTGTAGACAAACTATTCTACACTGTAAGCACAGAAGAGCAGGACAAAAAACTGATACCCATTCTCTCCTACAGTCTTCGCGCGTCACTTATCCTAAAGTGGTAGAGAACAACACGCTTCTTGGCTTACCGTTGTAAAAATAACTCACTAGATTAGTCACTCCACACGTCATTGCTGTTATCGTATGTACCGCTTGCATCATTCGGTTTTTAATTAATTCCTTTGCATGGCCATTATACAGAGTGTATCAAAAAGAATGGCGCATACTTACATGGCGGAAAATATACGATGATAGAAGCACAAATGTCCAGTAAACATGGGCTCTAAAACGCATACCTTAAGAGTTACGAGATATTCTTGATCTTCAATATTGTGGCACAAATTACTTATACTGCAAGCGCTTTGCTCTCGGTGTTTTGGGACGTGGTAGTATAGACCAAAACCAGAAAAATGTGTCCAGTAAATATGTGTCCAAAAATGCATACATTAAGAGCTATAGCACCTGTTCATCTTCGGCACTTTGGATCACAGCTCTACTAATGAACATTATAGATCGTACACTGATGCCATCGGGTTAAATGTTTTCGGTACAGAATTTGAGTCACAGACATGTTGGTTCAAATGGCTCAAATGGCTCTGAGCACTATGGGACTTAACATCTATGGTCATCAGTCCCCTAGGACTTAAAACTTCTTAAACCTAACCAACCTAAGGACATTACACAACACCCATTCATTACGAGGCATCGAAAATCCCTGATACCGCCGGGAATCGAACCCGGGAACCCGAGTGTGGGAAGCGACACAGACATTTCATGCCACATACAAACTGCTGGAGATGCGGGAGATCCTATCTGTCCTTCACACTACAGTTAGCAAAGGGTAAAAATTGATTTTACTAGAGGAACTCGAAACTGATTGAGAATGAAATTTAATGCAATTTCATGATAATTCTCAACAGTCTTCCCGATATTATAATAAACGTGAAAGTCAAAAAATAAGGAAAATATAAAACCTCAGTAAATAGTACCATATTTCATATATCTTGAAGATAAAGTAGATTTGAGTATGAATAAGACACAGACGAAAGAGCGAAAACATGTTAAAAGTTTCAAGGAACGAGTTATTTAATGTATCGATTATTATAACTCAAATGTAGCTTGGGGATCGGATTCATTTATAATGTAACTAAATGTATACGGTAACTATATCCCCATGAACTAATAAAGAAAATTCCTCCCAAGGATGCCACAACCAAAATATCCAGCACGTTCAGCCAGTTCACGTGTGCATGACATAGCGTGTTTAGCAATTCAGCGCTTCGTAGCTTCACCGATAAATGTCTATAGCTGTTTAGTTGTAATAACTTCAGGGATCACTCATTTTATGGCGAAATCTTGAAAATTTCCACTCACTGAACGTAATAGGTGAAGAGGCGATAAGAAAAGTAATGGGGTGCATTTCTCTACTTTTATTAAGTCAGACATAATGTGGAGGTGCATAATTCGATTCAACAAGTGATATCGGCATGTGAATTATTATTGTGGTTCAACGACAAGAAAATTTCTCTCTATTTGTTTATGACAGAGAAGCGAGTTCATTACGTCAGGAAGGTACTGAGATATTTTACTTTGGAAACGAAAGCAACAGCTAGCCGTGAAACTTATTTTTTTCTTTTTTTTACCAAGGGTACACCTTAAAACATAGACACATACGATTTAACTTCTCATAATGGTGAACAACACGGGTATTGTACAGTTGTCGAATGTAAAGTGAGGGTTTGCACAAAGAGTGGTAAGACACCACGATGAACAGAACTCGGCTGTACACGTAATGTTGTATCAGTCTCAGTAGTTACGGCTCAGGTCACAATAAGACTTTCCAGTAACAGCGCTCTGTAACACGGTATGTGACGTAAAGACGAATGTCCGCATTAGCAGAGGACACAGCGTCAGCCCGTTACAGCTTAAATCTGCGACGCGCTCCATGCAGCCGCCGCATCCTCCCTGATCCCGCCAGACAGTAAGGGAGACGTGTCCTCCAGGGATGAGAACGAGTCCAACAGCCAGATAACGGGAGTGTGCAACACGGCTCTTGTGGCAATTAAGAAAACTACTGCAGCGTCAAGTATTGTCTGGAAGATGACGTCATGTTCAATTGATGGTTGGTAATGGTAACCACTCCTGACACAAGGCAAAGAGAAAATCGACTGTCTGGTTAAGCGGAAAATATGGAAGAGTATTCCTGTTATTGCTTGTAAGTTAACTGCATCTGTTTATAGAAGGCAGGCGTCTTGTGAAGGACTACTCACATTATAGTTTGACTTCAATGAGTATAAACTTCCACAGTTCAGAAGAGACAGCCGTCGAAGCGAATTGACCTGACGATTGGTGAGTGGCAAATCAGAACGAATTTGCAGGTACCTGTATTGAAATAGCGTTGACAATTGTTTTTTTTACGGAATTCATTAAGAATTAAAGGGGAGTACAAGTTCACGAAAGCTATTACTTTGTTAATATAGTGGCCTAGGCAGTTAAACCGATTTGAAGGCATTACAGGGGCTATACATTATCGAGTGTTAGATTCCTCAGGTGTCTCACAAGAACGCAGTGTATGAACCAATAGAGGCCCCACAATCGCCCCGGTCCCCGTCGGTTGGGCTGTTTATGCGGCCACTGTCCTTACGAAGTGTTGGTTTGCAGCGAGTGGTACACCATTCCTGGTAGAGAAGCTGGACAGTGTGCGTTGTGCGGCGTTTCAGTGGTTCTCTACCGTGATATCTGGGGGCAAAGTACAGTCTCATCGAGAGCCACACTCGACAACCACTTGCGGTCCAGTTTCTTTCCTCGAAGTGAAGGAGTTTCTGATGAAAGTTAACGAGTACAAATCAAACACCCTGTTCTCGAAATAGATGTGAGGCCTCTGGTTAACGACAGCTTGTGTATTACACTCTTGTTTACAATAATTGTCCGTCACAAAGTAATTACTTTATTCGATGGTCGCAACATCATTGCCAAGGACAAAACCCAGACATTTTTTGTCTTAATTAACAGATTTCGCAGCAGGGCGCAGCGTGCAACGCATTAGACTCGTTCAGAAACAGTTGCTCTGTCACGCCTGACGTAAATCGCTGGCGCACTCCGCATTGCGCTCCTCCCGAAGAGGCCTTCACTGTTTTGCCGCTGTCGAGTCGACGACGCACTACGCAGGCGCATAACGTGGGCTACCACGCGGTGCGAAATTCCTACTCCTACCAGAACCGGGCTTCATTCACTCTGTGGTAACGGTCGCGTCCAAACATTTCAGCTAATATCTGGAGTTTTGTCACACCTCCATGTCGACACATCTGTCTGCGCCACTTCCAAACAACCGACTGCTAGACACACACTACTTCACTACCGTGACTTACTCGGCTGGTTGAGGGTCACACCACCACGTAATACCAATTCTACACTATTTACCCGACAAGAGCACCATCAGATCCTATCTTCTTTTGCAAAAGAACTAGAGAAACCTCCCAAAGACCACATAAAATATTTCAGCCATTCTTACAAAATTGCACTACCTCGTTCTTAAATCAGTTACCCTCCATAGCACTAGAGAAGGTGCTTAAAGTTTTTAACGAACTATTTAAAAATGGAGAAACACTCACAGAACAGAAAACAGAATTAATATTTTCATTGTGCCATCAGCAAACGATCCAATTCATGTCCCTTCATGTAGACGTACAGATTAACACTTACGTGTTTCCAGTACGTCTACATCTACATCCATACTCCGCAAACCACCTGATGGTGTGTGGCGGAGGGTACCCTGAGTACCTCTATCGGTTCTACCTTCTATTCCAGTCTCGTATTGTTCGTGGAAAGAAGGATTGTCGGTATGCTTCTGTGTGGGCTCTGATCTCTCTGATTTTATCGTCATGGTCTCTTCGCGAGATATACGTATGAGGGAGCAATATACTGCTTGATTCTTCGGGAAAGGTATGTTCTCGAATCTTTAACAAAAGCCCGTACCGAGCTACTGATCGTCTCTCCTGCAGAGTCTTCCACTGAAGTTTATCTATCATCTCCGTAACGCTTTCGCGATTACTAAATGATCCTGTAACGAAGCGCGCTGCTCTCCGTTGGATCTTCTCTATCTCTGCTATCACCCCTATCTGGTACGGATCCCACACTGCTAAGCAGTGTTCAAGCAGTGGACGAACAAGCATACTGTAACCTACTTCCTTTGTTTTCGGATTGCATTTCCTTAGGATTTTTCCAGTACTATACAACAATGGTCTAACAACCATTACACTCATGAAACGAATAAAACATATTATTCTCAAAGAATATAGCGGGACAAGTAGCCTAGAGAGTTAAAGGCTGTAACTGCTGGGATTAGCATTATTGATACCTACCACCGTGGCCGACGTTCATGAACAGATTCCACTAGTAACAGAAACACTCAGTTTGCGAGATCATCATGCGACATTTATCAGTGGAAAGTGTTCGTAGAGCATAAACCATGAAATATCTTCTCAAATATAAGATTTGCTAATAACAAATAAGAATATTGAGACTGAAACATTTGCAAGATATTTTACTTATTTCCACCAGTGGGATAAGATGCCAAGCTATAACTGATAATGCCGGCCATTCGGCTAACTTTAGGTAATTGCGCAATTAGTAATAACATGAATTTTCATATAAGCATACATTTATAATAATGTATTTCATCTGACACAGATATCGGCGTGCACTATCTTCTTGAACTGAATGTATATCATTAGTGAAGAGTGTTTCCTCCGGGTCGGATATTTCCTCCACAGTGGCAATGTGTGCTGTATTGCCTTTACATTCGCATCGTCATTACTGACGCTGAATTTCCGTCAAACATATTTACGTATCGTATTTCGTCTGTTGAGATGGCTACACGGGCGCGAACCGAAAACCTATAAATTAAAAGAAAACAGCGCTTTTGTAAGAGGCCAACTTACTTATTACCTAAAGCCAACAAATTTAATTAAAGTACGTTTCCTAGAAGGTCAACTTACTTATTCAGAAATGGATTAAACGCAGAGTTGTCACACCGTCGCGGTCTGTGCAACGTATGTGGCTACCCACAATTCTACATGAAAGTGGTCCAGAAAATGACGTTCGGTATGCAAGGGGCACAGTAACACAGTACTTGCTCTTCACACAGCTGAGTTTATATGAAAAGATGTGCAACTGAGGTATGTTTGGTTTTCTATTTTAGTTTTTTCTGAGACATTGCAGTTTTCAGGAAAAAAAATTATGGTGGTACATTTCAAGTAACTCGTTCTCACCTGGAGGCGTACTAAGGCGTGACACAAAAATCTACCGCACTGCTTCGTGTCCTGTTGTCCAGCAAAAGGGATGGTTCGATGCCATGAAGTCGCCCGTCGAGTTAAGTTGGTGTTGATGGTTACGTAACTATACGTACAAGGAATGACGACTATGATCTCTGGTTCGAGTCTTATAATACTGGAAATTACGGCTGACTGAACAGGTGATCAAGTTATCGTTGTAGGAACGAGTAAGAAAATGTCATTTTCATACTTTTCTTTCATCGCAAACCGCATTTCTGTCTTCGACGGTGCAAATCTCACGGAACGGAACGGAATTTTGCGTTCTTTTTTCGAAAACTGAGTAAAAGTTTAAGTTGTTTTACAGAAACTCGTTTGTGGCCACAAAACGTCGAAATTCCTGCAATAGGATCAGGTAGAAATTCATTTGCGGTCAATGTAGCTGACAGTGCAGATAAAACTACGTTGGGGAAGGGGAGGGGGGAGGTAATTCATTCCCGTTCAGTCGCCGACGTTACGTTTCCATAGCGTCAATGTTCATTAGGAGAGGTATGAAAATGAGAGATACTTTAGACATTTTTCAGTATTAGGATATCTCATTGAGAGGAAGAAAATGTTTCAACATTGTGCGGGGCTGAGAATAGGCGGAGGTTTTGTCGCAGCTTTGTGTGGAGACCTGTACGGACACAACCACCTGAGGCTATTAAACACGGAGCCACGGGAGACCTGGACCGGGACGCAGCGGACAGGGGTTCAAAGCCCGCCTGTCTGGAGAACGGGTCCAGCGTCCCGTCACATCTCGCCCAGTAACTTGCTTGAGGCACACAGGAACAGAAATTTATAGACAAAAGAGCAGCAGCCTGTAACGGTCAATGAGGAGGATGAGCGAGGACTTGAGGTTCGGGTAGGTGAGGGTTCACAAAGGTTTTCCAGGGCCTCCGACTTTCTTCAGAAGAGATTTAGGAAGAAGAAAACACGAACGGCACAGGAGAAAAAAATTAGCAACGCGCTATTGTAATTTCCTCTGGAAACGTTTTCTGATACGTAAGGGAATGGTACCAGAACGCCATAGTTTTTGAGGACAGTACCGTATCTCCTGTTTAACACTCTTTCATTAAGAGCATGAAGGGAGCGTAGTGCGTATTGCGACAGTCATAAATCTTTGACACACGATCAGTAGACAGAGTGCACTTCCGCCTCGTGAGTTTCTGACTTACCCTCAGCCAGACAGGACACCTGTCCTTCCCCCGGCCACAGCCTTACATCCCTTTCTCCCTCTCCCTTTACCAAATTTTCATGGTCTGCATGTTGCTATCTGTACGGTGCACAATTATCGGTGGTTTTGCGACAGTTAAGCCATTCGCGGAGAGCCCAGTAAAAGTAGCTCTCAGTTTATGACTCTCTCTTCTCCAACGTCCAGTGACTATGGCGTATGATCGGTCGAATCTAGGAGATTGTTTTTCCATTATTTATAACGTTATAAAACTCAGATGAATATTTGATGAAGTAAACAAAGAGAAGAGAAGAGAAGGAAGTTACCACTTTAACTTTTCGTCGACATTGCTGTGTTTAGAGACGTGGCACACGCTCGGATGGAGAATGATGCCTCAGGAACTTGCCACTGTCCTGGTAATTTACAGGCTTGTGGTGAACTCTGAACCCACGAAAGCGGTCTTTTCTTGCCTTACACAGGGATTCAAAGGTACTGGAGCTTTTCCTGCTTATTATCTCTCAGAGAGCTACGTATTAACACGCATTGAGTTCATGCCAGTAAAGAAATGTAACACATGTGTTGCACCGAAATCACACAAGGTCGGTTTTTGATGCAGTCGCTCTTTGTTCTGCCTTTCCCCGCCCAATATTTTTATTTCCTGACCTCATGTCGCTGCAGTCTGTCGAGTAATTGCAGGGCCAGTTCCCTAACGCCTTCTTAACGTCGTCATGCTCAACCGACATTTTTCAGTATTAGGATATCTCATTGAGAGGAAGAAAATGTTTCAACATTATGCGGGGCTGAGGATATTAAGTGAACAGAAACACGAACACCGAAATTTGCGGGGAAACGTAAATAATCACGTTCACTGTTCTGTATGTGCCAAAATACACACACAGCCACTTTCTACGCTTGTTAGTGTGTTTTAACTTTAGGCTTATCTTTCTGTCTAACGTACCGTCTTCTGCTGTTTAGGGAGATCTTAGGAACATATACATGAGATTATGTCTCATGAAGTAGGGGATGAAAATGTTGGACATAAATCTGCTTCCAAGAATCGAAAAATCCCACGTAATTATCGAAGACTTAAATAGCTACCGCACAAGTCTGTATACCGAGCTTCTAATTTGTCCTTTCTCCATGTCGCTCAATGTATACAGTAGAGGTAAATACATTATCTGACCGTCAAGAACTCTGAAGAATAAACCAGTTTAATCCAAATGGTATGAGTATTTCTGCATGCTTCAGAATACCACGATGCCACACAGGAAATTCTAGGTGTCTTGGTAAGGCAGTGGTCTCGTATTCGCGAGGATGGCGGCTGAAAATCCTGTCCGGCCATCCAAATATAGGTTACCAAAGTTTTTCCTAAACCGCTCAAGGGGCACGTAGGGATGGTCTCTCTGAAAGGTCATAACGGATCCCCGTTCTTGCTAGTCCTTGCTTGTGCTCTCTGACGACCTCGTTTTCGATGGAACGTTAAACTCCACCGTCTCTTTCATCTTCAAAGATTCTTCAATAACCACGAAGAAAGTAACATTGGTCACACAGTTTGGCAGATATGCGTGAAGTAGATGCTTCCAAGCACTGCGTGAACTGTGCAGAAGTTGAATAGTACAGAAACCACTACCGTTATTGTACAGGGTGATAAGGCCTCAGGAGCGGCGGGGTAGAGAGAGAGAGAGAGAGAGAGAGAGAGAGAGAGAGAGAGAGAGAGAGAGAGAGAGAGAGAGAGGGGGGGGGGGGGGGGGCGAGGTATCGATGTTACCACCCGGATCTGCGACGTCCAGTCTGCTACAGGGCTCTGCGGTTGTTTTTGTTATTATGTTTCATTTAAGTCTTGGATTTGACGTTATGACATAGCGTTAAGTACGGTGTTTTCTGAAAAACAGCAACAAGTGATCGTTTTCTTGTCTCTGAAAACTATTATTGTAGATAATTTCCTAACAGTAATTCTTGTGCCGAATTAAATATTTCTGCGGCATACTATGATACCTTCGTATGTTACGTACAATGTACATTTCAACACTGTTATCATTAAAGCATTTAAGAACTTCACTATTACAGTGTAACGGCGAAATAAAAGTAGCAGTGAAATGGTTAAAGGTGCATGGAAACGGCTGTTTAAAATCACGCAGAAGACACAAAGGCAGCAGAACGAGGAAAAAAAATTGGGAATAACGCAACCTCCCTTAAACACTTTTAAAATGATTTATTTCAACGCCATTACCAGTTTCGAACAACCATGCCCATGTTTAGGTGGCTAACATTTCAAGTTACTTTAATGGGAATGATATACTGATGTTTGCGTCTGGTTGCTTTATTCCCCAACAATCATTAGAGGCTGCTGAGTTCAAAATATCCAACGTGGATAAAATGACATGGATCGTACTTACCACCACGGGTGAACTTCACTGCTTTACAGTTTGAAAATTGTCATTGTGGAGCATTAACCACGCATCATTGGAATGTGTCCCATATAGTGTGTGTCATTCGGCAAACAAGAAAAAGCGGACAAAAACTGTTACAATTTAACACGGAATCAAATCGCTCCCATGTCACACCACACTGACGATTCAGCTGTTGTGGCCTCCAGGAAAGATTACACTTTCAGTGTCTACGTAGTGTACGCACTGATGATAACAGCGTATTCTGTTTCCAGAAAAGGTTTTTGTCTTCTTGAAATTGGTCTAGAATACAGAATGAACTAGACTTACCTAGTCCTTCACGTAATTATTCAACCTTGGCGTGTCTCATCGTGGTCCAGAAGAATGGTACGCTGCATTTCATTTGGAATAAATGAGAACCACTTTCCATTTACGTGAAGTGCATAACACCATCAAGCCCATTAACCACTGATCTAAAGTGACATGTACCAGAGAAGTATGTAACTCACCTTACAATGAAATTCTTCCCTACAAAATAGAAAAAAGTTCAAAGAGTAGCAGCACGTTTTGTATTATCACGAAATATGGGAGAGAATGTCACAGAATTGTTACAGGATTTGGGATGGAAATCATTAAAAGAAAGGCGTTTTTCGTTGCGACGGAATCTTCTCACAAAATTCCAAACATCAACTTTCTCCTCCGAATGCGAAAATATTTTATTGACACCGACCTACATAATTCGGAACGATCGCCACGATAAAGCAAGGGAAATCAGAGCTCGTACGGAAAGATATAGGTGTTCATTCTTTCAGCGCGCTATACGAGAGTGGAATACTATAGAATTGTGAAGGTGGTTCGAAAAAACCCTGTGCCAGGCACTTAAATGTGATTTGCAGAGTATCCATGCAGAACTGCTACGTCCACTTCTGCAGTATAGAGGAAACACGATGCTGCTACTGGCGATACTTTTATAGCAATTAATACAAAAAGTAAATTTGGTGCTAGTGCGTAAGTGTAGTTTGATGGGTTTAAAGGCGTTAGGAACTTTCATAGAACACAATAAAATTATTGGTAATAAACCATCATTGGTAGAAAAGAAATACAATACATCATATTTGACCCAGCTGAGCAAATTGTCAGTTTTAACTCAACGTATCTGTAGAACCTGAAGTCCACTCATGAGCAGCAGAAAAAAAGAAAGAAGAACTGTATGAAATGGATGCTTTGGCTGTTTGTAAATAGTCGTCAGTGTAATAAAAAAGGTAACTGAAAAATTTAGTGATTCTGTTGCAGTGCAATATGAGTGTCCAGAAATTGCGTGACGTGGCTGTACATTTTTTTAGTCTGCTATGTGTCACTACGTTCCAGAAAGCAACTATCGCTTGTGGAATTTGACGAAAAGTGGATGAATTTCTTAGGCAGCTATAAAGCGATTTAGATAAATGTTCTTTCTTCTGTGTTGTAAAGTCCCGACGCTTTTGATGGCACTTTATAATAGAGGAGTAGTTTCCAAATAGTTCTATTTCAGTTTTTGTTTCCAAGTCTGTATTGGGTGTTACAAAAGTCCAGCATGCAGGTGACAAGGAAGTCAAACGAATTTGAAATTCTGTTATGCGTACAACCCCAAGTCAAGTGAAACACTTGAAACGATGAATTACTTGTTATTTGCGTGATCTATGTTACGTATTTGATAAAAGAATGTTGCCGAAATGCTTGCACGACACATATGGTCAAAGATTGCGACAGTAAACGAAATACCTCTTAAGCAACTTCACTAGATACATTAGCGTGTGAGCTTGTTACAGGAAGTCGAGAACCGTTATCGTCACGCAGCTGAGGTGTGTAATGTAAGGGGTGGGGGTGGGGGTGGGGGTGGCGGCCACGTGGTCCTGCAGTCAGTCGGAGTGCTCCAGGCTGCCAGCAACTCCACTGCCGCCGCTGCAGAGAAGACTCCAGGGGAGCGGACAGTGCCGGATACAGCAGGTGAGTTCAACGCCGCTCCTCGCATCCCGCCTCTGGTTGTGTCATTCCATACTGGCTCGGTTCTCTAGTGGCCTCCACGTTTTGCTAGAAAAGTCTGCGCAGCTTTCGGTAGGTGTTATTACTGCGTTCGTCTGTCTCGGTTGGTTATAGTTTCGCTAAAGAGACACATCCGCTTTTGCACATAGTTTAGGTATTTATTGAATAATAATTGTTGCTAAAGTTAATTACTTCTACTGTTATCGCTTTAAATGGAATATCCCGTGATAATGAAATGTTCAAGAATAATAATTGGTATACTTATTCTTCTCCCTGTACATTTTTTATATGGTACGGTCGTCTTGATACTTTAAGAAAGGAATTCTATTACCAATGAAAAAATTCTAGGAGAGTGGTCTGTATTAATAGTTCTGTAGGGGTCCTAGTTTTACGTTAAGAAGACTTTTTCTGTATCACATAAAGCAGCCTGTTTAGAACAGAAACCGTATTTTACGTTTTCTTCTTAAATTGCTGTTCGAATATAACCGCATTTTCCAGTTCTAGTTCTTTACGTAAAACTGTGATTGTGTTGCTGTTAAATTTTTTTCAAATGCTGCCAAAAAAAAAAAAAACCACATCAACGAGCAGAACACAAAGAAAAGCAGGAATATCTTGATTTTGCGCAATAGCAGCCGCAGGTGCAGTGAGAAATCTAAATCATAAGGAAAAAATCTAGGATTTGCTAATTGAATGGTATATCAAAGATGACAGAAGGAAACCGAATACTTGAGAAGTGACCTGAGCAGATTCACTAGTGGTGGTTCGTTTCACGGGAGGGCGCCAAGCGTTGCAGTCATGTCATTGAAACGTAGGGGGTGGGAGTAGAGGTAGGGGGAGGGTAGTAGCGACGTCACACGCAGACCTACCACGGCAGTCAGTCCGCCGCAGGAGCTCGTGTCAGCATCTTCGCTACAGAAGGGCTTACAGCATCGCTGCTGCAGACGCCGGGGAGCTAGCGACAGGACAAAAGATGCAAGAGGTGAGGGTCCGAGCTGCGTCTCGCGTAACATTTCGGTATCTCTGTCAGTCCACTTTGCGGATATATCTTGTGGCGTATCTAGCAGTCTAGGAAAATACTCCTTTATTCTGTTACCCATTCACTTTATCTCGATTTATCATGTATTCGTGGAGCAGAGAACCCATTTCTGCCTTTACTTTACTTTTTTGTGGCAGCAGTAGGCGATAGTTACAGCTTCCAGAGTTGACCAATGCTTCTGTTATCAGTTCCCTTGAAATAGAGTTTGAATAAGAATTACAGCCTTTGCTAAAATTTTATAGGAGCAGAATACCTTGTTGGTCTGCGTAAAAACTGTAATTTCCCATTCCAGTGTATTACTTTTATACCTTATAACGTCAACTCCCGTTAAGATCACCAGAAATTAGTTCCGGTGCTAGAAAAGCCGTTCTGTTGGTAACACTCTTAGCGGGTCTGCAGATTCAGCACTGGAAAAAGTATCAATGCCTTGTGATGAGCATGGTCGTTGCGTAGCAGTTGAAGCAGCCTGTTCAGACTGAAAGGAGAATATATCATTTGTAGTTTCTTCCTTTGAGGAGTTTTATTTTTAATTTACCTTAACTATAGTCTGCACAACAAACAGCGTTTTGTTAGCCGTAAACAGACGCGCAAAGAAATGGTTCAAATGGCCTTGAGCAGTATGGGACTTAACATCTATGGTCATCAGTCCCCTAGAACTTCTTAAACCGAACTAACCTAAGGACATCACACAACACCCAGTCATCAAGAGGCAGAGAAAATCCCTGACCCCGCCAGGAATCGAACCCGGGAGCCCGGGCGTGGGAATCGAGAACGCTACCGCACGACCACGAGCTGCGGACAAACAGACGCGCAGATGAAATCACAACTGTGTGGTGGCTTAAGAGTGAATACCAGCTAATCATGTCGTTATTTGTAAAAAATACCATGTCTGCGAAATCTGCGTTACGACCTATTTTCTTTTAATATACTCCATAGTCTTCAATCAATTGTCAAATAGTAGTGATACTGTTTATTTGATAATTAAAAACTAGCATTTCTGGGAGACGTGTTTAAAAGTTGTCGTTTTTCAACGTTGATAGCTCTTTAACTTTCGTAGTTTGGTGTACCGTATCGGTTACTAGTATTGGACTGTGTGGGGATACGGGTCAAATCATTGGGGTTTTGATGCACTGCCTTAAACTTACTAAAATCCGTGTTACGTGCACGGTTTAGCAAGAAGATGTAGTGCTTTGTCTCAAGTGCAGCTGCGTCATGGCACACTCGCATCAAACCCAAGGACGAATTAGCGGCTTCCGCCAATTTGCGGCAGTTAACTCAAAAACAGTTGACCGTTAAACACGTTATGTGCACATGGAGTAACGGCATGTGCGCGGGAAAGAGCTGCATGGCAGATGAGTCACGCCAGCGTTCTGTAAAAGCTGGATTGTGACGCACTTTTGTGTAATACGTCGTGGCATTGATCTTCGTGGTGAATTAATTACTAAAGTAGCCACTGAGGACGCTTCTCGGTCTTAGGCCGTTGGAAGAATTGTCCCGACACGATTCCTTCTATCACCATTCAAACCTATTCTTTTAGATCTCTGCGAACAGAATACTTGTATTCATTACAGAAATAAGACAACGATTTTAAAAACATATCATGTCTCTGGATTAAGTATTGATAAACGGAAGATACTGTTTTATTTTTATGGTTGCATTTGTAACCATTTTCAACAATTACCCTTTTTGTACCCAGCTAACGTTCAGCGTAATACAGCAAGATAGCTAACTCCGTGCAATTTGCGAAGTTACCGGCGCTTTTAAATACAAACTGTGACAACGAAATATTTCGATTCCCACAATCCATCGAAGCACAGGCTCTGTCGTGATGTTTTTGTATTTACTTCTATTTTTATTTATTTTTTAAATCAGCGGTACTTCCGCTTACCAGAACTTTGACTCCGCTTGCTACGAATAACAACTACATACTTTTGCTGATGAATTTGAAAAAGTGTAGTTATATTCGGTTAGTTTGTTACCAGTGTAGACAAAGTAAATATGTCAATTTAGTCTTACATTTATAACATCTGCAGAATTTACAAACGGTCGGGGTTATTTTACAGAGATTTTCTAAACGTCAGTCATGGTAGTGCTTCAAAATAAGCCTGTATATCTGTGCAATGTTTCACTTTTAATAAAGTTCCCTAATTATTCAGCTGTTCTTGCCAGATACCTTTTCAGCTTTTAATTGCAGGACATGTCTATGTTACTGGGGCTGGCGCAGCAAAATCTAACCAACCTATCAATATCTGTGTTGTAGGCCTAGGCGTAAAAGTCTCACGTAATTTTCTGAATGGAATGAATGCACGTTTCATTCAAGGGGATTGTCCCCTTTCGTCTACAGGCTTTAGTTAACCTAAAAAAGTCAATCATTTCAATTAAATAAAAAAGTTGCTTTGTAATAAATCAGTACTAAACTGTGCGTTGAATCACTGTACTGTCATAAAACACACTTTATTTATTCTTTCTCATTCTCATAACAATTCGCGCCGATGACGAAGTCGGCCATTGTCCATCTTTTCGCGGTCGTCTGTCGGCTAGTTGTGTTCTGTGCGTTGGCTGTATGTCGCTCCAGATGAACACTGCTCAGCTGCATATTTTTAACACATGCTGGTTTTTCCCTTACCATGTACGATGAAGTCAAGGACTATGGGTATCCGAAATTACATTTCGTGACTCGTCAAATTCGTTACAATGCCGTATTAACTGATTATAAAGGTGATAATCAATTTGTCTGTTTGCGTCACTTTACATTCTCAAACACTTTTTCTAGTTCGACAACACGTATGAAGGTCGATTTTTCTTTAGTTTCCCTTCCATTATCAAGTGCAACGTTAGATGTTTACTGGTCCGCTCGCTTTCCCTCGAGCAAAACTGATCACCATCTAACATCATCAGTTTTCTTTTCCATTCTTCTGTATGTTATTCTTGTCTGCAACTTTGATGCAGAAACTGTTAATCTAATTTGCGCGATGTGACTCACATTTGCCTGCCCTTACTGTCTTAGAGGCGGCGTAGAAGGTATTTTTCTGGAAGCCTGATGGTATATCTCCAGCCTAACAGATTCTACATACCAGCTTAAATAGTCCTTTGTTTGACACCTCCCTGAATGAAAATAGATATTTCGAAGGAATATTACCAATCGCTCATGCCTTCTTAAACCGCAAGTATTCCAGTCTTCCGTTAAACCTTGTATGTAATATAAAATCCCTTATGCCTTCAGTGTGAATTCCAGTTTCTTCTTCTACCGCATCAAGCAGTCTCTCCCCTTGTAGAGGCTTCCAATGCACTTTTTTCCGCAAATCAGCGCTTTTCTTTGCATTGAACAATGGAATTTCTTTCGCACTCTTAATATTCACGCCTTTACTTTTAATTTCACCGAAAGTTGTTTTGGTTACTGAATCACTCTTCCCGATGAGTTTCTTTTTTTGATTTCTTCACATTTCTCCTGCAGCCATTTTGCATTTGCTTCTCCACACTTCCTATTTATTTCATTCCAGGTGACTTATTTTGATTTCTCCCTTTCCCCCAACTTTTCTGTTTCCTTCTTTCGTCCATCAGCTGAAATGCATCTTCTGTTACCTAAGGTCTCTTTTTCTGTCCAAATTCTGTGATGGTCCAGTTCAGAGACGTCCATTCCTCATCAACTGAACCGATTATTGTAGCATGCCTATTCACTATCACATTATGCACACCAGCAGAGAACTTCAAACGTACATCATGGTTCCTCAATAATTCAGTAAACCACTTTATTAATTCACTACTCCAGATGAGTCTTCCAAACTGCAGTCACTTACATCATTCATAAATTATGATCTGAACATTTATCTACTCCAGTGCACGCCTCGCAGTACTTCTGACTTTGGAATTTCGGTCTGACCATTGTGTAATCCATCTTCCCATGTCTCCAGTCCGTTTCCTAGCGCAAAATTTTGTTGGTTAGGCCTATTCAATATTTTTCTTCCAATTACCTTTGCTATGGCAGTCTCTTCTTAGAGATCAGATGAGGAACAGATCCGAAATCCTTGGCCAATGGAGAAATGACCACGACACTTTGGTCATGCAGCACATTTTATTTTACTTTGACACGTGGTCTCCACTGTCTTAGTCCCCTCGCATCTGATAGTTGGCCGATTCTTCCAGCTTTCAATGGTAGCTCCCAACTCAAAATGAAAGCGTTTGCCCTGTAAGTTTTCTGCTTCTCTAGTCTCTTTGAAAAACCTGTTGCCAGTACCAGGTTGACTTATCAAAAGGCCTTTGCTGACGATTATTTTTCATAATATAAGCCATGACTGGAATTGAACTTGGGACCTAGTATGTTTTGATGTCTCATCAAAGAGGCTACCATTAGATTAGGTGTTCCATTTGCTTCCTCTTATAGCTCTGTATATTCCAGTTATCTGTATTTCTTCAAGTTAATTTACCTATTTGTAGATTTTGAGTCCCAAAATACATGGCTAAATGACAAGGAATATTTTTTCTAATGTGTTTATATTTTGAATTTTGTAAGATTGTTGTCTTAACTTTAGTTTCAGGAGCTTCTATGTTGAACGTTTGGAGAATGTTTTAATGTCTGCATTCACATCTCTGAGAATAATCCTTTCTGTTAGGTAGTGGTACCTACGAATAATACGTTGTACATTATTGTACAATATATTGTTCAAGTCTGTGATTGGTGTGTATGTATGTTACACTTCGATATTGAATGACTTGGGACATATAAGTTTCTAATATTAAATATTACATGTATGTAACATGGTCATGAGTCTTTACAAGGTATATTAATCAGTTAAGTTGATTTCTTTCTGTAGTAATTGGTTCACTGGACATATGGCAACTATGCATAAGTACCTCTTCAAAAAATGCAAACTGTTCCTACAGTTATCTGACACTTCATAAAACATGGCTACCTCGCTGTTTCCAGATGAAAATGCCCAATCCGGTGATGAGTCCAGAGCAGATCGGCCAGCGCAGTGCAGAGTTGCAGGAGAGACGGCAGCAGCTGCTGAGGAGGGCCACCACCAACAGCCACCAGATTTGGCTGCAGAGAGTGGTAGACCTGCCAGAGGCTGAGCACCTGCTCCAGAACTGGACTCGAGAATTGGAGGGCTTCGAGGACTTCATCCAGAGGCACATCGCCGATGAATCTGACTCCGACCCCGACGAAGACTTCCTCGAACGAATGCCTCCAGCTGTGGGAGACCAGCAGCACACTGACCAGCATGAGTCTCCTACCAGAGGGGGGTGGGCAGCAGGGCAGCAGCAGACTCCCCCAAGGCAGATCTCCATCCAGAGGCACACTGCTGAGAACTCTAATCCTCATGAAGACTTCCTTGAAGCAGAGCCCTCGGCTGCGGGAGGACAGCAGCAAAGTGACCAGGAGGAGGCTCCTGCCAGAGGGGGATGTGGGGCAGGGGGGCAGCAGTCTCCAAAAAGGAGGCCAGCCATCAGGAAGAGGCTGAGCAGGCGGTGTCGGTGTCTGGTGGCTCTGCTGAGGAGGACATTGGCAGCATTCCCACGGAATATATGTTACTAGAGGTTTCAGTGACATCTAGCAAGTGTAAATAGTGAGGTGTGCATAATGTGTGCTGCTATATGATTTACAGTTATATATTTTTTTAAAGTGGTTATGTTAGCTAGACCTGTTTCTAATGATAGTAGAAAACAAATTATTTTCTTTTTTTAAGTCATACTGATTTAGTTTTGTTATTTTCTGGGCAACCCCCTTCACTTTCCTAGTTCTGAGAAAAACGTTACTTATGTCTGACACCAAAGTGTATTTGCAAGAGCTGATAGTATTATGATTATTGGAACTGTTAACTTCTTTCCATGTTGCGACTTTGAATTTCAGTTATATTCTTCTTCACTTCTCCTTAATGTCGTTATAGTGACAAGATTCAGAATTGATTAACTCTTTTTTTCTCCCTCTCCATAGGGAGAGAGATGTGTTGTGGCTAACAGTAATATATCAGCATCTTCATATATTCTGGTAACAAATGATAATGTATTCCTTGGAGCATCTCTGCTGCTAGATGTAGACTTTGTGAGTGAATTTCTGAATTTTATAGAGCTGCTGTCTTTGGCTGTTACATCTGAAGAATTTCCGTTGCTGACTTATTGACATTTCGTTGTTTCTTGAATTACTGTGACTGAAACAATAAAATAGCAAATATATGTTAAGTATAATTCAACACTATTTTCACTCTAATGTCACGTTTTTAATACTTATCAGTGGTGATCAGATGAAACGAAAGTGTTACCAAACCAAAGATTACTATCAACAAAACAGAATATAATGGATATCATGTCTAGCAAAAAACTGAGATACAATTTTAATCCAAAGTGGGAGTAAATGTAAAAATACATCAAACCATTTGAAAAATTCTGATGCAACCAGATTTTTCTGCTTAGCAAATGGAGACTCATTAGAGGAAGCGATGAAAGTACTGAGGTCACACACACTTATAACGGCAAAGGGTGGTGGCAGCAATATGATCTACAGAGCCATTTTGTGAAAATGTCTGTCATCCTTCTCCTCCCCAAGATCTCATTTTGTTTATCTGTCCATTCTTACTGTTTATGTTGTTCATCTGTATGTCCTACTTCTATTCTCCAAAGGGGATGGGCTGTACAAGGAAGGTATTGGAACTTACTCCAGAGCTATAATGATTGTCATATGACTTATTAAATGCAGTCAAGGTATATCACTGGGTCTTTGCAGCCTACAAACAAGTCACAGTGATCAACAACTGAGATTGGGAGATATGTAATAGCTGGGTGGTGGGGGGTTTTAATGGTGCTGCCATTTTTTCAGGGTTATTGCACATTTGTTCACAAGACAAAACACTGCATGGTATGGTCCAAAGAATTGCAGTGGCTTACCCAGAACAAGGTATTTTAATCACCCTAGAATTCCTCAGCATTGGTCAACAGTGTGCCTGAAGAAGCATGTCTGTGGTACTGCTGAAATGTTTGTAGTCATTATGGAAATGAAAATCCAATAGTTGCCAAGGTTGCTAAAAGAATGATGGTCATAACAAATACAATGTTATAGGCAACAATAAGTTTTGTTATTGAGGGGTGAAGTTGTTCAAATGGCAATAGTAATGATACACTGCAATGTACAGCTTAACATAATGGGCTGTATAACAACCTGAGGTGGCAATCTAATGTGACATAGTACTATAAAGTGAGGTATGACAAGGTACTAACACAAATGCTCTGTTTTCTTTCTGAGCTCAACACAGTTTTGGGCACAAAACTTGTTATTCACCATTAACATGCTAACACAAATGTTTTAGAATGTGAAATATGATTTGACCTTTTTAATCTCCATTTATTCTTCTCAGCTAGTTGAAAGTCAGATTTCACATTTTACTACAACTAACAAAACTTATACCACACTAGCAACATCAAAAAGTAGCACAGGAACTAAAAATATACACTATGCTTTGAAACAGTTATATTGGCCCAGTATATTAGTCTTGATATTAAATAAGTCTGTCTTGTACTGACTGTGTATTCATCATAACTGAGAATAACTCAATCTCTTGTGCTGATTATTTAAATGTTTCTTCTCAAATTGAATATTTGTACACCAAGACTAAACTAGGAAAATATTGGAAGTTTATTTCACAAATTAAATGCAGAGATTGTATTCCACATTGTGAGTTAATTGGATTACCAATTTATATGACACAATCCATGCAGAAGCATCTGGGATGAGCACAGTTTTTGATTGTGATGAACCCCTTGAGTACTAAAAGCTCTTTCTTTGTTGAGATTTAATAACCCTGAATGTAGTGTTGAATTGCATGAGATTTAATAACCCTGAATGCAGTGTTGAACTGCATAGCTAAATGTAAATAACCACATGATGGTAATTCACTTACCTCTTTTACAAATATTGATCTGATCAAACAAGTAGCATATGCTGCTGAGTTCAGTCTTCTAGTTAGTTCTTGTATATATATTACCCGGTTGAGCTTGTTATCAATATCCACTCTCAGGAATTGAGATGCATCTACTCCTAATATTTCTTTATCTTCACACTTTATGCACACAGAATCTTGCATCTTTTGTGCTGTGTAAATATGTGAAGTGTTGACATGGAGAGAGAGACCATTTGATTCAAGTCAGTCAAAAACATTAGAATTTGTTACACAAGCACTGTTTAATTTATTTTCTTCGCATTAAAGCTGGAGATAATTTTACTGATCCAAGGTGCCACAAAATAAAAATGCCTTATAAAGATTTCAGCATCATATATAAAATATAGTATCACACAGCTAATTTCCATGGAGTCTAAAGATGGTAGGTGTAGGGCTACATCTGCAAATGGTTTAAGGTATTTGCATTGTATGTCCACTCATGTTATACCTCCCAGATTCAGTGACATACAGTATAAGCATACCATTAGATCAGAATAAATTGGATATTATTCACTCTGACATGTAACATATGCAACGGAGAACTGTTGAACCACTGGTTAACATGCACTCATGGTATTGTGATCACAACAAACCAAGAATGGAGTTGAGTGGGCCTTAAACCTGCCACCCTGTCCTGCTGATTCCAGCTCAGCTATGTAAGCATGACTTGTATTTCACTCACAGCTTCGGTACCATCAGCTTATCCCTCCAGTTTTCCAAGCTGTGATTAGTGGTTTGATATGTAAATCAATAACAGCATTTCCCATAAGACAGAATTCTCAGTTTGAGTCAGATTGTGGTACATAATTTTAGTCTTCCCCGAAGAGTCAAAGCAAGGGACACCATGCTGCAGAGTGAAAGATGAATTCTGGCTCACAGTTCTACCCTGTAACAAAAGTAATGGAGGCTACAGAAGAACAGAACTCTTCTATCATGGACTCTTACTAAAAGAAAGTTTTTAGATGCACTGAATTATAAGGTTACCTACAGTGTCAGATTTATTTTTTGCCAGATAATCCTGACATTTCATACTTGTTACTTTTTTTAATTTACAGTCAACCCTATGGAGCAAGTTTGTAATATTCATGTCAAAGGTTATGGGAAAACTACATTTGACTAGTTAGTGCCTGTTATTGGTCACCAAAGCTGTGCCCTTTTTTAAAACATACACAGTCTGTGGTTTAAATGATGATAAAATTTGTTTGCAATTTGACACTAGAAGTTTCCAGTTTTATGGGCTTGTTTATAAAGAGTTAGAATTTGATAAAAGAGCCTGTTACCTTTTTATGTCTGTTGTTTGTATCTGATTTGTTGCTCATTTCTTAAAGTGCATTATTTAACTGGACATAATTTTTTCTTTACTTGCTGTTTGATGTATTTGTTGCTGATCTCATAACTGTTTATATTAGTAGTTTTAGTGATGTTATTTCATTTTCTTTTGTTTTTAAATGGTAATAAAGCTTATCAAATGAGGAATGATGCACATTTAAAACCCTGGCTCAGTCTTTTCACTTGCTTGATTTTGGTTAAACTGCACTCTGACATTCAGATTTCACCATTACATTAGCTTTAGCTACTAGAAGAATAGGAGACACACACAGTGAAACCTGATGGCCTACTAACACATCAGTCTAAAGTTCATCTATGGTCTGATGTAGTTTCTACATTTTGATAGGGGCTTTGTCAGACAGAAATTTCAGCTGAAGGCTAATGTTGATAATCAGTTTTGTTCATGGCCTTATTTTGTTAGTAGGGACATAGGGAGATTTACCAAGTAATTTTAGCATCTGCTAGGCTTATGCATCATTCTAATGAGTTATATTAAAAATAATGAGATTATGTTGAACATTAAAAACTTCCTGAATATAATAATTATGATTGCACAACATATATTTTTAACTAGATGGAACTAAAGAAGGAAAAAAGAACTGTTTAGTTACATTATGTAAATCACATCCTGTTTTCTTTATAAACTCACAGCCAAGTAACACATTACAAAAGCAACACTTATTGGCCTTAATAACCCAAGAACACCTGAAGTGGCGGTGACTTTCCATAGTATGGGCAACAATTTACCACTGACAGTGTGGCATTGCTTGGGAACAATTGTAAGGATGGAGATTTACCCAAGTGAGTAAGCTTACAATACCACTGACATTCAAGCAGAGAAATACTGCTGCCTGAGGCAAAAAATGCATATGCCAGGTTGTGGCTTAAAGTGGTGCAACTGAAGTATAAATCTGATGTCAAAACTGTCTTTAGCATATTACAGACTTCTGCTGGCCCACTGTGACTCCTGCCAGGAGTTACCAACTGACTGCATCACCTTTTTCTTAATCTTGTCACATGGTATGAGACAATAATGCATCAGATGACCCATGTGACTACTTCAGCATAGGCAAGTTTTGCTATCAGATGCCAATTGTTCTCTCTTGTTATCACAAATGTCCATTTATGAGTGCTGTGGTTTTTGTCACTAAAGTATATGTTCTCTGTACCTGAAGACAACTTATCTAAATTGTAAAGGTGTCCTGTCTGTCAGTGAATAGTGTATGTGAACAGTATCCTAGGGCTCATAGCTTCTAGGATATTATTAACCATTTTTCATTCAGTAACCTTGACACAAAGAACTGACATGGCCATCCAAATTTCTGCATTATGTCAGGCAAGTCACTCATCATGATTCTGAACATGGTTCAAATGTTTACTGGCCAGCACTTCTGAACTTGGCTTGTTAAATTTTTGTACATCAATCTTCCACACTAGTTAACCAATACCTTGTTGTGTACCTGTTGATCCCAATACACAACAACATTATGGGAAACTGCCACCAAATAGACAAAACCACAAACTGAGCAGCATTACACTACAGAGCATAGTACCATGAGTTCTATACTGAAGACTACATACCAATTTAGCAACTGTTATTTGTGGAGAAACTGAATGGTGAAGGAAGTGTCTGCAAAATTACTTCTAGCCATAATGACATTATCATTGTTGTTGGCATCATCTTCATTCCAAAGTCTGATTTGATGTAGCTCTCTGTGCTACTCAATCCTGAACAACTACTGCAACCTACATCCTTTTTTGTACATACTTACCATATTCCTGTCTTAGCTTTCTTCCATTGTTCTGCTTTTTCCCCCAGTACTAAATCTGTAATTCTCTGAAGTCTCAGAATGTGTCCTGTCAACCAGTTCTTTCTTTTAGTCAAGTTGTTCTGCAAATTCGCCATCCCAATTCTATTCAGTACCATCTCATTTGTTATGCGATCTACCTATCTGATAGCACCAAATTTGAAAAATCCTTCCTTATAAACATGTTTGATCATAGTCCAATTTCAACAAGCACATATTACATAGTTGTATATGGAAGAAAGTCCCAGGCTTGGCACACCAGGTCCACCTTCGTCCACCCTGTCATGATGACTCCTCTAACACCAGTTACTTTGAAAACAATGAAGTTATTACACTTCATCAGTACAAAGAATTTGCAGCAATGACCTTTACAGAGAAATTGTTTGAAACACAAATACATATTGTAGAGAATGAATGATTACATAATCTTAAATTTATTACTTACAGCAGATTTTTTAGTAATCTGTGTATTAACAAAAGTAAGGTTATCTGACAGGAACTGACAAAAGAAACAAATCTGATTTTAAGCAATAATTCACATTTTCAGAGGTAAACCAAAAATGTAAATTATTGGATTCCAGAAATAGAATGGAAGACATAAAAGGATAAGTGAAATACCACATAAAGTTGTGCAAATAGCTCCTTTTTAGAATTTAAGAAAGGGAAATTTCAAAGAAACATCATCAGAATATGAATGGTGGGAAATATTTTAACACACACGTTTTGTCATCTACTATAGAGCAAGTATCAAAAAGGTACAGATATGTTGCAATCTGTCTGAATTACAATTTCATCAGTGAACTTAAAAAGTTTTATTTCCTCTCCCTGAACTTTAATCCCTACTCCAAATGTATATTTGATTACCTTTACTACTTGCTCATTGTACTGACCAAAAACCATTAGAGATAAGCTGCAATCTAATCTAACTCCCTTCTCAACCACTGCTTCCCACTCACATCTCTGAACTCTATTAATAAAAGTATTAGCTGTTTTTCATTTATATTACAATATTTCTGTTCAAGTACAGCCATATTAGCATGCAACCATACTAGAATGCAATGTGCCACCCATTTTAGTGAGCTATAGTAGTAAACAAGTTGCTGCTACCATGGATGTCTGGAATGTATTAATAGTAACATAGAGTTACAAAATCTTAGCATAATCCTTATCAAGATCTTCAGCAATAATTCTGCTTATTTTCCACAGAGTAATAAGTAAATAAGTTGAAATATTAATGGACAGTTCACTTAAGTAGGTCCATGAGTCCATAACTTGTTTCACTTGACAGTTTATTAATGTTTTCCAGTATCTGCAAATGCAGATCAGGTAACTGGTCAAACTGCTTCCACGTACCCTATAATCTCCAATTATGATTTAGTAAAGAGCTGTACTCAAAATCACTACTCAGTGTACTTCAACTGGTATTCTGATTAGCCTATGAATTTGCTTCCCCATCTAAGAGCACTTCCGCTAATATTATATTAAATGTATAAGTCATTTCAAACGAAAAATTATTGTGTCAGTGCTGTAAGAAGGTCTATTGGCTTCCACATTCCATCTCTTGTAAAACTTTTGATTACAATGATAGCCTACATTACGCCACAACTACATACAAAACTTTTCTGACTTATACCACCTTAATTTTTTTATTTAAATCTTGTATATCAATTCTGCACTTTCAGAGTACATGTTAATTTTTTTTCTTCTTGAATAACTTCGTCACTGATAACAGGAAATTTCTGATCAAGTGTTACATTTGTGGAAATCTACTATTCTTCTAAAAATCACCTGGTCTAAACCATCTCCACTTTCTAATTTGAGTTTTCTTGATTTACAAACCTATCAATATTCTCAAGATTTTCTGAGTTCTTTATAGTTTTCTGTGTCAAATCTGATTCTCTATTTTCAATTCTACTTCCACACAATCATTGACCTGACTTTGTCCAATCTCAACAAGAGTATTCAGTACATTCATTTCTTCCCTAATTTCTCTGACCTGTGTGTGATTGCTTTCTGTGTTCTTAAATTGGAAATAACATGTGAGGGTTTGTCTACTCATCACTTATAGGGTGCCTGAAGGATTCTGCTTTCTTGGATAGTTATATAACAATCCAAGCAAGTAACATTAATGGTTTTATAGCAATAAAGTATACTGACAATATTTAACTTGTGTTTAGAAGAACAATTCACAAGCGATTGGTGACATTCAAACAATCAAAGTCCTTCGCTAAGTACAATGTCCATACAAGTTATTCATATTCACTCATAAGTCACTGCTATTGTTAATATCCCTGCTTTTCTAGGCCCCTCCACTAGTGGCTCTGTTAGTGTCTGTCTTCTACTGTCCGTGTCTGCTAATGCAGGTCTACTACTGTCCAGACAAGACTGGCAGGAGTGGCACATATATTCTTTTGTATAGAGGCCACTTCTGTCATGCTTCAGTCCTAGTCAGTGAGCTATTGGCTGACATCTCACAGCCTTTCCTGCTTTTGCGTTCTTTATCTTCGTGCTGTCACTTTCGTTACTCCAGAACATAACTTGTGTGGTTTTTTCATTAATTAGATTATCTGCTTGCTTTTTAAATTCATGTTAAGAATCTTCTATGAGATGTTTCATCTACTACCCTGTCACAATTCCAGTTCTGTCACGCCTGAGTCTCAGGATGTGCGCTAACAGCTCACATCGAGTCTTTCAAGCATCAACTTCGCGTCTCAATATCTTGGGATGTAATGGGAATACTTCGATGCAATCAACGCCAATGTGTATGTGCTTTGTCATGCTATGGATTGCTGAAGAAAAAATATAGGAGGTCCATTAAAAAAAACATACGTTTGTGTTAAAAAACATATATGCTTTTGTTTTAGAATGTTTCCAAATATGTACATTCATGGGCCCCAGCCCTATATTGATACTGTGAAAGTCCTTTTCCAACATCTGTTATTGTTCCAGATATATTTTGGGTGGACAAGATAGCTGGGACACCCTGTATATATATACAGGGTGAGTCACCTAACGTTACTGCTGGATATATTTCGTAAACCACATCAAATACTGACGAACCGATTCCACAGACCGAACGTGAGGAGAGGGGCTAGTGTAATTGCTTAATACAAAACAGACAAAAATACACGGAAGGATGTTTTTTAACACAAACCTAGGTTTTTTTAAAAATGGAACCACGTTAGTTATGTTAGCACGCCTGAACAAATACGTAATCAGTGCCATTTGTTGCATTGTAAAATGTTAATTACATCCGTAGATATTGTAACGGAAAGTTCACCCTTGAAACCTCAGACATTCAGTTGTGTGTTGTATCAAACACGGGCGAGCAGCATCTGCAGGGACATGTTTATGATGACGACCGTGTTTACGAGTGTGGCTGTAGTGCACTGATGTGGTTTGGTCTAGCTGTCGCAGTGTCCGCATGTAGCGCTTGCTGCTATTGTTATTCAGCATTCGTCTCCGCATGCAGACCAACTGTAGTACACCATGTTACCAGACATCTGTGATAGTGTAGTATTGTAGGAACTGTGACCGTGGTGTATTCGAACTCCGAAAAGGTGGAGATCATACTCATCTATGGCGAGTGTCGACGAAATGCAGCTGAAGCCTGCATGGTGTATGCAGAATGGTACACAGAGAGCATCCAACATGCTGCACATTGCAAAACATCTACCGCCAACTTTATGCAACAGGTATGGTCGTAGCACGCAAACGGGTCCGTAACAGGCCCATCACAGGAGAAGCGGGTGCAGTTGGTGTGTTAGCTGCTGTTGCCATGAACCCACACATGAGTACACGGGACATTACAAGAGCCAGTGGACTGAGTCAAAGTAGTTTCATGCGCATACTGCATCGTCACTACTTTCGCCCGTTTCATGTGTCGCCACATCAGCAATTACATGGTGATGACTTTAATCATCGAGTGCAATTCTGTCAATGGGCATTAACAGAGAATGCGTTTCAGTTCTACCTGTTTACTGATGAAGCGGATTTCACGAACCACGGGGCAGTGAATCTACGGAACATGCATTACTGGTTCGTGGACAATCCTCGATGGCTCAGACAGGTAGAGTGACAGCAACCGTGGACTGTAAATGTATGGTGCAGAATCATTGGCGACCACCTCATTGGTCCTCACTTCATTGCAGGGGCCAAAACAGCTGCAACATACATCTCGTTTCTACAGAATGATCTGCCAACATTGCTCAAAACGCGCCGTCGTATGTGGACCTTAGGTACAGAAGAGACGTATGTGGTATCAGCATGATGGTGCACCTGTACATTCCGCAATTAACACTAGGCTGACCCTTGACAGGATGTTCGACGGGCGTTTCATAGGACGTGGAGGACGCATAAATTGGCCAGTGCGTTCTCCTGCTCTTACAGCTCTGGGCTTCTTTCTGTGGGGTACGTTAAAGGAGAATTTGTACCGTGATGTGCCTACAAACCCAGAGGGTATGAAACAACGTATTGTGGCAGTGCGGCGACATTACGCCAGATTTACTGCGGCGTGTACAACATTCATTACGCCAGAGATTGTAATTGTGTGCAGCAAATGATGGCCATCACATTGAACATCTATTGGCCTGACATGTCGGGACACACACTACTCCATTCCGTAATTGAAAACGGAAATCATATGTGTACGTGTACCTCACCCCTCGTGGTAATGTACAAGTGCGTCAGTGAGAAAGAAGAATAAAAAGTGTTAGCATGTGGACGTAATGTGCTGTTCCAGTCTCCTCTGTACCTAAGGTCCATCACCGTTCCCTTTGGTTCCATACGTAATTCGGTGCTCTCTGATACACATTTTCGAACAGCGGAGGAGTGGCAGTCAAGCGTTAACTTTAGGTTACAGCATCTCTGGATGTAATTAACATTTTACAATGCAATAAACGGCACTGATAACATATTTGTTTATATATTCAGATCTGCTAACAAAACTAACGGCGTTCCATTTAAAAAACGTAGGTTTGTGTTAAAAAAACATACTTCCGTAAATTTTTTATGGTTTGTATTAATCAATTACACTAGCCCCTCTCCTCACGTTCAGTCTGTGGAATCGATTCGTCAGTATTTGATGTGGTTTACGAAATATATCCAGCAGTAATGTTAGGTGACTCACCCTGTATATAAAATAGAGGGAAACATTCCACGTGGGAAAACTATATCTAAAAACAAAGATGATGTGAATGACCAAACAAAAGCGCTGGCAGGTCAATAGACACACAAACTTCATGAGTTGCTTAGAGGAAGCCTTCTTGGTTACCCAGGCCTGCCAACCCAAAGTTTGGTACAGATTTATTGATTTTTTTTCACGATCTGGTCTCACACTGAAGAAGTGCTCCAGAATTGCCTCTCCAACCTCAACTCCTTTGGTTCCATCAGATTAACCTGGGCCTACTCCAAATCCCATGCCACTTTCCTTGACGTTGACCTCCACCTGTCAAATGGCCAGCTTCACACGTCTCTCCACATCAAACCCACCAACAAGCAACAGTACCTACATTATGACAGCAGCCACCCATTCCACATCAAACATTCCCTTCCCTACAGCCTAGGTCTTCGTGGCAAACGAATCTGCACCAGTTCGGAATCCCTGAACCATTACACCAACAATCTGATAACAGCTTTCGCATCCTGCAACTACCCTCCTGACCTTGTACAGAAGCAAATAACCAGAGCCACTTCCTCATCCCATCATACCCAGAACCTCCCACAGAAGAAACACAAAAGTGACCACTTGTGACAGGATACTTTCCGGGACTGGATCAGACTCTGAATGTGGCTCTCCAGCAGGGCTACGACTTCCTCAAATCCTGCCCTTAAATGAGATCCATCCTTCATGAAATCCTCCCCACTCCACCAAGAGTGTCTTTCTGCCATCCACCTAACCTTCGTAACCTCTTAGTTCATCCCTATGAAATCCCCAAACCACCTAACCACCTTCCCTACTTTCTGGCTCGTACCCTTGTAACCATCCCCGGTGTAAAACCTGTCCCATGCACTCTCCCACCACCACCTACTCCAGTCCTGTAATCAGGAAGGTGTACACGATCAAAGGCAGAGCCACGTGTGAAAGCACCCACGTGATTTACCAACTGACCTGCCTACACTGTGACGCATTCTATGTGGGAATGACCAGCAACCAACTGTCCATTCGCATGAATGGACACAGGCAGACAGTGTTTGTTGGTAATGAGGATCACTCTGTGGCTAAGCATGTCTTGGTGCACGGCCAGCACATCTTGGCACAGTGTTACACCGTCCGGGTTATCTGGATACTTCCCACTAACACCAACCTATCCAAACTCCGGAGATGGGAACTTGCCCTTCAATATATCCTCT
Source organism: Schistocerca gregaria (assembly GCF_023897955.1). Lineage (NCBI taxonomy): Eukaryota > Metazoa > Arthropoda > Insecta > Orthoptera > Acrididae > Schistocerca > Schistocerca gregaria. The sequence continues at coordinate 102,630,520 of NC_064920.1, forward strand.
CTTCCTGTCATCCACTAGGCCTCAATCTTCGCTAATTTCATACCTCACCTGTCATTCAACATCATCTTTGCCTCGTGTGTGTGTCCCACATGCTTTCGTCTTTCCCTCTCCTTCCTCTTTCCTGACAAAGCAACCGTTGGTTGCGAAAGCTTGAATTTTGTGTGTATGTCTGTGTGTCTATCAACCTGCCAGCGCTTTTGTTTCGTAAGTCATATCATCTTTAAGATTCCAAGACTTACCGAGCGGAAAAGCGCTGGTAGACAGGCACAATAAAATAACACACAAACACACACACACAAAATTTCTAGCTTTCACAACCAACGGTTGCTTCTTCAAGATGTATTATTTTATTGTGCCTGTCTACCGGCGCTTTCCTGCTTGGTAATCTTGGAATCTTTGTTTTTAATATATTTTTCCCATGTGGAAGTTTCTTTCTATTTTATTTACATCATTAATTTGAACCCAACAATTACGCTTGTTATTGTCTGTTGCATTTCGAAATCTTTTCTATCATCTTACTTTCTCTTTTTGTTTGTACAAGTAGTTTCACTTTGTATTCATCTTCCCTTTTTCCGTAATCTACCATACATTTTATCCTGCCTAATTATACTCAATAATACGTAATTTACTTCCAAACCATAACCTAAAAACTTTAACGCTTTCAACATTACCGCTGCTATAAAATCCACTGTTCCAAGTTTACAAACATTTCGTGTAAACTCTGAATACTATTTCACAGTTTCAGTTCCTTTCACCCATTAAACAACTATCTCAGCTATTTCCAACAACTTTCGTTTTATTTCCATTCCCGTTTTCCCACATAACCGATCATTTTTTAGCAGCTTCCCACAGGTTTAAACGTTATTATTTCTTCGTCAAACAATTGCTAGCCTCATTTTCATAACCTGCCAGTACATAGCCAGTCCTTTGAATACATTTACACACTGTTTTTTCGAAATTTTCCTGAATTTCCCAAATCTTTAACGTGTTTTGGAGACAACACAACTACCTAACCTTTGCACCCATTGTTGTTCACTAACTTAAGTTCAGCACAGGATCAACATAGCTCATCTCAAACTAACACTTTTTCGACTTTTTTCACACCTTTATCTCTCCCTATATATATATATATATATATATATATATATATATATATATATATATATATATATAAACCTCATGTTACCCTTTCCACCATCTAATACCATGTCAACCTCACAACATCCCTATAACGACCCCATTAAATTTTATTTACATTCCCTCCGCAAACATGCCTTCACCCTAGCCAGATTACGCTCCCATATTTTATTTGCTCAGGCTTGTCTGACATTTGGCATTACCCCCTAAGGCCTCACACTTCAAGTTCCCTTCTCTGGCTGCAATCCTTTTTAATCCCTCTCCTTCCCTCTTTCCTGAAGAAGCAGATGTTGGTTGTGAAAGCTAGAAATTTTGTGTGTGTGTTTGTGTGTTATTTTATTGTGGCTGTCTACCGGTGCTTTCCCGCTTGGTAAGTCTTGGAATCTTTGTTTTTAACATATTTTTCCCATGTGGAAGTTTCTTTCTATTTTATTTATAGCTCAGATGCAAAAGTTGACAAATGCAATTTTTGTCAGTTCTGGGTTGAGCACACTACAACATGCATTTTTTCAGTGCCAATACAATAGAATAAATTTCATGGTACAAAGCCCACTGTAAACCTTTGAAAATGGCCGTAGAAAAATCATGAGCAGTTGTAAAATCCGCTAATGCATGTTGTTGTTTGGAGGAAACTGTGTTAAATGTCCAATGATTGCGAAACCCACCAAGTTCAACATGCGTGGCGATCACAGTGCCATATCTGGATGCAAAGCACACTGCAACTGACGTCAGATTTACCAATGTAGACAGTCAGACCTAAATTTCAGTTTGTTAGAATTATACAGCATATTTTTTTACTCAGAATTAGGTTTCTTTGTTGCAGCAAATGTGTATCCAACAGTGAATCTTTTGCTGCTGATACATTGTCAAAATATACACTCGTAATCACAGTTCAGCTGATCAGCAGGGTGTGTGTTGACTTATTTGTGCGAGTTTTTTTTAAAGAAAATGAGTGAATTTTTTGGCTGTTTGAACGCAGAAGATGGTACAAATGAAGTGGGTGTCATTGAAATAGTTTGAATCCTGCAAGAAATCGAACTCCTAGCAGCAGTTAAAAAAAAAAAAAAGACAGAATGAGACCAAGGGTGAAGGTCCCTCCAGGAACAGAAAGTAGTGTCCGGTCCAGCAGGAAAGTAATGTTCTCAAAAGAACAACAAAAGTATAGTTTAAGCAATACTGGGCAATAAAAACCATGTTGGCACTAATTGTTAGGACACGAAGGGCTTAGCGAAATTGACTGTAACTTGTGTTTCCAGCTTTGAAAAAAAATCCTTTTCATAAAAAATTAAAACAAGATGATTTGTCAAGTTCACTGAGAGCCCTTGTACAATTTTGAAACTGGAAAGCGGAAGAGCATCCTTAAGAGGGAAAAAGAATTCAACAAAGGGAATGGTCCAACGCCAGGAGCAGCAAGTGTTCAAGTTTCAGAAGCTAAACTCAGTTATCAACAAGGTTCTGGGGCTCCACTTTGCTGAAGACTGAGTGACCAATAACAAACACAAATTCTACACCGAGGTGTTAGATGAGCAGGAAGGCACACATAGACCCCCTCTGGCTGCTGGCAACCCTAAGAGCAAGGACGAACCCAGAAGCGATTTTTAGATGACGGGCAGTGTTGAGGTCATAAAGGTAGTTTTCAGCCAGTTTCATTTTATAGAACTTTTTGTTGCTGTTTTAACTAAAATGCAACTTTCTAAAACGCAATTCTCCACCAATTTTATAATATTCTATGATTTTATTGATGTGTTACTAAGTTGACATTTGGAACGTATTTTATTTTCTACAATATCATGGGATGTTGAAAGCAGAATAGTGTATTATTTTTTTACTGAACTTAAGCTTAACATCATTCCAGTTCACTTTTTGAAGTTAAATAATGCAGTTTCTCCTGGTAAAATTATCCACCTATGTATTTTTTATGGCTGTTTTGTAGAAATTTCTGACTTCTCTTTGAAATAAAAGGTATTACGTTTACATTCACAATAATTAAACTCCAATCTCCTGCCATTCTTAACATATCACTGAATAGTGGGTTTTGCAACTGAATGTTTGTTTTCATAATTGGATGGATACATTTGCAAAATCTGCTAACTGCATAAATCAGGTTCAAGAACCACTGAGTCAATATTTCACTTAAGATTTGAATATATAAAATTTATTTGCAGATTTCAGCCAGTAATTAATTATTTTTAGTAATATTTAAAAAAGAAATGAAATCTTTAACTTTAATAATTGGGACAGGACAAGTTTTTCTCTGTTTAATTTATCATACAGGTAGTGGCATTTGCATCTGGGCTACTCATATATATTCGCTCTCTCTCTCTCTCTCTCTCTCTCTCTCTCTCTCTCTCTGAACACAGCACCACTGTGAATGTTGCAGCTTACATTAAAACTCTGGCCCAGTCACATTGTGTCCTTCATGACAAACACCACAACATTAATGCTGATGGTGTCAAACTTCTTCATGATATTGTTTGCCCCCATGTTGCTGCTCTGCACACACTATACAGTCCAAACCTTTTCCCATCAGACTTTCATCTGTTTCATCCCATGAAGGAATTCCTGGCGAGCAACTCTTTGTGACAGATTCAGAAGTGAAATCAGCAGTCCACTAATGGCTACACTCAAAACAGACTTCTATGAACATGTAACTAGTAGTATTGGACAACTATATTGAAAAAATTGTTAGTAAAAGTTGTAAGTTAATTTGTGAGGTTCTTATTTTTTGTTATGTGTTAAACCGTTTGGTAATAAATCTGTTGTGTGTTACCTCCCGATGTCCCTTCTTAATTAATAACATAGTGCATATAAATTTTAATTTCTGATCTCCTCATAGGTCTGACAACCTACACCCCTCTCTGACATATGGTCACAGGAGTTGCTCATCCATCCTGGCGTTGTGAAAGCCATACTCAGAACTTGTGATTGTCCAGATTTAGTCACTTCCCTCATTTCAAAATCATAAAAGAAACCAATGAACTATGCAGAATCAAAATTGAAGAAGAGTACACAAAGTGTTTGGTACTGGCTACTGTGCATTTTGTCACTATGGTTGGAAGTGTTGTAACTAAAATAGTTTAGGCGTGATCCATAGTGGTGTCTTACACACTCATAGTTGAAAACACCTTTATCCAAAACTGCCACATTAAAGTGTAAGGTGTTGGCATAATATGTGGATTAAAATCACAACTGCAAGGTCAAGCAGTAACCAATGGCAGATCCTATACATTCGCAAAAAGCACAAAACAGTCTATAAGGAGTTTCCAGCATCAAGGAAACTCCATAGCATTCAGTAATGATACATACTGTGAAAGGCTGTAATCTTCCTTCATTTTATTGCTAAAACACACAAGCATTTCACATTGCAGTAACTGCATTCAAGCAGCCAGTGGCCATCATCAGAGAAATAGCCTATGCTGAAAGTGGTGATGTAGCATTCCTGATATGTGGTCAGTGCAAGTACAATACTGTTAATGAAAACTGCAGCAACAAGAGGAAGTCTCATGATTACAATGAAATTTATCCCACAGATTAGGGACATCACAACGTAAAAATGATAATTATGGAACTGTACAAGCATGTTGACTGTTAGAATTCAGTAAGATGTGAAGTTGCCATGTCGTGCAATGAGGGCCTTTTTGGATTCTGGTCTTCCTACAGCCAGTCTATGCTTTATTGATGCACCTACAAATCATCTGGCAATGTGTCACTAGCAGCATATCCAGAATGTTTCATGCCACACCAGGACATTCAATCTGCCGAATCCACAAGCTGCTTAGTCCTGTTGAAATATGGCATATGAAACAGTACCTCATGCTCTGAAACATACATTACAGAGGAGTTGCTCTTCAGATTAAATTCAATACCTAGGAGGCAAGATTGCGTATTATAGCCAATGGTATCCCAAAACATGACACTTGGCCTTTGACCGCTGTACCTTTTAAAAATGCAGTCTGCTCTCTGCACTCCCCACAGTTGTACATAAAATGTGTGTGGCCTGCACTATAAAATGAGCTGAAGTGAAACAGTCCCAAAAAATGCTATATTCTGTCACTCTACATCCCAATGACACCACTCACATGCCCTTTTCAGTTTCAGGTGATGGTGGTGTCTGGTCCATGGAAGCTGATACAAAAGCTCACACATTACCAATCCAGTCCTTGGTAGACAGCATCAAACTGTTGACATAAATATACCTTTACATGTCACATTAGCCTAACATCGAGTTGACACTGACAATGAAGATGTTTTGTTAGTTAAGGCCACGTGTACAGTATTCCTGTACTTTGATCAGTTTGTGAAGTCCATCAGGAACTTGTAACTGTGTTCAACCCTCTTCTACCCATTGTTTCCACATGCAATCACTGTTGCAGCAATATACATCAAACAGGCTGCAATAACATTGTTTGATATTAGTGTTTCCCAGTGACCAATGATTCTACTGAATTCAAACTCACTCACAAGCTGAATTGCATCTTTTGACGTCAGTGAGGTGTAACAGTACTTCATTGCATGTTTCCACTTTGAATGTGGCGTAACACTGACCTGTTGAGGCACACAGAATAGGGCACTTCTGGGACTATGTGCATGTCATCTATCTGGGATCTTAATCACTTAGTTCTATTCCACTGTTCTGCACATCCTGTGATTTTGGAGTGACAGACCATTCTTTCTGGGCCTTGCAATTTTCACACATGGTTGTGTATTTAAGAAGTTAATCATATATTGAGAGACCAAAACGTTAACAACACCTTCTTCAGGAAACATGCCAGTGCAGCTCAGACATGTAAAATGATGTATACTACCCTAGCTTTCAGAACTATTAGGAGGCAAGAGCGATGGATTTTGGAAGGTTAAAAATGAAAGGTAGATCACTTATACTCTAGGTTAAGAGAGACGTACTTGTGAGGATGTGGGTAAACAAAGACAAATGTATGGAGAATAGTGTATGCGATTGTTATATGTTTTGAAATGATTTTAGTTTTTGAAACACAGTCACATTTATGTTTCCAGAGGATTGGTTCAGAAAGAATGAAACTCATGTACAAATACCTATCCTATTACTACATTCACCTTCCTATAAAGGCCAGTTAAGTAATAAATACAACATTACATTTTACTTTTTTGGTCAGAAACTTTGTGGTGTGTGTGTGTGTGTGTGTGTGTGTGTGTGTGTGTGTGTGTGTGTGTGTGTGTGACAGAGAGAGAGACAGAGAGAGATGTTATTTACATGTATGTACAATGCATTTATCCTCATTTCTTCACTATAACCACCAACCTGATCCTTTCACTTTGACCATCACTCACTTCTCAGTTATCACTCACTTACTATTCATTGTTTATGTCTCTCATTTTTGTATGTATACCTGTGTCTAAACTGAAATTATGTAGTTCCTTTCCAAATAAGTTAACTGATATGTGGCTTATGAACAAGCCTATCTCAGAGTCTGGAACTTAATTAGTATCTTTCACAAGTTTCAAAATTTCTCTGAAGCAGAGCATCTGATACCATAACCTGCAACTTTTCTCCTCCTCCCATGGAACCCTTGCTGTCTTACTTTTCAGTGCTGGTAACATACGTGATCTATGTACTTTATGTGATCTGAGAGCTCAGGGTATTGTATGTGACAACCCTCTCTCCTACACTCTCCCTACTGTGATTTGTCTTAAGCTACCTGAGTCTCTGTCTTCTTCCTGCATCACATTCTTTAACACTGATATCTCCTCTTTCCTGCTCAAGTATCTGTTCTTGAAGCTATATGATGGCACTCTCTTTTTTTTCTCTCCACGAGTCCCCCTGCGTGCTTCATGACTATGCACCATTTCATGTTCCTATGCATCATCTTCACCTCTCCTTCCAACTTGGAGGAAGATTGCTTCAGTTAACAACCATGGCTACCTTCCAATCTGCATGCCCCTTGTCATGCACAACACTGCCATGAAGCAGGACCAGTTGATTCTTGTGCCTTGTGCTGGCCAGACTATATCTGGCATAAATTCAAGAGTACATCATTTCAGACCTACACAGCTCTGCTCCATCCGTTTCTGCAAGAAATAGTCCAGCCACAACCCTCTTCTGGGCACAATGCAGATTTGACAGGAAAACTTTCCACACATGATGCTTGATGTCAACTGACTGCTATGTCACATCACACACCTTGGCATCACTTCTTCGTTTCCTCCACCATGCTCTGTATTGGTGTGGGGTGCCATGTGTTTACCATAGAACATCAAAAATGTGAATATAAGTTGTAGCATAAACTATTGTGAGGGACTTCATAATTATCTTTGCTGCAGTCTGGTTTCAACCACCATAGTATGTCTTTCACATCCTGCTGCACTGTGCTGACTTCAATAAAAGTGTTCCCTCTGCAAGTTCTCTTTTGTGGTGGTGATCGCCTTTCTTCATCAATTTGTGATGGAAATAGTGACTGCCACAATGTATTACACTCTATGGATTCTAGTGAGAATAGAGAGAGAGAGAGAGAGAGAGAGAGAGAGAGAGAGAGAGAGAGAGAGAGAGAGAGAAAGAGAGAGAGAGAGAGATATTAACAAAAATGATCAACACAGTCTTCTAAAAAAACAACAACAGACAAAGAAAATGGTCAGTGAGGCAAGACAAAAGAACATAAATGCAAAGGAAAGTTGCCGCCCATCATATAGAGGAGATGCTGAGTCGCTGGTAGGCACAACAAAAGGACTTCTCCTTTTCACACTTTTGTTACATTCCATCATGGATTTCCCATTGTTTGGGAACTTACATGCAGATTAAGCAGGAGTCTCTAAGAAGATAAATTAAACAGAGAAACAATGAAAGCCAGAAGGGCAGATGAGAAGAAACAGATCATTCTGAGAAGATGAAGGATTATAAAATTATATTCTAATTAAAATAACAATGAGTGTCACTTGAATACATCTGATATGACTCCATTCTTTCAAAATATCACAAATAAAGTCCTTTACTTAAAGGAAAACATACATACAAGCACAGCGAGCCTGGCAGTGACTCTGACATAACTTTATCCTGTGTTCTACTATTATAGATCAGATGGCAACTCCATAAATGTGTCTCCTGAAATGCTTGTTTCTGAGTAAAGTCATTTATTTTTCAAAACTAGCTTTGCAAATTTCTTCTTTCATTTTCTACCACCTACTCATTTCTTTTACTGTTTTCAAATCTGGTGTGCTGGTTAATACTGTTGCTGCACAGAAATGTTATCTTTTCTCCTGGTCAGAACTTTCCATCACTCCAATAGGAGATAAATCTCTAGCTACAAAGTTTTTTGGCCATTCACACCAAAACTGACAGATGTATCAACGTTTCGTGTATCCCTATAGTGAACCACTTTTGTTTGCATTGGAACTCTCATCATTTTTATGCACTGAAATTCTTTAAAGCCTTTTTACTCAAGTTTGGTAAGATCTATTTGTTAATCTGGAGTCTCACACATGCGTCAAACCAGTTTTCTATTTCAGTGTAAATAAGACCCCTTCACTAACAGCAGTAGAATTGAGTAGTTGACAGGCACATACAGAAGAGAAATGATATGTTTTATTTTTCAGAATAAAGCATTTGTTGAGATAGAGTACGAACACACACACACACACACACACACACACACACACACACACACACACACACACGTCATTGCATGAACAACAATTTAGATGATTGACCTGGCCTTCTAATAAAGGTAAATTGGCCTTGCTGTGCTCATACTGTGAATAACTGAAAACAAGGAGAAACTAGAACTACTTTTCCAAGGGTCTTCTTCTTCGGTAACATATTCTGGAGGTAAAATACCATTACATTTGGCTCTGTAGGTGGGATTACTTAGGAGGATGTCATCATGAGACGAAACAACACTGGCATTTTGTGGTTTTGAAATCAGAATGATAGCTCCCTTAATCAGTTAAGTGATTAATGAATTTAAAAAGTGAAATGAATATGTTGAAGTTAGATACTTGTATAGTGGGAAGTTGCAGAAGGAATGGGACTTCTGGTCAGATGAATGCAGGGGCATAACTGCAAAATTAAATAGTGATAACACAGGAGTGAGTCTGATAAAAATAAGGAAATAGGAGCGTGTGTAAGCTACTGTACTTGGTGGCCACTGCAGTATATGAGTTAAAGTACCAACTAGCTCTGCAGATGGTGAGAAGATTGAAGAAATGTATGATTAGAGAAAATAAATTGTTTAGATAATTAAGGGAGGGGAAAATTAAATTGTAATGGGGACTGGAATTTGATAGTAGGATAAGTAAGAGGAAAAAAATTGCAGGAAAGTATGAACTAATGAAAAGTAATGAAAGAGGAAGCCACCTTGTACAATTTTGCCCTGAGCACAATTTAAATCATCACTAACATTTTCTTTAAGAAGAGTGTAAAAGGTTGCATACATGAAAGAGGCCTGGAGGTACTGGAAGGTTTTATGTTGATTATATGTGTGTATGACAGAAATTTCAGAAATAGATTTTATACTGTAAGACATTTCAAGGGGCCAATGTGGACTGACTGTAATTTGCAGTAATGAAATATATGTATTAAAACTGAAGAATTTACAAAAAGTAACAAATTAAGGAGATGGGACCTGGATGAGTGGAAAGAACCAGAAGCTACTGAGGATTTCAAAGGGAGCATTAGGTAATGATATGTTGTTACTGTAATGACCAGGTCTTCCTGTGTCTAGCATGCCAGTACTTACTCTTGGTCCTCATGTCATGTGCTTGAGTGCAGTAAACAACAATATTGACCAGGATGATAGCTAATGAGGTCTAGCTGGCTACTATGTAGTGAAGGCACATCTCCCCAGCCAGACTGTAGAGAGCTTGCAGTCCATTGGTTGAAGATGATGCATTCTGGTCTGAGATACTGGAGGTGTCTTGTTTGCAGTAAGTAACAATCAATCTTTTCCTACATTGTTGATAAGCATGATTATATATACCCTTATAGCTAAGCTGCTAACCTATTCCTACTGGAGAGGATGAAAAGGCCCATTTCATGTTGCTTTTCCTGTCAGCTTTTCCCAACTTCTTCTTCTGTGAGCTTCGTTTCCTATGTGTGGTTAATTTGCAACATGTAGCATACTAGTGTCTGAGTCACAAAATATTACCCAATATTGGTCACACTGCATTAGCTTTTCTGTGAGCTTGACCACTGACCTGTGTCACAAACTCCTCTCTTTGGCAATGTTTTGTCATAATATTAACAATACTGCCCAGTTACTTATTTGATTAGGATATTGGTCAGGACTGCCTCTACTGATTGGCCATGGTAGGAATAAAAAATTTAAAAATTCAGTTTGTGCACCCAACTTTTCTCGGGTACAGCACTCCTGGCCTCTTTCAAAACATTTACTCCAAATTTCCCAAGACCTGATTATCATGAAATTATTCTTAAAGAAAAGGGAAAAAAAGAAAAAGACCTCTATACTAGGCTGACAGCAACACCCAGCTTGACCAATGAGCTGTTCTACAAGGACTTCTCCCTTATCAACTACTAATATGAGTTTACATTCAAAATGATGGCCTCCAGGACATTACTGCAGTACAGCCCTTAATCTATAGTAACTTTACTTTAATCAGATGGATCTGTCTGTGTCTGAATTTATTACTGAAATCAAATATGCAAATACCCAGCAGAAACAGGATACAACTTGTAGCTGAAATGCTTGTCAAAACGAACTTGTACTGAAGATGCTCTTGAAAATTTTCTTTAATTAAAAATTTCTTTAAAATTTACTTAACTGAAATTTTCTCCTTCTGTGATTTGATAAATTTGTATAATGAAGGTTTAGTTCAGAGTTGAGGGTGGCATTATGCTAAGCTAAAGTGAGCGTGCGTAATAACATTAGTGGCCTTTGTGGCCAATAAAATGTATTCCATCTCAACATCACGGCAGTTGTACCCATCATTGTGACTCACAAGCTGTATAATATGACTTCTTTGCATTTACAGTTTTCACAACTTCTCAGGCTTCCCTTTTTCATAGCAATCTGCCAACAGCTCCTGGTGAGAAAACATCCTGCCAATGCCTACCATACATCTGGAAGTAAGACTATGTAGATATGGTTTCCTTTTTGAAACTTCCCTCATTTGTTTACCCTAAGAAAATACTAATCTCACATGTCTGCATGTAAGTCTGCACCAGCCTGTCTGGACAGACAACATCCCTTGAGCACAGTTCTCCAAACCTGTTAACGACATAACCACATGAGCTTCCCTACTATCAGAAATCAACAAATCTTCTGCATCCTCATTCGTATCCATTTCCCTACTACCCGTATTTCACTGGATATGTCTGAATGTGTAACACTGAAATTTCAAACTAACCCAGGCTGTGGGTAAGTGAACTGCTATGTACACCTATATTCTTACTCTTTTCCTGGCCATAAAATGCTAAATCACTTTCTATCACTTGTGATCTATGTCTTAATTCTGCTGGGAACTGCTCTCCATTGGACACAATCTCAACATGAACGCCTGCAATGAAATCAAAACTGTACTGAGCCATCCCTTTACTGCACGATACATTGCTTCCTGCAGTATGGTCACCTCATTCCTTGTGTCACCCAGCTGGTCTGCCAATGCATGGAGCAATCTTGCAATGACCAACTTATTATCGAGTAATCTTAACTGTCCACGTATCTTCCACAGATCGTTATTCCTTATGTTCTTTGTATCACTGGTATACCGAGTTAGCTCCCATACTAACCTCTTACTGCTTAACACTCCTTGCTCTAAACTGGACTATCAAATTGCATGCTGTTTTGCAATGCATTTCATAGAACTTGCCACATGCTGGACCTAACCAAGTGCATAATTTAATTTCCAAACATCTTCCCCATATGCTGTCCCCAACACCGTTTTTAGTAATTTACCTGCTGCATTTAACCAACCTCTTCTTCCAAACTATGGCCTTGGCACAATATCCACCAGCTAGGATAACTATTCTCCTAATTTATCATATGTAAATTTAAACTCATCGTATTCCCCTGGCATTTCTGAAAAAAAATTTCTTCCTTGAACCTCTTTACACAATTTAAAAAAAAAATCATCCATCTCCAAATTTCTTTCCTTGCTTCCCATATCTCTACTGTTGATTTCAATGGCCATCGATGGCTTGTAAGCAAGGCAACCAAATGCTTAAATAAGACACAATCGATACTAATGGTTGAACGATTGGTAAGCATTCTGCTCCACTTTTGGTGAAGTATGACCAACCTAGGACGATTCCCATCATCCAGGATGTCCACACAAGTTCACCATCTGAGGAAAGGAACCACCCATCATTTCCCTTCTTCTGAAACAAGTAATGACAAATAGAAACAAGTTATAATTACAACAAAAACCTGACAATAATCCTACAATAATAAAAGAAATACACACATGACATAGACATGAAATCTAAATCCACCCAAACAAAAAATAACACACAATGTTTGCATAGGCTAACAAAAATATCAGGAATAAATCTAACACCAGCATAACATTACAAAGAATAAGGCATATCTTGGCTCTTGTGCTGCATAGCTTCTATAGGCTAATTCCTTATGTTTACTACATCATTCCACGTGAGGCTGGTCACCGCTAATTCTAGTACCGCACTCAAAATAGCGTTAAATGGTTCCACCTGACTGAGGTGCATGATAGATGTTTTGGCAGGAAATTTACCCCTATGTTAACTGGTGATATCGTCTCCACGACTTTATACAGTCCATGACATATGGTCAAGAACTGATTTGTCGTTCACTTTAGTGTATAGGGTTTAGTGACCAACACCCTTTGCCCTATGTGATTCTGTGGTAGTCTGCCCTTGCACCTCCTTAGATGATCTTAGCGTTCCACAGCCTTTTTGTTAATCTTTTGTACATTTTTCCATACTTCTCGCATTCTTCTCGGAAACTTATTCACTGATTCGCTGTTTTGGCGTTATTTAGGACTTAAAACGTCACAGAGGAATGACATCTTCGATCTGTACAGAACGTCAAATGGTGATATGCCTGTTGCTGTATGAACGTTTGGGTTGTATGCACAAACGAGATACGGAGAGCAGTGCACCAGATGTCAAGTAGAAGCTTAACATTTTCGAAATGGTCTTATGAATATGATCTGTCCTACCGTTCATTTAGGGGTAGAACAGCCTCATTCATAACTTCTGAGTACACAACACATGTCATAGCTGTTTCGTAAATTCCAAAATGAAATTTGTACCCTGATCCTTGACAAAGCTATCAGACACTCCAGTCTTCAATATGTAATTGTTAACTAATGCCTGTGCCACAGTAATGGCCTGATGGTCTGGAGTTGCTATAATAACTAGAAATTCTAAGAAATGATCCATAATCATAAGTATGTACCAATTTCCTGGAGGTATTCTGTTATATGGTCCACAAATGTGTGGATGTCTCTGGTAACCTTCTCAAAGAAATTTTCTTCTCTCTGCATACATGGTACAAAGTCTCTGACATACTGCTCCATGTCACGCTTCCTATATATCCACCAAAACCGTTCCTCAAAACGTCTGTCTGTAGCTCACCTGTCACCACGACCTGATATCATATGATGCTGAGCCTTTTGCAACACTCCTTTTTGAAAAACTCCCACGACAATGATATATGGACTCTGCACAACGAATCTTAATGCATGATAAAGTGCACGTGGGACTTAAAAGCCTGACAGTCTTCACTCGCTGCCTGTGCTTGTTGCCATTGCAACACTGCCTTGCCCAACACACTCAACTTACCTACTTTGCGACTTAGAGGGAAATGACAGGCTGACGGTGGAAAAAACTCTTTTTTTTAAATATGGAATTCGAATGTATATATATTGAAGAATTATTCCCCAAAATATTATTCACAAACACCAAAAAGTGACCATTCTGTGAGAGGTTTAAGCTGATGGTTCACGGCACACTCGGCGTCAGAGAACCATTGCCCCAAGTCGTTATCGATGCGACCACTCTTATTCATACCGATCTGAGCAAGTCTGATCTTCTGGAGCGTTGTTTGGGCGGTTTCACTCAAAATGTGTACGAAATTTTAAATATCCTCATTTGGAGATACGCTCCAAAACTAACATTCAGCCGAAGCGAAATTGTCAACATTGCTTCAAATTTGGCTGTCTGTCTATTCATTGTAGACCGTACTGCACTAAAACATGTAGCGAGTGCACTTCAAGTCAAAATAGTCATTGAAAAGCGTTATGAGATGCCATCGACTATGTGCTCAGCAGCAAAAGTGCTTCAAGGTCGAAAATAGGGGCGTATCAGGTCGAAGTAGCCAAAGCGGCCATCCACTAGCAGAAGCGATACTTATTATGGACCATGAATCTATGATACTCCGTAAGTTTCAAGCTATGCCCCTTTTTTAAATGAAAAATGCTTGTCAAACTTTAAACGCGTGTTTCTCAAAACCATGTTTTTCGAAATGATTGTGGTCGCTCAAGCTACAATTTTCATCTAGTTTTAATGATTTTTGGTTTCTCTTGACTCTAAATGAATTTCCTTCAGTTCATTGTAGCCCATTTCTTCTTTATGTTCATACGGAGTATTTTTGAGCCAAAAGACAGGATTCCAAAAAGTTGCCATGTTTTTCAAATATTTATAATTTCGCAAATTTTTTTTCCTTACAAACCTCTATGACGAACTCGAATTACATCCGTAAGGATCGAGGTGGTGTGTTAATTTCATGTTTTAGATAACCATAACCGTAGTTACAAAGATAACCATCGATCTACCTTCTTTCAGAGCTGCTTTGGGAAAATCCCAACTGAACAGTTATGATAATATTTTTCAATAAAAATACGAACAAAAACTTTAGTGTATGCTTTATTCATTGCAGCAAACGCCATCTGCCTATTACATTCCACTACGAGGGAAAAAATCTTGGATTTAAGCCTTCACCCTGTCGTTCCCCCTTATGTGTTTCATATTTGTGTGTTTTCTACCTGGCTTATGGACAACCTCGTAATCAAACTCAAGAACTGGACAGCCCAATGAGTTAGACGTCTGGATGAGACTTTTAGACCAAACAGTCATTTCAGTGATGCATGAAAGGTCACAACTTTAAATTTTCTGCCATATAATTAACATGGGAAATATGTAATATCGTATACGACCGCTAACATTTCCTTTTCAGTTGTTGAGTAGTTACATTCCGTCTTATTTCACTTCTGCCCATCGATCACCAGACCCAAAATAAAACAACCGTCTAATTTGAAGCGTCGCAAGAGAGGATTAACTCTTTTTCAAAATCTGGAAAACCCATATAAAGTCGAAAATCAATTCCGCCTTAAATTTCTCTGACGCTAATTCACACTCTTGTTTCCTGTGGAGCTTTCCACACCTTTTCTGTAATCTGTTCGATGGTTCGGTTATTTTTGCGAAATCCTTCACGAATTTACTGTAGTAGTTGCACATACTGGCAACGGATTGTGTCTGTTTGGTCGTCGGTGTTGCTGGAAATTTTCGAATGGCTTCTGTAAGATGAGGATCAATCTGCCCACTACACTCACTAATTGCATGTCCCACATGCTCAACTCGAGTTTGAGGAAAATGACATTTGTCCATGCTCAGCGTCAAATGTGCTATGTCCTCTGAATAGATTATTTTGCCCTCTAAGTGGTCCATACAGGGATTCGACTTTAACCATATTAAAAGACCAACTAAGAAAGCAGGCGCATTAATTAAACCAAATAGCATCCAATTTCATTGATAATGTCTGTAAGGTGTGGTAAACACTTCCTTTGGCCTATCCTAAAGTGTTACTCCTTACTGATGATAATTAGTTCTCGGATCCATTTTAGTAAAGTATCGACACTGAGCCAAAGTACGAGTATGCAAGGTTTCCGCAGTATTAGGGGTAGGATAAGTATCTGCAATGGTCTGTGCATTCAGAAACCTATAATCACTACAAAACTTATATTTCTTCATTCCACACAGTGATTTCTTAGGATCAAATATTTGGCATTCCTGGAACTGCAGTAAGTTCGATGATGCCCTGTCATAGTTGCTGTTCAATGAATGGCTGTGGTTGTCCCACTATTCGATAAGGTTCCTCTATCGGTATATGGTGCTGAGTTACCGTAGTTGCTGGTAACCTCTCACCTTCATAAAACACGTCCCTAATCTTAAATAATACCTTTTCCAAAACAGTGTGATGACTGCTCTTCAAGTGAATCAGTTCCTTGCGTAACGCTGCTACGTCGATGGTTGGCTTATGGCCTCTGTCCAGACTCGCCCTTTTGAAGTTTTCTTACTATAATACTCCAGAGTGACTGTAACTATACCTTTTAACACGCTTGCCATAGTTATCAATGCTACCTAGAAGCATATATTCTCGTTTACATTACTCACACTTGCTATTATTCTATGGGCAAGTGTGTGAACCATCCAATACTCTATTACATGACAGTGGCTTAACTATGTGCAAAGTCCCATAAGCCTAACTGGTACCCACTGAAACCCACAGTACCTTTCCAATACCTGCCAGTATTTTATCCAGCAGATCAATTTTTGGCAAATTCGTCTGCAGTTTAGCTGGCATCACCTTGATGACAGGTGAGCTTTGCAACATGAATGTTTGCAATTGTGAAACACAGTTTCACTGAACTGAACCAAGAGTTGCCAATGATCAATCGCTGCTCAATGTTTGTCGAGAAAATCTAGTCCGAGAATCATTGAATATCAGTCACCCACATAAGGCAGAACATCTACACGCTCTGTAACCTTAGTTTCCCCAAAGGTAAACCCAAGTACTATCGTACCCAACGGCTCAACACCTCTATCGCCATCCCCACATGGCTTATATCACAGATGCCTCACCATGTACAGACTAAAAATGTACTCATACACTTTAGGGTCTACAAGAAACCTCTGCCCCACGCCTCTCACAAAGCCAACGAGGCAGCATTCTGCCTGTGCAGAAACTTGAGCAGTGTTATGGTCTAGTGAGGTGCTTTATGACGGTCTAAGCAATACTGTTTGAGGTTAACAGATGCTTCTCCAGATTATATTTACAATTCTTCTTCTGAACATCATATGAATAACACGTTGTTTGCTTACACTGTTTCTGCATGTGGCCTTTACGCCCACGCCTATAGTATTTGACCTCAGAAGGAAATAAATAGTGATCGATATGCTACTTTGAGGCAAAATCTATTTCTTACTATTGAGCCGTTTTTAAATCATCTGCGTTCTCAATGCGAATTCTGCATAATCAAATGTAAACAAAGTTAGACTCACTAAACTGAAGTGGAATGAGCCAATACGGATGAACTGGCGGTATTTCAAGTACCACTGCTCATAAGTAAGTTACAAAGATACCCAGCCTTACTGATCGCCACCAGACACTCAGTGTTTCGTTGTCAAGAATGACCCAAAAATCACTTCTCCCACCAGGCAGTAGTGTTTGGATCCTAGACGAACAGTTACCGATACAATTTGTGTCATTAAGTGTAAGGATCAATTGCTGATAAAAGCTGTAATGACCTGCCCCATTCCAGGCCACCTACACATCAGGATTGGCATTTTAAATGGTGGGAAAGAGGGAAAATACACGCCAGGGCGTACCATCAAACAGTGGTAGTATTAACAGGTGTACATTCGCCTTATACAGCACTCCGGCCATCTCCATGGGCGCATTGTGCGCTTACAAGTACAGCTGATCACAGAATAAGTTGATGCAATCCACCAGTGACGCCCATTATTCTGTGTCATGGGCTGCATCTGCTGTGATGCCAAGCACCCAACCAACAGGTGACACCACGCATTCCACCAGCTGTGAAGAACAAATGTGGCCCACCCCTCTCTGGATGATGATGATGATGATGATGATTGGCTTGTCGGGCACTGAATTGCGAGGTTATCAGCGCCCAAACAATTTCCCAACCGTTGCTCAGTGCAGACTCGCCACTTTCATGAATGATGATGAAATGATGAGGACAACACAAACACCCAGTCATCTCGAGGTAGATGACAATCCCTGACCCCCGCAGGTTTGGAAATAGCGTATTTGTTTGAAGAACTTTGAAGCGTAATAAATTCCTCAGACTTTTCTTCTACCTTTAAAGACTGACAAGAACTGATCCATCTAACTTTTGAGACGGTAGTTTACAAGGTCTGGGCGGGGAGATGAAAGAGGTGCACTCCAAAGCAATTGCTGGGGGAAGAATTAAGAAACCAGAACTGCGTTTCCGAAATGAGACACGACGAGTAGCATCCATGAAAAGGGAATCCTTTATAGATGAATTTGAATAGTTAAGTCAATCGAAAATAAGTAAATCTTATTTCAACATACCAAGCGCAGTTCCCTAGAAACTGAAGAAGTGGTTATTTCTATCCGTTGCAGATGTGCATGAGGAAACATTCTGCTAAGTGGAATTACGATTAAGAGAATGTTATGGTGGTAAAGGCAGGACAGATGAGATGTGTATAGAGAGCGAAACGCAAGTCTTAAGAAAAAAATGGGTGGAGGCTTAAAATAAAAAAAGCAGTATCGTGCTTCCTTTGAAATCAAAGTCAACTTCCTTGTGCGTCCGTTGTAATCGTATTTCTTGTGGTATAAATGGCTCTGAGCACTATGGGACTTAATATCTGAAGTCATCAGTCTCCTAGAACTTAGAACTACTTAAACCTAACTAACCTACGGACACCACACACATCCATGCCAGAGGCAGGATTCGAACCAGCGACCGTGGCGGTCGCGCGTTTCCAGACTAGAGCGCCTAGAACCGCTCGGCTACCCATGCCGGCTCTGTTGTGGTATATATCACTATCGTGGAAGAGGAGGAAATTTGTTGGAAATTTTATGCAATATTTCCGATAAAATAACATTTTCTGTAATAGTTTTAAAAAATGTGATGACTGTGCGCGTCTGACAGCTACGTGATGCTTGTTTCTGCCCCAGAATTAAGAACATGGGCAGTACATGCAGGGCCGGACCCCTGCGTCGTCGACCAGGCCTGCTTTCGGCCCATCGACTACGCTCAGCGCATTGTCGGCCCCTGGCCCGCAGGCGCAGCTCCGAAGACTTCACGCATCGCCTGTTTGGATAGGTGCTTGTTACAAACGTTCTGTTTACAGGCTTAACGCTGTCAGGCGCCGCTAGGAACCATTGTCATCATAACAGGCAGCCTCGCAGCGATAGCGGCGGAGCTGCTGCCAGAGACTAGCTTGCTTCCACCGGTCACGTGTGCAAGAGGCCGTGGTTATTCCTCTGCCGCGGCGCGACCTCCAGCAGCCGGTTTGTCGCAGCTCCGCTCCAGGCTGCTCGCGCCGACACCCTATGGTGTCTCATCCGTGGGAGCTCCTACAGAGTCTGAACGACACCGAATGAATGCTAAGCCGCCAAGCAGCTACCACACATCTTTCGGTGGATTCACAAGAAGGACGCGGAAGTGCCATAAACTGAATTCCCAGCAACTTTGCCCTGTGCAAGAGGGATCAAAATAAGCGAACACGCGTCTGGGCTTACCCGTAGATATTCTGCCTTTACTGAGAAAACGATGGTCAATGTTTTTTAATTTTTTATGCGCCTTTTAGCGAGTAACTAGTACGATCGAAGCGTTGGCACATTGGCCGACATCGCAGCTTCACCCTTTTGCGGCCCTTGTCGAAACCCGATCCTTTGTTTTGTAGCCTTTAAATCGGCCGCGGTCCGGTAGTATACGTCGGACCCGCGTGTCGCCAATATCAGTGATTGCAGACCGAGCGCGCCACACGGCAGGTCTGGTCTAGAGACACTCCCTACACCCCCCCCCCCCCCCCCCCCCAGTTGTACAGCCGACTTTGCTAGCGATGGTTGAATCTATCAAGGCGCCATATTCAGTAATTAGAATTAATTTTAACAGATAATATTGTGAATCATGTACATTCAAGAGCGATGTTCATCATTAATGGATTAAAGTTAAGTATCAAACTAATTACGTCCGCTTTCTGAAATCTCATTACTTATCATGTTCCAGACCTCACGTCAGTATAGTTCTTCCCTCCTCACGCCAGCCTGTGTGAGCTAAAACGCGTGCATTTCGGCCTCCACTAGTAACACTGTGTTGGCTCTTCTGCTGACACTACAATTACTACACGAATAATTTCCATTGCATACTGAAATTACGTCGTCCTCGTCCGCGTACAGACTGTGAGCCTGGTGAATGTATTTAAGAAATAAATTGATGGAAAAATTATTTGAAATTGTTTTCGGTGAAATTTCTGTAATGTATCTCGATTCATAATCGATTGCAATTGTGAAATTTTTCCGAGCGCGTGAAATCTAGAGCAACGTTAACGATGTTGCCCTCCCGAGCAAGATTTATACGAAGAAACGTAGCTGTGACAAACGTGCCTTCGCGGGATGCTCGCCTTGTTGCGAATCTCCATGTTTCGATCGGGTCTGTGATCTGTCTCATTCAGAGGAATGCACCGCATCTTCCTGAAGAAAAAAACATGAGAAAAGAACACAATAATGAAAGATATTACAGTTCCTAAAACCCTGAAAATTTCTTACACATATGTGATAAATGCATGACACTTCTCGTTAAACCCAGTTGTTATTTGACAATTAATGCAACTTCCTTGTAGGCCCTAACTTGATTAACATTCATGTAGTAACATTTTATAAACATTGGTCGAAAAAACAATCACATAAATAAACCCATTAACTGGATTTCGAACACGGGACGCACAAGTGGGAGGCCGCCATGCTAGGCACTGCGTCACCAGTCGGGCTGAACTTATCGCGCGCAGACAGGCCCCTAATTTGCGTCGAAAAATTTGACGACCGTTTTCTCAGGAACGGTGGAGTGTCTACGGATAAGCCGAGACATGTGCTCGTATTTGTGTGTGTGTGTGTGTGTGTGTGTGTGTGTGTGTGTGTGTGTGTGTTCTTCCACTGAGAGAAGTTTCTGGAAAGTCGGGCTATGGAACTTTGCGAGTTCTCGTCAAAGCTGCTGTGTATAGTGCTGCGACGATTATTGGACCGACATTTCTTTGGATTCTGATATCTACTTACCGCTTATCAAGGAAGATTATTGCCGTTACCATTGTCTTATGTGGGATTAACGCTTCTGTCTCAATTCTGCAATAAACATATTATCGAGCTATGAGTGGAATAATCAATCTTAATATCGCTGTTCACTGTCATCGTACCGGAACACGCTTTTTCAACTTCATTGTTCGTTACGAAAGGGATCTCCAAAGCTATGCAGGGCTAGATCGCTGTTCCTGACTTTATATCACCTCCGGCTGCCTCTTGCCTGTAATCTTATTCTGTGCCGTCTTATATCAGATTCAGTAAGACGAGTTAACTGTCCAGTCTTTACTTATAGTCTGTGCTATAGTATGATCGGTTTCAGGGAGCCGATACAGTGAAGTTTCTCAGTGTTGTAGGTAATCAGTTGTCAGCATCATGCTATTGCTCATGTGGTACGATACCGAGAAGTGTTTTTGTCAAACAAAGCAAATTATTTCTCATTTAATTTTGGGCGGAAAAAGATATGTGCACACGAGAAGGGCTTTGATCCAGAGTGCCTGGTGCATATGTCTTATCGGCTCCCCTTCCTCCTGTAATGAAGACTCACAGCGACAAGCAGAAAATAAATGAAACACTTGTCGTTGCTTTTTCAGATTTATATTTCCAAAAAAAGAAATTAATATATTTTGTGGAAAAATGGGACACGGGCAGTCTTTGCCAGGGATTGAAAATGAATCATTAAAATCTGTAGGCATGTGTTACTCGATCACAATATTATTGTTGCGTCTGGGTGTGAGAGCGCTCTTGTTGGCTTGTCCTGACTTTTTATCGTGACGTTGATGACGATGTACTTAAAGGGACTAGGCTACTGGGTCATCAGTCCCTCAGTTTCGCGAGAGAAAAACTTAGAAAGGTAAAAACCGACAGTAGAGGGGAATTCGCTGTCCCAGCTATAGAGGGTGAGTCACCTAACATTACCGCTGGATATATTTCGTAAACCACATCAAATACTGACGATTCGATTCCACAGACCGAACGTGAGGAGAGGGGCTAGTGTAATTGGTTACTACAAACCATAAAAAATTGCACGGAAGTATTTTTTTTAACACAATCCTACGTTTTTTTAAATGGAACTCCGTTAGTTTTGTTAGAACATCTGAACATATAAGCAAATACGTAATCAGTGCCGTTTGTTGCATTGTAAAATGTTAATTACATCCAGAGATGTTGTAACCTAAAGTTAACGCTTGAGTGCCACTCTTCCGCTGTTCGATCGTGTGTATCAGAGAGCACCGAATTACGTATGGATCCAAAGGGAACGGTGATGGACCTTAGGTACAGAGGAGACTGAAACAGCACATTACGTCCACATGCTAACACATTTTTATTCGTCTTTTTCACTGACGCACTTGCACATTACCATGAGGGGTGAGGTATACTTTCGACAGGCGTTTCATAGGACGTGGAGGACGCATAAATTGGCCAGCCCGTTCTCCTGATCTTACACCTCTGGACGTCTTTCTGTGGGGTACGTTAAAGGAGAATGTGTACCGTGATGTGCCTACAACGCCAGAGGATATGAAACAACGTATTGTGGCAGGCTGCGGCGACATTACACCAGACGTACTGCGGCGTGTACGACATTAATTACGCCAGAGATTGCAATTGGGTGCAGCAAATGATGGCCACCACATTGAACATCTATTGGCCTGACATGTCGGGACACACTCTATTCCACTCCGTAATTGAAAACGGAAACCACGTGTGTACGTGTACCTCACCCCTCATGGTAATGTACATGTGCGTCAGTGAAAAAGACCAATAAAAAGGTGTTAGCATGTGGACGTAATGTGCTGTTCCAGTCTCTTCTGTACCTAAGGTCCATCACCGTTCCCTTTGGATCCCTACGTACTTCGGTGCTCTCCGATACACACGATCGAACAGCGGAGGAGTGGTACTCAAGCGTCAACTTTAGGTTACAATATCTCCGGATGTTATTAACATTTTACAATGCAACAAAAGGCACTGATTACGTATTTGTCTATATGTTCAGATGTGCTTCCAAAACTAATGGGGTTCCATTAAAAAGAACGTCGGTTTGTGTTAAAAAACATACATCCGTGCATTTTTTATGGTTTGTATTAAACAACTACACTAGCCCCTCTCCTCACGTTCGGTCTCTGGAATCGATTCGTCAGTATTTGATGTGGTTTACGAAATATATCCAGTGGTAACGTGAGGTGACTCACCCTGTATAAGGAAGTCAAAGTGTTAAAAAAAGAAGGCGTGACAGTAGTTGTAACACGATAGGGAGAAGAAGACTGAGGTGACTCAGGCAGTATCTAGCACAAGAGTGTATGGAGGCACAACAAGGTAAGGGGAGAAGGAAGGAACCAGCGGTCGGATGGGCGGTACCACGGAGAGCCTCTCCTCCCCACAACCACCCCTAACATCAATTGGAGGTGTATTATACAGGGTGAGTCACTAATTAATGCCACCGGTATTAATTCCGAAAGTATGATAGCAGCTGAAAAGTTTGTGGGACAAGAGTTGCATGGGACAACTGGGGCCATAATATGACATTCAGTTTTTGTTGCTGAGTGGAGTCGCTTCCGATATATGAAGTTCCCATTTTTTCAAAAATGGGATGATATAGTTAGGTACTTATTTTCTGATAGCAGCTATCGAGACGAATCCAGTGATGTGTAACACTAAGGCCTTTGAAGGTCTACGAAGGTGAAGAAAATGGCATGAACGTCCATTTACAGAAGGTGTTCGAAGTAATAACCACTGGTATTAGTGCAGTGCTGCAATCTTCTTATCATGGATTGAGTGGTGTTCCTTATTACTTCGGCACTTATCGAAGCACATTCTCTGACAATTTTATCTCGCTTATCTTCAGCTGTAGTAGGAAGGTCTTCGTAAACAATTTCTTCCGAATCCTCACAAGAAAAAATCCAGAGGTGTGAAGTCTCGTGAACGAGCCGGCAACAATACATCTCCTCTACGTCCAATCCAACGATTTGGGAATTGTCTCTGCAACTGATTTCTAGCCATCAGCGAAAAATGTGCCAGACTCCCATCTTTTTTATACCACATGCTGTTCCTTGTTCCTGAATGTACTTCAATAACCGTCCTAATGGTTCTTGCAGCAATGTGGTGTACTTCCTACCATTGAGATTTGCTTCGATGAAATAGGGGGCTATAATTCTGTCCTCCTTAATCCCACACCGTACATACACCGAACCGTGGTGTTTGGTGTACAACTTGCTGCAGCCAACATCGATTTTTAGTTGTCCAATAAAGCATGTTATGCAAATTAACATTTCCATGGTTCGTGAATATACTTTTGTCACCAAATAAAATCAAATTGATAATAAGCGTAATGGCAATGAAGACTGAGGCATCAAAGACCGACCATTTATGTTGTTTAATTTTTCTCTTTTTCTAACCGTGGTAGGGGCCAGCATATGCAAGTTTTTTTTTTCTTATTTCCAGAAAAACTTCTGTAACGAAATCGAAAGAAAACCTTTACACATCAAGTCCTCTTGGTAGGTAGACTCAGAAAGTTGTGTTAATGGTCATAGATCTAGGCTTTCTGACTGCCAAGCTGCTTCACAATACAAGAGTCTCTGAAGAAATTCGAATCGATCGTCAATAATACGAATTTCAATATTGTTCTTCACTTAAGACTCACATGCCAGGGCGATAAGTATGAAGGAAATGAACCTCTTGATTACTATAGGGCCTCTGTGCTAAATTTACACACTAGCAATTTGGAACACTCTGCAGGCACATATTGCTAACAGCTGCTCTGGCAATTTACTTTTTCTCTGGGTAGCTTCAAATATGGGCAATTTTGTCACCTTAAATCCAACTGAATATTTTAAATGTCACTTTTGAACAGCGTTCACTTCTCCATTAATTAATCCATGGACCTTAAAACAAGCAGTTTGCCTGAATAGGTACAGAGTAGGTTCTGAAAGGTATTGACACAATGTTTCGCATCCATTTACGATAGAGAATCAAAGAAAGAACCCAACCACATTACATTGCATTTACTCTCTGTGACTTAACTAACACATATGAATCCATGACAAAAATAAATTATTTGAAGAATCTCCTGTGAAAGAAAAAGAACAGGATGTGACGCTTTAATTATAGTGCACTGGATCAGAAACAATGCAATTAATTCTGTGAAACATTTATGTACTGCATACTAGTGGAATAAAATACTCAAATAAAAACGATTTTGTGCCTCCGTTGCTATCGAGTGTGAAATACAAATCGTGGACAGCTTTTATGGGTCACTACTCAACAGCATTAAAGCATGTTACACCATCGAGAGTGAGGAGTGGAGCAGACGTTGTCAGTAGAAGGCGAGTCAGTGCAATGCTTTAGCACCTGCTGGTAGGCAGTAAACGGGTTCTAGAGAACTCAGGCGCATGCGGTTTTCAGAGCCAGGTGATCAGCCAAGAAATCTCTCATTAAAATATTATTAAACTAAACTGTTATTACCAGTGGGACAGAAAGCGAAATATATTTTAGATTCGCCTGAATTACACTCATAGCTTCAGCACCGAGAGGAAAGGGGACATAAAATTTGACGGCATGTGCTTTCCGTTGCCAGACGTCGTCTTAGCTAGTCTCACGTTTTAACCCAGGACTACAGTCGTAGTCAAGAGTGACGTACTCTGACCGCAGTCAAGATTTCCTCCGGCAAGTACTGCAGTCTACAATGTTGCCAGACCGGGCATATTGCCAGACATAGAATTCTGAGGGGAGCACGACTATTGCCCACCTTAAGTGAACGACTCGGCTGTTAATTTTTTTGTCTAAGACTGCATCTACAACACATATTGCACGCTGAAGACCCAGAAGAATTAAAAACAAAGTTATTTTATGAGAGCAACGTTAACTACAGCGTTTTCATAGTATTGTATACATGTGTGTAAACGCCTTCGAATGCCCACTCAAGGAAGACAAGGATAAGCAGTCTACCTTCGATATCATAAATGTGCCTCAGTTTGTTAAAGCACTACTGTACCCATTGGTGCTAAACTCGTTTTCAACCAATGATTCCCACAGCTACGAGAACACTAGTTATGATATCTCCTAGACAAAATATTTCAGCAGTGCTATCACACGAAAAGATCAACCTGACACAAACTGTTTTACAACCTTTGTACCTGGATAAAGAGCTTCTCCTATTTGAGATATCTGTGAACGTTGCTGCATAAGACGATTTAAGAAGAAACTAAAGTCCTTCAGCTACGACAATGCTTAAAGAAATCGTCTTAACAGCAGTATATCGTGGTTTGTGAATCGTTTACCGGCCGTACTCTGCCGTATTTCGCTGGCTGGAAGGCAAAATGCTTACTGACAAATTTCGCAGAACGGAAAGGAGGACGAGATTTCTCGCACTGGAAGGTCTTTTTTTATTTAAATGATTACAAAATCAGGTAAAACGAACAGTGAGGTTGTCAGTATAAGCACATTACTGTTGCCAGCATGATGATTCACTGACAGTGCCTGTAAATTCTACAATCCGTATGTATTGCATACACACATAAATCACTGTTACAGTGCACTTATGAAGCCCAGTGAGTGAATTGCGTATTTTCCGGTGAGCAAGAGCACTGGCGAACAGTCTTCGATACATTAGGTTACTTAAACTGGTGTCACTGAGCTAGAATTTATGGTCAGCGGCCAAGTGTAAGGTCAATGGGTCGAATGCGGTTTTTGCAACTGTGAAAAGCTTTCCTACATTATAGAAGCGAATGTTAAATTTGGACTAATATTGCGAAAATTTTGAACTTGGATGGCTTAGAATGAAAATCTGTCTGTTTACTGCAAAGGAAAACAATTGATTTTCTAAAACATTCTGTCATACACAAATCATATGGAAGAACTGACAGCGACGTATATCGACAGCAGTAAAATCCCTTGGCTTTTGGTTTAGCAGTATTCGAGAGCCATTTCTAGGTGTAAGTAAATGATGAATGGTAGATCGTTTTTGTTATCAAAAAACGTCTTCACCAATTACTTTAATTTTGATGTAATCTACGAATATTTGCTGATGTTTGATATTAACATGAAAAGGTTTCCGTTGACAGGGAAAGAACCTGTTATTGGGAAACTACTTCTATAAAGACCAAAATGCATTAAATGATCTTCAAACACATGTGTTACAGCAGAGGTATGAAGACAAAGATAGTAATAATGACGGTAATAGTCGAATTATGCGGTAACTTCACACTTCACAGTGGATTTTCTCAAACTAAGAAATTTGCTGAATTAGTAAAAATTTCAAAATGGCTGCACATCGAGGCTATGATGCCTAGAAGATTTTTTACATCCTGCTAACATGAGAATACACTCCTGGAAATGGAAAAAAGAACACATTGACACCGGTGTGTCAGACCCACCATACTTGCTCCGGACACTGCGAGAGGGCTGTACAAGCAATGATCACACGCACGGCACAGCGGACACACCAGGAACCGTGGTGTTGGCCGTCGAATAACGCTAGCTGCGCAGCATTTGTGCACCACCGCCGTCAGTGTCAGCCAGTTTGCCGTGGCATACGGAGCTCCATCGCAGTCTTTAACACTGGTAGCATGCCGCGACAGCGTGGACGTGAACCGTATGTGCAGTTGACGGACTTTGAGCGAGGGCGTATAGTGGGCATGCGGGAGGCCAGGTGGACGTACCGCCGAAATGCTCAACACGTGGGGCGTGAGGTCTCCACAGTACATCGATGTTGTCGCCAGTGGTCGGCGGAAGGTGCACGTGCCCGTCGACCTGGGACCGGACCGCAGCGACGCACAGATGCACGCCAAGACCGTAGGATCCTACGCAGTGCCGTAGGGGATCGCACCGCCACTTTCCAGCAAATTAGGGACACTGTTGCTCCTGGGGTATCGGCGAGGACCATTCGCAACCGTCTCCATGAAGCTGGGCTACGGCCCCGCACACCGTTAGGCCGTCTTCCGCTCACGCCCCAACATCGTGCAGCCCGCCTCCAGTGGTGTCGCGACAGGCGTGAATGGAGGGACGAATGGAGAAGTGTCGTCTTCAGCGATGAGAGTCGCTTCTGCCTTGGTGCCAATGATGGTCGTATGCGTGTTTGGCGCCGTGCAGGTGAGCGCCACAATCAGGACTGCATACGATCGAGGCACACACGGCCAACACCCGGCATCATGGTGTGGGGAGCGATCTCCTACACTGGCCGTACACCTCTGGTGATCGTCGAGGGGACACTGAATAGTGCACGGTACATCCAAACCGTCATCGAACCCATCGTTCTACCATTCCTAGACCGGCAAGGGAACTTGCTGTTCCAACAGGACAATGCACGTCCGCATGTACCCCGTGCCACCCAACGTGCTCTAGAAGGTGTAAGTCAACTACCCTGGCCAGCAAGATCTCCGGATCTGTCCCCCATTGAGCATGTTTGGGACTGGATGAAGCGTCGTCTCACGCGGTCTGCACGTCCAGCACGAACGCTGGTCCAACTGAGGCGCCAGGTGGAAATGGCGTGGCAAGCCGTTCCACAGGACTACATCCAGCATCTCTACGATCGTCTCCATGGGAGAATAGCAGCCTGCATTGCTGCGAAAGGTGGATATCCACTGTACTAGTGCCGACATTGTGCATGCTCTGTTGCCTGTGTCTATGTGCCTGTGGTTCTGTCAGTGTGATCATGTGATGTATCTGACCCCAGGAATGTGTCAATAAAGTTTCCCCTTCCTGGGACAATGAATTCACGGTGTTCTTGTTTCAATTTCCAGGAGTGTAGCATAATCTCCGCGTCAGACGCTTGCTTGTACTTA
Source organism: Schistocerca gregaria (assembly GCF_023897955.1). NCBI lineage: Eukaryota > Metazoa > Arthropoda > Insecta > Orthoptera > Acrididae > Schistocerca > Schistocerca gregaria. The sequence continues at coordinate 102,659,459 of NC_064920.1, forward strand.
ACCATTTAATACTCACATTTTTTCCACCGTCACTAATTTTGTAAGCTAAGCATATCATCCGTTACACCGAGCGAGGTTTCGCAGTGGTGGATTCGCATTCGGGAGGACGACGGTTCAATACCGCGTCCGGCCATGCTGATCTAGGTTTTCCGTGATTTCCCTAAATCGCTTCAGGCAAATGCCGGGATGGTTCCTTTGAAAGGGCACGGTCGATTTCCTTCCCCATCCTTCCCTCACCCGAGCTTGCGCTCCGTCTCTAACGTCTCGACGAGACGTTAAACACTAATCTCCTCATCCGTTACAACACACTGCTGGGGCTGGGAAATGTGGCAACAATGGTCTGGCGGAACTAACTGTCACAGGTGCGATGCGTGGGTTCAGGCATTTACTTGTAAGAGGCACAAACAGATTTACCTCTGGTAACCTCAAGAGAAAGTCGTTCTAATCCAGAATCCGCATTAAACATCACGTTCCTTCATTACCAACTGGGCAGAGCCGGCTTACGTTGGGAAATGACATAGGTGGAAGTCATGGTAAACAAATACTGTCACCAATAAACTTACTTACATTAGAAAATTTTATTTTATTTGATGAACCGATAGCCATTTGAAGGAACAGTGCTCTTATTTTACTTGTACTTGATTGAACTACAGACGCTGAAAAATTTGGTGCTGGACTGTGATCTCTTTGGATGATCTGTATCTCTCAAAACAGTGTAGTTCAATAATTTCGTTCCTTTTCCCAAGATTGCAATATTCTCTAGTTCTCCTCCAAAGGTGAGTATGTGGCTCCGAATCCTGATCCAGTACAAAAATATTCATAATTTCATTTCAAGCCCTATCACGTGCACACCGGCCTGCTAGTAAAAATTATCGTACATTTTTAATGTCTGTCCATGTGTTGCCAACAATCGCAATAGGTGTCGTTATTTATGGTCAAACACGCACACATCTTACTGTTGGCGAGTAAGCAATTGATACTTAAGCTATATTCATGGATGATGAAGAACGGTAGGTGTGGGGTTCGATTGTCGCTCAGGCACAAAAATTTGTATCCTTATTTCAGATTCAATCACCTAGCAGCTGGTAAGAAAAATCGATACGTAACATTTGATTTTACTTAGTTAACAATCCGATTACGTGTTGGGTTCGTATCTCCATCACAGAGCTTCACATCATGCGCTTCGTCTTTAAATGCATGCACGCTTTGTTACTACTGAATGGAGGAATTTCAGACATCTCTCGTGGTTAGTTAACAGGGGCGAAAACCACTACAACCACAACAGGGAGCCAGTGTGTCAGAATTCTCATCCAGTGTGGCGCAACAGTGTTACGATAGAAAAATGAGACACACAAGAGGATTTGGTGGTCTGTTGGATTGATGGTCAGGGTTCGATTCCAACTTCTGCCGATGTTTTTTACACGGAGAGACAGATTCTGTTCTGTTCTGGCTACGCCAAGTGAGGAAGATATAATGTAATTGTGGTCTGAAATTCACATTAAACATGATATTCCATCTCTACCAAGTATACGTTAGGTTGAACCACAATAAAGTCAAGAGTGGCGACATGTATAAACTCACCAGTCACCTTTCTTATACTAGTTATTTATTTCTAGTTACGAAACAAAAGCTATGTAGGGTCACAGGACACTTATTCTATCTCGTATTTGAGCTTCTGTATGTCGATAAAATTGGTTCTGAACTAGGATGCAACTCAGACCGCCTTTAACGTGGAATTTGTTTCCTTCGTTACAATACCGCTCGACTACAATTTTTTGTTTGTTCAAAACTGCAGATTCCTCAACATCTCCACATATTGCGCGTGAATGGGTAGGAATCCTGGCCTGGCACTGAAGTTTTATCAAGCTCTAGCATGAGAACACCTATCTTCTGCTGGATAATGATTTTGATTTTTAAGTTACTTTCGTTCGTTGTAAATACTAACGATATCTGACGTTTTTGACACCCAGTGAGACACAGAACTATTTGCGAGATAACTGTAAGTTCAATGAAGTTATTCCGAGCTGCTGGTGGAGAAAATTTCGGTAGGTGACCTCTGTGTGTAGTCAACAACGATATGTGTGGGGTTCGATTCCTAGTCAGCACTGAACTCTTCACCATATTTCTAGTACAAACATGTTCACATGTCGCTGCTGGTGTAACAAACCTGTATTTAATGTTCGTTTTCTCTGGAATATAAGAGCGATAGGGCCGGGTTGCAGTGCTAGGAAGGAAAATATTAATGTTTCGTCTCGTCATTTAAGTTAAAATATCTAGATACTGACGAGAAAATCCGATATCTCAGAGTATATTGTTCTTTGATAACAAATCGATTAAGTTCTGGGTTCGAATCCCTGTACAACACAATGCTTTACTTCACAGCATTTCAATTAAGTTACTTGTGAAGAAGCAGGTTAGTCGTGTCATTTGAAGTTCATATATCTATTATGAACTAGCTGCTTGTGAATAACATAAATTTTCAATTTCATTTTGTTTTAAATAATAAGTACGGTATGTTAGTTTGAAGAGGAAATCATGAATACGATAACTTTCTATGGGTATTACCTATCTGGCGTAATAATGAGTGTGTTAACATTTCAGGTATGTCATTTATTGTAATAAATGTGAGCTTGCAAGCCGTAAGGACAGTTGCATACGAATCAGGTGAAATGCAATTCAGGTCGCTCGGATACTTTTGAGCATTACTGTACATTAACTAGCGTTTGGCTTACTTGAAAAAAGAATGAAAGACCTGATTCAACCTGTGCATGTAAAGATGTAGTATGTACTCATGCAACTCAGCAGATGTGGGGATGTATCTATTATTACAAGTTGAAATTCAACTCAATATGAACTGACCTTTTTATTTATGAGATATATCCCTGTGATGAAAGAATGTTAACATACAATTAAACTTAATTGCTGGTGCCTGCTTCACCGTACAAGATTAATAGAATTAACATAAAATATCTAACCTTATAGCTTGTGGGCAATAAATAGTTGGCAAACTGAGCGTACTTTACAGGTACATGCACGCATTTCGACATTCACAGTAGGACAACACAGAGATCGGAAAAGAACGACAAGAATAGAAAGATACACCATAAACACTCACAGTAGGGGAAGAGGACATGCTCTCACGGCCAGACGCATCAATAATGCAGCCTTTAAAATTCACAAATTAAAATTAAATATTGAGGCACAGCGTCAGAGAGAATTTCGATTAGTATAGCGAATCAACTGGACAGCCGTGCAGGGTTCAGCCGAAAGGCCGACAGAGAAACCACGCGGCTGAACAGGTTGGCGCGCAGACAGATGCGAGGAACTCCAATTACAAAAACGTTATCGGTACCGACAAGGAATCCGAAGCTTAAGGAAACACGGGATACAGAAATATATCGCGGGCTCAAGCAATCACTAGCCACAACCGTTGCAGGGTTACTGTAAACATTTACAAAAGAAATGAAAACAAAATTACAATTGATTAGAACATATTCATATAAAAATTAATGTACTCGCTAATGTAAGTAAAGTCTAATGGCAGACACAGAAACAGAAAAAAGTCGCTGAAAGCTCATCCACTTACAAAGCACGAGGCCCACGCTACACGAAGGAACTCATCAAAATCGTAAAACCGGTGCAAGATTCTTTCACGCAGAAGCGTAACAGCGAAAGGTAAGTAAAAGAGAACAGAACTAGGTAGTTTATAAGCGAACACGTGGAACTCTCAGGCGAAGACATTCATATGAAGTAAACAGAAAATTACGGAATAAAAGATACAATCAAAGAAAGCAAGAATTTGTAACGTAAGAAACACATGCACATACACTTTCACAGTAGTCAACAGGAGTACTAGACCAGAGCAAGCATCTCTTATCCATCACGCTTCCAAATTCTAAGATGTGGCTCAAAAAGGCAAAAGCCCTACAGACACCGAATGGTAAAACGGAATCCAAGGGCTCCTTATCGTAAAGCACTTACGCAACATGGTCAAAAAGCATAAAGTTGCACAAGAAACAGATTAAAACTTTATCTGGGCTTTAACGTGCACACCCAAGTTACTAGAGACGAGTTGTTACCGTCTTCACATATTGAGGCCCAGCTGGAACATAACGTTTTCAGACTCCACTCCTGTAGAGTGTACTGAAGTAGCGGAAGCAGAGACCGCTTACTGTACATAACCAACTGACCAGAGGAACACAGCCCTCTTTGCCTCACCCTAAGGCTATCCATTACTTGGCTAAACTGCCCTACCAGCCGTCGGAAATGAGACCTAAGCCAAACCCTTTAGTGGCACAATACAGACACATTCACATTCACCCACTCTGCCATTCAAAGAGTGGAAGGAGTAGGAAAGAAACATAGTAAAGCAACATCAAAACATGAATCAGGCGTGGCTAGTAAAGGAAAGCAGCGATTTTTAATAACCTACATATACCTGTGTGTAAAAAGGTAGTTGCTAAGCAGACATTAACGCATAAACGCTTTAATTGTGGCTGACAAAAGAGCACCCAGTTGCTCACTCTCCCTACATCATTTATGTCTGCACAGTAAGTGTGAGATCCTGAAGACTTGAGAACTGCCTAAATTTGAATAAAATATTATGAAAGGGCTTATACAGAAACCTTTTATCACGAAACCTGTCTGGAAAAAAAACTGTGCAGCGAGTGTTCTTACCCATCCGAGCAGGCTTTTAAATGTGCCAGCCATATAAAAATTTCCTAAAATTGTGTGCAAACATTTAAATTCAAATATGTGAATAAAACACCACGCAAATACCACTGTAAAATAAAAACTTATCTAATGGTAATTATGTATTAATTTGTGAACACTGTCGCACAAACTTAAATTATAAATTTAAATGTCAAGTTAGTCATCAAAGCTGTTGAATATTTACAATGTGTGCAACTAACAATAAAAGAGCAATAATGCCACAGCAATAGATCTAGCTAAAGAAAATAAATTTAAATAACGCCCGATGAAGGTAATGTATTAAGAATGTCATCAAAGATGAATTTAAGGAAACGGACATCAATTAACAATTTATCAAGTGATTTTAACTGTGGAACGTCGTGTTAAAATATGTTACATCGACTACGCCCCATAATGAGTTAAAAAATGGAAGCAAGATCACAAAAGCAGAGCAAGAAAAAAATGATATGAAGAACAATTACGAAATTTAAAATGACAGACTGGGAACAAGTGAGTCATCACTGACAAATAAGCGAAGAAAAAAATATAAGTAATGAAGGAGTTTCAGTTTTGCTCTAGAAGACTTACTTTTCGGATACGTTGCACATTACCACTGATCACTGGCACAACACTGTATTTAGAAGACCCACAATGACTCAGTAGCATCAGAGGATTGAAGGGGGCAGCTGTAAGCAGTGGCCATCTGTCCACTCGAGAAACGCAGCCTTCCTGCCTCTGATGTTGCAACAAATCATCTCTAAACGAAACGTATGTGCCTCTTCATACCTAGACAGCCATGCCATGCTGATGTTTGCCGAAGGGTATCACTGTGTCGTTGACTGTTCCTAATGGCGTGGCACACTGAAAACTGCCTCCGAGTTCCTTGAGAAGTGAGGCACTTCGAAGGGCTTCTGTACGCCTACTTTGGATAGCAGGGAATCTTGCCACACACACCTCCTGTCTGGTGTTGGCAATGTTTCCGTGGTGCGACACAGTAACCTTCATGTGCGAGTTCCTGCACAAGGGAGACGCGTATAGGCTCTTCTTTGCGACGCCCCTAAGCAAGCAGTGAAACTTTCCGCACATCCAGAATGGTTACGCAGCTGTCACGAATCAGCAGAGTGGGCGAGTTGACTCTCCCCTCTGACTACACAGAAACACATGAAACCCACAACATATTGACGAAAACTACTTCATCATAATTAGAAAGGACAAAACTAAACATGAACACGATTGGCCAGATTACACCAACAGCGCCATCACTACACTTTTTCTTACCATACTCGATCAGATGTCCGGGTTGTGTCCACCATCTGTAGCTACTCATGATATTCGTGGCGGCAAGAGCGGTTACAGACCTGTAACTGAAACTTAGTCTCTCCTGAAACAAGTGTTGAAAACGAAGACCGAATCGCAAAGGAAACATACATACAAAATCAATGTTATCCTGAGATAAAGCAGAACATTGTTGTTGTCGTTGTGATCTTTAGTCCTGAGAATGGTTTGCTGCAGCTCTCCTTGCTACTCTATCCTGTGCAAGCTTCTTCATCTCCCAGTACCTATGGCAACCTACATCCTTCTGAATCTGCTTAGTGTATTCATCTCTTGGTCTCCCTATACGATTTTTACCCTCCAGGCTGCCCTCCAATACTAAATTGGTGTTCCCTTGATGCCTCAGAACATGTCCTACCAACCGATCCCTTCTTCTAGTCAAGTTCTGCCACAAACTTCTCTTCTCCCCAATCCTATTCAACAGCTCCTCATTAGTTATGTGATCTACCCATCTAATCTTCAGCATTCTTCTGTAGCACCACATTTAGAAAGCTTCTATTCTCTTCTTGTCCATACTATTTATCGTCCATGTTTCTCTTCCATACATGGCTACACTCCATACAAATACTTTCAGAAATGACTTCCTGACATTTAAATCTATACTCGATGTTAACAAATTTCTCTTCTTCAGAAAAGATTTCCTTGCCATTGCCAGTCTACGTTTTATATCCTCTCTACTTCGACCATCATCAGTTATTTTGCTCCCCAAATAGCAAAACTCCTTTACTACTTTGAGTCTCTCATTTCCTAATCTATTTCCCTCAGCACCACCCGACTTAATTCGACTACATTCCATTATCCTCGTTTTGGTTTTGTTAATATTATCCTCCTTTCGAAACGCAATCCATTCCATTGAACTGCTCTTCCAAGTCCTTTGCTGTCTCTGACAGTATTACAATATCATCGGCGAACCTCAAAGTTTTTATTTCTTCTCCATGGATTTTAATACGTACTCAGAATTTTTCCTTTGTTTCCTTTACTGCTTGCTCAATATACAGATTGAATAACATCGTGGAGAAGCAACAACACTGTCTAACTCCGTTCCCGACCACTGCTTCCCTTTCATGCCCCTCGACTCTTATCACTGCCATCTGGTTACTGTACAAATTGTAAATAGCCTTTCGCTCCCTGTACTTTACCCCTGTTAACTTTAGAATTTGAAAGTTAGTATTCCAGTCAACATTGTCAAAAGCTTTCTCTAAGTCTACAAATGCTAGAAACGTAGGTTTGCCTTTCCTTAATCTTTCTTCTAAGATACGTCGGTAGGTCAGTATTGCCTCACGTGTTACAGTATGTCTACGGCATCCAAACTGATATTCCCCGAGGGCGGCTTCTACTAGTTTTTCCATTCGTATTTAAAGAATTCGTGTTAGTATTTTGCTGCTGTGACTTATTAAACTGATGGTTTGGTAATTTTCACATCTGTCAACACCTGTTTTCTTTGGGATTGGTATTATTATATTCTTCTTGAAGTCTGAGGGAACTTCACCTGTCTCATACATCTTGCTCACCAGATGGTAGAGTTTTGTCAGGACTGGCTCTCCCAAGGCTGTCAGTAGTTCCAATGGAATGTTGTCTACTCCGGGGGCCTTGTTTCGACTCAGGTCTTTCAGTGCTCTGTCACACTCCTCACGCAGTATCATATCTCCCATTTCATCTTCATTCTGTTCCATTTCCATAATATTGTCCTAAAGGACATAGCCATTGTATAGACCCTCTATATACTCCTTCCACCTTTCTGCTTTCCCTTCCTTCCTTAGAACTGGGTTTCTATCTGACCTCTTTAATTTTCCTGTAGGCCATATCTATCTTCCCGTAGTGAGATAAGCCACTACATCCTTACTTTTGTCCTCCAGCCATCCCTGATAAGCCATTTTGCAGTTCCTGTCGAGCTCATTTTTGAGACTTTCGTATTTCTTTTTGCCTGCTTCATTTACTGCATTTATATACTTTTTGCTTTCATCAATTAAATTCAATATTTCTTCTGTTACCCAAGGATTTCTACTACCCCTCGTCTTTTTTCCTGCTTGATCCTCTGCTGCCTACACTACTTTATCCCTCAAAGCTATCCATTCTTCTTCTACTGTATTTCTTCCCCCCATTCCTGTCAATTGTTCCCTAATGCTCTCCCTGAATCTCTCTATAACCTCTCGTTCTGTCAGTTTATCCAGGTTCCATCTCCTTAAATGCCCATTTTTTGGCTGGTCTCTTCAGTTTTAATCTACAGTTCATAACCAACAGGTTGTGGTCAGAGTCCACATCTGCCCATGGAAATGCCTTAGAATTTAAAACCTGGTTCCTAAATCTCTGTCTTACCATTATACAATCTATCTGAAACCTGTCAGTATCTCCAAGCTTCTTCCATGTGTACAACCTTCTTTCATGATTCTTAAACCAAGTGTTAGCTATGATTAAGTTGTGCTCTGTGCGAAATTCTACCAGGCAGCTTCCGCTTTCATTTCTCTCCCCCAATCCATATTCACCTACTACGTTTTCTTCTCTCCCGTTTCCTACTACCGAATTCGTCACCTATTACTATTAAATTTTCGTCACCCTTCACTATCTGAATAATTTCTTTAATTTCATCATACATTTCTTCAATTTCTTCGTCATCTGCAGAGCTAGTTGGCAAATAAACTTTTACTACTGTAGTAGGTGTGGGCTTCGTATGTATCTTGGCCACAATAATGCGTTCACTATGCTGTTTGTAGTAGCTTACCCGCATTCGTATTTGCCTATTCTTTATTAAACCTACTCCAGCTATACCCCTATTTGATTTTGTGTTTATAACCTTGTAGTCACCTGACCAGAAGTATTTTTCCTCCTGCCACCGAACTTCACTAGTTCCCACTATATCTAACTTTAACCTATCCATTTCCCTTCTTAAATTTTCTAACCTACCTGCCCGATTAAGTGATCTGACATTCCACGCTCCGATCCATAGAACGCCAGTTTTCTTTCTCCTGATAACGATATCATCTTGAGTAGTCCCCGCTCGGAGATCCGAATGGGGGACTATTTTACCTCCGAAATATTTTACCCAAGAGGACGCCATCATCATTTATCCATACAGTAAAGCTGCATGCCCTCGGGAAAAATTACGGCCGTAGTTTCGCCTTGCTTTTAGCCGTTCGCAGTACCAGCACAGCAAGGCCGTTTTGGTTAATGTTGCAAGGCCAGATCAGTCAATCATCCAGACTGTTGCCCTTGCAACTACTGAAAAGGCTGCTGCCCCTCTTCAAGAACCACATGTTTGTCTGGCCTCTCAACAGATACCCCTCCGTTGTGGTTGCACCTACGGTACGGCGATCTGTATCGCTGAGGCACGCAAGCCTCCCCACCAAGGGCGAGATCCATGGTTCATGGGGGGAGCAGAACATTATCGTACACTAATATATCGTACACTCTACCATAAAAATATTAGACAAAAAAATAAAATATGGAACGAATCCCACATCGAATTTCTGTTTGCACAGTAGTACAAAAGCAGCAGAGGAAAAGACGAGGATATGAATATCTTTGTGTTATTCCTAGTCAGACCTCCACCCCCAGGAACCATGAACCTTGCCGTTGGTGGGGACGTTTTCGTGCATCGGCGATGTGTGGTTCCTGAAGAGGGGCAGCAGCCTTTTCAGTAGTTGCAAGGGCAACAGTCTGGATGATTGACTGATCTGGCCTTGTAGCAATAACCAAAATGGCCTTGCTGTGCTGGTACTGCGAACGGCTGAAAGCAAGGGGAAACTACGGCCGTAATTTTTCCCAAGGGCACGCAGCTTTACTGTATGGATAAATGATGATGGCGTCCTCTTGGATAAAATATTCCGGAGGTTAAACAGTCCCTCATTCGGATCTCCGGGCGGGAACTACTCAAGAGGATGTCGTTATCATGAGAAAGAAAACTGGCGTTTTAAGGGTCGGAGGGTGGAATGTCAAATTCCTTAATCGCGCAGGTAGGTTAGAAAATTTAAAAAGAGATATGGATATGGTAAACTTAGATACAGTGGGAATTAGTGAAGTTCGGTGGCAGGAGGAACAAGACTTCTGGTCAGGTGAATACAGGGCTATATATACAAAATCAAATAGGGGTAATGCAGAAGTAGGTTTAATAATGAATAAAAAAATAGTAATGATGGTAAAGTACTACAAACAGCATTGTTGTGGCCAAGATAGATACAAAGCCCACCTCTACCAAAGTAGTACAAGTTTATATGCCGACTAGCGCCGCAGATGACGAAGAGATAGTTGAAATGTAAAAAGAAATAAAAGAAATTATTCAGATAGGGAGACGAAAATGTAATTGCCATGGGTGACTGGAATTCGATAGTAGGAAAAGGAAGAGAAGGAAACGTAGTAGGTGAATATGCAATGGGGTAAGGAATGAAAGAGGAAGCCGGCTCTCAAGACTCATGAAAGAAGGTTGTATACATGGAAGAAGCTTGGAGATACTGACAGGTCTCAGATAGATTATATAATGGTAAGACAGAGATTTAGGAAGCAGGTTTTAAATTCTAAGGCATTTCCAGGGGCAGATGTGGACTCTAACCACAACCTGTTGGTTATGAACTGTAGATTAAAACTTAAGAGACCAGCAAAAAAGCGGGCATTTAAGGAGATGGAACCTGGGTAAACTGACAGAACGAGAGGATGTAGACAGTTTCAGGGAGAGCATTGGGAAAGCAGTAAAATTTCAGAGTAGGTGTTAAAATCCATGGAGAAGAAGTAAAAACTTTGAGGTTCGCTGATGACATTGTAATTCTGTCAGAGACAGCTAAGGACTAGGAAGAGCAGTTGAATGGAATGGATTGCGTCTTGAAAGGGGGATATAAGATGAATATCAACAAAAGCAAAACGAGGATAATGGAATGTAGTCGAATTAAGTAGCGTGATGCTGAGGGAATTAGATTAGGAAATGAGACCCTTAAAGTAGTTTTGCTATTTGGGGAACAAAATAACTGATGATGGTCGAAGTAGAGAAGATATAAAATGTACACTGGCAATGGACAGGGCAGCGTTTCTGAAGAAGAGAAATTTGTTAACATCGAGTATAGACTTAAGTGTCAGGTAGTCGTTTCTGAAAGTATTTGTACGGAGTGTAGCCATGTATGGAAGTGAAACATGGACGATGAATAGTTTGGACAAGAAGAGAATAGAAGCTTTCGAAATATGGTGCTACAGAAAAATGATAAATATTAGATGGGTAGATCACATAACTAACGAGGAGGTATTGAATGGGATTGGGGAGAAGAACTTTGTGGCACAACTTAACTAGAAGAAGCGATCGGTTGGTAGGACATGTTCTGAGGCACCAATTTAGTACTGGAGGGCAGCGTGGAGGTTAAAAATCGTAGACCAAGAGATGAATACACTAAGCAGATTCAGAAAGATGTAAGTTGCAGTAGCTGCTGGGAGATGAAGCAGCTTGCGCAGGATAGAGTAGCATGGAGAGCTGCATCAAAGCAGTTTCAGGACTGAATACTACAACAACAACAACAACAAGCTGTTTTAGAGTCATAAACAGACATACTGTTGTTGTGACTGCGAGTTTCATATGAAGTCTGCTGTAATTCTGGTTTGAGGGTGCTTTTGTAGTGTGGTCGTAACTGCTGTCTGCTTCACATTGCTGTACAGAAAGCTACTTAAATTTAAGCATTAGCTTTGTTTTTCTTACTTGTCACTTCTTTTTCCGTTCGTTTTTGCTTTTAGGAAGCTCTAATTCTCGAGTACTAGTAATAGTGTTCCATAGATTTCGTGTTTGTTTTGAATACAGTCCAGAGACAGGTAGTGCTATTTCCATTGTTTCCAACAAGAGGTGTCTGGTAACCACAGTCTAGTCAGCTATCAGCCGCCTTCAGTGAATTAGCAGTCTAGTTAATAGTTGATTAACTCTCTACAACAATTTATTGATTTCTTAGGATGGATGGGATGTGTGGCTGCTGTGTACGGGCGCTGGTCAGTGTTCGCGGACAGCTGAACGTGCTGATGGCCGGTGTCAGCCGCCTTCAGGCTGCTGCCTCGAGTGTAGCGGCAGTGGGGAGTCTGGTGCGTCGCATGGTACACCCCAGGTGTTACATGCTTCACCTACAGTCCCTGCTGTCGAGACATCTTCGCGGGTACCGGGCGCGGTTGGGCCACCCTCTCCCCAAGATGAGTGGCGGGTTCAGCGGCGTTGGCGGCGCACGAGGCAGAGGGTCAATGTGGAGGCTGGCCGTGTGGCATCGCCCGCTCTGCCTGTGAGTGACATGTGGTCGCTCCTTCAGCAAGGTCCGAGCAGGCACACGGGGGAAGGGGTTTATTAGTGATTAGGAGCGTATGATTGAGCCCCTTAGAGAAATAGCGGAAAGATCGGAGAAGAAGAACAGTGTTCACTCTGTCTGCTTGCCGGGGAGTCTCACCCAAGATGTGGAGGAGGCCCTGCCGGCGGCGACAGAGAGCACTGGGTGCACCCGACTGCAAATTGTTGCTCATGTCGGCACCAATGACTCCTGCCGTCTGGGTTCAGAGGTCATCCTCAGTTCAAACAGGCGGTTGTCGGAGTTGGTGAAGGCGGACAGCCTTGCTAACTATTGTAGAATCGTTCCCAGAACCGATCGCGGTCCTCTGGTTTGGAGCCTAGTGGAAGGCTTAAACCTAAAGCTCAAACGATTCTGCGGATATCTGGGGTGCAAATTTCTCGACCTTCAATATCGGGTGGAGAATTGTAGAATCCCCCTGAGTAGGGCAGGCGCACACTACACGCAGGTAGCGGATACAAGGGTAGCGGAGTACGTGTGGAGTACACATGTGGGTTTTTTTGGTTAGAGATTTCCCGCACTAGGTCCGACTAGACGCCTCCTGAGACGCGACAAGTTAGTAGTAGGTAAACGCAACAGGACATAACAATATTAATGTGGTAATAGTAAACTGCAGGTACGTCTATAGAAAGGTCCTAGAACTGCTCTCATTAATAAATTGTCACAACGCTTACATAGTACTAGGGGCGAAAAGTTGGCGGAATCCAGATCTAAACAGTAATGAAATTCTAATCGCAGATTGGAATGTATACCGCAGAGACAGGCTGGACAGTGAATGGGGAGGCCTGTTTATAGCAATATGGAAACTACCTTGAGCAGTTAAACAGAGAAGCGACTCGTGGCGATAACATGTTAGACATTCTGGTGACAAACAGACCCCAACTATTTGAAACAGTTAACGCAGGCAGGGAATCAGTGATTCTAAAGCGGTTACTGCATCGATGATTTCAGCTGTAAACAGAAATACGAAAAAAGGTAGGAAGATTTTTCTGTTTAGCAAAAGTGACAAAAACCAGATTTCAGAGTACTTGACGGCTCAACACAAAAGTTTTGTCTCAAGTACAGATAGTGTTGAGGATCAGTGGACAAATTTCAAAACCATATGCATTAGATGAGTATGTACCAAGCAAGATCGTAAGAGATGGGAGCCCCCGTGGTACAACCACCGAGTTAGAAAACTGCTGAGTAAGCTAAGGTAACTTCACAGCAAAAGTAAACATAGCCAAAGCCTTGCAAACAAACATTACACGAAACGAAATGTAGTGTTTTTTTGTGGTTTTAGGGCGTACAACTACAATTGTCATTAGCGCTCTGAATAATTTAGGAATGTACCGCGAGGCACAAGGTTAAAACAGCAACTAAAAGGGTCAACACTATAAAAGACGTATTAACAGACATAGGATTAAAAAACTACAGCATAATCAAACGTCCTTAGACAGGTGTGTCAAGTTGATAAAACGAAGAACGCGAGCAGCAGCTCCTGGGTCATCAGCTAAAATGGCATCCAGAGTACATGGCAGGCCAAGATCAAGACGCAGCGTAGTAAAATCCGGACAGGACGTTAAAATGTGGCGGACCGTCAGCAATTGCCCACATGGACAGAACGGCGCCGGCGCTGCCGTCAGCAGATGGCGATGGCTAAACTGGCAGTGTCCAATTCGTAGCCGGGCCAAAACGACCTCCTCCCGCCGAGAAGGACGTGAGGAGGACGTCCAAGCTACGGGAAGAGGTTTCAAGGCCCGAAGCTTGTTGTCCGTAAGTGCAGCCCAATCGGCATGCCACAGCGATAAAATGCGCCGACAAATGACCCTGCAACAATCTGGTGAAGGGACACAACAAGAAGCCGTCCGAGGCTGGAGGACCGCAGCCTTGGCCGCGGCATCTGCAGCTTCGTTCCCAGGGATACCGACATGGCCAGGAACCCACATAAAGCTAACTGGAGACCCGTCGTCCACCAGCTGCTGAAGAGAGCGTTGGATCCGGTGCACGAAAGGGTGAACCGGATACGGATCACTGAGGCTCTGGATGGCGCTCAGAGAATCGGAGCAGATGACATAAGTAGAATGTCGGTGGTGGCAGACGTAAAGAACAGCCTGATAGAGGGCAAAGAGCTCAGCTGTGAAGACCGAACAATGTCCATGTAGCCGGTATTTGAAACTTTGTGCACCGACAATAAAAGAACACGCGACCCCGTCATTGGTCTTAGAGCCATCCGTATAAATGAAGGTCATATTAATGAACTTCGAACGAAGTTCGACAAAACGGGAGTGGTATACTGAACCGGGGGTAACCTCCTTTGGGAGCGAGCGGAGGTCAAGGTGAACGCGAACCTGAGCCTGGAGCCAAGGTGGCGTGTAGCTCTCGCCCACTCTAAAGGTTGCAGGGAGCGTAAAATCGAGGTGTTGAAGGAGACGACGAAAGCGAACTCCAGGGGGTAGCAGGGCAGAGACATACAACCCATATTGACGGTCAAGAGAGTCGTCAAAAAAGGAACGATACTAGGGGTGGTCGGGCATTGACAGAAGCCGACAGGCGTAACGACAAAGCAGCATATCGCGCCGGTAGGTGAGTGGCAATTCACCGGCTTCACCATGAAGACTCTCGACGGGACTAGTATAAAACGCTCCGATCGCAAGCCGTAAACCCCGATGTTGTATGGAGTTGAGGCGGCGTAAAATGGACGGCCGTGCAGAGGAGTATACAAAGCACCCATAATCCAGCTTGGAGCGGACGATCGACCGATATAGGCGAAGTAGGACGGTTCGATCCGCTCCCCACGACGTGCCACTGAGAATACGGATGACATTTAGAGAACGAGTACAACGGGCAGCCAAATATGACACATGTGGAGACCAACTAATTTTCCTGTCAAATATAAGACCTAAAAATTTTGTTGTCTCCACGAATGGGAGAGCAACGGAGCCGAGTCGTAAGGACGGTGGGAGAAACTCTTTGTAGCGCCACAAGTTAATTCAGACCGTTTTCTCGGCAGAAAAACGGAAGCCATTGGCTACACTCCAGGAGTAAACACGGTCAAGAGAACGCTGAAGAGAGCGCTCCAGGAAATATGTACGCTGCGCGCTGCAAAAGATGGTAAAATCGTCCACAAAAAGGGAGCCTGATACATCATCTGGGAGGCAATCCATTATTGGATTGATCGCTATGGCGAAGAGAGCGACGCTCAAAACAGAGCCCTGTGGCACCCCATTCTCCTGGCGAAAGGTGTCTGACAGGACAGAACCCACACGTACCCTGAACTGCCGATCCATTAAAAAGGAACGAATAAAAAGAGGGAGGCGACCGCGAAAGCCCCATGTATGCATGGTGCGGAGAATGCCCGCCCTCCAACAGGTGTCGTAAGCCTTCTCCAAATCAAAGAACACAGCCGCGGTCGGGCGCCTCTGCAAGAAGTTATTCATAATGAAGGTCGACAAGGTAACCAGATGGTCAACAGCAGAGCGGCGCCTACGAAATCCACAGTGTACATTGTAAGTAGGCGTCGAGATTCGAGCAGCCAAACAAACCGAGAGTTAACCATTCGCTCCATCACCTTACAGACACAGCTGGTAAGCGAGATGGGTCGATAACTGGAAGGCAAGTGCTTGTCCTTCAGCGGCTTAGGAATCGGTACAACAATAGACTCGCGCCAGCATGCGGGAACATGTCCCTCAATCCAGATGCGATTGTATGTACGAATAAGGAAACCTTTACCCGCAGGAGAAAGGTTCTTCAGCATCTGAATATGAATAGAATCAGGTCCCGGAGCGGAGGACCGTGACCGGGCAAGTGCATTTTCGAGTTCCCGCATGGTGAATGAGGCATTTTAGTTTTCACAATTGGAGGAGTGGAAATTAGGTGGCCGAGCCTCCTCTGCCTGCTTTCGGGGGAGGAAGGCAGGGGGGTAATGAGTGGATCTCGAAACCTGTGCGAAAAAGCGGCCGAAGGCATTGGAGACATCCTCAGGGGCCACAAGGACGTCATTCGCGACCGTCAAGCCAGAAACTGGTGAGTGGACAGTGCCAGATAGCCGGCGCAGGCTACCCCATACAACAGAAGGAGGAGTAAAACTGTTGAAGGTGCTTGTGAAAGCAGCCCAGCTGGCTTTCTTGCTTTCTTTAAAAATACGACGACACTGCGCACGTAATCGTTTGTAAGTGATACAATTCGCCACTGTAGGGTGGCGTTTAAAGGTGCGTAAAGCACGTCGACGAGCACGTAAGGTGTGTCTACATGCTGCGGTCCACCAGGGGACCGGTACGCGGCGTGGAGAAGAAGGAGTGTGAGGGATGGAATATCCAGAAGATGTGAGAATGACTTCCGTGAGGTGTGCGGCCTGACTATCGTAGCTTGTGAAGGTTGATCCTGAAAGGTCGCCCTGGAAGTGAAGAGCCCCCAGTCTGCTTTGGAGATGTTCCAACTAGTTGAGCACGGAGAGGGGGTATGATGCAGGAGATGGATAACACACGGGAAGTTGTCGCTCGAATATGTATCAGAAAGCGCATACCACTCAAACTGGCGTGCAAGTTGGGTAGTACAGACAGAGAGGTCCAAATGGGAAAAGGTGTGAGAGGTGTCTGAAAGGAAAGTAGGGGCGCCAGTATTAAGGCAGACTAAATTGAGCTGGTTGAAAACGTCTGCTAGCAGGGAGCCCCTCGGACAGGATGCTGGAGAGCCCCAAAGAGGATGGTGTGCATTGAAGTCTCCAGTTAACAATAATTTGCAGCATGTCTGCCCTGGTAACGGTAGACGACGATGGAGTGTAAACGGTACAGATGGAAAATGTAAAATTGGGGAGAGTAATGCGGACGGCAACTGCCTGCAGGCCAGTGTGCAATGTGATTGGATCATAGTAGATATCATCCCGGACCAGCAATATAACCCCTCCATGAGCCGGGATACCTGCCACAGGGGGTAAGTCAAAACGCTCAGAGGAGTAGCGTGCCAAGGCAATTTCATCGCATGAGCGTAGCTTCGTTTCCTGGAGGGCTACGACGAGAGGACGGTGCGAGCGGAGCTGCAACTTCAAGTCCTCTCGGTTGGAACGAATGCTGCGAATATTCCAGTGAATAAGTGCCATCGTGAGAAGAAGAAAGTGCAAGAAGGGGTCATCGAGAAGGCCGCTGAGGGCCCGGCTTCGAGCGAGCACTGCCGCCGCTAGCAGGAGGCGGACAGTCATCGTCCATTTGTTCTAGAGGTTCCGATGGCGCGCTCCTTCCTTGTGGGGACCCTCTCTGAGGGCACTCCCGCCTTAGGTGATTGTTCACACCTCAGGTCACACCTCCCGAGAAACGGACGGAGGGACCAATCGGCACGGTCGGAAGGTGTCAGCTCAGGCAATCACCCCTCCCTGGGCCTGGCCTTTACCAGGGGGGACGTGCGTGCCTTACTTGTCTACCCAGTGCGGGGAATTACGCGTTACCCCGTCACGCGTGTGAACGCGTGGGTCGGCCTTCAGGCACACACAGGGAGGAAAGGAGAACAGGAAAAAGAAAGGAGAGGGGGAAAGAAAGGACAGACTGTCTCAAACGCCGAAGCGGAGACCAGAGAAGGAGAAGAAGGCAAGGAGAAGAAGGCAAGGAGAAGAAGGCAAGGAGAAGAAGGCAAGGAGAAGAAGGCAAGGAGAAGAAGGCAAGGAGAAGAAGGCAAGGAGAAGAAGGCAAGGAGAAGAAGGCAAGGAGAAGAGTAAGTAAGACAGCGAGATGGAGAAGAACAAAGAAAGGAACCAACCAAAGGAAGGAAGAAACCAGAAGAAGTGAAAAACCAAAATGAACGCAAATATAGGTCGTGAAACCGTCCGTCTCCGGACGCAGGCGCTAACTACCCCCTTGAAGGGGAGGGACTCCTTTTAGTCGCCTCTTACGCCAGGCAGGAATACCTCGGGCCTATTCTAACCCCCGGACCCGCAGGGGGTGAAATGTAGTGTGAGGGGGGTTATGCAAGAGGCATTCAATGAATTCGAAAGTAAAGTTGTATGTACTGTCGTGGCAAAAAATTCTAAGAAATTTTGGTCTAATGTCAAAGCGGTAGGTGGATCGAAACAAAATGTCCCGAAACTCTGTGAGCAAAATGGTACTGAAACACAGAATTACCGACTAAAGGCAGAAATACTAAATATCTTTCCAAAGCTCTTTCACAGAGGAAGACTGCATTGTAGTTCCTTCTCTAGATTGTCGCACAGATGACAAAATGGTAGATACCGAAGACAGAGGGTTAGAGAAACAATTAAAATCGCTCAAAAGAGGAAAGGCCGCTGGGCCTGATCAGATACCAGTTCGATTTTACACAGAGTACGCGAAGGAACTTGTCCGCCCCCCCCCCCCCCCCTTCTAGCAGCAGTGGACCGTAGGTCTCTAGAAAAGCGTAGCGTTCCAAAAGATTGTAAAAGGGCACAGGTCATCCCCGTTTACAAGAAGGGACTTCGAACAGGTGTGTAGAACTATAGACCTATATTCCTAACGTCGATCAGTTGTAGAATTTTGGAACACGTATTATGTATAATGGCTTTTCTGGTGACTAGAAATGTACTCTGTAGGAATCAACAAAGACGATAGTGTGAAATCCAGCTGGCGCTATTCGTACACGAAACACGGGTTCCCAGGTAGATGCTGTGTTTCTTAACTTCCGAAAGGCGTATGCTACAGTTCCCCACAGTCGTGTAATGAACAAAGTAAGAGCATATGGAGTATCAGACCAATTGTGTGATTGGATCGAAGAGCTCCTAGATAAAAGAACGCGTCATGTCCTTCTCAATGGAGAGAAGTCTTCCGAAGTAAGAGTCATTTTAGGTGTGCCGCAGGGGAGTGTCGTAGGATAGTTCCTATTCACAATATACAGGGTGTTACAAAAAGGTACGGCCAAACTTTCAGGAAACATTCCTCACATACAACGAAAAAAACATGTTATGTGGACATGGGTCCGGAAACGCTTACTTTCCATGTTAGAAAATGGCTCTGACCACTATGGGACTTAACATCTATGGTCATCAGTCCCTTAGAACTTAGAACTACTTAAACCTAACTAGCCTAAGGACATCTCACAACACCCAGTCAACACGAGGCAGAGAAAATCCCTTACCCTGCCGCGAATCGAACCCAGGAACCCGGGCGCGGGAAGCGAGAACGCTACCGCACGACCACGAGCTGCGGACTTTCCATGTTAGAGATCATTTTAAATTACCTTGTAGATAACATCGGAAGTTCACTAAGGCTCTTTTCAGATGATGGTGTAGTATATCGAGAGGTTGTACCATGGAAAATTATACTGAAATGCGGGGGGATCTGCAACGAATTGAAGCATGGTGCAGGGAATGGCAATTGAATCTCAATTTAGACAAGTGTAATGGGCTGCGAATACATAGAAAGAAAGATCCTTTATCATTTAGCTACAATATAGCAGGTCAGCAGCTGGAAGCAGTTAATTCAATAAATTATCTGGGAGTAAGCATTAGGAGTGATTTAAAATGGAATGACCATATAAAATTAATCGTCGGTAAAGCAGCTGCCAAACAGATTCATTGGAAGAATCCTATGGAAATGCAATCCGAAAACAAAGGAAATAGGTTAAAGCACACATGTTCACCCAATGCTTGAATACTGCTCACCGGTGTAAGATCCGTACTAGATAGGCTTGATAGAAGAGATAGAAAAGATCCAACGGAGAGCAGCGTGCTTCGTTACATGATCATTTAGTAATCGCGAAAGCGTTACGGAGATGATAGATAAGCTCCAGTGGAAGACTCTGCATGAGAGACGCTCAGTAGCTCTGTGTGTGCTTTTGTTGAAGATTCGAGAACATAACTTCACCGACAAGTCAAGCAGTATATTGCTCTTTCCTACGTATATCTCGCGAAGAGACCGTGAGGATAAAATCAGAGAGATTAGAGCCCACACAGAGGCATACCGACATTCTTTCTTTCCATTAACAATAGGAGACTGGAGTAGAAGGGAGAACTGATAGAGGTACTCAAAGTACCCTCCCCCAAACACGGTCAGGTGGCTTGCGGAGTATGGATGTAGATGTAGATAAAAATTCGTAAAAAAATGGCACGAAAATGTGTAAATAACGTTTTCCTCACATAAATGCAACCTGACGCCTCTTGTGAAGACTGCCTATCAACATTATTTCGGCATGAAAGTAGCGGACCATGATAAGTCTTGGAATCCACATACATGTCGCAACACATGTTCAGTTACACTAAGAGAATGGCTAGAAAATAAGAGACGATCCATGGCATTTGCTGTACCTATGGTTTGATGGTAGCCGACGAACCATACAGATGACTGTTATTTCTGCTTGACTCCATCTATAAAGGCAGGATTGTCTGTGAGGAAAAAAAAGAAGAAAACAATATAACCCGAATATTCGATCTTCTAATCGACCTGTTCCTCATTCAGATAGTTTACCAATTCCTACTAAACCAGAAAATTGTGTATTTGAAGTATAAAATAAAGAGAGTGTGGAACAAGACACAGTAGAAAAACCAAAGAAGCCATCTACATCCCGTGACTTTGATTTTGAGGGAAACAATGATAACCACACAGCTGAGTCAAGTGGAATTGAGTGACACCTTGACCTGGCAAGGGAATATGCAGAAATTCTTGGGTCTCGAGTACACCAATGGAATCTTCTCAAAAGTGATAGCACAGTCTCTCTGAACAGAAAACGTCACATGGAACTGCTCCCCTTTTAGGAGAAGAAAAACAATCTTCTTACTTGCTGCGACACTAACGAGTTGATGAAATCTTTGAATTTGAACCATGATATTTACTGAATGGACGTTATTCACAGATTCCTCCTAGTTTAGTAAGAAAGCTGTGTTGCTTCACAATGGCAACAATCTTCTTCTATTCCAGTTGGCCATGCAGTTCACATGAAGGAGACATATGAAGATATGACAACCCTCTTGGACTCAATCAAGTATCTTGAACACAAATGGAAAATCTAAGGTGATCCGCCTACCGGAGTGACAGAGTGGTTCTAGGCGCTACTGTCTGGAACCGCGCGATCTCTATGGTCGCAGGTTCGAATCGTGCCTCTGGCATGGATGTATGTGATGTCCTTACGTTAGTTAGGTTTAAGTAGTTCTAAGTTCTAGTGGACAGATGACATCAGAAATTATGTCTGCGATCCAGACGTCATTGGCATACAACTGCATGCAACTGGGGTTCGCAAAACATTGCTGCTTCTGATGTATGTGGGACATTAGGGATAGAAAATCGCAGCGTATTAAAGCAGACGCCTAGAAGAAATCAACCCCAGCGAGAAAAATGTCGTTGTCCAGCCTCTCGTGGATCTAAAAGACGTTCTTCTTCCATCCCTGCGAATGAAGCTGGATTTGATGAAAAATTTTGTCACTCGTATGAACCAAGGACGGACCCTTATGTACATGAGAGAGAAATTTCAGAAATTAAGTGATCCCACAGCTAAGTAAGGTATTTTTACGAGCCCACAAATTCGAGAACTTGTAAAGAATTTTGCATTTGACCAAGTAATGGAGGGGAGGGGAAAAAGGAAGCTTGAGAAGCCTTCACGGGAATCGATCGATGAATTTTAGCTATCAAAACAGATGACTTTGTCTTGTATGTTAACTGGGGGCATAGAAACGACGGAGAGACTCCGCCACCTCCGCAGCCGCAGTGGTCCACAACTCAACGACTCAACGACGACTACCGCAGTCCACTTCACCCCTCCACCGCCCTCACGGTGCCCCCCCCCCCCCGCCCCCCAAACCCGCCCTCCCCTCCACAAAGGAATGTCTCACACCAGGCAAGTGTAACCCCTATGTTTATGTGGTAGAGTAATGGTGGTGTACGCGAACATGGAGGGCTTGTTTGCGCAGCAATAGCCGACATAATGTAGCTGATGTCGGAACCAGACCGCATTCGCCGAGGTAGACGGAAAACCGCCTAATAATCATCCACAGACTGGCCAGCTCACTGGACCTCGACAGAAGTCCACCGGGCGGATTCATGCCGGGGACCAGGCGCTCTTTCCCAATCTGGAAAGCCGTGCGTTAGACCCCACGGCAAACCGGGTGGGCACAGAAGAGATGATAACTACAATCAGGTGGGGACAGTGTTTCTGCTATAGTACTACTGCCCTGGATGCAACACGTCCTTTAAAATCCATTTTCTCCTCTCTCACCTAGACTTTTCCCGCCTTCTTGAGGAGCTGTCAGTGATGTACATGGAGAAAGGTCCCATCAGGACATTTCTGTTGTGAAACAAAGACTTCAGGGCCATTGGAATGAAGCAATACTTGTTGATTACTGTTGGTCTTTGTGTACGGATGCTCTGGAACTCCGTTACACGACGCGAGCTAAGACGCGACCTTGCGCAGCCACCACATTATTTCCTTCAGACCCAGTCATCTGCGAGGTATTCTTCCAGCAATTTTGAACCTTTAAAATGTAACTACCATTTAAAAACTCCAAATACACTTTCAATGTTGTTAGTATACGTAATGAAAATGTATATTTTTCTCTTAATCCATTACTATGAATTTTCCACCTAGTGTCTATCACAAACTATAGCTAAAGAAAATTTTTCCATTGTCATGTTTGTTTCTTTAGACCCAAAATTAAAAGTGCAGTAAATATTCAACGAGTCTTATTTTTATTCCTTATTTTTATTTATTACAATTTAATGTTCACCCTAAGCTGCAGCAGAAGCTAATGTGATATCAGTTGCGAGAGATTCCGGGAGAAATAAGGAAATGAATTCTAGCAGCGGAAGTTGTCCCTAACGATGGACATTGAGAGAAATACATTTTGATGTGATGAGCTACACCTGTTGCCTGGACCAAGGACTGCTCTCGAAGCCTGACTGACGTGCTGTCCAGTCGCCGGCTAATATAGCTGCCTGCGGCAAAACACTGTGGGGACTCTGTGTCACACGGCTCACGGACGCGAGTAGATTCCGTGTTGGGAGCGCCCTCTGCAGGCGCCGGCATCGCCCCCTGATGGTCGGTCTTGACGGCATCGTGTCGCACTTTCCGTGCTGAGGGGTGCAGGGGCAGTTGCAGCTACCCGCGTGGTGGACATGGTCGACGGGTTGCCGCTTTAATAGGTGAAAGCCTCTGACATGATCCTATTCCTAAAATTCCGACAGCTTCACGACATCTGACAGACGCCAGCATTGTTAATGTGATGAGATATGTCCGCGTGGCATGTGAAAGTCATTTACTCTGTTCTTCCATATTTTGTTTGTCTGCTGGTACTTGTCTGCTCTCGAATACCCTCGCCACATATTCGCAGCACACCGTTAGAAGGGCGTATACAAAATACCACAGTCCTTTGAAAAAGTGGGTACTGTGATGCTGTACTATTGCTTGGGTACTACATTGTCTGTCCTTGCGTGGAAGCATACACCTGCAAACAAAGAGAACATTAATTATGTAACTTTTTTCCAGATGTGATATTTGAAAGTTTATGACAACCCGTCTGTAACAGAAAAGTTGTTAAGAGGGTAGGCCAGAGTGACGCTCGATTTTGGAACCGATAATCATGATTTTTTTCTATAAAATAACACACAAATTACACATCTGACTTTATACCTTTATTGTACACCTACTAGACATCGACGAAATGTCTTCATGGACTGCGAGGGCGGTCGGTGGGAACTCTGAACGCCACAATTTTCAACTTAGATCAAAATTTCAGTAACAGCTTTGAAACTGATGATAATGTCTAACATAGTAGGTAGGGGTATGTAACAAAAATGGTTTTTAACAAAATTGCGCCACTCTGATATAAGGTCAATGTTTTCGACACCAAAGTCGTTATAAAAATGTGCACAGAAAACGAAATTAAAACATATCACAAAAATCTTACGTACTATAGTAGAAAAAACGCCGACTCGCACTTTTCCAAAAGTTATAGCGTAATGTAGTTTCACGTACATTTCATGAGATATGCCTACAGCTGCCGCCAACTTTTGTTTTGAAAAAGCAAACGTTTGAAGTCTCACCTTGTGTTCTTTTAATATTGAAATTCAACGAACCTTTATCCAGTCCAGTGCAGTTGGCCTTTCTTTCGCTGATATCAAACACTCCCATTTTGACGAAATTACATCGATTAACTGGCTTCCGCGTAGCAGTCGAATTGTTTTTTGCACGATTGGGATTACGCTTCGAAACTTTTGTATCTGTGGAAATACATTTGTCACTTTCAACGACACGTTTAAAGCAAGTGAAAAAGATAAGCTGACGCAATACAAGCGCTCTGCGTCAGATTTTTTACTATAAGCGGATCATGTTATGAAGAGAAATGTTGTTGGGAATAGTGTTTCAGCTGATACTAATGCCCTCTATCATTCTGTCCGAAACTAATAGGACTCCTAGTACGTCGGTAATTATTACAGTATTACATCGCTGGCATTCGAGCCCTCGAATGAGCCAGACCTCCCAGCAGTAAATCACGGTTTTAACATATTTCAGCTTTATATTAACGAATCTTGAAAATGAACTCTATAATGAATATTTTAAGTAAAAATTCTGCCCTGGCCTACGGCAATAATAACTTCTTACCTGCATTTCCAGACTTCAAGCCTGAGAATTTGTCGTACATGAATTCAAGCTAGAAAACGCACATGCTTGCAAAGAGTGTTTTGAGTTTTATAGTACCATTGGAGTGATTTTTTTTATTAACACCCAACACCTTGTCTATGTGCGTAATTTTGACGATGTGATATCTAATTGTTGAAG
Organism: Schistocerca gregaria; assembly: GCF_023897955.1. NCBI lineage: Eukaryota > Metazoa > Arthropoda > Insecta > Orthoptera > Acrididae > Schistocerca > Schistocerca gregaria. The sequence goes on from NC_064920.1 coordinate 102,684,475, forward strand.
ACTTATTAAATGTTCATTTTTCATTATACGTTCACCCATTCCAATACAATTCGAATACAGAGGACTTTTCTGAACAGTTTCTGCTTCGAACCCTTGCCAGTTGCAACAAACGTACACAAATCCGTAAAAATTTTAAATGCGCTTGTGTTATACCGAAACGTTAAGTACCCTTTGGGCTTTCTGGTACAGAATGTTTCGAGTTTGACGTCTTTTTTAATGTTTACCTTTCATTTAGCAATTGCCTTTACTGGACGCTGTTCACTAATGATAGTAATTCGCTATTAACTTCTGAAGGACTTCTATTGCTGCGTATTATGTATATGAAGACAAGAACTTACTCGGTGTTCTACGACGTGTACTCTCGTGACGTCGCTTTCGAAATATTTTGCTTAGCCGCAGTATACATGTGCAAATGCTGCCATTAGCAGAGGGTCTGTGTACAGACTGCAATACTCGGCTCGTATTTGGCATTAGTGCGGATCAAATCACTCCCCACGCATCTGGACTTTTTCTGTTTCTGTTTCTTTAGCATCCTTACATCAGTTGCACGATTTCTTGAGGTGGTTTCTTACATTGCAGACCATCTCTCTCTCTCTCTCTCTCTCTCTCTCTCGGAAACTGAAGCCACTCATCTACGAAAGACCTATCGATGATTCTACGTTCAGGCAGCGCCCAGCAACCTGTGCAGCGCCAGAACGCCGCGTGGCTGCCTGTGACGTCAGACGGAGGCCCCGCCATTGGCCTGGAGGCTGACCAATGGCAGCAGGCGCCGCTCTCCCACCCACTCAAGGCCTGCCCATCAGCCAGAGAGCGCACATCTTGTGTATGAATGTTTCACTCCAATGGCGCCCGACACTACTACAAACTCTGTTAAGCGTTCTTTTATAATACAGATCTTCCATTACGGTAAAGCTAACGAGCTATTAGATGGCAATAACTAAAAGCTCATAGCTTGACGAAATGAATTTAAAAATCGATGAGGGAGATCAAATCTTGACCGTAGGAAGCAGATGGAAAAGAATGGAGAATACAGCACGGCAGTAATTGAGAAAGGAATGACTTTAACAGGATTGAATAGGCCACTACTGTACGCTATATAGACTGTCGGGTAATTTTTGACCGAGCAGCTCTCTTTGTTGGGGGATTTGGCATTTGTAGAAAGGATTCTCCAATTGCCCTACAGGGCCACCCAAAAACAGCTGTGTGTTTCCTGTAACAAAATGTTTTCCAGCAGGCAGTGATTTGCATCAATTCTGCTCGGGGGATTTTGGTTAGTAGCATCTAGTCCTTAATAAAATACTGGTAGTAAGTACGCAGTCCCAGGAAGCTTCTTGCATCAGTATCATTTTTTTGGAATAGGAAATGCGTTATAAATCTCACCTTTCTGGATCTGGCCACACACCTTTGTTTGACACAAGGTGTCAAAGTATGTCGATTTCTAACGGTACAAAGACACACTTTCCTGGATTACGTTTTAGGCCACCAAGTGAGAGACTTAAGAACAGCTCTCAGGCTGTTTGTGTGTTAACCAACTGTTTCAGAGAACACTATAATGTCATCTAAGAAGCAAAGACACAGTATCCACTTGAAGTTATGTAAAAGGTTATCCCTCATCCGTTCGAAAGTTGCTGGTGCATTACACAAACCGAATGGCATTATTTTAAATTCATATAAGCCCTCAGGGGGTAATAAATACAGTTTTCTCACGATCAACCTTGTCTACTTCGATTTGCCAGTACCCGAAGTACAGCTCTATGGTTGAGATAAACATAGCTCCCTTCAGAAAGGCCGATGTATGATCGATTCATGGAAGACGGTAAACATTTTCAGTTATGTTGGTGGTGGTGGTGGTGGTGGTGACGTCACACACAGGCCGACAGCTCGCGCCAGCACCATCGCTAGCTGAAGGCTTGCAGCATCGCTTTTACACGCACTGGGGAACCAGCGACGCGACGCATGATGAGACAGGTAAATAGTTCAGGCCACGCTACGCAAGGCGCATACGTGGTTGTGTCACTCCAGTGAGATGATTCGTTTTGTAGCTTCTACGGCTGTCTAGGAAAATGCTTCCTTTTTAACGTTTGTTGTTATCAGCTCTTTCTCTCAGGAATTATCCTAAGTTTGGGGAACAGACTTTTCTGCGTCTGTTTTAGTTTCTCGTGTCAGTAGTGAACCTGCTTGTAGGGTTAACCAGTGCTCCTGGTATCCGTTCTCGTGAAATACAAACCGAATACAAATTACCGCCTTTGCGAAATTTGTTGTGAGTAGGGCACCTTGTATTTGTTGGTTTGCGTAAGTAACGTGATTTTCTACTGCCGTGTATCTCTGCTTTACCTTATGGAGTCCAATCACGTTGAGATCCTTGAAACTAATTCCAGTACAGCAAGAACGTTCCACTGGCAACACATAAGGAATCTTCAGATTCAGCAATGCAACAAATATCAAAGTTTCGTGATGATTCCAGTCGTTGCTAAACAGTTGAAGCAAGCGGCCAAAAAGTAAAGTAAAAATTATCTTGTATAGTTGCTTCCGTTGAAAAGTTTGATTTTCCATTCATATTAACTATAGTCTCCGTATCAATCGCTGTTCAGCTACCATGTAAATAGAAGCACAGACTGACAATTTTGTGGCACCTAAAGTCTATATACGAAATAATCATTACGTTAATTGTAAAAACATCGTGTTGAGACATCAGTTTTGTACAAAACTTCATAGTCTTCAACTAGCTATCAAGCATTAGTGATGATATTTACTTTGTAATATTCTGAAAAATGTCTTTCTGATGGTTTCTAGCTCTTCATATTTCGTAATCTGGTGTGCCGTAGTACTTACTGCTTGTCCGCTGTATAGCACTAGAGACCAAATCGTTATAGTTGTCGTTCGTTACTTTAGTTGTTTCAAATCTGTCTCAAATCTGCCTTGCGTGCGTGGTTTAGAAACACCAAATACTTGTCTTACCCTACGTGCAGCACCATGACACGCTGGCATCAGTCACGCGGATAAACTACTTAACTCCCCGATTTTATAGCAACCGTATCTGAGAGGAAAAAAACCTATTTGCATTTAAGAATATTGACACCAGTTCTCTGTTTTGTGTGATACATTGTGTCCTTGTTTTGTATGGTGAATTAATTACAGAAGGTGACTTTGAGAACGCATGTAGGAGCTAAGTTGTTGGCAAAATTGCTCCGACACCGTTTCTCAACATCATTCAGCACTATTCATCCAAATCGTTACCAACAGATTTCTTGTAATTATTAATAAGAGAACAGTTTTAATAATATATCATGTCTTTGCATAAAGCGTTGACGAATGAATTAGTTGATTTAAGTCGTTGTTATTCAATGTTAATTTTCAACGGTTTACACTGTCTGTACTGATCTAACATTAAGCGTAATAGGTGAAGCAGAGAAGTTTGTGATGTTACCTGCATTGTTACACTTCACTGCATACTTCACCGGTCGGAGTGGCCGAGCGGTTCTAGGCGCTACAGTCTGGAACCGCGCTGCTGCTACGGTTGCAGGTTCGAATCCTGCCTTGGGCATGGATGTGTGTGATGTCCTTAGATAGGTTTAAGTAGTTCTAAGTTCTAGGGGACTGATGACCACAGCAGTTGAGTCCCATAGTGCTCAGAGCCATTGTAATACTTCAGCTGCTACAGTCCATTGAAGGATTGGCCCTGTCTTGATTTAGTAGGCTAATATGCGGTTTATATATATAATACTTCCGCAGGACAATACTACGCCGCGCGGGATTAGCCGAGCGGCCTCGAGCACTGTAGTCATCGAATGTGCGGCTGCTCCCGGTGGAGGTTCGAGTCCTGTTTAGGTCAAGTAGCGTCTAAGCTTAGTGACTGATGACCTTAGCAGTTAAGCCTCATAAGATGTCGCACACATTTGAAGAATACGACTCCGCTTTATGCTAACAACAACCACATTCTTTGCTGAAGGGTTTTAAAGTCTGCCATTGTTTTCAGCTAATATATTATTGGTGTAGAGAAAGTAAAAAAAAATCAATTTTGCTTTTCAAAAGCTTAATATTTTACCCTGAGGTGTATGGTAATTTATTACAGATTTATAAAGCCAGAGATGACGTTTCCTGTATATTTCTGTAATGTTTCAGACTAATAATCATAGTGTTAATACGGCCAGAGCAATATTACATTTTACTTGGTTCTACATTTCCAATTTAACTTATTGGCAGACTCGGAACTTAACCAGCGATGACAAGAATGTGATTTATATAGCTGCCATAGGAAGCTTCCGGTTATGAACAAGGCATTTTACACACTTACAAAAAATATGAGATGGAGTATTCATCACGCTGTACCACAGTTTCAAACAATAGATGGATATCCAACAGTCTATTAGTAATTACTGTTTCACTGGAATGCCTTGCGGAATTAGCGAACTTTGTTTCCCTCAAAACAAGGGAACTTGACGAACACTCAGAAAATTCTACGGCTCTGGAAGCAAGAGAGCCCGTAGTAGCAAGTAGCTACATGCTTAGCTTTTACATACAGTAAATCCCAGTCATTGTTCGACTGACAGAGCAGACGAGCAGACGAGCAGAGTCTCTCAGGTTAAGCCTCGAGCTGCTCCAAGACAAGCTATCTGGACGAATTTTTCTCGAGACAGGCGCAGAACCGCAGCTCATCCTATCCGTACGGTTATACTGTGCTCTTAAGCAACGATGAAGCTTTTAAATGAACACTTCCATTGCAGCTCACATTTTGTCATATTAACTCGTCTTGTGGACTACACAGTCCACTAGTCTTTGAGGCGTTTGCTGAACCTGGTCACTCACCGATTTATGTATGTGATTCTTCTAGCAGATTATTTTGTTCGGTGGTCAGAGACGTCGCTGCACGCTTTCCTAAACAACATGTCTCTCTTTGATGCTGTCAGCCGTACGTCCTCTGTGTTCTTACCCTGTGTCTCAGAGTTTCATTGTTTACGTAGAATATCCTCTTTGTCTTTAGTTAATGGGACCTTTTTTGGGAGTTACAAGTTAACCAATCTATTGAAGATTCCAGCGTCATAAATATCACCCTTTTATCGGGTGAGATGGTTTTGAAACTTATTCTGTATTATCCTGAAAACAAGCTGTGGTCATTTAGTGGTACTTTGAAACTCGTGTTCTACTCATACACTGTCCTTATCCTATATGCTAATTTTTCATTCTGCAGGTAGAAAATTGCCACACATTAGCAGTAAGAACACCGCTTGTGAGTTGCCGGGATACGTACCTAATTTTCGATTTTACTTTCCGTATGGGAGCTCTAATTTCGACATCGGATTGTTAAGTACTCATTGTATTGCTTTGTGTCATGATTGTTCTGATTTGTTTGTTTCGGCCCGTACGAATTCCTCTTCCTCTCACAGCAGCAGTTGCATTCTATGTCCTTAGTTATTTGTTGGATATATTCAACCCTTTGTCTTCTCCTACATGTTTAACCTTCTAGAGCTCACTCTGGTGTTACGGAAGTTAATTCCAGACCCCTTACCACATGTTCTATCGTCATGACGCTTCATCTTCTCATTGCTTTTCATATTTTCGTTGCCTCGCTCATTCTGTGGATAACTTCATTCCTTGCTTTATCAGTCTACACGAATTTACAACGTTCTTCCTTATCAGCACATCCATAACGCTTCCCTTCATTTGCAGTTTTCCCAAGACAGTAATTCACTACCATACAATGCTGTGCGCCAGATGTGCATTCTCAGAAATTTCTTCTTCGAATTTAGAGCCAAACTGTAAATCAGTCTACTTCTTATGGCTTCGAATGCTCTCGTTCCCCTTGCTAGTCTACGTTTTGCACCCTTGCTTCATGTTATGTTGTTTTTCTTCCGCAGTAGCATGATTCCTTCCCTTCCTGATCTTTGTTGGTTCCCTATTTGCATGTTATATTTCTTAGAAATGTTTTTACAGCTACTCCTCCCAAGTAACAACTTTCGCCTTTTTCGGTTTTCTCTCAATCCATAATGTTTTACCTTTAGCATGTTCCATCATCCCAAACCAGATGTATAGCAAACATTTTCACATTATGTTGCTTCCATAAAACATTCAGACTTCTTATTTTCTTTTAACTATTCCGTTGAATAATGCTTTTTGTTGGTTATGAATATTTTCCTGTTTTTCTTAGATCTTCCTGTGGTACATCGTATGGGACTTCTTGAAATTAATCTACCGCTTGTAATTTCTAAATTTTGATTCGCGAAATAATTGAAAACTGAATAACAAGGGATGTATCTTTTACCAGTATGTGTTTATATTTTAACTTTTGTAAAATTATGTCTTGCTTACTCATATCCTCCTGGCTTTAGTTTTGGGTATTTCTCTGTTGGGCATGTGGGAATCGTTATAAAGTTTCTATACAAATCTTTGAAGATAATCCTTGTTTCAGACGTTGGTATGTAGCGATTCAAATGTCATTTTTCTGTTCTCTATTAACTGCTCCCTGTAAGTGTAGTATAGTATCTTTTACATTATTGTCTGACACACTGTTCAAATTTGTGTTCAGTATGTGTGTGCTGAAGGGTTTTGAACGATGTCAGTTTGATATAACGTTTTATTATGAATTACTAGGGAATTATAAGATTCTAAACTATACATTACATAAACTGTGGCACGGTCAGAAGCTTTTGACGATGTATTAGTCAGTTTAGTTAGTTTATTTCTCTACTAAATGTTCACTGGAGCTATGATAACTGCGCATGATTGACTCTCCTAGAAACTGCAACTACCCCTGCAGTTTCCTGCCACTTTACAAATCACAGCTATCTCGCTGTTTTCACATGAAGAGGCCTAGTGTGTTGCTGACCACCAGTGCAGTGCAGTGCAGTGCAGAGATCCAGGAGAGGCGGCAGGAGCTGCTGAGGAGTCACCACCAACAGCCACCGGCTCTGGCTGCAGGTGACGGACCTACCAGAGGTAGACCAGCTATTCGGGGACTGGACTAAGGAGCTGGAGGGATTTGAGGACTTCGTCCAGAGGCACATCGTGGAGGACACCGAGTCCGATCCTGATGAAGACTTCCTGGATGAAGTACCTCCAGCTGTGGGAGAACAACAACACAGTGACCATCCGGAGGTCCCTGTCGGAGGGGGATGCGCGGGAGGGGGGGGGGCGGCGGTTTCCCCCCTAAGTGACCAACCATCAGTAAGAGGCTGGGCAAGAGGTGTCGTCACCTGGTGGCTCTGCTGAGGACATTGGCAGCATTCACTCAGAAAAAATGCCACTAGTGGTTTCTGCAAGAGCCACAGAATGTAAAGGATGACAGGTGCACTATGTGTACTATTATTACCTTATTGTGTGTTTTGTAAAGTGGTTAATTTAGCCATTTCTGTTTGTATTCCTCTTAGAAAATAAATCATTTTCTTTGTAAATATACTAATATATTTTCGTTATTTTCTTCACACAACACTTTACTTTCTTAATGCTGAGAACTTATTAACATTGTTTTTATTTGAAGTCAAAGTGTTGTTATTCCAGCTAGTAGTACCACAATTATGCCCACTGTCAAATTCTTTGCCTGTCATGACTGAAATTTCAGCTGTCTTACACTTTAATTTCTTCTTGATGTGCTAATAGTACCAGGATTCAAAGTTAATTTGCTCGTGGTGAAGGAAACGAAAAATATTACTTACTTTACTGGTCGAAGGATGAACTCTGCTGGATCAAGACTCACTTTCTGTTCTTCAGTCTTCAAGTCGATGTAAATGTGTGAACTCTGGGTAACAGTGATGGCATTGTATCTCCAGAAATCTTGATAAAGTGCTTTGTTTAGTTTCTCCGCTGCCAGACAAATTTTTTGATAGTGTATTTCGATTACTTACTTTTCTGCATTAAGAATGCTGCTGTCTCCCACTGATACCTCTGAGCAATCTCTGCAGATTAGTTACTAACAATTCACTGGTTCTTAGAGTAATGTGAATGAAACAATAAGGTAAAACAAGTAAGGTCATGTTTTTAATACTGATCAGTAGTAAGCAGATGAAACCAAAATTTAGCAGGACAAAGAATAGGCAAAACAATGTTTCCATCATATCTCGAAAGAAATCAAGATGAAAATGCATCAAACGATTTGAAAGGTTCTGATGGTACCAGCTTTTCTTCAGAAGCTAGCAGGTGAAAAAATAAAAAGCGCACACACACACACACACACACACACACACACACACACACACACACACACACACACCACAAATTCCAAAAATGGTAGAGGTAATGGTATGATCTACAGAATTATTTTGTGATGATCCCTGTAATATTTCCTGATGTTAAGGGACTCCACCCATTTTCGATTACCTATCCAATCTCGCTTGTCCACCCTTATGTTCTGTTTATCTTCTCCGAAGGGATGGGCTACACCAGAAATGTAAAGGAAACAACTGCATGGTTACAACTGTTTTATGTCAAAAGCAAGACAAGGCATATCCTTGGTCCCTTGCTTGCTCTAAGTGCCTGATAGTCACATAAAAGCAGAGTGTGGGACAAGTATCACTGCTGGATGGTGAGTGCCACTGCAGTTCTGGCATGTTCTCAGGCTTACTGTAACATCTGTTGAAGAGAGACCACCCTGCTAGTACATAAGTTTCAAAAAGTAACAGCAACTCATTCCACTCAACTGTCAATAGCAAAATATTTTAATTGCTCTGTAATTCCATAGCCTTAGACAAAAGTGTTCCAGCGGAATCACATTGGGGTGGCAATGCTGAAATGCTGTTGTTTGGTATTGGAGAGCAAAAGAATGCTGGGATTGCTACAATAATGTTTCAAGCATAACAAATTTCATGAGGTAGCAGACATCAGTTTGGATATGGGGACTTCAGCCATTCAAGTAACAAGAGTAGTACTATGCTGCCGAAGTACAGATTGATGTAAGGTGATGTATGATTATGTTTTATGTGACATAGTTGTGTCAAATGAGATGTGACAAAGAACTATCTCAAATTTCTTATTTATCATTGACATGCAACACACTGCCACAACTTGTCCAGAATGTTGAGGATATACTTTGACTCTTTGTATGCCCATATATTCTCCACAGGAAGTTGAATGTCACTTATCTGACTTTACAACAGTTAACAACACTTATGCCAAGCTAACTATCAGAAAAAGGGTCCAGAATTAAAATTGTACACAAAAGACTGACACTGTTAAACTTCTCTGAGCAACTAGAAATTTCTTTGAATATGTCAAAATCTGATATTATGGACAGTTATTCCATTTGCAAGATATCCAATGGCCTAGTAACACAGCATCTGAACTACTTCAGCTGAGGGGAACTACCTTACTGTTAACTCTAAAGAAATTGTTCTTAAACTGAATGTTTAGATAGTTGGACTAAAGGAAGGAAGGATTATAATTTTATTTCCAATGTTAAACATGCATAAGGAATTTAAAATTGTAAGGAAATTGGTTTAAAAATTTACATGACATAATCCCTGCAGAAACTTCTGGGATGGGCTCTGTTCATAATTGTGATCAAGCTCTTTTGGCAGGAAAATCTCTCTACATTTTGAGATTTGTTTTGTCTGAATGTAATGCTGAAAGGAAATAACTGCCAATTATTTATTTGCTTGTCTCTTTCACAAAAGATGATGTAATGAACGAAGTAGCAAATGATGGTGAATAGATTCTTGTACTAAGTTGTAATATGTATAGTATAGTCTATAGTTGATCATGTTATCAATATTCAGTCTTAAGAACTGATAATCGTCTACCCTTAATATGTCTTTATTTTTATATTTTATGCCTCAATCTTGTATTTTTAGTTTTGTATGAAACAGTCATTTTAACACAGGGAGATGGACTACTTGATATGAACTAGTCCACAACCTCTCCAAAATGAGTGATACATGTGCTGTTTAATTTAACTTCTTCAGATCCAAAATGGAGCTCACTTCACTGACACTCAGTGCCAGAGAACAAAAATGTTTTACAAATGTTTCAACATCAGACACATAATTTAGTAACAAACTGCTAACTGCCTTGAAGCATGAAGTTGAAGGTGAAGGTGTGGAGAGACATCTTATAAATGGGTTAGTAAATTTGCATTTCATTTCCACTCACATTATGACTGTTTCCACTGTTTCCACAACACACATGCATGACAATGCTATTAGATGAGAATAAATGCAATCTTATTCACACCAATTTGTAACATATGTACTACATAACTGTTGCGTCACTGGTTACTATACACATGTTGTGATTTCACTATTACACCTCCTGATTAATCCTCACAGTACCCACAAGGGGGGGGGGGATCTTCCTTATAACCACTTCTTGACAATATTGTAATCTGGGCAGTTGTTATATTTCAAAATTCTGAGAAAATATTTATTATTTTAATGATTTTCTCTAGCAAAGTCCATATATGTTTTAAATTCTTCAGTTAATTAATCCAAAGATTTAAGTCTTAATAACAGATCTCACTTTACCCATTAAATTTCATATTCAGTATTTACAGGTTTATGCTTTTATGTTGAGAGTAAAAGCCAACAACAATGAACCAGATCTGTGTTTTCTAAATTTTTTGTGGTGGTTCAGAGTCAGTAGTATCTGCTACTGAACATGTGCTGATATTGCTGAGAGTGAGGTAAAATTTGTTTTGAGGTTCTGGATTCAACTCCCACATCTGTAACTTTTTTAAAGTGTGATGTAAATACAATTCAACAACATCTAACGAATTTTGTTTTTTAAATTTTTTTTAGGTGTGCACTTACTACTCCCTCCCCCCTTCCCCTTGATAATGCTTCTTGAAAATGCCTCAGTATCCTTAGGACTAACATGATTTGCTGGAGTGTGACAAACCTGCCACCTGCCACACAAAAGCATTGTTGTTTAGAACTGAGCTATCCCCATAAGTCCTATGCATTTCACTCGAGCTCCAATTTGATAAATACATTCGCCAGGTTTCCAACCTGTAAGTAGTGGTGGGATGTCTCAGCTGGTAACAGCATTGTCCAATTAAATTCGGGTTCTGGTTTCAAATACCAGCCTGGCACACCATTTTAACTTTTCAGGAAGTCTCAGGCTAATGCACACTGTGCTACAGATTCAAAGATATATTATGGTTTGCAGCTATCGTCTGTACCATAAGCAATATAGTTTGCAGAAGAGCTCATCTCTTCTGCCACAGACTCGTACTGAAAAACAAACCCTGCAAATTAAAAAAATGTGTACTTGGCCGAAGCAGAGAACCCTATCACCATAAGGCGTAAATTTCGGGAGAAATTCGAGTGACAGAAAAAGTTGTTTATCAGCCAACCAGAATTGTACAGGCAATGGAAAAGGTAGCTCCTAGGCGATCGTGCAAGCGTTTATTCAGGATACTCCCAGTCCTTGCACGTAACACTTTCTATAAGAAACATCTTACACGATAATAACCACATTTTAATTAGAAACCAGAATATTCACTCATAACACAAGAAGAAATCACGTCTAGTATTCAACTACAAGTGGACGATTTCAAGAAGGAAAAAAGCTGTACAACAAACTATCTTGTGACATTAATATCATAAAAAGCATCTTAGCATTTAAAGCAGCTTTTCATACCTACCTACTACAAAATTTTATGTTGTTGCTGAGTAGCTACAAGGTTAAAACCCAAGAGTGTACATTATATTTTAGTAAACAGTGATAACGGAAAATATTTATAGATTGTTCTATGTGTGCAACAGGAAAACTAATTGCCTAATTCAACGATACTTGTTCAATATCTCATCGGAGAATTATTGTACAGTGTAGATAAATATTTGTTAGCATAAAGAAGTATGTCGTCACACGACATTTTACCATCATGTAATCATATAAATTTTAAGTATCTCTTATCTAGGAAGCTGCAGCTCTCAACTATAGTCATAAACACTATGCAAAATGAAATTTTTTTAACTACATTAATTGCTGTGAATTTATAAGCAGAGTATGATGTGGCGTAGAATGGTGTCTTTTCTGCACAACAAGATGGTGTAAACAGATCACACAATGGGGGGTAAGAATGGTGAACAAAACTTTTTTATGTCCTTGTTAAGACTATCCATTAATGTTCCTTTTTTGAGGTTTAATCAAAGTTTGAGTTCGAAAAGACTAAGTGTAATAGCGTGTATGAACAATTTTCTTATTACTATTTAAACGTTTTGTAATAGATAAACAGTTTACTATAATCATATAAATTCATGTTCTCCCATCTCTTTTTTCATAATACTGACTTTCCGATATAGCTTTGTATCTATGCATAAAAATTGTGAATAGAATCAATAAAACAATACAATACTGTACTATACGATGACCAGCTGACCTTTTCAATTAAAGAGACATGATCATGGCTTTCCCGGAGATATCGGTTACTGTTGTTTGGGTTAGGTTGCAGAAGTTTCTCTGGGATGGCCTTTCACGTCCTCCATATAATCTCAGTGTCTTCCGATAAGATTTCTATATTTTTATAGCGCTAAATAGACATATTCGGACCGCAGATCTGCTTCGAAAGAAAAGGTGCTACACAGCTACAATCATGGTTGCGTGCGCAACCACAGAAATTTTTCAGTAAAGGCATTGACCGTCTTATTACACAGTGGGATAAATGAGTTTAATGTTATAGTAATTTGCTTTTGAAGTAATAAACAAAATACTTACTTGAATCTAACTGTCGATTTCGTAATAATGCATCTTATTTCTGCACTCAAAACTTATTAGTAAACAAAAATGCAGAGTAGAATTAGGAGGAAAGTATTATAGTTGCAAGAAATAAATGAGCTCCGCCCAGCCGTATTATATGCGTAGGGACATACATCATCTCATCAGTGACGGTTCGTGTGAGTTTTTATGCGTTGTTTGGTACTGTTGGGTTTCACGCTTTGGAAGTAAAAGATTCGTACACAGTTCTGTTCGTACACGAAGAGACGTAGCGTTTGCCGCTACCACGTATCAATGGCGTTGAAATTTTTTATATTCACATTCAGTTTCATTATCAGGATCTGGTTGCTGTGTTTCTACTCTTGTATCATTTCAGTTATATGGCAGTCAAGAACTATTCGTGAAATCAGATATTTTGAAATTACGGTCTTGTTGAGGAGATCAAAGGGTAAGGTTCGCAGACATATTACCACATTATGACACTGAAAATTCATTGTGAAAAAAATAGATCGACGAGCAAAATGATAGTATTGTCCGTGCAACAAACCGCAAGTCAATGAAATAAGACATCTTTCACATCTATGTATCGTGCATAAACGGAATAGCGGGGAAAACCACTACCGCTGTGGTGGGGCAGATAAGGCCCCAGCTGTGGAGTGGGGGTGAACGGGTGAGAGGGAGAGGGGGATAGGGTGGGAGAGGGTGAGTTGACAGGGTGGCAACGCGCAGCTTCCGCCTTCAGTCTGCTGCTGGATCGCAAGCTAGCAACACCACCACTATTCTTGCTGCTGTTGTACTTGTTGTTGTTGCTGTTGCTGCTGCTGAGGAAGACAACAGGTGAGGGGTTATCTTATGCTGGCGCCTTGTGCTCTAATCTCGTGTATATGATTGCTTACCGGCTGTTTTGTCGTCAAGAAGTCACTCGTTTACAGTCATTTTCCTGAAATGTGAAGCTATTACCGTCCCTACCTGTAAATGCGATTTTTTGTTTATGTTTAAATTAGCCCCTAGCTGCAGTGGTTCCTTCTAATTTATTTATTGCGTAATCGATCCAGCGAGTGCCACTCCCATCTCCAAATTCATCTTGTAATGTACACTATAAAAGCCAATTTTGCTATTACAATCGCATGTCTGCGACCCAATCGCCGTCTACGACGGGAAGCCAAGAATGTTCAACTTTTACTTATGAATGTCGATCTTCACTGCGCGGCAGTGTTAAAATACTGTGAAGTTTGGAAGAGTACCGTGCCCATCTTCTGGAGAATTCACGTGACAGAGAATACTCTAAAAAATAGCGAGAAATAATCTGCGCCATATTGTCTTCCGTTGATATGTTTTGTTCGGTGGGCCTCTTGTATTTGAAGCTTAGAAAGAATTGCATGTGTTTCTTTTATCTCCATTTATTCTGTGTTACACGTTATAAATTTAGTGACATTTTTTGTATATAGGCAATGTTTACCAGCGTTTACTGCCTTTGCGAACAGAATGGTTAAATTTCATCAAAAAATCAGTCTATTTCTTGTAGACTAGTAACGATTCACTTTTATAAGCGATACTAATCGATTACATGACAGTCATCACAGCTATATTATTACTGGTTTTATTTCTCTGACGGAAATAAACGTTTCCCCTTATCTGGTCATAGGTTAGAGGTCAAACTATCACTTCACTCATGGAACACCGAGACATTTTCGCGTCACGACGTTATGCAGTTGTCTTACAATTCATAGAATAGTAGTTGTGGAACGCCACTAAACGTCTCCCACTAACTGCAGATCTTTCTTACGAGAGCCGTGAGTGATATCAGTCGCAACTTCAGAATGTTTTGATACAACTAGCCTTGTCAACATGTAAGAATCAGCTTTATATATAAAGACATTTACAGTAAATTAAAGCGCGTAATACATTAAAGTGCCAGTTGGTTGGTTGGTTTGTGGGGGTTAAAGGGACCAGACTACTTAGGTCATCGGTCCCTAAAGTGCCAGTTGCTAATACACTTGTTAACACGTAGACACATTTATCGGAATACTTGTTTATATATATATGAATCTGTAAGTAAATTGCTTACTAGTTACTTTTATATACATAATTACATACATTCACAATGTACAATTACTAATGGCTAGTTGAAGCAAGTCTTACGTGAGTGTAATTGTATAAACGTAGCACAAATTTTCTTGACACGTACAGCTACGGTTCATGAACATCACTCTCCATAAATTTTCGCTCTTTCAACAAAGCTCCTAAAACTTCCGTCAATTTGTGTAAGCGAGTGAAATGAGCTGTTTTGAAGATTTTTTTTCTTTTGGGAGGCAGAGCTATAACACAGTAAATGACTTTCGTCTGCCAGTCACGAATGTAAGCTGGCTGGTGTATTTTCCCACATCAGTATTCTGTATTACAGATGTGAGTGGAAGAGTGCATAGTACGTATTACTGATATTTAGTCTTTATTTATGTAACGAAAATAAACCTCTTTCTAGTTTGCTGCTTAAGTAATATTTTTGTGTCCATTCCAAAGCTATCCTGTCGATCCGAAGTCGAAGTAATTTCGCGTTTTTAATTGTTTACATTAGTAGTGCAAACATTACGAAGTACATGAGGCAAATATAGCTTTATTACAGTTCATTTCTGTTCTCTCCGGGTTATAGAACTAACTGCGGAACTCATACCTGCCGCAATGGGTAAAATGTTTCGGGTACGGTATTGGGATGACTATTTTTTAATTTAGAAGTTGCTTCGGGGGGGACGGGGGGGGATACACGTAGAAAAGACGAAAGGCGTTGTGTGGCATTCTCATATCATCCGTTTGAACAGTATTGTACTATTTTGTCTGTAGGTAAAATGTAATTTGTTTGTGATGTACACTTGACCACTCATATGGGATTTTCTTTTTGTTTATGTTTTTTCTGTGAGTTAATTTTCTTACAAGTATACGTGTCTTATTGGTTATTCTGACTTTCATGGAGGTTGGCTTGTAATTATTATTTCTGGGATACTCCGTGCATGTGACTGTTTTGTTTCATACTTTCAGGCCCTCTTGTGGTCCTTGTATCTGGCATATGACGTTCTAGGTCGACTTGTTTGCACAACATACTTGCCATTACCTAAGTTCCATTGTATTTAGCATAGATATGCTTTCATGTGTGAACTTGGGGATCTTGTCAGTTTTGGAATGTATGTTTTGATGGAATTATCTACTCCGTATGCTTTGCTTAAACTTTGTGTTTTGGTAATTTTGTGTGCGAATTTGTGTTTCTAAGATATTGTATACCTTCTTCCTAATTGTTCAGTTTGTATGGGAGTGAGATTTGATTGTTTTATTTTGCTGTTTTTTTATTTTGTTGTTCAGCTTTGTGACTTACTATTCCTGCCATCAAGTAATTTTTCAATTACAGTCTGCATTTAGTCGCTTACGAAGAGGATGGTGTTCTGTATATATCTGATATAGTACAATATGGTTTATTATTTTGCAACTACATTTGTGAAAATGATCTGTCAAATATGATTTATAACATGCCTTTACTAATTGTCTTTAAATTGTTGATCCCATTGGTAAACTATCCCATTTTAAATAAAGTTCACTGTTCAACTGGAAGCAGTTTTATTGTGTAGTAAGCATTACTGAAATGAGTATTCTGTCAATACCGTCACCATTGAGTTGGCTGTGTTTTTAGATTTTTGTTTGTGATCAGCCCTCTGGTAACCGGATTATTGAAATACTAACTTAAGTAATGCTTATTACAGAACAATATTGCTTCTAGTTGGGCAGTGAATTTTATTTATAAGAGGGTAGCTTACCAAGAAGACCCCATTCCAGGCGCTTTAGCAAATCTTTTTTAAGGATGTCAAGTAGACAATTTTCACAAAAAGAGTAGCAAATTAGTACAATATATTGTACTGGTTCAGATATATGGATGACATCCTCTACCTACGATATCAATCACAAACAAAAATTGAAAAACCGCTTTTTGACATTTAACAACATACATAAAGAGAGAAAATTTATAGAATTGAAACAGAGTATAATAATCATAATTTTCTAGATACATCAAAAAACAAGAACGTATTCGAAGTTTGCTGTAAATCCACAATAACTAACATTGTCATTAACAACTCATCGACCCATCCACAAAAAAGCAGCAATTCGACATTTGTTCTATAGACTCGACAAATTGCTACTCAATAAGGAATAACTATCAATCGGTACTAGACGTCAAAAAGCAGATAGCCACTAACAATACCTGCAGTTTTAAAACCTCCACACAGTATGCAGCAGTAACCCAGCTGCAGTTCACACCTGTGGAAAAGCACAAGACAAGGTTTCGTTTGTGTCAAATGAATTCCCACTCACTAATTTGGGAATGTTAGTGAAACCAGTTAGTGTGTAATGTTAGTGAAATACCTAATACGAGTCGATTGCCGCAATGAGAACAAAAAATTTCAAAAGACCATTTAAAACTGCAAACGAGAGAGATTGTGCCGTGCGCAGATGCTGAGCTGCGAGAAATGGGAGAGGAGTGTGCATCTCAGCACTGGATGGAATTATTCAGGTATGTTATGAAAAACTGAACTGAAGATTGGATGAGAACTTGGGCGAGTCTTGAAGACATGGACAAATATCTACTTTTATATTACTTTTGAGAAAAAGGAAATCCATTGCGAAATTAAGCTGGAAAAGGTCCGTTGGAGTTACTTTCGTGCAAAATCTTTTAAATGCAAGGACCTCGTGAAATTTTCTACCGCTCAGCGGTGCGACTGGGTGACCACACGTTTCGTTATCTGTGTGGTGTGGAGGTACCTCCGGTCTTCCCTCACCCTCCATCCATGACCACAATCACCTAAGGGCGGCCAGCAAAGCTCTCACATTGGTCTGGCATGCTGCCAGGATAATTGTGTCTAATACCAGCCATAAAAATCATTACAATGTCACCAAATGCCGAGTCATAGGTGAGATTTTGTTTCCTTTCTACATCTCAGGAACAGTATATTTTTGCTTATGCTACTCAGCACGCCATGCAAGGAAAGCACGCCAGTGGAGCGTCAACTCACGTCTTTGTGCGTGCGGACACAGAAGATCAGCACCAAAAATAGGCAGGGAGTTGACAGGCCTGAGTATTTGGAATAAGACTGCAGGGGGAAAGCATCACCTATTTTGGTTTTTGACTTTTTACTTCTTTCAACCGATCGTCTGATATACTGTTACTTTTGCTCATACTCGTTCTAATCCGCCTCAGTGTTTCTCTCAGAACCCACGTGTGTCGTAATAGGATGCTTGTAGGCTGTGTGATGTCAACACTAGGTTCCGATATCCTGATTAACTACATGTGTTCGTAATTTACAGATTATATTTGTTCGAAATAGTGTGATGTTGTGGAGTCTTTACCGTTCTCCGTTTGATTCGCAGGAGCTTTGATCTTGTCAGCTGTCTCATAATACAAATTTTCCCATGCATGTTAAGTGCCATGTTGTGTTTTTGTTTGTTGGCCTTTTTAGTATTCGTTACTCCGTCATTTCGTTCTTGCGTCTGTGTACTTTCTCCCGTTTCTTTGACTTACTGTCCCCGCCATCTCTTGCAAATATATCGTTCGTGTTCTTTCTTCTGCACTCTGAAATTTCTGTTATAACTGTGTATACACAACATTTATTGCATTGTTCAGTATTCAGCGACATTCGTCTTTGCTGTGCTGTGTCAGTGCTTCAGTACACGCTATACAGCCGAAGCTCGTATAAGTCTAACTCCCGACGTACAATTTGCGTTGCCTCTACAAACTGTCAGCTTATTTACGGTTGATAAAGGTAGTTTATACGTCTATCCTCGAGAATGGAAATATCCTGCATATTTTCAGTTCGTGCCACTATCCTTTGGTACTGAATTGTTTTCATTTTTTAGTTTCTTGTATTTCCACATGCACTTCATTCCATATCACACTGTTTTTCAGTTTTTTAGGTACTTCACGTACAGGAGCGGTACTTGCAATTTAATAGAAGTCATCATTACACTAATTTTTATCTTTCTAGAGTGTTACACTGCATGGAGCTTGAATGAGCGTGTATATATTTATGGTCGCTAGCTGCTTCCTGGTCAGTTATCCTCGACTTAATACAGCGAACTTACAGCCTGCTCCGTATTCGTGAAATCGAACTTTTCCCTATCTTCTGTATCCGTCCTTCCTTTCGGTATACATGGTCTATTATGTATGTGACTATTCTTGCTGCCCTTTTTCTTTCACTAAGCTTCTTACGTTTTGCCATCCAGAATTCTATTCTTTCATCCATACAGAATGTGTTTTATTCTTTCTCCATTTCAGGATTATTAATTTCATCTTTCAGAGTACATTCTTTTACTTTCCTTTGCTATTTCATTTTAGCTGACTTCGTCCTTCTGTGGTCTTCATTATTTACTGTCCAGGTCTCATTTCTGCATGTGAGCATAGGTGCTACCATTACGTTGAAGGAATCTGTCGTTGTGACTTGGCTGATGTTCTAAGTACAATGCCACAGCTTGTTAGACATAGTAGAGAGTGATATTTCTCTTAACTTTAAGCGAAATTCTTTTTTCAAATGGTACTAAAGCTCAACAAACTAATGTAGAAAATTCAGTTGCTTGGTAGAATGTGAGGTCTGTGATGAGTGTTTTCATATTTCTTGAACAAGTGCAGTGCAGTGCAGTGTACTGGAGTACGCCATTATTGGAGCCAAAAGAGAATGGCCCTATGAATCTACAGTTTAAGACTGAACTGCGCTGTTCTGTTCTGTTTTTGCTCCTGGAGTGGCGTGCTGCTGTACTCTGGCGCTCGGATTTGCATATGTGCCACGACTTCATACGTGTACCTGCAAACAGAAGCTCAGATACTTTATTGTTGTTAAGGTAAAATGTATCACTGTAAGTCACAATGACAAGTCTCTTCAGACTCTCCTCATTATGTTAAGTTCAACTACAGTGATGACCGATTTCGTGCTGTGTGTGTCACTAAGCAAGAATAACACTTTCACGCGTTGAAGTACACGTGTCACTGTAGAGTAAAATGCATTTTACTATTAGTGGAATTTAGTCGATGCCTTACAGTTGTGATAGGTGTATGTAACTGCTACTTTTTGTTGATAATGTTTGACATTGTTTTTCATTCGACAGGAAACAATGGGCCCACGACCAGACAAATATCCCGTTCCAAACACCTTCGACAGGAAGGCGTCGAAGCGGCAACGCACTGCAGAGGCCTCGAAAGGCGGCGATGAGCCAAGGAGGAAGGTCGCTCGGAGGGCAGACAAGCGGCCTCACCCCACCGAGTCGAGGAGTGCCGAGAGGGAGGTGGAGCCGGCAGTGGTGCGGCAGGACAGCAGCAGTGCCTACGACCCGCGGCGCCAGCAGGTGGAGGAGTACGTGCCGGAGGCCGTGCCCGAGTGGCGGCGGCGCGAGTTCCGCGCCTACTGGGCCGACGCCGAGCAGAGCTGCGGGGAGGAGGAGCCGTGGGGGCGCCTGGCCAGGGACTGCCGCCGCGACGACTGCCCTTTCGTCGAGGTCTGCCTGCCCGACGACGACGATGACGAGTCCGTCGCGTCGCTCGTCAGCAGGTGGCGCATGTGGGGCCACCTGGCCAGTGAATGCCCGGGTGGCGACTGCGGCTGCGTCCCCGTCTTGCTGCCAGACGAGGACGCGGCCAGCGAGTCTGCTGCCGGGGCTCTCCTCCCAGCGGAAAGGTGGTGGTAGCGGACTGGCTGTAGCAGGGCGCCAGGTGAGGCTCTCGCTGCATTTGGCTCTGCTGCTAGCGTAGCGCTGTGTCCGTTTCCGCACGTACTGTTCTCTTGCTGTGGCTGCACTGTCATTATCTTTCGTTTTATGTACCCAGCGTTTTTATAGTGACACGGTTTCACCAATCACTTTTTCTTCTCACTCTGTCCCACATCAACGCAATGTCACCATTGTTATGAACACAACTGCGATGGTCAATTTTAACAGTAGCAAATGCCCATCCTGCCCCCTCTTACCATCCGTTTTTAATGGACCACATGAAAGAAGACTAATTCGTGTGACACGTGTGCTAATCAGTTGACTCAGACGTTTCTTTTGCCACTTTCATGGTAAAAATTAGTGAGAGAACATCACAAAGTTAATTTATGAGCCCTACTAAATTAATTCACGTTTTTGTGCAGTCAGGCCATTTATCCCATTAACTGGGCTCACCCTGAACTCCAAGTACTAATAACTATTTCAGTTGTTGCTAAGTAGAGACGTTTCTTCGTGTTGTGCTTGTTCCTCATATTCTAATGACACGCCCTCCGCGAAACGCGACAGTGAAATTTTTGCAGGAGGTGGAGTCTTCTTAGTGAGGCGCTGTTGAGAACGGCTCAGTAGTATAACGGTCTGTTTACATTTTAAGCGTAGGAATGTTGAAACACTCCAAATACAAATTTCAGCCGGTGGCGTTGACTCACGAACGCCATCGATGAAATGGGACGTCAAACGCCGGGTTTCTCAGAAATAAAGTTTTGACGTACTTAGAGGGGGGAGGGGCTGAAGGGGAGGGCGGAGGCGTGTCTGTGGCGTCGTCTGCGAACACGTCAGGGGGACCGATTCCCAGCGCGTTCACTCATTCTACATTAGATGATTACCCCTCTGTGTTCTTACTCTTTGTCTTGTTTGCTTAGATTCCGTCATAGTAACAGATGATTTTGGAGGACTTTAGTATTTTTGCTATGGATGCTTTTCTACGAAGGTGTAAAATTTGTGAAATACTAAACGATTTACAATACCTGGAGCAAGGGGCAGCCTACTCTGTGGGTTAACAGAATTTACTTCCTGAAACATTTTTCTTAAAATTAAAAAAAATTATATCAACATTCATACCTACACCGCATTTAAGTAAGAGTGAAGATGACTACGTAGTTTCAGTGTCTAGTAACTACCCTTTTCAGATCACGCACACACAAAATGCTGATTGAATATAAACTTCATGTACCAGTAGTAATCATGTAAGGTGTCAGGCAAATCAAACACCTTACATGTAAACCCTGACATGATAAGCAAATCCAGTAGTATGTCACATAGCTCCGAATAAATTGTGACATTAAATTAACCAAAGTAACACGAGTAACGAGTGAGCAAATGGAATACCACAGACTAACAAAAGAATGCCTAAATGCATGTCGTACCTCCCCACCGTGAGGCAGACGCAGTTCAAAGGGGAGAAACGAGGACAGAAGCCGAGAGCAGAACCGTGTTAAGCTAGAAAAGAGAGGGGCTGGGCACCCACGCCGCGAGCCTACCTGTACAACTACACAACCCGCACGTTTAAGCGTCAGGCTTTTTCGCGTCTCAGGTATGTCAAGGACACCCCCCAGCCCATGTTAAAAGCTAGAGCCCTCCAGAAAAGCAGTATAGATCTTACGATAACACAAAAAGGGCCACTACCACCCGCAAGTTTTAGCGTGAGACTTTTTCGCGTGTCTGTTACATTAGGATCACTCCCCAGCCCATGTTAAAAGATAGAGCCCACCAGAAGAGCAGTATAGATCTCACGATAACGCTAAAAGGACCACACTAGCTGCAGGTTTTGGCGTGAGACTTTTTAGCGTCTCTGTTAGGTTGCAAACTTTAAAAACATTGTCCCACCACGGAAAGTATAACGTTTCCCATTGGATAGACAGAATTTTGGTAGGCGGAGCGTAAGGTTAACATTGAGACCCTGATTGGTCAGATGAAAACATAGCCAGATAGTTTTTTTAAGCTAACTTCGGTAAATTGTAGTAAGGAGAAGTTAGAGAGTTGGTTCCGAGACGGCGAGCTGGACGGCTGGTGCGCCGGCCGCTGTCGCCCTGACGCTGCTTAAACACCGACTAGGTAATGAACGCACGCGATGCCGCATTTTTGAGCGCATAAGGCTTCACTCAGAACTGCAGAAGTCTCATCTGCTACACCCCCTTTTTGCGTAATACTAGTGTCGATCTTAATTAAAACTCATGGTGTTCACATTTGCCACTTGAAGAAAAGATCTGAACCGCGATGATTTTTCTTTTATATAGTTATTGAGAAGCCACATCAGCCACTGTAATTTACGACAAGTTAGATAAGTTATTGAAGATAATTGAGGGTCACTGTAGACCATTTTGATAGTTTTCTCTTTTGTGAAACTTAATTTAAACATAGATTATAGATGTGATATGGCATAGGTCATCCTTCGATCGCTTGTAGAACTTGGAAACCCATTTAGGGAATATTCGTTCACATTTTTGTTGAACGCTGTTGGTTTTTACCATCCTGTATTAAAACATTTCCTTTTATCAATAGTGCAATTTATAAACGATGTTTTGTGATTAAAATAAACTACCAATGGTAAACTTAACTGATTTTTCGACGTTTTTTCACCAGCTAACTAAAAATAGGAAAGCCTTGAACCCTTTCCACTAAATTTAGTTAGCATTAAGATTCTTTTACAGGGAGTGCAGTGGAGCTGACGCTGAGATCATTAAGCATTTGATTATATCATAGCTAGTCTCACTGAACTCTTCTGAATTCTACATGTCATGTGTGGTCTGGCGTCTCCTTACCAGCAACGGGTCCCAGGTTCAAACTAGTTAATTCCCTAAAAAACACACTCAGAGCGTCGTTGCGCGAAAGTGGTAGGGAGACACGATATAGCACAATCAGACACCACCATGAATGTTTAGAATCATAGTGCTGTGGCACACGTTTGTCTAGAAACCAGCTAGAATAAGACAAACTTTGGAAGCACTAGTAACAACACCACTTAACCAAGCTGTACATCATGCACTCACGAGGCCCACATCTAACAAACCATATGTACCAGTAAAAATAGCAATTATTAGCGTAATTATGTTCTGACTTCGAATGCACTTTAGTGAGGTCACAACGGCAGTGCGTATCTGCATTTTATTTCGTCGCAGACGAGTTACATGATGAAATTGTGACCGTTTTCTACGTTATAAATTCTGCTGCTTTATCATCTAGGATGCTTGGTCTTTCAATATTTTTGAGCCGTTAAAGTCGAAGCTTTTTGCGCTAAATTTGTGTTTCATATAACTGCAAGTTAATGAATGATGTGATTTTACCAATGCAGCTAGTTTTTTCAATGGCTTAGTCCTGTTGTTGCAGCTAGCTTTCAACTCTTTCTTATCCATGCTGCTTTCCACATGAATGCACGTGACACCCTGATATCTATTAGGGATTTATTCAGTTCGTGTCCGCTAGGCAACACACTGTCTCATACCGGAAAAGAAAGCGTTGACGCATTTCATAAACTGCGCCTCCTAATGATCCATCAGCGCCTATTGTTTTTAATTATACTTAATTACGTGGATCGGAAGCTGCGATCATATAGGACAGGAGCTGTTAAATTTTCAGTTGAAGCATTTATCATCAAAATACGCAATTATCGAAAGCAGAAGCTCTGAGGCAGGGGGAAGGTGTGGGAACAACGAAGTAGACCGGGAGAACCCACGCAACCTATCTCGTATGTCATTGATCTGAATATTGTAAACAGGATCCGTAGTTGGCTGTGATGTGATTTTTATTTACTCGTGTGATTAGCTAATTCCGCTACCTGCGTACATCGTCATGTACAAGTACCATTTTAAACACCTCACATTAAGTTAAAACATTTTTGCACAAATTTATTAAAGCCACATGGTAATTACCAACTGCTGGCAATTACCATGTGGTTGTCAGAATTTTATGCACCAATGTTTTACCTAAATGTGAGGTTTGTAAAGTGGTACTTATACATGGTGACGTATTCAGACAATGTAGCGCTTTTCCATGATTGTTTTACAGCGGCTTGACATCGCAGGTACTCGAAATTTGCTAATCGCTTGATTAAAAAAAATCACATTACAGTCTACTACAAACGATGTTTATCTAACATCTGGAGGCTGTGGATTTCGAAAAATACAAAATTTGATGTAAATATGATTGTTACAACCGAAACTACATAGCCTACCTAGTTATATAAACCCCGTCTAGGCGTTAACGGATTTTTACATTTTGTTTTTTGTTTTGTTTTAATAAATTAGGCAAAGGGTGCTTCCTCCGTTCTTGATAATCTTAGGCATTAGTAAGAACAGTTTTCGTTAAATCATCTCTTATCAACAGTGAAAAAAATCAGTCCCATTGAAGGATGAAGATGGAGTGGCTTCTGATGTTATTTGGCATTCGCTGAAAAAAGAATTCCGCAAAGGTTAAGCTAAAAATGTTTGTACTGACCTGTGAACATTGCTTAATCCATTACGATGTAATTTTTATCTCTATAAATATATCCATATTTTAAAATGTTTGCACGGTGTTTTTGCAATAGTTTCACTTCTCAGCAATTCGTATGGTAGACCAATTAACGGATAGAATTAACTAGATTTTTTTTTACTCTGGCACAAGTAAACTTTATCATGATTACAATACTATAGCGTGACTTTTTTTAATATAATGGATGATACTGTGTTACCTCACTATCACCATTCAGCACTGTGGTATGCAAAGTGACGTCTTGTTGCACCGCTATTAGACCGTTACATAGCGTTCCGTGGACGTCCACCTTAATAGTCGCAAAGTCTGGGCTACCATGCGTTGCGTGGTCTATTAGTTACCCTAGGTCATCTATTAGAGCTTGAACTTGACGGATATGTTTGAATTAATGTATGGACTGACAGTTACTTGCCTGTGACGTGTCAAGGTGAATATGACTTTTGACATCGCGGTGATATTTGCCAGTTAGGGGATGTCGCTGGCCGCATAAGCGTTCACTTCATTCACTTCACGTAATTTAACACACGCATGAGATGCTAACCACAGTAATTCATAGTGTGTTGCATCAAGCCTATGACATTTTCGCTAAAAAGCAGCGAAATTTCTATTTAGACGTTGGTGGTACCTACAAATAACTCTCGCTAGGAAGTTCCGTCAGCTGTCAATTGATGGCCCTGGCTTGCAGGACTAAATCACTCTGCCGCTGTTTCAGGACCCGACCTGACGTTTAAGTGAGGCACACCGGCTGCACTGCGATGCTCACCATCGTTCTCTGGTTTGTTTTATGCATAAAGTCTCCCCGTGGATCGTCCGTTAAGTTGCTGTTTACGTTTTCCTTCCCATTATTAAATTTTGAACTAACTTGTACGCAGTTGGATTGACCCGCGGTTTCTTGCGTTCACCTTCGGTTGCACGTGTTTTCCCGCAGCCAATGCTAATATCAGATTCACGTCCACATTATTGATGCTCAAAGCTACTTTCTTTCTCCATTCTCATGTGAGAATTGATATATCATATTTTCACTAGTACGGGAGCGTTCATGTGTTGCGTGGGCTCTCCCAGCCTACTTCGTTGTTCCCACACCTTCCCCTGCCTCAGAGCTTCTGCTTTCGATAATTGCCTGTTTTGATGATAAATGCTTCAACTGAAAATTTAGTAGCTCCTGTCCTATACGACTGCAGCTTCCGATCCATGTAATTGAGTATAATTAAAAACAATAGGCGCTGATGGATCATTAGGAGGCGCGGTTTATGAAGTGCGTCAACGTTTTCCTTTCCGGTATGAGAAGTGTGTTGCTCAGCGGACATGACTGTTTACTTACAGGCTATAGCTAGAAAATTACTCATACGCCCCTTTCGACGTTACAGGTGCCTGTCATTCTTCCTCGTGACGAAGCCTTCCCGGAGCGGACGTGACAAGATATCCACCTCTGATCTCAGTTCACACGTTTTGTTATATATTTTACTGTACAAATTTTATTTTATTATAGATTACATTTTGTTATAAATTTTATTTGATTTTATTAATTTAATAAATTTTGCTTTTAACTTTGTGTGTTTTATTTATAATTACACATTTCCACCACTGATCGTTGTCTGTCTACACCTTAACATGAACCTGATCTACATGATGTAATAACGTGAACAAGAATCCGGCTTCCGAGCAGTGGGAGAGTTCATTAGAAATTTATATGGACTGCATTTTTTATTTCTGTGTAACGTAGAATAGTTTCAACGCTTATGTCTAAGTTGTATCAGTTACCTGTCACATAAACATGATCGGTTTTAAAGGTTTTTGGGATACATTATGAACTAACTAATGAATACAGACTTCGACAAGTTTGGTCATGTACAAATGCATCAGTCGTGCTACCTATGATTATGACTCAAACCTGGAAAATGAAGGACTGACTAGGGTTTCCCATAATACTGTGCATGAATACACATGTAGCAATGGTGGTGTGCACATCGACATTTTCGGATGGAGTCTAATTTCGCGTACTATGACAATAGGTCAGTCTACAACACAGTTCCCGAGGCCAAGGAAACGATCTTGTTATAATCACAATTTTTCCTGCATTATTTCAGTGCGTACAGATTATTTTCAGTCGACAAAAGAGTTACTCAGAGGACACTTCCGAACCACATAAGCGTATCTTTCACACAGGAAGCTGCGTAACTTATCGTCAATGAAACAGTTTGTACCGTATTCCTGCTGTTGGCTGACTTGCTTTGTTTTCCACCCGCTAAGTCACGCTTCCATTCTACGGCTGCAAGATGACATAATTGCCTTACGTTTCCGACTGTAATTCACATGTATCTTAGAATAGTTAGTTGTTAATGTGATTTAAGTACCCATGTGGTCACAGAGATTGAATGAACATTACGTGTATGTTCTATGGGAATCTGCTGAGCGAAACGGAATTTGTCCAGTAGTGAAATTATTTTTAATCGAAGTCTGGTACACCCAAATTTTTACAATAATTAGAAGAGCTAAATGTCACGAAAACTTAAGTCTTTCAGTTAACACACATTCTTCATAAGTAAGATTAAAAATCGTTACTGGAGAGTACTAGTGTAATTAAAGATAACACACAGAAACAGAAATAAATTCAGTAAGTATACATGCACTTTGCGTCTGTAGGGAATACTCATTCCATTAGTGTGACAGTGAAACTAAATACAAATGAAATCATATTAACTCATTATTTCAGGCGTAAAAGTTACGAATCTGTTGTCTTAAACCTAGATAACTTGACATCGTTAATGTTTATTTTGAAGGAATTTTTTTAAGCTATATTAAGAGATCTTCAGTAAGATTTGTATGTCATGATCTATTAAGAACCTGCGAATATGAGCCACTAGAATACGCGTTATCTTGATGTCATTGCACTTTACGTGTTGCTATATTGAGTACGTTGAGGCAGTGGCCACGTAGCTACTTATTAAAAGATAAGTAATGTGACATACGCGTGTCCATATACTGTAGAATGTGCGCTCACATACAGGAACATTATTGAACAAGCTAAGTGTGTCACTGATACAATGTACTTTATTCTCTGTCGTAATTAAACGTTACTTATCAGGATAGTGATGGAATATACGTGACATTGACCTTTCACGTATGTAATTGCTTAATACTGTACAGAAGGCGACAATGAGCGGGAGAAAGAGCTTAATCCTATTTCGGAGTGACACGTCTGACACATAGATCACATTACAAGAGTATTGTATTGGAGTGGGGACCTAGAAACGGAGAGGCTTCGTCCCTGCCGTAGGGCTCAGTGATTCACATCCCCACAACAGGTTATAGCAGTCCACTCATCTCAACGATGCCCACATCGAACCCACTGTTATTGTGCGGTTCGCCCCCGGAACCCGCCCCTCCCCTCCTCCCCCTCCACACACACGTTTGCTTTTAGGAGTGGTGGTTGTAGAGAGAGAGAGAGAGAGAGAGAGAGAGAGAGAGAGAGAGAGAGAGAGAGAGAGAGAGAGACTGTGTGGGGGGGGGGGGGGGAGGGGGAGACTGTGCTGCAATCTGCGACATAGTGTAACTGAGACGAAGTAAAGGGAACCAGTCCGCATTGGCCGTGGCAGATGGAAAAGTGCCTCAAGAACCATCCAGAGACTCGCCGGCACACCGGACCTCGACACTAATCCACCGGATGGATTCGTACCGGGGACCGGCACGCCTTCCTGCCCGGAAAGCAGCGCGTTACACCGCATGGCTAACTGGGCGGGCTGACATTACAATATTTTACAATTTCTGTATAGCGTCTTTGAATTTAAAATGTGTGCTAACCACTATTTTCGTTTTGAAAGTGAGATTCTGACAACAGCCAATGACATTTAGTGGCTGCTCATGGATCACACCCTTCAGAGCGTTAACAAATACCACTTCGAACAATTAAACTTCACAAATACATGATGTACTTCCCCTTCCTTTCACTTTTTGTAATGCCAGAAAAGCGGCAGAGTGCTGTCCCTTTTAGATATTTCATCATATAGACGTTAAGCGTATCCGATACCTGGATTAGTTGAGCAGTATGGATGGGTCAGGATTTCACTATTTTCTGATTTCATGTTTGTAAGGGAAGTTTCACGTCTTAAATAGTGCTTTGGTTATGTATTTTAATACGTAACACGTAAGACCGGAATGTGTAAACCAAACGACATCAGAGGAAGACCTTCGAAAACTCTCAGTTTAGTAGTTCTATCACTTTGGTTGAAATATCATTGCTGGAAATAATTTGTAAAGGAACGTTAAGGAGTGTTGCGCACGCAGCTACACCTCTTGTCTCATGTTTTTGTGTGATTCTTGTCAGAACACACGTTAAAGTGGATGCCCCGATATGCCGAGAGAGCCGTGTTCCCTGCTGCTGGAGTGTATGCAAACCCTGGACCCTGCCTGCACGTAGTGTTGTGGGACTCGTGTAGCTCCCAACTGGGAGACTCAACCGCTTTGTGAACAAGCCAACATTCGTACAATGTACAACAGTTGTACATCGCATTTTACCACTAGATAAAATAACCAGCGTGTTACAATACACGAATACATAAGTAAGTCACTGTTGTGCTTCTGATTTTATAAAACTACAATATTTCAACCTTCTGAAGTATGTAATCGTGTACCACTAAGAACAGTGAATTATTGATGCAACAGAGACATAAAAATTGTGTGATTGATCGTACAAATTCATCAGTCCTTTCATGTGACTGGATGTAACTAATTATGTGTCGACTGATTATAGTTGAGTTGCGTGAATGTTTTTTACACCAATGGATTTGAATTACTGGTGCAATTTGTCATAACGTCCATCTGCAGTCAAGCAATTGACATCTTATTTGTATTACTTTCACCTGCAAACCTAGGCGAATATAAGGGTAACATTTCTAAATTATGCAAGATTTTTTCAAAAATTTGCTTTGTAAAAACAAAAATTGGAACTGCTGAAATACTGAGCTTCTTGGTAACAGGCGTTTGTTTTGCCCCTGGCGTGTTCACAATGGCAAATGTAAGTACTTCATTTAAACTCAACGTGGCTGCCACGTTACTAACGCAAACATAGGGACATACGACGAAACTATAGCTACCTAATAAACAACTTATTCAGACTAATTAAAAAAACAATGTAACTGAGGGACAAAAAGAGAAGTTACTGGTTTTAGTAGGACGAAACATTAAAACCATGAGTCAAGTATGACAAAAACATTGATCAGAAGCTCGTATTATTTGACCTGCAGAGTGCAGCCTAAGTTTGGTATTCTTAGTAAGCAGCGCTATCCACAGAACTTGCCTTCAGCTACATTACCCCACCCATGCTTCCCAGTCATGCACTGCTCCCAAATAATAAAATTACAGCTACCTGATTTCCACCCCCATCGACTTCCACGCCCCATCTGACATGCTAAGATTTGATCAAACCATCCCTCCATGTAATAGTGAAATTAATCTAAATAGCAAATATCTTCCAAAGACACATACGCAGGTAACCCACTTGTCAAAACTATTTCAGGAGCACATTCACTTTCAGACACACTCATGACCTTTTCATACATTTAGGAGTTCGGCATCAAAAATCCTTCCCAAATGCTCTCTTCATAGCATCTCAATAAGCTAATTATTATTGCATGCTCCCGGACAAGAAGTTTTAACTGAAAGCTTTGATTACCAGAAGAATACACGTAATTAGAGGCCCCCGCCCACTTATCAACCCAGCGACGAGAATATTAACAGAAATCGTTAGTGTTTTCTTAAATAATGTCGAATACAGTGGAACCATCCAATTTTGCATTAACTTCAGCACCAAGTCTCCTTGGTCCTCGCTCGAAACCTAAATTACCAAAGAGACCAAACTCAAATTAATAACCTCAAAAAAGCACAATAGGTGTACACTGCTATCCGCTGTATCCTCTTCTCTACCCCTCCATCCCACTCATCCCCCCTTCAATTTACAGAGAGAATGTTAGACACTGGGACTACACAAGCGTCCCATTCCAGCCATCTGCTCTGACCCATGACGTCGTCAATGTGGCGGAAACGACCATTCTCAATGCCTCCAGCATGGCGCTTATGACGGCACAATATAAACACGAAAATACATATAAATACGACAAAAATATCGGTCTCCAAAAATATCAAACTAACGGGAAAACCGCGGCAATTTAGGGTTTGTGGGGTGGGGTCAAGCTAAATATAAACACGGGACTACGCACACCACAATCCCAAACACACAAAACATTGAAAAAAAAACACGAAAAAAAATACGAAATTCATTCACACCCACAAAATCTACGCTAATCTGTCACTTTCCTTGACCTAGGTAGCTGAACTGGAACTGTCGATACCACAAAGAAAACACCCACTACTACAAAAATAGGAATCTGACATCTCTTAACCTATATAGCTCAACCGGAAATATCGAAGTCACAAAACGAACACCTAAAGTAACAACTGGAATCAGATGCTTCCCTTAACTTATATAGTGAACCACAGCTGGCGATACCGAAAATGATACACCTGTGATAAATAAAACCAATCCCACAAGACCTCAATACCCAACAAAACATTATAACCCACGAGCTATAGACACAAAAAACAACTACATACCACCATCAAATTCCGGTGCTACACACTAGGTTGGCCACCCCAGTGAACCACACTAAAAAGCTCCCCCCAACCAGCCAAAACCTACGAAACACCCCCCCCCCCAAAAAAAAACCGCCAACAAATAAAAACCACAAAATAAATGAAACTCAGTCACACATTACAACTGAAGCACAGCTGCAACAAAATAGGTCCTCTCCAAAAAACCAAGCCCCTACCCCCCCCCCCCCCCCACACACACACACCATCCACGTAAATCCACAACCATTACCCACAACCGATCTGGGGCACGTTGTGCAATTTTACAGTGTGTGGAGGAAAAGTTGTTTGTAGCTACCGTAACACGGCAAGTCGAGTTGTACAAAACGTTTGTGTGCCATTTCCTATTTCAAGTTACGTACAAGTAGGGTACACACAACGAAACATACGGTAATTTTAGCAGATAACACATTCGTGATACGTAGGATAAGAGTTGGACCAGTACGAGGCATATTTTCTCATCAGCCGATACAGTCTTATCCCCATGCAACGATGGGAAAACATAGAATTCAAATACAAGAGGAAGACATTCAAGACAAATGTTAATTCGCATACCTCATGTGAAGATTACAGAGCCGAAGACGCTTCGCCAGACATACATCAGACAATCTCCCACAGCAGTCGCAGGGTCTGGCATCAGCGAGGCTCTGCCGATGGTATCCCAGCTGGTCTACACACGACAGGCGCGTAGCAAGGCTTATGCCAGGGCGGTCATCTCAACACTGCACTGGCCAATTTTCACAAAAAGCACACGCGTGACACAACATAGGCGCTACAGAATAGTGAGGCAGCGCAGTAAATCGGCCTTTGCCTGGAAACCACATGCACTGTGAGATTCGTTTGTAGCTGCAACACTCCCACAGACGCTTTAGTTACTCGCAGTAGGAAACTGGAATGCAAAATTACGGACACGCCTACACTCACGATGAAGGGCGGCAAACTCTTTGGCGGCAGCACAATACAAACAGACGCGAACGCGGCGCAACTGACGATTCCCCATCGTGACAGACAGCGGGAAAACACCGTCTACTGTAGATGGCCGATGATTGGCAGCAATCCACCAATCATCGACGCTGCAGGATGAATACAAAGGGCACTACAGATGCACCAATCGACAGAACGACAAACTGGGCATGTGCAGGCGTTTTGGTCAATCGACCGACCTATTTTTGCCGTCGGGTGGTCGGTCGAGTATGACCACCCGACAGCCAAGTACACCACCAACACTTGTCTACGTGCGTGGAAAACAAAATACTCGAAATGGTAAACCAGTTTGTTATTTACTCAGTTCGTTTTCAATGTGACAAGGGGGCTCCATAATTACTAAGTTAAGTCGGTCGAGACGTGTGTAGACTGCACAAGGAATTGGTCGGTCGGTCGTTTGGTGCGGGTGTGGGGCTCTTAACACGTTGACTGCCATGTCGCCTTCGGCGGCCACAGCAGAACCGCTCACTTAATGTTGTGTGGCTGGCCTGGCCTGACCTGCCTGACGCTGGATCATGGGTCAATGAGCGTGCGGCGGTAAAAGTGTTAAGGGAGATCGGCGTTTAACAGGCAGTCGACAACAGAGTCACAAGAGATGGGTCCGAAACTTGCGTTGGACGAATATGTGAGTTTGACAGCTGAGTTTGTGGTGTTGATTAGCGCCAGTGGGGTGTAGAATTCCGACTCCGGCTGTGCGCCCCTCAGGCAGGCACTGCGTGGGTGGGACGTCGGCGCTTGCTTCTACTGGTCGGCCGCACGGCCAATGGCGGCGCCCTCCGTCTGACGTCACAGCCGGCCACGGGCTACCTTGTTCTCTCCTGCGCCGCCCTGCAGGCGTGTAGCTGTCCCAGTGGTCCGCAAGAGGCTGCTGTGTGCAAGGGAGAGGATCTATAAACTTGACTTAAAATAGGTGAATCTAACATCACGGATCTATAAAAAGTCGTAAATACTCACCAAAAGATATTAAGATGACTTCGGTCACCACATTCCAAATACTAAATCGATATGCCGTTCGTTTGACCGAGCGGTTCTAGGCGCTTTAGTCCGGAACCGCGCTGCTGCTATGGTCGCAGGTTCGAATCCTGCCTCGGGCATCGATGTGTGTGATGTCCTTAGGTTAGTTAGCTGTAAGTAGTTCTCCAAGTCTAGGGGGCTGAAGACATCAAATGTTGAGTCCAATAGTGCTCAGAGCCATTTTTACTCCCAAAAGATAGTAAGATGTGTTCGGTTCCACATTCCAAATTCGACACCGATATGGTGTTCTTGTCGTGGGCGACATTGTTCTGCACAAAGCCCAGTGTGTGGATCCATTCGCAGATGCCCGTGAACCTGCTGAAAGGAAAAGACATAACCAGGGAATAATGAGAAAGTAAAAAAGAAATCCAGACAGAAGAAACACAACACAACTAACGAAAATTCACGAAAAGATATCAGAAATAGGGCTCGTTAACCAGAATTGACCAATTGACCTATACAGGTCAATTCTAGTTTCCGATTCCCAGAATTTTTATTTTCCAAGTTTTGGAAGGGGGTGTCTGCAGTGTTCTATTATAGGGTTCTTGTTTTTGGTGTTACTTTCTGAATACTACTGTTGTGGCGTTAAGTGCGTACAGCACATTGATCGAGAAATGTCGTGCATGATATTACTGTCATTTCTACATTTCGTTCCTTTTCGTGATTCTTATTAGATGTGAATTATGTAAGGATTTAACTTTTGTCTCGCTCCTATGGGAAAGCAAAAACACGAAAACTAACAAATCTTGGAAATTACAACTAGACCTCAGCTATACAGCTCAAGTGCAGAGACATGACCCAAAAAAATTAACCCAAAAAGAAATAAAGAAACATACTTAATGAAAAGCCACAAAAAATAACGAATCGTGGAATGGGAACTGTAGCTGACCCATATGGCTGTGGTCTTGGGTTTCTGGATAATCTCATCCTTGGAAATCGATCCACATTCCGAAAAGTGCAATAAAATATTTATGAGAACCACGATCATACATACGATTGCTACTTGATTCACTCGCAGATATTTAATCTGTGCCCTTAGGCTCCTGCGTAACCACACTCTTGGAAATCGCTACATGTTTGCAATAAACACATGTTTTATGCACAGAGATGCGATACTGATGCTCATTTTTGTTATACTACGCGACAGCTTCGCTCTAAGCGGTCAGCAAGCTACACTTCTGGATACGACACTGGATGGTTGTGAATAGTATTGTTTGCATTTATTTGTAATATAGTTTTTAAGTGGGAGACCACAAAAATCGAGAATAACTATAAAATGGCAGTTCATTTGTTTTTCTTTAGTTTCTTAAGGAACCTGGGAGGTACGAAATGGTACATCACAGAACAGTTTACTTACAATTCTCTTGAACCTGCAAATATTAACTGAATGACGTCGTTTTCTTTTAAGAACAATAAAAAAATGCCTTGTTAACAGTAGAAGACCTCACCTTTTGCAGAAAGACGTCTTTTATTTGCTCAACAACTGAAGTTTTCTTCACTCCACTTCTGGTCAAATCAGAGGATATGAGACACAGGACACTTGTATGGAATGCAGTATCTGTATTACTGAACGTATCAAATAAGCTATCACAACTGCAGCGAAAGGGAAAACAGCACAGACGAGATAATATTACATTAAAAGTAATAAAATGTTTCGCAACACAGAAGAACCCAATTCCAATACTGTTGCTATATCTTAGCCACAAACGGCAAGAATCATCAGCTCATTCGCTTTTGAAACCAAAATGCTTACATTTACAAAATTATTCGTGCACTGGAAAGTGGAGTGAACTGTAAGAATGTTACACCTAATACAAAATCATTGCGAGTCAAGGATAGCGCCTATTATAATAACAGAAAATAACAGAAGTATATGGTCCTAACGCATGAGATACGAGTTTATTTTGTTTTGATTTCAGCGGTATGAGGTGCTATTATACGCATACTTTAAATTGCTTCTTCACAGAATAAATTGTAGTTATGGCTCAGAATCAAATGAGATTCAACTGTTTTCACATTTATTTCATTATTATTCATGTCTCTCGATAATTTTAATAACTCTTGGACCGCTAAAATATAATAATTATGTACCTATTTCGTAAATTAAGTAGAAAAATAATTGAAAACAAACGTAAATCTTATGGCTACTTTCACGTCGCTAGGAGCGCTAGTTTAGTTACAACTGTCACATGACAACCATTTTCGCAGTAGTGTTGTCACGGCTGTGTATGTTAGGCTGTGGTTTACGTCGGTCACTAAGGCAACCCCAAATAACATTTAATAACAGCCTTCTTACGACCTACGTCCGTACTCTTACATCCTTCGCACCGTTAACTCATGATGTCACACAGGACGTCACCGCTCAAAGCTTATAGGTGGGATCGGACACTAAAATTAACACGGCCTGAAATTAATCTATAAACGAGTCCAAAAGTTATTGTAACATGTATTATTTCTTACCGATGTTCCATGGAAGTCGTGTGTTTCTAAACAACATGGAGCTGTACTAACCATCTCGAGAATTATCTAAGCGAGCGAATGCGGCCGGCATTTGACACAGCAGTTTCGTAGGAAGATTTCTAGTTTATAGTTGCCCGGTCTTCCTGCAGTCACAAGATTCACGAAATTAATGTTTCTTCTATGCCCTTAAAATAGTTATAAATAGTTGGACGACTAATTTGCATAATTAAATTACTGAGTCATTAAACATACACGAATGCGACAATTAATGTTATGCACCCGCCGAAAGTTGCAACCGATTCGCTGTCTGTTTTTTTGGCAGAAATAAGATGCTATCTGCTGGCTCACCAGAGTCTGCTGTCACTTCCCCGTGCTCTTACCGCGTTCCACAGTTTCTTTAAGACCGCCACATGTAGACACGAACTGTCGTCTTGCTCGCCATTCGGCTCGTCTCATACCGTTGCTAAGCTACGGAATGGGCCGCTGGAGAGATCCCTCTATTGTTGCTAACTGCGTCACGACGCGATTTCTCTTGTCTACGCTAAGAGTGTACGAGGGCAGTTACCACGGTAGCGATGGTAGCATGGACGTAAATGGGCTGTGGTATACTGGTCTACCCCAACCAAAATAAGACTACCAGGGGAAAGAAACAAATAAGCAAATATTAAAACAGGAGGAAAAACTGGATAGAAACTGTAAAATCGATCAGTCAATACGAATCTTCAACGAGGTTAAAGTAAAGCAATCAATTATGTTCATTTCATTATACGTCTCTAGTTCCGTTACACTAAACGGAGGTGCAAATCTCCATGCTCATGGCACAAATCAGTTCATGATATTAACACAAGGAAAGTTAATAATAGATAAATTTTACACGAGCTCCTGAGTACAATCTAGCGTAATGAAAAGTTGAAATACAGAAATCTGCTTAATTTTTGTCCTGGAACTCTCCGAGAGAATAGAAGTGGTGAGCCACGAAAAATCATCTTAGACCGAAAAGTACATAGATTACTGCTAATATTTTCTTTTTTTTTTTAAATTCATATGATTGCTTATTGCAAATAAAAAATACTGCACGTTGTTCTGTTCAAGAATCAAGGAAGTGTCATAGAAATGCAGACTGCATTTTTCCCTAATATTAAGTGACCGAACGCTGTTAATTCTTGGAAATCAGCTCGTGTTGTTGACAACACGTGACGTAAAAGAAAATATATTTAGAAGGGCGAGTCTCAGAACTCCCAGACTCTTGAGCATTGGTCGACCAGAGTTTCGTGAACTTATGCTACACTTTGCCCGAACTGCTCTTTCTTGAGCCAAAAATAATCTTTAATGGGATTATTTACACCAGAATGACGTATGTAATAAGACAATGAAAATAAGCAAAGTAGACTAATTAGGCTATCACTTATTTTAGTTTGCAAGTTGCCGGGGCTAGCAGTGTATTTAACACTAAATTCTTCTAGAATCTACATATGTAAATGATGCTCTAAGCCCCCCCCCCCCTATTCTAACTCCCACTTTTGCTGTTGCACATGGATTAAAAAGATACGCGAACTGACTGTAATCGACCCTGCAAGTGGAGTAGAAAAGAGTTTGGCAACTTCAATAATTTAATTTGATAAATAAGTTGAATAAAGGAAGGTTTCATTAACGTAGTGAGAAATGGTAGGGTTCCTCTACCGATTAAGAGAATGAAAGGTCTGTCCAAAATAACAATATGATTTATTAAGACTAAACACAAAATAATAAACAAAAACACATGAAACATTAAATAAAATATGGCGTTTCAGTCTTCAATCACTATTCTTTATTTTCCATAAATTGCCGGTTTCGGGCTAGCTGCCCATTTTAAGATCTGTTAGACAAAGTTAAAGATGTAATTAATAAGAGATACAGACAGTGATAGAAATATCTTAGCTCACAAAAAGAAATTTTGGAACGTATTAAATGCCAACATACCATATGTTGTTGTTACAAAGTAACTTGTCCGTACAGAACACACGGTTCACTGTCATAAGTAAAGTAAATTTCAATCTTAAAACATTATATCGCAGTTTTAAGAGTAACGTGATTGGTAACAGTAAAATTGCCTTCTACTATAACAATTGTGCATCTGTTATTATTTCACCGTATATATAACTGGTGAATATTCTTTTTAATAAAATTCGATACAGGGAACATTGCAGTCACAGTAATCGAACAGCATTTGTAACACATGTAAAAGAGAGTAGACATGAAGTGAGTAATATAAATGAACAAATTGAGGTGCTACATAAAGCTCCAAAAAATCTCTATCTCAACGTGCTCGGAGAGATTGAAATATACGCAAATCAAAGAAAAACCCCAGGCCTACTCCTAAACGAGCAAAGTGATTTTATGCACAGGCATTATTATGAGATTTTTAAAGACCTGTTTTAGGTTTACTCTTGTGTGAAACAGCACGCCCCAGGAGGAACCAGGTGCAGCGGAACGGCCCTCAGCGTACTGGCGGCGAGGTGAGTTGGGAGCGGCGGAAGAGGACACGGCGTGGCGTTGTATACGTTCTGACGTAGGGAAATCCACTCCACCACCAATCAAAACAAAGAAGAGGAAACGGACGTTTTCAGAAGAATATCTACATTTTAATTATATTTTTTGATTCTTTATAAAGAAATTTTAAATTAATGTAAATTTTTCGTTTCACGGTCCACTCAAAAAGATTATTCATATGTTATTTCCTTAAAAATTGTTTTATTAAAAAGAATATTCGCCAGTAATATATACGGTGAAATAATAACAGATGCACAATTGTTATAGGTAGAGGACAATGTTACTGTTACCAACCAGTTTGTTCTTAAAAACTGCGATATAATGTTTTAACAGATTGAAATTTACTTTACTTATGACAGTGAACCGTGTGTTCTGCACGGACAAGTTACTCTGTAACGACAACATATGGTATGTTTGCATTTAATACGTTCCAAAATTTCTTTTTGTGAGCTAAGATATTTCTATCACTGACTGTATCTCTCTTATTAATTACATCTTTAACTTTGCCCGAAACCGGCAATTGATGGAAAATAAAGAATAGCGATCGAAGACTGAAACGCCATATTTTATTTAATGAACGATCGCGGAAGTCCCAAATAAGACAAGCATGTCTAGTTTGGATAAACATGAAACATTTACAAAACATCAAATTGGCTCAAATTGGATACTCAAATAAATGCTGTGAAGGTGAATTTGCCCCTAAACTAGATTGTGACGTTTATGACGAAGTGGTATGTGGAATCCAATTCCTCGCAGTTCAAATCTTAAGAGAGACCCACAGCCAACCCAGCATTAATTACTGCTACATTAGTGAGAACTCGGACAATGAACACCCGTGACAGAATAAAGTTAGAAAAGACAAACAGGCGCCCCCTGCTGAGCTCTGGTTATCACCTAGCAAAATTGCCGTCTTTGCCGGTGCTGCGGACGTACATTACTAACCTGTCCTCTTAATTGCACGGACACGATCTAGCGTACTGGAGGCGATGGCTGGTTTCTTCGACGTCCCGTCCGTGGTGATGATAATGTCGCGAGTATAGTCCGAAACAAATTATCCTGGTCTGGTTGTTCCAGACTAAAGACTTCCTAGCAATACAAATGCGCCTCTGGGGGAGACGAAGAAGGCTCGCCACACAATCACTGACTGTACAGTGATTGATTTTAACAAGCGAAGTCACACAGTAACTCCGATACAGTCAACC
Source organism: Schistocerca gregaria (assembly GCF_023897955.1). NCBI lineage: Eukaryota > Metazoa > Arthropoda > Insecta > Orthoptera > Acrididae > Schistocerca > Schistocerca gregaria. The sequence continues at coordinate 102,724,206 of NC_064920.1, forward strand.
TATAGCCAAAACTGCTCAAGACAGACAAGATAGGCCTCTTGTACACAGAACGCTCAACTGCCAACTGTACTCGGAAAGTTACGTTGAAGTCGAAACTTCAGCAACTTCATCAAACAGTTACAATTAATTAAAAGTATATTACACAGCCAACGGAAGGCAGGCTGTCCAGAGCAGCGAGAGCTCAGTCTTGTAACCTGCTCCGACCGAAAAGCGAGAGCCGACTACCACGAGAGCACCCGTACAAGCCGAACACAGAACTTTCCCGCCCCCACGACAGTGGGCGTGGTTAAACGTTCCAATCAGCAACTCGAAAACCGGCGGAAAATTCCACTCTATTGCCGAAGCACTACCATTCCACCAATGGAGATTCTTGGAGCCAATTTCTGATTTTGCTACGTCACGGAGCCATGCCGTGAGCACGCCAATCACAGTTACGATTTGGCAGAACACGTTACATATGGTATGTTGGCATTTAATACGTTCCAAAATCTGCCCGCCAAGGCTGCTTGGGAACACAAGTCATTCCCACGCCTCGCTGGTAGCCCGCCAGAAAGTGTTTTCGCTAAGTTTGTGCGAAGTAACGGAATCTCTAGCCCAACCGCTCCTTCAGGCCGCTGCGGGCGTGTCTCCGCCGCTATTATATGTCGGCGTCTGGAAAGCATTCACTCGACTCCCTCACACCATTCGGCTTACCCTTTCAAGATCAGCAGAGCTCGCCTGTCACCGGACCACCCGGGTGACGAGAGACGCTGCGTGATAAGTCCGCGTGTGAAGGAATAGCAACTTTTCACCGCATGCAATTAGAGAGGAAAATCATAAGACAGAAATATGAGACGGGGCTTCTGCCACCTCTCATAGCCCCTACACCATTTTAGATTGTAATTGGTGAGCGGTTGGCTCACTTAGGAGCAAGGTAGTGAGTCAATCGCCCAAGAACAAACTTGCAAAGTGACTCCACATGCCGCACTCCATAAAAAAAAAAAAAATCACTGCAACTGAAAAATGCAGCTCATAGAGGGAGGATTATTTATGATATAGCCAACTTCACCTTCTTAATATGGAACTGTAACACTCACATCACACGTCCATACCCAGGGAGCCCCTTCCAATCAACGATTCACACAGACATTCACGCTCTAAATATGGCCCGGGCATGTGAGCCAAATATGGAGCAGTTTATTCTTTACAATCAGAGTTGGAGTGCTGCGCAATTAAATGCCCAAGACGTTACAACAATTTCAGTCATTAACTAACCTGAACTCAATCACACATTATAATATTTAAGTTAACAATCTCTTTGTGAGCTTTCAGAATCTAATTACAACCTCCGATTTATTCTGTCTCCCTGCAGCAAGAATAACCTTTACAAGATGTTCCCTGAACTGATGGTCCATTCACAACGACAGTGGTGGAATCTGCTTCAGTTTATGGGGATTTCAGGCACACTGTTTGCATACACACAACAAAAATTCAGAATACAAAAAAAATGGTTTAGAGAACAATACAGTAATTTGTAATTTGTGCACCCTACTCTATCACTTACATAATAATTACAGTGCAAATTCACAAACACATACAAGGTATAACATACATTACAAAAGCAACACTAGAGAAAGAAATTTAAGAAAAAAAAAGTTCATGGGGTGTCAAGTTGTGCTTGCACATTGCACAATGTTCACTACTGGGCTGAGAATGAGGCACTAAATTCACATTGTTAGAAATATTCGAAGCACTTCACAAATTCTTTGGTTTCTCTGAGGGGGTTGGTATGTTCAGTCATATGCATTGACGCACGTGGTTCCATGTCTTGAGCATCGGAGAGGGGCTTTTGGGATGGGGCCACAGTACTGACATCACATAGGGCTAAACGTCGGGTGTTGTTGCTACGTTGTTGCAACAGCAATAGGTAGTGCAGGAGCATCTGCAGTACGCTGTTGAGATTGCAGCCAGATCCACGCATATGATAACGGCAGTACGGTAGGAAGATATAGTGATAGGCTCTCCTCATGTCGATTAAATGTCTCTGAGGTCTACTAGTGGGGATGCATCACTAGTCCAGATCTCTTCTCTCCCTGGACAGTACTTTACGTTTCCCAATATTGGAGTTCGACGAGGGATGATGGCATGTGGAGTGACTCCACAAGTGTGTGAGGTCATCCAGACAGGATCGAACTAGGAGCGACGATTGCTACAACTGCTCTCTAATAGAGAGGAGAAGTTAGAAATGAGACAATTCATTTGTTAGAGTTTGTGGCACGATACTGCTTTGCGTATGCAGATCGACCAATGCTAGTGAGTTGTAAAAACCCAAACAGGTGAGTATATAGCGTCCCTTTCTGTCCTGAGGCACATGAGGCGCAGGTTCTGACACCATACGTGATCTTCTTCGTGTACTCACGACAACGTGGTCTGCCGCAGGGAATCCCTCCAAACGGCTGCCGCATCCGGGGAGCTAGCTGGCTGTCGCGTGTGGGTCGCGTGTCAGTGTCATCGGCCAGCCTCACTTTCGCTTGTGGCCCGGCGAGGATCCCGCCTAATCCCTCAGGTATACGGCCCGGCGACTGTCAGCTTGCAGGACCGGACGCTCCCGCGCCCTTCTCGTTAGGTGGCGCGCTGACGCTCCCCTTCTTGCAGGTAGCCGAAGACCTCTTGTTTTTGCTCCGGCTGGCCTCTGCATTGCCACGATACCCGTCATCTGCACAACTCTGACAAAAATCTTATGCCTAACTTTTTCCCATGACCTTCTGTGTTATAATAAATTTTCACAACGACACATTGATGGTCTGTCATTTCAGACACTCTTCTTTTACTTTTATAGTTATTAATCTATGGCTATCATTATAACAAAATCCTGGTGTATCTAATCTAGACATGGAAATAATTTATCTTGATATTTGTGTAGAGACCGATCTCACTATTGTATATGGTGTGTGACAACTGATGCTATGCATTGGATGAACAACTAAATGTGCCGGCCCGTACTAATGTTACTATTAATTATATAGATCGACAGTAGACGTGCTCAAGATTTAGCTACCATATGCCAACGATCTACATTCTATGGCTTTTGAATGAATTATGTTATTATGCAGGCTGAAGTTTTACTGTGCTATAAAGAACATGCAACGATTCTACTTTCGCTCGCCGGTCGTCCCTTCGTCTCGGGTCTGTGGTTTGGTGACCTGAAAAATAGCATCCGAACACCCGCACGCCAAACATTCCTACTTGTGTTGGAAAACCCCAACAATATTTATCTAGTTATTGTTAAATCCTAAAGTTTAACTTATCCTAGTATCTGGTACCTTTTTTTCATTTTATTTTATTTTTTTATACAATACTCTTTCATAATTCCTGTTACGCTGAGATGTCTCGCTGCTCGCCGCTATTGACGACAGTGATGTGAGCGCCCTACGACATGGCCTCCGAATTCTCACTACGCCTCACTGAAACTCCAGAGACTGGGTTAGCCATGGCTACACAAGACAAATTTCTAGTTGCAACTTGTTTTTCTATGTGATGTGGTTTTCGCGATCAAAGCGCCCCTATCCAGAGGCAATGTAATATGACCAAGCCAGGACTGGTTCCTGTTGAGGATTGCGTCGCCCACCACACACCAGCTACACAGTATGTCACCCATCTCCAAGTATAGTTCCTTGGTTACTCATCTGTGACAGTCACAAGCAGCACGCTAAATCCCCAACCAGTACATTGGCATGGTAGGCTTTATGCCAGCATTTCTACCTTCTACGGCACCATTGGAGTCAAATGCTCACAGGTTTACAGCGACTTGCAAGACAACGATGCTGGCGCATCACTGTAAAAACAATACTACCCATATTCAACTTCGAAATCTCGCAATATACCACAATCCTGCAGTGCACTGACGCGTGCCTGCAAGCATTGGTATGAACGTCTCACGAACTGGTTGTGGGCGCTATGGAGCGTATCACGACTTCTCAGAACGCTTCTAAGAGCACGTTCTTGTGTGCTCCCGTTTGTGCGACATCTCCTCACTCATCATTATCCCTCAACATGGACACCAGACAGGAAAGGACAAAAACATTGCTCATGGAAAGGTAGTGTCTCCTACTCTATCGACATAGGAAGTCGCGAACATAAACAAAAAAGGATTGCAGCAGTAAATTCTTATGCGAGACAACGCAGCGTGTTAATACTTTAGCAATCTTAATCTATTAATGCAACGATTATTGCCCCCCGAAGAAAGGTTCATATATTTGCTATTCTACTATGCACACCAATTACACTACTATTATAGCAAGGTTCATGTATTTGCCCATTCTACTATGTACACCACTTACACTACTACTATTCCACGAACTCCTTTATGTGAGGGATGTGGTGGAGTCCTATGGACTTCTTTCCTTTCAGCGTCTCCAATTCATAAGCATTGTGGTGAGCTGCTCTCCTTATACGGTACGGGCCGTTGTAAACAGAATGGAATTTTTGGCATTTCATTTTTTGTTTGTTAGAGAGTCGGAAAGACTTCACGAGCACACTTTGTCCAATTTGTAAGCTCCGCTGTCGGCACGTCTCTTCCTGACCTCTGCTGCAGCCGTATCCTCTTGAGAGCCAAATCCACTAAGGCTCGGTGCTGCGTTCGCGCCCTTGGCGGGAAGTTTACGACCTCGGTTATCATGTCCTTAGGAATCCGGTTTTTCAGAACTGTAATGGGTGCCAATTTTGTTGTCCCACAGGGTGCCTCATTGGTCACCTCCTGGGAGTCTTTAAGGAAAACGTCCCATGTCGTGTTCTGTTTGTTACAGTACAACCGGCACAAGTTTCCGAGTTCCTTAATAAATCGTTCTACAGCATCCGAGCTCGGATGGTGTGAAGATATAAAAATGGGATCAATTTCACATCGACGCAACGTCTCCTTCCATGTTTTTGTCTTAAACTGTGGCCCATTATCAGAAATAATTCTACTCACATGACCAACCTGTGGTAGGAAACCCCGGATTAGGGCTCGTGATACAGTTCGTCCTGTGGCCCTCTTCTGTGCCTTAAAGATAACGTATTTGGACGTTAGTTCAACAAACACTAATACGTAAGTATATCCTCTTCTTGTTCTTGGCCAAGGCCCCATCAAATCTGTTGCTGGTAATTGTCTTAATTTGGTCGGTACGATTGGGTATAATGGTGCCTGCATGCTCACAGTGGTATGCTTAGCCTTTTGGCAGTCTTTACACACCGACAGTACCCTCCGAATTCGACGCTCCATGTTTCGAAAGTAATACATGGTCCTTAGCTTGAGATTGCACTTGCGTGGTCCGAAGTGTCCATAGCTGAGGTGAGTATGCCATATAACCTTGTTTATTAGGTGTTCAGGGATGCATACCCCCCATTCAGTGTCAATGGCATAATTTCGGTGGAAAATTATGCCTTTCCGCAAGAGGTAGAACTGCCTGACGGTGGCGTGTCTTCTGTCTATCCTTTTCTGTTTCAATAACACTAGGGCAGGATCCTTGTCTTGCTCCTTCTTGATGTCCTGCATACTACAGGTAATAAAATTTTCAAAGGTTACTTTCTGCATATAGAAAAGGCAGTAGTGATTTTCCTCCAGATCTTCCTCCACGTTGTGCTCAAATCCGGTGACCGTGATAAGGCGTCTGGAATAATGTTCTGACTGCCGGGGATATATTCTATCGAAAAATTGTACTGCTGCAGATATGATGGCCACCTAATGAGCCGCCTGTGGTTAAGCTTTGCAGTCATCAGGAGCTCGAGTGCCTTGTGGTCTGTGCAGACCCTCGTCTTGCCACCAAACAGAAGGTATCAGAATTTTTCAAACGCCCATACAATAGCCAGCGCCTCTAACTCGGTTACTGAGTAATTCCTCTCACTCTTGGCTAGTACTCTGCTACCAAACGCAATTGTCTTCCACACCCTGTTTCCTTCATGTACATAGTCTTGGAAAACCATGACACCCAGACCTGAGTATGAACTGACCGTTACTATGCAAAGCTCTTCTGCTAAATTAGGGTGTGAGAGGATGGGTACTTGTAATAATGGGAATTTTAATGCTTTCCATTCGGAATCGGCCACCTCATCCCATTCCCAAGGAATCTTCTTTCCTGTAAGTTGATGCAACCTAGGACTGCTCAGAGTTTTGGCATGTATAAAGCGGTTGTAAAAATTTATGATCCCTAAGAACCCCCTTAACTGCTTATTTGTCGAAGGAATGGGAAACTTTTCAATCGCTTCGATCTTTTCGGGATTTGGCGCAATGCCCTCACCCGTGACGATATGTCCTAGAAATTTGACATGGGACGTCCCAAAATTCGATTTTTCGATACTGATAGTCACTCCGTATTCCTTGAATGTCGCAAGGAGTTCACCGAGAACCGCATTGTGCTCTCCACAAGATTTCTCCGCGATCAGCAAATCGTCCACATAGCTGGTGACAAGACGTTTCAAATTATCGCTTAGTATGCCGTCCAGCCCCCGAATGAATGCGGCAGACGAAATATTCAAACCAAATGGTAGACGACGAAACCGGTAACATCTTCCAAATGTTAAAGAGGCTGTGTACTGTCTGCAATTTGGGTGGAACTCGATCTGCCAGAAACTCGATTTTAGATCAACTGATGAGAAGATTGATATTCCATGGAAGTTTAGTAAGAGTTCCTCTAATCGTTCCGGTCTATCTGCTCCGGGTTCTATTATGGTATTAATCTGTCGCGAGTCCAAGACTAAACGAATACTACCATCTGCCTTCTCGGCTACTCTTAACGGGTTATTATAGTCTGAGGCCGTAGGTTCTATTATTCCTGTAATTTCTATTATTCGTGTAATTTCAGCTGCTACTTTCTGTCGATATGCCAAGGGGATTGGGTAAGGTGGCACACGAAACTGGTTGTGCGGACGTACACGGAATTCAAATTGGAAGTTCTTTATTGATCCTGTCTTGGGAATGAAAACCTCCGCATGTTTTACTAGTAATTTATGAAGTTCTTTGCGGTGGTCGCACCTTATATTCTTTATTGCTGCCACTTTTTCTCCTATTTTCTCCTTTATTTCTCCCATTATTACGACTTCATTCTCATCCGTGTCCTCTCCCTTACACGCAACGTCGACCTGTTCTTCCTTTCTGTCTTTCTGACACGCATAGTTTATCCGTACACAGTTAGACGGTAGTTGAGCTGGGATCAGCTGGTCGTCGAACTTAATGTGGATTGGATTCCCTTTCCTCAGAACCACTTCACCTCGTCTAGATCAACTATCGCTTCATGCTCATTTAGGAAGTCCGTTCCTATTATCATGTCGATCGCCAGATTTCGTACGATCCAGAAGTTAGGCTCTATTTTGTGTCCTTGGCAGAGAAATTCCAGTCTTGTTTTTTGGGTGACCTCCGTACATTTACCCGCTAATGCCCCTTTTATTTTGGTTTTCTTAATCGATAGGACAGGCCAGTCCACCTCCTGAGGGCACCTCTTGTATGCTGCCTCATATATTGCCGTTATTAGCTTCCACTATCTATTATCGCATTCATACCCTTTTCAGCTATTGCTACTGTGATAAGAGGCTGCCCATCCTGTCGAGGAGTTGTTTTATGTTCTTCGAGCAGGATTTCTGATAAATCTTCGTAATTTATCATCCGTAGTTGGCCAGGTCCGAGATTACGTGCGAAATTCCGGTGGCCTGTGTTCGCACTAGTCTGGCGCTAATCCCTTGTTAAGCTCCCCCTCCTCTGGCGTGCATTAGGATTTGCGGGTCTAGTTTCAATCTCCTGGCTCCACTGTTGTCCTTGGATTCGCTCTATCTTATTACGGTAGCTTTGTCGTTCGTTATTCCTCCTATCCCAGATTCCTTGTCTAGATTGACCCTGTTCCCTGACGTTCTGGTTTCCGTGTCTTTGGTTTCCATAATCTTGAATAGCGTAACCTTGACTTCCGTAACCCTGGGTTCCTAACTGACCAGTGCGATTATGCGATCTGTTGTCTTCCCTTCCTGGCCCGTGGTATTTGTTACTTTTCCCCTTCTTCCTGTCCTTTGCGTCTTGTTTATCAAAGACTACTTCGAGTTTGCGCAATAGACTCTTGAATGCTTCTATGTCAGATCCACACTTCCCGACAAGTGTCTGTTGGTACCTAACTGGCAGTTTGGAAAAGCAAAATTTAATGATTTCTCCGTTGCTATATGGACTATCTAAAAATTGAGTCTTCTTGAGTAAATCATCAAGAGATTTGGTTGCGCTCCTATGCCCGGACACTTCCAATTCAGGACGAAATATTATTTCCTCTTTAATCCTGTCTTGCGTTTCCTTTGACCAGTAGGTCCGCAGGAATGCACCAACAAATTCCTGATAAGTCCGACACGTCGCTGCCACACCCCGCATCTTTTCCGCGGCTTGGCCTTCGTTGTGTCCACACATGAATTCTAATTTCGCCTGGGTTGGCCATGGTGCCGGTAATTTGTAAACTGCATCACCCAGCTCTTCGGATGTATCGACCCTCCATTTTCTTTGAACTTCTGGAATTTTAGTATCGACAGGAAGTGATTGTGATCAAAGTCCTGTCTGATCTTCGCACTGGTGTTGTCACTCGTTTCCGATACTTGCACGTCTGCTGAGTGTCCTGTTCTAGCTTGCTGATAACTCTGATGTGCTACCTCTGTATCACAGTGGAAGTGGCACTTAGAATTCACTCTCCTAAGTGGCTGCAATTATTGGAGCTATTACTCGCTGTTTCTGCGTGTGCATTGTTAGTTCCGCACTCGGTCATCGGGCTAGAGCACAGCGGGCTTATCCTCGGAGACAGAATTATGTGTACTCCATCATTGGTATCCGAACGCGCAGTGCTCGTGTGCCGGTTTTGCCCTAGTTTTGCTATGCGACTCACTACTTCTTCCATTCGTTTCGTGGTGTTCGCAACCGCGATATTACCTTGAGTTTTTAAGAACGCTAGGGATTTTGAGTGGGATTCTGTTGTACGTCGCAAGCGCCCTGCGAGTTTAGAAGTTGCTTCCGCGACTTTCATTGCCCGTATTGCTGCCGTTTTGGTCCAGGCCAGCTACTTTTTGTGCAGCCATTGACATTTGTTTTACTACTCCACATTCTTTCTTTATTGTTAGTAATTCCTCTCGAATTTCTCCTATATCTGAAATTATTGCCTCAGTAAATTGCGCCTTATCCATTATGCTATCCTCTTTTGTTTTAGATTCGCTCAGTAATAGTCGTGACTTACTTCTCGTGATCATTCATGAAAAACTAATTTATCTACAATGCACAGTTAAAATAATCTACTCCATATATTTTTCCACATAGACATAAAATTTCAACAACGCCGTCCCAACGCTGTAATTACATGCACGATTTCTTGTGGTACAGAAACTGCACACAAACCCGACAAAATGTGATGTGGTGCGGACTCCACATCAAAGAAACACATAAAACAATGAACAAACAAACAAACATATACCCTGAAAACAAACTGTAATCATGCGCCGCTACTTGAAACTAATCACGGAACTACAAGAAAACGAACTAGGGTATTAATCATAAAAAAGTAGAGAAAAATATTGAATGTTCCTACTAAGAATACTGTTTGTTAATCAGTGATTCACAGGAAAGATCCGAGGCTAAGGGTCGCCACTTCATCTGAGGTGCAGGGGTTAGCAGTGTATTTAACACTAAATTCTTCTAGAATCTTCATATGTAAATGATGCTCTAAGCCTCCCACCCTATTCTAATTCCGACTTTTGCTGTTGCACATGGATTAAAAAGAAACGCGAACTGACTAATCGACCCTGCAAGTGGAGTAGAAAAGAGTTTGGCACCTGCAATAATTTAATTTGATAAATAAGTTAAATAAAGGAAGGTTTCATTAAAGTAGTGAGAAATGATAGTGTTGCTCTACCGATTAACAGAATGAAAGTTCTGTCCAAAATAACAATGTGATTTATTAAGACTAAACACAAAATAACAAACAAAAACACATGAAACATTTACAATACCTTAAATTGGATACTCAAATAAATACTGTGAAGGTGAAGTTGTCCGTAAACTAGGTTGTGACGTTTATGACGAAGTGGTATGTGGAGCCAATTCCTTGCAACTCAAATCTTAAGAGAAACACACAGCTAAACCAACATTAATTGCTGCTACATTAGTGAGAACTCCGACAATGAACACCCAAGACAGAACAACGTTAGAAAAGACAAACAGGCGCGCCCTGCTGAGCTCTAATTATTATCCAGAAAAATTGCCAGGTTTGCCGGTGCTGCGGACGTCCATTACCAATCTGTCTTCTTAACTGCACGGACACGATGTGGCATACCGGAGGCGATGGCTGGTTGCTTCGACGTCGCGAGTATACCCTGAAACAAATTATCCTGGCCTGGTTGTTCCAGACTAAAGACTTCCTAGAAATACAAATGCGCCTCTGAGGGAGACGAAGAAGGCTCGCCACACAATCACTGACGGTACAGTGATTGATTTTAACAAGCGAAGTCACACAGTAACTCCGATGCAGTCAACTTTAGCCAAAACTGCTCAAGACAGACAACATAGGCCTCTTGTATGCAGAACGCTCAACTGCCAACTGTACTCGGAAAGTTACGTGGAAGTCGAAACTTCAGAAACTTCGTCAAACAGTTACAATTAAATAAAAGTATATTAGACAGCCAACGGAGGCAGGCTGCCGAGAGCAGAGAGACCTCAGTCTTGTAACCTACACCGACCGAAAGGCGAGAGCCGAATACCACAAGTGCACCCGTACATGCCGAACACAGATCATTCCCGCCCCCACGACAGTGGCCGTGGTTAAACGTTCCAATCAGCACTCTATTGCCGAAGCACTACCATTCCACCAATGGAGATTCTTAGCGCCAATTTCTGCGCTGATTTTTCTACGTCACGGAGCTGTGCACTGAGCACGCCAATCATCTACATCTACATGACTACTCTGCAATTCACATTTTAGTGCTTGGCAGAGGGTTCATCGAACCACAATCATTCTATCTCTCTACTATTCCACTCCCGAACAGCGAGCGGGAAAAACGAACACCTAAACCTTTCTGTTCGAGCTCTGATTTCTCTTATTTTATTTTGATGATCATTCCTACCTATGTAGGTTGGGCTCAACAAAATATTTTCGCATTCGGAAGAGAAAGTTGGTGACTGAAATTTCGTAAAAAGATCTTGCCGCGACGAAAAACGTCTATGCTGTAATGACTTCCATCCCAACTCGTGTATCATATCTGCCACACTCTCTCCCCTACAACGTGATAATACAAAACGAGCTGCCCTTTTTTGCACCCTTTCGATGTCCTCCGTCAATCCCACCTGGTAAGGATCCCACACCGCGCAGCAATATTCTAACAGAGGACGAACGAGTGTAGTGTAAGCTGTCTCTTTAGTGGACTTGTTGCATCTTCTAAGTGTCCTGCCAATGAAACGCAACCTTTGGCTCGCCTTCCCGACAATATTATCTATGTGGTCCTTCCAACTGAAGTTGTTCGTAATTTTAACACCCAGGTACTTAGTTGAATTGACAGCCTTGAGAATTGTACTATTTATCGAGTAATCGAATTCCAACGGATTTCTTTTGGAACTCATTGGATCATCTCACACTTTTCGTTATTTAGCGTCAACTGCCACCTGACACACCATACAGCAATGTTTTCTAAATCGCTTTGCAACTGATATGGTCTTCGGATGACCTTACTAGACGGTAAATTACAGCATCATCTGCTAACAGTCTAAGAGAACTGCTCAGATTGTCACCCAGGTCATTTATATAGATCAGGAACAGTAGAGGTCCCGGGGCGCTTCCCTGGGGAAGTTTGCTGCTACAGTTACGATTTGGCAGAACACGCGGTAATTTGCCCGCCAAGGCTGCTTGGGAACACAAGTCATTCCCACGCCTCGCTGGTAGCCCGCCAGAAAGCGTTTTCGCTAGTTTCTGCGAACTAACGGAATCTCTAGCCCAGCCGCTCCTACAGGCCGCAGCGGGCGTGTCTCCGCCGCTATTATATGTCGGTGTCTGGAGAGCATTCACTCGACTCCCTCACACCATTCGGCTTACCCTTTCAAGATCAGAAGAGTTCGCCTGTCACCGGACCACCCGGGTGACGAGAGACGCTGCGTGAGAAGTCCGCGTGTGAAGGAATAGCAACTTTTCACCGCATGCAATTAGAGAGGGAAATCGTAAGATAGAAATATGAGTGGGGGCTTCTGCCACCTCTTAGCCTGTTGTTGGAGCGTACGAGTGTTCACATGATGTACTAGCTAATCGAGCGGTTCACTTACCACATCCATCGGCCTTCGGTAGAAGGTGCGATATAATCTCAACTGCAAGACGAGCTTATAGAAATGTGAGGAGTAGGAAGTATATCTGCGGAGAGAGGACGTGCATAGGATATGAAATTAGAGAGGAAAATATGAGATGGGGCTTCTGCCACCTCTCAATGTATGAAAAATGGTGCACTAATGGTAGGGTTAAATGAGACGTGCTTAGTTAACTTGTAAGATTTGATTACAACAGTGCTTTCTTCATAATAGTTTAACTGAACCGGGACATTATATTAACGAAAAGTTAAGCTGTTTGCTACTTTATTCACGAACTTGAATTTCACTTTATTTTGAACCTTAATGATTTTGGCAGAAAAACATTCTACGGTGCAACTGCACACAGATTTCCGCAAAAGTAGCTGGACTGCCCACCCACCAGGCTTCAGGTACTGAACTCCCTCAGATAATTGTCTCATCTGAACACTTTACCATTGTGGTACTGGTGCTAGCTTTTATTGTGGAGGAATCTGGCAAGTTATTTAGGGAGATAGCAGCAAACTGTGGTGTGGGCAGATCGTCAGAAGAAACGAACTCTTGCAAACAAATGTATTTCTTCTGCAAGATACAATAGGAAAAATGATATCAGTCCCACATATGTGCAATATTTTCTGTGCAAGCAGTCACCCGGATTTTCGCTAGTCATGTGTCGATGGAACTTAACGTCACCTGCCACACTATACTTGACACTGAAAACAGTTTTTTTATTGATGGTTTCAATAACGGGATTGCAAGTCCCTGATTACTTTGTCTGGTGAAGACTACAGCTGGTCCACAGATTTTGTATCTACATCTACGGTGCGCAGCGAAGGGTACATTGTACCGCTATTTATCATTGACTTCCCTGCTCCACTCACAAAGTGCTTTCTAGAATATAGGAATGTGGAATATGACTGCTGCCCTTCATCTGTGGTTCGCAGGATGTCATGTGAGAAAAGTGCAAGGTCAGTTTCGTAGGAGCGATGCTTTGTAAAGCAGTACTGATTTGTGGACATAAGTTGATCCGTTTGAATATAAAAAAAATCCTTGAAACTGAATCAGGCGGATTATTTGTTTTCAACTCTTCTCTACGCCACGGCTGCCCGTTAGTATGTCCTCTGTGAGGGAGTCAGTATGATGGTCGAACGATGGTATGTTTTCACTGTTGTCCTGCGCGAAAATTAAAACTTCAGCTTTCCTTTTGCTATCTTCTGTTGCCACGCCGTACCGGTGGATGACTCTCCTCGCCACTCCCCACTTGCATTTCCTTATCAGCTGGCGCGATCAATTGTTTGCAGATGACAGACAATGCGCCGACCAGCCGCATACCTGGCGCTTACACTGCGTGGCCCAGATCGCTTACGAAAGAGGTAACGAGGTGAAGTTGTCGCCGCCGCTAATGCGATGACTCATCTTTCGACACGTGTTCCATATTTGAAACTGTTGCTGTGCAGGAATGGCGTAACTGGGAAGTAAATGTGTTTTGTCTCTTGTGCTTTGCACACTTAGTATGGTGTCGTACCACTCCTTGTGGAAGCCCGCACTGAATACTGAAGAAAGGTGGTTGCTGAAACGTATTGGTTGCGTTTCCAGTAGTTCCTCTGTATGCTTGGATGCATCTTGAACATTTGATAATCCTGGTAAAATAAGAATACGTCTTTTATACTGTCATCAATTTTTCTTTCTAAAATAAAGCTTCTAGTTACATTCCTATCGTACAGAACTATCTGTCGTACATTAATCAAAAGAGGAAAACATTTCTGTGTACGGTGAACACAATTCATTTTCACCAAAGCTGAAATGAAGCATATATCCCATTTATTGCAATTTTTCCAAGACGCACTAGAAGAAGAGACGGTGCAGAGAAATGCGCTTTACCCCTCCCGTGGTATTTTCGGTTTTTTTGTTGAGAGAACGAGAAATTTTAAGAGTTCATGATAAAATGTATATGGATGGAGGTAGGTTGATTATTAAACAGCACCATACATTCCTCACTTGGGTTATAAGACAGAAAAATGCAAATTTAATCTGACTTTTAAATATACAAGCGGGATATGTTAGATTAGATTAGTTTTTCGTTCCATAGATCCATGTTGAGGAGATCCTCATGGATGTGGAAAATGTCCCTTTTTTTTTTTTTAAGCTGAAATAACAATACTTATAGTATGAATATATGCAACACATCATTTGTTTCTATTAAAAAATTCGTCAATGGAGTAGAAAGCTCCTTTTAAACTGATCTTTATTTGTAACTAATTTTTTTATGTTTGCTGGCAAATTATTGAAGATGAGTGTTCCTGAGTAGTGGACCTCTTTTTGAACTAAAGTAAGTGCTTTTAAGTCCTTGTGCAGATCATTTTTGTTCCTGGTATTGTATGTACGAACTGAGCTGCTTGTTGGAGAAACATATATTATTTAGGACAAATTTCATTAAGGAGTAAATATATTGAGAGACAGTAGTTAGTATACCCAGTTCTTTGAAGAGGTTTCTACAAGACGTCCGTGGGTTTACTCCACAAATAATACGTATTACACGCTTTTTGACTCTGAAAACTTTTGTTTGACTTGAAGAGTTACCCCAAAATATTATACCATATGACATTATGGAATGGAAGTAGGCAAAGTATGCAAGCTTTTTCACTTTAATGTCGCCTATGTCTGCTAACACTAGACTTGCAAATACAGATTTGTTAAGGCGTTTCTGCAGTTTTGTGGTGTGCTTCTCCCAACTGAATTTATTATCAAGTTGCAATCCCAGGAATTTAAGACTGTCAACCTCTTCTATCTGCTCTTCTTCGTACTTTATGCATATACTGGGTGAAAACCTCTCACAGGTTCTGAATTACATATAGTGAGTATTTCGAAGTTTAATGTCAGTGAGTTGGCTTTAAACCATTTATTAACATCCATGAAAATATCATTAACAGATTTTTCTAGAACTACACTCGACATACTATTTATTGCAATACTTAATTTGGCTATGTGTGTCAGGTGTCCTTGTGATACCCTATGAGAACAATTTCTTTGTCATTTAATTGGAGTATACGTACAGTGTATATTTCTAATGATAAATACGTTAGTATCACAGCTAAATTGCACATCTAAGATATATTTAAACTCTAGTTAACAGTACAAATGTTATTAAGTTTCTATTTTTCTTTTAATACGTCTTGTCCAGTCATATCTACTCGTTTTCTAGAAACTCGTAACATTGCACTATTTTTGGAGGTAATTTCTTGGTTTACGTTCACCTTTAGTGAAATATTGCTGGGAGTGACAAGGATTAATAACAACTCACATTACAGTTTAATGCACACGTATGAGCAAAGAATTAGAGAAGCACGAGATGAAAATTGTAGCTCTCGAGGAGATTAGATGGAAGAGTACAGGATTGATCAATGTAAGCAATGGGATTATCCTTTATGGAGACTGTGGGGAGTGCAATGAATTACATAATGGCATTTATGACATGACTCAGCAATTAAATCGGTGAAAGAGTTTAAATCCTTTTACAACCAAAAGAGTAAATTGGTACAGCAGGAATTTTACGCTGAACTGGACTGCGTGCATAGCTCGTTGTCAAACAATGATGGTAAAATTGTACAGGGTGATTTTAACCCCAAACTGGTTCAAGAAGGCACGTATAAAACGGTGATCGTCAATACCAAACATCATAAAGAGAGCAGTGACAATGGCACCCATTTGAGCAATTTCGCACTCGCCAATGAATATCTGCAACATGGTTACATTGCTTCAACATAAAAATTGCATAAAGGGACATATATGGCACCAGATAGGCAAACCATATTTCAGATAGACCATGTATATATCCAGAAGTGATACGCAAACAGCATCACATATACGTAAATCTATAGAGCAACAAATGGTGACACTGATTTCTTCCTGCTGATAAGTAAGATAGAAATTAAATTTTAAGTTGGGTGGAATAGCTAGCCACACTTCATTATCATGTAAACAGATTTAAAGAGGGAGAGAATAAAAGAAAATAAGAGTCAACAGTGGGAGAAAACTTATGTATCTGAGAGGAAATGGGAAGGAGACTGTGGTATCAAACGCGACTTGTCTCAAATCAAAGAAACAGTAAACAGGATAGAATCCGAAATTCTAAGCAAACTAAGGCTGTCGCATGAGGTGTGGTGCATTAAAGTCTGCCAGCAAAGCAGTGAAGATGTAAGGTTTGCGGATAAGAGGTGGTTAGAAAATGTGAAGGCTCAGGAGTTAAAACACAGGCATATCACTATAATGAAGGCAACGTTAACTACACGGACGGTGGAGAAATTGAAACATTACAAGGAAGTAATAGAAGAAGCATTAGAACATTTCATCCATCACAGGACAAGACAAACGTACCAAAAACTAAATGTGACCCAAAAATAGAAGAAAAAAAAGAATGATTTGTTAAAGATACATAGAGGAAGATTCTCACGAATGAAACTGAAATAGAATATCGAAGAACTTCTTCCCAGTATTACTTAACGGTGATGATCCCATGATAGTGAAGGAGAGGCCTTCAACGAAGAAGAAATACGACAAATAATAAAAAAAAGATCAATAAGGCTTCCGGTGGAGATCAAATTGCAGGATAGATAATAAATAATGGGGCACCTTTAGTTACAATACTAATTACCAAACTGAAATGTGGGAATTTGCCTGACGACTCTAAACTGGCCATAATTATCCCTGGTATGCAATAGTTATTGAGGCATTGCATTACTTAATGTAAGCTACGAAATTCTATCTCAGTGTCTGCTGAAGAAAATCATCTCAACTGCAGAAGCAATTATGTGGAAGTAGCAATGTGGTTTCAGAAGGAACAGATCAACTACAGACCAGATTTTCGTGTTCAGATATTTAACGGAGAAATATTGGGAACACATTGATATTCACATGGTTTTTGTTGACTTCAAAAAAGCTTATTACTGCATACGTAGAGGAATAATAATCTCTGTTTTGAAAGAGTTTCAGTTTCCACAAAAGTTGATACGTCTAGTACAGACGTGTTCAGCGGAAACCTTTTGCAGAGTAAAGATCGTTACGGGAATTTCGAAGCATTTTCATCCCAGAACTGGTTTTTTACAGAAAGAAGCATTAGCTCCAACACTTTTTAGTTTAATTTTAGTAAAGGAAGACAGAGAACTCCAAACATAAAAACAAGCTGAAATAAAACTGGCTCATAACAGAACATACTGGCCTGCCTATTCGGAAGACAGTGTTCTAACAAATAGTAGTAAAAGAGACTTGCGACCTGTGACATCTTCTTACAGAGATATTGCAAGTTAATCAGGGTTACAAATTAACGAGGACAAAACTGAGTACATGGTCGTGTGTAGGGCAGCCAATAATGGTACCCTATTGACAGCTGACGAAACGACTTTTAAAAATATAGACACATTTAAACATTTGAGGGACTTTTTAGCTTTTAGAACAGAATGGAAACTGAGATTAAGGCAAGGATCGCAGACCCAAACAGAGAATGTTTTGGCTTCCGGGACGTGCTGAACACTAGAGTTGTTTCGGGAATTTTCAAAATCAGACTGTAGCGGAGTGCAATACTCCCTGTAGCTCTGTGTGGTTGTGAAACTTTTAGTCTCCATTACGGAAAACAGATGAACAAAAGGTGCTAGCCTTTTAGAAAAGATATTAAGAAATATATTATGCCCCAAGAGGGACATCCGGTCACAGGAATGGACGATACTAAAAAACCAGGAGCTGGCAGACCTATACTCATAAGCTGATGTAAGAAGGATGAAAGAAAGAAGACTGATGTGGGATTGACGGCTAGTTAGGATAGAAGTGGAAAGAGTACTGAGGGTACCATTCTCGGGATCCATGGACGATACTGAAGGATGATATTGACAGGTGTACGGAAGAGACGGGTCTGAGAAAAGGCCAGGACTTTGTGTCTGGTATCCCACGTCTGTGTGTTTGTGTGTGTGTGTGTGTGTGTGTGTGTGTGTGTGTGTGTGTGCCGATTATTTATTGAAATAAATTAAATGCATCCGTGCGTTCTGTAAAACATTTTGCGTTTCGTTTCGTGTTTGTCCTTCGTAAGAGGCAGGCAGATTTTCACAGGGCAACTTAAGACATGCTGTCTTTTTGACAATTAGTGTTCAGGTGCAGCAGCTGTTCTCTTGTGGAAAATGAGGCACGTTTGTTAGTTTCCTTGATTAACAAGTTTGTTTTGGAGATAATTAGTCCCGGCTCGCTGGGCTGACATAATTAATGGATGTTCAATTTACAGCATGTGGCGTGCGATTAAAAAAAGCCAACAACAACAATTTTTATTGGCATTCGTACATTCGTCTAGGATCACGATTGTTTTATAGCTGACAGACATTGATTTAACCATCGCCAATAAATCAGTGAAATCAGTTATAATCAGGTAATTTGCAGCTGTGGGAAGGGATATCCAAAACTGAGGTCAACTTCGCAATAGTTCTTCCGCAAAAGAGGTCGCAAGCAAAACTCGATCGAGCAGCTATCGACAATTGCTTGTCACGATGTGGAGAGAGGGCTTTTATTGATTTTCGTTGAAAACAGGGCAGGAGTGGATTACCAACCGAATTACCCAAGCTGTCGGTGGTAGACGCGCCATGTGAATAAAGAGCACAGCGCTTCGAAAGCGTCAACTGAACACCTGACATCGTGCGAAGAGATGGGAAATTGAATGAATTAACAATCTTCTCTGTCTTGAGATAGCACCACAGAAAAGCAGAGATGTCGAATCTGTGGTCCAAGAAGGTATCACAAGATGAAGAACCAACATGACCCGCCAAATCGGTGATCACACACCGTATTCTGGCTAAACTTCAGTAATAGTCCAAACTGAAGAAAATTGGCTACGATAAACAAAGACTGTTGTAATGCCTCTTGCTGAAAATATATGAAGTACATGGAATTCGTTGGGGAATTATTTCGTCAAAAATGCTATAACTGTGACTTCCAGTTAGACGTTGCTAACTTGTAAGTAGTGTATGGCATACTGTTTATATTTTAGGAGTACGTAGTAATTTTCGATGTTGTGGTTACGTTGGCGCGAAAGAGCACAGACTAAACTGCTAAGCCTGAAACGAGCAGAAATTGTGTTTGTAATCATGACTGTCGCAAACTTTGGTGGTTCTCTTGGATTACGATTTGATATCAGATATGGTATTGTTGGAAGGTGATAGCGCAACAGAAATTTGACTGCACATTCCACTCTGTACCATGCCCTACAAAATTATATTTCACTACACCGCCGCATCCGTGTTCCCCACGTAAAAATAACAGTTTGTCCAGCGCTATTCTCTGATTGGTTTCGCCAACTCGTATTATCCTCCAGCGTCACACGTCGCCGACTGTTATCCCGTAATTTGGTATATTTCTCTTACAAAGCGTATGGATGAGGCGAGTTCTGCGATTTAAAGTAACAGGCATCCTTCTGTTCCACAGTTTCGTGTCATATTGGCCCGTGTGCGTATTTAATTTATGTCCATTCGCCTATGGATTTCTTATGAATTCTAGCCTAGTTTCCAGTGAGAGCACAGGAACAACGTGGATGTCCTGTCCAACGTGAGTAGTTTAAAAGAAGCGCTGGCGGTTTTTTATTAACACGGCCACGAGGTGGGTAGTTCATTCGAGCGGTTCCCCGGCTGACATGTGTGTAGCCTGGTGGAAATTCCTCAGTGGTCAAGTAGAAACGACACACGCAGTTAATCTTAGACCAATGGTCATCAAACGTTTTTGCTCGGAAGCCATTACTGGCATTGCGGGGCGGCCCCTAGCGCCGCAAATGCGTCTGACTCTCTTTTTTTTAAATTGGTATTCAACATGAATTAGCATGTTATGAGCCCCCAATAGACAAACTATTGGAAAGGTTCGAGAAGATGGCTGCAACCCCCACCTCAACCGGCCAAGTACTGGTCGTTGAAATTTGGCACCATTCAGAATACACTGCGTCGTCTGTTCTCTGTTTCAGACAGACCGATCGAGGCAGCCCAGTCGGTAGCAACGCTGGACTGGAATTCGGGAGTACGGCGCTTCAAATTCGCGTCCAGTCATCCCGATTTTAGTTTTCCGTGATTTCCGTAAATTGTGTAAGGCAAATGCCGGGATACTTCCTTCTAAAAGGCACGCCCCCTTTCCTACTCTATCCTTCCTTAACCCGAGCTTGTCCTCCGTCTCTAATGACCTCGTTGTCGACGGGAGGTTAGCCACTAATCCCCTCCTCCTGTTTCAGGCTGCTCCCTCCTTCAGCGACCCCAAAGTTGTGGAGCAGTAGTTGCCTGGCGATATGTAGTTGTGTTGTCTCTGTGAGCGGATGGTTAATTTAACTAGTTTCACTTATATTTAAATGCAGTATGTGACAATGACAAATGTTTTATAAATGTTTTGCATGTCGTTTTTCTTCTGTTCACTGCATTGCATTAGAACAGTCCTAATTTACTTTCATGTTGCTTGCTACAAACATACACCGCATTTGAAGATGGCCATCTCTGTAACGCAACGAATCCATGTTACTTATGCTAGAGACGTATACCATAGCAGCACATGCCGGTGACGTACAGACTATTATGGCGTAAAGTCAAGTGCCGGCACGCCAGTCGGAAACGATAGAGAAGAGCCTGCCGATGTGGCCGAGCGGTTCTCGGCACTTCAGTCTCGAACTGCGCGACCGCTACGGTTGCATGTTCGAATCCTGCCTCGGGCATGGATGTGTGTGATGTCCTTAGGTTAGTTAGGTTTAAGTAGTTCTAAGTTCTAGGGGACTGATGACCTCAGATGTTAAGTCTCATACAACTCAGAGAGATTTGAACAATCTGTAAGGATTTTTGTTTGCTAGTAAGCAGATAAATACACTTTTAAGAAACTCTTCCCGTTATTTGCTAGATGCGTAGTTGGACCGTTCAGAACGGCAACATCGGTTACTTGGCCTGTTGGTCTCGATAAAGAAGGACGAGATTCAGAGTTCAGTCTGACGACAAGCTGTAAAGTATAATCCACACACACACACACACACACACACACACACACACACACACACACAGTTTAAAGAAGTTCTTTCGAACTGTTTACAGTCTGTTTGTTAACTTAAGAAGCCAATTTACTGTTTTAACTTTCTAAGGCGCTTTTTGTTTGGACTGGCTGTAAAGGTGAGACCAAAGTCCGATAAGTTGATGTGAGTGTTTACGTCTCTTGCCGTACATGTACGTGCGTGCGATTCGCCATACGAGTTAGCTTGTGCAAGCTGACGGCCACACTCGCGAACTCAACACACAAACAACCAAGCCAGCAACCCTGTGCTCAAGCAGAAACCGACACTAGCGTACAACTGTTAAACAGATAATTATTAACGCTGTCCATGTTATAATGATCAAACACGTGAAAGCAGTTACCCTACACGAAGTGTGGTCTTGTTGCAGTAAAATTAACGTAAAAATTGAAACGTCCCCTTAGAAAAATTATACAAAACTGTGCTTAAACTGACACACAAATTTTTTTAGCGCAACGCAGTCTGACTTCCAAAGATCCCTACGAAAGAATGGCCCTGACTAACATTAACCTATACGTTTCACAAATCACTTACCTCACAAAAATCTTCGTTGCTCAAGCTACTGCAGTACAGCGAGTGCCACTACTGCCAGCTAAATAAAATATTCAAACTACTGAAGGCACTAACTACTGATAGGCATAGTTAGCATATGAAAGATTTTAATACAGAACAAACAATGTATTTACCTTAATAGTCAAAATATATGTAGCAGTTCATGACATCCACTCTTACAAATTTCAAAACTCCGCCATCTCTCTCCCAATATCCACCACTGCCGGCGGCTCACCTCCAGCTGCGCAACGCGACGTGCTGTTCACATAATGCTGCCGCTGTCCAACACTACAATGGAAGACAACAATGCCAACCAGCCACTGACTGCACACAGCACAGCCAGTGATTTTTCATACAGAGCGCTATGTGGCGTTACCAATAAGAAAACCTAAACAGCCTACTTACATAGCCCCCATGCTCCCCACAAAATATTTTACAAATTGTTTTGGGCACTGGCCAATAATGATTTGATAAAATTTTTCATAATTACAATAACAAAGATATCAAATGCTTACACTTATTGATACAATGTTGGTCAAAAGCTAAAATTTTCTCACAGTCCATAAAGACAGTCCTGATCGTTCATCACAGTAAAATTGCAGTGTTTTTCTCAAATTGTGAGCAATAAAAGAAATGGAACTTGGAAGTAGTGGATTTCTAAGCATTCTTGAAGAAGTAGTGTTGTCCTTCCAACGGAAAGACAGTGCTGACTCTTGACATGCAGACAGGTAATGGGCCACAGCAGAGTCAGTCGACATTGAAGACTACCGGTAGATAGGTCATCACAGAGCAGACCCACTGTAGTCCTGGTAGAGATTACTATTGGTGGGCCACCAGAGGTGCAGACCCACTCCAGTCCTTGTAGAAATAATGGTACTGGTGGGTCATCAAAGGTGCAGACCCACTGCACACCTTGTAGAGACGGCCAGCAGCCATCTGTTGCGACTGTGCAGGTGCACAATCACCATTGAAGAGTCTTGCAGAGAATACAGCAAGTCCATAAACCACCACATGTCCACTCACAAAGAATTTGTTTGAAATGTCCTTAGAACCAGCAATGCTGTTATCCAGTCCCTTGCTGAATTATTAACACACCTGCAAACACTATCAGTCCCTGCTTCTCACATATTGTCCATATACTATGACTAACAGAAACGTGTGCAGTGAAATGTAATTTACAAGTTACTTAATTTGATGAACTGGTGTCAATTACAATTTTATCACATAAGAATTCAATAACAAAGGTACAAAATACATCTTTAAAGAACATAACAATACAGATAACATTTGTAGTAGTACAGGCTTTACAAAAGAATCTAAATAGCAAATACATCAGTGTTACAAAAATTACGACATAAGTACATACATAAAAGATCAGAAAAACTTTTGAAACATCAATTTCACACATGAGAAGTAGAACAAAACAGAATAAATAATGTGTAAACATCTTTACAAAGTAAATAACATGTTATTAATGCAAATTATATTTGAGAATAACAGTATTCCTCATCATACTGGATGTAGCTTAGTATTAGAAGAGAAAAAATTCTATGAAACAGTACACAGAGACAGGAAGAAAATAAAAACACACAGGTACATAAACACATAGTGGGATAACACAAAAGGAAAGGACAGGGTTTGATTTCAGTGTAACATTTGGTACTGCAGTCCAACCCAAAACTTCATTCCATAGATCGTCCCTCTTATTTCAACATTTGCTCCAGCCATAAAAAAATCATATCCAAGCATACTTTCTGTATTCTGTTCACATCCCGTTTCAAAAATAGTTTTTCTCCACTGTACACTACTTTTTTGGCCAAACCATTTTCTTATAGCTTCTCAATGCTTTTCTTCCAATTCATCATAGTCAGTTTCTTATATAGTCTACCCCCTCTTAAGCTAACTTAAACCTACTGAGCTCAGATGCTAAACTAAGGGACGAGGCAATGCAGCAGCACAAAACAATTAACACAAACAGCAATGGCAAAAGAGTGCAAGTTAGCAAAGCAAGCAGCAATAAATGTAATAACTTATACCTAAACATGACAAAGCTGAAGCAGAAAAAATATTACAGTAAAAATGTTTAATCCTATGTCACATCTTAACACTAGAGTGATGCATCACGAGAACATACGCTAGCAGATAAGTTACCAAATCGTAAAAAAATTATTTTCGCAATTCCTGTGAAGGGAAATGTCTATTTGTGCTCTCTTTTCCAAGAAAGCACATAATAAAATGATTCTTTACTGGGTCTGTAGACAGAAAATAGTGATATCAGTACATCTATTAATTTTTTTTTTAACCAATGCTGCAGTGCAGATAGAAACTGGATATTAACCCTTTCGCGGCTGGAAGGCTGAGCGTCCTGCCTGCCTGGCCGGGTGACAGGGACGAGCGCACTGCGCGCCTGGCCGGCGGCGGCTGTCGCAGCCCTGTGGCCGCTGCAGGCTACGGCCGCCGCAGGCTTCCCGCGTGTTGCCGCGTGCACAGAACCACTGTTCAGCAGCGCCTTAAAAAAACACTATACTCTGTATGGTCACTTTGGTTATAGTTTCTGATAACAACGAAAGAGAGCTTCGAAAATAGCCAACACTTTCAGTTATATGTTTATTATGGGCTGAAAAATGGTTGGTTTAGAAAAATGATAGGAACTTTTTTAATAGTAATTCCAAAATCCTCTAACTAGAGATTTACACCGTCGATGTATGTGCCTAAAACATATTAAAATTCCACTATCATCACATGAATGTATTTCAAGATATATAGTTTTAAATAGAGTTGTGCGTAGCGAAAACGCCCAAATCTCGAACAATATTCTTACTACGGTCTTAAATAGATAATAATTACAGAAATTTAAAACCTAATTTTGTCATGCAATCGGACTAAAAGTTAAACAAGGAATATATCTGCATAACTCATTTTGCGATAGGCCCTTGCCTTCGTTTGTAATTAAAACCTAAAGTCGATTCTCCACAGTAAGAAATTGGATAGTAAACGCCTACCTTCTTCTAGCTCGCTGTCTTCTTTTTCAGCCCGTCACGTTCAGTACGGTTTACTTTAATGGTTTCCCATCCTCATTTTCGACGCAGGCTTTGGACTGCCGCTGGCTGAGTTAAAAACCATTTTTTTTTACTTTTATCTGCTTTTTTTTGTCCGCAGCTCGTGGTCTCGCGGTAGCGTTCTCGCTTCCCGAGCACGGGGTCCCGGGTTCGATTCCCGGCGGGGTCAGGGATTTTTCACCTGCCTCGTGATGACTGGTGTTTGTGTCGTCTTCATCATCATCATCAATCATCCTCATTACGGTCGGAGGAAGGCAATGGCAAACCACCTCCACTAGGACCTTGCCTAGTATGGCGGCGCGGGTCTCCCGCGTCGCTCCCCTACGCTCGGTAAACGGAGTATGGGACTCATCATCATCATCTGCTTTTTATTTTTATTTTTTTATTTTTTACTTTTATCTATTTGAAACGTACAAAGTTACTAAAACGTGCTAATATTTCTTTAGCGTGTGGTAATTTTCGAAACATGGCACCATGCAGAGAGCCACATCGCACTTTTTGCATCTTATGCGTGTCATTTTTCGTTGTGAATGAGCAGTGCATACTACACAGCGTCTCTGGGGAATCTCCTTTTTCTCCGTTGCTACGAGGAACCCTGGATAATGTCCCTCTTTATTCTGCAGTCGGAAAGGGCTTTCTTCTTTGGTTGTCCGTGGGATCGCACTTTTACACGTTTGACTATGAAATCTGTCAAGCAATTGACGGATTAGCTCCAAGTGGTATTTCGCTAGTGGTATCTTCTGTTGCTTTTGTATTTCAAAAACAGTTTTTGCGTTCAGCACACACAAGTCAGTCAAATGAAAGAATACTTTCTTGTACCACTTCAGTGTCTTTCGGATGCACTGTACAGAAGATAATAGCATGTCTGTCTTATCCACTGCACCCATTGACTTATTATAGCTGACGACACAGGTGGGTTTCAATTTGTTTTGGCCTGTTCTATGTTCTTTCTTCTGTGTCTCCACAAACTCTGGTCCATTTACGGTCGAAAGCATCCACACTTCTTTCTTGTCCATCCATTTTAGTGCCATTAATGTTCCACAAGATTTGAACTGTACTTCCCTTTTTTCAGCTTGTCTGGTAACGGTGGTAGATGTTTCCTGTTTTTTCGTACTGTTCCGACGGCGTTTGTACATTTTTTCTGGAGCCATAGAAATAATTCTGGGCTCGAGTACCAATTGTCCAAATAAATGGTATGACCTTTGTTGAGGTATGGCAATAACAAACTCACAACAACATCGCCTGATTTTCCCCAATCAGAATTTCCAGATTCTATTTCCGTGGCAGCACCAGTGTAGATAATATAATCCAGAATATAATTCGTTTCTACGTCACAAAGGACGAAAATTTTAATGCCAAAACGACTACGTTTATTTGGTATGTACTGCTTGAATCGGAGCCTTCCCTTGAAAAGTAGCAAACTTTCGTCGATCACTAGGTTTTCAAAGGGTACTAATGCCTCGCGGAATTTATTTCTTGTGTGACCTACAATGAGACGTATCTTTACAAGAATATCTTGAGACGCGGTGGAATTGTCACAGAAGTGCAATAAACGCAGAATCAATTTGTACCGGTCCCTGGCCATTATGTTAGAAAATATTGGTGTCTGAAGCAAAGAATCTGTCGACCAATATTCATTCACTTCTAACTTTTTACTTCTAGACATAAGCAGAGAACATGCTAGGAAACAATAAAATTCTGATGGCTCTATATGCTTCCAGCGTGCTAATCTACTGGGCACTGTCGTCATTTTTTCAGTAATAAATTTATAATAATTATTGATCTGTGTACAAATGGCAGAAACAAATTCCATGGACATGAAGTACAAAAAGAAATCTAAATGACTTGCTGACTCTTCGAAGTCCACCTTTAACCCGCTAAATGTGTTCACAAAACGGTGTCGTTTCGTCACAGGATGATTCTCCGTCCAGTCATACTTTCTTTTTCCTGACGAAGTTTCACTTACTCTATCTTCTTTTCCGTCTTCAGAGGAAGAATCTTCTGTTCGTGATACCGAGGATTCAGCAATAAGTCCAGGAGCATCCAACTCTTCATCGGAAGAAAGCTCCGAAGTATCACTACAATATTCGTCACTGCTATTCATGAGGATATCCATGATTTCCTTGTCCGATAAACTGTGTCCCGACATGGCAAAGTCTACACACGCGAACGCTGTCGTCTCACCAGAAGCGAAAAACGGACTGGCCGATTGTTAGACTCGTAAGCAGAAAGTGTGCAGGGGAGGGGAAAACTAAAGTGCTTTCTCACTTTACAAAGAAGACCAGACAATGAAAGTGTTGTCTGAAAAGTGGACAACAGCCAGCAGCCGCTCTATTGTGAACGTTTACCTGTTCCCGAGCCCGGGCGTATATGTATGCCATTAGCCGTCTGGTATTCCCGCCTGCCGGGCGTAGATGTATGCCCGTAGCCGCCTGGACTTCCCGCCGGCTGGGCATACATCTACGCCCGTAGCCGTCTGGTCTTCTAACTGCCGGGCATACATGTATGCCCGTAGCCGCGAAAGGGTTAAACAAAATGAGCAATCTCTCAGCTAGAAAGACAATAGATATAAAATGTTTCTCATCATTTCATTTCTGTAAATATCATAAATTAAGAACTCTACAGTGTAATCATGTTTTCAAGTTTGAGGGTGTCGTATTTACGATGCTTTCTACAAAGGAATGTCAATAGCGAGGATAATGGCCTCCCCTTTTTTTTTCTTGTGCCTCTGAAAGGCACACACTAATGGCTTGTTTCCAGGTGGCTGTCGCGCAGCTGGGTGCCCACGACGCATTACGTGCACGTGGTCACTTAACTTTCTTACCGAAATATTCACGACACCAGTTTCCGCTACAGTGGCAGTCTCATATAAAAATTTCACAGGTCAAGAATTTGTGTTATTCATCTGTAGAAACAAAATCCTATTGATATAACAGTGTCCAAAAGTTTTTCGTCGGCATTGTAATACATTCACGCATTTACATACATTTCATAACTCTTAAAGTACGATTCTAGGTTTACAACAACCTTTTTCACAAACCAGAGTCCCTAGCCACTACTCATTATTCCTTACCTTATTCGTCGACACTTCTTCAATATTTCATCATAACAGATAATCAAATAACTCATATAGCATCAGCTTATTGATCATAAACATACCGCAACAGCGTAATACACATCGTCATCATAACATCATAAAACCTCAGCCAAAATCGTCATAGCTTCTTCCAATAATTTCAAAACCTAAAAAAAATTCTCTCCTCATGTCAAAAGTGTCAGCTGCCTTAAATGTATTTTAAAAAATCATGATCCCATACCAAATACATCATTCAAAGCTCTCATAGTATCACAATGGTTCTGAAAAAATATGAACATTTCACAAAGTACAGACAAAATACAATTTCATTAGTTTGGAGTTATCCAACGGTGTAATTACGTAAACATCTGTCACTGATGTAGTAAAATAAATGTTTGTCTCTCTCAGTTAAATGATCAGACAGCTGTGTAATTTATATGTAAGAGAAATATGGTACCGATGTGTAAAGTTGTGTAAGCAAATACCATATTAGCTAGGGCTCCTTGTGCTTGCCAAACACATGATA
The DNA here is from genome assembly GCF_023897955.1 of Schistocerca gregaria. Classification (NCBI taxonomy): domain Eukaryota; kingdom Metazoa; phylum Arthropoda; class Insecta; order Orthoptera; family Acrididae; genus Schistocerca; species Schistocerca gregaria. The sequence goes on from NC_064920.1 coordinate 102,752,757, forward strand.
CACAAAATAAGCGTGTACCCCCCTGAGGATTAATGAAATTATATCGTCAGATGTTGCAGATTACAGCAATGTAATGAAATGTATCACGGAAAACTTTCTTTGTAATTCAAATATGCTGAAAAATAAATGGTTTAAGTACAAACTTAATCACTCAAATGCGTGTCCTGTAGCGCTAAATGTGCGTCTTGCTGTAAGACAATCTCTGTGGAAGTGTCGTAGTTACTGTCCTCCGAAAGCTAAGTTCTGCAGAAGTCAATGTACTTACCTCATGATAAACAAAAGTGAAATGCTTTGCGTATACATATCGTAGTTACTACGCTTATTGCTGTGATGAAGTGAGTACTGTACTGTAACGTATTGTTGTGGTACAGAAAAGGCTGTTTCATTGTAGCTATACCACAAAGTTACTACTAAAACATGTTTTCCTTTCCAGAAGAATTCAGAAAAACTGTGCAGATATAAAACAGATCCACCGCAAAAGCACAATGTAAATTGTGTCACACAGTAGTAGCGTCGTTATATAATCGTGTAGCTATCAAAGAAACCAAATGCTAAGTCATCTTTAATCTCACAGAAAGTACTTCAAATAAAGAATGTCTTTTCAACTAAACCAAAATGTTGCATTAAAACCTCATTAACAGTATATGTACTAAGTATGTAAGCCTTATAGTCGTTACGTAATCGTGCAACTAACAAGCAAGAATGTACAAATAACAGCACTGTGTCGTCTGTTCACTATAACAATGAATTCGTAATTTCTGTTTAAAAATGTTCCCTATGTTCTAGACTGGATAGTTAACTTCAAAACATTGTTGCATGTTAACAGTTTCTCTGTGTGACAAAGCATACTAGCAATGTGAAGTGAAATGTTTTATGGTATTATGGCAAAGACAAAGTTAAAAAACAGATTACATTTCAATAAACGGTTTTACATGTGAAATGTGGTGTAAAAATTTACTCTTCCTAGTACGCAGAGTTTCAACTTCAACGCAATTATCATGTGGTATATGTCGGATTCTGGAAGGTCCATTGTAAACTAGAAAGAATTTGTGACCCAAGTGTTTCTTCTTATGTGACAATGAATGAGCTTTAATGAGAACTTTCTGACCAATATATAATTTCTTTGCACTTGCTTTACCATCTAATTTTCTCCTTTTGTCTGCAGCAGAATTTATATTTTTAATAGCCAAATCAATTATGTCTTTGTGTCGAAGTTTACATGTGTTCGGAAAAGGTACAAGCTCTCTGATTCTGTTCGGTGGTTCTTTATTCTTCAGTACAAGAACAGGTGGTAAAGCAGTGGAGACATGAGGCATTTCATCCAGCACGTTTTGGAATAAGTGTAAATATCTGTCCCAATGCTGATGCTTTCTGTGTCAATAAAGTCGGCAAAGCTTATTGATTTCTTTCATAATCCGTTCAGACGGATTACAATGTGGTGAGTACAATGAAATAAAAACAGATTTGATTTTATGGTTACGAAGCATGCGTGACCAAACAGCAGATCTGAATTGCGATCCGTTATCTGAAATGACTTTACTAACATGTCCAACTTCACGTAAGAAATTTTGTAACAAAGGCGTTGGCTACAGACCGTCCAGTGGCTTTACGTAACGGAGTGAAAGAAACAAATTTTGAAGTAAGTTCAACAGCGACTAGAACGTACAAAAATCGATTAGATGTTCTAACAAGCGGTCCCAAGAGATCAACAGCAGCAAATTCTTTTAATTTAGTAGGAATGATAGGAAACAATGTAGCACTATGCGAGACAGTAGATGCTTTCGCCTTTTGACAAAGTTTACAAATAGACAAGACTCTTCGAATTCTCTTTTCCATATTGTTAAAATAACAAGTCGTTCGAAGAATATGATAACATTTTCGTGGACCAAAATGTGCGTAGCTGAAATGAATGTACCAAATGAGCTTATTAACAAAATCGTCTGGAATGCAAAGTACCCATAGCTTGTCATCAACAGTGCATCGTTTGAACAGTATGTTGTTTCTAACCAGATAATAATGCCGAATCTGTGTGTGTGTGTCTTTTCATGCCATTTACTTTTGATGTCTTTCCAAATCGGATCTTTATCTTGTTCATGAGCAATGTTCTTTAAAGATGTGGGGATGAAGTTTTCAAAGGCGACTTTCTGGATGTAAAGAATACTGAAATTTCTCTCGAGGTTGCTTTCTGTGTTACTTTTCTCAAGCCCAGCCGGTGCGCGTGACAGTGTGTCCGCAACAATGTTCTCCTTGCCGGGAATGTAGACTATTTTGAAGTGGAATTCTTGCAGAAACAATGCCCAACGTTTTAACTTGTCATGATTTAATTTTGAAGACATAAGAAATTGTAATGCACGATGATCACTGTATACTTTTACGTACTTACCATAAAGAAAGAAACGGAATTTGTTAAATGCCCAAACGATAGCTAAAGCTTCTAATTCAGTAACGGAATAATTTTTTTCATATTTTGTTAGCACTCGGCTAGCAAAAGCAATGGTTTTCAGAACGGTAGTGTCATGTTCTATGGCTTCTTGAAATAAATGGTCACCAAAACCGACTTTAGAAGAATCTGTGCTAAGGCAAAAATCTTGTGAGAGATCTGGATGAGCTAGTATTGGCGCGTTAAGTAGCGACTCTTTCAAATAATTGAATTCCAACTGTGCTTGTTCGTCCCAGTTCCAAATAGTATTTTTTCCAGTGAGAGAACAAAGTTTTGGTGTAACTAGAATTTGCATATTCAGAAAACAACGATAAAAATTTACGAGACCTAGAAAACAGCGGACTTGTTTTTTAGTGGATGGAACTGGAATGGCTCTGATTGCTTCTAACTTTTCAGGATCCGGCTGAATGCCTTCAGAAGAAATACTATGTCCCAAAAACTTCACCTTTGTCCTACCGAATTCAGACTTTTCCCAGTTAACTGTAATTCCAGATTCTGCAAAAATATGTAACACGCTGTTGAGGATGCGATTATGTTGTTCCCATGAGGCTTCTGCTATCAGGATATTGTCCACATATAGGGTGATGTGACGTTTTAAGAGCTCAGGTAATATGGAATTTAGCCCGCGAATGAATGCTGCCGAAGAAATGTTCAAACCAAAAGGAAGTTTCCGAAAGTGATAACAAACGCCGAAACAAAGGAAAGCTGTGTATTTTCTACATTCTGGATGAAGTTCGGTCTGATAAAAGCTGGATCTGAGATCAATGGAAGACAACACTTTTACACCATTAAAATTTTGAAGAAGTTCTTCCAACGTTTGTGGCCTGTCTGTTTCAGGAATAATGATAGTATTGATTTGTCTCGAATCTAAGACAAGCCTGATCGATCCATTTTTCTTCTCAACAACATGTAATGGATTGTTGTATGAGCTTACTGCAGGCTCAATAATGCCCTCGTCAAGCATATATTGTATTTCTGTTCTAACACGGTCCCTATAATGTGCTGGAATTACGTATGGTCTAACACAAAATTTAGTATGCTCACGAACACGAAATTGGTACTGAAATCCCTTGATTGTTCCTGTTTTGTGAGTAAAAACTGTGGAATGTGCTTGTAAAATCTCAAAAAGGTCCTGCCTGTCAGTGTCATTACAATTCTCAATTGTTTGAATATTATTCTGAATTAACTCATTAGTTTCAAATATGCCGTCGATATCATCGCTGTCAGTACTTGCAGAGTGATTCTTAGTGTCTAGCTATTGACTTACCTTCTTTCTCTAAACTTATTTCAGCATCATGAAAGTTTAAGATTGCTTTGTATTCATTGAAAAAGTCTACTCCCAATATAATTTCCGTGGACAACAATGGAACAATAAGAAAGTTCATAGAGAAGCTGTGGCTTTGACAAGAGAATTCTAAGTTGGTTTGCTGGCGTACATCTACACTTTTCCCAAAGGATTGCACCTTGTAATTTAATTTTACGTAACGGAAGTGTGGGGCAATCGTTCGATTTGTTGCATTTGCTGAAGGATGTTTCACTAATGACTGAAATGGGACTGCCAGAGTCAAGTACTGCCGTAAATTTTACGTCATTCACTGTAATGTGAATCACAGGATATGCAATGTTGTTATGTTTTACGTCGTGTTCTTCCATTTTTACGTAATTACTAGCTACGGCAGCTGCGTCGTCAGTTTCAGAAGTACGTTTCGTGGCTGCCAGCGGTATGAGTCATTGCCTATTGTGTCTTTGTTGGCGCGCGTCGTTACTGGGATTTGGAGACCTAACTTCTACAAATTCACCTTGTCGAGAGGGCCCTGCTCTGTTTGAATCCCGCCAGTTCTGCTGCAATTCAGGTCTGTCGTTACGATCATATCGTCTGTCGTCATGTCGGTAGATTCCATAGTTTCTTTCTTGTCGGTCACGTGGTGGAGAATTTCTCTCTGAATCGTAACTGCGCGCTGGACCGTTGCGTCTAAAGTTATTCTGTCTCCCTTTATAGTAATTATTTTGGTTCCCATATTGTTTGTATCTCTGATTGTCTCTGTGATAGTCACTACCGCCGAGAGGTGATCTTTCCCTGTAATTATTACTACTCTGCCAACGGTTGTCATACGGGTGGTGTCTGTTTTGGTCACGATTTGTATTGTGAGAATAGCCTTGTCGTGTCCAGTTATTTCTTTCATCGCGGAATTGCGACGGATGTGACCTGTAATTGTTGTGTTCCTGTTTTCGCGTTCCGCGATTGTCAGTGTCAATTTCCAATTCTTATAAGAGCCCCTGAAAAGCTTCAATGTCGTCTTTGCAACGTCCTGCCAAAATAATATGCCGTAAGTGTTCCGGTAATTTGATTAAGCAAATGCGGATGAGTTCTGAGGGGCTGTATGGGTTTGACAGGTACTGTTTCTTGTGCAACATGTTTTCAAAATATTTCACAAGACTGGAAAATTCAGATTGATCGAAATGTTTCATCATCATGATGCCATGTTTTACTCGGTCTTGTGTAGCTTGAGACCAATATGCTGAGGGGAAGGTATGATAAAATTCTCCTTCGCTGTGGTAATCGTGAATGACCAATCGCATTCTTACAGCTGGTTCATCCTCCAAGTAGCCACACATAAATTCTAATCTGTGTTCTAATGTCCAGTTGGGAGGAAAACAATGAGAGAATTGATCAAGCCACGCTTGTGGATGAATGTCGTTGCCAGAATTCTTAAATGTTTTGAATTTACGTGTAGTAATGAACAGCTTATATTCAAAATGATCATGTCGGCGAGTAGCATGTCGGTCATTGTTACATCGTTTCGGCGGTTCCCTCTCAAAATTCAGTGTACCTTCCCAATTTCTTTCATGATTTCCGAAATGCCCTGTGTTATTATTTTGTGGTTGTTCTGTATTGCTATGTCCCTCTTCCCGTACTGGGGCACGAGTGTCCTCTGAAATATGTAATTCTTGTATTACTTGAGCCAACTGATCTTGTACTTCCCGCATTTCTCTTTTGTACTGTGTGTTGATTTGATTTTGATTCTGTCTGAATTTTCTAATTTGTTCATACTCTTCAGTGTCAGTGAAGGCTACAGGTTTAGTGTCATTCAGATCATAATCTACCTTTGTAGATAAGTTAGTGAACTGATCTGAAAGTTCGGCTACTTTATCCGATAGTGAAATTATTTCCTCTTTGTGTCTTTCTGAACCAATTTTTAGAGTATCTACTGTGTCCTTTAAGTTCCCTTGAGTTTTTGCAAGTTGCGTAACCGAATCGGTAGATGCAACTGAGTCAATTTTAGCTTGCAAGGTCTCATGATTTTCATGAACAATAGTTTGCAGTTCTTTTATGGCTGCTTCGTGACTCTGTAATGCATTTTCATGCCGCGAAAAAATAGGTTGGAAATGCTCACAAATTTGTGTTTTTACGTCATTACAGACTTTTTGACATTTCGATTCGATGTTATGTAACTCATTAGTTAAATCTTCACGTGTTTGTTCAAGCGTTGTGTCTAACTTTTGAAGCTTTTGTCCCATTTGTTGTATTAATTGTAATAACAATGCACTGGAGTCTGAAACATGTTCCTTAGTGCTATTCGGCAATGCATTTGAACCGGCAATATTCGCAGTCTCAAAAACAGAAAATGTGTCTTGACTTATTTGAGAAAGCGGTGAAGACGCAAAACCTGAATCTACAGTATTTGCAAGAATGTGTCCTGTCATTTCGGAATCCTGAGGCGAGCTGTTGCTGACCGATCGATCGAAAATGCTTCCCTGTTCACTAATTGTTACACTGCCTACACCATTATTTGCAACCCGCTCCATTTCCCTATGCACAATTACCAAATTACTATTTTGAACATTAGTTAATTCATTACATGGTGGCGCTAACACACTGCTTTCGTCTTCACTGTCATTTCTCAATTTATTTTGGAGCCTAGTATTACGTTTTTCACACGCAATTATTGTCGCAATATTTCACACGATAACACAAAAAAGCACAATTTGAAGATCAAAAATAAGAGAACACATTAACATAGGACTGAAAATAATATCTAGTTAATTGCAAACTCAGCTGCGAAATACTTCGCGCAAAACTAAATGCATGCCACAACTATTTTACTGTACAACAATGAAAGACTGCAACTACAAAGGAAATTCTCTCTATGATCAGATGCTATCAATAAACAAAAGCTACACTAATTACACAAACTACAAGAAAAAAATCAGAAGATTCCAGTGAGGTATACTGGCAGGGTCGCCATATGAAACGTCCCCTTAGAAAAATTATACAAGACTGTGCTTAAACTGACACACAAATTTTTTTAGCGCAACGCAATCTGACTTCCAAAAATCCCTACGAAAGAATGGCCCTGACTAACATTAACCTATACGTTTCTCAAATCACTTACCTCACAAAAATCTTCGTTACGCAAGCTACTGCAATACAGAGAGCGCCACTACTGCCAGCTAAATAAAAGATTCAAACTAATGAAGGCACTAACTACTGATAGGCATAGTTAGCAAATGAAAGATTTTAATACAGAACAAGTCAAAATATATGTAGCAGTTCATGACATCCAGTCTTACAAATTTCAAAACTCCGCCATCTCTCTCCCAATATCCACCACTGCCGGCGGCTCACCTCCAACTGCGCATCGCGACGTGCTGTCCACATACAGCTGCCGCTGCCAAACACTACAATGGAAGACAACAATGCCAACCAGCCACTGACTGCACACAGCACAGCCAGTGATTTTTCATACAGAGCGCTATGTGGCGTTACCAATAAAAAAAACCTAAAGAGTCTACTTACAAAATATATTTAATCAGAAATGGGGAGGAAAAAAAGGATTTTGTCATTCATACGACTATACGATTTTGAATCGATATTTTTGATTCGTCTACATCGACATCGATACTCCATAAGCCACCGTACGGTGCGTGGCATTACTTGTCACTTGCCCTCCTGTTCCACACGCAAAGGCATCATCAGCAAACAGCCGCAGACAGCTGCCCTAGCTGTCCACCAAATCATTTACGTGGAAAGAGAACAACAGTGGTCCTATCACACTTGCCTGGGACACTTCTGACGATACCCTTGTCTCTGATGAACATTCGCCGTGGAGGGCAACGTGCTGGGTTCTATTATTTAAAAAGGCCTCGAGCTACTCCCATATCTGTGAACGTACTCCATATGTTGGTACCTTGGTTAACATCCTACAGTCGGGCACCAGGTCAAGGGCTTTCCGGAGATCTGCAAACACGGAATCTGCCTGTTGTCCTGCATCCATAGTTCCCAGTATATTATGTGAGGAAAGGGCAAGCTGAGTTTCGAACGAGTGACGCTTACTGAAACCTCGCCGATTCATGAACATAAGCTTCTTAGCCTCCAGGAAGTTTATTACATTGGAAATGAGAATGTGTACTAGAATTCTGTAGCGAACAGAAGTTGGAGATATTGGTCTGTAATTTTGTTGGTCTATTCTTTTACCTTTCTTATTTACTGGAGTCACCTCCGCTTTTTTTTTCTAGTTGCTTGGGTCTTCGTACTCGGCGAGAGAGTCACGATAAACGCAAACTAGGTAAGGGGCCAACGCCAGAGAGTACTCTTTGTAAATTGAACTGTGAAAATATCCGGATCTGGTGATTTATTTGTTTCCAAATCTTTATGTTGCTTGTCTACGTCAGAATGTCGTCATAACTGCATTTCTACACGATGGGCGAATTAATTATCTTGAAAGGTCTACAACTTACATTGAGAGGAAACTTTGAAAATGTAGTTCAAAATTTCATGAGACTCTTAAAGCGGAAAGCTACTTACAAATGTTATTATGCTGCAAATTTACAGTTCATTTAATGAAACTGAAATGGCTGTACGGTGTTTTTGGGCTACCTGGTGCAAGTGTTATTATTTCAGCCACATGGGCGACTTGCACATCGATGGCGATGAAAGGATGAAGAGGATATCGCAACACCCAGTCCTCTACTGGATAGAATCTCCGGCTAGGACGAGAATAGAACCCTGTGCTCCCTGATCTGGCAACGTCAATCACTACACCAAGTGCTGCTGTAATATTGTTGCATTAATTTGTTATGAAAACGGTGCTGATAGACTATAAGAGCAGTTTAACAGCTGTGAGCTGTTTGGGGTTAGTTAACGTTGCATTAATTCGCAACTGTTTCACCAGGTATCAAGTCTAGCTCACCAAATTCTCAACCAGACTAACATTAATTATAATGTTTTAATAGTCATACGACAACCGGTGATATATATATAAAAGAGAATTTAAATAAAAAGAAATAAATAAGTTTATATTTGGAAATTTATTTTAACATTGATGATTGAAATTTCAGCATATTAAACTTGAATCATAACTAAGCTGGTGCCTTATTTAGGATTGTGAAAATGTGAGTTTGTAATCTTACGGAACACATCAAATATGGAGCCAAGATTGGGAGACTGCATACAACACTGCATTCATAAAGTAACACACTAAGAACGGTGAAACATATGCAAGAGGAAATTAAACACAACCAACCGATTCAATTTTCACCCAAAGAAGTTACGTTCATAGCGCAATCCTGTCCGTCATGTAATTACCACACACTGGTATACTAAATTCATACTAACTGTCTGTGAAATCTTCCCGAAAACAATAGCTGAGGGCTACTTTGATGATTACACCACATGCTTCAAGTGGTCAACTTGCCTTACACAAAGAGTGTAACTCCGCAATAATTCTGATAATTAAAATAAATTAGATCGAAAAGCAATTTACAAAAGAAAAACCTCGAACTGGTTACTATCGTCTTACTATTAACCTGATGGGTCAAACAACTGTATAAGCACGTGGTACTGGTCTCACAAAGTACACCCCACGTGGGTTGAACATAAAGAAGAGTTGCTATATTGAAAAATATTGTCAAGACGAGACGTTATCATCTCACGAACATTCGCATTTAAGATTGATGATCTTAGTTACAGTTACTGATCAACACGTGGTTCCACTTTACTCACAAAGTAGTGACAAAGCAACTACTGGAAGATATTCTGAAGTTGACACTCGAAATACACTGCGTTGCAATTTAAGATAACATTAGATATTTTAGAGCTAAAACCTGAAATAAAGGTGATTAAATTTTCAGTTAGGCTGAACTTAAGAAATCCATTGTCCTGCGGACTTAGCAGACACGCGCTTAGCAGGAGATCTTACCACTTCAGACGCTCGCCGCGGACATACTGACCTGCACTCCTAGCAAGGGTGCTTCCGTATACAAAACGGAAGTGACCAGAGGGGCAGCTTCCTATACCAACATGACAAGGGACGGACAGGACAGTACTAAGGATAGAAACCTCTTTGCTTCTAGAAAGCGTAGCTACCTGTTCCGACGTTGGTCCTACTGCTCTCTAGAAGACAGGCTTGTCTGCTACCATCAAGCATGCATCTAGAAATACATTTGCTCATTCTTTCTTTCACACAGAAGGGAAGGGGGATGACAGTATCTTATCATATACAGTATGTAAAAGAAAGCGGATGTAGGTTCCGTATGAGACTGTGTGACAAGAATTACATGTATGAATTAGATATAAACTGTGCTTTAAAGTGCAGTAGTGTGACAGATCGTTCTTGTTTATGTGTAAAAGTAACACGTTCCACTGCTCAGTCTTCTCGAAGATAGTCAGAAGCGCCACAGTACATTTAGAAGAGGAATTTATGCCGTAAATGACAACAGATTCAAGAAATTAACATGAAAGGAATCCAACAGAGACCTTTCATAACCCCAACACTCCGTGAAAAGACTGTGCAGGGAATTTTCTGGCGATGCTAGGACATTCCCAAGCAGGCTTCTCACACCCAACGTAAACCAAAAATGTAAAGAAAAGGCAAAAGGTCACCAGCTACTTGCTAAAACACAATAATTTCAACACATCTTTAGAATCTACCAATTTCAAAGAGAAAAAAAAGTCTGTGACACCTATTTAAAAGATAGTGTAGACCTAATTCGGTCAGCAAGTAAAAACAATGGTTCCTGTGTCATTAATATGAAAACAATTTCTGGTTGTTACACTTATGAAGTTCACCAGTATTTGCTCATTGCAAGAGCCAACTGATCACAGGATATTTTATGACTGTTTATTAACAAGTAAAATTTATGAAAATAGCAAAGGTGCCACAGCAACTTAAAAAAAACATGAAAATAACATCAGTATTATAAACCAGAACATTATAATGCACAATCCGCAAAAGCAAAAAAAAAAGATAAGAGAAAAAACATATTTTACAAAATGGTTATCGCAAAAAAATTCTATATCTTATAAAACTAATAATTTGTAGAATTAAAATAACTTTGTGGCACTCATTTAATCACTCTACTATATTTCAGTTAGTTATCAAACAGTGATCACTATGTTATTATACCGAAACTACAATTAATTATGTGATTGTTACCCTTAAGGGGTTCCTCACTATAAATATGCCCCATGCAAAGGCTAATCGATCACTGTCCAATGAGCATGAATAGCTATCGGACTGATAAACGAACGAATGCCACAGGAATGAATTTAAGAAAGAAAATATCACAAATCTAATACAACACACAAAAACCAACATTGAGAAATAAAACAGCTCTGAAAGTACAGTAGTCAACGTCTAAAAAGCACCAATAAATAAAACACCTGCAAAATACAAGAGTAAAAGTCTAAAAAAAAAAAGTAGAACAGCTGCAAAATACAAGAGTCAATCTAATAAACACCAATAAATCGAACCCCTGCAAAACACACGAGTCAAAGTTTCTCTGACAGAACACACGTATATGCATTGGACTAAGAACCGTATAATCACTGTTCACTGACTCACTCAGTAGTTCCACTGTTCTGAGGCACAATATAAGGGGAGGGGGGGTTCGTCGCCACAGCTGTCAGTAGGGATTTTTTTGTCCATCTGTTGCGTGCAATCCCGCCTTCTCTGCCCTCTCATGCAGTTTCTCTTGGTGGCCCGTGTCACCTACATCTCGATTTGGTTCCATGTTTGTGTTGTCAAATTCGTGCGGTATCCTCGTTTGAGACGCCAGGTTGATATTTCTGGGCAAGGATGACACTTAATGGCTCTTCTTTGTGCCACCCTTAGCTACCAGAAAACCTCGAACCGTGATTTGCTGTCGCTTGATAGTGGGCATCCCTCAGGAAATGTAGATAGGCGTCGTTGAAGTCTGCCATTTTCTCTCGACAGTACCTGTCAAAAGGCTCCACGCCCCTTTATCCCCTGTCTTCTGTCGTTTCACCACTCCCGTCTCGCCACGGTGCGTTGCCAGCAGATGGATTTCCGCGCGGTGGACCGCTCGGCCATCTCAGGTCATCGCCTCCACGAAGGGTCGCACTGGTGCGGCCGGCCATTAGCTCCGGGGTCAAGGGCAAGTGTTTGCCGCGTACCCTTCTTTTGTTATCGGCCGCGCTCCCGAAGTGGCCCGGCTGACACTGTGTCCTGCTGGGAAACCCACATGTTTACAACTAGTCCTCCTCCTCGCTGCTCCCGCTGTCTCGTAAGAGCTGAGCCGGTTCGCTTTCACGTTCTCAACTGCATTCAGTGAAATTGTTCATTATAGTTATGTGACTACAAAATGTCATACATAATACCACTTAGCATTGTCTTTCACAATTTTTATTTTTTTTTTGAACAAAGGTGAGAATTTTTTTAAATAAATTTTTTTTAGATGAATCGACAATGTAAAATTGTAAGTGAAATGATTTGACAATATAAAAAATAAATGTGAAAAGACTTGACAGTATAAAAATAAAAATTAAATGGACAATATAAAATCTAAATCCACATCACTAATGTGGTTGACTTACATTTTAATAAATCAAATGCTACTTATTAATTCACTAAAATGAATAGGATTATCACTTGTTCAAGTATAGGTCAGGACAGCATAGGGTTAACATGTTATTTACACACACACGTGCACACCTGTTGTCTATTCTACAAACTAACTTCTCATAAACATGCATTACTCAAAATTTTACTTCAATCCACTACTAGTTAATCCAACAAGCTACTTCAGTGCTACTTCAACACAGTGTTTATACCACTACAACACTGTTCTAATTCGTCCTCTTCCTGACGCTCGCGGCATATGTCTTGTCACATGATAAATATGGAGAAACTTTCCTTAAACATACACAAAAAACAATGGTTATTTACACGCCAAAACATTTATACCAGTTGACACACCTGATAAGAGACTCGCAGTTATACATTAATCATACTCATATGTTTATACATAAAACAGTACGAAAATTTCATCTAAAATTACGTTATCACAAGAATTAATCACACAGATGACTCTGAGAAGGGTACTTTTTTTATCCTACAGGTTATATTACATTTTCTTACCCATTTTGCTCCAATTTCGTTCCTTCTTTAAGTTACCTTTCGCCTTCAAATCAGTTAGTTCGCCTGTGGTGGTTATTCTGAATTCATTTCTCATGAATGGCAAAAATTGTCGTCACCTATATTCTGTAAAACAGTTTCATCTTAACATATTGAACTTACAACAGACACAAAAGATCCGAATCCTCCTGTAGTTCAAATGACAAATGTTTTGCTTCATCCTCATTACATTAAACCAAGCTTTCCTTTGGTCCCATAATAGAATTTATGTAATCTTCGTCTACATTCAAGAGGGAAATTTCCTCAGTACAAATCACATGAGCTGCAGTGCATCCTACACCAGCGAAAACAGTAAGCTGTAATGCTCACAGCATCAGCAAAACACATAAACGTCGTTTTTCTAGGACAAGTATTAACGCAGAATAATTTTTCAGGCTCTGGCTCAACATCAATCAAGGCTACAGAAAGGATCCTTATTTCTGTTCCATTCTCCATTTGCTGAAAAACTGCTCGTATTTGACTACCACAATAATATTTCAGGGCTTCGTAAATTACACAAACCACAATTCTTCTTTCACCTTGAAGGGAATCAATGTACTGACGAAATCCACAGACAGCAGTTTACATACTCAGCTATAAAGAACAAAAAAAAGACATATGTCATCAATATTAACATATCATCGGTTATTGGGAAGCCAATGGGTAAACAATCGTATTATCGCATCCTGTTTTCAAGATTCCAAACTTACTCATTCCTTTCTCAGAGTTCTCCTATCTTAAAACATTCATACAGCACGCATACTATAGTAAGAGATCCTCATTTATACTGATACATAGTAGCACTGAAAGCAGAAAATCGGAAACAAGGCTACTAACAGCTGGGGACCTGGGTTTGCCAGTCCCATAATACTCACAGATCGGATATTCCACTGAGTTTTGCATTAATTCAGCACAGATCTTGCTTCTCTCACAAGCGACTCTTTCAATTTACACCAAAAACCATAAATAGTATTTAACTCGTTCACAAAGAAACCTTTTATCTTCACATTTGAACCAACCTAAATCCTAATTGCACAAGGAAAGAAAAAAACTAAAAACATCACTTCAATCAATCACATAGAAACATCTTTATTATTATTTTTACCAACATATTATTCAAAATGCATTTATCACAAATGTAAACTAATCGATTGTTTCTCTTCACCGTCCTCTCTACTCCTCACTGTCCTTTCTACTCAATGTATGGTTTTACGTTTGACACATGGTGTAGCCCTTTTGATTTCTTCGATCGAAGAGTTTCAACTTCTATGGCGTTTTCATGGGGAATCTTCCATATCCGATACGGGCCGTTAAAGAGATTAAAAAATTTCATGCAGACACCTGACCGTTTGTTAGACAGCTTGTGTGATCTGATAAGAACCTTTTGTCCTTCATGAAACACTGTTTTTCTCACGTTTTTCTTATACGCCTTGACTCTGGCTTCTGCTGCCGCTTGCTGTTGCGTAATGCTAAGTCAACAATTGCGTTCCGGCGTAGTCTCGGCTCTAGTGACCAAGGCACCACCTCTTTGATTTTGCTCGGGGCTCCTTGTTTTTTAGCACAATGATTGGCGGAAGCTTTGTTGACGTATTAGGCAACTCATTAATTATGTTCTGAAATCCTTTTAGGTGTATGTCCCACGATCGGTGATCACGACTGCAGTATAACCGACATAATTTTCCTAATTCACGCATAATACGTTCACTGGGGTTCGAGCTGGGATGAAATAGAGATATACACTCCTGGAAATTGAAACAAGAACACCGTGAATTCATTGTCCCAGGAAGGGGAAACTTTATTGACACATTCTTGGGGTCAGATACATCACATGAACACACTGACAGAACCACAGGCACATAGACACAGGCAACAGAGCATGCACAATGTCGGCACTAGTACAGAGTATATCCCACTTTCGCAGCAATGCAGGCTGCTATTCTCCCATGGAGACGATCGTAGAGATGCTGGATGTAGTCCTGTGGAACGGCTTGCCATGCCATTTCCACCTGGCGCCTCAGTTGGACCAGCGTTCGTGCTGGACGTGCAGACCGCGTGAGACGACGCTTCATCCAGTCCCAAACATGCTCAATGGGGGACAGATCCGGAGATCTTGCTGGCCAGGGTAGTTGACTTACACCTTCTAGAGCACGTTGGGTGGCACGGGATACATGCGGACGTGCATTGTCCTGTTGGAACAGCAAGTTCCCTTGCCGGTCTAGGAATGTTAGAACGATGGGTTCGATGACGGTTTGGATGTACCGTGCACTATTCAGTGTCCCTTCGACGATCACCAGAGGTGTACGGCCAGTGTAGGAGATCGCTCCCCACACCATGATGCCGGGTGTTGGCCCTGTGTCCCTCGGTCGTATGCAGTCCTGATTGTGGTGCTCACCTGCACTGCGCCAAACACGCATACGACCATCATTGGCACCAAGGCAGAAGCGACTCTCATCGCTGAAGACGACACGTCTCCATTCGTCCCTCCATTCACGCCTGTCGCGACACCACTGGAGGCGGGCTGCACGATGTTGGGGCGTGAGCGGAAGACGGCCTAACGGTGTGCGGGACCGTATCCCAGCTTCATGGAGACGGTTGCGAATGGTCCTCGCCGATACCCCAGGAGCAACAGTGTCCCCAATTTGGTGGGAAGTGGCGGTGCGGTCCCCTACTTCACTACGTAGGATCCTACGGTCTTGGCGTGCATCCGTGCGTCGCTGCGGTCCGCTCCCAGGTCGACGGGCACGTGCACCTTCCGCCGACCACTGGCGACAACATCGATGTACTGTGGAGACCTCACGCCCCACGTGTTGAGCAATTCGGCGGTACGTCCACCCGGCCTCCCGCATGCCCACTATACGCCCTCGCTCAAAGTCCGTCAACTGCACATACGGTTCACGTCCACGCTGTCGCGGCATGCTACTAGTGTTAAAGACTGCGATGCAGCTCCGTATGCCACGGCAAACTGGCCGACACTGACGGCGGCGGTGCACAAATGCTTCGCAGCTAGCGCCATCCCACGGCCAACACCGCGGTTCCTGGTGTGTCCGCTGTGCCGTGCGTGTGATCATTGCTTGTACAGCCCTTTCGCAGTGTCCGATATATATATATATATATATTCTCCTTCGAAGCATCCGCTGCCAGTATTGCGATCTAAATTGTGGTCCATTAGCCGAGATAACTCTTTTCACATGCCCATCTTCATGCAGAAACTGCTTTGCAAATGCAGCTTCCACTGCCTTTCCTGTGGCCCGCCTCAACGGAGTCAGACACACAAACTGGGAGGTTAGCTCCACCGCTTCGAAAACATATGCAAAACCTGCTTTAGATCGTATTAGTGGCCCAAATAGATCCACGGCCGCGTGGTCACAAAGTTTGCTTGGTATTATCGGGTGCAATGATGGAGCATACGTCACTGTGGCCGCATTTGCTCGCTGACAAGGTCCGCACACTAAGTACACAATGAATACGCCGTAGCATGTTATTAAAATAGCATGTCTCCTTCAGTTTTTCACAACATTTCTGTGCTCCAAAGTGACCATAACTCAAATGTATGTACCAAATAATTTTGTTTACGACTTCCTCCGGAATCACCAACACCCATCTGGAGTCGTCCGGGGATCGTTTCTTGAATAGTATTCCTTTGCGCACTATGTAGTACTGGCGTATTCCTACATTCTCCTTGTCCTCCCACTTCTTTTTTATATCTTTCAATACGGCGTCCTTTTCCTGTTAGTCCGCTATGCTCCCTAAAGAGGTGGTAACAAATTTCTCAAACGCTACATTCTGTAAGTATAGGATGCTAAAATTGTTTTCACCGAGTTCCCCTTCTTCTGTGTGAACCAAACCCACAGGAATGCACGGTAAAGCGTCAGCAATTACATTTTTCTGTCCCGGAATGTATTCTACAGTGAAATTATATTCCTGTAGGTATAGTGCCCAGCGTCCTAGTCTCCCATGCGTGATTTTTATGCTCATAAGAAATTGGAGTGCACGATGGTTAGTGTATACCCTGGTGGTCCTCCCAAATAAGAAATACCTAAATTTTGAGAATACCCAAACTACCACAAGTGCTTCGAGTTCTGTCACTGAATAATTTTTTTCACATCGAGAGAGCACCCTGATCCCAAACGAGATTGTTTTCCAAGTAGTAATATCATCATTTCCTTCCGTTTGAAACAGTACCGCACCTAATCCTAACAAGGAACTGTCCGTCATTAAACAGAATTCTTGTGTCGGGTCGGGATGCACGAGGATGGGAGCCTCTACCAAAGCCTTTTTCAGTTTATAAAATTCATCCTGTGCCTCTTTATCCCAGACCCACAAAGCGTTCTTCCCTGTTAGTCCACATAGACGGGGTGTAACAAGTACACTAAAATCTATAAATCGCTTATAAAAATTGCACAGTCCGAAGAATGCTCGCAACTGTTTTTTATTTGTCGGCATTGCACACTCCGCTATCGCCGCAATTTTCTCCGGGTCAGGTTGTATTCCATTTGCTGAGACAATATGGCCTAAGAATTTTATGTTCTCTCGTCCGAACTGTGAGTTATCTGACTATTACGCCTGCCTTCTCAAAAACATCCAGCAGTCTGTTCAGAACGTCATTATGATCCTCCCACGACTTTTCCGCAATTAATATGTCATCCACGTAAATTGTCACTTGCTGTTTCAAATCATCAGGCAAAATGGTATTTAATCCCCTTATAAAAGCAGCTGATGAGACGTTTAGTCGGAACGGGAGACGCCGGAACTGGAAACAATTTCCATAACACAGGAACGCTGTATATAATCTGCAAGATGGGTGTAGCACGATTTGTCAAAAACTCGGACGGAGGTCGACAGATGATAGTACCTTTACACCATGGAAACGTTGTAAGAGTTCCTCAAGGCTCTCAGGCCTGTCCGTTTCCGACATAATAATTGTGTTTATCTGTCTCGAGTCTAGTACCAAACGAACCGAGTTGTCGCGTTTTGGTACGACAAGCAAGGGTGAGTAGTACGAGCTTATTGCGCGCTCAATTATTCCTTGTTCTAACATCTTGTTTATTTCCTTCTCCACCTGGGCTTTATACGCCACGGGAATAGGGTATGGTCTAACAGAAAACTTCTGATGGTCACGTACTCTGAATTGGTAAGTAAAACCCTTAATCGCCCCCGGAGTCTCAGAAAATACTCGTTCATGATTCCTAAGTAGGCAATACAATTTCTCCTTTTCCCTGTCCGTGGTTCTGACACCCGCGATGCTCTTTCTCAGTGCATCAGAAAAAACAACATCTTTCCCCTGCTCACCAGATGTAGAGCACGACTCACTTACATAGTTCAATAGTAACTCCAGTCTCGGTTGCGAGTCGGTTTGAGCTTGAAATTTTAGGCAACTAATTTCTGACTCGGCACGTAATATGCATTCATCAAATACTAAATTAATTGGCTGATCCCCAACTTGAACTGTCATTACTCCTCCACCCATGTCAATTACTGCATGGTGGGCATTCATGAAGTCATTTCCTAAAATCATTGCCACATTCAGCACTGGGAGCACAAAGAAGTTGTACTCAAACTCTCTACCCTGGCAGGTAAAATTAAGCCGAGTCTGCCTTCGGATTTCTACGCTCTTACCGTAGATTGCACCCTTCACCTTTATCCCTCGGACTTGAAAAACGAGCCAAGCCCCAGTCCCTTCGCATTTTTGAAATGCTGCCTCGCTCACTATGGACAAAGGGCTTCCAGTGTCAATGACACAAAACATATTTCGTTTACTACAACTGTCACGACTGGATTTATTCCCGAAATTTTAGCACTCTTAGTTTTTTGCAACAAATCCTCTCTAATATCTTCCCTCTCTATATACCGTATGCACTCATTTGCCATGTCGCTCATTTATACAGATTGGGCGCCTTCTGCGCTGATCGTTTGTCATTGCCGGCTTTTGTTCATTACCATTTGCTGGATTATGTCTAGGGTTAGCCGGCCGAATTTCAACATCATGAGGTGCTCCGCCTACAGTCCGATTCCCACCGTGTTCACCGTAGTATCTATTCTGGTTGCCGTAACTGATGCGTTCACGATCCTGTCCACGTCTTCGATCATTTCCGTTGTTCCACCTGTGTTCGCGACTGTTACCCCAGTTTCTATACGGCCGGTCCCGATTATTGTTCCGTTCGCGTCGCGACGACCAGTCACGCCGTCGATTATTACTACGGCCAAGACCGCGGTCGCGCTGCTGTGGCCCGTAATAACTTTGTGCCTGATTAGGCGGGAATTCTCCTGTATTATATTCCAACT
The DNA here is from genome assembly GCF_023897955.1 of Schistocerca gregaria. NCBI lineage: Eukaryota > Metazoa > Arthropoda > Insecta > Orthoptera > Acrididae > Schistocerca > Schistocerca gregaria. The sequence goes on from NC_064920.1 coordinate 102,771,894, forward strand.
CTTGGAGAAGGGTCTTAAACGTTTCCACGTCCTCTTTGCATCGTCCCGCAAGAATGACGTGGCGCAAGTGCATCGGCAATTTGGTGATGCATATCCTAATTAGTTCCGCAGGCGCGTATGGGTCGTATAGAAATTGATTTGCCTGTAGCATGTGGTCGAATAGGCGTGCTGTGCTGCAGAAACCAGACTGGTTCAAATTTGGCAGTATAATTATGCCATGCTTGACCCTATCTTGTGCCACTTCCGACCAGCAGGCGGACAGAAAGGCTTGTCGGAACTCCCGAGTGGAGTTGCAGTGACGCGCTGCCGACCTCATGCGAATCGCCGGTTCGCCTTCCACATAGCCACACATATATTCTATCTTATGTGAACTTGCCCAGTCGGGGGGAAGACAGAACTCAAATTGCTCGAGCCATGCTCGTGGATGTGTTCCTTTTTGAGAATTTCGAAATATCTCAAACTTTCTCACCGTAAGGAAATGTTTGAAATCAAATCCCCGCATTTCCTCCCGGCGAGGCACTTGAATGTTTCTATTTTGCTCATGTCTGCCCCTCAAAGTACATTCTTCCCTGTCGTTAAAATCTCTCTCGTGGCCGGAGTCCCTCTCTGCACTGTGCGTACCGCTATATTTAGTGCTATTGGCGAGTTCGGAATCACACCCCATGCGGCTTTCCAGATGGGCCACGCGTTCTTGTAATTCGCCTGTTACAGCTTTGTGCCGCCTGTTCACTTCGGTCTGTCCCTTCTGAAATCTAAGAAGTGAACGCACTTCTTCGGTCACTGCGACCGCTACCGGTGTAGTATTGTTATCTCTCTCCGTCACCTTCATCGTGCCTACGATGTCCGCTAATGCCGCAATCTTATCATGTATTTGTCTGTTGTCCTCCGCCCCAGTCTGCTTAAATTGTTCTACTTGCTGTTCGAGTGCGTGAATCGCTTGACTGTTGTCTGCTACCATGTTGCCAACGGACGCGGGACAATGCGTTTCCGCCTCCTGGACCGTCCGACGCGTTAATATTCGAAATCAGATTATCCCCTTGGTCCATGTTGCTTAAGTTATTGGACTGCCTACTTTTAGCTTGGTTACGTGTCAGCATTAGTTCAATTTATTATACCCGGTACGCAACACACTAATCAGAATAAAAAATCACGACAGTCACACGAAAGGTACCCAACCTAGTACGCACGTTTTCACACGCAAAACAAATTTATATCTTTGATCGAAACAGAGTAATTTACAAGATAGAAAAAAGAACACACACATATATAAAACACACAAATTTAGAAAACAAAACAAGGCAAACAACACAACGCAGCTCAACAACGTAGTGAATCTATTTAAAGTATGCTCAAAAACAACGCAGGAGTTGTTTGAGCGCTGCAGGGGGAAAAAAAATTAAGATTATACAACGACCGCAATCTAACGTATAAGAGATTACAGAGTCTAGCGGAATCACAGAACAGGGTCGCCATGAGTAATATTGTTGCATTAATTTGATGTGAAAGCGGTGCTGATAGACAATAAAAGCGGTTTAAAAGCTGTGAGCTATCTCAGGAAGTTAACCTTGCATTACTGAGCAACTGTTTCACCAGGTATCCAGTTTAGCTTACCAAATTTCCAACCAAACTAACATTAATTATAATCTTTTAATAGTCATACGAAAACCGGTGATAGATATATAAAAAAGAGAATTTAAATAAAAAGAAATAGATCAGTTTATATTTGGAAATTTATTTTAACATTGATCATTGAAATTTCAGCATGTTAAACTTGAGTCACAACTAAGCTGGTGCCTTATTTAGGATTGCGAAAATGTGAGTTTGTAATCTTATGGAACACATCAAATATGGAGCAAAGATTGGGAGACTGCATACAACACTACATTCATAAAAAAACACACGAAGAACGTTGAAACACATGTAAGAGGAAATTAACCACAACCAACCGATTCAATTTTCACCCAAAGAAGTTACGTTCGTAGCGCAATCCTGTCCGTCATGTAATTACCACCCACTGGTATACAAAATTCATACTAACTCTCTGTGAAATCTTCCCGAAAACAATAGCTGAGGGCTACTTTGATGATTACACCACATGCTTCAAGTGGTCAACTTGCCTTACACAAAGAGTGTAACTCCGCAATAATTCTGATAATTAAAATAAATTAGATCGAAAAGCAATTTACAAAAGAAAAACCTCGAACTGGTTACTATCGTCTTACTATTAACCTGATGGGTCAAACAACTGTATAAGCACGTGGTACTGGTCTCACAAAGTACACCCCACGTGGGTTGAACATAAAGAAGAGTTGCTATATTGAAAAATATTGTCAAGACGAGACGTTATCATCTCACGAACATTCGCATTTAAGATTGATGATCTTAGTTACAGTTACTGATCAACACGTGGTTCCACTTTACTCACAAAGTAGTGACAAAGCAACTACTGGAAGATATTCTGAAGTTGACACTCGAAATACACTGCGTTGCAATTTAAGATAACATTAGATATTTTAGAGCTAAAACCTGAAATAAAGGTGATTAAATTTTCAGTTAGGCTGAACTTAAGAAATCCATTGTCCTGCGGACTTAGCAGACACGCGCTTAGCAGGAGATCTTACCACTTCAGACGCTCGCCGCGGACATACTGACCTGCACTCCTAGCAAGGGTGCTTCCGTATACAAAACGGAAGTGACCAGAGGGGCAGCTTCCTATACCAACATGACAAGGGACGGACAGAAACATACTGTGGATAGAAACCTCCTTGCTTTTAGAAAGCGTAGCTACCTGTTCCGACGTTGGTCCTACTGTTCTCTAGCAGACAGGCTTGTCTGCTACCATCAAGCATGCAACTAGAAATACATTTGCTCATTCATTCTTTCACACAGAAGGGAAGGGGGATGACAGTATCTTATCATATACAGTATGTAAAAGAAAGCGGATGTAGGTTCCGTATGAGACTGTGTGACAAGAATTACATATATGAATTAGATATAAACTGTGCTTTAATGTATAGGAGTGTGACAGATCGTTCTTGTTTATGTGTAAAAGTAACACGTTCCACTGCCCAGTCTCCTCGCAAATAGTCAGAAACGCCACAGTAAATTAAGAAGAGGAATTTATGCCGTAGATGACAACAGATTCAAGAAATTAACATGAAAGGAATCCAACAGAGACCTTTCAAGCTGTGTTGCTTCACAATGGCAACAATCTTCTTCTATTCCTGTTGGCCATGCAGTTCACATGAAGGAGACATATGAAAATATGACAGCCCTCTTGGACTCAATCAAGTATCATGAACACAAATGGAAAATCTGTGGTAATCCGCCTACCGGAGTGGCAGAGTGGTTCTAGGTGCTAGTGTCTGGAACCGCGCGACCGCTACGGTCGCAGGTTAGAATCCTGCCTCGGGCATGTATGTATGTGATGTACTTACGTTAATTAGGTTTAAGTAGTTCTAAGTTCTAGTGGACTGATGACCTCAAAAATTATGTCTGTGATCCAGAAGTCATTGCCATACTCTTAGGAATGCAACTGGGGTTCGCAAAACATTGCTGCTTCTGATGTATGTGGGACATTAGGGATAGAAAATCGCAGTGTATTAAAGCAGAGGCCTAGAAGAAATCAACCCCAGCGAGAAAAATGTCGTTGTCGAGCCTCTCGTGGACCTAAAAGACGTTCTTCTTCCATCCCTGCAAATGAAGCTGGATTTGATGAAAAATTTTGTCACTCGTATGAACTAAGAAGGACGGACCCTTAAGTACATGAGAGAGAAATTTCAGAAATTAAGTGATCCCACAGTTAAGTAAGGTATTTTTACGTGTCCACAAATTCGAGAACTTGTAAAGAAATTTGCATTTGACCAAGTAATGGAGGGGAGGGGAAAAAGGAAGCTTGGGAAGCCTTCACGGGAATTGATCGATGAATTTTAGCTATCAAAACAGATGACCTTGTCTTGTATGTTAACTGGGGGCGTAGAAACGACGGAGAGACTCCGCCCCCTCCGCAGCCACAGTGGTCCACAACCCCACGACGACTACCGCAGTCCTCTTCACCCCTCCACCGCCCTCACGGTGCTCCACCCCGCCCCCCCTCCACAAAGGAATGTCTCACACCAGACAAGCGTAGCCCCTATGTTTATGTTTGTGTGGTAGAGTAATGGTGGTGTAGGCGAACATGGAGGGCTTGTCTGCGCAGCAATAGCTGACATTGTGTAGCTGATGTCGGAACCAGCCCGCATTCGCCGAGGTAGACGGAAAACCGCCTAATAATCATGCACTGACTGGCCAGCTCACTGGACCTCGACACAAGTCCACCGGGCGGATTCATGCCGGGGACCAGGCACTCTTGCCCAATCTGGAAAACCGTGCGTTAGACCCCACGGCTAACCGGGCGGGCAAAGAAGAGATGATAACTACGATCAGTTGGGGACAGTGTTTCTGCTATAGTACTACTGCCCTGGATGCAACATGTCCTTGAAAATCCATTTTCTCCTCTCTCACCTAGACCTTTCCCGGCTTCTTGTGGAGCTGTCAGTGATGAACATGGAGAAAGGTTCCATCAGGACATTTCTGTTGTGAAACAAAGACTTCAGGGCCATTGGAATGAAGCAATACTTGTGGATTACTGTTGGTCTTTGTGTAGGGATGCTCTGGAACTCCGTTACACGACCGCCAGTTAAGACGACGATCTTGCGCAGCCACCACATGATTTTCTTAAGATCCAGTCATCTGCGAGGTATTCTTCCAGAAATTTTGAACCTTTAAAATGTAACTACCATTTAAAAAATCCAAACACACTTTCAATGTTGTTAGTATACGTAATGAAAATGTATATTTTTCTCTTAATCCCTTACTATTAATTATCCACCTAGTTTCTATCACTGAAACTATAGCTATAGAAAATTTTTCCATTGTCATGTTTGTTTCTTTAGACCCAAAATTAAAAGTGCAGTAAATATTCAACGAGTCTTTTATTTTTTATTCTTTATTTATATTTTTTACAGTTTAATGTTCACCCTAAGCTGCAGCAGAAGCTAATGTGATATCAGTTGCGAGAGATTCCGGGAGAAATAAGGAAATGAATTCTAGCAGCGGAAGTTGTCCCTAACGATGGACATTGAGAGAAATACATTTTGATGTGATGAGCTACACCTGTTGCCTGGACCAATGACTGCTCTCGAAGCCTGCTGACGTGCTGTCCAGTCGCCGGCTAATATAGCTGACTGCGGCAAAACACTGTGGGGGCTCTGTGTCACATGGTTCGCGCACACGAGTAGGCTCCGTGTTGGCAGCGCCCTCTGCAGGCGCCGTCTTCGCCTCCTGGTGGTCGGTCTTGACGGCGTCGTGTCGCACTTGCAGTGCTGAGGCGTGCAGGGGCAGGGGCGGCTACCCGCGTGATGAACCTGGTCGACGGGTTGCCGCTTTAATAGGTGAAAGCCTCTGACATGACCCTATTCTTAAAATTCCCACAGCTACACGACATCTGACAGACGACCGCAGAGTGAATGTAATCACGTATGTCCGCGACGCATGTGAAAGTCATTTACTTTGTTCTTCCATATTCTGTTTGTCTGAAGGTACGTGTCTGCTCTCGAATACCCTCGCCACATATTCGCAGCACGCCGTTAGAAGAGCGTATACAAAACACCACAGCCCTTTGAAAAAGTGGGTACTGTGATGCTGTACTATTGCTTGGAGACTACATTGTCTGTCCTTGAGTGGAAGCATACACCTGCAAACAAAGAGAACATTAATTATGTAACTTTTTTCCAGATGTGATATTTGTAAGTTTATGACAACCCGTCTCTAACAGAAACGTTGTTAAGAGGGTAGGCCAGAGTGACGCTCGATTTTGGAACCGATAATCATGATTTTTTTCTATAAAATAATACACAAATTACACATCTGACTTTAGACCTTTATTGTACACCAACTAGACTTCGACGAAAGGTCTTCATGGACTGCGAGGGCGGTCGGTGGGAACTCTGAACGCCACAATTTTCAACTTAGATCAAAATTTCAGTAACAGCTTTGAAACTGATGATAATGTCTAACATAGTAGGTAGGGGTATGTAAAAAAAAAATGGTTTTTAACAAAACTGGGCCACTCTGATATAAGGTCAATGTTTTCGACACCAAAGTCGTTATAAAAATGTGCACAGAAGACGAAATTAAAACATATCGCAAAAATCTTACGTACTATAGTAGAAAAAACGCCGACTCGCACGTTTCCAAAAGTTATAGCGTAATGTAGTTTCACATACCTTTCATGAGATATGCCTACAGCTGCCGCCAACTTTTGTTTTGAAAAAGCAAACGTTTGAAGTCTCAGCTTGAGTTCTTTTAATATTGAAATTCAACGAACCTTTATCCGGCCCAGTACTGTTGGCCTTTCTTTCGCTGATATCAAACACTCCCATTTTGACGAAATTACATTAACTGGCTTCCGCGTAGCAGCCGAATTGTTTTTTGCACGATTGGGATTACGCTTCGAAACTTTTGTATCTGTGGAAATACATTTGTCACTTTCAACGACACGTTTAAAGCAAGTGAAAAAGATAAACAGACGCAATACAAGCGCTCTGTGTCAGACTTTTTACTATAAGCTTATCATGTTATGAAGAGAAATGTTGTTGGGAATAGTGTTTCAGTTGATACTAATACCCTCTATCATTCTGTCCGAAACTAACAGGACTCCTAGTACGTCGGTAGTTATTACAGTATTACATCGGTGGCATTCGAGCCCTCGAATGAGCCAGACCTCACAGCAGTAAATCACGGTTTTAACATATTTCGGCTTTATATGAACGAATCTTGAAAATAAACTCTATAATGAACATTTTAAATAAAATTTCTGCCCTGGCCTACGGCAATAATAACTTCTTACCTGCATTTCCAGACTTCAAGCCTGAGAATTTGTCGTACATTAATTCAAGCTCCAAAACGCACATGCCTGCAAAGAGTGTTTCGAGTTTTATAGTAACATTGGAGTGAATTTTTCTTATTTTTAACACCCAACACCTTGTCTATGTGCGTAATTTTGACGATGTGATATCTAATTGTTGAAGACTTACTAAATGTTCATTTTTCATTATACGTTCACACATTCCAATGCAATTCGAATACACAGGACTCTTCTGAACAGTTTCTGCTTCGAACCCTTTCCAGTTGCAACAAACATCAAATCTTGACCGTAGGAAGCAGATGGAAAGGAATGGAGAATACAGCACGGCAGTAATTGAGAAAGGAATGACTTTAACAAGATTGAATAGGTCACTACTGTACGCTATATAGTCTGTCGGGTAATTTTTGAGCGAGCAGCTCTCTTTGTTGGGGGATTTGGCTTTTGTAGAAATGATTCTCCAATTGCCCTACAGGGCCACCCAAAAACAGGCGTGTGTTTCCTGTCACAAAATATTTTGCAGCAGGCAGTGATTTGCATCCATTCTGCTCGGGGGATTTTGGTTAGTAGCATCTAGTCCATAAAATACTGGTCGCAAGTATACAGTCCCAGGAAGCTTCTTGCATCAGTATCATTTTTTGGAATAGGAAATGCGTTATAAATCTCACCTTTTCTGGATCTGGCCACACACCTTTGTTTGACACAAGGTGTCTAAGTATGTCGATTTCTAATGGTACAAAGACACACTTTACTGGATTACGTTTTAGGTCATCAATGAGAGATTTAAGAACAGCTCTCAGGCTGTTTGTGTGTTAACCAACTGTTTCAGAGAACACTATAATGTCATCTAAGAAGCAAAGACACAGTATCCACATGAAGTTATGTAAAATGTTATCCCTCATCCGGTCGAAAGATGCTGGTGCATTACACAAACCGAATGGCATTATTTTAAATTCATATAAGCCCTCAGGGGGTAATAAATGCAGTTTTCTCACGATCAATCTTGTCTACTTCGATTTGGCAGTACCCGAAGTACAGGTCTATGGTTGAGATAAACTTAGCTCCCTTCCGACAGGCCGATGTATGATCGATTCATGGAAGAGGGTAAACATTTTCAGTTATGGTGGTGGTGGTGGTGGTGGTGGTGGTGGTGGTGGTGGTGGTGGTGACGTCACACAGAGGCCGACAGCTCGCGCCAGCATCATCGCTAGCTGAAGGCTTGCAGCATCGCTTTTGCACACACTGGGGAACCAGCGACGCGAAGCATGATGAGACGGGTGAAGAGTACTTCAGGCCAAGCTACGCAAGGCGCATAGGTGGTTGTGTCACTCCAGTGAGATTATTCGTTTTGTAGCTTCCACGGCTGGCTAGGAAAATGCTTCCTTTTTAACGTTTGTTGTTATCAGCTCTTTCTCTCTGGAATTCTCCTAAGTTTGGGGAACAGACTTTTCTGCGTCTGTTTTAGTTTCTCGTGGCAGCAGTGAACCTGCTTCTAGGGTTAACCAGTGCTTCTGGTATCCGTTCTCGTGAAATACAAACCGAATACAAATTACTGCCTTTGCGAAATTTGTTGTGAGTAGGGCACCTTGTATTTGTTGGTTTGCGTAAGTAATGTGATTTTCTACTGCCGTGTATTTCTACTTTACCTTATGGAGTCCAATCACGTTGAGATCCTTGAAACGAATTCCAGTACAGCAAGAACGTTCCACTGGCAACACTTAAGGAATATTCAGATTCAGCAATGCAATAAATATCAAAGTTTTGTGATGATTCCAGTCGTTGCCAAACAGTTGAAGCAAGCGGCCAAAAATTAAAGTAGAAATTATCTTGTATAGTTGCTTCCTTTGAAAGGTTTTATTTTCCATTCATATTAACTATAGTCTCCGTATCAATCACTGTTCAGCTACCATGTAAATAGAAGCACAGACTAAGTGACAATTGTGCAGCACCTAAAGACTATATACGAAATAATCATTACATTAATTGTAAAAACATCGTGTTGAGACATCAGTTTTGTACAAAACTTCATAGTCTTCAACTAGCTATCAAGCATTAGTGATGATATTCTGAAAAATGTCATTCTGATGGTTTCTAGCTCTTCATATTTCGTAATCTGGTGTGCCGTAGTACTTACTGCTGGACCGCTGTATAGCACTAGAGACCAAATCGTTATAGTTGTCGTTCGTTACTTTGTCTCAAATGTCTCAAATCTGTCTTACGTGCGTGGTTTAGAAACACCAAATACTTGTCTTACCCTACGTGCAGCGCCATGACACGCTGGCATCAGTCACGCGGATAAACTACTTAACTCCCCGATTTTATAGCAACCGTATCTGAGAGGAGAAAAAACCTATTTGCATTTAAGAATGGTTAACACCAGTGTTCTGTTTTGTGGGATACATTGTGTCCTTGTTTTGGATGGTGAATTAATTACAGAAGGTGGCTTTGAGAACGCATGTAGGAGCTAAGTTGTTGGCAAAATTGTTCCGACACCGTTTCTCAACATCATTCAGCACTATTCATCCAAATCGTTACAACAGATTTCTAGTAATTATTACCAACAGTTTTAATAATATATCATGTCTTTGCATAAAGCGTTGACGGATGAATTAATTGAGTTAAGTCGTTACTCAATGTTAATTTTCATCGGTTAACACTATCTGTACTGATCTAACATTAAGCGTAATAGGTGAAGCAGAGAAGTTTGTGATGTTACCTGCATTGTTACACTTCACTGCATACTTCACCGGTCGGAGTGGCCGAGCGGTTCTAGGCGCTACAGTCTGGAACCGCGTTGCTGCTACGGTCGCAGGTTCGAATCCTGCCTTGGGCATGGATGTGTGTGATGTCCTTAGATAGGTTTAAGTAGTTCTAAGTTCTGGGGGACTGATGACCGCAGCAGTTAAGCCTCATAAGATGTCGCACACATTTGAAGAATACTACGACTCCGCTTTATGCTAACAACAACTACATTTTTGCTGAAGGGTTTTAAAGTCTGCCATTGTTTTCAGCTAATATATTATTGGTGTAGAGAAAGTAAAAAAAATCAATCTTGCTTTTCAAAAGCTTAATATTTTACCCTGAGGTGTATGGTAATTTATTACAGATTTATAAAGCCAGAGATGACGTTTCCTGTATATTTCTGTAATGTTTCAGACTAATAATCATAGTGTTAATACGGCCAGAGCAATATTACATTTTACGTGGTTCTACATTTCCAATTTAACTTATTAGCGGAGTCAGAACTTTACCAGTGATGACAAGAATGTGATTTATATAGCTGCCATAGGAAGCTTCCGGTTATGAACAAGGCATTTTACACACTTACAAAAAATATGAGTTGGAGTATTCATCACGCTGTATACAGTTTCAAACAATAGATGGATATCCAACAGTATTAGTAATTACTGTTTCACAGGAATGCCTTGCGGAATTAGCGAACTTTGTTTCCCTCAAAACAAGGGAACTTGAACACTCAGAAAATTCTACGGCTCTGGAAGCAAGAGAGCCCGTAGTAGCAAGTAGCTACATGCTTAGCTTTTACATACAGTAAATCCCAGTCATTGTTCGACTGACAGAGCAGACGAGCAGACGAGAGGGTCTCTCAGGTTAAGCCTCGAGCTGCTCCAAGACAACCTATCTTGACGAATTATTCTCGAGACAGGCGCAGAACCGCAGCTCATCCTATCCGTACGGTTATACTGTGCTCTTAAGCAACGATGAAGCTTTTAAATGAACACTTCCATTGCAGCTCACATTTTGTCATATTAACTCGTCTTGTGGACTACACAGTCCACTAGTCTTTGAGGCGTTTGCTGAACCTGGTCACTCACCGATTTATGTATGTGATTCTTCTAGCAGATTATTTTGTTCGGTGGTCAGAGACGTCGCTGCACGCTTTCCTAAACAACATGTCTCTCTTTGATGCTGTCAGCCGTACGTCCTCTGTGTTCTGACCCTGTGTCTCAGAGTTTCATTGTTTACGTAGAATATTCTCTTTGTCTTTAGTTATGGGCTCTTCTTTGGGAGTTACAAGTCAACCAATCTATTGAAGATTCCAGCGTCATAAATATCACCCTTTTATCGGGTGAGATGGTTTTGAAACTTATTCTGTATTATCCTGAAAACAAGCTGTGGTCATTTAGTGGTACTTTGAAACTCGTGTTCTACTCATACACTGTCCTTATCCTATATGCTCATTTTTCATTCTGCAGGTAGAAAATTGCCACACATTAGCAGTAAGAACACCGCTTGTGAGTTACCGGGATACGTACCTAATTTTCGATTTTACTTTCCGTATGGGAGCTCTAATTTCGACATCGGATTGTTAAGTACTCATTGTATTATTGTGTGTCATGATTGTTCTGATTTGTTTGTTTCGGCCCGTACGAATTCCTCTTCATCTCACAGCAGCAGTTGCATTCTATGTCCTCAGTTATTTGTTGGATATATTCCACCCTTTGTCTTCTCCTACATGTTTAACCTTCTAGAGCTCACTCCAGTGTTATGGAAGTTAATTCCGGACCTTTTACCACATGTTCTATCATCATGTCACTTCATCTTCTCAGTGCTTTTCATATTTTCGTTGCCTCGCTGATTCTGTGGATAACCTCATTCCTTGCTTTATCAGTCTACACGAATTTACAACGTTCTTCCATATCAGCACATCCATAACGCTTCCCTTCATTTGCAGCTTTCCCAAGACAGTAATTCACTACCATACAATGCTGTGCGCCAGATGTGCATTCTCAGAAATTTCTTCTTCGTATTTAAAGCCAACTTGTAAATCAATCTACTTCTTATGGCGACGAATGCTCTCGTTCCCCTTGCTAGTCTACGTTTTGCACCCTTGCTTCATGTTATGTTGTTTTTCTTCCACGGTAGCATGATTCCTTCTCTTCCTGATCTTTGTTGGTTCCCTATTTGCATGTTATATTTCTTAGAAATGTTTTTACAGCTACTCCTCCCAAGTAACAACTTTCGCCTTTTTCGGTTTTCTCTCAATCCATAATGTTGTACCTTTAGCATGTTCCATCATCCCAAACCAGATGTAGAGCAAACATTTTCACATTATGTTGCTTCCATAAAACATTCAGACTTCTTATTTTCTTTTAACTATTCCGTTGAATAATGCTTTTTGTTGGTTATGAAAATATTCCTGTTTTTCTTGGATCTTCCTGTGGTACATCGTATTGGACTTCTTGAAATTAATCTACCGCTTGTAATTTCTAAATTTTGACTCCCGAAACGATTGAAATCTGAATAACAAGGGATGTATCTTGTACCAGTATGTGTTTATATTTTAACTTTTGTAAGGTTATGTCTTGCTCACTCATACCCTCCTGGCTTTAGTTTTGGTTATTTCTCTGTTGGGCATGTGGGAATCGTTATAAAGTTTCTCTACAAATCTTTAAAGATAATCCTTTTTTCAGACGTTCGTATGTAGCGATTCAGATGTAATTTTTCTGTTCTCTATTAATTGATCCATGTAAGTGTAGTATAGCATCTTTTACATTATTGTATAATAAACTGTTCAAATTTGTGTTCAGTGTGTGTGTGCTGAAGGGTTTTGAACTGTGTCTGTTTGATATAACGTTTTATTATGAATTACTAGGGAATTATAAGATACTAATACTATACATTACATAAACTGTGGCACGGTCAGAAGCTTTTGACGATGTATTAGTCAGTTTAGTTAGTTTATTTCTCTACTAAATGTTTCACTGGAGCTATGATAACTACGCATGATTGACTCTCCTAGAAACTGCAACTAGCCCTGCAGTTTCCTGCCACTTTACAAATCACAGCTATCTCGCTGTTTTCACATGAAGAGGCCTAGTGTGGTGCTGACCACCAGTTCAGTGCAGAGATCCAGGAGAGGCGGCAGGAGCTGCTGGGGAGTCACCACCAACAGCCACCGGCTCTGGCTGCAGGTGGCGGACCTACCAGAGCTGGACCAGCTATTCGAGGACTGGACTAGGGAACTGGAGGGATTCGAGGACTTCGTCCGGAGGCACATCGTGGAGGACACCGAGTCCGATCCTGATGAAGACTTCCTGGATGAAGTACCTCCTACTGTGGGAGAACAACAACACAGTGACCATCAGGAGGTTCCTGTCGGAGGGGGATGCGAGGGAGGGGGGCGGCGGTTTCCCCCCTAAGTGACCAGCCATCAGTAAGAGGCTGGGCAAGAGGTGTCGTTACCTGGTGGCTCTGCTGAGGACATTGGCAGCATTCACTCAGAAAAAATTCCACTAGTGGTTTCTGCAAGAGCCACAGAATGTAAAGGATGACAGGTGCACTATGTGTACTATTATTACCTTATTGTGTGTTTTGTAAAGTGGTTAATTTAGCCATTTCTGTTTGTATTCCTCTTAGAAAATAAATCATTTTCTTTGTAAATATACTAATATATTTACGTTATTTTCTTCACACAACACTTTCCTTTCTTAATGCTGAGAACTTATTAACATATTGTTTTATATTTGAAATCAAAGTATTGTTATTCCAGCTAGTAGTACCATAATTATGGCCACTGTCAAATTCTTTGTCATGACTGAAATTTCAGCTGTCTTACACTCTAACTTCTTCTTGATGTGCTAATAGTAACAGGATTCAAAGTCAATTTGCTCGTTGTGAAGGAAACGAAAAATATTACTTACTTTACTGGTCGAAGGCTGAACTCCGCTGGATCAAGACTCACTTTCTGTTCTTCAGTCTTCAAGGCGATGTAAATGTGTGAACTCTGGGTAACAGTGATGGCATTGTATCTCCAGAAATCTTGATAATGTGCTTCGTTTAATTTCTCCGCTGCCAGACAAATTTTTTGAGAGTGTATTTCGATTACTTACTTTTCTGCATTAAGAATGCTGCTGTCTCCCACTGATACCTCTGAACAATCTCTGCAGATTAGTTACTAACAATTCACTGGTTCTTAGAGTAATGTGAATGAAACAATAAGGTAAAACAAGTATATCAACGTATTTTAAAATTGCTTTAACACTAAGGTCATGTTTTTAATACTGATGAAACCAAAATTTAGCAGGAAAAAGAATAGGCAAAACAATGTTTCCATCATAGCTTGAAAGAAATTAAGATGAAAATGCATCAAACGATTTGAAAGGTTCTGATGGTACCAGCTTTTCTTCAGAAGCTACTAAGTGAAAAAATAAAAAGCACACACACACACACACACACACACACACACACACACACACACACACACACACACACATGCACACACGCGCACACGCGCACACGCGCACACACACACAATTCCAAAAATGGTAGAGGTAATGGTATGATCTACAGAATTATTTTGTGATGATCCCTGTAATATTTCCTGATGTTAAGGGACTCCACCCATTTTCGATTACCTATCCAATCTCGCTTGTCCACCCTTATGTTCTGTTTATCTTCTCCGACGGGATGGGCTACACCAGAAATGTAAAGGAAACAACTCCATGGTTACAACTGTTTTATGTCAAAAGAAAGACAAGGCATATCCTTGGTCACTTGCTTGCTCTAAGTGCCTGATAGTCACAAAAAAGCAGAGTGTGGGACAAGTATCACTGCTGGATGGTGAGTGCCATTGCAGTTCTGGCATGTTCTCAGGCTTACTGTAACATCTGTTGAAGAGAGACCACCCTGCTAGTACATAAGTTTCAAAAAGTAACAGCAACTCATTCCACTCAACTGTCAATAGCAAAATATTTTAATTACTCTGCAATTCCATAGCCTTAGACAAAAGTGTTCCAGCAGAATCACATTGGGGTGGCAATACTGAAATGCTGTTGTTTGGTATTGGAGAGCAAAAGAATGCTGGGATTGTTACAATAATGTTTCAAGCATAACAAATTTCATGCGGTAGCAGACAGTTTGGATATGGGGACTTCAGCCATTCAAGTAACAAGAGTAGTACTATGCTGCCAAAGTGCAGATTGATGTAAAGTGATGTACGATTATGTTTTATGTGACATAGTTGTGTCAAATGAGATGTGACAAAGAACTATCTCAAATTTCTTATTTATCATTAACATGCAACACACTGCCGCAACTTGTCCAGAATGTTGAGGAAATGCTTTGACTCTTTGTATGCCCATATATTCTCCACAGGAAGTTGAATGTCACTTATCTGACTTTACAACAGTTAACAACACTTATGCCAAACTGACTATCAGAAAAAGGGTCCAGAATTAAAATCGTACACAAAAGACTGACACTGTTAAACTTCTCTGAGCAACTAGAAATTTCTTTGAATATGTCAAAATCTTATATTATCGACAGTTATTCCATTTGTAAGATATCCAATGGCCTAGTAACACAGCATCTGAACTACTTGAGCTGAGGGGAACTACCTTACTGTTAACTTTAAAGAAATTGTTCTTAAACTGAATGTTTAAATAGTTGGACTAAAGGAAGGAAGGATCATAATTATTTCAAATGTTAAACAAGCATAAGGAATTTAAAATTGTAATGAAATTGGTTTAAAAATTTACATGACATAATCCCTGCAGAAACTTCTGGGATGGGCTCTGTTCATAATTGTGATCAAGCTCTTTTTCACAGTAAAAACTCTCTACATTTTGAGATTTGTTTTGTCTGAATGTAATGCTGAAACAAAATAACTGCCAATTATTTATTTGCTTGCCTCTTTCACAAAAGATGATGTAATCAACGAAGTAGCAAATGATATTGAATAGAGTCCTGTACCAAGTTGTAATATGTATAGCATAGTCTATAGTTGATCATGTTATCAATATTCAGTCTCAAGAACTGATAATCGTCTACCCTTAATGTGTCTTCATCTTTATATTTTATGCCTCATAATTTTGTATTTTTAGTTTTGTATGAAACAGTCATTTTAACACAGGGAGATGGACTACTTGATATGAACTAGTCCACAACCTCTCCAAAATGAGTGATACAGGTGCTGTTTAACTTCAGATCTAAGCTGGAGCTCATTTCACTAACACTCAGTGCCAGAGAATAAAAATGTTTTAGAAATGTTTCAACATCAGACACATAATTTAGTAACAAACTGCTAACTGCCTTGAAGTATGAAGTTGAAGGTGAAGGTTTGGAGATACATCTTACAAATGGGTTAGTATATTTGCATTTCATTTCCACTCCCATTATGACTGTTTCCACTGTTTCCACAACACACATGCATGACAATGCTATTAGATGAGAATAAATGCAATCTTATTCACACCAATTTGTAACATATGTACTACATAACTGTTGCGTCATTGGTTACTATACACATGTTGTGATTTCACTATTACACCTCCTGATTAAACCTCACAATACCCACATTGGGGGGGGGGGGGGGATCTTCCTTATAACCACTTCTTGACAATATTGTAATCTGGGCAGTTGTTATATTTCAAAATTCTGAGAAAACATTTATTGTTTTAATGATTCTCTCTAGCAAATTCCATATATGTTTTAAATTCTTCAGTTAATTAATCCAAATCTTTAAGTCTTATTAACAGATCTCACTTCACCCATTAAATTTCATATTCAGTATTTCCAGGTTTATGCTTTTATATTGAGAGTAAAAGCCAACAACAATGAATCAGATCTGTGTTTTCTAAATTTTTTGTGGTGGTTCAGAGTCAGTAGTATCTGCTACTGAACATGTGCTGATATTGCTGAGAGTGAGGTAAAATTTGTTTTGAGGTTCTGGACTCAACTCCCACATCTGTAACTTTTTTAAAGTGTGATGTAAATACAATTCAACAACATCTAACGAATTTTGTTTTTTAAATTTTTTTAGGTGTGCACTTACTACTCCCTCCCCCCTTCCCCTTGATAATGCTTCTTGAAAATGCCTCAGTATCCTTAGGATTAACATGATTTGCTGGAGTGTGACAAACCTGCCACCTGCCACCTTGCCATACAAAAGCATTGTTGTTTAGAACTGAGCTATCCCCATAAGTCCTATGCATTTCACTCGAGCTCCAATTTGATAGATACATTCGCCAGGTTTCCAACCTGTAAGTAGTGCTGGGATGTCTCAGCTGGTAACAGCATTGTCCAAATAAATCCGGGTTCTGGTTTCAAATACCAGCCTGGCACACCATTTTAACTTTTCAGGAAGTCTCAGGCTAATGCACACTGTGCTACAGATTCAAAGATGTATTATGGTTTGCAGCTATCGTCTGTACCATAAGCAATATACTTTGCAGAAGAGCTCATCTCTTCTGCCACAGACTCGTACTGAAAAACAAACCCTGCAGATTAAAAAAAAATGTGTACTTGGCCGAAGCAGAGAACCCTATCACCATAAGGCGTAAATTTCGGGAGAAATTCGAGTGACAGAAAAAGTTGTTTATCAGCCAACCAGAATTGTACAGGCAATGGAAAAGGTAGCTCCTAGGAGATCGTGCAAGCGTTTATTCAGCA
Source organism: Schistocerca gregaria (assembly GCF_023897955.1). NCBI lineage: Eukaryota > Metazoa > Arthropoda > Insecta > Orthoptera > Acrididae > Schistocerca > Schistocerca gregaria. Next base: position 102,789,208 of record NC_064920.1, read on the forward strand.
TACTTCAAGTCCTTGCACTACCTTGTTGATGTTATTTGCACATAACACTTTCTATAAGAAACATCTTACACGATAATAACCACATTTTAATTAGAAACCAGAATATTCACTCATAACACAAGAAGAAATCACGTCTAGTATTCAACTACAAGTGGACTATTCCAAGAAGGAAAAAAGCTGTACAACAAACTATCTTGTGACATCAATTTCATAAAAAGCATCTTAGCATTTAAAGCAGCTTTTCATACCTACCTACTACAAAATTTTATGTTGTTGCTGAGTAGCTACAAGGTTAAAACCCAAGAGTATACATTATATTTTAGTAAACAGTGATAACGGAAAATATTTATATACTGTTCTATGTGTGCAACAGGAAACCTAATTGCCTAATTCAACGATATTTGTTCAATATCTCATCGGAAAATTATTGTACAGTGTAGATAAATATTTGTTAGCATAAAGAAGTATGTCGCCACAACATGTTACCATCATGTAATCATATAAATTATAAGGATCTCTTATCTAGGAAGCTGCAGCTCTTAACTATAGTCATAAACACTATGCAAAATGTAATTTTTTTAACTACATTAATTGCTGTGAATTTCTAAGCAGAGTATGATGTGGCGTAGAATGGTGTCTTTTCTGCACAACAAGATGGTGTAAACAGATCACAGAATGGGGGGTAAGAATGGTGAACAAAACCTTTTATGTCCTTGTTAAGACTATCCATTAATGTTCCTTTTTTGAGGTTTAATCACAGTTTGAGTTTAAAAAGACTAAGTGTAATAGCGTGTGTGAACAATTTTCTTATCACTATTTAAACGTTTTGTAATAGATAAACAGTTTACAAAAATCATATAAATGCATGTTCTCTCATCTCTTTTTTCATAATACTGACTTTCCGATATAGCTTTGTATCTATGCATAAAAATTGTGAATAGAATCAATAAAACAATACAATACTGTACTATACTATACGATGACCAGCTGACCTTTTCAATTAAAGAGAGATGATCATGGCTTTCCCGGAGATATCTGTTACTGTTGTTTCGGTTAGGTTGCAGAAGTTTCTCTGGGATGGCCTTTCACGTCCTCCATATAATCTCAGCGTCTTCCGATAAGATTTCTATATTTTTATAGCGCTAAATAGAGACATTCGGACCGCAGATCTGCTTCGAAAGGAAAGGTGCTACACAGCTACAATCATGGTTGCGCGCGCAACCACAGAAATTTTTCAGTGAAGGCATTGACCGTCTTATTACACAGTGGGATAAATGAGTTCAATGTTATAGTAATTTGCTTTTGAAGTAATAAACAAAATACTTACTTGAATTTAACTGTCGATTTTGTAATAATGCATCGTATTTCTGCACTCAAAACTTATTAGTAAACAAAAATGCAGAGTAGAATTAGTAGGAAAGTGTGATAGTTGCAAGAAATAAATGAGCTCCGCCCAGCCGTATTATATGCGCAGAGACACACATCATCTCATCAGTGACGGTTCGTGTGAGTTTTTATGCGTTGTTTGGTACTGTTGGGTTTCACGCTTTGGAAGTAAAAGATACGTACACAGTTCTGTTCGTACACGAAGAGACGTAGCGTTTGCCGCTACCACGTATCAATGGCGTTGAAATTTTTTATATTCACATTCAGTTTCGTTATCAGTATCTGGTTGCCGTGTTTCTATTCTAGTATCATGTGAGTTATATGGCAGTCAAGAACTGTTCGTGAAATCAGATATTTTGAAATCACGGTCGTGTTGAGGAGATCACAGGGTAAGGTTCGCAGATATATTACCACATTACGACACTGAAAATTCATTGTGAAAAAAATAGATCGACGAGCAAAATGATAGTATTGTCCGTGCAACAAACCGCAAGTCAATGAAATAAGACATCTTTCACATCTATGTATCGTGCATGAACGGAATAGCGGGGAAAACCACTACCGCTGTGGTGAGGCAGATAAGGCCCCAGCTGTGGAGTGGGGGTGAACGGGTGAGAGGGAGAGGGGGATAGGGTGGGAGAGGGTGAGTTGACAGGGTGGCAACGCGCAGCTTCCGCCTTCAGTATGCTGCTGGATGCAAGCTAGCAACACCACCACTATTCTTGCTGCTGTTGTACTTGTTGTTGTTGCTGTTGCTGCTGCTGAGGAAGACACAAAAGGTGAGGGGTTATCTTATGCTGGCGCCTTGTGCTCTAATCATGTGTATATGATTGCTTACCGGCTGTTTTGCCGTCAAGAAGTCACTCGTTTACAGTCATTCTCCTGAAATGTGAAGCTATTACCGTCCCTACCTGTAAATGCGATTTTTTGTTTATGTTTAAATTAGCCCCTAGCTGCAGTGGTTCCTTCTAATTTATTTATTGCGTAATCGATCCAGCGAGTGCCACTCCCATCTCCAGATTCATCTTGTAATGTATACTATAAAAGCCAATTTTGCTATTACAATTCACATGTCTGCGACCCAATCGCCGTCTACGACGGGAAGCCAAAAATGTTCAGCTTTTACTTATGAATGTCGACCTTCACTGCGTGGCAGTGTTAAAATACTGTGAAGTTTGGAAGAGTGCCGTGCCCATCTTCTGGAAAATTCACGTGACGGAGAATACTCTAAAAATAGCGAGAAGTAATCTGCGCCATGTTGTCTTCCGTTGATATGTTTTGTTCAGTGGGCCTCTTGTATTCGAAGCTTAGAAAGAATTACATGTGTTTCGTTTAGCTCCATTTATTCTGTGTTACACGTTATAAATTTAGTGGCATTTTTTATATATAGGCAATGTTTATCAGCGTTTACTGCCTTTGCGAACAGAATGGTTAAATTTCATCACAGAATCGCTTCCTTATTTATTTATTTTTCTTATCACCAGGCAATCCCAGTTAAACTACTTTCTGCAATTTGAAAAGTATCTTTCTTTTAGTACAATTTATTACCGTTGTTCTGCTTATGATGATTTCTTTATTACTGATGCTACGATTTGTTTAGTGTAACATGTATTCTGATTGGGTTTTCTGCATCTCAGCTGCATGCATGAACGGTATGGTATTTTAATTTTTCCTTCTACTGACCTTCCCAAGGCATTATTTAACATACAACTTTTTACCACAGATTCGGCTCGTCATCGTGTAAGTTAATTTAACACATTGCCTGTCATGGGTTACAGTTATTGTATGCGCGGTTTAATTCATATATTATTCCGCATCTCCGATTTGCTCTCCGTTGTTCTTTGCATGTTTATAGATATTCGTTTTATTTATTAATCCTCAGTTTTCTCCCTGTAATGTATTTTATGAAGTCCAGGCGCGTTTTTCTTTCACATTAAGGCATTTTCAGTCTATTTCTTGTAGACTAGTAACGATTCACTTTTATAGGCGATAATGATCGATTACATGATAGTCACCACAGCTATATTATTACTGATTTTATTTCTCTGACGGAAATAAACGTTTCCCCTTATCTGGTCATAGGTTAGAGGTCAAACTATTACTTCACTCATAGAACACCAAGACATTTTCACGTCTCGACGTTATGCAGTTGTCTTACAATTCGTAGAATAGTAGTTGTGGAACGCCACTAAGCGTCTCCCACTAACTGCAGATCTTTCTTACGAGAGCCGTGAGTGATATCAGTCGCAACCTCAGAATGTTTTGATACAACTAGCCTTGTCAACATGTAAGAATCAGCTGTTACAAACAGTATATCAGCTTTATATATAAAGACATTTACAGTAAAATAAAGCGCGTAATAGATTGAAGTGGCAGTTGCTAATACACTTGTTAACACGTAGACACAGTTATCGGAATACTTGTTTATATATATATATATATATATAAATCTGTAAGTAAATTGCTTACTAGTTACTTTTATATACATAATTACATTCATTCACAATGTACAATTACTAATGGCTAGCTGAAGCAAGTCATACGTGAGTGTAATTGTATAACCGTAGCATCAAATTTTATTGTCACATACAGCTACGGTTCATGAACATCACTCTCCATAAATTTTCGCTCTTTCAACAAAGCTCCTAAAACTTCCGTCAATTTGTGTAAGCGAGTCAAATGAGCTGTTTTTGAAGATTTTTTTCTTTTGGGAGGCAGAGCTATAATACATTAAATGACTTTCGTCTGCCAGTCACGAATGTAAGCTGACTGGTGTATTTTCCCCACAACAGAATTCTGCATTACAGATGTGAGTGGAAGAGTGCATACTACGTCTTACTGATATTTAGTCTTTATTTATGTAACGAAAATAAACCTCTTTCTAGTTTGCTGCTTAAGTAATATTTTTGTGTCCATTCCAAAACTATCCTGTCGATCCGAACTCGAAGTAATTTCGCGTTCTTAATTGTTTACATTAGTGGTGCAAACATTACGAAGTAAATGAGGCAAATATAGCTTTATTACAGTTCATTTCTGTTCTCTCCTGGTTCTAGAACTAACTGCGGAACTCATACCTGCCGCAATGGGTAAAATGTTTTGGGTACGGTATTGGGATGACTATTTTTTGATTTAGAAGTTACTTCGGGGGGGACGGGGGGGATACACGTAGAAAAGACGAAAGGCGTTGTGTGGCATTCTCATATCATCCGTTTGAACAGTATTGTACTATTTTGTCTGTAAGTAAAATGTAATTTGTTTGTGATGTACACTTGACCACTCATATGGGATTTTCTTTTTGTTTATGTGAGTTAATTTTCTTACAAGTATATGTATCTTATTGGTTATTCTGACTTTCATGGAGGTTGGCTTGTGATTATTATTTCTGGGATACTCCGTGCATGTGACTGTTTTGTTTCATACTTTCAGGCTCTCTTGTGGTCCTTGTATCTGGCATATGACGTTCTAGGTCGACTTGTTTGCACAACATACTTGCCATTACCTAAGTTCCATTGTATTTAGCATAGATATGCTTTCATGTGTGAACTTGGGGATCTTGTCAGTTTTGGAATGTATGTTTTGATGGAATTATCTGCTCCGTATGCTTTGCTTAAACTTTGTGTTTTGGTTATTTTGTGTGCGAATTTGTGTTTCTAAAATATTGTATACCTTCTTCCTAATTGTTCAGTGTGTATGGGAGTGAGATTTGATTGTTTTATTTTGCTGTTTTTTTTATTTCGTTGTTCAGCTTTGTGACATTACTATTCCTGCCAGCAAGTAATTTTTCAATTACAGTCTGCATTTAGTCGCTTCCGAAGAGGATGGTGTTCTGTATATATCTGATATAGTACAATATGGTTTATTATTTTGCAACTACATTTATGAAAATGATCTGTCAAATATGATTTATAACATGTCTTTACTAATTGTCTCTAAACTGTTGATCCCATTGGTAAACTATCCCATTTTAAATAAAGTTCACTGTTCAACTGGAAGCAGTTTTATTGTGTAGTAAGCATTACTGAAATGAGTATTCTGTCAATACGGTCACCATTGAGTTGGCTGTGTTTTTAGATTTTTGTTTGTGATCAGCCCTCTGGTAACCGGATTAATGAAATACTAACTTAAGTAATGCTTATTACAGAACAATATTGCTTCTAGTTGGGCAGTGAATTTTATTTATAAGAGGGTAGCTTACCAAGAAGACCCCATTCCAGGCGCTTTAGCAATTTTTTTTAAGGATTTCAAGCAGACAATTTTCACAAAAAGAGTAGCAAATTAGTACAATATATTGTACTGGTTCAGATATATGGATGGCATCCTCTACCTACGATATCAATCACAAACAAAAATTGAAAAACCGCTTTTTGACATTTAACAACGTACATAGAGAGAGAAAATTTATAGAATTGAAACAGTATAAGAATCAATTTTCTAGATACATCAAAAAACAAGAACGTATTCGAAGTTTGCTGTAAATCCACAATAACTAACATTGTCATTAACAACTCATCGACCCATCCACAAAAAAGCAGCAATTCGACATTTGTTCTATAGACTCGACAAATTGCTACTCAATAAGGAATAACTATCAATCGGTACTAGGCGTCAAAAAGCAGATAGCCACTAACAATGCCTGCAGTATTAAAACCTCCACACAGTACGCAGCAGTAACCCAGCTGCAGCGCACACCTGTGGAAAAGCACAAGACAAGGTTTCGTTTGTGTGTCAAATGAATTCCCACTCACTAATTTGGGAATGTTAGTGAAACCAGTTAGTGTGTAATGTTAGTGAAATACCTAATACCAATCGATTGCCGCAATGAGAACAAAAAATTTCAAAAGACCATTTCAAACTGCAAACGAGAGAGATTAACTGAACTGAATATTGGGCGAGTCTTGAAGACATGGACAAATATCTACTTTTATATTACTTTTGAGAAAAAGGAAATCCATTGCGAAATTATGCTGGAAAAGGTCCGTTGCAGTTACTTTCGTGCAAAATCTTTTAAATGCAAGGGCCTCGTTAATTTTCTACCGCTCAGTGGTGCAACTGGGTGACCACACGTTTTGTTATTTGTGTGGTGTGGAGGTACCTCCGGTCTTCCCTCACCCTCCATCCATGACTACAATCACCTAAGGGCGGATAGCAAAGCTCTCGCATTGATCTGGCATGCTGCCAGGTTAATTATGTCTAATACCAGCCAGAAAAAAATCATTACAATGTCACCAAACGCCGAGTCATAGGTGAGATTTTGTTTCCTTTCTACCTCACAGGAACAGTATATTTTTGCTTATGCTACTCTGCACGCCGTGCAAGGAAAGCACGCCAGTGGAGCTTCAACTCACGTCTTTGTTCGTGCAGAGACAGAAGTTCGGCACCAAAAATAGGCAGGGAGTTGACAGGCCTGAATATTTGGAGTAAGACTGCAGGGGGAAAGCATCTCCACCTATTTTGTATTTTGATCTTTTACTTCCTTCAACCGATCGTCTGATATACTGTTACTTTTGTTCATACTCGTTCGAATCCGTCTCAGTGTTTCTCTCAGAACCCACGTGTGTCGTAATAGGATGCTTGTAGGCTGTGTGATCTCAACACTCTAGGTTCCGATATCCTGATTAACAACATGAGTTCGTAATTTACAGATTATATTTGTTCGACTTACTGTCCCCGCCATCTCTTGCAAATATATCGTTCGTGTTCTTTCTTCTGCACTCTGAAATTTCTGTTATAACTGTGTATATACAACATTTATTGCATTGTTCAGTATTCAGCCACATTCGTCTTTGCTGTGCTGTGTCAGTGCTTCAGTACACGCTATACAGCCGAAGCTTGTATAAGTCTAACTCCCGACGTACAATTTGCGTTGCCTCTACAAACTGTCAGCTTATTTACGGTTGATAAAGGTAGTTTATACGTCTATCCTCGAGAATGGAAATATCCTGCATATTTTCAGTTCGTGCCACTATCCTTTGGTACTGAATTGTTTTCATTTTTTAGTTTCTTCTATTTCCACATGCACTTCATTCCATATCACACTGTTTTTCAGTTTTTTAGGTACTTCACGTACAGGAGCGGTACTTGCAATTTAATAGAAGTCATCATTACACTAATTTTTATCTTTCTAGGGTGTTACACTGCATGGAGCTTGAATGAGCGTGTATATATTTATGGTCGCTAGCTGCTTCCTGGTCCGTTATCCTCGACTTAATACAGCGATCTTACAGCCTGCTCCGTCCTCGTGAAATCGAACTTTTCCCTGTCTTCTGTATCCGTCCTTCCTTTCGGTATACATGGTCTATTATGTATGTGACTATTCTTGCTGCCCTTTCTCTTTCACTAAGCTTCTTACGTTTTGTCATCCAGAATTCTATTCTTTCATCCATACAGAATGTGTTTTATTCTTTCTCCATTTCAGGATTATTAATTTCATCTTTCAGAGTACATTCTTTTACTTTCCTTTGCTATTTCATTTTAGCTGACTTCGTCCTTCTGTGGTCTTCATTATTTACTGTCCAGGTCTCATTTCTGCATGTGAGCATAGGTGCTACCATTACGTTGAAGGAATCTGTCTTTGTGACTTGGCTGATATTCTAAGTACAATGCCACAGCTTGTTAGATATGGTAGAGAGTGATATTTCTCTTAACTTTAAGCGAAATTCTTTTTTCAAATGGTACTAAAGCTCAACAAACTCATGTAGAAAATTCAGTTGCTTGGTAAAATGTGAGGTCTGTGATGAGTGTTTTCATATTTCTTGAACAAGTGCAGTGCAGTGTACTGGAGTAAGCCATTATTGGAGCCAAAAGAGAATGGACCTATGAATCTACAGTTTAAGATTGAACTGTGCTGTTCTGTTTTTGCTCCTTGTGTGGCTTGCTCTTGTACTCTGGCGCTCGGATTTGCATATGTGCCACGACTTCATACGTGTACCTGCAAACAGAAGCTCAGATACTTTATTGTTGTTAAGGTAAAATGTATCACTGTAAGCTAAAATGTATCACTGTAAGCCACAATGACTAGTCTCTTCAGATTCTCCTCATTATGTTAAGTTCAATTACAGTGATGACCGATTTCGTGCTGTGTGTGTGTGTCACTAAGCAAGAATAACACTTTCACGCGTTAAAGTACACGTGTCACTGTAGAGTAAAATGCATTTTACTATTAGTGGAATTTAGTAGATGCCTTACAGTTGTGATAGGTGTATGCAACTGCTACTTTTTGTTGATAATGTTTAACTGACATTGTTTTTCATTCGACAGGAAACAATGGGCCCGCGACCAGACAAATATTCCGTTCCAAACACCTTCGACAGGAAGGCGTCGAAGCGGCAACGTACTGCAGAGGCCTCGGAAGGCGGCGAAGAGCCACGGAGGAAGGTCGCTCGGAGGGCGGACAAGCGGCCTCACCCCACCGAGTCCTGGAGTGCCGAGGGGGAGGCGGGGGCGGCAGTGGTGCGGCAGGACAGCAGCCCTGCCTACGACCCGCGGCGCCAGCAGGTGGAGGAGTACGTGCCGGAGGCCGTGCCCGAGTGGCGGCGGCGCGAGTTCCGCGCCTACTGGGCCGACGCCGAGCAGAGCTGCGGGGAGGAGGAGCCGTGGGGGCACCTGGCCAGGGACTGCCGCCGCGACGACTGCCCTTTCGTCGAGGTCTGCCTGCCCGACGACGACGATGACGAGTCCGTCGCGTCGCTCGTCAGCAGGTGGCGCAGCTGGGGCCACCTGGCCAGTGAATGCCCGGGTGGCGACTGCGGCTGCGTCCCCGTCTTGCTGCCAGACGAGGACGCGGCCAGCGATTGTGCTGCCGGGGCTCTCCTCCCAGAGGAAGGGTGGTGGTAGCTGGGAGAGCAGCCCTCACTGGCTGTACCAGGGCGTCAGGTGAGGCTCGCGCTGCATTTGGCTCTGCTGCTAGCGTAGCGCTGTGTCTGTTTCCGCACGTATTGTTCTCTTGCTGTGGCTGCACTGCCATTATCTTTCGTTTTATGTATCGAATGTTTTTATAATCACACGGTTTCACCGATCACTTTTTCTTCTCACTCTGTCCCACATCAAGGCAGTGTCACCGTTGTTATGAACACAACTGCGATGGTCAATTTTAACAGGTAGCAAATACCCATCCTGCCCTCTCTTACCATCCATTTTTAATGGACCACATGAAAGGAAACTTTAATTCGTGTGACACGTGTGCTAATCCATTAAGTTAGACGTGGTTTCTTTTGCCACTTGCATCGTAAAAATTAGTGACAGAACATCACAAAGTTCATTTATGAGCCCTACTAAGTTAATTCACCTTTTTGTGCAGTCAGGCCATTTATCCCATTAACTGGGCTCACCCTGAACTCCAAGTACTAATAACTATTTCAGCTGTTGCTAAGTAGAGACGTTTCTTCGTGTTGTGCTTGTTCCTGATATTCTAATGACACGCCGTCCGCGATAAGCGACAGTAAAATTTTTGCAAGAGGTGGAGTCTGCTTACTGAAGCGCTGTTGAGAACGGCTCAGTAGTACAACGGTCTGTTTACATTTTATGCTACGGAACGTCGAAACACTGCAAATACAAATTTCAGCCGGTGGCGTTGACTCACGAAGGCCCTCGACGAAATGGGACGTCAAACGCTGGGTTTCTCAGGAATAAAGTTTTGACGTACTTAGAGGGCGTAGAGGCTGCGAAAACGTCATGGGGACCGATTCCCAGCGCGTTCACTCATTCTACATTAGATGATTACCCCTCTGTCTTCTTACTCTTTGTCTTGTTTGCTTAGTTTCCGTCACAGTTAAAGATGATTTTGGAGGACTTCAGTATTTATGCTACGGATGCTTTTCTACGAAGGTGTAAAATTTGTGAAATACTAAACTATTTACAATACCTGGAGCAAGGGGCAGCCTACTCTGTGGGTTAACAGAATTAACTTCCTGAAACATGTTTCTTAAAATTAAAAAAATTATATAAACATTCATACCTACACCGCATTTAAGTAAGAGAGTGAAGATGACTACGTAGTTTCAGAGTCTAGTAACAACACTTTTCAGGTCATGCACACACAAAATTCTGATTGAATATGAACTTCATGTACCAGTAGTTATAATGCTGTAGCACACGTTTGTCTAAACACCAGATAGAATAAGAAACTTTGAAAGCACTAGTAACAACACCATTTAACCAAGCTGTACATCATGCACTCACGAGGCCCGCATCTGACAAATCATATGTACCCGTAAAAATCGCAGCAATTATTTGCGTAATTATGTTTTGACTTCGAATGCACTTTAGTGAGGTCAGAATGGCAGTAAGTATCTGCATTTTATTTCGTCGCAGACGAGTTACATGATGAAATTGTGACCGTTTTCTATGTTATAAATTCTGCTGCTTTATCAACCAGGATGCTTGGTCTTTCAATATTTTTGGGCCGTTGAAGTCGAAGCTATTTGCGCTAAATTTGTGTTTCATATAACTGCAAGTTAATGAATGATGTGATTTTTACCAATGTAGCTAGTTTTTTCAACGGCTCAGTCCTGTTGTTGCAGCTAGCTTCCAACTCTTTCTTACCCATGCTGCTTTCCACACGAATGCACGTGACACCCTGATCTCTATTAGGGTTTTATTCAGTTCGTGTTCGTTAGGCAACGCACTGCCTCATACCGGAAAGGAAAGCGTTGACGCATTTCATAAACTGCGCCTCCTAATGATCCATCAGCGCCGAATGTTTTCAGTTACACTTAATTACGTGGATCGGAAGCTGCAGTCATATAAGACAGGAGGTGCTAAATTTTCAGTTGAAGCATTTATCATCAAAATACGCAATTATCTACAGCAGAAGCTCTGAGGCTGGGGGAAGGTGTGGGAACAACGAAGTAGACCGGGAGAGCCCATGCAACCTATCTCTTATGTCATTGATCTGAATATTGTAAACAGGATCCGTAGTTGGCTGTGATGTGATTTTTATTTACTCGTGTGATTAGCTAATTCCGTTACCTGTTATTGTTAAGCACCTGTAAAATGAACATGGGAAAGTACATTGTCTGCGTCCATCGTCATGTATAAATACCACTTTAAGCACCTCGCATTAAGTTAAAACATTTTTGCACAAATTTATTAAAGCCACATGGTAATTACCAACTGCCGGCAGTTACCATGTGGTCGTCAGAAATTTATGCACCAATGTTTTACCTAAATGTGAGGTTTGTAAAGTGGTATTTATACATGGTGACGTATGCGGACAATGTAGCCCTTTTCCACGATTGTTTTACAGCGACTTGTCATCGCAGGTACTCTAAATTTGATAATCGCTTGATTAAAGAATCACATTACAGTCTACTACAAACGATGTTTAACATCTGGAGGCTGCGGATTTCTAAAAATACAAAATTTGATGTGAATATGATTGTCACAACCGAAACTACATAGCCTACCTAGTTATGTAAACCCCGTCTAGGCGTTAACGGAGTTATACATTTTGTTTTTTTATTTTAATAAACTAGCAAAGAGTGCTTCCTCCATTCTTGATAATCTTAGGAATTACTAAGAACAGTTTTCGTTACAACATCTCTTATCAACAGTGAAAAAAATCAGTCCCATTGAAGGATGAAGATAGAGTTGCTTCTGATGTTATTTGGCATTCGCTGAAAAAAGAATTCTGCAAAGATTAAGCTAAAAATGTTGTTTGTACTGACCTGTGAACATTGCTTAATCCATTACGATGTAATTTTTACCTCTATAAATATATCCATATTTTCAAATGTTTGCACGGTGTTTTTGCAATAGTTTCACTTCTCAACAATTCGTATGGTAGACCAATTAACGGATAGAATTAACTAGATTTTTTTTTACTTTGGCACATGTAAACATTATCATGGGTTGTCCCCTGATTACAATCCTATACTTTGACTTTTTTTTTAATATAATGGATGATACTGTGTTACCTCACTATCACCATTCAGCACTGTGGTATGCAAAGTGAACTCTTGTTGTACCGCTATTAGACGGTTACATAGCGTTCCGTGGACGTCCACCTTAATAGTCCCAAAGTCTCCTGGGCTACCATGCGTTGCGTGGTCTATTAGTTGCCCTAGGTCATCTATTAGAGCTTGAACTTGACGGCTATGTTTGAATTAATGTATGAACTGACAGTTACTTGCCTGTGACGTGTCAAGGTGAATATGACTTTTGACATCGCGGTGATATTTGCCAGTTAGGGGATGTCGCTGGCCGCATAAGCGTTCACTTCATTCACTTCACGTAATTTAACACACGCATGAGATGCTAGCAACAGTAATTCATAGTGTGCTGCATCAAGCCTATGACATTTTCGCTAAAAAGCAGCGTAATTTCTATTGAGACGTTGGCAGTACGTACAAATAACTCTCGCTAGGAAGTTCCGTTAGCTGTCAATTGCTGGCCCTAGCTTGCAGGACTAAATCACTGCCGCTGTTTCAGGACCCGACCTGACGTCTGAGTGAGGCACACCGGCTGCACTGCGATGTTCACCATCGTTCTTTGGTTTGTTTTATGCATGAAGTCTCCCCGTGGATCGTCAGTTAAGTTGCTGTTTACGTTTTCCTTCCCATTATTAAATTTTGAACTAACTTGTACGCAGTTGGATTGACCCGCGGTTTCTTGCGTTCACCTTCGGTTGCACGTGTTTTCCCGCAGCCAGTGCTAATATCAGGTTCACGTCCACATTATTGATGCTCAAAGCTACTTTCTGTCTCCATTCTCATGTGATAATTGATGCATCATATTTTCACTAGTACGGGAGCGTTCATGTGTTGCGTGGGCGCTCCCAGCCTACTTCGTTGTTCCCACACCTTCCCCTGCCTCAGAGCTTCTGCTTTCGATAATTGCGTATTTTGATGATAAATGCTTCAACTGAAAATTTAGCAGCTCCTGTCCTATACGACTGCAGCTTCCGATCCATGTAATTGAGTATAATTAAAAACAATAGGCGCTGATGGATCATTAGGAGGCGCGGTTTATGAAGTGCGTCAAAGTTTTCCTTTCCGGTAAAGACAGTGTGACAGTGTGTTGCTCAGCGGACATGACTGTTTACTTACAAGCTATAGCTAGAAAATTACTCATACGCCCCTTTCGACGTTACAGGTGCCTGTCATTCTTCCTCGTGACGAAGCCTTCTCGGAGCGGACGTGACAAGATCTCCACCTCTGATCTCACTTCACACGTTTTGTTATATATTTTACTGTACATATATTTTATTATACATTACATTTTGTTATAGATTATATTTGATTCTATTAATTTAAATAAATTTTGTTTTTAACTTTGCGTGTTTTATTTATAAGTACATATTTTCACCACCGATCATTGTGTGTCTACACCTTAACATGAACCTGATCTATATGATGTAATAACGTGAACAAGAATCCGGCTTCCGAGCAGTGGGATAGTTCATTAGAAATTTATATGGACTGCATTTTTTATTTCTATGTAACGTAGAATAGTTTCAACGCTTATGTCTAAGTTGTATCAGTTACCTGTCACATAAACATGATCGGTTTTAAAGGTTTTTGGGGTACATTATGAACTAACTAATGAATACAGACTTCGGCAAGTTGCATCAGTCGTGCTACCTATGATTATGACTCAAACCTGGAAAATGAAGGACTGACTAGGGTTTCCCATAATACTGTGCATAAATACATATGTAGCAATGGTGGTGTGCACATCGACATTTTCGGATGGAGTCTAATTTCGTACAATAATAATAGATCAGTCTACAACACAGTTCCCGAGGCCAAGGAAACGATCTTGTTATAATCACAATTTTTCCTGCATTATTTACAATAATTAGAAGAGCTAAAGGTCACGAAAACGTAAGTCTTTCAGTTAACACACATTCTTCATAAGAAAGATTAAAAATCGTTACTGGAGAGTACTCCTGTAATTAAAGATAACACACAGAAACAGAAATAAATTCAGTAATTATACATGCACTTTGCGTCTGTACCACATTAGGGAATATCGCTAGATTTTTAAATACTCATTCCATTAGTGTGACAGTGAAACTAAATACAAATGAAATCATATTAACCCATTATTTCAGGCGTAAAAATTACGAATCTGTTGTCTTAAACCTAGATAACTTGACATCGTTAATGTTTATTTTGAAGGAATTTTTTTAAGCTATATTAAGAGACCTTCAGTCAGATTTGTATGTCATGATCTATTAAGAACCTGCGAATATGAGCCACTAGAATACGCGTTATCTTTATGTCATTGCACTTGATGTGTTGCTATATTGAGTACGTTGAGGCAGTGGCCACGTAGCTACTTATTAAAAGATAAGTAATGTGACATACGCGTGTCCATATACTGTAGAATGTGCGCTCACATACAGGAAGATTATTGAACAAGCTAAGTGTGTCACTGATACAATGTACTTTATTCTCTGTCGTAATTAAACGTTACTTATCAGGATAGTGGTGGAATATATGTGACATTGACCTTTCACGTATGTAGTTGCTTAATACTGTACAGAAGGCGACAATGAGCGGGAGAAAGAGCTTAATCCTACTTTTGGAGTGACACGTCTGACACATAGATCACATTACAAGTGTATTGTATTGGACTGGGGACCTAGAAACGACGGAGAGGCTTCGTCCCTGCCGTAGGGCTCAGTGATTCGCAACCCCACAACAGGTTATAGCAGTCCACTCATCTCAACGCTGCCCACATCGAACCCACTGTTATTGTGCGGTACGCCCCCGCCCCTTCCCCCCACCCGCGCGTGCAGACACACACACACACACACACACACACACACACACACACACACACACACACACACACACACGTTTCCTTTAATGGAGGTGATTGGAGAGTGGGAGAGAGGGGGGAGAGAGGGGGGAGAGAGGGGGGAGAGAGGGGGGAGAGAGAGAGAGAGAGAGTGTGTGTGTGTGTGTGTGTGTGTGTGTGTGTGTGTGTGTGTGTGTGTGTGTGTGTGTGTGTGTGTGGAGGGGGGGGGGGAGACTGGACTGTGTGCTGCAATCTGCGACACAGTGCAACTGAGGCGAAATAAAGGAGCCAGTCCGCATTGACCGTGGCAGATGGGAAAGTGGCTCAAGAACCATCCAGAGACTCGCCGGCACACCGGACCTCGACAGTAATCCGCGGGATGGAGTCGTACCGGGGAAAGGCACGCCTTCCCGACCGGAAATACCGCGTTAGAAAGCATGGCTAACTGGGCGGGCTGACATTACAATATTTTACAATTTCTGTATAGCGTCTTTGAATTTAAAATGTGTGCTAACCACTATTTTCGTTTTGAAAGTGAGATTCTGACAACAGCCAATGACATTATTTAGTGGCTGCTCATGGATCACACCCTTCAAAGCGTTAACAAATACCACTTCGAACAATTAAACTTCACAAATACATGATGTACTTCCCCTTCCTTTCACTTTTTGTAATGCCAGAAAAGCGGCAGAGTGCTGTCCCTTTTAGATATTTCATCATATAGACGTTAAGCGTATCCGATACCTGGATTAGTTGAGCAGTATGGATGGGTCAGGATTTCACTATTTTCTGATTTCATGTTTGTAAGGGAAGTTTCACGTCTTAAATACTGCTTTGGTTATGTATTTTAATACGTAACACGTAAGACCGGAATGTGTAAACCAAACGACATCAGAGGAAGACCTTCGAAAACTCTCAGTTTAGTAGTTCTATCACTTTGGTTGAAATATCATTGCTGGAAATAATTTGTAAAGGAACGTTAAGGAGTGTTGCGCACGCAGCTACACCTCTTGTCTCATGTTTTTGTGTGATTCCTGTCAGAACACACGTTAAAGTGGATGCCCCGATATGCCGAGAGAGCCGTGTTCCCTGCTGCTGGAGTGTATGCAAACCCTGGACCCTGCCTGCACGTAGTGTTGTGGGACTCGTGTGGCTCCCAACTGGGAGACTTTCAACCGCTTTGTGAACAAGCCAACATTCGTACAATGTACAACAGTTGTACATCGCATTTTACCACTAGATAAAATAACTACCATGTTACAATACACGAATACATAAGTAAGTCACTGTTGTGCTTCTGATTTTGCAAAACTACAATATTTCAACCTTCTGAAGTATGTAATCGTCTACCACTAAGAACAGTGAATTATTGATGCAACAGAGACATAAAAATTGTGTGATTGATCGTACAATTTCATCAGTCCTTTCATGTGACTGGATGTAACTAATTATGTGTCGACTGATTATAGTTGAGTTGCGGGAATGTTTTTTACACCAATGGATTTGAATTACTGGTGCAATTTGTCATAACGTCCATCTGCAGTCAAGCAATTGACATCTTATTTGTATTACTTTCACCTGCAAACCTAGGCGAATATAAGGGTAACATTTCTAAATTATTCAAGATTTTTCAAAAATTTGCTTTGTAAAAAAAAATTGGAACTGCTGAAATACTGAGCTTCTTGGTAACAGGCGTTTGTTTTGCCCCTGGCGTGTTCACAATGGCAAATGTAAGTACCTTATTTAAACACAACGTGGCTGCCACGTAACTCACTCTACCATAGGGACATGCGACGAAACTATAGCTACCTAATAAACAACTTATTCAGACAAATTTAAAAAAAACAATGTAACTGAGGGACAAAAAGAGAAGTTAGTGGTTTTAGTAGGACGAAACATTAAAACCATGAGTCAAGTATGACAAAAACATTGATCATAAGCTCGTATTATTTGACCTGCTGAGTGCAGCCTAAGTTTGGTATTCTTAGTAAGCAGCGCAATCCACAGAACTTACCTTCAGCTACATTACCCCACCCACGCCTCCCAGTCATGCACTGCTCCCAAATAATAAAATTACAGCTACCTATTTCCACCCCCATCAACTTCCACGCCCCATCTGACATACTAAGATTTGAACAAACCATCCCTCCCTGTAACAGTGAAATTGATCTAAATAGCAAATATCTTCCAAAGACACATACACAGGTAACCCACTTGTCAAAACTATTTCAGGAGCACATTCACTTTCGGACACACTCATGACCTTTTCATACATTATAGGAGTTTGGCATCAAAAATCCTTCCCAAAAGCTCTGTTCATAGCATCTCAATAAGCTAATTACTATTGCATGCTCCCGGACCAGAAGTTTTAACTGAAAGCTTTGATTACCAGGAGAATACACGTAGTTTAAGGCCCCCGCCCACTTATCAACCCAGCGAAGCACAATAGGTGTACACCGCTATCCGCTGTATCCTCTTCTTCACCCCTCCATCCCACTCCTCCCCCCTTCAATTTACAGAGAGAATGTTAGACACTGGGACTACACAAGCGTCCCATTCCAGCCATCTGCTCTGACCCATGACGTCGTCAATGTGGCGGAAACGACCATTCTCAAAGTCTCCAGCATGGCGCCTATGACCGCACAATATAAACACGACAACAAACACGAAAATGCATATAAATTCGACAAAAATATCTCTCTCCAAAAATATAATCAAACTAACGGGAAAACCGCGGCAATTTAGGGGTTGTGGGGTGGGGTCAAGCTAAATATAAACACGAGACAACGCACACCACAATCACAAACACACAAAACATTGAAAAACGAACACGAAAAAAATTACGAAATTCATTTACACCCACAAAATCTACCCTAATCTGTCACTTTCCTTGACCTAGGTAGTTGAACTGGAACTGTCGATACCACAAAGAAAACACCTAGTACTACAAAAATAGGAATCTGACATCTCTTAACCTATATAGCTCAACCGCAAATATCGAAGTCACAAAACGAACACCTAAAGTAACAACTGGAATCGGATGCTTCCCTTAACCTATATAGTGAACCACAGCTGGCGATACCGAAAATGATACACCTATGGTAAATAAAACCAATCCCACAAGACCTCAATACCCAACAAAACATTATAACCCGCGAGCTATAGACACAAAAAAACAACTACTTACCACCATCAAATTCCGGTGCTACACACTAGGTTGGCCACCCCAGTGAACCACACTAAAAAGCTCCCCCAACCAGCCAAAACCTATGAAACACCCCCCCCCCCAAAAAAAAAACCGCCAACAAATAAAAACCACAAAATGAACGAAACTCAGTCACACATTACAACTGTAGCACAACTGCAACAAAATAGGTCCTCTCCAACAAACCAAGCCCCTCCCCCCCTCCCCTCCCCCTCCCCCCCCCCACACACACGCACCATGCACGTAAATTCACAACCGATCTGGGGCACGTCTTGCAATTTTACAGTGTGTGGAGGAAAAGTTGTTTGTAGCTACCGTAACACGGCAAGTCGAGTTGTACAAAACGTTTGTGTGCCATTTCCTATTTAAAGTTACGTACAAGTAGGGTACACACAACGAAACATACGGTAATTTTAGCAGATAACACATTCGTGGTACGTGGGATAAGAGTTGGACCAGTATGAGGCATATTTCCTCATTAGCCGATACAGTCTCATCCCCATGCAACGATGGGAAAACATAGAATTCATATACAAGAGGGAGACATTCAAGACAAATTATAATTCGCATACCTCATGTGAAGATTACCGAGCCGAAGACGCTTCGCCAGGTATACATCAGACAATCTCCCACAGCAGTCGCAGGATCTGACATCAGCGAGGCTCTGCCGATGGTATCCCAGCTTGTCTACACACGACAAGCGCGTAGCACGGCTTCTGCCAGGGCGGTCATCTCAACACTGCACTGGCCAGTTTTCACAAAAAGCACACGCGTGACAACATAGGCGCTACATGATAGTGAGGCAGCGCAGTAAATCGGCCTTTGCCTGGAAACCACATGCACTGTGAGATTCGTTTGTAGCTGCAACACTCACACAGACGCTTTAGTTACCCGCGGTAGGAAGCTGGAATGCAAAATTACGGACACGCCTACACTCACGATGAAGGGCGGCAAACTCCTTGGCGGCAGCACAATACAAACAGAGGCGAACGCGGCGCAACTGACGATTCCCCATCGTGACAGACAGCGGGAAAACACCGTCTACTATAGATGGCCGATGATTGGCTGCAATCCACCAATCATCGACGCAGCAGGATGAATACAAAGGCCACTACAGATGCACCAACCGACAGAATTACAAGCTGGACATGTGCAAGCGTTTTGGTCAATCGACCGACCTATTTTTGCCGTCGGGTGGTCGGTCGAGTATGACCACCCGACAGCCAAGTACACCGCCAACACTGTTGTCTACGTGCGTGGAAAACAAAACACTCGAAATGGTAAACCAGTTTGTTATTTACTCAGTTCGTTTTCAATGTGACAAGGAGGCTCCATAATAATTAAGTGAAGTCGGTCGAGACGTGTGTAGACTGCACAAGGAATTGGTCGGTCGGTCGTTTGGTATGGGTGTGGGGCTCTTTAACACGTTGAATGCAATGTCGCCTTCGACGGCCACAGCAGAACCGCTCGCTTAATGTTGTGTGGCTGGCCTGACCTGACCTGACGCTGTATCATGGGTCAATGAGCGTGCGGCGATAAAAGTGTTAAGAGAGATCGGCGTTTAACAGGCAATCGACAACAGAGTCACAAGAAATGGGTCCGAAACTTGCGTTGGACGAATATGTGAGTTTGACAGCTAAATTTGTGGTGTTGCTTAGCGCCAGTGGAGCGTAGAATTCCGACTCCGGCTGTGCGCCCTTCAGGCAGGCAGTGCGTGGGTGGGACGTCGGCGCCTGCTGCTACTGGTCGGCCGCACGGCCAATGGCGGCGCCCTCCGTCTGACGTCACAGCCGGCCACGCGGCTACCTTGCTCTCTCCTACGCCGCCCTGCAGGCGTGTAGCTGTCCCAGTGGTCCGCAAGAGGCTGCTGTGTGCAAGGGAGAGGATCTATAAACTTGACTTAAAATAGGTGAATCTAACATCACGGATCTATAAAAAGTCGTAAATACTCACCAAAAGATATTAAGATGACTTCGGTCACCACATTCCAAATACTAAATCGATATGCCGTTCGTTTGACCGAGCGGTTCTAGGCGCTTTAGTCCGGAACCGCGCTGCTGCTATGGTCGCAGGTTCGAATCCTGCCTCGGGCATCGATGTGTGTGATGTCCTTAGGTTAGTTAGCTGTAAGTAGTTCTCCAAGTCCAGGGGGCTGAAGACATCAAATGTTGAGTCCAATAGTGCTCAGACCCATTTTTACTCCCAAAAGATAGTAAGATGTGTTCGGTTCCACATTCCAAATTCGACACCGATATGGTGTTCTTGTCGTGGGCGACATTGTTCTGCACAAAGCCCAGTGTGTGGATCCATTCGCAGATGCCTGTGAACCTGCTGCAAGGAAAAGACATAACCAGGGAATAATGAGAAAGTAAAAAAGAAATCCAGACAGAGAAAACACAACACAACTAACGAAAATTCACGAAAAGATATCAGAAATAGGGCTCGTTAACCAGAATTGACCAATTGACCTATACAGGTCAATTCTAGTTTCCGATTCCCAGAATTTTTATTTTCCAAGTTTTGGAAGGGGGTGTCTGCAGTGTTCTATTATAGGGTTCTTGTTTTTGGTGTTACTTTCTGAATACTACTGTTGTGGCATTAAGTGCCTACAGCACATTGATCGAGAAATGTCGTGCATGATATTACTCTGTCATTTCTACATTTCGTTCCTTTTCGTGATTCTTATTAGATGTGAATTATGTAAGGATTTAACTTTTTGTCTCGCTCCTATGGTAAAGCAAAAACACGAAAACTAACAAATCTTGGAAATTACAACTAGATCTCAGCTATATAGCTTAAGTGCAGAGACATGACCCAAAAAAATTAACCCAAAAAGAAATAAAGAAACATACTTAATGAAAAGCCACAAAAAATAACGAATCGTGGAATGGGAACTGTAGCTGACCCATATGGCTGTGGTCTTGGGTTTCTGGATAATCTCATCCTTGGAAATCGATCCACATTCCGAAAAGTGCAATAAAATATTTATGAGAACCACGATCATACATACGATTGCTACTTGATTCACTCGCAGATATTTAATCTGTGCCCTTAGGCTCCTGCGTAACCACACTCTTGGAAATCGCTACATGTTTGCAATAAACATGTTTTATGCACAGAGATGCGATACTGATGCTCATTTTTGTTATACTACGCGACAGCTTCGCTCTAAGCGGTCAGCAAGCTACACTTCTGGAAACGACACTTGATGGTTGTGAATAGTATCGTTTGTATTCATTTTTAATACAGTTTTTAAGTGGGAGACTATAAAATGGCAGTTCATTTGTTTTTCTTCAGTTTCTTAAGGAACCTCGGAGGTACGAAATGGTACATCACAGAACAGTTTACTTACAATTCTCTTGAACTTTCAAATACACTCCTGGAAATTGAAATAAGAACACCGTGAATTCATTGTCCCAGGAAGGGGAAACTTTATTGACACATTCCTGGGGTCAGATACATCACATGATCACACTGACAGAACCACAGGCACATAGACACAGGCAACAGAGCATGCACAATGTCGGCACTAGTACAGTGTATATCCACCTTTCGCAGCAATGCAGGCTGCTATTCTTCCATGGAGACGATCGTAGAGATGCTGGATGTAGTCCTGTGGAACGGCTTGCCATGCCATTTCCACCTGGCGCCTTAGTTGGACCAGCGTTCGTGCTGGACGTGCAGATCGCGTGAGACGACGCGTCATCCAGTCCCAAACATGCTCAATGGGGGACAGATCCGGAGATCTTGCTGGCCAGGGTAGTTGACTTACACCTTCTAGAGCACGTTGGGTGACACGGGATACATGCGGACGTGCATTGTCCTGTTGGAACAGCAAGTTCCCTTGCCGGTCTAGGAATGGTAGAACGATGGGTTCGATGACGGTTTGGATGTACCGTGCACTATTCAGTGTCCCCTCGACGATCACCAGAGGTGTACGGCCAGTGTAGGAGATCGCTCCCCACACCATGATGCCGGGTGTTGGCCCTGTGTGCCTCGGTCGTATGCAGTCCTGATTGTGGCGCTCACCTGCACGGTGCCAAACACGCATACGACCATCATTGGCACCAAGGCAGAAGCGACTCTCATCGCTGAAGACGACACGTCTCCATTCGTCCCTCCATTCACGCCTGTCGCGACACCACTGGAGGCGGGCTGCACGATGCTGGGGCGTGAGCGGAAGACGGCCTAACGGTGTGCGGGACCGTAGCCCAGCTTCATGGAGACAGTTGCGAATGGTCCTCGCCGATACCCCAGGAGCAACAGTGTCCCTAATTTGCTGGGAAGTGGCGGAGCGGTCCCCTACGGCACTGCGTAGGATCCTACGGTCTTGGCGTGCATCCGTGCGTCGCTGCGGTCCGGTCCCAGGTCGACAGGCACGTGCACCTTCCGCCGACCACTGGCGACAACATCGATGTACTGTGGAGACCTCACGCACCACGTGTTGAGCAATTCGGAGGTACGTCCACCCGGCCTCCCGCATGCCCACTATACGCCCTCGCTCAAAGTCCGTCAACTGCACATACGGTTCACGTCCACGCTGTCGCGGCATGCTACCAGTGTTAAAGACTGCGATGGAGCTCCGTATGCCACGGCAAACTGGCTGACACTGACGGCGGCGGTGCACAAATGCTGCGCAGCTAGCGCCATTCGACGGCCAACACCGCGGTTCCTAGTGTGTCCGCTGTGCCGTGCGTGTGATCATTGCTTGTACAGCCCTCTCGCAGTGTCCGGAGCAAGTATGGTGGGTCTGACACACCGGTGTCAATGTGTTCTTTTTTCCATTTCCAGGAGTGTATTAACTCAATGACGTTTTCTTTTAAGAACAATAAAAAAATGCCTTGTTAACAGTAGAAGACCTCACATTTTGCAGAAAGACGTCTTTTATTTGTTCAACAACTGAAGTTTTCTTCACTCCACTTCTGGTCAAATCAGAGGATATGAAACACAGGAAACTTGTATGGAATGCAGTATCTGCATTACTGAACGTATCAAAGAACCTATCACAACTGCAGCGAAAGGGAAAACAGCACAGACGAGATAATATTACATTAAAAGTAATAAAATGTTTCGCAACAGAGAAGAACCCAATTCCAATACTGTTGCTACATCTTAGCCACAAACGGCAAGAATCGTCAACTCATTCGCTTTTGAAACCAAAATGCTTACATTTACAAAATTATTCGTGCACTGAAAAGTGGAGAGAACTGTAAGAATGTTACACCTAATACAAAATCTTTGCGAGTCAAGGATAGCGCCTATCATAACAACAGAAAATAACAGAAGTATATGGTCCTAACGCATGAGATACGAGTTTATTTTGTTTTGATTTCAGCGGTATGAGGTGCTATTATACGCATACTCGAAACTGCTTCTTCACAGAATAAATTATAGTTATGGCTCAGATTCAAATGAGATTCGGCTGTTTTCACATTTATTTCATTATTATTCATGTCTCTCGATAATTTTAATAACTCTTGGACCGCTAAAATATAATAATTATGTACCTATTTCGTAAATTAAGTAGAAAAATAATTGAAAACAAACGTTAATCTTATGGCTACTTTCACGTCGCTAGGAGCGCTAGTTTAGTTACAACTGTCACATGACAACCATTTTCGCAGTAGTGTTGTCACGTCTGTGTATGTTAGGCTGTGGTTTACGTCGGTCACTAAGGCAACCACAAATAACATTTAATAACAGCCTTCTTACGACCTACGTCCGTACTCTTACATCCTTCGCATCGTTAACTCAAGATGTCACACAGGACGTCACCGCTCAAAGCTGATAGGTGGGATCGGACACTAAAATTAACACGGCCTGAAATTAATCTATAAACGAGTACAAATTATTATAAAATGTATTGTTTCTTACCAAGAGTCCATGTAAGTCGTGTGTTTCTAAACAACATGGAGCTGTACTAACCATCTCGAGCATTATCTAAGCGAGCGAATACGGCCGGCATTTGACAGCAGTTTCGTAGGAAGATTTCTAGTTTATAGTTGCCCGGTCTTCCTGCAGTCACAAGATTCACGAAATTAATGTTTCTTCTACGTCCTTAAAATAGTTATAAATAGTTGGACGACTAATTTGCATAATTAAATTACTGAGTCATTAAACATATACGAATGCGACAATTAATGTTATGCACCCGCCGAAAGTTGCAATCGATTCGCTGTCTGTTTTTTTGGCAGAAATAAGATGCTATCTGCTGACTCACCAGAGTCTGCTGTCACTTCCCCGTGCTCTTAGCGCGTTCCACAGTTTCTTTAAGACCGCCACATGTAGACGCGAACTGTCGTCTTGCTCGCCATTCGGCTCGTCTCATACCGTTGCTAAGCTACGGCATGGGCCGTTGGAGAGATCCCTCTATTGTTGCTAACTGCGTCACGACGCGATTTCTCTTGTCTACGCTAAGAGTGTACGAGGGCAGTTACCACGGTAGCGATGGTAGCATGGACGTAAATGGGCTGTGGTATACTGGTCTACCCCGACCAAAATAAGACTCCCAGAGGAAAGAAAGAAATAAGCAAATATAAAACAGGAGGAAAAACTGGATAGAAACTGTAAAATCGATCAGTCAAGACGAATCTTCAACGAGGTTAAAGTAATGCAACCAGTTATATTTATTTCATTATAAGTCTCTAGTTCCGTTACACTAAACGGAGGTGCAAATCTCCATGCTCATGGCACAAATCAGTTCATGATATTAACACAAGGAAAGTTAATAATAGATAAATTTTACACGAGCTCCTGAGTACAATCTAGCGTAATGAAAAGTTAAAATAAAGAAATCTGCTTAATTTTTGTCCTGGAACTCTCCGAGAGAATAGAAGTGGTGAGCCACGAAAAATCATCTTAGACCGAAAAGTACATAGATTACTGCTAATATTTTCTTTTTTAAAAAAAATTCATTTGATTGCTTATTGCAAATGAAAAATACTGCACGTTGTTCTGCTCAAGAATCAAGGAAGTGTCATAGAAATGCAGACTGCATTTTTCTCTAATATTAAGTGACTGAACTTTGTTAATTCTTGGAAATCAGCTCGTGTTGTTGACAACACGTGACGTAAAAGAAAATATATTTAGAACGGCGAGTCTCAGGACTCCCAGACTCTTGAGCATTGGTCGACCATAGTTTCGTGAACTTATGCTACACTTTGCCCGAACTGCTCTTTCTTGAGCCAAAAATAATCTTTAATGGGATTATTTACACCAGAATGACGTATGTAATAAGACAATGAAAATAAGCAAAGTAGACTAATTAGGCTATCACTTATTTTAGTTTGCAAGTTGCCGGGGCTAGCAGTGTATTTAACACTAAATTCTTCTAGAATCTACATATGTAAATGATGCTCTAAGCCCCCCCCCCCCCCCCCCTATTCTAACTCCCACTTTTGCTGTTGCACATGGATTAAAAAGATACGCGAACTGACTGTAATCGACCCTGCAAGTGGAGTAGAAAAGAGTTTGGCAACTTCAATAATTTAATATGATAAATAAGTTAAATAAAGGAAGGTTTCATTAACGTAGTGAGAAATGGTAGGGTTCCTCTACCGATTAAGAGAATTAAAGGTCTGTCCAAAATAACAATATGATTTATTAAGACTAAACACAAAGTAATAAACAAAAACACATGAAACATTAAATAAAATATGGCGTTTCAGTCTTCGATCACTATTCTTTATCTTCCATAAATTGCCGGTTTCGGGCTAGCTGCCCATTTTCAGATCTGTTAGACAAAGTTAAAGATGTAATTAATAAGAGAGATACAGTCAGTGATAGAAATATCTTAGCTCACAAAAAGAAATTTTGGAACGTATTAAATGCCAACATACCATATGTTGTCGTTACAAAGTAACTTGTCCGTACAGAACACACGGTTCACTGTCATAAGTAAAGTAAATTTCAATCTGTTAAAACATTATATCGCAGTTTTAAGAGTAACCTGATTGGTAACAGTAAAATTGCCTTCTACTATAACAATTGTGCATCTGTTATTATTTCACCGTATATATAACTGGTGAATATTCTTTTTAATAAAATTCGATACAGGGAACATTGCAGTCACAGTAATCGAACAGCATTTGTAACATGTAAAAGAGAGTAGACATGAAGTGAGTAATATAAATGAACAAATTGAGGTGCTACATAAAGCTCCAAAAAGTCTCTATCTCAACGTGCTCGGAGAGATTGAAATATACGCACATCAAAGAAAAACCCCAGGCCTACTCCTAAACGAGCAAAGTGATTTTATGCACAGGCATTATTATGAGATTTTTAAAGAACTGTTTTTGGTTTACTCTTGTGTGCAACAGCACGCCCCAGTAAGAACCAGGTGCAGCGGAACGGCCCTCAGCGTACTGGCGGCGAGGTGAGTTGGGCGCGGCGGAAGAGGACACGGCGTGGCGTTGTATACGTTCTGACGTAGGGAAATCCTCTCCACCACCAATCAAAACAAAGAAGAGGAAACGGACGTTTTCAGAAGAATATCTACATTTTAATTATATTTTATGATTCTTTATAAAGAAATTTTAAATTAATGTAAATTTTTCGTTTCACGGTCCACTCAAAAAGATTATTCATAAGTTATTACCTTAAAAATTGTTTTATTAAAAAGAATATTCGCCAGTAATATATACGGTGAAATAATAACAGATGCACAATTGTTATAGGTAGAGGGCAATGTTATTGTTACCAATCAGTTTGCTCTTAAAAACTGCGATATAATGTTTTAACAGATTGAAATTTACTTTACTTATGACAGTGAACCGTGTGTTCTGCACGGACAAGTTACTCTGTAACGACAACATATGGTATGTTGGCATTTAATACGTTCCAAAATTTCTTTTTGTGAGCTAAGATATTTCTATCACTGACTGTATCTCTCTTACTAATTACATCTTTAACTTTGTCTAACAGATGTGAAGATGGGCAGCTAGCCCGAAACTGGCAATTGATGAAAATAAAGAATAGCGATCGAAGACTCAAACGCCATATTTTATTTAATGAACGATCGTGGAACTCCCAAATAAGACAAACATGTCTAGTTTGGATAAACATGAAACATTTACAAAACTTCAAATTGGCTCAAATTGGATACTCAAATAAATGCTGTGAAGGTGAATTTGCCCCTAAATTAGATTGTGACGTTTATGACGAAGTGGTATGTGGAGCCAATTCCTCGCAGCTCAAATCTTAAGAGAGACCCACAGCCAACCCAGCATTAATTACTGCTACATTAGTGAGAACTCGGACAATGAACACCCGTGACAGAATAAAGCTAGAAAAGACAAACAGGCGCGCCCTGCTGAGCTCTGGTTATCACCTAGCAAAATTGCCGTCTTTGCCGGTGCTGCGGACGTACATTACTAACCTGTCTTCTTAATTGCACGGACACGATCTAGCGTACTGGAGGCGATGGCTGGTTGCTTCGACGTCCCGTCGTGGTGATGATAATGTCGCGAGTATAGTCCGAAACAAATTATCCTGGTCTGGTTGTTCCAGACTAAAGACTTCCTAGCAATACAAATGCGCCTCTGAGGGAGACGAAGAAGGCTCGCCACACAATCACTGACTGTACAGTGATTGATTTTAACAAGCGAAGTCACACAGTAACTCCGATACAGTCAACTTTAGCCAAAACTGCTCAAGACAGACAACATAGGCCTCTTGTACGCAGAACGTTTAATTGCCAACTGTACTCGGAAAGTTACGTTGAAGTCGAAACTTCAGCAACTTCGTCAAACAGTTACAATTAAATAAAAGTATGTTAGACAGCCAACGGAAGGCAGGCTGTCCAGAGCACCGAGAGCTCAGTCTTGTAAGCTACTCCGACCAAAAGGCGAGAGCCGACTCCCCACAAGAACACCCATACAAGCCGAACACAGAATATTCCCGTCCCCACGACAGTGGCCGTGGTTAAACGTTCCAATCAGCAACTCGAAAACCGGCGGAAAATTCCACTCTATTGCCGAAGCACTACCATTCCACCAATGGAGATTCTTGGCGCCAATTTCTGATTTTGCTACGTCACGGAGCTATGCCCTGAGCACGCCAATCACAGTTACGATTTGGCAGAACACGCGGGAATTTGCCCGCCAAGGCTGCCTGGGAACACAAGTCATTCCCACGCCTCGCTGGTAGCCCGCCAGAAAGCGTTTTCGCTAAGTTTCTGCGAACTAACGGAATCTCTAGCCCAGCCGCTCCTTCAGGCCGCAGCGTGCGTGTCTCCGCCGCTATTATATGTCGGCGTCCGGAAAGCATTCACTCGACTCCCTTTCAAGTTCAGCAGAGCCCGCCTGTCACCGGACCACCTGGGTGACGAGAGACGCTGCGTGAGAAGTCCGCGTGTGAAGGAATAGCAACTTTTCACCACATGCAATTAGACAGGAAAATCGTAAGATAGAAATATGAGACGTGGCTTCTGCCACCTCTCATAGCCCGTACGCCATTTTAGATTGTTATTGGTGAGCGGTTGGCTCACTTAGGAGCAAGGTACTGAGTCAATCGCCCAAGAACAATCTTGCAAAGTGACTCCACATGCCGCACTCCATAAAAAAAAAAAAAAAAAAAAAAAACACTGCAACTGAAAAATGCAGCTCATAGATGGAGGATTATTTATGATGTAGCCAACTTCACCTTCTTAATATGGAACTCTAACACTCACATCACACGTCCATACCCAGGGAGCCCCTTCCAATCACCGATTCACACAGACATTCACGCTCTAAATATGGCCCGGGCATGTGAGCCAAATATGGAGCAGTTTATTCTTTACAATCAGAGTTGGAGTGCTGCGCAATTAAATGCCCAAGATGTTACAACAATTTCAGTCATTAACTAACCTGAACTCAATCACACATGATAATATTTAAGTTAACAATCTCTTTGTGAGCTTTCAGAATCTAATTACAACCTCCGATTTATTCTGTCTCCCTGCAGCAAGAATAACCTTTACAAAGTGTTCCCTGAACTGATGGTCCATTCACAACGACAGTGGTGGTATCTGCTTCAGTTTATGGGGACTTCAGGCACACTGTTTGCATACACACAACAAAAATTCAGAATACAAAAAAAACATGGTGTAGAGAACAATACAGTAATTTGTAATTTGTGCACCCTACTCTATCACTTACATAAGAACTACAGTGCAAATTCACAAACACATACAAGGTATAACATACATTACAAAAGCAACACTAGAGAAAGAAATTTAAGAAAAAAAAAACAAAGTTCATGGGGTGTCAAGTTGTGCTTGCACATTGCACAATGTTCACGACTGGGCTGAGAATGAGGCACTAAATTCACATTGTTAGAAATATTTGAAGCACTTCACAAATTCTTTGGTTTCTCTGAGGGGGTTGGTATGTTCAGTCAAATACATTGACGCACGTGGTTCCATGTCTTGAGCATCGGAGAGGGGCTTTTGGGATGGGGCCACAGTACTGACATCACATAGGGCTAAACGTCGGGTGTTGTTGCTACGTTGTTGCAACAGCAATAGGTAGTGCTGGAGCATCTGCAGTACGCTGTTGAGATTGCAGCCAGATCCACGCATATGATAACGGCAGTACGGTAGGAAGATATAGTGATAGGCTCTCCTCATGTCGATTAAAGGTCTCTGAGGTCTACTAGTTGGGATGCATCACTAGTCCAGATCTCTTCTCTCCCTGGACTGTACTTTACGTTTCACAATATTGAAGTTCGACGAGGGATGATGGCATGAGGAGTGACTCCACAAGTGTCTGACGTCATCCAGACAGGATCGAACTAGGAGCTACGATTGCTACAACTGCTGTCTAATAGAGAGGAGAAGTTAGAAATGAGACAATTCATTTGTTAGAGCTTGTGGCACGATACTGCTTTGTGTATGCAGATCGGCCAATGCTAGTGAGTTGTAAAAACCCAAACAGGTGAGTATATAGCGTCCCTTTCTGTCCTGAGGCACATGAGGCGGAGGTTCCGACAGCATACGTGATCTTCTTCGTGTACTCACGACAACGTGGTCTGCCGCAGGGAATCCCTCCAAACGGCTGCCGCGTCCGGGGAGCTAGCTGGCTGTCGCGTGTGGGTCGCGTGTCAGTGTCACCGGCCAGCCTCACTTTCGCTTGTGACCTGGCGAGGATCCCGCCTAATCCCTCAGGTATACGGCCCGGCGACTGTCAGCTTGCAGGACCGTTCGCTCCCGCGCCATTCTCGTTAGGTGGCGCGCTGACGCTCCCCTTCTTGCAGGTAGCCGAAGACCTCTTGTTTTTGCTCCGGCTGGCCTCTGCATTGCCACGATACCAGTCATCTGCACAACTCTGACAAAAATCTTATGCCTAACTTTTTCCCATGACCTTCTGTGTTATAATAAATTTTCACAACGACACGTTGATGGTCTGTCATTTGAGACACTCTTCTTTTGCTTTTATAGTTATTAATCTATGGCTATCATTATAACAAAATCCTGGTGTATCTAATCTAGACATGGAAATAATTTATCTTGATATTTGTGTAGATACCGATCTCACTGTTGTATATGGTGTGTGACAACTGATGCTATGTACTGGATGAACAACTAAATGTGCGGGCCCGCACTAAAATTACTATTAATTATATAGATCGACAGTAGACGTGCTCAAGAATTAACTACCATATGCCAACGATCTACATTCTATGGCTTTTGAATGAATTATGTTATTATGCAGGCTGAAGTTTTACTGTGCTATAAAGAACATGCAACGATTCTACTTTCGCTCGCCGGTTGTCCCTCCATCTCGGGTCTGTGGTTTGCTGACCTGAAAAATAGCATCCGAACAGGCGCGCGCCAACCATTCCTACTTGTGTTGGAAAACCCCAACAATATTGATCTAGTTATTGTTAAATCCTACAGTTTAACTTATCCTAGTATCTGGTACCTTTTTTCATTTTATTTTATTTTTTTATACAATACTCTTACATAATTCATGTTACGCTGAGATGTCTCACTTATCGCCGCTATTGACGACAGTGATGTGGGCGCCCTACGACATGGCCTCCGCGTTCTCACTACGCCTCACTGAAACTCCAGCCATGACTATACAAGACAAATTTCTAGTTGCAACTTGTTTTTCTATGTGATGCGGTTTTCGCGATCAAAGCGCCCCTATCCAGAGGCAATATAATACGACCAAGCCAGGACTGGTTCCTGTTGAGGATTGCGTCGCCCACCACACACCAGCTACACAGTATGTCACGCATCTCCAAGTATAATTCCTTGATTATTCATCTGTGACAGTCACAAGCAGCACGCTAAATCCCCAACCAGTACATTGGCATGGTAGGCTTTATGCCAGCATTTCTACCTTCTACGGCACCATTGGAGTCAAATGCTCACAGGTTTACAGCGACTTGCAAGACAACGATGCTGGCGCATCACTGTAAAAACAATACTACCCATATTCAACTTCGAAATCTCGCAATATACCACAATCTTGCAGTGCACTAACGTGTGCCTGCAAGCATTGGTATGAACGTCTCACGAACTGGTTGTAGTCGCTATGGAGCGTATCACGACTTCTCAGAACGCTTCTAAGAGCACGTTCTTGTGTGCTCCCGTTTGTGCGACATCTCCTCACTCATCATTATCCCTCAACATGGACACCAGACAGGAAAGGACAAAAACATTGCTCATGGGAAGGTAGTGTCTCCTACTCTATCGACATAGGAAGTCGCGAACATAAACAAAAAAGGATTGCAGCAGTAAATTCTTATGCGAGACAACGCAGCGTGTTAATACTTTAGCAATCTTAATCTATTAATGCAACGATTATTGTCCCCCGAAGAAAGGTTCATATATTTACCTATTCTACTATGCACACCAATTACACTACTACTATATCAAGGTTTATGTATTTGCCCATTCTACTATGTACACCACTTACACTACTACTATTCCACGAACTCCTTTATGTGAGGGATGTGGTGGAGTCCTATGGACTTCTTTCCTTTCAGCGTCTCCAATTCATAAGCACTGTGGTGAGCTGCTCTCCTTATACGGTACGGGCCGTTGTAAACAGAATGGAATTTTTGGCATTTCATTTTTTGTTTGTTAGAGAGTCGGAAAGACTTCAGGAGCACACTTTGTCCAATTTGTAAGTGTCGTAGACAAGCTCCCCTGTCGGCACGTCTCTTCCTGACCTCTGCTGCAGCCGTATTCTCTTGAGAGCCAAATCCACTATGGATCGGTGCTGCGTTCGCGCCCTTGGTGGGAAGTTTACGACCTCGGTTATCATGTCCTTAGGAATCCGGTTTTTCAGAACTGTAATGGGTGCCAATTTTGTTGTCCCACAGGGTGCCTCATTGGTCACCTCCTGGGAGTCTTTAAGGAAAACGTCCCATGTCGTGTGCTGTTTGTTACAGTACAACCGGCACAAGTTTCCGAGTTCCTTAATAACCCGTTCTACAGCATCCGAGCTTGGATGGTGTGAAGATATAAAAATGGGATCAATTTTACATCGACGCAACGTCTCCTTCCATGTTTTTGTCTTAAACTGTGGCCCATTATCAGAAATAATTCTACTCACATGACCAACCTGTGGTAGGAAACCCCGGATTAGGGCTCGTGATACAGTTCGTCCTGTCACCCTCTTCAGTGCCGTAAAGATAACGTATTTGGACGTTAGTTCAACAAACACTAATACGTAAGTATAGCCTCTTCTTGTTCTTGGCAAAGGCCCCATCAAATCTGTTGCTGGTAATTGTCTTAATTTGGTCGGTACGATTGGGTATAATGGTGCCTGCATGCTCACAGTGGTATGCTTAGCCTTTTGGCAGTCTTTACACACCGACAGTACCCTCCGAATTCGACGCTCCATGTTTCGAAAGTAATACATGGTCCTTAGATTGAGATTGCACTTGCGTGGTCCAAAGTGTCCATAGCTGAGGTGAGTATGCCATATAACCTTGTTTATTAGGTGTTCAGGGATGCATACCCCCCATTCAGTGTCAATGGCATAATTTCGGTGGAAAATTATGCCTTTCCGCAAGAGGTAGAACTGCCTGACGGTGGCGTGTCTTCTGTCTATCCATTTCTGTTTCAATAACACTAGGGCAGGATCCTTGTCTTGCTCCTTCTTGATGTCCTGCATACTACAGGTAATAAAATTTTCAAAGGTTACTTTCTACATATAGAAAAGGCAGTAGTGACTTTCCTCCAGATCTTCCTCCACGTTGTGCTCAAATCCGGTGACCGTGATAAGGCGTCTGGAATAATGTTCTGACTGCCGGGGATATATTCTATCGAAAAGTTGTGCTGCTGCAGATATGATGGCCACCCAATGAGCCGCCTGTGGTTAAGCTTTGCAGTCATCAGGAGCTCGAGTGCCTTGTGGTCTGTGCAGACCCTCGTCTTGCGACCAAACAGAAGGTATCAGAATTTTTCAAACGCCCATACAATAGCCAGCGCCTCTAACTCGGTTACTGAGTAATTCCTCTCACCCTTGGCTAGTACTCTGCTACCAAACGCAATTGTCTTCCACACCGTGTTTCGTTCATGTACATAGTCTTGGAACACCATGACACCCAGACCTGAGTATGAACTGACCGTTACTATGCAAAGCTCTTCTGCTAAATTAGGGTGTGAGAGGATGGGTGCTTGTAATAATGGGAATTTTAATGCTTTCCATTAGGATTCGGCCACCTCATCCCATTCCCAAGGAATCTTCTTTCCTGTAAGTTTATGCAACCTAGGACTGCTCAGAGTTTTGGCATGTATAAAGCGGTTGTAAAAATTTATGATCCCTAAGAACCCCCTTAACTGCTTATTTGTCGAAGGAATGGTAAACTTTTCAATCGCTTCGATCTTTTCGGGATTTGGCGCAATGCCCTCACCCGTGATGATATTTCCTACAAATTTGACATGGGACGTCCCAAAATTCGATTTTTCGATACTGATAGTCACTCCGTATTCCTTGAATGTCGCAAGGAGTTCACCGAGAACCGCATTGTGCTATCCACAAGATTTCTCCGCGATCAGCAAATCGTCCACATAGCTGGTGACATGACGTTTCAAATTATCGCTTAGTATGCCGTCCAGCCCCCGAATGTATGCGGCAGACGAAATGTTCAAACCAAATGGTAGACGACGAAACCGGCAACATCTTCCAAATGTTAAAGAGGCTGTGTACTGTCTGCAATTTGGGTGGAGCTCGATCTGCCAGAAACTCGATTTTAGATCAACTGATGAGAAGATTGATATTCCATGGAAGTTTAGTAAGAGTTCCTCTAATCGTTCCGGTCTATCTGCTCCGGGTTCTATTATGGTATTAATCTGTCGCGAGTCCAAGACTAAACGAATACTACCATCTGCCTTCTCGGCTACTCTTAACGGGTTATTATAGTCTGAGGCCGTAGGTTCTATTATTCCTTCACTCAGCATTCGCGTAATTTCAGCTGCTACTTTCTGTCGATATGCCAAGGGGATTGGCTAAGGTGGCACACGAAACTGGTTGTGCGGACGTACACGGAATTCAAATTGGAAGTTCTTTATTGATCCTGTCTTGGGAATGAAAACCTCCGCATGTTTTACTAGTAATTTATGAAGTTCTTTGCGGTGGTCGCACCTTATATTCTTTATTGCTGCCACTTTTTCTCCTATTTTCTCCTTTATTTCTCCCATTATTACGACTTCATTCTCATCCGTGTCCTCTCCCCTACACGCAACGTCGACCTGTTCTTCCTTTCTGTCTTTCTGACACGCATAGTTTATCCGTACACAGTTAGACGGTATTTGAGCTGGGATCAGCTGGTTGTCGAACTTAATGTGGACGGGATTCCCTTTCCTCAGAACCACTTCACCTCGTCTAGATCAACTATCGCTTCATGCTCATTTAGCAAGTCCGTTCCTATTATCATGTCGATCGCCAGATTTGGTACGATCCAGAAGTTAGACTGTATTTTGTGTCCTTGGCAGAGAAATTCCAGTCTTGTTTTTTGGGTGACCTCCGTACATTTACCAGCTAATGCCCCTTTTATTTTGGTTTTCTTAACCGATAGGACAGGCCAGTCCACTTCCTGAGAGCACCTCTTGTATGCTACCTCAGATATTGCCGTTATTAGCTTCCACTATCTATTATCGCATTCATACCCTTTTCAGCTATTGCTACTGTGATAAGAGGCTGCCCATCGTGTCGAGAAGTTGTTTTATGTTCTTCGAGCAGGATTTATGATAAATCTTCGTAATTTATCATCCGTAGTTGGCCAGGTCCGAGATTACGTGCGAAATTCCGGTGGCCTGTGTTCACACTAGTCTGGCGTTAATCCCTTGTTAAGCTCCCCCTCAAATTAAGCTCCCCCTCCTCTGACGTGCATTAGGATTTGCGGGTCTAGTTTCAATCTCCTGGCTCCACTGTTGTCCTTGGATTCGCTCTA
The DNA here is from genome assembly GCF_023897955.1 of Schistocerca gregaria. Lineage (NCBI taxonomy): Eukaryota > Metazoa > Arthropoda > Insecta > Orthoptera > Acrididae > Schistocerca > Schistocerca gregaria. The sequence goes on from NC_064920.1 coordinate 102,824,936, forward strand.
TCTTATTACGGTAGCTTTGTCGTTCGTTATTCCTCCTATCCCAGATTCCTTGTCTAGATTGACCCTGTTCCCTGACGTTCTGGATTTCGTGTCTTTGGTTTCCATAATGTTGAATAGCGTAACCTTGACTTCCGTAACCCTGGGTTCCTAACTGACCAGTGCGATTATGCGATCTGTTGTCGTCTTCCCTTCCTGGCCCGTGGTATTTGTTACTTTTCCCCTTCTTCCTGTCCTTTGCGTCTTGTTTATCAAAGACTACTTCGAGTTTGCGCAATAGACTCTTGAATGCTTCTACGTCAGATCCACACTTCCCGACAAGTGTCTGTTGGTACCTAACTGGCAATTTGGAAAAGCAAAATTTAATGATTTCTCCGTTGCTATATGGACTATCTAAAAATTGAGTCTTCTTGAGTAAATCATCAAGAAATTTGGTTGCGCTCCTATGCCCGGACACTTCCAATTCAGGACGAAATATTATTTCCTCTTTAATCCTGTCTTGCGTTTCCTTTGACCAGTAGGTCCGCAGGAATGCACCAACAAATTCCTGATAAGTCCGACACGTCGCTGCCACACCCCGCATCTTTTCCGCTGCTTGGCCTTCGTTGTGTCCACACATGAATTCTAATTTCGCCTGGGTTGGCCATGGTGCCGGTAATTTGTAAACTGCATCACCCAGCTCTTCGGATGTATCGACCCTCCATTTTCTTTGAACTTCTGGAATTTTAGTATCGACAGGAAGTGATTGTGATCAAAATCCTGTCTGATCCTCGCACTGGTGTTGTCACTCGTTTCCGATACTTGCACGTCTGCTGAGTGTCCTGTTCTAGCTTGCTGATAACTGTGATGCGCTACCTCTGTATCACAGTGGAAGTGGCACTTAGAATTCACTCTCCTAAGTGGGCTGCAATTATTGGAGCTATTACTCGCTGTTTCTGCGTGTGCATTGTTAGTTCCGCACTCGGTCATCGGGCTAGAGCACGGCGGGCTTTTCCTCGGAGACACAATTCTGTGTACTCCATCATTGGTATCCGAACGCGCAGTGCTCGTGTGCCGGTTTTGCTCCAGTTTTGCTATGCGACTCACTACTTCATCCATTCGTTTCGTGGTGTTCGCAACCGCGATATTACCTTGAGTTTTTAAGAACGCTAGGGATTTTTAGTGGGATTGTGTTGTACGTCGCAAGCGCCCTGCGAGTTTAGAAGTGGCTTCCGCGACTTTCATTGCCCGTATTGCTGCAGTTTTGGCCAGGCCTGCTACTTTTTGTGCTGCCATTGACATTTGTTTTACTACTCCACATTCTTTCTTTATTGTTAGTAATTCCTCTCGAATTTCTCCTATATGTGAAATTATTGCCTCAGTGTCCTTCTTACGCTGTTCGTCAGCTTTTTCCTTCGCCTTCTTACGCTGTTCTCAGCTTCTTCCTTCTTCCTACGCTGTTTCTCATCTTCTTCCTTCTCCTTCTTACCCTGTTCGTCAGCTGCTTCTTTCATTGACCGTAGGAAGCTCAGTATTGGCTTTATGTCATCTTTTCTATCCTCTTCAAACATGGGCGATGTAACTCTGGACACCTGGGCGCTACAGCTCTAACGTGACCGAGCAGGCCCCTGTTTGCTCTCGTTCGTTTGATTGTAAATTTCTGCTGCCGTCTCGACCTGAGTGCCTGTCTCTGTTTCATCCTCTACCTCACTATCATAATCACGGCCGCGACGTTGCCCCAAGATCGCGTCCAAATCACCTTCCTCATCAATGACCAGGCGGTCCTGTCCAGCTAAAAATGTGCCCACCTCATCTCCGAACCTATCCCTGTCAATAACATGCACCTTATCCATTATGCTATCCTCTTTTGTTTTAGCTTCGCTGGATAATAGTCGTGCCTTACTTCCCGTGATCATCCATGAAAAACTAATTTATCTAAAAGGCACAATAAAAATAATCTACTCCATATATTTTTCCACATAGACATAAAATTTCAACAACGCCGCCCCAACGCTGTAATTTCATGCACGAGTTCTTGTGGTACAGAAACTGCACACAAACCCGATAAAATGTGATGTGGTGCGGTGCGGACACCACATCAAAGAAACACATAAAACAATGAACAAACAAACAAACAAATATATACGCTGAAAACAAACAGTAATCATGCGCCGCTACTTATAACTAATCACGGAACTACAAGAAAACGAACTAGGGTATTAATCATAAAAAAGTAGGGAAAAAAATTTGAATGTTCCTACTAAGAATACTGTTTGTTAATCAGTGATTCACAGGAAAGATCCAAGGCAAAGGGTCGCCATTTTATGCGAGGTGCCGGGGCTAGCACTGTATTGAACACTAAATTCTTCTAGAATCTACGTATGTAAATGATGCTCTAAGCCCCCCACCCTATTCTAATTCCGACTCTTGCTGTTGCACATGGATTAAAAAGAAACGCGAACTGAGTGTAATCGACCCTGCAAGTGGAGTAGAAAAGAGTTTGGCAACTTCAATAATTTAATTTGATAAATAAGTTAAATAAAGGAAGGTTTCATTAACGTAGTGAGAAATGATAGGGTTGCTCTACCGATTAACAGAATGAAAGTTCTGTCCAAAATAACAATATAATTTATTAAGACTAAACACAAAATAACAAACAAGAACACATGAAACATTTACAGTACCTCAAAGTGGCTCAAATTGGATACTCAAATAAATGCTGTGAAGGTGAAGTTGTCCCTAAACTAGATTGTGACGTTTATGACGAAGTGGTATGTGGAGCCAATTTCTTGCAACTCAAATCTTAAGAGAAACACACAGCTAAACCAACATTAATTGCTGCTACATTAGTGAGAACTCAGACAATGAACACCCAAGACAGAACAACGTTAGAAAAGACAAACAGGCGCGCCCTGCTGAGCTCTGATTATCATCTAGCAAAATTGCCTGGTTTGCCGGTACTGCGGACGTCCATTACCAATCTGTATTCTTAACTGCACGGACACGATCTGGCATACCGGAGGCGATGGCTGGTTGCTTCGACGTCGCGAGTATAGCCCGAAACAAATTATCCTGGCCTGGTTGTTCCAGACTAAAGACTTCCTAGCAATACAAATGCGCCTCTGAAGGAGACGAAAAAGGCTCGCCACACAATCACTGACGGTACAGTGATTGATTTTAACAAGCGAAGTCACACAGTAACTCCGATGCAGTCAACTTTAGCCAAAACTGCTCAAGACAGACAACGTAGGCCTCTTGTACGCAGAACGCTCAATTGCCAACTGTACTCGGAAAGTTACGTGGAAGTCGAAACTTCAGAAACTTCGTCAAACAGTTACAATTAAATAAAAGTATATTAGACAGCCAACGGAAGGCAGGCTGTCGAGAGCAGCGAGAACTCAGTCTTGTAACCTACTCCGACCAAAAGGCGAGAGCCGACCACCATAAGAGCATCCGTACGAACCGAACACAGAACATTCCCGCCCCCACGACAGTGGCCGTGGTTAAACGTTCCAATCAGCAACTCGAAAACCGGCGACAAATTCCACTCTATTGCCCAAGCACTATCATTCCACCAATGGAGATTCTTAGCGCCAATTTCTGCACTGATTTTTCTACGTCACGAAGCTATGCCCTGAGCACGCCAATCACAGTTACGATTTGGCAGAAAACGCGGGAATTTGCCCGCCAAGGCTGCTTGGGAACACAAGTCATTCCCACGCCTCGCTGGTAGCCCGCCAGAAAGTGTTTTCGCTAAGTTTCTGCGAACTAACGGAATCTCTAGCGCAGCCGCTCCTTAAAGCCGCTGCAGGCGTGTCTCCGCCGCTCTTATATGTCGCCGTCTGGAAAGCATTCACTCAACTCCCTCACACCCATCGGCTTAACCCTTTCAAGATCAGAAGAGTTCGCCTGTCACCGGACCACCCGGGTGACGAGAGACGCTGCGTGAGAAGTCCGGGTGTGAAGGAATAGCAACTTTCCACCGCATGCAATTAGAGAGGAAAATATGAGATGGGGCTTCTGTCACCTCTCAATGTATGAAAAATGGTGCACTAATGGTAGGGTTATATGAGATGCGCTTAGTTAACTTGTAAGATCTAATTACATCAGTACTTTCTTCATAATAGTTTAACTGAACCAGGACATTATATTAACGAAAAGTTAAGCTGTTTGCTACTTTATTCACGAACTTGAATTTCACTTTATTTTGAACCTTAATGATTTTGTCAGAAAAACATTCTACGATGCAACCGCACACAGATTCCGCAAAAGTAGCCGGACTGCCCACCCACCAGGCTTCAGGTACTGAACTCCCTCAGATAATTGTCTCATCTGAACACTTTACCATTGTGGTACTGGTGCTAGCTTTTATTATGGAAGGATCTGGCAAGTTATTTAGGGAGATAGCAGCAAACTGTCGTGTGGGCAGATCGTCAGAAGAAACCAACTCTTGCAAAAAAAATGTATTTCATCTGCAAGATACAATAGGAAAACTGATATCAATCCCACATATGTGCAATATTTTCTGTGCAAGCAGTCACCCGGATATTCGCTAGTCATGTGTCGATGGAACTTAACGTCACCTGCCACACTATACTTGACACTGAAAACAGTTTTTTTATTGATAGTTTCAATAACGGGATTGCAAGTCCCTGATTACTTTGTCTGGTGAAGACTACAGCTGGTCCACAGATTTTGTATCTACATCTACGGTGCGCGGCAAAGGGTACATTATCATTGACTTCCCTGTTCCACTCACAGACAGAGCGAGCGAAAAAATGTCTGTATACCTCCGTATGAGCCCTAATTTCTCATCCCATCTTCGCTGTCCTTACGCGTAATGTTTGTTGACAGCAATAGAATCGTTCTCCAGTCAGCTTAAAATGCCAATTCTGTCAATTTTGTCAATAGTGTTTCTCGAAAGGAACGTCGCCTTCCCACCTGGGAGTCCCATTTGAATTCCCGAGACATCTCCGTAGTTCTCGCATGTTTTTCTAACCTACCGGTATCGAATCTAACAGACCACCTCTGAATTGCTTCGATGTACTTCTACAGTACGAGGTAGTGGGGATCCAAAACACACTAGCGTTAGTGTTACATACCTTGTCTCATTTACAGATGACCCACATTTTCCTGAAATATCCCAATAAACGGAAGTCCGCCATTCATCTTGCCTACTGCAATCTTTACATGCTCCTTCCATTTCGTATCGCTTTGTAACGTTACTCCCAGATATTTAATATAAGCAGCTGTGTCAAGCAGCATACTGGTAACGCTGTATTCGAATATTACTGGCTTATTTTCCCATCTCATCTTCAATAACTTCCGTTTTTCTACATTCATAACAACAACTGTAAATTTTGTTTAAGTATACCTCTATCCTCCTACAGTCGCTCAATGACGGAACCTTTTCGTACCACACAGCATCATCAAACCCCCACAGACAGCTGCTCACCCTGCACTTCATACCATTTGTGACTGAGTATACAGAGAATAAAAGCGGTCCTGTCACACTCCTCTGAGGCACTCCTGACGCCAGTCTTGTCTCTGATGAACGTTCGTCGTCGAGGACAACGCACTACGTTCTGTTACTTAAGAAGTCTTAGAGCCGTTCACATATCTGGGAACCTATCCTCTATGTCCGTACTTTTGCCTGCAGTGGGCCGCCGTCTCAAGTGTTTTCTAGATTCTAGGAACATGGAATATGACTGTTGCCCTTCATCTGTGTTTCGCACGATGTCATGTGAAAAAAGGGCAAGGTGAGTTTCGTAGGAGCGATGCTTTCTATAGCAGTACTGATTTGTGGACATAAGTTGTTCCATTGGAATATAAGAAAGATTCCTTGAAACGGAACTTGGCGGCTTATTTGTTTTCAACTCTTCTATGTGCCAGGACTGCCCGTTACTATGTGTGATGGAGTCAGTGTGATGGTCAAACGACGGTATGCTTTTACCGTCCTCCTGCGTGAACGATTTCCAAATCCGAAAATTAAAACTCCAGCTTTCCTTTTGCTGTCTTCTGTTGCCACACCAGCCCGGTGGTTAAGTCTTCATTCCATTTTCTTATCAGCTTGCGCGATCATTGTTTACAGATGACAGACAATGCGCCGACCAGCCGCATACCTGGGGCGCACACTGCGTGGCCCAGAACGCTTACGAAAGAGGTAACGAGGTGAGGTTGTCGCCGACGCTAATGCGATGACTCATCTTTCGACACGTGTTCCATATTTGAAACTGTTGCTGTGCAGGAATGGCGTAACTGCGAAGTAAATGTGTTTTGTCTTTTATGCTTTGCACACTTAGTATGGTGTCCTTCCACTCATTGTGGAAGCCCACACTGAATACTGAAGAAAGGTAGTTGCTGAAACGTATTGGTTGCGTTTCCAGTAGTTCCCCTGTATGCGTGGATGCTTCTTGAACGTTTGATAATCCTGGTAAAATAAGAATACGTCTTTTATACTGTCATCAATTTTTCTCTCTGAAATAAAGTTTCTAGTTACATTCCTATCGTACAGAACTATCTGTCGTACATTAATCAAAAGAGGAAAACATTTCTGTGTACGGTCAACACAATTCATTTTCACCAAAGCTGAAATGAAGCATATTTCCCATTTATTGCAATTTTTCCATGATGCACTAGAAGAAGAGACGGTGCGGAGAAATGCACTTTACCCCTTCCGTGGTAATTTCGGTTTTTTTTGTTGAGAGAACGAGAACTTTTAAGAGTTCGTGATAAAATGTATATGGATGGAAGTAGGTTGATTATTAATCAGCACCATACATTCCTCACTTGGGTTATGAGACAGTAAAATGCAAATTTAATCCGACTTTTAAATATGCAAGCGGGATATGTTAGATTAGATTAGTTTTTCGTTCCATAGATCCGTGTTGAGGAGATCCTCGTGGATGTGGAACATGTCACTTTTTTTAAAAGCTGAAATAACAATACTTATAGTATGAATATATACAACACATCATTTGTTTCTATTAAAAAATTCGTCAATGGAGTAGAAAGCTCCTTTTAAACTCATCTTTATTTGTAACTAAATTTTTTTTTTTTATGTTTGCTGGCAAATTATTGATGATGAGTGTTCCTGAGTAGTGGACCCCTTTTTGAACTAAAGTAAGTGCTTTTAAGTCCTTGTGCAGATCATTTTTGTTCCTGGTATTGTAAGTACGAACTGAGCTTCTTGTTGGAGAAAGAGATATATTATTTAGGACAAATTTCATTAAGGAGTAAATATACTGAGAGGCAGTACTTAGTATACCCAGTTCTTTGAAGAGGTTTCTACAAGACGTCCGTGGGTTTACTCCACAAATAATACGTATTACACGCTTTTGGACTCTGAAAACTTTTGTTTGACTTGAAGAATTACCCCAAAATATTATACTATATGACATTATGGAATGTAAGTAGGCAAAGTATGCAAGCTTTTTCACTTTTAATCTCGCCTATCTCTGCTAACACTAGACTTGCAAATACAGATTTGTTAAGGCGTTTCTGCAGTTTTGTGGTGTGCTTCTCCCAACTGAATTTATTATCAAGTTGCAATCCCAGGAGTTTAAGACTGTCAACCTCTTCTATCTGCTCTTCTTTGTACTTTATGCATATGCTAGGTGGAAACCTCTTACAGGTTCTGAATTACATATAGTGAGTCTTTTCGAAATTTAATGTCAGTGAGTTGGCTTTAAACCATTTATTAATATCCATGAAAATATCATTAGCAGATATTTCTAGAACTACACTCGACATACTATTTATTGCAATACTTAATTTTATTATTAATTTATCCACGAACAGGCTATGTGTGTCGGGTGTCCTTGTGATACCCTAAGAGAACAATTTCTTTGTCATTTAATTGGAGTATACGTACAGTGTATATTTCTAATGATAAATACGTTAGTATCACAGCTAAATTACACATCTATTTAAATTCTAGTTAAGAGTACAAATGTTATTAAGTTTCTATTTTTCGTTTAATACGTCTTGTCCAGTCAGATCTACTCGTTTTCTAGAAACTCGTAACATTGCACTATTTTTGGAGGTAATTTCTAGGTTTACGTTCACTATTAGTGAAATATTGCTGAGAGTGACAAGGATTAATAACAACTCACATTACAGTTTAATGCACATGTATGAGCAAAGAATTAGAGAAGCACGAGCTGAAAATTGTAGCTCTCTAGGAGATTAGATGGAAGAGTACAGGATTGATCAATGTAAGCAATGGGATTATTCTCAGCAATGAAATCGGTGAAAGAGTTTAAATCCATTTACAACCAAAAGAGTAAATTGGTAGAGGAGGAATTTTAAGCTGAACTGGACTGCGTGCATAGCTCGTTGTCAAACTATAATGGTAAAATAGTACAGGGTGATTTTAACCCCAAACTGGTTCAAGAAGGCATGTATAAAACGGTGATCGTCAATACCAAACATCATAAAGAGAGCAGTGACAATGGCACCCATTTGAGCAATTTCGCACTCGCCAATGAATATCTGCAACATGGTTACATTGCTCCAACATAAAAATTGCATAAAGGGACATGTATGGCACCAGATAGGTAAACCATATTTCAGATAGACCATCTATATATCCAGAAGTGATACGCAAACAGCATCATACATACGTAAATCTATAGAGCAACAAATGGTGACACTGATTTCTTCCTGCTGATATGTAAGATAGAATTTAAATTTTAAGGTGGGTGGAATAGCTAGGTACTCCTCATTATCTCGTAAACAGATTAAAAGAGGGAGGGAATAAAAGAAAATAAGAGTCAACAGTGGCAGAAAACTTAAGTATCTTTGAGGAAATGGGCAGGAGACTGTGGTATCAAACGCGACTGGTCTCAAATTAAAGAAACAGTAAACAGGATAGAATACGAAATTCTAGGCAAACTAAGGCTGTCGCATGAGGTGTGGTGCATTAAAGACTGCCAGCAAAGCAGTGAAGAGGTAAGGTTTGCGGATAAGAGGTGGTTAGAAAATTTGTAGGCTCAGGAGTTAAAACACAGGCATATCACAATAACGAAGGAAACGTTAACTGCACGGACGGAGGAGAAATGGAAACACTACAAGGAAGTAATAGAAGAAGCATAAGAACATTTCATCCATCACAGGACAAGACAAACATACCAAATACTAAATGTGATACAAAAATAGAAGAAAAAAAAGAATGATTTGTTAAAGATACATGGAGGAAGACTCTCACGAATGAAACTGAAATAGAATATCGATGAACTTCTTCCCAGTATTACTTAACGGTGATGATCCCCTGATAGTGAAGGAGAGGCCTTCAACGAAGAAGAAATACGACAAATAATAAAAAAAAGATCAATAAGGCTTCCGGTGGAGGTCAAATTGCAGGAGAGATAATAAATAATGGGGCACCTGTAGTTACAATACTAATTACCAAACTGAAATATGGGAATTTGCCTGACGACTCTAAACTGGCCATGATTTGCCCTGGTATGCAATAATTATTGAGGCATTGCATTACTTAATGTAAGCTACAAAATTCTATCTCAGTGTCTGCTGAAGACAATCATTCCAACTGCAGAAGCAATTATGTGGAAGTAGTAATGTGGTTTCAGAAGGAACAGATCAACTACAGACCAGACTTTCGTGTTCAGTTATTTAACGGAGAAATATTGGGAACACATTGATATTCACATGGTTTTTGTTGACTTCAAAAAAGCTTCTTACAGCATACGTAGAGGAATAATAACCTCTGTTTTGAAAGAGTTTCAGTTTCCACAAAAGTTGATACGTCTAGTACAGACGTGTTCAGCGGAAACCTTTTGCAGAGTAAAGATCGTTACGGGAATGTCGGAGCATTTTCATCCCAGAACTGGTTTTGTACGGGAAGAAGCATTAGCTCCAACACTTTTTATTTTAATTTTAGTAAAGAAGACAGAGAACTCCAAACATAAAAACAAGCTGAAATAAAATTGGCTCATAACAGAAAATACCGACCTGCCTATTTGGAAGATAGCGTTCTAATAAATAGTAGTAAAAGAGACTTGCGACCTGTGACAACTTCTTACAGAGATATTGCAAGTTAATCAGGGTTACAAATTAACGAGGACAAAACTGAGTACATGGTTGCGTGTAGGGCAGCCAATAATGGTACCCTATTGACAGCTGCCGAAATGACTTTTAAAAATATTAAGAAATATATTAAGAAATATATTTGGCCCGAAGAGAGACATCCGGTCACAGGAATGGACGATACTAAAAAACCAGGAGCTGGCAGACCTATACTCATAAGCTGATGTAAGAAGGATGAAAGAAAGAAGACTGATGTGGGCTTGACGGCTAGTTAGGATGGAAGAAGAAAGAATACTGAGGGTACCATTCTCGGGATCCATGGACGATACGGAAGGATGATATTGACAGGTGTACGGAAGAGACGGATCTGAGAAAAGGCCAGGACCTTGTGTCTGGTATCCCACGTGTGTGTGTGTGTGTGTGCCGATTATTTATTGAAATAAATTAAATGCAACCGTGCGTTCTGTAAAATATTTTGTGTTTCGTTTCGTGTTTGTCCTTCGTAAGATGCAGGCCGATGTTCACAGGGCAACTTAAGACACACTGTCTTTTGGACTGTTAGTGTTCAGGTGCAGCAGCTGTTCTCTTGTGGAAAATGCGGCACGTTTGTTAGTTTCCTTGATTAACAAGTTTGTTTTGGAGATAATTAATCCCGGCTCGCTGGGCTGACATAATAAATGGATGTTCAATTTGGAGCATGTGGCGTGCGATTAGAAAAAGCCAACAACAACAATTTTTATTGTCATTCGTACATTCGTCTAGGATCACGATTGTTTTATAGCTGACAGACATTGATTTAACCATCGCCAATAAATCAGGGAAATCAGTTACAATCAGGTAATTTGCAGCTGTGGGAAGGGAGATCCCAAACTAAGGTCAACTTCGCAATAGTTCTTCCGCAAAAGAGGTCGCAAGCAAAACTCGATCGAGTAGCTATCGACAATTGCTTGTCAAGATGTGGAGAGAGGGGGCTTCTATTGATTTTCGTTGAAAACAGGGCAGGAGTGGATTACCAACCGAATTACGCAAGCTGTCGGTGGTAGACGCGCCATGAGAATAAAGAGCACAGCGCTTCGAAAGCGTCGACTGATGACCTGACATCATGCGAAGAGATGGGAAATTGAACGAATTAACAATCTTCTCTGTCTTGAGATAGCACCACAGAAAAGCCAAGATGTCGAATCTGTGGTCCAAGAAGGTATCACAAGATGAGGAACCAACATGACCCGCCAAATCGGTGATCACACACCGTATTCTGGCTAAACTTCAGTGATAGTCCAAACTGAAGAAAATTGGCTACGATAAACAAGGACTGTTGTAATGCCTATTGCTGAGAATATATGAAGTAGATGGAATTCGTTGGGGAATTTTTTCGTCAAAAATGCAATAACTGTGACTTTCAGTTAGACGTTGCTAACTTGTATGTAGTGTATGGAATACTGTTTACTTTTTAGGAGTACGTAGTAATTTCCGATGTTGTGGTTACGTTGGCGCGAAAGAGCACAGACTAAACTGCTAAGCCTGAAACGACCTGAAATTTTGTTTGCAATCATGACTGTCGGAAACTTTCGTGGTTCTCTTGAAATACGATTTGATATCAGATATGGTATTGTTGGAAGGTGATAGCGCAACAGAAATTTGACTGCACACTCCACTCTGTACCATGCCCTACAAAATTATGTTTCACTACACCGCCGCATGCGTATTCCACACGTAAAAATAAGTTTGTCGAGCGCTATTCTCTGATTGGTTTCGCCAACTCGTATTATCCTCCAGCGTCACACGTTGCCGACTGTTATCCGGTAATTTGGTATATTTCTCTTAAAAAGCGTATGGATGAGGCGAGTTCTGCGATTTAAAGTAACAGGCATCCTTTTGTGCCACAGTTTCGTGTCATATTGGCATGTGTGCGTATTTAATGTATGTCCATTCGCCCATGGATTTCTTATGAATTTTAGCCTAGTTTCCAGTGAGAGCACAGGATCAACGTGGATGTCCTGTTCAACGTGAGGAGTTTAAAAGCAGCGCAGGCGGTTTTTTATTAACACGGCCACGAGGTGGGTAGTTCATTCGAGCGGTTCCCCGGCTGACATGTGTGTAGCCTGGTGGAAATTCCTCAGTGCTCAAGTAGAAACGACACACGCAGTTAATCTTAGACCAATGGTCGTCAAACGTTTTTGCTCGGAAGCCATTACTGACATTGAGGGGCGGCCCCTAGCGCCGCAAATGCGTCTGACATTTTTTTAAAAATTGGTATTCAACATAAATTAGCATGTTATGAGCCCCCAATAGACAAACTATTGGAAAGGTTCGAGAAGTTGGCTGCAACCCCCACCTCAACCGGCCAAGTACTGGTCGTTGAAATTTGGCACCATTCAGAATACACTGCGTCGTCTGTTCTCTGTTTCAGACAGACCGATCGAGGCAGCCCAGTCGCTAGCAACGCTGGACTGGAATTCGGGAGGACGGCGCTTCAAATCCGCGTCCAGTCATCCCGATTTTAGTTTTCCGTGATTTCCGTAAATCGTGTAAGGCAAATGCCGGGATACTTCCTTCTAAAAGGCACGCCCCCTTTCCTACACTATCCTTCCTTAACCCGAGCTTGTGCTCCGTTTCTAATGACCTCGTTGTCGACGGGAGGTTAGCCACTAATCCCCTCCTCCTCCTGTTTCAGGCTGCTCCCTCCTTCAGCGACCCCAAAGTTGTGGAGCAGTAGTTGCCTGGCGATATGTAGTTGTGTTGTCTCTGTGAGCGGATGGTTAATTTAAAAGTAGTTTCACTTACATTTAAATGCAATATGTGACAATGACAAATGTTTTATAACTGTTTTGCATGTCATTTTTCTTCTGTTCACTGCATTGCATTAGAACAGTCCTAATTTACTTTCATGTTGCTTGCTACAAACATACACCGCATTTGAAGACGGCCATCTCTGTAACGCAACGAATCCATGTTACTTATGCTAGAGACGTATACCATAGCAGCTGGTCGGGACGAGTGGCACATGCCGGTGACGTACAGACTATTATGGCGTAAAGTCAAGTGCCGGCACGCCAGTCGGAAACGATAGACAAGAGCCTGCCGATGTGGCCGAGCGGTTCTCGGCACTTCAGTCTCGAACTGCGCGACCGCTACGGTCGCAAGTTCGAATCCTGCCTCGGGCATGGATGTGTGTGATGTCCTTAGGTTAGTTAGGTTTAAGTAGTTCTAAGTTCTAGGGGACTGATGACCTCAGATGTTAAGTCTCATACAGCTCAGAGCGATTTGAACAATCTGTAAGGATTTTTGTTTGCTAGTAAGGAGATAAACTACACTTTTAAGAAGCTCTTCCCGTTATTTGCTAGATGCGTAGTTGGACCGTTCAGAACGGCAACATCGGTTACTTGGCCTGTTGGTCTCGATAAAGAAGGACGAGATTCAGAGTTCAGTCTGACGACAAGCTGTAAAGTATAATCCACACACACACACACACACACACACAGTTTAAAGAAGTTCTTTCGAACTGTTTACAGTCTGTTTGTTAACTTAAGAAGCCAATTTACTGTTTTAACTTTCTAAGGCGCTTTTTGTTTAGACTGGCTGTAAAGGCGAGACCAAAGTCCGATAAGTTGATGTGAGTGTTTACGTCTCTTGCCGTACATGTACGTGCGTGCGATTCGCCATACGAGTTAGCTTGTGCAAGCTGACGGCCACACTCGCGAACTCAACACACAAACAACCAAGCCAGCAACCCTGTGCTCAAGCAGAAACCGACACTAGCGTACAACTGTTAAACAGATAATTATTAACGCTGTCCATGTCATAATGATCAAACACGTGAAAGCAGTTACCCTACACGAAGTGTGGTCTTGTTGCAGTAAAATTAACGTAAAAATTGAAACGTCCCCTTAGAAAAATTATACAAAACTGTGCTTAAACTGACACACAAATTTTTTTAGCGCAACGCAATCTGACTTCCAAAGATCCCTACGAAAGAATGGCCCTAACTAACATTAACCTATACGTTTCACAAATCACTTACCTCACAAAAATCTTCGTTACTCAAGCTACTGCAATACAGCGAGTGCCACTACTGCCAGCTAAATAAAAGATTCAAACTACTGAAGGCACTAACTACTGATAGGCATAGTTAGCATATGAAAGATTTTAATACAGAACAAACAATGTATTTACCTTAATAGTCAAAATATATGTAGCAGTTCATGACATCCAGTCTTACAAATTTCAAAACTCCGCCATCTCTCTCCCAATATCCACCACTGCCGGCGGCTCACCTCCAACTGCGCAACGCGACGTGCTGTTCACATAATGCTGCCGCTGTCCAACACTACAATGGAAGACAACAATGCCAACCAGCCACTGACTGCACACAGCACAGCCAGTGATTTGTCATACAGAGCGCTATGTGGCGTTACCAATAAGAAAACCTAAACAGCCTACTTACATAGCCCCCATGCTCCCCACAAAATATTTTACAAATTGTTTTGGGCAATGGCCAATAACGATTTGATAAAATTTTTCATAATTACTATAACAAAGATATCAAATGCTTACACTTATTGATACAATGTTGGTCAAAAGCTAAAATTTTCTCACAGTCCATAAAGACAGTCCTGATCGTTCATCATAGTAAAATTGCAGTGTTTTTCTCAAATTGTGAGCAATAAAAGAAATGGAACTTGGAAGTAGTGGATTTCTAAGCATTCTTGAAGAAGTAGCGCTGTCCTTCCAACGGAAAGACAGTGCTGACTCTTGACATGCAGACAGGTAATGGGCCACAGCAGATTCAGTCGACGTTGAAGACTACCGGTAGATAGGTCATCACAGAGCAGACCCACTGTAGTCCTGGTATAGATTACTATTGGTGGGCCACCAGAGGTGCAGACCCACTGCAGTCCTTGTAGAAATAATGGTACTGGTGGGTCATCAAAGGTGCAGACCCACTGCAGACCTTGTAGAGACGGCCAGCAGCCATCTGTTGCGACTGTGCAGGTGCACAATCACCATTGAAGAGTCTTGCAGAGAATACAGCAAGTCCATAAACCACCACATGTCCACTCACAAAGAATTTGCTTGAAATGTCCTTAGAACCAGCAATGCTGTTATCCAGTCCTTTGCTGAATTATTAACACACGTGCAAACACTATCAGTCCCTGCTTCTCACATATTGTCCATATACTATGACCAACAGAAACGTGTGCAGTGAAATGTAATTTACAAGTTATTTAATTTGATGAACTGGTGTCAATTACAATTTTATAACATAAGAATGCAATAACAAAGGTACAAAATACATCTTTAAAGAACATAACAATACAGATAACATTTGTAGTAGTACAGGCTTTACAAAAGAATCTAAATAGCAAATACATCAGTGTTACAAAAATTACGACATAAGTACATACATAAAAGATCAGAAAAACTTTTGAAACATCAATTTCACGCATTAGCAGTAGAACAAAACAGAATAAACAATGTGTAAACATCTTTACAAAGTAAATAACATGTTATTAATGCAAATTATATTTGAGAATAACAGTATTCCTCATCATACTGGATGTAGCTTAGTATTAGAAGAGAAAAAATTCTATGAAACAGTACACAGAGACAGGAAGAAAATAAAAACAAATGGGTACATAAACACATAGTGGGATAACACAAAAGGAAAGGACAGGGTTTGATTTCAGTGTAACATTTGGTACTGCAGTCCAACCCAAAACTTCATTCCATAGATCGTCCCTCTTATTTCAACATTTGCTCCAGCTATAAAAAAATCATATCCAAGCATACTTTCTGTATTCTGTTCACATCCCGTTTCCAAAATAGTTTTTCTCCACTGTACACTACTTTTTTTGGCCAAACCATTTTCTTATAGCTTCTCAATGATTTTCTTCCAATTCATCATAGTCAGTTTCTTATATAGTCTACCCCCTCTTAAGCTAACTTAAACCTACTGAGCTCAGATGCTAAACTAAGGGACGAGGCAATGCAGCAGCACAAAACAATTAACACAAACAGCAATGGCAAAAGAGTGCAAGTTAGCAAAGCAAGCAGCAATAAATGCAATAACTTATACCTAAACATGACAAAGATGAAGCAGAAAAAATATTACAGTAAAAATGTTTAATACCTATGTCACATCTTAACACTAGAGTGATGCATCACGAGAACATACGCTAGCAGATAAGTTACCAAATCGTAAAAAAATTATTTTCGCAATTTCTGTGAAGGGAAATGTCTATTTGTGCTCTCTTTTCCAAGAAAGCACATAATAAAATGATTCTTTACTGGGTCTGTAGACAGAAAATAGTGATACTAGTACATCTATTAAATTTTATTTTAACCAATGCTGCAGTGCAGATAGAAACTGAATATTAAACAAAATGAGCAATATCTCAGCTAGAAAAACAATAGATATAAAATGTTTCTCATCATTTCATTTCTGTAAATATCATAAATTAAGAACTCTACAGTGTAATCATGTTTTCAAGTTTGAGGGTGTCGTATTTACGATGCTTTCTACAAAGGAATGTCAATAGCGAGGATAATGGCCTCCCCTTTTTTTTTCTTGTGCCTCTGAAAGGCACACACTAATGGCTTGTTTCCAGGTGGCTGTCGCGCAGCTGGGTGCCCACGACGCATTACGTGCACGTGGTCACTTAACTTTCTTACCGAAATATTCACGACACCAGTTTCCGCTACAGTGGCAGTCTCATATAAAAATTTCACAGGTCAAGAATTTGCGTTATTCATCTGTAGAAACAAAATCCTATTGATATAACAGTGTCCAAAAATTTTTCGTCGGCATTGTAATACATTCACGCATTTACATACATTTCATAACTCTTAAAGTACGATTCTAGGTTTACAACAACCTTTTTCACAAACCAGAGTCCCTAACCACTACTCATTATTCCTTACCTTATTCGTCGACACTTCTTCAATATTTCATCACAACAGATAATCAAATAACTCATATAGCATCAGCTTATTGATCATAAACATACCGCAACAGCGTAATACACATCGTCATCATAACATCATAAAACCTCAGCCAAAATCGTCATAGCTTCTTCCAATAATTTCAAAACCTAAAAAAAATTCTCTCCTCATGTCAAAAGTGTCAGCTGCCTCAAATGTACTTTAAAAATCATGATCCCATACCAAATACATCATTCAAAGCTCTCATAGTATCACAATGGTTCCGAAAAAATATGAACATTTCACAAAGTACAGACAAAATACAATTTCATTAGTTTGAAGTTATCCGACAGTGTAATTACGTAAACATCTGTCACTGGTGTAGTAAAATAAATGTTTGTCTCTCTCAGTTAAATGATCAGATAGCTGTGTAATTTATGTGTAAGAGAAATATGGTACCGATGTGTAAAGTTGTGTAAGCAAATACCATATTAGCTAGGGCTCCTTGTGCTTGCCAAACACATGATACACAAAATAAGCGTGTACCCCCCTGAGGATTAATGTAATTATATCGTCAGATGTTGCAGATTACAGCAATGTAATGAAATGTATCACGGAAAACTTTCTTTGTAATTCAAATATGCTGAAAAATAAATAGTTTTAGTACAAACTTAATCACTCAAATGCGTGTCCTGTAGCGCTAAATGTGCGTCTTGCTGTAAGACAATCTCTGTGGAAGTGTCGTAGTTACTGTCCTCCGAAACCTAAGTTCTGCAGAAGTCAATGTACTTACCTCATGATAAACAAAAGTGAAATGCTTTGCGTATACATATCGTAGTTACTACGCTTATTGCTGTGATGAAGTGAGTACTGTACTGTAACGTATTGTTGTGCTACAGAAAAGGCTGTCTCATTGTAGCTATACCACAAAGTTACTACTAAAACATGTTTTCCTTTCCAGAAGAATTCAGAAAAACTGTGCAGATATAAAACAGATACACCGCAAAAGCACAATGTAAATTGTGTCACACATTAGTAGCGTCGTGATATAATCGTGTAGCTATCAAAGAAACCAAATGCTAAGTCATCTTTAATCTCACAGAAAGTACTTCAAATAAAGAATGTCTTTTCAACTAAACCAAAATGTTGCATTAAAACCTCATTAACAGTATATGTACTAAGTATGTAAGCCTTATAGTCGTTACGTAATCGTGCAACTAACAAGCAAGCATGTACAAATAACAACACTGTGTCGTCTGTTCACTATAACAATGAATTCGTAATTTCTGTTTAAAAATGTTCCCTAGGTTCTAGACTGGATAGTTAACTTCAAAACATTGTTGCATGTTAACAGTTTCTCTGTGTGACAAAGCATACTAGCAATGTGAAGTGAAATGTTTTATGGTTTTATGGCAAAGACAAAGTTAAAAAACTGATTACATTTCAATAAACGGTTTTACATGTGAAATGTGGTGTAAAAATTTACTCTTCCTAGTACGCAGAGTTTCAACTTCAACGCAATTATCATGTGGTATACGTCGGATTCTGTAAGGTCCATTGTAAACTAGAAAGAATTTGTGACCCAAGTGTTTCTTCTTATGTGACAATGAATGAGCTTTAATGAGAACTTTCTGACCAATATATAATTTCTTTGCACTTGCTTTACCATCTAATTTTCTCCTTTTGTCTGCAGCAGAATTTATATTTTTAATAGCCAAATCAATTATGTCTTTGTGTCGAAGTTTACATGTGTTCGAAAAAGGTACAAGCTCTCTGATTCTGTTCGGTGGTTCTTTATTCTTCAGTACAAGAACAGGTGGTAAAGCAGTGGAGACATGAGGCATTTCATCCAGCATGTTTTGAAATAAGTGTAAATATCTGTCCCAATGCTGATGCTTTCTGTGACAATAAAGTCTGCAAAGCTTATTGATTTCTTTCATAATCCGTTCAGACGGGTTACAATGTGGTGAGTACAATGAAATAAAAACAGATTTGATTTTATGGTTACGAAGCATGCGTGACCAAACAGCAGATCTGAATTGCGATCCGTTATCTGAAATGACTTTACTAACATGTCCAACTTCACGTAAGAAATTTTGTAACAAAGGCGTTGGCTACAGACCGTCCAGTGGCTTTACGTAACGGAGTGAAAGAAACAAATTTTGAAGTAAGTTCAATAGCGACTAGAACGTACGAAAATCCATTAGATGTTCTAACAAGCGGTCTCAAGAGATCAACAGCAGCAAATTCTTTTAATTTAGTAGGAATGATAGGAAACAATGTAGCACTATGCGAGACAGTAGATGGTTTCGCCTTTTGACAAAGTTTACAAATAGACAAGACTCTTCGAATTCTCTTTTCCATATTGTTAAAATAACAAGTCGTTCGAAGAAAATGATAACATTTTCGTGGACCAAAATGTGCGTAGCTGAAATGAATGTACCGAATGAGCTTATTAACAAAATCGTCTGGAATGCAAAGTACCCATAGCTTGTCATCAACAGTGCATCGTTTGAACAGTATGTTGTTTCTAACCAGATAATAATGCCGAATCTGTGTGTGTGTCTTTTCATGCCATTTACTTTTGATGTCTTTCCAAATAGGATCTTTATCTTGTTCATGAGCAATGTTCTTTAAAGATGTGGTGATGAAGTTTTCAAAGGCGACTTTCTGAATGTAAAGAATACTGAAATTTTTCTCGAGGTTGCTTTCTGTGTTACTTTTCTCAAGCCCAGCCGGTGCGCGTGACAGTGTGTCCGCAACAATGTTCTCCTTGCCGGGAATGTAGACTATTTTGAAGTGGAATTCTTGCAGAAACAATGCCCAACGGTTTAACCTGTCATGATTAAATTTTGAAGACATAAGAAATTGTAATACACGATGATCACTGTATACTTTTACGTGCTTACCATAAAGAAAGAAACGGAATTTGTTAAATGCCCAAACGATAGCTAAAGCTTCTAATTCAGTAACTGAATAATTTTTTTCATATTTTGATAGCACTCGGCTAGCAAAAGCAATGGTTTTCTGAACGGTAGTGTCATGTTCTATGGCTTCTTGAAATAAATGGGCACCAAAACCGACTTTAGAAGAATCTGTGCTAAGGCAAAAATCTTGTGAGAGATCTGGATGAGCTAGTATTGGCTCGTTAAGTAGCGACTCTTTCAAAGAATTGAATTCCAACTGTGCTTGTTCGTCCCAGTTCCAAATAGTATTTTTTCCAGTGAGAGAACAAAGTTTTGGTGTAACTAGAATTTGCATATTCAGAAAACAACGATAAAAATTTACGAGACCTAGAAAACAGCGGACTTGTTTTTTAGTGGATGGAACTGGAATGGCTCTGATTGCTTCTAACTTTTCAGGATCCGGCTGAATGCCTTCAGAAGAAATACTATGTCCCAAAAACTTCACTTTTGTCCTACCGAATTCAGACTTTTCCCAGTTAACTGTAATTCCAGATTCTGCAAAAATATGTAACACGCTGTTGAGGATGCGATTATGTTGTTCCTATGAGGCTTCTGCTATCAGGATATCGTCCACATATAGGGTGATGTGACGTTTTAAGAGCTCAGGTAATATGGAATTTAGCCCGCGAATGAATGCTGCCGAAGAAATGTTCAAACCAAAAGGTAGCTTCCGAAAGTGATAACAAACGCCGAAACAAAGGAAAGCTGTGTATTTTCTACATTCTGGATGAAGTTCGATCTGATAAAAGCTGGATCTGAGATCAATGGAAGACAACACTTTTACACCATTAAAATTTTGAAGAAGTTCTTCCAACGTTTGTGGCCTGTCTGTTTCAGGAATAATGATAGTATTGATTTGTCTCGAATCTAAGACAAGCCTGATCGATCCATTTTTCTTCTCAACAACATGTAATGTATTATTGTATGAGCTTACTGCAGGCTCAATAATGCCCTCGTCAAGCATAGATTGTATTTCTGTTCTAACACGGTCCCTATAATGTGCTGGAATTACGTATGGTCTAACACAAAATTTAGTATGCTCACGAACACGAAATTGGTACTGAAATCCCTTGATTGTTCCTGTTTTGTGAGTAAAAACTGTGGAATGTGCTTGTAAAATCTCAAAAAGGTCCTGCCTGTCAGTGTCATTACAATTCTCAATTGTTTGAATATTATTCTGAATTAACTCATTAGTTTCCAATATGCCGTCGATATCATCGCTGTCAGTACTTGCAGAGTGATTGTTAGTGTCTAGCTATTGACTTACCTTCTTTCTCTAAACTTATTTCAGCATCATGAAAGTTTAAGATTGCTTTGTATTCATTGAAGAAGTCTACTCCCAATATAATTTCCGTCGACAACAATGGAACAATAAGAAAGTTCATAGAGAAGCTGTGGCTTTGACAAGAGAATTCTAAGTTGGTTTGCTGGCGTACATCTACACTTTTCCCAAAGATTGCACCTTGTAATTTAATTTTACGTAACGGAAGTGTGGGGGCAATCGTTCGATTTGTTGCATTTGCTGAAGGATGTTTCACTAATAACTGAAATGGGACTGCCAGAGTCAAGTACTGCCGTAAATTTTACGTCATTCACTGTAATGTGAATCACAGGATATGCAACGTTGTTATGTTTTACGTCGTGTTCTTCCATTTTTACGTAATTACTAGCTACGGCAGCTGCGTCGTCAGTTTCAGAAGTACGTTTCGTGGCTGCCAGCTGTATGAGTCATTGCCTATTGTGTCTTTGTTGGCGCGCGTCGTTACTGGGATTTGGAGACCTAACTTCTACAAATTCACCTTGTCGAGAGGGCCCTGCTCTGTTTGAATCCCGCCAGTTCTGCTGCAATTCAGGTCTGTCGTTACGATCATATCGTCTGTCGTCATGTCGGTAGATTCTATAGTTTCTTTCTTGTCGGTCACGTGGTGGAGAATTTCTCTCTGAATCGTAACTGCGCGCTGGACCGTTGCGTCTAAAGTTATTCTGTCTCCCTTGATAGTAATTATTTTGGTTCCCATATTGTTTGTTTCTCTGATTGTCTCTGTGATAGTCACTACCGCGGAGAGGTGATCTTTCCCTGTAATTATTACTACTCTGCCAACGGTTGTCATACGGGTGGTGTCTGTTTTGGTCACGATTTGTATTGTGAGAATAGACTTGTCGTGTCCAGTTATTTCTTTCATCGCGGAATTGCGACGGATGTGACCTGTAATTGTTGTGTTCCTGTTTTCGCGTTCCGCGATTGTCAGTGTCAATTTCTAATTCTTATAAGAGCCCCTGAAAAGCTTCAATGTCGTCTTTGCTACGTCCTGCCAAAATAATATGCCGTAAATGTTCCGGTAATTTGATTAAGCAAATGCGGATGAGTTCTGAGGGGCTGTATGGGTTTGACAGGTACTGATTCATGTTTTCAAAATATTTCACAAGACTGGAAAATTCAGATTGATCGAAATGTTTCATCATTATGATGCCATGTTTTACTCGGTCTTGCGTAGCTTGAGACCAATATGCTGAGAGGAAGGTATGATAAAATTCTCCTTCGCTGTGGTCATCGTGAATGACCAATCGCATTCTTACAGCTGGTTCATCCTCCAAGTAGCCACACATAAATTCTAATCTGTGTTCTAATGTCCAGTTGGGAGGAAAACAATGAAAGAATTGATGAAGCCACGCTTGTGGACGAATGTCGTTGCCAGAATTCTTAAATGTTTTGAATTTACGTGTAGTAATGAACAGCTTATATTCAAAATCATCATGTCGGCGAGTAGCATGTCGGTCATTGTTACATCGTTTCGGCGGTTCCATCTCAAAATTCAGTGTACCTTCCCAATTTCTTTCATGATTTCCGAAATGCCCTGTGTTATTATTTTGTGGTTGTTCTGTATTGCTATGTCCCTCTTCCCGTACTGGGGCACGAGTGTCCTCTGAAATATGTAATTCTTGTATTACTTGAGCCAACTGATCTTGTACTTCCCGCATTTCTCTTTTGTACTGTGTGTTGATTTGATTTTGATTCTGTCTGAATTTTCTAATTTGTTCATACTCTTCAGTGTCAGTGAAGGCTACAGGTTTAGTGTCATTCAGATCATAATCTACCTTTGTAGATAAGTTAGTGAACTGATCTGAAAGTTCGGCTACTTTATCCGATAGTGAAATTATTTCCTCTTTGTGTCTTTCTGAACCAATTTTTAGAGTATCTACTGTGTCCTTTAAGTTCGCTTCAGTTTTTGCAAGTTGCGTAACCGAATCGGTAGATGCAACTGAGTCAATTTTAGCTTGCAAGGTCTCATGATTTTCATGAACAATAGTTTGCAGTTCTTTTATGGCTGCTTCGTGACTCTGTAATGCATTTTCTTGCCGCGAAAAAATAGGTTGGAAATGCTCACAAATTTGTGTTTTTACGTCATTACAGACTTTTTGACATTTCGATTCGATGTTATGTAACTCATTAGTTAAATCTTCACGTGTTTGTTCAAGCGTTGTGTCTAACTTTTGAAGCTTTTGTCCCATTTGTTGTGTTAATTGTAATAACAATGTACTGGAGTCTGAAACATGTTCCTTAGTGCTATTCGGCAATGCATTTGAACCGGCAATATTCGCAGTCTGAAAAACAGAAAATGTGTCTTGACTTATTTGAGAAAACGGTGAGGTCGCAAAACCTGAATCTACAGTATTTGCAAGAATGTGTCCTGTCATTTCGGAATCCTGAGGCGAGCTGTTGCTGACCGATCGATCGAAAATGCTTCCCTGTTCACTAATTGTTACCCTGCCTACACCATTATTTGCAACCCGCTCCAGTTCCCTATGCACAATTACCAAATTACTATTTTGAACATTATTTAATTCACTACATGGTGGCGCTAACACACTGCTTTCGTCTTCACTGTCATTTCTCAATTTATTTTGGAGCCTAGTATTACGTTTTTCACACGCCATTATTGTCGCAATATTTCACACGATAACACAAAAAAGCACAATTTGAAGAGCAAAAATAAGAGAACACATTAACATAGCACTGAAAATAATATCTAGCTAATTGCAAACGCAGCTGCGAAATACTTTGTGCAAAACTACATGCATGCCACAACTATTTTACTGTACAACAATGAAAGACTGCAACTACAAAGGAAATTCTCTCTATGATCAGATGCTAGCAATAAACAAAAGCTACACTAATTACACAAACTACAAGAAAAAAATCAGAAGATTCCAGTGAGGTATACTGGTAGGGTCGCCATATGAAACGTCCCCTTAGAAAAATTATACAAGACTGTGCTTAAACTGACACACAAATTTTTTTAGCGCAATGCAATCTGACTTCCAAAAATCCCTACGAAAGAATGGCCCTGACTAACATTAACCTATACGTTTCACAAATCACTTACCTCACAAAAATTTTCATTACTCAAGCTACTGCAATACAGAGAGCGCCACTACTGCCAGCTAAATAAAAGATTCAAACTACTGAAGGCACTAACTACTGATAGGCATAGTTAGCAAACGAAAGATTTTAATACAGAACAAACAATGTATTTACCTTAATAGTCAAAATATATGTAGCAGTTCATGACATCCAGTCTTACAAATTTCAAAACTCCGCCATCTCTCTCCCAATATCCACCACTGCTGGCGGCTCACCTCCAACTGCGCAACGCGACGTGCTGTTCACATACAGCTGCCGCTGCCCAACACTACAATGGAAGACAACAATGCCAACCAGCCACTGACTGCACACAGCACAGCCAGTAATTTTTCATACAGAGCGCTATGTGGCGTAACCAATAAAAAAACCTAAAGAGTCTACTTACAAAATATATTTAATCAGAAATGGGGAGGAAAAAAAGGATTTTGTCATTCATACGACTATACGATTTTGAATCGATATTTTTGATTCGTCTACATCGACATCGATACTCCATAAGCCACCGTACGGTGCGTGGCATTACTTGTCACTTGCCCTCCTGTTCCACACGCAAAGGCATCATCAGCAAACAGCCGCAGACTGCTGCCCTAGCTGTCCACCAAATCATTTACGTGGAAAGAGAACAACAGTGGTCCTATCACACTTGCCTGGGACACTCCTGACGATACCCTTGTCTCTGATGAACATTCGCCGTGGAGGGCAACGTGCTGGGTTCTATTATTTAAAAAGGCCTCGAGCTACTCCCATATCTGTGAACGTACTCCATATGTTGGTACCTTGGTCAACATCCTACAGTGGGGCACCAGGTCAATGGCTTTCCAGAGATCTGCAAACACGGAATCTGCCTGTTGTCCTGCATCCATAGTTCCCAGTATATTATGTGAGGAAAGGGCAAGCTGAGTTTCGAACGAGTGATGCTTTCTGAAACCTCGCTGATTCATGAACATAAGCTTCTTAGCCTCCAGGAAGTTTATTACATTGGAACTGGGAATGTGTACTAGAATTCTGTAGCGAACAGAAGTTGGAGATATTGGTCTGTAATTTTGTTGGTCTATTCTTTTACCTTTCTTATTTACTGGAGTCACCTCCGCTTTTTTCTAGTTGCTTGGGTCTTCGTACTCGGCGAGAGATTCACGATAAACGCAAACTAGGTAAGGGGCCAACGCCAGAGAGTACTCTTTGTAAATTGAACTGTGAAAATATCCGGATCTGGTGATTTATTTGTTTCCAAATCTTTATGTTGCTTGTCTACGTCAGAATGTCGTCGTAACTGCATTTCTACACGATGGGCGAATTAATTATCTTGAAAGGTCTACAACTTACATTGAGAGGAAACTTTGAAAATGTAGTTCAAAATTTCATGAGCCTCTTGAAGCGGAAAGCTACTTACAAATGTTATTATGCTGCAAATTTACAGTTCATTTAATGAAACTGAAATGGCTGTACGGTGTTTTTGGGCTACCTGGTGCAAGTCTTATTATTTCACGCCACATGGGAGACTTGCACATCGATGGCGATGAAAGGATGAAGAGGATATCGCAACACCCAGTCCTCTACTGGATAGAATCTCCGGCTAGGACGGGAACAGAACCCTTTGCTCCCTGATCTGGCAACGTCAATCACTACACCAAGTGCTCCTGTAATATTGTTGCATTAATTTGTTATGAAAACGGTGCTGATAGACTATAAGAGCAGTTTAACAGCTGTGAGCTGTCTGGGGTTAGTTAACGTTGCATTAATTCGCAACTGTTTCACCAGGTATCCAGTCTAGCTCACCAAATTCTCAACCAGACTAACATTAATTATAATGTTTTAATAGTCATACGACAACCGGTGATATATATATAAAAGAGAATTTAAATAAAAAGAAATAAATAAGTTTATATTTGGAAATTTATTTTAACATTGATCATTGAAATTTCAGCATATTAAACTTGAATCATAACTAAGCTGGTGCTTTATTTAGGATTGTGAAAATGTGAGTTTGTAATCTTACGGAACACATCAAATATGGAGCCAAGATTGGGAGACTGCATACAACACTGCATTCATAAAGTAACACACG
Source organism: Schistocerca gregaria (assembly GCF_023897955.1). Classification (NCBI taxonomy): domain Eukaryota; kingdom Metazoa; phylum Arthropoda; class Insecta; order Orthoptera; family Acrididae; genus Schistocerca; species Schistocerca gregaria. The sequence continues at coordinate 102,851,334 of NC_064920.1, forward strand.
TAGAACGGTGAAACATATGCAAGAGGAAATTAAACACAACCAACCGATTCAATTTTCACCCAAAGAAGTTACGTTCGCAGCGCAATCCTGTCCGTCATGTAATTACCACACACTGGTATACTAAATTCATACTAACTGTCTGTGAAATCTTCGCGAAAACAATAGCTGAGGGCTACTTTGATGATTACACCACATTCTTCAAGTGGTCAACTTGCCTTACACAAAGAGTGTAACTCCGCAATAATTCTGATAATTAAAATAAATTAGATCGAAAAGAAGTTTACAAAAGAAAAACCTCGAACTGGTTACTATCGTCTTACTATTAACCTGATGGGTCAAACAGCTGTATAAGCACGTGGTACTGGTCTCACAAAGTACACCCCACGTGGGTTGAACATAAAGAAGAGTTGCTATATTGAAAAATATTGTCAAGACGAGACGTTATCATCTCACGAACATTCGCATTTAAGATTGATGATCTTAGTTACAGTTACTGATCATCACGTGGTTCCACTTTACTCACAAAGTAGTGACAAAGCAACTACTGGAAGATATTCTGAAGTTGACACTCGAAATACACTGCGTTGCAATTTAAGATAACATTAGATATTTTAGAGCTAAAACCGGAAATAAAGGTGATTAAATTTTCAGTTAGGCTGAACTATAGAAATCCATTGTCCTGCGGACTTAGCAGACACGCGCTTAGCAGGAGATCTTACCACTTCAGACGCTCGCCGCGGACATACTGACCTGCACTCCTAGCAAGGGTTCTTCCGTATACAAAACGGAAGTGATCAGAGGGGCAGCTTCCTATACCAACATGACAAGGGACGGACAGGACAGTACTAAGGATAGAAACCTCTTTGCTTCTAGAAAGCGTAGCTATCTGTTCTGACGTTGGTCCTACTGCTCTCTAGAAGACAGGCTTGTCTGCTACCATCAAGCATGCAACTAGAAATACATTTGCTCATTCATTCTTTCACACAGAAGGGAAGGGGGATGACAGTATCTTATCATATACAGTACGTAAAAGAAAGCGGATGTAGGTTCCGTATGAGACTGTGTGAGAAGAATTACATGTATGAATTAGATATAAACTGTGCTTTAAAGTGCAGTAGTGTGACAGATCGTTCTTGTTTATGTGTAAAAGTAACACGTTCCACTGCTCAGTCTCCTCGAAGATAGTCAGAAACGCCACAGTACATTTAGAGGAGGAATTTATGCCGTAAATGACAACATATTCAAGAAATTAACATGAAAGGAATCCAACAGAGACCTTTCATAACCCCAACACTCCGTGAAAAGACTGTGCAGGGAATTTTCTGGCCATGCTAGGACATTCCCAAGCAGGCTTCTCACACCCAACGTAAACCAAAAATGTAAAGAAAAGGCAGAAGGTCACCAGCTACTTGCTAAAACACAATAATTTCAACACATCTTTAGAATCTACCAATTTCAAAGAGAAATAGAAAAACAATCTGTGACACCTATTTAAAAGATAGTGTAGACCTAATTCGGTCAGCAAGTAAAAACAATGGTTCCTGTGTCATTAATATGAAAACAATTTCTGGTTGTTACCCTTATGAAGTTCAGCAGTATTTGCTCATTGCAAGAGCCAACTGATCACAGGAAATTTTATGACTGTTTATTAACAAGTAAAATTTATGAAAATAGCAAAGGTGCCACAGCAACTTAAAAAAAAAAAAACATGAAAATAACATCAGTATTATAAACCAGAACATTATAATGCACAATCCGCAAAAGCAAAAAAAAAGATAAGAGAAAAAACATCTTTTACAAAGTGGTTATCGCAAAAAAATTCTATATCTTATAAAACTAATAATTTGTAGAATTAAAATAACTTTGTGGCACTCATTTAATCACTCTACTATATTTCAGTTAGTTATCAAACAGTGATCACTATGTTATTATACCGAAACTACAATTAATTATGTGATTGTTACCCTTAAGGGGTTCCTCACTATAAATATGCCCCATGCAAAGGCTAATCGATCACTGTCCAATGAGCATGAATAGCTATCGGACTAATAAACGAACGAATGCCACAGGAATAAATTAAAGAAAGAAAATATCACAAATCTAATACAACACACAAAAACCAACATTGAGAAATAAAACAGCTCTGAAAGAACAGTAGTCAACGTCTAAAAAAACACCAATAAATAAAACACCTGCAAAATACAAGAGCCAAAGTCTAAAAAGAAAAAAAGTAGAACAGCTGCAAAATACAAGAGTCAATCTAATAAACACCAATAAATCGAACCCCTGCAAAACACACGAGTCAAAGTTTCTCTGACAGAACACACGTATATGCATTGGACTAAGAACCGTATAATCACTGTTCACTGACTCACTCAGTAGTTCCACTGTTCCGAGGCACAATATAAGGGGAGGGGGGGTTCGTCGCCGCAGCTGTCAGTAGCGATTTTTTTGTCCATCTGTTGCGTGCAATCCCGCCTTCTCTGCCCTCTCATGCAGTTTCTCTTGGTGGCCCGTGTCACCTACATCTCGATTTGGTTCCATGTTTGTGTTGTCAAATTCGTGCGGTATCCTCGTTTGAGACGCCAGGTTGATATTTCTGGGCAAGGATGACACTTAATGGCTCTTCTTTGTGCCACCCTTAGCTACCAGAAAACCTCGAACCGTGATTTGCTGTCGCTTGATAGTGGGCATCCCTCAGGAAATGTAGATAGGCGTCGTTGAAGTCTGCCATTTTCTCTCGACAGTACCTGTCAAAAGGCTCCACGCCCCTTTATCCCCTGTCTTCTGTCGTTTCACCACTCCCGTCTCGCCACGGTGCGTTGCCAGCAGATGGATTTCCGCGCGGTGGACCGCTCGGTCATCTCAGGTCATCGCCTCCACGAAGGGTCGCACTGGTGCGGCCGGCCATTAGCTCCGGGGGCAAGGGAAAGTGTTTGCCGCGTACCCTTCTTTTGTTATCGGCCACGCTCCCGAAGTGGCCCGGCTGACTGTGTGTCCTGCTGGGAAACCCACATGTTTACAACTAGTCCTCCTCCTCGCTGCTCCCGCTGTCTCGTAAGAGCTGAGCCGGTTCCCTTTCACGTTCTCAACTGCATTCAGTGAAATTGTTCATCATAGTTATGTGACTACAAAATGTCATACATAATACCACTTAGTATTGTCTTTCACAATTATTATTATTTTTTTTTGAACAAAGGTGAGAATTTTTTTTAAATAAATTTTTTTAGATGAATCGACAATATAAAATTGTAAGTTAAATGATTTGACAATATAAAAAATAAATGTGAAAAGACTTGACAGTACAAAAATAAAAATTAAATGGACAATATAAAATCTAAATCCACATCACTAATGTGGTTGACTTACATTTTAATAAATCAAATGCTACTTATTAATTCACTAAAATGAATAGGATTATGACTTGTGCAAGTATAGGTCAGGACAGCATAGGGTTAACATGTTATTTACACACACACATGCAGACCTGTTGTCTATTCTACAAACTAACTACCCATAACATGCATTACTCAAAATTTTACTTCAATCCACTACTAGTTAATCCAACAAACTACTTCAATGCTACTTCAACACAGTGTTTATACCACTACAACATTGTTCTAATTCGTCCTCTTCCTGACGCTCGCGGCATATGTCTTGTCACATGATAAATATGGAGAAACTTTCCTTAAACATACACAAAAAACAATGGTTATTTACACGCCAAAACATTTATACCAGTTGACACACCTGATAAGAGACTTGCAATTATACATTAATCATACTCATATGTTTATACATAAAACAGTACGAAAATTTCATCTAAAATTACGTTATCACAAGAATTAATCACACAGATGACTCTGAGAAGGGTACTTTTTTTATCCTACAGGTTATATTACATTTTCTTACCCATTTTGCTCCAATTTCGTTCCTTCTTTAAGTTACCTTTCGCCTTCAAATCAGTTAGTTCGCCTGTGGTGGTTATTCTGAATTCATTTCTCATGAATGGCAAAAATTGTCGTCACCTATATTCTGTAAAACAGTTTCATCTTAACATATTGAACTTACAACAGACACAAAAGATCCGAGTCCTCCTGTAGTTCAAATGACAAATGTTTTGCTTCATCCTCATTACATTAAACCAAGCTTTCCTTTGGTCCCATAATAAAATTTATGTAATCTTCCTCTACCTTCAAGAGGGAAATTTCCTCACTACAAATCACATAGGCTGCAGTGCATCCCACACCAGCGAAAACAGTAAGCTGTAATGGTCACAGCATCAGCAAAACACATAAACGTCGCTTTTCTAGGACAAGTACTAACGCAGAATAATTTTTCAGGCTCTGGCTCAACATCAATCAAGACTACAGAAAGGATCCATATTTTTGTTCCATTCTCCATTTGCTGAAAAACTGCTCGTATTTGACTACCACAATAATATTTCAGGGCTTCGTAAATTACACAAACCACAATTCTTCTTTCACCTTGAAGGGAATCAATGTACTGACGAAATCCACAGACAGCAGTTTACATACTCAGCTATAAAGAACAAAAAAAAGACATATGTCATCAATATTAACATATCATCGGTTATTGGGAAGCCAATGGATAAACAATCGTATTATCGCATCCTGTTTTCAAGATTCCAAACTTACTCATTCCTTTCTCAGAGTTCTCCTATCTTAAAACATTCATACAGCACGCATACTATAATAAGAGATCCTCATTTATACTGATACATAGTAGCACTGAAAGCAGAAAATCGGAAACAAGGCTACTAACAGCTGGGGACCTGGGTTTGCCAGTCCCATAATACCCACAGATCGGATATTCCACTGAGTTTTGCATTAATTCAGCACAGATCTTGCTTCTCTCAGAAGCGACTCTTTCAATTTACACCAAAAACCATAAACAGCATTTAACTCGTTCACAAAGAAACCTTTTATCTTCACATTTGGACCAACCTAAATCCTAATTGCACAAGGAAAGAAAAAAAACTAAAAACATCACTTCAATCAATCACATAGAAACATCTTTATCATTATTTTTACCAACATATTATTCAAAATGCATTTATCACATATGTAAACTAATCAATTGTTTCTCTTCACCGTCCTCTCTACTCCTCACTGTCCTTTCTACTCAATGTATGGTTTTACGTTTGACGCATGGTGTAGCCCTTTTGATTTCTTCGATCGAAGAGTTTCAACTTCTATGGCGTTTTCATGGGGAATCTTCCATATCCCATACGGGCCGTTAAAGAGATTAAAAAATTTCATGCAGACACCTGACCGTTTGTTAGACAGCTTGTGTGATCTGATAAGAACCTTTTGTCCTTCATGAAACACTGTTTTTCTCGCGTTTTTCTTATACGCCTTGACTCTGGCTTCTGCTGCCGCTTGCTGTTGTGTAATGCTAAGTCAACAATTGCCTTCCGGCGTAGTCTCGGCTCTAGTGGCCAAGGCACCACCTCTTTGATTTTGCTCGGGGCTCCTTGTTTTTTAGCACAATGATTGGCGGAAGCTTTGTTGACGTATTAGGCAACTCATTAATTATGTTCTGAAATCCTTTTAGGTGTATGTCCCACGATCGGTGATCACGACTGCAGTATAACCGACATAATTTTCCTAATTCACGCATTATACGCTCACTGGGGTTCGAGCTGGCATGAAATAGAGATATACACTCCTGGAAATTGAAACAAGAACACCGTGAATTCATTGTCCCAGGAAGGGGAAACTTTATTGACACATTCTTGGGGTCAGATACATCACATGATCACACTGACAGAACCACAGGCACATAGACACAGGCAACAGAGCATGCACAATGTCGGCACTAGTACAGAGTATATCCACCTTTCGCAGAAATGCAGGCTGCTATTCTCCCATGGAGACGATTGTAGAGATGCTGGATGTAGTCCTGTGGAACGGCTTGCCATGCCATTTCCACCTGGCGCCTCAGTTGGACCAGCGTTCGTGCTGGACGTGCAGACCGCGTGAGACGACGCGTCATCCAGTCCCAAACATGCTCAATGGGGGACAGATCCGGAGATCTTGCTGGCCAGGGTAGTTGACTTACACCTTCTAGAGCACGTTGGGTGGCACGGGATACATGCGGACGTGCATTGTCCTGTTGGAACAGCAAGTTCCCTTGCCGGTCTAGGAATGGTAGAACGATGGGTTCGATGACGGTTTGGATGTACCGTGCACTATTCAGTGTCCCCTCGACGATCACCAGAGGTGTACGGCCAGTGTAGGAGATCGCTCCCCACACCATGATGCCCGGTGTTGGCCCTGTGTGCCTCGGTCGTATGCAGTCCTGATTGTGGCGCTCACCTGCACGGTGCCAAACACGCATACGACCATCATTGGCACCAAGGCAGAAGCGACTCTCATCGTTGAAGACGACACGTCTCCATTCGTCCCTCCATTCACGCCTGTCGCGACACCACTGGAGGCGGGCTGCACGATGTTGGGGCGTGAGCGGAAGACGGCCTAACGGTGTGCGGGACCGTATCCCAGCTTCATGGAGACGGTTGCGAATGGTCCTCGCCGATACCCCAGGAGCAACAGTGTCCCTAATTTGCTGGGAAGTGGCGGTGCGGTCCCCTACGGCACTGCGTAGGATCCTACGGTCTTGGCGTGCATCCGTGAGTCGCTGCGGTCCGGTCCCAGGTCGACGGGCACGTGCACCTTCCGCCGACCACTGGCGACAACATCGATGTACTGTGGAGACCTCACGCCCCACGTGTTGAGCAATTCGGTGGTACGTCCACCCGGCCTCCCGCATGCCCACTATACGCCCTCGCTCAAAGTCCGTCAACTGCACATACGGTTCACGTCCACGCTGTCGCGGCATGCTACTAGTGTTAAAGACTGCGATGCAGCTCCGTATGCCACGGCAAACTGGCCGACACTGACGGCGGCGGTGCACAAATGCTTCGCAGCTAGCGCCATTCCACGGCCAACACCGCGGTTCCTGATATGTCCGCTGTGCCGTGCATGTGATCATTGCTTGTACAGCCCTTTCACAGTGTCCGGAGCAAGTATGGTGGGTCTGACACACCTGTGTCAATATGTTCTTTTTTCCATTTCCAGGAGTAATATATATATTTCTCCTTCGAAGCATCCGCTGCCAGTATTGCGATCTAAATTGTAGTCCATTAACCGAGATAACTCTTTTCACATGCCCATCTTCATGCAGAAACTGCTTTGCAAGTGCAGCTGCCACTGCCTTTCCTGTGGCCCGCCTCAACGGAGTCAGACACGCAAACTGGGAGGTTAGCTCCACCGCTACGAAAACATATGCAAAACCTGCTTTAGATCGTATTAGTGGCCCAAATAGATCCACGGCCGCGTGGTCACAAAGTTTGCTTGGTATTATCGGGTGCAATGATGGAGCATACGTCACTGTGGCCGCATTTGCTCGCTGACAAGGTCCGCACACTAAGTACACAATGAATACGCCGTAGCATGTTATTAAAATAGCATGTCTCCTTCAGTTTTTCACAACATTTCTGTGCTCCAAAGTGACCATAACTCAAATGTATGTACCAAATAATTTTGTTTACGACTTCCTCCGGAATCACCAACACCCATCTGGAGTCGTCCGGGGATCGTTTCTTGAATAGTATTCCTTTGCGCACTATGTAGTACTGGCGTATTCCTACATTCTCCTTGTCCTCCCACTTCTTTTTTATATCTTTCAATACGGCGTCCTTTTCCTGTTAGTCCGCTATGCTCCCTAAAGAGGTTGTAACAAAGTTCTCAAACGATACATTCTGTAAGTATAGGATGCTAAAATTGTTTTCACCGAGTTCCCCTTCTTCTGTGTGAACCAAACCTACAGGAATGCACGGTAAAGCGTCAGCAATTACATTTTTCTGTCCCGGAATGTATTCTACAGTGAAATTATATTCCTGTAGGTATAGTGCCCAGCGTCCTAGTCTCCCATGCGTGATTTTTGTGCTCATAAGAAATTGGAGTGCACGATGGTTAGTGTATGCCCTGGTGGTCCTCCCAAATAAGAAATACCTAAATTTTGTGAATGCCCAAACTACCACAAGTGCTTCGAGTTCTGTCACTGGATAATTTTTTCACATCGAGAAAGCACCCTTATCCCAAACGAGATTGTTTTCCAAGTAGTAATATCATCATTTCCTTCCGTTTGAAACAGTACCGCACCTAATCCTAACAAGGAACTGTCCGTCATTAAACAGAATTCTTGTGTCGGGTCGGGATGCACGAGGATGGGAGCCTCTACCAAAGCCTTTTTCAGTTTATAAAATTCATCCTGTGCCTCTTTATCCCAGACCCACAAAGCGTTCTTCCCTGTTAGTCCACATAGACGGGGTGTAACAAGTACACTAAAATCTATAAATCGCTTATAAAAATTGCACAGTCCGAAGAATGCTCGCAACTGTTTTTTATTTGTCGGCATTGCACACTCCGCTATCGCCGCAATTTTCTCCGGGTCAGGTTGTATTCCATTTGCTGAGACAATATGGCCTAAGAATTTTATGTTCTCTCGTCCGAACTGTGAGTTATCTGACTATTACGCCTGCCTTCTCAAAAACATCCAGCAGTCTGTTCAGAACGTCATTATGATCCTCCCACGACTTTTCCGCAATTAATATGTCATCCACGTAAATTGTCACTTGCTGTTTCAAATCATCAGGCAAAATGGTATTTAATCCCCTTATAAAAGCAGCTGATGAGACGTTTAGTCGGAACGGGAGACGCCGGAACTGGAAACAATTTCCATAACACAGGAACGCTGTATATAATCTGCAAGATGGGTGTAGCACGATTTGTCAAAAACTCGGACGGAGGTCGACAGATGATAGTACCTTTACACCATGGAAACGTTGTAAGAGTTCCTCAAGGCTCTCAGGCCTGTCCGTTTCCGACATAATAATTGTGTTTATCTGTCTCGAGTCTAGTACCAAACGAACCGAGTTGTCGCGTTTTGGTACGACAAGCAAGGGTGAGTAGTACGAGCTTATTGCGCGCTCAATTATTCCTTGTTCTAACATCTTGTTTATTTCCTTCTCCACCTGGGCTTTATACGCCACGGGAATAGGGTATGGTCTAACAGAAAACTTCTGATGGTCACGTACTCTGAATTGGTAAGTAAAACCCTTAATCGCCCCCGGAGTCTCAGAAAATACTCGTTCATGATTCCTAAGTAGGCAATACAATTTCTCCTTTTCCCTGTCCGTGGTTCTGACACCCGCGATGCTCTTTCTCAGTGCATCAGAAAAAACAACATCTTTCCCCTGCTCACCAGATGTAGAGCACGACTCACTTACATAGTTCAATAGTAACTCCAGTCTCGGTTGCGAGTCGGTTTGAGCTTGAAATTTTAGGCAACTAATTTCTGACTCGGCACGTAATATGCATTCATCAAATACTAAATTAATTGGCTGATCCCCAACTTGAACTGTCATTACTCCTCCACCCATGTCAATTACTGCATGGTGGGCATTCATGAAGTCATTTCCTAAAATCATTGCCACATTCAGCATTGGGAGTACAAAGAAGTTGTACTCAAACTCTACCCTGGCAGGTAAAATTAAGCCGAGTCTGCCTTCGGATTTCTACGCTCTTACCGTAGATTGCACCCTTCACCTTTATCCCTCGGACTCGAAAAACGGGCCAAGCCCCAGTCCCTTCGCATTTTTGAGATGCTGCCTCGCTCACTATGGAGAAAGGGCTTCCAATGACACACTTAAAACATATTTCGTTTACTGCAACTGTCACGACTGGATTTATTCCGGAAATTTTAGCACTCGTAGTTTCTTGCAACAAATCCTCTCTAATATCTTCCCTCTCTATATACCGTATGCACTCATTTGCCATGTCGCTCATTTATACAGATTGGGCGCCTTCTGCGCTGATCGTTTGTCATTGCCGGTTTTGTTCATTACCATTTGCTGGATTATGTCTAGGGTTAGCCGGCCGAATTTCAACATCATGAGGTGCTCCGCCTACAGTCCTATTCCCACCGTGTTCACCGTAGTATCTATTCTGGTTGCCGTAACTGATGCGTTCACGATCCTGTCCACGTCTTCGATCATTTCCGTTGTTCCACCTGTGTTCGCGACTGTTACCCCAGTTTCTATACGGCCGGTCCCGATTATTGTTCCGTTCGCGTCGCGACGACCAGTCACGCCGTCGATTAGTACTACGCCACGACTGCGGTGGCGCTGCTGTGGCCCGTAATAACTTTGTGCCTGATTAGGCGGGAATTCTCCTGTATTATATTCCAACTCTTGGAGAAGGGTCTTAAACGTTTCCACGTCCTCTTTGCATCGTCCCGCAAGAATGACGTGGCGCAAGTGCATCGGCAATTTGGTGATGCATATCCTAATTAGTTCCGCAGGCGCGTACGGGTCGTATAGAAATTGATTTGCCTGTAGCATGTGGTCGAATAGGCGTGCTGTGCTGCAGAAACCAGACTGGTTCAAATTTGGCAGTATAATTATGCCATGCTTGACCCTATCTTGTGTCGCTTCCGACCAATAGGCGGACAGAAAGGCTTGTCGAAACTCCCGAGTGGAGTTGCAGTGACGCGCTGCCGACCTCATGCGAATCGCCGGTTCGCCTTCCAAATAGCCACAAATATATTCTATCTTATGAGAACTCGCCCAGTCGGGAGGAAGACAGAATTCAAATTGCTCGAGCCATGGTCGTGGATGTATTCCTTTTTGCGAATTTCGAAATATCTCAAACTTTCTCGCCCTAAGGAAATGTTTGAAATCAAATCCCCGCATTTCCTGCCGGCGAGGCCCTTGAATGTTTCTATTTTTCTCATGTCTGCCCCTCAAAATACATTCTTCCCTGTCGTTAAAATCTCCCTCGTGGCCGGAGTCCCTCTCTGCACTGTGTGTACCGCTATATTTAGTGCTATTGGCGAGTTCGGAATCACACCCCATTCGGCTTTCCAGATGGGCCACGCGTTCTTGTAATTCGCCTGTTACAGCTTTGTGCCGCCTGTTCACTTCGGTCTGTCCCTTCTGAAATCTAAGAAGCGAACGCACTTCTTCGGTCTCTGCGACCGCTACCGGTGTAGTATTGTTATCTCTCTCCGTCACCTTCATCGTGCCTATGATGTCCGCTAATGCCGCAATCTTATCATGTATTTGTCTGTTGTCCTCCGCCCCAGTCTGCTTAAATTGTTCTACTTGCTGTTCGAGTGCGTGAATCGCTTGACTGTTGTCTGCTACCATGTTGCCAACGGACGCGGGACAATGCGTTTCCGCCTCCTGGACCGTCCGACGCGTTAATATTCGAAATCAGATTATCCCCTTGGTCCATGTTGCTTAAGTTATTGGACTGCCTACTTTTAGCTTGGTTACGTGTCAGCATTAGTTCAATTTATTATACCCGGTACGCAACACACTAATCAGAATAAAAAATCACGACAGTCACACGAAAGGTTCCCAACCTAGTACGCACTTTTTCACACGCAAAACAAATTTATATCTTTGATCGAAACAGAGCAATTTACAAGATAGAAAAAAACACACACATATATAAAACACACAAATTTAGAAAACAAAATAAGGCAAACAACACAACGCAGCTCAACAACGTAGTGAATCTATTTAAAGTATGCTCAAAAACAACGCAGGAGTTGTTTGAGCGCTGCAGGGGGAAAAAAAATTAAGATTATACAACGACCGCAATCTAACGTATAAGAGATTCCAGAGTCTAGCGGAATCACACAACAGGGTCGCCATGAGTAATATTGTTGCATTAATTTGAAGTGAAAGCGGTGCTGATAGACAATAAAAGCGGTTTAAAAGCTGTGAGCTATCTCAGGAAGTTAACCTTGCATTACTGAGCAACTGTTTCACCAGGTATCCAGTTTAGCTTACCAAATTTCCAACCAAAGTAGCATTAATTATAATCTTTTAATAGTCATACGAAAACCGGTGATAGATATATAAAAAAGAGAATTTAAATAAAAAGAAATAGATCAGTTTATATTTGGAAATTTATTTTAACATTGATCATTGAAATTTCAGCATGTTAAACTTGAGTCACAACTAAGCTGGTGCCTTATTTAGGATTGTGAAAATGTGAGTTTGTAATCTTATGGAACACATCAAATATGGAGCAAAGATTGGGAGACTGCATACAACACTACATTCATAAAATAACACACGAAGAACGTTGAAACATATGTAAGAGGAAATTAACCACAACCAACCGATTCAATTTTCACCCAAAGAAGTTACGTTCGTAGCGCAATCCTGTCCGTCATGTAATTACCACACACTGGTATACTAAATTCATACTAACTCTCTGTGAAACCTTCCCGAAAACAATAGCTGAGGGCTACTTTGATGATTACACCACATGCTTCACGTGGTCAACTTGGTTTACACGAAGAGTGTAACTCCACAATAATTCTGATAATTAAAATAAATTAGATCGAAAAGCAATTTACAAAAGAAAAACCTCGAACTGGTTACTATCGTCTTACTATTAACCTGATGGGTCAAACAACTGTATAAGCACTTGGTACTGGTCTCACAAAGTACACCTCACGTGTGTTGAACATAAAGAAGAGTTGCTATATTGAAAAATATTGTCAAGACGAGACGTTATCATCTCACGAACATTCACATTTAAGATTGATGATCTTAGTTACAGTTACTGATCAACACGTGGTTCCACTTTACTCACAAAGTAGTGACAAAATAACTACTGGAAGATATTCTGAAGTTGACACTCGAAATACACTGCGTTGCAATTTAAGATAACGTTAGATATTTTAGAGCTAAAACCTGAAATAAAGGTGATTAAATTTTCAGTTAGGCTGAACTTAAGAAATCCATTGTCCTGCGGACTTAGCAGACACGCGCTTAGCCGGAGATCTTACCACTTCAGACGCTCGCCGCGGACAGACTGACCTGCGCTCCTACCGGGCGTGCTTCCCGATACAAAACGGAAGTGACCAGAGGGGCAGCTTCCTATACCAACATGACAAGGGACGGACAGGACAGTACTAAGGATAGAAACCTCCTTGCTTTTAGAAAGCGTAGCTACCTGTTCCGACGTTGGTCCTACTGCTCTCTAGAAGACAGGCTTGTCTGCTACCATCAAGCATGCAACTAGAAATACATTTGCTCATTCATTCTTTCACACAGAAGGGAAGGGGGATGACAGTATCTTATCATATACAGTATGTAAAAGAAAGCGGATGTAGGTTCCGTATGAGACTGTGTGACATGAATTACATATATGAATTAGATATAAACTGTGCTTTAAAGTGTAGGAGTGTGACAGATCGTTCTTGTTTATGTGTAAAAGTAACACGTTCCACTGCCCAGTCTCCTCGCAGATAGTCAGAAACGCCACAGTAAATTAAGAAGAGGAATTTATGCCGTAAATGACAACAGATTCAAGAAATTAACATGAAAGGAATCCAACAGAGGCCTTTCAAGCTGTGTTGCTTCACAATGGCAACCATCTTCTTCTATTCCTGTTGGCCATGCAGTTCACATGAAGGAGACATATGAAAATATGACAGCCCTCTTGGACTCAATCAAGTATCATGAACACAAATGGAAAATCTGTGGTAATCCGCCTACCGGAGTGGCAGAGTGGTTCTAGGTGCTACTGTCTGGAACCGCGCGACCGCTACGGTCGCAGGTTAGAATCCTGCCTCGGGCATGGATGTATGTGATGTACTTACGTTAGTTAGGTTTAAGTAGTTCTAAGTTCTAGTGGACAGATGACATCAGAAATTATGTCTGTGATCCAGAAGTCATTGCCATACTCTTAGGAATGCAACTGGGGTTCGCAAAACATTGCTGCTTCTGATGTATGTGGGACATTAGGGATAGAAAATCGTAGTGTATTAAAGCAGACGCCTAGAAGAAATCAACCCCAGCGAGAAAAATGTCGTTGTCGAGCCTCTCGTGGACCTAAAAGACGTTCTTCTTCCATCCCTGCAAATGAAGCTGGATTTGATGAAAAATTTTGTCACTCGTATGAACCAAGAAGGACGGACCCTTAAGCACATGAGAGAGAAATTTCAGAAACTAAGTGATGCCACAGTTAAGTAAGGTATTTTTACGTGTCCACAAATTCGAGAACTTGTAAAGAAATTTGCATTTGACCAAGTAATGGAGGGGAGGGGAAAAAGGAAGCTTGGGAAGCCTTCACGGGAATTGATCGATGAATTTTAGCTATCAAAACAGATGACCTTGTCTTGTATGTTAACTGGGGGCGTAGAAACGACGGAGAGACTCCGCACCCTCCACAGCCGCACTGGTCCACAACCCCACGACGACTACCGCAGTCCACTTCACCCCTCCACCGCCCTCACGGTGCTCCACCCCGCCACCCCTCCACAAAGGAATGTCTCACACCAGTCAAGTGTAGCCCCTATGTTTATGTTTGTGTGGTAGAGTAATGGTGGTGTAGGCGAACATGGAGGGCTTGTCTGCGCAGCAATAGCCGACATAGTGTAGCTGATGTCGGAACCAGCCCGCATTCGCCGAGGTAGACGGAAAACCGCCTAATAATCATCCACAGACTGGCCAGCTCACTGAACCTCGACACAGGTCCACCGGGCGGATTCATGCCGGGGACCAGGCGCTTTTTTCCAATCTGGAAAGCCGTGCGTTAGACCCCACGGCAAACCGGGCTGGCACAGAAGAGATGATAACTACAATCAGTTGGTGACAGTCTTTCTGCTATAGTACTATTGCCCTGGATGCAACATGTCCTTTAAAATCCATTTTCTCCTCTCTCACCTAGACTTTTCCCGCCTTCTTGTGGAGCTGTCAGTGATGAACATGGAGAAAGGTTCCATCAGGACATTTCTGTTGTGAAACAAAGACTTCAGGGCCATTGGAATGAAGCAATACTTGTGGATTACTGTTGGTCTTTGGGTTGGGATGTTCTGGAACTCCGTTACACGACGCAAGTTAAGACGACGATCTTGCGCAGCCACCACATGATTTTCTTAAGATCCAGTCATCTGCGAGGTATTCTTCCAGCAATTTAGAACCTTTAAAATGTAACTACCATCTAAAAAATCCAAATACACTTTCAATGTTGTTAGTATACGTAATGAAAATGTATATTTTCCTCTTAATCCCTTTCTATGAATTTTCCACCTAGTTTCTATCACTGAAACTATAGCTAAAGAAAATTTTTCATTGTCATGTTTGTTTCTTTAGACCCAAAATTAAAAGTGCAGTAAATATTCAACGAGTCTTATTTTTTATTCTTTATTTTTATTTTTTACAATTTAATGTTCACCTAAGCTGCAGCAGAAGCTAATGTGATATCAGGTGCGAGAGATTCCGGGAGAAATAAGGAAATGAATTCCAGCAGCGGCAGTTGTCCCTAACGATGGACATTGAGAGAAATACATTTTGATGTGATGAGCCACACCTGTTGCCTGGACCAATGACTGCTCTCGAAGCCTGACTGACGTGCTGTCCAGTCGCCGGCTAATATAGCTGCCTGCGGCAAAACACTGTGGGGGCTCTGTGTCACATGGTTCGCGCACACGAGTAGGCTCCGTGTTGGCAGCGCCCTCTGCAGGCGCCGTCTTCGCCTCCTGGTGGTCGGTCTTGACGGCGTCGTGTCGCACTCGCACTGCTGAGGCGCGCAGGGTCAGGGGCGGCTACCCGCGCGATGGACCTGGTCGACGGGTTGCCGCTTTAATAGGTGAAAGCCTCTGACATGACGCTATTCTTAAAATCCCACAGCTACACGACATCTGACAGACGCCCGCAGTGTTAATGTGATCATATGTCCGCGACGCATGTGAAAGTCGTTTACTTTGTTCTTCCATATTCTGTTTGTCTGCTGGTACGTGTCTGCTCTCGAATACCCTCGCCACATATTCGCAGCACGCCGTTAGAAGAGCGTATACAAAATACCACAGCCCTTTGAAAAAGTGGGTACTGTGATGCTGTACTATTGCTTGGAGACTACATTGTCTGTCCTTGAGTGGAAGCATACACCTGCAAACAAAGAGAACATTAATTATGTAACTTTTTTCCAGATGTGATATTTGAAAGTTTATGACAACCCGTTTCTAACGTTCTTAAGAGGGTAGGCCAGAGTGACGCTCGATTTTGGAACCGATAATCATGATTTTTTTCTATAAAATAATACACAAATTACATATTTGACTTTAGACCTTTATTGTACACCTACTAGACATCGACGAAAGGTCTTCATGGACTGCGAGGGCGGTCGGTGGGAACTCTGAACGCCACAATTTTCAACTTAGATCAAAATTTCAGTAACAGCTTTGAAACTGATGATAACGTCTAACATAGTAGGTAGGGTATGTAAAAAAAAAATGGTTTTTAACAAAACTGGGCCACTCTGATATAAGGTCAATGTTTTCGACACCAAAGTCGTTATAAAAATGTGCACAGAAGACGAAATTAAAACATACCGCTAAAATCTTACGTACTATAGTAGAAAAAACGCCGACTCGCACGTTTCCAAAAGATATAGCGTAATGTAGTTTCACGTACATTTCATGAGATAGGCCTACAACTGCCGCCAACTTTTGTTTTGAAAAAGCAAACGTTTAAAGTCTCAGCTTGAGTTCTTTTAATATTGAAATTCAACGAACCTTTATCCGGCCCAATACAGTTGGCCTTGCTTTCGCTGATATCAAACACTCCCATTTTGACTAAATTACATCGATCAACTGGCTTCCGCGTAGCAGTCGAATTGTTTTTTTGCACGATTGGGATTACGCTTCGACACTTTTGTATCTGTGGAAATACATTTGTCACTTTCAACGACACGTTTAAAGCAAGTGAAAAAGATAAGCAGACGCAATACAAGGGCTGTGTGTCAGACTCTTTACTATAAGCGGATCATGTTATGAACAGAAATGTTGTTGGGAATAGTGTTTCAGTTGATACTAATGCCCTCTATCATTCTGTCCGAAACTAATAGGACTCCTACTACGTCGGTAATTATTACAGTATTACATCGGTGGCATTCGAGCCCTCGAATGAGCCAGACCTCCCAGCAGTAAATCACGGTTTTAACACATTTCAGCTTTATATGAACGAATCTTCAAAATAAATTCTATAATGAACATTTTAAGTAAAATTTCTGCCCTGGCCTACGGCAATAATAACTTCTTACCTGCATTTCCAGACTTCAAGCCTGAGAATTTGTCGTACATTAATTCAAGCTCCAAAACGCTCATGCTTGCAAAGAGTGTTTCGAGTTTTATAGTAACATTGGAGTGATTTTTTTTATTTATTAACACCCAACACCTTGTCTATGTGCGTAATTTTGACGATGTGATATCTAATTGTTGAAAACTTATTAAATGTTCATTTTTCTTTATACGTTCACACATTCCAACGCAATTCGAATACAGAGGACTTTTCTGAACAGTTTCTGCTTCGAACCCTTGCCAGTTGCAACAAACATACACAAAACCGTAAAAATTTTAAATGCGCTTGTGTTATACCGAAATGTTAAGTACCCTTTGGGCTTACTGGTACAGAATGTTTGGAGTTTGACGTCTTTTTCAATGTTTACGTTTCGTTTAGCAATTGCTTTTACTAGACGCTGTTCACTAATGATAGTAAAATAGTTTCTTGAACTTCTGAAGGACTTCTATTGCTGCGTATTATGTATATGAAGACAAGAACTTTACTCGGTGTTCTACGACGTGTACTCTCGTGACATCGCTTTCGAAATGGTTTGCTTAGCCGCAGTATACATGTGCAAATGCTGCCATTAGCAGAGGGTCTGTGTACAGGCTGAAATACTCGGCTCGTATTTGGCATTAGTGCGGTTCAAGTCACTCCCCACGCATCAGGACTTTTTCTTTTTCCTTAGCATCCTTACATCAGTTTCACGATTTCTTGAGGTGGTTTCTTACATCGCAGACCACTTCTCTCACTCTCTCACTCTCCAGCGCGCGTTTGTGCTCTACCTCTAATGACCACTGAGAGTAATTCTCATTCCATATTTCTCTCCGCAAGCAGCCAAGTACTCGCCGAGAGATTCGTCCTCGCAGTGTTGTAGATGTGCCGAGTCGCTCTGTGAGATTGGAAACTGAAGCCACTCATCTACGAAAGACCTATCGATGATTCTACGTTCAGGCAGCGCCCAGCAACCAGAACGACGCGTGGCTGGCTGTGACGTCAGACGGAGGGCCCCGCCATTGGCCTGGGGGCTGACCAATGGCAGCAGGCTCCGCTCTCCCACCCACTCAAGGCCTGCCCATCAGCCAGAGAGCGCACATCTTGTGTATGAATGTTTCACTCCAATGGCGACCGACGCTACTACAAACTCTGTTAAACGTTCTTTTATAATACAGATCTTCCATTACGGTAAAGCTAACGAGCTATTAGATGGTAATAACTAAAAGCTCATACCTTGACGAAATGAATTTAAAAATTGATGAGGGAGATCAAATCTTGACCGTAGGAAGCAGATGGAAAAGAATGGAGAATACAGCACGGCAGTAATTGAGAAACCAATGACTAACAGGATTGAATAGGCCACTACTGTACGCTATATAGTCTGTCGGGAAATTTTTGAGCGAGCAGCTCTCTTTGTTGGGGGATTTGGCTTTTGTAGAAAGGATTCTCCAATTGCCCTACAGGGCCACCCAAAAACAGGTGTGTGTTTCCTGTCACAAAATGTTTTGCAGCAGGCAGTGATTTGCATCCATTCTGCTCGGGGGATTTTGTTTAGTAGCATCTAGTCCTTAATAAAATACTGGTCGCAAGTACACAGTCCCAGGAAGCTTCTTGCATCAGTATCATTTTTTGGAATAGGAAATGCGTTATAAATCTCACCTTTTCTGGATCTGGCCACACACCTTTGTTTGACACAAGGTGTCTAAGTATGTCGATTTCTAATGGTACAAAGACACACTTTCCTGGGTTACGTTTTAGGTCAACAAGTGAGAGACTTAAGAACAGCTCTCAGGCTGTTTGTGTGTTAACCAACTGTTTCAGAGAACACTATAATGTCATCTAAGAAGCAGAGACACAGTATCCACTTGAAGCTATGTAAAAGGTTATCCCTCATCCGTTCGAAAGTTGCTGGTGCATTATACAAACCGAATAGCATTATTTTAAATTCATATAAGCCCTCAGGGGGTAATAAATGCAGTTTTCTCAACATCAACCTTGTCTACTTCGATTTGCCAGTACCCGAAGTACAGCTCTATGGTTGAGATAAACTTAGCTCCCTTCAGAAAGGCCGATGTATGATCGATTCATGGAAGACGGTAAACATTTTCAGTTATGGTGGTGGTGGTGGTGGTGGTGGTGGTGGTGGTGGTGGTGACGTCACACACAGGCCGACAGCTCGCGCCAGCACCATCGCTAGCTGAAGGCTTGCAGCATCGCTTTTACACGCACTGGGGAACCAGCGACGCGACGTATGATGAGACAGGTGAAGAGTAGTTCAGGCCACGCTACGAAAGGCGCCTAGGTGGTTGTGTCACTCCAGTGAGATGATTGGTTTTGTAGCTTCCACGGCTGTCTAGGAAAATGCTTCCTTTTTAACGTTTGTTGTTATCAGCTCTTTCTCTCTGCAATTATCCTAAGTTTGGGGAACAGACTTATCTGCGTCTGTTTTAGTTTCTCGTGGCAGCAGTGAACCTGCTTCTAGGGTTAACTAGTGCTTCTGGTATTCGTTCTCGTGAAATACAAACCGAATACAAATTACTGCCTTTGCGAAATTTGTTGTGAGTAGGGCACCTTGTATTTGTTGGTTTGCGTAAGTAATGCGATTTTCTACTGCAGTGTATTTCTACTTTACCTTATAGAGTCCAATCACGTTGAGATCCTTGAAACGAATTCCAATACAGCAAGAACGTTCCACTGGCAACACTTAAGGAATATTCAGATTCAGCAATGCAATAAATATCAAAGTTTTGTGATGATTCCAGTCGTTGCCAAACAGTTGAAGCAAGCGGCCAAAAATTAAAGTAGAAATTATCTTGTATAGTTGCTTCCTTTGAAAAGTTTTATTTTCCATTCATATTAACTATAGTCTCCGTATCTATCACTGTTCAGCTACCATGTAAATAGAAGCACAGACTACGTGACAATTGTGTGGCACCTAAAGACTGTATACGAAATAATCATTACGTTAATTGTAAAAACATCGTGTTAAGACATCAGTTTTGTACAAAATTTCATAGTCTTCAACTAGCTATCAAGCATTAGTGATGATATTTACTTTGTAATATTCTGAAAAATGTCTTTCTGATGGTTTCTAGCTCTTCATATTTCGTAATCTGGTGTGCCGTAGTACTTGCTGCTGGTCCTCTGTATAGCACTAGAGACCAAATCGTTATACACTCCTGGAAATGGAAAAAAGAACACATTGACACCGGTGTGTCAGACCCACCATACTTGCTCCGGACACTGCGAGAGGGCTGTACAAGCAATGATCACACGCACGGCACAGCCGACGCACCAGGAACCGCGGTGTTGGCCGTCGAATGGCGCTAGCCGCGCAGCATTTGTGCACCGCCGCCGTCAGTGTCAGCCAGTTTGCCCTGGCATACGGAGCTCCATCGCAGTCTTTAACGCTGGTAGCATGCAGCGACAGCGTGGACGTGAACCGTATGTGCAGTTGACGACTTTGAGCGAGGGCGTATAGTGGGCATGCGGGAGACCGGCTGGACGTACCGCCGAATTGCTCAACACGTGGGGCGTGAGGTCTCCACAGTACATCGATGTTGTCGCCAGTGGTCGGCGGAAGGTGCATGTGCCCGTCGACCTGGGACCGGACCGCAGCGACGCACGGATGCACGCCAAGACCGTAGGATCCTACACAGTGCCGTAGGGGACCGCACAGCCACTTCCCAGCAAATTAGGGGCACTGTTGCTCCTGGGGTATCGGCGAGGACCATTCGCAACCGTCTCCATGAAGCTGGGCTACAGTCCCGCACACCGTTAGGCAGTCTTCCGCTCACGCCCCAACATCGTGCAGCCCGCCTCCAGTGGTGTCGCGACAGGCGGGAGGGACGAATGGAGACGTGTCGTCTTCAGCGATGAGAGTCACTTCTGCCTTGGTACCAATGATAGTCGTATGCGTGCTTGGCGCCGTGCAGGTGAGCGCCACAATCAGGACTGCATACAACCGAGGCACACAGGGCCAACACCCGGCATCATGGTGTGGGGAGCGATCTCCTACACTGGCCGTACACCTCTGGTGATCGTCGAGGGGACACTGAATAGTGCACGGTACATCCAAACCGTCATCGAACCCACCGTTCTACCATTCCTAGACCGGCAAGGGAACTTGCTGTTCCAACAGGACAATGCACGTCCGCATATATCCCGTGCCACCCAACGTGCTCTAGAAGGTGTAAGTCAACTACCCTGGCCAGCAAGATCTCCGGATCTGTCCCCCATTGAGCATGTTTGGGACTGGATGACGCGTCGTCTCACGCGATCTGCACGTCCAGCACGAACGCTGGTCCAACTAAGGCGCCAGGTGGAAATGGCATGGCAAGCCGTTCCACAGGACTACATCCAGCATCTCTACGATCGTCTCCATGGGAGAACAGCAGCCTGCATTGCTGCGAAAGGTGGATATGCACGGTACTAGTGCCGACATTGTGCATGCTCTGTTGCCTGTGTCTATGTGCCTGTGGTTCTGTCAGTGTGATCATGTGATGTATCTGACCCCAGGAATGTGTCAATAAAGTTTCCCCTTCCTGGGACAATGAATTCACGGTGTTCTTATTTCAATTTCCAGGAGTGTAGTTGTCGTTCGTTACTTTAATTGTTTCAAGTCTGCCTCAAATGTGTCTTACGTTTGTGGTTTAGAAACATCAAACATTTGTCTTACCCTACGTGCAGCGACATGACACGCTGGCATGAGTCACGCGGATAAACTACGATTTCATAGCAACCGTATCTGAGAGGAGAAAAAACATATTTGCATTTAAGAATGTTGACACCAGTGTTCTGTTTTGTGTGATACATTGTGTCCTTGTTTTGGATGGTGAATTAATTACAGAAGATAACTTTGAGAACGCATGTAGGAGCAAAGTTGTTGGCAAAATTGTTCCGACACCGTTTCTCAACATCATTCAGCACTATTCATCCAAATCGTTACCAACAGATTTCTTGTAATTATTAATAAGAGAACAGTTTTAATAATATATCATGTCTTTGCATAAAGCGTTGACGGATGAATTAATTGATTTAAGTCATTGTTATTCAATGTTAATTTTCAATGGTTAACACTATCTGTACTGATCTAACATTAAGCGTAATAGCTGAAGCAGAGAAGTTTGTGATGTTACCTGCATTGTTACACTTCACTGCATACTTCACCGGTCTGAGTGGCCGAGCGGTTCTAGGCGCTACAGTCTGGAACCGCGTTGCTGTTTGCAGTTTATATATATATATATATAATACTTCCGCAGGACAATACTACGCCGCGCGGGATTAGCCGAGCGGCCTCGAGCACTGTAGTCATCGAATGTGCGGCTGCTCCCGGTGGAGGTTCGAGTCCTGTTTAGGTTAAGTAGCGTGTAAGCTTCGTGACTGATGACCTTAGCAGTTAAGCCTCATAAGATGTCGCACACATTTGAAGAATACTACGACTGCGCTTTATGCTAACAACAACCACATTCTTTGCTGAAGGGTTTAAAGTCTGCCATTGTTTTCAGCTAATATACTATTGGTGTAGAGAAAGTAAAAAAAATGAATCTTGCTTTTCAAAAGCTTAATACTTTACCCTGAGGTGTATGGAAATTTATTACAGATTTATAAAGCCAGAGATGACGTTTCCTGTATATTTCTGTAATGTTTCAGACTAATAAGCATAGTGTTAATACGGCCAGAGCAATATTACATTTTACTTGGTTCTACATTTCCAATTTAACTTATTAGCGGAGTCAGAACTTAACCAGCGATGACAAGAATGTGATTTATATAGCTGCCATAGGAAGCTTCCGGTTATGAACAAGGCATTTTACACACTTACTAAAAAATATGAGATGGAGTATTCATCACGCTGTACCACAGTTTCAAACAATAGATGGATATCCAACAGTCTATTCGTAATTACTGTTTCACTGGAATGCCTTGCGGAATTAACGAACTTTGTTTCCCTCAAAACAATGGAACTTGACGAACACTCAGAAAATTCTACGGCTCTGGAAGCAAGAGTGCCCGTAGTAGCAAGTAGCTACATGCTTAGCTTTTACATACAGTAAATCCCAGTCATTGTTCGTCTGACAGAGCAGACGAGCAGACGAGAGGGTGTGTCAGGTTAAGCCTCGAGCTGATCCAAGACAAGCTATCTGGACGAATTTTTCTCGAGACAGGCGCAGAACCGCAGCTCATCCTATCCGTACGGTTATACTGTGCTCTTAAGCAACGATGAAGCTTTTAAATGAACACTTCCATTGCAGCTCACATTTTGTCATATTAACTCGTCTTGTGGACTTCACAGTCCACTAGTGTTTGAGGCGTTTGCTGAACCTGGTCACTCACCGATTTATGTTTGTGATTCTTCTAGCAGATTATTTAGCTCGGTGGTCAGAGATGTCGCTGCACGCTTTCCTAAACAACATGTCTCTCTTTGATGCTGTCAGCCGTACGTCCTCCGTGTTCTTACCCTGTGTCTCAGAGTGTCATTGCTTACGTGGAATATTCTCTTTGTCTTTAGTTATGGGCCCTTGTTTGGGAGTTACAAGTTAACCAATGTATTGAAGATTCCAGCGTCATAAATATCACCCTTTTATCGGGTGAGATGGCTTTGAAACTTTTTCTGTATTATCCTGAAAACAAGATGTGGTCATTTAGTGGTACTTTGAAAACTGTGTTCTACTGATACACTGTCCTTATCCTATATGCTAATTTTTCATTCTGCAGGTAGAAAATTGCCACACATTAGCAGTAAGAACACCGCTTGTGAGTTGCCGGAATACGTTCCTAATTTTCGATTTTACTTTCCGTATGGGAGCTCTAATTTCGACATCGGATTGTTAAGTACTCATTGTATTATTGTGTGTCATGATTGTTCTGATTTGTTTGTTTCGGCTCGTACGAATTCCTCTTCATCTCACAGCAGCAGTTGCATAATATGTCCTCAGTTGTTTGTTAGATATATTCCACCCTTTGTATTCTCCTACATGTTTAACCTTCTAGAGCTCACTGTAGTGTTATGGAAGTTAATTCCAGACCCCTTACCACATGTTCTATCGTCATGACGCTTCATCTTCTCAGTGCTTTTCATATTTTCGTTGCCTCGCTGATTCTATGGATAACCTCATTCCTTGCTTTATCAGTCTACACGAATTTACAACGTTCTTCCATATCAGCACATCCATAACGCTTCCCTTCATTTGCAGTTTTCCCAAGACAGTAATTCACTACCATACAATTCTGTGCGCCAGATGTGCATTCCCAGAAACTTTTTCTTCGTATTTAGAGCCAACTTGTAAATCAGTCAACTTCTTATGGCTTCGAATGCTCTCGTTCCCCTTGCTAGTCTCCGTTTTGCACCCTTGCTTCATGTTATGTTGTTTTTCTTCCACGGTAGCATGATTCCTTCCCTTCCTGATCTTTGTTGGTTCGCTATTTGCATGTTATATTTGTTAGCAATGTTTTTACAGCTACTCCTCCCAAGTAACAACTTTCGCCTTTTTCGGTTTTCTCTCTATCCATAATGTTTTACCTTAAGCATGTTCCATCATCCCAAACTAGATGTAGAGCAAACATTTTCACATTACGTTGCTTCCATAAAACATTCTGACTTCTTATTTTCTTTTAACTATTCCGTTGAATAATGCTTTTTGTTGGTTATGAATATTTTCCTGTTTTTCTTAGATATTCCTGTGATACATCGTATGGGACTTCTTGAAATTAATCTACCGCTTGTAATTTCTACATTTTGATTCCCGAAACGATTGAAAACTGAATAACAAGGTGAAGCAAAGCAAGCGCTGTATCATGTATAAGATACAGAGGCGAGCGAGTGCACGGGACTTACCCTAGTTCACTGCTAGTAGCGTCACGTCATCGTAACGCGCCTGCATATAGTATTGCACCACATTTAACATAAAAGTAAAAATTAAGATTTGTGTGTAAAACTTTGTTAAAGTATAGTTCTATGTAATAATGTTTCAGGTAACAAATCTTAATGTTATAAAATTAGTAGTTTACGTAAAATTCACGTTTTGAAAGAAAAATAGGAGGCGCTAAATAATGACGCTAGGAAGCCAAAATTTGGTGAGAAGGTGCAGTAAGAAGTCATTAATGAGTGGTGCTGGTTTCCAAAACCATAAAACTAAAATTGACTCCAGAATCCGCGTTTTTCGGAAAAATCAGAGGCGCGAAATAATAGAGCTACAATATTGAAAATTGGTAGGATGCTTCAGTTCACCCTAATAATAATAATGGAAATACCACAATCAGTTACCTCTTCTAGTTTTTTTAGTAATTTAGTAAAAACTACTTTTGTGAGTAAAATGTACATAAGCATTATAGATTAAGTACTTTAAATTTTAATGATAAAACAAATTCTTTAAGACCAATGATCAGATAGGACAATTAACAAAGCTACACCAAGTTTTAGTCTTGTAGCATAATTAACAGCTGATACAAGTCTTGATAAAGCTATGGTTCAGAGGTAACAATCTACCGTTAGTTCCATTGTAAAAATTCTAGAGAGTAAAGTTTTAATTTTAGCGGGCTGAGATTTTCTACGTGCTTCTGTACTGCTCAGATGTATGTATACAAAAATTGAGAAGTTTGTAAAGCTATTATTAAATGTGATATTTAAGATTATGTGCCTGAGATAGCGATCATTTGGAGGCTGCAGGCATCTGCATAGGAACGGAAAGAACAGATGCTCTCTTGGCGGTACGCGCCGGAGCTATATAAAAAGAGCGGCAGAGGCAGTAGTAAGCTCACTCCGCATTAGACCAACGCCTAGTCCACGCGAGCTTAACGTCCGATCGCGCCTCGCCTCGGGTGACGTCATAGCGGGCTGTGACATGCGCGTACTTAGCAATGTAAACGGACATTGAAAATCGCGAGGACTGTACACCGTCCTGGATCGTTTAGACTTCGGTAACAAACTGTTATTGTGCCGTCCGTGTGAAGTATAATTCCGCGTGGCAAGTGGTGACTAACTGCACTTTTAAGGCGAGCATTAATCCTTTTTTTTTTAACATTATTGCGAACTATTAATAGAGCACCGTTAGTTAGAGTAATGAACTATTCGGGAGGAACTTGCTGTAGAAGTCGCCTCTGAACTATTAAACGATTGGCTGAATTAACAATATTTAATGTCTTTAGCATTTTCAGAAGTTTCGAGTAATTTGTGTGAGCCTTTAAGATAATAAAATCTTGTTTGGAACTTTAAATTTTATTGAAGCAGCCCTAATCCCGTGAAGAACTATGGATATTTTTCGTTTAGCTGGACTGTACAGGAATGTGGCCGTGCAGACTGCGAACTAAGGTCAGTAAGTTTCCCTTCGCTTTCTGACTGGCCACCAAATTAGTTGCCAGGCTCGCGTGATTTAAGGTGGCAATGTTCAACTTTCATTCAACATTAAACAACGACTTCTTCGCCGTCCCACATATGTTGCATCGGCAATAGTCTGTTACGTGAAATGAACATTCAAACAACTCATTCGACGACTTCTTCGCCGCCCCACAAAGGGATGTATCTTGTACCAGTATGTGTTCATATTTTAACTTTTGTAAGATTATGTCTTGCTTACTCATACCCTCCTGGCTTTAGTTTTGGGTATTTCTCTGTTGGGCATGTGGGAATCGTTATAAAGTTTCCATACAAATCTTTGAAGATAATCCTTTTTTCAGACGTTCGTATGTAGCGATTCAGATGTAATTTTTCTGTTCTCTATTACTTGATCCATGTAAGTGCAGTATAGCATCTTTACATTATTGTATAATACACTGTTCAAATTTGTGTTCAGTATGTGTGTGCTGAAGGGTTTTGAACTGTGTCTGTTTGATATTACGTTTTATTATGATTTACTAGGGAATTATAAGATTCTAATACTATATATTACATAAACTGTGGCACGGTCAGAAGCTTTTGAAGATATATTAGTCAGTTTAGTTAGTTTATTTCTCTACTAAATGTTTCACTGGAGCTTTGATAACTACGCATGATTGACTCTCCTAGAAACTGCAACAGTTTCCTGCCACTTTACAAATCACAGCTATCTCGCTGTTTTCACATGAAGAGGCCTAGTGTGTTGCTGACCACCAGTGCAGTGCAGAGATCCAGGAGAGGCGGCAGGAGCTGCTGAGGAGTCACCACCAACAGCCACCGGCTCTGGCTGCAGGTGGCGGACCTACCAGAGCTGGACCAGCTATTCGGGGACTGGACTAAGGAGCTGGAGGGATCTGAGGACTTTGTCCGGATGCACATCGTGGAGGACACCGAGTCCGATCCTGATGAAGACTTCCTGGATGAAGTACCTCCAGCTGTGGGACAACAACAATACAGTGACCATCAGGAGGTTCCTGTCGGAGGGGGATGCGAGGGAGGGGGGGGGGCGGCGGTTTCCCCCCTAAGTGACCAACCATCAGGAAGAGGCTGGGCAAGAGGTGTCGTCACCTGGTGGCTCTGCTGAGGACATTGGCAGCATTCACTCAGAAAAAATGCCACTAGTGGTTTCTGCAAGAGCCACAGAATGTAAAGGATGACAGGTGCACTATGTGTACTATTATTACCTTATTGTGTGTTTAGTAAAGTGGTTAATTTAGCCATTTCTGTTTGTATTCCTCTTAGAAAATAAATCATTGACTTTGTTAATATACTAATATATTTACGTTATTTTCTTCACACAACACTTTCCTTTCTTAATGCTGAGAACTTATTAACATATTGTTTTATATTTGAAATCAAAGTATTGTTATTCCAGCTAGTAGTACCATAATTATGGCCACTGTCAAATTCTTTGCCTGTCATGACTGAAATTTCAGCTGTCTTACACTCTAATTTCTTCTTGATGTGCTAATAGTAACAGGATTCAAAGTTAATTTGCTCGTTGTGAAGGAAACGAAAAATATTACTTACTTTACTGGTTGAAGGATGAACTCTGCTGGATCAAGACTCACTTTCTGTTCTTCAGTCTTCAAGGCGATGTAAATGTGTGAAGTCTGGGTAACAGTGATGGCATTGTATCTCCAGAAATCTTGGTAATGTGCTTCGTTTAATTTCTCCGCTGCCAGACAAATTTTTTGAGAGTGTATGTCGATTACTTACATTTCTGCATTAAGAATGCTGCTGTCTCCCACTGATACCTCTGAACAATCTCTGCAGATTAGTTACTAACAATTCACTGGTTCTTAGAGTAATGTGAATGAAACAATAAGGTAACAGAAGTATATCAACTTATTTTAAAATTGCTTTGACACTAAGGTCATGTTTTTAATACTGATCAGTAGTAAGCAGATGAAACCAAAATTTAGCAGGACAAAGAATAGGCAAAACAATGTTTCCATCATATCTCGAAAGAAATTAAGATGAAAATGCATCAAACGATTTGAAAGGTTCTGATGGTACCAGATTTTCTTCAGAAGCTAGAAAGTGAAAAAATAAAAAGCTTACACACACACACACACACACACACACACACAATTCCAAAAATGGTAGAGGTAATGGTATGATCTACAGAATTATTTTGTGATGATCCCTGTAATATTTCCTGATGTTAAGGAACTCCACCCATTTTCGATTACCTATCCAATCTCGCTTGTCCACCCTTATGTTCTGTTTATCTTCTCCGAAGGGATGGGCTACACCAGAAATGTAAAGGAAACAACTGCATGGTTACAACTGTTTTATGTCAAAAGCAAGACAAGGCATATCCTTGGTCCCTTGCTTGCTCTAAGTGCCTGATAGTCACATAAAAGCAGAGTGTGGGACAAGTATCACTGCTGGATGGTGAGTGCCACTGCAGTTCTGGCATGTTCTCAAGCTTACATCTGTTGAAGAGAAACAACCCTGCTAATTTTGTAAGTTTCAAAAAATAACAGCAACTCATTCCACTCAAATGTCAATAGCAAAATATTTTAATTACTCTGTAATTCCATAGCCTTAGACAAAAGTGTTCCAGCAGAATCACATTGGGGTGGCAATGCTGAAATGCTGTTGTTTGGTAATGGAGAGCAAAAGAATGCTGGGATTGCTACAACAATGTTTCAAGCATAACAAATTTCATGCGGTAGCAGACATCAGTTTGGATATGGGGACTTCAGCCATTCAAGTAACAAGAGTAGTACTATGCTGCCAAAGTACAGATTGATGTAAAGTGATGTAAAGTGATGATTATGTTTTATGTGACATAGTTGTGTCAAATGAGATGTGACAAAGAACTATCTCAAATTTCTTATTTATCATTAACATGCAACACACTGCCACAACTTGTCCAGAATGTTGAGGATGTGCTTTGACTCTTTGTATGCCCAAATATTCTCCACAGGAAGTTGAATGTCACTTATCTGACTTTACAACAGTTAACAACACTTATGCCAAACTAACTATCAGAAAATGGGTCCAGAATTAAAATTGTACACAAAAGACTGACACTGTTAAACTTCTCTGAGCAACTAGAAATTTCTTTGAATATGTCAAAATCTGATATTATCGACAGTTATTCCATTTGTAAGATATCCAATGGCCTAGTAACACAGCATCTGAACTACTTCAGCTGAGGGGAACTACCTTACTGTTAACTTTAAAGAAATTGTTCTTAAACTGAATGTTTAAATAGTTGGACTAAAGGAAGGAAGGATTATAATTTTATTTCAAATGTTAAACATGCATAAGGAATTTAAAATTGTAAGGAAATTGGTTTAAAAATTTACATAACATAATCCCTGCAGAAACTTCTGGGATGGGCTCTGTTCATAATCGTGATCAAGCTCTTTTTGGCAGGAAAAACTCTGTACATTTTGAGATTTGTTTTGTCTGAATGTAATGGTGAAAGGAAATAACTGCCAATTATTTATTTGCTTGTCTCTTTCACAAAAGATGATGTAATCAACGAAGTAGTAAATGATAGTGAATAGAGTCTTGTACCAAGTTGTAATATGTATAGCATAGTCTATAGTTGATCATGTTATCAATATTCAGTCTCAAGAACTGATAATCGTCTACCCTTAATATGTCTTCATCTTCATATTTTATGCCTCATAATCTTGTATTTTTAGTTTTGTATGAAACAGTCATTTTAACACAGGGAGATGGACTACTTGATATGAACTAGTCCACAACCTCTCCAAAATGAGTGATACAGGTGCTGTTTAATTTAACTTCTTCAGATCCAAGCTGGAGCTCATTTCACTGACACTCAGTGCCAGAGAATAAAAATGTTTTACAAATGTTTCAACATCAGACACATAATTTAGTAACAAACTGCTAACTGCCTTGAAGTATGAAGTTGAAGGTGAAGGTTTGGAGAGACATCTTATAAATGGGTTAGTATATTTGCATTTCATTTCCACTCCCATTATGACTGTTTCCACAACACACATGCATGACAATGCTATTAGATGAGAATAAATGCAATCTTATTCACACCAATTTGTAACATATGTACTACGTAACTGTTGCGTCACTGGTTACTATACACATGTTGTGATTTCACTATTACACCTCCTGATTAAATCTCACAATACCCACATGGGGGGGGGGGGGGGATCTTCCTTATAACCACTTCTTGACAATATTGTAATCTGGGCAGTTGTTATATTTCAAAATTCTGAGAAAATATTTATTGTTTTAATTATTCTCTCTAGCAAATTCCATATATGTTTTAAATTCTTCAGTTAATTAATCCAAAGATTTAAGTCTTAATAACAGATCTCACTTTACCCATTAAATTTCATATTCAGTATTTCCAGGTTTATGCTTTTATGTCGAGAGTAAAAGCCAACAACAATGAACCAGATCGGTGTTTTCTAAATTTTTTGTGGTGGTTCAGAGTCAGTAGTATCTGCTACTGAACATGTGCTGCTATTGCTGAGAGTGACGTAAAATTTGTTTTGAGGTGCTGGGCTCAACTCCCACATCTGTAACTTTTTTAAAGTGTGATGTAAATACAATTCAGCAATATCTAGCGAATTTTGTTTTTTAAATTTTTTTAGGTGTGCACTTACTACTCCCTCCCCCCTTCCCCTTGATAATGCTTCTTGAAAATGCCTCAGTATTCTTAGGACTAACATGATTTGCTGGAGTGTGACAAACCTGCCACCTGCCACCTTGCCATACAAAAGTATTGTTGTTTAGAACTGAGCTATCCCCATAAGTCCTATGCATTTCACTCGAGCTCCAATTTGATAAATACATTCGCTAGGTTTCCAACCTGTAAGTAGTGCTGGGATGTCTCAGCTGGTAACAGCATTGTCCAAATAAATTAGGGTTCTGGTTTCAAATACCAGCGTGGCACACCATTTTAACTTTTCAGGAAGTCTGAGGCTAATGCACACTTTGCTACAGATTCAAAGATATATTATGGTTTGCAGCTATCGTCTGTACCATAAGCAATATAGTTTGCAGAAGAGCTCATCTCTTCTGCCACAGCCTCGTACTGAAAAACAAACCCTGCAGATTAAAAAAATGTGTACTTGGCCGAAGCAGAGAACCCTATCATCATAAGGCGTAAATTTCGGGAGAAATTCGAGTGACAGAAAAAGTTGTTTATCAGTCAACCAGAATTGTACAGGCAATGGAAAAGGTAGCTCCTAGGAGATCGTGCAAGCGTTTATTCAGGATACTCCAAGTCCTTGCACTACCTTGTTGATGTTCTTTGCACGTAACACTTTCTATAAGAAACATCTTACACGATAATAACCACATTTTAATTAGAAACCAGAATATTCACTCATAACACAAGAAGAAATCACGTCTAGTATTCAACTACAAGTGGACGATTCCAAGAAGGAAAAAAGCTGTACAACAAACTATCTTGTGACATCAATATCATAAAAATCATCTGAGCATTTAAAGCAGCTTTTCATACCTACCTACTACAAAATTTTATGTTGTTGCTGAGTAGCTACCAGGTTAAAACCCAAGAGTGTACATTATATTTTAGTAAACAGTGATAACGAAAAATATTTATAGATTGTTCTATGTGTGCAACAGGAAAACTAATTGCCTAATTCAACGATATTTGTTCAATATCTCATCGGAAAATTATTGTACAGTGTAGATAAATATTTGTTAGCATAAAGAAGTATGTCGTCACACGACATTTTACCATCATGTAATCATATAAATTTTAAGTATGTCTTATCTAGGAAGCTGCAGCTCTCAACTATAGTCATAAACACTACGCAAAATGTAATTATTTTTAACTACATTAATTGCTGTGAATTTATAAGCAGAGTATGATGTGGCGTAGAATGGTGTCTTTTCTGCACAACAAGATGGTGTAAACCGATCACACAATGGGGGTAAGAATGGTGAACAAAACTTTTTATGTCCTTGTTAAGACTATTCATTAATGTTCCTTTTTTGAGGTTTAATCACAGTTTGAGTTCAAAAAGACTAAGTGTAATAGCGTGTATGAACAATTTTCTTATTACTATTTAAACGTTTTGTAATAGATAAACAGTTTACAATAATCATATAAACGCATGTTCTCTCATCTCTTTTTTTCATAATACTGACTTTCCGATATAGCTTTGTATCTATGCATAAAAATTGTGAATAGAATCAATAAAACAATACAATACTGTACTATACGATGACCAGCTAACCTTTTCAATTGAAGAGAGATGATCGTGGCTTTCCCGGAGATATCGGTTACTGTTGTTTCGGTTAGGTTGCAGAAGTTTCTCTGGAATGGCCTTTCACGTCCTCCATATAATCTCAGCGTCTTCCGATAAGATTTCTATATTTTTATAGCGCTAAATAGAGACATTCGGACCGCAGATCTGCTTCGAAAGAAAAGGTGCTACACAGCTACAATCATGGTTGCGTGCGCAACAACAGATATTTTTCAGTGAATGCATTGACCGTCTTATTACACAGTGGGATAAATGAGTTTAATGTTATAGTAATTTGCTTTTGAAGTAATAAACAAAATACTTACTTGAATCTAACTGTCGATTTCGTAATAATGCATCGTATTTCTGCACTCAAAACCTATTAGTAAACAAAAATGCAGAGTAGAATTAGTAGGAAAGTGTTATAGTTGCAAGAAATAAATGAGCTCCGCCCAGCCGTATTATATGCGTAGAGACACACATCATCTCATCAGTGACGGTTCGTGTGAGTTTTTAGGCGTTGTTTGGTCCTGTTGGGTTTCACGCTTTGGAAGTAAAAGATTCGTACACAGTTCTGTTCGTACAGGAAGAGACGTAGCGTTTGCCGCTACCACGTATCAATGCCGTTGAAATTTTTTATATTCACATTCAATTTCGTTATCAGTATCTGGTTGCTGTGTTTCTACTCTAGTATCATTTGAGTTATATGGCAGTCAAGAACTATTCGTGAAATCAGATATTTTGAAATTACGGTCGTGTTGAGGAGATCACAGGGTAAGGTTCGCAGATATATTACCAAATTACGACACTGAAAATTCATTGTGAAAAAAATAGATCGACGAGCAAAATGATTGTATTGTCTGTGCAACAAACCGCAAGTCAATGAAATTAGACATCTTTCACATCTATGTATCGTGCATAAACGGAATAGCGGAGAAAACCACTACCGCTGTGGTGGGGCAGATAAGGCCCCAGCTGTGGAGTGGGGGTGAACGGGTGAGAAGGAGAGGGGGATAGGGTGGGAGAGGGTGAGTTGACAGGGTGGCAACGCGCAGCTTCCGCCTTCAGTCTGCTGCTGGATCGCACGCTAGCAACACCACCACTATTCTTGCTGCTGTTGTACTTGTTGTTGTTGCTGCTGTTGCTGCTGCTGCTGAGGAAGACACAACAGGTGAGGGGTTATCTTATGCTGGCGCCTTGTGCTCTAATCACGTGTATATGACTGCTTACCGGCTGTTTTGTCGTCAAGAAGTCACCCGTTTACAGTCATTCTCCTGAAATGTGAAGCTATTACCGTCCCTACCTGTAAATGCGATTTTTTTTATGTTTAAATTAGCCCCTAGCTGCAGTAATTCCTTCTAATTTATTTATTGCGTAATCGATCCAGCGAGTGCCACTCCCATCTCCAAATTCATCTTGTAATGTACACTCTAAAAGCCAATTTTGCTATTACAATTCACATGTCTGCGACCCAATCGCCGTCTACGACGGGAAGCCAAAAATGTTCAGCTTTTACTTATGAATGTCGACCTTCACTGCGTGGCAGTGTTAAAATACTGTGAAGTTTGGAAGAGTGCCGTGCCCATCTTCTGGAGAATTCACGTGACAGAGAATACTCTAAAAAATAGCGAGAAATAATCTGCGCCATATTGTCTTCCGTTGATATGTTTTGTTTGGTGGGCCTCTTGTATTTGAAGCTTAGAAAGAATTGCATGTGTTTCGTTTAGCTCCATTTATTCTGTGTTACACGTTATAAATTTAGTGACGTTTTTTGTATATAGGCAATGTTTACCAGCGTTTACTGCCTTTGCGAACAGAATGGTTAAATTTCATCACAAAATCGCTACCTTATTTATTTATTTTTTCTTATCACCAGGCAATCCCAGTTACACTACTACTTTCTGCAATTTGAAAAGTATCTTTCTTTTAGTACAATATATTTCCGTTGTTCTGCTTATGATGATTTCTTTATTACTGTTGCTTCGATTTGTTTAGTGTAACATGTATTCTGATTTGGTTTTCTGCATCTCAGCTGCATGCATGAACGGTATGGTATTTTAATTTTTCCTTCTACTGACCTTCCCAAGGCATTATTTAACATACAACTTTTTACCACAGATTCGGCTCGTCATCGTGTAAGTTAATTTAACACATTGCCTGGCATGGGTTACAGTTATTGTATGCGCGGTTTAATTCAAATATTATTCCGCATCTCCGGTTGCTCTCCGTTGTTCTTTGCACGTTTGTAGATATTTGTTTTATTTATTAATCCTCATTTTTCTCCCTGTAATGTATTTTATGAAGTGCAGGCGCGTTTTTCTTTCACATTAAGGCATCTTCAGTCTATTTCTTGTAGACTAGTAACGATTCACTTTTATAAGCGATACTAATCGATTACATGACAGTCAACATCATAATTTTCGCATAGCTATATTATTACTGATTTTATTTCTCCGACCGAAATAAACGTTTCCCCGCGACGTTATGCAGTTGTCTTACAATTCGTAGAATAGTAGTTGTGGAACGCCACTAAACGTCTCCCACTAACTGCAGATCTTTCTTACGAGAGCTGTGAGTGATATCAGTCGCAACTTCGTGTTTTGGAAACTTCAGAACATTTATTAGCCATTTAGAATGTTTTGATACAACTAGCCTTGTCAACATGTAAGAATCAGCTGTTACAAACAGTATATCAGCTTTATGTATAAAGACGTTTACAGTAAACTAAAGCGCAGAATAGATTACAGTGCCAGTTGCTAATATACTTGTTAACACGTAGACACAGTTACCGGAATACTTGTTTATATATGTATGAATCTGTAAGTAAATTGCTTACTACTTACTTGTATATACATAATTACATACATTCACAATGTACAATTACTAATGGCTAGTTGAAGCAAGTCTTACGTAAGTGTAATTGTATAAACGTAGCATCAAATTTTATTGACACATACAGCTACGGTTCATGAACATCACTCTCCACAAATTTTCGCTCTTTCAACAAAGCTCTTAAAACTTCCGTCAATTTGTGTAAGCGATTCAAATGAGCTGTTTTTGAAGATTTTTTTTATTTTGGGAGACAGAGCTATAATACATTAAATGACTTTCGTCTGCCAGTCACGAATGTAAGCTGACTGGTGTATTTTCCCCACAACAGTTTTCTGTATTACAGGTGTGAGTGGAAGAGTGCATACTACGTCTTACTGATATTTAGTCTTTATTTATGTAACGAAAATAAACCTCTTTCTAGTTTGCTGCTTAAGTAATATTTTTGTGTCCATTCCATAACTATCCTGTCGATCCGAACTCGAAGTAATTTCGCGTTCTTAATTGTTTACATTAGTGGTGCAAACATTACGAAGTACATGAGGCAAATATAGGCTTATTACAGTTCATTTCTGTTCTCTCCGGGAACTGCGGAACTCATACCTGCCATAGTGGGTGAAATGTTTCAGGTACGGTATTCGGATGACTAATTTTGATTTAGACGTTACTTCGGGAAAAGGAGGGGTGGGGGGAATCACGGAAAATAAGCCGAAAGGCGTTGTGTGACATGCTCATGATCATCCGTTTGAACCGTATTGTACTATTTTGTCTGTAAGTAAAATGGAATTTGTTTGATGTACACTTCACCACTCAAATGGGATTTTCTTTTCGTTTATGTATTTTCTATGAGCTAATTTTCTTGCAAGTATAGGTGTCTTATTGGTTATTCTGACTTTTATGGAGGTTGGCTTGTGATTATTATTTCTGGGATACTCCGTGCATGTGACTGCTTTGTTTCATACTATCAGGCTCTCTTGTGGTCCTTGTAACGTTTTAGGTCGACTTGTTAGCACAACATACCTGCCATTACTTAGGTTCCATTGTATTTAGTAGAGATATGCTTTCATGTGTGAACTTGGGGATCTTGTCAATTTGTAATGTATTTTTTGATGGAATTATCTACTCCGTATGCTTTGCTTACACCTTGTGTTTTGGTAATTTTGTGTGCGAGTTTGTGTTTCTAAAATATTGTAGACCTTCTTGGTCTTCTCTTGTATTTTCCTAATTGTTCAGTGGAGTTATATTGTTCAGTGTGTGTGGGAGTGAGATGTGATTGTTTTATTTTGCTGTTTTTTTTTATTTTGCTGTTCAGCTTTGTGACTGTTACTGTTCCATACGTTGTTGTTGGCTATCTGCTGTATGGTGTCATTTTTAGAAATTTTCGTATTTGACTGACCCTGTGATGAATCTATGGATCATGTGTCAAAGTGTTGTTTGGTTTGTGTATTTGGAGGAGTGGTGCATGATTTTATCGGTTGTTGTCGGTTTATAGTAAACTTAGAATATTCGCTTGTTTTTTTACTATTATATCTTGAAAGTTAATTTGACTATCATGTTATTTTTTAACTATAAATTGATCTTTAGGGGCCTCCTAAACGCCAGCAAGTAATTTTTCAATTACAGTCTACATTTAGTCGCTTACGAAGAGGATGGTGTTTTGTATATATCTGATATAGTGCAATATGGTTTATTATTTTGCAACTACATTTATGAAAATGATCTGTCAAATATGATTTATAACATGTCTTTACTAAGTGTCTTGAAACTGTTGATCCCATTGGTAAACTATCCCATTTTAAATAAAGTTCACTGTTCAATTGGAAGCAGTTTTATTGTGTAGTAAGCATTACTGAAATGAGTATTCTGTCAATATGGTCACCATTGAGTTGGCTGTGTTTTTAGATTTTTGTTTGTGGTCAGCCCTCTGGTAACCGGATTATTGAAATACTAACTTCAGCAATGCATATTACAGAACAATATTGCTTCTAGTTGGGCAGTGAATTTTATTTATAAGAGGGTAGGTTACCAAGAAGACCCCATTCCAGGCGCTTTAGCAAATTTTTTTTTGAGGATGTCAAGTAGACAATTTTCACTAAAAGAGTAGCAAATTAGTACAATATATTTTACTGGTTTAGATATATGGATGACATCATCTACCTACGATATCAATCACAAACAAAAATTGGAAAACCGCTTTTTGACATTTAACAACGTACATAAAGAGAGAAAATTTATAGAACTGAAACAGAACATAATAATAATAATTTTCTAGATACATCAAAAAACAAGAACGTATTCGAAGTTTGCTGTAAATCCACAATAACGAACATTGTCATTAACAACTCATCGACCCATCCACAAAAAAAAGCAGCAATTCGACATTTGTTCTATAGACTCGACAAATTGCTACTCAATAAGGAATAACTATCAATCGGTACTAGACGTCAAAAAGCAGATAGCCACTAACAATGCCTGCAGTATTAAAACATCCACACAGTATGCAGCATCAACCCAGCTGCAGCGCACACCTGTGGAAAAGCACAAGACAAGGTTTCGTTTGTGTGTCAAATGAATTCCCACTCACTAATTTGGGAATGTTAGTGAAACCAGTTAGTGTGTAATGTTAGTGAAATACCTAATACCAGTGGATTGCCGCAATGAGAACAAAAAATTTCAAAATACCATTTAAAACTGCAAACGAGAGAGATTGTGCCGTGCGCAGATGCTGAGCTGCGAGAAATGGGAGAGGAGTGTGCATCTCAGCACTGGATGGAATTATACAGGTATGTTATGAAAAACTGAACTGAGGATTGGATGAGAACTTGGGCGAGTCTTGAAGACATGGACAAATATCTACTTTTATATTACTTTTGAGAAAAAGGAAATCCATTGCGAAATTATGCTGGAAAAGTCCTGTTGCAGTTACTTTCGTGCAAAACCTTTTAAATGCAAGGGCCTCGTGAAATTTTCTACCGCTCAGCGGTGCGACTGGGTGACCACACGTTTTGTTTACTGTGTGGTGTAAAGGTACCTCCGGTGTTCCCTCCCCCATGACCACAATTATCTAAGAGCGGCCAACAAAGCTCTCGCGTTGGTCTGGCATGCTGCCAGGATAATTATGTCTAATACCAACCATAAGAAATCATTACCATGTCACCAAAGGCTGAGTCATATAGGTGAGACTTTGTTTCCTTTCTTTCCAACAGGAACAGTATATTTTGCTTATGCTACTCAGCACGCCGTGCAAGGAAAGCACGCCAGTGGAGCGTCAACTCACGTCTTTGTGTGTGCAGAGACAGAAGTTCGGCACCAAAAATAGGCAGGGAGTTGACAGGCCTGAGTATTTGGAGTAAGACTGCAGGGGGAAAGCATCTCCACCTATTTTGTATTTTGATCTTTTACTTCCTTCAACTGATCGTATGATATACGGTTGCTTTGGTTCATACTCGTAAGAATCCGCTTCAGTGTTTCTCTCAGAACCCACGTGCGTCGTAGTAGGATACTTGTAGGCTGTGTGATAACACACTAGGTTCCGATATCCTGATTAACTACATGTGTTCGTAATTTACAGATTGTATTTATTCGAAGTAATGTGACTGTGGAGTCTTTACCGTTCTCCGTTTGAGTCACAGGAGTTTTGATCTTGTCAGCTATCTCGTAATACAAATTTTCCCATGCATGTTAAGTGCCATGTTGTGTTTTTGTTTGTTGGCCTTTTTAGTATTAGTTACACCGTCACTTCGTTCCTGCGTGTATGTACTCTCTCCCGTTTCTTTGACTTACTGTCCCCACTATCTCTTTTGCACTCTGAAATTTCCGTTATAATTGTGTATATACAACATTTATTGCATTGTTCAGTATTCAGCAACATTCGTCTTTGCTGTGCAGTGTCAGTGCTTCAGTACACGCTATACAGCCGAAACTCGTTTAAGTCTGTCACTTCCGACGTACAATTTGCGTTGCCTCTACAAACTGTCAGCTTATTTACGCTTGATAAGTGTAGTTTCTACGTCTATCCTCGTGAATGGAAATATCCTGCATATTTTCAGTTCGTGCCACTATGCAACCCTTATATACTTTGGTACTGAATTGTTTTCATTTTTTAGTTTCTTGTATTTCCACATGCACTTCATTCCATATCGCACTGTTTTTCAGTTTTGTTAGGTACTTCACGTACAGGAGCGGTACTTGCAATTTAATATAAGTCATCATTACACTAATTTTTATCTTTCTAGGGTGTTACACTGCATGGAGCTTGAATGAGCGTGTATAAATTTATGGTCCGTTATTCTCGACTTAATACAGCAAATTTACAGCCTCTTCGTCCTCGTGAAAACGAAGTTCTCACTGTCTTCGTGTATCCGTCCTTCCTTTCGGTATACATGGTCTATTATGTATGTGACCATTCTTGCTGCCCTTTCTCTTTCACTAAGCTTCTTACGTTTTGTCATCCAGAATTCTATTCTTTCATCCATACAGAATGTGTTTTATTCTTTCTCCATTTCAGGATTATTTATTTCATCTTTCAGAGCACATTCTTTAACTTTCCTTAAATATTTCATTTTAGCCGACTTCGTCCTTCTTTGGTCTTCATTATTTACTGTCCAGGTCTCATTTCCGCATTCGAGCATAGGTGCTACCATTACGTTGAAGGAATCTGTCTTTGTGACTTGGCTGATGTTCTAAGTATAATGCCACAGCTTGTTAGACATGCTAGAAAGTGATATTTCTCTTTTAACTTTAAGCGAAATTCTTTTTTCAAATGGTACTAAAGCTCAACAAACTCATGTAGAAAATTCAGTTGCTTGGTAGAATGTGAGGTCTGCGATGAGCGTTTTCATATTTCTTGGACAAGTGCAGTGCAGTGTACTGGAGTACACCATTATTGGAGCCAAAAGAGAATGGTGCTATGAATCTACAGTTTAAGATTGAACTGCGCTGTTCTGTTTTTGCTCCTGGAGTGGCGTGCTGCTGTACTCTGGCGCTCGGATTCGCATATGTGCCACGACTTCATACGTGTACCTGCGAACAGAAGCTCAGATACACTCCTGGAAATGGAAAGAAGAACACATTGACACCGGTGTGTCAGACCCACCATACTTGCTCCGGACACAGAGAGAGGGCTGTACAAGCAATAATCACACGCACGGCACAGCGGACACACCAGGAACCGCGGTGTTGGCCGTCGAATGGCGCTAGCTGCGCAGCATTTGTGCACCGCCGCCGTCAGTGTCAGCCAGTTTGACGTGGCATACGGAGCTCCATCGCAGTCTTTAACACTGGTAGCATGCCGCGACAGCGTGGACGTGAACAGTATGTGCAGTTGACGGACTTTGAGCGAGGGCGTATAGTGTGCATGCGGGAGGCCGGGTGTACGTACCGCCGAATTGCTCAACACGTGGGGCGTGAGGTCTCCACAGTACATCGATGTTGTCGCCAGTGGTCGGCGGAAGGTGCACGTGCCCGTCGACCTGGGACCGGACCGCAGCGACGCACGGATGCACGCCAAGACCGTAGGATCCTACGCAATGCCGTAGGGGACCGCACCGTCACTTCCCAGCAAATTAGGGACACTGTTGCTCCTGGGGTATCGGAGAGGACCATTCGCAACCGTCTCCATGAAGCTGGGCTACGGTCCCGCACACCGTTAGGCCGTCTTCCGCTTACGCTCCAACATCGTGCAGCCCGCCTCCAGTGGTGTCACGACAGGCGTGAATGGAGGGACGAATGGAGACGTGTCGTCTTCAGCGATGAGAGTCGCTTCTGCCTTGGTGCCAATGATAGTCGTATGCGTGTTTGCCGCCGTGCAGGTGAGCGCCACAATCAGGACTGCATACGACCGAGGCACACAGGGCCAACACCCGGCATCATGGTGTGGGGAGCGATCTCCTACACTGGCCGTACACCTCTGGTGATCGTCAAGGGGACACTGAATAGTGCACGGTACATCCAAACCGTCATCGAACCCATCGTTCTACCATTCCTAGACGGGCAAGGGAACTTGCTGTTCCAACAGGACAATGCACGCCCGCATGTATCCCGTGCCACCCAACGTGCTCTAGAAGGTGTAAGTCAACTACCCTGGCCAGCAAGATCTCCGGATCTGTCCCCCCTTGAGCATGTTTGGGACTGGATGAAGCGTCGTCTCACGCGGTCTGCACGTGCAGCACGAACGCTGGTCCAACTGAGGCGCCAGGTGGAAATGGCATGGCAAGCCGTTCCACAGGACTACATCCAGCATCCCTACGATCGTCTCCATGGGAGAATAGCAGCCTGCATTGCTGCGAAAGGTGGATATACACTGTACTAGTGCCGACATTGTGCATGCTCTGTTGCCTGTGTCCAAGTGCCTGTGGTTCTGTCAGTGTGATCATGTGATGTATCTGACCCTAGGAATATGTCAATAAAGTTTCCCCTTCCTGGGACAATGAATTCACGGTGTTCTTATTTCAATTTCCAGGAGTGTACTTTATTGTTAAGGTAAAATGTATCACTGTGAGCCACAATGACAAGTCTCTTCAGACTCTCCTTATTATGCTAAGTTCAACTACAGGGATGACCGATTTCGTGCTTTGTGTGTCAGTAAGCAAGAATAACACTTTCACGCGTTAAGGTACACGTGTCACTGTACAGTTAAATGCATTTTACTATTAGTGGAATTTAGTCGATGCCTTACAGTTGTTACTTTTGGTATAATGTTAAACTGATATTTTTCATTCGCCAGGAAACAATGGGCCCGCGACCAGACAAATATTCCGTTCCGAACACCTACGACAAGAAGGCGCCAAAGCGGCAACGCACTGCAGAGGCCTCGGAAGGCGAAGAGCCAAGGAGGAAGGTCGCTCGGAGGGAAGACAAGCGGCCTCACCCCACCGAGTCATGGAGTGCCGAGGGGGAGGCGGGGGTGGTAGTGGTGCGGCAGGACAGCAGCACTGCCTACGACCCGCGGCGCCAACAGGTGGAGGAGTACGTGCCGGAGGCCGTGCCCGAGTGGCGGCGGCGCGAGTTCCGCGCCTACTGGGCCGACGCCGAGCAGAGCTGCGGGGAGGAGGAGCCGTGGGGGCGCCTGGCCAGGGACTGCCGCCGCGACGACTGCCCTTTCGTCGAGGTCTGCCTGCCCGACGACGACGACGACGAGTCCGTCGCGTCGCTCGTCAGCAGGTGGCGCAGCTGGGGCCACCTGGCGAGTGAATGCCCGGGTGGCGACTGCGGCTGCGTCCCCGTCTTGCTGCCAGACGAGGACGCGGCCAGCGAGTCTGCTGCCGGGGCTCTCCTCCCAGAGGAAGGGTGGTGGTAGCTGAGAGAGGAGCCCACACTGGCTGTACCAGGGCGCCAGGTGAGGCTCTCGCTGCAT
This sequence comes from Schistocerca gregaria, assembly GCF_023897955.1. NCBI lineage: Eukaryota > Metazoa > Arthropoda > Insecta > Orthoptera > Acrididae > Schistocerca > Schistocerca gregaria. The sequence continues at coordinate 102,894,293 of NC_064920.1, forward strand.
TTGGCTCTGCTGCTAGAGTAGCACTGTGTCCGTTTCCGCACGTACTGTTCTCTTGCTGTGGCTGTACTGTCATCTTTCGTTTTATGTACCGATTGTTTTTATAATCACACGGTTTTACCAAACACTTTTCCTTCTCACTCTGTCCCACATCAACGCAGTGTCACCGTTGTAATGAACACAACTGCGATGATCAATTTTAACAGGTAGCAAATGCCCATCCTGCCCCCTCTTACCATCCATTTTTAATTAACCACATGAAAGAAAACTAATTCGTGTGACACGTGTGCTAATCAGTTGACTCAGACGTCGTTTCTTTTGCCACTTTCATGGTAAAAATTTGTGAGAGAACATCACAAAGTTAATTTATGAGCCCTACTAAATTAATTCACGTTTTTTTGCAGTCAGGCCATTCATCCCATTAACTGGGCTCACCCTGAACTCCAAGTACTAATAACTATTTCAGTTGTTGCTAAGTAGAGACGTTTCTTCGTGTTGTGCTTGTTCCTGATATTCTAATGACACGCCCTCCGCGAAACGCGACAGTGAAATTTTTGCAGGAGGTGGAGTCTTCTTAGTGAGGCGCTGTTGAGAACGGCTCAGTAGTATAACGGTCTGTTTACATTTTAAGCGAAGAAATGTCAAAACACTCCAAATACAAATTTCAGCCGGTGGCGTTGACTCACGAACGCCATCGACGAAATGGGACGTCAAACGCCGGGTTTCTCAGGAATAAAGTTTTGACGTACTTAGAGGGGGGAGGGGCTGAAGGGGAGGGCGGAGGCGTGTCTGTGGCGTCGTCTGCGAACACGTCAGGGGGACCGATTCCGAGCGCGTTCACTCATTCTACATTAGATGATTACCCCTCTGTGTTCTTGCTCTTTGTCTTGTTTGCTTAGATTCCGTCACAGTAACAGATGATTTTGGAGGACTTTAGTATTTTTGCTACGGATGCTTTTCTAAGAAGGTGTTAAATTTGTGAAATACTAAACGATTTACAATACCTGGAGCAAGGGGCAGCCTACTCTGTGGGTTAACAGAATTAACTTCCTGAAACACTTTTCTTAAAATTAAAAAAATTATATCAACATTCATACCTACACCGCATTTAAGTAAGAGAGTGAAGATGACTACGTAGTTTCAGTGTCTAGTAACTACCCTTTTCAGATCATGCACACACAAAATGCTGATTGAATATGAACTTCATGTACCAGTAGTAATCATAGTGCTGTGGCACACGTTTGTCTAGAAGCCAGCTAGAATAAGACGAACTTTGAAAGCACTAGTAACAACACCACTTAACCAAGCTGTACATCATGCACTCACGAGGCCCACATCTAACAAACCATATGTACGAGTAAAAATAGCAGCAATTATTAGCGTAATTATGTTCTGACTTCGAATGCACTTTAGTGAGGTCAGAACGGCAGTCCGTATCTGCATTTTATTTCGTCGCAGACGAGTTACATGATGAAATTCTGACCGTTTTCTATGTTATAAATTCTGCTGCTTTATCATACAGGATGCTTGGTCTTTCAATATTTTTGGGCCGTTAAAGTAGAAGCTTTTTGCTCTAAATTTGTGTTTCATATAACTGCAAGTTAATGAATGATGTGATTTTTACCAATGCAGCTAGTTTTTTCAATGGCTCAGTCCTGTTGTTGCAACTAGCTTCCAACTCTTTCTTATCCATGCTGCTTTCTACACGAATGCACGTGACACCCTGATATCTATTAGGGTTTTATTCAGTTCGTGTCCGCTAGGCAACACACTGTCTCATACCGGAAAGGAAAGCGTTGAAGCATTTCACAAACTGCGCCTCCTAATGATCCATCAGCGCCTATTGTTTTTAATTATACTTAATTACGTGGATCGGAAGCTGGAATCATATAGGACAGGAGCTGTTAAATTTTCAGTTGAAGCATTTATCATCAAAATACGCAATTATCGAAAGCAGAAGCTCTGAGGCAGGGAGGTGTGGGAACAACGAAGTAGACCGGGAGAACCGATGCAACCTATCTCGTATGTCATTGATCTGAATATTGTAAACAGGATCCGTAGTTGGCTGTGATGTGATTTTTATTTACTCGTGTGATTAGCTAATCCCGCTACCTGCGTACATCGTCATGTAGAAATACCATTTTAAGCACCTCGCATTAAGTTAAAACATTTTTGCACAAATTAATTAAAGCCACATGGTAATTACCAACTGCTGGCAATTACCATGTGGTTGTCAGAAATTTATGCACCAATGTTTTACCTAAATGTGAGTTTTGTACAGTGGTACTTATACATGGTGACGTATTCAGACAATGTAGCGCTTTGCCATGATTGTTTTACAGCGGCTTGACATCGCAGGTACTCGAAATTTGCTAATCGCTTGATTAAAAAAATCACATTACAGTCTACTACAAACGATGTTTATCTAACATCTGGAGGCTGTGGATTTCGAAAAATACAAAATTTTATGTAAATATGGTTGTTACAACCGAAACTACATAGCCTACCTAGTTATGTAAACCCCGTCTAGGCGTTAACGGATTTTTACATTTTGTTTTTTGTTTTGTTTTAATAAACTAGGCAAAGGGTGCTTCCTCCATTCTTGATAATCTTAGGCATTAGTAAGAACAGTTTTCGTTAAATCATCTCTTATCAACAGTGAAAAAAATCAGTCCCATTGAAGGATGAAGATGGAGTGGCTTCTGATGTTATTTGGCATTCGCTGAAAAAAGAATTCCGCAAAGGTTAAGCTAAAAATGTTTGTACTGACCTGTGAACATTGCTTAATCCATTACGATGTAATTTTTATCTCTATAAATATATCCATATTTTAAAATGTTTGTACGATGTTTTTGCAATAGTTTCACTTCTCAGCAATTCGTATGGTAGACCAATTAACGGATAGAATTAACTAGATTTTTTTTTTACTTTGGCACAAGTAAACTTTATCATGGGTTGTCCCCTGATTACAATACTATAGCTTGACTTTCTTTTTAATATAATGGATGATACTGTGTTACCTCACTATCACCATTCAGCACTGTGGTATGCAAAGTGACGTCTTGTTGTACCGCTATTAGACGGTTACATAGCGTTCCGTGGACGTCCACCTTAATAGTCGCAAAGTCTCCTGGGCTACCATGCGTTGCGTGGTCTATTAGTTGCCCTAGGTCATCTATTAGAGCTGGAACTTGACGGACATGTTTGAATTAATGTATGGACTGACAGTTACTTGCCTCTGACGTGTCAAGGTGAATATGACTTTTGTCATCGCGGTGATAATTGCCAGTTAGGGGATGTCGCTGGCCGCATAAGCGTTCACTTCATTCACTTCACGTAATTTAACACACGCATGAGATGCTAACCACAGTAATTCATAGTGTGTTGCAACAAGCCTATGACATTTTCGCTAAAAAGCAGCGAAATTTCTATTTAGACGTTGGTGGTACGTACAAATAACTGTCGCTAGGAAGTTCCGTTAGCTGTCAATTGATGGCCCTGGCTTGCAGGACTAAATCACTCTGCCGCTGTTTCAGGACCAGACCTGACGTCTAAGTGAGGCACACCGGCTGCACTGCGATGTTCACCATCGTTCTTTGGTTTGTTTTATGTATAAAGGCTCCCCGTGGATAGTCCGTAAGGTTTCTGTTTACGTTTTCCTTCCCATTATTAAATTTTGAACTAACTTGTACGCACTTTGATTGATCCGCGGTTTCTAGCGTTCACTTTCGGTTGCATGTGTTTTCCCGCAGCCAGTGCTAATATCAGATTCACGTCCACATTATTGATGCTCAAACCTACTTTCTTTCTCCATTCTCATGTGAGAATTGATGCATCATATTTTCACTAGTACGGGAGCGTTCATGTGTTGCGTGGGCTCTCCCAGCTTACTTCGTTGTTCCCCTACCTTCCCCTGCCTCAGAGCTTCTGATTTCGATAATTGCGTATTTTCATGATAAATGCTTCAACTGAAAATTTAGCAGCTCCTGTCCTATACGATTGCAGCTTCCGATCCACGTAATAAAGTACAATTAAAAACTGTAGGCGCTGATGGATCATTAGGAGGCGCGGTTTATGAAGTGCGTCAACGTTTTCCTTTCCGGTATGAGACAGTGTGTTGCTCAGCGGACATGACTATGTTTAATGACAAGCTATAGCTAGAAAATTACTCATACGCCCCTTTCGACGTTACAGGTGCCCGTCATTCTTCCTCGTGACGAAGCCTTCCCGGAGCGGACGTGACAAGATCTCCACCTCTGATCTCAGTTCACACGTTTTGTTATATATTTTACTGTACATATTATATTTTATTATAGACTACTTTTTGTTATAAATTTTATTTGATTTTATTAATTTAAATAAATTTTGTTTTCAACTGAGTATTTAATTTGTAATTACACCATTTCACCACCGATCGTTGTGTGTCTACGCCGTACAATGAAGTTTATCTGTCTGATCTAATAACGTGAACAAGAATCCGGCTTCCGAGCAGTGGGAGAGTTCATTACAAATTTATATGGACTGCATTTTTTATTTCTATGTAACGTAGAATAGTTTCAACACTTATGTCTAAGTTGTATCAGTTACATGTCTGATAAACATGATCGGTTTTAAATGTTTTTTGGATCCATTATGAACTAACTACTGAATACAGACTTCGACAAGTTTGGTCATGTACAAAAGCATCAGTCGTGCTACCTATGATTATGACTCAAACCTGGAAAATGAAGGACTGACTAGGGTTTCCCATAATACTGTGCATGAATACACGTGTAGTAATGGTGGTGTGCACATCGACATTTTCGGGTGGAGTCTAATTTCGCGTACTATGACAATAGGTCAGTCTACAACACAGTTCCCAAGGCCAAGGAAACGATCTTGTTATAACCACAATTTTTCCTGCATTATTTCAGTGCGTACAGATTATTTTCAGTCGACAAAATAGTTACTCAGAGGACACTTCCGAACCACATATAAGCGTATCTTTCACACAGGAAGCTGCGTAACTTACTGACAATGAAACAGTTTGTACCGTATTCCTGCTGTTGGCTGACTTGCTTTGTTTTCCACCTGCTAAGTCTCGCTTCCATTTTACGGCTGCAAGATGACATAATTGCCGTACGTTTCCGACAAATTACTGTCAGCACAGTGTAATTCACATGTATCTTAGAATAGTTAGTTGTTAATGTGATTTAAGTACCCATGTGGTCACAGAGATGGAATGAACATTACGTATCTGTTCTATGGGAATCTGCTGAGCGAAACGGAGTTTGTCCAGTAGTGAAATTATTTGTAATCTATACTGCAGTATGTGCGCTCACATACAGGAAGGTTTTCGAACAAGCTAAACGTGTCACTGATACAAAGTACTTTATTCTGTATCGTAATTAAACATTACAGATCGGGATAGTAGTGGAATATATGTGACATAGACCTTTCAGGTATGTAGTTGCTTAATACTGTACAGAAGGCGACAACGAGTTTAATCCTACTTTCGGAGTGACACGTCTGACACATAGATCACATTACAAGTGTATTGTATTGGAGTGGGGACCTAGAAACGACGGAGAGGCTTCGTCCCTGCCGTAGCGCTCAGTGATTCACATCCCCACAACAGGTTATAGCAGTCCACTCATCTCAACGCTGCCCACATCGAACCCAGTGTTATTGTGCGGTACGCCCCCGCCCCTTCCCCCCACCCGCGCGTGCAGACACACACACACACACACACACACACACACACACACACACACACACACACACACGCGCGCGCGCGCGCGCGTTTCCTTTAATGGAGAGGGAGAGGGGGAGAGAGAGAGAGAGAGAGTGTGAGTGAGCGAGTGAGTGAGTGAGTGAGTGTGTGAGTGAGTGAGTGAGTGAGTGAGTGTGTGAGTGTGTGAATGTGTGAATGTGTGAATGTGTGTGGAGGGGGGGGGGGGGGGGGGGAGAGACTGTTTGTGCTGCAATCTGCGACACAGTGCAACTCAGGCGAAATAAAGGGAGCCAGTCCGCATTGACCGTGGCAGATGGAAAAGTGCCTCAAGAACCATCCAGAGACTCGCTGGCACACCGGACCTCGACACTAATCCGCGGGATGGAGTCGTACCGGGGACCGGCACGCCTTCCACGGGATGGAGTCGTACCGGGGACCGGCACGCCTTCCCGCCCGGAAAGCAGCGCGTTAGACCGCATGGCTAACTGGGCGGGCTGACATTACAATATTTTACATTTTCTGTAGAACGTCTTAGATTTTAAAATGTGTGCTAACCACTACTTTCGTTTTGAAAGTGAGATTCTGACCAACAGCCAATGACATCATTATGGAGTGGATGCTCATGGATCATACCCTTCGGAGCATTAACAAATATCACTTGGAGCAATTAAACTTCCCGAATACATGATGTACTTCGCCTGTCATTCCTGTCAGAACACACGGGGAGCTGGATGCCGCGAGATGCTGAGGGAGCGGTTTTACCTGCTGCTGGAGTGTATGCAGACCCTGGACCTTGCCTGCACGTAGTGGTGTGGGACTCGTGTAGCTCCCAGTGGCGAGACTTTCAACCGCTTTGTGAACAAGCCAACATTCGTACAATATACAACAGTTGTACATGCCAGGTTACCACTACATACAAATAACAACCGTGTTACAATACACGAATACATAAGTAAGTCACTGTTTCGCTTCTGATTTTGCAACACTACAATATTTCAACATTCTGAAGCATGTAATCGTCTACCACTAAGAACAGTGAATTATTGATGCAACAGAGACATAAAAATTGTGTGACTGATCGTGCAATTTTATCAGTCCTTTCATGTGACTGGATATAACTAATTATGTGCGGACTGATTATAGTTGAGTTGCGTGAATGTTTTTTACACCAATGGATTTGAATTACTGGTGCAATTTGTCATTACGTCCATCTGCAGTCAAGCAATTGATATCTTATTTTTATTACTTTCAACTACAAACCTAGGCGAATATAAGGGTAACATTTATATATTATGCAAGATTTTATCATACATTTGTTTTCTAAAAACAAAAATTTGAACTGCTGAAATACTGAGCTTCTTTGTAACAGGCGTTTGTTTTGCCCCTGACGTGTTCACAATGGCAAATGTAAGCACCTGATTTAAACACAACTTGGCTGAAACTTAACTCACTCAACCATAGGGACATACGACGAAACTATAGCTACCTAATAACTTATTCAGAATAATTAAAAAACTTAACGTAACTGAGGGACACAGCGAAAAGTTAGTTGTTTTAATAGGACGAAACATTAAAACCATGAGTCAAGTATGACAAAAACATTGATCAGAAGCTCGTATTATATGACCTGCAGAGTGCAGCCTAAGTTTGGTATTCTTAGTAAGAAGCGCAATCCACAGAACTTGCCTTCAGCTACATTACCCCACCCACGCTTCCCAGCCATGCACTGCTCCCAAATAATAAAATTACAGCTACCTGATTTCCACGCCCATCTCACTTCCACGCCCCATCTGACATATACTAAGATTTGAACAAACCATCCCTCCCTGTAACAGTGAAACTAATCTAAAGAGCAAATATCTTCAAAAGACACATACGCAGATAACCCACTTGCCAAAACTATTTCAGGAGCACATTCACTTTCAGACACACTCATGACCTTTTCATACATTATAAGAGTTCGGCATCAAAAATCCTTCCCAAATGCTCTCTTCATAGCATCTCAATAAGCTAATTATTATTGCATGTGAAACGTCTCCTTAGAAGAATTATACACGACTGTGCTTAAACTGACACACAATAGTTTTTAGCGCAACGCAATCTGACTTTCAATAAACCCTACAAGAGAATGGCCCTGATTAACATTAATCTATATGTTTCACAAATCACTTACCTCACAAAAATCTTCGTTACTCGAACTACTGTAATACAGCAAGCGCCACTACTGCCAGCTAACTAAAAGATTCAAACTACGGAAGTCACTAACTACTGATAGGCACAGTTAGCAAATGAAAGATTTTAATAGGGAACAAACAATGTATTTACCTTTATAGTCATAATATATATATATATCAGTTCATGACAGCAATTCTTACAAATTTCAAAACTCCGCCATCTCTCTCCCCACGTCCACCACTGCTGGCGGCTCACCTCCAACTGCGCAACGCTACGCGCTGTTAGCATCCAGCTGCCGCTGCCCGACACTACAATGGCAGACAACAATGCAAACTAGCCACAGACTGCGCACAGCACAGCCAGTGATTTTTTATACAGAGCGCTATGCGGCGTTACCAATAAGAAAACCTAAACAGCCTACTTACACATGCTCCCGGACCAGAAGTTTTAACTGAAAGCTTTGATTACCAGGAGAATACACGTAATTTAAGGCCCCCGCCCACTTATCAACCCTGCGACGAGAATATTAACAGAAATTGTTAGTGTTTTCTTAAATAATATCGAGTACAGTGGAACCATTCTATTTTGCATTAACTTCAGCACAAAGTCTCCTTGGTCCTCGCTCGAAACCTAAATTACCAAAGAGACCAAACTCAAATTAATAACCTCAAAAAAGCACAATAGGTGTACACCGCTATCCGCTGTATCCTCTTCTCCCCCCTTCAATTTACAGAGAGAATGTTAGACACTGGGATTACACAAGCGTCCCATTCCAGCCATCTGCTCTGACCCATGATGTCATCAATGTGGCGGAAACGACCATTCTCAATGCCTCCAGCATGGCGCCTATGACGGCACAATGTAAACACGACAACAAACACGAAAATGCATATAGAGCCGACAATAACATCTCTCTCCAAAAATATAATCAAACTAACGGGAAAACCGCGGCAAATTAGGGGTTGTGGGGTGGGGTCAAGATAAATATAAACACGAGACAACGCACACCACAATCCCAAACACACAAAACATTGAAGAAAAATAAAAACACGAAAAAAATTACGAAATTCATTTACACCCACAAAATCTACGCTAATCTGTCACTTTCCTTGACCTAAGTAGCTCAACTGGAACTGTCGATACCCCAAAGAAAACACCTACTACTACAAAAATAGGAATCTGACGTCTCTTAACCTATATAGCTCAACCGGAAATATCGAAGTCACAAAACGAACACCTAAAGTAACCACTGGAATCGGATGCTTCCCTTAACCTATATAGTGAACCACAGCTGGTGATACCGAAAAGATACACCTATGATAAATAAAACCAATCCCACAAGACCTCAATACCCTACAAAACATTATAACCCGCGAGCTGTAGACACAAAAAACAACTACTTACCACCATCAAACTCCGGTGCTACACACTAGGTTGGCCACCCCAGTGAACCACACTAAAAAGCTCCCCCAACCAGCCAAAACCTACGAAACACCCCCCCCCCCCCCAAAAGAACCACCAACAAATAAAAACCACAAAATGAACGAAACTCAGTCACACATTACAAATGAAGCACAGCTGCAACAAAATAGGTCCGTTCCAACAAACCAAGCCCCCCCCCCCCCCCCCCCCCCCACCACACACACACACCATCCACGTAAATCCACAACCGATCTGGGGCACGTTGTGCAATTCTACAGTGTGTGGAGGAAAAGTTGTTTGTAGCTACCGTAACAGGCCAAGTCGAGTTGTACAAAACGTTTGTGTGCCATTTTCTATTTCAAGTTACGTACAAGTAGGATATACACAACAAAACATACGGTACTTTTAGCAGGTACCACATTCGTGATACGTCGGATAAGAGTTGGACCAGTCCGAGGCATATTTCCTCATCAGCCGATACAGTCTCATCTCCATGCTACGATGGGGAAACATAGAATTCAAATACAAGAGGAAGACATTCAAGACAAATGATGATTCGCATACCTCATGTGAAGATTACAGATTCGGAGCCGTGGGTGCTTCGCCAGGTATACATCAGACAGTCCCCTACAACAGTCGCAGGGTCTGACACCTGCGAGGCTCGTCCGATGGTATCCCAGCTGGTCCACACGCGACAGGCGCGTAGCACGGCCGCCTGCCAGGGCGGCCTTCTCAACACTGCTCTGGCCATTTTTCACAAAAAGCACACGCGTGACACAACATAGGCGCTACATAACAGTGAGGCAGCGACGTAAATCCGCCTATGATTTGAAACCACATGCACTGTGAGATTAGTTTGTAGCACTGAGACTCACACAGCCGCGTTAGTGAACCGCTTTAGAAAGCTGGATCGCAAAATTACAGACACGCCTACACTCACGAGGAAGGACAACAAACTCCTCGGCGGCAGCACAATACAAACAGACGCGAACGCGGCGCAACTGACGATTTACAATTGTGACAGATAGCGGGAAACGCCGTCGACTGTAGCAATCCACCAATCATCGACGCAGTAGGATAAATACAAAGGGACCTAAACATGCACCAACCGACAGACCAACAAGCTGGACACGTGCAGGCGTTTTGGCCAACCGATCTAACAATTTTTCTCGTTGGGCGGTCGGTCGAGTATCACCACCCGACAGCCAAGTACACAACCAACACTGTTGTCTATGTGCGGGGGAAACAAAGTTCTCGAAATGGTAAACCAGTTTGTTACTTTCTCAGTTCGTTTTCAATGTGACAAGGAGGCTCCATAATCATTAAGTGAAGTCGGTCGAGACGTGTGTAGACTGCACAAGGAATTGGTCGGTCGGTCGTTTGGTATGGGTATGGGGCTCTTATCACGTTGACTACCATGTCGCCGGCGGCGGTCATAGCAGAACCGCTCGCTGAATGTTGTGAGGCTGGCCTGATGTGACGCTGGAACATGGATCACTAAGCGTGCGGCAGAAAAGTGTTAAGGGAGATCGTGGTTTAACAGGCAGTCGACAACAGTGTCACAAGAGATGGGACGCAGATTTCAGTTAGACGAATATGTGAGTACATGAAATACATTCGCAGTTGCGGATATGGACTACCATCAGTTGTACAATGGATTACCTCGAAATGTCGCCTTACCATTTCACTATCCGATCACGACTCACCACCAGAGCAAAACTCCCCATGTGTCCACAATGTGTACTCGTACATACACCGAGTATGTACATTCCTGCACAGGAGAGACATTCTAGTTGAAGGTCTGCCCGGTGTCTGCGGGTAAAAAACATATTGCAGTACCTGTGTGTCCGAAGAAACTTTTCATAGTAATTCACACACTGTAATGTCTTAAGTTGATATGTGATTGGTAATAGGCGGTGGTCGTGTGCAAGTCACCATTATTGTAGTACCTTCATTTTTTTATGAAGACCACGAATATACTTGTGCCTACACAGTGTTTACCACTCACTCTAAACGCGAGTCCATCTGAGATGTGACGCTATGGAATAAGGCTTTAGCAGAAGGTGACTGCAGTGCCCGTGTAAAACGGATCATGGCGGAGCCCACAGCTCGGTATTTCTTGTGCAAATTGTGCTTGTGGACAGCGTAACCCAGTTGTACAAATGCTGTGTCTTATACTCTCACTGAGCACACTTTCACATATGTTCTCCCAATAGCTACTAACTCTAGTTAGTTTCTTTAGCAGAGGAAACTTCAGAGGGGTATCGGGCTCAACAAGACAGCGATGGATGCTTACTCAGGGAAACTCAGTCTCTCGCCACGAATATTTTTGGACAAGCTGGATGCACATATCCAGGTTGTGCTAGGGTGTTAAGTCAATCTCATTGCATTTTTCACCACAGTTTTGACGTTTGTAGAAGACATCATGCTCATACTTACGGGATTGACACTATGAGAGAGAGAGAGAGAGAGAACAAACATATCCGGATCGGTCTAATGCTGTGGTTGGAGTCCTCTATTGTCAAGGTGACCAATAATAACTGTATAATCTTGTCGTAGGATCCCATCCCAAACATCCACAAATATTCTGAAATTTCATATTTCTGTGTAAAGCTGTAAAATTACTTCAGATGGTGATGTAGTATCCCAAAAGATAAAGTTAGCACTCACTGAAACGAGAGCGTCCCCTAGTGCATTTGTTTTACTTCATATGTCTTAAACAAGGAACTTCATACAGGAAAGCTTAACAAACGCCGCGTAGAACCTAGACGTTCCTTTCTCCACAGTACTGAGTAATTTTAAATTTGCAGATATGACACCGTTCTTGTTTGTGAGCAAGTATGAAGGTCGGAACACATAACGAGCGAAAATTACACACCAATAATCTAACGAACTTCCACAAGCTACATCAAACATTTTCTATCCGTAAATCGGTCAGTAGAATCCATCACTGTATTGAAACTCGTCAAGCTAAAGGAAGACGGAACACTTGCAGAGTTCTGTTCAGTAATGGGAAATGGGGAAAAGAAAATAAGGCTCTATCGGAAAATGTGTGATATTGCATTATTTGCACAGCTCTGATATAAATCGCACCCGACAGGTGTATCTTATTATCATTTTCTCAAACAGGAGACGATTTTCCTATTCTGCTTACACAGAAAACTGTCAACGTTTCAATATTCTTCCAATGTCTTGTGCATCATTCGGCTTATGTAATAAAATTTGACTTACTAACACTCATTTATGCATTCTGTTCAGGTATGAAATTCATGAACTCTGTTCGCAAGTGTGGAGTCTTTCTGGCTTTAAATGCATTAGGTATGACGATATTACCTACTGGTGACACATGAAAATTTGTGCCGGACCATAACTCGAACCTAGATTTCTCGCTTGTTATGAGGGGTCGCCTTAATCACTTTGGCTGACTGAGCACGCTTCGACGACCGACTGAAGCCTCCAAGTGTCATACAGTCTACTGACCCACCACTCGCAACTTTTCTTCGATGTCCGCCAGAGGGTCTCAAGAAGACAAACGTATTCTGTGTTGATTAAAAATGAACATAAACAGCCACAACGGCAAGAGACTTCTTTTTTTGTATGGTTACTGGTTTCGGTCAACCTTAGACCATCTTCAGATCTGACACTTTGATTGCAGATGGCCGCTGTACTCTAGGCAGTTAGCTTTCGTGGAGTCTAGCGCCAGCTTCGTTCACAGCCACCCTTTGCTATCATAGTATCAGATCAGAAGTGGTATAAGGCAGACTGAAACTGATAACCATCTTGCGGTTGTGACTGTTCATTTTCATTTTCAAGCAATAAAGTATGTTAGTATTACGAAAGCCACTTTGCATGTCGAGGCTTGTAAATACGTATTTTTAACAATGCCTCAATGAGCAGAAATTAGTGACGATCTGGCAGCTGTACTAAATTTGTGAAATTTATTCGCATTCGCGTTTTCTCCCGTTAGCTGCATCAGATATCCAAACTTGTTAAAGACACCTCTCGCGACAGACGAGAAAGCCATTGCAAGTTTCGGTCCAGAAGACAATTTTCATGTGTGACAAACAGGTATTATCTTCAAGGAGTTACTCTCAGAATCATCCGTCAATTACGAATATGATGCAACACATTGTAACAATCACTACCATACAAGAAATAAATGTAAATAAAGTTTCACGGAGGTAAATTACCGTTACTCTTTCTCATCAAGCTAAAGATCGAGCAGACCTTAATGATGTACCGTTTGTCATTAAAATAACTACAGATCATTGTTTCATATAGTCCAATATCGTGAATCGCCCTTTACAACAAATAGCAATTGCTGTGTACACGACAGGTGTTTCACCGTGGTATCTTACACGTGAAAAACGCTGACATACAACACAAGAATTAATAAATCATGTCCTCGAAATCATACAACACAAGAAATTATCGAAGGAAATCATGCTTTAAACATAATTTTACACGAGCAGAGGATCAATAAAGATATTTTACTCGTGTCAGGTAGCCTACGCTACAGGAATGAAAGCAGAGAGCGGTCTTGAATAGGGTTTTTTGAGTACATCACATAATTCGTCACCATATTGTCTAGAAAACGGAATTTGCTACTAGTTACTAATTGGAATGAGAAATAACATTCGTACCATATAAATGTCGATCTCCGGTAAGCATAAAATAAGTTATATTTACATAGTTCAGCGTAAAGAACAACATTGTCTATTCGTGTCTTCTCTCCTTCATTTAGAGGTCATTGTCCCTTTCAGTCCACAAGGCCAACCTCATTAGTTTTCAACTTGCATATGCTTTGATCACTCGCACTGGTCTACGAAATTAATGTTCCAGCACTCATCGCGTTTCCTACGTGATATAACGAGGACTGTCCCCTGCATTAACTTCATTGCTCGTGTCGGTGAATTATCAACTGTTGGCTGGAATTACAGCGTCGGCAGCACGTTCTACAGGCAGACGGATCCGTTTAGGGCAGTGCTTGTGAGCAGTCTTGGGAGATCCGCAGTTGTCTGTGTATTTCCCCAACAGCTATAGCTCGGGTTCAGAGTCGTCTACTGGTGACAAATTCTAGACTCTCACGACGACTGCAGGACGCTGCCTCTTACATTAGTTTATTTGCATATCTGCGGGTGCTGCACCGATCGTAAGGAGTATCAGTGTCCTGAGGCAAGGCAACTCGTTCCCCCGCCGTCGCGCTGTCTGCCTTTGGTTTCTCTACTGTGGGTCAGCACGTGCCGCCTAACAGCCTCGACATCGGGGCTGCCGTCCCCGCAACCAGGTAGGCCAGTCTCCCCACTACACGCATTGTCCTTCAGGGTGACCGCACTCTGCCACTCAGTTACTCAGCACTCTGCTTGTAAATTAACCTTTGTGGCTCCGCGACTCCTCGAGATTACATGTTTTCTCAACACTGTTTGGTGTTTTGGGAACAGACTCCCAGCACCTATTGCTCTGAGACTCCTCAAACATGTACTGCGAACATGTCCTCAAACATCCAGTTATTATGTGATACCTCACAGTGCAATCGATTCTAAAAGTACTTCATTGGTTTCCAAAGACATGTGGCACCAAGTGCCAACGCGCAGATGACGCAATTCCCGTAAACAGCGGACCGGTGGTTTGCGAACTCAGAGCTAGCACCTGATAGGCTCCTTCTACGACCATCAGAAATAAAGGTTGTCGACAGGTAACCCCTGCAATGTCTGTTGATAACGACACCTAGCTATAATGCCTGATGAGTGTCTTTGATAATTCATTATGAAGAAATGAGTGCGAGTAATAGGTACCGAATCCCCTGGAAAATGTTAATTCTAAGGCTGACTAACATTCTTGATTTGAGTGTTGCCAAATAAGAGTCACTGTACAGTATCTCGATGCGCTGCAGAGCGATCAGGCGTGTGCCCGCGTTTGAAATGAAAACGAGTAAACCGTCATCCGAGTTCAGATATTACAGTGCTTGAATAGCTTCTGGAACATGTGTTTATACGTTCCTCAAAACTTTTGTTCTATCTGGTACCGACGTGTTCTGTTCAGTTTTCCTGGTGCTGTCCCTGAACAGTATTCACACCGCGCCTCCATGCAGCAACTGGAAACCAAAGCCAGTTATGTGGGAATCTGAGGAAGCACTCGACACTTATCCATAGTTGTGCACAACGTTATTGCGTCACGCTATTTGGCTGTGTAGTACTTACGAAAATCTCTCATAGTATGTGTGTTACTAAGTTGTAGGTACTGAGAGAACTATGTAAAGTCATTTACATTATACTGTTAGTTTCCCGATCAAGATGTCTGCTTTGGAACAACTTTCTATACAGCTAATATTTGTGTAACAGGAACATTAAAACTATGCATTTGATGGCTTTTATTTTACTATGTAACATTTGGAGTTAGGGTATTTGTTGAGAATTTTAAAAGTATAATAACTTCCTGAAACATTCTTCTGCCTCTAGAGACTGCCAAGGAGAGGCCAGCCTATGTAACGTTTGACACAGTAGTTTCGAAAGGAGGGGTGGGGGGATGGAAGTGTCGCATTCCACAGTAATTCCTAGGTAATCAGAAAACGTTTTCTAGAGCCATGACGTAGAATCATTTTACAGGTGGCACAATATACACATTAAAAAGTTTTGAATTGCTTGGTTTTCGAGAGTTCCGGAACTTGTACAGAAAATAGGAATGTAGATCAATATAAACTTCTTTTACGTCATTTTTATTGCTCACGAAAACCACACATTGCATGTTGTACCACCACAAAGCAAGACCTTCAGATGTGGTGGTCCAGATTGCTGTACACTCCGGTACCTCTAATACCCAGAAGCACGTCCTCTTTCAATGATTCATCCGTGTATTCGTCGCGGCATACTATCAACACGTTCATTAAGGTACTGTTGGTCCAGATTGTCCCAATCCTCAACGGCGGTTCAGCGTAGATCCCTCAGCGTAGTTGGTGGGTCACGTCGTCAATAAACAGCCCTTTTCAATCTACCCCTCACTTGTTCGATAGGGTTCATGACTGGAGGATATGCTGGCCACACTAGTCGAGCGATGTCGTTATCCTGAAGGAAGACATTCACTAGATGCGCACGATGGGAGCGCGAATTGGCGTCCATGAAGAGGAATGCCCCGCCAATATGCTGCCGATACGGTTGCACTATCGGTAGGAGGATGGCATTCACGTGTCTTACAGCCATTATGACCACCAGCAGCGTACGTCAGCCGCACGTAATGCCACCCCAAAACAGCGGGGAACCTCAACCTTCCTGGACTCCCTGGACAGTGTGTGTAAGGCGTTCAGCCTGATCGGGTTGCCTCCAAACACGTCTCAGATGATTGTTTGTTGAATGCATATGCGACACTCATCGCTGAACAGAACGTGATGCCAAACCTGAGCAGTGCGTTCGGCTTGTTGTTGAGCCCAACTGTACAGCGTTGCGTGGTGTCCTAGTTGCAAAGATGGACCTCACCATGGACGCTGGAAGGAATTCGCGAATCATGCAGTCTATTGCGCACAGTTTGAGCCGTAACACGACGTCCTGTGGCTGCAGGAAAAGCATTATTCAACATGGTGGCGTTGCTGTCAGGGTTCCTCCGAGCTATAATCCGTAGGGAGCTGTCATCCACTGCAGTAGTAACTGTCATCGACAGTTCCTGTCTCTCTGTATCTCCTCCATGTCCGAACAACATCGCTTCCGTTCACTCCGAGATGCCTAGACACTTCCCTTCTTGAGAGACCTTCTGGCACAAAGTAACAACGCGGGCGCGTTCCAACCACGGTATTGACTGTCTAGGCATGGTTGAATTACAGACAACACGAGCCGTGTACATTCTTCGAGAGTTCTGGGAACCGTGGTGACGTAAAAATATATTTGTTGTGAGTTGTTAAGGCGATCGAAAATAAGTGAATTTTATTTCAAGATACCAGTTGTATGACCTAATATTTTGCGAGAAACTAAGGAATTAAGTCATTTCTATCCGCCTCAAACGTACATCAGGAAGTATTCTGTTTACTGGTGTGCAAATGTGTGTGAAATTTTATGGGACTTAACTGCTAAGGTTATCAGTCCCTTAGCTTACACACTAGTTGACCTAAATTACCCTAAGGACACACACACACACACACACACACACACACACACACACACACACACACACACACGTCCTAGGGAGTACTCGAACCTCCACCGGGACCAGCCGCATGGTCCATGACTGCAGCGTCTCAGACCGCTCGGCTAATTCAGCGCGGCTTTACTGGTGTTCTGGCCAAGAGGGTATGGTGGTACAGACAGGCCAGATAAGGTGGAATAGTGAGCGAAACACAACTCCGTTAAAAAGTATGGAGGCTTAAAAGAAGAAAACGCGGTATCATCCTTGCTTTGAGATCCAAGTCAACTTCTCTGTGCTTCGGTTCTAGTCACGTTTCTTGTTATGTGTTTAACTGTCTGGGAAGAAAATGAAAGTCTTTTTAAAATTTGTGCCAATATATTGGTTAAAATGTTTTTTTTCTGAAATGTAAAAAATGTGGTAAACGTGCATGTGTGACAGCTACGTGATATTGATTTCTGTCGTTGAATTAAGGACATTGATAGCGTGTGCAGCGCTGGGCCCCTGCGTCGTCAGCTACATCCGTTACCGACCCATCGACTACGCTCTGCGGGTTGCCGGCCCTAGGTTCGCAGGCGCTTCCCCTAAAGACGTCACGCGTTTCGCTAGCAAATCGTGTGATTGGATTCGGTGCTCATTACAAGCATTCTGTTTGCTTGCTTAACGCTGTCAGTTGCCACAAGAAGCCACCATCACGATCATTAACACTGTCATCGTCCGTAGACGGAGCTGCTGTCTGAGTCTAGCTTGCGTATGCTGGCCACGTGCACACCAAGAAGCCGTGCATTGACCTCCGCCGCGGCGCTATCTCCAGCAGTCGTTTCCATTCGCAGCTTCGCTCCAGGCCACTCTCGCCAGCCGCCTACGGCGTCTCATATCTGGGATCTCCTATGGAGTTTGAACCATATCGAATCGAATGCTAAGCCGCTACCATACGTTTTACGTGGGATTCACAAGGAGAAGACGGAAGTGCCATAACCTGAACTCCCAGTAACTTCGTTCAGTGGGAGCAGTCAAAATAAGCGAACACGTATCTGGGCTTACCCGTAGTTTACTTACTGTTTCCGAGAAAGCCATGGTCGAAGTTTTGGGGGAATTAAGGACATGAGTAGTGAACACAGGGCTGGGTCCCTGGATTGACCATCGCGGCCTTTGGTGAATAACTAGTTCAGCCCAAGCTTTGACACAGTGGCTAGTATCGCCGCTTCACACTTTTGCGTCCCATGTTCGAAACCCCATCATTATTTTTCTTTTATCAGTTATCTACCGATCTCCGTGAAAGATTACTGCTCGAATGCTTTCCAGTGTATGTTGAAACAAAGTTCTTATTAGTCTAATGGAACGTCTGGTGTCTGAATTTAAAATAAATGAATGAATGAAAAAAATATTTGAGACTGTTTTCTGTGAAATTCCTGTAGCATAATGATTGCAATCGGCAGTTTCCTAAAAGTGGTCCGTTTTGTGTGGTTTGCCGCTCAGTTATTACCAACGCGTGAGATCTTCAGCAATGTTAACGATTTTTCGTTGCCGATCTAGTTTCATGCGAAGAAATGTCGCTATGGAATACCTGCCATTGCGGGACGCTCGTGGTGTTCGTAATTTCCATGTTACAAATGTTTCTACCATCGGTATCAACCATAAGTAGGCACCAAATCTTCTTGCAGAAAAAAAACATGACACTGAAACATAATAACAATTAAGAATATGGCAATTTAAAAAAGATAAACCCTGAAAATGCCATACACATGTATAATAAATGTATGACACTTATATCTATGGATTTTACAGTAAATATAACGTTCTTGTATGCTTTAACTTTATAAAAGTATTTGTGTAGTGAAGTTCTACGGACGTGGGCAAATAAATTAAAAATAAAATAAATACATTAACCGGATTTCGAATATAGCCCGTTACGCCAGCCACCGTGTCACCAGTTGGACTGAGCTAACAGCGCGCAGTGAGGCTTCTAATTTACGTCGAAAAATTTGATTGCCTTTTTCTCAGGAACGGTCGAGTATCTACGGATAAGCCGAGACATGTGTTCGTTTTATTTTGGCTCCTCTTTCACTCAGATGTTTCTGGGAATTCGAATTATGACACTTAGCATGTTTTCGTCAGTGCTGCTGTGCTAACTATCGTCTCGGCAAATGAGAGCGTAGAAGTCAGTGAACCATCGCTAGCAAAGTCGGCTGTACAACTTGGGTGAGTGCTAGGAAGTCTCTCTAGACCTGCCGTGTGGCGACGCTCGGTCTGCAATCACTGATAGTGGCGACACGCGGGTCTGACGTACACTACCGAACCGCGGCCGATTTAAAGGCTACCACCTAGCAACTGTGGTGTCTGGCGGTGACACCACACATGGTACCATACCGAGAAGTGTTTTTGTAAAACAAAGTAATTTTCTTTCTCATTTAATTTTTGACGGAAAAATATGCGTGTTGGAAAACGGCTTTCATCCAGACAGCCAGGTGCGTATACTTTTTATGACTTTCACTCCTACTGTGGTGAAGTATTACAGCGACAAGAATAATATAAACGAAACACTTTTCGCTACTTTTTCAGCTTTATATTTCTTAAGAAATTAGTATTTTTGCGGTGAAAATAGGACACATGTAACCTATGGCAGAGATTGGGCATGAGTCATCGAAATCCGTTGGCGTGTGTTACTCGATCACAATATTATTGTTGCATTTGGGAGTGAGGGCGCTGCAGTCGCCTTATCTTTACTTTTTATCGACGATGACAATGGTGTATTGTCCACGTCGAGAGAGAAAAAAGGAAAGTAGTAAAATGCGATAAAAGTGCGGACTTGACAGCGCCAACTATATAAGCTAATCAGAGTGTTTAAAAAGGACGTGACAGTAGTTTTAACACGATAGAAAAAAGGAAATTTAGATAATCCCGGCAGGAAATCGCACAAGATGGTCTAAAGGCACAAAAACGTGCATGGGGAAGAAAGTAACCTGCAATCCCACGGGGGGGGGGGGGGGGGGGGAGAGGGAGGAGGTTACCAGCCGCAGGGGGAGGCTCTCCCCACCACAACCACCTCTAAGACAAAGTCTCTCTCTCTCTCTCTCTCTCTCTCTCTCTCTCTCTCTCTCTCTCTCTCTTCTGAAGATACTTTGGTAGTGGCTGTCTCGTCATCCACAAGCATCTAGGGTAGTGAGGTAGGTAAGCAGAAAACCTGGCACAGGTCGGTCAGCAGGGAGCACTCAACAACATCAATTGGCTACCGCAACTGCAGTGAGAATTATGCTCCCGACGCAGGAACACGTGTGGCCAATGCGTAGTCAACTCAACACGATTACATCTTTCCGAGATGCCTGGAAAGAGATATGCCCTTAATAACTCTTAACTTGTTATGAATCGCAGTAGCCCGCCATTCCGATTTCCGGAGCCTCGAAATATTCCGTCAACGTTGTAATCGTTCAGTTAGAGCCCAGTATTCCGACGTAGAGTTGATCTTCTGTAGTTGCATCTTTGGCTAGGCGGTCGGCGAGTTCATTTCATGGAACGCCTTCGTGGCTGGTGTCCAGATGAGTGGTTGTTGGCTTTCCAGAGCTGTAGACGTCTGGCAGTAGGTCCTTGATATTGGAGACGAAAAGGTTTTTTGGCAACACAGGGATAAGCCTTTTAAATAACTCAAGGAATCGCTCCATATCAAAGTTCGTCGCTGCCAGTGATTTGAAATACCGCAAAGCCTGAGATACGACAAGCAACCCTGCAGTTCATACACTGCAGCCACTCTTCAGAGACTGCCTCCGAAGTCCCCTTGCATGTTCAAAACCATAACAAATCATGTCTGACTTTCGGTCCATTCACATAGACGGATCCCGTATTAGAATAATCGTGGACTATTAAACGAGATATGTGTAGGAGGAGGGGAAGGTGAGCGTCCTTCTTGGGGATGCCAAAGAGGTCCATTCTCACCACAGAACAGGGTACAAACCACGGGGTTTTTCGAGAGGGAGCCCTAGGAACACTAATGGAGGCTGTTGGTGGTCCTTCAGTAGAATATCGAGCCGAATCCCAGCTTGTTTACCCTCTTTTGGGCGATGCGGAAACAGTCTTAATTATGAGATTTTCACTCTGCAGCGGAGTGTGCGCTGATATGAAACTTCCTCGCAGATTAAAACTGTGTGCCGGAGCGAGACTCGAACTCGAGTTGTGACTGCGTAACTAGCCAGAAGCTGCTGTGCCGTCTAACCCGCAGTGATGGGTTCCGGCTTCGGCTGTCAACAGGGCCCGTGCAGAAGGCCGCCGCTGCCAGCCGCACGCCGGCCTGGTGAACAGCGTCCAGCAGGCACAGTGTGGACGGTGCCGCCGACCCGTAGGCAACACTGCAATAGTCCAAGCGGAACAGCATCAGCACTTTGTAAAACCTCAAAAGAACTACGCAGTCCACGGCCACGAGTTACTAAGGAGTGGAGAGCATTTAGTTTCTTCACATAAGCTGCCTTGAGCCGTCGCTCGTGTGCCATCCAAGTTGGCTTGTTGTCAAACAAAATACCTGAGAATTTAAAAGTTTCAACACCATCAAGTAACTTGTCAATGAGATAAATATCTGGGTGCGCATTCACAGTCTGGCGTCTGCTAAAACGCAATGTCTGTTCAGTTGGATCAGAGGACCCAGTCCATTCCGTATAGGAACAGGCCACTCATTTAAGGAACCACTGGCAGCTTGCATACTGCCTTTTTGTCAACCTAGGGCCATGGCTTCTTGGGGTTTGCGCCACACGCGAAAAATACCATCAGCTCTCACCATCTGAAATCGGGACTCATTTGACCAGGCCACGGTTTTCCAATAGTCTAAGTTCCAACCGATTTGGTCACGAGTCCGTAAGAAGCGGTGCAAGCCACGTCGTGCTGTTAGCAAGGGCACTCGCGTCCTTGATCTGCTCCCATAGCATAGTAAAGCCAAATACGCCGCAAAGTCCTCACGGATACGTTTGGCGTATGTCTCACTTTGATTTTTGGACTTATTTCACGTAGTGTTACTTGTCTGATGCAAATGCTGACTAAGCAAACGCCGCTGTCAGTCGTTGAATAAAGGCCGTAGGGCTCTGTATTGTCCGTGGTGAGAAGTAATGCCTGAAATGTGGTATTCTCGGCACAGTCTTGACATTGTGGAACTCCGAATACTGAATTGCCTAATTTCCGAAATGAAATGTCACCCTCGTTTGGCTCCAAGTACTATTCCATGTTCAAAGGACATTATTTCCCGCCATGGGGCTTTATTCACATTGGAAATAGTTTCAAATTAATCACCAGAGTACAAACGACATTTTCGCCAAATCGCTCCTTTTTATACCTTGTGTACACGATTCTATAGCAGTCTGTATACGTGCATATCGCTACAAATGACTTGTCATCTCTGTAAAGAACATACCAGGACACGGAAATGCTACAAACCGCTCAACATCTGCAAACCACACGCCGTTTCAAAAAATCTTCCAACACGAGATGCACTCATATACAATAAATAGTTTTTTAATGGCCATGTAAATGTTGGAAAAAATGTTCAAATGTGTGTGAAATCTTATGGGACTAAACTGCTAAGGCCATCAGTCCCTAATCTTACACACTACGTAACCTTAATTTATCCTAAGGACGAACACAAACACACCTATGCCCGAGGGAGGACTAACCCCCGCCGGGACCAGCCGCACAGTCCATGACTGCGGCGCTTCAGACCGCTCGGCTAACCCCGCGCGGCAAACGTTGGCAAACAGCAATTAAAATTACTGGAAAAAATAACGGAATGGAAAAATGCTTCTCTTCCACTCTCTCACTCTACGCACCGTTCCTCCTTTCATTTCACCTCTTCAAACTCATATTTTTCTTCTTCGTCTCATTACGAACACTCTCCATTCCCCTGCGTTCACTGCTCACTCATGTTTGTCCCCACCACTCTCCCAAGCAATATACTATTTTGATCAACTGCGTCACTATTCAGCTTCATTACACACTGAATAAATATATAACATCATTCCACGACCTGATACAATGTATAACGAATCGCAACGGAAGACATGGTAGATAGTTACTGAATGTTCCATTTGCACGTGCTACCTCACTGCGTCAAGAGAGTACAGTACCCAGAGGTTCACTGCTTCCGTGAGCCCAAGTCTCGAGAGGCGAGTGGCAGCCGCAGCCGTGAAAATATTTTTCCTCTTTATGAAGAAATAAACTGATAGCTATTAAAACTCACCCTGCAAAATATTCGCAGATGGATTTTTTTTTAAAAATTTGTGGTTTTGTGCATTTTTACTAGTTTTAATCTTGTGTATCTTGTACTCTGTGTGAGGATATGTAAGTCCCGTTTGCTGCCACATTGTAAAATGTATTTTAACTGATGTCTCATCCCGGTACTTGGGAAAGGTGCCATATTATCTATGAAGAAAGACGAATAGTCGTAATACATTTTTTACGTTTATTTGCTGACGATACCTAGAAATTACGAAAAAGCGATAAACAGAGGCCAGTGGAGTAAAGCAAGTATCCAGTTAGCAAAAGAGTACCGAACACTCGGGGCATGAACAATTTTCGAGCTTCTCAGTGGCATGGGATTCCATATCATATATATTTAATGACTGTGCTGTAAAACAGTGTACATAAGCCACATGACGGTCTGTAATTGCGATACAAACCTGAGCACTTACAAGAGTGGTACTGAATAGTATTTCATAGGCTATTTTGCTCTACCATTTCACTGTATTCCTCCAGCATGAGCCATCTGTCTTCTTTAGATCTGAAAGATCAATGAAGGGGATGGCTGCATTGAAATATACAATCGCGTTTGGTTTTATCACTTTACCTCTGCTTGTATTCACTGCCACAAGTTCAAGCTTGTGTTGGGTTGCAATGAACTGACGTCCCTCTGGTCACGCCACTTTCTAACATCTACCATTGAGTTGCTTTCCTGTGAGTACTATTCGGATTTCCCCTTTTCTTTGCGCGGAGATGAATGAGTCTGCTTTTTATAGAAGAATGTGCGCCAATTTCACAGAAGTCTATTAGTTATCTACAAAGAGTGTCCTTCCAGAATTCAAAAGTGAAATTATTAACTCTAAAACAGTTGCTGTTGTTACGTCTATTAATTGTTTTTCCACTATACACTTTAACATTCCAAGTATATCCACCTACAGCACACTCTTTGTATAATTTCACTCCCTATTTAAAACATTTACCAGGAATGTACTAACGGAATCGTAACCTTCCACGAAATACAACCATTGTTTGATCGATACAAGCACCTTCACCTGGAATGAAAGGTTCCGGGAGATTTGTGTACAGATGATTCATAAGCTTTCTAATTTTGAACACCATGTGATGTTCATCTGTGTTTTCGCTAGAATGAAATTTTCACTCTACATCGGTGTGTGCGCTGATATGAAACTTCCTGGCAGATTAAAACTGTGTGCCGGACCGAGGCTCGAACTCGGGACTTTTGCCTTACGCGGGCAAGTGCTCTACCAACTGAGCTACACAAGCACGACTCACGCCCCGTCCTCACAGCTTTACTTCTGCCTGTACCTCGTCTCCTACCTTCCAAACTTAACAGAAGCTCTCCTGCGAACCTTGCAGAACTAGCACTCCTGAAAGAAAGGATATTGCGGAGACATGGCTTAGCCACGACCTGGGGGATGTTCCTAAAATGAAATTTTCACTCTACAGCGGAGTGTGTGCTGATATGAAACTTCCTGGCAGATTAAAACTGTATGTTTTCGCTGTCGCAAAACATGTATGCAAGTGAGGAACAAATCAGACATACTTCGGGGTTTTTGTAAATCGGATCCCGGCACAAATAACCCTCCATTCTTGGCTTATGATCAAGCCCTATCCACCACATAAGCCCCATAAATTTCCTGAACTCATCAACGCTGATACCACACCACAAAGTCAGTCTGGACGAAGGTGATAATGTTTCTCCAGCTGCTCTACTAACAATCTTTTGCTCAGCATAATTATTTGTTTAACCCACTATGAAATTGCACATTTCTTCATTAAGAAAAAAATTTATACGTCAATGGGACGAATAGTTGCAGACAGAGTGTCTAAAAGTGCATTGCTTACTCCAAAGTTAACAGAAAAAACTAAATTGTTTAGGCTTCCCTCTAAATCAGACCACTTTATTCGTGAAGTAGGGAGCCCATCTGCACAAGATATCTGTTTCTTCAGAGCAATTACTTCATCTTCACTACGAATAGTTGCAGACAGTGTGTCTAAAAGTGCATTGCTTACTCTAAAGTTAACAGAAAAAACTAAACTTTTTAGGCTTCCCTCTAAATCAGACCCCTTTATTCGTGAAGTAGAGAGCCCATCTGCACAAGATATCTGTTTCTTCAGAGCAATTACTTCATCTTCACTACCACTCTCGCTCAAGGAGTGAGCACAGTAATCTGGGTTGGAATCACTACCACTTCCAAACAGTGATTCATCAGATAAACTCGATTCCTCCAACCGTTCTCGGATTCTCTCCTCTTGTAAAGCCAGCTTTCACCGAACATCCACAAAATTCTACTGAAAACAAGACTATACAACGGCACATATGTAAACAAAGTGTCAGCGACAGCAAGGAACACGTACTCAGGCTACATGATAAACAGGTAACAACTGCCTGTCATCCATTGCTGCCACTACAAAAGCAACATCACAATACTTTTACCTCTGGCCGATATAATGTGACCACCATTCGATTTCAACGCAGTTGTGATCGTATATGCACCACAGGCAAAACACGAACGCTCGCGTGATCGAATACGATGCACATGGTGAAAACGGAAAACCGAAGTGTATTAAATATGATGCAACCGGCGGTGAAAGTGTTAGCGTAAGGCTGGTGCGCGAATGAAATTCGTTTCTCTTCTTCTTTATTGTTACAGGCTTATAGATAGTTATACACTATCACAGCAACGCACAGGACGAAACAATAACACTAGAACATCTTACATTAAATAATGCATATCCAGTTTGTATCGTATGATTCAAAATCAATATGTTGTTTCGGCTACTGTGGGAGTCAGCACCGAATCATACTAGGAAGGAGAGAAGTTGCTATGGGATCCCAAATAATGTGTACATAACACTTGTATATTGAAAGAACACTTTATTTCTAAAATATGAAAGAAATGTAGCTTAACTTCTCGTTCTGAGGTGCATCCTGTGCCTCCTACATGCAGTTACATTCACACACTATGACTACTCACGGAACGTCTTCCTATTACTCAGTACTGATGCTCTTGAAGGCTGCGACCGAGCTGGGCCCGACCAGCGGTCGGCGGCTGGTTAAGTCAGCGCTGACAGGGGCCACTGAACTTCTCTCTTTCCGTGGGTGCCAGTGGCCCGCGGGCCTGCGCTGGTTGGTGTGCGGTCGATGCTTTAGGATTGCACAGAAAATAGCTTTTGAATTTCACTACAGGACGACTAGATCATGTGTAATTTCATTTCGGTGATAGGGGAGCTCTGGGACCTCCCTTTCCCCACGTCTTTGTCTCACATATTCGTGAAACTCATCTGTTTACTCCAGTAAGTGAGGAGAGACTTTGTAACTTCCTTTACAGGATAGTTCTAATCTAACCTAACAACCTTGATCTTCCCAAAACTAATGAGATATATCGTGTAGTTACCGAGCTGTTGGCTGATGTTGTCGGGCAACTGCTAGCAATGACGTCTGGCGACCATTATAAGTGCCACTGTCAACGCCTCGTTCGTCTCCGGCTAAAATGTTCAGACATAACAATTCACGTCTTGAGTATTCCTTGAAGCCTTACTATACTGTCTACGTTTTCGGCTTATCCGTTCTAGTAGTCAAGGTGTACGGTTTTCGCTGTTTCCATTTTGTGGTTCTTGAGACATAGGTGAATGGGAGTGTTGCAAAAACACAAAACCGAGACGACTGTTTGACAGCTGAGTTTGTGGTGTTGATTAGCGCCAGTGGAGTGTAGAATTCCGACTCAGGCTGTGCGCCCTCTAGGCAGGCAGTGCGTGGGTGGGACGTCGGCGCCTGCTGCTACTGGTCGGCCGCACGGCCAATGGCGGCGCCCTCCGTCTGACGTCACAGCCGGCCACGCGGCGACCTGGCTCTCTCCAGCGCTGCCCTGTAGCCGCGTAGCTGTCCCAGTGGTCTGCAAAAGGCTGCTTTGTGCAAGGGAGAGAGGGAATACGCTTCGTACACCTTGGCGGAAGTTCCCGAAGGTGACCGATGTAATTACAGCTGACTGCGCACTTTCCCACGGCCACGCGGATGCCACTCACTCGCTCTCACTCGCCCATAGGCTACGAATTTGCGTTGTGCACATGCGTGATGTCCTTCTATACCACCAGAGTAGGGAAACTTTATTGGAATGATGAATAACAAACATAGATAAAAACTATTTTTCTTTATTCGCGAATAACACATAAAATATTTATTCGGTCCGTTATTCATTTACACAATAAAAACAGTTATTCGTCATCTGTGAGCAATTAGCCTTACAAATAACTGATAAATGTGAAATATAGTGACGTGTATTGCTCAAATTCTTTGTCATTTGTTGAACTAACGAACTATCTATCGCTTTTAAATTAGTTTTCAGAACAACTATTCTTCCAAACATCTCATCAGAAATCTTATTTGGTTTTCGCCGATTTACTATTGTCACTTACTAAAGGAGGTACGTTCAGCACATGTAAGAAGAATACTGGTGAGTTACATCTCCTGAAATCGTCTTCATCTCAGGGTAAAGACTGAAGACTTTTCAATCAATCATTTGCAGCATTAATTTAGATATCATTAGTTGTGCTGTAGTGTTTGGCAAATAAGTCTACTGTGTTACCACGTCAACTTCAGGTCCCAGATAACGATGGAAATAAATTTTGTTTTTACATCATAACATCATTCGAAACTCGTGACTCTGTCTTCGACATTTCTTTGGCTATTATAATTACGTCATCCTTGCGGCCGCAATACTTGTGAACTACTTGTTTTTAAAACGTCGGTAAAGTATTGGCGCAATAATTTCACTTGGTGTAGAAAGGTGAAAAACTTCTTCCAATCATCTCTTGACACTTTCTCGATTAAAAATTGTCAATGTACTACAATATTACGAACACGTTTTATGTACTCAAACCCAGAGTCTCTTCTGAAATTTTTCAACATCAACGCTTTACGTAACTGCATAGACGCGTATAAGTTTGGAAATCTGTTCAATCCTCTGACTCAAAACTTGCTCAGAGTTAAACCTAAAACACTTTCGGATGACTCTGAATGTACAGCACCACTCCAAAAATGTTAAGAAGACTTTAGATTCGAGGTCTGTCGATGTCAGCAACCACTGAGTTGTATTTTGTTCACTCACATTGCAACGCTACGAATACGAACTATGCAATTAGGCTATAACAAAGAAAATTCCACAACCGATTGCATAAGCAACATTGGTACAATGGAGGAAAGTGTCGCAGCAGATTAAGAGTTTTTGCTGGCTGCATTCTCCGTGTTGGTTACTTAGGCAGGGCAGTTCCATTGTTACCAGCAGGGGACAGGGGAGGGGAAGAACTTGCAGGTGCAGAGCATTTTTGTGTTGCATTTGCTACACTGTAAAGCAAGTAATGCTGTGTTCAACCTTAAGGTTGCTTTGGGCACTGCAACGCTTCTGTAGGCATCATGTATGTCCTTGCCTACCTCCAACCTTTGAATCGACTTATAAAGCCAGCTAAATGGGGACCTACAGCTCAACATGCTCTCCAAAACACAGTGGTACTCAAATTGACGTTTCTCCCTTTGTTAGAGGTGAATGAAACGACAAGCAACAGGCAAAAAATCTTAGGACCAACATAGAGTCGTACCCCAAAACCTTAACTTTGTTATCTAGAACAAATCCTTCTTTTTTTAATGGAGCTGTATGGTTTGAGAGACGTTTTAAAGTTTCAAACATTTTTTGACGCTTATATGCACACTGAGGCAAGCAATGAAAATTTATACCAAGTTCATGATTCGAACACAGGTATCTTTCTCACTAGGTAGACGCATTAACCACTAGGCCACTCTGACAAAGTGGCTTTGCGTAATCGCATGCACTACTCTCCTAGTAATAGTTGCTTCGGTGTTTGTATATGCATCATAAAAGTTTGAAGGTTGAACATTTCTGTGGAACCACAGAATGCTGTTGAACATTCTGCTAACAACGTAATATCAATTCCATTTCTCAACAATCGATTCAAGGTTTCCACAATCAGCATGAAATTATTAATTAATATGTAATAATAATTGCACAAACACAGAAAGAGATCCAGTTGATTTGTGGTCTGTAGCACTGCAAAGTTCTGGATTCCCTCTGTCAGGTGCTAATCACTTGCACAAAGTAGTTTACCTGCATTTCTGCAAAAAGACACTTGCCTATGCTAAACGTTAGACGTGCATATCGCTGCCTGCTGAAAACGTCTTCCAAACATTTCATATGCTCTAGAATATTCTTCTACAATACTGCGATATCGTCCACGTACACCATGCAAGTTTCAGCTTTCAACCACATATAACACATTCTGATAACCTCCGGAATGTGGCTGTCATGTTTTTCAGCCCAAACCGAATTTGTTTGTACTGTTAATGTTTCCGTGGAACCGTGAAAGCCGTCCTCGTTGTTTCTTCTGGGACCACTTACAGCTGGCAATACCCACTACTCAGATTCATTCTGGCATTATGTTTGTCGAGAAAACCTAGCCCAAGAACTGCTGAATACCGTAAATCCATGTATGGCAATACACCCACTACTCTTGAAAATCTCCAGTTCCGATACTGAAACTGAGCAGTGCCGTACCCAAGGACTCGTCTTTGCTAACAGCCACTTCATGCAGTTTGTCAGGTGAGGACTTGAGTCTGCTCCAGTCTACAACGTCCAGATTGACGACTGAATCTGTGCACCTGTGTCAACCAGAAATTATTTACGTTCCATTTCTTTTACACAGCCTGATGAGAAGCATTCAATCAGTGTATATTTTTCTGCGGTGTTACATTCTATTGGAAATGCCTTCCAGTGGTTGAAGCACTCTTGTTTGTATCTAAATCCTGCTTCTGCGGAAGTTGTTTTCCATTTCTATGCTTCCCACAGTCTTGTAATCCAAATGCATTCTAGCAGCACTGTTGATCTCCTCTAACTGCATCATGACCCTAAGAGCCACCATTAAATCCCCAGGATTATCCATCCTTGCCCTCTGTGACATTTCTATGGAGATACCATGTAGAAAGCGTCCAAGACCTATTCTCACCTTCCTGCAGCAAGACTCTATCCACTTCCACATTCTACCACAGTATCATCTGGTGTGTCAGTGCATTGTCCTCCAGAATCTACCTGAAAATATTTCTACCGATTTGTTTCATTTATGAGAACTGAGACCATCTGTAGGGAACGAAGCAGGTAATGTGGGGTCAGCGCGGCGCAGCTTCGATGTATCCCATCCTATCCCGGCACGTCTGGAGGCCATCGAGGGGCAGCAGTGGATGCCTGCGGGATCTGGACAAAGATCTATCTCGAAAGTAGCGGCAGGGAGTGTTCAATTGACTGGAATTCATGGAATATCGATGCATGCTCCAGCCGCTCCAGTCAGCCGGACGCAGTGCTGGCGAGGGTGCGGCAATAAATACTTGCACGGTGGGTGGGATATAATGGGACGGCAACGCGCGTCCCGGCGTGGAACACTCGCCGCCGCCAGACAGACGTCATGGGCGCGCGAGAACAAGACGTCTGCCAGAGTGGAGCTGTGACGGCGCCACTGCCCACCACGTGATTGGTGGTCGGGCACGGAGCGGCTGCTTTCTGACGTAGCACCCCCTCTCTCTGAAAGGAACACAAACACTTTCTCTACACAAACTATCCTCACAATTTGTTACGAGGATGCATCAATTATTTTGCCGGTGCAGATTTTTTTCTGTTTTGTACCATTTGCGTTTCTTTAACTTTATCAGTAACGTAACTGGTTCAAAAAAACCCGTTTAGATTTCGTATGTTGTGTCAGTGTCTTTATCTACGTGTAGCACTTATATTACCTTCAACACTTGTTGACTGTATTCCACCTCTCCTCCACTAAAATTTTTGTCCTTTGCTACTATCTTTACGTCCCGTAAGGCCTAAGCACATTTTCCATTACTCTACCACTATTACCAAATATTTACCAGCTAGCACTCACAGAGGAGGCACAATAGATCCAATGAAGAAATGCACCTTTCGTCATGGGATCGTTTAGTCGGCGCGAGGGCGTTACACAGACGCTCAACAAACTCGACTGGCAGACGCTACAAGAGAGACGTTGTTCACCACGGAGAGTTCTGCTATTGAAATTTAGGGAGATCCGTGAAGAGTCCGGCAACATGTTACTTCCTCTCGTATACATCTTGTGAAATGACCATGGCAAGAATATTCTAGAAATTACAGCTAATACGACAGCGTACCGACAATTGTACGATAAATATCCTCCGCCACTTACCATCACGTACATTGCGTATTACTGATATAGATGCATATTTACATAGTACAGGAGATCCTAAGAATGACGCTCATTGCAACATAACAAATTACCAAATTGTGCACTTGAAGATGTTTTGTAGGAAACAAACTTACGCTAAGACACAATTTTCAGTCTCTAACACACAATGGAACTAAAACTGACATTTTGATTACCAAAATGGGCATATGATTAATTAGTCCAAACAGTCGAAATTGAGCTGTTCAGGCAGATGGTAAGATGTCATAGCAAGTTGTTCAAAAACGTCGGGCTGCTGTATTTTCCTATGGAACAGAATCGGAAATAATTGATAGCCTAATTAGTCTATTTTGTTTATATTCATTAGCTTATGACATACGACGTTATTCTGGTGTTACTTTTCCCATTCTTAAAGAGTATTTTTAGCTCAAATAGAGAGGTTCGGCCAAAATGTGGCGTAAGATCGCGAAAATCTTGTCTACCCCTCCTGTAGGCTCTGGGAATTCTGAGACTGGCCATTCTATATATATTTTCTTGTATGTCACGTGTTTTCAACAACATAAGCTTACTCCAGAGCGTTAGCAGCCTTCGCTCACGTAATGTAAGGGAGAAATGCCATCTGCATTTCTGTCGTACTTTTTTGATTCTTGTGCAGAGCAGCGTGCAATATTTCCCATTTTCAATAAGCTGTCACAAGAATTTAAAAAAAGTCTCTGATGTAATCTACGTACTTTCCCGATTTTTCATGGCCCACCACTTTTACTCTGTCGGAGAGGTCCTGGATAAAAATTAAGTAGATTCCTATGTTGTTACTTTTTATTACGCTAGATATTACTCAGGAGCTCGTGTATTATTAACGTTCCTGATGTTAATTTGATGTACTGATTTGTGCCATGAGCATGGAGATTTGTACCTCCGTTTGGTGCTGCGGAACTAGAGGTGTATAATAAAATAAAAATAATCAAGTGATTGCATTAATTTAACGTAGATGAGGATTCGACTTGACTGATCGATTTTACAGTTTCTATCCAGTTTTTCTTCCTGTTTTAATGTTTGTTTATTTCTTTGGTTTCTTTCCTTCGGGCGTCGGGACGTTATCAACAATACAGGGATCTCTTCAACGGCCCACGCCGTAGCTAAGCAACGGTTTGAAACGAGCCGAATGGCGGGCAAGACGACTGTTCGTGTCTCCATTTAGCAGTCTTAAAGAAACTGTGAAACGCGGTAAGAACAAGGAGAAGTGACAGCAGACTCTGGTGAGCCAGCAAATAGCAACTTATTTGATTATGTAGATTAATTTCAGGTCGTGTTAATTTTAGTGTCCGATCCCACCTATCAACTTTTAGCGGTGACGTCATGTGTGACATCATGAGTTAACGATGCGAAGGATGTAAGAGTACGGACGTAGGTCGTAAGTAGGCTGTTATTAAATGTTATTTGTGGTTGCCTTAGTAACCGACGTAAACCACAGCCTAACATACACGGCCGTGACAACACTACTGCGTAAATGGTTATCATCTGACAGTTTTAACCAAGCTCCTAGCAACGAGAAAGCAGCCTTAAGATTAACGTTTGTTTTCAATTATTTTTCTACTTAATTTACGAAATACGTACATTATTATTATATTTTAGCGCTACAAGCGTTAGTAAAATTATCGAGACATGAATAGTAATGAAATAAATGTGAAAACAGCAGAATCTCATTTGATTCTGAACCATAAGCTACAATTTATTCTGTGAAGAAATAGTTTCGAGAATAGTTTCTAGTATGCGTATAATAGCACCTTATACTGCTGAAATCAAGATAAAATAAACCCGTGTCTCATGCATTCGGACCATATACTTATGTTACTTTCTGTTATTATTATAGGCGCTAACCCTGACACGCAATAATTTTGTATTAGGTCTAACGATTCGCACGTGACAATTCGTGCTGTTTGTGGCTAAGATGTATCAACTGTATTGAAATTGGGTTCTTATGTGTTGCGAAACATTTTATTACTTTCAATATAATATTATCTCGTCTGTGTGGTCTTCCCTTTCACTGCAGTTGTGATAGCTTATTTGATACGTTAAATAATGCAGATATTGCATTCCATACAAGTTTCCTACGTCCCATATCCTGTGATTTGATTCGAAGTGGAGTGAAGAAGACTTCAGTTGTTGAGAAAATACGGGTTGTCTTTCTGCAAAAGGTGAGGTCTTCCAATGTAAACAAGCCCTTTTCTTGTTCTTAAAAGAAATCAACGTCCTTCAGTTAATATTTGCAGGTTCTGGAGAATTATAAATAAACTGTTCTGTCGTGTACCGTTTCGTACCTCTCAGGATACTTACTAAACTAAATAAAAACAAATGCGGTGCCATTTTATAGCTATTCTCGATTTTTGTAGTATTAAATAAGCTCCAACTTAAAAACTATATTCCAAATAAATACAGACGATACTATTCACAACAATGCAGTGTCGTATCCAGAAGTGTAGCTTGCTGACCGCTTGGAGCGTTGCTGTCATAAATTATTTTTTTGACTTTTCATTAAGTATGTTTCGTTATTTCTTTGGCGATTCGTTAACTAGAATTGACCTTTATAGGTCAATAGGTCGATTATGGTTAACGAGTCCTATATCTGATATCTTTTCGTGAATTTTCGTTACTTGTTTTGTGTTTTCTCTATCTGGAAATCTTTCTTACTTTCTCATTATTCCCTAGTGATGTCTTTTTTCCTTTCAGCAAGTTGACGAGCATCTTCGTATGGATCCACACACTGGGTTTTGTGCAGAGCACTACAGGCCACGAAAAGAACACCATATAGATTTCGAATTTGGAATGTGGGGCCGAACACATCTTACTCTATTTAGGTGTGTACTTACGGCTTACCGGTCGCTGTGGTCGAGCGGTTCTAGGCGCTTCAGCCCAGAACCACGTGGCTGCTACGGTCGCAGTTTCGAGTCCTGCCCCGTGGATGGATGTGTGTGATGTCCTTAGGTTAGTTAGGTTTAAGTAGTTCTAAGTTCAAGGGGACTGATGACCTCAGATGTTAAGTCCCATAGTGCTTAGAGGCGTTTCAACCATTTGAACTTACATCATATTTACAGATCCAAATACATAATGTAGAATCAGATTTTTTGGCTTTTCCTCTTTCAGCAGGTAGACGGGTATCTACAAATAGATCCATTATTTATAGACCATTAGCGTCCACTAAAAAGATTTATTTCGATTTCTGATTTGAAATGTGGCATCGGAACGCATCTTACTACATTTTCTGAGTAGCTACATCTATTTTAAGTGTTTGAAATTAGTGTCACCTATTTGAAGTCAGATTTACATATCCATGTACGAAATGTTGTAACAGATTCTTTGTTCTTTCGTCTCTCTGCAGTTCGACGGGCATCTGCGAATGGACCCACAAACTCTGCTACTTGCAGAGCATGGTCGCCCACAAGAGAAACACCATATCGATTTCGAAATTGGAACGTGGGGACCGAACACATCTTACTATCTTTTGGGAGTAAAAATGGCTCTTAGCACTATGGGACGTAACATCTGAGGTCATCAGTCCCCTAGAACTTAGAACTACTTAAACCTGACTAACCCAAGGACATCACACACATCCATGCTCGAGGCAGGATTCGAACCTGCGATCGTAGCAGCATCGCGGTTCCGGACTGAAGGACCTAAAAGCGCTCAACCACAGAGGCCGGCTATCTGTTGTGTCTAACCAGTATGCTGACTCCAGCAGTAGGTTTTGGTTTTGTAGTTTCGTGTCGAGGGAATCAGTTTTCCCGAGTAACCATCCTTCGCCATGTCTTGTTGAGCGCGATATCTGTCTGAAATTTTCTTTGTTAAAGAAACTAACTAGAATGAATAGCTCTTGGAAGAACACAAGTGGGATTTACAGATGTGAAAGTGTGCCCAATGAGAGTATAAGACACCTCATTGGTGCAACTGGAGTACGTTGTCCACAAGGGAAAGTGGCACAAGAAACATGGAGCCGTGGGCTCCGCCATGATACGTTTTTGACTTGCACTGCAGTCCCCTTCTGCTGCACAGTACTTCCATAGCGTCACATCTAAGCTGGACTCGCGTTTTGTGTGAGTGGTAATCAAGCTTCAGGCACAAGAATATTCGTGGTCACCCTAAATAAATGGAGGTACTACAATAATGGTGACTTGCACACGACCACCGCCGATTACCATTCACATATCTACTTACGACATTGCAGTGTGTGAGTTACGGTGCAATATTTCTTCGGACATGTAGGTACTGCAGTATCATTTTCACCCGCCGACACCGCGCAAGCGACTTTCAACTAAAATCCTGTTTCCTGTACAGGAATATATATATACCCAGTGTACGTACGGGTACTGATGGTGGACACGTGGCTGATGACATAGGGGAGTTTGGGTCTGGCGGTGAGTCGTGTTCGGATAGCCAAATGGTAACATGACCTATCGAGATGAGCGGAAAATACGTGCTGAAGTCCCGGTTCGGTATATATTTTCACTGTCATCATTCCATTGCACACCTGATGGTAGTCGATATCCGCAACTGCGACTATATTTCATGTACTGGCATATTCGTCCAACGCAAGTTTTGGTCCCATCTCTTGTGACTCTGTTGTCGACTGCCTGTTAAACGACGATCTCCCTTAACACGTTTACCGCCGCACGCTCAGTGACCCATGATCCAGCGTCAGGTCAGGCCAGCCACACAAAATTAAGCGAGCGGTTCTGCTGTGGCCGCCGAAGGCGACATGGCAGTCAACGTGTTAAGAGCCCCACACGCGCACCAAACGACCGACCGACCAATTCCTTGTGCAGTTTACACACGTCTCGACCGACTTAACTTAGCGATTGTGGAGCCTCCTTGTCACATTGAAAACGAACTGAGAAAATAACAATCTGGTTTACCATTTCGAGTACCTTGTTTCCCCCGCACATAGAGAACTGTGTTGGTTGTGTACTTGGCTGTCTGGTGGTAATACTCGACCGACCATCCAACGAGAAAAACTGCTGGATCGGTTGGCCAAGACGCCTGCACGTGTCCAGCATGTCGGTCTGCCGGTTGGTGCATGTGTAAGCCCCTTTGTATTTACCCTGCTGCATCGATGATTGGTGGATTGCAACGAATCAGCAGCCATCTATGGGAGACGGTGTTTTCCCGCTGCCTGTCACGGTTGGGAATCGTTAGTCGCGCAACGTTCGCGTCTGTTTGTATTGTGCTGCCGCCAGGAAGTTTGCTGTTCGTCCTCGTAAGTGTAGGCTTGTCCGTAATTTTGCGTTCCACATTCCTACT
Source organism: Schistocerca gregaria (assembly GCF_023897955.1). Classification (NCBI taxonomy): domain Eukaryota; kingdom Metazoa; phylum Arthropoda; class Insecta; order Orthoptera; family Acrididae; genus Schistocerca; species Schistocerca gregaria. Next base: position 102,931,455 of record NC_064920.1, read on the forward strand.
GCGATTCACTAATGCGGCTGTGTGTGTCATGGTGCTACAAAAGTGTCACAGTGTATGTGGTTTCCTAGCTTCTGCTGATTTACGGCGCTGTCAGACTATTACGTAGCGCCTATGTTGTCTCGCGTGTGCTTTTTGCGAAAACTGGCCAGAGCAGTGTTTAGATGGCCGCCCTATCAGTAAGCTATGTTACGTGCCTGTCGTGTGTGGGCCAGCTGGGATACCATCGGCAGAGCCTCGCAGATGTCAGACCCTGCGACTGCTGTGGGAGATGATCTGATGTATACCTGGCGGAGCACCCCCGGCTCTGTAACCTTCACATGAGGTATGCGATTCATCATTTGCCTTGAATATCTTATTCGTGCATTTGAATTATGTTTCCCCATCGTTGCATAGAGCTGAGACTGTACCGGCTGATAAGAAAATATGCCTCGGACTGGTCCAACTCTCATTCCGCCTATTACTAATATGTTATCTGCTAATAATTCGGTATGTAACGTAGTGTGTACCCTACTTGTACGTAACTTGACACAGAAAATGGCACACACACTTTTTGTACAACTCGACTTGGCCTGTTACGGTAGCTACAAACAACTTTTCCACCACACACTGTAAAATGCCACAACGTGCCCCAGATCGGTTGGGGGTAATGGTTGTCGGTTTACGTGGGTGGCTGGGGGAGGGGGGTCTTGTTTTATGATTATGTTGGAGAGGACCTATTTTGTTGCAGCTCTACTTGAGTTGTAATGTGTGACTGAGTTTCGTTTATTCTGTGGTTCTTATTTGTTGGCGGTTTTCTTTTTTTTTTGGGGGGGGGGGGTGTTTCGTAGGTTGTGGGTAGTTGGGGATCATTTTTTGTGTGGGTCACTGGAGTGGGCAACATAGTGTGAGGCGCCGAAATTTGATGGTGGTAGGTAGTTGTTTCCTTGTCTATTATTCGCGGATTATAATCTTTTATTGGGTTTTGAGGTATTTGTTTTATTTATCATATTTGGTATCGTCAGCTGTGGTTAACTATATAGGTTAAGGGAAGCATCCGATTCCAGTTGTTATTTTAGGTGTTCCTTTTGTGACTTCGATATTTGCTGTTGAGCTACATAGGTTAAGGGATGTGTCCGATTCCTATTTTTGCACTAGTAGGTGTTTTCTTTGGGGTTTCGACAGTTCCAGTTGAGCTACCTAGGTCAAGGGAAGTGACAGATTAGTGTAGATGTCGAGGGTGTAGCGGAACTTCGTAATTTTTTCGTGTGTTTTTTTTTTCAATTTTTTTGTGTTAGGTGTTGTGGGGTGGGGTCAAGCTAACTATAAACACAAGAAAACGCACACCACAATCCCAAATTTGCCGCAGTTTTCCCGTTTGTTTGATTATATTTTTGGAGGGAGATATTATTGTCGTCTCTATATGCATTTTCGTGTTTGTTGTCGTGTTTATACTGTGGCGTCATAGGCGCCATGCTGGAGGCATTGAGAATGGTCGTTTCCACCACATTGATGAAGTCATGGGTCAGAGCAGACGGCTGGAATCTGAAGCTTGTGTAATCCCAGTGTCTAACATTATATCTATAAATTGAAGGGGGAAGGTGTGGGATGGAGGGGTACAGAAGAGTTTACAGCGGATAGTGGTGTACACCTATTGTGCTTTGTTGAGGTTTGGTCTGTTTGGTAATTTTGGTTTAGAGCGAGGATCAATGAGACTTGGTGCCAAACGTTTACGCAGAATGGGATGATTTCACTGTACTCGATATTGTTTAAGAAAGCACTAACAATTTCTCCTCATATTCTCGTCGCTGGGTGGTTTGAGTGGGTGGGGGCTTCAATTACGTGTATTCTTCTGGCAATCAGAGCTTTCAGTTGAAACTTCTAGTCCGCGAGCATGCAATAATAATTAGCTTATTGAGATGCTATGAAGAGAGCTTTTGGGAAGGATTTTTGATGCCGAACTCCTATAATGTATGAAAAGATCATGCGTGTGTCTAAAAGTGAATTTGTTCCTGAAATAGTTTTGACTAGTGGGTTATCTGCGTATGTGTCTTTTGAAGATATTCGCTTTTTAGGTAAGTTTCACTGTTGCAGGAAGAGATGGGTTGTTAAAATCTTAGTATAGGTCGGTGGGGCGTGGAAGAGAGATGGGGGTGGAAATCAGGTAGCTGTAATTTTATTTTTTGGATGCAGTGCATGAATGGGAGGTGGGGGTAGTGGAGCTGAAGACAAGTCCTGTGGATTGCACTGCATACTAAGAATACCAAACTTAGGTTGCACTCTGCAGGTCATATAATACGAGCTTCTCATCAATGTTTTTATCGCACTTGACTCATGGATTTTAATGTTGCGTACTATTAAAACCACTAACTTCTCGCTGTGTCCCTCAGTTACATTCAGTTTTTTAATTATTCTGCATAACTTGTTTATTAGGTAGCTATAGTTTCGGCGTATGTCCCTATGGTTGCGTGACAAAATGAGGTACTTAAATTTGCCTTTGTGAATACGTCCATGGTAAAACAGACGCTTTTTACCAAAAAGCTCAGTATTTCAGCAGTTCCAATTTTAACAAAGCAAATTTTTAAAAATCTTCAATAATTTAACTATGTTATCCCTATATTCGCCTAGGATTGTGGGTGAAAATAATACGAATAAGATATCAATTGCACCAGTAATGCAAATGCAATGGTGAAAAAAATTACGCAACTCAAATATAATCAGTCCACACATAATTACAGATACGTCCAATCACATGAAAGGCTTGACAGAATTGTACGATCAGCCACACAATTAATTTTTATGTCACTGTTGCATCAATGATTCACTGTTCTTAGTGGTAGACGGTTACATACTGTAGACGGTTGAAAAAATTCTAGTCTTTCAAAATCGGAAGCGCATCAGTGACTTATCTATAACTTATTTATTCATTAATTATAACACATTCGGTGGCTAATTGTATCTAGTGGTAACGTGGGATGTTCAACTGTCGCTGTGCATTGTACGAATGTTGACTTGTTCAAAAAGCGGTTCCAAGTCTTCCAGTTGGGAGCTAGACGAATCCCGCACCACTACGTGCTGACAGGGTCCAGGGTTTTCATACACTCCAGCAGTTGGTAACACCGCTCCCTCGGCATCTCGCGGCATCCAGCTCCACGTGTGTTCTGACAGAAGTCACGGGCAAACATGAGACAAGAGGTGTAGCTGAGTGCGCGACATTCCTTAGGGTTCCAGCAAAGATATTTCAACCAAAGGGGTAGAACTACTAATCTGAGAGAGTTTGCGACGGTCTTGTACTGACGTCGTATGGTTTACGCATTCCGGTCTTACCTGTTACGTATTCAAATAAATATAAGTAACAAAAGCGGTATGTAAGACGTGAAATTTTCTTAAGAAACATAAAATCAGAAACATCGTGAAATCCTGTCCCATCCATACTGCACAGGTCATCCATGTATTGGATTCGCGTAACGTGTATAGAATGAAATATGTAAATGGGACAGCACTCTGCCGCTTTTCTGGTATTGTAAAAAGTGAAAGAAGATTGAAGTACATCACGTATTTGGGAAGCTTTTTATTGTTACAGTTGGTATTTAACAAAAGTGATCCCCGAGAAACTACTCCTTCATAATGACATCATTGGCGGTTGAAGTCAGAATCTCACTTTAAAAACGAAAATAGTGGTTAGCGCACATTTTAAAGTCAAAGACGCTCTACAGACATTCTCGAATATTGTAATGTGAGCCCGCCCAGTTAGCCATGTGGTCTAACGCACTGCTTTCCGGGCGCGAAAGCGTGCGGTCTCCGGTACGAATCCGCCCGGCGGATTAGTCTCGAAGTCCGGTGTTCCGTCTCGTCTGTTGATCTAAATGCGGTTTTCCATCTGCCACGGCCAATGGGGGTTGGTTCCCTTTACATCGCCTGAGTTGCACTATGTAGGCGATTGCTGCGCAAATATTGTCCACACACACACACACACACACACACACACACACACACACACACACACACACACACACACACACACACACCACCACCACCACCACCAAGCAAAAATTTGGGGCTCTTTAGTCTAGGGTGCGAGGGTCCACTATTGGCCGAACCACACCGTAACCCTGGTTTTGGGGTGGGTGCGGCGGTGGGATAACTGGACGGCTACAACCTATTGTGGGGTTGTGAATCACTGAGGGCTACGGCGAGGACGAAGACTCTACTTCGTTTCTAGGTCCCCAGTTCAGTTCAATACAATTGTAATGTGACGTAAGTATGGGTCATATGTCTCACTCCGAAAGTAGAATTAAGTGCTTTCCTTTGTCCCGCTCATTGTCGCCTTCTGTACAGTATTACGAAGTTACGTACCTCTTAAAATCTGTCATACATACTTCAATATCATCAGGATAGCTAAAGATAATTGCGACAGAAAAGAAAGTTCATTGTATCACTGACGCACTTCGTGTGTTCAATAATCTTCATTTATATGAGCGCACATTCTACATGGGCACGCGTATATAACATTCCTCATCTTTTATCAAGTCACTAGGTGGCCACTGTCTCAACTTACAGAATATAGCAACACATCAAGTACAGTGACATCAAGATAGCACGTATTCTAGTCGATCATTTGAGCGGGTTCTTAATGCTTAATGACACACAGACCTGATTGAAGATCTCTTACCATAGCTTGAAAACATACTTTCAAAATAAATATCAATGATGTCACATTATCTAGGTTTAACACAGCATATTCCTGATTTTTACCACTGAAATAATGTGTCAATACAGTCTCACTTTTATTTTGTGTCATTGTCACACTAATAGAATGCGTATTTCAACACGTAGCGATATTACCTAGTTTGGTACAAAGTGCGTGTGGACTTAGTGAACTTCTTTTCTGTGTTATCCTTACTTACACGAGTTCTCTCGAGTAATTATGGCTAACCTTATTCATGAAGAATGTCTGTGAACTGAACGACTTTCGTTTTCGCGACCTTCACCTCTTTTAATTATTTTACAATTTTTAGTGTAGTAGACTACTACGATTACATGTAACTTCACTACTGGACAAATTCCGTTTCATCTAGCGGATTCCCTTAGAAGGAATGGGTGATGTTCATTTCATGTCTGTGACGGCATGGGTACTTACCACATTAAAAACGAAGTATTCTAACAAACATGTGAATAACATTGCGCTGAGAGTAATTTGTTGGAAATGTGTGGTAATTAAGTCTTCTTGCAGCCATAGCATGAACGCGTGACTTAGTAGGTGGAAAACAAATCAAGTCAGCCAACAGCAGGAATACGGTACAAACTATTATATCGTCAATAAAAGAATTAGCAGCTTACTGTATGAAAGATAGGCTTATATGTGATTCGAAAATGTCCTCTGAGTAAGTTTTTGGTCGGCTGAAAATAATCTGTAGGCACTGAAACGGTGCAGGAAAAATAGTAATAACAACAGGATCGTTTCTTTTGGCTCAGGAACTGTGTTGTAGTCTGACAAACTGTCATAGTATGTGAAATACGACACCATCCGAGAATGTCGATGTGCACACCACGATTACTAAATCTATGTTCATTCACAATATTATGGGGAACCCTAGTCGATCTTTCATTTTCCAGGTTTGGGTTACAATCATATGTAGTACGACTGATGCATTTGTTCTTGACTGAACTTGTCGAAGTGTATATTCATCAATTAGTTCATAATGTATCTTAACTACCGTTAAAACCGATAGTGTTTGTCTCACAGGTAACTAATACAACTTAGAAAGACATAGGTGTTGAAACTATGTCCCGTTACTTAAAAATAAAATATGCGGTTCGTTTAAATTTGTAATGAACTCTCCTACTGCTCGGAAATTGGATTCTTGTGCACGTTATTAGGTCAGACAGATTAACTTCATGTTACGGTGTAGAGACATAACGATCGGAGGTGAAAATGTGCAATTACAAATAAGACACACAAAGTTAAAAACAATTTTTTTATTTAAATTAGTTACAAGTAATAAAACATAATAAAATGTTCAAAAAAATACAATAAAACGTATCATAAAATGTACAATAAAATATAACAATGTGTAATAAAACGTAAATATAAACTGAGATCAGAGGTGGAGATCTTGTCACATCAGCTCCGGTGAGGCTCCGTCAAGAGGAAAAATTCCAGGCATCTGAAACATCGAAAGGGGGCGTATGAGTAATTTTCTTGTTACAGCTCATCATGAAACTTAGGCACGCCCGCTGAGCAAAACACTGTCTCATACCGAAAAGTAAACGCTTGACACATTCTATAAACCGATGATCCCTCAGCGCCTACTGTTTTTAGTTATACTTAATTACGTGGATCGGAAGCTGTAGCTGGAATTCAGCAGCTCATGCTAAATTTTCAGTCGAAGCATTTATCATCAAATTGGCAATCATCGAAAACAGAAGCTTTGATGCAGGGGGAAAGTGGGCAACAACAAAGTAAACTGGGAGAGCCCACGCAACACACGAACGCGGACGTAGTAGTGAAAATTTCATGCATCAATTCTCACATGAGAATGGAGACAGATCGTAGCTTTGAGCATCATTAGTGTGGACATATGCTGCGGGAAAATACGTACAACCCAAGGTGAACACACGAAAACGCGGGTCAACCAAACGCCGTAGAATTTAATTCCCAATTTAATAACGAAACAGAAACGTAAACAGCAACTTACGGATTATCCACGGGGAGCTTTTTACATAAAAGAAATCAAAGAACGATGGTGAGCATCGAAGTGCAGCCGGTGTGCCTCACTCAGACGTCAGGTCGGGTCCTGAGACAGCCGCAGCATGATTTAGTCCTGCAAGCCAGGGCTACCCATGATAGCTAAAGAAACTTCACAACGAGAGTTATTAGCACCAACGCCTCAATTGCAATTTTGCTGCTTTTAAGCGAAAATGTCAGGCTTGAGGCAACACACTGTGAATTACTCTGGTTAGCATGTCACGCGCGTGTTAAATTAGGTGATGTGAACGTTAATAGGACCGGCGACATACTGCTCGTGGATAGGTACCACCACAAGGACAAAGCGCTGACACCGAACGGTCCTTTTCACACGAACAAGAACCAGTAATTGTCAGTTCGTATGTTAATTCAGACGTCCCCGTGAAGTTCAAGCTCTGTTAGATGACCTAGGGCAACTAGTAGACCACGCAGCACAATGTCGCCCCCAGAGACTTTGCGACTATTAAAAGCCGATTGAAGGTGGACGTCAACGGAACGCCATGTAACCGTCAAATAATGATGCGGCAAGATGACGCCATTTCACGTACCATAGTGTTGGTGATAAGTAATACGGTATCATCCATGACACAAAAAGTCTAACTATATTACCAGAATTAGGGACAACCGATGACAAAGTTTACTTGTGCCAAAGTAGAAAAACTGGTTAATTATATTCTTTAAAAAGTCTACCATACGAACTGCTGAGAAGTGAAACAATTGCAAAAACAACGTGCAAGCATTTCAAAATATCGATATTTTTGTTAGAGAGATAATATATACATCCAAATGGGTTTAACAGCGTTCACAAGTCAGTATATGCAACATGTTTAGCTTAACATCTCGGGAATTCTTTTTTCAGCGAATGCCAAGTAACGTCAGAAGCAACTCCATATTTATCCTAAAACAGGACTGATTTTTTTCACTGTTGACAAGAGATCATTTAACGAAAAATGTTATTAGTAATGCCTAACATTATCAATAATGGAGGAAGCGCCCCTTGCGTAGTTTATTAAAGCAAAACAAAATATAAAAATCCTTCAATGCCTAGACGGGGTTTACGTAACTTAGATGGCTATGTAGTTTCCGTTGTAACAATCATATTCGGATCAAATTTTGTATCTATGGGATTCTACAGCCTCCAGATGTTAGATAAACATAGTTTGTGGTAGACTGTAATGTGATTTTTGTTTAATCGTGCGAGTAGCTAATTTCGAGTACCTGCGTTGTGGAGCCGCTGTAAAACCATCGTGGAAAAGCGCTACATTGTCTGCGTACGTCACGATGTATAAATACCACTTTCCACACCACACGTTAAGGTAAAACGTTAGTGCTTAAATTCCTTACAACAACATGGTAACTGCTTGCAGCTGCTAATTGCCATGTAATTTTAATAAATTTGAGCAGTAATGTTTTACCTTAATGTGAGGTGTGTGAAATGGTATTTATACATGACGATGTATGTAGACAATGTAGTGCTATTCCGTGTTTGTTTATACGTGCCTAACAATAAGTAGCGGAATTAAGCTAGTCGCACGTTCAAATAATATATCACATCACAGCGTACTGGAGAGAATATTTACAATATTCAGATCACTCGCGTACGAGATAGGGTTGAACATGAGCTGAATACAACACTATTAGACATCAGGGTGTCACGTGCCTCAACTTAAACGGCACAAAATTTTTTACAAACTCAGCATGCTGGTTGATATATCAGTGTGATTTATAACATATTAAATGGTCACCAATTTATAATGTAACTCGTCGGCGACGAAATAAAATGCAGATAGGTACTGCCGGTCTGACCTCACTAAACTGCATTCGAAGTCAAAACGTAATTACGCTAACGATTGCTGCGATTTTTACTGATACAGCCGGTTGATTAGATCTGGGCCTCGTGAGAGCATTATGTACAGCTTGGGTAAGTGGTATTGTTGCTAGTGCTTCCAATTTTTTTCTAATTCTAGCTGCTTCCTAGACGAACATATGCCACAGCATTATGTTTACTACTGGTACATGAAGTTCATATTCAATCAGCATTTTGTGTAAGCATGATCTGAAAACGGTTGTTACTAGACACTGAAACTACGTAGTCATCTTCACTCTCATACTTCAATGCGGTGTAGGTATGAAGGATTTTATAATTTTTTTTTTTAATTTTAAGAAAAATGTTTCATGAAGTTAATTTTATTAACCCTCAGAGTTCGCTGCGCCCTGCTCCAGGTATTGAAATCGTTTTGTATTTCGCAAATTTTACACCTTCGCAGAAAAGCATCCGTAGCAAAAGTACTATAGTCCTCCAAAATCATCTGAAACTGTGATGGAAACTAAGCAAACAAGACAAAGAGTAAGAACACGGAGGCATAATCATCTACTGTAGAATGACTGGCGACGCTACAGACACTCCGCCGCCCTTCCCATCCGCCCCTCACCCTCGAAGTACGACAAAACGTTATTCCTGAGAAACCCTGCGTTTGACGTCCCGTTTCGTCTATGGCCTTCGTGAGTCAACGCTACCGGCTAAAATTTGTATTTAGAGTGTTTCGACGTTCCGTAGCTTAAAATGTAAAGCGACCGTTAATCTACCGAGCCGGTCCCAACAGCACCTCAGTAAGGAGACTCCACGTCTTGCAAAAATTTCACTGTCGCGTTTCGCGGACGGTGTGTCATTAGAATATCAGGAACAAGCACAACACGAAGAAACGTCTCTACTTAGCAGCAACTGATATAGTTATTAGTACTTGGAGTTCAGGGTGAGGCCAGTTAATGGGATAAATGGCCTGACTGCACAAAAACGTGGATTAACTTAGTAGGGCTGATAAATGAAGTTTGTGACTTTGTGATGTTCTCACACTAATTTGTACCTTGCAAATGGCAAAAGAAACGTAGTCTGAGTTAATGGATTAGCACAAGTGTCACACGAATTAAAGTTTTCTTTCATGTGGTCCATTAAAAATGGATGGTAAGAGGGGCAGGATGAGCATTTGCTACCTGTTAAAATTGACCATCGCAGTTGTGTTCATAACAATGGTGACACTGCGTTGATGTGGGACAGAGTGAGAAGAAAAAGTGATTGGTGAAACTGTGTGATTATAAATACGTTGGGTATATAAAACGAAAGATGATGACAGTGCAGCCACAGCAAGAGAACAGTACGTGTGGAAACGGACACAGCGCTACGCTAGCAGCAGAGCCAAATGCAGCGAGAGCCTCACCTGGCGCCCTGGTACAGCCAGTGTGGGCTCCTCTCCCAGCTACCACCACCCTTCCTCTGGGAGGAGAGCCCCGGCAGCAGACTCGCTGGCCGCGTCCTCGTCTGGCAGCAAGACGGGGACGCAGCCGCAGTCGCCACCCGGGCATTCACTCGCCAGGTGGCCCCAGCTGCGTCACCTGCTGACGAGCGACGCGACGGACTCGTCATCGTCGTCGTCGGGCAGGCAGACCTCGACGAAAGGGCAGTCGTCGCGGCGGCAGTCCCTGGCCAGGTGCCCCCACGGCTCCTCCTCCCCGCAGCTCTGCTCGGCGTCGGCCCAGTAGGCGCGGAACTCGCGCCGCCGCCACTCGGGCACGGCCTCCGGCACGTACTCCTCCACCTGCTGGCGCCGCGGGTCGTAGGCAGGGCTGCTGTCCTGCCGCACCACTGCCGCCCCGGCCTCCCCTTCGGCACTCCTACACTCGGTTGGGTGAGGCCGCTTGTCCGCCCTCCGAGTGACCTTCCTCTTTGGCTCTTCGCCTTCCGAGGCCTCTGCAGTGCGTTGCCGCTTCGACGCCTTCCTGTCGAAGGTGTCCCGAACGGAATTTTTGTCTGGTCGGGGTCCCATTGTATCCTGTAGAATGAAAAACAAGATCAGTTGAACATAATCAACAAAAAGTAGCATAGACCTATCACAACTTTAAAGCATAGAGTAAATTCCACTACAAGTAGCCGCATCTCGTGGTCGTGCGTAGCGTTCTCGCTTCCCAGCATGGGTTTCGGGTTCGATTCCCGGCAGGGTCAGTGATTTTCTCTGCCTCCTGATGGCTGGGTGTTGTGTGATGTCCTTAGGTTGGTTATGTTTAAGTAGTTCTAAGTTCTAGGGAACTGATGACCTCAGATGTCAAGTCCCATAGTGCTCAGAACCATTTGAACCACTAGAAGTAAAATGTAATTAACTCCACAGTGATATGCGTACCTTAATGCGTACAACCGTTGTTCCTGCTTACTGACACAGAATCCACGAAATCGGCCATCACTGTAGTTGAAGTTAATGATGAGAGTCTGAAGAGACTTGTCATTGTAGCTCAGAATGATACATTTTTACCTTAACGAAGATAAAGTATATGACCTTCTGTTCGCAGCTACACACAAGAATTGCAGCGTGAGAGTACACCAGCACGCCACTCCAGACCAAATACAGAACTGCGCAGTTCAATATTAAACAGTAGATTCACAGCGTCATTCTTTTGTGACCCCAATAACGGAGTACTGCGGTACTGCCACTGCACTTGTCCAAGAAATTTGAAAATACTCCTCACAGACCGCACATTCTAAATAATAGTTGAATTTTTTACATAGGTTGCTGGGCTTCAAAACCATTTGAAAAAGAAATTCTCTTAAAGTTAAGAGAAATATCGCTTTCGACCAAGTCTAAGAATCAGTGGCACTATACATAGATCATCATCAAATTACTGGTAGCACCTTTGCACACATGCAGAAATGAGATCTGCACAGTCACTAATAAAGACCAAACAAGGACGAGATAAGCTAAAATGAAATATTTAAGGAAAGTAAAAGGATTTGCTCTGAGAGATAAAATAAATAATTCTAAAACGTATAAAGAATTAAATACATTCTGCATTGATGAAAGAATAGAATTCTGTCTGACAAAACGGAAGAAGCTTAGTGAAAGAGAAAGGGCTGAAAGAATAGTCACATATATAATAGGCCGTGCATACTTAAAGAAAGACGGATGCAGGAAGACAGGTAAAAGGTCGATTTCACGAGGACGAACCAGGCTGTAAGTTTACTGTATTAAGCCGAAAATAACTGACCAGGTAGCAGCTAGCGACAACAGATTTATACAAGCTCATCCAGGGCCCATGGAGCGTAACACCCCACGAAGATAAAAATTATTGTAATGACGAATTCCTTTACTTCTATGAAATTGCAAGTACAGACACAGTACGTGAAGTACATAACAAAATTGAAAAACAGTGCGATATGGAATAAAGTGCGTGTGGAATTAAAGGAAACTACCAAATGAAAACAATTCAGTACCAAACAAAGGGTATGAGGGTTACATAGTGGCACGAATTGAAAATATACAGGATATTTCCAATCGCGAGAATAGACGTAGAAACTACACTTATCAAGCGTAAATAAGCTGACAGTTCGTAGAGGTAATGCAAATTGTACTTCGCAACTGAGAGACATAAAACGAGCTTTGGCTGTATAGCCTGTACTGAAACACTGACACTGCACAGCAAAGACGAATGTCGCTGAATACTGAACAAAGCAGTAAATGTTGTACATACATAATTATAACGGAAATTTCAGAGTTACAAAAGAAAGAAGAAGAACGCTATATTTGCAAGAAATGGCAGCAAGTCAGGGGAACGGGAGAGAGTACATAGACGCAGGAACGAAATGACGGAGTAACAAATACTAAAAAGGCCAACAAGCAAAAACCCAACATGACAGTCTTCATACATCGGCAAATTTGTATTACGAGATAGCAGACAAGATGAAAGCTCCTGTGAATCAAACGGAGAACGGTAAAGACTCCACATCGTCACATTACTTCGAATAAATACGATCTTTAAATTACGAACACATGTAGTTAATCAGGATATCGGAACCTAGTGTTTTACCACACAACTTACAAGCATCCTAATACGACGCACGTGAGTTATGAGAGATACACGGAGGTGGATTCGAACGAGTATGAACAAAAGTAACAGTATATCAGACAATCAGCAGAAGAAAGCAAAAAATCAAGACATGAGCTGACGCTCTACTGGCGTGCTTTCCTTGCACGGCTTGCTGAATAGCATAAGCAAAAATATACTGTTCCTGTGGGTTAGAAAGGAAACAAAATCTCACCTATATCAAACGGCCTGGCAGCATGTCAGACCAACGCGAGAGCTTTGGTGGTCGAACTTGGATGATGGTGGTCACGGGGGGACAAGTGGAGGAAGACAGGAGGTACCTCCCCAACACACAGATAAGAAAACGTGCGGTCATTCAGTGGTAGCGCTGAGCAGTAGAAAATTAATGATGCCCTTGCATTTAAAGGTCGTGCACGTAAGTAACTGCAACGGGCCTTTCCCAACATAATTTCGCAATGCATTTTCGTTTTATCAAAATTTATATAAACGTAGATGTGTCCATGTCTCCAAGACTCGGCCAAGTTCTCATCCAATTTTCAGCTCAGTCTTTCACAATTTACCTGAATCATACCATCCAATGCTGAGATGCACACTCCTCTCCCATTTCTCGCAGCTCAGCATCTCCTCACGGCACAATCTCTCTAGTTTGCAGTTTTAAATGGTCTTTTCAAATTCTTTATTCTCATTGCCACATAATTGGGGCAATCGACTGGTATTACGTATCGTAGTATAACTACCATTCTCAAATTCGTAAGTGGGAAGTCATTTCACATACAAACTAAACCTTGTCTTACGATGTACCACAGGTGTGCGCTGCAGCTGAGTTACTGCTATATACTGTGTGGACGTTGTAATACTGCAGGCATTGTTTGTGGCTATCTGCTTTCTGACGTCTAGTACCGTTTGCTAATTTTCTTTGTTGCGTAGCAATTTGTCGAGACTATAGAACAAATGTCGAAGTGCTGCTTGTTTCTGTGGATGGTTCGATGACTTGTTGATGACAAGGTTAGTTATTGTGGATTTACAGGAATTTTAGAATATGTTCTTTTTTGTTGATGTATCTAGAAAATTACTGTGATGATTATGTTCTGTTTCAATTGTAAATTTTCTCTTTATGTACGTTGTTAAAGGTCAGTAAGAGGTTTTCCAATTTCTGTTCGTGATTCATATCTTAGGTAGACGATGTCACCCATGTATCTGAACCAGTACAATACATTGTACTAGTTTGCAACTATTTTTGTGAAAATCATCTACTTCCGATGCTTCACAAAAAATATTTACTAAAGTGCCTGGAATGGGGTGTTCTTGGTAAGCTACCCTCTTATAAATAAAATTCTCTTCTCAACTAGAAGCAATATTGTTCTGTAATAAGCATTACTGAAGTTAGTATTTCATTAATCTGCTTACCAGAGAGCTGACCACAAACAATAATCTAAATACACAGTCAACTCAATGGTGACCAGATTGATAAAATACTAATTTCAGTAATGCTTACTACACAATAAAGCTGCTTCCAGTTAAACAGTGAACTTCATATAAAACTGAGATATTTTGCCAATGGGATCAACTGTTTCAAGACACTTACTAAATACATTTTAAAACTAATGTTTGACAGATAATTTTCATAAATGTAGTTGCAAAATAATAAACCATATTGTACTATTGGATATATAGAACACCATCCTCTTTCTAAGTGACGAAATACAGACCTAAATTGAAAAACTACTTGCTGCCATTTAGGAGTTATAAAAAAGATCAATTTATAGTTGAAAAATAACATGATAGTCAAATTAACTTTCAAGATACAATAGTCAAAAAACAAGTGCATATTCTAATTTACTATAAACCCACAGGAACTGATAAAACCATGCACCACTCCTCCAACTACAGAAACCAAGCAGCACTTTGACACATGATACATAGATTCATCGCAGGGCCAGTCAAATAAGGTAATTTACAAAAATGAAACCATAAAGCAGATAGCCAACAACAATGTATGGAACAGTAACAGTCACAAAGCTGAACAACCAAATAAAAAGAACAGAAAAATTAAACAAAAGAATCACCTCTCACTCCCATACAAACTGAACAACATAACTCCACTGAACAATCAGTAAAATACAAGAGAAGACCAAGAAGGTATACAATATTTTAGAAACACAAACTCGCACACAAATTTACCAAAACACAAGGTGTAAGCAAAGCATACAGAGTAGATAATTCCATCAAAAAATACATTCCAAAACTGACAAGATCCCCAAGTTCACACATGCAAGCATAACTATACTAAATACAATGGAATTTAGGTAATGGCAGATATGTTGTGCAAACAAGTCGACCTAAAAAGTTACATGCCAGATACAAGGACCACCTGAAAGTATGAAACAAAGCAGTCACATGTACGGAGTATCACAGACATAATAATCACAAGCCAACATCCATAAAAGTCAGAATAACCAATAAGACACCTATACTTGCAAGATAATTAACTCATAGAAAAAACATAAACAAAAAGAAAATCCCATTTGAGTGATCAAGTGTACATGACAAACAACTTAAAATTTACTTACAGTAATAGACAAATTAGTACAATACTGTTCAAAGGGATGATCATGAGAATGCCACACAACGTCTTTCGTGTTTTCTACGTGCACCCCCCCCCCCCCCCCAGTAACTTCTAAATCATAAAAATATAGTCATCCAAATACCGTACCTGAAACCGTTTATCAATTCTTTCAGGTTGAGTTCCGCAGTTCGTTCAATAATCCGGAGAGAACAGAAATGAAAAGTAATAAGCCTAAATTTGCCTTGTGTACTTCGTTATGTTTGCACCATTAATGTAAACAATTAATAACACGAAATTACTTCGACTTCTGATCGATAGAATAGTTTTGGAATGGACACACAAATATTACTTAAGCAGCAAACTAGAAAAAGGCTTATTTTCGTTATATCAATAAAGACTAAATGTCAGTCAGACGTAGTATGCACTCTTCCACTCACACGTGCAATACAGAATACTGTTGTGGGAAAATGCACCAGTCAGCTTACATTCGTGACTGGCAGACGAAAGTCATTAAATGTACTCTGGCTCTGCCTCCTAGAGAGACATACAGAAGTCAGATCAGAACGCTTAAATATTTTGATATTCCCCAGCGTTTACATCTAGGTGCCTAATTTATGCTAAAGAAAACGTAATCAAATGTAGTCTCCGAAATAAAGCTCATTTACCCCCTGCAAAACACACACACACACACACACACACACACACACACACACACACACACACACCATAAAACATGAACCAAAATTCTTCAAAAAAAAAAAAATAATTCAGAAACAGCTCATTTGATTCCCTTAGACAAATTGAAGGAAGTTTTAGGAACTTTGTTGAAAGAGCGAAAATTTATGGAGAATGAAGTTCATGAACTGTAGCTGTATGTGTCAATAAAATTTGATGTTACGATTATACAATTAGACTTACGTGAGACTTGCTGCAGCTAGCCATTAGTAATTGTACATTATGAACGTATGTAATGATGTATATACAAGTAACTAGTAAGCAATGTATATATAAACAAGTATTCCGATAACTATGTATCTCCGTGTTAACACGTGTATTTTCAACTTGCACTGTAATCTATTATGAGCATTAATTTACTCTAAACGTCTTTGTATATAAAGCTGATATACCGTTTGTAACAGACTATTCTTACATGTTGACAAGGCTAGTTGTATCGAAACATTCTGAATGGCTAATAAGAAACGTTCTAAAGTTTCTAAGACACTAAGTGAACACGAAGTTGCGACTGATATCACTCACAGATCTCGTAAGAAAGATCTGCAGTTAGTGGGAGACCTTTATTGGCGTTCCACAATTATTATTCTACGAATTGTAAGAAAACTGTTTAACAAATACGCCGTGACGTGAAAATGCTTCCATGTTATATGAGTGAAGTGATAGTGTGACCTCTAACTTATGATCAGATGAGGGGAAACGTTTATTACGATGTTGACTGTCATGTAATTGACGAGTATCGCTTATAAAAATGAAACGTTGGTAGTCGATATGAAATCGATTGAAGATGCCTTAATGTGAAAGACAAACGTGCCTGGACTTCATAAAGTAAATTACTGGGAGAAAACTGACGATTAATAAATAAAACAAATATCTACAAACGTGCAAGGAAATACGGACAGCAAACAGGAGATGAGGATTAGTATCTGACTTAAACCGAGCACACAGTAACTGTAATCCTTTCCAAACAATGTATTAGAATAACTTACATGATGACGAGCCGAATTTGTGGTAAAAAGTTGTATGTTAAGTAACGGCTTGGCAAGGTCATTAGAAGAAAAAAAAATTAAAATACCATACCGTTCTTGCAAGTAGCTGAGATGCAGAAAACCAAAGCATAATGCATTTTATAGTAAGCAAATCGCGGGAACATTAATAAAGGACTCGACATAAGCAGAACAACTGAAATAAATTGTACTAAAAGTAAGATAATTTTCTAATTGCAAAAAAAACAGTAGTTTACTTGGGATAGGCTGATGGTAAGAAAAAAAATGCGGGAGCGATTTTGTGATGAAACTGAACCATTCTGTTTCCGAAAGCAGTAAATACTAAGACACACTGCTCATATACGAAAAAACATTGCGAGTAAATTTATAACGTGTAACACAGAAGAAATGGAGCTAAACGAAATGAAACAAAACATACCATACAAAATTCTTTCCAAGATTCGAATACAAGAGTGAGAGAGTTTTGAGAGACCCACCGAACAAAACATATCAAGGAAAGACAACATGGGCAAAATGATTATTTCTCGTTATTTTTCAGAGTATTCTCCGTCGCGTCATGGATTGTGCTAGAGAACGCCACACTGATAAATTCAAGATTTCAGTGGCACGTCACTACAGCATTTAGCTCACTATATTTGCAGGTCTAAAATAACAATGAAACCACAAAGACGTGTACCATATTTTTAACTCATTGACTGGCGTCTGCTAGAGCAGTCTGCCGATGAAACATCCATCACTTTGTTTGCGGCGATCACCGTATTAACGAAAAGAAACCAGAAACGTAATATTGACGATAAGTTTACGGGTTTCCAGTCGGGCGGTAGTGTTAAAATCTCGACGTTCCGAAAAGCCGTAGTACTTAATTTCTTCTGGCGAAGTGAATTTGTCAGAAGATCAGCACGGCACTCTTCGAAACGTCACAGTATTTTAACACTGCCGCGCTAGGGAAGTAGACATTCACAAGCAAAAGCTTAAAATGTTTTGCTTTCCATCGTACATGACGACTGGATTGCAGACATGTGACTGTAATTGCAATATTGGCTTTTATAGTGTACCTTACAAGGTTTGGAAAGTGGCAGTCGCGATATCGATTACGCAAAAAAATAAACTGGAAAGACCACTGTAACCAGACACTATTTTAATAATAGATAAAAATCGTATTTACAGGTAGGGACGGTAATAGCTTCACATTTCAGGAGACTTACAGTAAACGACGAGTGACTTGTTGACCACAAGATAGCCGCTAAAGCACTCACATACACGTACAATCAGAGGACAAGGCGCCAGCACAAAAGAGCTCCTCACCTGTAGTGTCTTCCTCAGCAGCAGCAACAACAACAACAACAAGAATAGTGGAGGTGTTGCCAGCGTGAGATCAAGCAGCAGACTAAAGGCTGGAAGCTGCGCTTCGTCACCCTGTCATCTCACTCCCTCCCACCCTCCCGCCCTCTCCCCCCTCTCCAACACTCCACAGCTGCAGCCTTATCTGCCCTACCACAGCGGTACCGGTTTTCCCTGGGATTCTATTTTTGCCCGATACATAGATGTGAAAGATGTCTTTTTTTCACGGACCTACGGTTTGTTGCATGGACAATATTATTTTGCTCGTCGAAGATTTTTTTTTCACAGTCAATTTTCAGCTAAATAATTTGCTAGTGTAATATTTGCGAACCTTACCCCGAGATCTCCTCAACACAGCCGCAATTTCTGATTTCACTAACAGTTCTTAACTGCCACATAACTCACATGCTACTAGAGTAGAAACATAGCAAGTAGATACTGATAACGAAACTGAATGCGAATATTAAAAATTTCAATGTCATTGGTACGTGGTTGCAAAATCGCTACATCTTATCGTGTTCGGACGCAAGTGTGTGCCTATCTTTTGCTTCCACAGTGTGAAACCCAACTGCACCAAATAACGTATTAAAACTGAAACACTAACAGTCAGTAATGAGATGATGTATCTATTACGCATATAATACGGACATGAGGGGTTTGTTCAATTCTTGTAACAATAACACTTTCCTTCTAATTCTACTCTGCCTTTTTGTTCACTTAGTTGTTGAGTGCAGATAGACGGGGGATAAATACGAAAACGAGAGAGTTACATACAAGTAAGTATATTGTTCATTATTTGAGAAGCAATTACTGTAACTCTAAACTCATTTATCCCACTGTGTAATAAGACGGTCAATGCCTTCACTGAAAAATTTCTGCTGTTGCGCATTTAAACATAAACAAAAAACAATCGCATCTACAGGTAGGGACGGTAACAGCTTCACATTTCAGGAGAATGACTGTAAACGAGTGACTCGTTGACTACAAAACAGCCGGTAAAGCACCTGGCACCTTCTCTTCCGAAGCAGATTTACGGTCCGGATGTCTTTATTTAGCGCTATGAAAACATAGAAAGCTTATAGACAGATGCTGGTATTATGTGGATCACGTGAAATGGCATCCCAGGGAAACTTCTGCAGCATAACCGAAACAGGAACCCCTAGTTCCGGGAAAGCCATGACCATCCCTCTCTTTAACTGCAAAGGTCAGCTGGTCATCGTATAGTACAGAATTGTATTGTTTTATTGATTCTATTCATAACTTTTCTGCATAGATACAAACTGATATCGGAAAAGTCTGTATTAGGAAAAAATAAGACAAGAGAATATGAATTAATTTGATTGTTGTAAACTTCATCTATTACAAAACATACTACAAATAGCAGTAAGAAAATTGTTAATTAAAGCTCTTACACTTAGTCTTTTTAAACTCAAACTGTGATTGAACATTAAAAATGCACTTCATGGATACTCTTAATAAGGACACAAAAAAAGCAATAGTATGTTCACCATCCTTACCCCCCATTGTGTGATCAGTTTACATCATCTCTTTTTGCACAAAACATACCATCCTACGCCACATCGTCATACTTTGCTCATTTAAAGCAATTAATGCAGTTAAAAAAGTTCATACATTTTGCATAGTGTTTTTTGACTATAGTTTAGAGCTGCAGCTTCCTGGTTGAGAGATACCTACAATTTATATGATACCATGAAGAAAATGTGTTGTGTGATGAAATACTTCTCCATGCTGACAAATATTTATCTATACTGTACAGTCAATTTCCGAGGAGATATTGTCGACAGATCCTTGAATTTTGCAGTCTGTTTCCCTGTTTCACACTTAACACAATCTACGCATATTTTTCGTTATCACTATTTACTACAATAAAATGTACACACACGGGTTTTCAGTTCTGGTTGGCTAATAAAGAACTTTTGTCACTCGATTGCCCCCCCCCCCCCGCCGAAATTTACGCCTATCGTGGTAGGGTTCCCTGCTTCGGCCGAGTACACATTTTTTTGTTTGCTTTAATATGCAGCCTTAAAGAATTTTTGTGTAGTAACGATGTTCAGTTTCTTACCCCTCCTGGATACATCTCAGATTCTCCTGGATTCATATTCCAAGAAACTTCGTAGCATTTACGTTTTCCCAGTTTCTGGTGAATAACTCTATAGGTGGGGCTAATGGGTTCTTACTCTTTACTGTGTGTAGATTTATAGTAACTGTTTTTTTGTATTTATCATTTTTATTGTTTTCAAGAGAGGCAGTATTCAGTGTCTGAGGTTCATATTTCGATCTTATTCCCCAACTCTTTTTTAGTGTTTCCGTTACCTAACACATTTGTGATGTCATCACATTTAATATACCTATGATGAGGGCTTGTGGTTCGAGGTCATTTGGTAGATCAAAAACAAAACAGTCCATACTGTGAAGTCTTAAAATACATCGCACTTACTACAAAGTTTTTTTTGAGTGAAACGTCTTCATGCAGTCAGCTTTTTGAACTCCCAAGTTCAACTGCTTGCTCTCTGCTTTGTAGGTATGATATTTACCAGTCATGAGCTGGTGCCCTAATACGTACACTCTCCATTTCATTAACTAGAAGTTGTGGCTAGTGACACTAAATGCCTTCGAGAGCTCTAGAAAAATTCAAGAAATACGTTCTTTGCCAATTGAATTTAAAGCTTCATTAAGGAATGCAAAGACGCACTCTCAGTAGAGTTGGATTTATGAAAGCCATGCGAAGAGTTTGAGAAACAGTTATTATTTATACCAAGTTTATTAATCTCGTATGGTAGAAATTTCTGTTGTTTTCGCAAACCCAGACAGGAGTGATAGGGACTGTAGTTGGATGCATTTGTTTTTATCCCCCGTTTGTAGAGAGGTTTTTCTATGGCTCTTTTGCAATTTTTTGAGCGCTCCCTCAAAGAGCGACCAGTTGCCGAAGTCAACCAGAGGCTACACTGTGAAGGGACCATTTTTTAATATAATTTAATTTATACTGCCAACATCAAGGGAGTGTCTTGATCTGAGTTCCTTGATCGTGTCCAGCATTTGCTTCTCACTAGTTGGGTGTAGAAAGAGAGTCATACTAGACCTATATCTGAACTGGATTCATTACGGCACATTGTGAGTCTTGCTGTATCAGGTTTTCTGCTACAAGTGTGATTTCTGAATTAAATTTTTTTGCAGTTGTTCTGGGGTCTCATAATACAGCTGAACTTACTGAGAAGTGAACAGTTTTAGCTTCTGGATGTTCTACTGCTGTTTCCTTCCTACGGTTTTCCACATGTCTTTCATTTTCAGATTTTCCTAAATTTGTCTGTTATTTGCTATTGTTTTTGCCTGTTTTATGTCCCAGCTGAGGATTTTGTTATAGGACTTAAAATACATATAAACTACGGAGATGTTCTGTTTGGACATTTTGTGTAATAAACCTCTTTCTTTTGTAAATACTTGTATTCAGCTGGTGATCAAATCGTTTTTACAGTTTGCTTTTGTATTTTCTTCTCCTGATATCTCTTCGTCTTTACCTTCAACTATTACTTCAGGAATATGTAATATTTCAAAGTGTGTATTTTTCCTTACATGTACACAATTACCACCATGTTCGTAATTCTACAAAAATAACCATGTAGTGCATAATTTGGAAAATCCATTATCTCAAGTTCTTCCTCATCAAGGAAATGTTCTGTTTGACATATTAATGACGTAGTTTTTAATTTATTTTCTAGTAGAACCTGAATATCATCTTGTTTTCTTGTTAGTAACTGCACATTCTCATGAAACAGAAACAAATTTCAGATTTAAGTTTGAACTCTGAAACGTATTTGCTTTGGGCGAAGCACTGAGCTTATACTATATCCATGGGTTTTTGCCATAGGTTGATACTATATCCATGGGTTTTTGCCATAGGTTGATACTATATCCATGGGTTTTTGCCATAGGTTGATACTATATCCATGGGTTTTTTGTCATGGCTTGACACTTGAAATCGTGGCTGCGTGCTGCAGGGCTACGTTTGCTGGGAGATGATATTGTAGTCTTGTGGAGGACTGGAGATATTCTCTCAGATCCTCCCAGGGAACTCACCATTCTTTGCCGAGTTTGTGCTTGGCTATCACGAGGCCCCAGCCCTTGCAGTAATTTTCCATTCCAATGCTGCATGTCTATCCTCTTGCTATTCTTTTTTCCCTACCTTGGTGAACATGTCTGAGGAATTCTTGGGAAAGTTCTGCATTCTGTTTGTGACATAAAATGTCTCACCCTTGTATTCAGCTTCCTTTACGTTTCTTTGTCTCCCTTCTCCTCTTGTTCCTCCGCTTCAGCGTCTGAGGATCCTCCTTCATCCTCCATGTGCGCTCCTGAAGGCCATCCCACGTGTCTGACACATTAGAGGTGACTGGGTAACGGGTAATTACCAGCCCTGGGTCGACAGGTAAGACCTTCACGTACCTCTGGTACAATCCAGGACCAGAAAGAGGTGATTTCTTGAGCTGCAACCATCCCAAATTGCAGATTGGTTCCTATGTCAGGTTTTCTGGAGCTGTAACCTGAGGTATGTACCAGAACATAAGGTGGGTGTGCCCCCATTGTGAAGGGAGCCCAGGTGGAAGGAGTGCGCCATGGGAGATCATGGGCATCAGGGGATTTTCTCGTGATAAGTCAAATCATCTCCCAATGCAATGTCTACCAAATGTAAACGTAATGAGGCTACTCATTCAAAGACTCTTCCTACTGCACCATGATTCCTTGTGGTCTCACATACTGATGACTGTTAGCCCTTCACAAGGGTCAATCCGTTTATTATTCACAAAGGGGTTGATGCTGTTGCCGGCACTGTGACATCCTGCTCTCATGTACAGAATGGCATATTGCTTTTGGAACTCAAAAGCAACAATTGCTTGCTGCCTCGCTTCTTCATGGCTACCCTGTTCCAGCCATACATTCGCAACCAGATGCACTTCTACCAATGTCATCGTTTCAACCACGCTAGAACATCTTGAGGACACCCAGCGAAATGTGTAACATGTTGTATGGATGCCCACAAAGGCGATTGTCTGCCTTGTTCTCCCAGTTGTATCGAATGCAATGGCAGCAACGCCTCCTCCTCTCGGGACTGTGCCATACATCTTTGATGAGTGGGCTGTCCAAGAAATCCAGGTAAAGGAAATAGTGCATTACACAGTCACTCGCAAGCTACTGGCTAGTCACAAACCGTGTTTTCTCCTGTCTGCCACCTATAGGTCTGTTCTTGTTACCCTCGCTCTCTGCAGGTGATTGCTACACATACATGCAACCTGAAATTCAGCTCTCAGGTTGTGAATTTGCCTGGGGTAGCGTCGCCATCCCCCCATCGTGCTGTGCAACAAACCGTCGAACTCTAACCTCAAGGGGCAAAGCCGCCATCTTCACAGCGAGTAGGAAGGAAAGGACAGAAAGAGTACTCCCATAAAAACTTCCTCCATCCCTCCAGCCAAACACCACCTAAGTTTTTCTCCAAATGGAAAGGCTTGAAGAAGTCTGCTGAAGGTTAATAGTCTTCTCCTTCACCAAAGATCCTGCTCAATGGTGTCACCAGATGGTACCCTAGCCCAGCTGGCCTCTGTCTCGCCGATGTGCACCACCATCCGTTTTTCAGCGTTGGTCTCCATGAACCGACTGCACAACCAAGCCGATGCTTCTGTGGACCTCAGAGCAGGCTCCTCCTGCCTCTGTGCCCTGTAGTAGCGATTCCACACAGACTGAGAGTTGGTGGCCACTGAGTTGACAACCCTCCATTTATTCATCCTCACGACCGTCCTCCAGTGGAGCGTTTATGGCCTTGGTCCCACAAACAGGATTTACAGCTGTTTTTAACATTGCAGTATCCCCTTTTAGTCTCTCTTCAGGAAATGAAATTGAGCCCTCATGACAACTTCGAACTTTCTTATTACTCACCAATTCATTTGGCCCTTCCCCTGAGGTTGGCATTGCATATCATGGGGGCATCACACTACTCATACAGGATGACTTTATAGTCAACCCATTTCCCTGACTACGTCTTCTAGGTGTTCCCCTTTACATTCCCAGCCTTACTTTTTCCCTCTGTACTATTTATGTACTTCCATCGTTCAGTGTCACCTGGGCAGACTTCCTTTAGCTTGCTGTGCAACTACCTCCTCCATTTTTTTCTAATTGCTGACTTTAATGGGTATAATTCCCTTTGGCGTCCTCCCATGACCTGTCAGAGAGGTACCCTCTTGGTTAACCTTCTTAACCAACTTAACCTCTTTTGCCTTAACATTGGAGCACCTATTATACTTTCCCACTCCTCGCACATCTATTCCCATTTTGACCCATCCTTTTGCACTGGTTACTTTGCCCATCATCTTGAGTGGTGCTTTCTTTCTGACCCCTACTTGAGCGACCATTTCGTCTTTTCGTCTTCCTGCGCCATAAATTTGTTGGCCTCTAACCCCGCACCCCCCCCCCCCCCCCCCATGAACCATGGACCTTGCCGTTGGTGGGGAGGCTTGCGTACCTCAGCGATACAGATGGCCGTACCGTAGGTGCAACCACAACGGAGGGGTATCTGTTGAGAGGCCAGACAAACGTGTGGTTCCTGAAGAGGGGCAGCAGCCTTTTCAGTAGTTGCAGGGGCAACAGTCTGGATGCTTGACTGATCTGGCCTTGCAACATTAACCAAAACGGCCTTGCTGTGCAGGTACTGCGAACGGCTGAAAGCAAGGGGAAACTACAGCCGTAATTTTTCCTGAGGACATGCAGCTTTACTGTATGATTAAATGATGATGGCATCCTCTTGGGTAAAATATTCCGGAGGTAAAATAGTCCCCCTTTCGGATCTCCGGGCGGGGACTACTCAGGAGGATGTCGTTGTCAGGAGAAAGAAAACTGGCGT
Organism: Schistocerca gregaria; assembly: GCF_023897955.1. Classification (NCBI taxonomy): domain Eukaryota; kingdom Metazoa; phylum Arthropoda; class Insecta; order Orthoptera; family Acrididae; genus Schistocerca; species Schistocerca gregaria. The sequence continues at coordinate 102,956,597 of NC_064920.1, forward strand.
TCTACGGATCGGAGCGTGGAATGTCAGATCCCTTAATCGGGCAGGTAGGTTAGAAAATTTAAAAAGGGAAATGGATAGGTTAAAGTTAGATATAGTGGGAATTAGTGAAGTTCGGTGGCAGGAGGAACAAGACTTCTGGTCAGGTGACTACAGGGTTATAAACACAAAATCAAATAGGGGTAATGCAGGAGTAGGTTTAATAATGAATAGGAAAATAGGAATGCGGGTAAGCTACTACAAACAGCATAGTGAACGCATTATTGTGGCCAAGATAGATACGAAGCCCACACCTACTACAGTAGTACAAGTTTATATGCCAACTAGCTCTGCAGATGACGAAGAAATTGAAGAAATGTACGATGAAATAAAAGAAATTATTCAGATAGTGAAGGGAGACGAAAATTTAATAGTAATGGGTGACTGGAATTCGAGTGTAGGAAAAGGGAGAGAAGGAAACATAGTAGGTGAATATGGATTGGGGCTAAGAAATGAAAGAGGAAGCCGCCTAGTAGAATTTTGTACAGAGCACAACTTAATCATAGGTAACACTTGGTTTAAGAATCATGAAAGAAGGTTGTATATGTGGAAGAACCCTGGAGATACTAAAAGGTATCAGATAGATTATATAATGGTAAGACAGAGATTTAGGAACCAGGTTTTAAGTTGTAAGACATTTCCAGGGGCAGATGTGGACTCTGACCACAATCTATTGGTTATGACCTGTAGATTAAAACTGAAGAAACTACAAAAATGTGGGAAATTAAGGAGATGGGACCTGGATAAACTGAAAGAACCAGAGGTTGTACAGAGTTTCAGGGAGAGCATAAGGGAACAATTGACAGAAATAGCGGAAAGAAATACAGTAGAAGAAGAATGGGTAGCTCTGAGGGATGAAGTAGTGAAGGCAGCAGAGGATAAAGTAGGTACAAAGACGAGGGCTGCTAGAAATCCTTGGGTAACAGAAGAAATATTGAATTTAATTGATGAAAGGAGATAATATAAAAATGCAGTAAATGAAGCAGGCAAAAAGGAATACAAACGTCTCAAAAATGAGATCGACAGGAAGTGCAAAATGGCTAAACAGGGATGGCTAGAGGACAAATGTAAGGATGTAGAAGCTTATCTCACTGCCTACAGGAAAATTAAAGAGACTTTTGGAGAAAAGAGAGCCAGTTGTATGAATATCAAGAACTGAGATGGAAACCCAGTTCTAAGCAAAGAAGGGAAAGTAGAAAGGTGGAAGGAGTATATAGAAGGTTTATACAAGGGTTATGTACTTGAGGACAATATTATGGAAATGGAAGAGGATGTAGATGAAGACAAAATGGGAGATACGATACTGCGTGAAGAGTTTGACAGAGCACTGAAAGACCTGAGTCAAAACAAGGCCCCCGGAGTAGACAACATTCCATTAGAACTACTGACGGCCCTGGGAGAGCCAGTCATGACAAAACTCTACCAGCTGGTGAGCAAGATGTATGAGACAGGCGAAATACCCTCAGACTTCAAGAAGAATATAATAATTCCAATCCCAAAGAAAGCAGGTGCTGACAAATGTGAAAATTACCGAACTATCAGTTTAATAAGTCACAGCTGCAAAATACTAACGCGAATTCTTTACAGACGAATGGAAAAACTGGTAGATGCGGACCTCGGGGAGGATCAGTTTGGATTCCGTCGAAATGTTGGAACACGTGAGGCAATACTGACCTTACGACTTATCTTAGAAGAAAGATTAAGAAAAGGCAAACCTACGTTTCTAGCATTTGTAGACTTAGAGAAAGCTTTTGACAATGTTGACTGGAATACTCTTTTTCAAATTCTAAAGGTGGCAGGGGTAAAATACAGGGAGCGAAAGGCTATTTATAATTTGTACAGAAACCAGATGGCAGTAATAAGAGTCGAGGGGCATGAAAGGGAAGCAGTGGTTGGGAAAGGAGTGAGACAGGGTTGTAGCCTCTCCCCGATGTTATTCGATCTGTATATTGAGCAAGCAGTAAAGGAAACAAAAGAAAAATTTGGAGTAGGTATTAAAATTCATGGAGATGAAGTAAAAACTTTGAGGTTCGCCGATGACATTGTAATTCTGTCAGAGACGGCAAAGGACTTGGAAGAGCAGTTGAACGGAATGGACAGTGTCTTGAAAGGAGGATATAAGATGAACATCAACAAAAGCAAAACGAGGATAATGGAATGTAGTCAAATTAAATCGGGTGATGCTGAGGGAATTAAATTAGGAAATGAGACACTTAAAGTAGTAAAGGAGTTTTGCTATTTGGGGGGCAAAATAACTGATGATGGTCGAATTAGAGAGGATATAAAATGTAGACTCGCAATTGCAAGGAAAGCGTTTCTGAAGAAGAGAAATTTGTTAACATCGAATATAGATTTAAGTGTCAGGAAGTCATTTCTGAAAATATTTGTATGGAGTGTAGCCATGTATGGAAGTGAAACATGGACGATAACTAGTTTGGACAAGAAGAGAATAGAAGCTTTCGAAATGTGGTGCTACAGAAGAATACGGAAGATAAGGTGGATAGATCACGTAACTAATGAGGAGGTATTGAATAGGATTGGGGAGAAGAGAAGTTTGTGGCACAACTTGACTAGAAGAAGGGATCGGTTGGTAGGACATGTTTTGAGGCATCAAGGGATCACAAATTTAGCATTGGAGGGCAGTGTGGAGGGTAAAAATCGTAGAGGGAGACCGAGAGATTAGTACACTAAGCAGATTCAGAAGGATGTAGGTTGTAGTAGGTACTGGGAGATGAAGCAGCTTGCGCAGGATAGAGTAGCATGGAGAGCTGCATCAAACCAGTCTCAGGACTGAAGACAACAACAACAACTAACCCACCTGATTGCATGCTCAAATGGCAGCTTGCTAAGGCAGACTGGCCACTTTGCCTGTGCCTGGTGACATTTGAAGAACAAGATTTCTCCAGTTGTGATGATCAGGTGGGCTATCTCACCTACGTTATCCTTAGGGCTGTCGAACGTTACATTCCTCACACATCCTCCTTAGCATGTCATATCCCAGTCCCCTGGTGGACTAAGGCATTCCATGATGCAATTCGTGCACATTGACAAGGTCTCCATATTTTTAACAGGCACCCTACGCACGTGAACAGCATTCATTGTAGACACGTGTGCAAAGTTTCATTGCATTCTTTGGGATAGCAAAAGAGCTAGCTGGATTTCCTCCACTAGTTCTTTTAACAGTTCCACACCTTCCTTTGTCGTGTAAGCCAACCTCTGATGGCCCTCAGTCACCAAGATCCATTTCCCAATTTCTGGCTTGACAGCCGTTTATTATGTCTTTGTGGACTCTCTCGCTGTCTCCAACACCTTGTACCGCGTATTTGCCAAAGTTTAGAGCTCTTCCCACTATCTCCCAGCATTCCTCCATCACAAACAAGCGGAGGAGGTTTGGGGGATAACCTTCTCTTCTCAGCATAGTGAGTGCTGCAATGCCTCCTTTGCTATGAGCGAGCTAGATCATGCCCTCAGTTCATCTTAATCCTCCGCCCGAGGGCCAGATGCCATCCACACTCAGATGTTGCAGCACCTTTCTCTTCTGCTTAACACAAACAGCCGCACCTGGGCAGAAGGCACATTTCCTGGATTCTGGCGTGAAGCCACTGTCATACCCATACCTAAGTCAGATAAGAACAAAAACCTTCCTTCTAGCTACCAGCCCATCTCCCTTAACAGCTGTGTTTACAAGGTGATGGTGCGTATAATTCATGGCCGGCATGTGTGGTGGCTCATGTCTCGACATTTACCCATGAATGAGTTCTGTAGATTTGTTGCACCATATTCTGCAGTTGACCATCTTGTTACTTTGTCCACCCTATCATGAATGGTTTTCTGCGGAAATCCCTGACTGTGGGCGTCTTTTTAAATTTGCAAAAGGCGTAATACACCTACTGTGGAACTGGTTTCCTCTGTACTACTTACACATGGGGTTCCGTGGACGCCTGCCCTGTTTTCTTTGGGCAGTTTTACAAGACCAAGTTCTCATAGTGTGTGGGTTCTGCCTTGTCGGATATCTAGATCCAGGAAAATGGTGTCTCAGGATTCCATCCTGAGCATCGTCCTCTTTGTTATCGCCATTGACCCTGGCCAATGACAGCTGTGGTCTCCCACTGGCCATCTCAGGCTTTCTTTTTGTTGATGATTTTTAGCATCTGTTGCACTTCTCCATGGACCTGTATCACTGAGCAGCGTCTTCAGTGGTGTCTTGATCATCTTTACTCCTGGAGCATTGTCTCTGGCTTTCTCTTTTCCACTGATACAACTGTCAGTATGAATTACTAGCAGAGCAAATGGTTTCTGCCACCATCTCCTAATCTTGTACATGTTACCCTTTTCCTCATTGAAACTACGACTTTTCTGGGGCTCATGCTCGATAGGAAACACTGTTGATCCATGTGCCTTAGCTGGCAGCCTGCTGTATGTGGTCCCTCAATCTCATATGTGTGCTCCCTGGTACTCCCCGGGGTGCCGAACGAACCACCCCACTCTGGTTGCACCATGTGCTTGTCTGTTCTAAACTCTACTGTGTGTTCTTCATTTACGCATTTGCATGTCAATCCCTCCTAAGCCATCACAATATTACCTACCATCATGGCATCTGTTTGGCCTTGGGCGGCTTTTACACGAGACTGGTTGAGTCTGTATGCTGAAGCTGCGGAACTACCACTGTCCTACTGTCGTGAGTTTCTCCTCAGCAGGTATGCTAAGTTTGACCTACATTTGCTTCCAGCCTCGGTCTATTACCTCCAATTTTATAACCTTCACATGGGACTTCAAGAGAGTACTTTGTATACACTGGTGGCTCTCGAAATGACCGTGGGTTTGGGTGTGCTTTCGTAATTGGCACCCATGTCTTTCTATATTGGCTTCTGGCACAGTCCTCAGTATTGGCACTTGAGCTCTTTGCCTTGTATCAGACCACAGAGTACATAGAGCGACATAGCCTTTCCAATTGTGTCCTCTGCTCAGACTCAAGCAGTGCCGTTGGAAGTATGTGTGTGCTGTACACTGCCCATCGCTCAGTGCAGTGGTCCTGGAAAACTTTCACTTACTCACTGTTGGTGGAGCCAATGTCGTGTCTCTATGGGTCCCTGGTTATGTCAGTCTGTCAGGAAACAAGCGTGATGACGCCACAAGTACCTGTACTCCATCCAATGATGTCTGCATTGCTGTCTGTCAGGAGGTGGTGGGCCTTTGGCATCGCCAATTGTCCTCCCTTCGCAGGAACGAGTTCCCCTTATTAAGCCTATCCCAGTGCCATGGACAACCTCTTCTCAGGTCTCCCGCCGGGAGGAGATTATTTTAACTTGCCTGTGTATTGGGCACTGCCTTTTAGCTATCGTCATTTGCTCAGTGGTGCAATCCCACCACTTTGTCCATATTGCACACAAATTTTAATTGTGTGCCACTTCCTGCTGCAATTCCCATTTTTTAACCATCTATGCTGCAGTTTGGGTTTGCTGCCTGTTTTATCATCCATTTTACCACTTGACATGCGGGCTGTCATCTGCATTCTACTTTTTATCAGCCACAGCAATATGGCGAAGTCCATTAGAATTTTTAGTTTTGGACGTCCATTACTGTACGATTTTTTTTTTTTTTTTTTTTTTTTTTTTTTGCATTTTTCCATGTGCCTGTTTTTAGCTTTCTCCTATTCTGTCCATGGGGACTGAAGCATCATCATTTAACTCCTCTGTGTGTATGTGTTCTCTAATTTTGCTTTGGGTCGTATGACCCTAGCTGTTTTTGTGCCTTAAGACAAAGCAAAACAAAAGTCTCTCAGATACAATATGGTTTTCCGTTGCTGCAGCAGGCATCACAACTAACGCACAGTGGTGTGTGTACACTTCACAAAAATTGAAGTGCGCCATCAAGGAATGTTGCCACAAGGGATCATGCTGTCGCAGGATAAAGCCAGTCCACATTAAGCCAAAGCTCTTTTGACTGCAGTGCAGATGTTCTGCTGGGAATCCTTTACACATTCTCCATATATTCCCGATATCTCCCCATGTGATTCCCATATTGCTGGAGCCTTGGTGAACGACATTCGTGGCAATCCATTTGGTTCAGATGAAGAGCTGCATGCCTGGATATATCATGGTTCCTTAGACAACCACAATCATTTTTCCATTAAAGCGTTCATTGTGTTTTTACGCAGTGGGATAATCGTATTAACAGTTACGGGGAATAATAAACAGTTCACTTACCTATTGTTCATCTGACAGGTTTTCATTCGACTGTCCCTCACTCTCACTCAGCATTAGCTGATCGGTACTGCATTCACTCCTCCATCTCATGTCTACAAGGTGGTGAGGGTAGTGGGCTTAACAAATGGCAGCCGCACACAGAACAGACCACAGTGTCTGCTGTGACCACACAGTACCCTATAAAAATCATCAGATTCATTTTTTGAAAGACATTTGACGAAACTAATAATAACTAAAATAATTGACTGTAATAATGTGGACAGTCGCAGTCATTGCACGTATCAGTTGGAGTAGACAGCTAAGGGGTTCCATGAAGATTCTCTTACTCTTTCTCTGTTCACGGATTTAAAGCCAATTGCATGACATTTAGAGATACGGCTCGAATCTCAGGACAGGACTGGAAAATGAAGGAACTTGTTTATGCCAATTGCAGAAAAAAATTTCAGAATTTATGTGTAGCAATTCAGGAAACTTACAGTAAACCAAAACTGGATTACTAGATGGATGCATGACCACCAGCCTCTAGAATACAAAGCCAGTCTGCTGACCAATGAACTATTTCACTTGGCAATGTGTTTAAGTTCCTGTCAGCTCTTATGGTTCCTTTTATATGACACCAGTGTTCAGTACTAACACAGTCACAATGTGTTTCCTCAGCTATCAGATCCTTGTACTTAGCTATCAGATCCTTGTATTGAGCTATCTTCACATTGGTTTGCAGGTTATGGGAGCTGCCTGAAGTGTTACATATGGGGAAAGGAACCTAGGTGTATTGATCTGTTATATCAGATTGAATTAAGTAGATTTTTAATGGTCTTCATATCACAATTCCAGGATATTTTGAATTTGTCCATTTGTGTGACATATATGTAGTATAAAGGGAGATATTTCATTAAATGACTGCTGTCCTAACTTCTGATGATTTTTTTTGGTGATATCTTCATTTTTTTGTCACATATCCCATGGGTTCTAAGAGGCTTACATCCAGGTGTGAAGTGTAATATGGCTCCCATTTGTTCCACGTGCTTCCTGTAGCTATCTCTCTTCCCTTACTGTTTCAGAATACAAGTGTGACAGTTTCTCTCTGAGATGACCTGACTTTGTATAGCTTTGAAAAATCAGGGGCCTGAGTGTTACATAGATGTTGTAAACCTACTTCAAGTCAGTATTAACATGAGTATCATTCATGGATTTGTTGAGAAGCTCTTCTTTAACCCAAAGTACTATCTCAAAGTCAATTATATAGTTCTTCCCATTTCTGCAAGACTGAGTGGTATGTAATTAATGTTTAATGCTGCTACTGCTTTACTATTTTTATCATTGTTACATAAAAGTTGATCATCCTCACTTACTGCCGGTCAGAGTATCAGTACCACCACGTTGGATGAGAACTGCTGCACACTGTATCACAGTGTGTGACAATAATGTATCCAAGATCAAAGACATCACAAGGAGAGGCAGCAGATGGGATTATGGGGAGCTCACATTACTGTTTCCAGAAAGATGAGGGCTGGAGGAAATCAGGTCAATTTCACTCAAACTTAATTCCAGACTACTGAAAAACAACACAACATAGTAAAATCATCACCTAATAAGTTATCTACTATCTGTAGTGTACTTATGTGAAAGTGTGCAGTATATAAGAAATCCATAAAAATTATTTGACTTTCAGGCATTTGGACACATACAAATGTTTACTTAGTACACATTATTTGTTTCTTTTAACATTTACTACAACAGAAGGAAATATACAGAACTGAAAGTACAACACTGCTGTAACCTTTTATAACCCAGAACCATGTGGTAGTAATAGTTGAAAGCATAATACTGGTGAACGGTGAAGTAGTTTTAAGGTTTCATAACAAATATATCTGTATCCTTTCCCTATAATATATTTATTTAAAATGGGGCAATTGTTTCTGTGACAGGGCAAGAAGTGAGTCCATTTTGCAGAGGTCTCAATGTTACTGGTGGGAGGGACTGCTCTTTTCTAATCATTGCTGGAAAAATGTCTTTGGTGAATATTTAAAAATGTGGTTCCCCTTAGCTGAAAATAGAGCTTCAATTAATCATACTGGTTGTACCTAATCAAGTAATAGATCAACAACAAATGAAATGCGTTAAAGTATAAATTTTTAATCTGCCGGGTTTGATTTGAAGTTGGGAGTCCGAGCCAGAAGAGATGGGCTCTTCTGCAACCTATATTGCTTCTGTTACAGTCTAAAGCTGTAAACCATAATAAATCTTTCACTCTGTAGCACAGTGTGCATCAGTCTGAGACTTCCTGAAAAATTAAAATGGTGTGCCAGGCTTCTGTTTGAAACCAGAACCCTACTTTATGTGGGAAATGCTGTTATCACCTGATACATCCCAGAATTACTTACAGGTTGGAAAACTGGAGAACATATTTATCAAATTAAAGCCGTGTGTGAAATACACAGGTCATATTAAGATAGCTCAGTTGGGAACAACAATGATTGTGTATGACAAGGTGGTAGGTTTGTCACACTGCAACTCATCATTTTAATTCTAACAATACTGAGGTATTTTCAAGAAGCATTACCAAGGGGGGGGGGATTAGTATATGCACAGCTAAAAAATTTAAAAAACGAAACTGCTAAGTTGTTGTTGAATTATATTAACAAGATCCTTTTTAAAAAGAGTTATTGATCTGGGAGTAAGGTCCTGAACCTGAAAATACATCTTAACTCACTCATAGCAATATCAACACATGTTCAGTAGCATGTACCACTGACTTCAAAACACCACAAAAAATTTAGAAAATGCAGATATGATTCCCTGTTGTTGACTTTTACTCTCAAAATATGAGCAAGATCCTGGAAATATTGAATATGACATTCAATGGATAAACTGATACCGGTTACTGAGAATTAAATTTTTAGATTAAGTTTAACTGAAGAATTTAAATCATATATGGAATTTGTTAGAGAAAATCATTGAAATAATATTTTTTCAGAAATTTATAATGACATATCTGTCCAGATAAATATATTTTCAAGAAGTGGTTATAAGGAATCCTTTCCCCTCCCCCCTCTTGGTATTCTATGATTTAATCAGGAGGCGTAATAGTGAAATCACATCATGTGTATGGGTACCAGTGATGGAACAGTTCTGTAGTACATATGTTACAAATTGGTGTGAATAAGATTTCGCTTATTCTCATCTAATAGCATAGTCACGCTAGTATGTTGTGGGAACAGTCATAAGTCATAATATGAGTGGAAATGCACTGTAAATACAGCATCCCATTTGAAGATGTTTCCCCATACCTCCAACCTCATACTCCAAGGCAGTTAGGAAATTGTTACTAAATTATGTGTCTGATGAAATATTTATAACGCATTTTTATTATCTGACGCTATGTCAATAAAATGAGCTCCAACATGTATCTGAAGAAGGTAAATTACACAGCACCCATATCACGGGGTTTGGAGAGGTTGTGGAATAGTTTGTATCAAGTGGTCTGTCTCCCTTGTCAAAATGACTCACTTTCACACAAAACAAAAAATACAATATTATGAGAGGATAATCTGTAAAGATACAGATGTATTAAGAGTAGAAGTTACTCAGTTCCTAAGACTGAATATTGATAACACTGTCAACTATAGGCATCACTACACATATCATAACTTGGTACAATACTTTACTTACCATCATTTGCTACTTCTCTGATTACATAATCTTTTGTGAAAGACAACTATTCTGTGGTGATTTCCTTTCAGCACTACATTCAGGCACAATCAAAAAGTAAAGAGTTTTTACTACTCAAAAGAGCTGTATCACAATTCTGAATAGTGCCCACCCCAAATGCTTGTACACTGATAGTCACATAAATTGTTAAACCAATATCCTGGTAATTTTAAATTCTTTATGCATGTTTAACATTTTGCAATAGAATTATGACCTTTGCATCTTTAATGTAACTATTTAAATCTTTCCTATTAGCTCAAGTAGGTTAGATGCTACATTACTCACTAGGCCATTAGAGATCTTGCAAACAGAAGAAACTTTGACATATTGAAAACCATTTGTAGTTGGCCAGAAAAATCCAACAGTTTCAGTGCTTAGTGTAAATTATTAGTTCCTGACCTATTTTCTTATATTTTTTTGTTTGGCATCAGTGTTTTTAGCTGTGTCTGAAAAGTGACTTTCAACTGCCCAAGGAGAATATATAAAGTGTCAAAGCATATGCTCAACAATCTGGGAAAGTTGTGGCAGTGTGTTACATGTTAATGATCAATAAAAAGTTTGATGCTGAAAATGGTGTTGGTACAGTGAGAGAATACATTGAGATATTACTTTGTCATATCTCATTTGATGGAACTATATCACAAACACATAAATATACATTACCTTAAATCATTCTGTACTTTGACAGCATATTACTGCTACTGTTACTTGAATATCTCTAGTCCCCATTACCAAACTGCTGTCTGCTACTACATGAAATTTGTTACACTTGAAATATTCTTGTAGCAACTTCAGCATCCATTGGATCACCAACACCAAACAATCCCATTTTAGCATTGCCCCTAATGTGATCCAGCTGGAACACTGTTGCCTAAGGCTATGGAATTAGAGAGTAATTAAAATATTCTGTCATTTACATTTGAGTAGAATGAGTCGCCATCATTTTTTGAAAGCTACGGACTTGCTGTGTGGTCTCTCTTGAACAGACATGACAGAAAGCCTGAGAACATGCCAGAACTGCTGCAACACTCACCAGCTAGCAGTGATACTTGTCCCACTCTCAGCTTTTATGTGACTGCGAGTCATAAGGGGACCACAGCTATGCCTTATCTTTATTGTGACATACAACAGTCGTAACCATGGAGTAGTTTCCTTTACATTTCAGAGAAGATAAACAGAACATAAAAGTGAACAAGTGACATTGAATAGGTAAGTGTGTCTGTGTGTGTGGGGGGGGGGGGGGGGGGATGGTTGCATGCATGCATGCATTTTTTCACTTCCTAGCTGCAGAAGAAAAGCTGCATCTTCGTCTGAGTTTCTTCCTAGACATGATGTAAACATTCAATTTTGTCTATTTTAATCTTTGTCGAGCTCATTTTTGGTTTCATCTGCTTACTGCTAACATGTATTAAAAACATGAATTTGGTGTCAAAATAGTTTTAAGGTATGTATGACATACTTCTGCTAGTTTCTTGTTTCAATCACAATACTGCAAGACCCAATAAAATTTCAGTAACCAATCTGCATAGAATGTTCAGAGGTATCAGTTGCAGACAGCAACGTTGTAAATGCAGAAAGTAAGTCATGGAAATAAAACTTTATCTGGCAGTGGAGACATTCCATGAAGTGTAGATTACCATTTGTTACCAAGATATCTGTAGATACAGTTCCAGCACTGTTACCCTGATATCGCACATTGACATCACCCTGAAGAGAGATAAAAACAGAAAGATTGTCGATTTATTGATCCAGTAGAGTTCATCCTATAACCACTAAAGTAGCAATAATTATTATTTTCTTCATAATCAATTAATTAACTTTGAATCTTGTTACTGTTAGCACATCAAGGAGAAGTAGAGGGTAAGATAGTTGTAATTTAAAGTGATGAGAGGCAAAGAATTTGAAAGTGACAATAATTATGGTACTACTAGCTGGTGTACCAATACTTCGGTTTCAAACATAAAACAATAGTTTAGCAAGTTCTCAGCATTAGGAAAGGGAAGTGCTGTGTGAAGAAAATAACGAAAATATTTCAGTATTTTTACAAAGAAAAAGATTTATTTTCTAAGAAAAATACAAACTGGAATTGCTAAATTAACCAATTTACGAAACACACAACAGTAAGATAATAATAGTACACATAGTGCACATGTCATTCTTTACGTTCTGTGGCTCTTGCAGAGACCACTAGTGGCACTTATTCTGTATGAATGCTGCCAATGTCCTCCTCAGGAGAGCCACAAGGCGACGACAACTCTTGCTCAGCCTCTTCCTGATTGTTTGTCTCCTGGGGGGAGACCGCCGCCCCCCATCCCCACATCTGGCAGGAACCTCCTGATGATTGTCACTATGCTGTTGTTCTGTCACAGCTGTCGGCACTTCATCCAGGAAGTCTTCGTCAGAATCAGAGTCGGAGTCCTCGGCGATGTGCCTCTGGACGAAGTCCTCGAATCCCTCCAGTTCCCTAGTCCAGTCCTCGAATAGCTGGTCCACCTCTGGTAGGTCCGCCATCTTCTGCAGCCAGAGCCGGTGGCTGTTGGTGGTGGCTGTCCTCAGCAGCTCCTGCCGCCTCTCCTGCATCTCTGCACTGCGCTGGCGGAGCTGCTCCGGTGTCAGCACTGCACTGGGCCTCTTCATCTGAAAACAGCAAGAGAGCTGTGATTTGTAAAGTGGCAGGAAACTGCAGGGGTAGTTGCAGTTCTCAGGAGAGTCAATGATGCATACTTATCGTAGCTCCAGTGAAACAATCCGTACAGAAATAAACTAACTGATCAGTAGATCTTCAAAAGCTTCTGACTGTGCCACTGTATTTGTAATGTTTTATATTAGAAATTTATAATTCTCTGCTAATTCATAATAAAACGTTATATCAAACGGACAACGTTCAAAACCCTGTAGCACACACAAACTGAACACAAAATTGAACACTGTTACAGAGTAATATATAAGCTATTCCTTATTTATATGGAGCAGTCAACAGAGAATAGAAAATTGACATCTGAATGTCTGAAAGAAAGGATTATTTTCAAACATTTGTACAGAGACTTTATAATGTTCTCAAATTTTCAAAAGAGACATTCGAAAAACTGAAGCCAGGGGGTATGAGTAAGCTAAATTAGTTAGAAATAAACACGTACTGGTACAATATCGACCCCTGGTTATTTAGTTATTTCTTGTTTTGGGAATCTCAATTCAGAAATTATAAGTGGTAGATTAATTTCAAGAAGTCTAATAAGATGTACCACAGGAAATTCTAAGAAAAATAGGAAAGTATTGGAAACCAACAACGGAATATTGCGAGGAAAATTGGAAGTCTGAATGTTGTAGGGAAGCAATAGAATGTCTAAAGGTTTATTCTATATGTTGTTTAGGATGAAGGAAGTGAGACAGAGAGATCAACATTTTTGGTCAGACTAATAGGCCTATAGATTTAAGTGGGATTTGTTTCAGTGTGGGTAAGAAAATTGCCTAGGTAATAGAATGAGCTTCTCTAAAGAGTGTAATTTGTGACGTATTAAAGATGAATGAACATACTAACAATAGAACATTTTGGATTGAGAGTAAACCGAAAAAATTTGAAAGTTGTGACTTGGCAGGAGTAGCTGCAAAAATATTTCCAATAAATGTAACATCCAAGTTAGGGACGAACAAACATCAGGAAGTGAAGGAATAATGCTACTACGGAAGAAAAGAAGCACGACAAGGACATTCCTGGCCGTAAGAGGTTGGCTGATTTATAACTTGACTTTAATTCGAAGCAGAAAATTCTGAGAATGCACCTTTGGAGCGCAGCGTTGTATATTAGTGAATTACTGACTGTGGGATAACTGCAAATGAAGAGACTGGAAACGTTATACATGTGCTGATATTGAAGAATGCTGTAAATTCCTTAGGTTGATAAAGTAAGGAATGAGGAGGTTCTGCACGGAATCATCGAGGCAGCGGAAATATGAGAAACATTGCCAAAAAGAAGCGACATGATGATAGAACATGTGATACGGCATCCGAGATTATCTTCCACGACACTACAGTGAGCTCTAGAGGGTTAAAACTGTAGGAAAAGAGAAAGGGTGGAATATATCCAACAAATAACTGAGGAAATAGAACGCAAGTGCTGCTGTGAGATGAAGAGAGATTCGTAAGGGCCGCACCAAACAAATCAGAACAATCTCGACACGAAATAAAACGAAATATGCAAATGCAACCAGTACTTCACAATCCGATGACAAAATTAGAGCTCCCATACGAAAGGTAAAATCGGAAATCAAAAATGTATACTGGCAACTCACAACTGATGTTCTTACTTTTAGTATGTGACAATTAAAGAGCAGATTTAAAAATGAAAATATAGGATAAAGACAGCATATCAATAAAACATGACTTTCAAAATACCACTAAATGACGGCAGCTTTTTTAAGGATAGTAAAGAAAAAGTTTCAAACCAATTACTAACGGTAAAAGGGTGATATATATGACGCTTGTATCTTCAATAGATTGGCTCATTTGAAACTCGCAGAAAACGACCGCTAACTAAAGACAGAGAGTAATCCACGTAAACAATATAAATCTAAGAGACACAGGGTAAGAACGCAGAGGACGTAAGGCTGACAGCATCAAAGAGAGACAGGTTGTTCAGAAAAGCGTTCAGTTACGCCTCTGGCCGCCGTGCTAAATAATCTGCGAGAAGAATGAGATATACAGATCGCTGAGTGCACGGATTCAGCAAAAGCCTCAAACATTAGTAGACTGTGAAGACTACGACGAGAGTTAATCTGGCGAAATAAGAGCTGCATTGGAAGTGTTCTTCAATTTAAAAGCTTCATCATTGCTTAAAAGCAGAGTATAGCCGTACGGATAGGATGAGCTGCGGTTTTGCGCCGGTCTCGCGAAGAATTCGTCCAGATGCTTGTCCTGGAGCAGGTCGAGGATTAACCTGACAGAATCTCTCATCTGCTCAGTCAGTCCAACCGTGAGTGGGGTTTACTGCATGTAGCGACTTGATACTACGGGCTCTCTTGCTTCCAGAGCCATACAATTTTCTGAGTGTTTGTCAAGTTCCCTTCTTTCGAGGGAAACACAGAAACTACAGTAGTTCCGAAAGCCATTCCAGCGAAACAGTAATTACGAATCGACTATTGGATATCCATCCATTGTTTGAAACTGAGGTACAGCGTGATGAATACTCCACCTCACGTTTTTTGGTAAGTGCAGAAAATACCTTGTTCGTAACCGGAAGCTTCCTATGACAGCTAGATCTCATTCTTGTCATCAGCGGTTAAGCTCTGACACTCTTAACAAGTTAAATTGGAAGTACAGACGTAAGTAAAATGTAATATTCCTCTGACTGTATTAACTCTACGCTTACTTTCGATTTTTTACTTTCTCTACACCGATAATATATTAACTAAAAACGACGACAGCTTTTAAAATGCTGTTTGCATAAAGCGGAATCTTAGTGTTGAGCAGCGGATGTATTTCTGAATTTATATATATATATATATATATATATATATATATATATATATATATATATATATATATAAACCGCCGACTAGCCTACTAAATCAATACAGGGCCATTACTAAGCTGGACTGTAGCAACTGAAGTATTATACAATTACAGCGTGTAACAACGCTGGTAACATCACAAACTATTCTACTTCAGTTATTACTCTTAGTGTTAGATCAGTACAGATAGTATTAACAGTTGAAAATGAACACGCAATAACAACGGATTAAATCAATTCATTGGTTCGTCAATGCTTTGTGCAAAGACATGATGCATTCTTAAAATTGTTCTCTAACTAACGATTACAAGAATTCTGTTTGCAACGATCTGGAAGAATAGTGCTGAATAATGTTAAGAATCGGTTTGCCAACAACTTGGCGTTTAGAAGCAATCTCAACGTCACCTTCTGTAATTAATTCACCAAAAACGAGGACACACTGTATCACACAAATCTTAAACAATTGCAGAACAATAGTGTCAACGATCTTAAATGCAAAGAGGTTTTTTCTCCACTCAGATACGGTTGCTATAAACTGGGGGGAGTTAGGTAGCTTATCCGTGTGATTAAATCAGCGTGTTATGAGCTGCAAATAAGGTAAGACAAGTATTTGGTGTTTCTGAACAACGCACGTAAGACAGATTTGAAACGGGTTAAAGAAACGAACGAAAACGATAACTATTTGGTCTCCAATAAGACACAGCCGACAAGGAGTAAGTGCTACGGCACACCAGACTACGAAATATGAAGAACTTGAACCGATCAGAAAGGCATTATTTTTGAAACGTGCAGCTCGTGGTCTCGCGGTAGCGTTCTCGCTTCCCGAGCACGGGGTCCCGGGTTCGATTCCCGGCGGGGTCAGGGATTTTTCACCTGCCTCGTGATGACTGGGTGTTTGTGTCGTCTTCATCATCATCATCAATCATCCCCATTACGGTCGGAGGAAGGCAATGGCAAACCACCTCCACTAGGACCTTGCCTAGTATGGCGGCGCGGGTCTCCCGCGTCGCTCCCCTACGCTCGGTAAACGGAGTATGGGACTCATCATCATCATCATCTCTGAGAATGGTACGAAGTAAATAACACTGTTTGATAGCTAGTTGAAGACTATAAATTTTTGTACAAAACTGATGTCGCAACACCGCAATTAACGAAATGAGAATTTCGTATACAGTCTTTAGGTGCCACACAATTGTCAGTCTGTGCTTCTATTTACATGGTAGCTCAACACTGATTGATACAGAGACTATAATTAATATGAATGGAAAATAAAACGTCTCAAAGGAAGCAACTATACAAGATAATTCCTGCTATAATTTTGGACCGCTTGGTTCAACCGTTTCACAACGGCTAGTAATATAATGAAACATTGATATTTTTTGCATCGCTGAATCTGAAGATTGCGTAACAGTGTTGCCAGTGGAACGATTTTGCTATACTGGAATTCGTTTTCAAGGATCTCAACGCGGTTGGATTCAATAAGAGAAAGTAGAAATGCACGGCAGTAGAAAATAACATTACGTACGCATCCCAACAAATACAAGGTGCCATACTCACAGAAAATTTCGCCGAGGCAGTAAATTGTATTCGGGTTACATTTCACTGGTTAACCCTAGAAGCAGTAATTGTGGTTTCACTGCTGCTACGAAAAACTAAAACAGTCGCAGATAAGTCTGTTCCCCAAACTAACGATAATTCCAGACAGAAAGAGAGGATAACAGAAAATGGTAAAAAGAAAGAATTTGCCTGGGCAGCCGTGGAAGCTACAAAACGAGTCATCTCACTGGAGTGACGCAAACACCTAAGCGCCTTGCATAGCGTAGCCTCAACTCCTCACCTGTCTTATGTCGCTCCGCTGGATCCCCGGTGTGTGCAGCAGCGATGCTGGAAACCTTCAGCTGGTGATGATGCTGGCGCGAGCTCCTCCAACAGACTGATTGCCGCGGTCGGCCTGTGTGTGACGTCAGTGCCACCCTCCCCCCCCCACCACTCCCACCCTCTACATCTCAGTGACGTGGCGACAGCGCTTCCTGCTTTTCTGTGACCAGTACCACTACTAGCGAATCCAACAGGGTCACTCCTCAAGTGTTCCAATAACAAATATGGTCTTCGATAATACGTGTCGATTAGAGAGTTGGACACAATTCTTCGTTCATCAAATAATATAATTATTTATAGATGCCAATGTCTCACTTGACTTAAGGTTTTATTTGCAACAAAATGCGAACGTTCCCCCCTTTCTTTATGTTCTGTTTCTTGAAGGTATATAATTTGCACCAAAGACGAATAGTTTCGATCGTAAGATATTGTTAGTTTTTATGTAAAATAGCCCTATTTTTCCAGAAAGCAACACTAAACTGAATCCTGATAAAAATAATAAAGATAGAACTACTTTGAAACTAAGCGCACAATCAACAGTTACTTCGTCTATACTGTTATGCTATAACGAGTTAACTTAAGCTTCTGTCCCACTGGGCATTGCATTACAAAATAGTTATACTCGATCAGAAACTTAAGGAGAAAACGTAAAAGAATTTTCTGTTGTAAGATTTAAACAGGTTCTTTAACCAGAAGGCTAAAACCTTACCTATCGCAAACCAGGACTCCTACACAAGTACTGCTACAGAGCACGCTGCAGATTCTGGTCAGCAGAATCTTCTCATTCTCAACGGAATGCCGTTGTGGAGATATCGAACCAAATCAGAAATATAAGCAGGTAGCAGAATAAGTATGACCATTATATTGCCTAACATTCTCAAGGTCTTCTGCTCCTATAAAATTTCGTTCCTCACGGTATATTCCACAAAAATGGATAATCAGAGAAACGGTGATCGTCAGCAAGAATGAAGATTACATTTCAAGTGAAACTCCAATGCTAAAAACTGTTCTCTCCCTACTTAAAATATAATAAATCGGGACAAACGTCCGCCTCTGAGAAACGGTGTACTTTTCTACAAAGACTTGGAGATCCCTCGAGAATCGGGAACGATGTTAAATGCCACAACCACAGAGGGGATGCAAGACCAGACCACCTACATCTCGCACTGGCCGCTCCCCTGCAGTCTTATTCGCAGCGGCGGCAGTGGAGTTGCTAGGAGCCTCTGACTGTAGGCAGGACCACGTGGCCTCCATCCCCACCCCCTCCCCCACCTCTGTAGTTCCTACCCCTCCCTTCAACTAACACACCTCATATACGAGGCGATAACGGTTCCCGCATTCCTGTAACAATATCGCTCACCAATGAATGAATGCTCTGAAGCTACTTTCAGATGTCCCGTCTATCTTCGTAATGTCTCTCACAAAGACTAGGGCAACATTTTTTTTATCAGATACGGAATTATGAGTCGATGGTGCAAATAGCATCTAATATCTCGTTGTAGTTCTTTCACTCGACGTGAGGTTGCAGACGTAAAAACATTGCAAATTTCGTGAATGTGCTCACGAACTGTACACTGATCCTTCATAGAGCTCAAGAAAGACTTGAAAATGGAAGTATTTTCGAACTAGTCCTCCATTATGAGATACAATGTACGGCGTCGGAACATTACGAGACAGAAAGCAGAATTTTGATACAAATAATCAAATCGCTTCGTGGACGCCTAGAACACTTTTAGTCAAATTCCACAAGCGACAGTTGCTTTGTGGGACGTAGTAGCCCTAAAGAGAATTAAACGCAATGCAGAGCTACGTCACGTAATTTCTTAACACTTACACTTCAACAGAATCATTAAATTATTCAGCTTTTTTTTTCACCAAAGACTGTATTACAACCATTCCAAGTACACATTTCACTCCGGTCGTTTTTTTTCTGTTGAACGGCATGATGCTTATAAAGGAGGTACTGACTTTAGAGTAGGAATTTAATGAAACAAGTCTAATACCACGTATTGTATTCCTGCTCGTATTATGCCAGTGTCTGGTTATTAGCAAGAATTTTATTATCTCCGATACAAAATTCCAGACACTACTAAATCCTGCAAACCTCTCACATTTGCTAACACTAAATTACCAAAAGAAGATAATTACTGCAAAAGTACCGGCAGTACCACCACGCTGTTCCCGCATAGCTGGGGAGCAAGACGTGATATTTGTTGTAGAGAAGAATTTCGTTACGAGATAAGTTTCGTATTTTGCTGACAGATTACTTCAGTAGTCATTAATGGTGAATGTAGTTCTCGTTTGTGTGAACTTACACGTCAAGTAAATGAAAAATGATTCCATTTCTTCAAAAGACGCCTCACGACCAGGTCACAGAATTTTACAATTATTAAATACGGAGAATCAATTTAAATCACAAAAAACTGGATTTCAGAATTCTCTTGTAGTGAAAAATTTTTGTCTTACACAATTGTCTCGTTGCAGAACAAATACACTTTTTGCAAGTTTTTTTCATCAGTGTAAATGATGTTCTCAGCCATAATCTTTCCTTCTCTTGATGTCTTAAGAGTATAATATTTCATGTTCACCTTTGAAGCTAACTTCAGACAACACGAACGAAAGAAAATAGGATGTGATGAAGCCCAAGCAAATCAGAAAATTCTTTTGAAAAATGTAAAGCGAGTGATATGGTTTTAAAATGGCAACTTCAAATAAATCGTGTTCTTAAAATCATAATCTTAGTCCTACTCTTAGTCATATTCTTAAAATCGTATAATTACTTCCGTAATGGATTTTCGGTCTTCTTTTCTTCCTGGAGTGCTAGTCCCGCGAGGTATGCAGGAGAATATCTGTGAAGTTTGGAAGGCAGGAGGTGGAGTACTGGCGGAAGCAGAACCACGAGGGTGGGTCGTGAGTCGCAGATGGGTGGCGTTCTCGCCGATGGAAGTATTTTGCTACATCCGCACACAGCTGCTGATGAAAACTGACGAAAATACAGAAACATAGATAGGAAAAAAGACAGGACGATTGAGTACTTGCCCGGGAAAGCCATATGAACGGTCCGGCAAACAATTCTAATCTGCCAGAAAGTGTGAGACTACTCTTACCCACTGGAACCATTTAAGTTCTACACAGTAATTCTTCATAACTCGAATGACATAGGAAGCAGTTTCATTCTGGAGATTGCGATTTATCCCAGAGTGTGGGATACGTGAACCGGTTGTCAGTATTATTTCACAGTTGCGGAAGTACGGTACACCACACACGAATAAATGCCGGGCTACGATGGAGACACGCTGGAGAGAATGCATTGCTTGAAGCACGGCGTAAATTTGGCCCTACCTGTTTTATAGACGCATTTAGAGAAGACAGAAGAGCATTCCTGCAAATAAAATAGCTGGAAAAGAAACCTTAATTATTATCGATCCTATTCATGAAAAAACAACAGGCTCTTAATGATTGGATGGTAAGAGATTGCCTGAATAATAATAATAATAATAATAATAATAATAATAATAATAATAATAAAGTTGTATGTTTCGAGTATCTATAACCGCATATTATTTTATTACCTGTATAGTCACACTAACTTTTAATTAATGCATCGAGGGGTAGCCGTGAGATGTAAGGCGCCTTGCAACGTTTCGCGCGGCTACCCCCGTCGGAGGTTCGAATCCTCCCTCGGGCATGGTTATGTGTTTTGTCCTTAGCATAAGTTAGTTTAAGTTAGACTAAGGAGCGTGTAAGCCTAGGGACCGATGACCTAAGCAGTTTAGTCCCTTATGAACGTACCACTAACTTCCGATTTTTTTAATTGTTGCACGAAATAGTGCTGATGTTCAGTTTCATCAAATGATTTTATCATCTAAGTGGAAAGAAAAGAAAAAAAAAATGTCCAGGTTGATAAGCAGCCGCTATAATCGCCGTGCCATTTCTTCGGGAGGAAGGATCAAACCACTCAGACGTGGATCAGCAGGACCAGTCTCCAATTAACATATTATCGGGGTTACAGCAGTGGTCTGCAGAACAGAATGTGATCTCTCTTCTCTCTTGGCCTCATTCTGTACCACACCTCGTCTCAAACGACAGAATATGGGCTGAGAGGAGACGGATCATGTGATGAAATTCCCTGACGCCGAGTGAAAAAAACAGCGATATGTTTGCAACATCGGGTAAGTTCAGTGGAGGTGTCATAAAACAAACGATTTATCACGCACCTCACAAACTACCTGACTTGGAAAATGCAGATTGTTATTCAAGCGGTAGCTTATTGAAGGGGATATTCAATGATAAAGAAAACCGTATACAGCACCCATTTGAGGGTCGAAAAATCTTTTTAAGATCCGTAAATTTTTCCTTACGTTAGAGGTTTCTGTAACTTGAGCAGGTGCGAGGAGGACTAAACACTGAGGGTTCCGTACAATCTTAACATTGTAAGTAGAAAGTTCATCCATCGCTGGAATCGAAGATCTCGACGATTTTTGCCTGTTATTGACACTGATACTGGCAAGATACCGCCCCAGACGTTCCAAGACTTTCGAGGACGTTTTAATTTCATGTTCGAAGTCGAATAATGAATGAGAGTGGTGTGGTGTGGTAGTCGTTATTATTATCACAATTATCATTTTCGTACTTGTGTAGATCACCATATACTTTCCCTCATTCAGGTACAATTTCCACTTGCAGCACCATACAGATACCGTGGTCAAGTCGTTTTGCAATTGTTTTACATGTTAGAGAGCGGAGGGGCTTGTTTACTGCTCCAAAATTCCTTTTCTCTGTTTTCCTCTAGACTGGAACAAGGCCGCAACACTGAACTTCTTTCCACAAACATCGATTAAAATGAAAGTTGTAAGACATAGCATATGTTTCAGGAAAGAAACTGCTAGGTGATTGGACGGTGGCAATTTCGAGTCATGACAGAGGCACGATTCTCTCAAAGCACGTTGGTTTTAATAGTAAAATAAAAATTCGTATGTTAGTCGCTTTTTGTTCGGTAGCGAAATGTAGACAGATGAATTGGGTTTGTTTCCTCTCAAGAATTTGTAAGACCGACGTGAAGTATAAACAACTGTCAGAACTATTTGATCGGACCTTTGAACGTTCCAATCACACAGAGTGGAAACAGAAGAAACAGCTCGATAAACAAGATTTTACGTTTCTGCCGGCAGACACAAATATTCTGTGTTTGATACGCTATTGCCATCATTAAACAGTACAATATTTTTTTTTGGAAAGAATATGTCTGCAGAATTGGCCGGATGTTGAGTAGGTCCCGTGTATTCTCTCCTAATGCCACCCAGTTACTGTTTCGCACGTGTATGTGATGGTAGTGAGATTGCTAAGTTATAGTGTAGACTGAAGACCTTCTTCAATGTAAATTGATAAAATTTTACTTTCTTCTCCTTTGTCATGATCTTTTGCACTTACAAATGGGTATTGAACATCACTCACTGCTTCATTTTGAATACAAAGACCACAACCTCAAGCTAAAACTGTGTCAATTTTAGCGAACCGTCTTTTTTAGGCATTTATTCTTTATATCATTTACACAACTCCAGTAGCTTACATTTTCTTCCGTGATAAATTCCAATAAATACTATTGCCTGACGTAAATCAATAAAGACTTCCCTTCGCTGAACACCACGTCTACAACACACAGAATTCAGAACAGCAGTTGCCAGTCAGAAATTATCTGCAGTGCTGGACTCTGTATCTACATCTATATGATTACTCTCTAATCCACAATTAACTGCCTGGCAGAAGTTCCATCAAACCACCCTCAAACTATTTCTCTAGCGTTTTACTCTCGAACACCATGCGGGAAAGCGAACACACAAAACGTTTTGTGCGAGGTACAATTTCTAGTATTTTGTTATGATGTTGCATCATCTAAATGTTCTGCGAAAGAAATCGCGTTCTTCATTTCGTGCTCCCTACAGCATTATCTATGTGATAGTTCCAATTTAAGTTACTCGTAATTGTAATCCCTAAGTACCTAGTTGAACAGACAGTCCTTAAGCTTCTTTTATTTAGCGCGTAACCGACGTTTAGCAGATTCTTTCAGTAGCCATGTGGACTCATTTTTCGAACCATCCAGATAAGTTGCGTAAATAATTTCGCAATTAGTTTTGATTATCTGATGAATTCACAAGATGGTAAATGAGGATAAGCATTATCTGCATACAATGTAAGAGGGCTGCTCAGATTGGCTCTTAATTCATTTATATAAATCAGGGACAGCGGAGGGTCTATAATACTTTCTTGGGGAACGCCAAATATTACTCCTGTTTAACTTGCTGATCTTTCTTGTTACTAAGAATTGCGACGGTTCTGACAGGAAATGAGAAATCCAGTCGTTCAACTCCGTAGACAAACACTTTAGAAATCGCTTGTGAAGAACGGTGTGAAGACTTTTGGAAACCTAAAAAATATGGAATCAATTTGACATCCGCTGTCGGTAGCACTCATTACATCTTTAGAATGAAGAGCTAATTGTGTTTCACGACAACGATATTTGCAATAAATAGCTTTCTTCGAGATAATTCGTTCTGTTCGAACATAGTATATTTTCCGAAATCCTACTGCAAGTTGATGAAATTGATATGGGTCTGTCATTCAGCCGATTACTTCTATTTCCTTTCCCAAGTATTCGTGTGACCTATGCCACATTTGTCTTTGGGTTCGGATGTTTGAACTATCAAGCGGTTCTATACGACTGCCTAGTATGGAGTTACTCCGTGAGCTTACTCTGAAAGGAACCGGTATACAATCTGGACTGGAGGCCTTGTCTTTCGCTACGCTGGGGATATAAACGTCTGAGTTACATATGCTGGCAGTTTTTCTTGACACCAATTCAGGAATCTTTAGTTCGTCTTCTTTGGTGAACGAATTTGGAAAACCGTGTTTAGAAACTCTGTAACGTCATCGTTAGTTACGGTACTGATTGCGTCTTACCGCTAGTGCACTTGAAATACCAAATAATGTATTTGGGTTTTCTGCCAGACTTCGAGTCGGAGTTTTGTTGTGAAAACTATTAAAATCCTGTGCGGGGAAGCCACGCACCAGTCTTCTGTCTGCGAAATAATGAACAAAGAGTGTTCTCAGTGCAGGAAGTGACCTCCCCAGCGGTACATCGCAGGTAGCGGCGGACAGCCTGATGTGTCCTACTTCTGGAAGACCCTGCACTGAGCTCCACCACCTGAAGTATCCTGGGCTCGTAGAAATATCAACACATCCCACCTCCGTAAAAGCCTCACTCCGCACAAGTGTCACAGAGTCTTCCTACCTGTCAGATACAGCAAATTATCAGCAGTTCCGCGGCAGTTTAGCAATTCTCGGAGTCAGCAAACGCGGCACTCAATTCAGAACGTTGACATCTCCAACGTCCAGTGTCTGTCGGATATATGTCGGTCGATGTTAGGAGATTGTTTTGCCATTTCCTCGTCATCACGATCACATAAAACGGCGTATATGTAAAAAAAAAGGAAAGAAAACGCACACACTCAGGCAATGGAAAGAAAGATGGGGAACCGACATGGCGGTCGTTTGAGACGTAGTGCAGGCTCGCCTCGTGTTTACCAGGAGAGGCCAGTGAGCCGCCAGTGTCCCGGTCACCCACAGTCCAGGAAAGTAGTTTCTCTTGCCTTCCACAGCGATACAAAGACATCCACACTGCTCCTGCTTTGCCACTGCACAGTGAGCTGTCTACTGTTATGCACTGAGTTAATACCACTAAATAAATTATGTGAACTGACGCAAATGTGTCATACTATGCGGCTAAACGAATGAATTGAACAAGACAGCCTAAAAAGAAATCTCTCGATTGACGGCATTGTTTTAGACACCTGATACTCGATTTTTAGTTTCCTTCTCGTAGAGTCATACCCTGATTAGTCAGAACATTATGACACCTACGTAATAGCCGATATGTCCACCTTTGGCACGGATAGCAGAGGCGACGCGATGCGGCATCAAAGCAGTGATGCCTTGGTAGGTCACCGCTCACACAAGTCGCATAATTCCCCTAAATCTCAAGGAGGGGGCGACGAGCTATGACGCCATTTTAATCATATTCCAGATGTGTTCGATTGTCTTCAGATCTGGCGATTTGGGCGGCCAGCAAATCAATCGGAACTCAACATTGTGCTCCTCGACCCACTCCATCACACTCCTGGCCTTGTAACATGGCGCATTAAATTGTTTGAAAAACGCCACTGCTGCTCGGAAACATGATCGTCATTAAGGAGTGTACGTGGTTTGCAATCAATAAACGATACTCATTGGCCGTCATGGTGCCTTGCACGAGCTTCCTGGAAATACGAATGGCCAAGTGAATGTTCTCCAAAGCATAATGGACCCGCATTCCAGCTTGGCACCGTCCCGCAGTACATCTGTCAAGCAGCTGTTCCCCTGGAAGACGAAGGATTTGCGCGCCCACATCGGCTTGATGCAGGTGGTATCGGGAATCATCAGATCATGCGACTGCCAACAAGCCGTACAGTTTCCGAAATGCTCGTGCCGAGTCTCTGGACTGTCAGAACCTGTCTTCGGTCAAACTCAGATTGATTGCGCACCTTCCTCATTCTACATACTAACAGGAAGCTCACTGACACTACTTGCACCGTGCGTGTGTCTCACTAACAGTCGTTCCTCGCCAGGTGACGCTACTAACGCCTGGTCGGATTTACATCGATATTATGTCCGTGGCGTTAATGTTCTGGCTAATAAGGGTACTTTTTGTTCAAAAATGAACGTTTGATGAAATGTACTCGTTTATTCAAAAAAAAAAAAAAAAACTTCAAATGTCTCTGAGCACTATGGGACTTAACATCTGTGGTCATCAGTACCCTAGAACATAGAACTACTTAAACCTAACTAACTTAAGGACACCACACAACACCCAGTCATCACGAGGCAGAGAAAATCCCTGACCTCGCCGGGAATCGAACCCGGGAACCCGGGCGCGGGAAGCGAGAACGCTACCACATGACCACGAGTTGCGTACTACTAGTTTATTACTGAGTAAAGTTTGCATTTGCATTATAATTATTATTCTTTTCGAAGTCCTATTCTTCAGTAAATATTGGTAACACGCTAAAATTGTGAAGTTAGGGATGGTGGAGAGAGAATCAGTAGCCAGTTGAAGTCGATAAGTTTGATATGATCGGACAGCAGAGATGGAAGAGAGCTGCTGGCGAGACGTGGGGTTCTTAGACGAGTCCCGACCTGTCACACTGTCTTAAACTCTAACAAACATTCCAGTTAGGTTAATATATGGCTAATTTACCGAGAGTTGGAATAGACATTAAGGCTGAAACGTTTTCGTTCTTTCAAGATCACAACGTAAACCCGACTGTTTCATCTTTCTGTAATATTCATGGACGTCACAGACCCCTAACGTAGATAAGGCGCACGAAGTACCCCACCTTACTCTCTCTCTTCGCCCCTCCCCCACCACGCCACAGTACCTGTACCGTTAAGTACGCTTCCCACTGAATGGTCATTATCTTACTTCGTTCCGCAGCATCTCACTGTGAGATAATTATCCCATTTTCGTCAGGCAACTTTTAACACAACTTTTACTGGTTTTTGGAAACAATAACGTAAAATTTTTGTTACATAATGGCTGGCACTCAGTTAGCATAAGCAGTATCAGATATGCTGTGCGAAAAGTGAAAGAAAAGGAAAGGAAAGTAAATGAAATCGCTCACGTCACCGAACGCTAACCATTCCCTACAACATTAACCTTCTTACCGATTCCAGGCAGATAAATTTTTGTCCGTTTACGGATCTGAGTTACATCTATTGTGAGTTACGTACTGATTTACAGTAATGTAATTCATCGGACGAAGACAAAGGGTCCAAACAATAATTTTGTTGGAGGACGGATAGGATGCAGTGCTGTACGTTTTAGTGTTGTATTTTCGATATGAGAAGAATTTGCTTGAATACTCGTAGACCATGGTATTTGTTCTTCTAAACATGAAGCTGTTTATGGTAAACTGGCGTAGGCTATACAGAAAAACAAACATTCTTAAGAAGCACGTCCTTAGATTGATATCTAGCTATAACGACAGCGATTACTAAGTTCCTTTGCCCTTTACATTCCAGACTAGCCACTCTGGAACACTCTTGTAGAAATTTAGATATCCGTATTTCGTAGCATCTGTGGCGGTGCGACATGAGTGCTTCCATGAATTTGTCATATACAACAGTTGTAGATTTATTTGGTTGTGAGTACAGGCAGGACAATTTAAAAAGAGACATCTAACATCGACACAAGCTCAACTCAGGTGTTCTTCAGTTACTAAAGCTATTCGTCCCCATCATAGAAAGAAACGTCGACCTCAAATTGGAGTGCAAAAGTTTGGCGATACTAACATTCTTAAGTCCCTTATGTAAGTGATGTATGATAATGGACTTGAGTGCCATCTTGCAGCAGTGCCATGGTCAAATTAGTTACTTATACATCTACAGCCATACTCCGCAAGCCACCTGACGGTGTTAATTCTGGTCTGTAAAAATGTCGCTGTTTTTGTTGTACGAGCATATCCCACGAATGAAGGCTTGCGAAGATATAACGAGGTGAGTAATTATTATAATATGGGAAACTTACACGATCGCAAGCCACGTGTAATAATGCAGCGACTACAATTCCTTTTTCAGTTTTTCAGTTGTAACTTATGACGGCATCATACTCTCCAGAGGATGTGCCCGTCTGTAAAACCCTAAATGATGTTTGTAAAAACACTTCGTAATTCCAGTTGTTGTTAGATGATATTCCCTTTAGCTCAGTACTGTCATTACCAGAGGATAAAGCTATAACTCTATACTAAAAGGCATTTCTCGGAAACGTTCCAGATTTTAAGGTTGGAAACACTGTTTTCTAGTCTTAAGTTACTTCTCTTGTTTACATAGTTCATTAAAATCTTCAAGCAATGTATCCAATGTCGAGAAGGGTAAATTACTTAGTATTGACGTAGCTGATGTCATTAGAAACTTAGTAAACGATTTTGTTCGTTTCGGAGTTTTGTCCTGTTTTTGTGCAAGTGGAG
Organism: Schistocerca gregaria; assembly: GCF_023897955.1. NCBI lineage: Eukaryota > Metazoa > Arthropoda > Insecta > Orthoptera > Acrididae > Schistocerca > Schistocerca gregaria. Next base: position 102,984,991 of record NC_064920.1, read on the forward strand.
ACACGTCGCAGTTACGTTATTGTGTGTTGCTTTGAAGTGCTGCAGGCGCTCCAGAACTGTTTCCAGATGTTTACATAATCCTTCGCCGTTGAATAAGATGCACCAGACTTTGACAGGGACAAGACAGAAAGTGATACATAGTGAGGTTTGGTCATTCTCCTTCCTGTACAGAAAGACTTCACAGGGAACTTTATCGCTGACAAATGAAATGCAACCGGTAATGCTTTTCCTTAACAGAGTCTGAAAGCTACTTGTAACATCCGCAATGAAGCAATGAAGAAAAACCAGCACTTTGGTGACACCAGCGTGTTTAAGTGAGGCAACGGCAGCGCTGCGAAACGCAATGGATTGCTTCAGTTTTGGCTACGGCTATCTCGTTTAATACCCGCGCTTTGCTATCGCCGTTTATGTGCTGATCACCACAAATCACCAACGCAGCTACAGCAGAGGTCGCAGTCAACACCACTGCTATGAACCCAACATCGTTCTGGCATGACAATCCCTCGGGATCGTTCGCTAGGTCGAAAACTCAATGTGCTATTGTTAGTATCATCAGGGACAATCCGAGAGAACACACACACACACACACACACACACACACACACACACACACACACACACACACACACACACATTATGTATATAATAAAGGCGAGACTGTGTATAATCACTTCAGAACAGACGACGCTCACGAGGTCCGGAAGCTACCAAGTAAGAAGACGACCCGGATTCGAATCCCTTCCGTACCAGATTTTCAACTTCCCCACTGATTTCATCAATGCCCGCTTGCAGCGAATGTCCGTAATTCCTTTGTGTCGAAAAAGGAGCAAATTGTAGGACCACCAAGCAACCTGAAGACACACCGGTAACATGTGTGTTTTACTTACAGTAATCCACTAAATAAAAACAGTAATATTTGGCAAGTGGCGGAAAAGGTAACACCGTTAAAAGCTGTCCGCAGGGATGTCTTCAATCGGGTATCGAGTGGGTTGAGGAAAACTTCAAAGGAATATATGTGACTGTGGCCTGAGAGAAAAGCAAAAGTTGTTGTCCGAGGACGTAACACGTCGCTACTATTTTAACATATTTCCATCAGCTGTTTCGTCTCCAGTTACATTTGATTTATTGTATTTCATTTCTTACGACAGCGTGAGATGCACCTATTAAACGTAACACAAGATAATCTTTAACTATTTGTCTAGTGTCTACAAGGACCTAACAGTTGCGCCGCACTACAACAAAAGAGGTTCGCTGCCTACTGCTTAATTTGTTACCTTAAATCCTCTCTCTTCATGTTTTAATGGTTTCAGCAGAAAAATAATCGATGATGTGATATCTATACAATTTCCGAAGTTTAGATTCACTGGCCAACTACTAATTTTCACGTGCTATCCTCCCTTGGACTAGCATCTCTACTGAAAAATTTCTCTCGGTAGTGGCTTTTCTTAAGAGATGTGTCTGCCCAGATTCTTGATAATATCACCACTTTACCGTCATGTGGGTGGTCCGTCACAACTCCTATAAACAAACGCATTTCATTTGCCAGAAATAATAGCAGAACAGATTCCACACATGCATAGCACCTGTTTTTCAACGCAAACATTCAGCTTGTTTTGCTTTTTGCCTTGTGTTAGCACCTGGTATCATTATCCTCCATCGATGGAACATAACGTCATCAGTCAGACAGTAGCCGACCTTGAAGCAACTTCCTTATTTGTCACAGGAACCGGATCGCAATCCCCCTCATTACTCTGGCCGTTGAGCTCGTCCTCACCTCTGGCTGACACACGTCTCCCTTATCTGGAGGGATCAGGGAGGAGGCGCCGGCCAGCCGCCAACTTGCGCTGCAGACTGCCTGGCTCGCGTCAGAGATGTAAGGGATAACGACGGGCTGACGTCATCTCCGCCACTAATGGGGACATTCATCTCTCGTCACACACCGTATTACAGAACGATGTAACTGGAAATTCTTACTGTGACCAGAGCCGTAACTAGGTAAATAGATCATTCCTTTTCAACACGGTGTCATACCACTCTATACGGAAGCCTCCAGTTCACATTCCACAGCAGTACAGCTGGTGCTGCTCACCGTGTAGAGTTGTGGCACTGCATTTGATTAAAGAAAGAAGAAGAAGAAAAAAAACTTCTTCGTATAAGAGTCGCTTTTTGTTAGTAAAGAAAAGTTCTTGTCGAGCTTAACTCCCTTCTAGACGTAAACAAATAGAGGAAAATTTGCTTGTCGTTAATTCACAACAATAATTCCCTTCCACGATAAATGAATCGTAAAATATGATCGTTTTATGGGAACTATGTTCTGCCACATAGTGCCTGACATGGAATGAACTTCGAGAAATGTTCCACATTACTTCCCTTGTGGCCTTTTTACCTTTTATGTTTAGAGAATCAGAATTTTTAAGAGGTCACGATAAAGCGAAAAATTCTCAAGGTATGCTGATATCAATATTTCCCGAAGAAGTTGTGAAACACAAAGTCCCAAAGTGAAATTGCCCTTTAAATATACGAGTAGAACAGGTCAAGTGGGCCTACACATGAATTGGTAAAATATGTTAGGTATCCTTTTGGCACCTGTGGGTCATAATTTTATTATTTCATTATGGCAGGCATGCAGTATTCTTTTAACAGTATTACAGATGAATTCTATCGATGAGTTACATCTAAATTCTAATAACCAATACATTAAATAATCCCTGCTATGAACCTTTGAAGGTGTTTTCTCATTTTCGTCTGCGTTTTTATTCATTTCTTGCACTCAAATCTACTTGATCTTCTATAAATCTGTAAAATTATATTATTGTGCGAGGTTTTATATCGATATTTTTGTTTGACATTCACATTTTAGTGTAATATTAGGAAAACCAACTAAAAATAATACGAAAAGACATCAAATTTAATTTCCAAGCAGTTACGAATTTTCGTTGTAAGAGTAGCTTTTCATCTGCAAGTGTAGTGTGTCAGACAATTAAGAGATGGCCGTTGCGGCCGAGCGGTTCTAGGCGCTTCAGGCCGAAATCGCGCTGCTGCTTCGGTCGCAGGTTCGAATCCTGCCTCAGGCAAGAATATGCGTGATGTCCTTAGGTCAGTTACGTTTAAGTAGTTCTAAGTCCAGGGGACTGAAGACCTCAGAAGTTAAGTCGCATAATGCTCAGAGCCATTTGAACCTTTTTTCTTTTTTTTTTGGGGGGGGGGGGGGGAGGGGTCAGCTACAGCTAATTCATAAGTATCGGTATCCATCATGCGCGATTTACTCTGGAAAAAACACATAATCACAGTTGTGGGAACGGTGATGATAAGCTCTGATCTGTTCGACCAATCATTCTTCCACGGCCTATGTGCCTTATAATAATCGATCGACCTGTTATCAAGAATTGTTCAAGATTTGGGGGAGCGGCTGTTACAAACATTACTCCACATTACTACAGGAAGCGGCTAGCAGAGACCACATCGACTTCTCTCTATATGCCGTCGGTGGTAGATTCGTTCGCAAAAATAATGTGGGGGACCATTTCGACAGGAACAACTGAAAGCCCACCAACGTGCTACGACAGGGAAATTCAAATGAATTAGTAGCCACTGCTACGACTAACACAGTAGCGTCTGGAGATTGGATGACGAGAACGCCAAAATATTGTCTCCCTGAAACAGATCGAAGGAGAACGAACCAATTTGTTCGCATATCAAATGGGACACCCACAAGACTCCTATGAAATTCCTCAGCGACAACAGAAGAGTGAAAATCCGCGAGCCCACCGCCTCTTCACATCGACAGGTAAAGTGGGAAGCAGCCATTACGACTTAGACCTTTGCATCCTCACTGTGGAAAGTAGTGAGGTTCCAAGTCTAGGGATACATGAACTTATGTCCACAGGACGCTTAGTTCACTCATCTGTCCTCAACTTAGCCAAGTTTTCAGGCGCATCACACCAGCTGAACTGACAATAGCGCAGGTTGCTGATGTCCTGGATAGCGACGACGACCTCAGGGCCTGTCGTGATAATGGTGCTTATTCCGGCAGTGGCAGAGATAGACAGTGAAGTCCTACTTACCAGTGCTGCTGAGTGTGTCCTATGTCCGAGGACAGAAAGTGTCTAGAATATGCTCTCGAGAAAGCAGTCAGAGAACCACCACCACAGGTAAACGTCACATAACCTAAATATGAGACCGTGTCGTAACGCCGTAGTACAGTCACCCAGACGCCCCGCAATTTGACAGTTCGAGGCGTGACGTCAGCTGTACGGAGGGGTCGGTCAGACACAGAGCGATCTCCCCCCCCCCCCCCCACACACACACACACACATCCACACTCATAGGACACCGGATGAGCATCATACACTGCGTTATACAAGCGGCCAACAGATCGCAGACCATTAGTACCCAAAGGGAAAGAACTGAAACCCTAGCGACCAGTACAGTAGCAGCCTACCGACAAGAGGTCAACATTATCACAACAGACTGTCTCAAAATTCAGCAGACTGTGCGTGCAGCATTGAACCCTTAGAGTTGGGGACACATTTCACCATTCCGACACACATTTCACCATTCCGACACACATTAGTCTGGTTGCAACGCAGTTTAAATTTCGTGGTAGCGACGATTCGGCGGTCACTGTTCCGTTTCCTTGTATTTGTTTTCTCCAGCCGCACCTTATTTAGAAATATTTTTTTGTTTTATTCGAATTTTCTAGGGAATATTTCTGGTTATTGTTGCTCGTGCGCTTGCAGATACTGCAAATGTGTGTCAAGAGATTTCGTGTGTTTAGATTACGTTGCTTGTTGATCGTATTTTCTTGTTAGCATCTGTTTGTCGAAGGGTAGACTAGTTTTACGCCCCTTTCCTTGTTGAGTATGAATAGGGGAAATCGCACCAGATCATGAGACGCTAGAATAATTACGCGTGACGGATGTCCAGTAAGTAGATGCTGAAGGAATTATTGCTAGATTTCCCGAGCGGAGGCAGTACGAGCAGTTAGCATGTCTGATGCTCAGGGAGCAGAACAGAGAAACGAGCAGAGTGGAAACAGTCAACTTGGCGAATGCAAGACAAACTTTCCGCCGGCTCTTGCACTTTTTGGTACTATGGAGGACGTGCCACTGTCTGTTAAATGGTTCAAATGGCTCTGAGCACTATGGGACTTAGCTTCTGAGGTCATCAGTCCCCTAGAACTTAGAGCTACTTAAACCTAAATAACGTAAGGACATCACACATATCAATGCCCGAGGCAGGATTCGAACCTGTTCCAGACTGTTCCAGACTGTAGCGCCTAGAACCGCTCGGCCACTCCGGCCGGCCCACAGTCTGTTGGGCAGATGTTACAGGCGCAGGAGGATAGACAAAAGGCAGAGCTATAGCAGAGGCAAGGGAAGCGACAGTAGAAGCAGATGACAAGGGGCAAAGCGGGATAAAAGGCAAATTTGGGACAAGATGACTCAGCTGGGTAGCGAATTCTATGCTAGACTACATATAATTCACGGAAAAATATACATCGTTTCAGAAACAGTAGACAACGGTATGGCTAGGCTACTCCGGGCCGAAACCAGATTAGGAAAAGTCAAGAAAGGTGGTAAGACACTTTCGAAAAAGCTAAAAACAGTCGATAGTGTGAATAAAGGACTGGCACAAAAATTTAGACTAACGGCATGTTAAGGAGGCAACTCAGCCGACACCATTTGTCGAAACGGAGAAGATTGCTATTACACAATGGAACACTGAGAATTTAACAAGAGAAGTTGAGCGTCCGCAAGTGACCGAGCCGCTTTCGGCCCTATTCGGATAAAAGAACACGGAAAGACAACGAGCCCTTCGTGTGCAAATTTTCATTCAAATGGCGAGACATGATCCGATACAGACTGAATCTCTGTTAAATGAATGAATATTCGGAGTCCATTCCAAGGGAAGAGAGCTTTATTAGAGCTGCACCACTTGTAGCAATGCGTTTCCAATCGCACACCATTTTCATGGATTCCTGAAATCAAAACACCATGTGGATCAACCAAATAAAGGTGCTGAGGTGATCCACATACGCGTTAATTCAATGCCATCGGTGCATAAAAGCTGGCTTCGAAAAAACTTGAATGGAGGCATTCAGATTACTTTTCTCTGCCTAGACGAGATTGAGCGTGAAAAGTAATTTGAGGGAGTCGCGCATGGCAGATTCCAATATCGGAGTGACTGGAGTAGCTAGCAGAGAAGCACAAATGAAAAGGAAATTGCAATGGCAACAGAAGCCACCATTACAAGTCGAATTAGTGTAGCCAAAAGTCACGGCAGATTGAGGAACAGACGCCTCAAAAAAAGGAATGTCGGTGTCGCCAAGAGAGTAAGGAAATGGGTCCGTGGAGACGATCAAATTTCGGAATTGTGATTCAGCCCGCAGCCGACAGTCCTTACTCGAAGGGAGCAGGTAAGGAATGTAACTAAGGGCCGCGTTTACATTCTCCACATGTGTATGAAGAAGTCAGAGAGAAATTGCTGGCTAAGATGGAGAGCGCAGGGAAGGTAAGATGAAATTTTTTAATGCTCTTTTCCGTTAACATTAGCTAAAAGTTTTGTTCAGTTTTCTCTGTACATATTGTTCCATTTATTTGGTGCTCAGTACGTAAAGTTTCTGCTGTATTAGTTTAAATCACGCTTAGAGTTGTTGTTGGCTGTGGAATTGGGTATGCGCTTCGCAGATGCTTTAGGAGAATGTGTGTGCCTGTCCCAGTATTCACGGTTCTGTTCATTTTACTTTTATACCCGTTTTTATGGGGATTTGTTCACTGTCAGAAAGCTGATACCAGTTTTCGACCATTATAGACAAAGTGTCGCTCTGGCGCGCTACCAGAGCCAACCGTACTATGTGATGAGAGATGTGCTCTTTGTTTTTGTTTCAAGACATTGGAAGAAAGCAGCAAGGTAACAGAACTATTATTTATCGTTCTGCCCTACTTATCCTTGTATTAGATCTTGTGTGGTACCTCATTCTTCGTTCTTTAATTGTCGCTTCCCTGTGTTAAATATTGTGATTATTTTTGGGAGTTTTTGGACTATTCAAGTTGTTGGAGACTGTCGATCTCAAGCACTGGTTGACAGATGTGAAATTGTACACTCACTGACGAGAGTTTTAGCGATTCGCGATTATAGCAACTCTCACTGTCAGTCAAATGAACTATTTCATTAATACAGGAAATAAATTGTCACTCATGATGCTGTAACAAATCCGGACCTCCAAATCACCAGATTTGATGTCAGAATGACTGTACCACTTGTATACGAAGAGGTAAAGATTTTGGGGAAACCCTTACTTATTTCTGGTTGCTTTTTCTTCACTTGTGGACAAAACTATAATCAATAACGTCTTTTGCATTTTCCTTTTGAAGTGGAAACAGAATTCGTTTGGTTAAATTCCATAAACTGCACCGTGGTTCCACTTTAAGTAGAAAACAGTAAATAAAACACACGTATCAGAGAGTGCATCTACGTATGGGACTATGATGAACAGAGTGAATGATGCTGCTATTCAATGAAGCCCACATTTGTTTCAGACACAGCGGCGATGTCCGCGCTGGCGGAAGGTGGATAACCGCAGCGGGAGAAGGTGTTTTGACCTTCAGCGAGCGTGCGGCAACTGAGCCGGGGGACACTGCCTGCCTTTATACCGAAAGGGTCGGCGCGTGCCACGTGTCAAAGGACTGGGGACAGCTGTAAGGGCTCTGCTGAACGCGGCCGTCGGCACCTGGACACAGGCCGCGGCGTCTTTGGTGTAAACGGCGATGTCAGGCAACGTGTCGGTTTGACTGAGCTGCGTCTCAGCGTCTTGCTTCTTGCGTTCATTGTTAGTTAGTTGTGGCCTGTTTAGTAGAAGTAAGGCTCGGGCCGCTAGTGCTAAGGTATTGCTTGAGATAAACTACAGTTATCTGAGTTTCCGTATTCAATCATATTTAGCAGGCCACAAATAATCGAGCTAGTTCTTTCACGATAATCTCAGAGCTTGCGAAAACCTCATAAACAAACGTTATTATTATTAATAAATTTTCTTAGCATTCTTCACTCAAGGTCGTAATTGAAATTATTTACATGCTGCGAAAGCAAATGGGGTAGTCACTTCAGCTAAGACTAAAATACTGTTATGATACACTGTCATCTGGCAGGACTGCACCTTAGATGAAATGAAATAAATTAATGCTGTGGCACTCCTCTGCAGCGTGATGGTGTGAATGAAAATCTGTAATTTGGAATGCAGGTATTGCGGCAATTGGCCACGGAAGGGCGTCGAGAAAGTTTTCTTTTTCTCCGCAGCACTAAAAGATGAAAGACTTGACACGGGGAGCGCTAATCTTCCGAATGACAACATGTACAATCATTTAACAATAATAATACAGACAGGTATTCTGAAACTGATTGAATGAATTATTAGTACCTAAACATGGACCTGAATACAGAGCTGGTCATCGAATGGCGGTCACAAAATAATAGACACAGAATGCTCTCTCTATTATCTTTTCACCAAAAAGGACAAAGATTATACTCTAGACTAGGACATTGTGCATGTTCTTTGTTTGTACATTACTTCTTTTCCTCAACACAAATAATTAATTAAATAAATAGTTCTCTAATGCAAAAAATGAAGTGATCGTATGGCACTGTTGTCCGGGAGGCCCCATTTGTGGACGTTCGGCCGCCAAGTATATTATTACCGTCGACGCCTTATTGAGCCACTTGCGTGCCGGTGATGATGAAATGATAACACAACACCCAATCCACGAGCGGAGAACACCTCCAACCCGGCCGGGGATCGAAACCGGGCCTGCTGCGCGGAAGGAAAGCACGTTAAATTTTCAGATAACATTGTGGAAAACACCACAATGTAATTAAGTCAGACGCCGTAATTTTCGTATGGAGCCATATAGTGCTCCTACTTCAAGTTTAGTGATTATATTAATCATTTGTTTTGCATACGTGTCAAGGCAAATGAGAAAGTCACAGCTGAAGATAATTTTTATTTGTATATATTTCCTTATTTTATAATTTTGCTACCACAAGCAGATTACTGCATCCTGGAGTTATTTCAAGTATAAGAATACATTTGTAGTGGAATGTCGGTACACATTCCCTTGGCCTTATGAATACTTGACACGATTTTATAACATTGTAACATCCCAATGAGGAATCGTGTGAATTTAAAAACAGATATAGAATCTTTTTCTATAGACTGTAACCAAGAAAGTGTTCATAAGAAGCCAATCTGCCACGTGGTTCAGGCTAGAAAAGAAAAAGACTGTAAAGATGAAATATCCCATGGATTTAGGAGGCAACGTAACTGTCTTTACATTGTAATGCCATGAATTCAGATACTCTGTCTTGTTATTCTCATAATAGTTTAATGTAAGTAATTTAACAAGTCTGATTTCGAGTTTCCAGACTTCATTAGAGGTAGTCTGCTTTCTTAGGGAGACGATACTCACTGACTATCGAGGTTTCCAGTTTATGGAGATTTTATTCTTTTTCAGCAAAAAGTGATGAGAGGGTTGTGTGACTTTTCCGTCACTTGTCACTATGCGACGTTATGTGTCTTCCACGAATGGCATCCTTTAATGGCCCAAACATTTGGAAGTCCGAGGGGGCCAGGTCAGGTGTGCAGGTGTGACAGACGTGGATGGTCCCACCACCGATGGAAATCGTGGAGCTGCGCTGAACCGCCTTTGATGAACTCACCCTCTGTGCCAAGCGGCCAGCTGTACTTCTGTCGACATAGATGCTCCAGAGGCTTTGCACAAGCGTTTGTGAATATTCCCCACAGTTTCTTCTCTGCAGTGGGAAGTTCAATGTCGGGGCGTTGCTTGTAACGTAAGTCACTCACAGACGCCGTTGTGAAACTGTCCTCAGTTACGTTACTTGTCCGAAGTGACGGAAACTTGCCGCGCTCACTCTAACGTAACAGTGTTTTCGGCTGAGAAAAAAAAAAAAATACGGTGCATCACTTTCTGGGCAACCGTCGTAGATTAAGTTAAGGATATCTACTACAAGGGTAGTGAAATAACCAGTGAAGGGCGGAGCAAGGAGGACATCAAAAGCAGACTAGCGCTGGCGGAAAGGGAATTCCTGGCCAAGAGAAGTCTACTAGTATCAAACACAGCCTTTAATTGAGGAAGAAATTTCTGACAATGTGCGTTTGCAGCACATCACATGGACTGTGGGAAAACCGCAACAGAAGAGACTGAAAGCGTTTGAGACGTGGTGCTACAGCCGAATGTTGAAAATTAGTCTACTGACACGGTAGGGAATGAAGAGGTTTTCCACAGAATCTGAGAGGAAAAAAATGTCTGTAAAATATTGACAAGGAGAAGGAACAGGATGATACGACATCTGTTATGATATGAGGGAATAACTTCCATGGTACTAGAGAGTGCTGTAGCTAGTAAAAACAGTAGGGTAAGACAGAGATGGGGATACATCCAGGAAATATTTGAGGCCGTAGGTTGGAAATGCTACGGTGAGATGTAGATGCTAGACGTTACAGGAATTCGTGATGGATCACACCGAACCAGTAATAAGACTGATGAGTGAAAACAAATAAGTAAATAAAAAGATGAGAGGGAAATTTATGCAACTTTGATTAATCTTACGAAAGCCTGGATTGTCACTGTGGCAAAAGTTAAAGCTAGGAATCGTTCACTCCGAGTAGACTTGCGTGAGAGAGGAGGGACTATGGAGTAGGTGACGGCGGTGCTGCCCTGCCACAGAGAGACAAACGCGTCTGCTGCGTCTTCGCCCTGAGGTGGTTTGCTATTTTCTTTGGCGTGGTGTCACACGGTGCATGTTGCGCTACCCACTCCCTATGCAGCGCACAATTTATGGGAAAAATTACGCACTTCTTTGATTTCATAAACATCACATTTTGAAGCGTCTAGCAAACGTTTCATCTTTGCATCTCTGTGAGCAACTTCTTTTGCCTTAGTGAATTGGGTTATAGATGAAGGACCTAACATGTGCTTCATCTTGCGTAATTGTGGGTCGCACATAACAGGAATTCTGTTGTGTATCCTAAACAGTCTTCCATCCAGATCAAAATAATCATCGGAGGCTGGTTAAGATAATGGTAAATTCTTGATGTGAAGTTGTTTGCTAAAAATAGTAAATGTAAGATTCGTACGGCGATAACTGAATAACTGTCATCTTTTCTTCTGATGTATTCTTTTAGAGCATTGATGGAATAGAATTGCTATTACTAAAATAGGCATTTATTCTGTAGCTTTTTAAATTTAATAGTCCTACAACAGACTCAAATTAGGCGATCCTTAAGTAATTAATATAGTCAGTACAGATCTATATTGTTGTCGCAGTTGTCATTGCAATACTTGCACTTGGCCTTTAAACACTGTAAATGAATTGTTTAATTATTTTGTTATGAGCAGTGCACTCGCTTACGTATCTTCTTATTCGATGTTGATGTCATCAGAGCGGTAGGCAAACAGCATACTATAGCGCCGAGCCTCAAAACGACTTTGATTCGAGTCTCATTTGTTTGACATTAGTGTCGCGAGAGTGGTAGACTGATGGGACACCATACTGTCGAGCTCCATTACGACATGGAGGAAGAGGTTCCAGAGTATCCCACACAGATTAAGAGGCGGACAGACACGAAACATAAAATTTTCGTGGTCCATCGCGTTATCTCGAAGGCCCTTTGAAGGAAATATTGTCAGCAGGATGAGCATCATGTTGTTATTTGATAAGTAGCGACGACCAGTGTCACGTTCACTTATATAATCCAGGTTTTGCTCTGAAGAAATATAGTTATTGTGTCAAATTTTTCCAGCTATTATTGGGGCCATCGCCACTGGATAGGTAGAGAAACAGAGAAAAGTATTCATCGAAGTGTTACTCTCGGCCGGCCGCAGTGGGCGAGCGGTTCTAGCCGCTTCAGTCTGGAACCGCGCGACCGCTACGTCGCAGGTTCGAATCCTGCCTCGGGAATGGATGTGTGCGATGTCCTTAGGTTAGTAGGTTAAAGTAGTTCTAAGTTCTAGGGGACTGATGATCTCAGATGTTAAGTCCCATAGTGCTTAGAGCCATTTGAACCGTTTTTGTTACTCTCCCCAAGCAGAGGTAGCTTCCTGGCCGGTGTTTGCTGGCGGAAGCCTCAAACCTGGAAGTCTATAGCCGTCATCTCTATTGAATTCTTTTTGTTTTTTGAAATCGCAACTGCTTCTGTTCCTTCAAAAACGATTATTTTTTTGTCCAGTAAACGCTGTCTACGTTGTTGAAATTTGTGTTCTGATCGCTAATGATTAATTTCAGCACATTTCACAATTTTGTTTTAAGCACGTCTGGCGTCCCCGTTTTACTGTACTAGTTTCGCCTAAATACGCTTAATCAGAACCACATGTCGCTTCAAATACTCCCGCAGTGTGAAAGTAATCAGGTGTGGCTGAAAAGACTTTCATTTTTTCTTAATATTTTTGTTTGTTTACAGGTATGTGCACTTTGAGATCTCCGCACCACAGAGATCTATGATGCCTTTACAAGAGCCAAAATAAGACACCATAGCATTAGCTCAGTCATGCAGTAACTCGTTGTCGGCGACATCAGAAATGAATTTTCACGATACTACAGTTCATTAATGGACAGCTCATTTCGTTCAGGTCCATTTAGCTTGGAGCACAGACTTCGCCGTGTGCCCGGTCTGCATGCATGCATCTGAAAATACACAACAAATTAACAACCTAACTTTATTTTCCAGAGGTCATGCTAAAACTTTGACCAACCGTTGTATTTACATAGAGACCTGAAGCTAGTGCTGCACCTTCTTAACAGGTAGCTACATTTCCGCCCCTTTTCCATTAGTTCTATTTCCTTAACTCGAGCTCTAAAACAGATGTGTCTCCAAAGAGTGCCTGGAATTTTACAGCTATATTAAAGTGTAACAGTTCTTTTCCATTTTCTACATTTTTCAAGGCTTACTAGATGTTCATTTTTTATTATAAGTTCAGTCATACCAGCGCCATTCCGATACAGATGACATTCCTCAACAGATTGTGTTCCAAACTTTTCACTTGCACCGTTCATAAAAGTAGAATTTCTTAAAACGATTTCATTTGGCCTATATGGAAACTTTAAGTGCCCTATGGCTTATTTCATCAAAATGTATGCAATATGGGGTCTTTTTTTAGGTTTTCGTTTCTACTGCAAGATGTTCCCGAATGGTGGTTGCACTACACTTTCATGTAGAAATAATTTAATTCTTATGACCTACTGAAGTTCTCCCTCCTCCTGCGGATAACGCATATGGAGACAATCAGTTTACTTGAAATTCTTCCGACGTGTATTCTCGAGATGCCGCAGACTAAATGATTCGCTAAGTGCTAGATCTACATGGTTGTGTATCGCTAGCATACAATCTGTGTATATGTTAAAATGCTCGCCTCATATCTGGAAGGACTGCTGCTCAAATTACTGCCCAACTATCGCGATTTTTTCCTTGTCCTCCTTACATTCTGACGCGATGTTGCGAGGGTTTCTTAAATCTGAAACAATTTCTGCCTTTATTTGTGGTCCATCTCTAATGACCTGTAGATGACGTTAAATGTTAATTCTTATTCCGTATTTCTATCAACAGGTAGACAAGTACATGGGCGGAGATTTGTCTTTACGCTGTTGTCGATATGCCGTGTCACACCGTAAAAATAGATACTAGAGCTACTCAGGTGCTAAAGCCCTGTCGGTGATTCTAATCCGTGTCTGCATTCAGCCAGCCCCAGGCAAGCTACAGAGCGCCAGTACGCAGCGTGGGTGGCTGTGATGTCGGCACGGAAGGTCTCGCCATTGGCCGGTATACTGACCAATGGCAGCAGGCGCCGCTCTCCTACCCGCGCACAGTAGAGAGCTTGTATAGGGGGAGAGTGGCCAACTGGACGATACGGTGGCCATTTTTCTGCCAAACTTTTGAGTGGCCAGTAGTGGAGTACACACTCACCGAATCAAAATCACAAGAAAATAGGGCGAAATCATTCGTTAAATGTCTTTCTTCACAGCTATAATACACTCATAATAGCCTACTATGTACAGCGCAGGAATATTTGATACAGTGACTTTAAAAATTATTCGTTACTTGCGTTTATCTCCTTTAAAGTTCGTTTACCAGACATATTGTAATGAAAGTAACGTAAATCAAAAAAATACTGTATAGCATTTGTTTTGTATCGGAAGTGCGTAACGCTAAAGATTTAACGTACTTGTATTACGTCAGATGAATGGAAGTCGTAAGCAGTTGTTTACTTGTGACATGCAAAAAGTGCGAAACGTATTAGTACTTCTTATCACGTCTTCAAACTTTTTGCATGGCACAAGTAAACAACTGCTTACAACTTTCTTTCATGTATACTGAATACCGCTTGTAGATAACAAACGAAAAAGATTACGAAAATCAGGTAATGTTAAATGTAGGCTACTGTAATAACCACCACATACAACAAGAAAACTGCCGTATCCCTTCTTCCCCATAGTGTGTAGGCCTATTAAAAACCGTCTTCAAGAGTACCTACAATTATTTACTACGAATAACGTTTCAGCAACCACGACAAATGCGGAAAACGTGCTTACAACTTGCCTGCGTCAACATTCAGGCAATAATACTGAAACTAAAACAATGCCTAGTGTTCTTATACGGAACGAAATAAAGTTTGACGCTATAAAGTCTAATGAGCATGGGACAACAATTACAGAAACTTTCCGTTTCCAGCACGGACTGTCAGATATTGGCTTCAGAAAAGCTTGTGGTGCTACCAGTACGCACGAACTGTTAAAGAAATACGAGCTTAAAAAACGATATACAACTAAATCGAAGATGCATGCACAACGCATAACAAGTTTCTCAATGATTCAAATACCTTCTAATCGCTTCCAAAAGTCCTTTGAACTTCAGTTCAATTCAAAATCACGGCGAACACAGGAAGCGCATGAGACGTTTGGCAGAAAAATGGCACCAAAGCTAATCAACCAATTACGGACAACTTCACCTATGGCCACTCTCTCTGTATACAGGCTCTCTAGCGCACAGACAGCGAAAGCACAGCCTGTGTCGAAATTTTGTATTTCGATGACGCTAATCACCACTGTCAAATAGAGCTGCTATTCTGGTAAATCTAACGAGCTATAAGCTAAAGCTATAAGTTAGAAACACAGTCCATGACTAAAGGAAGGGACAGGCTAATAAGACACGTGCTCACGCATGCAGGAATAGTTGATTTAGTAATGGAGGGAAGTACAGAGTATAAAAGTGGTAGAGGGAGACCAAGGTTACACTAAAGCGGCAAGTGGAAAACAATGTAGGTTGCAGTACGGCAGTGACGCAGAGGTGAAGAGGCTTGCACAGGAGTGACGAGGCCACTATGCAACACTGTAGCATGGAATACAAATATACTTGACATATGGGATAACAACCTCAACACATGCCTTTTGGTCACAAACGAAAACTGAAGGAGCTATGGAGGAGGGATGGCGAATTGTTAGTTGTGATAAAAAAAAGTTCCATTTCCGACCCTGTTAAAATCCTACATAACACTACTAAATCATTTTCTCGGAAGAAAATATCTGACTATATAATATTTCTGCCTTTCCCGAAAATCTAGGGGGGGGGGGAGGGGGGGGTTGGCCCCTTCTTCGCCCTCGCCTTGACAGGAAGAGAGAGAGGAAGGCTTCCAGTTGTCAGTGTACGATCTCGTCCCCTGCTATGGTAATTTTGAGAAGTTGAGAGGTGGCAGAAGCCACCTCTCGTATTTCTATCTTACTCTGAGTAATTCGATTTTCCTCTCTAATTGCATGCGGTGAAAAGTTGCTATTCCTTCACACGCAGACGTCCCACGCAGCGTCTCTCGTCATCCGGGTGGTCCGGTGACAGGCGGGCTCTGCTGATCTTGAAAGGGTTAAGCCGACGGCTGTGAGGGAGTCCAGTGAATGCTTTCCAGACACCGACATATAATAGCGGCGGAGACACGCCCGCATGGGGCCTGAAGGAGCGGCTGGGCTAGAGATTCCGTTACTTCCCAGAAACTTAGCGAAAACACTTTCTGGCGGGGTACCAGAGTGGCGAGGGAATGACTTGTGTTCCCAAGCAGCCTTGGCGAGCAAATTCCCGCGTTTTCTGCCAAATCGTAACTGTGATTGGCTTGCTCAGGGCATAGCTCCGTGACGCAGCAAAATCGGAGCAGAAATTGACGCCAAGAATCTCAATTGGTGGAATGGTAGTGCTTCGGCAATAGAGTGGAATTTGTCGCCGGTTTTCGAGTTGCTCATTGGAACGTTTGACCACGGCCACTGTCGTGGGGGCGGGAATGTTATGTGTTCGGTTTGTACTGGTGCTCTTGTGGTAGTCGGCTCTCGCCTTTCGGTCGGAGTAGGTTACAAGACTGAGCTCTCGCTGCTCTGGACAGCCTGCCTTCCGTTGGCTGTCTGATATACTTTTATTTGATTGTTACTGTTTAACGAAGTTGCTGAAGTTTCGACTTCAACGTAACTTTCCGAGTATAGTTGGCAATTGAGCGTTCTGCGTACAAGCGGCCTATGTTGTCTGTCTTAAGCAGTTTTGGCTAAAGTTTACTGTATCGGAGTTACTGTGTGACTGAGCTTGTTAAAATCAATCACTGTACCGTCAGTGTGTGGCGAGCCTTCTTCGTCTACCTCAGAGGCGCATTTGTATTCATAGGAAGTCTTTACTCTGGAATAACCAGACCAGGACAATTTGTTTCGGGCTATACTCGCGACATTATCACCACGACGGGACGTCGAAGCAACCAGCCATCGCTTCCGGTACGCCAGATCGTGGCCTTTCAGTTAAGAAGACAGCTTGGTAATGTATGTCCACAGCACCGGCAGATTAGGGAATTTGTACTGTGATAATCAGAGCTCAGTAGAGCCTGTTCGTCTTGGGTGTTCATTGTCTGAGTTCTCACTATTGTAGCAGCAATTAATGTTGGGTTGGCTGTGTGTTTCTCTTAAGATTTGAGTTGCAAGGAATTGGCTCCACATACCACTTGGTCATAAATGTCACAATCTAGTTTAGGGACAACTTCACCTTCACAGCATTCATTTGAGTATCCAATTTGATGTATTGTAAATGTGTCATGTGTTTTGTTTATTATTTTTAAGTTAGTCATAATTAATCATATTGTTATTTCGGACAGAACTTTCATTCTGTTAATTGGTAGAGCAACCCTTTCATTTCTCAATACGTTAATGAAACCTTCCTTTATTTAAATTATTTATCAAATTAAATTATTGCAGGTGCCAAACTCTGTTCTACTCCACTTGCAGGGTCGATTACAGTCAGTTCGTGTTTCTTTTTAATCCATATGCAACAGCAAAAGTCGGAGTTAGAAAAGGGGGGGGGGGGAGCGGTTAGAGAATCGTTTATGTATGAAGATTGTAGAATTTAGTGTTCAATACATTGCTAGCCCCGGCACCTCGCAAAGTGTGTCAGAGCAGAGGGCAATTCTACGGTTGTATTGGTTTCTGTCTGAGCTCAGAGTCGCTTGTTTGGTTGTTTGTGTGTTTATTTCGCGAGTGTGGAAGGCAGCTTTCACAAGTCAACTCGCAAGTCGACTCGCACGCACGTACAAGTACGGCAAAAGACTTAAACACTTCAATTAACTTACTTTTACCTTTATAGCCAGTCCAAACAAATAACGTCTTGGAAAGTTCGAACAATACATTGTCCTCGTAAGTTAACACTCATACAGCAAACAGTTCGAAAGAACTCCTTTAAATAGGAGGCGTGCCCCCCCCCCCTATCTCTCTCTCTCTCTCTCTCTCTCTCTCTCTCTCTCTCTCTCTCTCTCTCTCTCTCTCTCTCTCTCACACACACACACACAAATCTAAATGTAAGAATTACAATTTAATTCGAAATTTGAAATAAATTGCACTAATAAACAACAGTCTAAATTCTTCGTGAACCGAGTACCAGATCTATGAGGATCCATTCGGATGTCCTGAAAGGTAGGTTGCCGTGGGGGAATGGCTCAACAAGCAGTGAGGTTTGGCTGCCAGGATGGAAAATGGAGAGCTTATACTTGACACCTTCTCGTCTGTCGGAACTCTGAATGTCGTCCTTCTCTATCGAGACCAACAAGCCAAGTAACCGATGTTGCGGTTCTAAACGGTCAGTCACCAAAAAGAAGAGGATAAAATTAATGATGAAGAGGAGTCTCCTGCCCCTCTCTCCTCCATGATCTATATGTACTGTTTGTTAATGATTACTACTTTCATTATTGAGCTGAGGTATTTACCGTGACTTCAGAGTTCATCATGCGGAACTCGCCCTGCATCCTTCCACGATAGCCGTTTCTGTTTACTGGTGATTAAATGACACTTTTGGCCATCGACTTCTCTCGTGTTCCGCGCCTGCTGGCCTCGCACGGGTCTTCTGAAGTCCTCCCTCCCTCCCTCCCAGCGGTGCCACCTGTTGTACAGACGGCAGCGGCTCCCACCCTCGGCCTACACACTGTAGAGGACAGCCGTCGCTTCCACTGCAGAGGTCACAAGCACAGGTCTGCACAGGCACAAAGTGAAGTCCAGCACTGCGAACTTGCTTATCACATTCTTGTCTTAAAAAATTCTTTTCCTTTTCATTCCTTATGTCTTTTGACTTTAATGAATGACTTCTAAATGGTTCAACTGTTAATACAGTAGCAGTGTACCGGTTGTCACCCCCGCCACGTCACCGGCCATCTCCCTCTGAAGGGAGGAGGTAATAATGCCTTGTACAGCTGGTGCGTGAAGAGCCAACCCACAGCTGCATTTGAGGCTGGCCG
Organism: Schistocerca gregaria; assembly: GCF_023897955.1. Taxonomy (NCBI): domain Eukaryota; kingdom Metazoa; phylum Arthropoda; class Insecta; order Orthoptera; family Acrididae; genus Schistocerca; species Schistocerca gregaria. Next base: position 103,003,794 of record NC_064920.1, read on the forward strand.
ACTTCACTGCGCCGTAGGGTGCTGCAAAAATTGTCACGGTCGCGGAACGCAGCTCGCACTATTTCGAATCCACGAAGCCACGTGACGCCGGTCGCTTACTGCTGTCCATATGCTGGGCAGTTTACAGCAGCCCCCTGGCAGCTCTCAAGTTAAGTCCAACGCCGAGCCTGACGCAGAGTCTCATTTTGAGTAAAAGACTAGACCACAATGCAGTGCTGGTGGACCATGACTGGACCCGTGCATCCTCTAATGGTGACAGAGACCAATTCTGAGCTTGTAAAGTAACTTTCTTTTTAGGCTTCATCATCATGGCTGGTTTCATTTGGCCCGCCCAGAATCCCTTTCGTGTGCCAACTTTTCCATCCCACAGCAGCAATTACAGTCTACGCTCTCAAGTATTTACTGGATGTATTGCAACCTGTATCTCCCTCTATAGCTCCATCTAGCATCGGGTACCACAAGAATTTATTTCCTTATGACGTAACTCATGTCCTATTATCCTGTCGCTTCTTCTTGGCAGTGTTTTCCATATTTTCCTTTCCTCGCCGATTATTCGCAAGACCTCCTCATTCCTTACCTAATCAAAAAATCGTTCAAATGGCTCTGAGCACTATGGGACTTAACATCTTAGGTCATCAGTCCCCTAGAACTTAAAACTACTTAAACCTAACTAACCTAAGGACATCACACAACACCCAGCCATCACGAGGCAGAGAAAATCCCTGACCCCGCCGGGAATCCAACCCGGGAACCCGGGCGAGTGAAGCGAGTGAAGCGAGAACGCTACCGCACGACCACGAGATGCGGGCTTATCTAATCAGTCCACCAAAATTTCAACAATCTTCAGTAGTACCACATCTCGAATTCTTAATGTTTCCGTTTTAATACAGTACATGTTTCACTAAAATACAATGCTGTGCTCGAAACGTATATTTTAAAAAACTACTTCCTCATATTAAAGTCTATGATTGATACTATCAGACTACACTTCTCTTGACCTGTAAGCCCTTTTTGCCTTTGCCAGTCAGCTTTTTATACCCTCCTTGCTCGTCCGTCATGAGTCATTTCGCTGCCGAGGTAGAAAAATTTCTTAACTGCATCTACTTCGTGACCACCAGTTTTGATGAGTTTTCTGCTGTTCTCATGTCTGCTACATCTCATTACTTTCATCTTCCTTCGATTTATTCTCAATCTATATTCTGCTTTCATTACACCATTCCATTCAAGACATTCTGTAACTGGGCCGGCCACGGTGGCCGATCGGTTCTAGGCGCTCGAGTCCGGAACAGCGCGACTGCTACGGTCGCAGGTTCGAATAAAATTCTGTAGCGTGAGAATATCATAGCGATTTAGCGCTCATCAAATCCCTCTGTATTATCACTGCACCATACATTCAGTAATTAACGTTCGAGTACTACATTAAAAAGTAGTTTACTAATTATTAGCTACTCCCTTGAGCATATTTTACAAGGCAAATTTTTTCGAACGAGTTTTTAATATTAAGTATAGTACTCGAACGTTAATTATTAAATGTATGGTACAGTGACAATACAGAGAGATTTGATGAGCGCTAAATTGTTATGATATTCTCAGGCTACAGAATTTTGAGCCCACTTTTTGGGACATAGTGAACCAGAATGTTAATGTTATTTTTACTCTGTGAGCGTGCATTTCTCTTTGATTCCTTTCAGTAAGTTAATTAGTTTTGTAGTTCATACTTTTTTTTCTTTTCAGGCTCGCTCCCACCATTTAGCGGAGTGCGCTCTACAGGTTGAGAATCGATGCATCAGGGTCGCCGGTGTCGCTGAAGGCGCAGTGTCTGGCCAGGGCAGCGGTCGTCAGACAGTGGCCCACGGGACGCATGTGGCCAGAAGTGGGGTATTCTTGCGGCTAGCCGTTCTCAACCTTATTCTATAATAAATTAATAATTTTAAAGTTTAATAGTTTCATAATATGCATGTAGCAACTAACGTGAAGAGCTTCTTAACAGAGTAGTTTATCTGCCTACTAACAAACAATAATCGTCACAGAGACAATAATATCATCGTTGGTGAATTGGGTCATGAGCTAAGTGAGGTTGGTCTGTATTATGATCCCATGCTCTTTGTCAAATATGTCGTGTTTAGGAAACTTGCTTTCTCGGATCGCTAGACAACATTCAAATTGTGGTGTGTGTACTGTAAGACCTTCAGTACACACACCATCAGATTATTTGACTTGACGCTCTAACGAAGTAGGCGAATGTCAGCAATATATCTCGCGGTCTTATCGTGGCGTGTTTATCTTCTGCCGTTAGGTCAGAAGATAGAAATGCCACTTGCACGCTTAGAGTATCAGATTGACAGTAACCAGCTTTGAACAGAAATTGATTAGTTTTCACACATATTTATTCAAATAACAACAAGCATAAAAATTACTTAACTTGGTTCTGGATGCTATTTACAGTTGACAATTCCTTCGGTATTGGTATGTTAAGGTTATTCTCACATATATCTCTGATACTTGACAAAAGTGTCTACAGATTTATCTTCATGGTTATGTACAGGTATATGGAAATCTTATTAAGGCGCAGACTGAAATTTGACTATAGACTAATGCAGACTGACTAATCGGAGGTCTGTACACTCGTAATAACGCAGCGCGTTCATGTATGACTGCGCGAGTGTGATCGGCGAGGAGAAAAGGTTTCACGTTAGCAGCAATCTCACTGGCTGCGTTACATATTAATACGCCGATCGGCGGAAGCAGAATTTGGTCCATCTCTATGGCAGCGCCACCTCGTAGTGGCAAAACCAATTGGAGAATAGCGGTCGACAAATGTTATTTTTACGTAGGCATTATGAACGCGAAGCTGTATTGAAATATAATGTTGTAGGGCTTGGTATAGAGTGGAGACTGCAGTCAAAATTTTGTTGTCGCTATCACCTACCAACAATACCATATTGGATATCAAATCGTATTGCGAAAGAACCACAACAGTGTGTAACAGTCATGATTACAAACACAATTTCCGCTTCTTTCAAGCTTAGCAATTTAGTCTGTGCTCTTTCGACCCAACCTAACCACAACGTCGGAAATTACTACGTACGCCTAAAAAATAAACAATATTCCATATACTACTTACAAGTTAGCAACGTGTAACCAGAAATCACCGTTATAGCATTTTTGACGAAATAATTCCTCAACGAAATCCACCTAGTTTATATGTACCCCTCACGAGGCGCTACAACAGACCTTATTCGACATCTTGGCTTTTCTGTGATGCAACCTCAAGATATCCTTGTTAATGACAGTGATGATTCTTAATTCATTCGATTTTCCATCTCTTCGCACGATGTCAGGTGTTCAGTTGACACTTTCGAAGTGCTCTGCTCTTTATTCACACGGTGCTTCTACCATCGACAGCGTGGGTAAATCGGTTGGTAAACCATTCCTGCCCCGTTGTTAAGGAATATCAATAAGAGCCTCTCTCTCCTCATCTTGACGAGTAATTGTCGATAGCAACTCGATCAAGTTTTGTTAGCGACCTCTGTTGGGGAAGAAATATTCCATATTTGACCTCAGTTTCTGATCTCCCTTCCCACAGGAAAAATTACGTGATTATATCTGATTCCACTGATAGATTGGCGAAGGTTAAATCAATGTCTGTCAGCTATAAAACAATCGTGACGCTAGACGAATGTACGAATGCCAGTAAAAATTGATTTTTTGTAATCGCGCGACAGATGCTGCAAATTGAACATCGATTAAATATGTTAGCCCTCCAAGAGTTGACTGAGTATTCCCTAAACAGCCATGTTAATCTAGGAAACAAACGAACTTACTGCATTTTCCACAAACGAACATCTGCTGCTCCTGAACACTAAGAGACAAAAAGACAGTGTGTCCTAAGCTGCCCTGTGAACATCTGCCTGCCTCTTACGCAGGAGAAACACAAAACGAAATACAAAATCTTTTAAAGAACGCACGGATGCATTTCGTTTACGTCAATAAATAAAAACACACACACACACACACACACACACACACTGGCCTTTTTTCAGACCCTACTCTTCCGTATACCTGTGAATATCATCCTTCCATATCGTCCACGGCCATCCTCCGCTACTTCTACCCTTCACGGATCCTGAGCATGATAACGGCAGTAGTCTTTCCTCTTCCATCCTATGTAGGCGTCTAGCCCACATCGGCGTTCTTTCCTTCATCCTTCGAACATCAGCTGTTGAGTATAGGTCTGCAGTTCCTGGTTTTTTAATGTCGTCCATTCCTGTGACCGGGTGTGCCTCTTGGGGCCCAATGTATTTCTTAATATCTGTTTTAGAAGACTAACAGCTTTAGTTCATCTGCTTTCCCTCATGGAGACTAAAAGGTTCTGAGCCACACAGAGCTATAGGGAGTATTACACTTCGGTACAGTCGGATTTAAAAATTCTCGAAACAACTATACTGCACAGCACTTCCCAGAAGCCAAAACATTCTCTGTTTGGTGCTGCAATCCTTGCCTTAATCGGAGTTACCGTTCTTTTCCGCGCACCAAAAATGCCTCCCAAATGTTAAAATATGTCTATACTTTCAATAGTGACTTCGTCATCTGTCAGTAGGGTACCATCATTGGCTGCCTTACACACGGCCATGTAAGCTGTTTTGTCCTCACTAATGTGTAACCCAGATTTACTTGCAATATCTCTGTAAGAAGTTGTCAGAGGTCGCAAGCCTCTTTTACTACTATTTTTTAGAACAACGTCGTCCAAATATGCAAGCCGGTAAATTGTGTTATGAGCCAGTTTTATTTCAGCTTGGTTTAATGTTGGGAGTTCCCTGTCTAACTTTACTGAAATTAAACTAAAAAGTTTTGGAGCTATTGCTTCTCCCTGTGCAGAACCAGTTCTGAGACAAAAATGCTCCGATATTCCCCTAACGATCTTTACTCTGCAAAAGGTTTCCGCTGAAGACATCTGTACTAGACGTATCAACTTTTGTGGAAACTGAAATCTTTCAAAACAGAGGTTATTATTCATCGATGTGTGATGTCATCAGGTTTTTTGAAGTCAACATAAACCATGTGAATATCAATGTGTTCCCAATATTTCTCAGTTAAATGTCTGAACACGAAAATCAGGTCTGTAGTTGGTCTGTTCCTTCTGAAACCGCAATGCTACTTCCACAAAACTGTTTCTGCTACTGGGAAGATTGTCTTCGGTAGACACTGCGATAGAATTTTGTAGCTTACATTAAGGAATGCAATGCCTAAATAATTATCGCATTCCAGGGCAGATTATGGCCAGTTCAGTCAGGCAAATTCCCACATTCCCAAACACTCTTTAACGGTTTGGTAATTTTGTCACAACAGGTGCCCCATTATTTATTAGCTCTTCTGCAATTCACGGAACGTCTTATTATTTGTCTTATTTCTTCTTCGTTGAAGAACTCTACTTCGTTTCTATGGGATTATCAAAGTTAAGTAATACTGCGAAGAGCGTTCACATGTTCTAACCACCTCTTCTCCGCAAACCTCTCTTCCCCGCAAACCTTCTCTCTTAACTGCTGTGCTGGCAGACTTAACTGAACCACACCTTATGTGACAGCTTTCGTTTGTGTAGAATCTCGGATTCTACCCGATTTACTGTTTCTTTAATCTAAGAGCAGTCGCGGTTGATATCGCAGTCTACTGCCCTTTTCCTCTCAGTTACTTCATTTTTCTGCCACTGTTGACTCTTACATTCTTGTAATCTCTCCCTGTTTTAATCTGTTTATATCACAATATGAGGACTGCCTAGCTATTCCACCCACCTTAAAATTTAATTTTCATGTTACTTACCACCAGGAAGACATCAGTGTCACAGTCTGTTGCTCTATAGATTTAAGTACATGTGATGCTGTCTGCGTAGCACTTCTGGATATATAGATGGCCTCTCTGAAACACGTTTTGCCTCTCTAATGCGATACATATCGCTTTCTGCATTTTTTTATGTTGAAGCAATGTAACCATGATGCAGATATTCATTGGCGATGCAGATATTAATTGGCGAGTACGAAATTGCTCAAATGGGTGCCATTGTCCTTGCTCTCTTTACGATGTCTGGTATTGCCGATCATCGGTTTACACATGCCTTCTTGAACCAGTTTGGGGTTAAAATTACGCTGTACTATTTTAACATTATGGTTTGACAACGAGCTATGCACACAGTCTGATTCAGCGTAAAATTCCTCCTGTACCAATTTCCTCTTTTGTTTATTAATGGATATAAACTCTTTCACGGATTTCATTGGTGAGTCATGTCATAAATTCCAGTATGTAATTCATGGCGCTCACCACAGTCTCCATAAAGGATAATCCCATTGCTTATATTGATCAGTCTTGTTCTCTTCCATCTAATCTCTTCGAGAGCTATATATTTCAGCTCGTGTTTCTCCAATTCTTTGCTCATACACGTGCATTAAACTGTAACGTGAGTTGTTATTAATACTTGTCACTCTCAGCAATATTTCACTAAAAGTGAACATAAACCAAGAAATTACCTCCAAAAATAATACAATGTTACGGGTTTCTAGAAAACAAGCTTATCTGACTGGACAAGACCTATTAAATGAAAAATAGAAACTTAGTAACATTTGTAAGGAATACCTACTGTACTGTTAACTAGAATTTACATATACCTTAGATGTGTAATTTAGCTGTGATACTAATGTATTTATCACTAAAAATATACACTGTACGTGTACTCCAATTAAATGGCAAACAAATTGTTCTGTTAGGGTATCACAAGGACACCTGGCACACATATCCAGTTCGTGCATTAATGACATATCCCGCTTGTATATCTAAAAGTCTGATTAAATTTGCATTTTACTGTCTCATAACCCAAGTTAGGCATGTATGGTGCTGCTTAATAATATAAAATTTCTCGTTCTCTCAACAAAAAAAGGCGAAAATACAACGGGAGGGGTAAAGCGCAATACCTTGCACCTCCTCTTCTTCTAGTGCGTCATGGAATAGCTGCAATCAATGGGAAATACGCTTAATTTCAGCTTTGGTGAAAATGAATTGTTTTAACCGTACACAGAAATGCTTTTCTCTCTTGATGAATGTACGACAGATAGTCCAGTACGATAGGAATGTAACTAGAAACTTTATTTTAGACACAAAAATTGATGAGAGTATAAAAGATGTATTCTTCTTTTACCAGGATTATCAAATGTTAGAGAAGCATCCACGCATACAGGGGAACTACTGGAAACGCAACCAATACGTTTCAGCAACTACCTTTCTTCAGTATTCAGTGCGGGCTTACACAAGGAGTCGGACGACACCATACTAAGTGTGCAAAGCACAAGAGACAAAACACATTTACTTCCCAGTTACGCCATTCCCGCACAGCAACAGTTTCCAATATGTAACACGTGTCGAAAGATGAGTCATCGCATTAGCGGCGGCGACAACTTCACCTCGTTACCTCTTTCGTAAGCGATCTGGGCCACGCAGTGTGAGCGCCAGGTATGCGGCTGGTCGGCGCATTGCCTGTCATCTGCAAACAATTGATCGCGCCAGCTGATAAGGAAATGCAAGTGGTGAGTGGCGAGGAGAGTCATCCACCGGTACGGCGTGGCAACAGAAGACAGCAAAAGGAAAGCTGAAGTCTTGATTTTCGCGCAGGACAACAGTGAAAACATACCATCGTTTGACCATCACACTGACTCCCTCACAGAGGACATACTAACGGGCAGCCGTGGCGTAGAAAAGAGTTGCAAACAAATAATCCGCCTGATTCAGTTTCAAAGAACTTTTTTATATTCAAACGGACCAACTTATGTCCACAAATCGGTACTGCTTTTTCTACATGACATCCTGCGAACCACAGATGAAGGGCAATAGTCATATTCCTCATTCCCAGATTCTAGATAGCACTTGACAAGGCGCCCCACTGCAGACAGAGATACGAGCATACAGAATAGGACCCAGATATGTGAACAGCTCAAAAGATTCTCAAGTAACAGAACCTGATGCGTTGTCCTCGACGGCAAGTGTTCATCAGAGACAAGACTATCGTCAGGAGTGCCTCAGATGAGTGTGACAGGACCGGTCTTAGTCACTATATACACAGTACACAAATGATATGACGTGCAGGGTGAGCAGCTGTCTGTGGCGGTTTAACGATGAAGCTCTGTTGTACGGGAAAGTGTCGTCATTGAGCGACTGTAGGAGGGTACAAGATGACTTAAACAACATTTCCAGTTGTTGTGATGAATGTAGGAAAACGGAAGTTAGAGCAGATGAGTAGGGAAAACAAGCCCCTAATATTCGAATAGAGCGTTACCAGTATGCTGCTTGACACAGCTGCTTAGATTAAATATTTGAGAGTAACGCTGCAAAGCGATACGAAATGGAAGGCGTATGTAAGGATTGCAGTAGGGAAGGTGAATGGCGGACTTCTGTTTATTGGGGGAAGTTCAGGAAAATGTGGGTAATCTGTACAGGAGATAGGGTATGTAACACTAATGCTGGTGTGTTTGGGATCCCCACGACCTCGGATGGTAGAAGTACATCGAAGCAATTCAGAGGCGGTCTGTTAGATTCTATATCGGTAGGCTAGAAAAACACGCAAGAACTACACAGAAGTCTCGGGAATTCAAATGGGAACCCCTGGTGGGAAGGCGACATTCGTTTCGAGGAACACTATTGGCAAAATTGAGAGAATCGGCAGTTTAAGCTGACAGGAGAAGCGATTCTATTGCTGTCAACAAACCTTACGCGTAAGGACAACGAGGGTAAGAAGAGAAATGAGGGCTCGTAAGGAGGTATACAGACTGTCATTTTTTTGGCTTGCTCTGTTTGAGAGTGGAACAGAAAAGTAAATGACTAATAGCGGTACAAGGTACCCTCCACCGCAGATGTAGGTACAGAAACAGTGGTGCAGCTGTCGTGTTTGACAGAGTAGCGAGGGAGTGGCAGTCCCATTCTTGTGACTACTAATAAAAAAGCTGTTACGGAGTCAGGTATTGTGTGGAGGGTGACGTAAACTTCCGTCAACACATGACCAACGAAAACTCAGATTACTGCTTGCACAAAAAATATTGCATAAATGTGGGTTTGGTATCAGTTTTCCTATTATCTTCCAGATGAACAGAACCTGTTTACAGGAGCAGGTTTTTTGTGACGGTCTGCCCACACGACACTTTGCTGGTATCACCCTAAATAATTTGTCAGATCCTTCCATAACAGAACCTAGCACTAGTAGCACAGTGGTAAACGCGTTCAGATGAGACAATTACCTGAGGGAACTCAGCACTTTAAGCCTGGTGGTTGCAGGGGCGGGCTGCATTTGCGGAAAGCTGTGTTGACGTTCCATCACAGAATGTTTTCCTGTCAAAATAATTAAGATTCAAAGTAAAGGTCAAGTTGGAAGATCAATTAGAAAACAGCTTAACTTTTTGTCAATGTAATGGACTTGTGCTGTTAAACTGTTCTGAAGACAGAGCGGAAGTGATTATATCTTAGAAGTTAACCAAGTGAGTCCCACATAACCGTTAAAAAATAAAAATTAAAAAACCAAAATGTGTCTTATCTATGAATTTATTTCTATTACTGTACCATTTTACGTACTTGTACACAGAAATCGCTTGCAGAATAATTAACGTGCTAGAAAAATAGAGTAACGGGCTTCAGTCATTACTTTTTCATAAGTGCTTATTTTTTTTATTTTTTTTCTTTTCTGACTAAGCAAAGTGATATTGTTGCGAAGCCAAGTTGTTTCTTTCATCGTGCCTTTGGTTCTAAGTTCTCTGCACTCGTCATTCTGGATATCGACGTTACCTTTCAGAGACAAAATCGAAACCGTTCGTACGTCAAAACTAAAGTGTGGTGGTCTCTCACGCCATGCTGTCATCCAGTGGTGGAAGATTGGTACACATCTTCTTCAGACCGAGAATTCAAATTTCATTCAATCATACGCCGTCCTCCTTCCTGCTGAAACTCCTGGGGTATTTTGCGGCGGGTTTTAAGGTGAAATCCATTCTACCCAGGACGGCGTAATAGCCCAAAAGATTTTATTTATTGTGGAAGGAGCAAGTTGTTTCCACAATTTCAGTTGAAATCGTACAGGTATCATCCTAGGTCCAGGTTGCTCTCCGCTCCTGACTGAGTTTAGTTGATTTTCTATTCCTAGATCACTTACGTAAATATGTGACAGTCAGGCGTTTATTCGTGGATTGAAAAGAGTCTTTGTTTTAAGAATTTTTGTACTGAAACAAATTCAAAAGATCGAATTCAGAGTTTCACTTTTTCTCCGTGATCTCAGGTTGCGGAACATTTATGGCCACTGGGCAAATATACAAGTAACTTCTATCAGTTTACGCCCTTTAGTTGCGCTGTTCATCTAATTACGTGGTTCATCAGTTGTGATAACTAAGTATATGATATTACGTACCTAATGTGCAAGTAATTAAGAATTTACTCCTGTCATTACGTTACTAGCACTGGTAATGCAAAATGAGCAACAGGACTTGTGCGTCGGGAATTGTCTGCCATTGTTTGCGAACACCAGTAAAACTTTCAGTTAAAGCATGTCTCATGGAAACAAAACAGCAGCTGCCAGGTGGGATGCTACTACACTAGCAACAGGCAACAAGCAGTCAGGGAACTTGGCGGTGCCGGTGAAAGGTAGATGGCAGGATGATTCATCGCTAAATCGTCCACGTTAGAGTCCTCCAACGTTCAAGAATATTACAGAATAATGAAGACACGACACATTCAAAATAGCGTTCTGTTTCATGTTGTGTTCTTCAGAGAACGAAAATGCTTTGACTTTACTGTTATCATTCATCAACTGGCTTGTTTTTAAGTGTGTTTTACATCACGCCAAATTATTTACGGGTTAACTGATAACACAGCATCTCAGACAAGTTGAATTAGTGTGAAGGACCGGAACTAATGAACGACTCCAGCCCCCAACTTACCACTTATTTTTTCTCGTCCTTCCCAACTTCACAGTTTCGCGACGATGTTCAAGTAAAAACAATATATTTGAAGCAAGCAAAATATTGCAATTCAAAAAAATGGTTCAAATGGCTCTGAGCACTATGGGACTTAACTTCTGAGGTCATCAGTCCTCTAGAATTTAGAGCTACTTCAGCCTAACTAACCTAATGACATCACACACATCCATGCCCGAAGCAGAATTCCAACCTGCAACCGTAGCGATTGCGCGCCTAGAACCGCTCGGCCACCCCGGCCGGCTTTTACAATTCAAATCAGGTATTTGATAGTAATAAATCAATATATTTGAGTGAAGGATGTTATTCTCCCAGGTACGTTCAGTCTCGTTGTGTGACATGTTTCAATTCCCATGACTTCTTCAGTGTCATCAACTCCGTGCAGAGTAGCACGTTGTTTACTGTGCAGAGGATAAGTAGTACCCATGTCAGAATTTCTCGCACCCGTGTCGAATGCAGCAGAAACTGCTTTTGCTGGCTCAGAGTCCACCTCAAATCTGTACGTGTAGAGGTACAGGAGACTTCAAACACTTCATCTGACTGGACGGAATGGATACGTTGATAATTCATTACTCATATTAGTGAGGAATGGCGTTCAAACCTCAATCCGAACATCCATAGTTCTGCTTTGCTGAATCATTTATGGAGATTTCCAATGTGGTACCTTTGAAACGCCCACTGGTAAGTCGATAGCACATCCTTGGCCGTTTGCAGAGTGTACTACATCGGTAAAGACTTGGATTTTGACGAAACGTTTACTTACAATTTCCATTTTCGCATCAACACCCTCAGATACAAGTCAGTATTTAAGGTAAAGAAGAGGAAAGGGAATGAAGTAGACAGTGGGCATTTATCAGACACTTTATACCAACAACCGGTGAAAAAGGAAATTCTGAACCTAGCGGTACGTTTGCTAGGTGTTGGTTTTAATAGGCTCATGTCGCAGGCTTCATAGAATTCGTAAGCTATCGCAAAGACAGCGGATAAATGACACCAAATCAATATACAGAGTAAGGGGGCTAAGTCAAACACTCCACATATGTTGTTTTGTCCGAAAACTGGTTTCAGCTCTCTGTGCAACACTATCCTGTGCAAGCGTTATAATCTTCGAATAATGACTGAAACTTGCATCCTTTTGAATCTGTTTACTGAATGCAGAATGAAACAGTATACTACTGAGGTGCGGTTATCGCAGAGTTGTAGCGTACAAGTGGCGAATTTCCTGATGTTCGCTAATGATTTTTAACATTTATAGTCGTCGATATACGACATTGACTTTGTTTTTCGAATGGAGATACACACATTTTTCTGTGACTTTTGCAAGGAGCTCCTACGAAAATTCAATGTCAAAGCTAAGCGCCGCAAACCACAGTCCCCCTTTTCAGGACAAATGGCTCCACAAACGTCTGCCCTGTTACACTAAATTTAAGCAAACAAGTAATTCATGTATGGGTCCTCTCTTTACCTGTTCGCTTGAAGTCCAACATTCTGTCTTCTGCTTTTGCTGATAGGGCTGTTCAGACATTCACCATATATACGATGGTCGAAAAAGTGAATATCATTCAGATGCCGTCAAAATATTAGAGTAGCGGTGCGGTTGTAGGCTGAAGAGCATCCAGATCGTGACAAGCACTCACGACCTGCTTTTGTAAATGTTATAAAAAGTTCTGGAAACGGCAACTGAAAAGAAGAAAATCTACGTTGACTCCAAGAATGGATGAAAACAACCCTCTTGGTCCGTCGACGTTTGGTACACGTTTTTCAAGACCCGCATTATTGGCCCGTGTTTCATTGATCGGAATCTAAATACACTCAAGTGTCTAGAGCCGCTATTATTTGCTACTGCCGCAGTTACTGGAAGACATCCCGCTGCCATAAGGCAGTCAGCGTGGCACCAACATGGCGGAACGCCCTAACGCGAGGACACCTTACCAACCATGTGGCGAGCATGGGCTCAGGTTACAGAGCTTCCACGGCTGTCCGCGGTGATCGCCCACTTTATTAAAAACCATGACCCTCCTCCCTCCCTCTTTACAACGACCATGGGAACGTCATAAATCGCAGATACTTCTGTGTAACTTTTGGCTTTGAATAGAAGTCTTTCCTGTTTATCGCATTGCATTTTTTTTTTCAGTTACCTTCTGCACTATACCATACCAGTTCGTTCTATGTATGGTCGAAGTTTCATAGAGCTATATTACTTGTAGGAACAAATTATGAGGAATTTACTTTCGTCCTCAAAGTTAGCACTGCAGTGTATATTCGTGCCTTCATTGGAAGAGAACTTCTGTAACTAAAATATTCGCCACTCTTTGACTGGTCGTTTTCATTTTACAAATATACCAGCTAAAAAATCAGTGTTTCTCATTCCGCTTCAAAATGTCTCTCCCCTTAAAACTCTTCCTTTAGGATGCATACAGTAATGTAGATTTACTGTTAATAATCCATTGTCTCTTGCGAAGTTATTTTCTAAACTGCCCACAATTTTCGACAGTCGCAATTGTTGTAACTTGTTCCCAGTCTCACATAAGTATATTCAACTTGGCGAAATTAATTACTATCTAGTGTTTACGTGTGATGTTATTTCGAACAAATTAAGAAACGAAAGAAATTTTATCTTTCAACTCTAATTTTTTATTTTTATTTTGTTGTTACAGTATTTGGATCAACATGGTCCCGGTAATCGCTGTACTGTTTAAGTACTAATGTATTAAAAACGATCAAAATTACGAAACTTTTCCTTCTTTCCCCTTTCACTATTACTGTAACACTCTGCAGTGCAGTTTCATTTGAAAGATTTCTTTCACTCAGTGAAAGTCACTAAATAGCCGCGCGGGATTAGCCGAGCGGTCTTAGGCGCTGCAGTTATGGACTGTGCGGCTGGCCCGGGCGGAGGTTCGAGTCCTCCTTCGGGCATGCGTGTGTGTGTTTGTCCTTAGGAAAATTTAGGTTAAGTAGTATGTAAGCTTAGGTACCTTAGCAGTTAAGTCCCATAAGATTTGACACACATTCGAACGTTTTTAAAGGCACTGTAAGGGCACAATACGAAAGCGTGATTAGACTTTTTAGCGCACTAGCTATGTCTGTCTGTTTGCATTTCAGGTGTCCAGTTGTATGTGGAATGACCACTTCGTAACTTGTGTGCTTATCTTTGTAAAAGTTAGACTTGGATAAAATCACAAGCCTACCACTATCCCACAGTGATTTCCACCTAACAGAGTTCATATGGGCCAAGATTAAACAATTAATTGCCAAGAGTACTAACAAATCACACGGACGAACGCTTAGTGGCCTACTTCACTGCCTATCAGACCTTTGTGTGTCACATTTATCTGACATGATCCATAAATCATACATAAAAAGCGAGAATAAGATTTCTTACACAGTTTATGGTTTTTTTATCATCGTACGACGAATAACACATGATTTTTCGTACATAATTGCTGCAGATATCCTAGTCAATACATCCAGAACAATTTCAGAAGAGACACATAAGACTGACCCTAGCGAAAGTCAGATAATCTTCATTCTCTAAGGCTGTTCATTCGGTATCATCAATACAGGTATCCTCTTTTCTACGTAAGCATTGAGTTGGTTTTCTCTTTGCCATATGTCAGCAGTGGTTATAATTACTCTCCCTTATTTGAACATGATACCAGTTGCCACATAATGTGTCCCTTGTTTACAGCTTTCTTATTTGCCACGAGAGAAGTTCAGCAGCCCATCATTACTCTGGCCGCTGCGCTCGATCTCAGCTCCGGAAGACACGTCTCCCTTATCACCTGGCGGGATCAGAGAGGAGGTGCCGACCAGCCGCTTACCTGCGGTGCAGACTGCGTGGTGCGCCCAAGAGATTCAAGAGATAAGGAGCTGACGCCGCTAGTTTAAGCAGTGTGTAACTCTAGGGACCGATGACCTCGGTTGCTTGGTCCCTTAGGAATGCACACATATATGAACTTTTTTTGTTCAACATGGTGTCACAGCACTCTTTGGGCAAGCATTCAGTTTGTTTCACAACTGTACAATACTGGTATTGTCCGCCGTTTCGAGTAGTTTTAGTGGGTTCCGCTATATTTTATGTTCTATCCGCTGATCAAAAAAAATCGAGTAGTTGTTGCTTTTCGTTTCTCAAGGAAAATTTCCCAACGGTTTCCTGTCGGTCTCAAGTCGCTTTTTCTACAGTAACAAATAAAGGGAAATTTGCTTGTGACAGAATGGTAAAAATAATTCACTTGTGCGATATCAGTCCTTGATTGCAATTATGCTACGCCACATTGTGTCTGACATGGGTGATGATGTTTGGTTCGTTTGGCGCTCAGCTGCGCGGTCATCAGCGTCCTACCAATTCCCAACCTTTGCTCAGTCCAGTCTCGCAATTTTCTTGAATGATGATGAAATGATCAGGACAACACAAACACCCAGTCATCTCAAGGCAGATGAAAATCCCTGACTCCACCGGGAATCGAACCTGAGTCTGACATGGAATGAAAGTGGAGAAGTGAACTCCCTTGGTTCTGTTTTGCTGTTTTCAGCTGTTATGTTGAGAGAGTGGAATTTTTAGGGGTTCGCAATAAAATGAATGATCCCTGAAAGTATTGTAACTACCAAACAGCGATAGAGATTTCTCGGAGAATGTACGAAACACTGACATTCCAAGTGGACTGCTTCATGTTCACGTGGACTAGCTTTATGTGTTGGACATGCTAGTTGTGGCGTCATCTGGCCGAATTTTCTTTATTGTTTCATTTGGGTGTCCTTTCAGTGTACAATCAGCAGTATTGTAAACGAATTCGATCACCAAGCTACATCTGAATCCTAACAACCTGTACATTGAATCACATGTTCTTTCGCCTCTTCGTCTTTTGTTTTTATTCATATTGTCCACTCAGATGTTCTTTATTTTCAAGAATCCCCTGAATATCATATTGTCACAGGTTTTAGTTTGTTTTTTTGTTGACATTCACTTTTGTTGTAAAATTGGGAAGACTGGTGATAATTAATACGAAACCACATTAAATTGCATTCACAACCAGTTTCGAATTCTTCTAGTAAAATTACCTTGTTACGGATACACAAACTGTTGTGAGGAACAGATAGGATATTCCGCATGTCCAGCACCCTCTATTTGCCATCATATGTGTGAACGAAAATTCTCTGCTGAAATCATTCACCTTTAAAGGACCTGTGTCCTAATTGTTACTGGATTCTGCTTGTTGTTTGACATAAGTAGGCGCCAATTGTAAGTTCACGGATCAACCGATACATGACGATATTTTGCCTTTATCTCTGTCTGTTCGTCCATCCATTTTGTTTGTTAACAGAAAGTACAGCCTGAGCGACAGCAAGGAGCACGTACTCACGCTACATGGTAAACAGTAACAACTGCCTGTCATCCATTGCTGCCACTTCAAAAGCAACATCACAATACTTTTACCTCAGGCCGATATAATGTGACCACCATTCGATTTCAACGGAGTTGTGATCGTATATGCACCACAGACAAAACGCTCACGAACGCTCGCGTGATCGAATACGATGCACATGGTGAAAACGGAAAATCGATGTGTACTAAATATGATGCAACCGGCGGTGAAAGTGTTAACGTAAGGCTGGTGCGCGGATGAAATTCGTTTTTCTTCTTTCTTGTTACAGGCTTATAGGTAGTTAGAAACTATCACAGCAACGCACTGGACGAAACAATAACACCAGAACATCTTACATTAAATAATGCATATCCAGTTTGTATCGTACGATTCAAAATCAATATCTTGTTTCGGCTACTGTGGGAGTCAGCACCGACTCATACTAGGAAGGAGAGAAGTTGCTATGGAATCCCAAATAATGTGTACATAGCACTTGTATATTAAAAGAACACTTTATTTCTAAAAAACGAAAGAAACGTAGCTTAACTTCTCGTTCTGAGGTGGATCCTGTGCCTCCTACATGCAGTTACACTTACATACTATGACTACTCACGGAACGTCTTCCTATTACTCAGTACTGATGCTCTTGAAGGCTGCGACCGAGCTGGGCCCGACCAGCGGTGGGCGGCTGGTTAAGTCAGCGCTGACAGGGGCCACTGAACTTCTCTCTTCCTGGGGGTGTGGCGCTGCCCGCTCTTTCCAGTGGCCCGCGGGCCTGCGCTGGTGGGTGTGCGGTCGATGCTTTAGGATTTCACAGAAAATATCTTTTGAATTTCACTATAGGACGACTAGATCATGTGTAATTTCATTTTGGTGATAGGGGAGCTCTGGGCCCTCCCTTTCCCCACGTCTTTGTCTCACATATTCGTGAAACTCGTCTGTTTATTCCAGTAAGTGAGGAGAAACTTTGTAACTTCCTTTACAGGATAGTTCTAATCTAACCTAACCACCTTGATCTTCCCAAAACTAATGAGAGATATCGTGTAGTTACCGAGCTGTTGGCTGATGTTGTCGGGCAACTGCTAGCAATGATGTCTGGCGACCATTATCGGTGCCACTGTCAACGCATCGTTCGTCTCCGCCTAAAATGTTCAGACATAACAATTCACGTCTTGAGTATTCCTTGAAGCCTTACTATACTGTCTACGTTATCGGCTTATCCGTTCTAGTAGTCAAGATGTACGGTTTTCGCTGTTTCCATTTTGTGGTTCTTGAGACATAGGTGAATGGGAGTGTTGCAAAAACACAAAGAAAGCCAAGAAGACTGTTTGACAGCTGAGTTTGTGGTGTTGACTAGCAAAAGGCTGCTGTGTGCAAGGGAGGGAGAGAGTACACTTCGTACATCTTGGCGGAAGTTTCCGAAGGTGACATTTGTAATTACAACTGACTGTGCACTTCCCCACGGCCACGCGGATGCCACTCACTCACTATTTTGGTTTTACATCATAATATCATTTGGACTTGTGACTCTCTCTTCAATATTTCTTTAGCTATTATAAATACGTCTGTAGTTTGCTGTAAGGATCCCTTCGTCGCGACGGCATTACTTGTGAACTACTTGTTTTTAAAACGTCGGTAAGCATTGCCGCAATAACTTCAGTTGGCATAGGAAGGTGAAAAACTTCTCTCAATCATCTTTTGACACTTTCTCGATTAAAAATTGTCAATGTACTACACTATTACGAACACGTTTTATGTGCTGAAACCCAGAGTCTTTTCTGAAATTTTTCAGCCTCAAAGCTTTACGTAACTGCATAGGCGCATATCAGATCGGAAATCTGTTCAGTCCCCTGACCCAAAACTTATCACTTTCGGATGACTCTGAATGTACAGCACCACTCCAAAAACGTTACGGAGACTTTAGATTCGAGATCTGTCGATGTCAGTCATTAACAACCACTGAGTTGTTGATTTTGTTCACTCGCATTGCAACGCTACGAATACGAATTATGTAAATAGGCTATAACAAAGAAAATTCACAAACGATTGCGTAAGCAACGTTGGTACAATGGAGGAACGTGTCGCAGCAGATTAAGGGTTTTTGCTGGCTGCATTCTCATCGTTGGTTACTTAGGCAGGCCAGTTCCATGGTTACCAGGAGGGGGCAGTGTTGGAAGGGGAAGACCTTGCAAGTGCAGAGCATTTTTGTGTTGCATTTGTTACTCTGTAAAGCAAGTAAGGCTGTGTTCAACCTTAAGGTTGCTTTGGGCACTGCAACGCTTCTGTAGGCATCATGTATGTCCTTGCCTACCTCCGACCTTTGAATCGACTTATAAACCCAGCTAAATAGGGACCTACAGCTGAACATGCTCTCAAAAACACAGTGGTACTCCACTTGACGTTTCTCCCTTTGTTAGAGGTGAATGAAACGACAAGCAACAGACAAAAAATCTTAGGACCAACATAGAGTCGTACCCCAAAACCTTAACTTTGTTATCTAGAACAAATCCTTCTTTTTAATGGAGCTGTATGGTTCGAGAGACGTTTTAAAGTTTCAAACCTTTTTTGACGCTTATATGCACACTGAGGCAAGGAATGAAAATTTATACCAAGTTCATGATTCGAACCCAGCTATCTTTCTCACTAGGTAGACGCATTAACCACTAGGCCACTCTGACAAAGTGGTTTTGCGTAATCGCATGCACTAACCTGCTAGTAATAGTTCCTTCGGTGTTTGTATTTGCATCGTAGAAGTTAGAGAGTTGAAAATTTTTGTGGAACCACTTGATTAAAGCAGCTATGCTCAGGTTTCAGGGCAGGATCCCCTGCTTCTTTCCATGCTTTGGTGCTACTCCAATACAGTTGGAGAGGCTCTCCAGTGCTGTTCATGTTTGGCGAAATACCAAGTGGGCTGATGCTTGAATTAAAAAGGGAGGCGAGCTGCAGTAGTCCATGTAATTCTGCAAAGCCACTCTGCCAGGGTGGCGTAGTGGTTCGCGCATCTGCCCAGTGAGCAGGAGACACCAGTTCGAATCTTGGCCTTGGTACGAATTTTCATTCATCGCGCAGACAGCATATGGCATAAAACATATTCATTTTATTTTATATATATATATATATATATATATTTTTTTTTTTTTTTTTTTTTTTTTCTTTTGCTCCTGTGGATCCTCCTTGCCCTCATGATGTGTCATGCTCTGCCAGCTTCAGCTTCTCCAGCTTTACGAATTACAATAGCTTTCCTTGGGGCTGACTTAGCCACAGAGGCACGTTTGGTACAAACCATTAAAAAGTTAATCAAACAAACTTCTCTGAGCCAAGGTACCAAACACTAGTAATAAAATGCCGTACAATAAATGGGAAAGCAAAATGTGATGGCATGTTGTGTTATTTGTTATTTGAATTACGAGTAATAAATAACAAACAATGATTTGTATTCACAGAGAACATTTGATTAAGGAATTAATTTATTGGAATAATCTATTTATTCGGATAATTCTGATAACTATCCAGATTATACTCCGATAATACCAATCTCTGCTTACTATCAAACATTCCTTTCAGTGCTGTTAATATTATCAAATTTAACGAGTCCTTATAATTCACTTGCCCACTTTACTCAAGGGACCTTGCAATTCTGAAGGATTAAAGTGTTTATATGAACGAAGTTGACATTTGTAATCAGTTGTCACTCTACTCAACATAGACCTGTTTCATTTGTTGTGTCGAAAATATGTCTCAATGTCAGTGCTGTTGTAGCTGGAGACTAAATGCGAGCATTCTCTCATTAGCTGTTCATTCATGGAAATTTGCAGTTTGACAACTAAATCAACGACCTTCAGTAACACTCGGTATTCGATTATCAATTTAATGTTCGCTTTACATGATCATACTCAGTCTGGGCTAATGTTTGGCGAGTCTCAGGTACACAGTGTGCAGGTCGTCTTAATGTTCTCTTCATGAGTCTGTATTGTGTGGAGAAATTAAGAACCGTTGGGACACAAAAGAATATTTACGCTTGACATAATGTTTGATGGTTGAGTTTCATTTAGCAGTTATTTCTACAGGAAGTTGAGATTAACCACTGAACAGCTTCTGTTTCAGAATATTCATGTGAATTTCCTTTCCTTCGAAATTTCTGCAAACACCAATACTGGATTTGAAAGTAATGGCACTTTCAGTGCGCCACATGCTGTTTGACATTCTGCTAACAACGTAATATCAATTCCATTTCTCAACAATCGATTCAAGGTTTCCACAATCCGCATGAAATTATTAATTAATATGTAATAATAATCGCACAAACCCAGAAAGAGATCCAGTTGATTTGTGGTCTGTAGCACTGCAAAGTTCTGGATTCCCTCTGTCAGGTGCTAATCACTTGCACAAAGTAGTTTACCTGCATTTCTGCAAAAAGACACTTGCCTATGCTAAGCGTTAGACGTGCATATCGCTGCCTGCTGAAAACGTCTTCCAAGCATTACATATGCTCTAGAATATTCTTCTACAATACTTCAATATCGTCCACGTACACCATGCAAGTTTCAGCTTTCAACCACATATAACGCATTCTAATAACCTCCGGAATGTGGCTGTCATGTTTTTCAGCCCAAACCGAATTTGTTTGTACTGTTAATGTATCCGTGGAACCGTGAAAGCCGTCTTCGTTGTTTCTTCTGGGACCACTTACAGCTGGCAATACCCACTACTTAGATTCATTCTGGAATTATGTTTGTCGAGAAAACCTAGCCCAAGAACTGCTGAATACCGTAAATCCATTTATGGCAATACACCCACTACTCTTGAAAATCTCCAGTTCCGAAACTGAAACTGAGCCGTGCAGTACCCAAGGACTCGTCTTTGCTATCAGCCACTTCATGCAGTGTGCAGGTGAGGACTTGAGTCTGCTCCAGTCTACAACGTCCAGACTGACGACTGAATCTGTGCACCTGTGTCAACAAGAAATTATTTACGTCCCATTTCTTTTACACAGCCTGATGAGAAGCAGTCAATCAGTGTACATTTTTCTGCGGTGTTACATTCTATTGGAAATGCCTTCCAGTGGTTGAAGCACTCTTGTTTGTATCTAAAGCCTGCTTCTGCGGACGTTGTTTTCCATTTCTATGCTTTCCACAGTCTTGTAATCCAAATGAATTCTAGTAGCACTGTTGATCTCCTCTAACTGCATCATGAACCTAAGAGCCACCATTAAATCCCCAAGATTATCCATCCTTGACCTTTGTGACATTTCTGTGGAGATACCATGTAGAAAGCGTCGAATACCTATTCTCACCTTCCTGCAGCAAGACTCTATCCACTTTCACATTCTACCACAGTATGAGCTGGTGTGTCAGTGCATTGTCCTCCAGAATCTACCTGAAAAATTTTCTACCGATTTGTTTCATTTGTGAGAACTGGGACCATCTGTAGGGAACGAAGCAGGGAATGAGGGATCAGCGAGGCGCAGCTTCGATGTATCCCATCCTATCCCGGCACGTCCGGAGGCCATCGAGGGGCAGCAGTGGATGCCTGAGGGATCTGGACAAAGATCTATCTCGAAAGTGGCGGCAGGGAGTGCTCAATTGACTGGAATTCATGGAATATCGATGCATGCTCCAGCCGCTCCAGTCAGCCGGACGCAGTGCTGGCGAGGGTGCGGCAATAAATACTTGCAGGGTGGGTGGGAAATAATGGGACGGCAGCACGTGTCCCGGCGTGGAACACTCGCCGCCGCCAGACAGACGTCATGGCGCGCGAGAACAAGACGTCTGCCAGAGTGGGGCTGTGACGGCGGCACTGCCCACCACGTGATTGGAGGTCGGGCACGGAGCGGCTGCGCCTCTCTCTGCGAGTAACACAAACCCATTCACTGCACAAACTATCCTCCCAAGTTTGTTACGAGGATGCATCAATTATTGGGGCGGTGCCGATTTTTTTCTGTTTTGTAGCATTTGCGTTTTTTTAACTTTATCAGTAACGTGACTGGTTCAAAAAAGCCCGTTTCGATTTCGGATGTTGTGTTAGTGTCTTCATCGACGTGTAGCACTTATATTACGTTCAACATTTGTTGACTGTACTCCAACTCTCTTCCACTAAAATTTTTGTCCTTTGTTACTATCTTTACGTCCCGTAAGGCCTAAGCACATTTTCCATTACTCTACCACTATTACCAAATATTTACCAGCTAGGACTCACAGAGGAGGCACAAAAGATCCAATGAAGAAATGCACCTTTCGTCACGGGATCGTTTAGTCGGCGCGAGGGCGTTACACAGACGCACAACAAACTCCACTGGCAGATGCTACAAGAGACACGTTGTTCACCATGGAGAGTTCTGCTATTGAAATTTAGAGAGATCCGTGAAGAGTCAGGCAACATGTTACTTCCTCCCGTATACATCTTGTGAAATGACCATGGCAAGAATATTCTAGAAATTAGAGCTAATACGACAGCGTGCCGACAATCGTACGATAAATATCCTCCACCACTTACCATCACGTACCTTGCATATTACTGATGTAGATGCATATGTACATAGTACAGGAGATTCAAAGAAAGACGCTGATTGCAACATAACAAATTACCAAATTGTGCACTTGACGATGTCTTGAAGGAAACAAACTTACGCTAAGACTCAATTTCCAGTTTCTAACACACAATGGAACTAAAACTGACATTTTGATTACCAAAATGGGCAGATGATTAATTAGTCTAAACAGTCGAATTTGAGCTGTTCAGGCAGATGGTAAGGTGTCATAGCAAGCCCACTTTCAATGTCTTGTTCAAAAACGTCGGGCTGCTGTATTTTCCTATGGAACAGAACCGAAAATAATTGATAGCCTAATTTTTCTATTTTGTTTATATTCATTAGCTTATGACATACGACGTTATTCTGGTGTCAGTTTTCCCATTCTTAAAGAGTAATTTTGCCTCAAATAGAGCAGTTCGGCCAAAGTGTGGCGTAAGATCGCGAAAATCTTGTCTACCCCTGCTCTAGGCTCTGGGAATTCTGACACTGGCCATTCTATATATATTTTCTTGTATGTCACGTGTTTTCAACAACATAATCTTATTCCAGAGCGTTAGCAGCCTTCGCTCACGTAATATAAGAGAGAAATGCCATCTGCATTTCTGTCGCACTTTTTTGATTCTTGTGCAGAGCAGCGTGCAGTATTTCCCATTTTCAATAAGCTTTCACAAGAATTTTAAAAAAAAATCTCTGCAGTAATCTACGTACTTTCCCGATTTTTCATGGCTCACCACTTTTATTCTGTCGGAAGGGTCCTGGATAAAAATTAAGTAGATTCCTATGTTGTTACTTTTTATTACGCTAAATATTACTCAAGAGCTCGTGTAAAATTTATCTATTATTAACGTTCGTGATGTTAATTTGATGCACTGATTTGTTCCATGAGCATGGAGATTAGTACCTCCGTTTGGTGCTGCGGAACTAGAGGTGTATAATAAAATTAAAATAATCAAGTGATTGCATTAATTTAACGTAGATGAAGATTCGACTTGACTGATCGATTTTACAGTTTCTATCCAGTTTTTCTTCCTGTTTTAATGTTTGTTTATTTCTTTGGTTTCTTTCCTTCGGGCTTCGGGACGTTATCAACAATACAGGGATCTCTTCAACGGCCCAAGCCGTAGCTTAGCAACGGTTTGAAACGAGCCGAATGGCGAGCAAGACGACTGTTCGTGTCTCCATTTAGCAGTCTTAAAGAAACTGTGAAACGCGGTAAGAACAAGGAGAAGTGACAGCAGACTCTGGTGAGCCAGCAAATAGCAACTTATTTCTGCCAAAAAAACAGACATGGAATCGATTGCAACTTTGTGCGGATGAATTACATTAATTGTCGCATTCGTGTGTGTTTAATGAATCAGTAATTTAATTCTACAAATTACTCGTCCAACTATTTATAACTGTTTGTTTGAGGCAGTAGGAGAAACATTGATTTTGTGGATCTTGTAACTGCAGGAAGACCGCGCTACTACAAATTATAGATCTTCCCTCGAAACTGTGCCAAGTGGCGGCCGTATTCGCTCGCTTAGGTAATTATCGAGAAGGTTAGTACAGCTGTATGTTGTCTAGAAATACACGACTTCCATGGAACATCGGTAAGAAATAATACATGTTACAATAACTTTTGGACTCGTTTATAGATTAATTTCAGGTCGTGTTAATTTTAGTGTCCGATCCCACCTATCAACTTTTAGCCGTGACGTCATGTGTGACATCATGAGTTAACGATGCGGAGGATGTAAGAGTACGGACGTAGGTCTTAAGTAGGCTGTTATTAAATGTTATTTGTGTTTGCTTTAGTAACCGACGTAAACCACAGCCTAACATACGCAGCCGTGACAACACTACTGCGAAAATGGTTACCATGTGACAGTTGTAACTAATCTAGCGCTCCTAGCGACGAGAAAGCAGCCGTAACATTAACGTTTGTTTTCAATTTTTTTCTACTTAATTTACGAAATACGTGCCTTATTATATTTTAGCGCTCCAAGCGTTAGTAAAATTATCGAGAGACATGAATAGTAATGAAATGAATGTGA
Source organism: Schistocerca gregaria (assembly GCF_023897955.1). Classification (NCBI taxonomy): domain Eukaryota; kingdom Metazoa; phylum Arthropoda; class Insecta; order Orthoptera; family Acrididae; genus Schistocerca; species Schistocerca gregaria. The sequence goes on from NC_064920.1 coordinate 103,028,710, forward strand.
AAACATTTGATTCTGAGCCATAAGCTACAGTTTATTCTGTGAAGAAATAGTTTCGAGAATAGTTTCGAGTATGCGTATAATAGCACCTTATATTGCTGAAATCAAGATAAAATAAACCCGTGTCTCATGCGTTCGGACCATATACTTCTGTTATTTTCTGTTATTATGATAGGCGCTATCACTGACAAGCAATAATTTTGTATTAGGTCTAACGATTCGCACATTCTTACACTTCACTGCAATTTCCATTGCACGAATCTTTTTGTAAATGTAAGCAGTTTGTTTTCAAAAGCGAATGAGTTGGCAATTCTTGCTGTTTGTGGCTAAGATGTATCAACTGTATTGAACTTGCGTTCTTCTGTATTGGGAAACATTTTATTACTTTCAATGTAATAATATCTCGTCTGTGTGGTCTTCCCTTTCGCTGCAGTTGTGATAGCTTATTTGATACGTTAAATAATGCAGATAGTGCATTCCATACAAGTTTCCTACGCCCCATATCCTGTGATTTGCCTCGAAGTGGAGTGAAGAAGACCTCAGTTGTTGAGAAATACGAGTCGTCTTTCTGCAAAAGGTGAGGTCTTCCAATGTAAACAAGCCCTTTTCTTGTTCTTAAAAGAAATCAACGTCCTTCAGTTAATATTTTCAGGTTCTACAGAATTGTAAATAAACTGTTCTGTGGTGTACCGTTTCGTACCTCTCAGGATACTTAGGAAACTAAAGAAAAACAAATGCGGTGCCATTTTATAGCTATTCTCGATTTTTGTGGTATTAAATAAGCTCCCACTTAAAAAATATATTCCAAATAAATACAGACAATAATATTCACATCAATGCAGTGTCGTATCCAGAAGTGTAGCTTGCTTACCGCTTGGAGCGTTGCTGTCATAAATTATTTTTTTTGACTTTCCATTAAGTATGTTTCGTTATTTCTTCGGCGATTCAACATTTTGCATCTTGTCTCTGTACTTCAGCTGTATAGGTGAGTCTAGTTGTCGATTCCAAGATTTTTTAGTTTTCGTGTTCTTGCGGTACCATAGGAGCGAGACCAAAAAGTTAAATCCTTATATAATCCACATACAATAAAAAGCACGCACGACATTTCTCGATGAATGTGCTGTAGGCACCTAATGCCACAGCAGCAGTACAGAAAGTAACATCAGAAACAAGAACCCTATAAAGAACACTTCAAACATATCCTTTCAAAAGTTGGAAAATAATAAATCTTGGAATCATTAACTAGAATTGACCTTTTTAGATCAATACTTCGATTATGGTTAACGAGTCCTATATCTGATATCTTTTCGTGAATTTTCCTTACTTGTGTTGTGTTTTCTCTATCTGGAAATCTTCCTTACTTTCTCATTATTCCCTAGTGATGTCTTTTTTCCTTTCAGCAAGTTGACGAGCATCTTCGTATGGATCCACACACTGGGTTTTGTGCAGAGCACTATAGGCCACGAAAAGAACACCATATAGATTTCGAATTTGGAATGTGGGGCCGAACACATCTAACTGTATTTAGGTGTCAACTTACGGCTTACCGGTCGTTGTGGTCGAGCGGTTCTAGGCGCTTCAGCCCAGAACCACGTGGCTGCTACGGTCGCAGGTTCGAGTCCTGCCTCGGGGATGGATGTGTGTGATGTCCTTAGGTTAGTTAGGTTTAAGTAATTCTAAATCTAGGGGACTGATGACCTCAGATGTTAAGTCCCATAGTGCTTAGAGGCGTTTCAACCATTTGAACTTACATCATATTTAGGGATCCAAGTACATAATGTAGAATCAGATTTTTTGGCTTTTCCTCTTTCAGCAGGTAGACGGGTATCTACAAATAGATCCATTATTTATAGACCATTAGCGTCCACTAAAAAGATTCATTTCGATTTCTGATTTGAAATGTGGGATCGGAACGCATCTTACTACATTTTCTGAGTAGCTACATCTATTTTAAGTGTTTGAGATTACTGTCACCTATTTGAAGTCAGATTTACACATCCATGTACGAAATTTTGTAACAGATTCTTTGTTCTTTCGTCTCTCTGCAGTTTGACGGGCATCTGCGAATGGACCCACAAACTCTGCTACTTGCAGAGCATGGTCGCCCACAAGAGAAACACCATATCGATTTCGAAATTGGAACGTGGGGACCGAACACATCTTACTATCTTTTGGGAGTAAAAATGGCTCTTAGCACTATGGGACGTAACATCTGAGGTCATCTGTCCCCTAGAACTTAAAACTACATAAACCTAACTAACTCAAGGACATCACACACATCCATGCTCGAGGCAGGATTCGAACCTGCGATCGTAGCAGCATCGCGGTTCCGGACTGAAGGGCCTAAAAGCGCTCAACCACAGAGGTCGGCTATCTGTTGTGTCTAACCAGTATGCTGACTCCAGCAGTCGTTTTTGGTTTTGTAGTTTCGTGTCGAGGGAATCAGTTTTCCCGAGTAACCATCCTTCGCCATGTCTTGTTGAGCGCGATGTCTGTCTGAAATTTTCTTTGTTAAAGAAACTAACCAGAATGAATAGCTCTTGGCAGAACACAAGTGGGATTTACAGATGTGAAAGTGTGCCCAATGAGAGTATAAGACACGTCATTGGTGCAACTGAAGTACGTTGTCCACAAGGGAAAGTTGCATAAGAAACATGGAGCCGTGGGCTCCGCCATGATACGTTTTTGACGGGCACTGCAGTCCCTTTCTGCTGCATAGTACTTCCATAGCGTCACATCTAAGCTGGACTCGGGTTTTGTGTGAGTGGTAATCAAGCTGCAGGCACAAGAATACTCGTTGTCACCCTAAATAAATGGAGGTACTACAATAATGGTGACTTGCACACGACCACCGCCGATTACCATTCACATATCTACTTACGACATTACAGTGTGTGAATTATGATGCAAAATTTCTTCTGACATGTAGGTACTGCAATATCATTTTTATCCGCCGACACCGTGCAAGCGACTTTCAACTAAAATCCTATTTCCTGTACAGGAATATATATACCCAGTGTACGTACGGGTATTGATGGTGGACACATGGCTGATGACATACGGGAGTTTGGGTCTGGCGGTGAGTCGTGTTCGGATAGCCAAATGGTAAGGTGACCTATCGAGATGAGCGGAACATACGTGCCGAAGTCCCGGTTCGGTATATATTTTCACTGTCATCATTCCATTGCACACCTGACGGCAGTCGATATCCACAACTGCGACTATATTTCATGTACTGACATATTCGTCCAACGCAAGTTTGGGTCCCATCTCTTGTGACTCTGTTGTCGACTGCCTGTTAAACGCCGATCTCCCTTAACACGTTTACCGCCGCACGCTCAGTGACCCATTATCCAGCGTCAGGTCAGGCCAGCCACACAACATTAAGCGAGCGGTTCTGCGGTGGCCGCCGAAGGCGACATGGCAGTCAACGTGCTAAGAGCCCCACACCCGCACCAAACGACCGACCGACCAATTCCTTGTGCAGTTTACACACGTCTCGACCTACTTCACTTTGTGATTGTGGAGCCTCGTTGTCACATTGAAAACGAACTGAGAAAATAACAACCTGATTTACCATTTCGAGTAGTTTGTTTTCCACGCACGTAGACAACTGTGTTGGTGGTGTACGTGGCTGTCTGGTGGTCATACTCGACCGACCGCCCGACGTCTAAGATAGTTCGGTCGGTTGGCCAAAACACCTGCACATGTCCAGCATGTCGGTCTGCCGGTTGGTGAATGTGTAAGCCCCTTTGTATTTACCCTGCAGCATCGAAGATTGGTTGATTGCAACGAATCATCAGCCATCTATGGGAGACGGTGTTTTCCCGCTGCCTGTCACAGTTGGGAATCGTTAGTCGCGCAACGTTCGCTTCTGGTTGCATTGTGCTGACGCCAGGAAGTTTGCTGTTCGTCCTCGGAAGTGTAGGCTTGTCCGTAATTTTGCGTTCCAGATTCCTATTGTGATTCACTAAAGCAGCACAGGTGTTTCTTGCTGCTACAAATGAATGTCACAGTGTATGTGGTTTCCATGCATCTGCCGATTTACGGCGCTGCCTGACTATTACGTAGCGCATATATTGTCACGCGTGTGCTTTTTGTGAAAACTGGCCAGGGCAGCGTTTAGATGGCCGCTATATCAGTAAGCTATGTTACGTGCCTGCCGTGTGTGGGCCAGCTGGGATACCATCGGCAGAGTCTCGCAGTTGTCAGACCCTGCGACTGCTGTGGGAGACGATCTGATGTATACCTGGCGAAGCACCCCCGGCTCTGTAACCTTCACATGAGGTATGCGATTCATCATTTGTCTTGCATATCTTCCTCGTGCATTTGAATTATGTTTCCCCATCGTTGCATAGAGCCGAGACTGTACCGGTTGATAAGAAAATATGCCTCGGACTGGTCCAACTCTCATTCCACCTACTACTAATGTTATCTGCTAATAATTCCTTATGTAACGTAGTGTGTACCCTACTTGTACATAACTTGAAACAGAAAATGGCACACAAAAGGTGAAACTTTTTGTACAACTCGACTTGTCCTGTTTCGGTAGCTACATGATTAATCATTTACCGAGCAACAAACAACTTTCCCTCCACAGATTGTGAAATAGGACAACTTGCCCCAGATCGGTTGTGGGTAATGGTTGTCGGTTTAGGTGGGTGGCTGTGGGGCGTCTTGTTTTATGATTATGTTGGAGAGGACCTATTTCGTTGCAGCTCTACTTGAGTTGTAATGTGTGACTGAGTTTCGTTTATTCTGTGGTTTTTATTTCTTGGCGGAATTTTTTAGGGGAGGGGGGGAGGGGTGTTTCGTAGGTTGTGGGTTGTTGGGGAGCTTTTTTTAGTGTGGGTCACTGGAGTGGGCAACATAGTGTGAGGCGCCGGAATTTGATGGTGGTAGGTAGTTGTTTTCTTGTGTCTATTGTTCGCGGGTTATAATCTTTTGTTGCGTTTTGAGGTCTTCAGGGATTTGTTTTATTTATCATGTGTGTTTCATATTTGACATAGTCAGCTATGGTTAACTATATAGGTTAAGGGGAACATCCGATTCCAGTCGTTATTTTAGGTGTTCCTTTTGTGACTTCGATATTTGCGGTTCACCTATATAGGTTAAGGGATGTGTCCGATTCCTATTTTTGTAGTAGTTGCTGTTTTCTTTGGGGTATCGGCAGTTCCAGTTGAGCTACCTAGGTTAAGGGAAGTGACAGAGTAGTGTAGATTTCGAGGGTGTAGCGGAATTTCGAAATTTTTCGTGGTTTTTTTTTTTCAATTTTTGTGTGTTTGGGATTGTGGTGTGCATTGTCTTGTGCTTATAGTTAGCTTGACCCGACCCCACAATCCCTAATTTGCCGCGGTTTTCCCGTTAGTTTGATTATATTTTTGGAGAGAGATATTATTGTCGAATTTATATGCATTTTCGTGTTTGTTGTCGTGTTTACATTGTGCCGTCATAGGCGCCATGCTGGAGGCATTGAGAATGGTCGTTTCCGCCACATTGATGAAGTCATAGGTCAGAGCAGACGGCTGGAATCGGAAGCTTGTGTAATCCCAGTATCTGACATTATATCTGTAAATAGGAGGGTGGAGGCGTGGGATGGAGGGATACAGAAGAGTTTACAGCGGATAGTGGTGTACACCTATTGTGCTTTGTTGAGGTTTGGTCTGTTTGGTAATTTTGGTTTAGAGCGAGGATCAATGAGACTTGGTGCCAAACGTTTACGCAAAATGGCATGATTTCACTGTACTCGATATTATTTAAGAAAGCACTAACAATTTATGTTCATATTCTCGTCGCTGGGTGGTTTATGAGTGGGTGGGGGCTTAAATTGCGCGTATTCTTCTGGCAATCAGAGCTTTCAGTTAAAACCTCTGGTCCGCAAGCATGCAATAATAATTAGCTTATTGAAATACTATGAAGAGAGCTTTTGGCAAGGATTTTTGATGCCGAACTCCTCCTATAATGTATGAGAAGATCATGTGTGTGTGTCTGAAAGTGAATGTGTTCCTGAAATAGTTTTGACTAGTGGGTTGTCTGCCAATGCGTCTTTTGAAGATATTCGCTTTTTAGGTAAGTTTCACTGTTACAGGAAGAGATGCGTTGTTCAAATCTTGGTATATGTCGGAGGGGCGTGGAAGGGAGATGGAGGTGGAAATCAGGCAGCTGTAATTTTATTTTTTGGATGCAGTGCATGAATGGGAGGCGGGGGTGGGGGTAGTGGAGCTGAAGACAAGTCCTGTGGATTGCACTGCATACTAAGAATACCAAACTTAGGTTGCACTCTGCAGGTCATATAATACGAGCTTCTGATCAATGTTTTTATCAGACTTGACTCATGGATTTTAATGTTGCGTACTATTAAAACCACTAACTTCTCGCTGTGTCCCTCAGTTACATTCAGTTTTCTAATTATTCTGAATAAGTTGTTTATTAGGTAGCTATAGTTTCGGCGTATGTCCCTATGGTTGCGTGCGTTGCGTGACAAAATGAGGTACTAAAATTTGCCTTTGTGAACACGTCCATGGTAAAACAGACGCCTTTTACGAAAATACTCAGTATTTCAGCAGTTCCAATATTAACAAAGCATTTTTTTTAAATCTTGAATAATTTAACTATGTTATCCCTATATTCGCCTAGGATTGTGGGTGAAAATAATACGAATAAGATATCAATTGCACCAGTAATACAAATGCTATGGTGAAAAAAAAAATTACGCAACTCAAATATAATCAGTCCACACATTATTACAGATACGTCCAATCACATGAAAGGCTTGACAGAATAGTACGATCAGCCACACAATTTTTATGTCCCTGTTGCATCAATGATTCACTGTTCTTAGTGGTAGACGGTTACATACTTCAGAGAATTGAAAAATTCTAGTCTTTCAAAATCAGAAGCGCATCAGTGACTTACTTAGGTATAACTTATTTATTCATTAATCATAACACAGTCGGTGGTTAATTGTATCTAATGGTAACGTGGGATGTTCAACTGTCGCTGTGCATTGTACGAATGTTGACTTGTTCAAAATGCGGTTCCATGTCTTCCAGTTGGGAGCTAGACGAATCCCGCACCACTACGTGCTGACAGGGTCCAGGGTTTTCATACACTCCAGCAGTTGGTAACACCGCTCCCTTGGCATCTCGCGGCATCCAGCTCCACGTGTGTTCTGACAGAAACCACGGGCAAACAGGAGACAAGAGGTGTAGCTGAGTGCGCAACATTCCTTAACGTTCCAGCAAAGATATTTCAACCAAAGGAGTAGAACTACTAATCTGTGAGAGTTTGCGACGGTCTTGTACTGACGTCGTTTGGTTTACGCATTCCGGTCTTACCTGTTACGTATTCAAATAAAAATAAGTAACCAAAGCGGTAAGTAAGACGTGAAACTTTCCAAAAAAACATTAAGTCAGAAACATCGTGAAATCCTGTCCCATCCATACTGCACAGGTCATCCATGTATCGGATTCGCGCAACGTGTACAGAATGAAATATGTGAATGGAACAGAACTCTGCCGCTTTTCTGGTATTACAAAAAGTGAAAGAAGGTTGAAGTACATCATGAATTTGGGAAGCTTTTTGTTGTTCCAGTTGGTATTTGTTAACAAAGGTGATCCTCGAGCAGCTACTCCTTCACAATGACATCATTGGCTGTTGAAGTCAGAATCTCGCTTTAAAAACAAAAATAGTGGTTAGTACACATTTTAAAGTCAAAGACGCTCTACAGAAATTCTCGAATATTGTAATGTGAGCCCGCCCAGTTAGCCATGTGGTCTAACGCACTGCTTTCCGGGCGCGAAGGCGTGCGGTCCCCGGTACGAATCCGCCCGGCGGATTAGTCTCGAGCACACACACAAACCACCACCACCACCAAGCAAATATTTGGGGCTCTTTAGTCTAGGGAGCGGAGGTCCACTATTGGCCGAACCACACCATAACCCTGGGTTTGGGGTGGGTGCGGCGGTGGGATAACTGGACGGCTATAACCTATAGTGGGGTTGTGAATCACTGAGGGCTACGGCGAGGACGAAGCCTCTACGTCGTTTCTAGGTCCCCAGTTCAGTTCAATACAATTGTAATGTGAGGTAAGTATGGGTCATATGTCTCACTCCGAAAGTAGGATTAAGTTCTTTCCTTTGTCCCGCTCATTGTCGCCTTCTGTACAGTATTAAGAAATTACGTACCTCTTACGATCTGCCATATATATTTCACTATCATCTGGATAGCTAAAGATAATTGCGACAGACAAGAAAGCTCATTGTATCACTGACACACTTCGTGTGTTCAGTAATCTTCTTTTATATGAGCGCACATTCTACATGGGCACGCGTATATAACATTCATCTTTTATCAAGTCACTACGTGGCCACTGTCTCAACTTACAGAATATAGCAACACATCAAGTACAGTGACATAAGGATAGCACGTATTCTAGTCGATCATTTGAGCGGGTTCTTAATGCTTCATGACACACAGACCTGATTAAAGATCTCTTACCATAGTTTGAAAACTTACTTTCAAAATAAATATGAACGATGTCACATTATCTAGGTTTAACACAGTATATTCCTAATTTTTACCACTGAAATAATGTGTCAATACAGTTTCACTTTTATTTTGTGTTATTGTCACACTAATAGAATTCGTATTGCAACAAGTAGCGATATTCCCTAGTTTGGTACAAAGTGTGGACTTACTGAACTTCTTTTCTGTGTGTTATCCTTACTTAGACGAGTTCTCTCGAGTAATAATGGCTAACCTTATTCATGAAGAATGTCTGTGAACTGAACGACTTTCGTTTTCGTGACCTTCACCTCTTTTAAATATTTTACAATTTTTAGTGTACCAGACAACTACGATTACATATAACTTCACTACTGGACAAATTCCGTTTCGTCTAGCGGATTACCTTAGAAGGGATGGGTGATGATCATTGCATGTCTGTGACGGCATGGGTACTTACCACATTAAAAACCAAGTATTCCAACATACATGTGAATAAAATGGCGCTGAGAGTAATTTGTTGGAAATGTGTGGTAATTCTTGCAGCCATAGCATGAAAGCGTGACTTAGTAGGTGGAAAACAAATCAAGTCAGCCAACAGCAGGAATTCGGTACAAACTATTATATCGTCAATAAAAGAATTAGCAGCTAACTGTATGAAAGATAGGCTTATATGTGATTTGAAAATGTCCTCTGAGTAAGTTTTTTGTCGGCTGAAAATAAACTGTAGGCACTGAAATGGTGCAGGAAAAATAGTAATAACAACAAGATCGTTTCTTTTAGCTCAGGAACTGTGTTGTAGTCTGACAAACTGTCATAGTATACGAAATACGACACCATCCGAGAATGTCGATGTGCACACCACGATTACTAAATCTATGTTCATTCACAATATTATGGGGAACCCTTGTCGATATTTCATTTTCCAGGCTTGAGTTACAATCATATGTAGTACGACTGATGCATTTGTTCTTGACTGAACTTGTCGAAGTGAATATTCATTAATTAGTTAATAATGTATCTTAACTACCGTTAAAACCGATAGTGTTTGTCTCACAGGTAACTAATACAACTTAGAAACACATATGTGTTGAAACTATGCCCCGTTACTTAAAAATAAAATATACGGTCCGTATAAATTTGTAATGAACTCTCCTACTGCTCGGACATTGGATTCTTGTGCACGTTATTAGGTCATACAGATTAACTTCATGTTACGGTGTAGAGACTTAAAGATCGGAGGTTAAAATGTGCAATTACAAATAAGACCCACAAAGTTAAAAACAATTTTTTTATTTAAATTAGTTACATGTAATAAAACATAATAAAATGTTCAAAAAATACAATAAAACGTATCATAAAATGTACAATAAAATATAACAATGTGTAATAAAACGTAAATATAAACTGAGATCAGAGGTGGAGATCTTGTCACATCAGCTCCGGTGAGGCTCCGTCAAGAGGAAAAATTCCAGGCACCTGAAACATCGAAAGGGGGCGTATGAGTAATTTTCTCGTTACAGCTCATCATGAAACTTAGGCACGCCAGCTGAGCAAAACACTGTCTCATACCGAAAAGTAAACGCTTGACACATTCTATAAACCGTGCATCCTAATGATCCATCAGCGCCTACTGTTTTTAGTTATACTTAATTACGTGGATCGGAAGCTGTAGCTGTAATTCAGCAGCTCATGCTAAATTTTCAGTTGAAGCATTTATCATCAAAATAGGCAATCATCGAAAACAGAAGCTTTGATGCAGGGGGAAAGTGGGGAACAACAAAGTAAACTGGGAGAGCCCACGCAGCACACGAACGCGGACGTAGTAGCGAAAATTTCATGCATCAATTCTCACATGAGAATGGAGACAGATCGTAGCTTTGAGCATCATTAGTGTGGACATATGTCTTACATTAGCACCGGCTGCGGGAAAATACGTACAACCCAAGGTGAACACAAGAAAACGAGGGTCAACCCAACTCCGTAGAAGTTAATTCCCAATTTAATAACGAAACAGAAACGTAAACAGCAACTTACGGATTATCCACGGGGACCTTTTATACATAAAACAAACCAAAGAACGATGGTGAGCATCGAAGTGCAGCCGGTGTGCCTCACTCAGACGTCAGGTCGGGTCCTGAAACAGCCGCAGCGTGATTTAGTCCTGCAAGCCAGGGCTACCCATGATAGCTAAAGAAACTTCGCAATGAGAGTTATTAGCACCAACGCCTCAATTGCAATTTTGCTGCTTTTAAGCGAAAATGTCACAGGCTTGAGGCAACACACTGTAAATTACTCGGGTTAGTATGTCACGCGCGTGTTAAATTAGGTGATGTGAACGTTAATAGGACCAGCGACATACTGCTCATGGATAGGTACCACCACAAGGACAAAGCGCTGACACCGAACGGTCCTTTTCACAAGAACAAGAACCAGTAATTGTCAGTTCGTATGTTAATTCAGACGTCCCCGTCAAGTTCAAGCTCTGTTAGATGACCTAGGGCAACTAGTAGACCACGCAGCACAATGTCGCCCCCAGAGACTTTGCGACTATTAAAAGGCGATTGAAGGTGGACGTCAACGGAACGCGATGTAACCGTCAAATAATGATGCGGCAAGATGACGCCACTTCACGTACCATAGTGTTGAATGGTGATAGGTAATACGGTATCATCCATGACACAAAAAGTCTAACTATATTACCAGAATTAGGGACAACCGATGACAAAGTTTACTTGTGCCAAAGACGAAAAACTGGTTAATTATATTCTTTAAAAAGTCTACCATACGAACTGCTGACAAGTGAAACAAATGCAAAAACAACGTGCAAGCATTTCAAAATACCGATATTTTTGTTAGAGAGATAATATATACATCCACATGGGTTTAACAGCGTTCACAAGTCAGTATATGCAACATTTTTAGCTTAACCTCTCGGGAATTCTTTTTTCAGCGAATGCCAAATAACGTCAGAAGCAACTCCATATTTATCCTAAAACGGGACTGATTTTTTTTCACTGTTGACAAGAGATCATTTAACGAAAAAAGTTAATAGTAATGCCTAACATTATCAATAATGGAGGAAGCGCCCTTTGCGTAGTTTATTAAAGCAAAACAAAATATAAAAATCCTTCAACGCCTAAACGGGGTTTACGTAACTTAGATGGTTATGTAGTTTCCGTTGTAACAATCATATTCGGATCAAATTTTGTATTTATGGGGTCTACAGCCTCCAGATGTTAGATAAACATAGTTTGTGGTAGACTGTAATGTGATTTTTGTTTAATCATGCGAGTAGCTAATTTCGAGTACCTGCGTTGTGGAGCCGCTGTAAAACCATCGTGGAAAAGCGCTACATTGTCTGCATACGTCACGATGTATAAATACCACTTTCCACACCACACGTTAAGGTAAAACATTTGTGCTTAAATTCCTTACAACAACATGGTAACTGCTTGCAGCTGCTAATTACCATGTAATTTTAATAAATTTGAGCAGTAATGTTTTACCTTAATGTGAGGTGTGTGAAATGGTATTTATACATGACGATGTATGCAGACAATGTAGTGCTTTTCCGTGTTTGTTTTATACGTGCCTAACAATGACAAGTAGCGGAAATAAGCTAGTCGCACGTTCAAATAATAAATCACATCACAGCCTACTGGAGAGAATGTTTACAATATTCAGATCACTCACGTACGAGATAGGGTTGAACATGAGCTGAATACAACACTATTAGATATCAGGGTGTCACGTGCATTCGTGTAGAAAGCAGCATGGATAAGAAACATTTGGAAGCTAACAGCAACAACAGGACTGAGCTGTTGAGCAAAGTAGCTGTATTGGTAAAAATCATATGTCATTACTTACAATTATATGAAGCACAAATTTAGCACAAAGCGCTTCAACTTAAACGGCACAAAAAATTTTACAAACTAAGCATGCTGGTTGATATATCAGTGGGATTTATAACATATTAAATGGTCACCAATTAATAATGTAACTCGTCGGCGACGAAATAAAATGCAGATAGGTACTGCCGGAATGACCTCACTAAACTGCAGTCGAAGTCAAAACGTAACAACGCTAACGATTGCTGCGATTTTAACTGATACAGCCGGTTTGTTAGATCTGGGCCTCGTGAGAGCATTATGTACAACTTGGGAAAGTGGTGTTGTTGCTAGTGCTTCCAATTTTTTTCTAATTCTAGCTGCTTTCTAGACGAACGTATGCCACAGCATTATTTTTACTACTGGTACATGAAGTTCATATTCAACCAGCATTTTGTGGGAGCATGATCTGAAAAGGCTTGTTACTAGACACTGAAACTACGTAGTCATCTTCGCTCTCATACTTCAATACGGTGTAGGTATGAAGGTTTTTATAATTTTTTTTTTTTTTATTTTAAGAAAAATGTTTCATGAAGTTAATTTTATTAACCCATAGAGTTCGCTACGCCCTGCTCCAGGTATTGAACATCGTTTTGTATTTCGCAAATTTTACACCTTCGCAGAAAAGCATCCGTAGCAAAAGTACTATAGTCCTCCAAAATCATCTGAAACTGTGACGGAAACTAAGCAAACAAGACAAAGAGTAAGAACACAGAGGCATAATCATCTACTGTAGAATGAATGGCGACGCTACAGACACTCCCCCCGCCCTTCCCATCCGCCCCTCACCATCGAAGTACGTCAAAACCTTATTCCTGAGAAACCCTGCGTTTGACGTCCCATTTCGTCAATGGCCTTCGTGAGTCAACGCCACCGGCTGAAATTTGTATTGGGAGTGTTTCGACATTCCATAGCTTAATATGTAAAGCGACCGTTAATCTACCGAGCCGTTCTCAACAGCGCCTCAGTAAGGAGATTCCACCTGTTGTAAAAATTTCACTGTCGCTTATTATGGACGGCGTGTCATTAGAATATCAGGAACAGCACAAAACGAAGAAACGTCTCTACTTAGCAGCAACTGAAATAGTTATTAGTACTTGGAGTTCACGGTGAGCCCAGTTAATGGGATAAATGGCCTGACTGCACAAAAACGTGGATTAACTTAGTAGGGCTAATAAATGAAGTTTGTGACTTTGTGATGTTCTCACACTAATTTTTACCATGCAAGTGTCAAAAGAAACGAGGTCTGAGTTAATGGATTAGCACACGTGTCACACGAATTAAAGTTTTCTTTCATGCGGTCAATTAAAAATGGATGGTAAGAGGGGGCAGGATGGGCATTTGCTACTTGTTAAAATTGACCATCGCAGTTGTGTTCATAACAATGGTGACACTGCGTTGGTGTGGGACAGAGTGAGAAGAAAAAGTGATTGGTGAAACAGTGTGATTATAAATACATTGGGTACATAAAACGAAAGATAATGACAGTGCAGCCACAGCAAGAGAACAGTACGTGTGGAAACGGACACAGCGCTACGCTAGCAGCAGAGCCAAATGCAGCGAGAGCCTCACCTGGCGCCCTGGTACAGCCAGTGTGGGCTCCTCTCGCAGCTACCACCTCCCTTCCTCTGGGAGGAGAGCCCCGGCAGCAGACTCGCTGGCCTCCGCCTCGTCTGGCAGCTAGACGGGGACGCAGCCGCAGTCGCCACCCGGGCATTCACTCGCCAGGTGGCCCCAGCTGCGCCACCTGCTGACGAGCGACGCGACGGACTCGTCATCGCCGTCGTCGGGCAGGCAGACCTCGACGAAAGGGCAGTCGTCGCGGCGGCAGTCCCTGGCCAGGTGCCCCCACGGCTCCTCCTCCCCGCAGCTCTGCTCGGCGTCGGCCCAGTAGGCGCGGAACTCGCGCCGCCGCCACTCGGGCACGGCCTCCGGCACGTACTCCTCCACCTGCTGGCGCCGCGGGTCGTAGGCACTGCTGCTGTCCTGCCGCACCACTCCCACCCCCGCCTCCCCCCCGGCACTCCACCACTCGGTAGAGCGAGGCCGCTTGTCCGCCCTCCGAGCGACCTTCCTCCGTGGCTCTTCGCCTTCCGAGGCCTCTGCAGTGCGTTGCCGCTTCGACGCCTTCCTGTCGAAGGTGTCCCGAACGGAATTTTTGTCTGGTCAGGGTCCCATTGTATCCTGTCGAATGAAATACAAGATCAGTTGAACATTATCAACAAAAAGTAGCATAGACCTATCACAACTTTAAAGCATTGAGTAAATTCCACTACAAGTAGCCCGCATCTCGTGGCCGTTCGGTAGCGTTCTCGCTTCCCAACGTGGGTCCCGGGTTCGATTCCCGGCGGGGTCAGGGATTTTCTCTGCCTCCTCATTGCTGGGTGTTGCGTGATGTCCTTAGGTTGGTTATGTTTAAGTAGTTCTAAGTTCTAGGGAACTGATGACCTCAGATGTCAAGTCCCATAGTGCTCAGAGCCATTTGAACCACTACAAGTAAAATGTAATTAACTCTACAGTGATATGCGTACCTTAATACGTACAACCGTTACTCTTGCTTACTGACACAGAATCCACGAAATCGGCCATCACTGTAGTTGAAGTTAATGATGAGAGTATGAAGAGACATGTCATTGCAGCTCCAATCTTAAACAGTAGATTCACAGCGTCATTCTTTTTTGGCCACAATAACGGCGTACTGCGGTACTGCCACTGCACTTGTCCAAGAAATTTGAACACACTCCTCACAGACCGCACATTCTAATAAATAGTTGAATTTTCTACATAGTTTGCTGGGCTTCAAAACCATTCGAAAACGAAATTCTCTTCAAGTTAAGAGAAATATCGCTTTCGACCAAGTCTAACAATCAGTGGCACTATACATAGAACATAATCAAATTACTGGTAGCACCTTTGTTCACATGCAGAAATGAGACCTGCGCAATCACTAATAAAGACCAAACAAGAGCGAGATAAGCTAAAATGAAATATTTAAGGAAAGTAAAAGGATTTGCTCTGAGAGATCAAATAAATAATTCTAAGACGTAGAAAGAATTAAATACATTCTGCATGGCTGAAACAATAGAATTCTGTCTCACAAAACGGAAGAAGCTTAGTGAAAGAGAAAGGGCAGAAAAAATAGTCACATATATAATAGACCGTGCATACCTAAAGAAAGACGGATGCAGGAAGACAGGTAAAAGGTCGACTTCACGAGGACGAACCAGGCTGTAAGTTTACTGTATTAAGCCGAAAATAACTGACCAGGAAGCAGCTAGCGACAACACACCCAGGCCCCATGGAGCGTAACACCCCACGAAGATAAAAATTATTGTAACGACTAATTCCTTTATTTCTATTAAATTGCAAGTACAGACACAGTACGTGAAGTACATAACAAAACTGAAAAACAGTGCGATATAGAATAAAGTGCGTGTGGAATTAAAGGAAACTACCAAATGAAAACAATTCAGTACCAAACAAAGGGTATGAGGGTTACATAGATGCACGAATTGAAAATATACAGGATATTTCCAATCGCGAGAATAGACGTAGAAACTACACTTATCAGGCGTAAAAAAGCTGACAGTTCGAATAGGTTATGCAAATTGTACTTCGCAACTGAGAGACATAAAACGAGCTTTGGCTGTATAGCATGTACAGAAACACTGACACTGCACAGCAAAGACGAATGTCGCTGAATACTGAACAAAGCAGTAAATGTTGTACATACACAATTATAACGGAAATTTCAGAGTTACAAAAGAAAGAAGAAGAACGCTATATTTGCAAGAAATGGCAGCAAGTCAGGGGAACGGGAGAGAGTACATAGACGCAGGAACGAAATGACGGAGTAACAAATACTAAAAAGGCCAACAAGCAAAAACCCAACATGACACTCTTCATATATCGGCAAATTTGTATTACGAGATAGCAGACAAGATCAAAGCTCCTGTGAATCAAACGGAGAACGGTAATGACTCCACATCGTCACATTACTTCGAATAAATACAATCTGTAAATTACGAACACATGTAGTTAATCAGGATATCGGAACCTAATGTTTTACCACACAGCCTACAAGCATCCTAATACGACGCACGTGGGTTATGAGAGAGACACGGAGGCGGATTCGAACAAGTATGATCAGAAGTAACAGTATATCAATCAGCTGAAGCAAGTAAAAAATAAAGACATGAGCTGACGCTCTGCTGGCGTGCTTTCCTTGCACGGCTTGCTGAATAGCATAAGCAAAAATATACTGTTCCTGTGGGTTAGAAAGGAAACAAAATCTCACCTATATCAAGCGGCCTGGCAGCATGTCAGACCAACGCGAGAGCTTTGGGGGTCGAACTTGGATGATGGTGGCCAAGGGGGGACAAGTGGAGGAAGACAGGAGGTACCTCCACAACACACAGATAAGAAAATGTGCGGTCATTCAGTGGTAGCGCTGAGCAGTAGAAAGTTAATGATGCCCTTGCATTTAAAGGTCGTGCACGTAAGTAACTGCAACGGGCCTTTTCCAACATAATTCCGCAATGCATTTTCGTTTTATCAAAAGTTATATAAACGTAGATGTGTCCATGTCTCCAAGACTCGGCCAAGTTCTCATCCAATTTTCAGCTCAGTCTTTCACAATTTACCTGAATCATACCATCCAATGCTGAGATGCACACTCCTCTCCCATTTCTCGCAGCTCAGCATCTCCTCACGGCACAATCTCTCTAGCTTGCAGTTTTAAATGGTCTTTTCAAATTCTTTCTTCTCATTGCCACATAATTGGGGCAATCGACTGGTATTACGTGTCGTAGTATAACTACCATTCTCAAATTCGTAAGTGGGAAGTCATTTGACATACAAACTAAACCTTGTCTTACGCTTTTCCACAGGTGTGCGCTGCAGCTGGGTTACTGCTATATACTGTGTGGACGTTGTAATACTGCAGGCATTGCTTGTGGCTATCTGCTTTCTGACGTCTAGTACCGTTTGCTAATTTTCTTTGTTGCGTAGCAATTTGTCGAGTCTATAGAACAAATGTCGAAGTGCTGCTAGTTTTTGTGGATGGTTCGATGACTTGTTGATGACAATGTTAGTTATTGTGGATTTACAGGAATTTTAGAATATGTTCTTTTTTTATTGATGTATCTAGAAAATTACTGTGATGATTATGTTCTGTTTCAATTGTAAATTTTCTCTTTATGTACGTTGTTAAAGGTCGGTAAGAGGTTTTCCAATTTTTGTTTGTGATTCATATCTTAGGTAGAGGATGTCACCCATATATCTGAACAAGTACAATACATTGTACTAATTTGCAACTAGAAGCAATATTGTTCTGTAATAAGCATTACTGAAGTTAGTATTTCATTAATCTGGTTACCAGATAGCTGACCACAAACAATAATCTAAATACACAGTCAACTCAATGGTGACCAGATTGATAAAATACTAACTTCAGTAATGCTTACTACACAATAAAGCTGCTTCCAGTTAAACAGTGAACTTTATATAAAACTGGGATATTTTGCCAATGGGATCAACTGTTTCAAGACACTTACTAAATACATTTTGAAACTAATGTTTGACAGATAATTTTCATAAATGTAGTTGCAAAATAATAAACCATATTGTACTATATCAGATATATAGAACACCATCCTCTTTCTAAGTGACGAAATACAGACCCAAATTGAAAAACTACTTGCTGCCATTTAGGAGTTATAAAAAAGATCAATTTATAGTTGAAAAATAACATGATAGTCAAATTAACTTTCAAGATATAATAGTAAAAAAACAAGTGCATATTCTAAATTTACTATAAACCCACTGGAACTGATAAAACCATGCACCACTCCTCCAACTACGCAAACCAAGCAGCACTTTGACACATGATACATAGATTCATCACAGGGCCAGTCAAATAAGACAATTTATAAAAATGAAACCATAAAGCAGATAGCCAACAACAATGTATGGAACAGTAACAGTCACAAAGCTGAATAACAATATAAGAGGAGGAGCAAAATTAAACAAAAGATCACCTTTCACTCCCATACACACTGAACAACATAACTCCACTGAACAATTAGTAAAATACAAGAGAAGACCAAGAAGGTATACAATATTTTAGAAACAGAAACTCGCACACAAATTTACCAAAACACAAGGTGTAAGCACAGCATACAGAGTAGATAATTCCATCAAAAAATACATTCCAAAACCGACAAGATTCCCAAGTTCACACACGAAAGCATAACTATACTAAATACAATGGAACTTAGGTAATGGCAGATATGTTGTGCAAACAAGTCGACCTAAAACGTTACATGCCAGATACAAGGACCACCTGAAAGTATGAAACAAAGCAGTCACATGTACGGAGTATCCCAGAAATAATAATCACAAGCCAACCTCCATAAAAGTCAGAATAACCAAAAAGACACCTATAATTGCAAGAAAATTAACTCATAGAAAAAACATAAACAAAAAGAAAATCCCATATTAGTGATCAAGTGTACATGCCAAACATCTTAAAATTTACTTACAGTAATAGACAAATTAGTACAGTACTGTTCAAACGGATGATCATGAGAATGCCACACAACGTCTTTCGTCTTTTCTACGTGCACCCCCCCCCCCCCAGTAACTTATAAATTAAAAATATAGTCATCCAAATACCGTACCTGAAACCCTTTATCAATTCTTTCAGGTATGAGTTCCGCAGTTCGTTCCATAATCCGGAGAGAACAGAAATGAACTGTAATAAGCCTAAATTTGCCTTATGTACTTCGTTATGTTTTCACCATTAATGTAAACGATTACTTCGACTTCTGATCGATAGAATAGTTTTGGAATGGACACAAAAATATTACTTAAGCAGCAAACTAGATGCAGGCTTATTTTCGTTACATAAATAAAGATTAAATGTCAGAAAGACGTAGTATGCACTCTTCCACTCACACTTGTAATACAGAATACTAAATAATTTATCTGTTTTGTTCGGTGGGTCTCTCAAACCTCTCTCACTCTTGTATTCGAATCTTGGAAAGAATTTTGTATGGTATATTTTGTTTAATTTCGTTTAGCTCCATTTCTTCTGTGTTACACGTTATAAATTTACTCGCAATGTTTTTTCGTATATGAGCAGTGTGTCTTAGTATTTACTGCTTTTGGAAACAGAATGGTTCAGTTTCATCACAAAATCGCTCCCTCATTTTTTTTCTTACCATCAGCCTATCGCAAGTAAACTACTGTTTTCTGCAATTAGAAGATTATCTTACTTTTAGTACAATTTATTTCAGTTGTTCTGCTTATGTCGAGTCCTTTATTAATGTTCCCGCGATTTGCTTACTATAAAATGCATTATGCTTTGGTTTTCTGCATCTCAGCTACTTGCATGAACGGTATGGTATTCTTCTAATGACCTTGCCAAGCCACACACACACACACACACACACACACACACACACACACACACACACCATAAAAACATGAACAAAAATTCTTCCGAAAAAATTTTTCAGAAACAGCTCATTTGATTCCCTTAGACAAATTGAAGGAAGTTTTGGGAACTTTGTTGAAAGAGCGAAAATTTATGGAGAATGAAGTTCATGAACTGTAGCTGTATGTGTCAATAAAATTTGATGTTACGTTTATACAATTAGACTTACGTGAGACTTGCTTCAACTAGCCATTAGTAATTGTACATTATGAACGTATGTAATTATGTACATACAAGTAACTAGTAAGCAATGTACTTACAGATTCATATATATAAACAAGTATTCCGATAATTATGTATCTCCGTGTTAAAAAGTGTATTTTCAGCTTGCACTGTAATCTGTTATGCGCATCAATTTACTCTAAACGTCTTTGTATATAAAGCTGATATACTGTTTGTAACAAATTATTCTTACATGTTGACACGGCTAGTTGTATCAAAACATTCTGAATGGCTAATAAGAAACGTTCTAAAGTTCGTAAGACACTAAGTGAACGCGAAGTTGCGACTGATATCACTCACAGATCTCGTAAGAAAAATCTGCAGTTAGTGGGAGACCTTTAGTGGCGTTCCACAATTATTATTCTACGAATTGGAAGAAACTTTATAACAAATACGCCGTGACGTGAAAATGCTTCCATGTTATGTGAGTGAAGTGATAGTGTGACCTCTAACCTATGATCAGATGAGGCGAAACGTTTATTTCGGTCGGAGAAATAAAAACAGTGGTAATATAGCTATGCGAAAATTACGATGTTGACTGTCATGTAATTTATGAGTATCGCTTATAAAAGTGAAACGTTGGTAGTCGATATGAAATCGATTTAAGATGCCTTAATGTGAAAGACAAACGTGCCTGGACTTCATAAAGTAAATTACTGGGAGAAAACTGACGATTAATAAATAAAACAAATATCTACAAACGTGCACGGAAATACGGACAGCAAACACGAGATGAGGATTAGTATCTGACTTAAACCGAGCTCACAGTAACTGTAATCCTTTCCAAACAATGTATTAGAATAACTTACATGATGACAAGCCGAATTTGTGGTAAAAAGTTGTATGTTAAGTAATGGCTTGGCAAGGTCATTAGAAGAATACCATACCGTTCATGCAAGTATCTGAGATGCAGAAAACCAAAGCATAATGCATTTTATAGTAAGCAAATCGCGGGAACATTAATAAAGGACTCGACATAAGCAGAACAACTGAAATAAATTGTACTAAAAGTAAGATAATTTTCTAATTGCAGAAAACAGTAGTTTACTTGCGATAGGCTGATGGTAAGAAAAAAAATGAGGGAGCGATTTTGTGATGAAACTGAACCATTCTGTTTCCAAAAGCAGTAAAAATTAAGACACACTGCTCATATACGAAAAAACATTGCGAGTAAATTTATAACGTGTAACACAGAAGAAATGGAGCTAAACGAAATGAAACAAAACATACCATACAAAATACTTTCCAAGATTCGAATACAAGAGTGAGAGAGTTTTGAGAGACCCACCGAACAAAACAGATCAAGGAAAGACAACATGGGCAAAATGATTATTTCTCGTTATTTTTCAGAGTATTCTCCGTCGCGTCATGGATTGTGCTAGAGAACGCCACACTGATAAATTCAAGATTTCAGTGGCACGTCACTACAGAATTTAGCTCACTATATTTGCAGGTCTAAAATAATAATGAAACCACAAAGACGTGTACCGTATTTTTAACTCATTGACTGGCGTCTGCTAGAGCAGATCCCTACGGCTGACGCCGCGGTCTGCCGATGAAACATCCATCACTTTGTTTGCGGGAATCACCGTATTAACGAAAAGAAACCAGAAACGTAATATTGACGAAAAGTTTCCGGGTTTCCAGTCGGGCGGTAGTGTTAAAATCTTGACGTTCCGAAAAGTCGTAGTACTTAACTTCTTCTGGCGAAGTGAATTTGTCAGAAGATCAGCACGGCACTCTTCGAAACGTCACAGTATTTTAACACTGCCGCGCTAGGGAAGTAGACATTCACAAGCAAAAGCTTAAAATGTTTTGCTTTCCATCGTACATGACGACTGGATTGCAGACATGTGACTGTAATTGCAATATTGGCTTTTATAGTGTACCTTACAAGATTTGGAAAGTGGCAGTCGCGATATCGATTACGCAAAAAAAGAAACTGGAAAGACCACTGTAACCAGACACTATTTTAATAATAGATAAAAATCGCATTTACAGGAAGGGACGGTAATAGCTTCACATTTCAGGAGACTTACTGTAAACGACGAGTGACTTGTTGACGACAAAATACCTGGTAAAGCACTCGCATACACGTACAATCAGAGGACAAGGCGCCAGCACAAAAGAGCTCCTCACCTGTTGTGTCTTCCTCAGCAGCAACAACAACAAGAATAGTGGCGGTGTTGCCAGCGTGAGATCCATCACCAGACTAAAGGCTGGAAGCTGCGCTTCGTCACCCTGTCATCTCACCCCCTCCCACCCTCCCGCCCTCACCCCCCTCTCCAGTACTCCACAGCTGCAGCCTTATCTGCCCTACCACAGCGGTACCGGTTTTCCATGGGATTCCATTTTTGCCCGATACATAGATGTGAAAGATGTCTTTTTTTCACTGACCTACGGTTTGTTGCATGGACAATATTATTTTGCTCGTCGAAGATTTTTTTTCACTGTGAATTTTCAGCTAAATAATTTGGTAATGTAATATCTGCGAACCTTACCCCGAGATCTCCTCAACACAGCCGCAATTTCTGATTTCACTAACAGTTCTTAACTGCCACATAACTCACATGCTACTAGAGTAGAAACATATCAACTAGATACTGATAACGAAACTGAATGCGAATATTAAAAATTTCAACGTCATTGATACGTGGTTGCAAAACCGCTACATCTTTTCGTGTTCGGACGCAATTGTGTGCCTATCTTTGCTTCCACAGTGTGAAACCCAACTGCACCAAATAACGTATTAAAACTGAAACACTAACAGTCACTAATGAGATGATGTGTGTATCTATTACGCATATAATACGGACAGGAGGGGCTTGTTCAATTATTGTAACAATAACACTTTCCTACTAATTCTACTCTGCATTTTTGTTCACTTAGTGGTCGAGTGCAGATAGACGGGGGATAAATACGAAAACGAGATAGTTACATACAAGTAAGTATATTGTTCATTATTTCAGAAGCAATTACTGTAACTCTAAACTCATTTATCCCACTGTGTAATAAGACGGTTAATGCCTTCACTGAAAAATTTCTGCTGTTGCGCATTTAAACATAAACAAAAAACAATCGCATCTACAGGTAGGGACGGTAACAGCTTCACATTTCAGGAGAATGACTGTAAACGAGTAACTCGTTGACTACAAAACAGCCGGTAAAGCACGTGGCACCTTCTCTTCCGAAGCAGATTTACGGTCGGATGTCTCTATTTAGCGCTATGAAAACATAGAAAGCTTATAGACAGATGCTGGTATTATGTGGATCACGTGAAATGGCATCCCAGGGAAACTTCTGCAGCATAACCGAAACAACAGGAACCCCTAGTTCCGGGAAAGCCATGACCATCCTTCTCTTTAACTGCAAAGGTCAGCTGGTCATTGTATAGTACAGAATTGTATTGTTTTATTGATTCTGTTCATAACTTTTCTGCATAGATACAAACTGATATCGGAAAAGTCTGTATTATGAAAAAATAAGACAAGAGAATATGAATTAATTTGATTGTTGTAAACTTCATCTATTACAAAACATACAAATAGCAGTAAGAAAATTGTTAATACAAGCTATTACACTTAGTCTTTTTAAACTCAAACTGTGATTGAACATTAAAAATGCACTTCATGGATACTCTTAATAAGGACACAAAAAAAGCAATAGTATGTTCACCATCCTTACCCCCCCATTGTGTGATCAGTTTACATCATCTCTTTTTGCACAAAACACACCATCCTACGCCACACCGTCATACTCTGCTTATTTACTGCAATTAATATTGTCGACAGATCCTTGAATTTTGCAGTCTGTTTCCCTGTTTCACACTTAACACAATCAATGCATATTTTTCGTTATCACTATTTACTACAATAAAATGTACACACACGGGTTTTCAATTCTGGTTGGCTAATAAAGAACTTCTGTCACTCGATCTCCCCCCCCCCCCCCCCCCCCGAAATTTACGCATATCGTGGATATCGTGGTAGGGTTCCATGCTTCGGCCAAGTACAATTTTTTTTTTTTTGTTTGCTTTAATATGCAGCCTGAAAGAATTTTTGTGTAGTAACGATGTTCAGTTTCTTACCCATCCTGGATACATCTCCGATTCTCCTGGATTCATA
Organism: Schistocerca gregaria; assembly: GCF_023897955.1. Taxonomy (NCBI): domain Eukaryota; kingdom Metazoa; phylum Arthropoda; class Insecta; order Orthoptera; family Acrididae; genus Schistocerca; species Schistocerca gregaria. The sequence continues at coordinate 103,052,946 of NC_064920.1, forward strand.
TTCCGAGAAACTTCGTAAGATTTACGTTTTCCCAGTTTCTGGTGAATAACTCTATAGGTGGGGCTAATGGATTCTTACTCTTTACTGTGTGTAGATTTATAGTAACTGTTTTTTTTGTATTTATCATTTTTATTGTTTTCAAGAGAGGCAGTATTCAGTGTCTGAGGTGCATATTTTGATCTTAGTCGGCAACTCGTTTTTAGTTTTTCCGTTAACTAACACATTTGTGACGTCATCAAATTTAATATACCTATGATGAGGCCTTGGGGTTCGAGGTCATTTGGTAGATCAAAAACAAAACAGTCCCTACAGCGAAATCTTAAAATACATCGCACTTACTACATAGTTTTTTTGAGTGACACTTCTTCATGCAGTCCGCTTTTTGAACTCCCAATTCACTGCTTGCTCTCTGCTTTGTAGGTATGATATTTACCATTCATGAGCTGGTGCCCTAATACGTACACTCTCCAGTTTCATTAACTAGAAGTTGTGGCTAGTGACACCAAATGCCTTCGAGAGCTCTAGAAAAATTCAAGAAATACGTTCTATGCCAATTGAATTTAAAGCTTCATTAAGGAATGCAAAGACGCACTCTCAGTAGAGTTGGATTTATGAAAGCCATGAGAAGATTCTGAGAAACAGTTATAATTTATACCAAGTTTATTAATCTCGTATAGTAGAAATTTCTGTTATTTTTGCAAACCCAGACAGGAGTGATAGGGACTGTAGTTGGATGCATTTGTTTTTATCCCCCGTTTGTAGAGAGATTTTTCTATGGCTCTTTTGCAATTTTTTGAGCGCTCCCTCAAAGAGCGACCAGTTGCCGAAGTCAACCAGAGGCTACACTGTGAAAGGACCATTTTTTAATATAATAAATTAATTTATACTGCCAACATCAAGGGAGTGTCTTGATCTGAGTGTCTTGATCTGATCTCCTTGATCGTGTCCAGCATTTGCTTCTCACTAGTTGGGTGTAGAAAGAGTCATACTAGACCTATATCTGAACTGGATTCATTACGGCACATTGTGAGTCTTGCTGTATCAGGTTTTCTGCTACAAGTGTGAAGTCTGAATTAAATTGATTTGCAATTGTTCTGGGGTCTCATAATACAGCTGAACTTACTGAGAAGTGAACAGTTTATCTACTGGATGTTCTACTGCTGTTTCCTTCCTACGGTTTTCCACATGTCTTTCATTTTCAGATTTTCCTAAATTTGTCTTATTTGCTATTGTTTTCGCCTGTTTTATGTCCCAGCTGAGGATTTTGTTATAGGACTTAAAATACATATTAACTACGGAGATGTGTTCTGTTTGGACATTTTGTGTAATAAACTTCTTTCTTTTGTAAATACTTGTATTCAGCTGGTGATCAAATCGTTTTTACAGTTTGCTTTTGTATTTTCTTCTTCTGATATCTCATCGTCTTTACCTGCAACTATTACTTCAGGAATACGTAATATTTCAAAGTGTGTATTTTTCCTTATATGTACACAATTACCACCATGTTCGTAATTCTACAAAAATAACCACGTAGTGCATAATTTGGAAAATCCATTATCTCAAGTTCTTCCTCATCAAGGAAATGTTCTGTTTGACATATTAACGACGTAGTTTTTAATTTATTTTCTAGTAGAACCTGAATATCATCTTGTTTTCTTGTTAGTGACTCCACATTCTGATGAAACAGAATCAAATTTCAGATATAAGTTTTAACTCTGAAACGTATTTGCTTTGAGCGAAGCACTGAGCTTATACTATATCCATGGGTTTTTGCCATAGGTTGATACTATATCCATGGGTTTTTGCCATAGGTTGATACTATATCCATGGGTTTTTTATCATGGCTTGACACTTGAAATCGTGGCTGCGTGCTGCAGGGCTACGTTTGCTGGGAGATGATTTTGTAGTCTTGTGGAGGACTGGAGATATTCTCTCAGATCCTCCCAGGGAACTCACCATTCTTTGCCGAGTTTGTGCTTGGCTATCACGAGGCCCCAGCCCTTGCAGTAATTTTCCATTCCATGCTGCATGTCTATCCTCTTGCTATTCTTTTTTCCCTACCTTGGTGAACATGTCTGAGGAATTCTTGGGAAAGTTCTGCATTCTGTTTGTGACATAAAATGTCTCACCCTTGTATTCAGCTTCCTTTACGTTTCTTTGTCTCCCTTCTCCTCTTGTTCCTCCGCTTCAGCGTCTGAGGATCCTCCTTCATCCTCCATGTGCGCTCCTGAAGGCCATCCCACGTGTCTGACACATTAGAGGTGACTGGGTAACGGGTAATTACCAGCCCTGGGTCGACAGGTAAGGTCTTCACGTACCTCTGGTACAATCCAGGACCAGAAAGAGGTGATTTCTTGAGCTGCAACCATCCCAAATTGCAGATTGGTTCCTATGTCAGGTTTTCTGGAGCTGTAACCTGAGGTATGTACCAGAATATAAGGTGGGTGTGCCCCCATTGTGAAGGGAGCCCAGGTGGAAGGAGTGCGCCATGGGAGATAATGGGCATCAGTGGATTTTCTCGTGATAAGTCAAATCATCTCCCAATGCAATGTCTACCAAATGTAAACGTAATGAGGCTACTCATTCAAAGACTCTTCCTACTGCACCATGATTCCTTGTGGTCTCACATACTGATGACTGTCAGCCCTTCACAAGGGTCAATCCGTTTATTATTCACAAAGGGGTTGATGCTGTTGCCGGCCCTGTGACATCCTGCTCTCATTTACAGAATGGCATATTGCTTTTGGAACTCAAAAGCAACAATTGCTTGCTGCCTCGCTTCTTCATGGCTACCCTGTTCCAGCCATACAATCGCAACCAGATGCACTTCTACCAATGTCATCGTTTCAACCACGCTAGAACATCTTGAGGACACCCAGCGAAATGTGTAACATGTGGTAAGGATGCCCACAAAGGCGATTGTCTGCCTTGTTCTCCCAGTTGTATCGAATGCAATGGCAGCAACGCCTCCTCCTCTTGGGACTGTGCCATACATCTTTGATGAGTGGGCTGTCCAAGAAATCCAGGTAAAGGAAATAGTGCCTTACAGTCACTCGCAAGCTACTGGCTAGTCACAAACCGTGTTTTCTCCTGTCTGCCACCTATAGGTCTGTTCTTGTTACCCTCGCTCTCTGCAGGTGGTTGCTACACATACATGCAACCTGAAATTCAGCTCTCAGGTTGTGAATTTGCCTGGGGTAGCGTCGCCATCCCCCCATCGTGCTGTGCAACAAACCGTCGAACTCTAACCTCAAGGGGCAAAGCCGCCATCTTCACAGCGAGTAGGAAGGAAAGGACAGAAAGAGTACTCCCATAAATACTTCCTCCATCCCTCCAGCCAAACACCACCTAAGTTTTTCTCCAAATGGAAAGGCTTGAAGAAGTCTGCTGAAGGTAAATAGTCTTCTCCTTCACCAAAGATCGTGTTCAGTGGTGTCACCAGATGGTACCCTAGCCGAGCTGGGCTCTGTCTCGCCGATATGCACCACCATCCGTTTTTCAGCGTTGGTCTCCATGAACCGACTGCACAAGCAAGCCGATGCTTCTGTGGACCACAGAGCAGGCTCCTCCTGCCTCTGTGCGCTGTAGTAGCGATTCCACACAGACTGAGAGTTGGTGGCCACTGAGTTGACAACCCTCCATTTATTCATCCCCACGACCGTCCTCCAGTGGAGCGTTTATGGCCTTGGTCCCACAAACGGGATTTACAGCTGTTTTTAACATTGCAGTATCCCCTTTTAGTCTGTCTTCAGGAAATGAAATTGAGCCCTCATGAAAACTTCGAACTTTCTTATTACTCACCAATTCATTTGGCCCTTCCCCTGAGGTTGGCATTGCATATCATGGGGGCATCACACTACTCATACAGGATGACTTTATAGTCAACCCATTTCCCTGACTACGTCTTCTAGGTGTTCCCCTTTACATTCCCAGCCTTACTTTTTCCCTCTGTACTATTTATGTACTTCCATCGTTCAGTGTCACCTGGGCAGACTTCCTTTAGCTTGCTGTGCAACTACCTCCTCCATTTTTTTCTAATTGTTGACTTTAATGGGTATAATTCCCTTTGGCGTCCTCCCATGACCTGTCAGAGAGGTACCCTCTTGGTTAACCTTCTTAACCAACTTAACCTCTTTTGCCTTAACATTGGAGCACCTATTATCCTTTCTCACTCCTCGCACATCTATTCCCATTTGGACCCATCCTTTTGTACTGGTTACTTTGCCCATCATCTTGAGTGGTGCTTTCTTTCTGACCCCTACTTGAGCGACCATTTCCCCTTCCTGCGCCATAAATTTGTTGGCCTCTAACCCCCCTCCCCCCCCCATGAACCATGGACCTTGCCGTTGGTGGGGAGGCTTGCGTGCCTCAGCGATACAGATGGCCGTACCGTAGGTGCAACCACAACGGAGGGGTATCTGTTGAGAGGCCAGACAAACGTGTGGTTCCTGAAGAGGGGCAGCAGCCTTTTCAGTAGTTGCAGGAGCAACATTCTGGATGATTACCTGACCTGGCCTTGTTACAATAACCAAAACGGCCTTGCTGTGCTGGTACTGCGAACGGCTGAAAGCAAGGGGAAACTACAGCCGTAATTTTTCCTGAGGACATGCAGCTTTACTGTATGATTAAATGATGATGGCATCCTCTTGGGTAAAATATTCCGGAGGTAAAATAGTCCCCCTTTCGGATCTCCGGGCGGGGACTACTCAGGAGGATGTCATTGTCAGGAGAAAGAAAACTGGCGTTCTACGGATCGGAGCGTGGAATGTCAGATCCCTTAATCGGGCAGGTAGGTTAGAAAATTTAAAAAGGGAAATGGATAGGTTAAAGTTAGATATAGTGGGAATTAGTGAAGTTCGGTGGCAGGAGGAACAAGACTTCTGGTCAGGTGACTACAGGGTTATAAACACAAAATCAAATAGGGGTAATGCAGGAGTATGTTTAATAATGAATAGGAAAATAGGAATGCGGGTAAGCTACTACAAACAGCATAGTGAACGCATTATTGTGGCAAAGATAGATACGAAGCCCACACCTACTACAGTAGTACAAGTTTATATGCCAACTAGCTCTGCAGATGACGAAGAAATTGAAGAAATGTACGATGAAATAAAAGAAATTATTCAGATAGTGAAGGGAGACGAAAATTTAATAGTAATGGGTGACTGGAATTCGACTGTAGGAAAAGGGAGAGAAAGAAACATAGTAGGTGAATATGGATTGGGGCTAAGAAATGAAAGAGGAAGCCGCCTAGTAGAATTTTGTACAGAGCACAACTTAATCATAGGTAACACTTGGTTTAAGAATCATGAAAGAAGGTTGTATACGTGGAAGAACCCTGGAGATACTAAAAGGTATCAGATAGATTATATAATGGTAAGACAGAGATGTAGGAACCAGGTTTTAAGTTGTAAGACATTTCCAGGGGCAGATGTGGACTCTGACCACAATCTATTGGTTATGACCTGTAGATTAAAACTGAAGAAACTACAAAAATGTGGGAAATTAAGGAGATGGGACCTGGAAAAACTGAAAGAACCAGAGGTTGTACAGAGTTTCAGGGAGAGCATAAGGGAACAATTGACAGGAATAGGGGAAAGAAATACAGTAGAAGAAGAATGGGTAGCTCTGAGGGATGAAGTAGTGAAGGCAGCAGAGGATAAAGTAGGTAAAAAGACGAGGGCTGCTAGAAATCCTTGGGTAACAGAAGAAATATTGAATTTAATTGATGAAAGGAGAAAATATAAAAATGCAGTAAATGAAGCAGGCAAAAAGGAATACAAACGTCTCAAAAATGAGATCGACAGGAAGTGCAAAATGGCTAAACAGGGATGGCTAGAGGACAAATGTAAGGATGTAGAAGCTTATCTCACTAGGGGTAAGATAGATACTGCCTACAGGAAAATTAAAGAGACCTTTGGAGAGAAGAGAACCACGTGTATGAATATCAAGAGCTCAGATGGCAACCCAGTTCTAAGCAAAGAAGGGAAGGCAGAAAGGTGGAAGGAGTATATAGAAGGTTTATACAAGGCTGATGTACTTGAGGACAATATTATGGAAATGGAAGAGGATGTAGATGAAGACAAAATGGGAGATACGATACTGCGTGAAGAGTTTGACAGAGCACTGAAAGACCTGAGTCAAAACAAGGCCCCCGGAGTAGACAACATTCCATTAGAACTACTGACGGCCTTGGGAGAGCCAGTCATGACAAAACTCTACCAGCTGGTGAGCAAGATGTATGAGACAGGCGAAATACCCTCAGACTTCAAGAAGAATATAATAATTCCAATCCCAAAGAAAGCAGGTGCTGACAAATGTGAAAATTACCGAACTATCAGTTTAATAAGTCACAGCTGCAAAATACTAACGCGAATTCTATACAGACGAATGGAAAAACTGGTAAATGCGGACCTCGGGGAGGATCAGTTTGGATTCCGTCGAAATGTTGGAACACGTGAGGCAATACTGACCTTACGACTTATCTTAGAAGAAAGATTAAGAAAAGGCAAACCTACGTTTCTAGCATTTGTAGACTTAGAGAAAGCTTTTGACAATGTTGACTGGAATACTCTTTTTCAAATTCTAAAGGTGGCAGGGGTAAAATACAGGGAGCGAAAGGCTATTTACAATTTGTACAGAAACCAGATGGCAGTCATAAGAGTCGAGGGGCATGAAAGGGAAGCAGTGGTTGGGAAAGGAGTGAGACAGGGTTGTAGCCTCTCCCCGATGTTATTCAATCTGTATATTGAGCAAGCAATAAAGGAAACAAAAGAAAAATTTGGAGTAGGTATTAATATTCGTGGAGATGAAGTAAAAACTTTGAGGTTCGCCGATGACATTGTAATTCTGTCAGAGACGGCAAAGGACTTGGAAGAGCAGTTGAACGGAATGGACAGTGTCTTGAAAGGAGGATATAAGATGAACATCAACAAAAGCAAAACGAGGATAATGGAATGTAGTCAAATTAAATCGGGTGATGCTGGGGGAATTAGATTAGGAAATGAGACACTTAAAGTAGTAAAGTAGTTTTGCTATTTGGGGAGCAAAATAACTGATGATGGTCGAAGTAGAGAGGATATAAAATGTAGACTGGCAATGGCAAGGAAAGCGTTTCTGAAGAAGAGAGATTTGTTAACATCGAATATAGATTTAAGTGTCAGGAAGTCATTTCTGAAAATATTTGTATGGAGTGTAGCCATGTATGGAAGTGAAACATGGACGATAACTAGTTTGGACAAGAAGAGAATAGAAGCTTTCGAAATGTGGTGCTACAGAAGAATACGGAAGATAAGGTGGATAGATCACGTAACTAATGAGAAGGTATTGAATAGGATTGGGGAGAAGAGAAGTTTGTGGCACAACTTGACTAGAAGAAGGGATCGGTTGGTAGGACATGTTTTGAGGCATCAAGGGATCACAAATTTAGCATTGGAGGGCAGTGTGGAGGGTAAAAATCGTAGAGGGAGACCGAGAGATGAGTACACTAAGCAGATTCAGAAGGATGTAGGTTGTAGTAGGTACTGGGAGATGAAGCAGCTTGCACAGGATAGAGTAGCATGGAGAGCTGCATCAAACCAGTCTCAGGACTGAAGACAACAGCAACAACTAACCCACCTGATTGCATGCTCAAATGGCAGCTTGCTAAGGCAGACTGGCCACTTTACCTGTGCCTGGTGACATTTGAAGAACAAGATTTCTCCAGTTGTGATGATCAGGTGGGCTATCTCACCTACGTTATCCTTAGGGCTGTCGAACGTTACATTCCTCACACATCCTCCTTAGCATGTCATATCCCAGTCCCCTGGTGGACTAAGGCATTCCATGATGCAATTCGTGCACATTGACAAGGTCTCCATATTTTTAACAGGCACCCTACGCACGTGAACAGCATTCATTGTAGACACGTGTGCAAAGTTTCATTGCATTCTTTGGGATAGCAAAAGAGCTAGCTGGATTTCCTCCACTAGTTCTTTTAACAGTTCCACACCTTCCTTGGTCGTGTAAGCCAACCTCTGATGGCCCTCAGTCACCAAGATCCATTTCGCAATTTCTGGCTTGACAGCCGTTTATTATGTCTTTGTGGACTCTCTCGCTGTCTCCAACACCTTGTACCGCGTATTTGCCAAAGTTTAGAGCCCTTCCCACTATCTCCCAGCATTCCTCCATCACAAACAAGCGGAGGAGGTTTGGGGGATAACCTTCTCTTCTCAGCATAGTGAGTGCTGCAATGCCTCCTTTGCTATGAGCGAGCTAGATAATGCCCTCAGTTCATCTTAATCCTCCGCCCGAGGGCCAGATGCCATCCACACTCAGATGTTGCAGCACCTTTCTCTTCTGCTTAACACATACAGCCGCACCTGGGCAGAAGGCACATTTCCTGGATTCTGGCGTGAAGCCACTGTCATAACCATACCTAAGTCAGATAAGAACAAAAACCTTCCTTCTAGCTACCAGCCCATCTCCCTTAACAGCTGTGTTTACAAGGTGATGGTGCGTATAATTCATGGCCGGCATGTGTGGTGGCTCATGTCTCGACATTTACCCATGAATGAGTTCTGTAGATTTGTTGCACCATATTCTGCAGTTGACCATCTTGTTACTTTGTCCACCCTATCATGAATGGTTTTCTGCGGAAATCCCTGACTGTGGGCGTCTTTTTAAATTTGCAAAAGGCGTAATACACCTACTGTGGAACTGGTTTCCTCTGTACTACTTACACATGGGGTTCCGTGGACGCCTGCCCTGTTTTCTTTGGGCTTTTTACAAGACCAAGTTCTCATAGTGTGTGGGTTCTGCCTTGTCGGATATCTACATCCAGGAAAATGGTGTCTCAGGATTCCATCCTGAGCATCGTCCTCTTTGTTATCGCCATTGACCCTGGCCAATGACAGCTGTGGTCTCCCACTGGCCATGTCAGGCTTTCTTTTTGTTGATGATTTTTAGCATCTGTTGCACTTCTCCATGGACCTGTATCACTGAGCAGCGTCTTCAGTGGTGTCTTGATCATCTTTACTCCTGGAGCATTGTCTGTGGCTTTCTCTTTTCCACTGATACAACTGTCAGTATGAATTACTAGCAGAGCAAATGGTTTCTGCCACCATCTCTTAATCTTGTACATGTTACCCTTTTCCTCATTGAAACTACGACTTTTCTGGGGCTCATGCTCGATAGGAAACACTGTTGATCCATGTGCCTTAGCTGGCAGCCTGCTGTATGTGGTCCCTCAATCTCATACGTCTACATCTACATCTACATCTACATCTACTTGACTACTCTGCAATTCACATTTAAGTGCTTGGCAGAGGGTTCATCGAACCACAATCATACTATCTCTCTACTATTCCACTCCCGAACATTGAGCGGGAAAAACGAACACCTAAACCTTTCTGTTCGAGCTCTGATTTCTCTTATTTTATTTTGATGATCATTCCTACCTATGTAGGTTGGGCTCAACAAAATATTTTCGCATTCGGAAGAGAAAGTTGGTGACTGAAATTTTTTAAAAAGGTCTCGCCGCGACGAAAAACGTCTATGCTGTAATGACTTCCAGCCCAACTCGTGTATCATATCTGCCACACTCTCTCCCCTATAACGCGATAATACAAAACGAGCCGCCCTTCTTTGCACCCTCTCGATGTCCTCCGTCAATCCCACCTGGTAAGGATCCCACACCGCGCAGCAATATTCTAACAGAGGACGAACGAGTGTAGTGGAAGCTGTCTCTTTAGTGGACTTGTTGCATCTTCTAAGTGTCCTGCCAATGAAACGCAACCTTTGGCTCGCCTTCCCGACAATATTATCTATGTGGTCCTTGCAACTGAAGTTGTTTGTAATTTTAACACCCAGGTACTTAGTTGAATTGACAGCCTTGAGAATTGTACTATTTATCGAGTAATCGAATTCCAACGGATTTCTTTTGGAACTCATGTGGATCATCTCACACTTTTCGTTATTTAGCGTCAACTGCCACCTGACACACCATACAGCAATCTTTTCTAAATCGCTTTGCAGCTAATACTGGTCTTCGGATGACCTTACTAGACGGTAAATTACAGCATCATCTGCGAACAACCTAAGAGAACTGCTCAGATTGTCACCCAGGTCATTTATATAGATCAGGAACAGTAGAGGTCCCAGGACGCTTCCCTGGGGAACACCTGATATCACTTCAGTTTTACTCGATGATTTGCCGTCTATTACTACGAACTGCGACCTTCCTGACAGGAAATCACGAATCCACTCGCACAACTGAGACGATACCCCATAGCTCCGCAGCTTGATTAGAAGTCGCTTGTGAGGAACGGTGTCAAAAGCTTTCCGGAAATCTAGAAATACGGAATCAACTTGAGATCCCCTGTCGATAGCGGCCATTACTTCGTGCGAATAAAGAGCTAGCTGCGTTGCACAAGAGCGATGTTTTCTGAAGCCATGCTGATTACGTGTCAATAGATCGTTCCCTTCGAGGTGATTCATAATGTTTGAATACAGTATATGCTCCAAAACCCTACTGCAAACCGACGTCAGTGATATAGGTCTGTAGTTAAATGGATTACTCCTACTACCCTTCTTGAACACTGGTGCGACCTGCGCAATTTTCCAATCTGTAGGTACAGATCTATCGGTGAGCGAGCGGTTGTATATGAGTGCTAAGTAGGGAGCTATAGTATCAGCGTAATCTGAAAGGAACCTAATCGGTATACAATCTGGACCTGAAGACTTGCCCGTATCAAGCGATTTGAGTTGCTTCGCAACCCTTAAGGTATCTACTTCTAAGAAACTCATGCTAGCAGATGTTCGTGTTTCAAATTCTGGAATATTCCATTCGTCTTCCCTGGTGAAGGAATTTCGGAAAACTGCGTTCAATAACTCCGCTTTAGCGGCGCAGTCGTCGATAACAGTACCATCGGCACTGTGCAGCGAAGGTATTGACTGCGTCTTGCCGCTTGTGTACTTTACATACGACCAGAATTTCTTCGGATTTTCTACCAAATTTCGAGACAATGTTTCGTTGTGGAACCTATTAAAGGCATCTCGCATCGAAGTACGTGCCAAATTTCACGCGTCTGTAAATTTTAGCCCATCTTCAGGATTTCGCGTTCTTCTGAACTTCGCATGCTTTTTCCGTTGCCTCTGCAACAGCGTTCGGACCTTTTTTGTGTACCACGGGGGATCCGTTCCATCTCTTACCAACTTATGAGGTATGAATATCTCAATTGCTGTTGCTACTATATCTTTGAATTTGAGCCACATCTCGTCTACATTCGCATAGTCAGTTCGGAAGGAATGGAAATTGTCTTTTAGGAAGGCTTCTAGTGGCACTTTATCCGCTTTTTTAAATAAAATTATTTTGCGTTTGTTTCTGATGGATTTGGAAGAAATGGTATTGAGCCTAGCTACAATGACCTTGTGATCACTAATCCCTGTATCAGTCATGATGCTCTCTATCAGCTCTGGATTGTTTGTGGCCAAGAGGTCAAGTGTGTTTTCGCAACCATTTACAATTCGCGTGGGTTCGTGGACTAACTGCTCGAAATAATTTTCGGAGAATGCATTTAGGACAATCTCGGAAGACGTTTTGTGCCTACAACCGGTTTTGAACAAGTATTTTTGCCAACATACCGAGGGTAGGTTGAAGTCCCCACAAACTATAACCGTATGAGTGGGGTATTAATTTGTTACGAGACTCAAACTTTCTCTGAACTGTTCCGCAACTGTATCATCGGAGTCTGGGGGTCGGTAGAAGGAGCCAATTATTAACTTAATTCGGCTGTTAAGTATAACCTCCACCCACACCAATTCGCACAGAGTACCTACTTCGACTTCACTACAAGATAAACCACTACTGACAGACACCAACACTCCACCACCAATTCTGCCTAATCTATCTTTCCTGAACACCGTCTGAGACTTCGTAAAAATTTCTGCAGAACTTATTTCAGGCTTTAGCCAGCTTTCTGTACCTATAACGATATCAGCTTCTGTGCTTTCTATTAGCGCTTGAAGCTCAGGGACTTTTCCAGCGCAACTACAACAGTTTACAACTATAATTCCGACTGTTCCTTGATCCAAGCACGTCCTGTAATTGCCAAGCACCCTTTGACATTGCAGCCCATCCCGCACTTTCCCGAGGCCTTCTAACCTAAAAAAAACCGCCCAGTCCACGCCACACAGCCTCCGCTACCCGTGTAGCCGCCAGCTCAGTGTAGTGAACTCCTGACCTATTCAGCGGAACCCGAAACCCCACCACCCTATGGCGCAAGTCAAGGAATCTGCAGCCAATACGGTCGCAAAACCGTCTGAGCCTCTGATTCAGACCCTCCACCCGGCTCTGCACCAAAGGTCCGCAGTCGGTTCTGTCAACGATGCTGCAGATGGTGAGCTTTGCCTTCATCTCGTAAGCAAGACCGGCAGCCTTCACCAAATCAGATAGCCGCTGGAATCCAGAGAGAATTTCCTCAGATCCAAAGCGACACACGTCATTAGTGCCGACATGTGCCACCACCTGCAGCTGGCTGCACCCTGTGCTCTTCATGGCATCCGGAAGGACCCTTTCCACATCAGGAATGACTCCTCCCGGAATGCACACGGAGTGCACACTGGATTTCTTCCCCTCCTTAGCCGCCATATCCCTAAGGGGCCCCATTACGCGCCTAACATTGGAGCTCCCTGGTACTCCCCGGGGTGCCGAACGAACCACCCCACTCTGGTTGCACCATGTGCTTGTCTGTTCTAAACTCGACTGTGTGTTCTTCATTTACGCATTTGCATGTCAATCCCTCCTAAGCCATCACAATATTACCTACCATCATGGCATCTGTTTGGCCTTGGGCGGCTTTTACACGAGACTGGTTGAGTCTGTATGCTGAAGCTGCGGAACTACCACTGTCCTACTGTCGTGAGTTTCTCCTCAGCAGGTATGCTAAGTTTGACCTACATTTGCTTCCAGCCTCGGTCTATTACCTCCAATTTTATAACCTTCACATGGGACTTCAAGAGAGTACTTTGTATACACTGGTGGCTCTCGAAATGACCGTGGGTTTGGGTGTGCTTTTATAATTGGCACCCATGTCTTTCTATATTGGCTTCTGGCACAGTCCTCAGTATTGGCACTTGAGCTCTTTGCCTTGTATCAGACCACAGAGTACATAGAGCGACATAGCCTTTCCAATTGTGTCCTCTGCTCAGACTCAAGCAGTGCCGTTGGAAGTATGTGTGTGCTGTACACTGCCCATCGCTCAGTGCAGTGGTCCTGGAAAACTTTCACTTACTCACTGTTGGTGGAGCCAATGTCGTGTTTCTATGGGTCCCTGGTTATGTCAGTCTGTCAGGAAACAAGCGTGATGACGCCACAAGTACCTGTACTCCCTCCAATGATGTCTGCATTGCTGTCTGTCAGGAGGTGGTGGGCCTTTGGCATCGCCAATTGTCCTCCCTTCGCAGGAACGAGTTCCCCTTATTAAGCCTATCCCAGTGCCATGGACAACCGCTTCTCAGGTCTCCCGCCGGGAGGAGATTATTTTAACTTGCCTGTGTATTGGGCACTTCCTTTTAGCTATCGTCATTTGCTCAGTGGTGCAATCCCACCACTTTGTCCATATTGCACACAAATTTTAATTGTCTGCCACTTCCTGCTGCAATTCCCATTTTTTAACCATTTATGCTGCAGTTTGGGTTTGCTGCCTGTTTTATCAGCCATTTTACCACTTGACATGCGGGCTGTCATCTGCATTCTACTTTTTATCAGCCACAGCAATATGGCGAAGTCCATTAGAATTTTTAGTTTTGGACGTCCATTACTGTACGATTTCTTTTCTTTTGCATTTTTCCATGTGCCTGTTTTTAGCTTTCTCCTATTCTGTCCATGGGGACTGAAGCATCATCATTTAACTCCTCTGTGTGTATGTGTTCTCTAATTTTGCTTTGGGTCGTATGACCCTAGCTGTTTTTGTGCCTTAAGACAAAGCAAAACAAAAGTCTCTCAGATACAATATGGTTTTCCGTTGCTGCAGCAGGCATCACAACTAACGCACAGTGGTGTGTGTACACTTCACAAAAATTGAAGTGCGCCATCAAGGAATGTTGCCACAAGGGATCATGCTGTCGCAGGATAAAGCCAGTCCACATGAAGCCAAAGCTCTTTTGACTGCAGTGCAGATGTTCTGCTGGGAATCCTTTACACATTCTCCATATATTCCCGATATCTCCCCATGTGATTCCCATATTGCTGGAGCCTTGGTGAACGACATTCGTGGCAATCCATTTGGTTCAGATGAAGAGCTGCATGCCTGGATATATCATGGTTCCTTAGACAACCACAATCATTTTTCCATTAAAGCGTTCATTGTGTTTTTACGCAGTGGGATAATCGTATTAACAGTTACGGGGAATAATAAACAGTTCATTTACCTATTGTTCATCTGACAGGTTTTCATTCGACTGTCCCTCACTCTCACTCAGCATTAGCTGATCGGTACTGCATTCACTCCTCCATCTCATGTCTCCAAGGGGGTGAGGGTAGTGGGCTTAACAAATGGCAGCCGCACACAGAACGGACCACAGTGTCTTCTGTGACCACACAGTACCCTACAAAAATCATCAGATTCATTTTTTGAAAGACATTTGACGAAACTAATAATAACTAAAATAATTGACTGTAATAATGTGGACAGTCGCAGTCATTGCACGTATCAGTTGCAGTAGACAGCTAAGGGGTTCCATGAAGATTCTCTTACTCTTTCTCTGTTCACGGATTTAAAGCCAATTGCAGGACATTTAGAGATACGGCTCGAATCTCAAGACAGGACTGGAAAATGAAGGAACTTGTTTATGCCAATTGCAGAAAAAAATTTCTGAATTTATGTGTAGCAATTCAGGAAACTTACAGTAAACCAAAACTGGATTACTAGATGGATGCATGACCACCAGCCTCTAGAATACAAAGCCAGTCTGCTGACCAATGAACTATTTCACTTGGCAATGTGTTATTGTTAAACCATCTAAGGCATTCACTACAGCTTTCATTCATAGCTCTAAACAGAGTGAAGGATGCAACTTAAGTTCCTGTCGGCTCTTATGGTTCCTTTTATATGACACCAGTGTTCAGTACTAACACAGTCACAATGTGTTTCCTCAGCTATCAGATCCTTGTACTTAGCTATCAGATCCTTGTATTGAGCTATCTTCACATTGGTTTGCAGGTTATGGGAGCTGCCTGAAGTGTTACCTATGGGGAAAGGAACCTAGGTGTATTGATCTGTTATAAAAGATTGAATTAAGTAGATTTTTAATGGTCTTCATATCACAATTCCAGGATATTTTGAATTTGTCCATTTGTGTGACATATATGTAGTATAAAGGGAGATATTTCATTAAATGACTGCTGTCCTAACTTCTGATGATTTTTTTTGGTGATATCTTCATTTTTTGTCAAGTATCCCATGGGTTCTAAGAGGCTTACATCCAGGTGTGAAGTGTAATGTGGCTCCCATTTGGTCCACATACTTCCTGCAGCTATCTCTCTTCCCTTACTATTTCAGAATACAAGTGTGATAGTTTCTCTCTGAGATGACCTGACTTTGTATAGCTTTGAAAAATCAGGGGCCTGAGTGTTACATAGATGTTGTAAACCTACTTAAAGTCAGTATTAACATGAGTATCATTCATGGATTTGTTGAGAAACTCTTCTTTAACCCAAAGTACTATCTCAAAGTCAATTATATAGTTCTTCCCATTTCTGCGAGACTGAGTGGTATGTAATTAATGTTTAAAGCTGCTACTGCTTTATTATTTTTATCATTGTTTCATAAAAGTTGATCATCCTCACTTACTGCCGGTCAGAGTATCAGTACCACCACATTGGATGAGAACTACTGCACACTGTATCACAATGTGTGACAATAATGTATCCAAGATCAAAGACATCACAAGGAGAGGCAGCAGATGGGATTATGGGGAGCTCACATTACTGTTTCCAGAAAGATGAGGGCTGGAGGAAATCAGGTCAATTTCACTCAAACTTAATTCCAGACTACTGAAAAACAACACAACATAGTAAAATTATCACTTAATAACAGTTATCTACTATCTGTAGTGTACTTATGTGAAAGTGTGCAGTATATAAGAAATCCATAAAAATTATTTGACTTTCAGGCATTTGGACACATACAAATGTTTACTTAGTACACATTGTTTCTTTTAACATTTACTACAACAGAAGGAAATATACAGAACTGAAAGTACAACACTGCTGTAACCTTTTATAACCCAGAACCATGTGGTAGTAATAGTTGAAAGCATAATACTGGTGAACGGTGAAGTAGTTTTAAGGTTTCATAACAAATATATCTGTATCCTTTCCCTATAATATATTTATTTAAAATGGGGCAATTGTTTCTGTGACAGGGCAAGAAGTGAGTCCATTTTGCAGAGGTCTCAATGTTACTGGTGGGAGGGACTGCCCTTTTCTAATCATTGCTGGAAAAATGTCTTTCGTGAATATTTAAAAATGTGGTTCCCCTTAGCTGAAAATGGAGCTTCAATTAATCATACTGGTTGTACCTAATCAAGTAATAGATCAACAACAAATGAACTGCGTTAAACTATAAATTTTTAATCTGCCGTGTTTGATTTGAAGTTGGGAGTCCGAGCCAAAAGAGATGGGCTCTTCTGCAACCTATATTGCTTCTGTTACAGTCTAAAGCTGTAAACCATAATAAATCTTCCACTCTGTAGCACAGTGTGCATCAGTCTGAGACTTCCTGAAAAATTAAAATGGTGTGCCAGGCTTATATTTGAAACCAGAACCCTACTTTATGTGGAAAATGCTGTTATCACCTGATACATCCCAGAATTACTTACAGGTTGGAAAACTGGAGAACATATTTATCAAATTAAAGCCGTGCGTGATATACACAGGTCATATTAAGATAGCTCAGTTGGGAACAACAATGATTGTGTATGACAAGGTGGTAGGTTTGTCACACTGCAACTCATCATTTTAATTCTAACAATACTGAGGTATGTTCAATAAGCATTACCAAGGGGGGGGGGGGGGGGAGTAGTATATGCACAGCTAAAAAATTTAAAAAACAAAACTGATAAGTTGTTGTTGAATTATATTAACAAGATCCTTTTTAAAAAGTTATTGATCTGGGAGTAGGGTCCTTAACCTGAAAATACATCTTAACTCACTCATAGCAATATCAACACATGTTCAGTAGCATGTACCACTGACTTCAAAACACCACAAAAAATTTAGAAAATGCAGATATGATTCCCTGTTGTTGACTTTTACTCTCAACAAATGAGCAAGATCCTGGAAATATTGAATATGACATTCAATGGATAAACTGATACTGGTTACTGAGAATTAAATTTTTAGATTAAGTTTAACTGAAGAATTTAAATCATATATGGAATTTGTTAGAGAAAATCATTGAAATAATATTTTTTCAGAAATTTATAATATGACATATCTGTCCAGATTAATATATTTTCAAGAAGTGGTTATAAGGAATCCTTTCCCCTCCCCCCTCTTGGTATTCTATGATTTAATCAGGAGGCGTAATAGTGAAATCACATCATGTGTATGGGTACCAGTGATGGAACAGTTCTGTAGTACATATGTTACAAATTGGTGTGAATAAGATTTCGCTTATTCTCATCTAATAGCATAGTCACGCTAGTATGTTGTGGGAACAGTCATAAGTCATAATATGAGTGGAAATGCACTGTAAATACAGCATCCCATTTGAAGATGTTTCCCCACATCTCCAACCTCATACTCCAAGACAGTTAGGAAATTGTTACTAAATTATGTGTCTGATGAAATATTTATAACGCATTTTTATTATCTGACGCTATGTCAATAAAATGAGCTCCAACATGTATCTGAAGAAGGTAAATTACACAGCACCCATATCACGGGGTTTGGAGAGGTTGTGGAATAGTTTGTATCAAGTGGTCTGTCTCCCTTGTCAAAATGACTCACTTTCACACAAAACAAAAAATACAATATTATGAGAGGATAATCTGTAAAGATACAGATGTATTAAGAGTAGAAGTTACTCAGTTCCTAAGACTGAATATTGATAACACTGTCAACTATAGGCTTCACTACACATATCATAACTTGGTCCAAAACTTTACTTACCATCATTTGCTACTTCTCTGATTACATAATCTTTTGTGAAAGACAACTATTCTGTGGTGATTTCCTTTCAGCACTACATTCAGGCACAATCAAAAAGTAAAGAGTTTTTACTACTCAAAAGAGCTGTATTACAATTCTGAATAGTGCCCACCCCAAATGCTTGTACACTGATAGTCACATAAATTGTTAAACCAATTTCCTGGTAATTTTAAATTCTTTATGCATGTTTAACATTTTGCAATAGAATTATGACCTTTGCATCTTTAATGTAACTATTTAAATCTTTCCTATTAGCTCAAGTAGGTTAGATGCTACATTACTCACTAGGCCATTAGAGATCTTGCAAACAGAAGAAACTTTGACATATTGAAAACCATTTGTAGTTGGCCAGAAAAATCCAACAGTTTCAGTGCTTAGTGTAAATTATTAGTTCCTGACCTATTTTCTTATATTTTTTTGTTTGGCATCAGTGTTTTTAGCTGTGTCTGAAAAGTGACTTTCAACTGCCCAAGGAGAATATATAAAGTGTCAAAGCATATGCTCAACAATCTGGGAAAGTTGTGGCAGTGTGTTACATGTTAATGATCAATAAAAAGTTTGATGCTGAAAATGGTGTTGGTACAGTGAGAGAATACATTGAGATATTACTTTGTCATATCTCATTTGATGGAACTATATCACAAACACATAAATATACATTACCTTAAATCATTCTGTACTTTGACAGCATATTACTGCTACTGTTACTTGAATATCTCTAGTCCCCATTACCAAACTGCTGTCTGCTACTACATGAAATTTGTTACACTTGAAATATTCTTGTAGCAACTTCAGCATCCATTGGATCACCAACACCAAACAATCCCATTTCATCATTGCCTCTCATGTGATTCAGCTGCAACACTGTTGCCTAAGGCTATGGAATTAGAGAGTAATTAAAATATTCTGTCATTTACATTTGAGTAGAATGAGTCGCCGTCATTTTTTGAAAGCTACGGACTTGCTGTGTGGTCTCTCTTGAACAGACATGACAGTAAGCCTGAGAACATGCCAGAACTGCTGCAACACTCACCAGCTAGCAGTGATACTTGTCCCACTCTCAGCTTTTATGTGACTGCGAGTCATAAGGGGACCACAGCTATGCCTTATTTTTATTGTGACATACAACAGTCGTAACCATGGAGTAGTTTCCTTTACATTTCAGAGAAGATAAACAGAACATAAAAGTGAACAAGTGACATTGAATAGGTAAGTGTGTCTGTGTGCGTGTGTGTGTGGGGGGGGGGGGGGGGGGGGATGGTTGCATGCATGCATGCATTTTTTCACTTCCTAGCTGCAGAAGAAAAGCTGGACCCATCTGAGTCGCTCAAATTGTTAAATGGATCTTCATCTGATTTTCTTCCTAGGCATGATGTAAACATTCAGTTTTGTCTATTTTAATCTTTGTCGAGCTCATTTTTGGTTTCATCTGCTTACTACTAACATGTATTAAAAACATGAATTTGGTGTCAAAATAGTTTTAAGGTATGTATGACATACTTCTGCTAGTTTCTTGTTTCAATCACAATACTGCAAGACCCAATAAAATTTCAGTAACCAATCTGCATAGAATGTGCAGAGGTATCAGTTGCAGACAGCAACATTGTAAATGCAGAAAGTAAGTCATGGAAATAAAACTTTATCTGGCAGTGGAGACATTCCATGAAGTGTAGATTACCATTTGTTACCAAGATATCTGTAGATATAGTTCCAGCACTGTTACCCTGATATCACACATTGACATCACCCTGAAGAGAGATAAAAACAGAAAGATTATCAATTTATTGATCCAGCAGAGTTAATCCTATAACCACTACAGTAGCAATAATTATTATTTTCTTCATAATCAATTAAATAACTTTGAATCTTGTTACTGTTAGCACGTCAAGGAGACGTAGAGGGTAAGATAGTTGTAATTTAAAGTGATGAGAGGCAAAGAATTTGAAAGTGGCAATAATTATGGTACTCCTAGCTGGTGTACCAATACTTCGGTTTCAAACATAAAACAATAGTTTAGCAAGTTCTCAGCATTAGGAAAGGGAAGTGCTGTGCGAAGAAAATAACGAAAATATTTCAGTATTTTTACAAAGAAAAAGATTTATTTTCTAAGAAAAATACAAACTGGAATTGCTAAACTAACCAATTTACGAAACACACAACAGTAAGATAATAATAGTACACATAGTGCACATGTCATTCTTTACGTTCTGTGGCTCTTGCAGAGACCACTAGTGGCACTTATTCTGTATGAATGCTGCCAATGTCCTCCTCAGGAGAGCCACAAGGCGACGACAACTCTTGCTCAGCCTCTTCCTGATTGTTTGTCTCCTGGGGGGAGACCGCCGCCCCCCTTCCCCACATCCCCCTCTGGCAGGAACCTCCTGATGATTGTCACTGTGCTGTTCTTCTGTCACAGCTGTCGGCACTTCATCCAGGAAGTCTTCATCAGAATCAGAGTCGGAGTCCTCGGCGATGTGCCTCTGGACGAAGTCCTCGAATCCCTCCAGTTCCTTAGTCCAGTCCTCGAATAGCTGGTCCACCTCTGGTAGGTCCGCCACCTTCTGCAGCCAGAGCCGGTGGCTGTTGGTGGTGGCTCTCCTCAGCAGCTCCTGTCGCCTCTCCTGCATCTCTGCACTGCGCTGGCGGAGCTGCTCCGGTGTCAGCACTGCACTGGGCCTCTTCATCTGAAAACGGCAAGAGAGCTGTGATTTTTAAAGTGGCTGGAAACTGCAGGGGTAGTTGCAGTTCTCAGGAGAGTCAATCTTGCGTACTTATCATAGCTCCAGTGAAACAATCCGTACAGAAATAAACTAACTGATCAATAGATCTTAAAAGCTTCTGACTGTGCCACTGTATTTGTAATGTTTTATATTAGAAATTTATAATTCTCTGCTAATTCATAATAAAACGTTATATCAAACGGACAACGTTCAAAACCCTGTAGCACACACAAACTGAACACAAAATTGAACACTGTTACAGAGTAATATATAAGCTATTCCTTATTTATATGGAGCAGTCAACAGAGAATAGAAAATTTACGTCTGAATGTCTGAAAGAAAGGATTATTTTCAAACGTTTGTACAGAGACTTTATAATGTTCTCAAATTTTCAAAAGAGACATTCGAAAAACTGAAGCCAGGGGGTATGAGTAAGTTAAATTAGTTAGAAATAAACACGTACTGGTACAATATCGACCCCTGGTTATTTAGTTTTTTCTTGTTTTGGGAATCTCAATTCAGAAATTATAAGTGGTAGATTAATTTCAAGAAGTCTAATAAGATGTACCACAGGAAATTCTTAGGAAAATATTGGAAACCAACAACGAAATATTGCGAGGAAAATTGGAAGTCTGAATGTTGTAGGGAAGCAATAGAATGTCTAAAGGTTTATTCTCTATGTAGTTTGGGATGAAGGAAGTGAGACAGAGAGAAGATAAACATTTTTGGTCAGACTAATAGGCCTATAGATTTAAGTGGGATTTGTTTCATTGTGGGTAAGAAAATTGCCTAGGTAATAGAATGAGCTTCTCTAAAGAGTGTAATTTGTGACGTATTAAAGATGAATGAACATACTAACAATAGAACATTTTGGATTGAGAGTAAACCGAAAAAATTTGAAAGTTGTGACTTGGCAGAAGTAGCTGCAAAAATATTTCCAATAAATGTAACATCCAAGTTAGGGGCGAACAAACATCAGGAAGTGAAGGAATAATGCTACTACGGAAGAAAAGACGCACGACAAGGACATTCCTGGCCGTAAGAGGTTGGCTGATTTATAACTTTAATTCGAAGCAGAAAATTCTGAGAATGCACCTTTGGAGCGCAGCGTTGTATATTAGTGAATTACTGACTGTGGGATAACTGCAAATGAAGAGACTGGAAACGTTATACATGTGCTGATATTGAAGAATGCTGTAAATTCCTTAGGTTGATAAAGTAAGGAATGAGGAGGTTCTGCACGGAATCATCGAGGCAGCGGAAATATGAGAAACATTGCCAAGAAGAAGCGACATGATGATAGAACATGTGATAAGGCATCCGAGATTATCTTCCACGACTCTACAGTGAGCTCTAGAGGGTTAAAACTGTAGGAAAAGAGAAAGGGTGGAATATATCCAACAAATAACTGAGGAAATAGAACGCAAGTGCTGCTGTGAGATGAAGAGAGATTCGTAAGGGCCGCACCAAACAAATCAGAACAATCTCGACACGAAATAAAACGAAATATGCAAATGCAACCAGTACTTCACAATCCGATGACAAAATTAGAGCTCCCATACGAAAGGTAAAATCGGAAATCAAAAATGTATACTGGCAACTCACAACTGATGTTCTTACTTTTAGTATGTGACAATTAAAGAGCAGATTTAAAAATGAAAATGTAAAATAAAGACAGCATATCAATAAAACATGACTTTCAAAATACCACTAAATGACGGCAGCTTTTTTAAGGATAGTAAAGAAAAAGTTTCAAAACAATGCCTAACGGTAAAAGGGTGATATATATGACGCTTGTATCTTCAATAGTTTGGCTCATTTGAAACTCGCAGAAAACGACTGCTAACTAAAGACAGAGAGTAATCCACGTAAACAATATAAATCTAAGAGACACAGGGTAAGAACGCAGAGGACGTAAGGCTGACAGCATCAAAGAGAGACAGGTTGTTCAGAAAAGCGTTCAGTTACGCCTCTGGCCGCCGTGCTAAGTAATCTGCGAGAAGAATGAGATATACAGATCGCTGAGTGCACGGATTCAGCAAAAGCCTCAAACATTGGTAGACTGTGAAGACTACGAGGCGAGTTAATTTGGCGAAATAAGAGCTGCATTGGAAGTGTTCCTCAATTTAAAAGCTTCATCATTGCTTAAAAGCAGAGTATAGCCGTATGGATAGGATGAGCTGCGGTTTTGCGCCGGTCTCGTGAAGAATTCGTCCAGATGCTTGTCCTGGAGCAGGTCGAGGATTAACCTGACAGAATCTCTCATCTGCTCAGTCAGTCCAACCGTGAGTGGGGTTTACTGCATGTAGCGACTTGATACTACGGGCTCTCTTGCTTCCAGAGCCATACAATTTTCTGAGTGTTTGTCAAGTTCCCTTCTTTCGAGGGAAACACAGAAACTACAGTAGTTCCGAAAGCCATTCCAGCGAAACAGTAATTACGAATCGACTATTGGATATCCATCCATTGTTTGAAACTGAGGTACAGCGTGATGAATACTCCACCTCACATTTTTTGGTAAGTGCAGAAAATACCTTGTTCGTAACCGGAAGCTTCCTATGACAGCTAGATCTCATTCTTGTCATCAGCGGTTAAGCTCTGACACCCTTAACAAGTTAAATTGGAAGTACAGACCCAAGTAAAATGTAATATTCCTCTGACTGTATTAACTCTACGCTTACTTTCGATTTTTTACTTTCTCTACACCGATAGTATATTAACTAAAAACGACGACAGCTTTTAAAATGCTGTTGTTTGCATAAAGCGGAATCTTAGTGTTGAGCAGCGGATGTATTTCTGAATTTATATATATATAAAAACCGCCGACTAGCCTACTAAATCAATACAGGGCCATTACTAAGCTGGACTGTAGCAACTGAAGTATTATACAATTACAGCGTGTAACAACGCAGGTAACATCACAAACTATTCTACTTCAGTTATTACTCTTAGTGTTAGATCAGTACAGATAGTATTAACAGTTGAAAATGAACACGCAATAACAACGGATTAAATCAATTCATTGGTTCGTCAATGCTTTGTGCAAAGACATGATGCATTCTTAAAATTGTTCTCTAACTAACGATTACAAGAATTCTGTTTGCAACGATCTGGAAGAATAGTGCTGAATAATGTTAAGAATCGGTTTGCCAACAACTTGGCGTTTATAAGCAATCTCAACGTCACCTTCTGTAATTAATTCACCAAAAACGAGACACACTGTATCACACAAAACTTAAACAATTGCAGAACACTGGTGTCAACGATCTTAAATGCAAAGAGGGTTTTTTCTCCACTCAGATACGGTTGCTATAAACTGGGGGGAGTTAGGTAGCTTATCCGTGTGATTAAATCAGCGTGTTATGAGCTGCAAATAAGGTAAGACAAGTATTTGGTGTTTCTGAACAACGGACGTAAGACAGATTTGAAACGGGTTAGAGAAACGAACGAAAACGATAACTATTTGGTCTCTAATACGACACAGCCGACAAGGAGTAAGTGCTACGGCACACCAGACTACGAAATATGAAGAGCTTGAATCGATCAGAAAGGCACTATTTTTGAAACGTATCTCTGAAAATGGTACGAAGTAAATAACACTAATGTTTGATAGCTAGTTGAAGACTATGAAGTTCTGTACAAAACTGACGTCGCAACACCGCAATTAACGAAATGAGAATTTCGTATACAGTCCTTAGGTGCCATACAATTGTCAGTCTGTGCTTCTATTTACATGGTAGCTCAACACTGATTGATACAGAGACTATAATTAATATGAATGGAAAATAAAACGTCTCAAAGGAAGCAACTATACAAGATAATTCCTGCTATAATTTTGGACCGCTTGGTTCAACCGTTTCACAACGACTAGTAATATAATGAAACATTGATATTTTTTGCATCGCTGAATCTGAAGATTGCGTAACAGTGTTGCCAGTGGAACGTTTTTGCTATACTGGAATTCGTTTTCAAGGATCTCAACGCGGTTAGATTCCATAAGATAAAGTAAAAATACACAGCAGTAGAAAATAACATTACGTACGCATCCCAACAAATACAAGGTGCCATACTCACAGAAAATTTCGCCGAGGCAGTAAATTGTATTCGGGTTACATTTCACTAGAACGGATAACAGCACTGGTTAACCCTAGAAGCAGTAATTCTGTTTTCACTGCTCCCACGATAAACTAAAACAGTCGCAGATAAGTCTGTTCCACAAACTAACGATAATTCCAGACAGAAAGAGAGGATAACAGAAAATGTTAAAAAGAAAGTATTTGCCTGGGCAACCGTGGAAGCTACAAAACGAATCATCTCACTGGAGTGACACAAACACCTAAGCGCCTTGCATAGCGTGGCCTGAACTCCTCACCTGTCTCATGTCGCGTCGCTGGATCCTCGGTGTGTGCAGCAGCGATGCTGGAAACCTTCAGCTGGCGATGATGCTGGCGCAGGCTCCTCCAACAGACTGATTGCCGCGGTCGGCCTGTGTGTGACGTCACTACCACCCTCCCCCACCACCAATCCCACCCTCTACATGTCAGTGACTTAGCGACAGCGCTTTCTGCTATTCTGTGACCGGCACCACTACTAGCGAATCCAACAAGGTCACTCCTCAAGTGTTCCATTAACAAATATGGTCTTTGTTAATACGTGTTGATTAGAAAGTTGGATATAGTTCTTCATTCATCAAATAATATAATTATTTATAGATGCCAATGTCTCACTTGACTTAAGGTTTTATTTGTAACTAAAAGCGAACGTTCCCCCATTTCTTTATGTGCTGTTTCTTGAAGTTATGTAATTTGCACCAAAGGCGAATAGTTTAGATCGCAAGATATTGTTACTTTTTATATAAAATAGCCCTATTTCTCCAACGAGCAACACTAAATTGATCCCTGATAAAAATAATAAAGATAGAACTACTTTGAAACTAAGCGTACAATCAACAGTTACTTCGTATCTGCTGTTATACTATAACGAGTTAACTCAAGCTTCTGTCCCACTGGGCATTGCATTACAAAATACAGTTATTTCGATCAGAAACTTCAGGAGAAAACGTAAAAGAATTTTTTGTTTTGAGATTTAAACAGGTTCTTTAACCAGAAGGCTAAAACCTTACCTATCGCAAACCAGGACTCCTACACAAGTACTACTACAGAGCATGCTGCAGATTCTGGTCAGCAGAATCTTCTCATTCTCAACGGAATGCCGTTCTGGAGATATCGAACCAGATCAGATATATAAGCAGGTAGCAGAATAAGTATGACCATTATATTGCCTAACATTCTCAAGGTCTTCTGCTCCTATAAAATTTCGTTCCTCACGGTATATTCCACAAAAATGGATAATCAGAGAAACGGTGATCGTCAGCAAGAATGAAGATTACATTTCAAGTGAAACTCCAATGCTAAAAACTGTTCTCTCCCTACTTAAAATATAATAAATCGGGACAAACGTCCGCCTCTGAGAAACGGTGTACTTTTCTACAAAGACTAGGAGATCCTTCGAGAATCGGGAACGATGTTAAATGCCACAACCACAGAGGGGATGCAAGACCAGACCACCTACATCTCGCACTGGCCGCTCCCCTGCAGTCTTATTCGCAGCGGCGGCAGTGGAGTTGCTAGGAGCCTCTGACTGTAGGCAGGACCACGTGGCCTCCATCCCCACCCCCTCCCCCACCTCTGTAGTTCCTACCCCTCCCTTCAACTAATACACCTCAGATACGAGGCGATAACGGTTCCCGCATTCCTGTAACAATATCGCTCACCAATGAATGAATGCTCTGAAGCTACTTTCAGATGTCCCGTCTATCTTCGTAATGTCTCTCACAAAGACTAGGGCAACATTTTTTATCAGATACGGAATTAAGAGTCGATGGTGCAAATAGCATCTAACATCTCGTTGCAGTTGTTTCACTCGACAAGAGGTTGCAGACGTAAAAACATTGCAAATTTCTTGAATGTGCTCACGAACTGTACACTGATCCTTGATAGAGCTCAAGAAAGACTTGAAGTATTTTGGAAGTAGTCTTCCATGATGAGATACAATGTACGGCGTCGGAACATTACGAGACAGAAAGCAGAATTTTGATACAAATAATCAAATCGCTTCGTGGACGCCTAGAACACTTTTAGTCAAATTCCACAAGCGACAGTTGCTTTGTGGGACGTAGTAGCCCTAAAGAGAATTAAACGCAATGCAGAGCTACGTCACGTAATTTCTTAACACTTACACTTCAACAGAATCATTAAATTATTCAGCTTTTTTTCACTAAAGACTGTATTACAACCTTTCCAGGTACACATTTCACTCCGGTCGTTTTTTGTGTGTTCAACGGCATAATGCTTATAAAAGAGATACTGACTTTACAGTAGGAATTTACTGAACCAAGTCTAATACCACGTATTGTATTCCTGCTCGTATTATGCCAGTGTCTGGTTATTAGCAAGAATTTTATTATCTCCGATACAAAATTCCAGACACTACTAAATCCTGCAAACCTCTCACATTTGCTAACACTAAATTACCAAAAGAAGATAATTACTGCAAAAGTACCGGCAGTACCACCACGCTGTTCCCGCATAGCTAGGGAGCAAGACGTGATATTTGTTGTAGAGAAGAATTTCGTTACGAGATATGTTTCGTATTTTGCTTACAGATTACTTCAGTAGTCATTAATGGTGAATGCACTTCTCGTTTGTGTGAATTTACACGTCAAGTAAATGAAAAATGATTCCATTTCTTCAAAAGACGCCTCACGACCAGGTCACAGAATTTTACAATTATTAAATACGGAGAATCAATTTAAATCACAAAAAACTGGATTTCAGAATTCTCTTGTAGTGAAAAATTTTTGTCTTACACAATTGTCTCGTTGCAAAACAAATATACTTTTTGCAAGTTTTTTTCATCAGTGTAAATGATGTTCTCAGCCATAATCTTTCCTTCTCTTGATGTCTTTAGAGTATAATATTTCATGTTCACCTTTGAAGCTAACTTCAGACAACGCGAACGAAAGAAAATAGGATGTGATGAAGCCCAAGCAAATCAGAAAATTCTTTTGAAAAATGTAAAGCGAGTGATATGGTTTTAAAATGGCAACTTCAAATAAATCGTGTTCTTAAAATCATAATCTTAGTCATATTCTTAGTCATATTCTTAAAATCGTATAATTACTTCCGTAATGGATTTTCGGTCTTCTTTTCTTCCTGGTGTGCTAGTCTCGCGAGGTATGCAGGAGAATATCTGTGAAATTTGGAAGGCAGGAGTTGGAGTACTGGCGGAAGCAGAACCACGAGGGTGGGTCGTGAGTCGCAGTTCGGTGGCGTTCTCGCCGATGGAAGTATTTTGCTACATCCCCACACAACTGCTGATGAAAACTGACGAAAATACAGAAACATAGATAGAAAAAAAAGACAGGACGATTGAGTACTGGCCCGGGAAAGCCATATGAACGGTCCGGCAAACAATTCTAATCTGCCAGAAAGTGTGAGATTACTCTTACCCACTGAAACCATTTAAGTTCTACACAGTAATTCTTCATAACTCGAATGACATAGGAAGCAGTTTCATTCTGGAGATTGCGATTTATCCCAGAGTGTGGGATACGTGAACCGGTTGTCAGTATTATTTCACAGTTGCGGAAGTACGGTACACCACACACGAATAAATGCCGGGCTACGATGGAGACACGCTGGAGAGAATGCATTGCTTGAAGTACGGCGTAAATTTGGCCCTGCCTGTTTTATAGACGCATTTAGAGAAGACAGAAGAACATTCCTGCAAATAAAATAGCTGGAAAAGAAACCTTAATTATTATCGATCATATTCATGAAAAAACAACAGGCTCGTAATGATTGGATGATAAGAGATTGCCTGAATAATAATAATAATAAAGTTGTATGTTTCGAGTATCTATAACCGCATATTATTTTATTACCTGTATAGTCACACTAACTTTTAATTAATGCATCGAGGGGTAGCCGTGAGATGTAAGGCGCCTTGCAACGTTTCGCGCGGCTACCCCCGTCGGAGGTTCGAATCCTCCCTCGGGCATGGTTATGTGTTTTGTCCTTAGCGTAAGTTAGTTTAAGTTAGACTAAGGAGCGTGTAAGCCTAGGGACCGATGACCTAAGCAGTTTAGTCCCTTATGAACGTACCACTAACTTCCGATTTTTTTTAATTGTTGCACGAAATAGTGCTGATGTTCAGTTTCATCAAATGATTTTATCATCTAAGTGGAAAGAAAAGAAAAAAAATGTCCAGGTTGATAAGCAGCCGCTATAATCGCCGTGCCATTTCTTCGGGAGGAAGGATTAAAGCACTCAGACGTGGATCAGCAGGACCAGTCTCCAATTAACATATTATCGGGGTTACAGCAGTGGTCTGCAGAACAGAATGTGATCTCTCTTCTCTCTTGGCCTCATTCGGTACCACACCTCGTCTCAAACGACAGAATATGGGCTGAGAGGAGACGGATCATGTGATGAAATTCCCTGACGCCGAGTGAAAAAAACAGCGATGTCTTTGCAACATCGGGTAAGTTCAGTGGAAGTGTCATAAAACAAACGATTTATCACGCACCTCACAAACTACCTGACTTGGAAAATGCAGATTGTTATTCGAGCGGTAGCTTATTGAAGGGGATATTCAATGATAAAGAAAACCGTATACAGCACCCATTTGAGGGTCGAAAAATCTTTTTAAGATCCGTAAATTTTTCCTTACGTTAGAGGTTTCTGTAACTTGAGCAGGTGCGAGGAGGACTAAACACTGAGGGTTCCGTACAATCTTAACATTGTAAGTAGAAAGTTCATCCATCGCTGGAATCGAAGATCTCGACGATTTTTGCCTGTTATCGACACAGATACTGGCAAGATACCGCCCCAGACGTTCCAAGACTTTCGAGGACGTTTTAATTTCATGTTCGAAGTCGAATAATGAATGAGTGTGGTGTGGTGTGGTGGTCGTTATTATTATCACAATTATCATTTTCGTACTTGTGTAGATCACCATATACTTTCCCTCATTCAGGTACAATTTCCACTTGCAGCACCATACAGATACCGTGGTCAAGTCGTTTTGCAATTGTTTTACATGTTAGAGAGCGGAGGGGCTTGTTTACTGCTCCAAAATTCCTTTTCTCTGTTTTCCTCTAGACTGGAACAAGGCCGCAACACTGAACTTCTTTCCACAAACATCGATTAAAATGAAAGTTGTAAGACATAGCATATGTTTCAGGAAAGAAACTGCTAGGTGATTGGACGGTGGCAATTTCGAGTCATGACAGAGGCACGATTCTCTCAAAGCACGTTGGTTTTAATAGTAAAATAAAAAATCGTATGTTAGTCGCTTTTTGTTCGGTAGCGAAATGTAGACAGATGAATTGGGTTTGTTTCCTCTCAAGAATTTGTAAGACCGACGTGAAGTATAAACAACTGTCAGAACTATTTGATCGGACCTTTGAACGTTCCAATCACACAGAGTGGAAACAGAAGAAACAGCTCGATAAACAAGATTTTACGTTTCTGCCGGCAGACACAAATATTCTGTGTTTGATACGCTATTGCCATCATTAAACAGTACAATATTTTTTTTTTTTGGAAAGAATATGTCTGCAGAATTGGCCGGATGTTGAGTAGGTCCCGTGTATTCTCTCCTAATGCCACCCAGTTACTGTTTCGCACGTGTATGTGATGGTAGTGAGATTGCTAAGTTATAGTGTAGACTGAAGACCTTCTTCAATGTAAATTGATAAAATTTTACTTTCTTCTCCTTTGTCATGATCTTTTGCACTTACAAATGGGTATTGAACAACACTCACTGCTTCATTTTGAATACAAAGACCACAACCTCAAGCTAAAACTGTGTCAATTTTAGCGAACCGTCTTTTTTAGGCATTTATTCTTTATATCATTTACACAACTCCAGTAGCTTACATTTTCTTCCGTGATAAATTCCAATAAATACTATTGCCTGACGTAAATCAATAAAGACTTCCCTTCGCTGAACACCACGTCTACAACACACAGAATTCAGAACAGCAGTTGCCAGTCAGAAATTATCTGCAGTGCTGGACTCTGTATCTACATCTATATGATTACTCTCTAATCCACAATTAACTGCCTGGCAGAAGTTCCATCAAACCACCCTCAAACTATTTCTCTAGCGTTTTACTCTCGAACACCATGCGGGAAAGCGAACACACAAAACCTTTTGTGCGAGGTACAATTTCTCGTATTTTGTTATGATGTTGCATCATCTAAATGTTCTGCGAAAGAAATCGCGTTCTTCATTTCGTGCTCCCTACAGCATTATCTATGTGATAGTTCCAATTTAAGTTACTCGTAATCGTAATCCCTAAGTACCTAGTTGAACAGACAGTCCTTAAGCTTCTTTTATTTAGCGCGTAACCGACGTTTAGCAGGTTCTTTCAGTAGCCATGTGGACTCATTTTTCGAACCATCCAGATAAGTTGCGTAAATAATTTCACAATTAGTTTTGATAATCTGATGACTTCACAAGATGATAAATGAGGATCAGCATTATCTGCATACAATGTAAGAGGGCTGCTCAGATTGGCTCTTAATTCATTTATATAAATCAGGGACAGCGGAGGGTCTATAATACTTTCTTGGGGAACGCCAAATATTACTCCTGTTTAACTTGCTGATCTTTCTTGTTACTAAGAATTGCGACGGTTCTGACAGGAAATGAGGAATCCAGTCGTTCAACTCCGTAGACAA
This sequence comes from Schistocerca gregaria, assembly GCF_023897955.1. Lineage (NCBI taxonomy): Eukaryota > Metazoa > Arthropoda > Insecta > Orthoptera > Acrididae > Schistocerca > Schistocerca gregaria. Next base: position 103,084,610 of record NC_064920.1, read on the forward strand.
ACACTTTAGAAATCGCTTGTGAAGAACGGTGTGAAGACTTTTGGAAACCTAAAAAATATGGAATCAATTTGACATCCGCTGTCGGTAGCACTCATTACATCTTTAGAATGAAGAGCGAATTGTGTTTCACGACAACGATATTTGCAATAAATAGCTTTCTTCGAGATAATTCGTTCTGTTCGAACATAGTATATTTTCCGAAATCCTACTGCAAGTTGATGAAATTGATATGGGTCTGACATTCAGCCGATTACTTTTATTTCCTTTCCCAAGTATTCGTGTGACCTATGCCACATTTGTCTTTGGGTTCGGATGTTTGAACTATCAAGCGACTGCCTAGTATGGAGTTACTCCGTGAGCTTACTCTGAAAGGAACCGGTATACAATCTGGACTGGAGGCCTTGTCTTTCGCTACGCTGGGGATATAAACGTCTGAGTTACATATGCTGGCAGTTTTTCTTGACACCAATTCAGGAATCTTTAGTTCGTCTTCTTTGGTGAACGAATTTGGAAAACCGTGTTTAGTAACTCTGTAACGTCATCGTTAGTTACGGTACTGATTGCGTCTTACCGCTAGTGCACTTGAAATACCAAATAATGTATTTGGGTTTTCTGCCAGATTTCGAGTCGGAGTTTTGTTGTGAAAACTATTAAAATCCTGTGCGGGGAAGCCACGCACCAGCCTTCTGTCTGCGAAATAATGAACAAAGAGTGTTCTCAGTGCAGGAAGTGACCTCCCCAGCGGTACATCGCAGGTAGCGGCGGACAGCCTGGTGTGTCCTACTTCTGGAAGACCCTGCACTGAGGTCCACCACCTGAAGTATCCTGGGCTCGTAGAAATATCAACACATCCCATCTCCGTAAAAACCTCACTCCGCACAAGTGTCACAGAGTCTTCCTACCTGTCAGATACAGCAAATTATCAACAGTTCCGCGGAAGTTAAGCAATTCTCGGAGTCAGCAAACGCGGCACTCAATTCAGAACGTTGACATCTCCAACGTCCAGTGTCTGTCGGATATATGTCGGTCGATGTTAGGAGATTGTTTTGCCATTTCCTCGTCATCACGATCACATAAAACGGCGTATATGTAAAAAAAAGGAAAGAAAACGCACACACTCAGGCAATGGAAAGAAAGATGGGGAACCGACATGGCGGTCGTTTGAGACGTAGTGCAGGCTCGCCTCGTGTTTACCAGGAGAGGCCAGTGAGTCGCCAGTGTCCCGGTCACCCACAGTCCAGGAAAGTAGTCTCTCTTGCCTTCCACAGCGATACAAAGACATCCACACTGCTCCTGCTTTGCCGCTGCACAGTGAGCTGTCTACTGTTATGCACTGAGTTAATACCACTAAATAAATTATGTGAACTGACGCAAATGAGTCACACTATGCGGCTAAACGAATGAATTGAACAAGACAGCCTAAAAAGAAATCTTTCGATTGACGGCATTGTTTTAGACACGTGATACTCGATTTTTAGTTTCCTTCTCGTAGAGTCATACCCTGATTAGTCAGAACATTATGACACCTACGTAATACCGATATGTCCACCTTTGGCACGGATAGCAAAGGAGATGCGATGCGGCATAAAAGCAGTAAGGCCTTGGTAGTTCACCGCTCACACAAGTCGCATAATTCCCCTAAATCTCAAGGAGGGGGCGACGAGGTATGACGCCATTTTAATCATATTCCAGATGCGTCCGATCGTCTTCAGATCTGGCGATTTGGGCGGCCAGCAAATCAATTGGAACTCACCATTGTGCTCCTCGACCCACTCCATCACACTCCTGGCCTTGTGATAGGCCGCATTAAATTGTTTGAAAAACGCCACTGATGCTCGGAAACATGATCGTCATGAAGGAGTGTACGTGGTTTGCAATCAATATACGATACTCATTGGCCGTCATGGTGCCTTGCACGAGCTTCCTGGAAATATGAATGGCCAAGTGAATGTTCTCCAAAGCATAATGGACCCGCATTCCAGCTTGGCACCGTCCCGCAGTATATCTGTCAAGCAGCTGTTCCCCTGGAAGACGAAGGATTTGCGCGCCCACATCGGCTTGATGCAGGTGGTATCGGGAATCATCAGATCATGCGACTGCCAACAAGCCGTACAGTTTCCGAAATGCTCGTGCCGAGTCTCTGTACTGTCAGAACCTGTCTTCGGTCAAACTCAGATTGATTGCGCACCTTCCTCACTCTACATACTAACAGGAAGCTCACTGACACTACTTGCACCGTGCGTGTGTCTCACTAACAGTCGTTCCTCGCCAGGTGACGCTACTAACGCCTGGTCGGATTTACATCGATATTATGTCAGTGGCGTTAATGTTCTGGCTAATAAGGGTACTTTTTGTTCAAAAATGAACGTTTGATGAAATGTACTCGTTTATTCAAAAAAAAAAAAACTTCAAATGTCTCTGAGCACTATGGGACTTAACATCTGTGGTCATCAGTACCCTAGAACATAGAACTACTTAAACCTAACTAACCTAAGGACATCACACAACACCCAGTCATCACGAGGCAGAGAAAATCCCTGACCTCGCCGGGAATCGAACCCGGGAACCCGGGCGCGGGAAGCGAGAACGCTACCACATGACCACGAGTTGCGTACTACTAGTTTATTACTGAGTAAAGTTTGCATTTGCATTATAATTATTATTCTTTTCGAAGTCCTATTCTTCAGTAAATATTGGTAACACGCTAAAATTGTGAAGTTAGGGATGGTGGAGAGAGAATCAGTAGCCAGTTGAAGTCGATAAGTTTGATATGATCGGACAGCAGAGATGGAAGAGAGCTGCTGGCGAGACGTGGGGTTCTTAGACGAGTCCCGACCTGTCACACTGTCTTAAACTCTAACAAACATTCCAGTTAGGTTAATATATGGCTAATTTACCGAGAGTTGGAATAGACATTAAGGCTGAAACGTTTTCGTTCTTTCAAGATCACAACGTAAACCCGACTGTTTCATCTTTCTGTAATATTCATGGACGTCACAGACCCCTAACGTAGATAAGGCGCACGAAGTACCCCACCTTACTCTCTCTCTTCGCCCCTCCCCCACCACGCCACAGTACCTGTACCGTTAAGTACGCTTCGCAGTGAATGGTCATTATCTTACTTTGTTCCGCAGCATCTCACTGTGAGATAATTATCCCATTTTCGTCAGGCAACTTTTAACACAACTTTTACTGGTTTTTGGAAACAATAACGTAAAATTTTTGTTACATAATAGCTGGCACTCAGTTAGCATAAGCAGTATCAGATATGCTGTGCGAAAAGTGAAAGAAAAGGAAAGGAAAGTAAATGAAATCGCTCACGTCACCGAACGCTAACCATTCCCTACAACATTAACCTTCTTACCGATTCCAGGCAGATAAATTTTTGTCCGTTTACGGATCTGAGTTACATCTATTGTGAGTTACGTACTGATTTACAGTAATGTAATTCATCGGACGAAGACAAAGGGTCCAAACAATAATTTTGTTGGAGGACGGATAGGATGCAGTGCTGTACGTTTTAGTGTTGTATTTTCGATATGAGAAGAATTTGCTTGAATACTCGTAGACCATGGTATTTGTTCTTCTAAACATGAAGCTGTTTATGGTAAACTGGCGTAGGCTATACAGAAAAACAAACATTCTTAAGAAGCACGTCCTTAGATTGATATCTAGCTATAACGACAGCGATTACTAAGTTCCTTTGCCCTTTACGTTCCAGACTAGCCACTCTGGAACACTCTTGTAGAAATTTAGATATCCGTATTTCATAGCATCTGTGGCGGTGCGACATGAGTGCTTCCATGAATTTGTCATATACAACAGTTGTAGATTTATTTGGTTGTGAGTACAAGCAGGACAATTTAAAAAGAGACATCTAACATCGACACAAGCTCAACTCAGGTGTTCTTCAGTTACTAAAGCTATTCGTCCCCATCATAGAAAGAAACGTCGACCTCAAATTGGAGTGCAAAAGTTTGGCGATACTAACATTCTTAAGTCCATTATGTAAGTGATGTATGATAATGGACTTGAGTGCCATCTTGCAGCAGTGCCATGGTCAAATTAGTTACTTATACATCTACAGCCATACTCCGCAAGCCACCTGACGGTGTTAATTCTGGTCTGTAAAAATGTCGCTGTTTTTGTTGTACGAGCATATCCCACGAATGAAGGCTTGCGAAGATATAACGAGGTGAGTAATTATTATAATATGGGAAACTTACACGATCGCAAGCCACGTGTTATAATGCAGCGACTACAATTCCTTTTTCAGTTTTTAAGTTGTAACTTATGACGGCATCATACTCTCCAGAGGATGTGCCCGTCTGTAAAACCCTAAATGATGTTTGTAAAAACACTTCGTAATTCCAGTTGTTGTTAGATGATATTCCCTTTAGCTCAGTACTGTCATTACCAGAGGATAAAGCTATAACTCTATACTAAAAGGCATTTCTCGGAAACGTTCCAGATTTTAAGGTTGGAAACACTGTTTCCTAGTCTTAAGTTACTTCTCTTGTTTACATAGTTCATTAAAATCTTCGAGCAATGTATCCAATGTTGAGAAGGGTAAATTACTTAGTATTGACGTAGCTGATGTCATTAGAAACTTAGTAAACGATTTTGTTCGTTTCGGAGTTTTGTCCTGTTTTTGTGCAAGTGGAGACACGTCGCTGTTACGTTATTGTGTGTTGCTTTGAAGTGCTGCAGGCGCTCCAGAACTGTTTCCAGATGTTTACATAATCCTTCGCCGTTGAATAAGATGCACCAGACTTTGACAGGGACAAGACAGAAAGTGATACATAGTGAGGTTTGGTCATTCTCCTTCCTGTACAGAAAGACTTCACAGGGAACTTTATCGCTGACAAATGAAATGCAACCGGTAATGCTTTTCCTTAACAGAGTCTGAAAGCTACTTGTAACATCCGCAATGAAGCAATGAAGAAAAACCAGCACTTTGGTGACACCAGCGTGTTTAAGTGAGGCAACGGCAGCGCTGCGAAACGCAATGGATTGCTTCAGTTTTCGCTACGGCTATCTCGTTTAATACCCGCGCTTTGCTATCGCCGTTTATGTGCTGATCACCACAAATCACCAATGCAGCTACAGCAGAGGTCGCAGTCAACACCACTGCTATGAACCCAACATCGTTCTGGCATGACAATCCCTCGGGATCGTTCGCTAGGTCGAAAACTCAATGTGCTATTGTTAGTATCATCAGGGACAATCCGAGAGAACACACACACACACACACACACACACACACACACACACACACACACACACACACACACATTATGTATATAATAAAGGCGAGACTGTGTATAATCACTTCAGAACAGACGACGCTCACGAGGTCCGGAAGCTACCAAGTAAGAAGACGACCCGGATTCGAATCCCTTCCGTACCAGATTTTCAACTTCCCCACTGGTTTCATCAATGCCCGCTTGCAGCGAATGTCCGTAATTCCTTTGTGTCGTAAAAGGAGCAAATTGTAGGACCACCAAGCAACCTGAAGAGACACCGGTAACATGTGTGTTTTATTTACAGTAATCCACTAAATAAAAACAGTAATATTTGGCAAGTGGCGGAAAAGGTAACACCGTTAAAAGCTGTCCGCAGGGATGTCTTCAATCGGGTATCGAGTGGGTTGAGGAAAACTTCAAAGGAATATATGTGACTGTGGCCTGAGAGAAAAGCAAAAGTTGTTGTCCGAGGACGTAACACGTCTCTACTATTTTAACATATTTCCATCAGCTGTTTCGTCTCCAGTTACATTTGATTTATTGTATTTCATTTCTTACGACAGCGTGAGATGCACCTATTAAACGTAACACAAGATAATCTTTAACTATTTGTCTAGTGTCTACAAGGACCTAACAGTTGCGCCGCACTACAACAAAAGAGGTTCGCTGCCTACTGCTTAATTTGTTACCTTGAATCCTCTCTCTTCATGTTTTAATGGTTTCAGCAGAAAAATAATCGATGATGTGATATCTATACAATTTCCGAAGTTTAGATTCACCGGCCAACTACTAATTTTCACGTGCTATCCTCCCTTGGACTAGCGTCTCTACTGAAAAATTTCTCTCGGTAGTGGCTTTTCTTAAGAGATGTGTCTACCAGATTCTTGACAATAGCACCACTTTTCCATCATGTGGCTGGTCCGTCACAACTCCTATAAACAAACGCATTTCATTTGCCACAAATAATAGCAGAACAGATTCCACACATGCATAGCACCTGTTTTTCAACGCAAACATTCAGCTTGTTTTGCTTTTTGCCTTGTGTTAGCACCTGGTATCATTATCCTCCATCGATGGAACATAACGTCATCAGTCAGACAGTAGCCGACCTTGAAGCAACTTCCTTATTTGTCACAGGAACCGGATCGCAATCCCCCTCATTACTCTGGCCGTTGAGCTCGTCCTCACCTCTGGCTGACACACGTCTCCCTTATCTGGAGGGATCAGGGAGGAGGCGCCGGCCAGCCGCCAACTTGCGCTGCAGACTGCCTGGCTCGCGTCAGAGATGTAAGGGATAACGACGGGCTGACGTCATCTCCGCCACTAATGGGGACATTCATCTCTCGTCACACACCGTATTACAGAACGATGTAACTGGAAATTCTTACTGTGACCAGAGCCGTAACTAGGTAAATAGATCATTCCTGTTCAACACGGTGTCATACCACTCTATACGGAAGCTTCCAGTTCACACTCCACAGCAGTACAGCTGGTGCTGCTCACCGTGTAGAGTTGTGGCACTGCATTTGATTAAAGGAAGAAGAAGAAAAAAAACTTCTTCGTATAAGAGTCGCTTTTTGTTAGTAAAGAAAAGTTCGTGTCGAGCTTAACTCCCTTCTAGACGTAAACAAATAGAGGAAAATTTGCTTGTCGTTAATTCACAACAATAATTCCCTTGCACGATAAATGAATCGTAAAATATGATCGTTTTATGGGAACTATGTTCTGCCACATAGTGCCTGACATGGAATGAACTTCGAGAAATGTTCCACATTACTTCCCTTGTGGCCTTTTTACCTTTTATGTTTAGAGAATCAGAATTTTTAAGAGGTCGCGATAAAGCGAAAAATTCTCAAGGTATGCTGATATCAATATTTCCCGAAGAAGTTGTGAAACACAAAGTCCCAAAGTGAAATTTGTCTTTTAAATATACGAGTAGAACAGGTCATGTGGGCCTACACGTGAATTGGTAAAATATGTTAGGTATTCTTCTTGGCACCCGTGGGCCATAATTTTATTACTTCATTATGGCAGGCATGCAGTATTCATTTAACAGTATTACAGATGAATTCGATCGATGAGTTACATCTAAATTCTAATAACCAATACATTAAATAATCCCTGCTCTGCACCTTTGAAGGTGTTTTCTCATTTTCGTCTGCGTTTTTATTCATTTCTTTGCACTCAAATCTACTTGATCTTCTATAAATCTGTAATATTATATTATTGTGCGAGGTTTTATATCGATATTTTTGTTTGACATTCACATTTTAGTGTAATATTAGGAAAACCAACTAAAAATAATACGAAAAGACATCAAATTTAATTTCCAAGCAGTTACGAATTTTCGTTGTAAGAGTAGCTTTTCATCTGCAAGTGTAGTGTGTCAGACAATTAAGAGATGGCCGTTGCGGCCGAGCGGTTCTAGGCGCTTAAGGCTGAAATCGCGCTGCTGCTTCGGTCGCAGGTTCGAATCCTGCCTCAGGTAAGAATATGCGTGATGTCCTTAGGTCAGTTACGTTTAAGTAGTTCTAAGTCCAGGGGACTGAAGACCTGAGAAGTTAAGTCGCATAATGCTCAGAGCCATTTGAACCTTTTTTCTTTTTTTGGGGGGGGGGGGGGGAGGGGTCAGCTACAGCTAATTCATAAGTATCGGTATCCATCATGCGCGATTTACTCTGGAAAAAACACATAATCACAGTTGTGGGAACGGTGATGATAAGCTCTGATCTGTTCGACCAATCATTCTTCCACGGCCTATGTGCCTTGTAATAATCGATCGACCTGTTATCAAGAATTGTTCAAGATTTGGGGGAGCGGCTGTTACAAACATTACTCCACAACACTACAGGAAGCGGCTAGCAGAGAACACATCGACTTCTCTCTATATGCCGTCGGTGGTAGATTCGTTCGCAAAAATAATGTGGGGGCCATTTCGACAGGAACAACTGAAAGCCCACCAACGTGCTACGACAGGGAAATTCAAATGAATTAGTAGCCACTGCTACGACTAACACAATAGCGTCTGGAGATTGGATGACGAGAACGCCAAAATATTGTCTCCCTGAAACAGATCGAAGGAGAACGAACCAATTTGTTCACATATCAAATGGGACACACACAAGACTCCTATGAAATTCCTCAGCGACAACAGAAAAGTGAAAATCCGCGAGCCCACCGCCTCTTCACATCGACAGGTAAAGTGGGAAGCAGCCATTACGACTTAGACCTTTGCATCCTCACTGTGGAAAGTAGTGACGTTCCAAGTCTACGGATACATGAACTTATGTCCACAGGACGCTTAGTTCACTCATCTGTCCTCAACTTAGCCAAGTTTTCAGGCGCATCACACCAGCTGAACTGACAATAGCGCAGGTTGCTGATGTCCTGGACAGCGACGACGACCTCAGGGCCTGTCGTGATAATGGTGCTTATTCCGGCAGTGGCAGAGATAGACAGTGAAGTCCTACTTACCAGTGCTGCTGAGTGTGTCCTACGTCCGAGGACAGAAAGTGTCTAGAATATGCTCTCGAGAAAGCAGTCAGAGAACCACCACCACAGGTAAACGTCACATAACCTAAATATGAGACCGTGTCGTAACGCCGTAGTACAGTCACCCAGACGCCCCGCAATTTGACAGTTCGAGGCGTGACGTCAGCTGTACGGAGGGGTCGGTCAGACACAGAGCGATCCCCCTCCCCTCCCCCCCCCCCCCCCACACACACACACATACATCCACACTCATAGGACACCGGATGAGCATCATACACTGCGTTATACAAGCGGCCAACAGATCGCAGACCATTAGTACCCAAAGGGAAAGAACTGAAACCCTAGCGACCAGTACAGTAGCAGCCTACCGACAAGAGGTCAACATTATCACAACAGACTGTCTCAAAATTCAACAGACTGTGCGTGCAGCATTGAACCCTTAGAGTTGGGGACACATTTCACCATTCCGACACACATTAGTCTGGTTGCAACGCAGTTTAAATTTCGTGGTAGCGACGATTCGGCGGTCACTGTTCCGTTTCCTTGTATTTGTTTTCTCCAGCCGCACCTTATTTAGAAATATTTTTTTGTTTTATTCGAATTTTCTAGGGAATATTTCTGGTTATTGTTGCTCGTGCGCTTGCAGATACTGCAAATGTGTGTCAAGAGATTTCGTGTGTTTAGATTACGTTGCTTGTTGATCGTATTTTCTTGTTAGCATCTGTTTGTCGAAGGGTAGAGTAGTTTTACGCCCCTTTCCTTGTTGAGTATGAATAGGGGAAATCGCACCAGATCATGAGACGCTAGAATAATTACGCGTGACGGATGTCCAGTAAGTAGATGCTGAAGGAATTATTGCTAGATTTCCCGAGCGGAGGCAGTACGAGCAGTTAGCATGTCTGATGCTCAGGGAACAGAACAGAGAAACGAGCAGAGTGGAAACAGTCAACTTGGCGAATGCAAGACAAACTTTCCGCCGGCTCTTGCACTTTTTGGTACTATGGAGGACGTGCCACTGTCTGTTAAATGGTTCAAATGGCTCTGAGCACTATGGGACTTAGCTTCTGAGGTCATCAGTCCCCTAGAACTTAGAGCTACTTAAACCTAACTAACGTAAGGACATCACACACATCAATGCCCGAGACAGGATTCGAACCTGTTCCAGACTGTAGCGCCTAGAACCGCTCGGCCACTCCGGCCGGCCCACAGTCTGTTGGGCAGATGTTACAGGCGCAGGAGGATAGACAAAAGGGAGAGCTATAGCAGAGGCAGGGGAAGCGACAGTAGAAGCAGATGACAAGGGGCAAAGCGGGATAAAAGGCAAATTTGGGACAAGATGACTCAGCTGGGTAGAGAATTCAATGCTAGACTACATATAATTCACGGAAAAATATACATCGTTTCAGAAACAGTAGACAACGGTATGGCTAGGCTACTCCGGGCCGAAACCAGATTAGGAAAAGTCAAGAAAGTTGGTAAGACACTTTCGAAAAAGCTAAAAACAGTCGATAGTGTGAATAAAGGACTGGCACAAAAATTTAGACTAACGGCATGTTAAGGAGGCAACTCAGCCGACACCATTTGTCGAAACGGAGAAGATTGCTATTACACAATGGAACACTGAGAATTTAACAAGAGAAGTTGAGCGTCCGCAAGCGACCGAGCCGCTTTCGGCCCTATTCGGATAAAAGAACACGGAAAGACAACGAGCCCTTCGTGTGCAAATTTTCATTCAAATGGCGAGACATGATCCGATACAGACTGAATCTCTGTTAAATGAATGAATATTCGGAGTCCATTCCAAGGGAAGAGAGCTTTATTAGAGCTGCACCACTTGTATCAATGCGTTTCCAATCGCACACCATTTTCATGGATTCCTGAAATCAAAACACCATGTGGATCAACCAAATAAAGGTGCTGAGGTGATCCACATACGCGTTAATTCAATGCCATCGGTGCATAAAAGCTGGCTTCGAAAAAACTTGAATGGAGGCATTCAGATTACTTTTCTCTGCCTAGACGAGATTGAGCGTGAAAAGTAATTTGAGGGAGTCGCGCATGGCAGATCCCAATATCGGAGTGACTGGAGTAGCTAGCAGAGAAGCACAAATGAAAAGGAAATTGCAATGGCAACAGAAGCCACCATTACAAGTCGAATTAGTGTAGCCAAAACTCACGGCAGATTGAGGAACAGACGCCTCAAAAAAAGGAATGTCGGTGTCGCCAAGAGAGCAAGGAAATGGGTCCGTGGAGACCATCAAATTTCGGAATTGTGATTCAGCCCGCAGCCGACAGTCCTTACTCGAAGGGAGCAGGTAACGAATGTAACTAAGGGTCGCGTTTACATTCTCCACATGTGTATGAAGAAGTCAGAGAGAAATTGCTGGCTAAGATGGAGAGCGCAGGCAAGGTAAGATGAAATTTTTTAATGCTCTTTTCCGTTAACATTAGCTAAAAGTTTTGTTCAGTTTTCTCTGTACATATTGTTCCATTTATTTGGTGCTCAGTACGTAAATTTTCTGCTGTATTAGTTTAAATCACGGAGTTGTTGTTGGCTGTGGAATTGGGTATGCGCTTCGCAGATGCTTTAGGAGAATGTGTGTGCCTGTCCCAGTATTCGCGGGTCTGTTCATTTTACTTTTATACCCGTTTTTATGGGGATTTGTTCACTGGCAGAAAGCTGATACCAGTTTTCGGCCATTATAGACAAAGTGTCGCTCTGGCGCTCTACCAGAACCAACCGTACTATGTGATGAGAGATGTGCTCTTTGTTTTTGTTTCAAGACATTGGAAGAAAGCAGCAAGGTAACAGAACTATTATTTATCGTTCTGCCCTACTTATCCTTGTATTAGATCTTGTGTGGTACCTCATTCTTCGTTCTTTAATTGTCGCTTCCCTGTGTTAAATATTGTGATTATTTTTGGGAGTTTTTGGACTATTCAAGTTGTTGGAGACTGTCGATCTCAAGCACTGGTTGACAGATGTGAAATTGTACACTCACTGACGAGAGTTTTAGCGATTCGCGATTATAGCAACTCTCACTGTCAGTCAAATGAACTATTTCATTAATACAGGAAATAAATTGTCACTCATGATGCTGTAACAAATCCGGACCTCCAAATCACCAGATTTGATGTCAGAATGACTGTACCACTTGTATACGAAGAGGTAAAGATTTTGGGGAAACCCTTACTTATTTCTGGTTGCTTTTTCTTCACTTGTGGACAAAACTATAATCAATAACGTCTTTTGCATTTTCCTTTTGAAGTGGAAACAGAATTCGTTTGGTTAAATTCCATAAACTGCACCGTGGTTCCACTTTAAGTAGAAAACAGTAAATAAAACACAGGTATCAGAGAGTGCATCTACGTATGGGACTATGATGAACAGAGTGAATGATGCTGCTATTCAATGAAGCCCACATTTGGTTCAGATACAGCGGCGATGACCGCGCTGGCGGAAGGTGGATAACCGCAGCGGGAGAAGGTGTTTTGACCTTCAGCGAGCGTGCGGCAACTGAGCCGGGGGACACCGCCTGCCTTTATACCGAAAGGGTCGGCGCGTGCCACGTGTCCGAGGGCTGAGGACAGCTGTAAGGGCTCTGCTGAACGCGGCCGTCGGCACCTGGACACAGGCCGCGGCGTCTTTGGTGTAAACGGCGATGTCAGGCAACGTGTCGGTTTGACTGAGCTGCGTCTCAGCGTCTTGCTTCTTGCGTTCATTGTTAGTTAGTTGTGGCCTGTTTAGTAGAAGTAAGGTTCGGGCTGCTAGTGCTAAGGTATTGCTTGAGATAAACTACAGTTATCTGAGTTTCCGTATTCAATCATATTTAGCAGGCCACAAATAATCCAGCTAGTTCTTTCACGATAATCTCAGAGCTTGCGAAAACCTCATAAACAAACGTTATTATTATTAATAAATTTTCTTAGCATTCTTCACTCAAGGTCGTAATTGAAATTATTTACATGCTGCGAAAGCAAATGGGATAGTCACTTCAGCTAAGACTAAAATAATGTTATGATACACTGTCATCTGCCAGGACTGCACCTTAGTTGAAATGAAATAAATTAATGCTGTGGCACTCCTCTGCAGCGTGATGGTGTGAATGAAAATCTGTAATTTGGAATGCAGGTATTGCGGCCGTTGGCCACGGAAGGGCGTCGAGAAAGTTTTCTTTTTCTCCGCAGCACTAAAAGCTGAAAGACTTGACACGGGGAGCGCTAATCTTCCTAATGACAACATGTACAACATTTAACTATAATAATACATACAGGTATTCTGAAACTGATTGAATGAATTATTAGTACTTAAACATGGATTTGAATACAGAGCTGTTCATCGAATGGCGGTCACAAAATAATAGACACAGAATGCTCTCTCTATTATCTTTTCACCAAGAAGGACAAAGATTATACTCTAGACTAGGACATTGTGCATGTTCTTTGTTTGTACATTACCTCTTTTCCTCAACACAAATAATTAAATAAATAGTTCTCTAATGCAAAAAATGAAGTGTTCGTATGGCACTGTTGTCCGGGAGGCCCCATTTGTGGACGTTCGGCCGCCAAGTATATTATTACCGTCGACGCCTTATTGAGCCACTTGCGTGCCGGTGATGATGAAATGATGACAACACAACACCCAATCCACGAGCGGAGAACACCTCCAACCCGGCCGGGGATCGAAACCGGGCCTGCTGCGAGGAAGGCAAGCACGTTAAATTTTCAGATAACATTGTGGAAAACACCACAATGTAATTAAGTCAGACTGCGTAATTTTCGTATGGAGCCATATAGTGCTCCTACTTCAAGTTTAGTGATTATATTAATCATTTGTTTTGCATACCTGTCAAGGCAAAGGAGAAAGTCACCGCTGAAGATAATTTTTATTTGTATATATTTCCTTATTTTATAATTTTGCTACCACAAGCAGATTACTGCATCCTGGAGTTATTTCAAGTATAAGAATACATTTGTAGTGGAATGTCGGTACACATTCCCTTGGCCTTATGAATACTTGACACGATTTTATAACATTGTAACACACCAATGAGGAATCGTGTGAATTTAAAAACAGATATAGAATCTTTTTCTATAGACTGTAACCAAGAAAGTGTTCATAAGAAGGCAATCTGCCACGTGGTTCAGGCTAGAAAAGAACAAGACTGTAAAGATGAAATATCCCATAGTTGTTGGAGGCAACGTAACTGTCTTTACATTGTAATGCCATGAATTCAGATACTCTGTCTTGTTATTCTCATAATAGTTTAATGTAAGTAATTTCGGAAGTTTGATTTCGAGTTTCCAGACTTCATTCGAGGTAGTCTGCTTTCTTAGGGAGACAATATTCACTGACTATCGAGGTTTCCCGTTTATGGAGATTTTATTCTTTTTCAGCAAAAAGTGATGAGAGGGTTGTGTGACTTTTCCGTCACTTGTCACTATGCGACGTTATGTGTCTTCCATGAATGGCATCCTTTAATGGCCCAAACATTTGAAAGTCCGAGGGGGCCAGGTCAGGTGTGCAGGTGTGACAGCCGTGGATGGTCCCACCACCGATGGAAATCGTGGATCTCCGCTGAACAGTCTTCTGATGAACTCACCCTCTGTGCCAAGCGGCCAGCTCTACTTCTGTCGACATAGATGCTCCATAGGCTTTGCACAAGCGTTTGTGAATATTCCCCACAATTTCTTTCTCTGTAGTGGGAAGTTCAATGACGGGGCGTTGCTTGTAACGTAAGTCACCTACAGACGCCGTTGTGAAACTGTCCTCAGTTACGTTACTTGTCCGAAGTGACGGAAACTTGTCGCGCTCACTCTAACGTAACAGTGTTTTCGGCTGAGGAAAAAAAAAATGCGGTGCATCACTTTCTGGGCAACCGTCGTAGATTAAGTTAAGGATTTCTACTACCAGGGTAGTGAAATAACCAGTGAAGGGCGGAGCAAGGAGGACATCAAAAGCAGACTAGCGCTGGCGGAAAGGGAATTCCTGGCCAAGAGAAGTCTACTAGTATCAGACACAGCCTTTAATTTGAGGAAGAAATTTCTGACAATGTGCGTTTGCAGCACATCACATGGACTGTGGGAAAACCGCAACAGAAAAGACTGTAAGCGTTTGAGACGTGGTGCTACAACCGAATGTTGAAAATTAGTCTACTGACACGGTACGGAATGAAGAGGTTTTCCACAGAATCTGAGAGGAAAAAAAGTCTGTAAAATATTGACAAGGAGAAGGAACAGGATGATACGACATCTGTTATGACGTGAGGGAATAACTTCCATGGTACTAGAGAGTGCTGTAGCGAGTAAAAGCAGTAGGGGAAGACAGAGATAGGGATACATCCAGGAAATATTTGAGGTCATAGATTGGAAATGCTACGGTGAGATGTAGATGCTAGACACTACAGGAATTCTTGCTGGATCACATCGAACCAGTAATAAGAATGATGAGTGAAAACAAATAAGTAAATAAAAAGATGAGAGGGAAATTTCTGCAACTTTGATGAATCTTACGAAAGTCTGGATTGTCACTGTGGCAAAAGTTAAAGCTGGGAATCGTTCACTCCGAGTAGACTTGCGTGAGAGAGGAGGGACTATGGAGTCGGTGACGGCGGTGCTGCCCTGCCACAAAGAGACAAACGCGTCTGCTGCGTCTTCGCCCTGAGGCGTTCTGCTATTTTCTTTGGCGTAGTGTCACACGGTGCATCTTGCGCTATCCACTCCCTATGCAGCGCACAATTTATGCGAAAAATACGCACTTTTTTGATTTCATAAACTACATCACATTTTGAAGCGTCTAGCAAACGTTTCATCTTTGCATCTCTGTCAGCAACTTCTGTTGCCATAGTGAATTGGGCTATAGTTGAAGGATCTAACATATGCTTCATCTTGCCTAATTGTGAGTCGCACATGACAGGAATTCTGTTGTGTATCCTAAACAGTCTTCCATCCAGATCAAAATAATCATCGAAGGCTGGTTAAGATACTGGTAAATTCTTGCTGTGAAGTTGTTTGCTAAAAATAGTAAATGTAAGATTCGTATGGCGATAACTGAATAACTGTCATCTTTTCTTCTGATGAATTCATTTAGAGCAATGATGGAACAGAACTGCTATTACTAAAATAGACATTTATTCTGTAGCTTTTTAAATTTAATAGTCCTACAACAGATTCATATTAGGCGATCCTTCAGTAATTAATATAGTCAGTACAGATCTATATTGTTGTCAGAGTTGTCATTGCAATACTTACACTTGGCTTTTAAAGACTGTAAATGAATTGTTTAATTATTTTGTTATGAGCAGTGCACTCGCTTACGTATCGATGTTGATGTCATCAGGGCGGTAGGCAAACAGCACACTATAGCGTCGAGCCTCAAAACGACTTTGTTCGAGTCTCATTTGTTTGACATTAGTGTCATGAGAGTGGTAGACTGGTGGAACTCTATACTGTCGAGCTCCATTACGACGTGGAGGAAGAGGTTCCAGAGTATCCCACACAGATTAAGAGGCGGACAGACACGAAACATAAGATTTTCGTGGTCCATCACGTTATCTCGAAGGCCCTTTGAACGAAATATTGTCAGCAGGATGAGCACAATGAGCATCATGCTGTTATTTGATAAGTAGCGACGACCAGTGTCACGTTCACTTATAAAATCAAGGTTTTGCTGTGAAGAAATATAGTTATTCTGTCAAATTTTTCCAGCTATTATTGGGGCCAACAGCGAAACAGAGAAACAGCGAAACAGAGAAAAGTATTCATCGAAGTGTTACTCTCGGCCGGCCGCAGTGGGCGAGCGGTTCTAGCCGCTTCAGTCTGGAACCGCGCGACCGCTACGTCGCAGGTTCGAATCCTGCCTCGGGAATGGATGTGTGTGATGTCCTTAGGTTAGTAGGTTAAAGAAGTTCTAAGTTCTAGGGGACTGATGATCTCAGATGTTAAGTCCCATAGTGCTTAGAGCCATTTGAACCGTTTTTGTTACTCTCCCCAAGCAGAGGTAGCTTCCTGGTCGGTGTTTGCTGGCGGGAAGCCTCAAACCTGGAAGTCTATAGCCGTCATCTCTATTGAATTCTTTTTGTTTTTTGAAATCACAACCGCTTCTGTTCCTTCAAAAACGATTATTTTTTTTGTCCAGTACATGCTGTCTACGTTGTTGAAATTTGTGTTCTGATCGCTAATGATTAATTGCAGCACATTTAACAATTTCGTTTTAAGCACGTCAGGCGTCCCCGTTTTACTGTACTAGTTTCGCCTAAATACGCTTAATCAGAACCACATGTCGCTTCAAATACTCCCGCAGTGTGAAAGTAATCAGGTGTCTCTGAAAAGACTTCGATTTTTTCTTAAAATTTTTGTTTGTTTACAGGTATGTGCACTTTGAGTTCTCTGCACCACAGAGATCTATGACGCCTTTACAAGAGCCAAAATAAGACACCATAGCATTAGCTCAGTCATGCAGTAACTCGTTGTCGGCGACATCAGAAATGAATTTTCACGATACTACAGTTCATTAATGGAGCAGCTCATTTCGTTCAGGTCCATTTAGCTTAGAGCACAGACTTCGCCATGTGCCCAGTCTGCATGCATGCATCTGAAAATACACAAAAAATTAACAACCTAACTTTATTTTCCAGAGGTCATGCTAAAACTTTGACCAACCGTTGTATTTACATAGAGACCTGAAGCTAGTGCTGCACCTTCTTAACAGGTAGCTACATTTCCGCCCCTTTTCCATTAGTTCCATTTACCTTAACTCGAGCTCTAAAACAGATGTGTCTCCAAAGAGCGCCTGGAATTTTACAGCTATAATAAAGTGTAACAGTTCTTTTCCGTTTTCTACATTTTTCAAGGCTTACTAGATGTTCATTTTTTATTATAACTTCAGTCATACCAGCGCCATTCGGATACAGATGACATTCCTTAACAGACTGTTTTTCAAACTTTTCACTTGCACCATTCATAAAAGTAAAATTTCTTAAAACGCTTTCATTTGGCCTATATGGAAACGTTAAGTGCCCTATGGCTTATTTCATCAAAATGTATGCAATATGGGGTCTTTTTTTTTAGTTTTCGTTTCTACTGCAAGATGTTCCCGAATGGTGGTTGCACTAGACTTTCATGCAGAAATAATTTAATTCTTATGACCTACTGAAGTTCTCCCTCCTACTGCGGACAACGCGTATGGAGACAAGCAGTTTACTTGAAATTCTTCCGACGTGTATTCTCGAGATTCCGCAGACTAAATGATTAGCAAAGTGCTAGATCTACATGCTTGTGTATCGCTAGCATACAATCTGTGTATATGTTAAAATACTCGCCTCATATCTGGAAGGACTGCTGCTCAAATTACTGCCCAACTATCGCGATTTTTTTCTTGTCCTCCTTACATTCTGACGCGATGTTGCGAGGGTTTCTTAAATCTGAAACAATTTCTGCCTTTATTTGTGGTCCATCTCTAATGACCTGTAGGTGACGTTAAATGTTAATTCTTATTCCGTATTTCTATCAACAGGTAGACAAGTACATGGGCGGAGATTTGTCCTTACGCTGTTGTCGATATGCCGTGTCACACCGTAAAATTAGATACTAGAGCTACTCAGGTGCGAAAGCCCTGTCGGTGATTCTAATCGGTGTCTGCATTCAGCCAGCCCCAGGCAAGCTACAGAGCACCAGTACGCCGCGTGGGTGGCTGTGATGTCGGCACGGAGGGTCTCGCCATTGGCCGTTATACTGACCAATGGCAGCAGGCGCCGCTCTCCTACCCGCGCACAGTAGAGAGCTTGTATAGGGGGAGAGTGGCCAACCGGGCGATACGGCGGCCATTTTTCTGCCAAACTTTTGAGTGGCCAGTAGTGGAGTACACACTCACCGAATCAAAATCACAAGACAATAGGGCGAAATCATTCGTTAAATGTCTTTACTAGACATATTGTAATGAAAGTAACGTAAATAAAAAAATATACTGTATAGCATTTGTTTTGTATCGGAAGTGCGTAACGCTAAAGATTTAACGTACTTGTATTACGTCAGATGAATGAAAGTCGTAAGCAGTTGTTTACTTTTGACATGCAAAAAGTGCAAGATGTATTAGTACTTCCTGTCACGTCTTCAAACTTTTTGCATGTCACAAGTAAACAACTGCTTACGACTTTCTTTCATGTATACTGAATACCGCTCGTAGATAACTAATGAAAAAGATTACAAAAATCAGGTGATGTTAAATGTAGGCTACCGTAATAACAACCACATAAAACAAGAAAACTACCGTATCCCTTCTTCCCCATAGTGAGTAGGCCTATTAAAAACCGTCTTCAAGAGTACCTACAATTATTTACTACGAATAATGTTTCAGCAACCACGACAAATGCGGAAAACGTGCTTACAACTTGCCTGCGTCAACATTCAGGCAATAATACTGAAACCAAAATAATGCCTAATGTTCTGATACAGAACGAAATAAAGTTTGACGCTATAAAGTCTAATGAGCATGCGACAACAGTTACAGGAACTTTCCGTTTCCAGCACAGACTGTCAGATATTGGCTTCAGAAAAGCTTGTGATGCTAACAGTATACACGAACTGTTAAAGAAATAAGAGATTAAAAAACGATATACAACTAAATCGAACATGCATGTACAACGCATAACAAGTCTCTCAATGATTCACATACCTTCTAATTGCTTCCAAAAGTCCTTTGAACTTCAGTTCAAATCAAAATCACGGCGAACACAGGAAGCGCATGAGACATTTGGCAGAAAAATGGCACCAAAGCTAATCAACCAATCACGGAAAACTTCACCTATGGCCACTCTCTCTGTATACAGGCTCTCTAGCGCACAGACAGCGAAAGCACAGACTGTGTCGAAATTTTGTATTTCGATGACGCTAATCACCACTGTCAAATAGAGCTGCTATTCTGGTAAATCTAACGAGCTATCAAGCTAAAGCTATAAGTTAGAAACGCAGTCCATGACCAAAGGAAGGGACAGGCTAATAAGACACGTGCTCACGCATGCAGGAATAGTTGATTTAGCAATGGAGGGAAGTACAGAGTATAAAAGTGGTAGAGGGAGACCAAGGTTTCACTAAAGCCAGCAACTGGAAAACAATGTAGGTTGCAGTACGGCAGTGACGCAGAGGTGAAGAGGTTTGCACAGGAGTGAGGAGACCACTATGCAACACTGTAGCATGGAATACAAATATACTTGACATATGGGATAACAACCTCAACACATGCGTTTTGGTCACAAACGAAAACTGAAGGAGCTATGGAAGAGGGATGGCGAATTGTTAGTTGTGATAAAAAAAAAAGTTCCATTTCCGACCCTGTTAAAAACCTACATAACACTACTAAATCATTTTCCCTAAAAACGAGGTGGGGGGGGGGGGCGGAGGGGGTTGGCCCCTTCTTCGCCCTCGCCTTGACAGGAAGGGAGAGGAAGGCTTCCAGTTGTCAGTGTACGATCTCGTCCCCTGCTATGGTAATTTTGAGAAGTTGAGAGGTGGCAGAAGCACCCTCTCGTATTTCTATCTTACTCTGAGTAAATCGATTTTCCTCTCTAATTGCATGCAGTGAAAAGTTGCTATTCCTTCACACGCAGCGTCTCGAGTCACCCGGGTAGTCGGGTGACAGGCGAGCTCTGCTGATCTTGAAAGGGTTAAGCCGACGGGTGTGAGGGAGTCGAGTGAATGCTTTCCAGACACCGACATATAATAGCGGCGGAGACACGCCCGCATGGGGCCTGAAGGAGCGGCTGGGCTAGAGATTCCGTTACTTCCCAGAAACTTAGCGAAAACACTTTCTGGCGGGGTACCAGAGTGGCGAGGGAATGATTTGTGTTCCCAAGCAGCCTTGGCGGGCAAATTCCCGCGTTTTCTGCCAAATCGTAACTGTGATTGGCTTGCTCAGGGCATAGCTCCATGACGCAGCAAAATGAGAGCAGAGATTGACGCCAAGAATCTCAATTGGTGGAATGGTAGTGCTTCGGCAATAGAGTGGAATTTGACGCCGGTTTTCGACTTGCTCATTGGAACGTTTGACCACGGCCACTGTCGTGGGGGCGGGAATGTTCTGTGTTCGGTTTGTACTGGTTCTCTTGTGATAGTCGGCTCTCGCCTTTCCGTCGGAGTAGGTTACAAGACTGAGCTCTCGCTGCTCTGGACAGCCTGCCTTCAGTTGGTTGTCTAATATACTTTTATTTGACTGTAACTGTTTAACGAAGTTGCTGAAGTTTCGACTTCAACGTAACGTTCCGTATACAGTTGGCAATTGAGCGTTCTGCGTACAAGCGGCCTTAAGCAGTTTTGGCTAAAGTTTACTGTATCGGAGTTACTGTGTGACTGAGCTTGTTAAAATCAATCACTGTACCGTCAATGTGTGGCGAGCCTTCTTCATCTACCTCAGAGGCGCCTTTGTATTGATAGGAAGTCTTTTCTCTGGAATAACCAGACCAGGACAATTTGTTTCGGGCTATACTCGCGACATTATCATCGACCACGCCGGGACGTCGAAGCAACCAGCCATCGCTTGCGGTACGCCAGATCGTGGCCTTGCAGTTAAGAAGACAGCTTGGTAATGTATGTCCACAGCACCGGCAGATTAGGGAATTTGTACAGTGATAATCAGAGCTCAGTAGAGCCTGTACGTCTTTTTCTAACATTGTTCTGTCTTGGGTGTTCATTGTCTGAGTTCTCACTACTGTAGAAGCAATTAATGTTGGGTTGGCTGTGTGTTTCTCATAAGATCTGAGTTGCAAGTAATTGGCTCCACATACCACTTGGTCATAAATGTCACAATCTAGTTTAGGGACAACTTCACCTTCATAGCATTCATTTGAGTATCCAATTTGATGTATTGATAATGTGTCATGTGTTTTGTTTATTATTTTTAAGTTAGTCATAATTAATCATGTTGTTATTTCGGACAGAACTTTCATTCTGTTAATCGGCAGAGCAACCCTTTCATTTCTCACTACGTTAATGAAACTTTGCTTTATTTAAATTGTTTATCAAATTAAATTATTGCAGGTGCCAAACTCTGTTCTACTCCACTTGCAGGGTCGATTAGTCAGTTTGTGTTTCTTTTTAATCCATGTGCAACAGCAAAAGTCGGAGTTAGAAAAGGGGGGCGGGGCTTAGAGCATCGTTTATGTATGAAGATTGTAGAATTTAGTGTTAAATACACTGCTAGCCCCGGCACCTCGCAAAGTGTGTCAGAGCAGAGGGAGTGAGACGCAGACTTTTTTCTTATTTCTTTCTTTGGGAGTGGGGGGGGGGGGGAGGGAAGACGAGCATACGGTGCTGGTTAGTGTCTCCTCGCTGGAGAGCCGCTGTTCGGTGCCCAGCTTCAGCTTGGCGCTCTGTTAGCCTTTTTGGAGTAAGTGTCGTGCTTAGCGCACGCGCTGTGTTTGCAACGCATAGCTCACAAGTTGCGAGTCAATTTCGAAAACTTAGACATTTTAACGTCACTCCTATAACATACTAGGATTTAAGGTCGACGCATTGCCGCATCTCGTTCTTTTGCGAGTTGCCAAGACTTTGTCATTTGCATCTCAGCCTACAGTGTTCCACACAGTATTCGGTTGCCTTCTGCACAGATACCGTATTTTAAATCTGCATATTATCATCATGTTGGTTCAAAAAATTCTTAAGATTGTATGCATATTGCTATTTACATTTTTCGACGAAATTAATTTAAATGAGTCTAATTTCTACTTGAACAATATTGACTAACAGCGAATAAATAAATATATTTAAGATAACTTTTTCTTAGTCCGCCATTTCCTTCCACAACGATCCCATGAGATGACGCTTTACATTAAAAGCATATCGTCCGGGGTATTTACCTTACTGAATTGTACTCTCAGCGACGCAGTTGCCAATGTAATACAGGTGCCGTTACGAGAAACATATTCATTTCTTTTAATGTGGAATTTTAGCTGGGGCGCTTTCAATTACATGAATTGTATTACTTTTTACTTTGTGGATAGTGAAACTTCAGCTGGATTGGCACTCAGCAGCATAAATAGTTATGTTTAGCAATTCTACGGTTGTATTGGTTTCTGTCTGATCACAGAGTCGCTTGTTTGGTTGTTTGTTTGTTGAGTTCGCGATTGTGGCAGGCAGCTTTCACAAGTCAACTCGCAAGTCGACTCGCACGCACGTACAAGTACGGCAAAAGACTGAAACACTTCAATTAACTTACTTTTACCTTTATAGCCAGTCCAAAGAAATAACGTCTTGGAAAGTTCGAACAATACATTGGCCTCGTAAGTTAACACTCATACAGCAAACAGTTCGAAAGAAGTCCTTTAAATAGGAGGCGTGCTCCCCCCCCCCCCCTATCTCTCTCTCTCTCTCTCGCTCTCTCTCTCTCTCTCTCTCTCTCTCTCTCTCTCTCTCTCTCTCTCTCACTCACTCACTCACTCACTCACTCACTCACTCACACACACACACACACACACACACACACACACACACACACACCTAAATGTAAGAATTACAATTTAATTCCAAATTCGAAACGAATTGCACTAATAAACAACAGTCTAAATTCTTCGTGAACGGAGTACCAGATCTATGAGGATCCATTCGGATGTCCTGAAAGGTAGGTTGCCGTGGGGGAATGGCTCAACAAGCAGTGAGGTTTTGCTGCCAAGATGGAAAAGTGAGAGCTTATACTAGACACCTTCTCGTCTGTCGGAACTCTGAATTTCGTCCTTCTCTATCGAGACCAACAAGCCAAGTAACCGATGTTGCGGTTCTAAACGGTCAGTCACCCAAAAGAAGAGGATAAAATTAATGATGAAGAGGAGTCTCCTGCCCCTCTCTCCTCCATGATCTATATGTACTGTTTGTTAATGATTACTACTTCCATTATTGAACTGAGGTATTTACAGTGACTTCAGAGTTCATCATGCGGAACTCGACCTGCATCCTTCCACGATAGCCGTTTCTGTTTACTGGTGATTAAATGACACTTTTGGCCATCGACTTCTCTCGTGTTCCGCGCCTGCTGGCCTCGCACGGGTCTTCTGAAGTCCTCCCTCCCTCCCTCCCTCCCCCCCCCCCCCCCCCCCAGCGGTGCCACCTGTTGTACAGACGGCAGCGGCTCCCACCCTCGGCCTACACACTGTAGAGGACAGCCGTCGCTTCCACTGCAGAGGTCACAAGCACAGGTCTGCACAGGCACAAAGTGAAGTCCAGCACTGCGAACTTGCTTCTCACATTCTTGTCTTCAAAAATTCTTTTCCTCTTCATTTATTATGTCTTTTGACTTTAATGAATGACTTCTAAATGGTTCAACTGTTAATACAGTAGCAGTGTACCGGTTGTCAGCCCGCCACGTCACCGGCCATCTCCCTCTGAAGGGAGGAGATAATAATGCCTTGTACAGCTGGTGCGTGAAGAGCCAACCCACAGCTGCATTTGAGGCTGGCCGACTTCACTGCGCCGGAGGCTGCTGCAAAAATTGTCACGGTCGCGGAACGCAGCTCGCACTATTTCGAATCCACGAAGCCACGTGACGCCGGTCGCTTACTGCTGTCCATATGCTGGGCAGTTTACAGCAGCCCCCTGGCAGCTCTCAAGTTAAGTCCAACGCCGAGCCTGACGCAGAGTCTGATTTTGAGTAAAAGACTAGACCACAATGCAGTGCTGGTGGACCATGACTGGACCCGTGCATCCTCTAATGGTGACAGAGACCAATTCTGAGCTTGTAAAGTAACTTTCTTTTTAGGCTTCATCATCATGGCTGGTTTCATTTGGCCCGCCCAGAATCCCTTTCGTGTGCCAACTTTTCCATCCCACAGCAACAATTACAGTCTACGCTCTCAAGTATTTACTGGATGTATAGCAAACTTTATCTCCCTCTATAGCTCCATCTAGCATCGGATACCACAAGAATTTATTTCCTTATGACGTAACTCATGTCCTATTATCCTGTCGCTTCTTCTTGGCAGTGTTTTCCATATTTTCCTTTCCTCGCCGATTATTCGCAAGACCTCCTCATTCCTTACCTAATCAAAAAATCGTTCAAATGGCTCTGAGCACTATGGGACTTAACATCTTAGGTCATCAGTCCCCTAGAACTTAGAACTACTTAAACCTAACTAACCTAAGGACATCACACAACACCCAGCCATCACGAGGCAGAGAAAATCCCTGACCCCGCCGGGAATCCAACCCGGGAACCCGGGCGAGTGAAGCGAGTGAAGCGAGAACGCTACCGCACGACCACGAGATGCGGGCTTATCTAATCAGTCCACCAAAATTTCAACAATCTTCAGTAGTACCACATCTCGAATTCTTAATGTTTCCGTTTTAATACAGTACATGTTTCACTAAAATACAATGCTGTGCTCGAAACGTATATTTTAAAAAACTACTTCCTCATATTAAAGTCTATGATTGATACTATCAGACTACACTTCTCTTGACCTGTAAGCCCTTTTTGCCTTTGCCAGTCAGCTTTTTATACCCTCCTTGCTCGTCCGCCATGAGTCATTTCGCTGCCGAGGTACAAAAATTTCTTAACTGCATCTACTTCGTGACCACCAGTTTTGATGAGTTTTCTGCTGTTCTCATGTCTGCTACATCTCATTACTTTCATCTTCCTTCGATTTATTCTCAATCTATATTCTGCACTCATTACACCATTCCATTCAAGACATTCTGTAACTGGGCTGTCCACGGTGGCCGATCGGTTCTAGGCGCTAGAGTCCGGAACAGCGCGACTGCTACGGTCGCAGGTTCGAATAAAATTCTGTAGCGTGAGAATATCATAGCGATTTAGCGCTCATCAAATCCCTCTGTATTATCACTGCACCATACATTCAGTAATTAACGTTCGAGTACTACATTAAAAAGTAGTTTACTAATTATTAGCTACTCCCTTGAGCATATTTTACAAGGCAAATTTTTTCGAACGAGTTTTTAATATTAAGTATAGTACTCGAACGTTAATTATTAAATGTATGGTACAGTGATAATACAGAGAGATTTGATGAGCGCTAAATTGTTATGATATTCTCACGCTACAGAATGTTGAGCCCACTTTTTGGGACATAGTGAACCTGAATGTTAATTTTATTTTTACTCTGTGAGCGTGCATTTTTCTGTGATTCCTTTCAGTAAGTTAATTAGTTTTGTAGTTCATACTTTTTTTTCTTTTCAGGCTCGCTCCCACCATTTAGCGGAGTGCGCTCTACAGGTTGAGAATCGATGCATCAGGGTCGCCGGTGTCGCTGAAGGCGCAGTGTCTGGCCAGGGCAGCGGTCGTCAGACAGTGGCCCACGGGACGCATGTGGCCAGAAGTGGGGTATTCTTGCGGCTAGCCGTTCTCAACCTTATTCTATAATAAATTAATAATTTTAAAGTTTAATAGTTTCATAATATGCATGTAGCAACTAACGTGAAGAGCTTCTTAACAGAGTAGTTTATCTGCCTACTAACAAACAATAATCGTCACAGAGACAATAATATCATCGTTGGTTAATTGGGTCATGAGCTAAGTGAGGTTGGTCTGTATTATGATCGCATGCTCTTTGTCAAATATGTCGTGTTTAGGAAACTTGCTTTCTCGGATCGCTAGACAACATTCAAATTGTGGTGTGTGTACTGTAAGACCTTCAGTACACACACCATCAGATTATTTGACTTGACGCTCTAACGAAGTAGGCGAATGTCAGCAATATATCTCGCGGTCTTATCGTGGTGTGTTTATCTTCTGCCGTTAGGTCAGAAGACAGAGATGCCACTTGCACGCTTAGAGTAGCAGATTGACAGTAACCAGCTTTGAACAGAAATTGATTAGTTTTCACACATATTTATTCAAATAACAACAAGCATAAAAATTACTTAACTTGGCTCTGGATGCTATTTACAGTTGACAATTCCTTCGGTATTGGTGTGTTAAGATTATTCTCACATATATCTCTGATACTTGACAAAAGTGTCTACAGATTTATCTTCATGGTTATGTACATGTATATGGAAATCTTATTAAGGCGCAGACTGAAACTTGACTATAGACTAATGCAGACTGACTAATCGGAGGTCTGTACACTCGTTATAACGCAGCGCGTTCATGTATGACTGCGCGAGTGTGATCGGCGAGGAGAAAAGGTTTCACGTTAGCAGCAATCTCACTGGCTGCGTTACATATTAATACGCAGATCGGCGGAAGCAGAATTTGGTCCATCTCTATGGCAGCGCCATCTCGTAGTGGCAAAACCAATTGGAGAATAGCGGTCGACAAATGTTATTTCTACGTAGGCATTATGAACGCGAAGCTGTATTGAAATATAATGTTGTAGGGCTTGGTATAGAGTGGAGACTGCAGTCAAAATTTTGTTGTCGCTATCACCTACCAACAATACCATATTGGATATCAAATCGTATTGCGAAAGAACCACAAAAGTGTGTAACAGTCATGATTACAAACACAATTTCCGCTTCTTTCAAGCTTAGCAATTTAGTCTGTGCTCTTTCGACCCAACCTAACCACAACGTCGGAAATTACTACGTACGCCTAAAAAATAAACAATATTCCATATACTACTTACAAGTTAGCAACGTGTAACCAGAAATCACCGTTATAGCATTTTTGACGAAATAATTCCTCAACGAAATCCACCTAGTTTATATGTACCCCTCACGAGGCGCTACAACAGACCTTATTCGACATCTTGGCTTTTCTGTGATGCAACCTCAAGATATCCTTGTTAATGACAGTGATGATTCTTAATTCATTCGATTTTCCATCTCTTCGCACGATGTCAGGTGTTCAGTTGACACTTTCGAAGTGCTCTGCTCTTTATTCACACGGTGCTTCTACCATCGACAGCGTGGGTAAATCGGTTGGTAAACCATTCCTGCCCCGTTGTTAAGGAATATCAATAAGAGCCCCTCTCTCCTCATCTTGACGAGTAATTGTCGATAGCAACTCGATCAAGTTTTGTTAGCGACCTCTTTTGGGGAAGAAATATTCCATATTTGACCTCAGTTTCTGATCTCCCTTCCCACAGGCAAAAATTATGTGATTATATGTGATTTCACTGATAGATTGGCGAAGGTTAAATCAATGTCAGTCAGCTATAAAACAATCGTGACGCTAGACGAATGTACGAATGCCAGTAAAAATTGATTTTTTGTAATCGCGCGACAGATGCTGCAAATTGAACATCGATTAAATATGTTAGCCCTCCAAGAGTTGACTGAGTATCCCCTAAAGAGCCATGTTAATCTAGGAAACAAACGAACTTACTGCATTTTCCACAAACGAACATCTGCTGCTCCTGAACACTAAGAGACAAAAAGACAGTGTGTCCTAAGCTGCCCTGTGAACATCTGCCTGCCTCTTACGCAGGAGAAACACAAAACGAAATACAAAATCTTTTAAAGAACGCACGGATGCATTTCGTTTACGTCAATAAATAACACACACACACACACACACACACACACACACACACACACACTGGCCTTTTTTCAGACCCTACTCTTCCGTATACCTGTGAATATCATCCTTCCATATCGTCCACGGCCATCCTCCGCTACTTCTACCCTTCACGGATCCTGAGCATGATAACGGCAGTAGTCTTTCCTCTTCCATCCTATGTAGGCGTCTAGCCCACATCGGCGATCTTTCCTTCATCCTTCGAACATCAGCTGTTGAGTATAGGTCTGCAGATCCTGGTTTTTTAATGTCGTCCATTCCTGTGACCGGGTGTGCCTCTTGGGGCCCAATGTATTTCTTAATATCTGTTTTAGAAGACTAACAGCTTTAGTTCATCTGCTTTCCCTCATGGAGACTAAAAGGTTCTGAGCCACACAGAGCTATAGGGAGTATTACACTTCGGTACAGTCGGATTTAAAAATTCTGGAAACAACTATACTGCACAGCACTTCCCAGAAGCCAAAACATTCTCTGTTTGGTGCTGCAATCCTTGCCTTAATCGGAGTTACCGTTCTTTTCCGCGCACCAAAAATGCCTCCCAAATGTTAAAATATGTCTATATTTTCAATAGTGACTTCGTCATCTGTCAGTAGGGTACCATCATTGGGTGCCTTACACACGGCCATGTAAGCTGTTTTGTCCTCACTAATGTTTAACCCAGATTTACTTGCAATATCTCTGTAAGAAGTTGTCAGAGGTCGCAAGCCTCTTTTACTACTATTTTTTAGAACAACGTCGTCCAAATATGCAAGCCGGTAAATTGTGTTATGAGCCAGTTTTATTTCAGCTTGGTTTAATGTTGGGAGTTCCCTGTCTACCTTTACTGAAATTAAACTAAAAAGTTTTGGAGCTATTGCTTCTCCCTGTGCAGAACCAGTTCTGAGACAAAAATGCTCCGATATTCCCCTAACGATCTTTACTCTGCAAAAGGTTTCCGCTGAACACATCTGTACTAGACGTATCAACTTTCGTGGAAACTGAAATCTTTCAAAACAGAGGTTATTATTCATCGATGTGTGATGTCATCTGGTTTTTTGAAGTCAACATAAACCATGTGAATATCAATGTGTTCCCAATATTTCTCAGTTAAATGTCTGAACACGAAAATCAGGTCTGTAGTTGGTCTGTTCCTTCTGAAACCGCAATGCTACTTCCACAAAACTGTTTCTGCTACTGGGAAGATTGTCTTCGGTAGACACTGCGATAGAATTTTGTAGCTTACATTAAGGAATGCAATGCCTAAATAATTATCGCATTCCAGGGCAGATTATGGCCAGTTCAGTCAGGCAAATTCCCACATTCCCAAACACTATTTAGCAGTTTGGTAATTTTGTCACAACAGGTGCCCCATTATTTATTAGCTCTTCTGCAATTCACCGAAAGTCTTATTATTTGTCTTATTTCTTCTTCGTTGAAGAACTCTACTTCGTTTCTATGGGATTATCAAAGTTAAGTAATACTGCGAAGAGCGTTCACATGTTCTAACCACCTCTTCTCCGCAAACCTCTCTTCCCCGCAAACCTTCTCTCTTAACTGCTGTGCTGGCAGACTTAACTGAACCACACCTTATGTGACAGCTTTCGTTTGTGTAGAATCTCGGATTCTACCCTATTTACTGTTTCTTTAATCTAAGAGCAGTCGCGGTTGATATCGCAGTCTACTGCCCTTTTCCTCTCAGTTACTTCATTTTTCTGCCACTGTTGACTCTTACATTCTTGTAATCTCTCCCTGTTTTAATCTGTTTATATCACAATATGAGGACTGCCTAGCTATTCCACCCACCTTAAAATTTAATTTTCATGTTACTTACCACCAGGAAGACATCAGTGTCACAGTCTGTTGCTCTATAGATTTAAGTACATGTGATGCTGTCTGCGTAGCACTTCTGGATATATAGATGGCCTCTCTGAAACACGTTTTGCCTCTCTAATGCGATACATATCGCTTTCTGCATTTTTTTATGTTGAAGCAATGTAACCATGATGCAGTTATTCATTGGCGATGCAGATATTCATTGGCGAGTACGAAATTGCTCAAATGGGTGCCATTGTCCTTGCTCTCTTTACGATGTATGGTATTGCCTATCATCGGTTTATACATGCCTTCTTGAACCAGTTTTGGGATAAAATCACGCTGTACTATTTTAACATTATGGTTTGACAACGAGCTATGCACACAGTCCGATTCAGCGTAAAATTCCTCCTGTACCAATTTCCTCTTTTGTTTAGTAATGGATTTAAACTGTTTCACGGATTTCATTGGTGAGTCATGTCATAAATTCCAGTATGTAATTCATGGCGCTCACCACAGTCTCCCTAAAGGATAATCCCATTGCTTATATTGATCAATCTTGTTCTCTTCCATCTAATCTCTTCGAGAGCTATATATTTCAGCTCGTGTTTCTCCAATTCTTTGCTCATACACGTGCATTAAACTGTAACGTGAGTTGTTATTAATACTTGTCACTCTCAGCAATATTTCACTAAAAGTGAACGTAAACCAAGAAATTACCTCCAAAAATAATACAATGTTACGGGTTTCTAGAAAACAAGCTTATCTGACTGGACAAGACCTATTAAATGAAAAATAGAAACTTAGTAACATTTGTAAGGAATACCTACTGTACTGTTAATTAGAATTTACATATATCTTAGATGTGTAATTTAGCTGTGATACTAATGTATTTATCACTAAAAATATACACTGTACGTGTACTCCAATTAAATGACAAACAAATTGTTCTCTTAGGGTATCACAAGGACACCTGGCACACATATCCAGTTCGTGCATTAATGACATATCCCGCTTGTATATCTAAAAGTCTGATTAAATTTGCATTTTACTGTCTCATAAAACAAGTGAGGCATGTATGGTGCTGCTTAATAATATAAAATTTCTCGTTCTCTCAACAACAAAAAAAGGCGAAAATACAACGGGAGGGGTAAAGCGCAATACCTTGCACCTCCTCTTCTTCTAGTGCGTCATGGAATAACTGCAATCAATGGGAAATATGCTTCATTTCAGCTTTGGTGAAAATGAATTGTTTTAACCGTACACAGTAATGCTTTTCTCTCTTGATGAATGTACGACAGATAGTCCTGTACGATAGGAATGTAACTAGAAACTTTATTTTAGACACAAAAATTGATGAGAGTATAAAAGATGTATTCTTCTTTTACCAGGATTATCAAATGTTAGAGAAGCATCCACGCATACAGGGGAACTACTGGAAACGCAACCAATACGTTTCAGCAACTACCTTTCTTCAGTATTCAGTGCGGGCTTACACAAGGAGTCGGACGACACCATACTAAGTGTGCAAAGCACAAGAGACAAAACACATTTACTTCCCAGTTACGCCATTCCCGCACAGCAACAGTTTCCAATATGTAACACGTGTCGAAAGATGAGTCATCGCATTAGCGGCGGCGACAACTTCACCTCGTTACCTCTTTGGTAAGCGATCTGGGCCACGCAGTGTGAGCGCCAGGTATGCGGCTGGTCGGCGCATTGCCTGTCATCTGCAAACAATTGATCGCGCCAGCTGATAAGGAAATGCAAGTGGTGAGTGGCGAGGAGAGTCATCCACCGGTACGGCGTGGCAACAGAAGATAGCAAAAGGAAAGCTGAAGTCTTGATTTTCGCACAGGACAACAGTAAAAACATACCATCGTTTGACCATCACACTGACTCCCTCACAGAGGACATACTAACGGGCAGCCGTGGCGTAGAAAAGAGTTGCAAACAAATAATCCGCCTGATTCAGTTTCAAAGAACTTTTTTTATATTCAAACGGACCAACTTATGTCCACAAATCGGTACTGCTTTTCCTACATGACATCCTGCGAACCACAGATGAAGGACAACAGTCATATTCCTCATTCCCAGATTCTAGATAGCACTTGACAAGGCGCCCCACTGCAGACCGAGATACGAGCATACAGAATAGGTTCCCAGATATGTGAACAGCTCAAAAGATTCTCAAGTAACAGAACCTGGTGCGTTGTTCTCGACGGCAAGTGTTCATCAGAGACAAGACTATCGTCAGGAGTGCCTCAGAGGAGTGTGACAGGACCGCTCTTACTCTCTGTATACACAGTGCACAAATCATATGACGTGCAAAGGTGAGCAGCTGTCTGTGGCGGTTTAACGATGAGGCTGTGTTGTACGGGAAGATGTCGTCATTGAGCGACTGTAGGGGGGGTACAAGATGACTTAAACAACATTTGCAGTTGTTGTGATGAATGTAGAAAAACGGAAGTTAGAGCAGATGAGTAGGGAAAACAAGCCCGTAATATTCGAATAGAGCGTTACCAGTATGCTGCTTGACACAGCTGCTTGGATTAAATATTTGAGAGTAACGCTGCAAAGCGATACGAAATTGAAGGCGTATGTAAGGATTGCAGTAGGGAAGATGAATGGCGGACTTCTGTTTATTGGGGGAAGTTCAGGAAAATGTGGGTCATCTGTACAGGAGATAGGGTATGTAACACTAATGCTGGTGTGTTTGGGATCCCCATGACCTCGGATGGTAGAAGTACATCGAAGCAATTCAGAGGTGGTCTGTTAGATCCTATAGCGGTAGGCTAGAAAAACCCGCAAGAACTACAGAGAAGTCTCGGGAATTCAAATGGGAACCCCTGGTGGGAAGGCGACATTCGTTTCGAGGAACACTATTGGCAAAATTGAGAGAATCGGCAGTTTAAGCTGACAGGAGAACCGATTCTATTGCTGTCAACAAACCTTACGCGTAAGGACAACGAGGGTAAGAAGAGAAATGAGGGCTCGTAAGGAGGTATACAGACAATCATTTTTTGGGCTCGCTCTGTTAGTGAATGGAACAGGGAAGTAAATGACTACTAGCGGTACAAGGTACCCTCCACCGCAGATGTAGGTACCGAATCTGTGGTGCAGCTGTCGTGTTTGACAGAGTAGCGAGGGAGTGGCAGTCCCATTCTTGTGACTACTAATAAAAAAGCTGTTTCGGAGTTAGGTATTGTGTGGAGGGTGACGTAAACTTCCGTCAACACATGACCAACGAAAACTCAGATTACTGCTTGCACAAAAAATATTGCATAAATGTGGGTTTGGTATCAGTTTTCCTATTATCTTCCAGATGAACAGAACCTGTTTACAGGAGCAGGTTTTTTGTGACGGTCTGCCCACACGACAATTTGCTGGTATCACCCTAAATAATTTGTCAGATCCTTCCATAACAGAACCTAGCACTAGTAGCACAGTGGTAAAAGCGTTCAGATGAGACAATTATCTGAGGGAGGTCAGCACTTTAAGCCTGCTGGTTGCAGGGGCGGGCTGCATTTGCGGAAAGCTGTGTTGACGTTCCATCACAGAATTAAGATTCAAAGTAAAGGTCAAGTTGGAAGATCAATTAGAAAACAGCTTAACTTTTTGTCAATGTAATGGACTTGTGCTGTTAAACTGTTCTGAAGACAGAACGGAAGTGATTATATCTTAGAAGTTAACCAAGTGCGTCCCACATAACCGTTAAAAAATAAAAATTAAAAAACCAAAATGTGTCTTATCTATGAATTTATTTCCATTACTGTACCATTTTACGTACTTGTACACAGAAATCGCTTGCAGAATAATTAACGTGCTAGAAACATAGAGTAACGGGCTTAAGTCATTACTTTTTCATAAGTGCTTATTTTTTATTTATTTTTTCGTTTCTGACTAAGCAAAGTGATCTTTTTGCGAAGCCAAGTTGTTTCTTTCATCGTGCCTTTGATTCTAAGTTCTCTGCACTCGTCATTCTGGATATCGACGTTACCTTTCAGAGACAAAATCGAAACAGTTTGTACGTCACAACTAAAGTGTGGCGGTCTCTCACGCCATGCTGTCATCCCGTGGTGGAAGATTGGTACACATCTTCTTCAGATCGAGAATTCAAATTTCATTCAATCACACGCCGTCCTCCTTCCTGCTGAAACTCCTGGGGTGTTTTGCGGCGGGTTTTAAGGTGAAATCCATTATACCCAGGACGACGTAATAGCCCAAAAGATTTTATTTATTGTGGAAGGAGCAAGTTGTTTCAACAATATCAGTTGAAATCGTACAGGTATCATCCTAGGTCCAGGTTGCTCTCCGCTCCTGACCGAGTTTAGTTGATTTTCTATTCCTAGATCACTTACGTAAATATGTGACAGTCAGGCATTTATTCGGGGATTGAAAAGAGACTTTGTTTTAAGAATTTTTGTACTGAAACAAATTCACAAGATCGAATTCTGAGTTTCGCTTTTTCTCCGTGATGTCAGGTTGCGAAGCATTTATAGGCACTGAGCAAATATACAAGTAACTTCTATCAGTTTACGTCCTTTAGTTGCGCTGTTCATCTAATTAAGTGGTTCATCAGTTGTGATAACTAAGTATATGATATTACGTACCTAATTTGCAAGTAATTAAGAATATACTACTGTCATTACGTTACTAGCACTGGTAATGCAAAATGAGCAACAGGACTTGTGCGTCGGGAATTGTCTGCCATTGTTTGCGAACACCAGTAAAACTTCCAGTTAAAGCATGTCACATGGAAACAAAACAGCAGCTGCCAGGTGGGATGCTACTACACTACCAACAGACAACAAGCAGTCAGGGAACTTGACGCTGCCGGTGAAAGATACATGGCAGGATGATTCATCGCTAAATCGTCCCACGTTAGAGTCCTCCAACGTTCAAGGATATTACAGAATAATGAAGACACGACACATTCAAAATAGCGCTCTGTTTCACGTTGTGTTCTTCAGAGAACGAAAATGCTTTGACTTTACTGTTATCATTCATCAACTGGCTTGTTTTTAAGTGTGTTTTACATCACGCCAAATTATTTACGGGTTAACTGATAACACAGCATCTCAGACAAGTTGAATTAGTGTGAAGGACCGGAACTAATGAACGACTCCAGCCCCCAACTTACCACTTATTTCTTTCTCGTCCTTCCCAACTTCACAGTTTCGCGACGATGTTCAAGTAAAAACAATATATTTGAAGCAAGCAAAATATTACAATTCAAAAAAATGGTTCAAATGGCTCTGAGCACTATGGGACTTAACTTCTGAGGTCATCAGTCCTCTAGAATTTAGAACTACTTCAGCCTAACTAACCTAATGACATCACAGACATCCATGCCCGAAGCAGAATTCCAACCTGCAACAGTAGCGATTGCGCGCCTAGAACCGCTCGGCCACCCCGGCCGGCTTTTACAATTCAAATCAGGTATTTGATAGTAATAAATCAATACATTTGAGTGAAGGATGTTATTCTCCCAGATACGTTCAGTCTCGTTGTGTGACATGTGTTTCAATTTCCATGACTGCAGTGGCATCAACTCCGTGCAGAGTAGCACGTTGTTTACTGTGCAGAGGATAAGTAGTACCCATGTCAGAATTTCTCGCACCCGTGTCGAATGCAGTAGAAACTGCTTTTGCTGGCTCACAGTCCACCTCAAATCTGTACGTGTAGAGGTACAGGCGACTTCAAACACTTCATCTGACTGGACGGAATGGATACGTTGATAATTCATTACTCATATTAGTGAGGAATGGCGTTCAAACCTCAATCCGAACATCCATAGCTCTGCTTTCCTGAACCATTTATGGAGATTTCCAGTGTGGTACCTTTGAAACGCCCACTGGTAAGTTGATAGCACATCCTTGGCCGTTTGGAGAGTGTGCTACATCGGTAGAGACTTGGATTGTGACGAAACGTTTACTTACAATTTCCATTTTCGCATCAACACCCTCAGATACAAGTCAGTATTTAAGGTAAAGAAGAGGAAAGGGAATGAAGTAGACAGTGGGCATTTATCAGACACTTTGTACCAACAACTGGTGAAAAAGGAAATTCTGAACCTAGCGGTATGTTTGCTAGGTTTTGGTTTTAATAGGCTCATGTCGCAGGCTTCATAGAATTCGTAAGCTATCGCAAAGACAGCGGATAAATGACACCAGATCAATATACAGAGTAAAGGGGCTAAGTCAAACACTCCAAATATGTTGTTTTGTCCGAAAACTGTTTTCAGCTCTCTGTGCAACTCTATCCTGTGCAAGCGTTATAATCTTCGAATAATGACTGAAACTTGCATCCTTTTGAATCTGTTTACTGAATGCAGAATGAAACAGTATACTACTGAGGTGCGGTTATCGCAGAGTTATAGCGCACAAGTGGCGTATTTCCTAATGTTCGCTAGTGATTTTTAACATTTATAGTCGTCGATATACGACATTGACTTTGTTTTTCGAATGGAGATACACACATTTTTCTGTGACTTTTGTAAGGAGCTCCTACGAAAATTCGATGTCAAAGCTAAGCGCCGCAAACCACAGTCCCCATTTCAGGACAAAAGGCTCCACAAACATTTTCCCTGTTACACTAAATTTAAGCAAACAAGTAATTCATGTATGGGTCCTCTCTTTACCTGTTCGCTTGAAGTCCAACATTCTGTCTTCTGCTTTTGCTGATAGGGCTATTCAGACATTCAGAATATATACGATAATCGAAAAAGTGAGTATCATTCATCGAGATGCCGTCAAAACATTAGAGTGAAACGTCCCCTTTGAATAATTATTACAAGACTGTGCTTAAACTGACACACAATATTTTTAGCGCAACGCAATCTGACTTTCAAAAATCCCTACAAAAGAATGCCCCTGACTAACATTACCCTTTACGTTTCACAAATCATTTACCTCACAAAAATCTTCGTTACTCAAGCTACTGCAATACAGCGAGCGCCACTACTGCCAGCTAAATAAAAGATTCAAACTACTGAAGGCACTAACTACTGATAGGCATAGTTAGCAAATGAAAGATTTTAATAGAGAACAAACAACGTATTTACCTTACTAGTCATAATATATATAGCAGTTCATGACACCAATTCATACAAATTTCAAAACTCCGCCATCTCTCTCCCCACGTCCAGCACTGCTGGCGGCTCACCTCCAACTGAGCAACGCTACGCGCTGTTAACATCCAGCTGCCGCTGCTCAACACTACAATGGCAGACAACAATGCAAACTAAACACAGACTGCGCACAGCACAGCCAGTGATTTTTCATACCGAGCGCTAAGCGGCGTTACCAATAAGAAAACCTGAACAGCCTACTTACAAGAGTAGCGGTGCGGTTGTAGGCTGAAGAGCATCCAGATCGTGACAAGCACTCACGACCTACTTTTGAAAATGTTATAAAAAGTTCTGGAAACGGCAACTGAAAAGAAGAAAATCTACGTTGACTCCAAGAATGGATAAAAAGAACCCTCTTAGTCCGTCGACGTTTGGTACGCGTTTTTCAAGATCTGCATTATTCGCCCGTGTTTCATTGATCGGAATCTAAATACACTCAAGTGTCTAGAGCCGCTATTATTTGCTACTGCCGCAGTTACTGGAAGACATCCCGCTGGCATAAGGCAGTGGCACCAACATGGCGGAACGCCCTAACGCGAGGACACCTTACCAACCATATGGCGAGCATGGGTGCACGTTACAGTCTTCCACGGCTGTCCGTGGTGATCGCGCACTTTATTAAAAACCATAACCCTCCTGCCCCCCTCTTTACAACGACCATGGGAACGTCATAAATCGCAGATACTTCTGTGTAACTTTTGGCTTTGAATAGAAGTCTTTCCTGTTTATCGCATTGCATATTTTTTTCAGTTACCTTCTGCACTAAACCATACCAGTTCGTTCTATGTATGGTCGAAGTTTCATAGAGCTATATTACTTGTAGGAACAATTTATGAGGAATTTACTTTTGTCCTCAAAATAGCACTCCAGTGTATATTCGTGCCTTCTTCTTTCCGATTTGCAGTTCTTGTATTAGAAAAGACATTTCATTGTTTGTGCTGCAGGAGCACATACCAAGGATGAAGGTCCCATGATGGTTGAAGATCTGACTAATCGACGGGGTCCGGCGGCATCGAGTCGCCTGTGCTGGTTTCATATATAAAAATTTTCTTTTACGTTCGCGTTAAATACTTGATGAATCTAACATTCTATAATCTCCTGTAGTGTCTCGAGACCGTTTTAACATCGTGAATTTGAATTTTACTACCCTTTTAAGTTTTAGTGAGTTCGGCAGAAAAAAAATAATCGGCGATCGGGTTCAGGAGAGATTTTCGCAAATTCGACCTGACCTGCCAACTACTAATCTAAAGGTGAATTAATTTTGGCGGTTGTCTCATCAGAACTTTTTTATCTCTGCAGAAGTTTTTATTGGCTGAAGTGTCTGTCACATTCTCTAAAATAACAGCGGCAAATTATAATGTGGGCAGCCCATCACAAGACACCAGCGTCCTACAGGCAGATGCAGTTAATTTGCTAGAGATAACAAGAAAACTGCTCCCTCTTTTCTACGTAAGCATTGAGTTGGTTTTCTCTTTGCCATATGTCAGCAGTGGTTATAATTACTCTCCCTTATTCGAACATGATACCAGTTGCCACATAATATGTGTCCCTTGTTTACAGCTTTCTTATTTGCCGCGAGAGAAGTTCAGCAGCCCCTCATTACTCTGGCCGCTGCACTCGCTCTCAGCTCTGGAAGACACGTCTCCCTTATCACCTGGCGGGATCAGAGAGGAGGTGCGCCCAAGAGATTCAAGAGATAACGAGCTGACGCCGTCTCCGCCGCTAATGGGAACATTCGTCTTTCGTCGCCCCCCGTGTTACAGAATGCTGTTCCATCAAATTCTTGTTTTCACCAGAGCCGTAATTGGTAAAGGTGACAACACTACGCGTACCGCTGAATTCTGTTCAACATGGCCGCACGGAGTGGCCCCGTGGTTTAAGGTGCCATGTCACGGATTGCGTGTCCTCTCCTACGGGAGGGTTGAGTCCTCCCTCGGGCAGGGATGTGTGTGCTCTTCTAAGCAAAAGTTAAAGCAGTGTGTAACTCTAGGGAACGATGACCTGGGTTGTTTGGTCCCTTAGGAATGCACACATCTGAACTTTTTTTGTTCAACATGGTGTCACAGCACTCTATGGGCAAGCATTCAGTTTGTTTCACAACTGTACAATACTGGTATTTTCCGCCGTTTCGAGTAGTTTTAGTGGGTTCCGCTATATTTTAAGTTCTATCCGCTGATAAAAAAATCGAGTTGTTGCTTTTTGTTTCTCAAGGAAAATTTCCCAAAGGTTTCCTGTCGGTCTCAAGTAGTTTTTTCTACAGTAACAAATAAAGGGAAATTTGCTTATGACAGAATGGTAAAAATAATTCACTTGTGCGATATCAGTCCTTGATTGCAATTACGCTACGCCACATTGTGTCTGACATGGGTGATGATGTTTGGTTCGTTTGGCGCTCAGCTGCGCGGTCATCAGCGTCCTACCAATTCCCAACCTTTGCTCAGTCCAGTCTCGCAATTTTCTTGAATGAAGATGAAATGATCAGGACAACACAAACACCCAGTCATTTCAAGGCAGATGAAAATCCCTGACTCCACTGGGAATCGAACCCGAGTCTGACATGGAATGAAAGTGGAGAGTGGAATTTTTTAGGGGTTCGCAATAAAATGAATGATCCCTGAAAGTATTGTAACTACCAAACAGCGATAGAGATTTCTCGGAGAATGTACGAAACACTGACATTCCAAGTGGACTACGTCATGTTCACGTGGACTAGCTTTATGTGTTGGCCATGCTAGTTGTGGCGTCATCTGGCCGAATTTTCTTTATTGTTTCATTTGGGTGTCCTTTCAGTTTACAATCAGCAGTATTGTAAACGAATTCGATCACCAAGCTACATCTGAATCCTAACATCCTGTACATTGAATCACATGTTCTTTCGCCCCATCGTCTTTTGTTTTTATTCATATTGTCACTCAGATGTTCTTTATTTTCAAGAATCTCCAGAATATCATATTGTCACAGATTTTAGTTTATTGTTTTTTGTTGACATTCACTTTTGTTGTAAAATTGGGAAGACTGATGATAATTAATACGAAATCACATTAAAATGCATTCACAACCAGTTTCGAA
This sequence comes from Schistocerca gregaria, assembly GCF_023897955.1. Classification (NCBI taxonomy): domain Eukaryota; kingdom Metazoa; phylum Arthropoda; class Insecta; order Orthoptera; family Acrididae; genus Schistocerca; species Schistocerca gregaria. The sequence continues at coordinate 103,124,799 of NC_064920.1, forward strand.
TTCTTCTAGTAAAATTACCTTGTTACGGATACACAAACTGTTGTGAGGAACAGATACGCTATTCCGCATATCCAGCACCCTCTATTTGGCATCATATCTGTGAACGAAAATTCTCTGTTGAAATCATTCACCTCTAAAGGATCTGTGTCCTAATTGTTACTGGATTGTGCTTGTTGTTTGACATAAGTAGGCGCCAATTGTAAGTTCACGGATCAACCTATACATGACGATATTTTGCCGTTATCTCTGTCTGTTCGTCCATGCATTTTGTTTGTCAATAGAAAGTACAACCTGAGCGACAGCAAGGAGCACATACTCACGCTACATGGTAAACAGTAACAACTGCCTGTCATCCATTGCTGCCACTTCAAAAGCAACATCACAATATTTTTACCTCAGGCCGATATAAAGTGACCACCATTCGATATCAACGCAGCTGTGATCGTATATGCACCACAGGCAAAACACGAACGCTCGCGTGATGGAATACGATGCACATGGTGAAAACGGAAAACCGAAGTGCATTAAATATAATGTAACCGGCGGTGAAAGTGTTAGCGTAAGGCTGGTGCGCGAATGAAATTCGTTTCTCTTCTTCTTTATTGTTACAGGCTTATAGATAGTTATACACTATCACAGCAACGCACAGGACGAAACAATAACACTAGAACATCTTACATTAAATAATGCATATCCAGTTTGTATCGTATGATTCAAAATCAATATGTTGTTTCGGCTACTGTGGGAGTCAGCACCGACTCATACTAGGAAGGAGAGAAGTTGCTATGGAATCCCAAATAATGTGCACATAACACTTGTATATTAAAAGAACACTTTATTTCTAAAAAAGGAATGAAACGTAGCTTAACTTCTCGTTCTGAGGTGCATCCTGTGCCTCCTACATGCAGTTACACTTACACACTATGACTACTCACGGAACGTCTTCCTATCACTCAGTACTGATGCTCTTGAAGGCTGCGACCGAGCTGGGCCCGACCAGCGATGGGCGGCTGGTTAAGTCAGCGCTGACAGGGGCCACTGAACTTTTCTCTAACTGGGGGTGTGGCGCTGCCCGCTCTTTCCAGTGGCCCGCGGGCCTGCGCTGGTGGGTGTGCGGTCGATGCTTTAGGATTTCACAGAAAATATCTTTTGGATTTCACTACAGGACGACTAGATCATGTGTAATTTCATTTGGGTGGTACGGGAGCTCTGGGCCCTCTCTTTCCCCACGTCTTTGTCTCACATATTCGTGAAACTCACCTGTTTATTCCAGTAAGTGAGGAGAGACTTTGTAACTTCCTTTACAGGATAGTTCTAATCTAACCTAACCACCTTGATCTTCCCAAAACTAATGAGATATATCGTGTAGTTACCGAGCTGTTGGCTGATGTTGTCGGGCAACTGCTAGCAATGACGTCTGGCGACCATTATAAGTGCCACTGTCAACGCCTCGTTCGTCTCCGGCTAAAATGTTCAGACATAACAATTCGCGTCTTGAGTATTCCTTGAAGCCTTACTATACTGTCTACGTTATCGGCTTATCCGTTCTAGAAGTCAAGGTGTACAGTTTTCGCTGTTTCCATTTTGTGGTTCTTGAGACATATGTGAATGGGAGTGTTGCAAAAACATAAAGCCGAGACGAATGTTTGACAGCTGAGTTTGTGGTGTTGACTAGCGCCAGTGGGGTGTAGAATTCCGACTCAGGCTGTGCGCCCCTCAGGCAGGCAGTGCGTGGGTGGGACGTCGGCGCCTGCTGCTACTGGTCGGCCGCACGGCCAATGGCGGCGCCCTTTGTCTGACGTCACAGCCGTCCACGCGGTGACCTGGCTCTCTCCAGCGCTGCCCTGTAGCCGTGTAGCTGCCCCAGTGGTCTGCAAAAGGCTGCTGTGTGCAAGGGAGAGAGGGAATACACTTCGTACACCTTGGCGGAAGTTCCCGAAGGTGACCGATGTAATTACAGCTGACTGCGCACTTTCCCACGGCCACGCGGATGCCACTCACTCGCTCTCACTCGCCCATAGGCTACGAATTTGCGTTGTGCACATGCGTGATGTCCTTCTATACCACCAGAGTAGGGAAACTTTATTGGAATGATGAATAACAAACATAGATAAAAACTATTTTTCTTTATTCGCGAATAACACATAAAATATTTATTCGGCCCTTTATTCATTTACACAATAAAAACAGTTATTCGTCATCTGTGAGCAATTAGCCTTACAAATAACTGATAAATGTGAAATATAGTGACGTGTATTGCTCAAATTCTTTGTCATTTGTTGAACTAACGAACTATCTATCGCTTTTAAATTAGTTTTCAGAACAAGTATTCTTCCAAACATCTCATCAGAAAGCTTATTTGGTTTTCCCCGATTTACAATTGTCACTTACTAAAGAAGGTACGTTCTGCACATCTAAGAAGAATACTGGTGACTTACATCTCCCGAAATGGTCTTCATCTCAGGATAAAGACTGAAGACTTTTCAATCAATCATTTGCAGCATTAATTTAGATATCATTAGTTCTGCTGTAGTGTTTGGCAAATAAGTCTACTGTGTTACCACGTCAACTTCAGGTCCCAGATAACGATGGAAATAAATTTTGTTTTTACATCATAACATCATTCGAAACTCGTGACTCTGTCTTCGACATTTCTTTGGCTATTATAATTACGTCATCCTTGCGGCCGCAATACTTGTGAACTACTTGTTTTTAAAACGTCGGTAAAGTATTGGCGCAATAATTTCACTTGGTGTAGAAAGGTGAAAAACTTCTTCCAATCATCTCTTGACACTTTCTCGATTAAAAATTGTCAATGTACTACAATATTACGAACACGTTTTATGTACTCAAACCCAGAGTCTCTTCTGAAATTTTTCAACATCAACGCTTTACGTAACTGCACAGACGCATATAAGTTTGGAAATCTGTTCAATCCTCAGACCCAAAACTTGCTCAGAGTTAAACCTAAAACACTTTCGGAAGACTCTGAATGTACAGCACCACTCCAAAAATGTTAAGAAGACTTTACATTCGAGGTCTGTCGATGTCAGCAACCACTGAGTTATTTTGTTCACTCACATTGCTACGCTACGAATACGAATTATGTAATTAGGCTATAACAAAGAAAATTCCACAACCGGTTGCGTAAGCAACATTGGTACAATGGAGGAAAGTGTCGCAGCAGATTAAGGGTTTTTGCTGGCTGCATTCTCCGTGTTGGTTACTTAGACAGGGCAGTTCCATAGTTACCAGCAGGGGACAGGGGAGGGGAAGAACTTGCAGGTGCAGAGCATTTTTGTGTTGCATTTGCTACACTGTAAAGCAAGTAAGGTTGTGTTCAACCTTAAGGTTGCTTTGGGCACTGCAACGCTTCTGTAGGCATCATGTATGTCCTTGCCTACCTCCGACCTTTGAATCGACTTAAAAAGCCAGCTAAATGGGGACCTACAGCTCAACATGCTCTCCAAAACACAGTGGTACTCAAATTGACGTTTCTCCCTTTGTTAGAGGTGAATGAAACGACAAGCAACAGGCAAAAAATCTTAGGACCAACATAGAGTCGTACCCCAAAACCTTAACTTTGTTATCTAGAACAAATCCTACTTTTTTTTAATGGAGCTGTATGGTTCGAGTGACGTTTTAAAGTTTCAAACATTTTTTGACGCTTATATGCACACTGAGGCAAGGAATGAAAATTTATACCAAGTTCATGATTCGAACCCAGGTATCTTTCTTACTAGGTAGACGCATTAACCACTAGGCCACTCTGACAAAGTGGCTTTGCGTAATCAAATGCACTACTCTCCTAGTAATAGTTGCTTCGGTGTTTGTATATGCATCATAGAAGTTAGAGACTTGAAAATTTCTGTGGAACCACTTGATTAAAGCAGCAATGCTCAGGTTTCAGACTGGAGCCCCTGCTTCTTTCCATGCTTTGGTGCTACTCCAATACAGTTGGAGAGGCTCTCCAGTGCTGTTCACGTTTGGCGAAATACCAAGTGGGCTGAGGCGTGAATGGGAGTTAGAATTTAAAAGGGAGGCGAGCTGCGGTAGTCCATGTAATTCTGCAAAGCCACTGTGCCAGGGTGGCGTAGTGGTTCGCGCATCTGCCCAGTGAGCAGGAGACATCAGTTCGAATCTTGGCCTTGGTACAAATTTTCATTCATCGCGCAGACAGCATATGGCATAAAACATACTCATTTTATTTTATTTTATTTTATTTTTTTTTTTTTTTTTTTTTTTTTTTTTTTTTTTTTTTTTTGCTCCTGTGGATCCTCCTTGCCCTCATGATGTGTCATGCTGTGCTATCTTCTCCAGCTTTACGAATTACAATAGCTTTCCTTGGGGCTGACTTAGCCACAGAGGCACGTTTGGTACAAACCATTAAAAAGTTATTTATCAAACAAACTTCTCTGAGGCAAAGTACCAAACACTAGTAATAAAATGCCGTACAATAAATGGGCAAGCAAAATGTGATGGCATGTTGTGTTATTTGTTATTTGAATTACGAGTAATAAATAACAAACAATGACTTGTATTCACAGAGAACATTTGATTAGGGAATTAATTTATTGGAATAATCTATTTATTCGGATAATTCTGATAACTATCCAGATTATACTCAGATAATACCAATCTCTGCTTACTATCAAACATTCCTTTCAGTGCTGTTAATATTATCAAATTTAACGAGTCCTTATAATTCACTTGCCCACTTTACTCAAGGGACCTTGCAATTCTGAAGGATTAAAGTGTGTATATGAACGAAGTTGACATTTATAATCAGTTGTCACTCTCCTCAACATAGACCTGTTTCATTTGTTGTGTCGAAAATGTCACAATGTCAGTGCTGTTGTAGCTGGAGACTAAATGCAAGCATTCTCTCATTAGCTGTTCATTCATGGGAATTTGCAGTTTGACAACTAAATCAACGACCTTCAGTAACACTCGGTATTCGATTATCAATTTAATGTTCGCTTTACATGATCATACTCAGTCTGGGCTAATGTTTGGCGAGTCTCAGGTACACAGTGTGCAGGTCGTCTTAATGTTCTCTTCATGAGTCTGTATTGCGTGGAGAAATTAAGTACCGTTTGGACACAAAAGAATATTTACGCTAGCTTGACATAATGTTTGATGGTTGAGTTTCATTTAGCAGTTATTTCTACAGGAAGTTGAGATTAACCACTGAACAGCATCTGTTTCAGAATATTCATGTGAATTTCCTTTCCTTCGCAATTTCTGCAAACACCAATACTGGATTTGAAACTAATGACACTTTCAGTGCGCCACATGCTGTTTGACATTCTGCTAACAACGTAATATCAATTCCATTTCTCAACGATCGATTCAAGGTTTCCACAATCCGCATGAAATTATTAATTAATATGTAATAATAATCGCACAAACCCAGAAAGAGATCCAGTTGATTTGTGGTCTGTAGCACTGCAAAGTTCTGGATTCCCTCTGTCAGGTGCTAATCACTTGCACAAAGTAGTTTACCTGCATTTCTGCAAAAAGACACTTGCCTATGCTAAGCGTTAGACGTGCATATCGCTGCCTGCTGAAAACGTCTTCCAAACATTTCATATGCTCTAGAATATTCTTCTACAATACTGCAATATCGTCCACGTACACCATGCAAGTTTCAGCTTTCAACCACATATAACGCATTCTAATAACCTCCGGAATGTGGCTGTCATGTTTTTCAGCCCAAACCGAATTTGTTTGTACTGTTAATGTTTCCGTGGAACCGTGAAAGCCGTCTTCGTTGTTTCTTCTGGGACCACTTACATCTGGCAATTCCCACTACTTAGATTCATTCTGGCATTATGTTTGTCGAGAAAACCTAGCCCAAGAACTGCTGAATACCGTAAATCCATTTATGGCAATACATCCACTACTCTTGAAAATCTCCAGTTTCGATACTGAAACTGAGCCGTGCCGTACCCAAGGACTCGTCTTTGCTATCAGCCACTTCATGCAGTGTGCAGGTGAGGACTTGAGTCTGCTCCAGTCTACAACGTCCAGACTGACGACTGAATCTGTGCACCTGTGTCAACAAGAAATTATTTACGTCCCATTTCTTTTACACAGCCTGATGAGAAGCAGTCAATCAGTGTACATTTTTCTGCGGTGTTACATTCTATTGGAAATGCCTTCCAGTGGTTGAAGCACTCTTGTTTGTATCTAAAGCCTGCTTCTGCGCACGTTGTTTTCCATTTCTATGCTTCCCACAGTCTTGTAATCCAAATGCATTCTAGTAGCACTGTTGATCTCCTCTAACTGCATCATGACCCTAAGAGCCACCATTAAATCCCCAAGATTATCCATCCTTGACCTCTGTGACATTTCTGTGGAGATACCATGTAGAAAGCGTCGAAGACCTATTCTCACCTTCCTGCAGCAAGACTATCCACTTTCACATTCTACCACAGTATCAGCTGGTGTGTCAGTGCATTGTCCTCCAGAATCTACCTGAAAAATTTTCTACCGATTTGTTTCATTTGTGAGAACTGGGACCATCTGTAGGGAACGAAGCAGGGAATGAGGGATCAGCGAGGCGCAGCTTCGATGTATCCCATCCTATCCCGGCACGTCCGGAGGCCATCGAGGGGCAGCAGTGGATGCCTGAGGGATCTGGACAAAGATCTATCTCGAAAGTGGCGGCAGGGAGTGCTCAATTGACTGGAATTCATGGAATATCGATGCATGCTCCACCCGCTCCAGTCAGCCGGACGCAGAGCTGGCGAGGGTGCGGCAATAAATACTTGCACGGTGGGTGGGAAATAATGGGACGGCAGCACGCGTCCCGGCGTGGAACACTCGCCGCCGCCAGACAGACGTCATGGGCGCGCGAGAACAAGACGTCTGCCAGAGTGGGGCTGTGACGTCGCCACTGCCCACCACGTGATTGGAGGTCGGGCACGGAGCGGCTGCGCCTCTCTCTGCGAGTAACACAAACCCATTCACTGTACAAACTATCCTCCCAAGTTTGTTACGAGGATGCATCAATTATTGGGGCGGTGCCGACTTTTTTTCTGTTTTGTAGCATTTGCGTTTTTTTAACTTTATCAGTAACGTGACTGGTTCAAAAAAGCCCGTTTCGATTTCGGATGTTGTGTTAGTGTCTTCATCTACGTGTAGCACTTTTATTATCTTCAACACTTGTTGACTGTATTCCAACTCTCTTCCACTAAAATTTTTGTCCTTTGCTACTATCTTTACGTCCCGTAATCCCTAAGCACATTTTCCGTTACTCTACCACTGTTACCAAATATTTACCAGCTAGGACTCACAGAGGAGGCACAAAAGATCCAATGAAGAAATGCACCTTTCGTCACGGGATAGTTTAGTCGGCGCGAGGGCGTTACACAGACGCGGAACAAACTCCACTGGCAGACGCTACAAGAGAGATGTTGTTCATCATGGAGAGTTCTGCTATTGAAATTTAGGGAGGTCCGTGAAGAGTCCGGCAAACATGTTACTTCCTCCCGTATACATCTTGTGAAATGACCATGGCAAGAATATTCTAGAAATTAGAGCTAATACGACAGCGTACCGACAATCGTACGATAAATATCCTCCGCCACTTACCATCACGTACCTTGCATATTAATGATGTAGATGCATATGTACATAGTACACGAGATTCTAAGAAAGACGCTGATTGCAACATAACAAATTACTAAATTGTTCACTTGAAGATGTCTTGTAGGAAACAAACTTACGCTAAAACTCAATTTTCAGTTTCTAACACACAATGGAACTAAAACTGACATTTTGATTACCAAAATGGGCATATGATTAATTAGTCTAAACAGTCGAAATTGAGCTGTTCAGGCAGATGATAAGGTGTCATAGCAAGCCCACTTTCAATGTCTTGTTCAAAAACGTCGGGCTGCTGTATTTTCCTACGGAACAGAATCGGAAATAATTGATAGCCTAATTAGTCTACTTGGTTTATATTCATTACCTTATGACATACGACGTTATTCTGGTATTACTTTTCCCATTCTTAAAGAGTATTTTTGGCTCAAATAGAGCAGTTCGGCCAAAGTGTGGCGTAAGATCGCGAAAATCTTGTCTACCCCTGCTCTAGGCTCTGGGAATTCTGAGACTGGCCATTCTATATATATTTTCCTGTATGTCAAGTGTTTTCAACAACATAAGCTTATTCCAGAGCGTTAGCAGCCTTCGCTCACGTAATATGAGCGAGAAATGCCATCTGCATTTCTGTCACACTTCTTTGATTCTTGTGCAGAGCAGCGTGCAGTGCTTCCCATTTTCAATAAGCTGTCACAAGAACTTTAAAAATGTCTCTGATGTAATCTACGTACTTTCCCGATTTTTCATGGCTCACCTCCTTTACTCTGTCGGAAAGGTCCTGGATAAAAATTAAGTAGATCCCTATATTGTTACTTTTTATTACGCTAGATATTACTCAGGAGCTCGTGTATTATTAACGTTCCTGATGTTAATTTGATGTACTGATTTGTTCCATGAGCATGGAGATTTGTACCTCCGTTTGGTGCTGCGGAACTAGAGGTGTATAATAAAATAAAAATAATCAAGTGACAGCATTAATTTAACGTAGATGAAGATTCGACTTGACTAGTCGATTTTAAGGTTTCTATCCAGTTTTTCTTCCTGTTTTAATGTTTATTTCTTTTGTTTCTTTCTTTCGGGCGTCGTGGCGTTATCAACAATACAGGGTCTCTTCAACGGCCCACGCCGTAGCTTAGCAACGGTTTGAAACGAGCTGAATGGCGAGCAAGACGACTGTTCGTGTCTCCATTTAGTCTTAAAGGAACTGTGAAACGCGGTAAGAGCAAGGGGAAGTGACAGCAGATTCTGGTGAGCCAGCAAATAGCAACTTATTTCTGCCAAAGAAACAGTCATCGAATCGATTGCAACTTTGTGCGGATGCATAACATTATTTGTCGCATTCGTGTATGTTTAATGAATCAGTAATTTAATTCTGCAAATTACTCGTCCAACTGTTTATAACTGTTTGTTTGAGGCAGTAGAAAAAACATTGAGTTTGTGAATCTTGTAACTGCAGGAAGACCGCACTACTACAAATTATAGATCTTCCCTCGAAACTGTGCCAAGTGGCGGCCGTATTTGCTCGCTTAGGTAATGATCGATAAGGTTAGTACAGCTGTATGTGGTCTAGAAACACACGACTTCCATGGAACATCGGTAAGAAATAATACATGTTACAATAACTTTTGGTCTCGTTTATAGATTAATTTCAGGTCGTGTTAATTTTAGTGTCCGATCCCACCTATCAGCTTTGACCGGTAACGTCCTGTGTGACATCATGAGTTAACGATGCGAAGGATGTAAGAGTACGGACGTAGGTCGTAAGTAGGCTGTTATTAAATGTTATTTGTGGTTGCCTTAGTAACCGACGTAAACCACAGCCTAACATACACGGCCGTGACAACACTACTGCGGAAATGGTTATCATGTGACAGTTGTAACTAAACTAGCGCTCCTAGCGACGAGAAAGCAGCCGTGAGATTAACGTTTGTTTTCAATTATTTTTCTACTTAATTTACGAAATAGGTACATTATTACTATATTTTAGCGTTCCAAGCGTTAGTAAAATTATCGAGAGACATGAATAGTAATGAAATAAATGTGAAAACAGCAGAATCTCATTTTATTCTGAGCCATAAGCTGCAATTTATTCTGTGAAGAAATAGTTTCGAGGATAGTTTCGAGTATGCGTATAATAGCACCTTATACTGCTGAAATCAAGATAAAATAAACTCGTGTCTCATGCGTTCGGACCATATACTTGTTATTTTCTGTTATTATTATAGGCGCTATCCCAGACACGCAATAATTTTGTATTAGGTCTAACGATTCGCACGTGACGCTTCTTGCTTTTTGTGGCTAAGATGTATCAACTGTATTGAACTTGAGTTCTTCTGTATTGCGAAATATTTTATTACTTTCAATGTAATATTATCTCGTCTGTGTGGTCTTTCCTTTCGCTGCAGTTGTGATAGCTTATTTCATACGTTAAATAATGCAGATAGTGCATTCCATACAAGTTTCCTACGCCCCATATCCTGTGATTTGACTCGAAGTGGAGTGAAGAAGACTTCAGTTGTTGAGAAATACGAGTCGTCTTCCTGCAAATGTGAGGTCTTCCAATATAAACAAGCCCTTTTCTTGTTCTTAAAAGAAATCAACGTCCTTCAGTTAATATTTGCAGGTTCTAGAGAATTGTAAATAAACTGTTCTGTGGTGTACCGTTTCGTACCTCTCAGGATAATTACGAAACTAAAGAAAAACAAATGCGGTGCCATTTTATAGCTATTCTCGATTTTTGTGGTATTAAATAAGCTCCCATTTAAAAACTATATTCCAAATAAATACAGACGTACTATACACAACAATGCAGTGTCGTATCCAGAAGTGTAACTTGCTGACCGCTTGGAGCGTTGCTGTCATAAATTATTTTTTTGACTTGTCATTAAGTATGTTTCGTTATTTCTTTTGCGATTCAACATTTCGCATCTTGTCCCTGTACTTCAGCTGTATAGGTGAGTCTAGTTGTCGATTCCAAGATTTTTTTATTTTCGTGTTTTTGCGGTACCATAGGAGCGAGACCAAAAAGTTAAATCCTTACATAATTCACATCCAATAAAAATCACGAAAAGTAACGAAACTTAAAACTGACAGAGTAATACCATGCATGACATTTTTCCATGAATGTGCTATAGGCACCTAATGCCACAACAGTAAAACAGAATGTAACACCAGAAACAAGAACCCTATAAAGAACACTGCAAACACATCATTTCAAAACTTGGAAAATAATAAATCTTGGAATCGTTAACTAGAATTCACCTTTATAGGTCAATAGGTCGATTATGGTTAACGAGTCCTATATCTGATATCTTTTCGTGAATTTTCGTTACTTGTGTTGTGTTTTCTCTATCTGGAAATCTTCCCACGAAAAGAACACCATATAGATTTCGAATTTGGGATGTGGGGCCGAACACATCTTACTGTATTTAGGTGTGAACTTACGGCTTACCGGTCGCTGTGGTCGAGCGGTTCTAGGCGCTTCAGCCCAGAACCACGTGGCTGCTACGGTCGCAGGTTCGAATCCTGCCTCGTGGATGGATGTGTGTGATGTCCTTCGGTTAGTTAGGTTTAAGTAGTTCTAAGTTCAAGGGGACTGATAACCTCAGATGTTAAGTCCCATATTGCTTAGAGGCGTTTCAACCATTTGAACTTAGATCTTTTTAAGAGCCTTAATTTTACATTCAACTATTTGAAGTCAAATTTACAGATCCAAATACATAATGTAGAATCAGATTTTTTGGCTTTTCCTCTTTCAGCAGGGAGACCGGTATCTACAAATAGATCCACCATTTATAGACCATTAGCGTCCACTAAAAAGATTCATTTCGATTTCTGATTTGAAATGTGGGATCGGAACGCATCTTACTATATTTTCTGAGTAGCTACATCTATTTTAAGTGTTTGAAATTACTGTCACCTTTTTGAAGTCAGATTTACACATCCATGTACGAAGTGTTGTAACAGATTCTTTGTTCTTTCGTCTCTCTGCAGTTTGACGGGCATCTGCGAATGGACCCACAAACTCTGCTACTTGCAGAGCATGGTCGCCCACAAGAGAAACACCATATCGATTTCGAAATTGGAACGTGGGGACCGAACACATGTTACTATCTTTTGGGAGAAAAAATGGCTCTGAGCACTATGGGACGTAACATCTGAGGTCATCAGTCCCCTAGAACTTAGAACTACTTAAACCTAACTAACCCAAGGACATCACACACATCCATGCTCGAGGCAGGATTCGAACCTGCGATTGTAGCAGCAGGGTGGTTCCGGACTGAAGGGCCTAAAAGCGCTCTACCACAGAGGCCGGCTATCTGTTGTGTGTAACCAGTATGCTAACTCCAGCAGTCGTTTTTGGTTTCTAGTTTCATGTCGAGGGAATCAGTTTTCCCGAGTAACCATCCTTCGCCATGTCTTGTTGAGCGCGATATCTGTCTGAAATTTTCTTTGTTAAAAAAACTAACTAGAATGAATAGCTCTTGGGAGAACACAAGTGGGATTTACAGGTGTGAAAGTGTGCCCAATAAGAGTGTAAGACACCTTATTGGTGCAACTGGAGTACGTTGTCCACAAGGGAAAGTTGCACAAGAAACATGGAGCCGTATGCTCCGCCATGATACATTTTTCACGAGCACTGCAGTCACCTTCTGCTACACAGTACTTCCATTGTGTCACATCTAAGCTGGACTTGCGTTTTGTGTGAGTGGTAATCAAGCTGCATGCACAACAATATTCGTGGTCATCCTAAATAAATGGAGGTACTACAATAATGGTCACTTGCACAAGGCCACCGCCGATTACCATTCACATATGTACTTACGACATTGCACTGTGTGAGTTGCGGTGCAAAATTTCTTCGGACATGTAGGTACTGCAATATCATTTTCACCCGCCGACACCGTGCAAGCGACTTGCAACTAAAATCCTATTTCCTGTACAGGAATATACATAACCAGTGTACGTACGGGTACTGATGGTGGACACATGGCTGATGACATAGGGGAGTTTGGGTCTGGCGGTGAGTCGTGTTCGGATAGCCAAATGGTAAGGTGACCTATCGAGATGAGCGGAAAATACGTGTCGAAGTCCCGGTTCGGTATATATTTTCACTGTCATCATTCCATTGCACACCTGATGGCAGTCGATATCCGCAACTGCGACTATATTTCATGTACTGGCATATTCGTCCAACGCAAGTTTGGGTCCCATCTCTTGTGACTCTATTGTTGTTGTTGTTGTGGTCTTCAGTCCTGAGACTGGTTTGATGCAGCTCTCCATGCTACTCTATCCTGTGCAAGCTTCTTCATCTCCCAGTACCTACTACAACCTACATCCTTCTGAATCTGCTTAGTGTACTCATCTCTCGGTCTCCCTCTACGATTTTTACCCTCCACACTGCCCTCCAATGCTAAATTTGTGATCCCTTGATGCCTCAAAACATGTCCTACCAACCGATCCCTTCTTCTAGTCAAGTTGTGCCACAAACTTCTCTTCTCCCCAATCCTATTCAATACCTCCTCATTAGTTACGTGATCTATCCACCTTATCTTCCGTATTCTTCTGTAGCACCACATTTCGAAAGCTTCTATTCTCTTCTTGTCCAAACTAGTTATCGTCCATGTTTCACTTCCATACATGGCTACACTCCAAACAAATATTTTCAGAAATGACTTCCTGACACTTAAATCTATATTCGATGTTAACAAATTTCTCTTCTTCAGAAACGCTTTTCTGGTCATTGCCAGTCTACATTTTATATCCTCTCTACTTCGACCATCATCAGTTATTATCGACTGCCTATTCATCGCCGATCTCCCTTAACACGTTTACCGCCGCACGCTCAGTGACCCATGATCCAGCGTCAGGTCAGGCCAGCCACACAACATTAAGCGAGCGGTTCTGCTGTGGCCGCCGAAGGCGACATGGCAGTCAACGTGCTAAGAGCCCCACACCAGCACCAAACGACCGACCGACCATTTCCTTGTGCTGTTTACACACGTCTCGACCGACTTCACTTAGCGATTGTGGAGCCTCCTTGTCACATTGAGAACGAACTGAGAAAATAACAATCTGGTTAACCATTTCGAGTACTTTGTTTCCCTCGCACATAGAGAACTGTGATGGTTCTGTACTTGGCTGTCGGGTGGTCATACTCGACCGAGCATCCAAAGAGAAAAACTGCTGGAACGGTTGGCCAAGACGCCTGCACATGTCCAGCATGTCGGTCTGCCGGTTGGTGCATGTGTAAGGCCCTTTGTATTTACCCTGCTGCATCGATGATTGGTGGATTGCAACGAATCAGCAGCCATCTATGGGAGACGGTGTTTTCCCGCTGCCTGTCACGGGTGGGAATCGTTAGTCGCGCAACGTTCGCGTCTGTTTGTATTGTGCTGCCGCCAGGAAGTTTGCTGTTCGTCCTCGTAAGTGTAGGCTTGTCCGTAATTTTGCGTTCCACATTCCTACTGCGATTCACTAAAGCGGCTGTGTGTGTCATGGCGCTACAAAAGTGTCACAGTGTATGTGGTTTCCTAGCATCTGCTGATTTACGGCGCTGTCAGACTATTACGTAGCGCCTATGTTGTCACGCGTGTGCTTTTTGTGAAAACTGGCCAGAGCAGTGTTTAGATGGCCGCCCTATCAGTAAGCTATGTTACGTGCCTGTCGTGTGTGGGCCAGCTGGGATACCATCGGCAGAGCCTCGCAGATGTCAGACCCTGCGACTGCTGTGGGAGATGATATGATGTATACCTGGCGGAGCACCCCCGGCTCTGTAACCTTCACATGTGGTATGCGATTCATCATTTGTCTTGAATATCTTATTCCTGCATTTGAATTATGTTTCCCCATCGTTGCATAGAGCTGAGACTGTACCGGCTGATAAGAAAATATGCCTCGGACTGGTCCAACTCTCATTCCGCCTATTACTAATATGTTATCTGCTAATAATTCGGTATGTAACGTAGTGTGTACACTACTTGTACGTAACTTGACACAGAAAATGGCACACACACTTTTTGTACAACTCGACTTGGCCTGTTACGGTAGCTACAAACAACTTTTCCACCACACACTGTAAAATGCCACAACGTGCCCCAGATCGGTTGGGGGTAATGGTTGTCGGTTTAGTTGGGTGGCTGGGGGAGGGGGGTCTTGTTTTATGATTATGTTGGAGAGGACCTATTTTGTTGCAGCTCTACTTGAGTTGTAATGTGTGACTGAGTTTCGTTTCGTTTATTTTGTGGTTCTTATTTGTTGGCGGTTTTCTTTTTTTTGGGGGGGGGGGTGTTTCGTAGGTTGTGGGTAGTTGGGGATCATTTTTTGTGTGGGTCACTGTAGTGGGCAACATAGTGTGAGGCGCCGAAATTTGATGGTGGTAGGTAGTTGTTTCCTTGTCTATTATTCGCGGATTATAATCTTCTGTTGGGTTTTGAGGTATTTGTTTTATTTATCATATTCGGTATCGTCAGCTGTGGTTAACTATATAGGTTAAGTGAAGCATCCGATTCCAGTTGTTATTTTAGGTGTTCCTTTTGTGACTTCGATATTTGCTGTTGAGCTACATAGGTTAAGGGATGTGTCCGATTCCTATTTTTGCACTAGTAGGTGTTTTCTTTGGGGTTTCGACAGTTCCAGTTGAGCTACCTAGGTCAAGGGAAGTGACAGATTAGTGTAGATGTCGAGGGTGTAGCGGAACTTCGTAATTTTTTCGTGTGTTTTTTTTTCAATTTTTTTTGTGTTAGGTGTTGTGGGGTGGGGTCAAGCTAACTATAAACACAAGAAAACGCACACCACAATCCCAAATTTGCCGCAGTTTTCCCGTTAGTTTGATTATATTTTTGGAGGGAGATATTATTGTCGTCTCTATATGCATTTTCGTGTTTGTTGTCGTGTTTATACTGTGGCGTCATAGGCGCCATGCTGGAGGCATTGAGAATGGTCGTTTCCACCACATTGATGAAGTCATGGGTCAGAGCAGACGGCTGGAATCGGAAGATTGTGTAATCCCAGTGTCTAACATTAGATCTGTAAATTGGAGGGGGAAGTGTGGAATGGAGGGGTGGAGAAGAGTTTACAGAGGATTGTGATTGACACCTGTTGTGCTTTGTTGAGGTTTGGTCTGTTTGGTAATTTTGGTTTAGAGCGAGGATCAATGAGACTTGGTGCCAAACGTTTACGCAAAATGGGATGATTTCACTGTACTCGATATTGTTTAAGAAAGCACTAACAATTTCTCCTCATATTCTCGTCGCTGGGTGGTTTGAGTGGGTGGGGGCTTAAATTACGTGTATTCTTCTGGCAATCAGAGCTTTCAGTTGAAACTTCTAGTCCGCGAGCATGCAATAATAATTAGCTTATTGAGATGCTATGAAGAGAGCTTTTGGGAAGGATTTTTGATGCCGAACTCCTATAATGTATGAAAAGATCATGCGTGTGTCTAAAAGTGAATTTGTTCCTGAAATAGTTTTGACTAGTGGGTTATCTGCGTATGTGTCTTTTGAAGATATTCGCTTTTTAGGTAAGTTTCACTGTTACAGGAAGAGATGGGTTGTTAAAATCTTAGTATAGGTCGGTGGGGCGTGGAAGAGAGATGGGGGTGGAAATCAGGTAGCTGTAATTTTATTTTTTGGATGCAGTGCATGAATGGGAGGCGAGGGTGAGGGTAGTGGAGCTGAAGACAAGTCCTGTGGATTGCACTGCATACTAAGAATACCAAACTTAGGCTGCACTCTGCAGGTCATATAATACGAGCTTCTGATCAATGTTTTTATCACACTTGACTCATGGATTTTAATGTTTTGTACTATTAAAACCACTAACTTCTCGCTGTGTCCCTCAGTTACATTCAGTTTTTTAATTATTCTGAATAACTTGTTTATTAGGTAGCTATAGTTTCGGCGTATGTCCCTATGGTTGCGTGCGTTGCGTGACAAAATGAAGTACTTAAATTTGCCTTTGTGAATACGTCCATGGTAAAACAGACGCCTTTTACCAAAAAGCTCAGTATTTCAGCAGTTCCAATTTTAACAAAGCAAATTTTTAAAAATCTTCAATAATTTAACTATGTTATCCCTATATTCGCCTAGGATTGTGGGTGAAAATAATACGAATAAGATATCAATTGCACCAGTAATGCAAATGCAATGGTGAAAAAAATTACGCAACTCAAATATAATCAGTCCACACATAATTACAGATACGTCCAATCACATGAAAGGCTTGACAGAATTGTACGATCAGCCACACAATTAATTTTTATGTCACTGTTGCATCAATGATTCACTGTTCTTAGTGGTAGACGGTTACATACTGTAGACGGTTGAAAAAATTCTAGTCTTTCAAAATCGGAAGCGCATCAGTGACTTATCTATAACTTATTTATTCATTAATTATAACACATTCGGTGGCTAATTGTATCTAGTGGTAACGTGGGATGTTCAACTGTCGCTGTGCATTGTACGAATGTTGACTTGTTCAAAAAGCGGTTCCAAGTCTTCCAGTTGGGAGCTAGACGAATCCCGCACCACTACGTGCTGACAGGGTCCAGGGTTTTCATACACTCCAGCAGTTGGTAACACCGCTCCCTCGGCATCTCGCGGCATCCAGCTCCACGTGTGTTCTGACAGAAGTCACGGGCAAACATGAGACAAGAGGTGTAGCTGAGTGCGCGACATTCCTTAGGGTTCCAGCAAAGATATTTCAACCAAAGGGGTAGAACTACTAATCTGAGAGAGTTTGCGACGGTCTTGTACTGACGTCGTATGGTTTACGCATTCCGGTCTTACCTGTTACGTATTCAAATAAATATAAGTAACAAAAGCGGTATGTAAGACGTGAAATTTTCTTAAGAAACATAAAATCAGAAACATCGTGAAATCCTGTCCCATCCATACTGCACAGGTCATCCATGTATTGGATTCGCGTAACGTGTATAGAATGAAATATGTAAATGGGACAGCACTCTGCCGCTTTTCTGGTATTGTAAAAAGTGAAAGAAGGTTGAAGTACATCATGTATTTGGTAAGCTTTTTATTGTTCCAGTTGGTATTTAACAAAGGTGATCCCCGAGCAGGTACTCCTTCACAATGACATCATTGGCGGTTGAAGTCAGAATCTCGCTTTAAAAACAAAAATAGTGGTTAGTACACATTTTAAAGTCGAAGACGCTCTACAGACAATCTCGAATATTGTAATGTGAGCCCGCCCAGTTAGCCATGTGGTCTAACGCACTGCTTTCCGGGCGCGAAGGCGTGCGGTCCCCGGTACGAATCCGCCCGGCGGATTAGTCTCGAGGTCTGGTGTTCCGTCTCGTCTGTTGATGGTTCTTACGCAGTTATCCATCTGCCACGGCCAATGCGGGTTGGTTCCCTTTACATCGCCTCAGTTGCACTATGTAGACGATTGCTGCGCAAACATTGTACACACACACACACACACACACACACACACACACACACACACACACACACAACCACCACCATCAAGCAAAAATTTGGGGCTCTTTAGTCTAGGGAGCGGGGGTCCACTATTGGCCGAACCACTACGTAACCCTGGGTTTGGGGTGGGTGCGGCGGTGGGATAACTGGACGGCTATAGCCTATTGTGGGGTTGTGAATCACTGAGGGCTACGGCGAGGACGAAGCCTCTACGTCGTTTCTAGGTCCCCAGTTCAGTTCAATACAATTGTAATGTGACGTAAGTATGGGTCATATGTCTCACTCCGAAAGTAGAATTAAGTGCTTTCCTTTGTCCCGATCATTGTCGCCTTCTGTACAGTATTACGAAGTTACGTACCTCTTAAGATCTGTCATACATACTTCATTATCATCTGGATAGCTAAAGATAATTGCGACAGACAAGAAAGTTCATTGTATCACTGACACACTTCGTGTGTTCAATAATCTTCATTTATATGAGCGCACATTCTACATGGGCACGCGTATATAACATTCCTCATCTTTTATCAAGTCACTACGTGGCCACTGTCTCAACTTACAGAATATAGCAACACACAAAGTCCAGTGACATCAAGATAGCACGTATTCTAGTCGATCATGTGAGCGGGTTCTTAATGGTTGATGAAATACAGACCTGATTAAAGATCTCTTACCATAGCTTGAAAACATACTTTCAAAATAAATATCAACGATGTCACATTATCTAGGTTTAATACAGCATATTCCTAATTTTTACCACTGAAATAATGTGTCAATACAGTCTCAATTTTATTTTGTGTCATTGTCACACTAATAGAACGCGTATTTCAACACGTAGCGATATTCCCTAGTTTGGTACAAAGTGCGTGTGGACTTACTGAACTTCTTTTCTGTGTCTTATCCTTACTTACACGAGTTCTCTCGAGTAATGATGGCTAACCTTATTCATGAAGAATGTCTGTTAACTGACGACTTTCGTTTTCGTGACCTTCACCTCTTTCAATTATTTTACAATTTTTAGTGTACCAGACTACTACGATTACATAAAACTTCACTACTGGACAAATTCCGTTTCGTCTAGCGGATTACCTTAGAAGGGATGGGTGATGTTCATTGCATGTCTGTGACGGCATGGGTACTTACCACATTAAAAACTAGGTATTCTAACATACATGTGAATAAAATTGCGCTGAGAGTAATTTGTTGGAAATGTGTGGTAATTAAGTTTTCCTGAAGCCATAGCATGAAAGCGTGACTTAGTAGGAGGAAAACAAATCAAGTCAGCCAACAGCAGGAATACGGTACAAATTATTATATAGTCAATAAAAGAATTAGCAGCTAACTGTATGAAAGATAGGCTTATATGTGATTTGAAAATGTCCTCTGAGTAAGTCTTTGGTCGGCTGAAAATAATCTGTAGGCACTGAAACGGTGCAGGAAAAATAGTAATAACAACAGGATTGTTTCTTTTGGCACAGGAACCGTGTTGTAGTCTGACAAACTGCCATAGTATGTGAAATACGACACCATCCGAGAATGTCGATGTGCACACCACGATTACTAAATCTATGTTCATTCACAATATTATGGGGAATCCTAGTCGATCCTTCCTTTTCCAGGTTTGAGTTACAATCATATGTAGTACGACTGATGTACTTGACTGAACTTGTCGAAGTGTGTATTCATTAATTAGTTCATAATGTATATCAACTACCGTTAAAACCGATAGTGTTTGTCTCACAGGTAACTAATACAACTTAGAAAGACATATGTGTTGAAACTATGCCCCGTTACTTAAAAATAAAATATGCGGTCCGTACAAATTTGTAATGAACACTCCTACTGCTCGGAAATTGGATTCTTGTGCACGTTATTAGGTCAGACAGATTAACTTCATGTTACGGTGTAGCGACTTACAGATCGGAGGTTAAAATGTGCAATTACAAATAAGACACACAAAGTTAAAAACAATTTTTTTATTTAAATTAGTTATATGTAATAAAACATAAAATGTTCAAAAATACAATAAAACGTATCACAAAATGTACAATAAAATATAACAATGTGTAATAAAACGTAAATATAAACTGAGATTAGAGGTGGAGATCTTGTCACATCAGCTTCGGTGAGGCTCCGTCAAGAGGAAAAATTCCAGGCACCTGAAATATCGAAAGGGGGCATATGAGTAATTTTCTTGTTACAGCTCATCATGAAAGTTAGGCACGCCAGCTGAGCAAACCACTGTCTCATACCGAAAAGTAAACGCTTGACACATTCCATAAACCGTGCATCCTGGTGATCCATCAGCGCCTACTGTTTTTAGTTATACTTAATTGCGTGGATCGGAAGCTGTAGTTGTAATTTAGCAGCTCATGCTAAATTTTCAGTCGAAGCATTTATCATCAAAATAGGCAATCATCGAAAACAGAAGCTTTGATGCAGGGGGAAAGTGGGGGGAACAACAAAGTAAACTGGGAGAGCCCACGCAACACACGAACGCGGACGTAGTAGTGAAAATTTCATGCATCAATTCTCACATGAGAATGGAGACAGATCGTAGCTTTGAGCATCATTAGTGTGGACATATCTTATATTAGCACCGGCTGCGGGAAAATACGTACAACCCAAGGAGAACACGAGAAAACGCGGATCAACCAAACGCCGTAGAAGTTAATTCCCAATTTAATAACGGAACAAAAACGTAAACAGCAACTTACGGATTATCCACGGGGAGCATTTATACATAAAACAAACCAAAGAACGATGGTGAACATCGCAGTGCAGCCGGTGTGTCTCACTCAGACGTCAGGTCGGGTCCTGAGACAGCCGCAGCGTGATTTAGTCCTGCAAGCCAGGGCTAGCCATTGATAGCTAAAGAAACTTCGCAACAAGAGTTATTAGCACCAACGCCTCAATTGCAATTTTGCTGTTTTTAAGCGAAAGTGTGTCACAGACTTGAGGCAACAGACCGTGAATTACTCTAGTTAGCATCGCACGCACGTGTTAAATTAGGTGATGTGAACGTTAATATGACCAGTGACATACTCCTCATGGATAGGTATCACCACAAGGTATGAATAACACATTAGACACCTCACATTTAGGTAAAACGTTAGTGCTCAAATTCCTTACAACAACATGGTAACTGCTTGCCGCTGCTAATTGCCATGTAATTTTAATAAATATGAGCAGTAATGTTTTACCTTAATGTGAGGTGTGTGAAATGGTATTTATACATGACGATGTATGCAGACAATGTAGTGCTTTTCCGTGTTTGTTTTATACGTGCCTAACAATGTCAAGTAGCGGAAATAAGCTAGTCGCACGTTCAAATAAAAAATCACACCGCAGCCTACTGGAGAGAATGTTTACAATATTCAGCTCACTCACGTACGAGATAGGGTTGAACATGAGCTCAATACAACACTATTAGGCATCAGGGTGTCACATGCATTCGTGTAGAAAGCAGCATGGATAAGAAACATTTGGAAGCTAACAGCAACATCAAGAAAGGGCTGTTGAACAAACTAGCTGTAATGGTAAAAATCATATGTCATTACTTACAATTATATGAAACACAAATTTAGCACAAAACGCTTCAACTTAAACGGCACAAAGATTGTTACAAACTCAGCATGCTGGTTGATATATCAGTGGGATTTATAACATATTAAATGGTCACCAATTAATAATGTAACTCGTCGGCGACGAAATAAAATGCAGATACGCACTGCCGGTCTGAGCTCACTAAAACATAATTACGCTAATGATTGACGCGATTTTTACTGATACAGCCGGTTTGTTAGATTTGGGCCTCGTGAGAGCATTATGTACAGCTTGGGTAAGTCGTGTTGTTGCTAGTGCTTCTAAATGTTTTCTAATTCTAGCTGCTTTCTAGACAAACGTATGCCACAGCATTATGATTACTACTGGTACACGAAGTTCATATTCATTCAGCATTTAGTATGTGCATGATCTGAAAAGGCTTGTTAATAGACACTGAAACTACGCAGTCATCTTCACTCTCATACTTAAATACGGTTTAGGTATGAAGGTTTTTATAATTTTTTAATTTTAGGAAAAATAATTCAGAAAGTTAATTTTATTAACCCACAGAGTTCGCTGCGCCCTGCTCCAGGTATTGAAAATCGTTTTGTATTTCGTAAATTTTACACCTTCGCAGAAAAGCATCCGTAGCAAAAATATTAAGCCTCCAAAGTCATCTGTTAATGCGACGTACACTAAGCAAACAAGACAAAGAGTAAGAACACAGAGGCATAATTATTTATTGTAGAATGAGTGACCGCACTGGGAATCGGTCCACTAGACGTGTTCGCAGACGACGCCACAGACACTCCTCCGCCCTTCCCACCCGCCCATCACCCTCGAAGAACGTGAAAACGTTATTCCTGAGAAACCCTGCGTTTGACGTCCCGTTTCGTCGATGGCCTTCGTGAGTCAACGCCACCGGCTGAAATTTGTATTTGGAGTGTTTCGACGTTCCGTAGCTTAAAATGTAAAGCGACCGTTAATATACCGAGCCGTTCTCAACAGCGCCTCAGTAAGGAGACTCCATCTCTTGCAAAAAATTTACTGTCGCTTATCGCGGACGGCGTGTCATTAGAATATCAGGAACAAGCACAACACGGAGAAACGTCTCTACTTAACAACAACTGAAATAGTTATTAGTACTTGGACTTCACGGTGAGCCCAGTTAATGGGATAAATGGCCTGACTGCACAAAAACGTGGATTAACTTAGTAGGGCTAACAAATGAAATTTGTGACTTTGTGATGTTCTCACACAAATTTTTACCATGCAATTGGCAAAAGAAACGACGTCTGAGTTAATGGATTAGCACACGTGTCACACGAATTAGTTTTCTTTCATGTGGTCCATTAAAAACGGATGGTAAGATGGGGCAGGATGGGCATTTGCTACCTGCTGAAATTGACCATCGCAGTTGTGTTCATAACAATGGTGATATTGCGTTGATGTGGGACAGAGTGAGAAGAAAAAGTGATTGGTGAAACCGTGTCACTATAAAAACGCTGGGTACATAAAACGAAAGATAATGACAGTGCAGCCACAGCAAGAGAAACGTATGGAAACGGACACAGCGCTACGCTAGCAGCAGAGCCAATTGCAGCGAGAGCCTCACCTGGCGCCCTGGTACAGCCAGTGTGGGCTCCTGTCCCAGCTACCACCACCCTTCCTCTGGGAGGACAGCCCCGGCAGCAGACTCGCAGGCCGCGTCCTCGTCTGGCAGCAAGACGGGGACGCAGCCGCAGTCGCCACCCGGGCATTCACTGGCCAGGTGGCCCCACCTGCGCCACCTGCTGACGAGCGACGCGACGGACTCGTCATCGTCGTCGTCGGGCAGGCAGCCCTCGACGAAAGGGCAGTCGTCGCGGCGGCAGTCCCTGGCCAGGTGCCCCCACGGCTCCTCCTCCCCGCAGCTCTGCTCGGCGTCGGCCCAGTAGGCGCGGAACTCGCGCCGCCGCCACTCGGGCACGGCCTCCGGCACGTACTCCTCCACCTGCTGGCGCCGCGGGTCGTAGGCAGGGCTGCTGTCCTGCCGCACCACTGCCGCCCCCGCCTCCCCCACAGCACTCCACCACTCGGTAGAGCGAGGCCGCTTGTCCGCCCTCCGAGCGACCTTCCTCCTTGGCTCTTTGCCTTCCGAGGCCTCTGCAGTGCGTTGCCGCTTCGACGCCTTCCTGTCGAAGGTGTCCCGAACGGAATTTTTGTCTGGTCGGGGTCCCATTGTATCCTGTAGAATGAAAAACAAGATCAGTTGAACATTATCAACAGAAAGTAGCACAGACCTATCACAACTTTAAAGCATACAGTAAATTCCACTACAAGTAGCCCGCATCTCGTGGTCGTGCGGTAGCGTTCTCGCTTCCCACGCCCGGGTTCGATTCCCGGCGGTTTCAGGTATTTTCACTGCTTCCTGATGGCTGGGTGTTGTGTGATATCCTTAGGTTGGTTAGGTTTAAGTAGTTCTAAGCTCTAGGGGACTGATGACCATAGATGTTAAGTCCCATAGTGCTCAGAGCCATTTGAACTACTACAAGTAAAATGTAATTAACTCTACAGTGATATGCGTACAACCGTTATCCATGCTTACTGAAACAGAATGCACGAAATCGGTCATCACTGTAATTAAAGTTAATGATGAGAGTCTAAAGAGACTTGTCATTGTAGCTCACTGTGATACATTTTTATCTTAACGAAGATAAAGGATATGAGCTTCTGTTCGCAGGTACACATAAGAATCGCAGAGTGAGAGTACACCAGCACGCCACTCCAGGATCAAATACAGAACAGCGTAGTCCAGTCTTAAAGTGTAGATTCACTGCGTCATTCTTTTTTGGCCACAATAACGGCGTACTGCGGTACTGCCACTGCACTTGTCCAAGAAATTTGAAAATACTCCCCTCAGACCGCACATTTAAAAAATAGTTGAATTTTCTACATAGTTTGCTGGGCTCCAAAACCATTTGAAAAAGAAATTCTCTTCAAGTTAAGAGAAATATCGCTTTCGGCCAAAACTAAGAATCAGTGGCACTATACATAGATCATCATCAAATTACTGGTAGCACCTTTGCTCACATGCAGAAATGAGACCTGCACAGTCACTAATAAAGACCAAACAAGGACGAGATAAGCTAAAATGAAATATTTAAGGAAAGTAAAAGGATTTGCTCTGAGAGATAAAATAAATAATTCTAAAACGTATAAAGAATTAAATACATCCTGCATTGATGAAAGAATAGAATTCTGTCTGACAAAACGGAAGAAGCTTAGTGAAAGAGAAAGGGCAGAAAGAATAGTCACATATATAATAGGCCGTGCATACTTAAAGAAAGACGGATGCAAGAGGACAGGTAAAAGGTCGATTTCACGAGGACGAACCAGGCTGTAAGTTTATTGTATTAAGCCGAAAATAACTGACCAGGAAGCAGCCAGCGACAACAGATTTATACAAGCTCATCCAGGGCCCATGGAGCGTAACACCCGACGAAGATAAAAATTATTGTAATGACGAATTCCTTTATTTCTATTAATTTGCTAGTACAGACACAGTACGTGAAGTACATAACAAAACTGAAAAACAGTGCGATATGGAATAAAGTGCGTGTGGAATTACAAGAAACTACCAAATGAAAACTTCACCGACTCCTCGTCGCGCAAGCACCCCAATACCTAGCTTCAGAGATTAAAAACCTGTCACGCCATCATAATCGAAACACGAGGTCACTCTTATCTGGTATCCTAACCGAGCCCACTCACAGAACAAAAACTTTTGCAAACTCCTTCTCAGTTGCCGCTGTCCGCCTCTGGAACAAACTGCCCCTTACCTTGAGGAAAATTCGATCTCCTGTTGCTTTTAAGAAGAAGTTGAAGCATTTCCTACTGTCATCCGCATAAAATTCTCCACAAAATTAATGTGCAAGGCCAATCCTCTCATCTGTCAAATAGCAAAGCTAGCGTCTCCTATCTTTCTCCTGAGATGCCTTCCTCTTCATCTATCTCTATTAGCCACGCAGTCTTCTTTTCCTTTATCTTTTCCTTAATTATGTTTCATCATGTCTCTCTATTCTTCTCCTCCCTTCACCATGAGTCTCCTTCATACTCCCTGCTGCCAGCACTCCTATCTAAAATCTTTCTCTTCAATAATGTATTTTTTGAGGTGTACCTTTCTAATTGTTTATCTCACTTTTTGTATTAGATGTAGTTTAACATGCCTACTAAAACATATGACTGTAAAATAAGTAGAATGCCTGGTTAGATGTAAGAGAGGGCCTGATGGCCCTAATCTTGCTAGGTTAAATAAATAAATAAATACAATTCAGTACCAAACAAAGGATATGAGGGTTACATAGTGGCACGAATTGAAAATATACAGGATATTTCCAATCGCGAGAATAGACGTAGAAACTACACTTATCAAGCGTAAATAAGCTGACAGTTCGTAGAGGTAATGCAAATTGTACTTCGCAACTGAGAGACATAAAACGAGCTTTGGCTGTATAGCGTGTACTGAAACACTGACACTGCACAGCAAAGACGAATGTCGCTGAATACTGAACAAAGCAGTAAATGTTGTACATACACAATTATAACGGAAATTTCAGAGTTACAAAAGAAAGAAGAAGAACGCTATATTTGCAAGAAATGGCAGCAAGTCAGGGGAACGGGAGAGAGTACATAGACGCAGGAACGAAATGACGGAGTAACAAATACTAAAAAGGCCAACAAGCAAAAACCCAACATGACAGTCTTCATACATCGGCAAATTTGTATTACGAGATAGCAGACAAGATCAAAGCTCCTGTGAATCAAACGGAGAACGGTAATGACTCCACATCCTCACATTACTTCGAATAAATACAATCTGTAAATTACGAACACATGTAGTTAATCAGGATATCGGAATCTAGTGTTTTACCACACAACCTACAAGCATCCTAATACGACACACGTGGTTTATGAGAGAAACGGAGGCGGATTCGAACGAGTATGATCAGAAGTAACAGTATATCAATCAGCTGAAGGAAGTAACAAATAAAGACATGAGCTGACGCTCTACTGGCGTGCTTTCCTTGCACGGCTTGCTGAATAGCATAAGCAAAAATATACTGTTCCTGTGGGGTAGAAAGGAAACAAAATCTCACCTATATCAAACGGCCTGGGAGCATGTCAGACCAACGCGAGAGCTTTGGTGGCCGCACTTGGATGATGGTGGTCACGGGGGACAAGTGGAGGAAGACAGGAGGTACCTCCCCAACACACAGATAAGAAAACGTGCGGTCATTCAGTGGTAGTGCTGAGCAGTAGAAAGTTAATGATGCCCTTGCATTTAAAGGTCGTGCACGGAAGTAAATGCAACGGGCCTTTTCCAACATAATTTCGCAATGCATTTTCGTTTTATCAAAAGTTATATAAACGTAGATGTGTCCATGTCTCCAAGACTCGGCCAAGTTCTCATCCAATTTTCAGCTCAGTCTTTCATAATTTACCTCAATCATACCATCCAATGCTGAGATGCACACTCCTCTCCCATTTTTCGCAGCTCAGTATCTCCTCATGGCACAATCTCTCTAGTTTGCAGTTTTAAATGGTCTTTTCAAATTCTTTCTTATCATTGCCACATAATTGGGGCAATCGACTGGTATTACGTATAGTAGTATAACTACCAATCTCAAATTCGTAAGTGGGAAGTCATTTGACATACAAACTAAACCTTTTCTTACGCTTTTCCACAGGTGTGCGCTGCAGCTGGGTTACTGCTATATACTGTGTGGACGTTGTAATACTGCAGGCATTGTTTGTGGCTATCTGCTTACTGACGTCTAGTACCGTTTGCTAATTTTCTTTGTTGCGTAGCAATTTGTCGAGTCTATAGAACAAATGTCGAAGTGCTGCTTGTTTTAGTGGATGGTTCGATGACATGCTAATGACAATGTTAGTTATTGTCGATTTACAGGAATTTTAGAATATGTTCTTTTTTTATTGATGTATCTAGAAAATTACTGTGATGATTATGTGCTGTTTCAATTGTAAATTTTCTCTTTATGTACGTTGTTAAAGGTCAGTAAGAGGTTTTCCAGTTTTTGTTTGTGATTCATATCTTAGGTAGAGGATGTCACCCATATATCTGAACCAGTACAATACATTGTACTAATAAAATTGTCTTCTCAACTAGAAGCAATATTGTTCTGTAATAAGCGTTACTGAAGTTAGTATTTCATTAATCTGGTTACCAGAGGGCTGACTACAAACAAAAAAATCTAAAGACACAGTCAACTCAATGGTGACCATATTGATAAAATACTAATTTCAGTAATGCTTACTACACAATAAAGCTGCTTCCAGTTAAACAGTGAACTTTATATAAAATGGGATATTTTGCCAATGGGATCAACTGTTTCAAGACACTTAGTTAATACATTTTAAAACTAATGTTTGACAGATAATTTTCATAAATGTAGATGCAAAATAATAAACCATATTGTACTATATCAGACATATAGAACACTATCCTCTTTCTAAGTGACGAAATACAGACCCAAATTGAAAAACTACTTGCTGCCATTTAGGAGATATAAAAAGATCAGTTTATAGTTGAAAAATAACATGATAGTCAAATTAACTTTCAAGATATAATAGTCAAAAAACAAGTGCATATTCTAAATTTACTATAAACCCACAGGAACTGATAAAACCATGCACCACTCCTCCAACTACACAGCACTTTGACACATGATACATAGATTCATCACAGGGCCAGTCAAATAAGACAATTAATAAAAATGAAACCATAAAGCAGATAGCCAACAACAATGTATGGAACAGTAACAGTCACAAAGCTGAACAACAAAATAAAAAGAGGAGCAAAATTAAACAAAACAATCACCTCTCACTCCCATACACACTTAACAACATAACTCCACTGAACAATTAGGAAAATACAAGAGAAGACCAAGAAGGTATAAAATATTTTAGAAACACAAACTCGCACACAAAATTACCAAAACACAAGGTGTAAGCAAAGCATACAGAGTAGATAATTCCATCAAAAAATACATTCCAAAACTGACAAGATGCCCAAGTTCACACATGCAAGCATAACTATACTAAATACAATGGAACTTAGGTAAATGTTGTGCAAACAAGTCGACCTAAAACGTTACATGCCAGATACAAGGACCACCTGAAAGTATGAAACAAAGCAGTCACATGTACGGAGTATCCCAGACATAATAATCACAAGCCAACCTCCATAAAAGTCAGAATAACCAAAAAGACACCTATACTTGCAAGAAAATTAACTCATAGAAAAAACACAAACAAAAAGAAAATACCATTTGAGTGATCAAGTGTACACGACAAACAACTTAAAATTTACTTACAGCAATAGACAAAATAGTACAATACTGTTCAAACGGATGATCATGAGAATGCCACACAACGCCTTTCATCTTTTCTACGTGCATTCCCCTCCCCCCCCCCCCCCCCCCAAGTAACATCTAAATCAAAAATATAGTCATCCAAATACCGTACCTGAAACCGTTTATCAATTCTTTCAGGTATGAGTTCCGCAGTTCATTCTATAATCCAGAGAGAACAGAAATGAACTGTAATAAGCCTAAATTTGCCGTATGTACTTCGTTATGTTCGCACCATTAACGTAAACAATTACTTCGACTTCTGATCGATAGAATAGTTTTGGAATGGGCACAAAAATATTACTTAAGCAGCAAACTAGAAAGAGGCTTATTTTCGTTATATCAATAAAGATTAAATGTCAGTAAGACGTAGTATGCACTCTTCCACTCACATTTGTAATACAGAATACTGTTGTGGGAAAATGCACCAGTCAGCTTACATTCGTGACTGGCAGACGAAAGTCATTAAATGTACTCTGGCTCTGCCTCCCAGAGATACATACAGAAGTCAGATCAGAACGCTTAAATATTTTGATATTCCCCAGCGTTTACATCTAGGTGCCTAATTTATGCTAAAGAAAACGTAAACAAATGTAGTCTCTGAAATAAAGCTCATTTACCCCCTGCAAAACACACACACACACACACACACACACACACACACACACACACACACACACACACACCATAAAAACACGAACCAAAATTCTTCAAAAAAAAAAAAATCTGAAACAGCTCATTTGATTCCCTTAGACAAATTGAAGGAAGTTTTAGGAACTTTGTTGAAAGAGCGAAAATTTATGGAGAATGAAGTTTATGAACTGTAGCTGTATGTGTCAATAAAATTTGATGTTACGTTTATACAATTAGACTTAAGTGAGACTTGCTTCAACTAGCCATTAGTAATTGTACATTATGAACGTGTGTAATGATGTATGTACTAGTAACTAGTAAGCAATGTACTTACAGATTCATATATATAAACAAGTATTCCGATAACTATGTATCTCCGTGTTAACAAGTGTATTTTCAACTTGCACTGTAATCTATTATGCGCATTAATTTACTCTAAACGTCTTTGTATATAAAGCCGATATACCGTTTGTAACAGATTATTCTTACATGTTTACAAGGCTAGTTGTATCAACACATTCTGAATGGCTAATAAGAAACGTTCTAAGGTTTCTAAGACACTAAGTGAACACGAAGTTGCGACTGATATCACTCACAGATCTCTTAAGAAAGATCTGCAGTTAGTGGGAGACCTTTAGTGGCGTTCCACAATTATTATTCTACGAATTGTAAGAAACTTTATAACAAATACGCCGTGACGTGAAAATGCTTCCATGTTAAGTGAGTGAAGTGATAGTGTGACCTCTAACCTATGATCAGATGAGGCGAAACGTTTATTTCGGTCGGAGAAATAAAAACAGTGGTAATATAGCTATGCGAAAATTACGATGTTGACTGTCACGTAATTGATGAGTATCGCTTATAAAAGTGAAACGTTGGTAGTCGATATGAAATCGATTGAAGGTGCCTTAATGTGAAAGAAAAACGTGCCTGGGCTTCATAAAGTGAATTACTGGGAGAAAACTGACGATTAATAAATAAAACAAATATCTACAAACGTGCAAGGAAATACGGACAGCAAACAGGAGATGAGGATTAGTATCTGACTTAAACCGAGCACACAGTAACTGTAATCCTTTCCAAACAATGTATTAGAATAACTTACATGATGACGAGCCGAATTTGTGGTAAAAAGTTGTATGTTAAGTAATGGCTTGGCAAGGTCTTTAGGAGAATACCATACCGTTCATGCAAGTAGCTGAGATGCAGAAAACCAAAGCATAATGCGTTTTATAGTAAGCAAATCGCGGGAACATTAATAGGACTCGACATAAGCAGAACAACTGAAATAAATTGTATTAAAAGTAAGATAATTTTATAATTGCAGAAAACAGTAGTTTACTTGGGATAGGCTGATGGTAAGAAAAAAAATGAGGGAGCGATTTTGTGATGAAACTGAACCATTCTGTTTCCAAACGCAGTAAACACTAAGACACACTGCTCATATACTAAAAAACATTGCGAGTAAATTTATAACGTGTAACACAGAAGAAATGGAGCTAAACGAAATGCAACAAAACATACCATACAAAATTCTTTCCAAGATTCGAATATAAGAGTGAGAGGGTTTTGAGAGACACACCGAACAAAACATATCAAGGAAAGACAACATGGGCAAAATGATTATTTCTCGTTATTTTTCAGAGTATTCTCCGTCGCGTCATGGATTGTGCTAGAGAACGCCACACTGATAAATTCAAGATTTCAGTGGCACGTCAGCATTTAGCTCACTATATTTGCAGGTCTAAAATAACAATGAAACCACAAAGACGTGTACCGTATTTTTAACTAATTGACAGGCGTCTGCTAGAGCAGATCCCTACGGCTGACGCCGCGGTCTGCCGATGAAACATCCATCACTTTGTTTGCGGCGATCACCGTATTAACGAAAAGAAACCAGAAACGTAATATTGACGAAAAGTTTCCGGGTTTCCAGTCGGGCGGTAGTGTTAAAATCACGACGTTCCGAAAAGTCGTAGTACTTAACTTCTTCTGGCGAAGTGAATTTGTCAGAAGATCATCACGGCACTTTTCGAAACGTCACAGTATTTTAACACTGCCGCGCTAGGGAAGTAGACATTCACAAGCATTGCAGACATGTGACTGTAATTGCAATATTGGCTTTTAAAGTGTACCTTACAAGATTTGGAAAGTGGCATTCGCGATATCGATTACGCAAAAAAGAAACTGGAAAGACCACTGTAACCAGACACTATTTTAATAATAGATAAAAATCGCATTTACAGGAAGGGACGGTAATAGCTTCACATTTCAGGAGACTTACTGTAAACGACGAGTGACTTGTTGACCACAAAATAGCCGGTAAAGCACTCACATACACGTACAATCAGAGAACAAGGCGCCAGCACAAAAGAGCTCCTCACCTGTTGTGTCTTCCTCAGCAGCAGCAACAACAACAAGAATAGTGGAGGCGTTTCCAGCGTGAGATCCAGCAGCAGACTGAAGGCTGGAAGCTGCGCGTCGTCACCCTGTCATCTCACTCCCTCCCACCCTCCCGCCCTCACCCCCCTCTCCAGCACTCCACAGCTGCAGCCTTATCTGCCCTAACACAGCGGTACCGGTTTTCCCTGAGATTCCATTTTTGCCCGATACATAGATGTGAAAGATGTCTTTTTTTCACCAACCCACGGTTTGTTGCATGGAACATATTATTTTGCTCGTTGAAGATTTTTTTTTCACAGTGAATTTTCAGCTAAATGATTTGGTAATGTAATATATGCGAACCTTACCCCGAGATCTCCTCAACACAGCCGCAATTTCTGATTTCACTAACAGTTCTTAACTGCCACATAACTCACATGCTACTAGAGTAGAAATATAGCAACTAGATACTGATAACGAAACTGAATGCGAATATTAAAAGTTTCAACGTCATTGATACGTGGTTGCAAAATAGCTACATCTTTTCGTGTTCGGACGCAACTGTGTGCCTATCTTTTGCTTCCACAGTGTGAAACCCAACTGCATCGAATAACGTATTAAAACTGAAACACTAACAGTCACTAATGAGATGATGTGTGTATCTATTACGCATATAATACGGACAGGAGGAGTTTGTTCAATTCTTGTAACAATAACTTTCCTACTAATTCTACTCTGCATTTTTTTCACTTAGTTGTCGAGTGCAGATAGACGGGGGATAAATACGAAAAGGAGAGAGTTACATAAAAGTAAGTATATTGATCGTTATTTCAGAAGCAATTACTGTAACTCTAAACTCATTTATCCCACTGTGTAATAAGACGGTCAATGCCTTCACTGAAAAATTTCTGCTGTTGCTCATATAAACATAAACAAAAAACAATCGCATCTACAGGTAGGGACGGTAACAGCTTCACATTTCAGGAGAATGACTGTAAACGAGTGACTCGTTGACTACAAAACAGCCGGTAAAGCACCTGGCACCTTCTCTTCCGAAGCAGATTTACGGTCCGGATGTCTTTATTTAGCGCTATGAAAACATAGAAAGCTTATAGACAGATGCTGGTATTATGTGGATCACGTGAAATGGCATCCCAGGGAAACTTCTGCAGCATAACCTAAACAACAGTAACCCCTAGCTCCGGGAAAGCCATGACCATCCCTCTCTTTAACTGCAAAGGTCAGCTGGTCATTGTATAGTACAGAATTGTATTGTTTTATTGATTCTATTCATAACTTTTCTGCATAGATACAAACAGATATCGGAAAAGTCAGTATTATGAAAAAATAAGACAAGAGAATATGAATTAATTTGATTGTTGTAAACTTCATCTATTACAAAACATACAAATAGCAGTAAGAAAATTGTTAATACAAGCTATTACACTTAGTCTTTTTAAACTCGAACTGTGATTGAACATAAAAAATGCATTTCATGGATACTCTTAATGACACAAAAAAAGCAATAGTATGTTCACACTCTTTACCCCCCATTGTGTGATCAGTTTACATCATCTCTTTTTGCTCAAAACACACCATCCTACGCCACACCGTCATACTCTGCTTATTTACAGCAATTAATGCAGTTAAAAAAGTTTATACATTTTGCAGTGTTTTTTGACTATAGTTTAGAGCTGCAGCTTCCTGGTTGAGAGATACTTACAATTTATATGATACCATTATGAAAGTGTGTTGTGTGATAACATACTTCTCTATGCTGACAAATATTTATCTATACTGTACAGTCAATTTCCGAGGAGATATTGTCGACAGATCCTTGAATTTTGCAGTCTGTTTCCCTGTTTCACACTTAACACAATGTATGCATATTTTTCTTTATCACTATTTACTACAATAAAATGTACACACACGGGTTTTCAATTCTGGTTGGCTAATAATGAACTTCTGTCACTCGATTTCCCCTTCATCCTCCATGTGCGCTCCTGAACTGGGTAACGGGTAATTACAAGCCCTGGGTCGACAGGTAAGGCCTTCACGTACCTCTGGTACAATCCAGGACCAGAAAGAGGTGATTTCTTGAGTTGCAACCATCCCAAACTGCAGATTGGTTCCTATGTCAGGTTTTCTGGAGCTGTAACCTGAGGTATGTACCAGAACATAAGGTGGGTGTGCCCCCATTGTGAAGGGAGCCCAGGTGGAAGGAGTGCGCCATGGGAGATCATGGGCATCAGGGGATTTTCTCGTGATAAGTCAAATCATCTCCCAATGCAATGTCTACCAAATGTAAACGTAATGAGGCTACTCATTCAAGGACTCTTCCTACTGCACCATGATTCCTTGTGGTCTCACATACTGACGACTGTCAGCCCTTCACAAGGGTCAATCCGTTTATTATTCACAAAGGGGTTGATGCTGTTGCCGGCCCTGTGACATCCTGCTCTCATTTAGAGAATGGCATATTGCTTTTGGAACTCAAAAGCAACAATTGCTTGCTGCCTGGCTTCTTCATGGCTACCCTGTTCCAGCCATACAATCGCAACCAGATGCACTTCTACCAATGTCATCGTTTCAACCACGCTAGAACATCTTGAGGACACCCAGCGAAATGTGTAACATGTGGTATGGATGCCCACAAAGGCGATTGTCTGCCTTGTTCTCCCAGTTGTATCGAATGCAATGGCAGCAACGCCTCCTCCTCTCGGGACAGTGCCATACATCTTTGATGAGTGGGCTGTCCAAGAAATCCAGGTAAAGGAAATAGTGCCTTACGCAGTCACTCGCAAGCTACTGGCTAGTCACAAACCCTGTGTTCTCCTTTCTGCCACCTATAGGTCTGTTCTTGTTACCCTCGCTCTCTGCAGGTGATTGCTACACATACATGCAACCTGAAATTCAGCTCTCAGGTTGTGAATTTGCCTGGGGTAGCGTCGCCATCCCCCCATCGTGCTGTGCAACAAACCGTCGAACTATAACCTCAAGGGGCAAAGCCGCCATCTTCACAGCGAGTAGGAAGGAAAGGACAGAAAGCGTACTCCCATAAATACTTCCTCCATCCCTCCAGTCAAACACCACCTAAGTTTTTCTCCAAATGGAAAGGCTTGAAGAAGTCTGCTGAAGGTAAATAGTCTTCTCCTTCACCAAAGATCCTGTTCGATGGTGTCACCTGATGGTACCCTAGCCCAGCTGGGCTCTGTCTCGCCGATGTGCACCACCATCCGTTTTTCAGCGTTGGTCTCCATGAACCGGCTGCACAAGCAAGCCAATGCTTCTGTGGACCTCAGAGCAGGCTCCTCCTGCCTCTGTGCCCTGTAGTAGCGATTCCACACAGCCTGAGAGTTGGTGGTCACTGAGTTGACAACCCTCCATTTATTCATCCTCATGACCGTCCTCCAGTGGAGCGTTTATGGCCTTGGCCCCACAAACAGGATTTACAGCTGTTTTTAACATTGCAGTATCCCCTTTTAGTCTGTCTTCAGGAAATGAAATTGAGCCCTCATGACAACTTCGAACTTTCTTATTACTCACCAATTCACTTGGCCCTTCCCCTGAGGTTGGCATTGCATATCATGAGGGCATCACACTACTCATACAGGATGACTTTATAGTCAACCCATTTCCCTGACTACCTGTCTTGTAGGTGTTCCCCTTTACATTCCCAGCCTTACTTTTTCCCTCTGTACTATTTATGTACTTCCATCGTTCAGTGTCACCTGGGCAGACTTCCTTTAGCTTGCTGTGCAACTACCTCCATTTTTTCTAATTGCTGACTTTAATGGGCATAATTCCCTTTGGCGTCCTCCCATGACCTGTCAGAGAGGTACCCTCTTGGTTAACCTTCTTAACCAACTTAACCTCTTTTGCCTTAACGTTGGAGCACATATTATCCTTTCCCACTCCTCGCACATCTGTTCCCATTTGGACCCATCCTTTTGCACTGGTTACTTTGCCCATCATCTTGAGTGGTGCTTTCTTTCTGACCCTTACTTGAGCGACCATTTCGTCTTCCTGCGCCATAAATTTGTTGGCCTCTAACCCACCTGAGTGCATGCTCAAATGGCAGCTTGCTAAGGCAGACTGGCCACTTTACCTGTGCCTGGTGACATTTGAAGAACAAGATTTCTCCAGTTGTGATGATCAGGTGGGCTATCTCACCTACGTTATCCTTAGGGCTGTCGAATGTTACATTCCTCACACATCCTCCTTAGCATGTCATATCCCAGTCCCCTGGTGGACTAAGGCATTCCATGATGCAATTCGTGCACATTGACAAGGTCTCCATATTTTTAACGGGCACCCTACGCACGTGAACATAATTCATTGTAGACATGTGTGCAAAGTCTCATTGCATTCTTTGGGATAGCAAAAGAGCTGGCTGGATTTCCTCCACTAGTTCTTTTAACAGTTCCACACCTTCCTTTGTCGTGTAAGCCAACCTCTGATGGCCCTCAGTCACCAAGATCCATTTCGCAATTTCTGGCTTGACAGTCGTTTATTATGTCTTTGTGGACACTCTCGCTGTCTCCTACACCTTCTACCGCCTATTTGCCAAAGTTTA
The DNA here is from genome assembly GCF_023897955.1 of Schistocerca gregaria. Classification (NCBI taxonomy): domain Eukaryota; kingdom Metazoa; phylum Arthropoda; class Insecta; order Orthoptera; family Acrididae; genus Schistocerca; species Schistocerca gregaria. Next base: position 103,161,398 of record NC_064920.1, read on the forward strand.
GAGCTCTTCCCACTATCTCCCAGCATTCTTCATCACAAACAAGCGGATGAGGTTTGGGGGATACCCTTCTCTTCTCAGCATAGTGAGTGCTGCAATGCCTCCTTTGCTATGAGCGAGCTAGATCATGCCCTCAGTTCATCTTAATCCTCCGCCCGAGGGCCAGATGCCATCCACACTCAGATGTTGCAGCACCTTTCTCTTCTGCTTAACACATACAGCCGCACCTGGGCCGAAGGCACATTTCCTGGATTCTGGCGTGAAGCCACTGTCATACCCATACCTAAGTCAGATTAGAACAAAAACCTTCCTTCTAGCTAACAGCCCATCTCCCTTAACAACTGTGTTTACAAGGTGATGGTGCGTATAATTCATGGCCGGCTGGTGTGGTGGCTCATGTCTCGACATTTACCCATGAATGAGTTCTGTAGATTTGTTGCACCATATTCTGCAGTTGACCATCTTCTTACTTTGTCCACCCTATCATGAATGGTTTTCTGCGGAAATCCCTGACTGTGGGCGTCTTTTTAAATTTGCAAAAGGCGTAAAACACCTACTGTGGAACTGGTTTCCTCTGTACTACTTACACATGGGGTTCCGTGGGCGCCTGCCCTGTTTTCTTTGGCCATTCTTACAAGACCAAGTTCACATAGTGTGTGGGTTCTGCCTTGTCGGATATCTACATCCAGGAAAATGGTGTGTCTCAGGATTCCATCCTGAGCATCGTCCTCCTTGTTATCGCCATTGACCCTGGCCAATGACAGCTGTGGTCTCCCACTGGGCATCTCAGGCTTTCTTTTTGTTGATGATTTTTAGCATCTGTTGCACTTCTCCATGGACCTGTATCACTGAGCAGCGTCTTCAGTGTTGTCTTAATCATCTTTACTCCTGGAGCATCGTCTGTGGCTTTCTCTTTTCCACTGATACACCGTCAGTATGAATTGCTAGCAGAGCAAATGGTTTCTGCCACCATCTCTTAATCTTGGACATGTTACCCTTTTGCTCATTGAAACTACGACTTTTCTGGGGCTCATGGTCGATAGGAAACTCTGTTGATCTATGTGCCTTAGCTGGCAGCCTGCTGTATGTGGTCCCTCAATCTCATACGTGTGCTCCCTGGTACTCCCCGGGGTGCCGAACGAACCACCCCCCTCTGGTTGCACGACGCGCTTGTCTGTTCTAAACCCGACTATGTGTTCTTCATTTACGCATTTGCATGTCCATCCCTCCTACGCCATCACATCATTACCTACCATCATGGCATCTGTTTGGCCTTGGGCGGCTTTTACACGAGACTGGTTGAGTCTGTATGCTGAAGCTGCAGAACTACCACTGTCCTACTGTCGTGAGTTTCTCCTCAGCAGGTATGCTAAGTTGGACCTACATTTGCTTCCAGCCCCGGTCTATTACCTCCAATTTTATAACCTTCACATGGGACTTCAAGAGAGTACTTTGTATACACTGGTGGCTCTCGAAATGACCGTGGGTTTGGGTGTGCTTTCGTAATTGGCACCCATGTCTTTCTATATTGGCTTTTGGCACAGTCCTCAGTATTGGCACTTGAGCTCTTTGCCTTGCATCAGACCACAGAGTACATAGAGCGACATAGCCTTTCCAATTGTGTCCTCTGCTCAGACTCAAGCAGTGCTGTTGGAAGTATGTGTGTGCTGTACACTGCCCATCGCTCAGTGCAGTGGTCCTGGAAAACTTTCACTTACTCACTGTTGGTGGAGCCAATGTCGTGTTTCTATGGGTCCCTGGTTATGTCAGTCTGCCAGGAAACAAGCGTGATGACGCCACAAGAACCTATACTCCCTCCAATGATGTCTGCATTGCTGTCTGTCCGAAGGGAGGGCAATTGGCGATGCCAAAGGCCTACCACCTCCTCAGGAATGAGTTCCCCTTACTAAGCCTATCCCAGTGCCATGGACAACCTCTTCTGAGGTCTCCCGCCGGGAGGAGATTATTTTAACTTGCCTGTGTATTGGGCTCTGCCTTTTAGCTATCGTCATTTGCTCAGTGGTGCAATCCCACCACTTTGTCCATATTGCACACAAATTGTGTCTGCCACTTCCTGCTGCAATTCCCATTTTTTAACCATTTATGCTGCAGTTTGGGTTTGCTGCCTGTTTTATCAGCCATTTTACCACTTGACATGCGGGCTGTCATCTGAATTCTACTTTTTATCAGCCACAGCAATATGGTGAAGTCCATTAGAATTTTTAGGTTTGGACGTCCATTAGTGTACGATTTTTTTTTTTTTTTTTTTTTTGCATTTTTCCACGTGCCTGTTTTTAGCTTTCTCATATTCTGTCCATGGGGACTAAAGCATCATCATTTAACTCCACTGTGTGTATGTGTTCTCTAATTTTGCTTTGGGTCGTATGATCCTAGCTGTTTTTGTGCCTTAAGACAAAGCAAAACAAAAGTCTGTCAGATACAATATGGTTTTCCGTTGCTGCAGCAGGCATCACAACTAACGCACAGTGGTGTGTGTACACTTCACAAAAATAGAAGTGCGCCATCAAGGAATGTTGCCACAAGGGATCATTCTGTCGCAGGGTAAAGCCAGCCCACATGAAGCCAAGGCTCTTTTGACTGCAGTGCAGATGTTCTGCTGGGAATCCCTTACACATTCTCCATATATTCCCGATATCTCCCCATGTGATTACCATATTGCTGGAGCCTTGGTGAACGACATTCGTGGCAATCCATTTGGTTCAGATGAAGAGCTGCATGCCTGGATACATCATGGTTCCTTAGACAACCACAATCATTTTTCCATGAAAGCATTCATTGTGTTTTTACGCAGTGGGATAATCGTATTAACAGTTACGGGAAATAATAAACAGTTCACTTACCTATTGTTCATCTGACAGGTTTTCATTTCAACTGTCCCTCACTCTCTCAGCATTAGCTGATCAGTACTGCATACACTCCTCCATCTCATGTCTCCAAGGGGGTGAGGGTAGTGGGCTTAACAAATGGCAGCTGCACACAGAACAGACCACAGTGTCTGCTGTGACCACACAGTACCCTACAAAATTCATCAGATTCATTTTTTGAAAGACATTTGACGAAACTAATAATAACTAAAATAATTGACTGTAATAATGTGGACAGTCGCAGTCATTGCACGTATCAGTTGGAGTAGACAGCTAAGGGGTTCCATGAAGATTCTCTTACCCTTTCTCTGTTCACGGATTTAAAGCCAATTGCAGGACATTTAGAGATACTGCTCGAATCTCAGGACAGGACTGGAAAATGAAGGAACTTGTTTATGCCAATTGCAGAAAAAAATTTCAGAATTTATGTGTAGCAATTCAGGAAACTTACAGTAAACCAAAACTGGATTACTAGATGGATGCATGACCACCAGCCTCTAGAATACAAAGCCAGTCTGCTGACCAATGAACTATTTCACTTGGCAATGTGTTATTGTTAAACCATCTAAGGCATTCACTACAGCTTTCTTTCATAGCTCCAAACAGAGTGAAGGATGCAACTTAAGTTCCCGTCGGCTCTTATGGTTCCTTTTATACGACACCAGTGTTCAGTACTAACACAGTCACAATGTGTTTACTTAGCTATCAGGTCCTTGTAGTTAGCTATCTTCACATTGGTTTGCAGGTTATGGGAGCTGCCTGAAGTGTTACCTATGGGGAAAGGAACCTAGGTGTATTGATCTGTTATATCAGATTGAATTAAGTAGATTTTTAATGGTCTTCATATCACAATTCCAGGATATTTTGAATTTGTCCATTTGTGTGACATATATGTAGTATAAAGGGAGATCTTTCATTAAATGACTGCTGTCCTAACTTCTGATGATTTTTTTGGTGATATCTTCATTTTTTGTCAAGTATCCCATGGGTTCTAAGAGGCTTACATCCAGGTGTGAAGTGTAATATGGCTCCCATTTGGTCCACATACTTCCTGCAGCTCTCTCTCTTCCCTTACTGTTTCAGAATACAAGTGTGATAGTTTCTCTCTGAGATGACCTGACTTTGTATAGCTTTGAAAAATCAGGGGCCTGAGTGTTACATAGATGTTGTAAACCTACTTCAAGTCAGTATTAACATGAGTATCATTCATGGATTTGTTGAGAAGCTCTCCTTTGGGTTAAAGTACTATCTCAAAGTCAATTATATAGTTCTTCCCATTTCTGCGAGACTGAGTGGTACATAATTAATGTTTAAAGCTGCTACTGCTTTACTATTTTTATCATTGTTACATAAAAGTTGATCATCCTCACTTACTGCCAGTCAGAGTATCAGTACCACCACGTTGGATGAGAACTGCTGCACACTGTATCACAGTGTGTGACAATAATGTATCCAAGATCAAAGACATCACAAGGAGAGGCAGTAGGTGGGATTATGGGGAGCTCACATTACTGTTTCCAGAAAGATGAGGGCTGGAGGAAATCAGGCCAATTTCACTCAAACTTAATTCCAGCGTACTGAAAAACAACACAACATAGTAAAATTATCACTTAATAACAGTTATCTGCTATCTGTAGTGTACTTATGTGAAAGTGTGCAGTATATAAGAAATCCATAAAAATTATTTGACTTTCAGGCATTTGGACACATACAAATGTTTACTTAGTACACATTATTTGTTTCTTTTAACATTTACTACAACAGAAGGAAATATACAGAATTGAAAGTACTACACTGCTGTAACCTTTTATAACCCAGAACCATGTAGTGGTAATAGTTGAAAGCATAATACTGGTGAACGGTGAAGTAGTTTTAAGGTTTCATAACAAATATATCTGTATCCTTTCCCTATAATATATTTATTTAAAATGGGGCAATTGTTTCTGTGACAGGGCAAGAAGTGAGTCAATTTTGCAGAGGTCTCAATGTTACTGGTGGGAGGGACTGCCCTTTTCTAATCATTGCTGGAAAAATGTCTTTGGTGAATATTTAAAAATGTGGTTCCCCTTAGCTGAAAATGGAGCTTCAATTAATCATACTGGTTGTACCTAATCAAGTAATAAATCAAAAACATATGAAATGCGTTAAGCTATAAATTTTTAATCTGCCGGGTTTGATTTGAAGTTGGGAGTCCGAGCCAGAAGAGATAGGCTCTTCTGCAACCTACATTGCTTCTGTTACGGTCTAAAGCTGTAAACCATAATACATCTTTCACTCTGCAGAACAGTGTGCATCAGTCTGAGATTCCTGAAAAATTAAAATGGTGTGCCAGGCTTCTATTTGAAACCAGAACCCTACTTTATGTGGAAAACGCTGTTATCACCTGATACATCCCAGAATTACTTACAGGTTGGAAAACTGGAGAACATATTTATCAAATTAAAGCCGTGCGTGAAATACACACGTCATATTAAGATAGCTCAGTTGGGAACAACAATGATTGTGTATGACAAGGTGATAGGTTTGTCACACTGCAACTCATCATTTAAATTCTAACAATACTGAGGTATTTTCAAGAAGCATTACCGGGGAGGGGGGGGGAGTAGTATATGCATAGCTAAAAAATTTAAAAAACAAAACTGATAAGTTGTTTTTGAATTATATTAACAAGATCCTTTTTAAAAAGAGTTATTGATCTGGGAGTAGGGTCCTGAACCTGAAAATACATCTTAACTCACTCATAGCAATATCAACACATGTTCAGTAGCATGTACCACTGACTTCAAAACATCACAAAAAATTTAGAAAATGCAGATATGATTCCCTGTTGTTGACTTTTACTCTCAACATATGAGCAAGATCCTGGAAATATTGAATATGACATTCAATGGATAAACTGATACCGGTTACTGAGAATAAAATTTTTAGATTAAGTTTAACTGAAGAATTTAAATCATATATAGAATTTGTTAGAGAAAATCTTTAAAATAATAAATATTTTTTCAGAAATTTATAATATGACATATCTGTCCAGATTAATATATTTTCAAGAAGTGGTTATAAGCAATCCTTCCCCCTCCCCCCTCTTGGTATTCTGAGATTTAATCAGGAGGCGTAAAAGTGAAATCACATCATGTGTATGGGTACCAGTGATGCAACTTCTGTAGTACATATGTTACAAATTGGTGTGAATAAGATTTAGCTTATTCTCATCTAATAGCATAGTCATGCAGGTATGTTGTGGGACAGTCATAAGTAATAATATGAGTGGAAATGCACTGTAAATACAGCATCCCATTTGAAGATGTTTCCCCATACCTCCAACCTCATACTCCAAGGCAGTTAGGAAATTGTTACTAAATTATGTGTCTGATGAAATATATATAACGCATTTTTATTATCTGATGCTATGTCAATAAAATGAGCTCCAGCATGTATCTGAAGAAGGTAAATTACACAGCACCCATATCACTGGGTTTGGAGAGGTTGTGGAATAGTTTGTATCAAGTGGTCTGGCTCCCTTGTCAAAATGACTCACTTTCACACAAAACAAAAAATACAAGATTATGAGAGGATAATGTGTAAAGATACAGATGTATTAAGAGCAGACGTTACTCAGTTCCTAATACTGAATATTGATAACACTGTCAACTATAGGCTTCACTACACATATCATAACTTGGTACAAAACTTTACTTACCATTATTTGCTACTTCTCTGATTACATAATCTTTTGTGAAAGACAACTATTCTGTGGTGATTTCCTTTCAGCACTACATTCAGGCACAATCAAAAAGTAAAGAGTTTTTACTACTCGAAAGAGCTGTATCACAATTCTGAATAGTGCCCACCCCAAATGCCTGTACACTGATAGTCACATAAATTGTTAAACCAATTTCCTGGTAATTTTAAATTCTTTATGCATATTTAACATTTTGCAATAGAATTATGTCCTTTGCATCTTTAATGTAACTATTTAAACCTTCAGTTTAGCAAGAATTCATGTAAGGCTATTCCTCTTAGCTCAAGTAGTTTAGATGCTACATTACTCACTAGGCCATTAGAGATCTTGCAAACAGAAGAAACTTTGACATATTGAAAACCATTTGTAGTTGGCCAGAAAAATCCAACAGTTTCAGTGCTTAGTGTAAATTATTAGTTCCTAGCCTATTTTCTTATATTTTTTTTTGTTTGGCATCAGTGTTTTTAGCTGTGTCTGAAAATTGACTTTCAACTGCCCAAGGAGAATATATAAAGTGTGAAAGCATATGCTCAATAATCTGCGAAAGTTGTGGCAGTGTGTTGCATGTTAATGATCAATAAAAAGTTTGATGCTGAAAATGGTGTTGGTACAGTGAGAGAATACATTAAGATATTACTTTGTCATATCTCATTTGATGGAACTGTCACATAACACATTAATATACATTACCTTACATCATTCTGTACTTTGACAGCATATTACTGCTACTGTTACTTGAATATCTCTAGTCCCCATTACCAAACTGCTGTCTGCTACTACATGAAATTTGTTACACTTGAAATATTCTTGTAGCAACTTCAGCATCCATTGGATCTCCAACACCAAACAATCCCATTTCAGCATTGCCCCTAATGTGATTCAGCTGGAACACTGTTGCCTAAGGCTATGGAATTAGAGAGTAATTAAAATATTCTGTCATATACATTTGAGTAGAATGAGTCGCTGTCATTTTTTGAAAGCTACGGACTTGCTGTGTGGTCTCTCTTGAACAGACATGACAGTAAGCCTGAGAACATGCCAGAACTGCAGCAACACTCACCAGCTAGCAGTGATACTTGTCCCACTCTCAGCTTTTATGTGACTGTGAGTCACTTACAGCCAGAAGGGGACCATGGCTATGCCTTATATTTATTGTAACATACAACAGTTGTAACCATGGAGTAGTTTCCTTTACATTTCAGAGAAGATAAACAGAACATAAGAGTGAACAAGTGACATTGAATAGGTAAGTGTGTGTGTGGGGGGGAGGGGGGGGGGGCGGTTGCGTGCATGCATTTTTTCACTTCCTAGCTGCAGGAGAAAAGCTGGACCCATCAGAGTCGCTCAAATTGTTAAATGCATCTTCATCTGAGTTTCTTCCTAGACATGATGTAAACATTCTGTTTTGTCTTTTAATCTTTGTCGAGCTCATTTTTGGTTTCATCTGCTTACTACTAATATGTATTAAAAACATGAATTTGGTGTCAAAATAGTTTTAAGGTATGTATGACATACTTCTGCTACTTTCTTCTTTCAATCACAATACTGCAAGACCCAATAAAATTTCAGTAACCAATCTGCATAGAATGTTCAGAGGTATCAGTTGCAGACAGCAACATTGTAAATGCAGAAAGTAAGTCATGGAAATAAAACTTTATCTGGCAGCGGAGACATTCCATGAAGTGTAGATTACCATTTGTTACCAAGATATCTGTAGATAAAGTTCCAGCACTGTTACCCTGATATCGCACATTGACATCACCCTGAAGAGAGATAAAAACAGAAAGATTGTCGATTTATTGATCCAGCAGAGTTCATCCTATAACCACTACAGTAGCAATAATTATTATTTTCTTCATAATCAATTAATTAACTTTGAATCTTGTTACTGTTAGCACGTCAAGGAGACGTAGAGGGTAAGATAGTTGTAATTTAAAGTGATGAGAGGCAAAGAATTTGAAAGTGACAATAATTATGGTACTACTAGCTGGTGTACCAATACTTCGGTTTCAAACATAAAACAATAGTTTAGCAAGTTCTCAGCATTAGGAAAGGGAAGTGCTGTGCGAAGAAAATAACGAAAATATTTCGGTATTTTTACAAAGAAAAAGATTTATTTTCTAAGAAAAATACAAACTGGAATTGCTAAATTAACCAATTTACGAAACACACAACAGTAAGATAATAATAGTACACATAGTGCACATGTCATTCTTTACGTTCTGTGGCTCTTGCAGAGACCACTAGTGGCACTTATTCTGTATGAATGCTGCCAATGTCCTCCTCAGGAGAGCCACAAGGCGACGACAACTCTTGCTCAGCCTCTTCCTGATTGTTTGTCTCCTGGGGGGAGACCGCCGCCCCCCTTCCCCACATCCCCCTCTGGCAGGAACCTCCTGATGACAGTCACTGTGCTGTTCTTCTGTCACAGCTGTCGGCACTTCATCCAGGAAGTCTTCATCGGAATCGGAGTCGGAGTCCTCGGCGATGAACCTCTGGACGAAGTCCTCGAATCCCTCCAGTTCCTTAGTCCAGTCCTCGAATAGCTGGTCCACCTCCGGTAGGTCCGCCACCTTCTGCAGCCAGAGCCGGTGGCTGTTGGTGGTGGCTCTCCTCAGCAGCTCCTGTCGCCTCTCCTGCATCTCTGCACTTCGCTGGCGGAGCTGCTCCGGTGTCAGCACTGCACTGGGCCTCTTCATCTGAAAACGGCATGAGAGCTGTGATTTTTAAAGTGGCTGGAAACTGCAGGGGTAGTTGCAGTTCTCAGGAGAGTCAATCTTGCGTACTTATCATAGCTCCAGTGAAACAATCCGTACAGAAATAAACTAACTGATCAATAGATCTTAAAAGCTTCTGACTGTGCCACTGTATTTGTAATGTTTTATATTAGAAATTTATAATTCTCTGCTAATTCATAATAAAACGTTAAAACGTTATATCAAACGGACAACGTTCAAAACCCTGTAGCACACACAAACTGAACACAAAATTGAACACTGTTACAGAGTAATATATAAGGTATTCCTTATTTATATGGAGCAGTCAACAGAGAATAGAAAATTTACATCTGAATGTCTGAAAGAAAGGATTATTTTCAAACATTTGTACAGAGACTTTATGATGTTCTCAAATTTTCAAAAGAGACATTCGAAAAACTGAAGCCAGGGGGTATGAGTAAGCTAAACACAATCTTACAAAAGTTAGAAATAAACACGTACTGGTACAATATCGACCCCTAGTTATTTAGTTTTTTCTTGTTTTGGGAATCTCAATTCAGAAATTATAAGTGGTAGATTAATTTCAAGAAGTCTAATAAGATGTACCACAGGAAATTCTAAGAAAAATAGGAAAATATTGGAAACCAACAACGGAATATTGCGAGGAAAATTGGAAGTCTGAATGTTGTAGGGAATTAATAGAATGTCTAAAGGTTTATTCTCTATGTAGTTTGGGATGAAGGAAGTGAGACAGAGAGAAGATCAACATTTTTGGTCAGACTAATAGGCCTACAGATTTAAGTGGGATTTGTTTCATTGTGGGTAAGAAAATTGCCTAGGTAATAGAATGAGCTTCTCTAAAGAGTGTAATTTGTGACGTATTAAAGATGAATGAACATACTAACAATAGAACATTTTGGATTGAGAGTAAACCGAAAAAAATTGAAAGTTGTGACTTGGCAGGAGTAGCTGCAAAAATATTTCCAATAAATGTAACATCCAAGTTAGGGACGTACAAACATCAGGAAGTGAAGGAATAATGCTACTACGGAAGAATAAAAGCACGACAAGGACATTCCTGGCCATAAGAGGTTGGGTGATTTATAACTTGACTTTAATTCGAAGCAGAAAATTCTGAGAATGCACCTTTGGAGCGCAGCGTTGAATATTAGTGAATTACTGACTGTGGGATAACTGCAAATGAAGAGACTGGAAACGTTATACATGTGCTGATATTGAAGAATGCTGTAAATTCCTTAGGTTGATAAAGTAAGGAATGAGGAGGTTCTGCACGGAATCATCGAGGCAACGGAAATATGAGAAACATTGCCAAGAAGAAGCGACATGATGATAGAACATGTGATAAGGCATCCGAGATTATCTTCCACGACTCTACAGTGAGCTCTAGAGGGTTAAAACTATAGGAAAAGAGAAAGGGTGGAATATATCCAACAAATAACTGAGGAAATAGAACGCAAGTGCTGCTGTGAGATGAAGAGAGATTCGTAAGGGCCGCACCAAACAAATCAGAACAATCTCGACACGAAATAAAACGAAATATGCAAATGCAACCAGTACTTCACAATCCTATGACAAAATTAGAGCTCCCATACGAAAGGTAAAATCGGAAATCAAAAATGTATACTGGCAACTCACAACTGATGTTCTTACTTTTAGTATGTGACAATTTCTTAAGAGCAGATTTAAAAATGAAAATATAGGATAAAGACAGCATATCAATAAAACATGACTTTCAAAATACCACTAAATGACGGCAGTTTTTTTAAGGATAGTAAAGAAAAAGTTTCAAAACAATGCCTAACGGTAAAAGGGTGATAAATATGACGCTTGTATCTTCAATAGATTGGCTCATTTGAAACTCGCAGAAAACGACCGCTAACTAAAGACAAAGAGAGTAATCCATGTAAACAATATAAATCTAAGAGACACAGGGTAAGAACGCAGAGGACGTAAGGCTGACAGCATCAAAGAGAGACAGGTTGTTCAGAAAAGCGTTCAGTTACGCCTCTGGCCGCCGTGCTAAATAATCTGCGACAAGAATGAGATATACAGATCGCCGAGTGCACGGATTCAGCAAAAGCTTCAAACATTAGTCGACTGTGAAGACTACAAGGCGAGTTGTTTTGGCGAAATAAGAGCTGCATTGGAAGTGTTCCTCAATTTAAAAGCTTCATCATTGCTTAAAAGCAGAGTATAACCGTACTGATAGGATGAGCTGCGGTTTTGCGCCGGTCTCGTGAAGAATTCGTCCAGATGCTTGTCCTGGAGCAGGTCGAGGCTTAACCTGACAGAATCTCTCATCTGCTCAGTCAGTCCAACCGTGAGTGGGGTTTACTGCATGTAGCGACTTGATACTACGGGCTCTCTTGCTTCCAGAGCCATACAATTTTCTCAGTGTTTCGAAAGTTCCCTTCTTTCGAGGGAAACACAGAAACTACAGTAGTTCCGAAAGCCATTCCAGCGAAACAGTAATTACGAATCGACTATTGGATATCCATCCATTGTTTGAAACTGAGGTACAGCGTGATGAATACTCCACCTCACGTTTTTTGGTAAGTGCAGAAAATACCTTGTTCGTAACCGGAAGCTTCCTATGACAGCTAGATCTCTTTCTTGTCATCAGCGGTTAAGCTCTGACACTCTTAACAAGTTAAATTGGAAGTGCAGACCCAAGTAAAATGTAATATTCCTCTGCCTGTATTAACTCTACGCTTACTTTCGATTTTTTACTTTCTCTACACCGATAGTATATTAACTAAAGACGACGACAGCTTTGAAAATGCTGTTGTTTGCATAAAGCGGAATCTTACTGTTGTGCAGCGGATGTATTTCTGAATTTATATATATATATAAACCGCCGACTAGCCTACTAAATCAATACAGGGCCATTACTAAGCTGGACTGTAGCAACTGAAGTATTATACAATTACAGCGTGTAACAACGCAGGTAACATCACAAACTATTCTACTTCGCTTATTACTCTTAGTGTTACATCAGTACAGATAGTATTAACCGTTGAAAATGAACACGCAGTAACAACGGATTAAATCAATTCATTGGTTCGTCAATGCTTTGTGCAAAGACATGATGCATTCTTAAAATTGTTCAAAAAACTAACGGTTACAAGAATTCTGGTTGCAACGATCTGGAAGAATAGTACTGAATAATGTTAAGAAACGGTTTGCCAACGACTTGACGTTTATAAGCAATCTCAACGCCACCTTCTGTAATTAATTCACCAAAAACGAGGACACACTGTATCACACAAAATTTAAACAACTCCTGAACACTGGTGTCAACGATCTTAAATAAAAAGAGGGTTTTTTTTCTCCACTCGGACACGGTTGCTATAAATTGGGGGGAGTTAAGTGGCTTATCCGTGTGATTAAATCAGCGTGTTATGAGCTGCAAATAAGGTAAGACAAGTATTTGGTGTTTCTGAACAACGGACGTAAGACAGATTTGAAACGGGTTAAAGTAACGAACGAAAACTATAACTATTTGGTCTCTAATACGACACAGCCGACCAGGAGTAAGTGCTACGGCACACGAGACTACGAAATATGAAGAGCTTGAATCGATCAGAAAGACATTATTTTTTAAACGTATCTCTGAGAATGTTACGAAGTAAATATCACTAATGTTTGATAGCTAGTTGAAGACTATAAAGTTTTGTACCAAACTGATGTCGCAACACGACAACTAACGAAATGAGCATTTCGTATACAGTCTTTAGGTGCCACACAATTGTCAGTCTGTGCTTCTATTTACACGGTAGCTCAACACTGATTGATACAGAGACTATAATTAATATGAATGGAAAATAAAACGTCTCAAAGGAAGCAACTATACAAGACAATTCCTGCTATAATTTTGGACCGCTTGGTTCAACCGTTTCACAACGACTAGTAATATAATGAAACATTGATATTTTTTGCATCGCTGAATCTGAAGATTGCGTAACAGTGTTGCCAGTGGAACGTTTTTGCTATACTGGAGTTCGTTTTCAAGGATCTCAACGCGGTTAGATTCCATAAGATAAAGTAAAAATACACGGCAGTAGAAAATAACATTACGTACGCATCCCAACAAATACAAGGTGCCATACTCACAGAAAATTTCGCCGAGGCAGTAAATTGTATTAGGGTTACATTTCACTAGAACTGGTTAACCCTAGAAGCAGTAATTGTGGTTTCACTGCTGCCACGAAAAACTAAAACAGTCGCAGATAAGTCTGTTCCCCAAACTAACGATAATTCCAGACTGAAAGAGAGGATAACAGAAGATGTTAAAAAGAAAGAATTTGCCTGGGCAGCCGTGGAAGCTACAAAAGAATCATCTCACTGGAGTGACACAAACACCTAAGCGCCTTGCATAGCGTAGCCTGAACTCCTCACCTGTCTTATGTCGCTCCGCTGGATCCCCGGTGTGTGCAGCAGCGATGCTGGAAACCTTCAGTTGGCGATGATGCTGGCGCGAGCTCCTCCAACCGACTGATTGCCGCGGTCGGCCTGTGTGTGACGTCACTACCACCCTTCCCCACCACCAATCCCACCCTCTACATGTCAGTGACGTAGCTACAGCGCTTCCTGCTATTCTGTGACCGGCACCACTACTAGCGAATCCAACAAGGTCACTCCTCAAGTGTTCCAATAACAAATATGGTCTTCGATAATATGTGTCGATTAGAGAGTTGGACATAATTCTTCGTTCATCAAATAATATAATTATTTATAGATGCCAATGTCTCACTTGACTTAAGGTTTTATTTGTAACAAAATGCGAACGTTCCCCCCTTTCTTTATGTGCTGTTTCTTGAAGGTATATAATTTGAACCAAAGACGAATAGTTTCGATCGCAAGATAGTTACTTTTTATGTAAAACAGCCCTATTTTTCCAGCAAGCAACACTAAACAGAATCCTGATAAAAATAATAAAGATAGAACTACTTTGAAACTAAGCGCACAATCAACAGTTACTTCGTCTATACTGTTATACTATAACGAGTTAACTTAAGCTTCTGTTCCACTGGGCATTGCATTACAAAATAGAGTTATACTCGATCAGAAACTTAAGGAGAAAACGTAAAAGAATTTTCTGTTGTAAGATTTAAACAGGTTCTTTAACCAGAAGGCTATAACATTACCTATCGCAAACCAGGACTCCTACACAAGTACTACTACAGAGCACGCTGCAGATTCTGGTCAGCAGAATCTTCTCATTCTCAACGGAATGCCGTTCTGGAGATATCGAACCAAATCAGAAATATAAGCAGGTAGCAGAATAAGTATGACCATTATATTGCCTAACATTCTCAAGGTCTTCTGCTCCTATAAAATTTCGTTCCTCACGGTATATTCCACAAAAATGGATAATTAGAGAAACGGTGATCGTCAGCAAGAATGAAGATTACATTTCAAGTGAAACTCCAATGCTGAAAACTGTTCTCTCCCTACTTAAAATATAGTAAATCGGGACAAACGTCCGCCTCTGAGAAACGGTGTACTTTTCTACAAAGACTTGGAGATCCCTCGAGAATCGGGAACGATGTTAAATGCCACAACCACAGAGGGGATGCAAGACCAGACCACCTACATCTCGCACTGGCCGCTCCCCTGCAGTCTTATTCGCAGCGGCGGCAGTGGAGTTGCTAGGAGCCTCTGACTGTAGGCAGGACCACGTGGCCTCCATCCCCACCCCCTCCCCCACCTCTGTAGTTCCTACCCCTCCCTTCAACTAACACACCTCAGATACGAGGCGATAACGGTTCCCGCATTCCTGTAACAATATCGCTCACCAATGAATGAATGCTCTGAAGCTACTTTCAGATGTCCCGTCTATCTTCGTAATGTCTCTCACAAAGACTAGGGCAACATTTTTTTATCAGATACGGAATTATGAGTCGATGGTGCAAATAGCATCGAATATCTCGTTGTAGTTGTTTCACTCGACGTAAGGTTGCAGACGTAAGAACATTGCAAATTTCGTGAATGTGCTCACGAACTGTACACTGATCCTTCATAGAGCTCAAGAAAGACTTGAAAATGGAAGTATTTTCGAACTAGTCCTCCATTATGAGATACAATGTACGGCGTCGGAACATTACGAGACAGAAAGCAGAATTTTGATACAAATAATCAAATCGCTTCGTGGACGCCTAGAACACTTTTAGTCAAATTCCACAAGCGACAGTTGCTTTGTGGGACGTAGTAGCCCTAAAGAGAATTAAACGCAATGCAGAGCTACGTCACGTAATTTCTTAACACTTACACTTCAACAGAATCATTAAATTATTCAGCTTTTTTTTTTTCACTAAAGACTGTATTACAACCTTTCCAAGTACACATTTCACTCCGGTAGTTTTTTGTGTGTTCAACGGCATAATGCTTATAAAATAGATACTGACTTTACAGTAGGAATTTACTGAACCAAGTCTAATACCACGTATTGTGTTCCTGCTCGTATTATGCCAGTGTCTGGTTATTAGCAAGAATTTTATTATCTCCGATACAAAATTCCAGACACTACTAAATCCTGCAAACCTCTCACATTTGCTAACACTAAATTACCAAAAGAAGATAATTACTGCAAAAGTACCGGCAGTACCACCACGCTGTTCCCGCATAGCTGGGGAGCAAGACGTGATATTTGTTGTAGAGAAGAATTTCGTTACGAGATAAGTTTCGTATTTTGCTGACAGATTACTTCAGTAGTCATTAATGGTGAATGCGGTTCTCGTTTGTGTGAACTTACACGTCAAGTAAATGAAAAATGATTCCATTTCTTCAAAAGACGCCTCACGACCAGGTCACAGAATTTTACAATTATTAAATACGGAGAATCAATTTAAATCACAAAAAACTGGATTTCAGAATTCTCTTGTAGTGAAAAATTTTTGTCTTACACAATTGTCTCGTTGCAGAACAAATATACTTTTTGCAAGTTTTTTTCATCAGTGTAAATGATGTTCTCAGCCATAATCTTTCCTTCTCTTGATGTCTTAAGAGTATAATATTTCATGTTCACCTTTGAAGCTAACTTCAGACAACGCGAACGAAAGAAAATAGGATGTGATGAAGCCCAAGCAAATCAGAAAATTCTTTTGAAAAATGTAAAGCGAGTGATATGGTTTTAAAATGGCAACTTCAAATAAATCGTGTTCTTAAAATCATAATCTTAGTCATAT
Organism: Schistocerca gregaria; assembly: GCF_023897955.1. NCBI lineage: Eukaryota > Metazoa > Arthropoda > Insecta > Orthoptera > Acrididae > Schistocerca > Schistocerca gregaria. The sequence goes on from NC_064920.1 coordinate 103,177,947, forward strand.
TCTTAGTCATATTCTTAAAATCGTACAATTACTTCCGTAATGGATTTTCGGTCTTCTTTTCTTCCTGGTGTGCTAGTCTCGCGAGGTATGCAGGAGAATATCTGTGAAGTTTGGAAGGCAGGAGATGGAGTACTGGCGGAAGCAGAACCACGAGGGCAGGTCGTGAGTCGCAGTTGGGTGGCGTTCTCGCCGATGGAAGTATTTTGCTACATCCCCACACAACTGCTGATGAAAACTGACGAAAATACAGAAACATAGATAGGAAAAAAGACAGGACGATTGAGTACTTGCCCGGGAAAGCCATATGAACGGTCCGGCAAACAATTCTAATCTGCCAGAAAGTGTGAGATTACTCTTACCCACTGAAACCATTTAAGTTCTACACAGTAATTCTTCATAACTCGAATGACATAGGAAGCAGTTTCATTCTGGAGATTGCGATTTATCCCAGAGTGTGGGATACGTGAACCGGTTGTCAGTATTATTTCACAGTTGCGGAAGTACGGTACACCACACACGAATAAATGCCGGGCTACGATGGAGACACGCTGGAGAGAATGCATTGCTTGAAGTACGGCGTAAATTTGGCCCTGCCTGTTTTATAGACGCATTTAGAGAAGACAGAGGAGCATTCCTGCAAGTAAAATAGCTGGAAAAGAAACCTTATTTATTATCGATCATATTCATGAAAAAACAACAGGCTCGTAATGATTGGATGATAAGAGATTGCATGAATAATAATAATAATAATAATAAAGTTGTATGTTTCGAGTATCTATAACCGCATATTATTTTATTACCTGTATAGTCACACTAACTTTTAATTAATGCATCGAGGGGTAGCCGTGAGATGTAAGGCGCCTTGCAACGTTTCGCGCGGCTACCCCCGTCGGAGGTTCGAATCCTCCCTCGGGCATGGTTATGTGTTTTGTCCTTAGCGTAAGTTAGTTTAAGTTAGACTAAGGAGCGTGTAAGCCTAGGGACCGATGACCTAAGCAGTTTAGTCCCTTATGAACGTACCACTAACTTCCGATTTTTTTAATTGTTGCACGAAATAGTGCTGATGTTCAGTTTCATCAAATGATTTTATCATCTAAGTGGAAAGAAAAGAAAAAAAATGTCCAGGTTGATAAGCAGCCGCTATAATCGCCGTGCCATTTCTTCGGGAGGAAGGATCAAAGCACTCAGACGTGGATCAGCAGGACCAGTCTCCAATTAACATATTATCGGGGTTACAGCAGTGGTCTGCAGAACAGAATGTGATCTCTCTTGGCCTCATTCTGTACCACACCTCGTCTCAAACGACAGAATATGGGCTGAGAGGAGACGGATCATGTGATGAAATTCCCTGACGCCGAGTGAAAAAAACAGCGATGACTTTGCAACATCGGGTAGGTTCAGTGGAGGTGTCATAAAACAAACGATTTATCACGCACCTCACAAACTACCTGACTTGGAAAATGCAGATTGTTATTCGAGCGGTAGCTTATTGAAGGGGATATTCAATGATAAAGAAAACCATATACAGCACCCATTTGAGGGTCGAAAAATCTTTTTAAGATCCGTAAATTTTTCCTTACGTTAGAGGTTTCTGTAACTTGAGCAGGTGCGAGGAGGACTAAACACTGAGGGTTCCGTACAATCTTAACATTGTAAGTAGAAAGTTCATCCATCGCTGGAATCGAAGATCTCGACGATTTTTGCCTGTTATCGACACTGATACTGGCAAGATACCGCCCCAGACGTTCCAAGACTTTCGAGGACGTTTTAATTTCATGTTCGAAGTCGAATAATGAATGAGTGTGGTGTGGTGTGGTAGTCGTTATTATTATCACAATTATCATTTTCGTACTTGTGTAGATCACCATATACTTTCCCTCATTCAGGTACAATTTCCACTTGCAGCACCATACAGATACCGTGGTCAAGTCGTTTTGCAATTGTTTTACATGTTAGAGAGCGGAGGGGCTTGTTTACTGCTCCAAAATTCCTTTTCTCTGTTTTCCTCTAGACTGGAACAAGGCCGCAACACTGAACTTCTTTCCACAAACATCGATTAAAATGAAAGTTGTAAGACATAGCATATGTTTCAGGAAAGAAACTGCTAGGTGATTGGACGGTGGCAATTTCGAGTCATGACAGAGGCACGTTTCTCTCAAAGCACGTTGGTTTTAATAGTAAAATAAAAAATCGTATGTTAGTCGCTTTTTGTTCGGTAGCGAAATGTAGACAGATGAATTGGGTTTGTTTCCTCTCAAGAATTTGTAAGACCGACGTGAAGTATAAACAACTGTCAAAACTATTTGATCGGACCTTTGAACGTTCCAATCACACAGAGTGGAAACAGAAGAAACAGCTCGATAAACAAGATTTTACGTTTCTGCCGGCAGACACAAATATTCTGTGTTTGATACGCTATTGCCATCATTAAACAGTACAATATTTTTTTTTGGAAAGAATATGTCTGCAGAATTGGCCGGATGTTGAGTAGGTCCCGTGTATTCTCTCCTAATGCCACCCAGTTACTGTTTCGCACGTGTATGTGATGGTAGTGAGATTGCTAAGTTATAGTGTAGACTGAAGACCTTCTTCAATGTAAATTGATAAAATTTTACTTTCTTCTCCTTTGTCATGATCTTTTGCACTTACAAATGGGTATTGAACATCACTCACTGCTTCATTTTGAATACAAAGACCACAACCTCAAGCTAAAACTGTGTCAATTTTAGCGAACCGTCTTTTTTAGGCATTTATTCTTTATATCATTTACACAACTCCAGTAGCTTACATTTTCTTCCGTGATAAATTCCAATAAATACTATTGCCTGACGTAAATCAATAAAGACTTCCCTTCGCTGAACACCGCGTCTACAACACACAGAATTCAGAACAGCAGTTGCCAGTCAGAAATTATCTGCAGTGCTGGACTCTGTATCTACATCTATATGATTACTCTCTAATACACAATTAACTGCCTGGCAGAAGTTTCATCAAACCACCCTCAAACTATTTCTCTAGCGTTTTACTCTCGAACACCATGCGGGAAAGCGAACACACAAAACCTTTTGTGCGAGGTACAGTTTCTCGTATTTTGTTATGATGTTGCATCATCTAAATGTTCTGCGAAGGAAATCGCGTTCTTCATTTCGTGCTCCCTACAGCATTATCTATGTGATAGTTCCAATTTAAGTTACTTGTAATCGTAATCCCTAAGTACCTAGTTGAACAGACAGTCCTTAAGCTTCTTTTATTTAGCGCGTAACCGACGTTTAGCAGATTCTTTCAGTAGCCATGTGGACTCATTTTTCGAACCATCCAGATCAGTTGCGTAAATAATTTCGCAATTAGTTTTGATAATCTGATGACTTCACAAGATGGTAAATGAGGATCAGCATTATCTGCATACAATGTAAGAGGGCTGCTCAGATTGGCTCTTAATTCATTTATATAAATCAGGGACAGCGGAGGGTCTATAATACTTTCTTGGGGAACGCCAAATATTACTCCTGTTTAACTTGCTGATCTTTCTTGTTACTAAGAATTGCGACGGTTCTGACAGGAAATGAGGAATCCAGTCGTTCAACTCCGTAGACAAACACTTTAGAAATCGCTTGTGAAGACTTTTGGAAACCTAAAAAATATGGAATCAATTTGACATCCGCTGTCGGTAGCACTCATTACATCTTTAGAATGAAGAGCTAATTGTGTTTCACGACAACGATATTTGCAATAAATAGCTTTCTTCGAGATAATTCGTTCTGTTCGAATATAGTATATTTTCCGAAATCCTACTGCAAGTTGATGAAATTGATATGGGTCTGTCATTCAGCCGATTACTTTTATTTCCTTTCCCAAGTATTCGTGTGACCTATGCCACATTTGTCTTTGGGTTCGGATGTTTGAACTATCAAGCGGTTCTATACGACTGCCTAGTATGGAGTTACTCCGTGAGCTTACTCTGAAAGGAACCGGTGTACAATCTGGACTGGAGGCCTTGTCTTTCGCTACGCTGGGGATATAAACGTCTGAGTTACATATGCTGGCAGTTTTTCTTGACACCAATTCAGGAATCTTTAGTTCGTCTTCTTTGGTGAACGAATTTGGAAAACCGTGTTTAGTAACTCTGTAACGTCATCGTTAGTTACGGTACTGATTGCGTCTTACCGCTAGTGCACTTGAAATACCAAATAATGTATTTGGGTTTTCTGCCAGATTTCGAGTCGGAGTTTTGTTGTGAAAACTATTAAAATCCTGTGCGGGGAAGCCACGCACCAGTCTTCTGTCTGCGAAATAATGAACAAAGAGTGTTCTCAGTGCAGGAAGTGACCTCCCCAGCGGTACATCGCAGGTAGCGGCGGACAGCCTGGTGTGTCCTACTTCTGGAAGACCCTGCACTGAGGTCCACCACCTGAAGTATCCTGGGCTCGTAGAAATATCAACACATCCCATCTCCGTAAAAACCTCACTCCGCACAAGTGTCACAGAGTCTTCCTACCTGTCAGATACAGCAAATTATCAGCAGTTCCGCGGAAGTTAAGCAATTCTCGGAGTCAGCAAACGCGGCACTCAATTCAGAACGTTGACATCTCCAGCGTCCAGTGTCTGTCGGATAGATGGCGGTCGAAGTGAGGAGATTGTTTTGCCATTTTCCTCGTCATCACGTTCACATAAAACGCCGTATATGTAAAAAAAAGGAAAGAAAACGCACACTCTCGGGCAATGGAAAGAAAGATGGGGAACCGACATGGCGGTCGTTTGAGACGTAGTGCAGGCTCGCCTCGTGTTTACCAGGAGAGGCCAGTGAGTCGCCAGTGTCCCGGTCACCCACAGTCCAGGAAAGTAGTCTCTCTTGCCTTCCACAGCGATACAAAGACATCCACACTGCTCCTGCTTTGCCACTGCACAGTGAGCTGTCTACGATTATGCACTGAGTTAATACCACTAAATAAATTATGTGAACTGACGCAAATGTGTCACACTATGCGGCTAAACGAATGAATTGAACAAGACAGCCTAAAAAGAAATCTTTCGATTGACGGCATTGTTTTAGACACCTGATACTCGATTTTTAGTTTCCTTCTCGTAGAGTCATACCCTGATTAGTCAGAACATTATGACACCTACGTAATAGCCGACATGTCCACCTTTGGCGCGGATAGCAGAGGCGACGCGATGCGGCATCAAAGCAGTGATGCCTTGGTAGGTCACCGCTCACACAAGTCGCATAATTCCCCTAAATCTCAAGGAGGGGGCGATGAGCTATGACGCCATTTTAATCATATTCCAGATGTGTTCTATTGTCTTCAGATCTGGCGATTTGGGCGGCCAGCAAATCAATCGGAACTCAACATTGTGCTCCTCGACCCACTCCATCACACTCCTGGCCTTGTAACATGGCGCATTAAATTGTTTGAAAAACGCCACTGCTGCTCGGAAACATGATCGTCATTAAGGAGTGTACGTGGTTTGCAATCAATAAACGATACTCATTGGCCGTCATGGTGCCTTGCACGAGCTTCCTGGAAATACGAATGGCCAAGTGAATGTTCTCCAAAGCATAATGGACCCGCATTCCAGCTTGGCACCGTCCCGCAGTACATCTGTCAAGCAGCTGTTCCCCTGGAAGACGAAGGATTTGCGCGCCCACATCGGCTTGATGCAGGTGGTATCGGGAATCATCAGATCATGCGACTGCCAACAAGCCGTACAGTTTCCGAAATGCTCGTGCCGAGTCTCTGGACCGTCAGAACCTGTCTTCGGCCAAACTCAGATTGATTGCGCACCTTCCTCACTCTACATACTAACAGGAAGCTCACTGACACTACTTGCACCGTGCGTGTGTCTCACTAACAGTCGTTCCTCGCCAGGTGACGCTACTAACGCCTGGTCGGATTTACATCGATATTATGTCAGTGGCGTTAATGTTCTGGCTAATAAGGGTACTTTTTGTTCAGAAATGAACGTTTGATGAAATGTACTCGTTTATTAAAAAAAAAAAAAAAACTTCAAATGTCTCTGAGCACTATGGGACTTAACATCTGTGGTCATCAGTACCCTAGAACATAGAACTACTTAAACCTAACTAACCTAAGGACATCACACAACACCCAGTCATCACGAGGCAGAGAAAATCCCTGACCTCGCCGGGAATCGAACCCGGGAACCCGGGCGCGGGAAGCGAGAACGCTACCACATGACCACGAGTTGCGTACTACTAGTTTATTACTGAGTAAAGTTTGCATTTGCATTATAATTATTATTCTTTTCGAAGTCCTATTCTTCAGTAGATATTGGTAACACGCTAAAATTGTGAAGTTAGGGATGGTGGAGAGAGAATCAGTAGCCAGTTGAAGTCGATAAGTTTGATATGATCGGACAGCAGAGATGGAAGAGAGCTGCTGGCGAGACGTGGGGTTGTTACGAGTCCCGACCTGTCACACTGTCTTAAACTCTAACAAACATTCCAGTTAGGTTAATATATGGCTAATTTACCGAGAGTTGGAATAGACATTAAAGCTGAAACGTTTTCGTTCTTTCAAGATCACAACGTAAACCCGACTGTTTCATCTTTCTGTAATATTCATGGACGTCACAGACCCCTAACGTAGATAAGGCGCACGAAGTACGCCACCTTACTCTCTCTCTTCGCCCCTCCCCCACCACTCCACAGTACCTGTACCGTTAAGTACGCTTCGCAATGAATGGTCATTATCTTACTTTGTTCCGCAGCATCTCACTGTGAGATAATTATCCCATTTTCGTCAGGCAACTTTTAACACAACTTTTACTGGTTTTTGGAAACAATAACGTAAAATTTTTGTTACATAATGGCTGGCACTCAGTTAGCATAAGCAGTATCAGATATGCTGTGCGAAAAGTGAAAGAAAAGGAAAGGAAAGGAAAGTAAATGAAATCGCTCACGTCACCGAACGCTAACCATTCCCTACAACATTAACCTTCTCACCGATTCCAGGCAGATAAATTTTTGTCCGTTTACGGATCTGAGTTACATCTATTGTGAGTTACGTACTGATTTACAGTAATGTAATTCATCGGACGAAGACAAAGGGTCCAAACAATAATTTTGTTGGAGGACGGATAGGATGCAGTGCTGTACGGTTTAGTGTTGTATTTTCGATATGAGAAGAATTTGCTTGAATACTCGTAGACCATGGTATTTGTTCTTCTAAACATGAAGCTGTTTGTGGTAAACTGGCGTAGGCTATACAGAAAAACAAACATTCTTAAGAAGCACGTCCTTAGATTGATATCTAGCTATAACGACAGCGATTACTAAGTTCCTTTGCCCTTTACATTCCAGACTAGCCACTCTGGAACACTCTTGTAGAAATTTAGACATCCGTACTGTATAGCATCTGTGGCGGTGCGACATGAGTGCTTCCATGAATTTGTCATATACAACAGTTGTAGATTTATTTGGTTGTGAGTACAGGCAGGACAATTTAAAAAGAGACATCTAACATCGACACAAGCTCAACTCAGTTGTTCTTCAGTTACTAAAGCTATTCGTCCCCATCATAGAAAGAAACGTCGACCTCAAATTGGAGTGCAAAAGTTTGGCGATACTAACATTCTTAAGTCCCTTATGTAAGTGATGTATGATAATGGACTTGAGTGCCATCTTGCAGCAGTGCCATGGTCAAATTAGTTACTTATACATCTACAGCCATACTCCGCAAGCCACCTGACGGTGTTAATTCTGGTCTGTAAAAATGTCGCTGTTTTTGTTGTACGAGCATATCCCACGAATGAAGGCTTGCGAAGATATAACGAGGTGAGTAATTATTATAATATGGGAAACTTACACGATCGCAAGCCACGTGTAATAATGCAGCGACTACAATTCCTTTTTCAGTTTCTCAGTTGTAACTTATGACGGCATCATACTCTCCAGAGGATGTGCCCGTCTGTAAAACCCTAAATGATGTTTGTAAAAACACTTCGTAATTCCAGTTGTTGTTAGATGATATTCCCTTTAGCTCAGTACTGTCATTACCAGAGGATAAAGCTATAACTCTATACTAAAAGGCATTTCTCGGAAACGTTCCAGATTTTAAGGTTGGAAACACTGTTTTCTAGTCTTAAGTTACTTCTCTTGTTTACATAGTTCATTAAAATCTTCAAGCAATGTATCCAATGTTGAGAAGGGTAAATTACTTAGTATTGACGTAGCTGATGTCATTAGAAACTTAGTAAACGATTTTGTTCGTTTCGGAGTTTTGTCCTGTTCTTGTGCAAGTGGAGACACGTCGCAGTTACGTTATTGTGTGTTGCTTTGAAGTGCTGCAGGCGCTCCAGAACTGTTTCCAGATGTTTACATAATCCTTCGCCGTTGAATAAGATGCACCAGACTTTAACAGGGACAAGACAAAAAGTGATACACTGTGAGGTTTGGTCATTCTCCTTCCTGTACAGAAAGACTTCACAGGGAACTTTATCGCTGACAAATGAAATGCAACCGGTAATGCTTTTCCTTAACAGAGTCTGAAAGCTACTTGTAACATCCGCAATGAAGCAATGAAGAAAAACCAGCACTTTGGTGACACCAGCGTGTTTAAGTGAGGCAACGGCAGCGCTGCGAAACGCAATGGATTGCTTCAGTTTTCGCTACGGCTATCTCGTTTAATACCCGCGCTTTGCTATCGCCGTTTATGTGCTGATCACCACAAATCACCAACGCAGCTACAGCAGAGGTCGCAGTCAACACCACTGCTATGAACCCAACATCGTTCTGGCATGACAATCCCTCGGGATCGTTCGCTAGGTCGAAAACTCAATGTGCTATTGTTAGCATCATCAGGGACAATCCGAGAGAACACACAAACACACACACACACACACACACACACACACACATTATGTATATAATAAAGGCGAGACTGTGTATAACCACTTCAGAACAGACGACGCTCACGAGGTCCGGAAGCTATCAAGTAAGAAGACGACCCGGATTCGAATCCCTTCCGTACCAGATTTTCAACTTCCCCACTGATTTCATCAATGCCCGCTTGCAGCGAATGTCCGTAATTCCTTTGTGTCGAAAAAGGAGCAAATTGTAGGACCACCAAGCAACCTGAAGACACACCGGTAACATGTGTGTTTTACTTACAGTAATCCACTAAATAAAAACAGTAATATTTGGCAAGTGGCGGAAAAGGTAACACCGTTAAAAGCTGTCCGCAGGGATGTCTTCAATCGGGTATCGAGTGGGTTGAGGAAAACTTCAAAGGAATATATGTGACTGTGGCCTGAGAGAAAAGCAAAAGTTGTTGTCCAAGGACGTAACACGTCTCTACTATTTTAACATATTTCCATCAGCTGTTTCGTCTCCAGTTACATTTGATTTATTGTATTTCATTTCTTACGACAGCGTGAGATGCACCTATTAAACGTAACACAAGATAATCTTTAACTATTTGTCTAGTGTCTACAAGGACCTAACAGTTGCGCCGCACTACAACAAAAGAGGTTCGCTGCTTACTGCTTAGTTTGTTACCTTGAATCCTCTCTCTTCATGTTTTAATGGTTTCAGCAGAAAAATAATCGATGATGTGATATCTATACAATTTCCGAAGTTTAGATTCACTGGCCAACTACTAATTTTCACGTGCTATCCTCCCTTGGACTAGCGTCTCTACTGAAAAATTTCTCTCGGTAGTGGCTTTTCTTAAGAGATGTGTCTGCCCAGATTCTTGATAATACCACCACTTTACCGTCATGTGGGTGGTCCGTCACAACTCCTATAAACAAACGCATTTCATTTGCCACAAATAATAGCAAAACAGATTCCACACATGCATAGCACCTGTTTTTCAACGCAAACATTCAGCTTGTTTTGCTTTTTGCCTTGTGATAGCACCTGGTATCATTATCCTCCATCGATGGAACATAACGTCATCAGTCAGACAGTAGCCGACCTTGAAGCAACTTCCTTATTTGTCACAGGAACCGGATCGCAATCCCCCTCATTACTCTGGCCGTTGAGCTCGTCCTCACCTCTGGCTGACACACGTCTCCCTTATCTGGAGGGATCAGGGAGGAGGCGCCGGCCAGCCGCCAACTTGCGCTGCAGACTGCCTGGCTCGCGTCAGAGATGTAAGGGATAACGACGGGCTGACGTCATCTCCGCCACTAATGGGGACATTCATCTCCCGTCACACACCGTATTACAGAACGATGTAACTGGAAATTCTTACTGTGACCAGAGCCGTAACTAGGTAAATAGATCATTCCTGTTCAACACGGTGTCATACCACTCTATACGGAAGCCTCCAGTTCACATTCCACAGCAGTACAGCTGGTGCTGCTCACCGTGTAGAGTTGTGGCACTGCATTTGATTAAAGGAAGAAGAAGAAAAAAAACTTCTTCGTATAAGAGTCGCTTTCTGTTAGTAAAGAAAAGTTCTTGTCGAGCTTAACTCCCTTCTAGACGTAAACAAATAGAGGAAAATTTGCTTGTCGTTAATTCACAACAATAATTCCCTTGCACGATAAATGAATCGTAAAATATGATCGTTTTATGGGAACTATGTTCTGCTACATAGTGCCTGACATGGAATGAACTTCGAGAAATGTTCCACATTACTTCCCTTGTGGCCTTTTTACCTTTTATGTTTAGAGAATCAGAATTTTTAAGAGGTCGCGATAAAGCGAAAAATTCTCAAGGTATGCTGATATCAATATTTCCCGAAGAAGTTGTGAAACACAAAGTCCCAAAGTGAAATTGCCCTTTAAATATACGAGTAGAACAGGTCAAGTGGGCCTACACATGAATTGGTAAAATATGTTAGGTATCCTTTTGGCACCTGTGGGTCATTATTTTATTATTTCATTATGGCAGGCATGCAGTATTCTTTTAACAGTATTACAGATGAATTCTGTTGATGAGTTACATCTAAATTCTAATAACCAATACATTAAATAATCCCTGCTTTGCACCTTTGAAGGTGTTTTCTCATTTTCGTCTGCGTTTTTATTCATTTCTTGCACTCAAATCTACTTGATCTTCTATAAATCTGTAATATTATATTATTGTGCGAGGTTTTATATCGATATTTTTGTTTGACATTTACATTTTAGTGTAATATTAGGAAAACCAACTAAAAATAATACGAAAAGACATCAAATTTAATTTCCAAGCAGTTACGAATTTTCGTTGTAAGAGTAGCTTTTCATCTGCAAGTGTAGTGTGTCAGACAATTAAGAGATGGCCGTTGCGGCCGAGCGGTTCTAGGCGCTTCAGGCTGAAATCGCGCTGCTGCTTCGGTCGCAGGTTCGAATCCTGCCTCAGGCAAGAATATGCGTGATGTCCTTAGGTCAGTTACGTTTAAGTAGTTCTAAGTCCAGGGGACTGAAGACCTCAGAAGTTAAGTCGCATAATGCTCAGAGCCATTTGAACCTTTTTTCTTTTTGGGGGGGAGGGGTCAGCTACAGCTAATTCATAAGTATCGGTATCCATCATGCGCGATTTACTCTGGAAAAAACACATAATCACAGTTGTGGGAACGGTGATGATAAGCTCTGATCTGTTCGACCAATCATTCTTCCACGGCCTATGTGCCTTATAATAATCGATCGACCTGTTATCAAGAATTGTTCAAGATTTGGGGGAGCGGCTGTTACAAACATTACTCCACAACACTACAGGAAGCGGCTAGCAGAGACCACATCGACTTCTCTCTATATGGCGTCGGTGGTAGATTCGTTCGCAAAAATAATGTGGGGGCCATTTCGACAGGAACAACTGAAAGCCCACCAACGTGCTACGACAGGGAAATTCAAATGAATTAGTAGCCACTGCTACGACTAACACAGTAGCGTCTGGAGATTGGATGACGAGAACGCCAAAATATTGTCTCCCTGAAACAGATCGAAGGAGAACGAACCAATTGGTTCACATATCAAATGGGACACCCACAAGACTCCTATGAAATTCCTCAGCGACAACAGAAGAGTGAAAATCCGCGAGCCCACCGCCTCTTCACATCGACAGGTAAAGTGGGAAGCAGCCATTACGACTTAGACCTTTGCATCCTCACTGTGGAAAGTAGTGAGGTTCCAAGTCTAGGGATACATGAACTTATGTCCACAGGACGCTTAGTTCACTCATCTGTCCTCAACTTAGCCAAGTTTTCAGGCGCATCACACCAGCTGAACTGACAATAGCGCAGGTTGCTGATGTCCTGGACAGCGACGACGACCTCAGGGCCTGTCGTGATAATGGTGCTTATTCCGGCAGTGGCAGAGATAGACAGTGAAGTCCTACTTACCAGTGCTGCTGAGTGTGTCCTACGTCCGATGACAGAAAGTGTCTAGAATATGCTCTCGAGAAAGCAGTCAGAGAACCACCACCACAGGTAAACGTCACATGACCTAAATATGAGACCGTGTCGTAACGCCGTAGTACAGTCACCCAGACGCCCCGCAATTTGACAGTTCGAGGCGTGACGTCAGCTGTACGGAGGGGTCGGTCAGACACAGAGTGATCCCCCTCCCCCCCCCCCCCCCCCACGCACACACACACACACACACACACGCACACACACACACACACACACGCGCACGCACACACACACACACACACACACACACACACACACACACACACACACACATCCACACTCATAGGACACCGGATGAGCATCATACACTGCGTTATACAAGCGGCCAACAGATCGCAGACTATTAGTACCCAAAGGGAAAGAACTGAAACCCTAGCGACCAGTATAGTAGCAGCCTACCGACAAGAGGTCAACATTATCACAACAGACTGTCTCAAAATTCAGCAGACTGTGCGTGCAGCATTGAACCCTTAGAGTTGGGGACACATTTCACCATTCCGACACACATTAGTCTGGTTGCAACGCAGTTTAAATTTCGTGGTAGCGACGATTCGGCGGTCACTGTTCCGTTTCCTTGTATTTGTTTTCTCCAGCCGCACCTTATTTAGAAATATTTTTTTGTTCTATTCGAATTTTCTATGGAATATTTCTGGTTATTGTTGCTCGTGCGCTTGCAGATACTGCAAATGTGTGTCAAGAGATTTCGTGTGTTTAGATTACGTTGCTTGTTGATCGTATTTTCTTGTTAGCATCTGTTTGTCGAAGGGTAGAGTAGTTTTACGCCCCTTTCCTTGTTGAGTATGAATAGGGGAAATCGCACCAGATCATGAGACGCTAGAATAATTACGCGTGACGGATGTCCAGTAAGTAGATGCTGAAGGAATTATTGCTAGATTTCCCGAGCGGAGGCAGTACGAGCAGTTAGCATGTCTGATGCTCAGGGAACAGAACAGAGAAACGAGCAGAGTGGAAACAGTCAACTTGGCGAATGCAAGACAAACTTTCCGCCGGCTCTTGCACTTTTTGGTACTATGGAGGACGTGCCACTGTCTGTTAAATGGTTCAAATGGCTCTGAGCACTATGGGACTTAGCTTCTGAGGTCATCAGTCCCCTAGAACTTAGAGCTACTTAAACCTAACTAACGTAAGGACATCACACACATCAATGCCCGAGACAGGATTCGAACCTGTTCCAGACTGTAGCGCCTAGAACCGCTCGGCCACTCCGGCCGGCCCACAGTCTGTTGGGCAGATGTTACAGGCGCAGGAGGATAGACAAAAGGGAGAGCTATAGCAGAGGCAAGGGAAGCGACAGTAGAAGCAGATGACAAGGGGCAAAGCGGGATAAAAGGAAAATTTGGGACAAGATGACTCAGCTGGGTAGAGAATTCTATGCTAGACTACATATAATTCACGGAACAATATACATCGTTTCAGAAACAGTAGACAACGGTATGGCTAGGCTACTCCTGGCCGAAACCAGATTAGGAAAAGCCAAGAAAGGTGGTAAGACACTTTCCAAAAAGCTAAAAACAGTCGATAGTGTGAATAAAGGACTGGCACAAAAATTTAGACTAACGGCATGTTAAGGAGACAACTCAGCCGACACCATTTGTCGAAACGGAGAAGATTGCTATTACACAATGGAACACAGAGAATTTAACAAGAGAAGTTGAGCGTCCGCAAGCGACCGAGCCGCTTTCGGCCCTATTCGGATAAAAGAACACGGAAAGACAACGAGCCCTTCGTGTGCAAATTTTCATTCAAATGGCGAGACATGATCCGATACAGACTGAATCTCTGTTAAATGAATGAATATTCGGAGTCCATTCCAAGGGAAGAGAGCTTTATTAGAGCTGCACCACTTGTAGCAATGCGTTTCCAATCGCACACCATTTTCATGGATTCCTGAAATCAAAACACCATGTGGATCAACCAAATAAAGGTGCTGAGGTGATCCACATACGCGTTAATTCAATGCCATCGGTGCATAAAAGCTGGCTTCGAGAAAACTTGAATGGAGGCATTCAGATTACTTTTCTCTGCCTAGACGAGATTGAGCGTGAAAAGTAATTTGAGGGAGTCGCGCACGGCAGATCCCAATATCGGAGTGACTGGAGTAGCTAGCAGAGAAGCACAAATGAAAAGGAAATTGCAATGGCAACAGAAGCCACCATTACAAGTCGAATTAGTGTAGCCAAAAGTCACGGCAGATTGAGGAACAGACGCCTCAAAAAAAGGAATGTCGGTGTCGCCAAGAGAGCAAGGAAATGGGTCCGTGGAGACGATCAAATTTCGGAATTGTGATTCAGCCCGCAGCCGACAGTCCTTACTCGAAGGGAGCAGGTAAGGAATGTAACTAAGGGCCGCGTTTACATTCTCCACATGTGTATGAAGAAGTCAGAGAGAAATTGCTGGCTAAGATGGTGAGCGCAGGCAAGGTAAAATGAAATTTTTTAATGCTCTTTTCCGTTAACATTAGCTAAAAGTTTTGTTCAGTTTTCTCTGTAAATATTGTTCCATTTATTTGGTGCTCAGTACGTAAAGTTTCTGCTGTATTAGTTTAAATCATGCGTAGAGTTGTTGTTGGCTGTGGAATTGGGTATGCGCTTCGCAGATGCTTTAGGAGAATGTGTGTGCGTGTCCCAGTATACGCGGGTCTGTTCATTTTACATTTATACCCGTTTTTATGCAGATTTGTTCACTTCCAGAAATCTGATAAGAGTTTTCGACCATTATAGACAAAGTGTCGCCCTGGCGCGCTACCAGAACCAACCGCACTATGTGATGAGAGATGTGCTCTTTGTTTTTGTTTCAAGACATTGGAAGAAAGCAGCAAGGTAACAGAACTATTATTTATCGTTCTGCCCTACTTATCCTTGTATTAGATCTTGTGTGGTACCTCATTCTTCGTTCTTTAATTGTCGCTTCCCTGTGTTAAATATTGTGACTATTGTTGGGAGTTTGTGGACTATTCAAGTTGTTGGAGACTGTCGATCTCAAGCACTGGTTGACAGATGTGAAATTGTACACTCACTGACGAGAGTTTTAGCGATTCGCGATTATAGCAACTCTCACTGTCAGTCAAATGAACTATTTCATTAATACAGGAAATAAATTGTCACTCATGATGCTGTAACAAATCCGGACCTCCAAATCACCAGATTTGATGTCAGAATGACTGTACCACTTGTATACGAAGAGGTAAAGATTTTGGGGAAACCCTTACTTATTTCTGGTTGCTTTTTCTTCACTTGTGGACAAACTATAATCAATAACGTCTTTTGCATTTTCCTTTTGAAGTGGAAACAGAATTCGTTTGGTTAAATTCCATAAACTGCACCGTGGTTCCACTTTAAGTAGAAAACAGTAAATAAAACACAGGTATCAGAGAGTGCATCTACGTATGGGACTATGATGAACAGAGTGAATGATGCTGCTATTCAATGAAGCCCACATTTGTTTCAGATACAGCGGCGATGTCCGCGCTGGCGGAAGGTGGATAACCGCAGCGGGAGAAGGTGTTTTGACCTTCAGCGAGCGTGCGGCACCTGAGCCGGGGGACACTGCCTGCCTTTATACCGAAAGGGTCGGCGCGTGCCACGTGTCCGAGGGCTGAGGACAGCTGTAAGGGCTCTGCTGAACGCGGCCGTCGGCACCTGGACACAGTCCGCGGCGTCTTTGGTGTAAACGGCGATGTCAGGCAACGTGTCGGTTTGACTGAGCTGCGTCTCAGCGTCTTGCTTCTTGCGTTCATTGTTAGTTGGTTGTGGCCTGTTTAGTAGAAGTAAGGTTCGGGCCGCTAGTGCTAAGGTATTCTTTGAGATAAACTACAGTTATCTGAGTTTCCGTATTCAATCATATTTAGCAGGCCACAAATTATCCAGCTAGTTCTTTCACGATAATCTCAGAGCTTGCGAAAACCTCATAAACAAACGTTATTATTATTAATAAATTTTCTTAGCATTCTTCAGTCAAGGTCGTAATTGAAATTATTTACATGCTGCGAAAGCAAGTGGGGTAGTCACTTCAGCTAAGACTAAAATAATGTTATGATACACTGTCATCTGCCAGGACTGCACCTTAGTGGAAATGAAATAAATTAATGCTGTGGCACTCCTCTGCAGCGTGATGGTGTGAATGAAAATCTGTAATTTGGAATGCAGGTATTGCGGCCGTTGGCCATGGAAGGGCGTCGAGAAAGTTTTCTTTTTCTCCGCAGCACTAAAAGCTGAAAGACTTGACACGGGGAGCGCTAATCTTCCGAATGACAACATGTACAATCATTTAACAATAATAATACATACAGGTATTCTGAAACTGACTGAATGAATTATTAGTACCTAAACATGGACCTGAATACAGAGCTGTTCATGGAATGGCGGTCACAAAATAATAGACACAGAATGCTCTCTCTATTATCTTTTCACCAAAAAGGACAAAGATTATACTCTAGACTAGGACATTGTGCATGTTCTTTGTTTGTACATTACTTCTTTTCCTCAACACAAATAATTAATTAAATAAATAGTTCTCTAATGCAAAAAATGAAGTGATCGTATGGCACTGTTGTCCGGGAGGCCCCATTTGTGGACGTTCGGCCGCCAAGTATATTATTACCGTCGACGCCTTATTGAGCCACTTGCGTGCCGGTGATGATGAAATGATGACAACACAACACCCAATCCACGAGCGGAGAACACCTCCAACCCGGCCGGGGATCGAAACCGGGCCTGCTGCGCGGAAGGAAAGCACGTTAAATTTTCAGATAACATTGTGGAAAACACCACAATGTAATTAAGTCAGACGCCGTAATTTTCGTATGGAGCCATATAGTGCTCCTACTTCAAGTTCAGTGGTTATATTAATCATTTGTTTTGCATACGTGTCAAGGCAAATGAGAAAGTCACCGCTGAAGATAATTTTTATTTGTATATATTTCCTTATTTTATAATTTTGCTACCACAAGCAGATTACTGCATCCTGGAGTTATTTCAAGTATAAGTATACATTTGTAGTGGAATGTCGGTACACATTCCCTTGGCCTTATGAATACTTGACACGATTTTATAACATTGTAACATCCCAATGAGGAATCGTGTGAATTTAAAAACGGATATAGAATCTTTTTCTATAGACTGTGACCAAGAAAGTGTTCATAAGAAGCCAATCTGCCACGTGGTTCAGGCTAGAAAAGAAAAAGACTGTAAAGATGAAATATCCCATGGATTTAGGAGGCAACGTAACTGTCTTTACATTGTAATGCCATGAATTCAGATACTCTGTCTTGTTATTCTCATAATAGTTTAATGTAAGTAATTTAGGAAGTCTGATTTCGAGTTTCCAGACTTCATTAGAGGTAGTCTGCTTTCTTAGGGAGACGATACTCACTGACTATCGAGGTTTCCAGTTTATGGAGATTTTATTCTTTTTCAGCAAAAAGTGATGAGAGGGTTGTGTGACTTTTCCGTCACTTGTCACTATGCGACGTTATGTGTCCTCCACGAATGGCATCCTTTAATGGCCGAAACATCTGGAAGTCCGAGGGGGCCAGGTGAGGTGTGCAGGTGTGACAGCCGTGGATGGTCCCACCACCAATGGAACTCGTGGAGCTCCGCTGAGCCGCCTTCTGATGAACTCACCCTCTGTGCCAAGCGGCCAGCTCTACTTCTGTCGACATAGATGCTCCAGAGGCTTTGCACAAGCGTTTGTGAATATTCCCCACAGTTTCTTCTCTGCAGTGGGAAGTTCAATGACGGGGCGTTGCTTGTAACGTAAGTCACCCACAGACGCCGTTGTGAAACTGTCCTCAGTTACGTTACTTGTCCGAAGTGACGGAAACTTGCCGCGCTCACTCTAACGTAACAGTGTTTTCGGCTGAGAAAAAAAAATGCGGTGCATCACTTTCTGGGCAACCGTCGTAGATTAAGTTAAGGATATCTACTACAAGGGTAGTGAAATAACCAGTGAAGGGCGGAGCAAGGAGGACATCAAAAGCAGACTAGCACTGGCGGAAAGGGAATTCCTGACCGAGAGAAGTCTACTAGTATCAGACACAGCCTTTAATTGAGGAAGAAATTTCTGACAATGTGCGTTTGCAGCACATCACATGGACTGTGGGAAAACCGTAAGAGAAGAGACTGCAAGCGTTTGAGACGTGGTGCTACAACCGAATATTGAAAATTAGTCTACTGATACGGTGGGGAATGAAGACGTTTTCCACAGAAACTGAGAGGAAAAAAATGTCTGTAAAATATTGACAAGGAGAGGGAACAGGATGATAGGACATCTGTTATGACATGAGGGAATAACTTCCATGGTACTAGAGAGTGCTGTAGCGAGTAAAAACAGTAGGGCAAGACAGAGATGGGGATACATCCAGGAAATATTTGAGGCCGTAGGTTGGAAATGCTACGGTGGGATGTAGATGCTAGACATTACAGGAATTCGTGATGGATCACACCGAACCAGTAATAAGACTGATGAGTGAAAACAAATAAGTAAATAAAAAGATTAGAGGGAAATTTCTGCAACTTTGGTTAATCTTACGAAAGCCTGAATTGTCACTGTGGCAATAGTTAAAGCTAGGAATCGTTCACTCCAAGTAGACTTGTGGGAGAGAGGAGGGATGGTGGAGTCGGTGACGGCGGTGCTGCCCTGCCACAGAGAGACAAACGCGTCTGCTGCGTCTTCGCCCTGAGGCGTTCTGCTATTTTCTTTGGCGTGGTGTCACACGGTGCATCTTGCGCTACCCAATCCCTATCCAGCGCACAATTTATGCGAAAAATACGCACTTTTTTGATTTCATAAACTACATCACATTTTGAAGCGTCTAGCAAACATTTCATCTTTGCATCTCTGTCAGCAACTTCTGTTGCCTTAGTGAATTGGGCTATAGTTGAAGGATCTAACATATGCTTCATCTTGCCTAATTGTGAGTCGCACATGACAGGAATTCTGTCGTGTATCCTAAACAGTCTTCCATCCAGATCAAAATAATCATCGAAGGCTGGTTAAGATACTGGTAAATTCTTGCTGTGAAGTTGTTTGCTAAAAATGGTAAATGTAAGATTCGTATGGCGATAACTGAATAACTGTCATCTTTCCTTCTGATGAATTCATTTAGAGCAATGATGGAACAGAACTGCTATTACTAAAATAGACATTTATTCTGTAGCTTTTTAAATTTAATAGTTCTACAACAGATTCATATTAGGCGATCCTTCAGTAATTAATATAGTCAGTACAGATCTATATTGTTGTCAGAGTTGTCATTGCAATACTTACACTTGGCTTTTAAAGACTGTAAATGAATTGTTTAATTATTTTGTTATGAGCAGTGCACTCGCTTACGTATCTTCTTATTCGATGTTGATGTCATCAGGGCGGTAGGCAAACAGCACACTATAGCGTCGAGCCTCAAAACGACTTTGTTCGAGTCTCATTTGTTTGACATTAGTGTCGTGAGAGTGGTAGACTTGTGGAACTCTATACTGTCGAGCTCCATTACGACGTGGAGGAAGAGGTTCCAGAGTATCCCACACAGATTAAGAGGCGGACAGACACGAAACATAAGATTTTTGTGGTCCATCACGTTATCTCGAAGGCCCTTTGAACGAAATATTGTCAGCAGGATGAGCACAATGAGCATCATGCTGTTATTTGATAAGTATCGACGACCAGTGTCACATTCACTTATAAAATCAAGGTTTTGCTGTGAAGAAATATAGTTATTCTGTCAAATTTTTCCAGCTATTATTGGGGCCAACAGCGAAACAGAGAAAAGTATTCATCGAAGTGTTACTCTCGGCCGGCCGCAGTGGGCGAGCGGTTCTAGCCGCTTCAGTCTGGAACCGCGCGACCGCTACGTCGCAGGTTCGAATCCTGCCTCGGGAATGGATGTGTGTGATGTCCTTAGGTTAGTAGGTTAAAGTAGTTCTAAGTTCTAGGGGACTGATGATCTCAGATGTTAAGTCCCATAGTGCTTAGAGCCATTTGAACCGTTTTTGTTACTCTCCCCAAGCAGAGGTAGCTTCCTGGTCGGTGATTGCTGGCGGGAAGCCTCAAACCTGGAAGTCTGTAGCCGTCATCTCTATTGAATTCTTTTTGTTTTTTGAAATCGCAACCGCTTCTGTTCCTTCAAAAACGATTATTTTTTTGTCCAGTACACGCTGTCTACGTTGTTGAAATTTGTGTTCTGATCGCTAATGATTAATTGCAGCACATTTCACAATTTCGTTTTAAGCACGTCAGGCGTCCCCGTTTTACTGTACTAGTTTCGCCTAAATACGCTTAATCAGAACCACATGTCGCTTCAAATACTCCCGCAGTGTGAAAGTAATCAGGTGTCTCTGAAAAGACTTCTATTTTTTCTTAAAATTTTTGTTTGTTTACAGGTATGTGCACTTCGAGATCTCTGCACCACAGAGATCTATGACGCCTTTACAAGAGCCAAAATAAGACACCATAGCATTAGCTCAGTCATGCACTAACTCGTTGTCGGCGACATCAGAAATGAATTTTCACGATACTACAGTTCATTAATGGAGCAGCTCATTTCGTTCAGGTCCATTTAGCTTGGAGCACAGACTTCGCCGTGTGCCCAGTCTGCATGCATGCATCTGAAAATACACAAAAAATTAACAACGTAACTTTATTTTCCAGAGGTCATGCTAAAATTTTGACCAACCGTTGTATTTTCATAGAGACCTGAAGCTAGTGCTGCACCTTCTTAACAGGTAGCTACATTTCCGCCCCTTTTCCATTAGTTCTATTTACATTAACTCGAGCTCTAAAACAGATTTGTCTCCAAAGAGCGCCTGGAATTTTACAGCTATATTAAAGTGTAACAGTTCTTTTCCCTTTTCTAAATTCTTCAAGGCTTACTAGATGTTCATTTTTTATTATAAGTTCAGTCATACCAGCGCCATTCGGATACAGATGACATTCTTCTACAGATTGAGTTTCAAACTTTTCACTTACACCATTCATAAAAGTAAAATTTCTTAAAACGCTTTCATTTGGCCTATATGGAAACTTTAAGTGCCCTATGGCTTATTTCATCAAAATGTATGCAATATGGGGTCTTTTTTTTTAGTTTTCGTTTCTACTGCAAGATGTTCCCGAATGGTGGTTGCACTAGACTTTCATGCAGAAATAATTTAATTCTTATGACCTACTGAAGTTCTCCCTCCTACTGCGGACAACGCGTATGGAGACAAGCAGTTTACTTGAAATTCTTCCGACGTGTATTCTCGAGATTCCGCAGACTAAATGATTAGCAAAGTGCTAGATCTACATGCTTGTGTATCGCTAGCATACAATCTGTGTATAAAAATACTCGCCTCATATCTGGAAGGACTGCTGCTCAAATTACTGCCCAACTATCGCGATTTTTTCCTTGTCCTCCTTACATTCTGACGCGATGTTGCGAGGGTTTCTTAAATCTGAAACAATTTCTGCCTTTATTTGTGGTCCATCTCTAATGACCTGTACGTGACGTTAAATGTTAATTCTTATTCCGTATTTCTATCAACAGGGAGACAAGTATATGGGCGGAGATTTGTCCTTACGCTGTTGTCGATATGCCGTGTCACACCGTAAAATTAGATATTAGAGTTACTCAGGTGCGAAAGCCCTGTCGGTGATTCTAACCGGTGTCTGCGTTCAGCCAGCCCCAGGCAAGCTACAGAGCGCCAGTACGCCGCGTGGGTGGCTGTGATGTCGGCACGGAGGGTCTCGCCATTGGCCGGTATACTGACCAATGGCAGCAGGCGCCGCTCTCGTACCCGCGCACAGTAGAGAGCTTGTATAGGGGGAGAGTGGCCAACCGGACGATACGGCGGCCATTTTTCTGCCAAACTTTTGAGTGGCCAGTAGTGGAGTACACACTCACCGAATCAAAATCACAAGACAATAGGGCGAAATCATTCGTTAAATGTCTTTCTTCACAGCTATAATACATTCATAATAGCCGACTATGTACAGCGCAGGAAAATTTGATACAGTGACTTTAAAAATTATTCGTTACTTGCGTTTATCTTCTTTAAAGTTCGTTTACTAGACATATTGTAATGAAAGTAGCGTAAATAAAAAAAATACTGTATAGCATTTGTTTTGTATCGGAAGTGCGTAACGCTAAAGATTTAACGTACTTGTATTACGTCAGATGAATGAAAGTCGTAAGCAGTTGTTTACTTGTGACATGCAAAAAGTGCGAGATGTATTAGTACTTCTTGTCAAGTCTTCAAACATTTTGCATGTCACAAGTAAACAACTGCTTACGACTTTCTTTCATATATACTGAATACCGCTCGTAGATAACTAATGAAAAAGATTACAAAAATCAGGTAATGTTAAATGTAGGCTACTGTAATAACCACCACATACAACAAGAAAACTACCGTATCCCTTCTTCCCCATAGTGAGTAGGCCTATTAAAAACCGTGTTCAAGAGTACCTAAAATTATTTACTACGAATAATGTTTCAGCAACCACGACAAATGCGGAAAACATGCTTACAACTTGCCTGCGTCAACATTCAGGCAATAATACTGAAACCAAAATAATGCCTAGTGTTCTGATACAGAACGAAATAAAGTTTGACGCTATAAAGTCTAATGAGCATGCGACAACAATTACAGGAACTTTCCGTTTCCAGCACGGACTGTCAGATATTGGCTTCAGAAAAGCTTGTGATGCTACCAGTATGCACGAACTGTTAAAGAAATACGAGCTTAAAAAACGATATACAACTAAATCGAACATGCATGCACAACGCATAACAAGTCTCTCAATGATTCAAATACCTTCTAATCGCTTCCAAAAGTCCTTTGAACTTCAGTTCAAATCAAAATCACGGCGAACACAGGAAGCGCATGAGACATTTGGCAGAAAAATGGCACCAAAGCTAATCAACCAATCACGGACAACTTCACCTATGGCCACTCTCTCTGTATACAGGCTCTCTAGCGCACAGACAGCGAAAGCACAGACTGTGTCGAAATTTTGTATTTCAATTACGCTAATCACCACTGTCAAATAGAGCTGCTAATCTGGTAAATCTAACGAGCTATCAAGCTAAAGCTATAAGTTAGAAACGCAGTCCATGACTTAAGGAAGGGTCAGGCTAATAAGACACGTGCTCACGAATGCAGGAATAGTTGATTTAGTAATGGAGGGAAGTACAGAGTATAAAAGTGATAGAGGGAGACCAAGGTTTCACTGAAGCCAGCAAGTGGAAAACAATGTAGGTTGCAGTACGGCAGTGATGCAGAGGTGAAGAGGCTTGCACAGGAGTGAGGAGACCACTATGCAACACTGTAGCATGGAATACAAAGATACTTGACATATGGGATAACAAACTCAACACATGCGTTTTGGTCACAAACGAAAACTGAAGGAGCTATGGAAGAGGGATGGCGAATTGTTAGTTGTGATAAAAAAAAGTTCCATTTCCGACCCTGTTAAAAACCTACATAACACTAGTAAATCATTTTCTCGGAAGAAAAGTACCTGACTATATAATATTTCTGCCTTTCCCTAAAAACGAGGTGGGGGGGGGGGGGGGGAAGGGGTTTGGCCCGTTCTTCGCCCTCGCCTTGACAGGAAGAGAGAGGAAGGCTTCCAGTTGTCAGTGTACGATTTCGTCCCCTGCTATGGTAATTTTGAGAAGTTGAGAGGTGGCAGAAGCACCCTCTCGTATTTCTATCTTACTCTGAGTAATTCGATTTTCCTCTCTAATTGCATGCGGTGAAAAGTTGCTATTCCTTCACACGCAGACATCTCACGCAGCGTCTCTCGTCACCCGGGTGGTCCGGTGACAGGCGAGCTCTGCTGATCTTGAAAGGGTTAAGCCGACGGGTGTGAGGGAGTCGAGTGAATGCTTTCCAGACGGCGACATATAATAGCGGCGGAGACACGCCCGCATGGGGCCTGAAGGAGCGTCTGGGCTAGAGATTCCGTTACTTCCCAGAAACTTAGCGAAAACACTTTCTGGCGGGGTACCAGAGTGGCGAGGGAATGACTTGTGTTCCCAAGCAGCCTTGGCGGGCAAATTCCCGCGGTTTCTGCCAAATCGTAACTGATTGGCTTGCTCAGGGCATAGCTCCGTGACGCAGCAAAATCGGAGCAGAAATTGACGCCAAGAATCTCAATTGGTGGAATGGTAGTGCTTCGGCAATAGAGTGGAATTTGTCGCCGGTTTTCGAGTTGCTCATTGGAACGTTTGACCACGGCCACTGTCGTGGGGGCGGGAATGTTCTGTGTTCGGTTTGTACTGGTGCTCTTGTGGTAGTCGGCTCTCGCCTTTTGGTCGGAGTAGGTTACAAGACTGAGCTCTCGCTGCTCTGGACAGCCTGCCTTTCGTTGGCTGTCTAATATACTTTTATTTGACTGTAACTGTTTAACGAAGTTGCTGAAGTTTCGACTTCAACGTAACTTTCCGAGTACAGTTGGCAATTGAGCGTTCTGCGTACAAGCGGCCTATGTTGTCTGTCTTAAGCAGTTTTGGCTAAAGTTTACTGTATCGGAGTTACTGTGTGACTGAGCTTGTTAAAATCAATCACTGTACCGTCAGTGTGTGGCGAGCCTTCTTCGTCTACCTCAGAGGCGCATTTGTATTGATAGGAAGTCTTTACTCTGGAATAACCAGACCAGGACAATTTGTTTCGGGCTATACTCGCGACATTATCATCACCACGACGGGACGTCGAAGCAACCAGCCATCGCTTCCGGTACGCCAGATCGTGGCCTTTCAGTTAAGAAGACAAGTTGGTAATGTATGTCCACAGCACCGGCAGATTAGGGAATTTGTACTGTGATAATCAGAGCTCAGTAGAGCCTCTTCGTCTTTTTCTAACATTGTTCTGTCTTGGGTGTTCATTGTCTGAGTTGTCACTACTGTAGCAGCAATTAATGTTGGGTTGGCTGTGTGTTTCTCTTAAGATTTGAGTTGCAAGGAATTGGCTCCACATACCACTTGGTCATAAATGTCACAATCTAGTTTAGGGACAACTTCACCTTCACAGCATTCATTTGAGTATCCAATTTGATGTATTGTAAATGTGTCAGGTGTTTTGTTTATTATTTTTAAGTTAGTCATAATTAATCATGTTGTTATTTCGGACAGAACTTTCATTCTGTTAATTGGTAGAGCAACCCTTTCATTTCTCAATACGTTAATGAAACCTTCCTTTATTTAAATTATTTATCAAATTAAATTATTGCAGGTGCCAAACTCTGTTCTACTCCACTTGCAGGGTCGATTACAGTCAGTTCGTGTTTCTTTTTAATCCATGTGCAACAGCAAAAGTCGAAGTTAGAAAGGGGGGGGGGCGCCTTAGAGTATCGTTTATGTATGAAGATTGTAGAATTTAGTGTTCAATACACTGCTAGCCCCAGCACCTCGCTAAGTGTGTCAGAGCAGAGGGAATGAGAGGCAGACTCTTTTCTTACTTTTTTCTTTGGGAGTGTGGGGGGGGGGGGGGACGAGCATACGGTGCTGGTTAGTGTCTCCTCGCTGGAGAGCCGCTGTTCGGTGCCGAGCTTCAGCTTGGCGCTCTGTTAGCCATTTTGCACTAAGTGTCGTGCTTAGCGCACGCGCTGTGTTTGCAACGCATAGCTCACAAGTTGCGAGTCAATTTCGAAAACTTAGAGATTTTAACGTCACTCCTATAACATACTAGGATTTAAGGCCGACACATTGCCGTATCTGTTTCTTTTGTGAGTTGCCAAGACTTTGTCATTTGCATCTCAGCCTACAGTATTCGGTTGCCTTCTGCACAGATACCGTATTTTGATTCTGCATATTATCATCATGTTGGTTCAAAAAGTTCTTAAGATTGTATGCATATTGCTATTTACATTTTTCGACGAAATTAATTTGAATGGGTCTAATTTCTACTTGAACAATACTGACTGACAGCAAATAAATAAGTATATTTAAGATAACTATTTCTCACTCCGCCATTTCCTTCCACAACGATCCCATGAGATGACGCTTTACATTAAAAGCATATCGTCCGGGGTATTTACCTTACTGAATTGTACTCTCAGCGACGCATTTGCCAATGTAATACAGGTGCCGTTACGAGAAACATAATCATTTCTTTTAATGTGGAATTTTAGCTGGGTCGCTTTCAATTACATGAATTGTATTACTTTTTACTTTGTGGATCTGAAACTTCAGCTGGATTGGCACTCAGCAGCATAAATAGTTATCTGTTTAGCAATTCTGCGGTTGTATTGGTTTCTGTCTGAGCTCAGAGTCGCTTGTTTGGTTGTTTGTGTGTTTATTTCGCGAGTGTGGAAGGCAGCTTTCACAAGTCAACACGCACGCACGTACAAGTACGGCAAGAGACTGAAACACTTCAATTAACTTACTTTTACCTTTATAGCCAGTCCAAACAAATAACGTCTTGGAAAGTTCGAACAATACATTGCCCTCGTAAGTTAACACTCATACAGCAAACAGTTCGAAAGAACTACTTTAAATAGGAGGCGTGCTCCCCCCCCCCCCCCTATCTCTCTCTCTCTCTCTCTCTCTCTCTCTCTCTCTCTCTCTCTCTCTCTCTCTCTCTCACACACACACACACACACACACACACACACACAAATCTAAATGTAAGAATTTGAAACAAATTGCACTAATAAATAAGTCTAAATTCTTCGTGAACGGAGTACCAGATCTATGAGGATC
Organism: Schistocerca gregaria; assembly: GCF_023897955.1. Classification (NCBI taxonomy): domain Eukaryota; kingdom Metazoa; phylum Arthropoda; class Insecta; order Orthoptera; family Acrididae; genus Schistocerca; species Schistocerca gregaria. Next base: position 103,205,007 of record NC_064920.1, read on the forward strand.
CATTCGGATGTCCTGAAAGGTAGGTTGCCGTGGGGAAATGGCTCAACAATCAGTGAGGTTTGGCTGCAAAGATGGAAAATGGAGAGCTTATACTTGACACCTTCTCGTCTGTCGGAACTCTGAATGTCGTCCTTCTCTATCGAGACCAACAAGCCAAGTAACCGATGTTGCGGTTCTAAACGGTCAGTCACCCAAAAGAAGAGGATAAAATTAATGATGTAGAGGAGTCTCCTGCCCCTCTCTCCTCCATGATCTATATGTACTGTTCCTTTGTTAATGATTACTACTTTCGTTATTGAGCTGAGGTATTTACAACGACTTCAGAGTTCATCATGCGGAACTCGCCCTGCATCCTTCCACGATAGCCGTTTCTGTTTACTGGTGATTAAATGACACTTTTGGCCATCGACTTCTCTCGTGTTCCGCGCCTGCTGGCCTCGCACGGGTCTTCTGAAGTCCTCCCTCCCTCCCTCCCTCCCCCCCCCCCCCCCAGCGGTGCCACCTGTTGTACAGACGGCAGCGGCTCCCACCCTCGGCCTACACACTGTAGAGGACAGCCGTCGCTTCCACTGCAGAGGTCACAAGCACAGGCACAAAATGAAGTCCAGCATTGCGAACTTGCTTTTCACATTCTTGTCTTCAAAAATTCTTTTCCTCTTCATTTATTACGTCTTTTGACTTTAATGAATGACTTCTAAATGGTTCAACTGTTAATACAGTAGCAGTGTACCGTTTGTCACCCCCGCTACGTCACCGGCCATCTCCCTCTGAAGGGAGGAGGTAATAATGCCTTGTACAGCTGGTGCGTGAAGAGCCAACCCACAGCTGCATTTGAAATGGTTCAAATGGCTCTGAGCACTATGGGACTCAACTGCTGTGGTCATTAGTCCCCTAGAACTTAGAACTACTTAAACCTAACTAACCTAAGGACATCACACACATCCATGCCCGAGGCAGGATTCGAACCTGCGACCGTAGCAGTCGCACGGTTCCGGACTGCGCGCCTAGAACCGCGAGACCACCGCGGCCGGCTCTGCATTTGAAGCTGGCTGACTTCACTGCCCCGTAGGCTGCAGCAAAAATTGTCACGGTCGCGGAACGCAGCTCGCACTATTTCGAATCCACGAAGCCACGTGACGCCGGTCGCTTACTGCTGTCCATATGCTGGACAGTTTATAGCAGCCCCCTGGCAGCTCTCAAGTTATGTCCAACACCGAGCCTGACGCAGAGTCTGATTCTGAGTAAAAGACTAGACCACAACGCAGCGCTGCTGGACCAAGACTGGACCCGTGCACCCCCGAATGGTGGCAGAGACCAATTCTGAGCTTTTAAAGTACCTTTCTTTTTAGGCTTCATCATCATGGCTGGTTTCATTTGGCCAGCCCAGAATCCCTCTTGTGTGCCAACTTTTCCATCCCACAGCAGCAATTACAGTCTACGCTCTCAAGTATTTACTGGATGTATTCCAACCTGTATCTCCCTCTACAGCTCCATCTAGCATCGGGTACCACAAGAATTTATTTCCTTATGACGTAACACATGCCCTATTATCCTGTCGCTTCTTCTTGGCAGTGTCTTCCATATTTTCCTTTCCTCGCCGATTAATCGCAAGACCTCCTGATTCCTTACCTAATCAGTCCACCAAAATTTCAACAATGTTCAGTAGTACCACATCTCAAATTCTTAATGATTCCGTTTTAATATAGTACATGTTTCACTAAAATAAAATGCTGTGCTCGAAACGTATATTTTAAAACACTTCCTCATATTAAAGTCTATGATTGATACTATCAGACTACACTTCTCTTGACCTGTAAGCCCTTTTTGCCTTTGCCAGTCAGCTTTTTATACCCTCCTTGCTCGTCCGTCATGGGTCATTTCGCTGCCGAGGTAGAAAAATTTCTTAACTGCATCTACTTCGTGACCACCAGTTTTGATGAGTTTTCTGCTGTTCTCATGTCTGCTACATCTCATTACTTTCACCTTCCTTCGATTTATTCTCAATCTATATTCTGCACTCATTACACCATTCCATTCAAGACATTCTGTAACTGGGCCGGCCGCGGTGGCCGATCGGTTTCTAAACATTCATGGTGGTGTCTGTTTGTACTATATCGTGTCTCCCTACCACTTTCGCGCAACGACGCTCTGAGTGTGTTTTTTAGGGAATTGACAAGTTTGAACCTGGGACCTGTTGCTGGTAAGGAGACGCCAGACCACACATGACATGTAGAATTCAGAAGAGTTCAGTGAGACAGCGATGATATAACCAAATACTTAATGACCTCAGCGTCAGCTCCACTGCACTCCCTGTAAAAGAATCTTAATACTAACTAAATATAGTGGAAAGGGTTCAAGGCTTTCCTATTTTTAGTTAGTTGGTAAAATAACGAAGAAAAAGCAGTTAAGTTTACCATTGATAATTTTATTCTACTCTTAAAACATCGTTTATAAATTGCAATATTGATAAAAGGAAATGTTTCAATACAGGATGGTAAACACCAACTGCGTTCATCAAAAATGTGAACGAATATTCCCTGAATGGGTTTCCAAGTTATACAATCGATCGAAGGATGACCTATGCCATATCACATCTATAATCTAGGTTTTATTTAAGTTTCACAAAAGAGAAAACTATCAAAATGGTCTACAGTGGCCCTCAATTATCTTTAATTACTTATCCAACTTGTCGTAAATAACAGAGGCTGATGTGGCTTCTCAATAACTATATAAAGGAAAAATCATCGCGTTTCCGATCTGTTCTTCAAGTGGCAAATGTGAACACCATGAGTTTTAATTAACGATCGACACTAGTATTACGCAAAAAGGGGGTGTAACAGATGAGTCTTCTGCAGTTCTGAGTGAAGCCTTATGCGCTCAAAAATGCGGCATCGCGTGCGTTCATTACCTTGTCGGTGTTTAGGCAGCGTCAGGGCGACCGCGGCCGGCGCACCAGCCATCCAGCTCGTCGTCTCTGAACTAACTCTCTTAACTTCTCCTTACTACAATTTACCGAAGTTGGTTTAAAAAAAACCTATCTGGCTGTGTTTTCATCTGACCAATCAAGGTGTCAATGTTAACCTTAAGCTCCGCCTATAAAAATTCTGTCTATCCAATGAGAAACGTTATACTTTTCGTGGTGGGGCAATGTTTTTAAAGTTTGTAACTTAACAAAGACGCTAAAAAGTCTCACGCTAAAACCTGCAGCTGGTGTGGTCCTTTTAGCGTTATTGTAAGATCTATACTGCTCTTCTGGTGGGCTCTATCTTTTAACATGGGCTGGGGGTGGTCCTTGACGTACCTGAGACGCGAAAAAGTCTCAAGCTAAAACTTGCAGGTGGTAGTGGCCCTTTTTGTGTTATCGTACCATCTACAGGTATACTGTTTTTCACGAGGGCTCTAGCTTTTAACATGGGCTGGAGGGGTGGTCTTTGACATAACAGGGACGCGAAAAAGTCTCACGCTAAAACGTGCGGGTGGTAGTCTCATAGGTAGGCTGCCGACGTGGGTGTCCGTCCCTTATCGTAGGGCCTTCTAGCTTAACACGGTTCTGCTCTCGGCTTCTGTCCTCGTTTCTCCTCTCGGAACTGTGTCTGCCTCATGGTGGGAAGGTACGACATGCATTTAGGCATTCTTGTATTAGTCTGTGGTATTCCATTTGCTCACACGTTACTCGTATTACTTTGGTTGATTTAATGTCACGATTTATTCGGAGCTATGTGACATAGTACTAGATTTGCTTAGTATGTCAGGGTTTTCATGGAAGGTGTTGGATTTGCCTGACACCTTACAGGTTCTAGGCGCTAGAGTCCGGAACAGCGCGACTGCTACGGTCGCAGGTTCGAATAAAATTCTGTAGCGTGAGAATATCATAGCGATTTAGCGCTCATCAAATACCTCTGTATTATCACTGCACCATACATTCAATAATTAACGTTCGAGTACTACATTAAAAAGTAGTTTACTAATTATTAGCTACTCCCTTGAGCATATTTTACAAGGCAAATTTTTTCGAACGAGTTTTTAATATTAAGTATAGTACTCGAACGTTAATTATTAAATGTATGGTACAGTGATAATACAGAGAGATTTGATGAGCGCTAAATTGTTATATTCTCACGCTACAGAATTTTGAGCCCACTTTTTGGGACATAGTGAACCTGAATGTTAATTTTATTTTTACTCTGTGAGCGTGCAGTTTTCTGTGATTCCTTTCAGTAAGTTAATTAGTTTGGTAGTTCATACTTTTTTTTTATTTTCAGGTTCACTCCCACCATTTAGCGGAGTGCGCACTACAGGTTGAAAATCGATACATCAAGGTCACCGGTGTCGCTGAAGGCGCAGTGTCTGGCCAGGGCAGCGATCATCAGACAGTGGCCCACGGGACGCATGTGGCCAGAAGTGGGGTATTCTTGCGGCTAGCCGTTCTCAACCTTATTCTATAATAAATTAATAATTTTAAAGTTAAATAGTTTCATAATATGCATGTAGCAACTAACGTGAAGAGTTTCTTAACAGAGTAGTTTATCTGCCTACTAACAAACAATAATCGTCACAGAGACAATAATATCATCGTTGGTGAATTGGGTCATGAGCTAAGTGAGGTTGGTCTGTATTATGATCGCATGCTCGCATGCTCGCATGCTCGTTGTTAAATATGTCGTATTTAGGAAACCTCCTTTCTCGGATTGCTAGAAAACATTCAAATTGTGGTGTATGTACTGTAAGACCTCCAGTACACACACCATCAGATTATTTGACTTGTCGCTCAAACGGAGTAGGCGAATGTCAGCAATATATCTCGCGGTCTTATCGTGGCGTGTTTATCTTCTGCCGTTAGGTCAGAAGATAGAGATGCCACTTGCACGCTTAGAGTAGCAGATTGACAGTAACCAGCTTTAAACAGAAATTGATTAGTTTTCACACATATTTATTCAAATAACAACAAGCATAAAAATTACTTAACTTGGTTCTGGATGCTATTTACAGTTGACAATTCCTTCGGTATTGGTACGTTAAGGTTATTCTCACATATATCTCTGATACTTGACAAAAGTGTCTACAGATTTATCTTCATTGCTATGTACAGGAATATGGTAATCTTATTAAGGCGCAGACTGAAACTTGACTATAGACAAATGCAGACTGACTAATTGTAGGTCTGTACACTAGTTATAATACAGCGCGTTCATATATGACTGCGCGAGTGTGATCGGCGAGGAGAAAAGGTTTCATGTTAGCAGCAATCTCACTGGCTGCGTTAAATATTAATACGCGGTTCGGCGGAAGCACAATTTGGTCCATCTCTGTGGGAGCGCCATCTCGTAGTGGCAAAACCAATTGGAGAATAGCGGTCAACAAATGTTATTTCTACATAGGCAATATGAACGCGAAGGTGTATTGAAATATAATGTTGTAGGGCTTGGTACAGAGTGGAGACTGCAGTCAAAATTTTGTTGTGCTATCACCTGCCAACAATACCATATTGGATATCAAATCGTATTGCGAAAGAACCACAAAAGTGTGTAACAGTCATGATAACAAACACAATTTCCGCTTCTTTCAAGCTTAGCAATTTAGTCTGTGCTCTTTCACCCCAACCTAACCACAACGCCGGAAATTACTACGTACGCCTAAAAAATAAACAATATTCCATATACTACTTACAAGTTAGTAACGTGTAACCAGAAATCACCGTTATAGCATTTTTGACGAAATAATTCCTCAACGAAATCCACCTACTTTATATGTACTCCGCACGAGGCGCTACAACAGTCCTTGTTTATCGTAGCTAGTTTTCTTCAGTTTGGACTAAGTTTAACCAGACCGCTGTGTGTGATCACCGATTCGGCGCGTCTTGTTGATTGCTGATCTTTTTATACATTCTTGGACCTGATTCGGCATCTTGGCTTTTCTGTGATGCAACCTCAAGATTTCCTTGTTAATGACAGTGATGATTCTTAATTCATTCGATTTCCCATCTCTTCGCACGATGTCAAGTGTTCAGTTGACGCTTTCGAAGTGCTGTGCTCTTTATTAACACGGTGCGTCTACCATAGACAGCGTGGGTAAATCGGTTGGTAAACCATTCCTGCCCCGTTGTCAAGGAATATCAGTAAGAACCTCTTTCTCCACATCTTGACGAGTAATTGTCGACGAGTAATTGTCGATAGCAACTCGATCAAGTTTTGTTAGCGACCCTTTTTGGGGAAGAAATATTCCATATTTGACCTCAGTTTCTGATCTCCCTTCCCACAGGCAATAATTATGTGATTATATCTGATTCCACTGATAGATTGGCGAAGGTTAAATCAATGTCTGTCAGCTATAAAACAATCGTGACGCTAGACGAATGTACGAATGCCAGTAAAAATTGATTTTTTGTAATCGCGCGACAGATGCTGCAAATTGAACATCGATTAAATATGTTAGCCCTGCAAGAGATGACTGAGTATTCCCTAAACAGCCATGTTAATCTAGGAAACAAACGAACTTACTGCATTTTCCACAAACGAACATCTGCTGCTCCTGAACACTAAGAGACAAAAAGACAGTGTGTCCTAAGCTTCCCTGTGATCATCTGCCTGCCTCTTACGCAGGAGAAACACAAAACGAAATACAAAATCTTTTAAAGAACGCACGGATGCATTTCATTTACGTCAATAAATAAAAACACACACACACACACACACACACACACACACACACACACACACACACTGGCCTTTTCTCAGACCCTACTCTTCCGTATACCTGTGAATGTCATCCTTCCATATCGTCCACGGCCATCCTCCGCTACTTCTACCCTTCACGGATCCTGAGCATGATAACGGCAGTAATCTTTCCTCTTCCATCCTATATAGGCGTCTAGTCCACATCGGCGTTCTTTCCTTCATCCTTCGAACATCAGCTGTTGAATATAGGTCTGCAGTTCCTGGTTTTTTAATATCGTCCATTCCTGTGACCGGGTGTGCCTCTTGGAGCCCAATGTACTTCTTAATATCTTTTTTAGAAGACTAACAGCTTTAGTTCATCTGCTTTCCCTAATGGAGACTAAAAGGTTCTGAGCCACACAGAGCTATAGGGAGTACTACACTCCGGTACAGTCGGATTTAAAAATTCTCGAAACAACTATATTGCACAGTACTTCCCAGAAGCCAAAACATTCTCTGTTTGGTGCTGCAATCCTTGCCTTAATCGGAGTTTCCGTTCTTTTTCGCGCACCAAAAATGCCTCCCAAATGTTAAAGTATGTCTATTCTTTCAATAGTGACTTCGGCATCTGTCAATAGGGTACCATCATTGGCTGCCTTACACACGGCCATGTAAGCTGTTTTGACCTGACTAATACGTAACCCAGATTTACTTGCAATATCTCTATAAGAAGTTGTCAGAGGTCGCAAGCCTCTTTTACTACTATTTTTTAGAACAACGTCGTCCAAATATGCAAGCCAGTATATTGTGTTATGAGCCAGTTTTATTTCAGCTTGGTTTAATGTTTGGAGTTCCCTGTCTACCTTTACTGAAATTAAACTAAAAAGTGTTGGAGCTATTGCTTCTCCCTGTGCAAAACCAGTTCTGAGATAAAAATGCTCCGACATTCCCGTAATGATCTTTACTCTGCAAAAGGTTTCCGCTGAACACATATGTACTAGACGTATTAAGTTTTGTGGAAACTGAAATTCGTTCAGAACAGAGGTTATTCCTCGACGTATGCTGTCATAAGCTGTCTTGAAGTCAACAAAAACCATGTGAATACCAATGTGTTCCCAATATTTCTCAGTAAAATTCCTGAACACGAAAATCATGTCTGCAGTTGGTCTGATCCTTCTGAAACCGCAATGCTACTTCCACTCAAGTGTTTCTGCTACTGGGAAGATTGTCTTCGGTAGACACTGCGATAGAATTTTGTAGCTTACATTAAGGAATGCAATGCCTAAATAATTATCGCATACCAGGGCAGATTATGGCCAGTTCAGTCAGGCAAATTCCCACATTCCCAAACACTATTTAGCAGTTTGGTAATTTTGTCACATCAGGTGCCCCATTATTTATTAGCTCTTCTGCAATTCACCGAAAGTCTTATTATTTGTCTTATTTCTTCTTCGTTGAAGAACTCTACATCGTTTTTATGGGATTATCAAAGTTAAGTAATACTGCGAAGAGCGTTCACATGTTCTAACCACCTCTTCTCCGCAAACCTCTCTTCCCCGCAAACCTTCTCTCTTAACTGCTGTGCTGGCAGACTTAACTGAACCACACCTTATGTGACACCTTTCGTTTGTGTAGAATTTCGGATTCTACCCTATTTACTGTTCCTTTAATCTATGAGCAGTCGCGGTTGATATCGCAGTCTACTGCCCTTTTCCTCTCAGTTACTTCATTTTTTTGCCACTGTTGACTCTTACTTTCTTGTAATCTCTCCCTGTTTTAATCTGTTTATATCATAATATGAGGACTGCCTAGCTATTCCACCCACCTTAAAATTTAATGTTCATGTTACTTACCACCAGGAAGACATCAGTGTCACAGTCTGTTGCTCTATAGATTTAAGTACATGTGATGCTGTCTGCGTAGCACTTCTGGATATATAGATGGCCTCTCTGAAACATGGTTTGCCTGTCTAATGCGATACATATCGCTTTCTGCATTTTTTTATGTTGAAGCAATGTAACCATGATGCAGATATTCATTGGCGATGCAGATATTCATTGGCGAGTACGAAATTGCTCAAATGGGTGCCATTGTACTTGCTCTCTTTACGATGTCTGGTATTGCCGATCATCGGTTTATACATGCCTTCTTGACCCAGTTTGGGACTAAAATCACCCTGTACTATTTTACCATTATAGTTTCACAACGAGCTATGCACACAGTCCAATTCGGCGTAAAATTCCTCTTGTACCAATTTACTCTTTTAGTTGTAAATTGATTTAAACTCTTTCGCCGATTTCATTGCTGAGTCATGTCATAAATTTCAGTATGTAATTCATGGTGCTCACCACATCTCAATAAAGGATAATCCCGTTGCTTATATTGATCAATCTTGTACTCTTCCATCTAATCTCCTCGAGAGCTATAATTTTCAGCTCGTGTTTCTCTAATTCTTTGCTTATACACGTGCATTAAACTGTAACGTGAGTTGTTATTAATCCTTGTCACTCTCAGCAATATTTCACTAAAAGTGAACGTAAACCAAGAAATTACCTCCAAAAATAGTACAATGTTACGTGTTTCTAGAAAACAAGCATATCTGACTGGACAAGACGTATTAAACGAAAAATAGAAACTTAGTAACATTTGTAAGGAATACCTACTGTACTGCTAACTAGAATTTACATATATCTTGGATGTGTAATTTAGCTGTGATACTAACGTATTTATCACTAAAAATATACATAGTACGTATACTCCAATCAAATGACAAACAGATTGTTCTCTTAGGGTATCACAAGGACACCTGGCACACATAGCCAGTTCGTGCATTAATGACATATCCCGCTTGTATATTTAAAAGTCAGATTAAATTTGCATTTTACTGTCTCATAACCCAAGTGAGGCATGTATGGTGCTGCTTAATAATCAACCTACCTCCATCCATATATATTTTATCACGAACTTTTAAAATTTCTCGTTCTCTCAACAACAAAAAGCCGAAAATACAACGGGAGGGGTAAAGCGCATTTCCTTGCACCTCTTCTTCTTCTAGTGCGTCATGGAATAACTGCAATCAATGGGAAATATGCTTCATTTCAGCTTTGGTGAAAATGAATTGTTTTAACCGTACACAGAAATGCTTTTCTCTCTTGATGAATGTACGACAGATAGTCCTGTACGATAGGAATGTAACTAGAAACTTTATTTAATATAGAAAAATGGATGAGAGTATAAAAGATGTATCCTCTTTTACCAGGATTATCAAATGTTCAAGAAGCGTCCACGCATACAGGGGAACTACTGGAAACGCAGTCAATACGTTTCAGCAACTACCTTTCTTCAGTATTCAGTGCGGGCTTCCACAAGGAGTGGTACGACCCCATACTAAGTGTGCAAAGCACAAGAGACAAAACACATTTGCTTCCCAGTTACGCCATTCCTGCACAGCAACAGTTTCCAATATGTAACACGTGTCGAAAGATGAGTCATCGCATTAGCGGCGGCGACAACTTCACCTCGTTACCTCTTTCGTAAGCGATCTGGGCCACGCAGTGTGAGCGCCAGGTATGCGGCTGGTCGGCGCATTGTCTGTCATCTGCAAACAATTGATCGCGCCAGCTGATAAGGAAATGCAAGTGGGGAGTGGCGAGGAGAGTCATCCACCGGTACGGCGTGGCAACAGAAGATAGCAAAAGGAAAGCTGAAGTCTTAATTTTCGCGCAGGACAACAGTGAAAACATACCCTCGTTTGACCATCACACTGACTCCCTCACAGAGGACATACTAACGGTCAGCCGTGGCGTAGAAAAGAGTTGAAAACAAATAATCCGCCTGATTCAGTTTCAAAGAATTTTTTTATATTCAAACGGACCAACTTATGTCCACAAATCAGTACTGCTTTACAAAGCATCGCTCCTACGAAAGTGACCTTGCCCTTTTCCCACATGACATCCTGCGAACCACAGATGAAGGGCAACAGTCATATTCCTCATTCCCAGATTCTAGAAAGCACTTGACAAGGCGCTCCACAGCAGACAGAGATACGAGCATACAGAATAGGACCCAGATATGTGAACAGCTCAAAAGATTCTCAAGTAATAGAACCTGGTGCGTTGTCCTCGACAGCAAGTGTTCATCAGAGACAAGACTATCGTCAGGAGTGCCTCAGAGGAGTGTGACAGGACCGCTCTTACTCTCTGTATACACAGTACACAAATGATAAGACGTGCTGGGTGAGCAGCTGTCTGTGGCGGTTTAACGATGAAGCTCTGTTGTACGGGAAGGTGTCGTCATTGAGCGACTGAAGGAGGGTACAAGATGACTTAACCAACATTTCCAGTTGTTGTGATGAATGTAGGAAAAAGGAAGTTAGAGCAGATGAGTAGGGAAAACAAGCCCGTAATATTCGAATAGAACGTTACCAGTGTGCTGCTTGACACAGCTGCTTAGATTAAATATTTCAGAGTAACGCTGCAAAGCGATACGAAATGGAAGGCGTATGTAAGGATTGCAGTAGGGAAGGTGAATGGCGGACTTCGTTTATTCGCGGAAGTTCAGGAAAACGTGGGTCATCTGTACAGGATAGGGTATGTAACACTAATGCGGGTGTGTTTGGTATCCCCACCACCTCGGATAGTAGAAGAACATCGAAGCAATTCAGAGGCGGTCTGTTAGATTCTATATCGGTAGGCTAGAAAAACACGCAAGAACTATGGAGAAGTCTCTGGAAATCACATGGGAACCCCCTGGTGGGAAGGCGACATTCGTTTCGAGGAGCACTATTGGCAAAATTGAGGGAATCGGCAGTTTAAGCCGACTGGAGAACGATTCTATTTCTATCTACAAACGTTACGCGTAAGGACAACGAGGGTAAGAAGAGAAATGAGGGCTCGTAAGGAGGTATACAGAGAGTCATTTTTGGTTCACTCTGTTTGTGAGTGGAACAGGAAAGTAAATGACAAATAGCGGTACAAGGTACCCTCCGCCGCAGATGTAGGTACAGAATCCGTGGTGCAGCTGTCGTGTTTAACAGAGTAGCGAGGGAGTGGCAGTACAATTCTTGTGACTACTAACAAAAAAGCTGTTTCGGAGTCAGGTATTGTGTGGAGGGTGACGTAAACTTCCGTCAACACATGACCAACGAAAACTCAGATTACTGCTTGCACAAAAAATATTGCACAAATGTGGGGTTGGTATCAGTTTTCCTATTATCTTCCAGATGAACAGAACCTGTTTACAGGAGAAGGTTTTTTGTGACGGTTTGTCCACACGACAATTTGCTGGTATCACCCAATATAATAGGCCAATGTCGTGGACTTCAGCGAGTTCGTAAGCTATCGCAAAGACTGCCGATAAATGACACCAGATCAGTATACAGAGTAAGGGTGCTAATTCAGGCCACTCCAAATGCGTCGTTGTCTTCACTGCGAAAACTGGTTTCAGCTGTCTATACAACTCTATCCTGTGCAAGCGTTATATTCTTCGAATAATCACTGAAACTTACATCCTTTTGAATCTGTTCACTGAATGCAGTAAGAAACAGTATATTATTGAGGTGCAGTTTTCGCCGAGCTATAGCGTACAAATGGCGAATTTCCTGACGTTCACGAATAATGTGAATCTTTGATAGTCGTCGATTTAAGACATTGGCTTTGTTTTTCTAATGGAGATATACACTTTTTTCTGTGACATTTCTAAGGAGCTTGTATGAGTAATTCAATGACCTAACATGTATAAGACATGATCAAAGCCAACAGCACCGGAAACCACGGTCCTCGTATCAGGACAAGCTTCACGAACGTCTGCCCTGTCATACTAAGTATAAGCAAACACGTAACTCAGGTATGGCTCCTGTGTTTACCTGTTCACTTGAAGCCCATCATTCTGTGTTGTGCTATTGTAGCAATAAGATAACTAGATCATAAGGCTATTCAGACATTCACAATATGTACGATAGTCGAAAAAGTAAATGCCATTCATGCAGAATGCTGCCAATATATCAGAGTAGCGGTGCGGCTGTAGGCTGAAGAGCATCCAGATCGTGACAAGCACTCACGACCTGTATATTTACTAAGATGGTACCTGTTCTGTGGGGACAGGGCACTACGAATGTAGTGCGGGACAATACGTTGAGAATGTGGGTTTCGCGGGAGGCGTGCCGGAGATAAATCCCTGCAGTCGCGCTATCCTGTGTGTCCTCGGTGGCTCGGATGGATAGAGCGTCTGCCATGTAAGCAGATCTCTGGTTCGAGTCCCGGTCGGGGCACACATTTTCATCTAGCCCCGTTGACGTATATCAACGGCTGTAAGCAGCTAAGTGTGTTCATTTGGTTGTAACTCACGATCTGCTTTTGCAAACGTTATAAAAAGGTTTGAAGACGGCGATTGAAAAGAAGAAAATCCACGTTGACTCCAAGAATGGATAAAAACAACCCTCTTGGTCCGTCGACGTTTGGTACGCGTTTTACAAGACTCCCATTTTTGGCCCGTGTTTTATTGATGGGAATCTAAGTACACTCAAATATCGACAGCCCCTAATATATACTGCTGTCGCAGTTATTGGAAGACATTCCGCTGGCATAAGGCAGTCAGCGTGGCACCAACATGGCGGAACGCCCTAACGCGAGGACGCCTTACCAACCATGTGGCGAGCATGGGTGCACGTTACAGAGCTTCCACGGCTGTCCGTGGTGATCACCCACATCATTAAGAATCATGATCCCCATCCCTCCCCCTTTGCAACGACCGTGTGAACGTCATAAATCGCAGATAATTCTGTGTAACTTTTGGCTTTGAATAGAAGTCATTCCTGTTTATAGCAATGAATTTTTTTTTCAGGCATTTTCTGCACTGTACATTACCAGTTCGTCACAGTTTCATAGAGCTATACTACTTGTAGGAACATTATGAGGAACTTACTTTCGTCCTCAAAATAGCACTCAAGTGTGTGTTCGTGCCTTTATTGGAAAACAACTTCTGTAACTAAAATATTCCCCTCTCTTTGACTGGTCGTTTTCATTTTACAAATATACCAGCTAAAAAATCAGTGTTTCTCATTCCGCTTCAAACTTTTTCTCTCCTTAAAACTGGTATTACCTCATCTTTTAGCATGCATACAGTAACGTAGATTTCCTATTAATAATTTATTGCCTCTTGCAAAGTTATGTTCTAAACTGCCCACACTTGTCCACAGCCACAATTGTTGTAACTTGTTCCCAGTCTAACATCAATATATTCAACTTGGCTTAATTAATTACTGTGTAATGTTTATGCGCGATGTTATTTCGAAAAAAATTAAGAAACGAAAGAAATTTTATCTTTCACCTCAAAATTTTGTTTTTAATTTTTTTATAGTATTTGGATCAACATGGTCCCGGTAATGGCCAAACAGTTAATGTACTAATGTATTAAAAACGATCAAAATTACGAAACTTTTCCTTCTTTCCCCTTTCACTATTACTGTAACACTCTCCAGTGCAGTTTCATTTGAAAGATTTCTTTCACGCAGTGAAAGGCACTATATAGCCCCGCGGGATTAGCAGAGAGGTCTTGGGCGCTGCAGTTACGGACTATGCGGCTGGTCCCGGCGGAGGTTCGAGTCCTCCCTCGGGCATGCGTGTGTGTGTTTGTTCTTAGGATAATTTAGGTTAAGTAGTATGTAAGCTTAGGGACCTTAGCAGTTAAGTCCCATAAGATTTCACACACACATTCGAACGTTTTTAAAGGCACTGTAAGGGCACAATACGAAAGCGTGATTAGACTTTTTAGCGCACTAGCTATGTCTGTCTGTTTGCATTTCAGGTGTCCAGTTGTATGTGGAATGACCACTTCATAACTTGTGTGCTTATCTTTGTAAAAGTCAGACTTGGATAAAATCACGAGCCTACCACTATCCCACAGTGATTTCCACCTGACAGAGTTGATATGGGCCAAGATTAAACAATTAATTGCCAAGAGTACTAACAAATCACACGGACGAACGCTTAGTGGCCTACTTCACTGCCTATCAGACCTTTGTGTGTCACATTTATCTGACATGATCCATAAATCATACATAAAAAGCGAGAATAAGATTTCTTACACTATTTATGGTTTTTTTTTATCATCGTACGACGAATAACACATGATTTTTCGTACATAATTGCTGCAGATATCCTAGTCAATACATCCAGAACAATTTCAGAAGAGACACTTAAGACTGTCACTAGCGAAAGTCAGATAATCTTCATTCTCTAACGCTGTTCGTTCGGTATCATCAACACAGATATCAACACCGCACTGGAGAATATAAAATGGTGGATGTACTGACATTTCTAAGTGTCTTAATAAATTATATGTAGTAACGGAATTAGTATCGTATTTTACCAAGCCCTACGCTCAAAATTCTCTATTACGATTGGAAGTTCTTGTATTAGAAAAGTAAGGCGTGACAGGCCAACTGTTCCCGGGCGAGTATAATGCTTGTAGCTTGGTCTCAGTGAAGCAGTAGCTGCAAGTCAAGTAAAGCTCGAGTGCAAAAATAACTACAAAGTGTGCTAAAAAGCTTCGAGTGAGTTGCAGCGTAGCAAAACGTAAACTGTTAATTGAAGCAGTGCTGCCGGCCGGAGTGGCCGAATGGTTCTAGGCGCTACAGTCTGGAAACGCGAGACCGCTACGGTCGCAGGTTCGAATCCTGCCTTGGGCATGGAGGTGTGTGATGTCCTTAGGTTAGATAGGGTTAAGTAGTTGTAAGTTCTAGGGAACTGATGACATCAGAAGTCCAATATTTCTCAGAGCCATTCGAACCATTTTTGTAGCTGTGGTAAAAATGTATTGCTAACTGTTTTCCTGGTCTTCGCATAAGCCTCGAGCAAGTAATACTGTTCTTCATCGTCTCTTATGCGTGTAGCAGTCAGCAAACAAAGGAGTTTTCTTCCCTTTCCGTCCGCATCATCCATCAATACTCTACATTATATTAGCACGTCAGTTAAATTACCAACAGTTTCATTGAACACTCTTCCTAAACAGCATGTGTGGACTCGATAATTATTGCGCTTGCCGTTTCATTTCCTGGGCAAATCCGCGCGGGGTAGCCGTTCGGCCTTGGGCCCTTGTCCCTGTTCGCGCGGCTGGCCCCGAAGGAGGTACGCGTCCTCCCTCTGGCATGCGTGTGTGTGTTGTCCTTAGCGTAAGTTAGTTTAAGTTACATTAAATAGTGTGAAAGCCTAGAGACCGATGACTTCAGCAGTCAGGTCCCACAGGAAATTACCACCAAATTTTGGGCAAACAATTGCGCATCATATTTGAGTTTTGCATCCCCGCCGACTCAAAACGCCCTGTCCTGTTGTCACGGCGCAAAGTTCCCGCTCCTATGAAAACCATGCTTGAAGTTGCCACATTTGTCACCGAGTCAACTGTAGTGTAATACACTCCTGGAAATGGAAAAAAGAACACATTGACACCGGTGTGTCAGACCCACCATACTTGCTCCGGACACTGCGAGAGGGCTGTACAAGCAATGATCACACGCACGGCACAGCGGACACACCAGGAACCGCGGTGTTGGCTGTCGAATGGCGCTAGCTGCGCAGCATTTGTGCACCGCCGCCGTCAGTGTCAGCCAGTTTGCCGTGGCATACGGAGCTCCATCGCAGTCTTTAACACTGGTAGCATGCCGCGACAGCGTGGACGTGAACCGTATGTGCAGTTGACGGACTTTGAGCGAGGGCGTATAGTGGGCATGCGGGAGGCCGGGTGGACGTACCGCCGAATTGCTCAACACGTGGGGCGTGAGGTCTCCACAGTACATCGATATTGTCGCCAGTGGTCGGCGGAAGGTGCACGTGCCCGTCGACCTGGGACCGGACCGCAGCGACGCACGGATGCACGCCAAGACCGTAGGATCCTACGCAGTGCCGTAGGGGACCGCACCGCCACTTCCCAGCAAATTAGGGACACTGTTGCTCATGGGGTATCGTGTAGGACCATTCGCAACCGTCTCCATGAACCTGGGCTACGGTCCCGCACACTGTTAGGCCGTCTTCCGCTCACGCCCCAACATCGTGCAGACCGCCTCCAGTGGTGTCGCGACAGGCGTGAATGGAGGGACGAATGGAGACGTATCGTCTTCAGCGATGAGAGTCGCTTCTGCCTTGGTGCCAATGATGGTCGTATGCGTGTTTGGCGCCGTGCAGGTGAGCGCCACAATCAGGACTGCATACGACCGAGGCACACAGGGCCAACACCCGGCATCATGGTGTGGGGAGCGATCTCCTACACTGGCCGTACACCTCTGGTGATCGTCGAGGGGACACTGAATAGTGCACGGTACATCCAAACCGTCATCGAACCCATCGTTCTACCATTCCTAGACCGGCAAGG
Source organism: Schistocerca gregaria (assembly GCF_023897955.1). Classification (NCBI taxonomy): domain Eukaryota; kingdom Metazoa; phylum Arthropoda; class Insecta; order Orthoptera; family Acrididae; genus Schistocerca; species Schistocerca gregaria. The sequence goes on from NC_064920.1 coordinate 103,222,022, forward strand.
GAACTTGCTGTTCCAACAGGACAATGCACGTCCGCATGTATCCCGTGCCACCTAACTACATCCAGCATCTCTACGATCGTCTCCATGGGAGAATAGCAGCCTGCATTGCTGCGAAAGGTGGATATACACTGTACTAGTGCCGACATTGTGCATGCTCTGTTGCCTGTGTCTATGTGCCTGTGGTTCTGTCAGTGTGATCATGTGATGTATCTGACCCCAGGAATGTGTCAATAAAGTTTCCCCTTCCTGGGACAATGAATTCACGGTGTTCTTATTTCAATTTCCAGGAGTGTATATGAGTTTGATGAGGTCACGTGTTTCACAAGCATTCTTGGAATCGACGACTGATGATCGCCACTACAAAATGTTTGTTTTCGTAATGAATTAAATAATCTACTGTCTGGATGTGTGTTTTATTTGTGCACGTGTGTCATGAGATGAAAGACACAGCGTATCAGCGTAAGGAGAGTGATCGCATAAATATCCTAATCGACGGGAGCCGGGGGCATCGTCTCGCCTGTGATGATATTTTATATAAAAGTTTTCTTTTACGTTGGCGTGAGACACCTGAGGAATCTAACACTCTATACTCTCCTGTAGTGTCTTCGGAACGGTTTATCTGTTCTGTGCCGTTATGTTAAAATCGTGAATCGGAATTGTACTATCATTTTAATTCCTAGCGAGTTTGGCAAAGAAAAAAACGATTATGCTGATTCAGAAGAGCTTTTCGCAAATTCGACCTGACCTGCCAACTACTAATGTAAAGGAGAATTACGTTCAGCGGTTGTCTCATCTTAACTCTTTTTATCTCTGAAGAAGTTTTTATTGTCTGGAGTGTCTGTCACATTCTTCAAAATAACAGTGGCAAACTATAATGTGGGTAGCCCATCACAAGACACCTACGTCCTAGAGACAGATGCAGTTAATTTGCAAGAAATAACAAGAAAACTGCTCCCTATTTTCTACGTAAACGTTCAGTTGGTTTTCTCTTTGCATTATGTCAACAGTGGTTGTAATTACTCTCCTTGAATCGAATATGATGCCACCTGCCACACAGTATGTATCTCTCGTTTACAGCTTTCTTATTTCCCACAAGAGATGGTCGGAAAACACTCATTACTCTGGCCGCTGTGCTCGCTCTCAGCTCTGGCAGACAAGTCTCCCTTATTACCTGGAGGGATCAGAGAGGAGGCGCCGACCAGCCGCTTTACCTGTGGTGCAGACTGCCTGGTGCGCCCAAGAAATTCAAGAGATAACAAGCTGACACCGACTCCAACGCTAATGGAGACAGTAGTCTTCCGTCACACACCGTATTACAGACTGCTGTTCCTGGAAATTTTTGTTTTCACCAGAGCCGTAACTGGTAAAGGTTACACAACACTACGTGTACCGCTGAATTTTGTTCAACATGGTAAAGCGGAGTGGCCATGTGGTTTGAGGCGCCATCTCACGGATTGCGCTGCCTCTCCCGTGGGAGGGTCGAATTCTCCCTCGGGCAGGGGTGTGTGAGCTGTTCGTAGCATAAGTTAGTTTACGTTAGCTTCAGTAGTGTCAAAATCTAGGGACCGACGACCTCAACAGTTTGCTCCCTTAGGAAATCGCACACATTTGAACATTTTTCGTCCAACATGGTGTCTTAGCACTCTTCGTACAAGCATTTAGTTTATGTACCACAGCTGTATAATAGTGGTACTGTTCACCGTTTCGAGTTTTGTAGTGGGTTCCGGTATATTTTAAATTCTATCCGGTAATAAAAACAAAACAAAAAAAAATCGAGTAGTTGTTGCTTCTTGTTTCTCAAGGAAAATTTCCCAACGGTTTCCTATCGTGCTCAAGTCGCTTTCTCTGCAGAAACAAATAAAGGGAAATTTGCTCGTCATTGAATGATAAAAATAATTCACTTGTGCGATATCAGTCCTTGATTGCAATTATGCTACGCCACATTGTGTCTGACATGGATGATGATGATGATGATGATGTTTGATTTGTCGGGCACTCAACGGCGCGGTTATCAGCGCCCGTATAAATTCCGAACCTTTGCTCAGCCCAGTCTCGCCACTTTCATGAATGATGATGATGAAATGACAACACAAACACCCAGTCACCTCGAGGCAGGTGAAAATCCTTGACCCCGCTGTCAATTGAACCCGAGTCTGAGATGAAATGAAAGTGGAAAAATGTACCCCGTTGCTTCTCTTGAGCCCTTTTCAGCTGTTATGCTGAGAGATTGGAAATTTTTAAAAGTTGGCGATAAAATGAATGATCCCTGATAGTATTATAACTACCTAACAGCGATAGAGATTTCTCGGAGAATGTATGAAACGCTGACCTGCTAAGTGGACTACGTCATGTTCACGTGGACTAGCTTTATGTGTTACATATGCTGCTTGTGGCGTCATCTGGCCCATTTTTCATTATTGTTTCATTTGGGTATCCTATGAGTGAACAATCAGCAGTATTGTAAACGAACCCGATGATCAAGCTACATTTGAATTCTAACAACCAGTACGTTAAATCACATGTTCTTTCGCCCTTTAAATTTTTTTTTTGTTCATTTTGCCGACTCAGATGTTCTTTATTTTCAAGAAAACCCTGAATATCATATTATTGTTACAGATTTTATTTTGTTGTTCTCTGTTGACATTAACTTTTATTGTAAAATTGGGAAGACTAATGATAATTAATACGAAATCACACTAAATTTTATTCACAACAAGTTTCGAATTCTTCTAGTTAAATTACGTTGCTACGGATATACGAAATGTTTGAGGGACACATAGAATATTCCGCATGTCCAGCACCTTATATTTGGCATCAAATGTCTAAACGCAAATCCTCCACCGAAATCATTTACCTCAGAAGGGTCGGTCTGCCAATGGTTACTGGATCCTGCTTGGTTTTTTTCCCAAGTAGGCGCCAAGTTTAAGTTCACGTGCCAACCTATATATGACGATATTTTGCCTTTATCTCTGTCTGCTCGTCCCTCCATGTTGTTTGTTACTAGAAAGCACAAATAGTTCAAATGGCTCTGAGCACTATGGGACGTAACATCTGAGGTCATCTGTCCCCTAGAACTAAGAACTACTTAAACCTCACTAAGGACATCACACGCATCCAAGCCCGAGGCAGGATTCGAACCTGCGGTAGTAGCGGTCTCGCAGTTTCAGACTGAAGCGCATAGAACCGCTCGGCCACAGAGGGCAGCCTAGAAAGCACAACCTGGGTTGTACTCTCCTTGAATTTGTCGACTATTTTTTGAGATATTCAGTAAGGTACAGAATACAGATATTTCTCGATATTCTGTGTGCTTGAATATTTCACGTAAAGACAAAGTAGTAAATTAAACCTGATTTTTAATAAATATCCTATCTGGTCATTGTGTACACTTGTTTAATATTTGATGTAATTTCATCATCGCCAATCACTAATCACCCGTCACCGGTATCAGCTAGAACCATCTAATATATTTGGGTATCCATTAGGTGTGATTTGCTGTGAAAAAACAATATAAGACTAATTGTGGAAAGGGAGATGCTAAACTGATATCTGCTTGATAACACTGAACAACAAATTTAAAGCGAGAGTGTGTAAAGAGCATGATTTTGAGTTATTTATGTTTATTTCAGTATAAAATCATCTTCACAAATAATTAACTTTTTTAAAAGAAATTAGAGCTATCTACATTTTTGTATAAATAAGTAACTAAATATACACTCACGTTCCAGTAATCAGCATAACAAATTTAAAGTGAATAATTACTTGTATTATGTGTTATGCATTGATAAATTTCAGTGTCATTCTGGAAGTACAAAAGTATAATATTAAGAAAAAATGAAGATAATATTACATAAATGAAAATAGTTTGTAGTTCTACTTTGTACCAGAACTATGTAAAGCACAAAAGAAAATATATATATTAACTGGTCACAAGTGTATACCAAGGATTACAATCGTTAAATGACCATATGTACAGTATATACAATTGCATATTTTGTTCAGAGATAAAGTCGCAAGATGACCATTTTCGCTTGGATCGACATTCATACACATTCTTGGGAACATCCCTTATGACAGTCGAGCATTAATCTGCTAAAATAGTTGGACTCCACTTTCCCCCATACCTCTTCTCAAATGTGGCAATATCTTGATGAAATCACTCTCCATGTTCGTCACTTACTGCAGCAGAACCTTTGGGGAAGAAGCCTAGATGACTATGGAAGGAATGCATCTTAAATGACATGCTGCAACCAAGGTTTTCATAATATGACAACATGTTATGTGCAATCTCCTTGTTCCCTAAGAATTGTAAACAGACTGTCTTAAAACATTCCCGTGCAAGCTTCTCATCCTTTTATATGATTCCATCAAAAGTACGCTCTTCAAAAATCTGTCGTATCTCTGAGCATACAAATATACCCACCTTACTTAGGCAGCACTTAAGTAATTGAATTTTTGCCTTCAGTGCTTAAACGCCTCACCATTTTTGTTCATTCTCTTAACAAACTTTTACATGTGACCCAACTTGATGTGCGAGGCCGGGAGCAGTATCTTTTTTGGGTTTACTAGAGGTTCACGTTCAATGTTCTTTATACCTGGTTGAAGAGGTTTTCTGGTGGTCCTTTCATGTTTACTCTAATGAGATGCATCAGCTCGGCTATCCCATCTACAGAGAAAGTAGCAATATTTAGTATACCCTAACTGCATACCTAATGGCAGTGCAACCACTTTCAAATCACCACAATCAGGCATTGAGAGTCATTATCCTTGATGGCTTCTAGTAAAATTTTCATGGTCAGGTATGACTCTTTCACATGCACACTATGCCCAACTGTAATACAAAGAAGCTCATTACCAATATGTAAAAGCACTGCTTTCAAGCTGAGCTTTGACGAACGAATAAAGGGTCTCCATTCACCAGGGTTGTACTTATTTTCTGAGAGACTTCATTAGACAATTTTTGTCTACATATGCCACTAGACTATCTTTCATGTTAAAAAAAGGAGTCGGTTGTTGCTCTCTTCTGCCGCAGAATGAAATATTTATATTGTTTTCTAGAAAATTGCGTTGCTGCAATCTTGATGCTAAAATCTCAGCCTTAGCTTTAGAGTGCTCCAAATCTCTAATGAGATCACTTAACTCATTTGGAGACTGTTTTTGTGGATCATCGGTTAATGATACATTTGGAAGAAACTCTGGACCTTGTGATGTACATGGTTCAGGAATCCCCATCAAAAGTAATCTCGTACTCTGTTAGTGGTTCATGTATTGGCAATCCTTTCCCATGTAGAACTGGATGATGTCAGGTGGAATGTTAGTGTATATCACTGCCCGCTTCTTCTCGTTAGATATTTCCTTCTTGATAGGAGGAACCATACAAAAGTAGCAGTCACTGACGTGGTTAGTTCACTCACGCCAGATCATGGGCACTGCGAAGGGCATTGAACGTTCTTTCCCATGCATCCAATTCCTGAGGTTGAAGGCACAAGTGCCGCAGGTCACATGTGGAGTCCATGGTTTATTCTGATCCCCTATTTTGTACGCAAAATAACAACCGTAAGTTGTTTTAATCAGTGGAGCTATTTGCTGTTTTTGTGATGCAAATGTCATTTGTCCACACAAATAGCAAAATGTGTCAGCAGTGTTAACAGAAACTCGGGCATTTTCGTTCGCTTCAGTAGCAGTCAATTTGAATAAGTGTTAGTTAACCGAGAAACAAATGTGCAAAAAGTATTACTTGCATTAATAAGTTCACTGAACTTAAAGAGGGAGACAAAAAGGTCGCTAAAATTAGTATCAAAATGTTTATATCCAAAATATTGCACACAGACCATATTATAACCTATTGTTACTAGTTATTATGACTTTGACAAACCATTGTAATATATTATTTTACACTTAACATAAAAATCCGTATATAATTATCTCACCGTAATAAAACAGTGTAAAATGAATACTATAGCTAATTTTGAACTGCCTTTGTGATTTTCGCGATCAGTAAATTAGAATTGATAAGGATTGGCTGTTTTCATTTGATTTACATTTTCACTGTTGCACAGTAATTGTACTTCTACGAACTAAGTCGTTTACAGTACTCTATCGACTTACTGTCGAGGGATTCCCTTTGAGGTGTGGGAAGAGTTGCTGCTACTGATGACGCAAGAGGACAGAACAGAAGTCGGTCACTTACAACCGCAGTGGCCGCTTTCGACACAATGACTGTGGCAGCCTGCCCCCTATCAGTAACACGCGCCCACGTGTGAGAAGAATGAAAATTCGAATAAACCAATAATCACCACCACCTGTAGCACAGTAGCACCTTGAAAGTGGATGACGGAAACGCCAAGACGTGATGTCTCAAGTGCGCACATACTCTGTTGTGTTGAAAGGGTTTCTGTAAAGCATTTGTGTTGTGCTTGTTGGGTAAATACATAATGCCGAACAGTTACCATCAGATAACGAATGGAGTTTCTCTGAGTGGAGTCGATGTGAGAAAGACGGCCAGCCACACTTAATAAATGTGAGAAAGTGGCGCAAAACGCATGGCGGAGTTCTTTTCTTAAGAGGAAATCCCAAGCTCTGTATAAGGAAAAGTGAACATTGCTCTCGACGAAGATCAAAATGCGTGAACAGAAAAGAAATATCTGAGCATTTTGAACTTCTGATCAAAATGGAAAATCTTGATATGGAATGCCGATGAAACTAGATTCCCGATGAACGATGTTACTGGACAAGTGGTTGCTCGTAAGTGTGCAGAGACGTTAAAGTTTTTACTTTGTCAGAGAAAGGAAGAAACATGAGTGTCGTACTGCTTTGGGTTGCTGCAATGCAGGAGGCTACTTTTAAACCCCTTCCTGCATAAAGAATAAGTCTACGGCAAACCAAAATTTCAAATGGGTGCACGCCCAGGGACACCTGTCGAAATGAGGGCCGAGTTATTGCACATTCCTCCATCGATTGATTACTAAACCACTGCAGTCCCATAAAGCCTTCAGTAGGAAATCTTGATTTGGATGGCGATGCGTTGCATATAAACAGTGCAAGTTTGTTGGATGTAGCGAGAGATAATGACATTAACATAATTTGCCTACCGTGTCATTATCTTCAGCCGCTAGACCGTTATGCTTTAGAACCACTAAAGACATACTGGAAAGATGCTTTCCAGAAGTTCATGAAGGTTGAAAAACGGTATCAAGAACATTTACAGATCTAATTGTGGTGAATTATTAAATGTAGCAAAGATTCAATATGCTAATGTTGAGAATGGCATTTCTGCATTTACAGCTACAGGTATCTTTCCAATTATATCGGCGCTATTCCAGATTACGCTTCTCTTTTATCATGCGACCAAAATAATTCTGTTCATTCTCCTCCAAGAACGCTTTGTCGATCTCACTTTTCTGTTTCCACTTCTCGTCAACCAGATACAGTACTTCAATAGCCTCTCCTAATATGAGATCCTAGTTTCATATTCCTGATCCCGTTTCTCCTCAGAACGGAGAAAGCACATCGACTTCTGCTAATAAGTCTTTAGTAAATGCATCAAATACCAACCAGAATGTACAAGTAATACCATACATGGGTCTTAAGAATACCTGACGCGTTACCTCAGGCTTAGAAACACCTGGTTCAAAAAGGATACAAAGTGCTAATAACATAACGGATCTAGCTCATTTCCAAAGAGAAGATCAATGAGAAAAAAAAAAGTAAAAACCAAATAACAAGAGGACTACCGAAAAATTCTCTCGTGAAACATGGAGAAATTAATCTGGGTTGTCAACTAATTGTGAAGGAGTTTCCAAGAAGACACAGAAAGAAATTGCATTTAGAGTGATCATTAGATGGTGACAACCATCAGGAGATTGTTCTTCACAGTCATAACGAGTCAGAGACCAGTGAACATGATTGTGTAGAAAGTCTGAAACTGTCTGCTGGGGTGAACTCTGCAAGAAGTGAAGCGATTGCTGCAACTCCGTAAAAGCTAGGCCCCGTACCCAGCCAACGTACACCACTCCCACGTTATCGCACTTGCGGGGACATAATACCGTCAACAGTCTTTTCGACAATATTTGGGGCACTTACATTCCGGAATGGATGTCGACACGGCTCGTTCATATCAATCTCTGTCTCACCCACATTCACGAGCGCTGCTTGCACTCAGACCAGGTCGCTCAGTTACGGGTTCATACCGCTGCCAATCTGGTTCCCATTAGTTCTGGAAGGAACAATGGACTGCGGACGTGGGAGGTTGTGCAAACGCCACTGCAGACTCCGAGGTCATCTTTCAGCATCGAATAAGTGCAACTGGATATCTGGCGGCATTGCTCACATAACGTGTATCTGGGTGTGTTCTAATCCTTCTCATCTAAGAAATGCAGTCACACCTAATGCTATGAGTTCTTGTGAGCACTCTGCTACAGAACTGTTTGGCAGATGGTTGATAGTAAAAATCTAAAATAATTAACCGCAACGTAATAGAAGAGCTTCTGATATGTAGTTGATATTAAAAATCCAACAAAAATTAGCAAGCTCTAATATCTTTCCACAAGACCTCGTGTTTCGTATATTCGCGAGGGTCACAGAAGGAGAATGAAGAGCAAATCTTCTCTACTTATCATTCAGGAACGAGGCTCCTAAATGTTCAATTATCGCCATGAAAAAATAGTCACGTATCTATTATTTTTTATGTAAGTCGGCAGGGTTTAGTGGCTGTTACCAGGCAACGTAGAATATTCTAAGTATGTTCGGCCGCATCATGTTCCTTTCCAGTTTCTTCTACACGGTTGACATTTCGACACCTCTGATGGCGGGCACCTTCTCCAGAACCTTTCGGTGTCCCCGTTATTTGAACGATGTCGAAGACCAGGGTCGCATTCACTTATTAAAATGAGTTTGCCCGCGCGTGTTCTTAAGACATGGGGTTTCAGGGTGAAATTTTTCCTCCTACAATTGGGGCATCACCGTCATTAGATATGTAGAATAATATGCAAAGAAAAAGGGGGGTAATGCTTTTCGGAATGTTATTGTCCTGAAACAGAGGTGGCTTCTTGGTCATTGTTTGTATTCCTCGTGCACCATGGCTGGGTATGTACTTTGGTTAGTGGCGGGAAGACACGAAACTGGATGCCTATGGCCGTCATCTATACTGAAAGAAAACATCAACCGCTTCTCGGAGTGTACAGTTATAAATAGTAATTCCCTGAGCTGGCGATAGCACATTGCTGAAATTTGTGTATCGAGCGCTGTTCTCCTGACATTGAGCCGCGTCATCAAATTTCAGCGTTTTATCCTCTTCTGACGTCCGGGCTCCTCAGTATTGCGTTTTACTACCCGAAGTGTGTCACGTTTCACGATTAAAAAAAAGCGCTATCTTAGATATAGGTAAACTAGATTTTGAACAAAAAAAAGTCTGCTTCGGCGGTAGGGACGTAAAAGGCAAGAGTATAATAACAAGCGTCACACAGCAGGCACAAAGTAACTGTGGATCACAATAAGACCTCACTGGCGCTTAGAGCCGATGGCACTGGTCGGAGGAAACTCCGCAAAAAATCAGCACTGCGTGGAGCGAAGTCGAGAGTGAATACTTGCTGGGTGCTGAGTTCGCAATGATCACTGGCTGGATGATGAGTTCATGGTTGATATGCCTGAATGACGGTTGTCCGAGTCTAAATTAAAAAAGATAGCACTTAGAGCTTGGCCCAAAAAGGCCGGAACGTCGTACGGAGACTAACGTCACTAATAACACTGGCCAACAATGAAATTATGTTCTTAACATGTTTGAGAGTCATAAACAAGCATACTGTGGTTATGACTGCGAGTTCCATATAGTTTCTGCTGTAATTCTGGGTTGAGAGTGCTCTTGTAGTGTAAATTCGTAAAAAAAAAGGCACGAAAATGTGTAAATACGGCGAATAATATTCGCTACATTTGTAGCGAAATAACGTTTTCCTCACATAAATGCAATATTGCCTCTCAGCATTATTTCTGCGTGGAAGTAGGAGACCAGGATAAATCTTCGACTCCACAAACATGACGCAACGCATGCTCAGTTACACTGAGAGAATGGCTAGAAAATAAGAGACGACCTATGCCTTTTGCTGAGCCTGTGGTTTGGCAGGAACCGACAAACAATACAGATTACTGCTACTTCTGCTTGACTCCATCTATAAAGGCAGGATTGTCTATGAAGAAGAAGAAAAAAAAAAAAGAAAAAAAAGGACACTACCCGAATTTTCGATCTTCTAATCGACCCATTCCTCATTCAGATAGCTTACCAGTTCTTACTCAACCCTAAATTTGTGTATTTCAAGTAAAAAATGGGGACAGTGGTGAACAAGAAGCACTAGAAGAACCAAAGAAAGCCTTCTAAATCCCGTGTCTGATTTTGAGGGAAAAGATGGTAATCCTCTCAGACTCAGTGAAGCTGAATTGAGTGATGCCCTGACCTGTCAAAGGAGAAGGCAAAAAATCTTGAGTCTCAAGTACAGCAATGGAATATTCTCAAAAGTTATGTCACAGTGTCTCGGTACAGAAAACGTCACATGGAACTGCTTCCCTTTCAATAAAGGATAAACGATCTTGTTGCTTGCTGCGACACTAATGGCTTGATGAAATCTTCGAATTTGAACCATGATCCAACTGAATGGAGGCTATTCAGACTCCTCCAAGTTTAGTTCGAAAGCTGTGTTACTTCACAATGGCAACCATCTTCCTCCTATTCCTGTTGGTCATGCAGTTCATATGAAGGAGACATATGAAAATGTGACCGCCCTCTTGGACTCAATCAAATACAATGGGCATAAATGGAAAATCTGTGGTGATCCAAAAGTCCTTCCATAGTCTTCTGAATGCAACTGGGGTACACAAACATTGGTGCTTTTTATAATATGTGGGACAGTAGGCATAGGAAATCGCATTCTATTAAAGCAGACGCATGCAAGAAATCAACCCTAGCGAGAAAAATATCGTTGCTGAGCCTCTCCTGGACCTAAAAGTCGTTCTTATTTCCTCCCTGCAAATGAAGCTGGGTTTGATGAAAAATTATGTCAAAGGTATGAACCAAGAAAACGTGCATTTAAGTACATGAGAGGGAAATTTCAGAAATTAAGTGATGCAAAATTTAAGAAAGGTATTTTTATGGAGCCACAAATTCGAGAAATTGTTAAGAGTTTTGCATGTGACCAAGTTTTGGAGGGAAAGCAAAAGAAGCTTGGTTAGCCTTCACGGGAGTTGTTCGTTGAATTTTAGCCAGCAAAAGAGATGATAACTACACTCAGTTGATGACAGTGCTTCTGCTATATCCTGGAAGCAATATGCCCTTTAAAATCCATTTTCTCCTCCCTCACCTAGACTTCTTCCCCTCATTGTTGTGCAGTTGTCAGTGACGAACATGGAGAAAGATTCCCTAAGGACATTTCTGGTGTCAAACAGACATTAGGGCCATTAGAATGAAGCAATACTTATGGATTACTGTTGGTCTTTGTGGTCACTCTTCACTCTTCTCTCTTCACCTCCTCCTCTTCACCTCCTCCTCTTCACCTCCTCCTCTTCACCTCCTCCTCTTCACCTCCTCCTCTTCACCTCCTCCTCTTCACCTCCTCGTCTTCACCTCCTCGTCTTCACCTCCTCGTCTTCACCTCCTCCCCCGAAAGATGTGTTCCGGCATACAACTCTTCTATGTATTCTTCCCATCTCTTCACCATGTCTTCACCAAACAGCATTTTCCCATTTTCTATTGTGCCTGAGAGTGTTGTTTTACGTTTGTTAAAAAACTGATTTGCTGTTCTGTAGGCTAAATCAGTTCTTCCGTTTTGCATATTTTCTTTTGCTTTCCTAGCTTCTCTACTAACTAAATTCCTTAGTCTTCTGTGTTCACCTTTTCCTTGTTCATCAGTTGCATTTTTGTATAGTCTCCTTTTTTATATAAGCTCAACAATATCTGCTGTAATCGATTTCCTCTTTTTTGGTGTTCAGTTCTCCTGTTTTGTATATACCAGATTTAATTTGTTCCCAGTCTCCATTTACTCCACCATGTTGAAAATTCTTAGCTATGTTGTCTGTTTCTTGAGCATAGTGCTTTGCCAGTCCCTGCAGTGTTTGCATACACCCAGCAAACAAAGAAAACATTAATTATGTAACTTTATTTTCCAGAGGTGATGTTAAAAAGTTTGACAACCCATCTCTAATACAAGACGACGTAAGAGGGTAGGCCAGAGTGACGCTCGATTTTGGAACCGATAATCATGATTTTTTCGATAAATTAATACACAAATTACACAACTGAATTTAGACCTTTATTGTGCACCTTTAAGATAGTATTACGGGCTTGTTTTAAGAATAACTTGCACCCAGAGGACACAACTCGATATCGACGAAAGGACTTCGTGGAGTGTGAGGGCGGTCGGTGGGAACTCTGAACGCCACAATTTTCAACTTAGATCAAAATTTCAGTAACAGCTTTGAAACTGATGATAATGTCTAACGTAGTAGATAGAGATATGTAAGAAAAATGGTTTTTAACAAAACTGCGGCTCTCTGAAATAAGGTCAATATTTTCGACAGCAAAGTGGTTATAAAAAGGTGCACAAAAGTCGAAATTAAAACATATCGCAAAAATCCTACGTCCTGTAGTAGGAAGAAAACGTCGACCCGCACGTTTCCAAAAGATATAGCCTAATGCAGTTTCACGTATTTTTCATGACTTAGGTGTACAGCTGCCGCCAACCTTTGTTTTGAAAAAGCAGACGTTTAAAGTTTCAGCTTGTGTTCTTTTAATATTGAAATTCAACGACCTTTTATTCGGCCCCGTACAGTTGGCCTTCCTTTAGCCAACGTCAAACACACTCATTTTGACGAAATTATATCGATTAACTGGCTTCCGCGAAGCAGTCCAAGTGTTTTTTGTACGATTGGGATCACGTTTCGAAACTTTTGTATCCGTACCAATATGTTTGCCACTTTCAACGGAACGTTTTACTTCGTATAAAAAGCAAGTGAAAAGAAAAGTTAAGCAGACGCAATACGAGCACTCGGTGTCAGACTCTTTACCATAAACGGATGAATTTGTGAAGGGAAATTTTGTTGGGAATAGTGTTTTAGTTGATACTGATGCCCTCTGTCATGCTGTCCGAAACTAACAGGGCCCCTAGTACTTCGGTAATTACTACAGTATTACATCGGTGGCATTCGAGACCTCGGATGAGCCAAACCTTCACGCAGTAAATAACGGTTTTAACATATTTTAGCATTTGTGGCACGCCTTATATGAACGAATCTTGAAAATAAACTCTCTAAGCAACATTTTAAGTCAATGAAAAAATTAGGCCCATAAAATTTCTACCCTGGCTTACGCCAATAATAGCTTCTTACTTGCGTTTCCAACTTTTCGGCCTGGGAATTTGTCGTACTAAGCTGCTCTGCTTTCACTTTGTTTTTACATTAACTCAAGCTCCGAAACACACAAGCTTGCAAAGAATGTTTAGAGTTTTGTAGTTACATTATAGTATATTTTGTTATTTACTGACACCCAGCACCTTGTCTAGGTACGTAATTGTGACGACACGATATTTAATTGTTGAAGACTTATTAAATGTTCATTTTTCATTATACGTTCACGGATTCCAGTGCAGTTCGAATACAGAGGACTTTTCTGAACAGTTTCTGCTTCAAAAACTTGCCACTTGCAACAAACAGACACGTAAAACCTTAAAAATTTTAAATGCGCTTGTCTTATACCGAAATGTTAGGTATCCTTTGGACTTACTAGTACAAAATCCTTACAGTTTGGCGTCTTATTTAATGTTTTCGCTTCGTTTAGCACTTGTCTTTACTGCAAGCTGTTCACGAATGATAGTAATTCGCAATCAAGCACAAATAGTTTCATTCTGATGAACTACTGAAGGACTTCTACTGCTGCGTATTGTGTATATGAAGACAAGAACTTTACTCGATGTTCTACGGCGTGTTCTCTCACGACATCGCTTTCTAAGTCGTTTGCTTAGCCGCAGTCCACATCTGCATGCGCTGCCATTAGCAGAGGGTCTGTGTACAGATTGAAATATTGAGCTCGTATCTAGCATTACTGCTGTTCAAATCCCTCCCCACACATCTGGACTTTTTCTGTTTCCTTGGCATCCTTACATCATTTTCACGATTTCTTGAGGCGGTTTCTTACATCGCAGACCATTTCTCTCTCTCTCTCTTCCTCCCCAGCACGTGTTTGTGCTCTATCTCTAATGACCACTGAGAGTAATTCTCCTTCCATATCTCTCCCTTAAAGCAGCCAAGTATTCGCCGAGAGATTCGTCCTTGCAGTGTTGTCGATATGCCGAATCGCTCCGTAAGATTGGAAACGGGAGCCACTCATCTACGAAAGACCTGTCGATGATTCTACGTTCAGGCAGCGCCCAGCAACCTGTGCACCGTGCAGCTCCAGGACGCCGCGTGGCTGCCTGTGACGTCTGACGAAGGGCCCCGCCATTGGCTGGGGGGCTGGCCAAAGGCAGCAGGCGCCGCTCTCCCACCCTCTCAAGGCCTTCCAAACAGCCAGAGAGCGTTCTTCTATAATGCAGAGGTACCATTCCGGTAAATCAAAAGCGCTATTAAATGGCAATAGCTAAAAGCGCATAGCCTGATGAAATGAATTTAAAAATCGATCAGGGAGACCAAACCTTGCCTGTAGGAAGCAGGTGGAAAAAAGTGGAGGTTGGAGTATGGTAGTAATGCAGAAAGAAATGACTTGAACAGGACTGAATTGCCCACTACTCTACGCTATATAGTCTGTCGGCAAATTTTTGAACGAGCAGCGCCCTTACTGGAGGAATTTGCTTTTGAAGAAAAAATCCTCGAATTGCCCTACAGGGCCACCCAAAAACAGGTGCGTGTTTCCTGTCAGAAAATGTTTTGCTGCAGCCAGTGATTTGCGGTGATTCTGCTCGGATGATTTTGGTTACTTGCATCTAGTCTGTTACAGAATACTGGTAATAAGAAAACAGTCCAAGGAAGCTTCTCGTATCACTATTATTTTTAGGAACAGGAAATTCCGTTTTAAATCTCACCCTCTCTGGGTGTGTCCACACACCTTTGTCTGACAGAAGATGTCTAAGTATGTTGACTTCTATTTGTATGAAGAGACAGTTTCCTGGATTAAGATTTAGGTCACTTTGCGTAAGACACTTAAGAACAGCTCTCAATCTTTTCAAGTGTTAATCAACTGTTTCAGAGAATACTATAATGTTATGTAAGAAGCAGAGATACAATGTCCCCTTGAGAAGATGTAAAAGATTATCCCTCATCTGTTCAAAAGTTAATAGTACATTACACAAACCAAATGGCATTCCTTTAAATTCATATAGGCCCTCAGGGGTAATAAATGCAGTTTTCTCACTATCAACCTTGTCCACTTCGATTTTCCAGTACCATAAGTACAGGGCTATGGTTGAGAGAAACTTAGCTTCCCTCAGACAGTCCGGTGTATCATCGATTTATGGAAAAGGGTAAACATTCTTTTCAGTTATCTCATTAACTTTCCTCTAATCTCTTCATGAATTATTTGATGTTCCATTGCTGATACATGTTATGCTCTCTGGCTGCTCTTCAATTAACGGCGTAGCATTTGCTATTCGTCAAAGGGCTGCGTATAGCCATTTATTCCGGCATAAATAATGCCTCTTCCAGTAGGTTGTACATACTCCTCAGTAGCCAACTTCAGTGGAGGCTTTTTGCTGTCTATGAGTAGGGTTTTCTGAAATTGGCGGCGATGCTTTTCTGAAATGACTGAACACGATGCTCCAGAGTCCACAAGAGGTCGGCCTGGTCAGCCATCCACAAGGACATCAACGTAGTTCCCCATCATTTTTGTAATGATCGATGGCAGAGGATATTTATCTTTGGTGGCCTCGCCTCCAAGGGAGGTAGCACCATTTAATTTCGAAGGCTATGGTGCCTAGGTGATTGGATGGAGATTCTAAACAGGGAGACTTGTATTGGTGTCAAGGGGAGTGTATTCTCCAGCGGCTAGCTTGCGACTATGGTGATCTATGCCGTCTTGTAAACACACCGCCTTGTCCTTTCTCGCCGTCCTGGGGCTAGTGTTGATTTAGTCCTACCTGCCAGCTTTCTCGGCAGTAGTGCACACGTGTCCTGATCGCCCACAATGGGCACATTTGCCGGTTTCTCGAGAGGCCAGTCTTGCTTGAGGCATAAACAGAACCTTTACGTAGCATTGTAGGGGCGTACATTCGTCCTGACCTCAACTCTTTGTTTTCAATGGAGTTGAACAATGAGAGATTGGAGCTAGCGTCTGTTGCAGTTCTTCTCTTATGATCCATTGCAGTGTCTCGGTTTTTGTTTCGACTTGCACTCCCAATACCTTTTGAACTTCCTCTCTTACTATTGACAAATGAAGTCTGCTAATTCTGTTTCCTCCTCCTCCACAGCCATCGATACAACTTCCTGAGGTCGTTCAAACCTTTTGCATCGTCTCACTGTAATGACTATTTTATGAAATCATATGCTGTGGACACTTTCTTCAGTAGAATGACCTGATATATGCCCTAATAAATCCCTTCCATAAGGTGCGAAACTTTCTTTTTCTCCTTCATCTAACCGTTGACAGATTTGCACAGCTCCAAGACATCTTGTATGTACGACTATGTGGTTTCCCCTAACGCTGCATTTTACGTTTTCTTCTGCCTGGCGCTTCTGTCGCTGGGTGTCTACGAAATACTTCGGTAATTCCGTCTACAGTACTCCCCAAATTGCCAAATTATCGTCATTATTCTATACCACTGCTTGGCCGTCCCCTCTCAGTGGAAAAATGAATTAGACAAGCATACTGTTTCGTACCACTTGTTGAAGTTGGCGGTACGTTCGTATCCCTTTAACCATTTGTTTGTATCTTGGTCATCATGTCCAGAGAACGCCGTTGTATGTCTTATATGTTGGCACACGGCCGGCGCCATTTCGGTTATCTAGACTACTTCTGTTGCCGAGAGCTTCCACTCAGTAGAGTATGGCTCAGACTCGGTCTTCTGGCCACGTAAACCACGGCTCTATCATGACCTCATGGGATCCACGGCGTCGATAACAGTGCACGCGATCACAGTTTCAGATAGCCACCGGAATAATGTGAGATTCCGGTGTCCTTAGACGTAGATAGTTAAATAACGAACAGTGGTTAGAACTCAACGAATATTTATTGAGAACTGAAGTCACAGACGTACAAAGAGCACGGAGTGAACTGCCTCTGGCTGCAAGATTAGACAGTATACATACACTTACAGAACCTTCCAGAATATTGATTCTTGACATATCCAGAAGGCACTAGAAATGAGAATCAAAATTTACATGCAAGGTCGGTCTCAAACACATGAATCTTCTGGTAGGAGTCCAGTACCATATCCACTGCATCACACTAATATTCGGTTCTTTATTTGCTTCTTCCACAATATCAAACTTTATTTGCTTTGTTTAATTCGTCTGTTTGGAACCAAAATAAAATTTAAGATATTGTTGGCCCTCAAAAATTGCCGCGCTAGGACGGTGGTATGTTTCGCCCTACCCTAGAGCCTATCCTGCACTCTAGCCCTCTTGTGTAGGATGTAATTTTTAGGAATTACTTCCTTCCCATTCTCTTTTAGTTATTTTCATCATTATTCGTTCATTCTACTTAATAATTCTACAGAATTTCCGTCTCACCTGCGCAGTCATTACATGATATTGGTATAGACTTACTCCCTCCTCTGATGTCTGCCTCAAAAAATATATGTTCCTTTCCATTTTTGTCTTTTGACTTGCATGAAGGACTAAGGCATGAACTCGTAATACACTGTCTAGCATAACTACATCTACACATGAGTCTCACAACGTGGATAATACTTCAGATTCACCTACTTATATCTAGATGCTGCTACATATTGTAACAATCACTACGATACAAGAAATAAATATAAATAAAATTTTGCGGAGGTAAATTACCCTTATCGTTCCTCATCAAGCTAAGGGTCGATCAGACCTTAATGATGTACCGTTTTTTATTAAAGTAACTACATATTACTGTTTCATGTATTCCAATATCGTGAATCGCCCTTTACAACAAACAGCAATTACTGTGGATACGACACATGTTTCACAGTGGTATCTTACACGCGAAAAACACTGTCATACAACACAAGAATTAATAAATCATGTTTTCACAATCAACACGAGAAATTATCGAAAGAAAACGTGCTTTAAACATCATTTTACACGATCAGAGGATCAAAAAAGAAATTTCACTCTCTTCAGATAGCCTACGCTATTGTAATGAATGCAGAGAGCGGTCTTGGATTGAGACTTCTTTCGACTAGTAACATACAATTCGTCTGTGCTAGTTTACTTCTTATGCCTTCCTTGCTCCTTCCGTCATGCATTATTTTCCTTCCAAGGTAGCAGACTTACTTAACTTCTGATTCGTGGTTCCCAATTTATTCCGTTATCAAGCGTTACGTCAAAACTGCCTATCTGGTGCTTTAACCTTTTCCATAGCCAATCCGATTGTCATCTAAGAGACCGTCAATTTTCTTTCCTTGTGTAAATCATTCTTGTTAGCAACTTGGACGCAGAAGCTGTAAAGCCGATTCGCGCACTTATCCGCTCGTACTGTCTTCAGGATTGTTTGGAAGATACGTTTCGATGTTCAGAAGCTGTATCTCCAGTATCACCACTTTCTCCCAGTCATTTTAGAAATTCCTACGAAATAATCCCGATCCCTTCTGTGTTATTTGCTTGCACGTCTTCCCAAGGCCAATTAAGCTCTGACTACTGGATTGCCCGTATACTCCGTTGCCTGTGTCCATCGCGTCATGTGACAAGTGCTCCCCCTCGGAGGGGCCTACAGTGTACTATTTCCTCTCTCCTTTGAGTTCAAAAGTGGAATTTACACTGTATTCTCGATATTGACGCCACTGCCTTTAATTCCATAAAAGATTGTTTTTTCTGTGTATTGAATCTGTCGTTACGACGGCCATAACTTTCTACATTCCTTTATGTTTTCCGTATAACCATTTCGCCTTAGGTTCCATGCACTTTCCGTTTATTTCATTCCTTAGTGGCATTCTCATCGGAATGTGAACAATTTTTTGACGCCCACCTGAGTAGGGAGAAATGATCATTGTGATAAAATAAGAGCTCCCACGGAAATATTTTAAGTGTTCGTTTTTCTCCCGCGCTGTCAGAGATTACAATTGTAAGATGTAGTTTGATGGTGGTTGGAGGAAACGTCTGCCAGACACTGAAGTGTGAATGTCAGAGCAGTGATTTACAGGGTGTTTCAAAAAATGACCGGTATATTTGAAACGGCAATACAAACTAAACGAGCAATGATAGAAATACACCGTTTGTAGCAATATGCTTGGGACAACAGTACATTTTCAGGCAGACAAACTTTCGAAATTACAGTAGTTACAATTGTCAACAACAGATGGCGCTGCGGCCTGGGAAACTCTATAGTACGATATTTTCCACATATCCACCATGCGTTGCAATAATATGGCGTAGTCTCTAAATGAAATTACCCGAAACCTTTGACAACGTGTCTGGCGGAATGGCTTCACATGCAGATGAGATGTACTGCTTCAGCTGTTCAATTGTTTCTGGATTCTGGCGGTACACCTGGTCCTTCAAGTGTCCCCACAGAAAGAAGTCACAGGGGTTCATGTCTGGCGAATAGGGAGGCCAATCCACGCCGCCTCCTGTATGTTTCGGATAGCCCAAAGCAATCACACCATCATCGAAATATTCATTCAGGAAATTAAAGACGTCGGCCGTGCGATGTGGCCAGGCAACATCTTGCATAAACCACGAGGTGTTCGCAGTGTTGTCTAAGGCAGTTTGTACCGCCACAAATTCACGAAGAATGTCCAGATAGCGTGATGCACTAACTGTTTCGGATCTGAAAAATGGGCCAATGATTCCTTTGGAAGAAATGGCGGCCCAGACCAGTAATTTTTGAGGATGCAGGGACGATGGGGCTGCAACATGGGGCTTTTCGGTTCTCCATATGCGCCAGTTCTGTTTATTGACGAAGCCGTCCAGGTAAAAATAAGCTTCGTCAGTAAACCAAATGCTGCCCACAAGCATATAGCCGTCATCTATCCTGTGCACTATATCGTTAGCGAATGCCTCTCGTGCAGCAATGGTAGCGGCGCTGAGGGGTTAACGCGTTTCAATTTTGTATGGATAGAGGTGTAAACTCTGGTGCATGAGACGATACGTGCACGTTGGCGTCATTTGGACCGTAGCTGCAACACGGCGAACGGAAACCCGAGGCCGCTGTTGGATCACCTGCTGCACTAGATGCGCGTTGCCCTCTGTGGTTGCCGTACGCGGTCGCCCTACCTTTCCAGCACGTTCATCCGTCTCGTTCCCAGTCCGTTGAAATTTTTCAAACAGATCCTTTATTGTATGGCTTTTCGGTCCTTTGGTTACATTGAACCTCCGTTGAAAACTTCGTCTTGTTGCAACAACACTGTGTTGTAGGCGGTGTAATTCCGACACCAGAAAAATCCTCTGTTCTAAGGAATAAACCATGTTGTCCACAGCACACTTGCACGTTGTCAACAGCTCACGCTTACAGCAGAAAGACGACGTATAGAATGGCGCACCCACGGACTACGTTGTGTTCTATATCTTTCACATCACTTGCTGCGCCATCTGTTGTTGAAAATTGTAACTACTGTAATTTCGAAAGTTTGTCCGCCTGAAAATGTACTTTTGTCCCAAGCATATTGCAACAAACGGTGTATTTCTGCTCTTTTAGTTTTTATTGCCGTTTCAGATATACCGGTCATTTTTGAAACACCCTGTAGATATTATACATGTTGCTGTATTCCTGACTTTCTCTGAACATCTCCGTACTGACTGCACTCGTGCATCAGTCGTAGTAAGTATGATATTTATTGCTCATTAGATTATCTATATATTATAAATTCTGCAGCTGGCTTATTCTCCGCTGTTTCTCGTAACAGTGGATCACAATTATTTTAAGTTCTCGAGTGTGATGTTTTGTAGTATCGGAAATACTGCACATTTTATCTAACAGCAATGTTTTCTGAAAGGTATTCAAATACAATTCGTGCAGAATAAATAAATAAATACACTCACAAAATGGAGTCAGCTGAAGATGTCTCGAAAATAAGGCAAAACGCATCTGGGTGCAAAAGTAAAACAAAAAACTTGACATGTAGCAAGTAATAGACGTTTCTCTTGTAAAGTATCCCAATTTTTATACAGCTGCTGGTAAAACGCCCACCATACGGAACTTGTGAAACAAAGAAGAAATTAATGAATCAGAGACAGAAGCAGATGACGTTTGTATAAATGACAAAACCTCAGCTCGTATGCTACCACTTACTGCTTCACGTTTCAACTCCCTGAAGTATGACAGAGCAGTCTAAACTGAGTGGTTTGAGATATGTGGTCACAACGCTTTCGGAAATGAATAAGATAAAAGAATAAAAGCTACTCGATATTTTGCAGACTGTAACGTAAATTTTCAATCGCCGGTTTCGGATCGAGGTTGGTGACCGAACCGTCTCTTGGAGATTCGCGTAACAAGGGCACGTGAACGAATAATTTTGTTGGTGAGATATATTTACTATGTCTACACTGCTGACGTATCCTGTTTACGATACAAAATCAAGCAACTGTTCTGTCAATTATGCTGGATGTAACAGCGCACACCACCACTATTTGTGCAGTCATTCTAGTGTTGTCATTCATTCTACACATTTTTTATCAAAATTTTTCCGCTTTCCGTTTCCTGTTCTTAAACTGCTTACACAATTATATCGCATTATAAACAAGGAAACGAGTACCTTTTGTTCGCGTATTGATGTTTTGCTTAATTTTCAGTTATTTGTGAGCTATGACAGTTTGCCTATACGTATGTATTTCGCGAACCACTAGATGATAGGACGTCAGTACAAATGCTGTTTTGTGTAGCCTGCCCCCTCAATGGCGTTCCACGAAAACAGTATATTCTCTTCAAGCATTTTCAGATTTATTTAAAGAATGTTTCCATACATTTGCGTTCTGGTTGAACTGACTAATAACAAATTTAGGACCAACTCCGTGAATTGCTTTGATGCGTCATTTTAGCGTGATCTAACAGGTCTACCACAACACAAAGATAGGTCCCAATAATGTTCTCTAAGCGGTGGAATAAAGGTGCGTGACGCTTGCCTAGAATTCTTCCGATAAACGATTTTACGTGCTTGTTCCATCTTACGTCATTTCAGTACCTTGTGCTAGATATTTAACAAACGTAGTTAACATTGGGACTATGGGACCTGTTAATAATGGATTTTGGTGAATCTTCGGTATGTTGTACAGGGAACTGTCCTGAATACCTGGATAGCAGCTTCTCGTGTGACGGACTACGATTTACAAGAAAATCGAAGCTAAGGTTTCATTCGGAACTCATACAAGGGTAACATGCGTCATGTTTCGACCAAATGATTCTAGGACACTGGATAAGATTCTGGCAGTAAGGGTTCAGATTATTCCTGGGTATGTTTCTCAGTTTTATCGTACAAAATATCATTAAATAGTATATGTCAAGTAAAATCATTCAGAAATGGTTTTTACCACAGTAATTTCATTTGTAAATCAATCATTACAGCAAACTTCGTTTACTTACGTATTCCGTTTGTTACAGAATAGATCTTGGAATCGTCTTTCTCGCTATTGCTTACAACGCTTGCAGTGCTAGAACGAAATTCCACACGAGATCTGCTACATAAGCAACCGAAACACAAGTTCGAAGAGAACCACGTACATTTAATGAAAACTTCCACATGTCACATAGCCCATATTGCGGGAATCCAAGTATGTTGAGTGTATTAGGGTATGTTGGCAGTGCAGCATATGGATGTTCGGATCGGTCTGGGAGGCGTGACCGGATAGCCGAAAAGGTCGCCGGCACAATAGCCCAGCGTGTACGGTCAGAGATCTGGCTGGACTGTGTAATAAAAAACTGAGTGAAAGGATGTACAAAGAATTTCAATTGATGTCATGTGACGTCCGCTGCGACCAAATACAACAAACAACAACGAACAAAATGAAAAAAAAGAAAGATTAAGGCGACTGCTCGCAATTTGCGGCAAATCCGCATTCGGTCCCCGATCACCCACAAATTCTTGAGTGTCCGTAATACGTAGTACCTCTTCACCTAATACACCTAATAAAATTTCGTAATATCTGATGGTTACAGCTGTTGATGGTCTGCAATGTCTGTCTGCATCAGACATACGTGCATCTACATGCACAGTGTGGTTAGAAACAGTGTGAAAAGCTTGTAAGAGGGTTGCAGTGTCGGATGTTCAAATGTTTGCGAAATCTTATGGGACTTAACTGCTAGGGTCATCAGTCACTAAGCTTACACACTACTTAACCTAAAGTATCTTAAGGACAAACACACACACACACACACACATGCCCGAGGGAGGACTTGAGCCTTCTACGGGATCAGCCGCAGAGTCCATGCGCGCCTTAGAGAGTCGGTTGTGCTGACAAATAACTGTTCACAAAAAATTTTTTACTCTTCGCCGATTCAGAGTTAATTAGCATTGAAGTTAGCCAATCATGCCGTTGCACGCTAATTCAAGCGGTCCACTACATACAGTTAGTCTCAGTAGTTCTCGTAAAGTAGACGATAGCGCACGATACCGTTCACCCTTTGCCTCGCATTCGATCCTTAGTAGAGTCGCACATGCAGTATTTGCCTCTGTCTCTTGATCGGTTTTAGGAAACCAAACGAAGAATACGTTTGGCTACACCGTCTACGACGGGCCGTTTGGTATTGCGCCCGCAACGACCGAATGGGTTAACTTTGAAGCTACTTAAGTCGGAAACGGCGTAATGTATCAAATTCCTTTGACAATCATTTCTCAGAGTAATCTACCCTGCATCACCCTTAAAATCTTTACTCATTTTTCTGGCAACAATGTTCTGCGTGTATATGAATGATAGCTAAAAGTGACATGGCTGAAAGTGTACGATAAGAGAAGCAAATATTTTCGAGTTTTTTAGATCGTTTCGAATGTGTGGTTGCATAGTGAAAATGACTTCAACGTCAAATACTTTTCTTTTTAGTAGAGATTTGTTTCACACGTAAACATTTCGAGTATGTCTGCATCTAGATGTGTTCAAATGTCACCCAGTATTCATTGCATTCAAATTGTCCTTTAATTATTCTTCACCTTAACATAGGATAGCAGTTTCATGACTGAATCTTCTAACTGATATCCTTTCACACCGAATTTTACTCCACTTCTGATGCTTTTAATTTCTTCATTACTTCATCGTTGTAAAGATGGCATGTTTTTATTTTATTGTCTCAATGGCAAAGTTACTCTTTTCATTATATTATGAAAATGATACACTCACTCTCCAGATGGTCATTTTATGTAAAATTGTTCTCTAGGCGGTACAATAGCTGAGCATGACTACACGCCTGTCTTACGCCTTTTTTTAACTCTCCGTTGGTCTTCCCCATTGCTACGTACAACAAAGCGACAAAAGTAGCGCGATTCCTCCTACTACCCTGCCGGGCCTCCTTTTGCCAAGCATAACACAGCAGGTCGGCGTCGCATGGACTCAACAAATCGCTGAAAGTTCCCTGAGAAATACTGAGCCACGCTACCTCTTCAGCCGTCCATATCGGCTGAAGTGTTGCCGGTGAAGGATTTTGTGCAACAACTGACCTCTAGATTATGTGCTATTAGTGATCCATAAATTCATGTCGGGATATCTGGGTGGTCAATAATTCGCTCGAATTGTCCACACTGTTACTCAAACCAATACCCAACAATCCTGGACCAGTGACATACTATCATCCATAAAAAATTCATCGTTGAATGGCTGAAAATAATCTCGAAGTAGCTGAACATAACCAGTTCTAGTCAATGATTGGTTCAGTTGAATCAGAGGACCCTGTCCATTCCATGTAAGCACAGCCCACATAATCACCGAACCACCACCAGCTTGGACAGTGCGTTGTTCACAACTTCCACCCGCAGCTTCTCGGAATCTATTGACACTGTATATTTCGGAATTCTGAATTCAATATTGATTTCTGAAATCAAATGTCCTACGCATCTAGCTCCCACTACTATTCAGCGTTCAGAATCTACACTCCTGGAAGTTGAAATAAGAACACCGTGAATTCATTGTCCCAGGAAGGGGAAACTTTGTTGACACATTCCTGGGGCCAGATACATCACATGATCACACTGACAGAACCACAGGCACATAGACACAGGCAAAAGAGCATGCACAATGTCGGCACTAGTACAGTGTATATCCACCTTTCGCAGCAATGCAGGCTGCTATTCTCCCATGGAGACGATCGTGAAGATGCTGGATGTAGTCCTGTGGAACGGCTTGCCATGCCATTTCCACCCGGCGCCTCAATTGGACCAGCGTTCGTGCTGGACGTGCAGACCGCGTGAGACAACGCTTCATCCAGTCCCAAACATGCTCAATAGGGGACAGATCCGGAGATGTTGCTGGCCAAAGTAGTTGACTTACACCTTCTAGAGCACGTTGGGTGGCGCGGGATACATGCGGACGTGCATTGTCCTGTTGGAACAGCAAGTTCCCTTGCCGGTCTAGGAATGGAAGAATGATGGGTTCGATGACGGTTTGGATGTACCGTGCACTATTCAGTGTCCCCTCGACGATCTCCAGAGGTGTACGGCCAGTGTAGGAGATCGCTCCCCACACCATGATGCCGGGTGTTGGCCCTGTGTGCCTCGGTCGTATGCAGTCCTGATTGTGGCGCTCACCTGCACGGCGCCAAACACGCATACGACCATCATTGGCACCAAGGCAGAAGCGACTCTCATCGCCGAAGACGACACGTCTCCATTCGTCCCTCCATTCACGCCTGTCGCTACACCACTGGAGGCGGGCTGCACGATGTTGGGGCGTGAGCGGAAGACGGCCTAACGGTGTGCGGGACCGTAGCCCAGCTTCATGGAGACGGTTGCGAATGGTCCTCGCCGATACCCCAGGAGCAACAGTGTTCCTAATTTGCTGGGAAGTGGCGATGCGGTCCCCTACGGCACTGCGTAGGATCCTACGGTCTTGGCGTGCATCCGTGCGTCGCTGCGGTCCGGTCCCAAGTCGACGGGCACGTGCACCTTCCGCCGACCACTGGTGACAACATCGATGTGTTGTGGAGACCTCACGCCCCACGTGTTGAGCAATTCGGCGGTACGTCCACCCGGCCTCCCGCATGCCCACTATACGCCCTCGCTCAAAGTCCGTCAACTGCACATACGGTTCACGTCCACGCTGTCGCGGCATGCTACCAGTGTTAAAGACTGCGATGGAGCTCCGTATGCCACGGCAAACTGGCAGACACTGACGGCGGCGGTGCACAAATGCTGCGCAGCTAGCGCCATTCGACGGCCAACACCGCGGTTCCTGGTGTGTCCGCTGTGCCGTGCGTGTGATCATTGCTTGTACAGCCCTCTCGCAGTGTCCGGAGCAAGTATGGTGGGTCTGACACACCGGTGTCAATGTGTTCTTTTTTTCCATTTCCAGGAGTGTATTAATTGCCATCGTGCGGTCGTAATCGTCTCTGAAATCCTTTCACATGAATCACCTGAGTACAAACACCAGCTCCGTGAATGCATTGACGTTTTTTACTTCGTTTACGCTATACTACCGCCAGCTTTGTATATGCATGCCACTATCGCGTGAGTACCACCACCTCACTGTGACAGTGATAGCATAACCGTCCAGATGACAAACAGTAGTGTGCTTTAAGTTTTGTGTAACAGATGTCTGAATGCTGTAGTTCAAGTAAAACAAAGACGTTTCTTGCATAGTGTTATGCTAATATGTTACCTTTGTGACTGAGCAAAGCACTTTGTTGTCCACAGGGAACCAATGAGGACTCGTGGTCGTGGGAGGAGTAGAAGCGGCAGTTGCGGAAGCGCAGCTGGCAGTTGTACCTCGAGAGGCAGGCGCTGCTCCGGTCTGCCATCGCCAAAACCGAGGGTGAATGCGCCGCACGCTACTGCCACAGACTTGACAACAGCCTGGACTTCTTCGGCAGCCAGCAGTCTCCAGAGACGCCCGCAGCAGCCGCCGTTGCGCATGCACCTGCCGTGGTGCATGTGCTTGTCGCTGCGGGTGCTCCTGAGCGTATGGCAGGGCCGTCGTGGCGGCGGAATGACGCAGTGGAGAAGCTCTTGCAGCTGACGGTGAAGAGTATGAGGAGCAGCGACAGCGCTATAGAGCTCACCAAGGAGTTTCAGAATATGATAGCAGCTCAGTGAATGCAGCTAAGACCCAGCGGACAGCTCAGACAGTGGATCATCTGAAAGCAGCCGAGACAACGAGGCCTCTGACCGTGCTTCAAGCGACAGTGAGCAAATTTCAGCAGCTCCTCTGACGGTGGATCAGACGACGATATCCTCAACGAGGTGTCTTGCGAAGTTGTCAGACCCGTCAAGAGGATGCGCCTGGAGTAACTTTCGCCAGAGGTAAGCATTATTTCTCTCTTTATCTTTTCTTGTCTTCACTTCGTTCCATCTTCATACTGGATCTCATTTTTTTTTCTTCTCTCTCCTGTGGGTCCCTACAGCTGTCGCCGCACCCCAGATGTCTGTCGCTATCGGTTTCTATCTTCTCATTATTCTTCCTCTTGCCCTCAGCAGAGCACCACCAACGAGCTTCTGTTATCTTCTGTGTTAATTCAGTCTCCTTAACATTCTCATTACCTGGACGGCAGTCACCCCACAAGCACCGACAACATACCGCACCCTTCGCGGGTCTGTTACCAGATGCAACATTTACTGTATGTTGGTGACAAACATGTAAGTGTGTCGGTTTATTATTTTCTCCAGGACTTGTAGGACGCAGATCAGCAGCTGTGTCAGCATGGGACTGAAGAAACTTTGCGGATGTTTAGTGTGTATGGCTCTGTAGGGGCTTCCTTCCCCCCACCAGCATGTACGATAGCGTGCGGGAGAGGAAGGAGGGGGTAATGTACGTCGTCCAGGTCTGGGGCTGTACTTTCACGCAGTTCCAACAACCCCTTCAGTTTCTGGACAGTGAGGTGTCGGGTCAGAACCTGACCACGACCCTCGCCTGCCTCACCTGTGTGCAGACCGGCAGAGTCCGGAGCTGTCCGCCCCAGCAACCGGCGGTAGGGGGGATCTGCCGCCGCGACACGTCTGGCGCAGACGTGATCAAGCAGTGGGTGTCCTGACCTGAGACACAACAAATCCAGCCATGCCATCAACTACCCCTTCTTTATATCTCTGTTGCATCGTTTCGTAACACCGACTGATGTGTAGTTGTCCGTTTTAAGGGCCTGCAACTCGAGACTGACTCCGCCACAGCTTCTTCAACATGAACGATAGTGTGTATACGCTCTATCAATTATAATAGTAAGTTACAGTTACTTTATGTTTGCCCAAATCTCCTGTTCTGGCGACACATATCCCAGTACCGTAGATGACAACCGAAAGATGCGATTGCCATTATGATTGGGATTTTATATATATATATATATATATATATATATATATATATATATATATATATATATATATATATATATATAAAACCTTTCACAGGCATAGCCATAACAGTTTAGAAATCGTAATTTATGAGAAAATAATTTGCCTATATTAAGTTGTATAATTAAGTTGTATATAGTTGCAGGTGACAAAATGTAAACAAAAATAAACACTGTGAAAACGTAATACGGCAGGAAAACCACACCATGTCCTAAGAATTTATGAACACACTATTTTATGTGCTCTTCTAAAATCTGTAATTACGATTTAAAAACTAATATTGATATGTATTTAAACAGTAAACAACATTCCTTATGTTTAACAACCATAATAATAACAAAACACTGATGCTGCAAGTGCAGTGAAACACGTCGGCGACAAAAAACAAAATTGTGTACGCTTGGAGAAGGATAATCAGACTGATTTCGATCGAAGGATAAAAGATCAGATAATTTGAAATAGCGTCCAGAGTAAATGAACAAATACCTGTTGCTCTAAATCCAGAACCGCCATTCTAAACATTATCAAAATGAATCCATGTCGAATTCAACAACTCGACAAAATTGGATCAATAATTCGTCAAAATTAGATGCGGAACTATTCTTGATGCCGTTGTTAAACCTCCATGAACTTGTGGAAAGCGTCTTTCCAACATGCCTTTGGTGGCCTGAAAGCAACGCTGTCCACTGGATGAAGAAATTGTGATGTAACTCAGAGGACAGATGGAACTAACGTCATTATCTCTGGCTACTTCTACCAAATTGGCATTGTTCACGTGCAAATCGGGGACATCCAAATTAAAATTTTCCCCTGAAGGCTTTCTGGGAATACAGTAACAAACCCATGAAGTCTGCGTTAATGTGGGTTGACTCAGACCTTGTTTAGACAACTGTCCCTGGAAGTGCTCCCTCTTTAAAACTATAGTCTGCTGCACATGCCATCCTTTGTGCGGCAAGAGAATAAAAAGTGGCCTTCTCCATTACGGCAAGCCGAAACAGTAACTGTCTTGCCTTTCTCTGACGATGTTATAATTTGTTTGCAACCCTTACGAATAATCACTTGTCCAGCAACATTTTCCATCAACATTCCAGTTTCACAACAATTCGTGTGAATACAGTTTGTTGCAAATTTTTTCTGTCAACATTTTGATCAAAAGCTAAAAATAATCAGATACTTTCTTCCTGTTCATACCTTCTGTTTTTGGCCCAGAAAAACCTTCCCTTTTCCTTATAGAGAGTTCGGGATTTATTCTTAGAACGAACTCAGGCATGCGTTCCACTCCATTTTCTCATATTTATTAAATATGGTTTTTAAACCATGATATTATAGGCTATCTGCCTAACGTATCATCTTTTAATGGAGCAAATCCTGCAGTCTTGAGCCCAAGCATATGTTTACCACCTTTCTTTCCGAGGCTTGCTTTAGTGCAATAGTTATTTTTCGTTCTGGCCCCTACAGTTTTTCAGGTATGTTCAACTGCTTGCTCGTCGACAGCAGAGAAGGAGCTTTATTCATTACAGCTTTGGCAGCATTCCTGAAATCATCTGCACTCCAAGAGGTTCGATTCGTTATTCGATTATAGTTTTCAGCATGATGTATTTAACCTGCAAGCATAACACAGGAGCTATAGAAAAACTATTCTACCTTGTAAGCACAGAAGAGCAGGACAAAAAACTGATACCCATTCTCTCCTACAGTCTTCGCGCGTCACCTATCCTAAAGTGGTAGAGAACAACACGCTTCTTGGCTTACCGGTGTAAAAATATCTCACTAGATTAGTCACTCAACACGTCATTGCTATTATCGTATGTACCGCATGCATCATTCGGTTTTCAATTAATTCCTTTGCATGGCCATTATACAGAGTGTATCAAAAAGGATGGCGCATACTTACATGCGGAAAATATACGATGATAGAAGCACAAATGTCCAGTAAACATGGGCTCTAAAACGCATACCTTAAGAGTTATGAGATATTCTTGATCTTCAATATTGTGGCACAAATTACTTATCCTGCAAGCGCCTTCCTCTCGGTGTTTTGGGACGTGGTAGTATAGACCAAAACCAGAAAAATGTGTCCAGTAAATATGTGCTCCAAAATGCATACATTAAGAGCTATAGCACCTGTTCATCTTCGACACTTTGGAACACAGCTCTACTAATGAACATTACAGATCGTACACTGATGCCTTCGGGTTAAATGTTTTCGGTACAGAATTTGTGTCCACAGACATGTTGGTTCAAATGGTTCAAATGGCTCTGAGAACTATGGGACTTAACATCTATGGTCATCAGTCCCCTAGGACTTAAAACTACTTAAACCTAACCAACCTAAGGACATTACACAACACCCAGTCATCACGAGGCATCGAAAATCCCTGATCCCGCCGGGAATCGAACCCGGGAACCCGAGTGTGGGAAGCGACACAGACATGTTATGCCACATACAAACTGCTGGAGATGCGGGAGATCCTGTCTGTCCTTCACACTACAGTTAGCAAAGGGTAAAAATTGATTTTACTAGAGGAACTCGAAACTGAGTGAGAATGAAATTTAATGCAATTTCATGATAATTCTCAACGGTCTTCCCGATATTATAATAAACGTGAGTGTCAACAAATAAGGAAAATATAAAACCTCTGTAAATAGTTTCATATTTCATATATCTTGAAGATAAAGTAGATTTGAGTATGAATAAGACACAGACGAAAGAGCGAAAACATGTTAAAAGTTTCAAGGAACGAGTTATTTACTGTATCGATTATTATAACTCAAATGTAGCATGGGGATGGGATTGATTTATAATGTAACTAAATGTATACGGTAACTATATCCCCATGAACTAATAAAGGCCGGCCGCGGTGGTCTCGCGGTTCTAGGCGCGCAGTCCGGAGCCGTGAGACTGCTACGGTCGCAGGGTCGAATCCTGCCTCGGGCATGGATGTGTGTGTTGTCCTTAGGTTAGTTAGGTTTAAGTAGTTCTAAGTTCTAGCGGACTAATGACCACAGCAGTTGAGTCTCATAGTGCTCAGAGCCATTTGAACCATTTGAACTAATAAAGAAAATTCCTCCCAAGGATGCCACAACCAAAATATCTAGCACGTTCAGCCAGTTCACGTGTGCATGACATAGCGTGTTTAGCAATTCAGCGCTTCGTAGCTTCACCGATAAATGTCTATAGCTGTTTAGTTGTAATAACTTCAGGGATCACTCATTTTATGGCGAAATCTTGAAAATTTCCACTCACTGAACGTAATAGTTGAAGAGGCCATAAGAAAAGTAATGGGGTGCATTTCTCTACTTTTATTAAGTCACACATAATGTGGAGCATAATTCAATTGAACAAGTGATATCGGCAAGTGAATTATTATTGTGGTTCAACGACAAGAAAATTTCTATTTGTTTATGACAGAGAAGCGAGTTCATTACGTCAGGAAAGTACTGAGATATTTTACTTTGGAAACGAAAGCAACAGCTAGCCGTGAAATTTATTTTTTTCTTTTTTTACCAAGGATACACCTTAAAACATAGACACATACAATTTAACTTTTCAAAATGGTTAACAACACGGGTATTTTACAGTTGTCGAATGTAAACTGAGGGTTTGCACAAAGAGTGGTAAGACACCACGATGAACAGAACTCGACTGTACACGTAATGTTGTATCACTGTTATTAGTTACGGCTCAGGTCACAATAACACTTTCCAGTAACAGCGCTCTGTAACACGGTATGTGACATAAAGACGAATGTCCGCAGTAGCGGAGGACACAGCTTCAGCCCGTTACAGCTTAAATCTGCGACGCGCTCCATGCAGTCGCCGCATCCTCCCTGATCCCGCCAGACAGTAAGGGAGACGTGTCCTCCAGGGATGAGAACGAGTCCAGCAGCCAGATAACGGGAGTGTGCAACACGGCTCTTGTGGCAATTAAGAAAACTACTGCAGCGTCAAGTATTGTCTGGAAGATGACGTCATGTTAAATTGATGGAGGGTAATGGTAACCACTCATGACACAAGGCAAAGAGAAAATCGACTGTCTGTTTAAGCGGAAAATATGGAGGAGTATTCCTGTTATTGCTTGTAAGTTAACTGCTCCTCTTTATAGAAGGCAGGCGTCTTGTGAAGGACTACCCACATTATAGTTTGACTTCAATGAGTATAAACTTCCACAGTTCAGAAGAGACTTCCGTCGAAGCGAATTGACCTGACGATTGGTGAGTGGCAAATCAGATCGAATTTGCAGGTACCTGTATTGAAATACCGTTGACAATTCTTTTTTCTATGGAATTCATTAAGAATTAAAGGGGAGTACAAGTTCACGAAACCTATTACTTTGTTAACATAGTGGCCTAGGCAGTTAAACCGTTTTGAAGGCATTACAGGGGCTATACATTACCGAGTGTTAGTTTCCTCAGGTGTCTCACAAGAACGCAGTGTATGAACCAATAGAGGCCCCACAATCTCCCCGGTCCCCGTCGGTTGGGCTGTTTATGCGACCACTGTCCTTACGAAGTGTTGGTTTGCAGCGAGTGGTACACCATTCCTGGTAGAGAAGCTAGACAGTGTGCGTTGTGCGGCGTTTCAGTGGTTCTCTACAGTGATATCTGGGGGCCAAAGTACAGTCTCATCGAGAGCCACACTCGACAACCACTTGCGGTCCAGTTTCTTTCCTCGAAGTGAAGGAGTTTCTGATGAAAGTTAACGAGTACAAATCCAACACCCTGTTCTCGAAATAGATATGAGGCCTCTGGTTAACGACATCTTGTGTATTACACTCTTGTTTACAATAATTGTCCGTCACAAAGTAATTACTTTATTCGATGGTCGCAACATCATTGCCAAGGACAAAGCCTAGACATTTTTTGTCTTAATTAAGATTTCGCAGCAGGGCGCAGCGTGCAACGCATTGGAATCGTCCAGAAACAGTTGCCCTGTCACGCCTTACGTGAAGCGTTGGCGCACTCCGCATTGCGCTCCTCCCGAAGAGGCCTTCACTGTTTTGCCGCTGTCGAGTCGACGACGCACTACGCAGGCGCATAACGTGGGCTACTACGCGGTGCGAAATTCCTACTCCTACCAGAACCGGGCTTCATTCACTCTGTGGTAACGGTCCATGTCGACACATCTGTCTGCGCCACTTCCAAACAACCGACTGCTAGACACACTCTACTTCACTACCGTGACTTACACGGCTGGTGGAGGGTCACACCACCACGTAATACCAATTCTACACTATTTACACGACAAGAGCACCATCAGAACCTATCTCCTTTTGCAAAAGAACTGGAGAAACCTCCCAAAGACCACATAAAATATTCCAGCCATTCTTACAAAATTGCACTACCTCGTTCTCAAATCAATTACCCTCCACAGCACTAGAGAAGGTGCTTAAAGTTTTTAAAGAACTGTTGAAAAATGGAGAAACAGTCACAGAACAGAAAACAGAATTAATATTTTCGTTCTGCCATCAGCAAACGATCCAATTCATGTCCCTTCATGTAGACGTACAGATTAACACTTACGTGTTTCCAGTACATCTACATCTACATCCATACTCCGCAAACCACCTGACTGTGTGTGGCGGAGGGTAGCCTTAGTACCTCTATCGGTTCTCCCTTCTATTCCAGTCTCTTATTGTTCGTGGAAAGAAGTATTGTCGGTATGCTTCTGTGTGGGCTCTGATCTCTCTGATTTTATCCTCATGGTCTCTTCGCGAGATATACGTATGAGGGAGCAATATACTGCTTGATTCTTCGGTAAAGGTATGTTCTCGAATCTTTCACAAAAGCCCGTACCGAGCTACTGAGCGTCTCTCCTGCAGAGTCTTCCACTGAAGTTTATCTATCTGATCCTGTAACGAAGCGGGCTGCTCTCCGTTGGATCTTCTCTATCTCTCCTATCTGGTACGGATCCCACACTGCTGAGCAGTATTCAAGCAGTGGGCGAACAAGCATACTGTAACCTACTTCCTTTGTTTTCGGATTGCATTTCCTTAGGATTTTTCCAGTACTATACAACAATGGTCTAACAACCATTACACTCATGAAACGAATAAAGCATATTATTCCCAAAGAATATAGCGGGACAAGTAGCCTAGAGAGTTAAAGGCTGTAACCGTTGGGATTAGCATTACTGTTGCCTACCACCGTGGCCGTCGATCATGAACAGATTCCACTATTAACAGAAAAACTCAGTTTGCGAGATCATCATGCGACATTTATTTGTGGAAAGTGTTCGTAGAGCATAAACCATGAAATATCTTCTCAAATATAAGATTTGCTAATAACAAATAAGAATATTGAGACTGAAACATTCGCAAGATATTTTACTTATTTCCACCAGTTGGATAAGATGCGAAGCTATAACTGATAATGCCGGCCATTGGGCTAACTTGAGATGATTGCGCAATTAGTAATAACATGTATTTTCATATAAACATACATTTATAATAATGTCTTTCATTCCACACAGATATCGGCGTGCACTATCTTCTTGAACTGACCTTATATCATTAGTGAAGAGTGTTTCCTCCGGGTCGGATATTTCCTCCGCAGTGGCAATGTGTGTTGTATTGCCTTTACATTCGCATCGTCATTACTGACGCTGAATTTCCGTCAAACACATTTTCGTATCGTATTTCGTCTGTTGAGATGGCTGCACGGGCGCGAACCGAAAACCTATAAATTAAAAGAAAACAGCGCTTTTGTAAGAGGCCAACTTCTTATTACCTAAAGCCAATAAATTTAAATAAAGTACGTTTCCTAGGAGGTCAACTTACTTATTCAGAAGTGGATTAAACGCACAGTTGTCACACCGTCGCGGTCTGCGCAACGTATGTGGCTACCCACAATTCTACATGAAAGTGGTCCAGAAAATGACGTTCGGTATGCAAGGGGCACAGTAACACAGTACTTGCTCTTCACACAGCTGAGTTTATATGAAAAGATGTGCAACTGAGGTATGTTTGGTTTTCAATTTTAGTTTTTTCTGAGACATGGCAGTTTTTAGGAGAAAAAATTATGGTGGTACATTTCAAGCAACTCCTCCTCACCTGGAGGCGTACTAAGGTGTAACACAAAAATCTACCGCACTGCTTCGTGTCCTGTTGTCCAGCAAAAGGGATGGTTCGATGCCATGAAGTCGCCCGTCCAGTTAAGTTGGTATTGATGGTTACGTAACTATACGCACAAGTAATGACGACTATGATCTCTGGTTCGTGTCTGCGAAATACTGGAAATTACGGCTGACTGAACAGATGAGCAAGTTATCGTTGTAGGAACGAGTAAGAAAATGTCATTTTCATACTTTTCTTTCATCGCAAGCCGCATTTCTGTCTTCGACGGTGCAAATCGAGTGTCGGCGCTCAAGGAACGGAATTTTGCGTTCTTTCTTCGAAAACTGAGTAAAAGTTTAAGTTGTTTTACAGAAACTCGTTTGTGGCCACAAAACGTGGAAATTCCTGCAGCAGGATCAGGTAGAAATTCACTTGCGGTCAATGTAGCTGACAGTGCAGATAAAACTAGGTTGGGGAAGGGGAGGAGGGAGGTAATTCATTCCTGTTCAGTCGCCGACGTTACGTTTCCATGGCGTCAATGTTCATTAGGAGAGGTATGAAAATGAGAGATACTTTAGACATTTTTCAGTATTAAGATATCCCATTGAGAGGAAGAAAGTGTTTCAACGTTGTGCGGGGCTGGGGATAGGCGGAGGTTTTGTCGCAGCTTTGTGTGGAGACCTGTACGGACACAACCGCCTGAGGCTATTAAACACGTAGCCACGGGAGACCTGGACCGGGACGCAGCGGACAGGGGTTCAAAGCCCGCCTGTCTGGAGAACGGCTCCAGCGCCCCGTCACATCTCGCCCAGTAACTTGATTGAGGCACACAGGAACAGCAGTTTAAAGACAAAAGTGCAGCAGCCTGTAACGGTCAATCAGGAGACAGAGCGAGGACTTGAGGCACGGGTAAGGGAGGGTTCACAAAGGTTTTCCAGGGCCTCCGACTTTCTTCAAAAGAGATTTAGGAAGAAGAAAACACGAACGGCACAGGAGAAAAAAAAATTAGCAACGCGCTATTGTAATTTCCTCTGGAAACGTTTTCTAATACGTAAGGGAATGGTACCAGAACGCCATAGGTTTTAAGGACAGTGCCGTTTGTCCTGTTTAACACTCTTTCATTAAGAGCATGAAGAGAGCGTAGTGTGTATTGCGACAGTCATAAATCTTTGACACACGATCAGTAGACAGAGTGCACTTCCGCCTCGTGAGTTTCTGACTTACCCCCAGCCAGACAGAACACCTGTCCTTCCCCCGGCCACAGCCTTACATCCCTTTCTCCCTCTCCCAACTTTTCATGGTCTGCATGTTGCTGTCTGTACGGTGCACCAATTATCGGCAATTTTGCGACAGTTAAGCCATCCGCGGAGAGCCCAGTAAAAATAGCTCTCAGTTTATGACTCTCTCTTCTCCAACGTCCAGTGACTATCGCGTATGATCGGTCGAATCTAGGAGATAGTTTTTCCAGTTATTTATAACGTTATAAAACTCAGATGAATATTTGAAGAAATAAATAAAGAGAACGAAGTTACCACTTTAACTTTTCGTGGACATTGCTGTGTTTAGAGACGTGGCAAACGCTCGGATGGAGAATGATGGCTGAGGAACTCGCCACTGTCCTGGTAATTTACAGGCTTGTGGTGAACTCTGAACCCACGAAAGTGGTCTTTTCTTGCCTTACACAGGGATTCAAAGGTACTGGAGCTTTTCCTGCTTATTGTCTCTCAGAGAGCTACGTATTAAAACGCATTGAGTTCATGCCTGTAAAGAAATGTAACACATGTGTTGCACCGAAATCACACGAGGTCGGTTTTTGATGCAGTCGCTCTTTGTTCTGCCTTTCCCCGCCCAATATTTTTATTTCCTGACCTCATGTCGCTGCAGTCTGTCGAGTAATTGCAGGGAAAATTCCCTAACGCCATCTTGACGTCCTCATGCTCCACCGTTAATAGTGAACAGAAACACGAACACCGAAATTTGCGGGGAAACGTAAATAATCACGTTCACTGTTCCGTATGTGCCAAAAGACACACACAGCCACTTTCTACGCTTGTTGGTGTGTTCTAACTTTAGGCTTATCTTTCTGTCTAACGTACAGTCTTCTGCTGTTTAGGGAGATCTTAGGACATATACTTGAGATTATGTCTCTTGAAGTAGGGGATGAAAATGTTGGACATAAATCTGCTCCCAAGAATCGAAAAATCCCACGTAATTATCGAAGACGTACATACCTACCGCACAAGTCTGTATACCGAGCTTCTACTTTCTCCTTTCTCCATGTCACTCAATGTCTACAGTAGAGGTAAATACATTATCTGACAGTCAAGAACTCGGAAGAATAAACCAGTTTAATCCAAATGGTATGAGTATTTCTGCGAGCGTCAGAATACCACGATGCCACACAGGAAATTCTAGGCGTCTTGGTAAGGCAGTGGTATGGTATTCGCGAGGTTGGCGGCTGAAAATCCTGTCCGGCCATCTAAATATAGATTACCAAAGTTTTTCCTAAACCGCTCAAGGGGCAAGTAGGGATGGTCTCTCTGAAAGGGCATAACAGATCCCCTTTTCTGCTAGTCCTTGCTTGTGCTCTCTGACGACCTCGTTTTCGATGGAACGTTAAACTCCACCGTCTCTTTCATCTTCAAAGATTCTTCAATAACCACGAAGAAAGTAACATTGGTCACACAGTTTGGCAGATATGCGTGAAGTAGACGCTTCCAAGTACTGCGTGAACTGTGCAGAAGTTGAATAGTACAGAAACCACTACCGTTATTGTACAGGAGATAAGGGCTCACGTGTGGCGGGGTGGAGTGTGTGTGAGAGAGAGAGCGAGAGCGAGAGAGAGAGAGAGAGAGAGAGAGAGAGAGAGAGAGAGGGGGGGGGGTTCGAGGTATCGATGTTACCACCCGGATCTGCGACCTCCAGTCTGCTACAGGGCTCTGCGGTTGTTTTTGTTATTATGTTTCATTTAAGTCTTGGATTTGACGTTATGACATAGCGTTAAGTACGGTGTTTTCTGTAAAACAGCTACAAGTGATCATTTCTTGTCTCTGAAAACTACACTTCTGGAAATTGAAATAAGAACACCGTGAATTCATTGTCCCAGGAAGGGGAAACTTTATTGACACATTCCTGGGGTCAGATACATCACTTGATCACACTGACAGAACCACAGGCACATAGACACAGGCAACAGAGCATGCACAATGTCGGCACTAGTACAGTGTATATCCACCTTTCGCAGCAATGCAGGCTGCTATTCTCCCATGGAGACGATCGTAGAGATGCTGGATGTAGTCCTGTGGAACGGCTTGCCATGCCATTTCCACCCGGCGCCTCAGCTGGACCAGTGTTCGTGCTGGACGTGCAGACCGCGTGAGACGACGCTTCATCCAGTCCCAAACATGCTCAATGGGGGACAGATCCGGAGATCTTGCTGGCCAGGGTAGTTGACTTACACCTTCTAGAGCACGTTGGGTGGCACGGGATACATGCGGACGTGCACTGTCCTGTTGGAACAGCAAGTTCCCTTGCCGGTCTAGGAATGGTAGAACGATGGGTTCGATGACGGTTTGGATGTACCGTGCTCTATTCAGTGTCCCCTCGACGATCACCAGAGGTGTACGGCCAGTGTAGGAGATCGCTCCCCACACCATGACGCCGGGTGTTGGCCCTGTGTGCCTCGGTCGTATGCAGTCCTGATTGTGGCGCTCACCTGCACGGCGCCAAACACGCATACGACCATCATTGGCACCAAGGCAGAAGCGACTCTCATCGCTGAAGACGACACGTCTCCATTCGTCCCTCCATTCACGCCTGTCAAGACACCACTGGAGGCGGGCTGCACGATGTTGGGGCGTGAGCGGAAGACGGCCTAACGATGTGCGGGACCGTAGCCCAGCTTCATGGAGACGGTTGCGAATGGTCCTCGCCGATACCCCAGGAGCAACAGTGTCCCTAATGTGCTGGGAAGTGGCGGTGCGGTCCCCTACGGCACTGCGTAGGATCCTACGGTCTTGGCGTGCATCCGTGCGTCGCTGCGGTCCGGTCCCAGGTCGACGGGCACGTGCACCTTCCGCCGACCACTGGCGACAACATCGATGTACTGTGGAGACCTCACGCCCCACGTGTTGAGCAATTCGGCGGTACGTCCACCTGACCTCCCGCATGCCCACTATACGCCCTCGCTCAAAGCCCGTCAACTGCACATACGGTTCACGTCCACGCTGCCGCGGCATGCTACCAGTGTTAAAGGCTGCGATGGAGCTCCGTATGCCACGGCAAACTGGCTGACACTGACGGCGGCGGTGCACAAATGCTGCGCAGCTAGCGCCATTCGACGGCCAACACCGCGGTTCCTGGTGTGTCCGCTGTGCCGTGCGTGTGATCATTGCTTGTACAGCGCTCTCGCAGTGTCCGGAGCAAGTATGGTGGGTCTGACACACCGGTGTCGATGTGTTCTTTTTTCAATTTCCAGGAGTGTATTATTGTAGATAATTTCCTAACAGTAATGCTTGTGCCGAATTAAATATTTCTGCGGCATACTGTGATACCTTCATATGTTACGTACAGTGTTCATTTCAACATTGTTATCATTAAATCATTTAAGAACTTCACTATTACAGTGTAACGGCGAAATAAAAGTAGCAGTGAAATGGTTAAAGGTGCATGGAAACGGCTGTTCAAAATCACGCAGAAGACACAAAGGCAGCAGAATGAGGAAACAAAATTGGGAATAACGCAACCTCCCTTAAACACTTTTAAAGTGATTTATTTCAACGCCATTACCAGTTTCGAACAACCATGCCCATGTTTATGTGGGTAACATTTCAAGTTACTTTAATGGGAATGATACACTTATGTTTGCGTCTGGTTGCTTTATTCCCAACAATCATTAGAGGCTGCTGAGTTCAAAATATCCAACGTGGATAAAATGACATGGATCGTACTTGCCACCACAGGTGAACTTCACTGATTTACAGTTTGAAAATTGTCATTGTGGAGCATTAACCACGCATCATTGAAATGTGTCCCATATAGTGTGTGTCATTCGGCAAACAAGGAAAAGCGGACAAAAACTGTTACAATTTAACACGGCATCAAACCGCTCCCATGTCACACCACACTGACGATTCAGCTGTTGTGGCCTCCAGAAAAGATTACACCTTCAGTGTCTTCGTAGTGTACGCACTGATAATAAAAGCGTATTCTGTTTCCAGAAAAGGTTTTTGTCTTCTTGAAATTGGTCTAGAATACAGAATGAACTAAACTTACCTGGTCCTTAACGTAATTATTCAACCTTGGCGTGTCTCATCGTGGTCCAGAAGAATGGTACGCTGCATTTCATTTGGAATAAATGAGAACCACTTTTCATTTACTTGAAGTGAAGCTACGCACAAAAGTGAAGTGCATAACACCATCAAGACCATTAACCACTGATCTAAAGTGACATGTACCAGAGAAGTATGAAACTCACCTTACAATGAAATTCTTCACTACAAAATAGAAAAAAGTTCAAAGAAGGGTAGCACGTTTTGTATTATCGCGAAATATGGGAGAGAGTATCACAGAAATGTTACAGGATTTGGGCTGGAAATCATTAAAAGAAAAGCGTTTTTCGTTGCGACGGAATCTTCTCACGAAATTCCAAACATCAACTTTCTCCTCCGAATGCGAAAATATTTTATGGACACCGACCGACATAATCAGGAACGATCACCACGATAAAGTAAGGGAAATCAGAGCTCGTACGGAAAGATATAGGTGTTCATTCTTTCTGCGCGCTATACGAGAGTGGAATACTATAGAACTGTGAAGGTGGTTCGAAAAAACCCTGTGCCAGGCACTTAAATGTGATTTGCAGAGTATCCATGCAGAACTGCTACGTCCACTTCTGCAGTATAGAGGAAACACGATGGTGCTACTGGAGATATTTTTATAGCAATTAATACAAAAATAAATTTGGTGCTAGTGCGTAAGTGAAGTTTGATGGGTTTAAAGGCGTTAGGAACTTTCATAGAACACAATAAAATTATTGGTAATAAACCATCATTGGTAGAAAAGGAATACAATACATCATATTTGACCCAGCTGAGCAAATTGCCAGTTTTAACTCAACGTATCTGTAGAACCCGAAGTCCACTCACGAGCAGCAGAAAAAAAGAAAGAAGAAGAAATGTATGAAATGGGTGCCTTGGCTGTTTTTAATAAAAAAGGTCACTGAAAAATTTAGTGATTCTGTTGCAGTGCAATATGAGTGTCCAGAAATTGCGTGACGTGGCTGTACATTTTTTTAGTCTGCTATGTGTCACTACGTTCCAGAAAGCAACTATCGCTTGTGGAATTTGACGAAAAGTGGATGAATTTCTTAGGCAGCCATAAAGCGATTTAGATAAATGTTCTTTCTTCTGTGTTGTAAAGTTCCGACGCTTTTGATGGCACTTTATAATAGAGGACTAGTTTCCAAATAGTTCTATTTCAGTTTTTGTTTCCAAGTCTGTATTGGGTGTTACAAAAGTCCAGCATGGAGGTCACAAGGAAGTCAAACGAATTTGAAATTCTGTTATGCGTACAACCCTAAGTCAAGTGAAACACTTGAAACGATGAATTACTTGTTATTTGCGTGATCTATGTTACGTATTTGATAAAAGAATGTTGCCGAAATGCTTGCACGACACATATGGTCAAAGATTGCGATAGTAAACGAAATACCTCTTAAGCAACTTCACTATATACATTAGCGTGTGAGTTTGTTACAGGAAGTCGAGAACCGTTATCGTCACGCAGCTGAGGTGTGTAATGTAAGGGGTGGGGGTGGGGTGGGGGTGGCGGCCACGTGGTCCTGCAGTCAGTCGGAAGTGCTCCAGGCTGCCAGCAACTCCACTGCCGCCGCTGCAGAGAAGACTCCAGGGGAGCGGACAGTGCCGGATACAGCATGTGAGTTCAACGAAGCTCCTCCCATCCCGCCTCTGGTTGTGTCATTCCATACTGGCTCGGTTCTCTAGTGGCCTCCACGTTTTGCTAGAAAAGTCTGCGCCGCTTTTGGTAGGTGTTATTACTGCGTTCGTCTGTCTCGGTTGGTTATAGTTTCGCTAAAGAGAGAGATCCGTTTTTGCGCGTAGTTTAGGTATTTACTGAATAATAATTGTTGCTACAGTTAATTACTTCTACTGTTATCGCTTTAAATGGAATATCCCGTGATAATGAAATGTTCTGGAAGAATAAATGGTATACTTATTCTTATCCCTGTACATTTTTTATATGGTACGGTCGATACTTTAAGAAAGGAATTCTGTTACCAATGAAAAAATTCTAGGAGAGTGGTCTGTATTAATAGTTGTGTAGGGGTCCTAGTTTTACGTTAAGAGGACATTTTCTGTATCACGTAAAGCAGCCTGTTTAGAACAGAAACCGTATTTTACGTTTTCTTCTTAAATTGCTGTTCGAATATAACCGCATTTTCCAATTCTAGTTCTTTACGAAAAATTGTGATTATGTTGCTGTTATTTTTTTTTCAAATGCTGCAAAAAAAAAAAACACTACATCAACGAGCAGAACACAAAGAAAAGCAGGAATATCTGGATTTTGCGCAATAGCAGCCGCAGGTGCAGTGAGACATGTAAATCATAAGGAAAAAAATCTAGGATTTGCTAAATGAGTGCTATATCAAAGATCACAGAAGCAAACCGAATACTTGAGAAGTGACCTGAGCAGATTCACTAGTGGTGGTTCGTTTCACGGGAGGGCGGGAAGCGTTGCAGTCATGTCATTGAGACGTAGGGGGTGGGATTAGTGGTAGGGGGAGGGCAGTAGCGACGTCACACGCAGACCTACCACGGCAGTCAGTCCGCCGCAGGAGCTCGTGTCAGCATCTTCGCTACAGAAGGGCTTACAGCATCGCTGCTGCAGACGCCGGGGAGCTAGCGACAGGACAAAAGATGCAAGAGGTGAGGATCCGAGCTGCGTCTCGCGTATCATTTCGGTATCTCTGTCACTCCACTTTGTGGATATATCTTGTGGCGTATCTAGCAGTCTAGGAAAATACTCCTTTATTCTGTTACCCATTCACTTTATCTCGATTTATCATGTATTCGAGGAGCAGAGTACCCCTTTCTGCCTTTACTTTACTTTTTTGTGGCAGCAGTAGGCGATTGTTACAGCTTCCAGAGTTGACCAATGCTTCTGTTATCAGTTCCCTTGAAATAGAGTTTGAATAAGAATTACAGCCTTTGCGAAAGTTTTATAGGAGCGGAACACCTTGTTGGTCTGCGTAAAAACTGTAATTTCCCATTCCAG
Organism: Schistocerca gregaria; assembly: GCF_023897955.1. Classification (NCBI taxonomy): domain Eukaryota; kingdom Metazoa; phylum Arthropoda; class Insecta; order Orthoptera; family Acrididae; genus Schistocerca; species Schistocerca gregaria. The sequence goes on from NC_064920.1 coordinate 103,265,945, forward strand.
TGTATTACTTTTATAACTTGTAACGTCAACTCCCGTTAAGATCACCAGAAATTAGTTCCGGTGCTAGAAAAGCCGTTCTACTGGCAACACTCTTGGCGGGTCTGCAGATTCAGCACTGGAAAAAGTATCAATGCCTTGTGATGAGCATGGTCGTTGCGTAACAGTTGAAGCAGCCTGTTCAGACTAAAAGGAGAATATATCATTTGTAGTTTCTTCCTTTGAGGAGTTTTATTTTTAATTTACCTTAACTATAGTCTGCACACCAAACAGCGTTTTGTTAGCCGTAAACAGACGCGCAAAGAAATGGTTCCAATGGCTCTGAGTACTATGGGACTTACCATATATGGTCATCAGTCCCCTACAACTTCTTAAACCGAACTAACCTAAGGACATCACACAACACCCAGTCAAGAGGCAGAGAAAATCCCTGATCCCACCGGGAATCGAACCCGGGCGTGGGAATCGAGAACGCTACCGCACGACCACGAGCTGCGGACAAACAGACGCGCAGATGAAATCGCAACTGTATGGTGGCTTAAGAGTGATTTACCAGCTAATCATGTCGTTATTTGTAAAAAATACCATGTCTGCGAAATCTGCGTTACGACCTATTTTCTTTTAGTATACTCCACAGTCTTCAATCAATTGTCACATAGTAGTGATACTGTTTATTTGATAATTAAAAACTTGCATTTCTGGGAGACGTGTTTAAAAGTTGTCGTTTTTCAACGTCGACAGCTCTTCAATTTTCGTAGTCTGGTATACCGTATCGGTTACTAATATTGGACTGTGTGGGGATACAGGCCAAATCATTGGGGTTTGGATGCACTGCCTTAAACTTACTGAAATCTGTGTTACGTGCACGGTTTAGCAAGAAGATGTAGTGCTTTGTCTCAAGTGCAGCTGCGTCATGGCACACTCGCATCAGTCCCAAGGACGAATTAGCGACTTCCGCCAATTTGCAGCAGTTAACTTGAAAACAGTTGACCATTAAACACGTTATGCGCACATGGCGTAACGGCATCTGCGCGGAAAAGAGCTGCATGGCAGATGAGTCACGCCAGCGTTCTGTGAAAGCTGCATTGTGAAGCACTTTTGTGTAATACGTCGTGGCATTGATCTTCGTGGTGAATTAATTACAGAAGTAGCCACTGAGGACGCTTCTCGGTCTTAGGCCGTTGGAAGAATTGTCCCGACAAGATTTCTTCTATCACCATTCCAACCTATTCTTTTAGATCTCTGCGAACAGAATACTTGTATTCATTACAGAAATAAGACAACGATTTTAAAAACATATCATGTCTCTGGATTAAGTATTGATAAACGGAAGATACAGTTTTATTTTTATGGTTGCATTTGTAACCATTTTCAACAATTACCCTTATTTGTACCCAGCTAACGTTCAGCGTAATATAGCAAGATAGCTAACTCCGTGCAATTTGAGAAGTTACCGGCGCTTTTAAATACAAACAGTGACAACGAAATATTTCGATTCCCACAATCCATCGAAGCACAGGCTCTGTCGTGATGTTTTTGTATTTACTTCTATTTTTATTTATTTTTTAAATCAGAGGTACTTCCGCTTACCAGTACTTTGACTCCGCTTGATACGAATAACAACTACATACTTTTGCTGATGAATTTTAAAAAGTGTAGTTATATTCGGTTAGTTTGTTACCAGTGTAGACAAAGTAAATATGTCAATTTAGTCTTACATTTATAACATCTGCAGAATTTACAAGCGGTCGGGGTTATTTTACAGAGATTTTCTAAACGTCAGTCATGGTAGTGCTTCAAAATAAGCCTGTATATCTGTGCAATGTTTCACTTTTAATAAAGTTCCCTAATTATTCAGCTGTTCTTGCCAGATACCTTTTCAGCTTTTAATTGCAGGACATGTCTATGTTACTGGGGCTGGCGCAGCAAAATCTAACCAACCTATCAATATCTGTGCTGTAGGCCTAGGCGTAAAAGTCTCACATAATTTTCTGAATGGAATGAATGCACGTTTCATTCAAGGGGATTGTCCCCTTTCGTCTACAGGCGTTTAGTTAACCTAAAAAAGTCAATAATTTCAATTAAATAAAAATGTTGCTTGGTAATAAATCAGTACTAAACTGTACTTTGAATCACTGTACTGTCATAAAACACACTTTATTTATTCATTCTCATTACAATTCGCGCCGATGACGAAGTCGGCCATTGTCCATCTTTTCGCGGTCGTCTGTCGGCTAGTTGTGTTCTGTGCGTTGGCTGTATGTCGCTCTAGATGAACACTGCTCAGCTGCATATTTTTAACACATGCTGGTTTTTCCCTTACCATGTATGATGAAGTCAAGGACTATGGGTATCCAAAATTACATTTCGTGACTCGACAAATTCGTTACAATACCGTATTAACTGATTATAAAGGTGATAATCAATTTGTCTGTTTGCGTCATTTTACATTCTCAAACACTTTTTCTAGTTCGACAACACGTATGAAGGTCGATTTTTTCTTTAGTTTCGCTTCCATTATCAAGTACAACGTTAAATGTTTACTGGTCCGCTCGCTTTCCCTCAAGCAAAACTGATCACCATCTAACATCATCAGTTTTCTTTTCCATTCTTCTGTATGTTATTCTTGTCTGCAACTTTGATGCAGAAACTGTTAATCTAATTAGCGCGATGTGACTCACATTTGCCTGCCCTTACTGTCTTAGAGGCGGCGTAGAAGGTATTTTGCTGGAAGCCTGATGGTATATCTCCAGTCTGACAGATTCTGCATACCAGCTTATATAGTCCTTTGTTTGACACCTCCCTGAATGAAAATAGATATTTCGAAGGAATATTACCAATCGCTCATGCCTTATTAAATCGCAAGTATTCCAGTCTTTCGTTAAACCTTGTATGTAATATAAAATCCATTATGCCTTCAGTGTCAATTCCAGATTCTTCTTCTACCACATCAAGCAGTCTCTCCCCTTGTAGAGGCTTCCAATGCACTTTTTTCCGCAAATCAGCGCTTTTCTTTGCATTGAACAATGGAATTTCTTTCGCACTCTTAACATTCACGCCTTTACTTTTAATTTCACCGAAAGTTGATTTGGTTACTGAATCACTCATCCCGATGAGTTTCTTTTTTTGATTTCTTCACGTTTCTCCTGCAGCCATTTCGCATTTGCTTCTCCACACTTCCTATTTATTTCATTCCAGGTGACTTATTTTGATTTCTCCCTTTCCCCCAACTTTTCTGTTTCCTTCTTTCGTCCATCAGCTGAAATGCATCTTCTGTTACCTAAGGTCTCTTTTTCTGTCCAAATTCTGTGATGGTCCAGTTCAGAGACGTCCATTCCTCATCAACTGAACCGACTATTGTAGCATGCCTATTCTTTATCACATTATGCACACCAGCAGAGAACTTCAAACGTACATCATGGTTCCTCAGTAATTCAGTAACCCACTTTATTAATTCACTACTCCAGATGAGTCTTCCAAACTGCAGTCACTTACATCATTCATAAATTATGATCTGAACCTGTATCTACTCCAGTGCACGCCTCGCAGTTCTTCTGACTTTGGAATTTCGGCCTGACCATTGTGTAATCCATCTTCCCATGTCTCCAGTCCCTTTCCTAGCGCAAAATTTTATTGGTTAGGCCTATTCAATATTTTTCTTCCAATTACCTTTGCCGTGGCAGTCTCTTCTTAGAGATCAGATGAGGAACAGATCCGAAATCTTTTGCCAATGGAGAAATGACCACGACACTTTGGTCATGCAGCACATTTTATTTTGCTTTAACACGTGGTCTCCACTGTCTTAGTCCTCTCGCAGCTGATAGTTGGCCAATTCTTCCACCTTTCAAGGGTAGCTCCCCACTCGAAATGGAAGCGTTTGCCAGGTAAGTTTTCTGCTTCTCAACTCTCTTTGAAAAACCTGTTGCCAGTACCAGGCTGACTTATCATAACGCCTTTGCTGATGATTATTTTTCATAATATAAGCCATGACTGGAATTGAACTTGGGACCTAGTATGTTTTGGTGTCTCATCAAAGAGGCTACCATTAGATTAGGTGTTCCATTTCCTTCCTCTTATAGCTCTGTATATTTCAGTTATCTGTATGTCTTGAAGTTAATTTACCTATTTGTAGATTTTGAGTACCAAAATACATGGCTAAATGACAAGGAATATTTTTCTAATGTGTTTACATTTTAAATTTTGTAAGATTGTTGTCTTAACTTTAGTTTCAGGAGCTTCTATGTTGAACGTTTGGAGAATGTTTTAATGTCTGCATTCACATCTCTGAGAATAATCCTTTCTGTTAGGTAGTGGTACCTACGAATAATACGTTGTACATTATTGTACAATATATTGTTCAAGTTTGTGATTGGGGTGTATGTGTGTTACACTTTGACATTGAATGACTTGGGACATATACGTTTCTAATATTAAATATTACATGTATGTAACATGGTCATGAGTCTTTACAAGGTATATTAATCAGTTAAGTTGATTTCTTTCTGTAGTAATTGGTTCACTGGACATATGGCAACTATGCATAAGTACCTCTTCAAAAACTGCAAACTGTTCCTACAGTTATCTGACACTTCATAAAACATGGCTACCTCGCTGTTTCCAGATGAAAATGCCCAATGCGGTGATGAGTCCAGAGCAGCTCTGCCAGCGCAGTGCAGAGTTGCAGGAGAGACGGCAGCAGCTGCTGAGGAGGGCCACCACCAACAGCCACCAGATTTGGCTGCAGAGAGTGGTAGACCTGCCAGAGGCTGAGCAGCTGCTCCAGAACTGGACTCGAGAATTGGAGGGCTTCGAGGACTTCATCCAGAGACACATCGCCGATGAATCTGACTCCGACCCCGACGAAGACTTCCTCGAACGAATGCCTCCAGCTGTGGGAGACCAGCAGCACACTGACCAGCATGAGTCTCCTAGCAGAGGGGGGTGGGCAGCAGGGCAGCAGCAGTCTCCTACAAGGCAGACCTCCAGCGAGAGGCGCACTGCCGAGAACTCTAAGAACTCTAATCCTCATGAAGACTTTCTCGAAGCAGAGCCCTCTGCTGCAGGTGGACAGCAGCAAAGTGAGCAGGAGGAGGCTCCTGCCAGAGGGGGATGTGGGGTAGGGGGGCGGCAGTCTCCCCAAAGGAGGCCAGCCATCAGGAAGAGGGTGAGCAGGCGGTGTCGGCGTCTGGTGGCTCTGCTGAGGAGGACATTGGCAGCATTCCCACGGAATATATGTTACTAGAGGTTTCTGTGACATCTTGCTGGTGTAAATAATGACATGTGCACGATGTTTACAGTGATACATTTTAAAAGTGGTTATGTTAACTAGAGCTGTTCCTATTGCTAGTAGAAAATAAATTATTTTCATTTTTAAGCAATACTGATTTAGTTTTCTTATTTTCCTGGCAAATCCCTTCACTTTCCCACTTCTGAGAAAAATGTTACTTGTGCCTGACACCAAAGTGTATTTGCAAGAGGTGATAGTAACATGATTATTGGCAGTTTTAACTTCTTTCCGTATTGTGACTTGAAATTTCAGTTATACTCTATTTCACTTCTCCTTAATATCATTACAGTGAAAACATTCAGAATTGATTAACCGTTTTTTTCTCTCCCTCTCCAGAGTGAGAGATGTGTGTTGTGGCTAACAGTAACATATATCGGCATCTCCATATATTCTGGTAACAAATGGTAATGTATTCCTTGGAGCATCTCTACTGCTAGATGTATACTTTGTGAGTGAATTTCTGAATTGCTGTCTTCGGAGAATTTCTGTTGCTGAGTTATTGACATTTTGTTGTTTCTTGAATTACTGTAACTGGAACAATAAAATAGCAAATGTATGTTAGATATAATTCAACACAATTTTCACTCTAGTGTCATGTTTTTAATACTTATCAGTGGTGATCAGATGAAATGAAAGTGTTACCAAAACAAAGATTACTATAGACAAAACAGAATATAATGGATATCATATCTAGCAAAAAACTGAGATAAAATTTTAATCCAAAGTGGGAGTAAATGTAAAAATACATCAAAGTATTTTAAAGATTCTGATGCAACCAGATTTTTTCTGCTTAGCAAAAGGAGACTCATTAGAGGAAGTGATGAAAGTACTGAGGTCACACACACATATAACGGCAAAGGGTGGTGGCAGCAATATGATCTACAGAGCCATTTTGTGAAAATGTCTGTCATACTTCTCCTCCCCAAGATCCCATTTTGTTTATCTGTCCATTCTTACTGTTTATGTTGTTCATCTGTATGTCCTACTTGTATTCTCCAACGGGGATGGGCTGTACAAGGAAGGTAATGGAACTTACTCTAGAGCTATAATGATTGCATTTAATAAGTCATGTCATATGACAGTCCAGGTACACCACTGGGTCTTTGCAGCCTACAAACAAGTCACAGTGATCAACAACTGAGATTGGGAGATATGTAATTGCTGGGTGGTGGGGGCTAGAATGGTGCTGACATTTTTTGACGGTTAATGCACATCTGCTCACAAGACAAAACACTGCATTGTATGGTCCAAAGAATTGCATTAGCTTACCCAGAACAAGGTATTTTAATCACCCTAGAATTCCTCAACATTGGTCAACAGTGTGTCTGAAGAAGCATGTCTGTCGTACTGCTGAAATGTTTGTAGTCATCATGGAAATGAAAACCCAATAGTTGCCAAGGTTGCTAAAAGAATGATGGTCATAACAAATACAATGTTATAGGCAAAAAAAAAAGTTTTGTTGTTGAGGGGTGAAGTTGTTCAAATGGCAATAGTAACGATACACTGCAATGTACAGCTTAACATAATGGGGTGTATAACAACCTGAGGTGGCAATCTAATGTGACATAGTACTATAAAGTGAGGTATGACAAGGTACTAACACAAATGCTCTGTTTTCTGTCTGAGCTCAACACAGTTTTGGGCACAAAACTTGTTATTCACCATTAACATGCTAACACAAATGGTTTAGAATGTGAAATACGATTTGACCTATTTAATCTCCATTTATTCTTCTCAGCCAGTTGAAAGTCAGATTTCAGATTTTACTACAACTGACAACACTTATACCACACTAGCAACATTAAAAAGTAGCACAGGAACTAAACATATACACTATGCTTTGAAACAGTTATATTGGCCCAGTATATTAGTCTTGATATTAAATAAGTCCGTCTTGTACTGACTGTGTATTCATCATCACTGAGAATAACTCAATCTCTTTTGCTGATTATTTAAATGTTTCTTCTCAAATTGAATATTTGTGCACCAAGACTAAACTAGGAAAATATTGGAAGTTTATTTCACAAATTAAATGCAGAGATTGTATTCCAAATTGTGAGTTAATTGGCTTACCAATTTATATGACACAATCCATGCAGAAGTTTTTGGGATGAACAAAGTTTTTGATTGTGATGAACCCCTTGAGTAGTAAAAGCTCTTTCGTTGTTGAGACTTAATAACCCTGAATGTAGTGTTGAACTGCATAGCTAAATGTAAATAACCACGAGTTGGTCATTCACTTACCTCTTTTACAAATATTGATCTGATCATACAAGTAGCATATGCTGCTGAGTTCAGTCTTCTAGTTAGTTCTTGTATATATATTACCCGGTTGAGCTTGTTATCAATATCCACTCTCAAGAATTGAGATGCATCTACTCCCAATATTTCTTTATCTTCACACTATATGCACACAGAATCTTGCATCTTTTGTGCTGTGTAAATATGTGAAGTGTTGACATGGAGAGAGAGACCATTTGATTCAAGTCAGTCAAAAACATTAGAATTTGTTACAGAAGCACTGTTTAATTTATTTTCTTCACAATAAAGCTGGAGATAATTTTACTGATCCAAGGTGCCACAAAATAAAAATGCCTTATAAAGATTTCAGCATCATATATAAAATATAGTATCACACAGCTAATTACCATGGAGTTTAAAGATGGTAGGTGTAGGGCTACATCTGCAAATGGTTTAAGGTATTTGCAATGTATGTCCACTCACGTTATAACTCCCAGATTCAGTGACATACAGTATAAGCATACCATTAGATCAGAATAAATTGGATATTATTCACTCTGACATGTAACATATGCAAGGGAGAACTGTTGAACCACTGGTTAACATGCACTCATGGTATTGTGATCACAACAAACCAAGAATGAGGTTGAGTGCGCCTTAAACCTGCCACCCTGTCCTGCTGTTTCCAGCTCAGCTATGTAAGCATGACTTGGATTTCACTCACAGCTTCAGTTCCATCAGCTTATCTCTCCAGTTTTCCAAGCTGTGGTTAGTGGTTTGATATGTCAATCAATAACAGCATTTCCCATAAGACAGAATTCTCAGTTTGAGTCAGATTGTGGTACATAATTTTAGTCTTCCCCGAAGAGTCAAAGCAAGGCACACCATGCTGCTGAGTGAAAGATGAATTCTGGCTCACTGTTCTACCCTGTAACAAAAGTAATGGAGGCTACAGAAGAACAGAACTCTTCTACCATGGACTCTTACTAAAAGAAAACAGATATTAAAAGATTATAGTGTCATCACATTTCACTTCCTTCTGATTTATTATTTACCTACGTACAATCTAAATGATTAAACTAAAGCTTTCTTTTCTAGCTATAGTCTGCTACTTTTTTTAAAAAAAATTCACAAAATGTGATTCCCGTTAAGGTCAGAGATGTGCAGTTGCTGTTACATCGCGCCCCCATCCCTACCCTGAAAAAATTAACATATTTGAAAACTGAACTCTCATCCTGGCCTAATAAAGAGATAACTATCTCAGTACAGTACCAATCTATAGAAATCTGTAACAAATAATGGTTACTGGCCTGAAGAAACTGTGCCCAGACACATTTGAAATTACTCACCTTGAAACTTAACGTACCTGTCTGTTCTGGGTTATAGAATAGTGATCCACTTCCAGTTCGAGATTTTTCTTCTCATGTTAGCAGAGAATGTCATAACTCATTAACATTTGAATTGGCAACAAATTTGCATGTATCTGAATGACTGAAAGTAAATTTAATATTTACAATTTTCTCATAAACTGTGTGTTTGCAGGAAAGTACAGTGATGGTATTAGGCACCCTTCATTACATAGTAAATTTGGTATGTTGTCTTCAGTTTTGAATATAATTTTGAGAGGAATTGCACATAATTTTCTCTCTCCCTCACTTATTCTAAAAGGTATGTGAGCTGCTCCCAACCTCTGTCTACTGTCATTGTACCCCCACTCCTCCCTGCTTTACCCTGTCACATTTTAGGTCTTGGTTATACTCTTTATAGCTTTTACAATATAGTGTGAAACAATTCCATTCACTATGATGGTGCTGATCTAATGGCAGGCAGAAATTGTGAATGAGCAACCTTTATGTAACGCTAATAAAAGTAAAGCAGCAATAGTAGATCTAAATATTCACTTTTAAGTCTGACAAATGCCTGTAACGATCATAAGATCTGAGGCAGAAATAGTTAACACCAATATAGAAAGCTGGTGTACTGCATGAGAAACATGGTAATAACAAAGCCAGTTTGATGCTGATTTGCAGGTATTGAACAACTGGTTGACATTCGGGAACTGAGTATTTTGGTGCGTGATGCAAGATCAGGCCATTGCAATGAGAGACTATCAGAAGAATACTCTGAAGCAGCAAAGAATGTTGGAAGTGTGTGGATCAGAAGTTCGCCATATCACACTTAACATTTAGGTGTAATATTCTGGAACTCGTGGAAAAAAATAGAGGTAATGAAATGTTCACAGAATAATTTAACAGAAGGTGGAGTAAGTATCAGCTGATGAATGTCAATGTCATTCCTTCATTCTTTAGATAAGACTCTCTCACTGAAACAGTGACTGAAAAGTTCAAATTCTACTGGAACTGTGGCTCAATAACCAATAAAACAGCCTATTTTAAGTGATCTGACATACCAGTGAGCAATAAAGCTATGTCATATCCCTCATAGCTACCATGGTACGCAACTCCCAGAACCTGCAAACCACCTACGACATGAAGACAAACAAATACAATTTGGCAGATGAGGAAACACAAGGCCATACAAATGACCTTTGTAGTAGTATTAGACACTGGTGTTATCATAAGGCAGACTGTGAAGAGCTTGTAAAGGGCCTCAACCTACACTTTTTTTTTATTAATGTGTCGGCAGCTGAAGTAGACAGTGATTCTGAACACCAGTACAATATTTTGTTGGGTCCATTGAGAATATACCATAGTTAACTTAATGATAACTTGTTTCTGAATGAGTTAGTACAGTGCTTGACACACTTGACCCACATTTGGGATGATAACAGTTCAAACTTTGTCTAGGCAAAAGCCAAGAAGGTTATTTTAATTTTTTTTATTTATCTTTTTGTAATTGTCATTATGAATTGACTTCCCAATCCTCCCCTGCCCAGAGTTTCACACACCTAGCAGTTGATGGGGCATTAAACTCTACATTTATCATCAAAACTATGTTGTTTAAATCATTATGATTGTATATGCCTTAAGTAAAAAAGAGCCAACAAATAATAATAATAATAATAAGAATAATAATAATAATAATAATAATAATAATAATAATAATAAAATTAATAATAATAATAATTGTTTTTAATTCCTGAGCAACCAAGAGATGTCATTGGTTACAACTGTTCAAATGCAAACATATCAATACATGAAGTAGAAAACTATTTTTGGAATAAAGAATACCACTATTTTCCCTCCAGTAATTCTCAGTTCTGAATAGTGTGACATTCAAGCCAATATTCATAAAAAATTTCATTTTACATTCTGTACACGAAAATGTGGCTTGTAGATTCTTTATCAGAGAACACCAATTGTGTGTAGTAAGAATATATAACTTCTAGTAGAGGCAGTAATGGCCTCACATCTTACACATTCAGCCCTGAACAGCAGTTATGTCCTGTTCTGCTGCTTTCTTTCTCTGATTTCAGAACAGTGCTATTGACACTGATAGCATGACTGTGGAATTCCATAACAACATACTGAATGAGCAGCTGTGATACCAGCTTAAAATAAATAGCTGTAGACACTGCCTGAGAGATAAGTGATGTTACCGAATAATATATGTTTTGCTTCTACAACCAGTGAGGAACTCAGTTGTAACTTACAGTGAATACTTTTGACATTGTGCAAAATTTCAAGCAAATCAAAGGAATCTAAAAAGACATACACTCAGACATTGCAAAATGTTTCAATCTCCTTGCAGTGTGTTAAGGCTTCCTTAATTTTTATCTATGCATTGGTGTGAATCATATTATAATAGTTGCTAAAATATGTTACCTGATGGCCATTTTTTAAATCTACACACATTACTTCATTTATTATAAATACACTTTTTTGATCACTTAATCAAGTATTCCCTAAAATTCATAGCCCAGTTTATCTTCTGCATCACTATGTGCTTACTGTTAACTGTTGGCATAGAAAAAGTCAGAAGAAAGTTAGAAGGCATTACTGCTCAAAGTAGTTAACTGTCAACTATAATTCATTCATATCTATCTACAGATTATTCTAAAAAAAATGGCAGATGATATATCAACTATTACAAAGTAATTTATTCAGAAAAGATAACTCAGAAATACAACGACGGTAGTCATGGCTAAAGAGTCTGTATCCATTTGAGAATTTTAGTCATCAAATCTGTGACTGTGCCAAATCAATTTTTGCTGTCTTTTTCTGGTACTGGGCCTTTACATGTAAGCTTAGTAGTTAATATAACATGCTCAAGAGTCTAAACCATCAAGGCAACTGGACACAGAAAAACACACAATTTATCAACCAGGCTGGGAAAACATTAGAGGAAATTTCATTATTTAGTTAACATCTATGGCCTCACATTGATTAAAAATCTGTTCCCTCATTAGCAAATACACTGGAAAATTGTCAGCCATGCAGTTCATGAATTAGTGTTTTCATTTGGAAAGTTTAAGTTAAGAACATAAACTGCAATAATAAGTGTATGTTTCCTAGTTTTTCATCTCCTATTTACAATTTTTAATGGTAGTTAAATGCAATATACTTTACTGCTTGTCCTTATATATGTTACTGCAGTCCATTATGTAAATATACCTCACTTTAGTCTCTAATTATTCAAGCTCAAGATATCAATTTTAACGCAGTTATCAATGACATACAAACATGTTGGTGAGCATTAGCTACTAACATATGTCATGTGCTGGACATCCTCTTGTTACAAGTTTGACTTATTTCTAATTATGTGACCCCAACAGGCTGATTGCAATCCATTAGTCATCCCACCAAGGGAATGTCCTTGGCAGATGAACTGAAACCAGGGCCTCCATATGGCACTTGGCCCTGCTGACTTCTCAGCTACAGTGGTTGACTGGGCTTGAGAGAGTGGCTTTCTGCATAAAAGAAAAAGAGGATGTACATCTCCTTTGGTTAAAGCGTCTTATCACATGAGATACACATTAAAACTTTTTATGCATTTGGGTAACGTTATAATAAATAGCCTATTATACTGTAGCTCAGAAGAGACATCATCACAAGGAAATAGATATATATGTAGTGTTATACAATGGATATAACAACTGGGTAACAGAAGATTTTCCACTGCAAAATTCATGGACTCAGTTACCATCTCAGTTTATCCCTTCTTCTGCCTCTCATCCTCCTCCTATTCCTCATCTTCAAATCATTTGATCTATGATACCCAACTGAAATTACCGAATACAGTTAAACCTGGAGTGGGCATGTGGGGTACGCCTGTCACCCAGCAGCTTTACATTGTGATTATTTCTGTTACATTTAATGTTGCAGCATTCCCACAGTCAGTACCTTTCAAGTGACTGCTTTGTTCATGATCCGTTTACAGCTAACATCAGCTGGAGAGGGAGCAGCAGGATATTGCTGTGATTTGTGTGCAACTGTCACTACTTGCCTATGTACGTAACAATTTCTTGAGTTAGGTGTTTCCAGTTTTTAACATTTTTCATACTAAATTTGTTGTAACTGCAATATTTAAAAATTTTATTAATCCGAATAAAATACTTACGTTAATTAAAGTGATAATTATGCATTTTTCAACATGTACTATAATTTACAGAAACTGATACTCATAAACATGTTCTTATTTTAGTGATGTCAGATCCAAAGAAAACAAGAATAGATGTGTCTTCCAACCCATGAAAATGATGTATTTGACTGAAATCTGATTGAAATGAAGATGATCAACTAATGGAAAGCATTGTTGATACTGAAACTGAACAGTTTGTAGATAAATACAATAATAAGAATTTTGAGTTTTTTTCCTGTTATCTTGGGAAGGACAGTAAAGCAAAATGGTCTAAGTATTTTCCTAAAATAAATGTAAGAACAAAGTCAGGGAATATAATAACTCATCTACCTGGATCCCAAGATGCAAGCATCAGCAATACTTTCAAAAGGTAAGTTATTTGATGTTTTCTTAGGCAGTAGTGTTTACAAAATTATAGTTTACTGCACAAATATTAATGTAAGAAATTTGAAAAGTAAATCTCAGGGACATAGATTGAGTCTCTCTAATGAGACTGAAATAAGAGCATTTTTTGGCATACTCTACATAATAGTAACCCTAAGTATTGCTAGAAGAAACACTAGTATGCTGTGGGATAACTCTAGAGGAAACGGCTTAGAATCCTGGTAGCTAACTATGAGTGAAAAATTTTTAAATTTCTTCTGAGATCTTTATCCTTTGATGATATAAGGGACAGTATCATTTGAAAAGAAATTGATAAATTAGCGCAATTAGAGACATTTTTGAGATGGTTGTTCATAATTTTTTTGCCCCAAGCGAGCATTTGAGTGTCGACAAGGAGTTACTCTCTTTTAGAGGAAAATCCCAATTCAGACAGTATCTTCCTAAAAAGCCTGCCAAATACAGCAATATGACATTTTGTTGGGTAGATACTAAAACTGCCTATAATTCTAGCTTATAATCTTGCTGGCACGCAGCCAGAGGGTCCTTTCAAGCACTCCTACAGATTTAGTAATGAGGATAGTGGAACCTGTCACAGGACTCACCATAACTTTACTGGTGACAACTGGTTCAGCAGTATACCACTGACTAAGAAGCTACTAGAAGACAAGGGACTGACATACATTGGAACACTCTGGAAAAACATGAAAGAAATTCCCAACGAGTTTTTATCAGTTAAGCAGAGACCTCAATATTCTTCTTTGTTTGGTTTCCAAGAGAATTGTACACTAGTTTCATACTGCCCTAAAGTTAATCAAGTTGTTCCCTTGATATCCACCTTACAGCATGATGATACCACTGATAAAGATAAAAGAGATTCACTGAAATCAAAAAATGCAACTTTTTACAATATGATGATGATTGGAGTTGATTTACTTGATCAACTTATTAAAAAAATGATTTGTCACAAAACATATGAAGATGGCCTATGATTGTTTTCTATAATTTACTTAGTCTTACTGCCATGAATACTCTGGGAAAATGCCACAAAAATTCTAGAACAACTAATTCACTGAAAAGAATGGAGTTTCTGCAGAGGTGGGCATGGGAAATGATGAAACCTCAAATTCAGTACACATTTATTGTCACTCATATTTCCTTTGAATTATGGTGGTGTGTACATGTTCTACTGGTCATAAATTCAACAGCTACACCACAAGACCATCCCAGAGAAGGTTCCAAAGGACGTTGCTATGAGTGTGGCCGGCAGAAAGACGAGTGAACTAGAAAATGGTGTCATAAATGTAAATGTTGGATGTGTTTGCCTCATTTGAACACTGTATGTTAACTGAATTATTTTTAGGGACATTTGTGTTTTATTTTCATCCCTATATATATATATATATATATATATATATATATATATATATATATATATATATATATATATATATATATATATAAGAACTAAAGAACATTTGATAATCATTTCAATGAGCAAATAAGAAACACAAATGGAGGACAGGAGTCCCCTCCTCGCCTCGCCTATCCCTGTAACAACGATGGAGCACACACCTACTGCAGTGTCGACAAGTTCACGTGCACCAGAAAAGAGGAATAAAGCAGATTTAGGCTTTAAATAACTCCATGTGGTAATGCCTTTATAGCTGCTATTTTGAAATAGGTGGATAAAGTCAAGCGTGTGAGCAGAAAGTGCCCAAAAAGGATGAGTTCAAGATTACAAAACATCCTTTATTTACTTAACTGATTCAATTAGAATGAGACCATGTCACGTCCTAGTAATTAAATTTGACAGAAAGTACACAAATCTTATTGTATCTCAAACAAATTTTGATTAACTATTCAATACTTTTTGAAGGTATGTTATTTTGTTACCTGAAGGGTGTTAACATATGAAGAATACATTTAACAATATTTTTCATGTTCTCCACAAATTTATGGTGTTTTTCTCGGCAGAATCTGAAATATTTTACTCATATGATGAAATCTAGTATATACAAAGTGGCAGTCTATAGAGACAGAAAATTTCCATTAGTGTTATTTTTATTAAATTTGGCTGACAGCTCCATTGGTTCTTGGTAGAATATTTTATACGTTATAAATAAAACAGATCCAATATTGGTGTAGTATTCTACAATAATGCAGCTTGCACCAGCACTGAAGGTTTTTTCATTCATAATATTTTTATTCTTATATGGCAAAAATGTTATGTTAAACTAGAAATCAAAAATCCGAAATAGTGTTGCACCACAGCCTTTTAAATCTGCATTTGTAAACTGTAATTCAGAAAACAAAGGGCCGCTCTGTGTTCTGGTTCAAGAATTTGTAGGTGTACTGAAATACCATGATGAAAGCCTATGCCTTGGCACTAAACTGGCCAAACCCCACTACTGCTGCCAGGGTCAGAACACTGCTGATTCAACGAAATATGAGAGCTATAATGGGAAGTAAACTTAAGAAACAATTTATATAATTTTGATGCCATAAATAACACTTTTCACATACAAAATCCTACGTGATCATGTTATTTGGTTCATTACATTATTTGCATGCCTTCTACTTTTTGTGATGTTGACTGTGAATAACTGAACACAATATGCTTCGGAATATTTTTATAAAGATTGCTTGGAAACTGTGTTACCAAGCACCAGTATTTAATGAGATGAATGTATGGAACCTCACAGAACAACTCTCAAACAGGCTGCTAAGTTGGCACTTAAAAGGCTACAACTGAAATAATGCTCCTAGTCTCCTGAATGTGATGCATTATTGTGTTGTCATGCTAACTAGATTGCAAAATTGAGAACAATTACTTTATTGGTGGTCAAGAACTTGTGTGTCAAATTAATGATTGGGTGCAATTTTGTCCAGAATACTGAAGTAATAAAGAACTATTGGGATGGAATTGGTTACTTCAAGTGTCAGTTTGTTGAGAAGTTCACCCTATATCCATTATGGCCCTCTGGAGAATTTTAATTCAGTCGTTTGAGTCCAGACAAGGCCAATGAATTACTGCAGCTTCTCAGTCGCTTTCACAAGTCTAAACTGACAAGCAAAAAACTTACTAACAGGTACCAGATTGGAAAGTTCCACTTAGGGTGTCCCCTCCGAAAATGAATAACTTATGTTCTTTGATTTGTTGCATGTTACATGATGGAGTGATCAGACCCCCCACATTGCTAATTGTAGGGAGTTCCATCCAGTGGTTGACTAAAGATTAGTTAACCAGAAGATTGTCTTAGAATCTGTACCCTTGTCTGATTTATATAAACATTTTACGACCTTCTGTAGAGACTGGAACTTACATGAGTTCAGCAGGGTTCCTTTTGACTTGTCTACTGGTGTGGCTGTTTGCCCCCTTATTTCTTTTTGGATCATGTCTTCCGTGACTTGAATTTTAAATGCGTATATAACTATCTTCATGATGTGGCTGTTTATAGTATCACCTTGTTGAACATTTAAAACAGCTGCAGGTGGTTCTTGAGGATCTTACTGAAGCAGGGTTGACTATCAGACAATCCAAAATTACGTTGCTGTATCAGCATTTATCATTTTGGACATTTGGTTTCAGATAATGGAGTTAGGATTTATGAATATCAAACTAGGGATTTGCATAGATTCCCTGCACACAGGAATAAGATAGCTGTGGCTGGGTTTATTGTCATGGCAAATTTTTTTCATAAGTTTGTTCCCAATTTTACTCGGGTAACTGGGCCCCTTAATGACGTTCAAAAGAAAGGTGGTTCTTTTCCATTGGGATGAGAGTCATTAGGCATCCCTTAAGACAGTATAGAGAGGCCATTGGTAATCCCCCGTGGATTGGCTGTTCCCAATTCTGAGTGCCTGTTTGTTGTCCTAATGGATGCTTATTCTTGTGGTATAGTGGCCATCCTCCTGCAAGAACAAAATGGGAAGTGTCACTAATAGCAAATACTCCAAAGGAATTGTTAACCACTATAACAGAATATTCTCTTTATGAATGTGAAGCATAAGCAGACACCTATAGCCTTGAGAAGTTTAAGTTTTATCTTAAGTGCTGGGATTTTCTTCTTCAAGAAATAGATAATAAAGGCCTGAATTGGTTTTAATACAGCCTGGAAGACTGTGCAAATAGTACACTGGGCAATTCAGATTTTTGCTTTTTCTTCTAAGGTCAGGCATTTTATGGGCCCCAGCAATCAGGAGTCAGATGCATGTTTGAAGGTGAGGTCGCTGATCACTAGTGGCAGAGGAGGGATGGAGGGATGGAGGGTTGGCGTCTGATATGAAACATGGGTATTGATGGAGACTCCTGATTTCTTTACTAATTTGAAGATGAAGCAAGATCTTGACTCTAAAATTGCCAATATTAAACAGATGTTATTACAACAGGGACAGATCTCTGAGAATAGCCTGCACAAAGAACTACATTTTTTATAGTTGCTGTGGTGAGTAAAACTTAAGACTTGTTTACACATGGAACTTGGTGGTCTCATGTGGCATTACATTCATGATCCGGTGATGGGTGCCCAATTGTTGTATTTAATAAAACTATTGCTAATATTAAGGGAAATGTTACTTGGCCTACCCTTTATAATGATATTTGAAGACTAGTGGGTAGTGTGAAAGCTGCAAAAGTGCTGAGCCCAATTGTAACTCACATAAAGGGTTCAGTCTTAGGTCCTTTACTGTTCTTGATATACATTAATGACTTACCATTCCATATTGATGAAGATGCAAAGTTAGTTCTTTTTGCTGATGATACAAGTATAGTAATAACATTCAAAAACCAGGAACTAAGTGATGTAATTGTAAATGATGTTTTTCACAAAATTATTAAGTGGTTCTCAGCAAACGGTCTCTCTTTAAATTTTGATAAAACACAGTATATACAGTTCCGTACAGTAAATGGCACAACTCCAGTAATAAATATAGACTTTGAACAGAAGTCTGTAGCTAAGGTAGAATTTTCAAAATTTTTAGGTGTGTTCATTGATGAGAGGTTAAACTGGAAGCAACACATTGATGGTCTGCTGAAACGTCTGAGTTCGGCTACGTATGCTATTAGGGTTATTGCAAATTTTGGTGATAAGAATCTCAGTAAATTAGTTTAATATGCCTACTTTCATTCACTGCTTCTGTATGGTATCATATTCTGGGGTAATTCATCGTTGAGTAGAAAAGTATTCATTGCTCAAAAACGTGTGATCAGAATAATTGCTGGAGCCCACCCATGGTCATCTTGCAGACATCTATTTAAGGATCTAGGGATCCTCACAGTAACCTCACAGTATATATATTCACTTGTGAAATTTGTTGTTAATAATCCAGCCCAGTTCAAAATTAATAGCAGTGTGCATAGGTATAACACCAGGAGAAAGGATGATCTTCACTATGCAGGGTTAAATCTGACTTTGGCACAGAAGGGGGTAAATTATGGTGCCACAAAAGTCTTTGGTCACCTACCAAACAGCATCAAAAGCCTGACAGATAGTCAACCAACATTTAAAAATAAATTAAAAGAATTTCTAGATGACAACTCCTTCTACTCATTGGCTGAATTTTTGGATATAAATTAAGGGAGGGAAAAAAACTAAACTTAGTGTCATGCAATATTTTGTGTAATGTAATATCTTGTACAGACATCTTTCATTTACCTGACACATCATTACGAAGTGTCGTATTCCTGATCTATGGAACAAGTATTAATCTAATCTAATCTAATCTAATCTTGGGGTTAAATAGGACTGTGCTATGAAGGAACTTTTCATCGATTATAAAGGGCCCCTCCCTCATACTCATGCTGGTAATAGGTAGGTCCGGGTTGTTGCTGATGACTTTTACCATTTCTGTTGATTGATTCTGAGCTGTGGGGTTACTGCTCCTTTGACCATTTGCTGCCTTCTGAGTTGTTTTCTACCTTTGACTCACCTAGGTGTCTTGTGAGTGATAATACTCATGCTTTCACTTGTTAAGTGTTTAAAAGGTTTTGTTTTGAGAATTCTGTTAGCAATATCACCACCACTTCACACTGTCCACAACACTTCTCTGTGAATTGAGTCAGTCACAATTTGAAGGCAGCATCGGTCATTTTTGATGGTAGTTGTGAAAGGAAGTGGAATATTTTGATGTCCTGGCTCTGTTTCGTTTTCAACATGTCCCAGCATGAGTATGAGTCTGTTAAGGACTCCCCAGCCTCACTTGTATCTGCTTATCAAGTGAATTCACATTTTGTTAACTTATGGTCTATTAATGATCTCCATCCAGAGCAGGTTAATCCAGACGTTATTCAGGGGAATTGAAAGAGGGTGAGATGCAACTTCCAGCATGCCCATCAGAAGTTAGCTAGGTGCTACAGTTGTGGTCATAGAGAATTTAAAGATGAAGTTGGGGAATAGGCTTTAGTGCTGAACCTCAGCATTGTCTTAAAACATGATGTGGTTTATGATGATAATCTGCCTTCATGTGATATTGAATGGTAATGTTCATTTAGAGGCATGGTGGTAGTGTCATGGTTGGGAAAGCGAAGGGTTGCATGGGGGGCAGTGAGCTGGACCTGTGGTGCTCAGGTCATGACCTTGTCCTCTCCTAGCATTAAGGGAATCAGTGGCTTGAATTTGTGGTGAGGTATATTGACTTTGGGCACTGGGAAATTTGCTTGTGTATAACAGCTTTCTGGGGTTAGGTTATTTCTCAACCGAGTTCACTGAAGTCTTCCTGAATTAATTAAAATTGCTGTGTGGTAGTTTAGTTGCAAATGGTAGCTGGTTCATGACTGCAGAATTGAGCCCCATTCTTGCTTGTTTGCCTAGAGTGAATTTTGGCTCTGAGAAACCCACTGCTTCTCCGAAAGCATAGACCAAATTTTTGCAAGTGAATGTGATTGTTTTGGCCATGTAAGAATCTCAATGACCTGCTTGCCTCATTCTCAGTACCTCTTTAAATCAGAAAGAGTCCAGTTGAGTTGCAAATTTTTGATTTTTTGGGTTTCTTGGTCAATGCTTGGCAGGACTTCTGGAAATATTTTTATGTTCTACAATCCTGTCTTATGATATCCACAGTGAATGTTTATTGTAATGCATTTACTCAGCTTTAGCCATCTTACTGAGTGGTGTAGCTCTGGCAGTGTTGAGTGTGCAGTAATTTCATGCACTTAGATGAGCCTTTAGTCTGTTCGTTTATCATGGGTTCTGTGGTATGCCACCTTATGGAACTCTTGCACTATCGTGTGCTTTTACATGCTACACTGCTCTACATAAGCTTCACTGAGGAGGTTGTGACTCATTAAGTTATGTAATTGTAACCTATTAACTATTTCATGTACCTAGCATTTTCTTCATTATAAAGGTGTAAGTGGCTGGTGGAGATCACTGCTCACTAATTTACATATTTGCAATCTAGTAATTCTTTCATATAACTGCTGTTTTTCTTTTACCAAGGGCCTAACCATGCATTTCTTATGAGCCAGTTTGGTATCCTTGTTTTAACAGTGTAATATGTTTTTGAAGTGGGCCAACATTTTTAGTTAGTGTGTTAAGCTACTCCTGTCATAAACTGCTTATTCTTTCGGTTCAGTAGTTTATTTAACTTGGCAACCCCCCCCCCCCCCATCCCCTTACCCACCCCTTTCTTTCAATATCAGGGGCTGGATTAGTACTGGGTTTGGGCACCTCATGCTTCATTTGGCTACTGTTGACTGTATTTCGAAGGCATGGTTCCTAGATAGAGATTGTTTTTAGTTATTTCCTATTTTGTCCGATTATAGCCCTTTTGGGTCCTGTTTATTGTGTTTGGTGTTACCAGTCAATTCTTTTAAGACAAAAAGTGTATAATCTGCATAGCTTAAACATGGTGCTTATGGGATTTACCTGTTCCACACCTTCTGTTCATATGATGTTAACTATGACTAGTATGCACAGGTTAGAGTTCCTTGATACTGAACATCCTTTCTTTCTTTCTTTATTTTTCGTTAATGAGGAAAAAGAGCGGTTTGAAGTGCCAAATATTAAATTAGTTTTTAGATACACTGAATTGTAAGGTTACCTACAGTGTCAGATTTAATTTTTGCTAGAGATATAGGGTAACATCTAATCCTGACATTTCATACTTGTTACTTTCTTTAATTCTAAAATTCAAGCCATTGCACCTGTTTCATGGATGTTTAAATGTTGAGTCAACCCTATGGAGCAAGTTTGTAATATTCATGTCAAAGGTTATGGGAAAACTGCATTTTACTTGTTAGTGCCTGTTATTGGTCACAAAAGCTGTGCCCTTTTTTAAAACATACACAATCTGTGGTTTAAATGATGATAAAATTTGTTTCCAATTTGACACTAGAAGTTTCCAGTTTTATGGGCTTGTTTATAAAGAGTTATAATTTGATAAAAGAGCCTGTTACCTTTTTATGTCTGTTGTTTGTATCTGATTTGTTGCTCATTTCTTAAAGTGCATTATTTAACTGGACATAATTTTTTCTTTACTTGCTGTTTGATGTATTTGTTGCTGATCTCATAACTGTTTATATTAGTAGTTTTAATGATGTTATTTCATTTTCTTTTGTTTTTAAATGGTAATAAAGCTTATCAAATGAGGAATGATGCACATTTAAAAACCTGGCTCAGTCTTTTCACTTGCTTGATTTTGGTTAAACTGCACTCTGACATTCAGATTTCACCATTACATTAGCTTTAGCCACTAGAAAAATAGGAGACACACACAGTGAAACCTGATGGCCTACTAACACATCAGTCTAAAGTTCATCTATGGTCTGATGTAGTTTCTACATTTTGATAGGCGCTTTGTCAGACAGAAATTTCAGCTGAAGGCTAAAGTTGATAATCAGTTTTGTTCATGGCCTTATTTTGTTAGTAGGGACATAGGGAGATTTACCAAGTAATTTTAGCATCTGCTAGGCTTATGCATCATTTTAATGAGTTATATTAAAACTAATGAGGTTATGTTGAACATTAAAAACTTCCTGAATATAATAATTATGACTGCACAACATATATTTTTAACTAGATGGAACTAAAGAAGGAAAAAAGAACTGTTTAGTTACATTATGTAAATCACATCCTGTTTTCTTTATAAACTCACAGCCAAGTAACACATTACAAAAGCAACACTTATTGGCCTTAATAACCCAAGAACACCTGAAGTGTCGGTGACTTTCCATAGTATGGGCAACAATTTACCACTGACAGTGTGGCATTGCTTGGGAACAATTCTAAGAATGGAGATTTACCCATGTGAGTAAGCTTACAATACCACTGACATTCAAGCAGAGAAATACTGCTGCCTGAGCGAAAAAAGGCATATGCCAGGTTGTGGCTTAAAGTGGTGCAACTGAAGCATAAATCTGATGTAAAAACTGTCTTTAGCATATTACAGACTTTTGCTGGCCCACTGTGACTCCTGCCAGGAATTACCAACTGACTGCATCACCTTTTTTTTTTAATCTTGTCACATGGTATGAGACAATAATGCATCAGATGACCCATGTGACTACTTCAGCATAGGCAAGTTTTGCTATCAGATGCCAATTGTTCTCTCTTGTTATCACAAATGTCCATTTATGAGTGCTGTGCTTTTTGTCACTAAAGTATATATTCTCTGTACCTGAAGACAACTTATCTAAATGATAAAGGTGTCTCGTCTGTCAGTGAATAGTGTATGTGAACAGTATCCTAGGGCGCATAGCTTCTAGGATATTATTAACCATTTTTCATTCAGTAACCTTGAGACAAAGAACTGACATGGCCATCCAAATTTCTGCATCATGCCAGGCAAGTCACTCATCATGATTCTGAACATGGTTCAAATGTTTACTGGCCAGCACTTCTGAACTTGGCTTGATAAATTCTTGTACATCAATCTTCCACACTAGTTAACCAATACCTTGTTGTGTACCTGTTGATCCCAATACACAACAACATTATGGGAAACTGCCACCAAATAGACAAAACCACAAACTGAGCAGCATTACACTACAGAGCATAGTACCATGAGTTCTATACTGAAGACTACATACCAATTTAGCAAGTGTTATTTGTGGAGAAACAGAATGGTGAAGGAAGTGTCTGCAAAATTACTTCTAGCCATAATGACATTATCATTGTTGTTGTCATCATCTTCATTCCAAAGTCTGATTTGATGTAGCTCTCTGTGCTACTCGATCTTGAACAACTACTGCAACCTACATCCTTTTTTGTACATACTTACCATATTCCTCTCTTGGCTTTCTTCCATTGTTCTGCTTTTTCCCCCAGTACTAAATCTGTGATTCTCTGAAGTCTCAGAATGTGTCCTGTCAACCAGTTCTTTCTTTTAGTCAAGTTGTTCTGCAAATTTGCCATCCCAATTCTATTCAGTACCGTCTCATTTGTTATGCGATCTACCTATCTGATAGCACCACATTTCAAAAGCCACTAGTCTCTTCTTGTCTAAACTGTTCATATCCATGTTTCACTTCCATACATGGTGACATTTCAGTGAAATACATTCAGAATCTGTACTGGAGCATAAAAAACTTCTCTTCAACACAAACACTTCTCTTGCCTTTCGTAGTGTACATTTTATATTCTTTCTACTTGAACTAACATGAGTTATTTTGCTGCCAAAACAACAAAACTTGTCTACCACCTTTAGTGCTCATTTCCTAATGCAATTCTCTCAACATCACCTGATTTAATTCTGCTGTATTCCATTACCATGATCTGGCTTTTGTTGATGTTCATCTTGTATCCTCTTTTCAAGATGTGCTCAATTCAGTTCAGCTGCTCTTCCAAGTCCTCTGCTGTCTCTTCTACCAGTCTCATCCTTGTTTCCAATAAACAAAAATTATTGATGTAACACAGTTAGGTTTCTGGACATTTCTATCAGTGTCAACAGGCGTAGTAAAGTGTAGTATAACAAACTGGGAATAGAAATTGTAGAAAGGCATTGCCTTTGTTGTTTGTCACATTGTTGTTTTTGGTTTGCCTCATTCTATAGTTAACAGTCATGGTGCGATCCTCCTGAGACACAGATCTTCTCAGTGTTAAGAAGAGACATCAAACTGTTGGTGAATAATCATGATAGACTATTTCTGAAATACCTTCTGCCAATGATAAGGGTCTGTTCAATTGCATAAAAATATAACAGGATAAATTTATAGACTCTAAATTAAATATTGTTTTAACATTAGTTTTTTTGTATATTTCACCATAAACAGCTGTTGAAAAATCCTTCTTTATACACATGTTTGATCATAGTCCAATTTCAACAAGCACATATTACATAGTTGTATATGGAAGAAAGTCCCAGGCTTGGCACACCAGGTCCACTTTCGTCCACCCTGTCATGATGACTCCTCTAACACCAGTTACTTTGAAAACAATGAAGTTATTACACTTCATCAGTACAAAGAATTTGCAGCAATGACCTTTACAGAGAAATTGTTTGAAACACAAATACATATTGTAGAGAATGAATGATTACATATTCTTAAATTTATTACTTACAGCAGATTTTTTAGTAATCTGTGTATTGACAAAGGTAAGGTTATCTGACAGGAAGTGACAAAACAAACAAATCTGATTTTAAGCGATAATTCACATTTTCAGAGGTAAACCAAAAATGTAAATAATTGGATTCCAAAAATAGAATGGAAGACATAAAAGGATAAGTGAAATACCACATAAAGTTGTGCAAATAGCTCCTTTTTAGAATTTAAGAAAGGGAAATTTCAAAGAAACATCATCAGAATATGAATGGTGGGAAATATTTTAACACACACGTTTTCCATCTACTATAGAGCAGGTATCAAAAAGGTACAGATATGTTTCAATCTGTCTGAATTACAATTTCATCAGTGAACTTAAAAAGTTTTATTTCCTCTCCCTGAACTTTAATCCCAACTCCAAATGTGTATTTGATTACCTTTACTACTTGCTCATTGTACTGACCAAAAACCATTAGAGATAAGCTGCAATCTAATCTAACTCCCTTCTCAACCACTGCTTCCCACTCACATCTCTGAACTCTATTAATAAAAGTATTAGCTGTTTTTCATTTATATTACAACATTTCTGTTCTAGTACAGCCATATTAGCATGCAACCATACTAGAATGCAATGTGCCACCCATTTTAATGAGCTATAGTAGTAAACAAGTTGCTGCTACCATGGATGTCTGGACTGTATTAATAGTAACATTGAGTTACAAAATCTCAGCATAATCCTTATCAAGATCTTCAGCAATAATTCTGCTTATTTTCCACAGAGTAATAAGTAAATAAGTTGAAATATTAATGGACAGTTCACTTAAGTAGGTCCATGAGTCCATAACTTGTTTCACTTGACAGTTTATTAATGTTTTCCATTACCTGCAAATGCAGATCAGGTAACTGGTCAAACTGCTTCCACCTACCCTATAATCTCCAATTATGATTTAGTAAAGAGCTGTACTCAAAATCACTACTCAGTGTACTTCAACTGGTATTCTGATTAGCCTATGAATTTGCTTCCCCATCTAAGAGCACTTCGGCTAAAATTATATTAAATGTATAAGTCATTTCAAACGAAAAATTATTGTGACAGTGCTGTAAGAAGGTCTATTGGCTTCCACATTCCATCTCCTGTAAAACTTTTGATCACAATGATAGCCTACATGCCGCCACAACTACATACAAAACTTTTCTGAGTTATACCACCTTAATTTTTTTATTTAAATCTTGTATATCAATTCTGCACTTTCAGAGTACATGTTAATTTTTTTCTTCTTGAATAACTTGGTCACTGATAACAGGAAATTTCTGATCAAGTGTTACATTTGTGGAAATCTACTTTTCTTCTAAAAATCAGCTGGTCTAAACCATCTCCACTTTCTAATTTGAGTTTTCTTGACTTACAAACCTATCAATATTCTCAAGATTTTCTGAGTTCTTTATAGTTTTCTGTGTCAAATCTGATTCTCTATTTTCAATTCTACTTCCACACAATCATTGACCTGACTTTGTCCAATCTCAACAAGAGTATTCAGTACATTCATTTCTCCCCTCATTTCTGTGACCTGTGTGTGATTGCTTTCTGTGTTCTTAAATTGGAAATAACATGTGAGGGCTTGTCTACTCATCACTTATAGGGTGCCTGAAGTATTCTGCTTTCTTGGATACTTATATAACAATCCAAGCAAGTCACATTAATGGTTTTATAGCAATAAAGTATACTGACAATATTTAATTTGTGTTTAGAAGAACATATCACAAGCGATTGGTGACATTCAAACAATCAAAGTCCTTCGCTAATTACAATGTCCATACAAGTTATTCATATTCACTCATAAGTCACTGCTACCAATAATATCCCTGCTTTTCTAGGCCTCTCCACTAGTGGCTCTGTTAGTGTCTGTCTTCTACTGTCCGTGTCTGCTAATGTCCAGACAAGACTGGCAGGAGTGGCACCTATATTCTTTTGTATAGAGGCCACTTCTGTCATGCTTCAGTCCTAGTCAGTGAGCTATTGGCTGACATCTCACAGCCTTCCCTGCTTTTGCGTTCTTTATTTTTGTGCTGGCACTTTCGTTACTCCAGAACACAACTTGTATGGTTTTTTCATTAATTAGACTATCTGCTTACTTTTTAAATTCATGTTAAGAATCTTCTATGAGATGTTTCATCTACTACCCTGTCACAATTCCAGTTCTGTCACGCCCGAGTCTCAGGACGTGCGCTAACAGCTCACATCGAGTCTTTCAAGCATCAACTTCGCGTCTCAATATCTTGGGATGTAATGGGAATACTTCGATGCAATCAACGCCATTGTGTATGTGCTTTGTCGTGCTATGGATTGCTGAAGAAAAAATATAGGAGGTCCATTAAAAAAAAACATACGATTGTGTTAAAAAACACATATGCTTTCGTTTTAGAATGTTTCCAAATATGTACATTAATGGGCCCCAGCCCTATATTGATACTGTGAAAAACCTTTTCCAACAGCTGTTATTGTTCCAGAGATATTTTGTGTGGACAAGATAGCTGGGACACCCTGTATATATACAGGGTGAGTCACCTAACGTTACTGCTGGATATATTTCGTAAACCACATCAAATACTGACGAACCAATTCCACAGACCGGATGTGAGGAGGGGGGCTAGTGTAATTGTTTAATACAAACCATACAAAAATGCACGGAAGGATGTTTTCTAACACAAACCTACGTTTTTTTTAAAAATAGAACCACGTTAGTTATGTAAGCACGTCTGAACAAATACGTAATCAGTGCCATTTGTTGCATTATAAAATGTTAATTACATCCATAGATATTGTAACGGAAAGTTCACGCTTGAAACCTCCGACATTCAGTTGTGTGTTGTAACAAACACGACCGAGAAGCATCTGCAGGGACATGTTTATGATGACGACCGTCTTTACGAGTGTGGCTGTAGTGCACTGTTGTGATTTGGTCTACTGTCGCAGTGTCCGCATGTAGCGCTTGCTGCTATTGTTATTCAGCATTCGTCTCCGCATGCAGACCAACTGTAGTACATCTGTGATACTGTAGTATTGTAGGAACTGTGACCGTGGTGTATTCGAACTCTGAAAAGGTGGAGATGATACTCATCTATGGCGAGTGTCGACGAAATGCAGCTGAAGCCTGCATGGTGTATGCAGAATGGTACACAGATAGAGAGCATCCAACATGCTGCACATTGCAAAACATCTACCGCCAACTGTATGCAACAGGTATGGTCGTAGCACGCAAACGGGTCCGTAACAGGCCCGTCACAGGAGAAGCGGGTGCAGTTGGTGTGTTAGCTGCTGTTGCCATGAACCCACACATGAGTACATGGGACATTACAAGGGCCAGTGGACTGAGTCAAAGTAGTTTCATGCGCTTTCTGCATCGTCACTACTTTCGCCCGTTTCATGTGTCGCCACATCAGCAATTACATGGTGATGACTTTAATCATCGAGTGAAATTCTGTCAATGGGCATTAACAGAGAATGCGTTTCAGTTCTACCTGTTTACTGATGAAGCGGGTTTCACAAACCACGGGGCAGTGAATCTATGGAACATGCATTACTGGTTCGTGGACAATTCTCGATGGCTCAGACAGGTAGAGTGACAGCAACCAAGGACTGTAAATGTATGGTGCAGAATCATTGGCGACCACCTCATTGGTCCTCACTTCATTGCAGGGGCCCAAACAGCTGCAACATACATCTCGTTTCTACAGAATGATCTGCCAACATTGCTCAAAACGCGCCGTCATATGTGGACCTTAGGTACAGAAGAGACGTATGTGGTATCAGCATGATGGTGCACCTGTACATTCCGCAATTAACACTAGGCTGACCCTTGACAGGATGTTCGACGGGCGTTTCATAGGACGTGGAGGACGCATTAAATTGGCCAGCCCGTTCTCCTGCTCTTACACCTCTGGGCTTCTTTCTGTGGGGTACGTTAAAGGAGAATTTGTACCGTGATGTGCCTACAACGCCAGAGGGTATGAAACAACGTATTGTGGCAGTCTGCAGCGACATTACACCAGATTTACTGCGGCATGTACAACATTCATTACGCCAGAGATTGTAAATGTGTGCAGCAAATGATGGCCATCACATTGAACATCTATTGGCCTGACATGTCGGTACACACACTACTCCATTCCGTAATTGAAAACTGAAACCATATGTGTACCTGTACCTCACCCCTCATGGTAATGTACAAGTGCGTCAGTGAGAAAGACGAATAAAAATGTGATAGCATGTGGACGTAATGTGCTGTTCCAGTCTCCTCTGTACCTAAGATTCATCACCGTTCCCTTTGGATCCATACATAATTCGGTGCTCTCTGATACACATGTTCGAACAGCGTAGGAGTGGCAGTCAAGCGTTAACTTTAGGTTACAGCATCTCTGGATGTAATTAACATTTTACAATGCAACAAACGGCACTGATAACATATTTGTTTATATATTCAGATCTGCTAACGAAACTAACGGAGTTCCATTTAAAAAACGAAGGTTTTTTTTAAAAAAACATACTTCCGTGAATTTTTTAATGGTTTGTATTAACCAATTACACTAGCCCCTCTCCTCACGTTCAGTCTGTGGAATCGATTCTTCAGTATTTGATGTGGTTTACGAAATATATCCAGCAGTAATTTTAGGTGACTCACCCTGTATATAAAATAGAGGGAAACATTCCACGTGGGAAAACTATATCTAAAAACAAAGATGATATGACTGACCAAACAAAAGCGCTGGCAGGTCAATAGACACACAAACTTCATGGGTTGCTTAGAGGAAGCCTTCTTGGTTACCCAGGCCTGCCAACCCAAAGTTTGGTACAGATTTATTGATGACATCTTCATGATTTGGTCTCACACTGAAGAAGAGCTCCAGAATTGCCTCTCCAACCTCAACTCCTTTGGTTCCATCAGATTCACCTGGTCCTACTCCAAATCCCATGCCACTTTCCTTGACGTTGACCTCCACCTGTCAAATGGCCAGCTTCACACGTCTCTCCACATCAAACCCACCGACAAGCAACAGTACCTACATTATGACAGCTGCCACCCATTCCACATCAAACGTTCTTTTCCCTACAGCCTAGGTCTTCGTGGCAAACGAATCTGCACCAGTCCGGAATCCCTGAACCATTACACCAACAATCTGATAACAGCTTTCGCATCCCGCAATTACCCTCCCGACCTGGTACAGAAGCAAATAACCAGAGCCACTTCCTCATCCCATCATACCCAGAACCTCCCACAGAAGAAACACAAAAGTGACCACTTGTGACAGGATACTTTCCGGGACTGGATCAGACTCTGAATGTGGCTCTCCAGCAGGGATACGACTTCCTCAAATCCTGCCCTTAAATGAGATCCATCCTTCATGAAATCCTCCCCACTCCACCAAGAGTGTCTTTCTGCCATCCACCTAACCTTTGTAACCTCTTAGTTCATCCCTATGAAATCCCCAAATCAGGAAGGTGTACATGATCAAAGGCAGAGCCACGTGTGAAAGCACCCACGTGATTTACCAACTGACCTGCCTACACTGTGACGCATTCTATGTGGGAATGACCAGCAACAAACTGTCCATTCGCATGAATGGACACAGGCAGACAGTGTTTGTTGGTAATGAGGATCACTCTGTGGCTAAGCATGTCTTGGTGCACGGCCAGCACATCTTGGCACAGTGTTACACCATCCGGGTTATCTGGATACTTCCCACTAACACCAACCTATCCGAACTCCGGAGATGGGAACTTGCCCTTCAATATATCCTCTCTTCCTGTCATCCACCAGGCCTCAATCTTCCCTAATTTATATCTCACCTGTCATTAAACATCATCTTTGCCTCGTGTGTGTGTCCCACATGCTTTCGTCTTTCCCTCTCCTTCCCTCTTTCCTGACAAAGCAACCGTTGGTTGCGAAAGCTTGAATTTTGTGTGTATGTCTGTGTGTCTATCAACCTGCCAGCGCTTTCGTTTCGTAAGTCACATCATCTTTAAGATTCCAAGACTTACCGAGCGGAAAAGCGCTGGTAGACAAGCACAATAAAATAACACACAAACACACACACAAAATTTCTAGCTTTCGCAACCAACGGTTTCTTCTTCAGGATGTGTTATTTTATTGCGCCTGTCTACCAGCGCTTTCCTGCTTGCTAAATCTTGGAATCTTTGTTTTTAATATATTTTTCCCATGTGGAAGTTTCTTTCTATTTTATTTACATCATTAATTTGAACCCAACAATTACGCTTGTTATTGTCTCTGTTGCATTTCGAAATCTTTTCTATCATCTTACTTTCTCTTTTTGTTTGTACAAGTAGTTTCACTTTGTATTCATCTTCCCTTTTTCCGTAATCTACCATACATTTTATCCTGCCTAATTATACTCAATAATACGTAATTTACTTCCAAACCATAACCTAAAAACTTTAACGCTTTCAACATTATCACTGCTACAAAATCCACTGTTCCAAGTTTACAAACATTTCGTGTAAACTCTGAATACTATTTCACAGTTTCAGTTCCTTTCACCCATTAAACAACTATCTCAGCTATTTCCAACAACTTTAGTTTTATTTCCATTCCCGTTTTCCCACATAACCGATCATTTTTTAGCAGCTTCCCACAGGTTTAAACGTTATTATTTCTTCGTCAAACAATTGCTAGCCTCATTTTCATAACCTGCCAGTACATAACCAGTCCTTTGAATACATTTACACACTGTCTTTTCGAAATTTTCCTGAATTTCCCAAACCTTTAACGTGTTTTGGAGACAACACAACTACCTAACCTTTGCACCCATTGTTGTTCACTAACTTAAGTTCATCACAGGATCAACATAGCTCATCTCAAACCAACACTTTTTCGACTTTTTTCACACCTTTATCTCTCCCTATATTAACCTCATGTTACCCTTTCCACCATCTAATACCATGCCAACCTCACAACGTCCCTATAACGACCCCATTAAATTATATTTACATTCCCTCCGCAAACATGCCTTCACCTTCGCCAGATTACGCTCCCATATTTTATTTCCTCAGGTTTGTCTGACATTTGGCATTACCCCCCTAAGGCCTAACACTAAAAGTTCCCTTCTCTGGCTGCAATCCTTTTTAATCCCTCTCCTTCCCTCTTTCCTGAAGAAGCAGCCGTTGGTTGTGAAAGCTAGAAATTTTGTGTGTGTGTTTGTGTGTTATTTTATTGTGCCTGTCTACCGGTGCTTTCCCGCTTGGTAAGTCATGGAATCTTTGTTTTTAACATATTTTTCCCATGTGGAAGTTTCTTTCTATTTTATTTATAGCTCAGATGCAAAAGTTGACAAATGAAATTTTTGTCAGTTCTGGGTTGAGCACACTACAACATGCATTTTTTCAGTGCCAATACAATAGAATAAATTTCATGGTACAAAGCCCACTGTAAACCTTTGAAAATGGCCGTAGAAAATCATGAGCAGTTGCAAAATCCGCTAATGCATGTTGTTGTTTGGAGCAAACTGTGTTAAATGTCCAATGATTGCGAAACCCACCAAGTTCAACATGCGTGGCGATCACAGTGCCATATCTAGATGCAAAGCACACTGCAACTGACATCAGATTTACCAATGTAGACAGTCAGACCTAAATTTCAGTTTGTTAGAATTATACTGCATATTTTTTTACTCAGAATTAGGTTTCTTTGTTGCAGCAAATGCGTATCCAACAGTGAATCTTTTCCTGCTGATACATTGTCAAAATATACACTCGTAATCACACTTCAGCTGATCAGCAGGGTGTGTGTTGACTTATTTGTGCGAGTTTTTTTTAAAGAAAATGAGTGATTTTTTTGGCTGTTTGAACGCAGAAGATGGTAGAAATGAAGTGGGTATCATTGAAATAGTTTGAATCCTGTAAGAAATCGAACTCCTAGCAGCAGTTAAAAAAAAAAAAAAAAACAGAATGACACCAAGGGTGAAGGTCCCTCCAGGAACAGAAAGTAGTGTCCGGTCCAGCAGGAAAGTAATGTTCTCAAAAGAACAACAAAAGTATAGTTTAAGCAATACTGGGCAATAAAAACCATGTTGGCACTAACTGTTAGGACACGAAGGGCTTAGCGAAATTGACTGTAACTTGTGTTTCCA
The DNA here is from genome assembly GCF_023897955.1 of Schistocerca gregaria. Classification (NCBI taxonomy): domain Eukaryota; kingdom Metazoa; phylum Arthropoda; class Insecta; order Orthoptera; family Acrididae; genus Schistocerca; species Schistocerca gregaria. The sequence goes on from NC_064920.1 coordinate 103,299,016, forward strand.
GCTTTGAAAAAAAAATCGTTTCCACAAAAAATGAAAACAAGATGATTTGTCAAGTTCACTGAGAGCCCTTGTACAATTTTGAAACTGGAAAGCGGAAGAGCATCCTTAAGAGGGAAAAAGAATTCAACAAAGGGAATGGTCCAACGCCAGGAGCAGCAAGTGTTCAAGTTTCAGAAGCTAAACTCAGTTATCAACAAGGTTCTGGGGCTCCACTTTGCTGAAGACTGAGTGACCAATAACAAACACAAATTCTACACCGAGTGTTAGATGAGCAGGAAGGCACACATAGACCCCCTCTGGCTGCTGGCAACCCTAAGAGCAAGGACGAACCCAGAAGAGATTTTTAGATGAAGGGCAGTGTTGAGGTCATAAAGGTAGTTTTCAGCCAGTTTCATTTTCTAGAACTTTTTGTTGCTGTTTTAACTAAAATGCAACTTTCTAAAACGCAATTCTCCACCAATTTTATAATATTCTATGATTTTATTGATGTGTTAAAAGTTGACATTTGGAACGTATTTTATTTTCTACAATATCATGGGATGTTGAAAGCAGAATAGTGTATTATTTTTTTACTGAACTAAAGCTTAACATCATTCCAGTTCACTTTTTGAAGTTAAATAATGCAGTTTCTCCTGGTAAAATTATTCACCTATGTATTTGTTATGGCTGTTTTGTAGAAATTTCTGACTTCTTTTTGAAATAAAAGGTATTACGTTTACATTCACAATAATTAAACTCCAATCTTCTGCCATTCTTAACATATCACTGAATAGTGGGTTTTGCAACTGAATGTTTGTTTCCATAATTGGATGGATACATTTGCAAAATCTGCTAACTGCATAAATCAGGTTCAAGAACCACTGAGTCAATATTTCACTTAAGATTTTAATATACAAAATTTAGTTGCAGATTTCAGCCAGTAATTAATTATTTTCAGTAACATTTAAAAAAGAAATGAAAATCTTTAACTTTAATAATTGGGACAGGACAAGTTTTTCTCAGTTTAATTTATCATACAGGTAGTGGCATTTGCATCTGGGCTACTCATATATATTCGCTCTCTCTCTCTCTCTCTCTCTCTCTCTCTCTCTCTCTCTCTCTCTCTCTCTCTCTCTCTCTGAACACAGCACCACTGCGAATGTTGCAGCTTACATTAAAACTCTGGCCCAGTCACATTGTGTCCTTCACGACAAACACCACAACATTAATGCTGATGGTGTCAAACTTCTTCATGATATTGTTTGCCCCCATGTTGCTGCTCTGCACACACTATACAGTCCAAACCCTTTCCCCATCAGACTTTCATCTGTTTCATCCCATGAAGGAATTCCTGGCGAGCAACTCTTTGTGACAGATTCAGATGTGAAATCAGCAGTCCACTAATGGCTACACTCAAAACAGACTTCTATGAACTTGTAACTAGTAGTATTGGACAACTATATTGAAAGCATTGTTAGTAAAAGTTGTAAGTTAATTTGTGAGGTTCTTATTTTTTGTTATGTGTTAAACTGTTTGGTAATAAAGCTGTTGTGTGTTACCTCCCGATGTCCCTTCTTAATTAATAACATAGTGCATATAAATTTTAATTTCTGATCTCCTCATAGGTCTGACAACCTACACCCCTCTCTGACATATGGTCACAGGAGTTGCTCATCCATCCTGGCGTTGTGAAAGCCATACTCAGAACTTGTGATTGTCCAGATTTAGTCACTTCCCTCATTTCAAAATCATAAAAGAAACCAATGAACTATGCAGAATCAAAATCGAAGAAGAGTGCACAAAGTGTTTGGTACTGGCTACTGTGCATTTTGTCACTATGGTTGGAAGTGTTGTAACTAAAATAGTTTAGGCGTGATCCATAGTGGTGTCTTACACACTCATAGTTGAAAACATCTTTATCCAAAACTGCCACATTAAAGTGTAAGGTGTTAGCAAAATATGTGGATTAAAATCACAACTTCAAGGTCAAGCAGTAACCAATGGCAGATCCTATTCATTCGCAAAAAGCACAAAACAATCTATAAGGAGTTTCCAGCATCAAGGAAACTCCATAGCATTCAGTAATGATACATACTGTGAAAGGCTGTAATCTTCCTTCATTTTATTGCTAAAACAAACACACAAGCATTTCACATTACAGTAACTGCATTCAAGCAGCCAGTGCCCATCATCAGAGAAATAGCCTATGCTGAAAGTGGTGATGTAGCATTCCTGATATGTGGTCAGTGCCAGTACAATACTGTTAATGAAAACTGCAGCAACAAGAGGAAGTCTCATGATTACAATGAAATTTATCCCACAGATTAGGGACATCACAACGTAAAAATGATAATTATGGAACTGTACAAGCATGTTGACTGTTAGAATTCAGTAAGATGTGAAGTTGCCATGTCGTGCAATCAGGGCCTTTGTGGATTCTGGTCTTCCTACAGCCAGTTTATGCTTTATTGATGCACCTACAAATCATCTGGCAATGTGTCACCAGCAGCATATCCAGACTCTGTTTCATGCCACACCAGGACATTCAATCTGCCGAATCCACAAGCTGCTTAGTCCTGTTGAAATATGGCATATGGAACAGTACCTCATACTCTGAAACATACAATACAGAGGAGTTGCTCTTCAGATTAAATTCAATACCTAGGAGGCAAGATTGCGTATTATAGCCAATTGTATCCCAAAACATGACACTTGGCCTTTGACCACTGTACCTTTTAAAAATGCAGTCTGCTCTCTGCACTCCCCACAGTTGTACATAAAATGTGTGTGGCCTGCACTATAAAATGAGCTGAAGTGAAACAGTCCCAAAAAATGATATATTCTGTCACTCTACATCCCAGTGACACCACTCACATGCCCTTTTCAGTTTCAGGTGATGGTGGTGTCTGGTCCATGGAAGCTGATACAAAAGCTCACACATTACCAATCCAGTCCTTGGTAGACAGCATCAAACTGTTGACATAAATATACATTTACATGTCACATTAGGCTAACATCGAGTTGACACTGACAATGAAGATGTTCTGTTAGTTAAGGCCACGTGTACAGTATTCCTGTACTTTGATCACTTTGTGAAGTACATCAGGAACTTGTAACTGTGTGCAACCCTCTTCTACCCATTGTTTCCACATGCAATCACTGTTGCAGCAATATACATCAAACAGGCTGCAATAACATTGTTTGATATTAGTGTTTCCCAGTGACCAATGATTCTACTGAATTCAAACTCACTCACAAGCTGAATTGCATCTTTTGACGTCAGTGAGGTGTAACAGTACTTCATTGCATGTTTCCACTTTGAATGTGGCGTAACACTGACCTGTTGAGGCACACAGAATAGGGCACTTCTGGGACTATGTGCATGTCATCTATCTGGGATCTTAATCACTTAGTTCTATTCCACTGTTCTGCACATCCTGTGATTTTGGAGTGACAGACCATTCTTTCTGAGCTTTGAAATTTTCACACATGATTGTGTATTTAACAAGTTAATCATATATTGAGAGACCAAAACGTTAACAACACCTTCTTCAGGAAACATGCCAGTGCAACTCAGACATGTAAAATGATGTATACTACCCTAGCTTTCAGAACTATTAGGAGGCAAAAGCAATGGATTTTGGAAGGTTAAAAATGAAAGGTAGATCACTTATACTCTAGGTTAAGAGAGACGTACTTGTGAGGATGTGGGTAAACAAAGACAAATGTATGGAGAATAGTGTATGTGATTGTTATATGTTTTGAAATGATTTTAGTTTTTGAAACACAGTCACATTTATGTTTCCAGAGGATTGGTTCAGAAAGAATGAAACTCATGTACAAATACCTATCCTATTACTACATTCACCTTCCTATAAAGGCCAGTTAAGTAATAAATACAACATTACATTTTACTTTTTTGCTCACAATCTTTGTGGTGTGTGTGTGTGTGTGTGAGAGAGAGAGAGAGAGAGAGAGAGAGAGAGAGAGAGAGAGAGATATGTTATTTACATCTATCTACATCTACATCCATACTCCGCAAGCCACCCAACGGTGTGTGTACATACATGTATGTACAATGCATTTATCCTCATTTCTTCACTATAACCACCAACCTGATCCTTTCACTTTGACCATCATTGAGTCTGGAACTTATTTAGTATCTTTCACAAGTTTCAAAATTTCTCTGAAGCAGAGCATCTGATACCATAACCGGCAACTTTTCTCCTCCTCCCATGGAACCCTTGCTGTCTTACTTTTCAGTGCTGGCAACATATGTGATCTATGTACTTGATGTGATCTGAGAGCTCAGGGTATTGCATGTGACAACCCTCTCTCCTACACTCTCCCTACTGTCATTTGTCTTAAGCTTCCTGAGTCTCTCTCTTCTTCCTGTATCACATTCTTTAACACTGATATCTCCTCGTTCCTGCTCAAGTATCTGTTCTTGAAGCTATATGATGGCACTCTCTTTTTTTCTCTCCACGCGTCCCCCTGCGTGCTTCATGACTATGCACCATGTCATGTTCCTATGCATCATCTTCACCTCTCCTCCCAACTTGGAGGAAGATTGTTTCAGTTAACAACCATGGCTACCTTCCAATCTGCATGCCCCTTGTCATGCACAACACTGCCACGAAGCAGGACCAGTTGATTCTTGTGCCTTGTGCTGGCCAGACTATATCTGGCATAAATTCAAGAGTACATCATTTCAGACCTACACAGCTCTGCTCCATCCGTTTCTGCAAGAAACAGTCCAGCCACAACCCTCTTCTGGGCACAATGCAGATTTGTCAGGAAAACCTTCCACACATGATGCTTGATGTCAACTGACTGCTATGTCACATCACGCACCTTGGCATCACTTCTTCGTTTCCTACACCATGCTCCGTTTTGGTGTGGGGTGCCATGTGGTGACCACAGAACATCAAAAATGTGAAGATAAGTTGTAGCATGAACTATTGTGACTTCATAATTATCTTCGCTGCAGTCTGGTTTCAACCACCATAGTATGTCTTACACATCCTGCTGTACTGTGCTGACTTCAATAAAAGTGTTGCCTCTGCAAGTTCTCTTTTGTGCTGGTGATCGCCTTTCTTCATCAATTTGTGATGGGAATAGTGACTGCCACAATGTATTACACTCTATGGATTCTATTGAGAATAGAGAGAGAGAGAGAGAGAGAGATTAACAAAAATGATCAACACAGTCTTCTAAAAAAGAACAATGGACATAGAAAATGGCCAGTGAGGCAAGACAAAAGAACATAAATGCAAAGGAAAGTTGCCACCCATCATATAGAGGAGATGCTGAGTCGCTGGTAGGCACAACAAAAGGACTTCTCCTTTTCACACTTTTGTTACATTCCATCATGGATTTCCCATTGTTTGGGAACTTAAATGCAGATTAAGCAGGAGTCTCTAACAAGATAAATTAAACAGAGAAACAATGAAAGCCAGAAGGGCAGATGAGAAGAAACAGATCATTCTGAGAAGATGAAAGATTATAAAAGTATATTCTAATTAAAATAACAATGAGTGTCACTTGAATACATCTGATGTGACTCCATTCTTTGAAAATATCACAAATAAAGTCCTTTACTTAAAGGAAAACATACATACAAGCACAGCGAGCCTGGCAGTGACTCTGACATAACTTTATCCTGTGTTCTACTATTATAGACCAGGTCGCATCTCCATAAATGTGTCTCCTGAAATGCATGTTTCTGAGTAAAGTCATTTATTTTTCAAAACTAGCTTTGCAAATTTCTTCTTTCATTTTCTCCCACCTACTCATTTCTTTCATCGTTTTCAAATCTGGTGTGCTGGTTAATACTGTTGCTGCACAGAAATGTTATCTTTTCTCCTGGTCAGAACTTTCCATCACTCCAATAGGAGATAAATCTCTAGCTACAAAGTTTTTTGGCCATTCACACCAAAACTGACAGATGTATCAACGTTTTGTGTATCCCTATAGTGTCACATTTTTGTTTGCATTGGAACTCTCATCATTTTTATGCACTGAAATTCTTTAAAGCCTTTTTCTCAAGTTTGGTAAGATCTATTTGTTAATCTGGAGTCTCACACATGCGTCAAACCAGTTTTCTATTTCAGTGTAAAGAAGACCCCTTCTCTAATAGCAGTAGCATTGAGTAGTTGACAGGCACATACAGAAGAGAAATAATATGTTTTATTTTTCAGAATAAAGCATTTGTTGAGCTAGAGTACGAACACACACACACACACACACACACACACACACACACACACACACACACACACACACACGTCATTGCATGAACAACAATTTAGATGATTGACCTGGCCTTGTAATAGAAGGTAAATTGGCCTTGCTGTGCTGATACTGTGAATGACTGAAAACAAGGAGAAACTAGAACAACTTTTCCAAGGGTCTTCTTCTTCGGTAACATATTCTGGAGGTAAAATACCATTAAATTTGGCTCTGTAGGTGGGATTACTTAGGAGGATGTTATCATGAGACGAAACAACACTGACATTTTGTGGTTTTGAGCTCAGAATGTTAGCTCCCTTAATCAGTTAAGTGATTAATGAATTTAAAAAGTGAAATGAATATGTTGAAGTTAGATACTTGTATAGTGGGAACTTGCAATTTTCAGTTATAGAAGGAATGGGACTTCTGGTCAGATGAATGCAGGGGCATAACTGCAAAATTAAATAGTGATAACACAGGACTGAGTCTAATAAAAATAAGGAAATAGGAGCGTGTGTAAGCTACTGTGCTTGGTGGCCACTGCAGTATATGAGTTAAAGTACCAACTAGCTCTGCAGATGGTGAGAAGATTGAAGAAATGTATGATTAGAGAAAATAAATTGTTTAGATAATTAAGGGAGGGGAAAATTAAATTGTAATGGGGACTGGAATTTGATAGTTGGATAAGTAAGAGGAGAAAAAATTGCAGGAAAGTATGAACTAATGAAAAGTAATGAAAGAAGCCACCTTGTAGAATTTTGCCCTGAGCACAATTTAAATCATCACTAACACTTGCTTTAAGAAGAGTGTAAAAGGTTGTATACATGAAAGAGGCCTGGAGGTACTGGAAGGTTTTATGTTGATTATATGTGTGTATGACAGAAATTTCAGAATTAGATTTTATACTGTAAGACATTTCAAGGGGCCAATGTGGACTGACTGTAATTTGCGGTAATGAAATATATGTATTAAAACTGAAGAATTTACAAAAAGTAATAAATTAAGGAGATGGGACCTGGATGAGTGGAAAGAACCAGAAGCTACTGAGGATTTCAAAGGGAGCATTAGGTAATGATTTGTTGTTATTGTAATGACCAGGTCTTCCAGTGTCTAGCACGCCAGTACTTACTCTTGGTCCTCATGTCATGTGCTTGAGTGCAATAAACAACAATATTGACCAGGATGATGGCTAATGAGGTCTAGCTGGCTACGATGTAGTGAAGGCACATCTCCCCAGCCAGACTGTAGAGAGCTTGCAGTCCATTGGTTGAAGATGATGCATTCTGGTCTGAGATACTGGAGGTGTCTTGTTTGCAGTAAGTAACAATCAATCTTTTCCTACATTGTTGATAAGCATGATTATTTATACCCTTATAGCTAAGCTGCTAATCTATTCCTACTGGAGAGGATGAAAAGGCCCATTTCGTATTACTTTTCCTGTCATCTTTTCCCAACTTGAAACTTCCTGGCAGATTAAAACTGTGTGCCCGACCGAGACTCGAACTCGGGACCTTTGCCTTTCGCGGGCAAGTGCTCTACCAACTGAGCTACCGAAGCTTCTGTGAGCTTGGTTTGCTATGTGTGGTTAATTTGGAACGTGTGGCATACTAGTGTCTGAGTCACAAAATATTACCCAATATTGGTCACACTGCATTGACTTTTCTGTGAGCTTGACCACTGACCTGTGTCACAAACTCCTCTCTGTGGGAATGTTTTGTCATAATGTTAACAATACTGCCCAGTTACTTATTTGATTAGGATATTGGTCAGGACTGCCTCTACTGATTGGCCATGGTAGGAATAAAAAATTTAAAAATTCACAGTTTGTGCACCCAACTTTTCTGGGGTACAGCACTTCTGGCCTCTTTCAGAACATTTACTCCAAATTTTCCAAGGCCTGTTTATCATGAAATTATTCTTAAAGAAATGGAAAAAAAGAAAAAGACTTCTATACCAGGCTGACAGCAACACCCAGCTCGACCAATGAGCTGTTCTACAAGGACTTCTCCCTTATCAACTACTAATATGAGTTTACATTCAAAATGATGGCCTCCAGGACATTACTGCAGTACAGCCCTTAATCTATAGTAACTTTACTTTAATCAGATGGATCTGTCTGTGTCTGAATTTATTACTGAAATCAAATATGCAAATACCCAGCAGAAACAGGCTACAACTTGTAGCTGAAATGCTTGTCAATACGAACTTGTACTGAAGACGCTCTTGAAAATTTTCTTTAATTAAAAATTTCTTTAAAATTTACTTAACTGAAATTTTCTCCTTCTATGATTTGATAAATTTGTATAATGAAGGTTTAGTTCAGAGTTCAGGGTGGCATTATGCTAAGCTAAACTGAGGCTGCGTAATAACCTTAGTGGCCTTTGTGGCCAATAAACTGTATTCCATCTCAACATCATGGCAGTTGTACCCATCATTGTGGCTCACAAGCTGTATCATATGACTTCTTTGCATTTACAGTTTTCACAACTTCTCAGGTTTCCCTTTTTCATAGCAATCTGCCAACAGTTTCTGGTGAGAAGACATCCTGCCAATGCCTCCCATCCATCTGGAAGTAAGACTATGTAGATATGGTTTCCTTTTTGAAACTTCCCTCATTTGTTTACCCTAAGAAAATACTAATCTCACATGTCTGCATGTAAGTCTGCACCAGCCTGTCTCGACAGACAACATCCCTTGAGCACAGTTCTCCGAATCTGTTAACGACATAAACACATTAGCTTCCCTACCATCACAAATCAACAAATCTTCTGCATCCTCATTCGTATCCATTTCCCTACTACCCGTATTTCACTGGATATGTCTGAATGTGTAACACTGAAATTTCAAACTAACCCAGGCTGTGGGTAAGTGAACTGTTATGTACACCTTTATTCTTACTCTTTTCCTGGCCGTAAAATGCTAAATCACTTTCTATCACTTGTGATATATGTCTTAATTCTGCTGGGAACTGCTCTCCATTGGACACAATCTCAACATGAACCCGTGTACTGAAATCAAAACTGTACTGAGCCATCCCTTTACTGCACGATACATTGCTTCCTGCAGTATGGTCACCTCACTCCTTGTGTCACCCAGCTGGTCTGCCAATGCATGGAGCAATCTTCCAATGACCAACTTATTATCGAGTAATCTTAACTGTTCATGTATCTTCCACAGATCGTTATTCCTTATGTTCTTTGTATCACTGGTATACCGAGTTAGCTCCCATACTAACCTCTTACTGCTTAACACTCCTTGCTCTAAACTAGACTATCAAATTGCATGCTGTTTTGCAATGCATTTCATAGAACTTGCCACATGCTGGACTTAACCAAGTGCATAATTTAATTTCCAAACATCTTCCCCATATGCTGTCCCCAACACCGTTTTTAGTAATTTACCTTCTGCATTTAACCTACCTCTTCCTCCAATCTATGGCCTTGGCACAATATCCACCAGCTGGGATAACTATTCTCTTAATTTATCATATGTAAATTTAAACTCATTGTATTCCCCTGGCATTTCTGAAAAAAAAATTTCTTCCTTGAACCTCTTTACACAATTTAAAAAAAAATCATCCATCTCCAAATTTCTTTCCTTGCTTCCCATATCTTTACTGTTGATTTCAATGGCCATCGATGGCTTGTCAGCAAGACAACCAAATGCTTAAATAAGACACAATCGATACTAATGGCTGAACGGTTGGTAAGCATTCTGCTCCACTTTTGGTGAAGTATGACCAACCTAGGACGATTCCCATCATCCAGGATGTCCACACAAATTCACCATCTGAGGAAAGGAACCACCCATAATTTCCCTTCTTCTGAAACAAGTAATGACAAATAGAAACAAGTTATAATTACAACAAAAACCTGACAATAATCTTAAAATAATAAAAGAAATACACACATGGCATAGACATGAAATCTAAATCCACCCAAACAAAACAAAACACACAATGTTTGCATAGGCTAACAAAAATATCAGGAATAAATCTAACACCAGCATCACATTACAAAGAATAAGGCATATCTTGGCTCTTGTGCTGCATAGCTTCTATAGGTTAATTCCTTATGTTTACTACATCATTCCACGTGAGGCTGGTCACCGCTAATTCTAGTGCCGCACTCACAATAGCGTTAAATGGTTCCACCTGACTGAGGTGCATGATAGATGTTTTGGCAGGAAATTTACCCCTATGTTAACTGGTGATATCGTCTCCACGACTTTATACAGTCCATGACATATGGTCAAGAACTGATTTGTCATTCACTTTAGTGTATAGGGTTTAGTGACCAACACCCTTTGCCCTATGTGATTCTGTGGTAGTCTGCCCTTGCACCTCCTTAGATGATCTTAGCGTTCCACAGCCTTTTTGTTAATCTTTTGTACATTTTTCCATACTTCTCATATTCTTCTCAGAAACTTATTCACTGATTCGCTGTTTTGGCGTTATTTAGGACTTAAAACGTCACAGAGGAATGACATCTTCGATCTGTACAGAACGTCAAATGGTGATATGCCTGTTGCTGTATGAACTTTTGTGTTGAATGCACAAACGAGATACGGAGAGCAGTGCACCAGATGTCAAGTAGAAGCTTAACATTTTCAAAATGGTCTTATGAATATGATCTGTCCTACCGTTCATTTAGGGATAGAACAGCCTCATTCATAACTTCTGAGTACACAACACATGTCATAGCTGTTTCGTAAATTCCAAAATGAAATTTGTTCCCTGATCCTTGACAAAGCTATCAGACACTCCAATCTTCAATATGTAATTGTTAACTAATGTCTGTGCCACAGTAATGGCCTGATGGTCTGGAGTTGCTATAATTACTAGAAATTCTAAGAAATGATCGATAATCATAAGTATGTACCTATTTCCTGGAGGTATTCTGTTATATGGTCCACAAATGTGTGGATGTCTCTGGTAACCTTCTCAAAAAGATTTTCTTCTCTCTGCATACATGGTACAAAGTCTCTGACATACTGTTCCATGTCACGCTTCCTATATATCCACCAAAACCGTTCCTCAAAACGTCTGTTTGTAGCTCACCTGTCACCACGACCTGATAACATATGATGCTAAGCCCATTGCAACACTCCTTTTTGAAAAACTGCCAGGACAATGATATATGGACTCTGCACAACGAATCTTAATGCATGATAAAGTGCACGTGGGACTTAAAAGCCTGACAGTCTTCACTCGCTGCCTGTGCTTGTTGCCATTGCAACACTGCCTTGCCCAACACACTCAACTTACCTACTTTGCGACTTAGGGGGAAATGACAGGCTGACGGTGGAAAAAACTATTTTTTAAATATGCAATTCGAATGTATATATATTGAAGAATTATTCCCCAAAATATTATTCACAAACACCAAAAAGTGACGATTCTGTGAGAGGCTTAAGCTGAATGTTCACGGCACACTCGGCGTCAGAGAACCATTGCCCCAAGTCGTTATCGATGCGACCACTCTTATTCATACCGATCTGAGCAAGTCTGATCTTCTGGAGCGTTGTTTGGGCGGTTTCACTCAAAATGTGTACGAAATTTTAAATATCCTCATTTGGAGATACGCTCCAAAACTAACATTCAGCCGAAGCGAAATTGTCAACATTGCTTCAAATTTGGCTGTGTCTATTCATTGTAGACCGTACTGCATTAAAACATGTAGAGAGTGCCCTTCAAGTCAAAATAGTCATTCAAAAGCGTTATGAGACGCCAGCGACTATGTGCTCAGCAGCAAAAGTGCTTCAAGGTCGAAAATAGGGGCGTATCAGGTCGAAGTAGCCAAAGCGGCCATCTACTAGCCGAAGCGATACTTATTATGGACCATGAATCTATGCTACTCCGTAAGTTTCAAGCTCTGCCCCTTTTTTATATGATAAATGCTTGTCAAACTTTAAACGCGCGTTTCTCAAAACCATGTTTTTCGAAATGATTGTGGTCGCTCAAGCTACAATTTTCACCTAGTTTTAATGATTTTTGGTCTCTCTTGACTCTAAATGAATTTCCTTCAGTTCATTGTAGCCCATTTCTTCTTTATGTTCATACGGAGTATTTTTGAGCCAAAAGACAGGATTCCAAAAAATTGCTATGTTTTTCAAATATTTATAATTTCGCCAATTTTTTTTCCTTACAAACCTCTATGACGAACTCGAATTACATCCGTAAGGATCGAGGTAGTGTGTTAATTTCATGTTTTAGATAACCATAACCGTAGTTACAAAGATAACCATCGATCTAACTCAGAGCTGCTTTGGGAAAATCCCAACTGAACAGTTATGATAATATTTTTCAATAAAAATACGAACAAAAACTTTAGTGTATGCTTTATTCATTGCAGCAAACGCCATCTGCCTATTACATTCCACTACGAGGAAAAAAATCTTGGATTTAAGCCTTCACCCTGTCGTTCCCCCTTATGTGTTTCGTATTTGTGTGTTCTCTACCTGGCTTACGGACAACCTCGTAATCAAACTCAAGATCTGGACAGCCCAATGAGTTAGACGTCTGGATGAGACTTTTAGACCAAACAGTCATTTCAGTGATGCATGAACAGTCACAACTTTAAATTTTATGCCATACAATTAACATGGGAAATATGTAATATCGTATATGACCGCTAACATTTCCTTTTCAGTTGTTGAGTAGTTACATTCCGTCTTATTTCACTCCTGCCCATCGATCACCAGACCCAAAATAAAACAACCGTATAATTTGAAGCGTCACAAGAGAGGATTAACTCTTTTTCAAAATCTGGAAAACCCATATAAAGTCGAAAATCAATTCCGCCTTAAATTTCTCTGACGCTAATTCACACTCTTGTTTCCTGTGAAACTTTCCACACCTTTTCTGTAATCTGTTCGATGGTTCGGTTATTTTTGCGAAATCCTTCACGAATTTCCTGTAGTAGTTGCACATACTGGCAACTGATTGTGTCTGTTTGGTCGTCGGTGTTGCTGGAAATTTTCGAATGGCTTCTGTAAGATGAGGAACAATCTGCCCACTACACTCACCAATTGCATGTCCCACATGCTCAACTCGAGTTTGAGGAAAATGACATTTGACCATGCTCAGCGTCAAATGTGCTACGTCCTCTGAATATATTATTTTGCCCTCTATGTGGTCCATACAGGGATTCGACTTTAACCATATTAGAAGACCAACTAAGAAAGCAGGCGCATTAATTAAACCAAATAGCATCAAATTACATTGATAATGTCTGTACGGTGTGGTAAACACTTCCTTTGGCCTATCCTGAAGTGTTACTCCTTACTGATGAAAATTAGTTCTAGGATCCATTTTAGTAAAGTATCGACACTGAGCCAAAGTATGCAAGGTTTCCGCAATATTAGGGGTAGGATAAGTATCTGCAATGGTCTGTGCATTCAGAAACCTATAATCACTACAAAACTTATATTTCTTCATTCTATACAGTGATTTCTTAGGATCAAATATTTGGCATTCCTGGAACTGCAGTAAGTTCGATGATGCCATGTCATAGTTGCTGTTCAATGAATGGCTGTGGTTGTCCCACTATTCGATAATGTTCCTCTATCGGTATATGGTGCTGAGTTACCATAGTTGCTGGTAACCTCTCACCTTCATAAAACACGTCCCTAATCTTAAATAATAAATACTGCTCTTCAAGTGAATCAATTCCTTGCGTAACGCTGTTACGTCGATGGTTGGCTTATGGCCTCTGTCCAGACTCGCCCTTTTGAAGTTTTGTTACTATAATACTCCAGAGTGACTGTAACTATACCTTTTAACACGCGTGCCAAAGTTATCAATGCTACCTAGAAGCATATATTCTCGTTTACATTACTCACACTTGCTATTATTCTATGTGCAAGTGTGTGAACCATCCAATTCTCTATTACCTGACAGTGGCTTAACTATGTGCAAAGTCCCATAATCCTAACTGGTACCAACTGAAACCCACAGTACCTTTCCAATACCTGCCAGTATTTTATTCAGCAGGTCAATTTTTGGCAAATTCGTCTGCAGTTTAGCTGGCATCACCTTGATGACAGGTGAGCTTTGCAACATGACTGTTTGCAATTGTGAAACACAGTTTCACTGAACTGAACCAAGAGTTGCCAATGATCAATCCCTGCTCAATGTTTGTCGAGAAAATCTAGTCCGAGAATCATTGAATATCCATCACCCACATAAGGCAGAACTTCTACACGCTCTGTAACCTTAGTTTCCCCAAAGGTAAACCCAAGTACTGTCGTACCCAACGGCTCAACACCTCTATCGCTATCCCCACATGGCTTATATCAAAGAGGTCTCGCCAAGTACAGACTAATAATGCACTCCATACACTTTAGGGTCTACAAGAAACCTCTGCCCCACGCCTCTCACTAAGCCAACGAGGCAGCATTCTGCCTGTGCAGAAACTTGAGCAGTGTTATGGTCTAGTGAGGTGCTTTATGACGGTCTAAGCAATACTGTTTGAGGTTAACAGATGCTTCTCCAGATTATGTTTACAATTCTTCTTCTGCTGAACATCATATGAATAACACGTTGTTTGCTTACACTGTTTCTGCATGTGGCCTTTACGCCCACGCCTATAGTATTTGACCTCAGAAGGAAATAAACACTGATCGATATGCTACTTTGAGGCAAAATCTATTTCTTCCTATTGAGCCGTTTTTAAATCATCTGGCTTCTCAATGCGAACTCTTCATAATCAAATGTAAACAAAGTTAGACTCACCACACTGAAGTGGAATGAGCCAATACGGATGAACTGGCGGTATTTCAAGTACCACTGCTCATACGTAATTTACAAAGATACCCAGCCTTACTGCTCGCTACCAGACACAGTGTTTCGTTGTCAAGAATGACCCAAAAATCACTTCTCCCACCAGGCAGTAGCGTTTGGATCCTGGACGAACAGTTACCGATACAATTTGTGTCATGAAGTGTAACGATCAATTGCTGATAAAAGCTGTAATGACCTGCCCCATTCCAGGCCACCTACAAATCAGGATTGGCATTTTAAATGGTGGGAAAGAGGGCAAATACACGCCAGGGCGTACCATCAAACAGTGGTAGTATTAACAGGTGTACATTCGCCTTATATAGCACTCCGACCATCTCCATGGGCGCATTGTGTGCTTACAAGTACAGCTGATCACAGAATAAGTTGATGCAATCCACCAATGACGCCCATTATTCTGTGTCATGGGCTGCATCTGCTGTGATGCCAAGCAGCCAACCAACAGGTGACACTACGCATTCCACCAGCTGTGAAGAACAAGTATGGCCCACCCCGCTCTGGATGATGATGATGATGATTGGCTTGTCGGGCACTGAACTGCGCGGTTATCAACGCCCAAACAATTTCCCAGCCGTTGCTCAGTACAGACTCGCCACTTTCATGAATGATGATGAAATGGTGAGGACAACACAAACACCCAGTCATCTCGAGGTAGATGACAATCTCTGACCCCCGCAGGTTTGGAGTTAGCGTATTTGTTTGAAGAACTTTGAAGCGTAATAAATTCCTGAGACTTTTCTTCAACCTCTAAAGACTGACAAGAATTGATCCATCTAACTTTTGAGACGGTAGTTTAGAAGGTCTGGGCGGAGAGATGAAAGAGGCGCACTCCAAAGCAATTGCTGGGGAACGAATTAAGAAACCAGAACTGGGTTTCCGAAATGAGACAGGCCGAGTAGCATCCATGACAAGGGAATCCTTTACAGATGAATTTGAATAGTTAAGTCAATCGAAAATAAGTAAATCTTATTTCAACATACCAAGCGCAGTTCCCTAGAAACTGAATAAGTGGTTATTTCTATCCGTTGCAGATGTACATGAGGAAATATTCTGTTAAGTGGAATTACGATTAAGAGAATGTTATGGTGGTAAAGGCAGGACAGATGAGATGTGTATAGAGAGCGAAACGAAGTCTTAAGAAAAAATGGGTGGAGGCTTAAAATAAAAAAAAGCAGTATCGTGCTTCCTTTGAGATCAAAGTCAACTTCCTTGCGCGTCCGTTGTAATCGTATTTCTTGTGGTATAAATGACTCTGAGCACTATGGGACCTAACATCTGAAGTCATCAGTCCCCAGAACTACTTAAACCTAACTAACCTAAGGACACCACACACATCCATGCCAGAGGCAGGATTCGAACCAGCGACCGTGGCGGTCGCGCGTTTCCAAACTAGAGCGCCTAGAACCGCTCGGCTACCCATGCCGACTCTGTGGAAGAGGAGGAAATTTGTTGGAAATTTTATGCAATATTTCCGATAAAATAACTTTTTCTGTAATAGTTTTAAAAAATGTGATGACGGTGCGAGTCTGACAGCTACGTGATGCTTGTTTCTGCCCCAGAATTAAGAACATGGGCAGTGCATGCAGGGCCGGACCCCTGCGTCGTCGGCCAGGCCTTCTTCCGGCCCATCGACTACGCTCAGCGGGTTGTCGGCCCCTGGCCCGCAGGCGCAGCTCCGAAGACTTCACGCATCGCGTTTTTGGATAGGTGCTTGTTACAAACGTTCTGTTTACAGGCTTAACGCTGTCAGGGGCCGCTAGGAACCATTGTCATCATAACAGGCAGCCTCGCAGCGATAGCGGCGGAGCTGCTGCCAGAGACTAGCTTGCCTCCACCGGTCACGTGTGCATCAAGAGGCCGTGGTTATTCCTCTGCCGCGGCGCGACCTCCAGCAGCCGGTTCGTCGCAGCTCCGCTCCAGTCTGCTCGCGCCGACATCCTATGGTGTCTCATCCGTGGGAGCTCCTACCGAGTCTGAACGACACCGAATGAATGCTAAGCCGCCAAGCAGCTACCACACATCTTTCGGTGGATTCACAAGGAGAACGCGAAAGTGCCATAAACTGAATTCCCAGTAACTTTGCCCTGTGGAAGAGGGATCAAAATAAGCGAACACGCGTCTGGGCTTACCCGTAGATATTCTGCCTTTACTGAGAAAACGCTGATCAATGTTTTTTAATTATTTATGCTCCTTTTAGCGAGTAACTAGTACGATCGAAGCGTTGGCATATTGGCCGGCTTCGCAGCTTCACCCTTTTGCGGCCCGTGTCGAAACCCGATCCTCTGTTTTGTAGCCTTTAAATCGGCCGCGGTCCGGTAGTATACGTCGGACCCGGGTGTCGCCACTATCAGTGATTGCAGACCGAGCGCCGCCACACGGCAGGTCTAGTCTAGAGACACTCCCTAGCACTCCCCCCAGTTGTACAGCCGACTTTGCTAGCATTGGTTGAATCTAACAAGGCGCCATATTCAGTAATTAGTATTAATTCTCAACAGATAATATTGTGAATCATGTACATTCAAGAGCGACGTTCATCATTAATGGACTGAAGTTAAGTATCAAAGTAATTACGTCCGCTTTCTGAAATCTCATTACTTATCATGTTCCAGACCTCACGTCAGTATAGTTCTTCCCTCCTCACGCCCACCTGCGTGAGCTAAAACGCGTGCATTTCGGCCTCCACTAGTAACACTGTGTTGGCTCTTCTGCTGACACTACAACTACTACACGAATAATTTCCATTGCATACTGAAATTACGTCGTCCTCGTCCGCGTACAGACTGTGTGCCTGGTGAATGTATTTAAGAAATAAATGGATGGAAAAATTATTTGAAATTGTTTTCGGTGAAATTTCTGTAATGTATCTTGATTCATAATCGATTGCAATTGCGAAATTTTTGCGAGCGCGTGAAATCTAGAGCAACGTTAACGATGTTGCCCTCCCGAGCAAGATTTATACGAAGAAACGTAGCTGTGACAAACGTGCCTTCGCGGGATGCTCGCCTTGTTCCGAATCTCCATGTTTCGATCGGGTCTGTGATCTGTCTCATTCAGAGGAATGCACCAAATCTTCCTGAAGAAAAAACATGAGAATAGAACACAATAATGAAAGATATGACAGTTCATAAAACCCTGAAAATTTCTTACACATATGTGATAAATGCATGACACTTCTCGTTAAACCCAGTTGTTATTTGACAATTAATGCAACTTCCTTGTAGGCCCTAACTTGATTAACATTCATGTAGTAACATTTTATAAACATTGGTCGACAAAACTTAAAAATCACATAAATAAACCCATTAACTGGATTTCGAACACGGGACGCACAAGTGGGAGGCCGCCATGCTAGGCACTGCGTCACCAGTGGGGCTGAACTTATCGCGCGCAGACAGGCCCCTAATTTGCGTCGAAAAATTTTTTCTCAGGAACGGTGGAGTATCTATGGATAAGCCGAGACATGTGCTCGTATTTTTGTGTGTGTGTGTGTGTGTGTGTGTGTGTGTGTGTGTGTGTGTGTGTGTGTGTGTTCTTCCACTGAGAGAAGTTTCTGGAAAGTCGGGCTATGGAACTTTGCGAGTTCTCGTCAAAGCTACTGTGTATAGTGCTGCGACGATTATTGGACCGACGTATCTTTGGATTCTGATTTCTACTTACCGCTTATCAAGGAAGATTATTGCCGTTACCATTGTCTTATGTGGGATTAACGCTTCTGTCTCAATTCTGCAATAAACATATTATCGAGCTATGAGTGGAATAATCAATCTTAATATCGCTGTTCACTGTCATCGTACCGGAACACGCTTTTTCAACTTCATTGTTCGTTACGAAAGGGATCTCCAAAGCTATGCAGGGCTAGATCGCTGTTCCTGACTTTATATCACCTCCGGCTGCCTCTTACCTGTAATCTTATTCTGTGCCGTCTTATATCAGATTCAGTAAGACGAGTTAACTGTCCAGTATTCACTTATAGTCTGTGCTATAGTATGATCGGTTTCAGAGAGCCGATACAGTGAAAGTTCTCAGTGTTGTAGGTAATCAGTTGTCAGCATCATACTATTGTTCATGTGGTACGATATCGAGAAGTGTTTTTGTCAAACAAAGCAAATTATTTCTCATTTAATTTTGGGCGGAAAAAGATATGTGCACACGAGAAGGGCTTTGATCCAGAGTGCCTGGTGCATATGTCTTATCGGCTCCCCTTCCTCCTGTAATGAAGACTCACAGCGACAAGCAGAAAATAAATGAAACACTTGTCGTTGCTATTTCAGATATATATTTAAAAAAATTAATATATTTTGTGGAAAAATGGGACACGGGCAGTCTTTGCCAGGGATTGAAAATGAATCATTAAAATCTGTAGGCATGTGTTACTCGATCACAATATTATTGTTACGTCTGGGAGTGAGAGCGCTCTTGTTGGCTTGTCATGACTTTTTATCGTGACGTTGATGACTATGTATTTAAAGGGACTAGGCTACTGGGTCATCAGTCCCTTAGTTTCGCGAGAGAAAAACTTCGAAAGGTAAAAACCGATAGTAGAGGGGAATTCGCTGTCCCAACTATACAGGGTGAGTCACCTAACATTACCGCTGGATATATTTCGTAAACCACATCAAATACTGACGATTCGATTCCACAGACCGAACGTGAGGAGAGGGGCTAGTGTAATTGGTTACTGCAAACCATAAAAAATTGCACGGAAGTATGTTTCTTTAACACAATCCTACGTTTTTTAAAAAAGGAACCCCGTTAGTTTTGTTAGCACATCTGAACATATAAGCAAATACGTAATCAGTGCCGTTTGTTGCATTGTAAAATGTTAATTACATCCAGAGATGTTGTAACCTAAAGTTAACGCTTGAGTGCCACTCTTCCGCTGTTCGATCGTGTGTATCAGAGCGCACCGAATTACGTATGGATCCAAAGGGAACGGTGATGGACCTTAGGTACAGAGGAGACTGGAACAGCACATTACGTCCACATGCTAACACATTTTTATTCGTCTTTTTCACTGACGCACTTGTACATTACCATGAGGGGTGAGGTATACTTTCGACAGGCGTTTCATAGGACGTGGAGGACGCATAAATTGGCCAGCCCGTTCTCCTGATCTTACACCTCTGGACGTCTTTCTGTGTGGTACGTTAAAGGAGAATGTGTACCGTGATGTGCCTACAACCCCAGAGGATATGAAACAACGTATTGTGGCAGCCTGCGGCGACATTACACCAGACGTACTGCGGCGTGTACGACATTCATTACGCCAGAGATTGCAATTGTGTGCAGCAAATGATGGCCACCACATTGAACATCTATTGGCCTGACATGTCGGGACACACTCTATTCCACTCCGTAATTGAAAACGGAAACCACGTGTGTACGTGTACCTCACCCCTCATGGTAATGTACATGAACGTCAGTGAAAAAGACCAATAAAAAGGTGTTAGCATGTGGACGTAATGTGCTGTTCCAGCCTCCTCTGTACCTAAGGTCCATCACCGTTCCCTTTGGATCCCTACGTACTTCGGTGCTCTCCGATACACACGATCGAACAGCGGAGGAGTGGTACTCAAGCGTCAACTTTAGGTTACAATATCTCCGGATGTTATTAACATTTTGCAATGCAACAAACGGCACTGATTACGTATTTGCTTATATGTTCAGATGTGCTTACAAAACTAACGGCGTTCCATTTAAAAAAGAAAACGTAGGTTTGTGTTGAAAAACATACATCCGAGCATTTTTTACGGTTTGTATTAAACAACTACACTAGCCCCTCTCCTCACGTTCGGTCTCTGGAATCGATTCGTCAGTATTTGATGTGGCTTACGAAATATATCCAGCGGTAACGTGAGGTGACTCACCCTGTATAAGTAAGTCGAAGTGTTAAAGAAAGAAGGCGTGACAGTAGTTGTAACACGATAGGGAGAAGAAGACTGAGGTGACTCAGGCAGTATCTAGCACAAGAGGGAATGATGGCACAACAAGGTAAGGGGAGAAGGAAGGAACCAGCGGTTGGATGGGCGGTACCACGGAGAGCCTCTCCTCCCCACAACCACCCCTAACACAAATTGGAGGTGTATTATACAGGGTGAGTCACTAATTAATGCCACCGGTATTAATTCCGAAAGTATGATAGCAGTTGAAAAGTTTGTGGGACAAGAGTTGCATGGGACAACTGGGGCCATAATATGACGTTCGGTTTTTGTTGCTGGGTGGAGTCGCTTCAGATATATGAAGTTCCCTTTTTTTTAAAAATGGGATGCTATAGCTTGGTACTTATTTTCTGATCGCAGCTACCGAGACGAATCCAGTGATGTGTAACAGTAAGGCCTTTGAAGGTCAACAAAGGTGACAAAAGTGGCATGAACGTCCATTTACAGAAGGTGTTCGAAGTAATAACCACTGGTATCAAAGCAGTGCTGCAGTCTTCTTATCATGGATTGAGTGGTGTTCCTTATTACTTCGGCACTTATCGAAGCACATTCTCTGACAATTTTATCTCGCTTATCTTCAGCTGTAGTAGGAAGGTCTTTGTAAACAATTTCTTCCGAATCCTCACAAGAAAAAATCCAGAGGTGTGAAGTCTCGTGAACGAGACGGAAACGATGCATCTTCTCTACGTCCAATCCAACGATTTGGGAATTGTCTCTGCAACTGATTTCTAGCCATCAGCGAAAAATGTGCCCGACTCCCATCTTTTTGATACCACATTCCGTTCCTTGTTCTTGAACGTACTTCAATAACCGACCTAATGGTTCTTGCAGGAATGTGGTGTACTTCCTACCACTGAGATTTGCTTCGATGAAATAGGGGGCTACAATTCTGTCCTCCTTAATCCCACACCGTACATACACCAAAACGTGGTGTTTGGTGTACAACTTGCTGCAGCCAACATCGATTTTTAGTTGTCCAATAAAGCATGTTATGCAAATTAACATTTACATGGTTCGTGAATATACTTTCGTCACCAAATAAAATCAAATTGATAATACGCGTAATGGCAACGAAGACTGAGGCATCAAAGACCGACCATTTATGTTGTTTAATTTTTCTCCTTTTCTAACCGTGGTAGGGGCCAGCATATGCAAGTTTTTTTCTTATTTCCAGAAAAACTTCTGTAACAAAATCGAAAGAAAACCTTTACACATCAAGTCCTCTTGGTAGGTAGACTCAGAAAGTTGTGTTAATGGTCATAGATCTCGGCTTTCTGACTGCCAAGCTGCTTCACAATACAAGAGTCTCTGAAGAAGTTCGAATCGATCGTCAATAATACGAATTTCAATATTGTTCTTCACTTAAGACTCACATGCCAGGGTGATAAGTATGAGGGACATGAACCTCTTGATTACTATAGGGCGTCTGTGCTAAATTTACACACTAGCAATTTGGAACACTCTGAAGACACGTATTGCTAACAGCTGCTCTGGCAATTTACTTTTTCTCTGGGTAGCTTCAAATATGGGCAATTTTGTCACCTTAAGTCCAACTGAATACACTCCTGGAAATTGAAATAAGAACACCGTGAATTCATTGTCCCAGGAAGGGGAAACTTTATTGACACATTCCTGGGGTCAGATACATCACATGATCACACTGACAGAACCACAGACACATAGACACAGGCAACAGAGCATGCACAATGTCGGCACTAGTACAGTGTATATCCACCTTTCACAGCAATGCAGGCTGCTATTCTCCCATGGAGACGATCGTGGAGATGCTGGATGTAGTCCTGTGGAACGGCTTGCCATGCCATTTCCACCTAGCGCCTCAGTTGGACCAGCGTTCGTGCTGGGCGTGCAGACCGCGTGAGACGACGCTTCATCCAGTCCCAAACATGCTCAATGGGGGACAGATCCGGATATCTTGCTGGCCAGGGTAGTTGACTTACACCTTCTAGAGCACGTTGGGTGGCACGGGATACATGCGGACGTGCATTGTCCTGTTGGAACAGCAAGTTCCCTTGCCGATCTAGGAATGGTAGAACGATGGGTTCGACGACGGTTTGGATGTACCGTGCACTATTCAGTGTCCCCTCGACGATCACCAGAGGTGTACGGCCAGTGTAGGAGATCGCTCTCCACACCATGATGCCGGGTGTTGTCCCTGTGTGCCTCGGTCATATGCAGTCCTGATTGTGGCGCTTACCTGCACGGCGCCAAACACGCATACGACCATCATTGGCACCAAGGCAGAAGCGACTCTCATCGCTGAAGACGACACGTCTCCATTCGTCCCTCCATTCACTCCTGTCGCGACACCACTGGAGGCGGGCTGCACGATGTTGGGGCGTGAGCGGAAGACGACCTAACGGTGTGCGGGACCGTAGCCCAGCCTCATGGAGACGGTTGCGAATGGTCCTCGCCGATAACCCAGGAGCAACAGTGTCCCTAATGTGCTGGGAAGTGGCGGTGCGGTCCCCTACGGCACTGCATAGGATCCTACGGTCTTGGCGGGCATCCGTGCGTCGCTGCGGTCCGGTCCCAGGTCGACGGGCACGTGCACCTTCCGCCGACCACTGGCGACAACATCGATGTACTGTGGAGACCTCACGCCCCACGTGTCGAGCAATTCGGCGGTACGTCCACCCGGCCTCCCGCATGCCCACTATACCTCCTCGCTCAAAGTCCGTCAACTGCACATACGGTTCACGTCCACGCTGTCGCGGCATGCTACCAGTGTTAAAGACTGCGATGGAGCTCCGTATGCCACGGCAAACTGGCTGACAGTGACGGCGGCGGTGCACAAATGCTGCGCAGCTATCGCCATTCGACGGCCAACACCGCGGTTCCTGGTGTGTCCGCTGTGCCGTGCGTGTGATCATTGCTTGTACAGCCCTCTCGCAGTGTCCGGAGCAAGTATGGTGGGTCTGACACACCGGTGTCAATGTGTTCTTTTTTCCATTTCCAGGAGTGTATTTTAAATGTCACTTTTGAACGGCGTTCACTTCTCCATTAATTAGTCCGTGGACCTTAAAACAAGCAGTTCGCCTGAGTAGGTATAGAGTAGGTTCTGAAAGTTATTGACACAATGTTTCGCATCCATTTACGGTAGGGAATCAAAGAAAGAAACCAAACACATTACATTGCATTTACTCTCTGTGACTTAACTAAATCATATGAATCCATGACAAAAATAAATTATTTGAAGAATCTCCTGTGAAAGAAAAAGAACAGGATGTGACGCTTTAATTATAGTGCACTGGATCAGAAACAATGAAATTAATTCTGTGAAACATTTATGTACTGCATACTAGTGGAATAAAATACTCAAATATAAACGATTTTGTGCCTCCGTTGCTATCGAGTGTGAAATACAAATCGTGGACAGCTTTTATGGGTCACCACTCAACAACATTAAAGCATGTTACACCATCGAGAGTGAGGAGTGGAGCAGACGTTGTCAGTAGAAGGCGAGTCAGTGCAATTCTTTAGCGCCTGCTGGTAGGCAGTAAACGGGTCCTAGAGAACTCAGACGTATTCGGTTTTCAGAGGCAGAAGATCGGCCAAGAAATCTATCACTAAAATATTATTGAACCAAACTGTTATTACCAGTGAGACAGAAAGCGAAATATATTTTATATTCGCCTGAATTACACTCATAGCTTCAGCACCGAGAGGAAAGGGGGCCATAGAATTTGACGGCATGTGCTTTCGGTTGCCAGACGTCGTCTTAGCTAGTCTCACGTTTTACCCCAGGACTACAGTCGTAGTCAAGAGTGACGTACTCTGACCGCAGTCAAGATTTCCTCCGGCAAGTACTGCAGTCTACAATGTTGCCAGATCGGGCATATTGCCAGACATAGAATTCTGAGGGGAGCACGACTATTGTCCACCTTAAGTGAACGACTCAGCTGTTAATTTTTTTGTCTAAGACTGCATCTACAACACATATTGCGCGCTGAAGACTCAGAAGAATTAAAAACAAAGTTATTTTATGAGAGCAACGTTAACTACAGCGTTTTCATAGTATTGTATACATGTGTGTAAACGCCTTCGAATGCCCACTCAAGGAAGACAAGGATAAGCAGTCTACCTTCGATATCATAAATGTGCCTCAGTTTGTGGATGAACTCAGTCTAAGGTTTATAATCATTCTGAATATTAAGCACTACTGTACCCATTGGTGCTAAACTCGTTTTCAACCAATGATTCCCACAGCTACAGGAACACTAGTTGTGATATCTCCTAGACAACATACTTCAGCAGTGCTATCACACGAAAAGATCAACCTGACACAAACTGTTTTACAACCTTTGTACCTGGATAAAGAGCTTCTCCTATTTGAGATATCTGTGAACGTTGCTGCATAAGACGATTTAAGAAGAAACTAAAGTCCTTCAGCTACGACAATGCTTAAAGAAATCGTCTTAACAGCAGTATATCGTGGTTTGTGAATCGTTTACCGGCCGTACTCTGCCGTATTTCGCTGGCTGGAAGGCAAAATGCTTACTGACAAATTTCGCAGAACGGAAAGGGGGACGAGATTTCTCGCACTGGAAGGTCTTGTTTTATTTAAATGATTACAAAATCAGGTAAAACGAACAGTGAGGTTGTCAGTATAAGCACATTACTGTTGCCAGTATGATGATTCACTGACAGTGCCTGTAAATTCTACAATCCGTATGTATTGCATACACACATAAATCACTGTTACAGTGCACTTATGGAGCACAGTGAGTGAATTGCGTATTTTCCAGTGAGCAAGAGCACTGGCGAACAGTCTTCGATACATTAGGTTACTTAAACTGGTGTCACTGAGCTAGAATTTATGGTCAGCGACCAAGTGTAAGGTCAATGGGTCGAATGCGGTTTTTGCAACTGTGAAAAGCTTTCCTACATTATAGAAGCGAATGTTAAATTTGGACTAATATTGCGAAAATTTTGAACTTGGATGGCTTAGAATGAAAATCTGTCTGTTTACTGCAAAGGAAAACAATTGACTTTCTAAAACATTCTGTCATACACAAATCATATGGAAGAACTGACAGCGACGTGTATCGACAGCAGTAAAATCCCTTGGCTTTTGGTTTGGCAGTATTCGAGAGCCATTTCTAGGCGCAAGTAAATGATGAATGGCAGCGCGTTTTTGTTATCAAATAACGTCTTCACCAATTACGTTAATTTTAATGTAATCTACGAGTATTTGCTGATGTTTGATATTACCATGAAAAGGATTCCGTAGACAGGGAAAGAACCTGTTCTTGGGAAACTACTTCTATAAAGACCAAAATGCATTACATGATCTTCAAGCACATGTATTACAGCAGAGGTATGAAGAAAAAGATAGTAATAATGACGGTAATAGTCGAATTATGCGGTAACTTCACAATTCACAGTGGATTTTCTCAAACTAAGAAATTTGCTGAATTAGTGAAAATTTCAAAATGGCTGCACATCGAGGCTATGATGCCTAGAAGATTCTTTACATCCTGCTAACATGAGAATAGCATAATCTCCGCGTCAGACGCTTGCTTGTACTTAACCATTTAATACTCACATTTTTTCCGCCGTCACTAATTTTGTAAGCTAAGCATATCATCCGTTACACCGAGCGAGGTTTCGCAGTGGTGGATTCGCATTCGGGAGGACGACGGTTCAATCCCGCGTCCGGCCATCCTGATCTAGGTTTTCCGTGATTTCCCTAAATCGCTTCAGGTAAATGCCGGGATGGTTCCTTTGAAAGGGCACGGTCGATTTCCTTCCCCATCCTTCCCCCACCCGAGCTTGCGCTCCGTCTCTAACGTCTCGACGAGACGATAAACACTAATCTCCTCATCCGTTACAACACACTCCTGGGGCTGGGAAATGTGGCAACAATGGTCTGGCGGAACTAACTGTCACAGGTGCGATGCGTGGGTTCAGGCATTTACTTTTAAGAGGAACAAACAGATTTACCTCTGCTAACCTCAAGAGAAAGTCGTTCTAATCCAGAATCCGCATTAAACATCACGTTCCTTCATTACCAACTGGGCAGAGCCGGCTTACGTTGGGAAATGACATAGGTGGAAGTCATGGTAAACAAATACTGTCGCCAATAAACATACTTACATTATAAAATTTTATTTTATTTGATGAACCGATAGCCATTTGAAGGAACAGGGCTCTTATTTTACTTGTACTTGATTGAACTACAGACGCTGAAAAATTTGGTGCTGGACTGTGATCTCTTTGGATGATCTGTATCTCTCAAAACAGTGTAGTTCAATAATTTCGTTCCTTTTCCCAAGATTGCAATATTCTCTAGTTCTCCTCCAAAGGTGAGTATGTGGCTCCGAATCCTGATCCAGTACAAAAATATTCATAATTTCATTTCAAGCCCTATCACGTGCACACCGGCCTGCTAGTGAAAATTATCGTACATTTTTAATGTCTGTCCATGTGTTGCCAACAATCGCAATAGGTGTCGTTATTTATGCTCAAACACGCACACATCTTACTGTTGGCGAGTAAGCAATTGATATTTAAGCTATATTCATGGATGATGAAGAACGGTAGGTGTGGAGTTTGATTGTCGCTCAGGCACAAAAATTTGTATCCTTATTTCAGATTCAATCACCTAGCAGCTGGTAAGAAAAATCGATACGTAACATTTGATTTTACTTAGTTAACAATCCGATTACGTATTGGGTTCGTATCTCCATCACAGAGCTTCACATCATGCGCTTCGTCTTTAAATGCATGCACGCTTTGTTACTACTGAATGGAGGAATTTCAGACATCTCTCGTGTTTAGTTAACAGGGGCGAAAACCACTACAACCACAACAGGGAGCCAGTGTGTCAGAATTCTCATCCAGTGTGGCGCAACAGTGTTACGATAGAAAAATGAGACACACAAGAGGATTTGGTGGTCTGTTGGACTGATGGTCAGGGTTCGATTCCAACTTCTGCCGATGAGTTTTTACACGGAGAGACAGATTCTGTTCTGTTCTGGCTACGCCAAGTGAGGAAGATATAATGTAATTGTGGTCTGAAATTCACATTAAACATGATATTCCATCTCTACCAAGTATACGTTAGGTTGAACCACAATAAAGTCAAGAGTGGCGACATGTATAAACTCACCGGTAACCTTTCTTATACTAGTTATTTATTTCTAGTTACGAAACAAAAGCTATGTAGGGTCACAGGACACTTATTCTATCTCGTATTTGAGCTTCTGTATGTCGATAAAATTGGTTCTGAACTAGGATGCAACTCAGACCGCCTTTAACGTGGAATTTGTTTCCTTCGTTACAATACCGCTCGACTACAATTTTTTGTTTGTTCAAAACTGCAGATTCCTCAACATCTCCACATATTGCGCGTGAATGGGTATGAATCCTGGCCTGGCACTAAAGATTTATCAAGCTCTAGCATGAGAACACCTATCTTCTGGTGAATAATGATTTTGATTTTTAAGTTAGTTTCGTTCGTTGTAAATACTAACGATATCTGACGTTTTTGACACCCAGTGAGACACAGAACTATTTGCGAGATAACTGTAAGTTCAAGGAAGTTATTCCGAGCTGCTGGTGGAGAAAATTTCGGTAGGTGACCTCCGTGTGTAGTCAACAACGATATGTGTGGGGTTAGATTCCTAGTCAGCACTGAACTCTTCACCATATTTCTAGTACAAACATGTTCACATGTCGCTACTGGTGTAACAAACCTGTATTTAATGTTCGTTTTCTCTGGAATATAAGAGCAATAGGGCCGGGTTGCAGTGCTAGGAAGGAAAATATTAATGTTTCGTCTCGTCATTTAAGTTAAAATATATAGCTACTGACGAGAAAATCCGATATCTCACAGTTGATTGTGCTTTGATAACAAATCGATTAAGTTCTGGGTTCGAATCCCTGTACAACACAATGCTTTACTTCACAGCATTTCAATTAAGTTACTTGTGAAGAAGCAATATAACATCTTCCGTAGTTTATTAACAGGAAGAATAGATGTTGGGTAGGAATTCGCGTTCGTTAAAAATGTTTACGTTATGTAATTTAAAGTTGATATTTGCTACCTCATACTGTCTAAAATCGAGGTATATCACTCTGTATGCCAAGTTAGGAATGACTGCTAGTTTCTGTCAGTCACGAAATCTTTGCTTTGTCTGCATGACCTGGGTATGAATCCATATGCAGAACGAGACGGTTCGTCGTGTCATTTGAAGTTCATATATATATTCTCAACTAGCTGCTTGTGAATAACATAAATTTTTAATTTCATTTTGTTTTAAATAATAAGTACGGTATGTTAGTTTGAAGAGGAAATCATGAATACGACGAACTTTCTATGGGTATTACCTATCTGGCGTAATAATGAGTGTGTTAATATTTCAGGTATGTCATTTATTGTAATAAATGTGAGCTTGCAAGCCTTAAGGACAGTTGCATGCGAATCAGGCGAAATGCAATTCAGGTCGCTCGGATACTTTTGAGCACGACTGTACATTAACTAGCGTTTGGCTTACTTGAAAAAAGAATGAAAGACCTGATTCAACCTGTACATGGAAAGATGTAGTATGTACTCATGCAACTCATGCAACATCCCAATGTATCTATTATTACAAGTTGAAATTCAACTCAATATGAAATGACCTTTTTATTTATGAGATATATTCATGTGATGAAAGAATGTTAACATACAATTAAACTTAATTGCTGGTGCCTGCTTCACCGTACAAGATTAATAGAATTAACATAAAATATCTAACCTTATAGCTTGTGGGCAATAAATAGTTGGCAAACTGAGCGTACTTTACAGGTACATGCACGCAATTCGACATTCACAGTAGGACTACACAGAGAGCGGAAAAGAACGACAAGAATAGAAACCTACACCATAAACACTCACAGTAGGGGAAGAGGACATGCTCTCACGGCCAGACGCATCAATAATGCAACCTTTAAAATTCACAAATTAAAATTAAATATTGAGGCACAGCGTCAGAGAGAATTTCGACTAGTATAGCGAATCAACTGGACAGCCGTGCAGGGTTCAGCCGAAAGGACGACAGAGAAACCACGCGGCTGAACAGGTTGGCGCGCAGACAGATGCGAGAAACTCCAATTACAAAAACGTTATCGGTACCGACAAGGAATCCGAAGCTTAAGGAAACACGGGATACAGAAATATGTCGCGGGCTCAAGCAATCACTAGCCACAACCGTTGCAGGGTTACTGGAAACATTTACAAAAGAAATGAAAACAAAATTACAATTGATTAGAGCTTATTCATATAAAAATTAATGTATTCGCTAATGTAAGTAAAGTCTAATGGCAGACACAGAAACAGAAAAAAGTCGCTGAAAGCTCATCCACTTACAAAGCACGAGGCCCACGCTACACGAAGGAACTCATCAAAATCGTAAAACCGGTGCAAGATTCTTTCACGCAGAAGCGTAACAGCGAAAGGTAAGTAAAAGAGAACAGAACTAGGTAGTTTATAAGCGAACACGTGGAACTCTCAGGCGAAGACATTCATATGAAGTAAACAGAAAATTACGGAATAAAAGATACAATCAAAGAAAGCAAGAATTTGTAACGTAAGAAACACATGCACATACACTTTCACAGTAGTCAACAAGAGTACTAGACCAGAGCAAGCATCTCTTATCCATCACGCTTCCAAATTCTAAGATGTGGCTCAAAAAGGCAAACCCCCCTACAGACACCGAATGGTAAAAAGAAATCCAAGGGCTCCTTATTGTAAAGCACTTACGCAACATGGTCAAAAAGCATAAAGTTGCACAAGAAACAGATTAAAACTTTATCTGGGCTTTAACGTGCACACCCAAGTTACTAGAGACGAGTTGTCACCGTCTTCACATTCTGAGGCCCAGCTGGAACATAACGTTTTCAGACTCCACTCCTGTAGAGTGTACTGAATTAGCGGAAGCAGGGACAGCTTACTGTACACAACCAACTGACCAGAGGAACACAGCCCTCTTTGCCTCACCCTAAGGCTATCCATTACTTGGCTAAACTGCCCTACCAGCCGTCGGAAATGAGACCTAAGCCAAACCCCTTAGTAGCACAATACAGGCACATTCACATTCACCCACTCTGCCATTCAAAGAGTGGAAGGAGTAGGAAAGAAACATAGTAAAGCAACATCAAAACATGAATCAGGCGTGGCTAGTAAAGCAAAGCAGCGATTTTTAATAACCTACATATACCTGTGTGTAAAAAGGTAGTTGCTAAGCAGACATTACCGCATTAATTGTGGCTGACAAAAGAGCACCCAGCTGCTCACTCTCCCTACATCATTTATGTCTGCAAGGTAAGTGTGAGATCCCGAAGACTTGAGAACTGCGTAAATTTGAATAAAATATCATGAAAGGGCTTATATAGAAACCTTTTATCACGATACCTGTCTGGGGAAAAAAACTGTGCAGCGAGTGTTCTTACCCACCCGAGCAGGCTTTTAAATGTGCCAGCCATACAAAAATTTCCTAAAATTGAGTGCAAACATTAAAATTCAAATATGTGAATTAAACACCACGCAAATACCACTGTAAAATAAAAACTTATCTAATGGTAATTATGTATTAATTTGTGAACACTGTCGCACAAACTTAAATTATACACTCCTGGAAATTGAAATAAGAACACCGTGAATTCATTGTCCCAGGAAGGGGAAGCTTTATTGACACATTCCTGGGGTCAGATACATCACATGATCACACTGACAGAACCACAGGCACATAGACACAGGCAACAGAGCATGCACAATGTCGGCACTAGTACCGTGTATATCCACCTTTCGCAGCAATGCAGGCTGCTATTCTCCCATGGAGACGATCGTAGAGATGCTGGATGTAGTCCTGTGGAACTGCTTGCCATGCCATTTCCACCTGGCGCCTCAGTTGGACCAGCGTTCCTGCTGGACGTGCAGACCGCGTGAGACGACGCTTCATCCAGTCCCAAACATGCTCAATGGGGGACAGATCCGGAGATCTTGCTGGCCAGGGTAGTTGACTTACACCTTCTAGAGCACGTTGGTTGGCACGGGATACATGCGGACGTGCATTGTCCTGTTGGAACAGCAAGTTCCCTTGCCGGTCTAGGAATGGTAGAACGATGGGTTCGATGACGGTTTGGATGTACCGTGCACTATTCAGTGTCCCCTCGACGATCACCAGAGGTGTACGGCCAGTGTAGGAGATCGCTCCCCACACCATGATGCCGGGTGTTGGCCCTGTGTGCCTCGGTCGTATGCAGTCCTAATTGTGGCGCTCACCTGCACGGCGCCAAACACGCATACGACCATCATTGGCACCAAGGCAGAAGCGACTCTCATCGCTGAAGACGACACGTCTCCATTCGTCTCTCCATTCACGCCTGTCGCGACACCACTGGAGGCGGGCTGCACGATGTTGGGGCGTGAGCGGAAGACGGCCTAACGGTGTGCGGGACCGTAGCCCAGCTTCATGGAGACGGTTGCGAATGGTCCTCGCCGATACCCTAGGAGCAACAGTGTCCCTAATTTGCTGGGAAGTGGCGGTGCGGTCCCCTATGGCACTGCGTAGGATCTTACGGTCTTGGCGTGCATCCGTGCGTCGCTGCGGTCAGGTCCCAGGTCGACGGGCACGTGCACCTTCCGCCGACCACTGGCAACAACATCGATGTACTGTGGAGACCTCACGCCCCACGTGTTGAGCAATTCGGCGGTACGTCCACCCGGCCTCCCGCATGCCCACTATACGCCCTCGCTCAAAGTCCGTCAACTGCACATACGGTTCACGTCCACACTGTCGCGGCATGCTACCAGTGTTAAAGACTGCGATGGAGCTCCGTATGCCCCGGCAAACTGGCTGACACTGACGGCGGCGGTGCACAAATGCTGCGCAGCTAGCGCCATTCGACGGCCAACACCGCGGTTCCTGGTGTGTCCGCTGTGCCGTGCGTGTGATCATTGCTTGTACAGCCCTCTCGCAGTGTCCGGAGCAAGTATGGTGGGTCTGACACACCGGTGTCAATGTGTTCTTTTTTCCATTTCCAGGAGTGTAAATTTGAATGTCAAGTTAGTCATCAAAGCTGTTGAATATTTACAATGTGTGCAACTAACAATAAAAGAGCAATAATGCCATAGCAATAGATCTAGCTAAAGAAAATAAATTTAAATAACGCCCGATGAATATAATGTATTAAGAATGTCATCAAATATGAATTTAAGGAAACGGACATCAATTAACAATTTATCAAGTGATTTTAACTGTGGAACGTCGTGTTAAAATATTTTACATCGACTACTCCCCATAATGAGTTAAAAAATGAAAGCAAGATCACAAAACAGAGCAAGAAAAAAATGATATGAAGAACAGCTATGAAATTTAAAATGACAGACTGGGGAAAAAGTGGGTCATCACTGACAAATAAGCGAAGAAAAAGTAAGTAATGAAGGAGTTTCAGTTTTGCTCTAGAAGACTTACTTTTCGGATACGTTGAACATTACCACTGATCACTGGCACAACACTGTATTTAAAAGACCCACAATGACTCAGTAGCATCAGACGATTGAAGGGGGCAGCTGTAAGCACTGGCCATCTGTCCATTCGCGAAACGCAGCCTTCCTGCCTCTGATGTTGCAACAAATCATCTCTGAGCGAAACGTGTGTGCCTCTTCATACCTAGACAGCCATGCCATGCTGATGTTTGCCGAAGGGTATCACTGTATCGTTGACTGTTCCTAATGGCGTGGCACATTGAAAACTGCCTCCGAGTTCCTTGAGAAGTGAGGCACTTCGAAGGGCTTCTGTACGCCTACTTTGGCTAGCAGGGAATCTTGCCACACACACCTCCTGTCTGGTGTTGGCAATGTTTCCGTGGTGTGACACAGTAGCCTTCATGTGCGAGCTCCTGCACAAGGGAGACGCGTGTAGGCTCTCCTTTGCGACGCCCCTTATCAAGCAGTAAAACTTTCCGCACATCCAGAATGGTTGCGCAGCTGTCAGGTATCAGCAGAGTGGGCGAGTTGACTCTCCCCTCTGACTACACATAAACACATGAAACACACAACATATTGACGAAAACTACTTCATCATAATTAGAAAGGACAAAACTAAACATGAACACGATTGGCCAGATTACACCAACAGCGCCATCACTACACTTTTTCTTACCATACTCGTTCAGATGTCCGGGTTGTGTCCACCATCTATAGCTACTCATGATATTCGTGGCGGCAAGAGCGGTTAGAGACCTGTAACTGAAACTTAGTCTCTCCTGAAACAAGTGTTGAAAACGAAGACCGAATCGCAAAGGAAACATACATACAAAATCAATGTTATCCTGAGATAAAGCAGAACATTATTGTTGTCGCTGTGGTCTTTAGTCCTGAGACTGGTTTGATGCAGCTCTCCTTGCTACTCTATCCTGTGCAAGCTTCTTCATCTCCCAGTACCTACTGCAACCTACATCCTTCTGAATCTGCTTAGTGTATTCATCTCTTGGTCTCCCTATACGATTTTTACCCTCCACGCTGCCCTCCAATACTAAATTGGTGTTCCCTTGATGCCTCAGAACATGTCCTACAAACGGATCCCTTCTTCTAGTCAAGTTGTGCCACAAACTTCTCTTCTCCCCAATCCTGTTCAACAGCTCCTCATTAGTTATGTGATCTACCCATCTAATCTTCAACATTCTTCTGTAGCACCACATTTAGAAAGCTTCTATTCTCTTCTTGTCCATACTATTTATCGTCCATGTTTCTCTTCCATACATGGCTACACTCCATACAAATACTTTCAGAAATGACTTCCTGACATTTAAATCTATAGTCGATGTTAACAAATTTCTCTTCTTCAGAAAAGATTTCCTTGCCATTGCCAGTCTACGTTTTATATCCTCTCTACTTCGACCATCATCAGTTATTTTGCTCCCCAAATAGCAAAACTCCTTTACTACTTTGAGTGTCTCATTTCCTAATTAATTCCCTCAGCATTACCCGACTTAATTCGACTACATTCCATTATCCTCGTTTTGCTTTTGTTAGTATTCATCTTATATCCTCCTTTCGAAACGCAATCCATTCCATTCAACTGCTCTTCCAAGTTCTTAGCTGTCTCTGACAGAACTACAATGTCATCGGCGAACCTCAAAGTTTTTATTTCTTCTCCATGGATTTTAATACCTACTCCGAATTTTTCCTTTGTTTCCTTTACTGCTTGCTCAATATACAGATTGAATAACATCGTGGAGAGGCAACAACCCTGTCTTACTCCCTTCCCGACCACTGCTTCCCTTTCATGCCCCTCGACTCTTATCACTGCCATCTGGTTTCTGTACAAATTGTAAATAGCCTTTCGCTCCCTGTACTTTACCCCTGTTAACTTTAGAATTTGAAAGTTAGTATTCCAGTCAACATTGTCAAAAGCTTTATCTAAGTCTACAAATGCTAGAAACGTAGGTTTGCCTTTCCTTAATCTTTCTTCTAAGATACGTCGTTAGGTCAGTATTGCCTCACGTGTTACAGTATGTCTACGGCATCCAAACTGATATTCCCCGATGGCGGCTTCTACTAGTTTTTCCATTCGTCTTTAAAGAATTCGTGTTAGTATTTTGCAGCTGTAACTTATTAAACTGATCGTTCGGTAATTGTCACATCTGTCAACATCTGCTTCCTTTGGGATTGGTATTATTATATTCTTCTTGAAGTTTGAGGTTATTTTGCCTGTCTCATACATCTTGTTCACTAGATGGTAGAGTTTTGTAAGGGCTGGCTCACCCAAGGCTATCAGTAGTTCTAATGGAATGTTGTCTACTCCCGGGCCCTGTTTCGACTTAGGTCTTTCAGTGCTCTGTCACACTCCTCAAGCAGTATCATGTCCCCCATTTCATCTTCATTCTCTTCCATTTCCATAATATTGTCCTAAGGACATAGCCATTGTATAGACCCTCTATATACTCCTTCCACCTTTCTGCTTTCCCTTCCTTCCTTAGAACTGGGTTTCTATCTGACTTCTTTAATTTTCCTGTAGGCAATATCTATCTTCCCCTAGTGAGATAAGCCACCACATCCCTACTTTTGTCCTCTAGCCATCCGTGATAAGCCGTTTTGTAGTTCCTGTCGAGCTTATTTTTGAGACATTCGTATTTCTTTTTGCCTGCTTCATTTACTGCATTTATATACTTTTTGCTTTCATCAATTAAATTCAATATTTCTTCTGTTACCCAAGGATTTCCACTACCCCTCGTCTTTTTTCCTAATCGATCCTCTGCTGCCTACACTACCTCATCCCTCAAAGCTACCCATTCTTCTTCTACTGTATTTCTTTCCCCCATTCCTGTCAATTTTTCCCTTGTGCTCTCCCTGGAACTCTGAACAACCTCTGGTTCTTACAGTTTATCCAGGTCCCAACTCCTTATATTCCCACCTTTTTGAAGTTTCTTCAGTTTTAATCTACAGGTCATAACCGATAGATTGTGGTCAGAGTCGGCATCTGCCCCTGCAAATGTCTTACAATTTAAAACCTGGTTCCCAAATCTCTGTCTTACCATTATATAATCTATCTGATACCTTTTAGTATCTCCAGGGTTCTTCCACGTGTACAACCTTCTTTCAGGATTCTTAAACCAAGTGTTAGCTATGATTAAGTTGTGCTCTGTGCGAAATTCTACCAGGCAGGTTCTGCTTTCATTTCTCTCCCCCAATCATATTCACCTACTACGTTTTCTTCTCTTCCGTTACCTACTACCGAATTCCA
Source organism: Schistocerca gregaria (assembly GCF_023897955.1). Taxonomy (NCBI): domain Eukaryota; kingdom Metazoa; phylum Arthropoda; class Insecta; order Orthoptera; family Acrididae; genus Schistocerca; species Schistocerca gregaria. Next base: position 103,335,720 of record NC_064920.1, read on the forward strand.
GTCACCCATTACTATTAAATTTTCGTCACCCTTCACTATCTGAATAATTTCTTTAATTTCATCATACATTTCTTCAATTTCTTCGTCATCTGCAGAGCTAGTTGGCAAATAAACTTGTACTACTGTAGTAGGTGTGGGCTTCGTATCTATCTTGGCCACAATAATGCGTTCACTATGCTGTTTGTAGTAGCTTACCCGCATTCGTATTTGCCTATTCTTTATTAAACTTACTCCAGCTATACCCCTATTTGATTTTGTGTTTATAACCTTGTAGTCACCTGACCAGAAGTCTTTTTCCTCCTGCCACCGAACTTCACTAGTTCCCACTATATCTAACTTTAACCTATCCATTTCCCTTTTTAAATCTTCTAACCTACCTGCCCGATTAAGTGATCTGACATTCCACGCTCCGATCCATAGAACGCCATTTTTTTTCTCCTGATAACGATATCATCTTGAGTAGTCCCCGCTCGGAGATCCGAATGGGGGACTATTTTACCTCCGAAATATTTTACCCAAGAGGACGCCATCATCATTTATCCATACAGTAAAGCTGCATGCCCTCGGGAAAAATTACGGCCGCAGTTTCGCCTTGCTTTCAGCCGTTCGCAGTACCAGCACAGCAAGGCCATTTTGGTTATTGTTACAAGGCCAGATCAGTCAATCATCCAGACTGTTGCCCTTGCAACTACTGAAAAGGCTGCTGCCCCTCTTCAGGAACCACACGTTTGTCTGGCCTCTCAAAAGATACCCCTCCGTTGTGGTTGCACCTACGGTACGGCTATCTATATCGCTGAGGCACGCAAGCCTCCCCACCAACGGCGAGATCCATGGTTCATGGGGGGAGCAGAACATTATCGTACACTAATATATCGTACACTCTATCACAAAAATATTAGACAAAAAAATGAAATATGGAACGAATCCCACATCGAATTTCTGTTTGCACAGTAGTACAAAAGCAGCAGAGGATAAGACAAGGATATGAATATCTTTGTGTTATTACTAGTCAGACCTCCACCCCCAGGAACCATGAACCTTGCCGTTGGTGGGGACGTTTGCGTGCATCGGCGATGTGTGGTTCCTGAAGAGGGGCAGCAGCCTTTTCAGTAGTTGCAAGGGCAACAGTCTGGATGATTGACTGATCTGGCCTTGTAGCAATAACCAAAATGGCCTTGCTGTGCTGGTACTGCGAACGGCTGAAAGCAAGGGGAAACTACGGCCGTAATTTTTCCCAAGGGCACGCAGCTTTACTGTATGGATAAATGATGATGGCGTCCTCTTGGATAAAATATTCCGGAGGTTAAACAGTCCCTCATTCGGATCTCCGGGCGGGAAGTACTCAAGAGGATGTCGTTATCATGAGAAAGAAAACTGGCGTTTTAAGGGTCGGAGGGTGGAATGTCAAATTCCTTAATCGCGCAGGTAGGTTAGAAAATTTAAAAAGAGATATGGATATGGTAAACTTAGATACAGTGGGAATTAGTGAAGTTCGGTGGCAGGAGGAACAAGACTTCTGGTCAGGTGAATACAGGGCTACATATACAAAATCAAATAGGGGTAATGCAGGAGTAGGTTTAATAATGAATTAAAAAATAGCAATGATGGTAAAGTACTACAAACAGCATTGTTGTGGCCAAGATAGATACAAAGCCCACCTCTACCAAAGTAGTACAAGTTTATATACCGACTAGCGCCGCAGATGGCGAAGAGATAGTTGAAATGTAAAAAGAAATAAAAGAAATTATTCAGATAGGGAGACGAAAATGTAATTGCCATGGGTGACTGGAATTCGATAGTAGGAAAAGGAAGAGAAGGAAACGTAGTAGGTGAATATGCAATGGGGGTAAGGAATGAAAGAGGAAGCCGGCTCTCAAGACTCATGAAAGAAGGTTGTATACATGGAAGAAGCTTGGAGATACTGACAGGTCTCAGATAGATTATATAATAGTAAGACAGAGATTTAGGAACCAGGTTTTAAATTCTAAGGCATTTCCAGGGGCAGATGTGGACTCTGACCACAACCTGTTCGTTATGAACTGTAGATTAAAACTTAAGAGACCAGCAAAAAAGCGGGCATTTAAGGAGATGGAACCTGGGTAAACTGACAGAACGAGAGGATGTAGACAGTTTCAGGGAGAGCATTGGGAAAGCAGTAAAATTTCAGAGTAGGTGTTAAAATCCATGGAGAAGAAGTAAAAACTTTGAGGTTCGCTGATGACATTGTAATTCTGTTAGAGACAGCTAAGGACTAGGAAGAGCAGTTGAATGGAATGGATTGCGTCTTGAAAGGGGGATATAAGATGAATATCAACAAAAGCAAAACGAGGATAATGGAATGTAGTCGAATTAAGTAGCGTGATGCTGAGGGAATTAGATTAGGAAATGAGACCCTTAAAGTAGTTTTGCTATTTGGGGAACAAAATAACTGATGATGGTCGAAGTAGAGAAGATATAAAATGTAGACTGGCAATGGACAGGGCAGCGTTTCTGAAGAAGAGAAATTTGTTAACATCGAGTATAGACTTAAGTGTCAGGTAGTCGTTTCTGAAAGTATTTGTACGGAGTGTAGCCATGTATGGAAGTGAAACATTGACGATGAATAGTTTGGACAAGAAGAGAATAGAAGCTTTCGAAATATGGTGCTACAGAAAAATGATAAATATTAGATGGGTAGATTACATAACTAACGAGGAGGTGTTGAATAGGTTTGGGGAGAAGAGAACTTTGTGGCACAACTTAACTAGAAGAAGGGATCGGTTGGTAGGACATGTTCTGAGGCACCAATTTAGTACTGGAGGGCAGCGTGGAGGTTAAAAATCGTAGACCAAGAGATGAATACTCTAAGCAGATTCAGAAAGATGTAAGTTGCAGTAGCTGCTGGGAGATGAAGCAGCTTGCGCAGGATAGAGTAGCATGGAGAGCTGCATCAAAGCAGTCTCAGGACTGAATACAACAACAACAACAAGCTGTTTTAGAGTCATAAACAGACATACTGTTGTTGTGACTGCGAGTTTCATATGAAGTCTGCTGTAATTCTGGTTTGAGGGTGCTTTTGTAGTGTGGTCGTAACTGCTGTCTGCTTCACATTGCTGTACAGAAAGCTACTTATATTTAAGCATTAGCTTTGTTTTTCTTACTTGTCACTTCTTTTTCCGTTCGTTTTTGCTTTTAGGAAGCTCTAATTCTCGAGTACTAGTAATAGTGTTCCACAGATTTCGTGTTTGTTTTGAATACAGTCCAGAGACAGGTAGTGCTATTTCCATTGTTTCCAACAAGAGGTGTCTGATAACCACAGTCTAGTCAGCTATCAGCCGCCTTCAGTGAATTAGCAGTCTAGTTAATAGTTGATTAACTCTCTACAACAGTTTATTGATTTCTTAGGATTGATGGGATGTGTGGCTGCTGTGTACGGGCGCTGGTCAGTGTTCGCGGACAGCTGAACGTGCTGATGGCCGCGGTCAGCCGTCTTCAGGCTGCTGCCTCGAGTGTTGCGGCAGTGGGGAGTCTGGTGCGTCGCATGGTACGGCCCAGGTGTTACATGCTTCACCTACAGTCCCTGCTGTCGAGACATCTTCGCGGGTACCGGGCGCGGTTGGGCCACCCTCTCCCCAAGATGAGTGGCGGGTTCAGCGGCGTTGGCGGCGCACGAGGCAGAGGGTCAATGTGGAGGCTGGCCGTGTGGCATCGCCCGCTCTGCCTGTGAGTGACATGTGGTCGCTCCTTCAGCAAGGTCCGAGCAGGCACACGGGGGAAGGGGTTTATTAGTTATAGGGAGCTCCAACGTTAGGCGTATGATTGAGCCCCTTAGAGAAATAGCGGAAAGATCGGAGAAGAACAGTGTTCACTCTGTCTGCTTGCCGGGGAGTCTCACCCAAGATGTGGAGGAGGCCCTGCCGGCGGCGACAGAGAGCACTGGGTGCACCCAACTGCAAATTGTTGCTCATGTCGGCACCAATGACTCCTGCCGTTTGGGTTCAGAGGTCATCCTCAGTTCATACAGCCGGTTGTCGGTGAAGGCGGACAGCCTTGCTAACTATTGTAGAATCTTTCCCAGAACCGATCGCGGTCCTCTGGTTTGGAGCCTAGTGGAAGGCTTAAACCAAAAGCTCAAACGATTCTGCGGATATCTGGGGTGCAAATTTCTCGACCTTCAATATCGGGTGGAGAAATGTAGAATCCCCCTGAGTAGGGCAGGCGCACACTACACGCAGGTAGCGGATACAAGGGTAGCGGAGTACGTGTGGAGTGCACATGTGGGTTTTTTTGGTTAGAGATTTCCCGCACTAGGTCCGACTAGACGCCTCCTGAGACGCGACAAGTTAGTAGTAGGTAAACGCAACAGGACATAACAATATTAATGTGGTAATAGTAAACTGCAGGTGCGTCTATAGAAAGGTCCTAGAACTGCTTTCATTAATAAATTGTCACAACGCTTACATAGTACTAGGGGCGGAAAGTTGGCGGAATCCAGATCTAAACAGTAATGAAATTCTAATCGCAGATTGGAATGTATACCGCAGAGACAGGCTGGACAGTGAATGGGGAGGCCTGTTTATAGCAATATGGAAACTACCTTGAGCAGTTAAACAGAGAAGCGACTCGTGGCGATAACATGTTAGACATACTGGTGACAAACAGACCCCAACTATTTGAAACAGTTAACGCAGGCAGGAAATCAGCGATTCTAAAGCGGTTACTGCATCGATGATTTCAGCTGTAAACAGAAATACGAAAAAAGGTAGGAAGATTTTTCTGTTTAGCAAAAGTGGCAAAAACCAGATTTCAGAGTACTTGACGGCTCAACACAAAAGTTTTGTCTCAAGTACAGATAGTGTTGAGGATAAGTGGACAAATTTCAAAACCATATGCATTAGATGAGTATGTACCAAGAAAGATCGTAAGAGATGGGAGCCCCCGTGGTACAACCACCGAGTTAGAAAACTGCTGAGGAAGCAAAGGGAACTTCACAGCTAAAGTGAACATAGCCAAAGCCTTGCAAACAAACAAAAATTACACGAAACGAAATGTAGTGTTTTTTTGTGGTTTTAGAGCGCACAACTACAATTGTCACTAGCGCCCTGAATAATTTAGGAATGTACCGCGATGCACAAGGTTAAAACAGCAACTAAAAGGGTCAGCACTGTAAAAGACGTATTAACAGACATAGGATTAAAAAACTACAGCATAATCAAACGTCCTTAGACAGGTGTGTCAAGTTGATAAAACGAAGAACGCGAGCAGCAGCTCCTGGGTCATCAGCTAAAATGGCATCCAGAGTACATGGCAGGCCAAGATCAAGACGCAGCCTAGTAAAATCCGGACAGGACGTTAAAATGTGGCGGACCGTCAGCAATTGCCCACATGGACAGAACGGCGCCGGCGCTGCCGTCAGTAGATGGCGATGGCTAAACTGGCAGTGTCCAATTCGTAGCCGGGCCAAAACGACCTCCTCCCGCCGAGAAGGACGTGAGGAGGACGTCCAAGCTACGGGAAGAGGTTTCAAGGCCCGAAGCTTGTTGTCCGTAAGTGCAGCTCAATCGGCATGCCACAGCGATAAAATGCGCCGACAAATGACCGTGTAACAATCTGGTGAAGGGACACAACAAGAAGCCGTCCGAGGCTGGAGGACCGCAGCCTTGGCCGCGGCATCTGCAGCTTCGTTCCCAGGGATACCGACATGGCCAGGAACCCACATAAAGCTAACTGGAGACCCGTCGTCCACCAGCTGCTGAAGAGAGCGTTGGATCCGGTGCACGAAAGGGTGAACCGGATACGGATCACTGAGGCTCTGGATGGCGCTCAGAGAATCGGAGCAGATGACATAAGTAGAATGTCGGTGGCGGCAGACGTAAAGAACAGCCTGATAGAGGGCAAAGAGCTCAGCTGTGAAGACCGAACAATGGCCATGTAGCCGGTATTTGAAACTCTGTGCACCGACAATAAAAGAACACCCGACCGCGTCATTGGTCTTAGAGCCATCCGTATAAATGAAGGTCATATTAATGAACTTCGAACGAAGTTCGACAAAACGGGAGTGGTATACTGAACCGGGAGTAAACTCTTTTGGGAGCGAGCGGAGGTCAAGGTGAACGCGAACCTGAGCGTGGAGCCAAGGTGGCGTGTGGCTCTCGCCCACTCTAAAGGTTGCAGGGAGCGAAAAATCAAGGTGTTGAAGGAGGCGACGAAAGCGAACTCCAGGGGGTAGCAGGGCAGAGACATACAACCCTTATTGACGGTCAAGAGAGTCGTCAAAAAGGAACGATACTATGGGTGGTCGGGCATTGACAGAAGCCGACAGGCGTAACGACAAAGCAGCATATCGCGCCGGTAGGTGAGTGGCAATTCACCGGCTTCACCATGAAGACTCTCGACGGGACTAGTATAAAACGCTCCGATCGCAAGCCGTAAACCCCGATGTTGTATGGAGTTGAGGCGGCGTAAGATGGACGGCCGTGCAGAGGAGTATACAAAGCACCCATAATCCAGCTTGGAGCGGACGATCGACCGATATAGGCGAAGTAGGACGGTTCGATCCGCTCCCCACGACGTGCCACTGAGAACACGGATGACATTTAGAGAACGAGTACAACGGGCAGCCAAATATGACACATGTGGAGACCAACTAAGTTTCCTGTCAAATGTAAGACCTAAAAATTTTTTTGTCTCCACGAGTGTGAGAGCAACGGAGCCGAGTCGTAAGGACGGTGGGAGGAACTCTTTGTAGCGCCAGAAGTTAATACAGACCGTTTTCTCGGCAGAAAAACGGAAGCCATTGGCGACACTCCAGGAGTAAAGACGGTCAAGAGAACGTTGAAGACAGCGCTCCAGGAAACAAGTACACTGCACGCTGCAATAGATGGTAAAATCGTCCACGAAAAGGGAGCCTGATACATCATCTTGGATTGATCGCTATGGCGAAGAGAGCGACGCTCAAGACGGAGCCCTGTGGCACCCCATTCTCCTGGCGAATGGTGTCTGACAGGACAGAACCCACACGTACATTGAACTGCCGATCCATTAAAAAGGAACGAATAAAAAGAGGGAGGCGACCGCGAAAGCCCCATGTATGCATGGTGCGGAGAATGCCCGCCCTCCAACAGGTGTCGTAAGCCTTCTCCAAATCAAAGAACACAGCCGCGGTCGGGCGCTTCCGCAAGAAGTTATTCATAATGAAGGTCGACAGGGTAACCAGATGGTCAACAGCAGAGCGGCGCCTACGAAATCCACAGTGTACATTGGTAAGTAGGCGTCGAGATTCGAGCAGCCAAACCAACCGAGAGTTAACCATTCGCTCCATCACCTTACAGACACAGCTGGTAAGCGAGATGGGTCGATAACTGGAAGGCAAGTGCTTGTCCTTCCGCGGCTTAGGAATCGGTACAACAATAGACTCGCGCCAGCATGCGGGAACATGTCCCTCAATCCAGATGCGATTGTATGTACGAATAAGGAAACCTTTACCCGCAGGAGAAAGGTTCTTCAGCATCTGAATATGAATAGAATCAGGTCCCGGAGCGGAGGACCGTGACCGGGCAAGTGCATTTTCGAGTTCCCGCATGGTGAATGAGGCATTTTAGTTTTCACAATTGGAGGAGTGGAAATTAGGTGGCCGAGCCTCCTCTGCCTGCTTTCGGGGGAGGAAGGCAGGGGGGTAATGAGTGGAGCTCGAAACCTGTGCGAAAAAGCGGCCGAATGCATTGGAGACATCCTCAGGGGCCACAAGGACGTCATTCGCGACCGTCAAGCCAGAAACTGGTGAGTGGACCTTAGTGCCAGATAGCCGGCGCAGGCTACCCCATACAACAGAAGGAGGAGTAAAACTGTTGAAGGTGCTTGTGAAAGCAGCCCAGCTGGCTTTCTTGCTTTCTTTAAAAAGACGACGACATTGCGCACGTAATCGTTTGTAAGTGATACAATTCACCACTGTAGGGTGGCGTTTAAAGGTGCGTAAAGCACGTCGACGAGCACGTAAGACGTCTCTACATGCTGCGGTCCACCAGGGGACCGGTACGCGGCGTGGAGAAGAAGTAGTGTGAGGGATGGAATATTCAGAAGATGTGAGAATGACTTCCGTGAGGTGTGCGGCCTGACTATCGCAGCTTGTGAACGTTGATCCTGAAAGGTCGCCCTGGAAGTGAAGAGCCCCCAGTCTTCTTTGGAGATGTTCCAACTAGTTGAGCACGGAGAGGGGGGTATGATGCAGGAGATGGATAACACACGGGAAGTGGTCGCTCGAATATGTATCAGAAAGCGCATACCACTCAAACTGGCGTGCAAGTTGGGTAGTACAGACAGAGAGGTCCAAATGGGAAAAGGTGTGAGAGGTGTCTGAAAGGAATGTAGGGGCGCCAGTATTAAGGCAGACTAAATTGAGCTGGTTGAAAACGTCTGCTAGCAGGGAGCCCCTCGGACAGGATGCTGGAGAGCCCCAAAGAGGATGGTGTGCATTGAAGTCTCCAGTTAACAATAATTTGCAGCATGTCTGCCCTGGTAACGGCAGACGACGATGGAGTGTAAACAGTACAGATGGAAAATGTAAAATTGGGGAGAGTAATGCGGACGGCAACTGCCTGCAGGCCGGTGTGCAATATGATGGGATCATAGTAGGTATCATCCCGGACCAACAACATAACCCCTCCATGAGCCGGAACACCTGCCACAGGGGGTAGGTCAAAACGCACAGAGGTGTAATGTGCCAAGGCAATTTGATCGCATGGGCGTAGCTTCGTTTCCTGGAGGGCTACGACGAGAGGACGGTGCGAGCGGAGCTGCAACTTCAAGTCCTCTCGGTTGGAACGAATGCTGCGAATATTCCAGTGAATAAGTGCCATCGTGAGAAGAAGAAAGTGCAAGAAGAGGTCATCGAGAAGGCCGCTGAGGGCCTGGCTTCGAGCGAGCACTGCCGCCGCTAGCAGTAGGCGGACAGTCATCGTCCATTTGTTCTAGAGGTTCCGATGGCGCGCTCCTTCCTTGTGGGGACCCTCTCTGAGGGCACTCCCGCCTTAGGTGATTGTTCACACCTCAGGTCACACCTCCCGAGAAACGGACGGAGGGACCAATCGGCACGGTCGGAAGGTGTCAGCTCAGGCAATCACCCCTCCCTGGGCCTGGCCTTTACCAGGGGGGACGTGCGTGCCTTACTTGTCTACCCAGTGCGGGGAATTACGCGTTACCCCGTCACGCGTGTGAACGCGTGGGTCGGCCTTCAGGCACACACAGGGAGGAAAGGAGAACAGGAAAAAGAAAGGAGAGGGGGAAAGAAAGGACAGACTGTCTCAAACGCCGAAGCGGAGACCAGAGAAGGAGAAGAAGGCAAGGAGAAGAAGGCAAGGAGAAGAAGGCAAGGAGAAGAAGGCAAGGAGAAGAAGGCAAGGAGAAGAAGGCAAGGAGAAGAGTAAGTAAGACAGCGAGATGGAGAAGAACAAAGAAAGGAACCAACCAAAGGAAGGAAGAAACCAGAAGAAGTGAAAAACCAAAATGAACGCAAATATAGGTCGTGAAACCGTCCGTCTCCGGACGCAGGCGCTAACTACCCCCTTGAAGGGGAGGGACTCCTTTTAGTCGCCTCTTACGCCAGGCAGGAATACCTCGGGCCTATTCTAACCCCCGGACCCTCAGGGGGTGAAATGTAGTGTGAGGGGGGGGGGGGGTTATGCAAGAGGCATTCAATGAATTCGGAAGTAAAGTTCTATGTACTGTCGTGGCAAAAAATTCTAAGAAATTTTGGTCTAATGTCAAAGCGGTAGGTGGATAAAAACAAAATGTCCCGAAACTCTGTGAGCAAAATGGTACTGAAACACAGAATTACCGACTAAAGGCTGAAATACTAAATTTCTTTCCAAAGCTCTTTCACAGAGGAAGACTGCATTGTAGTTCCTTCTCTAGATTGTCGCACAGATGACAAAATGGTAGATATCGAAATAGACGACAGAGGGTTAGAGAAACAATTAAAATCGCTCAAAAGAGGAAAGGCCGCTGGGCCTGATCAGATACCAGTTCGATTTTACACAGAGTACGCGAAGGAACTTGCCCCCCCCCCCCCCCCCTTCTAGCAGCAGTGGACCGTAGGTCTCTAGAAAAGCGTAGCGTTCCAAAAGATTATAAAAGGGCACAGGTCATCCCCGTTTTCAAGAAGGGACTTCGAACAGATGTGCAGAACTATAGACCTATATTCCTAACGTCGATCAGTTGTAGAATTTTGGAACACGTATTATGTATAATGGCTTTTCTGGTGACTAGAAATGTACTCTGTAGGAATAAACAAAGACGATAGTGTGAAATCCAGCTGGCGCTATTCGTAAACGAAACACGGGTTCCCAGGTAGATGCTGTGTTTCTTGACTTCCGAAAGGCGTATGCTACAGTTCCCCACAGTCGTTTAATGAACTAAGTAAGAGCATATGGACTATCAGACCAATTGTGTGATTGGATCGAAGAGCTCCTAGATAAAAGAACGCGTCATGTCCTTCTCAATGGAGAGAAGTCTTCCGAAGTAAGAGTCATTTTAGGTGTGCCGCAGGGGAGTGTCGTAGGATAGTTACTATTCACAATATACAGGGTGTTGCAAAAAGGTACGGCCAAACTTTCAGGAAACAGTCCTCACATACAACGAAAAAAAACATGTTATGTGGACATGTGTCCGGAAACGCTTACTTTCCATGTTAGAAAATGGCTCTCAGCACTATGGGACTTAACATCTATGGTCATCAGTCCCTTAGAACTTAGAACTACTTAAACCTAACTAGCCTAAGGACATCTCACAACACCCAGTCAACACGAGGCAGAGAAAATCCCTTACCCTGCCGCGAATCGATCCCAGGAACCCGGGCGCGGGAAGCGAGAACGCTACCGCACGACCACGAGCTGCGGACTTTCCATGTTAGAGCTCATTTTAAATTACCTTGTAGATAACATCGGAAGTTCACTAAGGCTCTTTTCAGATGATGGTGTAGTATATCGAGAGGCTGTACCATGGAAAATTATACTGAAATGCGGGGGGATCTGCAACGAATTGAAGCATGGTGCAGGGAATGGCAATTGAATCTCAATTTAGACAAGTGTAATGGGCTGCGAATACATAGAAAGAAAGATCCTTTATCATTTAGCTACAATATAGCAGGTCAGCAGCTGGAAGCAGTTAATTCAATAAATTATCTGGGAGTGAGCATTAGGAGTGATTTAAAATGGAATGACCATATAAAATTAATCGTCGGTAAAGCAGCTGCCAAACAGATTCATTGGTAGAATCCTATGGAAATGCAATCCGAAAACAAAGGAAGTAGGTTAAAACACACATGTTCGCCCAATGCTTGAATACTGCTCACCGGTGTAAGATCCGTACTAGATAGGCTTGATAGAAGAGATAGAAAAGATCCAACGGAGAGCAGCGCGCTTCGTTACATGATCATTTAGTAATCGCGAAAGCGTTACGGAGATGATAGATAAGCTCCAGTGGAAGACTCTGCATGAGAGACGCTCAGTAGCTCTGTGTGTGCTTTTGTTGAAGATTCGAGAACATAACTTCACAGACAAGTCAAGCAGTATATTGCTCTTTCCTACGTATATCTCGCGAAGAGACCTTGAGGATAAAATCAGAGAGATTAGAGCCCACACAGAGTCATACCGACATTCTTTCTTTCCACTAACAAAAGGAGACTGGAGTAGAAGGGAGAACTGATAGAGGTACTCAAAGTACCCTCCCCCAAACACGGTCAGGTGGCTTGCGGAGTATGGATGTAGATGTAGATAAAAATTCGTAAAAAAATGGCACGAAAATGTGTAAATAACGTTTTCCTCACATAAATGCAACCTGACGCCTCTTGTGAAGACTGCCTATCAACATTATTTCGGAATGAAAGTAGCGGACCATGATAAGTCTTGGAATCCACATACATGTCGCAACACATGTTCAGTTACACTAAGAGAATGGCTAGAAAATAAGAGACGATCCATGGCTTTTGCTGTACCTATGGTTTGATGGTAGCCGACGAACCATACAGATGACTGTTATTTCTGCTTGACTCCATCTATAAAGGCAGGATTGTCTGTGAGGAAAAAAAAGAAGAAAACAATATAAAACCCGAATATTCGATCTTCTAATCGACCTGTTCCTCATTCAGATAGTTTACCAGTTTCTACTAAACCAGAAAATTGTGTATTTGAAGTATAAAATAAAGACAGTGTGGAACAAGACACAGTAGAAAAACCAAAGAAGCCATCTACATCCCGTGATTTTGATTTTGAGGGAAACAATGATAACCACACAGCTGAGTCAAGTGGAATTGAGTGACACCTTGACCTGGCAAGGGAATATGCAGAAATTCTTGGGTCTCGAGTACACCAATGGAATCTTCTCAAAAGTGATAGCACAGTCTCTCTGAACAGAAAACGTCACATGGAACTGCTCCCCTTTTAGGAGAAGAAAAACAATCTTCTTACTTGCTGCGACACTAACGAGTTGATGAAATCTTTGAATCTGAACCATGATATTTACTGAATGGACGTTATTCACAGATTCCTCCTAGTTTAGTAAGAAAGCTGTGTTGCTTCACAATTGCAACAATCTTCTTCTATTCCTGTTGGACATACAGTTCACATGAAGGAGACATATGAAGATATGACAACCCTCTTGGACTCAATCAAGTATCTTGAACACAAATGGAAAATCTAAGGTGATACGCCTACCGGAGTGACAGAGTGGTTCTAGGCGCTACTGTCTGGAACCGCGCGATCTCTATAGTCGCAGGTTCGAATCGTGCCTCTGGCATGGATGTATGTGATGTCCTTACGTTAGTTAGGTTTAAGTAGTTCTAAGTTCTAGTGGACAGATGACATCAGAAATTATGTCTGTGATCCAGACGTCATTGCCATACTCTTAGGAATGCAACTGGGGTTCGCAAAACATTGCTGCTTCTGATGTATGTGGGACATTAGGGATAGAAAATCGCAGTGTATTAAAGCAGACGCCTAGAAGAAATCAACCCCAGGGAGAAAAATGTCGTTTTCCAGCCTCTCGTGGACCTAAAAGACGTTCTTCTTCCATCCCTGCGAATGAAGCTGGATTTGATGAAAAATTTTGTCACTCGTATGAACCAAGAAGGACGGACCCTTAAGTACATGAGAGAGTAATTTCAGAAATTAAGTGATGCCACAGTTAAGTAAGGTATTTTTACGGGTCCACAAATTCGAGAACTTGTAAAGAAATTTGCATTTGACCAAGTAACGGAGGGGAGGGGAAAAAGGAAGCTTGGGAAGCCTTCACGGGAATTGATCGATGAATTTTAGCTATCAAAACAGATGACCTTGCCTTGTATGTTAACTGGGGGCATAGAAACGACGGAGAGACTCCGCCCCCTCCACAGCCGCACTGGTCCACAACCCCACGACGACTACCGCAGTCCACTTCACCACTCCACCGCCCTCACGGTGCCCTCCCCCTCCCGCCCCCCCCCAACCCACCGCCCCCTCCACAAAGGAATGTCTCACACCAGACAAGTGTAGCCCCTATGTTTATGTTTGTGTGGTAGAGTAATGGTGGTGTACGCGAACATGGAGGGCTTGTCTGCACAGCAATAGTCGACATAGTATAGCTGATGTCGGAACCAGCCCGCATTCGCCGAGGTAGACGGAAAACCGCCTAATAATCATCCACAGGCTGGCCAGCTCACTGGACCTCGACACAAGTCCACCGGGCGGATTCATGCCGGGGACCAGGTGCTCTTTCCCAATCTGGAAAGCCGTGCGTTAGACCCCACGGCTAACCGGGCGGGCACAGAAGAGATGATAACTACAATCAGTTGGGGTCAGTGTTTCTGCTATAGTACTACTGCCCTGGATGCAACATGTCCTTTAAAATCCATTTTCTCCTCTCTCACCTAGACTTTTCCCGCCTTCTTGAGGAGCTGTCAGTGATGAACATGGAGAAAGGTCCCATCAGGACATTTCTGTTGTGAAACAAAGATTTCAGGGCCATTGGAATGAAGCAATACTTGTTGATTACTGTTGGTCTTCGTGTACGGATGCTCTGGAACTCCGTTACACGATGCCAGCTAAGACGACGACCTTGCGCAGCCACCACATGATTTCCTTCAGACCCAGTCATCTGCGAGGTATTCTTCCAGCAATTTTGAACCTTTAAAATGTAACTACCATTTAAAAAATCCAAATACACTTTCAATGTTGTTAGTATACATAATGAAAATGTATATTTTTCTCTTAATCCCTTACTACGAATTTTCCACCTAGTGTCTATCACTGAAACTATAGCTAAAGAAAATTTTTCCATTGTCATGTTTGTTTCTTTAGACCCAAAATTAAAAGTGCAGTAAATATTCAACGAGTCTTTTATTTTTATTCTTTATTTTTATTTATTATAATTTAATGTTCACCCTAAGCTGCAGCAGAAGCTAATGTGACATCAGTTGCGAGAGATTTCGGGAGAAATAAGGAAATGAATTCTAGCAGCGGAAGTTGTCCCTAACGATGGACATTGAGAGAAATACATTTTGATGTGATGAGCTACACCTGTTGCCTGGACCAATGACTGCTCTCGAAGCCTGACTAACGTGCTGTCCAGTCGCCGGCTAATATAGCTGCCTGCGGCAAAACACTGTGGGGACTGTGTCACACGGCTCACGGACGCGAGTAGATTCCGTGTTGGGAGCGCCCTCTGCAGGCGCCGGCATCGCCCCCTGATGGTCGGTCTTGACGGCATCGTGTCGCACTTTCCGTGCTGAGTTGTGCAGGGGCAGTTGCGGCTACCCGCGTGGTGGACCTGGTCGACGGGTTGCCGCTTTAATAGGTGAAAGCCTCTGACATGACCCTATTCTTAAAATTCCGACAGCTACACGACATCTGACAGACGCCAGCATTGTTAATGTGATGAGATATGTCCGCGACGCATGTGAAAGTCATTTACTCTGTTCTTCCATATTTTGTTTGTCTGCTGGTACTTGTCTGCTCTCGAATACCCTCGCCACATATTCGCAGCACACCGTTAGAAGGGCGTATACAAAATACCACAGTCCTTTGAAAAAGTGGGTACTGTGATGCTGTACTATTGCTTGGAGACTACATTGTCTGTCCTTGCGTGGAAGCATACACCTGCAAACAAAGAGAACATTAATTATGTAACTTTTTTCCAGATGTGATATTTGAAAGTTTATGACAACCCGTCTGTAACAGAAAAGTTGTTAAGAGGGTGGGCCAGAGTGACGCTCGATTTTGGAACCGATAATCATGATTTTTTTTCTATAAAATAACACACAAATTACACCTCTGACTTTAAACATTTATTGCACACCAACTAGACATCGACGAAAGGTCTTCGTGGACTGCGAGGGCGGTCGGTGGGAACTCTGAACGCCACAATTTTCAACTTAGATCAAAATTTCAGTAACATCTTTGAAACTGATGATAATGTCTAACATAGTAGGTAGGGGTATGTAACAAAAATGGTTTTTAACAAAATTGCGCCACTCTGATATAAGGTCAATGTTTTCGACACCAAAGTCGTTATAAAAATGTGCACAGAAAACGAAATTAAAACATATCACAAAAATCTTACGTACTATAGTAGAAAAAACGCCGACTCGCACTTTTCCAAAAGTTATAGCGTAATGTAGTTTCACGTACATTTCATGAGATATGCCTACAGCTGCCGCCAACTTTTGTTTTGAAAAAGCAAACGTTTGAAGTCTCAGCTTGTGTTCTTTTAATATTGAAATTCAACGAACCTTTATCCGGTCCAGTACAGTTGGCCTTTCTTTCGCTGATATCAAACACTCCCATTTTGACGAAATTACATCGATTAACTGGCTTCCGCGTAGCAGTCGAATTGTTTCTTGCACGATTGGGATTACGCTTCGAAACTTTTGTATCTGTGGAAATACATTTGTCACTTTCAACGACACGTTTAAAGCAAGTGAAAAAGATAAGCAGACGCAATACAAGCGCTCTGTGTCAGACTTTTTACTATAAGCGGATCATGTTATGAAGAGAAATGTTGTTGGGAATAGTGTTTCAGTTGATACTAATGCCGTCTATCATTCTGTCCGAAACTAATAGGACTCCTAGTACGTCGGTAATTATTACAGTATTACATCGGTGGCATTCGAGCCCTCGAATGAGCCAGACCTCCCAGCAGTAAATCACGGTTTTAACATATTTCAGCTTTATATTAACGAATCTTGAAAATGAACTCTATAATGAATATTTTAAGTAAAATTTCTGCCCTGGCCTACGGCAATAATATCTTCTTACCTGCATTTCCAAACTTCAAGCCTGAGAATTTGTCGTACATGAATTCAAGCTAGAAAACGCACATGCTTGCAAAGAGTGTTTTGAGTTTTATAGTAACATTGGAGTGATTTTTTTTATTAACACCCAACACCTTGTCTATGTGCGTAATTTTGACTATGTGATATCTAATTGTTGAAGACTTATTAAATGTTCATTTTTCATTATACGTTCACCCATTCCAACGCAATTCGAATACAGAGGACTTTTCTGAACAGTTTCTGCTTCGAACCCTTGCCAGTTGCAACAAACGTACACAAATCCGTAAAAATTTTAAAAGCGCTTGTGTTATACCGAAACGTTAAGTACCCTTTGGGCTTTCTGGTACAGAATGTTTCGAGTTTGACGTCTTTTTTAATGTTTACCTTTCATTTAGCAATTGCCTTTACTGGACGCTGTTCACTAATGATAGTAATTCGCTATTAACTTCTGAAGGACTTCTATTGCTGCGTATTATGTATATGAAGACAAGAACTTTACTCGGTGTTCTACGACGTCTACTCTCGTGACATCACTTTCGAAATATTTTGCTTAGCCGCAGTATACATGTGCAAATGCTGCCATTAGCAGAGGGTCTGTGTACAGACTGCAATACTCGGCTCGTATTTGGCATTAGTGCGGTTCAAATCACTCCCCACGCATCTGGACTTTTTCTGTTTCTTTAGCATCCTTACATCAGTTGCACGATTTCTTGAGGTGGTTTCTTACATTGCAGACCATCTCTCTCTCTCTCTCTCTCTCTCTCTCTCTCTCTCTCTCTCTCGGAAACTGAAGCCACTCATCTACGAAAGACCTATCGATGATTCTACGTTCAGGCAGCGCCCAGCAACCTGTGCAGCGCCAGAACGCCGCGTGGCTGCCTGTGACGTCAGACGGAGGCCCCGCCATTGGCCTGGAGGCTGACCAATGGCAGCAGGCGCCGCTCTCCCACCCACTCAAGGTCTGCCCATCAGCCAGAGAGCGCACATCTTGTGTATGAATGTTTCACTCCAATGGCGCCCGACACTACTACAAACTCTGTTAAGCGTTATTTTATAATACAGATCTTCCATTACGGTAAAGCTAACGAGCTATTAGATGGCAATAACTAAAAGCTCATAGCTTGACGAAATGAATTTAAAAATCGATGAGGGAGATCAAATCTTGACCGTAGGAAGCAGATGGAAAAGAATGGAGAATACAGCACGGCAGTAATTGAGAAAGGAATGACTTGAACAGGATTGAATAGGCCACTACTGTACGCTATATAGTCTGTCGGGTAATTTTTGACCGAGCAGCTCTCTTTGTTGGGGGATTTGGCATTTGTAGAAAGGATTCTCCAATTGCCCTACAGGGCCACCCAAAAACAGTTGTGTGTTTCCTGTCACAAAATGTTTTGCAGCAGGCAGTGATTTGCATCAATTCTGCTCGGGGGATTATGGTTAGTAGCATCTAGTCCTTAATAAAATACTGGTAGTAAGTACGCAGTCCCAGGAAGCTTCTTGCATCAGTATTATTTTTTTGGAATAGGAAATGCGTTATAAATCTCACCTTTCTGGATCTGGCCACACACCTTTGTTTGACACAAGGTGTCTAAGTATGTCGATTTCTAATGGTACAAAGACACACTTTCCTGGATTACGTTTTAGGCCACCAAGTGAGAGACTTAAGAACAGCTCTCAGGCTGTTTGTGTGTTAACCAACTGTTTCAGAGAACACTATAATGTCATCTAAGAAGCAAAGACACAGTATCCACTTGAAGTTATGTAAAAGGTTATCCCTCATCCGTTCGAAAGTTGCTGGTGCATTACACAAACCGAATGGCATTATTTTAAATTCATATAAGCCCTCAGGGGGTAATAAATACAGTTTTCTCACGATCAACCTTGTCTACTTCGATTTGCCAGTACCCGAAGTACAGCTCTATGGTTGAGATAAACATAGCTCCCTTCAGAAAGGCCGATGTATGATCGATTCATGGAAGACGGTAAACATTTTCAGTTATGGTGGTGGTGGTGGTGGTGACGTCACACACAGGCCGACAGCTCGCGCCAGCACCATCGCTAGCTGAAGGCTTGCAGCATCGCTTTTACACACACTGGGGAACCAGCGACGCGACGCATGATGAGACAGGTGAATAGTTCAGGCCACGCTACCTAAGGCGCATACGTGGTTGTGTCACTCCAGTGAGATGATTCGTTTCGTAGCTTCTACGGCTGTCTAGGAAAATGCTTCCTTTTTAACGTTTGTTGTTATCAGCTCTTTCTCTCTGGAATTATCCTAAGTTTGGGGAACAGACTTTCCTGCGTCTGTTTTAGTTTCTCGTGTCAGTAGTGAACCTGCTTGTAGGGTTAACCAGTGCTCCTGGTATCCGTTCTCGTGAAATACAAACCGAATACAAATTACCGCCTTTGCGAAATTTGTTGTGAGTAGGGCACCTTGTATTTGTTGGTTTGCGTAAATAATGTGATTTTCTACTGCCGTGTATCTCTGCTTTACCTTATGGAGTCCAATCACGTTGAGATCCTTGAAACGAATTCCAGTACAGCAAGAACGTTCCACTGGCAACACATAAGGAATCTTCAGATTCAGCAATGCAACAAATATCAAAGTTTCGTGATGATTCCAGTCGTTGCCAAACAGTTGAAGCAAGCGGCCAAAAAGTAAAGTAGAAATTATCTTGTATAGTTGCTTCCTTTGAAAAGTTTGATTTTCTATTCATATTAACTATAGTCTCAGTATCAATCGCTGTTCAGCTACCATGTAAATAGAAGCACAGACTGACAATTGTGTGGCACCTAAAGACTGTATACGAAATAATCATTACGTTAATTGTGAAAACATCGTGTTGAGACATCAGTTTTGTACAAACCTTCATAGTCTTCAACTAGCTATCAAGCATTAGTGATGATATTTACTTTGTAATATTCTGAAAAAGTCTTTCTGATGGTTTCTAGCTCTTCATATTTCGTAATCTGGTGTGTCGTAGTACTTACTGCTGGTCCGCTGTATAGCACTAGAGACCAAATCGTTATAGTTGTCGTTCGTTACTTTAATTGTTTCAAATCTGTCTCAAATGTGTCTTACGTGCGTGGTTTAGAAACACCAAATACTTGTCTTACCCTACGTGCAGCGCCATGACACGCTGGCATCAGCCACGCAGATAAACTTCTTAAATCCCCGATTTTACAGCAACCGTATCTGAGAGGAGAAGAAACCTACTTGCATTTAAGAATGTTGACACCAGTGTTCTGTTCTGTGTGATACATTGTGTCCTTGTTTTGGATGGTGAATTAATTACAGAAGGTGACTTTGAGAACGCATGTAGGAGCTAAGCTGTTGGCAAAATTGTTCCGACACCGTTTCTCAACATGATTCAGCACTATTCATCCAAATCGTTACCAACAGATTTCTAGTAATTATTAATAAGAGAACAGTTTTAATAATATATCATGTCTTTGCATAAAGCGTTGACGGATGAATTAATTGATTTAAGTCGTTGTTATTGAATGTTAATTTTCAACGGTTTACACTATCTGTACTGATGTAACATTAAGCGTAATAGGTGAAGCAGAGAAGTTTGTGATGTTACCTGCATTGTTACACTTCACTGCATACTTCACCGGTCGGAGTGGCCGAGCGGTTCTAGGCGCTACAGTCTGGAACCGCGCTGCTGCTACGGCCGCAGGTTCGAATCCTGCCTTGGGCATGGATGTGTGTGATGTCCTTAGATAGGTGTAAGTAGTTCTAAGTTCTGGGGGACTGATGACCGCAGCAGTTAAGTGCCATGATGCTCAGAGCCATTATAATACTTCAGCTGCTACAGTCCATTGAAGGATTGGCCCTGTCTTGATTTAGTAGGCTAATTTGCGGTTTATATATATAATACTTCCTCAGGACAATACTACGCCGCGCGGGATTAGCCGAGTGGCCTCGAGCACTGTAGTCATCGAATGTGCGGCTGCTCCCGGTGGAGGTTCGAGTCCTGTTTAGGTCAAGTAGCGTCTAAGCTTAGTGACTGATGACCTTAGCAGTTAAGCCTCATAAGATGTCGCACACATTTGAAGAATACTACGACTCCGCTTTATGCTAACAACAACCACATTCTTTGCTGAAGGGTTTTAAAGTCTGCCATTGTTTTCAGCTAATATATTATTGGTGTAGAGAAAGTAAAAAAAATCAATTTTGCTTTTCAAAAGCTTAATATTTTACCCTGAGGTGTATGGTAATTTATTACAGATTTATAAAGCCAGAGATGACGTTTCCTGTATATTTCTGTAATGTTTCAGACTAATAATCATAGTGTTAATACGGCCAGAGCAATATTACATTTTACTTGGTTCTACATTTCCAATTTAACTTATTGGCAGACTCGGAACTTAACCAGCGATGACAAGAATGTGATTTATATAGCTGCCATAGGAAGCTTCCGGTTATGAACAAGGCATTTTACACACTTACAAAAAATATGAGATGGAGTATTCATCACGCTGTACCACAGTTTCAAACAATAGATGGATATCCAAGAGTCTATTAGTAATTACTGTTTCACTGGAATGCCTTGCGGAATTAACGAACTTTCTTTGTTTCCCTCAAAACAAGGGAACTTGAACACTCAGAAAATTCTACGGCTCTGGAAGCAAGAGAGCCCGTAGTAGCAAGTAGCTACATGCTTAGCTTTTACATACAGTAAATCCCAGTCATTGTTCGACTGACCGAGCAGACGAGCAGACGACGAGCAGACGACGAGCAGACGACGAGCAGACGACGAGCAGACGACGAGCAGACGACGAGCAGACGACGAGCAGACGACGAGCAGACGACGAGCAGACGAGCAGACGAGCAGACGAGCAGACGAGCAGACGAGAGGGTCTCTCAGGTTAAGCCTCGAGCTGCTCCAAGACAAGCTATCTGGACGAATTTTTCTCGAGACAGGCGCAGAACCGCAGCTCATCCTATCCGTACGGTTATACTGTGCTCTTAAGCAACGATGAAGCTTTTAAATGAACACTTCCATTGCAGCTCACATTTTGTCATATTAACTCGTCTTGTGGGCTTCACAGTCCACTACTGTTTGAGGCGTTTGCTGAACCTGGTCACTCACCGATTTATGTATGTGATTCTTCTAGCAGATTATTTTGTTCGGTGGTCAGAGACGTCGCTGCACGCTTTCCTAAACAACATGTCTCTCTTTGATGCTGTCAGCCGTACGTCCTCTGTGTTCTTACCCTGTGTCTCAGAGTTTCATTGTTTACGTAGAATATTCTCTTTGTCTTTAGTTAATGGGCCCTTTTTTGGGAGTTACAAGTTAACCAATCTATTGAAGATTCCAGCGTCATAAATATCACCCTTTTATCGGGTGAGATGGTTTTGAAACTTATTCTGTATTATCCTGAAAACAAGCTGTGGTCATTTAGTGGTACTTTGAAACTAGTGTTCTACTCATACACTGTCCTTATCCTATATGCTAATTTTTCATTCTGCAGGTAGAAAATTGCCACCCATTAGCAGTAAGAACACCGCTTGTGAGTTGCCGGGATACGTACCTAATTTTCGATTTTACTTTCCGTATGGGAGCTCTAATTTCGACATCGGATTGTTAAGTACTCATTGTATTGTTTTGTGTCATGATTGTTCTGATTTGTTTGTTTCGGCCCGTACGAATTCCTCTTCCTCTCACAGCAGCAGTTGCATTCTATGTCCTTAGTTATTTGTTGGATATATTCAACCCTTTGTCTTCTCCTACATGTTTAACCTTCTAGAGCTCACTCTGGTGTTATGGAAGTTAATTCCAGACCCCTTACCACATGTTCTATCGTCATGACGCTTCATCTTCTCATTGCTTTTCATATTTTCGTTGCCTCGCTCATTCTGTGGATAACTTCATTCCTTGCTTTATCAGTCTACACGAATTTACAACGTTCTTCCTTATCAGCACATCCATAACGCTTCCCTTCATTTGCAGTTTTCCCAAGACAGTAATTCACTACCATACAATGCTGTGCGCCAGATGTGCATTCTCAGAAATTTCTTCTTCGAATTTAGAGCCAACTTGTAAATCAGTCAACTTCTTATGGCTTCGAATGCTCTCGTTCCCCTTGCTAGTCTACGTTTCGCACCCTTGCTTCATGTTATGTTGTTTTTCTTCCGCAGTAGCATGATTCCTTCCCTTCCTGATCTTTGTTGGTTCCCTATTTGCATGTTATATTTCTTAGAAATGTTTTTACAGCTACTCCTCCCAAGTAACAACTTTCGCCTTTTTCGGTTTTCTCTCAATCCATAATGTTTTACATTTAGCATGTTCCATCATCCCAAACCAGATGTACAGCAAACATTTTCACATTATGTTGCTTCCATAAAACATTCAGACTTCTTATTTTCTTTCAACTATTCCGTTGAATAATGCTTTTTGTTGGTTATGAATATTTTCCTGTTTTTCTTAGATCTTCCTGTGGTACATCGTATGGGACTTCTTGAAATTAATCTACCGCTTGTAATTTCTAAATTTTGATTCGCGAAACAATTGAAAACTGAATAACAAGGGATGTATCTTGTACCAGTATGTGTTTATATTTTAACTTTTGTAAAATTATGTCTTGCTTACTCATATCCTCCTGGCTTTAGTTTTGGGTATTTCTCTGTTGGGCATGTGGGAATCGTTATAAAGTTTCTACACAAATCTTTGAAGATAATCCTTGTTTCAGACGTTGGTATGTAGCGATTCAAATGTCATTTTTCTGTTCTCTATTAACTGCTCCCTGTAAGTGTAGTATAGTATCTTTTACATTATTGTCTAACACACTGTTCAAATTTGTGTTCAGTATGTGTGTGCTGAAGGGTTTTGAACGATGTCAGTTTGATATAACGTTTTATTATGAATTACTAGGGAATTATAAGATTCTAAACTATACATTACATAAACTGTGGCACGGTCAGAAGCTTTTGACGATGTATTAGTCAGTTTAGTTAGTTTATTTCTCTACTAAATGTTTCACTGGAGCTATGATAACTGCGCATGATTGACTCTCCTAGAAACTGCAACTACCCCTGCAGTTTCCTCCACTTTACAAATCACAGCTATCTCGCTGTTTTCACATGAAGAGGCCTAGTGTGTTGCTGACCACCAGTGCAGTGCAGTGCAGTACAGTGCAGTGCAGTGCAGAGATCCAGGAGAGGCGGCAGGAGCTGCTGAGGAGTCACCACCAACAGCCACCGGCTCTGGCTGCAGGTGACGGACCTTCCAGAGGTAGACCAGCTATTCGGGGACTGGACTAAGGAGCTGGAGGGATTTGAGGACTTCGTCCAGAGGCACATCGTGGAGGACACCGAGTCCGATCCTGATGAAGACTTCCTGGATGAAGTACCTCCAGCTGTGGGAGAACAACAACACAGTGACCATTCGGAGGTTCCTGTCGGAGGGGGATGCGAGGGAGGGGGGGGGGCGGCGGTTTCCCCCCTAAGTGACCAACCATCAGTAAGAGGCTGGGCAAGAGGTGTCGTCACCTAGTGGCTCTGCTGAGGACATTGGCAGCATTCACTCAGAAAAAATGCCACTAGTGGTTCCTGCAAGAGCCACAGAATGTAAAGGATGACAGGTGCACTATGTGTACTATTATTACCTTATTGTGTGTTTTGTAAAGTGGTTCATTTAGCCATTTCTGTTTGTATTCCTCTTAGAAAATAAATCAATTTCTTTGTAAATATACTAATATATTTTCGTTATTTTCTTCACACAACACTTTACTTTCTTAATGCTGAGAACTTATTAACATTGTTTTTATTTGAAGTCAAAGTGTTGTTATTCCAGCTAGTAGTACCACAATTATGCCCACTGTCAAATTCTTTGCCTGTCATGACTGAAATTTCAGCTGTCTTACACTTTAATTTCTTCTTGATGTGCTAATAGTACCAGGATTCAAAGTTAATTTGCTCGTGGTGAAGGAAACGAAAAATATTACTTACTTTACTGGTCGAAGGATGAACTCTGCTGGATCAAGACTCACTTTCTGTTCTTCAGTCTTCAAGTCGATGTAAATGTGTGAACTCTGGGTAACAGTGATGGCATTGTATCTCCAGAAATCTTGATAATGTGCTTCGTTTAATTTCTCCGCTGCCAGACAAATTTTTTGATAGTGTATTTCGATTACTTACTTTTCTGCATTAAGAATGCTGCTGTCTCCCACTGATACCTCTGAGCAATCTCTGCAGATTAGTTACTAACAATTCACTGGTTCTTAGAGTAATGTGAATGAAACAATAAGGTAAAACAAGTATATCAACGTATTTTAAAATTGCTTTGACACTAAGGTCATGTTTTTAATACTGATCAGTAGTAAGCAGATGAAACCAAAATTTAGCAGGACAAAGAATAGGCAAAACAATGTTTCCATCATATCTCGAAAGAAATCAAGATGAAAATGCATCAAACGATTTGAAAGGTTCTGATGGTACCAGCTTTTCTTCAGAAGCTAGCAGGTGAAAAAATAAAAAGCGCACACACACACACACACACACACACACACACACACACACACACACACACACACACAAATTCCAAAAATGGTAGAGGTAATGGTATGATCTACAGAATTATTTTGTGATGATCCCTGTAATATTTCCTGATGTTAAGGGACTCCACCCATTTTCGATTACCTATCCAATCTCGCTTGTCCACCCTTATGTTCTGTTTATCTTCTCCGAAGGGATGGGCTACACCAGAAATGTAAAGGAAACAACTCCATGGTTACAACTGTTTTATGTCAAAAGCAAGACAAGGCATATCCTTGGTCCCTTGCTTGCTCTAAGTGCCTGATAGTCACATAAAAGCAGAGTGTGGGACAAGTATCACTGCTGGATGGTGAGTGCCACTGCAGTTCTGGCATGTTCTCAGGCTTACTGTAACATCTGTTGAAGAGAGACCACCCTGCTAGTACATAAGTTTCAAAAAGTAACAGCAACTCATTCCACTCAATTGTCAACAGCAAAATATTTTAATTGCTCTGTAATTCCATAGCCTTAGACAAAAGTGTTCCAGCGGAATCACATTGGGGTGGCAATGCTGAAATGCTGTTGTTTGGTATTGGAGAGCAAAAGAATGCTGGGATTGCTACAATAATGTTTCAAGCATAACAAATTTCATGAGGTAGCAGACATCAGTTTGGATATGGGGACTTCAGCCATTCAAGTAACAAGAGTAGTACTATGCTGCCAAAGTACAGATTGATGTAAGGTGATGTATGATTATGTTTTATGTGACATATTTGTGTCAAATGAGATGTGACAAAGAACTATCTCAAATTTCTTATTTATCATTGACACTGCCACAACTTGTCCAGAATGTTGAGGATATACTTTGACTCTTTGTATGCCCATATATTCTCCACAGGAAGTTGAATGTCACTTATCTGACTTTACAACAGTTAACATCACTTATGCCAAACTAACTATCAGAAAAAGGGTCCAGAATTAAAATTGTACACAAAAGACTGACACTGTTAAACTTCTCTGAGCAACTAGAAATTTCTTTGAATATGTCAAAATCTGATATTATCGACAGTTATTCCATTTGCAAGATATCCAATGGCCTAGTAACACAGCATCTGAACTACTTCAGCTGAGGGGAACTACGTTACTGTTAACTCTAAAGAAATTGTTCTTAAACTGAATGTTTAGATAGTTGGACTAAAGGAAGGAAGGATTATAATTTTATTTCCAATGTTAAACATGCATAAGGAATTTAAAATTGTAAGGAAATTGGTTTAAAAATTTACATGACATAATCCCTGCAGAAATTTCTGGGATGGGCTCTGTTCATAATTGTGATCAAGCTCTTTTGGCAGGAAAATCTCTCTACATTTTGAGATTTGTTTTGTCTGAATGTAATGCTGAAAGGAAATAACTGCCAATTATTTATTTGCTTGTCTCTTTCACAAAAGATGATGTAATGAACGAAGTAGCAAATGATGGTGAATAGATTCTTGTACTAAGTTGTAATATGTATAGTATAGTCTATAGTTGATCATGTTATCAATATTCAGTCTTAAGAACTGATAATCGTCTACCCTTAATATGTCTTTATTTTTATATTTTATGCCTCATAATCTTGTATTTTTAGTTTTGTATGAAACAGTCATTTTAACACAGGGAGATGGACTACTTGATATGAACTAGTCCACAACCTCTCCAAAATGAGTGATACAGGTGCTGTTTAATTTAACTTCTTCAGATCCGAAATGGAGCTCACTTCACTGACACTCAGTGCCAGAGAACAAAAATGTTTTACAAATGTTTCAACATCAGACACATAATTTAGTAACAAACTGCTAACTGCCTTGAAGCATGAAGTTGAAGGTGAAGGTGTGGAGAGACATCTTATAAATGGGTTAGTAAATTTGCATTTCATTTCCACTCCCATTATGACTGTTTCCACTGTTTCCACAACACACATGCATGACAATGCTATTAGATGAGAATAAATGCAATCTTATTCACACCAATTTGTAACATATGTACTACATAACTGTTGCGTCACTGGTTACTATACACATGTTGTGATTTCACTATTACACCTCCTGATTAATCCTCACAGTACCCACAAGGGGGGGGGGGGATCTTCCTTATAACCACTTCTTGACAATATTGTAATCTGGGCAGTTGTTATATTTCAAAATTCTGAGAAAATATTTATTATTTTAATGATTTTCTCTAGCAAAGTCCATATATGTTTTAAATTCTTCAGTTAATTAATCCAAAGATTTAAGTCTTAATAACAGATCTCACTTTACCCATTAAATTTCATATTCAGTATTTACAGGTTTATGCTTTTATGTTGAGAGTAAAAGCCAACAACAATGAAACAGATCTGTGTTTTCTAAATTTTTTGTGGTGGTTCAGAGTCAGTAGTATCTGCTACTGAACATGTGCTGATATTGCTGAGAGTGAGGTAAAATTTGTTTTGAGGTTCTGGATTCAATTCCAACATCTGTAACTTTTTTAAAGTGTGATGTAAATACAATTCAACAACATCTAACGAATTTTGTTTTTTAAATTTTTTTTAGGTGTGCACTTACTACTCCCTCCCCCCTTCCCCTTGATAATGCTTCTTGAAAATGCCTCAGTATCCTTAGGACTAACATGATTTGCTGGAGTGTGACAAACCTGCCACCTGCCACACAAAAGCATTGTTGTTTAGAACTGAGCTATCCCCATAAGTCCTATGCATTTCACTCGAGCTCCAATTTGATAAATACATTCGCCAGGTTTCCAACCTGTAAGTAGTGCTGGGATGTCTCAGCTGGTAACAGCATTGTCCAATTAAATTCGGGTTCTGGTTTCAAATACCAGCCTGGCACACCATTTTAACTTTTCAGGAAGTCTCAGGCTAATGCACACTGTGCTACAGATTCAAAGATATATTATGGTTTGCAGCTATCGTCTGTACCATAAGCAATATAGTTTGCAGAAGAGCTCATCTCTTCTGCCACAGACTCGTACTGAAAAACAAACCCTGCAAATTAAAAAAATGTGTACTTGGCCGAAGCAGAGAACCCTATCACCATAAGGCGTAAATTTCGGGAGAAATTCGAGTGACAGAAAAAGTTGTTTATCAGCCAACCAGAATTGTACAGGCAATGGAAAAGGTAGCTCCTAGGCGATCGTGCAAGCGTTTATTCAGGATACTCCCAGTCCTTGCACGTAACACTTTCTATAAGAAACATCTTACACTATAATAACCACATTTTAATTAGAAACCAGAATATTCACTCATAACACAAGAAGAAATCACGTCTAGTATTCAACTACAAGTGGACGATTCCAAGAACGAAAAAAGCTGTACAACAAACTATCTTGTGACATCAATATCATAAAAAGCATCTTAGCATTTAAAGCAGCTTTTCATGTTGTTGCTGAGTAGCTACAAGGTTAAAACCCAAGAGTGTACATTATATTTTAGTAAACAGTGATAACGGAAAATATTTATAGATTGTTCTATGTGTGCAACAGGAAAACTAATTGCCTAATTCAACGATATTTGTTCAATAGCTCATCGGAAAATTATTGTACAGTGTAGATAAATATTTGTTAGCATAAAGAAGTATGTCGTCACACGACATTTTACCATCATGTAATCATATAAATTTTAAGTATCTCTTATCTAGGAAGCTGCAGCTCTCAACTATAGTCATAAACACTATGCAAAATGAAATTTTTTTAACTACATTAATTGCTGTGAATTTATAAGCAGAGTATGATGTGGCGTAGAATGGTGTCTTTTCTGCACAACAAGATGGTGTAAACAGATCACACAATGGGGGGGTAAGAATGGTGAACAAAACTTTTTTATGTCCTTGTTAAGACTATCCATTAATGTTCCTTTTTTGAGGTTTAATCAAAGTTTGAGTTTGAAAAGACTAAGTGTAATAGCGTGTATGAACAATTTTCTTATTACTATTTAAACGTTTTGTAATAGATAAACAGTTTACAAAAATCATATAAATGCATGTTCTCTCATCTCTTTTTTCATAATACTGACTTTCCGATATAGCTTTGTATCCATGCATAAAAATTGTGAATAGAATCAATAAAACAATACAATACTGTACTATACGATGACCAGCTGACCTTTTCAATTAAAGAGAGATGATCATGGCTTTCCCGGAGATATCGGTTACTGTTGTTTGGGTTAGGTTGCAGAAGTTTCTCTGGGATGGCCTTTCACGTCCTCCATATAATCTCAGTGTCTTCCGATAAGATTTCTATATTTTTATAGCGCTAAATAGACATATTCGGACCGCAGATCTGCTTCGAAAGAAAAGGTGCTACACAGCTACAATCATGGTTGCGTGCGCAACCACAGAAATTTTTCAGTAAAGGCATTGACCGTCTTATTACACAGTGGGATAAATGAGTTTAATGTTATAGTAATTTGCTTTTGAAGTAATAAACAAAATACTTACTTGAATCTAACTGTCGATTTCGTAATAATGCATCTTATTTCTGCACTCAAAACTTATTAGTAAACAAAAATGCAGAGTAGAATTAGGAGGAAAGTGTTATAGTTGCAAGAAATAAATGAGCTCCGCCCAGCCGTATTATATGCGTAGGGACATACATCATCTCATCAGTGACGGTTCGTGTGAGTTTTTATGCGTTGTTTGGTACTGTTGGGTTTCACGCTTTGGAAGTAAAAGATTCGTACACAGTTCTGTTCGTACACGAAGAGACGTAGCGTTTGCCGCTACCACGTATCAATGGCGTTGAAATTTTTTATATTCACATTCAGTTTCATTATCAGGATCTGGTTGCTGTGTTTCTACTCTTGTATCATTTCAGTTATATGGCAGTCAAGAACTATTCGTGAAATCAGATATTTTGAAATTACGGTCTTGTTGAGGAGATCAAAGGGTAAGGTTCGCAGACATATTACCACATTATGACACTGAAAATTCATTGTGAAAAAAATAGATCGACGAGCAAAATGATAGTATTGTCCGTGCAACAAACCGCAAGTCAATGAAATAAGACATCTTTCACATCTATGTATCGTGCATAAACGGAATAGTGGGGAAAACCACTACCGCTGTGGTGGGGCAGATAAGGCCCCAGCTGTGGAGTGGGGGTGAACGGGTGAGAGGGAGAGGGGGATAGGGTGGGAGAGGGTGAGTTGACAGGGTGGCAACGCGCAGCTTCCACCTTCAGTCTGCTGCTGGATCGCAAGCTAGCAACACCACAACTATTCTTGCTGCTGTTGTACTTGTTGTTGTTGCTGTTGCTGCTGCTGAGGAAGACAACAGGTGAGGGGTTATCTTATGCTGGCGCCTTGTGCTCTAATCTAGTGTATATGATTGCTTACCGGCTGTTTTGTCGTCAAGAAGTCACTCGTTTACAGTCATTCTCCTGAAATGTGAAGCTATTACCGTCCCTACCTGCAAATGCGATTTTTTGTTTATGTTTAAATTAGCCCCTAGCTGCAGTGGTTCCTTCTAATTTATTTATTGCGTAATCGATCCAGCGAGTGCCACTCCCATCTCCAAATTCATCTTGTAATGTACACTATAAAAGCCAATTTTGCTATTACAATCACATGTCTGCGACCCAATCGCCGTCTACGACGGGAAGCCAAGAATGTTCAACTTTTACTTATGAATGTCGATCTTCACTGCGCGGCAGTGTTAAAATACTGTGAAGTTTGGAAGAGTACCGTGCCCATCTTCTGGAGAATTCACGTGACAGAGAATACTCTAAAAAATAGCGAGAAATAATCTGCGCCATATTGTCTTCCGTTGATATGTTTTGTTCGGTGGGCCTCTTGTATTTGAAGCTTAGAAAGAATTGCATGTGTTTCGTTTATCTCCATTTATTCTGTGTTACACGTTATAAATTTAGTGACATTTTTTGTATATAGGCAATGTTTACCAGCGTTTACTTCCTTTGCGAACAGAATGGTTAAATTTCATCAAAAAATCGCTTCCTTATTTATTTATTTTTTCGTATCACCAGGCAATCCCAGTTAAACTACTACTTTCTGCAATTTAAAAAGTATCTCTTTTAGTACAATGTATTTCCGTTGTTCTGCTTATGATGATTTCTTTATTACTGTTACTATGATTTGTTTAGTGTAACATGTATTCTGATATGGTTTTCTGCATCTCAGCTGCATGCATGAACGGTATGGTATTTTAATTTTTCCTTCTACTGACCTTCCCAAGGCATTATTTAACATACAACTTTTTACCACAGATTCGGCTCGTCATCGTGTAAGTTAATGTAACACATTGCCTGTTGGGGGATACAGTTATTGTATGCGTGGTTTAATTCATATATTATTCCGCATCTCCGATTTGCTCTCCGTTGTTCTTTGCATGTTTATAGATATTTGTTTTATTTATTAATCCTCAGTTTTCTCCCTGTAATGTATTTTATGAAGTGCAGGCGCATTTTTCTTTCACATTAAGGCATCTTCAGTCTATTTCTTGTAGACTAGTAACGATTCACTTTTATAAGCGATACTAATCGATTACATGACAGTCATCACAGCTATATTATTACTGGTTTTATTTCTCTGACGGAAATAAACGTTTCCCCTTATCTGGTCATAGGTTAGAGGTCAAACTATCACTTCACTCATGGAACACCGAGACATTTTCGCGTCACGACGTTATGCAGTTGCCTTACAATTCGTAGAATAGTAGTTGTGGAACGCCACTAAACGTCTCCCACTACCTGCAGATCTTTCTTACGAGAGCCGTGAGTGATATCAGTCGCAACTTCAGAATGTTTTGATACAACTAGCCTTGTCAACATGTAAGAATCAGCTGTTACAAACAGTATATCAGCTTTATATATAAAGACATTTACAGTAAATTAAAGCGCGTAATATATTAAAGTGCCAGTTGCTAATACACTTGTTAACACGTAGACACATTTATCGGAATACTTGTTTATATATATATATATATAAATCTGTAAGTAAATTGCTTACTAGTTACTTTTATATACATAATTACATACATTCACAATGTACAATTACTAATGGCTAGTTGAAGCAAGTCTTACGTGAGTGTAATTGTATAAACGTAGCACAAATTTTCTTGACACGTACAGCTACGGTTCATGAACATCACTCTCCATAAATTTTCGCTCTTTCAACAAAGCTCCTAAAACTTCCGTCAATTTGTGTAAGCGAGTCAAATGAGCTGTTTTGAAGATTTTTTTTCTTTTGGGAGGCAGAGCTATAACACAGTAAATGACTTTCGTCTGCCAGTCACGAATGTAAGCTGGCTGGTGTATTTTCCCCACATCAGTATTCTGTATTACAGATGTGAGTGGAAGAGTGCATAGTACGTCTTACTGATATTTAGTCTTTATTTATGTAACGAAAATAAACCTCTTTCGAGTTTGCTGCTTAAGTAATATTTTTGTGTCCATTCGAAAGCTATCCTGTCGATCCGAAGTCGAAGTAATTTCGCGTTTTTAATTGTTTACATTAGTAGTGCAAACATTACGAAGTACATGAGGCAAATATAGCTTTATTACAGTTCATTTCTGTTCTCTCCGGGTTATAGAACTAACTGCGGAACTCATACCTGCCGCAATGGGTAAAATGTTTCGGGTACGGTATTGGGATGACTATTTTTTAATTTAGAAGTTGCTTCGGGGGGGATACACGTAGAAAAGACGAAAGGCGTTGTGTGGCATTCTCATATCATCCGTTTGAACAGTATTGTACTATTTTGTCTGTAGGTAAAATGTAATTTGTTTGTGATGTACACTTGACCACTCATATGGGATTTTCTTTTTGTTTATGTTTTTTCTGTGAGTTAATTTTCTTACAAGTATACGTGTCTTATTGGTTATTCTGACTTTCATGGAGGCTGGCTTGTAATTATTATTTCTGGGATACTCCGTGCATGTGACTGTTTTGTTTCATACTTTCAGGCTCTCTTGTGGTCCTTGTATCTGGCATATGACGTTCTAGGTCGACTTGTTTGCACAACATACTTGCCATTACCTAAGTTCCATTGTATTTAGCATAGATATGCTTTCATGTGTGAACTTGGGGATCTTGTCAGTTTTGGAATGTGTGTTTTGATGGAATTATCTACTCCGTATGCTTTGCTTAAACTTTGTGTTTTGGTAATTTTGTGTGCGAATTTGTGTTTCTAAGATATTGTATACCTTCTTCCTAATTGTTCAGTTTGTATGGGAGTGAGATTTGATTGTTTTATTTTGTTGTTCAGCTTTGTGACTTACTATTCCTGCCATCAAGTAATTTTTCAATTACAGTCTGCATTTAGTCGCTTACGAAGAGGATGGTGTTCTGTATATATCTGATATAGTACAATATGGTTTATTATTTTGCAACTACATTTGTGAAAATGATCTGTCAAATATGATTTATAACATGCCTTTACTAATTGTCTTTAAATTGTTGATCCCATTGGTAAACTATCCCATTTTAAATAAAGTTCACTGTTCAACTGGAAGCAGTTTTATTGTGTAGTAAGCATTACTGAAATGAGTATTCTGTCAATACCGTCACCATTGAGTTGGCTGTGTTTTTAGATTTTTGTTTGTGATCAGCCCTCTGGTAACCGGATTATTGAAATAGTAACTTAAGTAATGCTTATTACAGAACAATATTGCTTCTAGTTGGGCAGTGAATTTTATTTATAAGAGGGTAGCTTACCAAGAAGACCCCATTCCAGGCGCTTTAGCAAATCTTTTTTAAGGATGTCAAGTAGACAATTTTCACAAAAAGAGTAGCAAATTAGTACAATATATTGTACTGGTTCAGATATATGGATGACATCCTCTACCTACGATATCAATCACAAACAAAAATTGAAAACCCGCTTTGACATTTAACAACATACATAAAGAGAGAAAATTTATAGAATTGAAACAGAGTATAATAATCATAATTTTCTAGATACATCAAAAAACAAGAACGTATTCGAAGTTTGCTGTAAATCCACAATAACTAACATTGTCATTAACAACTCATCGACCCATCCACAAAAAAGCAGCAATTCGACATTTGTTCTATAGACTCGACAAATTGCTACTCAATAAGGAATAACTATCAATCGGTACTAGACGTCAAAAAGCAGATAGCCACTAACAATACCTGCAGTTTTAAAACCTCCACACAGTATGCAGCAGTAACCCAGCTGCAGTTCACACCTGTGGAAAAGCACAAGACAAGGTTTCGTTTGTGTCAAATGAATTCCCACTCACTAATTTGGGAATGTTAGTGAAACCAGTTAGTGTGTAATGTTAGTGAAATACCTAATACGAGTCGATTGCCGCAATGAGAACAAAAAATTTCAAAAGACCATTTAAAACTGCAAACGAGAGAGATTGTGCCGTGCGCAGATGCTGAGCTGCGAGAAATGGGAGAGGAGTGTGCATCTCAGCACTGGATGGAATTATTCAGGTATGTTATGAAAAACTGAACTGAAGATTGGATGAGAACTTGGGCGAGTCTTGAAGACATGGACAAATATCTACTTTTATATTACTTTTGAGAAAAAGGAAATCCATTGCGAAATTAAGCTGGAAAAGGTCCGTTGCAGTTACTTTCGTGCAAAATCTTTTAAATGCAAGGGCCTCGTGAAATTTTCTACCGCTCAGCGGTGCGACTGGGTGACCACACGTTTCGTTATCTGTGTGGTGTGGAGGTACCTCCGGTCTTCCCTCACCCTCCATCCATGACCACAATCACCTAAGGCCGGCCAGCAAAGCTCTCACATTGGTCTGGCATGCTGCCAGGATAATTGTGTCTAATACCAGCCATAAAAATCATTACAATGTCACCAAATGCCGAGTCATAGGTGAGATTTTGTTTCCTTTCTACCTCTCAGGAACAGTATATTTTTGCTTATGCTACTAAGCACGCCATGCAAGGAAAGCACGCCAGTGGAGCGTCAACTCACGTCTTTGTGCGTGCGGAAACAGAAGATCAGCACCAAAAATAGGCAGGGAGTTGACAGGCCTGAGTATTTGGAATAAGACTGCAGGGGGAAAGCATCACCTATTTTGGTTTTTGATTTTTTACTTCTTTCAACCGATCGTCTGATATACTGTTACTTTTGCTCATACTCGTTCGAATCCGCCTCAGTGTTTCTCTCAGAACCCACGTGTGTCGTAATAGGATGCTTGTAGGCTGTGTGATGTCAACACTAGGTTCCGATATCCTGATTAACTACATGTGTTCGTAATTTACAGATTATATTTGTTCGAAATAGTGTGATGTTGTGGAGTCTTTACCGTTCTCCGTTTGATTCGCAGGAGCTTTGATCTTGTCAGCTGTCTCATAATACAAATTTTCCCATGCATGTTAAGTGCCATGTTGTGTTTTTGTTTGTTGGCCTTTTTAGTATTCGTTACTCCGTCATTTCGTTCTTGCGTCTGTGTACTTTCTCCCGTTTCTTTGACTTACTGTCCCCGCCATCTCTTGCAAATATATCGTTCGTGTTCTTTCTTCTGCACTCTGAAATTTCTGTTATAACTGTGTATACACAACATTTATTGCATTGTTCAGTATTCAGCGACATTCGTCTTTGCTGTGCTGTGTCAGTGCTTCAGTACACGCTATACAGCCGAAGCTCGTATAAGTCTAACTCCCGACGTACAATTTGCGTTGCCTCTACAAACTGTCAGCTTATTTACGCTTGAAAAAGGTAGTTTATACGTCTATCCTCGCGAATGGAAATATCCTGCATATTTTCAGTTCGTGCCACAATGAAACCCTTATATCCTTTGGTACTGAATTGTTTTCATTTTTTAGTTTCTTGTATTTCCACATGCACTTCATTCCGTATCGCACTGTTTTTCAGTTTTGTTAGGTACTTCACGTACAGGAGCGGTACTTGCAATTTAATAGAAGTCATCATTACACTAATTTTTATCTTTCTAGGGTGTTACACTGCATGGAGCTTGAATGAGCGTGTATATATTTATGGTCGCTAGCTGCTTCCTGGTCAGTTATCCTCGACTTAATACAGCGAACTTACAGCCTGCTCCGTATTCGTGAAATCGAACTTTTCCCTATCTTCTGTATCCGTCCTTCCTTTCGGTATACATGGTCTATTATGCATGTGACTATTCTTGCTGCCCTTTTTCTTTCACTAAGCTTCTTACGTTTTGCCATCCAGAATTCTATTCTTTCATCCATACAGAATGTGTTTTATTCTTTCTCCATTTCAGGATTATTAATTTCATCTTTCGGAGTACATTCTTTTACTTTCCTTTGCTATTTCATTTTAGCTGACTTCGTCCTTCTGTGGTCTTCATTATTTACTGTCCAGGTCTCATTTCTGCATGTGAGCATAGGTGCTACCATTACGTTGAAGGAATCTGTCTTTGTGACTTGGCTGATGTTCTAAGTACAATGCCACAGCTTGTTAGACATGGTAGAGAGTGATATTTCTCTTAACTTTAAGCGAAATTCTTTTTTCAAATGGTACTAAGGCTCAACAAACTAATGTAGAAAATTCAGTTGCTTGGTAGAATGTGAGGTCTGTGATGAGTGTTTTCATATTTCTTGAACAAGTGCAGTGCAGTGCAGTGTACTGGAGTACGCCATTATTGGAGCCAAAAGAGAATGGCCCTATGAATCTACAGTTTAAGATTGAACTGCGCTGTTCTGTTTTTGCTCCTGGAGTGGCGTGCTGCTGTACTCTGGCGCTCGGATTTGCATATGTGCCACGACTTCATACGTGTACCTGCAAACAGAAGCTCAGATACTTTATTGTTGTTAAGGTAAAATGTATCACTGTAAGCCACAATGACAAGTCTCTTCAGACTCTCCTCATTATGTTAAGTTCAACTACAGTGATGACCGATTTCGTGCTGTGTGTGTCACTAAGCAAGAATAACACTTTCACGCGTTGAAGTACACGTGTCACTGTAGAGTAAAATGCATTTTACTATTAGTGGAATTTAGTCGATGCCTTACAGTTGTGATAGGTGTATGTAACTGCTAC
Source organism: Schistocerca gregaria (assembly GCF_023897955.1). Lineage (NCBI taxonomy): Eukaryota > Metazoa > Arthropoda > Insecta > Orthoptera > Acrididae > Schistocerca > Schistocerca gregaria. Next base: position 103,372,486 of record NC_064920.1, read on the forward strand.
TTTTTGTTGATAATGTTTGACATTGTTTTTCATTCGACAGGAAACAATGGGCCCACGACCAGACAAATATCCCGTTCCGAACACCTTCGACAGGAAGGCGTCGAAGCGGCAACGCACTGCAGAGGCCTCGAAAGGCGGCGATGAGCCAAGGAGGAAGGTCGCTCGGAGGGCGGACAAGCGGCCTCACCCCACCGAGTCGAGGAGTGCCGAGAGGGAGGTGGAGCCGGCAGTGGTGCGGCAGGACAGCAGCAGTGCCTACGACCCGCGGCGCCAGCAGGTGGAGGAGTACGTGCCGGAGGCCGTGCCCGAGTGGCGGCGGCGCGAGTTCCGCGCCTACTGGGCCGACGCCGAGCAGAGCTGCGGGGAGGAGGAGCCGTGGGGGCGCCTGGCCAGGGACTGCCGCCGCGACGACTGCCCTTTCGTCGAGGTCTGCCTGCCCGACGACGACGATGACGAGTCCGTCGCGTCGCTCGTCAGCAGGTGGCGCAGCTGGGGCCACCTGTCGAGTGAATGCCCGGGTGGCGACTGCGGCTGCGTCCCCGTCTTGCTGCCAGACGAGGACGCGGCCAGCCAGTCTGCTGCCGGGGCTCTCCTCCCAGCGGAAAGATGGTGGTAGCGGACTGGCTGTACCAGGGCGCCAGGTGAGGCTCTCGCTGCATTTGGCTCTGCTGCTAGTGTAGCGCTGTGTCCGTTTCCGCACGTACTGTTCTCTTGCTGTGGCTGCACTGTCATTATCTTTCGTTTTATGTGCCCAATGTTTTTACAATCACACGGTTTTACCAATCAATTTTTCTTCTCACTCTGTCCCACATCAACGCAGTGTCACCGTTGTAATGAACACAACTGCGATGGTCAATTTTAACAGGTAGCAAATGCCCATCCTGCCCCCTCTTACCATCCATTTTTAATGGACCACATGAAAGAAGACTAATTCGTGTGACACGTGTGCTAATCAGTTGACTCAGACGTTTCTTTTGCCGCTTTCATGGTAAAAATTAGTGAGAGAACATCACAAAGTTAATTTATGAGCCCTACTAAATTAATTCACGTTTTTGTGCAGTCAGGCCATTTATCCCATTAACTGGGCTCACCCTGAACTCCAAGTACTAATAACTATTTCAGTTGTTGCTAAGTAGAGACGTTTCTTCGTGTTGTGCTTGTTCCTCATATTCTAATGACACGCCCTCCGCGAAACGCGACAGTGAAATTTTTGCAGGAGGTGGAGTCTTCTTAGTGAGGCGCTGTTGAGAACGGCTCAGTAGTATAACGGTCTGTTTACATTTTAAGCGAAGGAATGTTGAAACACTCCAAATACAAATTTCAGCCGGTGGCGTTGACTCACGAACGCCATCGATGAAATGGGACGTCAAACGCCGGGTTTCTCAGAAATAAAGTTTTGACGTACTTAGAGGGGGGAGGGGCTGAAGGGGAGGGCGGAGGCGTGTCTGTGGCGTCGTCTGCGAACACGTCAGGGGGACCGATTCCCAGTGCGGTCACTCATTCTACATTAGATGATTACCCCTCTGTGTTCTTACTCTTTGTCTTGTTTGCTTAGATTCCGTCATAGTAACAGATGATTTTGGAGGACTTTAGTATTTTTGCTACGGATGCTTTTCTACGAAGGTGTAAAATTTGTGAAATACTAAACGATTTACAATACCTGGAGCAAGGGGCAGCCTACTCTGTGGGTTAACAGAATTTACTTCCTGAAACATTTTTCTTAAAATTAAAAAAAAATTATATCAACATTCATACCTACACCGCATTTAAGTAAGAGTGAAGATGACTACGTAGTTTCAGTGTCTAGTAACTACCCTTTTCAGATCACGCACACACAAAATGCTGATTGAATATGAACTTCATGTACCAGTAGTAATCATGTAAGGTGTCAGGCAAATCAAACACCTTACATGTAAACCCTGACATGATAAGCAAATCCAGTAGTATGTCACATAGCTCCGAATAAATTGTGACATTAAATTAACCAAAGTAACACGAGTAACGAGTGAGCAAATGGAATACCACAGACTAACAAAAGAATGCCTAAATGCATGTCGTACCTCCCCACCGGGAGGCAGACGCAGTTCAAAGGGGAGAAACGAGGACAGAAGCCGAGAGCAGAACCGCGTTAAGCTAGAAAAGAGAGGGGCTGGGCACCCACGCCGCGAGCCTACCTGTACAACTATACAACCCGCACGTTTAAGCGTCAGGCTTTTTCGCGTCTCAGGTATGTCAAGGACAACCCCCAGCCCATGTTAAAAGATAGAGCCCACCAGAAGAGCAGTATAGATCTCACGATAACGCTAAAAGGACCACACTAGCTGCAGGTTTTGGCGTGAGACTTTTTAGCGTCTGTTACGTTGCAAACTTTAAAAACATTGTCCCACCACGGAAAGTATAACGTTTCCCATTGGATAGACAGAATTTTGGTAGGCGGAGCGTAAGGTTAACATTGAGACCCTGATTGGTCAGATGAAAACATAGCCAGATAGTTTTTTTAAGCTAACTTCGGTAAATTGTAGTAAGGAGAAGTTAGAGAGAGTTGGTTCCGAGACGGCGAGCTGGACGGCTGGTGCGCCGGCCGCTGTCGCCCTGACGCTGCTTAAACACCGACTAGGTAATGAACGCACGCGATGCCGCATTTTTGAGCGCATAAGGCTTCACTCAGAACTGCAGAAGTCTCATCTGCTACACCCCCTTTTTGCGTAATACTAGTGTCGATCTTAATTAAAACTCATGGTGTTCACATTTGCCACTTGAAGAAAAGATCTGAAACGCGATGATTTTTCTTTTATATAGTTATTGAGAAGCCACATCAGCCACTGTAATTTACGACAAGTTAGATAAGTAATTAAAGATAATTGAGGGTCACTGTAGACCATTTTGATAGTTTTCTCTTTTGTGAAACTTAATTTAAACCTAGATTATAGATGTGATATGGCATAGGTCATCCTTCGATCGCTTGTAGAACTTGGAAACCCATTTAGGGAATATTCGTTCACATTTTTGTTGAACGCTGTTGGTTTTTACCATCCTGTATTAAAACATTTCCTTTTATCAATAGTGCAATTTATAAACGATGTTTTGTGATTAAAATAAACTACCAATGGTAAACTTAACTGATTTTTCGACGTTTTTTCACCAGCTAACTAAAAATAGGAAAGCCTTGAACCCTTTCCACTAAATTTAGTTAGCATTAAGATTCTTTTACAGGGAGTGCAGTGGAGCTGACGCTGAGATCATTAAGCATTTGATTATATCATAGCTAGTCTCACTGAACTCTTCTGAATTCTACATGTCATGTGTGGTCTGGCGTCTCCTTACCAGCAACGGGTCCCAGGTTCAAACTAGTTAATTCCCTAAAAAACACGCTCAGAGCGTCGTTGCGCGAAAGTGGTAGGGAGACACGATATAGCACAATCAGACACCACCATGAATGTTTAGAATCATAGTGCTGTGGCACACGTTTGTCTAGAAACCAGCTAGAATAAGACAAACTTTGGAAGCACTAGTAACAACACCACTTAACCAAGCTGTACATCATGCACTCACGAGGCCCACATCTAACAAACCATATGTACCAGTAAAAATAGCAGCAATTATTAGCGTAATTATGTTCTGACTTCGAATGCACTTTAGTGAGGTCAGAACGGCAGTGCGTATCTGCATTTTATTTCGTCGCAGACGAGTTTCATGATGAAATTGTGACCGTTTTCTACGTTATAAATTCTGCTGCTTTATCATCTAGGATGCTTGGTCTTTCAATATTTTTGAGCCGTTAAAGTCGAAGCTTTTTGCGCTAAATTTGTATTTCATATAACTGCAAGTTAATGAATGATGTGATTTTTACCAATGCAGCTAGTTTTTTCAATGGCTTAGTCCTGTTGCAGCTAGCTTTCAACTCTTTCTTATCCATGCTGCTTTCCACATGAATGCACGTGACACCCTGATATCTATTAGGGATTTATTCAGTTCGTGTCCGCTAGGCAACACACTGTCTCATACCGGAAAAGAAAGCGTTGACGCATTTCATAAACTGCGCCTCCTAATGATCCATCAGCGCCTATTGTTTTTAATTATACTTAATTACGTGGATCGGAAGCTGCAATCATATAGGACAGGAGCTGTTAAATTTTCAGTTGAAGCATTTATCATCAAAATACGCAATTATCGAAAGCAGAAGCTCTGAGGCAGGGGGAAGGTGTGGGAACACCGAAGTAGACCGGGAGAACCCACGCAACCTATCTCGTATGTCATTGATCTGAATATTGTAAACAGGATCCGTAGTTGGCTGTGATGTGATTTTTATTTACTCGTGTGATTAGCTAATTCCGCTACCTGCGTACATCGTCATGTACAAATACCATTTTAAGCACCTCGCATTAAGTTAAAACATTTTTGCACAAATTTATTAAAGCCACATGGTAATTACCAACTGCTGGCAATTACCATGTGGTTGTCAGAATCTTATGCACCAATGTTTTACCTAAATGTGAGGTTTGTAAAGTGGTACTTATACATGGTGACGTATTCAGACAATGTAGCGCTTTTCCATGATTGTTTTACAGCGGCTTGACATCGCAGGTACTCGAAATTTGCTAATCGCTTGATTAAAAAAAATCACATTACAGTCTACTACAAACGATGTTTATCTAACATCTGGAGGCTGTGGATTTCGAAAAATACAAAATTTGATGTAAATATGATTGTTACAACCGAAACTACATAGCCTACCTAGTTATGTAAACCCCGTCTAGGCGTTAACGGATTTTTACATTTTGTTTTTTGTTTTGTTTTAATAAACTAGGCAAAGGGTGCTTCATCCGTTCTTGATAATCTTAGGCATTAGTAAGAACAGTTTTCGTTAAATCATCTCTTATCAACAGTGAAAAAAAATCAGTCCCATTGAAGGATGAAGATGGAGTGGCTTCTGATGTTATTTGGCATTCGCTGAAAAAAGAATTCCGCAAAGGTTAAGCTAAAAATGTTTGTACTGACCTGTGAACATTGCTTAATCCATTACGATGTAATTTTTATCTCTATAAATATATCCATATTTTAAAATGTTTGCACGGTGTTTTTGCAATAGTTTCACTTCTCAGCAAACCAATTAACGGATAGAATTAACTAGATTTTTTTTACTTTGGCACAAGTAAACTTTATCATGATTACAATACTATAGCTTGACTTTTTTTAATATAATGGATGATACTGTGTTACCTCACTATCACCATTCAGCACTGTGGTATGCAAAGTGACGTCTTGTTGCACCGCTATTAGACCGTTACATAGCGTTCCGTGGACGTCCACCTTAATAGTCGCAAAGTCTCCTGGGCTACCATGCGTTGCGTGGTCTATTAGTTACCCTAGGTCATCTATTAGAGCTTGAACTTGACGGATATGTTTGAATTAATGTATGGACTGACAGTTACTTGCCTCTGACGTGTCAAGGTGAATATGACTTTTGACATCGCGGTGATAATTGCCAGTTAGGGGATGTCGCTGGCCGCATAAGCGTTCACTTCATTCACTTCACGTAATTTAACACACGCATGAGATGCTAACCACAGTAATTCATAGTGTGTTGCATCAAGCCTATGACATTTTCGCTAAAAAGCAGCGAAATTTCTATTTAGACATTGGTGGTACGTACAAATAACTCTCGCTAGGAAGTTCCGTCAGCTGTCAATTGATGGCCCTGGCTTGCAGGACTAAATCACTCTGCCGCTGTTTCAGGACCCGACCTGACGTTTAAGTGAGGCACACCGGCTGCACTGCGATGCTCACCATCGTTCTCTGGTTTGTTTTATGCATAAAGTCTCCCCGTGGATCGTCCGTTAAGTTGCTGTTTACGTTTTCCTTCCCATTATTAAATTTTGAACTAACTTGTACGCAGTTGGATTGACCCGCGGTTTCTTGCGTTCACCTTCGGTTGCACGTGTTTTCCCGCAGCCAATGCTAATATCAGATTCACGTCCACATTATTGATGCTCAAAGCTACTTTCTTTCTCCATTCTCATGTGAGAATTGATGCATCATATTTTCACTACTACGGGAGCGTTCATGTGTTGCGTGGGCTCTTCCAGCCTACTTCGTTGTTCCCACACCTTCCCCTGCCTCAGAGCTTCTGCTTTCGATAATTGCCTGTTTTGATGATAAATGCTTCAACTGAAAATTTAGCAGCTCCTGTCCTATACGACTGCTGCTTCCGATCCATGTAATTGAGTATAATTAAAAACAATAGGCGCTGATGGATCATTAGGAGGCGCGGTTTATGAAGTGCGTCAACGTTTTCATTTCAGGTATGAGACAGTGTGTTGCTCAGCGGACATGACTGTTTACTTACAGGCTATAGCTAGAAAATTACTCATACGCCCCTTTCGACGTTACAGGTGCCTGTCATTCTTCCTCGTGACGAAGCCTTCCCGGAGCGGACGTGACAAGATATCCACCTCTGATCTCAGTTCACACGTTTTGTTATATATTTTACTGTACATATTTTATTTTATTATAGATTACATTTTGTTATAAATTTTATTTGATTTTATTAATTTAATAAATTTTGTTTTTAACTTTGTGTGTTTTATTTATAATTAATCATTTCCACCACTGATCGTTGTCTGTCTACACCTTAACATGAACCTGATCTATATGATGTAATAACGTGAACAAGAATCCGGCTTCCGAGCAGTGGGAGAGTTCATTAGAAATTTATATGGACTGCATTTTTTATTTCTGTGTAACGTAGAATAGTTTCAACGCTTATGTCTAAGTTGTATCAGTTACCTGCCACATAAACATGATCGGTTTTAAAGGTTTTTGGGATACATTATGAACTAACTAATGAATACAGACTTCGACAAGTTTGGTCATGTACAAATGCATCAGTCGTGCTACCTATGATTATGACTCAAACCTGGAAAATGAAGGACTGACTAGGGTTTCCCATAATACTGTGCATGAATACACATGTAGCAATGGTGGTGTGCACATCGACATTTTCGGATGGAGTCTAATTTCGCGTACTATTACAATAGGTCAGTCTACGACACAGTTCCCGAGGCCAAGGAAACGATCTTGTTATAATCACAATTTTTCCTGCATTATTTCAGTGCGTACAGATTATTTTCAGTCGACAAAAGAGTTACTCAGAGGACACTTCCGAACCACATATAAGCGTATCTTTCACACAGGAAGCTGCGTAACTTATTGACAATGAAACAGTTTGTACCGTATTCCTGCTGTTGGCTGACTTGCTTTGTTTTCCACCCGCTAAGTCACGCTTCCATTCTAAGGCTGCAAGATGACATAATTGCCATACGTTTCCGACAAATTACTATCAGCACAGTGTAATTCACATGTATCTTAGAATAGTTAGTTGTTAATGTGGTTTAAGTACCCATGTGGTCACAGAGATGGAACGAACATTACGTATCTATTCTATGGGATCTGCTGAACGAAACGGAATTTGTCCAGTAGTGAAATTATTTGTAATCGAAGTCTGGTACACCCAAATTTTTACAATAATTAGAAGAGCTAAAAGTCACGAAAACGTAAGTCTTTCAGTTAACACACATTCTTCATAAGTAAGATTAAAAATCGTTACTGGAGAGTACTCGTGTAATTAAAGATAACACACAGAAACAGAAATAAATTCAGTAAGTATACATGCACTTTGCGTCTGTACCACATTAGGGAATACTCATTCCATTAGTGTGACAGTGAAACTAAATACAAATGAAATCATATGAACTCATTATTTCAGGCGTAAAAGTTACGAATCTGTTGTCTTAAACCTAGATAACTTGACATCGTTAATGTTTATTTTGAAGGAATTTTTTAAAGCTATATTAAGAGATCTTCAGTCAGATTTGTATGTCATGATCTATTAAGAACCTGCGAATATGAGCCACTAGAATACGCGTTATCTTGATGTCATTGCACTTGATGTGTTGCTATATTGAGTACGTTGAGGCAGTGGCCACGTAGCTACTTATTAAAAGATAAGTAATGTGACATACGCGTGTCCATATACTGTAGAATGTGCGCTCACATACAGGAAGATTATTGAACAAGCTAAGTGTGTCACTGATACAAAGTACTTTATTCTGTGTCGTAATTAAACGTTACAGATCTGGATAGTAGTGGAATATATGTGACATTGACCATTCACGTATGTAGTTGCTTAATACTGTACAGAAGACGACAATGAGCGGGAGAAAGAGCTTAATCCTATTTCGGAGTGACACGTCTGACACACAGATCACATTACAAGTGTATTGTATTGGAGTGGGGACCTAGAAACGACGGAGAGGCTTCGTCCCTGCCGTAGGGCTAAGTGATTGACATCCCCACAACAGGTTATAGCAGTCCACTCATCTCAACGCTGCCCACATCGAACCAGTGTTAGTGTGCGGTTCGCCCCCTCCACCCGCCCCTCCCCCCCCCCCCCCCCACACACACGTTTGCTTTTAGGAGTGGTGGTTGGAGAGAGAGAGAGAGAGAGAGAGAGAGAGAGAGAGAGAGAGAGAGAGAGAGAGAGACTTTATGTGGGGGGGAGGGGGAGACTGTGCTGCAATATGCGACATAGTGTAACTGAGGCGAAGTAAAGGGAACCAGTCCGCATTTGCCGTGGCAGATGGAAAAGTGCCTCAAGAACCATCCAGAGACTCGCCGGCACACCGGACCTCGACACTAATCCGCGGGATGGAGTCGTACCGGGGAAGGGCACGCCTTCCCGACCGGAAACCAGCGCGTTAGAAAGCATGGCTAACTGGGCGGGCTGACATTACAATATTTCACAATTTCTGTATAGCGTCTTTGAATTTAAAATGTGTGCTTACCACTATTTTCGTTTTGAAAGTGAGATTCTGACAACAGCCAATGACATTATTTAGTGGCTGCTCATGGATCACACCCTTCAGAGCGTTAACAAATACCACTTCGAACAATTAAACTTCACAAATACATGATGTACTTCCCCTTCCTTTCACTTTTTGTAATGCCAGAAAAGCGGCAGAGTGCTGTCCCTTTTAGATATTTCATCATATAGACGTTAAGCGTATCCGATACCTGGATTAGTTGAGCAGTATGGATGGGTCAGGATTTCACTATTTTCTGATTTCATGTTTGTAAGGGAAGTTTCACGTCTTAAATAGTGCTTTGGTTATGTATTTTAATACGTAACACGTAAGACCGGAATGTGTAAACCAAACGACATCAGAGGAAGACCTTCGAAAACTCTCAGTTTAGTAGTAGTAGTAGTAGTAGTAGTTTTATTCATCCGTAGATCTCTTTTTACAAGGATATAGGACATGTCAAAGTATTTACAAGCTTAGATCAATTTACAATAAGCTAATTCGTATACACATATATTTACAGACTTCTAGTTAGAGACAATCATTAGATTTTACTCCTGGTATACAATAATTTATTTACAAATAACTCATTAAATAATGTAATGCCACACTATTCACTCATATTTCCCTATCAGTCACTGCACACACTATACACACATTGTTTCATAACACTTCACTCACTACATACACACACACACACACACACACACACACACACACACACACACACACAGGTGATCCTTGGGCCATTTTCTGTACTGCAAGTTCCCATTTGCTATCCTGAAAAACTGAGTCAGCATCCCTTCATAATGAGTGAGATGTTGAGCTCAGAGTAGTTCTATCACTTTGGTTGAAATATCATTGCTGGAAATAATTTGTAAAGGAACGTTAAGGAGTGTTTCGCACGCAGCTACACCTCTTGTCTCATGTTTTTGTGTGATTCTTGTCAGAACACACGTTAAAGTGGATGCCCCGATATGCCGAGAGAGCCGTGTTCCCTGCTGCTGGAGTGTATGCAAACCCTGGACCCTGCCTGCACGTAGTGTTGTGGGACTCGTGTAGCTCCCAACTGGGAGACTCAACCGCTTTGTGAACAAGCCAACATTCGTACAATGTACAACAGTTGTACATCGCATTTTACCACTAGATAAAATAACCAGCGTGTTACAATACACGAATACATAAGTAAGTCACTGTTGTGCTTCTGATTTTGCAAAACTACAATATTTCAACCTTCTGAAGTATGTAATCGTGTACCACTAAGAACAGTGAATTATTGATGCAACGGAGACATAAAAATTGTGTGATTGATCGTACAATTTCATCAGTCCTTTCATGTGACTGGATGTAACTAATTATGTGTCGACTGATTATAGTTGAGTTGCGTGAATGTTTTTTACACCAATGGATTTGAATTACTGGTGCAATTTGTCATAACGTCCATCTGCAGTCAAGCAATTGACATCTTGTTTGTATTACTTTCACCTGCAAACCTAGGCGAATATAAGGGTAACATTTCTAAATTATGCAAGATTTTTTCAAAAATTTGCTTTGTAAAAACAAAAATTGGAACTGCTGAAATACTGAGCTTCTTGGTAACAGGCGTTTGTTTTGCCCCTGGCGTGTTCACAATGGCAATTGTAAGTACTTCATTTAAACTCAACGTGGCTGCCACGTTACTAACGCAAACATAAGGACATACGACGAAACTATAGCTACCTAATAAACAACTTATTCAGACTAATTAAAAAAACAATGTAACTGAGGGACAAAAAGATAAGTTAGAGGTTTTAGTAGGACGAAACATTAAAACCATGAGTCAAGTATGACAAAAACATTGATCAGAGCTCGTATTATTTGACCTGCAGAGTGCAGCCTAAGTTTGGTATTCTTAGTAACCAGCGCTATCCACAGAACTTGCCTTCAGCTACATTACCCCACCCAGGCTTCCCAGTCATGCACTGCTCCCAAATAATAAAATTACAGCTACCTGATTTCCACCCCCATCGACTTCCACGCCACATCTGACATGCTAAGATTTGATCAAACCATCCCTCCATGTAATAGTGAAATTAATCTAAATAGCAAATATCTTCCAAAGACACATACGCAGGTAACCCACCTGTCAAAACTATTTCAGGAGCACATTCACTTTCAGACACACTCATGACCTTTTCATACATTTAGGAGTTCGGCATCAAAAATCCTTCCCAAATGCTCTCTTCATAGCATCTCAATAAGCTAATTATTATTGCATGCTCCCGGACAAGAAGTTTTAACTGAAAGCTTTGATTACCAGAAGAATACACGTAATTAGAGGCCCCCGCCCACTTATCAACCCAGCGACGAGAATATTAACAGAAATCGTTAGTGTTTTCTTAAATAATATCGAGTACAGTGGAACCATCCAATTTAGCATTAACTTCAGCACCAAGTCTCCTTGGTCCTCGCTCGAAACCTAAATTACCAAAGAGACCAAACTCAAATTAATAACCTCAAAAAAGCACAATAGGTGTACACTGCTATCCGCTGTATCCTCTTCTCCACCCCTCCATCCCACTCCTCCCCCCTTCAATTTACAGAGAGAATGTTAGACACTGGGACTACACAAGCGTCCCATTCCAGCCATCTGCTCTGACCCATGACGTCGTCAATGTGGCGGAAACGACCATTCTCAATGCCTCCAGCATGGCGCTTATGACGGCACAATATAAACACGAAAATACATATAAATACGACAAAAATATCTGTCTCCAAAAATATCAAACTAACGGGAAAACCGCGGCAATTTAGGGTTTGTGGGGTGGGGTCAAGCTAAATATAAACACGAGACTACGCACACCACAATCCCAAACACAGAAAACATTGAAAAAAAAAAAAACACGAAAAAAATTACGAAATTCATTCACACCCACAAAATCTACCCTAATCTGTCACTTTCCTTGACCTAGGTAGCTGAACTGGAACTGTCGATACTACAAAGAAAACACCTACTACTACAAAAATAGGAATCTGACATCTCTTAACCTATATAGCTCAACCGGAAATATCGAAGTCACAAAACGAACACCTAAAGTAACAACTGGAATCAGATGCTTCCCTTAACTTATATAGTGAACCACAGCTGGCGATACCGAAAATGATACACCTGTGATAAATAAAACCAATCCCATAAGACCTCAATACCCAACAAAACATTATAACCCGCGAGCTATAGACACAAAAAACAACTACATAACACCATCAAATTCCGGTGCTAAACACTAGGTTGGCCACCCCAGTGAACCACACTAAAAAGCTCCCCCCAACCAGCCAAAACCTACGAAACACCCCCCCCCCCCCAAAAAAAACCGCCAACAAATAAAAACCACAAAATAAATGAAACTCAGTCACACATTACAACTGAAGCACAGCTGCAACAAAATAGGTCCTCTCCAACAAACCAAGCCCCTACCCCCCCCCCCCCCCACACACACACACACCATCCACGTAAATCCACAACCATTACCCACAACCGATCTGGGGCACGTTGTGCAATTTTACAGTGTGTGGAGGAAAAGTTGTTTGTAGCTACCGTAACATGGCAAGTCGAGTTGTACAAAACGTTTGTGTGACATTTCCTATTTCAAGTTACGTACAAGTAGGGTACACACAACGAAACATACGGTAATTTTAGCAGATAACACATTAGTGATACGTGGGATAAGAGTTGGACCAGTACGAGGCATATTTCCTAATCAGCCGATACAGTCTCATGCCCATGCAACGATGGGATAACATAGAATTCAAATACAAGAGGAAGACATTCAAGACAAATGTTAATTCGCATACCTCATGTGAAGATTACAGAGCCGAAGACGCTTCGCCAGGCATACATCAGACAATCTCCCACAGCAGTCGCAGGGTCTGACATCAGCGAGGCTCTGCCGATGGTATCCCAGCTGGTCTACACACGACAGGCGCGTAGCAAGGCTTATGCCAGGGTGGTCATCTCAACACTGCACTGGCCAATTTTCACAAAAAGCACACGCGTGACACAACATAGGCGCTACATAGTAGTGACGCAGCGCAGTAAATCGGCCTTTGCCTGGAAACCACATGCACTGTGAGATTCGTTTGTAGCTGCAACACTCACACAGACGCTTTAGTTACTCGCAGTAGGAAACTGGAATGCAAAATTACGGACACGCCTACACTCACGATGAAGGGCGGCAAACTCCTTGGCAGCAGCACAATACAAACAGACGCGAACGCGGCGCAACTGACGATTCCCCATCGTGACAGACAGCGGGAAAACACCGTCTACTGTAGATGGCCGATGATTGACTGCAACCCACCAATCATCGACGCAGCAGGATGAATACAAAGGGCACTACAGATGCAACAACTAACAGAACGACAAGCTGGACATGGGCAGGCGTTTTGGTCAATCGACCGAACTATTTTTGCCGTCGGATGGTCGGTCGAGTATGACCACCTGACAGCCAAGTACACCACCAACACTTGTCTACGTGCGTGGAAAATCAAAATACTCGAAATGGTAAACCAGTTTGTTATTTACTCAGTTCGTTTTCAATGTGACAAGAGGGCTCCACAATTACTATGTTAAGTCGGTCGAGACGTGTGTAGACTGCACAAGGAATTGGTCGGACGGTCGTTTGGTGCGGGTGTGGGGCTCTTAACACGTTGACTGCCATGTCGACTTCGGCGGCCACAGCAGAACCGCTCGCTTAATGTTGTGTGGCTGGCCTGGCCTGGCCTGACCTGACGCTGGATCATGGGTCAATGAGCGTGCCTAATCCCTCAGGTATACGGCCCGGCGACTGTCAGCTTGCAGGACCGGACGCTCCCGCGCCTTCTCGTTAGGTGGCGCGCTGACGCTCCCCTTCTTGCAGGTAGCCGAAGACCTCTTGTTTTTGCTCCGGCTGGCCTCTGCATTGCCACGATACCCGTCATCTGCGCAACTCTGAGAAAAATCTTATGCCTAACTTTTTCCCATGACCTTCTGTGTTATAATAAATTTTCACAACGACACATTGATGGTCTGTCATTTCAGACACTCTTCTTTTACTTTTATAGTTATTATTCTATGGCTATCATTATAACAAAATCCTGGTGTATCTAATCTAGACATGGAAATAATTTATCTTGATATTTGTGTAGAGACCGATCTCACTATTGTGTATGGTGTGTGACAACTGATGCTATGTATTGGATGAACAACTAAATGTGCCGGCCTGCACTAATGTTACTATTAATTATATAGATCGACAGTAGACGTGCTCAAGAATTAGCTACCATATGCCAACGATCTACGTTCTATGGCGTTTGAATGAATTATGTTATTATGCAGGCTGAAGTTTTACTGTGCTATAAAGAACATGCAACGATTCTACACTCCTGGAAATTGAAATAAGAACACCGTGAATTCATTGTCCCAGGAAGGGGAAACTTTATTGACACATTCCTGGGGTCAGATACATCACATGATCACACTGACAGAACCACAGGCACATAGACACAGGCAACAGAGCATGCACAATGTCGGCACTAGTACAGTGTATATCCACCTTTCGCAGCAATGCAGGCTGCTATTCTCCCATGGAGACGATCGTAGAGATGCTGGATGTAGTCCTGTGGAACGGCTTGCCATGCCATTTCCACCTGGCGCCTCAGTTGGACCAGCGTTCGTGCTGGACGTGCAGACCGCGTGAGACGACGCTTCATCCAGTCCCAAACATGCTCAATGGGGGACAGATCCGGAGATCTTGCTGGCCAGGGTAGTTGACTTACACCTTCTAGAGCACGTTGGGTGGCACGGGGTACATGCGGACGTGCATTGTCCTGTTGGAACAGCAAGTTCCCTTGCCGGTCTAGGAATGGTAGAACGATGGGTTCGATGACGGTTTGGATGTACCGTGCACTATTCAGTGTCCCCTCGACGATCACCAGAGGTGTACGGCCAGTGTAGGAGATCGCTCCCCACACCATGATGCCGGGTGTTAGCCCTGTGTGCCTCGGTCGTATGCAGTCCTGATTGTGGCGCTCACCTGCACGGCGCCAAACACGCATACGACCATCATTGGCACCAAGGCAGAAGCGACTCTCATCGCTGAAGACGACACGTCTCCATTCGTCCCTCCATTCACGCCTGTCGCGACACCACTGGAGGCGGGCTGCACGATGTTGGGGCGTGAGCGGAAGACGGCCTAACGGTGTGCGGGACCGTAGCCCAGCTTCATGGAGACGGTTGCGAATGGTCCTCGCCGATACCCCAGGAGCAACAGTGTCCCTAATATGCTGGGAAGTGGCGGTGCGGTCCCCTACGGCACTGCGTAGGATCCTACGGTCTTGGCGTGCATCCGTGTGTCGCTGCGGTCCGGTCCCAGGTCGACGGGCACGTGCACCTTCCGCCGACCACTGGCGACAACATCGATGTACTGTGGAGACCTCACGCCCCACGTGTTGAGCAATTCGGCGGTACGTCCACCCGGCCTTCCGCATGCCCACTATACGCCCTCGCTCAAAGTCAGTCAACTGCACATACGGTTCACGTCCACGCTGTCGCGGCATGCTACCAGTGTTAAAGACTGCGATGGAGCTCCGTATGCCACGGCAAACTGGCTGACACTGACGGCGGCGGTGCACAAATGCTGCGCAGCTAGCGCCATTCGACGGCCAATACCGCGGTCCCTGGTGTGTCCGCTGGGCCGTGCGTGTGATCATTGCTTGCACAGCCCTCTCGCAGTGTCCGGAGCAAGTATGGTGGGTCTGACACACCGGTGTCAATGTGTTCTTTTTTCCATTTCCAGGAGTGTACTTTCGCTCGCCGGTCGTCTCTCCATCTCGGGTCTGTGGTTTGCTGACCTGAAAAATAGCATCCGAACAGGCGCGCGCCAAACATTCCTACTTGTGTTGGAAAACCCCAACAATATTTATCTAGTTATGGTTAAATCCTACAGTTTAACTTATCCTAGTATCTGGCACCTTTTTTCATTTTATTTTATTTTATTTTTTTATACAATACTCTTACATAATTCCTGTTACGCTGAGATGTCTCGCTGCTCGCCGCTATTGACGACAGTGATGTGGGTGCCCTACGACATGGCCTCCGAGTTCTCACTGCGCCTCACTGAAACTCCAGAGACTGGGTTAGCCATGGCTACACAAGACATATTTCTAGTTGCAACTTGTTTTTCTATGTGATGCGGTTTTCGCGATCAAAGCGCCCCTATCCAGAGGCAATGTAATACGACCAAGCCAGGACTGGTTCCTGTTGAGGATTGCGTCGCCCACCACACACCAGCTACACAGTATGTCACGCATCTAAAAGTATAATTCCTTGATTATTCATCTGTGACAGTCACAAGCAGCACGCTAAATCCCCAACCAGTACATTGGCATGGTAGGCTTTATGCCAGCATTTCTACCTTCTAGGACACCATTGGAGTCAAACGCTCACAGGTTTACAGCGACTTGCAAGACAACGATGCTGGCACATCACTGTAAAAACAATACTGCCCATATTCAACTTCGAAATCTCGCAATATACCACAATCTTGCAGTGCACTAACGTGTGCCTGCAAGCATTGGTATGAACGTCTCACGAACTGGTTGTAGTCGCTATGGAGCGTATCACGACTTCTCAGAACGCTTCTAAGAGCACGTTCTTGTGTGCTTCCGTGTGTGCGGCATCTGCTCACTCATCATTATCCCTTAACATGGACACCAGACAGGCAAGGACAAAAACATTGCTCATGGGAAGGTAGTGTCTCCTACTCTATCGACATAGGAAGTCGCGAACATAAACAAAAAAGGATTGCAGCAGTAAATTCTTATGCGAGACAACGCAGCGTGTTAATACTTTAGCAATCTTAATCTATTAATGCAACGATTATTGTCCCCCGAAGAAAGGTTCATATATTTACCCATTCTACTATGCACACCAATTACACTACTACAATAGCAAGGTTCATGTATTTGCCCATTCTACTATGTACACCACTTACACTACTACTATTCCACGAACTCCTTTATGTGAGGGATGTGGTGGAGTCCTATGGACTTCTTTCCTTTCAGCGTCTCCAATTCATAAGCACTGTGGTGAGCTGCTCTCCTTATACGGTACGGGCCGTTGTAAACAGAATAGAATTTTTGGCATTTCATTTTTTTGTTTGTTAGAGAGTCGGAAAGACTTCAGGAGAACACTTTGTCCAATTTGTAAGTGTCGTAGACGAGCTCCCCTGTCGGCACGTCTCTTCCTGACCTCTGCTGCAGCCGTATCCTCTTGAGAGCCAAATCCACTATGGATCGGTGCTGCGTTCGCGCCCTTGGTGGGATGTTTACGACCTCGGTTATCATGTCCTTAGGAATCCGGTTTTTCAGAACTGTAATGGGTGCCAATTTTGTTGTCCCACAGGGTGCCTCATTGGTCACCTCCTGGGAGTCTTTAAAGAAAACGTCCCATGTCGTGTGCTGTCTGTTACAGTACAACCGGCACAAGTTTCCGAGTTCCTTAATAACCCGTTCTACAGCATCCGAGCTCGGATGGTGTGAAGATATAAAAATGGGATCAATTTTACATCGACGCAATGTCTCCTTCCATGTTTTTGTCTTAAACTGTGGCCCATTATCAGAAATAATTCTACTCACATGACCAACCTGTGGTAGGAAACCCCGGATTAGGGCTCGTGATACAGTTCGTCCTGTCACCCTCTTCAGTGCCGTAAAGATAACGTATTTGGACGTTAGTTCAACAAACACTAATACGTAAGTATAGCCTCTTCTTGTTCTTGGCAAAGGCCCCATCAAATCTGTTGCTGCTAATTGTCTTAATTTGGTCGGTACGATTGGGTATAATGGTGCCTGCATGCTCACAGTGGTATGCTTAGCCTTTTGGCAGTCTTTACACACCGACAGTACCCTCCGAATTCGACGCTCCATGTTTCGAAAGTAATACATGGTCCTTAGCTTGAGATTGCACTTGCGTGGTCCGAAGTGTCCATAGCTGAGGTGAGTATGCCATATAACCTTGTTTATTAGGTGTTCAGGGATGCATACCCCCCATTCAGTGTCAATGGCATAATTTCGGTGGAAAATTATGCCTTTCCGCAAGAGGTAGAACTGCCTGACGGTGGCGTGTCTTCTGTCTATCCATTTCTGTTTCAATAACACTAGGGCAGGATCCTTGTCTTGCTCCTTCTTGATGTCCTGCATACTACAGGTAATAAAATTTTCAAAGGTTACTTTCTGCATATAGAAAAGGAAGTAGTGATTTTCCTCCAGATCTTCTTCCATGTTGTGCTCAAATCCGATCGGTGACCGTGATAAGGCGTCTGCAATAATGTTCTGACTGCCGGGGATATATTCTATCCAAAAATTGTACTGCTGCAGATGTGACGGCCACCTAATGAGCCGCCTGTGGTTAAGCTTTGCAGTCGTCAGGAGTTCGAGTGCCTTGTGGTCTGTGCAGACCCTCGTCTTGCCACCAAACAGAAGGTATCTGAATTTTTCAAACGCCCATACAATAGCCAGCGCCTCTAACTCGGTTACTGAGTAATTCCTCTCACTCTTGACTAGTACTCTGCTACCAAACGCAATTGTCTTCCACACCCTGTTTCCTTCATGTACATAGTCTTGGAAAACCATGACACCCAGACCTGAGTATGAACTGACCGTTACTATGCAAAGCTCTTCTGCTAAATTAGGGTGTGAGAGGATGGGTGCTTGTAATAATGGGAATTTTAATGCTTTCCATTCGGAATCGGCCACCTCATCCCATTCCCAGGGAATCTTCTTTCCTGTAAGTTGATGCAACCTAGGACTGCTCGGAGTTTTGGCATGTATAAAGCGGTTGTAAAAATTTATGATCCCTAAGAACCCCCTTAACTGCTTCTTTGTCGAAGGAATGGGAAACTTTTCAATCGCTTCGATCTTTTCGGGATTTGGCGCAATGCCCTCACCCGTGATGATATGTCCTAGAAATTTGACATGGGACGTCCCAAAATTCTATTTTTCGATACTGATAGTCACTCCGTATTCCTTGAATGTCGCAAGGAGTTCACCGAGAACCGCATTGTGCTCTCCACAAGATTTCTCCGCGATCAGCACATCGTCCACATAGCTGGTGACAAGACGTTTCAAATTATCGCTTAGTATGCCGTCCAGCCCCCGAATGAATGCGGCAGACGAAATATTCAAACCAAATGGTAGACGACGAAACCGGTAACATCTTCCAAATGTTAAAGAGGCTGTGTACTGTCTGCAATTTGGGTGGAGCTCGATCTGCCAGAAACTCGATTTTAGATCAACTGATGAGAAGATTGATATTCCATGGAAGTTTAGTAAGAGTTCCTCTAATCGTTCCGGTCTATCTGCTCCGGGTTCTGTTATGGTATTAATCTGTCGCGAGTCCAAGACTAAACGAATACTACCATCTGCCTTCTCGGCTACTCTTAACGGGTTATTATAGTCTGAGGCCGTAGGTTCTATTATTCCTTCACTCAGCATTCGCGTAATTTCAGCTGCTACTTTCTGTCGATATGCCAAGGGGATTCTGTAAGGTGGCACACGAAACTGGTTGTGCGGACGTACACGGAATTCAAATTGGAAGTTCTTTATTGATCCTGTCTTGGGAATGAAAACCTCCGCATATTTTACTAGTAATTTATGAAGTTCTTTGCGGTGGTCGCACCTTATATTCTTTATTGCTGCCACTTTTTCTCCTATTTTCTCCTTTATTTCTCCCATTATTACGACTTCATTCTCATCCGTGTCCTCTCCCCTCCACGCAACGTCGACCTGTTCTTCCTTTCTGTCTTTCTGACACGCATAGTTTATCCGTACACAGTTAGACGGTAGTTGAGCTGGGATCAGCTGGTCGTCGAACTTAATGTGGACGGGATTCCCTTTCCTCAGAACCACTTCACCTCGTCTAGATCAACTATCGCTTCATGCTCATTTAGGAAGTCCTTTCCTATTATCATGTCGATCGCCAGATTTGGTACGATCCAGAAGTTAGACTGTATTTTGTGTCCTTGGCAGAGAAATTCCAGTCTTGTTTTTTGGGTGACCTCCGTACATTTACCCGCTAATGCCTCTTTTATTTTGGTTTTCTTAACCGATAGGACAGGCCAGTCCACCTCCTGAGGGCACCTGTTGTATGCTGCCTCAGATATTGCCGTTATTAGCTTCCACTATCTATTATCGCATTCATACCCTTTTCAGCTATTGCTACTGTGATAAGAGGCTGCCCATCCTGTCGAGGAGTTGTTTTATGTTCTTCGAGCAGGATTTCTGATAAATCTTCGTAACTAATCATCCGTAGTTGGCCAGGTCCGAGATTACGTGCGAAATTCCGGTGGCCTGTGTTCGCACTAGTCTGGCGCTAATCCCTTGTTAAGCTCCCCCTCCTCTGGCGTGCATTAGGATTTGCGGGTCTAGTTTCAATCTCCTGGCTCCACTGTTGTCCTTGTATTCGCTCTCTCCTATTACGGTCGCTTTGTCGTTCGTTATTCCTCCTATCCCAGATTCCTTGTCTAGATTGACCCTGTTCCCTGACGTTCTGGTTTCCGTGTCTTTGGTTTCCATAATCTTGAATAGCGTAACCTTGACTTCCGTAACCCTGGGTTCCTAACTGACCATTGCGATTGTGCGATCTGTTGTCGTCTTCCCTTCCTGGCCCGTGGTATTTGTTACTTTTCCCCTTCTTCCTGTCCTTTGCGTCTTGTTTATCAAAGACTACTTCGAGTTCGCGCAGTAGACTCTTGAATGCTTCTATGTCAGATCCACACTTCCCGACAAGTGTCTGTTGGTACCTAACTGGCAGTTTGGAAAAGCAAAATTTAATGATTTCTCCGTTGCTATATGGACTATCTAAAAATTGAGTCTTCTTGAGTAAATCATCAAGAGATTTGGTTGCGCTCCTATGCCCGGACACTTCCAGATCAGGACAAAATATTATTTCCTCTTTAATCCTGTCTTGCGTTTCCTTTGACCAGTAGGTCCGCAGGAATGCACCAACAAATTCCGACACGTCGCTGCCACACCCCGCATCTTTTCCGCGG
This sequence comes from Schistocerca gregaria, assembly GCF_023897955.1. Classification (NCBI taxonomy): domain Eukaryota; kingdom Metazoa; phylum Arthropoda; class Insecta; order Orthoptera; family Acrididae; genus Schistocerca; species Schistocerca gregaria. The sequence goes on from NC_064920.1 coordinate 103,393,409, forward strand.
TTTGGCCTTCGTTGTGTCCACACATGAATTCTAATCTCGCCTGGGTTGGCCATGGTGCCGGTAATTTGTAAACTGCATCACCCAGCTCTTCGGATGTATCGACCCTCCATTCTCTTTGAACTTCAGGAATTTTAGTATCGACAGGAAGTGATTGTGATCTAAAGCTTGTCTGATCCTCGCACTGGTGTTGTCACTCGTATCCGATACTTGAACGTCTGCTGAGTGTGCTGTTCTAGCTTGCTGATAACTGTGATGTGCTACCTCTGTATCACAGTGGAAGTGGCACTTAGAATTCACTCTCCTAAGTGGCTGCAATTATTGGAGCTATTACTCGCTGTTTCTGCGTGTGCATTGTTAGTTCCGCACTCGGTCATCGGGCTAGAGCACAGCGGGCTTATCCTCGGAGACACAATTATGTGTACTCCATCATTGGTATCCGAACGCGCAGTGCTCGTGTGTCGGTTTTGCTCTAGTTTTGCTATGCGACTCACTACTTCTTCCATTCGTTTCGTGGTGTTCGCAACCGCGATATTACCTTGAGTTTTTAAGAACGCTAGGGATTTTGAGTGGGATTCTGTTGTACGTCGCAAGCGCCCTGCGAGTTTAGAAGTTGCTTCCGCGACTTTCATTGCCCGTATTGCTGCCGTTTTGGACAGGCCTGCTACTTTTTGTGCAGCCATTGACATTTGTTTTACTACTCCACATTCTTTCTTTATTGTTAGTAATTCCTCTCGAATTTCTCCTATATCTGAAATTATTGCCTCAGTAAATTGCGCCTTATCCATTATGGTATCCTCTTTTGTTTTAGATTCGCTCAGTAATAGTCGTGACTTACTTCTCGTGATCATTCATGAAAAACTAATTTATCTACAATGCACAGTTAAAATAATCTACTCCATATATTTTTCCACATAGACATAAAATTTCAACAACGCCGTCCCAACGCTGTAATTACATGCACGATTTCTTGTGGTACAAAAACTGCACACAAACCCGACAAAATGTGATGTGGTGCGGACACCACATCAAAGAAACACATAAAACAATGAACAAACAAACAAACATATACCCTGAAAAAAAACTGTAATCATGCGCCGCTACTTGAAAATAATCACGGAACTACAAGAAAACGAACTAGGGTATTAATCATAAAAAAGTAGAGAAAAAATATTGAATGTTCCTACTAAGAATACTGTTTGTTAATCAGTGATTCACAGGAAAGATCCGAGGCTAAGGGTCGCCACTTCATCTGAGGTGCAGGGGTTAGCAGTGTATTTAACACTAAATTCTTCTAGAATCTTCATATGTAAATGATGCTCTAAGCCTCCCATCCTATTCTAATTCCGACTTTTGCTGTTGCACATGGATTAAAAAGAAACGCGAACTGACTAATCGACCCTGCAAGTGGAGTAGAAAAGAGTTTGGCACCTGCAATAATTTAATTTGATAAATAAGTTAAATAAAGGAAGGTTTCATTAAAGTAGTGAGAAATGATAGTGTTGCTCTACCGATTAACAGAATGAAAGTTTTGTCCAAAATAACAATGTGATTTATTAAGACTAAACACAAAATAACAGAGAAAAACACATGAAACATTTACAATACCTTAAATTGGATACTCAAATAAATACTGTGAAGGTGAAGTTGTCCGTAAACTAGGTTGTGACGTTTATGACGAAGTGGTATGTGGAGCCAATTCCTTGCAACTCAAATCTTAAGAGAAACACACAGCTAAACCAACATTAATTGCTGCTACATTAGTGAGAACTCAGACAATGAACACCCAAGACAGAACAACGTTAGAAAAGACAAACAGACGCGCCCTGCTCAGCTCTAATTATTATCCAGAAAAATTGCCAGGTTTGCCGGTGCTGCGAACGTCCATTACCAATCTGTCTTCCTAACTGCACGGACACGATGTGGCACACCGGAGGCGATGGTTGGTTGCTTCGACGTCGCGAGTATACCCTGAAACAAATTATCCTGGCCTGGTTGTTCCAGACTAAAGACTTCCTAGAAATACAAATGCGCCTCTGAGGGAGACGAAGAAGGCTCGCCACACAATCACTGACGGTACAGTGATTGATTTTAACAAGCGAAGTCACACAGTAACTCCGATGCAGTCAACTTTAGCCCAAACTGCTCAAGACAGACAACATAGGCCTCTTGTACGCAGAACGCTCAATTGCCAACTGTACTCGGAAAGTTACGTTGAAGTCGAAACTTCAGAAACTTCGTCAAACAGTTACAATTAAATAAAAGTATATTAGACAGCCAACGGAGGCAGGCTGTCGAGAGCAGAGAGACCTCAGTCTTGTAACCTACACCGACCGAAAGGCAAGAGCCGAATACCACAAGTGCACCCGTACATGCCGAACACAGATCATTCCCGCCCCCACGACAGTGGACGTGGTTAAACGTTCCAATCAGCACTCTATTGCCGAAGCACTACCATTCCACCAATGGAGATTCTTAGCGCCAGTTTCTGCGCTGATTTTTCTACATCACGGAGCTATGCACTGAGCACGCCAATCATCTACATCTACATGACTACTCTGCAATTCACATTTAAGTGCTTGGCAGAGGGTTCATCGAACCACACTCATACTATCTCTCTACTATTCCACTCCCGAACAGCGAGCGGGAAAAACGAACACCTAAACCTTTCTGTTCGAGCTCTGATTTCTCTTATTTTATTTTGATGATCATTCCTACCTATGTAGGTTGGGCTCAACAAAATATTTTCGCATTCGGAAGAGAAAGTTGGTGACTGAAATTTCGTAAAAAGGTCTCGCCGCGACGAAAAACGTCTATGCTGTAATGACTTCCATCCCAACTCGTGTATCATATCTGCCACACTCTCTCCCCTATAACGTGATAATACAAAACGAGCTGCCCTTTTTTGCACCCTTTCGATGTCCTCCGTCAATCCCACCTGGTAAGGATCCCACACCGCGCAGCAATATTCTAACAGAGGACGAACGAGTGTAGTGTAAGCTGTCTCTTTAGTGGACTTGTTGCATCTTCTAAGTGTCCTGCCAATGAAACGCAACCTTTGGCTCGCCTTCCCGACAATATTATCTATGTGGTCCTTCCAACTGAAGTTGTTCGTAATTTTAACACCCAGGTACTTAGTTGAATTGACAGCCTTGAGAATTGTACTATTTATCGAGTAATCGAATTCCAACGGATTTCTTTTGGAACTCATTGGATCATCTCACACTTTTCGTTATTTAGCGTCAACTGCCACCTGACACACCATACAGTAATGTTTTCTAAATCGCTTTGCAACTGATACTGGTCTTCGGATGACCTTACTAGACGGTAAATTACAGCATCATCTGCTAACAGTCTAAGAGAACTGCTCAGATTGTCACCCAGGTCATTTATATAGATCAGGAACAGTAAAGGTCCCAGGGCGCTTCCCTGGGGAAGTTTGCTGCTACAGTTACGATTTGGCAGAACACTCGGTAATTTGCCCGCCAAGGCTGCTTGGAAACACAAGTCATTCCCACGCCTCGCTGGTAGCCCGCCAGAAAGCGTTTTCGCTAGTTTCTGCGAACTAACGGAATCTCTAGCCCAGCCGCTCCTTCAGGCCGCAGCGGGCGTGTCTCCGCCGCTATTATATGTCGGTGTCTGGAAAGCATTTACTCGACTCCCTCACACCATTCGGCTTACCCTTTCAAGATCAGAAGAGTTCGCCTGTCACCGGACCACCCGGGTGACGAGAGACGCTGCGTGAGAAGTCCGCGTGTGAAGGAATAGCAACTTTTCACCGCATGCAATTAGAGAGGGAAATCGTAAGATAGAAATATGAGTGGGGGCTTCTGCCACCTCTTAGCCTGTTGTTGGAGCGTACGAGTGTTCACATGATGTACTAGCTGATCGAGCGGTTCACTTACCACATCCATCGGCCTTCGGTAGAAGGTGCGATATAATCTCAACTGCAAGACGAGCTTATAGAAATGTGAGGAGTAGGAAGTATATCTGCGGAGAGAAGACGTCCATAGGATATGAAATTAGAGAGGAAAATATGAGATGGGGCTTCTGCCACCTCTCAATGTATGAAAAATGGTGCACTAATGGTAGGGTTAAATGAGACGCGCTTAGTTAACTTGTAAGATCTAATTACATCAGTACTTTCTTCATAATAGTTTAACTGAACCGGGACATTATATTAATGAAAAGTTAAGCTGTTTGCTACTTCATTCACGAACTTGGATTTCACTTTACTTTGAACCTTAATGATTTTGGCAGAAAAACATTCTACGGTGCAACTGCACACAGATTTCCGCAAAAGTAGCTGGACTGCCCACCCACCAGGCTTCAGGTACTGAACTCCCTCAGATAATTGTCTCATCTGAACACTTTACCATTGTGGTACTGGTGCTAGCTTTTATTATGGAAGAATCTGGCAAGTTATTTAGGGAGATAGCAGCAAACCGTCGTGTGGGCAGATCGTCAGAAGAAACCAACTCTTGCAAACAAATGTATTTCTTCGGCGAGATACAATAGGAAAAATGATATCAATCCCACATATGTGCAATATTTTCTGTGCAAGCAGTCACCCGGATTTTCGCTAGTCATGTGTCGATGGAACTTAACGTCACCTGCCACACTATACTTCACAGTGAAAACAGTTTTTTTATTGATAGTTTCAATAACGGGATTGCAAGTCCCTGATTACTTTGTCTGGTGAAGACTACAGCTGGTCCACAGATTTTGTATCTACATCTACGGTGCGCGGCGAAGGGTACATTGTACCGCTATTTATCATTGACTTCCCTGTTCCACTCACAAAGTGCTTTCTAGAATATAGGAATGTGGAATATGACTGCTGCCCTTCATCTGTGGTTCGCAGGATGTCATGTGAGAAAAGTGCAAGGTCAGTTTCGTAGGAGCGATGCTTTGTAAAGCAGTACTGATTTGTGGACATAAGTTGATCCGTTTGAATATAAAAAAAAATCCTTGAAACTGGATCAGGCGGATTATTTGTTTTCAACTCTTCTCTACGCCACGGCTGCCCGTTAGTATGTCCTCTGTGAGGGAGTCAGTATGATGGTCGAACGATGGTATGTTTTCACTGTTGTCCTGCGCGAAAATTAAAACTTCAGCTTTCCTTTTGCTATCTTCTGTTGCCACGCCGTACCGGTGGATGACTCTCCTCGCCACTCCCCACTTGCATTTTCTTATCAGCTGGCGCGATCAATTGTTTGCAGATGACAGACAATGCGCCGACCAGCCGCATACCTGGCGCTTACACTGCGTGGCCCAGATCGCTTACGAAAGAGGTAACGAGGTGAAGTTGTCGCCGCCACTAATGCGATGACTCATCTTTCGACACGTGTTCCATATTTGAAACTGTTGCTGTGCAGGAATGGCGTAACTGGGAAGTAAATGTGTTTTGTCTCTTGTGCTTTGCACACTTAGTATGGTGTCGTACCACTCCTTGTGGAAGCCCGCACTGAATACTGAAGAAAGGTGGTTGCTGAAACGTATTGGTTGCGTTTCCAGTAGTTCCTCTGTATGCTTGGATGCTTCTGGAACATTTGATAATCCTGGTAAAATAAGAATACGTCTTTTATACTGTCATCAATTTTTCTTTCTAAAATAAAGCTTCTAGTTACATTCCTATCGTACAGAACTATCTGTCGTACATTAATCAAAAGAGGAAAACATTTCTGTGTACGGTGAACACAAGTCATTTTCACCAAAGTTGAAATGAAGCAAATTTCCCATTTATTGCAATTTTTCCATGACGCACTAGAAGAAGAGACGGTGCAGAGAAATGCGCTTTACCCCTCCCGTGGTATTTTCGGTTTTTTTGTTGAGAGAACGAGATATTTTAAGAGTTCATGATAAAATGTATATGGATGGAGGTAGGTTGATTATTAAACAGCACCATACATTCCTCACTTGGGTTATAAGACAGTAAAATGCAAATTTAATCTGACTTTTAAATATACAATCGGGATATGTTAGATTAGATTAGTTTTTCGTTCCATAGATCCGTGTTGAGGAGATCCTCATGGATGTGGAACATGTCCCTTTTTTTTTTTTTTAAAGCTGAAATAACAATACTTATAGTATGAATATATGCAACACATCATTTGTTTCTATTAAAAAATTCGGCAATGGAGTAGAAAGCTCCTTTTAACCTGATCTTTATTTGTAACTAATTTTTTTATGTTTGCTGGCAAATTATTGAAGATGAGTGTTCCTGAGTAGTGGACCTCTTTTTGAACTAAAGTAAGTGCTTTTAAGTCCTTGTGCAGATCATTTTTGTTCCTGGTATTGTATGTACGAACTGAGCTGCTTGTTGGAGAAACATATATATTATTTAGGACAAATTTCATTAAGGAGTAAATATATTGAGAGGCAGTAGTTAGTATACCCAGTTCTTTGAAGAGGTTTCTACAAGACGTCCGTGGGTTTACTCCACAAATAATACGTATTACACGCTTTTGGACTCTGAAAACTTTTGTTTGACTTGAAGAGTTACCCCAAAATATTATACCATATGACATTATGGAATGGAACTAGGCAAAGTATGCAAGCTTTTTCACTTTTATCTCGCCTATGTCTGCTAACACTAGACTTGCAAATACAGATTTGTTAAGGCGTTTCTGCAGTTTTGTGGTGTGCTGCTCCCAACTGAATTTATTATCAAGTTGCAATCCCAGGAATTTAAGACTGTCAACCTCTTCTATCTGCTCTTCTTCGTACTTTATGCATATACTGGGTGAAAACCTCTTACAGGTTCTGAATTACATATAGTGAGTATTTCGAAGTTTAATGTCAGTGAGTTGGCTTTAAACCATTTATTAACATCCATGAAAATATCATTAACAGATTTTTCTAGAACTACACTCGACATACTATTTATTGCAATACTTAATTTGGCTATGTGTGTCAGGTGTCCTTGTGATACCCTATGAGAACAATTTCTTTGTCATTTAATTGGAGTATACGTACAGTGTATATTTCTAATGATAAATACGTTAGTATCACAGCTAAATTACGCTTGTAAGATATATTTAAACTCTAGTTAACAGTACAAATGTTATTAAGTTTCTATTTTTCTTTTAATACCTCTTGTCCAGTCATATCTACTCGTTTTCTAGAAACTCGTAACATTGCACTATTTTTGGAGGTAATTTCTTGGTTTACGTTCACCTTTAGTGAAATATTGCTGGGAGTGACAAGGATTAATAACAACTCACATCACAGTTTAATGCACACGTATGAGCAAAGAATTAGAGAAGCACGAGATGAAAATTGTAGCTCTCGAGGAGATTAGATGGAAGCGTACAGGATTGATCAGTGTAAGCAATGGGATTACCCTTTATGTAGACTGTGGGGAGTGCAATGAATTACATAATGGCATTTATGACATGACTCAGCAATTAAATCGGTGAAAGAGTTTAAATCCTTTTACAACCAAAAGAGTAAATTGGTACAGCAGGAATTTTACGCTGAACTGGACTGCGTGCATAACTCGTTGTCAAACAATGATGGTAAAATAGTACATGGTGATTTTAACCCCAAACTGGTTCAAGAAGGCATGTATAAAACGGTGATCGTCAATACCAAACATCATAAAGAGAGCAGTGACAATGGCACCCATTTGAGCAATTTCGCACTCGCCAATGAATATCTGCAACATGGTTACATTGCTTCAACATAAAAATTGCATAAAGGGACATGTATGGCACCAGATAGGCAAACCATATTTCAGATAGACCATCTATATATCCAGATGTGATACGCAAACAGCATCACATATACGTAAATCTATATAGCAACAAATGGTGACACAGATTTCTTCCTGCTGATAAGTAAGATAGAAATTAAATTTTAAGTTGGGTGGAATAGCTAGCCACACCTCATTATCATGTAAACAGATTTAAAGAGGGAGAGAATAAAAGAAAATAAGAGTCAACAGTGGGAGAAAACTTAAGTATCTGAGAGGAAATGAGAAGGAGACTGTGGTATCAAACGCGACTTTGGTACCCTATTGACAGCTGACGAAACGACTTTAAAAATATAGACACATTTAAATATTTGAGGGACTTTTTAGCTTTTAGAACAGAATGGAAACTGAGATTAAGGCAAGGATCGCAGACCCAAACAGAGAATGTTTTGGCTTCCGGGACGTGCTGAACACTAGAGTTGTTTCGGGAATTTTCAAAATCAGACTGTAGCGGAGTGCAATACTCCCTGTAGCTCTGTGTGGTTGTGAAACTTTTAGTCTCCATTACGGAAAACAGATGAACAAAAGGTGCTAGCCTTTTAGAAAAGATATTAAGAAATATATTATGCCCCAAGAGGGATATCCGGTCACAGGAATGGACGATACTAAAAAAACAGGAGCTGGCAGACCTATACTCATAAGCTGATGTACGAAGGATGAAAGAAAGAAGACTGATGTGGGCTTGACGCCTAGTTAGGATGGAAGAGGAAAGAGTACTGAGGGTACCATTCTCGGCATCCATGGACGATATGGAAGGATGATATTGACAGGTGTACGGAAGAGACGGGTCTGAGAAAAGGTCAGGACTCTGTGTCTGGTATCCACGTGTCTGTGTGTGTGTGTGTGTGTGTGTGTGTGTGTGTGTGTGTGTGTGTGTGTGTGTGTGTGTGTCTGTGTGTGTGTGTGTGTGTGCCGATTATTTATTGAAATAAATAAAATGCATCCGTACGTTCTGTAAAACATTTTGCGTTGCGTTTCGTTTCGTGTTTGTCCTTCGTAAGAGGCAGGCAGATGTTCACAGGGCAACTTAGGACACACTGTCTTTTTGACTGTTAGTGTTCAGGTGCAGCAGCTGTTCTCTTGTGGAAAATGCGGCACGTTTGTTAGTTTCCTTGATTAACAAGTTTGTTTTGGAGATAATTAGTCCCGGCTCGCTGGGCTGACATAAGTAATGGATGTTCAATTTACAGCATGTGGCGTGCGATTAAAGAAAGCCAACAACAACAATTTTTATTGGCATTCGTACATTCGTCTAGGATCACGATTGTTTTATAGCTGACAGACATTGATTTAACCATCGCCAATAAATCAGTGAAATCAGTTATAATCAGGTAATTTGCAGCTGTGGGAAGGGAGATCCCAAACTGAGGTCAACTTCGCAATAGTTCTTCCGCAAAAGAGGTCGCAAGCAAAACTCGATCAAGCAGCTATCGACAATTGCTTGTCACGATGTGGAGCGAGGGGCTTTTATTGATTTTCGTTGAAAACAGGGCAGGAGTGGATTACCAACCGAATTACCCAAGCTGTCGGTGGTAGACGCGCCATGTGAATAAAGAGCACAGCGCTTCGAAAGCGTCAACTGAACACCTGACATCGTGCGAAGAGATGGGAAATTGAATGAATTAACAATCTTCTCTGTCTTGAGATAGCACCACAGAAAAGCAAAGATGTCGAATCTGTGGTCCAAGAAGGTCTCACAAGATGAGGAACCAACATAACCCGCCAAATCGGTGATCACACACCGTATTCTGGCTAAACTTCAGTAATAGTCCAAACTGAAGAAAATTGGCTACGATAAACAAGGACTGTTGTAATGCCTCTTGCTGAGAATATATGAAGTAGATGGAATTCGTTGGGGAATTATTTCGTCAAAAATGCAATAACTGTGACTTCCAGTTAGACGTTGCTAACTTGTAAGTAGTGTATGGCATACTGTTTATTTTTTAGGAGTACGTAGTAATTGTGGTTACGTTGGGGCGAAAGAGCACAGACTAAACTGATAAGCCTGAAACGAGCAGAAATTGTGTTTGTAATCATGACTGTGGCAAACTTTGGTGGTTCTCTTGGAATACGATTTGATATCAGATATGGTATTGTTCGAAGGTGATAGCGCAACAGAAATTTGACTGCACACTGCACTCTGTACCATGCCCTACAAAATTATGTTTCACTATACCGCCGCATGCGTATTCCACACGTAAAAATAAGTCTGTCGAGCGCTATTCTCTGATTGGTTTCGCCAACTCGTATTATCCTCCAGCGTCACACGTTGCCGACTGTTATCCCGTAATTTGGTATATTTCTCTTAAAAAGCTTATGGATGAGGCGAGTTCTGCGATTTAAAGTAACAGGCATCCTTTTGTGCCACAGTTTCGTGTCATATTGGCATGTGTGCGTATTTAATGTATGTCCATTCGTCCATGGATTTCTTATGAATTTTAGCCTAGTTTCCAGTGAAAGCACAGGAACAACGTGCATGTCCTGTTCAACGTGAGTTTAAAAGCAGCGCTGGCGGTTTTTTATTAACACGGCCACGAGGTGGGTAGTTCATTCGAGCGGTTCCCCGGCTGACATGTGTGTAGCCTGGTGGAAATTCCTCAGTACTCAAGTAGAAACGAGACACGCAGTTAATCTTAGACCAATGGTCGTCAAACGTTTTTGCTCGGAAGCCATTACTGACATTGCGGGGCGGCCCCTAGCGCCGCAAATGCGTCTGACTTTCTTTTTTTAAAATTGGTATTCAACATGAATTAGCATGTTATGAGCCTCCAATAGACAAACTATTGGAAAGGTTCGAGAAGTTGGCTGCAACCCCCACCTCAACCGGCCAAGTACTGGTCGTTGAAATTTGGCACCATTCAGAATATACTGCGTAGTCTGTTCTCTGTTTCAGACAGACAGATCGAGGTAGCGCAGTCGCTAGCAACGCTGGACTGGCATTTGGAAGGACGGCGCTTTAAGTCCGCGTCCAGTCATCCCGATTTTAGTTTTCCGTGATTTCCGTAAATCGTGTAAGGCAAATGCCGGTATACTTCCTTCTGAAAGGCACGCCCCCTTTCCTACTCTATCCTTCCTTAACCCGAGCTTGTGCTCCGTCTCTAATGACCTCGTTGTCGACGGGAGGTTAGCCACTAATCCCCTCCCAATGTTTCAGGCTGCTCCCTCCTTCAGCGACCCCAAAGTTGTGGAGCAGTAGTTGCCTGGCGATATGTAGTTGTGTTGTCTCTGTGAGCGGATGGTTAATTTAACAGTAGTTTCACTTATATTTAAATGCAGTATGTGACAATGACAAATGTTTTATAAATGTTTTGCATGTCGTTTTTCTTCTGTTCACTGCATTGTATTAGAACAGTCCTAATTTACTTTCATGTTGCTTGCTACAAATATACACCGCATTTGAAGATGGCCATCTCTGTAACGCAACGAATCCATGTTACTTATGCTAGAGACGTATACCATAGGAGCTGATCGAGACGAGTGGCACATGCCGGTGACGTACAGACTATTATTCCGTAAAGTCAAGTGCTGGCACGCCAGTCGGAAACGATAGGGAAGAGCCTGCCGATGTGGCCTAGCGGTTCTCGGCACTTCAGTCTCGAACTGCGCGACCGCTACGGTCGCAAGTTCGAATCCTGCCTCGGGCATGGATGTGTGTGATGTCCTTAGGTTAGTTAGGTTTAAGTAGTTCTAAGTTCTAGGGGACTGATGACCTCAGATGTTAAGTCTCATACAGCTCAGAGCGATTTGAACAATCTGTAAGGATTTTTGTTTGCTAGTAAGCAGATAAATACACTTTTAAGAAACTCTTCCCGTTATTTGCTAGATGCGTAGTTGGACCGTTCAGAACGGCAACATCGGTTACTTGGCCTGTTGGGCTCGATAAAGAAGGACGAGATTCAGAGTTCAGTCTGACGACAAGCTGTAAAGAAGTTCTTTCGAACTGTTTACAGTCTGTTTGTTAACTTAAGAAGCCAATTTACTGTTTTAACTTTCTAAGGCGCTTTTTGTTTAGACTGGCTGTAAAGGTGAGACCAAAGTCCGATAAGTTGATGTGAGTATTTACGTCTCTTGCCGTACATGTACGTGCGTGCGATTCGCCATACGAGTTAGCTTGTGCAAGCTGACGGCCACACTCGCGAACTCAACACACAAACAACCAAGCCAGCAACCCTGTGCTCAAGCAGAAACCGACACTAGCGTACAACTGTTAAACAGATAATTATTAACGCTGTCCATGTCATAATGATCAAACACGTGAAAGCAGTTACCCTACACGAAGTGTGATCTTGTTGCAGTAAAATTAACGTAAAAATTGAAACGTCCCCTTAGAAAAATTATACAAAACTGTGCTTAAACTGACCCACAAATCTTTTTAGCGCAACGCAATCTGACTTCCAAAGCACCCTACGAAAGAATGGCCCTGACCAACATTAACCTATACGTTTCACAAATCACTTACCTCACAAAAATCTTCGTTACTCAAGCTACTGCAATACAGCGAGTGCCACTACTGCCAGCTAAATAAAAGATTCAAACTACTGAAGGCACTAACTACTGATAGGCATAGTTAGCATATGAAAGATTTTAATACAGAACAAACAATGTATTTACCTTAATAGTCAAAATATATGTAGCAGTTCATGACATCCAGTCTTACAAATTTCAAAACTCCGCCATCTCTCTCCCAATATCCACCACTGCCGGCGGCTCACCTCCAACTGCGCAACGCGACGCGCTGTTCACATACAGCTGCCGCTGCCCAACAGTACAATGGAAGACAACAATGCCAACCAGTCACTGACTGCACACAGCACAGCCAGTGATTTTTCATACAGAGCGCTATGTGGCGTTACCAATAAAAAAACCTAAACAGCTTACTTACATAGCCCCCATGCTCCCCACAAAAAAATTTACAAATTGTTTTGGGCAGTGGCCAATACAGATTTGATAAAATTTTTCATAATTACAATAACAAAGATATCAAATGCTTACACTTATTGATACAATGTTGGTCAAAAGCTAAAATTTTCTCACAGTCCATAAAGACAGTCCTGATCGTTCATCACAGTAAAATTGCAGTGTTTTTCTCAAATTGTGAGCAATAAAAGAAATGGAACTTGGAAGTAGTGGATTTCTAAGCATTCTTGAAGAAGTAGCGCTGTCCTTCCAACGGAAAGACAGTGCTGACTCTTGACATGCAGACAGGTAACGGGCCACAGCAGAGTCAGTCGACGTTGAAGACTACCGGTAGATAGGTCATCACAGAGCAGACCCACTGTAGTCCTGGTAGAGATTACTATTGGTGGGCCACCAGAGGTGCAGACCCACTGCAGTCCTTGTAGAAATAATGGTACTGGTGAGTCATCAAAGGTGCAGACCCACTGTAGACCTTGTAGAGACGGCCAGCAGCCATCTGTTGCGACTGTGCAGGTGCACAATCACCATTGAAGAGTCTTGCAGAGAATACAGCAAGTCCATAAACCACCACATGTCCACTCACAAAGAATTTGTTTGAAATGTCCTTAGAACCAGCAATGCTGTTATCCAGTCCTTTGCTGAATTATTAACACACGTGCAAACACTATCAGTCCCTGCTTCTCACATATTGTCCATATACTATGACCAACAGAAACGTGTGCAGTGAAATGTAATTTACAAGTTACTTAATTTGATGAACTGGTGTCAATTACAATTTTATAACATAAGAATGCAATAACAAAGGTACAAAATACATCTTTAAAGAACATAACAATACAGATAACATTTGTAGTAGTACAGGCTTTACAAAAGAATCTAAATAGCAAATACATCAGTGTTACAAAAATTACGACATAAGTACATACATAAAAGATCAGAAGAACTTTTGAAACATCAATTTCACGCATGAGCAGTAGAACAAAACAGAATAAATAATGTGTAAACATCTTTACAAAGTAAATAACATTTTATTAATGCAAATTATATTTGAGAATAACAGTATTCCTCATCATACTGGATGTAGCTTAGTATTAGAAGAGAAAAAATTCTATGAAACAGTACACAGAGACAGGAAGAAAATAAAAACAAACGGGTACATAAACACATAGTGGGATAACACAAAAGGAAAGGACAGGATTTGATTTCAGTGTAACATTTGGTACTGCAGTCCAACCCAAAACTTCATTCCATAGATCGTCCCTCTTATTTCAACATTTGCTCCAGCTATAAAAAAATCATATCCAAGCATACTTTCTGTATTCTGTTCACATCCCGTTTCAAAAATAGTTTTTCTCCACTGTACACTACTTTTTTTGGCCAAACCATTTTCTTATAGCTTCTCAATGCTTTTCTTCCAATTCATCATAGTCAGCTTCTTATATAGTCTACCCCCCCTTAAGCTAACTTAAACCTCCTGAGCTCAGATGCTAAACTAAGGGACGAGGCAATGCAGCAGCACAAAACAATTAACACAAACAGCAATGGCAAAAGAGTGCAAGTTAGGAAAGCAAGCAGCAATAAATGTAATAACTTATACCTAAACATGACAAAGCTGAAGCAGAAAAAATATTACAGTAAAAATGTTTAATACCTATGTCACATCTTAACACTAGAGTGATGCATCACGAGAACATACGCTAGCAGATAAGTTACCAAATCGTAAAAAAATTATTTTCGCAATTCCTGTGAAGGGAAATGTCTATTTGTGCTCTCTTTTCCAAGAAAGCACATAATAAAATGATTCTTTACTGGGTCTGTAGACAGAAAATAGTGATATTAGTACTTCTATTAAATTTTATTTTAACCAATGCTGCAGTGCAGATAGAAACTGAATATTAAACAAAATGAGCAATCTCTCAGCTAGAAAGACAATAGATATAAAATGTTTCTCATCATTTCATTTCTGTAAATATCATAAATTAAGAACTCTACAGTGTAATCATGTTTTCAAGTTTGAGGGTGTCGTATTTACGATGCTTTCTACAAAGGAATGTCAATAGCGAGGATAATTGATATAACAGTGTCCAAAAATTTTTCGTCGGCATTGTAATACATTCACGCATTTACATACATTTCATAACTCTTAAAGTACGATTCTAGGTTTACAACAACCTTTTTCACAAACCAGAGTCCCTAACCACTACTCATTATTCCTTACCTTATTCGTCGACACTTCTTCAATATTTCATCATAACAGATAATCAAATAACTCATGTAGCATCAGCTTATTGATCATAAACATACCGCAACAGCGTAATACACATCGTCATCATAACATCATAAAACCTCAGCCAAAATCGTCATAGCTTCTTCCAATAATTTCAAAACCTAAAAAAATTCTCTCCTCATGTCAAAAGTGTCAGCTGCCTCAAATGTACTTTAAAAATCATGATCCCATACCAAATACATCATTCAAAGCTCTCATAGTATCACAATGGTTCCGAAAAAATATGAACATTTCACAAAGTACAGACAAAATACAATTTCATTAGTTTGAAGTTATCCAACGGTGTAATTACGTAAACATCTGTCACTGATGTAGTAAAATAAATGTTTGTCTCTCTCAGTTAAATGATCAGATAGCTGTGTAGTTTATGTGTAAGAGAAATATGGTACCGATGCGTAAAGTTGTGTAAGCAAATACCATATTAGCTAGGGCTCCTTGTGCTTGCCAAACACATGATACACAAAATAAGCGTGTACCCCCCTGAGGATTAATGTAATTATATCGTCAGATGTTGCAGATTACAGCAATCTAATGAAATGTATCACGGAAAACTTTCTTTGTAATTCAAATATGCTGAAAAATAAATGGTTTAAGTACAAACTTAATCACTCAAATGCGTGTCCTGTAGCGCTAAATGTGCGTCTTGCTGTAAGACAATCTCTGTGGAAGTGTCGTAGTTACTGTCCTCCGAAAGCTAAGTTCTGCAGAAGTCAATGTACTTACCTCATGATAAACAAAAGTGAAATGCTTTGCGTATAGATATCGTAGTTACTACGCTTATTGCTGTGATGAAGTGAGTACTGTACTGTAACGTATTGTTGTGCTACACAAAAGGCTCTCTCATTGTAGCTATACCACAAAGTTACTACTAAAACATGTTTTCCTTTCCAGAAGAATTCAGAAAAACTGTGCAGATATAAAACAGATACACCGCAAAAGCACAATGTAAATTGTGTCACACATTAGTAGCGTCGTGATATAATCGTGTAGCTATCAAAGAAACCAAATGCTAAGTCATCTTTAACCTCACAGAAAGTACTTCAAATAAAGAATGTCTTTTCAACTAAACCAAAATGTTGCATTAAAACCTCATTAACAGTATATGTACTAAGTATGTAAGCCTTATAGTCGTCACGTAATCGTGCAACTAACAAGCAAGAATGTACAAATAACAACACTGTGTCGTCTGTTCACTATAACAATGAATTCGTAATTTCTGTTTAAAAATGTTCCCTAGGTTCTAGACTGGATAGTTAACTTCAAAACATTGTTGCATGTTAACAGTTTCTCTGTGTGACAAAGCATACTAGCAATGTGAAGTGAAATGTATTATGGTTTTATGGCAAAGACAAAGTTAAAAAACAGATTACATTTCAATAAACGGTTTTACATCTGAAATGTGGTGTAAAAATTTACTCTTCCTAGTACGCAGAGTTTCAACTTCAACCCAATTATCATGTGGTATACGTCGGATTCTGTAAGGTCCATTGTAAACTAGAAAGAATTTGTGACCCAAGTGTTTCTTCTTATGTGACAATGAATGAGCTTTAATGAGAACTTTCTGACCAATATATAATTTCTTTGCACTTGCTTTACCATCTAATTTTCTCCTTTTGTCTGCAGCAGAATTTATATTTTTAATAGCCAAATCAATTATGTCTTTGTGTCGAAGTTTACATGTGTTCGAAAAAGGTACAAGCTCTCTGATTCTGTTCGGTGGTTCTTTATTCTTCAGTACAAGAACAGGTGGTAAAGCAGTGGAGACATGAGGCATTTCATCCAGCACGTTTTGAAATAAGTGTAAATATCTGTCCCAATGCTGATGCTTTCTGTGACAATAAAGTCTGCAAAGCTTATTGATTTCTTTCATAATCCGTTCAGACGGATTACAATGTGGTGAGTACAATGAAATAAAAACAGATTTGATTTTATGGTTACGAAGCATGCGTGACCAAACAGCAGATCTGAATTGCGATCCGTTATCTGAAATGACTTTACTAACATGTCCAACTTCACGTAAGAAATTTTGTAACAAAGGCGTTGGCTACAGACCGTCCAGTGGCTTTACGTAACGGAGTGAAAGAAACAAATTTTGAAGTAAGTTCAACAGCGACTAGAACGTACGAAAATCCATTAGATGTTCTAACAAGCGGTCCCAAGAGATCAACAGCAGCAAATTCTTTTAATTTAGTAGGAATGATAGGAAACAATGTAGCACTATGCGAGACAGTAGATGGTTTCGCCTTTTGACAAAGTTTACAAATAGACAAGACTCTTCGAATTCTCTTTTCCATGTTGTTAAAATAACAAGTCGTTCGAAGAATATGATAACATTTTCGTGGACCAAAATGTGCGTAGCTGAAATGAATGTACCAAATGAGCTTATTAACAAAATCGTCTGGAATGCAAAGTACCCATATCTTGTCATCAACAGTGCATCGTTTGAACAGTATGTTGTTTCTAACCAGATAATAATGCCGAATCTGTGTGTGTGTCTTTTCATTCCATTTACTTTTGATGTCTTTCCAAATCGGATCTTTATCTTGTTCATGAGCAATGTTCTTTAAAGATGTGGTGATGAAGTTTTCAAAGGCGACTTTCTGAATGTAAAGAATACTGAAATTTTTCTCGAGGTTGCTTTCTGTGTTACTTTTCTCAAGCCCAGCCGGAGCGCGTGACAGTGTGTCCGCAACAATGTTCTCCTTGCCGGGAATGTAGACTATTTTGAAGTGGAATTCTTGCAGAAACAATGCCCAACGTTTTAACCTGTCATGATTTAATTTTGAAGACATAAGAAATTGTAATGCACGATGATCACTGTATACTTTTACGTACTTACCATAAAGAAAGAAACGGAATTTGTTAAATGCCCAAACGATAGCTAAAGCTTCCAATTCAGTAACGGAATAATTTTTTTCATATTTTGTTAGCACTCGGCTAGCAAAAGCAATGGTTTTCTGAACGGTAGTGTCATGTTCTATGGCTTCTTGAAATAAATGGTCACCAAAACCGACTTTAGAAGAATCTGTGCTAAGGCAAAAATCTTGTGAGAGATCTGGATGAGCTAGTATTGGCTCGTTAAGTAGCGACTCTTTCAAAGAATTGAATTCCAACTGTGCTTGTTCGTCCCAGTTCCAAATAGTATTTTTTCCAGTGAGAGAACAAAGTTTTGGTGTAACTAGAATTTGCATATTCAGAAAACAACGATAAAAATTTACGAGACCTAGAAAACAGCGGACTTGTTTTTTAGTGGATGGAACTGGAATGGCTCTGATTGCTTCTAACTTTTCAGGATCCGGCTGAATGCCTTCAGAAGAAATACTATGTCCCAAAAACTTCACCTTTGTCCTACCGAATTCAGACTTTTCCCAGTTAACTGTAATTCCAGATTCTGCAAAAACATGTAACACGCTGTTGAGGATGCGATTATGTTGTTCCTATGAGGCTTCTGCTATCAGGATATCGTCCACATATAGGGTGATGTGACGTTTTAAGAGCTCAGGTAATATGGAATTTAGCCCGCGAATGAATGCTGCCGAAGAAATGTTCAAACCAAAAGGTAGCTTCCGAAACTGATAACAAACGCCGAAACAAAGGAAAGCTGTGTATTTTCTACATTCTGGATGAAGTTCGATCTGATAAAAGCTGGATCTGAGATCAATGGAAGACAACACTTTTACACCATTAAAATTTTGAAGAAGTTCTTCCAACGTTTGTGGCCTGTCTGTTTCAGGAATAATGATAGTATTGATTTGTCTCGAATCTAAGACAAGCCTGATCGATCCATTTTTCTTCTCAACAACATGTAATGTATTGTTGTATGAGCTTACTGCAGGATCAATAATGCCCTCGTCAAGCATAGATTGTATTTCTGTTCTAACACGGTCCCTATAATGTGCTGGAATTACGTATGGTCTAACACAAAATTTAGTATGCTCACGAACACGAAATTGGTACTGAAATCCCTTGATTGTTCCTGTTTTGTGAGTAAAAACTGTGGAATGTGCTTGTAAAATCTCAAAAAGGTCCTGCCTGTCAGTGTCATTACAATTCTCAATTGTTTGAATATTATTCTGAATTAACTCATTAGTTTCAAATATGCCGTCGATATCATCGCTGTCAGTACTTGCAGAGTGATTGTTAGTGTCTAGCTATTGACTTACCTTCTTTCTCTAAACTTATTTCAGCATCATGAAAGTTTAAGATTGCTTTGTATTCATTGAAAAAGTCTACTCCCAATATAATTTCCGTCGACAACAATGGAACAATAAGAAAGTTCATAGAGAAGCTGTGGCTTTGACAAGAGAATTCTAAGTTGGTTTGCTGGCGTACATCTACACTTTTCCCAAAGATTGCACCTTGTAATTTAATTTTACGTAACGGAAGTGTGGGGCAATCGTTCGATTTGTTGCATTTGCTGAAGGATGTTTCACTAATGTCTGAAATGGGACTGCCAGAGTCAAGTACTGCCGTAAATTTTACGTCATTCACTGTAATGTGAATCACAGGATATGCAATGTTGTTATGTTTTACGTCGTGTTCTTCCATTTTTACGTAATTACTAGCTACGGCAGCTGCGTCGTCAGTTTCAGAAGTACGTTTCGTGGCTGCCAGCGGTATGAGTCATTGCCTATTGTGTCTTTGTTGGCGCGCGTCGTTACTGGGATTTGGAGACCTAACTTCTACAAATTCACCTTGTCGAGAGGGCCCTGCTCTGTTTGAATCCCGCCAGTTCTGCTGCAATTCAGGTCTGTCGTTACGATCATATCGTCTGTCGTCATGTCGGTAGATTCCGTAGTTTCTTTCTTGTCGGTCACGTGGTGGAGAATTTCTCTCTGAATCGTAACTGCGCGCTGGACCGTTGCGTCTAAAGTTATTCTGTCTCCCTTGATAGTAATTATTTTGGTTCCCATATTGTTTGTTTCTCTGATTGTCTCTGTGATAGTCACTACCGCGGAGAGGTGATCTTTCCCTGTAATTATTACTACTCTGCCAACGGTTGTCATACGGGTGGTGTCTGTTTTGGTCACGATTTGTATTGTGAGAATAGCCTTGTCGTGTCCACTTATTTCTTTCATCGCGGAATTGCGACGGATGTGACCTGTAATTGTTGTGTTCCTGTTTTCGCGTTCCGCGATTGTCAGTGTCAATTTCTAATTCTTATAAGAGCCCCTGTAAAGCTTCAATGTCGTCTTTGCAACGTCCTGCCAAAATAATATGCCGTAAATGTTCCGGTAATTTGATTAAGCAAATGCGGATGAGTTCTGAGGGGCTGTATGGGTTTGACAGGTACTGATTCTTGTGCAACATGTTTTCAAAATATTTCACAAGACTGGAAAATTCAGATTGATCGAAATGTTTCATCATTATGATGCCATGTTTTACTCGGTCTTGCGTAGCTTGAGACCAATATGCTGAGAGGAAGGTATGATAAAATTCTCCTTCGCTGTGGTCATCGTGAATGACCAATCGCATTCTTACAGCTGGTTCATCCTCCAAGTAGCCACACATAAATTCTAATCTGTGTTCTAATGACCAGTTGGGAGGAAAACAATGAGAGAATTGATGAAGCCACGCTTGTGGATGAATGTCGTTGCCAGAATTCTTAAATGTTTTGAATTTACGTGTAGTAATGAACAGCTTATATTCAAAATCATCATGTCGGCGAGTAGCATGTCGGTCATTGTTACATCGTTTCGGCGGTTCCATCTCAAAATTCAGTGTACCTTCCCAATTTCTTTCATGATTTCCGAAATGCCCTGTGTTATTATTTTGTGGTTGTTCTGTATTGCTATGTCCCTCTTCCCGTACTGGGGCACGAGTGTCCTCTGAAATATGTAATTCTTGTATTACTTGAGCCAACTGATCTTGTACTTCTCGCATTTCTCTTTTGTACTGTGTGTTGATTTGATTTTGATTCTGTCTGAATTTTCTAATTTGTTCATACTTTTCAGTGTCAGTGAAGGCTACAGGTTCAGTGTCATTCAGATCATAATCTACCTTTGTAGATAAGTTAGTGAACTGATCTGAAAGTTCGGCTACTTTATCCGATAGTGAAATTATTTCCTCTTTGTGTCTTTCTGAACCAATTTTTAGAGTATCTACTGTGTCCTTTAAGTTCGCTTCAGTTTTTGCAAGTTGCGTAACCGAATCGGTAGATGCAACTGAGTCAATTTTAGCTTGCAAGGTCTCATGATTTTCATGAACAATAGTTTGCAGTTCTTTTATGGCTGCTTCGTGACTCTGTAATGTATTTTCATGCCGCGAAAAAATAGGTTGGAAATGCTCACAAATTTGTGTTTTTACGTCATTACAGACTTTTTGACATTTCGATTCGATGTTATGTAACTCATTAGTTAAATCTTCACGTGTTTGTTCAAGCGTTGTGTCTAACTTTTGAAGCTTTTGTCCCATTTGTTGTGTTAATTGTAATAACAATGCACTGGAGTCTGAAACATGTTCCTTAGTGCTATTCGGCAATGCATTTGAACCGGCAATATTCGCAGTCTGAAAAACAGAAAATGTGTCTTGACTTATTTGAGAAAACGGTGAGGACGCAAAACCTGAATCTACAGTATTTGCAAGAATGTGTCCTGTCATTTCGGAATCCTGAGGCGAGCTGTTGCTGACCGATCGATCGAAAATGCTTCCCTGTTCACTAATTGTTACACTGCCTACACCATTATTTGCAACCCGCTCCATTTCCCTATGCACAATTACCAAATTACTATTTTGAACATTAGTTAATTCATTACATGGTGGCGCTAACACACTGTTTTCGTCTTCACTGTCATTTCTCAATTTATTTTGGAGCCTAGTATTACGTTTTTCACACGCCATTATTGTCGCAATATTTCACACGATAACACAAAAAAGCACAATTTGAAGAGCAAAAATAAGAGAACACATTAACATAGCACTGAAAATAATATCTAGCTAATTGCAAACGCAGCTGCGAAATACTTCGTGCAAAACTACATGCATGCCACAACTATTTTACTGTACAACAATGAAAGACTGCAACTACAAAGGAAATTCTCTCTATGATCACATGCTAGCAATAAACAAATGCTACACTAATTACACAAACTACAAGAAAAAAAATCAGAAGATTCCAGTGAGGTATACTGGCAGGGTCGCCATATGAAACGTCCCCTTAGAAAAATTATACAAGACTGTGCTTAAACTGACACACAAATTTTTTTAGCGCAACGCAATCTGACTTCCAAAAATCCCTACGAAAGAATGGCCCTGACTAACATTAACCTATACGTTTCACAAATCACTTACCTCACAAAAATCTTCATTACTCAAGCTACTGCAATACAGAGAGCGCCACTACTGCCAGCTAAATAAAAGATTCAAACTACTGAAGGCACTAACTACTGATAGGCATAGTTAGCAAATGAAAGATTTTAATACAGAACAAACAATGTATTTACCTTAATAGTCAAAATATATGTAGCAGTTCATGACATCCAGTCTTACAAATTTCAAAACTCCGCCATCTCTCTCCCAGTATCCACCACTGCCGGCGGCTCACCTCCAACTGCGCAACGCGACGTGCTGTTCACATACAGCTGCCGCTGCCCAACACTACAATGGAAGACAAGAATGCCAACCAGCCACTGACTGCACACAGCACAGCCAGTGATTTTTCATACAGAGCGCTATGTGGCGTAACCAATAAAAAAAACCTAAAGAGTCTACTTACAAAATATATTTAATCAGAAATGGGGAGGAAAAAAAGGATTTTGTCATTCATACGACTATACGATTTTGAATCGATATTTTTGATTCGTCTACATCGACATCGATACTCCATAAGCCACCGTACGGTGCGTGGCATTACTTGTCACTTGCCCTCCTGTTCCACACGCAAAGGCATCATCAGCAAACAGCCGCAGACTGCTGCCCTACCTGTCCACCAAATCATTTACGTGGAAAAAGAACAACAGTGGTCCTATCACACTTGCCTGGGACACTCCTGACGATACCCTTGTCTCTGATGAACATTCGCCGTGGAGGGCAACGTGCTGGGTTCTATTATCTAAAAAGGCCTCGAGCTACTCCCATATCTGTGAACGTACTCCATATGTTGGTACCTTGGTCAACATCCTGCAGTGGGGCACCAGGTCAAGGGCTTTCCGGAGATCTGCAAACACGGAATCTGCCTGTTGTCCTGCATCCATAGTTCCCAGTATATTATGTGAGGAAAGGGCAAGCTGAGTTTCGAACGAGTGATGCTTTCTGAAACCTCGCCGATTCATGAACATAAGCTTCTTAGCCTCCAGGAAGTTTATTACATTGGAACTGAGAATGTGTACTAGAATTCTGTAGCGAACAGAAGTTGGAGATATTGGTCTGTAATTTTGCTGGTCTATTCTTTTACCTTTCTTATTTACTGGAATCACGTCCGCTTTTTTCCAGTTGTTTGGGTCTTCGTACTCGGCGAGAGATTCACGATAAACGCAAACTAGGTAAGGGGCCAACGCCAGAGAGTACTCTTTGTAAATTGAACTGTGAAAATATCCGGATCTGGTGATTTATTTGTTTCCAAATCTTTATGTTGCTTGTCTACGTCAGAATGTCGTCATAACTGCAATTCTACACGATGGGCGAATTAATTATCTTGAAAGGTCTACAACTTACATTGAGAGGAAACTTTCAAAATGTAGTTCAAAAGTTCATGAGCCTCTTGAAGCGGAAAGCTACTTACAAATGTTATTATGCCTGCAAATTTACAGTTCATTTGATGAAACTGAAATGGCCGTACGGTGTTTTTGGGCTGCCTGGTGCAAGTCTTATTATGTCAAGCCACATGGGCGACTTGCACATCGATGGCGATGAAAGGATGAAGAGGATATCGCAATACCCAGTCCTCTACTAGATAGAATCTCCGGCTAGGTCGGGAACAGAATCCTGTGCTCCCTGATCTGGCAACGTCAATCACTACACCAAGTGCTGCTGTAATATTGTTGCATTAATTTGTTATGAAAGCGGTGCTGATAGACTATAAGAGCAGTTTAACAGCTGTGAGCTGTCTGGGGTTAGTTAACGTTGCATTACTGCGCAACTGTTTCACCAGGTATCCAGTCTAGCTTACCAAATTCTCAACCAGACTAACATTAATTATAATGTTTTAATAGTCATACGACAACCGGTGATATATATATAAAAGAGAATTTAAATAAAAAGAAATAAATAAGTTTATATTTGGAAATTTATTTTAACATTGATCATTGAAATTTCAGCATATTAAACTTGAATCATAACTAAGCTGGTGCCTTATTTAGGATTGTGAAAATGTGAGTTTGTAATCTTACGGAACACATCAAATATGGAGCCAAGATTGGGAGACTGCATACAACACTGCATTCATAAAGTAACACACGAAGAACGGTGAAACATATGCAAGAGGAAATTAAACACAACCAACCGATTCAATTTTCAGCCAAAGAAGTTACGTTCGTAGCGCAATCCTGTCCGTCATGTAATTACCACACACTGGTATACTAAATTCATAGCGGATGTAGGTTCCGTATGAGACTGTGTGACAAGAATTACATGTATGAATTAGATATAAACTGTGCTTTAAAGTGCAGTAGTGTGACAGATCGTTCTTGTTTATGTGTAAAAGTAACACGTTCCACTGCTCAGTCTCCTCGAAGATAGTCAGAAACGCCACAGTACATTTAGAAGAGGAATTTATGCCGTAAATGACAACAGATTCAAGAAATTAACATGAAAGGAATCCAACAGAGACCATTCATAACCCCAACACTCCGTGAAAAGACTGTGCAGGGAATTTTCTGGCCATGCTAGGACATTCCCAAGCAGGCTTCTCAAACCCAACGTAAACCAAAAATGTAAAGAAAAGGCAAAAGGTCACCAGCTACTTGCTAAAACACAATAATTTCAACACATCTTTAGAATCTACCAATTTCAAAGAGAAAAAAAAAACAATCTGTGACACCTATTTAAAAGATAGTGTAGACCTAATTCGGTCAGCAAGTAAAAACAATGGTTCCTGTGTCATTAATATGAAAACAATTTCTGGTTGTTACCCTTATGAAGTTCACCAGTATTTGCTCATTGCAAGAGCCAACTGATCACAGGAAATTTTATGACTGTTTATTAACAAGTAAAATTTATGAAAATAGCAAAGGTGCCACAGCAACTTAAAAAAAAAAACATGAAAATAACATCAGTATTATAAACCAGAACATTATAATGCACAATCCGCAAAAGCAAAAAAAAAAAAGATAAGAGAAAAAACATCTTTTACAAAGTGGTTATCGCAAAAAAATTCTATATCTTATAAAACTAATAATTTGTAGAATTAAAATAACTTTGTGGCACTCATTTAATCACTCTACTATATTTCAGTTAGTTATCAAACAGTGATCACTATGTTATTATACTGAAACTACAATTAATTATGTGATTGTTACCCTTAAGGGGTTGCTCACTATAAATATGCCCCATGCAAAGGCTAATCGATCACTGTCCAATGAGCATGAATAGCTATCGGACTGATAAACGAACGAATGCCACAGGAATGAATTTAAGAAAGAAAATATCACAAATCTAATACAACACACAAAAACCAACATTGAGAAATAAAACAGCTCTGAAAGTACAGTAGTCAACGTCTAAAAAAACACCAATAAATAAAACACCTGCAAAATACAAGAGCCAAAGTCTAAAAAGAAAAAAAGTAGAACAGCTGCAAAATACAAGAGTCAATCTAATAAACACCAATAAATCGAACCCCTGCAAAACACACGAGTCAAAGTTTCTCTGACAGAACACACGTATATGCATTGGACTAAGAACCGTATAATCACTGTTCACTGACTCACTCAGTAGTTCCACTGTTCCGAGGCACAATATAAGGGGAGGGGGGTTCGTCGCCGCAGCTGTCAGTAGCGATTTTTTTGTCCATCTGTTGCGTGCAATCCCGCCTTCTCTGCCCTCTCATGCAGTTTCTCTTGGTGGCCCGTGTCACCTACATCTCGATTTGGTTCCATGTTTGTGTTGTCAAATTCGTGCGGTATCCTCGTTTGAGACGCCAGGTTGATATTCCTGGGCAAGGATGACACTTAATGGCTCTTCTTTGTGCCACCCTTAGCTACCAGAAAACCTCGAACCGTGATTTGCTGTCGCTTGATAGTGGGCATCCCTCAGGAAATATAGATAGGCGTCGTTGAAGTCTGCCATTTTCTCTCGACAGTACCTGTCAAAAGGCTCCACGCCCCTTTATCCCCTGTCTTCTGCCGTTTCACCACTCCCGTCTCGCCACGGTGCGTTGCCAGCAGATGGATTTCCGCGCGGTGGACCGCTCGGCCATCTCAGGTCATCGGTTCCACGAAGGGTCGCACTGGTGCGGCCGGCCATTAGCTCCGGGGGCAAGGGAAAGTGTTCGCCGCGTACCCTTCTTTTGTTATCGACCGCGCTCCCGAAGTGGCCCGGCTGACACTGTGTCCTGCTGGGAAACCCACATGTTTACAACTAGTCCTCCTCCTCGCTGCTCCCGCTGTATCGTAAGAGCTGAGCCGGTTCGCTTTCACGTTCTCAACTGCATTCAGTGAAATTGTTCATCATAGTTATGTGACTACAAAATGTCATACATAATACCACTTAGTATTGTCTTTCACAATTTTTTTTTTTGAACAAAGGTGAGAATTTTTTTTAAATAAATTTTTTTTAGATGAATCGACAATATAAAATTGTAAGTTAAATGATTTGACAATATAAAAAATAAATGTGAAAAGACTTGACAGTATAAAAATAAAAATTAAATGGACAATATAAAATCTAAATTCACATCACTAATGTGGTTGACTTACATTTTAATAAATCAAATGCTACTTATTAATTCACTAAAATGAATAGGATTATGACTTGTGCAAGTATAGGTCAGGACAGCATAGGGTTAACATGTTATTTACACACACACGTGCACACCTGTTGTCTATTCTACAAACTAACTACCCATAAACATGCATTACTCAAAATTTTACTTCAATCCACTACTAGTTAATCCAACAAGCTACTTCAATGCTACTTCAACACAGTGTTTATACCACTACAACATTGTTCTAATTCGTCCTCTTCCTGACGCTCGCGGCATATGTCTTGTCACATGATAAATATGGAGAAACTTTCCTTAAACATACACAAAAAACAATGGTTATTTACACGCCAAAACATTTATACCAGTTGACACACCTGATAAGAGACTCGCCATTATACGTTAATCATACTCATATGTTTATACATAAAACAGTACGAAAATTTCATCTAAAATTACGTTATCACAAGAATTAATCACACAGATGTCTCTGAGAAGGGTACTTTTTTTATCCTACAGGTTATATTACATTTTCTTACCCATTTTGCTCCAATTTCGTTCCTTCTTTAAGTTACCTTTCGCCTTCAAATCAGTTAGTTCGCCTGTGGTGGTTATTCTGAATTCATTTCTCATGAATGGCAAAAATTGTCGTCACCTCTATTCTGTAAAACAGTTTCATTTAACATATTGAACTTACAACAGGCACAAAAGATCCGAATCCTCCTGTAGTTCAAATGACAAATGTTTTGCTTCATCCTCATTACATTAAACCAAGCTTTCCTTTGGTCCCATAATAAAATTTATGTAATCTTCGTCTACAATCAAGAGGGAAATTTCCTCAGTACAAATCACATAGGCTGCAGTGCATCCTACACCAGCGAAAACAGTAAGCTGTAATGCTCACAGCATCAGCAAAACACATAAACGTCGTTTTTCTAGGACAAGTATTAACGCAGAATAATTTTTCAGGCTCTGGCTTAACATCAATCAAGACTACAGAAAGGATCCATATTTCTGTTCCATTCTCCATTTGCTGAAAAACTGCTCGTATTTGACTACCACAATAATATTTCAGGGCTTCGTAAATTACACAAACCACAATTCTTCTTTCACCTTGAAGGGAATCAATGTACTGACGAAATCCACAGACAGCAGTTTACATACTCAGCTATAAAGAACAAAAAAAAATACATATGTCATCAATATTAACATATCATCGGTTATTGGGAAGCCAATGGATAAACAATCGTATTATCGCATCCTGTTTTCAATATTCCAAACTTACTCATTCCTTTCTCAGAGTTCTCCTATCTTAAAACATTCATACAGCACGCATACTATAGTAAGAGATCCTCATTTATACTGATACATAGTAGCACTGAAAGCAGAAAATCGGAAACAAGGCTACTAACAGCTGGGGACCTGGGTTTGCCAGTCCCATAATACCCACAGATCGGATATTCCACTGAGTTTTGCATTAATTCAGCACAGATCTTGCTTCTCTCACAAGCGACTCTTTCAATTTACACCAAAAACCATAAATAGCATTTAACTCGAACACAAAGAAACCTTTTATCTTCACATTTGGACCAACCTAAATCCTAATTGCACAAGGAAAGAAAAAAAACTAAAAACGTCACTTCAATTAATCACATAGAAACATCTTTATCATTATTTTTACCAACATATTATTCAAAATGCATTTATCACAAATGTAAACTAATCAATTGTTTCTCTTCACCGTCCTCTCTACTCCTCACTGTCCTTTCTACTCAATGTATGGTTTTACGTTTGACACATGGTGTAGCCCTTTTGATTCCTTCGATCGAAGAGTTTCAACGTCTATGGCGTTTTCATGGGGAATCTTCCATATCCGATACGGGCCGTTAAAGAGATTAAAAAATTTCATGCAGACACCTGACCGTTTGTTAGACAGCTTGTGTGATCTGATAAGAACCTTTTGTCCTTTATGAAACACTGTTTTTCTCACGTTTTTCTTATACGCCTTGACTCTGGCTTCTGCTGCCGCTTGCTGTTGCGTAATGCTAAGTCAACAATTGCGTTCCGGCGTAGTCTCGGCTCTAGTGACCAAGGCACCACCTCTTTGATTTTGCTCGGGGCTCCTTGTTTTTTAGCACAATGATTGGCGGAAGCTTTGTTGACGTATTAGGCAACTCATTAATTATGTTCTGAAATCCTTTTAGGTGTATGTCCCACGATCGGTGATCACGACTACAGTATAACCGACATAATTTTCCTAATTCACGCATAATACGTTCACTGGGGTTCGAGCTGGGATGAAATAGAGATATACACTCCTGGAAATTGAAACAAGAACACCGTGAATTCATTGTCCCAGGAAGGGGAAACTTTATTGACACATTCTTGGGGTCAGATACATCACATGAACACACTGACAGAACCACAGGCACATAGACACAGGCAACAGAGCATGCACAATGTCGGCACTAGTACAGAGTATATCCCACTTTCGCAGCAATGCAGGCTGCTATTCTCCCATGGAGACGATCGTAGAGATGCTGGATGTAGTCCTGTGGAACGGCTTGCCATGCCATTTCCACCTGGCGCCTCAGTTGCACCAGCGTTCGTGCTGGACGTGCAGACCGCGTGAGACGACGCTTCATCCAGTCCCAAACATGCTCAATGGGGGACAGATCCGGAGATCTTGCTGGCCAGGGTAGTTGACTTACACCTTGTAGAGCACGTTGGGTGGCACGGGATACATGCGGACGTGCATTGTCCTGTTGGAACAGCAAGTTCCCTTGCCGGTCTAGGAATGTTAGAACGATGGGTTCGATGACGGTTTGGATGTACCGTGCACTATTCAGTGTCCCTTCGACGATCACCAGAGGTGTACGGCCAGTGTAGGAGATCGCTCCCCACACCATGATGCCGGGTGTTGGCCCTGTGTCCCTCAGTCGTATGCAGTCCTGATTGTGGTGCTCACCTGCACTGCGCCAAACACGCATACGACCATCATTGGCACCAAGGCAGAAGCGACTCTCATCGCTGAAGACGACACGTCTCCATTCGTCCCTCCATTCACGCCTGTCGCGACACCACTGGAGGCGGGCTGCACGATGTTGGGGCGTGAGCGGAAGACGGCCTAACGGTGTGCGGGACCGTAGCCCAGCTTCATGGAGACGGTTGCGAATGGTCCTCGCCGATACCCCAGGAGCAACAGTGTCCCCAATTTGGTGGGAAGTGGCGGTGCGGTCCCCTACTTCACTACGTAGGATCCTACGGTCTTGGCGTGCATCCGTGCGTCGCTGCGGTCCGCTCCCAGGTCGACGGGCACGTGCACCTTCCGCCGACCACTGGCGACAACATCGATGTACTGTGGAGACCTCACGCCCCACGTGTTGAGCAAATCGGCGGTACGTCCACCCGGCCTCCCGCATGCCCACTATACGCCCTCGCTCAAAGTCCGTCAACTGCACATACGGTTCACGTCCACGCTGTCGCGGCATGCTACTAGTGTTAAAGACTGCGATGGAGCTCCGTATGCCACGGCAAACTGGCCGACACTGACGGCGGCGGTGCACAAATGCTGCTCAGCTAGCGCCATCCCACGGCCAACACCGCGGTTCCTGGTGTGTCCGCTGTGCCGTGCGTGTGATCATTGCTTGTACAGCCCTTTCGCAGTGTCCGGAGTAATATATATATATATATATGTTCTCCTTCGAAGCATCCGCTGCCAGTATTGCGATCTAAATTGTGGTCCATTAGCCGAGATAACTCTTTTCACATGCCCAACTTCATGCAGAAACTGCTTTGCAAATGCAGCTTCCACTGCCTTTCCTGTGGCCCGCCTCAACGGAGTCAGACACACAAACTGGGAGGTTAGCTCCACCGCTACGAAAACATATGCAAAACCTGCTTTAGATCGTATTAGTGGCCCAAATAGATCCACGGCCGCGTGGTCACAAAGTTTGCTTGGTATTATCGGGTGCAATGATGGAGCATACGTCACTGTGGCCGCATTTGCTCGCTGACAAGGTCCGCACACTAAGTACACAATGAATACGCCGTAGCATGTTATTAAAATAGCATGTCTCCTTCAGTTTTTCACAACATTTCTGTGCTCCAAAGTGACCATAACTCAAATGTATGTACCAAATAATTTTGTTTACGAGTTCCTCCGCAATCACCAACACCCATCTGGAGACGTCCGGGGATCGTTTCTTGAATAGTATTCCATTGCGCACTAAGTAGTACTGGCGTATTCCTACATTCTCCTTGTCCTCCCACTTCTTTTTTATATCTTTCAATACGGCGTCCTTTTCCTGTTAGTCCGCTATGCTCCCTAAAGAGGTGGTAACAAAGTTATCAAACGCTACATTCTGTAAGTATAGGATGCTAAAATTGTTTTCACCGAGTTCCCCTTCTTCTGTGTGAACCAAACCCACAGGAATGCACGGTAAAGCGTCAGCAATTACATTTTTCTGTCCCGGAATGTATTCTACAGTGAAATTATATTCCTGTAGGTATAGTGCCCAGCGTCCTAGTCTCCCATGCGTGATTTTTATGCTCATAAGAAATTGGAGTGCACGATGGTTAGTGTATACCCTGGTGGTCCTCCCAAATAAGAAATACCTAAATTTTGAGAATACCCAAACTACCACAAGTGCTTCGAGTTCTGTCACTGAATAATTTTTTTCACATCGAGAGAGCACCCTGATCCCAAACGAGATTGTTTTCCAAGTAGTAATATCATCATTTCCTTCCGTTTGAAACAGTACCGCACCTAATCCTGACAAGGAACTGTCCGTCATTAAACAGAATTCTTGTGTCAGGTCGGGATGCACGAGGATGGGAGCCTCTACCAAAGCCTTTTTCAATTTATAAAATTCATCCTGTGCCTCTTTATCCCAGACCCACAAAGCGTTCTTCCCTGTTAGTCCACATAGACGGGGTGTAACAAGTACACTAAAATCTATAAATCGCTTATAAAAATTGCACAGTCCGAAGAATGCTCGCAACTGTTTTTTATTTGTCGGCATTGCACACTCCGCTATCGCCGCAATTTTCTCCGGGTCAGGTTGTATTCCATTTGCTGAGACAATATGGCCTAAGAATTTTATGTTCTCTCGTCCGAACTGTGACTTATCTGACTATTACGCCTGCCTTCTCAAAAACATCCAGCAGTCTGTTCAGAACGTCATTATGATCCTCCCACGACTTTTCCGCAATTAATATGTCATCCACGTAAATTGTCACTTGCTGTTTCAAATCATCAGGCAAAATGCTATTTAATCCCCTTATAAAAGCAGCTGATGAGACGTTTAGTCGGAACGGGGGACGCCGGAACTGGAAACAATTTCCATAACACAGGAACGCTGTATATAATCTGCAAGATGGGTGTAGCACGATTTGCCAAAAACTCGGACGGAGGTCGACAGATGATAGTACCTTTACACCATGGAAACGTTGTAAGAGTTCCTCAAGGCTCTCAGGCCTGTCCGTTTCCGACATAATAATTGTGTTTATCTGTCTCGAGTCTAGTACCAAACGAACCGAGTTGTCGCGTTTTGGTACGACAAGCAAGGGTGAGTTGTACGAGCTTATTGCGCGCTCAATTATTCCTTGTTCTAACATCTTGTTTATTTCCTTCTCCACCTGGGCTTTATACGCCACGGGAATAGGGTATGGTCTAACAGAAAACTTCTGATGGTCACGTACTCTGAATTGGTAAGTAAAACCCTTAATCGCCCCCGGAGTCTCAGAAAATACTCGTTCATGATTCCTAAGTAGGCAATACAATTTCTCCTTTTCCCTGTCCGTGGTTCTGACACCCGCGATGCTCTTTCTCAGTGCATCAGAAAAAACAACATCTTTCCCCTGCTCAACAGATGTAGAGCACGACTCACTTACATAGTTCAATAGTAACTCCAGTCTCGGTTGCGAGTCGGTTTGAGCTTGAAATTTTAGGCAACTAATTTCTGACTCGGCACGTAATGTGCATTCATCAAATACTAAATTAATTGGCTGATCCCCAACTTGAACTGTCATTACTCCTCCACCCATGTCAATTACTGCATGGTGGGCATTCATGAAGTCATTTCCTAAAATCATTGCCACATTCAGCATTGGGAGCACAAAGAAGTTGTACTCAAACTCTCTACCCTGGCAGGTAAAATTAAGCCGAGTCTGCCTTCGGATTTCTACGCTCTTACCGTAGATTGCACCCTTCACCTTTATCCCTCGGACTTGAAAAACGGGCCAAGCCCCAGTCCCTTCGCATTTTTGAAATGCTGCCTCGCTCACTATGGACAAAGGGCTTCCAGTGTCAATGACACAAAACATATTTCGTTTACTGCAACTGTCACGACTGGATTTATTCCAGAAATTTTAGCACTCGTAGTTTCTTGCAACAAATCCTCTCTAATATCTTCCCTCTCTATATACCGTATGCATTCATTTGCCATGTCGCTCATTTGTACAGATTGGGCGCCTTCTGCGCTGATCGTTTGTCATTGCCGGCTTTTGTTCATTACCATTTGCTGGATTATGTCTAGGGTTAGCCGGCCGAATTTCAACATCATGAGGTGCTCCGCCTACAGTCCTATTCCCATCGTGTTCACCGTAGTATCTATTCTGGTTGCCGTAACTGATGCGTTCACGATCCTGTCCACGTCTTCGATCATTTCCGTTGTTCCACCTGTGTTCGCGACTGTTACCCCAGTTTCTATACGGCCGGTCCCGATTATTGTTCCGTTCGCGTCGCGACGACCAGTCACGCCGTCGATTATTACTACGGCCAAGACTGCGGTCGCGCTGCTGTGGCCCGTAATAACTTTGTGCCTGATTAGGCGGGAATTCTCCTGTATTATATTCCAACTCTTGGAGAAGGGTCTTAAACGTTTACACGTCCTCTTTGCATCGTCCCGCAAAAATGACGTGGCGCAAGTGCATCGGCAATTTGGTGATGCATATCCTAATTAGTTCCGCAGGCGCGTATGGGTCGTATAGAAATTGATTTGCCTGTAGCATGTGGTCGAATAGGCATGCTGTGCTGCAGAAACCAGACTGGTTCAAATTTGGCAGTATAATTATGCCATGCTTGACCCTATCTTGTGCCGCTTCCGACCAGCAGGCGGACAGAAAGGCTTGTCGAAACTCCCGAGTGGAGTTGCAGTGACGCGCTGCCGACCTCATGCGAATCGCCGGTTCGCCTTCCCAATAGCCACACATGTATTCTATCTTATGTGAACTTGCCCAGTCAGGGGGAAGACAGAATTCAAATTGCTCGAGCCATGCTCGTGGATGTGTTCCTTTTTGAGAATCTCGAAATATCTCAAACTTTCTCACCGTAAGGAAATGTTTGAAATCAAATCCCCGCATTTCCTCCCGGCGAGGCACTTGAATGTATCTATTTTGCTCATGTCTGCCCCTCAAAGTACATTCTTCCCTGTCGTTAAAATCGACCTCGTGGCCGGAGTCCCTCTCTGCACTGTGCGTACCGCTATATTTAGTGCTATTGGCGAGTTCGGAATCACACCCCGTTCGGCTTTCCAGATGGGCCACGCGTTCTTGTAATTCGCCTGTTACAGCTTTGTGCCGCCTGTTCACTTCGGTCTGTCCCTTCTGAAATCTAGGAAGCGAACGCACTTCTTCGGTCACTGCGACCGCTACCGGTGTAGTATTGTTATCTCTCTCCGTCACCTTCATCGTGCCTACGATGTCCGCTAATGCCGCAATCTTATCATGCATTTGTCTGTTGTCCTCCGCCCCAGTCTGCTTAAATTGTTCTACTTGCTGTTCGAGTGCATGAATCGCTTGACTTGTGTGCTACTATGTTGCCAACGGACGCGGGACAATGCGTTTCCGCCTCCTGGACCGTCCGACGCGTTAATATTCGAAATCAGATTATCCCCTTGGTCCATGTTGCTTAAGTTATTGGACTGCCTACTTTTAGCTTGGTTACGTGTCAGCATTAGTTCAATTTATTATACCCAGTACAAAACACACTAATCAGAATAAAAAATCACGACAGTCACACGAAAGGTACCCAACCTAGTACGCACTTTTTCACACGCAAAACAAATTTATATCTTTGATCGAAACAGAGCAATTTACAAGATAGAAAAAAAAACACACACACACATATATAAAACACACAAATTTAGAAAACAAAACAAGGCAAACAACACAACGCCGCTCAACAACGCAGTGAATCTATTTATAGTATGCTCAAAAACAACGCAGGAGTTGTTTGAGCGCTGCAGGGGAAAAAAAATTAAGATTATACAACGACCGCAATCTAACGTATAAGAGATTCCAGAGTCTAGCGGAATCATAGAACAGGGTCGCCATGAGTAATATTGTTGCATTAATTTGATGTGAAAGCGGTGCTGATAGACAATAAAAGCGGTTTAAAAGCTATGAGCTATCTGAGGAAGTTAACCTTGCATTACTGAGCAACTGTTTCACCAGGTATCCAGCTTAGCTTACCAAATTTCCAACCAAACTAACATTAATTATAATCTTTTAATAGTCATACGAAAACCGGTGATACATATATAAAAAAGAGAATTTAAATAAAAAGAAATAAGTCAGTTTATATTTGAAAATTTATTTTAACATTGATCATTGAAATTTCAGCATGTTAAACTTGAGTCACAACTAAGCTGGTGCCTCATTTAGGATTGTGAAAATGCGAGTTTGTAATCTTATGGAACACATCAAATATGGAGCCAAGATTGGGAGACTGCACACAACACTACATTCATAAAGTAATACACGAAGAACGTTGAAACATATGTTAGAGGAAATTAACCACAGCCAACCGACTCAATTTTCACCCAAAGAAGTTACGTTCGTAGCGCAATCCTGTCTGTCATGTAATTACCACACACTGGTATTCCAAATTCATACTAACTGTCTCTGAAATCTTCGCGAAAACAATAGCTGAGGGCTACTTTGATGATTACACCACATGCTTCAAGTGGTCAACTTGCCTTACACAAAGAGTTTAACTCCGCAATAATTCTGATAATAAAAATAAATTAGATCGAAAAGCAATTTACAAAAGAAAAACCTCGAACTGATTACTATCGTCTTACTATTAACCTGATGGGTCAAACAACTGTATAAGCACGTGATACTGGTCTCACAAAGTACACCTCACGTGTGTTGAACATAAAGAAAAGTTGCTATATTGAAAAATATTGTCAAGAGGAGACGTTATCATCTCATCAACATTCGCATTTAAGATTGATGATCTTAGTTACAGTTACTGGTCAACACGTGGTTCCACTTTACTCACAAAGTAGTGATAAAATAACTACTGCAAGATATTCTGAAGTTGACACTCGAAATACACTGCGTTGTAATTTAAGATAACATTAGATATTTTAGAGCTAAAACCTGAAATAAAGGTGATTAAATTTTCAGTTAGGCTGAACTTAAGAAATCCATTGTCCTGCGGACTTAGCAGAAACGCGCTTAGCCGAATATCTTACCACTTCAGACGCTCGCCGCGGACATACTGACCTGCGCTCCTACCAAGGGTGCTTCCGTATACAAAACGGAAGTGACCAGAGGGGCAGCTTCCTATACCAACATGACAAGGGACGGACAGAACCATACTGTGGATAGAAACCACCTTGCTTTTAGAAAGGGTAGCTACCTGTTCCGATTCAAGAAATTAACATGAAAGGAATCCAACAGAGACCTTTCAAGCTGTGTTGCTTCACAATGGCAACTATCTTCTTCTATTCCTGTTGGCCATGCAGTTCACATGTAGGAGACAATTGAAAATATGACAGCCCTCTTGGACTCAATCAAGTATCATGAACACAAATGGAAAATCTGTGGTAATCCGCCTACCGGAGTGGCAGAGTGGTTCTAGGTGCTACTGTCTGGAACCGCGCGACCGCTACGGTCGCTGGTTAGAATCCTGCCTCGGGCATGGATGTATGTGATGTCCATACGTTAGTTAGGTTTAAGTAGTTCTAAGTTCTAGTGGACTGATGACCTCGGAAATTAAGTCTGTGATCCAGAAGTCATTGCCATACTCTTAGGAATGCAACTGGGGTTCGCAAAACATTGCTGCTTCTGATGTATGTGGGACATTAGGGATAGAAAATCGCAGTGTATTAAAGCAGACGCCTAGAAGAAATCAACCCCAGGGAGAAAAATGTCGTTGTCCAGCCTCTCGTGGACCTAAAAGACGTTCTTCTTCCATCCCTGCAAATGAAGCTGGATTTGATGAAAAATTTTGTCACTCGTATGAACCAAGAAGGACGGACCCTTAAGTACATGAAAGAGAAATTTCAGAAATTAAGTGATGCCACAGTTAAGTAAGGTATTTTTACGGGTCCACAAATTCGAGAACTTGTAAAGAAATTTGCATTTGACCAAGTAATGGAGGGGAGGGGAAAAAGGAAGCTTGGGAAGCCTTCACGGGAATTGATCGATGAATTTTAGCTATCAAAACAGATGACTGTCTTGTATGTTAACTGGGGGCATAGAAACGACGGAGAGACTCCGCCCCCTCCGCAGCCACAGTGGTCCACAACCCCACGACGACTACCGCAGTCCACTTCACCCCTCCACCGCCCTCACGGTGTCCCCCCCCCCCCCCCGTCCAACCCTCCACAAAGGAATGTCTCACACCAGACAAGTGTAATCCCTATGTTTATGTTTGTGTGGTAGAGTAATGGTGGTGTAAGCGAACATGGAGGGCTTGTTTGCGCAGCAATAGCCGACATAATGTAGCTGATGTCGGAACCAGACCGCATTCGCCGAGGTAGACGGAAAACCGCCTAATAATCATCCACTGACTGGCCAGCTCACTGGACCTCGACACAAGTCCACCGGGCGGATTCATGCCGGGGACCAGGCACTCTTGCCCAATCTGGAAAACCGTGCGTTAGACCCCACGGCTAACCGGGCGGGCACAGAAGAGATGATAACTACAATCAGTTGGGGACAGTGTTTCTGCTATAGTACTACTGCCCTGGATGCAACATGTCCTTTAAAATCCATTTTCTCCTCTCTCACCTAGACTTTTCCCGGCTTCTTGTGGAGCTGTCAGTGATGAACATGGAGAAAGGTCCCATCAGGACATTTCTGTTGTGAAACAAAGACTTCAGGGCCATTGGAATGAAGCAATACTTGTTGATTACTGTTGGTCTTTGTGTACGGATGCTCTGGAACTCCGTTACACGACGCGAGCTAAGACGACGACCTTGCGCAGCCACCACATGATTTCCTTCAGACCCAGTCATCTGCGAGGTATTCTTCCAGCAATTTTGAACCTTTAAAATGTAACTACCATTTAAAAAATCCAAATACACTTTTAATGCTGTTAGTATACGTAATGAAAATGTATATTTTTCTCTTAATCCCTTACTATGAATTTTCCACCTAGTGTCTATCACTGAAACTATAGCTAAAGAAAATTTTTCTATTGTCATGTTTGTTTCTTAAGACCCAAAATTAAAAGTGCAGTAAATATTCAATGAGTCTTATTTTTTATTCTTTATTTTTATTTTTTACAATTTAATGTTCACCCTAAGCTGCAGGAGAAGCTAATGTGATATCAGTTGCGAGAGATTCCGGGAGAAATAAGGAAATGAATTCTAGCAGCGGAAGTTGTCCCTAACGATGGACATTGAGAGAAATACATTTTGATGTGATGAGCTACACCTGTTGCCTGGACCAATGACTGCTCTCGAAGCCTGACTGACGTGCTGTCCAGTCGCCGGCTAATATAGCTGCCTGCGGCAAAACACTGTGGGGACTCTGTGTCACATGGTTCGCGCACACGAGTAGGCTCCGTGTTGGGAGACGCCGTCTTCGCCTCCTGGTGGTCGGTCTTGACGGCGTCGTGTCGCACGTGCAGTGCTGAGGCATGCAGGGGCAGGGGCGGCTACCCGCGCGATGGACCTGGTCGACGGGTTGCCGATTTAATAGGTGAAAGCCTCTGACATGACCCTATTCTTAAAATTCCCACAGCTACACGACATCTGACAGACGCCCGCAGTGTGAATGTGATCAGATATGTCCGCGACGCATGTGAAAGTCATTTACTTTGTTCTTCCATATTCTGTTTGTCTGCTGGTACGTGTCTGCTCTCGAATACCCTCGCCACATATTCGCAGCACGCCGTTAGAAGAGCGTATACAAAATACCACAGCCCTTTGAAAAAGTGGGTACTGTGATGCTGTACTATTGCTTTGAGACTACATTGTCTGTCCTTGAGTGGAAGCATACACCTGCTAACAAAGAGAACATTAATTATGTAACTTTTTTCCAGATGTGATATTTGAAAGTTTATGACAACCCGTCTCTAACAGAAACGTTGTGAAGAGGGTAGGCCAGAGTGACGCTCGATTTTGGAACCGATAATCATGATTTTTTTCTATAAAATAATACACAAATTACACATCTGATTTTAGACGTTTATTGTATACCTACTAGACATCGACGACAGGTCTTCGTGGACTGCGAGGGCGGTCGGTGGGAACTCTGAACGCTACAATTTTCAACTTAGATCAAAATTTCAGTAACAGCTTTGTAACTGATGATAATGTCTAACATAGTATGTAACAAAAACGGTTTTTAACAAAATTGCGCCTCTCTGATATAAGGTCAATGTTTTCGACACCAAAGTCGTTATAAAAATGTGCAAAGAAAACGAAATTAAAACATACCGCAAAAATCTTACGTACTATAGTAGAAAAAACGCCGACTCGCACGTTTCCAAAAGATATAGCGTAATGTAGTTTCACGTACATTTCATGAGTTAGGCCTACAGCTGCCGCCAACTTTTGTTTTGAAAAAGCAAACGTTTAAAGTCTCAGCTTGAGTTCTTTTAATATTGAAATTCAACGAACCTTTATCCGGCCCAGTACAGTTGGCCTTTCTTTCGCTGATATCAAACACTCCCGTTTTGACGAAATTACATCGATCAACTGGCTTCCGCGTAGCAGTCGAATTGTTTTTTGCACGATTGGGATTACGCTTCGAAACTTTTGTATCTGTGGAAATACATTTGTAACTTTCAACGACACGTTTAAAGCAAGTGAAAAAGATAAGCAGACGCAATACAAGCGCTGTGTGTCAGACTCTTTACTATAAGTGGATCATGTTATGAACGGAAATGTTGTTGGGAATAGTGTTTCAGTTGATACTAATGCCCTCTATCATTCTGTCCGAAACTAATAGGACTCCTAGTACGTCGGTAATTATTACAGTATTACATCGGTGGCATTCGAGCCCTCGAATGAGCCAGACCTCCCAGCAGTAAATCACGGTTTTCACATATTTCAGCTTTATATGAACGAATCTTGAAAATGAACTCTATAATGAATATTTTAAGTAAAATTTCTGCCCTGGCCTACGGCAATAATAACTTCTTACCTGCATTTCCAGACTTCAAGCCTGAGAATTTGTCGTACATTAATTCAAGCTCCAAAACGCACATGCTTGCAAAGAGTGTTTCGAGTTTTATAGTAACATTGGAGTGATTTTTTTTATTAACACCCAACACCTTGTCTATGTGCGTAATTTTGATGATGTGATATCTAATTGTTGAAGACTTACTAAATGTTCATTTTTCATTATACGTTCACACATTCCAATGCAATTCGAATACAGAGGACTTTTCTGAACAGTTTCTG
The DNA here is from genome assembly GCF_023897955.1 of Schistocerca gregaria. NCBI lineage: Eukaryota > Metazoa > Arthropoda > Insecta > Orthoptera > Acrididae > Schistocerca > Schistocerca gregaria. Next base: position 103,433,875 of record NC_064920.1, read on the forward strand.
CTTCGAACCCTTGCCAGTTGCAACAAACGTACACAAACCTGTAAAAATTTTAAATGCGCTTGTGTTATACCGAAACGTTAAGTACCCTTTGGGCTTTCTGGTACAGAATGTTTCGAGTTTGACGTCTTTTTTAATGTTTACCTTTCATTTAGCAATTGCCTTTACTGGACGCTCTTCACTAATGAAAGTAATTCGCCATCAAGCGCAAAAAGTTTCTTGAACTTCTGAAGGACTTCTACTGCTGCGTATTATGTATATGAAGACAAGAACTTTACTCGGTGTTCTACGACGTGTACTCTCGTGACATCGCTTTCGAAATGGTTTGCTTAGCCGCAGTATACATGTGCAAATGCTGCTGAAATACTCGGCTTGTATTTGGCATTAGTGCAGTTCAAATCACTCCCCACGCATCTGGACATTTTCTGTTTCTTTAGCATCCTTACATCAGTTTCACAATTTCGAAGTACTCTCCGAGAGATTCGTCCTCGCAGTGTTGTCGATGTGCCGAGTCGCTCTGTGAGATTGGAAACTCTCCCACCCACTCAAGGCCTGCCCATCAGCCAGAGAGCGCACATCTTGTGTATGAATGTTTCACTCCAATGGCGCCCGACACTACTACAAACTCTGTTAAGCGTTCTTTTATAATACAGATCTTCCATTACGGTAAAGCTAACGAGCTATTAGATGGCAATAACTAAAAGCTCATAGCTTGACGAAATGAATTTAAAAATCGATGAGGGAGATCAAATCTTGACCGTAGGAAGCAGATGGAAAAGAATGGAGAATACAGCACGGCAGTAATTGAGAAAGGAATGACTTTAACAGGATTGAATAGGCCACTACTGTACGCTATATAGTCTGTCGGGTAATTTTTGACCGAGCAGCTCTCTTTGTTGGGGGATTTGGCATTTGTAGAAAGGATTCTCCAATTGCCCTACAGGGCCACCCAAAAACAGCTGTGTGTTTCCTGTAACAAAATGTTTTCCAGCAGGCAGTGATTTGCATCCATTCTGCTCGGGGGATTTTGGTTAGTAGCATCTAGTCTTAATAAAATACTGGTAGTAAGTACACAGTCCCATGAAGCTTCTTGCATCAGTATCATTTTTTGGAATAGGAAATGCGTTATAAATCTCACCTTTTCTGGATCTGGCCACACACCTTTGTTTGACACAAGGTGCCTAAGTATGTCGATTTCTAATGGTACAAAGACACACTTTACTGGATTAGACACAGTATCCACTTGAAATTATGTAAAAGGTTATCTCTCATCCGTTCGAAAGTTGCTGGTGCATTACACAAACCGAATGGCATTATTTTAAATTCATGTAATCCCTCAGGTTGTAATAAATACAGTTTTCTCACGATCAACCTTGTCTACTTCGATTTGCCAGTACCCGAAGTACAGGTCTATGGTTGAGATAAACTTAGCTCCCTTCAGACAGGCCGATGTATGATCGATTCATGGAAGAGGGTAAACATTTTCAGTTATGGTGGTGGTAGTGGTAGTGGTAGTGGTAGTGGTGGTGGTGGTGGTGGTGGTGGTGGTGACGTCACACACAGGCCAACAGTTCGCGCCAACATCATTGCTTTTACACACACTGGGGAACCAGCGACGCGACGCATGATGAGACAGGTGAAGAGTAGTTCAGGCCACGCTACGCAAGGCGCATAGGTGGTTATGTCACTCCAGTGAGATGATTCATTTTGTAGCTTCCACGGCTGGCTAGGAAAATGCTTCCTTTTTAACGTTTGTTGTTATCAGCTCTTTCTCTCTGGAATTATCCTAAGTTTGGGGAACAGACTTATCTGCGTCTGTTTTAGTTTCTCGTGGCAGCAGTGAACCTGTTTTTGGGGTTAACCAGTGCTTCTGGAATCCGTTCTCATGAAATACAAACCGAATACAAATTACTGCCTTTGCGGAATTTGTTGCGAGTAGGACACCTTGTATTTGTTTGTTTACATAAGTAATGTGATTTGCTACTGCCGTGTATTTCTACTTTACCTTATGGAGTCCGATCAGGTTGAGATCTTTGAAACGAATTCCAGTACAGCAAGAACCTTCCACTGGCAACACTTAAGGAATCTTCAGATTGGTTGGTTGGGTGTGGGATTGAAGGGACCAGACTGCTAAGGTCATCGGTCCCTTGTTCCACGATAAAACCACACGAAATAAAAACTGTCAGTCGTTAAAAACGGAGAACTGAGACAAGGGACGACACAATACAAGAAAGACAGATAAAGACCAGACAAACGGAACTAAAATCACACCGAGTGTGAAGGTGGTTGGCCGACCATGAAAATAAGGAAAAGCCAACCACCAAATGACATTAAAACCCACAGTTTAAAACCACAGGCCAAAGTCCCCAGTCAATACAGGAAATAAAAGGACAAACACTCAAATCATACGATAAAAACCCCTGCCCGAATAAAACTCAACACGAGGTCCGCCATAGCAACGTCATCACATAAAAGGGCAGGGAGGGTATCAGGCAGCGCAAACGTCTGCCTGAGTCCTGTTAAAAGCGGGCAGTCCACCAAAATGTGGACCACCGTCAGAGCTGCCCGCAGCGACATAGCGGTGGGTCCTCCCGGCGCAACAAATGGCCGTGCGTCAGCCACGTGTGGCCAACGCGCAGCCGGCAGAGGACGACAGAGTCCTTCCGAGAGACCCGCATGGTGGAGCGCCACACACCGGTCGTCTCCTTCACCGCCCGAAGTTTGTTGGGCGTGGGCAGGGTGCGCCACTCGTCACCCCAGGCACCAAGCACTTTCTGGCGCAAAAGCGACAGGAGATCACACTCCATAAGGCCGAGTTCCAGAGCCGGTGAACTCACTGCCTGTTTAGCCAGCGTGTGAACCCGCTCATTGCCCGGGATGCCGACATGACCTGGGGTCCAAACAAAGACCACGGAGCGGCCGCAACGGGCAAGAGCACGGAGCGACTCGTGGATGGTCATCACCAGACGGGAACGAGGAAAGCACTGGTCAAGAGCACGTAAACCACTCAGGGAGTCACTACAGATGACAAAGGACTCACCTGAGCGGGAGCGGATATACTCTAGGGCGCGATAGATGGCAACCAACTCGGCAGTGTATACACTGTTCCCGGGTGCCAGCGACCGTTGCTCACAATGATCCTCTAGAATAAGAGCGTAACCAGTGCGACCAGAGACCATCGAACCGTCGGTATAGGTCACGGCAGATCCGGGAAACTCGGCAAGGAGAGAAACAAAGCGGCGGCGGAGGGCCAGAGGAGGGACCGAGTCTTTCGGACGCTGTGCCAAATCCAGCCAAATGCATGGTCGGCGCACACACCAAGGGGGCAGACGGAGATTGGCCCGGAAAACAGGCGGGAGAGGAAAAAACTCAATCCCACACAGTAGAGCCCGGATGCGAACCGCGATCGTACACCCTGACCGGGGCAGCCTGTCTGGAGGATGGACGATCCAGTGCTGGAACAGGAGACGGTAGTTGGGATGCCCTGCCAAGCTACAAACGTGGGCAGCATAAGCGGCCAGAAGTCGGCAACGCCGGATCCGCAATGGAGGAACACCAGCCTCCACAAGTAAGCTGTCAACAGGGCTTGTCCGAAATGCTCCTGTGGCGAGTCGGATCCTGCAGTGATGGATGGGATCCAGCAATTGCAATGCTGATGGCGATGCCGAACCATAAGCCACACACCCATAATCAAGGCGGGACTGGATCAGCGCTTGATACAGCCGGAGAAGGGTGGACCGATCGGCACCCCATCCGGTGTGGCTAAGGCAACGGAGAGCGTTTAAATGCCGCCAGCATGTTTGTTTAAGCTGCCTAATATGAGGCAGCCAAGTCAACCGGGCATCAAATACCAGTCCCAAGAACCGATGCGTCTCTACCACAGCAAGAGGTTCACCGTCAAGGTAAAGGCGTGGTCAGGGTGAACCGTGCGACGCTGGCAGAAATGCATAACGCAGGTCTTAGCGGCCGAAAACTGGAAGCCATGCGCTACAGCCCACGACTGCGCCTTGCGGATAGCGCCCTGCAGCTGGCGCTCAGCAACTGCATTGCCAGCGGAGCTGTAGTAGAGGCAGAAGTCGTCTGCATACAACGAAGCTGCGACGGACGATCCCACCGCCTCAGCGAGCGCATTGATCGCAATTAAAAACAGGGAGACACTGAGGACAGACCCCTGTGGGACCCCGTTCTCCTGGACCCAGGAGGAACTATGGGACGCAGCTACTTGCACGCGGAAGGAACGAGACGACAGAAAATTCTGAATAAAAATCGGGAGCGGGCCGCTAAGACCCCACCCATGAAGTGTGGCCAGGATGTGATATCGCCAAGTCGTATCGTACGCCTTCCGCATGTCGAATAAGACGGCAACCAGATGTTGGCGGCGTGCAAAGGCTGTATGGACGGCAGACTCTAGGGAGACCAGATTATCGACGGCAGAGCGGCCTTTACGGAACCCACCCTGAGACGGAGCCAGAAGGCCTCGAGAATCGAGGAGCCAACTCAACTTCCGGCTCACCATACGTTCTAGCAACTTGCAAAGAACGTTGGTGAGGCTTATGGGGCGGTAGCTGTCCACCTCCAGCGGGTTCTTGCCAGGTTTCAACACGGGGAGGACGATGCTTTCTCGCCATTGAGACAGGAACACACCCTCAACCCAGATGCGGTTGAAAACATCTAGGAGGCGTCGCTGGCAATTCACAGAGAGGTGCTTCAGCATCTGGCTGTGGATGCGGTCTGGCCCAGGAGCCGTATCAGGGCAAGCAGATAGTGCACTCTGGAATTCCCAGTCGCTGAAAGGAGCATTGTACGACTCCACGTGGCGCATGTGAAAGGAAAGCCTCCAACTTTCCAACCGCTCTTTCCGGGAGCGGAAGGCCAGTGGGTAATTCGTAGATGCGGAACACTGAGCAAAATGCGCTGCTAACCGGTCCGCAATCGTGTCGGAGTCAGGACACACCACTCCATTCAGCGAAAGCCCAGGGACAGAGACAGGCGGCCGATAGCCATGGAGTCGCCTAATCTTAGCCCAAATCTGCGATGCAGAGGTACGGACGCCAATGGTGGAAACATACCGTTCCCAGCACTCCTGCTTCCGTTGGGGAATAAGGCGCCGGGCACGGGCACGGAGCTGTTTAAAAATGATGAGGTTCTCCTAGGACGGGTGCCGCTTATGGCATTGAAGAGCCCGCCGGCGATCTCTAATCGCCTCTGCGATCTCAGGCGCCCACCAAGGCACAGTTCTCCGCCGAGGGGACCCGGATGAACAGGGAATCGCAGATGCCGCCGCAGAAACGATGCCGGTGGTGACCGACTGAACCACCGCATCAATGGTGTCATGGGAAGGAGGTGCGATAGTGGCGAGAGAGGAGAACAAGCCCCAATCAGCCTTATTCAGAGCCCATCTGGAGGGGCGTTCAGAAGAGTGACGCTGTGGTAGTGACAGAAAGATGGGGAAATGGTCACTACCACATAAGTCGTCATGGACACTCCAGTGGATGGATGGTGAAAGTCCGGGGCTGCAGAGAGAAAGGTCGATGGCCGAAAATGTGCCATGGACTACGCTGAAATGTGTCGGCTCTCCCGTGTTTAAGAGGCAGAGGTCAAGCTGCGAGAGATGAGTCTCGACATCTCTACCCCGGCCAGTAATCGCGGCGCTACCCCACAGGGGGTTATGGGCGTTAAGGTCGCCCAGTAACACAAAAGGAGGAGGCAGTTGTGCTATCAATGCAGCCAACACATGACGCGAGACATAACCATCTGGCAGACAGTAATAGGCTGAGGCGTCCACATCCTTACAGCGACAGCCTCTAAAGGTGTGTGAAGAGGTACACATTCGCTGTAGACAGAGTTAAGGATGTAGACGCAGACTCCACCAGATACCCTCTCATAAGCTGCCCGGTTCTTGTAATAATCCCGATACCCACGTAGGGCAGGGGTCCGCATTGCCGGAAACCAAGTTTCCTGTAGGGCAATGCAGAGGAAAGGGTGACTGCTGATGAGTTGGCGAAGCTCAGCAAGGTGGTGGAAAAATGCGCTGCAGTTCCACTGGAGTACCGCATTGTCCATGTCCGAAAAAGGCGTGAAGGGGCCGAGGAGGCAGATCACGCCACTGGGTCACCTGCTGCCACCGATGGAGGACCAGTACAATCTGCTTCCATGGTGTCTGAGGGTCCGGCGAGATCCAGGTCCTCAGCGGACACCCGGATCTCCACCTTATCCTCGGACGCAGAGCCTGTAGGGAGCAGTGGGGTGGATGCCACCACGTGTTCCTTGGCCTTAGAGGTCTTCTTCTTTGTCTTGTCTCGCTGGTCCTTGGGTTGCATTGGCTGGGAGGGCTCCAGCGAGTCAGTCTCCGGGACGGAGGAGGAGCGGGAAGCCCTGCGACCAGCCGCTGGTCTGCTTTTCTTCAATTGGCTGACGTCACCCTTCCCAGAGGCGGAAACCTGGGAAGGAAGGGACCCAAGGGACCCTTTCCGTGCCATTCGAGCCAGGGAAGTTTGAGGCTTCCCCAGCTTAGAAGTGGGGACTGATGTCCCCGATGGTTGGGGGGTTGCTGCTCCTGAGGCAGGTAGTGCAATAGCAGCAGGGAGTGAAGTGCCCCCCACCATCAAGGGGGCAGGTGTAGCATTCTGGCTCTGAGAGGTGGCAGTCTGAGGGAGAGCTAATGGGGCCATAACAGTAGTAGCCGCGGCGTAAGAGGCAGTCATTCAAACAGGATGGAGGCGTTCGAACTTCTGCCTGGCCTTAGTGTATGTCAGGCGGTCCAGGGTCTTATACTCCATGATTTTGCGCTCTTTCTGGAAGATCCTGCAGTCCGGCGAGCAAGGTGAGTGGTACTCTCCGCAGTTTACACAGATGGGAGGCGGAGCACATGGAGTATTGGGATGTGATGGGCGTCCACAATCTCGACATGTGAGGCTGGAAGTACAGCGGGAAGACATGTGCCCGAACTTCCAGCACAATGAGCAGAATAAAGGGTTGTAGTTAAACATAACATTTGGGTTGCATTCAAAAAGTATTGATATTATCAATCAACCTTAAATAGAATAAGAAGTGAAATATTGCAGTCAGTTTCGACCTGGAAGATTGGTATGTACTACCCTTATTCTTATTAATTGAAGCCAAAAAGAGGCGTATTACTGTTAATAATATAATTGAACTATAATAGTTCCAATTAAGGAAATATAAAGCCAATATGAAAGCTGCTAACTCTTTATATTAGCGGTTAAACTCCATTAACATTTCTAAAATTTATATAGTTTAAATAAAACATTACATTTTCACTGTAAAAATAATATATCTATATTTATAAATACCTAAAAGTAAAAATACTTCCTTAACATCTTCAGTGTCATGCTCTAATTATAAGCTATTTAAGTAAACGAAAAATAATATTACCAAAATAAATATTCAAAAAATAAAAGTTAAAAGATAAATCTTGAAATTAGAATCATATCAACCTTGAATATAACCAATTAAATAAATAAATAATCTATATAAACCTTGACCACCAAGTAATTCACCTCAACCATAATCAAATGACTTAGATGAATAATAACCTATTTTTAAAGGAATATATCTAATAAACTTAGTTGAAAGAAAAGGTATAAATCATATAGAACCGGCAAATCTGACAAAAGAAAGTATACTTAAAGAAAATAAATTATGAGAAAAATCAAAATTAGAAATAAGATAACCTAAATAAGCACCTAAAATAACAACTGTAATAGTTAAAAACTTTAAATAATAAGGTAAAGCAATCACATGAGCAATAGGAAAAATTAATCAAGATAAAAGACTACCACCAAAAACAGCAACAAACAATAGACCAATTATTCCAAACGAAATATAATAACCCTTATCATCAAAAGAAAATCTAGAATAAAAATTATTAACACCAGATATTGAATAATAAAACAAACGAAAAGGATAAGAAGCAGTTAAGCCAGTAGAAAAAAATAAAGAAAAAAATTAAACAATTAATTCATCTTAAACCAACCATCTCAAGAATTAAATCCTTTGAATAAATCCCGCTAAAAAAGGTATACCACACAAAGATAAACTAGAAACATTAAAACAAACTGAAGTTAAAGGTATGAAATTAACAATTGATACTATAAAACGAATATCCTGAGAATCCTTCAAATTATGAATTATTGAACCTGCACATATAAATAATAATGCCTTAAATAAAGCATGAGCCAATAAATGAAAAAATGCAAGCTTTGGATAACCCAAAGCCAAAATTCTTATTATTAAACCAAGTTGTCTTAAAGTAGAAAGAGCAATAATCTTCTTCAAATCAAATTCAAAATTAGCGCCCAATCCAGCCATAAATATAGTTATACAACCAATTAAAAGTAAAAATCAACCACAATTATAAGTATCTAATATTGGTCTAAAACGAATTAATAAATAAACACCAGCAGTAACAAGAGTAGAAGAATGAACTAAAGCAGAAACGGGAGTAGGAGCTGCTATAGCAGCAGGAAGTCATGAAGAAAAAGGAATCTGAGCTCTCTTAGTTATAGCTGCTAAAACAATTAATATAGTAATGAGCTTTATTTCAAAAGAATTAGAAATAAAATCATAATAATAAATATAATTTCAACCACCAAAATTTAACATTCATGCAATAGAAATCAAATTAGCAACATCAACAATACGATTAGAAAGTGCAGTTAATATACCCGCACTATAAGATTTTACATTTTGATAATAAATAACTAAACAATAAGAAACTAAACCTAAACCATCTCAACCTAATAAAATTCTAATTAAATTAGGGCTAATAATTAAAAAACCTATAGAAAGAATAAATATTAAAACAATAATAATAAAACGATTTATATTCTTTTCACCAGATATATAATCCTCTCTCTAATAAATAACCAAAGAAGAAATATATATAACAAAAGACATAAAAATAAGAGATATTCAATCCAAAATTAAAGTTATAACAACTATAGCACCATTTAAATTGAAAAGCTCTCACTCAACAAAAACTCTATAATCAATTATTAAATAGTAAATACCTAAAATAAAAATTATAGTTCTCGAAAAAAACAAGGAAAAACCTCAAAGAACAAATAGAAAATAAATTCACAGCCTAAGATGAAAAACTTCATATCATTGATTCCACAAAACAATATTTTTAATTAAAATACTTAAGCAAACTAAACAAAGAAATATTCACCCTTTAAACAGAGAATATTTAAAGGCAATCAATGTAAAAGTAAAAGATGATATTCACGAAAATAACCAAGAGAACAAGTATAAACACCAGAATAATAATTACCATGCTGAGAATAAGAATATATATACAAAGTATAAACAGCTCTAAAAAAAGATAAAAAAATCAAAGCAAAGAATCTAAAAGAAGATCAAGATATAATTCTATTTAATAATCTAATTTCACCTACCAAATTTAAAGAAGGAGGAGCAGCCATATTTGATGATCTTAAAAGAAATCATCATAAAGCCATTCTTGGCATCAAATTAATTATACCCTTGTTAATTAATAATCTTTGTCTACGTAAACGTTCATAAATAATATTAGATAAACAAAATAAACCAGAAGAACATAAACCATGACCGACCATTAGAGAAAGAGAACCTACACAACCTCATCAATTCATAGTCATCAATCCACCAATAACCATTCTTATATGAGCAACAGAAGAATATGCAATTAAAGACTTTAAATCAATATGACGAAAACAAATAAATCTTACAATAATACCCCCAGATAAACCTAAAGATAATTAAAAATAATTAAACTTTAAACCCAAATAAGAAATAACCTTTATAACACGAAAAATACCATAACCACCTAACTTCAATAAAACACCAGCAAGAATCATTCTACCTGAAATAGGGGCCTCTACATGAGTCTTAGGAAGTCATAAATGAACCAAAAATATAGGTATCTTAACTAAAAAAGCCAAAATTATAAATACATAAAACATAAAATAATAAGAACCAAAATCAACTAATAAAGGAAAATATAAAGTATTAGAAAAATCATAAACCTTAAATAAGACTAATAATAAAGGCAATCTAGCAACCAAAGTATAAATAATTAAATAAACACCAGCCTGCAAACGCTCAGGCTGATAACCCCAACGCAAAATTAAAAGTAAAGTAGGAACTAATCTAGCCTCAAAAAAAATATAAAAAGAAAGAAGACTTAATCTAGCAAATAAACAGTAAAGCATAATTATTAAAATTAAAACCATAAAAACAAAAAAAAATAGAATGATATGAACTTAAATAAACTGAACCTCTAGCAGTGATTATTAAAGAACAAATCCAAAAACTAAGCAAAATTAAACTAAAAGAAAAATAATCAATACCAAAATAATATCTAATTATATTCAAATCAGCATATGAATAAACACAAATTATAAACACAAAACTCGACAGAAACATTAAAGAAAACAACCAACCATCAACAATTATTTAATAAACAAAGAGGGATCAAAAAATAGTTATAAATAAATACTTTAACATAAAGATAAACCAAAAGAATTAAAAAAATCATTACCATGAGAACGAATTATTGAAACTAAAATAGAAAGACCTAAAGCACCCTCACAATCAGAAAAAACTAAAAAATAACAGGAAAAAAATAATCATAATCAAACTCAATAAGAAAAACAATAACTAATATAAATAAAGAAAGAACAATATATTCTAATCTCATAAGAACCATTAATAAATGTTTACGTTTAGAAGAAAAAACATAAACACCAGCAAAATAAAACAATAAAGAAGTAAAAATAGAGAATATAAACATTAGTTTTAATAGTTTAAAAAAACGCCGGTCTTTTAAACCAGAAATAAGTCCAGCCCCCACTTTTAAATCTTCAGAGGTGGAAAAGCTTCCATCATCGGTCCCCAAAACCGATATTTTAAATAAACTAACCCCTGAAATGATCAAAATAATAATTATATCATTATCAAATGTAATAAATATTAATTTTATTAAATTAAGACACCCAATATCAATAATGCTTTTTATTATCCTTCAAACCTTCTTAGTTGGATTAATAACAGGAACAATAATAGAAAGATATTGATTATCATATATTTTATTTTTAACATTTCTTGGTGGTATATTAGTATTATTTATTTATATTACAAGAATTGCATCAAACGAAATATTTCAGCCTGAATCAATTACTATAATTATTACATTAACAATGTGAATATTTATCATATCAATATTAATAATTCTAGATATATCAATATTTATAGACTTTTTCAAAAACACCAAAACTATAAATATTGATAATTCAATCAATTATCAAGAAATAACAATATCTTTAGAAAAATTATATAACAGACCAACATTCATTATTACAATAATAATAATAATTTATTTATTTTCAGCACTACTAGCAGTTGTTAAAATCACTAATATTAATCAGGGACCTATTCGTAAAATAAGATAAATTACTAATGAATAAATCCTTACGATTAAGACATCCTTTAATTAAAATTATTAATAACTCTTTAATTGACTTACCTAACCCAACAAATATTTCATTTTGATGAAATTTTGGATCCCTATTAGGGTTATGTTTGGTAATTCAAATCGTAACTGGACTATTTTTAGCTATACATTATACATCAAATATTGAAATAGCATTCAGTAGTGTAGTACACATCTGCCGAGACGTAAATAATGGTTGAATTATCCGAACCTTACATGCAAATGGGGCATCTATATTTTTTATTTGTATTTACTTACATGTAGGACGGGGAATTTACTACGGATCTTATATATATATATATACATACCTGAATAATTGGTACAGTGATTTTATTTTTAGTTATAGCAACTGCATTTATAGGTTATGTCTTACCCTGAGGCCAAATATCTTTTTGAGGTGCAACAGTAATTACTAATTTATTATCAGCAATCCCATACTTAGGAACAGATTTAGTCCAATGAGTATGAGGAGGATTCGCTGTTGATAATGCAACAGTATATCGATTCTTCACATTCCATTTTGTATTACCATTTATCATTGCTGCTATAGCAGCAATTCATTTATTTTTTCTTCACCAAACAGGATCTAATAATCCTCTTGGACTAAATGGAGATATTGAAAAAATTCCATTCCATCCATACATTACCTTTAAGGATTCTATTACATTTGTAAAAATAACATCATTATTAATTATACCATGTTTAATCAATCCTTACCTATTAGGAGATTCAGATAACTTTGTACCTGCCAACCCATTAGTAACACCAGTTCACATTCAACCAGAGTGATATTTCTTATTTGCATATGCAATTTTACGATCTATCCCTAATAAGTTAGGAGGTGTTATTGCATTATTTTTATCAATTAGAATCTTAATAATCTTACCATTTTTTAATAAAACACCATTCTGAGGCATTCAATTTTACCCTTTTAATCAAATTTTATTCTGAATTATAGTAGTTGTTGTATGCTTACTAACGTGAATTGGTAAACGACCTGTTGAAAAACCTTATATTATAACAGGTCAAATCTTAACAATTATCTACTTTACATATTTCTTAATTAATGTCCATGTCACAAACGCATGAGATAAATTAATTAAGGAATAAAAGTTAATTAGCTTAGGAAAAGCATATGTTTTGAAAACATAAAATTAGAAGTTTAACTCTTCTATTAACTTTTCTCAAAAAATTTCACTAAACAAATGAGATAAATAAAATCTTTAAACCAACAAAGAAAATAAAAAAATTCAAAGATAAAGGTAAAAAACTTTTTCAAGCTAAGTACATTAATTTATCATAACGAAACCGTGGTAATGTTCCACGAACCCAAATAAAACCAAAAGATATAATAGCAAGCTTAATAAAAAATATAAAAGAATAAAAATCACCGCCTACAAAAATTAAAGCCTATAATATTCTTATGAAAACAATTCTAGTATATTCAGCTAAAAAAATTAAAGTAAAACCACCCACACCATACTCAATATTAAATCCTGAAACTAACTCAGATTCCCCTTCAGCAAAATCAAAAGGAGTACGATTAGTTTCAGCTAAACAAGAAGCAAAACAAGCTAAAGCTAAAGGAAAAGAAATAATAATAAACAAACAATAAAGCTGATAGTTTATAAAATCAAACATATTAAAACTACCAATTAAAATAATTAAAGACAATAAAATTAAAGCTAAACTAACTTCATAAGAAATTGTTTGAGCAACAGAACGAAGAGAACCTAATAATGAATAATTTGAATTAGAAGATCAACCAGCAATCATAACAGTATAAACACCTAATCTAGTACAATATAAAAAAAATAAAAATCCATAAGAAAAAGAACACATATAAGTTAAATAAGGAAAAATTACTCAAATGGCTAAAGAAATCATTAAATTAAAAACAGGGGAAAAATAATAAAGTAGTTAATTAGATATAATAGGAATTGGCTGCTCCTTACAAATTAACTTAATAGCATCTCTAAATGGCTGAGGAATTCCAACAAAACCTACCTTATTTGGACCCTTTCGAATCTGGATATAACCTAAAACCTTACGCTCTAATAAAGTTAAAAAGGCAACACTAATAAAAACACAAATAACCAATAAAAGAAAATTCAAAATAAATATAAATAAATCATAAAGTATCAATACTATTTGTAGAAAAAATCTACATAAATGAATTCTAAATTCAGCACATTAATCTGTCAAAATAGTAAATAAATTAATATTAATCAATATAACAAAAAATATTTTAACCGTATGGTCCTTTCGTACTAATATGGATTAATAATCTTAGGATAGAAACCGACCTGGCTCACACCGGTCTGAACTCAAATCATGTAAGAATTTAAAGGTCGAACAGACCTAATCATTGGGCTCCTGCACCCAAAATTTTTCTTAATCCAACATCGAGGTCGCAATCTGCTTTGTCGATATGAGCTCTCAAAAACAATTACGCTGTTATCCCTAAGGTAACATAATCTTATGATTATAAATTATGGATCAAAATAACAAACATAAATAAATGATATAATAATGAAGAGTTTATCTATTCTTCATGTCACCCCAACAAAACATCATCATTAAATATAGAAAGACAAACAAAAAACTATATAAAAGTAAAATGTCAAGCTCTATAGGGTCTTCACGTCCTAAAGAAGAATTTAAGCCTTTTGACTCAAAAGTTAAATTCAAAAATTTGTTAAGAGACAGTTGATTTCTCGTCAAACCATTCATTCCGGCCACTAATTAAGAGACTAATGATTATGCTACCTTTGCACAGTCAAAATACCGCGGCTCTTTAAAAATACGCTCAGTGAGCAGGCCAGACCTCAAAGTATTAACAAGACGACATGTTTTTGATAAACAGGCGGAAATCAATTCTGCCTAGTTCCTTATAATAAGTTCACAAGGTAAAAATTTTATACAAATAAATATACTAATTCTATCATTATTACAAAAAATTTAAAATTAAATTAATAATCTTAATAAAAAACCTAAAATATTTATAAAATCAAAATAAAAAATAATGAACTAAAACGTAATCTTAAAGATAGCTGGTTTAAAAGCTTACTATTATATTTCTATAAAATAAATTATAGGTTATTAACTTCAAAGCTTATCCCTTAAAGAATAAATAAGTTAATATTTTTACTTAAAAAATTAAATAAAAACAAATAACTTTAAAAAATTAAATTTTTTCTTAAGAAACTAGATATCTTGGGAAACGATTAACATCTCATTTCTATAAATAATTTAATAATAATTATGATACATTAACTATAAATTATTTATAAATCAACCCAAATCGAGAAAGTAAAATAAATACTAAAATTTTGATAAACCCTGATACAAAAGGTACAATAAATAAAATCTACTTAAAAAAATTTAAAATAATATTTCATAAAATACTTACATTACCAATTCACTATAATTTAAAAAATCAATTCTATAAAATATACTAAGACAAAAATACAATAAAATTATTTATATTAAATAATTAAATAAACAAAAAATAAATATAATAAAATAACTAATCAAGATATCCTGATTTGCACAGAAAAATTTCCAGTGTAATCGAAACACTTTACTAATAAGTTATATCTTGAAACTCTTCCTAGATACACTTTCCAGTACATCTACTATGTTACGACTTATCTCATCTAAATTGAAGCTACTTTAAAATAAAATAGAATAATCAATAATGAGAGTCCGGGCGATGTGTACACATCTCAGAGCCAATATCAGTTAAATTAAATTACTATCAAATCCACCTGCATTAACAGTATTTCATTATCAAATCCGTTATAAACAAAAATCTATTGTAACCCACCTCATCTTAACTATAAGCTGCACCTTGACCTGAAATATTTTATAATTATAAATCTTGAGAATTATAACTCTAAAAAGATTCTCTGATAACGGAGATATACAAACAAATAAATTAAGTAGAGTAAATCGTGTATTATCAATCATGGGGTAGGTTCCTCAGAATGGAATGAGATACCGCCAAATTCTTTGGGTTTAAAGACCTTAACTAATAGTACCCTGGTAAATATAATTAACATTTAAAATAATAGGGTATCTAATCCTAGTTTATTATTTAAATTTCACAGATTCATAAAAAGGGCCACAAATAAATTTTAACATTTCACCTTACAAATTTATATTTCAACCCTAATAGTATAAACAACTGTTTTAACCAATAATATTTACTTGTATCAATCGTATAACCGCGGCTGCTGGCACGAATTATGCCGATACTAAATCAATTGCTAAATCCAAAATCACTTGATAATTAAATCAAATTACTGCAAAAAGAACATTTAGTCTATCAAAACTTACATATAATACAAAGAAAAAGTGAATAAACAATCAAGAATAAAACTTTTAAAAATAAAAAATAAGAAATTTTTAAATTTATCAAATCAAGAAAAAATAAAAGATTCAAATATTTAAAGAAAAAAAAGAAAAAAACCACAAACATTAACAAAAAAAAAGAAACACTCCCCTGTATGACCACAACAACTTCTCTATTATATATAATTAAAGATTAATATGGAACATGTATAGCAATAAATGTATTATATTCTTTCTTATTTAATCTTTCTTTTCACTAATAAATAAAGAAAGATTAAATAATATAATAAATATATTTTATAGAATTATGTAATTTAATATAATATGTTATTAATATGAATTCTTTTTTATATTAAGTTAACTTATATATCGATTAGTTAAATAATCTAATTATGGATAATTTATATTAATTATATTATTATAATTAATAGAATTATTTATATTAATTATAATATTTTATATTTAAAATTAATAATTTCATTTATTATATCCAATTATAATAATATTAAATATTAAATTACATATTATATATATATTATATTATAATAACCTTTTTAAGCTAAAAACATAAGTAGCTATAATCCTAGGTAAATAAATGTATTAAAAGAATCAATTAATAATGATAAAATAAACTTATAATTTTTTAAATTTAGTTAAATGTAATATATTAATATAAATTATATATATATATATATATATATATATATATATATATATATATATATATATATATATATATAAATGGAGCAGGATAAATTAATCCTAATTAAACAAAATAATACATAAAGAATTTCAAAAAAAACTTTCAATTTATATATTAAATAAATGAAGTGCCTGATTAAAGGGTTACCTTGATAGGGTAAATAAAGTAAATAAAATTACCTTCTTTAAAATTACATAAGATAGAATTAAACTACCTCCTTTAGTATCAAAAACTAACGTGCATCATACACCTTAATGTAAAAAGGTAAGCTAAACAAGCTAATGGGTTCATACCCCATTTATAGAGGTATCAATCCTCTCCTTTTTAATGACCAACAACTCTACAAAACTTCTCTTCCTATCAACATTAATGATAGGAACGATCCTGTCCATTTCATCAAATTCCTGATTTGGGGTTTGAATAGGACTTGAGATCAACTTACTTTCATTTATTCCGCTCCTAACAAGAAATAAAAATATAATAATAAACGAATCATCAATTAAATATTTTATTGTCCAAGCAATAGCATCGACAATACTATTATTTTCAATTTTGCTGATTCATATAAAATATCGCATGGGATGGGAAACAGAATTTATCCCATCAATAATAATTAGATCTAGATTATTATTAAAGATTGGAGCTGCACCTTTCCATTTCTGATTTCCAGGAGTAATAGGAGCATCAAGATGAAATAATTGTTTAACATTAATAACATGACAAAAAATCGCCCCAATAATGGTCTTATCCTATTGTATTCAATTAAGAACTTTCATTTGAACAATTATTATCTTAAGAATTATTATTGGGGCAATAGGAGGTTTAAATCAAACATCCCTACGACAACTTTTAGCATATTCATCAATTAGACACCTAGGTTGAATAATTAGATCATTAACAGTCAGAGAAAACATCTGAGAACTATACTTCATTATTTACTCACTATTAAGATTAATTATAGTTTTATTATTTAAGCAAATAAATTTATTTTTCATAAATCAAATTTATTCAGCCAGATATATAAAAACCGAAATTAAATTCATAATATTCTTATCTTTACTATCTTTAGGTGGCCT
Source organism: Schistocerca gregaria (assembly GCF_023897955.1). Lineage (NCBI taxonomy): Eukaryota > Metazoa > Arthropoda > Insecta > Orthoptera > Acrididae > Schistocerca > Schistocerca gregaria. Next base: position 103,451,501 of record NC_064920.1, read on the forward strand.
ACCACCATTCCTTGGATTCTTACCAAAATGAATTGTAATACAATCGTTAATAGAAAACAATATAACAATTTATTATAACTATTATAGTTGTATTAACTACAATTACACTCTACTACTATATACGTATTAGATTCTCAGCTCTAATTATATCATACACAGAAAATTCGTGATCTATAAAGATAAAGTCCCAAAAATTAAGAATCATTCTTCCTATAACAGTAATAATTTCAACAATAGGATTGATTTCAACATCAACCTTAATTTCATTATACTAAGGACTTAAGTTAATCAAACTAATAACCTTCAAAGTTATAATTAAAAGAATAATCTTTTAGGCTTTAGTAAAATTTTACACCTCTAGAATTGCAGTCTAGAATCATAATTGAATATAAGACCTAAATATGGTAAGAGAGAAAACATCTCATAAGTAGATTTACAGTCTACCACCTAAAATTCAACCATCTTACCGCAAAAATGATTATTCTCAACAAACCATAAGGACATTGGTACTTTATACTTCCTATTTGGAGCATGAGCAGGAATAGTAGGAACATCAATAAGAATACTTATTCGTGCTGAACTTGGTCAACCCGGATCTCTAATTGGGGATGACCAGATTTATAATGTTATTATTACAGCTCACGCATTTGTAATAATTTTCTTTATAGTAATACCTAATATAATTGGTGGATTTGGTAATTGACTTGTTCCACTAATAATTGGTGCACCAGATATAGCATTTCCACGAATAAATAATATAAGTTTTTGATTACTACCACCTTCACTAACCCTTCTTCTTACATCTTCTATAGTAGATAATGGTGCTGGTACAGGATGAACAGTTTACCCTCCTCTAGCAGGAGCTATTGCACACGGGGGTGCATCTGTAGATCTAGGTATTTTTTCACTGCACTTTCGGGGGAGGGATATATGGCTTGACGTCACAACGATAGACCATCACCTTCACCTTCTCAGGTAAAGTATCACCCTCGAAGGCCAACATGAAGGCACCGGTGGCAACCTGCTTATCCCTTGGACCACGATGTACTATTGGTGTAAAGAAAGTAAAAAAAAATGAATCTTGCTTTTCAAAAGCTTAATATTTTACCCTGAGGTGTATGGTAATTTATTACAGATTTATAAAGCCAGAGATGACGTTTCCTGTATATTTCTGTAATGTTTCAGACTAATAATCATAGTGTTAATACGGCCAGAGCAATATTACATTTTACTTGGTTCTACATTTCCAATTTAACTTATTAGCGGAGTCAGAACTTTACCAGTGATGACAAGAATGTGATTTATATAGCTGCCATAGGAAGCTTCCGGTTATGAACAAGGCATTTTACACACTTACAAAAAATATGAGATGGAGTATTCATCACGCTGTACCACAGTTTCAAACAATAGATGGATATCCAACAGTCTATTCGTAATTATTGTTTCACTGGAATGCCTTGCGGAATTAACGAACTTTGTTTCCCTCAAAACAAGGGAACTTGACGAACAAACAGAAAATTCTACGGCTCTGGAAGCAAGAGAGCCCGTAGTAGCAAGGAGCTACATACTTAGCTTTTACATACAGTAAATCCCAGTCATTGTTCGACTGACAGAGCAGACGAGCAGACGAGAGGGTCTGTCAGGTTAAGCCTCGAGCTGCTCCAAGACAAGCTATCTGGACGAATTAGTCTCGAGACAGGCGCAGAACCGCAGCTCATCCTATCCGTACGGTTATACTGTGCTCTTAAGCAACGATGAAGCTTTTAAATGAATACTTCCATTGCAGCTCACATTTTGTCATATTAACTCGTCTTGTTGACTTCACAGTCCACTAGTGTTTGAGGCGTTTGCTGAACCTGGTCACTCACCGATTTATGTATGTGATTCTTCTAGCGGATTATTTTGCTCGGTGGTCAGAGACGTAGCTGCACGCTTTCCTAAACAACATGTCTCTCTTTGATGCTGTCAGCCGTACGTCCTCCGTTCTTACCCTGTGTCTCAGAGTTTCATTGTTTACGTGGAATATTCTCTTTGTCTTTAGTTAATGGGCCCTTTTTTGGGAGTTACAAGTTAACCAATCTATTGAAGATTCCAGCGTCATAGATATCACCCTTTTATCAGGTGAGATGGTTTTGAAACTTATTCTGTATTATCCTGAAAACAAGCTGTGGTCATTTAGTGGTACTTTGAAACTAGTGTTCTACTGATATACTGTCCTTATCCTATATGCTCATTTTTCATTTTGCAGGTAAAAAATTGCCACACATTAGCAGTAAGAACACCGCTTGTGAGTTGCCGGAAAACGTACCAATTTTCGATTTTACTTTCCGTATGGGAGCTCTAATTTCGACATCGGATTGTTAAGTACTCATCGTATTATTGTGTGTCATGATTGTTCTGATTTGTTTGTTTCGGGCTGTACGAATTCCTCTTCATCTCACAGCAGCAGTTGCATTCTATGTCCTTAGTTATTTGTTGGATATATTCAACCCTTTGTCTTCTCCTACATGTTTAACCTTCTAGAGCTCACTTTAGTGTTATGGAAGTTAATTCCGGACCTTTTATCACATGTTCTATCATTGTGTCGCTTCATCTTCTCAGTGCTTTTCATATTTTCGTTGCCCCGCTGATTCTGTGGATAACCTCATTCCTTGCTTTATCAGTCTACACGAATTTACAACGTTCTTCCATATCAGCACATTCAAAGCGCTTCCCATCTCTTCATTTGCAGTTTTCCCAAGACAGTAATTCACCACCATACAATGCTGTGCGCCAGATGTGCATTCTCAGAAATTTCTTCTTCGAATTTAGAGCCAAACTGTAAATCAGTCTACTTCTTATGGCTTCGAATGCTCTCGTTCCCCTTGCTAGTCTAAGTTTTGCACCCTTGCTTCATGTTATGTTGTTTTTCTTCCACGGTAGTATGATTCCTTCCCTTCCTGATCTTTGTTGGTTCCCAATTCGCATGTTATATTTCTTAGCAATGTTTTACAGCTACTCCTCCCAAGTAACAACTTTCGCCTTTTTCGGTTTTCTCTCAATCCATAATGTTTTACCTTTAGCATGTTCCAACATCCCAAACCAGATGTACAGCAAACATTTTCACATTATGTTGCTTCCATAAAACATTCAGACTTATTTTCTTTTAACTATTCCGTTAAATAATGCTTTTTGTTGGTTATGAATATTTTCCTGTTTTTCTTAGATCTTCCTGTGGTACATCTTATGAGACTTCTTGAAATTAATCTACCGCTTGTAATTTCTAAATTTTGATTCGCGAAACAATTGAAAACTGAATAACAAGGGATGTATCTTGTACCAGTATGTGTTCATATTTTAACTTTTGTAAGATTATGTCTAGCTTACTCATACCCTCCTGGCTTTAGTTTTGGGTATTTCTCTGTTGGGCATGTGGGACTCGTTATACAGTTTCTATACAAATCTTTGAAGATAATCCTTTTTTCAGACGTTCGTATGTAGCGATTCAGATGTATTTTTTCTGTTCTCTATTAATTGATCCATGTAAGTGTAGTATAGCATCTTTTACATTATTGTATAATACACTGTTCAAATTTGTGTTCAGTGTGTGTGTGCGCGCTGAAGGGTTTTGAACGATGTCAGTTTGATATAACGTTTTATTATGAATTACTAGGGAAATATAAGATTCTAATACTATAGATTACATAAACTGTGACACGGTCAGAAGCTTTTGAAGATATATTAGTCAGTTTAGTTAGTTTATTCCTCTACTAAATGTTTCACTGGAGCTATGATAACTACGCATGATTGACTCTCCTAGAAACTGCAACTACCCCTGCAGTTTCCTGCCACTTTACAAATCACAGCTATCTCGCTGTTTTCACATGAAGAGGCCTAGTGTGGTGCTGACCACCAGTGCAGTGCAGAGATCCAGGAGAGGCGGCAGGAGCTGCTGAGGAGTCACCACCAACAGCCACCGGCTCTGGCTGCAGGTGGCGGACCTACCAGAGCTGGACCAGCTATTCGAGGACTGTACTAAGGAGCTGGAGGGATCTGAGGACTTCGTCCGGAGGCACATCGTGGAGGACACCGAGTCCGATCCTGATGAAGACTTCCTGGATGAAGTACCTCCAGCTGTGGGAGAACAACAACACATTGACCATCAGGAGGTTCCTGTCGGAGGGGCATGCGAGAGAGGGGGGCGGCGGCGGTTTCCCCCTAAGTGACCAACCATCAGGAAGATGCTGGGCAAGAGGTGTCGTCACCTGGTGGCTCTGCTGAGGACATTGGCAGCATTCACTCAGAAAAAATGCCACTAGTGGTTTCTGCAAGAGCCACAGAATGTAAAGGATGACAGGTGCACTATGTGTACTATTATTACCTTCTTGTGTGTTCTGTAAAGTGGTTAATTTAGCCATTTCTCTTTGTATTCCTCTTAGAAAATAAATCATTTTCTTTGTAAATATACTAATATATTTACGTTATTTTCTTCACACAACACTTTCTTTTCTTAATGCTGAGAACTTATTAACATTGTTTTATATTTGAAGTCAAAGTGTTGTTATTCCAGCTAGTAGTACCACAATTATGCCCACTGTCAAATTCTTTGCCTGTCATGACTGATATTTCATCTGTCTTACACTCTAATTTCTTCTTGATGTGCTAATAGTAACAGGATTCAAAGTTAATTTGCTCGTGGTGAAGGAAACGAAAAATATTACTTTACTGGTCGAAGGCTGAACTCCGCTGGATCAAGACTCACTTTCTGTTCTTCAGTCTTCAAGGCGATGTAAATGTGTGAACTCTGGGTAACAGTGATGGCATTGTATCTCTAGAAATCTTGGTAATGTGCTTCGTTTAATTTCTCCGCTGCCAGACAAATTTTTTGAGAGTGTATTTCGATTACTTACATTTCTGCATTAAGAATGCTGCTGTCTCCCACTGATACCTCTGAACAATCTCTGCAGATTAGTTACTAACAATTCATTGGTTCTTAGAGTAATGTGAATGAAACAATAAGGTAACAGAAGTATATCAACGTATTTTAAAATTGCTTTGACACTAAGGTCATGTTTTTAATACAGATCAGTAGTAAGCAGATGAAACCAAAATTTAGCAGGACAAAGAATAGGCAAAACAATGTTTCCATCATATCTCGAAAGAAATTAAGATGAAAATGCATCAAACGATTTGAAAGGTTCTGATGGTACCAGCTTTTCTTCAGAAGCTAGCAAGTGAAAAAATAAAAAGCTTACACACAAAAAACACACACACAAAACACACACACAAACACACACACAAACACACACACAAACACACACACAAACACACACACAAACACACACACAAACACACACACAAACACACACACAAACACACACACAAACACACACAAACACACACACACACAAACACACACACAAACACACACACAAACACACACACAAACACACACACAAACACACACACAAACACACACACAAACACACACACAAACACACACACAAACACACACACAAACACACACACACACACACACACACACACACACACACAAACAAACAAACACAAACACAAACACAAACACAAACACAAACACAAACACAATCACAAACACAAACACAAACACAAACATACAAAATGCCAAAAATGGTAGAGGTATTGGTATGATCTACAGAATTATTTTGTGATGATCCCTGTAATATTTCCAGATGTTAAGGGACTCCACCCATTTTCAATTACCTATCAAATCTCGCTTGTCCACCCTTATGTTTTGTTTATCTTCTCAGAGGGGATGGGCTACACCAGAAATGTAAAGGAAACAACTCCATGGTCACAACTGTTTTATGTCAAAAGAAAGACAAGGCATATCCCTGGTCCCTTGTTGGCTCTAAGTGCCTGATAGTCACATAAAAGCAGAGTGTGGGACAAGTATCACTGCTGGATGGTGAGTGCCACTGCAGTTCTGGCATGTTCTCAGGCTTACTGTAACATCTGTTGAAGAGAGACCACCCTGCTAGTACATAAGTTTCAAAAAGTAACAGCAACTCAATCCACTCAACTGTCAATAGCAAAATATTTTAATTACTCTGTAATTCCATAGCCTTAGACAAAAGTGTTCCAGCAGAATCACATTGGGGTGGCAATGCTGAAATGCTGTCGTTTGGTAATGGAGAGCAAAAGAAGGCTGGGATTGTTACAATAATGTTTCAAGCATAACAAATTTCATGCGGTAGCAGACATCAGTTTGGATATGGGGACTTCAGCCATTCAAGTAACAATGCTGCCAAAGTACAGATTGATGTAAGGTGACGTATAATTATGTTTTAAGTGACATAGCTGTGTCAAATGAGATGTGACGAAGAACTATCTCAAATAATATGTTCTCTGACTACCAACACCATTTTGGGCATCAAATGTCTTATTTATCATTAACATGCAACACACTGCCACTACTTGTCCAGAATGTTGAGGAAATGCTTTGACCCTCTGTATGCCCATATATTCTCCATAGGAAGTTGAATGTCACTTACCTGACTTTACAACAGTTAACAACAGTGATGCCAAACCAACAATATCAGAAAATGGGTCCAGAATTAAAATTGTTCACTAAGGACTGACACTGTTAAACTTCTCTAAGCAACTAGAAATTTCTTTGAATATGTCAAAGTCTGATATTATCGACAGTTATTCCATTTGCAAGATATCCAATGGCCTAGTAACACAGCATCTGAACTACTTGAGCTCAGGGAAACTATCTTAGTGTTAACTTTAAAGAAATTCTTCTTAAACTGAATATTTAAATAGTTGGACTAAAGAAGGAAGGATAATTTTATTTCAAATGTTAAACATGCATAAGGAATTTAAAATTGTAAGGAAATTGGTTTAAAAATTTACATGACATAATCCCCGCAGAAACTTCTGGGATGGGCTCTGTTCATAATTGTGGTCAAGCTCTTTTTCGCAGTAAAAACTCTCTACATTTTGAGATTGGTTTTGTCTGAATGTAATGCTGAAAGGAAATAACTACCAATTATTTATTTGCTTGCCTCTTTCACAAAAGATGATATAATCAACGAAGTAGCAAATGATAGTGAATAGAGTCTTGTACCAAGTTGTAATATGTATAGCATAGTCTATAGTTGATCATTTTATCAATATTCAGTCTCAAGAACTGATAATCGTCTACCCTTAATGTGTCTTCATCTCTATATTTTATGCCTCATAATCTTGTATTTTTAGTTTTGTATGAAACAGTCATTTTAACACAGGGAGATGGACTACTTGATATGAACTAGTCCACAACCTCTCCAAAATGAGTGATACAGGTTCTATTTAATTTAATTTCTTCAGATCCAAGCTGGAGCTCATTTCACTGACACTCAGTGCCAGAGAATCAAAATGTTTTAGAAATGTTTCAACATCAGACACATAATTTAGTAACAAACTGCTAACTGCCTTGAAGTATGAAGTTGGAGGTGTGGCGAGACATCTTATAAATGTGTTAGTATATTTGCATTTCATTTCCACTCCTATTATCACTGTTTCCACAACACACATGCATGACTATGCTATTAGATGAGAATAAATGCAATCTTATTCACACCAATTTGTAACATATGTACTACATAACTGTTGCGTCACTGGTTACTATACACATGATGTAATTTCACTATTACACCTCCTGATTAAACCTCACAATACCGAGATGGAGTGGGGGGGGGGGGGTATCTTCCTTATAACCACTACTTGAAAATATTGTAATCTGGGCAGTTGTAATATCTCAAAATTCTGAGAAAATATTTATTGCTTTAATGATTCTCTCCAGCAAATTCCATATATGTTTTAAATTCTTCAGTTAATTAATCCAAATCTTTAAGCCTTAATAACAGATCTCACTTCACCCATTAAATTTCATATTCAGTATTTCCAGGTTTATGCTTTTGTGTTGAGAGTAAAAGTCAACAACAATGAACCAGATCTGTGTTTTCTAAAGTTTTTGTGGTGGTTCAAAGTCAGTAGTATCTGCTACTGAACATGTGCTGATATTGCTGAGAGTGAGGTAAAATGTGTTTTCAGTTTCTGGACTCAACTCCCACATCTGCAACTCTTTTTTTAAAGTGTGATAATACAATTCAACAACTAACAAATTTTGTTTTTTAATTTTTTTATGTGTGCATTTACTACTCCCTCTCCCCTTCCCCTTGATGCTTGAAAATGCCTCACTATCCTTAGGATTAACATGATTTGCTGGACTGTGACAAATCTGCCACCTTACCATACAAAAGCATTGCTGTTTCGAACTGAGCTATCCCCGTAAGTCCTATGCATTTCACTCGAGCTCCAATTTGATAAATACATTCGCCAAGTTTCCAACCTGTAAGTAGTGCTGGGATGTCTCAGCTGGTAACAGCATTGTCCAAATAAATTAGGGTTCTGGTTTCAAATACCAGCGTGGCACACCATTTTAACTTTTCAGGAAGTCTCAGACTAATGCACACTGTGCTACAGAGTCAAAGATATAATATGGTTTGCAGCTATCGTCTGTACCATAAGCAATATAGTTTGCAGAAGAGCTCGTCTCTTCTGTCACAGACTCGTACTGAAATACAAACCCTGCAGATTAAGAAAATGTGTATTTGGACAAAGCAGAGAACCCTACCACCATAAGGCGTAAATTTCGGGAGAAATTCGAGTGATAGAAAAAGTTGTTTATCAGCCAACAAGCATTGTACAGCCGATGGAAAAGGTAGCTCCTAGGAGATAGTGCAAGCGTTTATTCAGTATACTCCCAGTCCTTGCACTACCTTGTTTATGTTCTTTGCAAGTAACATTTTCTATAAGAAACATCTTACACGATAATAATCAGATTCTAGTTAGAAACCAGAATATTCACTCATAACACAAGAAGAAATCACGTCTAGTATTCAACTACAAGTGGACGACTCCATGAAGGAAACAAGCTGTACAACAAACTATCTTGTGACATCAACATCATAAAAAGCATCTGAGCAATTAAAGCAGCTTTTCATACCTACCTACTACAAAATTTTATGTTGTTGCTGAGTAGCTACAAGGTTAAAACCCATTAGTGTACGTTATACTGTAGTAAATAGTGATAACGAAAAATATGTGTGCAACAGGAAAATTAACTGCAGAATTCAACGATATTTGTTCAATATCTCCTCGGAAGATGATTGTACAGTGTAGATAAATATTTGTTAGTATAAAGAAGTATGTCGTCACACAACATGTTACCATCATGTAATCATATAAATTATAAGTATCTCTTATCTAGGAAGCTGCAGGTCTGAACTATAGTCACAATCACTATGCAAAATGTATGAACTTTTTTAACTACATTAATTGCTGTGAATTCATAAGCAGAGTATGATGATATTGCATAGAATGGTGTCATTTCTGCACAACAAGGTGGTGTAAACAGATCACAAAAGACTAAGTATAATAGTGTGTATGAAAAATTTTCTTATTGCTATTTGTACATTTTGTAATAGATAAACAGTTACAATAATCATATAAATTCATGTTCTCTCATCTCTTTTTACATAATACTGACTTTCCGATATAGCTTCGTATCTATGCATAAAATTGTGAATAGAATCAAAAAAACAATACAATACTGTACTATACGATGACCAGCTGACCTTTTCAATTAAAGAGAGGGGATCATGGCTTTCCCGGAGATAGCGGTTACTGTTGTTTCGGTTAGGTTGCAGAAGTTTCTCTGGGATGGCCTTTCACGTCCTCCATATAATCTCAGCGTCTTCCGATAACATTTCTATATTTTTATAGCGCTAAATAGAGACGTTCGGACCGCAGATCTGCTTCGAAGGAAAAGGTGCTACACGGCTACAATCATGGTTGCGTGCACAACCATAGAAATTTTTCAGTGAAGGCATTGACCGTCTTATTACACAGTGGGATAAATGAGTTTAATGTGACAGTGATTTGCTTTTGAAATAATAAACAAAATACTTACTTGAATTTAACTATCGCTTTCGTAATAATGCATCGTATATCTGCACTCAAAACCTATTAGTAAACAAAAATGCAGAGTAGAATTAGTAGGAAAGTGTTATAGTTGCAAGAAAGAAATGAGCTCCTCCCAGCCGTATTATATGCGTAGAGACACACATCATCTCATCAGTGACGGTTCGTGTGAGAGTTTTTATGCGTTGTTTGGTCCTGTTGGGTTTCACGCTTTGGAAGTAAAAGATTCGTACACAGTTCTGTTCGTACACGAAGAGGCGTAGCGTTTGCCGCTACCACGTATCAATGGCGTTGAAATTTTTTATATTCACATTCAGTTTCGTTATCAGTATCTGGTTGCCGTGTTTCTATTCTAGTATCATGTGAGTTATATGGCAGTCAAGAACTGTTCGTGAAATCAGATATTTTGAAATTACGGTCGTGTTGAGGAGATCACAGGGTAAGGTTCGCAGGTATATTACCACATTACGACACTGAAAATTCATTGTGAAAAAAATAGATCGACGTGCATAATGATAGTATTGTCCGTGCAACAAACCGCAAGTCAATGAAATAAGACATCTTTCACATCTATGTATCGTGCATAAACGGAATAGCAGGGAAAACCACTACCGCTGTGGTGGGCAGATAAGGCACCAGCTGTGGAGTGGGGGTGAACGGGTGAGTGGGAGAGGGTGGGAGGGGGTGAGTTGACAGGGTGGAAACGCGCAGCTTCCGCCTTCAGTCTGCTGCTGGATCGCAAGCTAGCAACACCACCACTATTCTTGCTGCTGTTGTACTTGTTGTTGCTGCTGCTGCTGAGGAAGACACAACAGGTGAGGGTTTACTTATGCTGGCGCCTTGTGCTCTAATCACGTGTATATGATTGCTTACCGGCTGTTTTGTCGTCGAGAAGTCACTCGTTTACAGTCATTCTCCTGCAATGTGAAGCTATTACCGTCCCTACCTGTAAATGCGATTATTTGTTTCTGTTTAAATTAGCCCCTAACTGCAATAGTTCCTTCTAATTTATTTATTGCGTAATCGATCCAGCGAGTGCCACTCCGATCTCCAAATTCATCTTGTAATGTACACTATAAAAGCCAATTTTGCTATTACAATCACATATCTGCGACCCAATCGCCGTCTACGACGGGTAGCCAAAAATGTTCAGCTTTTACTTATCAATTTCGACCTTCATTGCGTGGCAGTGTTAAAATACTGTGAAGTTTGGAAGAGTGCCGTGCCCATCTTCTGGAGAATTCACGTGACAGAGAATACTCTTAAAAATAGCGAGAAATAATCTGCGCCATGTTGTCTTCCGTTGATATGTTTTGTTCGGTGGGCCTCTTGTATTCGAAGCTTAGAAAGAATTGCACGTCTTTCGTTTAGCTCCATTTATTCTGTGTGACACGTTATAAATTTAGTGGCATTTTTTATATATATGCAATGTTTATCAGCGTTTACTGCCTTTGCGAACAAAATGGTTAAATTTCATCACAAAATCGCTTCCTTATTTATTTTTCTTATCACCAGGCAATCCCAGTTAAACTAATACTTTCTGCAATTTGAAAAGTATCTTTCTTTTAGTACAATATATTTCCGTTGTTCTGCTTATGATGATTTCTTTATTACTGTTGCTACGATTTGTTTAGTGTAACATGTATTCTGATTTGGTTTTCTGCATCTCAGCTGCAAGCATGAACGGTATGGTATTTTAATTTTTCCTTCTACTGCCCTCCCAAGGCATTATTTAACATACAACTTTTTACCACAGATTCGGCTCGTCATCATGTAAGTTAATTTAACACATTACCTGTTGTGGGTTAGAGTTATTGTATGCGCGGTTTAATTCATATATTATTCCGCATCTCCGATTTGCTCTCCGTTGTTCTTTGCACGTTTATAGATATTTGTTTTATTTATTAATCCTCAGTTTTCTCCCTGTAATGTATTTTATGCAGTCCAGGCGCGTTTTTCTTTCACATTAAGGCATCCTCAGTCTCTTTCTTGTAGACTAGTAACGATTCACTTTTATAAGCGATACTGATCGATTATATGACAGTCATAATTTTCGCATAGCTGTATTATTACTATTTTTATTCCTCCGACGGAAATGGGATTTTCTTTTTGTTCATGTTTTTTCTATGAATTAATTTTCTTACAAGTATAGGTATCTTATTGGTTTTTCTGACTTTTATGGAGGCTGGCTTGTGATTATTATTTCTGGGATACTCCGTGCATGTGACTGTTTTGTTTCATACTTTCAGGCTCTCTTGTGGTCTTTGTATCTGGCATGTGACGTTCTAGGTCGACTTGTTTGCACAACATACCTGCCATTACCTAAGTTCCATTGTATTTAGTATAGATATGCTTTCATGTGTGAACTTGGGGATCTTGTCAGTTTTGTAATGTATTTTTTGATGGAATTATCTACTCCGTATGCTTTGCTTACACCTTGTGTTTTGGTAATTTTGTGTGCGAGTTTGTGTTTCTAAAATATTGTATACCTTCTTCCTAATCGTTCAGTGTGTATGGGAGTGAGATTTGATTGTTTTATTTTGTTGTTCAGCTTTGTGACTGTTACTATTCCTGCCAGCAAGTAATTTTTCAATTACAGTCTGTATTTAGTCGCTTACGAAGAGGATGGTGTTCTGTATATATCTGATATAGTACAATATGGTTTATTATTTTGCAACTACATTTATGAAAATGATCTGTCAAATATGATTTATAACATGTCTTTACTAATTGTCTTTAAATTGTTGATCCCATTGGTAAACTATCCCATTTTAAATAAAGTTCACTGTTCAACTGGAAGCAGTTTTATTGTGTAGTAAGCATCACTGAAATGAGTATTCTGTCAATACAGTCATCATTGAGTTGGCTGTGTTTTTAGATTTTTGTTTGTGGTCAGCCCTCTGGTAACCGGATTAATGAAATACTAACTTCATTAATGCTTATTACAGAACAATATTGCTTCTAGTTGGGCAGTGAATTTTATTTATAAGACGGTAGCTTACCAAGAAGACCCCATTCCAGGCGCTTTAGCAATTTTTTTTAAGAATGTCAAGTAGACTATTTTCACAAAAAGAGTAGCAAATTAGTGCAGTATATTGTACTGGTTCAGATATATGGATGACATCCTCTACCTACGATATCAATCACAAACAAAAATTGAAAAACCGCTTTTTGACATTTAACAACGTACATAGAGAGAGAAAATTTATAGAATTGAAACAGTATAATAATCATAATTTTCTAGATACATCAAAAAACAAGAACGTATTCGAAGTTTGCTGTAAATCCACAACAACTAACATTGTCATTAACAACTCATCGACCCATCCACAAAAAAAAGTCAGCAGTTCGACATTTGTTCTATAGACTCGACAAATTGCTACTCAATAAGGAATAACTATCAATCGGTACTAGACGTCAAAAAGCAGATAGCCACTAACAATGCCTACAGTATTAAAACCACCACACAGTATGCAGCAGTAACCCAGCTGCAGCGCACACCTGTGGAAAAGCACAAGACAAGGTTTCGTTTGTGTGTCGAATTAATTCCCGCTCACTAATTTGGGAATGTTAGTGAAACCAGTTAGTGTGTAATGTTAGTGAAATACCTAATACCAGTCGATTGCCGCAATGAGAACAAAAAATTTCAAAAGACCATTTAAAACTGCAAACGAGAGACACTGTGCCGTGCGCAGATGCTGAACTGCGAGAAATGGGAGAGGAGTGTGCATCGCAGTACTGGATGGTATTATTCAGGTATGTTATAAAAAACTGAACTGAAGATTGGATAAGAACTTGGGCGAGTCTTGAAGACATGGACAAATATCTACTTATATATTACTTTTGAGAAAAAGGAAATCCATTGCGAAATTATGCAGGAAAAGGTCCGTTGCAGTTACTTTCGTGCAAAACCTTTTAAATGCAAGGGCCTTGTTAATTTTCTACCGCTCAGCGGTGCGACTGGGTGACCACACGTTTTGTTATCTGTGTGGTGTGGAGGTACCTCCGGTCTTTCCTCACCCTCCATCCATGACCACAATCACCTACGGGCCGCCAGCAAAGCTCTCGCATTGATCTGGCATGCTGCCAGGATAATTGTGTCTAATACCAGCCATAAAAAATCATTTCAATGTCACCAAATGCCTAGTCATAGGTGAGATTTTGTTTCCTTTCTACCTCACAGGAACAGTTTTCATTTTTTAGTTTTTTGTATTTCCACATGCACTTCATTCCATATCGCACTGTTTTTCAGTTTTGTTAGGTACTTCACGTACAGGAGCGGTACTTGCAATTAATAGAAGTCATCATTACACTAATTTTTATCTTTCTAGGGTGTTACACTACATGGAGCTTGAATGAGCGTGTATATATTTATGGTCTCTAGCTGCTTCCTGGTCCGTTATTCTCGACTTAATACAGCAAACTTACAGCCTGGTCCGTCCTCGTGAAATCCAACTTTTCCCTGTCTTCTATATCCGTCCTTGCTTATGCTACTAAGCACGCCGTGCAAGGAAAGCACGGCAGTGGAGCGTCAACTCACGTCTTTGTGCGTGCAGAGACAGAAGTTCAGCACCAAAAATAGGCAGGGAGTTGACAGGCCTGAGTATTTGGAATAAGTCTGCAGTGGGAAAGCCTCTCCACCTATTTTGATTTTTTACTTCCTTTAACCGATCGTCTGATATACTGTTACTTTTGTTCATACTCGTTCGAATCCGCCTCAGTGTTTCTCTCAGAACCCACGTGTGTCATAATAGGATGCTTGTAGGCTGTGTGATGTCAACACTCTAGGTTCCGATATCCTGATTAACAACATGAGTTCGTAATTTACAGATTATATTTGTTCGAAATAGTGTGATGTTGTTGAGTCTTTATCGTTCACCGTTTGATTCACAGGAGCTTTGATCTTGTCAGCTATATCGCAATACAAATTTTCACATGCATATTAAGTGCCATGTTGTGTTTTTGTTTGTTGGCCTTTTTGTATTCGTTACTCCGTCATTTCGTTCCTGCGTCTATGTACTCTCTCCCGTTTCTTTGACTTACTGTCCCCGCCATCTCTTGCAAATTTATCGTTCGTGTTCTTTCTTTTGCACTCTGAAATTTCTGTTATAATTGTTTATATAAAACATTTATTGCATTGTTGAGTATTCAGCAACATTCGTCTTTGCTGTGCAGTGTCAGTGCTTCAGTACACGCTATACAGCCGAAGCTCGTTTAAGTATGTCACTTTCGACGTACAATTTGCGTTGCTCTACAAACTGTCAGCTTATTTACGCATGATAAAGGTAGTTTATACGTTTATCCTTGCGAATGGAAATATCCTGCATATTTTCAGTTCGTGCCACTATGAAACCCTTATATCCTTTGGTACTGAATTGTTTACATTTTTTAGTTTTTTGTATTTCCACATGCACTTCATTCCATATCGCACTGTTTTTCAGTTTTGTTAGGTACTTCACGTACAGGAGCGGTACTTGCAATTAATAGAAGTCATCATTACACTAATTTTCATCTTTCTAGGGTGTTACACTACATGGAGCTTGAATGAGCGTGTATATATTTATGGTCTCTAGCTGCTTCCTGGTCCGTTATTCTCGACTTAATACAGCAAACTTACAGCCTGCTCCGTCCTCGTGAAATCCAACTTTTCCCTGTCTTCTATATCCGTCCTTCCTTTCCGTATACATGGTCTACTATGTATGTGACTATTCTTGCTGCCCTTTCTCTTTCATTAAGCTTCTTACGTTTTGTCATCCAGAATTCTATTCTTTCATCCATAAAGAATGTGTTTTATTCATTCTCCATTTCAGGATTATTAATTTCATCTTTCAGAGCACATTCTTTTACTTTCCTTTAATATTTCATTTTAGCCGACTTCGTCCTTCTGTGGTCTTCATTATTTACTGTCCAGGTCTCATTTCTGCATGCGAGCATAGGTGCTACCATTACTTTGAAGGAATCTGTCTTTGTGACTTGGCTGATGTTCTAAGAATAATGCTACAGCTTGTTAGACATGGTAGAAAGTCACATTTCTCTTAACTTTAAGCCAATTTCTTTTTCAATTGGTACTGAAGCTCAGCAAACTCATGTAGAAAATTAAGTTGTTTTGTAGTATGTGCGGTCTGTGAGGGGTGTTTTCATATTTCTTGGACAAGTGCAGTGGCACTACTGGAGTACGCCATTATTGGAGCCAAAAGAGAATGGCGCTGTGAATCTACAGTTTAAGATTGAATTGCGCTGTTATGTTTTTGATCCTGGAGTGGCGTGCTGCTATACTCTGGCACTCGGATTCGCATATGTGCCACGACTTCATACGTGTACCTGCGAACAGAAGCTCAGATACTTTATTGTTAAAGTAAAATGTATCACTGTAAGCCACAATGACAAGTCTCTTCAGACTCTCATCGTTAAGTTCAACTACAGTGATGACTGATTTCGTGCTTTGTGTGTCAGTAAGCAAGAATAACACTTTCACGCTTTAAGGTACACGTGTCACTGTAGAGTTAAATGAATTTTACTATTAGTGGAATTTAGTCGATGTCTTACAGTTGTGATAGTTGTATGTAACTGCTCCTTTTTGTTGATAATGTTCAACTGACCTTGTTCTTCATTAGACAGGAAACAATGGGCCCGCGACCAGACAAATATTCCGTTCCGAACACCTTCGACAGGAAGGCGTCGAAGCGGCAACGCACTGCAGAGACCTCGGAAGGCGAAGAGCCAAGGAGGAAGGTCGCTCGGAGGGAGGACAAGCGGCCTCACCCCACCGAGTCGAGGAGTGCCGTGGGGGAGGCGGGGGTGGCAGTGGTGCGGCAGGACAGCAGCAGTGCCTACGACCCGCGGCGCCAGCAGGTGGAGGAGTACGTGCCGGAGGCCGTGCCCGAGTGGCGGCGGCGCGAGTTCCGCGCCTACTGGGCCGACGCCGAGCAGAGCTGCGGGGAGGAGGAGCCGTGGGGGCACCTGGCCAGGGACTGCCGCCGCGACGACTGCCCTTTCGTCGAGGTCTGCCTGCCCGACGACGACGACGAGTCCGTCGCGTCGCTCGTCAGCAGGTGGCGCAGCTGGGGCCACCTGGCGAGTGAATGCCCGGGTGGCGACTGCGGCTGCGTCCCCGTCTTGCTGCCAGACGAGGACGCGGCCAGCGAGTCTGCTGCCGGGGCTCTCCTCCCTGCGGAAGGGTGGTGGTAGCGGACTGGCTGTAGCAGGGCGCCAGGTGAGGCTCTCGCTGCATTTGGCTCTGCTGCTAGCGTAGCGCTGTGTCCGTTTCCGCACGTACTGTTCTCTTGCTGTGGCTGCACTGCCATTGTCTTTCGTTTTATGTACCCAACGTTTTTATAGTGACACGGTTTCACCAATCACTTTTTCTTCTCACTCTGTCCCACATCAACGCAATGTCACCATTGTTATGAACACAACTGCGATGGTCAATTTTAACAGGTAGCAAATGCCCATCCTGCCCCATCTTACCATCCATTTTTAATGGACCACATGAAAGAAAACTAATTCGTGTGACACGTGTGCTAATCCATTAACTCAGACTACGTTTCTTTTGCCATTTTCACGGTACAAATTAGTGTGAGAACATCACAAAGTCACAAAGTTCATTTATGAGCCCTACTAAGTTAATCCACGTTTTTGTGCAGTCAGGCCATTTATCCCATTAACTGGCCTCACCCTGAACTCCAAGTACTAATAACTATTTCAGTTGTTGCTAAGTAGAGACGTTTCTTCGTGTTGTGCTTGTTCCTGATATTCTAATGACACACCGTCCGCGAAACGCGACAGTGAAATTTTGGCAAGAGGTGGAGTCTCCTTACTGAGGCGCTGTTGAGAACGGATCGGTAGATTAACGGTCGCTTTACATTTTAAGCTATGGAACGTCGAAACACTCCAAATACAAATTTCAGCTGGTGACGTTGACTCACGACGGCCATCGACGAAATGGGACGTCAAACGCCGGGTTTCTCAGGAATAATGTTTTGACGTACTTCGAGGGTGAGGAGCGGATGGGAAGGGCGGGGGAGTGTCTGTAGCGTCGCCACTCATTCTACAGTAGATGATTATGCCTCTGTGTTCTTACTCTTTGTCTTGTTTGCTTAGTTTCCGTCGCAGTAACAGATGATTTTGGATGACTTTATAATTTTTGCTACGGATGCTTTTCTGCAAAGGTGTAAAATATGTGAAATACAAAACGATTTACAATACCTGGAGCAAGGCGCAGCCTACTCTGTGGGTTAATAAAATTAACTTCCTGAAATAGTTTTTTAATTAAAAAATTATATAAACATTCATACCTACACCGCATTTAAGTAAGAGAGTGAAGATGACTACCTAGTTCCAGTGTCTAGTAACAAGCCTTTTCAGATCATGCTCATACTAAATGCTGCTTGAATATAAACTTCGTGTAGCAGTAGTAATCATAATGCTGTGGCATACGTTCGTCTAGAAAGCAGCTAGGATAAGAAAACTTTGGAAGCACTAGTAACATCACTTAGCCAAGCTGTACATCATGCACTCACGAGGCCCACATCTAACAAACCATCTGTATCAGTAAAAATCACAGCAATTACTAGCGTAATTGTGTTTTGACTTCGAATGCACTTTGGTGAAGTCAGACCGGCAGTACATATCTGCATTTTATTTCGTCTCAGACGAGTTACAAGATGAAATTCTGACCATTTTCTATGTTATAAATTGTGTTTCTTTATCAACCAGGATGCTGGGTCTTTCAATATTTTTGGGCCGTTAAAGTCGAAGCTTTTTGCTCTAAATTTGTGTTTCATATAACTGCAAGTTAATGAATGATGTGATTTTACCAATGTAGCTAGTTTGTTCAACGGCTCAGTCCTGTTGTTGCAGCTAGCTTCCAACTCTTTCTTATCCATGCTGCTTTCCACACAAATGCACGTGACACCCTGGTGTCTATTAGGGTTTTCTTAAATTTCTGTCTGCTAGGCAACACACTGCCTCATACCGAAAAGGAAAACGTTGACGCATTATATATGCCGCGCATCCTAAAGATACATGAGGGCCTAATGTTTTTAATTTTACTTAATTACGTGGATCAGAAGCTGCAGCCGTATAGGACAGGAGCTGAAGCATTTATCATCAAAATACGCAATTATCTGAAGCAGAAGCTCTGAGGCAGGGGGAAGGTGTGGGAACAACGAAGCACACCGGGAGAGCCCATGCAACCTATCTCGTACGTCATTGATCTGAATATTGTAAACTAGATTCGTAGTTGGCTGTGATGTGATTTTTATTTAATCGTGTGATTAGGTAATTCCGCTACTTGTCATTGTTAAGCGTCTGTAAAATGAACATGGGGAAAGTACTACATTGTCTGCGTACATCGTCACGTATAAATACCATATTAAGGTAAAACATTTTTGCACAAATTTATTAAAACCACATGGTAATTACCAACTGCCGGCAGTTACCATGTGGTTGTAAGAAATTTATGCACCGATGTTTTACCTAAATCTGAGGTTTGTAAAGTGGTATTTATACATGGTGACGTATGCAGACAATGTAGCGCTTACCCATGATTGTTTTACAGCGGCTTGACAACGCAGGTACTCTAAATTTGCTAATCGCATGATTAAACAAAAATCACATTACAGTCTACTACAAACGATGTTTAACATCTGGAGGCTGTGGATTTCTAAAAATACAAAATTTGATGTGAATATGATTGTTACAACCGAAACTACATAGCCATCTTAGTTATGTAAACCCCATCTAGGCGTTAACGGATTTTTACATTTTGTTTTGTTTTAATAAACTAGGCAAAGGGTGCCTCCTCCATTCTTGATAATCTTAGGCATTACTAAGAACAGTTTTCGTTAAATAATCTCTTATCAACAGTGAAAAAATCAGTCCCATTGATGGATGAAGATGGAGTTGCTTCTGATGTTATCTGGCATTCGCTGAAAAAAGAATTCCGCTAAGGTTAGGCTAAAAATGTTGTTTGTACTGACCTGTTAACATTGCTTAATCCATTACGATGTAATTTTTACCTCTATAAATATATCCATATTTTAAAATGTTTGCACGGTGTTTAAGCAATAGTTTCACTTCTCAGCAATTCGTATGGTAGACCTTTTAACGGATAGAATTAACTATTTTTTTTTTTTACTTTGGCACAAGTAAACTTTATCATGGGTTGTCCCCTGATTCCAATCCAATAGCTTGACTTTTTTTTAATATAATGGATGATACTGTATTACCTCACTATCACCATTCAGCACTGTGGTATGCAAAGTGAAGTCTTGTTGCACCGCTATTAGACGGTTACATAGCGTTCCGTGGACGTCCACCTCAATAGTCGCAAAGTCTCCTGGGCGACCATGCGTTGCGTGGTCTACTAGTTGCCCTAGGTCATCTAATAGAGCTTGAACTTGACGGATGTGTTTGAATTAATGTATGAACTGACAGTTACTTGCCTCTCACGAGTCAAGGTGAATATCAACTTGTGAAAATAAATTTTTCTTGTGAAAAGGACCGTTCGGTGTCAGTGTTTTGTCATCGCGGTGATAATTGCTCGTTAGGGGATGTCGCTGGCCCCATAAGCGTTCACTTCACGTAATTTAACACACGCGTGAGATGCTAGCCACAGTAATTCATAGTGTGTTGCATCAAGCCTTTGACATTTTCGCTAAAAAGCAACGAAATTTCAATTGAGACGTTGGTGGTACGTACAAATATCTCTCGCTAGGAAGTTCTGATAGCTGCCAATTGCTGGCCCTGGCTTGCAGGACTAAATCACTCTGCCGCTGTTTCAGGATCCGACCTGACGTTTAAGTGAGGCACACCGGCTGCACTGCGATGCTCACCATCGTTCTCTGGTTTGTTTTATGCATAAAGTCTCCCCGTGGATCGTCCGTTAAGTTGCTGTTTACGTTTTTCTTCCCATTATTAAATTTTGAATTAACTTCTACGGAGTTGGATTGACCCGCGGTTTCTTGCGTTCACCTTCGGTTGCACGTGTTTTTCCGCAGCCTGTGCTAACTTCAGATTAACGTCCACATTATTGATGCTCAAAGCTACTTTCTGTCTCCATTCTCATGTGATAATTGATGCATCATATTTTCACTAGTACGGGAGGGTTCATGTGTTGCGTGGGCGCTCCCAGCCTACTTCGTTGTTCCCACACCTTCCCCTGCCTCAGACCTTCTGCTTTCGATAATTGCGTGTTTTGATGATAAATGCTTCAACTGAAAATTTAGCAGTTCCTGTGCTATACGACTGCAGCTTCCGATCCACGTAATTAAGTACAATTAAAAACTGTAGGAGCTGATGGATCATTAGGAGGCGCGGTTTATGAAGTGCGTCAACGTTTTCATTTTTGGTATGGGACAGTGTGTTGCTCAGCGGACATGACTATGTTTAATTACAAGCTATAGCTAGAAAATTACTCATACGCCCCTTTCGACGTTACAGGTGTCTGTCATTCTTCCTCGTGACGAAGCCTTCCCGGAGCGGACGTGACAAGATCTCCACCACTGATCTCAGTTCACACGTTTTGTTATATATTTTACTGTACATATTATATTTTACTATACATTGCAATTTGTTATAAATTTTATTTGATTTTATTAATTTAAATAAATTTTGTTTTTAACTTTGTGTGTTTTATTTATAATTACACATTTTCACCACTGATCGTTGTGTGTCTATACCGTAACATGAAGTTTATCTGTCTGATCTAATAACGTGAACAAGAATCCGCCTTCCGAGCAGTTGTAGAGTTCATTACAAATTTATATGAACTGCATATTTTATTTCTATGTAACGTAGAATTGTTTCAACACTTATGTCTAAGTTGTATTAGTTACCTGTCAGATAAACATGATCGGCTTTAAAGGCAGTTAAGATACATTATGATCTAACTAATGAAATCAGACTTCCACAAGTTTAGTCATGTACAAATGCATCAGTCGTGCTACCTATGATTATGACTCAAACCTGGAAAAGGAAGGACCGACTAGGGTTTCCCATAATACTGTGCATGAATACACATGTAGTAATGGCGGTGTGCACATCGACATTTTCGGATGGAGTCTTATTTCGCGTACTATGACAATAGGTCAGCCTACAACACAGTTCCCGAGTCCAAGGAAACGATCTTGTTATAATCACAATTTTTCCTGCATTATTTCAGTGCGTACAGATTATTTTCAGTCGACAAAAGAGTTACTCAGAGGACACTTTCGAACCACATATAAGCGTATCTTTCACACAGGAAGCTGCGTAACTTATTGACAATGAAACAGTTTGTACCGTATTCCTGCTGTTGGCTGACTTGCATTGTTTTCCACCTGCTAAGTCTCGCTTCCATTCTACGGCTGCAAGATGACATAATTGCCATACATTTCCGACAAATTACTCTCAGTACAATGTAATTCACATGTATCTTAGAATAGTTAGTTGTTAATGCGATTTAAGTACCCATGTGGTCACAGAGATGGAATGAACATTACGTATCTTTTCTATGGGAATCTGCTGAGCGAAACGGAATTTGTTCAGTAGTGAAATTATTTGTAATCTATGTATGGTACACCAAACTTTTTACAATAATTAGAAGAGCTAAAGGTCATGAAAACTTAAGTCTTTCAGTTAACACTTATTCTTCATAAGTAAAATTAAAAATCGTTACTGGAGATTACTCGTATAATTAAAGATAACACACAGAAAAAGGAATAAATTCAGTAAGTATACATGCACTGCGTCTGTACCACATTAGAGAATATCGCTAGATGTTTAAATACTCATTCCATTAGTATGACAGTGAAACTAAATACAAATGAAACTATATTAACCCATTATTTCAGGCGTAAAAATTACGAATCTGTTGTCTTAAACCTAGATAACTTGACATCGTTAATGTTTATTTTGAAGGTAATTTAAGCTATGTTAAGAGATCTTCTATCAGTTTTGTATGTCATGAACTACTAAGAACTGCTACTATAATCCACTAGAATACGTGCCATCTTGATGTCATTGCACTTGATATGTTGCTATATTTTGTATGTTGAGGCAGTGGCCACGTAGCTACTTGTTAAAAGCTAAGTAATGTGACATACGCGTGTCCATATACTGTAGAATGTGCGCTCACATACAGGAAGATTATTGAACAAGCTAAGTGTGTCACTGATACAATGTACTTTATTCTGTGTTATAATTAAACGTTACAGATGTGGATAGTAGTGGAATATATGTGACATAGACCTTTCAGGTATGTAGTTGCTTAATACTGTACAGAAGGCGACAATGAGCTTAATCCTACTTTTGGAGTGACACGTCTGACACACAGATCACATTACAAGTGTATTGTATTGGACTGGGGACCTAGAAACGACGGAGAGGCTTCGTCCCTGCCGTAGCGCTCAGTGATTCGCAACCCCACAACAGGTTATAGCAGTCCACTCATCTCAACACTGCCCACATCGAACCCAGTGTTATTGTGCGGTTCGCCCCCGCCACCCGCCCCTCCCCCCTCCCCCCCGCGCACGCACACACACACACACACACACACACACACACGTTTTCTTTAAGGGTGGTGGTGGTAGAGAGAGAGCGAGAGATAGAGATAGAGAGAGAGAGAGAGCGAGTGGAGGAGGGGGGGGGTGGAGACTGTTTGTGCTGCAATCTGCGACACAGTGCAATTGAGGCGAAATAAAGGGAGCCAGTCCGCATTGGCCGTGGCAGACGGAAAAGTGCCTCAAGAACCATCCAGAGACTCGCCGGCACACCGGACCTCGACACTAATCCACCGGATGGATTCGTACCGGGGATCGGCACGCCTTCCTGCCTGGAAAGCAGCGCGTTACACCGCATGGCTAACTGGGCCGGCTGACATTACAATATTTTACATTTTCTGTAGAGCGTCTTAGATTTTAAAATGTGTGCTAACCACTATTTTCGTTTTGAAAGTGAGATTCAGACCAACAGCCAATGACATCATTATGGAGTGGCTGCTCATGTATCATACCCTTCAGAGCATTAACAAATATCACTTAGAACAATTAAACTTCCCGAATACATGATGTACTTCGCCTGTCATTCCTGTCAGAACACACGGGGAGCTAAATGCCGCGAGATGCCGAGGGAGCGGTGTTACCTGCTGCTGGAGTGTATGCAAACCCTGCACCTTGCCTGCAAATAGTGGTGTGGGACTCGTGTAGCTCCCAGCGGCGAGACTTTCAACCGCTTTGTGAACAAGCCAACATTCGTACAATGTACAACAGTTGTACATGCCAGGTTACCACTACATACAAATAACCACCGTGTTACAATACACGAATACATAAGTCACTGTTGCGCATCTGATTTTGCAACACTACAATATTTCAACATTCTGAAGCATGTAATCGTCTACCACTAAGAACAGTGAATTGTTGATGCAACAGAGACATAAAAATTGTGTGACTGATCGTGCAATTTTATCAGTCCTTTCATGTGACTGGATGTAACTAATTGTGTGTGGACTGATTATAGTTGAGTTGCGTGAATGTTTTTTACACCAATGCATTTGTATTACGTGTGCAATTTGTCATAAGGTCCATCTGCAGTCAAGCAATTGATATCTTATTTCTATTACTTTCACCTACAAACCTAGGCGAATATAAGGGTAACATTTCTATATTATGCAAGATTTTATAATAAATTTGTTTTCTAAAAACAAAAATTGGAACTGCTGAAATACTGAGCTTCTTGATAACAGGCGTTTGTTTTGCTCCTGGCATGTTCACAATGGCAAATGTAAGTAAACAACGTGGCTGCCACGTAACTCACTCGACCATAGGGACATAAGACGAAACTACAGCTACCTAATAAACAACTCATTAAGAATAATTAAAAAACTGAATGTAACTGAGGGACACAGCGAGAAGTTAGTTGTTTTAATAGGACGAAACATTAAAACCATGAGTGAAGTATGACAAAAACATTGATCAGAAGCTCGTATTATTTGACCTGCAGAGTGCAGCCTAAGTTTGGTATTCTTAGTAAGCAGCGCAATCCACAGAACTTGCCTTCAGCTACATTACCCCACCCACGCCTCCCAGTCATGCACTGCTCCCAAATAATAAAATTACAGCTACCTGGTTTCCACCCCCATCTCACTTCCACGCCCCATCTGACATATACTAAGATTTGAACAAACCATCCCTCCCTGTAACAGTGAAATTGATCTAAATAGCAAATATCTTCAAAAGACACATACGCAGATAACCCATTTGTCAAAACTATTTCAGGAGCACATTCACTTTCAGACAGACTAATGACCTTTTCATACATTATAGGAGTTTGGCATCAAAAATCCTCCCCAAAAGCTCTGTTCATAGCATCTCAATAAGCTAATTACTATTGCATGCTCCCGGACCAGAAGTTTTAACTGAAAGCTTTGATTACCAGGAGAATACACGTAGTTTAAGGCCCCCGCCCACTTATCAACCCAGCGACGAGAATATTAACAGAAATGGTTAGTGTTTTCTTAAATAATATCGAGTACAGTGGAACCTTACAATTTTGCATTAACTTCAGCACCAAGTCTCCTTGGTCCTCGCTCGAAACCTAAATTACCAAAGAGACCAAACTCAAATTAATAACCTCAAAAAAGCACAATAGGTGTACACTGCTACCCGCTGTATCATCTTCTCCACCCCCCCCCCCCCACCCCACTCCTCCACCCTTCAATTTACAGAGAGAATGTTAGACACTGGGATTGCACAAGCGTCCCATTCCAGCCATCTGCTCTGACCCATGACGTCATCAATGTGGCGGAAACGACCATTCTCAATGTCTCCAGCATGGCGCTTATGACGGCACAATATAAACACGACAACGAACACGAAAATACATATATATATACGACAATAATATCTCCCTCCAAAAATACAATCAAACTAACGGGACAACCGCGACAAATTAGGGGTTGTAGGGTGGGGTCAAGCTAAATATGAACACGAGACAACGCACACCACAATCCCAAACACACAAAACATTGAAAAAAAAACACGAAAAAAATTACGAAATTCATTTACACCCACAAAATCTACGCTAATCTGTCACTTCCCTTGACCTATGTAGCTCAACTGGAACTGTTGATACCACAAAGAAAACACCTACCACTACAAAAATAGGAATCTGACATCTCTTAACCTATATAGCTCAACCGGAAATATCGAAGTCACAAAACGAACACCTAAAGTAACAACTAGAATCGGATGCTTCCCTTAACCTATATAGTGAACCACAGATGGTGATACCGAAAATGATACACCTATGATAAATAAAACCAATCCCACAAGACCTCAATACCCAACGAAACATTATAACCTACGAGCTATAGACACAAAAAACAACTACTTACCACCATCAAAGTCCGGTGCTACACACTAGGTTGGCCACCCCAGTGAACCACACTAAAAAGATCCCCCAACCAGCCAAAACCTACGAAACACACCCCCACCCCCCCCACCCCCCCCACCAAAAAAAAACATCCGCCAACAACTAAAAACCATAAAATGAACGAAACCCAGTCACACATTACGACTCAAGCACAGCTGCAACAAAATAGGTCTTCTCCAACAAACCAACCCCCCCCCCCCCCCCCCACACACACACACCACCCTCGTAAATCCACAACCATTACCCACAACCGATCTGGGGCACGTTGTGCAACTTTACAGTGTGTGGAGGAAAAGTTGTTTGTAGCTACCGTAACAGGCCAAGTCGAGTTGTACAAACCGTTTGTGTGCCATTTTCTATTTCAAGTTACGTACAAGTAGGATAGACACAACAAAACATACGGTATTTTTAGCAGATACCACATTCGTGATACGTCGGGTAAGAGTTGGACCAGTCCGAGGCATATTTCCTCATCAGCCGATACAGTCTCATCTCCATGCTACGATGGGGAAACATAGAATTCAAATACAAGAGGAAGACATTCAAGACAAATGATGATTCGCATACCTCATGTGAGAATTACAGATGCGGAGCTGTGGGTGCTTCACCAGGTATACATCAGACAGTCTCCCACAACAGTCGCAGGGTCTGACACCTGCGAGGCTCGTCGGATGGTATCCCAGCTGGTCCGCACGCGACAGGCGCGTAGCACGGCCGCCTGCCAGGGCGGCCTTCTCAACACTGCTCTGGCCACTTTTCACAGAAAGCACACGCGTGACAACATAGGCGCTACATAACAGTGAGGCAGCGACGTAAATCCGCCTATGACTTGAAACCACATGCACTGTGAGATTAGTTTGTAGCACCGAGACTCACACAGCCGCGTTAGTGAACCGCTTTAGAAAGCTGGATCGCAAAATTACAGACACGCCTACACTCACGAGGAAGGACAACAAACTCCTCGGCGGCAGCACAATAAAAACAGACGCGAACGCGGCGCAACTGACGATTTACAATCGTGACAGATAGCGGGAAACGCCGTCGACTGTAGATGGCTGATGATTCGCAGCAATCCACCAATCATCGACGCAGCAGGATCAATACAAAGGGACCTAAACATGCACCAACCGACAGACCGACACTCTAGGCACGTGCAGGCGTTTTGGCCAACCGATCTAACAATTTTTCTCGTTGGGCGGTCGGTCGAGTATGACCACCCGACAGCCAAGTACACAACCAACAATGGTGTCTATGTGCGGAGAAAACAAAGTACTCGAAATGGTAAACCAGTTTGTTATTTTCTCAGTTCGTTTTCCATGTGACAAGGAGGCTCCATAATCATTAAGTGAAGCCGTCGAGACGTGTGTAGACTGCACAAGGAAATGGTCGGTCGGTCGTTTGGTATGGGTGTGGGGCTCTTTTCACGTTGACTATTATGTCGCCGGCGGCGGTCATAGCAGAACCGCTATCTTAATGTTGTGTGGCTGGCCTGACCTGACGCTGGAACATGGGCCACTGAGCGTGCGGCGGTAAACGTGTTAAGGGAGATCGGCGTTTAACAGGCAGTCGACAACAGAGTCACAAGAGATGTGACCGTATCTTGAGTTAGACGAATATGTGAGTACATGAAATACATTCGCAGTTGCGGATATGGACTACCATCAGTTGTACAATGGAATGATGACAGTGAAGATATGTGCCGTACCGGGACTGGGACACGAATTTTGCGCTTATCTCGAAATGTCGCCTTACCATTTGGCTATCCGATCACGACTCACCACCAGAGCAAAACTCTCCATGTGTCCACAATCTGTACTCGTACGTACACCGAGTATGTACATTCCTGTACATGAGAGACATTCTAGTTGAAGGTCTGCCCGGTGTCGGCGGGGAAAAAAGATATTCACACACTGTAATGTCTTAAGTAGATATGTGAATGGTAATCGGCGGTGGTCGTATGCAAGTCACGATTAATGTAGTACCTTCATTTTTTTTTAGGAAGACCACGAATATACTTGTGCCTGCACCGTGATTACCACTCACTCTAAACGCGAGTCCAGCTGAGATGTGACGCTATGGAATAAGGGTTTAGCAGTAGGTGACTGCAGCGCCCGTGTAAAACTGATCATGGCGGAGCCCACAGCTCGGTATTTCTTGTGCAAATTGCGCTTGTGGACAGCGTAACCCAGTTGCACAAATGCTGTGTCTTATACTCTCATTGAGCACACTTTCACATTTGTAAGTCCCACATATGTTCTCCCAAGAGCTACTAACTCTAGTTAGTTTCTTTAGCAGAGGAAACTTCAGAGGGGTATCGGGCTCAACAAGACAGCTATGGATGCTTACTCAGGAAAACTCAGTCTCTCGCCACGAATATTTTTGGACAAGCTGGATGCACTTATCCAGGTTGTGCTAGGGTGTTAAGTCAATTTCATTGCATTTTTCACCACAGTTTTGACGTTTGTAGAAGACATCATGCTCATACTTACGCGATTGACACTATGAGAGAGAGAGAGAGAGAGAGAGAGAGAGAGAGAGAGAGAGAGAGAGAGAGAGAGAGATAGAGAGAGAGAACAAACATATCCGGATCGGTCTAATGCTGTGGTTGGAGTCCTCTATTGTCAAGGTGACCAATAATAACTGTATAATCTTGTCGTAGGATCCCATCCCAAATATCCACAAATATTCTGAAAATTCATATTTCTGTGTAAAGCTGTAAAATGACTTCAGATGGTGATTGTAGTATCCCAAAAGATAAAGTTAGCACTCACTGAAACGAGAGCGTCCCCTAGTGCATTCGTTTTACTTCATATGTCTTAAACAAGGAACTTCATACAGGAAAGCTTAACAAACGCCGCGTAGAGCCTAGACGTCCCTTTCTCCAAAGTACTGAGTAATTTTAAATTTGCAGATATGACACCGTTCTTGTTTGTGAGCAAGTATGAAGGTCGGAACACATAACGAGCGAAAATTACACACCAATAATCTAACGAACTTCCACAAGCTACATCAAACATTTTCTATCCGTAAATCGGTCAGTAGAATCCATCACTGTATTGAAACTCGTCAAGCTAAAGGAAGACGGAACACTTGCAGAGTTCTGTTCAGTAATGGGAAATGGGGAAAAGAAAATAAGGCTCTATCGGAAAATGCGTGATAATGCATTATTTACACAGCTCTGATATAAATCGCACCCGACAGGTGTATCTTATTATCATTTTCTCAAACAGGAGACGATTTTCCTATTCTGCTTACACAGAAAACTGTCAACGTTTCAGTATTCTTCCAACGTCTTGTGCATCATTCGGCTTATGTAATAAAATTTGACTTACTAACACTCATTTATGCATGCTGTTCAGGTATGAAATTCATGAACTCTGTTCGCAAGTGTGGAGTCTTTCTGGCATTAAATGCATTAGGTATGACGATATTACCTACTGGTGACACATGAAAATTTGTGCCGGACCATAACTCGAACCTAGATTTCTCGCTTGTTATCAGGGGTCGCCTTAATCACTTTGGCTGACTGAGCACGCTTCGACGACCGACTGAAGCCTCCAAGTGTCATACAGTCTACTGACCCACCGCTCGCAACTTTTCTTCGATGTCCGCCAGAGGGTCTCAAGGAGACAAACGTATTCTGTGTTGATTAAAAATGAACATGAACAGCCACAACGGCAAGAGACTTCTTTTTTTGTATGGTTACTGGTTTCGGTCAACCTTAGACCATCTTCAGATCTGACACTGTGATTGCAGATGGCCGCTGTACTCTAGGCAGTTAGCTTTCGTGGAGTCTAGCGCCAGCTTCGTTCACAGCCACCCTTTGCTATCATAGTATCAGATCAAAAGTGGTATAAGGCAGACTGAAACTGATAACCTTCTTGCGGTTGTGACTGTTCATGTTCATTTTCAAGCAATAAAGTATGTTAGTATTACGAAAGCCACTTCGCATGTCGAGGCTTGTAAATACGTATTTTTAACAATGCCTGAATGAGCAGAAATTAGTGACGATCTGGCAGCTGTACTAAATTTGTGAAATTTATTCGCATTCGCGTTTTCTCCCGTTAGCTGCATCAGATATCCAAACTTGTTAAAGACACCTCTCGCGACAGACGAGAAAGCCATTGTAAGTCTCGGTCCAGAAGACAATTTTCATGTGTGACAAACAGGTATTATCTTCAAGGAGTTACTCTCAGAAACATCCGTCAATTACGAATATGGTGCAACACATTGTAACAATCACTACGATACAAGAAATAAATGTAAATAAAGTTTCACGGAGGTAAATTACCCTTACTCTTTCCCATCAAGCTAAAGATCGAGCAGACCTTAATGATGTACCGTTTGTCATTAAAATAACTACAGATCATTGTTTCATATAGTCCAATATCGTGAATCGCCCTTTACAACAAATAGCAATTGCTGTGTACACGATAGATGTTTCACAGTGGTATCTTACACGTGAAAAACGCTGACATACAACACAAGAATTAATAAATCATGTGCTCGCAATCATACAACACAAGAAATTATCGAAGGAAATCATGCTTTAAACATAATTTTACACGAGCAGAGCATCAATAAAGATATTTTACTCGTGTCAGGTAGCCTACGCTATAGGAATGAAAGCAGAGAGCGGTCTTGAATAGGGTTTTTTAAGTACATCACATAATTCGTCACCATATTGTCTAGAAAACGGAATTTGCTACTAGTTACTAATTGGAATGAGTAATAAAATTCGTAACATATAAATGTCGATCTCAGGTAAGCATAAAATAAGATATATTTACATAGTTCAGCGTAAAGAATAACATGGTCTATTCGTGTCTTCTCTCCTTCGTTTAGAGGTCATTGTCCCTTTCAGTCCACAAGGCCAACCTCATTAGTTTTCAACTTGCATATGCTTTGATCACTCGCACTGGTCTACGAAATTAATCTTCCAGCACTCATCGCGTTTCCTACGTGAGATAACGAGGACTGTCCCCTGCATTAACTTCATTGCTCGTGTCGGTGAATTATCAACTGTTGGCTGGAATTACAGCGTCGGCAGCACGTTCCACAGGCAGACGGATCCGTTTAGGGCAGTGCTTGTGAGCAGTCTTGGGGCATCCGCAATTGTCTGTGGATTTCCCCAATAGCTATAGCTCGGGTTCAGAGTCGCCTACTGGTGACAAATTCTAGACTCTCACGACGACTGCAGGACGCTGCCTCTTACATTAGTTTATTTGCATATCTGCGGGTGCTGCACCGATCGTAAGCAGTATCAGTGTCCTGAGGCAAGGCAACTCGTTCCCCCGCC
Source organism: Schistocerca gregaria (assembly GCF_023897955.1). Lineage (NCBI taxonomy): Eukaryota > Metazoa > Arthropoda > Insecta > Orthoptera > Acrididae > Schistocerca > Schistocerca gregaria. The sequence goes on from NC_064920.1 coordinate 103,483,203, forward strand.
GTCGCGCTGTCTGCCTTTGGTTTCTCTACTGTGGGTCAGCACGTGCCGCCTAACAGCCTCGACATCGGGGCTGCCGTCTCCGCAACCAGGTAGGCCAGTCTCGCCACTACACGCATTGTCCTTCAAGGTGACCGCACTCTGCCACTCAGTTACTCAGCACTCTGCTTGTAAATTAATCTTTGTGGCTCCGCGACTCCTCGAGATTACATGTTTTCTCAACACTGTTTGGTGTTTTGGAAACAGACTCCCAGCACCTATTGCTCTGAGACTCCTCAAATATGTACTGCGAACATGTCCTCAAATATCCAGTTATTATGTGATACCTCACAGTGCAATCGATTCTAAAAGTACTTCATTGATTTCCAAAGACATGTGGCACCAAGTGCCAACGCCCAAATGACGCAATTCCCGTAAACAGCGGACCGGTGGTTGGCGAACTCAGAGCTTGCACCTGATAGGCTCCTTCTACGACCATCAGAAATAAAGGTTGTCGACAGGTAACCCCTGCAATGTCTGTTGATAACGACACCTAGCTATAATGCCTGATGAGTGTCTTTGATAATTCATTATGAAGAAATGAGTGCGAGTAATAGGTACCGAATCCCCTGGAAAATGTTAATTCTAAGGCTGACTAACATTCTTGATTTGAGTGTTGCCAAATAAGAGTCACTGTACAGTATCTCGATGCGCTGCAGAGCAATCAGGCGTGTGCCCGCGTTTGAAATGAAAACGAGTAAACCGTCATCCGAGTTCAGATATTACAGTGCTTGAATAGCTTCTGGAACATGTGTTTATACGTTCCTCAAAACTTTTGTTCTATCTGGTACCGACGTGTTCTGTTCAGTTTTCCTGGTGCTGTCCCTGAACAGTATTCACGCCGCGCCTCCATGCAGCAACTGGAAACCAAAGCCAGTTATGTGGGAATCTGAGGAAGCACTCGACACTTATCCATAGTTGAGCACAACGTTATTGCGTCACGCTGTTTGGCTGTGTAGTACTTACGAAAATCTCTCATAGTATGTGTGTTACTAAGTTGTAGGTACTGAGAGAACTATGTAAAGTGATTTACATTATGCTGTTAGTTTCCCGATCAAGATGTCTGCTTTGGAACAACTCTCTATACAGCTAATACTTGTGTAACAGGAACCTTAAAACTATGCATTTGATGGCTTTTATTTTACTATGTAACATTTGGAGTTAGGATATTTGTTGAGAATTTTAAAAGTATAATAAATTCCTGAAACATTCTTCTGCCTCTAGAGACTGCCAAGGAGAGGCCAGCCTATGTAACGTTTGATACAGTAGTTTGGAAAGGAGGGGTGGGGGGATGGAAGTGTCGCATTCCACAGTAATTCCTAGGTAATCAGAAAACGTTTTCGAGAGCCATGACGTAGAATCATTTTACAGGTGGCACAATATACACAAAAAAGTTTTGAATTGCTTGGTTTCCGAGAGTTCCGGAACTTGTACAGAAAATAGGAATAGAGATCAATATAAACTTCTTTTACGTCATTTTTATTGCTCACGAAAACCACACATTGCATGTTGTACCACCACAAAGCAAGACCTTCAGATGTGGTGGTCCAGACTGCTGCACACTCCGGTACCTCTAATACCCAGAAGCACGTCCTCTTTCAATGATTCATCCGTGTATTCGTCGCGGCATACTATCAACACGTTCATTAAGGTACTGTTGGTCCAGATTGTCCCAATCCTCAACGGCGGTTCAGCGTAGATCAATCAGCGTAGTTGGTGGGTCACGTCGTCGATAAACAGCCCTTTTCAATCTACCCCTCACTTGTTCGATAGGGTTCATGACTGGAGGATATGCTGGCCACACTAGTCGAGCGATGTCGTTATCCTGAAGGAAGACATTCACTAGATGCGCACGATGGGAGCGCGAATTGGCGTCCATGAAGAGGAATGCCCCGCCAATATGCTGCCGATACGGTTGCACTATCGGTAGGAGGATGGCATTCACGTGTCTTACAGCCATTATGGCGTCTTCCATGACCACCAGCAGCGTACGTCAGCCGTACATAATGCCACCCCAAAACAGCGGGGAACCTCAACCTTCCTGCACTCCCTGGACAGTGTGTGTAAGGCGTTCAGTCTGACCGGGTTGCCTCCAAACACGTCTCAGACGATTGTTTGTTGAATGCATATGCGACACTCATCGCTGAACAGAACATGATGCCAAACCTGAGCAGTGCGTTCGGCTTGTTGTTGAGCCCATCTGTACAACGCTGCTTGGTGTCCTAGTTGCAAAGATGGACCTCACCATGGACGCTGGAAGGAAGTCGCGAATCATGCAGTCTATTGCGCACAGTTTGAGCCGTAACACGACGTCCTGTGGCTGCAGGAAAAGCATTATTCAACATGGTGGCGTTGCTGTCAGGGTTCCTCCGAGCTATATCCGTAGGGAGCTGTCATCCACTGCAGTAGTAACTGTCATCGACAGTTCCTGTCTCTCTGTATCTCCTCCATGTCCGAACAACATCGCTTCCGTTCACTCCGAGATGCCTAGACACTTCCCTTCTTGAGAGACCTTCTGGCACAAAGTAACAACGCGGGCGCGTTCCAACCACGGTATTGACTGTCTAGGCATGGTTGAATTACAGACAACACGAGCCGTGTACATTCTTCGAGAGTTCTGGGAACCGGGGTGACGTAAAAATATATTTGTTGTGCGTTGTTAAGGCGATCGAAAATAAGTGAATTTTATTTCAAGATACCAGTTGTATGACCTAATATTTTGCGAGAAACTAAGGAATTAAGTCATATCTATCCGCCTCAAACGTACATCAGAAAATATTCTGTTTACTGGTGTGCAAATGTGTGTGAAATTTTATGGGACTTAACTGCTAAGGTTATCAGTCCCTTAGCTTACACACTAGTTGACCTAAATTACCCTAAGGACACACACACACACACACACACACACACACACACACACACACACACACACACACACACACACACACACACGTCCTAGGGAATACTCGAACCTCCACCGGGACCAGCTCATGGTCCATGATTGCAGCGTCTTAGACCGCTCGGCTAATTCCGCGCGGCTTTACTGGTGTTCTGGCCAAGAGGGTATGGTGGTACAGACAGGCCAGATAAGGTGGAATAGTGAGCGAAACACAACTCCGTTAAAAAGTATGGAGGCTTAAAAGAAGAAAACGCGGTATCATCCTTGCTTTGAGATCCAAGTCAACTTCTCTGTGCTTCGGTTCTAGTCACTTTCTTGCTATGTGTTTAACTGTCTGGGAAGAAAATGAAAGTCTTTTTAAAATTTGTGCCAATATATTGGTTAAAATGTTTTTTTTTCTGAAATGTAAAAAATGTGGTAAACGTGCATGTGTGACAGCTACGTGATATTGATTTCTGTCGTTGAATTAAGGACATTGATAGCGTGTGCAGGGCTGGGCCCCTGCGTCGTCAGCTACATCCGTTACCGACCCATCGACTACGCTCTGCGGGTTGCCGGCCCTAGGTTCGCAGGCGCTTCCCCTAAAGACTACACGCGTTTCGCTAGCAAATCGTGTGTTTGGAATCGGTGCTCATTACAAGCATTCTGTTTGCTGGCTTAACGCTGTCAGTTGCCACAAGAAGCCACCATCATGGTCATTAACACTGTCACCGTCCGTAGACGGAGATGCTGTCTGAGTCTAGCTTGCGTATGCTGGCCACGTGCACACCAAGAGGCCGTGCATTGACCTCCGCCGCGGCGCTATCTCCAGCAGTCGTTTCCATTCGCAGCTTCGCTCCAGGCCACTCTCGCCAGCCCCCTACGGCGTCTCATATCTGGGATCTCCTATGGAGTTTGAACCATATCGAATCGAATGCTAAGCCGCCAAGCAGCTACCATACGTTTTACGTGGGATTCACAAGGAGAAGACGGAAGTGCCATAACCTGAACTCCCAGTAACTTCGTTCAGTGGGAGCAGTCAAAATAAGCGAACACGTACCTGGGCTTACCAGTAGGTTACTTACTGTTTCCGAGAAAGCCATGGTCGAAGTTTTGGGGGAATTAAGGACATGAGTTGTGAACACAGGGCTGGCTCCCTGGATTGACCATCGCGGCCTTTGGTGAATAACTAGTTCAGCCCAAGCTTTGACACAGTGGCTAGTATCGCCGCTTCACACTTTTGCGTCCCATGTTCGAAACCCCATCATTATTTTTCTTTTATAAGTTATCTACCGATCTCCGTGAAAGATTACTGCTCGAATGCTTTCCAGTGTATGTTGAAACAAAGTTCTTATTAGTCTAATGGAACATCTGGTGTCTGAATTTAAAATAAATGAATGAATGAAAAAAATATTTGAGACTGTTTTCGGTGAAATTCCTGTAGCATAATGATTGCAATCGGCAGTTTCCTAAAAGTGGTCCGTTTTGTGTGGTTTGCCGCTCAATTATTACCAACGTGTGAGATCTTCAGCAATGTTAACGATTTTTCCTTCCCGATCGAGTTTCATGCGAGGAAATGTCGCTATGGAATACCTGCCATTGCGGGACGCTCGTGGTGTTCGGAATTTCCATGTTACAAATGTTTCTACCATCGGTATCAACCATAAGTATGCACCAAATCTTCCTGCAGAAAAAAACATGACACTGAAACATAATAACAATTAAGAATATGTGCAATTTAAAAAAGATAAACAATGAAAATGCCATGCACATGTATAATAAATGTATGACACTTATATGTATGGATTTTACAGTAAATATAACGTTCTTGTATGCTTTAACTTTATAAACATTATTTGTGTACTGAAGTTCTACGGACGTGGGCAAATAAATTAAAAATAAAATAAATACATTAACCGGATTTCGAATATGGCCCGTTACGCCAGCCACCGTGTCACCAGTTGGACTGAGCTAACAGCGCGCAGTGAGGCTTCTAATTTACGTCGAAAAATTTGATTGCCTTTTTGTCAGGAACGGTCGAGTATCTACGGATAAGCCGAGACATGTGTTCGTTTTATTTTGGCTCCTCTTTCACTCAGATGTTTCTGGGAATTCGAATTATGACACTTAGCATGTTTTCGTCAGTGCTGCTGTGCTAAGTATCGTCTCGGCAAATGAGAGCGTAGAAGTCAGTGAACCATCGCTAGCAAAGTCGGCTGTACAACTTGGGTGAGTGCTAGGAAATCTCTCTAGACCTGCCGTGTGGCGGTACTCGGTCTGCAATCATTGATATTGGCGACACGCGGGTCTGACGTATACTACCGAACCGCGGTCGATTTAAAGGCTACCACCTAGCAACTGTGGTGTCTGGCGGTGACACCACACATGGTACCATACCGAGAAGTGTTTTTGTAAAACAAAGCAATTTTCTTTCACATTTAATTTTTGACGGAAAAATATGCGTGTTGGAAAACGGCTTTCATCCAGACAGCCAGGTGCGTATACTTTTTATGACTTTCACTCCTACTGTGGTGAAGTATTACAGCGACAAGAATAAATAAACGAAACACTTTTTGCTACTTTTTCAGCTTTATATTTCTTAAGAAATTAGTATTTTTGCGGTGAAAATAGGACACATGTAATCTATGGCAGAGATTGGCCATGAGTCATCAAAATCCGTTGGCGTGTGTTATTCGATCACAATATTATTGTTGCGTTTGGGAGTGAGAGCGCTGCAGTCGCCTTATCTTTACTTTTTATCGACGATGACAATGGTGTATTGTCCACGTCGCGAGAGAAAAAAGGAAAGTAGTAAAATGCGATAAAAGTGCGGACTTGACAGCGCCAACTATATAAGCTAATGAGAGTGTTTAAAAAGGACGTGACAGTAGTTTTAACACGATAGAAAAAAGGAAATTTAGATAATCCCGGCAGGAAGTCGCACAAGATGGTCTAAAGGCACAAAAACGTGCACGGGGAAGAAAGTAACCTGCAATCCCACGTGGGGGACAAAGTCTCTCTCTCTCTCTCTCTCTCTCTCTCTCTCTCTCTCTCTCTCTCTCTCTTTCTGAAGATACTTTGGTAGTGGCTGTCTCGTCATCCACAAGCATCTAGGGTAGTGAGGTAGGTAAGCAGAAAACGTGGCACAGGTCGGTCAGCAGGTAGCACTCAACAACATCAATTGGCTACCGCAACTGCAGTGAGAATTATGCTCCCGACGCAGGAACACGTGTGGCCAATGCGTAGTCGACTCAACACGATTATATCTTTCCGAGATGCCTGGAAAGAGATATGCCCTTAATAACTCTTAACTTGTTATGAATCGCAGTAGCCCGCCATTCCGATTTCCGGAGCCTCGAAATATTCCGTCAACGTTGTAATCGTTCAGTTAGAGCCCAGTATTCCGACGTAGAGTTGATCTTCTGTAGTTGCATCTTTGGCTAGGCGGTCGGCGAGTTCATTTCATGGAACGCCTTCGTGGCTGGTGTCCAGATGAGTGGTTGTTGGCTTTCCAGAGCTGTAGACGTCTGGCAGTAGGTCCTTGATATTGGAGACGAAAAGGTTTTTTGGCAACACAGGGATAAGCCTTTTAAATAACTCAAGGAATCGCTCCATATCAAAGTTCGTCGCTGCCAGTGATTTGAAATACCGCAAAGCCTGAGATACGACAAGCAACCCTGCAGTTCATACACTGCAGCCACTCTTCAGAGACTGCCTCCGAAGTCCCCTTGCATGTTGAAAACCATAACAAATCATGTCTGACTTTCGGTCCATTCACATAGACGGATCCCGTATTAGAATAATCATGGACTATTAAGCGAGATATGTGTAGGAGGAGGGGAAGGTGAGCGTCCTTCTTGGGGGTGCCAAAGAGGTCCATTCTCACCACAGAACAGGGTACAAACCACGGGGTTTGTCGAGAGGGAGCCCTAGGAACACTAATGGAGGCTGTTGGTGGTCCTTCAGTAGAATATCGAGCCGAATCTCAGCTTGTTTACCCTCTTTTGGCCGATGAGGAAACAGTCTTAATGATGAGATTTTTACTCTGCAGCGGAGTGTGCGCTGATATGAAACTTCCTCGCAGATTAAAACTGTGTGCCGGAGCGAGACTCGAACTCGAGTTGTGACTGCGTAACTAGCCAGAAGCTGCTGTGCCGTCTAACCCGCAGTGGTGGGTCCCGGCTTCGGCTGTCAGCAGGGCCCGTGCAGAAGGCCGCCGTTGCCAGCCGCACGCCGGCCTGGTGAACAGCGTCCAGCAGGCACAGTGTGGACGGTGCCGCCGACCCGTAGGCAACACTGCAATAGTCCAAGCGGAACAGCATCAGCACTTTGTAAAACCTGAAAAGAACTACGCAGTCCACGGCCACGAGTTAGTAAGGAGTGGAGAGCATTTAGTTTCTTCACATAAGGTGCCTTGAGCCGTCGCTCGTGTGCCATCCAAGTTGGCTTGTTGTCAAACAAAATACTTGAGAATTTAAAAGTTTCAACAAAATCAAGTAACTTGTCAATGAGATAAATATCTGGGTGCGCATTCACAGTCTGGCGTCAGCAAAAACGCAATGTCTGTTCAGTTGGATCAGAGGACCCAGTCCATTCCGTATAGGAACGGGTCACTCATTTAAGGAACCACTGGCAGCTTGCATACTGCCTTTTTGTCAACCTAGGGCCATGGCTTCTTGGGGTTTGCGCCACACGCGAACGCTACCACCAGCTCTCACCATCTGAAATGGGGACTCATTTGACCAGGCCACGGTTTTCCAACAGTCTAAGGTCCAACCGATTGGGTCTCGAGTCCATAAGAAGCGGTGCAAGCCACGTCGTGCTGTTAGCAAGGGCACTCGCGTCCTTGATCTGCTCCCGTAGCATAGTAAAGCCAAATACGCCGCAAAGTCCTTACGGAGACGTTTGGCCTATGTCTCACTTTGATTTTTGGGCTTATTTCACGTAGTGTTACTTGTCTGCTGCCAATGCTGACTAAGCAAACGCCGCTGTCAGTCGTAGAATAAAGGCCGTAGGGCTCTGTATTGTCCGTGGTGAGAAGTAATGCCTGAAATATGTGGTATTCTCGGCACAGTCTTGACATTGTGGAACTCCGAATACTGAATTGCCTAATTTCCGAAATAAAATGTCACCCGCGTCTGGCTCCAAGTACCATTCCATGTTCAAAGGACATTATTTCCCGCCATGGGACTTTATTCACATTGGAAATAGTTTAAAATTAATCACCCGAGTACAAACGACATTTTCGCCAATGCGCTCCTTTTTATACCTTGTGTACACGATTCTATAGCAGTCTGTATACGTGCATATCGCTACAAATGACTTGTCATCTCTGTAAAGAACATACCATGACACGGAAATGCAACAAACCGCTCAACATCTGCAAACCACATGCCGTTTCAAAAAATCTTCCAACACGAGATGCACTCATATACAATAAATAGTCTTTTAATGGCCATGTAAACGTTGGAAAAAATGTTCAAATGTGTGTGAAATCTTATGGGACTAAACTGCTAAGGCCATCAGTCCCTAATCTTACACACTACGTAACCTTAATTTATCCTAAGGACGAACACAAACACACCCATCCCCGAGGGAGGACTAACCCCCGCCGGGACCAGCCGCACAGTCCATGACTGCGGCGCTTCAGACCCCTCGGCTAACCCCGCGTGGCAAACGTTGGCAAACAGCAATTAAAATTACTGGAAAAAATAACGGAATGGAAAAATGCTTCTCTTCCACTCTCTCACTCTACGCACCGTTCCTCCTTTCATTTCACCTCTTCAAACTCATATTTTTCTTCTTCGTCTCATTACGAACTCTCTCCATTCCCCTGCGTTCACTGCTCACTCATGTTTGTCCCCACCACTCTCCCAAGCAATATACCATTTTGATCAACTGCGTCACTATTCAGCTTCATTACACACTGAATAAATATATAACATCATTCAACGACCTGATACAATGCATGACGAATCGCAACGGAAGATATGGTAGATAGTTACTGAATGTTCCATTTGCACGTGCTACCTCACTGCGTCAAGAGAGTACAGTACCCAGAGGTTCACTGCTTCCGTGAGCCCAAGTCCCGAACGGCGAGTGGCAGCCGCAGCCGTGAAAATATTTTTCGTCTTTATGAAGAAATAAACTGATAGCTATTAAAACTCACACTGCAAAATATTCGCAGATGGATTTTTTTAAAAATTAGTGGTTTTGTGCATTTTTACTAGTTTTAATCGTGTGTATCTTGTACTCTGTGTGAGGATATGTAAGTCCCGTTTGCTGCCACATTGTAAAATGTATTTTAACTTATGTCTCATCCCGGTACTTGGGAAAGGTGCCATATTATCTATGGAGAAAGACGAATAGTCGTAATACATTTTTTACGTTTATTTGCTGACGATACCTAGAAATTACGAAACAGCGATAGACAGAGGCCAGTGGAGTAAAGCAAGTATCCAGTTAGCAAAAGAGTACCGAACACTCGGGGCATGAACAATTTTCGAGCTTCTCAGTAGCATGGGATTCCATATCATATATATTTAATAACTGTGCTGTAAAACAGTATACATCAGCCACACGACGGTCTGTAATTGCGATACAAACCTGAGCATTTACAAGAGTGGTACTGAATAGTATTTCATAGGCTATTTTGCTGTACCACTTCACTGACTTCCTCCAGCATGAGCCATCTGTCTTCTTTAGATCTGAAAGATCAATGAAGGGGTTGGCTGCATTGAAATCCACAATCGCGTTTGGTTTTATCACTTTACCTCTCCTTGTATTCACTGCCACAAGTTCAAGCTTGTGTTGGGTTGCAAAGAACTGACGTCCCTCTGGTCACGCCACTTTCTAACAACTACCATTGAGTTGCTTTCCTGTGAGTAGTATTCGGATTTCCCCTTTTCTTTGCGCGGAGATGAATGAGTCTGCTTTTTATAGAAGAATGTGCGCCAATTTCACAGAAGTGTATTAGTTATCTACAAAGAGTGTCCTTCCAGAATTCAAAAGTGAAATTATTAACTCTAAAACAGTTGCTGTTGTTACGTCTATTAATTGTTTTTCCACTATACACTTTAACATTCCAAGTATATCCACCTACAGCACACTCTTTGTATAATTTCACTCCCTATTTAAAACATTTTCCAGGAATGTACTAACGGAATCGTAACCTTCCACGAAATACAACCATTGTTTGATCGATACAAGCAGCTTCACCTGAAATGAAAGGTTCCGGGAGATTTGTGTACAGATGATTCATAAGCTTTCTAATTTTGAACACCATGTGATGTTCATCTATGTTTTCGCTAGAATGAAATTTTCACTCTACATCGGTGTGTGCGCTGATATGAAACTTCCTGGCAGATTAAAACTGTGTGCCGGACCGAGGCTCGAACTCGGGACTTTTGCCTTACGCGGGCAACTGCTCTACCAACTGAGCTACACAAGCACGACTCACGCCCCGTCCTCACAGCTTTACTTCTGCCTGTACCTCGTCTCCTACCTTCCAAACTTAACAGAAGCTCTCCTGCGAACCTTGCAGAACTAGCACTCCTGAAAGAAAGGATATTGCGGAGACATGGCTTAGCCACGGCCTGGGGGATGTTCCTAGAATGAAATTTTCACTCTACAGCGGAGTGTGTGCTGATATGAAACTTCCTGGCAGATTAAAACTGTATGTTTTCGCTGTCGCAAAACATGTATGCAAGTGAGGAACAAATCAGACATACTTCGGGACATAATAGAAGACACCTGGTTTTTGTAAAGCGGATCCCGGCACAAATAACCCTCCATTCTTGGCTTATGATCAAGCCCTATCCACCACATAAGTCCCATAAATTTCCTGAACTCATCAACGCTGATACCACACCACAAAGTCAGTCTGGACGAAGGTGATAATGTTTCTCCAGCTGCTCCACTAACAATCTTTTGCTCAGCATAATTATTTGTTTAAACCACTATGAAATTGCACATTTCTCCATTAAGAAAAAAATTTATACGTCAATGGGACGAATAGTTGCAGACAGAGTGTCTAAAAGTGCATTGCTTACTCCAAAGTTAACAGAAAAAACTAAATTGTTTACGCTACCCTCTAAATCAGACCACTTTATTCGTGAAGTAGGGAGCCCATCCGCACAAGATATCTGTTTCTTCAGAGCAATTACTTCATCTTCACTACCACTCTAGCTCAAGGAGTGAGCACAGTAATCTGGGTTGGAATCACTACCACTTGCAAACAGTGATTCATTAGATAAATTCGTTTCCTCCAACCGTTCTCGAATTCTCTCGTCTTGTAAAGCCAGTTTTCACCGAACATCCACAAAATCCTACTGAAAACAAGACTACACAACGGCACATATGTAAACAAAGTGTCAGCGACAGCAAGGAACACGTACTCAGGCTACATGGTAAACAGGTAACAACTGCCTGTCATCCATTGCTGCCACTACAAAAGCAACATCACAATACTTTTACCTCTGGCCGATATAATGTGACCACCATTCGATTTCAACGCAGTTGTGATCGTATATGCACCACAGGCAAAACACGAACGCTCGCGTGATGGAATACGATGCACATGGTGAAAACGGAAAACCGAAGTGCATTAAATATAATGTAACCGGCGGTGAAAGTGTTAGCGTAAGGCTGGTGCGCGAATGAAATTCGTTTCTCTTCTTCTTTATTGTTACAGGCTTATACATAGTTATACACTATCACAGCAACGCACAGGACGAAATAATAACACTAGAACATCTTACATTAAATAATGCATATCCAGTTTGTATCGTATGATTCAAAATCAATATGTTGTTTCGGCTACTGTGGGAGTCAGCACCGACTCATACTAGGAAGGAGAGAAGTTGCTATGGGATCCCAAATAATGTGTATATAACACTTGTATATTAAAAGAACACTTTATTTCTAAAATATGAAAGAAATGTAGCTTAACTTCTCGTTCTGAGGTGGATCCTGTGCACTTACACTTACACACTATGACTACTCACGGAAAGCCTTCCTATTACTCAGTACTGATGCTCTTGAAGGCTGCGACCGAGCTGGACCCGACCAGCGATGGGCGGCTGGTTAAGTCAGCGCTGACAGGGGCCACTGCGCTTTTCTCTTCCTGGGGGTGTGTTGCTGCCCGCTCTTTCCAGTGGCCCGCGGGCCTGCGCTGGTGGGTGTGCGGCCGATGCTTTAGGATTGCACAGAAAATAGCTTTTGAATTTCACTACAGGACGACTAGATCATGTGTAATTTCATTTCGGTGATAGGGGAGCTCTGGGACCTCCCTTTCCCCACGTCTTTGTCTCACATATTCGTGAAACTCGTCTGTTTATTCCAGTAAGTGAGGAGAGACTTTGTAACTTCTTTTACAGGATAGTTCTAATCTAACCTAACCACCTTGATCTTCCCAAAACTAATGAGATATATCGTGTAGTTACCGAGCTGTTGGCTGATGTTGTCGGACAACTGCTAGCAATGACGTCTGGCGACCATTATAAGTGCCACTGTCAACGCATCGTTCGTCTCCGGCTAAAATGTACAGACATAACAATTTACGTCTTGAGTATTCCTTGAAGCCTTACTACTGTCTACGTTTTCGGCTTATCCGTTATAGTAGTCAAGGTGTACGGTTTTCGCTGTTTCCATTTTGTAGTTCTTGAGACATAGGTGAATGGGAGTGTTGCAGAAACACAAAGCCGAGACGACTGTTTGACAGCTGAGTTTGTGGTGTTGATTAACGCCAGTGGGGTGTAGAATTCCGACTCAGGCTGTGCGCCCCTCAGGCAGGCAGTGCGTGGGTGGGACGTCGGCGCCTGCTGCTACTGGTCGGCCGCACGGCCAATGGCGGCGCCCTCCGTTTGACGTCACAGCCGGCCACGCGGCGACCTGGCTCTCTCCAGCGCTGCCCTGTAGCCGCGTAGCTGTCCCAGTGGTCTGCAAAAGGCTGCTTTGTGCAAGGGAGAGAGGGAATACGCTTCGTACACCTTGGCGGAAGTTCCCGAAGGTGACCGATGTAATTACAGCTGACTGCGCACTTTCCCACGGCCACGCGGATGCCACTCACTCGCTCTCACTCGCCCATAGGCTACGAATTTGCGTTGTGCACATGCGTGATGTCCTTCTATACCACCAGAGTAGGGAAACTTTATTGGAATGATGAATAACAAACATAGATAAAAACTATTTTTCTTTATTCGCGAATAACACATAAAATATTTATTCGGTCCGTTATTCATTTACACAATAAAAACAGTTATTCGTCATCTGTGAGCAATTAGCCTTACAAATAACTGATAAATGTGAAATATAGTGACGTGTATTGCTCAAATTCTTTGTCATTTGTTGAACTAACGAACTATCTATCGCTTTTAAATTACTTTTCAGAACAACTATTCTTCCAAACATCTCATCAGAAATCTTATTTGGTTTTCGCCGATTTACTATTGTCACTTACTAAAGGAGGTACGTTCAGCACATGTAAGAAGAATACTGGTGAGTTACATCTCCTGAAATCGTCTTCATCTCAGGGTAAAGACTGAAGACTTTTCAATCAATCATTTGCAGCATTAATTTAGATATCATTAGTTGTACTGTAGTCTTTGGCAAATAAGTCTACTGTGTTACCACGTCAACTTCAGGTCCCAGATAACGATGGAAATAAATTTTGTTTTTACACCATAACATCATTAGAAACTCGTGACTCTGTCTTCGACATTTCTTTGGCTATTATAATTACGTCATCCTTGCGGCCGCAATACTTGTGAACTACTTGTTTTTAAAACGTCGGTAAAGTATTGGCGCAATAATTTCACTTGGTGTAGAAAGGTGAAAAACTTCTTCCAATCATCTCTTGACACTTTCTCGATTAAAAATTGTCAATGTACTACAATATTACGAACACGTTTTATGTACTCAAACCCAGAGTCTCTTCTGAAATTTTTCAACATCAACGCTTTACGTAACTGCATAGATGCGTATAAGTTTGGAAATCTGTTCAATCCTCTGACTCAAAACTTGCTCAGAGTTAAACCTAAAACACTTTCGGATGACTCTGAATGTACAGCACCACTCCAAAAATGTTAAGAAGACTTTAGATTCGAGGTCTGTCGATGTCAGCAACCACTGAGTTGTTATTTTGTTCACTCACATTGCAACGCTACGAATACGAATTATGCAATTAGGCTATAACAAAGAAAATTCCACAACCGATTGCATAAGCAACATTGGTACAATGGAGGAAAGTGTCGCAGCAGATTAAGAGTTTTTGCTGGCTGCATTCTCCGTGTTGGTTACTTAGGCAGGGCAGTTCCATTGTTACCAGCAGGGGACAGGGGAGGGGAAGAACTTGCAGGTGCAGAGCATTTTTGTGTTGCATTTGCTACACTGTAAAGCAAGTAATGCTGTGTTCGACCTTAAGGTTGCTTTGGGCACTGCAACGCTTCTGTAGGCATCATGTATGTCCTTGCCTACCTCCAACCTTTGAATCGACTTATAAAGCCAGCTAAATGGGGACCTACAGCTCAACATGCTCTCCAAAACACAGTGGTACTCAAATTGACGTTTCTCCCTTTGTTAGAGGTGAATGAAACGACAAGCAACAGGCAAAAAATCTTAGGACCAACATAGAGTCGTACCCCAAAACCTTAACTTTGTTATCTAGAACAAATCCTTCTTTTTTTAATGGAGCTGTATGGTTCGAGAGACGTTTTAAAGTTTCAAACATTTTTTGACGCTTATATGCACACTGAGGCAAGCAATGAAAATTTATACCAAGTTCATGATTCGAACCCAGGTATCTTTCTCACTAGGTAGACGCATTAACCACTAGGCCACTCTGACAAAGTGGCTTTGCGTAATCGCATGCACTACTCTCCTAGTAATAGTTGCTTCGGTGTTTGTATATGCATCATAGAAGTTTGAAGGTTGAACATTTCTGTGGAACCACAGAATGCTGTTTGACATTCTGCTAACAACGTAATATCAATTCCATTTCTCAACAATCGATTCAAGGTTTCCACAATCCGCATGAAATTATTAATTAATATGTAATAATAATTGCACAAACACAGAAAGAGATCCAGTTGATTTGTGGTCTGTAGCACTGCAAAGTTCTGGATTCCCTCTGTCAGGTGCTAATCACTTGCACAAAGTAGTTTACCTGCATTTCTGCAAAAAGACACTTGCCTATGCTAAACGTTAGACCTGCATATCGCTGCCTGCTGAAAACGTCTTCCAAACATTTCATATGCTCTAGAATATTCTTCTACAATACTGCGATATCGTCCACGTACACCATGCAAGTTTCAGCTTTCAACCACATATAACACATTCTGATAACCTCCGGAATGTGGCTGTCATGTTTTTCAGCCCAAACCGAATTTGTTTGTACTGTTAATGTTTCCGTGGAACCGTGAAAGCCGTCTTCGTTGTTTCTTCTGGGACCACTTACAGCTGGCAATACCCACTACTCAGATTCATTCTGGCATTATGTTTGTCGAGAAAACCTAGCTCAAGAACTGCTGAATACCGTAAATCCATGTATGGCAATACACCCACTACTCTTGAAAATCTCCAGTTCCGATACTGAAACTGAGCAGTGCCGTACCCAAGGACTCGTCTTTGCTAACAGCCACTTCATGCAGTTTGTCAGGTGAGGACTTGAGTCTGCTCCAGTCTACAACGTCCAGATTGACGACTGAATCTGTGCACCTGTGTCAACCAGAAATTATTTACGTTCCATTTCTTTTACACAGCCTGATGAGAAGCATTCAATCAGTGTATATTTTTCTGCGGTGTTACATTCTATTGGAAATGCCTTCCAGTGGTTGAAGCACTCTTGTTTGTATCTAAATCCTGCTTCTGCGGAAGTTGTTTTCCATTTCTATGCTTCCCACAGTCTTGTAATCCAAATGCATTCTAGCAGCACTGTTGATCTCCTCTAACTGCATCATGACCCTAAGAGCCACCATTAAATCCCCAGGATTATCCATCCTTGCCCTCTGTGACATTTCTATGGAGATACCATGTAGAAAGCGTTCAAGACCTATTCTCACCTTCCTGCAGCAAGACTCTATCCACTTCCACATTCTACCACAGTATCATCTGGTGTGTCAGTGCATTGTCCTCCAGAATCTACCTGAAAATATTTCTACCGATTTGTTTCATTTATGAGAACTGAGGCCATCTGTAGGGAACGAAGCAGGTAATGTGGGGTCAGCGCGGCGCAGCTTCGATGTATCCCATCCTATCCCGGCACGTCTGGAGGCCATCGAGGGGCAGCAGTGGATGCCTGCGGGATCTGGACAAAGATCTATCTCGAAAGTAGCGGCAGGGAGTGTTCAATTGACTGGAATTCATGGAATATCGATGCATGCTCCTGCCGCTCCAGTCAGCCGGACGCAGTGCTGGCGAGGGTGCGGCAATAAATACTTGCACGGTGGGTGGGAAATAATGGGACGGCAGCGCGCGTCCCGGCGTGGAACACTCGCCGCCGCCAGACAGACGTCATGGGCGCGCGAGAACAAGACGTCTGCCAGAGTGGAGCTGTGACGGCGCCACTGCCCACCACGTGATTGGAGGTCGGGCACGGAGCGGCTGCTTTCTGACGTAGCACCGCCTCTCTCTGCAAGGAACACAAACACTTTCTCTACACAAACTATCCTCACAATTTGTTACGAGGATGCATCAATTATTTGGCCGGTGCAGATTTTTTTCTGGTTTGTAGCATTTGCGTTTCTTTAACTTTATCAGTAACGTAACTGGTTCAAAAAAACCCGTTTAGATTTCGTATGTTGTGTCAGTGTCGTCATCTACGTGTAGCACTTATATTACCTTCAACACTTGTTGACTGTATTCCACCTCTCCTCCACTAAAATTTTTGTCCTTTGCTACTATCTTTACGTCCCGTAAGGCCTAAGCACATTTTCCATTACTCTACCACTATTACCAAATATTTACCAGCTAGCACTCACAGAGGAGGCACAATAGATCCAATGAAGAAATGCACCTTTCGTCATGGGATCGTTTAGTCGGCGCGAGGGCGTTACACAGACGCTCAACAAACTCCACTGGCAGACGCTACAAGAGAGACGTTGTTCACCACGGAGAGTTCTGCTATTGAAATTTAGGGAGATCCGTGAAAAGTCCGGCAACATGTTACTTCCTCTCGTATACATCTTGTGAAATGACCATGGCAAGAATATTCTAGAAATTAGAGCTAATACGACAGCGTACCGACAATTGTACGATAAATATCCTCCGCCACTTACCATCACGTACATTGCGTATTACTGATATAGATGCATATTTACATAGTACAGGAGATCCTAAGAATGACGCTCATTGCAACATAACAAATTACCAAATTGTGCACTTGAAGATGTTTTGTAGGAAACAAACTTACGCTAAGACACAATTTTCAGTTTCTAACACACAATGGAACTAAAACTGACATTTTGATTACCAAAATGGGCATATGATTAATTAGTCCAAACAGTCGAAATTGAGCTGTTCAGGCAGATGGTAAGATGTCATAGCAAGTTGTTCAAAAACGTCGGGCTGCTGTATTTTCCTATGGAACAGAATCGGAAATAATTGATAGCCTAATTAGTCTATTTTGTTTATATTCATTAGCTTATGACATACGACGTTATTCTGGTGTTACTTTTCCCATTCTTAAAGAGTATTTTTAGCTCAAATAGAGAGGTTCGGCCAAAATGTGGCGTAAGATCGCGAAAATCTTGTCTACCCCTCCTGTAGGCTCTGGGAATTCTGAGACTGGCCATTCTATATATATTTTCTTGTATGTCACGTGTTTTCAACAACATAAGCTTACTCCAGAGCGTTAGCAGCCTTCGCTCACGTAATGTAAGGGAGAAATGCCATCTGCATTTCTGTCGTACTTTTTTGATTCTTGTGCAGAGCAGCGTGCAATATTTCCCATTTTCAATAAGCTGTCACAAGAATTTAAAAAAAGTCTCTGATGTAATCTACGTACTTTCCCGATTTTTCATGGCTCACCACTTTTACTCTGTCGGAGAGGTCCTGGATAAAAATTAAGTAGATTCCTATGTTGTTACTTTTTATTACGCTAGATATTACTCAGGAGCTCGTGTATTATTAACGTTCCTGATGTTAATTTGATGTACTGATTTGTGCCATGAGCACGGAGATTTGTACCTCCGTTTGGTGCTGCGGAACTAGAGGTGTATAATAAAATAAAAATAATCAAGTGATTGCATTAATTTAACGTAGATGAGGATTCGACTTGACTGATCGATTTTACAGTTTCTATCCAGTTTTTCTTCCTGTTTTAATGTTTGTTTATTTCTTTGGTTTCTTTCCTTCGGGCGTCGGGACGTTATCAACAATACAGGGATCTCTTCAACGGCCCACGCCGTAGCTAAGCAACGGTTTGAAACGAGCCGAATGGCGGGCAAGACGACTGTTCGTGTCTCCATTTAGCAGTCTTAAAGAAACTGTGAAACGCGGTAAGAACAAGGAGAAGTGACAGCAGACTCTGGTGAGCCAGCAAATAGCAACTTATTTGATTATGTAGATTAATTTCAGGTCGTGTTAATTTTAGTGTCCGATCCCACCTATCAACTTTTAGCGGTGACGTCATGTGTGACATCATGAGTTAACGATGCGAAGGATGTAAGAGTACGGACGTAGGTCGTAAGTAGGCTGTTATTAAATGTTATTTGTGGTTGCCTTAGTAACCGACGTAAACCACAGCCTAACATACACGGCCGTGACAACACTACTGCGTAAATGGTTATCATCTGACAGTTTTAACCAAGCTCCTAGCAACGAGAAAGCAGCCTTAAGATTAACGTTTGTTTTCAATTATTTTTCTACTTAATTTACGAAATACGTACATTATTATTATATTTTAGCGCTACAAGCGTTAGTAAAATTATCGAGACATGAATAGTAATGAAATAAATGTGAAAACAGCAGAATCTCATTTGATTCTGAACCATAAGCTACAATTTATTCTGTGAAGAAATAGTTTCGAGAATAGTTTCTAGTATGCGTATAATAGCACCTTATACTGCTGAAATCAAGATAAAATAAACCCGTGTCTCATGCATTCGGACCATATACTTATGTTACTTTCTGTTATTATTATAGGCGCTAACCCTGACACGCAATAATTTTGTATTAGGTCTAACGATTCGCACGTGACAATTCGTGCTGTTTGTGGCTAAGATGTATCAACTGTATTGAAATTGGGTTCTTATGTGTTGCGAAACATTTTATTACTTTCAATATAATATTATCTCGTCTGTGTGGTCTTCCCTTTCACTGCAGTTGTGATAGCTTATTTGATACGTTAAATAATGCAGATATTGCATTCCATACAAGTTTCCTACGTCCCATATCCTGTGATTTGATTCGAAGTGGAGTGAAGAAGACTTCAGTTGTTGAGAAAATACGGGTTGTCTTTCTGCAAAAGGTGAGGTCTTCCAATGTAAACAAGCCCTTTTCTTGTTCTTAAAAGAAATCAACGTCCTTCAGTTAATATTTGCAGGTTCTGGAGAATTATAAATAAACTGTTCTGTGGTGTACCGTTTCGTACCTCTCAGGATACTTACTAAACTAAATAAAACAAATGCGGTGCCATTTTATAGCTATTCTCGATTTTTGTAGTATTAAATAAGCTCCAACTTAAAAACTATATTCCAAATAAATACAGACGATACTATTCACAACAATGCAGTGTCGTATCCAGAAGTGTAGCTTGCTGACCGCTTGGAGCGTTGCTGTCATAAATTATTTTTTTGACTTTTCATTAAGTATGTTTCGTTATTTCTTTGGCGATTCGTTAACTAGAATTGACCTTTATAGGTCAATAGGTCGATTATGGTTAACGAGTCCTATATCTGATATCTTTTCGTGAATTTTCGTTACTTGTTTTGTGTTTTCTCTATCTGGAAATCTTTCTCATTATTCCCTAGTGATGTCTTTTTTCCTTTCAGCAAGTTGACGAGCATCTTCGTATGGATCCACACACTGGGTTTTGTGCAGAGCACTACAGGCCACGAAAAGAACACCATATAGATTTCGAATTTGGAATGTGGGGATGAACACATCTTACTCTATTTAGGTGTGTACTTACGGCTTACCGGTCGCTGTGGTCGAGCGGTTCTAGGCGCTTCAGCCCAGAACCACGTGGCTGCTACGGTCGCAGGTTCGAGTCCTGCCTCGGGGATGGATGTGTGTGATGTCCTTAGGTTAGTTAGGTTTAAGTAGTTCTAAATCTAGGGGACTGATGACCTCAGATGTTAAGTCCCATAGTGCTTAGAGGCGTTTCAACCATTTGAACTTACATCAAATTTAGAGATCCAAATACCTAATGTAGAATCAGAATTTTTGGCTTTTCCTCTTTCGGCAGGTAGACGGGTATCTACAAATAGATCCATTATTTATAGACCATTAGCGTCCACTAAAAAGATTCATTTCGATTTCTGACTTGAAATGTGGCATCGGAACGCATCTTACTACATTTTCTGAGTAGCTACATCTATTTTAAGTGTTTGAAATTAGTGTCACCTATTTGAAGTCAGATTTACATATCCATGTACGAAATGTTGTAACAGATTCTTTGTTCTTTCGTCTCTCTGCAGTTCGACGGGCATCTGCGAATGGACCCACAAACTCTGCTACTTGCAGAGCATGGTCGCCCACAAGAGAAACACCATATCGATTTCGAAATTGGAACGTGGGGACCGAACACATCTTACTATCTTTTGGGAGTAAAAATGGCTCTTAGCACTATGGGACGTAACATCTGAGGTCATCAGTCCCCTAGAACTTAGAACTACTTAAACCTGACTAACCCAAGGACATCACACACATCCATGCTCGAGGCAGGATTCGAACCTGCGATCGTAGCAGTATCGCGGTTCCGGACTGAAGGACCTAAAAGCGCTCAACCACAGAGGCCGGCTATCTGTTGTGTCTAACCAGTATGCTGACTCCAGCAGTAGGTTTTGGTTTTGTAGTTTCGTGTCGAGGGAATCAGTTTTCCCGAGTAACCATCCTTCGCCATGTCTTGTTGAGCGCGATATCTGTCTGAAATTTTCTTTGTTAAAGAAACTAACTAGAATGAATAGCTCTTGGAAGAACACAAGTGGGATTTACAGATGTGAAAGTGTGCCCAATGAGAGTATAAGACACCTCATTGGTGCAACTGGAGTACGTTGTCCACAAGGGAAAGTGGCACAAGAAACATGGAGCCGTGGGCTCCGCCATGATACGTTTTTGACTTGCACTGCAGTCCCCTTCTGCTGCACAGTACTTCCATAGCGTCACATCTAAGCTGGACTCGCGTTTTGTGTGAGTGGTAATCAAGCTTCAGGCACAAGAATATTCGTGGTCACCCTAAATAAATGGAGGTACTACAATAATGGTGACTTGCACACGACCACCGCCGATTACCATTCACATATCTACTTACGACATTACAGTGTGTGAGTTACGGTGCAATATTTCTTCGGACATGTAGGTACTGCAGTATCATTTTCACCCGCCGACACCGCGCAAGCGACTTTCAACTAAAATCCTGTTTCCTGTACAGGAATATATATATACCCAGTGTACGTACGGGTACTGATGGTGGACACGTGGCTGATGACATAGGGGAGTTTGGGTCTGGCGGTGAGTCGTGTTCGGATAGCCAAATGGTAAGATGACCTATCGAGATGAGCGGAAAATACGTGCTGAAGTCCCGGTTCGGTATATATTTTCACTGTCATCATTCCATTGCACACCTGATGGTAGTCGATATCCGCAACTGCGACTATATTTCATGTACTGGCATATTCGTCCAACGCAAGTTTGGGTCCCATCTCTTGTGACTCTGTTGTCGACTGCCTGTTAAACGACGATCTCCCTTAACACGTTTACCGCCGCACGCTCAGTGACCCATGATCCAGCGTCAGGTCAGGCCAGCCACACAAAATTAATCGAGCGGTTATGCTGTGGCCGCCGAAGCCGACATGGCAGTCAACGTGTTAAGAGCCCCACACGCGCACCAAACGACCGACCGACCAATTCCTTGTGCAGTTTACACACGTCTCGACCGACTTAACTTAGCGATTGTGGAGCCTCCTTGTCACATTGAAAACGAACTGAGAAAATAACAATCTGGTTTACCATTTCGAGTACCTTGTTTCCCCCGCACATAGAGAACTGTGTTGGTTGTGTACTTGGCTGTCGGGTGGTAATACTCGACCGACCATCCAACGAGAAAAACTGCTGGATTGGTTGGCCAAGACGCCTGCACATGTCCAGCATGTCGGTCTGCCGGTTGGTGCATGTGTAAGGCCCTTTGTATTTACCCTGGTGCATCGATGATTGGTGGATTGCAACGAATCAGCAGCCATCTATGGGAGACGGTGTTTTCCCGCTGCCTGTCACGGTTGGGAATCGTTAGTCGCCCAACGTTCGCGTCTGTTTGTATAGTGCTGCCGCCAGGAAGTTTGCTGTTCGTCCTCGTAAGTGTAGGCTTGTCCGTAATTTTGCGTTCCACATTCCTACTGCGATTCACTAAAGCGGCTGTGTGTGTCATGGCGCTACAAAAGTGTCACAGTGTATGTGGTTTCCTAGCACTGCTGATTTACGGCGCTGTCAGACTATTACGTAGCGCCTATGTTGTCACGCGTGTGCTTTTTGCGAAAACTGGCCAGAGCAGTGTTTAGATGGCCGCCCTATCAGTAAGCTATGTTACGTGCCTGTCGTGTGTGGGCCAGCTGGGATACCATCGGCAGAGCCTCGCAGATGTCAGACCCTGCGACTGCTGTGGGAGATGATCTGATGTATACCTGGCGGAGCACCTCCGGCTCTGTAACCTTCATATGAGGTATGCGATTCATCATTTGCCTTGAATATCTTATTCGTGCATTTGAATTATGTTTCCCCATCGTTGCATAGAGCTGAGACTGTACCGGCTGATAAGAAAATATGCCTCGGACTGGTCCAACTCTCATTCCGCCTATTACTAATATGTTATCTGCTAATAATTCGGTATGTAACGTAGTGTGTACCCTACTTGTACGTAACTTGACACAGAAAATGGCACACACACTTTTTGTACAACTCGACTTGGCCTGTTACGGTAGCTACAAACAACTTTTCCACCACACACTGTAAAATGCCACAACGTGCCCCAGATCGGTTGGGGGTAATGGTTGTCGGTTTACGTGGGTGGCTGGGGGAGGGGGGTCTTGTTTTATGATTATGTTGGAGAGGACCTATTTTGTTGCAGCACTACTTGAGTTGTAATGTGTGACTGAGTTTCGTTTATTTTGTGGTTCTTATTTGTTGGCGGTTTTCTTTTTTTTGGGGGGGGGGGGGGTGTTTCGTAGGTTGTGGGTAGTTGGGGATCATTTTTTGTGTGGGTCACTGGAGTGGGCAACATAGTGTGAGGCGCCGAAATTTGATGGTGGTAGGTAGTTGTTTCCTTGTCTATTATTCGCGGATTATAATCTTCTGTTGGGTTTTGAGGTATTTGTTTTATTTATCATATTTGGTATCGTCAGCTGTGGTTAACTATATAGGTTAAGGGAAGCATCCGATTCCAGTTGTTATTTTAGGTGTTCCTTTTGTGACTTCGATATTTGCTGTTGAGCTACATAGGTTAAGGGATGTGTCCGATTCCTATTTTTGCACTAGTAGGTGTTTTCTTTGGGGTTTCGACAGTTCCAGTTGAGCTACCTAGGTCAAGGGAAGTGACAGATTAGTGTAGATGTCGAGGGTGTAGCGGAACTTCGTAATTTTTTCGTGTGTTTTTTTTTCAATTTTTTTGTGTTAGGTGTTGTGGGGTGGGGTCAAGCTAACTATAAACACAAGAAAACGCACACCACAATCCCAAATTTGCCGCAGTTTTCCCGTTAGTTTGATTATATTTTTGGAGGGAGATATTATTGTCGTCTCTATATGCATTTTCGTGTTTGTTGTCGTGTTTATACTGTGGCGTCATAGGCGCCATGCTGGAGGCATTGAGAATGGTCGTTTCCACCACATTGATGAAGTCATGGGTCAGAGCAGACGGCTGGAATCTGAAGCTTGTGTAATCCCAGTGTCTAACATTATATCTATAAATTGAAGGGGGAAGGTGTGGGATGGAGGGGTACAGAAGAGTTTACAGCGGATAGTGGTGTACACCTATTGTGCTTTGTTGAGGTTTGGTCTGTTTGGTAATTTTGGTTTAGAGCGAGGATCAATGAGACTTGGTGCCAAACGTTTACGCAAAATGGGATGATTTCACTGTACTCGATATTGTTTAAGAAAGCACTAACAATTTCTCCTCATATTCTCGTCGCTGGGTGGTTTGAGTGGGTGGGGGCTTAAATTACGTGTATTCTTCTGGCAATCAGAGCTTTCAGTTGAAACTTCTAGTCCGCGAGCATGCAATAATAATTAGCTTATTGAGATGCTATGAAGAGAGCTTTTGGGAAGGATTTTTGATGCCGAACTCCTATAATGTATGAAAAGATCATGCGTGTGTCTAAAAGTGAATTTGTTCCTGAAATAGTTTTGACTAGTGGGTTATCTGCGTATGTGTCTTTTGAAGATATTCGCTTTTTAGGTAAGTTTCACTGTTACAGGAAGAGATGGGTTGTTAAAATCTTAGTATAGGTCGGTGGGGCGTGGAAGAGAGATGGGGGTGGAAATCAGGTAGCTGTAATTTTATTTTTTGGATGCAGTGCATGAATGGGAGGCGAGGGTGAGGGTAGTGGAGCTGAAGACAAGTCCTGTGGATTGCACTGCATACTAAGAATACCAAACTTAGGCTGCACTCTGCAGGTCATATAATACGAGCTTCTGATCAATGTTTTTATCACACTTGACTCATGGATTTTAATGTTTTGTACTATTAAAACCACTAACTTCTCGCTGTGTCCCTCAGTTACATTCAGTTTTTTAATTATTCTGAATAACTTGTTTATTAGGTAGCTATAGTTTCGGCGTATGTCCCTATGGTTGCGTGCGTTGCGTGACAAAATGAAGTACTTAAATTTGCCTTTGTGAATACGTCCATGGTAAAACAGACGCCTTTTACCAAAAAGCTCAGTATTTCAGCAGTTCCAATTTTAACAAAGCAAATTTTTAAAAATCTTCAATAATTTAACTATGTTATCCCTATATTCGCCTAGGATTGTGGGTGAAAATAATACGAATAAGATATCAATTGCACCAGTAATGCAAATGCAATGGTGAAAAAAATTACGCAACTCAAATATAATCAGTCCACACATAATTACAGATACGTCCAATCACATGAAAGGCTTGACAGAATTGTACGATCAGCCACACAATTAATTTTTATGTCACTGTTGCATCAATGATTCACTGTTCTTAGTGGTAGACGGTTACATACTGTAGACGGTTGAAAAAATTCTAGTCTTTCAAAATCGGAAGCGCATCAGTGACTTATCTATAACTTATTTATTCATTAATTATAACACATTCGGTGGCTAATTGTATCTAGTGGTAACGTGGGATGTTCAACTGTCGCTGTGCATTGTACGAATGTTGACTTGTTCAAAAAGCGGTTCCAAGTCTTCCAGTTGGGAGCTAGACGAATCCCGCACCACTACGTGCTGACAGGGTCCAGGGTTTTCATACACTCCAGCAGTTGGTAACACCGCTCCCTCGGCATCTCGCGGCATCCAGCTCCACGTGTGTTCTGACAGAAGTCACGGGCAAACATGAGACAAGAGGTGTAGCTGAGTGCGCGACATTCCTTAGGGTTCCAGCAAAGATATTTCAACCAAAGGGGTAGAACTACTAATCTGAGAGAGTTTGCGACGGTCTTGTACTGACGTCGTATGGTTTACGCATTCCGGTCTTACCTGTTACGTATTCAAATAAATATAAGTAACAAAAGCGGTATGTAAGACGTGAAATTTTCTTAAGAAACATAAAATCAGAAACATCGTGAAATCCTGTCCCATCCATACTGCACAGGTCATCCATGTATTGGATTCGCGTAACGTGTATAGAATGAAATATGTAAATGGGACAGCACTCTGCCGCTTTTCTGGTATTGTAAAAAGTGAAAGAAGATTGAAGTACATCACGTATTTGGGAAGCTTTTTATTGTTACAGTTGGTATTTAACAAAAGTGATCCCCGAGAAGCTACTCCTTCATAATGACATCATTGGCGGTTGAAGTCAGAATCTCACTTTAAAAACGAAAATAGTGGTTAGCGCACATTTTAAAGTCAAAGACGCTCTACAGACATTCTCGAATATTGTAATGTGAGCCCGCCCAGTTAGCCATGTGGTCTAACGCACTGCTTTCCGGGCGCGAAAGCGTGCGGTCTCCGGTACGAATCCGCCCGGCGGATTAGTCTCGAAGTCCGGTGTTCCGTCTCGTCTGTTGATCTAAATGCGGTTTTCCATCTGCCACGGCCAATGGGGGTTGGTTCCCTTTACATCGCCTGAGTTGCACTATGTAGGCGATTGCTGCGCAAATATTGTCCACACACACACACACACACACACACACACACACACACACACACACACACACCCACCACCACCACCAAGCAAAAATTTGGGGCTCTTTAGTCTAGGGTGCGAGGGTTCACTATTGGCCGAACCACACCGTAACCCTGGTTTTGGGGTGGGTGCGGCGGTGGGATAACTGGACGGCTACAACCTATTGTGGGGTTGTGAATCACTGAGGGCTACGGCGAGGACGAAGACTCTACTTCGTTTCTAGGTCCCCAGTTCAGTTCAATACAATTGTAATGTGACGTAAGTATGGGTCATATGTCTCACTCCGAAAGTAGAATTAAGTGCTTTCCTTTGTCCCGCTCATTGTCGCCTTCTGTACAGTATTACGAAGTTACGTACCTCTTAAAATCTGTCATACATACTTCAATATCATCAGTATAGCTAAAGATAATTGCGACAGAAAAGAAAGTTCATTGTATCACTGACGCACTTCGTGTGTTCAATAATCTTCATTTATATGAGCGCACATTCTACATGGGCACGCGTATATAACATTCCTCATCTTTTATCAAGTAACTAGGTGGCCACTGTCTCAACTTACAGAATATAGCAACACATCAAGTACAGTGACATCAAGATAGCACGTATTCTAGTCGATCATTTGAGCGGGTTCTTAATGCTTAATGACACACAGACCTGATTGAAGATCTCTTACCATAGCTTGAAAACATACTTTCAAAATAAATATCAATGATGTCACATTATCTAGGTTTAACACAGCATATTCCTGATTTTTACCACTGAAATAATGTGTCAATACAGTCTCACTTTTATTTTGTGTCATTGTCACACTAATAGAATGCGTATTTCAACACGTAGCGATATTACCTAGTTTGGTACAAAGTGCGTGTGGACTTAGTGAACTTCTTTTCTGTGTTATCCTTACTTACACGAGTTCTCTCGAGTAATTATGGCTAACCTTATTCATGAAGAATGTCTGTGAACTGAACGACTTTCGTTTTCGCGACCTTCACCTCTTTTAATTATTTTACAATTTTTAGTGTAGTAGACTACTACGATTACATGTAACTTCACTACTGGACAAATTCCGTTTCATCTAGCGGATTCCCTTAGAAGGAATGGGTGATGTTCATTTCATGTCTGTGACGGCATGGGTACTTACCACATTAAAAACGAAGTATTCTAACATACATGTGAATAACATTGCGCTGAGAGTAATTTGTTGGAAATGTGTGGTAATTAAGTCTTCTTGCAGCCATAGCATGAACGCGTGACTTAGTAGGTGGAAAACAATTCAAGTCAGCCAACAGCAGGAATACGGTACAAACTATTATATCGTCAATAAAAGAATTAGCAGCTTACTGTATGAAAGATAGGCTTATATGTGATTCGAAAATGTCCTCTGAGTAAGTTTTTGGTCGGCTGAAAATAATCTGTAGGCACTGAAACGGTGCAGGAAAAATAGTAATAACAACAGGATCGTTTCTTTTGGCTCAGGAACTGTGTTGTAGTCTGACAAACTGTCATAGTATGTGAAATACGACACCATCCGAGAATGTCGATGTGCACACCACGATTACTAAATCTATGTTCATTCACAATATTATGGGGAACCCTAGTCGATCTTTCATTTTCCAGGTTTGGGTTACAATCATATGTAGTACGACTGATGCATTTGTTCTTGACTGAACTTGTCGAAGTGTATATTCATCAATTAGTTCATAATGTATCTTAACTACCGTTAAAACCGATAGTGTTTGTCTCACAGGTAACTAATACAACTTAGAAAGACATAGGTGTTGAAACTATGTCCCGTTACTTAAAAATAAAATATGCGGTTCGTTTAAATTTGTAATGAACTCTCCTACTGCTCGGAAATTGGATTCTTGTGCACGTTATTAGGTCAGACAGATTAACTTCATGTTACGGTGTAGAGACATAACGATCGGAGGTGAAAATGTGCAATTACAAATAAGACACACAAAGTTAAAAACAATTTTTTTATTTAAATTAGTTACAAGTAATAAAACATAATAAAATGTTCAAAAAAATACAATAAAACGTATCATAAAATGTACAATAAAATATAACAATGTGTAATAAAACGTAAATATAAACTGAGATCAGAGGTGGAGATCTTGTCACATCAGCTCCGGTGAGGCTCCGTCAAGAGGAAAAATTCCAGGCATCTGAAACATCGAAAGGGGGCGTATGAGTAATTTTCTTGTTACAGCTCATCATGAAACTTAGGCACGCCCGCTGAGCAAAACACTGTCTCATACCGAAAAGTAAACGCTTGACACATTCTATAAACCGATGATCCCTCAGCGCCTACTGTTTTTAGTTATACTTAATTACGTGGATCGGAAGCTGTAGCTGGAATTCAGCAGCTCATGCTAAATTTTCAGTCGAAGCATTTATCATCAAATTGGCAATCATCGAAAACAGAAGCTTTGATGCAGGGGGAATGTGGGCAACAACAAAGTAAACTGGGAGAGCCCACGCAACACACGAACGCGGACGTAGTAGTGAAAATTTCATGCATCAATTCTCACATGAGAATGGAGACAGATCGTAGCTTTGAGCATCATTAGTGTGGACATATGCTGCGGGAAAATACGTACAACCCAAGGTGAACACACGAAAACGCGGGTCAACCAAACGCCGTAGAAGTTAATTCCCAATTTAATAACGAAACAGAAACGTAAACAGCAACTTACGGATTATCCACGGGGAGCTTTTTACATAAAAGAAATCAAAGAACGATGGTGAGCATCGAAGTGCAGCCGGTGTGCCTCACTCAGATGTCAGGTCGGGTCCTGAGACAGCCGCAGCGTGATTTAGTCCTGCAAGCCAGGGCTACCCATGATAGCTAAAGAAACTTCGCAACGAGAGTTATTAGCACCAACGCCTCAATTGCAATTTTGCTGCTTTTAAGCGAAAATGTCAGGCTTGAGGCAACACACTGTGAATTACTCTGGTTAGCATGTCACGCGCGTGTTAAATTAGGTGATGTGAACGTTAATAGGACCGGCGACATACTGCTCGTGGATAGGTACCACCACAAGGACAAAGCGCTGACACCGAACGGTCCTTTTCACACGAACAAGAACCAGTAATTGTCAGTTCGTATGTTAATTCAGACGTCCCCGTGAAGTTCAAGCTCTGTTAGATGACCTAGGGCAACTAGTAGACCACGCAGCACAATGTCGCCCCCAGAGACTTTGCGACTATTAAAAGCCGATTGAAGGTGGACGTCAACGGAACGCGATGTAACCGTCAAATAATGATGCGGCAAGATGACGCCATTTCACGTACCATAGTGTTGAATGGTGATAAGTAATACGGTATCATCCATGACACAAAAAGTCTAACTATATTACCAGAATTAGGGACAACCGATGACAAAGTTTACTTGTGCCAAAGTAGAAAAACTGGTTAATTATATTCTTTAAAAAGTCTACCATACGAACTGCTGAGAAGTGAAACAATTGCAAAAACAACGTGCAAGCATTTCAAAATATCGATATTTTTGTTAGAGAGATAATATATACATCCAAATGGGTTTAACAGCGTTCACAAGTCAGTATATGCAACATGTTTAGCTTAACATCTCGGGAATTCTTTTTTCAGCGAATGCCAAGTAACGTCAGAAGCAACTCCATATTTATCCTAAAACAGGACTGATTTTTTCACTGTTGACAAGAGATCATTTAACGAAAAATGTTATTAGTAATGCCTAACATTATCAATAATGGAGGAAGCGCCCCTTGCGTAGTTTATTAAAGCAAAACAAAATATAAAAATCCTTCAATGCCTAGACGGGGTTTACGTAACTTAGATGGCTATGTAGTTTCCGTTGTAACAATCATATTCGGATCAAATTTTGTATCTATGGGAGTCTACAGCCTCCAGATGTTAGATAAACATAGTTTGTGGTAGACTGTAATGTGATTTTTGTTTAATCGTGCGAGTAGCTAATTTCGAGTACCTGCGTTGTGGAGCCGCTGTAAAACCATCGTGGAAAAGCGCTACATTGTCTGCGTACGTAACGATGTATAAATACCACTTTCCACACCACACGTTAAGGGAAAACATTAGTGCTTAAATTCCTTACAACAACATGGTAACTGCTTGCAGCTGCTAATTGCCATGTAATTTTAATAAATTTGAGCAGTAATGTTTTACCTTAATGTGAGGTGTGTGAAATGGTATTTATACATGACGATGTATGTAGACAATGTAGTGCTATTCCGTGTTTGTTTATACGTGCCTAACAATAAGTAGCGGAATTAAGCTAGTCGCACGTTCAAATAATATATCACATCACAGCGTACTGGAGAGAATGTTTACAATATTCAGATCACTCGCGTACGAGATAGGGTTGAACATGAGCTGAATACAACACTATTAGACATCAGGGTGTCACGTGCTTCAACTTAAACGGCACAAAAATTTTTACAAACTCAGCATGCTGGTTGATATATCAGTGTGATTTATAACATATTAAATGGTCACCAATTAATAATGTAACTCGTCGGCGACGAAATAAAATGCAGATAGGTACTGCCGGTCTGACCTCACTAAACTGCATTCGAAGTCAAAACGTAATTACGCTAACGATTGCTGCGATTTTTACTGATACAGCCGGTTGATTAGATCTGGGCCTCGTGAGAGCATTATGTACAGCTTGGGTAAGTGGTGTTGTTGCTAGTGCTTCCAATTTTTTTCTAATTCTAGCTGCTTCCTAGACGAACATATGCCACAGCATTATGTTTACTACTGGTACATGAAGTTCATATTCAATCAGCATTTTGTGTAAGCATGATCTGAAAAGGGTTGTTACTAGACACTGAAACTACGTAGTCATCTTCACTCTCATACTTCAATACGGTGTAGGTATGAAGGATTTTATAATTTTTTTTTTTAATTTTAAGAAAAATGTTTCATGAAGTTAATTTTATTAACCCTCAGAGTTCGCTGCGCCCTGCTCCAGGTATTGAAATCGTTTTGTATTTCGCAAATTTTACACCTTCGCAGAAAAGCATCCGTAGCAAAAGTACTATAGTCCTCCAAAATCATCTGAAACTGTGATGGAAACTAAGCAAACAAGACAAAGAGTAAGAACACGGAGGCATAATCATCTACTGTAGAATGACTGGCGACGCTACAGACACTCCGCCGCCCTTCCCATCCGCCCCTCACCCTCGAAGTACGACAAAACGTTATTCCTGAGAAACCCTGCGTTTGACGTCCCGTTTCGTCTATGGCCTTCGTGAGTCAACGCCACCGGCTAAAATTTGTATTTAGAGTGTTTCGACGTTCCGTAGCTTAAAATGTAAAGCGACCGTTAATCTACCGAGCCGTTCTCAACAGCGCCTCAGTAAGGAGACTCCACGTCTTGCAAAAATTTCACTGTCGCGTTTCGCGGACGGTGTGTCATTAGAATATCAGGAACAAGCACGACACGAAGAAACGTCTCTACTTAGCAGCAACTGATATAGTTATTAGTACTTGGAGTTCACGGTGAGCCCAGTTAATGGGATAAATGGCCTGACTGCACAAAAACGTGGATTAACTTAGTAGGGCTCATAAACGAAGTTTGTGACTTTGTGATGTTCTCACACTAATTTGTACCTTGCAAATGGCAAAAGAAACGTAGTCTGAGTTAATGGATTAGCACACGTGTCACACGAATCAAAGTTTTCTTTCATGCTGTCCATTAAAAATGGATGGTAAGAGGGGCAGGATGAGCATTTGCTACCTGTTAAAATTGACCATCGCAGTTGTGTTCATAACAATGGTGACACTGCGTTGATGTGGGACAGAGTGAGAAGAAAAAGTGATTGGTGAAACTGTGTGATTATAAATACGTTGGGTATATAAAACGAAAGATGATGACAGTGCAGCCACAGCAAGAGAACAGTACGTGTGGAAACGGACACAGCGCTACGCTAGCAGCAGAGCCAAATGCAGCGAGAGCCTCACCTGGCGCCCTGGTACAGCCAGTGTGGGCTCCTCTCCCAGCTACCACCACCCTTCCTCTGGGAGGAGAGCCCCGGCAGCAGACTCGCTGGCCGCGTCCTCGTCTGGCAGCAAGACGGGGACGCAGCCGCAGTCGCCACCCGGGCATTCACTCGCCAGGTGGCCCCAGCTGCGCCACCTGCTGACGAGCGACGCGACGGACTCGTCGTCGTCGTCGTCGGGCAGGCAGACCTCGACGAAAGGGCAGTCGTCGCGGCGGCAGTCCCTGGCCAGGCGCCCCCACGGCTCCTCCTCCCCGCAGCTCTGCTCGGCGTCGGCCCAGTAGGCGCGGAACTCGCGCCGCCGCCACTCGGGCACGGCCTCCGGCACGTACTCCTCCACCTGCTGGCGCCGCGGGTCGTAGGCAGGGCTGCTGTCCTGCCGCACCACTGCCGCCCCCGCCTCCCCCTCGGCACTCCAGGACTCGGTGTGGTGAGGCCGCTTGTCCGCCTTCCGAGCGACCTTCCTCCTTGGCTCCTCGCCTTCCAAGGCCTCTGCAGTGCGTTGCCGCTTCGACGCCTTCCTGTCGAAGGTGTTCGGAACGGATGGCTGGGTGTTGTGTGATGTCCTTAGGTTGGTTATGTTTAAGTAGTTCTAAGTTCTAGGGAACTGATGACCTCAGATGTCAAGTCCCATAGTGCTCAGAGACATTTGAACCACTAGAAGTAAAATGTAATTAACTCCACAGTGATATGCGTACCTTAATGCGTACAACCGTTGTTCCTGCTTACTGACACAGAATCCACGAAATCGGCCATCACTGTAGTTGAAGTTAATGATGAGAGTCTGAAGAGACTTGTCATTGTAGCTCAGAATGATACATTTTTACCTTAACGAAGATAAAGTATATGAGCTTCTGTTCGCAGCTACACACAAGAATTGCAGCGTGAGAGTACACCAGCACGCCACTCCAGGACCAAATACAGAACTGCGCAGTTCAATATTAAACAGTAGATTCACAGCGTCATTCTTTTGTGACCCCAATAACGGAGTACTGCGGTACTGCCACTGCACTTGTCCAAGAAATTTGAAAATACTCCTCACAGACCGCACATTCTAAATAATAGTTGAATTTTTTACATAGGTTGCTGGGCTTCAAAACCATTTGAAAAAGAAATTCTCTTAAAGTTAAGAGAAATATCGCTTTCGACCAAGTCTAAGAATCAGTGGCACTATACATAGATCATCATCAAATTACTGGTAGCACCTTTGCACACATGCAGAAATGAGATCTGCACAGTCACTAATAAAGACCAAACAAGGACGAGATAAGCTAAAATGAAATATTTAAGGAAAGTAAAAGGATTTGCTCTGAGAGATAAAATAAATAATTCTAAAACGTATAAAGAATTAAATACATTCTGCATTGATGAAAGAATAGAATTCTGTCTGACAAAACGGAAGAAGCTTAGTGAAAGAGAAAGGGCTGAAAGAATAGTCACATATATAATAGGCCGTGCATACTTAAAGAAAGACGGATGCAGGAAGACAGGTAAAAGGTCGATTTCACGAGGACGAACCAGGCTGTAAGTTTACTGTATTAAGCCGAAAATAACTGACCAGGTAGCAGCTAGCGACAACAGATTTATACAAGCTCATCCAGGGCCCATGGAGCGTAACACCCCACGAAGATAAAAATTATTGTAATGACGAATTCCTTTACTTCTATTAAATTGCAAGTACAGACACAGTACGTGAAGTACATAACAAAATTGAAAAACAGTGCGATATGGAATAAAGTGCGTGTGGAATTAAAGGAAACTACCAAATGAAAACAATTCAGTACCAAACAAAGGGTATGAGGGTTACATAGTGGCACGAATTGAAAATATACAGGATATTTCCAATCGCGAGAATAGACGTAGAAACTATACTTATCAAGCGTAAATAAGCTGACAGTTCGTAGAGGTAATGCAAATTGTACTTCGCAACTGAGAGACATAAAACGAGCTTTGGCTGTATAGCCTGTACTGAAACACTGACACTGCACAGCAAAGACGAATGTCGCTGAATACTGAACAAAGCAGTAAATGTTGTACATACACAATTATAACGGAAATTTCAGAGTTACAAAAGAAAGAAGAAGAACGCTATATTTGCAAGAAATGGCAGCAAGTCAGGGGAACGGGAGAGAGTACATAGACGCAGGAACGAAATGACGGAGTAACAAATACTAAAAAGGCCAACAAGCAAAAACCCAACATGACAGTCTTCATACATCGGCAAATTTGTATTACGAGATAGCAGACAAGATGAAAGCTCCTGTGAATCAAACGGAGAACGGTAAAGACTCCACATCGTCACATTACTTCGAATAAATACGATCTTTAAATTACGAACACATGTAGTTAATCAGAATATCGGAACCTAGTGTTTTACCACACAACTTACAAGCATCCTAATACGACGCACGTGAGTTATGAGAGATACACGGAGGTGGATTCGAACGAGTATGAACAAAAGTAACAGTATATCAGACAATCAGCAGAAGAAAGCAAAAAATCAAGACATGAGCTGACGCTCTACTGGCGTGCTTTCCTTGCACGGCTTGCTGAATAGCATAAGCAAAAATATACTGTTCCTGTGGGTTAGAAAGGAAACAAAATCTCACCCATATCAAACGGCCTGGCAGCATGTCAGACCAACGCGAGAGCTTTGGTGGTCGAACTTGGATGATGGTGGTCACGGGGGACAAGTGGAGGAAGACAGGAGGTACCTCCCCTACACACAGATAAGAAAACGTGCGGTCATTCAGTGGTAGCGCTGAGCAGTAGAAAGTTAATGATGCCCTTGCATTTAAAGGTCGTGCACGTAACTGCAACGGGCCTTTCCCAACATAATTTCGCAATGCATTTTCGTTTTATCAAAATTTATATAAACGTAGATGTGTCCATGTCTCCAAGACTCGGCCAAGTTCTCATCCAATTTTCAGCTCAGTCTTTCACAATTTACCTGAATCATACCATCCAATGCTGAGATGCACACTCCTCTCCTATTTCTCGCAGCTCAGCATCTCCTCACGGCACAATCTCTCTAGTTTGCAGTTTTAAATGGTCTTTTCAAATTCTTTCTTCTCATTGCCACATAATTGGGGCAATCGACTGGTATTACGTATCGTAGTATAACTACCATTCTCAAATTCGTAAGTGGGAAGTCATTTCACATACAAACTAAACCTTGTCTTACGATTTACCACAGGTGTGCGCTGCAGCTGGGTTACTGCTATATACTGTGTGGACGTTGTAATACTGCAGGCATTGTTTGTGGCTATCTGCTTTCTGACGTCTAGTACCGTTTGCTAATTTTCTTTGTTGCGTAGCAATTTGTCGAGTCTATAGAACAAATGTCGAAGTGCTGCTTGTTTCTGTGGATGGTTCGATGACTTGTTGATGACAAGGTTAGTTATTGTGGATTTACAGGAATTTTAGAATATGTTCTTTTTTTATTGATGTATCTAGAAAATTACTGTGATGATTATGTTCTGTTTCAATTGTAAATTTTCTCTTTATGTACGTTGTTAAAGGTCAGTAAGAGGTTTTCCAATTTCTGTTTGTGATTCATATCTTAGGTAGACGATGTCACCCATGTATCTGAACCAGTACAATACATTGTACTAATTTGCAACTATTTTTGTGAAAATCATCTACTTCCGATGCTTCACAAAAAATATTTACTAAAGTGCCTGGAATGGGGTGTTCTTGGTAAGCTACCCTCTTATAAATAAAATTCTCTTCTCAACTAGAAGCAATATTGTTCTGTAATAAGCATTACTGAAGTTAGTATTTCATTAATCTGGTTACCAGAGAGCTGACCACAAACAATAATCTAAATACATAGTCAACTCAATGGTGACCAGATTGATAAAATACTAATTTCAGTAATGCTTACTACACAATAAAGCTGCTTCCAGTTAAACAGTGAACTTCATATAAAACTGGGATATTTTGCCAATGGGATCAACTGTTTCAAGACACTTACTAAATACATTTTAAAACTAATGTTTGACAGATAATTTTCATAAATGTAGTTGCAAAATAATAAACCATATTGTACTATATCAGATATATAGAACACCATCCTCTTTCTAAGTGACGAAATACAGACCTAAATTGAAAAACTACTTGCTGCCATTTAGGAGTTATAAAAAAGATCAATTTATAGTTGAAAAATAACATGATAGTCAAATTAACTTTCAAGATACAATAGTCAAAAAACAAGTGCATATTCTAATTTACTATAAACCCACAGGAACTGATAAAACCATGCACCACTCCTCCAACTACAGAAACCAAGCAGCACTTTGACACATGATACATAGATTCATCGCAGGGCCAGTCAAATAAGGTAATTTACAAAAATGAAACCATAAAGCAGATAGCCAACAACAATGTATGGAACAGTAACAGTCACAAAGCTGAACAACCAAATAAAAAGAACAGAAAAATTAAACAAAAGAATCACCTCTCACTCCCATACACATTGAACAACATAACTCCACTGAACAATTAGGAAAATACAAGAGAAGACCAAGAAGGTATACAATATTTTAGAAACACAAACTCACACACAAATTTACCAAAACACAAGGTGTAAGCAAAGCATACAGAGTAGATAATTCCATCAAAAAATACATTCCAAAACTGACAAGATCCCCAAGTTCACACATGCAAGCATAACTATACTAAATACAATGGAATTTAGGTAATGGCAGATATGTTGTGCAAACAAGTCGACCTAAAAAGTTACATGCCAGATACAAGGACCACCTGAAAGTATGAAACAAAGCAGTCACATGTACGGAGTATCCCAGACATAATAATCACAAGCCAACATCCATAAAAGTCAGAATAACCAATAAGACACCTATACTTGCAAGAAAATTAACTCATAGAAAAAACATAAACAAAAAGAAAATCCCATTTGAGTGATCAAGTGTACATGACAAACAACTTAAAATTTACTTACAGTAATAGACAAATTAGTACAATACTGTTCAAAGGGATGATCATGAGAATGCCACACAACGTCTTTCGTCTTTTCTACGTGCCCCCCCCCCCCCCCCAGTAACTTCTAAATCATAAAAATATAGTCATCCAAATACCGTACCTGAAACCGTTTATCAATTCTTTCAGGTATGAGTTCCGCAGTTCGTTCTATAATCCGGAGAGAACAGAAATGAAATGTAATAAGCCTAAATTTCCCTTGTGTACTTCGTTATGTTTGCACCATTAATGTAAACAATTAATAACACGAAATTACTTCGACTTCTGATCGATAGAATAGTTTTGGAATGGACACAAAAATATTACTTAAGCAGCAAACTAGAAAAAGGCTTATTTTCGTTATATCAATAAAGACTAAATGTCAGTCAGACGTAGTATGCACTCTTCCACTCACACGTGCAATACAGAATACTGTTGTGGGAAAATGCACCAGTCAGCTTGCATTCGTGACTGGCAGACGAAAGTCATTAAATGTACTCTGGCTCTGCCTCCTAGAGAGACATACAGAAGTCAGATCAGAACGCTTAAATATTTTGATATTCCCCAGCGTTTACATCTAGGTGCCTAATTTATGCTAAAGAAAACGTAATCAAATGTAGTCTCCGAAATAAAGCTCATTTACCCCCTGCAAACACACACACACACACACACACACACACACACACACACACACACACACACACCATAAAACATGAACCAAAATTCTTCAAAAAAAAAATAATTCAGAAACAGCTCATTTGATTCCCTTAGACAAATTGAAGGAAGTTTTAGGAACTTTGTTGAAAGAGCGAAAATGTATGGAGAATGAAGTTAATGAACAGTAGCTGTATGTGTCAATAAAATTTGATGTTACGATTATACAATTAGACTTACGTGAGACTTGCTGCAACTAGCCATTAGTAATTGTACATTATGAACGTATGTAATGATGTATATACAAGTAACTAGTAAGCAATGTATATATAAACAAGTATTCCGATAACTATGTATCTCCGTGTCAACACGTGTATTTTCAACTTGCACTGTAATCTATTATGCGCATTAATTTACTCTAAACGTCTTTGTATATAAAGCTGATATACCGTTTGTAACAGACTATTCTTACATGTTGACAAGGCTAGTTGTATCGAAACATTCTGAATGGCTAATAAGAAACGTTCTAAAGTGTCTAAGACACTAAGTGAACACGAAGTTGCGACTGATATCACTCACAGATCTCGTAAGAAAGATCTGCAGTTAGTGGGTGACCTTTAGTGGCGTTCCACAATTATTATTCTACGAATTGTAAGAAAACTGTTTAACAAATACGCCGTGACGTGAAAATGCTTCCATGTTATATGAGTGAAGTGATAGTGTGACCTCTAACCTATGATCAGATGAGGCGAAACGTTTATTACGATGTTGACTGTCATGTAATTGACGAGTATCCCTTATAAAAATGAAACGTTGGTAGTCGATATGAAATCGATTGAAGATGCCTTAATGTGAAAGACAAACGTGCCTGGACTTCATAAAGTAAATTACTGGGAGAAAACTGACGATTAATAAATAAAACAAATATCTACAAACGTGCAAGGAAATACGGACAGCAAACAGGAGATGAGGATTAGTATCTGACTTAAACCGAGCACACAGTAACTGTAATCCTTTCCAAACAATGTATTAGAATAACTTACATGATGACGAGCCGAATTTGTGGTAAAAAGTTGTATGTTAAGTAACGGCTTGGCAAGGTCATTAGAAGAAAAAAAAATTAAAGTACCATACCGTTCTTGCAAGTAGCTGAGATGCAGAAAACCAAAGCATAATGCGTTTTATAGTAAGCAAATCGCGGGAACATTAATAAAGGACTCGACATAAGCAGAACAACTGAAATAAATTGTACTAAAAGTAAGATAATTTTGTAATTGCAAAAAAAACAGTAGTTTACTTGGGATAGGCTGATGGTAAGAAAAAAAAATGCGGGAGCGATTTTGTGATGAAACTGAACCATTCTGTTTCCAAAAGCAGTAAATACTAAGACACACTGCTCATATACGAAAAAACATTGCGAGTAAATTTATAACGTGTAACACAGAAGAAATGGAGCTAAACGAAATGAAACAAAACATACCATACAAAATTCTTTCCAAGATTCGAATACAAGAGTGAGAGAGTTTTGAGAGACCCACCGAACAAAACATATCAAGGAAAGACAACATGGGCAAAATGATTATTTCTCGTTATTTTTCAGAGTATTCTCCGTCGCGTCATGGATTGTGCTAGAGAACGCCACACTGATAAATTCAAGATTTCAGTGTCACGTCACTACAGCATTTAGCTCACTATATTTGCAGGTCTAAAATAACAATGAAACCACAAAGACGTGTACCATATTTTTAACTCATTGACTGGCGTCTGCTAGAGCAGATCCCTACGGCTGACGCCGCAGTCTGCCGATGAAACATCCATCACTTTGTTTGCGGCGATCACCGTATTAACGAAAAGAAACCAGAAACGTAATATTGACGATAAGTTTACGGGTTTCCAGTCGGGCGGTAGTGTTAAAATCTCGACGTTCCGAAAAGCCGTAGTACTTAATTTCTTCTGGCGAAGTGAATTTGTCAGAAGATCAGCACGGCACTCTTCGAAACGTCACAGTATTTTAACACTGCCGCGCTAGGGAAGTAGACATTCACAAGCAAAAGCTTAAAATGTTTTGCTTTCCATCGTACATGACGACTGGATTGCAGACATGTGACTGTAATTGCAATATTGGCTTTTATAGTGTACCTTACAAGGTTTGGAAAGTGGCAGTCGCGATATCGATTACGCAAAAAAATAAACTGGAAAGACCACTGTAACCAGACACTATTTTAATAATAGATAAAAATCGTATTTACAGGAAGGGACGGTAATAGCTTCACATTTCAGGAGACTTACAGTAAACGACGAGTGACTTGTTGACCACAAGATAGCCGCTAAAGCACTCACATACACGTACAATCAGAGGACAAGGCGCCAGCACAAAAGAGCTCCTCACCTGTAGTGTCTTCCTCAGCAGCAGCAACAACAACAACAACAACAACAACAAGAATAGTGGAGGTGTTGCCAGCGTGAGATCAAGCAGCAGACTAAAGGCTGGAAGCTGCGCTTCGTCACCCTGTCATCTCACTCCCTCCCACCCTCCCGCCCTCACCCCCCTCTCTCCAGCACTCCACCGCTGCAGCC
Source organism: Schistocerca gregaria (assembly GCF_023897955.1). Lineage (NCBI taxonomy): Eukaryota > Metazoa > Arthropoda > Insecta > Orthoptera > Acrididae > Schistocerca > Schistocerca gregaria. The sequence goes on from NC_064920.1 coordinate 103,523,853, forward strand.
TTATCTGCCCTACCACAGCGGTACCGGTTTTCCCTGGGATTCTATTTTTGCCCGATACATAGATGTGAAAGATGTCTTTTTTTCACGGACCTACGGTTTGTTGCATGGACAATATTATTTTGCTCGTCGAAGATTTTTTTTTCACAGTCAATTTTCAGCTAAATAATTTGCTAGTGTAATATTTGCGAACCTTACCCCGAGATCTCCTCAACACAGCCGCAATTTCTGATTTCACTAACAGTTCTTAACTGCCACATAACTCACATGCTACTAGAGTAGAAACATAGCAAGTAGATACTGATAACGAAACTGAATGCGAATATTAAAAATTTCAATGTCATTGATACGTGGTTGCAAAATCGCTACATCTTATCGTGTTCGGACGCAAGTGTGTGCCTATCTTTTGCTTCCACAGTGTGAAACCCAACTGCACCAAATAACGTATTAAAACTGAAACACTAACAGTCAGTAATGAGATGATGTATCTATTACGCATATAATACGGACATGAGGGGTTTGTTCAATTCTTGTAACAATAACACTTTCCTTCTAATTCTACTCTGCATTTTTGTTCACTTAGTTGTCGAGTGCAGATAGACGGGGGATAAATACGAAAACGAGAGAGTTACATACAAGTAAGTATATTGTTCATTATTTGAGAAGCAATTACTGTAACTCTAAACTCATTTATCCCACTGTGTAATAAGACGGTCAATGCCTTCACTGAAAAATTTCTGCTGTTGTGCATTTAAACATAAACAAAAAACAATCGCATCTACAGGTAGGGACGGTAACGGCTTCACATTTCAGGAGAATGACTGTAAACGAGTGACTCGTTGACTACAAAACAGCCGGTAAAGCACCTGGCACCTTCTCTTCCGAAGCAGATTTACGGTCCGGATGTCTTTATTTAGCGCTATGAAAACATAGAAAGCTTATAGACAGATGCTGGTATTATGTGGATCACGTGAAATGGCATCCCAGGGAAACTTCTGCAGCATAACCGAAACAGGAACCCCTAGTTCCGGGAAAGCCATGACCATCCTTCTCTTTAACTGCAAAGGTCAGCTGGTCATCGTATAGTACAGAATTGTATTGTTTTATTGATTCTATTCATAACTTTTCTGCATAGATACAAACTGATATCGGAAAAGTCTGTATTAGGAAAAAATAAGACAAGAGAATATGAATTAATTTGATTGTTGTAAACTTCATCTATTACAAAACATACTACAAATAGCAGTAAGAAAATTGTTAATTAAAGCTCTTACACTTAGTCTTTTTAAACTCAAACTGTGATTGAACATTAAAAATGCACTTCATGGATACTCTTAATAAGGACACAAAAAAAGCAATAGTATGTTCACCATCCTTACCCCCCATTGTGTGATCAGTTTACATCATCTCTTTCTGCACAAAACATACCATCCTACGCCACATCGTCATACTTTGCTCATTTAAAGCAATTAATGCAGTTAAAAAAGTTCATACATTTTGCATAGTGTTTTTTGACTATAGTTTAGAGCTGCAGCTTCCTGGTTGAGAGATACCTACAATTTATATGATACCATGAAGAAAATGTGTTGTGTGATGAAATACTTCTCCATGCTGACAAATATTTATCTATACTGTACAGTCAATTTCCGAGGAGATATTGTCGACAGATCCTTGAATTTTGCAGTCTGTTTCCCTGTTTCACACTTAACACAATCTATGCATATATTTCGTTATCACTATTTACTACAATAAAATGTACACACAAGGGTTTTCAGTTCTGGTTGGCTAATAAAGAACTTTTGTCACTCGATTGCCCCCCCCCCCCCCCCCCTCGCCGAAATTTACGCCTATCGTGGTAGGGTTCCCTGCTTCGGCCGAGTACACATTTTTTTGTTTGCTTTAATATGCAGCCTGAAAGAATTTTTGTGTAGTAACGATGTTCAGTTTCTTACCCCTCCTGGATACATCTCAGATTCTCCTGGATTCATATTCCAAGAAACTTCGTAGCATTTACGTTTTCCCAGTTTCTGGTGAATAACTCTATAGGTGGGGCTAATGGGTTCTTACTCTTTACTGTGTGTAGATTTATAGTAACTGTTTTTTTGTATTTATCATTTTTATTGTTTTCAAGAGAGGCAGTATTCAGTGTCTGAGGTTCATATTTCGATCTTATTCCGCAACTCTTTTTTAGTTTTTCCGTTACCTAACACATTTGTGACGTCATCAAATTTAATACACCTATGATGAAGGCTTGTGGTTCGAGGTCATTTGGTAGATCAAAAACAAAACAGTCCCTACTGTGAAGTCTTAAAATACATCGCACTTACTACATAGTTTTTTTGAGTGACACGTCTTCATGCAGTCAGCTTTTTGAACTCCCAAGTTCAACTGCTTGCTCTCTGCTTTGTAGGTATGATATTTACCAGTCATGAGCTGGTGCCCTAATACGTACACTCTCCAGTTTCATTAGCTAGAAGTTGTGGCTAGTGACACCAAATGCCTTCGAGAGCTCTAGAAAAATTCAAGAAATACGTTCTTTGCCAATTGAATTTAAAGCTTCATTAAGGAATGCAAAGACGCACTCTCAGTAGAGTTGGATTTATGAAAGCCATGCGAAGAGTCTGAGAAACAGTTATTATTTATACCAAGTTTATTCATCTCGTATGGTAGAAATTTCTGTTATTTTCGCAAACCCAGACAGGAGTGATAGGAACTGTAGTTGGATGCATTTGTTTTTATCCCCCGTTTGTAGAGAGGTTTTTCTATGGCTCTTTTGCAATTTTTTGAGCGCTCCCTCAAAGAGCGACTAGTTGCCGAAGTCAACCAGAGGCTACACTGTGAAGGGACAATTTTTTAATATAATTTAATTTATACTGCCAACATCAAGGGAGTGTCTTGATCTGAGTTCCTTGGTCATGTCCAGCATTTGCTTCTCACTAGTTGGGTGTAGAGAGTCATACTAGACCTATATCTGAACTGGATTCATTACGGCACATTGTGAGTCTTGCTGTATCAGGTTTTCTGCTACAAGTGTGAAGTCTGAATTAAATTTTTTTGCAGTTGTTCTGGGGTCTCATAATACAGCTGAACTTACTGAGAAGTGAACAGTTTATCTTCTGGATGTTCTACTGCTGTTTCCTTCCTACGGTTTTCCACATGTCTTTCATTTTCAGATTTTCCTAAATTTGTCTTATTTGCTATTGTTTTTGCCTTTTTTATGTCCCAGCTGAGGATTTTGTTATAGGACTTAAAATACATATTAACTACGGAGATGTTCTGTTTGGACATTTTGTGTAATAAACCTCTTTCTTTTGTAAATACTTGTATTCAGCTGGTGATCAAATCGTTTTTACAGTTTGCTTTTGTATTTTATTCTTCTGATATCTCATCGTCTTTACCTTCAACTATTACTTCAGGAATATGTAATATTTCAAAGTGTGTATTTTTCCTTACATGTACACAATTACCACCATGTTCGTAATTCTACAAAAATAACCACGTAGTGCATAATTTGGAAAATCCATTATCTCAAGTTCTTCCTCATCAAGGAAATGTCTGTTTGACATATTAATGACGTAGTTTTAATTTATTTTCTAGTAGAACCTGAATATCATCTTGTTTTCTTGTTAGTGACTGCACATTCTGATGAAACAGAATCAAATTTCAGATATAAGTTTGAACTCTGAAACGTATTTGCTTTGAGCGAAGCACTGAGCTTATACTATATCCATGGGTTTTTGCCATAGGTTGATACTATATCCATCGGTTTTTGCCATAGGTTGTTACTATATCCATGGCTTTTTGCCATAGGTTGATACTATATCCATGGGTTTTTTGTCATGGCTTGACACTTGAAATCGTGGCTGCGTGCTGCAGGGCTACGTTTGCTGGGAGATGATATTGTAGTCTTGTGGAGGACTGGAGATATTCTCTCAGATCCTCCCAGGGAACTCACCATTCTTTGCCGAGTTGGTGCTTGGCTATCACGAGGCCCCAGCCCTTGCAGTAATTTTCCATTCCAATGCTGCATGTCTATCCTCTTGCTATTCTTTTTTCCCTACCTTGGTGAACATGTCTGAGGAATTCTTGGGAAAGTTCTGCATTCTGTTTGTGACATAAAATGTCTCACCCTTGTATTCAGCTTCCTTTACGTTTCTTTGTCTCCCTTCTCCTCTTGTTCCTCCGCTTCAGCGTCTGAGGATCCTCCTTCATCCTCCATGTGCGCTCCTGAAGGCCATCCCACGTGTCTGACACATTAGAGGTGACTGGGTAACGGGTAATTACCAGCCCTGGGTCGACAGGTAACGCCTTCACGTACCTCTGGTACAATCCAGGACCAGAAAGAGGTGATTTCTTGAGCTGCAACCATCCCAAATTGCAGATTGGTTCCTATGTCAGGTTTTCTGGAGCTGTAACCTGAGGTATGTACCAGAACATAAGGTGGGTGTGCCCCCATTGTGAAGGGAGCCCAGGTGGAAGGAGTGCGCCATGGGAGATCATGGGCATCAGGGGATTTTCTCGTGATAAGTCAAATCATCTCCCAATGCAATGTCTACCAAATGTAAACGTAATGAGGCTACTCATTCAAAGACTCTTCCTACTGCACCATGATTCCTTGTGGTCTCACATACTGATGACTGTCAGCCCTTCACAAGGGTCAATCCGTTTATTATTCACAAAGGGGTTGATGCTGTTGCCGGCCCTGTGACATCCTGCTCTCATTTACAGAATGGCATATTGCTTTTGGAACTCAAAAGCAACAATTGCTTGCTGCCTCGCTTCTTCATTGCTACCCTGTTCCAGCCATACATTCGCAACCAGATGCACTTCTACCAATGTCATCGTTTCAACCACGCTAGAACATCTTGAGGACACCCAGCGAAATGTGTAACATGTGGTATGGATGCCCACAAAGGCGATTGTCTGCCTTGTTCTCCCAGTTGTATCGAATGCAATGGCAGCAACGCCTCCTCCTCTCGGGACTGTGCCATACATCTTTGATGAGTGGGCTGTCCAAGAAATCCAGGTAAAGGAAATAGTGCATTACACAGTCACTCGCAAGCTACTGGCTAGTCACAAACCGTGTTTTCTCCTGTCTGCCACCTATAGGTCTGTTCTTGTTACCCTCGCTCTCTGCAGGTGATTGCTACACATACATGCAACCTGAAATTCAGCTCTCAGGTTGTGAATTTGCCTGGGGTAGCGTCGCCATCCCCCCATCGTGCTGTGCAACAAACCGTCGAACTCTAACCTCAAGGGGCAAAGCCGCCATCTTCACAGCGAGTAGGAAGGAAAGGACAGAAAGAGTACTCCCATAAAAACTTCCTCCATCCCTCCAGCCAAACACCACCTAAGTTTTTCTCCAAATGGAAAGGCTTGAAGAAGTCTGCTGAAGGTTAATAGTCTTCTCCTTCACCAAAGATCCTGCTCAATGGTGTCACCAGATGGTACCCTAGCCCAGCTGGCCTCTGTCTCGCCGATGTGCACCACCATCCGTTTTTCAGCGTTGGTCTCCATGAACCGACTGCACAAGCAAGCCGATGCTTCTGTGGACCTCAGAGCAGGCTCCTCCTGCCTCTGTGCCCTGTAGTAGCGATTCCACACAGACTGAGAGTTGGTGGCCACTGAGTTGACAACCCTCCATTTATTCATCCTCACGACCGTCCTCCAGTGGAGCGCTTATGGCCTTGGTCCCACAAACAGGATTTACAGCTGTTTTTAACATTGCAGTATCCCCTTTTAGTCTGTCTTCAGGAAATGAAATTGAGCCCTCATGACAACTTCGAACTTTCTTATTACTCACCAATTCATTTGGCCCTTCCCCTGAGGTTGGCATTGCATATCATGGGGGCATCACACTACTCATACAGGATGACTTTATAGTCAACCCATTTCCCTGACTACGTCTTCTAGGTGTTCCCCTTTACATTCCCAGCCTTACTTTTTCCCTCTGTACTATTTATGTACTTCCATCGTTCAGTGTCACCTGGGCAGACTTCCTTTAGCTTGCTGTGCAACTACCTCCTCCATTTTTTTTCTAATTGCTGACTTTAATGGGTATAATTCCCTTTGGCGTCCTCCCATGACCTGTCAGAGAGGTACCCTCTTGGTTAACCTTCTTAACCAACTTAACCTCTTTTGCCTTAACATTGGAGCACCTATTATACTTTCCCACTCCTCGCACATCTATTCCCATTTGGACCCATCCTTTTGCACTGGTTTCTTTGCCCATCATCTTGAGTGGTGCTTTCTTTCTGACCCCTACTTGAGCGACCATTTCGTCTTTTCGTCTTCCTGCGCCATAAATTTGTTGGCCTCTAACCCCGCACCCCCCCCCCCCCCCATGAACCATGGACCTTGCCGTTGGTGGGGAGGCTTGCGTGCCTCAGCGATACAGATGGCCGTACCGTAGGTGCAACCACAACGGAGGGGTATCTGTTGAGAGGCCAGACAAACGTGTGGTTCCTGAAGAGGGGCAGCAGCCTTTTCAGTAGTTGCAGGGGCAACAGTCTGGATGATTGACTGATCTGGCCTTGCAACATTAACCAAAACGGCCTTGCTGTGCTGGTACTGCGAACGGCTGAAAGCAAGGGGAAACTACAGCCGTAATTTTTCCTGAGGACATGCAGCTTTACTGTATGATTAAATGATGATGGCATCCTCTTGGGTAAAATATTCCGGAGGTAAAATAGTCCCCCTTTCGGATCTCCGGGCGGGGACTACTCAGGAGGATGTCGTTGTCAGGAGAAAGAAAACTGGCGTTCTACGGATCGGAGCGTGGAATGTCAGATCCCTTAATCGGGCAGGTAGGTTAGAAAATTTAAAAAGGGAAATGGATAGGTTAAAGTTAGATATAGTGGGAATTAGTGAAGTTCGGTGGCAGGAGGAACAAGACTTCTGGTCAGGTGACTACAGGGTTATAAACACAAAATCAAATAGGGGTAATGCAGGAGTATGTTTAATAATGAATAGGAAAATAGGAATGCGGGTAAGCTACTACAAACAGCATAGTGAACGCATTATTGTGGCCAAGATAGATACGAAGCCCACACCTACCACAGTAGTACAAGTTTATATGCCAACTAGCTCTGCAGATGACGAAGAAATTGAAGAAATGTAGGATGAAATAAAAGAAATTATTCAGATAGTGAAGGGAGACGAAAATTTAATAGTAATGGGTGACTGGAATTCGAGTGTAGGAAAAGGGAGAGAAGGAAACATAGTAGGTGAATATGGATTGGGGCTAAGAAATGAAAGAGGAAGCCGCCTAGTAGAATTTTGTACAGAGCACAACTTAATCATAGGTAACACTTGGTTTAAGAATCATGAAAGAAGGTTGTATATGTGGAAGAACCCTGGAGATACTAAAAGGTATCAGATAGATTATATAATGGTAAGACAGAGATTTAGGAACCAGGTTTTAAGTTGTAAGACATTTCCAGGGGCAGATGTGGACTCTGACCACAATCTATTGGTTATGACCTGTAGATTAAAACTGAAGAAACTACAAAAATGTGGGAAATTAAGGAGATGGGACCTGGATAAACTGAAAGAACCAGAGGTTGTACAGAGTTTCAGGGAGAGCATAAGGGAACAATTGACAGGAATAGGGGAAAGAAATACAGTAGAAGAAGAATGGGTAGCTCTGAGGGATGAAGTAGTGAAGGCAGCAGAGGATAAAGTAGGTAAAAAGACGAGGGCTGCTAGAAATCCTTGGATAACAGAAGAAATATTGAATTTAATTGATGAAAGGAGATAATATAAAAATGCAGTAAATGAAGCAGGCAAAAAGGAATACAAACGTCTCAAAAATGAGATCGACAGGAAGTGCAAAATGGCTGAACAGGGATGGCTAGAGGACAAATGTAAGGATGTAGAAGCTTATCTCACTAGGGGTAAGATAGATACTGCCTACAGGAAAATTAAAGAGACTTTTGGAGAAAAGAGAACCACTTGTATGAATATCAAGAACTGAGATGGAAACCCAGTTCTAAGCAAAGAAGGGAAAGTAGAAAGGTGGAAGGAGTATATAGAAGGTTTATACAAGGGTGATGTACTTGAGGACAATATTATGGAAATGGAAGAGGATGTAGATGAAGACAAAATGGGAGATACGATACTGCGTGAAGAGTTTGACAGAGCACTGAAAGACCTGAGTCAAAACAAGGCCCCCGGAGTAGACAACATTCCATTAGAACTACTGACGGCCTTGGGAGAGCCAGTCATGACAAAACTCTACCAGCTGGTGAGCAAGATGTATGAGACAGGCGAAATACCCTCAGACTTCAAGAAGAATATAATAATTCCAATCCCAAAGAAAGCAGGTGCTGACAAATGTGAAAATTACCGAACTATCAGTTTAATAAGTCACAGCTGCAAAATACTAACGCGAATTCTTTACAGACGAATGGAAAAACTGGTAGATGCGGACCTCGGGGAGGATCAGTTTGGATTCCGTCGAAATGTTGGAACACATGAGGCAATACTGACCTTACGACTTATCTTAGAAGAAAGATTAAGAAAAGGCAAACCTACGTTTCTAGCATTGTAGACTTAGAGAAAGCTTTTGACAATGTTGACTGGAATACTCTTTTTCAAATTCTAAAGGTGGCAGGGGTAAAATACAGGGAGCGAAAGGCTATTTACAATTTGTACAGAAACCAGATGGCAGTTATAACAGTCAAGGACATGAAAGGGAAGCAGTGGTTGGGAAAGGAGTGAGACAGGGTTGTAGCCTCTCCCCGATGTTATTCAATCTGTATATTGAGCAAGCAATAAAGGAAACAAAAGAAAAATTTGGAGTAGGTATTAAAATTCATGGAGATGAAGTAAAAACTTTGAGGTTCGCCGATGACATTGTAATTCTGTCAGAGACGGCAAAGGACTTGGAAGAGCAGTTGAACGGAATGGACAGTGTCTTGAAAGGAGGATATAAGATGAACATCAACAAAAGCAAAACGAGGATAATGGAATGTAGTCAAATTAAATCGGGTGATGCTGAGGGAATTAATTAGGAAATGAGACACTTAAAGTAGTAAAGGAGTTTTGCTATTTGGGGAGCCAAATAACTGATGATGGTCGAAGTAGAGAGGATATAAAATGTAGACTCGCAATGGCAAGGAAAGCGTTTCTGAAGAAGAGAAATTTGTTAACATCGAATATAGATTTAAGTGTCAGGAAGTCATTTCTGAAAATATTTGTATGGAGTGTAGCCATGTATGGAAGTGAAACATGGACGATAACTAGTTTGGACAAGAAGAGAATAGAAGCTTTCGAAATGTGGTGCTACAGAAGAATACGGAAGATAAGGTGGATAGATCACGTAACTAATGAGGAGGTATTGAATAGGATTGGGGAGAAGAGAAGTTTGTGGCACAACTTGACTAGAAGAAGGGATCGGTTGGTAGGACATGTTTTGAGGCATCAAGGGATCACAAATTTAGCATTGGAGGGCAATGTGGAGGGTAAAAATCGTAGAGGGAGACCGAGAGATTAGTACACTAAGCAGATTCAGAAGGATGTAGGTTGTAGTAGGTACTGGGAGATGAAGCAGCTTGCACAGGATAGAGTAGCATGGAGAGCTGCATCAAACCAGTCTCAGGACTGAAGACAACAACAACAACTAACCCACCTGATTGCATGCTCAAATGGCAGCTTGCTAAGGCAGACTGGCCACTTTGCCTGTGCCTGGTGACATTTGAAGAACAAGATTTCTCCAGTTGTGATGATCAGGTGGGCTATCTCACCTACGTTATCCTTAGGGCTGTCGAACGTTACATTCCTCACACATCCTCCTTAGCATGTCATATCCCAGTCCCCTGGTGGACTAAGGCATTCCATGATGCAATTCGTGCACATTGACAAGGTCTCCATATTTTTAACAGGCACCCTACGCACGTGAACAGCATTCATTGTAGACACGTGTGCAAAGTTTCATTGCATTCTTTGGGATAGCAAAAGAGCTAGCTGGATTTCCTCCACTAGTTCTTTTAACAGTTCCACACCTTCCTTTGTCGTGTAAGCCAACCTCTGATGGCCCTCAGTCACCAAGATCCATTTCCCAATTTCTGGCTTGACAGCCGTTTATTATGTCTTTGTGGACACTCTCGCTGTCTCCTACACCTTCTACCGCCTAGAGCTCTTCCCACTATCTCCCAGCATTCCTCCATCACAAACAAGCGGAGGAGGTTTGGGGGATAACCTTCTCTTCTCAGCATAGTGAGTGCTGCAATGCCTCCTTTGCTATGAGCGAGCTAGATCATGCCCTCAGTTCATCTTAATCCTCCGCCCGAGGGCCAGATGCCATCCACATTCAGATGTTGCAGCACCTTTCTCTTCTGCTTAACACAAACAGCCGCACCTGGGCAGAAGGCACATTTCCTGGATTCTGGCGTGAAGCCACTGTCATACCCATACCTAAGTCAGATAAGAACAAAAACCTTCCTTCTAGCTACCAGCCCATCTCCCTTAACAGCTGTGTTTACAAGGTGATGGTGCGTATAATTCATGGCCGGCATGTGTGGTGGCTCATGTCTCGACATTTACCCATGAATGAGTTCTGTAGATATGTTGCACCATATTCTGCAGTTGAACATCTTGTTACTTTGTCCACCCTATCATGAATGGTTTTCTGCGGAAATCCCTGACTGTGGGCGTCTTTTTAAATTTGCAAAAGGCGTAATACACCTACTGTGGAACTGGTTTCCTCTGTACTACTTACACATGGGGTTCCGTGGACGCCTGCCCTGTTTTCTTTGGGCAGTTTTACAAGACCAAGTTCTCATAGTGTGTGGGTTCTGCCTTGTCGGATATCTACATCCAGGAAAATGGTGTCTCAGGATTCCATCCTGAGCATCGTCCTCTTTGTTATCGCCATTGACCCTGGCCAATGACAGCTGTGGTCTCCCACTGGCCATCTCAGGCTTTCTTTTTGTTGATGATTTTTAGCATCTGTTGCACTTCTCCATGGACCTGTATCACTGAGCAGCGTCTTCAGTGGTGTCTTGATCATCTTTACTCCTGGAGCATTGTCTCTGGCTTTCTCTTTTCCACTGATACAACTGTCAGTATGAATTACGAGCAGAGCAAATGGTTTCTGCCACCATCTCTTAATCTTGTACATGTTACCCTTTTCCTCATTGAAACTACGACTTTTCTGGGGCTCATGCTCGATAGGAAACACTGTTGATCCATGTGCCTTAGCTGGCAGCCTGCTGTATGTGGTCCCTCAATCTCATATGTGTGCTCCCTGGTACTCCCCGGGGTGCCGAACGAACCACCCCACTCTTGTTTCACCATGTGCTTGTCTGTTCTAAACTCGACTGTGTGTTCTTCATTTACGCATTTGCATGTCAATCCCTCCTAAGCCATCACAATATTACCTACCATCTTGGCATCTGTTTGGCCTTGGGCGGCTTTTACACGAGACTGGTTGAGTCTGTATGCTGAAGCTGCGGAACTACCACTGTCCTACTGTCGTGAGTTTCTCCTCAGCAGGTATGCTAAGTTTGACCTACATTTGCTTCCAGCCTCGGTCTATTACCTCCAATTTTATAACCTTCACATGGGACTTCAAGAGAGTACTTTGTATACACTGGTGGCTCTCGAAATGACCGTGGGTTTGGGTGTGCTTTCGTAATTGGCACCCATGTCTTTCTATATTGGCTTTTGGCACAGTCCTCAGTATTGGCACTTGAGCTCTTTGCCTTTTATCAGACCACAGAGTACATAGAGCGACATAGCCTTTCCAATTGTGTCCTCTGCTCAGACTCAAGCAGTGCCGTTGGAAGTATGTGTGTGCTGTACACTGCCCATCGCTCAGTGCAGTGGTCCTGGAAAACTTTCACTTACTCACTGTTGGTGGAGCCAATGTCGTGTTTCTATGGGTCCCTGGTTATGTCAGTCTGCCAGGAAACAAGCGTGATGACGCCACAAGTACCTGTACTCCATCCAATGATGTCTGCATTGCTGTCTGTCAGGAGGTGGTGGGCCTTTGGCATCGCCAATTATCCTCCCTTCGCAGGAACGAGTTCCCCTTATTAAGCCTATCCCAGTGCCATGGACAACCTCTTCTCAGGTCTCCCGCCGGGAGGAGATTATTTTAACTTGCCTGTGTATTGGGCACTGCCTTTTAGCTATCGTCATTTGCTCAGTGGTGCAATCCCACCACTTTGTCCATATTGCACACAAATTTTAATTGTCTGCCACTTCCTGCTGCAATTCCCATTTTTTAACCATTTATGCTGCAGTTTGGGTTTGCTGCCTGTTTTATCAGCCATTTTACCACTTGACATGCCCCCCTGCGGGTTCGGGGGTACGAATAGGCCCGCGGTATTCCTGCCTGTCGTAAGAGGCGACTAAAAGGAGTCTTCAAAGTTTCGGCCTTATGTGATGGTCCCCACTTGGGTTTGACCTGCCATTTTCAAAATTTCCGTTGTTAGTGCGTGCCATTTGGGGAAGGACACCTTACGTGGTGTTTTTCTATTGGTCCATCGTGCACCTCCATATTGCATGCTATCTATTGTCGTGTGGAGGGATTTACACCCCATGTCTTCTGGGTTGCCTCCTCGTCTTGTGCGAAATCCCCTTCTTAGCGCCCACGGCAATTGTGGACCCTTTCAACACCTAAAATCCAGCACGGTAGCCAGTCCGTTGTGGTGGGGTCGTCATGTACCCTCTTGGTGGTAGCCCCCTGACCACGCAGGGATCGCACTACAGATGCCAGAGCTGTTTCCTCCCCATGCATGCCAAGGAGTATGTGCCCATCTTGTCTGGGGCACGGGGACTCCGGGCAATGGGATATCGGCCAGGTACCCGTTGCTTTGGCTGGGTGGCGCCCTTGGGGAGAGCCCTCGTTCGGAGTAGGTGGCATCTGGGCGGATGTGGCGCAATGAAGTGCAATAAATCTCAGCAAGCTGGTGGCCGCACTGCCACCAGCGTCTCTAAGCGAGGTAAAATTGAATTCGATGCTGCACAGTATGATCCTCAGTCGTTCCCCTCGTTGGCTGCGCCATGGGAGGGACGCAGATCTTTTGCCAAGCAGGAGCCTTATGTACCACAATACCTTGTCTGCAGCAGAAGTGATAGTGACTCCTTTCTTTCGACAAAGCCTATGTTTTTTGTGGAACACCTGGAGGATAAGTTTGGGGAAGTGGCGGGTTTGTCTAAAATGAGGAATGGGTCCATCCTCCTCAAGACGGCCTCCCCTGCCCAGTCACGGGCGTTGCTCTTGTGTGATAAGCTGGGAGACGTCCCTGTTACCGTCACTCCCCACAGTAGCTTAAATATGGTCCAGGGGATTATTTACCATCGCGACCTCTTGTTACAGTCCGATGACGAGCTGAGAGCTGACTTGGAACGACGTGGTGTGCATTTTGTCCGTCGTGTGCACAGAGGACCCAAGACCAACAGGGTGGCCACCGGTGCTTTTATCTTGGCCTTCGAGGGTGCTGTATTGCCTGAGAAGGTCAAGGTAATGGTTTACCGTTGTGACGTCAAGCCATACGTCCCTCCCCCGATGCGGTGCTTCCAGTGCTGGAAGTTTGGGCATATGTCCTCCCGTTGCCCATCCAGTGCCACATGTCGAGATTGCGGACGCCCCTCCCATCCCGATTCTCCATGTGCGCCTCCGCCTGTCTGTGTCAACTGTGGGGAACACCACTCTCCATGCTCGCCGGACTGCCCCGTTCTTCATAAGGAGCGGAAGATTATGGAATTTAAGACCCTGGACCGGCTTACTTATCGCGAGGCAAAACTGAAATTTGAAAGGTTGCATCCTGTCCCTCTTCAAAGTTCTTATGCTGCAGCTACGTTATCGTCGCCCTCGCGGGCGGCAGTTGTCGCCTCCTCTGTGCCGCCTTCAGTTGGTCCTTGGGGGCGTCCATCTCTGTCTGCCCCCCTTGTGTCTGGGGGCAAGCCTTCCTCTGTTGCCCCCTTAGCAGTTGGGGGCAAACCCCCTTCTGTCACTCCCCCCGCACATGCTTCAGGAGTGACATCTGCTCCAAAACCAGGGGGCTCGATCCCTCCCCCTCCCCCTCCCCCTTCTCTGCCGGCGTCGTCTCCGCCGGCGTCGTCTCTGCCGGCTCCTCTCTCGCGGAAGGGGTCCCTCGAGGCCCTCCCTTCATCCGTTTCTTCTGCTACCCCGCCGGATGTCAGCCAGTGGCTGAAGGTTCATCCACCTGCTGGTCGTAGGGCTTCTGCGTCGTCGTCAGCCTCCGACGCTCCTTCAGAGAAACTCTCCCAGCCCTCTAAGCCAAAGGACAGACGCGAGAAGAAGGACCGGAACGTGTCCAAGAAGAAGAACGCTCCGGCAGTTTCAGTACCGCCTGCTGTCAATAGCTCTGGCTCTGGGGATGCGGTGGAGATCCTCGCCTCTGCCGCGGATCTCGCCCTCACGGAACCCTCGGGGACGTCTCCTATGGACACAGCTGACTCTCGCTCGGTGGCGGCCGTTGACTCTGCGGCGCCGTCTGCCTCTTAGTGGACTTAACGCCCTCCCAGTCCCTTCCTGCTTCCATTCTCCAGTGGAATTGCGGCGGTTATTTCCGCCACCTGCCTGAGCTCCGGATGCTTTTGAGTGTTTCCCCTGTTCTGTGCATTGCTCTTCAGGAAACTTGGTTTCCAGCAATGCGGACCCCTGCCCTTCGCGGTTATCGGGGATACTATAAGAACCGCGCTGACTGTCAACGAGCTTCAGGTGGAGTTTGCCTCTTTGTTCACCACTCTGTCTGTAGCTCACCAGTACCCCTTCTGACATCTTTAGAGGCAGTCGCTGTCAGGATTGAGCTCTCGCCGGCTATTACTGTTTGCTCTGTTTACATTCCTCCGTATGGGCAACTCCCCCGACATGTCTTGGCTGCGCTGCTGGCTCAACTCCCGCCGCCATTGCTGCTTCTGGGCGATTTCAATGCCCACAACCCTCTATGGGGTGGGACTGTCTCCGATGACCGTGGTCGCGCTGTGGAGCATGTGTTGGCTCAGCTCGACCTTAGCCTCTTGAACACCGGTGCTCCCACGCATTTCAGTGTGGCCCATGGCTCGTTCTCGGCCATCGATCTCTCTCTTTGCAGCCCCGGACTTCTCCCATCCCTTCACTGGAGAGTGCATCCTGACCTGTGTGGTAGTGACCATTTTCCCATCTATTTGTCACTGCCCCAGTGTCATTCTTCTGGTCGCCTGCCCCGCTGGGCTCTCAAGAGGGCTGACTGGCCGGCTTTTACTTCTGCTGCCACCATTGCTTCTCTCCCACAGGGTGACATTGACGAGGTGGTCCGTGTCTTGACCTCGTCAATTATTTCTGCGGCCAAGACTGCCATCCCTCGCTCTTCTGGACTCCCTCGGCGGAAGTCTGTCCCCTGGTGGTCGCCGGAGATTGCTGAGGCTATTCGCGACCGTAGGCGGGCTCTCCAGCGTCATAAGCGGCACCCGTCTCTGGAGACCCTCATCGCCTTTAAGAAGCTCCGTGCCTTGGCCCGTCGTCTTATTGCACGGCGTAAGCAGGAATGCTGGGAGAGGTACATTTCATCCTTGGGCTCCCGTGCCTCCCCGTCGGTCGTGTGGTCCCGCATCCGGCGGATTTATGGATACCAGACCCCTATGGGTGTCCCTGGAATCTCCCTGGATGGCGCTGTCTGCACGGACGCCGCCACCATTGCTGACCACCTTGCCACGCACTTTGCTACGAGCTCTGCGACTGCAACTTACCCTCCTGCCTTTCGCTCTCTAAAGGAGCGCGCCGAGCGGACACCGTTATCGTTCCACACACGTCGTTCTGAAAAATACAATGCTCCTTTCAGCGAGAGGGAATTCCTCGCTGCCCTCGCCAATTGCCCTGATACAGCGCCAGGACCGGACTGCATCCACGCACAGATGCTGAAGCATCTCTCCAGGGACTGCCAGAGACACATCCTCACCATCTTTAACCGCATTTGGAGCGAGGGCGTGTTCCCGTCGCAATGGCGAGAGGGTGTTATCGTTCCCATCTTGAAGCCCGGTGCGGACCCTCTGGCGGTGGACGGCTATCGCCTCATTACACTAACCAACGTTTTGTGCAAATTGCTCGAACGTATGGTGGGGCGGCGTTTGTGTTGGGTCCTTGAGTCGCGCGGTCTCCTCGCTCCATCCCAGGGTGGCTTCCGTCAGGGCCGGTCTGCTGCGGACAATTTGGTGCGGCTGGAATCTGCTATCCGTACGGCCTTTTCCCGCCGTCAGCATCTCGTTGCTGTATTTTTTGATCTGCGGAAGGCATATGACACAACATGGAGGCATCACATCCTTGCTACGTTGCGCGAGTGGGGTCTTCGTGGTCAGCTTCCAGCTTTTCTTCAAAACTTTTTATTGCGCCGCTCTTTCCGGGTGCAAGTCAGTGCCGCCTCTAGTTCATCTTATATACAGGAAAATGGGGTCCCGCAGGGCTCGGTATTGAGCGTTTCCTTATTTCTAGTGGCCATTAATGGTCTGGCTGCAGCTGTGGGGTCGTCGGTGTCTCCTTCTTTGTATGCCGACGACTTCTGCATCCCATTTAGCTCAACGACTACGGGAGTCGCCGAACGCAGGCTGCAAGCAGCCGTTCGCAAGGCGGCATCATGGGCTCTGACTCATGGATTTCAGTTCTCTGCAGCCAAGACTCGAGTTATGCACTTCTGCAGGCGTCGGACGGTCCACCCTCATCCGGAACTTTACCTCGACGGTCACCTACTTGAAGTGGTGGACACTAGCCGCTTCTTAGGACTCGTCTTTGATGCCCGGCTCACATGGGTTCCTCATATTACTCAGCTGAAGCAAAAGTGCTGGCAGCACCTCAACGCCCTCCGCTGCCTGAGCCATGCGTCTTGGGGTGCAGATCGCAGCACGCTGTTGGGATTGTACAGAGCCCTTGTGCAGTCCAGGCTTGATTATGGGAGCCTGGCCTATGGGTCTGCATCACCCTCAGTGTTGACGTTGTTGGACCCCATACACCACTGTGGGGTTCGGCTTGCAACTGGTGCTTTCCGTACGAGCCCCGTGGATAGTCTGCTGGTGGAGGCCGGGGTTCCCCCGCTGCGGATTCGCCGCCACCGACTGCTCGCCGACTATGCTGTCCATGTGCATTGCTCACAGGGCCATCCCAATCATCGCCTGCTTTTCCCTGCCAGGGTCCTCCCTCTGCCCGACCGGCGACCTAGGTCTGGGCTTTCCATTGCTGTCCGTGTCCAGTCCCTGCTGTCGGAACTGGGGTCGTTCCCTCTTCTGCCGCCCTTTCGGGCCTGTGCACCCACGCCTCCCTGGTGTATGACCCGTCCGTCCGTCCGCCTGGACTTGGCACGGGAACCCAAGGACTCGGTTCCGCATGTGGCCCTCCGTCACCGTTTTCTTGCGCTCGTCGCCTCGTTTTCAGGCTGTGAGCCTGTCTACGCTGATGGTTCCCTGGTGGATGGTCGTCCTGCCTACGCTTTTGCTCACGCTGCCCATGTTGAACAGCGCTCCTTGCCGGCTGGCTGCAGTATTTTTACTGCAGAGCTGGTGGCCATATTGCGCGCTCTTGAGCATATGCGTTCCTGCTCAGGTACGTCCATCGTCATCTGCAGTGACTCCCTGAGCAGCCTCCAGGCTATCGACCGCTGCTATACCTCTTCTCCTCTGGTATCCTTTATTCAAGAGTCTGTTTTTGCCATTACCCGCTCTGGTCGTTCGGTGGTCTTTGTTTGGACGCCAGGTCACGTTGGCATCCCGGGGAATGAACGTGTCGACAGGCTGGCCAAAGGGGCGGTCGACGCCCCCACTTTGGCGATCGGCCTCCCGGCTCGTGATTTGCAGCTGGCGTTGCGCCGTAAGGTGCTTCAGATGTGGCGTGACGAGTGGCGTAGCCTGACTTCTCCGAATAAACTGCGGGCTGTCAAGGAGACGACCGATGTGTGGCAGTCCTCCCTGCGGGCTTCTCGCAGGGACTCTGTCATCCTGTGTCGGCTCCGCATCGGCCATACCTACCTGATGCACGGACATCTTTTGCATCAGGAGGATCCCCCCCTGTGTCAGTGTGGGTCCCGGTTGACGGTCGCCCACATTTTGTTGGAGTGTCCCTGCCTGCGCATCCTCCGGCAGACTTTTAATCTCCCGGGCACGTTGCCTTTGGTTTTATGCGACGATGCCTCCATGGCTGACGACGTTTTAAATTTTATCCGTGGTAGTCCTTTTTATGGTTCCATTTAGGGGGGACCTGTCCCTTTCCCTTTCTGTGTATCTTGTCCTCGAGTGTCTCATTGGTTGCAGATTTTAATGTGTGTATTCGGATGGTTGACTCTTTCTCAATTTTTGTACCCATGGTCAGTCAACCAGTCTCCGATCCTCTTATTTTCTTCCGTTTCTTTCTGTCCAATGTTCGTCTGTACTCTTCTTGTCTCTAGTGTTCGCTGACACATTGGTGTTCTTTCAGTGACTGGGGGGAGGGGCGTCTCGTCCCCCCTTGGGGTTTTACCTGTTCCGTAAATTTTGTTTCGCCGGTTTTTTGGAATGGGGGACTGATGACCTTAGCTGTTTAGTCCCCCTTAAACATCCCAACAACAACAACAACAACTTGACATGCGGGCTGTCATCTGCATTCTACTTTTTATCAGCCACAGCAATATGGCGAAATCCATTAGAATTTTTAGTTTTGGACGTCCATTACTGTACGATTTCTTTTTTTTTTTTTTTTTGCATTTTTCCATGTGCCTGTTTTTAGCTTTCTCCTATTCTGTCCATGGGGACTGAAGCATCATCATTTAACTCCTCTGTGTGTATGTGTTCTCTAATTTTGCTTTGGGTCGTATGACCCTAGCTGTTTTTGTGCCTTAAGACAAAGCAAAACAAAAGTCTCTGATACAATATGGTTTTCCGTTGCTGCAGCAGGCATCACAACTAACGCACAGTGGTGTGTGTACACTTCACAAAAATTGAAGTGCGCCATCAAGGAACGTTGTCACAAGGGATCATGCTGTCGCAGGATAAAGCCAGTCCACATGAAGCCAAAGCTCTTTTGACTGCAGTGCAGATGTTCTGCTGGGAATCCTTTACACATTCTCCATATATTCCCGATATCTCCCCATGTGATTCCCATATTGCTGGAGCCTTGGTGAACGACATTCGTGGCAATCCATTTGGTTCAGATGAAGAGCTGCATGCCTGGATATATCATGGTTCCTTAGACAACCACAATCATTTTTCCATTAAAGCGTTCATTGTGTTTTTACGCAGTGGGATAATCGTATTAACAGTTACGGGGAATAATAAACAGTTCACTTACCTATTGTTCATCTGACAGGTTTTCATTAGACTGTCCCTCACTCTCACTCAGCATTAGCTGATCGGTACTGCATTCACTCCTCCATCTCATGTCTACAAGGTGGTGAGGGTAGTGGGCTTAACAAATGGCAGCCGCACACAGAACAGACCACAGTGTCTGCTGTGACCACACAGTACCCTATAAAAATCATCAGATTCATTTTTTGAAAGACATTTGACGAAACTAATAATAACTAAAATAATTGACTGTAATAATGTGGACAGTCGCAGTCATTGCACGTATCAGTTGGAGTAGACAGCTAAGGGGTTCCATGAAGATTCTCTTACTCTTTCTCTGTTCACGGATTTAAAGCCAATTGCAGGACATTTAGAGATACGGCTCGAATCTCAGGACAGGACTGGAAAATGAAGGAACTTGTTTATGCCAATTGCAGAAAAATATTTCAGAATTTATGTGTAGCAATTCAGGAAACTTACAGTAAACCAAAACTGGATTACTAGATGGATGCATGACCACCAGCCTCTAGAATACAAAGCCAGTCTGCTGACCAATGAACTATTTCACTTGCAATGTGTTATTGTTAAACCATCTAAGGCATTCACTACAGCTTTCATTCATAGCTCTAAACAGAATGAAGGATGCAACTTAAGTTCCTGTCGGCTCTTATGGTTCCTTTTATATGACACCAGTGTTCAGTACTAACACAGTCACAATGTGTTTCCTCAGCTATCAGATCCTTGTACTTAGCTATCAGATCCTTGTATTGAGCTATCTTCACATTGGTTTGCAGGTTATGGAAGCTGCCTGAAGTGTTACCTATGGGGAAAGGAACCTAGGTGTATTGATCTGTTATATCAGATTGAATTAAGTAGATTTTTAATGGTCTTCATATCACAATTCCAGGATATTTTGAATTTGTCCATTTGTGTGACATATATGTAGTATAAAGGGAGATATTTCATTAAATGACTGCTGTCCTAACTTTTGATGATTTTTTTTGGTGATATCTTCATTTTTTTGTCACATATCCCATGGGTTCTAAGAGGCTTACATCCAGGTGTGAAGTGTAATATGGCTCCCATTTGTTCCACGTGCTTCCTGTAGCTATCTCTCTTCCCTTACTGTTTCAGAATACAAGTGTGACAGTTTCTCTCTGAGATGACCTGACTTTGTATAGCTTTGAAAAATCAGGGGCCTGAGTGTTACATAGATGTTGTAAACCTACTTCAAGTCAGTATTAACATGAGTATCATTCATGGATTTGTTGAGAAGCTCTTCTTTAACCCAAAGTACTATCTCAAAGTCAATTATATAGTTCTTCCCATTTCTGCGAGACTGAGTGGTATGTAATTAATGTTTAAAGCTGCTACTGCTTTACTATTTTTATCATTGTTACATAAAAGATGATCATCCTCACTTACTGCCGGTCAGAGTATCAGTACCACCACGTTGGATGAGAACTGCTGCACACTGTATCACAGTGTGTGACAATAATGTATCCAAGATCAAAGACATCACAAGGAGAGGCAGCAGATGGGATTATGGGGAGCTCACATTACTGTTTCCAGAAAGATGAGGGGTGGAGGAAATCAGGTCAATTTCACTCAAACTTAATTCCAGACTACTGAAAAACAACACAACATAGTAAAATTATCACTTAATAACAGTTATCTACTATCTGTAGTGTACTTATGTGAAAGTGTGCAGTATATAAGAAATCCATAAAAATTATTTGACTTTCAGGCATTTGGACACATACAAATGTTTACTTAGTACACATTATTTGTTTCTTTTAACATTTACTACAACAGAAGGAAATATACAGAACTGAAAGTACAACACTGCTGTAACCTTTTATAACCCAGAACCATGTGGTAGTAATAGTTGAAAGCATAATACTGGTGAACGGTGAAGTAGTTTTAAGGTTTCATAACAAATATATCTGTATCCTTTCCCTATAATATATTTATTTAAAATGGGGCAATTGTTTCTGTGACAGGGCAAGAAGTGAGTCCATTTTGCAGAGGTCTCAATGTTACTGGTGGGAGGGACTGCCCTTTTCTAATCATTGCTGGAAAAATGTCTTTGGTGAATATTTAAAAATGTGGTTCCACTTAGCTGAAAATGGAGCTTCAATTAATCATGCTGGTTGTACCTAATCAAGTAATAGATCAACAACAAATGAAATGCGTTAAACTATAAATTTTTAATCTGCCGGGTTTGTTTTGAAGTAGGAGTCCGAGCCAGAAGAGATGGGCTCTTCTGCAACCTATATTGCTTCTGTTACAGTCTAAAGCTGTAAACCATAATAAATCTTTCACTCTGTAGCACAGTGTGCATCAGTCTGAGACTTCCTGAAAAATTAAAATGGTGTGCCAGGCTTCTATTTGAAACCAGAACCCTACTTTATGTGGGAAATGCTGTTATCACCTGATACATCCCAGAATTACTTACAGGTTGGAAAACTGGAGAACATATTTATCAAATTAAAGCCGTGCGTGAAATACACAGGTCATATTAAGATAGCTCAGTTGGGAACAACAATGATTGTGTATGACAAGGTGGTAGGTTTGTCACACTGCAACTCATCATTTTAATTCTAACAATACTGAGGTATGTTCAAGAAGCATTACCAAGGGGGGGGGGGGGGGGGGGGGGAGTAGTATATGCACAGCTAAAAAATTTAAAAAACAAAACTGCTAAGTTGTTGTTGAATTATATTAACAAGATCCTTTTTAAAAAGAGTTATTGATCTGGGAGTAAGGTCCTGAACCTGAAAATACATCTTAACTCACTCATAGCAATATCAACACATGTTCAGTAGCATGTACCACTGACTTCAAAACACCACAAAAAATTTAGAAAATGCAGATATTATTCCCTGTTGTTGACTTTTACCCTCAAAATATGAGCAAGATCCTGGAAATATTGAATGACATTCAATGGATAAACTGATACCGGTTACTGAGAATTAAATTTTTAGATTAAGTTTAACTGAAGAATTTAAATCATATATGGAATTTGTTAGAGAAAATCATTGAAATAATATTTTTTCAGAAATTTATAATGACATATCTGTCCAGATTAATATATTTTCAAGAAGTGGTTATAAGGAATCCTTTCCCCTCCCCCCTCTTGGTATTCTATGATTTAATCAGGAGGCGTAATAGTGAAATCACATCATGTGTATGGGTACCAGTGATGGAACAGTTCTGTAGTACATATGTTACAAATTGGTGTGAATAAGATTTCGCTTATTCTCATCTAATAGCATAGTCACGCTAGTATGTTGTGGGAACAGTCATAAGTCATAATATGAGTGGAAATGCACTGTAAATACAGCATCCCATTTGAAGATGTTTCCCCATACCTCCAACCTCATACTCCAAGGCAGTTAGGAAATTGTTACTAAATTATGTGTCTGATGAAATATTTATAACGCATTTTTATTATCTGATGCTATGTCAATAAAATGAGCTCCAACATGTATCTGAAGAAGGTAAATTACACAGCACCCATATCACAGGGTTTGGAGAGGTTGTGGAATAGTTTGTATCAAGTGGTCTGTCTCCCTTGTCAAAATGACTCACTTTCACACAAAACAAAAAATACAATATTATGAGAGGATAATCTGTAAAGATACAGATGTATTAAGAGTAGAAGTTACTCAGTTCCTAAGACTGAATATTGATAACACTGTCAACTATAGGCATCACTACACATATCATAACTTGGTACAATACTTTACTTACCATCATTTGCTACTTCTCTGATTACATAATCTTTTGTGAAAGACAACTATTCTGTGGTGATTTCCTTTCAGCACTACATTCAGGCACAATCAAAAAGTAAAGATTTTTTACTACTCAAAAGAGCTGTATCACAATTCTGAATAGTGCCCACCCCAAATGCTTGTACACTGATAGTCACATAAATTGTTAAACCAATATCCTGGTAATTTTAAATTCTTTATGCATGTTTAACATTTTGCAATAGAATTATGACCTTTGCATCTTTAATGTAACTATTTAAATCTTTCCTATTAGCTCAAGTAGGTTAGATGCTACATTACTCACTAGGCCAT
This sequence comes from Schistocerca gregaria, assembly GCF_023897955.1. Classification (NCBI taxonomy): domain Eukaryota; kingdom Metazoa; phylum Arthropoda; class Insecta; order Orthoptera; family Acrididae; genus Schistocerca; species Schistocerca gregaria. Next base: position 103,547,192 of record NC_064920.1, read on the forward strand.
TAGAGATCTTGCAAACAGAAGAAACTTTGACATATTGAAAACCATTTGTAGTTGGCCAGAAAAATCCAACAGTTTCAGTGCTTAGTGTAAATTATTAGTTCCTGACCTATTTTCTTATATTTTTTTGTTTGGCATCAGTGTTTTTAGCTGTGTCTGAAAAGTGACTTTCAACTGCCCAAGGAGAATATATAAAGTGTCAAAGCATATGCTCAACAATCTGGGAAAGTTGTGGCAGTGTGTTACATGTTAATGATCAATAAAAAGTTTGATGCTGAAAATGGTGTTGGTACAGTGAGAGAATACATTGAGATATTACTTTGTCATATCTGATTTGATGGAACTATATCACAAACACATAAATATACATTACCTTAAATCATTCTGTACTTTGACAGCATATTACTGCTACTGTTACTTGAATATCTCTAGTCCCCATTACCAAACTGCTGTCTGCTACTACATGAAATTTGTTACACTTGAAATATTCTTGTAGCAACTTCAGCATCCATTGGATCACCAACACCAAACAATCCCATTTCAGCATTGCCCCTAATGTGATTCAGCTGGAACACTGTTGCCTAAGGCTATGGAATTAGAGAGTAATTAAAATATTCTGTCATTTACATTTGAGTAGAATGAGTCGCCATCATTTTTTGAAAGCTACGGACTTGCTGTGTGGTCTCTCTTGAACAGACATGACAGTAAGCCTGAGAACATGCCAGAACTGCTGCAACACTCACCAGCTAGCAGTGATACTTGTCCCACTCTCAGCTTTTATGTGACTGCGAGTCATAAGGGGACCACAGCTATGCCTTATTTTTATTGTGACATACAACAGTCGTAACCATGGAGTAGTTTCCTTTACATTTCAGAGAAGATAAACAGAACATAAAAGTGAACAAGTGACATTGAATAGGTAAGCGTGTCTGTGTGTGTGTGTGGGGGGGGGGGGGGGGGGGATGGTTGCATGCATGCATGCATTTTTTCACTTCCTAGCTGCAGAAGAAAAGCTGGACCCATCAGAGTCGCTCAAATTGTTAAATGGATCTTCATCTGAGTTTCTTCCTAGGCAAGATGTAAACATTCAGTTTTGTCTATTTTAATCTTTGTCGAGCTCATTTTTGGTTTCATCTGCTTACTACTAACATGTATTAAAAACATGAATTTGGTGTCAAAATAGTTTTAAGGTATGTATGACATACTTCTGCTAGTTTCTTGTTTCAATCACAATACTGCAAGACCCAATAAAATTTCAGTAACCAATCTGCATAGAATGTTCAGAGGTATCAGTTGCAGACAGCAACATTGTAAATGCAGAAAGTAAGTCATGGAAATAAAACTTTATCTGGCAGTGGAGACATTCCATGAAGTGTAGATTACCATTTGTTACCAAGATATCTGTAGATACAGTTCCAGCACTGTTACCCTGATATCGCACATTGACATCACCCTGAAGAGAGATAAAAACAGAAAGATTGTCGATTTATTGATCCAGTAGAGTTCATCCTATAACCACTAAAGTAGCAATAATTATTATTTTCTTCATAATCAATTAATTAACTTTGAATCTTGTTACTGTTAGCACATCAAGGAGAAGTAGAGGGTAAGATAGTTGTAATTTAAAGTGACGAGAGGCAAAGAATTTGAGTGACAATAATTATGGTACTACTAGCTGGTGTACCAATACTTCGGTTTCAAACATAAAACAATAGTTTAGCAAGTTCTCAGCATTAGGAAAGGGAAGTGCTGTGTGAAGAAAATAACGAAAATATTTCAGTATTTTTACAAAGAAAAAGATTTATTTTCTAAGAAAAATACAAACTGGAATTGCTAAATTAACCAATTTACGAAACACACAACAGTAAGGTAATAATAGTACACATAGTGCACATGTCATTCTTTACGTTCTGTGGCTCTTGCAGAGACCACTAGTGGCACTTATTCTGTATGAATGCTGCCAATGTCCTCCTCAGGAGAGCTACAAGGCGACGACAACTCTTTCTCAGCCTCTTTCTGATTGTTTGTCTCCTGGGGGGAGACCGCCGCCCCCCATCCCCACATCCCCCTCTGGCAGGAACCTCCTGATGATTGTCACTGTGCTGTTCTTCTGTCACAGCTGTCGGCACTTCATCCAGGAAGTCTTCATCGGAATCGGAGTCGGAGTCCTCGGCGATGTGCCTCTGGACGAAGTCCTCGAATCCCTCCAGTTCCTTAGTCCAGTCCTCGAATAGCTGGTCCACCTCCGGTAGGTCCGCCACCTTCTGCAGCCAGAGCCGGTGGCTGTTGGTGGTGGCTCTCCTCAGCAGCTCCTGTCGCCTCTCCTGCATCTCTGCACTGCGCTGACGGAGCTGCTCCGGTGTCAGCACTGCACTTGGCCTCTTCATCTGAAAACGGCATGAGAGCTGTGATTTTTAAAGTGGCTGGAAACTGCAGGGGTAGTTGCAGTTCTCAGGAGAGTCAATCTTGCGTACTTATCATAGCTCCAGTGAAACAATCCGTAAGGAAATAAACTAACTGATCAATAGATCTTAAAAGCTTCTGACTGTGCCACTGTATTTGTAATGTTTTATATTAGAAATTTATAATTCTCTGCTAATTCATAATAAAACGTTATATCAAACGGACAACGTTCAAAACCCTGTAGCACACACAAACTGAACACAAAATTGAACACTGTTACAGAGTAATATATAAGCTATTCCTTATTTATATGGAGCAGTCAACAGAGAATAGAAAATTTACATCTGAATGTCTGAAAGAAAGGATTATTTTCAAACATTTGTACAGAGACTTTATAATGTTCTCAAATTTTCAAAAGAGACATTCGAAAAACTGAAGCCAGGGGGTATGAGTAAGCTAAATTAGTTAGAAATAAACACGTACTGGTACAATATCGACCCCTGGTTATTTAGTTTTTTCTTGTTTTGGGAATCTCAATTCAGAAATTATAAGTGGTAGATTAATTTCAAGAAGTCTAATAAGATGTACCACAGGAAATTCTAAGAAAAATAGGAAAATATTGGAAACCAACAACGGAATATTGCGAGGAAAATTGGAAGTCTGAATGTTGTAGGGAAGCAATAGAATGTCTAAAGGTTTATTCTATATGTAGTTTAGGATGAAGGAAGTGAGACAGAGAGAAGATCAACATTTTTGGTCAGACTAATAGGCCTATAGATTTAAGTGGGATTTGTTTCAGTGTGGGTAAGAAAATTGCCTAGGTAATAGAATGAGCTTCTCTAAAGAGTGTAATTTGTGACGTATTAAAGATGAATGAACATACTAACAATAGAACATTTTGGATTGAGAGTAAACCGAAAAAATTTGAAAGTTGTGACTTGGCAGGAGTAGCGGCAAAAATATTTCCAATAAATGTAACATCCAAGTTAGGGACGAACAAACATCAGGAAGTGAAGGAATAATGCTACTACGGAAGAAAAGAAGCACGACAAGGACATTCCTGGCCATAAGAGGTTGGCTGATTTATAACTTGACTTTAATTCGTAGCAGAAAATTCTGAGAATGCACCTTTGGAGCGCAGCGTTGTATATTAGTGAATTACTGACTGTGGGATAACTGCAAATGAAGAGACTGGAAACGTTATAATTGTGCTGATATTGAAGAATGCTGTAAATTCCTTAGGTTGATAAAGTAAGGAATGAGGAGGTTCTGCACGGAATCATCGAGGCAGCGGAAATATGAGAAACATTGCCAAGAAGAAGCGACATGATGATAGAACATGTGATACGGCATCCGAGATTATCTTCCACGACACTACAGTGAGCTCTAGAGGGTTAAAACTGTAGGAAAAGAGAAAGGGTGGAATATATCCAACAAATAACTGAGGAAATAGAACGCAAGTGCTGCTGTGAGATGAAGAGAGATTCGTAAGGGCCGCACCAAACAAATCAGAACAATCTCGACACGAAATAAAACGAAATATGCAAATGCAACCAGTACTTCACAATCCGATGACAAAATTAGAGCTCCCATACGGAAGGTAAAATCGGAAATCAAAAACGTATACTGGCAACTCACAACTGATGTTCTTACTTTTAGTATGTGACAATTTAAGAGCAGATTTAAAAATGAAAATATAGGATAAAGACAGCATATCAATAAAACATGACTTTCAAAATACCACTAAATGACGGCAGCTTTTTTAAGGATAGTAAAGAAAAAGTTTCAAAACAATGCCTAACGGTAAAAGGGTGATATATATGACGCTTGTATCTTCAATAGATAGGCTCATTTGAAACTCGCAGAAAACGACCGCTAACTAAAGACAGAGAGTAATCCACGTAAACAATATAAATCTAAGAGACACAGGGTAAGAACGCAGAGGACGTAAGGCTGACAGCATCAAAGAGAGACAGGTTGTTCAGAAAAGCGTTCAGTTACGCCTCTGGCCGCCGTGCTAAATAATCTGCGAGAAGAATGAGATATACAGATCGCTGAGTGCACGGATTCAGCAAAAGCCTCAAACATTAGTAGACTGTGAAGACTACGAGGAGAGTTAATCTGGCGAAATAAGAGCTGCATTGGAAGTGTTCCTCAATTTAAAAGCTTCATCATTGCTTAAAAGCAGAGTATGGCCGTACGGATAGGATGAGCTGCGGTTTTGCGCCGGTCTCGCGAAGAATTCGTCCAGATGCTTGTCCTGGAGCAGGTCGAGGATTAACCTGACAGAATCTCTCATCTGCTCAGTCAGTCCAACCGTGAGTGGGGTTTACTGCATGTAGCGACTTGATACTACGGGCTCTCTTGCTTCCAGAGCCATACAATTTTCTGAGTGTTTGTCAAGTTCCCTTCTTTCGAGGGAAACACAGAAATTACAGTAGTTCCGAAAGCCATTCCAGCGAAACAGTAATTAAGAATCGACTATTGGATATCCATCCATTGTTTGAAACTGAGGTACAGCGTGATGAATACTCCACCTCACGTTTTTTGGTAAGTGCAGAAAATACCTTGTTCGTAACCGGAAGCTTCCTACGACAGCTAGATCTCATTCTTGTCATCAGCGGTTAAGCTCTGACACTCTTAACAAGTTAAATTGGAAGTACAGACGCAAGTAAAATGTAATATTCCTCTGACTGTATTAACTCTACGCTTACTTTCGATTTTTTACTTTCTCTACACCGATAGTATATTAACTAAAAACGACGACAGCTTTTAAAATGCTGTTGTTTGCATAAAGCGGAATCTTAGTGTTGAGCAGCGGATGTATTTCTGAATTTATATATATATATAAAAACCGCCGACTAGCCTACTAAATCAATACAGGGCCATTACTAAGCTGGACTGTAGCAACTGAAGTATTATACAATTACAGCGTGTAACAACGCAGGTAACATCACAAACTATTCTACTTCAGTTATTACTCTTAGTGTTAGATCAGTACAGATAGTATTAACAGTTGAAAATGAACACGCAATAACAACGGATTAAATCAATTCATTGGTTCGTCAATGCTTTGTGCAAAGACATGATGCATTCTTAAAATTGTTCTCTAACTAACGATTACAAGAATTCTGTTTGCAACGATCTGGAAGAATAGTGCTGAATAATGTTAAGAATCGGTTTGCCAACAACTTGGCGTTTATAAGCAATCTCAACGTCACCTTCTGTAATTAATTCACCAAAAACGAGGACACACTGTATCACACAAATCTTAAACAATTGCAGAACACTGGTGTCAACGATCTTAAATGCAAAGAGGGTTTTTTCTCCACTCAGATACGGTTGCTATAAACTGGGGGGAGTTTGGTAGCTTATCCGTGTGATTAAATCAGCGTGTTATGAGCTGCAAATAAGGTAAGACAAGTATTTGGTGTTTCTGAACAAAGGACGTAAGACAGATTTGAAACGTTAAAGAAACGAACGAAAACGATAACTATTTGGTCTCTAATACGACACAGCCGACAAGGAGTAAGTGCTACGGCACACCAGACTACGAAATATGAAGAGCTTGAATCGATCAGAAAGGCATTATTTTTGAAACGTATCTCTGAAAATGGTACGAAGTAAATAACACTAATGTTTGATAGCTAGTTGAAGACTATGAAGTTATGTACAAAACTGATGTCGCAACACCGCAATTAACGAAATGAGCATTTCGTATACAGTCTTCAGGTGCCACACAATTGTCAGTCTGTGCTTCTATTTACATGGTAGCTCAACACTGATTGATACAGAGACTATAATTAATATGAATGGAAAATAAAACGTCTCAAAGGAAGCAACTATACAAGATAATTCCTGCTATAATCTTGGACCGCTTGGTTCAACCGTTTCACAACGACTAGTAATATAATGAAACATTGATATTTTTTGCATCGCTGAATCTGAAGATTGCGTAACAGTGTTGCCAGTGGAACGTTTTTGCTATACTGGAATTCGTTTTCAAGGATCTCAACGCGGTTGGATTCAATAAGAGAAAGTAGAAATGCACGGCAGTAGAAAATAACATTACGTACGCATCCCAACAAATACAAGGTGCCATACTCACAGAAAATTTCGCCACGGCAGTAAATTGTATTCGGGTTACATTTCACTAGAACGGATAACAGCACTGGTTAACCCTAGAAGCAGTAATTGTGGTTTCACTGCTGCCACGAAAAATTAAAACAGTCGCAGATAAGTCTGTTCCACAAACTAACGATAATTTTAGACAGAAAGAGAGGATAACAGAAAATGTTAAAAAGAACTCCTCACCTGTCTTATGTCGCTCCACTGGATCCCCGGTGTGTGCAGCAGCGATGCTGGAAACCTTCAGCTGGTGATGATGGTGGCGCGAGCTCCTCCAACAGACTGATTGCCGCGGTCGGCCTGTGTGTGACGTCAGTGCCACCCTCCCCCACCACCACTCCCACCCTCTACATCTCAGTGAGGTGGCGACAGCGCTTCCTGCTTTTCTCTGACCAGTACCACTACTAGCGAATCCAACAGGGTCACTCCTCAAGTGTTCCAATAACAAATATGGTCTTCGATAATACGTGTCGATTAGATAGTTGGACATAATTCTTCGTTCATCAAATAATATAATTATTTATAGATGCCAATGTCTCACTTGACTTAAGGTTTTATTTGCAACAAAATGCGAACGTTCCCCCCTTTCTTTATGTGCTGTTTCTTGAAGGTATATAATTTGCACCAAAGACGAATAGTTTCGATCGTAAGATATTGTTACTTTTTATGTAAAATAGCCCTATTTTTCCAGAAAGCAACACTAAACTGAATCCTGATAAAAATAATAAAGATAGAACTACTTTGAAACTAAGCGCACAATCAACAGTTACTTCGTCTATACTGTTATGCTATAACGAGTTAACTTAAGCTTCTGTCCCACTGGGCATTGCATTACAAAATAGTTATACTCGATCAGAAACTTAAGGAGAAAACGTAAAAGAATTTTCTGTTGTAAGATTTAAACAGGTTTTTTAACCAGAAGGCTGAAACCTTACCTATCGCAAACCAGGACTCCTACACAAGTACTACTACAGAGCACGCTGCAGATTCTGGTCAGCAGAATCTTCTCATTCTCAACGGAATGCCGTTGTGGAGATATCGAACCAAATCAGAAATATAAGCAGGTAGCAGAATAAGTATGACCATTATATTGCCTAACATTCTCAAGGTCTTCTGCTCCTATAAAATTTCGTTCCTCACGGTATATTCCACAAAAATGGATAATCAGAGAAACGGTGATCGTCAGCAAGAATGAAGATTACATTTCAAGTGAAACTCCAATGCTAAAAACTGTTCTCTCCCTACTTAAAATATAATAAATCGGGACAAACGTCCGCCTCTGAGAAACGGTGTACTTTTCTACAAAGACTTGGAGATCCCTCGAGAATCGGGAACGATGTTAAATGCCACAACCACAGAGGGGATGCAAGACCAGACCACCTACATCTCGCACTGGCCGCTCCCCTGCAGTCTTATTCGCAGCGGCGGCAGTGGAGTTGCTAGGAGCCTCTGACTGTAGGCAGGACCACGTGGCCTCCATCCCCACCCCCTCCCCCACCTCTGTAGTTCCTACCACTCCCTTCAGCTGACACACCTCAGATACGAGGCGATAACGGTTCCCACATTCCTGTAACAATCTCGCACACCAATGAATGAATGCTCTGAAGCTACTTATCAGATGTCCCGTCCATCTTCATAATGTCTCTCACAAAGACTAGGGCAACATTTTTTTATCAGATACGGAATTATGAGTCGATGGTGCAAATAGCATATGATATCTCGTTGTAGTTGTTTCACTCGACGTGAGGTTGCAGACGTAAAAACATTGCAAATTTCGTGAATGTGCTCACGAACTGTACACTGATCCTTCATAGAGCTCAAGAAAGACTTGAAAGTGGAAGTATTTTGGAAGTAGTCTTACATTATGACATACAATGTACGGCGTCGGAACATTACGAGACAGAAAGCAGAATTTTGATACAAACAATCAAATCGCTTCGTGGACGCCTAGAACACTTTGTCGAATTTCACAAGCGACAGTTGCTTCGTGGGACGTAGTAACCCTAAATAGAATTAAACGCAATGCAGAGCTACGTCATTTAATTTCTTAACACTTACACTTCAACAGAATCATTAAATTATTCATTTTTTTTTCACTAAAAACTGTATTACAACCATTCCAAGTATACGTTCACTCCGGTCGTTTTTTTTTTTTCTGTTGAACGGCATGATGCTTATAAAGGAGATACTGACTTGAGAGTAGGAATTTAATGAAACAAGTCTAATACCACGTATTGTATTCCTGCTCGTATTATGCCAGTGTCTGGTTATTGGCAAGAATTTTATCTGCGATCCAAAATTCAAGACACCACTAAATCCTTCAAACTACTCAATTTGCTAGCAGTAAATTACCAAAAGAAGATAATTACTGTAAAAGTACCGGCAGTAGCGCCACGCTGTACCCGCATATCTAGGGAGAAAGACGTGCTAGTTGTTGTAGAGAGGAATTTCGTTACGAAATGAGTTTCGTATTTTGCTGACAGATTACTTCAGTTGAGTCATTAATGGTGTAATGCAGTTTTCGTTTGTGTGAACTTATACGTCAAGTAAATGAAAAATGATTTCATTTCCTCGAAAGACGCCTCACGACCAGGTCACAGTATTTTACAACTACACTCCTGGAAATGGAAAAAAGAACACATTGACACCAGTGTGTCAGACCCACCATACTTGCTCCGGACACTGCGAGAGGGCTGTACAAGCAATGATCACACGCACGGCACAGCGGACACACCAGGAACCGCGGTGTTGGCTGTCGAATGGCGCTAGCTGCACAGCATTTGTGCACCGCCGCCGTCAGTGTCAGCCAGTTTGCCGTGGCATACGGAGCTCCATCGCAGTCTTTAACACTGGTAGCATGCCGCGACAGCGTGGACGTGAACCGTATGTGCAGTTGACGGACTTTGAGCGAGGGCGTACAGTGGGCATGCGGGAGGCCGGGTGGACGTACCGCCGAATTGCTCAACACGTGGGGCGTGAGGTCTCCACAGTACATCGGTGTTGTCGCCAGTGGTCGGAAGGTGCACGTGCCCGTCGACCTGGGACCGGACCGCAGCGACGCATGGATGCACGCCAAGACCGTAGGATCCTACGCAGTGCTGAAGGGGACCGCACCGCCACTTCCCAGCAAATTAGGGACACTGTTGCTCCTGGGGTATCGGCGAGGACCATTCGCAACCATCTCCATGAGGCTGGGCTACGGTCCCGCACACCGTTAGGCCGTCTTCTGCTCACGCCCCAACATCGTGCAGCCCGCCTCCAGTGGTGTCGCGACAGGCGTGAATGGAGGGACGAATGGAGACGTGTCGTCTTCAGCGATGAGAGTCGCTTCTGCCTTGGTGCAAATGATGGTCGTATGCGTGTTTGGCGCCGTGCAGGTGAGCGCCACATTCAGGACTGCATACGACCGAGGCACACAGGGCCAACACCCGGCATCATGGTGTGGGGAGCGATCTCCTACACTGGCCGTACACCTCTGGTGATCGTCGAGGGGACACTGAATAGTGCACGGTACATCCAAACCGTCATCGAACCCATCATTCTACCATTCCTAGACCGGCAAGGGAACTTGCTGTTCCAACAGGACAATGCACGTCCGCATGTATCCCGTGCCACCCAACGTGCTCTAGAAGGTGTAAGTCAACTACCCTGGCCAGCAAGATCTCCGGATCTGTCCCCTATTGAGCATGTTTGGGACTGGATGAAGCGTTGCCTCACGCGGTCTGCACGTCCAGCACGAACGCTGGTCCAACTGAGGCACCAGGTGGAAATGGCATGGCAAGCCGTTCCACAGGACTACATCCAGCATCTCTACGATCGTCTCCATGGGAGAATAGCAGCCTGCATTGCTGCGAAAGGTGGATATACACTGTACTAGTGCCGACATTGTGCATGCTCTGTTGCCTGTGTCTATGTGCCTGTGGTTCTGTCAGTGTGATCATGTGATGTATCTGACCACAGGAATGTGTCAATAAAGTTTCTCCTTCCAGGGAAAATGAATTCACGGTGTTCTTATTTCAATTTCCAGGAGTGTATTAAATACAGAGAATAAATTTAAATCATAAATAACTGGATTTCAGAGTTCCCCTGTAGTGAAAAATTTTTGTCTTACACTATTGTCTCGTTGCAGACCAAATATACTTTTGGCGAGTTTTTCTCATCAATGATGTTCTCAGCCATAATCTTTCCTTCTCTTGATGTCTGAAGAGTATAATATTTCATGTTCACCTTTGAAGCTAACTTCAGACTACGCGAACGAAAGAAAATAGGATATGATGAAGCCCAAGCAAATCAGAAAATTCTCTTGAAAAATGTAAAGCGAGTGATATGGTTTTAAAATAGCAACTTCAAATAAATCGTGTTCTTAAAAACATATTCGTAAAGCCGTATTCGCAAAGCCGTATTATTACTTCCGTAATGAATTTTCGGTCTTCTTTTCTTCCTGGAGTGCTAGTCTCTTGAGGTATGCAGAAGAATATCTGTGAAGTTTGGAAGGCAGGAGGTGGAGTACTGGCGGAAGCAGAACCACGAGGGTGGGTCGTGAGTCGCAGTTGGGTGGCGTTCTCGCCGATGGAAGTATTTTGCTACATCCCCACACAACTGCTGATGAAAACTGACGAACAAACAGAAACATAGATAGGAAAAAAAAGACAGGACGATTGAGCACTTGCCCGGGAAAGGCATTTGAACGGTCCGGCAAACAGTTCCAATCTGCCAGAAAGTGTGAGATTACTCTTACCCACTGAAACCATTTAAGTTCTACACAGTAATTCTTCATAAGTCGAATGACATAGGAAGCAGTTTCATTCTGGAGATTGCGATTCATCCCAGAATGTGGGATACGTGAACCGGTTGTCAGTATTATTTCAAGTCTCATGTCCCTTACACTCCAGTTGCGGAAGTACGGACACCACTAACACGAATAAATGCCGGGCTACGATGGGGACACGCTGGAGAGAATGCATTGCTTGAAGTACGGCGTAAACGTGGCCCTGCCTGTTTTATAGACGCATTTAGAGAAGACAGAAGAGCATTCCTGCAAATAAAATGCACTGTTATTATCGATAGATACACCACATGGTCCCTGAAAACGGTAGTTTTTGCTGGTGGTCGCAGTAGCTGACTGGTGAGAGGCGCGACATGAGAAGGTTCTATTGTGTATCGAGTTGTAACGGTCATTATCCTTCTTCAGCTTTTCCTAATGCGTGGTAAGTACTCCAAAGCGATTACTTTTGAACTGCGTATCAACGAGGCTTACTTGACGTGGCAACTATAGTTAACGTCATTTTATCCACATTGGATGTTGTGAACTTCGCGGCTGTTAGTGATTTTGATGAAGAACTAAGCCAGCCACTAATAGTTAAAAATGCTTAATTTCAGTACTACTACCATGCCCATCAGTGTAATTGAAAATGTTAGCCACCTGAAGATGGAAAGAGTCGCAGCAGTGCAATGGGAAATTTTAGCTATCTGAAGAGTGGCGTGGTAGCCGGAAACTGGTAATGATACGTGTGGCTGGTGGCGTTATTTACCAACCAACGAGAATGACTAAACTGGCGGTATAGTTTGCTGTTGGATGTCCTATATGGGATGGTTCTCAATTCTGCGAAAAAAGTAATAATAGCAGCTAAGAAATTATGAATTAATTTAATTTCACCACAGACTAGCAGCATGACGGATATTATTCAGTCCATAAAACAGCAGTAAGACACAGATATTTTCTTACGACTATACCAGTATTACAGCGGGAGGTTACACCGGACGATCCGAAGAATTCTCCGCGCTTTAAAACACGATATTGGAGAGAATGAAAAGATTAACGCTGTAACAGGGTTCCCGTCAAAAGGCCCCAGTAAAAGCAAGTAGACAATGTAAGACATATTGTTTCATACTGTCGTTCAAATATTCTCTTCCTAAGAATCCGTCGAGTGTTAAATGCCATTCAAGATTTATAAAGCATACATTAATAATAGCTGGAAAAGAAACGTGAATTATTATCGACCATATTCATGAAAAAACAACAGGCTCATAATGAGTGGATGGTAAGAGATTGCCTGAATAATAATAGAAAAACGTTGTGTGTTTTGAATATCTATAACCACATATTATTTTATTATCTGTATAATCACACTAACTTTTAATTAATGCCGAATGGGGTAGCCATGAGATATAAGGCGCCTTGCCACGTTTCGCGCGGCTACCCCAGTCGGAGGTTCGAATCGTCCCTCGGGCATGGTTATGTGTTTTGTCCTTAGCGTAAGTTAGTTTAAGTTAGACTAAGGAGCGTGTAAGCCTAGGGACCGATGACCTAAGCAGTTTAGTCCCTTATGATCGTACCACAAACTTCCGATTTTTTTAATTGTTGCACGAAATAGTGCTGATGTTCGGTTTCATCAAAAGTTTTTATCATCTAAGTGGAAAGTAAAGAAAAAAAAATGATGTCCAGGTTGATAAGCAGACGCTATAATCGCCGTGCCACTTCTTCGGGAGGAAGGATCAAAGCACTCAGACGTGGATCAGCAGGACCAGTCTCCAATTAACGTACCGAGCGAGGTGGCGCAGTGGTTACACACTGGACTCGCATTCGGGAGGACGACGGTTCAATCCCGCGTCCGGCCATCCTGATTTAGGTTTCCCGTTATTTCCCTAAATCACTCCAGGCAAATGCCGGGATGGTTCATCTGAAAGGGCACGGCCGACTTCCTTCCCTACTCCGTTGAGACCGATGACCACGCTGTCTGGTCTCCTTCCCGAAACAACCAACCAACCAATCTCCAATTAACACATTATCGGGGTCACAGGAGTGGTCTGCAGAACAGAATGTGATCTCTCTTCTCTGTTGGCCTCATTCTGTGCCACACCTCGTCTCAAACGACAGAATATGGGCGCAGAGGAGACGGGTCATGTGATGAAATTCCCTGACACCGAGTGAAAAAACAGCGATGTCTTTGCAACATCGGGGAAGTTCAGTGGAGGTGTCATAAAATGAAAGATTTATCACATACCTCGCAAACTACCTTTCTTGGAAAATGCAGATTGTTATTCAAGCGGTAGCTTATTGAAGGGGATATTAAATCCAGAATGAGATTTTCACTGTGCAGCGGAGTGTGCGCTGATACGAAACTTCCTGACAGACTAAAACTGTGTGCCCGACCGAGACTCGAACTCGGTACCTTTGCCTTATGCGGGCAAGTGCTCTACCATTTGAGCTACCGAAGCACGACTCACGCCCGGTACTCATAGCTTTACTTCTGCCAGTATCTCGTCTCCTACCTTCCAAACTTTACATAAGCTCCTGTGCGAACCTTCAGAACTAGCACTCCTGAAAGAAAGGATACTGCGGAGACATGGCTTAGCCACAGGCAGCTGCATTGATTAAGAGCTATGTTTTCGCACACGCAAGGTCTTTTGAGGTTTTCCGTGGAAAAACAAGCCTCGTTAACATTTTCAAAAACCTCTTTCAGGCGATAATTAGGAAGCAAACCAAGCACAACGCAGCATTTCCTTAAATATCGTCGCTGATACTTCGGCATGCAGTATCGAGTGTATTTTAATACCGTCTTCACCAGAAGCAGTTTCTCGTTCTCTTTCGATTGAATACGAACAATTATGAAGAAACGGACAAGCATACATTTTCAGTCTCACATTATACGTTTGGTCGTGTACTAGTCGACAGTTATGAATATTATATTGTTTGATATAATAAAAAATTGTAGACTGCCAAATATCATTGTGACTTTAATAAAAGTTCATCCCATTACAGGCATTTTCCCATTATATCAATTGTAATATAAATAGTAAAGAAAATGACTTCGATAGAAATAAAAAAGACTGACGAACGGGACTCGATCCTGCGATTATGGGGCTTGGATGCTAACCACTTTTTTTTTTTTTTTTTTTAAACTCATTTTGTTCGTTGCATCTGCTCGTGGCGGACGTCGTAAGACACAAGTTTCAGGTCGTCGTTGATCCATTAACAGTGTTTTTTTTGTTTTTTTTGTTTTTTTTTTATTACAGAGGGCAGCTAACTCCCTGACAGAACACACTACGTTACCGTGCCGGCGTTATGTATATGAGGACCGAAATTATCTTTAGATTTTCTCAATAACGCTAAAAAAGTACGCGCTACTGCCTATATGTTTTTTCTGTCCTCATGGAGTACTAAGAGTCTACGAAGGTTACAGTAAATACGCGTTCCAAACGTCTCCCCGTGTGAGTTAATGCCACTAAATAAATGCGTTAACTGACCAAAGTGTCACACTATGCGACTTAACGAATGAATGGAACAAGACAGCCTAAAAAGAAATCTTTCGATTGATGGCATTGTTTTAGACACTTGACACTAAATTTGAAGCTTCCTTCTCGTAGTCATGCCCTGATTAATCACAACGTTGTGACACCTACCAAATAGCTGATACGTCCACCTTTGGCACAGATGACAGAGGCGACGCAATGCGGCATCAAAGCAGTGAGGCCTTAGTAGGTCACCGCTTACACAAGTCGCATAATTCCCGTAAACCTCAACAAGGGGGCGACGAGCTATGACGCCATTTTAATCACATTCCAGATGTATTCGATCGTCTTCAGATCTGGCGATTTTGGCTGCCAGATAATCATTTGGAACTCACCATTGTGTTCCTCGAACCACTCCATCACACTATTGGCCTTGTAATATGGCGCATTAAATTGTTTAAAAAACACCACTGCTGCTCGGAAAGCACGATCGTCATGAAGGGATGTACGGGGTTTGCAATCAATATACGATACTCCTTGGCCGTCATGGTGCCTTGCACGAGCTTCCTGGATATATGAATGCCCAAGTGAATGTTCTCTAAAGCATAATGGACCCGCACTCCAGCTTGTCACCGTCCTGCAGTGCATGTGTCAAGCAGCTGTTCCCCTGGAAGGCGAAGGATTTGCGCGCTCATATCTGCTTGATGCAGGTGGTATCGGAAATCATCAGATCATGCAACTGCCAACAAGCCGTACAGTTTCCGAAATGCTCGTGCCGAGTCTCTGGACTGTCAGAACCTGTCCTCGGTCAAACTCCGATTGATTGCGTAGCTTCCTCACTCTACATACTAACAGGAAGCTCACTGACACTACATGCACCGTGCGTGTGTCTCACTGACAGTCATTCCTCTCCAGGTGACGCTGCTAACGTCTGGTCGGATTTACATCGATAGTAGGTCGTTGTGCACAGTGTTCTGGATAATAAGCGTACTTTTTGTTCAGAAATGAACGTTTGATGAAATGTACTCGTTTATTACTAAGTAAAGTTTGCATTTGTATCAGAATTATTATTCTTTTCGAAGTGCTATTCCTCAGTTAAAATTGTGTAGTTAGGGATGGTGGAGAGAGAATCAGAGGCAAGTTGAAGTCGATACGTGAGACATGCTCGAATTGCAGAACTGGAAGAGAGCTGCTGGCGAGACGTGGGACTCTTGATATGAGTCCCGACCTGGCACACTGTCTTAAAATCTAATAAACATTCCAGTTATGTCGATACATAGCTAATTCACCAACAGAACAGACATTAAAGTTGAAGCATTTTCGTTCTTTCAAGATCACAACGTAAACCAGACTTCTCCATCTTCCTATAATAGTCATGGACGTCAGACCTTTAACGTAGATACGGGGCGCCAAGTTCCCCACCTCACTCTCTCTCTTCGCCCATCCCCCACATCGCCACAGTACCTGTACCGTTAAGTACGCTTCGCAATGACAGGTAATTATCTTATTCCGGCGACATCTCACTGTGAGACAATTATACCATTTAGGTAAGGCAATTTTTAACATAACTTTTTCAGGTTTTTGGAAACAAGAATATAAAATTTTTGTTACATGATAGCTGACACTTAATTAGCACAGCCGGTAACAGATATGCTGTGTGAAAACTGAAAAGAAGGAAAGGAAAGGAAAGAAAAGAAAAGAAAATCGCATCACCCCCGTCACCTAATCCTAACCATTTCGTACAACATTAACCTTCTCACCCATTCCGGTCAGGTACATTTCTGTTCGTTTATGGATGTGAGTGACTTGTATTGTCAGTTACGTATTGATCTATAGTAATGTAACGCATCGGACGAATTCAAGGATCGAACCACGCATATTGCTGCAAGACGGATAGGATCCAGTGCTATACGTTTTATTGTTACACATTCGAGAATAGTAGAATTTTTTGCTTGAATACTCGTAAACCATGATACTTTTTTCTTCTAATCGTGAAACTCTGTGTGGTAAACTAGCGTAGGCTATATAGAAAAGAAAACATTCTTAAGTAGAACGTCCTTCGATTGATATCTAGCTATAAAGAGAGCCCTTTACTTTCCAGACGAGTCCCTCTGTCTATCTGGAACACTCTTGTAGAAATTTAGACATCCGTACTTTATAGAATCTGTGGCGGTGCGACACGAGTGTTCGCTTGAATTTGTCATATACAACTATTTCAGATTTATTTGGTTGTGAGTACATGCAGAACAATTTCAAAAGACACACATTTAACATCGACACAAGCTCAAGTCAGTTGGTCTTCAGTTCTTGAAGCTATTCGTCCCCCATCGTAAAAAGAAACATCAACCTCACATTGTAGTGTAAACGGTGGGGAATACTAACATTCTTAAGTCCCGTAAGTAAGTGATGTCTGGTAATGGACTTGAGTGCCATCTTGCAGCAGTTCCATGGTCAAGATAGTCACTTCTTACTGTTAATTCTGGTATGTAAAAATGTGTCGCTGTTTGTGTTGTACGGGCATATCCCACGAATGAAGGCCTCCGAAGATGTAACGAGCTGAGCCGTTGTCGTAATATTGGAAGCTTACACGATCGCAAGCCACGTGGAATAATGCAGCGACTACAGTTCCCTTTTCAGTTTCTCGGTTTTAACTTAAGACGGCAACATCATACTCTCCAGAGGATGGTCCCGTCTGTAATATCCTAAATGATGTTCTCAAAATCGCTTCGTAATTCCAGTTCTTGTTAGATCACTTTCCCTTCAGCTCAGTACTGTTAATACCAGAGGATAAAGCTACAGCTCTATACGAGAAGGCATTACTCGGAAAAGTACCAGATTTCAAGGATGGAAACACTTTTGTTTTCTGGTCTTAGGTTATTTATCTTGTTTGTATAGTTCGTTAAAATCTTCAAGCAATGTATCTAATGCTGAGGATGGTAAATTAATTAATATTGACGTAGCTGATATCATTAGAAACTGAGTAAATGATTTTGTTCATTTCGGAGTTCTGATCTAGTGCAAGTGGAGACACTCCGCAGTTACGTTCTTTTCTGTTGCTTTGAAGAGCTGCAGGTGCTCCAGAACTGTTTCCAGTTGTTCACATAATCCTTCGCCGTTGGATTAGATGCACCAGACGGAAAACGATACATAGTGAGGTTTGGTCATTCTCCTTCTTTTTACACAGACTTCACAAGGAACTTTATCGCTGACAAATGAAATGTAACAGGTAATGATTTTCCTTAACAGAGTCTGAAAGCTACAGGTAACATCCAAAATGAAGCAATGTAGAAAAACCAGCACTTCGATGACACGAGTGTGTTTAAGTGAGGCAACGGCAGCGCTGCGTAACGCAATCGATTGTTTCAGTTTTCGCTACGGTTATCTCGTTTAATAGCCGTGCTTAGCTATCGCCTTTTCTGTGCTGATCATCACAAATTACCAACGCAACGACAGCAGAGGTCGCAGTCAACACCACTGCTATAAAGCCAACATCGTTCTGGCACGATAATCCCGCGTGATGGTTCGCTAGGTTGAACACACAATTATGTATATAATAAAGGCAAGACGGAAAGAAAACACTTCAATACAGACGTACACAGGCTCGAAAGCTACCAAGTAAGGAGGAAACTCGGATTAGAATCGCGGTTGGTCACAAACTTTCAACTTTCCCCACTGATTTCATCAGTGACTGCTTGCAGCTAGTGTCTGTGATACCTTTCAGTCACGAAAGATCAAATTGTAGGACCATCAAGAAACCTGAAGAAACATGGGGAACATGTGTAGATTACTTACAGTAACTCCCCAAATAAAAGCGGTAATATTTGGGAAGTGGAGGAAAAGGTAAGAGCGTTAAAAGTAGTCCTCAGGAACGTCTTCAATGAGAGAAAGGGCGGAGGAAAACTTTAAAGGGAAACCTGTGACTGTACCGTGAGAGGAAAGCAAAAGTTGTTGTCAGAGGACGTAACACGTCTCTACTGTTTTGATACATTTACATCAGCTGTTGCTTAGGGATTTTCTCTGCCTCGTGATGACTGGGTGTTGTGTGATGTCCTTAGGTTAGTTAGATTTAAGTAGTTCTAAGTTCAAGGGGACAGATAACCATGGATGTTAAGTCCCACAGTGCTCAGAAACATTTTGAACATCAGCTGTTTTGTCTCCAGTTATATTTGATTTATTTCATTCCTTACGATAGCGTGAGACACGCCTGTCTTTCTCTAGTATCTTCAGTACGTAACACCGCACTACTAAAAAAGAGATTCGCTGCCTACTGCTTAATTCGTTAACTTGAATTCTCTCTCTTCATGTTTTAATGGTTTCGGCAGAAAAATGATCAGTGGTGTGATATCTGTACAATTTCCGAAGTTTAGATTCACTGGCCAACTACTAATTTTCACGTGCTATCCTCCCTTGGACTAGCGTCTCATCTCAAAAGTTTTTAGTGCCTTTTCTTAAGAGACGCGTCTGCCAGATTCTTGAGAACACCACTAGTTTATTATCATGTGGGTGGTCGGTCGTAACTCCTATAAACAGCCGTACTACATTTGCAAGAAATAATAGCAAAACAGATTCCACACATGCATAGCTACAGTTTTTCAACGCAAAGATTCAGCTTGTTTTGCTTTTTGTCTTGGGTTAGCCCCGGGTATCATTATCCTCTGTTGTTAGAACATAACGTCATCAGTCAGACAGCAGCCGACCTTGAAGCAACCTTCTTCCTTGTCACAGGAACCGGATCGCAGTCCCTCCCATTACTATGGCCGTTGAGCTCGTCCTCACCTCTGGCGGACACACGTCTCCCTTATCGTCTCGCGGGATCAGAGAGGAGGCGCCGTCCAGCCGCATACCTGCGCTGCAGACTGCGTGGCTTGCGTCAGAGATTTAAGGGATAACGGGCTGACGCCGTCTCCGCCGCTAATGGGAAGATCCATCTGTCGTCACATGACGCGTTATAGCACGATGTCACTGGAAATTCTTACTGTCAAGAGAGCCGTAACTAATAACTGTTATATAACATTAGTTTCTGTTCAACACGGTGCCATACCACTCTCCACGAAAACCTCCAGATAACATTCCACAGCAGTACAGTTGGTTTTGCTCACCGTATTGAGTGGTGGCACTACATTTGTTGTAAAAAATCTTCTTCGGATGGCTGTCACTTTTTGTTCGTAAAGAAAAGATTTTCGTTGCTTTCTTGTCTTGCTTAACTTGCTTTGAAACATAAAAAAGAGGATAATTTGCTTGTTATTAATTCATAACAATAATCCCCTTGCACGCTAGATGAATCGTAAAATATGACCGTTTGACGGGTACTACGTTCCGCCACATTATGTCTGACTTGGAATGAACTTGGACAAATGTAGCACATTACTTCTCTAGTGGACTTTTTATCTGTTATGTTTAGCGAATAGGAATTTATAAGTGGTCGCGATAAAGTGAAAAATCCTGAAGGTATGCTGATACCTATGTTTCCCGAAGAAGCTGTCAAACACAAAGTTCCCTTTAAATATACGAGTAGAACAGGTCATCTGGGCCTACACATGATTTGGCAAAATATGTTAGGTATTCTTTTGGCACCCGTAGGGTATAATTATATTACTTCATTATGGGAGACATGCAGTATTCATTTAACAGTATTACAGATGCATTCGATTGATGAGTTACATTAAAATTGTAATAACCAATACATTAAATCACCCCTGCTTTCCATTTTTGAAGATTCTTTTTTTTTTCATTTTTGTTGCGTTTTCATTCATTTCGTGCACTCAAATCTACTTTCTTCTAGAAATCCGTAATGTATTATTGTCCGAGGTTTTATTTTTTTCACATTCACATTTCATTGTAATGTTAGGAAAACAAACGGAAATTAATACGAAACAACTTTCAATTTTGTTTGCAAGCAGTTCCGAATTCTCGTTGTAAGAGTCATTTTTGATCTGTAAGTGTAGTGTGAAAGACAATTAGGAACCAGCCGTTAAGGACGAGCGGTTCTAGGCGCTGCAGTCTGGAATCGCGCTGTTGTTGCTACGGTCGCAGGTTTGAATCTTGCCTCGGGCGTGGATGTGTGTGATGTCCTTAGGTTAGTTAGGTTTAAGTAGTTCTATGTCTATGGGGCTGATGACCTAAGATGTTAAGTTCCAAAGTGATCAGAGCCATTTGAACCATCTGACAATTAAGATCTCCTACATGTCGATTGGATTTGTACATGTTATAACACGTGTAGGAAAACAAATTCTGTATTAAAATCATTTACGTTGAAAGCACTGGTGCGTTGTTTAAAAGGTTTCTGAATACACCTTGTTGTTTGACCTACGTAAAAATAGGTAGGGGATAGTTACAGGTTCACGGGGCAAACTAAGATACGAGCCTCTTTGTGTTTATCTGTTAAAGTTGTTTGTTAGTAGAACGTGACTATTTGTGTTTCTTTTCTCTTTCCATAGTTTGGTTGGTTTTTTGTTATTCAAACTTGGTGTAGAATACAGAAGACATATTTGTTTGATATTCCGTGTGTGTGTTTATTTCGTGTATCGACAAAGTACTCAATGAAATTCGATTTTAATTAAAATTCTGTATTTTCCATACTTAACATTTGTTTGATATTCCATATAATTTGATTTCACCATCGACAATTAATCTCTGGGATCAGCTACAGCTAATTAATAAATATGGGAATCCATCAGGCGCGATTTACTGTGGGGAAAAAACCGCATAATCACAATTGTTGGAAGGGAGGTGCTAAGCTCGGATCTGTTTGACCTATCAATCTTCCATTACCCAGGTGCCTTATAATATTCGATCGACCTGTTATCAAGAATTGTTCTTCAAGATTTGCGAAGAGCGCCCGTTACAAACATTACTCCACAACCCGACAGGAAGCGGTTAGCAGAGACCACATCGATTGCTCTCTATATGCTGTCGGTGGTAGGGTCGTAAGTACACATAACGTGGAACAGGAACAACTGGAAGCTCACCAACGTGCTATAACAAGGAAATTCGAATGAATTAATAGCTACTGCTACGAATGACAGAGTGGCGCCTGGAAAGTGGATCACGGGAACACCAAAATGTCGTTGCCTAAAACTGATCCATGGAGAACGAAGCAAATTGTTTGCATATCAAGTGGGTCACCCACCACACTCCCACGAAATTCCTCAGCGGCAACAGAAGAGTGAAAAGCCGCGAGCCCACCACCTCTTCCCATCGACAGGTAAAGCGGAAAGCAGCCATTACGACTTAAGCCTTTGCATCCTCACTGTGGAAAGTAGTGAGGTTCCAAGTCTAGAGATATATGAACTTATGGCCACAGGACGCTTAGTTCACTCATCTGTCCTCAGTTTTCAGGCGCATCACACCAGCTGATCAATGTACGGCCACAGCTGAACTGACAATAGCGCAGGTTGCTGATGTCCTGGACAGCGACGACCACCTCAGGGCCTGTCGTGATAATGGTGCGTATTCCGGCAGTAACCGAGACAAACAGCGAAGTCCTACCTGCTCAGAGTGCTCTACTTCAGAGGACAGAAAGCGTCTAGAATATGCTCTCGAGAAAGAGAACCAGCACCACAAGTAAAAGTCACATAAACTACATATGAGACCTTGTTCTAACGCCGTAGTACAGTCACCCAGCAACCCCGCAGTTTGCCAGTTCGAGGCATGACGTCAGCTGTCCGGAGGGGTCTGGCAGACGCAGTACTATCCTATTCTCCTCGCCTCATACACGCCCCCACTCACTCACTCACTCACTCACTCACACCCTCACTCAGAGGGCACTGGTTGACTATCATACATTGCGTTACACAAGCGGCCGTTAGACCATTAGTGCCCAAAGAGAAAGAACTGCAACCCTAGTGACCAGCACATAAGCAGACTACCGACAAGTGTTTGACATTATCACAACACACTGTCTCAAAATTTATCAGACTGCTCGTCCTGAACCGGTTATAAAAATCATTGAATCCTCAGAATTGCGAACACTATTTACCACTATGACATAACTCAGATACACCAGCGTCGCACATTAGTCTGGCTGTGACGCAGTTTAGAGTGTAATTTAGTTGTAGCGACGATTCGGCCGTCACTGCTCCGTTTCCTTGCATTTGTTTTCAGCAGCGACAGCTTTGCTAGCGATATTTTTTGTTTTATTCGTGTTTTCGAGGGATTATTTCTGGTTATTGTTGCGTGTCCGTTTGCAGATACTGCAAATGTGTGTCAAGAGATCCCATGTGTTTAGACTACGTTCTTTGTTGATCATATTTTTTTGTTAGCATCTGTTTGTCGAAGAGTAAAGCAGAGCTGAATAGGGCAAATCGCACCAGATCGTGAGAGGCTAGGAATAATTACGCGTGACGGGTGTGCAGTAGATTCTAAAGGAATTATTGCCAGGTTTCCCGAGCGGAGGCAGTACAAGGAGTGACCATGTCTGATGCTCAGTCAAGAGAACAGAGAAACGAGCAGAGTGGAAAGAGGCTGCTTGGAGAATGCAAGAGACACGTTCCGCCTGCTGTTCCACTTTTTGGTAGTATGGAGGACGTGCCGCAATGGGTTAGGCAAATGTTACAGACAAGGGAGGAAAGTGAAGCGACAGTAGAAGCAGATGACAAGGGGCGAAGTGGGAAAGAAGGCAATTTTGGGACAGTATGACTGAGCTGGGTAGAAAATCCTATGCTATACTACACACAATTCATGGTAAAATCGACGTCGTATCAGAAACAGTAGACGACAGTATAGCTGGGCTACTCCGGGCCGAAGCTAGAATACGAAAAGTCAAGAAAGGTAGTAACACGCTTTTGAAAAAAAGTAAAAACAGTCGATAATGTGAATAAAGATCTGGCACAAAAATCTAGGGGAACGGTCTATTTCGGAGGCGATTCAGCCGGCACCATTTGTCGAAACGGAGGAGATCGCTATTACATAATGGAACACTGAGAATTTGAAAAGAGAAGCTGAGCGTCCACAAGCGATGGAGTTCGCTTTCGACCCTATCTGATGGAAGAAATACAACGAGTCCACCGTGTGCAAATTTTCATTCAAACAGCGCAACATGATCCCATACAGACTGAATCTCTGTTAGGGAAATGAGTGCATATTCGGAGTCCACGCTAAGGTGAGATAGCTTTATTAGAGCTCCACCACTTGCAGCAATGCTTTTCCAATTGCACACGATTTTCATGAATTTCTGAAATCAAATCAACATCTCGATCAACCACATAACGGTGCAGAGGTGATCTACGAGTACATATGCTTAATTCGGTGATACCTGTGCATTAAAGATCACACAGTGGCTTCGAAAAATCCTGTGTGGAGGCATACAGATTAATTCTCTCCTTCTAGACGAGATTGAGCGGGAAGAATGTGGGGGAGTCCCTCACGGCAGATCACAATATCGGAGTGGCTGGAGTAGTTAGCAGAGAAGCACAAATGCAAAGGGAATGACGGTGGCAACAGAAGCCACCATTACAAGTCCTATTAGTGTAGCCAAAAGTCACGGCAGTTTGAGGAAAAGACGCCTCAAAAAACGAATGTCGGTGCCACCAAGGGAGCAAGGAAATGGGTCTGTAGATACGATCAAATTTCGGAATTGTGATTCAGCCCGCAGCCGACAGTCCTTACTCGAAGGGAGCAGGTAACGAATGTAACTAAGGGCCGCGTTTACATTCTCCACATGTGTATGAAGAATTCAGAGAGAAATTGCTGGCTAAGATGGAGAGCGCAGGCAAGGTAAGAGGAAATTTTTTAATGCTCCTTTCCGTTAACATTAGCTAAAAGTTTTGTTCAGTTTTCTCTGTACATATTGTTCCATTTATTTGGTGCTCAGTACGTAAAGTTTGTGCTGTATTAGTTTAAATCATGTTTAGAGTTGTTGTTGGCTGTGGCATTGGGTATGCGCTTATCAGGTGCTTTAGGAGAATGTGTGTGCATGTTCCAGTGTACGTGGGTCTGTTCATTTTACTTTTATACCCGTTTTTATGGGGATTTGTTCACTGGCAGAAAGCTGATACCAGTTTTCGACCATTATAGACAAATTGTCGCTCTGGCGCGCTACCAGAACCAACTATGTGATGAGAGATGGGCTCTTTGTTTTTGTTTCAAGATACTGGAAGAAAGCAAGAAGGTAACAAAACTATCATTTATCGTTCTGCCCTACTTATCCTTTTATTAGATCTTGTGTGGTACCTCATTCTTCGTTCTTCAATTGTCGCTTTCCTGTATTAAATATTGTGATGACTGTTAGGAGTTTTGGACTATTCAAGTTGTCGAGACTGTCGATCTCAAGCACTGGTTGCCAGGTGTGAATTTGTACACTCACTGACGAGAGTTTTAGCGATTCGTCATTATAACACTCTTACTGTCAGTCAAATGAAGTATTTCGTTAATACAGGAAATAATTTGTCACCCATGATGCTCTAACATACTCGAAGCTCCAAATCACGAGAATTGATGTCAGAATTACTGTACCACATGTATACGAAGGGATAGAGATATTGGGGGAAAACTTATATAGTCCTGTCGCTTTTACTCCATTTGTGTACAAAACTAGAATGATAACGTCTTTTGCAGTTTCCTTTTGCAGTGGAAACCGCATTCGTTTGGTTAACTTCCATAAATTATGCCACGGTTCCACTTTCAGTAGAAAACAGTAAATAAAAGTCAGGTATCAGAGTGTTAGCATCTACGTATGGGACTATAATGAGCAGAGTAAATGATGCGGCTGTTCAATGAAACCTATACTCGTTTCAGATGCAGCAGCGATGACCGCTCAGGCGAAAGGTGGATAACTGCAGCGGGACAAGGTGTTTTGACCTTCAGCGAACGGGTGGCAGCCGATCCGGGGAACACTGCCTGCCTTTATACGGAAAGGGTCGGCGAGTGCCACGTGTCTGAGCACTGAGGACAGCTGTAAGGGCTCCGCAGAACATCGCCGTCGGCACCTGGCCACAGGCCAGACAGACAGAGAGAGAGAGAGAGAGAGAGAGAGAGAGAGAGAGAGAGAGAGAGAGAGAGAGAGAGAGAGAGACTACCGCAATTAACATATTTATGAATTGTCGTTGATACCATTTAACTTACAGTACACAATAAACTGAGACACTGGACTAGATGTTCTAATGTTTCGTTTTATTTGAATTTGCTTATTAATGGTTTGATCGTTAGTTAGTTGTGGCCTATTTAGTAGAAGGGACATTCGAGTTGTTCGTGCTAAGGAATCCTTTGAGATAAACTACAGTTACCTTAGTTTCCGTATTTAATCATATTTAGAAGGCCATAAATAATCCAGCTAGTTCTAACATCCTTGAATTATTTCTAGTATTAGTATATATTTGTAGAGTAATGTCAATACACATTCCATTGTCCTTATGAATACTTGACACGATTTTATAATAATAACATTGCAACATCCCCATAAGGAATCGTGTGAATTTAAAAACAAATTTAGAATCTCTTTCTGTACGTTGTAACCAAGGAAGTGTTCATAAGAAACCAAACCGCCACGTAGCTCAGGCTAGGAAAGAACAAGACTGTGAAGATAAAATGTCGTATGGTTTTAGATGGCGTCGTACTGTCTACACATTGTTATGCCATGAATTCAGATATACTATCATGTCCCTTAACGGGAGATTTTATTCTTTTTCAGCAAAACGTGATGAAAGGGTTGTGTGACGTTTCCGTCACTTGTCGCTGTGCGACATTCTATTTCTTCCACGAATGCCATCCTTTAACGACGCGAACATGTGGAAGTCCGAGGGGGCCAGGTCAGGTGTGACAGACGTGGATGGTCTCATCGACTGATGGAAATCGTGGAGCTCCACCGAACCGCTTTCTGAGGACCTCGCCCTCTGTGCCCAGCGGCTAACTGTACTTCTGTCGACACAGATGTTCCATAGGCTTTACACAAGCGTTTGTGAATATTCTCCGCAGTTTCTTTCTCTGTAGTGAGAAACGGAATGACAGGGCGTTGCTTGTTACGTACGTCACCTACAGATGCCATTGTGGAACTGTCCTCAGTTATGTTACATGTCGTAAGTGACGGAAACTTGTCGTTCTCACTCAGGAGACTTCAAATAATACATAGGTAACGTAACATTTTATTGGGCTGAGGAAAAAAATGCGGTGCATTACTTTCTGGGTAACCCTCGTAGATTCAGGATTTCTACTACCAGGGTAGCGAAATAACCAGTGAAGATCGGAGCAAGGAGGACATCAAAAGCAGACTAGCACTTGCGAAAAGGGCATTCCTGGCCAAGAGACATCTGCTAGTATCAAACACAGCCCTTAATTTGAGGAAGAAATTTCTGACAATGTACGTTTGGAGCACAACACATGGACTGTGGGGAAAACCGGAACAGAAGAGACTATAAGCGTTTGAGATCTGGTGCTACAACCGAATGTTGAAAATTAGTGGAGTGACAAGGTGGGGAATGAAGAGGTTTTACGCAGCATCGGAGAGGAAAAGAATGCGTGTGAAACATTGACAAAAAGAAGGAACAGGATGATAGGACATCTGTTATGAGGTGAGGGAATAACTTCCATGGTACTAGAGACAGCTGTAGCGAGTAAAAACTGCAGAGGAAGACAGAGATTGGGATACATCCAGGAAATATTAGAGGTCATAGGTTGAAAATGATACGATGCGATGTAGAAGGTGGACAGGAGCGGAATTCGTGACGGGTCGCATCAAACCAGTAATAAGACTAAGTGAAAACAAATGAATGAATAAAGAGTGAGAGGGAACTTTCGGCAGCT
The DNA here is from genome assembly GCF_023897955.1 of Schistocerca gregaria. Taxonomy (NCBI): domain Eukaryota; kingdom Metazoa; phylum Arthropoda; class Insecta; order Orthoptera; family Acrididae; genus Schistocerca; species Schistocerca gregaria. The sequence goes on from NC_064920.1 coordinate 103,574,687, forward strand.
TTCCCCTGTGCTTTGATGAATCTTACGAAAGTCTGGATCGTCACTACGGCAAAAGTTAAAGCTGGGAATCCTTCACTCGAAGTAGACTTGTGGGAGAGAGGAGGGACTGTGGAGTCGGTGATGGTGTTCTGCCTGCCACAGAGACACAAGGCGTCTGCTGCGTCTTCGCCCTCGGGTGTTTTGCTATGTTCTTTGGGCTAGTTTCTCACTGTGCATCTTGCACTACGCACTCGCTAAGCAGCACACAATTTATGCGAAAAATTTCACACACTAGATTACGTTTTGAAGTGTTTAGTATACGTTTCATCTTTGCATCTCTGTGAGCAACATGTGTTGCCTTAGTGACTAGGGTTATAGTTGAAGGATCTAGATTCTGCTTCATCTTGACAAATTGTGAGTCGCACATAACAGGAAGTGAGTATCTTAAACAGTCTTCCAGCCAGATCAAAATAATCATCGAAGACTGGTTAATTCCGTCAGATACCAGCAAATACATACTGTGAAATTGTTTGCTAAAAATAGTAAAAGTAAGATTCGTATGGCGATAACTCAATAACAGCCATCTTTCCTCTGATAAATTCGTGTAGAGCATTGATAGAATAAAATTGCTATTACTGAGCCCGCATCTCGTGCCCGGCGGGGTCAGGGATTTTCTCTGCCTCGTGATGGCTGGGTGTTGTGTGATGTCCTTAGGTTGGTTAGGTTTAAGTAGTTCTAACTTCTAGGGGATCGATGACCATAGATATTAAGTTCCATAGTGCTCAGAGCCATTTGACTTATTTTTGCTATTACTGAAACACACATTTATTCTGAAGCGTTTTAAATTTCATAGTCCTACAACAGACTCACATTAGGCGACCCTAAAGTAATTAATATAGTCAGTACAGATCTATTTTGTAGTCTTACTGTGACGGAGTTGTCATAGCAATACTGGTGCCCACCGTTTGAAGATTGTAAATGAATTGTTTGTTATGAGCAGTGCATTCGGTCTCATATGTTATTATTCGATGTTGATGTCATCAGGGCGGTAGGTAAACAGCACACTATACTGCCGAGCCTCAAAACGACTTTGATTCAAGTCTCATTTATTTGACGTTCGTGTCGCAAAAGTGGTAGACTGTTGGCACACTATACTGTCGAGCCCTCGTACGACGTGGAGGAAGAGGTTCCAGAGGCTCCCACACAGATGAAGATGATTCATTCCTTGTCTACCGCACGTTGTATGTTGTTGTTGTTGTCTTCAGTCCTGAGACTGGTTTGATGCAGCTCTCCATGCTACTCTATCCTGTGCAAGCTGCTTCATCTCCCAGTACCTACTGCAACCTACATCCTTCTGAATCTGCTTAGTGTACTCATCTCTCGGTCTCCCTCTACGATTTTTACCCTCCACGCTGCCCTCCAATGCTAAATTTGTGATCCCTTGATGCCTCAAAACATGTCCTACCAACCGATCCCTTCTTCTAGTCAAGTTGTGCCACAAACTTCTCTTCTCCCCAATCCTATTCAATACCTCCTCATTAGTTACTTGATCTATCCACCTTATCTTCAGCATTCTTCTGTAGCACCACATTTCGAAAGCTTCTATTCTCTTCTTGTCCAAACTAGTAATCGTCCATGTTTCACTTCCATACATGGCTACACTCCAAACAAATACTTTCAGAAACGACTTCCTGATACATAAATCTATATTCGATGTTAATAAATTTCTCTTCTTCAGAAACGCTTTCCTTGCCATTGCCAGTCTACATTTTATATCCTCTCTACTTCGACCATCATCAGTTATTTTACTTCCTAAATAGCAAAACTCCTTTACTACTTTAAGTGTGTCATTTCCTAATCTAATTCCCTCAGCATCACCCGATTTAATTTGACTACATTCCATTATCCTCGTTTTGTTTTTGTTAATGTTCATCTTATATCCTCCTTTCAAGACGCTGTCCATTCCGTTCAACTGCTCTTCCAAGTCCTTTGCCGTCTCTGACGGAATTACAATGTCATCGGCGAACCTCAAAGTTTTTACTTCGTCTCCATGAATTTTAATACCTACTCCAAATTTTTCTTTTGTTTCCTTTACTGCTTGCTCAATATACAGATTGAATAACATCGGGGAGAGGCTACAACCCTGTCTCACTCCTTTCCCAACCACTGCTTCCCTTTCATGCCCCTCGACTCTTATTACTGCCATCTGGTTTCTGTACAAATTATAAATAGCCTATCGCTCCCTGTATTTTACCCCTGCCACCTTTAGAATTTGAAAAAGAGTATTCCTGTCAACATTGTCAAAAGCTTTCTCTAAGTCTACAAATGCTAGAAACGTAGGTTTGCCTTTTCTTAATCTTTCTTCTAAGATAAGTCGTAAGGTCAGTATTGCCTCACGTGTTCCAACATTTCGACGGAATCCAAACTGATCCTCCCCGAGGTCTGCATCTACCAGTTTTTCCATTCGTCTGTAAAGAATTCGCGTTAGTATTTTGCAGCCGTGGCTTATTAAACTGATAGTTCGGTAATTTTCACATCTGTCAGCACCTGCTTTCTTTGGAATTGGAATTATTATATTCTTCTTGAAGTCTGAGGGTATTTCGCCTGTCTCATACATCTTGCTCACCAGCTGTAGAGTTTCGTCATGACTGGCTCTCCCAAGGCCGTCAGTAGTTCTAATGGAATGTTGTCTACTCCGGGGGCCTTGTTTCGACTCAGGTCTTTCAGTGCTCTGTCAGACTCTTCACGCAGTATCGTATTTCCCATTTCGTCTTCATCTACATCCTCTTCTATTTCCATAATATTGTCCTCAAGTACATCGCCCTTGTATAAACCTTCTATATACTCCTTCCACCTTTCTGCCTTCCCTTCTTTGCTTAGAACTGGGCTGCCATCTGAGCTCTTGATATTCATATACGTGGTTCTCTTCTCTCCAAAGGTCTCTTTAATTTTCCTGTAGGCAGTATCTATCTTACCCCTAGTGAGATAAGCTTCTACATCCTTACATTTGTCCTCTAGCCATCCCTGTTTAGCCATTTTGCACTTCCTGTCGATCTCATTTTTGAGACGTTTGTATTCCTTTTTGCCTGCTTCATTTACTGCATTTTTATATTTTCTCCTTTCATCAATTAAATTCAATATTTCTTCTGTTACCCAAGGATTTCTAGCAGCCCTCGTCTTTGTACCTACTTTATCCTCTGCCGCCTTCACTACTACATCCCTCAGAGCTACCCATTCTTCTTCTACTGTATTTCTTTCCCCTATTCCTGTCAATTGTTCCCTTATGCTCTCTCTGAAACTCTGTACAACCTCTGGTTCTTTCAGTTTATCCAGGTCCCATCTCCTTAATTTCTCACATTTTTGCAGTTTCTTCAGTTTTAATCTACAGGTCATAACCAATATATTGTGGTCAGAGTCCACATCTGCCCCTGGAAATGTCTTACAACTTAAAACCTGGTTCCTAAATCTCTGTCTTACCATTATATAATCTATCTTATACCTTTTAGTATCTCCAGGGTTCTTCCACGTATACAACCTTCTTTCATGATTCTTAAACCAAGTGTTAGCTATGATTAAGTTGTGCTCTGTGCAAAATTCTACTAGGCGCCTTCCTCTTTCATTTCTTAGCCCCAATCCATATTCACCTGCTATGTTTCCTTCTCTCCCTTTTCCTACACTCGAATTCCAGTCACCCATTACTATTAAATTTTCGTCTCCCTTCACTATCTGAATAATTTCTTTTATTTCATCGTACATTTCTTCAATTTCTTCATCATCTGCAGAGCTAGTTGGCACATAAACTTGTACTACTGTAGTAGGTGTGGGCTTCGTATCTATCTTGGCCACAATAGTGCGTTCACTATGCTGTTTGTAGTAGCTTTCCCGCATTCCTATTTTCCTATTCATTATTAAACCTACTCCTGCATTACCCCTATTTGATTTTGTGTTTATAACCCTGTAGTCACCTGACCAGAAGTCTTGTTCCTCCTGCCACCGAACTTCACTAATTCCCACTATATCTAACTTTAACCTATCCATTTCCCTTTTTAAATTTTCTAACCTACCTGCCCGATTAAGGGATCTGACATTCCACGCTCCGATCCGTAGAACGCCAGTTAGCACGTTGTATACTTTGTTGAAACATATCCTAACCACAGTAGCCTCATATCTGAAAGGACGGTGGCTCAAATCACTGCCCAACTATAGGGATTTTTTATTGTCTTGTTGAGACGGTTTCTTAAATTTGAAACATTTTCTGTCTTTATTCGTGCTCCATCTCTAGTGACGTTAAATGTTGATTCTCATTCCATATTTCTTTCCACAAGTAGACAAGTACATGGGCGGAGATTTGTCCTTACGCTGGTGTCGGTATGCCGTGTCACACTGTAAAATTAGATACTTGAGCTACTCAGGTGCGAAAGCCCTGTCGGTGATTCTAATCGGTGTCTGCGATTAGCCAGCCCCAAGCAAGCTGCAGAGCGCCAGTACGCCGCGTGGGTGGCTGTGACGTCAGCACGGAGGGTCCCGCCATTGGCGGTTAGTCTGACCAATGGCAGCAGGCGTCTCTCTCCCACCCGCTCACACGCAGCGAACGCACAGCCTGTGTCGGGATGTTGTACTTCGATGACGCTAATCACCACTGTGATATAGAGCTGCTAGTCTGGTAAATCTAACGAGATATAAAGCTAAAGCTATAGCTGCAAACACATTCCTTGATTAAAATAAGGGACAGGGTAATAAGACACATGCTCACGCACGCAGGAGTAATTGCTTTAGTAATGAGAAGAAATACAGATTATGAAAGTGGAAGAGGCAGACAAAGGTTTCACTATAGTCAGCTGGTGGAAAAGAATGTGGATTGCAGTACGACAGTGACGCAGAGGTGAAGAGGCCTGCACAGGATTGAGGATACCACTGTGCAACAGTGTAGCATCGAATCCAAATATACTTGACATAAGGGATGGCAACCTCAACATATCCGTTTTTCTCACAAACCAAAACTGAAGCTGGCTCCCTACCTCTCCTCTTCCTAATTGCAAGTTGTTCCTCCAGTTACATCACAAACTGATCATGCAACTGAACTAACTTCTATATCCTGCTATATCTTTCATTAGTTGTAAACATTCAAACATATGTAAACAGGCTTCCTGAGATTTCCTGCTGATTACACACTGCAGTAAAACTCTTTAGGAAGTTTTTGTTTGATAAGTCGTAAGAGAGCAGATCCTTCTCGGAATTTGACGACGCAATCCAACGAAAAGTGTGGTGTTCTACTGCAACTGTAGCACACTGTAGGAAACTGACAGGAAGTTAGGCCCAACACTCAGGACAAAGGCTTTGCGCTCTTTGTCAGAGTATCTGATCATTTTCAGAAATGCGTGAAAATGTTGACTGTATCCTACGTGAAAACGTTGACCATATCCTTTGCACGTCCTTTCTCTGCAAATATATTTTCTACTTCTCATATTTCTGTACATTCGTCTTGCAGTTGAGACTGTATCCCACCTTCCACCGAAGACCAATGGATAGGGTAAGTGAACCGCCCGATCAGCTGTTACATCATGTGAATACTCGTACGGGCAAACAGCAGAATATGATCGTTTCATTTTAATTAACTTCAAAATCTTTGTTAATACCTGAGAACAACTGCAGCAAATGCGAAACTTAAAGTGCTTACCAACATTAGTGGTCTACTTGGGACAAATAATGATGCTACCTGTTTCAAATGGTCCAAATGGCTCTGAGCACTACGGGACTTAACATCTGAGGGCATCAGTCCCCTAGATTTACAACTACTTAAACCTAACTAATCTTAGGACAGCACACACACCCTTGCCCGAGGTAGGATTCGAACCTGCGACCGTAGCTCAGCGCAGTTCTGGACTGAAGCGCCTAGAACCGCTCGGTCACAACGGCCGGCTACCTGTTTCACTGAGACAACTTTCATCAGATACCATGAACAGATGACAAAAGCAACAAAGAAGGTACCCTACATCGGATCACAGCACTGATTTCTAGTAGTAATGAAATTAGCTGTGCTGTCTGTATTTATGCCACAAAGTGACACACTCGTGCGTGTTTAGAGCGTCGCTTTCGGGAAGAGTAGCTGTGGCTACTCTGGATCGAGTCTGTCTGGCGGATTAACGAGGAAGGTCGCTGAGCCAGTGAGCCCGGCTGTGGTTTTTAGACGGTTTCCCATACCCCATGTGTTAGAAAGTTCCGTCTCAGGTACACGATTCGCCAACTTGCCGAAAACGTCTGTTCAACTTCACATCTACACGCAAACAGTCGAGGTACACATATTCCCTCATTGAGGGTGGTTAGGCAGGAGGGGGGCGGCTGACAGGGTGGCGACAGGAGGGGCACCCCAACACCCCTTAAACCGACCTCGCCTCACCCGTTTATAACCGCACTGACCCTGTGCAGATGCGGTCCGAAGGCACAAGCAAAAGACAGAGGATGATAGAATCTGATTTCATTCTTAACACTTCTCGACGTTTCAAATCTGTATGGAGAAGTCTGTATGGAATACAGCAAAATATCGCCGAAATAAAGAATAAGTGTTACAATATTTTATAGTGTAGCGATATCCAAGAACACACACATCCTCATTATGATGTTTTTTAGCAGATTAACGCCACGCAGCACTTGATGTAGTGGTTAACGTTGCTAGATTAGGGAGCCCTGAGTTCTGTTCCCGGCCTAGGCGGAGATTCTATCCAGTAGAGGACTGGGCGTTGTGACGCCCATGCGGCGTGAAATAAAAGGGCTTGTAGCAGGATGCCCAAATACCTCAGTGTAGTCTCCCGACCAGAAACGCCGTACGCCCATTTCAGTTTCATTAAATGAACTGTTATTTTGCACTTTAACAACATTTGTATGTAGCTTTCCGCATAAAGAGGCTCATGTCATTTTGAACTAAATTTTCAAAGTTTCCTCTCAGTGTTAAGTTATAGACCTATCAAGATAATTATTTCGCCCATCTTGTACAAATGCCTTTATGACGACAATCCGACGTCCACGAGCACACTAAAGAATTGAAAACAAATAAATCACCAGATCCGGATATAATCCCAGCTCGATTTACAAAGAGTACCCTATGGCACTGGCCCTTTACCTAGTTTGTGTTTATCGTGAATCTGTCGCCGAGCACAAAGCCCCAAACGACTGAAAAAAAAAGCACAGGTGACTCCAGTATAAAAGAAAGGTAAAAGAACTGACCTGCAAAATTACAGACCGATATCTTCTGTTTGCTACTGAATCCTTGTACACATTCTCAGTTGCAAAGTAATAAACTTCCTGGAAGCTAAATAGTTTATGTCCATGAATCAGCGTGGTTTCAGACAGCATCACTCGTTCGAAATTCAGCTTGCACTTTTCTCACACGACATACTGAGAACTACGGATGAAGGACAACAGGCAGATTCCGTGTTTCCAGATTGCCGGAAAGCCTTTGACCGCGTGCCCCAATGCAGGCTGTTAACCAAGGAAAGTGTCATAGGGCCGCTGTACACGTAAATGATTTGACGCACAGAATGGGCAACCGTCTACGGTTGTTTGCTGATGGTGCCGTTGTGTACGGTAAGGGTCGAAGTTGTGACTGTAGAAAGATATAAGACGACTTGTATAAAATTTCCAGTTGGTGTGGTGAATGGCAGCTAGCCCTAAATGTGCAGAAATGTTAGTTAATGCCGCTTAGTGGGAACAGCAAGCCCGTAATGTTCGGATACAGCTTTACTAGTGTCCAGCTTGACGCAGTCAAGTCGTTCAAACATCTGGGCGTAACGATGCAAGGCGATATGAGGGGGAATGAGGAAGTGAAAACTGTCGTACGAAAGGCCAATGGTCGACTCTGGTTTATTGAGAGAATTTTAGGAAAGACTGGTTCACATCTAAAGGAAACCGCAAGTAGGACGCTCGTGCGACCTGTTCTTGAGGAGTGCTCGAGTGTCTGGAATCCGCACCAGATAGGATTGAAGGAAGACATCGAAGCATTTAAGAGGGGGGCTGCTAGACCTGTTACCCGTAGGTTCGAACGAAACGTAAGTATTATGTAGATACTTGGAAACATTGGAAACACAAGTGGGAATCCCTGCAGGGAAGGCGGCTTTGTTTTCGGGAAACACTACTGAGAAAATTTAGACAACCTGCATTTGAAACAGACTGCGAACGATTCTACTCCCGCCAACATACATAAGAACCACAAAGATAAGAGAAATTAAGGCTCATACTGAGGCGTACAGACAGTCGTGTTTGCCTCGCTGTATTTGCGAGCCGGCCGGAGTGGCCGTGTGGCTCTAGGAGCTACAGTCTGGAGCCGAGCGGCCGCTACGGTCACAGGTTCCAATCCTGCCTCCGGAATGGATGTGTGTGATGTCCTTAGGTTAGTTTCGTTTAATTAGTTCTATGTTATAGGCGACTAATGACCTCAGAAGTTAAGTCGCATAGTGCTCAGAGCCATTTGAATCACTTTTTTGTATTTGCGAGCGGAGCAAGAAGAAAATGACAAGTAGTGGTACAGGGCACCGTCCGCCACGCACTGTGCGGTGGCTTGATGAGTATCGATGTAGATGTAGACGAATCAAAAATATCGATTCGAACTCGTATAGTTGTATGAATGACAAAACTTTTTTTTTTGCCCTACCCATTTCTGACGAAATATATTTTTAAGTTAATTTTACTGCAAGAAGACCACACTTCGTATAGGGTAACAGCTTCCACGTGTTTCGTCATTATGTAATGGCTTGCACATAATGTCGTAAGTCACGTAAAAAGATGACAAGACACTTTCTTAAAATAAGACTTCTTTGATACTATAGTCGTGTTGTAGCCTTAAGTACATAGTTCAGGCCTTCAAAATTTACACTATATCACATGTCCACTATTCAATCATTTGTTATATGCACTGATGAACAAAAAAGTTATCGAAATCAATCTAACAGCGTGTCAGGTACACTGCCAACTTTTAGTTGATTGAAAGAAAAAATAAAGAGCGCTGGAGGGGAAAATTCTGGAAGCATTCCGTGCACGGAGGAAGCTAGAGCGCTCACACGATAGTTCGTTTGTGCCGGGGGTTGGGGGGGTGGGGGCGGGGTAGGTACACTGAGGAGCTATGGAGTGTTTTTACTATTTTGGAAGAGGAATGGCGACTTGTTAGTTGCCATAAAAAATTTCCATTTCCGATCATGTTGAAAACCTACATGATAATACTAAATCATTTTCTCGGAAGAAAAATACGTGACTATGTTTCCAACTTTCCCTAAAAGCTAGCCGGGGAGGGGTGGCCCCTTCGCCCTCGGGTATGGGCGCTCTTGACAGGAAGAGAGGGGAAGGTTTTCAGTTGTCAGTGTACGATCTCGTCCCCTCCTATTGTAATTTTGAGAGGTGTGTCAGAGCAGGAAGTCAGTAGTCGATTTTTTTTTGGGAGAGGGGGGGAGGGGCAAACACACGGTGACGGTTAGTGTCTCCTGGCTGCAGAGCCGCTGTTCGGTGCCCGGTTTCAGCTTGGCGCTCTGTTAGCTATTTTGCAAGTAAGTGTCGCGCTTGAAGCCCGCTCTACGTTTGCAAAGCATAGCTCACAAGTTGCGAGTCTATTTCAAAAATTTGTGAAAGCTTGTTAACTTCACTCCTCTATCATATTAGGGTCAAAAGTCGACGCTATCCGGTGTGTGCTTCTTTTGTGAGTTACACACACTTTGGAAAGTCGTTTGCATCTCAGCCTGCAGTGTTCCACAGAGTATTCGGCTGTCTTCTGCACCGATACAGTATTTTAAATCTCGACATTATCATAACGTTAGTTCAAAAAATCTTATGATTGTATGTATATTGCTGTTTACATTTTTCGACGAAATTAATTTAAATGAGTCTAATATGTACTTGAACAATATTGATTGAGAGCAAATAAATTAGTATTTTTAAGATAACTTTTTCTCACTTTCTCATTTCCTTCCACAACGATCCCATTAGATGACCCTTTACATTTTAAGCATACAGTGAGGGTTATTTAGCTTACTGACTTGCAGTTTCAGCGACCCAGTTTCCAATGCAATACAGGTGCCGTTGCGAGAAACATAATCATTTCTTCTAATCTGAAATGCTAGCTGGGCCCCTTTTAATTACATGAATTGAATTAAATTTTACTTTGTGGATAGTGAAACTTCAGCTGGATTAGCACTAAGCAGCGAAAATAATTGCCTGTTTAGCAATTGTACGATTGTATTGGTTTCTGTCTGAGCACAGAGTCGCTTATTCGGTTGTTTGTGTGTTGAGTTCGCGAGTGTGGCAGGAAGCTTGTACAAGCCAACTCGCAAGTCGACTGGTACGCACGTACAAGTACTTAAATTGTCTTATCGGACTACGGTTTCACCTTTACAGCGAGTCCAAACAAATAGCGTCTTAGTAAGTTCAAACAATACATTGGCCTCTTAAGTTAACAATCACACTGCAAACAGTTCGAAAGAACTCCTTTAAACACACAGACACATCCAATTTAATGTGAAATTTGAAACAAATTGCACTGATCAATAATAATCTTAGTGAACGGAGTACCAGATCTATGAAGATCGGATGTCCTGAAAGGTAGGTTGCAGTAGGGAATGGCTCAAGAAGCAGTCAGGTTTGACAGCCGAAATGGAAAAGTGAGGGCTTATACTTTACGCCATGTCGTCTGCCTGAACTCTGAATCTCGTCCTTCTCTATCGAGACCAACAAGTCAATTAACCAATGTTGCAGTTCTAAACGGTCCGTCATCCAAAAGAAGCGGATAACATTTACAATCAGGAGTAGTCTCGTGCCCTCCATCTCCTCCAATAACTATATGTACAATTTCTTTGTTAATGATTACTACTTTCATTATTAAACTGAGGTGTTTGCGATGACTTCGGGGTTCATCATGCAAAACTCGCCCTGCATCCTTCCTCCACAGTCGTTTCTGTTTACTGATGATTAAATGACACTTGTGGTCATCGGCTTCTCTCGTGTTCCGCGCCTGCTGGCCTCGCTCGGGGATTCTGAAGCCCTCCCTCCCTCCCGCCCTCCCTTCCAACCCGCGGTACCGACTGTAGTACAGACGGCAGCGGCCGCCGCCCTCGGCCTACACCCTGGAGAGGACGGCAGTCGCTTCAACTGCAGAGGTCGCAGTCTCAGGTCCGTCCAGACACAATGTGATGTCCAGCACTGCGAACATGCCCTCTCACATTCATTTATTATGTATCATATCGGGTACCTCATACCTTACCCTTCGAAAACTGTTTTGAAGGGGACGCTCCAACTCTAGCATTGTCCACTTGGAAATAATCCTGCCCTTGTGGTAGGAATACTTACAAAACTACCCGTCCCTCTTTCTGCTTTCCGTAAGTCTTGTCATTTTACTCACGTATCACATGATCTGCCACCGTAAAGACCTCTTTTACAGTACGTAATTTTTAAGAATTAATCTGTTACTAATCGCTTTTAGTTTTTTTCATCCTTACTCCTTTATTCTACTTAAAAGTTTTAGAGTATTCCCTTTTGATCTGGGCTGTCATATCAGATTGGAATACTATATCCTATGATGTCTTGTCTTAAAAATTTCTTTTCCTTATCGTTTCTTATTTCTTTTGACCTTGATGAATGGCTTCTAAATGGTTATACTGTCAATACAGTAACAGTGTACTGGTCCGCCCCGACCACCGGCCATCTCCCTCTGGTGCCTGAAGAGCCACCCCATCGCTGAAGCTGGCCGACTTTACTGAGCCGTCCGATGCAGCAAAAGGTGTGTCACGATCACCGAACGCAGATGGAACTCCTTCGCATCCACGAAGCCACGTGACGCCGGTCGTTTACTGCTATCCATACGCTGGGCGGCCTTTATAGGAGCCCCCTGGCAGCTTTCCTTAAGTCCAACGCCGAGCCTGACGCAGAGTCTGATGCTGAGTAAACGACTAGACAACAATGCAGCGGCGCTGGACCAAGACAAGGGCTGTGCGCCACCGAATGGTGACAGAGACCAATCCTGATCTTACGAAGTACCTTTTTTTTCTTTACGCTGTATCCTTATAGCTGGTTTCTCGTGGCCCACCAAGAATCCCTCTCCTATGCCAACTTTTACATCCCACAGCAGCAATTACAGTCTACACCCTCAAATATTTCCAGGATGTATTCCAATCTCTGTCTTTCTCTACAGCTCCATCTAGCGTCGAGTACCACAAGAATTTATTTACTGATGACGTAACCCATGTCCTATTATCCTGTCGCTTCTTCTTTGCAGTGTTTTCTATAATTTACTTTCCTCGCCTATTATTCGCAAGATCTCCTCATTCCTTGCCTTATCAATCCTCCACATTTTCAACAATATTCATGAGCACTACATCTCAAATTCTTATATTGTCTTACGTTCCGGTTTTAACACAGTCCATGTTTCACTAACGTTCAATGCTGTCCTAAAATGTATATTCTCAAAAACTTGCTCCTCATATTAAAGTCTCTGATTGAGATTAATAGGCTAGACGTCTCTTGATCAGAAAGCCATTTTTGCTTTCGCCAGTTTTTATACCCTCCTTGCTGGTCCGTCATGGCTCATTTCGCTGCCTAGGTAGCAAAATTTCTTAACTTTATCTACTTCGTGATCACCAATTTTTATAAGTTTCCTGCACTTCTCATTTCTGCTTCATGTCATTACTTTAATCTTCCTTCGATTTATTCTCAATCCATATTCTGTACTCATTAGACTGTTCATCCCATTCAAGACTTCCTGTAACTGGGCCGGCCACTGTGGCTGATTGGTTCTAGGCGCTTGAGTTCGGAACCGCGCGACTGCTACGGTCGCAGGTTCGAGTCCTACCTCGGACATGGATGTGTTGCGTCCTTAGGTTGGTTTACTCCTGGGTAGTTCTAAGTTCTAGGGACTGAAGACCTCAGATGTTAAGTTTCATAGTGCTCAGAGCCATTTGAACCATCCTGTAACTCCACTTTCACTGAGGATAGCAGTATAATCAGGAAATCTTACCTTTATCTTTTGGCCGGCCGCGGTGGTCTCGCGGTTCTAGGCGCGCAGTCCGGAGCCGTGCGACTGCTACGGTCGCAGGTTCGAATCCTGCCTCGGGCATGGATGTATGTGATGTCCTTAGGTTAGTTAGGTTTAATTAGTTCTAAGTTCTAGGGGACTGATGACCACAGCTGTTAAGTCCCATAGTGCTCAGAGCCATTTTTTATCTTTTGACCTCGAATTTTATTCCCACTCTTCAAAGTTTCTTTCATTTCCATCATTGCTTCTACCAAGTATTGCTTGAACAGTAGGGGCGAAAGACTACTTCCCTGTCTTACACTCATTTTAATCCAAGCAATTGGTTCTTGGTCTTCCACTCTTATAGTTCCCTCCTGGTTCTTGTACATACCGCAAATCACCCGTCTTTTCCTATTGCTCACCCTTATTTTTCTCATGATTACGCATATCTTGCACCATTTTATATTGTCGACACCTCTTTCCAGGTGGACAAATCCTCTGAGCATGTCTTGATTTTTCTTCAGTCTTCCTCCGTTTGTCAACCACAATGTCAGAACCGCCTCTCTGCGCCCTTTACTTTTTCCTAAGTCAAACTCAGCGTCATATAACCTCACTTCTCTTTTTCATTCTTCCGTATATTGTTCTTGTCAGCGACTTGTATGACTGAGCTGCTCAGCTGATTGTCCTATAATTCCCGTTGTAATCGGCTCTTGCAATCTACGCGATACGGTGAATGATGTCTTTCAAAAGTCTGATGGTATATCTAAAATGTTATACATTCTGCACGCCGTAGTGGATAGTCGCTTTGTTGCCGACTCCCACGTGAGATTAGTATTTAACGTCCCTTCGACTACGAGGTCATTACAGACGGGGCACAAGCTCAGATTAGAGACGGATGGGGAAGGAAAGCGGCCGTACGTTTTAGAAGGAACCATCCCGGCATTTGCCTTAAGTTATTTAGGGAAATCACGGAAAATATAAATCAGGAGGGTCCGTCCTCCCGGAAGAAAGTTCAGTGCGCTAACCACTGCGCTTCCCCGCTCGATCACTTGCCCCAATGACTTTAGAAATTCCGATGGGATGTTATTTACCCTCTCCTGAATTAAAGTCTTTCAAAGCTTGATAGTAGTACTGGATCCCTGTCTCGTCCCCATCAACTCCAGTGTGTTCTTATAACACGCCACCAGACAAGTCTTTCCCCTCATAGAATACTTCAATGTACTCTCTCCGGCAGCCGGAGTGACCGAGCGGTTCTAGGCGCTAAAGTCTGGAGCTGCGCGACCGCTACATTCGCAGGTTTGAATCCTGCCTCGGGGGTGGTTGTGTGTGATGTCCTCAGGTTAGTTAGGTTTAAGTAGTTCTAAGTTCTAGGGGACTGATGACCTCAGATGTTAAGTCCCATAGTGCTCAGAGCCATTTTAACCATTTTTTGTACTCTCTCCACCTACCCCACTTCTCCTCTGCGTTTAACAGTAGAATTCCCTTTTACACTCTTAATTTTACGACCGTTGCTTTTCATTTCCCAGAAGGTTGATTTGACTTCTCTGTATGCTGAGTCAGCCCTTCCGACAATAATTTGCTTATTGATTTCTTCCCATTTTTCATACAGAATTTCACCTTAACTTCCCTGCTCTAACTATTGATTTCATTCGTGAGTGGGTCCTATTTCTGGATTTCTGAATTTTCCTTAACAATTTTGTTCTTCTTTCTTTCGTCAATCAACTGAAGTATTTGCTCTGTTATCCGTGGTTTCTTCGCAGTTGCCTTACTAGTACCTATGTTTCTGTTCCATATCTGCGACTGCCCTTCTTAGAGATATCCATTTCTCTTCAACTGACGTGTCTACTAAGCTATTCATTAGCGCCGTATTTATAGCCTCAGAGAACTGGATGTACCACATAGATACTTGGTGGGCGCTAAACTGCCAGGACACTATCACCCTACAGAGATTTGAGACCAGTTCTTCCCAATGCGGATGTATCAGTCACTGCGTCACCGTCGTCGATAATCATTAACGCAGCGTTTCTCAGCTTTTCGATATTGGCTACGTCTAACTTGTAGTCACAGTTATTGCATTTTTGACGAAACAATTCCCCAACGAATTTCATCTATATTTATATATTCTTCGCAAGAGGCGCTACAACGGCCTTTGTCTACCGTTGCCAGTTTTCTTCACTTAGGACTAATACTGAAGTTTAGCCAGAATACTGCGTGTGATCACGGATTTGCCTGCCCGTGTTGGTTCCTCATCTTGTGATACATTCTTGGACCTCAGATTCAACATCTTGGCTTTTCTGTGGTGTAATCTCAAGACTTCGGCCTCAGTGACAGTGATGATTCTTCATTCATTCGCACGATGTCAAATGCCCAGTTGACGCTTTTGCTGTGCTCTTCATTCATATGACGCGTCTACCACTGACAGCGTGAATAGAGTTGCTGGTAACCCGCTCCTACCCTGTTCTCAAGGAATATCAATAAAAGCCTCTTTCTCTACGTCTTGAAGGGCAATTGTAGATAGCAGCTCGATCGAGTTTTGTTAGCAACCTCTTTTTGGGAAGAAGTGTTGCGAAGTTGACCTCAGTTTGGGGTCTCTCTTCGCACAGCTACAAATTACGTGATTATAACTGATTTAACTGATTGATTGGCTATGGTTAAATCAAAGTCTGTCAGCTATAAAAGAATCGTGACGCTAGACAAATGTACGAATGCCAATAAAAATTGAATTTTCTTTGGTTTTCTTCGTAATCGCGAGCCACATGCTGCAAATTGAATATCTATTAAATACGTTAGCCCTGTGAGCCTTGACTAAATACCTCCCAAGTCAGCCTTTGAATCAAGGGAACTAATAAATGTACTGCATTTTCCACAAATGAACAGCTGCCGCACCCTAACCTTAACAGACAAAAAGACAGTGTGTCCTAAGTTCCCCTGTGAACAGCTGCCTGCCTCTTACACAGGACAAACACGAAACGAAATACAAAATGTTTCAAAGAACGTACGGATGCATTTCATTTATTTCAATAAATAATCTGTACATACACAAGCACGCACACACATACACAAGCACGCACACACATACAGAAGCACGCACACACATACACGAGCACGCACGCACGCACACACGCACACACACACACACACACACACACACACACACACACACACACATACACACACACACACACACACGAGCACGCACACTGGGGATACCAGACTCAAAGTCCTGGCCTTTTCTCAGACCCGTCTGTTCCGTATACTTGTCAATATCATCCTTCCATGCCGTCCGCGACAATCCTCCGCTACTTCTACCCTCCATGGATGCCCGCAGTAGTCTTTCCTCTTCCATCCTAACTAGGCGTCCAGTCGACATGAGCCTTCTTTCCTTCATTCTTCGCACATCAGCTTCTGAGTATAAGTCAGTTCCTGCTTCTTTTTTTCTTAATATCGCCCATTCCTGTGATAGGGTGTCCCTCTAGGAGCCAAATCTATTCCTTAATATCTTTTTCAGGAGACTAGCAGCTTTTGTTCATTTGTTATTCGTAATGGAGACTAAAAGTTTCACACCCACACACAGCTACAGGGAGTATTATACTGTAGTAGAGTTTGATTTTGAAAATTCTCGAAACAGCTGTACTTCACAGCCCCGTAAGCCAAAATATGCTCTGCTTGCCACTGCGATCCTTGACTTACTCTGTTTCCATTCTGTTCTACAAGCTAAAAATGTCCCTCAAAAGTTTTTGCCTATTCTTTCAAAAGTGATTTCGTTAGCTGTCAATAGGGTACCATTATTGGCTGCCCTACGCACGTCCATGTACTCAGTTTTGTCCCTATTAATTTGTAATTCAGATTTACTTGCAATATTTCTGTAAGAAGTTGCAAGTAGTCGCATGTCTCTTTTGCTACTGTTTATTAGTGCAACGTAATCCAAATAAGCAAACCGGTATATTGTGTTATGACCCAGTTTTATTTCAGCTTGGTTTAATGTTTGGAGTTCTCTGTCTACATTTACTAAAATTAAAAAGTATTGGGGCTAATGCTTCTCCCTGTCCAAAACCAGTTCTGAGATGAAAATGCTCCGACATTCTCGTAACGATCATTACTATGCAAAAGGTTTCCCCTAAATACGTCTGTACTGGACGTTTAAACTTTTGTGGAAACTGAAATTGTTTCAAAACGGAGGTTATTATTCCTCTACGTGTGCTGTCTTGAGCTTTTACGAAGTCATCAAAAACCATATGAATATCAATGTTCTCAATCTTTCTCGGTTACCTGTCTGAATACCAAAATCTGGTCTGTAGTTGATCTGCTCCTTCAGAAACCACATTGCTACTTCCACATAATGGCTTCTGTAGTTGGGATGATTGTTTTCAGTAGACACTGAGATAGAATTCTGTAGCTTACATGAAGGTATGATTTTGTAGCTTACATAAAGGTATGCAATGCCTCAATAATTATCGCATACCAGGGCAGATTAGGCAGTTTAGAGCAGTCAGACCAATTCCCACATTACCAAACATTCCTTAGAAGTTTAATTATTTTTTTCGCTACAGGTGCCCCATTATTTATTAGCTCTCCTGCAATTCACCGAAAGCCTTATTGCTCTTCGGTTTTAATTATCATTTGTCTTATTTCTTATTCGTTGAAGGTCTGTACTTTGCTGTCATGGGATCATCACGGTTAAGTAATATTGCAATGAGCTCTGCCAATCGATATTCTGTTTCAATTTCATTTCTGAGTATCTTCCTCTATGTATCTTTAACAAATGATTGTTTTTTCTTATATTTTTGCATCACTTTCTTCGCTTTCTGGTACGTTTATCATGTCCTGCTTATTCTATTACTTCCTTGTAATCTTCCCGTTTCTCCTGCCTCCGTATAATAGCCGTTTCCGTCCTTATTGTGATGTGCCTGTGTTTTAACTCCTGAGCGTTCACATCTTCCAACAACCTCTTCCCCGCGAACCTTCTCTCTTCAGTCTTTGCTGGCATACTTCACTGAACCACCCTTATGTGACAGCCTTCGTTTGCGTAGAATTTCAGTTTCTATCCTGTTTACTGATTCTTTAAGACCAGTCGCGGTTAATATCACAGTCTCCTGCCCTTTTCCTCCCAGTTACTCAAGTTTTCTGCTAGTGTTGACTCTTATTTTATTTTAATCTCTCCCTCTTTTAATCTGTTTATATCATAATATGAGGTCTGTTTTGCTATTCCACCTACTTTAAAATTTAATGTCTATCTTACTTACCACCAGGAAGAGATCAGTGTCACAATCTGTTGCTATATAGATTTACGTATATGTGATGCTGTCTGCGTAGCACTTATGGATATATAGATGTCCTCTCTGAGACATGTTTTGCCTGTCTAATGCGATACGTATCTCTTTCTGCAGTTTTTAATGTTGAAGCAATGTAACCATGATGCAGATATTCATTGGCGAATGCGAAACTGCTTCAAATGTCTGTCATTGTCACTGCTCTCTTTATAATGTTTGGTATTGACGATCACCGGTTTATACATGCCTTCTTAACCCAGTTTGGGGCTAAAATCACCCTTTAGTATTTTACGATTATAGTTTGACAACGAGCTATGCACACAGTCCAATTCGGCGTAAAATTCCTGCTGTACCAATTTACTCTTTTAGTTGTAAATAGATTTAAACTCTTTCAGCGATTTCATTGCTGAGTCATGTCATAAATTCCAGTATGTAGTTCATGGCGCTCACCACATCTCAATAAAGGATAATCCCATTGCTTATATTGATCAATCTTGTATTCTTCCATCTAATCTCCTCGAGAGCTATGATTTTCAGCTCGTGTTTCTCTAATTCTTTGCTCATACACGTGTACACGTGCATTAAATTGTAATGTGAGTTGTTATTAATAATTGTCACTCTCAGCAATATTTCACTAAAAGTGAAGGTAAGCCAAGAAATTACCTCCAAAAATAATACAATGTTACGTGTTTCTAGAAAACAAGCATATCTGACTGGACAAGACGTATTAAACGAAAAATATAAACTTAGTAACATTTGTAAGGAATACCTGCTGTACTGCTAACTAGAATTTACATATATCTTGTATGTGTAATTTAGCTGTGATACTAACTTACTTTTCACTAATAATATACACTGTACGTAAACTCCAATTAAATGACAAACAAGTTCTTCTGTTAGGGTATCACAAGGACACCTGGCACACATAGCCAGTTCGTGCATTAATGACATATCCCGCTTGTATATCTAAAAGTCAGAGTAAATTTGCAATTTACTGTCTCATAACCCAAGTGAGGCATGTATGGTGCTGCTTAATAATCAACCTTCCTCCATCCATATACATTTTATCACGAACTATTAAAGTTTCTCGTTCTCTCAACAAAAAAAAGCCGAAAATACCACGGGAGGAGTAAAGCGCATTTCTCTGTACCTCCTCTTCTTCTAGTGCGTCATGGAAAAATTGCAATCAATGGAAAATATGCTTTATTTCAGCTTTGGTGAACATGAATTGTTTGAACCGCACACAGAAATGTTTTCCTCTCTTGATGAATGTACGACAGATAGTCCTGTACGATAGGAATGTAACTAGAAACATTATTTTAGACACAAAAATTGATGAGAGTATAAAAGATGTATTCTTCTTTTACCAGGATTATCAAATGATGGAGAAGCATCCACGCATACAGGGGAACTACTGGAAACGCAACCAATACGTTTCAGCAACTACCTTTCTTCAGTATTCAGTGCGGGTTTCCACAAGGAGTGGTACGACACCATACTAAGTGTGCAAAGCATAAGAGACAAAACACATTTACTTCCCAGTTACGCCATTCCCGCACAGCAACAGTTTCCAATATGTAACACGTGTCGAAAGATGAGTCATCGCATTAGCGGCGGCGACAACTTCACCTCGTTACCTCTTTCGTAAGCGATCTGGGCCACGCAGTGTGAGCGCCAGGTATGCGGCTGGTCGGCGCATTGTCTGTCATCTGCAAACAATTGATCGCGCCAACTGATAAGGAAATGCATGTGGGGAGTGGCAAGGAGAGTCATCCACCGGTACGGCGTGGCAACAGAAGACAGCAAAAGGAAAGCTGAAGTTTTAATTTTCGCGCAGGACAACAGTGAAAACATACCATCGTTTGACCATCACACTGACTCCCTCAAAGAGGACATACTAACGGTCAGCCGTGGCGTAGACAAGAGTAGAAAACAAATAATCCGCCTGATTCAGTTTCAAGGATTTTTTTATATTCAAACGGACCAATTATTTCCACAAATCAGTACTGCTTTACAAAGCATCGCTCCTACGAAAACGACCTTGCCCTTTTCCCACATGACATCCTGCGAACCACAGATGAAGGGCAGCAGTCATATTCCACATTCCTAGATTCTAGAAAGCATTTGACAAGGCGCTCCACTGCAGACCGAGATACGAGTATACAGAATAGGTTCCCAGATATGTGAACAGCACAAAGACTTCTCAAGTAACAGAACCTGGTGCGTTGTCCTCGACGGCAAGTGTTCATCAGAGACAAGACTATCGTCAGGAGTGCCTCAGAGGAGTGTGACAGGACCGCTCTTACTCTCTGTATACACAGTACACAAATGATACGACGTGCAAGGTGAGCAGCTGTCTGTGGCGGTTTAACGATGAAGCTGTGTTGTACTGGAAGGTGTCGTCATTGAGCGGCTGTAGGAGGGTACAAGAGGACTTGAACAACATTTGCAGTTGTTGTGATGAATGTAGAGAAACGGAAGTTAGAGCAGATGAGTAGGGAAAACAAGCCCGTAATATTCGAATAGAGCGTTACCAGTATGCTGCTTGACACAGCTGCTTAGATTAAATATTTGAGAGTAACGCTGCAAAGCGATACGAAATGGAAGGCGTATGTAAGGATTGCAGTAGGGAAGGTGAATGGCGGACTTCCGTTTATTGGGGGAAGTTCAGGAAAATGTGGGTCATCTGTACAGGAGATAGGGTATGTAACACTAATGCGGGTGTGTTTGGGATCCCCACCACCTCGGATAGTAGAAGTACATCGAAGCAATTCAGAGGTGGTCTGTTAGATTCTACATGGGTAGGCTAGAAAAACACGCAAGACCTACGGAGAAGTCTCCGGAATTCAAACGGGAACCCCCTGTTGGGAAGGCGACATTCGTTTCGAGGAACACTATTGGCAAAATTGAGAGAATCGGCAGTTTAAGCTGACTGGAGAACCGATTCTATTGCTGTCAACAAACGTTACGCGTAAGGACAACGAGGGTGAGAAGAGAAATGAGGGCTCGTAAGTAGGTATACAGACAGTCATTTTTTTGGTTCGCTCTGTTTGTGAGTGGAACAGAAAAGTCAGTGACTACTAGCGGTGCAAGGTACCCTCCACCGCAGATGTAGGTACCGAATCTGTGGTGCAGCTGACGTGTTTGACAGAGTAGCGAGGGAGTGGCAGTCCCATTCTTGTGACTACTAATAAAAAAGCTGTTACGGAGTCAGGTATTGTGTGGAGGGTGACGTAAACTTCCGTCAACACATGACCAACGAAAGCTCAGATTACTGCTTGCACAAAAAATATTGCATAAATGTGGGGTTGGTATTAGTTTTCCTACCATCTTCCAGAAGAACAGCACCCGTTTACAGGAGCCGGTTTTTTGTGACGGTCTGCCCACACGACAATTTTCTGGTATCATCCTAAATAATTTGCCAGATCCTTCCATAACAGCACTAGTAGCACAGTTGTAAAAGCGTTCAGATGAGACAATTATCTGAGGGAGCTCAGCACCTGAAGCCTGGTGGTTGCAGGGGCGGGCTGCATTTGCGGAAAGCTGTGTTGACGTTCCATCACAGAATGTTTTCCTGTCAAAATAATTAAGATTCAAAATAAAGGTCAAGTTGGAAGATCAGAAAACAGCTTAACTTTTTGTCAGTGTAATGGACTTGTGCTGTTACTGTTCTGAAGACAGAACGGAAGTGATTATATCTTAGAAGTTAACCAAGTGCGTCCCACATAACCGATAAAAATTAAAAATTAAAAAACCAGAATGTCTTATCTATGAATTTCTTTCCATTACTGCACCATTTTACATACTTGAACGCAGAAAGCACTTTCTGAATAATTAACAAGCTGGAACACCGAATACCGGGCCAAAGTCACTACTTTTACATAAGTGGTTATTTATTTATTTATTTATTTATTTATTTATTTATTCATTCATTTCAAAGTATGTAAAGTGATATTGTTGCGAAGCCAAGTTGTTTCTTTCATCGTGCCTTTGGTTCTAAGTTCTCTGCACTCGTCATTCTGGATATCGACGTTACCTTTCAGAGACAAAATCGAAACCGTTCGTACGTCACAACTAAAGTGTGGCGGTCTCTCACGCCATGCTGTCATCCCGTGGTTGAAGATAGGTACAATTTTTCTTCTGCACGAGAATTCAAATGTCATTCACTTACACGCCATCCTCCTTCCTGCTGAAACTTCTGGGGTCCTTTGCGGCGGGTTTTAAGGTGAAATCCATTCTACCCACGACGGCGTAATAGCCCAAAAGATTTTATTTATTGTGGAAGGAGCAAGTTGTTTACACAATTTCTGTTGGAATCGTACAGGTATCATCCTAGGTCCAGGTTGCTCTCCACTCCTGGCTGATTTTAGTTGATTTTCTATTCCTAGGTCACTTACGTAAATATGACAGTCAGGCGTTTATTCGTGGATTGAAAAGAGACTTTAAGAATTTTTGTACTGAAACAAATTCACAAGATCGAATTCAGTATTTTGCTCTTTCTCTGTGATCTCAGGTTGCGGAGCATTTATGGGCACTGAGCAAATAAACAAGTAACTTCTATCAGTTTACGGCCTTTAGTTGCGCTGTTCATCTAATTACTTTTTCATCTAATTACTTGGTTCATCAGTTGTGATAACTAAGCATACGATATTACGTACCTTATGTGCAAGTAATTAAGAATTTACTCCTGTCATTACGTTACTAGCACTGGTAATGCAAAATGAGCAACAGGACTTGTGCGTTAGAAATTGCCTGCTATTGATTGCGAACACCGGTAAGACTTCCAGTTAAAGCATGTCACATGGAAACAAAACAGCAGCTGCCAGGTGGAATGCTACTACACTAGCAGCAGGCAACAAGCAGTCAGGGAACTTGGCGGTGGCGGTGAAAGGTAGATGGCAGGATGATTCATCGCTAAATCGTCCACGTTAGGGTCCTCCAACGTTCAAGGATATTACAGAATAATGAAGACAAGACACATTCAAAATAGCGCTCTGTTTCACGTTGCGTTCTTCAGAGAACGAAAATGCTTTAACTTTACTGTTATCATTCATCAACTGGCTTGTTTTTAAGTGTGTTTTACTTCATGCTGAATTATTTACGGCTTAGCAGCAAACACAGCATCTCAGACAAGTTGAAGTAGTGTGAAGGTCCGGAACTAATGAACGACTCCAGCCCCCTACTTACCACTTATTTCTTTCTCGTCCTTTCTAACTTAACACTTTCGCCACTATGTTAAACGAAAAACACCATATCGGAACCAAGCAAAATATTTAAATTAAAAAAAAATGGTTCAAATGGCTCTGAGCACTATGGGACTTATCATCTGTGGTCATCAGTCCCCTAGAACTTACAACTACTTCAGCCTAACTAACCTAATGACACCACACACATCCATGCCCGAGGCAGGATTCGAACCTATAGCCGTAGCGATCGCGCTGTTCCAGATCGTAGCGCCTAGAACCGCTCGGCCACCCTGGCCGGCTATTACAATTCAAATCAGGTATTTGATAGTAATAAATTAACATATTTGAGTGAAGGATGTTATTCTCCCAGACGCGTTCAGTCTCGTTGTGTGACTTGTTTCAATTCTCATGACTACTTCAGTGACATCACCTCCGTGCAGAGTAGCACGTTGTTTACTGTGCAAAGGATAAGTAGTACCCATGTCAGAATTTCTCGCACCCGTGCCGAATGTTGTAGAAACTGCTTTTTCTGGCTCAGAGTCCACCTCAAATCTGTATGGGAGACTTCAAACACCTAATCTGACTGGACGGAATGGATACGTTGTTAATTCATAACTCATATTCAAAAGGAATGGCGTTCAAACGTCAATCCGAACACCCACAGTTCTGCTTTCCTGAATCATTTATGGAGATTTCCAGTAAAGTACCTTTGAAACCCTCACTGGCAAGTTGATAGCACATCCTTGGCCGTTTGGAGAGTGTGCTACATCGATAAAGACTTGGATTTTGACGAAACGTTAACTTATAATCTCCATTTTCGCATTAACGCCCTCGGATACAAGTCAGTATTTAAGGTAAAGAAGAGGAAAGGGAATTAAGTGGACAGTGGGCATTTATCATATGCTTTGTACCAACAACTGGTGATAAAGAAAATTCTGAACGTAGAGGTACGTTTGCTAGCTTTTGGTTTTAATAGGCCAATGTCGTGGACTTCAGCGAGTTGGTAAGCTATCGCAAAGACTGCCGATAAATGACACCAGATCAGTAGTTATACGGAGTAAGGGTGCTAATTCAGGCCACTCCAAATGCGTCGTTGTCTTCACTGCGAAAACTGGTTTCAGCTGTCTATACAACTCTATCCTGTGCAAGCGTTATCATCTTCGAATAATCACTGAAACTTACATCTATTTGAATCTGTTCACTGAATGCAAAATGAAACAGTATATTATTGAGGTGCAGTTTTCGCCGAGCTATAGCGTACAAATGGCGAATTTCCTGACGTTCACGAATAATGTGAATCTTTGATAGTCGTCGATTTAAGACATTGGCTTTGTTTTTCTAATGGAGATATACACTTTTTTCTGTGACATTTGTAAGGAGCTTGTATGAGAAATCCAATGACCTAACATGTATAAGACATGATCAAAGCCAACAGCACCGCAAACCACGGTCCTCGTATCAGGACAAGCTCCACGAACGTCTGCCCTGTTACACAAAATGTAAGCAAACACGTAACTCAGGTATGCCTCCTGTGTTTACCTGTTCACTTGAAGCCCATCATTCTGTGTTCTGCTATTGTAGCAATAACATAACTAGATAATAAGGCTATTCAGACATTCACAATAAGTACGATAGTCGAAAAAGTAAATGTCATTCATGGAGAATGCTGCCAATATATCAGAGTAGCGGTGCGGCTGTAGGCTGAAGAGCATCCAGATCGTGACAAGCACTCAGGACCTGTATATTTACTAAGATGGTACCTGTTCTGCGGGGCAGGGCTCCACGAATGTAGTGCGGGACAATACGTTGAGAATGTGGGTTTCGCGGGAGGCGTGCCGGAGATAAATCCCTGCAGTCGCGCTGTCCTTTGTGTTCTCGGTGGCTCGGATGGATAGAGCGTCTGCCATGTAAGCAGATCTCTGGTTCGAGTCCCGCTCGGGGCACACATTTTCATCTGTCCCCGTTGACGTATGTCAACGGCTGTAAGCACTAAGTGTGTTCATTTGATTGTAACTCACGATCTGCTTTTGCAAACGTTATAAAAAGTTTTGGAGACGGCGATTGAATAGAAGAAAATCCACGTTGACTCCAAGAATGGATAAAAACAACCCTCTTGGTCCGTCGACGTTTGGTACGCGTTTTACAAGACCCCCATTTTTGGCCCGTGTTTTATTGATGGGAATCTAAGTACACTCAAATATCGACAGCCCCTAATATTTACTGCAGTCGCAGTTATTGGAAGACATTCTGATGGCATAAGGCAGTCATCGTGGCACCAACATGGCGGAACGCCCTAACGCGAGGACACCTTACCAACCATGTGGCGAGCATGGGCTCACGATACAGAGCTCTCACGGCTGTCCATGGTGATCACCCACTTCATTAAGAACCATGATCTCCCTCCCTCCCTCCCCCTTTGTAACGGCCTTGGGAACGTCATAAATCGCAGATAATTCTGTGTAACTTTTGGCTTTGAATAGAAGTTATAGCATTGCATTTTTTTTTTCAGGCACCTTCTGCACAGTACATTACCAGTTCGTTCAAAGTTTCATAGAGCTATACTACTTGTAGGAACATTATGAGGAACTTACTTTCGTCCTCAAAATAGCACTCCAGTGTGTGTTCGTGCCTTTATTGGAAAACAACTTCTGTAACTAAAATATTCCCCTCTCTTTCACTGGTCGTTTTCATTTTACAAATATACCAGCTAAAAAATCAGTGTTTCTCATTCCGCTTCAAACTTTTTCTCTCCTTAAAACTGGTATTACCTCTTCTTTTAGGATGCATACAGTATCGTAGATTTCCTATTAATAATTTATTGCCTCTTGCAAAGTTATGTTCTAAACTGCCCACACTTGTCCACAGCCACAATTGTTGTAACTTGTTCCCAGTCTAACATCAATATATTCAACTTGGCTTAATTAATTAGTGTGTAATGTTTATGCGCGATGTTATTTCGAAAAAAATTAAGAAACGAAAGAAATTATCTTTCACCTCAAAATTTTGTTTTTAATTTTTTTATAGTATTTGGATCAACATGGTCCCGGTAATGGCCAAACAGTTAATGTACTAATGTATTAAAAACGATGAAAATTACGAAACTTTTCCTTCTTTCCCCTTTCACTATTACTGTAACACTCTCTAGTGTAGTTTCATGTCAAAGATTTCTTTCACGCAGTGAAAGGCACTATATAGCCCCGCGCGATTAGCCGAGAGGTCTTGGGCGCTGCAGTTACGGACTATGCGGCTGGTCCCGGCGGAGGTTCGAGTCCTCCCTCGGGCATGCGTGTGTGTGTGTGTTTGTTCTTAGGATAATTTAGGTTAAGTAGTATGTAAGCTTAGGGACCTTAGCAGTTAAGTCCCATAAGATTTCACACACACATTCGAACGTTTTTAAAGGCACTGTAAGGGCAAAATACGAAAGCGTGATTAGACTTTTTAGCGCACTAGCTATGTCTGTCTGTTTGCATTTCAGGTGTCCAGTTGTATGTGGAATGACCACTTCGTAACTTGTGTGCTTATCTTTGTAAAAGTCAGACTTGGATAAAATCACAAGCCTACCACTATCCCACAGTGATTTCCACCTAACAGAGTTGATATGGGCCAAGATTAAACAATTAATTGCCAAGAGTGCTAACAAATCACACGGACGAACGCTTAGTGGCCTACGTCACTGTCTATCAGACCTTTGTGTGTCACATTTATCTGACATGATCCATAAATCATACATAAAAAGCGAGAATAAGATTTCTTACACAATTTATGGTTTTTTTTATCATCGTACGACGAATAACACATGATTTTTCGTGCATAATTGCTGCAGATATCCTAGTCAATACATCCAGAACAATTTCAGAAGAGACACTTAAGACTGACCCTAGCGAAAGTCAGATAATCTTCATTGTCTAACGCTGTTCGTTCGGTATCATCAACACAGATATCAACACCGCACTGGAGAATATAAGATGGTGGATGTACTGACATTTCTAAGTATCTTAATAAATTATATATAGTAACGGAATTAGTATCGTATTTTACCAAGCCCTAAGCTTAAAATTCTCTATTACGATTTGCAGTTCTTGTATTAGAAAAGATATTTCGATGTTTATGCTGCAGTAGCACATACTACGGATGAAGGTACTTTGATGATCGATGACGGGCGTATTTGTTGTAATAGTAAAATGTGTTGATGATGAGCGCCACAGTGTTATCTAAGAATAATGCAATCACTTCGTTTCCTTTTTAAATCGCGGCGGCTACATCCGTTAACTCTCTAGAGCACTTGTCCCTCTGTGAAATTAAATTGTGTGCTTGTCTACTTTGGGATGAATCTGTTCGATTCTGTCCATCACTGTCGTTACTAGTATCCCCAGTACGGGAAGGTGAAGCTACAGATCTACATCAGGAGACAGTGTCTGGAAGCGGCGCCGTAAGAAGGCTCCACGTGGAGACGTGAAACGATGGCAGACAGGATCTGAAGGCTGTTGACCTGCCGATGAACGTGCCGCGAATAAGGGCTGGTTTCCCAAGGAGCGGGAATCTGGCACCACGTGGTTCGTGATGCGCTCGGCGTAGTGTGTCGTCGTCTCGTCAGCAACAAAACAGTGAGGGTGTCTTCTGACGGAGCGCAGTGTGCAGAGCGTGACAGACCAACTTTCCGGGCGAGTCTAATGCTTGTAGCTGGGTCTCAGTGAAGCAGTAGCTGCAAGTCAAGTAAAGCTCGAGTGCAAAAATAACTACAAAGTGTGCTAAAAAGCTTCGAGTGAGTTGCAGCGTCGCAAAACGTAAACTGTTAATTGAAGCAGTGCTGCCGGCCGGAGTGGCCGAATGGTTCTAGGCGCTACAGTCTGGAACCGCGAGACCGCTACGGTCGCAGGTTCGAATCCTGCCTTGGGCATGGATGTGTATGATGTCCTTAGGTTAGATAGGGTTAAGTAGTTGTAAGTTCTAGGGAACTGATGACATCAGAAGTTAAGTCCCATATTTCTCAGAGCCATTCGAACCATTTTTGTAGTAGTGGTAAAAACGTATTGCTAACTATTTTCCTGGCCTTCGCATAAGCCTAGAGCAAGTAATACTGTTCTTCATCGTCCCTTATGCGTGTAGCAGTCAGCAAACAAAGGAGTTTCCTTCGCTTTCCTCCGCATCATCCATCAATACTCTACATTATATTTGCACTTCAGTTAAATTACCAACAGTTTCATTGAACACTTTTCCTAAACAGCATATGTTGACTCTATAATTATTGCGCTTGCCGTTTCATTTTCTGGGCAAATCACGCGGGGTAGCCGCTCGGTCTAAGGGCCCTTGTCCCTGTTCGCGCGGCTGGCCCCGAAGGAGGTACGCGTCCTCCCTCTGGCATGCGTGTGTGTGTTGTCCTTAGCGTAAGTTAGTTTAAGTTACATTAAATAGTATGAAAGCCTAGAGACCGATGACTTCAGCAGTCAGGTCCCATAGGAAATTGCCACCAAATTTTGGGCAAACAATTGCGCATCATATTTGAGTTTTGCATCCCCGCCGACTCAAAACGCCCTGTCCTGTTGTCACGGCGCAATGTTCCCGCTCCTATGAAAACCAGGCTTGAAGTTGCCACATTTGTCACCGAATCAACTGCAGTGTAATATATGAGTTTGATGAGGTCACGTGTTTCACAAGCATTCTTGGAATCGACGACTGATGATCGCCACTACAAAAAGTTTGTTTTCGTAATGAATTAAATAATCTACTGTCTGGATGTGTGTTTTATTTGTGCACGTGTGTCATGAGATGAAAGACACAGCGTATCAGCGTAAGGAGAGTGAGCGCATAAATCGACGGGATCCGGGGGCATCGTCTCGCCTGTGCTGATATTTTATATAAAAGTTTTCTTTTACGTTGGCGTGAGACACCTGAGGAATCTAACACTCTATACTCTCCTGTAGTGTCTTCGGAACGGTTTATCTGTTCTGTGCCGTTATGTTAAAATCGTGAATTGGAATTGTACTATCGTTTTAAGTCCTAGCGAGCTTGGCAAAGGATGAAACGATTATGCGGATTCAGAAGAGCTTTTCGCAAATTCGACCTGACCTGCCAACTACTAACATAAAGGAGAATTACGTTCGGCGGTTGTTGCATCTGAACTCTTTTTATCTCTGTAGAAGTTTTTATTGTCTGGAGTGTCTGTCACATTATTCAAAATAACAGTGGCAAACTATAATGTGGGTAGCCCATCACAAGACACCTTCGTCGTACAGACAGATGCAGTTAATTTGCAAGAAATAAATTTCTACGTAAACGTTCAGTTGGTTTTCTCTTTGCCTTATGTCAACAATGGTTGTAATTACTCTCCTTGAATCGAATATGACGCCACCTGCCACACAGTATGTATCCCTCGTTTACAGCTTTCTTATTTCCCACAAGAGATGGTCGGAAAACCCTCATTGCTCTGGCCGCTGTGCTGGCTCTCAGCTCTGGCAGACAAATCTCCCTCATTACCTGGCGGGATCAGAGAGGAGGCGCCGACCAGCCGCCTACCTGCGGTGCAGACTGCCGGGTGCGCCCAAGAGATTCAAGAGATAACGAGCTGACGCCGTCTCCACCGCTAATGGGGACAGTAGTCTTCCGTCACACACCGTATTACAGACTGCGGTTCCTGGAAATTTTTGTTTTCACCAGAGCCGTAACTGGTAAAGGTTACACAACACTACGTGTACCGCTGAATTTTGTTCAACATGGTAAAGCGGAGTGGCCATGTGGTTTAAGGCACCATCTCACGGATTGCGCTGCCTCTCCCGCGGGAGGGTCGAATCCTCCTTCGGGCAGGGGTGTGTGAGCTGTTCTTAGGATAAGTTAGTTTAAGTCAGCTTCAGTAGTGTCAAAATCTAGGGACCGACGACATCAACAGTTTGCTCCCTTAGGAAATCACACACATTTGAACTTTTTCGTCCAACATAGTGTCTTAGCACTCTTCGTACAAGCATTTAGTTTATGTACCACAGCTGTATAATAGTGGTATTGTTCACCGTTTCGAGTAGTTGTAGTGGGTTCCGCTATATTTTAAGTTCTATCCGGTAATAAAAACAAAACAAAAAAAATCGAGTAGTTGTTGCTTCTTGTTTCTCAAGGAAAATTTCCCAACGGTTTCCTATCGTGCTCTAGACGCTTTTTCTACAGAAACAGATAAAGGGAAATTTGCTTGTCATTGAATGATAAAAATAATTCACTTGTCCGATATCAGTCCCAGTCCGATGATGATGATGATGATGATGATGATGATGATGACGATGATGACGATGATTGATTTGTGGGGCACTCAACGGCGCGGTTATCAGCGCCCGTATAAATTCCGAACCTTTGCTCAGCCCAGTCTCGCCACTTTCATGAATGATGATGAAATGATGAAAACACAAACACCCAGTCATCTCGAGGCAGGTGAAAATCCTTGACCCCGCTGCCAATTGAACCCGAGTCTGAGATGAAATGAAAGTGGAAAAATGTACCCCGTTGCTTCTCTTGAGCCCTTTCCAGCTGTTATGCTGAGAGATTGGAAATTTTTAAAAGTTGGCGATAAAATGAATGATCCCTGATAGTATTATAACTACCTAACAGCGATAGAGATTTCTCGGAGAATGTACGAAACACTGACTTGCTAAGTGGACTACGTCATGTTCACGTGGACTAGCTTTATGTGTTACATATGCTGCTTGTGGCGTCATTTGGCCCATTTTTCTTTATTGTTTCATTTGGGTATCCTATGAGTGTACAATCAGCAGTATTGTAAACGAACCCGATCATCAAGCTACATTTGAATTCTAACAACATGTTCTTTCGCCCTTCCGATTTTATTTTTTGTTCATTTTGCCGACTCAGATGTTGTTTATTTTCAAGAAAATCCTGAATATCATATTATTGTCACTTTTGTTGCTCTCTGTTGATATCCGATTTTATTGTAAAATCGGGAAGACTGATGATAATTAATACGAAATCACACTAAATTTTATTCACAACAAGTTTCGAATTCTTCTAGTTAAATTACGTTGCTACGGATATACGAACTATTTTGAGGGACACACAGAATATTCCGCATGTCCAGCGCCTTATATTTGGCATCAAATGTCTGAACGCAAATCCTCCACCGAAATCATTTACCTCCGAAGGGTCGGTCTGCCAATGGTTACTGGATCCTGCTTGGTTTTTTACCCAAGTAGGCGCCAAGTTCACGGGCCAACCTATATATGACGATATTTTGCCTTTATCTCTGTCTGCTAAAATAGTTGGGCTCCACTTTCCCCCATAGATCTTCTCAAATGTGGCAATATCTTGATGAAATCACTCCCCATGTTCGTCACTTACTGCACCACAACCTTTGGGGAGGAAGCCTAGATGACCATGGAAGGAATGCATCTTCAATGACATGCTGCAACCAAGGTTTTCATAAGATGACAACATGTTATGTGCAATCTCCTTGTTCCCTAAGAACTGTAAACAGACTGTCTTTAAAACATTCCCGGCATGCTTCTCATCCTGTTATATGATTCCATCAAAAGTACGCTCTTCAAAAATCTCTCGTATCTCTGAACATACAAATATACCCACCTTACTTAGGCAGCACTTAAGTAATTGAATTTTTGCCTTCAGTGCTTAAACGCCTCACCATTTTTGTTCATTCTCTTAACAAACTTTTACATGTGACCCAACTTGATGTGCAAGGGCGGGAGCAGTATCTTTTTTGGGTTTACTAGAGGTTCACGTTCAATGTTCTTTATACCGGGTTGAAGAGGTTTTCTGGTGGTCCTTTCATGTTTACTCTAATGAGATGCATGAGCTCGGCTATCCCATTTACAGAGAAAGCAGCAATATTTAGTATACCCTAACTGCATACCTAATGGCAGTGCAACCACTTTCAAATCACCACAATCAGGCATTGAGAGTCATTATCCTTGATGGCTTCTACTAAAATTTTCATGGTCAGGTATGACTCTTTCATATGCACACTATGCCCAAATGTAATACAAAGGAGGTCATTACCAATATGTAAAAGCTCTGCTTTCAAGCTGAGCTTTGACGAACGAATAAAGGGTCTCCACTCACTAGGGTTGTACTTATTTTCTGAGAGACTTCATTAGACAATTTTTGTCTACATATGCCACTAGACTATCTTTCATGTTAAAAAAAATGAGTCGGTTGTTGCTCTCTTCTGCCGCAGAACGAAATATTTACATTGTTTTCTAGAAAATTGCGTTGCTGCAATCTTGATGCTAAAATCTCAGTCTTAGCTTTAGAGTGCTCCAAATGTCTAATGAGATCACTTAACTCATTTTGAGACTGTTTTTGTGGATCATCAATTGATGATATATTTGCAAGAAACTCTGGACCTTGTGATGTACATGGTTCATGACATTCAGAATCCCCATCAGAAGTAATCTCGTACTCTGTTAGTGGTTCAGGTATTGGCAATCCTTTCCCATGTAGAACTTGACGATGTCAGGTGCAATGTTAGTGTAGATCACTGCCCGCTTCTTCTCCTTAGATATTTCCTTCTTGATAGGAGGAACCATACAAAAGTAGCAGTCACTGACGTGGTTTGTTCACTCACGCCAGATCATGGGCACTGCGAAGGACATTGAACGTTCTTTCCCATGCATCCAATTCCTGAGGTTGCTGGCACAAGTGCCGCAGATCACATGTGGAATCCAGGGTTTATTCTGATTCCCTATTTTGCACGCAAAATAACAACCGTAAGCTGTTTTAATCAGTGGAGCTATTAGCTGTTTTTGTGATGCAAATGTCACTTGTCCACACAAATAGCAAAATGTGTCAGCAGTGTTGACAGAAACTCGGGGCATTTTCGTTCGCTTCAGTAGCAGTCAACTTGAACAAGTGTTAGTTAACCTGGAAACAAATGTGCAAAAAGTATTACTTGCATTAATAAGTTCACTGAACTTAAACAGGGAGACAAAAACGTCGCTAAAATTAGTATCAAAATGTTTATATCCAAAATATTGCACACAGACCATATTATAACCTATTGTTACTAGTTATTATGACTTTGACAAACCATTGTAATATATTATTTTACACTTAACATAAAAATCCGTACATAATTATCTCACCGTAATAAAACAGTGTAAAATGAAAACTATAGCTAATTTTGAACTGTCTTTGTGATATTCACGATCAGTAAATAAGAATTGATAAGGATTGGCTGTTTTCATTTGATTTACATTTTCACTGTTGCACAGTGTAATTGTACTTCTACGAACTAAGTCGTTTACAGTACACTATCGACTTACTGTCGAGGGATTCCCTTTGAGGTGTGGCAAGAGTTGCTGCTACTGATGATGTCACAGGACACTTACAACCACAGTGGCCGCTTTCGACACAATGACTGTGGCAGCCTGCCCCTTATCAGTAACACGCAGCCACGTGTGAGAAGAATGAAAGTCGAATAAACCAATAATCACCACCACCTGTAGCACAGTAGCACCTTGAAAGTGGATGACGGAAACGCCAAGACGTGATGTCTCAAGTGCGCACATACTCAGTTGTGTTGAAAGGGTTTCTGTAAAGCAATTGTGTTGTGCTTGCTGGGTAAATACATAATGCCGAACAGTTACAATCAGATAACGAATGGAGTTTCTATGAGTGGAGACGATGTGAGAAAGACGGCCAGCCACACTTAATAAATGTGAGAAAGTGGCGCAAAACTCATGGCGGAGTTCTTTTCTTAAGAGGAAATCCCATGCTCCGTATAAGGAAAAGTGAACATTGCTCTCGACGAAGATCAAAATGCGTGAACAGAAAAGAAATATCTGAGCATTTTGAACTTCTGACCAAAATGGAAAATCTTGATATGGAATGCCGATGAAACTAGATTCCCGATGAACGATGTTGCTGGACAAGTGGTTGCTCGTAAGTGAGCAGAGACGTTAAAGTTTTTACTTTGTCAGAGAAAGGAGATACATGAGTGTTGTACTGCTTTGGGTTGCTGCAATGCAGGAGGCAACTTTTTACCCCTTTCCTGCATAAAGATTAGGTCTACGGCAAACCAAAATTTCAAATAGGGGCACGTCCAGGGACACCTGTCGAAATGAGGGCCGAGTTATTGCACATTCCTTCATCGATTGATTACTAAACCACTACATTCACATAAAGCCTTCAGTAGGAAATCTTGATTTGGATGGCCATGCGTTGCATATAAACAGTGCCAGTTTGTTAGATGTAGCGAGAGATAATAACATTAACATAATTTGCCTACCGTGTCATTATCTTCAGCCGCTGGACCGTTATGCTTTAGAATCACTAAAGACATATTGGAAAGATGCTTTCCAGAAGTTCATGAAGGTTGCAAAACGGCATCAAGAACATTTACAGATCTAATTGTGGTGAATTATTTAATGTAGCAACGATTCAATATGCTAATGTTGAGAATGGCATTTCTGCATTTACAGCTACAGGTATCTCTCCAATTACATCGGCGCTATTCCAGATTACGCTTCTCTTTTATCATTCGACCAAAATAATTCTGTTCATTCTCCTCCAAGAACGCTTTGTCGATCTTATTTTTTCTGTTTCCACTTCTCGTCAACCAGATACAGTACTTCAATAGCTTCTCCTCATGTGAGATCCTAGTTTCATATTCCTGATCCCGTTCCTCCTCAGAAAGGAGCAAGCACATCGACTTCTGCTAATAAGTCTTTAGTAAATGCATCAAATACCAACAAGAATGTACACGTAATACCATCCATGGGTCTTAAGAATACCTGACGCGTTACCTCAGGCTTAAAAACACCTGGTTCAAAAAGGATACAAAGTGCTAATAACATAACGGATCTAGCTCATTTCCAAAGAGAAGATTAATGAGAAAAAAAGTAAAAACCAAATAACAAGAGGACTACCGAAAAATTCTCTCGTGAAACATGGAGAAATTAATCTGGGTTGTCAACTAATTGTGAAGGAGTTTCCAAGAAGACACAGAAAAAATTGCATTTAGGGTGATCATTAGATGGTGACAACCATCAGGAGATTGTTCTTCACAGTCATAACGAGTCAGAGACCAGTGAACATGATTGTGCAGAAAGTCTGAAACTGTCTGCTGGGGTGAACTCTGCAAGAAGTGAAGCGATTGCTGCAACTTCGTAAAAGTTAGGCCCCGTACCCAGGCAACGTACACCACTCCCACGTTATCGCACTTGCGGGGACAGAATACCGTCAACAGTCTTTTCGACAATATTTGGGGCACTTACATTCCGGAATGGATGTCGACACGGCTCATTCATATCAATCTCTGTCTCACCCACAATCACGAGCGCTGCTTGCACTCAGACCAGGTCGCTCAGTTACAGGTTCATATCGCTGCCAATCTGGGTCCCATTAGTTCTGGAAGGAACAACAGACTGCGGACGTGGGAGGTTGTGCAAACGCCACTGCAGACTCCCAGGTCATCTTTCAGCATCGAATAAGTGCAGCTGGATATCTGGCGGCATTGCTCACATAACGTGTATCTGGGTGTCTTCTAATCCTTCTCATCTAAGAAATGCAGTCGCACCTAATGCTATGAGTTCTTGTGAGCACTCTGCTAAAGAACTGTTTGGCAGATGGTTGACAGTAAAAATTTAAAATAATTAACCGCAACGTAATAGAAGATCTTCTGATATGTAGTTGATATTAAAAATCCAACAAAAATTAGCAAGCTCTAATAACTTTCGACAAGACCTCGTGTTTCGTATATCCGCGAGGGTCACAGAAGGAGAATGAAGAGCAAATCTTCTCTACTTATCATTCAGGAACGAGGCTCCTAAATTTTCAATTATCGCCATGAAAAAATAGTCACGTAACTATTATTTTTTATGTAAGTCAGCAGGGTTTCGTGGCTGTTACCAGGCAACGTAGAATATTCTAAGTATGTTCGGCCGCATCATGTTCCTTTTCAGTTTCTTCTACACGGTTGATATTTCGATACCTCTGATGGCGGGCACCTTCTTCAGAACCTTTCGGTGTCTCCGTTATTTGAACGATGTCGAAGACCAGGGTCGCATTCACTTATTAAAATGAGTTTGCCCGCGCGTTTTCTTAAGACATGGGGTTTCAGGGTGAAATTTTTCCTCCTACAATTGGGGCATCACCTTCATTAGATATGTAGAATAATATGCAAAGAAAAAGGGGGGTAATGCTCATCCGAATGTTATTGTCCTGAAACAGAGGTGGCTTCTTGGTCATTGTTTGTATTCCTCGTGCACCATGGCTGGGTATGTACTTTGGTTAGTGGCGGGAAGACACGAAACTGGATGCCTATGGCCGTCATCTACACTGAGAGAAAACATCAACCGCTTCTCGGAGTGTACAGTTATA
The DNA here is from genome assembly GCF_023897955.1 of Schistocerca gregaria. NCBI lineage: Eukaryota > Metazoa > Arthropoda > Insecta > Orthoptera > Acrididae > Schistocerca > Schistocerca gregaria. The sequence continues at coordinate 103,611,433 of NC_064920.1, forward strand.
AATACTAATTCCTTGGTAGGCGATAGCACATTGCTGAAATTTGTGTGTCGAGCGCAGTTCTCCTGATATTGAGCCGCGTCATCAAATTTCAGCTTTTTATCCTCTTCTGACGTCCGGGCTCCTCAGTATTGCGTTTTACTACCCGAAGTGTGTCACGTTTCACGATAAAAAAAAAGCGCTATCTTAGATATAGGTAAACTAGATATTGAACAAAAAAATGTCTGCTTCGGCGATAGGGACGTAAAAGGTAAGAGTATAATAACAAGCGTCACACAGCAGGCACAAAGTAACTGTGGATCACAGTAAGGCCTCACTGGCGCTTAGAGCCGATAGCACTGGTCGGAGGGAACACCGCAAAAAATCAGCACTGCGTGGAGAGAAGTCGAGAGTGAATACTTGCTGGGTGCTGAGTTCGCAATGATCACTGGCTGGATGATGAGTTCATGGTTGATAAGCCTGAATGACGGTAGTCCGAGTCTAAATTCAAAAAGATAGCACTTGGAGCTTGGCCCAAACAGGCCGGAACGTCGTACGAAGACTAACGTCACTAATAACACTGGCCGACAATGAAATCATGTTCTTTAACTGTTTGAGAGTCATAAACAAACATACTGTTGTTATGACTGCGAGTTCCATATAGTTTATGCTGTAATTCTGGGTTGAGAGTGCTTTTGTAGTGTAAATTCGTAAAAAAAAGGCACGAAAATGTGTAAATACGGCGAATAATATTCGCTACATTTGTAGCGAAATAACGTTTTCCTCACATAAATGCAATATTGCCTCTCAGCATTATTTCTGCGTGGAAGTAGGAGACCAGGATAAATCTTCGACTCCACAAACATGACGCAACGCATGCTCAGTTACACTGAGAGAATGGCTAGAAAATAAAAGATGACCTATGCCTTTTGCTGTGACTGTGGTTTGGCAGGAACCGACCAACAATACAGATGACTGCTACTTCTGCTTGACTCCATCTATAAAGGCAGGATTGTCTATGAAGAAGAAAAAAACAAAACAAAACAAAAACAGGACACTACCCGAATATTCGATCTTCTAATCGACCCGTTCCTCATTCAGATAGTTTACCAGTTCTTACTCAACCCTAAATTTGTGTATTTCAAGTAAAAAATGGGGACAGTGGTGAACAAGAAGCACTAGAAGAACCAAAGAAACCCTTCTAAATCCCGTGTCTGATTTTGAGGGAAAAGATGGTAAACCTCTCAGACTCAGTGAAGCTGAATTGAGTGATGCCCTGACCTGTCAAAGGAGAAGGCAAAAAATCTTGAGTCTCAAGTACAGCAATGGAATCTTCTCAAAAGTTATGTCACAGTGTCTCGGTACAGAAAACGTCACATGGAACTGCTTCCCTTTCAATAAAGGATAAACGATCTTGTTGCTTGCTGCGACACTAATGGCTTGATGAAATCTTCGAATTTGAACCATGATCCAACTGAATGGAGGCTATTCAGACTCCTCCAAGTTTAGTTCGAAAGCTGTGTTACTTCACAATGGCAACCATCTTCCTTCTATTCCTGTTGGTCATGCAGTTCATATGAAGGAGACATATGAAAATGTGACCGCCCTCTTGGACTCAATCAAATACAATGGGCATAAATAGAAAATCTGTGGTGATCCAGGAGTCCTTCCATACTCTTCTGAATGCAACTGGGGTACACAAACATTGCTGCTTTTTATAATATGTGGAACAGTAGGCATAGGAAATCGCATTGTATTAAAGCAGACGCATGGAAGAAATCAACCCTAGCGAGAAAAATATCGTTGCTGAGCCCCTCCTGGACCTAAAAGTCGTTCTTATTTCCTCCCTGCAAATGAAACTGGGTTTGATGAAAAATTATGTCAAAGGTATGAACCAAGAAAACGGGCCTTGAAGTACATGAGAGGGAAATTTCAGAAATTAAGTGAGGCAAAAGTTAAGAAAGGTATTTTTATGGAGCCACAAATTCGAGAAATTGTAAAGAGTTTTGCATGTGACCAAGTTTTGGAGGGAAAGGAAAAGAAGCTGGGTTAGCCTTCACGGGAGTTGTTCGTTAAATTTTAGCCAGCAAAAGAGATGATAACTACACTCAGTTGGTGACAGTGCTTCTGCTATATCCTGAATGCGATATGCCCTTTAAAATCAATTTTCTCCTCTCTCACCTAGACTTTTTCCCCTCATTGTTGTGCAGCTGTCAGTGACGAACATGGAGAAAGATTCCCTAAGGACATTTCTGGTGTGAAACAGACATCAGGGCCATTAGAATGAAGCAATACTTGTGTATTACTGTTGGTCTTTGTGTAGGGATGTTCTAGAACTCCGTTACGAGAGGCAAGCTAAAGGACGGCGATCTTGCACAGCCACCACATCATTTTATTAAGACCCAGTCACTTGCGAGGTATTCTTCCTGCAATTTAGGACCTTTAAAATATAACTACCATTTAAAAAAATCCAAATACACTTTCAATGTTGTTAGCATACGTAATGAAAATGCATCTTTTTCTCTTAATCCCTTGTATCTATCACAGAAACTAGAGATAACGAAAATTTTTCATTGACGTGTTCGTTTATTTCGACCCAAACTTAGTAGGACTAACTGATGAAGTGCAGGAAACATTCAAAAAGTCTCTTTTTTGCCATTATAATGAGCGCCCTACGGTGCTGCAGAAGTTAACGACCCTTGATATTAGTAGCGAGAGAGTCCGGGAGAAAGACCGAATTCTGGCACTGGCAGTTGTCCCTAACGGTGGACATTGAGAGAGATACCGTTCGATGTGGTGAGCTACACCTGTTGCGTGGACCAAGGATGGCTCTCTAAGTCTGACTGGCTGGTCTGTCCGGTCTCCGGCTAATATAACTGCCTGCGACAAAACACTGTGGGGCCTCTGTGTCACGTGGATCGCGGACGCGAGTAGATTCCGTGTCGGCAGCGCCCTCTGTAGGCGGCGGCTTCGCCTCCTGGTGGGCTTGTTTTGAAGGCGTCGTGTCGCACTTGCAGTGCTGAGGCGTGCAGGGGCAGTGGCGGCTACCCGCGTGATGGACCTGGCAGACGGGTTGCCCATCTACAAGGCGGAAGCCTCTGACATGACGCTAGGCTTAAATTCCCACAGCTACACGACATCTGACAGTCGCTGCAGTGTGGAGTGATCAGGTTTGTCGGCGACGCATGTAAAAAAAGTCATTTACTTTGTTCTTCCATATTTTGTAAGTCTGCAGGTACGTGTCTACTCTCGAATGCCCTTGCCACATATTCGCAGCACAATGTTAAAAGAGCCTAAACGAAATACCACAGATATTTGAAAATGTGGATACAATGCTAATGCACTATCTCTCGGTGACTTCACTGACTGTCCTTGACTGGAAGCATACACTTTCTTTCTTCTTTTAGTGTTGAACCCTGAGGTTGGTTTGCAGCAGAGCTCCATTCCTCTCTTCTGTCTGCCTTCCTCTTCATTTCCATGTATGTGTTACATCGAATATATTCATGATCTGTTGCATGTATAATATCCTTGGTACCCCCCCCCCCCCCCCCCCCGCCGATTCCTTCCCTCAATAGCTCCTTCTGCTATTGTTCCAATGATATTGTGTCGTAGGATGTGCCCTACAAGTTTCTCTCTTCTTGTTTGGATGTGCCTCCACAGACATCTGGTTTTCTGTACTCTTCTAAGCACCTCTTCATTTGTTACTTTGTCTCTCCAGCGAAACTTCATCCTTCTGTAGCACCACATCTCCAGGGCCTCTCGCCGTCTTCTCTCTTCTCTTCCAATTGTCCAAGTTTCACATCCGTATAGTGCCACACTCCAAACGAAACCTTTCATGATACGTTTCCTTATTTTCAGACTTATGTTGTTGCTGGTGAACAAGTTCATTCTCTGATTAAATACAATTTTGGCCTTTTGAGTTCTGGTCGCAATTTCTTTCCGGGTTCTCTTGTGATTTCGCTTCCCAGGTAAGTAAATTCCTTTGTAACTTCCAGCTCCTATCTTCCAATTCTCATTCTCAAAGGTTCATATTTTGCTCCTGTACTACATACCATCACTTTAGCCCTTTCCTTGTTAATTCCCGTTCCACTGTGATTGCATAGAATTTTTTCCATTGTTCTGAGGACTTCATCTAGATCTTCCTTTGTCTCTGTGACTATAGCGATATCATCTGCATAACGTAGCATGTCTATCTTCTACCCATTAATTTTGATCCCCACCTCAGCAGTTTCTCGAACTTGGTCTATAGCTTCCTGGATGCAAGCTTTGGATATTACAGGAGAGTGTGCACATCCTTTCCTTACCCCTTTTCTAATATTTGTTTCTTTTTCATGGTGACAGTTCCTAATCACTGCCACCTCATTCTTATAGAAACTGAGTATCACACGTATGTCTTATTCCGCTTATCGTCAGCACTCTGAACACCTCTTGCCAGATAACGTTATCAAATGCCTTTTCCATGCCTATAAAGGCAGTATAAGTTTATTTTCCTGTAATTGCTTTTCCATAACGAGTCTCAGTGCCAGAATCGCCCCTCTTGTTCCCAATCCCCTCCTGAAACCAAACTGATCTTCACTCAGCATATCTTCCACCTTCTCTTCAATTCTCTTCAGAACTAGTTTTATGAGAATTTTTGATGCATGTGATATTAGGCTTAGAGTTCGGTACTGTTCATATTTCGTAGCTGCTGCCTTCTTTGGTATAGGAACAATGATACAGTTCTGGAAGTCTGTCGGTATCTCTCCTGTGTTGTAAGTGGACCTAATAAGTGTAAGCAGCATCATTTACATGCTGTCACCATCGTGGATGGATGTCAGCAATACCTGTTGCTTTGTTTTCCCGTAGTTCTTTGAGAGCTCTGTCAAATTCTTCTTGCAGAATGTCATCTCCCCCGTCATCTTCGTCTGCTTGCTCTTCTCTTCTCTTCCCTTCCTATTACTTCCTCCGAAAGAGGTGTTCTGGCATACAACTCTTCTATGTATTCTTCCCATCTCTTCACCATGTCTTCACCAAACAGCATTTTCCCATTTTCTATTGTGCCTGAGAGTGTTGTTTTACGTTTGTTAAAAAACTGATTTGCTGTTCTGTAGGCTAAATCAGTTCTTCTGTTTTGCATATTTTCTCCCACTTCTCTGCACATTTCTTCATGAAAATTTTCTTTTGCTTTCCTAGCTTCTCTACTAACTAAATTCCTTAGTCTTCTGCGTTCACCTTTCCCTTGTTCATCAGTTGCATTTTTGTATAGTCTCCTTTTTTCTATAAGCTCAACAATATCTGCTGTAATCGATTTCCCCTTTTTTGGTGTTCAGTTCTCCTGTTTTGTATATACCAGATTTAATTTGATCCCAGTCTCCATTTACTCCACCATGTTGAAAATTCTTAGCTACGTTGTCTGTTTCTTGAGCATAGCGCTTTGCCAGTCCCTGCAGTCTTTGCATACACCCAGCAAACAAAGAAAACATTAATTATGTAACTTTATTTTCCAGAGGTGATATTAAAAAGTTTGACAACCCATCTCTAATACAAGCCGTCGTAAGAGGCTAGGCCAGAGTGACGCTCGATTTTGGAACCGATAATCATGATTTTTTCGATAAATTACACAACTGAATTTAGACCTTTATTGTGCACCTTTAAGATAGTATTACGGGCTTGTTTTAAGTATAAACTTGCACCCAGAGGACACAACTCGACATCGACGGAAGGACTTCGAGGAGTGCGAGGGCGGCCGGTGGGAACTCTGAACGCCACAATTTTCAACTTAGATCAAAATTTCAGTAACAGCTTTGAAACTGATGATAATGTCTAACGTAGTAGATAGGGATATGTAAGAAAAATGGTTTTTAACAAAACTGCGGCTCTCTGAAATAAGGTCAATATTTTCGACAGCAAAGTGGTTATAAAAAGGTGAACAAAAGTCTAAATTAAAACATATCGCAAAAATCCTACGTCCTATAGTAGAAAAAAACGTCGACCCGCACGTTTCCAAAAGATATAGCCTAATTTTTCATGACGTACGTGTACAGCTGCCGCCAACCTTTGTTTTGAAAAAGCAGACGTTTAAAGTTTCAGCTTGTGTTCTTTTAATATTAAAATTCAACGAACTTTTATTCGGCCCCGTACAGTTGGGCTTCCTTTAGCCAACGTCAAACACACTCATTTTGACGAAATTATATCGATTAACTGGCTTCCACGAAGCAGTCCAAGAGGTTTTTATACGATTGGGATTACGTTTCGAAACTTTTGTATCCGTACAAATATGTTTGACACTTTCAACGGCACGTTTTACTTCGTATAAAAAGCAAGTGAAAAGAAAAGTTAAGCAGACGCAATACAAGCACTCTGGTCAGACTCTTTAACATAAACGGATGAATTTGTGAAGGGAAATTTTGTTGGGAATAGTGTTTTAGTTGATACTAATGCCCTCTGTCATGCTGTCCTAAACTAACAGGGCCCCTAGTACTTCGGTAATTATTACAGTATTACATCGGTGGCATTCGAGCCTTCGGATGAGCCAAACCTTCACGCAGTAAATAACGGTTATAACATATTTTAGCATTTGTGGCACGCTTTATATGAACGAATCTTGAAAATAAACTCTCTAAGCAACATTTTAAGTCAATAAAAAAATTAGGCTCAAAAAAATTTCTACCCTGGCTAACGCCAGTAATAGCTTCTTACTTGCATTTCCAACCTTTCGGCCTGGGAATTTGTCGTACTAAGCTGCTCTGCTTTCACTTTGTTTTTACATTAATTCAAGCTCCGAAACACACATGCTTGCAAAGAATGTTTAGAGTTTTGTAGTTACATTATAGCATATTTTGTTATTTACTGACACCCAGCACCTTGTCTAAGTACGTAATTGTGACGACACGATATTTAATTGTTGAAGACTTATTAAATGTTCATTTTTCATTATACGTTCACGGATTCCAGTGCAGTTCGAATACAGAGGACTTTTCTGAACAGTTTCTGCTTCAAAAACTTGCCACTTGCAACAAACGGACACGTAAAACCTTAAAAATTTTAAATGCGCTTATCTTATACCGAAATGTTAGGTATCCTTTGGCCTTACTAGTACAAAGTACAAAATCTTTACAGTTTGACGTCTTATTTAATGTTTTCGCTTCGTTTAGGACTTGTCTTTACTGCAAGCTGTTCACGAATGATAGTAATTCGCAATCAAGCACAAATAGTTTCATTCTGATGAACTACTGAAGGACTTCTACTGGTGCGTATTATGTATATGAAGACAAGAACCTTACTCGATGTTCTACGACGTGTTCTCTCGCGACATCGCTTTCTAAGTCTTTTGCTTACCTGCAGTCCACATCTGCATGCGCTGCCATTAGCAGAGGGTCTGTGTACAGATTGAAATATTGAGCTCGTATCTAGCATTAGTGCTGTTCAAATCCCTCCCCACGCATCTGAACATTTTCTGTTTCCTTAGCATCCTTACATCATTTTCACGATTTCTTCAGGTGGTTTCTTACATTGCAGACCATTTCCCTCTCTCTTCCTCCCCAGCACGTGTTTGTGCTCTATCTCTAATGACCACTGAGAGTAATTCTCATTCCATATCTCTCCCTTCAAGCAGCCAAGTACTCGCCGAGAGATCCGTCCTCGCAGTGTTGTCAATATGCCGAATCGCTCCGTAAGATTGGAAACGGGAGCCACTCATCTACGAAAGACCTGTCGATGATTCTGCGTTCAGGCAGCGTGCAGCTACAGGACGCCGCGTGGCTGCATGTGACGTCAGACGAAGGGCCCCGTCATTGGCCGGGGGGCTGGCCAACGGCAGCAGGCGCCGCTCTCCCACCCTCTCAAGACCAGCCAAACAGCCAGAGAGCGTTCTTCTATAATGCAGAGGTACCATTCCGGTAAATCAAAAGCTCTATTAAATGGCAATAGCTAAAAGCGCATAGCCTGATGAAATGAATTTAAAAATCGATCAGGGAGACCAAAACCTTGACTGTAGGAAGCAGGTGGAAAAAAGTGGAGGTTACAGTACGGTAGTAATGCAGAAAGGAATGACTTGAACAGGGCTGAATTGCCCACTACTCTACGCTATATATCCTGTTGGCAAATTTTTGAGCGAGCAGCGCCCTTACTGGAGGAATTTGCTTTTAAAGAAAAGATCCTCGAATTGACCTACAAGGCCACCCAAAAACAGTTGCGTGTTTCCTGTCAGAAAATGTTTTGCTGCAGCCAGTGATTTGCGGTGATTCTGATCGGGTGATTTTGGTTACTTGCATCTAATCTGTTATAAAATACTGGTAATAACAATAGAGTCCAAGGAAGCTTCTCGTATCACTATTTTTTTTAGGAACAGGAAATTCCGTTTTAAATCTCACCCTCTCTGGGTGTGCCCACAAACCTTTGTCTGACACAAGATGTCTAAGTATGTCGATTTCTATTGGTATGAAGAGACAGTTTCCTGGATTAAGATTTAGGTCACCTTGTGTAAGACACTTAAGAACAGCTCTCAATCTTTTCATGTGTTAATCAACTGTTTCAGAGAATACTATAATGTTGTGTAAAAAGCAGACATACAATGTCCCCTTGAGAAGATGTAAAAGATTATCCCTCATTTGTTCAAAAGTTAATGGTACATTACACAAACCAAATGGCATTCATATAGGCCCTCAGGGGTAATAAATGCAGTTTTCTCACTATCAACCTTGTCCACTTCGATTTGCCAGTACCATAAGTACAGGGCTATGGTTGAGAGAAACTTAGCTTACCTCAGACCGTCCGGTGTATCATCGATTTATGGAAAAGGGCAAACATCCTTTTCAGTTATCTCATTAACTTTCCTCTAATCACTTCATGAATTATTTGATGTTCCATTGCTGACACATGTTATGCTCTCTGGCTGCTCTTCAATTAACGGCGTAGCATTTGCTATTCGCCGGCCGCGGTGGTCTAGCGGCTCTAGGCGCTCAGTTGGGAACCGCGCGACTGCTACGGTCGCAGGTTCGAATCCTGCCTCGGGCATGGATGTGTGTGATGTCCTTAGGTTAGTTAGGTTTAAGTAGTTCTAAGTTCTAGGGGACTGATGACCACAGCAGTTAAGTCCCATAGTGCTCTAAGCCATTTGAACCATTTGCTATTCGTCAAAGGGCTGTGTATAGCCATTTATTCCGACATAAATAATGCCTCTTCCAGTAGGTTGTGCATACTTCGCAGTAACCACCTTCAGTGGAGGCTTTTTGCTGTCTATGAGTAGGGTTTTCTGAAATTGGCGGCGATGATTCTCCGAAATGACTGAACACGATGCTCCAGAGTCCACAAGAGGTCGGCCTGGTCAGCCATCCATAAGGATATCAACGTAGTTCCCCATCATTTTTGTAATGATCGATGGCAGAGGATATTTATCTTTGGTGGCCTCGCCTCCAAGGAAGATAGCACCATTTAATTTCCCAGGCTACGGTGCCTAGGTGATTGGCTGGAGATTCTAAACAGGGAGACTTGTATTGGTGTCAAGGGGAGTGTCTTCTCCAGCGGCTAGCTTGCGACTATGGTGATCTATGCCGTCTTGTAAACACACCGACTTGTCCTTTCTCGCCGTCCTGGGGCTAGTGTTGATTTAGTCCTACCTGCCAGCTTTCTCGGCAGTAGTGCACACGTGTCCTGATCGCCCACAATGGGCACATTTGCCGGTTTCTCGAGAGGCCAGTCTTGCTTGAAGCATAAACAGAATCCTCACGAAGCATTGTAGGAACATACATTCGTCCTGACCTCGACACTCAGTTTTCAATGGAGTTGAACAATGAGAGATTGGAGCTAGCATATGTTGCAGTTCTTCTCTTATGATCCATTGCAGTGTCTCGGTTTTTGTTTCGACTTGCACTCCCTATACCTTTTGAACTTCCTCTCTTACTATTGACAAATGAAGTCTGCTAATTCTGTTTCCTCCTCCTCCACAGCCATCGATACAACTTTCGGAAGTCGTTCAAACCTCTTGCATCGTCTCACTGTAATGACCATTTTATGAAATCATATGCTGTGGACACTTTCTTCAGTAGAATGACCTGATACATGCCCTAATAAATCCCTTCCATAAGGTGCGCAACTTTTTCTTACTCCTTCATCTAACCGTTGACAGATTTGCACAGTTCCAAGACATCTTGAATGTACGACTATGTGGTTTCCCCTAACGCTGTGCTCTGCATTTTACGTTTTCTTCTGCCTGTCGCTTCTGTCGCTGGGTGTCTCCGAAATACTTAGGTAATTCCGTCTACAATGCTTCCCAACTTGCCAAATTATGCTCATTGTTCTATACCACTGCTTGGCCGTCCCCTCCCAGTAGAAAAATTTATTAGACAAGCATACTGTTTCGTCCCACTTGTTGAAGTTGGCGGTACGTTCGTATCTCTTTAACCATTTGTTTGTATCTTGGTCATCACGTCCAGAGAACGCCGTTGTATGTCTTATATGTTGGCAAACGGCCGGTGCCATTTCGGTTATCTAGACTACTTCTATTGCCGAGAGCTTCCACTCAGTAGAGTATGGCTCAGACTCGGTCTTCTGGCCACGTAAACCACGGCTCTATCATGACCTCATGGGATCCACGGCGTCGATAACAGTGCACGCGATCACAGTTTCAGATAGCCACCGGAATAATGTCACACAGACTGTGAGATTCCGGTGTCCTTAGACGTAGCTAGTTAAATAACGAACACTGGTTAGAACTCAACGAATATTTATTGAGAACTGAAGTCACAGACGTACAAAGAACACGGAGTGAACTGCCTCTGGCTGCAAGATTAGACAGTATACATACACTTACAGAAACTTCCAGAATATTGATTCTTGACATATCCAGAAGGCACTAGAAATGAAAGTTAAAATTTACGTGCTAGGTGGGTCTCAAACACATGAATCTTTGGGTAGGAGTCCAGTACCATACCCACTGCATCACACTAATATTCGGTTCTTTATTTGCTTCTTCCACAATATCAAACTTTATTTGTTTTGTTTAATTCGTCTGTTTGGAACCAAAATAAAATTTAAGATATTATTCGCCCTCAAAAATTGCCGCGCTAGGACTGTGGTATGTTTCGCCCTACCCTAGAGCCTATCCTGCACTCTAGCCCTCTTGTGTAGGATGTAATTTTTAGGAATTAATTCCTTCCCATTCTCTTTTAGTTATTTTCATTATTATTCGTTCATTCTACTTAGTAATTCTACAGAATTTCCGTCTCACCTGCGCAGTCATTACATGATATTGGTATAGACTTACTCCCTCCTCTGTTGTCTGCCTCAAAAAATATATGTTCCTTTCCATTTTTGTCTTTTGACTTGCATGAAGGACTAAGGCATGAACTCGTAATACACTCTCTAGCATAACTACATCTACACATGAGTCTCACAACGTGGATAATACTTCAGATTCACCTACTTATATCTAGATGCTGCTACATAATATAACAATCACTACGATACAAGAAATAAATATAAATAAAATTTTGCGGAGGTAAATTACCCTTATCGTTCCTCATCAAGCTAAGGATCGATCAGACCTTAATGATGTACCGTTTTTTATTAAAATAACTACATATTACTGTTTCACATATTCCAATATCGTGAATCGCCCTTTATAACAAACAGCAATTACTGTGGATACGACACATGTTTCACAGTGGTATCTTACACTCGAGAAACACTGTCATACAACACAAGAATTATAAATCGTGTTTTCACAATCAACACGAGAAATTATCGAAAGAACACGTGCTTTAAACATCATTTTACACGATCAGAGGATCAAAAAAGAAATTTCACTGTTTTCAGATAGGCTACGCTATAGTAATGAATGCAGAGAGCGGTCTTGGATTGAGACTTCTTTCGACTAGTAACATACAATTCGTCTGTGCTAGTTTACTTCTTATGCCTTCCTTGCTCCTTCCGTCATGCATTATTTTCCTTCCAAGGTAGCAGACTTACTTAACTTCTGATTCGTGGTTCCCAATTTATTCCATTATCAAGCGTGACGTCAAAACTGCCTATCTGGTGCTCTAACATTTTCAATAGCCAATCCGATTGTCTAAGAGACCGTCAATTTTCTTTCCTTGTGTATATCATTCTTGTTAGCAACTTGGACGCAGAAGCTGTAAAGCCGATTCGCCCACTTATCCGCTCGTACTGTCTTTAGGATTGTTTGGAAGATACGTTTCGATGTTCAGAAGCTGTATCTCCAGTATCACCACTTTCTCACAGTCATTTTAGAAATTCCTACGAAATAATCCCGATCCCTTCTGTGTTATTTGGTTGCATGTCTTCCCGAGGCCAATTCAGCTCTGACTACTGGGTTCCCCGTATACTCCGTTGCCTGTGTCCATCGCGTCATGTGACAAGTGCTCCCCCTCGGAGGGGCCTACAGTGTACTATTTCCTCTCTCCTTTGAGTTTAAAAGTGGAATTTCCACTGTAGTCTTGATATTGACGCCACTGCCTTTAATTCCATAAAAGATTGTTTTTTCTCTGTATTGAATCTGTCGTTACGACGGCCATAACTTCCTACATTCCTTAATTTTTTTCCGTATAACCATGTCGCCTTAGGTTCCATGCACTTTCCGTTTATTTCATTCCTTAGGGGCATTCTCATCAGAATGTGAACAATTTTTTGACGCCCACCTATGTAGGGAGGAATGATCATTGTGATAAAATAAGAGCTCCCACGGAAATATTTAAGTGTTCGTTTTTCTCCCGCGCTGTCAGAGATCACAATTGTAGAGATGAAGTTTGATGGTGGTTCGAGGAAACTTCTGCCAGACAATGAAGTGTGAATTTCAGAGCAGTCATTTAGATGTTATACATGTTGCTGTATTCCTGACTTTCTCTGAACATCTCCGTACTTACTGCACTCGTGCATCAGTCGTAGTAAGTATGATATTTATTGCTCATTGGATTATCTATATATTATAAATTCTGCAGCTGGTTTATTCTCCGCTGTTTCTCGTAACAGTGGATCACAATTATTTTAAGTTCTAGAGTGTGATGTTTTGTAGTATCGGAAATACTGCACATTTTATCTAACAGCAATGTTTTCTGAAAGGTATTCAAATATAATTCGTGCAGAATAAATAAATAAATAGACTCACAAAATGGAGTCAGCTGAAGATGTCTCGAAAATAAGGCAAAACGCATCTGGGTGCAAAAGTAAAACAAAAAACTTGACATGTAGCAAGTAATAGACGTTTCTCTTGTAAAGTATCCCAATTTGTATACAGCTGCTGGTAAAACGGCCACCATACGGAACTTGTGAAACAAAAAAGAAATTAATGAATCAGAGACAGAAGCAGATGACGTTTTTATAAATGACAAAACCTCAGCTCATATACTACCACTTACTGCTTCACGTTTCAACTCCCTGAAGTATGACAGAGCAGTCTAAAATGAGCGGTTTGAGATATGGGGTCACAACGCTTTCGGAAATGAATAAGATAAGAGAATAAAAGGTACCCGATATTTTGCAGACAGTAACGTAAATTTTCAATCGCCGTTTTCGAATCGAGGTTGGTGACCGAACCGTCTCTTGGAGATTCGCTTAACACGGGCACGTAAACGAATAATTTTGTTGGTGAGATATATTTACTATGTCTACACTGCTGACGTATCCTGTTTACGATACAAAATCAACCAACTGTTCTGTCAATTATGCTGGATGTAGCAGTGCACATCACCACTATTTGTGCAGTCATTCTACTGTTGTCATTCATTCTACATATCGGGTTTTTATCAAAATTTTTCGGCTTTCCGTTTCCTGTTCTTAACTACTTACACAACTATATCGCATTATAAACAAGGAAACGAGTACCTTTTGTTCGCGTATTGATGTTTTGCTTAATTTTCAGTTATTTGTGAGCTATGACAGTTTGCCTATACGTATGTATTTAGCGCACCACTACATGATAGGACGTCTGTACAATCGTCAGTACAATCTCTGCACGACACAAATGCTGCTTTGTGTAGCCTGCCCCCTCAATGGCGTTCCACGACAACAGTATATTCTCTTCAAGGATTTTCAGATTTCTTTAAAGAATGTTTCCATACATTTCCGTTCTGGTTGAACTGACCAATAACAAATTTAGGACCAACTCCGTGAATTGCTTTGATGCGTCATTTTAGCGTGATCTAACAGGTCCACCACTACACAAAGATGGGCCCCACAAATGTTCTCTAAGCGGTGGAATAAAGGTGCGTGACGCTTGCCTAGAATTCTTCCGATAAACGATTTTACGTGCTTGTTCCATCTTACGTCATTTCAGTACCTTGTGCTAGATATTTAACAAACGTAGCTAACATGGGGACTATGGGACCTGTTAATAATGGATTTTGGCGAATCTTCGGTATGTTGTACAGGGAACTGTCCTGAATACCTGGATAGCAGCTTTTGGTGTGACGGACCATGATTTACAAGAAAATCGAAGCTAAGGTTTCATCCGGAACTAATACAAGGGTAACATGCGTCATGTTTCGACCAAATGATTCTAGGACACTGGCTAAGATTCAAGGCTACGGCTCTGGCAGTAAGGGTTCAGATTATTCATGGGTACGTTTCTCAGTTTTATCGTACAAAATATGATTAAATAGTATATGTCAAGTAAAATCATTCAAAAATGGTTTTTACCACAGTAATTTCATTTGTAAATCAATCATTACAGCAAACTTCGTTTACTTAAGAATTCCGTTTGTTACAGAATCGTCTTTCTCGCTATTGCTTACAACGCTTGCAGTGCTAGAACGAAATTCCACACGAGATCTGCTACATAAGCAACCGAAACACAATTTCGAAGAGAACCACGTACATTTAATGAAAACCTCCACATGTCACATAGCCCATATTGCGGGAATCCAAGTATGTTGAGTGTATTAGGGTATGTTGGAAGCGCAGCATATGGATGTTCGGATCGGTCTGGGAGGCGTGACCGGATAGCCGAAAAGGTCGCCGGCACAATAGCCCAGCGTGTACGGTCAGAGATCTGGCTGGACTGTGTAATAAAAAACTGAGTGAAAGGATGTACAAAGAAATTCAATTGATGTCATGTGACGTCCGCTGCGACCAAATACAACGAACAACAACGAACAAAATGCAAAAAAAAAAAAAAAAGATTAAGGCGACTGCTCGCAATTTGCGGCAAATCCGCATTCGGTCCCCGATCCCCCACAAATTCTTGAGTGTTCGTAATACGTAGTACCTCTTCGCCTAATACAGCTAGTAAAATTTCGTAATATCTGATGGTTACATCTGTTGATGGCCTGCAATGTCTGGCTGCATCAGACATACGTGCATCTACATGCACAATGTGGTTAGAAACAGTGTGAAAAGCTTGTAAGAGGGTTGCAGTGTCGGATGTTCAAATGTTTGCGAAATCTTCTGGGACTTAACTGCTAGGGTCATCAGTCCCTAAGCTTACACACCACTTAACCTAAAGTATCTTAAGGACACACACACACACACACACACACACGCCCATGCCCGAGGGAGGACTTGAGCCTTCGCCGGGATCAGCCGCAGAGCCCATGCGCTCCTTAGAGAGTCGGTTGTGCTGACAAATAACTGTTCACAAAAAATTTGTTACGCTTCGCCGATTCCGAGTTAATTAGCATTAAAGTTAGCCAATCATGCCGTTGAAAGCTAATTCAAGCGGTCCACTAAATACAGTTAGTCTCAGTAGTTCTCGTAAAGTAGACGATAGCGCACGATACCGTTCACCCTTTGCCTCGGATTCGATCCTTACTAGAGTCGCACATCCAGTATTTGGCTCTGTCTCTTGATCGGTTTTAGGAAACCAAACGAAGAATATGTTTGGCTACACCGTCTACGACGGGCCGTTTGGTATTGCGGCCGCAACGACCGGACGGGTTAACTTTAAAGCTACTTAACTCGGAAACTGCGTAATGTATAAAATTCCTTTGACAGTCATTTCTCAGAGTAATCTACCCTGCATCACCTTTACAAACTTTACTCATTTTTCTGGCTACATTGTTCAGCGTGTATAAGAATCATAGCCAAAAGTGACATAGTTGAAAGTGTACGATAAGAGAAGCAAAAATTTTCGAGTTTTTTAGATCGTTTCGAATGTGTGGTTGCATGGTGAAAATGACTTCAACGTCAAATACTTTTCTTTTTAGTAGAGACTTGTTTCACACGTAAACATTTCGAGTATGTCTGCATCTAGATGTGTTCAAATGTCAACTTGTCCTTTAATTATTCCTCACCTTAACATAGGATAGCAATTTCACCACTGAATCTTCTAACTGATATCCTTTCACTCCGAATTTTACTCCACTTCTGAAGCTTTTAATTTCTTCATTACTTCATCGATGTAAAGATGGCATTTATTTTATTTTATTGTCTCAATGGCAAAGTTACTCTTTTCATTAAATTATGAAAATGATAAAATCACCCTCCAGATGGTCATTTTATGTAAAATTGTTCTGTAGGCGGAACAATAGCTGAGTATGACTGCACGCCTGTCTTACGCCTTTTTTAATCTCAGTTGGTCTTCCCCATTACTACGTACAACAAAGCGACAAAAGTAGCGGGATTCCTCCTACTACCCTGCCGGGCCTCCTTTTGCCAAGTATAATACAGCAGGTCGGCGTCGCGTGGACTCAACAAATCGTTGAAAGTCCCCTGAGAAATACTGAGCCATGCTGCCGCTGCAGCCGTCCATATCGGCTAAAGTGTTGCCGGTGAAGGATTTTGTGCACCAGCTGACCTCTAGATTATGTGCTATTAGTGATCCATAAATTCATGTCGGGATATCTGGGGGGTCACATAATTCGCTCGAATTGTTCACACTGTTCTTCAAACCAATACCCTACAATCCTGGACCAGTGACATACTATCATCCATTAAAAATTCATCGTTGAATGGCTGAAAATGATCTCCAAGTAGCTGAACATAACCAGTTCTAGTCAATGATTGGTTCAGTTGAATCAGAGGACCCTGTCCATTCCATGTAAGCACAGCCCACACCATCACCGAACCACCACCAGCTTGCACAGTGCGTTGCTCACAACTTCCACCCGCAGCTTCTTGGGCTCTGCGCCACACTCGAACCCTACCATCAGCTCATATCAACTGAAATCATGACTCATCTGACCGGGCACTGGTTTTACGGTCATCAAGGAACCAACCCCAGTGAGGCTTTGCAGGCGATGTTGTGCTGCTAAAAAAAGCATTCGCGTCGGCCGTCAGCTGCCGAAACACCAAATTCCGGCCCACTGGCCTAATGGATACGTACCACGTTCGTCGTACGTCCCACATTGATTCCTGCGATTATTGCGTGCAGTGTTCCTTGTCTGTTAGCACCGACAACTCTGTACAAACGCCGCTGCTCTGTCGTCATGTGAAGGCCTTCTGCCACTGCGTTGTCCACGGTGAGAGGTAATCTCGGCAAACTATTGACACTGTATATTTCGGAATGCTGAATTCCCTAACGATTTCTGAAATCAAATGTCCTACGCATCTAGCTCCCACTACTATTCCGCGTTCAGAATCTGTTAATTCCCATCGTGCGGTAGTAATCGTATCTGAAATCCTTTCACATGAATCACCTGAGTACAAACACCAGCTCCGTGAATGCATTGCCCTTTTTACCTCGTTTACGCTATACTACCGCCAGCTTTGTATATGCATGCCGCTATCGCGTGAGTACCACCACCTCACTGTGACAGTGATTGTATAACAGTCCAGATGACAAACGGTAGTGTGCTTTAAGTTTTGTGTAACAGATGTCTGATTGCTGTAGTTCCAGTAAACCAAAGACATTTCTTGCATAGTGTTATGCTGATATGTTTGTTACCTTTGTGACTGAGCAAAGCGCTTTGTTGTCCACAGGGAACCAATGAGGACTCGTGGTTGTGGGAGGAGCAGAAGCGGCAGTTGCGGAAGCGCAGCTGGCAGTTGTACCTCGAGAGGCAGGCGCTGCTCCGGTTTACCATCGCCAAAACCGAGGGTGAATGCACCGCACGCTATTCCAACATACTCGACAACAGCCAGGACTTCTTCGGCAGCCAGCAGTCTCCAGAGGCGCCCGCAGCAGCCGCCGTTGCGCATGCACCTGCCGTGGGTGCATGTGCTTGTTGCTGCGGGTGCTCCTGAGCGTATGGCAGGGCCGTCGTGGCGGCGGAATGATGCAGTGGAGAACTTTTTCCAGCTGACGGTGAAGAGTATGAGTAGCAGCGACAGCGCTATAGAGCTCACCAAGGAGTTTCAGAATATGATTGCAGCTCAGTGAGAGCAGCTCACACCCATCGGACAGCTCAGACAGTGGATCATCTGAAAGCAGCTGAGACAACGAGGCCTCTGACCGTGCTTCAAGCGACAGTGAGCAAATTTCAGCAGCTCCTCTGACGGTGGATCAGACGACGATATCCTCAACGAGGTGTCTTGCGAAGTTGACAGACCCGTCAAGAGGATGCGCCTGGAGTAACTTTCGCCAGAGGTAAGCATTATTTCTCTCTTTATCTTTTCTTCTCTTCACCTCGTTCCATCTTCACACTGGATCTCATTTTTGTTTTTCCTTCTCTCTCCTGTGGGTCCCTACAGCTGTCGCCGCACCCCAGATGTCTGTCGCTATCGGTTTCTATCTTCTCATCATTCTTCCTCTTGCCCTATTTTTTTTTTCTCTCACGACCTCCTTTAATCCATCTAACCTGGCAACCTTCGATCTTCCTCTTCTCCTTCTTCCCTGACGTTACCTAGTAACATTACTATATTAGTATCACCCACGATTAACTTTTATGTCACTGGGCGACCGGAATTGCTCAGCAGAGCGCCACCAACGAGCTTCTGTTATCTTCTGTGTTAATTCAATCTCCTTAACATTCTCAGTACCTGGACGGCAGTCACCCCACAAGCACCGACAACATACTGCACCCTTCGTGGGTCTGTTGCCAGCTGCTACAGTTACTGTATGTTGGTGACAAACATGTAAGTGTGTCGGTTTATTATTTTCTCCAGGACTTGTAGGACGCAGATCAGCAGCTGTGTCAGCATGGGACTGAAGAAACTGTCCGGATGTTTTGTGTGTATGACTCTGTAGGGGCTTCCTTGCCCCCACCAGCATGTACGATAGCGTGCGGAAGAGGGACGAGGGGGTAATGTACGTCGTCCAGGTCTGGGGCTGTACTTTCACGCAGTTCCAACAACCCCTTCAGTTTCTGGACAGTGAGGTGTCGGGTCAGAACCTGACCACGACCCTCTCCTGCCTCACCTGTGTGCAGACCGGCAGTGTCCGGAGCTGTCCGCCCCAGCAGAGGGGGGGGGGGGGGATCTGCCGCCGCGACACGCCTGGCGCAGACGTGATCAATCAGCGGGAGACCTGACCTGAGACACAACAAATCCAGCCATGCCATCAACTACCCCTTCTTTATATCTCTGTTGCATCGTTTCGTAACACCGACTGATGTGTAGTTGTCCGTTTTAAAGGCCTGCAACTTGAGACTGACTCCGCCACAGCTTCTTCAACATGAACGATAATGTGTATACGCTCCATCAATTCCAATAGTAAGTTACAGTTACTTTATGTTTGCCCAAATCTCCTGTTCTGGCGACACATATCCCAGTACCGTAGATGACAACCGAATGATGCGATTGCCATGATGATTGGGATTATAAGGATAGAAATGTTGTGATCATGGATTTACGATGATCAGGATACTCTGCTCATGGCCACACACACACACACACATATATATATATATATATATATATATATATATATATATATATATATATATATATATACAACCTTTCACATACATTATTAATCACAGGCATAGCCTTAACAGTTCTTAAATCGTAATTTTTGAGAAAATAATTTGCCTATATTAAGTTGTATATAGTTGCAGGTGACAAAATGTAAACAAAAATAAACACTGTGAAAACGTAATACAGCAGGAAAACCACACCATGTCCTAAGAATTTATGAATACACTAATTTAAGTGTGCTCTTCTAAAATCTGTAATTACGATTTAAAAACTAATATTGATATGTATTTAAACAGTTAACAACATTCCTTATGTTTAACAACCATAATAATAAAAAACACTGATGCTGCAAGTGCAGTGAAACATGTCTGCGACAAAAAACAAAATTGTGTTTTGCTAAAGGCGGACCTGCCCGCATCTCGTGGTCGTGCGGTAGCGTTCTCGCTTCCCACGCCCGGGTCCCCGGGTTCGATTCCCGGCGGGGTCAGAGATTTTCTCTGCCTCGTGATGGCTGAGTGTTGTGTGATGTCCTTAAATTAGTTAGGTTTAAGTAGTTCTAAGTTCTAGGGGACTGATGACCATAGATGTTAAGTCCCATAGTGCTCAGAGCCATGTGTAAAGGCGGACCTCACTCTAAAATTTATGTTAATGTTAAAGCAAACACAGACAAGACCTTCAACCACAAGATGAATATTCTGCACGTTTCTTTGAGAACCTAAATACTTTGTTTTATGAAAGACTTTTTCAGCAGGCCTTCTGTTATTTGTATTTACTTGTTTTCGTTTTCGTCTTCGTTTTTCTGTATAACGGTTTAAGGTAGATCCGATGTAGGCAGCGCTTTTTTGTGTTTCGAATCAGACGGTCTGAGAGAATAGGCCAGATAGCCCCCCCCCCCACCACCCTATATTACGTTAATTGCACATTGTGGTTAATGTTACATGCAGAGTTGGAAATAAAGATTCATTTCCTGAAGACTCATTAGAACAACTGGATGTGCGTAATGAAAATAAAATGAGAAACTCGTATTAGGAGTACTTGTACATGAGTGAACAGGTGGAAGAGAGAAACGAGATGGTGATGATGATGACGTTTGTTTTGTGGGGCGCTCAACTGCGCGGCATCAGCACCCGGAAATGAGATGGGAAGGTACGCTTGGAGAAGAATAATCAGACTGATTTCGATCGCAAGATAAAAGATCAGATAATTTGAAATAGCGTCCAGAGTAATTGAACAAATACCTGTTGCTCTAAATCCAGAACCGCCATTCTAAACATTATCAAAATGAATCCATGTTGAATTCAACAACTCGACAAAATTGGATCAATAATTCGTCAAAATTACATCCGGAACTAATCTTGATGCCGTTGTTAAACCTCCATGAACTTGTGGAAAGCGTCTTTCCAACATGCCTTTGGTGGTCTGAAAGCAACGCTGTCCACTGGATGAAGAAACTGTGGTGTAACTCAGAGGACATATGGAACTAACGTCATTATCTCTGGCTACTTCTACCAAATTGGCATTGTTTACGTGCAAATCGGGGACATCCAAATTAAAAGTTTCCCCTGAAGGCTTTCTGGGAATACAGTAACAAACCCATGAAGTTTGCGTTAATGTGGTTGGACTTAGACCTCGTTTAGACAACTGTCCCTGGAAGTGCTCCCTCTTTAAAACTATAGTCTGCTGCACATGCCATCCTTTGTGCGGCAAGAGAATAAAAAGTGGCCTTCTCCATTACGGCAAGCCGAAACAGTAACTGTCTTGCCTTTCTCTGACGATGTTATAATTTGTTTGCAACCCTTACGAATAATCACTTGTCCAGCAACATTTTCCATCAACATTCCAGTTTATCAGCAATTCGTGTGAATACAGTTTGTTGCAGATTTTTTCTGTCAACATTTTGATCAAAAGCTAAAAATAATCAGATACTTTCTTCCTGTTCATACCTTCTGTTTTTGGCCCAGAAAAACCTTCCCTTTTCCTTATAGAGAGTTCGGGATTTATTCTTAGAACGACCTCAGGCATGCGTTCCCCTCCATTTTCTCATGTTTATTAAATATGGTTTTTAAACCATGATATTATAGGCTATCTGCCTAACGTATCATCTTTTAATGGAGCAAATCCTGCAGTCTTGAGCCCAAGCATGTGTTTACCACCTTTCTTTACGAGGCTTGCTTTAGTGCAATAGTTATTTTTCGTTCTGGCCCCTACAGTTTTTCAGGTATGTTCAACAACTGCTTGCTCGTCGACAGCAGAGAAGGAGCTTTATTCATTACAGGTTTGGCAGCATTCCTGAAATCATCTGCACTCCAAGAGGTTCGATTCGTTATTCGATTATAGTTTTCAGCATGATGTATTTAACCTGCAAGCATAACACAGGAGCTATAGACAAACTATTCTACACTGTAAGCACAGAAGAGCAGGACAAAAAACTGATACCCATTCTCTCCTACAGTCTTCGCGCGTCACCTATCCTAAAGTGGTCGAGAACAACACGCTTCTTGGCTTACCAGTGTAAAAATATCTCACTAGATTAGTCACTCAACACGTCATTGCTATTATCGTATGTACCGCTTGCATCATTCGGTTTTCAATTAATTCCTTTGCATGGCCATTATACAGAGTGTATCAAAAAGGATGGCGCATACTTACATGGCGGAAAATATACGATGATAGAAGCACAAATGTCCAGCAAACATGGGCTCTAAAACGCATACCTTAAGAATTATGAGATATTCTTGATCTTCAATATTGTGGCACAAATTACTTATACTGCAAGCGCTTTGCTCTCGGTGTTTTGGGACGTGGTAGTATAGACCAAAACCAGAAAAATGTGTGCAGTAAATATGTGCTCCAAAATGCATACATTAAGAGCTATAGCACCTGTTCATCTTCGGCACTTTGGAACACAGCTCTATTAATGAACATTATAGATCGTACACTGATGCCTTCGGGTTAAATGTTTTCGGTACAGAATTTGTGTCCACAGACATGTTGGTTCAAATGGTTCGAATGGCTCTGAGCATCATGGGACCTAACATCTATGGTCATCAGTCCCCTAGGACTTAAAACTACTTAAACCTAACCAACCTAAGGACATTACACAACACCCAGTCATCACGAGGCATCGAAAATCCCTGATCCCGCCGGGAATCGAACCCGGGAACCCGAGTGTGGGAAGCGACACAGACATGTTATGCCACATACAAACTGCTGGAGATGCGGGAGATCCGATCTGTCCTTCACACTACAGTTAGCAAAGGGTAAAAATTGATTTTATTAGAGGAACTCGAAACTGATTGAGAATGAAATTTAATGCAATTTCATGATAATTCTCAACAGTCTTCCCGATATTATTATAAACGTGAGTGTCAACAAATAAGGAAAATATAAAACCTCTGTAAATAGTATCATATTTCATATATCTTGAAGATAAAGTAGATTTGAGTATGAATAAGACACAGACGAAAGAGCGAAAACATGTTAAAAGTTTCAAGGAACGAGTTATTTAATGTATCGATTATTATAACTCAAATGTAGCTTGGGGATCGGATTGATTTATAATGTAACTAAATGTATACGGTAACTATATCCCCATGAACTAATAAAGGCCGGCCGCGGTGGTCTCGCGGTTCTAGGCGCGCAGTCCGGAGCCGTGAGACTGCTACGGTCGCAGGGTCGAATCCTGCCTCGGGCATGGATGTGTGTGTTGTCCTTAGGTTAGTTAGGTTTAATTAGTTCTAAGTTCTAGGGGACTAATGACCACAGCAGTTGAGTCTCATAGTGCTCAGAGCCATTTGAACCATTTGAACTAATAAACAAAATTCCTCCCAAGGATGCCACAACCAAAATATCTAGCACGTTCAGCCAGTTCACGAGTGCATGACATAGCGTGTTTAGCAATTCAGCGCTTCGTAGCTTCACCGATAAATGTCTATCGCTGTTTAGTTGTAATAACTTCAGGGACCATTCATTTTATGGCAAAATCTTTAAAATTTCCACTTACTGAACGTTATAGTTGAAGAGGCCATAAGAAAAGTAATGGGCTGCATTTCTCTACTTTTATTAAGTCAGACATAATGTGGAGCATAATTCAATTGAACAAGTGATATCGGCAAGTGAATTATTATTGTGGTTCAACGACAAGAAAATTTCTCTCTATTTCTTTATGACAGAGAAGCGAGTTCATTACGTCAGGAAGGTACTGGGATATTTTACTTTGGAAACGAAAGCAACAGCTAGCCGTGCAATTTTTTTCTTTTTTTACCAAGGATACACCTTAAACATACACATACAATTTAACTTTTCAAAATGGTTAACAACACGGGTATTGTACAGTTGTCGAATGTAAACTGAGGGTTTGCACAAAGAGTGGTAAGACACCACGATGAACAGAACTCGACTGTACACGTAATGTTGTATCACTGTTACTAGTTACGGCTCAGGTCACAATAAGACTTGCCAGTAACAGCGCTCTGTAACACGGTATGTGACGTAAAGACGAATGTCCGCATTAGCAGAGGACACAGCGTCAGCCCGTTACAGCTTAAATCTGCGACGCGCTCCATACAGTCGCCGCATCCTCACTGATCCCGCCAGACAGTAAGGGAGACGTGTCCTCCAGGGATGAGAACGAGTCCAACAGCCAGATAACGGGTGTGGGCAACACGGCTCTTGTGGCAATTAAGAAAACTACTGCAGCGTCAAGTATTGTCTGGAAGATGACGTCATGTTCAGTTGATGGAGGATAATGGTAACCACCCCTGACACATGGCAAAGAGAAAGTCAACTGTCTGTTTAAGCGGAAAATATGGAGGAGTATTCCTGTTATTGCTTGTAAGTTAACTGCATCTGTTCATAGAAGGCAGGCGTCTTGTGAAGGACTACCCACATTACAGTTTGACTTCAATGAGTATAAACTTCCACAGTTCAGAAGAGACAGCCGTCGAAAGGAATTGACCTGACGATTGGTGAGTGGCAAATCAGCTCGAATTTGCAGGTACCTGTATTGAAATAGCGTTGACAATTATTTTTTCTATGGAATTCATTAAGACTTAAAGGGGAGTAGAACTCAAGTTCACGAAACCTATTACTTTGTTAACATAGTGGCCTAGGCAGTTAAACCGTTCTGAACACATTACAGGGGCTATACATTATCCGGTGTTAGATTCCTCAGGTGTCTCACAAGAACGCAGTGTATGAACCAATAGAGGCCCCACAATCGCCCCGGTCCCCGTCGGTTGGGCTGTTTATGCGACCACTGTCCTTACGAAGTGTTGGTTTGCAGCGAGTGGTACGCCATTCCTGGTAGAGAAGCTGGACAGTGTGCGTTGTGCGGCGTTTCAGTGGTTCTCTACAGTGATATCTGGGGGGCAAAGTACAGTCTCATCGAGAGCCCAGACTTCCTGTTATTTAATCTTGTTCACATTATTGTTTCGGCACACTCGACAACCACTTGCGGTCCAGTTTCTTTCCTCGAAGTGAAGGAGTTTATGATGAAAGTTAACGAGTACAAATCCAGCACCCTGTTCTCGAAATAGATATGACGCCTCTGGTTAACGACATCTTGTGTATTACACTCCTGTTTACAATAATTTTCCGTCACAAAGTAATTACTTTATTCGATGGTAGCAACATCATTGCCAAGGACAAAGCCCAGACATTTTTTGTCTTAATTAACAGATTTAGCAGCAGGGCGCAGCGTGCAACGCATTAGACTCGTCCAGAAACAGTTGCCCTGTCACGCCTGACGTAAATCGCTGGCGCACTCCGCATTGCGCTCCTTCCGAAGAGGCCTTCACTGTTTTGCCGCTGTCGAGTCGACGACGCACGACGCAGGCGCATAACGTGGGCTACTAAGCGGTGCGAAATTCCTACTCCTACCAAAACCGGGCTTCATTCACTCTGTGGTAACGGTCACGACCAAACATGTCAGCTCATATCTGGAGTTTTGTCACAACTCCATGTCGACACATCTGTCTGCGCCACTTCCAAACAACCGATTGCTAGACACACACTGCTTCACTACCGTGACTTACGCGGCTGGTGGAGGGTCACACCACCACGTAATACCAATTCTACACTATTTACACGACAAGAGCACCATCAGAACCTATCTCCTTTTGCAAAAGAACTGGAGAAACCTCCAAAAGACCAATGGAGAAACACTCACAGAACAGAAAACAGAATTAATATTTTCATTCTGCCATCAGCAAACGATCCAATTCATGCCCCTTCATGTAGACGTACAGATTAACACTTACGTGTTTCCAGGACATCTACATCTACATCCATACTCCGCAAACCTCCTGACGGTGTGTGGCGGAGGGTACCCTGAGTACCTCTATCGGTTCTCGCTTCTATTCCAGTCTCGTATTGTTCGTGGAAAGAAGGATTGTCGGTATGCTTCTGTGTCGGCTCTGATCTCTCTGATTTTATCCTCATGGTCTCTTCGCGAGATATACGTATGAGGGAGCAATATACCGCTTGATTCTTCGGTAAAGGTATGTTCTCGAATCTTAAACAAAAGCCCGTACCGAGCTACTGATCGTCTCTCCTGCAGAGTCTTCCACTGAAGTTTATCTATCATCTCCGTAACGCTTTCGCTATTACTAAATGATCCTGTAACGAAGCGCGCTGCTCTCCGTTGGATCTTCTCTATCTCTGCTATCAACCCTGTCTGGTACGGATCCCACACTGCTGAGCAGTGTTCAAGCAGTGGGCGAACAAGCATACTGTAACCTACTTCCTTTGTTTTCGGATTGCATTTCCTTAGGATTTTTCCAGTACTATACAACAATGGTCTAACAACCATTACACTCATGAAACGAATAAAACATATTATTCCCAAAGAATATAGCGGGACAAGTAGCCTAGAGAGTTAAAGGCTGTAACCGCTGGGATTAGCATTATTGATACCTACCACCGTGGCCGACTATCATGAACAGATTCCACTATTAACAGAAACACTCAGTTTGCGAGATCATCATGCGACATTTATCAGTGGAAAGTGTTCGTACAGCATAAACCCTGAAATATCTTCTCAAATATAAGATTTGCTAATAACAAATAAGAATATTGAGACTGTAACATTCGCAAGATATTTTACTTATTTCCACCAGTTGGATAAGATGCGAAGCTATAACTGATACTGCCGGCCATTGGGCTAAATTTAGGTAATAGCGCAATTAGTAATAACATGTATTTTCATATAAACAGATATTTCTAATAATGTCTTTCATTTCACACAGATATCGGTGTGCACTATCTTCTTGAACTGACTGTATATCATTAGTGAAGAGTGTTTACTCCGGGTCGGATATTTTCTCCGCAGTGGCAATGTGTGTTGTATTGCCTTTACATTCGCATCGTCATTACTGACGCTGAATTTCCGTCAAACACATTTTCGTATCGTATTTCGTCTGTTGAGATGGCTGCATGGGCGCGAACCGAAAACCTATAAATTAAAAGAAAACAGCGGTTTTGTAAGAGGCCAACTTACTTATTACCTAAAGCCAATAAATTTAAATAAAGTACGTTTCCTAGGAGGTCAACTTACTTATTCAGAAGTGGATTAAAAGCAGAGTTGTCACACCGTCGCGGTCTGTGCAACGTATGTGGCTACCCACAATTCTACATGAAAGTGGTCCAGAAAATGACGTTCGGTATGCAAGGGGCACAGTAACACAGTACTTGCTCTTCACACAGCTGAGTTTATATGAAAAGATGTGCAACTGAGGTATGTTTGGTTTTCTATTTCAGTTTTTTCTGAGACATTGCAGTTTTCAGGAGAAAAAATTATGGTGGTACATTTCAAGCAACTCGTTCTCACCTGGAGGCGTACTAAGGCGTAACACAAAGATCTACAGCACTGATTCGTGTTCTGTTGTCCAGCAAAAGGGATGGTTCGATGCCATGAAGTCGCCCGTCGAGTTAAGTTGCTGTTGATGGTTACGTAACTATACGTACAAGTAATGACGACTATGATCTCTGGTTAGAGTCTGCGAAATACTGGAAATTACGGCTGACTGAACAGGTGAGCAAGTTATCGTTGTAGGAACGAGTAAGAAAATTTCATTTTCATACTTTTCTTTCATCGCAAGCCGCATTTCTCTCTTCGACGGTGCAAATCGAGTGTCGGCACTCACGGAACGGAATTTTGCGTTCTTTTTTCGAAAACTGTTTAAAAGTTTAAGTTGTTTCACAGAATCTCGTTTGTGGCCACAAAACGTGGAAATTCCTGCAGCAGGATCAGGTAGACATTCACTTGCGGTCATTGTAGCTGACAGTGCAGATAAAACTATGTTGGGGAACGGGAGGGGGGAGATAATTCATTCCTGTTCAGTCGCCGACGTTACGTTTCCATAGCGTCAATGTTCATTAGGAGAGGTATGAAAATGAGAGATACTTTAGACATTTTTCAGTATTAGGATATCTCATTGAGAGGAAGAAAGTGTTTCAACATTGTGCGGGGCTGGCGATAGGCGGAGGTTTTGTCGCAGCTTTGTGTGGAGACCTGTACGGACACAACCGCCTGAGGCTATTAAACACGAAGCCACGGGAGACCTGGACCGGGACGCAGCGGATAGGGGTTCGAAGCCCGCCTGTCTGGAGAACGGGTCCAGCGTCCCGTCACATCTCGCCCAGTAACTTGCTTGAGGCACACAGGGTCAGAAATTTATAGACAAATGAGCAGCAGCCTGAAACGATCAATAAGGAGCCAGAGCGAGGACTTGTGGCACGGGTAGGGGAGGGTTCACAAAGGTTTTCCAGGGCCTCCGACTTTCTTCAGAAGAGATTTAGGAAGAAGAAAACACGAACGGCACAGGAAACGTTTTCTGATATGCAAGGGAATGGTACCAGAACGCCATAGTTTTTAAGGACAGTGCCGTTTCTCCTGTTTAACACTCTTTCATTAAGAGCATGAAGGGAGCGTAGTGTGTATGGCGACAGTCATAAATCTTTGACACACGATCAGTAGACAGAGTGCACTTACGCCTCGTGAGTTTCTGACTTACCCTCAGCCAGACAGAACACATGTCCTTCCCCCGGCCACAGCCTTACATCCCTTTCTCCCTCTCCCTTTACCAACTTTTCATGGTCTGCATGTTGCTATCTGTACGGTGCACCAATTATCGGCAATTTTGCGACAGTTAAGCCATCCGCGGAGAGCCCAGTAAAAGTAGCTCTCAGTTTATGACTCTCTCTTCTCTAACGTCCAGTGACTATCGCGTATGATCGGCCGAATCTAGGAGATTGTTTTTCCAGTTATTTATAACGTTATAAATCTCAGATGAATATTTGATGAAATAAATAAAGAGAAGAGAAGGAAGTTACCACTTTAAGTTTTCGTGGACATTGCTGTGTTTAGAGACGTGGCACACGCTCGGATGGAGAGTGATGGCTGAGGAGCTCGCCACTGTCCTGGTAATTTACAGGCTTGTGGTGAACTCTGAACCCATGAAAGCGGTCTTTTCTTGCCTTACACAGGGATGCAAAAGTACTGGAGCTTTTCCTGCTTATTATCTCGCAGAGAGCTACGTATTAACACGCATTGAGTTCATGCCAGTAAAGAAATGTAACACATGTGTTGCACCGAAATCACACAAGGTCGGTTTTTGATGCAGTCGCTCTATGTTCTGCCTTTCCCCGCCCAATATTTCTATTTTCTGACCTCATGTCGCTGCAGTCTGTCGAGTAATTGCAGGGCCAGTTCCCTACCGCCATCTTAACCTCGTCATGCTCAATCGTTAATAGTGAACAGAAACACGAACACCGAAATTTGCGGGGAAACGTAAATAATCACGTTCACTGTTCTGTATGTGCCAAAATATAAACACACAGCCCCTTTCTACGCTTGTTGGTGTGTTTTAACTTTGGGCTTATCTTTCTGTCTAACGTACCGACTTCTGCTGTTTAGGGAGATCTTAGGAACATATACATGTGATTATGTCTCATGAAGTAGGTGATGAAAATGTTGGACATAAATCTGCTCCCAAGAATCGAAAAATCCCACGTAATTATCGAAGACGGACATACCTACCGCACAAGTCTGTATACCGAGCTTCTACTTTCTCCTTTCTCCATGTCGCTCAATGTCTACAGTAGAGGTAAATACATTATCTGACAGTCAAGAACTCTGAATAATAAACCCGTTTAATCCAAATGGTATGAGTATTTCTGCGAGCGTCAGAATACCACGATGCCACACAGGAAATTCTAGGCGTCGTGGTAAGGCAGTGGTATCGTATTCGCGAGGATGGCGGCTGAAAATTTTGTCCGGCCATCCAAATATAGGTTACCAGTGTTTTTCCTAAACCGCTCAAGGGGCACGTAGGGATGGTCTCTCTGATAGGGCATAACAGATCCCCTTTTCTGCTAGTCCTTGCTTGTGCTCTCTGACGACCTCGTTTTCGATGGAACGTTAAACACCACCGTCTGTTTCTTCTTCAAAGATTCTTCAACAACCACGAAGAAAGTAACATTGGTCACACAGTTTGGCAGATATGCGTGAAGTAGATGCTTCCAAGCGTGAACTGTGCAGAAGTTGAAAAGTACAGAAACCACTACCGTTATTGTACAGGTGATAAGGCCTCAGGAGCGGCGGGGTGGAGTGAGAGAGAGGGTGAGAGAGAGAGAGAGAGGGGGGGGGGGGGGGGAGAGCGAGGTATCGATGTTACCACCCGGATCTGCGACCTCCAGTCTGCTACAGGGCTCTGCGTTTGTTTTTGTTATTATGTTTCATGTAAGTCTTGGATTTGACGTTATGACAGCGTTAAGTACGGTGTTTTCTGTAAAACAGCCGCAAGTGATCGTTTTCTTGTCTCTGAAAACTATTATTGTAGATAATTTCCTAACAGTAATGCTTGTGCCGAATTGAATATTTCTGCGGCATACTGTGATACCTTCATATGTTACGTACAGTGTACATTTCAACATTGTTATCATTAAAGCATTTAAGAACTTCACTATTACAGTGTAACGGCGAAATAAAAGTAGCAGTGAAATGGTTAAAGGTGTATGGAAACGGCTGTTTAAAGTCAAGCAGAAGACACAAAGGCAGCAGAATGATGAAAAATAATTGGGAATAACGCAACCTCCCTTAAACACTTTTAAAATGATTTATTTCAACACCATTACCAGTTTCGTCAACCATGACCATATTTAGGTGGCTAACATTTCAAGTTACTTTAATGGGAATGATATACTGATGTTTGCGTCTGGTTGCTTTATTTCCCAACAATCATTAGAGGCTGCTGAGTTCAAAATATCCAACGTGGATAAAATGAAATGGATCGTACTTGCCACCACAGGTGAACTTCACTGATTTACAGTTTGAAAACTGTCATTGTGGAGCATTAAGCACGCATCATTGGAATGTGTCCCATATAGTGTGTGTCATTCGGCAAACAAGAAAAAGCGGACAAAAACTGTTACAATTTAACACGGAATAAAACCGCTCCCATGTCACAAGTGGATGAATTTCTTAGGCAGCCACAAAGCGATTTAGATAAATGTTCTTTCTTCTGTGTTGTAAAGTTCCGACGCTTTTGATGGCACTTTATAATAGAGGACTAGTTTCCAATCCAGCATGCAGGTCACAAGGAAGTCAAAGGAATTTGAAATTCTGTTATGCGTACAACCCTAAGTCAAGTGAAGCACTTGAAACGATGAATTACTTGTTATTTGCGTGATCTATGTTACGTATTTGATAAAAGAATGTTGCCGAAATGCTTGCACGACACATATGGTCAAAGATTGCGACAGTAAACGAAATACCTCTTAAGCAACTTCACTAGATACATTAGCGTGCGAGCTTGTTACAGGAAGTCGAGAACCGTTATCGTCACGCAGCCGGGGTATGTAACGTGTGGGGAGGGGGTGGGGTGGGGGTGGGGGTGGCGGCCACGTGGTCCTGCAGTCATTCGGAGTGCTCCAGGCTGCCAGCAACTCCACTGCCGCCGCTGCAGAGAAGACTCCATTGGAGCGGACAGTGAAGGATACAGTAGGTGAGTTCAACGCCGCTCCTCGCATCCCGCCACTGGTTGTGTCATTCCATACTGGCTCGGTTCTCTAGTGGCCTCCACGTTTTGCTAGAAAAGTCTGCGCAGCTTTCGGTAGGTGTTATTACTGCGTTCGTCTGTCTCGGTTGGTTATAGTTTCGCTAAAGAGACATCCGTTTTTGCACATAGTTTAGGTATTTACTTAATAATAATTGTTGCTAAAGTTAATTACTTCTTCTGTTATCGCTTTAAATGGAATATCCCGGGATAATGAAATGTTCAAGAAGAATAAATAGTATACTTATTCTTCTCTCTGTACATTTTTTATATGGTACGGTCGTCTTGATACTTTAAGAAAGGAATTCTGTTACCAATGAAAAAATTCTAGGAGAGTGGTCTGTATTAATAGTTGTGTAGGGGTCCTAGTTTTACGTTAAGAGGACTTTTTCTGTATCACATAAAGCAGCCTGTTTAGAACAGAAACCGTATTTTACGTTTTCTTCTTAAATTGCTGTTCGAATATAACCGCATTTTCCAGTTCTAGTTCTTTACGTAAATCTGTGATTATGTTGTTGTTAAATTTTTTTCAAATGCTGCAAAAAAAAAAAAAAAAACACATCAACGAGCAGAACACAAAGAAAAGCAGAAATATTTGGATTTTGCACAATAGCAGCCGCAGGTGCAGTGAGACATCTAACTCATAAGAAAATAATCTAGGATTTGCTAAATGAATGCTATATCAAAGATCGCAGAAGCAAACCGAATACTTGAGAAGTGACCTGAGCAGATTCACTAGTGGTGGTTCGTTTCACGGGAGGGCGGGAAGCGTTGCAGTCATGTCATTGAAACGTAGGGGGAGGGCAGTAGCGACGTCACACGCAGACCTACCACGGCAGTCAGTCCGCCGCAGGAGCTCGTGTCAGCATCTTCGCTACAGAAGGGCTTACAGCATCGCTGCTGCAGACGCCGGGGAGCTAGCGACAGGACAAAAGACGCAAGAGGTTAGGGTCCGAGCTGCGTCTTGCGTAACATTTCGGTATCTCTGTCACTCCACTTTGTGGATATATCTTGTGGCGTATCTAGCAGTCTAGGAAAATACTCCTTTATTCTGTTACCCATTCACTTTATCTCGATTTATCATGTATTCGTGGAGCAGAGAACCCATTTCTGCCTTTACTTTACTTTTTTGTGGCAGCAGTAGGCGACAGTTACAGCTTCCAGAGTTGACCAATGCTTCTGTTATCAGTTCCCTTGAAACAGAGTTTGAATAAGAATTACAGCCTTTGCTAAAATTTTATAGGAGCAGAATACCTTGTTGGTCTGCGTAAAAACTGTAATTTCACATTCCAGTGTATTACTTTTATACCTTGTAACGTCAACTCCCGTTAAGATCACCAGAAATTAGTTCCGGTGCTAGAAAAGCCGTTCTATTGGCAACACTCTTAGCGGGTCTGCAGATTCAGCACTGGAAAAAGTATCAATGCCTTGTGATGAGCATGGTCGTTGCGTAACAGTTGAAGCAGCCTGTTCAGACTGAAAGGAGAATATATCATTTGTAGTTTCTTCCTTTCAGGAGTTTTATTTTTAATTTACCTTAACTATAGTCTGCACACCAAACAGCGTTTTGTTAGCCGTAAACAGACGCGCAAAGAAATGGTTCAAATGGCTCTGAGTACTATGGGACTTAACATCTATGGTCATCAGTCCCCTACAACTTCTTAAACCGAACTAACCTAAGGACGTCACACAACACCCAGTCATCAAGAGGCAGAGAAAATCCCTGACCCCGCCGGGAATCGAACCCGGGCGTGGGAATCGAGAACACTACCGCACGACCACGAGCTGCGGACAAACAGACGCGCAGATGAAATCACAACTGTATGGTGGCTTAAGAGTGAATACCAGCTAATCATGTCGTTATTTGTAAAAAATACCATGTCTGCGAAATCTGCGTTACGACTGCTCTATTTTCTTTTAGTATACTCCACAGTCTTCAATCAATTGTCAAATAGTAGTGATACTGTTTATTTGATAATTAAAAACTAGCATTTCTGGAAGACGTGTTTAAAAGTTGTCGTTTTTCAACGTTGACAGCTCTTTAATTTTCGTAGTCAGGTGTACCGTATCGGTTACTAGTATTGGACTCTGTGGGGATACAGGCCAAATCATTGTGGTTTTGATGCACTGCCTTAAACTTACTGAAATCTGTGTTACGTGCAAGGTTTAGCAAGAAGATGTAGTGCTTTGTCTCAAGTGCAGCTGCGTCATGGCACACTCGCATCAGTCCCAAGGACGAATTAGCGACTTCCGCCAATTTGCAGCAGTTAACTCAAAAACAGTTGACCATTAAACACGTTATGTGCACATGGCGTAACGGCATCTGCGCGGAAAAGAGCTGCATGGCAGATGAGTCACGCCAGCGTTCTGTAAAAGCTGGATTGTCACGCACTTTTGTGTAATACGTCGTGGCATTGATCTTCGTGGTGAATTAATTACAGAAGTAGCCACTGAGGACGCTTCTCGGTCTTATGTCGTTGGAAGAATTGTCCGGCAAGATTTCTTCTATCACCACTCAAACCTATTCTTTTAGATCTCTGCGAATAGAATACTTGTATTCATTACGGAAATAAGTCAACGATTTTAAAAACATATCATGTCTCTGGATTAAGTATTGATAAACGGAAGATACTGTTTTATTTTTATGGTTGCATTTGTAACCATTTTCAACAATTACCCTTTTTGTACCCAGCTAACGTTCAGCGTAATATAGCAAGATAGCTAACTCCGTGCAATTTGAGAAGTTACCGGCGCTTTTAAATACAAACTGTGACAACGAAATATTTCGATTCCCACAATCCATCGAAGCACAGGCTCTGTCGTGATGTTTTTGTATTTACTTCTGTTTTTATTTATTTTTTAAATCAGCGGTACTTCCGCTTACCAGAACTTTGACTCCGCTTGATACGAATAACAACTACATACTTTTGCTGATGAATTTTAAAAAGTGTAGTTATATTCGGTTAGTTTGTTACCAGTGTAGACAAAGTAAATATGTCAAAGTAGTCTTACATTTTATAACATCTGCAGAATTTACAAGCGGTCTGGGTTATTTTACAGAGATTTTCTAAACGTCACTCATGGTAGTGCCTCTAAATAAGCTTGTATTTCTGTGCAATGTTTCACTTTTAATAAAGTTCCCTAATTATTCAGCTGTTCTTGCCAGATACCTTTTCAGCTTTTAATTGCAGGACATATCTATATTACTGGGGCTGGCGTAGCAAAATCTAACCAACCTATCAATACCTGTGTTGTAGGCCTAGGCGTACAAGTCTCACGTAATTTTCTGAATGGAATGAATGCACGTTTCATTCAAGGGGATTGTCCCCTTTCGTCTACAGGCGTTTAGTTAACCTAAAAAAGTCAATCATTTCAATTAAATAAAAAAGTTGCTTTGTAATAAATCAGTACTAAACTTTGCGTTGAATCACTGTACTGTCATAAAACACACTTTATTTATTCTTTCTCATTCTCATAACAATTCGCGCCGATGACGAAGTCGGCCATTGTCCATCTTTTCGCGGTCGTCTGTCGGCTAGTTGTGTTCTGTGCGTTGGCTGTATGGCGCTCTAGATGAACACTGCTCAGCTGCATATTTTTGACACATGCTGGTTTTTCCCTTACCATGTATGATGAAGTCAAGGACTATGGGTATCCGAGGGTATCCGAAATTACATTTCGTGACTCGTCAAATTCGTTACAATGCCGTATTAACTGATTATAAAGATGATAATCAATTTGTCTGTTTGCGTCACTTTACATTCTCAAACACTTTTTCTAGTTCGACAACACGTATGAAGGTCGATTTTTCTCTAGTTTCGCTTCCATTATCAAGTGCAACGTTAGATGTTTACTGGTCCGCTCGCTTTCCCTCGAGCAAAACTGATCACCATCTAACATCATCAGTTTTCTTTTCCATTCTTCTGTATGTTATTCTTGTCTGCAACTTTGATGCAGAAACTGTTAATCTAATTTGCGCGATGTGACTCACATTTGCCTGCCCTTACTGTCGTAGAGGCGGCGTAGAAGGTATTTTTCTGGAAGCCTGATGGTATATCTCCAGGCTGACAGATTCTACATACCAGGTTAAATAGTCCTTTGTTTGACACCTCCCTGAATGAAAATAGATATTTCGAAGGAATATTACCAATCGCTCATGCCTTCTTAAACCGCAAGTATTCCAGTCTTCCGTTAAACCTTGTATGTAATATAAAATCCCTTATGCCTTCAGTGTGAATTTCAGTTTCTTCTTCTACCACATCAAGCAGTCTCTTCCCTTGTAGAGGCTTCCAATGCACTTCTTTCCTCAAATCAGCGCTTTTCTTTGCATTGAACAATGGAATTTCTTTCGCACTCTTAATATTCACGCCTTTACTTTTAATTTCACCGAAAGTTGTTTTGGTTACTGAATCACTCTTCCCCATGAGTTTCTTTTTTTGATTTCTTCACATTTCTCCTGCAGCCATTTTGCATTTGCTTCTCCACACTTCCTATTTATTTCATTCCAGGTGACTTATTTTGATTTCTCCCTTTCCCCCAACTTTTCTGTTTCCTTCTTTCGTCCATCAGCTGAAATGCATCTTCTGTTACCTAAGGTCTCTTTTTCTGTCCAAATTCTGTGATGGTCCAGTTCAGAGATGTCCATTCCTCATCAACTGAACCGATTATTGTAGCATGCCTATTCACTATCACATTATGCACACCAGCAGAGAACTTCAAACGTACATCATGGTTCCTCAATAATTCAGTAAACCACTTTATTAATTCACTACTCCAGATGAGTCTTCCAAACTGCAGTCACTTACATTATTCATAAATTATGATCTGAACATTTATCTACTCCAGTGCACGCCTCGCAGTACTTCTGACTTTGGAATTTCGGCCTGACCATTGTGTAATCCATCTTCCCATGTCTCCAGTCCGTTTCCTAGCGCAAAATTTTGTTGGTTAGGCCTATTCAATATTTTTCTTCCAATTACCTTTGCTGTGGCAGTCTCTTCTTAGAGATCAGATGAGGAACAGATCCGAAATCCTTGGCCAATGGAGAAATGACCACGACACTTTGGTTATGCAGCACATTTTATTCTCCTTTAACACGTGGTCTCCACTGTCTTAGTCCTCTCGCATCTGATAGTTGGCCGATTCTTCCAGCTTTCAATGGTAGCTCCCAACTCAAAATGAAAGCGTTTGCCCTGTAAGTTTTCTGCTTCTCTAGTCTCTTTGAAAAACCTGTTGCCAGTACCAGGTTGACTTATCAAAAGGCCTTTGCTGACGATTATTTTTCATAATATAAGCCATGACTGGAATTGAACTTGGGACCTAGTATGTTTTGATGTCTCATCAAAGAGGCTACCATTAGATTAGGTGTTCCATTTGCTTCCTCTTATAGCTCTGTATATTCCAGTTATCTGTATTTCTTCAAGTTAATTTACCTATTTGTAGATTTTGAGTACCAAAATACACGGCTAAATGACAAGGAATATTTTTCTAATGTGTTTATATTTTAAATTTTGTAAGATTGTTGTCTTAACTTTAGTTTCAGGAGCTTCTCTGTTGAACGTTTGGAGAATGTTTTAATGTCTGCATTCACATCTCTGAGAATAATCCTTTCTGTTAGGTATTGGTACCTACGAATAATACGTTGTACATTATTGTACAATATATTTTTCAAGTTTGTGATTGGTGTGTATGAATGTTACACTTTGACATTGAATGACTTGGGACATATATAAGTTTCTAATATTAAATATTATATTTATGTAACATGGTCATGAGTCTCTACAAGGTATATTAATCAGTTAAGTTGATTTCTTTCTGTAGTAATTGGTTCACTGGACATATGGCAACTATGCATAAGTACCTCTTCAAAAACTGCAAACTGTTCCTACAGTTATCTGACACTTCATAAAACATGGCTACCTCGCTGTTTCCAGATGAAAATGCCCAATGCGGTGATGAGTCCAGAGCAGATCTGCCAGCGCAGTGCAGAGTTGCAGGAGAGACGACAGCAGCTGCTGAGGAGGGCCACCACCAACAGCCACCGGATTTGGCTGCAGAGAGTAGTAGACCTGCCAGAGGCTGAGCAGCTACTCCAGAACTGGACTCGAGAATTGGAGGGCTTCGAGGACTTCATCCAGAGGCACATCGCCGATGAATCTGACTCCGACCCCGACGAAGACTTCCTCGAACGAATGCCTCCAGCTGTGGGAGACCAGCAGCACACTGACCAGCATGAGTCTCCTACCAGAGGGGGTGGGCAGCAGGGCAGCAGCAGACTCCCCCGAGGCAGATCTCCATCCAGAGGCACACTGCTGAGAACTCTAATCCTCATGAAGACTTCCTCGAAGCAGAGCCCTCGGCTGTGGGAGGACAGCAGCAAAGTGACCAGGAGGAGGCTCCTGCCAGAGGGGGCTGTGGGGCAGGGGGGCGGCAGTCTCCCCAAAGGAGGCCAGCCATCACGAAGAGGCTGAGCAGGCGGTGTCGGCGTCTGGTGGCTCTGCTGAGGAGGACATTGGCAGCATTCCCACGGAATATATGTTACTAGAGGTTTCTGTGACATCTTGCTGGTGTAAATAGTGACGTGTGCACGATGTTTACAGTGATACATTTTAAAAGTGGTTATGTTAACTAGAGCTGTTCCTATTGCTAGTAGAAAATAAATTATTTTCATTTTTAAGCAATACTGATTTAGTTTTCTTATTTTCCTGGCAAATCCCTTCACTTTCCCACTTCTGAGAAAAATGTTTCTTGTGCCTGACACCAAAGTGTATTTGCAAGAGGTGATAGAAACATGATTATTGGCAGTTTTAACTTCTTTCCGTATTGTGACTTGAAATTTCAGTTATACTCTATTTCACTTCTCCTTAATATCATTACAGTGAAAACATTCAGAATTGATTAACCGTTTTTTTCTCTCCCTCTCCAGAGTGAGAGATGTGTGTTGTGGCTAACAGTAACATATATCGGCATCTCCATATATTCTGGTAACAAATGGTAATGTATTCCTTGGAGCATCTCTACTGCTAGATGTGTACTTTGTGAGTGAATTTCTGAATTGCTGTCTTCGGAGAATTTCTGTTGCTGAGTTATTGACATTTTGTTGTTTCTTGAATTACTGTAACTGAAACAATAAAATAGCAAATGTATGTTAGATATAATTCAACACAATTTTCACTCTAGTGTCATGTTTTTAATACTTATCAGTGGTGATCAGATGAAACGAAAGTGTTACCAAAACAAAGATTACTATAGACAAAACAGAATATAATGGATATCATATCTAGCAAAAAACTGAGATAAAATTTTAATCCAAAGTGGGAGTAAATGTAAAAATACATCAAAGTATTTGAAAGATTCTGATGCAACCAGATTTTTCTGCTTAGCAAAAGGAGACTCATTAGAGGAAGTGATGAAAGTACTGAGGTCACACATATAACGGCAAAGGGTGGTGGCAGCAATATGATCTACAGAGCCATTTTGTGAAAATGTCTGTCATACTTCTCCTCCCCAAGATCCCATTTTGTTTATCTGTCCATTCTTACTGTTTATGTTGTTCATCTGTATGTCCTACTTGTATTCTCCAACGGGGATGGGCTGTACAAGGAAGGTAATGGAACTTACTCCAGAGCTATAATGATTGCATTTAATAAGTCATGTCATATGACAGTCCAGGTACACCACTGGGTCTCTGCAGCCTACAAACAAGTCACAGTGATCAACAACTGAGATTGGGAGATATGTAATTGCTGGGTGGTGGGGGCTAGAATGGTGCTGACATTTTTTGACGGTTAATGCACATCTGCTCACAAGACAAAACACTGCATGGTATGGTCCAAAG
This sequence comes from Schistocerca gregaria, assembly GCF_023897955.1. Taxonomy (NCBI): domain Eukaryota; kingdom Metazoa; phylum Arthropoda; class Insecta; order Orthoptera; family Acrididae; genus Schistocerca; species Schistocerca gregaria. The sequence continues at coordinate 103,651,027 of NC_064920.1, forward strand.
AATTGCATTAGCTTACCCAGAACAAGGTATTTTAATCACCCTAGAATTCCTCAACATTGGTCAACAGTGTGCCTGAAGAAGCATGTCTGTCGTACTGCTGAAATGTTTGTAGTCATCATGGAAATGAAAACCCAATAGTTGCCAAGGTTGCTAAAAGAATGATGGTCATAACAAATACAATGTTATAGGCAAAAAAAAAGTTTTGTTGTTGAGGGGTGAAGTTGTTCAAATGGCAATAGTAATGATACACTGCAATGTACAGCTTAACATAATGGGGTGTATAACAACCTGAGGTGGCAATCTAATGTGACATAGTACTATAAAGTGAGGTATGACAAGGTACTAACACAAATGCTCTGTTTTCTGTCTGAGCTCAACAAAGTTTTGGGCACGAAACTTGTTTTCACCATTAACAGGCTAACACAGATGGTTTAGAATGTGAAATATGATTTGACCTTTTTAATGTCCATTTATTCTTATCAGCCAGTTGAAAGTCAGATTTCAGATTTTACTACAACTAACAACACTTATACCACACTAGCAACATCAAAAAGTATCTCAGGAACTAAAAATATACACTATGCTTTGAAACAGTTATATTGGCCCAGTATATATTAAATAAGTCTGTCTTGTTGTATTGACTGTGTATTCATCATCATTGAGAATACCTCAACCTCTTTTGCTGATTATTTAAATGTTTCTTCTCAAATTGAATATTTGTACACCAAGACTAAACTAGGAAAATATTGGAAGTTTATTTCACAAATTAAATGCAGAGATTGTATTCCAAATTGTGAGTTAATTGGCTTACCAATTTATATGACACAATCCATGCAGAAGTTTTTGGGATGAACAAAGTTTTTGATTGTGATGAACCTCTTCAGTAGTAAAAGCTCTTTCTTTGTTGAGATTTAATAACCCTGAATGTATTGTTAAACTACATGAGATTTAATAACCCCGAATGTAGTGTTGAACTGCATAGCTAAATGTAAATAACCACGTGATGGTCATTCACTTACCTCTTTTACAAATATTGATCTGATCATACAAGTAGCATATGCTGCTGAGTTCAGTCTTCTAGTTAGTTCTTGTATATATATTACCCGGTTGAGCTTGTTATCAATATCCACTCTCAGGAATTGAGAGGCATCTACTCCTAATATTTCTTTATCTTCACATTTTATGCACACAGAATCTTGCATCTTTTGTGCTGTGTAAATATGTAAAGTGTTGACACGGAGAGAGAGACCATTTGATTCAAGTCAGTTAAAAACACCTTAGAATTTGTTACACAAGCACTGTTTAATTTATTTTCTTCACGATAAAGCTGGAGTTAATTTTACTGATCCAAGGTGCCACAAAATAAAAATGCCTTATAAATATTTCAGCATCATATATAAAATATAGTATCACACAGCTAATTACCATGGAGTCTAAAGATGGTAGGTGTAGGGCTACATCAGAAAATGGTTTAAGGTATTTGCAATGTATGTCCACTCATGTTATAACTCCCAGATTCAGTAACATACAGTCATAAGCATACCATTAGATCAGAATAAATTGTATATTATTCACTCTGACATGTAACATATGGAGGGGAGAACAGTTGAACCAATGGTTAACATGCACTCATGGTATTGTGATCACAACAAACCAAGAATGGAGTTGAGTGGGCCTTAAACCTGCCACCCTGTCCTGCTGTATCCAGCTCAGCTATGTAAGTATGACTTGGATTTCATTCACAGCTTCGGTTCCATAAGCTTATCCCTCCAGTTTTTCAAGCTGTGATTAGTGGTTTGATATGTCAATCAATAACAGCATTTCCCATAAGACAGAATTCTCAGTTTGAGTCAGATTGTGGTACATAATTTTAGTCTTCCCAGAAGAGTCCAAGCAAGGCACACCATGTTGCAAAGTGAAAGATGAATTCTGGCTCACACTTATACCCTGTAACAAAAGTAATGGAGGCTACAGAAGAACAGAACTCTTCTACCATTGACTCTTACTAAAAGAAAACAGTTATTAAAAGATTATAGTGTCATCACATTTCACTTCCTTCTGATTTATTATTTACCTACATACAATCTAAATAATTAAACTAAAGCTTTCTTTTCTAGCTATAGACTGCTACTTTAAAAAAAAAAAATTCACAAAGGGTGATTCCCATTAAGGTCAGAGATGTGCAGTTGCTGTCACATCGCGCCCCCATCCCTACCCTGAAAAAATTAACATATTTGAAAACTGAACTCTCATCCTGGCCTACTACAGAGATAACTATCTCATTACAGTACCAATTTGTAGAAATCAGTAACAAATAATGGTTACTGGCCAGAAGAAACTGTGCCCAGACACATTTGAAATTATTCACCTTGAAACTCAACATACCTGTCTGTTCTGGGTTATAGAATAGTGTTCCATTTCCAGTTCGAGATTTTTCTTCTCATGTTGGCAGATAATGTATAAGTCATTAACATTTGAATTAGCAACAAATTTGCATGTATCTGAATGGCTGAAAGTAAATTTAATATTTACAATTTTCTTATAAACTGTGTATTTGCAGGAAAGTACAGTGATGGTATTAGGCACCCTTCATTACATAGTAAATTTGGTATGTTGTCTTCAGTTTTGAATTTCATTTTGAGAGGAATTGCACATAACTTTCTCTCTCCCTCACTTTTTCTAAAAGGTATGTGAGCTGCTTCCAACCTCTGTCTACTGTCATTGTAACCCCACTCCTCCTCCAACCTTTATGTAACGCTAATAAAAGTAAAGCAGCAATAGTAGATCTAAATATTCACTTTTAAGTCTGACAAATGCCTGTAACGATCATAAGATCCAAGGCAGAAATAATTAACACCAATATAGAAAGCTGGTTTACTGCATGAGAAACATGGTAATAACAAAGTCAGTTTGATGCTGATTTGCAGGTATTGAACAACTGTTTGACATTCGGGAACTGAGTATTTTGGTGAGTGATGCAAGATCAGGCCATTGCAATGAGAGACTATCAGAAGAATACTCTGAAACAGTGAAGAATGGTGGATAGATGTTGGAAGTGTGTGGATCAGAAGTTCACCATATCACACTTTACATTTAGGTGTAATATTCTGGAACTCGTGGAAAAAAATAGAGGTAATGAAATGTTCACAGAATAATTTAACAGAAGGTGGAGTAAGTATCAGCTGATGAATGTCAATGTCATTCCTTCATTCCTTAGATAAGACTCTCTCACTGAAACAGTGACTGAAAAGTTCAAATTCTACTGGAACTGTGGCTCAATAACCAATAAAACAGCCTATTTTAATTGATCTGACATACCAGTGAGCAATAAAGCTATGTCATATCCCTCATAGCTACCATGGTACACAACTCCCAGAACCTGCAAACCACCTATGATGTGAAGACGGACAAATACAATGTGGCAGATGAGGAAACACAAGGCCATACAAAGACTTTTATGGTAGTATTAGACACTGGTGTTATCCTAAAGCAGACTCTGAAGAGCTTGTAAAGGGCCTCAACCTACATTTTTTTTATCAATGTGTCAGCAGCTGAAGTAGACAGTGATTATGAACACCTGTACAATATTTTGTTGGGTCCATTGAGAATATACCATAGTTAACTTAATGATAACTTGCTTCTGAATGAGATAGTACAGTGCTTGACACACTTGACCCACATTTGGTAGGATAACAATTCAAACTTTGTCTAGGCAAATGCCAAGAAGGTTATTTTAATTTTTTTATTTATCTTTTTGTAATTGTCATTATGAATTGACTTCCCAATCCTCCCCTGCCCAGAGTTTCACACACCTAGCTGTTGATGGGGCATTAAACTCTACCTATTTATCAACAAAACTATGTTGCTTAAATCAATATGATTGTATGTGCCTTAAGTAAAAAAGAGCTAACAAATAATAATAATAATAATAATAATAATAATAATAATAATTATTATTATTATTATTATTATTATTATTATTATTATTATTATTATTATTATTATAAAAAGAAAATTAATAATAATAATTGTTTTTAATTGCTGAGCAACCGAGAGATGTCATTGGTTACAATTGTTCAAATGCAAACATATCAATACACGAAAAAGGTGCAGAGAGTTATGAAAATGATGTATTTGACTGAAATCTGATTGAAATGAAGATGATCAACTAATGAAAAGCATTCTTGATACTGAACCTGAACAATTTGCAGATGAATACAATAATAAGAATGGTGAGGTTTTTTCCTGTTATCTTGGGAAGAACAGTAAAGCAAAATGGTCTAAGTATTTTCCTAAAATAAATGTAAGAACAAGGTCAGAGAATATAACAACTCATCTACCTGGATCCCAAGATGCAAGCATCTGCAATAATTTTTGAATGTAAGTTATTAGATGTTTTCTTAGGCAGTAGTGTTTACAAAATTATAGTAAACTGCACAGATATTAATGTAAGAAATTTGAAAAGTAAATCTCAGAGACATAGAGATGCTAGACTCTCTGATGAGACTGAAATAAGAGCATTTTTTGGCATACTCTACATAATAGTCACCCTAAGTATTGCTAGAAGAAACACTAGCATGCTGTGGGATAACTCTAGAGGAAACGGCTTAGAATCCTGATAGCTAACTATGAGTGAAAAATTTTTAAATTTCTTCTGAGATCTTTATCCTTTGATGATATAAGGGACAGTATCATTTGAAAAGAAATTGATAAATTACTCCAATTAGAGACATTTTTGAGATGGTTGTTCATAATTTTTTTGCCCCAAGCGAGCATTTGAGTGTCGACAAAGAGTTACTCTCTTTTAGAGGAAAATCCCAATTCAGACAGTATCTTCCTAAAAAGCCTGCCAAATACAGCACTAAGACATTTTCTTGGGTAGATGCTAAAACTGCCTATAATTCTAGCTTATAATCTTTCTGGCATGCAGCCAGAGGGTCCTTTCAAGCACTCCAACAGATTTAGTAATGAGGATAGTGGAACCTGTCACATGACTCACCATAACTTTACTGGTGACAACTGGTTCAGCAGTATACCACTGGCTAAGAAGCTATTAGAAGACAATGGACTGACATACATTGGAACAAACTGGAAAAAGAAGAAGGAAATTCTCAACAAGTTTTCATCTGATAAGCAAAGACCTCAATATCCTCCTCTGTTTGGTTTCCAAGAGAATTGTACACTAGTTTCGTACTGCCCTAAAGTTAATCAAGTTGTTCTCTTGATATCCACATTACAGCATGATGATACCACTGATAAAGAGAAAAGATATTCACTGAAACCAAAAAATGTAACTTTTTACACTATGATGATGATTGGAGTTGATTTACTTGAAAAACTTATTAAAAAAAATGATTTGTCACAAAACATACATAGATGGCCTATGATTGTTTTCTATAATTTACTTAGTTTTACTGCCATGAATACTCTGGGAAAATGCCACAAAAATTCTAGAACACCTAATTCACTGAAAAGAATGGAGTTTCTGCAGATGTGGGCATGGGAAATGATGAAACCTCAAAGTCAGTACACATTTATTGTCACTCATATTTCCTTTGAATTATGGTGGTGTGTACATGTTCTACTGGGCATAAATTCAACAGTTACACCACAAGACCATCCCAGAGAAGGTTCCAAAGGGCGTTGCTATGAGTGTGGCCGGCACAAAGACGAGTGAACTAGAAAATGGTGTCATAAATGTAAATGTTGGATGTGTTTGTCTCATTTGAACACTGTATGTTAACTGAAATATTTTTTAGGGAAATTTGTGTTTTATTTTCATCCCTATACATATACAAACACAGAAAAAGCAACTAAAGAACATTTGATAATCATTTCAGTGAGCAAATAAGAAAGACAAGTGGAGGACAGGAGTCCCCTCCTCGCCTATCCCTGTAACAATGATGGGGCACACACCTACTGCAGTGTCGACAAGTTCACGTGCACCAGAAAAGAGGAATAAAGCAGATTTAGGCTTTAAATAACTCCATGTGGTAATGCCTTTATAGCTGCTATTTTGAAATAGGTGGATAAAGTCAAGTGTGTGAGCAGAAAGTGCCCAAAAAGGATGAGTTCAAGATTACAAAACATCATTTATTTACTTAACTGATTCAATTAGAATGAGACCATGTCACGTCCAAATAATTAAATTTGACAGAAAGTACACAAATCTTATTGTATCTCAAACAAATTTTGATTAACTATTCAATACTTTTTGAAGGTATGTTATTTTGTTACCTGAAGGGTGTTAACATATGAAGAATACATTTCACAATATTTTTCATGTTCTCCACAAATTTATGGTGTTTTTCTCTGCAGAATTTGATATATTTTACTCATATGATGAAATCTAGTATATCCAAAAAGGCAGCTCCATTGGTTGTTGGTAGGATATTTTATACGTTATAAATAAAACAGATCCAATATTGGTGTAGTATTCTACAATAATGTAGCTTGCACCTGCACTGAAGGTTTTTTCATTCATAATATTTTGATTCTTATATGGCAAAAATGTTATGTTAAACTAGAAATCAAAAATCCGAAATAGTGTTGCACCACAGCCTTTTAAATCTGCAATTGTAACCTGTAATTCAGAAAACAAAGGGCCGCTCTGTGTTCTGGTTCAAGAAGTTGTAGGTGTACTGAAATACCATGATGAAAGCCTATGCCTTGGCACTAAACTGGCCAAACCCCACTACTGCTGCCAGGGTCAGAACACTGCTGATTCAACGAAATATGAGAGCTATAATGGGAAATAAACTTAAGAAACAATTTATACAATTTTGATGCCATAAATAACACTTTTCACATACAAAATCCTATGTGATCATGTTATTTGGTACATTACATTATTTGCATGCCTTCTACTTTTTGTGATGTTGACTGTGAATAACTGAACACAATATGCTTCGGAATATTTTTATAAAGATTGCTTGGAAACTGTGTTACCAAGCACCAGTATTTAATGAGATGAATGTATGTAACCTCACAGAACAACTCTCAAACAGGCTGCTAAGTTGGCACTTAAAAGGCTACAACTGAAATAATGCTCCTAGTCTCCTGAATGTGATGCATTATTGTGTTGTCATGCTAACTAGATTGCAAAATTGAGAACAATTACTTTATTGGTGGTCAAGAACTTGTGTGTCAAATTAATTATTGGGTGCAATTTTGTCCAGAATACTGAAGTAATAAAGAACTATTGGGATGGAATTGGTTACTTCAAGTGTCAGTTTGTTGAGGAGTTTACCCTATATCCATTATGGCCCTCTGGAGAATTTTAATTCAGTCGTTTGAGTCCAGACAAGGGCAATGAATTACTGCAGCTTCTCAGTCGCTTTCACAAGTCTTAACTGACAAACAAAAAACTTACTAACAGGGCACCAGATTGGAAAGGTCCACTTAGGGTGTCCCCTCCGAAAATGAATAACTTATGTTCTTTGATTTGTTGCATGTTACATGATGGAGTGATCAGACCCCCTACATTGCTGTATGCATTGCCCATATTTTCAGTGGCTAAAGCCAATTGTAGGGAGTTCCATCCAGTGGTTGACTATAGATTAGTTAACCAGAAGATTGTCTTAGAATCTGTACCCTTGTCTGATTTATATAAACATTTTACGACCTTCTGTAGAGACTGGAACTTACATGAGTTCAGCAGGGTTCCTTTTGACTTGTCTACTGGTGTGGCTGTTTGCCCCCCTATTACTTTTTGGATCATGTCTTCGGTGACTTGAATTTTAAATGGGTATATAACTATCTTCATGATGTGGCTGTTTATAGTATCACCTAGTTGAACATTTAAAACTGCTGCAGGTGGTTCTTGAGGATCTTACTGAAGCAGGGTTGACTATCAGACAATCCAAAATTACGTTGGTGTATCAACATATTTCATTTTGGACATTTGGTTTCAGCTAATGGAGTTAGGATTGATGAATATCAAACTAGGGATTTGCATAGATTCCCTGCACACAGGAATAAGATAGCTGTGGCTGGGTTTATTGTCATGGCAAATTTTTTTCATAAGTTTGTTCCCAATTTTACTCGGGTAACTGGGCCCCTTAATGACGTTCAAAAGAAAGGAGGTTCTTTTCCATTGGGATGAGAGTCATTAGGCATCCCTTAAGACAGTATAGAGAGGCCATTGGTAATCCCCCATGGATTGTCTGTTCCCAATTCTGAGTGCCTGTTTGTTGTCCTAATGGATGCTTATTCTTGTGGTATAGTGGCCATCCTCCTGCAAGAACAGAATGGGAAGTGTCACTAATAGCAAATACTCCAAAGGAATTGTTAACCTTTATAACAGAATATTCTCTTTATGAATGTGAAGCATAAGCAGACACCTGTAGCCTTGAGAAATTTAAGTTTTATCTTAAGCGCTGGGAATTTCTTCTTTTAGAAATAGATAATAAAGTCCTGAATTGGTTTTAATACAGCCTGGAAGACTATGCAAATAGTGCACTGGGAAATTCAAATTTTTGCTTTTTCTTCTAAGGTAAGGCATTTTATGGGCCCCAGCAATCAGGAGTCAGATGCACGTTTGAAGGTGAGGTCACTCATCACTAGTGGCAGAGGAGGGATGGAGGGTTGGCGTCTGATACGAAACATGGGTATTGATGGAGACTCCTGATTTCTTTACTAATTTGAAGATGAAGCAAGATCTTGACTCTAAAATTGCCAATATTAAACAGATGTTATTACAACAGGGACAGGTCTCTGAGAATAGCCTGCACAAAGGACTACATTTTTTTATAGTTGCTGTGGTGAGTGAGAACTTAAGACTTGTTTACACATGGAACTTGGTGGTCTCATGTGGCATTACTTTCATGATCCGGTGATGAGTGCCGAATTGTTGTATTTAATAAAACTATTGCTAAAGTTAAGGGACATGTTACTTGGCCTACCATTTATAATGATATTTGAAGGCTAGTGGGTAGTGTGAAAGCTGCAAAAGTGCTAAGCCCAATTGTAACTCACATAAAGGGTTCGGTCTTAGGTCCTTTACTGTTCTTGATATACATTAATGACTTACCATTCCATATTGATGAAGATGCAAAGTTAGTTCTTTTTGCTGATGATACAAGTATAGTAATAACATCCAAAAACCAGGAACTAAGTGATGTAATTGTAAATGATGTTTTTCACAAAATTATTAAGTGGTTCTCAGCAAACGGACTCTCTTTAAATTTTGATAAAACACAGTATATACAGTTCCGTACAGTAAATGGCACAACTCCAGTAATAAATATAGACTTTGAACAGAAGTCTGTAGCTAAGGTAGAATTTTCAAACTTTTTAGTTGTGTCCATTGATGAGAGGTTAAACTGGAAGCAACACATTGATGGTCTGCTGAAACGTCTGAGTTCGTCTATGTATGCTATTAGGGTTATTGCAAATTTTGGTGATAAGAATCTCAGTAAATTAGTTTACTATGCCTACTTTCATTCACTGCTTCCGTATGGTATCATATTCTGGGGTAATTCATCTTTGAGTAGAAAAGTATTCATTGCTCAAGAACGTGTAATCAGAATAATTGCTGGAGCCCACCCATGGTCATCTTGCAGACATCTATTGAAGGATATAGGGATCCTCACAGTAACCTCACAGTATATATATTCACTTATGAAATTTGTTGTTGATAATCCAGCCCAGTTCAAAAGTAATAGCAGTGTGCATAGCTATAACACCAGGAGAAAGGATGATCTTCACTATGCAGGGTTAAATCTGACTTTGGCACAGAAGGGGGTAAATTATGGTGCCACAAAAGTCTTTGGTCACCTGCCAAACAGCATCAAAAGCCTGACAGATAGTCAACCAACATTTCAAAATAAATTAAAAGAATTTCTGGATGACAACTCCTTCTACTCATTGGCTGAATTTTTGGATATAAATTAAGGGAGGGAAAAAAACTAAACTTAGTGTCATGCAATATTTTGTGTAATGTAATATCTTGTTCAGACATCTTTCATTAACCTGACACATTCCACATCATTACGAAGTGTCGTATTCATGATCTATGGAACAAGTATTAATCTAATCTAATCTAATCTTGGGGTTAAATAGGACTGTCCTATGAAGAAACTTTTCATCGATTACAAAGGGCCCCTCCCTCATACTCATGCTGGTAATAGGTAGGTCCTGGTTGTTGCTGATGACTTTTACCATTTCTGTTGATTGATTCTGAGCTGTGGGGTTACTCCTCCTTTGACCATTTGCTGCCTTCTGAGTTGTTTTCTACCTTTGACTCACCTAGGTGTCTTGTGAGTGATAATACTCGTGCTTTCACTTGTTAAGTGTTTAAAAGGTTTAGTTTTGACAATTCTGTTAGCAATATCACCACCACTTCACACTGTCCACAACACTTCTCTGTGAATTGAGTCTGTCATAATTTGAAGGCAGCATCGGTCATTTTTGATGGTAGTTGTGAAAGGAAGTGGAATATTTTGATGTCCTGGCTCTGTTTTGTTTTCAACATGTCCCAGCATGAGTATGAATCTGTTAAGGACTCCCCAGCCTCACTTGTATCTGCTTATCAAGTGAATTCACATTTTGTTAACATGGTCTATTAATGATCTCCATCCAGAGCAGGTTAATCCAGACATTATTCAGGGGAATAGAAAGAGGGTGAGATGCAACTTCCAGCATGCCCATCAGAAGTTAGCTAGGTGCTACAGTTGTGGTCATAAGGAATTTAAAGATGAAGTTGGAGAATAGGCTTTAGTGCAGAACCTCAGCATTGTCTTAAAACATGATGTGGTTTATGATGATAATCTGCCTTCATGTGATATTGAATGGTAATGTTCATTTAGAGGCATGGTGGTAGTGTCATGGTTGGGAAAGTGAAGGGTTGCATGGGGGGCAGTGAGCTGGACCTGTGGTGCTCAGGTTGTGACCTTGTCCTCTCCTAGCATTAAGGGAATCATGTGGCTTGAATTTGTGGTGAGGTATATTGACTTTGGGCACTGGGAAATTTGCTTGTGTATAACAGCTTTCTGGGGTTAGGTTATTTCTCAACGAAGTTCACTGAAGTCTTCCTGAATTAATTAAAATTGCTGTGTGGTAATTTAGTTGCAAATGGTAGCTGGTTCATGACTGCAGAATTAAGCCCCATTCTTGCTTGTTTGCCTAGAGTGAATTTTGGCTCTGAGAAACCCACTGCTTCTCTGAAAGCATAAACCAGATTTTTGCAAGTGAATGTGATTGTTTTGGCCATGTAAGAATCTCAATGACCTGCTTGCCTCATTCTCAGTACCTCTGTAAATCAGGACTTCTGGAATTATTTTTATGTTCTACAATCCAGTCTTATGATATCCACAGTGAATGTTTATTGTAATGCATTTACTCAGCTTTAGCCATCTTGCTGAGTGGTGTAACTCTGGCAGTGTTGAGTGTGCAGTAATTTCATGCACTTAGATGAGCCTTTAGTCTGTTCGTTTATCATGGGTTCTGTGGTATGCCACCTTATGGGACTCTTGCACTATCGTGTGCTTTTACATGCTACACTGCTCTACATAAGCTTCACTGAGGAGGTTGTGACTCTTTAAGTTACGTAATTGTAACCTATTAACTATTTCATGTACCTAGCATTTTCTTCATTATAAAGGTGCAAGTGGCTGGTGGAGATCACTGCTCACTAATTTACATATTTGCAATCTAGTAATTCTTTCATAGAACTGCTGTTTTTCTCTTTACCAAGGGCCTAACCATCCATTTATTTTGAGCCAGTTTGGTATCCCTTGTTTTAACAGTATAATATGTTTTTGAAGTTGGCCAACATTTTTAGTTAGTGTGTTAAGCTACTCCTGTCATAAACTGCTTATTCTTTCGGTTCAGTAGTTTATTTAACTTAGCAGTCCCCCCCCCCCCCCCCATCCCCTTACCCACCCCTTTCTCTTAATATCAGGGGCTGGATTAGTACTGGGTTTGGGCACCTCCTGCTTCATTTGGCTACTGTTGACTGTATTTCGAAGGCATGGTGCCTAGATAGAGATTGTTTTTAGTTATTTCCTATTTTGTCCGATTATAGCCCTATTGGGTCCTGTTTATTGTGTTTGGTGTTACCAGTCAAATCTTTTAAGAGAAAAAGTGTATAATCTGCATAGCTTAAACATGGTGCTTAAGGGATTTACCTGTTCCACACCTTCTGTTCATATGATGTTAACTATGACTAGTATGCACAGGTTAGAGTTCCTTGATACTGAACATCCTTTCTTTCTTTCTTTATTTTTCGTTAATGAGGAAAAAGAGCGGTTTGCAGTGATAAATATTAAATTAGTTTTTAGATACACTGAATTATAAGGTTACCTACAGTGTCAGATTTAATTTTTGCTAGAGATATAGGGTAACATCTAATCCTGACATTTCATACTTGTTACTGTCTTTAATTCTAAAATTCAAGCCATTGCACCTGTTTCATGGATGTTTAAATGTTGAGTCTACCCTATGGAGCAAGTTTGTAATATTCATGTCAAAGGTTATGGGAAAACTGCATTTTAATTGTTAGTGCCTGTTATTGGTCACAAAAGCTGTGCCCTTTTTTAAAACATACACAGTCTGTGGTTTAAATGATGATAAAATTTGTTTGCAATTTGACACTAGAAGTTTCCAGTTTTATGGGCTTGTTTATAAAGAGTTATAATTTGATAAAAGAGCCTGTTACCTTTTTATGTCTGTTGTTTGTATCTGATTTGTTGCTCATTTCTTAAAGTGCATTATTTAACTGGACATAATTTTTTCTTTACTTGCTGTTTGATGTATTTGTTGCTGATCTCATAACTGTTTATATTAGTAGTTTTAGTGATGTTATTTCATTCTCTTTTGTTTTTAAATGGTAATAAAGCTTATCAAATGAGGAATGATGCACATTTAAAACCCTGGCTCAGTCTTTTCACTTGCTTGATTTTGGTTAAACTGCACTCTGACATTCAGATTTCACCATTACATTAGCTTTAGCCACTAGAAAAATAGGAGACACACACAGTGAAACCTGATGGCCTACTAACACATCAGTCTAAAGTTCATCTATGGTCTGATGTAGTTTCTACATTTTGATAGGGGCTTTGTCAGACAGAAATTTCAGCTGAAGGCTAAAGTTGATAATCAGATTTGTTCATGGCCTTATTTTGTTAGTAGGGACATAGGGAGATTTACCAAGTAATTTTAGCATCTGCTAGGCTTATGCATCATTCTAATGAGTTATATTAAAACTAATGAGGTTATGTTGAACATTAAAAACTTCCTGAATATAATAGTTATGACTGCACGACATATATTTTTAACTAGATGGAACTAAAGAAGGAAAAAAGAACTGTTTAGTTACATTATGTAAATCACATCCTGTTTTCTTTATAAACTCACAGCCAAGTAACACATTACAAAAGCAACACTTATTGGCCTTAATAACCCAACAACACCTGAAGTGGCGGTGACTTTCCATAGTATGGGCAACAATTTACCACTGACAGTGTGGCATTACTTGGGAACAATTGTAAGAATGGAGATTTACCCATGTGAGTAAGCTTACAATACCACTGACATTCAAGCAGAGAAATACTGCTGCCTGAGCAAAAAAAGGCATATGCCAGGTTGTGGTTTAAAGTGGTGCAACTGAAGTATAAATCTGATGTAAAAACTGTCTTTAGCATATTACAGACTTTTGCTGGCCCACTGTGACTCCTGCCAGGAGTTACCAACTGACTGCATCACCTTTTTTTTAATCTTGTCACATGGTATGAGACAATAATGCATCAGATGACCCATGTGACTACTTGAGCATAGGCAAGTTTTGCTATCAGATGCCAATTGTTCTCTCTTGTTATCACAAATGTCCATTTATGAGTGCTGTGCTTTTTGTCACTAAAGTATATATTCTCTGTACCTGAAGAGAACTTATCTAAATGGTAAAGGTGTCTCGTCTGTCAGTGAATAGTGTATGTGAACAGTATCCTAGGGCTCATAGCTTCTAGGATACTATTAACCATTTTTCATTCAGTAACCTTGAGACAAAGAACTGACATGGCCATCCAAATTTCTGCATTATGTGAGGCAAGTCACTCATCATGATTCTGAACATGGTTCAAATGTTTACTGACCAGTACTTCTGAACTTGGCTTGATAAATTTTTGTACATCAATCTTCCACACTAGTTAACCAATACCTTGTTGTGTACCTGTTGATCCCAATACACAACAACATTATGGGAAACTGCCACCAAATAGACAAAACCACAAACTGAGCAGCATTACACTACAGAGCATAGTACCATGAGTTCTATACTGAAGACTACATACCAATTTAGCAACTGCTATTTGTGGAGAAACTGAATGGTGAAGGAAGTGTCTGCAAAATTACTTCTAGCCATAATGACATTATCATTGTTGTTGTCATCATCTTCATTCCAAAGTCTGATTTGATGTAGCTCTCTGTGCTACTCTATCCTGAACAACTACTGCAACCTACATCCTTTTTTGTACATACTTACCATATTCCTCTCTTGGCTTTCTTCCATTGTTCTACTTTTTCCCCCAGTTCTAAATCTGTGATTCTCTGAAGTCTCAGAATGTGTCCTGTCAACCAGTTCTTTCTTTTAATCAAGTTGTTCTGCAAATTCGCCATCCCAATTCTATTCAGTACCATCTCATTTGTTATGCGATCTACCTATCTGATAGCACCACATTTCAAAAGCCACTAGTCTCTTCTTGTCTAAACTGTTCATATCCATGTTTCACTTCCATACATGGTGATATTTCAGTGAAATACATTCAGAATCTGTTCTGGAGGATAAAAAACTTCTCTTCCACACAAACACTTCTCTTGCCTTTCGTAGTCTACATTTTATATTCTTTCTACTTGAACCAACACGAGTTATTTTGCTGCCAAAACAACAAAACTTGTCCACCACCTTTAGTGCTCATTTCCTAATGTAATTCTTTCAACATCACCTGATTTAATTCTGCTGTATTCCATTACCATGATCTGGCTTTTGTTGATGTTCATCTTGTATCCTCTTTTCAAGGTGTGCTCAATTCAGTTCAGCTGCTCTCCCAAGTCCTCTGCTGTCTCTTCTACCAGTCTCATCCTTGTTTCCAATAAACAAAAATTATTGATGTAACACAGTTAGGTTTCTGGACATTTCTATCAGTGTCAACAGGTGTAGTAAAGTGTAGTATAACAAACTGAGAATAGAAATTGTAGAAAGGCATTGCCTTTGTTGTTTGTCACATTGTTGTTTTTCGTTTGCCTCATTCTATAGTTAACAGTCATGGTGCGATCCTCCTGAGACACAGATCTTCTCAGTGTTAAGAAGAGACATCAAATTGTTGGTGAATAATCATGATAGACTATTTCTGAAATACCTTCTGCCAATGATAAGAGTCTGTTCAATTGCATAAAAATATAACAGGATAAATTTATAGACTCTAAATTAAATATTGTTTTAACATTAATTTTTTTGTATATTTCACCATAAACAGCTGTTGAGAAATCCTTCTTTATAAAAATGTTTGATCATAGTCCAATTTCAACAAGCACATATTACATAGTTGTATATGGAAGAAAGTCCCAGGCTTGGCACACCAGGTCCACTTTCGTCCACCCTGTCATGATGACTCCTGTAACACCAGTTACTTAGAAAACAATGAAGTTATTACACTTCATCAGAACAAAGAATTTGCAGCAATGACCTTTACAGAGAAATTGTTTGAAACACAAATACATTTTGTAGAGAATGAATGATTACATAATCTTAAATTTATTACTTACAGCAGATTTTTTAGTAATCTGTGTATTGACAAAAGTAAGGTTATCTGACAGGAACTGACAAAAGAAACAAATCTGATTTTAAGCGATAATTCACATTTTCAGAGGTAAACCTAAAATGTAAATAATTGGATTCCAAAAATAGAATGGAAGACATAAAAGGATAAGTGAAATACCACATAAAGTTGTAAAAATAGCTCCTTTTTAGAATTGAAGAAAGGGAAATTTCAAAGAAACATCATCAGAATATGAATGGGGGGAAATACTTTAACACACCCCTTTTTGTCATCTACTGTAGAGCAGGTATCAAAAAGGTACAGATATGTTTCAATCTGTCTGAATTACAATTTCATCAGTGAACTTAAAAAGTTTTATTTCCTCTCCCTGAACTTTAATCCCTACTCCAGATGTATATTTGATTACCTTTACTACTTGCTCATTGTACTGACCAAAAACCATTAGAGATAAGCTGCAATCTAATCTAACTCCCTTCTCAACCACTGCTTCCCACTCACATCTCTGAACTCTATTAATAAAAGTATTAGCTGTTTTTCATTTATATTACAACATTTCTGTTCTAGTACAGCCATATTAGCATGCAACCATACTAGAATGCAATGTGCCACCCATTTAATGAGCTATAGTAGTAAACAAGTTGCTGCTACCATGGATGTCTGAAATGTATTAATAGTAACATAGAGTAACAAAATCTCAGCATAATCCTTATCAAGATCTTCAGCAATAATTCTGCCTATTTTCCACAGAGTAATAAGTAAATAAGTTGAAATATTAATGGACAGTTCACTTAAGTAGGTCCATGAGCCCATAACTTGTTTCACTTGACAGTTTATTAATGTTTTCCATTATCTGCAAATGCAGATCAGATAACTGGTCAAACTGCTTCCACCTACCCTATAATCTCCAATTATGATTTAGTAAAGAGCTGTACTCAAAATCACTACACATTGTACTTCAACTGGTATTCTGATTAGCCTATGAATTTGCTTCCCCATCTAAGAGCACTTCCGCTAATATTATATTAAATGTATAAGTCATTTCAAACGAAAAATTATTGTGACAGTGCTGTAAGAAGGTCTATTGGCTCCCATATTCCATCTCCTGTAAAACTTTTGATCACAATGATAGCCTACATGCCGCCACAACTACATACAAAACTTTTCTGAGTTATACTACCTTAACTTTTTCATTTAAATCTTGTATACCAGTTCTGCACTTTCAGAGTACATGTTAATTCTTTTCTTCTTAAATAACTTGGTCACTGATAACAGGAAATTTCTGATCAAGTGTTACATTTGTGGAAATCTACTTTTCTTCTAAAAATCACCTGGTCTAAACCATCTCCACTTTCTAATTTGAGTTTTCTTGACTTACAAACCTATCAATATTCTCAAGATTTTCTGAGTTCTTTATAGTTTTCTGTGTCAAATCTGATTCTCTATTTTCAATTCTACTTCCACACAATCATTGACCTGACTTTGTCCAATCTCAACAAGAGTATTCAGTACATTCATTTCTCCCCTCATTTCTGTGACCTGTGTGTGATTGCTTTCTGTGTTCTTAAATTGGAAATAACATGTGAGGGCTTGTCCACTCATCACTTATAGGGTGCCTGAAGTATTCTGCTTTCTTGGATACTTATATAACAATCCAAGCAAGTCACATTAATGGCTTTATAGCAATAAAGTATACTGACAATATTTAATTTGTGTTTAGAAGAACATATCACAAGCGATTGGTGACATTCAAACAATCAAAGTCCTTCGCTAATTACAATGTCCATACAAGTTATTCATATTCACTCATAAGTCACTGCTGCCAATAATATCCCTGCTTTTCTAGGCCTCTCCACTAGTGGCTCTGTTAGTGTCTGTCTTCTACTGTCCGTGTCTGCTAATGCCGGTCTGATACTGTCCAGACAAGACTGGCAGGAGTGGCACCTATATTCTTTTGTATAGAGGCCACTTCTGTCATGCTTCTGTCCTAGTCAGTGAGCTGTTGGGTGACATCTCACAGCCTTCCCTGCTTTTGCGTTCTTTATCTTCGTGCGTGCACTTTCGTTACTCCAGAACATAACTTGTGTGGTTTTTTCATTAATTAGATTATCTACTTGCTTTTTAAATTCATGTTAAGAATCTTCTATGAGATGTTTCATCTACTACCCTGTCACAATTCCAGTTCTGTCACGCCTGAGTCTCAGGACGTGCGCTAACAGCTCACATCGAGTCTTTCAAGCATCAACTTCGCGTCTCAATATCTTGGGATGTAATGGGAATACTTCGATGCAATCAACGCCATTGTGTATGTGCTTTGTCATGCTATGGATTGCTGAAGAAAAAATATAGGAGGTCCATTAAAAAAAACATACGTTTGTGATAAAAAACACATATGCTTTCGTTTTAGAATGTTTCCAAATATGTACATTCATGGGCCCCAGCCCTATATTGATACTGTGAAAGTCGTTTTCCAATATCTGTTATTGTTCCAGAGATATTTTGGGTGGACAAGATAGCTGGGACACCCTGTATATATACAGGGTGAGTCACCTAACGTTACTGCTGGATATATTTCGTAAACTACATCAAATACTGACGAACCGATTCCACAGACCGAACGTGAGGAGAGGGCTAGTGTAATTGTTTAAAACAAGCCATACAAAAATGCACGGAAGGATGCTTTTTAACACAAACCTAGGTTTTTTTAAAAAAAAATGGAACCACGTTAGTTATGTAAGCACGTCTGAACAAATACGTAATCAGTGCCATTTGTTGCATTGTAAAATGTTAATTACATCCGTAGATATTGTAACGGAAAGTTCACGCTTGAAACCTCCGTCATTCAGTTGTGTGTTGTAACAAACACGGGCGAGCAGCATCTGCAGGGACATGTTTATGATGACGACCGTGTTTACGAGTGTGGCTGTAGTGCACTGTTGTGGTTTGATCTAGCTGTCGCAGTGTCCGCATGAAGCGCTTGCTGCTATTGTTATTCAGCATTCGTCTCCGCATGCTGACCAACTGTAGTCCATCTGTGATAGTGTAGTATTGTAGGAACTGTGACCGTGGTGTATTCGAACTCTGAAAAGGTGGAGATGATACTCATCTATGGCGAGTGTCGACGAAATGCAGCTGAAGCCTGCATGGTGTATGCAGAATGGTACACAGATAGAGAGCATCCAACATGCTGCACATTGCAAAACATCTACCGCCAACTGTGTGCAACAGGTATAGTCGTAGCACGCAAACGGGTCCGTAACAGTCCCGTCACAGGAGAAGCGGGTGCAGTTGGTGTGTTAGCTGCTGTTGCCATGAACCCACACATGAGTACACGGGACATTACAAGATCCAGTGGACTGAGTCAAAGTAGTTTCATGCGCATACTGCATCGTCACTACTTTCACCCGTTTCATGTGTCGCCACATCAGCAATTACATGGTGATGACTTTAATCATCGAGTGCAATTCTGTCAAAGGGCATTAACAGAGAATGCGTTTCAGTTCTACCTGTTTACTGATGAAGCGGGTTTCACAAACCACGGGGCAGTGAATCTATGGAACATGCATTACTGGTTCGTGGACAATCCTCGATGGCTCAGACAGGTAGAGTGACAGCAACCGTGGACTGTAAATGTATGGTGCAGAATCATTGGCGACCACCTCATTGGTCCTCACTTCATTGCAGGGGCCCAAACAGCTGCAACATACATCTCGTTTCTACAGAATAATCTGCCAACATTGCTCAAAACGCGCCATCGTATGTGGACCTTAGGTACAGAAGAGACGTATGTGGTATCAGCATGATGGTGCACCTGTACATTCCGCAATTAACACTAGGCTGACCCTTGACAGGATGTTCGACGGGCGTTTCACAGGACGTGGAGGACGCATAAATTGGCCAGCCCGTTCTCCTGCTCTTACACCTCTGGACTTCTTTCTGTGGGGTACGTTAAAGGAGAATTTGTACCGTGATGTGCCTACAACCCCAGAGGGTATGAAACAACGTATTGTGGCAGTCTGCGGCGATATTACACCAGATTTACTGCGGCGTGTACAACATTCATTACGCCAGAGATTGTAATTGTGTGCAGCAAATGATGGCCATCACATTCAACATCTATTGGCCTGACATGTCGGGACACACACTACTCCATTCCGTAATTGAAAACGGAAACCATATGTGTACGTGTACCTCACCCCTCATGGTAATGTACAAGTGCGTCAGTGAGAAAGACGAATAAAAATGTGTTAGCATGTGGACGTAATGTGCTGTTTCAGTCTCCTCTGTACCTAAGGTCCATCACCGTTCCCTTTGGATCCATACGTAATTCGGTGCTCTCTGATACACACGTTCGAACAGCGGAGGAGTGACAGTCAAGCGTTAACTTTAGGTTACAGCGTCTCTGGATGTAATTAACATTTTACAATGCAACAAACGGCACTGATAACATATTTGTTTATATATTCAGATCTTCTAACAAAACTAACGGAGTTCCATTTAAAAAAAAGTAGGTTTGTGTAAAAAAACATACTTCCGTGAATTTTTTTGTGGTTTGTATTAACCAATTACACTAGCCCCTATCCTCACGTTCAGTCTGTGGAATCGATTCGTCAGTATTTGATGTGGTTTACGAAATATATCCAGCAGTAATTTTAGGTGACTCACCCTGTATATAAAATAGAGGGAAACATTCCACGTGGGAAAACTACATCTAAAAACAAAGATGACGTGACTGACCAAACAAAAGCGCTGGCAGGTCAATAGACACACAAACTTCATGGGTTGCTTAGAGGAAGCCTTCTTGGTTACCCAGGCCTGCCAACCCAAAGTTTGGTACAGATTTATTGATGACATCTTCATGATCTGGTCTCACACTGAAGAAGAGCTCCAGAATTGCCTCTCCAACCTCAACTCCTTTGGTTCCATCAGATTCACCTCGTCCTACTCCAAATCCCATGCCAATTTCCTTGACGTTGACCTCCACCTGTCAAATGGCCAGCTTCACACGTCTCTCCACATCAAACACACCAACAAGCAACAATACCTACATTATGACAGCTGCCACCCATTCCACATCAAACATTCCCTTCCCTACAGCCTAGGTCTTCGTGGCAAACGAATCTGCACCAGTCCGGAATCCCTGAACCATTACACCAACAATCTGATAACAGCTTTCGCATCCCGCAACTACCCTCCCGATCTGGTACAGGAGCAAATAACCAGAGCCACTTCCTCATCCCATCATACCCAGAACCTCCCACAGAAGAAACACAAAAGTGACCACTTGTGACAGGATACTTTCCGGGACTGGATCAGATTCTGAATGTGGCTCTCCAGCAGGGATACGACTTCCTCAAATCCTGCCCTTAAATGAGATCCATCCTTCATGAAATCCTCCCCACTCCACCAAGAGTGTCTTTCTGCCATCCACCTAACCTTCGTAACCTCTTAGTTCATCCCTATGAAAGCCCCAAACCACCTAACCACCTTCCCTACTTTCTGCCTCCTACCCTTGTAACCACCCCCGGTGTAAAACCTGTCCCATGCACCTTCCCACCACCACCTACTCCAGTCCTGTAATCAGGAAGGTGTACACGATCAAAGGCAGAGCCATGTGTGAAAGCACCCACGTGATTTACCCAACTGACCTGCCTACACTGTGACGCATTCTATGTGGGAATGACCAGCAACAAACTGTCCATTCGCATGAATGGACACAGGCAGACAGTGTTTATTGGTAATGAGGATCACTCTGTGGCTAAGCATGTCTTGGTGCACGGCCAGCACATCTTGGCACAGTATTACACCGTCCGGGTTATCTGGATACTTCCCACTAACACCAACCTATCCGAACTCCGGAGATGGGAACTTGCCGTTCAATATATCCTCTCTTCCCGTCAACCACCAGGCCTCAATCTTCGCTAATTTCATACCTCACCTGTCATTCAACATCATCTTTGCCTCATGTGTGTGTCCCACATGCTTTCGTCTTTCCCTCTTTCCTGACAAAGCAACCGTTGGTTGCGAAAGCTTGAATTTTGTGTGTATGTCTGTGTGTCTATCAACCTGCCATCACTTTCGTTTCGTAAGTCACATCATCTTTAAGATTCCAAGACTTACCGAGCGGAAAAGCGCTGGTAGACAGGCACAATAAAATAACACACAAACACACACACAAAATTTCTAGCTTTCACAACCAACGGTTGCTTCTTCAGGATGTGTTATTTTATTGTGCCTGTCTACCGGCGCTTTCCTGCTTGCTAAATCTTGGAATCTTTGTTTTTAATATATTTTTCCCATGTGGGAGTTTCTTTCTATTTTATTTACATCATTAATTTGAACCCAACAATTACGCTTGTTATTGTCTCTGTTGCATTTCGAAATCTTTTCTATCTTACTTTTTCTTTTTGTTTGTACAAGTAGTTTCACTTTGTATTCATCTTCTATTTTTCCGTAATCTACCATACATTTTATCCTGCCTAATTATACTCAATAATACGTAATTTACTTCCAAACCATAACATAAAAACTTTAACGCTTTCAACATTACCGCTGCTATAAAATCCACTGTTCCAAGTTTACAAACATTTCGTGTAAACTCTGAATACTATTTCACAGTTCCAGTTCCTTTCACCCATTAAACAACTATCTCAGCTATTTCCAACAACTTTCGTTTTATTTCCATTCCCGTTTTCCCACATAACCGATCATTTTTTAGCAGCTTCCCACAGGTTTAAACGTTATTATTTCTTCGTCAAACAATTGCTAGCCTCATTTTCATAACCTGCCAGTACATAACCAGTCCTTTGAATACATTTACACACTGTTTTTTCGAAATTTTCCTGAATTTCCCAAACCTTTAACGTGTTTTGGAGACAACACAACTACCTAACCTTTGCACCCATTGTTGTTCACTAACTTAAGTCAATCTCACAACATCCCTATAGTAACCCCATTAAATTTTATTTACATTCCCTCCGCAAACATGCCTTCACCCTAGCCAGATTACGCTCCCATATTTTATTTACTCAGGCTTGTCTGACATTTGGCATTACCCCCTAAGGCCTCACACATAAAGTTCCCTTCTCTGGCTGCAATCCTTTTTAATCCCTCTCCTTCCCTCTTTCCTGAAGAAGCAGCTGTTGGTTGTGAAAGCTAGAAATTTTGTGTGTGTGTTTGTGTGTTATTTTATTGTGCCTGTCTACCGGTGCTTTCCCGCTTGGTAAGTCATGGAATCTTTGTTTTTAACATATTTTTCCCATGTGGAAGTTTCTTTCTATTTTATTTATAGCTCAGATGCAAAAGTTTACAAATGCAATTCTTGTCAGTTCTGGGTTGAGCACACTACAACATGCATTTTTTCAGTGCCAATACAATAGAATAAATTTCATGGTACAAAGCCCACTGTAAACCTTTGAAAATGGCCGTAGAAAAATCATGAGCAGTTGCAAAATCCGCTAATGCATGTTGTTGTTTGGAGCAAACTGTGTTAAATGTCCAATGATTGTGAAACCCACCAAGTTCAACATGCGTGGCGATCACAGTGCCATATCTGGATGCAAAGCACACTGCAACTGACATCAGATTTACCAATGTAGACAGTCAGACCTAAATTTCAGTTTGTTAGAATTATACAGCATATTTTTTTACTCAGAATTAGGTTTCTTTGTTACAGCAAATGCGTATCCAACAATGAATCTTTTGCTGCTGATACATTGTCAAAATATACACTCGTAATCACACTTCAGCTGATCAGCAGGGTGTGTTGACTTATTTGTGCGAGTTTCTTTTTTAAGAAAATGAGTGATTTTTTTGGCTGTTTGAACGCAGAAGATAGTACAAATGAAGTGGGTGTCATTGAAATAGTTTGAATCCTGCAAGAAATCGAACTCCTAGCAGCAGTTAAAAAAAAAAAAAAAAAAAAAAAACAGAATGAGACCAAGGGTGAAGGTCCCTCCAGGAACAGAAAGTATTGTCCGGTCCAGCAGGAAAGTAATGTTCTCAAAAGAACTACAAAAGTATAGTTTAAGCAATACTGGGCAATAAAAACCATGTTGGCACTAATTGTTAGGACACGAAGGGCTTAGCGAAATTGACTGTAACTTGTGTTTCCAGCTTTGAAAAAAAATCCTTTTCACAAAAAATGAAAACAAGATGATTTGTCAAGTTCACTGAGAGCCCTTGTACAATTTTGAAACTGGAAAGCGGAAGAGCATCCTTAAGAGGGAAAAAGAATTCAACAAAGGGAATGGTCCAACACCAGGAGCAGCAAGTGTTCAAGTTTCAGAAGCTAAACTCAGTTATCAACAAGGTTCTGGGGCTCCACTTTGCTGAAGACTGAGTGACCAATAACAAACACAAATTCTACACCGAGGTGTTAGATGAGCAGGTAGGCACACATAGACCCCCTCTGGCTGCTGGCAACCCTAAGAGCAAGGACGAACCCAGAAGCGATTTTTAGATGACGGGCAGTGTTGAGGTCATAAAGGTAGTTTTCAGCCAGTTTCGTTTTATAGAACTTTTTATTGCTGTTTTAACTAAAATGCAACTTTCTAAAACGCAATTCTCCACCAATTTTATAATATTCTATGATTTTTTTGATGTGTTACTAAATTGACATTTGGAACGTATTTTATTTTCTACAATATCATGGGATGTTGAAAGCAGAATAATGTATTATTTTTTTACTGAACTAAAGCTTAACATCATTCCAGTTCACTTTTTGAAGTTAAATAATGCAGTTTCTCCTGGTCAAATTATCCACCTATGTATTTTTTATGGCTGTTTTGTAGAAATTTCTGACTTCTCTTTGAAATAAAAGGTATTACGTTTACATTCACAATAATTAAACTCCAATCTTCTGCCATTCTTAACATATCACTGAATAGTGGGTTTTACAACTCAATGTTTGTTTTCATAATTGGATGGATACATTTGCAAAATCTGCTAACTGCATAAATCAGGTTCAAGAACCACTGAGTCAATATTTCACTTAAGATTTGCATATATAATATTTATTTGCAGATTTCAGCCAGTAATTAATTATTTTTAGTAATATTTAAAAAAGAAATGAAATCTTTAACTTTAATAATTGGGACAGGACAAGTTTTTCTCTGTTTAATTTATCATACAGGTAGTGGCATTTGCATCTGGGCTACTCATATATATTCGCTCTCTCTCTCTCTCTCTCTCTCTCTCTCTCTCTCTCTCTCTCTCTCTCTGAACACAGCACCACTGTGAATGTTGCAGCTTACATTAAAACTCTGGTCCAGTCACATTGTGTCCTTCATGGCAAACACCACAACATTAATGCTGATGGTGTCAAACTTCTTCTTGATATTGATTGCCCCCATGTTGCTGCTCTGCACGCACTATACAGTACAAACCTTGCCCCATCAGACTTTCATCTGTTTCATCCCATGAAGGAATTCCTGGTGAGCAACTCTTTGTGACAGATTCAGAAGTGAAATCAGCAGTCCACTAATGGCTACACTCAAAACAGACTTCTATGAACTTGTAACTAGTAATATTGGACAACTATATTGAAAAAATTGTTAGTAAAAGTTGTAAGTTAATTTGTGAGGTTCTTATTTTTTGTTATGTGTTAAACTGTTTGGTAATAAAGCTGTTGTGTGTTACCTCCCGATGTCCCTTCTTAATTAATAACATAGTGCATATAAATTTTAATTTCTGATCTCCTCATAGGTCTGACAACCTACAACCCTCTCTGACATATGGTCACAGGAGTTGCTCATCCATCCTGGCGTTGTGAAAGCCATACTCAGAACTTGTGATTGTCCAGATTTAGTCACTTCCCTCATTTCAAAATCATAAAAGAAACCAATGAACTATGCAGAATCAAAATTGAAGAAGAGTACACAAAGTGTTTGGTACTGGCTACTGTGCATTTTGTCACTATGGTTGGAAGTGTTATAACTAAAATAGTTTAGGCGTGATCCATAGTGGTGTCTTACACACTCATAGTTGAAAACACCTTTATCCAAAACTGCCACATTAAAGTGTAATGTGTTGGCATAATATGTGGATTAAAATCACAACTGCATGGTCAAGCAGTTACCAATGGCAGATCCTATACATTCGCAAAAAAGCACAAAACAGTCTATAAGGAGTTTCCAGCATCAAGGAAACTCCATAGCATTCAGTAATGATACATACTGTGAAAGGCTGTAATCTTCCTTCATTTTATTGCTAAAACAAACACACAAGCATTTCACATTGCAGTAACTGCATTCAAGCAGCCAGTGCCCATCATCAGAGAAATAGCCTATGCTGAAAGTGGTGATGTAGCATTCCTGATATGTGGTCAGTGCAAGCACAATACTGTTAATGAAAACTGCAGCAACAAGAGGAAGTCTCATGATTACAATGAAATTTATCCCACAGATTAGAGACATCACAACGTAAAAATGATAATTATGGAACTGTACAAGCATGTTGACTGTTAGAATTCAGTAAGATGTGAAGTTGCCATGTCGTGCAATCAGGGCCTTTGTGGATTCTGGTCTTCCTACAGCCAGTCTATGCTTTATTGATGCACCTACAAATCATCTGGCAATGTGTCACCAGCAGCATATCCAGACTCTGTTTCATGCCACACCAGGACATTCAATCTGCCGAATCCACAAGCTGCTTAGTCCTGTTGAAATATGGCATATGGAACAGTACCTCATGCTCTGAAACATACAATACAGAGGAGTTGCTCTTCACATTAAATTCAATACCTAGGAGGCAAGATTGCGTATTATAGCCAATTGTATCCCAAAACATGACACTTGGCCTTTGACCACTGTACCTTTTAAAAATGCAGTCTGCTCTCTGCACTCCCCACAGTTGTACATAAAATGTGTGTGGCCTGCACTATAAAATGAGCTGAAGTGAAACAGTCCCAAAAATGCTATATTCTGTCACTCTACATCCCAGTGACACCACTCACATGCCCTTTTCAGTTTCAGGTGATGGTGGTGGTTGTGTCTGGTCCATAGAAGCTGATACAAAAGCTCACACATTACCAATCCAGTCCTTGGTAGACAGCATCAAACTGTTGACATAAATATACATTTACATGTCACATTAGGCTAACATCGAGTTGACACTGACAATGAAGATGTTCTGTTAGTTAAGGCCACGTTTACAGTATTCCTGTACTTTGATCACTTTGTGAAGTACATCAGGAACTTGTAACTGTGTGCAACCCTCTTCTACCCATTGTTTCCACATGCAATCACTGTTGCAGCAATATACATCAAACAGGCTGCAATAACATTGTTTGATATTAGTGTTTCCCAGTGACCAATGATTCTACTGAATTCAAACTCACTCACAAGCTGAATTACATCTTTTGACGTCAGTGAGGTGTAACAGTACTTCATTGCATGTTTCCACTTTGAATGTGGCGTAACACTGACCTGTTGAGGGACACAGAATAGGACACTTCTGGGACTATGTGCATGTCATCTATCTGGGATCTTAATCACTTAGTTCTATTCCACTGTTCTGCATATCCTGTGATTTTGGAGTGACAGACCATTCTTTCTGGGCCTTGCAATTTTCACACATGGTTGTGTATTTAAGAAGTTAATCATATATTGAGAGACCAAAACGTTAACAAAACCTTCTTCAGGAAACTTGCCAGTGCAGCTCAGACATGTAAAATGACGTATACTACCCTAGCTTTCAGAACTATTAGGAGGCAAGAGCAATGGATTCTGGAAGGTTAAAAATGAAAGGTAGATCACTTATACTCTAGGTTAAGAGAGACGTACTTGTGAGGATGTGGGTAAACAAAGACAAATGTATGGAGAATAGTGTATGCGATTGTTATATGTTTTGAAATGATTTTAGTTTTTGAAACACAGTCACATTTATGTTTCCAGAGGATTGGTTCAGAAAGAATGAAACTCATGTACAAATACCTATCCTATTACTTACATTCACCTTCCTATAAAGGCCAGTTAAGTAATAAATACAACATTACATTTTACTTTTTTCCTCAGAAACTTTGTGGTGTGTGTGTGTGTGTGTGTGTGTGTGTGTGTGAGAGAGAGAGAGAGAGAGAGAGAGAGAGAGAGAGAGAGAGAGAGATGTTATTTACATGTATGTACAATGCATTTATCCTCATTTCTTCACTATAACCACCAACCTGATCCTTTCACTTTGACCATCACTCACTTCTCAGTTATCACTCACTTACTATTCATTGTTTATGTCTCTCACTTTTGTATGTATGCCTGTGTCTAAACTGAAATTATGTAGTTCCTTTCCAAATAAGTTAACTGATATGTGGCTTACGAACAAGCCTATCTCAGAGTCTTGAACTTAATTAGTATCTTTCACAAGTTTCAAAATTTCTCTGAAGCAGAGCATCTGATACCATAACCGGCAACTTTTCTCCTCCTCCCATGGAACCCTTGCTGTCTTACTTTTCAGTGCTGGCAACATATGTGATCTATGTACTTGATGTGATCTGAGAGCTCAGGGTATTGCATGTGACAACCCTCTCTCCTACACTCTCCCTACTGTGATTTGTCTTAAGCTTCCTGAGTCTCTCTCTTCTTCCTGCATCACATTCTTTAACACTGATATCTCCTCGTTCCTGCTCAAGTATCTGTTCTTGAAGCTATATGATGGCACTCTCTTTTTTTCTCTCCACGAGTCCCCCTGCGTGCTTCATGACTGTGCACCATGTCTTGTTCCTATGCATCATCTTCACCTCTCCTCCCAACTTGGAGGAAGATTGCTTCAGTTAACAACCATGGCTACCTTCCAATCTGCATGCCCCTTGTCATGCACAACACTGCCATGAAGCAGGACCAGTTGATTCTTGTGCCTTGTGCTGGCCAGACTATATCTGGCATAAATTCAAGAGTACATCATTTCAGACCTACACAGCTCTGCTCCATCCGTTTCTGCAAGAAACAGTCCAGCCACAACCCTCTTCTGGGCACAATGCAGATTTGTCAGGAAAACTTTCCACACATGATGCTTGATGTCAACTGACTGCTATGTCACATCACGCACCTTGGCATCACTTCTTCGTTTCCTCCACCATGCTCCGTTTTGGTGTGGGGTGCTATGTGGTGACCACAGAACATCAAAAATGTGAAGATAAGTTGTAGCATGAACTATTGTGAGTGACTTCATAATTATCTTTGCTGCAGTCTGGTTTCAACCACCATAGTATGTCTTACACATCCTGCTGTACTGTGCTGACTTCAATAAAAGTGTTGCCTCTGCAAGTTCTCTTTTGTGCTGGTGATCACCTTTCTTCATCAATTTGTGATGGGAATAGTGACTGCCACAATGTATTACACTCTATGGATTCTAGTGAGAATAGAGAGAGAGAGAGAGAGAGAGAGAGAGAGAGAGAGAGAGAGAGAGAGAGAGATTAACAAAAATGATCAACACAGTCTTCTAAAAAAGAACAACAGACAAAGAAAATGGCCAGTGAGGCAAGACAAAAGAACATAAATGCAAAGGAAAGTTGCCACCCATTATATAGAGGAGATGCTGAGTCGCTGGTAGGCACAACAAAAGGACTTCTCCTTTTCACACTTTTGTTACATTCCATCATGGATTTCCCATTGTTTGGCAACTTAAATGCAGATTAAGCAGGAGTCTCTAAGAAGATAAATTAAACAGAGAAACAATGAAAGCCAGAAGGGCAGATGAGAAGAAACAGATCATTCTGAGAAGATAAAAGATTATAAAAGTATATTCTAATTAAAATAACAATGAGTTTCCCTTGAATACGTCTGATATGACTCCATTCTTTGAAAATATCACAAATAAAGTCCTTTACTTAAAGAAAAACATACATACAAGCACAGCGAGCCTGGCAGTGACACTGACATAACTTTATCCTGTGTTCTACTATTATAGACCAGGTCGCATCTCCATAAATGTGTGTCCTGAAATGCATGTTTCTGAGTAAAGTCATTTATTTTTCAAAACTAGCTTTGCAAATTTCTTCTTTCATTTTCTCCCACCTACTCATTTCTTTCACTGTTTTCAAATCTGGTGTGCTGGTTAATACAGAAATGTTATCTTTTCTCCTGGTCAGAGCTTTCCATCACTCCAATAGGAGATAAATCTCTAGCTACAAAGTTTTTTGGCCATTCACACCAAAACTGACAGATGTATCAACATTTTGTGTATCCCTATAGTGTCACACTTTTGTTTGCATTGGAACTCTCATCATTTTTATGCACTGAAATTCTTTAAAGCCTTTTTACTCAAGTTTGGTAAGAGCTATTTATTAATCTGGAGTCTCACACATGTGTCAAACCAGTTTTCTATTTCAGTGTAAAGAAGACCCCTTCACTAATAGCAGTAGCATTGAGTAGTTGACAGGCACATACAGAAGAGAAATAATATGTTTTATTTTTCAGAATAAAACATTTGTTGAGCTAGAGTACGAACACACACACACACACACACACACACACACACACACACACACACACACACACACACACACACACACACACACACACACACGTCATTGCATGAACAACAATTTAGATGATTGACCTGGCCTTGTAATAGAAGGTAAATTGGCCTTGCTGTGCTGATACTGTGAATGACTGAAAACAAGGAGAAACTAGAACTACTTTTCCAAGGTCTTCTTCTTCGGTAACATATCCTGGAGGTAAAATACCATTACATTTGGCTCTGTAGGTGGGATTACTTAGGAGGATGTCATCACGAGACGAAACAACACTGGCATTTTGTGGTTTTGAGCTCAGAATGTTAGCTCCCTTAATCAGTTAAGTGATTAATGAATTTAAAAAGTGAAATGAATATGTTGAAGTTAGATACTTGTATAGTGGGAACTTGCAATTTTCAGTTGCAGAAGGAATGGGACTTCTGGTCAGATGAATGCAGGGGCATAACTGCAAAATTAAATAGTGATAACACAGGAGTGAGTCTAATAAAAATAAGGAAATAGGAGCGTGTGTAAGCTACTGTGCTTGGTGGCCACTGCAGTATATGAGTTACAGTACCAACTAGCTCTGCAGATGGTGAGAAGATTCAAGAAATGTATGATTAGAGAAAATAAATTGTTTAGATAATTAAGGGAGGGGAAAATTAAATTGTAATGGGGACTGGAATTTGATAGTAGGATAAGTAAGAGGAGAAAAAATTGCAGGAAAGTATGAACTAATGAAAAGTAATGAAAGAGGAAGCCACCTTGTAGAATTTTGCCCTGAGCACAATTTAAATCATCACTAACACTTGCTTTAAGAAGAGTGTAAAAGGTTGTATACATGAAAGAGGCCTGGAGGTATTGGAAGGTTTTATGTTGATTATATGTGTGTATGACAGAAATTTCAGAATTAGATTTTATAATGTAAGACATTTCAAGGGGCCAATGTGGACTGACTGTAATTTGTGGTAATGAAATACATGTATTAAAACTGAAGAATTTACAAAAAGTAATAAATTAAGGAGATGGGACCTGGATGAGTGGAAAGAACCAGAAGCTACTGAGGATTTCAAAGGGAGCATTAGGTAATGATATGTTGTTATTGTAATGACCAGATCTTCCAGTGTCTAGCCCGCCAGTACTTACTCTTGGTCCTCATGTCATGTGCTTGAGTGCAGTAAACAACAATATTGACCAAGATGATGGCTAATGAGGTCTAGCTGGCTATGATGTAGTGAAGGCACATCTCCCCAGCCACTGTAGAGAGCTTGCAGTCCATTGGTTGAAGATGATGCATTCTGGTCTGAGATTCTGGAGGTGTCTTGTTTGCAGTAAGTAACAATCAATCTTTTCCTACATTGTTGATAAGCATGATTATTTATACCCATATAGCTGCTAACCTATTCCTACTGGAGAGGATGAAAAGGCCCCTTTCATATTGCTTTTCCTGTCAGCTTTTCCCAACTTCTTCTTCTGTGAGCTTGGTTTCCTATGTGTGGTTAATTTGCAACGTGTAGCTTACTAGTGTCTGAGTCACAAAATATTACCCAATATTGGTCACACTGCATTGGCTTTTCTGTGAGCTTGACCACTGACCTGTGTCACAAACTCCTCTCTGTGGGAATGTTTTGTCATAATGTTAACAATACTGCCCAGTTACTTATTTGATTAGGATATTGGTCAGGACTGCCTCTACTGATTGGCCATGGTAGGAATAAAAAATTTAAAAATTCACAGTTTGTGCACCCAACTTTTCTCGGGTACAGCACTCCTGGCCTCTTTCAGAACATTTACTCCAAATTTTCCAAGACCTGTTGATCATGAAACTATTCTTAAAGAAAAGGAAAAAAAAGAAAAAGACCTCTATACTAGACTGACAGCAACACCCAGCTCGACCAATGAGCTGTTCTACAAGGACTTCTCCCTTATCAACTACTAATGTGAGTTTACATTCAAAATGATGGCCTCCAGGACATTACTGCAGTACAGCCCTTAATCTATAGTAACTTTACTTTAATCAGATGGATCTGTCTG
The DNA here is from genome assembly GCF_023897955.1 of Schistocerca gregaria. Taxonomy (NCBI): domain Eukaryota; kingdom Metazoa; phylum Arthropoda; class Insecta; order Orthoptera; family Acrididae; genus Schistocerca; species Schistocerca gregaria. The sequence goes on from NC_064920.1 coordinate 103,683,277, forward strand.
TGTCTGAATTTATTACTGAAATCAAATATGCAAATACCCAGCAGAAACAGGCTACAACTTGTAGCTGAAATGCTTGTCAAAACGAACTTGTACTGAAGATGCTCTTGAAAATTTTCTTTAATTAAAAATTTCTTTAAAATTTACTTAACTGAAATTTTCTCCTTCTATGATTTGATAAATTTGTATAATGAAGGTTTAGTTCAGAGTTGAGGGTGGCATTATGCTAAGCTAAACTGAGGCTGCATAATAACCTTAGTGGCCTTTGTGGCCAATAAACTGTATTCCATCTCAACATCACGGCAGTTGTACCCATCATTGTGACTCACAAGCTGTATCATATGACTTCTTTGCATTTACAGTTTTCACAACTTCTCAGGTTTCCCTTTTTCATAGCAATCTGCCAACAGTTTCTGGTGAGAAGACATCCTGCCAATGCCTCCCATCCATCTGGAAGTAAGAATATGTAGATATGGTTTCCTTTTTGAAACGTCCCTCATTTGTTTACCCTAAGAAAATACTAATCTCACATGTCTGCATGTAAGTCCTCACCAGCCTGTCTCGACAGACAACATCCCTTGAGCACAGTTCTCCGAATCTGTTAACGACATAACCACATTAGCTTCCCTACCATCACAAATCAACAAATCTTCTGCATCCTCATTCGTATCCATTTCCCTACTACCCGTAGTTCACTGGATATGTCTGAATGTGTAACACTGAAATTTCAAACTAACCTGGGCTGTGGGTAAGTGAACTGTTATGTACAACTTTATTCTTACTCTTTTCCTGGCCATAAAATGCTAAATCACTTTCTATCACATGTGATCTATGTCTTAATTCTGCTGGGAACTGCTCTCCATTGGACACAATCTCAACATGAACCCCTGTACTGAAATCAAAACTGTACTGAGCCATCCCTTTACTGCACGATACATTGCTTCCTGCAGTATGGTCACCTCACTCCTTGTGTCACCCAGCTGGTCTGCCAATGCATGGAGCAATCTTGCAATGACCAACTTATTATCGAGTAATCTTAACTGTTCATGTATCTTCCACAGATCGTTATTCCTCATGTTCTTTGTATCACTGGTATACCGAGTTAGCTCCCATACTAACCTCTTACTGCTTAACACTCCTTGCTCTAAACTAGACTATCAAATTGCATGCTGTTTTGCAATGCATTTCATAGAACTTGCCACATGCTGGACTTAACCAAGTGCGTAATTTAATTTCCAAACATCTTCCCCATATGCTGTCCCCAACACCGTTTTTAGTAATTTACCTTCTGCATTTAACCTACCTCTTCCTCCAAACTATGGCCTTGGCACAATATCCACCAGCTGGGATAACTATTCTCTTAATTTATCATATGTAAATTTAAACTCATCGTATTCCCCTAGCATTTCTGAAAAAAAATTTCTTCCTTGAACCTCTTTACACAATTTTAAAAAAAATCATCCATCTCCAAATTTCTTTCCTTGCTTCCCATATCTCTACTGTTGATTTCAATGGCCATCGATGGCTTGTAAGCAATACAACCAAATGCTTAAATAAGACACAATCGATACTAATGGCTGAACGATTGGTAAGCATTCTGCTCCACTTTTGGTGAAGTATGACCAACCTAGGACGATTCCCATCATCCAGGATGTCCACACAAATTCACCATCTGAGGAAAGGAACCACCCATAATTTCCCTTCTTCTGAAACAAGTAATGACAAATAGAAACAAGTTAAAATTACAACAAAAACCTGACAATAATCCTACAATAATAAAAGAAATACACACATGGCATAGACATGAAATCTAAATCCACCCAAACAAAACAAGACACACAATGTTTGCATAGGCTAACAAAAATATCAGGAATAAATCTAACACCAGCATCACATTACAAAGAATAAGGCATATCTTGGCTCTTGTGCTGCATAGCTTCTATAGGTTAATTCCTTATGTTTACTACATCATTCCACGTGAGGCTGGTCACCGCTAATTCTAGTACCGCACTCACAATAGCGTTAAATGGTTCCACCTGACTGAGGTGCATGATAGATGTTTTGGCAGGAAATTTACCCCTATGTTAACTGGTGATATCGTCTCCACGACTTTATACAGTCCATGACATATGGTGAAGAACTGATTTGTCTTTCACTTTAGTGTATAGGGTTTAGTGACCAACACCCTTTGCCCTATGTGATTCTGTGGTAGTCTGCCCTTGCACCTCCTTAGATGATCTTAGCGTTCCACAGCCTTTTTGTTAATCTTTTGTACATTTTTCCATGCTTCTCATATTCTTCTCAGAAACTTATTCACTGATTCGCTGTTTTGGCGTTATTTAGGACTTAAAACGTCACAGAGGAATGACATCTTCGATCTGTACAGAACGTCAAATGGTGATATGCCTGTTGCTGTATGAACTTTTGTGTTGAATGCACAAACGAGATACGGAGAGCAGTGCACCAGATGTCAAGTAGATGCTTAACATTTTCGAAATGGTCTTATGAATATGATCTGTCCTACCGTTCATTTAGGGATAGAACAGCCTCATTCATAACTTCTGAGTACACAACACATGTCATAGCTGTTTCGTAAATTCCAAAATGAAATTTGTTCCCTGATCCTTGACAAAGCTATCAGACACTCCAATCTTCAATATGTAATTGTTAACTAATGTCTGTGCCACAGTAATGGCCTGATGGTCTGGAGTTGCTATAATTACTAGAAATTCTAAGAAATGATCGATAATCATAAGTATGTACCTATTTCCTGGAGGTGTTCTGTTATATGGTCCACAAATGTGTGGATGTCTCTGGTAACCTTCTAAAAGGGATTTTCTTCTCTCTGCATACATGGTACAAAGTCTCTGACATACTGCTCCATGTCACGCTTCCTATATATCCACCAAAACCGTTCCTCAAAACGTCTGTCTGTAGCTCACCTGTCACCACGACCTGATAACATATGATGCTGAGCCTTTTGCTACACTCCTTTTTGAAAAACTGCCAGGACAATGATATATGGACTCTGCACAACGAATCTTAATGCATGATAAAGTGCACGTGGGACTTAAAAGCCTGACAGTCTTCACTCGCTGCCTGTGCTTGTTGCCATTGCAACACTGCCTTGCCCAACACACTCAACTTACCTACTTCGCGACTTAGGGGGAAATGACAGGCTGACGGTGGAAAAAACTCTATTTTTTAAATATGGAATTCGAATATGTATATATTGAAGAATTATTCCCCAAAATATTATTCACAAACACCAAAAAGTGACGATTCTGTGAGAGGTTTAAGCTGATGGTTCACGGCACACTCGGCGTCAGAGAACCATTGCCCCAAGTCGTTATCGATGCGACCACTCTTATTCATACCGATCTGAGCAAGTCTGATCTTCTGGAGCGTTGTTTGGGCGCTTTCACTCAAAATGTGTACGAAATTTTAAATATCCTGATTTGGAGATACGCTCCAAAACTAACATCCAGCCGAAGCGAAATTGTCAACATTGCTTCAAATTTGGCTGTCTGTCTATTCATTGTAGACCGTACTGCATTGAAACATGTAGCGAGTGCCCTTCAAGTCAAAATAGTCATTGAAAAGCGTTATGAGACACCAGTGACTATGTGCTCAGCAGCAAAAGTGCTTCAAGGTCGAAAATAGCGGCGTATCAGGTCGAAGTAGCCAAAGCGGCCATCTACTAGCCGAAGCGATACTTATTATGGACCATGAATCTATGATACTCCGTAAGTTTCAAGCTCTGTCCCTTTTTTATATGATAAATGCTTGTCAAACTTTAAACGCGCGTTTCTCAAAACCATGTTTTTCGAAATGATTGTGGTCGCTCAAGCTACAATTTTCACCTAGTTTTAATGATTTTTGGTCTCTCTTGACTCTAAATGAATTTCCTTCAGTTCATTGTAGCCCATTTCTTCTTTATGTCCATACGGAGTATTTTTGAGCCAAAAGACAGGATTCCAAAAAATTGCCATGTTTTTCAAATATTTATAATTTAGCCAATTTTTTTTCCTTACAAACCTCTATGACGAACTCGAATTACATCCGTAAGGATCGAGGTGGTGTGTTAATTTCATGTTTTAGATAACCATAACCGTAGTTACAAAGATAACCATCGATCTACCTCAGAGCTGCTTTGAGAAAATCCCAACTGAACAGTTATGATAATATTTTTCAATAAAAATACGAACAAAAACTTTAGTGTATGCTTTATTCATTGCAGCAAACGCCATCTGCCTATTACATTCCACTACGAGGAAAAAAATCTTGGATTTAAGCCTTCACCCTGTCGTTCCCCCTTATGTGTTTCGTATTTGTGTGTTTTCTACCTGGCTTACGGACAACCTCGTAATCAAACTCAAGATCTGGACAGCCCAATGAGTTAGACGTCTGGATGAGACTTTTAGACCAAACAGTCATTTCAGTGATGCATGAACAGTCACAACTTTAAATTTTCTGCCATACAATTAACATGGGAAATATGTAATATCGTATATGACCGCTAACATTTCCTTTTCAGTTGTTGAGTAGTTACATTCCGTCTTATTTCACTCCTGCCCATCGATCACCAGACCCAAAATAAAACAACCGTATAATTTGAAGCGTCACAAGAGAGGATTAACTCTTTTTCAAAATCTGGAAAACCCATATAAAGTCGAAAATCAATTCCGCCTTAAATTTCTCTGACGCTAATTCTCACTCTTGTTTCCTGTGAAACTTTCCACACCTTTTCTGTAATCTGTTCGATGGTTCGGTTATTTTTGCGAAATCCTTCACGAATTTCCTGTAGTAGTTGCACATACTGGCAACTGATTGTGTCTGTTTGGTCGTCGGTGTTGCTGGAAATTTTCGAATGGCTTCTGTAAGATGAGGATCAATCTGCCCACTACACTCACCAATTGCATGTCCCACATGCTCAACTCGAGTTTGAGGAAAATGACATTTGACCATGCTCAGCGTCAAATGTGCTATGTCCTCTGAATATATTATTTTGCCCTCTAAGTGGTCCATACAGGGATTCGACTTTAACCATATTAGAAGACCAACTAAGAAAGCAGGCGCATTAATTAAACCAAATAGCATCCAATTATATTGATAATGTCTGTACGGTGTGGTAAACACTTCCTTTGGCCTATCCTGAAGTGTTACTCCTTACTGATGAAAATTAGTTCTAGGATCCATTTTAGTAAAGTATCGACACTGAGCCAAAGTATGCAAGGTTTCCGCAATATTAGGGGTAGGATAAGTATCTGCAATGGTCTGTGCATTCAGAAACCTATAATCACTACAAAACTTATATTTCTTCATTCTATACAGTGATTTCTTAGGATCAAATATTTGGCATTCCTGGAACTGCAGTAAGTTCGATGATCCCATGTCATAGTTGCTGTTCAATGAATGGCTGTGGTTGTCCCACTATTCGATAATGTTCCTCCATCGGTATATGGTGCTGAGTTACCATAGTTGCTGGTAACCTCTCACCTTCATAAAACACGTCCCTAATCTTAAATAATACCTTTTCCAAAACAGTGTGATGACTGCTCTTCAAGTGAATCAATTCCTTGCGTAACGCTGCTACGTCGATGGTTGGCTTATGGCCTCTGTCCAGACTCGCCCTTTTGAAGTTTTGTTACTATAATACTCCAGAGTGACTGTAACTATACCTTTTAACACGCGTGCCAAAGTTATCAATGCTACCTAGAAGCATATATTCTCGTTTACATTACTCACACTTGCTATTATTCTATGTGCAAGTGTGTGAACCATCCAATTCTCTATTACCTGACAGTGGCTTAACTATGTGCAAAGTCCCATAAGCCTAACTGGTACCAACTGAAACCCACAGTACCTTTCCAATACCTGCCAGTATTTTATTCAGCAGGTCAATTTTTGGCAAATTCGTCTGCAGTTTAGCTGGCATCACCTTGATGACAGGTGAGTTTTGCAACATGACTGTTTGCAATTGTGAAACACAGTTTCAGTGAACTGAACCAAGAGTTGCCAATGATCAATCCCTGCTCAATGTTTGTCGAGAAAATATAGTCCGAGAATCATTGAATATCCATCACCCACATAAGGCAGAACTTCTACACGCTCTGTAACCTTAGTTTCCCCAAAGGTAAACCCAAGTACTGTCGTACCCAACGGCTCAACACCTCTATCGCTATCCCCACATGGCTTATATCACAGAGGTCTCGCCAAGTACAGACTAATAATGCATTCATACACTTTAGGGTCTACAAGAAACCTCTGCCCCACGCCTCTCACTAAGCCAACGAGGCAACATTCTGCCTGTGCAGAAACGTGAGCAGTGTTATGGTCTAGTGGGGTGCTTTATGACGGTCTAAGCAATACTGTTTGAGGTTAACAGATGCTTCTCCAGATTATGTTTACCATTCTTCTTCTGCTGAAAATCATATGAATAACACGTTGTTTGATTACACTGTTTCTGCATGTGGCCTTTACGCCCACGCCTATAGTATTTGACCTCAGAAGGAAATAAACACTGATCGATATGCTACTTTGAGGCAAAATCTATTTCTTCCTATTGAGCTGTTTTTAAATCATCTGGGTTCTCAATGCGAACTCTTCATAATCAAATGTAAACAAAGTTAGACTCACCACACTGAAGTGGAATGAGCCAATACGGATGAACTGGCGGTATTTCAAGTACCACTGCTCATACGTAATTTACAAAGATACCCAGCCTTACTGCTCGCTACCAGACACAGTGTTTCGTTGTCAAGAATGACCCAAAAATCACTTCTCCCACCAGGCAGTAGCGTTTGGATCCTGGACGAACAGTTACCGATACAATTTGTGTCATGAAGTGTAACGATCAATTGCTGATAAAAGCTGTAATGACCTGCCCCATTCCAGGCCACCTACAAATCAGGATTGGCATTTTAAATGGTGGGAAAGAGGGCAAATACACGCCAGGGCGTACCATCAAACAGTGGTAGTATTAACAGGTGTACATTCGCCTTATATAGCACTCCGACCATCTCCATGGGCGCATTGTGTGCTTACAAGTACAGCTGATCACAGAATAAGTTGATGCAATCCACCAATGACGCCCATTATTCTGTGTCATGGGCTGCATCTGCTGTGATGCCAAGCAGCCAACCAACAGGTGACACTACGCATTCCACCAGCTGTGAAGAACAAGTATGGCCCACCCCGCTCTGGATGATGATGATGATGATGATGATGATGATGATGATGATGATGATTGGCTTGTCGGGCACTGAACTGCGCGGTTATCAACGCCCAAACAATTTCCCAGCCGTTGCTCAGTACAGACTCGCCCCTTTCATGAATGATGATGAAATGGTGAGGACAACACAAACACCCAGTCATCTCGAGGTAGATGACAATCTCTGACCCCCGCAGGTTTGGAGTTAGCGTATTTGTTTGAAGAACTTTGAAGCGTAATAAATTCCTGAGACTTTTCTTCAACCTCTAAAGACTGACAAGAATTGATCCATCTAACTTTTGAGACGGTAGTTTAGAAGGTCTGGGCGGGGAGATGAAAGAGGCGCACTCCAAAGCAATTGCTGGGGAACGAATTAAGAAACCAGAACTGGGTTTCCGAAATGAGACAGGCCGAGTAGCATCCATGACAAGGGAATCCTTTACAGATGAATTTGAATAGTTAAGTCAATCGAAAATAAGTAAATCTTATTTCAACATACCAAGCGCAGTTCCCTAGAAACTGAATAAGTGGTTATTTCTATCCGTTGCAGATGTACATGAGGAAATATTCTGTTAAGTGGAATTACGATTAAGAGAATGTTATGGTGGTAAAGGCAGGACAGATGAGATGTGTATAGAGAGCGAAACGAAGTCTTAAGAAAAAATGGGTGGAGGCTTAAAATAAAAAAAAAGCAGTATCGTGCTTCCTTTGAGATCAAAGTCAACTTCCTTGCGCGTCCGTTGTAATCGTATTTCTTGTGGTATAAATGACTCTGAGCACTATGGGACCTAACATCTGAAGTCATCAGTCCCCTAGAACTTAGAACTACTTAAACCTAACTAACCTAAGGACACCACACACATCCATGCCAGAGGCAGGATTCGAACCAGCGACCGTGGCGGTCGCGCGTTTCCAAACTAGAGCGCCTAGAACCGCTCGGCTACCCATGCCGACTCTGTTCTGGTATATATCACTATCGTGGAAGAGGAGGAAATTTGTTGGAAATTTTATGCAATATTTCCGATAAAATAACTTTTTCTGTAATAGTTTTAAAAAATGTGATGACTGTGCGAGTCTGACAGCTACGTGATGCTTGTTTCTGCCCCAGAATTAAGAACATGGGCAGTGCATGCAGGGCCGGACCCCTGCGTCGTCGGCCAGGCCTGCTTCCGGCCCATCGACTACGCTCAGCGGGTTGTCGGCCCCTGGCCCGCAGGCGCAGCTCCGAAGACTTCACGCATCGCGTTTTTGGATAGGTGCTTGTTACAAACGTTCTGTTTACAGGCTTAACGCTGTCAGGCGCCGCTAGGAACCATTGTCATCATAACAGGCAGCCTCGCAGCGATAGCGGCGGAGCTGCTGCCAGAGACTAGCTTGCCTCCACCGGTCACGTGTGCATCAAGAGGCCGTGGTTATTCCTCTGCCGCGGCGCGACCTCCAGCAGCCGGTTCGTCGCAGCTCCGCTCCAGTCTGCTCCCGCCGACATCCTATGGTGTCTCATCCGTGGGAGCTCCTACCGAGTCTGAACGACACCGAATGAATGCTAAGCCGCCAAGCAGCTACCACACATCTTTCGGTGGATTCACAAGGAGAACGCGGAAGTGCCATAAACTGAATTCCCAGTAACTTTGCCCTGTGGAAGAGGGATCAAAATAAGCGAACACACGTCTGGGCTTACCCGTAGATATTCTGCCTTTACTGAGAAAACGATGATCAATGTTTTTTGATTATTTATGCTCCTTTTAGCGAGTAACTAGTACGATCGAAGCGTTGGCATATTGGCCGGCTTCGCAGCTTCACCCTTTTGCGGCCCGTGTCGAAACCCGATCCTCTGTTTTGTAGCCTTTAAATCGGCCGCGGTCCGGTAGTATACGTCGGACCCGGGTGTCGCCACTGTCAGTGATTGCAGACCGAGCGCCACCACACGGCAGGTCTAGTCTAGAGACACTCCCTAGCACTCCCCCCAGTTGTACAGCCGACTTTGCTAGCATTGGTTGAATCTAACAAGGCGCCATATTCAGTAATTAGAATTAATTCTCAACAGATAATATTGTGAATCATGTACATTCAAGAGCGACGTTCATCATTAATGGATTGAAGTTAAGTATCAAACTAATTACGTCCGCTTTCTGAAATCTCATTACTTATCATGTTCCAGACCTCACGTCAGTATAGTTCTTCCCTCCTCACGCCAGCCTGCGTGAGCTAAAACGCGTGCATTTCGGCCTCCACTAGTAACACTGTGTTGGCTCTTCTGCTGACACTACAACTACTACACGAATAATTTCCATTGCATACTGAAATTACGTCGTCCTCGTCCGCGTACAGACTGTGTGCCTGGTGAATGTATTTAAGAAATAAATGGATGGAAAAATTATTTGAAATTGTTTTTGGTGAAATTTCCATAATGTATCTTGATTCATAATCGATTGCAATTGCGAAATTTTTGCGAGCGCGTGAAATCTAGAGCAACGTTAACGATGTTGCCCTCCCGAGCAAGATTTATACGAAGAAACGTAGCTGTGACAAACGTGCCTTCGCGGGATGCTCGCCTTGTTCCGAATCTCCATGTTTCGATCGGGTCTGTAATCTGTCTCATTTAGAGGAATGCACCGAATCTTCCTGAAGAAAAAACATGAGAATAGAACACAATAATGAAAGATATGACAGTTCATAAAACCCTGAAAATTTCTTACACATATGTGATAAATGCATGACACTTCTCGTTAAACCCAGTTGTTATTTGACAATTAATGCAACTTCCTTGTAGGCCCTAACTTGATTAACATTCATGTAGTAACATTTTATAAACATTGGTCGACAAAACTTAAAAATCACATAAATAAACCCATTAACTGGATTTCGAACACGGGACGCACAAGTGGGAGGCCGCCATGCTAGGCACTGCGTCACCAGTGGGGCTGAACTTATCGCGCGCAGACAGGCCCCTAATTTGCGTCGAAAAATTTTTTCTCAGGAACGGTGGAGTGTCTATGGATAAGCCGAGACATGTGCTCGTATTTGTGTGTGTGTGTGTGTGTGTGTGTGTGTGTGTGTGTGTGTGTGTGTTCTTCCACTGAGAGAAGTTTCTGGAAAGTCGGGCTATGGAACTTTGCGAGTTCTCGTCAAAGCTGCTGTGTATAGTGCTGCGACGATTATTGGACCGACGTATCTTTGGATTCTGATTCCTACTTACCGCTTATCAAGGAAGATTATTGCCGTTACCATTGTCTTATGTGGGATTAACGCTTCTGTCTTAATTCTGCAATAAACATATTATCCAGCTATGAGTGGAATAATCAATCATAATATCGCTGTCCACTGTCATCGTACCGGAACACGCATTTTCAACTTCATTGTTCGTTACGAAAGGCATCTCCAAAGCTACGCAGGGCTAGATCGCTGTTCCTGACTTTATATCACCTCCGGCTGCCTCTTGCCTGTAATCTTATTCTGTGCCGTCTTATATCAGATTCAGTAAGACGAGTTAACTGTCCAGTATTCACTTATAGTCTGTGCTATAGTATGATCGGTTTCAGGGAGCCGATACAGTGAAGGTTCTCAGTGTTGTAGGTAATCAGTTGTCAGCATCATGCTATTGTTCATGTGGTACGATATCGAGAAGTGTTTTTGTCAAACAAAGCAAATTATTTTTCATTTAATTTTGGGCGGAAAAAGATATGTGCACACGAGAAGGGCTTTGATCCAGAGTGCCTGGTGCATATGTCTTATCGGCTCCCCTTCCTCCTGTAATGAAGACTCACAGCGACAAGCAGAAAATAAATGAAACACTTGTCGTTGCTATTTCAGATATATATTTAAAAAAAATTAATATATTTTGTGGAAAAATGGGACACGGGCAGTCTTTGCCAGGGATTGAAAATGAATCATTAAAATCTGTAGGCATGTGTTACTCGATCACAATATTATTGTTACGTCTGGGAGTGAGAGCGCTCTTGTTGGCTTGTCATGACTTTTTATCGTGACGTTGATGACGATGTATTTAAAGGGACTAGGCTACTGGGTCATCAGTCCCTTAGTTTCGCGAGAGAAAAACTTCGAAAGGTAAAAACCGATAGTAGAGGGGAATTCGCTGTCCCAAATATACAGGGTGAGTCACCTAACATTACCGCTGGATATATTTCGTAAACCACATCAAATACTGACGATTCGATTCCACAGACCGAACGTGAGGAGAGGGGCTAGTGTAATTGGTTACTGCAAACCATAAAAAATTGCACGGAAGTATGTTTCTTTAACACAATCCTACGTTTTTTAAAAAAGGAACCCCTTTAGTTTTGTTAGCACATCTGAACATATAAGCAAATACGTAATCAGTGCCGTTTGTTGCATTGTAAAATGTTAATTACATCCAGAGATGTTGTAACCTAAAGTTAACGCTTGAGTGCCACTCTTCCGCTGTTCGATCGTGTGTATCAGAGAGCACCGAATTACGTATGGATCCAAAGGGAACGGTGATGGACCTTAGGTACAGAGGAGACTGGAACAGCACATTACGTCCACATGCTAACACATTTTTATTCGTCTTTTTCACTGACGCACTTGTACATTACCATGAGGGGTGAGGTATACTTTCGACAGGCGTTTCATAGGACGTGGAGGACGCATAAATTAGCCAGCCCGTTCTCCTGATCTTACACCTCTGGACGTCTTTCTGTGTGGTACGTTAAAGGAGAATGTGTACCGTGATGTGCCTACAACGCCAGAGGATATGAAACAACGTATTGTGGCAGGCTGCGGCGACATTACACCAGACGTACTGCGGCGTGTACGACATTCATTACGCCAGAGATTGCAATTGTGTGCAGCAAATGATGGCCACCACATTGAACATCTATTGGCCTGACATGTCGGGACACACTCTATTCCACTCCGTAATTGAAAACGGAAACCACGTGTGTACGTGTACCTCAGCCCTCATGGTAATGTACATTAACGTCAGTGAAAAAGACCAATAAAAAGGTGTTAGCATGTGGACGTAATGTGCTGTTCCAGCCTCCTCTGTACCTAAGGTCCATCACCGTTCCCTTTGGATCCCTACGTACTTCGGTGCTCTCCGATACACACGATCGAACAGCGGAGGAGTGGTACTCAAGCGTCAACTTTAGGTTATAATATCTCCGGATGTTATTAACATTTTACAATGCAACAAACGGCACTGATTACGTATTTGTTTATATGTTCAGATGTGCTTACAAAACTAACGGCGTTCCATTTAAAAAAGAAAACGTCGGTTTGTGTTGAAAAACATACATCCGAGCATTTTTTACGGTTTGTATTAAACAACTACACTAGCCCCTCTTCTCACGTTCGGTCTCTGGAATCGATTCGTCAGTATTTGATGTGGCTTACGAAATATATCCAGCGGTAACGTGAGGTGACTCACCCTGTATAAGTAAGTCGTAGTGTTAAAGAAAGAAGGCGTGACAGTAGTTGTAACACGATAGGGAGAAGAAGACTGAGGTGACTCAGGCAGTATCTAGCACAAGAGGGAATGAAGGCAAAACAAGGTAAGGGGAGAAGGAAGGAACCAGCGGTCGGATGGGCGGTACCACGGAGAGACTCTCCTCCCCACAACCACCACTAACACAAATTGGAGGTGTATTATACAGGGTGAGTCACTAATTAATGCCACCGGTATTAATTCCGAAAGTATGATAGCAGCTGAAAAGTTTGTGGGACAAGAGTTGCATGGGACAACTGGGGCCATAATATGACGTTCGGTTTTTGTTGCTGGGTGGAGTCGCTTCAGATATATGAAGTTACCTTTTTTTAAAAAAAATGGGATGCTATAGCTTGGTACGTATTTTCTGATCGCAGCTACCGAGACGAATCCAGTGATGTGTAACAGTAAGGCCTTTGAAGGTCAACAAAGGTGACAAAAGTGGCATGAACGTCCATTTACAGAAGGTGTTCGAAGTAATGGCCACTGGTATCAAAGCAGTGCTGCAGTCTTCTTATCATGGATTGAGTGGTGTTCCTTATTACTTCGGCACTTATCGAAGCACATTCTCTGACAATTTTATCTCGCTTATCTTCAGCTGTAGTAGGAAGGTCTTTGTAAACAATTTCTTCCGAATCCTCACAAGAAAAAATTCAGAGGTGTGAAGTCTCGTGAACGAGCCGGAAACGATACATCATCTCTACGTCCAATCCAACGATTTGGGAATTGTCTCTGCAACTGATTTCTAGCCATCAGCGAAAAATGTGCGCGACTCCCATCTTTTTGATACCACATTCCGTTCCTTGTTCCTGAACGTACTTCAATAACCGACCTAATGGTTCTTGCAGGAATGTGGTGTACTTCCTACCACTGAGATTTGCTTCGATGAAATAGGGGGCTATAATTCTGTCCTCCTCAATCCCACACCGTACATACACCAAAACGTGGTGTTTGGTGTACAACTTGCTGCAGCCAACATCGATTTTTAGTTGTCCAATAAAGCATGTTATGCAAATTAACATTTCCATGGTTCGTGAATATACTTTCGTCACGAAATAAAATCAAATTGATAATAAGCGTAATGGCAATGAAGACTGAGGCATCAAAGACCGACCATTTATGTTGTTTAATTTTTCCCCTTTTCTAACCGTGGTAGGGGCCAGCATATGCAAGTTTTTTTCTTATTTCCAGAAAAACTTCTGTAACAAAATCGAAAGAAAATCTTTACACATCAAGTCCTCTTGGTAGGTAGACTCAGAAAGTTGTGTTAATGGTCATAGATCTCGGCTTTCTGACTGCCAAGGTGCTTCACAATACAAGAGTCTCTGAAGAAGTTCGAATCGATCGTCAATAATACGAATTTCAATATTGTTCTTCACTTAAGACTAACATGCCAGGGTGATAAGTATGAAGGACATGAACCTCTTGATTACTATAGGGCGTCTGTGCTAAATTTACACACTAGCAATTTGGAACACTCTGAAGACACATTGCTAACAGCTGCTCTGGCAATTTACTTTTTCTCTGGGTAGCTTCAAATATGGGCAATTTTGTCACCTTAAATGGAACTGAATACACTCCTAGAAATTGAAATAAGAACACCGTGAATTCATTGTCCCAGGAAGGGGAAACTTTATTGACACATTCCTGGGGTCAGATACATCACATGATCACACTGACAGAACCACAGGCACATAGACACAGGCAACAGAGCATGCACAATGTCGGCACTAGTACAGTGTATATCCACCTTTCACAGCAATGCAGGCTGCTATTCTCCCATGGAGACGATCGTGGAGATGCTGGATGTAGTCCTGTGGAACGGCTTGCCATGCCATTTCCACCTGGCGCCTCAGTTGGACCAGCGTTCGTGCTGGGCGTGCAGACCGCGTGAGACGACGCTTCATCCAGTCCCAAACATGCTCAATGGGGGACAGATCCGGAGATCTTGCTGGCCAGGGTAGTTGACTTACACCTTCTAGAGCACGTTGGGTGACACGGGATACATGCGGACGTGCATTGTCCTGTTGGAACAGCAAGTTCCCTTGCCGGTCTAGGAATGTTAGAACGATGGGTTCGATTACGGTTTGGATGTACCGTGCACTATTCAGTGTCCCCTCGACGATCACCCGAGGTGTACGGCCAGTGTAGGAGATCGCTCTCCACACCATGATGCCGGGTGTTGTCCTTGTGTGCCTCGGTCATATGCAGTCCTGATTGTGGCGCTCACCTGCACGGCGCCAAACACGCATACGACCATCATTGGCACCAAGGCAGAAGCGACTCTCATCGCTGAAGACGACACGTCTCCATTCGTCCCTCCATTCACGCCTGTCGCGACACCACTGGAGGCGGGCTGCACGATGTTGGGGCGTGAGCGTAAGACGACCTAACGGTGTGCGGGACCGTAGCCCAGCCTCATGGAGACGGTTGCGAATGGTCCTCGCCGATACCCCAGGAGCAACAGTGTCCCTAATTTGCTGGGAAGTGGCGGTGCGGTCCCCTACGGCACTGCATAGGATCCTACGGTCTTGGCGTGCATCCATGCGTCGCTGCGGTCCGGTCCCAGGTCGACGGGCACGTGCACCTTCCGCCGACCACTGGCGACAACATCGATGTACTGTGGAGACCTCACGCCCCACGTGTTGAGCAATTCGGCGGTACGTCCACCCGGCCTTCCGCATGCCCACTATACGCCCTCGCTCAAAGTCCGTCAACTGCACATAAGGTTCACGTCCACGCTGTCGCGGCATGCTACCAGTGTTAAAGACTGCGATGGAGCTCCGTATGCCACGGCAAACTGGCTGACACTGACGGCGGCGGTGCACAAATGCTGCGCAGCTATCTCCATTCGACGGCCAACACCGCGGTTCCTGGTGTGTCCGCTGTGCCGTGCGTGTGATCATTGCTTGTACAGCCCTCTCGCAGTGTCCGGAGCAAGTTGGTGGGTCTGACACACCGGTGTCAATGTGTTCTTTTTTCCATTTCCAGGAGTGTATTTTAAATGTCACTTTTGAACGGCGTTCACTTCTCCATTAATTAATCCGTGGACCTTAAAACAAGCAGTTCGCCTGAGTAGGTATAGAGTAGGTTCTGAAAGGTATTGACACAATGTTTCGCATCCATTTACGGTAGAGAATCAAAGAAAGAAACCAAACACATTACATTGCATTTACTCTGTGTGACTTAACTAAATCATATGAATCCATGACAAAAATAAATTATTTGAAGAATCTCCTGTGAAAGAAAAAGAACAGGATGTGACGCTTTAATTATAGTGCACTGGATCAGAAACAATGAAATTAATTCTGTGAAACATTTATGTACTGCATACTAGTGGAATAAAATACTCAAATAAAAACGATTTTGTGCCTCCGTTGCTGTCGAGTGTGAAATACAAATAGTGGACAGCTTTTATAGGTCACCACTCAACAACATTAAAGCATGTTACACCATCGAGAGTGAGGAGTGGAGCAGGCGTTGTCAGTAGAAGGCGAGTCAGTGCAAAGCTTTAGCGCCTGCTGGTAGGCAGTAAACGGGTCCTAGAGAACTCAGACGCATGCGGTTTTCAGAGGCAGATGATCGGCCAAGAAATCTCTCACTAAAATATTATTGAACCAAACTGTTATTACCAATGGGACAGAAAGCGAAATATATTTTAGATTCGCCTGAATTACACTGACAGCTTCAGCACCGAGAGGAAAGGGGCCATAAAATTTGACGGCATGTGCTTTCGGTTGCCAGACGTCGTCTTAGCTAGTCTCACGTTTTACCCCAGGACTACAGTCGTAGTCAAGAGTGACGTACTCTGACCGCAGTCAAGATTTCCTCCGGCAAGTACTGCAGTCTACAATGTTGCCAGAGCGGGCATATTGCCAGACATAGAATTCTGAGGGGAGCACGACTATTGTCCACCTTAAGTGAACGACTCGGCTGTTAATTTTTTTGTCTAAGACTGCATCTACAACACATGTTGCACGCTGAAGACCCAGAAGAATTAAAAACAAAGTTAGTTTATGAGAGCAACGTTAACTACAGCGTTTTCATAGTATTGTATACATGTGTGTAAACGCCTTCGAATGCCCACTCAAGGAAGACAGGAATACACAGTCTACCTTCGATATCATAAATGTGCCTCAGTTTGTGGATGAACTCAGACTAAGGTTTATAATCATTCTGAATATTAAGCACTACTGTACCCATTGGTGCTAAACTCGTTTTCAACCAATGATTCCCACAGCTACAAGAACACTAGTTGTGATATCTCCTAGACAAAATACTTAAGCAGTGCTATCAGACGAAAATATCAACCTGACAAACTGTTTTACAACCTTTGTACCTGGATAAAGAGCTTCTCCTATTTGAGATATCTGTGAACGTTGCTGCATAAGACGATTTAAGAAGAAACTAAAGTCCTTCAGCTACGACATATGGAAGAACTGACAGCGACGTATATCGACAGCAGTAAAATTCCTTGGCTTTTGGGTTGGCAGTATTCGAGAGCCATTTCTAGGCGCAATTAAATGATGAATGGCAGCGCGTTTTTGTTATCAAATAACGTCTTCACCAATCACTTTAATTTAAATGTAATCTACGAGTAATTGCTGATGTTTGATATTAACATGAAAAGGATTCCGTAGACAGGGAAAGAACCTGTTCTTGGGAAACTACTTCTATAATGACCAAAATGCATTAAATGATCTTCAAGCACATGTGTTACAGCAGAGGTATGAAGAAAAAGATAGTAACAATGACGGTAATAGTCGAATTATGCGGTAACTTCACACTTCACACTGGATTTTCTCAAACTAAGAAATTTGCTGAATTAGTGAACATTTCAAAATGGCTGCACATCGAGGCTATGATGCCTGGAAGATTCTTTACATCCTGCTAACATGAAAATAGCATAATCTCCGCGTCAGACGCTTGCTTCTACTTAACCCTTTAATAGACTCACATTTTTTCCACCGTCACTAATTTTGTAAGCTAAGCATATCAACCGTTACAGCACACTCCTGGGGCTGGGAAATGTGGCAACTATGGTCTGGCGGAACTAACTGTCACAGGTGCGATGCGTGGGTTCAGGCATTTACTTTTAAGAGGCACAGACAGATTTACCTCTGGTAACCTCAAGAGAAAGACGTTCTAATCCAGAATCCGCATTAAACACCACGTTGCTTCATTACCAAATGTGCAGAGCCGGCTTACGTTGGGAAATGGCATAGGTGGAAGTCATGGTAAACAAATACTGTCGCCAATAAACTTACTTACATTCGAAAATTATATTTTATTTGATGAACCGATAGCCATTTGAAGGAAAAGGGCTCTTATTTTACTTGTACTTGATTGAACTACAGACGTTGAAAAATTTGGTGCTGGACTGTGATCTGTTTGGATGATTTGTATCTCTCGAAACAGTATAGTTCAATAATTTCGTTCCTTTTCCCAAGATTGCAATATTCTCTAGTTCTCCTACAAAGGTGAGTATGTGGCTCCGAATCCTGATCCAATACAAAAATATTCATAATTTGATTTCAAGCCCTATCACGTGCACACCGGCCTGCTAGTGAAAATTAACGTACATTTTTAATGTCTGTCCATGTGTTGCCAACAATCGCAATAGGTGTCGTTATTTCTGGTCAAACACGCACACATCTTAACGTTGGTGAGTGAGCAATTGATACTTAAGCTATATTCATGGATGATGAAGAACTGTAGGTATGGGGTTCGATTGTCGCTCAGGCACAAAAATTTGTATCCTTATTTTAGATTCAATCAACTAGCAGCTGGTAAGAAAAATCGATACGTAACATTTGATTTTACTTAGTTAACAATCCGATTACGTGTTGGGTTCGTATCTCCATCACAGAACTTCACATCATGCGCTTCGTCTTTAAATGCATGCACGCTTTGTTACTACTGAATGGAGGTATTTCAGACATCTATGGTGGTTAGTTAACAGGGGCGAAAACCACTACAACCACAAAAGGGAGCCAGTGTGTCAGAATTCTCATCCAGTGTGGCGCAACGGTGTTACGATAGAAAAATGAGACACACAAGAAGATTTGGTGGTCTGTTGGATTGATGGTCAGGGTTCGATTCCAACATCTGCCGATGATTTTTGATACGGAGTGAGATTCTGTTCTCTTCTGGCTACGCCAAGTGAGGAAGATATAATGTAATTGTGGTCTGAAATTCACATTAAACATGATATTCCATCTCTACCAAGTATACGTTAGGTTGAACCACAATAAAGTCAAGAGTGGCGACATGTATAAACTCACCAGTCACCTTTCTTATACTAGTTATTTATTTCTAGTTACCAAACAAAAGCTATGTAGGGTCACAGGACACTTATTCTATCTCGTATTTGAGCTTCTGTATGTCGATAAAATTGGTTCTGAACTAGGATGCAACTCAGACCGCCTTTAACGTGGAATTTGTTTCCTTCGTTACAATACCGCTCGACTACAATTTTTTGTTTGTTCAAAACTGCAGATTCCTCAACATCTGCGCGTGAATGGGTAGGAATCCTGGCCTGGCACTGAAGTTTTATCAAGCTCTAGCATGAGAACACCTATCTTCTGCTGGATAATGATTTGGATTTTTAAGTTACTTTCGTTCGTTGTAAATACTAACGATATCTGACGTTTTTGACACCCAGTGAGACAAAGAACTATTTGCGAGATAACTGTAAGTTCAATGAAGTTATTCCGAGCTGCTGGTGGAGAAAATTTCGGTAGGTGACCTCTGTGTGTAGTCAACAACGATATGTGTGGGGTTAGATTCCTAGTCAGCACTGAACTCTTCACCATATTTCTAGTACAAACATGTTCACATGTCGCTGCTGGTGTAACAAACCTGTATTTAATGTTCGTTTTCTCTGGAATATAAGAGCGATAGGGCCGGGTTGCAGTGCTAGGAAGGAAAATATTAGTGTTCTGTCCCGTCATTTAAGTTAAAATATCTAGCTACTGACGAGAAAATCCGATATCTCAGAGTATATTGTTCTTTGATAACAAATCGATTAAGTTCTGGGTTCGAATCCCTGTCCAACACAATGCTTTACTTCACAGCATTTCAAATAAGTTACTTGTGAAGAAGCAATATAACATCTTCCGTAGTTCATTAACAGGAAGAATAGGTGCTGGGTAGGAATTCGCGTTCGTTATAAATGTTTACGTTATCTAAATTAAAGTTGATATTTGCTACCTCATACTGTCTAAATTCGAGGTATATCACTCTGTATGCCAAGTTAGGAATGACAGTTTCCGTCAGTCACGAAATCTTTGCTTTGACTGCATGACCTGGGTATGAATACATATGCAGAACGAGACGGTTCGTCGTGTCATTTGAAGTTCATCTATATATTCTCAACTAGCTGCTTGTGAATAACATAAATTTTTAATTTCATTTTGTTTTAAATAATAAGTACGGTATGTTACTTTGAAGAGGAAATCATGAATATTGCGAACTTTCTATGGGTATTACCTATATGGCGTAATAATGAGTGTGTTAACATTTCAGGTATGTCATTTATTGTAATAAATGTGAGCTTGCAAGCCTTAAGGACAGTTGCATGCGAATCAGGCGAAATACAATTCAGGTCGCTCGGATACTTTTGAGCACGACTGTACATTAACTAGCGTTTGGCTTACTTGAAAAAAGAATGAAAGACCTGATTCAACCTGTGCATGGAAAGATGTAGTATGTACTCATGCAACTCAGCAGATGTGGGGATGTATCTATTATTACAAGTGAAATTCATCTCAATATGAACTGACCTTTTTATTTATGAGATATATTCATGTGATGAAAGAATGTTAGCATACAATTAAACTTAATCGCTGGTGCCTGCTTCACCGTACAAGATTAATAGAATTAACATGAAATATCTTACCTTATAGCTTGTGGGCAATAAATAGTTGGCAAACTGAGCGTACTTTACAGGTACATGCACGCATTTCGACATTCACAGTAGGACAACACAGAGAGCGGAAAAGAACGACAGGAATAGAAACCTACACCATAAACACTCACAGCAGGGGAAGAGGACATGCTCTCACGGCCAGACGCATCAATAATGCAGCCTTTAAAATTCACAAATTAAAATTAAATATTGAGGCACAGCGTCAGAGAGAATTGCGATTAGTATAGCGAGTCAACTGGACAGCCGTGCAGGGTTCAGCCGAAAGGACGACAGAGAAACCACGCGGCTGCACAGGTTGGCGCGCAGACAGATGCGAGGAACTCCAATTACAAAAACGTTATCGGTACCGACAAGGAATCCGAAGCTTAAGGAAACACGGGATACAGAAATATATCGCGGGCTCAAGCAATCACTAGCCACAACCGTTGCAGGGTTACTGGAAACATTTAAAAAAGGAATGGAAATAAAATTACAATTGATTAGAACATATTCATATAAAAATTAATGTATTCGCTAATGTAAGTAAAGTCTAATGGCAGACACAGAAACAGAAAAAAGTCGCTGAAAGCTCATCCACTTACAAAGCACGAGGCCCACGCTGCACGATGGAACTCATCAAAATCGTAAAACCGGTGCAAGATTCTTTCACGCAGAAGCGTAACGGCGAAAGGTAAGTAAAAGAGAACAGAACTAGGTAGTTTATAAGCGAACACGTGGAACTCTCAGGCGAAGACATTCATATGAAGTAAACAGAAAATTACGGAATAAAAGATACAATCAAAGAAAGCAAGAATTTGTAACGTAAGAAACACATGCACATACACTTTCACAGTAGTCAACAGGAGTACTAGACCAGAGCAAGCATCTCTTATCCATCACGCTTCCAAATTCTAAGATGTGGCTCAAAAAGGCAAACCCCCTACAGACACCGAATGGTAAAAAGAAATCCAAGGGCTCCTTATTGTAAAGCACTTACGCAACATGGTCA
The DNA here is from genome assembly GCF_023897955.1 of Schistocerca gregaria. Classification (NCBI taxonomy): domain Eukaryota; kingdom Metazoa; phylum Arthropoda; class Insecta; order Orthoptera; family Acrididae; genus Schistocerca; species Schistocerca gregaria. Next base: position 103,704,869 of record NC_064920.1, read on the forward strand.
AAAAGAATAAAGTTGCACAAGAAACAGATTAAAACTTTATCTGGGCTTTAACGTGCACACCCAAGTTACTAGAGACGAGTTGTTACCGTCTTCACATTCTGAGGCCCAGCTGGAACATAACGTTTTCAGACTCCACTCCTGTAGAGTGTACTGAAGTAGCGGAAGCAGAGACCGCTTACTGTACATAACCAACTGACCAGAGGAACACAGCCCTCCTTGCCTCACCCTAAGGCTATCCATTACTTGGCTAAACTGCCCTACCAGCCGTCGGAAATGAGACCTAAGCCAAACCCCTTAGTAGCACAATACAGACACATTCACATTCACCCACTCTGCCATTCAAAGAGTGGAAGGAGTAGGAAAGAAACATAGTAAAGCAACATCAAAACATGAATCAGGCGTGGCTAGTAAAGCAAAGCAGCGATTTTTAATAACCTACATATACCTGTGTGTAAAAAGGTAGTTGCTAAGCAGACATTACCGCATTAATTGTGGCTGACAAAAGAGCACCCAGCTGCTCACTCTCCCTACATCATTTATGTCTGCAAGGTAAGTGTGAGATCCCGAAGACTTGAGAACTGCGTAAATTTGAATAAAATATTATGAAAGGGCTTATATAGAAACCTTTTATCACGATACCTGTCTGGGGAAAAAAACTGTGCAGCGAGTGTTCTTACCCACCCGAGCAGGCTTTTAAATGTGCCAGCCATACAAAAATTTCCTAAAATTGTGTGCAAACATTAAAATTCAAATATATGAATTAAACACCACGCAAATAGCACTGTAAAATAAAAACTTATCTAATGGTAATTATGTATTAATTTGTGAACACTGTCGCACAAACTTAAATTATAAATTTCAATGTCAAGTTAGTCACCAAAGCTGTTGAATATTTACAATGTGTGCAACTAACAATAAAGGAGCAATAATGCCACAGCAATAGATCTAGCTAAAGAAAATAAATTTAAATAACGCCCGATGAAGGTAATGTATTAAGAACGTCATCAAATATGAATTTAAGGAAACGGACATCAATTAACAATTTATCAAGTGATTTTAACTGTGGAACGTCGTGTTAAAATATTTTACATCGACTACTCCCCATAATGAGTTAAAAAATGAAAGCAAGATCACAAAAGCAGAGCAAGAAAAAAATGATATGAAGAACAGCTATGAAATTTATAATGACAAACTGGGAACAAGTGGGTCATCACTGACAAATAAGCGAAGAAAAAGTAAGTAATGAAGGAGTTTCAGTTTTGCTTTAGAAGACTTACTTTTCGGATACGTTGCACATTACCACTGATCACTGGCACAACACTGTATTTAGAAGACCCACAATGACTCAGTAGCATCACAGGATTGAAGGGGGCAGCTGTAAGCAGTGGCCATCTGTCCATTCGCGAAACGCAGCCTTCCTGCCTCTGATGTTGCAACAAATCATCTCTAAACGAAACGTGTGTGCCTCTTCATACCTAGACAGCCATGCCATGCTGATGTTTGCCGAAGGGTATCACTGTGTCGTTGACTGTTTCTAATGGCGTGGCACACTGAAAACTGCCTCCGAGTTCCTTGAGAAGTGAGGCACTTCGAAGGGCTTCTGTACGCCTACTTTGGATAGCAGGGAATCTTGCCACACACACCTCCTGTCTGGTGTTGGCAATGTTTCCATGGTGTGACACCGTAACCTTCATGTGCGAGTTCCTGCACAAGGGAGACGCGTATAGGATCTTCTTTGCGACGCCCCTAAGCAAGCAGTGAAACTTTCCGCGTATCCAGAATGGTTACGCAGCTGTCACGTATCAGCAGAGTGGGCGAGTTGACTCTCCCCTCTGACTACACATAAACACATGAAACACACAACATATTGACGAAAACTACTTCATCATAATTAGAAAGGACAAAACTAAACATGAACACGATTGGCCAGATTACACCAACAGCGCCATCACTACACTTTTTCTTACCATACTCGATCAGATGTCCGGGTTGTGTCCACCATCTGTAGCTACTCATGATATTCGTGGCGGCAAGAGCGGTTACAGACCTGTAACTGAAACTTAGTCTCTCCTGAAACAAGTGTTGAAAACGAAGACCAAATCGCAAAGGCAACATACATACAAAATCAATGTTATCCTGAGATAAAGCAGAACATTGTTGTTGTCGTTGTGATCTTTAGTCCTGAGAATGGTTTGCTGCAGCTCTCCTTGCTACTCTATCCTGTGCAAGCTTCTTCATCTCCCAGTACCTATGGCAACCTACATCCTTCTGAATCTGCTTAGTGTATTCATCTCTTGGTCTCCCTATACGATTTTTACCCTCCACGCTGCCTTCCAATACTTAATTGGTGTTCCCTTGATGCCTCAGAACATGTCCTACCAACCGATTCCTTCTTCTAGTCAAGTTGGTGCGACTGCTACGGTCGCAGGTTCGAATCCTGCCTCGGGCATGGATGTGTGTGATGTCCTTAGGTTAGTTAGGTTTAAGTAGTTCTAAGTTCTAGGGGACTGATGACCACAGAAGTTGAGTCCCATAGTGCTCAGAGCCATTTTTTTTTTCTAGTCAAGTTGTGCCACAAACTTCTCTTCTCCCCAATCCTATTCAATAGCTCCTCATTAGTTATGTGATCTACCCATCTAATCTTCAGCATTCTTCTGTAGCACCACATTTAGAAAGCTTCTATTCTCTTCTTGTCCAAACTATTTATGTCCATGTTTCACTTCCATACATGGCTACACTCCATACAAATACTTTCAGAAATGACTTCCTGACATTTAAATCTATACTCGATGTTAACAAATTTGTCTTCTTCAGAAAAGATTTCCTTGCCATTGCCAGTCTACGTTTTATATCCTCTACTTCGACCATCATTAGTTATTTTGCTCCCCAAATAGCAAAACTCCTTTACTACTTTGAGTGTCTCATTTCCTAATTAATTCCCTCAGCACCACCCGACTTAATTCGACTACATTCCATTATCCTCGTTTTGCTTTTGTTGATATTCATCTTATATCCTCCTTTCAAAACGCAATCCATTCCATTCAACTGCTCTTCCAAGTCCTTTGCTGTCTCTGACAGAATTAGAATGTCATCGGCGAACCTCAAAGTTTTTATTTCTTCTCCTTGGATTTTAATACCTACTCCGAATTTTTCCTTTGTTTCCTTTACTGCTCGCTCAATATACAGATTGAATAACATCGTGGAGAGGCAACAACCCCGCCTAACTCCCTTCCCGACCACTGCTTCCCTTTCATGCCCCTCGACTCTTATCACTGCCATCTGGTTACTGTACAAATTGTAAATAGCCTTTCGTTCCCTGTACTTTACCCCTGTTAACTTTAGAATTTGAAAGAGAGTATTCCAGTCAACATTGTCAAAAGCTTTCTCTTAGTCTACAAATGCTAGAAACGTAGGTTTGCCTTTTCTTAATCTTTCTTCTAAGATACGTCGTTAGGTCAGTATTGCCTCACGTGTTACAGTATGTCTACGGCATCCAAACTGATATTCCCCGAGGGCGGCTTCTACTAGTTTTTCCATTCGTATTTAAAGAATTCGTGTTAGTATTTTGCAGCTGTGACTTATTAAACTGATCGTTCGGTATTTCTCACATTTGTCAACATCTGCTTTCTTTGGGATTGGAATTATTATATTCTTCTTGAAGTTTGATGTTATTTCGCCTGTCTCATTCATCTTGTTCACTAGATGGTAGAGTTTTGACAGGACTGGCTCTCTCAAGGCTGTCAGTAGTTCCAATGGAATGTTGTCTACTCCGGGGGCTTTGTTTCGACTCAGGTCTTTCAGTGCTCTGTCACACTCCTCACGCAGTATCATATCTCCCATTTCATCTTCATTCTCTTCCATTTCCATAATATTGTCCTAAAGGACATAGCCATTGTATAGACCCTCTATATACTCCTTCCACCTTTCTGCTTTCCCTTCCTTCCTTAGAACTGGGTTTCTATCTGACCTCTTTAATTTTCCTGTAGGTCATATCTATCTTCCCGTAGTGAGATAAGCCACTACATCCTTACTTTTGTCCTCCAGCCATCCCTGATAAGCCATTTTGCAGTTCCTGTCGAGCTCATTTTTGAGACTTTCGTATTTCTTTTTACCTGCTTCATTTACTGCATTTATATACTTTTTGCTTTCATCAATTAAATTCAATATTTCTTCTGTTACCCAAGGATTTCTACTACCCCTCGTCTTTTTTCCTACTTGAACCTCTGCTGCCTACACTACTTTATCCCTCAAAGCTATCCATTCTTCTTCTACTGTATTTCTTCCCTCCATTCCTGTCAATTGTTCCCTAATGCTCTCCCTGAATCTCTCTATAACCTCTCGTTCTGTCAGTTTATCCAGGTTCCATCTCCTTAAATGCCCACTTTTTGGCTGGTCTCTTCAGTTTTAATCTACAGTTCATAACCAACAGGTTGTGGTCAGAGTCCACATCTGCCCCTGGAAATGCCTTAGAATTTAAAACCAGGTTCCTAAATCTCTGTCTTACCATTATACAATCTATCTGATACCTTTTAGTATCTCCAGGGTTCTTCCACATATACAACCTTCTTTCATGATTCTTAAACCAAGTGTTAGCTATGATTAAGTTGTGCTCTGTGCGAAATTCTACCAGGCAGCTTCCGCTTTCATTTCTCTCCCCCAGTCCATATTCACCTACTACGTTTTCTTCTCTCCCGTTTCCTACTACCGAATTCCTGTCACCCATTACTATTAAATTTTCGTCACCCTTCACTATCTGAATAATTTCTTTAATTTCATCATACATTTCTTCAATTTCTTCGTCTTCTGCAGAGCTAGTTGGCATATAAACTTGTACTACTGTAATAGGAGTGGGCTTCGTATCTATCTAGGCCACAATAATGCGTTCACTATGCTGTTTATAGTAGCTTACCCGCATTCGTATTTGCCTATTCTTTATTAAACTTACTCCAGCTATACCCCTATTTGATTTTGTGTTTATAACCTTGTAGTCACCTGACCAGAAGTCTTTTTCCTCCTGCCACCGAACTTCACTAGTTCCCACTATATCTAACTTTAACCTATCCATTTCCCTTTTTAAATTTTCTAACCTACCTGCCCGATTAAGTGATCTGACATTCCACACTCCGATCCATAGAACGCCAGTTTTCTTTCTCCTGATAACGATATCATCTTGAGTAGTCCCCGCTCGGAGATCCGAATGGGGGACTATTTTACCTCCGAAATATTTTACCCAAGAGGACGCCATCATAATTTAATCACACAGTAAAGCTGCATGCCCTCGGGAAAAATTACGGCCACAGTTTCTTCTTGCTTTCAGCCGTTCGCAGTACCAGCACAGCAAGGCCGTTTTGGTTATTGTTATAAGGCCAGGTCAGGCAATCATCCAGACTGTTGCCCTTGCAACTACTGAAAAGGCTGCTGCCCCTCTTCAGGAACCACACGTTTGTCTGGCCTCTCAACAGATACCCCTCCGTTGTGGTTGCACCTACGGTACGGCTATCTATATCGCTGAGGCACGCAAGCCTCCCCACCAAGGGTGAGATCCATGGTTCATGGGGGGAGCAGAACATTATCGTACACTAATATATCGTACACTCTACCATAAAAATATTAGACAAAAAAATAAAATATGGAACGAATCCCACATCGAATTTCTGTTTGCACAGTAGTACAAAAGCAGCAGAGGAAAAGACGAGGATATGAATATCTTTGTGTTATTCCTAGTCAGACCTCCACCCCCAGGAACCATGAACCTTGCCGTTGGTGGGGACGTTTGCGTGCATCGGCGATGTGTGGTTCCTGAAGAGGGGCAGCAGCCTTTTCAGTAGTTGCAAGGGCAACAGTCTGGATGATTGACTGATCTGGCCTTGTAGCAATAACCAAAATGGCCTTGCTGTGCTGGTACTGCGAACGGCTGAAAGCAAGGGGAAAGTACGGCCGTAATTTTTCCCAAGGGCATGCAGCTTTACTGTATGGATAAATGATGATGGCGTCCTCTTGGATAAAATATTCCGGAGGTTAAACAGTCCCTCATTCGGATCTCCAGGCGGGAACTACTCAAGAGGATGTCGTTATCCTGAGAAAGAAAACTGGCGTTTTAAGGGTCGGAGGGTGGAATGTCAAATTCCTTAATCGCGCAGGTAGGTTAGAAAATTTAAAAAGAGATATGGATATGGTAAACTTAGATACAGTGGGAATTAGTGAAGTTCGGTGGCAGGAGGAACAAGACTTCTGGTCAGGTGAATACAGGGCTATATATACCAAATCAAATAGGGGTAATGCAGGAGTAGGTTTAATAATGAATTAAAAAATAGCAATGATGGTAAAGTACTACAAACAGCATTGTTGTGGCCAAGATAGATACAAAGCCCACCTCTACCACAGTAGTACAAGTTTATATGCCGACTAGCGCCGCAGATGACGAAGAGATAGTTGAAATGTAAAAATAAATAAAAGAAATTATTCAGATAGGGAGACGAAAATGTAATTGCCATGGGTGACTGGAATTCGATAGTAGGAAAAGGAAGAGAAGGAAACGTAGTAGGTGAATATGCAATGGGGGTAAGGAATGAAAGAGGAAGCCGGCTCTCAAGACTCATGAAAGAAGGTTGTATACATGGAAGAAGCTTGGAGATACTGACAGGTCTCAGATAGATTATATAATGGTAAGACAGAGATTTAGGAACCAGGTTTTAAATTCTAAGGCATTTCCAGCATTTCCAGGGGCAGATGTGGACTCTGACCACAACCTGTTGGTTATGAACTGTAGATTAAAACTTAAGAGACCAGCAAAAAAGCGGGCATTTAAGGAGATGGAACCTCGGTAAACTGACAGAACGAGAGGATGTAGACAGTTTCAGGGAGAGCATTGGGAAAGCAGTAAAATTTCAGAGTAGGTGTTAAAATCCATGGAGAAGAAGTAAAAACTTTGAGGTTCGCTGATGACATTGTAATTCTGTTAGAGACAGCTAAGGACTAGGAAGAGCAGTTGAATGGAATGGATTGCGTCTTGAAAGGGGGATATAAGATGAATATCAACAAAAGCAAAACGAGGATAATGGAATGTAGTCGAATTAAGTAGCGTGATGCTGAGGGAATTAGATTAGGAAATGAGACCCTTAAAGTAGTTTTGCTATTTGGGGAACAAAATAACTGATGATGGTCGAAGTAGAGAAGATATAAAATGTAGACTGGCAATGGACAGAGCAGCGTTTCTGAAGAAGAGAAATTTGTTAACATCGAGTATAGACTTAAGTGTCAGGTAGCCGTTTCTGAAAGTATTTGTACGGAGTGTAGCCATGTATGGAAGTGAAACATGGACGATGAATAGTTTGGACAAGAAGAGAATAGAAGCTTTCGAAATGTGGTGCTACAGAAAAATGATAAATATTAGATGGGTAGATCACATAACTAACGAGGAGGTATTGAATAGGAATGGGGAGAAGAGAACTTTGTGGCACAACTTAACTAGAAGAAGGGATCGGTTGGTAGGACATGTTCTGAGGCACCAATTTAGTACTGGAGGGCAGCGTGGAGGTTAAAAATCGTAGACCAAGAGATGAATACACTAAGCAGATTCAGAAAGATGTAAGTTGCAGTAGCTGCTGGGAGATGAAGCAGCTTGCGCAGGATAGAGTAGCATGGAGAGCTGCATCAAAGCAGTTTCAGGACTGAATACAACAACAACAACAAGCTGTTTTAGAGTCATAAACAGACATACTGTTGTTGTGACTGCGAGTTTCATATGAAGCCTGCTGTAATTCTGGTTTGAGGGTGCTTTTGTAGTGTGGTCGTAACTGCTGTCTGCTTCACATTGCTGTACAGAAAGCTACTTAAATTTAAGCATTAGCTTTGTTTTTCTTACTTGTCACTTCTTTTTCCGTTCGTTTTTGCTTTTAGGAAGCTCTAATTCTCGAGTACTAGTAATAGTGTTCCATAGATTTCGTGTTTGTTTTGAATACAGTCCAGAGACAGGTATTGCTATTTCCATTATTTCCAACAAGAGGTGTCTGATAACCACAGTCTAGTCAGCTATCAGCCGCCTTCAGTGAATTAGCAGTCTAGTTAATAGTTGATTAACTCTCTACAACAATTTATTGATTTCTTAGGATGGATGGGATGTGTGGCTGCTGTGTACGGGCGCTGGTCAGTGTTCGCGGACAGCTGAACTTGCTGATGGCCGCGGTCAGCCGTCTTCAAGCTGCTGCCTCGAGTGTTGCGGCAGTGGGGAGTCTGGTGCGTCGCATGGTACACCCCAGGTGTTACATGCTTCACCTACAGTCCCTGCTGTCGAGACATCTTCGCGGGTACCGGGCGCGGTTGGGCCACCCTCTCCCCAAGATGAGTGGCGGGTTCAGCGGCGTTGGCGGCGCACGAGGCAGAGGGTCAATGTGGAGGCTGGCCGTGTGGCATCGCCCGCTCTGCCTGTGAGTGACATGTGGTCGCTCCTTCAGCAAGGTCCGAGCAGGCACACGGGGGAAGGGGTTTATTAGTTATAGGGAGCTCCAACGTTAGGCGTATGATTGAGCCCCTTAGAGAAATAGCGGAAAGATCGGAGAAGAAGAACAGTGTTCACTCTGTCTGCTTGCCGGGGAGTCTCACCCAAGATGTGGAGGAGGCCCTGCCGGCGGCGACAGAGAGCACTGGGTGCACCCGACTGCAAATTGTTGCTCATGTCGGCACCAATGACTCCTGCCGTCTGGGTTCAGAGGTCATCCTCTGTTCATACAGGCGGTTGTCGGAGTTGGTGAAGGCGGACAGCCTTGCTAACTATTGTAGAATCGTTCCCAGAACCGATCGCGGTCCTCTGGTTTGGAGCCTAGTGGAAGGCTTAAACCAAAAGCTCAAACGATTCTGCGGATATCTGGGGTGCAAATTTCTCGACCTTCAATATCGGGTGGAGAAATGTAGAATCCCCCTGAGTAGGGCAGGCGCACACTACACGCAGGTAGCGGATACAAGGGTAGCGGAGTACGTGTGGAGTACACATGTGGGTTTTTTTGGTTAGAGATTTCCCGCACTAGGTCCGACTAGACGCCTCCTGAGACGCGACAAGTTAGTAGTAGGTAAACGCAACAGGACATAACAATATTAATGTGGTAATAGTAAACTGCAGGTACGTCTATAGAAAGGTCCTAGAACTGCTCTCATTAATAAATTGTCACAACGCTTACATAGTACTAGGGGCGGAAAGTTGGCGGAATCCAGATCTAAACAGTAATGAAATTCTAATCGCAGATTGGAATGTATACCGCAGAGACAGGCTGGACAGTGAATGGGGAGGCCTGTTTATAGCAATATGGAAACTACCTTGAGCAGTTAAACAGAGAAGCGACTCGTGGCGATAACATGTTAGACATTCTGGTGACAAACAGACCCCAATTATTTGAAACAGTTAACGCAGGCAGGGAATCAGCGATTCTAAAGCGGTTACTGCATCGATGATTTCAGCTGTAAACAGAAATACGAAAAAAGGTAGGAAGATTTTTCTGTTTAGCAAAAGTGACAAAAACCAGATTTCAGAGTACTTGACGGCTCAACACAAAAGTTTTGTCTCAAGTACAGATAGTGTTGAGGATCAGTGGACAAATTTCAAAACCATATGCATTAGATGAGTATGTACCAAGCAAGATCGTAAGAGATGGGAGCCCCCGTGGTACAACCACCGAGTTAGAAAACTGCTGAGTAAGCTAAGGGAACTTCACAGCAAAAGTAAACATAGCCAAAGCCTTGCAAACAAACATTACACGAAACGAAATGTAGTGTTTTTTTGTGGTTTTAGGGCGTACAACTACAATTGTCATTAGCGCTCTGAATAATTTAGGAATGTACCGCGAGGCACAAGGTTAAAACAGCAACTAAAAGGGTCAACACTATAAAAGACGTATTAACAGACATAGGATTAAAAAACTACAGCATAATCAAACGTCCTTAGACAGGTGTGTCAAGTTGATAAAACGAAGAACGCGAGCAGCAGCTCCTGGGTCATCAGCTAAAATGGCATCCAGAGTACATGGCAGGCCAAGATCAAGACGCAGCGTAGTAAAATCCGGACAGGACGTTAAAATGTGGCGGACCGTCAGCAATTGCCCACATGGACAGAACGGCGCCGGCGCTGCCGTCAGCAGATGGCGATGGCTAAACTGGCAGTGTCCAATTCGTAGCCGGGCCAAAACGACCTCCTCCCGCCGAGAAGGACGTGAGGAGGACGTCCAAGCTACGGGAAGAGGTTTCAAGGCCCGAAGCTTGTTGTCCGTAAGTGCAGCCCAATCGGCATGCCACAGCGATAAAATACGCCGACAAATGACCGTGCAACAATCTGGTGAAGGGACACAACAAGAAGCCGTCCGAGGCTGGAGGACCGCAGCCTTGGCCGCGGCATCTGCAGCTTCGTTCCCAGGGATACCGACATGGCCAGGAACCCACATAAAGCTAACTGGAGACCCGTCGTCCACCAGCTGCTGAAGAGAGCGTAGGATCCGGTGCACGAAAGGGTGAACCGGATACGGATCACTGAGGCTCTGGATGGCGCTCAGAGAATCGGAGCAGATGACATAAGTAGAATGTCGGTGGTGGCAGACGTAAAGAACAGCCTGATAGAGGGCAAAGAGCTCAGCTGTGAAGACCGAACAATGTCCATGTAGCCGGTATTTGAAACTTTGTGCACCGACAATAAAAGAACACGCGACCCCGTCATTGGTCTTAGAGCCATCCGTATAAATGAAGGTCATATTAATGAACTTCGAACGAAGTTCGACAAAACGGGAGTGGTATACTGAACCGGGGGTAACCTCCTTTGGGAGCGAGCGGAGGTCAAGGTGAACGCGAACCTGAGCCTGGAGCCAAGGTGGCGTGTAGCTCTCGCCCACTCTAAAGGTTGCAGGGAGCGTAAAATCGAGGTGTTGAAGGAGACGACGAAAGCGAACTCCAGGGGGTAGCAGGGCAGAGACATACAACCCATATTGACGGTCAAGAGAGTCGTCAAAAAAGGAACGATACTAGGGGTGGTCGGGCATTAACAGAAGCCGACAGGCGTAACGACAAAGCAGCATATCGCGCCGGTAGGTGAGTGGCAATTCACCGGCTTCACCATGAAGACTCTCGACGGGACTAGTATAAAACGCTCCGATCGCAAGCCGTAAACCCCGATGTTGTATGGAGTTGAGGCGGCGTAAGATGGACGGCCGTGCAGAGGAGTATACAAAGCACCCATAATCCAGCTTGGAGCGGACGATCGACCGATATAGGCGAAGTAGGACGGTTCGATCCGCTCCCCACGACGTGCCACTGAGAACACGGATGACATTTAGTGAACGAGTACAACGGGCAGCCAAATATGACACATGTGGAGACCAACTAATTTTCCTGTCAAATATTAGACCCAAAAATTTTGTTGTCTCCACGAATGGGAGAGCAACGGAGCCGAGTCGTAAGGACGGTGGGAGAAACTCTTTGTAGCGCCACAAGTTAATTCAGACCGTTTTCTCGGCAGAAAAACGGAAGCCATTGGCTACACTCCAGGAGTAAACACGGTCAAGAGAACGCTGAAGAGAGCGCTCCAGGAAATATGTACGCTGCGCGCTGCAAAAGATGGTAAAATCGTCCACAAAAAGGGAGCCTGATACATCATCTGGGAGGCAATCCATTATTGGATTGATCGCTATGGCGAAGAGAGCGACGCTCAAAACAGAGCCCTGTGGCACCCCATTCTCCTGGCGAAAGGTGTCTGACAGGACAGAACCCACACGTACCCTGAACTGCCGATCCATTAAAAAGGAACGAATAAAAAGAGGGAGGCGACCGCGAAAGCCCCATGTATGCATGGTGCGGAGAATGCCCGCCCTCCAACAGGTGTCGTAAGCCTTCTCCAAATCAAAGAACACAGCCGCGGTCGGGCGCCTCCGCAAGAAGTTATTCATAATGAAGGTCGACAAGGTAACCAGATGGTCAACAGCAGAGCGGCGCCTACGAAATCCACAGTGTACATTGTAAGTAGGCGTCGAGATTCGAGCAGCCAAACCAACCGAGAGTTAGCCATTCGCTCCATCACCTTACAGACACAGCTGGTAAGCGAGATGGGTCGATAACTGGAAGGCAAGTGCTTGTCCTTCAGCGGCTTAGGAATCGGTACAATAATAGACTCGCGCCAGCATGCGGGAACATGTCCCTCAATCCAGATGCGATTGTATGTACGAATAAGGAAACCTTTACCCGCAGGAGAAAGGTTCTTCAGCATCTGAATATGAATAGAATCAGGTCCCGGAGCGGAGGACCGTGACCGGGCAAGTGCATTTTCGAGTTCCCGCATGGTGAATGAGGCATTTTAGTTTTCACAATTGGAGGAGTGGAAATTAGGTGGCCGAGCCTCCTCTGCCTGCTTTCGGGGGAGGAAGGCAGGGGGGTAATGAGTGGATCTCGAAACCTGTGCGAAAAAGCGGCCGAAGGCATTGGAGACATCCTCAGGGGCCACAAGGACGTCATTCGCGACCGTCAAGCCAGAAACTGGTGAGTGGACAGTGCCAGATAGCCGGCGCAGGCTACCCCATACAACAGAAGGAGGAGTAAAACTGTTGAAGGTGCTTGTGAAAGCAGCCCAGCTGGCTTTCTTGCTTTCTTTAAAAATACGACGACACTGCGCACGTAATCGTTTGTAAGTGATACAATTCGTAGGGTGGCGTTTAAAGGTGCGTAAAGCACGTCGACGAGCACGTAAGGTGTGTCTACATGCTGCGGTCCACCAGGGGACCGGTACGCGGCGTGGAGAAGAAGGAGTGTGAGGGATGGAATATCCAGAAGATGTGAGAATGACTTCCGTGAGGTGTGCGGCCTGACTATCGTAGCTTGTGAAGGTTGATCCTGAAAGGTCGCCCTGGAAGTGAAGAGCCCCCAGTCTGCTTTGGAGATGTTCCAACTAGTTGAGCACGGAGAGGGGGTATGATGCAGGAGATGGATAACACACGGGAAGTGGTCGCTCGAATATGTATCAGAAAGCGCATACCACTCAAACTGGCGTGCAAGTTGGGTAGTACAGACAGAGAGGTCCAAATGGGAAAAGGTGTGAGAGGTGTCTGAAAGGAAAGTAGGGGCGCCAGTATTAAGGCAGACTAAATTGAGCTGGTTGAAAACGTCTGCTAGCAGGGAGCCCCTCGGACAGGATGCTGGAGAGCCCCAAAGAGGATGGTGTGCATTGAAGTCTCCAGTTAACAATAATTTGCAGCATGTCTGCCCTGGTAACGGTAGACGACGATGGAGTGTAAACGGTACGGATGGAAAATGTAAAATTGGGGAGAGTAATGCGGACGGCAACTGCCTGCAGGCCAGTGTGCAATGTGATTGGATCATAGTAGATATCATCCCGGACCAGCACTATAACCCCTCCATGAGCCGGGATACCTGCCACAGGGGGTAAGTCAAAACGCTCAGAGGAGTAGCGTGCCAAGGCAATTTCATCGCATGAGCGTAGCTTCGTTTCCTGGAGGGCTACGACGAGAGGACGGTGCGAGCGGAGCTGCAACTTCAAGTCCTCTCGGTTGGAACGAATGCTGCGAATATTCCAGTGAATAAGTGCCATCGTGAGAAGAAGAAAGTGCAAGAAGGGGTCATCGAGAAGGCCGCTGAGGGCCCGGCTTCGAGCGAGCACTGCCGCCGCTAGCAGGAGGCGGACAGTCATCGTCCATTTGTTCTAGAGGTTCCGATGGCGCGCTCCTTCCTTGTGGGGACCCTCTCTGAGGGCACTCCCGCCTTAGGTGATTGTTCACACCTCAGGTCACACCTCCCGAGAAACGGACGGAGGGACCAATCGGCACGGTCGGAAGGTGTCAGCTCAGGCAATCACCCCTCCCTGGGCCTGGCCTTTACCAGGGGGGACGTGCGTGCCTTACTTGTCTACCCAGTGCGGGGAATTACGCGTTACCCCGTCACGCGTGTGAACGCGTGGGTCGGCCTTCAGGCACACACAGGGAGGAAAGGAGAACAGGAAAAAGAAAGGAGAGGGGGAAAGAAAGGACAGACTGTCTCAAACGCCGAAGCGGAGACCAGAGAAGGAGAAGAAGGCAAGGAGAAGAAGGCAAGCAGAAGAAGGCAAGGAGAAGAGTAAGTAAGACAGCGAGATGGAGAAGAACAAAGAAAGGAACCAACCAAAGGAAGGAAGAAACCAGAAGAAGTGAAAAACCAAAATGAACACAAATATAGGTCGTGAAACCGTCCGTCTCCGGACGCAGGCGCTAACTACCCCCTTGAAGGGGAGGGACTCCTTTTAGTCGCCTCTTACGCCAGGCAGGAATACCTCGGGCCTATTCTAACCCCCGGACCCGCAGGGGGTGAAATGTAGTGTGAGGGGGGTTATGCAAGAGGCATTCAATGAATTCGAAAGTAAAGTTGTATGTACTGTCGTGGCAAAAAATTCTAAGAAATTTTGGTCTAATGTCAAAGCGGTAGGTGGATCGAAACAAAATGTCCCGAAACTCTGTGAGCAAAATGGTACTGAAACACAGAATTACCGACTAAAGGCCGAAATACTAAATTTCTTTCCAAAGCTCTTTCACAGAGGAAGACTGCATTGTAGTTCCTTCTCTAGATTGTCGCACAGATGACAAAATGGTAGATACCGAAGACAGAGGGTTAGAGAAACAATTAAAATCGCTCAAAAGAGGAAAGGCCGCTGGGCCTGATCAGATACCAGTTCGATTTTACACAGAGTACGCGAAGGAACTTGCCCCCCCCTTCTAGCAGCTGTGGACCGTAGGTCTCTAGAAAAGCGTAGCGTTCCAAAAGATTGTAAAAGGGCACAGGTCATCCCCGTTTACAAGAAGGGACTTCGAACAGGTGTGTAGAACTATAGACCTATATTCCTAACGTCGATCAGTTGTAGAATTTTGGAACACGTATTATGTATAATGGCTTTTCTGGTGACTAGAAATGTACTCTGTAGGAATCAACAAAGACGATAGTGTGAAATCCAGCTGGCGCTATTCTTACACGAAACACGGGTTCCCAGGTAGATGCTGTGTTTCTTAACTTCCGAAAGGCGTATGCTACAGTTCCCCACAGTCGTGTAATGAACAAAGTAAGAGCATATGGAGTATCAGACCAATTGTGTGATTGGATCGAAGAGCTCCTAGATAAAAGAACGCGTCATGTCCTTCTCAATGGAGAGAAGTCTTCCGAAGTAAGAGTCATTTTAGGTGTGCCGCAGGGGAGTGTCGTAGGATAGTTCCTATTCACAATATACAGGGTGTTACAGAAAGGTACGGCCAAACTTTCAGGAAACATTCCTCACATACAACGAAAAAAACATGTTATGTGGACATGGGTCCGGAAACGCTTACTTTCCATGTTAGAAAATGGCTCTGACCACTATGGGACTTAACATCTATGGTCATCAGTCCCTTAGAACTTAGAACTACTTAAACCTAACTAGCCTAAGGACATCTCACAACACCCAGTCAACACGAGGCAGAGAAAATCCCTTACCCTGCCGCGAATCGAACCCAGGAACCCGGGAGCGGGAAGCGAGAACGCTACCGCACGACCACGAGCTGCGGACTTTCCATGTTAGAGATCATTTTAAATTACCTTGTAGATAACATCGGAAGTTCACTAAGGCTCCTTTCAGATGATGGTGTAGTATATCGAGAGGTTGTACCATGGAAAATTATACTGAAATGCGGGGGGATCTGCAACGAATTGAAGCATGGTGCAGGGAATGGCAATTGAATCTCAATTTAGACAAGTGTAATGGGCTGCGAATACATAGAAAGAAAGATCCTTTATCATTTAGCTACAATATAGCAGGTCAGCAGCTGGAAGCAGTTAATTCAATAAATTATCTGGGAGTAAGCATTAGGAGTGATTTAAAATGGAATGACCATATAAAATTAATCGTCGGTAAAGCAGCTGCCAAACAGATTCATTGGAAGAATCCTATGGAAATGCAATCCGAAAACAAAGGAAGTAGGTTAAAGCACACATGTTCACCCAATGCTTGAATACTGCTCACCGGTGTAAGATCCGTACTAGATAGGCTTGATAGAAGAGATAGAAATGATCCAACGGAGAGCAGCGCGCTTCGTTACATGATCATTTAGTAATCGCGAAAGCGTTACGGAGATGATAGATAAGCTCCAGTGGAAGACTCTGCATGAGAGACGCTCAGTAGCTCTGTGTGTGCTTTTGTTGAAGATTCGAGAACATAACTTCACCGACAAGTCAAGCAGTATATTGCTCTTTCCTACGTATATCTCGCGAAGAGACCGTGAGGATAAAATCAGAGAGATTAGAGCCCACACAGAGGCATACCGACATTCTTTCTTTCCACTAACAATAGGAGACTGCAGTAGAAGGGAGAACTGATAGAGGTACTCAAAGTACCCTCCCCCAAACACGGTCAGGTGGCTTGCGGAGTATGGATGTAGATGTAGATAAAAATTCGTAAAAAAATGGCACGAAAATGTGTAAATAACGTTTTCCTCACATAAATGCAACCTGACGCCTCTTGTGAAGACTGCCTATCAACATTATTTCGGCATGAAAGTAGCGGACCATGATAAGTCTTGGAATCCACATACATGTCGCAACACATGTTCAGTTACACTAAGAGAATGGCTAGAAAATAAGAGACGATCCATGGCTTTTGCTGTACCTATGGTTTGATGGTAGCCGACGAACCATACAGATGACTGTTATTTCTGCTTGACTCCATCTATAAAGGCAGGATTGTCTGTGAGGAAAAAAAAGAAGAAAACAATATAACCCGAATATTCGATCTTCTAATCGACCTGTTCCTCATTCAGATAGTTTACCAGTTCCTACTAAACCAGAAAATTGTGTATTTGAAGTATAAAATAAAGACAGTGTGGAACAAGACACAGTAGAAAAACCAAAGAAGCCATCTACATCTCGTGACTTTGATTTTGAGGGAAACAATGATAACCACACAGCTGAGTGAAGTGGAATTGAGTGACACCTTGACCTGGCAAGGGAATATGCAGAAATTCTTGGGTCTCGAGTACACCAATGGAATCTTCTCAAAAGTGATAGCACAGTCTCTCTGAACAGAAAACGTCACATGGAACTGCTCCCCTTTTAGGAGAAGAAAAACAATCTTCTTACTTGCTGCGACACTAACGAGTTGATGAAATCTTTGAATTTGAACCATGATATTTACTGAATGGACGTTATTCACAGATTCCTCCTAGTTTAGTAAGAAAGCTGTGTTGCTTCACAATGGCAACAATCTTCTTCTATTCCAGTTGGCCATGCAGTTCACATGAAGGAGACATATGAAGATATGACAACCCTCTTGGACTCAATCAAGTATCTTGAACACAAATGGAAAATCTAAGGTGATCCGCCTACCGGAGTGACAGAGTGGTTCTAGGCACTACTGTCTGGAACCGCGCGATCTCTATGGTCGCAGGTTCGAATCGTGCCTCTGGCATGGATGTATGTGATGTCCTTACGTTAGTTAGGTTTAAGTAGTTCTAAGTTCTAGTGGACAGATGACATCAGAAATTATGTCTGCGATCCAGACGTCATTGGCATACTCTTAGGAATGCAACTGGGGTTCGCAAAACATTGCTGCTTCTGATGTATGTGGGACATTAGGGATAGAAAATCGCAGGGTATTAAAGCAGACGCCTAGAAGAAATCAACCCCAGCGAGAAAAATGTCGTTGTCCAGCCTCTCGTGGATCTAAAAGACGTTCTTCTTCCATCCCTGCGAATGAAGCTGGATTTGATGAAAAATTTTGTCACTCGTATGAACCAAGGACGGACCCTTATGTACATGAGAGAGAAATTTCAGAAATTAAGTGATCCCACAGCTAAGTAAGGTATTTTTACGAGCCCACAAATTCGAGAACTTGTAAAGAATTTTGCATTTGACCAAGTAATGGAGGGGAGGGGAAAAAGGAAGCTTGAGAAGCCTTCACGGGAATCGATCGATGCATTTTAGCTATCAAAACAGATGACTTTGTCTTGTATGTTAACTGGGGGCATAGAAACGACGGAGAGACTCCGCCACCTCCGCAGCCGCAGTGGTCCACAACTCAACGACTCAACGACGACTACCGCAGTCCACTTCACCCCTCCACCGCCCTCATGGTGCCCCCCCCCCCCCCCCGCCCCCCAAACCCGCCCTCCCCTCCACAAAGGAATGTCTCACACCAGGCAAGTGTAATCCCTATGTTTATGTGGTAGAGTAATGGTGGTGTACGCGAACATGGAGGGCTTGTTTGCGCAGCAATAGCCGACATAATGTAGCTGATGTCGGAACCAGACCGCATTCGCCGAGGTAGACGGAAAACCGCCTAATAATCATCCACAGACTGGCCAGCTCACTGGACCTCGACAGAAGTCCACCGGGCGGATTCATGCCGGGGACCAGGCGCTCTTTCCCAATCTGGAAAGCCGTGCGTTAGACCCCATGGCAAACCGGGTGGGCACAGAAGAGATGATAACTACAATCAGGTGGGGACAGTGTTTCTGCTATAGTACTACTGCCCTGGATGCAACACGTCCTTTAAAATCCATTTTCTCCTCTCTCACCTAGACTTTTCCCGCCTTCTTGAGGAGCTGTCAGTGATGTACATGGAGAAAGGTCCCATCAGGACATTTCTGTTGTGAAACAAAGACTTCAGGGCCATTGGAATGAAGCAATACTTGTTGATTACTGTTGGTCTTTGTGTACGGATGCTCTGGAACTCCGTTACACGACGCGAGCTAAGACGCGACCTTGCGCAGCCACCACATTATTTCCTTCAGACCCAGTCATCTGCGAGGTATTCTGCCAGCAATTTTGAACCTTTAAAATGTAACTACCATTTAAAAACTCCAAATACACTTTCAATGTTGTTAGTATACGTAATGAAAATGTATATTTTTCTCTTAATCCCTTACTATGAATTTTCCACCTAGTGTCTATCACTGAAACTATAGCTAAAGAAAATTTTTCCATTGTCATGTTTGTTTCTTTAGACCCAAAATTAAAAGTGCAGTAAATATTCAACGAGTCTTATTTTTATTCTTTATTTTTATTTATTACAATTTAATGTTCACCCTAAGCTGCAGCAGAAGCTAATGTGATATCAGTTGCGAGAGATTCCGGGAGAAATAAGGAAATGAATTCTAGCAGCGGAAGTTGTCCCTAACGATGGACATTGAGAGAAATACATTTTGATGTGATGAGCTACACCTGTTGCCTGGACCAAGGACTGCTCTCGAAGCCTGACTGACGTGCTGTCCAGTCGCCGGCTAATATAGCTGCCTGCGGCAAAACACTGTGGGGACTCTGTGTCACACGGCTCACGGACGCGAGTAGATTCCGTGTTGGGAGCGCCCTCTGCAGGCGCCGGCATCGCCCCCTGATGGTCAGTCTTGACGGCATCGTGTCGCACTTTCCGTGCTGAGGGGTGCAGGGGCAGTTGCAGCTACCCGCGTGGTGGACCTGGTCGACGTGTTGCCGCTTTAATAGATGAAAGCCTCTGACATGACCCTATTCCTAAAATTCCGACAGCTACACGACATCTGACAGACGCCAGCATTGTTAATGTGATGAGATATGTCCGCGTGGCATGTGAAAGTCATTTACTCTGTTCTTCCATATTTTGTTTGTCTGCTGGTACTTGTCTGCTCTCGAATACCCTCGCCACATATTCGCAGCACACCGTTAGAAGGGCGTATACAAAATACCACAGTCCTTTGAAAAAGTGGGTACTGTGATGCTGTACTATTGCTTGGATACTACATTGTCTGTCCTTGCGTGGAAGCATACACCTGCAAACAAAGAGAACATTAATTATGTAACTTTTTTCCAGATGTGATATTTGAAAGTTTATGACAACCCGTCTGTAACAGAAAAGTTGTTAAGAGGGTAGGCCAGAGTGACGCTCGATTTTGGAACCGATAATCATGATTTTTTTCTATAAAATAACACACAAATTACACATCTGACTTTATACCTTTATTGTACACCTACTAGACATCGACGAAATGTCTTCATGCACTGCGAGGGCGGTCGGTGGGAACTCTGAACGCCACAATTTTCAACTTAGATCAAAATTTCAGTAACAGCTTTGAAACTGATGATAATGTCTAACATAGTAGGTAGGGGTATGTAACAAAAATGGTTTTTAACAAAATTGCGCCACTCTGATATAAGGTCAATGTTTTCGACACCAAAGTCGTTATAAAAATGTGCACAGAAAACGAAATTAAAACATATCACAAAAATCTTACGTACTATAGTAGAAAAAAACGCCGACTCGCACTTTTCCAAAAGTTATAGCGTAATGTAGTTTCACGTACATTTCATGAGATATGCCTACAGCTGCCGCCAACTTTTGTTTTGAAAAAGCAAACGTTTGAAGTCTCACCTTGTGTTCTTTTAATATTGAAATTCAACGAACCTTTATCCAGTCCAGTACAGTTGGCCTTTCTTTCGCTGATATCAAACACTCCCATTTTGACGAAATTACATCGATTAACTGGCTTCCGCGTAGCAGTCGAATTGTTTTTTGCACGATTGGGATTACGCTTCGAAACTTTTGTATCTGTGGAAATACATTTGTCACTTTCAACGACACGTTTAAAGCAAGTGAAAAAGATAAGCTGACGCAATACAAGCGCTCTGCGTCAGATTTTTTACTATAAGCGGATCATGTTATGAAGAGAAATGTTGTTGGGAATAGTGTTTCAGCTGATACTAATGCCCTCTATCATTCTGTCCGAAACTAATAGGACTCCTAGTACGTCGGTAATTATTACAGTATTACATCGCTGGCATTCGAGCCCTCGAATGAGCCAGACCTCCCAGCAGTAAATCACGGTTTTAACATATTTCAGCTTTATATTAACGAATCTTGAAAATGAACTCTATAGTGAATATTTTAAGTAAAAATTCTGCCCTGGCCTACGGCAATAATAACTTCTTACCTGCATTTCCAGACTTCAAGCCTGAGAATTTGTCGTACATGAATTCAAGCTAGAAAACGCACATGCTTGCAAAGAGTGTTTTGAGTTTTATAGTAACATTGGAGTGATTTTTTTTATTAACACCCAACACCTTGTCTATGTGCGTAATTTTGACGATGTGATATCTAATTGTTGAAGACTTATTAAATGTTCATTTTTCATTATACGTTCACCCATTCCAATACAATTCGAATACAGAGGACTTTTCTGAACAGTTTCTGCTTCGAACCCTTGCCAGTTGCAACAAACGTACACAAATCCGTAAAAATTTTAAATGCGCTTGTGTTATACCGAAACGTTAAGTACCCTTTGGGCTTTCTGGTACAGAATGTTTCGAGTTTGACGTCTTTTTTAATGTTTACCTTTCATTTAGCAATTGCCTTTACTGGACGCTGTTCACTAATGATAGTAATTCGCTATTAACTTCTGAAGGACTTCTATTGCTGCGTATTATGTATATGAAGACAAGAACTTACTCGGTGTTCTACGACGTGTACTCTCGTGACATCGCTTTCGAAATATTTTGCTTAGACGCAGTATACATGTGCAAATGCTGCCATTAGCAGAGGGTCTGTGTACAGACTGCAATACTCGGCTCGTATTTGGCATTAGTGCGGTTCAAATCACTCCCCACGCATCTGGACTTTTTCTGTTTCTGTTTCTTTAGCATCCTTACATCAGTTGCACGATTTCTTGAGGTGGTTTCTTACATTGCAGACCATCTCTCTCTCTTTCTCTCTCTCTCTCTCTCTCTCTCTCTCTCTCTCGGAAACTGAAGCCACTCATCTACGAAAGACCTATCGAGATTCTACGTTCAGGCAGCGCCCAGCAACCTGTGCAGCGCCAGAACGCCGCGTGGCTGCCTGTGACGTCAGACGGAGGCCCCGCCATTGGCCTGGAGGCTGACCAATGGCAGCAGGCGCCGCTCTCCCACCCACTCAAGGCCTGCCCATCAGCCAGAGAGCGCACATCTTGTGTATGAATGTTTCACTCCAATGGCGCCCGACACTACTACAAACTCTCTTAAGCGTTCTTTTATAATACAGATCTTCCATTACGGTAAAGCTAACGAGCTATTAGATGGCAATAACTAAAAGCTCATAGCTTGACGAAATGAATTTAAAAATCGATGAGGGAGATCAAATCTTGACCGTAGGAAGCAGATGGAAAAGAATGGAGAATACAGCACGGCAGTAATTGAGAAAGGAATGACTTTAACAGGATTGAATAGGCCACTACTGTACGCTATATAGACTGTCGGGTAATTTTTGACCGAGCAGCTCTCTTTGTTGGGGGATTTGGCATTTGTAGAAAGGATTCTCCAATTGCCCTACAGGGCCACCCAAAAACAGCTGTGTGTTTCCTGTAACAAAATGTTTTCCAGCAGGCAGTGATTTGCATCAATTCTGCTCGGGGGATTTTGGTTAGTAGCATCTAGTCCTTAATAAAATACTGGTAGTAAGTACGCAGTCCCAGGAAGCTTCTTGCATCAGTATCATTTTTTTTGGAATAGGAAATGCGTTATAAATCTCACCTTTCTGGATCTGGCCACACACCTTTGTTTGACACAAGGTGTCAAAGTATGTCGATTTCTAACGGTACAAAGACACACTTTCCTGGATTACGTTTTAGGCCACCAAGTGAGAGACTTAAGAACAGCTCTCAGGCTGTTTGTGTGTTAACCAACTGTTTCAGAGAACACTATAATGTCATCTAAGAAGCAAAGACACAGTATCCACTTGAAGTTATGTAAAAGGTTATCCCTCATCCGTTCGAAAGTTGCTGGTGCATTACACAAACCGAATGGCATTATTTTAAATTCATATAAGCCCTCAGGGGGTAATAAATACAGTTTTCTCACGATCAACCTTGTCTACTTCGATTTGCCAGTACCCGAAGTACAGCTCTATGGTTGAGATAAACATAGCTCCCTTCAGAAAGGCCGATGTATGATCGATTCATGGAAGACGGTAAACATTTTCAGTTATGTTGGTGGTGGTGGTGGTGACGTCACACACAGGCCGACAGCTCGCGCCAGCACCATCGCTAGCTGAAGGCTTGCAGCATCGCTTTTACACACACTGGGGAACCAGCGACGCGACGCATGATGAGACAGGTAAATAGTTCAGGCCACGCTACGCAAGGCGCATACGTGGTTGTGTCACTCCAGTGAGATGATTCGTTTTGTAGCTTCTACGGCTGTCTAGGAAAATGCTTCCTTTTTAACGTTTGTTGTTATCAGCTCTTTCTCTCAGGAATTATCCTAAGTTTGGGGAACAGACTTTTCTGCGTCTGTTTTAGTTTCTCGTGTCAGTAGTGAACCTGCTTGTAGGGTTAACCAGTGCTCCTGGTATCCGTTCTCGTGAAATACAAACCGAATACAAATTACCGCCTTTGCGAAATTTGTTGTGAGTAGGGCACCTTGTATTTGTTGGTTTGCGTAAGTAACGTGATTTTCTACTGCCGTGTATCTCTGCTTTACCTTATGGAGTCCAATCACGTTGAGATCCTTGAAACTAATTCCAGTACAGCAAGAACGTTCCACTGGCAACACATAAGGAATCTTCAGATTCAGCAATGCAACAAATATCAAAGTTTCGTGATGATTCCAGTCGTTGCTAAACAGTTGAAGCAAGCGGCCAAAAAGTAAAGTAAAAATTATCTTGTATAGTTGCTTCCGTTGAAAAGTTTGGTTTTCCATTCATATTAACTATAGTCTCCGTATCAATCGCTGTTCAGCTACCATGTAAATAGAAGCACAGACTGACAATTTTGTGGCACCTAAAGTCTATATACGAAATAATCATTACGTTAATTGTGAAAACATCGTGTTGAGACATCAGTTTTGTACAAAACTTCATAGTCTTCAACTAGCTATCAAGCATTAGTGATGATATTTACTTTGTAATATTCTGAAAAATGTCTTTCTGATGGTTTCTAGCTCTTCATATTTCGTAATCTGGTGTGCCGTAGTACTTACTGCTGGTCCGCTGTATAGCACTAGAGACCAAATCGTTATAGTTGTCGTTCGTTACTTTAGTTGTTTCAAATCTGTCTCAAATCTGCCTTGCGTGCGTGGTTTAGAAACACCAAATACTTGTCTTACCCTACGTGCAGCACCATGACACGCTGGCATCAGTCACGCGGATAAACTACTTAACTCCCCGATTTTATAGCAACCGTATCTGAGAGGAAAAAAACCTATTTGCATTTAAGAATGTTGACACCAGTTCTCTGTTTTGTGTGATACATTGTGTCCTTGTTTTGTATGGTGAATTAATTACAGAAGGTGACTTTGAGAACGCATGTAGGAGCTAAGTTGTTGGCAAAATTGTTCCGACACCGTTTCTCAACATCATTCAGCACTATTCATCCAAATCGTTACCAACAGATTTCTTGTAATTATTAATAAGAGAACAGTTTTAATAATATATCATGTCTTTGCATAAAGCGTTGACGAATGAATTAGTTGATTTAAGTCGTTGTTATTCAATGTTAATTTTCAACGGTTTACACTGTCTGTACTGATCTAACATTAAGCGTAATAGGTGAAGCAGAGAAGTTTGTGATGTTACCTGCATTGTTACACTTCACTGCGTACTTCACCGGTCGGAGTGGCCGAGCGGTTCTAGGCGCTACAGTCTGGAACCGCGCTGCTGCTACGGTTGCAGGTTCGAATCCTGCCTTGGGCATGGATGTGTGTGATGTCCTTACATAGGTTTAAGTAGTTCTAAGTTCTAGGGGACTGATGACCACAGCAGTTGAGTCCCATAGTGCTCAGAGCCATTGTAATACTTCAGCTGCTACAGTCCATTGAAGGATTGGCCCTGTCTTGATTTAGTAGGCTAATATGCGGTTTATATATATAATACTTCCGCAGGACAATACTACGCCGCGCGGGATTAGCCGAGCGGCCTCGAGCACTGTAGTCATCGAATGTGCGGCTGCTCCCGGTGGAGGTTCGAGTCCTGTTTAGGTCAAGTAGCGTCTAAGCTTAGTGACTGATGACCTTAGCAGTTAAGCCTCATAAGATGTCGCACACATTTGAAAAATACTACGACTCCGCTTTATGCTAACAACAACCACATTCTTTGCTGAAGGGTTTTAAAGTCTGCCATTGTTTTCAGCTAATATACTATTGGTGTAGAGTAAGTAAAAAAAATGAATCTTGCTTTACCCTGAGGTGTATGGTAATTTATTACAGATTTATAAAGCCAGAGATGACGTTTCCTGTATATTTCTGTAACGTTTCAGACTAATAAGCATAGCGTTAATACGGCCAGAGCAATATTACATTTTACTTGGTTCTACAATTCCAATTTAACTTATTGGCAGAGTCAAAACTTAACCAGTGATGACAAGAATGTGATTTATATAGCTGCCATAGGAAGCTTCCGGTTATGAACAAGGCATTTTACACACTTACAAAAAATATGAGATGGAGTATTCATCACGCTGTACCACAGTTTCAAACAATAGATGGATATCCAACAGTCTATTAGTAATTACTGTTTCACTGGAATGCCTTGCGGAATTAACGAACTTTCTTTGT
This sequence comes from Schistocerca gregaria, assembly GCF_023897955.1. Lineage (NCBI taxonomy): Eukaryota > Metazoa > Arthropoda > Insecta > Orthoptera > Acrididae > Schistocerca > Schistocerca gregaria. The sequence continues at coordinate 103,730,390 of NC_064920.1, forward strand.
TTCCCTCAAAACAAGGGAACTTGACGAACACTCAGAAAATTCTACGGCTCTGGAAGCAAGAGAGCCCGTAGTAGCAAGTAGCTACATGCTTAGCTTTTACATACAGTAAATCCCAGTCATTGTTCGACTGACAGAGCAGACGAGCAGACGAGAGGGTTTCTCAGGTTAAGCCTCGAGCTGCTCCAAGACAAGCTATCTGGACGAATTATTCTAGAGACAGGCGCAGAACCGCAGCTCATCCTATCCGTACGGTTATACTGTGCTCTTAAGCAACGATGAAGCTTTTAAATGAACACTTCCATTGCAGCTCACATTTTGTCATATTAACTCGTCTTGTGGACTTCACAGTCCACTAGAGTTTGAGGCGTTTGCTGAACCTGGTCACTCACCGATTTATGTATGTGATTCTTCTAGCAGATTATTTTGTTCGGTGGTCAGAGACGTCGCTGCACGCTTTCCTAAACAACATGTCTCTCTTTGATGCTGTCAGCCGTACGTCCTCCGTGTTTCTTACCCTGTGCCTCAGAGTTTCATTGTTTACGTGGAATATTCTCTTTGTCCTTAGTTAGGGGCCCTTTTTTGGGAGTTACAAGTTAACCAATCTATTGAAGATTCCAGCGTCATAAATATCACCCTTTTATCGGGTGAGATGGTTTTGAAGCTTATTCTGTATTATCCTGAAAAGAAGCTGTGGTCATTTAGTGGTACTTTGAAACTCGTGTTCTACTCATACACTGTCCTTATCCTATATGCTAATTTTTCATTCTGCAGGTAAAAAATTGCCACACATTAGCAGTAAGAACACCGCTTGTGAGTTGCCGGAATACGTTCCTAATTTTCGATTTTACTTTCCGTATGGGTGCTCTAATTTCGACATCGGATTGTTAAGTACTCATTGTATTATTTTGTGTCATGATTGTTCTGATTTGTTTGTTTCGGCCCGTACGAATTCCTCTTCATCTCACAGCAGCAGTTGCATTCTATGTCCTTAGTTATTTGTTGGATATATTCTACCCTTTGTCTTCTCCTACATGTTTAACCTTCTAGAGCTCACTAGTGTTATGGAAGTTAATTCCGGACCCCTACCACAGGTTCTATCGTCATGACGATTCATCTTCTCAGTGCCTTTCATATTTTCGTTGCCTCGCTGATTCTGTGGATAACCTCATTCCTTGCTTTATCAGTCTACACGAATTTACAACGTTCTTCCTTATCAGCACATCCATAACGCTTCCCTTCTCTTCATTTGCAGTTTTCCCAAGACAGTAATTCACTACCATACAATGCTGTGCGCCAGATGTGCATTCCCAGAAATTTCTTCTTCGAATTTAGAGCCAACTTGTAAATCAGTCAACTTCTTATGGCGACGAATGCTCTCGTTCCCCTTGCTAGTCTACGTTTTGCACCCTTGCTTCATGTTATGTTGTTTTTCTTCCGCGGTAGCATGATTCCTTCCCTTCCTGATCTTTGTTGGTTCCCTATTTGCATGTTATATTTCTTAGAAATGTTTTTACAGCTACTCCTCCCAAGTAACAACTTTCGCCTTTTTCGGTTTTCTCTCAATCCATAATGTTTTACCTTTAGCATGTTTCATCATCCCAAACCAGATGTACAGCAAACATTTTCACATTATGTTGCTTGCATAAAACATTCAGACTTCTTATTTTCCTAGCACTATTCCGTTGAATAATGCTTTTTGTTGGTTTTCAATATTTTCCTGTTTTTCTTAGATCTTCCTGTGGTACATCTTATGAGACTTCTTGAAATTAATCTACCGCTTGTAATTTCTAAATTTTGATTCGCGAAACAATTGAAAACTGAATAACAAGGGATGTATCTTGTACCAGTATGTGTTTATATTTTAACTTTTGTAATATTATGTCTTGCTTACTCATATCCTCCTGGCTTTAGTTTTGGGTATTTCTCTGTTGGGCATGTGGGAATCGTTATAAAGTTTCTATACAAATCTTTGAAGATAATCCTTGTTTCAGACGTTGGTATGTAGCGATTCAAATGTCATTTTTCTGTTCTCTATTAACTGCTCCCTGTAAGTGTAGTATAGTATCTTTTACATTATTGTCTAACACACTGTTCAAATTTGTGTTCAGTATGTGTGTGCTGAAGGGTTTTGAACGATGTCAGTTTGATATAACGTTTTATTATGAATTACTAGGGAATTAAAAGATTCTAAACTATACATTACATAAACTGTGGCACGGTCAGAAGCTTTTGACGATGTATTAGTCAGTTTAGTTAGTTTATTTCTCTACTAAATGTTTCACTGGAGCTATGACAACTGCGCATGATTGACTCTCCTAGAAACTGCAACAACCCCTGCAGTTTCCTGCCACTTTACAAATCACAGCTATCTCGCTGTTTTCACATGAAGAGGCCTAGTGTGTTGCTGACCACCAGTGCAGTGCAGTGCAGTGCAGTGCAGTGCAGTGCAGTGCAGTGCAGTGCAGTGCAGTGCAGTGATCCAGGAGAGGCGGCAGGAGCTGCTGAGGAGTCACCACCAACAGCCACCGGCTCTGGCTGCAGGTGACGGACCTACCAGAGGTAGACCAGCTATTCGGGGACTGGACTAAGGAGCTGGAGGGATTTGAGGAGTTCGTCCAGAGGCACATCGTGGAGGACACCGAGTCCGATCCTGATGAAGACTTCCTGGATGAAGTACCTCCAGCTGTGGGAGAACAACAACACAGTGACCATCCGGAGGTTCCTGTCGGAGGGGGATGCGAGGGAGGGGGGGGGGGGGGGGCGGCGGTTTCCCCCCTAAGTGACCAACCATCAGTAAGAGGCTGGGCAAGAGGTGTCGTCACCTGGTGGCTCTGCTGAGGACATTGGCAGCATTCACTCAGAAAAAATGCCACTAGTGGTTTCTGCAAGAGCCACAGAATGTAAAGGATGACAGGTGCACTATGTGTCCTAGTATTACCTTATTGTGTGTTTTGTAAAGTGGTTAATTTAGCCATTTCTGTTTGTATTCCTCTTAGAAAATAAATCATTTTCTTTGTAAATGTACTAATATATTTTCGTTATTTTCTTCACACAACACTTTACTTTCTTAATGCTGAGAACTTATTAACATTGTTTTTATTTGAAGTCAAAGTGTTGTTATTCCAGCTAGTAGTACCACAATTATGCCCACTGTCAAATTCTTTGCCTGTCATGACTGAAATTTCAGCTGTCTTACACTTTAATTTCTTCTTGATGTGCTAATAGTACCAGGATTCAAAGTTAATTTGCTCGTGGTGAAGGAAACGAAAAATATTACTTACTTTACTGGTCGAAGGATGAACTCTGCTGGATCAAGACTCACTTTCTGTTCTTCAGTCTTCAAGTCGATGTAAATGTGTGAACTCTGGATAACAGTGATGGCATTGTATCTCCAGAAATCTTGATAATGTGCTTCGTTTAATTTCTCCGCTGCCAGACAAATTTTTTGATAGTGTATTTCGATTACTTACTTTTCTGCATTAAGAATGCTGCTGTCTCCCACTGATACCTCTGAGCAATCTCTGCAGATTAGTTACTAACAATTCACTGGTTCTTAGAGTAATGTGAATGAAACGATAAGGTAAAACAAGTATATCAACGTATTTTAAAATTGCTTTGACACTAAGGTCATGTTTTTAATACTGATCAGTAGTAAGCAGATGAAACCAAAATTTAGCAGGACAAAGAATAGGCAAAACAATGTTTCCATCATATCTCGAAAGAAATCAAGATGAAAATGCATCAAACGATTTGAAAGGTTCTGATGGTACCAGCTTTTCTTCAGAAGCTAGCAAGTGAAAAAATAAAAAGCGCGCACACACACACACACACACACACACACACACACACACACACACACACACACACACACACACCACAAATTCCAAAAATGGTAGAGGTAATGGTATGATCTACAGAATTATTTTGTGATGATCCCTGTAATATTTCCTGATGTTAAGGGACTCCACCCATTTTCGATTACCTATCCAATCTCGCTTGTCCACCCTTATGTTCTGTTTATCTTCTCCGAAGGAATGGGCTACACCAGAAATGTAAAGGAAACAATATCCATGGTTACAACTGTTTTATGTCAAAAGAAAGACAAGGCATATCCTTGGTACCTTGCTTGCTCTAAGTGCCTGATAGTCACATAAAAGAGTGTGGGACAAGTATCACTGCTGGATGGTGAGTGCCACTGCAGTTCTGCTATGTTCTCAGGCTTACTGTAACATCTGTTTAAGAGAGACCACCCTGCTAGTACATAAGTTTCAAAAAGTAACAGCAACTCATTCCACTCAACTGTCAATAGCAAAATATTTTAATTGCTCTGTAATTCCATAGCCTTAGACAAAAGTGTTCCAGCGGAATCACATTGGGGTGGCAATGCTGAAATGCTGTTGTTTGGTATTGGAGAGCAAAAGAATGCTGGGATTGCTACAATAATGTTTCAAGCATAACAAATTTCATGAGGTAGCAGACATCAGTTTGGATATGGGGACTTCAGCCATTCAAGTAACAAGAGTAGTACTATGCTGCCAAAGTACAGATTGATGTAAGGTGATGTATGATTATGTTTTATGTGACATAGTTGTGTCAAATGAGATGTGACAAAGAACTATCTCAAATTTCTTATTTATCATTAACATGCAACACACTGCCACAACTTGTCCAGAATGTTGAGGATATACTTTGACTCTTTGTATGCCCATATATTCTCCACAGGAGGTTGAATGTCACTTATCTGACTTTACAACAGTTAACAACACTTATGCCAAACTAACTATCAGAAAAAGGGTCCAGAATTAAAATTGTACACAAAAGACTGACACTGTTAAACTTCTCTGAGCAACTAGAAATTTCTTTGAATATGTCTATGTCAAAATCTGATATTATCGACAGTTATTCCATTTGCATGATATCCAATGGCCTAGTAACACAGCATCTGAACTACTTCAGCTGAGGGGAACTACCTTACTGTTAACTCTAAAGAAATTGTTCTTAAACTGAATGTTTAAATAGTTGGACTAAAGGAAGGAAGGATTATAATTTTATTTCAAATGTTAAACATGCATAAGGAATTTAAAATTGTAAGGAAATTGGTTTTAAAATTTACATGACATAATCCCTGCAGAAACTTCTGGGATGGGCTCTGTTCATAATTGTGATCAAGCTCTTTTGGCAGGAAAATCTCTCTACATTTTGAGATTTGTTTTGTCTGAATGTAATGCTGAAAGGAAATAACTGCCAATTATTTATTTGCTTGTCTCTTTCACAAAAGATGATGTAATGAACGAAGTAGCAAATGATGGTGAATAGATTCTTGTACTAAGTTGTAATATGTATAGTATAGTCTATAGTTGATCATGTTATCAATATTCAGTCTTAAGAACTTATAATCGTCTACCCTTAATATGTCTTTATTTTTATATTTTATGCCTCATAATCTTGTATTTTTAGTTTTGTATGAAACAGTCATTTTAACACAGGGAGATGGACTACTTGATATGAACTAGTCCACAACCTCTCCAAAATGAGTGATACAGGTGCTGTTTAATTTAACTTCTTCAGATCCAAAATGGAGCTCACTTCACTGACACTCAGTGCCAGAGAACAAAAATGTTTTACAAATGTTTCAACATCAGACACATAATTTAGTAACAAACTGCTAACTGCCTTGAAGCATGAAGTTGAAGGTGAAGGTGTGGAGAGACATCTTATAAATGGGTTAGTAAATTTGCATTTCATTTCCACTCCCATTATGACTGTTTCCACTGTTTCCACAACACACATGCATGACATTGCTATTAGATGAGAATAAATGCAATCTTATTCACACCAATTTGTAACATATGTACTACATAACTGTTGCGTCACTGGTTACTATACACATGTTGTGATTTCACTATTACACCTCCTGATTAATCCTCACAGTACCCACAAGGGGGGGGGGGGGATCTTCCTTATAACCACTTCTTGACAATATTGTAATCTGGGCAGTTGTTATATTTCAAAATTCTGAGAAAATATTTATTATTTTAATGATTTTCTCTAGCAAAGTCCATATATGTTTTAAATTCTTCAGTTAATTAATCCAAAGATTTAAGTCTTAATAACAGATCTCACTTTACCCATTAAATTTCATATTCAGTATTTACAGGTTTATGCTTTTATGTTGAGAGTAAAAGCCAACAACAATGAACCAGATCTGTGTTTTCTAAATTTTTTGTGGTGGTTCAGAGTCAGTAGTATCTGCTACTGAACATGTGCTGATATTGCTGAGAGTGAGGTAAAATTTGTTTTGAGGTTTTGGATTCAACTCCCACATCTGTAACTTTTTTAAAGTGTGATGTAAATACAATTCAACAACATCTAACGAATTTTGTTTTTTAAATTTTTTTTAGGTGTGCACTTACTACTCCTTCCCCCCTTCCCCTTGATAATGCTTCTTGAAAATGCCTCAGTATCCTTAGGACTAACATGATTTGCTGGAGTGTGACAAACCTACCACCTGCCATACAAAAGTATTGTTGTTTAGAACTGAGCTATCCCCATAAGTCCTATGCATTTCACTCGAGCTCCAATTTGATAAATACATTCGCCAGGTTTCCAACCTGTAAGTAGTGCTGGGATGTCTCAGCTGGTAACAGCATTGTCCAATTAAATTCGGGTTCTGGTTTCAAATACCAGCCTGGCACATCATTTTAACTTTTCAGGAAGTCTCAGGCTAATGCACACTGTGCTACAGATTCAAAGATATATTATGGTTTGCAGCTATCGTCTGTACCATAAGCAATATAGTTTGCAGAAGAGCTCATCTCTTCTGCCACAGACTCGTACTGAAAAACAAACCCAGCAAATTAAAAAAATGTGTACTTGGCCGAAGCAGAGAACCCTATCACCATAATGCGTAAATTTCGGGAGAAATTCGAGTGACAGAAAAAGTTGTTTATCAGCCAACCAGAATTGTACAGGCAATGGAAAAGGTAGCTCCTAGGCGATCGTGCAAGCGTTTATTCAGGATACTCCAAGTCCTTGCACGTAACACTTTCTATAAGAAACATCTTACACGATAATAACCACATTTTAATTAGAAACCAGAATATTCACTCATAACACAAGAAGAAATCACGTCTAGTATTCAACTACAAGTGGACGATTCCAAGAAGGAAAAAAGCTGTACAACAAACTATCTTGTGACATCAATATCATAAAAAGCATCTTAGCATTTAAAGCAGCTTTTCATACCTACCTACTACAAAATTTTATGTTGTTGCTGAGTAGCTACAAGGTTAAAACCCAAGAGTGTACATTATAATTTAGTAAACAGTGATAACGGAAAATATTTATAGATTGTTCTATGTGTGCAACAGGAAAACTAATTGCCTAATTCAACGATATTTGTTCAATATCTCATCGGAAAATTATTGTACAGTGTAGATAAATATTTGTTAGCATAAAGAAGTATGTCGTCACACGACATTTTACCATCATGTAATCATATACATTTTAAGTATCTCTTATCTAGGAAGCTGCAGCTCTCAACTATAGTCATAAACACTATGCGAAATGTAATTATTTTTAACTACATTAATTGCTGTGAATTTATAAGCCGAGTATGATGTGGCGTAGAATGGTGTCTTTTCTGCACAACGAGATGGTGTAAACAGATCACACAATGGGGGGGGGGGGGGGTAAGAATGGTGAACAAAACTTTTTTATGTCCTTGTTAAGACTATCCATTAATGTTCCTTTTTTGAGGTTTAATCAAAGTTTGAGTTTGAAAAGACTAAGTGTAATAGCGTGTATGAACAATTTTCTTATTACTATTTAAACGTTTTGTAATAGATAAACAGTTTACAAAAATCATATAAATGCATGTTCTCTCATCTCTTTTTTCATAATACTGACTTTCCGATATAGCTTCGTATCTATGCATAAAAATTGTGAATAGAATCAATAAAACAATACAATACTGTACTATACGATGACCAGCTGACCTTTTCAATTAAAGAGAGATGATCATGGCTTTCCCGGAGATATCCGTTACTGTTATTTGGGTTAGGTTGCAGAAGTTTCTCTGGGATGGCCTTTCACGTCCTCCATATAATCTCAGTGTCTTCCGATAAGATTTCTATATTTTTATAGCGCTAAATAGACATATTCGGACCGCAGATCTGCTTCGAAAGAAAAGGTGCTACACAGCTACAAACATGGTTGCGTGCGCAACCACAGAAATTTTTCAGTAAAGGCATTGACCGTCTTATTACACAGTGGGATAAATGGGTTTAATGTTATAGTAATTTGCTTTTGAAGTAATAAACAAAATACTTACTTGAATCTAACTGTCGATTTCGTAATAATGCATCTTATTTCTGCACTCAAAACTTATTAGTAAACAAAAATGCAGAGTAGAATTAGGAGGAAAGTGTTATAGTTGCAAGAAATAAATGAGCTCCGCCCAGCCGTATTATATGCGTAGGGACATACATCATCTCATCAGTGACGGTTCGTGTGAGTTTTTATGCGTTGTTTGGTACTGTTGGGTTTCACGCTTTGGAAGTAAAAGATTCGTACACAGTTCTGTTCGTACACGAAGAGACGTAGCGTTTGCCGCTACCACGTATCAATGGCGTTGAAATTTTTTGTATTCACATTCAGTTTCATTATCAGGATCTGGTTGCTGTGTTTCTACTCTAGTATCATTTCAGTTATATGGCAGTCAAGAACTATTCGTGAAATCAGATATTTTGAAATTACGGTCTTGTTGAGGAGATCAAAGGGTAAGGTTCGCAGACATATTACCACATTATGACACTGAAAATTCATTGTGAAAAAAATAGATCGACGAGCAAAATGATAGTATTGTCCGTGCAACAAACCGCAAGTCAATGAAATAAGACATCTTTCACATCTATGTATCGTGCATAAACGGAATAGCGGGGAAAACCACTACCGCTGTGGTGGGGCAGATAAGGCCCCAGCTGTGGAGTGGGGGTGAACGGGTGAGAGGGAGAGGGGGATAGGGTGGGAGAGGGTGAGTTGACAGGGTGGCAACGCGCAGCTTCCGCCTTCAGTCTGCTGCTGGATCGCAAGCTAGCAACACCACCACTATTCTTGCTGCTGTTGTACTTGTTGTTGTTGCTGTTGCTGCTGCTGAGGAAGACAACAGGTGAGGGGTTATCTTATGCTGGCGCCTTGTGCTCTAATCTCGTGTATATGATTGCTTACCGGCTGTTTTGTCGTCAAGAAGTCACTCGTTTACAGTCATTCTCCTGAAATGTGAAGCTATTACCGTCACTACCTGTAAATGCGATTTTTTGTTTATGTTTAAATTAGCCCCTAGCTGCAGTGGTTCCTTCTAATTTATTTATTGCGTAATCGATCCAGCGAGTGCCACTCCCATCTCCAAATTCATCTTGTAATGTACACTATAAAAGCCAATTTTGCTATTACAATCACATGTCTGCGATCCAATCGCCGTCTACGACGGGAAGCCAAGAATGTTCAGCTTTTACTTATGAATGTCGATCTTCACTGCGTGGCAGTGTTAAAATACTGTGAAGTTTGGAAGAGTACCGTGCCCATCTTCTGGAGAATTCACGTGACAGAGAATACTCTAAAAATAGCGAGAAATAATCTGCGCCATGTTTTCTTCCGTTGATATGTTTTGTTCGGTGGGCCTCTTGTATTCGAAGCTTAGAAAGAATTACATGTGTTTCGTTTATCTCCATTTATTCTGTGTTACACGTTATAAATTTAGTGACATTTTTTGTATATAGGCAATGTTTACCAGCGTTTACTGCCTTTGCGAACAGAATGGTTAAGTTTCATCAAAAAATCGCTTCCTTATTTATTTTTTCGTATCACCAGGCAATCCCAGTTAAACTACTGCTTTCTGCAATTTAAAAAGTATCTTTCTTTTAGTACAATATATTTCCGTTGTTCTGCTTATGATGATTTCTTTATTACTGTTACTATGATTTGTTTAGTGTAACATGTATTCTGATATGGTTTTCTGCATCTCAGCTGCATGCATGAACGGTATGGTATTTTAATTTTTCCTTCTACTGACCTTCCCAAGGCATTATTTAACATACAACTTTTTACCACAGATTCGGCTCGTCATCGTGTAAGTTAATGTAACACATTGCCTGTTGGGGGATACAGTTATTGTATGCGCGGTTTAATTCATATATTATTCCGCATCTCCGATTTGCTCTCCGTTGTTCTTTGCATGTTTATAGATATTTGTTTTATTTATTAATCCTCAGTTTTCTCCCTGTAATGTATTTTATGAAGTGCAGGCGCATTTTTCTTTCACATTAAGGCATCTTCAGTCTATTTCTTGTAGACTAGTAACGATTCACTTTTATAAGCGATACTAATCGATTACATGACAGTCATCACAGCTATATTATTACTGGTTTTATTTCTCTGACGGAAATAAACGTTTCCCCTTATCTGGTCATAGGTTAGAGGTCAAACTATCACTTCACTCATGGAACACCGAGACATTTTCGCGTCACGACGTTATGCAGTTGTCTTACAATTCATAGAATAGTAGTTGTGGAACGCCACTAAACGTCTCCCACTAACTGCAGATCTTTCTTACGAGAGCCGTGAGTGATATCAGTCGCAACTTCAGAATGTTTTGATACAACTAGCCTTGTCAACATGTAAGAATCAGCTTTATATATAAAGACATTTACAGTAAATTAAAGCGCGTAATAGATTAAAGTGCCAGTTGCTAATACACTTGTTAACACGTAGACACATTTATCGGAATACTTGTTTATATATATATGAATCTGTAAGTAAATTGCTTACTAGTTACTTTTATATACGTAATTACATACATTCACAATGTACAATTACTAATGGCTAGTTGAAGCAAGTCTTACGTGAGTGTAATTGTATAAACGTAGCACAAATTTTCTTGACACGTACACCTACGGTTCATGAACATCACTCTCCATAAATTTTCGCTCTTTCAACAAAGCTCCTAAAACTTCCGTCAATTTGTGTAAGCGAGTCAAATGAGCTGTTTTGAAGATTTTTTTTCTTTTGGGAGGCAGAGCTATAACACAGTAAATGACTTTCGTCTGCCAGTCACGAATGTAAGCTGGCTGGTGTATTTTCCCCACATCAGTATTCTGTATTACAGATGTGAGTGGAAGAGTGCATAGTACGTATTACTGATATTTAGTCTTTATTTATGTAACGAAAATAAACCTCTTTCTAGTTTGCTGCTTAAGTAATATTTTTGTGTCCATTCCAAAGCTATCTTGTCGATCCGAAGTCGAAGTAATTTCGCGTTTTTAATTGTTTACATTAGTAGTGCAAACATTACGAAGTACATGAGGCAAATATAGCTTTATTACAGTTCATTTCTGTTCTCTCCGGGTTATAGAACTAACTGCGGAACTCATACCTGCCGCAATGGGTAAAATGTTTCGGGTACGGTATTGGGATGACTATTTTTTAATTTAGAAGTTGCTTCGGGGGGGACGGGGGGGACACACGTAGAAAAGACGAAAGGCGTTGTGTGGCATTCTCATATCATCCGTTTGAACAGTATTGTACTATTTTGTCTGTAGGTAAAATGTAATTTGTTTGTGATGTACACTTGACCACTCATATGGGATTTTCTTTTTGTTTATGTTTTTTCTGTCAGTTAATTTTCTTACAAGTATACGTGTCTTGTTGGTTATTCTGACTTTCATGGAGGTTGGCTTGTAATTATTATTTCTGGGATACTCCGTGCATGTGACTGTTTTGTTTCATACTTTCAGGCTCTCTTGTGGTCCTTGTATCTGGCATATGACGTTCTAGGTCGACTTGTTTGCACAACATACTTGCCATTACCTAAGTTCCATTGTATTTAGCATAGATATGCTTTCATGTGTGAACTTGGGGATCTTGTCAGTTTTGGAATGTATGTTTTGATGGAATTATCTACTCCGTATGCTTTGCTTGAACTTTGTGTTTAGGTAATTTTGTGTGCGAATTTGTGTTTCTAAGATATTGTATACCTTCTTCCTAATTGTTCAGTGTGTATGGGAGTGAGATTTGATTGTTTTATTTTGCTGTTTTTTTATTTTGTTGTTCAGCTTTGTGACTTACTATTCCTGCCATCAAGTAATTTTTCAATTACAGTCTGCATTTAGTCGCTTACGAAGAGGATGGTGTTCTGTATATATCTGATATAGTACAATATGGTTTATTATTTTGCAACTACATTTGTGAAAATGATCTGTCAAATATGATTTATAACATGCCTTTACTAATTGTCTTTAAATTGTTGATCCCATTGGTAAACTATCCCATTTTAAATAAAGTTCACTGTTCAACTGGAAGCAGTTTTATTGTGTAGTAAGCATTACTGAAATGAGTATTCTGTCAATACCGTCACCATTGAGTTGGCTGTGTTTTTAGATTTTTGTTTGTGATCAGCCCTCTGGTAACCGGATTATTGAAATACTAACTTAAGTAATGCTTATTACAGAACAATATTGCTTCTAGTTGGGCAGTGAATTTTATTTATAAGAGGGTAGCTTACCAAGAAGACCCCATTCCAGGCGCTTTAGCAAATCTTTAAGGATGTCAAGTAGACAATTTTCACAAAAAGAGTAGCAAATTAGTACAATATATTGTACTGGTTCAGATATATGGATGACATCCTCTACCTACGATATCTATCACAAACAAAAATTGAAAAACCGCTTTTTGACATTTAACAACATACATAAAGAGAGAAAATTTATAGAATTGAAACAGAGTATAATAATCATAATTTTCTAGATACATCAAAAAACAAGAACGTATTCGAAGTTTGCTGTAAATCCACAATAACTAACATTGTCATTAACAACTCATCGACCCATCCACAAAAAAGCAGCAATTCGACATTTGTTCTATAGACTCGACAAATTGCTACTCAATAAGGAATAACTATCAATCGGTACTAGACGTCAAAAAGCAGATAGCCACTAACAATGCCTGCAGTTTTAAAACCTCCACACAGTATGCAGCAGTAACCCAGCTGCAGTTCACACCTGTGGAAAAGCACAAGACAAGGTTTCGTTTGTGTCAAATGAATTCCCACTCACTAATTTGGGAATGTTAGTGAAACCAGTTAGTGTGTAATGTTAGTGAAATACCTAATACCAGTCGATTGCCGCAATGAGAACAAAAAATTTCAAAAGACCATTTAAAACTGCAAACGAGAGAGATTGTGCCGTGCGCAGATGCTGAGCTGCGAGAAATGGGAGAGGAGTGTGCATCTCAGCACTGGATGGAATTATTCAGGTATGTTATGAAAAACTGAACTGAAGATTGGATGAGAACTTGGGCGAGTCTTGAAGACATGGACAAATATCTACTTTTATATTACTTTTGAGAAAAAGGAAATCCATTGCGAAATTATGCTGGAAAAGGTCCGTTGCAGTTACTTTCGTGCAAAACCTTTTAAATGCAAGGGCCTCGTGAAATTTTCTACCGCTCAGCGGTGCGACTGGGTGACCACACGTTTTGTTATCTGTGTGGTGTGGAGGTACCTCCGGTCTTCCCTCACCCTCCATCCATGACCACAATCACCTAAGGGCGGCCAGCAAAGCTCTCACATTGGTCTGGCATGCTGCCAGGATAATTATGTCTAATACCAGCCATAAAAATCATTACAATGTCACCAAATGCCGAGTCATAGGTGAGATTTTGTTTCCTTTCTACCTCTCAGGAACAGTATATTTTTGCTTATGCTACTCAGCACGCCATGCAAGGAAAGCACGCCAGTGGAGCGTCAACTCACGTCTTTGTGCGTGCGGACACAGAAGTTCAGCACCAAAAACAGGCAGGGAGTTGACAGGCCTGAGTATTTGGAATAAGACTGCAGGGGGAAAGCATCACCTATTTTGGTTTTTGATTTTTTACTTCTTTCAACCGATCGTCTGATATACTGTTACTTTTGTTCATACTCGTTCGAATCCGCCTCAGTGTTTCTCTCAGAACCCACGTGTGTCGTAATAGGATGCTTGTAGGCTGTGTGATGTCAACACTAGGTTCCGATATCCTGATTAACTACATGTGTTCGTAATTTACAGATTATATTTGTTCGAAATAGTGTGATGTTGTGGAGTCTTTACCGTTCTCCGTTTGATTCGCAGGAGCTTTGATCTTGTCAGCTGTCTCATAATACAAATTTTCCCATGCATGTTAAGTGCCATGTTGTGTTTTTGTTTGTTGGCCTTTTTAGTATTCGTTACTCCGTCATTTCGTTCTTGCGTCTGTGTACTCTCTCCCGTTTCTTTGACTTACTGTCCCCGCCATCTCTTGCAAATATATCGTTCGTGTTCTTTCTTCTGCACTCTGAAATTTCTGTTATAACTGTGTATACACAACATTTATTGCATTGTTCAGTATTCAGCGACATTCGTCTTTGCTGTGCTGTGTCAGTGCTTCAGTACACGCTATACAGCCGAAGCTCGTATAAGTCTTTAACTCCCGACGTACAATTTGCGTTGCCTCTACAAACTGTCAGCTTATTTACGGTTGATAAAGGTAGTTTATACGTCTATCCTCGAGAATGGAAATATCCTGCATATTTTCAGTTCGTGCCACTATCCTTTGGTACTGAATTGTTTTCATTTTTTAGTTTCTTGTATTTCCACATGCACTTCATTCCATATCACACTGTTTTTCAGTTTTTTAGGTACTTCACGTACAGGAGCGGTACTTGCAATTTAATAGAAGTCATCATTACACTAATTTTTATCTTTCTAGGGTGTTACACTGCATGGAGCTTGAATGAGCGTGTATATATTTATGGTCGCTAGCTGCTTCCTGGTCAGTTATCCTCGACTTAATACAGCGAACTTACAGCCTGCTCCGTATTCGTGAAATCGAACTTTTCCCTATCTTCTGTATGCGTCCTTCCTTTCGGTATACATGGTCTATTATGTATGTGACTATTCTTGCTGCCCTTTTTCTTTCACTAAGCTTCTTACGTTTTGCCATCCAGAATTCTATTCTTTCATCCATACAGAATGTGTTTTATTCTTTCTCCATTTCAGGATTATTAATTTCATCTTTCAGAGTACATTCTTTTACTTTCCTTTGCTATTTCATTTTAGCTGACTTCGTCCTTCTGTGGTCTTCATTATTTACTGTCCAGGTCTCATTTCTGCATGTGAGCATAGGTGCTACCATTACGTTGAAGGAATCTGTCGTTGTGACTTGGCTGATGTTCTAAGTACAATGCCACAGCTTGTTAGACATGGTAGAGAGTGATATTTCTCTTAACTTTAAGCGAAATTCTTTTTTCAAATGGTACTAAAGCTCAACAAACTAATGTAGAAAATTCAGTTGCTTGGTAGAATGTGAGGTCTGTGATGAGTGTTTTCATATTTCTTGAACAAGTGCAGTGCAGTGCAGTGTACTGGAGTACGCCATTATTGGAGCCAAAAGAGAATGGCCCTATGAATCTACAGTTTAAGATTGAACTGCGCTGTTCTGTTTTTGCTCCTGGAGTGGCGTGCTGCTGTACTCTGGCGCTCGGATTTGCATATGTACCACGACTTCATACGTGTACCTGCAAACAGAAGCTCAGATACTTTATTGTTGTTAAGGTAAAATGTATCACTGTAAGCCACAATGACAAGTCTCTTCAGACTCTCCTCATTATGTTAAGTTCAACTACAGTGATGACCGATTTCGTGCTGTGTGTGTCACTAAGCAAGAATAACACTTTCATGCGTTGAAGTACACGTGTCACTGTAGAGTAAAATGCATTTTACTATTAGTGGAATTTAGTCGATGCCTTAGTGTATGTAACTGCTACTTTTTGTTGATAATGTTTGACATTGTTTTTCATTCGACAGGAAACAATGGGCCCACGACCAGACAAATATCCCGTTCCGAACACCTTCGACAGGAAGGCGTCGAAGCGGCAACGCACTGCAGAGGCCTCGAAAGGCGGCGATGAGCCAAGGAGGAAGGTCCCTCGGAAGGCGGACAAGCGGCCTCACCACACCGAGTCCCGGAGTGCCGAGAGGGAGGTGGAGCCGGCACTGGTGCGGCAGGACAGCAGCCCTGCCTACGACCCGCGGCGCCAGCAGGTGGAGGAGTACGTGCCGGAGGCCGTGCCCGAGTGGCGGCGGCGCGAGTTCCGCGCCTACTGGGCCGACGCCGAGCAGAGCTGCGGGGAGGAGGAGCCGTGGGGGCACCTGGCCAGGGACTGCCGCCGCGACGACTGCCCTTTCGTCGAGGTCTGCCTGCCCGACGACGACGACGACGAGTCCGTCGCGTCGCTCGTCAGCAGGTGGCGCATGTGGGGCCACCTGGCCAGTGAATGTCCGGGTGGCGACTGCGACTGCGTCCCCGTCTTGCTGCCAGACGAGGACGCGGCCAGCGAGTCTGCTGCCGAGGCTCTCCTCCCAGAGGAAGGGTGGTGGTAGCGGACTGGCTGTACCATGGCGCCAGGTGAGGCTCTCGCTGCATTTGGCTCTGCTGCTAGCGTAGCGCTGTGTCCGTTTCCGCACGTATTGCTCTCTTGCTGTGGCTGCACTGTCATTATCTTTCGTTTTATGTGCCCAATGTTTTTACAATCACACGGTTTTACCAATCAATTTTTCTTCTCACTCTGTCCCACATCAACGCAGTGTCACCGTTGTAATGAACACAACTGCGATGGTCAATTTTAACAGGTAGCAAATGCCCATCCTGCCCCCTCTTACCATCCATTTTTAATGGACCACATGAAAGAAGACTAATTCGTGTGACACGTGTGCTAATCAGTTGACTCAGACGTCGTTTCTTTTGCCACTTTCATGGTAAAAATTAGTGAGAGAAAATCACAAAGTTAATTTATGAGCCCTACTAAATTAATTCACGTTTTTGTGCAGTCAGGCCATTTATCCCATTAACTGGGCTCACCCTGAACTCCAAGTACTAATAACTATTTCAGTTGTTGCTAAGTAGAGACGTTTCTTCGTGTTGTGCTTGTTCCTCATATTCTAATGACACGCCCTCCGCGAAACGCGACAGTGAAATTTTTGCAGGAGGTGGAGTCTTCTTAGTGAGGCGCTGTTGAGAACGGCTCAGTAGTATAACGGTCTGTTTACATTTTAAGCGAAGGAATGTCGAAACACTCCAAATACAAATTTCAGCCGGTGGCGTTGACTCACGAACGCCATCGATGAAATGGGACGTCAAACGCCGGGTTTCTCAGAAATAAAGTTGTGACGTACTTAGAGGGGGGAGGGGCTGAAGGGGAGGGCGGAGGCGTGTCTGTGGCGTCGTCTGCGAACACGTCAGGGGGACCGATTCCCAGCGCGTTCACTCATTCTACATTAGATGATTACCCCTCTGTGTTCTTACTCTTTGTCTTGTTTGCTTAGATTCCGTCATAGTAACAGATGATTTTGGAGGACTTTAGAATTTTTGCTACGGATGCTTTTCTACGAAGGTGTAAAATTTGTGAAATACTAAACGATTTACAATACCTGGAGCAAGGGGCAGCCTACTCTGTGGGTTAACAGAATTTACTTCCTGAAACATTTTTCTTAAAATTAAAAAAAATTATATCAACATTCATACCTACACCGCATTTAAGTAAGAGTGAAGATGACTACGTAGTTTCAGTGTCTAGTAACTACCCTTTTCAGATCACGCACACACAAAATGCTGATTGAATATGAACTTCATGTACCAGTAGTAATCATGTAAGGTGTCAGGCAAATCAAACACCTTACATGTAAACCCTGACATGATAAGCAAATCCAGTAGTATGTCACATAGCTCCGAATAAATTGTGACATTAAATTAACCAAAGTAACACGAGTAACGAGTGAGCAAATGGAATACCACAGACTAACAAAAGAATGCCTAAATGCATGTCGTACCTCCCCACCGTGAGGCAGACGCAGTTCAAAGGGGAGAAACGAGGACAGAAGCCGAGAGCAGAACCGTGTTAAGCTAGAAAAGAGAGGGGCTGGGCACCCACGCCGCGAGCCTACCTGTACAACTATACAACCCGCACGTTTAAGCGTCAGGCTTTTTCGCGTCTCAGGTATGTCAAGGACACCCCCCAGCCCATGTTAAAAGCTAGAGCCCTCCAGAAAAGCAGTATAGATCTTACGATAACACAAAAAGGGCCACTACCACCCGCAAGTTTTAGCGTGAGACTTTTTCGCGTGTCTGTTACATTAGGATCACTCCCCAGCCCATGTTAAAAGATAGAGCCCACCAGAAGAGCAGTATAGATCTCACGATAACGCTAAAAGTACCACACTAGCTGCAGGTTTTGGCGTGAGACTTTTTAGCGTCTCTGTTACGTTGAAAACTTTAAAAACATTGCACCACCACGGAAAGTATAACGTTTCCCATTGGATAGACAGAATTTTGGTAGGCGGAGCGTAAGGTTAACATTGAGACCCTGATTGGTCAGATGAAAACATAGCCAGATAGTTTTTTTAAGCTAACTTCGGTAAATTGTAGTAAGGAGAAGTTAGAGAGAGTTGGTTCCGAGACGGCGAGCTGGACGGCTGGTGCGCCGGCCGCTGTCGCCCTGACGCTGCTTAAACACCGACTAGGTAATGAACGCACGCGATGCCGCATTTTTGAGCGCATAAGGCTTCACTCAGAACTGCAGAAGTCTCATCTGCTACACCCCCTTTTTGCATAATACTAGTGTCGATCTTAATTAAAACTCATGGTCTTCACATATGCCACTTGAAGAAAAGATCTGAAACGCGATGATTTTTCTTTTATATAGTTATTGAGAAGCCACATCAGCCACTGTAATTTACGACAAGTTAGATAAGTTATTAAAGATAATTGAGGGTCACTGTAGACCATTTTGATAGTTTTCTCTTTTGTGAAACTTAATTTAAACATAGATTATAGATGTGATATGGCATAGGTCATCCTTCGATCGCTTGTAGAACTTGGAAACCCATTTAGGGAATATTCGTTCACATTTTTGTTGAACGCTGTTGGTTTTTACCATCCTGTATTAAAACATTTCCTTTTATCAATAGTGCAATTTATAAACGATGTTTTGTGATTAAAATAAACTACCAATGGTAAACTTAACTGATTTTTCGACGTTTTTTCACCAGCTAACTAAAAATAGGAAAGCCTTGAACCCTTTCCACTAAATTTAGTTAGCATTAAGATTCTTTTACAGGGAGTGCAGTGGAGCTGACGCTGAGATCATTAAGCATTTGATTATATCATAGCTAGTCTCACTGAACTCTTCTGAATTCTACATGTCATGTGTGGTCTGGCGTCTCCTTACCAGCAACGGGTCCCAGGTTCAAACTAGTTAATTCCCTAAAAAACACGCTCAGAGCGTCGTTGCGCGAAAGTGGTAGGGAGACACGATATAGCACAATCAGACACCACCATGAATGTTTAGAATCATAGTGCTGTGGCACACGTTTGTCTAGAAGCCAGCTAGAATAAGACAAACTTTGGAAGCACTAGTAACAACACCACTTAACCAAGCTGTACATCATGCACTCACGAGGCCCACATCTAACAAACCATATGTACCAGTAAAAATAACATCAATTATTAGCGTAATTATGTTCTGACTTCGAATGCACTTTAGTGAGGTCAGAACGGCAGTGCGTATCTGCATTTTATTTCGTCGCAGACGAGTTACATGATGAAATTGTGACCGTTTTCTACGTTATAAATTCTGCTGCTCTATCATCTAGGATGCTTGGTCTTTCAATATTTTTGAGCCGTTAAAGTCGAAGCTTTTTGCGCTAAATTTGTGTTTCATATAACTGCCAGTTAATGAATGATGTGATTTTTACCAATGCAGCTAGTTTTTTCAATGGCTTAGTCCTGTTGTTGCAGCTAGCTTTCAACTCTTTCTTATCCATGCTGCTTTCCACATGAATGCACGTGACACCCTGATATCTATTAGGGATTTATTCAGTTCGTGTCCGCTAGGCAACACACTGTCTCATACCGGAAAAGAAAGCGTTGACGCATTTCATAAACTGCGCCTCCTAATGATCCATCAGCGCCTATTGTTTTTAATTATACTTAATTACGTGGATCGGAAGCTGCAATCATATAGGACAGGAGCTGTTAAATTTTCAGTTGAAGCATTTATCATCAAAATACGCAATTATCGAAAGCAGAAGCTCTGAGGCAGGGGGAAGGTGTGGGAACAACGAAGTAGACCGGGAGAACCCACGCAACCTATCTCGTATGTCATTGATCTGAATATTGTAAACAGGATCCGTAGTTGGCTGTGATGTGATTTTTATTTACTCGTGTGATTAGCTAATTCCGCTACCTGCGTACATCGTCATGTACAAATACCATTTTAAGCACCTCGCATTAAGTTAAAACATTTTTGCACAAATTTATTAA
The DNA here is from genome assembly GCF_023897955.1 of Schistocerca gregaria. NCBI lineage: Eukaryota > Metazoa > Arthropoda > Insecta > Orthoptera > Acrididae > Schistocerca > Schistocerca gregaria. The sequence continues at coordinate 103,750,778 of NC_064920.1, forward strand.
AGCCACATGGTAATTACCAACTGCTGGCAATTACCATGTGGTTGTCAGAATTTTATGCACCAATGTTTTACCTAAATGTGAGGTTTGTAAAGTGGTACTTATACATGGTGACGTATTCAGACAATGTAGCGCTTTTCCATGATTGTTTTACAGCGGCTTGACATCGCAGGTACTCGAAATTTGCTAATCGCTTGATTAAAAAAAATCACATTACAGTCTACTACAAACGATGTTTATCTAACATCTGGAGGCTGTGGATTTCGAAAAATACAAAATTTGATGTAAATATGATTGTTACAACCGAAACTACATAGCCTACCTAGTTATGTAAACCCCGTCTAGGCGTTAACGGATTTTTACATTTTGTTTTTTGTTTTGTTTTAATAAACTAGGCAAAGGGTGCTTCCTCCGTTCTTGATAATCTTAGGCATTAGTAAGAACAGTTTTCGTTAAATCATCTCTTATCAACAGTGAAAAAAATCAGTCCCATTGAAGGATGAAGATGGAGTGGCTTCTGATGTTATTTGGCATTCGCTGAAAAAAGAATTCCGCAAAGGTTAAGCTAAAAATGTTTGTACTGACCTGTGAACATTGCTTAATCCATTACGATGTAATTTTTATCTCTATAAATATATCCATATTTTAAAATGTTTGCACGGTGTTTTTGCAATAGTTTCACTTCTCAGCAATTCGTATGGTAGACCAATTAACGGATAGAATTAACTAGATTTTTTTTTACTTTGGCACAAGTAAACTTTATCATGATTACAATACTATAGTTTGACTTTTTTTAATATAATGGATGATACTGTGTTACCTCACTATCACCATTCAGCACTGTGGTATGCAAAGTGACGTCTTGTTGCACCGCTATTAGACCGTTACATAGCGTTCCGTGGACGTCCACCTTAATAGTCGCAAAGTCTCCTGGGCTACCATGCGTTGCGTGGTCTATTAGTTACCCTAGATCATCTATTAGAGCTTGAACTTGACGGATATGTTTGAATTAATGTATGGACTGACAGTTACTTGCCTCTGACGTGTCAAGGTGAATATGACTTTTGACATCCCGGTGATATTTGCCAGTTAGGGGATGTCGCTGGCCGCATAAGCGTTCACTTCATTCACTTCACGTAATTTAACACACGCATGAGATGCTAACCACAGTAATTCATAGTGTGTTGCATCAAGCCTATGACATTTTCGCTAAAAAGCAGCGAAATTTCTATTTAGACGTTGGTGGTACGTACAAATAACTCTCGCTAGGAAGTTCCGTCAGCTGTCAATTGATGGCCCTGGCTTGCAGGACTAAATCACTCTGCCGCTGTTTCAGGACCCGACCTGACGTCTGAGTGAGGCACACCGGCTGCACTGCGATGCTCACCATCGTTCTCTGGTTTGTTTTATGCATAAAGTCTCCCCGTGGATCGTCCGTTAAGTTGCTGTTTACGTTTTCCTTCCCATTATTAAATTTTGAACTAACTTGTACGCAGTTGGATTGACCCGCGGTTTCTTGCGTTCACCTTCGGTTGCACGTGTTTTCCCGCAGCCAATGCTAATATCAGATTCACGTCCACATTATTGATGCTCAAAGCTACTTTCTTTCTCCATTCTCATGTGAGAATTGATGCATCATATTTTCACTAGTACGGGAGCGTTCATGTGTTGCGTGGGCTCTCCCAGCCTACTTCGTTGTTCCCACACCTTCCCCTGCCTCAGAGCTTCTGCTTTCGATAATTGCCTGTTTTGATGATAAATGCTTCAACTGAAAATTTAGCAGCTCCTGTCCTATGCGACTGCAGCTTCCGATCCATGTAATTGAGTATAATTAAAAACAATAGGCGCTGATGGATCATTAGGAGGCGCGGTTTATGAAGTGCGTCAACGTTTTCCTTTCCGGTATGAGAGTGTGTTGCTCAGCGGACATGACTGTTTACTTACAGGCTATAGCTAGAAAATTACTCATACGCCCCTTTCGACGTTACAGGTGCCTGTCATTCTTCCTCGTGACGAAGCCTTCCCGGAGCGGACGTGACAAGATATCCACCTCTGTTCTCAGTTCACACGTTTTGTTATATATTTTACTGTACATATTTTATTTTATTATAGATTACATTTTGTTATAAATTTTATTTGATTTTATTAATTTAATAAATTTTGTTTTTAACTTTGTGTGTTTTATTTATAATTACACATTTCCACCACTGATCGTTGTCTGTCTACACCTTAACATGAACCTGATCTATATGATGTAATAACGTGAACAAGAATCCGGCTTCCGAGCAGTGGGAGAGTTCATTAGAAATTTATATGGACTGCATTTTTTTATTTCTGTGTAACGTAGAATAGTTTCAACGCTTATGTCTAAGTTGTATCAGTTACCTGTCACATAAACATGATCGGTTTTAAAGGTTTTTGGGATACATTATGAACTAACTAATGAATACAGACTTCGACAAGTTTGGTCATGTACAAATGCATCAGTCGTGCTACCTATGATTATGACTCAAACCTGGAAAATGAAGGACTGACTAGGGTTTCCCATAATACTGTGCATGAATACACATGTAGCAATGGTGGTGTGCACATCGACATTTTCGGATGGAGTCTAATTTCGCGTACTATGACAATAGGTCAGTCTACGACACAGTTCCCGAGGCCAAGGAAACGATCTTGTTATAATCACAATTTTTCCTGCATTATTTCAGTGCGTACAGATTATTTTCAGTCGACAAAAGAGTTACTCAGAGGACACTTCCGAACCACATATAAGCGTATCTTTCACACAGGAAGCTGCGTAACTTATCGACAATGAAACAGTTTGTACCGTATTCCTGCTGTTGGCTTACTTGCTTTGTTTTCCACCCGCTAAGTCACGCTTCCATTCTACGGCTGCAAGATGACATAATTGCCATACGTTTCCGACAAATTACTGTCAGCACAGTGTAATTCACATGTATCTTAGAATAGTTAGTTGTTAATGTGGTTTACGTACCCATGTGGTCACAGAGATGGAACGAACATTACGTATCTGTTCTATGGGATCTGCTGAACGAAACGGAATTTGTCCAGTAGTGAAATTATTTGTAATCGAAGTCTGGTACACCCAAATTTTTACAATAATTAGAAGAGCTAAAAGTCACGAAAACGTAAGTCTTTCAGTTAACACACATTCTTCATAAGTAAGATTAAAAATCGTTACTGGAGAGTACTCGTGTAATTAAAGATAACACACAGAAACAGAAATAAATTCAGTAAGTATACATGCACTTTGCGTCTGTACCACATTAGGGAATACTCATTCCATTAGTGTGACAGTGAAACTAAATACAAATGAAATCATATTAACTCATTATTTCAGGCGTAAAAGTTACGAATCTGTTGTCTTAAACCTAGATAACTTGACATCGTTAATGTTTATTTAGAAGGAATTTTTTTAAGCTATATTAAGAGATCTTCAGTCAGATTTGTATGTCATGATCTATTAAGAACCTGCGAATATGAGCCACTAGAATACGCGTTATCTTGATGTCATTGCACTTGATGTGTTGCTATATTGAGTACGTTGAGGCAGTGGCCACGTAGCTACTTGTTGAAAGCTAAGTAATGTGACATACGCGTGTCCATATACTGTAGAATGTGCGCTCACATACAGGAAGATTATTGAACAAGCTAAGTGTGTCACTGATACAAAGTACTTTATTCTGTGTCGTAATTAAACGTTACAGATCTGGATAGTAGTGGAATATATGTGACATTGACCATTCACGTATGTAGTTGCTTAATACTGTACAGAAGACGACAATGAGCGGGAGAAAGTGCTTAATCCTATTTCGGAGTGACACGTCTGACACACAGATCACATTACAAGTGTATTGTATTGGAGTGGGGACCTAGAAACGACGGAGAGGCTTCGTCCCTGCCGTAGGGCTCAGTGATTCACATCCCCACAACAGGTTATAGCAGTCCACTCATCTCAACGATGCCCACATCGAACCCAGTGTTATTGTGCGGTTCGCCCCCTCCACCCGCCCCTCCCCCCCCCCCTCTACACACACACGTTTGCTTTTAGGAGTGGTGGTTGTAGAGAGAGAGAGAGAGAGAGAGAGAGAGAGAGAGAGAGAGAGAGAGAGAGAGAGAGAGAGAGAGAGAGACTTTATGTGGGGGGGAGGGGGAGACTGTGCTGCAATATGCGACATAGTGTAACTGAGGCGAAGTAAAGGGAACCAGTCCGCATTTGCCGTGGCAGATGGAAAAGTGCCTCAAGAACCATCCAGAGACTCGCCGGCACACCGGACCTCGACACTAATCCGCGGGATGGAGTCGTACCGGGGAAGGGCACGCCTTCCCGACCGGAAACCAGCGCGTTAGAAAGCATGGCTAACTGGGCGGGCTGACATTACAATATTTCACAATTTCTGTATAGCGTCTTTGAATTTAAAATGTGTGCTAACCACTATTTTCGTTTTGAAAGTGAGATTCTGACAACAGCCAATGACATTATTTAGTTGCTGCTCATGGATCACACCCTTCAGAGCGTTAACAAATACCACTTCGAACAATTAAACTTCACAAATACATGTACTTCCCCTTCCTTTCACTTTTTGTAATGCCAGAAAAGCGGCAGAGTGCTGTCCCTTTTAGATATTTCATCATATAGACGTTAAGCGTATCCGATACCTGGATTAGTTGAGCAGTATGGATGGGTCAGGAATTTACTATTTTCTGATTTCATGTTTGTAAGGGAAGTTTCACGTCTTAAATAGTGCTTTGGTTATGTATTTTAATACGTAACACGTAAGACCGGAATGTGTAAACCAAACGACATCAGAGGAAGACCTTCGAAAACTCTCAGTTTAGTAGTTCTATCACTTTGGTTGAAATATCATTGCTGGAAATAATTTGTAAAGGAACGTTAAGGAGTGTTGCGCACGCAGCTACACCTCTTATCTCATGTTTTTGTGTGATTCCTGTCAGAACACACGTTAAAGTGGATGCCCCGATATGCCGAGAGAGCCGTGTTCCCTGCTGCTGGAGTGTATGCAAACCCTGGACCCTGCCTGCACGTAGTGTTGTGGGACTCGTGTAGCTCCCAACTGGGAGACTCAACCGCTTTGTGAACAAGCCAACATTCGTACAATGTACAACAGTTGTACATCGCATTTTACCACTAGATAAAATAACCAGCGTGTTACAATACACGAATACATAAGTAAGTCACTGTTGTGCTTCTGATTTTGCAAAACTACAATATTTCAACCTTCTGAAGTATGTAATCGTGTACCACTAAGAACAGTGAATTATTGATGCAACAGACATAAAAATTGTGTGATTGATCGTACAATTACATCAGTCCTTTCATGTGACTGGATGTAACTAATTATGTGTCGACTGATTATAGTTGAGTTGCGTGAATGTTTTTTACACCAATGGATTTGAATTACTGGTGCAATTTGTCATAACGTCCATCTGCAGTCAAGCAATTGACATCTTGTTTGTATTACTTTCACCTGCAAACCTAGGCGAATATAAGGTAACATTTCTAAATTATGCAAGATTTTTCAAAAATTTGCTTTGTAAAAACAAAAATTGGAACTGCTGAAATACTGAGCTTCTTGGTAACAGGCGTTTGTTTTGCCCCTGGCGTGTTCACAATGGCAAATGTAAGTACTTCATTGAAACTCAACGTGGCTGCCACGTTACTAACGCAAACATAGGAACATACGACGAAACTATAGCTACCTAATAAACAACTTATTCAGACTAATTAAAAAAACAATGTAACTGAGGGACAAGAAGATAAGTTAGAGGTTTTAGTAGGACGAAACATTAAAACCATGAGTCAAGTATGACAAAAACATTGATCAGAAGCTCGTATTATTTGACCTGCAGAGTGCAGCCTAAGTTTGGTATACTTAGTAAGCAGCGCAATCCACAGAACTTGCCTTCAGCTACATTACCCCACCCAGGCTTCCCAGTCATGCACTGCTCCCAAATAATAAAATTACAGCTACCTGATTTCCACCCCCATCGACTTCCACGCCACATCTGACATGCTAAGATTTGATCAAACCATCCCTCCATGTAATAGTGAAATTAATCTAAATAGCAAATATCTTCCAAAGACACATACGCAGGTAACCCACTTGTCAAAACTATTTCAGGAGCACATTCACTTTCAGACACACTCATGACCTTTTCATACATTTAAGAGTTCGACATCAAAAATCCTTCCCAAATGCTCTCTTCATAGCATCTCAATAAGCTAATTATTATTGCATGCTCCCGTACAAGAAGTTTTAACTGAAAGCTTTGATTACCAGAAGAATACACGTAATTAGAGGCCCCCGCCCACTTATCAACCCAGCGACTAGAATATTAACAGAAATCGTTAGTGTTTTCTTAAATAATATCGAGTACAGTGGAACCATACAATTTTGCATTAACTTCAGCACCAAGTCTCCTTGGTCCTCGCTCGAAACCTAAATTACCAAAGAGACCAAACTCAAATTAATAACCTCAAAAAAGCACAATAGGTGTACACTGCTATCCGCTGTATCCTCTTCTCTACCCCTCCATCCCACTCATCCCCCCTTCAATTTACAGAGAGAATGTTAGACACTGGGACTACACAAGCGTCCCATTCCAGCCATCTGCTCTGACCCATGACGTCGTCAATGTGGCGGAAACGACCATTCTCAATGCCTCCAGCATGGCGCTTATGACGGCACAATATAAACACGAAAATACATATAAATACGACAAAAATATCTGTCTCCAAAAATATCAAACTAACGGGAAAACCGCGGCAATTTAGGGGTTGTGGGGGGGGGTCAAGCTAAATATAAACACGAGACTACGCACACCACAATCCCAAACACACAAAACATTAAAAAAAAACACGAAAAAAATTACGAAATTCATTCACACCCACAAAATCTACGCTAATCTGTCACTTTCCTTGACCTAGGTAGCTGAACTGGAACTGTCGATACCACAAAGAAAACTACTACTACAAAAATAGGACTCTGACATCTCTTAACCTATATAGCTCAACCGGAAATATCGAAGTCACAAAACGAACACCTAAAGTAACAACTGGAATCAGATGCTTCCCTTAACTTATATAGTGAACCACAGCTGGCGATACCGAAAATGATACACCTGTGATAAATAAAACCAATCCCACAAGACCTCAATACCCAACAAAACATTATAACCCACGAGCTATAGACACAAAAAACAACTACATACCACCATCAAATTCCGGTGCTACACACTAGGTTGGCCACCCCAGTGAACCACACTAAAAAGCTCCCCCCAACCAGCCAAAACCTACGAAACACCCCCCCGAAAAAAAAACCGCCAACAAATAAAAACCACAAAATAAATGAAACTCAGTCACACATTACAACTGAAGCACAGCTGCAACAAAATAGGTCCTCTCCAAAAAACCAAGCCCCTACCCCCCCCCCCCCCCACACACACACACCATCCACGTAAATCCACAACCATTACCCACAACCGATCTGGGGCACGTTGTGCAATTTTACAGTGTGTGGAGGAAAAGTTGTTTGTAGCTACCGTAACACGGCAAGTCGAGTTGTACAAAACGTTTGTGTGCCATTTCCTATTTCAAGTTACGTACAAGTAGGGTACACACAACGAAACATACGGTAATTTTAGCAGATAACACATTCGTGATACGTAGGATAAGAGTTGGACCAGTACGAGGCATATTTCCTCATCAGCCGATACAGTCTTATCCCCATGCAACGATGGGAAAACATAGAATTCAAATACAAGAGGAAGACATTCAAGACAAATGTTAATTCGCATACCTCATGTGAAGATTACAGAGCCGAAGACGCTTCGCCAGGCATACATCAGACAATCTCCCACAGCAGTCGCAGGGTCTGGCATCAGCGAGGCTCTGCCGATGGTATCCCAGCTGGTCTACACACGACAGGCGCGTAGCAAGGCTTATGCCAGGGCGGTCATCTCAACACTGCACTGGCCAATTTTCACAAAAAGCATACGCGTGACACAACATAGGCGCTACATAATAGTGAGGCAGCGCAGTAAATCGGCCTTTGCCTGGAAACCACATGCACTGTGAGATTCGTTTGTAGCTGCAACACTCCCACAGACGCTTTAGTTACTCGCAGTAGGAAACTGGAATGCAAAATTACGGACACGCCTACACTCACGATGAAGGGCGGCAAACTCTTTGGCGGCAGCACAATACAAACAGACGCGAACGCGGCGCAACTGACGATTCCCCATCGTGACAGACAGCGGGAAAACACCGTCCACTGTAGATGGCCGATGATTGGCAGCAATCCACCAATCATCGACGCTGCAGGATGAATACAAAGGGCACTACAGATGCACCAACCGACAGAACGACAAACTGGGCATGTGCAGGCGTTTTGGTCAATCGACCGACCTATTTTTGCCGTCGGGTGGTCGGTCGAGTATGACCACCCGACAGCCAAGTACACCACCAACACTTGTCTACGTGCGTGGAAAACAAAATACTCGAAATGGTAAACCAGTTTGTTATTTACTCAGTTCGTTTTCAATGTGACAAGGGGGCTCCATAATTACTAAGTTAAGTCGGTCGAGACGTGTGTAGACTGCACAAGGAATTGGTCGGTCGGTCGTTTGGTGCGGGTGTGGGGCTCTTAACACGTTGACTGCCATGTCGCCTTCGGCGGCCACAGCAGAACCGCTCACTTAATGTTGTGTGGCTGGCCTGGCCTGGCCTGACCTGACCTGACGCTGGATCATGGGTCAATGAGCGTGCGGCGGTAAAAGTGTTAAGGGAGATCGGCGTTTAACAGGCAGTCGACAACAGAGTCACAAGAGATGGGTCCGAAACTTGCGTTGGACGAATATGTGAGTTTGACAGCTGAGTTTGTGGTGTTGATTAGCGCCAGTGGGGTGTAGAATTCCGACTCCGGCTGTGCGCCCCTCAGGCAGGCACTGCGTGGGTGGGACGTCGGCGCTTGCTTCTACTGGTCGGCCGCACGGCCAATGGCGGCGCCCTCCGTCTGACGTCACAGCCGGCCACGGGCTACCTTGTTCTCTCCTGCGCCGCCCTGCAGGCGTGTAGCTGTCCCAGTGGTCCGCAAGAGGCTGCTGTGTGCAAGGGAGAGGATCTATAAACTTGACTTAAAATAGGTGAATCTAACATCACGGATCTATAAAAAGTCGTAAATACTCACCAAAAGATATTAAGATGACTTCGGTCACCACATTCCAAATACTAAATCGATATGCCGTTCGTTTGACCGAGCGGTTCTAGGCGCTTTAGTACGGAACCGCGCTGCTGCTATGGTCGCAGGTTCGAATCCTGCCTCGGGCATCGATGTGTGTGATGTCCTTAGGTTAGTTAGCTGTAAGTAGTTCTCCAAGTCTAGGGGGCTGAAGACATCAAATGTTGAGTCCAATAGTGCTCAGAGCCATTTTTACTCCCAAAAGATAGTAAGATGTGTTCGGTTCCACATTCCAAATTCGACACCGATATGGTGTTCTTGTCGTGGGCGACATTGTTCTGCACAAAGCCCAGTGTGTGGATCCATTCGCAGATGCCCGTGAACCTGCTGAAAGGAAAAGACATAACCAGGGAATAATGAGAAAGTAAAAAAGAAATCCAGACAGAAGAAACACAACACAACTAACGAAAATTCACGAAAAGATATCAGAAATAGGGCTCGTTAACCAGAATTGACCAATTGACCTATACAGGTCAATTCTAGTTTCCGATTCCCAGAATTTTTATTTTCCAAGTTTTGGAAGGGGGTGTCTGCAGTGTTCTATTATAGGGTTCTTGTTTTTGGTGTTACTTTCTGAATACTACTGTTGTGGCATTAAGTGCCTACAGCACATTGATCGAGAAATGTCGTGCATGATATTACTCTGTCATTTCTACATTTCGTTCCTTTTCGTGATTCTTATTAGATGTGAATTATGTAGGGATTTAACTTTTGTCTCGCTCCTATGGGAAAGCAAAAACACGAAAACTAACAAATCTTGGAAATTACAACTAGACCTCAGCTATACAGCTCAAGTGCAGAGACATGACCCAAAAAAATTAACCCAAAAAGAAATAAAGAAACATACTTAATGAAAAGCCACAAAAAATAACGAATCGTGGAATGGGAACTGTAGCTGACCCATATGGCTGTGGTCTTGGGTTTCTGGATAATCTCATCCTTGGAAATCGATCCACATTCCGAAAAGTGCAATAAAATATTTATGAGAACCACGATCATACATACGATTGCTACTTGATTCACTCGCAGATATTTAATCTGTGCCCTTAGGCTCCTGCGTAACCACACTCTTGGAAATCGCTACATGTTTGCAATAAACACATGTTTTATGCACAGAGATGCGATACTGATGCTCATTTTTGTTATACTACGCGACAGCTTCGCTCTAATCGGTCAGCAAGCTACACTTCTAGATACGACACTGGATGGTTGTGAATAGTATTGTTTGCATTTATTTGTAATATAGTTTTTAAGTGGGAGACCACAAAAATCGAGAATAACTATAAAATGGCAGTTCATTTGTTTTTCTTTAGTTTCTTAAGGAACCTGGGAGGTACGAAATGGTACATCACAGAACAGTTTACTTACAATTCTCTTGAACCTGCAAATATTAACTGAATGACGTTTTCTTTTAAGAACAATAAAAAAATGCCTTGTTAACAGTAGAAGACCTCACCTTTTGCAGAAAGACGTCTTTTATTTGCTCAACAACTGAAGTTTTCTTCACTCCACTTCTGGTCAAATCAGAGGATATGAGACACAGGACACTTGTATGGAATGCAGTATCTGTATTACTGAACGTATCAAATAAGCTATCACAACTGCAGCGAAAGGGAAAACAGCACAGACGAGATAATATTACATTAAAAGTAATAAAATGTTTCGCAACACAGAAGAACCCAATTCCAATACTGTTGCTATATCTTAGCCACAAACGGCAAGAATCATCAGCTCATTCGCTTTTGAAACCAAAATGCTTACATTTACAAAATTATTCGTGCACTGGAAAGTGGAGTGAACTGTAAGAATGTTACACCTAATACAAAATCATTGCGAGTCAAGGATAGCGCCTATTATAATAACAGAAAATAACAGAAGTATATGGTCCTAACGCATGAGATACGAGTTTATTTTGTTTTGATTTCAGCGGTATGAGGTGCTATTATACGCATACTTTAAATTGCTTCTTCACAGAATAAATTGTAGTTATGGCTCAGAATCAAATGAGATTCAACTGTTTTCACATTTATTTCATTATTATTCATGTCTCTCGATAATTTTAATAACTCTTGGACCGCTAAAATATAATAATTATGTACCTATTTCGTAAATTAAGTAGAAAAATAATTGAAAACAAACGTAAATCTTATGGCTACTTTCACGTCGCTAGGAGCGCTAGTTTAGTTACAACTGTCACATGACAACCATTTTCGCAGTAGTGTTGTCACGGCTGTGTATGTTAGGCTGTGGTTTACGTCGGTCACTAAGGCAACCCCAAATAACATTTAATAACAGCCTTCTTACGACCTACGTCCGTACTCTTACATCCTTCGCATCGTTAACTCATGATGTCACACAGGACGTCACCGCTCAAAGCTGATAGGTGGGATCGGACACTAAAATTAACACGGCCTGAAATTAATCTATAAACGAGTCCAAAAGTTATTGTAACATGTATTATTTCTTACCGATGTTCCATGGAAGTCGTGTGTTTCTAAACAACATGGAGCTGTACTAACCATCTCGAGAATTATCTAAGCGAGCGAATGCGGCCGGCATTTGACACAGCAGTTTCGTAGGAAGATTTCTAGTTTATAGTTGCCCGGTCTTCCTGCAGTCACAAGATTCACGAAATTAATGTTTCTTCTATGCCCTTAAAATAGTTATAAATAGTTGGACGACTAATTTGCATAATTAAATTACTGAGTCATTAAACATACACGAATGCGACAATTAATGTTATGCACCCGCCGAAAGTTGCAACCGATTCGCTGTCTGTTTTTTTGGCAGAAATAAGATGCTATCTGCTGGCTCACCAGAGTCTGCTGTCACTTCCCCGTGCTCTTACCGCGTTCCACAGTTTCTTTAAGACCGCCACATGTAGACACGAACTGTCGTCTTGCTCGCCATTCGGCTCGTCTCATACCGTTGCTAAGCTACGGAATGGGCCGTTGGAGAGATCCCTCTATTGTTGCTAACTGCGTCACGACGCGATTTCTCTTGTCTACGCTAAGAGTGTACGAGGGCAGTTACCACGGTAGCGATGGTAGCATGGACGTAAATGGGCTGTGGTATACTGGTCTACCCCAACCAAAATAAGACTACCAGGGGAAAGAAACAAATAAGCAAATATTAAAACAGGAGGAAAAACTGGATAGAAACTGTAAAATCGATCAGTCAATACGAATCTTCAACGAGGTTAAAGTAAAGCAATCAATTATGTTTATTTCATTATACGTCTCTAGTTCCGTTACACTAAACGGAGGTGCAAATCTCCATGCTCATGGCACAAATCAGTTCATGATATTAACACAAGGAAAGTTAATAATAGATAAATTTTACACGAGCTCCTGAGTACAATCTAGCGTAATGAAAAGTTGAAATACAGAAATCTGCTTAATTTTTGTCCTGGAACTCTCCGAGAGAATAGAAGTGGTGAGCCACGAAAAATCATCTTAGACCGAAAAGTACATAGATTACTGCTAATATTTTCTTTTTTTTTTAAATTCATATGATTGCTTATTGCAAATAAAAAATACTGCACGTTGTTCTGTTCAAGAATCAAGGAAGTGTCATAGAAATGCAGACTGCATTTTTCCCTAATATTAAGTGACTGAACGCTGTTAATTCTTGGAAATCAGCTCGTGTTGTTGACAACACGTGACGTAAAAGAAAATATATTTAGAAGGGCGAGTCTCAGAACTCCCAGACTCTTGAGCATTGGTCGACCAGAGTTTCGTGAACTTATGCTACACTTTGCCCGAACTGCTCTTTCTTGAGCCAAAAATAATCTTTAATGGGATTATTTACACCAGAATGACGTATGTAATAAGACAATGAAAATAAGCAAAGTAGACTAATTAGGCTATCACTTATTTTAGTTTGCAAGTTGCCGGGGCTAGCAGTGTATTTAACACTAAATTCTTCTAGAATCTACATATGTAAATGATGCTCTAAGCCCCCCCCCCCCCCTATTCTAACTCCCACTTTTGCTGTTGCACATGGATTAAAAAGATACGCGAACTGACTGTAATCGACCCTGCAAGTGGAGTAGAAAAGAGTTTGGCAACTTCAATAATTTAATTTGATAAATAAGTTGAATAAAGGAAGGTTTCATTAACGTAGTGAGAAATGGTAGGGTTCCTCTACCGATTAAGAGAATGAAAGGTCTGTCCAAAATAACAATATGATTTATTAAGACTAAACACAAAATAATAAACAAAAACACATGAAACATTAAATAAAATATGGCGTTTCAGTCTTCAATCACTATTCTTTATTTTCCATAAATTGCCGGTTTCGGGCTAGCTGCCCATTTTAAGATCTGTTAGACAAAGTTAAAGATGTAATTAATAAGAGATACAGACAGTGATAGAAATATCTTAGCTCACAAAAAGAAATTTTGGAACGTATTAAATGCCAACATACCATATGTTGTTGTTACAAAGTAACTTGTCCGTACAGAACACACGGTTCACTGTCATAAGTAAAGTAAATTTCAATCTTAAAACATTATATCGCAGTTTTAAGAGTAACGTGATTGGTAACAGTAAAATTGCCTTCTACTATAACAATTGTGCATCTGTTATTATTTCACCGTATATATAACTGGTGAATATTCTTTTTAATAAAATTCGATACAGGGAACATTGCAGTCACAGTAATCGAACAGCATTTGTAACACATGTAAAAGAGAGTAGACATGAAGTGAGTAATATAAATGAACAAATTGAGGTGCTACATAAAGCTCCAAAAAATCTCTATCTCAACGTGCTCGGAGAGATTGAAATATACGCAAATCAAAGAAAAACCCCAGGCCTACTCCTAAACGAGCAAAGTGATTTTATGCACAGGCATTATTATGAGATTTTTAAAGACCTGTTTTAGGTTTACTCTTGTGTGCAACAGCACGCCCCAGGAGGAACCAGGTGCAGCGGAACGGCCCTCAGCGTACTGGCGGCGAGGTGAGTTGGGAGCGGCGGAAGAGGACACGGCGTGGCGTTGTATACGTTCTGACGTAGGGAAATCCACTCCACCACCAATCAAAACAAAGAAGAGGAAACGGACGTTTTCAGAAGAATATCTACATTTTAATTATATTTTTTGATTCTTTATAAAGAAATTTTAAATTAATGTAAATTTTTCGTTTCACGGTCCACTCAAAAAGATTATTCATATGTTATTTCCTTAAAAATTGTTTTATTAAAAAGAATATTTGCCAGTAATATATACGGTGAAATAATAACAGATGCACAATTGTTATAGGTAGAGGACAATGTTACTGTTACCAACCAGTTTGTTCTTAAAAACTGCGATATAATGTTTTAACAGATTGAAATTTACTTTACTTATGACAGTGAACCGTGTGTTCTGCACGGACAAGTTACTCTGTAACGACAACATATGGTATGTTTGCATTTAATACGTTCCAAAATTTCTTTTTGTGAGCTAAGATATTTCTATCACTGACTGTATCTCTCTTATTAATTACATCTTTAACTTTGCCCGAAACCAGCAATTGATGGAAAATAAAGAATAGCGATCGAAGACTGAAACGCCATATTTTATTTAATGAACGATCGCGGAAGTCCCAAATAAGACAAGCATGTCTAGTTTGGATAAACATGAAACATTTACAAAACATCAAATTGGCTCAAATTGGATACTCAAATAAATGCTGTGAAGGTGAATTTGCCCCTAAACTAGATTGTGACGTTTATGACGAAGTGGTATGTGGAATCCAATTCCTCGCAGTTCAAATCTTAAGAGAGACCCACAGCCAACCCAGCATTAATTACTGCTACATTAGTGAGAACTCGGACAATGAACACCCGTGACAGAATAAAGTTAGAAAAGACAAACAGGCGCCCCCTGCTGAGCTCTGGTTATCACCTAGCAAAATTGCCGTCTTTGCCGGTGCTGCGGACGTACATTACTAACCTGTCCTCTTAATTGCACGGACACGATCTAGCGTACTGGAGGCGATGGCTGGTTGCTTCGACGTCCCGTCCGTGGTGATGATAATGTCGCGAGTATAGTCCGAAACAAATTATCCTGGTCTGGTTGTTCCAGACTAAAGGCTTCCTAGCAATACAAATGCGCCTCTGGGGGAGACGAAGAAGGCTCGCCACACAATCACTGACTGTACAGTGATTGATTTTAACAAGCGAAGTCACACAGTAACTCCGATACAGTCAACCTATAGCCAAAACTGCTCAAGACAGACAACATAGGCCTCTTGTACGCAGAACGCTCAACTGCCAACTGTACTCGGAAAGTTACGTTGAAGTCGAAACTTCAGCAACTTCATCAAACAGTTACAATTAATTAAAAGTATATTAGACAGCCAACGGAAGGCATGCTGTCCAGAGCAGCGAGAGCTCAGTCTTGTAACCTGCTCCGACCGAAAAGCGAGAGCCGACTACCACGAGAGCACCCGTACAAGCCGAACACAGAACTTTCCCGCCCCCACGACAGTGGGCGTGGTTAAACGTTCCAATCAGCAACTCGAAAACCGGCGGAAAATTCCACTCTATTGCCGAAGCACTACCATTCCACCAATGGAGATTCTTGGAGCCAATTTCTGATTTTGCTACGTCACGGAGCCATGCCGTGAGCACGCCAATCACAGTTACGATTTGGCAGAACACGTTACATATGGTATGTTGGCATTTAATACGTTCCAAAATCTGCCCGCCAAGGCTGCTTGGGAACACAAGTCATTCCCACGCCTCGCTGGTAGCCCGCCAGAAAGTGTTTTCGCTAAGTTTGTGCGAAGTAACGGAATCTCTAGCCCAACCGCTCCTTCAGGCCGCTGCGGGCGTGTCTCCGCCGCTATTATATGTCGGCGTCTGGAAAGCATTCACTCGACTCCCTCACACCATTCGGCTTACCCTTTCAAGATCAGCAGAGCTCGCCTGTCACCGGACCACCCGGGTGACGAGAGACGCTGCGTGATAAGTCCGCGTGTGAAGGAATAGCAACTTTTCACCGCATGCAATTAGAGAGGAAAATCATAAGACAGAAATATGAGACGGGGCTTCTGCCACCTCTCATAGCCCCTACACCATTTTAGATTGTAATTGGTGAGCGGTTGGCTCACTTAGGAGCAAGGTAGTGAGTCAATCGCCCAAGAACAAACTTGCAAAGTGACTCCACATGCCGCACTCCATTAAAAAAAAAAAAAAAAAAAATCACTGCAACTGAAAAATGCAGCTCATAGAGGGAGGATTATTTATGATATAGCCAACTTCACCTTCTTAATATGGAACTGTAACACTCACATCACACGTCCATACCCAGGGAGCCCCTTCCAATCAACGATTCACACAGACATTCACGCTCTAAATATGGCCCGGGCATGTGAGCCAAATATGGAGCAGTTTATTCTTTACAATCAGAGTTGGAGTGCTGCGCAATTAAATGCCCAAGACGTTACAACAATTTCAGTCATTAACTAACCTGAACTCAATCACACATTATAATATTTAAGTTAACAATCTCTTTGTGAGCTTTCAGAATCTAATTACAACCTCCGATTTATTCTGTCTCCCTGCAGCAAGAATAACCTTTACAAAATGTTCCCTGAACTGATGGTCCATTCACAACGACAGTGGTGGAATCTGCTTCAGTTTATGGGGATTTCAGGCACACTGTTTGCATACACACAACAAAAATTCAGAATACAAAAAAAAATGGTTTAGAGAACAATACAGTAATTTGTAATTTGTGCACCCTACTCTATCACTTACATAATAATTACAGTGCAAATTCACAAACACATACAAGGTATAACATACATTACAAAAGCAACACTAGAGAAAGAAATTTAAGAAAAAAAAAGTTCATGGGGTGTCAAGTTGTGCTTGCACATTGCACAATGTTCACTACTGGGCTGAGAATGAGGCACTAAATTCACATTGTTAGAAATATTCGAAGCACTTCACAAATTCTTTGGTTTCTCTGAGGGGGTTGGTATGTTCAGTCATATGCATTGACGCACGTGGTTCCATGTCTTGAGCATCGGAGAGGGGCTTTTGGGATGGGGCCACAGTACTGACATCACATAGGGCTAAACGTCGGGTGTTGTTGCTACGTTGTTGCAACAGCAATAGGTTGTGCTGGAGCATCTGCAGTACGCTGTTGAGATTGCAGCCAGATCCACGCATATGATAACGGCAGTACGGTAGGAAGACATAGTGATAGGCTCTCCTCATGTCGATTAAATGTCTCTGAGGTCTACTAGTGGGGATGCATCACTAGTCCAGATCTCTTCTCTCCCTGGACTGTACTTTACGTTTCACAATATTGAAGTTCGACGAGGGATGATGGCATGTGGAGTGACTCCACAAGTGTCTGAGGTCATCCAGACAGGATCGAACTAGGAGCTACGATTGCTACAACTGCTGTCTAATAGAGAGGAGAAGTTAGAAATGAGACAATTCATTTGTTAGAGCTTGTGGCACGATACTGCTTTGTGTATGCAGATCGGCCAATGCTAGTGAGTTGTAAAAACCCAAACAGGTGAGTATATAGCGTCCCTTTCTGTCCTGAGGCACATGAGGCGGAGGTTCCGACAGCATACGTGATCTTCTTCGTGTACTCACGACAACGTGGTCTGCCGCAGGGAATCCCTCCAAACGGCTGCCGCGTCCGGGGAGCTAGCTGGCTGTCGCGTGTGGGTCGCGTGTCAGTGTCATCGGCCAGCCTCACTTTCGCTTGTGGCCCGGCGAGGATCCCGCCTAATCCCACAGGTATACGGCCCGGCGACTGTCAGCTTGCAGGACCGGACGCTCCCGCGCCCTTCTCGTTAGACGGCGCGCTGACGCTCCCCTTCTCGCAGGTAGCCGAAGACCTCTTGTTTTTGCTCCGGCTGGCCTCTGCATTGCCACGATACCCGTCATCTGCACAACTCTGACAAAAATCTTATGCCTAACTTTTTCCCATGACCTTCTGTGTTATAATAAATTTTCACAACGACACGTTGATGGTCTGTCATTTCAGACACTCTTCTTTTACTTTTATAGTTATTAATCTATGGCTATCATTATAACAAAATCCTGGTGTATCTAATCTAGACATGGAAATAATTTATCTTGATATTTGTGTAGATACCGATCTCACTGTTGTATATGGTGTGTGACAACTGATGCTATGTACTGGATGAACAACTAAATGTGCGGGCCCGCACTAAAATTACTATTAATTATATAGATCGACAGTAGACGTGCTCAAGAATTAACTACCATATGCCAACGATCTACATTCTATGGCTTTTGAATGAATTATGTTATTATGCAGGCTGAAGTTTTACTGTGCTATAAAGAACATGCAACGATTCTACTTTCGCTCGCCGGTCGTCCCTCCATCTCGGGTCTGTGGTTTGCTGACCTGAAAAATAGCATCCGAACAGGCGCGCGCCAAACATTCCTACTTGTGTTGGAAAACCCCAACAATATTTATCTAGTTATGGTTAAATCCTACAGTTTAACTTATCCTAGTATCTGGCACCTTTTTTCATTTTATTTTATTTTTTTATACAATACTCTTACATAATTCATGTTACGCTGAGATGTCTCGCTTATCGCCGCTATTGACGACAGTGATGTGGGCGCCCTACGACATGGCCTCCGCGTTCTCACTACGCCTCACTGAAACTCCAGAGACTGGGTTAGCCATGACTATACAAGACAAATTTCTAGTTGCAACTTGTTTTTCTATGTGATGCGGTTTTCGCGATCAAAGCGCCCCTATCCAGAGGCAATGTAATACGACCAAGCCAGGACTGGTTCCTGTTGAGGATTGCGTCGCCCACCACACACCAGCTACACAGTATGTCACGCATCTCCAAGTATAATTCCTTGATTATTCATCTGTGACAGTCACAAGCAGCACGCTAAATCCCCAACCAGTACATTGGCATGGTAGGCTTTATGCCAGCATTTCTACCTTCTAGGGCACCATTGGAGTCAAACGCTCACAGGTTTACAGCGACTTACAAGACAACGATGCTGGCGCATCACTGTAAAAACAATACTGCCCATATTCAACTTCGAAATCTCGCAATATACCACAATCTTGCAGTGCACTAACGTGTGCCTGCAAGCATTGGTATGAACGTCTCACGAACTGGTTGTAGTCGCTATGGAGCGTATCACGACTTCTCAGAACGCTTCTAAGAGCACGTTCTTGTGTGCTCCCGTTTGTGCGACATCTCCTCACTCATCATTATCCCTCAACATAGACACCAGACAGGAAAGGACAAAAACATTGCTCATGGGAAGGTAGTGTCTCCTACTCTATCGACATAGGAAGTCGCGAACATAAACAAAAAAGGATTGCAGCAGTAAATTCTTATGCGAGACAACGCAGCGTGTTAATACTTTAGCAATCTTAATCTATTAATGCAACGATTATTGTCCCCCGAAGAAAGGTTCATATATTTACCTATTCTACTATGCACACCAATTACACTACTATTATAGCAAGGTTCATGTATTTGCCCATTCTACTATGTACACCACTTACACTACTACTATTCCACGAACTCCTTTATGTGAGGGATGTGGTGGAGTCCTATGGACTTCTTTCCTTTCAGCGTCTCCAATTCATAAGCACTGTGGTGGGCTGCTCTCCTTATACGGTACGGGCCGTTGTAAACAGAATGGAATTTTTGGCATTTCATTTTTTTGTTTGTTAGAGAGTCGGAAAGACTTCAGGAGCACACTTTGTCCAATTTGTAAGTGTCGTAGACGAGCTCCCCTGTCGGCACGTCTCTTCCTGACCTCTGCTGCAGCCGTATCCTCTTGAGAGCCAAATCCACTATGGATCGGTGCTGCGTTCGCGCCCTTGGTGGGAAGTTTACGACCTCGGTTATCATGTCCTTAGGAATCCGGTTTTTCAGAACTGTAATGGGTGCCAATTTTGTTGTCCCACAGGGTGCCTCATTGGGCACCTCCTGGGAGTCTTTAAGGAAAACGTCCCATGTCGTGTGCTGTTTGTTACAGTACAACCGGCACAAGTTTCCGAGTTCCTTAATAACCCGTTCTACAGCATCCGAGCTCGGATGGTGTGAAGATATAAAAATGGGATCAATTTTACATTGACGCAACGTCTCCTTCCATGTTTTTGTCTTAAACTGTGGCCCATTATCAGAAATAATTCTACTCACATGACCAACCTGTGGTAGGAAACCCCGGATTAGGGCTCGTGATACAGTTCGTCCTGTCACCCTCTTCAGTGCCGTAAAGATAACGTATTTGGACGTTAGTTCAACAAACACTAATACGTAAGTATAGCCTCTTCTTGTTCTTGGCAAAGGCCCCATCAAATCTGTTGCTGGTAATTGTCTTAATATGGTCGGTACGATTGGGTATAATGGTGCCTGCATGCTCACAGTGGTATGCTTAGCCTTTTGGCAGTCTTTACACACCGACAGTACCCTCCGAATTCGACGCTCCATGTTTCGAAAGTAATACATGGTCCTTAGCTTGAGATTGCACTTGCGTGGTCCGAAGTGTCCATAGCTGAGGTGAGTATGCCATATAACCTTGTTTATTAGGTGTTCAGGGATGCATACCCCCCATTCAGTGTCATTGGCATAATTTCGGTGGAAAATTATGCCTTTCCGCAAGAGGTAGAACTGCCTGACGGTGGCGTGTCTTCTGTCTATCCATTTCTGTTTCAATAACACTAGGGCAGGATCCTTGTCTTGCTCCTTCTTGATGTCCTGCATACTACAGGTAATAAAATTTTCAAAGGTTACTTTCTGCATATAGAAAAGGAAGTAGTGATTTTCCTCCAGATCTTCTTCCATGTTGTGCTCAAATCCGATCGGTGACCGTGATAAGGCGTCTGGAATAATGTTCTGACTGCCGGGGATATATTCTATCGACAAGTTGTACTGCTGCAGATATGATGGCCACCCAATGAGCCGCCTGTGGTTAAGCTTTGCAGTCATCAGGAGCTCGAGTGCCTTGTGGTCGGTGCAGACCCTCGTCTTGCCACCAAACAGAAGGTATCAGAATTTTTCAAACGCCCATACAACAGCCAGCGCCTCTAACTCGGTTACTGAGTAATTCCTCTCACTCTTGGCTAGTACTCTGCTACCAAACGCAATTGTCTTCCACACCCTGTTTCCTTCATGTACATTGTCTTGGAAAACCATGACACCCAGACCTGAGTATGAACTGACCGTTACTATGCAAAGCTCTTCTGCTAAATTAGGGTGTGAGAGGATTGGTGTTTGTAATAATGGGAATTTTAATGCTTTCCATTAGGATTCGGCCACCTCATCCCATTCCCAAGGAATCTTCTTTCCTGTAAGTTGATGCAACATAGGACTGCTCTGAGTTTTGGCATGTATAAAGCGGTTGTAAAAATTTATGATCCCTAAGAACCCCCTTAACTGCTTCTTTGTCGAAGGCATGGGAAACTTTTCAATCGCTTCGATCTTTTCGGGATTTGGCGCAATGCCCTCACCCGTGATGATATGTCCTAGAAATTTGACATGGGACGTCCCAAAATTCGATTTTTCGATACTGATAGTCACTCCGTATTCCTTGAATGTCGCAAGGAGTTCACCGAGAACCGCATTGTGCTCTCCACAAGATTTCTCCGCGATCAGCAAATCGTCCACATAGCTGGTGACAAGACGTTTCAAATTATCGCTTAGTATGCCGTCCAGCCCCCGAATGTATGCGGCAGACGAAATATTCAAAACCGGCAACATCTTCCAAATGCTAAAAAGGCTGCGTACTGTCTGCAATTTTGGTGGAGCTCGATCTGCCAGAAACTCGATTTTAGATCAACTGATGAGAAGACTGATATTCCATGGAAGTTTAGTAAGAGTTCCTCTAATCGTTCCGGTCTATCTGCTCCGGGTTCTATTATGGTATTAATATGTCGCGAGTCCAAGACTAAACGAATACTACCATCTGCCTTCTCGACTACTCTTAACGGGTTATTATAGTCTGAGGCCGTAGGTTCTATTATTCCTTCACTCAGCATTCGCGTAATTTCAGCTGCTACTTTCTGTCGATATGCCAAGGGGATTGGCTAAGGTGGCACACCAAACTGGTTGTGCGGACGTACACGGAATTCAAATTGGAAGTTCTTTATTGATCCTGTCTTGGGAATGAAAACCTCCGCATGTTTTACTAGTAATTTATGAAGTTCTTTGCGGTGGTCGCACCTTATATTCTTTATTGCTGCCACTTTTTCTCCTATTTTCTCCTTTATTTCTCCCATTATTACGACTTCATTCTCATCCGTGTCCTCTCCCCTACACGCAACGTCGACCTGTTCTTCCTTTCTGTCTTTCTGACACGCATAGTTTATCCGTACACAGTTAGACGGTAGTTGAGCTGGGATCAGCTGGTCGTCGAACTTAATGTGGACGGGATTCCCTTTCCTCAGAACCACTTCACCTCGTCTAGATCAAGTATCGCTTCATGCTCATTTAGGAAGTCCGTTCCTATTATCATGTCGATCGCCAGATTTGGTACGATCCAGAAGTTAGACTGTATTTTGTGTCCTTGGCAGAGAAATTCCAGTCTTGTTTTTTGGGTGACCTCCGTACATTTACCCGCTAATGCCCCTTTTATTTTGGTTTTCTTAACCGATAGGACAGGCCAGTCCACCTCCTGAGAGAACCTCTTGTATGCTGCCTCAGATATTGCCGTTATTAGCTTCCACTATCTATTATCGCATTCATACCCTTTTCAGCTATTGCTACTGTGATAAGAGGCTGCCCATCGTGTCGAGAAGTTGTTTTATGTTCTTCGAGCAGGATTTATGATAAATCTTCGTAATTTATCATCCGTAGTTGTCCAGGTCCGAGATTACGTGCGAAATTCCGGTGGCCTGTGTTCACACTAGTCTGGCGTTAATCCCTTGTTAAGCTCCCCCTCCTCTGACGTGCATTAGGATTTCCGGGTCTAGTTTCAATCTCCTGGCTCCACTGTTGTCCTTGGATTCGCTCTCTCTTATTACGGTAGCTTTGTCGTTCGTTATTCCTCCTATCCCAGATAACTTGTGTAGATTGACCCTGTTCCCTGACGTTCTGGTTTCCGTGTCTTTGGTTTCCATAATATTAAATAGCGTAACCTTGACTTCCGTAACCCTGGGTTCCTAACTGACCAGTGCGATTATGCAATCTGTTGTCGTCTTCCCTTCCTGGCCCGTGGTATTTGTTACTTTTCCCCTTCTTCCTGTCCTTTGCGTCTTGTTTATCAAAGACTACTTCGAGTTTGCGCAATAGACTCTTGAATGCTTCTATGTCAGATCCACACTTCCCGACAAGTGTCTGTTGGTACCTAACTGGCAATTTGGAAAAGCAAAATTTAATGATTTCTCCGTTGCTATATGGACTATCTAAAAATTGAGTCTTCTTGAGTAAATCATCAAGAAATTTGGTTGCGCTCCTATGCCCGGACACTTCCAATTAAGGACGAAATATTATTTTCTCTTTAATCCTGTCTTGCGTTTCCTTTGACCAGTAGGTCCGCAGGAATGCACCAACAAATTCCTGATAAGTCCGACACGTCGCTGCCACACCCCGCATCTTTTCCGCGGCTTGGCCTTCGTTGTGTCCACACATGAATTCTAATTTCGCCTGGGTTGGCCATGGTGCCGGTAATTTGTAAACTGCATCACCCAGCTCTTCGGATGTATCGACCCTCCATTTTCTTTGAACTTCTGGAATTTTAGTATCGACAGGAAGTGATTGTGATCAAAATCCTGTCTGATCCTCGCACTGGTGTTGTCACTCGTTTCCGATACTTGCACGTCTGCTGAGTGTCCTGTTCTAGCTTGCTGATAACTGTGATGTGCTACCTCTGTATCACAGTGGAAGTGGCACTCAGAATTCACTCTCCTAAGTGGGCTACAATTATTGGAGCCTTTACTCGCTGTTTCTGCGTGTGCATTGTTAGTTCCGCACTCGGTCATCGGGCTAGAGCACGGCGGGCTTTTCCTCGGAGACACAATTCTGTGTACTCCATCATTGGTATCCGAACGCGCAGTGCTCGTGTGCCGGTTTTGCTCTAGTTTTGCTATGCGACTCACTACTTCTTCCATTCGTTTCGTGGTGTTCGCAACCGCGATATTACCTTGAGTTTTTAAGAACGCTAGGGATTTTGAGTGGGATTGTGTTGTACGTCGCAAGCGCCCTGCGAGTTTAGAAGTTGCTTTCGCGACTTTCATTGCCCGTATTGCTGCAGTTTTGGCCAGGCCTGCTACTTTTTGTGCAGCTATTGACATTTGTTTTACTACTCCACATTCTTTCTTTATTGTTAGTAATTCCTCTCGAATTTCTCCTATATGTGAAATTATTGCCTCAGTGTCCTTCTTACGCTGTTCGTCAGCTTTTTCCTTCTCCTTCTTACGCTGTTCTCAGCTTCTTCCTTCTCCTTCCTACGCTGTTTCTCATCTTCTTCCTTCTCCTTCTTACCCTGTTCGTCAGCTGCTTCTTTCATTGACCGTAGGAAGCTCAGTATTGGGTTTATGTCATCTTTTCTATCCTCTTCAAACATGGGCGATGTAACTCTGGACACCTGGGCGCTACAGCTCTAACGTGACCGAGCTGGCCCCTGTTTGCTCTCGTTCGTTTGATTATAAATTTCTGCTGCCGTCTCGACCTGCGTGCCTGTCTCTGTTTCATCCTCTACCTCACTATCATAATCACGGCCGCGACGTTGCCCCAAGATCGCGTCCAAATCACCTTCCTCATCAATGACCAGGCGGTCCTGTCCAGCTAAAAATGTGCCCACCTCATCTCCGAACCTATCCCTGTCAATAACCTGCTCCTTATCCATTATGCTATCCTCTTTTGTTTTAGCTTCGCTGGATAATAGTCGTGCCTTACTTCCCGTGATCATTCATAAAAAACTAATTTATCTAAAAGGCACAATAAAAATAATCTACTCCATATATTTTTCCACATAGACATAAAATTTCAACAACGCCGCCCCAACGCTGTAATTACATGCACGAGTTCTTGTGGTACAGAAACTGCACACAAACCCGACAAAATGTGATGTGGTGCGGTGCGGACACCACATCAAAGAAACACATAAAACAATGAACAAACAAACAAACAAATATATACGCTGAAAACAAACAGTAATCATGCGCCGCTACTTAAAACTAATCACGGAACTACAAGAAAACGAACTAGGGTATTAATCATAAAAAAGTAGGGAAAAAAATTTGAATGTTCCTACTAAGAATACTGTTTGTTAATCAGTGATTCACAGGAAAGATCCAAGGCAAAGGGTCGCCATTTTATGCGGGGTGCCGGGGCTAGCACTGTATTTAACACTAAATTCTTCTAGAATCTACGTATGTAAATGATGCTCTAAGCCCCCCACCCTATTCTAATTCCGACTCTTGCTGTTGCACATGGATTAAAAAGAAACGCGAACTGACTAATCGACCCTGCAAGTGGAGTAGAAAAGAGTTTGGCAACTTCAATAATTTAAATTGATAAATAAGTTAAATAAAGGAAGGTTTCATTAACGTAGTGAGAAATGATAGGGTTGCTCTACCGATTAACAGAATGAAAGTTCTGTCCAAAATAACAATATAATTTATTAAGACTAAACACAAAATAACAAACAAAAACACATGAAACATTTACAGTACCTCAAAGTGGCTCAAATTGGATACTCAAATAAATGCTGTGAAGGTGAAGTTGTCCCTAAACTAGATTGTGACGTTTATGACGAAGTGGTATGTGGAGCCAATTTCTTGCAACTCAAATCTTAAGAGAGACACACAGCTAAACCAACATTAATTGCTACTACATTAGTGAGAACTCAGACAATGAACACCCAAGATAGAACAACGTTAGAAAAGACAAACAGGAGCGCCCTGCTGAGCTCTGATTATCATCTAGCAAAATTGCATGGTTTGCCGGTGCTGCGGACGTCCATTACCAATCTGTATTCTTAACTGCACGGACACGATCTGGCATACCGCAGACAATGGCTGGTTGCTTCGATGTCGCGAGTATAGCCCGAAACAAATTATCCTGGCCTGGTTGTTCCAGACTAAAGACTTCCTAGCAATATAAATGCGCCTCTGAAGGAGACGAAGAAGGCTCGCCACACAATCACTGACGGTACAGTGATTGATTTTAACAAGCGAAGTCATACAGTAACTCCGATGCAGTCAACTTCAGCCAAAACTGCTCAAGACAGACAACGTAGGCCTCTTGTACGCAGAATGCTCAACTGCCAACTGTACTCGGAAAGTTACGTGGAAGTCGAAACTTCAGAAACTTCGTCAAACAGTTACAATTAAATAAAAGTATATTAGACAGCCAACGGAAGGCAGGCTGTCGAGAGCAGCGAGAATTCAGTCTTGTAACCTACTCCGACCAAAAGGCGAGAGCCGACCACCATAAGAGCATCCGTACGAACCGAACACAGAACATTCCCGCCCCCACAACAGTGGCCGTGTTTAAACGTTCCAATCAGCAATCTATTGCCCAAGCACTACCATTCCACCAATGGAGACTCTTAGCGCCAATTTCTGCGCTGATTTTGCTACATCACGGAGCTATGCCCTGAGCACGCCAATCACAGTTACGATTTGGCAGAAAACGCGGGAATTTGCCCGCCAAGGCTGCTTGGGAACTCAAGTCATTCCCACGCCTCGCTGGTAGCCCGCCAGAAAGTGTTTTCGCTAAGTTTCTGCGAACTAACGGAATCTCTAGCCCAGCCGCTCCTTCAAGCCGCTGCAGGCGTGTCTCCGCCGCTATTATATGTCGCCGTCTGGAAAGCATTCACTCAACTCCCTCACACCCATCGGCTTATCCTTTCAAGATCAGAAGAGTTCGCCTGTCACCGGATCACCCGGGTGACGAGAGACGCTGTCTGGGAAGTCCGCGTGTGAAGGAATAGCAACTTTTCACCACATGCAATTAGAGAGGAAAATCGTAAGATAGAAATATGAGAGGGGGCTTCTGCCACCTCTCAATGTATGAAAAATGGTGCACTAATGGTAGGGTTATATGAGACGCGCTTAGTTAACTTGTAAGATCTAATTACATCAGTACTTTCTTCATAATAGTTTAACTGAACCGGGACATTATATTAACGAAAAGTTAAGCTGTTTGCTACTTTATTCACGAACTTGAATTTCACTTTATTTTGAACCTTAATGATTTTGTCAGAAAAACATTCTACGATGCAACCGCACACAGATTCCGCAAAAGTAGCCGGACTGCCCACCCACCAGGCTTCAGGTACTGAACTCCCTCAGATAATTGTCTCATCTGAACACTTTACCATTGTGGTACTGGTGCTAGCTTTTATTATGGAAGGATCTGGCAAGTTATTTAGGGAGATAGCAGCAAACTGTCGTGTCGGCAGATCGTCAGAAGAAACCAACTTTTGCAAACAAATGTATTTCATCTGCAAGATACAATAGGAAAACTGATATCAATCCCACATATGTGCAATATTTTCTGTGCAAGCAGTCACCCGGATTTTCGCTAGTCATGTGTCGATGGAACTTAACGTCACCTGCCACACTATACTTGACACTGAAAACAGTTTTTTTTATTGATGGTTTCAATAACGGGATTGCAAGTCCCTGATTACTTTGTCTGGTGAAGACTACAGCTGGTCCACAGATTTTGTATCTACATCTACGGTGCGCGGCGAAGGGTACATTGTACCGCTATTTGTCGTTGACTTCCCTGTTCCACTCACAAACAGAGCGAGCGAAAAAATGTCTGTATACCTCCGTATGAGCCCTAATTTCTCATCCCATCTTCGCTGTCCTTACGCGTAATGTTTGTTGACAGCAATAGAATCGTTCTCCAGTCAGCTTAAAATGCCAATTCTGTCAATTTTGTCAATAGTGTTCCTCGAAAAGAACGCGCCTTCCCACCTGGGATTCCCATTTGAATTCCCGAGACATCTCCGTAGTTCTTGCATGTTTTTCTAACCTACCGGTATCGAATCTAACAGACCACCTCTGAATTGCTTCGATGTCCGAGGTAGTGGGGATCCAAAACACACTAGCGTTAGTGTTACATACCTTGTCTCATTTACAGATGACCCACATTTTCCTGAAATTTCCCAATAAACGGAAGTCCGCCATTCATCTTCCCTACTGCAATCTTTACATGCTCCTTCCATTTCGTATCGCTTTGTAACGTTACTCCCAGATATTTAATCTAAGCAGCTGTGTCAAGCAACATACTGGTAACGCTGTATTCGAATATTACTGGCTTATTTTCCCTTCTCATCTTCAATAACTTCCGTTTTTCTACATTCATCACAACAACTGGAAATTTTGTTTAAGTCATCCTGTATCCTTCTACAGTCGCTCAATGACGAAATCTTTCGTACAACACGTCATCATCATCATACCCCCACAGACAGCTGCTCACCCTGCATACCATTTGTGTACTGTGTATACAGAGAATAAAAGCGGTCCTGTCACACTCCTATGAGGCACTCCTAACGATAGTCTTGTCTCTGATGAACGCTCGTCGTCGAGGACAACGCACTACAGGTATGTTAGAGTCTTAGAGCCGTTCACATACCTGGGAACCTATTCTCTATGTCCGTACCTTTGTCTGCAGTGGGACGCCGTCTCAAGTGTTTTCTAGATTCTAGGAACATGGAATATGACTGTTGCCCTTCATCTGTGGTCCGCACGATGTCATGTGAAAAAAGGGCAAGGTGAGTTTCGTAGGGGCGATGCTTTCTAAAGCAGTACTGATTTGTGGACATAAGTTGTTCCATTTCAACTCTTCTCTGTGCCAGGACTGCCCGTTACTGTGTGTGATGGAGTCAGTGTGATGGTCAAACGACGGTATGATTTTACCGTCCTAGTGCGTGAACGATTTCCAAATCCGAAAATTAAAACTTCAGCTTTCCTTTTGCTATCTTCTGTTGCCACGCCGTACCGGTGGATGACTCTCCTCGCCACTCCCCACTTGCATTTCCTTATCAGCTGGCGCGATCAGTTGTTTACAGATGACAGACAATGCGCCGACCAGCCGCATACCTGGCGCGCACACTGCGTGGCCCAGAACGCTTACGAAAGAGGTAACGAGGTGAGGTTGTCGCCGCCGCTAATGCGATGACTCATCTTTCGACACGTGTTACATATTGGAAACTGTTGCTGTGCAGGAATGGCGTAACTGGGAAGTAAATGTGTTTTGTCTCTTATGCTTTGCACACTTAGTATGGTGTCATCCCACTCCTTGTGGAAACCCGCACTGAATTCTGAAGAAAGGTGGTTGCTGAAACGTATTGGTTGCGTTTCCAGTAGTTCCTCTGTATGCGTGGATGCTTCTTGAACATTTGATAATCCTGGTAAAATAAGAATACGTCTTTCATACTGTCATCAATTTTTCTCTCTAAAATAAAGTTTCTAGTTACATTCCTATCGTACAGAACTATCTGTCGTACATTAATCAAAAGAGGAAAACATTTCTGTGTACGGCGCACACAATTCATTTTCACCAAAGCTGAAATGAAGCATATTTCCCAATTATTGCAATTTTTCCATGACGCACTAGAAGAAGAGACTGTGCAGAGAAATGCGCTTTACCCCTCACGTGGTATTTTCGGCTTTTTTGTTGAGAGAACGAGAAATTTTAAGAGTTCGTGATAAAATTATATGGATGGAGGTAGGTTGATTATTAAACAGCACCATACATTCCTCACTTGGGTTATGAGACAGAAAAATGCAAATTTAATCTTACTTTTAGATATACAAGCGGGATATGTTAGATTAGATTAGTTTTTCCTTCCATAGATCCGTGTTGAGGAGATCCTCATGGATGTGGAACATGTCACTTTTTTTTAAAGCTGAAATAACAATACTTATAGTATGAATATATACAACACATCATTTGTTTCTATTAAAAAATTCGTCAGTGGAGTAGAAAGCTCCTTTTAAACTGATCTTTATTTGTAACTAAATTTTTTATGGTTGCTGGCAAATTATTGAAGATGAGTGTTCCTGAGTAGTGGACCCCTTTTTGAACTAAAGTAAGTGCTTTTAAGTCCTTGTGCAGATCAGTTTTGTTCCTGGTATTGTATGTATGAACTGAGCTGCTTGTTGGAGAAAGAGATATATTATTTAGGACAAATTTCATTAAGGAGTAAATATACTGAGAGGCAGTAGTTAGTATACCCAGTTCTTTGAAAAGGTTTCTACAAGACGTCCGTGGGTTTACTCCACAAATAATACGTATTACACGCTTTTGGACTCTGAAAACTTTTGTTTGACTTGAAGAGTTACCCCAAAATATTGTACCATATGACATTATGGACTGGAAGTAGGCAAAGTATGCAAGCTTTTTCACTTTTATGTCGCCTATGTCTGCTAACACTAGACTTGCAAATACAGATTTGTTAAGGCGTTTCTGCAGTTTTGTGGTGTGCTTCTCCCAACTGAATTTATTATCAAGTTGCAATCCCAGGAGTTTAAGACTGTCAACCTCTTCTATCTGCTCTTCTTCGTACTTTATGCATATGCTAGGTGGAAACCTCTTACAGGTTCTGAATTACATATAGTGAGTCTTTTCGAAGTTTAATGTCAGTGAGTTGGCTTTAAACCATTTATTAATATCCACGAAAATATCATTAGCAGATCTTTCTAGAACTACACTCGACATACTGTTTATTGCAATACTTAATTTTTATTAATAATTTATGCACGAACTGGCTATGTGTGTTGGGTGTCCCTGTGATACCCTAAGAGAACAATTTCTTTGTCATTTAATTGGAGTATACGTACAGTGTATATTTCTAATGATAAATACGTTAGTATCACAGCTAAATTACACATCTATTTAAATTCTAGTTAACGGTACAAATGCTATTGAGTTTCTATTTTTCATTTAATACGTCTTGTCCAGTCAGATCTACTCGTTTTCTAGAAACTCGTAACATTGCACTATTTTTTGGAGGTAATTTCTTGGTTTACGTTCACTATTAGTGAAATATTGCCGAGAGTGACAAGGATTAATAACAACTCACATTACAGTTTAATGCACATGTATGAGCAAAGAATTAGAGAAGCACGAGCTGAAAATTGTAGCTCTCGAGGAGATTAGATGGAAGAGTACAGGATTGATCAATGTAAGCAATGGGATTATCCTTTATGGAGACTGTGGGGAGTGCAATGAATTACATAATGGCATTTATGAGATGACTCAGCAATGAAATCGGTGAAAGAGTTTAAATCCATTTACAACCAAAATAGTAAATTGGTAGAGGAGGAATTTTAAGCTGAACTGGACTGCGTGCTTACCTCGTTGTCAAACTATAATGGTAAAATAGTACAGGGTGATTTTAACCCCAAACTGGTTCAAGAAGGCATGTATAAAACGGTGATCGTCAATACCAAACATCATAAAGAGAGCAGTGACAATGGCACCCATTTGAGCAATTTCGCACTCGCCAATGAATATCTGCAACATGGTTACATTGCTTCAACATAAAAATTGCATAAAGGGACATGTAAGGCACCAGATAGGTAAACCATATTTCAGATAGACCACCTATATATCCAGAAGTGATACGCAAACAGCATCATATATACGTAAATCTATAGAGCAACAAATGGTGACACTGATTTCTTCCTGCTGATAAGTAAGATAGAATTTAAATTTTAAGGTGGGTGGAATAGCTAGCCACACCTCATTATCATGTAAACAGATTATAAGAGGGAGAGAATAAAAGAAAATAAGAGTCAACAGTGGCAGATAACTTAAGTATCTGAGAGGAAATGGGCAGGAGTCTGTGGTGTCAAACGCGACTGGTCTCAAATTAGAGAAACAGTAAACAGAATAGAATCCGAAATTCTAGGCAAAAGAAGGCTGTCGTATGAGGTGTGGTGCATTAAAGTGTGCCAGCAAAGCAGTGAAGAGGTAAGGTTTGCGGATAAGAGGTGGTTAGAAAATTTGTAGGCTCAGGAGTTAAAACACAGGCATATCACAATAACGAAGGAAACGTTAACTGCACGGACGGAGGAGAAACGGAAACATTACAAGGAAGTAATAGAAGAAGCATAAGAATATTTCATCCATCATAGGACAAGACAAACGTACCAAAAACTAAATGTGACCCAAAGATAGAAGAAAAAAAAGAATGATTTGTTAAAGATACATGGAGGAAGACTCTCACGAATGAAACTGAAATAGAATATCGATGAACTTCTTCCCAGTATTACTTAACGGTGATGATCCCTGATAGTGAAGGAGAGGCCTTCAACGAAGAAGAAATACGACAAATAATAAAAAAAGGTCAATAAGGCTTCCGGTGGAGGTCAAAATTGCAGGAGAGATAGTAAATAATGGGGCACCTGTAGTTACAATACTAATTACCAAACTGAAATATGGGAATTTGCCTGACGACTCTAAACTGGCCATAATTTGCCCTGGTATGCAATAATTATTGAGGCATTGCATTACTTAATGTAAGCTACAAAATTCTATCTCAGTGTCTGCTGAAGACAATCATTCCAACTGCAGAAGCAATTATGTGGAAGTAGTAATGTGGTTTCAGAAGGAACAGATCAACTACAGACCAGACTTTCGTGTTCAGATATTTAACGGAGAAATATTGGGAACACATTGATATTCAAATGGTTTTTGTTGACTTCAAAAAAGCTTATTACAGCATACGTAGAGGAATAATAACCTCTGTTTTGAAAGAGTTTCAGTTTCCACAAAAGTTGGTACGTCTAGTACAGACGTGTTCAGCGGAAACCTTTTACAGAGTAAAGATCGTTACGGGAATGTCGGAGCATTTTCATCCCAGGACTGGTTTTGTACGGGAAGAAGCATTAGCTCCAACACTTTTTATTTTAATTTTAGTAAAGAAGACAGAACTCTAAACATAAAAACAAGCTGAAATAAAATTGGCTCATAACAGAACATACCGACCTGCCTATTTGGAAGACAGTGTTCTAATAAATAGTAGTAAAAGAGACTTGCGACCTGTGACAACTTCTTACAGAGATATTGCAAGTTAATCAGGGTTACAAATTAACGAGGACAAAACTGAGTACATGGTTGCGTGTAGGGCAGCCAATAATGGTACCCTATTGACAGCTGCAGAAATGACTTTTAAAAATATTAAGAAATATATTAAGAAATATATTTGGCCCGAAGAGGGACATCCGGTCACAGGAATGGACGATACTAAAAAACCAGGAGCTGGCAGACCTATACTCATAAGCTGATGTAAGAAGGATGAAAGAAAGAAGACTGATGTGGGCTTGACGGCTAGTTAGGATAGAAGAGGAAAGAGTACTGAGGGTACCATTCTCGGGATCCATGGACGATACTGAAGGATGATATTGACAGGTGTACCGAAGAGACGGGTCTGAGAAAAGGCCAGGACTTTGTGTCTGGTATCCCACGTGTGTGTGTGTGTGTGTGTGTGTGTGTGTGTGTGTGTGTGTGTGCCGATTATTTATTGAAATAAATTAAATGCAACCGTGCGTTCTGTAAAATATTTTGGGTTTCGTTTCGTGTTTGTCCTTCGTAAGATGCAGGCCGATGTTCACAGGACAACTTAGGACACACTGTCTTTTTGACTGTTAGTGTTCAGGTGCAGCAGCTGTTCTCTTGTGGAAAATGCGGCACGTTTGTTAGTTTCCTTGATTAACAAGTTTGTTTTGGAGATAATTAGTCCCGGCTCGCTGGGCTGACATAATAAATGGATGTTCAATTTGGAGCATGTGGCGTGCGATTAAAAAAAGCCAACAACAACAATTTTTATTGGCAATCGTACATTCGTCTAGGATCACGATTGTTTTATAGCTGAAAGACATTGATTTAACCATCGCCAATAAATCAGGGAAATCAGTTACAATCAGGTAATTTGCAGCTGTGGGAAGGGAGATCCCAAACTAAGGTCAACTTCGCAATAGTTCTTCCGCAAAAGAGGTCGCAAGCAGCTATCGACAATTGCTTGTAAAGATGTGGAGAGAGGGGGCTTCTATTGATTTTCGTTGAAAACAGGGCAGGAGTGGATTACCAACGGAGTTACGCAAGCTGTCGGTGGTAGACGCGCCATGTGAATAAAGAGCACAGCGCTTCGAGAGCGTCGAATGATGACCTGACATCATGCGAAGAGATGGGAAATTGAACGAATTAACAATCTTCTCTGTCTTGAGATAGCACCACAGAAAAGCCAAGATGTCGAATCTGTGGTCCAAGATGGTATCACAAGATGAGGAACAAACATGACCCGCCAAATCGGTGATCACACACATCATCCTGGCTAAACTTCAGTAATAGTCCAAACTGAAGAAAACTGGCTACGATAAACAAGGACTGTTGTGATGCCTATTGCTGAGAATATATGAAGTAGATGGAATTCGTTGGGGAATTTTTTCGTCAAAAATGCAATAACTGTGACTTTCAGTTAGACGTTGCTAACTTGTAAGTAGTGTATGGAATACTGTTTACTTTTTAGGAGTACGTAGTAATTTCCGATGTTGTGGTTACGTTGGCACGAAAGAGCACAGACTAAACTGCTAAGCCTGAAACGAGCAGAAATTGTGTTTGTAATCATGACTGTCGGAAACTTTCTTGGTTCTCTGGAAATACGATTTGATATCAGATATGGTATTGTTGGAAGGTGATAGCGCAACAGAAATTTGACTGCACACTCCACTCTGTACCATGCCCTACAAAATTATGTTTCACTACACCGACGCATGCGTATTCCACACGTAAAAATAAGTTTGTCGAGCGCTATTCTCTTATTGGTTTCGCCAACTCGTATTATCCTCCAGCGTCACACGTTGCCGACTGTTATCCCGTAATTGGGTATATTTCTCTTACAAAGCGTATGGATGAGGCGATTTCTGCGATTTAAAGTAACAGGCATCCTTCTGTTCCACAGTTTCGTGTCATATTGGCCCGTGTGCGTATTTAATGTATGTCCATTCGCCTATGGATTTCTTATGATTTGTAGCCTAGTTTCCAGTGAGAGCACAGGAACAACGTGGATGTCCTGTTCAACGTGAGGAGTTTAAAAGCAGCGCTGGCGGTTTTTA
Source organism: Schistocerca gregaria (assembly GCF_023897955.1). Classification (NCBI taxonomy): domain Eukaryota; kingdom Metazoa; phylum Arthropoda; class Insecta; order Orthoptera; family Acrididae; genus Schistocerca; species Schistocerca gregaria. The sequence continues at coordinate 103,786,108 of NC_064920.1, forward strand.
TTAACACGGCCACGAGGTGGGTAGTTCATTCGAACGGTCCCCCGGCTGACATGTGTGTAGCCTGGTGGAAATTCGTCAGTGCTCAAGTAGAAACGACACACGCAGTTAATCTTAGACCAATGGTCGTCAAAGGTTTTTGCTCGGAAGCCATTACTGACATTGAGGGGCGGCCCCTAGCGCCGCAAATGCGTCTGACATTTTTTTAAAAATTGGTATTCAACATAAATTAGCATGTTATGAGCCCCCAATAGACAAACTATTGGAAAGGTTCGAGAAGTTGGCTGCAACCCCCACCTAAACCGGCCAAGTACTGGTCGTTGAAATTTGGCACCATTCAGAATACACTGCGTCGTCTGTTCTCTGTTTCAGACAGACCGATCGAGGCAGCCCAGTCGCTAGCAACGCTGGACTGGAATTCGGGAGGACGGCGCTTCAAATCCGCGTCCAGTCATCCCGATTTTAGTTTTCCGTGATTTCCGTAAATCGTGTAAGGCAAATGCCGGGATACTTCCTTCTAAAAGGCACGCCCCCTTTCCTACTCTATCCTTCCTTAACCCGAGCTTGTGCTCAGTCTCTAATGACCTCGTTGTCGACGGGAGGTTAGACACTAATCCCCTCCCCCTGTTTCAGGCTGCTCCCTCCTTCAGCGACCCCAAAGTTGTGGAGCAGTAGTTGCCTGGCGATATGTAGTTGTGTTGTATCTGTGAGCGGATGGTTAATTTAACAGTAGTTTCACTTATATTTAAATGCAGTATGTGACAATGACAAATGTTTTATAACTGTTTTGCATGTCATTTTTCTTCTGTTCACTGCATTGCTTTAGAACAGTCCTAATTTAATTTCATGTTGCTTGCTACAAATATACACCGCATTTGAAGACGGCCATCTCTGTAACGCAACGAATCCATGTTACTTATGCTAGAGACGTATACCATAGCAGCACATGCCGGTGACGTACAGACTATTATGGCGTAAAGTCAAGTGCCGGCACGCCAGTCGGAAACGATAGACAAGAGCCTGCCGATGTGGCCGAGCGGTTCTCGGCACTTCAGTCTGGAACTGCGTGACCGCTACGGTCGCATGTTCGAATCCTGCCTCGGGCATGGATGTGTGTGATGTCCTTAGGTTAGTTAGGTTTAAGTAGTTCTAAGTTCTAGGGGACTGATGACCTCAGATGTTAAGTCTCATACAGCTCAGAGCGATTTGAACAATCTGTAAGGATTTTTGTTTGCTAGTAAGGAGATAAACTACACTTTTAAGAGGCTCTTCCCGTTATTTGCTAGATGCGTAGTTGCACCGTTTTGAACGGCAACATCGGTTACTTGGCCTGTTGGTCTCGATAGAGAAGGACGAGATTCAGAGTTCAGTCTCACGACAAGCTGTAAAGTATAATCCACACACACACACACACACACACACACACACACACAGTTTAAAGAAGTTCTTTCGATCTGTTTACAGTCTGTTTGTTAACTTAAGAAGCCAATTTACTGTTTTAACTTTCTAAGGCGCTATTTGTTTAGACTGGCTGTAAAGGTGAGACCAAAGTCCGATAAGTTGATGTAAGTGTTTACGTCTCTTGCCGTACATGTACGTGCTTGCGATTCGCCTTGCTAGTTAGCTTGTGCAAGCTGCTGGCCACACTCGCGAACTCAACACACAAACAACCAAGCAAGCAACCCTGTGCTCAAGCAGAAACCAACACGATCGTACAACTGTTAAACAGATAATTATTTACGCTGTCCATGTCATAATGATCAAACACGTGAAAGCAGTTACCCTACACGAAATGTTGTCTTGTTACAGTAAAATTAACGTAAAAATATATTTAATCAGAAATGGGGAAGAAAAATAGGATTTTTTCATTCATACAACTATACGAGTTTGAATCGATATTTTTGATTCGTCTACATCGGCATCGATACTCCACAAGCCACCGTACCGTGCGTGGCATTACTTGTCACTTGCCCTCCTGTTCCACTTGCAAAGATAGCGAGGGGCAAACGACAGTCTGTACGCCTCTTATCTTTGTGGTTCTTATGTATACTGGCTGGAGCAAAATCGTTCGCAGTTTGTTTCAAATGCGGTTCTCCAAATTTCCTCAGTAGTGTTCCCCGAAAAGAAAGCCGCCATGTGTGTTCCCGAAGCATCTACATAATACTTACGTTTTGTTCGAACATACGGGTAACAAATCTAGCAGCCCGCCTCTTAATTGCTTCGATGTCTCCCTTCAATCAGACGTGGTACGGATTGCAAACACTCGAGCAGTCGTCAAGAACAGGTCGCACGAGCGTCCTGTAGGCTGTTTCGTTTACAGATGAGCCAGTCTTTCCTAAAATTCTCCCAATAAACCGAAGTCGACCCTTTGCCTTCTTTACGACAGTTTTCAATTCCTCATTCCCCCTCATATCGCCTTGCATCGTTACGCCCAGGTGGTTGAACGAATTGACTGCGTCAAGCTGGACACTAGTAAAACTCTATCCGAACATTACACTTTTGCTCTTCCTGCCCATCCGCATTAACTAACATTCCTCCACATTTAGGGCTAGCTGCCATTCACCACACCAACTGGAAATTTTGTCGAAGTCGTATCTTCCTACAGTCACTCAACTTCGACACCTTGCCGTACACAAAGGCATCATCAGCAAACAGCCGCAGACTGCTGCCCTAGCTGTCCACCAAATCATTTACGTGGAAAGAGAACAACAGTGGTCTTATCACACTTGCTTGGGACACTCCTGACGATACCCTTTGTCTCTGATGAACATTCGCCGTCGAGGGCAACGTGCTGGGTTCTATTATCTATAAAGGCCTCGAGCTACTCCCATATCTGTGAACGTACTCAATATGTCGGTACCCTGGTTAACAGCCTCCAGTGGGGCACCAGGTCAAGGGCTTTCCGGCAATCTGCAAACACGGAATCTGCCTGTTGTCCTGCATCCATAGTTCCCAGTATATTATGTGAGGAAAGGGCAAGCTGAGTTTCGAACGAGTGATGCTTTCTGAAACCTCGCCGATTCATGAACATAAGCTTCTTAGCCTCCATGAAGTTTATTACATTGGAACTGAGAATGTGTACTAGAATTCTGTAGCGAACAGAAGTTAGAGATATTGGTCTATAATTTTGTTGGTCTATTCCTTTACCTTTCTTATTTACTGGAGTCACCTCCGCTTTTTTCCATTCGCTTGGGTCTTCGTATTCGGCGAGAGATTCACGATAAACGCAAACTAGGTAAGGAGCCAACGCCAGAGAGTACTCTTTGTAAATTGAACTATGAAAATATCCGGATCTGGTGATTTATTTGTTTCCAAATCTTTATATTGCTTGTCTACGTCAGAATGTCGTCATAAATGCATTTCTATACGATGGGCGAAATAATTATCTTGAAAGGTCTACAACTTACATTGACAGGAAACTTTGAAAATGTAGTTCAAAATAACATGAGCCTCTTGAAGAGGAAAGCTACTTCCAAATGTTATTATGCTGCAAATTTACAGTTCATTTAATGAAACTGAAATGGCCGTACGTGTTTTTGGTCGGGAGACTCCACCTAAGGTTTTTGGGCAGCCTGGTGCAAGTCTTATTATTTCACGCCACATGGGCGACTTGCACATCGATGGCGATGAAAGGATGAAGAGGATGTCGCAACACCCAGTCCTCTAGTGGATAGAATCTCCGAAACTGAACCCTGTGCTCCCTGATCTGGCAGCGTCAATCAATACACCAAGTGCTGCTGTAATATTGTTGCATTAATTTTTATGAAAGCGGTACTGATAGACTATAAGAGCGGTTTAAAAGCTGTGAGCTGTCTGGGGTTAGTTAACGTTGCCTTACTGCACAACTGTTTCACCAGGTATCCAGTCTAGCTTACCAAATTCTAAACCAGACTAACATTAATTATAATGTTTTAATAGTCATATGACAACCGGTGATACATATATAAAAAAGAGAATTTAAATAAAAAGAAATAAATCCATTTATATTTGGAAATTTATTTTAACATTGATCATTGAAATTTCAGCATTTTAAACTTGAGTCATAACTAAGCTGGTGCCTTATTTAGGATTGTGAAAATGTGAGTTTGTAATCTTACGGAACACATCAAATGTGGAGCCAAGATTGGGAGACAGCATACAACACTGCATTCAGAAAGTAACACACGAAGAACGGTGAAACATATGCAAGAGGAAATTAAACACAACCAACCGATTCAATTTTCACCCAAAGAAATGACGTTCGTAGCGCAATCCAGTCCGTCATGTAATTACCCCACACTAGTATACTAAATTCATACTAACTCTCTGTGAAATCTTCCCAAAAAGAATAGCTGAGGGCTACTTTGATGATTACACCACATGCTTCACGTGGTCAACTTGGTTTACACAAATAGTGTAACTCCACAGTAATTTTGATAATTAAAATAAATTAGGTCGAAAAGCAATTTACAAAAGAAAAACCTCGAACTGGTTACTATCGTCTTACTATTAACCTGATGGGTCAAACAACTGCATAAGCACGTGGTACTGGTCTCACAAAGTACCCCCCACGAGGGTTGAACATAAAGAAAAGTTGCTATATTGAAAAATATTGTCAAGACGAGACCTTATAATCTCACGCACATTCGCATTTATCTTAGTTGGAGTTACTGATCAACACGTGGTTCCACTTTACTCACAAAGTAGTGACAAAGCAACTACCGGAATACATTTCGAACTTCACACTCGAATTACACTGCGACGCAATTTAAGATAACATTAGATATTTTAGAGCTAAACCTGAAATAAAGGTGATTAAATTTTCAGTTAGGCTGAACTTAAGAAATCCATTGTCCTACGGACTTAGCAGACACGCGCTTAGCCGGAGATCTTACCACTTCAGACGCTCGCCACGGACAGACTGACCTGCTGGGCTCTTACTGACCGTGCTTCCCTATACAAAACGGAAGTGACCAGAGAGGCAGCTTCCTATACCAACATGACAAGGGATGGACAGGACAACACTAAGGATAGAAACCTCATTGCTTTTAGAAAGCGTAGCTACCTGCTCCGACGTTGGTCCTACTGTTCTCTAGGAGACAGGCTTGACTGCTACCATCCAGCATGCAACTAGAAAAACATTTTCTCATTCATCCTCTCACACAGAACGGAGGGGGGATGACAGTATCTTATCAACAGTGTATAAAAGGAAGTGGATGTAGGTTCCGTATGAGACTATGTGACATGAACTACATATAAACAATAACAATTTGTCCATTTTATTTGGACTGTTGAGCTCCGTGGCCGTGGATAATGATATTTCACTGAAAAAATACGGCAACCAGCTCGGGGGCTCCTTGTTTTTTAGCACAGTGATTGGCGGAAGCTTTGTTGACGTATTATGCAACTCATTAATTATGCTCTGAAATCCTTTTAGGTGTATGTCCCACGGTGATCACGACTGCAGTATAACCGACATAATTTTCCTAATTCACACATAATACGCTCACTGGGGTTCGAGCTGGGGTGAAATAGAGATATACCTGTATTTATAGGTTTAATTCTTCTCCTTCGAAGCATCCGCTGCCAGTATTGCGATCTAAATTGTGGTCCATTATCCAAGATAACTCTTTCCACATGCCCAACTTCATGCAGAAACTGCTTTGCAAATGCAGTAGCCACTGCCATTCCTGTGGCTCGCCTCAACGGAGTCAGACACACAAACTTGGAGGTTAGCTCCACCGCTACGAAAACATATGCAAAACCTGCTTTGGATCGCATTAGTGGCCCAAATAGATCCACGGCCGCGAGGTCACAAAGTTTGCTTGGTATTATCGGGTGCAATGATGGAGCATACGTCACTGTGGCCGCCTTTGCTCGCTGACAAGGTCCGCACACTAAGTACACAACGAATACGCCGTAGCATGTTATTAAAATAGCATGTCTCCTTCAGTTTTTCACAACATTTCTGTGCCCCGAAGTGACCATAACTCAAATGTATGTACCATATAATTTTGTTTACGAGTTCCTCCGGAATCACCAACACCCATCTGGAGTCGTCCGGGGCTCGTTTCTTGAATAGTAATCTGTTGCGCACTAAGTAGTACTGGCGTATTCCTACATTCTCCTTGTACTCCCACTTCTTATTTATATCTTTCAATACTGCGTCCTTATCCCGTTCGTCCGCTATACTCCCTAAAGAGGTGGTAACAAATTTCTCAAACGCTACATTCTGTAAGTATAGGATGCTAAAATTGTTTTCACCGAGTTCCCCTTTTTCTGTGTGAACCAAACCTATAGGAATTCGCGATAAAGCGTCAGCAATTACATTTTTCTGTCCCGGAATGTATTCTACAGTGAAATTATATTCCTGTAGGTATAGTGCCCAGCGTCATTGTCTCCCATGCGTGATTTTTGTGCTCATAAGAAATTGGAGTGCACGATGGTCAGTGTATACCCTGGTGGTCTTCCCAAATAAGAAATACCTAAATTTGGAGAACGCCCAAACTATCGCGAGTGCTTCGAGTTCTGTCACTGAATAATTTTTTTCACATCGAGAGTGCACCCTCCTCCCAATCGAGATTGTTTTCTAAGTTGTAATATCATCATTTCCTTCCGTTTGAAACAGTACCGCACCTAATCATGACAAGGAACTGTCCGTCATTAAACAGAATTCTTGTGTCAAGTCGGGATGCACGAGGATGGGAGCCTCTACCAAAGCCTTTTTCAGTTTATAAAATTCATCCTGTGCCTCTTGATCCCAGACCCACAAAGCGTTCTTCCCTGTTAGTCCACATAGACGGGGTGTACCAAGTACACTAAAATTTATAAATCGCTTATAAAAATTGCACAGGCCTAAGAATGCTCGCAACTGTTTTTTATTTGTCGGCATTGCACAACCGCTATCGCCGCTATTTTCTCCGGGTCAGGTTGTATTCCATTTGCTGAGACAATATAGCCCAAGAATTTTATGTTCTCTCGTCCTAACTGTGACTTATCTAAGTTGACCGCTACACCTGCCTTCTCAAAAACATCCAGTAGTCTGTTCAGAACGTCATTATGATCCTCCCACGACTTTTCCGCGATTAATATGTCATCCACGTAAATTATCACTCGCTGTTTCAAATCATCAGGCAAAATGCTATTTAATCCCCTTATAAAAGCAGCTGATGAGACGTTTAGTCCGAACGGGAGACGCCGGAATTGGAAACAATTTCCATAACACAGGAACGCTGTATATAATCTGCAAGATGGGTGTAGCACGATTTGCCAAAAACTCGAACGGAGGTCGACAGATGATAGTACCTTTAGCCCGTGGAAACGTTGTAAGAGTTCCTCAAGGCTCTCAGGCCTGTCCGTTTCCGACATAATAATCGTGTTTATCTGTGTCGAGTCTAGTACCAAACGAACCGAGTTGTCGCGTTTTGGTACAACAAGGAAGGGTGAGTTGTACGAGCTTACTTCCCGCTCAATTATTCCTTGTTGTAAAATCTTGTTTATTTCCTTCTCCACCTGGGCTTTATACGCCACGGGAATAGGGTATGGTCTAACAGAAAACTTCTGATGGTCACGTACTCTGGATTGGTAAGTAAAACCCTTAATCGCCCCCGGAGTCTCACAAAATACGCGTCCATGATTCCTAAGTAGGCAATACAATTTCTCCTTCTCCCTGTCCGTGGTTCTGACACCCGCGATGCTCTTTCTCAGTGCATCAGCAAAAACATCAGATAGTCAGAAACACCACAGTAAATTTAGAAGAGCAATTTATGACGTAAATGACATTAGATTTAAGAAATTAACATGAAAGAAATCCAACAGAGACCTTTCACTGCGTAGAGTTAATCTACTAAAAATCATCGTAATGAGGGTGTGTGTGTTCTTGGATATCACTGCGTTATAAAATGTTTTAACAATCATTCTTTAGTTCGGCGATATTTTGCTCTATTCCATACTGATCTGAAACATTAAAAAGTATTAACAATGAAATAGGATTCTATCATTTGCTGTCTTTTGCTTGTGCCTTTGGACCGCATCTGCACAGGCTCGGTGTGGTTATTAACGAGTGAGGCGAGGTCGGTTTAAGGGATGGTCGGGTGCCCCTTCTGTCGCTACCCTGTCAGCCGCCCCCCTCCTGCCTAACTACCCACCGTGAGGGAATGTGTGTACCTCGACTGTCTGCTTGTAGAGTTAATCATGTGAATTGGAACGGAAGTTCACGAAAAGTTGGTGAATCCTGTACCTGAGGTGGCACTTTCTAGCACATGGCGTATGGGAAACCGCCTAAAAACCACACCTTGGCTCGCTGACTCACCGACCCTCTTCGTTAATCCCCCAGGCAGATTCGATCCAGAATAGCCGCAGCTACTCTTCGCGAAAGCGACGCTGTAAACACGCACGACTGTGTCACTATGTGGCCTAAATACAGAAAGTATAGCTAATTTCATTACTATTAGAAATGGGTGCTGTGATCCGATGTACCGTACCTTATTTGTTGCTCATCGTCTCTGATGAAACTTGTCTGTGTGAAACAGGTAGCTTCATTATTCGTACCAAGTAGACCACAAATGATGACAAACTGTTGATGTTGCATTCGTTGCAGTTGTTCTTAGGTATAAACAATAATTTTGAAGTTTATTGCAATGAAATGGTCATAGCCTTGCGAGGTGCCGCGGCTAGCAGTGTATTTAACACTAAATACTTCTAGAAACTACATATGTAAACGATGCTCTAAGCCCCCCCCCCCCCCCCCTATTCTAACTCCGACTTTTGCTGTAGCACATGGATTAAAAAGATACGCGAACTGAGTGTAATCGACCCTGCAAGTGGAGTAGAAAAGAGTTTGGCAACTTCTATAATTTAATATGATAAATAAGTTAAATAAAGGAAGGTTTCATTAACGTAGTGAGAAATGATAGGGTTGCTCTACCGATTAACAGAATGAAAGTTCTGTCCAAAATAAAAATATAATTTATTAAGACTAAACACAAAATAATAAACAAAAACACATGAAACATTTACAATACCTCAAATTGGATACTCAAATAAATGCTGTGAAGGTGAAGTTGTCCCTAAACTAGACTGTGACGTTTATGACAAAGTGGCATGTGGAGCCAATTCCTTGCAACTCAAATCTTAAGAGAAACACACAGCTAAACCAACATTAATTGCTGCTACATTAGTGAGAACTCAGACAATGAACACCCAAGACAGAACAACGTTAGAAAAGACAAACAGGCGCGCCCTGCTGAGCTCTGATTATCATCTAGCAAAATTGCCTGGTTTGCCGGTGCTGCGGACGTCCATTACCAAGCTGTCTTCTTAACTGCACGGACACGATCTGGCGTACTGGAGGCGATGGCTGGTTACTTCGACGTCCCGTCATGGTGATGATAATGTCGCGAGTATAGTCCGAAACAAATTATCCTGATCTGGTTGTTCCAGACGAAGGCTTCCTAGCAATACAAATACACCTCTGAGGGAGACGAAGAAGGCTCGCCACACAATCACTGACGGTACAGTCACACAGTAACTCCGATACAGTCAACTTTAGCCAAAACTGCTCAAGACAGACAACATAGGCCGCTTGTACGCAGAACGCTGAATTGCCAACTGTACTCGGAAGTTACGTTGAAGTCGAAATTTCAGCAACTTCGTTAAACAGTTACAATCAAATAAAAGTATATTAGACAGCCAACGGAAGGCAGGCTGTCGAGAGCAGAGAGACCTCAGTCTTGTAACCTACTCCGACCGAAAGGCGAGAGCCGACTACTACAAGTGCACCCGTACATGCCGAACACAGATCACTCCCGCCCCCACGACAGTGGCCGTGGTTAAACGTTCCAATTCAGCATCTCGAAAACCGGCGGAAAATTCCACTCTATTGCCGAAAGCACTACCATTCCACCAATGGAGATTCTTGGCGCCAATTTCTGCGCTGATTTTGCTACGTCACAGAGCTATGACCTGAGCACGCCAATCACAGTTACGATTTGGCAGAAAACGCGGGAATTTGCCCGACAAGGGTGCTTGGGAACTCAAGTCATTCTCACTCTTCGCTGGTAGCCCGCCAGAAAGTGTTTTCGCTAAGTTTTTGCGAAATAACGGAATCTCTAACCCAGCCGCTCCTTCTAGCCGCTGCGGGTGTGTCTCCGCCGCTATTATATGTCGCCGTCTGGAAAGCATTCACTCGACTCCCTCACACCCATCGGCTTACCCTTTCAAGATCAGAAGAGCCCGCCTGTCACCGGACCACCCGGGTGACGAGAGACGCTGCGTGGGAAGTCCGCGTGTGAAGGAATAGCAACTTTTCACCACATGCAATTAGAAAAGAAAATCGTAAGATAGAAATATGAGTGTGGGCTTCTGCCACCTCTTAGCCTGCTGTTGGAGCGTACGAGTGTTCACATGATGTACTAGCTGATCGAGCGGTTCACTTACCACATCCATCGACCTTCGGTAGAAGGTGCGATATAATCTCAACTGCTAGACGAGGTTATAGAAATGTGAGTAGTAGAAAGTATATCTGCGGAGAGAGGACGTGCATAGGATATGAAATTAGAATTATGTATTAATACCTTCAGCTGCTGACGGGCAGTGATATATATCAATGGGGACAGGTGAAAATGTGTGCACTGACCGAGCCTCGAACCCGGGATCTTCTGTTTACAGGGCAGACACTCTATCCATCTTAGCCACTGAGGGCACAAAGGATATCGCGACTGCAGGGACTATCTCGCAAACGCCTCCAGCGAGACCCACATTCTCACCTTTTATGTCCACACAGTACATTCGTAGTGTCCCTACCCAACACAGTCATTAGTCGTGGAAGACATTCTAACCAAGTCCCGTATTCCCTTATGTGTTCGGGTAATATGTGTGCATCCGCACAGAAGGGCAAGGTCATGGCCGGTACCGCCTGAACTATATGCATATATGGAAATGGTGTCTGTTCTTTAGGACATGTCTGAAAGAACAGACACCATATCCATATAAGTATATGCATAGGATGAGGTCAACATTTTCACGCATTTCTGAAAACTATTAGTTCCTCTGACAAAGAGCGCAAAGCCTCTGTGTCCCGAGTGTTGTGCCTAACTTCCAGTCAGTTTGCTACAGATGCAGTAGAGCAGCACACATTTCGTTGTATTGCGTCGTCATAATGTCGAGAAGACTCTGCTCTCTTACGACTTACCATCAAAAACTTCCTAAAAGGTTTTACTATAGTGTGTAATAAGCAGGAAATCTCAGTACGTCTGTTTACATATGTTTCAATGTTTACAGCTTATAAAAGATACGTTAGGACATAGATTTTAGTTCAGATGTCATAATCAGTTTGTGATGTAACTGAAGGGACAACTAGCAATTAGGAAGAGGATAGGTGAGGAGCCAGCTGCCGTTTGTGAGTTCGCATGTGTTGAGGTTGTCATCCCTTATTTCAAGTATATTTGGATTCGATGCTACAGTGTTGCATACTGGTCCCTTCAATCCTGTGTAGGCCTCTTCACCTCTGAGTTACTGTCGTACTGCAACCTACATTCTTTTCCACCTGCTGACTGTAGTGAAACCTTGGTTTCCCTTTACCACTTTATGCTCTGTACTTCCCACCATTACTAAATCAACTATTTCTTCATGCGTGAGAATGTGCCTCATTACCCTGTCCAATCCTTTAGTGAAGGACTACGTGTTTAGCTTTAGCTTTATAGCGCGTTAGATTTACCAGAATAGCAGCTCTATATGATAGTGGTGATTAGAGTCATCGGAGTACAACATCCCGACACAGGCTGTGCGTTCCCTGCCTGTGCGTGGGTGGGAGAGCGGCGCCTGCTGCCATTGGTCAGCCTAGCAGCCAATGGCGGTACCCTCGGTGCTGACGTCACAGCCACCCCCGCGGCGTCCTGGCGCTCTGCAGCTTGTCTGCGGCTGGCTGAACGCAGACACCGATTAGAATAACCGACACGGCTTTCGCACCTGAGTAGCTCTAGTATTTAATTTTATGGCGTGACACAGCATTCCAACAACAGAGTAAGGACGAATCTCTGCCGATGTACTTGTTTACTTGTGGAAAGAAATTGGAATGAGAATTAACATTTAACGTCACCTAGAGGTCATTAGAGATGGAGCACAAATAAAGGCAGAACTGGTTTCAGATTTAAGAAACCGTCTCAGCATTCGTGAGACTGATGTAAGAAAGACAAGAAGAAATCTCGATAGTTGGGCAGTAATTTCAAGAGCAGTCCTTCCAGATATGAGGCTAGTATTTTAACCTATGCACAGATTGTCAGCACGTGGATCTAGCGATTAGCGAATCGCGCATCATTTAGACTGCGTTATCTAGAGAATACGAAAAAAAAAATGGTTCTGAACACTATGGGACTTAACATCTGAGGTCATCAGTCCCCTAGACGTAGAACTACTTAAACCTAACTAAGCTAAGGACATCACACACACATCCATGCCCGAGGCAGGGTTCGAACCTGCAACCGTAGCAGTTGCGCGGTTACAGACGGAAGCGCGTAGAACCGCTCGGCCAGGAAGAGAAGCGGTTGCGATTTAAAAAATTTCAATAGAGGTGACGTCTATAAGGCTTCCAGATTTGAGGCTTCCCGCCAGCAAACACCGATCAGGAAGCCACCTCTGCGTGGTGAGAGTAACACTTCGATGAAAACTTTTCTCTGTTTAGCTACCTCTCCAGTGACGGCCCATCAACAATAGATGGAAAAATTTTACCAAATAACAATATTTCTTCACAACAAAACCTCTCTGTTATAAGTGAAGGTGATAATGGTCTTCGATACTTGTCAGATAAGAGATGCACGGAAGATCCTGAAGGAGGTCCCAACAGAGTGGTCGAAATGTCGACTGTAAAAGAAGAATGAAAAGGAATATGACGCAGCCCAACAGCCTAGAAGATTTTATCTTCAATGGCAACGGCCACGAAACCCTGCAGACTTACACGAAACAAAATGATCGTTAGTTGCGTGGCATTATATTTCACAGGTGATAATTCATGTCTTCGTCAGGTGCTTAAATGGATTCGGAGTCTACCCTTTTGCATCTCAAATGTCTTGGGAGTCTGTCTGCGAATATGGGAAACACAAGTGCTGACGACACTACAACTCGTAGAAGCTCTTTGCCCTTGTCTGAGGGTCCGCTTACTTATGTTACACTTTTAGTATCAACGCACTCTCAAGAGGACTGTGGTTAGTTGTTTCTGATTTTTACTGTCAATGTTCTGTCGAACAGTTCTTTAGCAGACTGATCGTCACAACTCTGGCAGTCATTTGTTGTGTATGCAGTTTCGTGGCTAAGACATACGGCACAACATGACAGGCATTATGTGAACGCTGCCCCAAGATATCTAACTGAAATTGCTGGAAGCTGAGAGTCGATCTGGTAATCTGGCTTGCTCACACGCTTCACCAATTTGAAGTTTCTTTTTTTTATCCTCCTCGACCTGTAGGTAGCAGATTAGCAGGTTATGAGTTTGGAGTCGAGGGAATTGTCTAGACGTATGAGTGTTAGCAGCACTCGCTAGAGAGGCAGAGTTTGATATGAAAGACTCCTGTCGACATACAGTCCGGAATACAAGCTGCAGGGTGAAACGTTTTATCAAAAAGACTGCAGAGGGGTTTCTGCCCCCGCACCAGCAAGAACGATAACGCGGAGCTAATGTGTGTGGCCTGGATGCAGGGTCGTGCTATTACGCAGTCGCAGTAATCGTTTCGTCTCCTGCACAGTGAAGTGTTAGCTTTGAATCTGAACATGGACCCTTTCAGTCTCATATATGCTGTGATAGTCAGAGTCCGGAGCTGTCTGCCACCACAGCTTCTTCAACATAGCCGATGAAATACGTTCTCTGCCGATCATCGTTTCTGTTCAGTCGTTGCAGTTTCCAAGTTAGGGTTTCTTTATGTTTTTCCCAGTTTGCTGCTTAGATGGTTGCTCGATTTGGGGGAGGGAGCGAAGCAGCGAGGTCATCGGTCCCATCGGATGAGGAAACAATGGGGAAGGAAATTTGCTCTGCCCTTTTAAAGCAACCATCCCGGCATTTGCCTGAAGCAATTTAGGAAATCACAGGAAACCTAAATCAGGATGGGTGGACGCAGATTTTCAACTGTCGACCTCCCCAATGCGAGTCCAGTGTGCTAATCAGTGCACTACCTTGCTCGGTATTTCGATGGTCCATGAGCCAATACCGTTGAGGACAACCGAGCTCTTTTCGTTTCTGTTCGCCACTAATGGTTAGCAGGTGTAAGGATCCGATAGTTTTTCGCCGCACATTTATTCTTTTCATTTTCCTGCTAAGTGTTGGCTAAAAACATGGAACTGAAATGATGCAGTCAAAATGCTTGAAGAGTGACGAAATAGGGACTAAAAGTGGGGCATAATCATTTTCTAATATGTTCTGAGTAGGTCTGTCTTTTGTCTGTCTAGTTCACGAGCCGCCCCACAGCTGTAGCGACCCACCCTCCTACTCCTCCACCCTCCACTCCTAGCGAACGCAGCAACTGGACTGTGAGAGCCTGAGCCAGGTCTGCATATGCTTGCTGCTGTCGTGCCGTAAGGAGAGTCCGTTAAAACTTCGTACTGCACGCCATTCATTCTCCCTTGTTCGGTGCTGGCACGCGTAATTTTTTATTTTGCGCCAGACCAAGGTAAATGAGAATATTTGAAGTGTGCACTGATTGTTTTACATTAAAAAAAGCATCTTTTGTATTTGGTTTTTGAAGAATACATGCAATATATTTGTTTCAATGGCAGGACTTTTATTTTACGCTTACTGAGAAAAATGAGTCATAGTGTGATGACCGATTGCTGTCAATTACAGTACAATTCAGTTTCCCGTTTATTTGACGCCTGACAGCTGAAGTGGGGAGAGATGTTTATTGCTTGATTATGATGAATTACCGCCTGGAGTTGTTTCAGGCCAGGAGGGGCGGAACTGCACTGGCGTAGGATGATGGACAGCAGTCACAGTCAGATGGCGTGTGTCAGGGCTCCTGTATGACTTCTCGTGCTGGACCAGTCACAGTAATAGTGAATTCTTCTGTTAAGCTTCCATTACGGTCTATCGCACAACTAATAATGTTATGGGACTTCAGTACTCGGGAGCTAGTAGTTGGAGTTATCACAGTTACTGCTAAGCATACCTAAACCAAGTCCTCTTTCACTGTAATTTCGACAAAAAGTGAACACTTGCTTTCTTCTTCGACCTCTGCACGAAGGGCTAAGTGGTGATTGTTAAAATCACTTATCTCCGTTTTATAATTTCTGGAAGGTCATTCTTAACTGATCTTCCGTTACGCCCTGCATCAGAAGTGTGAACATAGCGAGTATACTGACAAAACGTTAGTTGCGTTAGATGACACCCCTTCTGTCGGAATTGGTGCAGTAAGTGAACAGCTTGGCACACGGCATTCATGCGAGTGTATGGTAAATACATTAAGCACGTTGTTTGCTGCATTCCAAGAAAGACGAAAACACAAAGACGGCCTAGTTTATAGATGTTACAAAACATGAAAACCTAACTAGTCGTGTTTAGCTCAGGATCTTAACACATGCGAAAGGCTAGAAAAGATCTTTATACAGCACTGAATATCACATGTCTGATGGAATTATGATTGTGTGTTGTCAGCCTTGATAGGGATGGTGATAATGTTAACGAAAGGGTGTTCGTTGCGATGATAATGATGGTGGAGTGATGGTGACCGGTGGTGGTCGTTATGATTATGATGATATTGATTAGGAAGAACAGGAGAAAGAGGAAGACTTACAGCCATCACAGTCGGCTACAAGAAGCTCTTCTTCGGGCAGTTGAAAAGGCAGCAGTGGCAAGATGACGTAATGTGGTGTGAGGTACCGATTACAGATGGTTAGTTCGGTAAGCGTATCGTGAAAAAGGCCCCTTTATTGTGGTGCTTCTCCGCGATTGGCTGCTGTGTTCGGTAGTTCCACGTCAAAATGATAATCGTATGTTGTTGATATTAGACAAACTACACATCGTATTTATTTGCCTTTTATATTAAAGTATCTCCAATAGTGTGATATGATTTTTTTTATTTCACATGTATTAATAACCAGCAGAAAAATAAACAACTGCTAAAGTAAAAGACAGAGGAAGCACTTCGCTGATCTTCAGATCGTGGCTAAAGTGGATGGCGGGTGAAGTGGTTCGACTGTAAGATCAGACCTGGTTCGGCAGTCTAGGACGATAGGCATGTTGTCTGCATCGGTCGGTGTCAGTTAAGGCTTTATTAGAAATTCCTGGTGATTTGTATATGCAGTTGAGAACAGCGTGACAGCAATTACAGAAATAAGTAGTTCACTATTTTTTGAGGAATGGAAGTTATTTACGACTCTGAAGTGGAATGTTATTGTGGAGTTTCTCGTCTTCTGCTAACAAAATTCGAGTGGCATCACATATAAACAATCTAACTGGAAATTTATTTATTCCCATAATATAAGGGGTAATGAAGGAGTCGGAATGCGGGTAAACTACTACAAACAGCATAGTGAACGCATTATTGTGGCCAAGATAGACACGAAGCCCACGCCTACTACAGTAGTACAAGTTTATATGCCAACTAGCTCCGCAGATGAAGAAATTGAAGAAATGTATGATGAAAAAAAAAAGAAATTTTTCAAATAGTGAAGGGTGACGAAAATTTAATAGTCATGGGTTACTGGAAATCGGTAGTAGGAAAAGGGAGAGAAGGAAACGTAGTAGGTGAATATGGATTGGAGCTAAGAAATGAAAGAGGAAGCCGCCTCATAGAATTTTGCCCAGAGTACAACTTAATCATAGCTAACACGTGGTTCAAGAACCATAAAAGAACGTTGTATACATGGAAGAACCCAGGAGATACTGACAGGTTTCAGATACATTACATAATGGTAAGACAGGTTTAGGAACCAGGTTTTAAATTGTAAGACATTTCCAGTGGCAGATGTGGACTCTGATCTCAATCTATTGGTTATCAACTGTAGATTGAAACTGAAGAAACTGCAAAAAGGTGGGAATTTAAGGAGATGGGACCTGGATAAACTGAAAGAACCAGAGGTTGTACAGAGTTTCACGGAGAGCATAAGGAAACAATTGACAGGAATGGGGGAAAGAAATACAGTACAAGAAGAATGGGTAGCTTTGAGAGATTAAATAGTGAAGGCAGCAGAGGACCTAGTAGGTAAAAAGACAAGGGCTACTAGAAATCCTTGGCTAACAGAAAAAATACTGAATTTAATCGATGAAAGGAGAAAATATAAAAATGCAGTAAATGAAGCTGGCAAAAAGGAATACAAACGTCTCAGAAACGAGATCGAGAGGAAGTGCAAAATGGCTAAGGAGGGATGGCTAGAGGACAAGTGTAAGGATGTAGAGTGTTATCTCCTTGGGGTAAGATAGATACTGCCTACCGGAAAATTAGAGAGACCTTTCGAGAAAAGAGAAACACTTGTATGAATATCGAGAGCTCAGGTGGAAATCAAGTTCTAAGCAAAGAAGGGAAAGCAGAAAGGTGGAGGTAGTATATAGAGGGCCAATACAAGGGCAATGTACTTGAGGACAATATTATGGAAATGGAAGAGGATGTAGATGAATATGAAGATGAAATGGGAGTTTGACAGGGCTCTGAAAGACCTGAGTCGAAACAAGGCCCCGAGAGTAGATAACATTCCATTAGAACTACAGACGGCCTTGGAAGAGGCAGTTCTGACAAAACTCTACCATCTGGTGAGCAAGATCTATGAGACAGGCGAAATACCTTCAGACTTCAAAAAGAATATAATAATTTCGATCCCAAAGAAAGCAGGTGAAAATTACCGAACAATCAGTTTAATAAGTCACGGATGCAAAATACTAATACGAATTCTTTACAGACTGGAAAAACTGGTAGAAGCTGACCTCGGGGAAGATCAGTTTGGATTCCGTAGAAATATAGGAACACGTGAGGCAATACTGACCCTACGACTTATCTTAGAAAATAGATTAAGGAAAGGCAAACCTAGGTTTCTAGCATTTGTAGACTTAGAGTATTCCAGTCACCATTATCAAAAGCTTTCTCTCTTTTAAATTCTGAAGGTGGCAGGGGTAAAATACAGGCAGCGAAAGGCTATTTACAACTTGTAGAGAAACCAGATGGCAGTTATACGAGTCGAGGGGCATGAATGGCAAGCAGTGAAGGAAACAAAAAAAAAAAAAAAAATTCGGAGTAGGTATTAAAATCCAGGGAGAAGAAATAAAAACTTTGAGGTTCGCCGATGACATTGTAATTCTGTCAGAGACAGCAAATGATTTGGAAGAGCAGTTGAACGGAATGTATAGTGTCTTGAAAGGAGGATATAAGATGAATATCAACAAAAGCAACACGAGGATAATGGAATGTAGTCGAATTAAATCGCGTGATGCTGACGGAATTAGATTAGGAAATGAGACACCTAAAGTAGTAAAGGAGTTTTGCTATTTTGGGAGCGAAATAACTGATGATGGCAAGGAGAGCTTTTCTGAAGAAGAGAAATTTGTTAACATCGATTACTGATTTAAGTGTCAGGCAGTCGTTTCTGAAAGTATTTGTATGGAGCATAGCCATGTATGGAATTGAAACATGGACGATAAATAGTTAGGACAAGAAGAGAATAGAAGCTTTCGAAATGTGATGCTACAGAAAAATGCTGAAGATTAGATGGGTAGATCATACAACTAATGAGAAGGTATTGACTAGGATTGGGGAGAAGAGAACTTTGTGGCACAAAGTAACTAGAAGAAGGGATCGGTTGGTAGGGCATGTTATGAGGCATCAAGGGATCACCAATTTAGTATTGTAGGGCAGCGTGGAGGGTAAAAATCGTAGGAGACCAAGCTATGAATACACTAAACAGATTCAGAAGCATGTAGGTTGCAGCAGGTACTGTGAGATGATGCTTGCACAGGATAGAGTAGCATGGAGAGCTGCATCAAACCAGTCTCAGAACTGTAGACCACAACCACAACAACAACAACAACAACAACAACATAAGGTCCTCGGTAAGGGTTTCTTACAGCCTCAAGATAACGGGATTCAGACCTACGTGCTGTTTACTGCTCAGAGGACATCAACTCTAGAAACCTGCACGTTTGGGAACATCTATTAGAACTTATGCATTCCAGTCAGGGCGGTAGAAGCAAATAGGCACCTCGCGTGTACTGCAGTCTTAGTACAAATGGTATCAGTGACGCGTCATCTGTGGTAACACAGAGGAGGTACGAGAAAGAGAAATCGTCGAGGCAAGGAGTTTATCACACGCACGTATATACCTTCCTGTCTCTGTCTCTCCCCTCTCCCCCCACTCTTTTTCAACTGGCCATAGGTTGGGAATGCAGATGCAAATAGCACTGATTACGATGATTGGGACTGTGGTGATCACCGGAGTGTTGTTTGTGGGGAATTTGGATTACGGAGATTATGGCAACAGGCGTGATGGGGACTGGAGTGATGGTGCCTGTGTCTATACCGTTTGGAGCGTTAGGGATGGCAATGATGGCGATGGTGATGATTATGTGCATTTTCTGTCTATGCTGTCTCTTTGCCAACATGAATTACGTACAGTCTATGTCAGGGCTCTTTAAAAGAATAATTGTTTATTAACAGAATCGAAACTCAATTATAATGTCCTCGGACAAATATCCAGGAAACTATATAGAACAGAGAGGTCTCTCTCATGACGTTGCGTGTGGTGTGCCTACACAAGCAACTCAACAGTGATGATTGGCAGTATCGTAAGCCCTCGGATGTCACTGGGCCAGTACGGCCGGCGTGTGACGGTTGACGTACCGCTGGCGAAGACCACTACGAACTGGTCTGGGTCTGCCGGCAGGGAGAGCTGAGAGGAAAACTGCTGGTAATGCAGACTTACAGTGCTCAGACTGAACTAGAAGCGACTGTTGGTATTGTTGACTTTGAAGAGTAGGGTATAATTCATTTCGCACTGTCCGGCGGTGGGCTAAATAGTCGGCTACGCGCCGTTTCCAAGCTCTGAGATTATCTCGAAAGAACTAGCTCGATTATTTGTGGCCTTAAAAATATGATTAAATACGAAAACTAACATAACTGTAGTTGATCTCATAAGGAATACCTTAGCACTAGTGGCCCGAACCTTTCTTTTACTAAACAGGCCACAACCAACTAACAGTCAAAGCATTAATAACCAAATTCAAATAAACTGAAACATTAAAATATCTACTCCAGTGTCTCACTTTATTGTGTACTGTAAGTGAATTCGTTATCGAGACCAACTCATAAGTATGTGAAGAGTGTGTGTGTGTGTGTGTGTGTGTGTGTGTGTGTGTGTGTGTGTGTGTGTGTGTGTGTATGTGTGTGTGTTTTTAAAGTAAAAGCAAGACTGAGACGCTGCTCAGTCACGCCGACGCGTGGCCTGATATCGTCATTTTCAGCAATGACGCCGCGGCCTGTGTCCAGATGCCGACGGCCGTGCTCTGCAGAGCCCTTACGGCTGTCCCCAGTCCTTTGACACGTGGCACGCGCCGACCCTTTCGGTATAAAGGCAGATAGTGTTCCCCGGCTCGGCTGCCGCCCGCTCGCTGAAGGTCAAAACACTTGTCCCGCTGCAGTTATCCGCCATTCGCCTGCGTGGTCATCCCCACTGTACCTGAAAGAAGTATACGATTCATTTAACAGCTGCATCATTCACTCTGTTCATCACAGTCCCATACGTAGATGCTAACACTCTGATACCTGTGTTTTAATTACTATTTTCTACTGAAAGTGCAACCGTGGTGTAATTTATGGAATTTAATCATTGAATGTGGTTTCCACAGAAAAAGCAAAATTCAAAAGGCGTTATTGATTATAGTTTTGTTCACAAGTGAAGAAAAAGCAACAGGAATACATAAATGTTCTCCCAATATCTTTATCTCTTCGTATACAAATGGTACAGTCATTCTGACATGAATTCTCGTGATTTGGAGCTCCGAATTTGTTAGAACTTCATGAGTGACAGTCTATTTCCTGTATGAACGAAATAGTTCAACTGAGTGACGGTAAGAGTTGCTATAATCACGGATCGCAAAGACTCTCTCGTCAGTGAATGGACAAATTCACATCTGACAACCATTGTCTGCATCAACAGTCTCCATCAATTTGAATAGTCCGAAAACTCTTAACAGTAGCCACAATATTTAACACAAGGAAGCGGCAATTGAAGAACGAAGAATGAGGTACCACAAAAGATCTAATATTAACAGTAGCCACAATATTTAACACAAGGAAGCGGCAATTAAAGAACGAAGAATGAGGTACCACAAAAGATCTAATAAAAGGATAAGTATGGCAGAACAATTAATTATTCTTCCAATATCTTGAAACAAAAACAAAGAGCCCATCTCTCATCACACAGTGCGGTTCGTTCGGGTAGCTCTACGCAGCGTCACTTTGTCTATAATGGTCGAAAACTCTTATCAGCTTTGTGGCAGTGAACAGATCTCCATAAAAACGGGTATTAAATTAAAATGAACAGACCGCCGTATGCTGTAACACGCACACACGTTCTCCTAAGGCATCTGCGAAGCCCATACCCCATTCTACAGCCAACAACTTCTCTAATCATGATTTAACCTAATACAGCAGAAACTTTACGTACCAGGCGTCAAAAAAACAGGGACAATGCGTACAGAGAAAACTGAACAAAACTTTTAGCTAATGTTAACGGAAAGGACCATTAAAACATTTCCGCTTACCTTGTCTGCGCTCTCCATCACAGCCACCAAGCTATCTCTGACTTCTTCGTAGTGGAGAATGTAAACCCGGCCCTTAGTTACGTCCGTTACCTGCTCCCTTCGAGTAAGGACTGTCGGCTGCGGGCTGAATCACAATTCCGAAATTTGATGGTCTCAACGGACCCATTTCCTTGCTCCCTTCGCGACACTGACCTTCCTTTTTTCAGGCTCCTTTTCCTGAAATTGCAGTAACTTTTTCGCTTTGCATTCGTGCTTCTCTGCTACCTACTCCAGCCACTCCGATATTGGGATCTGCCATGCGCGACTCCCGCACATTACTCTTCACGCTTAATCTCGTCTCGGCAGGGAGAATTAATCTGAATGCCTCCACATAGGTTTTTTCGAAGCCAGTGTGCGATCTTTTACGCACCGGTGTCTTCGAATTAACGCACATGTGGATCACCTCAGCACCGTTATTTGGTTGATAAAGATGTTGATTTGATTTCAGAAATTCATGAAAATGGTGTGCGATTGAGAACGCATTGCTGAGAGTGGTGGAGCTCTAATAAAGCTATCTTTCATTGGCGTGGACTCCAAATGTGCATTCATTTCCCTAACAGAGATTCACGCTGTATCGGATCATGTCGCGCCGTTTGAATGAAAATTTGCACACGATGGGCTCGTCGTCTTTCCGTGGTCTTCCATCCGATAGGGCCGAAAGCGGCTGCATCGCTTATGGACGTCCTGCTTCTCTTTTTAAATTCTCAACGTTCCAATTTGTAACAGCGATCTCCTCTGTTTCGACAAATGGTGTCGGCTGATTCGCCTCAGAAACAGGCCGTTCCGCTAATTTTTTGTGCCATTTTTCACATTATCGCTGTTTTATCTATTTCAGAAGGGTGTTACTACCTTTCCCCACTTTTTCTATTCTAGTTTCGGGCTTGAGTAGCCTACCCATACTTTTGTCTACTGTTTCTGAGACAACCTCGTCATTCCCATGAATTATCTGTAATCTAGCATAGAGTTTACTACCCAGCTCAGTCATCTTGTCACAAAATTGCCTTCTTTTCCGCTTCGCCCCATGCCATCTGTTTCTACTGTCGCTTCCCTTTCCTGTGCTTTAGCTCTGCCTTTTGTCTCTTTCCTCCCTCGCCTGTAACCTTTGCCTAACCCATTGTGGCACGTCAGCCATACTACCAAAAAGTGGAACAGCAGGCGGAACGTGTGTCTTGCATTCTCCAAGCAGACTATTTCCACTCTGCCCGTTTCTCTGTTCTGTTGACTGAGCATCAGACATGGTTACTGCTTGTACCGCCTCCGCTCGGGGAATCTAGCAATAATTTCTTCAGCATCTACTGAACATCAGTCCACGTAATTATTCTAGCCTGTCATGATCTGGTGCGATTTGCCGTATTCATACTCAACCAGAAAATACGACCAAGAAACAACGTAATCTAAACACACGAGATCTCTAGACTCACATTTGTAGTATCTGCAAACGCACACGCAACATAACACGAAATATTCCATTGAAAATACGAATAAAACAAAAAACATCGCTAGCAAAGCTGTAGCTGCTGAAAACAAGTACAGGGAAACGGAAAAGGGACGACCGAGCCGTCGCTATAACTAAATTACAGTCTAAGCTGCATCACAACCAGACTAATGTGTGAAGCTGGTGTATCTGAGTCATAATGGTGAGATGTGTCCTCAATTCTCAGGATTCAACGCTTTTTTATAATCGGTTCAGGACGCGCAGTCTGCTGAATTTTGAGACAGTGTAAGTAGGCTGTTTAGGTTTTTTTATTTGTAACACCACCTCTGTATGAAAATAACTGGCTGTGGCTGGTTGGCATTGTTGTAATACTCGCCATTGTAGCGTTGGGCAGTTGGCTGTTGGCTGTTAGCGGCGCGTAGCGTTGCGCAGTTGAGGTGAGCAGCCAGCAGTGGTGGATGTGGGGAATGAGATGGCGGAGTTTTGAAATTTGTAAGACTGGATGTCATGAACTGCTATATATATTTTGACTATTAAGGTAAATACATTGTTTGTTCTGTATTAAAATCTTTCATTTGCTAACTATGCCTATCAGTAGTTAGTGCCTTCAGTAGTTTGAATCTTTAATTTAGCTGGCAGTAGTGGCGCTCGCTGTATTGCAGTAGTTCGAGTAACGAAGATTTTTGTGAGGTAAGTGATTTGTGAAACATATAGGTTAATGTCAGTCAGGGCCATTATCTTGTAGGGATTATTGAAAGTCAGATTGCGTCGCGCTAAAAAAATATTGTGTGTCAGTTTAAGCACATTCGTGTATAATATTTCTAAGGGGACGTTTCAACAGTGTGTTGTGATAATGTCGATCTCTTGTAGGTGGTCTGCATCTGTGCTGGTCACTAGGGTTGCAGTTCTTTCCCTTCGAGCAATAATGGTCTGCGACCTGTTGGCCGCTCGTTTAACGCAATGTGTGATGGTCATCCGGTGCCCCTCTGAATAAGGGTGTTTGTGTGGGGTTGGGGAGAGGGGGGGAGTGGGATCGAGCTGTCTGGCCGACCCTTCCGGACAGCTGACGTCACGCCTCGAACTATCAAACTGCGAGACGGCTGGGTGGCTCTACTATGGCGTTAGAACACGGTCTCATATTTAGTTTATGTGACGTTTACCTGTGGTACTGGTTCTCTAACTGCTTTCTGGAGGGCATGTTCTAGACGCTTTCTGACCTCGGACGTAGGACACTCTCAGCAGCACATTGATCAGCTGGTGTGGTGCGCCTGAAAACTTCGCTAAGTTGAGGACAGATGACTGAACTAAGGGTCCTGTGGCCATAAGTTCGTATATCTTTACACTTGGACCCTCACTACTTCCTACAGTGAAGATGCTAAGGCTTAAGTCGTAATAGCTGTTTTCCGCTCTACCTGCTTATGTGAAGAGGTGGTGGGCTCGCGGATTTTCACTCTTCTGTGGTCGCCGAGGAATTTCATGGGAATGTGGTGGGTGGTGGGTGGTGGGTGTTCCATTTGATATACGAACAGTTTTGTTCGTTCTTCATGGATCAGTTTTAAGGAGACGGGATTTTGGCGTTCCCATCATCCACTTTCTAGGAGCCACTGTGTTAGTCGTAGCAGTGGCTATTAATTCATTCGAAATTCCCTGTCATGGCACGTTGGTGGGCTTTCAATTGTTCCTATCGAAATGGTCCCCAAATTATTTGTACGAACGAATCTACCACCGACAGCATATAGAGAGCAGTCTCTGCAGTCTCTGCTAACAGAATCAGGACGTATTGTGAAGTAATGGTTGTAACAGCCTCTCTCCCCACATCTTGAAGAACAATTCTTGATAACAGGTCGATTGAACATTATAACGCACCTGGATCGTGGAAGAAGAATTGGTCAAACAGGTCAGAGCTTAGCATCTCCCTTCTGACAATAGTGATTATTGGTTTTTCCAAAGTAAATCGCGCCTGATGGATACCGATACACTGTAGCTGATCCCAAAAATAGTCGATGGTGAAATCAAATTATATGGAATATAAAACAAGTGTTAATAATGAAAAACACTGATTTTTTATTAAAATCGTATTAAATGAGTACTTTGTATATACACGAAATAAACACACACACTGTATATCGAAAAAATTTGTCTTGTGTATTCTCCACCACGTCTGAATAACAAAAAACCAACAAAAATATGGAAAGACAAAAGAAACACAAATAGCCACTATGTACTAACAAACAAACACGAAGAGGCTCATATCTTAGTTGCCCTGTAAATATATAACTATCCCCTACCAATTTATATGTAGGTCAAACAATAAGTTGCATTCAGCAACCTTTTAAACAACACACCAGTGCTTTCAACGTAAATAATTTCAATACAGAACTTGTTTTCATATACATGTCATAACATGTACAAAACCACTAGATATTGGGGAGATCCTAATTGTCATATGGTTCAAATGGCTCTTAGCACTGTGGGACTTAACACTACTATTAAACTAAAATGTGAATGTCAATCGAAAGTAACAAAATTAAACCTCGGGCAATAATATTACGGATTTCTAGAAGATAAAGTATATTTGAGTGCACCCAATGAGTAAAAACACAGACGAAAACACCTTCATAGGTGCAAATCAGGGATGATTTAATGTATTGGTTATTAGAATTTAAAGGTAACTCATCGATCGAATTCATCTGCAACACTGTTAAATGAGTACTGCGTGCCTCCCATAATGAAGTAATAAAATTATAGACTACGTGTGCAGCCGGCCGGAATGGCCGAGCGGTTCTTGGCGCTACAGTCTGGAACTACGTGACCGCTACGGTCGCAGGGTCGAATCTTGCCTCGGGCATGGATGTGTGTGATGTCCTTAGGTTAGTTAGGTTCAAGTAGTTCTAAGTTCTAGGGGACTGATGACCTCAGATGTTAAGTCCCATAGTGTAGGCCCACATAATCTGTTCTAATCGTATATTTATAGGGCAATTTCACTTTGGAACTTTGTGTTTCAGAGCTTCTCCGGGGCGCTCTCCTAAAAATTTCGACTCTAAACATAACAGGTAAAAAGTCGACAAGAGAAGTAAAGTTGTACATTTCTCAAAGTTCACTCCATGTAATGCATGATGTGGCGGAGCATAGTTCCCGTCCAACGATCATATTTTACGATTCATTTATCGTGCAGGGGAATTGTTGTTGTGAATCAACGACAAGCAAGTTTTCCTCTATTTGTTTATGTTTAAAAGCAAGTTAAGCTCGATAAGAAAGCAATGAAAAACTTTCGTTTACCGACAAAAAGCGACAGCTATCCGAAGAAGGTGTATTCTTTTTAGGCAAAAAATACAACGTAAGACGTACAGGCATGCAGTGACGCTAGTCAACACTGTGAGCAACACCACCTGCACTGGTGTATAAACTGTAGGCTTCCGTGAAGAGTGGTGTGAGGGTGTTGAACAGAAATTAACTATGCGTCTGATGCTGTATCACATTTGTTAGTTACGGCTCTGGTCACACTACGAATTTCCAGTGACCTCCTTCTATAATACGTCATGTGACGAGAGATTAAAGTCCCCATTAGCGGCGGAGACGGTGTCAGCCCGTCGTTATCCCTTAAATCTTTGACGCTAACCACGCAGTCTGCAGCGCAGGTATGTGGCTGGCCGGCGTCTCCTCTCTGATCCCGCCAGATGAGGGAGACGTGTGCCCGCCAAAGGTGAGGACGAGCTCAACGGCCAGAGTAATGGGGGGGGACTGCGATCCGGTTCCTGTGACAAGGAAGAAAGTTGCTTCAAGGTCGGCTGCCGTCTGACTGATAACGTTGTGTTCCATCGACGGAGGATACTGATACCAGGTGCTAACACAAGACAAAAAGCAAAACAAGCGGGATGTTTGCGTCGAAAAACTGGTGCTATGCATGTGTGGAATCTGTTTTCCAATTATTTCTTGCAAATGAAGTGCGGCTGTTTATAGAGTTGCGATGGACCACCCACATGACAGTAAACTGGTGGTGTTCTCAAGAATCTGGCAGACGCATCTCTTAAGAAAAGCCACTATAGAGATAAACTTTTAAGATGAGACGCTAGTCCAAGTGATGATAGTACGTGAACATTAGTAATTGGCCAGTGAATGTACACTTCGGAAATTGTATTGATATCACAGCATCTATTATTTTTTGTCGGAAACATGAAGAGAGAGTGTTCAGTTTAACGAATTAAGCAGCAGGCAGCAAACCTCTTTCGGAGTAGTGCGGTGCAACTGAGACGTCCTGAAGATTCTAGAGAAATAGTTAAACATTACCTGGTGTTACATTGAACAGGCGTGTCTCAGGATTATATATATATATAAGGCTCACCGGCCACTTGACCATCTTCTTCTTCTGTGGGAATGCACAAACAGTGCCCGAACTCTTACGGGAATCGGCGGTAAAGCCGAGAGTAATGAGTATTATGGGCGGGGGCACTATGAATATATAGGGCGGGACAATGAGTTGCGAATGTGAGTCTCACGGGAGACGCGCCAGAGATAAGGCCCTGCAGTCACACTATCGTCTGTGTCCTCGGTGGCTCAGATGGATAGTTGGCCTCTGTAATAACAAAAAAAAACTGAGTGGAAAGATCAACAAACGAACTAGAACGGATGTCATGTGACGTCCACAACGACCAAACACAACGATCAACAACAAACAAAATGAAAAAAAAAGGTAGAGCATCTGCCATGCATGCATGACATCCCGGGTTCTAGTACAGGGTGGGGCACAAATTTTCAACCGTCCCCGTTGACATATCAACGCCTGTGTGCAGCTAGGGGGTATTCATTTCATTGTAATTGATGCAAATGTGTTAAAATAATAGAGACGTGTTACATCCTTGGTCAACAACTTTTTCTTTTCTGTCAGGCTGTAGTCACCGATATCCCTTTAAACTTTTCCTCCACTTACTCGATATCTGGGTGAAGACATCTCTGAGGACAACTTTTAACGCTCTTATCTTTTCCGCCAATTGCCAGATATTAATGTTTTCGTTTAGGGAGTTACTGTAAGTAATACAGGCATGTTCCCCGTGTTTCTTCAGGTTGCTTGGTGGTCGTTCAGTGTGGACTTTGACACAAAGGAATTACAGACATTGGGTGCAACCGGGCATTGATTAAATCGATGGGAAAGTTGAAAATTTGTGACGGGCGGGATTCGAATCCGAGCCTCCTCCATACCAGGTAGCTTTCGGGTCTGGTGTGCGCCTGTATTGAAGTGATCATTGGCCGTCCCGCCTTCATTATATACATAAAATGTGTGTGTGTGTGTGTGTGTGTGTGTGTGTGTGTGTGTGTGTGTGTGTGTGTGTGCACGCGCGCGCGCTCACGACGCGGGTTTGTCGTGGCAGAACGATGTTGGCTTTATAGCAGTGGTTTTGACTGCGACCTCTGCTGTCGTTGCGTTAGTAATTTGTGATGATCAGTAGAAAAAATGCGATAGCAAAGCGCAGGTGTTAAACGAGATAACCGTAGCGAAAACTGAAGCAATACATTGCGTTTCGCAGAACTGCCGTTGCCTCACTTAAACACGCTGGTGTCACCAAAGTGTTGGTTTTTCTACATTGCTTCATTGCGGATGTTGCAAGTAGCTTTCAGAATCGGTTGAGGAAAAGCATTACCTATTACATTTCATTTGTCACCGAGAAAGTTCCTTGTGAAGTCTTTATGTAGAGGAAGGAGTCTGACGAAACCTTACAGTCACTTTCCGTCTTGTTCCTGTGAAAGCCTGGTGCACCTAAATCAACGGCGAAGAATTATGTGAACACCTGCGAACAGTTCTGGAGCACCTGCGGCATTTCAAAGCAACGCGGAAGAACGTAACTGTGACGTGTCTCCACTTGCACAAGAACAGAATAAAACACCGAAACGTACAAAATCATTTATTAAGTTTCTAATGACAGCAACTACATCATTGTTAAGTAATTTTCCCTCCTCAACATTAGATACATTGCTTGAAGATTTTAACGAGCTATACAAACAAGAGAAATAACGTGAGACTAGAAAACAAAAGTGTTTCCAACCTTCAAATCTTGTACGTTCCGAGTAAACCCTTCTCGTACAGAGCAGTAGCTTTATCCTCTGGTATTAACAATACTGAGCTGAAGGGAAAAGGATCTAACAATAACTAGAATTACGAAGAGTTTAAAGACAACATTTAGTCTTTTACAGACGGGCGCATCCTCTGGAGAGTATGATGTTACCGTATTAATTTATAACCGCCAAACTGAAGAAGGAACTGAAGTCTCTGTATTGTTATACGTGGCTTGCGATCGTGTAAGCTTCCACTATTACGACAAAGACAGGTCGTTACGTCTTCGGGGGCCTTCATTCATGGGATATGCTCGTATAACATGAACAGCTACACACTTTTACATACCATAATTAACAGTAAGAAGTGACTGTCTTGACCATGGAACTGCTGCAAGATGGCACTATAGTCCATTACAGTACATCACTTACATAAGGTATTTAAGAATGTTACTACCCCCATCGTTTACACTCCAATGTGAGGCCGACGTTTCTTTTTACGATGGGCGACGAATAGCTTTAGTAACTAAAGAACAACTGACTTGAGCTTGGGTCGATGTTAGATGTCTCTTTTTAAACTGTCCTGCATGTATTCCCAACCAAATAAATCTACAACAGTTATATTTGACACATTCAAGCAAGCACTAACGTCGCATCGCCATAGACGCTATGATGTACGGATGTCTAAATTTCTACAAGAGTGTTCCAGACAGACAGAGGGACTCGTCTGGAAAGTATAGGGCAAAGTAACTTAGTAACCGCTGTCTCTATAGCTATATATCAAGAGAAGGACGGGCTACTTAAGAATGTTTGCATTTCTATGTAGCCTACGATAGTTTACCACACACAGCTTCATGTTTAGAGGAAAAAATATCATGGTATACCAGTATTCAAGCAAATTATTGTCATCTTGAAGATATAACACTAAAACGTATAGCACTGACCCCTATCCGTCCTCCAGCAAAATTGAGTGTTCGATCCTTTGGGTTCGTCCGATGCATTACATAACTGTAGATCAGTACGTAACTCACAATGTAAGTCACTCCGATCCATAAACGGACAAAAATGTACCTGCCTGGAATCGATGAGAAGGTTAATGTTGTAGGAAATGGTTAGAATTCGGTGACGGGAGCGATTTCATTTTCTTTCCTTTCTTTCAGATTTCGCACAGCATATCTGATACCGCTTCCCCTTCCCCGCCCCCCCCCCTCACCCCCCCCCCCCATGAACCATGGATCTTTACGTTGGTGGGGAGGCTTGCGTGCCTCAACGATACAGATAGCCTACCGTAGGTGCAACCACAACGGAGGGGTATCTGTTGAGAGGCCAGACAAACGTGTGGTTCCTGAAGAGGGGCAGCAGCCTTTTCAGTGGTTGCAGGGGCTACAGTCTGGATGATTGACTGATCTGGCCCTGTAACACTAACCAAAACGGCCTTGCCGTTGTGGTACTGCCAACGGCTGAAAGCAAGGGAAAACTACAGCCGTAATTTTTCCCGAGGTCATGCAGCTTTACTGTATGATTGGGTAATGCAGGAGTAGCTTTAATGATCAATTTCAAAAAAGGAGCGCGCGTAAGCTACTACAAACAGCATAGTGAACGCATTATTTTGGCCAAGACAGATACGAAGCCCACACCTACTACAGTAGTACAAGTTTATATGAAAACTAGCTCTGCAAATGATGAAGAAATTGGTGAAATGTATGATGAGATAAAAGAAATTATTAAGCTAGTGAGGGGAGACGAAAATTTAACAGTCATGGGTGACTGGAATTCCACAGTAGGAAAAGGAAGAGAAGGAAACGTAGTACGTGAATATGGATCGGGGCTAAGAAATGGAAGAGGAAGCCACCTGTTAGAATTCTGCACAGAGCATTACTTAATCATAGCTAACACTTGGTTCAAGAATCATGAAAGAAGGTTGTATACATGGAAGAACCCTGGAGATACTAAAAGGTTTCAGGTAGATTATATAATGGTAAG
Organism: Schistocerca gregaria; assembly: GCF_023897955.1. Lineage (NCBI taxonomy): Eukaryota > Metazoa > Arthropoda > Insecta > Orthoptera > Acrididae > Schistocerca > Schistocerca gregaria. The sequence goes on from NC_064920.1 coordinate 103,817,313, forward strand.
ACAGAGATTTAGGAACCAGATTTTAAATTGTAAGACATTTCCAGGGGCAGATGTGGACTTTGACCACAATCTATTGGTTATGAGCTGTAGATTAAAACTGAAGAAACTGCAAAACGTGGGAATTTAAGGAGATGGGACCTGGATAAACTGAAAGAACAAGATGTTGTACAGAGTTTCAGGGAGAGCATAAAGGAACAATTGAAAGGAAGTGCAAAATGGCTAGGCAGGGATGGCTAGAGGACAAATGTAAGGATGTAGAGGCTTATCTCACGAGGGGTAAGATAGATACTGCCTACAGGAAAATTAAAGAGACCTTTGGAGAAAAGAGAACTAATTGCATGAATATCAAGAGCTCAGGTGGAAACCCAGTTCCAAGTAAAGAAGGGAAAGCAGAAAGGTGGAAGGAGTATATAGAGGGTCTATACAGGGGCGATGTTCTTGAGGACAGTATTATGGAAACGGAAGAAGGAGGTAGATGAAGATGAAATGGGAGATATAATACTGCGTGAAGAGTTTTACAGAGCACTGAAACACCTGAGTCGAAACAAGGCTCCGGGAGTAGAAATATTCCATTAGAACTACTGACAGCCTTGGGAGAGCCAAGCCTAACAAAACTCTACCATCTGGTGAGCAAGATGTATGAGACAAATGAAATTCCCTCAGACTTCAAGAAGAATATAATAATTCCAATCCCAAGAAAGCAGGTGTTGAGAGATGTGAAAATTACCGAACTATCAGTTTAATAAATCACACCTGCAAAATACTAACACGAATTCTTTACAGACGAATAGAAAAACTGGTAGAAGCTGACCTCGAGGAAGATCAGTTTCGATCCCATAGAAATGTTGGAACACGTGAGGCAATACTGACCCTACGACTTATCTTAGAAAAAAGATTAAGAAAATCAAAACTACGTTTCTACGATTTGTAGACTTAGAGAAAGTTTTTGACAATGTTGACTGGAATACTCTCTTTCAAATTCTAAAGGTGGCAGGGGTAAAATACAGGGAGCGAAAGGCTATTTACAATTTGTACAGAAACCAGATGGCAGTCAGAGGAGTCGAAGGGCATGAAAGGGAAGCAGTGGTTGGGAAGGGAGTGAGACAGGGTTGCAGCCTCTCACCAATGTTATTCAATCTGTATATTGAGCAAGCAGTAAAGGAAACAAAAGAAAAGTTCGGAGTAGGTATTGAAATCCATGGAGAAGAAATAAAAACTTTGAGGTTTGCCGATGACATTGTAATTCTGTCAGAGACAGCAAAGGTCTTGGAAGAGCAGTTGAATGGAATGGATAATGTATTGAAAGGAAGATATAAGATGAACATCAAGAGAAGCAAAACGAGGATAATGGAATGTAGTCGGATTAAGTCGGGTGATGCTGAGGGAATTAGATTAGGATATGAGACACTTAAAGTAGTAAAGGAGTTTTGGTATTTGGGGAGCAAAATAACTGATGATGGCCAAAGTAGAGAGGATATAAAAAAATTTGACTGGCAATGGCAAGGAAAGAGTTTCTGAAGAAGAGAAATGTGTTAACATCGAGCATCGATTTAAGTGTCAGGAAGTCGTTTCTGAAATTATTTGTATGGAGTGTAGCCATGTATGGAAATGAAACATGGACGATAAATAGTTTGGAAAAAAAGAGAATAGAAGCTTTCGAAATGTGGTGCTACAGAAGAATGCTGAAGATTAGATGGGTAGATCACATAACGAATGAGGAGGTATTGAATAGAATTGGGGAGAAGACTTGCTTGTGGCACAACTTGACTAGAAGAAGGGATCGGTTTGTAGAACATGTTCTGAGACATCAAGGGATCAGCAATTTGGTACTGGAGAGCAGTGTGGAGGGTAAAAATCGTAGAGGGAGACCAAGCGATGAAAACACTATGCAGATTCAGAAGGATGTAGGCTGCAGTAGGTATTGGGAGATGAAGAAGCTTGCAGAGGATAGAGTAGCATGGAGAGCTGCATCAAAGCAGTCTCAGGACTGAAGACCACAACAACAACAACAACAACAACATCTGATGCCGCCTACTCTAATTAAGTGCAAGCCATCATGTAACAAAAATTTTATGTTCTTGTTTCGAAAAACAGGTAAAAAGATGTCTTAAAAATTGCTTTACTTAATGGGATAATTATCTCACAGTGAGATGTTGCTGGAATAAAATAAGATAATTACCAGTCAGTGTGAAGCGCAGGTAACGGTACAGGTACTGTGGCGAGGGGGAGGGGGGGGGGGTCGAAAAGAGAGAGGTAGTGAGGTGGGGAACTTCGTGCCCCATATCTACGTTAGGGGTCTGTGACGTCGATGAATATTACAGAAAGTTGGAGAAGTCCGCTTTACGTTGTGATCTTGAAAGAACGAAAATACACTCCTGGAAATTGAAATAAGAACACCGTGAATTCATTGTCCCAAGAAGGGGAAACTTTATTGACACATTCCTGGGGTCAGATACATCACATGATCACACTGACAGAACCACAGGCACATAGACACAGGCATGCACAATGTCGACACTAGTACAGTGTATATCCACCTTTCGCAGCAATGCAGGCTGCTATTCTCCCATGGAGACGATCGTAGAGATGGTGGATGTAGTCCTGTGGAACGGCTTGCCATGCCATTTCCACCTGGCGCCTCAGTTGGACCAGCGTTCGTGCTGGACGTGCAGACCGCGTGACACGACGCTTCATCCAAACATGCTCCATGGGGGACAGATCTGGAGATCCTGCTGGCCAGGGTAGTTGACTTACACCTTCTAGAGCACGTTGGGTGGCACGGGATACATGCGGACGTACATTGTCCTGTTGGAACAGCAAGTTCCCCTGCCGGTCTAGGAATGGTAGAACGATGGGTTCGATGACGGTTTGGATGTACCGTGCACTATTCAGTGTCCCCTCGACGATCACCAGAGGTGTACGGCCAGTGTAGGAGATCGCTCCCCACACCATGATGCCGGGTGTTGGCCCTGTGTGCCTCGGTCGTATGCAGTCTTGATTGTGGCGCTCACCTGCACGGCGCCAAACACGCATACGACCATAATTGGCACCAAGGCAGAAGCGACTCTCATCGCTGAAGACGACACGTCTCCATTCGTCCCTCCACTAACGCCTGTCGCGACACCACTGGAGGCGGGCTGCACGATGTTGGGGCGTGAGCGGAAGACGGCCTAACGGTGTGCGGGACCGTAGCCCACCTTCATGGAGACGGTTGCGAATGGTCCTCGCCGATACCCCAGGAGCAACAGTGTCCCTAATTTGCTAAAAAGTGGCGGTGAGGTCCCCTACGGCACTGCGTAGGATCCTACGGTCTTGGCGTGCATCCGTGAGTCGCTGCGGTCCGGTCCCAGGTCGACGGGCACGTGCACCTTCCGCCGACCACTGGCGACAACATCGATGTACTGTGGAGACCTCACGCCCCACGTGTTGAGCAATTCGGCGGTACGTCCACCCGGCCTCCCGCATGCCCCTCTATACGTCCTCGCTCACAGTCCGTCAACTGCACATACGGTTCACGTCTACGCTGTTGCGGCATGCTACCAGTGTTAAAGACTGCGATGGAGCTCCGTATGCCACGGCAAACTGGCTGACACTGACGGCGGCGGTGCACAAATGCTGCGCAGCTAGCGCCATTCGACGGCCAACACCGCGGTCCCTGGTGTGTCCGCTGTGCCGTGCGTGTGACCATTGCTTGTACAGCCCTCTCGCAGTGTCCGGAGCAAGTATGGTGGGTCCGACACACCGGTGTCAATGTGTTCTTTTTTCCGTTTGCAGGAGTGTACTTCAGCCTTAATGTCTGTTCTATCGGTGAGTTCGCCATGTATTGACATAACTGGAATGTTTGTTAGAGGTTAAGGCAGTGTGACAGGCCGTGACTCATATCAAGAGACGCACCTCTCGCCAGCAGCTCTCTCTCAGTTGTGCTGTCCGACCATGTCTCACATATCAGCTTGCCACTGATTCTCCACCAACCCTAACTTCACTGTTTTAACCAGTTACCAATTTTAACTGAAGAATAGCACTTTGAAAAGAATAATAATTACAATACAAATGCAAACTATACTTAGTAATAAACCAGTACATTTAATCAAACATTCATTTCTGAACAAAAAGCACGCTTATCATCCAGAACACTGTGCACAACGACCTACTATCGATGTAAATCCGACCAGGCGTTAGTAGCGTCACCTGGCGAGGAGTGACTGTTAGTGAGACACACGCACGGTGTATATAGTGTCAGTGAGCTTCCTGTTAGTGTGTAGAGTGAGGAAGGTGCGCAATCAATCTGAGATTGACCGAGGACAGGTTCTGACAGTCCAGAGACTCGGCACGAGCATTTCGGAAACTGTACGGCTTGTTGGCAGTTGCATGATCTGATGATTTCCGATACCACCTGCATCAAGCAGATATGAGCGCGCAAATCCTTCGCCTTCCAGGGGAACAGGTGCTCGACACATGTACTGCGGGGCGGTGACAAGTTGGAATGCGGGTCCATTATGCTTTGGAGAACATTCACTTGGCCATTCATATTTCCAGGAAGCTCGTGCAAGGCACCGTGACGGCCAGTGAGTATCGTATACTGATTGAAAACCACGTACACTCCTTCATGACGATCATGTTTCCGAGCAGCAGTGGCGTTTTTCAAACAATTTAATGCGCCATGTTACAAGGCCAGGAGTGTGATGGAGTGGGTCGAGGAGCACAATGGTGAGTTCCAATTGATTTGCTGCCCCCCTCCTCCCCCCCCCCCTCAAAAAAATCACCAGATCTGAAGACGATCGAACACATCTGGGATGTGATTAAACGTGGCGTCAGAGCTCGTAGCTATCTTATTGAGATTTACGGGAATTATGTGAGTTGTGTGAGTGGCGACCTACCAAGGCCTCTCAGCTTTCATGCCGCTTCGCGTCGCCTCTGTTATCCGTGCCAAAGATGGACAAACCGGCTATTAGGTAGCTGTCATAACGTTGTGACTAATCAGGATATGACTCTACGAGAAGGAAACTAAAAATCGAGCATCGGGTGTCTACAAGAATGCCGTCCATCAAAAGATTTCTTTTTAGGCTGTCTTGTTTAGCTCATTCGTTTAATCGCATAGTGTGACATTTGTACAGTTGACATAATTTATTGGTTGGCATTAACTCAGTGCATGATAGTACACAGCTTACCATGTAGTGGATAAGAAGGAGCGGTGTGGCTGTCTTTGTATCACTGTGGAAGGCAAGAGAGACTACTTTCCTGGATTGTGAGGGACCAGGACACTGGCGACTCACTGGCCCCTCCTGGTAAACACGAGGCGAGCCTGCACCACGTCTCTAATAACCGCCATGTCGGTTCCCCATTTTTCTTTCACTTGCCTGAGTGTGTGTTTTCTTTCCTTTTTTACATATACGCCGTTTTATGTGAACGTGATGACGAGGAAAATTGCAAAACAATCCCCTCACTTCCACCGACGTATATCCGACAGTCACTGGACGTCGGAGATGTCAAAGTTCTGAAATAAGGGCCGCGTTTGCTGACTCTCCGAGAATTGCTTAACTGCCGCGGAACTGCTGATAATTTGCTGCATCTGGCAGGTAGGAAGACTCTGTGACACTTGTGCGGAGTGACGCTTTTGGAGGTGGAGGTAGCTTGCCAATGTCAGTGCCGATAACAGGCAACCATCACCAGATCCTCTATTCCATGGATATGTACCCTTAGTGTTTATTTCCTCTCTGACATGGTCAAGTTATAGAAAGCTCTAAATTAACGTAACGAAAAATTCACAGATCTTGAAAAGATTTTTCGACCTTCAAACGGGCGCTGTATATGGTTTTATTTATCGTTTAATATACCTTCAATAAGCTACCGTTTTAATAAGAATCTGCATTTTCCAAGTAAGGGAGTTTGCGAGATAAGTAATACATCATTTTATGACACCTCCACTGAGCTTATCTGATGTTGAAAAAACGTCGCTGGTTTTTCACTCGGGGTCAGGGAATTTCATAACATGATCCGTTTCCTCTGCGTCCATACGCTTTCCTTTGAGCTCAGGGGTGGTACAGAATGAGGCCAATAGAGAAGCGAGATCTCACTCTGTTTTAAGGCCACACCTGCATCACCGTTGATGTGTTTCTTGTAGACTGGTCCTGCTGATCCACGTCTGAGAGCTTTGAATCTTTCTCCCGGAGAAGTGGCGCGGCCATTATAGCGGCTGCTTATCGAGCTGGACGTAATTTTTACTTCTTTACTTCCCACTAAGATGATAAAAACATTTGATGAAACTGAATATCGACACTATTTCGTGCTAATTAAAAAAATTGGAAACTTGTGGTAAGTCCCCATGGGACCAAACTGCTAAGGTCATCGGTACCTAGGCTTACACACTGCTTAATCTAACTTACGCTAAGAACAACACACGCGCGCTCCCACACACATGCCCGAGGGAGGACTCGAATCTCCGACGGAGGGAACCGCGCGAAATGTTGCAAGGCCCCTTAGACCGCACAGCTAACCCATGCGGCAATAATTATAAGATACTGTGATTATACAGGTAAGAATGAAATAATATGCGATTATAGATATTCAAACCGCATAACTTATTTATTATTATTCAGGCATTCTCTCACCTTTCACTAATTACGGGCATGTTGCTTTTTGTGAATATGGTCGAATGTAACTCAGATTTCTTTTTCAGCGATTATTACACAAAATGTGTTTTATTAAATGTGCATGGTGCAGAAGATTTTGGTTATGTATGCCTTATAAATTTTGAATGACGTTTAACATTCTACGGACTCTTGGGAAAAGAATACCTGAACGACAGAATGAAACGATATGCATTAAATTGTAGATCTGCTTTTACCGGGGCCTTGTGACGCGAACCTTGTTACAACGGTAATCCTTGAATTCTCCCCAATATCGTATTTTAAAGCGCAGAGAAATCTTCGGGTCGTCCGGTGTAGCCTCCCCTTGCAGTACTCGTATAATCGTAAGAAAATGTATGTGCTCGTGCTACTGTTGTTTTATAGAGTGAATAATATCCGCGATGCTGCTAATCTGTAGTGAAACTAATTCATTACTACTAAACTGCTATTACTTTTTTCGCAGAATTCAGAACCATCCCATACAGGACACCCAGCAGCAAACGTTGCCGCCAGTTTAGTCATACTCGTTGGTTGGTAAATAACGCCACCAGCCACACATATCATCACCAGTTTCGGGCTACCACGCCACTCTTCAGATGGCTAAAATTTCCCATTGCACTGCTGCGACTCGTTCCCATCTTCAGGTGGCTAACATTTTCAATTACACTGATGGACATGGTAGTCCGTAACTGATAGTGGTACAGAAATTAAGCGTTTTTAATTATCAGTGGCTGGCTTCGTTCTTCATCAAAATCAGTAACAACCGCGAAGTTCACAACATCCACTATGGATAAAATGACGTTAACGATAGTTGGCACGTCAAGTAAGCCTCTTTGATACGCAGCTCAAAACTAATCTCAGTGGAGCACTTACCACGCATTAGGAAAAGCTAAAGAAGGAAAACGACTGTTGCAACTCGATACACAATCGAACCCTCTCTCGTCACGCCTCTCTTTCAGCAGTCAGCTGCTGCGACCACCAGCAAAAACTACAGTTTCCAGGGACCATGCGGTGTACCTGTCGATAATAACAGTGCATTTTATTTGCAGGAATGCTCTTCTGTCTTCTCTAAATGCGTCTATAAAACAGGCAGGGCCAGCTCTAGCCGTACTTGAAGCAATGAATTCTCTCCAGCGTGTCTCCATTGTAGTCCGGCTTTATTCGTGTTAGTGGTGTACCGTACTTCCGCAGCTGTGAAGTGTAAGGGACGTGAGACTTGAAATAATACTGACTACCGGTTCACGTATCCCACATTCTGGAATGAATCGCAAAATCCAGAATGAAACTGATTCCTATGTCATTCGAGTTATTAAGAATTACTATGTAGAACTTAAATGGTTTCAGTAGGTAACAGTAATCTTACACTTTCTGGCAGATTACAACTGTTTGCCGGACCGTGCAAATGCCTTTCCCGGACAAGTGCTCAATCGACATGTCTTTTTTTCTATCTGTGTTTCTGTTTTTTCGTCACTTTTCATCAGCACTTGTGTGGCGATGTCGCACAACACTTCCATCGGCGAAAACGCTACCCAAGCGCGACTCACGACTCGCCCTCGTGGTTCTGCTTCCGCCAGTACTCCATCTCATGTCTTCCAAACTTCACAGATATTCTCCTGCATACCTCGCGGGACAGGCACTTCAGGAATAAAGGAGGAGTGAAAATCCATTCCAGAAGTACTAATACGATTTATTTGAAGTTGCAATTTTTATATCATCTCAGTCGCTTTACATTTTTCAAGAGAATTTTCTTATTCAACTTCAAAGATGAACATGAACTATTATACTCGTAAGACATCGGAAGAACCAAATATTATGTCTGAGAACATCATTTACATTGATGACAACAACTCACCTAAAGTATCTTTGGTCTGCAACGATAGAATTGTGTAAAACGACAATTTTTCACTACAGGAAAGTTCTGAGATCCAGTTATGATTTAAATTTCTTCTCTGTATTTAACAATTGTAAAATACTGTGAAATGGTTGTCAGATGTCTTTTCAAGAAAGGAAATCACTTTTCATTTACCTGAAGTGTAATTTCACACAAACGAGAATTGTATTACACAATTAATGACTCAACTGAAGTAATCTCTCAGTGAAATACGAAACTTACTTTCTAATGAAATTCTTCACCCCAGCAACTACCACGTCTTCTGCCGCAGCTATGGCTATGTGAGAATAACTCGGTGCTACTGGCAATATTTCTACAGTAATTATATTCTTTTGGTAATTTAGTGTTAGCAAATATGAATAGTTTGAAGGATTTAGTTATGTTTGGAATTTTGCATCGCTTAGAATAAAATTGTTGGAAATAATCAGTCACTGGCATAATACGAGCAACAATACAATACGTGGCATTAGACTTGTTTGATTAAATTCCTACTCTAAACTCAGTATCTTTTTTGTAAGCATCATGCCGTTCAACAGAAAAAAAACGACCGGAGTGAAACGTATACTTGGAGTTGTTATAAAACAGTCTTGCGCAACAAACTGAATGAATAATTTAATGATTCCCTTAAAGTCTAATCTGGGTGTCAAGAAATTACATAACGTAGCTGTGTATTGTCTTAACTTCTATTTAGTGATACTACGTCCCACAAAGCAGCTGTCTCTTGCGGAATTTGACTAAAAGTGAATGAGTTTTCTAGGCGTCCACGAAACGATTTGACTATTTCAATCGAAGTTCTGCTTTCTGTATTGAAATGTTCCGACCCCGTAAATTGTACCTCATAATGGAGGACTAGTTCCCAAATACTTCTGTTTTCAGGTCTTTGTAGAGCTTTATGAAGGATCAGTGTACAGATCATGAGCACAATCATTGAATTGGGAATGTTTTTACATGTACAACCTTGGGTCAAGTGAAACAATTGCAGCGAAATATTAGATGTTATTTTCACCATCGATTCATAATTCCGTATCTGAAAAAACAATGATGCCCAAATCTTTGTGCGACACATGTGATCAGAGATCACGAAAGTAGACAGGACATCTGACAAGTAACTTCAGTGCATTCATTGGTGTGCGAGCTTGTTACAGGAATGCAGGTAACCGTTATCGCCGCCTATCTGAGGTGTGTAGGTTGAAGGGAGGGGTAGGAATTACAGTGGTAGTGGAGGGGGTGGGGTGGGGGTGGCGGCCACGTGGTCCTGCCGACAGAGTGCTCCAGGCTGCCAGCAACTCTACTGCCGCCGCTGCAGAGAAGACTCCAGGGGAGCGGACAGTGCCAGGTGCAGCAGGTGAGATCCACGTCCAGGCTCGCATCCCGTCTGTGGTTGTGCCATTCGAGATCTTTCCCGATTTCGAAGGATCTCCACGTCTTTGTAGAAAAAGTACACCGTTTTTAAGAGGCTGTTATTATTTGCGGATGTTTGCCCTGATTTGCTATAATTTAAGCAGAGAATGAGATCCGTTTTTTGCATTGCAGTTTACATTTCAAGTGACTTAATTCTTGCTGAATATCACTATTTCTCCTATTATCCATTTTTGTGGAATATACCGTGAGGAACGAAATTTTACAGGAGCAGAATTACTTGAAAATGTTAGCCAGTAAAATAGTCATACTTACTCTGCTACTTGCATGCGTTTGATTTGGCTCGCTATCTTCAGAATGGCATTCCGTTGTCAATCAGAAGGTTCTGCTGACCATAATCCGTGCTCTGTAGTAATACTTGTGTAAGAGTACTGGCTTGCGATAGTAAAGTTTTTGCCTTCTAGATAATGACCCCGTTTAAACCTTAAAACAGAAAATTCTTTTCCTTTTTCTCCTTACGTTTCTGATCGAATATAATTTTATTTCCTAATGTTATATCCAGTGGAAAAGAAGCGTAGGCTAACTCGCGATAGTTTAAGAGAATACAGGAAGTTTCACCTTCATTATTCTTATCGGGACTGAATTTAATGTTGGTTGCCGGAAAAATAGGGCTTTTTTATATAAAGAGTCAGAATATCTCTCTATCGAAACTATTTAGCTTTGGTGCAAAAACTCTCTAATCGACAAGTAATGTGAGTACAATAGTTAACGGAACACTTGAGAAGTGACCTAACTGGATTCGCTAGTAGTCTTGCCTGCCACAAAAGCAGGAAGCGCTGTCACTGTAGAGGGTGGGAGTGGTGGTGGGGGAGGGTGGTAGTGACGTCACACACAGGCCGTCCGCGGCAATCAGTCTGTTAGAGCAGCTCGCGCCAAATTATCTCTAGCTGAACGCTTCCAGCATCGCTACTGTAGAGACCCGAGATCCAGCGACGCGACATGAGACAGGTGAGAGGTTCAGGCCACGATACGCATCTCGCTTCGGTGTTTGTGTCACTCCAGTGAGGGCATTCGTCTCATGATCTCCACGGCTGTCTAGGAAAATGCTTACTTTTTTTTAAGCACGCTTTTGTTACCAGCTCCTTCTGTCCGGAATTATCGTAAATTTGAGGAACCGAGTTATCTGCGTCTACTTTAGTTTTTCGTGGCAGCAGACACCCATCATTAGTGTTTCCAGAGTTAACCAGTGCCCGTGTTTGCCGTTCTCATGAAATATAATCCTAATACGAACTCCTGCCTTTGCGAACTTTTATAGGAGTACGTCACTTTGTATTTGTTGGTGTGCCTAACTAATGTGATTTTCCATTGCCATGTATTTCTTTTACATCTTAGAAATCTCAAACGCGTTAACATTGTTCAAAAGGAATTCCAGCACAGCAAAAAAACGTTTCACTGGCAACACGGTTAAGGAATATTCAGATTCAGCAATGCGACAAATATCAATGTTGCGTGATGTTACCAGCCGTTGCGAAACAGTTGAAGCAAGTGGTCAAAAATTAAAGTAGAAATTATGTTGTATAGTTGCTTGCTTTGAAAAGTTTTATTTTCCATTCATACTAACTATAATCTCTGTGTCGATCAGTGTTGAACTACTATGTAAATAGAAGCACAGACGAAGTGACAATTGTGTGGCACCTAAAGACTGTATACGAAATAATCATTTCCCTATTTGTAAAAACATAGTGTTGCAATATAAGTTTTGTACAAAACTTAATAGTCTTCAACTAGCTACCAAACATTAGTGATGATATATACTTTGTAATATTCTGAAAGATAAGTTTAAAAAATGTCTTTCACATCGTTTCTCGCTCTTCATATTTCGTAGTCTGGTGTGCCGCTGCATTTCCTGCTGGTCGGCTGTATAGGCCTAGAGAAAATCGTTATAGTTTTCCTTCGTTACTTTATCAGTGTGACTGATTTGAAAGAGGTTAAACTACTTAACTCACCCAATTTATAGTGACCGTATCCGAGCGGAGAAGAAATCTTTTTGCATTTAAGAATGTTGACACCAGTGTTCTGTAACTGTGTAAATTATGTGGGATACAGTGTGTCATTGGTTTTTACGGTGAATTAATTAAATAAGATGACGCTGCAAAGGCTTCTAGACACAAAGTTGTTGGTAAAGAGAGCAATTTTAAGAATATGTCATGTGTTTGCAGAAACCATTGACGGATGAATGAATTGATTTAGTTCGTTGTCACTGCGTGCTCATTTTCAACCGTTAATACGATCTTTACTGATGAAACATTAAGTGTAATAGGTGAAGCAGACATTTTTGTGATGTTACCTGCGTTGTTACACGCTGTAATTGTATAATACTTTCAGTTGCTACAGTCCATCTAAGTATTGGTCCTGTCCTGATTTAGTAGTCTAGTCTGCGGTTTATATACTTCCAGTGCACAATACCACGACTCCGCTTTATGCAGACAACGACCACATGCTTTGCTGAAGGGATTTAAAAGCTGTCGTCGTTTGTAAATAAAAATTATACTCGTAGAGTTAATACAATCAGAGCAATAGTGCATTTTACTGCACTCTGTAATTCCAATTTAACTTTTTCAGAGAGTCAGAAGTTATCCGCTGATGACAATGAGATTTATATTAAGCTTCCGGTTATCAACAAGACATTGTCTGCAGTTATAAAAAAATAGGAGATGGAGTATTCATCACGCTGTACCACAATTTCAAACAATTGATGGATATCGAGCAGTCTATTCGTAATTACTGTCTCGCTGGCTTGCGGAATTATCGTACTTTCTGTGTTTCCCTCAAAAGAAGCGAACTTGACAATCACTAAGAAAACTGTACGGCTCTGGAAGCAAGAGATCCCGTAGTACAAAGTCGCTACGTGCTTGGCTTTTACATACAGTAAATCCCACTCACGGTTCGACTGACTGAGCAGACGAGAAGTTCTGTCAGGTTAAACCTCGAGCTGCTCCAGGACAAACCATCTGGATAAATTCTTCACGAGACCGGCGCAGAACCGCAGCTCATCCTATTCGTACGGTTATACTGTGCTCTTAAGCACCGATGAAGCTTTTGAACTGAGGAACGCTTTCATTGCTGCTCATATTTCGAAAAATTAACTCGCCTTGTAGACTTCACAGTCCTGTAATGTTTGAGCTGTTTGCTGAATCAGTGCACTCACCGATTTCTTTATCTCATTCTTCTCGCAGATTATTTAGCACCGCGACCAGTGGCGTCGCTGCAAGCTTTCCTGAACAACCTGTCTCTCTTTGATGCTGTCAGCCGTACGTCCACTGCGTTCTTACCCTGTGTCTCGTTGATTTTTATTGTGTACGGGGAATATTATCTTTGTCTTTAGTTAGCGGTCATTTTCTGATAGTATCAATGGGCCAATCTATTGAAGATACAAGCGTCATAAATCTCACCATTTTACCGTCAGTCATTGTTTTGAAACTTATTTTTTATTGTCCTTAAAACAATCTGTCGTCATTTAGTGGTATTTTGAAACTTGTTTTATTGAAATGCTGTGTTTATTCTATATGTTCATTTTTCAGTCTGCTCGTAGGATATTGTCAGATATTAAAAGTAAAAACCTCACTTTTGAGTTGCCGATATACATTCGTAACTTTCGATTTTACCTTCCGTATGGAAGCTCTAATTTCGACATCGGATTGTGAAGTACTGATTGCATTTGCATATATCTTCTTATCTCGTGTCAAGAATGTTCTGATTTGTTCGATGCCAGAGCAGAATTTGCATTCTATTTCCTCATTTATTTGTTGGATATATTCCACCCTTTGTCTATTCCTACAGTTTTAACCCTCTGGAGCTCACTCTTGTTTCGTGGAAGCTGATCTCGGACGCCTTATCGCATGTTCTGTCACCATATCACTACTTCTTGTCGATGTTTTTCATATTTTCGTTGCCTTGTTGATTCCGTGGAGAACCACCTCATTCCTTACTTTATCGGCCTACACGAATTTACAGCATTCTTCGCTATCAGCACATCTCTAACGCTTCCATTCCCTTCATTTGCAGTTTTCCCACAGTCACTAATTTGCTAACATACAACGCTGCGCTCCAAATGTCCGTTCTCAGAATTCTTTCCTTCGAATTTAAGCCAAGTTTTAAATCAGTCTACTCTTATGGACAGGAGTGTCCTCGTCCGCCGATGTGTCACGCGTCGTGCTTATTTCCTTCCAAGGTAGCATGATTCCTTCACTTCCTGATCTTTGTTCGTCCCTAATTTGGATGTTGTATCTATTAGAAATATTTATACAGTTACTCCTCGCAAGTCACAAATTTCACCTTTTTTCATCTTAATTTCAATCCAAAATGTTTTATCGTTAGCATGTTCATTCGCCTGTAACATGTCACAAATAACACTTTTTGGAGAAGCTCATTCTCTTACCTAGGCTATTTTCTTATCCACAATGAAACAAATTCCACAAAACCTGTAGGCCTATTAGTCTGAACAAAAATTCTTATGTTCTCTCTGTTTCACTTCCTTCATCCCAAACTACATCTAGAACGAACCTTTACACATTGTATTGCTTCCCTACAACATTCAGACTTCCAATTTTCCTCACACTATTCCGCTGAATCATGCTTTTTGATTGTTTTCAATATTTTCCTGTTTTTATTAGCATTCTCTATGCTACATCTTATTGGACTTCTTGAAATTAATCTACCGCTTGTAATTTCTAAAGTGACATTCCCAAAACGAGTAAAAACTTAATAACAAGGGGTGGATCTCGTACCAGTGTGTGTTTATATTTTAACTCTTGTAAGATTGTGTCTCGCTTACTCATACCTTCCTGGCTTTAGTTTTGGGAATTTCTATGTTGAACATTTGGAGAACATTATAAAGTTTCTTCACAAATCTTTGAAAATAATCCTTTCTTTCAGACATTGGTATGGAGTCAATCAGATATAATTTATCTATTCTCTATTGACTGCTCCATATAAATAAGGAACAGCATATACATTATTTTGTAACATATTGTTCAAATTTGGGTTCAGTTTCTGTGTGCTACAGGGTTTTGAACGTTGTCAGTTTGATATAAGGTTTCGTTATGAATCACTACGGAATTGTAAGTTTCTAGTAAAATACATTACATATAAAGTGGCACGGTCAGAAGCTTTTGAACATCTGTTAATCAGTTTAGTTAGTTGATTTCTGTACTAATTATTTCACTGGAGATATGACAACTACGCATAATTGACTCTCCTGAAAACTGCAACTACCGCTTTAGTTTCCTGCCACTTTAAAAATCACAGTTATCTTGCTGTTTTCAGATGAAGACTAGTGCGGTGCTGACTCCAGAGCAGCTACGCCAGCGCAGTGCAGAGATGCAGGAGAGGCGTCAGAAGCTGCTGAAGAGAGCCACCACCAACAGCCACCGGCTCTGGCTGCAGAAGGTGGCGGACCTACCAGAGGTGGACCAGCTATTCGAGGACTGGACCAAGGAACTGGAGGGATTCGAGGACTTCGTCCAGAGGCACATCGCCGAGGACTCCGACTCCGATTCTGATGAAGAATTCGTAGATGACGTGTCTCCAGCTGTGGGAGAACAACAGCACGGTGACAATCAGGAGGTTCCTGCCAGAGGGGGATGTGGGGGAGGGGGGCCGCAGTCTCCCCCCAGGAGACAAACCATCAGGAAGAGGCTGAGCAAGAGGTGTCGTCGCCTGGTGGCTCTCCTGAGGAGGACATTGGCAGCATTCACACAGAAAATATGCTACTAGTGGTGTGTGCAATAGCTACAGAATGTAAATAATGTCATGTACACTATGTGTACTATTATTACCTTACTATTGTGTGTTTCGTAAAGTGGTTATTGTAGGCATCCTGCTTGTATTTCTCTTAGAAAATATATCATTTTCATTGTAAAAATACAGTATATTTTGGTTATTTTCTTCACACAACACTTCCCTTTCCTAATGCTGAAAACTACTGTGCTATGTTTGAAATCGAAGTATTGTTATTCCGTCTAGTAGTACTATAATTTTTGTCACTTTCAAATTTTTGCCTCTCAACACTTGAAATTCCAACTATCTTACGCTCTACTTCTCCTTGATGTGCTAACAGTAACAAGATTCAAAGTTAATTCATTGATTATGAAGAAAATGAAAATTACTACTACTTTAGTGGTTATAGGATGAACTCTGCTGGATGAATAAATCTACTCTCTTTCTGTTCTTATCTCTTTTCAAGGTGATGTCAGTGTGTGATATCAGGGTAACCGTGCTGGAACTGTATCTCCTGAAATCTTGGTAATAAATGGTAATCTAGTTCATGGAATGTCTCTGCTGCCAGAAAAATTTTTGAGAGTGTATTTCTATTACTTACTTTCCGGCATTTACAATGTTGCTGTCTGCAACTGATAACTCTGAACATTCTCTGCAGATTAGTTACAAACACTTTATTGGTTCTGACAGTATTGTGACAGAAACAATAAGGTAGCAGAAGTATGTCAAACATATCTTAAAACTACTTTGAAACCAAGTTCATACTTTTAATACTTATTAGCAATAAGCAGATGAAACCAACATTTAGCACGACAAAAATTACAATAGACAGAACACAATGTTTACATCAGATCTAAGAAAAAACTGAGATGAAAATGTATCAAACAATTTGAAAGATTCAAAAAATAGCAGTGATTCATTCCACTCAAATGTGACTGACAAAATATTTTAAGTACTTTCTAATTCCATAGTCTTGGACAAGAGGGTTCCAGCTAAATCACATTGGGGGCAATGTTGAAATGGGATTGTTTGGTGTTGTAAAACCAATGGATGCTGGGGTCGCTGCAAGAATGTTTCAAGTGTAACAAATTTCATGTAGTAGCAGACAGCAGTTTGGTAATGGGGACTAGAGGCATTCAAGTAACAGTAGCAGGAATATGCAGCCAAAGTACAGAATGATGTAAGGCAATATATATTTATGTTTTATGTGACATAGTTCTATCAAATGAGATGTGACAAAGTACTATGTCCAATAATCTGTTCTCTAACTGTACCAACACCATTTTCGGCATCAAACTTCTTATTGATCATTAACATGCAACACACTGCCACAACTTTCCCAGAATGTTTAAGATATGCTTTGACTCTTCGTATGCTCATATTCTCCACAGGAAGTTGAAAGTCACTTATCAGACTTTACAACAGCTAACACTGATGCCAAATTAACCATATCAGAAAATAGGCCAGGAATAAAAAATGTACACTAGGGACTGAAACTGTTAAACATCTCTGTGCAACTAGAAATGGCTTTGTATATGTCAAAGTTTTTCTGTTTGCAAAACCTTCCATGGCCTAGTGGGTAACGTAGTCTCTCAACTACTTGAGCTAAGAGTAACAGCCTTACATGTAATTAAAAAAAATTCTTGTTGAACTGAACATTTAAATAGTTAGATTCAAGATGCAAAGGTTATAATTCTATTCCAAATGATAAACATGGATAAAGAATTTATAACTACCAGGAAATTGGTGTAATAATTGATGTGACAATCAATGCAGAAGCATTTGGAATGGGCTCTGTTCATAATTGTGATCCCGCATTTCGAAGTAGTAAAAACTCTCTACTTCTTGAGATTGTTTGCGCCTGAATGTAGTGCTGAAAGGACATCATCACAGAATAGTTATATGTCACAAAAGATGATGTAATCAGAGAAGTAGCAAATGATGGTGAATACAGTCTTGTACCAAGCTCTGATATGTGTAGTGTAGCCTGTAGTTGAAAGTGTTATCAAAATTCGGTCTCAGGAACTGAGAATTGTTTACTCTTAATACGTCTATCTTTAAATTTTATGCTCTCATAATGTTGCATTTTTTGTTTGCATGTAACTGAGTAACTTTGATAAATATATCATCAGAAACATAATTTAGTAACAATTTCCTAACTGCCTTGGAGTATGAGATTGGAGGTATGGGGAGACATCTTCAAATGGGTTGCTGTATTTACAGCTCATTTCCACTCATATGACTGTTCCCACAACATACTTGCATGACTATGCTGTTATATGAAAATAAACAAAATCTTATTCACACCAATTTGTAACATATGTACTACAGAACCGCTGCACCACTGGTACCCATACACATGATGTGATTTCACTATTACACCTCCTGATTAAACAGAATACCAAGATGGGGGAAGGGGGGGGGGTAGAATTCCTTATAACCATATCTTGAATATATATTAATCTGGACTGTTATGTCATATTTTAAATTTCTGAGAAAATATTTATTATTTTAATGATTTTCTCTAACAAATTCCACATATGTTTGAAATTCTTCAGTTAAACTTAATGTAAAAATGTAATTGTCAGCATCAGGTATCCTTTTACCCATTGAATGTCATATTCGATATTTCCAGGTCTGTCCTACCAAGTTTGAGAGTAAGTCAATGACAACGAATCACACCTGCATTTTCTAAATTTTTTGTAGTGGTTGAAAGTCAGTAGTACCTGCTACTGAACATGTGTTGATATTGCTGACAGTGAGGTAAAATGTATTTTCAGGTTCTGGACCCCACTCCCACATCAATAACTCTTTTAAAAACTATGTTGTTAATACAATTCAACAACAACTAACAAATTTTGTTTTTTAAATTTTTTCAGATGTGCATATACTACTGCCTGCCCCAACCCCCTTGATAATGCTTCTTGAAAATGCCTCAGTATTGTTAGGATTAAAATGGTGAGCTGGAGTGCGACATAAACCTGCTACCTTGCCATATGCAAACATTGCTGTTTCCAACTGAGCTATCCTGATATGACATATGCATTTCACTGACAGCTTCAATTTGATGAATATATTCTCCAGTTTTCCAACCTGTGAGTAGTGCTGGGATGTATCAGCTGTAAACAGCATTGTCCACATTAACTAGGGTTCTGGTTTCAAATACCAGCCTGTCACACCGTTTTAATTTTTCAGGAAGTCTCAGACTAATGCACACTGTGCTAGAGAGTAAAAGACATATTATGGTTGGCAGCTATAGTTTGTTACAGAAGAAATGTAGGTTGCACAAGAGCACACTTCTTCTGCCACAAACTCCAACTTCAAAACAAACCCTGCAGATTAAAAATTTATATTTTCAACTCATTTCCCTTGCTTTTGATTTCTTTCTTGACTAGGTACTACCAGTATGATTAACTGAAGCTCTATTTTCAGCTAAAGGCAATCAGTTTTTAAAATATTCACCAAAGACAGTTTCCAGCAATAATTAGAAAAGGGCAGTCCCTCCCACAACGGAAACTGATATCTCTGCAAAATGGACTCTCTCTCTCTGCCCTGTCACAGAGTCAATTGCATCATTTTAAATATATCTGTTATAAGGAAAGGATACAGTTATGGTTGTTATGGATTCTTAAAACTATTTCACCAGTATTATCCTTTCAACTATGAATACCACATGGTTCTGGGTTATAAAAGGTTACAGCAGTGTTGTACCTTCAATTCTGCATATTTCCTCCTGTAAATGTTGAAAGCAACAAAGAACACATTTGTACGTGTCCAAATACCTGAAAGTCAAATCATTTTTATGAATTTCTTATAAACTGCACAATTTCAGTTGAGTACACTACAGATAATAGATAACTGTTATTAAGTGGTAATTTTACTATGTTGTGTTGTTTTTCAGTAGTCTGGAATTATGTCTGAGAGAAACTGACCTGATTTCCTCCAGCCCTCATCTTTCTGTAAACAGTAAGGTGAGCTCCTCATAATCCCATCTGCTGCCTCCTCCTTGTGATGTCTTAGATCTTGGGTACACTATTGACACAATGTGTAATACAAGGTGCAGCAGTTCTCATCCAATGTGATGGTATTGATACCCTTACAGACAAAAAGTGAGGAAATCAACTTTTATGTAATAACGATAAAAATAATAAAGTAGCAGCAGCTTTAAACATTAATTACACACCACTCAGTCTGGCAGAAATGGGAAGAACTATATAATTGACACAGATAGTATTTTGGCTTGAAGAACTGCTCAAGGAATGTGTGTATGATAAAGTCATGTTAATACTGACTTGCAAATAGATTTCCAACATCTATGTAACACTAAGGAGCGTGATTTATCAAACCGATAAAAGGTCAGGTCATTTCAGAGACAAACTATCACACTTGTATTCTGAAAGAGTTAGGGAAGAGAAACAGTTGCAGGAAGCATGTGGATCAAATGGGAGCCGTATTATACTTTACACCTGGATGTAAACCCAATGGAACCCATGGGATACTTGACAAAAAATGAATGTATCAAAAAATAATTAATCAGAAGTTATGACAGCAGTCAGTTAATGATAGATTTCTCTTTATACTACAGATACGATTCTCTCACTGTCACATAGGACAAATTCAAAATTTACTAGAACTGTGCTATAATAACCATTAAAAAATCTATTTAATTCAATATGATATAACAGATCAATACACCTAAGTTCCTTTCCTCATAGATAACACTTCAGCCAGCGACCATAACCTGCAAACCAATGTGAAGATAGCTAAGTACAAGGATCTGGTGGCTGTGGAAACTCATTGTGTCTGTGTTAGTACTGAACACTGGTGTTATATGGACTAAACAATAAGAGCCTACAGGAACTTAAGATGCATCCTTCACACTGTTTGGAGCTATGGAAGAAAGCTGTACTGAGTGCCTTAGATGGGTTAGCAATAACACATTGCCAAGTGAAATAGTTTATTGGTCAGCAGACTGGCTTTGTATCCTAGAGGTTGGTGGTCAAGTATGCATCCAGAAACCCACTTTTGGTTTTCTGTGGTTTTCCTCAACTACTCCACATAAATGCTGCAATTTTTTCTGTAATTGGCATAACCAATTTCCTTCATAATCCAATCCTGTCCTGAGCTTCGAGCCATATCTCTCAATGACAAGCAATTGGCTTTAAACCCCTGAACAGAAGAGAACAAGAGAATCTTCTCAGAGTCCCTTAGCAGTCTGCTCCAACTGGTTAGTCCAGTGACTTGAGCTGTCAACATTATTACAGTAAATTATTTTAGTCAAATATCTTTCAGAAAATGAATCCAATAATTTTCGTAGGCTACTGTGTGGTCACAGGAGACCCTGTGGTCTGTTCTTTGTGACTGCATTTTGTTAAGCCCACTACCCTCACCCCCTTCTAGATAGGAAATAGATAAGTCACTGCAGTTCCGGTCACCTAACGCTCACTGAGTAAGGGACTGTCGAATGAAACCCATGAGCTGAATAATAGGTAAGTAAGATGTTTATTATTCCTATAACTGTTAATACAATTATCCCACTGCAAGAAAACAAAATGAACGCTTTCATGGAAAAATGATTGCACTTGCCTAAAGAATCATGATCATATCCAGGCATGCAGCTGTTCGTCTGAAGCTAATGGACCACAACGAATGTCATTAACCAGGGCTCCATCAATATGGGAATGACATGGGGAGATATCTGGAATATGTGGAGAACGTTAACAGATTCCCAGCGAAACATCTGCACTGCAGTCAAATGAGCGTTGGCTTCATTTGGGCTGGCATTACCCTGCAACAGAATGATCGCTTGTGGCAAAATTCATTGGTGTTAGGACTTCATGGTGCACTTCAATTTTTCCAAAGTGTCCACGTACCACTGTGCGTTAGTTGTGACGCCTGTTGCAGCAATGGAGGACCACATTATATCTGAGAGAGTTTTGTTTTAGTTTGCTTTAGGGCGCCAAAAGAGCTCGGGACATATGAACCCAAGACAAAATTAGAGAACACAACCACACAGTGGAATTAAATGACAATGCTTCAGTCCCAATGGACAGAATAGGAGACAGCTAAAAACAGATACGTGGAAAATGCTAAAAAGTCATATAGTAATGGAGATCCAAAACTAAAAATTAAATGGACTTCGCCATATTGCTGTGGCGGATAAATCAGGTGGCAAACACAAACTGGAAGATAAATGGTAAAAAATGGGAATTCCAGCAGGAAGTGGTAGACAGTTAAAATTTGTGTGCAATATGGACAAAGTGGTGGGGTTGCGCAACTAAGCAAATGGTGATAGCTAAAACGGCAGTGCCCAATACACAGCCAAGTTAAAATAATTTCCTCCCGGCAGGAGGACTGAGAGGAGGTTGTCCATGGCACTGGGAGAGGCTTAATAAGGAAACTTATTCCTGCGAAAGGAGGACAATTTGTGATTCCAAAGGGAGACCAGCAATGCACAGATCATCAGAGGGAATATAGGTAATTGTGGCGTCAGCACCCTTATTTTCTGGTACAGTGACATGACCAGGAACCCACAGAAACATGACACTGGTTCCACCAACAGTGAGCAGGTGAAAGGTTTCCAGGACCCACCGCACTGAGCAATGGACAGTGTACAGCACACATAGACTTTGAATGGCACTGCATAAGTTTTAGCAGAGGACATAATTGGAAAGGCTGTGTCACTGTATGTACTCTGTGGCATGATACAGGGCGAAGAGCTCAGGTGTAAATACTGAGAAGTGTGCCAGTGACGAAAGAACGCCCAAACCCACGGTCATTTCGAGAGTCATCAGTGTATACAAAGTACCCTCATGAAGTCCCATGTGAAGGTTTGGAGGCAATGGACCGAGGCTGGTGTAGTGTCCTTAGGAAGCAAATGAAGGTCAAAGTTAACATGGGCTGCCTCACGAAGCCAAGATGGTGAAGGGTTCACAAACACTGGGAAAGCTTCAGGTAATGTGAAGTTATCGCACCGTGGTAAATGGAAAAAGTGGACTCCAGGAGGTAACAGAAGAGGGACGAGCACAATACTGATGATCAAAGGAATCATCAAAGACGGAGGCATAGGATAGGTGGCCATGCATCGCAGGAAAGTGAAATGCATACCTGCTGAGGAGAAACTCACAGTGTTAGGACAGTGGCAGTTCAGCAGCTTCAGCATACAGACTCAACCAGTCTGGTGTAAAGGGCACCCATGGCCAAACAGATTCCATTATGGTGGATAGTGTTGAGATGGCTTAGTAAGGATGGGCATTCAAATGCGTAAATAAAGAACCCATAGTCGAGTTTAGAACAGATAAGGGCCCAGTGCAAACAGAGAAGGGTGGTTCATTCAGCACCCTGGGAAGTACCAGGGAGGACATGTAGGAGATTGAGGTACCACATACAGTGCGCTGCCAGGTAAGACACATGGACCAAGGGAGAGGCTCCTATCGATCATGAGCCCTAGGAAGGTCATACATTCAACGAACAGAAGGGCAATATGTCCAAAATTTAGAGATGGTGGCAGAAACGATTTGCTCCACCAGAAATTCATACAGACGGTTGTGTCAGTGGAAAAGAGGAAACCACTGTCGATGCTGAAGCAGTAAAGACGATCAAGACGCTGCTCAGGGAGATACGTCCATGGTGAAGTGCAATAGATGGTAAAATCGTCAACAGAAAGAGTGCTGGAGATGCCCCGTGGAAGAGCACAGCTATTCATTGACAAGGGTCAACGCCGATAACAAAAATGACGACGCTCAGGACGGAATCCTGAGACACATCATTTTCCTGGATGTAGATGTCTGACAAGGCACAACCCACATGCACACTGAAAACACATTCTCGCAAAAGTGCAAAAAAAAAAAAGAAAAAGGGCAGGCACCCACGGACCACCATGTGTAAAGAGTACAGAGGGTGCCAGTTCCACTGTAGGCTTTCTCCAAATCTAAAAACTCATCCACAGTCAGGGATTTCAGCAGGAAACCATTCATGATAGGGTGGAAAAAGTAACAAGATGGTCAAATGCAGAATGTGGTGCAAGAAATCCACACTGTGGATTCATGAGTAAATGGTGAGACATGAGCCACTACACCAGCCTGGCATGAATTATATGTACCATCACCTTGTGAACGCAGATGTTAAAGAAGATGGGCTTGTGTGGTAGCTAGAAAGGTGGTTTTTGTCCCTACTGGACTTAGGCATGTGTATGATTGTGGCTTCACACCAGAATCCCGGAAATGTGCCCTCTGCCCAGGTGTGTCTGTATGGGTTAGCAGAAAGGGATTCCCTGCAAGAGAAAGGTGGTGCAACATCTCAACGTGGATGGTGTCTGGCCCTCGGAAGGAGGATTAGATTGAACTGAGATCATTATCTAGCTCCCTCATAGCATAGAAGGCATTGTAGCACTCACAATGCTGAGAAGAGATGGGTATCCCCAAACCTCCTCCACTCGTTTGTGAGGAGAAAGGCTGGAAGATAGTGATAAGAGCTCGAAAATTCGGCAAAATGGCGGTCCAAGGTGTTGGAGATAGCAAGAGAGTCCACAATGACATCATCAATGACTGTGATTCCAGAAATTGGGATCTTGCTGATAGAGGGCCATCAGAGGTTGGCTTATGCAACAAAGGAAGGTGTGGAACTGTTAAAAGAACAAGTGAACGAAATCCATCTAGCTCTTTTGTTATGCCAAAGAATGTGATTAGGCTTCGCGCTCATCTGTTTACAATGAATACAGTTCACATGTGTAGGGTGCCTGTTAAAAATGCAGGTACCTTGTCAACGTACATGAATTGCAACATGGCATGCCTTAGTTCATCAAGGGACTGAGGCATGACCTATAGAGTATGTGTCAGGAATGGAATATTTGACAGCCATAAGGATAACATTGGTGAGATAGTCCACCTGATCATCACAACTGACGAAATCTTTTTTTTTTCGAAGATCGCCAGGGAGGGGTAAAGGGGCCAGTCTGCCTTAGCAAGCTGCCATTTGGGCATGCTCTCAGATGGGGTTGGAGTCAATAAATTTATGGCATAGGGGAAATGGTAGCTTAAGTAGGTGTCAGAAAGAAAGGATCACTCAAGATTATTGGCATGGTGGGCAGTGCAGAAGGATGGATCCAAATGGGAATAGACGTTCGAGTAGTGGGAAAGGATAGTAGGCACTCCATTATTGAGGCAGAAGAGGTTAAATTGGTTAAGAACGTCAACGAAGATGGTACCTCTCTGACAGGCCATGGGAGAACGCCAAAGGGAACGATGCACATTAAAGTCACCATTTAGAAAAAATGGGGTAGGTATCTGCCCAGTAAGCTAAAGGAAGTTTGCCATGGTGACACCGAGTGATGGAGGTACATAAAAGAGGGGGGAAAAGTAAGCCTGGGAAAGTAAAGGTGAACTGCAACACCTTGAAGACAGGTAGTCAGGGAAATAGGTTGACTATGAAAGTCATCCCGTATGAGTAGCATGATGCCCCCATGAGATGTAATGCCGATCTCAGGGGAAGGGCTAAGTGAATTGGTAAGTAATAAGATAGCTCAAAGTGGTCATGAGGGCTCAATTTCTTTTCCTGAAAACAGACTACAAGGGGATGCTGCGATGCTAAAAGCAGCTGTAAATCCTATTTGTAGGACGTAAGGCCATAAATGCTCCATTGGAGGACAGTCATGAGGAGGAAGAAATGGCGAGTTGTCAGCTCAGTGGCCACCAAGTAACAGCCTGTGTGTAATCGCTACTACAGGGCACAGAGGCAGGAGGATCTTGTTCTGTGAGGTCCACAGAAGCATCGGCATGCTTGTGCGATCAGTCTGAAGTCCAACGCTGAAAAACAGATGGTGGTGTACACCGTTGAGACAGAGGCCATCTGGGCTAAGGTACCATGTGGTGACACTATCGAACAGGATCTTCGATTTGGTGAAGGAGGAGACTATTTACCTTCAGCAGGCTTCAAGCCATTCTGTTTAGAGAAACACACGTGGTGTTTGGCTGAAGGGAATGGATGGAGAAAGTATTTATGGGAGTACTCTTTCTGTCCTTTCCTGCCTACTCATTGTGTAGATGGCGGCTTTACCCCTTGTGGCAAGAGTGACGGTTTGTTGCATAGCAGACCGGGGAAGGGGGGGGGGGGGGGGGAGGTTACGACACTACCATGGGCAACTTCACAACCCCAGAGTGGAATTACAGGCCGCATGTATGCATGGCAATCTCTTCCATGGAGTGAGTGCAACAAGAACAGAACTATAGGTGCCAGACAAGAGAACACAGGGTTTGCGCCTAGTCAGTAACTTGCAAGTGACTGGGAAGGCACTCTTTCGTTTACCTGAATTTCTTGGACAGCCCACTCATCAAGATGTATGGGACTGTCCCGAGAGGCGGTGGCAAGCAGTTGATACAGGAGGGAGAATAAGGTAGACAATCCCCTTTGTGGGCATCCATACCAGAGGTAGACATTTCGCTGGGTGTTGACAAGTTGTTCTAGTGTGATTGAAATGATGACATTGGTAGCAGTGCATCTGGTTGGGATTGTATGGCTGGAACATGGTAAACATGAAGAAACAAGGCAGCAAGCAGTTGTTGCGTTTGGGCTCCAAAAGCAAAGTGCCATTCTGTAAACGACAGCAGGATGTCACAGGGCCAGCAACTGCATCTACCCCTTTGTGAATAATAAATGGATTGACCTTTGTGGGGTGCTGACCGTCATCAGTACGTGAGACCACAAGGAATCATGGTGCAGTAGGAATAGTCTTTGAATGAATAGCCGCATTACGTTTACATTTGGTAGACGATGCATTGGGAGATGATTGAATCATCACAAGAAGATTCCTATGGTCTCCCATGGGGCATTCCTTCCAACTGCAGGTTCCCTTTACAAAGGAATAAATTACGTTCACCACTGCTTGAGTGACAAATATTGGAAAGAACTATATAAATGTTGAAATACTGATGACAAACGTAACAGCTTCTTTAACAACTTTACAAACTACTGTTATCACTACTCCCTCCTTAAATAGAAGAAATTACAAAAAGTGTACAAAATAATTTAATCAGCAGCTGAATACACTTATTTACAAAAGGAAGTTTATTATACAAAATATCCAAACAGAACACAACTCCACAGTTAATATGTATTACAAGTCCTGCAACAAAATCTTGAGCTGGAACATAAAACAGGCAAAAACAGTAGCAAATAACTCTTACATTAGAAAAACTCTGAAAATGAAAGCCATGTGGTAAACTGTAGGAAGAAAACCGCAGTAGAACATCCAGAAGCTATAAATATTAACACCTCAACCATACAAATATTACAAATAAATTTATTTCACACTTCACACTGGTAGCAGAAAACTGGTAGCAAGACTCACAGTGCGCGGTAATGAATCCAGTTCAGATGTAGGTCTAGTAAGACATCTTTTCTACACCCAGCTAGTGAGAAGCAAATGATGGATACGATCATTTAACTCATATCAAGACACTCCTTTGATATTGGCAATGTAGATGAATTTATTATATAAAAAATGGTACATTCATAGCGAAGCCTCTTGTTGTCTTCAGCAATTGTTCGCTCTCTGAGGGAGCATTCCCAACAAAATTGAAAAGAGTCAAAGTAAAACCTCTATAGAAATATGGGATAAAAACAAATTTATCCTACTATAGCCCCTATCACACCTGTCAGGGTTTGCGGAAATAACGGAAAATCTATTGTAAGAGATTAATGAACTTTAGAGAAATAATAACTATTTCTCAGACCCGGCATGGCTTTCATAAATCCAACTCTACTGAGAGTGACATCTTTGCATTCCTTAACAAAGTTTTAAATGAGATTGGCAAAGAGCGTATTTCTTCAATTTTTCTAGAACTCTGTAAGGCATTTGGTGTCATAGCCACAACTTCTAGTTAATGAAACTGGAGGGTGTACTTATTAGGGCAACAGCTCATGACTAGTTAAAATCTTACCTACAAAATAGAGAGCAAGCAGTTGAATTTGGGAGTCCTAAAAGGGAATAACAGGAAGACCTGTCACTCAGGAAAACTGTGTAGTATGTGTGATGTACCGCAAGACTTCACTGCAGGACTGTTTTGTTTCTGCTCTACTAAATGACCTATAACCAAGCAGCCCTCATCATAAGTATATTAAATTTGGTGACGACAAAAATGTTAATGGGAACACTGAACAAAAGTCGCGGAATAAGATTAAAATACGCACCTCAGACACTGAAAACTGGCTCCCTTGAAAACAACAAAAATGACAAATACCAGAAAACAGTTACTAAGAGTCTACACACAGTACAGAATAGGTATCCATTAGCCACACTTACAGAGTTATTCACCATAAACTTGGAAAAGTGAAGTGCAACACAGTTTCTTGGAACACGAATCAAGGAGAATCTGAGATGGATCCAAGAAGGTAACAAATAGACTTAATATCGTTACTGCACAAAAATTCTTTCAAGCTGCACAGAAAATGGAACAACAAAAAATGTGCGCCTGGCCAAAGTAAACAACCCTACCACGATAAGGCGTAAGTTTCTGGGGGAAAGTTGCGTGACAGAAAAAGTTGTTTATCCGCCAACCAGAACTGTACGAGCAATGGAAATATTTCTTAGGATAAAGAAGTATGTCATCACACAAAATATTTTCATAATTCTATCACATAAATTTTAAGTATCTCCTGTCCAGGAAGCTGCAGCTATAAACCATAGTCACAAGCACTATGTAAAAAGTATTAAGTTTTTTAACTAAATTAATTGCTATAATTTCGTAAGCAGAGTTTGAAAATGTGGCGTAGAAGGGTGTATTTTGTGCAAAAAGAGATGATGTAAACTGATCACACAAATGGGTAAGAATGGTGAACATACTATTGCTTTTTGAGCCCTTACTAAGAGTATCCATGCAAGTGCCTGTTTGAGGCTTAGTCGCAGTTTGAGTTTAAAAAGACTAAGTGTAATAGCGTGTATGAACAATTTCCTTACTGCTACTTGTATGTTTTGTAAAGGATGAACAGTTTAGAGTTATCAGATTAATTCGAGGCCTCTCGTCTAATTTTTTCATAGTAACGACTTTCCCCGATATCGCTTTGTATCTACGCACAAAAATTATCAATAGAATCAATAAAACAATACAATACTGTACTATACAATGACCAGCTGACCTTTTCAGTTAGAGAGAGAGATGATCATAGTTTTCCCGGAGCTATGGTTTCCCGTTGTTTCGTTTACGCTGCAGAAGTTTCTCTGGGATGCCCTTTCACGTCCCCCATAAAACCTCAGCGGCTTCCTGTAAGATTTTTGTATTTTTATAGCGCTAAATAAAGACATTAGGAGTGTCTATTTGCTTCGGAAAGAAAGGTGCCACATGGCTACAATCATGCGTGCATGCGCAACAGCAGAAATTTTTCAGTGAAGGCCTTGACCCTCTTATTACAAAGTAGGATAAATGAGTTTTCAGTTCTAGTGATTGCTTTTGAAATAATGAACAATATATTTACTTTTATCTAACTGTCTCGTTTTCGTGTTAATGCCCCCCCTATATGCACTCAACAGCTATTAATAAAAAAAGGAAAAATGCAGAGTAGAATTCGTAGGAAAGTGTTACAGTTACAAGAAATAAATAAGCGCCTCCTGTCCGTATTATATGCGTAATAGATACATACATCCTCTCATTAGTGACGGTTCGTGTTTGATTTTTATGTTTTATTTGGTACTGTTGGGTTTCCCGCTGTGGAAGCAAAAGATACGCACACAGTTCCGTCCAACACTAAAAGATACAGCGATTTTACAACCATGAATCAATGATGTTGAAACTTTTTACATTCACATTCAGTTTCGTTATCAGTATCTGGTTTCTGTGTTTCTACTCTAATAACATGTGAGTTATGTGGCAGTCAGGAACTGTTAGTGAAATCAGAAATTTTGAAATTGCGGCCGTGTTGAGGATATCACGGGGTAAGGTTCGCAGATGTTACATTACCAAATTATTTCGCTGAAAATTCACTGAAAACAATCTTCGACGAGCAAAGTAATAGTATTGTCCATGCAAAAAACCGTGGGTAAGTGAAAAAAGACATCTTTCACATCTATGTATCGGACAAAAGTGCAATCGCACTGAAAACCGCTACCGCTGTGGTAGGGCAGATAAGGCTGCAGCTGCAAATGGGTGAGAGGGGGAGAGGTGGCGAGGGTGGTGAGGGTGGGAGGGGGAGAGTTGACAGAATGACGCGCAGCCCCCTGCCTTCAGTCTGCTGCTAGATCTCACGCTGCCAACACCTCCACTATTCTTGCTGCTGTTGCTGCTGCTGCTGCTGCTGAGGAAGACACAACAGGTGAGGGGTTCTCTTGTGCTGGCGCCTTGTTCTCTAATCTGTACGCGTATATGAGTGCTTTACCGGCTATTCTGTCGTCAATTAGTCACTCGTCGTTTACATTCACTCTCCTGAAATGTGAAGCTATTACAGTCCCTAACTGTAAATGCGATTTTTTTACCTCTAATTAATAGCCTCTGGCTGCAGTGGTTCTTTCCAGTTTCTTTATTGCGTAATCGATACCGTGACTGCCACTCCCATCTCCAAATCTTAAGGTACACTATAAAAGCCAATCTTGCAATTACAGTCTCATGTCTGCAATCCAGTCATCATGTACGATGAAAAGCGAAAAATGTTAAGCTTTTACCTGTGAATGTCGACTTTCTCAGTGTGGCAGTGTTAAAATACTGTGGCGTTTCGAAGAGTACTGTGCTGATCTTCGAGCAAATTCACTTCGCCAGGAGAAGATAAGTACTAAATTTCATCAATATTACGTTTTTGTTTTCTTTTCCTTAATACGTTGGTCGCCACAAGCAAAGTGATTGATGTTTCATCGGCAGACCACGGCGTCAGCAGTTGGGATCTGCTTTAGCAGACGCCAGCCAGTGAGTCAAAATTACGGTACACGTCTTTCTGGTTTCAGTGTTATTTTTGGCCTGCAAATATAGTGAGCTAAGTGCTGTAGTGACGTGCCATTGAAATCTTGAATTTATCAATGTGTCGTTCTCTAGCACAATCCATGACGCGACGGAGAATACTCTGAAAATTAATGAGGAATAATCATTTGCGCCTTGTTTTCTTTCCTTGATATGTTTTGTTCGGTGGGTCTCAAAAGCTTCTCACTCTTGTATTCGAAACTTGGGAAAAATTTTATATGCTATGTTCTGTTTCATTTCGTTTAGCTCCATTTCTACTGTGTTCCACGTTATCAATTTAGTCGCAATGTTTTTTTTTTTTTTTTGTATATAGGCAATGTGGCTCAGCGTTTACTGCTGTTGCTAACAGAATCGTTCAATTTCCCCACATAATCGCTCGCTTATATTTTTCCTGATCACCAGCCTATCCCAGTTAAACTATTGTTTTCTGCAATTAGATAATTATCTTACTTTTAGTACAATTTATTTCAGTTGTTCTGCTTATGTTGAGTTCTTTATTAATGTTGCCTGATTTGTTTAGTATAAAATACATTGTGATTTAGTTTTCTGCATCTCAGCTACATACATGAACGGTATGGTATTTTAATTTTTTTTTCTTCTGATGTCCTTCCCAAGACATTAATTAGCATACAACTTTTTACCACAAATTCGGCTCGTCATAATGTATGTTAATCTAACACATTGCCTGGAAAGGATTACAGTTATTTTGTGCTCGGATTACTTCAGATATTATTCCACATGTCCAGCTTGCTATCCGTATTTCCTTGCACGTTTGTAGATACTTGTTTTATTTATTAATCCTCAGTTTTCTGTCTGTAATATACTTTATGAAGTCCGGCCGCGTTTGTCTTTCGCATTAAAGTCATCTTCAGTCGATTTCAAATAGACTAGTAACGTTTCACTTCTATAAGCGATATTCGTCGATTAAATGACAGTCAACATCGTAATTTTCGCATAGTTATATTATTACTGTTTTTATTTCTCCGACCGAAATAAACGTTTCCCCTCACCTGGCCATAGGTTAGGGGTTACACTATCATTTCACTCACAGACCATCGAGAAGTTTTCACGTACGAACTTATTTTTTGCAGTTTTCTTACAACTCGTAGAATAATTGTTGTGGAACGCCACTTAAGGTCTCCCACTAACTGCAGATCTTTCTTACGAGAGCTGTGAGTGATGTCAGTCGTAACTTCGTGTTCACTTAGTGTCTTAGAAACTTTAGAACGTTTCTTATTAGTCATTCAGAATGTTTTGATGCCACTAGTTTTGTCAACATGTACGATTCAGCTGTTACAACCAGTATATCAGCTTTATATATAAAGACGTTTAGAGTAAATTAAAGCGCATAATAGATTACAGTGCCAGTTTCTAATACACTTGCTAACATGTAGATACATAGTTATCGGAATACTTGTTTATACGAATAAATCTGGAAGTACATTGCTTACTAGTTACCTGTATGTACATAATTACATACATTCACAGTGTACCATTACTTATGGCTGGTTGAAGCTAGTCTTTTTTAAATTTAAGGTTCATGTTTTTATGGGTCGTGTGTGTGTGTGTGTGTGTGTGTGTGTGTGTGTGTGTGTGTGTGTGTGTGTGTGTACGCACACGATGAGCATTATTTCTGAGACTAAATTTGTTTACGTTTTCTTTAGTATAAATTAGACATGTAGATGTAAAGGGTGGGGTATATCAACATGTTAATGTTGTTAAGCTTGGTGACTGTTACTATTCCATAGATTATTGCTGGCGGTCTGATTTATGACATATAGTTCTTTCTGGTAATTTTCCTTGTTGATTGGCCCTGTGTTGAATCTATGAAGCATGTGTCAAAGTGTTGCTTGGTTTGGGTAGTTGGAGGACTGATGCATGATTTTATCAGTTGCTGTAAGTTTATATTAAATTCAGAATATGTGCTTGTCGTTGACTATTAAATCTTTGAAGTTAATTTGACTATCATGTTCTTTTTCAATTATAAATTTATCTTTTTGTACTTCCTAAATGGCAGCAATTAGTTCTTCAATTTCGGTCTGTGGTTCGTCACTTAGGAAGAGGATTGTGTTCTATATATATCTTATATCGTACAATATGGTTTATTATTTTGCAACGACTTTTATGAAAAAGATATGTCAAACATGATTTATAAAAGGTATTTACTAAGTGTCATTGAACTGTTAATCCCATTGGTGACCTAACCCATTTTAAATAAAGTTAACTGTTAAAATGGAAGCTGTTTTATTGTGTAGTAGGCATTATTGAAGTGAGTATTTTATTAATATGGTCATCACTGAGTTGGCTGTGTTTTCAGATTTTTGTTTGTGACCAACCCTCTGGTAACCAGATTAATAAAATACTAACTTCAGTAATGTTTATTACAGAACAATACTGCTTCTAGTGGAACAGTGAATTTTATTTATAAGAGGGTAGCTTACCAAGAAAACCCCATTCCAGGAGCTTTAGTAAATATTTTTTGTGAAGCATGTCAAAGTAGACAACTTTCAGAAAAATAGCTGCAGAGTAGTACAATATATTTTACTGGTTCAGACATATGGATGACATCCTCTGCCTACGAAATGAATCACATACAAAAATTGTGAAACCTCTTACTGACATTTAACAACGTACATATAGAGAAAAAATTTACAATTGAAACAGAACATAATAATCACAGTAATTTTCTAGATACATCAATAGAAAAACAACATATTCGAAGTTTACTATAAATCTGCAATAATTAACATTGTCATTAACAATACATCGAAACATCCCCAAAAACAAGCAACTCTTCCACATTTGTTCTATAGACTCGGGAAATTGCATCTCAACAAAGGAATCTACCAAACGGTACTAGACGTCATAAAGCAGATAGCCACAAACAATGCCCGCAGTATTAAAACGTAAACACGGTATGCAGCAGTATTCCTGCCGCAGCGCACACCCGATCAAAAACAAAAGACAAGGTTTCGTTTGTGCGTCAAATTCCCACTTATGAATTTGAGAATGTTAGCGAAACTAAGATACGTATTAACAGTCGATTACCGCAACTGTATGGCAATGAGAAGAAAGAATTTGAAAAGAACATTTAAAACTGCAAACGAGAGAGATCGTACCGTGAGCAGGTGCTGAGCTGCGAGAAATGGGAGAGGAGTGTGCATCTCAGCACTGGATGGTATTATTCAGATAAATTATGAAAAACTGAACTGAAAATTGGATGAGAACTTGGCCGAGTCTAAAAGACGTGTAGAAATATCTACTATTATATTATTTTGAGAAGACGGAAATGCGTTGCAGTTACTTACGTGCACGACCTTTAAATGCAAGGGCATCATTAACTTTCTACTGCTCAGCGCTAACATTGAATGACCGCACGTTTTCTTATCTGTGTGTTGTGGAGGTACCTCCTGCCTTCCTCCACCATTCCTCTGTGACCATCATCATCTAAGTGCAGCCACCAAAGGTCTCGCGTTGGTCTGACATGATGCCAGGCCGATTCATATAGGTGAGAGTTTGTTTCCTTTCTACCCCACAGGAACAGTATTTTTTGCTTATGCTGCTCAGCACGCCGTGCAAGGAAAGCACGCCAGTGGAGCGTCAACTCACGTCTTTGTGCGTGCAGAGACAGAGAAGTTCGGACTCCAAGAATAGGCAGGGAGTTGACAGGCCTGAGTATTTGGAGTAAGACTGCAGGGGGGAAAGCATCTCCACCTATTTTGTTTTTTGATTTTTTACTTCCTTCAACTGATCGTATGATATACTGTTGCTTTTGTTCATAGTCGTACGAATCCGTCTCAGTGTTTCTCTCGGCACCCACATGAGTAGTAATAGGATACTTGTAGGCTTTGTGATCTCAACACACTAGGTTCCGATATCCTGATGAACTACATGTGTTAGTAATTTACGAATTGTATTTATTCGAAGTAATGTTCTGTTATGGAGTCTTCACCGTTCTCTGTTTGATTCACGTAAGCTTTGATCTTGTTTGCTGTGTCGAAATACAAATTTGTCGATGCATGTAGAGTGACATGTGTTCTTGTTTGTTGGCCTTTTTAGTATTTATTACTGTGTCATTTCGTTCCTGCGTCTATGTTTTCCCTACCATTCCTTTGACTTGCTGTCCCCGACATCTGTTGCAAAAATAACGTTCGTCTTCTTTCGTTTGTAACTCGGAAATTTCCGTTATAATTGTGTATGTACAACCTTTATTGCATTGTTGAGTATTCAGCGACACTCGTCTTTGCTGTGCAGTGTCAGTGCTTCAGTACACGCTATACAGCCAAAACTCGTTTTATGTCTCTGAGTTGCGAAGTACAATTTGCGTTGCCTCTACGAACTGTCAGCTTATTTACGTTTGATAAAGGTAGTTTATACGTCTATCCTCGCGAATGGAAATATCCTGCACATTTTCAGTTCGTGCCACTATGCAACCCACATATCCTTTGGTAGTGAATTGTTTTCATTTGGTAGTCTCTTGTAATTCCACATGCACTTCATTCCATATCGCACTGTTTTTCAGTTTTGTTAGGTACTTCACGTACAGGAGCGGTACTTGCAATTTAATAGAAGTCGTCATTACACTAATTTTTATCTTTCTAGGGTGCTACACTGCATGTAGCTTGAATGAACGTGTATAAATTTATGGTCGCTAGCTGCTTCCTGGTCCGTTATTCTCGACTTAATACAGCAATCTTACAGCCTGCTCCGTCCTCGTGAAACCGAACTTTTCCCTGTCTTCTGTATCCGTCCTTCCTTTCGGTGTACATGGTCTACTATCTATGTGACTACTCTTGCTGCCCTTCCTCTTTCACTGAGCTTCTTACGTTTTGTCATCCAGAATTCTATTCTTTCATCCATGCAGAATGTGTTTTATTCTTTCTCCATTTCAGAATTATTAATTTCATCTTTCAGAGCACATTCTTTTACTTTCCTTTAATATTTCATTTTAGCCGACTTCGTCCTTCTGTGGTCTTCATTATTTACTGTGCATATCTCATTTCTGCATGTGAGCATAGGTGCTACCATCACTTTGAAGGAATCTGTCTTTGTGACTTGGCTGATGTTCTAAGTATAATGCTACAGCTTGTTAGACATGATAAAAAGTGATTTCTCTTAACTTTAAGCGAATTTCTTTTTCACATGGTACTGAAGCTCAGCAAACTCATGTAGAAAATTCAGTTGTATTGCAGAATGTGCGGTCTGTGAAGAGTGATATCATACACTCCTGGAAATTGAAATAACGACACCGTGAATTCATTGTCCCAGGAAGGGGAAACTTTATTGACACATTCCTGGGGTCAGATACATCACATGATCACACTGACAGAACCACAGGCACATAGACACAGGCAACAGAGCATGCACAATGTCGGCACTAGTACAGTGTATATCCACCTTTCGCGGCAATGCAGGCTGCTATTCTCCCATGGAGACGATCGTAGAGATGCTGGATGTAGTCCTGTGGAACGGCTTGCCATGCCATTTCCACCTGGCGCCTCAGTTGGACCAGCGTTCGTGCTGGACGTGCAGACCGCGTGAGGCGACGCTTCATCCAGTCCCAAACATGCTCAATGGGGGACAGATCCGGAGATCTTGCTAGCCAGGGTAGTTGACTTACACCTTCTAGAGCACGTTAGGTGGCACGGGATACATGCGGACGTGCATTGTCCTGTTGGAACAGCAAGTTCCCTTGCCGGTCTAGGAATGGTAGAACAATGGGTTCGATGACGGTTTGGATGTACCGTGCACAATTCAGTGTCCCCACCAGAGGTGTACGGCCAGTGTAGGAGATCGCTCCCCACACCATGATGCCGGGTGTTGGCCCTGTGTGCCGCGGTCGTATGCAGTCCTGATTGTGGCGC
This sequence comes from Schistocerca gregaria, assembly GCF_023897955.1. NCBI lineage: Eukaryota > Metazoa > Arthropoda > Insecta > Orthoptera > Acrididae > Schistocerca > Schistocerca gregaria. The sequence goes on from NC_064920.1 coordinate 103,853,767, forward strand.
TCACCTGCACGGCGCCAAACACGCATACGACCATCATTGGCACCAAGGCAGAAGCGACTCTCGTCGCTGAAGACGACACGTCTCCATTCGTCCCTCCATTCACGCCTGTCGCGACACCACTGGAGGCGGGCTGCACGATGTTGGGGCGTGAGCGGAAGACGGCCTAACGGTGTGCGGGACCGTAGCCCAGCTTCATGGAGACGGTTGCGAATGGTCCTCGCCGATACCCCAGGAGCAACAGTGTCCCTAATTTGCTGGGAAGTGGCGGTGCGGTCCCCTACGGCACTGCGTAGGATCCTACGGTCTTGGCGTGCATCCGTGCGTCGCTGCGGTCCGGTCCCAGGTCGACGGGCACGTGCACCTTCCGCCGACCACTGGCGACAACATCGATGTACTGTGGAGACCTCACGCCCCACGTGTTGAGCAATTCGGCGGTACGTCCACCCGACCTCCCTCATGCCCACTATACGCCCTCGCTCAAAGTCCGTCAACTGCACATACGGTTCACGTCCACGCTGTCGCGGCATGCTACCAGTATTAAAGACTGCGATGGAGCTCCGTATGCCACGGCAAACTGGCTGACACTGACGGCGGCGGTGCACAAATGCTGCGCAGCTAGCGCCATTCGACGGCCAACACCGCGGTTCCTGGATTGTCCGCTGTGCCGTGCGTATGATCATTGCTTGTACAGCTCTCTCGCAGTGTCCGGAGCAAGTATGGTGGGTCTGACACACAGGTGTCAATGTGTTCTTTTTTCCATTTCCAGGAGTGTATTTCTTGGACAAGTGCAGTGGCAGTACTGGAGTACGCCATTATTGGAGCCAAAAGAGAATGGCGCTGTGAATCTACAGTTTAAGATTGAATTGCGCTGTTCTGTTTTTAACCCTGGAGTGGCGTGCTGCTGTACTCTGGCGCTCGGATTCGCATATGTGCCAGGACTTCATACGTGTACCTGCGAACAGAAGCTCAGATATTTTATTGTTAAGGTAAAATGTATCACTGTAAACTACAATGGCAAGTCTCTTCAGACTCTCATCGTTATGTTAAGTTCAACTACAGTGATGACCGATTTCGTGCTTGTTGTGTCAGTAAGCAAGAATAACAGTTTTAAGTGTTAAGGTACACGTGTCATTGCAGAGTTAAATGCACTTTACTATTACATAGTGGAATTTAGTCGATGCCTTACAGTTGTGATAGGTGTATGTAACTGCTACTTTTTGTTGATAATGTTTAACTGACCTTATTTTTCATTCGACAGGAAACAATGGGCCCGCGACCAGACAAATATTCCGTTCCGAACACCTTCGACAGGAAGACGTCGAAGCGGCAACGCACTGCAGAGGCCTCGGAAGGCGAAGAGCCAAGGAGGAAGGTCGCTCGGAGGGAAGACAAGCGGCCTCACCCCACCGAGTCATGGAGTGCCGAGGGGGAGGCGGGGGCGGCAGTGGTGCGGCAGGACAGCAGCCCTGCCTACGACCCGCGGCGCCAGCAGGTGGAGGAGTACGTGCCGGAGGCCGTGCCCGAGTGGCGGCGGCGCGAGTTCCGCGCCTACTGGGCCGACGCCGAGCAGAGCTGCGGGGAGGAGGAGCCGTGGGGGCACCTGGCCAGGGACTGCCGCCGCGACGACTGCCCTTTCGTCGAGGTCTGCCTGCCCGACGACGACGACGACGAGTCCGTCGCGTCGCTCGTCAGCAGGTGGCGCAGCTGGGGCCACCTGGCGAGTGAATGCCCGGGTGGCGACTGCGGCTGCGTCCCCGTCTTGCTGCCAGACGAGGACGCGGCCAGCGAGTCTGCTGCCGGGGCTCTCCTCCCAGCGGAAAGGTGGTGGTAGCTGGTAGCGGGGCCCACACTGGCTGTACCAGGGCGCCAGGTGAGACTCTCGCTGCATTTGGCTCTGCTGCTAGCGTAGAGCTGTGTCCGTTTCCGCACGTATTGTTCTCTTGCTGTGGCTGCACTGTAATTTTCTTTCATTTCATGTACCCAATGTTTTTATGATCACACGGTTTCACCAATCACTTTTTCTTCTCACTCTGTCCCACATCAACGCAGTGTCACCATTGTTATGAACACAACTGCGATGGTCAATTTCAACAGGTAGCAAATGCCCATCCTTCCCCCTCCTACCATCCATTTTTAATGGACCACATGAAAGAAAACTTTAATTCGTGTGGGACATGTGCTAACACATTAACTCAGACGTCTTTTCTTTTACCACTTGCATGGTACAAATTAGTGTGAGAACATCACAAAGTCACAAAGTTCATTTATGAGCCCTACTAAGTTAATCCACGTTTTTGTGCAGTCAGGCCATTTATCCCATTAACTGGCCTCACCCTGAACTCCAAGTACTAATAACTATTTCAGTTGTTGCTAAGTAGAGACGTTTCTTCGTTTTGTGCTTGTTCCTGATATTCTAATGACACACCGTCCGCGAAACGCAACAGTGAAATTTTTGCAAGAGGTGGAGTCTCCTTACTTAGGCGCTGTTGAGAACGGATCGATAGATTAACGGTCGCTTTACATTTTAACCAACGGAACGTCGAAACACTCCAAATACAAATTTCAGCTGGTGGCGTTGACTCACGACGGCCATCGACGAAATGGGACGTCAAACGCCGGGTTTCTCAGGAATAATTTTTTGATGTACTTAGATGGGGGAGGGGCTGAAGGGGAGGGCGGAGGCGTGTCTGTGGCGTCGTCTGCGAACACGTCATGTGAACCGATTCTGAGCGCGTTCATACAGTAGATGATTACGCCTCTGTGTTCTTACTCTTTGTCTTGTTTGCTTAGTTTCCGTCACAGTAACAGATCATTTAGGAGGACTTTATAATTTTTGCTACGGATGCTTTTCTGCGAAGGTGTAAAATATGTGAAATACAAAACGATTTACAATACCTGGAGCAAGGCGCAGCCTACTCTGTGGGTTAATAAAATTAACTTCCTGAAACAGTTTTTTAATTAAAAAATTATATAAACGTTCATACCTACACCGCATTTAAGTAAGAGAGTGAAGATGACTACCTAGTTCCAGTGTCTAGTAACAAGCCTTTTCAGATCATGCTCATACTAAATGCTGATTGAATATAAACTTCGTGTACCGGTAGCAATCATAATGCTGTGGCATACGTTCGTCTAGAAATCAGCTAGAATAAGAAAACTTTGGAAGCACTAGTAACACCACTTAGCCAAGCTGTACATCATGCACTCACGAGGCCCACATCTAACAAACCATCTGTATCAGTAAAAATCACAGCAATTACTAGCGTAATTGTGTTTTGACTTCGAATGCACTTTAGTGAAGTCAGACCGGCAGTACATATCTGCATTTTATTTCGTCGCAGATGAGTTACATGATGAAATTCTGACCATTTTCTATCTTATAAATTCTGCTTCTTTATCAACCAGAATTCTGGGTCTTTCAATATTTTTGGGCCGTTAAATTCGAAGCTTTATGCGCTAAATTTGTGTTTCATATAACTGCAAGTTAATGAATGATGTGATTTTTACCAATGCAGCTAGTTTGTTCAACGGCTCAGTCCTGTTGTTGGAGCTAGCTTCCAACTCTTTCTTATCCATGCTGCTTTCCACACAAATGCACGTGACACCCTGGTGTCTATTAGGGTTTTATTCAATTTCTGTTTGCTAGGCAACACACTGCCTCAAACCGAAAAGGAAAACGTTGACGCATTATATATGCCGCGCATCCTAAAGATACATCAGCGCCGAATGTTTTTAATTTTACTTAATTACGTGTATCAGAAGCTGCAGGGGTATAGGACAGGAGCTAAAGCAGGGGGAAGGTGTGGGAACAACGATGTAGAGCCACGCAACCTATCTCGTACGTCATTGATCTGAATATTATAAACTAGATTCGTAGTTGGCTGTGATGTGATTTTTATTTAATCCTGTGATTAGCTAATTCCGCTACCTGTCATTGTTAAGCACCTGTAAAATGAACATGGGGAAAGTACTACATTGTTTGCGTACATCGTCACGTATAAATACCATTTTAAGCACCTCGCATTAAGGTAAAACATTTTTTCACAAATTTATTAAAACCACATGGTAATTACCAACTGCCTGCAGTTACCATGTGGTTGTAAGAAATTTATGCACCGATGTTTTACCTAAATCTGAGGTTTGTAAAGTGGTATTTATACATGGTGACCTATTAACATTGCTTAATCCATTACGATGTAATTTTTACCTCTATAAATATATCCATATTTTAAAATGTTTGCACAGTGTTTAAGTAATAGTTTCACTTCTCAGCAATTCGTATGGTAGACCTTTTAACGGATACAATTAACTTTTTTTTTTACTTTGGTACAAGTAAACTTTATCATGGGTTGTCCCCTGATTCCAATCCAATAGCTTGACTTTTTTTAATATAATGGATGATACTGTATTACCTCACTATCACCATTCAGCACTGTGGTATGCAAAGTGAAGTCTTGTTGCACCGCTATTAGACGGTTACATAGCGTTCCGTGGACGTCCACCTCAATAGTCGCAAAGTCTCCTGGGCGACCATGCGTTGCGTGGTCTACTAGTTGCCCTAGGTCATCTAATAGAGCTTGAACTTGACGGATGTGTTTGAATTAATGTATGAACTGACAGTTACTTGCCTCTCACGAGTCAAGGTGAATATCAACTTGTGAAAATAAATTTTTCTTGTAAAAAGGACCGTTCGGTGTCAGTGTTTTGTCATCGCGGTGATAATTGCTCGTTAGGGGATGTCGCTGGCCCCATAAGCGTTCACTTCACGTAATTTAACACACGCGTGAGATGCTAGCCACAGTAATTCATAGTGTGTTGCATCAAGCCTTTGACATTTTCGCTAAAAAGCAACGAAATTTCAATTGAGACGTTGGTGGTACGTACAAATAACTCTCGCTAGGAAGTTCTGATAGCTGTCAATTGCTGGCCCTGGCTTGCAGGACTAAATCACTCTGCCGCTGTTTCAGGACCCGACCTGACGTTTAAGTGAGGCACACCGGCTGCACTGCGATGCTCACCATCGTTCTCTGGTTCGTTTTATGCATAAAGTCTCCCCGTGGATCGTCCGTTAAGTTGCTGTTTACGTTTTGCTTCCCATTATTAAATTTTGAATTAACTTGTACGGAGTTGGATTGACCCGCGGTTTCTTGCGTTCACCTTCGGTTGCACGTGTTTTTCCGCAGCCAGTGCTAACTTCAGATTAACGTCCACATTATTGATGCTGAAAGCTACTTTCTGTCTCCAATCTCATGTGATAATTGATGCATCATATTTTCACTAGTACGGGAGCGTTCATGTGTTGCGTGGGCGCTCCCAGCCTACTTCGTTGTTCCCACACCTACCCCTGTCTCAGACCTTCTGCTTTCGATAATTGCGTGTTTTGATGATAAATGCTTCAACTGAAAATTTAGCAGCTCCTGTGCTATACGACTGCAGCTTCCGATCCACGTAATTAAGTCCAATTAAAAACTGTAGGAGCTGATGGATCATTAGGAGGCGCGGTTTATGAAGTGCGTCAACGTTTTCCTTTCCGGTATGAGACAGTGTGTTGCTCAGCGGACATGACTATGTTTAATTACAAGCTATAGCTAGAAAATTACTCATACGCCCCTTTCGACGTTACAGGTGTCTGTCATTCTTCCTCGTGACGAAGCCTTCCCGGAGCGGACGTGACAAGATCTTCACCACTGATCTCAGTTCACACGTTTTGTTATATATTTTACTGTACATATTATATTTTATTATACATTGCATTTTGTTATAAATTTTATTTGATTTTATTAATTTAAATAAATTTTGTTTTTAACTTTGTGTGTTTTATTTATAATTACACATTTTCACCACCGATCGTTGTGTGTCTATACCGTAACATGAAGTTTATCTGTCTGATCTAATAACGTGAACAAGAATCCGGCTTCCGAGCAAATGTAGAGTTCATTACAAATTTATATGGACTGCATATTTTATTTCTATGTAACGTAGAATTGTTTCAACACTTATGTCTAAGTTGTATCAGTTACCTGTCTGATAAACATGATCGGTTTTAAAGGCAGTTAAGATACATTATGATCTAACTAATGAATTCAGACTTCCACAAGTTTAGTCATGTACAAATGCATCAGTCGTGCTACCTACGATTATGACTCAAACCTGGAAAATGAAGGACCGACTAGGGTTTCCCATAATATTGTGCATGAATACACATGTAGCAATGGTGGTGTGCACATCGACATTTTCGGATGGAGTCTTATTTCGCGTACTATGACAATAGGTCAGTCTACAACACAGTTCCCGATGCCAAGGAAACGATCTTGTTATAATCACAATTTTTCCTGCATTATTTCAGTGCGTACAGATTATTTTCAGTCGACAAAATAGTTACTCAGAGGACACTTCCGAACCACATATAAGCGTATCTTTCACACAGGAAGCTGCGTAACTTATTGACAATGAAACAGTCTGTACCGTATTCCTGCTGTTGGCTGACTTGCATTGTTTTCCACCTGCTAAGTCTCGCTTCCATTCTACGGCTGCAAGATGACATAATTGCCATACATTTCCGACAAATTACTCTCAGTACAATGTAATTCACATGTATCTTAGAATAGTTAGTTGTTAATGCGATTTAAGTACCCATGTGGTCACAGAGATGGAATGAACATTACGTATCTTTTCTATGGGAATCTGCTGAGCGAAACGGAATTTGTTCAGTAGTGAAATTATTTGTAATCTATGTATGGTACACCAAACTTTTTAAAATAATTAGAAGAGCTAAAGGTCATGAAAACTTAAGTCTTTCAGTTAACACTTATTCTTCATAAGTAAAATTAAAAATCGTTACTGGAGATTACTCGTATAATTAAAGATAACACACAGAAAAAGAAATAAATTCAGTAAGTATACATGCACTTTGCGTCTGTACCACATTAGAGAATATCGCTAGATGTTTAAATACTCATTCCATTAGTGTGACAGTGAAACTAAATACAAATGAAACTATATTAACCCATTATTTCAGGCGTAAAAGTTACGAATCTGTTGTCTTAAACCTAGATAACTTGACATCGTTAATGTTTATTTTGAAGGTAATTTAAGCTATGTTAAGAGATCTATCAGTTTTGTATGTCATGAACTACTAAGAACTGCTACTATAATCCACTAGAATACGTGCTATCTTGATGTCGTTGCACTTGATATGTTGCTATATTTTGTATGTTGAGGCAGTGGCCACGTAGCTACTTGTTAAAAGCTAAGTAATGTGACATACGCGTGTCCATATACTGTAGAATGTGCGCTCACATACAGGAAGATTATTGAACAAGCTAAGTGTGTCACTGATACAATGTACTTTATTCTGTGTTATAATTAAACGTTACAGATCTGGATAGTAGTGGAACATATGTGACAGACCTTTCACGTATCTAGTTGCTTAATACTGTACAGAAGGCGACAATGAGCTTAATCCTACTTTCGGAGTGACACGTCTGACACATAGATCACATTACAAGTGTATTGTATTGGAGTGGGGACCTAGAAACGACGGAGAGGCTTCGTCCCTGCCGTAGCGCTCAGTGATTCGCAACCCCACAACAGGTTATAGGTGGTGGTGGTGGTAGAGAGAGAGCGAGAGACAGAGAGAGAGAGAGAGAGAGAGAGAGCGAGTGGTGGAGGGGGGGGGGGGGGGGGGGGGGGGGAGTGGCGTGTGTTGCTGCAATCTGCGACACAGTGCAACTGAGGCGAAATAAAGGGAGCCAGTCCGCATTGGCCGTGGCAGATGGAAAAGTGCCTCAAGAACCATCCAGGGACTCGCCGGCACACCGGACCTCGACACTAATCCACCGGATGGATTCGTACCGGGGACCGGCACGCCATCCTGCCCGGAAAGCAGCGCGTTACACCGCATGGCTAACTGGGCGGGCTGACATTACAATATTTTACATTTTCTGTAGAGCGTCTTAGATTTTAAAATGTGTGCTGAACACTATTTTCGTTTTGAAAGTGAGATTCTGACCAACAGCCAATGACATCATTATGGAGTGGCTGCTCATGGATCATACCCTTCAGAGCATTAACAAATATCACTTGGAACAATTAAACTTCCCGAATACATGATGTACTTCGCCTGTCATTCCTGTCAGAACACATGGGGGGGCTGGATGCCGCGAGATGCCGAGGGGCGGTGTTCCCTGCTGCTGGAGTGTATGCAAACCCTGCACCTTGCCTGCACGTAGTGGTGTGGGACTCGTATAGCTCCCAGCGGCGAGACTTTCAACCGCTTTGTGAACAAGCCAACATTCGTACAATGTACAACAGTTGTACATGCCAGGTTACCACTACATACAAATAACCACCGTGTTACAATACACGAATACATAAGTCACTGTTGCGCTTCTGATTTTGCAAAACTACAATATTTCAACCTTCTGAAGTATGTAATCGTCTACCACTAAGAACAGTGAATTATTGATGCAACAGAGACATAAAAATTGTGTGACTGATCGTGCAATTTTATAAGTCCTTTCATGTGACTGGATGTAACTAATTGTGTGTGGACTGATTATAGTTGAGTTGCGTCAATGTTTTTTTACACCAATGCATTTGTATTACGTGTGCAATTTGTCATAAGGTCCATCTGCAGTCAAGCAATTGATATCTTATTTCTATTACTTTCACCTACAAACCTAGGCGAATATAAGGGTAACATTTATATATTATGCAAGATTTTATCATACATTTGTTTTCTAAAAACAAAAATTGGAACTGCTGAAATACAGATCTTCTTGGTAACAGGCGTTTGTTTTGCTCCTGACATGTTCACAATGGCAAATGTAAGCACCTGATTTAAACACAACGTGGCTGCCACGTAACTCACTCTACCATAGGGACATACGACGAAACTATAGCTACCTAATAAACAACTTATTAAGAATAATTAAAAAACTGAATGTAACTGAGGGACACAGCGAGAAGTTAGTTGTTTTAATAGGACGAAACATTAAAACCATGAGTCAAGTATGACAAAAACATTGATCATAAGCTCGTATTATTTGACCTGCAGAGTGCAGCCTAAGTTTGGTATTCTTAGTAAGCAGCGCAATCCACAGAACTTGCCTTCAGCTACATTACCCCACCCACGCCTCCCAGTCATGCACTGCTCCCAAATAATTAAATTACAGCTACCTGATTTCCACCCCCATCTCACTTCCACGCACCATCTGACATATACTAAGATTTGAACAAACCATCTCTCCCTGTAACAGTGAAATTGATCTAAATAGCAAATATCGTCAAAAGACACATACGCAGATAACCCATTTGTCAAAACTATTTCAGGAGCACATTCACTTTCAGACACACTCATGACCTTTTCATACATTATAGGAGTTCGGCATCAAAAATCCTTCCCAAAAGCTCTGTTCATAGCATCTCAATAAGCTAATTACTATTGCATGCTCCCGGACCAGAAGTTTTAACTGAAAGCTTTGATTACCAGGAGAATACACGTAATTTAAGGCCCCCGCCCACTTATCAACCCAGCGAAGGACAATAGGTGTACACTGCTATCCGCTGTATCCTCTTCTCCCCCCTTCAATTTACAGAGAGAATGTTAGACACTGGGATTACACAAGCGTCCCATTCCAGCCATCTGCTCTGACCCATGACGTCATCAATGTGGCGGAAACGACCATTCTCAATGTCTCCAGCATGGCGCTTATGTCGGCACAATAAAAACACGACAACAAACACGAAAATACATATATGTACGACAGTAATATCTCCCTCCAAAAATACAATCAAACTAACGGGACAACCGCGACGAATTAGGGGTTGTAGGGTGGGGTCAAGCTAAATATAAACACGAGACAACGCACACCACAATCCCAAACACACAAAACATTGAAAAAAAACACGAAAAAAATTACGAAATTCATTTACACCCACAAAATCTACGCTAATCTGTCACTTCCCTTGACCTATGTAGCTCAACTGGAACTGTCGATACCACAAAGAAAACACCTACTACTACAAAAATAGGAGTCTGACATCTCTTAACCTATATAGCTCAACCGGAAATATCGAAGTCACAAAACGAACACCTAAAGTAACAACTAGAATCGGATGCTTCCCTTAACCTATACAGTGAACCACAGCTGGTGATACCGAAAATGATACACCTATGATAAATAAAACCAATCCCACAAGACCTCAATACCCAACGAAACATTATAACCGACGAGTTATAGACACAAAAAACAACTACTTACCACCATCAAATTCCGGTGCTACACACTAGGTTGGCCACCCCAGTGAACCACACTAAAAAGATCCTCCAACCAGCCAAAACCTACGAAACACCCCCCCCCCACCCCACCACCAAAAAAAAAAAATCCGCCAACAAATAAAAACCACAAAATGAACGAAACCCAGTCACACATTACGACTGAAGCACAGCTGCAACAAAATAGGTCCTCTCCAACAAACCAACCCCCCCCCCCCCCACACACACACACCACCCACGTAAATCCACAACCATTACCCACAACCGATCTGGGGCACGTTGTGCAATTTTACAGTGTGTGGAGGAAAAGTTGTTTGCAGCTACCGTAACAGGCCAAGTCGAGTTGTACAAAACGTTTGTGTGCCATTTTCTATTTCAAGTTACGTACCAGTAGGATAGACACAACAAAACATACGGTATTTTTAGCAGATACCACATTCGTGATACGTCGGGTAAGAGTTGGACCAGTCCGAGGCATATTTCCTCATCAGCCGATACAGTCTCATCTCCATGCTACGATGGGGAAACATAGAATTCAAATACAAGAGGAAGACATTCAAGACAAATGATGATTCGCATACCTCATGTGAAGATTACAGATGCGGAGCTGTGGGTGCTTCACCAGGTATACATCAGACAGTCCCCCACAACAGTCGCAGGGTCTGACACCTGCGAGGCTCCTCCGATGGTATCCCAGCTGGTCCGCTCACGACAGGCGCGTAGCACGGCCGCCTGCCAGGGCGGCCTTCTCAACACTGCTCTGGCCACTTTTCACATAAAGCACACGCGTGACACAGCATAGGCGCTACATAACAGTGAGGCAACGACGTAAATCCACCTATGACTTCAAACCACATGCACTGTGAGATTAGTTTGTAGCACCAAGACTCACACAGCCGCGTTAGTGAACCGCTTTAGAAAGCTGGAACGCAAAATTACAGACACGACTGCACTCACGAGGAAGGACAACAAACTCCTCGGCGGCAGCACAATACAAACAGACGCGAACGCGGCGCAACTGACGATTTACAATCTTGACAGATAGCGGGAAACGCCGTCGACTGTAGATGGCTGATGATTCGCAGCAATCCACCAATCATCGACGCAGCAGGATCAATACAAAGGGACCTAAACATGCACCAACCGACAGACCGACAAGCTGGACACGTGCAGGCGTTTTGGCCAACCGATCTAACAATTTTTCTCGTTGGGCGGTCGGTCGAGTATCACCACCAGACAGCCAAGTACACAACCAACACTGTTGTCTATGTGCGGGGGAAACAAAGTTCTCGAAATGGTAAACCAGTTTGTTACTTTCTCAGTTCGTTTTCAATGTGACAAGGAGGCTCCATAATCATTAAGTGAAGTCGGTCGAGACGTGTGTAGACTGCACAAGGAAATGGTCGGTCGGTCGTTTGGTATGGGTATGGGGCTCTTATCACGTTGACTACCATGTCGCCGGCGGCGGTCATAGCAGAACCGCTCGCTGAATGTTGTGAGGCTGGCCTGATGTGACGCTGGAACATGGATCACTAAGCGTGCGGCAGAAAAGTGTTAAGGGAGATCGGGGTTAACAGGCAGTCGACAACAGTGTCACAAGAGATGGGACGCAGACTTCAGTTAGTCGAATATGTGAGTACATGAAATACATTCGCAGTTGCGGATATGGACTACCATCAGTTGTACAATGGAATGATGACAGTGAAGATATGTGCCGGACCGGGACTGGGACACGAACTTTGCGCTTACCTCGAAATGTCGCCTTACCATTTCGCTATCCGATCACGACTCACCACCAGAGCAAAACTCCCCATGTGTCCACAATGTGTACTCTTACATACACCGAGTATGTACATTCCTGCACAGGAGAGACATTCTAGTTGAAGGTCTGCCCGGTGTCGGCGGGTAAAAAACATATTGCAGTACCTGTGTGTCCGAAGAAACTTTGCATAGTAATTCACACACTGTAATGTCTTAAGTAGATATGTGATTGGTAATAGGCGGTGGTCGTGTGCAAGTCACCATTATTGTAGTACCTTCATTTTTTTATGAAGACCACAAATATACTTGTGCCTACACAGTGTTTACCACTCACTCTAAACGCGAGTCCATCTGAGATGTGACGCTATGGAATAAGGCTTTAGCAGAAGGTGACTGCAGTGCCCGTGTAAAACGGATCATGGCGGAGTCCACAGCTTGGTGTTTCTTGTGCAAATTGCGCTTGTAGACAGCGTAACCCAGTTGCACAAATGCTGGGTCTTATACTCTCATTGAGCACACTTTCACATTTGTAAGTCCCACATATGTTCTCCCAAGAGCTACTATCTCTAGTTAGTTTCTTTAGCAGAGGAAACTTCAGAGGGGTATCGGGCTCAACAAGACATACCGATGGATGCTTTCTCAGGAAAACTGAGTCTCTCGCCACGAATATTTTTGGACAAGCTGGATGCACTTATCCATGTTGTGCTAGGGTGTTAAGTCAATCACATTGCATTTTTCACCACAGTTTTGACGTTTGTAGAAGACATCATACTCATACTTACGGGATTGACACTAAGAGAGAGAGAGAGAGAGAGAGAGAGAGAGAGAGAGAGAGAGAGAGAGAGAGAGAGGGGGGGGGGAGAGAGAGAGATATATCTGAAAATTGTCAATTAAGGTATTCTGAACAGATGGTTCAAATGGCATCATGCATCATGGTGGAGCTGTGGACCAGTCTCCTTCACAAACATATCCGGATCGGTCTAATGCTGTGGTTGGAATCCTCTATTGTCAAGGTGACCAATAATAACTGTATAATCTTGTCTTAGGATCCCATCCCAAACATCGACAAATATTCTGAAATTTCATATTTCTGTGTAAAGCTGTAAAATTACTTCAGATGGTGATGTAGTATCCCAAAAGATAAAGTTAGCACTCACTGAAACGAGAGCGTCCCCTAGTGCATTCGTTTTACTTCATATGTCTTAAACAAGGAACTTCATACAGGAAAGCTTTACAAACGCCGCGTAGAACCTGGACGTTCCTTTCTCCACAGTACTGAGTAATTTCAAATTTGCAGATATGACAGCGTTCTTGTTTGTGAGCGAGTATGAAGGTCGGAACACATAGCGAGCGAAAATTACACACCAACAATCTAAAGAACTTTCACACGCCACATCAAACATTTTCTATCCGTAGATCGGTCAGTAGAATCCATCACTGTATTGAAACTCGTCAAGCTAAAGGCAGACGGAACACTTGCAGAGTTCTGTTCAGTAATGGGAAATGGGGAAAAGAAAATAAGGCTCTATCGGAAAATGTGTGATATTGCATTATTTACACAGCTCTGATATAAATCCCACCCGACAGGTGTATCTTATTATCATTTTCTCAAACAGGAGACGATTTTCCTATTCTGCATACACAGAAAACTGTCAACGTTTCAGTATTCTTCCAACGTCTTGTGCATCATTCGGCTTATGTAATAAAATTTGACTTACTAACACTCATTTATGCATTCTGTTCAGGTATTGAAATTCATGAACTCTGTTCGCAAGTGTGGACTCTTTCTGGCATTAAATGCATTAGGTATGACGATATTACCTACTGGTGACACATGAAAATTTGTGCCGGACCATAACTCGAACCTAGATTTCTCGCTTGTTATGAGGGGTCGCCTTAATCACTTTGGCTGACTGAGCACGCTTCGACGACCGACTGAAGCCTCCATGTGTCATACTGTCTACTGACTCATCTCTCGCAACTTTTCTTCGATGTCCGCCAGAGGGTCTCAAGAAGACAAACGTATTCTGTGTTGATTAAAAATGAACATGAACAGCCACAACGGCAAGAGACTTGTTTTTTTGTGTGGTTATTGGTTTCGGTCTTACGTAGACCATCTTCAGATCTGACACTGTGATTGCAGATGGCCGCTGGACTCTAGGCAGTTAGCTTTCGTGGAGTCTAGCGCCAGCTTCGTTCACAGCCACCATTTGCTATCATAGTATCAGATCAGAAGTTGTCTAAGGCACACTGAAACCGATAACCTTCTTGCGGTTGTGACTGTTCATGTTCATTTTCAAGCAATAAAGTATGTTAGTATTACGAAAGCCACTTTGCATGTCGAGGCTTGTAAATACATATTTTTAACAATGCTTGAATGAGCAGAAATTAGTGATGATCTGGCAGCTGTACTAAATTTGTGAAATTTATTCGCATTCGCGTTTTCTCCCGTTAGCTGCATCAGATATGCAAACTTGTTAAAGACACCTCTCGCGACAGACGAAAAACCCATTGCAAGTCTCGGTCCAGAAGAAAATTGTCATATGTGACAAACAGGTATTATCTTCAAGGAGTTACTCTCAGAAACATCCGTCAATTACGAATAAATTTCATAAATTTGGTACAGCTGTAGAATCATCATTAATATCTGTTTCTTCAGTAGTTGTTAAAAGTAAGGAACCCATATTTGTTTATGCTGCGTTGTCAAATAATACTACTATTGAAGAACTGCGGCTGTTATGATACAGAAGTCTGATGCTGTGCAGCAGTATTCACCCACAGTTTGGTTTTGGCTTGCTTTACTGAAAAAGCACCGTCACCAGTTTCGTTCTTCCACATTCACAGTCAAGCATTTATGGTGTTACCATCATCGTCACACTTTCAAAATTGTGAAATTTTGTTTATCCCAGCAAAATTCACTTCTAAACTAACTTAGGAATTTCATTCCACCAGGACGATCGATTGTGAGCGTGGGAGCATAAAGGGCCGATTAGGCAATAGACGCCAGAACCATAACCAAATTAATCGCACATGCCTTCATTTCTTACCAGATGCTCCTTCCACAGTGAAATCGAGTTTCCAGATTCTCTCATTTACAGACGAGAGCTCTACGGTACTAATTACAACACTCCACCACAACTGTGGGGTACTCAAGAATCTGACCCTTTGCGCTCCATCGTAACAGCTGACGAATCAGCCATATCGTGGCCGGTGGTAATGGCTTTAATTTAGGGACACGTAGCAAGCCCTGGTAGTTTCAGCTCGAATAAACCGGATGTGATCAACAAGATTGTAAGTAATTTGTAGTCTGAATAGCCTGCTAATTTGGTCAGTAGACTAAATTCAGCTCCTTATAACTGCTGTTTATCACTTGTACTGAGACGTACAGTTGAACCGTTACACTTAAATCGTAATTGATGAACTCGGTGGCAGGAATAAAGATATTATTGTTGAATACTGTAGAAAGAGGTGTTAGGGATAGTTTGTTTCCTGTATATAAGGCGTCTTGGGGTACGTGACGCACGTGGAAAAATTCACATGATGACTTCAGTGTACAGTTGTCTAAAACTATCAGAAGACCACTACGCTGAATTGTTTCGTAAAACGTGAGTTATATCTATTGCACAGGAAGGGAAAGTTAACTGTTGAATCGAAAGAGCAGGGGCACTATCTGCAAACCAATTTACGAGGGTTTGAGTTAACTTTCCAGCTTCCAGGGACACTTAGTTTGAAGTTGGCTCAAAAATGGTTCAAATGGCTCTGAGCACTACGGGACTTAACATCTGAGGTCACCAGTCCCCTAGAACTTAGAACTACGTAAACCTAACTAGCCTAAGGACATCACACACATCCATGCCCGACGCATGATTCGAACCTGCGAACGTAGCAGTTGCGTGGTTCCGGACTGCAGCTCCTAGAACCGCGCGGCCACCACGGTAGGCTCAGTTTTCTTCCGAAAAACATTATTAAGCAAGAGATCTAGAAAGAAATCGACTTCTCTTTCGTAGACTACAAATGCTACATCAACTCACATTTTAGCTTTAATCTAATGATTGTACCATGAGATTTCTGGGGTTCCATAGGGTATAACTGACTTATTGTCGGTAGTTGATGGTCGAAGGGATCGCTGTGTCAAAAATCTGCGGATACCAATCAGTGAATTATGGACCCTATTTTGACTGGACCAGAGGTGTGAATCTCCCTACACGTCGTCAGGGTGCCTCAAGATGGCATAGTATGTCGCCGAAACTGGTTGGTTAAAACGATAACTATTGCAAATGTAGAAAGCTGAAGGGTGTTTTGATTCAGCATTCTGTACTAAACAGTCGAAGTCCCCAACCACCTGTATAAAGACAGACATTAAGGAAATTATCATCCTTTTCACTGTGACCTGGTACTGACACTCTATTCAAAATGTAGCATCAGAATGGTGAATTTATTGCTCACCTGAAGATCTAGAGTCAAACGTACCTTCTGTGATTTGGAAATAATCGAATAATCCGTAACAATGTTTACTATATGCGTACTGCTCTGTGTGCAGAAGAGATTCCAGTGAGACTCTTAGCCACACAAAGACCTCCTCCATAAAGTACGTTCGAAAAAGGGTATAAAATTTATACGAATAGCATATAAGTTTTGGTGAATAAAATACCGTCTTTTACAAAGATTTAGCTATCAATCAACAGCTTGTAACATGCGTTTGGGTCCCACATTTCAAATTTGAAAGCGATACGGTGCTATTTTAGTGGGCTATAATGCTCTGTAAATAGCGGAGTAAATGGATCTATTGGCAGTCGCCCGCCTACGTGCTGAAACATTAAAATATAAAAAATCTGTTATTACATTAGGTATTTGGATCTGTAAATTTGACTTCAAATAGGTGGATGTAATATCAAGGATCTTAAGATAGTAAGATGTTTTCGATCCCAAATTCCAATTTCGAAACCGATATGGTGTTCTTTTCGTGGGCGACAGTGCTCTACAAAATGCCCAGTGTGTGGATCCGATCGCAGATGCCCGTCAACATTCAGAGACAGGAAAAACCAACGAATCTGTTACTACATTTCGTATATGGATCTGTAAATGTGACGTCCAATAGGTGACAGTAATGTTAAACAATTAATAAAAGATGTAGGTACTCAGAAAAAGATAGAACGATGCGTTCCGATCCCACATTTCAAATTCGAAGTCGATACGGTGCTTTATAGGTGACGCTAATACTCTGCAAATAGCGGGGTACGTGAATCAGTTCGCTGATGCTCGTCAACGTGCTGAAAAAGGAATAGACAAAAAATCTAATATTACATTTTGTATTTCGATCAATAACTTTGACGTCAAATAGACGAATGTAATATTAAGGATCTGAAAATGTAGTAAGTACTCCGAAAAGGCCGACCGGTGTGGTCGAGCGGTTCCAGGCGCTTCAGTCTCGCACCACGCGACCGCTATTGTCGCAGGTTCGAATCCTGCCTCGGGCATGGATGTATGTGATATCCTTAGGTTAGTTAGGTTTAAGTAGTTCCAAGTCTAGGGGACCCATCACCTCAGATGTGAAGTCCCATAGTGCTCAGAGCCATTTGAACAATTTTGTGAACGTATCGTTCGTCTCCAGATAGGATGTTCAGACATCATAATTCACTTCTTGAGTATTCCTTGATGCCTTACTAAACTGACTATATTATCAGCTTATTCCTTCTGGTAGACAAGGTTTACGGTTTTAGCTGTTTCCATTTTGTGGCTCTTGAGATTTAGGTGAATGGCTGTGCTGCAAAAAAACCAAGCTGAGGTGAATGTTTGAGAGCTGAGTTTGTGGTGTTGACTAGCGCCAGTGGAGTGCAGAATTCCGACTCAGGCTGTGCGCCCCTCAGGCAGGCAGTGCGTGGGTGGGACAGCGGCGCCTGCTGCTACTGGTCGGCCGCTCGGCCAATGGCGGCGCCCTCCGTCTGACGTCACAGCCGGCCACGCGGCGATCTGCTGGCGCTCGCCAGCGCTGCCCTGCAGGCGAGTGGCTATCCCAGTCGTCTGCAATAAGCTGCTGTGTGCAAGGGAGGGAGGATCTATAAACTAGACTTCAAATAGGTGAATCTAACATCACGGATCTAAAGAGTCGTAAATACTCACCAAAAGATATTAAGATGAGTTCGGTCCCCACATTCCAAATTCGAAATCGATTTGGTGTTTCTTTTGTGGGCAACCATGCTCTGCAAGTAGCAGAGTTTATGGGTCCATTCACAGATGCCCGTCAGGCTGCTGAGTGACGAAAGAACAAAAATTCTGTTGCAACATTTCGTACATGAATGTGTAAATTTGACGTCAAATAGGTGACAATAAATTCAAACACTTAAAAAAGATGTAGCTACTCAGAAAAAGATAGTAAGATGCATTCCGTCCCACATTTCAAATTCTAAATCCAAATGGTGCTTTTTAGTGGAAGCTAATGGTCTCTAAAAAGCGGAGTAAGTGGACATATTTGTAAATACCCGTCTACCTGGTGAAAGAGGAAAAGACCAAAAATCTTTTTTTACATTATGTATTGGTTCAGATGGTTCAAATGGCTCTGAGCACTATGGGACTCAACTTCTGAGGTCATTAGTCCCCTAGAACTTAGAATTAGTTAAACCTAACTAACCTAAGGACATGACACACATCCATGCCCGAGGTTGGATTCGAGCCTGCGACCGTAGCAGCTGCGTGGTTCTGGGGTGAAGCGCCTGGAACTGCTCGACCACAGCGGCGGGTAAGCTGTGAGTACTCACCTAAAGAGAGTTAGATGCGTTCGTCCCCACATTCCAAATTCGAAATCGATATGTTCTTCTTTTCGTGGCCGACGATACTCAGCACAGACCCAGTGTGTGGATCCATTTGCAGATGATCGTCAACCTGCTGAAAGGAAAAAAGACATAACCAGGGAATAATGAGAAAGTAACAAAGATTTCCAGATAGAGAAGACAACACAAGTAACCAAAATTCAAAGGAAAGGTACAGGACCCGTTAGCCAGAATTGACCTATACAGGTCAGTTCTAGTTACCGATTCCAATATTCACTATTTTCCAAGTTTTGAAAGGACGTGTTTGCAGTGTTCTTTATAGGGTTCTTGTTTGGGTGTTACTTTCTGTATTACTGTTGTGGCATTTGGTGCCCTCAGCACATTCATCGAGAAATGTCATGCATGATAGTACTCTTTCATTTCTACGTTTCGTTACTTTTCGTGATTTTTATTGGCTGTTACTTATGTACGGATTTAACTTTTTTGTCTCGCTCCTATGTTACCGCAAAAACACGTAAACTAAAACACATTGGAATCGATAACTAGACTCACTAACATAGCTCAAGTTCAGAGACCAGATGCAAAAAGTTAAATCGCAGAAAAATAACGAAAAATACTTAATGAAAAGTCAAAAAAATAATTTATGACAGCAGCGTTGCAAGCGGTCAGCAAGCTACACTTCTGGATTCGACACGGGATGGTTGTGAATAGTATCATTTGTATTTATTTGTAATATAGTTTTTAAGTGGGAGCTTATTGAATACCACAAAAATAGAGAATAACTCTAAAATGGCACCGCATTTGTTTTTCTTCAGGTTCTTAAGTATCCTGCGAGGTACGAAACGGTACATCACAGAACAGTTTATTTACAATTCTCTTTAACTTGCAAATATTAACTGAAGGACGTTGTTTTCTGTTAAGGACAAAAAAAGGGCTTGTTTACATTGGAAGATCTCAGCTTTAGCAGAAAGACGCCTTGTATTTGCTCAACAACTGAAGTCTTCTTCACTCCACTTCCAGTCAAATAAGAGGATGTGGGACGTAGTAAACTTGTATGGAATGCAATACCTGCATTATTTAACGTATGAAATAAGCTATCACAACTGCAGCGAAAGGGAAGACCACACAGACGAGATAATATTACATTGAAAGTAATAAAATGTTTCGCAACATAGAAGAACCCAATTCCAGTTGTTGCTACATATTAGCCACAAACGGCAAGAATCATCATCCCATTCGCTTTTGAAAGCAAAATGCTTACATTCACAAAAATATTCGTGTACTGGAAAGTGGAGTGAAGTGTAAGAATGTGCGAATTTGTAGACCTAATACAAAATTATTGCGTGTCAGGGAAAGCGCCTATCATAATGACAGAAAATAACAGAAGTATATGGTCCGAACGCACGAGATACGGGTTTATTTTATCTTGATTTCAGCAGTATAAGGTGCTATTATACGCATACACGAAACTGTTCTCGAAACTATTTCTTCACAGAATAAATTGTAGCTTATGTGTCTGTATCAAATGAGATTCGGCTGTTTTCTCGTTTATTTCATTACTATTCATGCCTCTCGATAATTTTATTAACGCTTGGAGCGCTAAAATATAATAATGATGTACCTATTTCGTAAATTAAGTAGAAAGGCTGCTACGGTCGAAGGTTCGAATCCTGCCTCAGGCATGGGTGTGCGTGATGTCCTTAGGTTAGTTAGGTTTAAGTAGTTATAACTTCTGGGGGACTTGAGTCCCATAGTCCTCAGAGCCATTTGAACCAATTAAATAGAAAAATAATTCAAAACAAACGTTAATCTTACGGCTGCTTTCTCGTCGCTGGGAGCGCTAGTTCAGTTCCATCTGTCACACGGTAATAATTTTCACAGCAGTGTTGTCACGGCCGTGTATGTTAGGCTGTGGTTTACGTCGGTCACTAAGGCAACCACAAATAACATTTAATAACAGCCTACTTACCACTTTACGTCCATTCTCTTACATCCTTCCTATCGTTAACTCATGATGTCACACAGGACGTTACCGGTCAAAGCTTATAGGTGGAATCGGACACTAAAATTAACACTAAATAGAACTCACGGCTTGAAATTAATCTATAAAGGAGTACAAATTATTATAACATGTAATATTTCTTACCGATGTTCCATGGAAGTCGTGTGTTTCTAGATAACATGAAGCTGTACTAACCTTCGCGATCATTATTTAAGCGAGCGAATACGGCCGGCATTTGGCACAGCAGTTTCAAAGGAAGATTTATAATTTGTAGTAGCGCGGTCTTCCTGCAGCTACACGATTCACAAAATTAGTGTTTCTCCTACTGCCTTAAACAGTTACAAATAGTTGGACGACTAATTTGCAAAATTAAATTACTGATTCATTAAACATACACGAATGCGACAATTAATGTTATGCATCCGCACAAAGTTGCAATCGATTCGATGTCTGTTTTTTTGGCAGAAATAAGTTGCTATTTGCTGGCTCACCAGAGTGTGCTGTCACTTCCCCTTGCTCTTACCGCGTTTCACAGTTCCTTTAAGACTGCTAAATGGAGACACGAACAGTCGTCTTGCTCGCCATTCGGCTCGTTTCAAACCGTTGCTAAGCTACGGCTTGGGCCGTTGAAGAGATCCCTGCATTGTTGATAACTACGTCACAACGCGATTTGTCTTCTTTACGCTAAGAGTGTATGAGGACAGTTACCACGGCAGCGGATGCAGCATGGAAGTAAATGGGCTGTGGCATACTGGTCAACCCCGAAGAAAACAAGGCACCAGGAGGAAAGAAACGAAAGAAATAAGTAAGCATTAAAACAGGAAGAAAAACTGGATAGAGACTGTAAAATCGATGAGTCAAGACGAATCTTCAACTAGGTTAAAGTAGTGCAATCACTTAATTGTTTTTATTTTATTATACACATCTAGTTCCGTAACACCAAACGGAGGGGGCAATCTCTATGCTCATGGCACAAATCAGTACACCAAATAAACATGAGGAACGTTAATATTAGACTAATTTTACACGAGCTCCTGAGTAACATCTAGCATAATCAAAAGCTACAACACGGGTATCTGCTTAATTTTTGTCCAGAAACTCTTCGACAATATAAAATCTTTAGCTAGAACTGAGAGTACGTAGATTACCGCTAAGGTTTTTTTTTTTCTTTTTGTAATTTTTGTGATTGCTGAGTGGAAATGAGAAATACTGCACACTGTTCTGCACAATAATCAAACAAGTGCAATAGAGATGCAGATTGCAATTCTCCCTAATATTAAGTGAGTCAAGGTTGCTAACTCTTGGAATAAGCTCGTGTTGTTGACAACACGTGACGTAAAAGAAAATATATTTAGAATGGCCAGTAGCAGAATTCCCACACTCTTGAGTGTGGGTCGACAAGAGTTTTGCGAACTTACACCACACTTTGTCGGAACTGCTCTTTCTTGAGCCAAAAATACTCTATGAGAATAACATCGTATGTCATAAGACAATGAAAATAAGCAAAGTAGACTAATTAGGCTATCGCTTATTTGAGATTCTATTCCAATGCTAAATACAGCAGCACGAAGTATTTCAACAAGAGACTGAACGTGGACCTTCTATGACAGCTTACAATCTATTTGAACAACTAAGAATTTGAAATGTTTAGATTCACTAACCATATGCCCATTATCTGTAATCAAATGGTTCTGAGCTCTAAGGGACTTAACATCTGAGGTCATCAGTCCGCTAGAACTTAGAACTACTTTAACTAACCTAAGGACATCACACACATCCGTGCCCGAGTTTGGATTCGACCCTGTGACCGTGGCAGTCGCACGGTTCCGGTGTCTGCAATCAAAAAGTTAGTTTGAGCTCAATTATGTGTTAGAAGCTGTAAGAACTGAGTCTTAGCATAAGCTTGTTTCCTACAAAAAGACTGCGGTAGTCGTCGTGGGGTTGTGGACCACTGCAGCTGCGGCGGCGACGGAGCGTCGTTTCTAGGTCCCCTGTTAACATACAATAAGATACAACTCTTGGGAGAACATCTGTGGCAATGACAGATGTGAAAGTGCGCCGATTGAGAGTGTAAGACACAGTACTTTTACAAGAGGAATAGTTTTCACAACAGAAAATTGCACAAGAAACTTCGAGCTGTGGGCTCCTCCCTCGTAAGTTTTAAGCGGGTACTGCAATTACCTTCTGCTGCACTGTACTTTCATACTGCCACATCACAGCTGGATTCCCGTATTGTGTGAGCAGTAATCAGTCTGCAGGCTCAAGAATAATCGTGGTTTCCTCAATAAACAGAGGCAATACAATAAGGGTGACTTGCACGAGACCACTGCTGATTATCATTCTCGTATTTACGAAATTGCAGTGGCTCTGTTATTCCGAATTACGACACAAAGATCCTTCGAGCATGCATGCATGCATGCATGTCCAAAGGAATTTCATACCGAAATTCTTATTAACACAGGCACTGCAATATCGTATTTATGTGCCGACACTGGGCAAGCGACTTTGAACTGAATTGTCTACCCTCTAGGGGAATACACATAATGCATGTACGAGAAGAGGTTGTGGACGGAAGGTTGACGAAATGTAGTAGTTTGGGTCTGACCGTGAGTCGTTCTCAGATAGGGTAATGGCAGGGCGACCGCTCGCTATAAGCGGAAAATCCGGATTTGAATCCCGGTCTAGCACAAATTTACATCGTCATTCCGTTATACAGCTGGTGGTAGTCCATAATTGCAATTGCAAATACAGTTGGTGGACTCGTATATTTGTCCAACACAAGCCTGGCACCCATCTTTTTTTAACTCCGATCTCCCTTCACACGTTCACTGCCACCCGCTCTCTGATCCATGTTTCAGTGTCAGGTCAGGCCAGCCAGACTAAATTAAGCGAGCCGCTCTGCTGTGGCCGCCTTCGGCTACACATCAGTCGAAGTGTCTAGAGCCCTACGCCCCACCAACCGAGCGACGGACCAATTTCTTGTGCTGTCTACACATGCATCGACCGACTTCACGTCGTGATTATAATGCCACATTGTCAACCTGAAAACGAATTGAGAAAATAACGGCCTGGTTTACCATTTCGAGTATTTTGTTTTCCCCTCACATTGGAAACTGAGTCGGCGATGGACTTCGCTCTCAGGTGGTCGTACTCGACCGAACTCCCGACGAGGGAAAGTAGGTCGGTCGGTTGGCCGAAACGCATACAAATGCCCAGCTTATCGGTCGGTCGGTTGGTGTATGAGTAACGGATCTTTGTACTTACCCTGCTGCGTCGATGATTGGTGGATTGTAGCGACTCATCCGCCATCTACAGGGGGCGGTGTTTCCCCCTGTCTGTCACCGTTGGTAATCCTAAGTTGCACGGCCTTCGCGTCTCTTTGTATTATGGTGGCGCCCATGTGGTTGCTGGTCTACCTCGTGAGTGTATTCGACTACGTAATTACAAGTCCCAACTTCCTACGGGGATCCACTGATGCGGTTGTCTCTTACTGCTATGAACTAATCTTTCAGTGATTGTGGTTTCTCAGCATCGGCCTATTTACAGCGCTGCCTCCCTGTTGATATAGCGGCCGTGTTGTGCCACGTGTGCACTTATTCTGAAGACTGACCAGAGCAGTGTTGAGCGCCTGTCATGTACAGACCAGCTGGGATACCATCGGCAGAGCCTCGCAGATGTCTGAGCCTGCGACTGCTGTGGGAGACCACCTACCCAAGCACCTCGACTGTTTGATTTTCATATGAGGTACGCCAATTACCACGCGTCTGGAATGTATGCCTCCTGTATTTAGTCTTGGTGTTTCCGCACCATCGCATGTAGTTGAGATTGTCTGCTAATGCAAAAATATGCCTGGAAGTGATCCAACTCTCATCCCACCTATTAGGAACGTATTACGCACTCAAAACGCCGTATATAGCTTTGAGTGCACCCTAATTGTACAGAACGTGAAATAGAAAATACCACGACAAATGTTGAACTTTTTTTTGCACATCTGGGCTTTTTCTGTTTCAGTAGCTATGTGGTCAAGTTTTGACACTGCTATATCGGTAGGACACTAATTTTGGAGCTGAAACTATTACTTTCGCTAGTTACGTATGTCTCTAAGAATGGTCTTGAAATTCTCGCCAGACGCGATTCACCTTGGAAATATTAAATTTCCTTACGCTTGTTTACAGTTATCAATCGACTTTTGCCACTACTTCGTCCACAGAGCGGTGGGGAGGGCAGCCGCAGTGGCCGAATTCAGCTCCCAGCTAGCTCACCAGACGCGACGCATGCGAAGTTCTTACCTGCAGCGCGGCGGCGAAGGTTTACATTACGGGCTCCAGGCAGAACTGTCATCAGGTATTTACGTTTGCCGCCGTAACTGCAGTTTCTTTCTTTGGCCCGGCTTGTGTTCTAGTATAATACTACCAGCCCACCAGCCTGTAGATTTTCTTACATATTTTGCAGGCTATTTTACAATGTTTTTGGAAATTCTTAGTGATGTCACTACTTCGTTTGCTAGTGGATTCAGGACGTGAATGAGCAGCACGGGTGCTTCCATATCTTCCTTATTACTCGGTTAACGTCTTTAAGGCACTAAAATGTTTACGCTATGAAGTTCGTTAAAATTACCTCGACTTGCTGCAGTCACTCAACTATCCAAACTTAAGCCTCAAACGGCATAAAGCAGGAGCAACCCCACAGAGCCGAGCACTGCGTTACATGTACCGTTCACAAAGCATACATTAACCAGAGCATTCTGGCAGCTCATCTCTGGGACCGCTTCCCAGCAACACGATCTTCGCCATATTTCTCACCCCCCCCCCCCCCCCCTCCCATACCTGTGCACCATAAAAAGTGTTCTGTACTGCCACTCATCGTGTTCAGCTACGAAATTAATCATAAAACTTTAAGCTCTCCATCGTTCAAGGCAAGCAAACCTGGATCTCTTTGGGTCTCCTGCTCCTGTTCCATGACAATCAAGATACCTGTAACCACTGTATCACCAAAAGTCACATCCTGACATTCTTGCCATTTTATCCACGCGTAATATTGCAGTATCAAACGACATACTTGTCCATTGCCATCGTTTTTGAGTGACATGTTCAGTTAAACATAGGTGATTACTGGAGGATTCAGAGGCATTTGTGTTATAAGGCGCTTGAATCCTTGTCAAGTGAATGACGTAAAATTATTTCGTACACCTATATATGCGTCAGCAACGTCTTTCATTTACCGAAGTTGTTGCTGTTTCATTTGCAATATTTTGCCTGTAGTTCTTCAGTGTGCCATGGCGGATTTTCTGCTTGGTTTGCATCAAACCGCTAACGTTTGTTGGCTTGTTATACAATACATGCTCGTTTCGGACTCTGTTTATAGCAGCAGCCGAGTTGGGTGTAGGAGTTGCACTTCCTCTGCAAGAGATTTACGGAAAGTGGATACAGTTGGCATCCACATGCCAATAAGCAATGTTTACCTGTTACGTGCAGTGCCAGAATTGCTTCACCGTGGAAAAGAGAAGGCATAACTTAAAGGAACTGGATTGTGGGTCATCACTGGTACTAGGGACTTGTTTGTGTAAGGTAACCGGAGTTTTCGCGAGTTTTAGGGTGGAACAGTCGAAATTTAGTTTCGATAAAGTTTGATTTTAAGGCGCATTGCATGATATAGAATGGGTACAGGTACGAAGTTAGTCTCTCTGTACATTGAAGTGGGGATGAAGGGGGCTGAGACGGTGTTATAATGGAATGCGATGGACGCCTATTTTGTGAGATAAATAGTTGGGGCTTGGTCTTGTTCGTATTTTTGGTTTCGAGTGAGGATCGAAGAGACTTGGTTCTACAAGTAAATGCGAAATGGGGTAGTTCCACTGCGCTAGATATCGTTAAAGAAAAAGTATTTATGTATTCTCGTCGTTCTATAGTATGAAGGGGCCGAAAGTTAAAATTGCGCGTATTCGGTTGATAACCATCGCGTGCAGTACAAAACTCTGATCCTCGAGCATGCGGCAATGCTCTGCAGGTCTCATTGCATTAGACTTTGATTAATTTATTATGCATGGCTCATGGATGTTAATGTCCCGTCTCCTAAAACCACACTTCGCTATGTTCCTTACATTGTTTTTTAATTGTGAATAATTTTATTAGGAAGCTATAGTTACGTCGTATGTGCACTATGGGCTTGTGCTTTGTCACAACCATGTTGGGTTTAAATGAGGTACACACTTTCGCCGTTTGAGACATAAAGCGCAAAACTCACACCCGTTATTAAGAAGCTATGTAGTTCTGCAGTATTATTAAGAAGCTGATTTTAGACGCTCTGCGAACATAGAAATGTTATCCTTATACTCACCTAGATTTGTTGATGAAAATAATGAAGGTAAGATATTTTCCTGATGGCGAGTGCATTTTAATACTTAAATAGAATCAGTAATGCAAATGCATAGCTGAAAGTTCATTCACGAGACTGAATTATAATTAGTACACAAATCATTAGTTACATCGAACCATATGGAAAAACCGACAAGTATACGATCACTTTTTCTCTGTTGCATTAATAATTCACTGCTGCTAGTGGAAGACGGTTATATACTTCTCGATTGTTGAAAAGTTAGATTCTTGCGGAAACAGCTGTGAGTGCGTAATATTCCTCAATGTTCATTTACAAATTATTTCCAGGGAAGACACTGCAACCAAAAAGGTACTATTAAACTGTGGGTTCACAACCGTCTAGAATTGACATCAAAATTTGGTTGGCACATTACGTCTTGTTACGTATTCGAATAAAAACATTTGTAACCAAAGCGCCATGTAAGACACGAAGCTTCCCTAAGAAATACAAAATCAGAGAAATCGTGAAATCCTGTCTCACCCATACTGCACAACTCATCCACGTATCGGATACACGACACGTTAAAGAATGAAATACCTAAATGGGACGTATTATTTCGTTTTTCTGATATTGCATAAACTAAAAGGCGAAGTATGTCATGGGTGCGGGAAGAAATCGTTCTTCCAAGTGGTAGCTGTCAATACTCTGATCAGTACCATACCACCAGCAGATACATCTGTGACTCCTCATTTTAAAATGGAAAAGTCTGGTGAGCATATATTTTAGTCAAAGGCGCCCTGCAGGAATTTTCTAGTACTCTGTGATGTAAGGTTCTTTCACGAGTCCCATTCCAAGAATAGAATTAAGTTTCATTCCTTGTCCCGCGAGTGTCGCCTCCTTGAGCAGGCTGTAAGCTATCGACCAGTGCTACTTTCGCAGTCCCTTAGTAGCGTCCGATGTTCCGTCTATGCCCTGGATCGGTACCACTGTTCAGTGGTGTTTGTGTGGAACACAGGGCATGTCGTCATCCCAGGCAATAAACTTACCGAAAGGCTGGCCAAACAGGCTACGTAGAACCGCTTATGGAGATGGGCATCTATGAACCCGACCTGCGTCCTGACTTGCGCCGCACGATTTTTCGGCTTTGGGAGACGGAATGGCATAACAGTACGCACAATGAACTGCGTGTCATTGACTCCACGAATGTGTGGAAGTCTTCCATGCGGGGCTCTCGCAGGGAATCAGTTGTCCTCTGCCGGCTGCTCATTGGCCACACTTGGCTAACCCGAGGTCACCTCTTGCGCGGTGAAGTCACGCCTCAGTGTCACTGCGGCGCCCGGTAGACAGTGGCCCAGATTCTGGTGCACTGTCCCACTTTGACTGCACAGTGACGGAGTCTTGGGTTACCGCACTTGTTGCCCCTAATTTTATCAGACAACGCCTCATTGGCTGATTTAGTTTTACGTTTTATTCGTTTGGGGGGTTTTATCATTTAAGTTTCAGCTCATGTCCTTCGTCCGTGCGTGTCCTCAACCCTATTGCTTTTAGGGTGGAGATTTTAACGTGTTGCAGAGTGACTGGCTTTTCGTTTTTATTCTCGTGGTCGGCCAGCCGCTGTAATCTGCTTTGTTTTACTCTCTTCTGTTTCTAGCGTCTGTTTGCTTGTACTCTTCGGTTTCTTTTAGTGTTTGTTGCCTTTCCTCTGTTCTCGTGGCTTCTCCTTTCTTCCGTTTTGTTTTACACGTCTCATCAGTTTTATTCTGACGCTTGTGGCATTGTTTTATTAGGAACAAGGGACCGGTAACCTCTTAGTTTGATCCCCCCCCCCCCCTTTTAAAACCAGCCAACCAGTGTCTCCTGTTTAATATTAAGCAATTACATACTTCATAAGGTTCGTCACACATTCCAATATTATCCAGATAGCTAGTGTTTCTAATTACGACTGGAGAGAAGCTTAATTATATCACACTTCATGGTATGTCAGCGTCTATTCCACATACACAGCATACGTCACATTTCATGTCACTTAATGACTGCTGTCTCAATTTAAGCAATTCAGTATTATGTAAAGTGCAATGATACCACCATAGCGCATATTCTAGTTCTTCATGTGAGCAAGTTCATAAAGGTTCGTTAGGTACAGAACTGATTAAATGTCTGATCATAGCTTAAAAACTAATTTTCAAAACAAATGTCAAAGATGTCAAATTACCTATGATTTACATAACAGATTGCTAATATTAAAGCCCGAAATAGATAGAATAATCCCATTTTTATAAAGAGTCGGTGTCACACCTATTATTACTTAAGTAGCTGTTTTGATGTTACACAGTGGATACAGGTTGTACCTTTACAGATAGGTATTGTCAAGTCTTATTCACTAAGCATGGTGATACATTTTTGTGTATATAGTTGAAAATTAATATTATACGGATCAACGATCACAAATGTTAAAATCACAGGTTTTAATAATGTTTGTCTATAACCATAAGTTAACATTCAGTCATTAATTTCTTCTAAACTTTGCTTTCATCAATAAATTCCTGAATGGAATAAAATGGGTTTTCTGTCAATGTTATCGAATACATTTTTAATTCATTTTCCGTCTCTGTTTACATAATGACATTTGGAAGATAGTTACAGCGCCGCATTCCACCAGGTATGTAATCCACTTCTCATATTGGCTGGTTCAGTGCTGAATTGCCCTTAGTTTCCATCAATTTTAATTGCATATTGTTGTACTGTATCATTTATTTCGCAGAGATAACTGTTTCGTTTGTGAGTTAAAATTCTGTGGATGCAGAAATTTATTGCTGTTAGGATGTTCAGTTCTTTGAATCTGTGTCTACAAATTGTACAACTCCTCTTCCTCGGCACTATGTGGACTTGGCCTGCATAACAAGGATCTTATTCATATTTAATGTAATCACCAAAAATTCAATCCCAAAGTATATATTAGAATAAGAGTGCATACTAAAATCTTCTCAGGGTGTCCAGGTTGACAATTTCACTTAACTTCCTAATAACCTAGCAGTTTAGATTAAGATAAACAATTTTTTGGACTTGCTGATTTCAAAACAGATGAAACTGGTTTTCTTGTAATTCCATACTAATTTGTTATTGCAGAACCATTTACCATGACAACAAAGAACCACTTTAGCATTCAAAGCATGTTCTTCTAAATTTTCGCCTTTTACCTAATACTGGCATCAGCATAAAGCATGGTTTCATCTTGGATGCTATTAGGAAGCTGATGTAGATAAATCCATAGAAATAATGGCCCAAGCCAGCTTCCTTGTGGTACATAATGTATAATTTTCTTTGTATCTGACAAGAGAATGGTCAGACGTGTCATGCCGAAACCTGTGTTGCTTTTTTTACCACTGTGAGTTAACTTTGCAAGAAGTCTGTAAGCAAAATTTTAGCTGCTGACATGACGTGGAAGTCTGTAAACCATTTTATGAAGGAAGACATAGTCGCATGGTTTCCGTGCTTATAACTGGCTCTTTTACAACCCTGACCTGTCTCGATACGTTATACCAACGTAATCTAGGTACAAGTTGGCGTTAGCTACGCGCCGCTTTCTTGCCACAGCAGTGAGAGCTAAATCCCCCAGTGAAAGCGATCGTATGATAAACATTCGTTGACAAATATGGCTCATATGTTACCTACAACATTCTTTCCATATAGCTATGAAATAGACACAAATATACGGTTTAGAACACGTGCAAATTTTATTTCTTGTAATTACCGCAAAACTGCGAAATATTGATACAATGTTCAAAACATAGGTTTTTTGTGCACCAACAACATACAAAGACGACATATGACAGCCCTGCGAATCACAGACGTTGTTAGATGTCCATAGACAAAACTGGGCTGTTCTTAGGAATGAATCAGGCCTATACCAGTATATTTCAATGAGTGCTACGCATATTTCATCAGATTCTGAAAACGTGGGGAGGCAAATTGATAATTAACTGACTACAGCTTGAGAATATTGTCACGGTGATAGACAGCAAACTGCAGCGATCTGCACACAATAATTTTGTTAGTTTGCTGTAAAATGCCTTCCACTGACGGAAAATTCTCTATCTATAGGTTGAGTTAGTTCGTCGTGCCGGGAGGAATCTGAAGTATATACCTTTTTGTCAGGGTGGGCTCGAAATACAGCTTTTAATGAATCAGACCTTTTATGACCTGACAACGAATCTAGAAGAGATTTGTTCCCGCAGAATGGAAGAAAAGCATGACGGATGAAAAGTGTGACGTTTTCATTCCCACTTATCCAGACTTCGATGCGTCTACCACAAGATGGTTTGCGTAGAACATTCTTTTGACACCTGGTCCATAACGTCCAGTTGGTTCTTGAAGACACATACAATTTAGACAGCAATGAACCATCCAGACTAATTACGGGCATTATAATGTATTAATTGGTGAGTGCAGTCGTGGAGTGCGCAATTGAGTCACTGTTTTTCCCCTTTGAATGACAGTGTTCTTTTCGCACGCATTTCTTTTTGAAAACCTGACTGATCTGCATTGTACACGTACGATTCACTAAAACAAGCAATCATACTTTTTGCATTCGTAAGAAAAGCTATCATTTCGATTTGTCACTTCATTTTCCGACTTTTTTATCGATACAAATTCTGTTATTTTTCTTGCCACCATTTTATGTTACCTTTTGAAGCGACTAACCAAACTTTGAGAAGCTGTAAATTCTTTAGCGCCTATCGCGTTAGCAAATCTCTAACGCCCAATCACGCGAAGTTTTATCGCTGACACTAAATTACTTATGTGGCATCGGTAAATAGCTCAAAAAGTCGCGCATTTATCTCCGTCGCAATTTCCAGTCGACTCTTACGTCATCCAGCAGCTTCCCTTTTCCATCTGTACAATTCACGTTCAGAACGGACAAAGCGATACTTACTTTGAACAGTACTGACACGTAGGCGTTTCTTACCACTTTCGTTCAACCAATACGTCATCGTTTTTTCTTTGTCTGATAAGGTAATTGTAGTTTCTGGTGTTACTTTCGGAGGTAATTGATGATGGTACGTGGCACTATCACTCGAAGAGTCTTCATGAGTGCAACTTTCGTCGGTGCCTTTGCCGACTGTAGATTCGCAGTCTGCAATATCGAGTGTTTCACTTCTTTCTAGACACATGTCTCCGCCATTTACATGCTCGTCTAGAAGTCGCAAAACAGTCTTCACGCTTGTTTTCTGTTGATTGCTTCATTTGGCGTCTGTAGTATATCTCCATGGCAAGCAGCAAAACATTCACAGAGTTCGCCATCACCTGTGAGGGGGTCTGAATGTTCACCGTGAAGTGGCTTGTGGAGTATAGATGAACATGTACTGAACATCTTTCACATCTCAAAAGGACGTGCATGCCACGGAAACGAATATTCGTTTCCCCTTTCCACTAAAACCGTGCACTGCTATTCGTCTTTAGTGAACGCCACGATAAGACGGTCGCACTTCCGACCATGCGCACAACGCTGGCGACTCGCCATTTCCAGGAGTGGCCAGCCGTCACTGCAAGCGCCAAGCGGGAAGCCCAGCCATGTTCGCGATTTTTTTTTTAGATGACTTCCAGTTCGTCAGCCGCTACAATTTTGCACAGTTACACAACAGTGGTAAAAAAAGCAACACAGGTTTCGGCATGACAAGCCTGGCCATTCCCTTGTGAGTAACATTTTTAATTTTATTTCAGTATTCTGATGGCTGTTTATGAAAAAGGATCTCAATAAGTGCAGTATCTGTTACCCCATAGAATTCTAATTTCTATAGATGTAATTCGTGATTAACTACATCAAATGTTTTAGACAGGTCGCAAAACGTCCCTGTTGTAGTTTCCTTCTTGTCAAAAGCATCTAGCAAGTAGTTGCTGACACCCTGTGCACAAGTAATGGACTTAATTTTTGGTAACCATATTGACTTTGGGATAATACTTCATGTATTGTGGAAAACTTTATCAACCTTTTGTACAGAATATGTTAAATGGCTTTTGCTGTAGTAGCGGTAAAATACTAAGGTTTGTAATTTTTGGATTGTCTTGAATCACCCTTTCTAAATAAAGGTATTAACCATCTAATTTTTAGGCTCTCCTGAAACACCCCCTCTGTAATTTGCTCAGCATATCTGAAATGCCATAAACATCCTTCCCCTCACTGGTTTTCAGGCTGATTATAACTCCAATTACTTCTCCTTCACTAGCAGAAAACAAGTAAATCGAATTACTTAATGGTTGTTTCTTCAGCTTTAACCCATTCAAAGCATTAGTTGCCCAGATTGTGATTGTCTCTTATGTTCTAAGATATTTATAAAGTAGTTATTGAAAGCATTTGCTATTGATTCAGGACTTCTTCTTAAGGTGTTGTTCCATGAAACTTCTTTGGGACAGTCCTTTTTATTCCGTTACTGGCCTGTTTCTTCATTTAATATTTTCCAAGCTGTCCTTGCCTTATTTTCTGAAAGGCTGATGGCTTACTCAATAGCCATTTTCTTAGCACATACTATGATATTGTTACATATTTTCTTCTACGTAGTATATAGGTTGATACTTGATCACTCTGTACCGCACTTAAATAATGTATGCTGTTCCTTGAGTCTGCTACTAGATACCTTAATTGCCTAATGACCCAGTAATTTTTGTCTTACCGGACCCACGTTAGTTTTTGTAGGGAAAAGCCTGACTGATGTGTTCATAAGTTAAAGAGATAGTTGCAAAACACTAGC
This sequence comes from Schistocerca gregaria, assembly GCF_023897955.1. Taxonomy (NCBI): domain Eukaryota; kingdom Metazoa; phylum Arthropoda; class Insecta; order Orthoptera; family Acrididae; genus Schistocerca; species Schistocerca gregaria. The sequence goes on from NC_064920.1 coordinate 103,887,637, forward strand.
ATTATCCCATTGTTATCTAGTAGTTCAGTCCAATTTTCCTTAACAGGATCGTTAGTGAAATTCTTTCCTTTGTGTAGTTTGGTACTTAATATAACATTTCCTGTGCTTTTGGTCTATGGTAATTTTGTTCTGTAGTCAGATAAATTTTCAGCAGTGTATAATTCTGACTGAGTATTTGTGACAATATCAAAGTGACACTAAGAACTCTAGTATGCATGAGTGTATTGTGTATGTTGAAACAGGTGAGTCTTAAAACGTGGATTTGTTTCGAATCGTTCAGGTAATAAACATCGAAGACCCCAGTCCTAATTTGCATTTAAATTAAATAAGCTTGTTTAATGCTATATGACAATCATTGAAGAATATTATAAATTATTTTCAGGTTGTCTATAGACCTTAATGACATCAGATCGTAGATAAGCGGGATTACAGAAGCGTCTAATTCCACTTGTCTGCTTTGAGCAATGACGTCACCAATATGGCGGATACCTTTCACGATAACGCCAATATGGCGCTTATGATGTCAATAGAAAATGTAACAAAAACAAAAGTAAATTAAAAATTAAACCCACATATATTTCTCCAAAAATATAATCAAACTAACGGGCTCAGCGTGGGAAATCGGCTGTTTTTGGGTGGAAACAAACTAAATATAAACACACACCACCATACCAAACCAAAAAAAATACAAATCGACAACACAAAATTCCCTAATTCCAGTACTCACAATATCCTCAGAAGTCGGCCATTTCCTTTCACCTACAATTTTCGGTACCACAATATAAAACTCCAAAAATCTCCGAAATTTGCATCACCACAACTATACAGACCACAAAACCGTCATCTAAACATAATTGGAATCGAACACTTCCTTGACCTACTCGCAACCTACCAACGCCCCCACTTTCTCCCCCCCCCCCCCCCAAAAAAAAAAAATTCAACGATCGATCAACAAATAAATACCAAAAATAAACAAATTTAAATCACACTGCAACTCAAATAACTATATTTCACGAGCTGCGACATCGTCGCGAAAAAAGTGACCCGTATATGTAATAAGTTTACTTTAAAACACGTCTATGGTCATCTTTTCTGATTAACAGATTACCGGTTTCGGTCTTTAATGACCATCAGATCTGCAGCAAAAATGGGAACAATATACACTCTCAAGCTGTATACAGCTGAAGACAATACATAGAGCATATTGAAAAGTAGTACTGACAAAATTAGAATTTGTGCGCTTTAAATGTGAAGAGGCATACCTGTCTCAGAAAAACAGTCCTAATGCACTGCAGCCTAATGGCATAGTCAACTGTTACATGGGCAATCAGCACCAGCATCGTCAAATACATATAAATCACATCATATGCACGAGTCATGTTTTCAGTAAAACAACTGTTTAAAAAAGGCTGCCATACAGTAGCCACAAGATGTTTGTGTAGTAAGTTGACCAGATGTCGCTAATGTCAGCACACACTAGTTTCCAATAATTAATTGAAAGAGCGAAAATAAAAGGGGAGATACAATAGTTAGTCTGTAATAAGCTTATAAAGTAAAAAAGTGTTACAGTAATAAAAAGCAATAAAAGAACGACGAAAGTAATACTGTTAAAAAGCCGTAGATAAAAAACTGGTTGTCATAGGCTCTAGTGTCAATATTCTAGGCAGTGACAAATATGAAACACCGTTGATATTGCACGGGGTAATATAAACAACATAAAACATATCGCTAAAGGGGCCACAAATGAAAGGAAATAGGGTTCTGTACATAATGCTGTCCCAAAGCCATTCTGTTTCGTGGCTGTGAGTTCTTCAAACCTTAATTTAAAAGAGCCGCCTATTTGACCTATATAATATTCGTCAGTTACTGCAGTCGATCCTGTACACTCCAGTCATCAAATTTATCATAGTTCCCTTTCAATTTGTTTTATTCGTAGTTTTACAGTGTTATTGACCTGAAAGCCACATCTGATATTAGACTTTTTAAAACATTTTTCTATTTGCTGGTACATTTTGCGGTTAAATTTCACGGGATAGTATTTATTCTCTTTGCTAGTTCTCTCTTGTATGTGCGTGCGCGCCTACTGTTTGTTAAAAGTTTCTTTAGCCTATTGTAGGGGCGCGTGACGTCGTTTGTAGAGAAGTCGTTAGCTAATGCGATCTGCTTTAAAATGCTAAGTTATTTACGTATTTCGTTTTCGTCTAAAGGTAGACGGAGCCGGTGAACCATGGAAGAGAAGAAAGCTTTTTTGTATCTGGGAGGATGGCATGAACTGCCATTGACGATTGTCTGCACAAGTGGGTTTCTTAAAAATCGAAAACTTATGTTTATTATTAACTTTATTAATAGTGATATCAAGGTAGTATATGGCGCGGCTAAATCTCACTTGTGGCAGGGACGCTCATGAGGGTGAACTGTTAGGGTGACCATGCAGCGTCCTCCCGCGACTCCCATCTACATGGGAGAACGCTGTACCCAAGAAATTCGGGTCAAAGAGAAAGTGCCCACCTCGGCTGCTCGCAAGCTATTTGCTAGTAGGAAGCCCACGCTGCTCCCTGCGGGAAAATACAGTACTGTCCTTGCCTCTCCTCGGACTACCAGGGAGGTGGCGACGCAGACATGCGATCTGACCTTCAGCACTACAGTCGTCCGTTAGGCCAGTGCTAAGATCGCCCGGTCGACGTCTCCTCTTCCTCCTGTCACTCCTCACACAAGCACCTTTACCAGCATCTTCCAAGACGAAGACCCAGAAGTCAGATGCACGGGCCTTCAAGAAGGAAACGTCTCGTGCAGAACTACTACGTACCTCGAACTCCCAGCCATCGACCAATACGTCCACTAAACGACCTTCGAAGAAGGCTCATGGAAATCAGTTCTCCTTCCCGCCACGGCGCATTCCTTCTCCTGCGCCACCGAGCAGTTGCCGCTCCGGTCCTTCATCCATTTCGCCTGGCCGCACCGCTGGTAGCCGAACATTTGGCCGTTCACCAGCAGAGAATGCTTCCCCTCCCGGCCATCTTCACAAGATGGCCGATGAACCTACAGAACAAATGGACGATGACTGTCCGCCTCCTGCTAGCGGCGGCAGTGCTCGCTTGAAGCCAGGTCCTGAGCGGCCTTCTCGATGACCCCTTCTTGCACCTTCTTCTCACGATATCACTTATTCACTGGAATATTCGCAGCATTCGCTCCAAGTGAGAGGACTTGAAATTGCTGCTCCGCTTGCACCGTCCGCTCGTCGTAGCTCTCCAGGAAACGAAGCTACGCCCATGCGATCACATTGCCTTGGCACACTAAACCTCTGTGCGTTTTGACGTACCTCCTGTAGGAGGTATTCCGGCTCATGGAGGGGTTATGTTGCTGGTCTGGGATGATATCTACTATGATCCCATCACATTGCTCACCGGCCTGCAGGCAGTTGCTGTCCGCATTACTCTCCACACTTTTACATTTTCCATTTGTACCGTTTACACTCCATCGTCGTCGGCCGTTACCAGGGCAGACATGATGCAATTGATGGCTCAGTTACCTGCACAATTTTTGTTAACTGGAGACTTCAATGCTCACCATTCTCTTCGGGGCTCTCCAGCATCCTGTCTGAGGGGCTCCCTGTTAGCAGACCTTTTCAACCAGCTCAATCTTGTTTGCCTCAGTACTGGCGCCCCTACTTGTCTTTCAGACACATCTCACACCTATTCCCATTTAGACCTCTCTGTATGTACTACCCAACTTGCACGCCGGTTTGATTGGTATGCACTTTCTGATACATATTCGAGCGACCACTTCCCGTGCGTTATCCATCTCCTGCATCATACCCCCTCTCTGTGCTCAACTAGTTGGAACATCTCCAAAGCAGACTGGGGGCTCTTCTCTTCCAGGGCGACCTTTCAGAATCAAACCTTCACAAGCTGCGATAGTCAGGTCGCACGTCACAGAAGTCATTCTCACTGCTGCTGAATATTCCATCCCTCACACTGCTTCTTCTCCACGTTGCGTACCGGTCCCCTGGTGGAACGCAGCATGTAGACGCTTTACGTGCTCGTCGACGTGCTTTAAGCACCTTTAAACGCCACCCTACAGTGGCGAATTGTATCACTTACAAACGATTACGTGCGCAGTGTCGTCGTATTATTATAGAAAGCAAGAAAGCCAGCTAGGGTTCTTTCACAAGTACCTAGAACAGTTTTACTCCTTCCTTTGTCTGGGGGTAGCCTGCGCCGGCTATCTGGCACTAAGGTCCACTCACCAGTTTCTGGCTTGACGGTCGCGAATGACGTCCTTGTGGCCCATGAGGATGTCTCAAATTCCTTCGGCCGCTTTTTCGCAGAGGTTTCGAGCTCCGCTGATTACCACCCTGCATTCCTCCCTCGAAAACAGGTAGAGGCTAGGCCACCTAACTTCGGCACCTCGAATCGTGAAAGTTACAATGCCCCATTCACCATGCGGGAACTCGAAAATGCACTTGCCCGGTCACGGTCCTCCGCTCTGGGACCTGATTCTATTCATATTCAGATGCTGAAGAACCTTTCTCCTGCGGGTAAAGGTTTCCTTCTTCGTACTTACAATCGCATCTGGATTGAGGAACATGTTCCCGCATGCTGGCGCGAGTCTATTGTTGTACCGATTCCTAAGCCAGGGAAGGACAAGCACTTGCCTTCCAGTTATCGACCCATCTCGCTTACCAGCCATGTCTGTAAGGTGATGAAGCGAATGGTTAACTCTGGTTGGTTTGGCTGCTCGAATCTCGACGCCTACTTACCAATGTACAATGTGGATTTCGTTGGCGCCGCTCTGCTGTTGACCATCTGGTTACCTTGTCGACCTTCATTATGAATAACTTCTTGCGGAAGCGCCTGACCGCGGCTGTGTTTTTTGATTTGGAGAAGGCTTCCCCCCTCTGGGTTCGGGGGTAAGAATAGGCCCACGGTATTCCTGCCTGTCGTAAGAGGTGACTAAAAGGAGTCTCAAACGTTTTGGCCTTGTGAGATGGTCCCCTAACGGGTTTGACCTCCATCCTTCTAAATTTTCCGAAGAGCGAGCCGATTGGGGAAGGGCGCCTTACAAGGAGCGATGTGTCCATCAAGCATTACCATCTCTAGCCAGGTTTGTCGTCATCGCTTAGCAGTCCCGCTCACCTACCATCTCTTGGGCGTGGATTTGTTCTTGGGTGCGGTTTCTTGCAGTCTGCTATGCTGTGTCGCTTTATGCGCCAATGACGATATTGGACTACATCACCTAAAATCCCGCACGGTAGCCAGTCCGTTGTGGTGGGGCCGCCATGTACCCTGTTGGTTGTAGCCCCCCTGACTACACAGGGATCGCTCTGCTGATGCCAGCGCCGTTAACTCCCCACGTATGCCAAGGAGTAGATGCCTATCTCCTTGGGGCATTGGGACTCCCGGCAATGGCCATCCTGCCAGGTGGTCGTTGCTGAGGCTGGGTGGCGCCCGTGGGGAGGGCCCTTGGTCGGAGTAGGTGGCATCAGGGCGGATGACCCGCAATGAAGCGTGGTACATCATCTCTTGCTGGTGGCCAGCCGCCAGCAGTCTCTAAGAGTTCCAGGGCTCAATACAACGCAACTACATATGACCCCAAATCGTTCCCCTCCCTGGCTACACCATGGGAGGAACGAAAGACTAAGGATGCCAGCGAACCATACTCGCCCCGCTACCTGGTGTGTAAGAGAGCTGATGGTGAATCCTTTACATCCATGAAGCCTCAGTTCTTCGTCGAGCACTTAGAGGACAAGTTCGGGGAGGTGGAGGGCTTGTCCAAAATGCGCTCGGGCTCGGTTTTGATCAAATCGGCGTCCTCGGCCCAGTCCCGCCGGTTACTCGATTGTAACAAGCTGGGGGATGTTCCGGTTACAATCACGCCCCATAAGAGTCTTAATATGGTCCAGGGCATAATATTCCATCGGGACCTTCTATTGCAGTCCGATGACGAGCTTCGCGCCAATTTAGAGCGGCGAGGTGTTCACTTCGTCCGGCGCGTACATCGTGGTCCAAGGGATAAGCAGGTTGCCACCGGTGCCTTCATCTTGGCCTTCGAGGGTGATACTTTACCTGAGAAAGTCAAGGTGATGGTCTATCGTTGTGACGTCAAGCCCTATATCCCTCCCCCGATGCGGTGCTTTAAGTGCTGGAAGTTCGGGCATATGTCTTCCTGCTGTACTTCCAGCCTCACATGTCGAGATTGTGGACGCCCATCACATCCCAATACTCCATGTGCTCCGCCTCCCATCTGTGTAAACTGGGGAGAGCACCACTCACCTTGCTCGCCGGACTGCAGGATCTACCAGAAAGAGCGCAAAATCATGGAGTATAAGACCCTGGACCGCCTGACATACACTGAGGCCAGGCAGAAGTTCGAACACCTCCATCCTGTTCGAATGACTGCCTCTTACGCCGCGGCTACTACTGTTATGGCCCCATTGGCTCTCCCTCAGACTGCCACCTCTCAGAGCCGGAATGCTACACCTGCCCCCTTGATGGTGGGGGGCACTTCACTCCCTGCTGCTCCTGCACTACCTGCCTCAGGAGCAGCAACCCCCCAACCATCGGGGACATCAGTCCCCACTTCTAAGCTGGGGAAGCCTCAAACTTCCCCTGCTCGAATAGCACGGAAAGGGTCCCTTGGGTCCCTTCCTTCCCAGGTTTCCGCCTCTGGGAAGGGTGACGTCAGCCAATGGAAGAAAAGCAGACCAGCGGCTGATCGCAGGGCTTCCCGCTCCTCCTCCGTCCCGGAGACTGACTCGCTGGAGCCCTCCCAGCCAATGAAACCCAAGGACCAGAGAGACAAGACGAAGAAGAAGACCTCTAAGGCCAAGGACCACGCGGTGGCATCCACCCCACTGCTCCCTACAGGCTCTGCGTCCGGGGATAAGGTGGAGATCCGGGCGTCCGCTGAGGACCTGGATCTCGCCGGACCCTCAGACGCCATGGAAGCAGATTGTACTGGTCCTCCATCGGTGGCAGCAGGTGACCCAGTGGCGTGATCTGCCTCCTCGGCCCCTTCACGCCTTTTTCGGACATGGACAAAGCAATACTCCAGTGGAACTGCAGCGCTTTTTTCCACCACCTTGCTGAGCTTCGCCAACTCATCAGCAGTCACCCTTTCCTCTGCATTGCCCTACAGGAAACTTGGTTTCCGGCAATGCGGACCCCTGCCCTACGTGGGTATCGGGGTTATTACAAGAACCGGGCAGCTTATGATAGGGTATCTGGTGGAGTCTGCGTCTACATCCTTAACTCTGTCTACAGCGATTGTGTACCTCTTCACACAACTTTAGAGGCTGTCGCTGTAAGGATGTGGACGCCTCAGCCTATTACTGTCTGCAGTTTGTATCTTCCGCCAGGTGGTGATGTCTCGCGTCATGTGTTGGCTGCATTGATAGCACAACTGCCTCCTCCTTTTGTGTTACTGGGCGACCTTAACGCCCATAACCCCCTGTGGGGTAGCGCCGCGATTACTGGCCGGGGTCGAGATGTCGAGATTCTCCTCTCGCAGCTTGACCTCTGCCTCTTAAACACGGGAGAGCCGACACATTTCAGCGTCGTCCATGGCACATTTTCGGCCATCGACCTTTCTATCTGCAGCCCCGGACTTTCACCATCCATCCACTGGAGTGTCCATGACGACTTATGTGGTAGTGACCATTTCCCCATCTTTCTGTCACTACCACAGCGTCACTCTTCTGAACGCCCCACCAGATGGGCTCTGAATAAGGCTGATTGGGGCTTGTTCTCCTCTCTCGCCACTATCGCACCTCCTTCCCCTGACACCATTGATGCGGTGGTTCAGTCGGTCACCACCGGCATCGTTTCTGCGGCGGCATCTGCGATTCCCTGTTCATCCGGGTCCCCTCGGAGGAGGACTGTGCCTTGGTGGGCGCCCGAGATCGCAGAGGCGATTAGAGATCGCCGGCGGGCTCTTCAACGCCATAAGCGGCACCCGTCCTTGGAGAACCTCATCGTTTTTAAACAGCTCCGTGCCTGTGCCCGACGCCTTATTCGCCAACGGAAGCAGGAGTGCTGGGAACGGTATGTTTCCACCATTTGCGTCCGTACCTCTGCATCGCAGGTTTGGGCTAAGATTAGGCGACTCCATGGCTATCGGCCGCCTGTCTGTCCCTGGGCTTTCGCTGAATGGAGTGGTGTGTACTGACTCCGACACGATTGCGGACCGGTTAGCAGCGCATTTTGCTCAGTGTTCCGCATCTACGAATTACCCACTGGCCTTCCGCTCCCGGAAAGAGCGGTTGGAAAGTTGGAGGCTTTCCTTTCACACGCGCCACGCGGAGTCGTACAATGCTCCTTTCAGCGACTGGGAATTCCAGAGTGCACTATCTGCTTGCCCTGATACGGCTCTTGGGCCAGACCGCATGCACAGCCAGATGCTGAAACACCTCTCTGTGAATTGCCAGCGACGCCTCCTAGATGTTTTCAACCGCATCTGGGTTGAGGGTGTGTTCCCGTCTCAGTGGCGAGAAAGCATCGTCCTCCCCGTGTTGAAACCTGGCAAGAACCCGCTGGAGGTGGACAGCTACCGCCCCATAAGCCTCACCAACGTTCTTTGCAATTTGCTAGAACGTATGGTGAGCCGGAGGTTGAGTTGGCTCCTCGAGTCTCGAGGCCTTCTGGCTCCGTCTCAGGGTGGGTTCCGCAAAGGCCGCTCTGCCGTCGATAATCTGGTCTCCCTAGAGTCTGCCGTCCGTACAGCCTTTGCACGCCGCCAACATCTGGTTGCCGTCTTCTTCGACATGCGGAAGGCGTACGATACGACTTGGCGATATCACATCCTGGCCACACTTCATGGGTGGGGTCTTAGGGGCCCGCTCCCGATCTTTATTCAGAATTTTCTGTCGTCTCGTTCCTTCCGCGTGCAAGTTGCTGCGTCCCATAGTTCCTCCCGGGTCCAGGAGAACGGGGTCCCACAGGGGTCTGTCCTCAGTGTCTCCCTGTTTTTAATTGCGATCAATGGGCTCGCTGAGGCGGTGGGATCGTCCGTCGCAGCTTCGTTGTATGCAGACGATTTCTGCCTCTACTACAGCTCCGCTGGCATTGCAGTTGCTGAGCGCCAGCTGCAGGGCGCTATCCGCAAGGCGCAGTCGTGGGCTGTAGCGCACGGCTTCCAGTTTTCGGCCGCTAAGACCTGCGTTGTGCATTTCTGCCGGCGTCGCACGGTTCACCCTGAGCCACGCCTTTACCTTGACGGTGAACCTCTTGCTGTGGTAGACGCATCGGTTCTTGGGACTGGTATTTGATGCCCGGCTGACTTGGCTGCCTCATATTAGGCAGCTTAAACAAACATGCTGGCGGCATTTAAACGCTCTCCGTTGCCTTAGCCACACCGGATGGGGTGCCGATCGGTCCACCCTTCTCCGGCTGTATCAAGCGCTGATCCAGTCCCGCCTTGATTATGGGTGTGTGGCTTATGGTTCGGCGTCGCCATCAGCCTTGCAATTGCTGGATCCCATCCATAACTGCGGGATCCGACTCGCCACAGGAGCATTTCGGACAAGCCCTGTTGACAGCTTGTGGAGGCTGGTGTTCCTCCATTGCGGATCCGGCGCGACCGACTTCTGGCCGCTTATGCTGCCCACGTTTGTAGCTTGCCAGGGCATCCCAACTACCGTCTCCTGTTCCCGCACTCGATCGTCCATCTTCCAGACAGGCGGCCCCGGTCAGGGTGTACGATCGCGGTTCGCATCCGGGCTCTACTGTGTGGGATTGAGTTTTTTCCTCTCCCGCCTGTTTTCCGGGCCAATCTCCGTCTGCCCCCTTGGTGTGTGGGCCGACCATGCATTCGGCTGGATTTGGCACAGGGTCCGAAAGACTCGGTCCCTCCTCCGGCCCTCCGCCGCCACTTTGTTGCTCTCCTTGCCGAGTTTCCCGGATCTGCCGTGACCTATACCGCCGGTTCGATGGTCTCTGGTCGCACTGGTTACGCTCTTACTCTAGAGGATCATTGTGAGCAACGGTCGCTGGCACCCGGGAACAGTGTATACACTGCCGAGTTGGTTGCCATCTATCGCGCCCTAGAGTATCTCCGCTCCCGCTCAGGTGAGTCCTTTGTCATCTGTAGTGACTCCCTGAGTGGTTTACGAGCTCTTGACCAGTGCTTTCCTCGTTCCCATCTGGTGATGGCCACCCACGAGTCGCTCCATGCTCTTGCCCGTTGCGGCCGCTCCGTGGTCTTTGTTTGGACCCCAGGTCATGTCGGCATCCCGGGCAATGAGCGGGTTGACACGCTGGCTAAACAGGCAATGAGTTCACCGGCTCTGGAACTCGGCCTTATGGAGTGTGATCTCCTGTCGCTTTTGCGCCAGAAAGTGCTTGGTGTCTGGGGTGACGAGTGGCGCACCCTGCCCACGCCCAACAAACTTCGGGCGGTGAAGGAGACGACCGGTGTGTGGCGCTCCTCCATGCGGGCCTCTCGGAAGGACTCTGTCGTCCTCTGCCGGCTGCGCGTTGGCCACACGTGGCTGACGCACGGCCATTTGTTGCGCCGGGAGGACCCACCGCTATGTCGCTGCGGGTCAGCTCTGACGGTGGTCCACATTTTGGTGGACTGCCCGCTTTTAACAGGACTCAGGCAGACGTTTGCGCTGCCTGATACCCTCCCTGCCCTTTTATGTGATGACGATGCTATGGCGGACCTCGTGTTGAGTTTTATTCGGGCAGGGGGTTTTTATCGTATGATTTGAGTGTTTGTCCTTTTATTTCCTGTATTGACTTGGGCCTTTGGCCTGTGGTTTTAAACTGTGGGTTTTAATGTCATTTGGTGGTTGGCTTTTCCTTATTTTCATGGTCGGCCAACCACCTTCACACTCGGTGCGATTTTAGTTCCGTTTGTCTGGTCTTTGTCTGCCTTTCTTGTATTGTGTCGTCCCTTCTCTCAGTTCTCCGTTTTTAACGATTGACAGTTTTTATTTCGTGTGATTTTATCGTGGAACAAGGGACCGATGACCTTAGCAGTCTGGTCCCTTCACTCCCACACCCAACCAACCAACCAACCAACCAACCTAAATGTCCTCCGTGTTCTCAGTGGTATGCTGTGGGCAGCTCTTCGAACCGTCCTTCACCTATATCGGTCGATCGTCCGCTGAAAGCTGGATTATGGGAGCTTCGTAAACTCCTCTGCACGGCCGTCCATCTTACGCCACCTAAACTCCATACAACATCGGGGTTTACGTCTTGGGATCGGAGCGTTTTATACTAGTCCCGTCGAGAGTCTTCATGCTGAAGCCGGTGAATTGCCACTCACCTACCGGCGCGATATACTGCTTTGTCGTTATGCCTGTCGGCTGTCAATGCCCGACCAACCATCGTACCGTAACTTTTTTTGAAGACTCTCGACCGTCAATACGGGTTGTATGTCTCTGCCCTGCTACCCCCTGGAGTCCGCATTCGTCGCCTCCTTCAACACCTTGATTTTTCACTCCCTGCAACCTTTAGAGTGGGCCAGAGCCACACGCCACCTTGGCTCAGGTTCGCGTTCACCTTGATCTCAGTTCGCTCACAAAGGTTACCCCCGGTTCGGTATACCACTCCCGTTTTGTCGAACTTCGTTCGAAGTTCATTAATATGACCTTCATTTATACAGATGGCTCTAAGACCAATGACGGGGTCGGGTGTTCTTTTATTGTCGGGGCACAAAGTTTCAAATACCGGCTACATGGCCATTGTTCGGTCTTCACAGCAGAGCTCTTTGCCCTCTACCAAGCTGTTATTTACGTCTGCCGCCACTGACATTCTGCTTATGTCATCTGCTCAGATTCTCTGAGCGCCATCCAGAGCCTCAGTGATCTGTATCCGGTTCAACCTTTCGTGCACCGGATCCAACGCTCTCTTCAGCAGCTGGACGACGGGTCTCCAGTTAGCTTTATGTGGGTTCCTGGCCATGTCGGTATCCCTGGGAACGAAGCTGCAGATGCCACGGCCAAGGCTGCGGTCCTCCAGCCTCGGACAGCTTCTTGTTGTGTCCCTTCACCAGATTGTAGCACGGTCATTTGTCGGCGCATTTTATCGCTGTGGCATGCCGATTGAGCTGCACTTACGGACAACAAGCTTCGGTCTTTGAAATCTCTTCCCGCGGCTTAGACGTCCCCCTCGCGCCCTTCTCGGTGGGAGATCGTTTTGGCCCGGCTTCGAATTACACTGCCGGTTCAGCCATCGCCATCTGCTGACGGCTGCGCCGGCGCCGTTCTGTCCATGTGGGCAATTGCTGACGGTCCGCCATATTTTAACGTCCTGTCTGGATTTTACTACACTGCGTCTTGATCTTGGCCTGCCATGTACTCTGCATGCCATTTTAGCGAATGACCCAAGAGCTGCTGCTCGCGTTCTTCGTTTTATCAACTTGACACACCTAAGGACATTTGATTATGCTATTGTTTTTTAATCCTATGCCTGTTAATACGTCTTTTATAGTGTTGTCCATTTTAGTTGCTGTTTTAACCTTGTGCCTCGCGGTGCATTCCCAACTTAGTCAGGGCGCTAATGACCATTGTAGTTGTGCGCCCTAAAACCACAAAAAGAACCTCCCATAAACCAACCGGAGCCTTACCCTCCCAAACTGCGACTCGTCAACACCCTCCACCCGAGGCCCACCCGATTTACACCTGTACTTAACATACTCAGAACACACTTATCTACAAAACGAAAATCAGGCAAAAACCGTCCTCTCACTCATACCAGTCTCATGTGCACAAAAACTGAGGACAAATAATACATAAACAAAATCCCTCACATGTACATCCTAGATCTCTGGAACCAGGTACCACGCATTAAGCAGCGCCATAGGTTGCTCCTACGGCACCACCACATATAGCCCTCCCTGGTCCCAGACGCCGGAACTTCCACCGACCGCATTTCCTGCCGACACACGCAGCACCTAATCGCTTCTGCCAGCTGCCCATAGAGTTGCACAAATTTTATAAGGGACAACGCATTCTCCCCCATTTCCGCACGCAAACTGGCGCTTTTTAATTTATCCGTCATATCCATACCAAACAAAACTAGTCACAAATTAAACGACTTACCACGCGACATACAGCAAACAACACTACAATAACTTAAACACAGCGGAAGCTTAATTCTTAACACTCTGAAACCAATTTCTGTAGAAGAATTTCTCTTGAACAGTCACAACCGACAGCTGAACAGTTCAAGCAGCTGTACAAAATAGACCAAATACACCACACAACACGAGAACCATAAACACACCACCAGAGGGGCAGCAGCCTTTTCAGTAGTTGCAAGGGCAACAGTCTGGATGATTGACTGATCTGGCCTTGTAGCAATAACCAAAATGGCCTTGCTGTGCTGGTACTGCGAACGGCTGAAAGCAAGGGGAAACTACAGCCGTAATTTTTCCCGAGGACATGCAGCTTTACTGTATGATAAAATGATGATGGCATCCTCTTGGGTAAAATATTCCGGAGGTAAAATAGTCCCCCATTCGGATCTCCGGGCGGGGACTACTCAGGAGGATGTCGTTATCAGGAGAAAGAAAACTGGCGTTCTACGGATCGGAGCGTGGAATGTCAGATCCCTTAATCGGGCAGGTAGGTTAGAAAATTTAAAAAGGGAAATGGATAGGTTAATGCAGATATAGTGGGAATTAGTGAAGTTCGGTGGCAGGAGGAACAAGACTTCTGGTCAGGTGACTACAGGGTTATAAACACAAAATCAAATAGGGGTAATGCAGGAGTAGGTTTAATAATGAATAGGAAAATAGGAATGCGGGAAAGCTACTACAAACAGCATAGTGAACGCACTATTGTGGCCAAGATAGATACGAAGCCCACACCTACTACAGTAGTACAAGTTTATATGCCAACTAGCTCTGCAGATGATGAAGAAATTGAAGAAATGTACGATGAAATAAAAGAAATTATTCAGATAGTGAAGGGAGACGAAAATTTAATAGTAATGGGTGACTGGAATTCGGGTGTAGGAAAAGGGAGAGAAGGAAACATAGTAGGTGAATATGGATTGGGGCTAAGAAATGAAAGAGGAAGCCGCCTAGTAGAATTTTGCACAGAGCACAACTTAATCATAGCTAACACTTGGTTTAAGAATCATGAAAGAAGGTTGTATACGTGGAAGAACCCTGGAGATACTAAAAGGTTTCAGATAGATTATATAATGGTAAGACAGAGATTTAGGAACCAGGTTTTAAGTTGTAAGACATTTCCAGGGGCAGATGTGGACTCTGACCACAATCTATTGGTTATGACCTGTACATTAAAACTGAAGAAACTGCAAAAATGTGGGAAATTAAGGAGATGGGACCTGGATAAACTGAAGGAACCAGAGGTTGTACAGAGTTTCAGAGAGAGCATAAGGGAACAATTGACAGGAATAGGGGAAAGAAATACAGTAGAAGAATGGGTAGCTCTGAGGGATGTAGTAGTGAAGGCAGCAGAGGATAAAGTAGGTACAAAGACGAGGGCTGCTAGAAATCCTTGGGTAACAGAATAAATATTGAATTTAATTGATGAAAGGAGAAAATATAAAAATGCAGTAAATGAAGCAGGCAAAAAGGAATACAAACGTCTCAAAAATGAGATCGACAGGAAGTGCAAAATGGCTAAACAGGGATGGCTAGAGGACAAATGTAAGGATGTAGAAGCTTATCTCACTGGGGTAAGATAGATACTGCCTACAGGAAAATTAAAGAGACCTTTGGAGAGAAGAGAACCACGTGTATGAATATCAAGAGCTCAGATGGCAGCCCAGTTCTAAGCAAAGAAGGGAAGGCAGAAAGGTGGAAGGAGTATATAGAAGGTTTATACAAGGGCGATGTACTTGAGGACAATATTATGGAAATAGAAGAGGATGTAGATGAAGACGAAATGGGAGATACGATACTGCGTGAAGAGTTTGACAGAGCACTGAAAGACCTGAGTCGAAACAAGGCCCCCGGAGTAGACAACATTCCATTAGAACTACTGACGGCCTTGGGAGAGCCAGTCATGACAAAACTCTACCAGCTGGTAAGCAAGATGTATGAGACAGGCGAAATACCCTCAGACATCAAGAAGAATATAATAATTCCAATCCCAAAGAAAGCAGGTGCTGACAGATGTGAAAATTACCGAACTATCAGTTTAATAAGCCACGGCTGCAAAATACTAACGCGAATTCTTTACAGACGAATGGAAAAACTGGTAGATGCAGACCTCGGGGAGGATCAGTTTGGATTCCGTCGAAATGTTGGAACACGTGAGGCAATACTGACCTTACGACTTATCTTAGAAGAAAGATTAAGAAAAGGCAAACCTACGTTTTTAGCATTTGTAGACTTAGAGAAAGCTTTTGACAATGTTGACTGGAATACTCTCTTTCCAATTCTGAAGGTGGCAGGGGTAAAATACAGGGAGCGAAAGGCTATTTACAATTTATACAGAAACCAGATGGCAGTTATACGAGTCGAGGGGCATGAAAGGGAAGCAGTGGTTGGGAAAGGAGTGAGACAGGGTTGTAGCCTCTCCCCGATGTTATTCAATCTGTATATTGAGCAAGCAGTAAAGGAAACAAAAGAAAAATTTGGAGTAGGTATTAAAATTCATGGAGAAGAAATAAAAACTTTGAGGTTCGCCGATAACATTGTAATTCTGTCAGAGACGGCAAAGGACTTGGAAGAGCAGTTGAACGGAATGGACAGTGTCTTGAAAGAAGGATATAAGATGAACATCAACAAAAGCGAAACGAGGATAATGGAATGTAGTCAAATTAAATCGGGTGATGCTGAGGGAATTAGATTAGGAAATGAGACACTTAAAGTAGTAAAGGAGTTTTGCTATTTAGGAAGTAAAATAACTGATGATGGTCGAAGTAGAGAGGATATAAAATGTAGACTGGCAATGGCAAGGAAAGCGTTTCTGAAGAAGAGAAATTTGTTAACATCGAATATAGATTTAAGTGTCAGGAAGTCGTTTCTGAAAGTATTTGTTTGGAGTGTAGCCATGTATGGAAGTGAAACATGGACGATAACTAGTTTGGACAAGAAGAGAATAGAAGCTTTCGAAATGTGGTGTTACAGAATAATACTGAAGATAAGGTGGATAGATCACGTAACTAATGAGGTATTGAATAGGATTGGGGAGAAGAGAAGTTTGTGGCACAACTTGACTAGAAGAAGGGATCGGTTGGTAGGACATGTTTTGAGGCATCAAGGGATCACAAATTTAGCATTGGAGGGCAGCGTGGAGGGTAAAAATCGTAGAGGGAGACCGAGAGATGAGTACACTAAGCAGATTCAGAAGGATGTAGGTTGCAGTAGGTACTGGGAGATGAAGCAGCTTGCACAGGATAGAGTAGCATGGAGAACTGCATCAAACCAGTCTCAGGACTGAAAACAACAACAACAACAACAACAACAACAACAACAACATTCATTCTCAATATTTTGGAAAACACTATTCGATCCGTCATTTTCCTGATTTTTCATAAGTAATACAGATGATACAATTGTACCTGACTTAGCTTGCCGATGTCGGTATACATTAATTATTGCATATTGTATTCTTACGTACCATTAAAATACTAACAGACACGTGTTTGACAGGTAAGTAATACAACTTGGAGAGAGACAATCATGAAACCATTCAACGTTACACAGAAATAAAATCTACAGTCCACAGAAATTTGTCATGGACTCTGTCGCTCTGTAGCCAGGTCCTTTGGCACGTTATGAGGTCATAGATTTTCATGTTAGTGTACAGACGTAACGTTCGGAGGTGACAATATGTAATTCCAAATAAGACATGCAAAGTTACAGAATATTTTTATTTAAATTAATAAAACGTGCATAAAATAGAATCTCTCGCTAGGAAGTTCCCTTAACTGTCAGACTGCCCTTGGGTTGCAAGACTACATCTACATTTATACTCCGCAAGCCATCGACGGTGGGTGGCGGAACGCACTTGACGTGCCACTGTCATTACCTCCCATTCCTGTTCCAGTCGCGTATGATTCGCGGGAAGAAAGACTGCCGGAAAGACTCCGTGCGCGCTCGAATATTTCTAATTTTACATTAGTGATCCCCTTGGGAGGTATAAGTACGGGAATGTGATAAATTCGATACCTCATCGAGAATCGCAACCTCTTAAAACCTGTTCAGCAAGCTACACCACGATGCGGAGCGCCTCTCTTGCAGAGTCTGCCACTTACGTTTACCCAACAGCTCCGTAACGCTATCACGCTTACCAAATAACCCTGTGACGAAACGCGACGCTCTTCTTTGGATCGACCTGGTATGGATCGCACACTGATGAGCAATACTAAAGTATAGGTCGAATAAGTGTTTTGTAAGTCACCTCCTTCGTTGAAGGACTAAATTTTCTAATGACTCTCGAATCTCAACCTGGCTCCCGCCTTACCAACCACGTTATATGACCACTCCACTTCAAATCGTTCCGTACGCATACTCCCAGATATTTTACAGCAGTAGCTGCTACCAGTGTGTGTTCCGGTTATCATATATTATTAAGGATCCTTTCTATGTATTCGCAATACATTACATTTCTCTCTGTTAAGGGTCAGTTGCCACTCCGAGCACCAAGTGCCTATCCGCTGCAGATCTTCCTGCATTTCGCTGCAGTTTCCTAATGCTGAAACTTCTGTGTACTGCAGCATCATCGTCGAAAGAGGTGTGGAACTTCACACACTATTGGGTTATTAAAATATATTGTGAAAAGCAGTGGTCCCAAAATACTCCCTGTGGCACGCCAGACGTTACTTTGCCTGTAGACGTCTCTCCATTGAGAAGAACATGCTGTATTCTGTTCGCTAAAAACTCTTCAATTCAGCCACACAGCTGGTCTGATATTCCATAGGCTCTTACTTTATCTAGCGACAGTGCGGAACTGTATCGAACGCCTTCCGGAAGTCAAGGAAAATATCATCTACCTAGGATCCTGTCTCTAATATATTCTGGATATCATGAAAAATAAAGCGGGTTGGGTCCCACACGATCGCTGTTTCCGGAATCCATATTGATTCCTACAGAGTAGATTCTGGGTTTCCAGAAATTACATGATACGCGAGCAAAAAACCTTTTGTAAAATTATAAAACAGATTGTCTGGGATACAGGCCTATAGTTCCCCTTCTTGAAAACAGGAGCTACCTGTGCTCTTTTCCAATCATTTGGAACTTCCCGTTCCTCTAGACTTGCGGTAGTGGGCTGTTAGATGGGGGGCAAGTCCTTTCGCGTACTCTGTAGAATCGAATTGGTATCCCGTCAGGACTTCCCTCTGAGTGATTTCAGTTGCTTTACGGGGAACCTTTATTCATACATCAAACCAAAGAAGGATGGTGAGCATCGCGATGCAACCAGTACGCCTCATTCAGAGGTCAGGTCGGTACCGGAAACAGCGGCAGAGTCGTTAGTCCTGCTAGCCAGGGGCAGTCACTGACAGCTAAGAGAACTTCCTAATGAGCTATTTGCTCGTACCACCAGCGCCTCAACTGGAGTCTGGCTGCTTTTTAGCGAAAATGTATCGCACGCTTCATGTAACAGGCATTGAATTAATCTAGCTAGCAACGCACGCGTGTGTTAAATTACGTGAAGTGAACGATAAGTGGGAGCTACATCCAGTTCATGTAACGAAACGTTACTAACGGAAAATTATCGTCTTGAAGACAAAGCCGTCACACAAAACGGTCCTCGTTGAAAGAACAATGTTCACAGGTAGATATTAGCCCTTACACGTCGGAAGCAAATGATTTTCAATATACATTCTTTCAAACATCTCAGTGAAGTTGATAGTTCATTCGGGAGCTAGTAGTAGTGTACGCAACACAAGATCACCCTATAGACGTGCGACTCTTAAGGGCCGCTTCAAGGTGGACGACAGCCGAGAGGAACGCAACGAGACGTAACCGTCAGGTAGCGTTACGTTAGCAGTGAACGCAAGTGCGAGGCGTCGTCACTTCCCGTGCCGCGGAGCTGAAAGGTGATAGTAAAGTAATGCAACATCAAACATGATACCAAGTGCGAACTATAGTGTCAGAATTTGAGGTCTAGCCACGATATAGATGAAGTGTGCCATAGCAAATATACAGGTTAACTATTGCAAATTCAGCCTTCTCCGTATCTATACACGACTCAAAACCAGCTGCTCTTACAATAAGAATGTCTGCAACGACAATGCTACTAGCACCGAATGAACACGGTTCTTGAGTGCTTGTGAGAACGTCTCTGGCGTAACATACTTCTGCATCCCGCCCGGAAGGCGGCGCGTGGATCTGCTCCTGTAAACTGAAGGGTAGGCAGAATGTAGGAAGTGAGAAGGAGCAGGAAAAGGTAAAACACGTCGGTACGGCAAGTAAGTGTTTTACTGCTGCATGAATATATGTAGAGGCATACATAAGTTTGTACATAGGTGCGAAGCTTTAGACCCATGATCAGTAGAGCAAAGAGTGTCCATGAAGCGAAGCTGAAGTGTCCCAGCCGTCTGCTCTTCATCAAATGGGCAGTATCTGGAGTGGAGATCGTAGATCTGGACAGAGCCTGCTAGAGGGCGCTGTCGTCGGTGTCGTAGTGCCAACCTATGAATTTGCCCCTATGCCGTGGCGTCATAGCTATCGATACCACACAAACCAAGTAGTGATGGAAAAAATACACTAAACAAATGTGAAATACAACACATCGAATGAAAATAGAGCTGACATGACTTTTCTTGACTACCAATAACAAAAATAGAATTTGTTATAGGTACCAAGTTCTTTGAAGCACTGTAGCTTTGTATTACTCTACGTTTAAGAATCCTGTTTTACTAAAATATGGGTTGCAGATTATGCTCAAATAAGTTTTGGAAAGAAGGAAAGTATATGAAAGAAACAGAGGAGCATGAGATACTGTATGGCTTCGAACCATTGGCGTTGATAGATCAGGTAACCACAGTAAACGAAAGAAGACCCAGTTAAATTATATAACAACCACCAAGCGATAAAGAGAGAGTACGAAATACGTTTGTTGGCATCCTCATCTTCGACATCTATTTTAATCAATTGTTACTCGTTTTTCCGTTTTAAGTTCAGTTCAAGCATAGTTTCCCATCAGTTTTATTTATGTAGGTATACGGTGATTGTAAAGGAATTATGGACACAAAGACTAATGTGGGCTGCAATCGCCATCTGAAATTTCTTGCCTAACTCTACAGCGCTGCCGCTGCTCCTCAGTCACCTACAGTCAGGTGGAAGAGGTTTTGTATGGCGTCATCCGACAACCACAACAGGCCAGCCTGGTCTGTTAACTAGCACGTGATGGTAGCGGGTGGGACGTTCGCCCGCGCTTATGGTGAAGCCGAACGGCAGCAGCGCCTCTAGGAGTGCCCCGGCCACTGGTACAGCGAGCGGCCAGCAGCCTAGCTGGGCATTACCTCGTCAGCCACTATGACTGGGACGCAGCTGGAGTCGCCGCACTCGCTCACCAGGTGACCCCACCTTCTGCGCATTCCCTCGTCGGGAACCATGACTGGGAAGCAGCCGCAGTCGACGCTCACGCACTATCTCATCAGGTGGCGCCACCTGCTGGCCATTCCCTCGTCGGGCACCATGACTGGGATGCAGCCGTAGTGACCGCCCAGGCACTCACTGGCCAGGTGGCCCCACCTGCGCCACCTGTTGACAAGGGACTGCACGGATTTGTCTTCGTCGCTTGGCAGGCTGACCTGCCCAAACGGGCAGTCGCCACTGCGGCACTCACTGGTCAGGTTCCCCCACGGCTTGTCCCCACAGTCCCCTCGCCATCGGTGTCGGCCCCGTGCGGGCACAACTGAAAGCGCCGCCGCTCTGGCACTTCCTCCGTCACGCACTCTCCGACCGCCTCGCAGCGTGGGTCGCACTCACTGTCCTAAATAGCCTCCTTCTTCCTCTTCTCCCTCCTTCTCCTCGCCCCCTGACGATTCGGTAGAGAATGGCCGCTTGCCCGTCCTCAGGGCCACTCTCGTGCAGATAGCCTTCCTCTCTGGCTCTTCGCACTCTGAGGACTCTGCACGCCGAATCCTCTTGGCCACCCTTCTCTCGAATCGATATCTGACGGCAGTCTTATCAGGTCGCTGGCCTACTGCGCCCTGTCGACTGAAAAACGAGACCAGTTCACCTTTAACAAACGTAAATAGCGGTTACATACCCCGAACACAACTAAAAGGCATTGCGTTAATTCCCTAACAGTGATACATACACCTTAATCTCCGTAACCGGTTATTCTTGCTGACACAGTACGCACTAAATCGGCCATGAATGTTGTTGAAATTGAGTTCAAAGGAACTAGTCATCATGGATTACAGTGATACCTTTCACCTTAACGTATGAGTTTGTCTGCAGGCATACATGTGAAGTCGTCGCACACGCGCGAATCCCAGCAACAAGTTACGACAGCTCGCTACTCCAAGAGCCAAAGCCAAATAGCGCAGCCCGGTCTTAAACTGGGGATTGACAGCGCCATTCTTCAGTGCTGCGACACTGACAATGCACAGTAAAACGTGCAACAGGGCATACTCCAGTCGACACAGCATTAATAAACGTCTGTCAAAAGATTTAAAACTCGTCACAGACCGCAGTTCCTACAAAATAAATTTTCCTCATTTATGTCGTATTGTTTAACAGCATTTTAAAAACAGATTAACCTTAAATAAAATATCGTTTGATACCAGATTTAGCAAGCAGTAGTACAAGACATAGAACGCCAGCCAAGACACACAGAATGAATCATCCACAGTAATACCTATGCTCAAGATCAAATCAGTTATTTAGTAA
This sequence comes from Schistocerca gregaria, assembly GCF_023897955.1. Lineage (NCBI taxonomy): Eukaryota > Metazoa > Arthropoda > Insecta > Orthoptera > Acrididae > Schistocerca > Schistocerca gregaria. The sequence continues at coordinate 103,909,411 of NC_064920.1, forward strand.
TTCTGAAAGAAATACATTAAGATTGGAGGAAAAAATGTAATTGCCTACAAAATGGAAGAAGCATATTGTAAGAATGGGGTCACGAAGAGGAGGCCCATTCGTAATATAAAGACGTAAAGGGAACGCATACTGGAAGACAAGCAAAATGTGGATTTCATGAGGATGGAACAGGCTTTAAGGTTACTCTACGAAGTTATGGCTAACAGGCCAGGAAGCAGCTAGCGACGTTAAATGTGTAGTGATCCAGGATCGATGCAGCGTAACACCTCATGTGGATAAAAATTGTTGTAATGAAATTCCTTGTCTTCCGTGTAATTGCACTTACACCCTGTATGTGAAGAACCAAGCAAACATCAACATTGAGATGTGCGTTTGGAATTACAAAAAAACTATTAAATGAAAATATTTCAGTACCGAGGAAAAGATATGAGGAATGCTTAGTGAGAAGTCAGAAGTTCGGTATGTCCATTTGCTACAATATACATAAAAATACACTTACGGGAATTAAATACGCTGGTAGTTCATACACACACGGAAATGTTCCTTGTAGCTGTGAAATATAAAACGAGCTTCCGCTGTACAGTCTGTACTCAGGCACTGACCCTTTATAATATGGACGAACGTCGATGAATACTGAACAAAGTAATAGGTATTGTACATGCTTCAGAAGAGAGATACAGAATCCTAATGGAAATTTCGGAGGTACCACACAAAACACACAAACATAGGATTCGTAAGATAGAATAGGGCAAAAAGTCAAGGAAATAGAAGGGAATAGACACGCAGCAACGAAATGACGTAATAAATACTGTAAAGACCAGCAAAGAAAAAGAAATTTATATTATGAGATAGCATAGATCAAAGATCGTGTGACTCGAACGGAGAACTGCAGACACCATATCACATCACTTCAAATAAGTAGAATCCGTAAATTACAAACACATGCAGTTAAGGATATCGGAACCTAGTATGGTGACATCACACGGCCACACGCATTCTATTGAAACAGTAGTCAGCGTTTCTCTTTGAATCCACAAGGACTCGAACGAGTATGGACAAACACCATACCAAAATACATACAACTGCTGAAGGAATTGAAAGCCAAAAAAGAATTCAGTAGGAAATGCTTTACCCCCGCAGTCTTATTTTAAAATCAGTGTCCGACAACTACCTGCGTCTGCACTCACAAAGACGGGGGTCGACGCTCCAGATGAGAGTTGACTCTCCATTGGCCTGCTATACTTGCTCGGCATGTCAAGCAGCGTAAGCAAAAATCTGTTACTATTACGTAGAAATAAAACAAAACTTCACCTACTTAGCCGACCTTCGGTGATGGGGAAACTATTTCCTGTGACGGCTACTGGAAATGCTTACTCTCGTAGCTGGTCGGGCCAACGCGTATTGGCCTTCGGTAAGGTTAATGGCCAAGTTTACGGATGTGCCCATAGCAGCATCGACGCGCGTTGTTGTAGGACTTCGCGGTGATCAGGAACCTGAGCTGGAGGAGCGGGGTGGTGGTGTCCTGGTGCACCAGACGGTTGTAAAGTGACGCTAGAGGGGTGGTGGCCACTCTTAGGTAATGGTTGTCGTGGGGAAAGGGTGGGGGAAGACAGGACGGTGGTACCTCCACGCCTCACGGGCAACGAATCATGTCGCCATTAGGCGGTATCGCTTAGCAGGTAAACAAATTTCGTGGTAGGGAATTAAGGTCTTTGGAATTAAAGGTCTTGCACGAGAGTGACTGCAACTGATCTTTTCCAGCATAATTTAGCCGTCGATACATATTGTCTCAAAAATATAAACTGATTTTTTTTTTGTACAGCCAAAACCTTACCCAATCACGTTGAAATCATTTTCCATAATTTACCCGTATAACGTCGTCCTGAGGTGGTCACACTCCTCTCATTCCAGCTTCTGCTCCATATACAATCTCTCTCGTTCGCAGTTTTAAATAGTCATTTTAAATGCTTTCTTTTCATTGCCATATAACTGTGGCAATAGACTGCCTCGACTTACCTTAGCTTCATTAGCTTCTCAAATTCCAAAGTGCGAACTCATTTCACATACAAATGAAATCTTACGCTTTTCCAGTGGCGTTTGCTGCAGCTGGGAAACTGTTGCATATAGTGTGTACATTTTAATAAGTTTTTCGTAACTAGCAGCTATACAATAATATATGCACGCATATAGAGCTTACAATTAAAATACATTTGCGGACATGCAAGATAGGGATCTTACATCTACATGGATACTCTGAAAATCACATTTGATTCGCAGAGGGTTCATCGAACCACCTTCACAATTGTTACTCCAATCTCGTACAGCGCGGGGGAAGAATGAACACCTAAATCTTCCCGTACGAGCTCTGATTTCCCTTATTTCATCTTTGTGATCATTCCTACCTATGTAGGTCGGCGGCAACAAAATATTTTCGCATTCTGAGAAGAAAGTTGGTGATTGGAATTTCGTGAGAAGATTCCGTCGCAACGAAGAAAGCCTTTCTTTTAATGCTGTCCAGTACAACTTCTGTATCATTTCAGTGGCATTCTCTCCCATATTTCGCGATAATACAAAACGTGCTGCCTTTATTTGAACTTCTTCGAAGCTCAGTCAGTCGTATCTCGTAAGGATCCCACACTGCGCAACAGGATTCTAAAATAGTTCGGACAGTCGCAGTGTCTGTTAAATTTTCTAAGTGTCCAGCCAATGAAACGCAGTCTTGGTTAGCCCTCCCAGCACCATTTTCTATGTGTTCGTTCCAATTTAAATTGTTCGTAATTGTAATTCCTAGGTATTTAGTTGAATGTACGGCTTTTAGATTAGACTGATTTATCGTGTAACCGAAGTTCAACGCGTTCTTTTCAGCCTTCATGTGGATGACCTCACACTTTTCGTTATTTAAGGTCAACTGCCACTTTTCGCACCATTTAGATATTTCTTCTAAATCGTTTTGCAGTTTGTTTTGATCTTCTGATGACTTTCTTTGTCGATAAACAGCGTCCTCTGCAAACAACCAAAGACGGCTGCTCAGATTGTCTCCCAAATCGTTTATATACATAAGGAACAGCAAAGGGCCTATAACAGTACTCTGGGGAACGCCAGAAATCACTTGTTTCACTCGATGACTTTCCGTCAATTACAACAAACTGTGATCTCTCTGACAGGAAAATATTAATTCTTTGAAATTCAAACTCGTTCACCTTGCTGCAGATCTGTTTTATTTCTAACACGTTTCACATTTTACATTCAGGCACTTCAGTTGCGTTAATCCGGAATAAGAGTTAGGTCTCTACATGCTACATTCAGATGAGAAAACCGTCTGCACTATCATTACTTATTCGTTTCTACGGTCGAAATTGGCGCTTTCTTATCTGGTCATTGGCTGGATGTCACAGTCACAGTTAACTTACAAAACGTACACACTTTCTCAGGACACAACCCTTTCCTTGATATAATGTTAAGACATTTAGGAGGGTGTGGTATTAGTAAGGCAGGGAGTCGATAGTAGAAAGACTGGACCATATGGCTGCCAGAGAGTGAGAAAAAGTTCTAGGTATTTGTATGAATACATTTTTGTTCAAAGGTTAACTGAAGGGGGATAATGGAAGATGACGTCACAGGCGAGTGAAATTCTAATGATCATCTTTTCGTTGTCATACTATTTTTGTCTATTAATGCAAGTAAATAGTGATTTTTCATGTGTAGAAGAGTTGAGCAGATTCTCCAGTAAAGTTGATTTTAAGTGGCGAGTAAGTTTTTGTTTTAAGTGTTCCTTAGAAACTGTGTCCAGTATTAGTTCATTGTGCAAACGAACGTCAATGAGCACGTGGTAAATTGTCCTTTATGATAAGCAGCAACTGGATTTTTTTATTCGGTGCCTGTAGGGAGTTCGCTTTGTTGAGCTGCATCTTACAATTTCGAAGCGTGAAGTACTAAAGATGATTCCTCCAGTCCGTATCCCGTGTTTCCTTAACCTTGCGGTTTCTTGTCGGTACCGCTAACGTTTTTGTAACTTGACGTTTTCGCATCTGTCTGCACACCAACCTATTCCCCCACGGTGTTTCTCTGTGGTCCTTTTCGTTGAACCCCGCATGGCTGTTCTCAATCGCTATTCTAATCTAAATTATGTCTGACGTTGTGCCTCATTATTTAATTTTAATCCGTGAATTTTAAATGCTGTATTATTGATGCGTCTGGCTGTCGGAGCGTGTCCTCTTTGCCTGCTGTGGTGTGTTCATGGTGTAGGTTTCTATTCTTCTCGTTCCTCTCCGCTCTCTGTATTGTCCTACTGCGAATATCGAAATGCGTGTGTACCTAATCAGCCCACTATCCTCAGTTTGCAAGCTATTTATTGCCCACGAGCTGTAAGATTAGATATTTTATGTTAATTCTGTTAATCCTGTATAGTGAAGCAGGCACCAGCAACTGAGTTAAATAGCATGTTAATATTCTTGCATCTCTGGAATTCATCTCTTGAATAAAATGTTCTGTTCATATTGAGTTGAATTTAAACATTAATATTGGAAACATAACACCTCTGCTGATTCCATGCGCAGGTTGAATCAGGTGGTGCATTCTTTTTTTGCCAATTTAGCCAAAGGCTGGTTAATGTGCGTAATCAATCAACCACGGATTGCAGTCCCACACACTCCCAAATACGCACTGAGTTAAGATACACATGGTTTATTAATGCTTAGTAATACAAAATAATCGCATTTTGACAGTGTGCAACAAACATTTCGAATTCTACCTCATTCCGTAAGTACCCTTCAATATTAACACCTACAAAACGCACAATGAAATAAAATCAAGCTGATCATAGGTTGTATCTGCATATTCAATATTATCAGTACTGAGCACCGTGTCAATGGTACTTCTGAAGTTGTTCACTGGTTCGGCACACGTAAAGAAAGAGAATGCATTTTCATCATAAAGAATCTGTAATGCGAAAGTAGACTCGCAAATTTATTCTCTTGACATACATTTTGTGTGTGAAAAAATACACGTCCAGAGGCTCTATACATTTTTGTACTTGCAGGTGGGTTGATTCTTGTAGCTACACCTAGCTGTGTCCAGTAGCCCTTGTTCATCCTTATGTCCACACCAGGAGTCATAAAGAAGTAGTTACTTCGTCGATAAATCTAGATTCGAAACTGAGAGTAAATAGGTCTCAATGTTGTTTCACAATCTTCCAGATCACATTTGCATCTATGAAGACATTTGGAGGGCACTCCGCTGCAGATTGACACTCTCATTCTGAAAACATTCCCCACGCTGTGGCTAAGCCATGCCTCTCCAATATCCTTCCTTTCAGGAGTGCTAGTTCTGCAAGTTTCACAGGAGAACTTCTGTAATGTTTGGAAGGTAGGAGGCGAGGTACTGGTAGAAGTGAAGCTGTGAGGACGGGGTGTGAGTCGTGATTGGGTAGTTCAGATGGTAGAGCAATAGCCCGCGAATGGCATAGGTCCCGAATTCGAGTAATATATATATATTGTATCCCAATCGTTCAATTGCTGTAGCATCATCGACAGTGTTGCCGTGTTCTATACTGCTACATGAAGTCGATACTGTTACTATTTCCTTTCATTGATAGCGTCCCATCAAAAAGGAAGCTCATAGTTTAACTGATTATGATCAAAATTCCGTACAGAACCCATTTTGATGTTTCCTGTCGTGATTAGCGCATTGAATTCAGCAACAAATGTTTGAGCTCTTAAAGTCGTATCATCTTTGTCATATTTTCCTCCTTGCACTAGTGGTTACTCTGCCTGATGTTATCCTAAACTCCTTTTTTTAAAAAATTGTAATAAATCTCACTTTATACACTCGACATTGCTGGCCACGTCCAATGTCCACTGTTGAACGTAAGTACCACAGTCTCGCTCTACCTCAATCTTCCACATCACATGCTAACACACTGAATTGCAGCGTACGATTTCTTTCGAAAACTGTATTACCTAATCTTTGCCCTGTACTCTTTTAATGTTGCTTTTAGCGTTCACTTAGAGCCTTGTTTCCAGAGGTCGTCACATGTACTGAAACCTCTGAAGTGATAATCGTCGTATACCTTGTGCTGTTCTTCAGTGTGTTGTCATCAAATAATGACACTTCAGTGTTAAAAACTTATCAGTAAAAAGCTGAAATTCACTTTTACTGCTTTCATTCTATCTTCCCGAACTCGCCGTTGCACTACCACTTGCAGCTAGTTGTCATTATCATCACTAGCATCATAATATTGTGCTGGCGCTGAAACAGTATCCGTATCTAAACGGTGACAATACTTCTGCACAGCACATACCAGGGATCATGGGATTAATTCACTCTCTACACAGATACCATCCTGACCATCAAGAGTTCCTCCTTACTTCATATCAACCATTTGTGAAACATTAGCAAGGTCGATTACCAATCGCCCTACCATTTGACTTTTCGGTACAGAAACAGCTCCACAAAATGCAACCTCTCATACACAGTGCAGGGTCTCTATAGGTATCTGCTAGCGGCAAGCAGAGGACGACTTCGGCACGCCATACTCAGCAGCCTCCAGTGGACGACTGCAGAGGTTCGCAGATGAACGAATACCAACTGTGCTGTACGACGCCTTTAAATAAACGCTCACGAGACTGAGGCTTAAATGTGTTAGAGCCCAAATGCTTACCTTACTGGAAGCTTGAATTTTATACTACTTCAATAGACTCTTTGTCATAAATTTTAACTTGATACCTCTACCCCTTCCTGAGAAAAAAATGCCTGAACAGACAGGTAACAATGTGATAGTTACAAACTAACGACTTTAGTACTTTATCTTTTATTTTCGCTGTGGAAACACGCTTTTTGTCCAATGTCACAATTCTACGAGAAGGGGAAGTACCCTATACGTATTTTCGGCATAATTAAGTGTAGGTTCGTCAGTCGGAAACGAAAGAGAGGAAAAAACTGTGTGAAGACGTCAACCAGTTTAAAGCTAACGGATCTCTTTCCAGGACAACGCGACGGCAGCGGCCTCTAGGGGAAGACGACAAAAGCTCCACGCCGACTGGCCGCGACCCATAGCAGCAGCAGCAGCACCACCACCACCATCAAGATTAGGAACTTCAAGACCAGCGAGTTAGGAATTGTGTATGCTGGAGAGATACCTTATCTGCATATCACCCTTCGCTTGCGACACTTCTTTGTTATTGCCAACACTTTGGTGTCAGACATAAGTAACATTTTTCTCAGAACTAGGAAAGCGAAGGGATTTGCCCAGAAAATAACTAAATCAGTATTACTTAAAAAAAGAAAATAATTTATTTTCTACTAGCAATAGAAACAGGTCTAGCTAACAAAACCACCGCGTTAAACCATATAGTAGTACACGTCGTGAACACATCATTATTTTCGTTTGCTAGCTGTTACAGAAACCACTAGTAGCATATGCTCCGTGGGAATGCTGCCAATGTCCTCCTCAGCAGAGCCACCAGACGCAGACACCGCCTGCCCACCCTCTACCTGACGGCTGGCCTCCTTCGTAGAGACTGCCACCCCCTGACAGGAGCCTCCTGCTGGTCACTTTGCTGCTGTCCTCCCACAGCCGGGTGCTCTACTTCGAGGAAGTCTTCATCAGGATCAGAGTTATCGGCAGTGCACCTCTGGATGGAGATCTGCCCTGGGGGAGTCTGCTGCTGCCCTGCTTCCCCCCCCCCCCCCCCCCCCCCCCCTCGGTAGGGGACTCCTGCTGGTCAGTGTGCTGCTGGTCTCCCACAGCTGGAGGCATTCGTTCAAGGAAGTCTTCGTCGGGGCCAGAACCTCTGGATGAAGTTCACGAAGGCCTCCAATTCTCGAGTCCAGTCCTTGAGCAGCTGCTCAGCCTTTGGCAGGTCTGCCACTCTCTGCAGCCAAATCCGATGGCTGTCGGCGGTGGCCCTCCTCAGCAGCTCCTGCCATCTCTCCTGCATCTCTGCACTGCGCTGGTGGAGCTGCTCTGGACTCTGCACTGCACTTGACATTTTCATCTGGAAACAGCGAGGTAGCCATGTTTTATAAAGAGTTGGGCAACTGCAGGAAAAGTTGCAGTGTTTGAAGAGGCACCTACATATAGTTGCCATATCTCCAGCGAAAGTCCCAAGTAACTCAATGACAGAGGCCTATCAAACTGAAACAGTTCAGACTAGTGTAACACACATACACATCACTGTGAAAGGGATTTTTTCATTTTCTTTTTTCAAACCTTGAAACACCAGTTAGTCAGTTTCACCAAGCTTTCCGTGTACGTGCTAACAATTAGTGCCACCACGGTTTTTATTTCATAATATTGCTTAAATGATACTTTTAATGTTCTTAACTTTCTCTTTTGGGAACATTACTTTCCTACTTGTCAGGACACTACTTTCTGTTCCAGCAGGGACTGTTACCCTTGGTCTCATTCTGGTTATTTTTAACTGCTGCTATGAGTTCAATTTCTCGCAGAATTTGAAGTATTCCAATTACTCACACGTTATTTGTTTAAGCCTGCTGTGGCTTTGTCCACCAGACATCACCGCGCCTAGAGTATCAGCAACCAAACTGACAGCTTGTAGCCGCGGGTAGCCCGCCTTGCAGGCACACCGAAGCACTACACAACCAACAGGCAATATTGATGAACAGTCAGAATAACTACCCCACAGCAAAGACACCAGCGGCCACCAGGGGCTCTACCGGCCCACATAAACCTAAGGAAGAGGTCGCTGCAGATCCCGGAACTATTTTCACACGTCAAACCACATGATAGAAAAACAGTTCCGAGGTACTCATCCGCCGAAGCTCTATAAAGGCCGGCACTCGGCAGTTCATCGACCGCCATAAGACATGGACAGATGTCACCCCAGCAGCCTGACTTGTATCTTCTCGCTGATCTCTGGATTAGGCTTGGTATATAGGGGAAATCTCTGGCGGAGACTAGTAGGAAATTATTTCAGCTGTTCTCTATATTCTTGTATGTAGATGTGATTCGAAGACGGATCACTGTTTTGTGTTGGTGTTATAATTGGAGAATTTGTTTTGGTTAATTGAACAGTCCAACGAATTGTTTTTAGACTTTGATGATTATTTTCTTCTGATTACGCAGACATATCAAAACCATCAACAAAATCACTCATTTTCTTAAAAACAAATTCACACAAATGTCAACACACACCCTGCTGATCAGCTGAACTGTGAAAACCAGCGTATATTTAAAAAATGAATCGGCAGCTATAGATCTACAGTTGGATACGCATTTACTGCAGCAAAGAAACGTAATTCTGAGTAAAAATATCTTAAACTGAAATTTAGGTCTGACTGTCTACATTTGAAAGTCTGATGTCCGTTGCAGTGTGCTTTACATCCAGACATGGCATGGTGATCGCCACGCACTTCAGGGGTTTTGCAACGGCACATGAATTTCTACAGCCATTTTTCAAAGGTTTACAGTGGGTTTTGCACCCTGAAACCTATTCTATCGTATTGGCACTGAAAAATATGTTCTAGTGTGGTCAACCCCGAATCGACAGAAAATTCAATTAGCAATTTTTGCATCTGAGCTACTCATATATACAGGGTAACCTAACATTACCGCTGGATATATTTCATAAACCAAATACTGATGAATCGATTCCGCAGACCGAACTTGAGGAGCTAGTGTAATTGGTTAATAAAAACCATAAAAATGCACGGAAGTATGTTCTTAACACAAACCTAAGTTTTTTAAATGGTTCCACGTTAGTTTGGTTAGCACATCTGAACACACAAACAAATACGTAATCAGTGCCGGTTGTTGCATGTTAATTACATCCGGAGATATTGTAACCTAAAGTAACTGCTTGAGTACCACTCCTCCGCTGTTCGATTCTATCGGAGAGCACCGAATTACGTATGGATTCAAGGGAACGGTGATGGACCTCAGGTACAGAAGTGACTGGAACAGCACATTACGTCTTCATGCTAACACCTCTTTATCGGTCTTTTTCACTGACGCACGTGTACATTGCCATGAGGGGTGAGGTACACACACACACACACACACACACACACACACACACACACACACACACACACACAACGTGGTTTCCGATTTCAGTTACGGAGTGGAATAGTGTGTCCTGACCTGTCAGGCCAATAGATGTTCAATGCGGTGGCCATCATTTGCTGCACACAATTGCAATCTCTGGCGTAATGAATGTCGTATACGCCGCAGTACATCTGGTGTAATGTCGCTGCAGGCTGCCACAGTTGTTTGATATCCTCTGGGGTTGTAGGCATATCACGGTACACATTCTCCTTTAACATACCCCACAGAAAGAAGTCCAGAGGTGTAAGATCAGGAGAATGGGCTGGCCAATTTATGCGTCCTCCACGTCCTATGAAACGCCCATCCAACATTCTGTCAAGGGTCAGCCAAGTCTTAATTGCGGAATCTGAAGGTGCTCCATCATGCTCATACCACATACGTCGATGCGTTTCAAGTGGGACATTTTCGAGCAACATTGGCAGATCATTCTGTAAGAACGCGATGTATGTTGCAGCTGTTTGGGCCCCTGCAATGAAGTGAGGACCAATGAGGTGGTCGCCAATGATTCCGCACCATACATTTTCAGTCCACGTTCGCTGTCGCTCTGCCTGTCTGAGCCAGCGAGGATTGTCCACGGACCATTAATGCATGTTCCGTGGATTCACTGCCCCATGTTCTGTGAAACCCGCTTCATCGGTAAACAGGTAGAACTGCAACGCATTCTCTGTTAATGCCCTATGACAAAATAGCACTCGATGATTAGTCATCACCATGTAATTGCTGATGTAGCGACACATGAAACGGGCGAAAGTAGTGACGATGCAGTATGCGCATGAAACTACTTTGACTCAGTCCACTGGCTCTTGCAATGTCCCGTGTACTCATGTGTGGGTTCATGGCAACAGCAGCTAACACACCAACTGCACCCACTTCTCCTGTGATGGGCCTGTTACGGACGCGTTTACGTGCTACTACCATACACACCCTGCAGGCTTCAGCTGCATTTCGTCTGCACTCGCCGTAGATGAGTATCATTTCTGCCTTTTCAGAGTTCGAATACACCACGGTCACAGTTCGTACAACACTACACTATCACAGACGTCTGGTAACAAGGTGTACTACAGATGGTCTGCGTGCGGAGACGAATGCAAAATAACAATAGCAGCAAGCGCTACATGCGGACACTGCGGCAGCTAGACCAAACCACAACAGTGCACTATAGCCACACTAGTAAATATCGTCGTCATCGTAGACATGTCCCTGCAGATGCTTCTCGCTGACTGTGGCCCGTGTTTGTTACAACACGCAACTTAACGCCGGAGGATTCAAGCGTCAACTTTACGTTACAATATCTTCGGATGTAATTAACATTTGACAGTGCAACAAACGGCACTGATTACGTATTTATGTTCAGATGTTCTAGCCAAACTAACGTGGTTACATTTTTTAAAAAAAGTTTGTGTAAAAATACTTCCGTGCATTTTGTATGGTTTGTATTACATAATTACACTAGCCCCTTTCCTCGCATTCGGTCTGTGGAATCGGTTCTTCAGTATTTGATGTGGTTTATGAAATATATCCAGCGGTAACATTAGGTGACTCACCCTGTATAGATTGCTGTTCACCATTAAGATGACACCGTGAGTGGCAGACAGGCTAAATAGAAAGAGTTACAAAATTTGCTTTTGGCCAAAGCCGTCTTTTTTATCTCATGGGTTTACTTGGAAAGTAAAATTGTACGATGCTGCCCACTGAGACAGCAAAGTCAAAAGTGTGCCTCATGTTAAATAGATAAGTCACATAGAATTCACATCTCAAAAATATACTTTCGTAAAAACCAGAATAGGTGTCACATTATACACTATGGTATTTCCTGTGATATGAAGTCTGTGCTTTATGGGCATTGTTAGTTATAGTACAAAATTTACCACTTGAGAGAAGTCTCATGGTTGGTCTCTCTTAAAAACTGTACAAATATTTTATACCATAAGTTTTCTGATAATGAAGTGGATTTTAAAACATCAGATGTTGAATGCTTACCAAATTACATTTTACTATTTGCTTAAAGTGCATGATCATTATAGTAACAGGTAATTTTGATAGATTAACAGTATTAGAAGATGCAGCACCTGGAACTGAACATAAAACAAGAATGCTAAATAGGTAGAAGAGCTAGTGCTTACCACACACAGATTGTGTGTGTCCTCCATAGGATATTACTGTGTCACATAAAGATAATATTTAATTTTATGACATGTATCAAAAAGATCTTGTGCCATTTTATTTTCTTTACGTCTGTTAACTTTATTTGTATTAGTTGTTTGTTTATAAGGGTTTAGTTTCATTTGGCATTTCCCAGATTTGGAGCATGCCAGTCTGTATGCATTTGGAGAATTGCCTTGAATTCTGAGTGAGTCAATAAAGACATTAAAAAATTCTTTACTTCTCAACTAATGGACTTAAATTTTTCATGTTTATTCAGTTACAGGTCATAAAATTTGAACAGAGTTGCCTGATATTTGCTACCACATTTTTGTTTCCAGATGCCTCCCTGTTTTACCACGTTTCCTACTATTTTCTCTTAGGTTGTGGACTTGCGATCTTGCATGCTTGGAATTAAATCATCTCACTTGTAAAATTAGGTGCTTTCCTATGAAAAAAATTCACATATTTGCCAATTTCAAAAATTTATTTTTCATTTACTCAATTATTAGCGCGCGCACGCACTAACATTACGTGTAGTGAGAAATAGTTCATCACTGGCCATATTTAAATTATAAAAATTGATGCTTGATTAGTAGATGGTATGTCATGTGGTGTAGGAGCTGGGATCCTCTTGCATTTGTGTGAATCTGCATATTCTGACACACAATTGTTTTAGGTATCACTCCCTAGGAAAACTATGTAAGTTTTCGGTGTCAACAGTACACAACCAGATACAAAGAACAAAACATCAAATTGACTTCATTTTGTACAGTTTCGCATGAAATCCAGAAAAAGTAACTTTTTAAACTAAAAACTGAGAGTAACATCAGTGAAACGAGAAACTTTTACTAAAACCAAACTTTTTGATCATAGTAAAGTGTTTGGTAAGAACTGTTAATGTGAAATTTGTCCTTGTGTTGGAACAATGTAATCATGAATAGAGCATAATCGGATGACATGTTAGCAGAGAAGGACCCAGGTTTTGCTCAGTTTCAGTGGGGTGTCATCAAATAAGTATATTATTAGCATGCCACTGGTAGGGGAATATGAAAATATATTTGTAGAATTTGCTGAAATAAGAAATGACTGATAATCCCAGCTAGGACAGCAAATGAAAAACAAATTAGTCTACCAAAAAAACTGGAATTGTGACAGGGTAGCAGATGGAAAGTCTCATAGAATATACTAAACATGAATTCAAGAAGCAAACAGCTAAACAAATTAATGAAAAAAACCTCACAAGTTATGTTCCAGAGTAATGAAGTGCCACCACAAAGATAAAGAATACAAAAGCAAGAAAGGCTGTGAGATTCCAGCCAATATCTCACTGACGAGGACTGCACCATGACAGAAGCGACCTCTATACAAAAAGAATATTAGTGTCACTCCTGCCAGCCATGTCTGGACAGTAGTAGACTGGCATTAGCAGACCCCGACAGTAGAAGATACACTAACAGAGAGGCCTAGAAAAGCAGGGATATTAACAATAGCAGTGACTTATGAGTGTGTGAATAATTGGTATGGACATTATAATTAGCAAAGAACTTTGATTGTTTCAATGTCGCCTATAGCTTGCAATATGTTCTTGTAAACCAAAGTTAAACATTGTCAATATACTTTATTGTTATAAAAAGGATAAATATGATTTGCTTGTATTTTGTTGTATAACTATCCAAGAAAGCACAATCCTTCAGGCACCCTATAAGCTATAAGTAAACAGGCCCTCACATGTTATTTCCAAATTAAGAACACAGAAAGCAATCACACACAGGTCACAGAAATGAGGGAAGAAATGAATGTACTGAATACTCTCGTTGAGATTGGACAAAGTCAGGTCAATGATTGTGTGGAAGTAGAATTGAAAATAGAGAATCAGATTTGACACAGAAAACCTTGAGAATATTGATAGGTTTGTAAATCAAGAAAACTCAAATTAGAAAGTGGACATGGCTTAGACTGGGTGATTTTTAGAAGAAAAGATTTCCACAAATGCGACACTTGATCAGAAACTTCCTGTTATCAGTGACCAAGTTATTCAAGAAGAAAAAAAAGGTAACATGTACTCTGAAAGTGCAGAATTAATGTACCAGATTTAAATAGAAAAATTAAGGAGGTGTAACTCAGAAAAGTTTTATATGTAGTTGTGGCAGCATGTAGGCCATCATTGTGATCAAAAGTTTTCCAGAAGATGGAATGTGGAAGCCAATAGACCTTCTTACATCAGTCACAATTTTTCGTTTGAAATGACTTATACATTTAATATAATATTAGTGGAACTGCTCTTAGATGGGGAAGCAAATTCATAGGCTAATAAGAATACCAGTCCAAGTACACTGAATAGTGATTTTGAGTACAGCACTTTACTAAATCATAGTTGGAAGCAGTTTGACCAGTTACCTGATCATGTTTTGCCGATAATGGAAAAAAAAAATCAGTAAACTGTCAAGTTGTGGACTCATGGACCTACTTTAGTGAATTGTTCATTAATAATTCAACCTATTTACTTATTACTCTGTGGCAAATTAAGCAGGATTATGCTGAGATACTGTAACCCAATGTTACTATTAATACAGTCCAGACATCCGTGGTAGCAGCAACTTGTTTTCTACTATAGCTCATTAAAATGAGTGGCACGTTGCATTCTAGCATGGCAGCACTAGAACAGAAATGTAATATAAATGGAAAACCGGTAATACTTTTATTAAGAGTTAAGGGGCGTGAATGGCAGGCAGTGGTTGAGAAGGGAGTGAAATGAGGTTGCAGTTTATCTCTAATGGTATTTGGTCAGTACAATGAGCAAGTAGTAAAGGTAATCAAACAAACATATAGAGTTGGGATTAAAGGTCAGGGAGAGGAAATAAAACTTTTTAAGTTCATTGATGACATTGTAATTCAGACAGACTGAAACAGGTCTGTACCTTTCTGATACCTGCTCTATAGTAGATGACAAAACAAGTGTCAAAATATTTGCCACCATTCATATTCTGACGATGTTTCTTTGAAATTTGAATACCTTAAATTCTAAAAGGGACCTATTTGCACATCGCTGTGGTATTTCACTTTTTGTACTTCCCATTCTATTTTTGGAATTCAATTATTTACATATTTGGTTTACCTCTGATAATGTTAAATAACTTATCAGATTTGTTTCTTTTGTCATTTCCTAGCAGCTTATCATACTCTTGTCAATACACAGATTACGAAAAATCTGAAACTTCCTGGCAGATTAAAACTGTGTGCCCGACCGAGACTCGAACTCGGGACCTTTGCCTTTCGCGGGCAAGTGCTCTACCATCTGAGCCACCGAAGCACGACTCGCGCCCGGTACTCACAGCTTTACTTCTGCCAGTATGTCTCCTACCTTCCAAACTTTACAGAAGCTCTCCTGCGAACCTGAAAGAGTGCTAGTTCTGCAAGGTTCGCAGGTTCGTAGGTTGGAAGGTAGGAGACGGATACTGGCAGAAGTAAAGCTGTGAGTACCGGGCGTGAGTCGTGCTTCGGTGGCTCAGATGGTAGAGCACTTGCCCGTGAAAGGCAAAGGTCCCGAGTTCGAGTCCCGTTCGGGCACACAGTTTTAATCTGCCAGGAAGTTTCATATCAGCGCACACTCCGCTGCAGAGCGAAAATCTCATTCTGGACACTAAACATCTGTTATATGTAGTATATTTAAGATTATGTAATCATTCATTCTCTACAATATTTGAGTTTCAAACAATTTCTCTGTAGAGGTCACTGCAGATCTGCTGCAATGTCATCTAACAAATCCTTTGTACTTATTAAATGTGGTAACTGCATTGATTTCAAACTAACTAGTCTTTGAGGAGTCCACATGACGAGGTGGAGGAAACTGGACCTGGTGTGCTAAGCCTGGGACTTTCTTCCATATTCAACTATGTAATATGTGCTTATTGAAACTGGACTATCATCAAATATGTTTATACCGAAAGATTTTTCAACAGCTGTTTATGATGAAATATACAAAACATCAATCTTAAAACAATATTTCATTTAAAGCAATAATTTTATCCAGTTTTATTTTTATGCAATTGAACAGAATCTTATTATTGATAGAAGTGATTTCAGGAATAGTCACCCATGATTATTCACTAACAGTTTGATGTCTTTTCGTAACACTGGGATGTGTGCCTCAGGAGAATCGCACCATGATTGTTTATTAGAGAATTAGGCAAACCAAAAACAACAAAGTGACAATCAATAAAGGCAATGCCTTTCTAGAACTTATATTCCCAGTTTGTTATACTGCACGTTACTACGCCTGTTGACACTGATAGAAATGTCCAGATACCTATTTGAGTTACATTAATAATTGTTATGTTTATTGGAATCAAGGATAAGACTGGTAGAAGAGACAACAAAGGACGAGCAGCTGAATTGAATGGACCATGTCTTGAAAACAGGATGCAAGATGAACATCACCAAAAGCCAAATCAGGATTATGGAATACAGCTGAATTACATCAGGTGATTCTGAGAGAATTAGATTAGGAAATGAGCACTAAAGGTGGTAGATACGTTTTGTTGTTTTGGCATCAAAATAATTGATGTTGGTTCAAGTAGAAAAAACATCAAATGTAGACTACCAAGGGCAAAGGAATGTTTGTGTCGAAGAGAAATTTTTTATTCTCCAGTACAGATGCTGAAGGTATTTCACTGAAGTGTCACCACATATGGAAGTGAAACATGGATATGAACAGTTTAGACAAGAAGAGACTAGAGGCTTTGAAATGTGGTGCTATCGGAAAGGTAGATCGTGTAACAAATGAGATGTTACTGAATAGAATTGGGATGGCAAATTTGCGGAACAACTTGAATAAGAGAAATACTGGCTGAGAGAACACATTCTAAGACATGAGAATCACAAATTTAGTACTGGGGAAAAAGCAGAACAATGGACGAAAACCAAGGGATGAATATGGTAAGTATGTACAGAAAAGGATGTAGGTTGCAGTAATTGTTCAGAGATGAAGAGGCTTATTCAGGGTACAGTAGCACAGAGCTACATCAAATCAACCTTCGGACTCAAGATGATGACAACAATGATATTGTCATTATAGCTAAAAGTAATTTTGCAGACAGTTGTTTGACTGCATAATTTCTCCATAAATAGCAGTTGCTGAATTGGAATATAGTCTTAAGAAGGGGACTCGTGGTACTATGATCTGTAGTGTAATGCTGCTCAGTTGTGTGGTTATGCCTATTTGGTGGCAGTTTCCCATAATGTTGTTGGGTATTGGGATCAACAGGTACACAACAAGGTATTGGTTGACTAATGTGGAAGACTGCTGTACAAACATTTATCAAGCAGAGTTAAATAGTACTAGACAGCCAACATTTCTACCCTGTTCAGAATCAGGAGTCACTTCTCTGACATAATGCAGAAATTTGGATGCCCATGTCAGTTCTTTGTCTCAAGGTTACTGAACAATAAATGGTTAATAATATCTTAGAAGCTATGAGCCCTAGAAGACTGTTCAAATACGCTATTCACTGACAAACCAGACACCTTTAACATGTTAGATAAGTTGTCAGCAGGTACAGGGAACATATAGTTTAGTGACAAAAAGCACGGCACTCATAAATGGACATTTGTGCCTGTCTATGCTAAAAGCACACGATGTGATAGCATGAGAAAACAACTGGCAACTGATAGTAGAACTTGCCTCTCCTGAAGTAGTCACTTAGGTCATCTAATGCATTATTGTCTCATACCATGAGACAGGATTTAAAAAAAAGTGATACAAGCAGTTGGTGACTCCTGGCAGGAGTCACAGTGGGCCAGCAAAAGTCTGTAATATGCTAAAGACAGTTTTGACATCAGATTTATACTTCAATTGCACCACTTCAAGCCACAACCTGGCATATGCCTTGCTGGCCTCAGGCAGCAGTATTTCTCTGCTTGATTGTCAGAGGTATTGTAAGTGTACCCACATAGGTAAGTTTCCTTCCTTACAATCGTTCCCAAGCAATGCCACAGTGTCAGTGGTGAATTGTTTCCAGACTAGGGAAACTCAACACCACTTCAGGTGTTCATGGGTTATTGTGGCCATTAAGTGTTGCTTTTGTAATGTGTTACTTGGCTATGTGTTTATAAAGGGACAGGATGTGATATACATTATGTGGCTAAACAGTTCTTTTTTCCTTCTTTACTTCCATCTTGGCAAAAATATATTGTGTAGTCATAATTATTATATTCAGATTGTTTGTAACATTCAACATAACCTCATTAGATTTAATATAACTTATCAGAATGATGCATAAGCCCAGCATATGCTAAAATTACTTGGTAAATCTCCCTACATCCCTATTAACAAAATAAGGCCATGAACAAAACTGATTATCGACCTCAGTTTTCAGCTGAAATTCCTGTCTGAAAAATCCCCTATCAAAATGTAGAAACTACATCAGACCATAGATGAACTTAAGGCCAATGGGTTATTAGGCCATAAGTTTCACCATATGTGTGTACTATTTTTCTAGTGGCTAAAGCTAATGGGATGGTGAAAACTGACCTTTAAGAGTACAGTCTAACCAAAATCAAACAAGAGAAAGGTCTGTGCCATGGTTTTAAATGTACACCATTCATTATTTGACAAGCTTTATTACCATTTAAAAACAAAAGAAATGAAATAAAATCACTAAAAACGAAGATAAACAATTAAGAGATCAGCAACAAATACATCAAACAGCAAGTATAGAAAAATTATGTCCAGTTAAATAACCCACAATCTTTAAAAATGACCAACAATTCAGATACAAGCAACAGACATAAAAACATAACATGGCCTTTTATCAAATTATAACTCTTTATAAACAAGCTCATAAAACTGTAAACCTCTAATGTCTAATTGCTACCAAATTTTATCAACATTTAAACCACATACTGCATATGTTTCAACAAAAGGCACAGCTTTTGCGACCAATAATTAGCACTAGTATGTCAAATACAGTTTTCCCATAACCTTTGACATGATTATTACAAACTTACTCTATAGGATCGATTCAACAATTATGAAATAGGTGCAATGGCTTGAATTTTAGAATATAAAAGAAGTAACATGTATAAAATGTCACAATTAGATGTTGCCCTATATATCTAGGAAAAAGTAAATCTGACACTGTAGGTAACATTAAAATTCACTGCATCGAAAAACTAATTTATTTGGCACTACAAACTATTCTTTTCCACTCTTAACGAAAAATAAAGACAGGAAGTAAGTTCAGTATCAACTCTAACCTGTGCATACTGGTTACAGTTAACATCATATGACCAGAATGTTTGGCACAGGTAAATCCCTTAAACACCAGGTTTAATCTACGCAAATTAGACACTTTTCCTCTTAAAAGATTTGACTGGTAACACCAAACACAATAAATAGGACCCAATAGAGATACGATCTGACAAAATAATAAATAACTGAAAACAATCTCTATCTAGGCGCCATGCTCTGAAATACAGTCCCCAGTAGCCAAATGAAGCATGAGGTGCCCAAAACCATTGCCATTACAGCCCCCGACATTACAAGAAACAGGTGGGTAAGGAGATGGTGAGACTGCCATGTTAAATAAACTACTGAACCAAAAGAATAAGTAATTTGACAGGAGTAGCTTCCCACACCAATTAAAAACGTTAGCCACCTTCAAAGACATATTACACTGTTAAAACAAGGGATACTAAAATAAATGGACGCTTAGGCCCTTGGAAAGAGAAAAACAGCAGTTATATGAAATAATTACTAGACTTCAATTACATAAATTAGTGAGCAGTGACCTCCACTGACCACTTAGGCCTTTAGAGTGAAGAAAATAGTAATTACATGAAACAGTTCATAGATTACAATTACATAACTTAGTGAGTCATCATCTCCTTAATGAAACTTATGAAGGGTGGTGCAGCATGTAAAAGCACAGCTGCAGAGACATTGCGGCGCAAGAGTTACATAAGGTGGCATACCACACTGCCCATGATGATGAAACAGACTAAAAGATCATCTAAGTCCATGAAATTACTGCACAATGAACACTGCCAGAGTCACACCACTCAGCAACATGGCTAAAGCTGAGTAAATGTTACAATAAACATTCACTGTGGATATCATAAGGCAGGATTGTAGAACATAAAAATAATTCCAGAAGTCCTGATAAGCATTGACTAAGAAACCTAAACAGCCAAAAATTTGCAACTCAACTCTACTCTTTATGATTTACAGAGGTACTGGGAATGACGTAGGCAGGTCAGTGGGACTCTTACATGGCCAAAACAATCACGTTCACTTGCAAAATTTTGGTCTATGCTTTCAGAGAAGCAGTGGGTTTCTCAGAGCCAAAATTAACTTTAGTCAAACAAGCAAGAATTGGGCTTAATTCTGCAGTCATGAACCAGCTACATTTTTGCAACTGGATTACCACACAGCAAATTAATTCAGGAAGACTTTACTGAGCTCAGTTAAGAAAGGAGCTAACCCCAGAAAGCTGATATACACACACTAATTTCCCAGTGCCCAAAGTCAATATGCCTCACCACAAATTCAAGCCACGTGATTCCCTTGATGACCGGTCCCAGCTCACTACTCCCCATGCAACCCTTCGCTTCCCCAACCATGACACTATCACCATCACTCTATACTGCAGCTGCAAACTGATGTGGATGAGGGAAGCAATTTGTAAATGGAAAGGGAACCAAAATGGCTGAATATTCCTCACCAAAACTACAAAAAGGTGGGGACAGGGAGCACTCTCCTCTTTCTTCAGTAGAATTAACTTATACTGCTTGTACTGGCTCACATGAGCCCACAACAATCTACCTGTGCAGAGATCTTGTGAAAGAAGATTAACAGGACATAACTTCCATACATTCTCACATGAAAGCAGCTTATCATAACCTACATCATGTTGTAAGACAATACTCAGGTTGTGCACTAAAGCCTATTCCCCAACTTCACCTTTAAATTCCTTATGACCACGATTGCAGCACCTAGCTAACTTCTGATGCATGTGCAGGAAGTTGCATTTCACAATTTTCCAATTCCACTGAATAACTTCTGGATTAACCTGCTCTGGAAGGAGATCATTAATAGACCATGAGTTAACCAAACAGGAAATCACCTGATAAGCAGATATAAGTGAGTCTGTGGAGGCCTTAAGAGACTCATACTCATGCTGGGACATATTGAAAGTGAAACAGAGCCAGGATATCAAAATATCTCACTTCCTTTGAGAACTACCATGAAAAATGACCAATGCTGCCTTCAAGTTATGACTGACTCAATTCACAGAGAAGGGTTGTGGACAGTATGAAGTGGTGGCGATATGATTAACAGAATTCTCAAAACAAAACCTTTTAAACACTTAGCAAGTGAAAGCATAAGCATTATCACTCACAAGAGACCTAGGTGTTTCAAAGATAGAAAACATCTCAGAAGGCAGCAAATGGCCAAAGGAGTACCTCACAGCTCAGAATCAACCAGCCAAAATGGCAAGTCATCAGCAACAACCAGGACCTACCTATTACCAGCATGAGTATGAGGGAGGGGCCCTTTGTAATCAATAAAATGCTTCTCCCTGAGACAGTCCTCCCTATTTGACCACAAGAGCCTCTTCTGTGAGTTACAATTGGGCTTAGCACTTTTGCAGCTTTCACACTACCCACTAGTCTTAAACATTATTATAAAGGGTAGACCAAGTAACATATTCCTTAACTTTAGCAATAATTTTATTAAATACAAAAAATGGACAAACATCACCAGATCATGAAAGTAAAGGCATATGGGACCACCAAGTTCCATGGGTAAAGAAATCTTAAGTTCTCACTCACCACATCAACTGTAAAGTAGTAGTTCTTTGTGCAAGCTATACCCAGAGACCAGTCCCTCTTGTAATAACATCTGTTTCATCTTGGAAATTTTAGGGTCAAGACCTTCCTTCACCTTCAAATTAGTAAAGAGTTCAGAAGACTCCATAAACACCCATGTTGCTCTATCAAAAGCCAACCCTCCATCCACCCTCTGTCACTGGTGTTCATGGACCTCACCTTGAAACATGCATCTGACTCCTGACTGCTGGGGCCCATGATATGCTTGACCTCAAAACAAAAAGCAAAAATTTGAATTGCACAGTGTGCTATTTGCACTGTCATCCAGGGTGTAATAGAACTAATTCAGGCCATGATTTTCCATTTCTAGAAGAAGAAACTCCCAGTGCTGAAGATAAAACTTAAATTTCTCAACGTCATAGTTGTCTGCCTATGCTTTTCATTCATAAACAGAATATTCTGTTACAGAGGGTAACAATTTCTTCGAAGCATTTGTTATGGGTGACACTCCCAATTTTGTTCTTGCAGAAGGACGGCCACTATACCACAAGAACAAGCATCCATTAGGACAAGAAAGAGGCACTCAGAATTGGCAACAGCCAAAACAATGGGATTACCAAGGGCCTCTACATGACTCAAAGGATGCCTAATGACTCTCATCCCAATGGAAAAGAACCACCTTTCTTTTGAAGGTCATTAAGGGGCCCAGTTAACTGAGTAAAATTGGGTACAAACTTATGAAAAAATTTGCCATGCCAATAAAGCCAGCCACAGCATTCTTATTACTGGGTGCAGGGATTCTATGCAAATCCCTAGTTTGATATTCGTCTATCCTAACTTCATCAGCTGAAACCAGATGTCCAAATTGATATATGCTGATACACTAATGTAATTTGGGATTGTCTGATAGTCAACCCTGCTTCAGTAAGATCCTCAAGTACCACCTGCAGGTGTTTTAAATGTTCAACAAAGGTGGTACTATAAACTGTGACATCATGAAGATAGTTATATACACATTTAAAATTCAAGTCAACCAAGACATAACGTGAAAGATGGGAGAAAACAGCCACACCAGTGGACGAGTCAAAAGGAACCCTGCTGAACTCATGTAAGTTCCAGTCTCAACAGAAGGTGATAATATGTTTATATAAATCAGACAAGGGTACAGATTTTAAGACTATCTTGTTGTTAATTAATCTTTAGTCAACCACTGGGTGGGGCTCCCACAATTGGCTTTATTACTGAAAATATGGGTCATGCATGGGTAATGCAATGTACGGGGTCTGATCACTACATCATGTAACATGCAACAAATCAACGAATGTAAGTTATTCATTTTTCAAGGGGCACCCTAAGTGGACCTTTCCAATCTGGTGCCTTGTTAGTAAGTTTTTTGTTTGCCAGTTAAGACTTGTGAAAATGACTAAGAAGCTGCAACAGTTCATTGGTCTTGTCTGGGCTCAAATGACTCAATTAAAATTCTCCAGAGGTGCATAACAGATACAGGCTAAACCTCTCAACAAGCTGAAACTTGAAGTAACCAACTCCATCCCAGTAACTCATTACCACCTCAGTATTCTGGATAGAATTGCACCCAAAAGTTAATTTAACACACACGTTCTTGACCAGCAGTAAAGTAATTGTTCTGAATTTTGCAATCCAGTTGGGATGACAACATAACAATGCGTCATATTCAGGAGACATGGAACATTATTTCAGTTGTAGACTTTTAAGTGTCAACTTAGTGGCCGGTTTGAGAGTTGTTCTGTGAGGTTCCTTACATTCATCTCATTAAATACTGGTACTTGGTAACAGTATTTCCAAGCAATCTTTAAAAAAATCTTTCGAAGCACATTGTATTCAGTTATTCACAGTCAACATCACAAAAAATAGAAGGCATGCAAATAATGTAATGAACCAAATAACATGATCAGGTAGTATTTTGTATGTGAAAACTTATTTACAGCATCAAAATTGTATATATTGTTTCTTAAGTTCACTTTGTTAAGTTTCACTTTGAGGACCATTAATTCAGTATTGGTATATTTTGTTGAAATCTCAAATGTTTTCTCCATTGTTCTCAATTCTACTTCTTTTAAAGTGCGTTAAGGCTGTATTCAGTGTTAATGACCTCACTGAAGGCCATGATGTTGGAGCAATATGTTATGCAGGGCAGCAGAATGTCAAACAATACAGTTGTCCATTACACATTCATCCATCATACACCCATACAAGCATTGAGAAACCAATAGTGTATTTATTCATCTCAATCAATACACTAGTTTAGAGCAACCAATAGCTGCAGTCGGCACATGGCTGTACAACCTTACCTAGGCAGTAGTGTTGACAGCAGCAAAACCAGGCTGCCACAGTCACTCCACTCAGCAATACATGGTGGTGTCACCTTGTGTTAGAACTGTGTCCCCAGTGGTACCAAGTCAGATGATGGTGCAGCACAGCCAGCTTAGCACTTGCACGAATTAGCAGTGAATAAAAGAGTGATTTTGTGACATGGAACCTGGAACCCTGACATAGGATGCAGAGATAGCAGCCTGTAGCAGCAAATCTGCAATATCAAAGTCAATGCACACAGATATGTCGTACCTCAGAAATGAGTTAGTTGAAAGTGCTGCAGGGCAGTCATCATGAAGTTAGTTTGTCAGCCAACAACTCGTCTCTGGCTAGAAGACACCAATTCAGATCACAGCAGCACTAAGCACAGCACACAGGCTCACAACTAGCAAAGACAGCATCTTGTTGCAATGGACTCTAAAATCCACATGAGATTCACAGCTGTTGAATACCTCTTATAAATGGCTGCAGCTGATGGCAGATACTGCAATACTGGAGCAGACAGTAATTAACTTTGCTTGACCGAAGCCTGTGGTGATAGACCATCAGTTCTAATTGCATAAACCCCAGGAGAGGCACAATGCCAGGATCTGACCTGGTGTAATCTGACTCACCAATGGTGTATTATAGCTCTCATATTTGATTGCATCAGCAGTGTTCTGACCTGGGGGCAGTAAGGGGGTTGGCTTTTGGTAACAAATCTCAATTTAGTGCCAATCATAGGCTTTCATCATGGTAGTTCAATCCATCTACAGCTTCTTAAACCAGAACACAGAGCAACCTTTTGTTTTCTGAATTGCAGGTTTAAAAGGCTGTAGTGCAACACTATTTCAGATTTTTTATTTCTAGTTTACCATAACATTTTTGTCCATTATAATTATCCGGGCTGTTATGCCGTGGTCGTTTGATGAATTTTGTCTAATTCCCAACGTTTAGTCTCCGACTTCAAGGGGGTCCGTAGGTCGATAGCAGGTCCAACACACCCACTGGCTCGCTACTGACTGCCGCTAAATTCCGTCTCCGCGAGCTCCCGCGCCGCGGTGTGACGTCACGTGTTTTGAAAACGTCAGTGCAATTGGCCGCTGTCCGTCGCCGTCGATCGCCGTTGCCATCGCCCAATAGTGGACGGGTGGTACACATCTTCTGTAACACCGGCATCCATATACCGTTTAATTTCACGCCCTCCTCCTTTCGGTTGAAATTATTTGGGTGTTTAGCGATTTCGATTGCCTCCCAGTAGAGCCTTTCGTAGTATCAGCTTGTGGCCGCTAGTACTTGCGTCTCCTCGAAACGAATATTGTGGTTCCCTGGCTGGAAAGCATGCTCCGCAACAGCTGATCGTTCCGTTTCTCCTCTTCTACAGTTTCCCTTGTGCTCTTCCAAACGTTTAGAAACCATTCTTTTAGTTGTACCCACATAAACATCACCACAGCTGCATGGGATCCTATACACGCCAGCTTTTTCCAAAGGTTTGCGAGCGTCCCTGGCAGGCTTAAGATATTCCTGTGTCTTCCTGGTGGGCTTGTAAATTACGGTAATATTCCGCTTCGTCAAGATCCTCCCTATTCTTTCCGTTACATTTTTAATAAACGGCAGGAATACCTTAGATTTTGCAGTAGCCTGTACGTCACTATGGTTTGTGCGTGGCTGCCTTAACGCATGTTTTATTTCGGCGGACGAATATCCGTTCTTCATTAATGCATTGTGGAGATGTTCCATCTCAGCGTCGAGCAACTCAGGTTCACAAATATTTTTAGTTGTTGGACCTTCTATTGACCTACGGACCCCCTTGAAGATATCTCCCGCAGTCGGAGACGAAACGTTGGGAATTGAGACAAAATTCATCAACCGACCACGGCATAACAGCCCGGATAATTATAATGGACATGATATTTCCGGCCGTGAAAGTCTACATTATGGTAACATAACACTTTTGCCATATAAGAATAAAAATATTATGAATGAAAAACATGAAGTGCTGGTGTAATGTTCTACAGTATTGTAGAATACTAGACAAATATTGGGTCTGTTTTGATTTATAATGTATAAAATATTCTACCAAGAATCAATGGAGCTGTCAGAAAATTTTAATATAAATAACATTAATGGATATACTAGATTTCATCATATGAACAAAAAATTTCAAATTCTGCAGAGAAAAACACCATAAAATTGTGGAAAACATAAAAAAGTTATGAAATATATTTTTCAGATGTTGACACCCTTCAGGTATCAAAATAACATGTTCAAAAAGTGTTGAATAGTTAATCATAATTTGTTTGAGATACAATAAGATTCTCTCCTCCTCCTCCTCCTCCTCCTCCTCCTCTCCCCCCCCCTCCCCCCCATGAACCATGAACCTTGTCGCTGGTGGGGAGGCTTGCGTGCCTCAGCGATAGCCGTACCGTAGGTGCAACCACAACGGAGGGGTATCTCTTGAGAGGCAAGACAAACGCGTGGTTCTGGAAGAGGGCAGCAGCCTTTTCAGTAGTTGCGCAGGCAACAGTCTGGATGATTGACTGATCTGGCCTTGTAACACTAACCAAAACGGCCTTGCTGTGCTGGTACTGCTACTAAACTATATGTTTACATTTCCTCTGAACCAATCCATAAAATTCCGTCTGTTGTCAGTTGCTTGAAGTTCATTCTCTGTCGCAAATAACCATCATGGAATGTCGTAACTAATTAATGCGTCGTGACTAACTGAACTTTGCACCATGCCGAAGCTCTGATCCAGATTCTGCAGCCCACCGCCATCAAAGAGCGCAGCAACAACATTTGCATTTGCATGAGTTGAAACGGAAAAGAATGGCAAGTATGGCTACGACAGGGATGCGAATGTGGAAAAATGGACACTTTTTTCTTTTTTTTTTGTAGCATAGTCCAAAGCTAACGTCACACAGGACGTTGCCAATATGTGGCAACCCAAATACCACACACACACACACACACACACACACACACACACACACACACACACACACAAAACACACACCCGATGCAGGACTCTAACCGCCGACAGCTGGAGCCGCGCGAACCATGGCAAGGTGCGTCGGACCACACGTCTAAACTTTGCGGCTTCCGACAAACCGTTAAAAACAATTGGACGACTAATTTTCAAAATTAAATTACTGATTCATTAAACATACACGAAAGCGAAAATTGATCTTATGCGTCCGCAGAAAGTTGCAATCGATTCGATGTCCTTTTTTTGGCTAAAATAAGATGCTATTTGCTGGCTTACCAGAGTCTGCTGTCTCTTCCCCGTGCTCTTACGGCGTTTCACGTTTTTTTAAAGACTTTGCTAAATGCAGACACGAAGAGTCGTCTTGCTCGCCATTCGACTCGTCTGAAACCGTTGCTAAGCTACGGCGTAGGCCGTGGATTATAGCCCTCTATTGTTGACAACTGCGGTAAGTCGTAATTGGGGGTGTGTGCTGGTACTGAGAACGGTTGAAAGCAAGGGGAAACTACTGCCGTAATTTTTCCCGACTGCATGCTCGGGAAAAAAATGCTGAGGAGAAAATATAAAAATGCAGTAAATGAAGCAGGCAAAAAGGAATACAAACGTCTCAAAAATGAGATTGACAGGAAGTGCGAAATGGCTAAGCAGGGATGGCTAGAGGATAAATGTAAGGATGTAGAGGCTTATCTCACTACGGGTAAGATAGGTACTGCCTACAGGAAAATTGAAGAGACCTTTGGAGAGAAGAGAGCCACTTGTATGAATATCAAGAGCTCAGATGGAAACCCAGTTCTAACCAAAGAAGGGAAGGCAGAAAAGTGGAAGGAGTATATAGGTTTATACAAGGGCGATGTACTTGAGGACAATATTATGGAAATGGAAGAGGATGTAGATGAAGACGAAATGGGAGGTAAGATACTGCGTGAAGAGTTTGACAGAGCACTGAAAGACCTGAGTCAAAACAAGGCCCCCAGAGTAGACAACATTCCATTAGAACTACTGACGGCCTTGGGAGAGCCACTCATGACAAAACTCTACCATCTGGTGAGCAAGATGTATGAGACAGGCGAAATTCCCTCAGACTTCAAGAAGAATATAATAATTACAATCCCAAAGAAAGCAGGTGTTGACAGATGTGAAAATTACCGAACTATCAGTTTAATAAGTCACAGCTGCAAAATACTAACGCAAATATTTTACAGACGGATCGAAAATCTGGTAGAAGCCGACCTCGGGGAAGATCAGTTTGGATTCCGTAGAAATGTTGGAACACGTGAGGCAATACTGATCCTACGGCTTATCTTAGAAGCTAGATTAAGGAAAGGCAAATCTACGTTTCTAGCATTTGTAGACTTAGAGAAAGCTTTTGACAATGTTGACTGGAATACTCTCTTTCAAATTCTGAAGGTGGCAGGGGTAAAATATCGGGAGCGAAAGCTATTTACAATTTGTATAGAAACCAGATGGCAGTAATAAGAGTTGAGGGGCATGAAAGGGAAGCAGTGGTTGGGAAGGGAGTGAGACAGGGTTGTAGCCTCTCTCCAATGTTATTCAATCTGTATATTGAGCAAGCAGTAAAGGAAACAAAAGAAAAATTCGGAGTAGGTGTTAAAATCCATGGAGAAGAAATAAAAACTTTGAGGTTCGCCGATGACATTGTAATACCGTCAGAGACAGGAAAGGACTTGGAAGAGCAGTTCAATGGAATGGATAGTGTCTTGAAAGGAGGATATAAGATGAACATCAACAAAAGCAAAACGTGGATAATGGAATGTAGTCGAAATAAGTCGGGTGATATTGAGGGTATTACATTAGGAAATGATACACTTGTAGTAGTAAAGGAGTTTTGCGATTTGGGGAGCAAAGTAACTGATGATGGTCGAAGTAGAGAGGATATAAAATGTATACTTTCAATGGCAAGGAAAGCATTTCTGAAGAAGAGAAATTTGTTAACATCGAGTATAGATTTAAGTGTCAGGAAGTCATTTCTGAAAGTATTTGTATGGAGTGTAACCATGTATGGAAGTTAAACATGGACGGTAAATAGTTTGGACAAGAAGAGAATAGAAGTTTTGGAAATGTGGTGCTACAGAAGAATGCTGAGGATTAGATGGTAACTAATGAAGAGTTGTTGAATAGGATTGGGGAGAAGAGAAGTTTGTGGCACAACTTGACCAGAAGAAGGGATCGGTTGGTAGGATATGTTCTAAGGCATCAAGGGATCACCAATTTAGTATTGGAGGGCAGCGTGGAGGATAAAAATCGTAGGAGACCAAGAGATGAGTACACCAAGCAGATTCAGAAGGTTGTAGGGTGCAGTAGGTACTGGGAGGTGAAGCAGCTTAAACAGGATAGAGTAGCATGGAGAGCTGCATCAAACTGTCTCAGGGCTGAAGACCACAACAACTCTAAAAGGGTATGAGGACAGATTTCATTGTATGGCTAAACAAACTATACAGTGGTAGTAGCAGGGACGTAAATTGGCTGCAGAATATGGGGCAATCCCGGCGAAAATGTGCGCCCCAAGGAAAGGGATAAGCAAACATTAAAACAAGAAGAAAAACTGGATAAAAACTGTGAAATCGATCAGTGAAGACGATTCTTCAACTAGGTTAAAGTACTGCTATCACTTGTTTTTAATTTATTATACACATCTAGTTTACAAGAGCACTTGAGTAATATCCAGCGTAATCAAAAGTAACATCACAGGAATCTGCTTAATTTTTATCCAGGAACTCACCGACAAAAAGAAGTGGTGAGCCACAAAAATCGTCAGCTTGGACTATAAAGTACGTAGATTACTGCTAAGATTTCTTTAAATTCCTGTGATTGGTTATTGAAAATGGAAAATACTGCACGCTGTTCTGCACAAGAATCAAGGAAGCCCGACAGAAGTGCTGATTGCATTTCTCCCTAATATTGAGTGAAGGCTACTGATTCTCTTACAACAAGTGAAGTATAATATGTATAGAATGGCAAGTCTCAGAATTCCCAGGCCCTTGAGAGGGGATCGACAAGAGTTTCGCGAACTTACGCCACACCTTGCCCGAACTACTGTTTCTTGAGCCGAAATACTCTTTGACAATGGGAAGAGATACACCAGAATAACGTATGTCATAAGCAGATGAAAATAAGCAAACTGGACTAATTAGACTACCACTTATTTCACATTCTGTTCCGATGGTAAACACAGCAGCACGAAGCTATTGAACAAAACATTGAACGTGAGCTTTCTGTGACAGTTTGCCATGTATCTGAACGCTAAACATTTTGACAGCTCAGACTCACTGATCATATGTCCATTATCTGGTATCAAAATGTCAGTTTTAGTTCAATTATGTGTTAGAAATTATAAAAACTGAGTGTTAGCATAAGTTTATTTCCTACAAGACATTAACTTATGCCTTCAAATCCACAATTTGATAACTGTATATGTTGCACTCAGTGTCTTTTCCAGTCAAGCTAGCGTCATCAGCAAACAGAAGTTCCTTAGAATCTCCTTTAATATGTCCATATGCATCTACATCAGTACAATGCAACACATGTGATGGCATGTGACGGAGGATATTTATCGTACGAGTGTCGGTATGCTGTCGTATGAGCTCTAATTTCTAGTATATTCTTGTCATGGTCATTTCACAAGATGTATACGGGAGGAAATAATATGTTGTCCGACTCTTCCCAGATCTCTCGAAATTTCAACAGCAAACTTCTCTATGATGCACAACACCTCTTCTGTAGTGTCTGCCAGTGAAGTTTGTTGAGCATCTGTGTAACGCCCTCGGGCCGACTAAACGATCCTGTGAAGAAAGTTGCCGCTCTTCATTGGACCTTCTCCATATCATAAGCGTCTCAGGCAGATGAACGATACCCAACAATCGGTCGAATAAGCGCCTTGTACGCCACTTCCGTCGTGGATGCTGCAGCAGTACCCTGAAGCGGAAATCTTTTCATCGCCGCTTATGTTTAATTACTTTGATAGTTGGGCTATACTGTTCTACAGTATAGTGTTCACTTGTAGTGGGCATTGGTGTAGTATTACACAGTTAAAGATTATTTTCTTATCAAATGAAAATATTTGGTTCCTGAGACATTATCAAGTCTCAAACATCTATGATGTACACATGGAGAAAAGTGATACCAGGGCCGTGATTCGAACACGGTATTCTGCTCTCTACGCAGATAGACTACCCACTACGTAGCCCTGGCACTGTGCTAAGTGGCGTAGTGGTTACCGCATCTGCCTGTTTAGCAGGAGAGCCTGCTTTCAATCTCAGGCTTCGTACATAGTTTGATTTTTCGCTTCAGCGTGTATGTGTACACTAATTTTTTTAAATTTGGTTGTCCGATTTTGGTCCGCCCTCTGCTACTGCGCGCTTTGCCTGTTCCACTTTGCGGAGATACTTTTCGGTCGCCACTGCTCTATGCAGCAAGGCAGAATCATGGTGTCAATAGTGTTCATCCTTCGCTAGTTGTTCGGAGATTCACTGTTTTGTACATCAAGAAGCACTTTGCGCGAAGAAATTAGTAGTACGAATACTAAAATACCTTAAGCCTGACGCATTATTCCACTTTCAGTTGCAACAGTTTTCGGCTGAACTGTGTGAAGAGTATGAGGACTTTGACTGCAAAATAGTCTACATTTGTTAAATCAAGGGGCACGTAGGCAAGATTTGTTTATTTAAAACTCTTACCTGTAGAATTTATGAAGAAAAAAGTAGTGGCGAATGAAAATTAGAATATCTCTAATGGATTGCCGTCCTCGCATTTTAAGTGGACTTGACTGCCCCGTGCCATATCAAGATGTTGGAAAGTGAGAAACAACTTCTTTCTGATTAGATAGGGATGCATTATAAAAGAAACTCGCATTGTAAAACCGACACTCAGATAAGCACAGTTCAGTTCCCTAGGCTCACTAACGTTAAGAAAACGCTTAGGTTGAAGCGTTACAACGATAGCTTTCTGAACGTTTTGAGGACACTGCCAGTCTTACATATCTAGTTTCGACCCTGTCAGCCATTTCCGTTGAAAGCGTACCTGAGAATGGCCAGATGTTACTGGCAGTCCCACGAGGTAATACCTATATGAAAGAAAATTTCCTTTAGTGTTGAAACTGTCCAGGACGTCTACATTGCTTTTCTGTTTTGCTGAAATAGAGTTTCCATGTACGTCTTCATCACGCCAGAAATAATTAAATAACATTGAAAACGATTATTTTTGTTTTTTTATATCTATGTTGCTGAGAAATTTGAAATATGAAACTATTTCGTACGCAGTGCGACTGTATTGCCATTTAAAAGGGGCGCGTTCGCAGTTTCCTCTCCTTGCCTATCTTCGCGCTCAGACAGCGTGGTGTGGCGGTGCGTGAAGCGTGCCAGCCATGGTGAGCGCTACGGCACACATGGTAAGCTTCGTGGGCAGAATTCTTGGTCGCCACTAGTTTATAATTTAAAAGCTTTTCAGTTCATAAGTGTATCGGATGTAGGTTTGTTCCTCACAAGAAATCCGGGTTCTTCCTCACAAGAAATCCGGGTTTAACATTATTACTGAATTTTGATTAATGGATTGAACTGACAAACCTCTTCCACTTTCCTTTCAAATGCTGTCGCTTGACGTCACATAATGCCTGTCATAATTATGTCTTTCTCAGTTGTATTTAGTGATTTCTCACGTTGCTCGTTTTAAATGATCCTTACAGAATGTCTAAACCTTGGTGCACACAGTGCTCAGTCCTGTGGGTTGTCTTAACTGAGAGGATAACAAGTACATTATATTCAGGGGTGACGTCAGAGATTTTCTAACTTAGAATACCCACACACAAGGGTGGTCCAATGATAGCGACTGGGCCAAATATCTCACGAAATGAGCGTCAAACGAAAAAACTACAAAGAACGGAACTTGTCTAGCTTGAATGGGGAAACCAGATGGCACCATGGTCGCACCTCTAGATGGCGCTGCCATAGGTAAAACGGATATCAACTGCGTTTTTTTAAAAAATAGGAAATCCCATTTTCATTACATATTCGTGTAGTACGTAAAGAAATATGAATGTTTCAGTTGGACCACTTTTTTCGCTTTGTGATAGATTGCGCTGTAATAGTCACAAATTTATGGCTCACAATTTTAGACGAACAGTTGGTAACAGGTAAGTTTTTTTAAATTAAAATACAGAACTTAGGTACGTTTGAACATTTTATTTCGGTTTTTCCAATGTAATACATGTACCTTTGTGAATTTATCATTTCTGAGAACGCATGCTGTTACAGCGCCAGGTGGCTTACGGAGTATGGATGTAGATGTAGATTACCTGTAAATACCACATTAATGCCATAAATTCTCAAAATGATGTCCGTCAACCTCGATGCATTTGGCAATACGTGTAACGACATTCCTCTGAGCAGCGAGTAGTTCGCCTTCCGTAATGTTCGCACGTGCATTGACAATGCGCTGACGCATGTTGTCAGACGTTGTCGGTGGATCACGATAGCAAACATCCTTCAATTTTCCCCACAGAAAGAAATCCGGGAACGTCAGATCCGATGAACGTGCGGGCCATGACGACGAAACCACCTGTCATGAAATATGCTACTCAATACCGCTTCAACCGCACGCGAGTTTTCTGCCGGACATCCGTCATGTTGGAAATACATCGCCATTCTGTCATGCAGTGAACCATCTCGTAATTACATCGGTAGAACATTACGTAGGAAATCAGCATACATGCCACCATTTAGATTGCCATCGAAAAATGGAGGGGGAGGGGCAATTATCGTTCCTCCTATAATGCCGCACCATACACTAACCCTCCAAGGTCACTGATGTTCCACTTCTCACGTCCATCGTGGATTTACTGTTGCCCAAGAGTGCATATTATGCCGGTTTACGTTACCGCTGTTGCTGAATGACGTTCCATCGCTAAATAGAACGCGTGCAAAAAATCTGTCATCGTCCCGTAGTTTCTCTTGTGCCCAGTGGTAGAACTGTACACGACGTTCAAATTCGTCGCCGTGCAATTCCTGATGCATAGAAATATGGTACGGGTGCAATCGATGTTGATGTAGCATTCTCAACACCGACGTTTTCGAGATTCACCATTCCCGCGCAATTTGTCTGCTACTGATGTGCGGATTAGCCGTGACAGCAGTTAAAACACCTACTTGGACAACATAATTTGTTGCAGGTCGTGGTTGACGTTTCACGTGTGGCTGAACACTTCATATATATATATATAGGATGGGGCCCCTCCACGCCCGCACCAACGTGGTGACCAAACCAAAAGTTCTACTGTCACCTCCGTAAGCATGTTAGTTTTGAATCAGGCGTCACAGGATGCAGGCTGTGATGTTGTCCATGCGTCTGGGTAAGATTACTCATTGACATGGTCCATCAGGAGATAGAAGTGGTCGAAAGCGATCGAAGGGTAACGGTTGTAAGGGCAGAGGGAAAAAAGTGCCAAGGCCAGCGCCAAGGGAAAAAAAACCTCTGCGACAGTAGGACGGGTAGTAAGGGCAGTAGCGGCTTGCTAGCTGCGATAGAGCATGCAAGGTGAGGTCGGTTAGCGTGAGGTATCGTGCATCGTTACGTATGTGTTGCGTGTCCGTTAGCTGGGTCAGTCCGTGTGCTGCGGCTGGGCTCGCTTGTAGTCTCCTAGGCCGGCCGCAGTGGCTTCCTCCCTGCAACATAAGAGTTCGGCGCGGCAACGCATTCGTTGCTGTTATGCCCTCTGCTGCGCCTTGTCGTCGGGGACTTGGTGCAGCTTCATCAGGCTGGTGCAGAACGGCAGCGTGGCTACCATTCAGCGTCCTCCTCTACTGCACGCCGCAGCCATTTTCCAATGCAGCTCCAAGGAGCTCCGTTTGTTCGAAGAGCTGCGACAGTTCAGCGTCCGAGAAAGTGTTGCCGGTCGGTCGCAACTTGGCGATGAAGGCTGCCCTTTCGGCTTCTCGATCCCTTGCGGGACCCGCTGCCAGAGCGGTCGGCGTTGCCACCGGTTCAGCTGGGGCGGCGGTTTTCTTCTTAGCACCTTTCACCTGCGGTGGTGCTGGGGCAACCGCTGGCTCAGGCGCGCGGACGTCCTTCTGCGAGGTCGCAGGAGTGTTCGCAGGTACTACTGCGCCGGGGCCTCGGGCGAAGACTGCTCGCAGTTGCCTTAAGGCCTCTTCTTTCTCTGCAGCCACGGCTGCTGCGAAGGCAGCCCTCTCTGTCGCAATGACGGCTCTGAGGGCTGCAGTGGCCTCCTTCACGGCGGTGCCGAGTTCGAGGTCAAGTATCTTCTCGGGAGCGCGGGCTGCGTCCTGGCCGCCCGTTTCCAAGCGGTCTTCCCTGCTCCTGGCAGGTGGAGCTGCTGCTGCGCCGTCCCTCTGCTGCGCCGGGTTGTTCTGCGCCCTACGCCGTTTCTGACGTCGTCTTCGCTTCTTCCGCTGCGTCGGTGCGGCCGCCTCGCCGCCCCCGACACGGCTGCGGCTTGCGAAAGCAGCACAACCGCGCCAGCTGGCGACGTGCGGGCCGCCACACCGGACACAGGTCGGCAGAACGTTGCTGCCGCGGTCGCAGGCGCGGCTGTCGTGCTCCCCTGAGCACTTGACGCACCGCACCGCGTTGCGGCAATACTTCGCAACATGGCCCTCGCCCTGGTACCTGAAGCACTGGGGCTGGGGGTCCATGGCGGTCGGGAGAGCCTCTGACGTCACCGGGAAGCCCAGCAGCTTCCGCAAGTCGAAGATGTCGCTCCCGCCGTCGACCGTATGCACGGTCACGGCATAGAGCGGCGCCCTCTTCTTGTTGGTCCGGTTGTGCAGCCTTGCGGTTACACCACCAAACCCGGCTCGCAGCAGCCCTTCCCGGACCGCTGCCTCGTCACAGCACCAAGGTAGCCCCCTGAGGAGTGCCTTGGTCGTCTTCATCCTTCCTGCGGAAGGTGCCTTCTCACGCGCCGGCGGCGCGTCGACGATGTGGTCGGCCACTGCGACCTTGATCGCCCTGTGGTCGGCCACGTTTGCAGCTCGAACGCAGATCAGCGAGTCTGTATCGACAGACTCGTAGACCACTTCGTTCCGTGCGCAGTTCGTCATGGTGTCGAACAGCGCTGTCCACCCGCCTTTACACTTAATGTACAAAGGGGGGACAGGCCGCGACTCGTCTTCTCGGGAGTTCCTTGCATGGTCGGCAGACTCAGTGAGTTGCGCAACCGAAGGACCCTTCGTAACGGCAGGTTTCCTCTGCGCCCCCTTCTTTCCCACGCTGTGAGGCGCGGAACACGACAATCTGCACGCGTTGTGAAAACAACGCACGACAATTTGCTCTGCGCGGCTCCCACAGCACAGAAACCTCTTCACGAGCTCTCAACGGCCGAGTTAGCGTAGCGCGCAACGGCAGCGATGCGCTCTCCTCGCTAGCTCAGGCCGCTCTACAAGTCCCTGTTTCCTTAAATAACGTAACTATCCGGTGAACGGTCCGAACACTTGGATGATGTCCAGAATACCGAGCAGCATACATAGCACACGCCTGTTGGGCTTTTGATCACAATACCCATACATCAACACTATATCGACCTTTTCCGCGATTGGTAAACGGTACATTTTAATACGGATAATGTATCACGAAACAAATACCGTCCGCACTGGCGGAATGTTACGTGATACTACGTACTTACAAGTTTGTGACTATTACGGCACCATGTATCACAAAACGAAAAAAGTGGTCCATCTAAAACATTCATATTTCTTTACGTACTGCACGAATTAGTAATAAAAATTGAGGTTCCTATTTAGAGAAACGCAGTTAATATCCATTTGACCTATGGTAGTGCCTTCTAGCGGAACAAGCATAGCGCCATCTGGTTTCCCCCTTCAAGGTAGACGAGTTTCGTTCTTTGTAGTTTTTTCGTTTCATGCTTATTTCGTGAGATATTTGGCCCGGTTGCTATCAATGGACCAACCTGTATATCGTATACTCTGTGGCATTGTAAAACACAGACGCCATAGGACAGGTATTTCATGACGAGCTACGCTGCGCATGTGTTCGATTAGCAAACGACGTCCACTATCAAAGGCGTCGCAGCACTCCCCTTCCATGCCACCTGAATAGGCTTCCAAAAAGAGCTGACACGCTTCATCCGAAAGGTGGTTGGTCGGGCATTGAGCTACTATGGGAAAGCTACGTTTATCGGGTCACTTAAAAAAAAGGTTCGCTGTGACTGGTCAGCGAAGGAACGTCTTGCATTGTGTTGTAACTATCAGTGAACAGACGTACAATTTAAGATGTGTCACTTTTTCTGGAAGTCAATGTATGATCCTTCTGTTTCTGTATTAAAAGAATCAATGTGGCATTCTACACAGACCAGACACATTTGAATAGGACTGGTGGACACTCGCTAATCGAAAACGATCACTTATCAGAACCACTAAACAGAGAAGGTAGAGTACGCAGTTGGAGTGGAGAAAAATAAGAATTTCTGGCCCAGTAATTCGACCTAAAAAACTCAAGATACAACCACACATTAACATATGCAGTCACGAAAACATAAGCCACCTACTGCTTGTCTCATTATGACACGAAATTACGTAACTCATACAAACCTGCGTTACGCTCATACCCGACACGAATCTTTCAATCCAGAAATCCGATTATCTTGTTTAAACGCAGTTAGAGTCCAAACTAATCTTACACCGTGAAGTTCGCGGTCACAAAATTATTATTCCGTCCGTGAAAAACACCACAATATTACTATTATTAAGAACAAAAATATATTCAGAACATAAAAGGCCTAACGTGAATAACAGTCTGATTGAGTAAACGCAACCCATAGGAAAGAGTACACGCAACTATTTCACCAGTTGACACTTAGCGGGTGCAAAATAGTCGGTTTCATCGAAAAATTATTTACGAATTGCGATAATTAGCGTGTCACACGATTAAATAT
Source organism: Schistocerca gregaria (assembly GCF_023897955.1). NCBI lineage: Eukaryota > Metazoa > Arthropoda > Insecta > Orthoptera > Acrididae > Schistocerca > Schistocerca gregaria. The sequence goes on from NC_064920.1 coordinate 103,947,688, forward strand.
AAACGTAAAACTGATCAGAAAGTTACTACGGAGTTACGGCATTAGAATGACAGCTAGTTTGCTATCTGTTCCAGGTCACTGACAACCAACAGAATTTCAGTTTCCATATGGATTCTGGGTATAGGCCATGGTGATTCAAATCACTTTGGTGGGAGCGACATATCACGAAAAACTGCGGACACGCCGAGTCCATACGTTTTTGTTATGCTGACATGTCTAACGTCCATACCCAACACTAACTCAAAAATCCAACGTATTGTAACCATATCTCCACGTTGCAGAAGAACGCAGATCTCAAATACTCTTAACTTTCTCTGAGCACAATCACTATTGATCACTAGTCAGTCTTCAGCCTGCTCTACAGAAGTTGACTTTCGCTTACCTTTATGCCTAGAAAACTTCTTTCTGGTTGTTGTGAGCCGAAAGTAAAGTCTCCTGTTTTTGAACTCTTATAGAAAACTAGTAGATTCGAATTTGCCTTGTATGCAACTCTTGAGCAAACAATACAAGTATCGCAGAATGACAGCTGCTCGTTTATCTACATCCTTCAGACAGCAAATATTTATCGCGAGAAAACAATCAAGGAGTAAATAATAAGTGTCTCGATAAAACTCAGAGTAAATAGGACGTGGCGGGAAAAACAATCTCGCAGCGATCATTTTGCGCAGTCGCTGTATCTGTGAATTTCCTTTGTACCACAAACAAATAGCAAAGGATATACAACGGTTACACCTCGACTCTGCCGAACTGAAGAAAGTCGTGTCGACCAAAGTAAGCCACACCTAATGCTGAAAGAAAGTGTCGCATCGCGCTGCTAAAATGAAATGTCTCGCTGCAGCGAGAAGGCTCGAGCGAAGCCGAGACGTAGCGAGTAGTGGCGAGGTAGGCCGAGCCTCCGACCGCTCGCGTGCTGAACGTTAAGCATTCGTGAAGTCTGGCACGCCTTGGCGGACCCTGCTCTAAATGTTGGCGTATCCTATTCACTCCATTGAGCGGTAGTGGTCCAGGTGTTGTGGTATAGTCCCACGGCTTTCGTAGACAGTGGCATATATGTAGCTCCATTTGGCCGAACGGTTCAAATATGAGATTACATGGGCCACTGATGGATACTTTTGGGGGTCTTCGCCGGCGTAAACTTTTGACTGTCTTTAGTTCAAGTCTTCATTCTATTACCGTTTTATGCAGTTCGCCAGATAGTCGATGCGTTTCACTACGACCGATCAGGTTTCTCTACCGTTGCGTATTTTTCTAGAGACTTCTTTATCAGTTTTTAGTTCACCTGTATGCAGCGTGAAAATAAAGCAGATTCGTAGAGTTTTTGTAGAAGATAGAAACAGAAATGATAATTAAACGAAATCCGCACCTGCTAACAGGTGTTGTTGATATACGTCAATGGGGACAAAATGGTTCAAATAGCTCTCAGCACTATGAGAGTTAACATCTGATGTCATCAGTTCCCTAGAACTTACAACTACTTTAACCTAACTAACCTTAGAACGTCACACACATCCATGCCCGAGGCAGGATTCGAACCTGCGACCGTAGTGGTCTCGCGTTTCCAGGCTGAAGTGCCTAGAACCGCTCAGTCATACCGGCCTGCCACAATGCGGATAGCTGAAAATGTGTGCCCCGACCTGGACTCGATGCCGGGACCTCCTGCTTACTTGGCAGACGCTCTGTCCATCTGAGCCACCGAGTGCACAAAGGATAGCGCGACTGCAGGGTCTTATCCCTTGCACGCTTCTCGTGAGACCCACTTTCCCAACTGTCCACACCCTACATTCGTAACGTTCCTAACGGATGATTGCCAATATGGTTAAAGGCTACTCGGCCACTGACCATCTTCTGTGCGAATGCGCACACTTCGCCCGAACTCTTACGGGAATCGTAACCTTAGTTGGCGCAAGTAACGAGTGAATGGGCAAATATCCTTTAGGAACATTGTGAATATAGGCTGTGGACAGTTTGGAATGTGAGTTTCACGGGAAGCGTGCAAAGGAATATGTCCCTGCAGTCACGCTATTCTCTGTGCCCTCGGTGGCTCAGATGGACAGAGCGTCTGCCAAGTCTACATATGCTATATGCTATAAGCCTGTCTTTATCTAATCTTCTGTTTTATGCTGTGAAATATTATAGTGGAGAGCGGTGTTGAAGTGTTGTGCGTAGTAATTCAGCAAGTGAGGTACCAAAGTCATGGGATACACCCCAATATCGTATCGGACCTACTTTAGCTTAGCGCAGTGCAGCAACTTGATATGGCGTGTAGTCAACAAGACGCCGGAAGTCCCCTAAAAAAGTATTGAGCAATCCTGTTCTATAGCCATCCACAATTGCGAAAGTGTTGCTCATGCAAGAATTTGTGCATGATCTGATTTCTGTCTCATGAATGTTCCACGGGATGCACATCGTGCAGTCTCGGTGGCGAAATCATTCGTTAGAATTGTCTAGTATGTTGCCCAAACCAATCCGAACAATTGTGGCCCAGTGATATGACTTCGTTGTTTGGGAAAATCAAGTCCATGATTTGCTGTAAATGGTGTCCAAATAGCCGAACATAACTATTTACAGTCTATTATCGGTTCATTAGGGCCATAGAAGCCAATCCATTCGATGTAAACACAGCCTACACCACTATAGAGCCATCTCCAGCTTGCACAGTGCCTTGTTGGCGACATGGGTGCATGGGTTCGTGGGATCTTCGCCACACTCTAACCGTACCACCAGCTCTTACCACGTGAAATCGGGATTCATCTGACCATGCCACGATTTTCCTGTCTGCAGAGGCACTCGCGTGGGTCGTCTGCTGCCATAGCCCATTAACGCCATATTGTGCCTCACTGTTCTGACGGATACGTTCGTCGTACGTCGCACAGTGATGTATGCTGTTGTTTCAGGCAATGTTACTTGTCTGTTGGCACTGACAACTCTACGCGAACACCACTGTTTTCGGTTAAGTTAACGCCTTCGCCTACTGCGTTGCCCATGGTGAGAGGAAATTCCTGATATTTGGTATTCGCTGCACACTCATGACACTGTAGATCTCGGAAAATTCAATTTCCAAACCACTTCCGAAACGGAATGTCCCACGCATGCAGCTTCAACTACCATTCCGCGTTCAGAAACTGTCAATTCCCGTCTTGCGACCAGAACCGCGTCGGAAAACTTTTCCCACAAATCAGCTGAGTACAAGTGAGAGCTTCGCCAATGCTCCGTCCTTTTACACCTTGTGTACGCGATACTGCCATCTGTACATCCCATGACTTGTCATCTCCGTGTGCAGTTAACGCTGTGGAAGAAAGTGAGTTTATATGCGTGTAATGCTTGGGTTTGTATGGGCACATTGTTGCACAGTGTTAGTTATGTACATTGAAAATTCGCTGAAGACAGTATATAAGCGGAGCACAGCCATTATAGCGAAAACTAACCGAAAAAGGCCCGATTTTTTGGCTCAACGCCTGGAAAATATCTCGAAAACGTGAAACTGGTCTACCCTCTAGTAGGTCTAATGTCGTCAGCGTCTGTGCAAAGTGACTGAAAGAGGGTGAAACTACGAGTAAGCGACGAGTCGTGTGCCAGAGGCTCTCCCAGGGTGGGCGACGATACGTGACGGATCTGACGAGAGTCTGCAATGTTCGCGCACGCACAGTGTTTCCGAGCACCCCGCACAGCATGCGATGCCTGTAAGTTCCCATTTTAACCTAACGACATCGTCAAATACAGTTGTAGTGAGGACGAGATCGAGGAGATCTCTGTGTGGATGAGAGGAAACCTATCAGCATTCAAGCGAAACGTGCACATCGGCACTGACAAGGCCGCTGTGGGAGACAGTCACCTGGGCTCGTATAGGACCTGCAGCAGTAATCGAAGTCACAATTACTGCAGAATGCCTGCATCCCTCCACGCCTTATATATTCCCCTATGGCAATGGCACCTTTCAGCGTGGTAAGTATGCACGGAACATTGCCAGAATGCTGATACAGTGGTCTGAAGAGCACTATAGTAAACTCACGTCATTGACACCAAATTCGCCTGATCTGAACCCGATGGAAAACATCTGGGAGCCTATCAGGTGCAAGCTCTCCGTCGACAAACCACCGGTCCGCTGTTTACGGGAATTGAGTCATCTGTGAGTTGCCATCTGGTGCCACACGTCATTGGAAACCAATGAAGTACTTTTCGAACCAATTGCACTGTGAGGTATCACATAATAACTGGATGTGTCAGGACATGTTCGCTGTACATGTTTTAGGTGTCTCAGAGCAATAGGAGCTCCGTGTCTGTCCCGAAATCACCAAACTGTGTTGAGGAAACATGTAATCTCGAGGACGCGGGGAGCCGCAAAGGTTAACTTACAAGCAGGGTGCGGACTAACTGAGTTGTAGAGGGCGGTGAACTTTAAGGACAATGCGTGCAGTGGCGAGACTGGCCTTCCTGGTTGCGGAGACGGCAGCCCCGATGTCGAGGTTGCTAGGCGGTCAGAGGCAGGTGCAGACCCACAGCAGAGACAGCAAAGGCAGGCACCGCGACGGCGGTGGGAGCGAGTTGCCTCGCCTCAGTATACTGTGTAATCTTCCAGCCAGAGGCAGTTCGCTCCGCGCTCTTCTGTATGTGTGTGACTTCAGTTCTCAATAAATCTTCGTTGAGTTCTAACTTGTGTTCGTTATTCAACTAGCTACTTCTAAGGACACTAGATTCTCGTAGTCTACGTGACATTATTCCGGTGGAGGCCCTGGGTATCTGAACTAGTGATCGCGTGCATCGTTGTCGACACAGAGGATGCCATGAGGTCACAACAGAGCCGTCGTTTACGTCCCGAGAAGACCGAGTCCGAGCCATTTTCTACTGGGACGGGACGGTCAAGCAGTGGTATCAGACTAATGAGGATAAGTTCACAAGTTGGGGAGTATTCTAGAAGGAATTACGTAAGTATTTCGGAGACGCCCGTCTACAGATGCGCCACGCAGAAGGAAATTAAAATGCAGAGCACAGCGTTAGAGAAACTACACAGTCGTACATTCTCAAGGCGTTTTGAAGCTGTGCAAATTTTTCAACACTTAGCTGAAGGAGGAAGAGAAAGTTGTGCTCCTTATGAAAGGGTTTGATGAGGACGTGTACCACGTCCTTCTACTGAACGCAAATCACTTCATGAAATGGTCATTACATTGAGAGGATGCATCAAAAACTAATTGGCAGCAAGAGCTTTTAACGACTTCCGGACGTTGTATCGATGGCTGTGATGGAGGAGGAAACAAATTTGACAGACTTGATTTGTCAATAGTATGAGAGGAAGTTCAAAAGATATTGGGAGCACCTATCGAAACAAAAACTGAGACACTGCAATGGATCATGAGAGAACAACTGCAACAGACGCTAGTCCAATCTCTCATCCTTCAACTCCATTGAAAGCAAAGAGTCGAGGTCAGGACGAATGTATGCTCCTACAATGCTTCGTGAGGATTCTGTTTATGCCTCAAGGAAGACTGGCCTCTCGAGAAACCCGCAAATGTGTTCATTGCGGGCGACGAGGACACATGTGAATTACTACCAAGAAAGCTGGCAGGTAGGACTAAATCAACGATAGCCCCAGGACGACGATAAAGGACAAGGCGATGTGTTTACAAGACGGCAGAGTTCACCATAGCCGCAAGCTAGCCGCTGGAGAGGACGCTCTCCTTGACACCAATCAAGGTCTCTCTGTTTAGAAGCTCCAGCCAATCACCTAGCCTGGAAAATTAAATGGTGCTACCTTCCTTGGAGACGAGGCCACCAGAGAGAAATATACTCTGCCATCGATCATTACAAAAATGATGGGGAACTACGTTGATATCCTTATGGATGGTGGACCAAGGCGAGTTCTTGTGGCCTCTGAAACATCGTATTCAGTCGTTTCAGAGAAGCATCGCCGCCAGTTTCAGAAAACCGTACTCACTGACAACAAACCGTCTCCAGTGAAGGTGGCTACTGCGAATTATGTACAACCTACTGGAAGATGTATTATTTATGTCGGAATAAATGGCCATACACAGCCTTCTGACGAATAGCAAATGCTGCTCCGTTAATTGAAGAGCAGCCGAACGTCTTAGAAACCTCGTGCGAGGAGTCTGCAGACGAGACATGCACTACCACTACGAGAAAAGTTCGCCTAGATGGCTGCACTTTCAAGAAATGTTTTGTTCTGGCAAAGGCTTCCAGTTATGTATAAGATTATCTTTAGGCCTATATCACTACGATAAGCAATTTCATAATGTTGTTGTAACTATTTGTGAACTTAAAAAAACGTGGTCAGCGCGACAGAATGCCATGCCAAGTGGCCCGGGTTCGGTCCCCACCTGGGTCGTAAATTTTCTCTGCTCAGGGTGTTGTGTTTTTTTTATCATAATTTCCTCCTCATCGATACGCAAGTCGTTGAAGTGGCCTCAACTAAAAAGACTTGAACCAGGTGACCGGTCTACCCGATGGAAGGTCCTAGCCATACGACATTTTATTTCACTATGAGAAAAAATCTTCACGCTCAGATATCACCAGATCTAACAAAAGAGCAAGAAGAGAAGTTACCTGTTTTCCTTCAAAAGTTCCCCGAATGTTTAGATCCACAGATGAAAATCAAGTTAGACAATTAGATTATGAGGCACCGAATTTACACTGGATATCACCAGCCAATCAACCAGAGAGCATACCATGTGTCAGCAATGGAACATCAAATAATTCATGAATAGATTACAGGAAAGTTAATAACTGAAAAGGATGTTTATCCTCTTCCATAAACCGATGATACATCGGACTGTCTGAAGGGAGCTAAGTTTCTCTCAACCGTTGTCGACGGGACGTTAAACACTAATCTCCTCCTCCTCCTCCTCCTCCTCCTCCTCCTCCTCTCAACCGTAGCCCTGTAATTAGGGTACTAGCAAATCTAAGTAGACAAGGTTGATTGTGAAAAAACTGCGTGTATTACCCCTGAGGGCCAATATGAATTTAAAGTAATGCCACTTGATTAGTGTAATGTACCAGTAACTTTTGAACAGATGAGGGATAATCTTTTACATCACCTCAAGGGGACACTGTACCTTCGCTTCTTAGATGACAGTATACTATTCTCTGAGACAGAGAAGACAGAGCTGTTCTGAAATGTTTCACATAAGCTGACCTAAAACTTAATTCAGAAAAGTGACTCTTCGTACCAATAAAAATCGCCATACTTAGACATCTTGTGTCAATCAAAGGTGTGTGGTCAGATCCAGAGAAGGTGAGATTTAAAACGGAATTTCCTATTCCTAAAAATAATAGTCATGCGAGAAGCTTCCTTGGACTGTGTTCTTATTACCAGTCTTTTATTAAAGACTAGATGCTAGTAACTAAAATCGCCTGAGGAGAATTACCGCAAATCACTGCCTGCTGCAAAACATTTTCCGACAGGAAACACGCACCTGTTTTTGGGTAGGCCTTTAGGGCAATTGGAAGATCCTTTCCTCAAAAGCCAATTCCCCCGCTAAGAGCGCTGCTCGCTCAAACATTTGCCGACATCCTATATAGCGTAGAGCAGTGGTCTATTCAGTCGTGTTCAAGTCATTCCTTTCTGCGTTACTACCGTACTGTAACCTCCACTCTTTTCCATCTGCTTCCTACAATCAAGATTTGGTATCCCTTATGGATTTTTAAATTCATTTCATCAAGCTATGCGCTTTTAGCAATTGCCATTTAATAGCTCGTTAGATTTACCATAATGGAAGCTCTGTATTACAAAAGAACGTTTGACAACACAGTCTGTGGTAGTGTCTGGCGCCATTGTAGTGATACAGTCCTGCACAGACTGCGCTCTCTGGCTGTTGGACAGGCCTTGAGTGGGTGGGAGAGCGGCGCCTGCTGCCACTGGTCAGCCTCCCGGCCAATGGCGGGGTCCTTCGTCTGACGTCACAGGCAGCCATGCGGCGTCCTGGCTCTGCACAGATTGCTAGGCGCTGCCTGAACGTGGAATCATAGGCAGGTCTTTCGTAGATGAGTGGGTCCAGTTTCCAATCTTACGGAGGGACTCTGCATATTGACAACACTGCAAGGACGAATCTAATGGCGAGTACTTGGATACTTGAGGGGAGAACTATTGAATGAGAATCACGCTTGGTGGTCATTAGAGGTAGGGGGCAACCGCGTGCTGCAGAGTAATATAGACAGAAATGGTCTGCGATGTAAGAAACCACCTCAGCCACTCGTAAAAATGATGTAAGGATGCCAAGAAAAAAGAAAGTCCTGATGCGTGCTCTGTGATTCGAACAGCACGAATGCCAGATACGAGCCGAGTATTTCAATCTGTACACAGACCCTCTACCAATGGCAGCGCATGCACATGTGGACTGCGACTAAGCAAACCATTTAGAAAGTGATGTCGCGAGAGTACACGTCGTAGAACATCGAGTAAAGCTTTGGTCTTCATATACATAATACGCAGTAGTAGAAGGCGTTCAGTATTCATCAGAATTAAACTATTTGTGTTTGATAGCGAACTACTATCATTTGTGACCAGATTCCAGTAAAGATAATTGCTAAACGAAACGAAAACATTAAATAAGACGTCAAACTGTAAACATTTTGCACCAATAACCCCCAAGGTACTTAACATGACGGTATAACACAAGCGCATTTATAATTTTTACGGTTTTCCGTGTACGTTTGTTTCAAGTGGCAGGGTTTTAAAGCAGAAAATTTTCAGTAATGTCCTCTGTATTCTAACTGCACTGGAAAGTGTGAACGCATAATAAAAAATGAACATTTAATACGTCTTCAACAATTAGATATCGTGTCGCCACATTTACGTTCATAGACAAGGTGTTGGGTGTCAGTAAATAAAAAAATACACTACAATGTAACCATAAAACTCTAAACACCCTTTTTAAGGATTTGTGTTTTGAAGCTTGAATTAACGTAAAAACTCAATAAAAGCAGAGAAACTTCGTACGAAATATTCTCAGGCCAAAAGGATGGAAATGCAGGTAAGAAGCTATTATTGGCGTAGGCCAGGGTAGACATTTTTTGAGCCCTATTTTTATTAACTTCAAATATTCCTTAGAAAGTTTATTTTCAAGATTAGTTAGTATAAAGCGTGCTGTAAATGATAAAATACGTAAAAAAACGTAATTCACTGAGTCGAGATCTGGCGCATACGAGGGCTGGAATACCACCGATGTAATACTGTAGTAACTGCCGAACTTCTTCATGGGTCAATTTAGGGAGACGACTTTTGGCGTTCCCTTCATCCACTTTCCATGCACCACTGTGTTAGTCGTAGCAGTGGCTAATAATTCATTCGAATTTCCCTGTCGTAGCACGCTCGTGGCTTTCAGTTGTTCCTGACGAAATGGTCCCCACATTATTTGTACGAGCGAATCTACCACCGACAGCATATAGAGACCAGTCGATGTGGTCTCCGCTATCCGCTTCCTGTCGTGTTCTAGAGTAATGTTTGTAACGGGTGCTCTCCTCACATCTTGGAGAACAATTCTGGATAACAGGTCGGTCGAATATTATAAGGCACCTTGATCGTGGGAGAATGACTGGTCAAACAGATCAGAGCTTAGCACCTCCCTTCCAACAATTGTGATTATGTGGTTTTGCCACAGTAAATCGGGCCTGGTGGATACCGATACTTATTAAATTGCTGTAGCTGATCGAAGAGATTGATTGCCGATGGTGAAATTGAATTATATCGAATATCAAACAAGTGTTAAGAATGAAAAACACAGAATTTTAATTAAAATCAGATTTAATTGAGTGCTTTGTCGATACACGAAATAAACACACGCAATATCGAACAAATATGTCTCCAGTGTTCTGTACCTCGTCTGAATAACAAAAAACCAACCCAAATATGGAAAGAGAAAAACAGAAATAGCCACATCTAACAAACAACTTGAACAGATAGGCACAAAGAGCTTCTTATCTTAGTTTGCCCTGTGAACATATAACTACCCCCTACCTATTTATATGCAGGTCAAACAACAAGTTGTATTCAGCAACCTTTTAGACAACACACCGGTGCTTTCAACGTAAATGATTTTAATACAGAATTTGTTTTCATACACAAACTTCTCGACATGGAGGAGATCCTAATTGTCTTTCATATTACATTTACAGAACAAAAGCTACTCTTACAACGAGAATTCAGAATTGCTTGCAAACAAACTTTAATGTCGTTTGGTATTAATTTTCGTTGGTTTTTCTAATATTACACCAAAATGTGAATGTCAACCAAAAATAGCGAAATAAAACCTCGGACAATAATATTATGGATTTCTAGAAGATAAAGTAGATTTGAGTGCAGGAAATGAATAAAAACGCAGATGAAAATGAGAAAACACCTTCATAGGTGGAAGCAGGGATGATTTAAAGTATTGGTTATTAGAATGTAAATGTAAGTTATCGATAGAATTCATCTTTAATACTATTAAATGAATACTGCATGCCTTTCATAATGAAGCAATAAAATTATACCCTACGGGTGCCGAAAGACTACCTAACATATTTTGCTGATGCTTGTGTAGGCCCACATGACCTGTTCTACTTGTATATTTAAAGGGCAATTTCAGTTGGGAACTTTGTGTTTCACAGCTTCTCCGGAAGATATAGATATCAGCATACCTTCAGGATTTTTACTTTATCGCGTCCTCTTAAAAATTCCGCTTCTTTAAACATAACAGGTAAAAAGGCCACAATAGAAGTAACGTGGTACAGTTCTCCAAGTTCATACCATGTCAGGCATGATGTGGCGAAACGTAGTTTCCGTCTAACGATCATATCTTACGATTCATTTGAAGCGCAAGGGAATTATTGTTGTGAATTAACGACAAACAAATTTTCCTCTATTTGTTTATGTTTAGAAGCAAGTTAAGCTCGACAAGAAACCAATGAAGAACTTTTCTTTACAAACAAAAAGCGACTCTTATACGTAGAAGTTGTTTTCTTTTTTTTTTCCTTCCTTTAATCAAATGCAGTGCCACTACTCTACACGGTGAGCAGCACCAGCTGTACTGCTGTGGAATGTGAACTGGAGGCTTCTGTATAGAGTGGTATGACACCGTGTTGAACAGAAATTAACTATTTACATAGTAACGGCTCTGGTCATAGTAAGAATTTCCTATTACATCGTTCTATAATACGGTGTGTGATGAGAGACGAATGTCCCCATTAGCGGCGGAGACGGCGTCAGCCCTGTCGTTATCCTTTAAATCTCTGACGCGAACCACGCAGCCTGCAGCGCAGGTCTGTGGCTGGGCGGCGCCTCCTCTCTGATCCCGCCAGACGTTCCTGAGGACAACTTTTAACGCTCTTACCTTTTCCGCCACTTGCCAAATATTACTGTTTTTATTTAGGGAGTTATTGTAAGTAATCCACACATATTCCCCGTGTTTCTTCAGGTTGCTTGGTGGTACTAAAATTTGGTCTTTCGTGACTAAAAGGTATTACAGACATTGGCTGCAAGCAGGTACTGATGAAATCAACGAGGAAAGTTGAAAATTTCTGACGGACCGGGATTCGAATACGAGTTTCCTCCTTAGCTTTCAAGCCTGGAGTGCGTCTCGTCTTCATTGTATACATAGTACGTGTGCGTGTGTGTAGTTCTTCCGAATTGTCCCTGATGACGCGAACATGAGCACATTAAGTTTTCAATTTGGCGAACCACGTTGGATTGTCGTGCCAGAACGATGTTGGCTTTGTAGCAGTGGAGATGACTGCGACCTCTGCTGTCGTTACGTTGGTGATTTGTGATGATCAGCACAGAAAATACGATAGCCAAGCACTGGTATAAAACGAGATAACCGTAGCGAAAACTGAAGCAATCCATTGCGTTTCGCTGCACTGCTGTTGCCTCACTTAAACACGCTGGCGTCACCGAAGTGTTGGTTTCTCTACATTGCTTCGTTGCGGCCTCCCCCTCCCAACTCCACTGACATGCTTTGTTCGGCAAGCACTTATGTCGTACCCCTGCAATGGCTATAAAGTACGGATGTATAATATTTCTGCAAGAGAGTGTTACAAACAGACAGTCACACTAGTCTTTAATGTAAGCAGCATAGTAACCTAGTCCTGGGTCTCTCTATATCTCTTATCAATGGAAGGACGTGCTACTTACAGATGTTTGCTTTTCTGTAGAGTGTACGCTATTTTAACAGACCACCATGTTTAGAGGAAAAATTATGACAGTATACGAGTATTCAAGCAAAATTATGACAGTATACGAGTATTCAAGCAAATTCTTTTCATCACGAAGAATACTAAGATATAACACTAAAACGTATAGCACTGGGTCCTGTCCGCCAGCAAACTTGGTGCTTCGATCCATTGAATTATTCCGTTACATTAAATTACGTAGATCAGTACGTAATTCACAATACCAGTCATTAAGATTATGATGTTCGATCCGAACACGAACGAACATGAACCTGCCTGGAATCTATGAGAAGGTTAATGGCGTAGGAAATGGTGAGGATTCGGTGATGCTAGCAATTACATTTTCTCTTAGCTTTTTTTAAGTTTTCGCACAACATATCTGATACCGTCTCTGCTAATTAGTTAATTCATGTAACAAAAATTTTATGTTCTTGTTTCCCAAAAATCAGTTAAATATTGCCTTACGGAAATTGGATAATTATCTCACAGTGAGATGTTGCTGGAACAAAATAAAAATAGTTAACGGTACAGGTAGCGTGGCGAGGTGGTGGAGAGAGAGGCGAAGAAGGGGAGGGAGGGAGGGAGGGAGGGAGGGAGGGAGGGAGGGAGGGAGGGAGGGAGGGAGGGAGGGAGGGATATGGGGAATTCGGTGCCACCTTATCTACGTTAGGAATCTGTGACGCCCCTGAATATTACAGAAAGATGAAGTCCGGTTTACGTTGTGACCTTGAAAGAACGAAAATGCTTCAACCTTAATGTCTGTTCTACCTCTCGGTGAATTAGCCATGTGTTAACATAACTGGAATATTTGTTAGAGGTTAAGACAGTGTGAGTGGCAGGGACTCACATCAAGAGTCCCACCTCTCGTCAGAAGCTCTCTCTCCCAGCTGTGCTATCCGAGCATGCTTCACGTATCGACTTGAACTTTCTACTGATTCCCTCCCCTCCATCCCTAACTTCGCAATTTTAACACGTTACCAATTTTCACTGAAAAATAGCACTTCGAAAAGTATGTAATAATTATAACACAAATCCTGGAAGAGCAGTTGAACGGAATGGATAGCGTCTTGAAGGAAGGATATAAGATGAACATTAACAAAAGCAAAACGAGGATAATGGAATATAGTCGAATTAAGTCGAGTGATGCTGAGGGAATTAGATTAGGAAATGAGACATTTAAAGGCGTTTTGCTATTTGGGGAGCAAAAAACTGATGATGGTCGAAGTATAGAGGATATAAAATGTAGACTGGCAATGACAAGAAAAGCGTTTCTGAAGAAGAAAAATTTGTTAACATCGAGTATAGATTTAAGTGTCGGGAAGTCATTTCTGTAATTATTTGTATGGAGTGTAGCCATGTATGGAAGTGAAACATGGACGATAAATAGTTTGGACAAGAAGAGAATAGAAGCCTTAGAAATGTGGTGCTACAGAAGAATGCTGAATATTAGATGGGTAGATCACATAACTAATGAGGAAGTATTGAATAGGATTGGGGAGAAGAGAAGTTTATGGCACAACTTGACCAAAAGAAGGGATCGGTTGGTAAGACATGTTCTGAGGCATCAACGGATCACCAATTTAGTATTGGAGGGCAGCGTGGAGGGTAAAAATTGTAGAGGGAGACCAAGAGATGAACACACTGAGCAGATTCAGAAGGATGTAGGTTGCAGTAGGTACTGGGAGATGAAGCTTGCACAGGATAGAGTAGCATGGAGAGCTGCATCAAACCAGTCTCAGGACTGAAGATCACAACAACAACAATACAAAGATAAACTTTACTTGGTAATAAACCACTGCATTTCATCAAACGTTCATTTCTGGACAAAAAGTACCCTTATTAGCCAGAACATTGAGGCCACGGACATAATACCGATATAAATCCGACCAGGCGTTAGCAGCGTCACCTGGCGAGGAACGACTGTCAGACACACGCACGGTGCATGTAGTATCTGTGTGCTTGCTCTCCGTGTCTTGAATGGCAGAGGCGCGCGATCTCTCTGAGCTTAACCGAGGACGGATTATGATGGTACGGAGGCTCGGCACGTAAACTTCGGAAACTGTACGGCTTGTGGGTGGTTGCATGATCTGATGAATCCAGATACCTTCTGGATCATGCCGATGGGCGCGTGAATCCGTCGTCTTCCAGGGGAGCAGTTCCTTCACACCTGCACTACGGGACGGTGACAAGCTGGAACGCGTGTCCATTATGCTCTGGCGAATATTCACATGGGCATCGTGGTTCCAGTGGATCTCGCGCAAAGCTCCATTGCGGCCAAGGAGTATCTTTACTGGTTGTAAACCACGTACACCCTTTCGTGACGATAGTGTTTCCCTTCGCAGGAAGGTAATGCGCCATGGTACAAGACCAGGAGTGTGATGGAGAGGTTCGAGGAACACAATGGTGAGCTGTAATTGATGTGATGGCCCCCAAAATCGCCAGAGCTGAAGACGATCGGACACACCGGGAATGTGATTAAATGTGGCGTCAGCGCTCGTTGCCCCCTTCTTCAGATTTACAGGAATTATGCGACTTGGGTGAGTAGCGACCTACCAAAGTCTCGCGTCGACTCTGCTATCAGTGTCAAAGGTGGATGTATCGGCTATTAGTTGGGTGGTCATAATGTTCTGGCTGATCAGGGTATAAATCTACGAGAAGAAAATTCAAAGGCTAACTTCGGGTGTCTAAAATAATGCTGTCAATCGAAAGATTTGTTTTCAAGCTGTCTTGTTCAATTCGTTAATTTAGGCGCATAGTGTGACACATTTGTTCAGTTGACATAATTTATTGGTTGGCATTAACTCAGTGCATAATAGTACACAGCTTACCATGTAGTGGATAAGGAGGAGCGGTGTGTATGTCTTTGTATCGCTGTGGAAGGCAAGAGAGACTACTTTCCTGGACTGTGGGTGACCAGGGCACTGGCGACTCACTGGCCCCTCGTGGTAAACACGAGGCGAGCCTGCACCACGTCTCAAACGACCGCCATGTCGGTTCCCCATCTTTCTTTCCTTTGCCTGAGCGTGTGGTTTCTTCCCTTTTTTCATGTACGCCAGGTTATGTGAAGGTGATGAAGAGGAAAATGGCAAAACGATCTCCTCAGTTCGACCGACATATATCCGATAGTCACTGTACGATGGAGACATCAACGTTCTGAACTGAGGTCCGCTTTTGATGGCTCTGCGAGACATGCTTCACTGCCACGGAACTGCGGATATTTGCTGTGCCGGACAGATAAAGAGACTATGTGACACTTGTGCAGAGATGGGATGTCCTGACATTTCTACGAGCCCAGGATACTTCAGGGGGCGGACCTCAGTGCAGGGTTTGCAGGAGTAGGACACACCAGACTGTCCGCCGCTACCTGCGATGCAATGATGGGGAGGTCACTGAAAGCAGAGAACTCTCTCTGTTCACTTTTTCGCCGACACAGGCGCGGGTTTCCCGCAAAGGCTTTCAATAGTTTTCACAACGAAACTCCGACTCAAAATCTGGCAGAAAACCCAAATACATTCTTTGGTATGCTAAGTGCACTAGCGGTAAAGCGCAATCAGTACCGTAACTGACGATGATGTTACAGAGTTACTGAACACGGTGTTCCAAACTTCGTTCACCAACAAAGAGGAGGTAAACATTCCAGAATTCGAATCAAGAAAAACTGCCCACATGTGTAACGTTACGTAGATATCCGAAAGACTGAAAGAAAGAGAAAAAAAAAACAAAAACAATTTTACTGTTTAATGGTGGCAGCAAGTTTTCATTCGTAGATGACTATAGGGGACCGAACAGAGAATATTGTTGCTTGCCGGCAAACAGGTAAAATCGTGTTTATCGAGCTGTTTCTTCTACCTGCTTCCACACTCTCTGATGGATCGTTCAAAAGTTCGATCAACTAGTTCTGACGTTTCCACTTTACATCGGTCTTACAACTTCTTGAGAGGAAACAAATCCAATTCAACAGTATACATTTCGCTATCGAACAAATAGCGAGTAAAACTCGACTTTTTATTTAACTATTAAAACCAAGAGAGATCCCTGCCTCTGTCATGATTCGAAAGTGTGACTGTACTGTCACCTAGAGGTTTCTTTCCTGAAACAGAAGCTATGGCTTGCAGCTTTCATTTTAATCGATGTTTGTGGAAAGAAGTTCAGTGTTGCGGTCTTCTTCCCGCCTATGAAGAAAACAGAGAAAAGGAATTATAGAGTAGTAAACAAGCCCCTCCCCTCTCCAACATGTAAAACAATTGCGAAGTGACTTGAGCGCGATATGTGTATGGTTTAAAGTGGAAATTGGAAATTTTACCTGAATGAGGGTAAGTACGAGGTCACCTACATGAGTAAAAAATGATGATGATGATGATAATAATGATAATGATGATAATAATAATAATAATAATAATAATAATAATAATAATAATAATAATACGTTAAATTTCGGTTACACTACAAATTAAAAAATTATAAAATTCCAATTCACTAAATAATCCGAAATTACAGTTATGGAATACAAACGAACGATCGCAAACAATGTTCTGGGGAAGTCAAACCAAAGACTATTTTGACGGTAAAACACTTCCTGGATGCGACAGGTCTACTGAAGAGGCTGCCTACACTACGCTTGTCCGTCCCCTGCTACTATACTGCTGTGTAGTGTGGAATGCTTGCTTCAGAGGACTGACGGAGGTCACTGAAAGATTTCAAAGAAAGGCAGCTCGTTTTGTAATATCGCGAAATAGGGGAGATAGAGTCACGAATACTGTAAGCGGTCTGGGGTAGCAATCATTACAACAAAAGCGTATTTACTAGTGGCGACACGTTGTCACGAAATTTCTATTATCAAATTTCATCTTTTAATGGTGAAATATTTTACTGTCGTCCATCTACATACGGAGAACCGATCATCGCAATAGAATAAGCGAAATCAGAGCCCGTACAGATATATTTATGAGTTACTTTTTCCCTTGCGCTTTTAGGAAATGGGGCGGTAGAGAAAGAGGTGGTTCGACAAACCATATGGAAGGCACCAAAGTCTAAATAATAGAGTAACGATGCAGATGTGTATGTAGATGAGGAGATACACAGACACTTTTACGCCTTCGTTGTTTGAGGTTTGGGATTTTTTTGTGCTCTACTTTCAGTCTTCTGTCGCTTAGGGCGAAGTTATTCTTATCAGGAAGAATAATTATTTCTCTGGCAGTAGGAGACGAAAGATTGGACATAAGACTGCTTCCTAGATCCGCAAATCTCACGTCACTGTCAAGGACGTAATTGTCGAAGTTAAAAGTGTGTATGTTATATCAAGATTTACCGAACTTCTCGTTATCCTTGTCACTCCTTGTCAAAAGCACTTGCAAATAAATTGTACGACCTTTGAGAATACTGAAGAGTAAACAATGACTGACACACACACACACACACACACACACACACACACACACACACACACACACACACACACACACGAGCGCGCGAAAAAACATTTCTTCTTGTGTCAATTGTCATTCGACTTCGAACATCCTCGACAGTCTTGGAATCCTGGGACGGTATCTTGCCAATATTAGTGTCGATATCAGGCAAAAATCGTCCAGATCCTATGTTCCAGGGATATCTGCATAGAGATAGGTAAGATTGTACGGAACCCTCAGTGTTTATTCCTTCTCGAACATGGTCAGCTTACAGAATCCTCTAAGTTAACGTAAACGATAAATTTACGGATCTTAAAAACATTTGAGACCTTCAAACGGGCGCTGTACATGGTTTTCTTTATCATTTAATATTCCCTTCAATAAGCTACCGCTTTCATAACAATCTGCATTTTCCAAGAAAGAGAGTTTGCGAGTTGCGTAATAAATCGTTCGTTTCATGACACCTCCACTGAGCTTATCCGATGTTGCAAGGACATCGCTTGTTTTTCACTCGGGGTCGGGGAATTTCTTCATATGATCAGTTTCCTCTCAGCCCATACGTTTTCTTTTGAGCTGAGGTGTGGTACAGAATGAGGCCAAGAGGAAGAGAGATCTCACTCTGTCCTGCAGACCACTCCTGCATCACCGTTGATGTGTTTATTCTAGACTGCTCCCGGTGATCCACGTCTGAGAGATTTGAATCTTTCTCCCGAAGAAGTGGCGCGGCCATTATAGCGGCTGCTTATTGACCTGGGTCTTTTTTTTTTAATTTTACTTTACACTTAGATGATAAAAACATTTGATGAAACTGAAGGTCAGCAATAATTGAAAAAAACTGGAATCTTGTGGTAAGTTCCTTTGGGACCAAACTGCTAAGGTCATCGGTCCCTACGCTTACACACTACTTAACTTACGCTAACGACAACACACACATCCATGTCCGAGAGTGGACTAACTTCAGACGAGGGTATCCGCTCTAAACGTGACAACGGGCCTCAGACCGCACGGCTACCCGCGTGGCAATAATCAAGAAATACTGCGGTTATACAGGTAAAAATAAAATGCAATTACAGATATTCAAAACGCATAACGTTTTGTATTATTATTCAGCCAGTCTCTTACCTTTCACTAATTACGGGCATGTTGCTTTTTCTTGAATGTGGTCAAGTATAATCAAGGTTTCTTTTCCAGTGATTATTACACAAAATGTGTTTTATTAAATTGCTTTATAAATTTTGAATGACGTTTAACACTCGACAGATTCTTAGGAAAAGAATACCTGAACGACAGTATGAAACGATATGCATTAAATTATCTACTTGCTCTTACTGGGGCCTTTTGACGCGAACCCTGTTACAACGGTAATCTTGAGTTATCTCCAAAATCGTGTTTTAAAGCACAGTAAAATCTTCAGATCGTCCGGTGTAGCCACCTGCTGCAGTACTAGTATAATCTTAAGAAAAAAATGTGTGTGAAATCTTACCAGACTTAACTGGTAAGGTCATCAGTCCCTAAACTTACACACTACTTAATCTAAATTGTCCTAGGACACACACACACACACACACACACACACACACACACACACACACACACACACACACACACACGGAGGAGGACTCTAACCTCCGCCGGGACCAACCGCACAGTCCTTGAGTGCAGCACCTGAGACCGCTCGGCTAATCCCGCGCGGCATAATCGTAAGGAAATGTCTGTGTTCGTGCTATTGCTGTTTTATGGACTTAATAATATCCGCTATGCTGCTATTCTGTGGTGAAATTAATTGATTACTACTAAACAGCTATTACTACTTTTTTTCGCAGAATTCAGAAACATCCAATACTGTACACCCAACAGCAAACCTTTGCCACCAGTTTAGTCATACTTGTTGGTTGGTGAGTAACGCCACCAGCCACACATACTTTTCAAATGCTTAATTTCAATATAATTACCAGTTTCCGGCTACGACACCACTCTTCAGACGGCTAAAATGTCCCATTGCACTGCTGCGACTCGTTCCCATCTTCAGGTGGCTAACATTTCCCATTACACTGATGGGCATGGTAGTGCGTAACTGGTATCAGTACTGAAATTAAGCATTTTTAATTATTAGTGACTGGCTTCGTTCTTCATCAAAATCATTAACAGCTGCGAAGTTCACAACTTCCAATATGGATAAAATGACGTTAACTATAGTTGCCACGTCAAGTACGCCTCTTTGATACGTAGTTCAAAACTAATCGCTGTGGAGCACTTACCACGCATTAGGAAAAGCTAAAGAAGGAAAACGACTGTTACAACTCGATACACAATCGAACCCTCTCACGTCACGCCGCACTTTTACCACTCAGCTGCTGGACCACCAGAAAAAGCTACCGTTTTCAGGGACCTTTTCAGGGACCTTGTAGTGTATCTGTCGATAATAACAGCACATTTTATTTGCAGGAAGGCTTTTGTGTCTTCTCGAAATACGTCTGTAGAACAGGCAGGGCCACATTTACGCCGTACTTCAAGCAATGCATTCTCTCCAGCGTGCCCCCACCGTAGTCCAGCATTTATTCGCGTTAGTGGTTTACCGTACTTCCGCTGCTGTGAAGTGTAAGGGACGTCAGACTTGAAATAATACTGACAACCGGTTCACGTATCCCACATTCTGAAATGAATCGAAACTCCAGAATGAAACTGCTTATCAGGTGATTCGAGTTATTAAGAATTACTGTGTGGAACTTAAATAGTTTCAGTGGGTAAGAGTAATCTTACACTTTCTGGCAGATTAAAACTGTTTGCCGTGCCGTGGAAATGCCTTTCCCGGCCAAGTGCTCAATCGTCCTGTTTTTTTTTTTTTTTTTTTTTAATCTATGGTCATGTTTTTTCGTCCGTTTTCATCAACAGTTGTGTGGCGATGTCGTATAACACTTCCATCGGCGAGAACGCTACCCAAGCGTGACTCACGACCCGCCCTCGTGGTTCTGCCTTCCAAACTTCAAAGATATTCTCCTGAATACCTCGCGGGACTAGCACTCCAGGAAGAAACGAAGAGTGAAAATCCATTCCGGAAGTAATAATACAATTGATTTGACGTCTCTATTTTAAAATCATATCGGTTGCTTTATATTTTTTAAGAGAATTTTCTCATTTGCTTGGGCTTCATCACATCCTATTTTCTTTCGTTCGCGTGAACAGAATTTAGGTTCAAAGGTGAATATACGCGTAAGACATCAAGAGAAGGAAATAATACGGCTGAGAACATTATTTTCACTGATGGGAACAACTCGCAAGAAGTATCTTTGGTCTGTAACTATACTATTGTGTAAGACAAAAATTTATCACTACAGGAGAATTCTGAAATCCAGTTATTTATTATTCAAATTTATTCTCCGTATTTCATGATTGTAAAATACTGTGAACTGGTCGTCAAGCGTATTTTGAAGAAATGGAATCTATTTTTATTAACTTGAAGTTCACACAAACGAGAACTGCATTACAATATTAATGACTCAACTGAAGTAATCTCTCAGCGAAATACGAAACTCATCTTCTAATGAAATTCTTCTCTACAACTAGCACTACTTCCTCCGTAGCTATGAGAGAACTGCATGGTGCTACTAGCAATATTTTTACAGTAATTACCTTCATTTGGTAATTCACTGTTAGCAAATGTGAATAGTTTGTAGGATTTAGTGGTGTTTGGATTTTTGCATCGCAGAGAATAAAATTGTTGATAATAATCAGTCAATGACATAATACGAGAAGGAATACAATACGTGGTATTAGACTTGTTTGAATAAATTCCTACTCTAAACTCTCTTACAAGCTTCATGCCCTTCGTCAGAGAAAAGCGACCGGATTGAAACGTATACTTGGAATGGTTGTAATACAGTCGTTAGTGTAACAAATAATAAATCATTGAATAATTAAATGATACAGTTAAAGTGGAATGTGTTGTCAAGAAATTACGTGTATTGTCTAATTCTATTTAGGGTTACTAGGTCCCACGATGCGGCTGTCTCTTGTGGAATTTGACTAAAAGTGAATGAGTTTTCTAGGCGTCCACGAAACGATTTGACTATTTCTATTAAAGTTCTGCTTTCTGTGTTGAAATGTTCCGGCGCACTAAATTGTACCTCATAATGGAGGAACTTCCCAAATACTTTTATTTTCAGGTCTTTGTAGAGCGTTATGAAGGATCGGTGTACACATCATGAGCACAATCACTGAATTGGGAATGTTTTTACGTGTACAACCTTAGGTCAAGTGAAACAATTGCAGCGAAATATTAGATGCTAATTTCACCATCGACTCATAATTCCATATCCGAAAAAAGAATATTGCCCAAATCTTTGTGTGACATGTGATCAGAGATCACGAACGTAGACTGGACACCTGGTAAGTAACTTTAGTGCATTCATTGGTGTGCGAGCTTGTTACAGGAATGCAGGTAACCGTTATCGCCGTCTATCAGAGGTGTGTAGGTTGAAGGGAGGGGTAGGAATTACAGAGGAGGTGGAGGGGGTAGGGTGGGGGTGGCGACCACGTGGTCCTGCCGACAGAGTGCTCCAGGCTGCCAGCCACTCCACTGCCGCCGCTGCAGAGAGGACTCCAGGGGAGCGGACAGTGCCAGATGTAGCAGGTGAGATCCACGTCCAGGCTCGCATCCCATATCCCGTCTGTGGTTGTGTCACTGGAGATCTTTCCCGATTTCTAAGGATCTCCACGTCTTTGTAGGAAAGTACACGGTTTTTAAGAGGCTGTTATTATTTGCGGATGTTTGCCCTGATTTGCAATAATTTAAGCAGAGAATGAGAACCGTTTTTTGCATTGCAGTTTACATTTCGAGTGACTTAATTCTTGCTGAATATCACTATTTCTCCTATTATCCATTTTTGTGGAATATACCGTGAGGATCGAAATTTTACAGGAGCAGAATTACTTGAAAATGTTAGCCAGTAAAATAGTCATACTTATTCTGCTACTTGCATGCGTTTGATTTGGCTCGGTATCTTCAGAATGGCATTCCGTTGACAATCAGAAGGTTCTGCTGGCCATAATCCGTGCTCTGTAGTAATACTTATGTGAGAGTACTGGCTTCCGATAGTAAAGTTTTTGCCTTCTAGATAATGACCCCGTTTAAACCTTAAAACAGAAAATTCTTTTACGTTTTCTCCTTAAGTTTCTGATCGAATATAATTTTATTTCCTAGTGTTATATCCAGTTGAACAGAAGCGCAGGCTAACTCGCGATAGTTTAAGAGCATACAGGAAGTTTCATCTTCATTATTCTTATCGGGACTGAATTTAATGTTGGTTGCTGGGAAAATAGGGCTTTTTTTATATAAAGAGTAAGAATATCTCTCTATCTAAACTATTTAGCTTTGGTGCAAAAACACTAATCGACAAGTAATGCGAGTACAATAGTTAACGGAACATTTGAGAAGTGACCTAACTGGATTCGCTAGTAGTGGTGCTTCGTCACAAAAGCAGGAAACGCTGTCACTGTAGAGGGTGGGAGTGGTGGTGGGGGAGGGTGGTAGTGACGTCACACACAGGCCGTCCGCGGCAATCAGTCTGTTAGAGCAGCTCGCGCCATCATCATCTCTAGCTGAACGCTTCCAGCATCGCTACTGTAGAGACCCGAGATCCAGCGACGCGACGCGAGATGAGACAGGTGAGAGGTTCAGGCCACGATACGCATCTCGCTTCGGTGTTTGTGTCACTCCAGTGAGGGCATTCGTCTCATGATCTCCACGGCTGTCTAGGAAAATGCTTACTTTTTTTTAGGCAGGCTTTTGTTACCAGCTCTTTCTGTCCGGAATTATCGTAAATTTGAGGAACCGAGTTATCTACGTCTACTTTAGTTTTTCGTGGCAGCAGACACCCATCATTAGTGTTTCCAGAGTTAACCAGTGCCCGTGTCTGCCGTTCTCATGAAATATAACCCTAATACGAACTCCTGCCTTTGCGAACTTTTATAGGAGTACGTCACTTTGTATTTGTTGGTGTGCCTAACTAATGTGATTTTCCATTGCCATGTATTTCTTTCACATCTTAGAAATTTCAAACGCGTTAAGATTTAAAAAGGAATTCCAGCACAGCAAAAAAACGTTTCACTGGCAACACGGTTACGGAATATTCAGATTCAGCAATGCAACAAATATCAATGTTGCGTGATGTTACCAGCCGTTGCGAAACAGTTGAAGCAAGTGGTCAAAAATTAAAGTAGAAATTATGTTGTATAGTTGCTTGCTTTGAAAAGTTTTATTTTCCATTCATATTAACTATAATCTCTGTGTCGATCAGTGTTGAACTACTATGTAAATAGAAGCACAGACTAAGTGACAATTGTGTGGCACCTAAAGACTGTATACGAAATAATCATTTCCCTATTTGTAAAAACATAGTGTTGCAATATAAGTATTGTACAAAACTTAATAGTCTTCAACTAGCTACCAAACATTAGTGATGATATATACTTTGTAATATTCTGAAAGATAAGTTTAAAAAATGTCTTTCACATCGTTTCTCGCTCTTCATATTTCGTAGTCTGGTGTGCCGCTGCATTTCCTGCTGGTCGGCTGTATAGGCCTAGAGAAAATCGTTATAGTTTTCCTTCGTTACTTTATCAGTGTGACTGATTTGAAAGAGGTTAAACTACTTAACTCACCCAATTTATAGTACCGTATCCGAGCGGAGAAGAAATCTTTTTTCATTTAAGAATGTTGACACCAGTGTTCTGTAACTGTGCAAATTATGTGGGATACAGTGTGTCATCGGTTTTTACGGTGAATTAATTAAATAAGATGACGCTGCAAAGGCTTCTAGACACAAAGTTGTTGGTAAAGAGAGCAATTTTAAGAATATGTCATGTGTTTGCAGAAACCATTGACGGATGAATGAATTGATTTAGTTCGTTGTCACTGCGTGCTCATTTTCAACGGTTAATACGATCTTTACTGATGAAACATTAAGTGTAATAGGTGAAGCAGACATTTTTGTGATGTTACCTGCGTTGTTACACGCTGTAATTGTATAATACTTTCAGTTGCTACAGCCCATCTAAGTATTGGTCCTGTCTTGATTTAGTAGTCTAGTCTGCGGTTTATATACTTCCAGTGCACAATACTACGACACCGCTTTATGCAGACGACCACATTCTTTGCTGAAGGGATTTAAAAGCTGTCGTCGTTTGTAGTTAATATATTATCGGTGTAGAGAAAGTAAATAGAAATTATACTCGTAGAGTTAATACAATCAGAGCAATAGTGCATTTTACTGCACTCTATAATTCCAATTTAACTTTTTCAGAGAGTCAGAAGTTATCCGCTGATGACAATGAGATTTATATGAAGCTTCCGGTTATCAACAAGACATTGTCTGCAGTTATAAAAAAAATAGGAGATGGAGTATTCATCACGCTGTACCACAGTTTCAAACAATTGATGGATATCGAGCAGTCTATTCGTAATTACTGTCTCGCTGGCTTGCGGAATTATCGTACTTTCTGTGTTTCCCTCAAAACAAGCGAACTTGACAATCACTAAGAAAACTGTACGGCTCTGGAAGCAAGAGTGCCCGTAGGTTAAAGTCGCTACGTGCTTGGCTTTTACATACAGTAAATCCCACTCACGGTTCGACTGACTGAGCAGACGAGAAGTTCTGTCAGGTTAAACCTCGAGCTGCTCCAGGACAAGCCATCTGGATGAATTCTTCACGAGACCGGCGCAAAACCGCAGCTCATCCTATTCGTACGGTTATACTGTGCTCTTAAGCACCGATGAAGCTTTTGAACTGAGGAACGCTTTCATTGCAGCTCATATTTCGAAAAATTAACTCGCCTTGTAGACTTCACAGTCCTGTAATATTTGAGCTGTTTGCTGAATCAGTGCACTCACCTATTTCTTTATCTCATTCTTGTCGCAGATTATTTAGCACCGCGACCAGGGGCGTCGCTGCAAGCTTTCCTGAACAACCTGTCTCTCTTTGATGCTGTCAGCCGTACGTCCACTGCGTTCTTACCCTGTGTCTCGTTGATTTTTATTGTGTACGGGGAATATTATCTTTGTCTTTAGTTAGCGGTCATTTTCTGCTAGTATCAATGGGCCAATCTATTGAAGATACAAGCGTCATAAATCTCACCCTTTTACCGTCAGGCATTGTTTTGAAACTTATTTTTTATTGTCCTTAAAACAATCTGTCGTCATTTAGTGGTATTTTGAAACTTGTTTTATTGAAATGCTGTATTTATCCTTTATGTTCATTTTTCAGTCTGCTCGTAGGATATTGTCAGATATTAAAAGTAAAAACCTCACTTTTGAGTTGCCGATATACATTCTTAACTTTCGATTTTACCTTCCGTATGGAAGCTCTAATTTCGACATCGGATTGTGAAGTACTGATTGCATTTGCATATATCTTCTTATTTCGTGTCAAGATTGTTCTGATTTGTTCGATGCGGCGTGCACGAATCTCTTTTTATGTCAGAGCAGAATTTGCATTCTATTTCCTCAGTTATTTGTTGGATATATTCCACCCTTTGTCTATTCCTACAGTTTTAACCCTCTGGAGCTCACTCTTGTTTCGTGGAAGCTGATCTCGGACGCCTTATCGCATGTTCTGTCACCATATCACTACTTCTTGTCGATGTTTTTCATATTTTCGTTGCCTCGTTGATTCCGTGGAGAACCTCCTCATTCCTTACTTTATCGGCCTACACGAATTTACAGCATTCTTCGCTATCAGCACATCTCTAACGCTTCCATTCCCTTCATTTGCAGTTTTCCAACAGTCACTAATTTGCTAACATACAACGCTGCGCTCCAAAAGTCCGTTCTCAGAATTCTTTCCTTCGAATTTAAGCCAAGTTTTGAATCAGTCTACTCTTATGGACAGGAGTGTCCTCGTCCGCCGATGTGTCACGCGTCGTGCTTATTTCCTTCCAAGGTAGCATGATTCCTTCACTTCCTGATCTTTGTTCGTCCCTAATTTGGATGTTGTATCTATTAGAAATATTTTTACAGTTACTCCTCGCAAGTCACAAATTTCACCTTTTTTCAGTTTAATTTCAATCCAAAATGTTTTATCGTTAGCATGTTCATTCACCTGTAACATGTCACAAATAACACTTTTTGGAGAAGCTCATTCTCTTACCTAGGCTATTTTCTTATCCACAATGAAACAAATTCCATAAAACCTGTAGGCCTATTAGTCTGAAAAAATATTCTTATGTTGTCTCTGTTTCACTTCCTTCATCCCAAACTACATCTAGAACGAACCTTTACACATTGTTTTGCTTCCCTACAACATTCAGACTTCCAATTTTCCTCACACTATTCCGCTAAATCATGCTTTTTGATTGTTTTCAATATTTTCCTGTTTTTATTAGCATTCTCTATGCTACATCTTATTGGACTTCTTGAAATTAATCTACCGCTTGTAATTTCTAAAGTGACATTCCCAAAACGAGTAAAAACTTAACAAGGGGTGGATCTCGTACCAGTGTGTGTTTATATTTTAACTCTTGTAAGATTGTGTCTCGCTTACTCATACCTTCTACCGCTTGTAATTTCTAAAGTGACATTCCCAAAACGAGTAAAAACTTAATAAGAAGGGGTGGATCTCGTACCAGTGTGTGTTTATATTTTAACTCTTGTAAGATTGTGTCTCGCTTACTCATACCTTCCTGGCTTTAGTTTTGGGAATTTCTATGTTGAACATTTGGAGAACATTATAAAGTTTCTTTACAAATCTTTGAAAATAATCCTTTCTTTCAGACATTGGTATGGAGTCAATCAGATGTAATTTATCTATTCTCTATTGACTGCTCCATATAAATAAGGAACAGCATATACATTATTTTGTAACATATTGTTCAAATTTGGGTTCAGTTTCTGTGTGCTACAGGGTTTTGAACGTTGTCAGTTTGATATAAGGTTTCGTTATGAATCACTACGGAATTGTAAGTTTCTAGTATAATACATTACATATACAGTGGCACGGTCAGAAGCTTTTGAACATCTGTTAATCAGTTTAGTTAGTTGATTTCTGTACTAATTATTTCACTAGAGATATGACAACTACGCATAATTGACTCTCCTGAAAACTGCAACTACCGCTTTAGTTTCCTGCCACTTTACAAATCACAGCTATCTTGCTGTTTTCAGATGAAGACTAGTGCGGTGCTGACCCCAGAGCAGCTACGCCAGCGCAGTGCAGAGATGCAGGAGAGGCGGCAGAAGCTGCTGAAGAGAGCCACCACCAACAGCCACCGGCTCTGGCTGCAGAAGGTGGCGGACCTACCAGAGGTGGACCAGCTATTCGAGGACTGGACCAAGGAACTGGAGGGATTCGAGGACTTCGTCCAGAGGCACATCGCCGAGGACTCCGACTCCGATTCTGATCAAGAATTCCTAGATGATGTGTCTCCAGCTGTGGGAGAACAACAGCACAGTGACAATCAGGAGGTTCCTGCCAGAGGGGGATGTGGGGGAGTGGGGCCGCAGTCTCCCCCCAGGAGACAAACCATCAGGAAGAGGCTGGGCAAGAGGTGTCGTCGCCTGGTGGCTCTGCTGAGGAGGACATTGGCAGCATTCACACAGACAATATGCTACTAGTGGTTTGTGCAAGAGCTACAGAATGTAAATAATGTCATGTGCACTATGTGTACTATTATTACCTTACTATTGTGTGTTTCGTAAAGTGGTTATTGTACGCATCCTGTTTGTATTTCTCTTAGAAAATATATCATTTTCATTGTAAAAATACAGTATATTTTCGTTATTTTCTTCACACAACACTTCCCTTTCCTAATGCTGAAAACTACTGTGTTATGTTTGAAATCAAAGTATTGTTATTCCGTCTAGTAGTACTATATTTTTTGTCACTTTCAAATTTTTGCCTCTCAACACTTGAAATTCCAACTATCTTACGCTCTACTTCTCCTTGATGTTCTAACAGTGACAAGATTCAAAGTTAATTCATTGATTATGAAGAAAATGAAAATTACTACTACTTTAGTGGTTATAGGATGAACTCTGCTGGATGAATAAATCTACACTCTTTCTGTTCTTATCTCTCTTCAAGGTGATGTCAGTGTGTGATATCAGGGTAACCGTGCTGGAACTGTATCTCCTGAAATCTTGGTAATAAATGGTAATCTAGTTCATGGAATGTCTCTGCTGCCAGAAAAAGTTTTTGAGAGTGTATTTCCATTACTTACTTTCCGGCGTTTACAATGTTGCTGTCTGCAACTGATAACTCTGAACATTCTCTGCAGATTAGTTACAAACACTTTATTGGTTCTGACAGTATTGTGACTGAAACAATAAGGTAGCAGAAGTATATCAAACATATCTTAAAACTACTTTGAAACCAAGTTCATACTTTTAATACTTATTAGCAGTAAGCAGATGAAAACAACATTTAGCACGACAAAAAATTACAATAGACAGACCACAATGTTTACATCAGATCTAAGAAAAAACTGAGATGAAAATGTATCAAACAATTTGAAAGATTCAAAAAATAGCAGTGATTCATTCCACTCAAATGTGTATGACAAAATATTTTAAGTACTTTCTAATTCCATAGTCTTAGACAAGAGGGTTCCAGCTAAATCACATTGGGGGCAATGTTGAAATGGGATTGTTTGGTGTTGTAAAACCAATGGATGCTGGGGTCGCTACAAGAATGTTTCAAGCGTAACAAATTTCATGTGATACCAGACAGCAGTTTGGTAATGGGGACTAGAGGCATTGAAGTAACAGTAGCAGTAATATGCAGCCAAAGTGCAGAATGATGTAAGGCAATGTATATTTATGTGTTACGTGACATAGTACTATCTCAAATAATCTGTTCTCTAACTGTACCAACACCATTTTGGACATCAAACTTCTTATTGATCATTAACATGCAACACACTGCCACAACTTTCCCAGAATGTTTAGGATAAGCTTTGACTCTTCCTATGCTCATATATTCTCCACGGGAAGTTGAAAGTCACTTATTAGACTTTACAACAGCTAACAACACTGATGCCAAATTAACCATATCAGAAAATAGGCCAGGAATAAAAAATGTACACTAGGGACTGAAACTGTTAAACATCTCTGTGCAACTAGAAATGGCTTTGGATATGTCAAAGTTTTTCTGTTTGCAAAACCTTCCATGGCCTAGTGGGTAACGTAGTCTCTCAACTACTTGAGCTAAGAGTAACGGCCTTACATGTAATTAAAAAAAATTCTTGTTGAACTGAACATTTAAATAGTTCGATTCAAGATGCAAAGGTTATAATTCTATTCCAAATGATAAACATGGATAAAGAATTTATAACTACCAGAAAATTGGTTTAATAATTGATGTGACAATCAATGCAGAAGCATTTGGAATGGGCTCTGTTCATAATTGTGATCCTGCATTTCGAAGTAGTAAAAACTCTCTACTTCTTGAGATTGTTTGCGCCTGAATGTAGTGCTGAAAGGACATCACCACAGAGTAGTTATATGTCACAAAAGATGATGTAATCAGAGAAGTAGCCAATGATGGTGAATACAGTCTTGTACTAAGCTCTGATATGTGTAGTGTAGCCTGTAGTTGAAAGTGTTATCAAAATTCGGTCTCAGGAACTGAGAATTGTTTACTCTTAATACGTCTCTCTTTAAATTTTATGCTCTCATAATGTTGCATTTTTTGTTTGCTTGTAACTGAGTAACTTTGATAAATATTTCATCAGACACATAATTTAGTAACAATTTCCTAACTGCCTTGGAGTATGAGATTGGAGGTATGGGGAGACATCTTCAAATGGGTTGCTGTATTTACAGCTCATTTCCACTCGTATGACTGTTCCCACAACATACTTGCATGACTATGCTGTTATATGAAAATAAACGAAATCTTATTCACACCAATTTGTAACATATGTACTACAGAACCGCTGCACAACTGGTACCCATACACATGATGTGATTTCACTATTACACCTCCTGATTAAACAGAATACCAAGATGGGGGGTAGGGGGGGGGGGGGGTAGGATTCCTTATAACCATATCATGAATATATATTAATCTGGACTGTTATGTCATATTTTAAATTTCTGAGAAAATATTTATTATTTTAATGATTTTCTCTAACAAGTTCCATATATGTTTGAAATTCTTCAGTTAAACTTAACGTAAAAATGTAATTGTCAGCAACAGGTATCCTTTTACCCATTGAATGTCATATTCGATATTTCCAGGTCTGTCCTACCAAGTTTGAGAGTAAGTCAATGACAACGAATCACACCTGCATTTTCTAAATTTTTTGTAGTGGTTGAAAGTCAGTAGTATCTGCTACTGAACATGTGTTGATATTGCTGACAGTGAGGTAAAATGTATTTTCAGGTTCTGGACCCCACTCCCACATCAATAACTCTTTTAAAAACTATGTTGTTAATACAATTCAACAACAACTAACAAATTTTGTTTTTTAAATTTTTTCAGATGTGCATATACTACTGCCTGCCCCCACCCCCTTGATAATGCTTCTTGAAAATGCCTCAGTATTGTTAGGATTAAAATGATGAGCTGGAGTGCGACATAAACCTGCTACCTTGCCATATGCAAACATTGTTGTTTCCAACTGAGCTATCCTGATATGACATATGCATTTCACTGACAGCTTCAATTTGATGAATACATTCTCCAGTTTTCCAACCTGTGAGTAGTGCTGGGATGTATCAGCTGTAAACAGCATTGTCCACATTAACTAGGGTTCTGGTTTCAAATACCAGCCTGTCACACCGTTTTAATTTTTCAGGAAGTCTCAGACTAATGCACACTGTGCTAGAGAGTAAAAGACATATTATGGTTGGCAGCTATAGTTTGTTACAGAAGAAATGTAGGTTGCACAAGAGCACACTTCTTCTGCCACAAACTCCAACTTCAAAACAAACCCTGCAGATTAAAAATTTATATTTTCAACTCATTTCCCTTCCTTTTGATTTCTTACTTGACTAGGTACAACCAGTATGATTAACTGAAGCTCCATTTTCAGCTAAAGGCAATCAGTTTTTAAAATATTCACCAAAGACAGTTTCCAGCAATAATTAGAAAAGGGCAGTCCCTCCCACAACGGAAACTGATATCTCTGCAAAATGGACACTCTCTCTGCCCTGTCACAGAGGCAATTGCATCATTTTAAATATATCTGTTATAAGGAAAGGATACAGTTATGGTTGTTATGGAATCTTAAAACTACTTCACCAGTATTATCCTTTCAACTATGAATACCACATGGTTCTGGGTTATAAAAGGTTACAGCAGTGTTGTACCTTCAATTCTGCATATTTCCTCCTGTAAATGTTGAAAGCAACAAAGAACACATTTGTACGTGTCCAAATACCTGAAAGTCAAATCATTTTTATGAATTTCTTATAAACTGCACAATTTCAGTTGAGTACACTACAGATAATAGATAACTGTTATTAAGTGGTAATTTTACTATGTTGTGTTGTTTTTCAGTAGTCTGGAATTATGTCTGAGAGAAACTGACCTGATTTCCTCCAGCCCTCATCTTTCTGTAAACAGTAAGGTGAGCTCCTCATAATCCCATCTGCTGCCCCCTCCTTGTGATGTCTTAGATCTTGGGTACACTATTGACACAATGTGTAATACAGGGTGCAGCAGTTCTCATCCAATGTGATGGTATTGATACCCTTACAGACAAAAAGTGAGGAAATCAACTTTTATGTAATAACGATAAAAATAATAAAGCAGCAGCAGCTTTAAACATTAATTACACACCACTCAGTCTGGCAGAAATGGGAAGAACTATATAATTGACACAGATAGTATTTTGGCTTGAAGAACTGCTCAAGGAATGTGTGTATGATAAAGTCATGTTAATACTGACTTGCAAGTAGATTTCCAACATCTATGTAACACTAAGGAGCGTGATTTATCAAACCGATAAAAGGTCAGGTCATTTCAGAGACAAACTATCACACTTGTATTCTGAAAGAGTTAGGGAAGAGAAACAGTTGCAGGAAGCATGTGGATCAAATGGGAGCCGTATTATACTTTACACCTGGATGTAAACCCAATGGAACCCATGGGATACTTGACAAAAAATGAACATATCAAAAAATAATTCATCAGAAGTTATGACAGCAGTCAGTTAATGAGAGATTTCCCTTTATACTACAGATATGATTCTCTCACTGTCACATAGGACAAATTCAAAATTTACTGGAACTGTGCTATAATAACCATTAGAAAATCTATTTAATTCAATATGATATAACAGATCAATACACCTAAGTTCCTTTCCTCATAGATAACACTTCAGCCAGCGCCCATAACCTGCAAACCAATGTGAAGATAGCTAAGTACAACGATCTGGTAGCTGAGGAAACTCATTGTGTCTGTGTTAGTACTGAACACTGGTGTTATATGGACTAAACAATAAGAGCCTACAGGAACTTAAGATGCATCCTTCACACTGTTTGGAGCTATGGAAGAAAGCTGTACTGAGTGCCTTAGATGGGTTAACAATAACACATTGCCAAGTGAAATAGTTTATTGGTCAGCAGACTGGCTTTGTATCCTAGAGGCTGGTGGCCAAGTATGCATCCAGAAACCCACTTTTGGTTTTCTGTGGTTTTCCTAAACTACTCCACATAAATGCTGCAATTTTTTCTGTAATTGGCATAACCAATTTCCTTCATAATCCAATCCTGTCCTGAGCTTCGAGCCATATCTCTCAATGACAAGCAATTGGCTTTAAACCCCTGAACAGAAGAGAATAAGAGAATCTTCTCGGAGTCCCTTAGCAGTCTACTCCAACTGGTTAGTCCAGTGACTTGAGCTGTCAACATTATTACAGTAAATTATTTTAGTCAAATATCTTTCAGAAAATGAATCCAATAATTTTCGTAGGCTACTGTGTGGTCACAGGAGACCCTGTGGTCTGTTCTTTGTGACTGCGTTTTGTTAAGCCCACTACCCTCACCCCCTTGGAGATAGGAAATGGATAAGTCACTGCAGTTCCGGTCAGCTAACGCTCACTGAGTAAGGGACTGTCGAATGAAAACCAATCAGCTGAATAATAGGTAAGTAAGATGTTTATTATTCCTATAACTGTTAATACAATTATCCCACTGCAAGAAAACAAAATGAACGCTTTCATGGAAAAATGATTGCAGTTGCCTAAAGAATCATGATCATATCCAGGCATGCAGCTGTTCGTCTGAAGCAAATGGACCACAACGAATGTCATTAACCAGGGCTCCATCAATATGGGAATGACATGGGGAGATATCTGGAATATGTGGAGAACGTTAACAGATTCCCAGCGAAACATCTGCACTGCAGTCAAATGAGCGTTGGCTTCATTTGGGCTGGCATTACCCTGCAACAGAATGATCGCTTGTGGCAAAATTCCTTGGTGTTAGGACTTCATGGTGCACTTCAATTTTTCCAAAGTGTCCACGTACCACTGTACGTTAGTTGTGACGCCTGTTGCAGCAATGGAGGACCACATTATATCTGAGAGAGTTTTGTTTTAGTTTGCTTTAGGGCGCCAAAACAGCTCGGGACATATGAACCCAAGACAAATTAGAGAACACAACCACACAGTGGAATTAAATGACAATGCTTCAGTCCCAATGGACAGAATAGGAGACAGCTAAAAACAGATACGTGGAAAATGCTAAAAAATCATATAGTAATGGAGATACAAAACTAAAAATTAAATGGACTTCCCCATATTGCTGTGGCGGGTAAATCAGGTGGCAAACACAAACTGGAAGATAAATGGTAAAAAATGGGAATTCCAGCAGGAAGTGGTGGACAGTTAAAATTTGTGTGCAATATGGACAAAGTGGTGGGGTTGCGCAGCTAAGCAAATGGTGATAGGTAAAGCGGCAGTGCCCAATACACAGCCAAGTTAAAATAAATTCCTCCCGGCAGGAGGACTGAGAGGAGGTTGTCCATGGCACTGGGAGAGGCTTAATAAGGAAACTTATTCCTGCGAAAGGAGGACAATTTGCGATTCCAAAGGGGGACCACCAATGCAGAGATCATCGGAGGGAATACAGGTAATTGTGGCGTCAGCACCCTTATTTTCTGGTACAGTGACATGACCAGGAACCCACAGAAACATGACACTGGTTCCACCAACAGTGAGCAGGTGAAAGGTTTCCAGGACCCACTGCACTGAACAGTGGACAGTGTACAGCACACACAGACTTTGAATGGCACTGCATGAGTTTTAGCAGAGGACATAATTGGAAAGGCTGTGTCACTGTATATACTCTGTGGCATGATATAGGGCGAAGAGCTCAGGTGTAAATACTGAGAAGTGGGCCAGAAGCCAATATAGAAAGACAAGGGTGCCAGTGACGAAAGAACGCCCAAACCCACGGTCATTTCGAGAGTCATCAGTGTATACAAAGTACTCTCATGAAGTCCCATGTGAAGGTTGTAAAACTGGAGGCAATGGACCGAGGCTGGTGTAGTGTCCTTAGGAAGCAAATGAAGGTCAAAGTTAACATGGGCTGCCTCACGAAGCCAAGATAGTGAAGGGTTCACACCCACTGGGAAAGCTTCAGGTAACGTGAAGTTATCGCACCGTGGTAAATGGAAAAAGTGGACTCCAGGAGGTAACAGAAGAGGGACGAGCACAATACTGATGATCAAAGGAATCATCAAAGACGGAGGCATAGGATAGGTGGCCATGCATCCCAGGAAAGTGAAATGCATACCTGCTGAGGAGAAACTCACAGTGTTAGGACAGTGGCAGTTCAGCAGCTTCAGCATACAGACTCAGCCAGTCTGGTGTAAAGGGCACCCATGGCCAAACAGATGCCATTATGGTGGATAGTGTTGAGATGGCTTAGTAAGGATGGGCATTCAAATGCGTAAATAAAGAACCCATAGTCGAGTTTAGAACAGACAAGGGCCCAGTGCAAACAGAGAAGGGTGGTTCATTCAGCACCCTAGGAAGTACCAGGGAGGACACGTAGGAGATTGAGGTACCACATACAGTGCGCTGCCAGGTAAGACACATGGAACAAGGGAGAGGCTCCTATCGATCATGAGCCCCAGGAAGGTCATACTTTCAACGAACAGAAGGGCAATATGTCCAAAATTTAGAGATGGTGGCAGAAACGATTTGCTCCACCAGAAATTCATACAGACGGTTGTGTCAGTGGAAAAGAGGAAACCACTGTCGATGCTGAAGGAGTAAAGACGATCAAGACGCTGCTCAGGGAGATACGTCCATGGTGAAGTGCAATAGATGGTAAAATCGTCAACAGAAAGAGTGCTGGAGATGCCCCGTGGAAGAGCACAGCTATTCATTGACAAGGGTCAACGGCGATAACAAAAATGACGACGCTCAGGACGGAATCCTGAGACACATCATTTTCCTGGATGTAGATGTCTGACAAGGCACAACCCACATGCACACTGAAAACACATTCTCGCAAAAATGCCCAAAAAAAAAGAAAAAGGGCAGGCACCCACGGACCACCATGTGTAAAGAGTACAGAGGGTGCCAGTTCCACAGTAGGCTTTCTCCAAATCTAAAAACACACCCACAGTCAGGGATTTCAGCAGGAAACCATTCATGATAGGGTGGAAAAAGTAACAAGATGGTCAAATGCAGAATGTGGTGCAAGAAATCCACACTGTGGATTCATGAGTAAATGGTGAGACATGAGCCACCAAACCAGCCAGGCATGAATTATATGTACCATCACCTTGTAAACGCAGATGTTAAAGAAGATGGGCTTGTCTGGTAGCTAGAAAGAAGGTTTTTGTCCCTACTGGACTTAGGTATGGGTATGATTGTGGCTTCACACCAGAATCCCGGAAATGTGCCCTCTGCCCAGGTGTGGCTGCATGGGTTAGCAGAAAGGGATTCCCTGCAAGAGAAAGGTGGTGTAACATCTCAACGTGGATGGTGTCTGGCCCGCGGGAAGAGGATTAGATTGAACAGATCATTATCTAGCTCCCTCATAGCAAAGAAGGCATTGTAGCACTCACAATGCTGAGAAGAGATGGGTATCCTCGAACCTCCTCCACTCGTTTGTGAGGAGAAAGGCTGGAAGATAGTGCTAAGAGCTCGAAAATTCGGCAAAATGGCGGTCCAAGGTGTTGGAGATAGCAAGAGAGTCCACAATGACATCATCAATGACTGTGAGGCCAGAAATTTGGATCTTGCTGACAGAGGGCCATCATAGGTTGGCTTATGCAACAAAGGAAGGTGTGGAACTGTTAAAATAACAAGTGAACGAAATCCATCTAGCTCTTTTGCTATGCCAAAGAATGTGATGAGACTTTGCGCTCATCTGTTTACAATGAATACAGTTCACATGTGTAGGGTGCCTGTTAAAAATTCAGATACCTTGTCAACGTGCATGAATTGCAACATGGCATGACTTAGTGCACCAAGGGACTGAGAGATGACCTATAGAGGATGTGTCAGGTATGGAATATTTGACAGCCATAAGGATAACATTGTTGAGATAGTCCACCTGATCATCACAACTGAGGAAATATTTTTCTTCGAAGATCGCCAGGGAGGGGTAAAGGGGCCAGTCTGCCTTAGCAAGCTGCCATTTGGGCATGCTCTCAGATGGGGTTGGAGTAAAATTTATGGCATAGGGGAAATGGTAGCTTAAGTAGGTGTCAGAAAGAAAGGATCACTGAAGACGATTGGCATGGTGGGCAGTGCAGAAGGATGGATCCAAATGGGAATAGACGTTCGAGTAGTGGGAAAGGATAGTAGGCACTCCATTATTAAGGCAGAAGAGGTTAAATTGGTTAAGAACGTCAACGAAGATGGTACCTCTCTGACAGGCCATGGGAGAACACCAAAGGGAACGATGCACATTAAAGTCACCATGTTGAAAAAATGGGGCAGGTATCTGCCCAGTAAGCTGAAGATAGTTTGCCATGGTGACACCGAGTGATGGAGGTACATAAATGATAGAGGGGGGAAAAGTAAGCCTGGGAAAGTAAAGGTGAACTGCAACAGCTTGAAGAGAGGTAGTCAGGGAAATGGGTTGACTATGAAAGTCATCCAGTATGAGTAGCATGATGCCCCCCTGAGATGTAATGCCGATCTCAGGGGAAGGGCTAAGTGAATTGGTAAGTAATAAGATAGCTCAAAGTGGTCATGAGGGCTCAATTTCTTTTCCTGAAAACAGACTACAAGGGGACGCTGCTATGCCAAAAGCAGCTGTAAATCCTGTTTGTAGGACCTAAGGCCATAAATGCTCCATTGGAGGACAGTCATGAGGAGGAAGAAATGGCGGGTTTTCAACTCAGTGACAGTGACAGCCTGTGTGGAATCGCTGCTATAGGGCACAGAGGCAGTAGGATCCTGCTCTGAGGTCCACAGAACCATCGGCTTGCTTGTGCAGTCAGTTCATGAAGACCAACCCTGAAAAAAGGATGGTGGTGCACACTGGCGAGACCGAGACCATCTGGGCTAAGGTACCATGTGGTGACACTGTCGAACAGGATCTTCGATTTGGTGAAGGAGGAGACTATTTACCTTCAGCAGACTTCAAGCCTTTCTGTTTAGAGAAACACTCAGGTGGTGTTTGGCTAAAGGGAATGGATGGAGAAAGTGTTTATGGGAGTACTCTTTCTGTCCTTTCCTGCCTACTCATTGTGTAGATGGCGGCTTTATCCCTTGTGACAAGAGTGACGGTTTGTTTGCATAGCAGAGCAGACCGGGGGAGGGGGGGGAGGTTACGACACTACCATGGGCAACTTCACAACCCCAGAGTGGAATTACAGGTCGCATGAATGCATGGCAATCTCTTCCATGGAGTGAGTGTAACAAGAACAGAACTATAGGTGCCAGACAGGAGAACACAGGGTTTGCGCCTAGTCAGTAACTGGGAAGGCACTCTTTCGTTTACCTGGATTTATTGGACAGCCCACTCATTAAGATGTGTGGGACTGTCCCGAGAAGCAGTGGCAAGCAGTTGATACAGCAGGGAGAATAAGGTAGACAATCCCCTTTGTGGGCATCCATACCAGAGGTAGACAATTCGCTGGGTGTTGACAAGTTGTTCTAGTGTGATTGAAATGATGACATTGGTAGCAGTGCATCTGGTTGGGATTGGGTATGGCTGGAACATGGTAGACATGAAGAAACAAGGCAGCAAGCAGTTGTTGCGTTTGGGCTCCAAAGGCAAAGTGCCATTCTGTAAACGAGAGCAGGATGTCACAGGGCCGGCAACTGCACCTACCCCTTTGTGAATAATAAATGGATTGACCTTTGTGGAGTGCTGACCGTCATCAGTACGTGAGACCACAAGGAATCATGGTGCAGTGGGAATAGTCTTTGAATGAATAGCCGCATTACGTTTACATTTGGTAGACGATGCATTGGGAGATGATTGAATCATCACAAGAAGATTCCTATGGTCTCCCATGGGGCATTTCTTCCAACTGCGGGTTCCCTTTACAAAGGAATAAATTACGTTCACCACTGCTTGAGTGACAAATACTGGAAAGAACTATATAAATGTTGAAATACTGATGACAAATGTAACAGCTTCTTTAACAACTTTGCAAACTACTGTTAGCATTACTCCCTCCTTAAATAGAAGAAAATACAAAAACTGTAAAAAATAATTTAATCAGCAGCTGAATACACTTATTTACAAAAGGAAGAATTTTATTATACAAAATGTCCAAGCAGAACACATCTCCACAGTTAATATGTATTTCAAGTTCTGCAACAAAATCCTGAGCTGGGACGTAAAACAGGCAAAAACAGTAGCAAATAACTCTTACATTAGAAAAACTCTGAAAATGAAACCCATGTGGAAAACTGTAGGAAGAACACCCATAAGTTATAAATATTAACCTCTTAAGAAGTTCAGCTGCATTATCAGACCATACAAATATTGCAAATAAATTTATTTCACACTTCACACTGGTAGCAGAAAATCTGATACAGCAAGACTCACAGTGTGCGGTAATGAATCCAGTTCAGATGTAGGTCTAGTAAGACATCTTTTCTACACCCAACTAGTGAGAAGCAAATGATGGATACGATCATTTAACTCATATCAAGACATTCCTTTGATATTGGCGATATAGATGAATTTATTATATAAAAAATGGTACATTCATATCGAAGCCTCTAGTTGACTTCAGCAATTGTTCGCTCTCTGAGGGAGCATTCCCAAAAAAATTGAAAAGAACCAAAGTAAAACCTCTTTAGAAATATGGAATAAAAACAAATTTATCCTACTATAGCCCCTATCACACCTGTCAGGGTTTGCGGAAATAACGGAAAATCTATTGTAAGAGATTAATGAACTTTAGAGAAATAATAACTATTTCTCAGACCCGGCATGGCTTTCATAAATCCAACTCTACTGGGAGTGACAGCTTTGCATTCCTTAACAAAGCTTTAAATGAGATTGGCAATTTTTCTAGAACTCTGTAAGGCATTTGGTGTCACTAGCCACAACTTCTAGTTAATGAAACTGGAGGGTGTACTTATTAGGGCAACAGCTCATGACTAGTTAAAATCTTACCTACAAAATAGAGAGCAAGCAGTTGAATTTGGGAGTCCAAAAAGGGAATAACAGGAAGACCTGTCACTCAGGAAAACTGTGTAGTATGTGTGATGTACCGCAAGACTTCACTGCAGGACTGTTTTGTTTTTGCTCTACTAAATGACCTATAACCAAGCAGCCCTCATCATAAGTATATTAAATTTGCTGACGACACAAATGTTAATGGGAACACTGAACAAAAGTCGCGGAATAAGATTAAAATACGTACCTCAGACACTGAAAACTGGCTCCCTTGAAAACAACAAAAATGACAAATACCAGAAAACAGTTACTAAGAGTCTACACACAGTACAGAATAGGTATCCATTAGCCACACTTACAGAGTTATTCACCATAAACTTGGAAAAGTGAAGTGCAACACAGTTTCTTGGAACACCAATCAAGGAGAATCTGAGATGGATCCAAGAAGGTAACAAATAGACTTAATATCGTTACTGCACAAAAATTCTTTCAAGCTGCACAGAAAATGGAACAACAAAAAATGTGCGCCTGGCCAAAGTAAAGAACCCTACCACGATAAGGCGTAAGTTTCTGGGGGAAAGTTGGGTGACAGAAAAAGTTGTTTATCCGCCAACCAGAACTGTACGAGCAATGGAAATATTTCTTAGGATAAAGAAGTATGTCATCACACAAAATATTTTCATAATTCTATCACATAAATTTTAAGTATCTCCTGTCCAGGAAGCTGCAGCTATAAACCATAGTCACAAGCACTATGTAAAAAGTATTAAGTTTTTTAACTAAATTAATTGCTATAATTTCGTAAGCAGAGTTTGAAAATGTGGCGTAGAAGGGTGTATTTTGTGCAAAAAGAGATGATGTAAACTGATCACAAAAATGGGTAAGAATGGTGAACATACTATTGCTTTTTGAGCCCTTACTAAGAGTATCCATGGATGTGCCTGTTTGAGGCTTAGTCACAGTTTGAGTTCAAAAAGACTAAGTGTAATAGCGTGTATGAACAATTTTCTTACTGCTACTTGTATGTTTTGTAAAGGATGAACAGTTTAGAGTTATCAGATTAATTCGAGGCCTCTCGTCTAATTTTTTCATAGTAACGACTTTCCCCGATATCGCTTTGTATCTACGCACAAAAATTATGAATAGAATCAATAAAACAATACCATACTGTACTATACAATGACCACCTGACCTTTTCAGTTAGAGAGAGAGATGATCATAGTTTTCCCGGAGCTAGGGTTTCCCGTTGTTTCGTTTACGCTGCAGAAGTTTCTCTGGGATGCCCTTTCACGTCCCCCATAAAACCTCAGCGTCTTCCTGTAAGATTTTTGAATTTTTATAGCGCTAAATAAAGACATTAGGAGTGTCTATTTGCTTCGGAAAGAAAGGTGCCACATGGCTACAATCATGCCTGCATGCGCAACAGCAGAAATTTTTCAGTGAAGGCCTTGACCGTCTTATTACAAAGTAGGATAAATGAGTTTTCTGTTCTAGTGATTGCTTTTGAAATAATGAACAATATATTTACTTTTATCTAACTGTCTCGTTTTCGTGTTAATGCCCCGCCTATATGCACTCAACAGCTATTAATAAAAAAAAAGAAAAAATGCAGAGTAGAATTCGTAGGAAAGTGTTACAGTTACAAGAAATAAATAAGCCCCTCCTATCCGTATTATATGCGTAATAGATACATACATCCTCTCATTAGTGACGGTTCGTGTTTGATTTTTATGTTTTATTTGGTACTGTTGGGTTTCCCGCTGTGAAAGCAAAAGATACGCACACAGTTCCGTCCAACACTAAAAGATACAGCGATTTTACAACCATGAATCAATGATGTTGAAACTTTTTACATTCACATTCAGTTTCGTTATCAGTATCTGGTTTCTGTGTTTCTACTCTAATAACATGTGAGTTATGTGGCAGTCAGGAACTGTTAGTGAAATCAGAAATTTTGAAATTGCGGCCGTGTTGAGAATATCACGGGGTAAGGTTCGCAGATGTTACATTACCAAATTATTTCGCTGAAAATTCACTGAAAACAATCTTCGACGAGCAAAGTAATAGTATTGTCCATGCAAAAAACCGTGGGTAAGTGAAAAAAGACATCTTTCACATCTATGTATCGGACAAAAGTGGAATCGCACGGAAAACCGCTACCGCTGTGGTAGGGCAGATAAGGCTGCAGCTGCGGAGTGGCGGAGAGGGGGTGAAGGGGTGAGAGGGTGAGAGTGGGAGGGGGGAAGGGGGTGAGTTGACAGGATGACGCGCAGCCCCCTGCCTTCAGTCTGCTGCTAGATCTCACGCTGCCAACACCTCCACTATTCTTGCTGCTGTTGCTGCTGCTGCTGCTGCTGCTGAGGAAGACACAACAGGTGAGGGGTTCTCTTGTGCTGGCGCCTTGTTCTCTAATCTGTACGCGTATATGAGTGCTTTACCGGCTATTTTGTCGTCAATTAGTCACTCGTCGTTTACATTCACTCTCCTGAAATGTGAAGCTATTACAGTCCCTAACTGTAAATGCGATTTTTTTACCTCTAATTAATAGCCTCTGGCTGCAGTGGTTCTTTCCAGTTTCTTTATTGCGTAATCGATACCGTGACTCCCACTCCCATCTCCAAATCTTAAGGTAAACTATAAAAGCCAATCTTGCAATTACAGTCTCATGTCTGCAATCCAGTCATGTACGATGAAAAGCGAAAAATATTAAGCTTTTACCTGTGAATGTCGACTTTCTCAGTGTAGCAGTGTTAAAATACTGTGGCGTTTCGAAGAGTGCTGTGCTGATCTTCGAGCAAATTCACTTCGCCAGGAGAAGATAAGTACTAAATTTCATCAATATTACGTTTTTGTTTTCTTTTCCTTAATACGCTGGTCGCCACAAGCAAAGTGATTGATGTTTCATCGGCAGACCACGGCGTCAGCCGTTGGGATCTGCTTTAGCAGACGCCAGCCAGTGAGTCAAAATTACGGTACACGTCTTTCTGG
Organism: Schistocerca gregaria; assembly: GCF_023897955.1. NCBI lineage: Eukaryota > Metazoa > Arthropoda > Insecta > Orthoptera > Acrididae > Schistocerca > Schistocerca gregaria. The sequence goes on from NC_064920.1 coordinate 103,990,786, forward strand.
TTTCAGTGTTATTTTTCGCCTGCAAATATAGTGAGCTAAGTGCTGTAGTGACGTGCCATTGAAATCTTGAATTTATCAATGTGGCGTTCTCTAGCACAATCCATGACGCGACGGAGAATACTCTGAAAATTAATGAGGAATAATCATTTGCGCCTTGTTTTCTTTCCTTGATATGTTTTGTTCGGTGGGTCTCAAAAGCCTCTCACTCTTGTATTCGAAACTTGGGAAAAATTTTATATGCTGTGTTCTGTTTCATTTCGTTTAGCTCCATTTCTACTGTGTTCCACGTTATGAATTTAGTCGCAATATCTTTTGTATATAGGCAATGTGTCTCAGCGTTTACTGCTTTTGCAAACAGAATCGTTCAATTTCCCCACATAATCGCTCGCTTATATTTTTCCTGATCACCAGCCTATCCCAGTTAAATTATTGTTTTCTGCAATTAGATAATTATCTTACTTTTAGTACAATTTATTTCAGTTGTTCTGCTTATGTTGAGTTCTTTATTAATAATGCCTGATTTGTTTAGTATAAAATACATTGTGATTTAGTTTTCTGCATCTCAGCTACATACATGAACGGTATGGTATTTTAATTTTTTTCTTCTGATGTCCTTCCCAAGACATTAATTAGCATACAACTTTTTACCACAAATTCGGCTCGTCATAATGTATGTTAATCTAACACATTGCCTGGAAAGGATTACAGTTATTTTGTGCTCGGATTACTTCAGATATTATTCCACATGTCCAGCTTGCTATCCGTATTTCCTTGCACGTTTGTAGGTACTTGTTTTATTTATTAATCCTCAGTTTTCTGTCTGTAATATACTTTATGAAGTCCGGCCGCGTTTGTCTTTCGCATTAAAGTCATCTTCAGTCGATTTCAAATAGACTAGTAACGTTTCACTTCTATAAGCGATATTCGTCGATTAAATGACAGTCAACATCGTAATTTTCGCATAGCTATATTATTACTGTTTTTATTTCTCCGACCGAAATAAACGTTTCCCCTCACCTGGCCTTAGGTTAGGGGTTACACTATCATTTCACTCACAGACCATCGAGAAATTTTCACGTACGAACTTTTTTTTGCAGTTTTCTTACAACTCGTAGAATAATTGTTGTGGAACGCCACTTAAGGTCTCCCACTAACTGCAGATCTTTCTTACGAGAGCTGTGAGTGATGTCAGTCGTAACTTCGTGTTCACTTAGTGTCTTAGAAACTTTAGAACGTTTCTTATTAGCCATTCAGAATGTTTTGATGCCACTAGTTTTGCAACATGTACGATTCAGCTGTTACAAACAGTATATCAGCTTTATATATAAAGACGTTTAGAGTAAATTAAAGCGCAGAATAGATTACAGTGCCAGTTTCTAATACACTTGCTAACACGTAGATACATAGTTATCGGAATACTTGTTTATATGAATAAATCTGGAAGTACATTGCTTACTAGTTACCTGTATGTACATAATTACATACATTCACAGTGTACCATTACTTATGGCTGGTAGAAGCAAGTCTTACCTAAGACTAATTGTATAAACGTAACACCCAATTTTTTGACACAAACAGCTACAGTTCATCAACATCACCCTACATAAATTCTCACTCTCTCAGCAAAGTTCATAAAACTTCCTTCAATGTCAAATGAGCTGTTTCTGGAGATTTTTTTCAAATTTAAGGTTCATGTTTTTACGGGTCGTGTGTGTGTGTGTGTGTGTGTGTGTGTGTGTGTGTGTGTGTGTGTGTGTGTGTGTGTGTGTGTGTACGCACACGATGAGCATTATTTCTGAGACTAAATTTGTTTACGTTTTCTTTAGTATAAATTAGACATGTAGATGTAAAGGGTGGGGTATATCAACATGTTAATGTTGTTAAGCTTGGTGACTGTTACTATTCCATAGATTATTGCTGGCGATCTGATTTATGACGTATAGTTCTTTCTGGTAATTTTCCTTGTTGATTGGCCCTGTGTTGAATCTATGAAGCATGTGTCAAAGTGTTGCTTGGTTTGGGTAGTTGGAGGACTGATGCATGATTTTATCAGTTGCTGTAAGTTTATATTAAATTCAGCATATGTGCTTGTCGTTGACTATTAAATCTTTAAAGTTAATTTGACTATCATGTTCTTTTTCAATTATAAATTTATCTTTTTGTACTTCCTAAATGGCAGCAATTAGTTCTTCAATTTCGGTCTGTGGTTCGTCACTTAGGAAGAGGATTGTGTTCTATATATATCTGATACTGTACAATATGGTTTATTATTTTGCAACGACTTTTATGAAAATGATATGTCAAACATGATTTATAAAAGGTATTTACTAAGTGTCATTGAACTGTTAATCCCATTGGTGACCTAACCCATTTTAAATAAAGTTAACTGTTAAAATGGAAGCTGTTTTATTGTGTACTAGGCATTACTGAAGTGAGTATTGTATTAACATGGTCATCACTGAGTTGGCTGTGTTTTCAGATTTTTGTTTGTGACCAACCCTCTGGTAACCAGATTAATAAAATACTAACTTCAGTAATGTTTATTACAGAACAATACTGCTTCTAGTGGAACAGTGAATTTTATTTATAAGAGGGTAGCTTACCAAGAAGACCCCATTCCAGGAGCTTTAGTAAATATTTTTTGTGAAGCATGTCAAAGTAGACAACTTTCAGAAAAATAGCTGCAGAGTAGTACAATATATTTTACTGGTTCAGACATATGGATGACATCCTCTGCCTACGAAATGAATCACATACAAAAATTGTGAAACCTCTTACTGACATTTAACAACGTACATATAGAGAAAAAATTTACAATTGAAACATAATAATCACAGTAATTTTCTAGATACATCAATAGAAAAACAACATATTCGAAGTTTACTATAAATCTGCAATAATTAACATTGTCATTAACAATACATCGAAACATCCCCAAAAACAAGCAACACTTCCACATTTGTTCTATAGACTCGGGAAATTGCATCTCAACAAAGGAATCTACCAAACGGTACTAGACGTCATAAAGCAGATAGCCACAAACAATGCCCGCAGTATTAAAACGTCCACACAGCATGCAGCAGTATTCCTGCCGTAGCGCACACCCGTTCAAAAACAAAAGACAAGGTTTCGTTTGTGTGTCAAATTCCCATTTATGAATTTGAGAATGTTAGTGAAACTAAGATACGTATTAACAGTCGATTACCGCAACTGTATGGCAATGAGAAGAAAGAATTTGAAAAGAACATTTAAAACTGCAAACGAGAGAGATTGTACCGTGAGCAGGTGCTGAGCTGCTAGAAATGGGAGAGGAGTGTGCTTCTCAGCACTGGATGGTATTATTCAGATAAATTATGAAAAACTGAACTGAAAATTGGATGAGAACTTGGCCGAGTCTAAAAGACGTGTAGAAATATCTACTATTATATTATTTTGAGAAGACGGAAATGCGTTGCAGTTACTTTCGTGCAAGACCTTTAATAGCAAGGGCCTCATAAATTTTCTACTGCTCAGCGCTACCAATGAATGACCGCACGTTTTCTTATCTGTGTGTTGTGGAGGTACCTCCTGCCTTCCTCCACCTTTCCTCCGTGACCATCATCATCTAAGTGCAGCCACCAAAGGTCTCGCGTTGGTCTGACATGATGCAAGGCCGATTCATATAGGTGAGAGTTTGTTTCCTTTCTACCCCACAGGAACAGTATTTTTTGCTTATGCTGCTCAGCACGCCGTGCAAGGAAAGCACGCCAGTGGAGCGTCAACTCACGTCTTTGTGCGTGCAGAGACAGAGAAGTTCGGACTCCAAGAATAGGCAGGGAGTTGACAGGCCTGAGTATTTGGAGTAAGACTGCAGGGGGAAAGCATCTCCACCTATTTTGTTTTTTGATTTTTTACTTCCTTCAACTGATCGTATGATATACTGTTGCTTTTGTTCATAGTCCTACGAATCCGTCTCAGTGTTTCTCTCGGAACCCACATGAGTAGTAATAGGATGCTTGTAGGCTGTGTGATCTCAACACACTAGGTTCCGATATCCTGATGAACTACATGTTTTAGTAATTTACGAATTGTATTTATTCGAAGTAATGTTCTGTTATGGAGTCTTCACCGTTCTCTGTTTGATTCACGTAAGCTTTGATCTTGTTTGCTGTGTCGAAATACAAATTTGCCCTTGCATGTAGAGTGCCATGTTGTGTTCTTGTTTGTTGGCCTTTTTAGTATTTATTACTGAGTCATTTCGTTCCTGCGTCTATGTTTTCCCTACCATTCCTTTGACTTGCTGTCCCCGACATCTCTTGCAAAAATAACGTTCGTCTTCTTTAGTTTGTAACTCGGAAATTTCCGTTATAATTGTGTATGTACAACCTTTATTGCATTGTTGAGTATTCAGCGACACTCGTCTTTGCTGTGCAGTGTCAGTGCTTCAGTACACGCTATACAGCCAAAGCTCGTTTTATGTCTCTGAGTTGCGAAGTACAATTTGCGTTGCCTCTACGAACTGTCAGCTTATTTACGTTTGATAAAGGTAGTTTATACGTCTATTCTCGCGATTGGAAATATCCTGCACATTTTCAGTTCGTGCCACTATGCAACCCTCATATCCTTTGGTAGTGAATTGTTTTCATTTGGTAGTCTCTTGTAATTCCACATGCACTTCATTCCATATCGCACTGTTTTTCAGTTTTGTTAGGTACTTCACGTACAGGAGCGGTACTTGCAATTTAATAGAAGTAGTCATTACACTAATTTTTATCTTTCTAGGGTGTTACACTGCATGGAGCTTGAATGAACGTGTATAAATTTATGGTCGCTACCTGCTTCCTGGTCCGTTATTCTCGACTTAATACAGCAATCTTACAGCCTGCTCCGTCCTCGTGAAATCGAACTTTTCCCTGTCTTCTGTATCCGTCCTTCCTTTCGGTATACATGGTCTACTATCTATGTGACTACTCTTGCTGCCCTTCCTCTTTCACTGAGCTTCTTACGTTTTGTCATCCAGAATTCTATTCTTTCATCCATACAGAATGTGTTTTATTCATTCTCCATTTCAGGATTACTAATTTCATCTTTCAGAGCACATTCTGGAGTGGCGTGCTGCTATACTCTGGCACTCGGATTCGCATATGTGCCACGACTTCATACGTGTACCTGCGAACAGAAGCTCAGATACTTTATTGTTAATGTAAAATGTATCACTGTAAGCCACAATGACAAGTCTCTTCAGACTCTCATCGTTATGTTAAGTTCAACTACAGTGATGACCGATTTCGTGCTTTGTGTGTCAGTAAGCAAGAATAACACTTTCACGCGTTAAGGTACACGTGTCACTGTAGAGTTAAATGCATTTTACTATTAGTGGAATTTAGTCGATGCCTTACAGTTGTGATAGGTGTATGTAACTGCTACTTTTTGTTGATAATGTTTAACTGACATTTTTCATTCGACAGGAAACAATGGGCCCGCGACCAGACAAATATTCCGTTCCGAACACCTTCGACAGGAAGGCGTCGAAGCGGCAACGCACTGCAGAGGCCTTGGAAGGCGAAGAGCCAAGGAGGAAGGTCGCTCGGAAGGCGGACAAGCGGCCTCACCACACCGAGTCCTGGAATGCCGAGGGGGAGGCGGGGGCGGCAGTGGTGCGGCAGGACAGCAGCCCTGCCTACGACCCGCGGCGCCAGCAGGTGGAGGAGTACGTGCCGGAGGCCGTGCCCGAGTGGCGGCGGCGCGAGTTCCGCGCCTACTGGGCCGACGCCGAGCAGAGCTGCGGGGAGGAGGAGCCGTGGGGGCACCTGGCCAGGGACTGCCGCCGCGACGACTGCCCTTTCGTCGAGGTCTGCCTGCCCGACGACGACGACGACGACGAGTCCGTCGCGTCGCTCGTCAGCAGGTGGCGCATGTGGGGCCACTTGGCGAGTGAATGCCCGGGTGGCGACTGCGACTGCGTCCCCGTCTTGCTGCCAGACGAGTACGCGGCCAGCGAGTCTGCTGCCGGGGCTCTCCTCCCAGAGGAAGGGTGGTGGTAGCTGGGAGAGGAGCCCACACTGGCTGTACCAGGGCACCAGGTGAGGCTCTCGCTGCATTTGGCTCTGCTGCTAGCGTAGCGCTGTGTCCGTTTCCACACGTATTGCTCTCTTGCTGTGGCTGCACTGCCATTTTCTTTTGTTTTATGTACCCAATTTATTTATAATCACACGGTTTCACCAATCACTTTTTCTTCTCACTCTGTCACACATCAACGCAGTGTCACCATTGTTATGAACACAACTGCGATGGTCAATTTTAACAGGTAGCAAATGCCCATCCTGCCCCCTCTTACCATCCGTTTTTAATGGACCACATGAAGGAAAACTAATTCGTGTGGGACATGTGTTAATACATTAACTCAGACATCGTTTCTTTTGCCACTTGCATGGTACAAATTAGTGTGCGAATATCAGAAAGTCACAAAGTTCATTTATGAGCCCTACTAAGTTAATCCACGCTTTTGTGCAGTCAGGCCATTTATCCCATTAACTGGCCTCACCCTGAACTCCAAGTACTAATAATTATTTCAGTTGTTGCTAAGTAGAGACGTTTCTTCGTGTCGTGCTTGTTCCTGACAGTGAAATTTTTGCAAGAACTGGAGTCGCCTTACTGAGGCGCTGTTGAGAACGGATCGATAGATTAACTGTCGCCTTACATTTTAAGCAACGGAACGTCGAAACACTCCAAAAACAAATTTCAGCTGGTGGCGTTGACTCACGAAAGCCATCGACGAAATGGGACGTCAAACGCCGGGTTTCTCAGGAATAAAGTTTTAACGTACTTAGAGGGGGAGGGACTGAAGGGGAGGGCGGAGGCGTGTCTGTGGCGTCGTCTGCGAACACGTCAGGGGGACCGATTCCCAGCGCGTTCACTCATTCTACATTAGATGATTACCCCTCTGTGTTCTTACTCTTTGTCTTGTTTGCTTAGATTCCGTCATAGTAACAGATGATTTTGGAGGACTTTATAATTTTTGCTACGGATGCTTTTCTGCGAAGGTGTAAAATATGTGAAATGCAAAACGATTTACAATACCTGGAGCAAGGCGCAGCCTACTCTGTGGGTTAATAAAATTAACTTCCTGAAACAGTTTTTTAATTAAAAAATTATATAAACATTCATACCTACACCGCATTTAAGTAAGAGAGTGAAGATGACTACCTAGTTCCAGTGTCTAGTAACAAGCCTTTTCAAATCATGCTCATACTAAATGCTGATTGGATATAAACTTCCTGTACCAGTAGCAATCATAATGCTGTGGCATACGTTCGTCTAGAAAGCAGGTAGAATAAGAAAACTTTGGAAGCACTAGTAACACCACTTAGCCAAGCTGTACATCATGCACTCACGAGGCCCACATCTAACATACCATCTGTATCAGTAAAAATCGCAGCAATTACTAGCGTAATTGTGTTTTGACTTCGAATGCACTTTAGTGAAGTCAGACTGGCAGTATATATCTGCATTTTATTTCGTCGCAGATGAGTTACATGATGAAATTCTGACCATTTTCTATGTTATAAATTCTGCTTCTTTATCATCCAGGATGAATCTTTTTGCGCTAAATTTGTGTTTCATATAACTGCAAGTTAATGACTGATAGGATTTTTACCAATGCACCTAGTTTGTTCAATGGCTCAGTTCTGTTGTTGCAGCTATCTTTCAACTCTTTTTTATCCATACTGCTTTCCACACGAATGCACGTGACACCCTGGTGTCTATTAGGGTTGTATTCAGTTCGTGTCTGCTAGGCAACACACTGCCTCATAACGAAAACGTTGATGCATTTCATAAACCGCGCCTCCTAATGATCCATCAGCGCCGAATGTTTTTAGTTATACTTAATTATGTGGATCGGAAGCTGCAGTCATATAGGACAGGAGGTGCTACATTTTTAGTTGAAGCAATTATTATGAAAATACGCAATTATCTACAGCAGAAGCTCTGAGGCAGGGGGAAGGTGTGGGAACAACGAAGCAGACCGGGAGAGCCCACGCAACCTATCTCGTACGTGATAGGCTGTGATGTGATTTTTATTTAATCGTGTGATTAGCTAATTCCGCAACTTGTCATTGTCAAAAATCTGTAAAATGAACATGGGGAAAGTACTACATTGTCTGCGTACATCGTCATGTATAAATACCATTTTAAACACCTCGCATTAAGGTAAAACATTTTTGCACAAATTTATTAAAACCACATGGTAATTACCAACTGCCGGCAGTTACCATGTGGTTGTAAGAAATTTATGCACTAATGTTTTACCTAAATATGAGGTTTGTAAAGTGGTATTTATACATGGTGACGTATGGAGACAATGTAGTGCTTTTCCATGATTGTTTTACAGCGGCTTGACATCGCAGGTACTCTAAATTTGCTTATCGCTTGATTAAAGAAATCACATTACAGTCTACTACAAACGATGTTTAGCTTTATCTAACATCTGGAGGCTTTGGATTTCCAAAAATACGGAATTTGATCTGAATATGATTGTTACAACCGAAACTACATAGCCATCTTAGTTATGTAAACCCCGTGTAGGCGTTAACGGATTTTTACATTTCGTTTTTTGGTTTTGTTTTAATAAACTAGGCAAAGGGTGCTTCCTCCATTCTTGATAATCTTAGTCATTACTAAGAACAGTTTTCGTTAAATAATGTCTTACAAACAGTGAAAGAAATGGCTGTGAGCACTATGGGACTTAACTTCAGAGGTTATCAGTCCCCTAGAACTTAGAACTACTTGAACCTAACTAACTTAAGGACGTCACATACATCCATGCCCGAGGCAGGATTCGAACCTGCGACTGTAGCGGTCGCGCACTTCCAGACTGTAGCGCCTAGAACCGCTCGGGCACCACGGCCGGCGAGTGAAAAAAATCAGTGCCATTGAAGGATGAAGATGGAGTTGCTTCTGATGTTATTTGGCATTCGCCGAAAAAAGAATTCCGCAAAGGTTAAGCTAAAAATGTTGTTTGTACTGACCTGAGAACATTGTTTAATCCATTATGATGTATTTTTTATCTCTATAAATATATCCGTATTTTAAAATGTTTGCACGGTATTTTTGCAATAGTTTCACTTCTCAGCAATTCGTATGGTAGACCTTTTAACGAATAGAATTAACTAGATTTTTTTTTACTTTGGCACAATTAAACTTTATCATGGGTTGTCCCCTGATTCTAATACTATAGCTTGACTTTTTTTAATATAATGGATGATACTGTGTTACCTCACTATCACCATTCAGCACTGTGGTATGCAAAGTGACGTCTTGTTGCACCGCTATTAGACGGTTACATAGCGTTCCGTGGACGTCCACCTTAATAGTCGCAAAGTCTCCTGGGCGACCATGCGTTGCGTGGTCTACTAGTTGCCCTAGGTCATCTATTAGAGCTTGAACTTGACGGATATGTTTCAATTAACGTATGAACTGACAGTTATTTGTCTCTGACGTGTCAAGGTGGATATCTACTTGTGAAAATGCATTTGCTTGTAAAAAGGACCATTTGATATCAGTGTTTTGTCATCGCGGTGATAATTGCCCGTTAGGGGATGTCGCTGGCCCCATAAGCGTTCACTTCATTCACTTCACGTAATTTAACACACCCGTGAGATGCTAGCCACAGTAATTCATAGTGTGTTGCATCAAGCCTTTGACATTTTCGCTAAAAAGCAGGGAAATTTCAATTGGTACGTACAAATAACTCTCGCTAGGAAGTTCCGTTAGCTGTCAATTGCTGGCCCTGGCTTGCATGACTATATCACTCTGCCGCTGTTTCAGGACACGACCTGACGTCTGAGTGAGGCACACCGGTTGCACTGCGATGTTCACCATCGTTCTCTGGTTTGTTTTATGTATAAAGGCTCCCCGTGGATCGTCCGTTAAGTTGCTGTTTACGTTTTCCTTCCCATTATTAAATTTTGAATTAACTTGTACGAAGTTGGATTGACCCGCGTTTTCTTGCGTTCACCTTCGGTTGCACATGTTTTCCCGCAGCCAGTGCTAATATCTGATTTACGTCCACCCTATTGATGCTCAACGCTACTTTCTGTCTCCATTCTCATGTGAGAATTGATGCATTAAATTTTCACTAGTTCGGGTCCGTTCGTGTGTTGCGTGGGCTCTCCCAGCCTACTTCGTTGTTCCCCCTGCCTCAGAGCTTCTGCTTTAGGTAATTACGTATTTTGATGATAAATGCTTTAACTGAAAATTTAGCCGTTCCTGTCCTATACTACGACTGCATCTGCATCTTCCGATCCACGTAATTAAGTATAATTAAAAACAATAGGCGCTCATGGAGCATTAGGAGGCGCGGTTTATGAAGTGCGTCAACGTTTTCCTTTTCGGTATGAGACAGTATGTTGCTCAGCTGACATGACTATGTTTAATTACAGGCTATAGCTAGAAAATTACTCATACACCGCTTTCGACGTTACAGGTGCCTGTCATTCTTCCTCGTGACGAAGCCTTCCCGGAACGGACGTGACAAGAACTCCACCTCTGATCTCAGTTCACACGTTTTGTTATATATTTTACTGTACATATTGTATTTTATTATAGATTACATTTTGTTATAAATTTTATTTGATTTTATTAATGTAATAAATTTTGTTTTTAACTTTGTGTGTTTTATTTATAATTACACATTTTCACCACTGATCGTTGTCTGTCTACACCGCAAAATGAAGTTTATCTGTCTGATCTAATAACGTGAACAAAGAATCCGGCTTCCGAGCAGTGGGAGAGTTCATTACAAATTTATATGGACTGCATTTTTTATTTCTATGTAACGTAGAATAGTTTCAACACTTATGTCTAAGTTGTATCAGTTACCTGTCTGATAAACATGATCGGTTTTAAAGGCAGTTAAGATACATTATGAACTAACTAATGAATACAGACTTCGACAAGTTTAGTCATGTACAAATGCATCAGTCGTGCTACCTATGATTATGACTCAAACCTGGAAAATGAAGGACTGATAAGGGTTTCCCATAATATTATGTATGAATACAGATTTAGTAATGATGGTATGCACATCGACAGTCTCGGATGATGTCTTATTTCGCGTACGATGACAGTCTACAACACAGTTCCAGAGCCCAAAGAAACGATCTTGTTATAATTACTATTTTTCCTGCACCACTTCAGTGCCTACAGATGATTTTCAGTCGACAAAAGACTTCCTCAGAGGACATTTCCAAATCACGTGTAAGTTTATCTTTCATACTGTAAGCTGCTAATGTTATTACTTACGATGTAATAGTTTGTATCGTACTCCTGCTGTTGGCTGACTTGCTCTCTTTTCCACCTACTAAGTCACGCTTTCATGCTACGGCTGCAAGAAGACGTAATTACCACACATTTCCGACATTAGTCTCAGCACAGTGTGATTCACATGTATCTTAGAATACTTAGCTGTTACTTTGATTTAAGTACTCATGTGGTTACAGCGGTGAAATGAACATTACCCATCCGTTCTATGGGAATCTCCTAGGCGAAACGGAATTTGTCCAGTGGTGAAGTTACTTGTAATCGTAGAAGTCTGGTATACTAAACTTTGCACAATAATTAAAAGAGGTGAAGGTAACTAAAACCAAAGTCGTTCACTTAACAGACATTCTTCATGAGTAAGATTAACCATCATTACTCGAGAATATTCATGTAATTAAAGATAACACACAGAAACAGAAATAAATTCAGTAGGTATACACGCACTTAGTGTGACAATGACACTAAATAAAAATGAGACTATTTTAACACATTGTTCCAGGCGTGAAAATTAGGAATCTGTTGTCTTCAACCTAGTTATTTGACATCGTTGATATTTATTTTGAAAGCAAATTTTTAAGCTATGTTAAAATCTCTTCAATCAGTTTTGTATGTCGTGAACCATTAAGAAACCGCTCACGTGATCCACTAGAATACGTGATATCTTGATGTCGTTGCACTTTGTGTGTTGCAATATTGTGTAAGGAATGTGACATAGTAAAGCCCATGTAGAATGTGCGCTCACATACAGGAAGATTATTGAACACCTTAAGTGTCACTGATATAATGAACTTTCTTTTCTGTCTAAATTAAACTTTAACTATCTGGATAATAGTGAAATGTATGTGACATAGGCCTTAAAGGTATTTAATTGCTTGATACTGTACAGAGGGTGACAGTGAGCGGGACAAAGAAAAGAACTTAATCCTACTTTCGGAGTGAGACCTCTGACAAAAAGTTACATCACACTACAATACTTGAGAATTCCGGAAGGGTGTCTTTGGCTTTAAAATGTGTGCTAACCACTATTTTCGTTTTGAAAGTGAGATTCTGACCAGCGGCCAATGACATTATGGAGTGGCTGCTCATGTATCACACCCTTCAGAGCATTAACAAATACCACTTGGAACAATTAAACTTCCCAAATACATGATGTACTTCTCCTTTCTTCCACTTTTTACAATACCAGAAAAGCGGCAGAGTGCTGTCGCATTTAGATGTTTCATTCTATTCACGTCACGCGTATCCGATACATGGATGACTTGTGCAGTATGGATGGGACAGGATTTCACGGTTTTTCTGATTTCATGTTTGTAAGGGAAGTTTCACGTCGTACATACAGCTTTGGTTACGTATTTTTTATTTGAATACGTAACAGGTAAGACCGCAATACGTAAACCAAACGATGTCAGTACAAGACTGCCGCAAGCTCTCACAGTTTAGCAGTCCTACCCCTTTGGTTGAAATATCTTTGCTGGAACGTTAAGGAATGTCGCGCACTCAGCTACACCTCTTGTCTCATGTTTGCGCGTGATTCCTGTCAGAACACAGGTGGAGCTGGATGCCGCGAGATGCCGAGGGAGCGGTGTTACCTGCTGCTGGAGTGTCAGCACGTAGTGGTGCGGGATTCGTCTAGCTCCCAACTGGAAGACTTGGAACCGCTTTGTGAACAAGTCAACATTCGTACAATGCACAGCGGCAGTTTTACACCCCACGTTAGCACAAGATTAAATTAACCACCGACTGTGTTATAACTAATGAATAAATAAGTTATACATACGTAAGTCACTGTTGCGCTTCTGATTTTGCAAGACTAGAATTTTTCAAGCCCCTGAAGTATGTAATCGTCTACTACTAAGCACAGTGAATTATAGATGCAACAGAGACATAAAAACTATGTGACTGATCGTACAATTTCATCAGTCCTTTCACGTAGGTGCAACTGTAATTGTGTGGACTGATTATACATGAGTTGCGTGAATGTTTTTTTTTTTCACCAATGCATTTGGTAATACTGGTGCAATTTGTCATAACGTCCATCTGCAGTCAAGCAATTGATATCTCATTAGTATTATTGTCACCTACAAACCTAGGCGAATGTAAGGACAACATTTCTAAATTATGCAAGATTTTTCAAAAAAATGATAAGCTATATATATTGGAGCGGCTGAAATACTAAGCTGCTTGGTAACATGCGTATGTTTTACCCAAGACGTGTTCACAATGGCATATGTAAGTACCTCATTTAAACCCAACGTGACTGTCACGTAACGCACGCAACCATAGGGACATACGACGAAACTATAGCTACCTAATAAACAACTTAATTCAGAATAATTAAAAAACTGAATGTAACTGAGGGACACAGCGAGAAGTTGGTGGTTTTAATAGAACGAAACATTAAAATCCATGAGTCAAGTATGATAAAAACATTGATCAAAAGATCATATTATGTGACCTGCAGAGCGCAACCTAAGTTTGGTATTCTTCGTAAGCAGCGCAATCCACACCACTTGCCTTCAGCTACATTACCCCCACACCCGCCTCCCATTCATGCACTGCATCCGAAAAATATAATTACAGCTGCCTGATTTCCACCCCTATCTCACTTCCACGCCCCACCGACATGTACTAAGATTTGAACAACCCATCCCTCCATGTAACAGTGAAACTAATTTAAAAAGCAATTATCTGCAAAAGACACATACGCGGATAACTCACTAGTCGAAACTATTTCAGGAATGCATTCACTTTCAAACACACTCATGACCTTTTCATACGTTATAGGAGGAGTTCGGCATCAAAAATCCTTCCCTAAAGCTCTATTCATAGCATCTCAATTAGCTAAATATTACTATTATTGCATGCTCCCGGACCAGAATTTTTAACTGAAAGCTATGATTGCCAGAAGAATACGAGTAATTTAAGGCCCCGCCCACTCATAAACCACCCAGCGACGAGAATATGAACAGAAATTGTTAGTGCTTTCTTAAATAATATCGAGTACAGTGAAATCATCCCATTTTGCGTAAGCGTTTGGCACCAAGTCTCCTTGATCCTCGCTGTAAACCAAAATTACCAAACAGTCCAAACCTCAATAAAGCACAATAGGTGTACATCACTACCCGCTGTAAACTCTTCTCCATCCCTCCATCTCACACCTCCCCCCTCCAATTTACAGATATAATGTTAGACACTGGGATTACACAATCTTCCGATTCCAGCCGTCTGCTCTGACCCATGACTTCATCAATGTGGTGGAAACGACCATTCTCAATGCCTCCAGCATGGCGCCTATGACGGCACAATATAAACACAACAACAAACACGAAAATGCATATAAATACAACAATAATATCTCCCTCCAAAAATATAATCAAACTAACGCGAAAACCGCGGCAAATTAGGGGTTGTGGGGTGGGTCAAGCTAGCTATAAACACAAGACAACGCACACCACATTCCAAAAACACAAAAATTAAAAAAAAACACGAAATTACGAAATTCCGCTACACCCACAAAATCTAAACTAATCTGTCACTGCCCTTGACCTAGGTAGCTCAACTGGCACTGTCGGCACCCCAAAGAAAACACCTACTAGTACAAAAATAGGAATCGGACACATCCTTTAACCTATATAGCTTAAGCGCAAATATCGAAGTCACAAAACGAACACCTAAAATAACATCTGGGATCGGATGCTTCCCTTAACCTATATAGTGAACCACAGCTGACGATACCAAATATGAAACACGTATGATAAATAAAACAAATACGATAAGACCTTAAAACGCAACAAAAGATTATAACCCGCGAACAATAGACAAGACAACAACAACTACCTACCATCATCAAATTCCGGCGCCTCACACTAGGTTGGCCACTCCAGTGACAACACAAAATAAATGTATAAATAAATAAAAATCAGCCAACAAATACAACTCAAGTACAGCTGCAACAAAATACGTCCTCTCCAACATAATCATAAAACAAGACGCCCCCCAGCCACCCACCTAAACCCACAACCGATCTGGGGCAAGTTGTGCTACTTTACAATCTGCGGAGGAAAAGTTGTTTGTTGCTCAGTAAATCATGTAGCTACCGAAACAGGACAAGTCGAGTTGTACAAAAAGTTTCAACTTTTTGTGTGCCATTTTCTGTTTCAAGTTACGTACTAGAAGGGTACACACTACGCTACATACGGAATTATTAGCAGATAACATTTTAGTAATAGATGGAATGAGAGTTGGACCAGTCCGAGGCGTATTTTCTTATCAGCCGGTACAGTCTCAGCTCTATGCAACGATGGGGAAACATAGAATTCAAATGCACGAGGAAGATATTCAAGACAAATGATGATTCGCATACCTCATGTTAAGGTTACAGAGCCGGGGGTGCTTCGCCATATATACATCGGATCGTCTCCCACAGCAGTCGCAGGGTCTGACATCTGCGAGGCTCGGCCGATGGTATCCCAGCTGGCCCACACACGACAGGCGCGTAACACGGCTTACTGCCAGGGCGGCCTTCTCAACACTGCTCTGCCCACTTTCACACAAAGCACACGCGTGAGACACCATGGCCGCCACATAACAGTGAGGCAGCGACGTAAATCGGCCGATGACTTGAAACCACATGCACTGCGAGAATCCTTTGTAGCAGCAAGACTCAGAGAGGCGCTTTAATTACTCGCAGTAGGAAGCTGCAACGCAAAATTACGGACAAGCCTACACTCACGAGGAAGGACAGCAAACTTCTCGGCGGCAGCACAATACAAACAGACGCGAACGCGGCGCAACTGACGTTTCCCAGTCGTGACAGACAGCGGGAAAACAAAGTCTACTGTAGATGGCTGATGATTCGCTGCAATCCACCAATCATCGACGCAGCAGGATAATTACAAAGGGCGCTACACATGCACCAACCGACAGACTGACAACCTGGACATGCGCAGGCGTTTTGGCCAACCGATCTAACAATTTTTCTCGTTGGGCGGTCGGTCGAGTATGACCACCCGACAGCAAGTACACAACCAACACAGTTGTCTATGTGCGGGGAAAACGAAGTACTCGAAATGGTAAACCTTTTCGTTATTTCCTAATTTCGTTTTCAATGTGACGAGGAGGCTCGATAGTCACTAAGTGAAGTCGGTCTAGACGTGTGTAGACTGCACAAGGAATTGGTCGGTCGGTCGTTTGGTGCGGGTGTCTAAACACGTTGACTGCCATGTCGCCTTCAGCGGCCACCGCAGAACCGCTCGCTTAATGTTCTGTGGCTGGCCTGACCTGACGCTGGAACATGGGTCACTGAGCGTGCGGCGGTCAACGTGTTAAGGGAGATCGGCGATTAAGAGGCAATCGACAACAGAGTCGCAAGAGATGGGACCCAAACTTGTGTTGGACGAATATGTCAGTACATGAAATATAGTCGCAGTTGCGGATATCGACTAGCATCAGGAGTGCAATGGAATGATGACAGTGAAAATATATGCCGGACCGGGACTCGGGCACGAATTTTCCTCTCATCTCGATAGTTCATCTTACCATTTGGCTATCCGATCACGACTCACCGCCAGACTCAAACTCCCCTATGTCGTCAGCCGTGTGTCCACAATCTGTACTCGTACTTACACCGAGTATGTACATTCTTGTACAGGAGAGTCGTTCTACTTGAAAGTGTCGGCAGGTAAAGAAGATATTGCAGTACCTGCATGTCCGAACGGACCATGGCGGAGCCCACAGCTCGATTTTTCCTGTGCAACTTTCCCTTGTGTACAACGTCCTCCTGTTTCACAAATGCTGTGCCTTATACTCTTATTGGGCGCACTTTCACATCTGTAAATCCCACTTGTGTTCTCCCAAAAGTTATTGACTCTAGTTCGTTTATTTAACAGAGGAAATTTCAGAGAGATACCGCGCTCAACAAGACGTGGCGTTGGAAGTTAACTCGAGAAAACTGATTCCCTCGACACAAAACAAGAAACCAAAAAGGACTGCTGGAGTTAGCAATCCGGTTAGAGACAACATATAGCCGGCATCTGGTTGATCGGTTCTAGGCGCTTTAGTCCGGAACCGCGCTGCTGCTACGGTAGGAGGTTCGAATCCTGCCTCGGCTCTCGATGTGTGTGATGTGCTTAGGTTAGTTAGGTTGAAGGAGCTCTCTAAGTCTAGGAGACTCCCATAGTGCTCAGAGCAATTTTTACTCCCAAAAGATAGTAGGATGTATTCGGTCCCACATTCCAAATTGGAAATCGATATGGTGTTTTTTTCGTGGCCGACATTGCTCTGCACAAAGCCCAGTGTGTGGATCCATTCGCAGGTGCCTGTGAACCTGATGAAAGTAAAGACATAACCAGGGAATAATGTGATAGTATAAAGAATTCCAGATAAAGAAAACACAACACAAGTAACGAAAATTCACGAAAATATATCAGATATAGGACTCGTTAACCAGAATTCACCAGTTGACCTATACAGGTCAGTTCTAGTTACCGAGTCCCAGAATTTTTATTTTCCAAGTTTTGAAAGGGGGTGTCTGCAGTGTTCTACTATAGGGTACTTGTTTTGGGTGTTAGTTTCTGAATACTACTATGGGGGCATTACATGCCTACAGCACATTGATCGAGAAATGTCGTGCATGATATTACTCTGTCATTTCTACATTTCGTTCCTTTTCGTGATTCTTATTAGATGTGAATTATGTAAGGATTTAACTTTTTGTCTCGCTCCTATGGTAAAGCAAAAACACGAAAACTAACAAATCTTGGAAAATACAACTAGACTTCAGCTATACAGCTCAAGTACAGACACAAGACCCAAAAAATTAACCCAAAAACAAATAACGAAACATACTTAATGAAAAGTCACAAAAATAACGAATCGTGGAATGGGGAACTGTAGCTGACCTATTTAGCTGTGGTCTTAGGTTTCTGGATAATCTCACCCTTGGAAATCGAGCCACATTCGGAAAAGTGCAATAAAATATTTATGAGAACCCCGATCATAAATACGATTGCTACTTGATTCACTCGCAGATATTTAATCTGTGCGCTTAGGTTCCTGCGTAACCACACTCTTGGAAATCGCTACATGTTTGCAATAAACATTGTATATTTTATGCACAGTCTAACGTATAGAGATGCGACACTGATGCTCATTTTTGTTATACTACGTGACAGCATCGCTCTAAGCGGTCAGCAAGCTACACTTCTGTATACGACACTTGATGGTTGTGAATAGTATCGTTTGTATTCATTTTTAATACAGTTTTTAAGTGGGAGACCACAAAAATCGAGAATAAGTATAAAATGGCAGCTCATTTGTCTTTCTTTAGTTTCTTAAGGAACCTGGGACATACGAAACGGTACATCACAGAACAGTTTATTTACAATTCTGTTGAACCTGCAAATATTAACTGAAGGAAGTCGTTTTATTTAAAAACAATAAAAAAATGCCTTGTTAACTGTAGAAGACCTCACCTTTTGCAGAAAGACGTCTTGAATTTGCTCAACAACTGAAGTTTTCTTCACTCCACTTCCAGTCAAATCAGAGGATATGAGACACAGGAAACTTGTATGGAATGCAATATCTGCATTACTCAACGTATCAAATAAGCTATCACAACTGCAGCGAAAGGGAAAATACCACAGACGAGATAATATTACATTAAAAGTAATAAAATGTTTCGCAAGACAGAAGAAACCAATTCCAATACTGTTGCTACATCTTAGCCACAAACGGCAAGAATCATCAACTCATTCGCTTTTGAAACCAAAATACTTAAATTTATAAAATTATTCGTGCACTGGAAAGTGGAGTGAAGTGTAGGAATGTGCGAATCGTTACACCTAATACAAAATCATTGCGTGTCAAGGATAGCACCTATCATAACAACAGAAAATAACAGAAGTATATGATCCTAAGGCATGAGATACGAGTTTGTTTTCTTTTGATTTCAGCGGTATGAGGTGCTATTATACACATACTCGAAACTGCTTCTTCACAGAATAAATTGTAGTTATGGCTCAGAATCAAATGAGATTCGGCTGTTTTCACATTTATTTCATTATTATTCATGTCTCTCGATAATTTTAATAACTCTTTGACCGCTGAAATATAATAATTATGTATTATTTCGTAAATTAAGTAGAAAAATAATTGAAAACAAACGTTAATCTTATGGCTACTTTCACGTCGCTAGGAGCGCTAATTTAGTTACAACTGTCACATGACAACCATTTTCGCAGTAGTGTTGTCACGGCTGTGTATGTTAGGCTGTGGTTTACGTCGGTCACTAAGGCAACCCCAAATAACATTTAATAACAGCCTTCTTACGACCTACGTCCGTACTCTTACATCCTTCGCATCGTTAACTCATGATGTCACACAGGACGTCACCGCTCAAAGCTGATAGGTGGGATCGGACACTAAAATTAACACGGCCTGAAATTAATCTATAAACGACCACAAATTATTATAAAATGTATTGTTTCTTACCAAGAGTCCATGTAAGTCGTGTGTTTCTAAACAACATGGAGCTGTACTAACCATGTCGAGCATTATCTAAGCGAGCGAATACGGCCGCCATTTGACACAGCAGTTTCGTAGGAAGATTTCTAATTTATAGTAGTCCGGTCTTCCTGCAGTCACAAGATTCACGAAATTGGTGTTTCTTCTACGGCCTTAAAATAGTTATAAATAATTGGACGACTAATTTGCATAATTAAATTACTGAATTATTAAACATACACGAATGCGACAATTAATGTTATGCATCTGCCGAAAGCTGCAATCGATTCGATATCTGTCTTTTGGCAGAAATAAGATGCTATCTGCTGGCTCACCAGAGTCTGCTGTCACTTCCCCGTGCTCTTACTGCGTTCCACAGTTTCTTTAAGACTGCCACATGGAGTCGTCTTGCTCGCCATTCGGCTCGTCTCAAACCGTTGCTAAGCTACGGCGTGGGCTAAGAGTGTATGAGGGCAGTTACCACGGTAGCGATGGTAGCGTGGACGTAAATGGGCTGTGGCATACTGGTCAACCCCGCACAAAATAATGCGCCTAGAGGAAAGAAAGAAATAAGCAAACTTTAAAATAGGAAGAAAAACTGGATAGAAACTGTAAAATCGATCCCTCAAGACGAATCTTCAACGAGGTTAAAGTAATGCAATCACTTAATTATATTTATTTCATTACACGCCTCTAGTTTCGTTACACCAAACGGAGGTGCAACTCTCAATGCTCATGGCACAAATCAGTTCATCATATTACCACTAGGAAAGTTAATAATAGATAAATTTTACACGAGCTCCTGAGTAATATCTAGCGTAATGAAAAGTTATAATACAGAAAACTGCTGACTTTTTATCCTGGAACTCTCCAAGAGAATAGAAGTGGTGAGCCACGAAAAATCTTCATCTTAGACTGAAAAGTACATAGAATACTGCTAATATTTTCTTTTTTGATATTCATGTGATTGCTTATTGGAAATGAAAAATACTGCACGCTGTTCTGTTCAAGAATCAAGGAAGTGCAATAGAAACGCAGACTGCATTTTCCCATAATATTAAATGACTGAAGGCTGCTAACTCTTGGAATAAGCTCTTGTTGTTGACAACACGTGACCTAAAAGAAAATATATTTAGAATGGCCAGTCTCAGAACTCCCAGACTCTTGAGCATTGGTCGAGCAGAGTTTCGCGCACTTATGTCACACTTTGCCGGACTGCTCTTTCTTGAGCCAAAAGTACTCTTTAATGGGATTATTTACACCAGGATGACGTCGTATGTAACAAGACAATGAAAATAAGCAAAGTAGACTAATTAGGCTATCACTTATTTCAGTTTTTGTTCCAATGGTAAATACATCAGCACAAAGTTTTTGAACTAAAAACTGAACGTGGGCTTTCTATGGCAGCTTACAATATATTTGAACAGATAACAATTTGAACTGTTTAGATTCACTAATCATATGCCCATTATCTGTAATGAAAATGTCAGTTTTAGTTCAATTGTGTGTTAGAAACTGTAAAAACTGAGTGTTAACGTAAGTTTGATTCCTACAAGACATTAACTTATGTCTTCAAATGCACAATATGATAAGTGAGTATCTTGCACTCGGTGTCTTTTTCTGTCAAGGTATTGTCATCAGCAGACACAAATATCTTAGAATCTCCTGTAATATGTACGTATACATCTACATCAGTACTATGCAAGGTACGTGATAGTAAGTGGCGGAGGATACTTATCGTTCGATTGTCGGTACGCTGTCGTATTAGCTCTAATTTCGAGAATATGCTTGTCATGGTCATTTCACAAGATGTATACGGATGGAAGTAATATGTTTTCCTACTCTCCCCGGAAACCCCGGAAAGTACCCTCTCTGATTTTCAATAGCAGACCTCTCCGTGATGCACCTCTCATGTAGCATCTGCCAGTGGAGTTTGTTGAGCGTCTGTGTAACGCCCTCACGCCGACTACACAATCCCTTGACGAAAAGTGCCGCTCTTCATTGGACCTTCTCTCTCTCTTTTATCAGTCCTACCTGTTACGTGTCTCAGAGCGATGAACGACACCCAACAGTCGGTCGAATAACCGCCTTGTACGCCACTTCTGCCGTCGATGAGTCACAATTTCATTAAGACACTTCCTATGAATCTCAATCTGGCTTCTGCTTATCCAACATATATAATTTATGTAGTCATTCCACTCAAAGTAGATCTGAAAAGTGGTCCTAGATATTTTACGGTAGATACCGTTTCCAACAAGTTGTCAACAGTAGCGCATTTTTACAGCAGTGAATTTCTTATCCTACGAATGCGCAGTATGTTAACATTTATTTACGTTCAGGGTTAACTGCCAAGCCCAGCATCATTGATCAATGCTTTGTAGGTCATTTTGTAAATCTATACTGTCTTCTGGGGCTGCCGATGTCTTCTAAACGACCGCGTCATCTGCGAACAGTGTTAAAGAGCTTCCGACGCTTTGTGCTAGATCATTTACAAATAATGTAGGCAGTAACTGTCGTATCACACTTCCTAGGAGTACTGCGGAAACTATCTTCAGATCTGGCGATTTTTTTCGGTTAAGAGCGACATGCTGAGTTCTACTTGCAAAGACGTATAGAATCGAGTCACAAATCTGGTCCGATACTCGTTAAGCTAGTCTTTTTTTTCCGCTGAACAGAATTGCGAGGCGACGTCAGATACTTTCCTGAAGTCAAGAAACCCGGCATTAACTTGAGCGCCGTTGTCTACGTCATGGATCTCATGTAGAAACACGACAGGGTTAGTTTAGAAAGATCTCTGTTTCAGTATGCATGTTCATTCTTAGAAGTCAGATTTTCGTTTACCAAAAAATCCTAATCTTCGAGCATAAAACATGTTCCATAACTCTGCAACAGATTGACACGAACGATATAGGCCTGTAATTATGTCCATCTATCCTGCGACCATTCTTCAAAAGGGCGCTTTTTCCAGTCGTTAGGTGCCCTTCATTGCTCCAGCAAACTTGGATAAACTGCTGCTGGAAGGGGAGCAAGTTCTCTCGCTTAACTTTTGCAGAATCTTACAGGTATCTCATCTGACCCTGATGTCTTTCCACTACTAGATGTTTTTCTATTTCGTGGTCGATTATCTCAACATCTGCCATTTCAGCCTTCGT
Organism: Schistocerca gregaria; assembly: GCF_023897955.1. Classification (NCBI taxonomy): domain Eukaryota; kingdom Metazoa; phylum Arthropoda; class Insecta; order Orthoptera; family Acrididae; genus Schistocerca; species Schistocerca gregaria. The sequence continues at coordinate 104,013,741 of NC_064920.1, forward strand.
ACGATGACTGAAAAGAGGAACCTCGTTACGAGCTTCCGCGGTAAAACGATTTCGGACGACCAAATTTAATATTTCTGCCTTATATTGAATGACTGAACAGACGGCTTCGAACGTTTACTGGTTTTACGTAAGTCCAAAACCTCTCAGGGTTTTTTTTGTAAGAACGGTTGACAAAATTTTACTTTCAGAGACATTGAATGGTTCTGTCATTGCTCTCTTGATGTTCGTTTTCACTTCGTTCAGGTTTTGTTTATCAGCTATCTTTCCATTTTTCTTGAATCTGTGATAATGCCTTCCTTGTTTATGCAGCAGTTTTCTAACACGGCTGTTAAACGACGGTGGGTCTTTCCCGTACCTCTAGACCTTGATCGGAACATACTTATCTGAGACATATTAGACGATCCTTCTAAATTTCTTCCATTTGTGATCCACATCTTCGTTCCACCACAGAATGTTTGATGTTGGCTGCTCACATACTCTGCAGTTTGTAGCCTGTCATTCTTACTCAGCAAAAATATTTTCCTGCCTCTTTTAATATTCCTTGCGAAACCCGTAGGCATATCTGCTATCAAAGCATTATGATCACTGAGACGTTCTTCTTCGTTTAGTTCATGTCAGCTTGTGGTTAGGAGGTCTAAGACTAACCTTCACGACTTGTTTCCCTAGTTACCTGATCGAATTAATTTTCGGAGAAGACATTCAGAATAATATCACACAAATCCTGTCTCTGGAACCAGTTTTGACACACCAAACGTCTAAACGGATTTCTTTGTGATAACATACTCTGAAACTTTTTATTGGTGTCTTTAGTAATAAACTACAAGAGAGAAGCGCCTTCACGAAATTATAGCGATGCAGCATAGTTACATGCGTTGTTGTTTTTTTCTAGTGCACGTGTAACATATTATGGGAAACTGATCAGAGTTTAGGCACAATACTCGGAACACATACGTTGTGGGCTCATTATTTTCAAACAATTTGTCAGAATATCTAAGCAGTTTCAGAGATGCGCGAAAGTATCTACCGTATTACAGGAAGGCGGCCTCTCCACAGCTATATTTTCTGCTAATCGTATTTTCAAATACTCGGTGTGGAATTTTGATTATATCACGCCGCGTACTGAAAGCTGTTGCATAGGGTAAATGCACTGCTCAGTCAACTATTTGAACAGCATGAGGCTACGCCCAACACCAGAATACGATCAGTATCTAATTACACTGCAACAAATTTAGGAGTTAGTGGTGATAACTCGGAACGAATGCGAAACATCAACTACCTACCGACACCTCTAGCCTGCTTAGCATAAACAATGAAACAGCTTGATGCACTCACTCTGTTCTAATCAAAGACGATGAACTGATAACGAAAGAAAGAAGGAAAATTACTGTAATGAAATTATCTGTACTTATCTATTTATCTACTGTAATGATATGCCCAGTGGAACATAATCCAATTTCACTGCTAAAACTTTTAAAAGTTTTTAATTTGTAGCTTTAACTGAATATGTTTTTCGTTGCGCCTTGTACAAATAGAATTGGCTGTATGGACATGCTAAATGCCACAAAAATAAACAATAATTATTCTAATAGTTTAAAACCCCGAGATATCGTAAACAAATACATTTTCATTGCTTTAAATTAATTAAATATAGTTTTCTAGCAGAATAAGATTTTATTGAGCTATGGGCTTATATTATTTCGGAGAAAGCTTTCAACTTTCGCTTTTAAGATACAGAGAGTATCGCGATCGAAACTTCCGATTATCTTATTGATATGCGTTCCTGACAAGAATCAGAATCTCTTCTTTCGATTCAGACATCTCGAGTCCATCGCCCTGTGGCAGACTTGGACGTAATGCGCCATTTTGTTGTGGATCCGTCCCGCATCAGTACAGGGTTGGCACGGTTAGTAACGTATTCGACATGGTTAGCTTAAGGGATGGCCTCATTTACTCCTTGTCGCCACCCCGTTAGTCCCTGGGACGGATATGTGTACCCGATCTGTTTGCACGTAATGTTATTTACTTGAAAGTGGGCGAAAGTTTTTTTAAAGGTTTTGTAATGGTGTAACTGAGGAGAGCCTTGGGTGTCAGACAGGCATTCACGCAGTGGGATGTGGGAAACAGCCTAAAAACCATACACAGGCTGGCCGGCACGCCGACTATCGTTGTCAATCTGCCGGGCGGATCCAGTCCGTTGCTGACGCTCCCGTCCATCCCATGAGTAGTGCCTTAACACGCACAGCAATTCTGGGGGGCTACTTGCACGTAATAAATAATAACAAAATTTATTTTTCTGGGAGAAAAGACGTACGTAATGTTATACGGTCCAGTCACGTTAATGTGACAGCCACCTGTGTTCGACGTCAACGTGCAGTAACCACTCACAGACGGTAGGCCGCAGCCCTAACAGTGGAATGTAAGCAAAAACTGCAAAAACTGTCGGGGGTTTCGAAAAACAGTGCAGTCGTTGTCGTAATGCGAAAACGGAGAGATTTATCTCAGGTCCAAAAGGACATGACCACTGTCTTTTGGGACAAAGGTGGGAGCATTTCCGAAACTGATAAGTTTTTAATCAGTTCGCGTGCCACCATGAAAAGGTACACAAAATGGCGCTGTCCAAAACAGTCACACTGGAATTTGCACGCCCATACGGCAACTGGACGTCCACAGATTGCCGACAGGAAGCCTTTCCAGATAAATCACATTGTATGACGTTGGCGTGTACGGCGTGGTGAAACGCCTGAAAGAAAACACCCTGCAGCAATAGTCGGAAGGGTCTAAGCTGGAGGACGGAGAGTTATGGTCTAGGGAAATTTTTTGGTGGCATTCCCTTGGTGATCTCGTCATTCTAGAAGGCACAATTTATCAGCGAAAGCCGTTGGAGGCCATGTCAGCCCTTTCATGCAGTTTGCTTTTCTTCGGCACAATGCCATCTACCAGCACGACAATGCAAGGTTTCACAGTATACGTATGTAATTCGAAGAGCACCAGGATAAGTTTACCTTGATTCTCTGGTTACCAAACTCCCTGAATTGAACCAAGTCGAGGATCTGTGGAACCACCTCGATCATGCTATACGCTCCATCGATCGTCATCCGTGAGACCTACCATATCTGGCCGTGACAGCAGAGGCGGCATGGCGCCACATCCCAGTCAGTACCTTCCAATGACTCTCTTCCTGCACGTCTTGCACCGACCCATGCTGCAAAACGTGGTTATTCAGGCTTTAGGCTAGCAGTCATATTAACGTGACTGGACAGTGTATAATCGTATTACGACGTTCAGTCCTTACCTTAAGGCTTCATGGACATGTACTACATGTCCATTTTTGCAGAATGTATTAAATGCACTGATAAATGATAAGGTAATGACCACAGCATGCTAGTACACCTTGGAATTCATTACTAGCATTGATTATTCAAGTAAATGGTATGATTCCAGAAGCTACTTCAGGCTTACGGACGCATTGCTAGCGCCTGATACGGCCCCACATGTGTTCCATCGGTTTCAAATCAGGCAAATTTGTGGCCAAGACGTTAGTTTGGTATAATGATCCTGAAATCAGTGTAGCACGTTTCTAGCATTGTGACATGGACAGTTGCTGAAAGAGGCCATCGCCGTCAGAGAAGACGACAAGCATGGAGGGATGTATATAATCTGTAAGAACTACGTAGTCCACAGATCTCATAGCGCCTTCGATTACTACCACAGATCTCATGATAGCCCATTTTCGCCGTATGACGGCGTATCCACATACGACCGTCGACATGGTGTAACACGAAACGTGGTTCATCCTACTACGATACGTGTTTCCACTGGTGCACGGTACAGTCTTGTTGGTCCTATGCCCACTGCGATCGTAGTTAACGATGTCGTTTTGTCAACGTGCGAATTTAGTGGTCGTCTGCTGCGGAGCCCCATGCTCCAATGATAGCTGAACGGAGGGCTGTGAAACATTTTTGGCAGTGCCAGAATTGCATTATCTCATCTGATTTTCTGCAGATCACCACCTGTGCTACTTCACAGAGTAGGCAAGCCTCCAATCTCCGTGTTCTGTGATGGGGTGTGGACATCAAACACATTACCCCCAGCGAGTGGTTTCACCGAACTTCAACCACTCTTTGTAGAGACTTTGCTCAGTAGCACGTGAACAGCTGACCAGCATCGCCGTTTCTGAGGGTCGTTTCCAGGCTCTGGGTCATAACAACCTGCCTTCAGTCAAAGTCACCCATGGGTTTCCTTATTTGCTGCCGATATCGTCACTAGAATGACTCTCCACTCGTCTCTGTCCCACTTATATACTTCCCTAACTTTGTCACTTGCTGGCCCCTCCACCAGATGCCATTTCATCGAGTGGTGCATGGCGGTCATAATGCTGGCGCTCATCAGTATATACGGTTAATAATGTGGGACCAAATAGGCATATAAACACAAGGATTACGCAACTACACGCCTCTGAATTGCTTTGATGTCTTCCATCACTCCGAGTTGGGGTGAGGAGATCCCAAACACTCGTGCTGTACTCAAGAATAGGTCGCACAACAGTGCTACACGTGGTCTTCTTCGTAGCTGCGCTACACTTTCTTAGAATTTTCCCATGAAGCCGAAGTGGCCATTTGCCTTCCCTATAACAGTGGATGCGTGCTCGTACCATTTCATATCGCTTTGCAACGTTATGTCCAGATGTGTAATAGACGTTACTGCATCAAGCTGTAATGCAAACTCAGAAATGCTGTGAGGAGCTGTTTTAGTAACAGTGTCCAATACAGATCAACAAGACTTGACTGAAGTACCTAGCGACAGTCGAGATACGCAGGTATTAAATTATTGGCGACCAAATGACAGTGTGAAGAAGTCAACTGATGAAACACTTGAACCAACGGAGCAGGGGATGCTTGCTAATTGAATCATTTAATTCCAGAAAATCAGAAATTTTTTCCAGTTTCTCTGATATTTTCCAAGATTTTGCCTCTCCCTCCCTACTGCAGATGCTGAGAAAGCTGGCCGCTGCTTTTCAAAGGTTTGACAATGTTCACTTTAGAGAGCTGTATTTCGGGAAAGTCTTTGTCTGTGGAAATGCTCGACAGAGTTCGATACCTGTTGGCGGACAGGCATCCTCCGCACACTGTTCTCTTGGGGCTTTCGAGGTCGGCTGCCCCTTTTTCTTCGTGAACTTATGGAAGAGCGCACATTTAACGTGAAGGTGAACACTACTCTCTCCCGTACCGTGTACCAAGAAATCGGGGTACCCCCGGGGCTCCGTGTTAAGTGTTGTAGTGTTTGACATTACCATAAATCCAATTATGGATTGTCTCCTTCCTGATGTCTCGGGATCCCTCTTTGTGGACGATTTTGCGATCTACTACAGCTCTCAACGCACCAGCCTTCTTGAACGACGTCTTCAAGGATGTCTCGATCGCCTCCACTCTTCCGCTTTTCTCCCAGTAAGACCGTTTGTGTTAATTTTTGGCATCGTTCGGCGTTCCTTCCGCCTTCCTTACGTCTAGGCCCTGTCAACTTTCCGTTCGCGGACGTTGCTAAATACTTGGGTCTTATGTTTGACAGAAAACTGTGCTGGTCCTCATACGTTTCCTATCTTTCGGCTCTCTGTCTGCGATCCCTCAACACCCTCCGTGTCCTGAATGGCACCTCCTGGGGAGCACACCGATTGGTCCTTCTCCGCCTCTATCGCCCCTTAGAGCGCTCGAAATTGGACTATGGAAGGATAGTTTACTCCTCTGCTCGGCCGTCTATTCTTCGCGTCTCGACTCTATCGACCATCGTGGATTACGTTTAGTGTCTGGAGCTTTTTACACCAGCCCTGTGGAAAGCCTTTATGCTGAGACTGCAGAACCTCCGCTGTCCAATCGGCGCGCTGCCCTTCTGAGTCGTTATACTAGCCATCTGTCTTCCATGCCAGCTAATCTGGCCCATGATATTTTTTTCGACGCCTTCTTGGATTTAGGGTATGCAGGCCGCCCTTCCTCCCTACTACCACCGGGAGTCCGCTTCCGTCAACTGCTCCATTCTCTTCCTTACACTTTCCTAAAACTTTCTTCACAACTGGGGGTACAGCACCGCCTTGGCTCCTGCCCAGGACCTACCTGCTCCGTGACCTTTGTCAGTTTCCCAAGGATGATACCCCTTCTGTTCTTTATCGTCGGGCATTTGCTGCTCTATGCGCACAAATGAAGCATGCCACATTTATTTACACTGATGGCTCAAGAACATCGTTTGGTGTAGTGAGGGCCTATATTTTTGGCAACATCCCCAATCGATTTTGGCTTCCCGACCACTGTTCGGTTTTTACTTCGGAGCTTTACGCTATTCTCCAGGATGTCCACTACATCCGTCGCCATCAGCGGATTCAGTATGTTATCTGGTCAGGTTCCCTCAGCTCTCTCCTCAGTCTCCAAGCTCTCTACCCTGTCCATCCTCTGGTCCATCGGATTCAAGACTGCCACCACTTACACCACTTGGGGGGGGAGTCTCTGTGGCGTTCCTCTGGATCCCAGGACATGTTGGTATTTGTGGAAACGAGGCGGCCGATAAATCGGCCAAGGCTACACTATCTCTTCTTCGGCCAGCTATTCGCATGATTCCCCTCGCCGATCTACGGAATGTTTTATGTCGTCGTGTTGCTCTTTTATGGTATGCACATTGGTCGACGCTTTCCAGTAATTAATCACGGGACGTGAAAGCTCTTCCCTGTGTTTGGACCTCTTCCTCCCGATCTCGTCGTCGGGAGGAGGTAATTTTAACTAGACTCCTGATAGGGCACTGTCTTTTTAGCTATCGACATATTTTAAGCGGCGATCGTCCCCCACTGCTCTCAACTGTGGACGGTGAGACACGTTTTACTTGAGTGCCCTTATTTTACTCCGTTACGCGCCCGTGTACAGCTGTCGTCTGATATACACTCCTGGAAATTGAAATAAGAACACTGTGAATTCATTGTCCCAGGAAGGGGAAACTTTATTGACACATTCCTGGGGTCAGATACATCACATGATCACACTGACAGAACCACAGGCACATAGACACAGGCAACAGAGCATGCACAATGTCGGCACTAGTACAGTGTATATCCACCTTTCGCAGCAATGCAGGCTGCTATTCTCCCATGGAGACGATCGTAGAGATGCTGGATGTAGTCCTGTGGAACGGCTTGCCATGCCATTTCCACCTGGCGCCTCAGTTGGACCAGCGTTCGTGCTGGACGTGCAGACCGCGTGAGACGACGCTTCATCCAGTCCCAAACATGCTCAATGGGGGACAGATCCGGAGATCTTGCTGGCCAGGGTAGTTGACTTACACCTTCTAGAGCACGTTGGGTGGCACGGGATACATGCGGACGTGCATTGTCCTGTTGGAACAGCAAGTTCCCTTGCCGGTCTAGGAATGGTAGAACGATGAGTTCGATGACGGTTTGGATGTACCGTGCACTATTCAGTGTCCCCTCGACGATCACCAGAGGTGTACGGCCAGTGTAGGAGATCGCTCCCCACACCATGATGCCGGGTGTTGGCCCTGTGTGCCTCGGTCGTATGCAGTCCTGATTGTGGCGTTCACCTGCACGGCGCCAAACACGCATACGACCATCATTGGCGCCAAGGCAGAAGCGACTCTCATCGCTGAAGACGACACGTCTCCATTCGTCCCTCCATTCACGCCTGTCGCGACACCACTGGAGGCGGGCTGCACGATGTTGGGGCGTGAGCGGAAGACGGCCTAACGGTGTGCGGGACCGTAGCCCAGCTTCATGGAGACGGTTGCGAATGGTCCTCGCCGATACCGCAGGAGCAACAGTGTCCCTAATTTGCTGGGAAGTGGCGGTGCGGTCCCCTACGGCACTGCGTAGGATCCTACGGTCTTGGCGTGCATCCGTGCGTCGCTGCGGTCCGGTCCCAGGTCGACGGGCACGTGCACCTTCCGCTGACCACTGGCGACAACATCGATGTACTGTGGAGACCTCACGCCCCACGTGTTGAGCAATTCGGCTGTACGTCCACCCGGCCTCCCGCATGCCCACTATACGCCCTCGCTCAAAGTCCGTCAACTGCACATACGGTTCACGTCCACGCTGTCGCGGCATGCTACCAGTGTTAAAGACTGCGATGGAGCTCCGTATGCCACGGCAAACTGGCTGACACTGACGGCGGCGGTGCACAAATGCTGCGCAGCTAGCGCCATTCGACGGCCAACACCGCGGTTCCTGGTGTGTTCGCTGTGCCGTGCGTGTGATCATTGTTTGTACAGCCCTCTCGCACTGTCCGGAGCAAGTATGGTGGGTCTGACACACCGGTGTCAATGTGTTCTTTTTTCCATTTCCTGGAGTGTATTTTCCATTGTAGCAGATGGCACGCGCTCAGCCGATCGCGTTCTAGTGTTTATTAGTGCCAGTAAGGTGACGTCAGTCATTTGAAGCTCTTTTTTGGAACAAACAACCTCCCTTCTATAGGTTTTTTTACGCTTTACATTTGTTTTTAGTTTCCCCACTTTTTTGAGTTTATCTCCCAATGCTGCTGGTTTCCAGTTTCGTTTTTTTTCATTTTCCAAAGTCACAGACCGGGCGCTAAAGACCGTAGCAGTTTTGCGCCCTAAAACCATAAAAATATACCTCCTCCTGTTGCTCTGGAAGTATAAATGTCCCACGTAAATCTATATCGTCCTCATGACTGGACATAATTTTCTATGTAAGCTCTTTCATTCCAGTTGCGGCTATTGATGCATGGACATCGCAAGTTTTTGCGTCAGATCTATACCTCCCTTTCGATCGAACATAGTTTCACACACATAATTTTCTTTGGATATGTCAGAAGACAGACCACAGTGTCTTTACACTCCAACACATACGCCTTCCAGAGAAGCAGTGCCAGTATCGTTTATGTGCGTAGCGTCCCAAAAAATATGGTACGTCCACATTCACACCGGCTAACTGTCTCCAGTCTCCTCACTTCTAGGAAATTATTTGACTTTTAGATCACCCCGCCAATCAGATTCGAGAACAAACTGCATGTATTTTCAATCAACTTATCCGGAAGGCGCTGCGCTCCTCCAAGACTCTCTCAAACAAGAGTTTTAAAGTGCAGGCGTCAGGCGCTATGTCATCATACTCATCAACACTCCCGAAGACAAAAGTGTTGGAAAGACATCACCGATATGGACTGGTGTACTGTAATAAACATCGCAGTCGATAGTGCGACAAGAAAACGTGATCATCTGCAGGATGAGAAGACATTCTGTCTTTCCATGACACAGCCGCACTGCCTGTCCTGTTTGTGCACTATAGTAGACCCGGTTAATGAATCATTCACCCCCTACGGTTAGATAAACACTTCAGTGCGTTGAAATCTCAATTCCCCATGTCAATTCTATCCTCACTTGCGGTAGACATATTTAAATTTTTACAGAAGTAGTAGTATGATCACTGCTCACTCACGTCTGGTTATATGTCGAACACTAAGCACAGTAACTTTACATTTCCGAACATTAGGGCGATTATCTCTAATGCGTGTATAGCGTCCGAATAATATATCGCACATTTGTGAAAAATGCTTTAAGTGAACGTAACAACAGAAAAAAACAATTGCCTTTCGAATATAGCGTTTAGTCACGCCCGAATATACAGTCGTTAGAGAGAGCTCTTCCTCGATGTTCAACATCTGATCTAACGTTCCAAGAAGCTGTAAACGTTAAACCTTCCTACAACGGCCTGCAGACGGCATCATCTACTCTCTAGATTCAGCAGTTAAACTTTCTTTCGTGTGCAACAAATCCAGCTCACGTTTTACGAAATAATGCAACGTAGTGGTTTCTGGTAGCTGTCTCGTGACCTTTTCCACGTGCGTCACGTACCCCAAAACGCCTTATAAACAGAAAAAAAACTATCCCTAACACCTATTTCTACAATACTGCACAACAATACCTTTAAACCTCCCACTGAGTACATCAATTACAATTTAAATGGAACGCACGAACTGTACAACAGCTTATTACAAGTCATAAGCAGCAGCAGTAATGAGCTGAATTTAGTCTATTGACCAGTATCAGCAAGCTATGCACAGTACTTATTACTTTCAAGCTTTCAAATGCATTATCAACCACATTCCTAATTATTTTGTTATGGTTGATCACTTCTGGTTTATTCGAGCTAAAACGACCAGGGCTCGCTACGTGTACCGAAATTGAAACCGTTACCACCGGTGACGTTCTCCTCCATTAATCGGCAAATACTCAGGTGCGTGCGTACACCACACTTCTGCTGCAGAACTGGAGTTAGTACGTTACAGTTCTCGTATATAAATGAGCCAGTATGGGAGCTCGTTTTTATTATGGTAGGAGCCCCGGGTAAGAAATAAAGGCATGTGCGATTAATTGAATTTGGTTTTTGGTGTCTATTACCTGATCGCCCCTTAATGCTCCCACGCTCACAATAGATCATCATCGTGGTACCTTGAATGAAATTCCTACGTTGGTTCAAAAGTGAGTTGCCCTGGGCAAACAAAATTCCACAGTTTTAAAAGAGTGACGATAGTAGCTGCGGTACAAATGTTTGACGGTGAAAGCGTAAGTTCGGAATTGGTGACGGTGTTTTCCCATTGGAGTATGCCAAAACCAAATTGTGAATGGTTGCTGCTGTACGCCATCAAAATTCTGTACTATATAATAGACACGGTTCCCCAATAATGGTATAATTTGACAAAGCAGCATAAAGAAACATGGCTTCCTTATTTTTAAAAACTCCTGAAGGAACAGATATTGGTGACGATCTTATAGCTGAGCCAAATTTATGAAATTTATGCATAATTGAGCAATCTTTTTGATACTAGCTGCACGAAGATATTACTTGTTGGTGACACATGAAAGTTTGTGCCAAACCGCGACTCGAACGGGAGTGCTTCCTTGTCACAAGAGGTCGAGGTAAATATTTTGGCCATCCGGCGCAGCTAATGTGAGAAAAATCCCCGCAATTGCGAACAAATTCATAAATTTAGCACAACTGCAGGATCTTCAAACTTCTGCTTATTCAGACATTGTTGAAAGTACGTACACACATGAAAAAAAAGTTTTGCACCACCTCGGTTCCGAGAATTCCGGAACCTGTACAGAAAACTCGAATAGAGATTAACATAAATATCAATTCCACTCTTTTTATTTCTCATGAAAACCACACATTGCATGTTGTACCACCATAAAGCGAGACCTTCAGAGGTGGTTGGTCACATTGCTGTACACGCCGGTACCTCTAATACCCAGTAGCACATCCTCTTGCATTGATGTACGCCCGTGTTCGTCGCGGCATACTATCCACAAGTTCATCAAGGCACTGTTGGTCGAGATTGTCCCACTCCTCAACGGTGATTCGGCGTAGATCCCTCGGAGTGGTTGGTGGGTTACGTCGTCCAAAAACAGCCCTTTTCAATCTACCCCAGACATGTTCGATAGGGTTAATGACTGGAGAACATGCTGGCCACTCTAGTCGAGCGATGTCGTTATCCTTAAGGAAGGCATTCACTAGATGTGCACGATGAGGGCGCGAACTACCGTCCATGAAGACTAATGCCTCGCCAATATGCTGCCCATATGGTTGCACTATCGGCAGGAGGACGGCATTCACGTATCGTATAGCCGCTACGGCGCCTTCCATGGCCACCAGCGTCTAACGTCGGCATCACATAATGCCACCACAAAACATCAGGGAACCTCCACCTTGCGGCACTCACTGGACAGTGTGTCTCAGGCGTTCATCCCGACTAGACTGCCTCCAAACATCTCCGACGACTGTCTGGTTGAAGGCATTAGAGAAAAGAACGTGATGCCAATCATGAGCGGACCATTCGGCATGTTGTTGGGCCCATCTGCACCGAGCTGCATGGTGTCGCGGTTGCAAAGATGGTCCTCGCCTTGGACGTCAGGAGTGAAGTTGCGCCAACAGTCTGTATGATTGACTGATCTGGCCTTATAAGACTAACCAAAACGGTCTTGCTGTACTGGTACTGCGAACAGCTGAAAGCAAGGTGTATCTACAGTCGTAATATTTCCCGAGAGCATGCAGCTTTACTTCCGGAGGTAAAATAGTCCCCCACTCGGATCTCCGGGCGTCGACTACTCAGGAGGACGTTGTTATCAGTAGAAAGAAAACTGGTGTTATACGGATCGGAGCGTGGAATGTCACATCTCTTAATCGGGCAGGTAGGTTAGAAAATTTAAAAAGAGAAATGGATAAGTTAAAGTTAGATATAGTGGGAATTAGTGAAGTTCGGTGGCAGGAGGAAAGGGTTATAAATACAAAACCAAATAGGGGTAATGCAGGAGTAGGTTTAATTATGAATAAAAAAATAGGAGTGCGGGTAAGCTACTACAAACAGCATAGTGAACGCATTATTGTGGCCAAAATAGATACGAAGCCCATGCCTGCCACAGTAGTACAAGTTTATATGACAACTAGCTCCGCAGATGACGAAGAGATTGATAAAATGTATGATGATGATATAAAAGTGATATTGAAGGGAGACGAAAATGTAATAGTCTTGGGTGACTGGAACTCGATAGTAGGAAAAGGAAGAGAAGAAAACGTAGTAGGTGAATATGGAATGGGAGTAAGGAATAAAAGAGGAAGTTGCCTGGTAGAATATTGCACAGGGCTTAACTTAATCAGAGCTAACACTTGGTTTAAGAATGAAGAAAGGAGGTTGTATACATGGAAGAAGCCTGGAGATACTGGAAGGTCTCAGATCATATAATGGTAAGACAGAGATTCAGGAGCCAGGTTTTAAATTGTGAGACATTTCCAGGGGCAGATATGGACTCTGACCACAATCTATTGGTTATGAACTAAGACTAAAACTGCAAAAACTACAAAAAGTTGCGAATTTGAGGAGATTGGACCCGGATAAACTCAAATAACCAGAGGTTGTAGAGAGTTTCGGGGAGGGCATTAGGGAACGATTGACAAGAATGGGGCAAAGAATAACAGTAGAAGACGAATGGGTAAAATTGAAAAATGAAATAGGGAAGGTAGCAGAGGATCAAGTAGGTAAAAAGACGAGAGCTAGTAGAAATCCCTGGGTGACAGAAGAAATATTGAATTTGAGGAAAAAAGAAAATATAAAAATGCAGTAAATGAAGCAGGCATAAAGGAATGCAAACGTCTCAAAAATGAGATCGACAGGAAGTGCAAAACGGCTAAACAGGCATGGCTAGAGGACAAATGTAAGGACGTAGAGGCTTATCTTATTAGGGGTAAGATAGATACTGCCTACAGGAAAATTAAAGAGACCTTTGGAGAAAAGAGAGCCACTTACATAAATATCAAGAGCTCAGGTGGAAACCCAGTTCTAAGCAAAGAAGGGAAAGCAAAAATGTGGAAGAAGTATATAGCGGGTGTATACAAGGGCGATGTTCTTGAGGACAGTATTATGGAAATGGAAGAGAATGTAGATGAAGATGAAATAGTATATATGATACTGCGTGACGAGTTTGACAGAGCACTGAAAGACCTAAGTCGAAACAAGGCCCCGGGAGTAGACAACATGCCATTAGAACTACTGACAACCTTGGGTGAGCCAGGCCTAACAAAACTCTACCATCTAGTGAGAAAGATGTATGAGACAGGCGAAAAACCCTCAGACTTCAAGAAGAATATAATAATTCCAATCCCAAAGAATGCAGGTGTTGACAGATGTGAGAATTACCGAACTATCAGTTTAATAAGCCACAGCTGCAAAATACTAACGCGAATATTTTACAAACGAATCGAAAATCTGGTAGAAGCCGACCTCGGGGAAGATCAGTTTGGATTCCGTAGAAATCTTGGAACACGTAAGACAATAGTGACCCTAAGACGTATGATAGAAAACAGATTAAGGAAAGGCAAATCTATCTTTCTAGCATTTGTAGACTTAGAGCAAGCTTTTGGCAATGTTGACTGGAATACTCTCTTTCAAATTCTGAAGGTGGCATCTGCATCTTCATCTACATTATTACTCTGGAACTCACATTTAAGTGCATGGCAGAGGGTTCATCGAACCACAATCATACTATCTCTCTACCATTCCACTCCCGAAAAGAGCGCGGGAAAAACGAACACCTAAACCTTTCTGTTCGAGCTCTGATTTCTCTTATTTTATTTTGATGATCATTCCTACCTATGTAGCTTGGGCTCAACAAAATATTTTCGCATTCGGAAGAGATAGTTGGTGACTGAAATTTCGTAATTAGTCCTCGGTGCGACGGAAAACGTCCTTGCTTTAATGACTTCCATCCCAACTTTCCCATATTACGTGATAACACAAAACGAGATGCCCTTTTTTGCACCCTTTCGATGTCCTCCGTCAATCCCACCTGGTAAGGATCCCACACCGCGCAGCAGTATTCTAACAGAGGACGAACGAGTGTAGTGTAAGCTGGCTGTTTAGTGGACTTGTGGCATCTTCTAAGTGTCCTGCCAATGAAACGCAAGCTTTGGCTAGCCTTCCCCACAATATTATTTATGTGGTCTTTCCAACTGAAGTTGTTCGTAATTATAACAGCCAGGTACTTAGTTGAATTGACAGCCTTGATTATTGTACTATCTATCGAGTAATCGAATTCCAACGGATTTCTTTTGAAACTCATGTTTATCACCTCACACTTTACGTTATTTAGTGTCAACTGCCACCTGCCACTCCATACAGCAATCTTTTCTAAATGTCTTTGCAACTGATACTGGTCTTCAGATGATCTTACTAGACGGTAAATTACAGAGTCATCTGCGAACAACCTAAGAGAACTGCTCAGATTGTCACCCAGGTCATTTGTTCGGATCAGGAACAGCAGAGTTCCCAGGACGCTTCCGTGGGGAACATCTGATATCACTTCAGTTTTTCTCGATGATTTGCCGTCTACTACTACGAACTGCGACCTTCTTGACAGGAAATCACGAATCCAGTCGCACAACTGAGACGATACCCCATAGGCCCGCAGCTTGATTAGAAGTCGCTTGTGAGGAACGGTGTCAAAAGCTTTCCGGAAATCTAGAAATACGGAATCAACTTGTGATCCCCTGTCGACAGAGCCCATTACTTCGTGCGAATAAAGAGCTAAAAGCGTTTCACAAGAACGATGTTTTCTGAAACCATGCTGATTACGTATCAATAGATCGTTCCCTTCGAGGTGATTCATAATGTCTGAATACGGTATATGCTCCAAAACCCTACTGCAAACCGACGTCAATGGTATAGGTCTGTAGTTCGATGGATTACTCTTACTACCCTTCTTAAACACTGGTGCGACCTGCACAATTTTCGAATCTGTAGGTACAGATCTATCGGTGAGCGAGCGGTTGTATATGATTGCTAAGTAGGGAGCTATTGCATCAGCGTAATCTGAAAGGAACCTAATCGGTATACAATCTGGACCTGAAGACTTACCCGTATCAAGCGATTTGAGTTGCTTCGCAACCCCTAAGGTATCTACTTCTAAGAAACTCATGCTAGCAGCTGTTCGTGTTTCTAATTCTGGGACATTCCATTCGTCTGCCCTGATGAAGGAATATCGGAAAACTGCGTTCAATAACTCAGCTTTAGAGGCACAGTCGTCGGTAACAGTACCATCGGCACTGCGCAGCGAAGGTATTGACTGCGTCTTGCCGCTTCTGTACTTTACATACGACCAGAATTTCTTCGGATTTTCTACCAAATTTCGAGACAATGTTTCGTTGTGGAACCTATTAAAGGCATCTTGCATTGAAGTCCGTGCCAAATTTCACGCGTTTGTGAATTTTAGCCAACCTTCGAGATTTTGCTTTCTTCTGAACTTCGCATGCTTTTTCCGTTGCCTCTGCAACAGCATTCGGACCTGTTTTGTGTACCATGGGGAATCAGTTCCATCTCTTACCAATTTATGCAATTTATAAGGTATGAAACTCTCAATTTCTGTTGCTAATATATCTTTGAATCTGGGCCACATCTCTTCTACATTTGCACAGTCAGCTCGGAAGGAATGGAGATTTTCTCTTAGGAAGGCTTCTAGTGACACTTTATCCGCTTTTTAAAATAAAATTATTTTGCGTTTGTTTCTGGTGGATTTGGAATAAACGGTATTGAGCCTTGTGATCACTAATCCCTATATCAGTCATGATGCTCTCTATTAGCTATGGATTGTTTGTGGTTAAGAAGTCGTGTGTTTTCGCAACAATTTACAATTCGCGTGGGTTCGTGGACTAACTGCTCGAAATAATTTTCGGAGAAAGCATTTAGGACAATCTCGAAAGATGTTTTCTGCCTACCACCGGTTTTGAACAAGTATTTTCGCCAACAAATCGAGGGAAGGTTGAAGTCCCCACCAACTACAGCCATATGAGTGGGGTATTTATTTGTTAAGAGATTCAAATTTTCTCTGAACTGTTCAGCAACTATATCATCGGAGTCTGGGGGTCGCTAGAAAGAGCCAATTAATAAATTAGTTCGGCTGTTAAGTATAACCTCCACCCATACCGATTCGCACGGAGCATCTACTTCGACTTCACTACAAGATAAACCACTACTGACAGACACAAACACTCCACCACCAATTCTGCCTAATCTACCTTTCCTGAACACCGTCTGTGACTTCGTAAATATTTCTGCAGAACTTATTTCAGGCTTTAGCCAGCTTTCTGTACCTATAACGACTTCAGCTTCTGTGCTTTCTATACAGGGGTAAAATACACTGAGCGAAAGGCTATTTACAATTTATACAGAATTTATACAGAAATGACAGTTGTAAGAGTCGAGGAGCATGAAAGGGAAGCATTGGGTGGGAAGGGACTGAGACAGGGTTCTAGCCTATCCCCGATGTTATTCAATCTGCATATTGAGCAAGCAGTCAAGGAAACAAAAGAAAAATTCGGAGTAGGAATTAAAATCCATGGGAGAGAAAATAAAAACTTTGAGGTTCGCCTATGACATTGTAATTCTGTCAAAGATAGCAACGGACCTGGAAGAGCAGTTGTACGGAATGGCAGTCTTGAAATCAGGATGTAAGATGAACATCAACAAAAGCAAAACGTGGATAATGGAATCTAGTAGAATTAAATCGGGTGATGCTGCAGAAGTTAGATTAGGAAATGAGACGCTTAAAGTAGTAAATGAGTTTTGCTATTTGGGGAGCAAAATAACTGATGATGTTCGAACTAGAGATGATATAAAACGTAGACTACCAATGACGAGGAAAGCGTTTCTGAAGAAGAGAAATTTGTTAACATTTAGTACAGATTTAAGTGTCAGCAAGTCGTTTCTGAAAGTATTTGTATGGAGTGTAGCCACGTATGGAAGTGGAATGAGGACGATAAATAATTTAGACAAGAAGAGAAGAGAATAGAAGCTTTCTAAATGTGGTGCTACAGAAGAATGCTGAAGATTAGATGAGTAGATCACATAACTAATGAGGAGGTATTGAATGGAATTGGAGAGAATAGAAATTAGTGGCACAACTTCACTAGAAGAAAGGATCGGTTTGTAGGGCATATTCTGAGGCAATTTAGTATTGGAGGGCAGCATGGAGGGTAAAAGTCGTAGAGGGAGACCAAGAGATGAATACACTAAACAGATTCAGAAGGATGTAGGTTGCAGTAGGTACTGGGAGATGAAGAAGCTTGCACAGGATAGAGTAGCATGGAGAGCTGCATCAAACCAGTCTCTGGACTTGAGACCGTTACAACAACTTTTGTCTCCGTATGACTTTGTGGCGGGAACCCAAGGAAAGCTGCGAGCGATGGGTTAGTAGATAGTACTAAATATGAAAGTTTCGAAGCGTGCTCAGGCAGTAAGTGTAATTAAGGCCATCGTTCGCAACAAGAGAGGTATCTGGGTTCGAGTTCCGGCCCGGCACAGATTTTCATGTGTCACCAATAAGTAATATCGTCATACATAATTCAGCTAATGTCAGAAACTTTCCGTATTTGCAAATAAGTTTCATGGCTTTCTTACCTCAACAAAATGCAGGAATGAGGAATATCAAACAAAATCTTATTACATAAACAGAGTGCAGCAAAAGATAGTGGAACAACAAGGAAAAATCGACAACAGCTTCCTCTGTAACCGGAACAGAGGAATCGTCTACTATTTGAAAAAAATACTAATAAGAAGATTTACCCATCGGTTACGACCAATACCAGAGCTGTGCAAATAACGGAGTTTAACACATTAGCAATTTTATAACATTGCCGATTACTGAAGATAATTCCACAAGTGTTTCGTCTAGCTTCAGCTTGATGAGTTTCCACGAAGTGATGGATTCTACTGAGCAATCTACGGGTGAGAATCTTCTTTCACATTATTCGTGTGAAATTTTCAATCGTCATGTGTTCCTGCCTTCATACTCCCACACAAACACGAGATGTGTGGTATATGCAGCTTTAAACTTACTCAAAACGGTGGAGAAAAGAACACCTTTCTTCTGATAAACTACTCTTCCCTTACTATTACACTGCTCTAGTTAAGCTTTTCTGCTGGAAGTTGCCTGGTTAAGGTACACGAAGTGGAACAATTAAACTAGGAAGATCTTGAGTTTCAGTGAGTGTTAGCTTTCTATTTGGGACAATACAGTCCCCATATGGAGTAATTTAACAGTGTTATAGAGGAATATGTAATTGCAAGAGGATATCTGTCCAAGTCTGGGATGGGTTTCTGTGACATGATTATACACACATTATTGGTCACATTGAGACGAGAGATCTCCGATGCTCACAACATTAGACCTGTTCGGACATGTCTGAAGCAAACTGGTCCAGAGGTGCTCTGTGATGCCATCTGTTCAGAGTGTCTTCACCGACAATTTTTAGATCTCTCTCTCTCATGGCGTTAGTGTCTTCAGTATTAGCATGATCTCTTCTCTAAATGTCCAAACTGTTGCATAAAATTCAACTTATTTAACTTTAAGACTGGAGTTGAACCCGAGATAAATCCATCCAACTTGCCCCAAAGGATTATAAAGCTTACCTTCCACTGACCGAATGCACCCTGTGCAACATTCCAATTGTCTAGAGAAAACAGGGATAGGCAACATATCCTCCAGAGTCACAGATAGGACGAAAAACGTGAAGGAATAGACACGCAGAAAAGACTGTTTCTGTGCTAGTACAATTATTTTAATCGTTCTCCAGCTTCTCCTCCTACCCACTCAACAGTAAATGTTTTTGACGTATTCCTTTTTTGAATCTGACTGATAAAATCTTAAAAAATATTACTTTTAGAAAATTTCAAGAGATATCCACAATAACAGCATTACTAATCTACACTGATGGAAGCAAAGTGGCACGGTTTTATGTAACGAAAATGAGCTACTTTAAGACAAGACGCATGGCATTTGTGATGTTTCTCACAAACTTCTTGAGAATTAAGTAATATCGTTCGCTGTTTTATCTCTGTTGTGTCTAAATAGTTTGCTAGTTGCAATTGTCGATGGAACTAAATTTTCTTGGGTAAGCATCCATTGTCACGTCTGAAATTTCCTTTGGTGACGAGACTGATTAGAGTGAGCAATTATTGAGAAAACATTTGTGGCAACTACAGATGTGAAAGTGCGTCGATTGAGAGAATAAGACACAGTATTTGTCCAAGAGGAGTAGTTTGTTAACAACAGAAAATTGCACAACAAATTTCGAGCTGTGGGCTCCTCCCTCATACGTTTCACGCGGGCACTGCAGTTACCTTATGCTGCACTGTACTTTCATAATGCCACATCACAGCTGGATTCGCGTATGGTGTGAGCAGTGATCAATCTGTAGGCTCAAGAATAATCGTGGTTTCCTCAACAAATAGAGGTAATACAATAAGGGTGACTTGCACGCGACCACTGCCGATTACCGCTCTCGTATTTATGGTATTACGGTGGCTGTGTTATGCCGATTTACGATGAAAAGTTCCTTTGACCATGCATGCATGTCCGAAAGAACGTCACTTCGTATTTATGCACCAACACCTGGGCAAACGACTTGCAACTGAAGTGTCTCCCTTCAACGGGAATACACATAATGCACGTACGAGAACAGGTTGTGGACGGACGGTTGACCACATATGGAAGTTTGGGTCCGGCCGTGGTTCGTGCTCAGATCAGCTAATGGCAGGGCGACCGCTAGCGATAAGCGGGAAATTCCGGTTTGAATCCCAGTCCGGCACAATTTTTCATTATCAGTCCGTTATACAGCTTATGGCTGTCCACAATCGGAACTGCGAAATCAGTTCGTAGGCTCGCATATTTGTCCAACACAAGCTTGACTCCCATCTCTTTTGACTTTGTTCTCGTCCGGGTGTTAACTCCGATCTCCCTTTACACATTCACTGCCGCCCGCTCTCTGATCCATGTTTCAGCGTCAGGTCAGGCCTGCCACACCACATTAAGCGAGCCGTTCTGCTGTGGCCGCCTTCGGCTGCACGCCAGTCGAACCGTCTGAAGTCCTACGCCCCCACCAACCACCGACGGACCAGTTTCTTGTGCTGTCTACACACGCCTCGACCGACTTCACGCCGTGATTATAATGCCGCATTGTCACCGTGTAAACGAATTGAGAAAATAACAACTTGCTTTACCATTTCGAGTATTTTGTTTTGCCCTCACATAGGAATCTGAGTCGGCGATGAACTTCGCTCTCAGGTGGTCGTACCCGACGAGGAAAGTAGCTCGTTGTTGGCCAAAACGCATTCACATGCCCAGCTTGTCGGTCGGTCGTTTGGTGCATGAGTAACGGATCTTTGTACTTACCCTGCTGCAACGGTGATTGGTGGGTAGTAGCGAATCATCAGCCATCTATAGGGGGCGGTGTTTCCCCCTGTTTGTCACCGTTGGGAATCGTTAGTTGCACGGCGTTCTCGACTCTTTGTAGTATAGTGGCGCCAAGGAAGTTGCTGGCCTACCTCGTGAGTGTAGCCGTGTCCATACTCACGCGTTCCAACTTCCTGCTGCGATCAACTAAGGTGGTTGTGTCTTGCTGCTACGAACGAATCTGTCAGTGATTGTGATTTCCCAGCATCGGCCTATTTACAGCGCTGCCTCACTGTTAATGTAGCGGCCGTGTTGTGCCACGAGTGCGTTTATTCTGAAGACTGGCGAGAGCAGTGTTGAGCGCCTGTTGTGTATAGACCATCTGGGATACGATAGGCAGAGCCTCGCAGATGTCTGAGCCTGCGACTGCTGTGGGAGACCATTTTGCGAAGCACCTTGACTGTGTAAACTTCATATGAGGTACGCAAACTACCATGCGTCTTGAATGTATGTATTTAGCTTTTTTGTTTCCCTACCATTGCATGTAGTTGAGATTGTGTCGGCTGATGCTAAAATAGTCCGCAGCTCGTGGTCGTGAGGTAGCGTTCTCGCTTCCCACGCCCGGGTATCCGGGTTCGATCCCGGTGGGGTCAGGGACTTTACTCTGCCTCGTGATGACTGGCTGTTGTGTGATGTCCTTCGGTTAGGTAGGTTTAAGTAGTTCTAAGTTCTAGGAGACTGATGACCATAGGTGTTAAGTCCCGTAGTGCTCAGAGCCATTTGAACCATTTTTGATGCGAAAATACGCCAGGAAGTGATCTCTCATCCCACCTATTAGGAACGTATTTACTCAAAACGCCGTATGTAGCTTTGTGTGCACCCTAATTGTACAGAACTTGAAATTGAAAATACCACGCCAAATTTTGAACTTTTCTTGCACGTCTAGGCTGACCCTGTTTCAGGAGCTACGTGCTCAGTCATATATTGAGATACATTTTTTACACCACACGTCGGGAAATTACTTAACGTGCGTCAGATCGATAGGGAACGCAGACAACTACACTGCTGTAGCGATATAACACTAATTTCGGAGCTCAAATGCTTACTTTCGCAAGTTACGTATCTCTTAGAATGTTCTTGAAATTTTCGGCAAACGCGATTCACCTTGGAAATATTAAATTTCCTTACGCTTGTTTACAGTTATGAGTCGACTTTTGCCACGGCTTCGTCCACAGAGCGGTGGGGAGGGCAGCCGCAGTGGCCGTATTAAACTCCCAGCTGGCTCACCAGACTCTAAGCGTGAGCAGTTCTTACCTGCAGTGCGGCGACGAAGGTTTACATTACGGGCTCCAGGCAGAACTGTCATCAGGTATTTACGTCTGCAGCCGTAACTGCTGTTTCTTTCTTCAGCTGCTGTTTGTCCTAGTATAATACCACAATGCTCACTTGCCTCTGTATTTTGTTACATATTTTTTAGCTTATTTAACAAAGTTTTGGAAAATCTTATAGTGATGTCACTTTGTTTATTGCTAGTGGATTCAGGGCATGAATGAGAAGCACAGGTACTTCCATAGCTTCCTTATTACTCGGTTAACGTCTTTAGGGGCCTAAAATATTTACACTATATAGTTCGTTAATATTACCTCCACTTCGTGCAGTCACTCAACTATCTAGACTTTTGCCTCAAACAAAATAAAGCAGAGGCAACCTCACAGAGCCGAGCACTGCGTTA
The DNA here is from genome assembly GCF_023897955.1 of Schistocerca gregaria. Lineage (NCBI taxonomy): Eukaryota > Metazoa > Arthropoda > Insecta > Orthoptera > Acrididae > Schistocerca > Schistocerca gregaria. Next base: position 104,036,197 of record NC_064920.1, read on the forward strand.
AATGTACTGTTCACAAGGCATAAATTAACCAAAGCGTTCTGGCAGCTCATCTCTTGGACCACTTCCCAGCAATCAACACGATCTTCCCCATATTCATTCCCCTCTCCTGTCCCAGCCTTGACATGTGCACTGTTTCGTACTGCCAACCTCTCATCCCATTCAGATACAAAATTAACCATACAATTTTTAGCTCCCCATCGTTCAAGGCAAGCTAACCTGAATCTCTTTGCGTCCCCTGCTCCTGTTCCATGACAAAGGTACCTGCAACCACTGTATCACCAAAAGTCACTTCCTGACATTCTTGCCATTTTTATCCGCTCATAATGTTGCAGTATTAAACGACTCACTTGTCCGTTGCCATCGTTTTCGAGTGACATGTTCAGTTAAACGTACGTGATTGCTGGAGGATACAGTGGCATTAGTTATAAGGCGCTTGAATCTTTGTCAAGTGAATGACGCGAGATGATTTTGAACATACTGTATATGCGTCAGCAACGTTCGCGTCATTTACAGAAGCTGTTGCTGTTCCATTTACAATGTTCTGCCTGTAGTTCTTCAGTGTGCCATGGCGGATTTTCTGATTGGTTTGTATCAGACCGGTAACGTTTATTGGTTTATTATAGAATACATGGTCGTTTTGAAATCTGTTTCTAGTAGCAGCCGAGTTGGCTGTGGCAGTTGCACTTTCTCTGCAACAGATTTAAGAAAAGTGAAAACTGTTGGGAACCACATGTCAATAAGCAATGTTTACCTGTTATGTACGTGCAGTGATAGAATTAATGGCTTCATTGGGGAAAAGAGAAGCATGGTAACTTAATGGAACAGCATTGCGGGCCATCACTACTGCTAGGGACTGGTTTGTGTAGGGTAACCGGCGTTCCCGCGCGTGGCGGTCATTTAAGACACAAGAGTCGAAATTTAGTTACGATAAAGTTTGTTTTTAAGGCACATTGCATGACACATAATGGGTAGAGGTAGGAAGTGGGTAAGAAGGGGAGGGGGCAGAGACGGTGTTACAGTGGAATGCGATGGAGGCCTATTATGTTTCAGTGAGATTAATAGTTGAGCTTGGTCTGCTTAGTATTTTTGGTTGAGTGAGGATCGAGGAGACTTGGTACTAAAAGTAAATGCGAAATGGAGTGATTTCACTGCACTAGACATCATTAAAGAAAACAGGAAGTGTTTATGTACGTATTCTCTTTGCTCTGTGGTGTATGAGGAGACCGAAGATTTAAATTACGCGTATTCGGTTGATAATCATTGCGTGCAGTACAAACTTCTGACCCTCGAGCATCCGGTAATGCTAATAAGCATTGCTCTTTGCAGGTTTAATACCATTAGACTTTCATTAATTTATCATGAATGGCTCGTGGATGCTAATGTCCCGTCCTCCAGAAACAACAAACATTTCGCTACGTTCCATACATACAGTTTTTTAATTACTCTGAATAATTTTATTAGGGAACTACAGTTTCATCGTATGTGCGCCATTGGCGTGTGCATTGTCACAACCATTTTGGGTTTAAATGAGGTACTTACATTCGCAGTTTTGAAGACGTAAAGGGTAAAACTCACCCCTGTTATTAAAAAGCTCTGTACTTCTGCAGTGATTGTTACTAAAAAGCTAATTTTAAACGCTCTGCATAACATGGAAATGTTATCTTTATACTCACATAGATTTGTCGATGAAAATAATGGAGGTAAGTTATTTTCTGGATGGCAAGTGCATTTTAAGACTTGAACAGCACAAGTAATGCAAATGCAAAGCTGAAATATCACATTCACGAGACTGAATTGTAATTAGTTCAGAAATCATTAGTTATATCGAACCGTATAGAAAAACCGACAAATGTACGATCAGTCATAATTTTTTTGTTGCATTAATAATTCAATGCTCCCAGTGGAAGACGATTATATACTTTTCGATTGTCGAAAAGTTAGATTCTTGCAAAATCAGCAGCGGGACAGTGACTGGGCGATAAACTACCAGTACTTCTGTATATTTCTTCGTGCCTTGTAACTGAGTCGGTGGTTACTTGTCTGCAGCTAACCTGAGGTGTAAAACTGTCAGTGTACGCTGCACTAAAGTCGGCTTGTTCAAAAAAACGGTTCCAAGTCCAAATGAGGGAGCTAAGAGTCCCGCACCACTCAGCAGACAGGGTCCGGGGTTCGCACACAGTCCAACGGCAGGCATCACCTCGCCGTCGGCACCTAGGGGCATTCAGCTCCACGTGTTCTGTCGGGGGTCCCGCACAATCATGAGGCACCAGGTGTGACTGAGTGCGTAATATTCCTCAATGTTCATTTACAAATTATTTCCAGGAAAGAGAATGCAACCACAAAGATTAAACTACAAAACTGTGGGTTCACAACGGTCTTCTACTGACATAAAAATTTTGGTTGGCACATTGCTTGTTATTCGTTACGTATTCGAATAAAAAAATTGTAACCATAGCACCATGTAAGACACGAAGCTTCCGTAAGAAGTACTAAATCAGAGAAATCGTGAAATTAGGTCTCATCCATACTGCACAACTCAACGTATGATACACGTAACGTTCATAGAATGAAATACCTGAATGTGACGTATTATGCAGTTTTTCTAGTATTGCATAAGCAAAAAAGGCTTAGTGCATCATGGATACGTGAAGAATTCGTTGTTCCAAGTGATAGTTATTATGTCTGACCAGTACCATAGCACCAGAAGATACTTCTGTGACACCGTTGGATGCTCAAGTCAGAACCTCACTTTATAAGCAAAAATACTGGTTAGAATATATTTTAGTCAAAGGCGCCCCGCCGGAATTTTATAGTGCTGTGTGATGTTCTTTCACAAGTCTCATTTCGAAACTATAATTAAGTTGTATTCCTTGTCTTGCCCAGTGTCGCCTCCTTGAGAAGCCTACAAGCTATCGACCAGTGCTACTCTCACCATCCTTTAGTAGCGTCCATCCAGGAGTCCGTCAATGCAATGGACCGGTCTCTGCGTTCAGTGGTTTGTGTGGACCCCAGGACATGTCGGCATCCCAGGCAACGAATTTGGCGATAGGCTCGCCACGCTACGCGGAAACCCTTCTGGAGATGGGCATCTCTTAATGTGACCTGCGTTCTGACTTACGCCGCAGGGGTTTTCGGCTTTCGGAGTCGAAATGGCATAACAATACGCACAAGAAACTGCGTATCTTTAAGTACTCTACGACTGTGTGGAAGTCTTCCATGCCGGACTCTTGCAGGGAATCAGTTGTCCTCTGCCTGCCATGAATTGACCACGCTTGGGTGACCCACGGTTACCTCTTACGCTGTGAAGACACCCCCCCTCCCCCCCCCCCCCCCCCCCCCCGCTCCCCAGTGTCGTTACGGCGCCCGGTAGACAGTGCCCCATATTCTGGTGCACTGTCCCACTTTGACTGCCCAGCAACGAAATCTTGGGTTACCGGATTCGTTGCCGCTAATTTTATCAGACAACTCCTCATAGGCTGATTTAGTTTTAAGTTTTATTCGTTCGGGGGGTTTTATCATTTGATCCAAGCTTTAGCCCATGTTCTTTGTCCCTCTGTCCTCCACCCTATTGATTTTAGGGAGGAGGTTTTAATGTGTTGCAGAGTGACTGGCTTTTCCTTTTTACCCCCATGTGGGTTCGGGGGTAAGAATAGGCCCACGGTATTCCTGCCTGTCGTAAGAGGTGACTAAAAGGAGTCTCAAACGTTTTGGCCTTGTGAGATGGTCCCCTAACAGGTTTGACCTCCATCCTTCTAAATTTTCCGAAGAGCGAGCCGATTGGGGAAGGGCGCCTTACAAGGAGCGATGTGTCCATCATGCATTACCATCTCTAGCCAGGTTTGTCGTCATCGCTTAGCAGTCCCGCTCACCTACCATCTCTTGGGCGTGGATTTGTTCTTGGGTGCAGTTTATTGCAGTCTGCTATGCTGTGTCGCTTTATGCGCCAATGACGATATTGGACTACATCACCTGAAATTCAGCACGGTAGCCAGTCCGTTGTGGTGGGGCCGCCATGTACCCTGTTGGTTGTAGCCCCCTGACTACACAGGGATCGCTCTGCTGATGCCAGCGCCGTTAACTCCCCACGTATGCCAAGGAGTAGATGCCTATCTCCTTGGGGCATTGGGACTCCCGGCAATGGCCATCCTGCCAGGTGGTCGTTGCTGAGGCTGGGTGGCGCCCGTGGGGAGGGCCCTTGGTCGGAGTAGGTGGCATCAGGGCGGATGACCCGCAATGAAGCGTGGTACATCATCTCTTGCTGGCGGCCAGCCGCCAGCAGTCTCTAAGCGTTCCAGGGCTCAATACAACGCAACTACATATGACCCCAAATCGTTCCCCTCCCTGGTTACACCATGGGAGGAACGAAAGACTAAGGATGCCAGCGAACCATACTCGCCCCGCTACATGGTGTGTACGAGAGCTGATGGTGAATCCTTTACATCCATGAAGCCTCAGTTCTTCGTCGAGCACTTAGAGGACAAGTTCGGGGAGGTGGAGGGCTTGTCCAAAATGCGCTCGGGCTCGGTTTTGATCAAATCGGCGTCCTCCGCCCAGTCCCGCCGGTTACTCGATTGTAACAAGCTGGGGGATGTTCCGGTTACAATCACGCCCCATAAGAGTCTTAATATGGTCCAGGGCATAATATTCCATCGGGACCTTCTATTGCAGTCCGATGACGAGCTTCGCGCCAATTTAGAGCGGCGAGGTGTTAACTTCGTCCGGCGCGTACATCGTGGTCCAAGGGATAAGCAGGTTGCCACCGGTGTCTTCATCTTGGCCTTCGAGGGTGATACTTTACCTGAGAAGGTCAAGGTGATGCTCTATCGTTGTGACGTCAAGCCATATATCCCTCCCCCGATGCTGTGCTTTAAGTGCTGGAAGTTCGGGCATATGTCTTCCCGCTGTACTTCCAGCCTCACATGTCGAGATTGTGGACGCCCATCACATCCCAATACTCCATGTGCTCCGCCTCCCATCTGTGTAAACTGCGGAGAGCACCACTCGCCTTGCTCGCCGGACTGCAGGATCTTCCAGAAAGAGCGCAAAATCATGGAGTATAAGACCCTGGACCGCCTGACATACACTGAGGCCAGGCAGAAGTTCGAACGCCTCCATCCTGTTCGAATGACTGCCTCTTACGCCGCGGCTACTACTGTTATGGCCCCATTAGCTCTCCCTCAGACTGCCACCTCTCAGAGCCGGAATGCTACACCTCCCCCTTGATGGTGGGGGGCACTTCACTCCCTGCTACTCCTGCACTACCTGCCTCAGGAGCAGCAACCCCCCAACCATCGGGGACATCAGTCCCCACTTCTAAGCTGGGGAAGCCTCAAACTTCCCCGGCTCGAATAGCACGGAAAGGGTCCCTTGGGTCCCTTCCTTCCCAGGTTTCCGCCTCTGGGAAGGGTGACGTCAGCCAATGGAAGAAAAGCAGACCTGCGGCTGGTCGCAGGGCTTCCCGCTCCTCCTCCGTCCCGGAGACTGACTCGCTGGAGCCCTCCCAGCCAATGAAACCCAAGGACCAGAGAGACAAGACGAAGAAGACCTCTAAGGCCAAGGGACACGCGGTGGCATCCACCCCCCTGCTCCCTACAGGCTCTGCATCCGAGGATAAGGTGGAGATCGGGGCGTCCGCTGAGGACCTGGATCTCGCCGGACCCTCAGACACCATAGAAGCAGATTGTCCTGGTCCTCCATCGGTGGCAGCAGGTGACCCAGTGGCGTGATCTGCTTCCTCGGCCCCTTCACGCCTTTTTCGGACATGGACAAAGTGATACTCCAGTGGAACTGCAGCCCTTTTTTCCACCACCTTGCTGAGCTTCGCCAACTCATCAGCAGTCACCCATTCCTCTGCATTGCCCTACAGGAAACTTGGTTTCTGGCAATGCGGACCCCTGCCCTACGTGGGTATCGGGGTTATTACAAGAACCGGGCAGCTTATGAGAGGGTATCTGGTGGAGTCTGCGTCTACATCCTTAACTCTGTCTACAGCGAATGTGTACCTCTTGACACACCTTTAGAGGCTGTCGCTGTACGGATGTGGACGCCTCAGCCTATTACTGTCTGCAGTTTGTATCTTCCGCCAGATGGTGATGTCTCGCGTCATGTGTTGGCTGCAGTGATAGCACAACTGCCTCCTCCTTTTGTGTTACTGGGCGACCTTAACGCCCATAACCCCCTGTGGGGTAGCGCCGCGATTACTGGCCGGGGTAGAGATGTCGAGACTCTTCTCTCGCAGCTTGACCTCTGCCTCTTAAACACGGGAGAGCCGACACATTTCAGCGTAGTCCATGGCACATTTTCGGCCATCGACCTTTCTATCTGCAGCCCTGGACTTTCACCATCCATCCACTGGAGTGTCCATGACGACTTACGTGGTAGTGACCATTTCCCCATCTTTCTGTCACTACCACAGCGTCACTCTTCTGAACGCCCCTCCAGATGGGCTCTGAATAAGGCTGATTGGGGCTTGTTCTCCTCTCTCGCCACTATCGCACCTCCTTCCCATGACACCATTGATGCGGTAGTTCAGTCGGTCACCACCGGCATCGTTTCTGCGGCAGCATCTGCGATTCCCTGTTCATCCGGGTCCCCTCCGCCGAGGGGACCCGGATGAACAGGGAATCGCAGATGCTGCCGCAGAAACGATGCCGGTGGTGACCTACTGAACCACCGCATCAATGGTGCCTTGGTGGGCGCCCGAGATCGCAGAGGCGATTAGAGATGGCCGGCGGGCTCTTCAACGCCATAAGCGGCACCCGTCCTTGGAGAACCTCATCGTTTTTAAACAGCTCCGTGCCCGTGCCCGTGCCCGACGCCTTATTCGCCAACGGAAGCAGGAGTGCTGGGAACGGTATGTTTCCACCATTGGCGTCCGTACCTCTGCATCGCAGGTTTGGGCTAAGATTAGGCGACTCCATGGCTATCGGCCGCCTGTCTCTGTCCCTGGGCTTTCGCTGAATGGAGTGTTGTGTCCTGACTCCGACACGATTGCGGACCGGTTAGCAGCGCATTTTGCTCAGTGTTCCACATCTACGAATTACCCACTGGCCTTCCACTCCCGGAAAGAGCGGTTGGAAAGTTGGAGGCTTTCCTTTCACACGCGCCACGCGGAGTCGTACAATGCTCCTTTCAGCGACTGGGAATTCCAGAGTGCACTATCTGCTTGCCCTGATACGGCTCCTGGGCCAGACCGCATCCACAGCCAGATGCTGAAACACCTCTCTGTGAATTGCCAGCGACGCCTCCTAGATGTTTTCAACCGCATCTGGGTTGAGGGTGTGTTCCCGTCTCAATGGCGAGAAAGCATCGTCCTCCCCGTCTTGAAACCTGGCAAGAACCCGCTGGAGGTGGACAGCTAACGCCCCATAAGCCTCACCAACGTCCTTTGCAAGTTGCTAGAACGTATGGTGAGCCGGAGGTTGAGTTGGCTCCTCGAGTCTCGAGGCCTTCTGGCTCCATCTCAGGGTGGGTTCCGTAAAGGCCGCTCTGCCGTCGATAATCTGGTCTCCCTAGAGTCTGCCGTCCGTACAGCCTTTGCACGCCGCCAACATCTGGTTGCCGTCTTCTTCGACATGCAGAAGGCGTACGATACGACTTGGCGATATCACATCCTGGCCACACTTCATGGGTGGGGTCTTAGGGGCCCGCTCCCGATTTTTATTCAGAATTTTCTGTCGTATCGTTCCTTCCGCGTGCAAGTTGCTGCGTCCCATAGTTCCTCCCGGGTCCAGGAGAACGGGGTCCCACAGGGGTCTGTCCTCAGTGTCTCCCTGTTTTTAATTGCGATCAATGGGCTCGCTGAGGCGGTGGGATCGTCCGTCGCAGCTTCGTTGTATGCAGACGACTTCTGCCTCTACTACAGCTCCGCTGGCATTGCAGTTGCTGAGCGCCAGCTGCAGGGCGCTATCCGCAAGGCACAGTCGTGGGCTGTAGCGCACGGCTTCCAGTTTTCGGCCGCTAAGACCTGCGTTATGCATTTCTGCCGGCGTCGCACGGTTCACCCTGACCCACGCCTTTACCTTGACGGTGAACCTCTTGCTGTGGTAGAGACGCATCGGTTCTTGGGCCTGGTATTTGATGCTCGGTTGACTTGGCTGCCTCATATTAGGCAGCTTAAACAAACATGCTGGCGGCATTTAAACGCTCTCCGTTGCCTTAGCCACACCGGATGGGGTGCCGATCGGTCCACCCTTCTCCGGCTGTATCAAGCGCTGATCCAGTCCCGCCTTGATTATGGGTGTGTGGCTTATGGTTCGGCATCGCCATCAGCATTGCAATTGCTGGATCCCATCCATCACTGCGGGATCCGACTCGCCACAGGAGCATTTCGGACAAGCCCATTGCGGATCCGGCGGGACCGACTTCTGGCTGCTTATGCTGCCCACCTTTGTAGCTTGCCAGGGCATCCCAACTACCGTCTCCTGTTCCCGCACTCGATCGTCCATCTTCCAGACAGGCGGCCCCGGTCAGGGTGTACGATCGCGGTTCGCATCTGGGCTCTACTGTGTGGGTTGAGTTTTTTCCTCTCCCGCCTGTTTTCCGGGCCAATCTCCGTCTGCCCCCTTGGTGTGTGCGTCAACTATGCATTCGGCTGGATTTGGCACAGGGTCCGAAAGACTCGGTCCCTCCTCCGGCCCTCCGCCGCCGCTTTGTTTCTCTCCTTGCCGAGTTTCCCGGATCTACCGTGGCCTATACCGACGGTTCGATGGTCTCTGGTCGCACTGGTTACGCTCTTACTCTAGAGGATCATTGTGAGCAACGGTCGCTGGCACCTGGGAACAGTGACTACACTGCCGAGTTGGTTGCCATCTATCGCGCCCTAGAGTATATCCGCTCCCGCTCAGGTGAGTCCTTTGTCATCTGTAGTGACTCCCTGAGTGGTTTACGAGCTCTTGACCAGTGCTTTCCTCGTTCCCGTCTGGTGATGGCCATCCACGAGTCGCTCCATGCTCTTGCCCGTTGCGGCCGCTCCGTGGTCTTTGTTTGGACCCCAGGTCATGTCGGCATCCCGGGCAATGAGCGGGTTGACACGCTGGCTAAACAGGCAGTGAATTCACCGGCTCTGGAACTCGGCCTTGTGGAGTGTGATCTCCTGTCGCTTTTGCGCCAGAAAGTGCTTGGTGCCTGGGGTGACGAGTGGCGCACCCTGCCCACGCCCAACAAACTTCGGGCGGTGAAGGAGACGACCGGTGTGTGGCGCTCCTCCATGCGGGCCTCTCGTAAGGACTCTGTCGTCCTCTGCCGGCTGCGCGTTGGCCACACGTGGCTGACGCACGGCCATTTGTTGCGCCGGGAGGACCCACCGCTATGTCGCTGCGGGGCAGCTCTGACTGTGGTCCACATTTTGGTGGACTGCCCGCTTTTAACAGGACTCAGGCAGACGTTTGCGCTGCCTGATACCCTCCCTGCCCTTTTATGTGATGACGTTGCTATGGCGGACCTCGTGTTGAGTTTTATTCGGGCAGGGGGTTTTTATCGTATGATTTGAGTATTTGTCCTTTTATTTCCTCTATTGACTTGGGCCTTTGGCCTGTGGTTTTAAACTGTGGGTTTTAATGTCATTTGGTGGTTGGCTTTTCCTTATTTTCATGGTCGGCCGACCACCTTCACACTCGGTGTGATTTTAGTTCCGTTTGTCTGGTCTTTGTCTGTCTTTCTTGTATTGTGTCTTCCCTTGTCTCAGTTCTCCGTTTTTAACGACTGCCAGTTTTTATTTCGTGTGATTTTATCGTGGAACAAGGGACCGATGAGCTTGTCCCTTCAATCCCACACCCAACCAACCCTTTTCCTTTTTATTCTTGTGGTCGGCCAACCACTGTAATCTGCTTTGTTTTACTCTCTTCTGTTCCTAGCGTCTGCTGTTTTGTTGCGCACTCTCGTTCCTTTTAGTGTTTGTTGCCTTTCCTTTGTTCTCGTTGTTCTCATTTCTTCAGTTTTGTTTTAAACGTCTCATCAGTTTTATTCTCACACTTTTGGCATTGTTTTATTAGGAACAAGGGACCGATGACCTCATAGTGTCTGAATTAATACAACAATGGGTAGCCTCGTCTACTCGTCTGCTCGGCCATCCCTCTTACGCCGTCTCTACTCCATCCATCATTGGGGGTTACGTCTTGCAACCGGAGCATTCTATACTAGTCCCGTCGAGAGTCTTTATGCCGAAGCTGCCGAATTACCATTGACCTACCGGCGCGACGTACTGTTTTGTCGGTATGCCCGCCGGCTGTTGTCAATGCCCGACCACCCCTCTTATCAGTCCTTCTTCGACAATACTCTCGACCGTCACTATGGGTTGTATTTGTCTGCCCTGCTACCCCCTGGAGTCCGCTTTCATCGCCTGCTTCGACAATTATATTTTGACCTACCTACCACCTTCAGAGAGGGTGAGAGCCCGACACCACCTTGGCTCCAGGCTCCGGTTCACATTCATCTTGACCTCAGCTCGCTCCCGAAGGACGGTACTCCGGATGCAGTGTATTGCTCACGGTTTGTCGAACTTCGTGTGCGACTTGCCAGTAACACCTGATGGCTCCAAAACTGACGATGGTGTCGGCTGTGCCTTTGTCGTCAGGGACGTCAACCTTTAAATACCGGCTCCTCGACCAGTTTTCCAGCTTTACGGCCGAGCTTTTTGCTTGATCAGGCCGTTCGGTATGTCCGCTGCCACCGCCATTCTCCGTATGTACTCCGCTCCGAATCACTCAGTGGTCTTATGAACCTTGGAGCTCCATATCCGGTCCATCCCTTGGTGCAACGGATCCAGCTATCCCTCCATTCTTTTGCTGATAGTGGCTCTCCTGTTAGCTTTATGTGGGTTCCCGGCCATGTAGGAGTGCCTGGGAATGAGGCTGCTGATGATGCTGCGGCCAAGGCTGCAGTCCTCCTGCCTCGGCTAGCCTCCCTCTGTGCCCCATCGTCTGACATTAACGGCGTTGTTGGTAAGAGGTTTGTGTGATTATGGTGGGATACTTGGTTGTCACTTCGAGAAAATAAGCTCTGGGCCATAAAACAGTTCCCAACAGCTTGGACAACCTCCTCCCGACCATCTCGGCGAGAGGTGGTCATTTTGGCCAGGTTGCGGATTGGGCATTCAGGTTTAGCCACCACTACCTGCTATCCGGTGACCCCGCCCCGCAGTGTCCTTGTGGTCATACATTGACAATGCGCCATGTTTTATTGTCGTGTCCCCGTTTTAATCAGTCTCGTGTTGTCCTGTCTCTGCCATCTACCTTACAGGAAATTTTAGCTGATGACGCTCGAGCAGCTCCTAGAGTTCTTCGTTTTATTACTTTGACGGACTTGTCCAAAGACATATCTCTCAATTATTTTATCTGCGTCTTTGCAAGAACTTTTTGGTTTGACATTGGTGTACTTTCTCATTTACTTTGTAGAGATAACTGTGTTCGTTTGTGAGTGTTAGAATTCTGTGGATGCAGACATTTATGGCTGTTAGGATGTTCAGTTCTTTGAATCTGTCTACAAATTGCCACATTGTGCATAGTAATATCTTCTCAGGGTTTCCATTATGACAATTTCACTTAAGATCCTAACATAAAAACAGTTTAGATTAAGATACACAATTTTTTAATTCCTACGTATGTTTTGGGCTCGCTAATTTTAAAACAGATGAAACTGATTTCCTTGTAATTCCACACCAATTTCTTATTGCAGAACCATTTACCTTGAAAACAAAGAACCACTTCAGCATTTAGAGCATGTTCTTCTAAATTTCCACCCTTTACCACAATATTGGCATCAGCGTAAAGGATAGTTTCATCTTGGATGGCATTAGGAAGCTGATTTAGATAAATCCAGAAAAATAATGGCTCAAGGATACTTCTTTTTGGTGCACCATGTATATTTTTCTTTGTATCTGAGTAAAATTTCTTTGTTTATTTCAATATTCCGATGCCTGTTTATGAAAAAAATCTCAAGAAGTGCAGAACCTGTTACCCCATAGAATTCTAATTCCTCCAGACGTAATTAATTAGATAAAATGCTTTAGACATGTCGCAAACGTCACTGTTGTTTCCTCCTTATCAAAATCATTTAGCACGTAGTTGGTGACATATTGTGCACCAGAAGTGGACTTGTTTGTTGGTAACCATACTGATTTATGGATAATACTTAATGTGTTGTGAAAAACTTTATCAACCTTCTGTACATAATATGTTCAATGAATTTTGCTGTTTGTAAAATACTCAGATTTGTACTTTTTGGATTGTCTTGCATCACCCTTTCTAAATAAAGGTATTAACCTTCTAAATTTTAGGCTTTCTGGAAACACCCCCTCTGTCATTGGCTCAGCGTATCTGAAATACCATAAACATACTTAACCTCACTGTTTCTCAGGCTGGTTGTAACTCCAATTACTTCTCCTTCACTAGCACAAAACAAGTAAATCGAATTAGTTAATGGTTATTTCTTCAGCTTTAAACCATTTAAAACATCAGTTGCTGAGATTGTGATTAGTGTCTTACATTCTCAGGTATTTATAAAGTAGTTATTGAAGACATTTGCTATTGATTCAGGACTTTTTATTAAGGTGTTATTCATTGAAACTTCCTTTTTATTCCATTACAGCCATGCTTTTTCATTTAATATTTGCCAAGCAGTCCTCGCGTTATTTTCTGAAAGGCTGATAGCCTTCTCAATAGCTATTTTCTTAGCACATATTATGATTTGGTTACTATTTTCTTATACCTATTATATATGTTATTTGAGCACTGTTCCGCACTTAAATAATACATGCTGTTCCTTGAGTCTGCTACTAGATACCTTAATGCCCATACTTAGTTATTTTTGTCTTACCGGACCCATACCTGTTTTTGTAGGGAAAAGCCTCACTGATGTGTTCACAAGTTCAGGTGTTCGTTACAAAGGTACTAGCGTTGTTGTTGTGGTGGTGGTGAGCAAGATCGTTAATGAGCTTGTTTTCTTTGTGTAGAGCTTGGTACTTAACATTACATTTCCTGTGCTCTTGGTCTATAGTATTTATATGTTCTTTAGTCAGATAAACTGCTTTCAGCGGTGTTTGCTGTATAATTCTGACTGAATATTTGTGACACGCTCAGTTACAGTGGCACTGTTACTAGGAACGCCAGTATGGACTAAAATTGTATTGTGCATGAAGAGAGGTGAATCTAGATTGAAGTGGCTTTTGTTTAGAATCCTTGAGGTAATAAACATGGAAGTCCCCACAGTCCTAATTTGCATTTAAATTAAATAGGCTTGTTTAATGCTATATGGAAACCATTGAAGAATATTATTGAGGTACTATGAGGTTGTCTATAGACTTAAATGATTCCATATCGTAGATCAGCGGCGTTACAGGTGTCAAATTCCACCTGTCTGCTTTGATCAATGACGTCACCAATATGGCGGATTCGACCATTCACGACGACTCCAATATGGCGCCTATAAATTCATTACAAAAACATAACAAACGAAAAAAATTAACAAACGAACACACACATCATTCTCCGAAAATATAATCAAACTAACGAGACCAGCGTGGGAAATTGGGAGTTTTTGGGTGGGAACAAATATTAACACACACCACCCCAAACCACACAAAACGACGACATAAATCGACAACACACAATTTCCAAATTCCATTACTCAAAATATTCTCAGAAATCGATCACTTCGCCTTCACCTACATAGCTCAGCCACAATTGTCGATACCACCATACAAAACCGCAAAATCTCCAAAAATTTACATCACTACTACTATAAACACCACAAAAAGATCACCTAAACATAATTGTAATCGAACACTTCACTTGACCTATATACGTGAACACCAGCTCCCGATACCAAAACCCAGCTACGACAGTCCATTGGAATCGGATACTTACCTTGACCTACACAGCTCAAAAACAACTAAAGATACCAAAAAATTTATTGCTTCTCCCAAAGATAGATAAATCAACCCCAAGTGCCAACACCAAAACCTCAACCATAAACACATGCAGTAAATACCGACCACATAACTCAGAAGTGCACTGCCGAACATCATAAAACAAGAAAAATACACCCAAAGAAACGACTACTGACCATAACGTTCCTGCGCTACCCGCTGACAGCACACGCACACGCACACAACAAACTCCCAACGCACTCAAAACCTACCAATCCCCCAGCCTTGATCCTTCACCCAAAATCAAAGATCCATCAACAAATAAATGCCAAAAAATAAACATTCCAGTCATACACTGCAACTCAAACAACTGCAACTAAACCGATCATCCACAACGTAATCATAAACTAACCACCACCCACCCACCTACATCCACAAACGTTACGAACAACTCCCTGCACCTCTGCCCGAGCTGCAGCCCCATATTCTCATAAGACATCATTAACCAACCCCTCCCATACTTCTTCCCAAACTACGACTCGTCAATCACCACTAGAGTCCCACCCAATTTACCCCTGTACTTAATATACTCAGAACACACCTATAAAACGAAAATCAGTCAAAAACCGTCCTCTCACTCAGACCAGTTTCGTGTGCACAAAAACTGAGAGGATCTGTAACAAAAACACAATTTCTCGCATGCCCAACCTAGATCTCTCTAATCTGGTACCACGCCTTACGGAGCGCCATAGGTTGCCCCTACGGCACCGCCACATGTAACCCTCCCTGGTCCGAGATGTCAAAACTTCTGCCGACCGCATTTCCTGCCGACACACGCCGCACCTAACCACTTCTGCTAGCTGCCCATACAGTTTCACAAACTTTATAAGGAACAACACAGTTCACCATTTTCTGCGCGCAAACGAGCAATGTTAAATTTATCCGTCATACCCTTACCAAAAAAAGCAGCCACAAATGAAACGACTTACCACGCGACATACAGCAAACACTACAATAACTTAAACACAACGGAAACTTAATTCTTAACTCTCTGGAACCAATTTCTGTAGAAGAATTTCTGTTGAACAGTCACAACCGACAACTGAACAGTTCAAGCAGCTGTACAAAAATAGACCAAATACACAACACGAACCATAAACACACCACCAGAGGACACCAACGACCGCAAAAAACATTAACACTCAAACTAAAACTCCGTACCGTCGTGACGTCACACACAACACCCTTAGGTCACGGGGAAAAGGCGACGGGTGTCATCGGAAGCCTCCGTTGACAGAGCGTTCGATGGCAGAGCACTCAATTATTTTTCAACACGTAATTCACACAAAACTGAACTATTTTTTACGCGCCCAATAGTTCACCTTGCACAGAGATGCAGCAACTTTATTTTTATTTGTTCTACTGAAATATGAAGATATTGTATAGTGGTAACGCATTTTTCAGTACCACTAGCGAAATTAGCTGGTATGGTGTTGACACAAAGTGCAAGTATACTTACTGGTATTATTTCTGTGCGTTCTCCTTAGTTACACATGTGCTCCTGGGTAACGACGGTTACTAATTGCCATGAGGCATGCCTGTTAACTGAACAACTTTCATTTTGGTCACCTTCACCGCTGATAATCGTTCTACACAGTTCAGTGTACCAGAATTGTTACAGATAATTTCACTGCTGAACAAATTCAGTTTCGTCCAGCAGGTTCCCATAGAACTGATAGGTAGTATTCATGGCGTCTCTGCGATAACATGGGTATTTCAATGATACTACCATCTAAGTATTCTAAGATAGTTGTGCAACACATGGTCCTCAGAATAATTTATTGGAAATGTGTGGCAATTGTTTCCATGCAGCCGTAGCATGAAAAAGCGACTTAGTAGGTGGAAAACAAAGCTAGTCAACCAACAACAGAAATACGGTGAAAATTATTACATCGTCAATAAGACACAACAGCTGTGTGGCAGAGACCCATACATCTGTAGGCATTGGGATGCTGCAGGACCAATAATATCGTTTCCTTGGGTTTTGGAACCCTGTGGTAGACTGACATTCGGTCATAGTACGCGAAATAAGACACCATCCGAAAATGTCAATGTTCACAATACAATTATATTCATGCTCAATATTATGGGAAACATTATTCGATCCATCATTCTCCTGATTTGTCGTAATTATATGTAATACAGCCGATATAATTGAACATGACTGAGCTTGCCGATGTCCGTATGCATTAATTAGTGCATAGTGTATTCTTAAGTACCATTAAACCGATACGTGTTCGTCTGAGGGGTAACTAACACAACTTCGAGGGACACAATCTTGAAACCATTCAACGTTACATAGAAATAAAATCTACAGTCCACAGAAATTTGTCATGGACTCTGTCGCTCTGTAGCCAGGTCCGTGGGCACGTTATGAGGTCACATAGATTTTCATGTTAGTGTACAGACATAACGTTCGGAGGTGACAATGTGTAATTCCAAATAAGACATGCGAAGTTAGAGAATATTTTCATTTAAATTAATAAAACGTGCTTAAAATGAAATCTCTCGCTAGGAAGTTCCCTTAACTGTCAATGACTGTCCTTGGGTGTGGCGGAGTGCACTTCACGTGCCACTGTCATTACCTCCCTTTCCTGTTCCAGTCGCGTATGGTTCGCTGGAAGAAAGACTGTCGGAAAGTCTACGTGCGCGCTCGAATATCTCCAATTTTACATTCGTGATGTCCTTGGGAGGTATAAGTAGGGGGAAGCAATATATTAGATACCTCATCCAGAAACGCACCCTCTCTAAAGCTGGACAGCAAGCGACACCGCGATGCAGAGCGCCTCTTGCAGTCTGCCACTTTAGTTTGCCAAACATTTCCGTAACGCTATCAGGCTTACCAAATAACCCTGTGACGAAACGTGCCGCTCTCCTTTAGATCTTCTCTATCTCCTACGTCAACCCGACCTGGTATGGATTCCACACGGATGAGCAATATTATAGTATAGGTGGAACGAGTGTTTTGTAAGCCACATCCTTCGTTCAAGGGCTAAATTTTCTAACGACTCTCCCAATGAACCTCAACCTGACTCCCGCCTTGCTAACCATTTTATATGATCACTCCATTTCAAATGGTTCCGTACGCATACTCCCAGATATTTTACAGAAGCAGCTGCTACCAGTGTGTGTTCCGGTATCATATAATCATACAATAAAGGATCCTTCCTTCTACGTATTCGCAATACATTACGTTTCTCTCTGTTAAGGGTCAGTTGCCACTCCCTGCACCAAGTGCCTATCCGCTGCAGATCTTCCTGCATTTCGCTACAATTTTCTAATGCTGCAACTTCTCTGTATACTGCAGCATCATCCGCGAAAGTCGCATGGAACTTGACACTATCTATTAGGTCATTAAAATACACTGTGAAAAGCAGTGGTCGCATAACACTCTCTGTGGCACGCCAGAGGCTACTTTGTTCTAGACTTCTCTCCATTGAGAACAACATGCTGTGTTCTGTTTGCTAAAAAATCTTCAATCCAGCCATACAGCTGGTCCGATGTTCCATAGGCTCTTATCAGGCGACAGTGCGATACTGTATCGAACGCCTTTCGGAATTCAAGGAAAATGGCATCTACCTGGGAGCCTGTATCTAATATTTTCTGGGTCTCATGAACAAATTAATAGAGTTGGGTCTCTCACGGTCTCTGTTTCCGGAAGCCATATTGATTCCTACAAAGTAGATTCTGGGTTTCCAGAAATGACATGATACGCGATCAAAAAACATGTTCTAATATTTTACAACAGATAGATGTCTGAGATACAAGCCTATAGTTTCGCGCATCTGCTGGACGTCACTTCTTGAGAACTGGAACTACCTGTGAACTTTTCCAATCATTTGGAAATTTCCGTTCCTCTAGACACTTGCGGTAGAAGGCTGTTAGAAGGGGGAAAGTCCTTTCGCGTACTCTGTAGAATCGAATTGGTATCCCGTCAGATCCAGTGGACTTTCTCTGTTGTGAGATTCTAGTTGCTTTCCTATTCCTTGGACACTTATTTCGATGCCAGCTATTTTTTCGTTCGAGCGAGGATTTGGAGAAGGAACCGCAGTGCGGTCTTCCTCTGTGAAACAGCTTCCGGAAAAGGTGTTTAGTATTCCAGTATTACGCGTGTCTTCTGTTTCAATGCCATTATCATCCCAGAGTGTCTGGATATGCTGTATCGATCCACTTACTGATTTAACGTAAGGCCAGAACTTCTTAGGATTTTCTGTGAAGTCGGCACTACTGAACGCTTCACGCATAGCCCTCCTTACACTAACTTTGACATCGTTTGGCTTCTGTTTGAGACGTATTGGCTGCGTTTAATTTTGCAGCGAAGCTCTTTGCTTTCGCAGTAATTTCCTAACTTTGTTGTTGAACCACGGTGGGTTTTTCCCGTCCCTCAGTTTTACTCGGCACATACCTGCCTAAAACGCATTTTAAGATTGCGTTTCTTTTTCCATAAACAATCAACATTGTCAGAAATTTTCGTTTTGACCTGTTTGATAGCCTGAAATCCGCCTCCTATTAATCTCGATAAACAGATAAACCTTCCTCCCTTTTTTATGTTCCTATTTACTTGCATATTCAGGGATGCTGCAATGGCCTTGTGATCACTGATTTCCTGTTCTGCGCTTACAGAGTCAAAAAGTGCGGGTCTATTTATCAGTAGGTCCAAGACGTTACCTCCACGAGTCGGTTCTCTGTTTAATTGCTCGAGGTAATTTTCGGATAGTACACTCAGTATGTCACTCAATGCTCTGTCCCTACCACCCTTCCTAAACATCTGAGAGTCCCAGTGTGTATCTGGTGAATTTAAATCTCCACTTAATACTATAACATGCTGAGGAAATTTATGTGAAATGTATTTCAGATTTTCTGAGTTGTTCTGCCACTAGTGGTGCTTAGTCAGGAGGTCGGTAAAAGGAGCCAATTATTAACCTAGCTCGGTTGTTGAGAGTAACCTCCACCCACAATAATTCACAGGAACTCTCCACTTCTATTTCACTACAGGATAAACTACTACTAACAGCGACAAACACGCCACCACCAATTGCATGCAATTTATCCTTTCTAAACACCATATGTGCCTTTGTAAAAATTTAGGCAGAATTTATCTCTAGCTTCAGCCAGCTTTCCATACCTATAACGATTTCAGCTTTGGTGCTTTCTATCACCGCTTGAAGTTTCGATACTTCAACAACGCAGCTTCGACAGTTTACAATTAGAATGACTGCTGCTTCGTTCCCGCGTGTCCTGACATTGCTCCGTACCTTTTGAGACTGTTGCCCTTTCTGCTCTTGCCTGAGGCCATCTAACGCAAAAAAAAACCGCAAAGTCCACGCCACACAACCCCTGCTACCCATGTAGCCACCTGCTGTGTATTGTGGACTCCTGACCTATCCAGCGGAACCTGAAACCCCACTACCCTACGGCGCAAATCGTCGAATCTGTAGCCCACACGGTCGCAGAACTGTCTTAGACTCTGATTCAGACCTGTCGACGATGCTGCAAATGATGAGCTCTGCTTTCATCATCAGATAGCCACCGGAAGTCAGATAGGATTTTCTCCGATCCATAGCGACACACATCATTGGTGCAGACATGAGCGACCACCTGCAGATAGGTGCACCCTGTACCCTTCATGGCATCCGGAAGGCCCTTTCCACATCTGGAATGAGTCCCCCGGTATGAACACACAGTGCACATTGGTTTTCTTTCCCTCCCTTGCAGCCATATCCCTAAGGGCTCCCATTACACACCTGACGTTGGAGCTCCCAACTACCGGTAAGCCCATGCTCTGCAATCGCCTGGACCTTGCGGACTGAGGGGGCAGCCTCTGGTAAAAGACAAGCAGCCATGTTCACCTGAAGATCAGTAGCAGTCGGAGACAGAGCGAGACAAACTGGAGAGGCCTTCAGTTCAGCCCTCCGGAATGTATTTCGCTCCCCTGCCACACCTCGAGAAGACCTCCCACTCTACCATGGTGAGAGGTCAGCCTCAATGTGGGCAGTATACTGGACACCCACATCTGTAGTCCGATCAGGGGATGCGTGGGATGACCAGGCTGTCCCCGACAAACCCCTGTCCGGACCCCCACAGTGATGGCCTTTCGCAACAGTCTCAAGCTGTGTGACCAAAGCCAACACTGCCTGAAGCTGAGAGCAAAGGGATACCAACTCAGTCCACATCCGAACACAGCAGTGGCAGTGAACTAATCTACAGAGAGCACAAACAATTCGATGCAAAATTTAAACGGTTATTGAAATAAGACTGCCTAGTAAATTCAGTAATACTGCTACTTGCGCACTGCTGACAGTGCTTGGCGGCAGAAGGCTAACTAGTGTACTCAGCCACTCTTTCCGGTAGCGACCTGACGTCTCGGAAGTCTGTGAAGTTACATAATGATGATATAATGGAACAGACAGCACAGATGGAGATATTCAGTCCGTTGGTCAAATTCCAGGGAGGCTCAGTCAATGTGTGGAATGGTAGACACCAGTAAAATGGCAAAGGCACATAAGACTAATTTTTTACTATCGCGTATCATTTAACTTAATTGTGCCTGCTGAGCAACACACCATATATATCAACAAAGGAAAGCGCTAACTCATTCCATAAACTGTGCATCCTAGTGCACCACAAGTTGTTCAACTTAAATAAGTATGTGGATCGTAAGCTTCAAACGTAAGGGACAAGAGTTTCTGAAAAAGTCAGTTGAAGCGTATTCTGTAGTAGACTGTAATGCGACGTTTATTTAATCGTGCGATCAGCTAATTTGGACGAATTCATTGTCAGGCGCCCGGATAAAGATACCAAGTGCTTTTTTATGTTGGTTTTACGGGTAATTGACAATCAAGGTTAGTCGAAATCAGCTAGTCACCCGATTGAACAAGCATCGCACTACAGCCTACTACGAACGGATGTTTACGTTTGTTAAACTCCACATGAAGTGACTCGAAACATTACTATGGAAAGAAAGACATGAAACAGCAATTTCACGAACAATTTACGGGGAGCCTTTATTCATACATCAAACCAAAGAAGGATGGTGAGCATCGCGATGCAACCAGTACGCCTCATTCAGAGAGGTCAGGTCGGTACCGGAAACAGCGGCAGAGTCGTTAGTCCTGCTAGCCAGGGGCAGTCACTGACAGCTAAGAGAACTTCCTAATGAGCTATTTGCTCGTACCACCAGCGCCTCAACTGGAGTCTGGCTGCTTTTTAGCGAAAATGTATCGCACGCTTCATGTAACAGGCATTGAATTAATCTAGCTAGCAACGCACGCGTGTGTTAAATTACGTGAAGTGAACGATAAGTGGGAGCTACATCCAGTTCATGTAACGAAACGTTACTAACGGAAAATTATCGTCTTGAAGACAAAGCCGTCACACAAAACGGTCCTCGTTGAAAGAACAATGTTCACAGGTAGATATTAGCCCTTACACGTCGGAAGCAAATGATTTTCAATATACATTCTTTCAAACATCTCAGTGAAGTTGATAGTTCATTCGGGAGCTAGTAGTAGAGTACGTAACACAAGATCACCCTATAGACGTGCGACTCTTAAAGGCCGCTTCAAGGTAGACGACAGCCGAGAGGAACGCAACGAGACGTAACCGTCAGATAGCGTTACGTTCACAGTGAACGCAAGGGCGAGGCGTCGTCACTTCCCATGCCACAGAGCTGAAAGGTGATAGTAAAGTAATGCAACATCAAACATGATACCAAGTGCGAACTATAGTATCAGAATTTGAGGTCTAGCCACGATATAGATGAATTGTGCCATAGCAAAGATACTGGTTAACTATTGCAAATTCAGCCTTCTCCGTATCTATTCACTAGAGTACTCAACACCAGCTGCTCTTACAATAATACTCACTGCAGCGACAATGCTACTAGCACCGAATGAACACGGTTCTTGGGTGCTTGTGAGAACCTCTGGCGTAACATACTTCTGCATCCCGCCTGGAAGGCGGCGCGTGGGTCTGCTCCTATAAATTGAAGTGTAGGCTGACTGTAGGAAGTGAGTAGGAGCAGGAAAAGGTAAAACGCGTCGGTACGGCAAGTAAGTGTTTTACTGGTGCATGAATATAT
The DNA here is from genome assembly GCF_023897955.1 of Schistocerca gregaria. Lineage (NCBI taxonomy): Eukaryota > Metazoa > Arthropoda > Insecta > Orthoptera > Acrididae > Schistocerca > Schistocerca gregaria. The sequence continues at coordinate 104,058,201 of NC_064920.1, forward strand.
GTAGAGGCATACATAAGTTTGTACATAGGTGCGAAGCTTTAGACCCATGATCAGTAGAGCAAAGAGTGTCCATGAAGCGAAGCTGCAGTGTCCCAGCCGTCTGCTCTTCATCAAATGGGTAGTATCTGGAGCGGAGCTCGTAGATCTGGACAGCGCCTGCTAGAGGGCGCTGTCGTCGGTGTGGTAGTGCCAACCTATGAATTTGCACCTACGCCGTGGCGTCATAGCTATCGATACCACACAAACCAAGTATTACTGGAAAAAATCCACTAAACAAATGTGGAATACAACACATCGAATTAAAATAGAGCTGACATGACTTTTGAGTACCAATAACAAAAAATAGAATTCGTTACAGATACCAAGTTCTTTGAAGCACTGTAGTTTTGTATTACTCTACATTTAATAACCCTGTTTTATTAAAATATGGGTTGCAGATTATGCTCAAATAAGTTTTGGAAAGTAGGAAAGTATATAAAAGAAACAGAGGAGCATGAGATACTGTGGGGCTTAGAACCAGAGGTGTAGATAGATCTGGTAACCACAGTAAATGAAAGAGGACCCAGTTAAAATATATAACAACCACCAAGCGATAAAGTACAAAATACGTTTGCTGGCATCCTCATCTTCGACATCTGTTATAATCGTTACTAGTTTTCCCGTTTTAAGTTCAGTTCAAGCATAGTTTCCCATCAGTTTTATTTATGTAGGTATACTGTGATTGTTATGTAATTAAGGATACAGTATACAAAGACGGTGTCAGACGAATGTGGGCGGCAATCACCATCTGAAATTTCTTGCCTAACTCTACAGCTCTGTCGCTGCTCCTCAGTCATCTACGGTCAGCTGGAAGAGGTTATGCACCGCGTCATCCCGCCGCCACGACGGGCCAGCCACAGGTTCGGGAGCAGCCGCATGTGCAGCCGCGGCTACTGCGGGCGCCTGTGCCGTCGGCTGGCTGCTGAAGCACGGTCTGTTCACTAGCACGCGATGGTAGCGTGTGGGACGATCACCCGCGCTTACGGCGATGGCGAACGGCAGCAGCGCCTATCTGAGTGGGGTGAACCGGCCACTGGTATAGCTAGCGGCCAGCAACCTAGCTGGCCATTCCCTCGTCAGGCACGATGACTGGAACGCAGCCGCAGTCGCCGCCCGCGCACTCGCTCGCCACGTGGCCCCACCTGCTGGCCATTCCCTCATCGGGCAGCATGACTGGGATGCAGCCACAGTCGCCGCCCAGGCACTCGCCCGCCAGGTGGCCCCACCTGCGTCGCCTGTTGACGAGGGACTGCGCGGGTTTGTCTTCATCACTTGGTAGGCTGACCTCCCCAAACGGGCAGTCGCCACTGCGGCACTCGCTGGTCAGGTGCCCCCACGGCTTGTCCCCACAGCGTCCTGGCCATCGGCGTCAGCCCCATGCGGGCGCAACTCTTAGCGCCTCCGCTCTGGCACTTCCTCCGTCACGCACTCTCAGACCCCCTCGCAGCGTGGGTTGTTCTCACTGTCCTAAATAGCCTTCTCCTCCTCCTCCTCTTCTTCTTCTTCTTCTTCCTCCTCTTCTTCCTCCTCTTCTTCCTCCTCCTCGCGCCCTGACGATTCGGTAGAGCGTGGCCGCTTGCCCACCCTCAGGGCCACTCTCGTGCAGATGGCCTTCCTCTTTGGCTCTTCGCACTCTGTGGACTCTGCACTCCGAAGCCTCTTGGCCGCCCTTCTCTTAAAGCGATTGCTGACTGTAGTCTTATCAGGTCACGGGCCTGCTGCGCCCTGTCGACTGAGAAACGGGACCAGTTTACCCTTAACAAACGTAAATAGCGGTTACATACACCGAACACAACTAAAAGGCATTGAATTAAATCCCTAACAGTGATACATATACTTTAATCTGCGTAACCGGTTACTCTTGCTTACTGACAGGATGCACTAAATCGGCCTTAACTGTAGTTGAAATTAAAGTAATGATGAGAGTTCAAAGGAACTGATCATCATAGATAAGTGATTCTTTCATCTTAACGTATGAGTTTGTTTGCAATCAAGAAGTCAGAAGTTCGGTATGTCCATTTGCTACAATATACATCAAAATACACTTACGGAAATGAAATACGCTGGTAGTTCCTTCTAGCTGTGAAATAGAAAACAAGCTCACGTCGTGCAGTGTGTACTCAAGCACTGACCCTTGATACTAAAGGCTAACGTCGCTGAATACTGAACAAAGCAAAAGGTATTGTACATGAATCAGAAGAGATAAGCAGAAGCATAAGGGAAATTTCGGATGTACCAAAGAAAGTACACGAACGCAGCATTCGCAAGAGAGGATAGGGCAGAAAGTCGAGGGAATACGAGGAGAGTACAGAAACGCAGCAACGAAATGGAGTAGTAAAAACTGTAAAGGCCAGCAAACAAAGATAAATTTTCATTACGAGATGTCAGATACGATCAAAGATCTCAGGACTCAAACGGAGAACTGCAGACACCATAACATAACATTACTTCAAATAAGTAGAATCCGTAAATTACCAACACGTGCAGTTAATAAGGATATCGGAACCTAGTATGGTGACATCACACGGCCACACGCATTCTATTGAAACAGGTGTCAGCGTTTCTCTTTGAATCCACAAGGACTCGAACGAGTGTGAACAAGCACCATGCCAAAATACATCAAACTGCTGAAGGAATTGAAAGCTCGAAAGACAAATTTAGTGGGAAATGTTTTTACCGCGCTGTCTTATTCTAAAATCCTCGTGTTCGACAACTACCTGCCTATTCTAAGAGTGCGAACTCATTTGCGTTTGCACTCATAAAGACACTAATCGACGCTCCATTGGACTGCTTTACTTGCTCGGCATGTTGAGCAGCAGAAGCAAAAATTTGTTAGTGCTAGGTAGAAACAAAACAAAAGTTCACCTATTTGAGTCGACCTTAGGTGATGTGGAAACGATTTCCTGTGACTGCTACTAGAAATACTTACTCTTGCAGCAGGTCAGCCCAACTCGTATTGGCCTTTGGTAAGGTTAATGGCCAAGTTTAGGGATGTGCCGATAGCAGGATTGACCCGAGTTCTTGTAGAAAGACTTTGCAGTGATAAGGAATCTATGCTGGAGAAGCGGGGTGGTGTACCAGATCATGTCGTCTATCGCTTAGCAGGTAAACTAATTTCGTGGTAAATAATTAAGGTCTTTGGGTTTAAAGGTCTTTCACGAAAGTAACGGCAACTGATCTTTTCCAGCATAATTTAGTAGTTAATACCAATTGTCAAAAATATATAAAACTAGATATTTGTACAGCCAAAACCTTACTCAGTTACGTTGAGTTCAGTTTTTCATAATTCAGCCGAATAACGTCACGCTGAGGTGGCCAGACTCCTCTCATTCAAGCTTCTGCTCCATATTTCTCGTGCTCAGTTTTAAGTGGTCATTTCAAATTCTTTCTTCTCATTGTAGTGTAAGTATGGAATTCCACTGCCGCGACCTACCTTAGCTTCATTAACTTCTCAAATTCCAAAGTGCGACCTTATTTGACTCATTATACTTCTCTAGTGACGTTTGCTGCAGCCGGGAAACTGTTGCATGCAGTGTGCACGTACACTGAAAATACATTTGTGGACATGTAAGACACGAACTAAAAAACTATAAGGAAAAATACTAGTTCTTTGTAATTCAAACGTGTTCACCTTGGTGCATACTGTTATATTTCTAGAATGAGATTTTCACTCTGCAGCGGAGTGAGCTACCGAAGTACGACTCACGCCCGGTACTCACAGCTTTACTTCTGCCAGTATCCGTCTCCTACCTTCCAAACTTTACAGAAGCTCTTCTGCGAAACATGCAGAACTAGCACTCCTGAAAGAAAGGATACTGTGGAGACATGGCTTAGCCACAGCCTGGGGGATGTTTCCAGAATGAGATTTTCACTCTGCAGCGGAGTGTGCGCTGATATGAAACTTCCTGGCAGATTAAAACTGTGTGCCCGACCGAGACTCGAACTCGGGACCTTTGCCTTTCGCGGGCAAGTGCTCTACCAACTGAGCTACCGAAGCACGACTCACGCCTGGTACTCACAGCTTTACTTCTGCCAGTATCCGTCTCCTACCTTCCAAACTTTACAGAAGCTCTTCTGCGAAACATGCAGTTTCGTGTTATATTTCTAACACGTTTCCCCTTTAATTAAGGCATTTCAGTTGAGTTAATCCGGAATAACAGTTCAGTTTCTACATGCTATATTCAGATTAGAAAATAGTCTGCACTATAATCTTCACATAAGTAAAACGTTACCTATTCGTTTTTACGTTCAAAATGTATTTTACCTGGTCATTGGCTGAATGTCATAGTCTCATTTAACTTACAAAAGGTAAACACATTTTCAGGACACGATCTTTTTCAGACAGAATGTTAAGATATTTAGGAGTGTGTGGTAGTACTTAGGGAGTCGATAGTAGAAAGATTGTGGAGCATATACCTGCCATAGTGTGAGAAAAATGCTGTAGGTACTTGTATGAATGCATTTTTAGTTCGAAAGTTAACTGAAGGGAATCATGGAAGATGACGTGAAATGTGTGAATGATCTTCTAATGATGTGTTGATTGTCATACTAATATCTTATCTATTAATGCAAGTAAATGGTGACATTTCATATGTAGGAGAGTTAGGCAGTTTCTAGAGTAAAGTCGGTTTTCAAACTGAAGACTAAGTTTTTGTGCTAAGTGTTCGTTAGAGACTGTGTCCAGTGTTATAGTTCATTGTGCAAATGAACGTCAATGAATATGTGGTAAATTGTCAAGGCTGATGTTTTTGTGACTCGCGTTGATGTTTCTATGGTAGCTTGTAAGTTGAAGGTTGGGAAGCTCAACAAATCTCTTGTTTTGATTCTTCCACAAAGTCCATATACAAATCAACAATAGAAAGTTGTTACTGCCACTAGTTGGTGCCCTGTGCAAAGAAGTCACATATATTCCTACATCTAATGTCAGCATCTGATATCTCCGCGTCTTTATCTTCAACCACTTCCTTAGGGAAATGTGTTGCAGAATGTGTGTTTTTGCATAGTTAAAACTACCACCATCTCGGTAATTTTTCGACAAAATTGAATACCTAGTGCCTAATTTGGAAACGCCGCCCTCTGAAACTTTACCTCATCAAGGCAGTGTTCTGTCAGACTTCATTTTCTGGCACGCCTTGAATATCACGTACTTCACTTTGTAGTAGCTGCACATTCTGATGAAATTAAACCAGATTCGAATTTAATTTGTAACTTTGAAACTTGTTTGTATTTATTTTGGGCCGAGCATTGAAATGATTGTTTATCTGTGGGTTTTTGTCATGTGTTGCTATTGAAAATCCTTACTGGCTGCTGCAGGCGTAGATTTCTTGGGCGATGATTTCGTAGTCTTCTTGATGACGGGAGTTATCATCTCAAATGTAAGGCGGTATTTTGTTGTTGGAACAGGACTCCACAACTAATGTACAGCGGTAGATGGACACTTCGCAAAAATCGCAGCGCGCCTTTAGACCTCACGCCCAGGAATGATGACGAAAGGCTTCCTTCTACCGAAGGGTAATGCCCGCCCACACGTTTACACTACGCTGCAGAAGTTTGGATGGGATGCTCTTACTTACTCTCCATACATTCTAGCCCCTCCACATACGATATCCATATTTTTGGAGCCCTGAAGAAACACATTCGTGGCCGTCGATTTGCTTCGGACGAAGAGGTGCGCGTTTGGGTACGTTAATGGTTTCGTAGGCAGCAGCAAACATTTTCAGTAAAGGCACTGTTGTCTTGTCTCACAGTGGGATAAATGTTTTAACTGCTATGACGATTATTTTTGAAGTTGACTTGCCTTTTGTCCATCTGTTCCATTTTCATTTGACTGCCTCTTATACTCAGACGACGTTCGTAGATGGGTTCTGCAATTACTCGTCAGATTTCTATCTACTTTGTTCAGAAACCAAGTGCGTGAGGGAAGCGGGCTAAACAAACGACAAACGCCTACGAATCATAACAATGTCTGCTGGGTCAACACAGCAGCCTGCGAAAATTATTGGAGAGAAGGACTGCTGCAGGCACTGGTATTTGTCTCCAGTTGAAGGAGACTGCTAAGGGAGTCGGGGACAATATTTTTTTTCCGTTCTATTCGGTGGTTTAAAACCTTCAATTACTTGGTATTCGGGGGCATCTGAAATCGTTGTTTGCATCACAGAGTACCTTTCTCGGGATCCTATGGCTTGCGAATGGCAAGCTGCACGTAAACGTTTATCGCTGTTGCCAGAATGAGCGAACACCATTTGCAGCGAATCGTCTCGTAACGAATTGTTCTCAAGTGACAGCTGGGGAATTCCAGTGCGAGGTGAGTCATTTGGTCCTGCCGCGGGATTCAGCGAGATAAGGAGGGGATAGTCTTCAACACGATCTCCACTAGCCGAGGTGAGGTTTCCCGGACGCCATAGTCTTGGATTCTGTTGTTGTTACTGTTCATTACGATACTTCTGTGTTGTTGTACAGGGACGATGAAATTTCACTAATTTCTGCAGTGCAAAAATTCAGACAACCTTGAAAGGTTCTAGGCGCTTCAGTCTAAAACCCCACGACCACTATGGTCGCAGGTTCGAATCCTGCCTCGGGCATGGATGTGTGTGAAGTCCTTAGGTTAGTTAGGTTTAAGTAGTTTTAAGTTCTAGGGGACTCATGACCTCAGATGTTAAGTCCCGTAGTGCTCAGAGCCACTTGAACCATTTGAACTTTGAAAGGAAAACTGTGGCGAACAGAGGAGAGAAACAAAAGCATGTAGTTTGGTCTGTTTAACGTGTAGTTATTCCACTTCAGATAACCAAAGTAAAAAGGCATTACAGAGCAAAGTGAAGGAAGAAAACTGAATCTCTTACACAGCCTGTGTGTCTATCCTGGTTGCAATGATTAGAAGTGTGGAAACAGTATATGACACTGCAAAAGAGAACGGATTAACTGTCTTGGAGTTTTACTAGAGTAATGAGTAGTCAGTAGTAAAACAATAAAATGGAAAATACATAGTCTTCGTTGTTGTCGCCGTCGTCCTCAGTCCTGAGACTGGTTTGATGCAGCTCTCCATGCTACTCTATCCTGTGCAAGCTTCATCTCCCAGTACCTACTGCAACCTACATGGTTCTGAATCTGTTTAGTGTACTCATATCTTGGTCTCCCTCTACGATTTTTACCCTCCACGCTGCCCTCCAAGACTAAACTGGTGATCCCTTGATGCCTAGGAACATGTCCTACCAACCAGTCCCTTCTTGTCAAGTTGTGCCACAAACTCCTCCCCAATCCTATTCAACACTTCCGTAAATAAATCCGTAGTAAAACTGGCTTAACAGAGTAACACAAAGTGACATTCAGTAGCACTATGCCTGGCACACAGCAGCAGCAAATGCAATAGCTTATAACTAAACATGACAAAGCTCAAGCAGAAAAAATATTACAGTAAAGACAACAATGCAGAAAAGGGAAATGTCTATTCACATATTAATATATATGTCATTAAATTGGTGCACCACAAGAATTTATTCTACCATAAAAATTACGAAGTACTTGAAAAGAAAATTATGTATGCAGTGACTGTTATTAATCGCTTCTTATTGTTCTTTCCTTTCGAAGTGCTCCTTTTTCGAAGAACGTGGATCATAAAATGATTATTTAATAGATCTGTTGACAGAAAGTGTTCACATTAGCAAATGCATTTAATTTTATTTTATGAAACCAATGCTGCAACACAGCTGGAAACCAGATATCAAATGAAATAAGCAACTATGAAAGGCAAAGCATAAAAATAACATTCAATAGTTATGTGACATTTCATAAGTTAGTACAAATTCTCTCAACTCTCGTAGAAAGACGCTTGTCATTGAGGTGTGCAGATGTAAATAAGTATCTTTTCCAAGTAATGAGCGTGTCAGTTTTGCGATGCTTTCTACAAAGGAATGTCAATAGCGAGGATAATGGCCTTTTTTTCCTTGTGCCTCTGAAAGGCACACACTAATGGCTTGTTTCCAGGTGGCTGTCACGCAGCTGGATGCCCACGGTGGCAGTCTCATATAAAAATTTCACAGGTGAAGAATTTGCGTTATTCATCTGTAGAAACAAAATCCTCTTGATATGCGTCCAAAAAATTTTCTTTGGCATTGTAATACATTCATGCATTTACATACATTTCATAACTCTTAAAGTACGATTCTTGGTTTCCAACATCCTTTTTCACAAACCAGAGTCCCTAACCACTACTCATTATTTCTTGCTTTATTCGTCAACACTTCTTCAATATTTCATCATAATAAATACGTAGCATAATAAAATAACTCATAGCATCAGCTCATTAATCATAAACATACCGCCACAGCATAATACAAATAGTCATCGTAATATCATAACACCTCAGTCAACTCTCAATCGTCGTAGCTTCCTCCAATAATTTCAAAACCTAAAAAAAATTCTCTGCTCATGTCAAAAGTGTCAACTGCCTCAAACGTACTTTAAAAATCATGATCCCATACCAAATACATCATTCAAAGCTCTCATAGTATCACAATTGTTCCGAAAAATTGTGAACAGTTCACAAAGTAGAGACAAAATACAATTTCATAAGTGTGAAGTTATCCAGCTGTGTAATTACGTAAACATCTGTCACTGATGTAGTAAAATGAATATTTGTCTCTCCCAGTTAAATGATTACATAGCTCTGTAATTAATGTGTTAGAGAAATATGGTACCGATATGTAAAGTTGTATAAGCAAATACCATATTAGCTAGGGCTCCTTGTGCTTGCCATACACATGTTACAAAAAGTAAGCGTGTACCCCCCTGAGGATTAATGTAATTATATCCTCAGGTGTTACCGATTACTGCAATGGAATGAAATGTATGACGGAAAACCTTTGTATCCTTGTACTTCAAATATCTTTAAAAATAAATGTTTTAAGTACAGAATTAATCACTCAAATACGTGTACTGTAGCGCTAAACTGTGCTTCTTGTTGTAAGATAATCTCTGTGGAAGTGTCGTAGTTATCGTCCTCCAAAAGCTAAGTTCTGCAGAAGTCAATGTACTTACCTCATGATAATCAAAAGTGAAATGCTTTGCATATAAATATCTTAATATTACGCTTATTGCCGTGATGTAGAAAGTACTGTGCTGTAATGTATTGTTCTACGGAAAAGGTTGTCTCATTGTAGCTATACCACAAAAGTTACTACTAAAACATGTTTTACTTTCCAGAATAATTCAGAAAATCTGTGCAGATATAAAACAGATACACCGCAAAAGCAACAATGTAAATTGTCACATATTAGTAACGTCGTGATATAATCGTGTAGCTGTCAAATAAACTAACCACTGTGTCATCTGGTATCTCTCAGAAAGTACTTTAAATCCAGAATGTATTTTCAAATAAACCAAAATGTTGCATTAAAATCTCATGGGCAGTACTGGTAAATGTTCTAAGTATGTGAGCCTTATAGTCGTTACGTAATAGTGCAACTAACAAGCAAGTGTGTACACACACACACAATGACACTGTGTCGTCTGTCCACAATAACAATGCATTCCCCCCCAGGGGGCTCGCGGTCCTTTCGTGAGTACGTGCGTGGCGAGCACGGGGCCCCGAGCTATTGCAGCCTTCCTTCTTTTTCCGGGCTGCATTTCCTTTCCCTTCCCCTCCTTTCCTGTCCTTCATCCTTCCCTCCGACCTCTCCTCTCCCTCTCTTGGTGTCCCTACTTATGGTGTCCCTCCTTATGTTGGCCCTGCTATTCTCCTGGTTCTGTTGACCTTGCAATTCGGCCTTGTTCTGTAATTCCTTCATCCTTTTGGTATTCTCTGGTCCCCTCTGGGGTTTGACCTCCATCACTAAATTTTCTTCCGTAGTGTGAGCCATTTGGGGAAGAGCACCTTACCTAGTGTCTCTGGCGTGTGCCATCATCATTGATTCCATCGTTTCCTTTACGTCGTTGTTTGACGCTAGGGTCCATAGCCAGCACGGTAGCCAGCCCGTGTGGTGGGGTCGCTATGTACCCTTTTGGTTGAGCCCCCTGAAAACACAGGGATCACACGTCTGATACCTGAGCTGTGACCTCCTCATGTAAGCCTAGGAGTGGTTGCTTGTCGTCCTGGAGCATCGGAATTCCCAGCAATGGCCGCCGTGCCAGACGGCCCTTGCTGTGGCTGGGTGGCGCCCATGAGGAGAGCCCCTGATCGGAGTGGGTGGTATCAGGGCGGACACTATGCTCATGAAACGCATAAGAGTCCACAACTCTGGCCGTTCTCCGGCCGTCTCTTTGACTGGAAAAGATTCTTCACGTGCTGCTTCCTCTGCCCCTTCCGCCTTCCCTTCCGTGGCTACCCCCTGGGAGGAGGGCCAGGCTCGTCGGCTGGGGGCGAAACCTTTCCCTCGCTATCTGGTTTGCGCCAGAACTGATGGGGATACTTTTACTCATTCGAAACCTATGTTTTTTGTTGAACACATCGAAGACAAGTTTGGCGAGGTGGACTCAATCAGCAAGATGCGGTCTGGGTCGCTGTTGATTAAAACCGCTTCAGCTACCCAGTCTGCAGCTCTCCGTGCCTGTACCCATCTTGGTACGATTCCTGTGTCAATTACCCCACACCAGTCCTTGAACATGGTGCAAGGTGTAATTTCCCATAGAGACCTCCTCCTTCAATCTGATAAGGAACTTCGGGACAATCTAAGCCGGCGGGGGGTTCACTTTGTTCGGCGGGTTCAGAGGGGTCCGAAGGACAACCGCGTTGACACTGGTGCCTTTATCTTGGCCTTTGAAGGGGACACCCTCCCTGAGAAGGTCAAGATTATGGTCTATCGGTGTGACGTGAAGCCATACATCCTACCACCTATGCGATGTTTCAAGTGTTTGCGTTTTGGCCACATGTCTTCGCGCTGTTCGCAGGCCCCCCTCTGTGGTGACTGTGGACATCCGTTCCATGAGGGAAGTTCCTGTGTTTCCCCTCCTGTGTGCGTAAATTGTCGTGGGAATCATTCTTCACGGTCACTGGATTGCCCAGTGTATCAGAAAGAGAAAAAGATACAGGAGTATAAGACTCTTGATCGTCTCACCTATACCGAGGCCCGTAAAAAGTATACACACCTTCATCCAGTGACCCTGACAACTAGTTATGCTTCAGTAGTATCTTCACCCCCTCCTCCTCATTCCTTACCCCAGTCCCGAACCCCTTTCCTCCCCCCTCCCCCTGTGGTTCCCCTCCGGGCACCGCTTCCTCTCCCCGGCTGGAGAAGTGTCCTGCTTCTTCGGCGTCTGCCGGTCATGGGCGCCCCTCGCGGGATCCCCCTTCCCGGCACCTTCCAGGCCAAAGGTCTGCTGCCACGCGGCCACCACGAGAACCACGGTCTGCGGGCCCCCAGATCGCCCGCTCTCTTTCTGTTCCCGATCTTGCTGTGGCTGGCTCCATTTTGTTGCACAGCCCTCCACGATCCCAAACAGAAAGAAAGAAGAAGCACAAGTCCCGGCACAAGGAGTCTCTGGTGTCGCCAGAGGTCTCGTCCCCATCTTCACAACCTGACTCTGACCTGTTATTCATGGATGTCGCCCCCTCCTTGTCGGTGACGGGTGGTGACCCACTGGCATGACTGACATTAGCCTGTTCACCCCCCAATTGACTCATCGTTCTTTGGCTATCCAATGGAACTGTAATGGCTATTACCGTCACCTACCGGAGTTGCAATCCCTTCTTTCGTTTTACTCTGCGGCTTGTGTGGTTCTACAAGAAACTCATTTTACTGGTGGTCACTCACCAACCCTCCGTGGCTTCCGTGCTTTCTGTCGAAATCGGGTCGGCCCCCTACGGGCGTCTGGCGGAGTTTGCACGTTGGTCCGAACGGACATTGCCAGCACGTGGATTCCTCTCCAAACTACATTGGGAGCAGTTGCTGTTAGGATCCACCTGGACTCTGGGGTCACAATTTGCAATCTGTATCTCCCTCCTGACAGAACTCCTACACCTGCCTCCTTAAGTGCCCTCCTTCAGCAACTTCCTCCTCCCTTCCTTATACTTGGCGATTTTAATGCACATCATCCCTTGTGGGGCAGTGCATTTCCATCTAGTCGGGGTCATCTCATTGACCAGTTTATTACCGACCACGACTTGTGCCTTCTTAACGATGGCTCCCCTACCCATTTCAGTGCCGGTCATGGTAGCTTTTCTGCCATTGATCTTTCTCTCTCTTCTCCCTCCCTCCTCCCTTCCCTACAATGGTCACCGCACGACGACCTTTGCGATAGTGACCACTTCCCGTTGATTCTCTCGCTCCCTTCCCGCTCCCCCATGGACAGATCACCTCGTTGGTCCTTCCAACGTGCCAATTGGCCTCTGTATACTGCACAGGTCGTTTTTTCTCCCTCATTGTCGGATGGTATTGATGATGTCATACGTGACATGTCTGACGCGATTGTTCACGCTGCTAGCCTTGCTATCCCGCGCTCATCTGGACCATTTCGCCACCGGCAGGTCCCTTGGTGGAGTTCGGACATTGCCGTTGCCATCCGTGATCGCCGTCGAGCTTTGCAACACCTTAAGAGGCATCCATCCGTTGCCAATCTTATTACCTTTAAACGCCTTCGCGCAAAAGCCCGTTACTTAATCAAACGGAGCAAACGGATGTGTTGGGAACGCTTTGTTTCTTCCCTCGGTTCTGCTGTCCCTCTGTCGCGGGTATGGGCTACACTTCGCTCTTTCCAAGGTTGCCATCGGCAGTCTACCCTCCCGGGTCTTCACCTCCCGGATGGCCTTTGCACGGACCCGTTGATTCTCGCGGAACACCTTGCGACCCATTTTGCAACAGCGTCGGCATCAGCCTCCTATCCGGCTGCTTTCCTTCCCCAGAAACAGCGGGCCGAAGCTTCCGCCTTATGTTTTACCCCCAGCCAGTCAGAATCATACAACGACGCTTTTACTGAATGGGAACTTCTTTCCGCACTCTCCTCTTCTCATGATACGGGCCCTGGCCCAGACTCCATTCATAACCAACTGCTTCAACATCTCAGTGCTCCACAACAGCGACATCTTCTCCGGGTATTTAACCGTATTTGGCTCCAGGGTGACTTCCCTTCTCAATGGAGGGATAGCATCGTGGTTCCCGTCATTAAGCCCGGTAAGAACCCCCTGTTCGTCGACAGCTATCGGCCAATTAGTCTGACGAACGTTGTTTGTAAGTTACTTGAACGGATGGTAGCCCGTCGGCTCACTTGGGTCCTCGAATCTCGGCGTCTGTTGTCCCCTTACCAGTGTGGCTTCCGAGAGGGACGGTCTCCGATCGATCATTTACTTCGCTTGGAATCCGCAGTTCGGCAGGCCTTTTCCCAGCGCCGCCATTTGGTTGCTGTATTTTTCGACCTTCGCAAGGCCTATGATACGGCTTGGCGCCATCATATCTTACTTACACTTCATGAGTGGGGTCTTCGGGGCCCACTCCCGATTTTTATCCGCCAGTTCTTGTTTCATCGTTCGTTTAGGGTTAGGGTTGGTACAGTTTTAAGTTCTCCGCGAACCCAGGAGAATGGCATCCCTCAGGGTTCCATATTGAGTGTATTTCTGTTCCTCATTGCTATAGATGGACTTGTGGCCTCCGTCGGTCCTTTGGTCACTCCTGCTCTGTATGTGGATGATTTCTGCATTTGGGTTAGTTCCTCTTCGATGGCCGCTGCAGAGCGGCAGCTCCAGGGTGCTATACGGCGTGCCTCTGCATGGACCATCTCACACGGATTTCAGTTTTCTCCTTTAAAATCGCGAGTGGTCCACTTTTGTCGCCGTGTGACAGTCCACCCCGATCCAGAGCTCTATCTCAATGCACAATGATTACCTGTGGTCCCACAGTTTCGTTTCCTTGGCCTTCTTTTCGACAACAAGCTCACTTGGCTGCCTCATATCAGATGCCTGAAGATAGGATGTTTCCGTAAACTAAACGTCCTTCGCTTCCTTGCCCACACCTCTTGGGGTGCTGACCGTTCCACTCTCCTCCACCTTTATCGGGCCTTAGTGTTGTCTCGCTTGGACTATGGTTGTCAAGTTTACGGTTCAGCTGCCCCTTCTACATTGCGCCTCTTGGATCCGGTCCACCATCGTGGTATCCGTTTGGCCATCGGTGCCTTCCCGACTAGCCCTGTTGATAGTCTCCTGGTTGAGGCTGGGATCCCCCCCCCCCTTTCCGTTCGGCGCTCCCAGCTTCTGGTTTCGTATGCAATCGCTGTCCGTTCCTCTCCCACTCATCCTTCCTATTCTATCCTGTTCCCTGCCCAAGGAAGTCGCCCACCTGACTCCCGCCCTCGGGCGGGTTTACCGGTTGGGCTCCGCCTAGCGTCTCTTCGCCGTGATTTTCAGCTTCCTTCCTTTTCCTGTATCCCACGTTCCCTCCCCAACACACCTCCTTGGTTAGTTCCTCGGCCCCGAGTTCGGATGGATCTCTGCCGAGGTCTGAAAGATTCCGTTCCCCCGATGGTGTTCCGTTGTTTTTTCCGCCGCATTTTATCTGAGTTTCGGGATGCTGTTGTTTTTTACACTGATGGCTCTAAATCTGCTGATCGTGTGGGCTATGCCTTCACCTCCTCTGTAGGCATGGAAAATCATCTCCTGCCAAATGCATGTGGGGTGTTCACTGCGGAATTGATGGCGGTCTCCCGGGCCCTGGCCTTTATTAAACAGTCCAAGCTCAATCGCGTTTTGTTATGTACAGACTCAATGAGTGGCCTTCAGGCACTTGACCAGTGTTTCTCCCGTCATCCCTTGGTCTCCTCCATCCATGACCATCTCGCTGATCTCCACCATGCTGCTTGTTCTGTTAGCTTCCTTTGGGTCCCTGGCCATGTGGGCATCCAAGGAAATGAGCTTGCTGATCGTTTGGCTGGGGGAGCAGTCACTTACCCCCCATTCCCTGTCACCCCTCCTGTGGCGGATTTATGGCTTCATCTCAAATCCCACTTTGCGCAATCATGGGCCACATCCTGGGAGGCTACCTCCTTGTCTAATAAACTTCGTGCGATTAAGGTGACACCTGTCCCATGGCGTTCTTCCTTACGCCTCTCGCGAAAGGACTCAACCACCCTCTGTCGTCTTCGCATCGGCCATACCAGGCTGACCCATGGTTTTCTTTTGCGTGGTGAGCCACCCCCACTTTGTGGTTGTGGAGCTTTCCAGTCAGTGGCCCACATTTTGGTGGAATGCCCCCTTCTTTTAGCTCTGCGTACTAAGTACAGACTTCCCTGCACTTTACCCTTAATATTAGCAGACGATTCCCGGATGGTTGAACTGGTTCTCAGTTTCCTCCGTGAAAGTGGTTTTTATTCTCAGTTTTAAGGATTTTCATCTCCCTCTGGAGTAGGGGCAGGGCGGTGAGGGTTGGGATGTCTCCCACTGTAGGCTGTGCTTGGAGATTCCTGACTCCCCTCCCTGGCCATGTTCCTTCTTTTTTCCCTTTTACTGTTTTCATCGCCTTTTAGGTTTGTTTAATCCCTTTTACAATCCGCCCTTTTACACTCTGGCGGTTGAACACTTTTAAATAGCATGTGGTCTTGCTTGTACTGCATCACAGGTGGGGTATTTCCTCTCTTGAGGTTGCCCATTTGCTGACTTCCCTCCTTGTGTTTTTATCATTGACGACACAACTGCACTTTTTTAGCCTTTTACCTTTTACCTTTTACCTTTTATCGTTTTTGACTCTTCTGAGCTGTCCCTCTGTCGGAACTGACCGCCTTTGTAACAAGGGACTGATGACCTTGCTGTTTGGTCCCTTCAACCCCAATCAACCAACCAACCAACCAACCAACCAACAATGCATTCGTAATTTCTGTTTAAATAAGTTCTCTTGGTTCTTGACTGGGTATTTAACTTCAAACATTGTTGCATGTTAACAGATTCTAAGTCTGACAAAGCGTCGTAGTAATGTATAGTGAAAAATTTTATAGCAACGACTAAGTTAAAAAAAAGAAAAACAGATTATCTCTCAATAAGCGATTTTAAAATGTGGTGCAATCTTTTACCCTTTCTAGTGTGCAGAGTTTCAACTTCGAAGCAATTATCATGTTGTATACGTCGGTAAGGAATGCTAAAATTTGCTCAAGGTTAGCGTCTATGTTATTTTTCTCTGTGTCAGCCGGCGCACGTGGCTGCCTACGGTGCGAGTCATTGTGTGTTATCTCTTTGTTGGCGTGCATCTTCATTGGGATTTGAAGACCTAACTTCTACAAATTCCCCTTGTCGAGAAGGCCCTGCCCTGTTTGAAGCTCGCCATTTCTGATGCAATTCAGGTCTGTTGTTACGATTATATCGTCTGTCGTCATGTCGGTAGATTCCATAGTTTCTTTCTTGCCGGTCACGTGGTGAGAAATTTCTTCCTGAATCGTAACTGTTGCGTCTGAAGTTATTCTGTCTCCCTTGATAATAATTATTTTGTTTTCCATATTATCTGTTTCTCTGATTGTCTCTGAGATAGTCATTACCGCGGAGAGGTGATCGTTCCCTGTAATTATTACTACTCTACCAACGGTTGTCATTCGGGTGGTGTCTCTTTTGGTCACGATTTGTGTTGTGAGAATAGCTTTGCCGTGTCCAGTTATTATTTCTTTCATCGTGGAATTGCGACAGATGTGACATGTAATTGTTGTGTTCCTGTTTTCGCGTTCTGCGATTGTCAGTGTAAATTTCTAATTCTTGTAAGAGTCCCTGAAAAGCTTCAATGTCGTCTTTGCAACGTCCTGCCAAAATAATGTCGTAAATGTTCAGGTAATTTGACTAAGCAAATGCGGATGAGTTCTGAGGGGCTGTATGGGTTTGCAGGTACTGATTCTTATGTAACACGTCTTCGAAATATTTGACAAGACTGGAAAATTCAGATAGTTCGAAATGTTTCATCATTATGATGCTATGTTTTACTCGGTCTTGTGTAGCTTGAGACCAATATGCTGAGAGGAAGGCATGATAAAATTCTCCTTCACTGTGACAATCGTGAATGACCGATCGCATTCTTATAGCTGGTTCATTCTCCAAGTAGCCACACATAAATTCTAATCTGTACTCTAATGACCAGTTGGGAGGAAAACGATGAGAGAATTGATGGAGCCACGCTTGTGGATGAATGTCGTTGCCAGAATTCTGAAATGTTTTGAATTTACGTGCAGTAATGAACAGCTTATAGTCAACATCATCGTGTCGGCGAGTAGCATATCGGTCACTGTTACGTCGTGTCGGCGGTTCCATCTCAAAATTCGGTGCACCTTGCCAATTCCTTTCATGATTTCCGAAATGCCCTGTGTTATTATTTTGTGGTTGTTCTGTATTTCTATGTCCCTCTTCCCATACTGGAGCGGGAGTGGCCTCTGAAATATGTAATTCTTGTATTACTTGAGCCAACTGATTTTGTGCTTCCCGCATTTCTCTTTTGTACTGTGTGTTGATTTGATTTTGATTCTGTTTGTATTTTCTAATTTATTCATACTCTTCAATGTCAGTGAAGGCTACAGGTTTTGTGTCATTCAGATCATCATCTACCTTTGTAGATAAATTAGTGAACTGATCTGAAAGTTAGGCTACTTTATCAGATAGTGAAATTATTTCCTCTGTGTGTTTTTCTGAACCAAGTTTCAGTGTGTCCATTTGTGCTGAAATCGTATCTACTGCGTCCTTAAAGTTTACCTGAGTTTTTGCAAATTGCGTAACCGAATTGGTAGATGCAACTGAGTCAATTTTAGCTTGCAAGGTCTCATGACTTTCATGAACAATAGTTTGCAGTTCTTTTATGGCTGCTTCGTGATTCTGTAATGCATTTTCATGCCGTGAAAAAATAGGTTGAAAATGCACACAAATTTGTGTTTTTACGTCGTTACAGACTTTTTTACATTTCGATTCAATGTTATGTAACTCATTAGTTAAATCATCACGTGTTTGTTCAAGCGTGGTGTCTAATTTCCGAAGATTTTGTTCCATTGTGTCTAACTTTTGAAGATTTTGTCCCATTTGTTTCTGATTTTGTTCAAGCGTTGTGTCTAACTTTTGTAGCCTTTGTCCCATTTGTTGCATTAACTGTAATAACAGTGCACTGGTGTCTGAAACATGTTCCTCAGTGCTATTCGGCAGTGCATTTGAACCGGCAACATTCGCATTTTGAAAAGCAGAAAATGTGTATTGATTTATTTGAGAAAATGGTGAGGACGCAAAATCTGAATCTACAGTATTTGCAAGACTGTGTGTCCTGTCATTTCGGAATCCTGAGGCGAGCTGTTGCCGACCGACCGACCGATCGATCGATGGATAATGCTTCCCTGTTCACTAATTGTTTCACTGCCTACAACATTATTTGCAGCCCGCTCCATTTCCCTATGCGCTATTACCAAGTTACTACTTTGAACATTAGTTAATTCATTACATGGTGGCGCTAACACACAGCTTTCGTCTTCACTGTCACTTCTCAGTTTACTTTGGAACCTAGTATTAAGTTTTTCACACGCCATTATTGTCACAATATCTCACACGATTACACAGAAAACCACAATTTGAAGAGCAAAAATAAGAGAACACATTAACATAGCAAATAATATCTAGTTAACTGCATGCACAGCTGCAAAATACTAGGTGCAAATCTAAATACATGCCACAACTGTTTTACAGTACAACAATGAGACTAAAACTACAAAGGAGATTCTCTCTACAATTACGCGCTAGCAATAAACAAACTCTACACTAATTACACAAACTACAAGAAAAAATCAGAAGATTCCAGTGAGGTACCCTTGGCTAAGGGTCGACATATGCAACGTCCGCTTGGAAAAATTGTACAAGACTGTGCTTAAACTGACACAATATTTTTAGCGCGACGCAATCTGACTTCCAAAAATCCCTACGAAAGAATGGCCCTGACTAACATTAACCTATACGTTTCACAAATCACTTACCTCACAAAAATCTTCGTTACTCAAGCTACGGCAATACAGCGAGCGCCACTACTTCCAGCTAAATAAAAGATTCA
The DNA here is from genome assembly GCF_023897955.1 of Schistocerca gregaria. Lineage (NCBI taxonomy): Eukaryota > Metazoa > Arthropoda > Insecta > Orthoptera > Acrididae > Schistocerca > Schistocerca gregaria. The sequence continues at coordinate 104,077,202 of NC_064920.1, forward strand.
AACTACTGAAGGCACTAACTACTGATAGGCATAGTTAGCAAATGAAAAATTTTAATACAGAACAAACAATGTATTTACCTTAAGTCATAATATATATAGCAGTACATGACATCCAGTCTTACAAATTTCAAAACTCCGACATCTCTCTCCCCACGTCCACCACTACTGGCGGCTCACCTCCAACTGCGCAACGCTACGCGCTGTTAGCATCCAGCTGCCGCTGCCCAACACTACAATGGCAGACAAAATGCAAACCAGCCACAGACTGCACATAGCACAGCCAGTGATTTTCATACAGAGCGCTACGTGGCGGCGGCGTTACCAATAAAAAAAACCTATACAGCCTACTTACACTATCTTCCGCTTCAGACAACTTGAAGCCTGGTTGAAATGGCTCTGATCACTATGGGACTCAACTTCTGAGGTCACCTGCCCCTAGAACTACTTAAACCTAACTAACCTAAGAACATCACACACATCCATGCCCGAGGCATGATTCGAACCTGCGACCGTAGCGGTCGCGCGGTTCCAGGCTGTAGCGCCTAGAACCGCTCAGCCATCCTAGCCGGCTTCGAAAACTGGCTCTTAGCTGTATCAGCAGTAGCAGCAAGCAGCCAGAAGCTAACGAGAAATTTTCTTGCTTGCCCTAGCTGCCAGATTAGCGCAGGGGGCAGAGTTTTCTGAGATTTAGTGGAGAGGGTAGTCTCCACGTGACCCGTCTTTGCGTTAAGTGATTTCGCTTTTTCCTCTTCGTTTACAGCTCCCACCTCAAATGAAAACGAAACTGATTTCTGTGGCCGGGAGCTATCAATTGAATTAAAACACATTAACATAATTATGGAAGGAAAAAACATTATTAGTTTCAGTTCTCTGATTTTATTTTATTTCCAAGTTTTTAGTAGTCAATCATTAATGTCTTGCTTAACAATGAAGTTATTTTTGTCAGTTTGCTAAAGAAATTTAGTTTTATTAATCTTTTCCGCTGACGCAATTAATTTATTGGAAACGAAGTGTTTCATTCCACAGTATTATCTAGTTCCAATTGTTCGCTGAATTTAAAGTGCACGTTATCATCTTCTGCCATGTATGGCATTTTGCCATAATAAAGAGCCAGACATGAGATAGTACAGTACTGGTACTCCAAGACAGCCGGCCGACGTTGCCGAGTGGTTCTAGGCGCTACAGATCTCTGCGAAGAAAATTACAACTGGACATGTTCGCAATTAATAGCAGTTGGTCGTGAAAATCCCTATGGCACCCAATAAGAATAGTGTCTGATCGCCCGTCATTTCTGAAGACCTCGATATCGACATAATGTTAAAACCTAGAACTTGAACACATCAAAGTTTTGCATCACCTCGGTTCCGAGAGTTCCGGAACATGGACAGAAAACTCGAACAGATATCAACATAAACATCACTTCCACTCTTTTCATTTCTCATGAAAACCACACATTGCAAAAAAATGGCTCTTTGCACTATGGGACTTAACATCTGTGGTCTTCAATCCCCTAGAATTTAGAACTACTTAAACCTAACTAACCTAAGGACATCACACACATCCAAGCCCGACGCAGGATTCGAACCTGCGACCGTAGCGGTCACGCGGTTCCAGACTGAAGCGCCTAGAACCGCACGGTCACACCGGCCGGCATCACACTTTGCATGTTGTACCACCATACAGCGAGACCTTCAGAGGTGGTGGTCCACAATGCTACACACACCGGTACCTCTAATAGCCAGTAGCACGTCCTCTTGCATTGATGCATGCCTGTATTCGTCGTGGCATACTATCCACAAGTTCATCAAGGCACTGTTCGGCCAGATTATCCCACTCTTCAACAGCGATTCGGCTTAGATCCCTCAGAGTGGTTGGTGGGCCACGTCATCCATAAACAGTCTTTTTCAATGTATCCCAGGTATGTTCGATAGTTAATGTCTGGAGAACATGCTGGCTACTCTAGTCGAGCGATGTCGTTACCCTGAAGGAAGTCATTCACAAGATGTGCCCCATGGGGGAGCGACTTGAAGACGAATGCCTCGCCAATATGCTGCCGATATCGTTTCACTATCGGTCGGAGGATGGCATTCATGTGTCGTACAGCCCTTACAGCGTCTTCAATGACCACCATCGGCGTACGTCGCCCCCAAATGATGCCACCCCGAAACATCAGGGAACCTCCACCTTGCTGCACTCGCTGGACTGTGTGTTTAAGGCGTACAGTCTGACTGGGTTGTCGCCAAAGACGTCTCCGAGGATTGTCTGGTTGAAATCATTTGCTACACTCATCGGTGAAGAGAACGTGATGCCAATCCTGAGGTGTCCATTCGGCATGTTGTTGGGCCCATCTTTACCGTGCTGCATAGTGTGGTGGTTGCAAAGATGGACCTCGCCTTGGAAGTCGGGAGCGAAGTTGTGCATCATGCAACCTATTGCGCACAGTTTGAGTCGTAACGCGACTTCTTAAGGCTGCACGAAAAGCATTATTCAACATGGTGGCGTTGCTGTCAGGGTTCCTCCGAGCCGTAATCCTTAGGTAGCGGCCATCCACTGCAGTAGTAGCCCTTGGGCCGCCTGAGCGAGGCATATCATCGACAGTTCCTATCTCTCTGGATCTCCTCCTTCCCCGAACAATATCTGCTTGGTTCACTCGGAGACACCTGGACACTTCCCTTGTTGAGAGGCCTTCCTGGCACAAAGTAACAATGTGGACGCGATTGAACTGCGGTATGACCGTCTAGACATGGTTGAACTACAGACAGCGCGAGCCGTGTACCTCCTTCCTGGTGGAATGACTAGAACTGATCGGCTGTTGGACCCTACTGTCTAATAGGTGCTGCTCATGCATGGTTGTGTATATCTTTGGGCGGGCTTAGTGACATCTTTGAACAATGAAAGGGACTGTGCCTGTGATACAATGCCCACAGTCGTCTGTCTTCAGGAATTCTGGGAACCGGGCTGATGCAAAACTTTTTTTGATGTGTGTATTTTGTTACGTAAACGTTGAATCATAGGAACGGTATTAATGCAATGTGGCAATTGAGACGTCTTCTTATGTCCGGCGAATTTTTAGGTTTTTTTCTCGAGAATATAGCAAGCTTTATACTAACTGCATTCCTAAAGTTAATATATTTGCTGTATACGCCATAACATTAAAGTATTCATTAACTATCTTGAATAATAGAAGAGTACAAAAGTGTAAATACAATGCGAATGGAAATTTAGAAGTAAATGTTACTAATTTTCAACTTAACTACATAAGTTATGGAAATCCTTGTCACTGGACGTTTAGTCACTTTTGGAACTAAGCGGCAGAACATTCCGTTTGTAACTTCAAATTCAGAGATGTTCCGGTCTTCACGATGAGTACTCACCAGACGGCAGTCAACTCAGTGATGATTGAAACGTCTCTTCAAAATAGTAATATTTATTTGATCAAAAATTACATTTTAATGACTTAATTTTGGATCACTGAAATTGTTTCTACATACATTTAAATTGTGAAAAGTATTGATTACACGGTTCCAGTCGCGTTTCTTGCAAGGTGAAGTATTATTTATTGAACACTTTAGATGACAGAACAGGTGTGCGGAATAATTACTTAAGTTTCCTTGAGGACATAGAGATTATCACCATGTGACCCTAATGAAATGAAAATAATACCGATGTGTAAAGGAATTTCAAAACTCATACAGTGTTACAAAGGTCAATACGTTTGTGACCAGTGTCACGTCTCTGTGAGCCTCTGAGCATACGTGGAATCTAAGTCTCATTAAGATTAAGTGTGACAGAGCCGTGAATTGTTGAAGCATCTTTGAAACTACGCCCGAGAAACGAGCTGCAGTGCTCGAATGTGACTCACTCAAATACCAGAATACTTCGGATACTTAATAGTGACATATCGGCTGCTGTGAGTAACGTGCAATATTGTAAGTTTCGGAGGGCTGAGACGCGAATAGTGAAGCGGTTTTGTAGATACCAGAAAACCCCGATTCTTAAGAGTCGAAGTGACACGTAGAAAACAGCTTCAAACCTCTGATCACTTTACATCTGCATTAATGTGTGAAATTTTTGACATTACGAACGCGAGCGAGAAAAGTTTACTGAAGGTTTGAATTTATTTTCAAAGTTTATTGGAAGCCGCTAAATGTTCTCATTATCAAACACTGGATGAGTATCATCTTCTTCAGCTTATCCTTAAATGGATGTTGGCGACCACACGATGCATCTCTGTTCAATGAACCTCAATAGGCCGTAGCTGATGTGCACTTGGGTAACCTTGTCAGTTGCTTTTTATATTATCTAACCAAAATATTATACTTCGATGTTTTCTTCTTGTACTCTCCATCCTCCTTTCTATTATCAGTTGTAGAGATACACTACTGGCCATTAATTAAGAAGAAATGCAGATGTTAAACGCGTGTGATCACATTTTCACGCAATTAGGTGCATGGATCCTGAGAAATCAGCACCTCTGGCCGTAATAACGGCCTTGATACGCCTGGGCATTGAGTCAAACAGAGCTTGGATGGCGTGTACAGGTATTGCTGCCCATGCAGCTTCAACACGATACCACAGTTCATCAAGAGTAGTGACTGGCGTATTGCGACGAGCCAGTTGCTCGGCCACCACTGACCAGACGTTTTCAATTGGTGAGAGATCTGGATAATGTGCTGGGCAGGGCAGCAGTCTAACATTTTCTGTATCCAGTAAGGCCCGTACTGAACCTGCAACATGCGGTCGTGCATCATCCTGCTGAAATGTAGGGTTTCTAGGGATCGAATGAAGGGTAGAGCCACGGGTCGTAACACATCTGAAATGTAACATCCACTGTCCAAAGTGCCGTCAATGCGAACAAGTCGTGACCGAGACGCGTAACCAATGGCACCCCATACCAGCACGCCGAGTGATACGCCAGTATGGCGATGAGGAATACACGCTTCCTATGTTTGTTCACCGCGACGTCACAAAACACGGATGCGAATCATGATGCTGTAAACAGAACCTGGATTCATCCGAAAAAATGACGTTTTTCCATTCGTGCACCCAGATTCGTCGTTGATTACACCATCGCAGGAACTCCTGTCTGTGATGCAGCGTCAAGAGTAACCGCAGCCATAGTCCCCGAGCTGATAGTTCATGGTGCTGCAAACGTCATCGAACTGTTCGTGCAGATGGTTGTTGTCTTGCATACGTCCCCATCTGTTGACTCAGGGATCGAGACGTGGCTGCAAGATCCGTTACAGCCATGCGGATAAGATGCCTGTCATCTCGACTGCTAATGATACGAGGCCGTTGGGATCCTGCACGGCGTTCCGTATTACCCTCCTGAACCCACCGATTCCATATTCTGCTAACAGTCATTGGATCTCGACCAACGCGAGCAGCAATGTCGCGATACGAGAAACCGCAATCGCCTACAATCCGACCTTTATCAAAGTCGGAAACGTGATGGTATGAATTTCTCCAACTTACACGAGGCATCACAACAACGTTTCACCAGGCAACGCCGGTCAACTGCTGTTTGTGTATGCGAAATCGGTTGGAAACTTTCCTCGTGTCAGCACGTTGTAGGTGTCGCCACCGGCTCCAACCGTGTGTGAATGCTCTGAAAAGCTAATCATTTGGGTATCACAACATCTTCTTCCTGTCGGTTAAGTTTCGCGCCTGTAGCACGTCATCTTTGTGGTGTAGCAATTTTAATGGGCAGTAGTGTATATGTTTCATATATGCCCTAAGTATCCATTTTTCTTCTTTTAAACATTGCATACATTTGTGTATTCTTCGCAAAACTTCGGTGTTATAGTTATTCTATTTTTCGGTAAATCCACATTTCAAAGCCATCGACCGAGCGGGGTGGCGCGGTGGTTAGCACACTGGAAATCGGTTCAAACTCGTCTCCGGCCATCCTGATTTACGTTTCCCGTGATTTCCTTAAGTCGTTTCAGGTAAATGCCGGGATGGTTCCTGTGAAAGGGCGCGGCCGATTTCATTCCCTAATCCAAACCTGTGTTCTGTCTCTTATGACCTCGCTGTCGACGGGACGTTAAACACTAATCTCCTCCTCCTCAGTGCCATCGATCTTCGTCAATGTTGTCATATTTAGTGTCTATCCTTAACAAACATACAGAAATACTTAGTAGATTATGTTTCTGCTCCTGCTGAGCAGAACCAGGCAGCATCTGACCATGTTGTAAATAAGTATAGTCTCCACTTTTTATGGTCTGGTTTGCATTGTGTACGTGCCAGTAACCATTACTATTCAAATTCAAATGGCTCTAAGCACTATGGGACTTATAGCCCTGCCACGCCCTGATGACGTCATCTTGATTTTAGCCCGGCGCGCGACTGGTAAGCATAGAGTCGCGCGCCACGCCGGGCAATGTGCCAACAGCGGAAACCCAGAGGTGCCTCACACAGAGTGCATCCCAGAGTGCCCCTGAGAGCTACAACGTCTGTCTACGTTATGTTAGAAGGCGCTTTAGGCCCTCTGTTTTTAAAGTATGTAAGAGTATCAATCTTTCTCCAAAAGCTACCGACGAGGCTTCTATACTTTCTGGTCCCAGTCCCATCGACTTAGAAATACTTAAACCGATCTAACCTAAGGACATCACACACACACATCCATGCCCGTGGCAGGATTCGAACCTACGACCGTAGCAGTAGCGCGGTTCCGGACTGAAGCGCCTAGAACTGCTCGGTCACAGCGGCCGGCGTTCTGCTTTCTGTAGCGCGTCGTCCGTTGCTTGCTGGTCGAGGTGGTGGTTGTTAATGTTCCCGATTAGCTCCCATTCGTGGCGCGCGTGTAGAACAAAGTCTGCCATTTTGTCTTCCTGTGTCTGGTGACGCCATTCGGTTAGGCTTTTATGTAACTACCAGAATAACTTTCTCGCGTGTCTGTCGCTTGGGTTATGGAATTGTCGCTATCTTCTTCTGTATCTGTTTCTTTGTATTTTAAATTCTTCTAGTGATAGGAATATTTCATGGTGTTGCTCTGGAGCTATAGTCGCTGTGGATGCCCTTTGTGATGCAGTTTTAATTTAATTAGTTAGCCCTTATATTGCGATATTTATGTTGTTTTTGGAGTCTACATTCATTGTTGGTCTGATGTTGTCGTTTATGTATTTTTGTTATTGTTCCAACTTTATTTGTGGTCGGAAGACAGGTCGTTGATAGTGTGGAGGATTGTGCATTCTAACTCGTCTTGCAGGTCATATAGTAATCATCGTTCTCGGTTCCTACGTATGGAATTCCAGGAACTGTGTTTTGTTAAGTCTCCCATCATCAGAACTTTCGGAAATAGATGAAATATTGCTTTCAGATCGTTCCTTACTAATTGTTTATTTGGACCTCTGTGTGCTTCAGCTATTGTGTTTTATTTTCTGTTAAGGTTTGCAGAGCTATTGCTGTGGCTCCTAAGAATTAGAGTGGTGGGAGCGTTTCGTGGTGATGAGTGATGTTTCGTATAATGAATATAGCAGTTCCGCCGCCTCTCTGTCCTTGCGGTCTGTCTTGTAGGTGTACGTGTTACGTAGCCTAAAGTTCGTCGTCGGTGTAAAATGCGTCTCCGTTTTAAACAGTTCCCTTCAGTGGTTTTTTAAGGCATTTTAACAATGTATTTTTCTGTATTGTAGGCAGTAATGGGAAGGATTCGGTAGTTCATTTGTTCCGCAGGCAAAGCTTGTTCATGATTTGTCGGTGTATTGCTTTCTGTGATTGGCTATTTGGGTTCTGCTAGTGCGATCGGTTGGAATCTGTTGCTTGTTGTGTTTTATGCACGGCGTTTTCATGGATTTCACTGCTGCTGTATGTTGTTTCGCTGCTGTCTTTTGTACTGCACTACAGTAAAATCTTGTTCATCTTTTTCGTTCGTATCTTGGTCGTGCATTTCAGCACATTCCGGCTTCACCTTCTGAAGAGGAAGCCGCTTCGATGTCTTGGGAATATGAATCCATATTGATTTCCTGTGAATTTGTTGTTTGGGGTGGCTGCATTTTTCTACATTTCTTGGAATATGACCGTGTGGTCTGTGCTGTTCTGGCGTAAATTGTCTTGCTGTGGTGCGTGGTGATTTTAAGCAGTGAAGGTATTTTCTGATGTTTGTGTTTGATTGTTTTGTGTGTCGGAGATGGTCGTCTGCCTACAGGTGCTGTATTTTCGTGGGGAACGCGTGCTTGCCATCCTCGTCTGGGGCCCTGGCTCCTGGCTCCTAGCTCCCCGGCGTCCGCTAACCCTAACATCCTATCAGGGCCGCCTTGCCCTGTCCGCTAAGCCTGCTCGTAATCCGAACAAGGAAGTAATGAAACAATCAATTTCGGCCAAAACCCCACCCTTGAACAAATAGGTTTTTGTAACGAGAGCACAATAGAGTAAGTCGTTCGCTCACTATCGCAACCACTTAGGCTCTGCCCTGGGAAGGGGGGGGGGGGGGCGGTGCTGCCTCAGGATGCGGAATGAAAAGGAAACACTTTTTTTGTGTCATGCGTAGCGCCCAAGTGTACTCATCTTTGGCAGTTTCTGCTTGTTTTTGTGTTGTAAGGAAGGGTAGGTTTTTCGCAGTTTTTATTGACACTTTCAGAAGGACTTGGGCTGTCTTATGGGTCTTTGGTTCTTTGGTTCTTCCGTATTGTTGTCCTTTCTTTTGCTGGATTTTCGAATTTGTTACTCTGTTTGTGGGTCTTGAGGTCTTGTCTATTTGCTTCCTTCATTGAGGTTCTTGTCCAGCTTACAGTTATCGTTAGAGACTTCATTATGTGCATTTGCATGCTCCTTTTCACCGGCTATTGCATATTTTAACTAAAAACTAGTAACGATGCACAGTTTCACTCTATGCCTACAATATTTTAAAAATTTAGACGGGCTGTCTCTACCTTGATCAAGTTTTGATGTCTCGTAGATTGACCGTGAGACCTAGAAGTGCGTGCAGTCCCTAACCGAGAGGCCATTGCCTAGCGATATCATTACAGAAGAGGAACAGGAGCAAGCAGAATCAACGCCCCTCTGACCACGGCCCCGGTTAATCCCCTCCGCTGTCATATCGTACGCGTCTGCAACAATTAAACTACGAAAGCTTTTAGTCGCACGACCAATGTTTCAGTTTAGCTTTCTATTTACTTCTACAATATGGAACATGTTAATGACGTGTTGTGCACCATGCCGCCCGAAAAAAGAAACGTTGTTTCGTAGATAGCTGACTATCCTGTTACATTAACATATGGTGGAACTGATTTATATTGTCAAATTTGCGAGAAAAATGTTTCGTGCAAAAAAGATGTTTCAAATAGACCAGCATGTCAAGACAAGTCTTCATGTCGCAGGAATGCAGAAGAATGGACCGCGATAACTTCTGTCAACAGCAAGTTGCAGCATTTGTCCAAAGGTAACCAAAAATTCGGTTTAACATGGATCTATGTGAAGCATTCATTGCAAGCAATATTCCACTTCACAGACCTACAAACCCTATCCTCAAAGAGTTCCTACGCAAATATTGCTTAAATCAAAATACGTATACCAGATGAACCAATATTGCGTAAAAATTACATACCGACACTTCACGTAAATGTTCTGGAAGAAATATGCAATGAATTCAAGGACAGCATTACCTGTATTTCTGTTGACGTAACTACAGACACTTGTGGCCGTTACATTGCAAATTTAATTGTTGGTGCTTTAAAAGAAAAGCCTTCTTTTCCTGTTTGGCGGCCTGCAAAGAACCTGAAAAAGTAAATCATTCTATGATCGCCAGATTTATGAATGAGGATATTAGAAAAATATTTCCAGGATCTAACGCAGATGAACGGGTGTTTGTGTTTATTTCAGATGCTGCTGCCTGTATGATAAAAGCAGAAAAGTCCCGAGTATTTTATCTCAATTTGATTCATGTGACGTGCGTTGCTGATGGAGTACATCGCCTTGCTGAAGAAGTACGTTACAGGTTTGTGAATGTAAATAAACTGATTTCATCCACAAAGAAAGTGTTTCTAAAGACTCCTGCTCGCATCAAGACCTACAGAGAAAAACTACCACATGTGCCTTTACCTCCCGAACCAGTGGTAACTCGGGGTACATGGGTCGAAGCTGTGCTGTTTTTACAATGAACGTTTCAAGGCAATTTAGGCGGTAGTAAACGACCTTGGTAGTGCAGAGGCTTTGGAAGTTTGCCAGTGCAAGAAAGCTCTTAATGATTCCGGTATTAAAAAGACATTGTTGTAATTGGCACTCATTTTCCCATGTATCTGCAAGTATTAAAATGCTTGAAACTCAGAAGTTTGGCGTTGAATGAATCTATTCCGTGAATGAATAAAATTATTCTAGAGAACTCCTCATTGTCGGAGGTATTTCCAATAAAACTTAAAAGAAAAGTTTGAAAACATTTTAAACAATAACCCAGGCTTTGAACCCTTCTGCTAAATTGATAGTTTTATTAGTGGGACAGGTGAACTTTCACCAGAAACAATACGTGCCAACATAGCACCCAAATTCAAATACTGCCCAGTGACCTCTGTTGATGTAGAACCGTCCTTTTCTGCTTATTAAAATGTTTTGAATGATCGAAGACACAATCCTACTACCAAACATTTACAACAGTACTTGGTCGTTTATGTCTAGAATAGTAGAAAAATGTAAAATAAATTGTAAATGATGCTTTGGTCCAAAAGTATTAATTAAAAGTTAATGTTGTTAAAAAATTTCGAGATTGTATGTTTTTTAAATAAAATATTACGGAGGTTTTGAGCGTGCCCTTCTGCGCACGATGTATCTCGAAGTAGGTCCTGTACATATCGATTGTTTCGCTGCGACTCACTCGCATGGCATCCGCCTGTTACCGACAACAATAGCAAAGAAGGGACAATTCTTGAAACAGTGTATGCGTCCCCATTTGGCAAATTTTTAGAAAATAACACAAGAAAGTCCCCCTTCCTGATCTTTACTAGAAAGTATTCAGAAAACTACATTAGCGTCCTAAATATACCGATTTTCCGGGTGGCCGGCTCTCTTCCTCGAAACTGATGTGCACAGGTTCGACTTCGAGATATAATGCACGCAGTAACTACCATGTTTTTATTTTATTTTTTGATCTTGCATATTTCGATACTTTTCATGCATTTTTAAGCATTTTTCATGCATATTTTAAGGTTTTTATGATGCTTATGATCCGTTCTCTATCGTCATCGGATGCAATGTTTTCGTAGGTAGAATTTTGTTAGTGGTATCTAAATATTATAGATTTTGGGACTCTGTTTCCGTGTATGGTTGTGGGTCGACTGTGGCAATATTTGTGAGCTGGAGAGTTCTGTCTCTGATGCAATCAATTTTCTGGAACATTTTTTCCGCGTGGTCTTTAATGTTTTTCTCCAATGTATTTTTCGTTTAATTCTTGATGCATTTCAGTGATTCTTGTCCACCGAGATACTGCGAGACACTATCTCAGGGAGGTGTTCTGTAGGAGTTGGAGTTGTTTTATGTTCGTTGTACAGGTTGTGCCCCATGCTGCCGCTCCGTAGAAGATCGACGGTTGGACTATTAACCTTTACAGCTGGATCTAGTTTTTTGTATTTAATTCTTTACTTTGGAGTTATGGTATGAGCACGTTCATCATTTTTTGAGCTGTTCTCTTTCGTTATATTGTGTCGCCTTTAAATGTTAGTCCTTTGTCCCTATGAAGTCATAAATATTAGTTTCTTCGGTCCATTGTATGTTTTGTTCTGCTGTTTGAAGTTGAGTTCTTAGCATTGGTTTTCGTTTTTTGGTGAAGAATACTGCTGCGGTTTTTGTTGCGTTGAATGTAATGTTATTATGCTGTGGCCATGTTTCCATAAGATCAATTTGTCACTGGGCTCTAGCTATTGTGTCGATGCTTCGGCCGGATGTTAAGAGAAGGCTGTGTCGTCGACCTGTAGTCTGAGCTTTACAAAATGGGAGAGTGGATCACGTCACTGGTTGGACGAAATAACGGAACCTTGTGATATTCCTGGTTCTGTTGTCTTGGTAGGTGATCTCTTTCGTAGTATCGTAACGAAAACCTCGCTGTTTTGTAAAAAGCTGCCTATGATTTTAATGTAGCAGTCTCATATGGGAGTTGTTTGATTAAATTTAACTATTAAGTTTTGTTTCTAAACTTTATCGTAAGCTTTGGCTATGTCGAAAAGTACCGTGACTGTTGACTAACTTACTTTGAAGTTATTCTGAACGTATTCCGTGATTCAAATTAGTTGTAATTCTGCCGATAATTTATTTGTGAACCTTAATTGCCTGGGCGCATAATATTTTCTTCTACGAGGAAGAGTTGTAACAGTTTTAGGCTGACTTCCCAGGATTTTTGCTGAAGTGGGTAGGAGGCTTTTTGGTCTGTTGTTTGTTGGCTGTGCTGTTTTTTTACAGGTTTTGGTATTGGTATTATTTTAGCTGTTTCCCACGTGTCCGGGAAGTATTCTAATAGTAAGTGACTGTTAATTATACGTGTTAATAAGACTAATGCTTTTCTTCGTAAATTTCTGAGGTGAATGTTAGAGATATGGTCTGTGCCGTGAGCTATATTCTTCGTTTTGGAGATAATTTTCTTCGGCTGGTGTTGTCAGTAGCGGTCTTGATCTGGAAGGTAGTCACGAAATTGTTGTAAGAGGTTCTGGACTATATAGTCTTCGTTTTCTATTTGGTTTTAATTAGGTGGATAGTTTGCCAGTAAAGACATTTGTTTGTTATATTCTTCTGCAAACAGTTCTGCTTTTTGTAGTTCGTTTAAATATTAAGCCGTCTTGTCCGTTGATGGCTGTGTGGGGTGACGGTTGTTTGATGTTTCGAATTAACTTTCATTCGTCGCGGGTGTGTAAAACGAAGTCCGCCAGTTTGTCGTCCCATGTCTGCTGGCGCCATTCTGTAACTCTTTTTTGTAGTTCGCGGGATAGTTTTCCCATTTCGTGTCTGTCCCTTGGGTTGTGGAATTGCTGCCATCTTATTCTGTATGTGTTTCTTCGTATTTTTAGTTCTTCTAAAAGTTGAGGGAATGTTTCGTCGTGTGGTTCTGGAGCTTTAGTTACTGTTGATGCCCTTTTTTGCTGCTGTTTTAATTTTGTTGGTTATAGTTTCTGTTGGTATATTTATGCTGTTTTTGGAGTCTACGTTCATTGTCGGTCGAATGAAGTTTCTTAAATATCTCCGGTATTGTTCCCAATTTGTTTGTGTTTGCTGCGGTGGTGGTATGTGTAGAGTTGCTCGATGGACGGGTTCGGGGTCGGAAGAGAGGTCCTTGATGGTGCGAAGGTATATGTCAAGGGCGTCTGCTGTATGGTTTTGGACGTTTAGCACTCTAGTTGGTTGATGTGGTCCATGTATTGTGCATTCCAGCTCATCTTGAATATCGTATAATATCCGTCCTTTTCGGTTCATATTTATGGAGTTCCAGGAATCATGTTTTGCGTTCAGGTCTCCTATTATTAGAATTTTTCGAAGTTTGTGGGATATTGCCATCAGATCGTCTCTTATTGTTTACTTGGGGTAATGTATGTGCAACTATTGTGAAATTTCCTTTTGCGGTATGTGCGGTTACTGCGGTGGCTTCCAAGGACTGGAATGGCGGTCGCGTTTTGTGCTGATGAGTGATATTTCGGCTTGATGAATATAACAGTTGCGCCGCCTATTTGTTCTTGCCGGTCTGTCTAGGTGTGCATGTTGCGTAGTCTGAAAACTGACGTCGATGTAAAATGCTTTTCTATAACTGCTGTAACGTCGAGTCTATGTCGGGCATTAAATTAGTTTAGTTCTGTCTGTTTAGGTTTTAAGCCATTTCCATTCCAGTTACAGAATTTAAAGTGTCGTGTTGATATTTCGTGTGCGATTTTACGGCGACGCGAAAGTTTTAATTATTCCCTCAGTGAGGCTGAGGAAAGATGTGATGTTTTTTCTTGGATATTTCTTAAAAGTGTCGCGCTGTCTGTCAGAGCTTGTGGCAAAGCCTGCATAATGTTGAGTGAGGTCAGTGAGCTTGCTTCATCCGGTTTGGTACTTTGTCGGTTTGCTGCTACATCTGAGTGGTACTTTTCGTGTTGTGGTTGAGGAGAGGATGGGCCGTTTTGTCCTAGTCTTACTGTAATTGAACCGAAAGACGGCCTGTCAGAATGTAAAAAATGTCAGCGTGCCGAACATACGGCTGCGAACTCCCGCCGTGATGTGTCCTTTGTGCCGACTTACACGAATCTAAAAACTGTACTGTGCCACTAATATTCCCACCCAAAGCTGGGAACTGTGATAAAGCACACCCACATCCTTCTCCGGATGAAAAAAAAATGCCGAGAACTCCTCAGAAAATATAAAATTCGTAAGAACATGACAGAACAGCCCAAGACAAAAGGGCACAGGAAGCTGACATCAGAAGAGAACTACAGGAGACTCTACCATCCGACAGCGACATGTCAGATGATAAATCAGCCATCCAGAATACATAGCAGGACCTGGAATCTCGACATGCCATGGATATTCCAGACGACTCACGAGAACTGGAACTACTCATTCACATAAAAAAATAATTACAACAAAAGAAGACGTTCTCCTCACCTGCAGGCAGCCACCAATAAATCGACACGTTCCCACCCATAATGAATATTCAATCCTTGCTACCGACGAATCCAACCCTGTAGAATCACAACCAAGACCTTCCGATGTCACCACGCCTCAACCTCCAAAATCCAAGGTTTCACCGATCACCATTAGTTATGTGGGAAAATACCTCGAGCTGAATGTCGCTCTTAAACAACGCATAAAAGGTCTTGAGAAGGCCCTATATCTTAACAACCAGATCAAATACCATTTTGAGTCACTTGAAGATCACTGACTTCCCTTACAATTATTTCAAGACATTAAAATGCCACTGTATACTCACCAACCAGCAGAAGAAAGGGAACTGCAAGATGTAAACAAGGGAATCCCAGAAGAAATATCAGAAGAGGAGGCCAAGGCCGGACTAACTCATCTCAACTTCACAATTTCATTAGTACACCAATTCAAGAAGCCGGATCTTCACACGAAACGACTAATTACCCAACCAGCATATTGCATCACGCTCCCAAAGGGAACCAATCATGAGGCTGCTTACGACATATGTTTCACACAAAGGTTACGGTAGAGGATTATCACGCCCGAAACTGCCCTGCCCAATGCAAGAAATGCCAAAAATTCTACAATTCAGGCAATTATTGTTCAATGCAAATACGCTGTGTGCGATGTGGTGGTCACCACGTTTCCCCTTCTGGAGGGGGTGTGAGAAATTCCAGAAAGCCATTATGGCGTAGCTGTCATCAAAACTGACAGAATCCCAGCGAAGTTAGACTGAGACACCCACCTTCAATTTCACCAAAACCTTATTTCCCTCACTGAAGACACTGTCAACTGCTCACTATCCGACCACATCCCAACAGAAACCACAACAGAAATTGGGCTCTGATGACCACGCTGTTTAGCGCCCGTAAACCTCACACTCACACACTCACACACTCACACACTCACACACTCACACACTCACACACTCACACACTCACACACTCACACACTCACACACTCACACACACACTCACACACACACTCACACACTCACACACTCACTCACACACACTCACACACACTCACACACACTCACACACACTCACACACACTCACACACACTCACACACACTCACACACACTCACACACTCACACACATAACAGAAACGCCGCTTGAGTGATATACTTAAACACAAACGATAGGATGAAACTCAGTCACCAAGAACTATAGACACCTCCGGGATGTAAAGACATCAGCATGTCGGTCAGGAACTGAAAACTCTCCACCAGGAAGTCAAACCAGTGCAGAGTCAAGTTATAGTTACGGACGAGCTCAAAACGCTGATTCTTTCAGTGTGGCAGCTCATACAGGGACCCCCGCAGACAATTGTGGCTGCAATGTAGCTGACCCTAGAGGTCTTAACCACAGAAAAAACAATACGCGGTTTAACCGTTTGCGTATGGAATGCCTATGGCATTCATACCCAGGATGGCTGATTACGTCGGTTTCTGCGAGACGAGGCCATTCATCTCTGTATAGTAATTGTTGTGTACATAGTTCCGCGTAGTCAGCGCGTACACAACTTTCCCAATAGAGCGCGCCTCGCTAAGCACAACAGCGCAGGCGCAGCGCTCGTCCGTTTCCGCACTACGAGATGGCGCTGTCTTAGAGACGGGCCAAATTCTGCTTCCGCCGATCCGCGTATTAATATGTCACGCAGCCAATGAGAGTGCTGCTAACGTCGAACCTGTTCTCCTCGCAGATCACACTCGTGCAGTGATACATGAACGCACGAGGTATTATAACGAGTGTACAGACCTCCGATTAGTCAGTCTGCATCAGTCTGCATTAGTCTGTAGTCAAGTTTCAGTCAGCGCCTAATAAGATTATCATATTCATGTACATAGCCATGAAGAGAAATGTATAGACACTTTGTCAAGTGTCAGAGATATGTGAGAATAAGATTAACGTACCAAGACCAAAGGAACTTCAGATTGTCAATTGTAAACAGCATCCAGAATCAAGTTAGGTTTATGATTATTATTATTTTAATGTGTGTGAAAATTAGTAAAGTTCTGTTTAAAGTTGGTCACCGTCAATCTGCTATTCTAAGCGTGCAAGTGGCATTTCTATCGTCTGACCTAACGGCAGAAGATAAACACGCCACGATAAGACCACGAGACATATTGCTGACACTCGCCTACTTCGTTTGGGCGACAAGTCAAATAATCTGATGGTGTGTGTACCGAAGGTCTTACAGTACGCACACCACAGTAACGGAGACAATCCTAAAAACTGGCGTTATCGTACGTGCAGCAAATTTCCGTCGCCACCGTAACGATCGCAAAACTGCGGATGGCGCGGGCCGCCTTCGTCAAACTATCGCTGCGTCATCAGGTAATTCAGCTTCCCGAGTTCGAACAATTGAAAGCAACCGACGTCACAGTCCACGGGTCATGTCACTTTTATATCAGACTATGGACAACCGCGTAGAGGCCACTATTACAAGGCGACATTGAGAAGCCAGTGACGGTATGTGGCAGATTATTTATCGGCGGTAACTTTCATGCGAAACATTCCAAATGGAATTCTAGTCACAAATACTAACTGACCCCGCCTGACACGTGCCGCGGAACGACAAAATGCAATAGTAGTTGGGCCATATGACCCAACAGATTACCCCACACGTGGCCAACCAGATGTCCACGACATCGCGATACTGGAGGCCGCAGGCCGCCAGACTTTAGCACCTGTCAGGACTGCGCTATCGTCGGACCATCTACCTGTAGTATTGGATCTCGACCTCGATGGAAACACATCTATATCTACATCGATACTCCGCAAGCCACCTGACGGTGTGTGGGGGAGGGTACCCTGAGTACCTTTATCGGTTCTCCCTTCTATTCCAGTCTCGTATTGTTCGTGGAAAGAAGGATTGTCAGTATGCTTCTGTGTGGGCTCTAATCTCTCTGATTTTATCCTCATGGTCTCTTCGCGAGATATACGTAGGATGGAGCAATATACTGCTTGACTCCTCGGTGAAGGTATGTTCTCGAAACTTCAACAAAAGCCTGTACCGAACTACTAAGCGTCTCTCTTGCAGAGTCTTCCACTGGAGTTTATCTATCATCTCCGTAACGCTTTCGCGATTACTAAATGAACCTGTAACGAAGCGCGCTGCTCTCCGTTGGATCTTCTCCATCTCTTCTATCAGCCCTATCTGGTACGGATCCCACACTGCTGAGCAGTATTCAAGCAGTGGGCGAACAAGCGTACTGTAACCTACTTCCTTTGTTTTCGGATTACATGTCCTTAGGATTCTTCCAATGAATCTCAGTCTGGTATCTGCTTTAACGACGATCTACTTTATATGACCATTCCATTTTAAATCACTCCTAATGCGCACTCCCAGATAATTTATAGAATTAACTGCTTCCAGTTGCTGACCTGCTATTTTGTAGCTAAATGATAAGGGATCTATCTTCCTATGTATCCGCAGCACATTACACTTGTCTACATTGAGATTAAATTGCCATTCCCTGCACCATGCGTCAATTCGCTGCAGATCCTCCTGCATTTCAGTACAATTTTCCATTGTTACAACCTCTCGATACACCACAGCATCATCCGCAAAAAGCCTTAGTGAACTTCTGATGTCATCCACCAGGTCATTTATGTATATTGTGAATAGCTTCGTCCTATGACACTCCCCTGCGGCACGCCTGAAATCACTCCTACCTCGGAAGACTTCTCTCCATTGATAATGACATGCTGCGTTCTGTTATCTAGGAACTCCTCAATCAAATCACACAATTGATCTGATACTCCGTATGCTCTTACTTTGTTCATTAAACGACTGTGGGGAACTGTATCGAACGCCTTGCGGAACTCAAGAAACACGGCATCTACCTGGGAACCCGTCTTCTTGAGTCTCGTGGACGAACCGCGTCAGCTGGGTTTCACACGACCGTCTTTTTCGAAACCCATGCTGATTCCTACAGAGTAGATTTCTAGTCTCCAGAAAAGTCATTATACTCGTACATAATATGTGTTCCAAAATTCTACAACTGATCGACGTTAGAGATATAATTCTATAGTTCTGCACATCTGTTCGACAACACAAAACGACCACCGCCAGCTGAGAGACGCCGTCTGGGAACGCTTTAAAGTGCACCTATCCGACACTCTCGCTCCGATACCTAATACAGAGGAAGATTTTTCCAAACAGTTTCCTCCCGACGTACTTGAAGTCATTAAGGAAAAGGACCGCTTAGTTCGCGAATGGCATCTCATACGAAATACCGCGACCAAATGACGTATTCTCCGCCTTCGCCGTGAAATTAAGATTGGCGCAGACAACCACCATAGGAATCGAGACTGGGGAGAGGGGAGAGGTTCGCGACCCTCATAATAGCGTCTGGCGCATAACAAAACGGTACTGACGAAAAAATAGAGCATTCCGCCACTGCAAGTCGGAGGTGAGATCGTCTGCGAGCCGAATGTCAAGGCAAACGCCTAGGGAGATGCGTTCACTGAGAATTTCACGCTTATTGACAACGTAATGGACGGAAACCCCATTCAACTCAACTTGTGGAGGAGCCGCTTCCCACCGTCTTCCTCGCAAATAGAGACGAAAATGGCGACATTTCTGAAGATGAGGTCTCACACCACGTGTCTCAACTCAATCCTCTTAGGGCAGTAGAGATAAAATCGGAAACAACATCGTTAAACAATTGCCGCTAGAAACTATTCGGACCTTACCCGTGATATTTAACAACACCTCGAGGACTGGCACAATCCCCTCCGTCTGAAAACACGCGGAGGTGTTAGCCATCCCAAAATTAGGTAAGGACTCCCGAGGTGCAAACAATATAGAGCAATAAGCCTTCTGCCGTCACTTTAGTAAGTGTTCGAAATTTGATTACTCAGGTTAGCTGAGCAGGGCACGGGGGCACTAGACAGTCTTGGGGAGTGCCATTGGACGGGTTTGAAGGCCTTCGATAGTGTGGGGCATGATGGCCTCCTGTCCAGGCTTCTTGACCAGGGGTTACAGGTGTCGCGTGTGTCCTGGCTCAAGTCGTACATTCCACACAGAGCTGACAGAGGCGTCTCGACAGCGAGACCAATAAAGGCAGAAGTGCCACACGGGTTCCTACTCGGGCCCCTGCTATACACTCTACACACCACTGATACTCCCATAATCCCGAGAGTTGATCTGGCGTTATACGCCGATGACACAGCACTATTTACGCGCAGTTTAGGTGTACACATAGTACGACGCCGCCGACAGCAAGCTTGCGACACGGTTGGAGTTTGGGCCACCGAATGGCGGCTCATTAGACATCTAACATGGGGACCACACTTCCGAGAGGTCAGGGGCGTATGAAAAGCCACCACCACCTACTAAACCCCAGTTCGACTATACCCATACTTTGTGGATAACATTGTACCTGGCCCTAATACGACGTATTTTAGAATACGCCACTGTGGTGTGGGACAATGCAGCCAATAAGCATATCGAGGTACTAAAGTAGGTACAAAACTAAGCCTTATGCCTTGCACTACTTCTCCCAAGGCGAGAACCAAGCACCAGAGAAGTGCATAAGATGAGGTGTATCATTTCTAGATTTAAGTAGACTACTCGCCAATTTTACTCATTGGCGGAGCAGTCAGAGAATAGGTACATTGTCAACGTGGGCAGCCAGGTGCACTGAAGGCCGACCACTCGCTGGCCGGACATGTTACTTGAGCAGTCATTCTGTGGCAAGTAGCAAGAGCAGTTGCACAAAATTGGCTGACAACAAAAAGAGGACAAACAAATAAACGCGAGGTCTAAATTTCCCAACCCCAGATTATATGTAAACTAGACAGTGTGAGAATGGTCAAACTATGCGAAACAAGGTCCAGATCTTTAGAAGTCAACAGTGAGTGAGTGCAGCAGGGCGCTTCCTATTTTGTTCACACCCACTTGCGACTTTCTGATCAGCGGGGATGCTGACGACACTGTGCTCTTTGTGCTGACGACACTGTGCTCTTTGTGCTGACGACACTGTGCTCTTTGTGCTGACGACACTGTGCTCTTTGTGCTGACGACACTGTGCTCTTTGTGCTGACGACACTGTGCTCTTTGTGCTGACGACACTGTGCTCTTTGTGCTGACGACACTGTGCTCTTTGTGCTGACGACACTGTGCTCTTTGTGCTGACGACACTGTGCTCTTTGTGCTGACGACACTGTGCTCTTTGTGCTGACGACACTGTGCTCTTTGTGCTGACGACACTGTGCTCTTTGTGCTGACGACACTGTGCTCTTTGTGCTGACGACACTGTGCTCTTTGTGCTGACGACACTGTGCTCTTTGTGCTGACGACACTGTGCTCTTTGTGCTGACGACACTGTGCTCTTTGTGCTGACGACACTGTGCTCTTTGTGCTGACGACACTGTGCTCTTTGTGCTGACGACACTGTGCTCTTTGTGCTGACGACACTGTGCTCTTTGTGCTGACGACACTGTGCTCTTTGTGCTGACGACACTGTGCTCTTGGTGCTGACGACACTGTGCTCTTGGTGCTGACGACACTGTGCTCTTGGTGCTGACGACACTGTGCTCTTGGTGCTGACGACACTGTGCTCTTTGTGCTGACGACACTGTGCTCTTTGTGCTGACGACACTGTGCTCTTTGTGCTGACGACACTGTGCTCTTTGTGCTGACGACACTGTGCTCTTTGTGCTGACGACACTGTGCTCTTTGTGCTGACGACACTGTGCTCTTTGTGCTGACGACACTGTGCTCTTTGTGCTGACGACACTGTGCTCTTTGTGCTGACGACACTGTGCTCTTTGTGCTGACGACACTGTGCTCTTTGTGCTGACGACACTGTGCTCTTTGTGCTGACGACACTGTGCTCTTTGTGCTGACGACACTGTGCTCTTTGTGCTGACGACACTGTGCTCTTGGTGCTGACGACACTGTGCTCTTTGTGCAGAGCAGGAAAGTGGTGGAGATGAGACGACTTCCTCAGAGCATGTCTCGACGAAGTGGCAGTTCAAACAAAACTCTGTGAAGAGGCAGGCAGTAGTCTTCACATGGAGACTACTGTCTGCCGCCAGGCACCATAACGGGAAGATCCATTCACTGAAGACTGGTCAATATCTCAGGGTCACCATCGATCAACGGTTCACCCGAACGCCGTGTACAGGGTTTCAGGAGAAGAGCATTGGGCGCCTATGTGTGTCCTGTACCTTCTGCTCAAACCGTTGTCAGCATTGCCCCCTCCCTCTCGCCACGGCATTGCCCTCTACCTGGCACTGGTTTGTCCAGTGCTGGAGTATGCAGCCATGATCTGGGGCAAGGCATCTGACACCCACATGAATGTGCTGCAGAAGAAGCAGAACTGGGCCCTTAACCTCTCTTTGCACCTGCTGTGGCTATATTCTATAGCCTGTCTTCGCGACTAGAATACCATTACTATGGATAGATTTCGTCAAGTAAGAGCGGCTGTTTTACGAGAGGACCGAACAGTCCCAAAACTGGCTCATCAGTGATTTGGGCCACAGCATCCAGCGCCTGTTGCGGGACCAACAATCCGTAACGTAATCAGGATGCCACCGAAAGCATCCCCAAGTGCCAATTCCAAGCGAGAGGCCACCACCGCAACGACACAAGGACCCACAGGAATAGCGTTCCACGCTTGACATACACCCATCTGAGCCAGGGTAGCCTTGTTTGGAACAGCAGCACAGCACTGCATTAATTCCAGCTCCTCGCCGACGTTGTTTACGTAGGCGCGCAAGCTGTGATCAGTAGTACGCTTTTCCACATACGGCTGTGCCAGTTTAGCCTGAGGGACGGACAAGCCACCCCTTCCCCTCAGACAAGGGGTTACACGTATGGCCGGAATATTATTGGCGCGCTGTTTAGACTCAACCCGTGATAGCTGGCTACGTGTTCTTCATTGCAGTTGCAGCATTTGGGCGTCTCCTCTTGTTTCGTGGTGCAAGTACGACTTACTTGCGACCCTGCACATTTCACGCATTTGGGCATCATGGTGCAAAATGTCGCGTCATAGTTTAGGCCCTGGCAGCCACATTGTGCCTCTTGGTCAAAATTAAGAAACTTTTCTACTTGCGTACTGCTAATATTGGCAACGTTTTTAAGCTGGAACATTTTCCTATCCTCTACATTGTCCAATAGTATCATCATAGTGGTGTTTGTTTGTTAGTTCGGGGCAGCTTCATACAAGAGACTGCCGTGATCCCAAACCCAATGTCCTCAAGCTCTTCTCTGAGGTGAGCTGGATCCATTTGGTATTTTGTGAAGGACTACGTTGAATAATTGTAGTGGCTCAGATGAGTGCATGAACTGGTAATAGAACAAAGTGGATTCTGCCCCAAAGTACCGTTATCCAAGATGGCGGCCGTGATGTCACAGACAACTCCCAGTGACGACAATCAAGATGGCGGATTTTGGCGGGAGGTTTGAATTTTGGCAGGAAGGAGGTCAATTGGGCTACCTCCACTAACCTAACCCGCCCTTCCCCCAGGAAGCCGGCCGGGGTGGCCGAGTGGTTCTAGGCGCTACAGTCTGGAACCGCGCAACCGCTACAGTTGCAGGTTCGAATCCTGCCTCGGGCATGGATGTGTGTGATGTCCTTACGTTAGTTAGGTTTAAGTAGTTCTAAGTTCTAGGGGACTGATGACCTTAGAAGTGAAGTCCCATAGTGCTCAGTGCCATTTGAACCCTTTGAACCCCCAGGAAATGGCGAGAAGATAAATTCCAACATGATAATGCGTCACATCTAGAAGATGGCTGGAGAAAAGGACTTGTCTTTATTATTTAACTAATTTCAAGCACATGTGTCCACCACAAGCTCTAGAGCCCGACTGGCTTAGTTGATATCGTCACCACCACAGAGCGCCACCGTGACGTTATTCAAGTTGGCTGCACCCAGTGTATCCACGACGTGTTGTAAGATGGGACATTTGACCTACCTCCACTAACCTAAGCCCCTCCCCAATACAAAACGCGCGATATTAAAATTCCAAAATGATAATGCTGCAAACCTACGATAATGACGGGAATAAGGGACTTGCCTTTATTATTTAACCAATTTCAAGCAAATGTGTTCGCCATTGAGTCTAAACTGCAACTGGTTTAGTTCATATCAGTGCCATCAGAGCACGCCACCGTGACGCGGCGCGAGAGAGAAAGCTGGCGATCTTGAGTAATGTCCTGACGTCACAGATCCAAGAGCGGCCGAGCACTCCCTCCATACACGCTCCATACATAGTCTTTCGTAAATATTCTAACACATAGAGCATATTCCATTTCAGTTTTAATGTAAGACATCTATATTCAGTTATGTTTGTTGTTGTGGTCTTCAGTCATGAGACTGGTTTGATACAGCTCTCCATACTACTCTATCCTGTGCAAGCTTCTTCATCTCCCAGTACCTACTGCAGCCTACATCCTTCTGAATCTGCTTAGTGTATTCATCTCTTGGTCTCCCTCTACGACTTTTTCCCTCCACGCTGCCCTCCAGTACCAAATTGGTGATCCCTTGATGCCTCAGAACACGTCCTAGCAGCCGATCCCTTCTTCTAGTCAAGTTGCGCCACAAACTCCTCCCCAATTCTATTCAGTACCTCCTCATTAGTTATGTGATCTACCCATCTAATCATCAGCATCCTTCTGTAGCACCACATTTCAAAAGCTTCTATTCTCCCCTTGTCTAAACTATTTATCGTCCATTTTTCACTTCCATACATGGCTAAACACCATACAAATACCTTCAGAAATGTCTTCCTGACACTTAAATCTAACCTCGATGTTAACAAATTTCTCTTCTTCAGAAACGCTTTCCTTGCCATTGCCAGTCTACATTTTATATCCTCTCTACTTCGTCCATCATCAGTTATTTTGCTCCCCAAATAGCAAAACTCCTTAACTATTTTAAGTGTCTCATTTCCTAATTTAATTCCCTCAGCATCACCCGACTTCATTCGGCTACATTCCATTATCCTCGTTTTGCTTTTGTTTATGTTCATCTTATACCCTCCTTTCAAGACACTGTCCATTCCGTTCAACTGCTCTTCCAAGTCCTTTGCTGTCTCTGACGGAATTACAATGTCATCGGCAAACCTCAAAGTTTTTATTCCTTCTCCATGGATTTTAATACCTACTCCGAACTTTTCTTTTGTTTCCTTTACTGGTTGCTCAATATACAGATTGAATAGCATCGGGGAGAGGTTAAAGCCCTGTTTCACTCCCTTCCCAACCACTGCTTCCATTTCATGTCCATCGACTCTTATAACTGCCATCTGGTTTCTATACAAATTGTAAATAGCCTTTTGCTCCCTGTATTTTACCCCTGCCACCTTCAGAATTTGAAAGAGAGTATTCAAGTCAACATTGTCAAAAGCTTTCTCTAAGTCTACAAATGCTAGAAACGTAGGTTTGCCTTTCCTTAATCTTTTTCATAAGATAAGTCGTAGGGTCAGTATTGCCACACGTATTCCAACATTTCTACGGAATCCAAATTGATCTTCCCCGAGGTCAGCTTCTACCAGTTTTTCCATTCGTCTGTAAAGAATTCATGTTAGTATTTTGCAGAGGTGACTTATTAAACTGATAGTTCGGTCATTTTCACATTTGTCAACACCTGCTTTCTTTGGGATTGGAATTATTATATTCTTCTTGAAGTCTGAGGGAATTTCACCTGTCTCATACATCTTGCTCACCAGATGGTAGAGTTTTCTTTGGCCTGGCTCTCCCTAGGCTGTCAGTAGTTCTAATGGAATGTTGTCTACTCCTGGGGTCTTATTTCGACTCAGGCCTTTCAGTGCTCTGTCAAACTCCTCACGCAATGTCATATCTCCCATTTCATCTTCATCTACCTCCTCTTCCATTTCCATAATATTGTCCTCAAGAACATCGCCGCTGTATAGACCCTCTATATACTCCTTCCACCTTTGTGCTTTTCCTTCTTTACTTAGAACTGGGTTTCCATCTGAACTCTTGATATTGATGCAAGTGGTTCTCTTTTCTCCAAAGGCCTCTTTAATTTTCCTGTAGGCAGTATCTATCTTACCCCTCCTGAGATAAGCCTCTACATCCTTACATTTGTCCTCTAGCCATCCCTGCTTAGACATTTTGCACTTCTGTCGATCTCATTTTTGAGACGTTTCTATTCCTTTTTGCCTGTTTCATTTACTGCATTTTTATATTTTCTCCTTTCATCAATTAAATTCAGTATCTCTTCTGTTACCCAAGGATTTCTACTAGCCTTCGTCTTTTTACCTACTTGATCCTCTGCTGCTTTGACTATTTCATTCCTCAAAGCTACCCATTCTTCTTCAACTGTATTTCTTTCCACCATTCCTGTCAATTGTTCCCTTATGCTCTCCCTGAAACTCTGTACAACCCCTGGTTCTTTCAGTTTATCCAGGTCCCATCTCCGAAAATTCCCACCTTTTTGCAATTTCTTCAGTTTTAATCTACAGTTCATAACCAATAGATTGTGGTCAGAGTCCACATCTGCCCCTGGAAATGTTTTACAATTTAAAATCTGGTTCCTAAATCTCTGTCTTACCATTATATAATCTATCTTAAACCTTTTAGTGTCTCCTGGATTTTTCCATGTATACAATCCTCTTTCATGATTATATTCAATTAACAAATTCAAATTTTCACATTTTCCTACTAGGGGGAGGGGGCGCTGTGGTCCTTCATGACGTACCATTCCCCCATCAATAGAATGCTGCTCTCCTATTGGCTGACTCTATGTAAGAAAATTGAGGGAAGGAAAGGACACTTGTACGAAGCTCAGCACCCGACCGCCACCTCCTCCTAGGAACCGGAGCCAAGTGTGAACTGTGGCAGTAAAGTAAGGTCACTTGTGCTTTCTCTATCGACGTAAGAAAATTGTTGCAAAGGAAGCTTACCACCACCACTGACCTAAGTCACCAGACTGCCACCTCTTCCTAGGGGCGGGTTTCAAAAGGACTCAGCCTGCACAAGGCTGATTGAGAGAGGAAGCATTGTACTTTATTTATTTTGGAGCAATTTATTTACCGATGGAATATATTTATCACAGAACACACGCTCTGACAGTTTGAATAACGCATGACAGGGACTCGTCGTTATTCTGCCAGCCACCTGCGATCTCTGTTGCCAATTGTCCAAAACGAAATGAGCTAAATGTATCTACAAGAAAAATTGGATCCATAAAACCTACATTGAGTCCCGCTTCATTCGACTCGTATAGGCATTGTAGTGAGGTTGAGCCACCTACATAAGACAACATTGTTCCACTTTTGTTTATAATGGAAAAGTGCAAGAATAATCCTTAAAATACTTACTGTGGTATCAAAGCCAATCTACTTAGAGAATGATATTCAGCGCCCCAGAAGTTTCCTTCTAGCCACATTTAACTGATCAAATCACTGTTTCAACTTTCCCGTTAGCAGATGCAAGAACGAGCAGACACAATACGAAAGAAGCCATTGCGTTGAACGGGTTTTGTGCAGTCGCATCTCTGTACTTACGTAGTTCATCACAGAATTGTTCCGTGTAATTAGTGACAATTTGTCCACCGCCGTAGCGCAGCAGTAGCAAGGAGGGCCGGGTTTGATTCGCGGCAGGGGCTCGGTGTTGTGTGTCCTTGATCATCATTTTCATCATCATTGACACGCAAGTCGCCGAAGTGGCCTCAACTAAAAAGATCTGCAATTACGGCGGCCGAACCGCGAAGGGGATATCCCGGCCAATAAATACCATTCGATTATTTCATTTCAGTGACACATTAATCCCACTGGAGTTGAAGGGCGTCCACGTTAGATGGTGAGACACCGCTACATTCCAGCAATGATTTCAAAGGCTCCTTCACTCTGCTCAAGCATTGTGTTACCGACGGCAAGAACATCTAGCTAAACGCTTCTACACTGTCAGGTCTGCGCTGCAGTAACTGTTTTAATTGCGCTGTTTTAAGATTAACACAGTTGTCCCTGACAATTTTCTCGGTTGCATTTACCGTCCAGGCGTCGTTGTTCATTTTTTAAAGCTGTAGCTTAAATATGCTAACGAGTTTAAATAATCGTCACGCAACCAGTCGTTTTTGTTAGCGTAACTACTCTTCTACACAACGATTCAGCAACTACTGGTAAATCTGAACACAGTTTTGTGGGATCGACGTTATTAGATTGAAATGTAATCATTAAATGCTGTACATATACAAACACGCGAAACGCATGATTCTCCTCATAAGTATATAGTTCGTACAATAATTCTGCCGTGTAACATTTATCGTTTTGCCTTAGCAATACCGAACTGGTACTGGAATTCCAGTCACTGATCTGAAATTCTGTTAGCCGCAATTGACTAACAGATGATTTGGAAAACCAAGTGTAGGATTCATGGACGATGAATTCAAGATGGCGTGAAGTATCAGATGCGTCTGGTACTGCTAGCTGTAATGAGTGGCACACACACACACACACACACACACACACACACACACACACACACACACACACACACAACTTCTGATATGGACCATTAACAATGCCTGCAGTAACACTAATGTTATCTACTCCAAACGCTTGTATATTATACAGTTTTAGACGGTATTTGGTTAGAACGTTCTTAATGCAAAGTAAAATAGAATCGACACTGTCTTTTTCAAGACCGGAAAGTTCCATTAAAAGTTGAGAAATACGCCCATAGTTCTTATTCTAGAACTGAGTACCTATCCCCAATTATATGCTTAGTTAATATCTGTTGGCTCGTCAGCAAGCAATCAATAAAAGCACTGCTTATAATACGGTGCATGTGAATATGATGGGCTATGATACTATCCAGGAATTTTGAATGGCAAATCTCACCGGGATGATCAGTTGCCATACTAGCAATATTTGAACATGCAAATAGTGGAAGTGTTCCCCCAGCAAGGCCTGTTTACTCGTCCTTAATCTTAGTCTATTATGCTTCTTTCCCTTTGAGAGCTGATTAGAACGGTTTCATAGCGGTGTGAAACATTTTTATTTCAGGTACTGAAGATCACATGTTTTTGCTACGAGTTCACATCAACCCAATTTTCAGTGACCGTTCCTTGCGTCATTCACAGTTTCAGCAAGCCATCCATTTAAACTGTTCCTCTCTGGGCCCCTCTTTGCAGAACATCGGGATGTAAGGAACCTGTCGAGGATACTTAGCAGTCACAAGCCCTGTAACCATAAATAAAGCATTGTGGTTGGTCTGTATGTTACTACAGAGCACATGTAAAGTATTTATACAGGGTATCGAAAGCAGTTACAACAATCAGATTTTATTTATACGGTATCCATAAAATATATCAGTCCGTTTTTAAAACATCGATATTTTGACGCATAAATATATTGAAATAAACATCTTCGTGTCAGTTTTATTCGCTCAGTTTACTTTCTCTCACAATAAAAATATAACGTTTCCGCTAGATACTTACTGAACAAACTTCACAATTTCAGTATCACATTATTTATTACATTTGGCACACTACTGGACTGAATAGATGTTTTCAATTCCTCTCCGTAGTTCAGTCGCTGGTATATTGTTTATTGCAACATTGAAAATGGCTCTTAGCACTACGACATTTACCATCTGACGTCATCAGTCCCCTAGACTTAGAAATACGTAAACGTAACTAACCTAAGTATATCACACACGTCCATGCCCGAGGCAGGGTTCGAACCTGCGACCGTAACAGCAGCGCGGTTCCAGATTGAAGCGCCTATAACCGCTCGGCCACAGCGGCCGGTGCAACACTGAAGCGAATGGCGTCTGATTCATACTGCGAAAATCAAAGACTGCATTGCTTCGTTACTGAGAAATTGCGATACTTTTTTGATGTCAGTTATGCTGCAAATCAGTTTCCAGTAAAGCTCTCAAACGTTTATATTTCGTGTTCATGTTTTTAGTCTTGTGTATGTGTGTACTGATGAGCGCGCAGCGCACAACAATACGGCTTTAGTTTGCTTTGTTGGGCTTTTTAATTCAATCCGATGATACACGTTCATGGGATATTAAAGAGTGTTTTGAAATCTAAGTTAAGTGCAAATAATTTTTGTTTAATCAACATGGATTTTAATGCTTATCTGTAGGAAGAAAAAGCCAGGAAAAATCCAAACCTTTTTGAGGTTTGTGAACAAACCATTGTCGAACGCTTCCGACAATGCGCAGGAGCGCTTGGGCAGTGGAGACTGCAGTCAGTTACGTGTGGTCGGCTGCTGTGAAAGGTTCGGTGGGAACTGCGCGTGTACGAATAAGTGTTTTGGCCACTAGTTTGTGAAGCAAAGTAATTACTTACGATGATAATTGAACCACGCGTACCCAGAAACTAGGTCGGTAGGAACAGTAACTGCGTTGAAGGAAGTTAATAAGTATTTAAAAAAACTCGCTCGTGGCCGGAAGTAGCGCGCATCTCGCTACTGCACTGAAGTAACGACATAAAACGTGATAGTATGTTCCAAAACTACGGCAACGTACTCTGGCTTATCTCATTGTGAAAATGGAACCACGATAAATGTAACTGATTCACTTGAACTGTCAAGTCAATACGGTTTTAGTGTATGTCATTCATTTCAGAAAATTGCGTATTAAGTAATAACGTGTCGTACTATGAACCCTATGCACTTCCAGTGTACGTGTAGGGCAATGCAAGCGTTGAATGCTGAATTACGTGTGACCAAGAATGAATTAACTTTTTGCCATCTGTATGGTCGGAAGTTTTGCTGTGACCTTGGCAGTTATTGTTACCATTTGGTGACTTCCGTGTACAATTATACAAGCGGCTTCTCCAATTATAGTTGTTCTTTCGTTTTTGGAAAGCTTCAAGTAATGCTGGCAGCTGTGCCGTGTATAAATGATGATTTGTGTTACCAGTCTGGTGGTATGGTTTCCTTGGTCGGATAACATATTTTACTGTTTCGTTCACCTGAATGTACGGTAGTAGTACTTCGTTGTTATCTTGGCGATGGCTGTTTGTTATTTTCGTTACATCACTATTAACGTGTTGTCCATTTGTAGCATGGTTCGCTGATCGTTGAAACGGTAGAGGCGTTTTCTGGAACTGAATGTTTCGTTTTCAGTTGCCGTACATATAGTGGATGGATGTCGTGACGAATGTGCTGCTGGTAGCTATTTTCGGCCACAGGATATTGTGCTTTTTCACATAGGTGTATGTTTCTAATCAGATGCCGTTACAGAGCAGATAGTGTAACTCGCAGTGGAGTTAGTTATCCAATCCAGTTAGAAATAATACTGAATTAACGGTCAAGAAATTGATTCTGTCCATGCGTTGTTTGAATTAAAAAAACTTTGATGTTCTTTACCAGCTCTTTCGATGAGATCGTACGTGGTGTACTATATCTTTGGTTAGCCTTTGATCACTTTCTCATACGAAAGAACATCAGTACCAGCTGCACTCTAATAAGTTTTCACTATTTTTTTCTACTGCTTTGCCTTTTCAGTTCCCCCTTCCTTCTTCTATTGTTAGGGAATCGTTTCTGTTGGTTTTATCGAGGATCGGTAGTGTGGACTGTTGATGTGTGTTTTGGATTGTGGGCTAGGAATCTGTAACTGAGTCGTACTGGTATTGGTTAGCTCCAAAGGACTCAACAGCGAAGTTTGGTCCCTTATAACTTCACAGCCAATGTAGATGTTGATGTAAAGTTGGAATGTTGCCGGATTGCCTCGAAATCACTAGCGAAGATCAACTCTATAATAGAGGTCGCTTGTCACACCTCTCAGGTAATTTCTGTCATTCCGGAAGTTTCAAAAACGTACGCATGCTGTGTAATGCAGCGACGCGTAATGTTCATAATAAGTAACGCGTACATCATGTCTTTCTTAGGCATTTCAGCTGGCATTCGATGAGACGTTGCTGTTAACTTGACATCTTGCCAAATGACCCATGAGTAGGCTCTGCCACGGTCTTTAAAGCAGCAGGAGGCGAGGCATATCTTCGTTAGAAACCCAAATTTCTCGAATATTTCCGGCACGAAATACATCGTCGGCAAGTACTGTAAAGCCCATGACAGACGGTACTTTCACCGTTGTAGCAACTGCTGCTATTTATTCCTTCATACATTTGCGTATGGAGCACGGGAAGTCTGTCTAAACTTGTTTTCACGGGGGAACGATGCGAAGGGTACCGAAATACATTTCTAGATTCTTCATTTGTGTTGATAGTTGTAGCGTAGTGAGGTAACTGGCTTCGAAAAGCACCTGCAAATCAATTCAATGCTTCTAACTCGTTTTAAAACACCCGCTCTCGTAATTTTAATATTGCACCTGTGGTAACACGCAATTAATGTGAACGAACAAGGAAAGTTCTTTTCGAAGTACCGTAAACCTTAAGAAACTGCCCCATGCTAGAGTGAGGGAAGTGATAGTGTTCATCTCTAACAGATTATTTGTTGCTCAGCTTGCACGGAGAACTAGTTAACATCTCGCAAATAGCAAATTAAATAATATTGCAATGGAGTACAAAAAATTTCTGATTTGTTGGGTGGAAAAAAAGCTTTGAATTATAAAATCAAGTTCATGATATTAAAGCCAGTAACCACGTAGATTAATTAATTAAAAAAATCCTGGCCATTGTACGATAATGGATTACCTTGCAAAATAGCTGTTAATGTGGATGGGAAGTAGACTGTGATTGTTCAAGTGATTGTTATCTGTGTGTATCATCTCCGCTTTCGTAGAAGCTCAAAACAGTTGCATCTTCTGCAGACTGGTTTGCTTGCGATAGCAGTGAGTGAGAGACTGGTTTCAATCCGCTCCCATCACTATGCTCTTATTGTAACCAGTAAACGTAGTGCAAAGCACAGTATGTGCTTGTAACAAATGACGTCCAGGTTCAACGTATTTTACAATCTAGCATTTAAGGTATGAAGAAAAATGAAAGTTCGTTTCATATCGCATCGACA
The DNA here is from genome assembly GCF_023897955.1 of Schistocerca gregaria. Classification (NCBI taxonomy): domain Eukaryota; kingdom Metazoa; phylum Arthropoda; class Insecta; order Orthoptera; family Acrididae; genus Schistocerca; species Schistocerca gregaria. The sequence continues at coordinate 104,109,700 of NC_064920.1, forward strand.
AGGTCTCAGGAAACCGATGTCCAGCTCGTAGTTGACAGTATTTGGGAAGGTCATTAACTAACATTCAGTTTGACAGATTTAGGGAAAAGCCTAAATCCATATAGTGACAAGATTTCAGTGTAGATGTAGTGGTAACAGTATCGGCTTCTAATGCGCGTCTTGCACAAATGTGTACTATTTGATAAATCTTAGAAACATTGAACGCTTACAGTGTTAACCATAAAAAAAAGGAAAACCAATGTGCCAAGCAATAATCGAAAACGCCACTTTACCTTTACGAGACTGCGGGGAGCGGGGATAGTAAGAGACTAAAGGGAACACCAGGGCAAAGGAAAGCAACTGATGGTCTTCGTAACTGGTAGCAGTTCATAGTTGAAACACCCACGGCACTACTTAAGCTTAGTTTCTGGTCCCCCTCGTTTCTAAAGATCTCAGAATCGAAGCATTCATTTGTCCAGATTCAGTGCAAATTTACAATAATCTGGAATTTATTTTATTACGTAATCGTTAAATGTCAGGTACGGTGTTCGTGCAACGTGGCAATAGAAAAAGTGCTGCAGTTACCCACATCTTGTTACGTATGGCATTATTTCCAGCATTGCTGGTTAATGGATTACGCTCCCAAATAGGAGTAATTGTGAACAGGTAGTATTTTTGTAAAAATATAACACGTTTTACATTAGTTACACATTTAAACTCAATGTCTTCCAAACACCTTCACGTCATACCATTAAACTATTTCTTAATTATCTAGAGAGACAGCATCGGAAAAATTTAAATACGTCACAGATTTTAATTTAAAAGAAAATGTCACTATTCCATCTTAGTAACGTAAAGTATGCAGTATAGGTTCTTGTCATTGGGAGCTATTTACGATTAGAACTGTGCAGGGAAGATTTTCCGTTAGTAACTTCTGAGACATTCCGATCTAATGGAAAGTAGTCATCTGTAACTTCTGAGACGTTCCGATCTTATGGAAAATAGTCATCACAAGATAGCCAACTGAGTGATGATTAAAACGTCTCAGGATGTGGTACATCTGGTTACAAAGAAACAATTACTACAGGACTGCGATGTAAAGTGTATCGTCAGTGACAATTTTGGATCGTTTAAATTGTTTCCACTGATTTTTTTTTTAAATTGTAAGTATTAATTACTCAGCACTACTCGCATTCTTTGGCGAGCCAACTATGATATATTGAACGCAGGAGATGACATAACAGATAAATGGAAATTTACGTGAATGTTTCTTTGAGGGTATAAAACTTGCCGGTACATGTCTCACGAAATCAAAACATTATCGATAAGTAAAAGAATTTCAACTTGTGCAATGCTACAGAATCCCAACATACACGTGACCAGTGTTACTGACTTTTGTGTGAGCGTTTCAGCTTACATGGAATCTAAGCCGAGCTAACAATCAGTGCGGGGCAGGACCACTTAAAACCCGTGGCCGAGAAACTAGCTGCAGTGCATAAATTACATGCGCTGACACACAATAATATTTGGAGTGTTTAGCAGTGATAATTTACCTGCAGTGGGCAGTGTATCATTGTACATTGTGTAGTAACATGGGATGCTCTTTACGGCTCTAGTTAACGTTTTGTAGAACTGACAAAACGACTGTGAAGCGCTGTTGGAGATGAGGACCAGAATAGATAGGTGTTTGCATGTGTTCACCGTTTCAATCGAATCGATTCGATTACTTCGTCCTATACCCAGTGCAAAACTGATCCGGCTATCAGAGCGACGCGTAACTTGTCGTCTGTATTGTGAGATTCCGCATCTATGGAAACTACGATCAAGGATAAAACCAACATAGCATTAGCAACTACGAAGCTGGTAGTGGTGTCATCTTTCCGAGCCACATATTATGCAGGAAAAAGTTGAAAGGAAATTCAGTATTCAACGCATAACATACAAGTGGGAGTGGAATGAAATTTTAATGTCCTCATTTTAAGCCATTAACTGGAACATAAGTGCTTTGTGTCCATTTTTGGCCAGTCTCACTACTGTCAAAATGCTGACAAGAGCAGTGTCTGCTCAGATCCACGGCAATACAAGGGAGAATTTGCTCTTTTGAGGGGGACTGATTTTGTGAAGCGTTCAAATTCGGTTTCTGTATATCAGTAATGCATCGTGTAACGTACAGTTTTTTTGTCCTCTCAGATGAAGGGAACGCTCACATTTACATTTACCACGTAGTGGGTTGTGAAAAGGAATTTTTAAGAGGCGTAGCGTGAACAATACGTCCGCAACGTATCCTGAAACCGCCGAGCTGCTAAAGATGATGTGCGTTATGTGTAGCCTTGAGTTCAAGACTGCTGCGTCGTAAAATGCTTAAATGTAGCAGAGATAACCGAAACGATTGATCTACGGTGTGTTATCGCTGTTGAAGTTCGTATTAGACGTAAGTAAATAAACGTGATAGTAACCACATAAATTATCGTAAGTACAAAACCCTATACACGCACCGGGACAACCGGGAAAAGCCTAGGAATTTTGTCATCTGGAAAAAAAACGGTAAAATCCGGGAAGTTTTTAAAATTCCGCTAATTTTTCGTTGTTTTAGTTAACATTTTTGTAATTTTGACGGGTAAGAACTGATAATCCAACAAAGAATTTTAATTTAGCCCCCTACTGCAGAATAAAATGCTGCATTAAAACATATACTAGAGAAAAACACCAAAATAAAACTTAACCCTTGACTCGCGAGCTGACTTTTCTGTAACGTATACCTCTGGGGCAGCTATGTTTGAACCGAAATTTAAGGCAAGAATGATATGAAATTTTTAATTTATGCTATATTTATTTAAGTGTTATTTAAATGTTCCTAGTTATATTTTATTGCAACAGACAAAGCCACAAGCATTGTACTATTTATCACACAAAAGCACGTAATTTTGTGTGGTTCTTTTAACACGTTAATGGACTGTTGGAGTACTGAATTTTACAATCTGAAAAATTACATAATCTCCGTAGCAAATGTGAATTAATATTTTAACTGACAAGCATTTCATTGAAGAAGTTCTTGCTCTGAAAGATACTCTTGTTCAATAGCAGAAGTGTGATCTCTGGCTAATGTAAAATCGTCGTCTTTTTCTTCATCCATATCACTGACACCATCCTCCATAGAGCGAATAACAATTTCATCAAACATGGGAAAGTTAAAATGCCAAATTCGTGGGAGCATAGTTTGAGCTATAGGGTTCCGTACTGAACAAAAATGGCACCTAGTGCATAAGGCGCGGTCTAAGAGTCTCCTACACCTATCAGTAACACGTGTAGTCAGTCAGCACACAACGCAACAAGCAACTGTCACGTGTGTTAAGGGGGAAGCTTCCAAGAAAAAGCTCCATTTACAACAACAAAACACAGTGCGCAAACAAACGTCTGCTAACAGCAAACCGTGTCAAATGCTGCAGGACGAAGCCTACGCAATTACTTCGTAACAATAAACTGCTTGTGATGTGCGTGACATCGTAATTGTTTACGTTTCTAAAATGTCGAGGGAAATTATTGCGAATGGTGGTTTCAGGAGAATGACTTTCAAAGTAAGTTTCCTTTTATGCAAGATGAATTGTGTAACGTGTGAGAATGTGCGATGAATTTCTTAAATCACAGAGCGTTTGACTCTTTAAAACTTAGCACTTTGAGGAGCAGTCACCTAACAAAATTTCGGACCCATAAGACTAGACATTCGTGTCTTTATTGGAAATTTTACTGGCACGTTTGTGTTTGATACATTTTATAACGCATTAGCAAAAAGACGGATAGCTTTTCTTGTAACTAGACTATGTATATTAATTTAAGCCGTTAACTTTTCCTAGTTATGTGTTGGCTATGCTTAACAGTGATTTTGCTGTGGATTGACTAAATCATATGCCCTCTGCTCTATCAGTTCACATTGGCTGACGACATCACGTGACGTGAGCTGCGATTGGCTGATGAAAACTCAACGCTATCTCACTTTCAATACCTCGGAAACTAACATGCTGTATTTGCTGGACTTCGTAGTTCTATTTTCATAATACGAAAAATGCAGTGAACATTGGGCTGCGCATTAAAATTTTTCCGCCGGGACTTTCTGCACCGGTGTATGAAAACTTAAAAGGATTGAGAAGTTTTCCCAGTTCGGAAGGGAAAAAAACATTTTCAGCTGGGGAAAATGTATTTTTAACCAGGAAACAGTGATTTTTTTCCTTGTCCTGGTACACACCCAGTGGGTAAAGAGTTTAGTGTCGTTACTTTTGCTTTAATAACGCACAATGCTATTCGCAGAACTATGTCTCTAGGTTAGTTGTACGAATTTATAACATATCCAAACGGAATAATGGATAGCAACTCTCTTACCAGCAATGGTTCTGCCTCTTCTGGAAACAACCGAAGACAGCCGGCAACAGTATCTCGGGCCACTTGGAGTTAGGGTTGCCATATCTAACTGGGACGTCGTCGGGACACACTGAGATGGGGGGAGTAGAAATGAAGAAAAAACTTTAATTGCTTTTTATGTAGAACACAGTTACATGGAACGCGGCATAAGTAGTTGGTACATTATATTTTTCAGAAGATGTCAGATTTCTAACAAGTCATTTCCCCCTTTCGTATTTATAAAACGCTATGCAAATCAGCTTTTAGTTAAACTGACACTGTAAGACTGATTTCACGGCCCCTGTCAGCAGTCGATTTCAACAGTCCACTGGGCCGACGTTAGCGGAAATACCGTTTCCATTGTGGCGTTGTGTGCGGGAAGAGAAAACGAATGCTTGCGTAATTTTAGTAGTCGACATTTGGGTTTAGGATTTTCGGATTTCTTAAGAAAGTAAATCCACCTTTCTTCGAAGGAGTGTTCAGACTTCCACTTTTCAAATGGCCCTGAGCACTATGGGACTTAACATCTGTGGTAGGACATCAACCACATCCATGCCCGAGGCAGGATTCGAACGTGCAACCGTAGCGGTCACGCGGTTCCAGACTGAAGCGCCTAGAACCGCACGGCCACATCGTCTGGCGCACTTTTCCGAGTGACGCGTAATTTCTAAAAAGCTCTTCACATACATGTAATCCTGAAAATAATTGACCCTAAAATCTTCACACCTATTGTATACAGGTTTTTAACAGTACTTTCATCAGCACCGAAAATGGGGTTTCTGATAGCGTCTCTCGATTAAACACTTGATATTTACGAAAAGAAACAGCCCTTTTCTCTAAGTAATCATATGTTGTGGTACAGTAAACCATTTTCTCTTCCTCAAATTAATTATTTCTCGGTTATGGTTCTCATTCTTTAATTTGTTCTAACTCATTTTGGTTTGCATGCCAGTAAAATTGGCGGTCTCCCTTTCATTCAGACATCTTTGAGCGTCGATTAATGTATTTCAGTTATCGAGACTTCATTCTCCTCCACGCTTTTCATGTATTTTTTCCAAACAGAGCCACATTTGACTACAGAAACACGAAGTAAATTTCGCCGATCGGACTACTGTAAAAATAGGAAATTATAAAGGTCGCCTTCGGCGTCAAAATTTTAAAAAAATGGAATTCAAGGCTTAAAAATTCCCTCAACTGTGGGTCTAAATGATCTTGTTTTTGAGTGAAATAGAAGAGTCTGATGATTGACGGCAACATATTAGCAGAACTCTTTCAGTTTCTCTGTCCTCACCGTGTATATTTAAAAATAATTAAATACTTTCATGGCGATTATTTCAATGTTGATGGTTCACACCTCAGCAGCGCTTGATGTTGTATTGTAGAGAATATGGGCAGGGCATCAAGGTCTTTGTACATTTTTTCCTACTTCGTCCTTAATTTGTATAGGCAAAACTTTGCAATTGTGTTGTTATTCGGCCAATTAAAGTACAACAGTTGCTGTTGGATTCCGTTAGTTCCAGTAAAGTATTGAACAGCTAACGAAAACATCTTTTGAGCATTGTGATAAGGTGCTTCGGTGCCTATGCCGTACAACTTAACTTCTTCCAATTGTTTTATACATTCGGACGCGGAGTACTTTCAACAGTCGCTGCAGCTTTGGTTCGCGCTGTAGACTGCTTTGCGGCGACTTGGAGATACATTGCGACATTCAGTTTTACGGTACAGTGGAGACTGAAGTATTGGATGCTGCTTGACTACTTTGTAAGCTTCTGTTAGTTCTGTAGCAGCAACGAACAATGCTTCCGGGTTATCTCCCTTATTCATCAAAGTAAAAGTGGGATTTGATGTCGACGCTACCGCGAATCTGTTTGTTTGATTCTTCGTAGAATATCTACTTGTAAGATTCTTCGTAGAAATGTGGAGCCTCGTATCTGCCTTATCTCTGAGTTACTGAGATGAAACGTACACAAATGTCACACAATGCTTCCTGATCCGTAATGACACACTATGCTTCCTGATCCGTACGCCCTTTCTCCACAAAATACCATTCTTTTATATATGTTCCGAAAAGTGAAACAGTTTTTTTTTCGTCCTTCGTCATTTTCGTAGGCTGTAATAAGTTTATTAGACAGTAAACGGTCGACAATAATACTTTAGTTATCGAAATACACATCATTACACACTTTATGCCCTACATATACGCGCAGTAAACACATAATACATTACTTACACTTGTTGTTCGTATTAAGTTTAGAAAGAATGGTCATAACATACCGCTGTTCAAGAGGGAACTACCCGATGGCGCTGCTTAAATTGTTCCAGCCGCGTACCAGGAGTCTGGAATGTTCTTGAATGATGGCGCTGTATCTAGAACGTGCTTGAAACGTTGATGCAGGATACGCATCACGGACGTCATCTGTGAGACGACTTCGTCAACATAAACTTGCTGACGTAAATAAAAGTAACTGTTGCTGCATTTACATGTTACGCTAACAGATGGGGGTTACTTCAGTACTTCAGCCAAGTTTGTAAATTTATCTTTCAAAATTGGTCTAAAATTGGGTCCTACATGCAGCGCCTCTTTCGGGAAATGAGTTAATTATTACGGCTAGTAGCTTTGAAATTTCTTTTGTCTCGCTAAGAGCGAGTATTCGATAGCGAATAGAGGTATGTACCGTCTATGCAACTAAATGAAAGCAGTTGAAACGGTAGAGGCGTTTTCTGGAACTGAATGTTTCGTTTTCAGTTGCCGTACATATAGTGGATGGATGTCGTGACGAATGTGCTTAACGTTGGTAGCTATTTAGGCCACAGGATATTGTGCTTTTTCACATAGGTCTATGTTTCTAATCCGATGCCGTTACAGAGCAGATAGTGTAACTCGCAGTAGAGTTAGTTGTCCAATCCAGTTAGAAATAAACTGAATTAACGTTTGTTTCCATACGCGTTTCGCTTCAGTTATTTGGGAAGCATCATCAGTGACCTGAAATACATGTTTCTTTTTATAAATACAATAACCTTATGATGTGATAGACACAATGTGCCGATATATTACATTTGTCGTGTTTTTCTCATGCTTTCTAGGTTAGAAGTAGAAACTTGTGCTACAACCTAAAAAGCAAAAGAATAACACGACGAAATGTAACATATCGGCACATTGTGTCTATCACATAATACGTTTATTGTATGTATAAAAAGAAACGTGTATTTCAGTCCACGGATGGTGTTTCCCAAATAAAAGAAGCGAAGCGCGTATGGCAACAAACAAACTGCCTTCATTTAGTTGCATAGTTGGTACATACCTCTACCAATTTATAACAATTAAGTGAAAGACGGGAAACAGATACAAATGATGAAAATGACATATGGGTGCAATTGTGCGCTGTAGCGTAGTCCACTTTTTTCTCAACAGTGACAGATCTTGGCACGCGTTTTCCAGCAGATGGCAGTGCAGCTATGAAGTAAGATTGTCTTTTGAGCAACGCAGTGCCGTATTGAAGTTTGAAACGTCTTGAGTCCTTTGGTAATTGTAGACAAATTTCTAATGACATTATCAGACCCGTTGGCTTGGCTGATGTCTACTCAATCTCTATTCCATCCGTTTGAAAACAACAGTATCGACGGAAGTTAATTCAAAACATCAAATAACAACCGTCACCTCTCACAGCCAGTGCAGAACTCAGCCACCAACATGTACAACAATTTATGGTATCAGGGATAAATTTGAAGGCGCCAGTGCTGTGCAGGATGTGCATAAGGAAAGGTCTGGCCGACCAACAACATTTTACTAGGTCAGTTACAAAATTTGGGAAAGAGGGTGCACGTGAAATCGGGGTAAGCCCATCACGCGTACGATGAATACTGAAGGTTGCAAAGTGGAAAGTGTACATTCCAAGATCTCTGCACGCTATGAACAAGGACGGCATGGGTAGAAGGATGGAGTACTGCGAGTGATTTGATGGTATGGTTTGCGAGGATGAGCGGTTTGCAGGGATGGTTATCTGGTTTGACAATTCAAACGAACTGCACTGTTTACTCCCATAACTGCATATACTGGGCTCCTGAAAATATTCACGTTCACGTGGACTTAGATGTTAAGGTACCGGGAGTTAACGTACGATGTGGTCTGTCATTGGCCCATTCTTCTTTGAAGGTACCGTAACTGGTGAGATGTATCTTCATATGCTGCAAACAACTTTTCCTGACATCCGAGAGGTTTTTGGAAAGGAAAGATTTTAGCCACAACAAGATGGCGCTGCGTCTCACTACCACAGAGATATCAGAGCCTACTTGGATGAAAATCTTATGGACGATGGATGGATCGAAAAGAACCCATTGAGTACCCACCACGGACTTCTATGGGGACCTTGATAAATGAACTTTATCGACAGAGGTTGGCTACACTGACCGAGCCACGAGAAACCATTGGAGCCGTCGTGTACAGCAACACTCATAGTCATAATTTGGGCAACAGTTCAGTGTAGCATTGACGTTGTTCGGAGGCTAATAGAGGTCACATTGAACTGGAAACTTCACCCCCACGGCCCCGTGCAAGACTTGCAACGGTATGTCATTTTGTTTCATGAATATTAACTATCAAAGAGCGTTTGCATTTTTCGGGAGCCCTCTGTATATAACAAAGGCGACAATATTTATTGTGATTCGATACTGTTGTTTTCAAATGGATGGAATAGAGATTGAGTAGACATCAGCCAAGCCAACGGGTCTGATAATGTCATTAGAAATTTGTCTACAATTACCAAAGGACTCAGCCGTTAACTGTGAAGATAGTTTTCAGGAGTTCTGTAAATCTCACTTCACATAGACCATTAATACAGGCGGTAATTTCCAAGAACGCTTGCAAGCTATATATGTCGAATGCGCATATCGCAGAGCAATATATTGAACGTGTCCGCCTTCTTAGCTGGGTGGTAACGTGCTCGCCTCCCATGCAAGCGGGACCGGGTTCGATTCCCGGCCGGGTTGCAGATTTTCTCCGCTCGGGGACTGGGTGATGTCCTAATCATCATTTCATCCTCATCGCTGGCGCGCAAGTCGGCCAATGTGGCGTCGAATGTAATAAGACTTGCACTTGGCGGCCGAACTTGCCCGACTAGGGGCCTTCCGGCCCACGATGCCAAACGCTCATTTCATTTCATTTTTATATCGATCGTGTTTACAGCAGTCGAAAGTGCTACGGCAAAAGACGAATGATGCGAATTTCGGTTATAGCTTTGGCAATGACAAAAAAAGTACACGAAAAACGGCCAATGGAGACAATAATGTAATCTCACCTTAACACGTTGTCGGCATTTTCGCCCTGGACAATTCCGGAAGACGTATATGCTGCCGGTAGAAGTCTCTGTTTTCCATAGCCGGTGCACACTGTAGCAGTACCTCTCAAGAAAACTGGCAGTGTCGCAGAGAAGTTTTATACTACGTAAGCGTAAATTGTTGCACTAGATGTACTGAAAAATGTGCAGTTCATCTCGGTCTCCCGGTCGTCTTCCTCGTTTGATAGATGATTTCGGGGATTTCCATAATAGCTCGATATTCTGTGGGTGCACAGACGGATCATGAGATTACACGAATTCGACAGAATGGTTTACAGTTTCGTGGTGAAATTCCTTATCCTTCAAATTGTTGTACGATTTCCATCTATTTGTGTTGACTTCCACGCGGGCAAGATAACGTTCTTAAGAGGTACTAAAGTTTTTTAGTTCTGGAAAACGCTTTCACATTATAACATTTGCTTGAGTCTCTCCATGCCTGCGAATACGCAAATCTGTTCAGTTTCTTTGTTGAGAAGTCTCTACGTAGCTCACTTAGAGATCAGCAGTCACTGCAGTTGAGTTGACAGACTTTTGTTAATAGCGGCCGCTGGGACCAGAAGTGTTATTTGTGTTTCTCTATTCTGAAGAAGACTGATTATTTTATATGTCGCCGTTTGCTTGCGACACATCTCTTTAATAGCAGTTATGGATCATCATGTATAAAGGACTACAAGAATTCTCAGATCAGAGTTAAATATTTATACCTGTATTCTTGTAATAAAACTTATTAATATGAGTTGTTTGATTGTTTGTGTAGCGAAACGAGTATCCAAGATTCCTAGACACAACATAGACTTAAAAAAAAGTTCTGTCAATACATACATTGCGAAGTAGAGGTCACATTTCAAATTTCCCCTTTATAGGTGAAATCAAGCACTCATTTCACAAATTGAGCAACTTTTATAAGCATTATACATTTCGTGCAGTACACGTAAATTTTCAATGCTTATCGTTTTAACAATCGGGCAAGTGGTAGCGTATCGCTGCACATAGAATATAAAAGCGAACGAATAAAATTTCCTTCAATTAATTCCGCTATTTTGCTGCAGTATGCGTCATTCAGTTTACTTCTTCCACAGGCCTGGAAGCCAATATATAATCCTGATCATTTTATGTTCCACAGCTCCATTTTAATGTTAATAAACACTGCCACATCTGTATTTTAAGGTACGTTTATTGCACAACAACACACCAGACGAGGATGAAAATTTTCCAACGGACTCCACAACTAATTCTCACAGAGTTGTGCCGATGTCAAGACTCAGGAAGTCCACTCGGCTTGCGTAACGTTAAAAAGCAAATATTAGTAAACGTACGAGCACACGCTGGCACGTAGCACAACCAAAGCCGGCCAGCAATAAACGCAGGGAACACATGTTGTGCCGCAACATATTCACAGCATGTCATGTGCCGCGTCATGTTCACAGCAAGTTACGTTCCCTGCACTTACTGCTGGTTCCGCTTGGGCCAGACAGTGTGTCTGTTTTTGCTCGTATGTTCCAGAATTTGCGTTTAATGTCACGTAATACGATAGCACTTATTTGAGTAATGATATCGGCTCTGTGAGAATTAGCGACGAAAATTGTAGGCAGATTTTCAGTCCTCCGGATGACGATCGTTGGAGCGAAACCCGTTGCGGTGTAACAAACTTAACCTGAAATACAGCTGTAGTTGTTTTTATAAAAATTAACAAAATATGTTTTGCAGGAAGTAATTAATTTTCAGACTCTTCCAGTTTATGCTGTTATTGGAAGAGACATATTATTTATCAACCATGACCTATGTTATACAAAATAAGCCATCCCGCTAAAGTTTGCTAAATGCAGTACAAATATTTTCGCTAAAGATGGACTAACGAAGGAACTATTGTAGTGGACCAGATAACATTATCAGTCAGTTTTGCAATCGGGTAAAGAGTAATTGACAAGTGCATTTCTGATACTTGGATAATTTAGCTTCTATAACAGGAGCCAAGTGGTTCACTAGATTCCTTACATTTGAAGCAAGGACAACAGAAAAGTAAACACCGAGACGTGATTTTCGACTATGGTAATACTTCAGCCGCTTCCTTTTTGAATGTTCGTGATACGTGGCAAAGTTATGTTCACCTGATAAAATTTTCTGCATTGATTCTGAAAACAAATTAACATATTGCTACCTACAAGTGTTTAGTCCACAATTTGTCACAGAAATTCTGCTATCCGTATCGTAGCAGAAACTCATATTCAACAACACTAGTCAAGGCGTTTCTTCTTGATTTTTGTAGAAAGTAAACGAAACCTCAGCTAATTTTTTGAGGTGGTATTACATTTTACGTCACATCGATTGAAACTTCTGCATGTAATTTTAATTAATTTTTAATTATTTTAGTTGAATTGCTGAAAGTACTAACAAAACGCATTTTATACTTTTATATTCCGATGTAGAAGACGATTCCTATGCATTTGTCTGACTTCATAGTTTCCTCTGTCTTTTCTTGTGGGCCAAAACATTCAGGGAGAAATATGTTTGCTGCATAGTTTTATGTTGGCCTTTAGGCTTAAAATTATTTCTTTTGGATGCAAAGACCCAGACGTTCGGTCTTCATTAGCACAAAAACTGTCAGCAGTGCTCAACATGTTAAATCCAGCCTAGTTGTCAAATATGGGATGTCTAGGAAACCTGCTTTCTCGGATCGATAGACAACATTCAAACAAATCGTATTAATCTGTTTTCAAACAAAATGAAAAGATATGATACTTAACTTTGAGAATTACACAGACGTGGCGCAAGCAAAGGGTGACATACAAAATTAACAACCTTCTTCAGTATATACAATCTGAGTCGTTGCTATAAAAGTGCCTAACCGTGAAGCTGCATCGCGACCATCTTTTTTTAAATTTTATTTGGTGGCAGTTTACTATTACAAAGCGTCACCGGTTCAGATCCGGTCCAACTGTCTCGGTGGGCAACTGAGAGGAGACTGAAAACAACAGCTGAATAACAGCCAAGCATAGCACGTTGAAAGTGTGGCGGTGGAACTTCGTGGAAGTTCTGTGCCACCCTCCGACGGTGGAAGTACAGAGGAGGGATGCAGTAATGCGTCAGCTCTATGGTGAAGGAAAAAAGTGGCGGACTAGAACAGGCCACTGTTAGTGACTGTACTAAACGGACGGAAAAACGTAGTCGTCTTGGGTCGCGACCAATGGGGCGCGGTGCTTACGTCCTCTTAACACGGGGGCCGCTGCTGTCGCAGTGTCATCCTGGAGAGGGGTCGGTCAGCGTGCGATTAGCTGACGTCTTCTCACAGCCTTCTCTATCGTTCCGGACTGGCGTGCGAGCGCTAGACTATACGCCTTAACAGACAGAATATACGTAACAATGAAGTACAACTTCAAATTTCTGCGCGTATATTTACGAGAAATATGTGATGTCCCGTATCGCTACGTACACACAAATAAATTCAAATAGAGATCCACGTGAATCTGCCCAGTAGTGATATCTCCTTGGATTCAACATGTAATTCTTTGGCTTAACCTCGAAAAATGTGTTCCCAATCTTTTTGGAATTTATAACAACCTTAAGTGTGGGACCAAATATTACTTCCTTTAAAATATCTTCCGGTGCAACCAGAGCGCTCTATTTCACCATTGTATTAAGAAATCCTACAGAATATACTGCAATAAAGGAAAATTTTGTTTATTCCGTATGACACATTTAGACATTATCCACCCATCAACTGATCGAGACGTTGGTTTAAAAATAATGGCATCCTAAGCGGTCTACATCACATTACTCTGAAGGCAGCTACAGATATAACTGCATGCTTGACAAGCATGCATGCACAACAGTGCTTGAACACGCATTTGTGAGTGTGTGTAGGATAGATTTATTCAAATATCTTGAAGCTTGTTAGAATTTCTATTTTGTATGCACATGTAAGCTTTCTAATGTGTGCAAGCTTGAGAAGATATGTTTGATTTAATTTTTATGTCGCCATGTTTAATTTCATTAGAAAAGTTGCATTGTAAGGTGGGATAAGTCAAATAATACAAAATCATATGGAGAAAAAGGGAAGAAAAATTACAATACAGTTAGAGTTTCCGTAATGTGTCTGCAGCGAATAGTTGATATAGGTATATTTTCATATCTTTAACCACGTTTCACTTTACGTCTCACGTTTCCTCTTTAGTTTTTTTCGTAATACGAGCAAAAAGGTTGGCAAACCCATTGCCATCTGAGCACTATATTTTCTTCTGTACAAAGCATGTTTGATCCGTGTGGAGATGCGAGGAATTTGAACATGCTTGCGCAGAGACCTTCCCATGCGTGCTTGTCAAGCGTGAGCGTACGTGTTTTGGCCACCTTGACTCGTAGCTTCGGGTTCATATTTTGTGCCGCATACATGTTGTTAAGGAGTATTTTTGCAAACTTTTGAAATAAGAATTTTCTTTGTTTTCGTATAGTCATTTCGGTAGCATCGTAAATATTTACAAGGGGCGCGATTCTGTATTCGTCTCCTCCCTTTAAATATCCAGACAGCTTAAACCACTGACAAATGCTACCCGTATTTTCGACCACAGTGTACTCCATAATAATGTCAAGTAATAAATAGTGTTGTTATTTATATTTTAGTATCATAGTCATGTACAGCGTGTTCCAAACCTTTTGGGACAAATTGGAATAGGTGATAGTGCGTCCACAATCGATTTCATTGACATAATAAACCAATGGTCGTAAACACACATTTATTGACGGCGCATACAGTTCCGCTGCACTCTTGCAGAAGTCCCGGTTGTAGGCTACACTCGATGAGCAGCGGGTAATAAACAGCTTACACCCGTTACCACTAAATAGACATGACGTACACAACCTTGCACGTAGCACGTGTGTCGTGTGGCAAACGCCAGCATTGCACCGATACATTAACCTGTGAAGCACGCGCACAGCTATCCCTGGTGTCGATGTTAATGTGCACGAGCACAACAACAACACGCATAACACTACACTGATGACCAAGTTGTTGAGCGTCCTATATACACCAACAACAACAACAACAATCATCGTTTGATTGGAGTGGTAGGTTCTGTCCTATAGCCAGTGCGATTCCCATTCTCACGCCTCTGGACTTATTCCACTGGGGTTACATCAAGATGTTGGTGTATGATATCCCCGTAGAAACGGTTGAAATCTGCTTGCTGTACTGTGTTCATTATATGAATAAACCTGACGTAAACAATACACCATGTATTTTTCTGCGTTTGCTTGAATCTCATTGGATTTCGATTCACGTGGAGCGGAAGCCAAGCTATGTCCAGTACAGTCACGTACTATCGTAAGTATACATTTTATGCTTTGTTACACGCACATAGACTGAGCGATAGTGCAGGACAACAAGTACGGACCAATCAGATGGTCCAACTAACCTGCAATGATGTGAGCAGTTGCAGTTCAGACGTAAAAAGTGACGAACAGAGAAACAATACACCTTCGAATGTCATTTCATTTTCAAAGATAATGAAGTAATATTCGGCAAAACTCCAGTACTACCGCTCGCTTCTTAGACTACCAGATGAAAAGTATGAAATGCTCTCGTTCTCACCCAACATAGTACTATAATTACAAACAAGAGTAATGAAAACTCCTAACACAGGGCAATTTTCCTGAGCGAACTATATGTGTTGCAAAAGCATACTGCAGAGATTTCACTTTGTTGTTGAATACTGAAGCCACAGAAGATGTTAATTACAGTCAGTCGTCTGGTTTTAGATTAGCTCCCTTCCTTATTTGAATCCGAGAAATACATTTCAGTTCTGGAACTATTGTCTGCTACGTTAATATCGAGTTTATTAATAATAGAATCCACGAAGCCAACCAGGCTTGGCATTTTCTCCGCTTCTTTTATCACGTGCCGTTCTATATCTTGCCAGCGTTCGACATTTACTTGTGAAAAAGCTGCATGCATTAGTTCCAGTATGTCTGACAGCTTAACAGTCTTGTTGTTATTTCTCTCGCGACATATCCGTTGACCTGATTCCAGATCAGTTCTAATGGGTTCATATAGTAATGGCACAGTGGCAGAATTAAAAATGTAGCATTTGTATGGTGTGCTCGATGATGTGAAAATAATTCTTTTTCATGTTCTACGACACTTGTCTACATCAGTGGTACAAAACAATGGACATAGTCCAAATGAAGAGTATTTGGTTTCTCATTTTTGTCCTTAAAATTGTTTTGTTTTCTTAATTTAAGCAACGTTTATTAACAATCTTTCGTAAAATATCGATAATTAAGAATTGATATTTCAAATGAAAACAGGAATTTCGCGGGCAACATGTAACTAGAAACAATAAGACGTGCGTTATTGATAATAACTGGTGGTGAATTTTACAAATAAGAAATGCAGGTATTTAAAATTGAACAACAAAAGGATGACCAAAGCGATCTATGAAATGTATCAGATTATCAATCGACTACGCCACCGATTCCGCTAGCCATCCGAGGTGTATTTGTGTTTCATCTGTATCACTTACAGACCCTTGGAAAACTTCAAAGCTGATTTTTTTTCTGTAAATGTGTGAAAAACATCTGTCGACATTTTTCAACCGTGTTTCACTACGAAGCAGGAAGCAGCCTCCGCTATTTTCATACTGCATATTAACAGCGCGGTAGTCAGGGCACATCTGTATGGAGCCTATGCCTGTACACGCTTTTTGAAATAAAGACTGCATGGCTGAAGCGTGATTAAGACAAACGTTGATGGCTGTTGACATAGTAGACTATCTTAAAGTTTCATTTACCGTAACTCAGCAATAAGGCGATAGAAAAGTAGTCCCTACTTCTAGAGCCGCAACAACATCAATGTACGTGTGCTACGGCTTCTGACCAATCATTGCGTTTGTGTTTGTTTACATCAGGTTTATTCTAACGTTGTACACAGTATAGGGTCTAAGCTGGATGTCTCCTAGTAAAACAGACACCAAGGATCGTTGAAAGAGTGCAGAAGAACTTCATACGTCATTGCCAAGCTTGTATTGAGAGCGGCGACCGTCACTTTTAACAATTGCTGTAAGCTACGTTGTTTATATGCGTTGTGCGCTGTGTTTTGTCCATAGCAAAATAAGTATGTATTTCCGACGATCGGTTCCCTATCTCAGTAAAATCAGTTGTGTACCTACTACCATATCAACTGTTTCAGTTTGACCCAAAAGGTCTGAGACACACTGACACAACATTCGCATGTCGTTTGAAACCGCTAATGCATATTTTCTTAATTTTTTGCTATTTAGCTGACAATCTATCGAGTATCTATCAATTGTTGATGTTCCACAAGATAGAGGAGTATCACATACTAGGTTTTGACAAGTGATGTCACTTCTTGGTGGTCATAAAGAATTGCATTTTTGTAGAGCTATTTATGTCATTTTCGTTGGTTTTCAATATTTTTGTGTGAGAAATATAGTACTGACACTTTGTTTCGGAAGAAATTGTCATCTGTAATAGATTTGTTCGTTTACTTTCCGATAAAGAGGTAAAGTTTTTTTTTAAATAATAATAACCGTTCCGATTTAATGATACGTGCGCTCGCGCGTGCTCATATATATCGCAATCTCCGCTTGTGATTTACAGTTGAAGAGTATATATTATTAGCTTCGATTCCTTTACGACTAATTGCGTTTTCTTGTGTATCATGATCCCCGTTATAGCTGTTACTCTATTCGTTTTTTTACCGATTTATAAAGGTCTTCTTGCATGATAACCGTTTCAATTTATTACTGATAAATGCATATATGAGTAGGTAGCCAGAAGCAAACCGAATTTTTTTAAAGCTGTATATTTTCAAGTTGTTTACAAAACAACCCTATCCTCTTCAAAATATTCTCCATTACAACTAATACATCAGCTGAAAGCTGCCCCGTCGTTTTTTTTTAAAAAAAATTTTATAGTGTTGTCAAATCGGTATCGTTTCATGACTTTTTATGCTCTGAGCCAGGTCAGGCGTGGGGCAGTGGAACCGTACCATTTTTAACCATAAACTGTCTTCACAGAGATGGCTGTGTGTTTAGGTGCGTTGTCGTGGTGGAAGAACCAGTGTCCTGCCTGCCACAAATTCACTTATCCGAGTTCCAAGATAACCGGATAATCTTTGACAATTGATTCATTATCATTTAAACTTGCCTTTATAAAAAACGAAATAAGAACAAAAAAGCGCTGTCTAAAACAGTTACGCAAATGAACAGAGCAACATAGGCTACACTGAACTGCAATGAGTTGTGCGATATACGCCTAGTTTCAGAAGCTCCGCCCTCGACAATGTTATTCCATTTTTTTTACCTTGTAATTCGAACTCTTTATTTCCGCGTGAGCTATACAGGCCAATTGTATTTTTAGATGCTGATTTCGATTTTTTTATTGTACATATTTTATATTCACATCGTGCGTTTCATTGAGATCTTCTTTACAGCTGTAGCGATTTCTTACGACACTCGATTTCTTTTGTTTCCGGCGTAACCTCATTGTGGTTTTTTACGAGGGTAGTCGTCTTTCGCTTTCTGACTTCCGTAGTTCCAAATATTCAAATGTGTTTGAATTCCTAAGGGACCAAACTGGTAAGGTCATCGGTCCCTAGACCTACACATTACTGAAATTAACTTACGCTAAGGACAACACACACATCACACAAACACACACACACACACACACACACACACACACACACACACACACACACACACACACGCCAGGGAGGCCTGGAACCTCCGTCGGGACTGGCAGTGCAATTCGTGACATGGCGCCTCTAACCGAGCGGCTCCGTAGTTTCCTATCTGTCTCTACTTCTTCATGGATATTCCTTGAATTCATCGCATCTTTAACACCTTGTATGCATTTTCTGGAGGTTTCGACGTTTTCTGCTCTCCGTTGTTGTCCATTCATAGATTATTTTTGGCCGTCGGTCATCATCCATTCGTTGGAGGTGGTCTTGCTACCTTTATCCTTTTTGGTAAGCTCCAGTTTCTAGCTCCATGTATCGTGATACTCTATACAATCTGACGTCTACAGTGATACCTTCTTCTTCTTTGTAATTTTGTCACTCCATAGCAAGGAGTTAAGTGGACCAATTACTCTTTTTACTTATGCAATTTTGTGATGTCTTGAACGCTTCTTAAACTCTGTTGTAAGAATAACTCCTGAGTATGTAAATATACACACAAATTTTAGCATTATTCGTGCAGTTTCCAGGACATGTAACTGGCGTCATTTTTATCTCCTCCTATGCGAAAAGTAAAGTATACAATATTCTTTTCCTATAGGAATTCCCATTCCACGTCATTTCGTCTTCCAGGTTTGCAAAATTTCTTCTATGTATACTTAAAATAAAAGCGGTGCTAATGACCAACCTCCTTCAACCATATTGTTGAAATGCTTATGTAAGTTGTGTCTGGACATAACTACCGTGCCAAGATATTGCTTTGCTACATTGAAGTTAGTGGGACTGTATCATATGCGTGCTGCAACCCCCTTCTTACCTCTTTTAATGAGGTGTTCAGGAGTGAATGTGCCATCTATCCATAAGCGTTCTCCTCTGAACCCATTTTGCTTGTCCTACCCTGTTATTTATGCTTCCGTTTCATGTTTTATCACTTACCTCACAAAGAACGCTGACTCCTCTAATTTGCACAACTGCATCGGCGTCATTTTGCAAATATGGATGAAATAATTGCTTTCTTTCTTTCATTTCGCTGTTTCCCGCCATTTAAACATGTATTAAATATTTCTATAAACTGTTGTGGGGACTGGTTTCATGAGTTCTACAGGTAAGTGTCCTAGGCATGTAGCTTTCCCGTTATTAATTTCTTGTAGAGCTGTACTTAACATTTGCTGAGTCACTAGTTGTTGGTCGGTTTGTGTTAACAAGATGGTTTTAGAAATTAGCTGTGAATTTTGCCCTTTTTTCCGTTAGGAGATTTTGTAATATGTCTCCCACTTCCCCTTCGGCAGAAGACTCATTCCTACAATGTCCTTCTACTGCGTTTTGGATTCCTTTGATTACCTTTCGTGTCGCCTGCTTCTAGGTTTGCCTTGTGACAAGTCTCTTCTCAGTAAGCCTAGATGCCCTTAGCCTTCTTCTTACTGTACTTTCTCCTTTTGTCATTATAATTTAACCTTTATTGATTCTTTTGTGTAGACAACCATTTCTCAAAATCAGCTTTCTTCTCATCTACAATTTTTCTCTACCTTCCTTCGCCATAGTGTATTTTTCTCCAACACGCGTTATTATGCTTGATATTGTTCAGTGGAGTTCCTTTTTCGTCACCTGACCTGATACGATGTAAGATAAGACTTGTTCACAGGGAAAATAAGTTTTTGCTATGACCAAGAAATGATCTAGGTCATATTCTGGGTCACACATGTCTCTGACGTCTTAAATTTTCACTTTAGTATTCTGTCCGACAATAATACGGTCAGTGACCGATTTCAGGTTACGTCTGGATTGCATCCATGTATATTAGTGGATATCTTTGTGTTAAAACCATCCATTAGCAATTTATAGCTCCTGTTGTTCACATAAATGAATTAGCATTTCGCCATTATTATTCACAGAAGCGGCCTACTACTGGGTCATGTAATTTGGTACACGTTTACGGTTACCAATTAGAAACACCTCCTACCGATTTACATCTTTTCCAAAGACGTCATCAGAGCAGAAAGGAAATTGCCATTCTCAGTATTTACGGCTTCGTCCGTTGCGGTGTATGCTGTTCTGACAACCAAAGAATTATTTCTCACATCGATATCCATTTGTAGAAGTCTGTGATTGATTTCGTCACAGGATTGAATACACTTTTTGCAAGTATTATGGTGCCAAACCTCAATATGTAAAGAGAGAATCCTTATAGGCTCACATTATTGTTCCTCGGACTGTCAGTCCAACTCTCTGTCTGTGCGACTGTTAAAAAACCCTTTTTCTCGGGAATGGGTAGACGTATCAATGTGGAATTTATGTCATATGTAATCTACGATCCCTTGGTGGCGTAAAAAAGTTGAAGCTTCCAAGTCAAAGGCTAGACCATTTATGCCGTTGATAGTAGCATACTCACTTATCAAAATCAAGCAACATTTCATTCCTAAAGGTACTCTAGGTACTCTTGACAAAGCATCAACTACTTTGTTATCATCTCCTCTTATACAAGTATATCATATCTCTGTATCATACTCCTGTTAGAAGTTCTCGGTGATCTGAATATACCACTAGTTTGTTTCAATTGAATAAATACTTAAATTTCTTCACGGCCCACGCAACCGCAAGTGCTTCTTTCGCAAGAGTTTAACATCCTACTAGCAAAAGTAAGCTTTACAAACTATAGTTCATCTTAAGCGCCGGCCGGAGTGGCCGAGCGGTTCTAGGCGCTACAGTCTGGAACCGCGCGACCGCTCCGGTCGCAGGTTCGAATCCTGTCTCGGGCATGGATGTGTGTGATGTCCTTAGGTTAGTTAGGTTTAACTAGTTCTAAGTTCTAGGGGACTGATGACCTCAGAAATTAAGTCCCATAGTGCTCAGAGCCATGTGAACCATTTTTTTTTTTTTCATCTTTAGCCTCCTGTATCTGAAACACTTCACAACCATTTCCGTAACCAGATGCATCTACTGATAAGCGTAATTCCATACTCAGGTCAGGAAGTCCCAGAATATGTGCATTACATAATTCTGTTTTCATATTTTCCCACTCTTGTTGACATATCTCATTCCGTGCTCAAGATGTATTCAATTTCAGGAGAGCATTCAAATGGTTACAATTTATTACCTGACTCGAGACATGCCGATGATAAATTCCCTAAAGGCCCAGGAATGACTAATTCTTTTTTATTTCGTGAAGGTCGACATTTACGAATCGCCTAGAGTTTCCTTGGGTCTGGTCTGTTACCCTCTCTGCTTATTAAACGTCCCAGAAATTTAATTTCACTACAGCCAAAATGAGAGTTTGGAACTTTACCTTTCTGTGCCGATCAATGCAACAATTTGTTAATTAATTCAATGTGATCCTCCGACGATTGAAATAACATCAGCACGTCGACTACATACACAAACACACATTCTCGTAAATTGTCCACCAAAGCCATATCAAGAGCTTGTATGAACTTAGCTACTGACAAATTTAGCCCAAAATGGAGAAAGTTGGTATGACTGACCATGAAACAAAAAGACTTGTGCTTTCTTGACTCTTCTGGAAGGGAGACATGTCAGTAACTGGCGGTCAGACTTACTGAGCTTAAATACTTCGCATTATTAAATTTCTTTCTGTACATCAGCACAGATACTTAGAGGAACCCTGGGTGTCATCAAAAGCCGCCCATTTACATAATAATACTGTTTTCAATTGCTATTTCTCTGTGACAAAGTTCACCCATTAGATTCCAAATATTTTTCAACAATTTTCTTCCAAGGAGCTTAGAAAGTGTTAGACGGTGCTTTTGAGAACACTTCCTTACTCATTGTCTTGTTCCTTCCTATTTAAACATGCTTTTCAACTCCTTAACATTATCGCCAGATTCGTAACTCCCCCTGCTTTCGTTCAGCGTAATCCACCATTGGTGATTCCTAACAGCAATTCGCATTTTTTTCATTTGGTACATATAATAACATCTAACATCACAATACTCAATTTGCACCTAATAGAATTGATAGATTAAATCTCACTATACTAACAAGGAATGGTGCAAATGGTACACCAAAAATAGGAAATGTCACCATCACTTCCTAATTGACGTATTCACTGTTCCTCCCTGAAATATCTTTCACTTACACATTTGTAACTGGAAACGAAGGGCCCTTCCACTTACGTTTTACTTCTATCCCATATCTCCTTTGATGATAAACCGACCTTTTCAAGCAACAACTCATCACTGAAATTTTCTTGATCTCTGCACCTAAGGAAAGCACTCTGATATTCATGAAAATTATGGTAAAAACAACTGGGCATGGGAATGAATTAATTTGGCTCTGTTATCTCTTAATAACTACTCCAGCAATTCTGATTATTTGCATCAATATGATTATGTTCCCTACAATCCTGAAACTGTTATTATCCTTACTATTCATTTCTTCTTTCAGGGTGCTGTCGTTACGTGGACCATTAGTTGGCATATATCGCTTTTGTTCCTCCCAGACCACCTATTTCTCTCAACACAGTCTCTATTCTGTGGTTCCCCCTTTTAAAAAATCATTACCATAATTACGATTGTGATTATTACCATAATTATTCTGGCCACTATTTCTACTATTATCATTATTTGATAACGACCCCGAAATCTTCCATTCCGATGATTTTACCTGTCTAGATTAACCTTTACATCAACCCAGTTCGCTACTCTTGTTTCAGAGTTTTCTTATACCTTTTCCTAATAATCCAGTTTGTCTAATAACTCTTTAGTTTGAACCTGAACCCACTTCCCGCCGGCTAAACGTTCACTCACTTTACCAGGCAGCCCCGATATTAAAATCTCTATCAAATGTTGTTCATTTAGTAAAGCGCCTGATTCTAATGATACTCAGCAAAACTGCAATATCCACCCCAGCTGCTATTATACCGCTCTGGTGCAAACAATTCTAGACGTAATTTACGCTGTGCACTGTCCGACCCAATATTTAACTTTAAAGGCGCACGTTAAATTCACTGTGTTGAATCGGTGCACATTAAACACTGGACCTTGAATCGTTTCATTGTTATTACCAGTATCGAATGCACTTCTAAGTTTCTTTAATATCAGAGGTTTAGATGGTTCTATAGGGCTGCCTCTTCTTACGCTCACATGGTTAACAAGGTGTTCCTTCTGTGACACGTGCTTCTGACAAGTGGGATAATAAAGTTTTAATTTTGTTTGTTACCCATGTCTCAATCTTACGTACCCTGTAAGCCACTGAATTATTCAAAGTTTCTAATCCAGTTTTAACTTCCTTATTAATTTGTGACTGTGTGCCAGTTGATCAGATACCTCCTGATACAATAGTTCCATCTACTTTTTCTGGTCATCTTTGACATTTTCTAGTTCGTCAGGAAGAGCCGATAGAACATGGTGTTTCTGTTTAAACTCTTGACTCCTCCTCCTATAACAATACGTGATCAACACGGAATACTTTCGTCCATTGCTCAAAACATATATTCGTTCCCTTAATTAATTCTTCTGTCTTTTTCGCGTCCACCTGCCCACGCTTTATCAAGTTTTTGGCCTCACGCATCAAGTCTTGGGCCTTCTGCTCTCACGTCATTCAATCTTAAGTCTTCTCCTGCTCTCGTTTTATTAAATTCTCGAAACAGTCTTTCACTTACTCACCCATATTGGAAATTCAGATAGAAAACAGCAAATCGCCTAATCACTAATAATCAGATATCTATAATATTCACTTAAATTCCGCCCCAGACCAAACAGTTACTGCTTATACAACTTATCACCATAAATTTGTAACACTAAACACACAGATAATACAAAAATTCTATCTTATACACAAATTGTGAATGCAGGAGCCTCCTCCAGCAGGGACCATACTGCTGAAGTGTTGTCTCAGCGCCCGTGAGGTAATCTCGTAGCGATGTCTGGTCTGGAGTGTAGGCTCGCAGCGATGTCTCTGCAGTAGAATGTGCCCAGCTGCAGTTAAGAGTCGTGACCCAACGCTGGCAAGTCTCCGAACTCTTGTCAGTTGTCACAGCAAAGCATCTGCCGCGGTAAGTCCAGGAGCAACAACGTACCCTGCACAAAACTCGAGACATTCCATTTGAACACTATGCTCTTAACAAGATTTCAACAGTCTCCCTTATTATCAGAACAAAGTCACAAGTACTAAATGATTACAAGAATTTACACACAGCTGATCCACTCAGAAGTTTAGTCGTTCACTACTGACTCACTACTGACAGGATGGTCTAACAAAAAATGGCTCTGAGCACTATGCGACTTAACTTCTGAGATCATGAGTCGCCTAGAACGTAGAACTAATTAAACCTAACTAACCTAAGGACATCACACACATCCATGCCCGAGGCAGGATTCGAACCTGCGACCGTAGTGGTCGCTCGGTTCCAAACTGCAGCGCCTAGAACCGCGGGGCCACTCCGGCCGGCGATGGTCTAACAGTTGAGCAGTCCTGGTAGCCGCAGTCGCCACATAATGTAGCGTGCCCGCCTGCCTTCTCTACTGAGTGAAAATTAAAAGTTCGACTTTTGTTTAATACGACATAAAGTTGTACCGTGTTTTGCTGTTAATGACGGTAAAATCGAACAATAACTGCACCCTGCTAAACTTTAATGATACACAGCACATACCCCAGAAGAAAACCATTAATAAAGTGCGCAAGGGCACCTGATACACTTCACAAATTCCAGTATGTAGTAGAACAGTTCGTAGTTTCTGATAATGGATTTAGCTGAGTATTCTTATCTATTGTAATAAGTTTCCTTTAATTTACGTCTATGGTCACAAACTTTTGTTAACAGATTACCGGTTTCGGTCTTTAATGATCATCACAAGGTCTGTTTCATAAAACAAAGTCCTAATGTACTGCAGCCATAGTGGCATCGTCAAATGTTATGAATTACCGAAACCGGTAATCTGTTAACAAGAAGTTTGTGACCATAGATGTAAATTAAAGGAAACTTATTACACATATGGTTCACTGTTATTTCACGATGATGTCGCAGCTTGCTAAACTTATCTATTGTTTCTTTTAGTTAGAATTGCACGTTCAAAATCCGTTACGCTTATTAATATTCACACTACGTAAATCATAAATCTCTGTTGTTACTATACAAAGAATTGAAATTACTTCTCTATAAACTCTATGCTTTCTTAAAACCAATGTCTCGTAGGAAATTGGTTTCTTTTCATAATATAATAAGTAGCTTGAATACTTCGTAGAAATGCTCAGCTTCTGTGAATGAAAATTATCTCTTCGGCTTTTGTTTATTTCAGCGAAGTTAAGTTATTTTAATTTCATTGGCTTCTAGCATACAGACTTTTTAGCCTCCATATGTTGCAAGTATATTCTGATACCAGTAAAATCTCTGAATTCATTAGTACATATTACAAAAAAAACGAGATAATTCAATTCATTTCTTTATTCCGAATTAATTATTGTAAAAAATCTTGTTGTGGTATTTCTCAAGATATTCGATTTTCTTAAGCGAGTCCATTTGTCGTTATTAGGTAAGTCACGGAAATTTCTATGTAGTATGTCACTTTACGGCGAACGTACCAGAAAGATATCGCTGTCCCTTTTTTAAAACTTATAGGATAAAATAAGAAATACTGATTTGGGGTGTTTGATTTCAATAAGGTCATGTCTTTTGTCTGTAATGCATTTTTTGTCAGTTACGTTTTACACCTTCCTTAAAAGGTAGCGACCAAGTGCCAGCAAATCTGTTTAATTCCTCTAACGGAATCGAAGAGAGAACAAAACCCTCAGTGTCACCGCCACTTTACACTAACCTCAGAACATTTCATACACTTCAGGTGTTGACAAGTCTGCAAATCCCACTAATGACCTTAAAAGTTAAAAACAGTCACGCGTCACTCCATCAATCATCAGGTTACAGCACAGACACATACAGTTTCCTAATATGGTTCCAAATTTCAAAAGAAATTTAATATCACAGCTAGGGAAGACCACAATTCAACGTGTTCCACAGTCTTTCACTAAAAGTTGCCTGATTGACCCATTGCCATGGACTGCTGTAATACACAGTAACCACTTACACACATTGAGACGTCACCTTGCTCGAGTACTGACAAATTAACAACAATCATTAAATCGAAAGAAAGCTCACACTCGGTTTTCGTTGAGTGAGCCAACAGATACACTATTTTAAAGCAAACAAATAGGATCACCCGTCCGACGAAATCCACAATACCAAAATTCCGATACAACCGAAAATTAATGAGAACTGTAGATGCTAAACTTTTTGTATTAATCTACTTATTCGCATCAACGCTTGAGAGGATCTTACTATCTGTGGCATGAGCTAATAGGTCCCAACATTCCTGATTATAAATAAAAGTAACCTGTTCTCTTGGAATCAAAGAAAATTTCAATTAGGCAAATTCACGCCTAGTGTGCTAACTGCAATACGCATACCAGAGATTGAAAATACCGCTACAGTTGTAAGGTTCTTGTATTTAACACACACATAACTATACTTACCGATACTCAACTTAAAAAGTTCTTGACCCAAGTTCTCTCCCCTTAACGATTTGCAGTGTGTAATGGTCAAGAAGAACGATCTCTTAATGTTGATTACGTTAGGAACCATACTTTTAGGCAACATGTGTCGAAACTGCAATTTTACAATAATCACTTCCATGGACTGGGTGGCTGTCGGTCAGTCTTGCAGCGGCCAGATCGTAGCACCAGTATATGATCTCTGGACTCTTACATACTCTCTGCTTTAATGTGTCGATTTTTTAGAAGCAGCCGTCCTCGTACTGAGTTTCTATTAACGGATTTCAGTACAAATGTATAAACAAGTACCGGTATTCTCACACAATTTTGAATTAATTTCCTTCACAGTTTGCGATAATTTACCCCGCGCGGCTCAATTTTCTATCAGCGTAGATACAATCATACATCCCTACGATGTCTTTGCTTTACGGAGGCGGTACGAGTATTTATTTATACGTGTATGCTACTTAAGAACCTGCACAAAATGAATCGTTCTGCTTCCGCATTACGACAACGATTGCAGTGTTTAGCGCGCTTACCCCCCCCCCCCCCCTTTCTCGAACCCAACCATCCGCCCGCCCACCGACCTGCTTTATATGCCCTCCTAGTGCTGCCATCTGCCACCCGTCAGTGGTTATTGTACGTTGACGTCGAACATGGGCGGATTACTGTGACTACTGTGTAGTACGCTGCACAGTTGACAACCAACATCTGCAACCAGACTGCTGCCGAAACCACCAATCAGATGTTCTGGAATGCGTGCAATATAGTGAAATTGGCCACATGACCATTAAAACAAGTTGATGTAGATACGGGTGCCATACTGTTGAACAATACTCGGGTAAAAGACTCTTTTTGTATACAAACTGCCTGTGACAAGACGCCTGCCGTCTACTATATCTACAGCCCGTATTTTTATAGTCGTCGCACTTAATAAGTCTACACAGAGTTTTCCAATATAGTTGTATGGCGTAACTGACTCGTAATCGGTGGTGTAGCTTTGGTCTTCGTCCTATAAAATTACAAAACTAAACTCTTTAATTGACAGCGAAGTTGACTTCTTCAGACAAGTCGCAATGTGAATTATCTGTCATTATGAATGTGCACCTTATATGGGAAATTTATTTACTTGGAAATATTTACTCCTGTCACTGTGTTTGATTTTCCGAAGTAGTTTATGATGATGTTGCTCAGTAAAACAGATTATAGGATCATGTGGGGATGGTGTCTTCGTTTCTGTAGTAAATGTGTTAACCTAATACTCAGATGAATGATTCCCCTTTTATCTTTTTTCTGACCCAAAATTCCTACGTCATATCTGTATGTGAAGCTGTGTTAAAAGTGTCTCTACTAGTTGATACTGTGTTGGACGAAATTTTATCTTTATGTATTTTTAGATACAGTTTTCGCTAGTTTGTGTCGTTTCGATCACTACAGCGCACCGTACAGAACTTACTCTCGTTCATTATATTAGATTCTGGGACTCCTACATGCAAACCCTGTCAACGCTCTGATATTTGCACTCTGTGGGATTTCAGGGATCACGCTTTAGGTGCTGCGTAAATCGAGCAATAAACTACTTAGATTCCTAAGATTCTCCTGCACTTAGACGGTGTCGCCGGTTTTTAGGTGACGTGTAGGTGTTCGTAACGATGCGGTGAATCACGAAGAATGGAGGCGATCTGCGATTAGTGAGATGCAGGTAACCAATCTGATTGTGCTTCTTCTTCTGTTTCGCTTTTTCAACAAAATTGCATTGTGGGCATGCTTCTGCGGTATGCTAATATAGGACACCGTATGTGCACATTTACGAGAACGTCATTGCTCCTCAGTTCACAAGCACCAGTGTAACCTGTGTTCTAGGGTTTCTGCCTAACTGCACCTTCGGATCTCGTTACAGATTAGTAATAAATAGCGAAGTGTTTTTAACAAGCGAGACTGTAAATGTGTGTTAAGGTGTGCTTGAATGGAAAACAAGAGGGAGTGGTATAGAATCCCGGTCGAACCTTGGATTTTTCCTTCTGCGTTTTAACCCAGCCTTCACCTCTCAACGATGTGAGGGGTCGCCATAAAAACGTGTTTTCGGATTCCACGTTAAAGTGTAGGTCTCCTTCCCCAAGTTGGATAAGTGGCCTAGATTAGGGACACGCAAGTCGCCAAGTGACATCCAGTAGAAAGAATTGCATCAGGCTAGTGGAGGAACCGAAATTATTGTTACTATTATTCCTTTGCTTTTAGGGTACTACCTAACCACACATAGGAAGTCACTGTGTTGCAAGACACGACACATAATCAAAAAATTAGAAACTGATTTATAAATGTTAGTCCAATTCAGATAAGATGTACAAGAAAGGAAATGGAACAACGGGCAGAACTTTGTTAGAGATTGTAAACTCTTATCACTGTTTCTGTAATTGTCAGAAATTTGTATTTTTCTTAATTCAAGTCGCTACGAAGAAGGAAATAGAAGAAAGCGCAGAACTCTGCTGGGGATGGTAAATTCTTTTCACTTCTTCGGTAAACGTCAAAAACAATTTTTTTCGGGCCCCACTGTCTCCTTCGCGCGTACTTAAGCAGAAACGAATTAAAGATGTTCTTGCAATTGTTCGGTTCCCGAAAGGTCCCAATTTATTGCAGACCAAGTGCCCTCGGTACTGTTAATATGAGCACCTGTTTCGGGGTGTTTCAAATGGGAACTATGATTAACGAAAAAATGGATGAAACCTTCATCCTTAAAACGTTGTATTCCAAAAATTTAAGTGTCGATAGTTTCGAAAAGAAGGGCCTTCTGGAGTATACTAACAAGAATACCCTTGTTTTCTTTACGAACTACTTCGAAGAAACACTTATTGCCTTGTCTCTCGACTCGTCCAAAAAGTAATCCACCGACTGCTCGTTTGCGTGTGTGAAAGGTCAGTTTTCCGAAATTGGATTCGTCGATCTCAATAATTTTTCCAACGTCACCCATAATTCCTAACCCAATCTGGCACACATACTTACCGACTAAAGTTTCGCCAGTCAACAACTGCGTGTCTAGACAAACGTAATTCTTGTCAGCTGAAAAGGTTGGAACATTTATTCACCCACATGAATGTCATTTCCAAAATGTCTCCCGTGGATTTTGCTCAGACTAAGAGCGAAAACTCTGTCTGTTGACAAAGCCCACTTAAGTCGAAGTGAGCTTCATCCGACATCCGTGGACCTTTAATGCAATCGTCATCGTGGATCTTTGCTAACATGCGGTAAGTATATTGTCTACGCCTTAGCAGATCGTTAGATCGAAGATTCAGAACGATCTGCTGCTTGTACGGATGGAACTTCACACCCATTTTCAGATTTCGTTAAACATTCGAACGATGCAGCTATAGAGACTGCATGATGTTGAACAGAGAAGGCTATGGGCTTATTACGGAAGCAATTGGCACAGTTTAGATATTGTCTCGTGTATGAGAGGTTTGGGGCCCCCCTTCGGATTGCCTCTTCAGCGCAGAACCGTTGCTTGAAAATTGCGTATCTAGCTGTAGATGCTGTAGATTGCATTCGTTGATACTAACAGCACCACCGCTGTCGCTGTTATACTTAAAGCCTGCTGGTATAAGATCTACAAAGTGAACACCTGACATGAACTATTGTCTGTTACATTAAACAATTTCTCACGAATATTGATAGGTAGTTTGGTCTTCAATATTCGTAGTATGTTCTTGTGTGCTAAGCGTTCATCCCAGTAATGTGTTTTCCTGATAGACAACTCAAAATCTTTCCTGAGACTAACTTATTTTGTGTTACACATTTCGGGAATGAAGACCTTCTTTCAGAGTCCCTTTTGTAGCTCTGGTAGGCATCCTTACCAGTATTTAGCCAGGAACATTCTCGCGAATGGATCGTAGGTAGTGCAGTATTTTGGTATTACAGTCGGCACGAGGGCTGCCTTGGTTCGATTATAAACAGTGGCGAAATGAATATTTTGTTTCTCATTCCAGGTATTGGGTAGTACCTCCTTTAAAAGGCTTTATAAACACCACTGGATGGGATGTCTCCAAATAGCTGAACAGAACCATTTCCAGTCATTGAAATGAAGTGAACGTGTGGCTTTGTTCGTTGGGAGGCCCCAACCAAGGAAGATTTCGGCCGCCGTATTTCAAGTCCTATTTCAGGTGACGCCACATTGGGCGACTTGCGCGTCGGTGATGATGAGACGATGATAAGGATAGTTCAACACCTAGTCCACGGGCGGAGAAAAATCTCCATCCCTGTCGGTAATCTAACCCAGGGCCGCTGAATGATACGCAAACACGTTGTCACTCAGCTACGCAGGCGGACATTTCCAGTCAGCGATCGGTTCAGTTGGACCAGAGTGCCCAGCCATTCCATATAAAGACAGCCCATGCCATTAGGAAGCCACCACCAGCTTGCATAGTGCATTGTTGGCAACTTGTGTCCGTGGCTTAGTGGGGTCTGCGCCACCCCTGAACCATACCATCAGCTCTTACCAACACATCTGACCGGGTCACGGTTTTCCAGTCGTCTAGGATCCAACCGATATGGTCACGAGCCCAGGAGAGCCGCCTTCAGAGATGTCGCGGTGTTAGCAAAGGCTCTCGAGTCTCGCCTGCTGCTGTAGCTCATTAACGCTAAATTTCGCTGCAGTGTGTAAGGTTCCTCTTACGTGAGGAAGACGTTTTTACTAGTTTTAATAAATTATTGTCTCTCATTGATGTATTTACAATAGTTAAGAAGTGCTGTAGTCTGTAGCCGGCCATGAATCGGAGAGCATTTCCATCGCTGGCTGGCTAGGTGACGAAGCGACCATATGTCGCGCGTAGTGGAGTGAGACTCGGCGCTGTACCGTAGCAAGAAGCGCCAGACTGGGAAATATACATGACGGGAAGTACCGCCTTTTGGCGCGAAAGTCTCCGATTTTGCTTATTTATATTTAATAATTAAAGTCATTTATGGCAACATGAATACTAGGAGGAACCTCTGGATGTTTAAAACTATTTGTCATAATTTTGCCTCGTTAAAATTCACACCAGTTCATTAAAAAATGCATATCTTAGTAAGTACGAATTTGATCGGAAATCCACGAACCATAACGAAACTAGTAAGAGATACGGACTGCGCGGCAAAGTCGGCAGTCGGCGTTAAGAGCTCTTTCTGTCTTGTTCTATGGTAGCCATGCTCTCGGTTACGAGTAGTTTGTGACATGAGTGTTATATTATTGATCTAATAGCAATAAAAGTGATACTACGGCACTCTGAATGTTAATTTCGAGTAAATAGATACCACAAAGTTGATCGACAGCAATATCAGGTAATTAGCTTCCACCGACAGAGACATCGAAAGAATCTGCACGGGACGAAATTTACGAGAGCTGCACCGCGCAGGAGGAAATCAGAGGACACGACCCACAAAGGCGGATCAAGGAAGGTCCGACTTACAATCGTAAATTCCGGTAGAAATGCTGACCAGTTACATTGTACGTCACATATACTACCGTCTACGGACTCGCAGCTGAGTAATAACAGTATGAGTTTAGAAGCAAGGGGATCTTGCAAGTGCCCTAACGGATACGTTCGTCGTACGTCTCACATTGACTTCTGTGGTTATTTCACGCAGTGTTGCTTGTCTGTTAGCAGTGACAACTCTACGCAAACGTTGCTGTTGTTGCTCGTTAAGGGGAGGCCGTCAACCACTGCGTTGCACATCGTGAAGATTTGGTTAATTCTCGTCGTGCGGCCATAATTACGTCGGAAACCTTTTCACGTGAGTTATTGCCAACACACTGCTCCATTATACCTAGATTATTCGATGCAACTGCTACTGTTGTATGTGCACATCACTAACCCATGACTTTGTCACCTAAATGTATTTCTAGGTACTAGTGTTTCATCGCGACATCGTTTTGATCCATGAGAGAGAACGGCTTGCCTTATGCAATAATAAATATTAGGTAATGGTTAGGAATTTCATAGGAAAACTGTTTAAGTGTCAACTTTTGTTGGTTTCATAATGAAAAACCACATTGGTGTTTCTTTTATGAAACATTTTGCTTTGTTCATTCAGAAGTATATATCTGAACTAGACGACCTAAGAAATTAGAACAAAACAGGAATACAGTTGTCTTCAAATTATTTGCAGTTGGCGTAATTACAATTGGTAGACTCGTTTCGTATCAAATTTGTTTCGTCCATCCTAGGTAGCTTTTCATGCCACGCAGCAGTTTCTTTCGCTAGACACAATGGAGCTGGAACATAACACATTCTTATTGCTAAATTAGACAGCTTTGGAAAGACACGACAGTTAAACTTTCACCTTTCAAGCGCATCTTCGTTGTCACCACTATTCATTGGGGTTAAATGTAAATCAACCTCCTTAGTAGATTGAACATGACATGGTCCACAGTCCAGGCACTGCAAAAGTAGATATTTCGTTTTTGTGCTGCTGATTACAGATGACTTCTCTCAGCTGCCCTAAATAAATATATTGACGCAAAAAATTGCAGTATCAAGAAGGGGGCTTGTGACAAAAATGGAAGTTGGTAGGCGTGTTTCGATATCTGATAGATGGTGTCAATTATTCTTCGCGTCAGTCGCAAAAGAGTGGCGGCAATAGCTCCATTATGATGCTTCAAGTCAGGTTTCCTTTAAATGCACACTGAAGGTCGCGAGCGTTGTTACCTTTGAGGTTGGTCGTGGTGAGTTAGTGCTAGTCATGAGTGCCTTCAAGGCGACAAAGACGTCAATATCAGTATCTCACTCAGTTTGAACGGGGTCGTGTAATACGGCTACGAGAAGCTGGATGTTACTCCTTGTGAAATTATTATTAAAATTCCTATTATTTTGTACGGTGTACTCATCCAGCTGCTTTATTATCTGCTGGTGCCTCAAGCTCTGTGTTCCTCCATGTCCACTGTAACTTGGTTTTTACACCAAGAACGACAGGACTAGCTGCTTTATTATCTGCTGGTGCCTCAAGCTCTGTGTTCCTCCATGTCCACTGTAACTTGGTTTTTACACCAAGAACGACAGGACTAACATTATGTTTCAGAACCTTCATTCTATATCACGTCGTAATTATTATGTTACATTAACAAAACTCAACAACGCCGACATGCTTACAACATTGACGTACATCTTAATTAGGCAATTACATGCTTCTTGCACAAAATCTCATAAGACACTGATGTTAAATGCCAACATGGCTGCCTCTATAATTCCAAACGATCCTCGGTAATGCTATAAAGGGATTTTCATAAAATTACAATTAAAACTGTTGCCTCAAAATTAATGACATAATTCAAAAGTTTCACTGGCTCTTACAGAGATATACATATATGGATTTTCAATCATTAACATTTTAGGAGTGAGCAAATACTCAAAATATGAACTATGACAATCCTTTTACTATTTTTATAAAATGCAAAAGATCGTTGTTTGGAAAATGTTCGTACCAATTACAGGACGCATACACTTCAATACAATTATAATTTAGTAACCAGTTTTATTGCAATAATTCTACAAACACAGATCCATCTTTTGCTTACGTGATTGATTCCTGTTTTTTCAAGTTAGATCGAAAAATACTTGTTTTTGTATGGGTTTCAATGGACTGTTACGTCTCATTCTGCAGTACGGCAGAAACACTTGGCAGGAATGTAGCCATTGTAGCGGTGTTCATGAGAATTTACGATTGCAGGAAGACGGGTCTTTAGTCGGCCACCTGACACTATGGAGAGCGACGTGGCGCGTCGTACTATTTTTGCAGCAGCATATTTGAGCACTATTTGGCACCACAGTGATAAAGCGACTGTTACAAATCGGTTACTTCAAGGATAGCTCGGAGCTAGAAGGCCCGTAGCCTGCATTTCAGTGGCCCCAAACCACAGCCAACTGCGAATTCGGCGGTGTCAAACAAAGGCTCATTGGAGGGCAAGGTGGAGGTTTGTTGTGTTTGCTGATGGAAGTTCGTTCTGCCTCGGTGCCACTGATAGCCGTGTATTCATCAGGAGTCCAGTCGAGGGCCTGAAACCAAAGTATCCACATGCTATATACACTAGTGGTACACCTGGAGTTACAGTATGACAGCTGGAGCACTCTCGTGGTCACCTCACGCACCTTGACTGTAAATTTGTTGCTCAGTTTGATGATTGGACCAATTTTGCGGCCATTCATGAACAGCATTAAAGGCAGTGTCTTCCAACAAGATAACGCTCAGCCACATACCTCGATGATTCGACCTATTTTGCGGCCATTCATGAACAGCATTTCAGGAAGTGTCTTCCAACAAGATAACGCTCACCCACATACCGCTGTTGAAACCCAACATGCTGTACAGAGTGTCGACATGTTGCCTTTACCTGCTCGATCACCACATGTGCCTTCAATTGAGAATATATGGGACGTCATCGGACGACAATTCCAGCGTCATCCACAAACAACATTTACCGTCTTTATATTGACTGTGGAAGTGCAACAGGCATGGAATTCCATCCCACAAACTGATATTCTCTTCCTGTACAATACAGTGCATACATGTTTGCACGCTTGCATTCGACATTCTGGTGGATACACCGTTTATTAATGTACCAGCATTTAACATTTCTAATGGCTTATGTCACACTTACCTGTGATCTCGGGATGGTAATCACTTGTATACGTTCCCTAGACAAATGTTTTACCCAAATTTCATTGCTTTACATTAATTATTTTTTGGTATCGCGATTTTGTTTCGACAGTATGTAGCTTGTGTGCCTTAAACAAAAAACTAGATCTATTATAATTTAAATATACCTCTGTATCTTCGGACCCTGCATTACAACGGCGTTTCAGTTTGTGCAGCCATAAGAATAGAAACAGAATTGTGGGAAATTTCTCGACTTGCAGCATTCCTACTGCATTTTTGATTGGCTGTAAAATTGTCACTAGATGTTTTTCATTGTTGTCGTTTTTCAGAGACGTCTCACTCCGGAAGCATTTCTATGATTGTATCATACTGCCTGACGACAGACTGTACCACTCTAAAGAAGCTGCTACACCTGTCTTTCTCCCCATTTCCTGTTTGAAGCTCGCCTGTATAGAGTTCACGTCATATGAATCGGACAGCAATCTGACTTATCAAATAATCGTCATCCAACATGTGTTTCACGACTGTGTTGAAAAGATGTGTAATGCATGCTTGGGAGTGCTGAAATGATCGCAGTGCCTTGCGTATATTAGCACCTCGTATTTCCTCGTTGTAAATAGCCAGAATTTTCTTGTTCGCAGAAAAGTGAGTTGTCGCCAATAATCTCCATAGGGGAAGAGAGCAGTAATAGATAGCTAACGTATTTTGTGATATGTACTGATCCTTACATCCGGTATACATCCAGATGCATTCACGCCTGTGGCCTGGATAATGCTGGACACCATTGTATTGTATTGTATGTTAACGGGAGCCCTAGAAACGACGAAGAGGCTCCGTCCCCGCCGCAGCCGCAGTGGTCCACAACCCCACGACGACTACTGCAGTCCACTTCACCACTCCGCTGCCCCACACCGAACCCAAGGTTATTGTACGGTTCGGCCCCCGGTGGAACCCCCCCCCCCCCTCCCCAGGGAACGTCTCACACCAGACGATGTAACCCCTATGTTTGCGTGGTAGAGTAATGGTGGTGTGCGCGTACGTGGAGAACTTGTTTTCGCAGCAATCGCCGACATAGTGCAACTGAGGCGGATAAGGAGAACCTGCCAGCATTCGCCGAGGCAGATGGAAAACCGCCTAAAAACCATCTACAGACTGGTCGGTTCACCGAATTTCGACACAAATCCGCGGGGCGGATTCGTGCCGGGGACCAGGCGCTCCTTCCCGCCCGGAAAGCCGTGCAGTAGACCGCACGGCCAACTGGGCGGGCTGCTAGGCACCATACTCGCTCATATTTCATAGCAGCAAGCAATATGTTGGAGATGTCTACATGTCCCTCTTGTGAACGATATTAAACTCCTGACATATATTGACGAAGGTCTCTGGCACTCATTTCTGCACGCCTTTTAATTACTGCAGCTTTCACTGAAACTGGTAATGCTCCAGAGCTTACACGTTATCATATGCTGCAGACATGTGCCCTCAGATGTGCGGCGGCGGAGGTGTAAAGACAGGAGAGCACACTTGCCACAGTACGTGTAGCTGACATCCTGATGGCCGGCCGCGGTGGTCTCGCGCTTCTAGGCGCGCAGTTCGGAACCGTGCGACTGCTACGGTCGCAGGTTATATCCTGCCTCGGGCATGGATGTGTCTGATGTCCTTAGGTTAGTTAGGTTTAAGTAGTTATAAGTTCTAGGGGACTGATGACCACATCAGTTGAGTCCCATATTGCACAGAGCCATTTGAATTATTTTTTGACATCCTGATGAAGCGCTAGTGCATATCTCTCCCAAACATCGTTACGACCAACGTCTTTTGCACTCACGATATGTTTCTTGAAACACGTTTTACTTTCGAACACTCATTCATCTGACCTTCACGCGACACATTCAACGAGCAACTTAGTGGCGCTCGGGTGACTATAGTAGAAGACCAGGCCATTGGAACATGCATTGGCCGAATGAGTGACAAGGAAAACCGAGTGCAGTTGCCCCCTATATCCGAAGCTCCTGCATTGATATCTACTGGACTCACGCGGAATTTCGTACAATGATCTATTCGAGTGAGCGTAAACTTCAGAATCAGACCTATCCTCTTCGTATTGTGTGGGAACATAAAAGTGAGTGTTCGCCCACAATGGCCAATGTTTTCTTGCTGTAACGTGGTTAATAACGTATGATATTCAGATTTTGACTTTTGGCTGAAATTTTCATAGCAACAGTGAGTATTGGAATGGTGATATTTTAAGCCATACATTCACGTGAAAAACTAAATATTCTTAAAATTTTATTTGTATTGATGATAACCTGCTGCTGCCGTGTTCAGAATCGTTAGCGTCTTCCGTTTTCGTATGCCACATTTCAATCTGTATTCGAACACCGTTCAATGCAGCAACATCACTGTTCACACGTTTCACACGGTCCTACTCCTAAGTGGTTTCCTTCTTCTCCCACACTCAAGATCAGCAACCTAAACTACCGGCTGTGGTCTCCATTAAAGGAGGAGAGCCCTCCACTTGACTAACGATTCAACACTCTTAAGCTTCGTTTACAATATCCAAATTGATTTCGTTCAGTAAACCACTTCCCAACTCTTCTCTGCTATGTTTCTCAGAATAGTTCCCGGTTTATATTAAGCGTTGACTTCAAATCCCCACACAACCGAATTGAAATATCCGAGCTTAGCGCACACCATTTCACTCTCACATTCACATACTGTAGTATTTTCAATTTTACGTGTAGAAAGAAAAAATGGCTTTTCTCACAGGAATAGTTAATATTACAGTATAAGGAACTACAACAGTTTTTTACAATTGTCTTTAAAATTGGATATCAAACTCGTTGCTGTACTTTCACTATATAACTGGGGTCCAATAAAGATTATCTTTTAGACGTTTTCCTTTTCCCTGGAGGCAGCAGTTTTTACCGTGGTCCCAACAACGACTTTTATGCCGTGTGCAATTATAATGAATCGCGCTCGAATGTTTCAGTTGTGCTTTCTTCTTTTCCGTCCCTCGTTAACATTTCAATACTGGTTTTCAATAACTCTCCGATAATAACTTTCTTGAATACTTCATTCCATTAAAATGTACAAATTTTATTGTGAATTATTCAGACAGGCCATAATTAACGTACATTTCATACGAGAACAGAGCCAAGAGGTAACAAGTGATAAGAGAAGGTGGAAATTGCTCAATTTTAATGAAGAGTCCTTTGACCTCTTCAGCTATATTATATCTTAACTTTCCTGTGCATCATTATACAATGTAAGGACGGCTTCTCAAAATAAATAAATAAATAAATGTTTCTATCACCAGTCACTAGTCATCATAGCATTTGCCATTAAAAAATTTTCATCTCTTTTCCACTTAAATACAACACCTACGCCCCACAGTGTGCTGGAAACGAAAACGTCAGTACTTGTAGATGAGAGCAGACAGTAGTTCGGTATCTCACTGAACGTACGAAATGATAAGACATTGCATGTGCCTTCACAAAGCCATATAACACTGAAATAGGTTTCAAGTTTCTAGCTATTCCTGTATACGAACTTCTTTTGATTCTTCTGGGGGTAATCCTCACACCTTTCCTGAATTTGGGTGTCGAATCTGGGGTGTAAATTGTCAGTTATGGCCCTGAATATAACAGCTGCCATTTGTGATTTATTTCGCCTGTTGATATGCTTGAGATGTAAGCATGGGAATATTTCTTCTCTGACCTGAAGTATGCACATATATCCTAATCTCTGAGCATATGTTTTCTTCATCATTTCTGTCCTCTCACGAAGTGTTATTAATTCTTGCCTTATCTTTTTCTTCCAATAATACCTCGGATTAAACCAGTGGTAGTCTGGAGGAGGTAATTGACAGTTTGTTGAAATAGAGATAATTATCCATTTAGTCTATTTGTGTGGAGCATGCGTTCTAATATATCTGTTGAATTCTCTAAACATGCTCATCACTTGCCTGTGGATGAAAATGCAGAATCCATATATGCGTTAATTGTTATTCCTTAAAAAGTACTTACGTTTACATAATATAGGCCGCAGTTATTGTTTCAATAGCTTACATACGAAGGTGGTTGATAAAAATGTCATATAATGCAATTATACACTTCAGCTGGCCCCCTGTTTTGTGGCAGTGGGTCAGCTGCATTGTGAGATATCAATTCTAATGATTTAATAAGAATGATCAGACGCCGTCCCATCGAAGAAGATGCATTTGTGTTTTTTACCTTCTGATATATCTCACATGTTCTTAAACGTTTTTGTACTTAGCATCGGATATTCCGAAAATGACTGTGTGACGTAATCTTGTCAGTGCATTTTGAAACACCCTAATGTCCCCAAGTCTGATGGGTATACATAACAAAATCATTATCACAGTCATCAGATAAACATACGGACCACTTGCGTGACTCAGTTATGTGACTAAGGAATAGTGCCTGTGTGTGTAAGGTGTAGTACTTAGCCTGTTCCCCGCTGTGTTTTCCTTGGAGTTTCTCTTTTACATTCTTCCAGCTCACGCCTTCAAATAATATTTGAGGGAGGGGGAAGAGGGAGATATATGTGCCATTGTACACAAGCAAACTACGAAAATTGGAAGTGTGTTTCGCGTTATCTCAATAAATTCGTTCAGACCTCGTGAAGTCATTATAAGTGTCTCCCGACGCTTAGCCCTTACATCGTGATCGGACGTTTAGTTTACCTACAAATATTGGTACTAAGTTGCGAGAGTGCTATAAATAGAAACTGGAAAATTATTCTTCCTTTTTTAAATAGTACCTCTGAATTTCTGCCATTGATTATCGTCAACGAGTATTTTGATGAATGAAAATTTAATCGTGGGTTTTTCTTTCGCTGATTCAGGACAGGCCAAAGGCTGTTGCGAGTATCGGCATTTATAAGCTGAAAGTTGCTTTACTATTATTATTGGTTTGAGATTTAATGTACTATAATGTGAAAGTGCATCTGCAATGATTTGTTCTCCCCTGAGTTATGCAGTTTCGGAACTGATCTCCTGTACAAAGAGGAACCAATGTACTATACGTTTGTGTAGCAGTTTGCAGGTGATAAGGCTTGAGAATCACAGAATACACTCGTGTGCCTAGGTAGTATCGGAATGTTCTGAATGCCCAGACAACCGCCAGGGCCTCCAGCTCCATTCCAGAATACGATCTTTCACACTCAGAAGAGGTCTAGTCGTGAAACTGATTACGTATATCGATTTTCCTAATTTTGAACAGGCAAGGTCCTACTCCTTATAGTTATGCATCTGTGCTCAGGCAATAATCCGTGTTCACATCAGGGCGGTATAATAAGTTGGTATAATAAGCTTCTCTGATCACATCAAAATCCTGTTCATAACTCTATAGTGTTTTTCCATAGTAAATTAAACTCTCTTGGTCTTAGGTGACAGAAAATATTTCATAGCCCCAATTTTTCCTTTCTCCAAAAGGATTCCCGCTGGGGAAATGATGTGCCCCAAAAAATCAATTTTCTCACACTAAATTCAGAGTTGTGTAGGTTTATTGTGACACAACATTTCAGAACCATTTCCAGCACTTTCCCCAACGACTGTAAGCGCTCTTGGCTTGTTGTAGTTGCAGAGTCTGACCTCTGTTTTGTATTGGACCTAAGTATCCCTTGCCTATAATAAATACATATCTCATTGTTTACGCTATTATAAGCTACTAGTTGTATCGACTCGTGTCGACATGATTCGGTGGGTTCTGGTATTCGGGATTGTACCTACGATCTCCTTTCTTTTGATAATGGTAATTTTCTCGATAGCCTGAATTTCTAGTTCTGTTGCCTTGATGGTGGTGTACGGATGTTCTTATTGTCATTACTGGGCAGTGTCCCCCCATTGCCCTGAAAATTTGATTGGATGCTCGTATTGGCTCCTTGAGCTCAACTGTCTTCATAAATTAAGTCAACGGAGTTCACCAAAGAGAGAGAATATTCGAGATCTGTTTCTGGTAGTGTGACTAATTTTTCGCATATATGAGAGGCAACCTAAATTAGAGACGTATTAACGTATTTCGGTGAGTGAGAAGTTTGCTGCAGTATCTTGTTTTATTTATATATTTTTCGCAATATTTTGACAATAGCGTTTCGTTACTGTTGAACAGATCGGGGTTGCACACTTCTCGTCGTAATCGTTCGTGAACTCCGGGAGACCAAATTTTTCCGGAAACTTTGTTCAGAATCGTCATATACCTGACATCGTTATGCCACATTCAAGAGTAATGCACCTCTTCAGGTGAAACAAACCACGTTGCGCATTTTTTTTTTTTTTTTTTTTTTTTTTTTTTTTTTTTTTTTTTTTTTTTTGTGGTTCGGTCGAGCTATGCGGCGATATGCTACGGAACGCTCTATCAAAAACCATGGGTGGACGTTCTTTATCTGTGCAGAAAGCGAACTAAAATTGACGATGCTTTGAGCGGCTTTCATCTACCAATACTGATGCAAGACAGGATCCCCATTTAGTGTGGTACTGACATGTGCGGCAACAGGAGGTAACAAATTTTGTTTGTGTGACTGGCGTCAGCGATTGATCATGCGTGACGTACTCTCTTTTAGCAGCACCATGAATCCGCGGAAGTGAAAATAAATTTTCTCTTTCGTTCGTTAAACCTTCTTGTATGTTTCCCATGTTATCAGTAGTCGACTAGTTCGAACTAGCTTTGCCAGTCGCAAGTCCAGAACGAATTCGTTGTATGGCAGCTGTGATGTCCGCGTGTACTTTGATAACAATTTTAACTTCCTTTTCGGACAGTTTCTAGACTGCGTCTACATAAGTTCAGTGCTGCAATACAAACTTACTCGCGAGTGTGCTGTCACTGTCGAACGC
The DNA here is from genome assembly GCF_023897955.1 of Schistocerca gregaria. Classification (NCBI taxonomy): domain Eukaryota; kingdom Metazoa; phylum Arthropoda; class Insecta; order Orthoptera; family Acrididae; genus Schistocerca; species Schistocerca gregaria. Next base: position 104,152,064 of record NC_064920.1, read on the forward strand.
CCACACCCCTTTTACATCAGTGTAACACGTTTGTGTTCCAGCTTCATAAACCTAATTTCTTTCGATCGGTTTTTTCACTTTATCGGTTTTTTTCACTTTTTCACTGGAAAATGATTCTGTCCTGAAACATCTGTCTGAACCTTAGATTCGCTGTTAGCTAACTCGTCCTGTGCAGTTTGGAGCTTTTTGGTCAGCTCATTTAACCTACAGGTAGTTCTCTTTCGCTCTTCGAGTAACTGCCAAAATATTTGATCAAAATCGTGCGCCATATTTGTCCATTTTTGAATGCCTTATCCCGTTCATGTCGCTTGTCTGAGATGAAAAACTGTTTCTTGACATTTGTGACGCCCTATCGTCCCTAAACGTATATTTTCACATCGGGCTGTCAAAAATTCTGGGTTCTTTTAAAATACCCACCATCCAAACTACTTTGAGAAAAAATACTTTCTAGTGTTATCTGTGATGGAAATTCTTCTATCGGTCGCATAGAAATATCTCCAAGAAAATTCCCTCAGTTATACTCTGCGTCTAATTTGGCTCATGACTACGACATTCTGATAACGTTAAACGTCAGCTGTTTCTGCTTTTGTGATTCTGTTTGCTCGGGATACTTCCAGTAACGTCTTCATTTCAATGGGTTTCATTTTACACCTGATACGCAACTATTTACACTGGTATTAATGTTGCTATAAGTTGCGTTAATTCTGTACCTGATAGAAGTTTCTAGTAATTCATATTCGATAAGATGGCTGCTTCTGCAACAACGTAGTTGGCTCTACCAGAATATTTGGTTCAGCACAAATTGCACCATTACAGAATGCTAAAATATACTGGAAATTTTCACTATATCACAGAAAGAAAAGCATCTACTGCTGTTGAATGTAGATACTCTGTGTTTGCATAAATAAAGGCAAATATTGTTGTGCCTTGTGCGGCGTCATTCGTCGATGATGTGTGCATTTGCATATATTCATTCTGGTTAAATTTTGTAAAAAATCTTTACCTATCCCAAATTACTCACTGTTACGTGATTTTCCTGTTACTCTGTTAAACACAATTTCTCTCGTAAAATATAAGCAGAAATAAAAATTACGTTCATTATTGCTTGATAAATCAGACTTTTACAATGATTTACGCATACAAAATTATTCGTTAAAGGGACAGTCCCTGTCAGACCACCAACACAGTATTTTTAATATTATGTATGGAAAGAAAGAAACGGCTTTCCTCAAAGGAAAAGTCAATATTGTAAGGAATTTTGCAGTTGCCTTTAAAGTTGGATTTCAAAACTCCTTGCCGTATTTTCAAAAGTTGAGTAGCCTGTATTACAACTCTCGTCCAATGAAGATTACCCTCGGGACGTTTTTCTTTTCCCTGGAGGTTGTAGATTTCACCCTTCTCCCAACAATAATTTTTAAGCCGTGTGCAGTTGTTATGGAAGGCATTCGAAATTTTTCAGTTACGCTTAGTTACGCTTCTCTGGTTAATACACTTCTGGCCATTAAAATTGCTACAGCAAGAAGAAATACAGAGGATAAGCGGGTATTCATTGGAAAAATATATTATACAAAAACTGGCATCTGATTACATTTTCACGTAATTTGGGTGCATAGATCCTGAGAAATCAGTAGGCAGAACAACCACCCCCGGCCGTAATAACGGCCTTGATACGTTTGGGCATTGAGTCAAACAGAGCTTCGATGGCGTGTACAGGTACAGCTGCCCATCCAGCTTCAACACGATACCACAGTTCATCAAGAGTGGTGACTGGTGTATTGTGACGAGCCAGTTGCTTTGCCACCATTGACCAGACGTTTTCAATTGGTCAGAGATCTGGAGAATGTACTGGCCAGGGCAGCAGTCGAACATTTTATGTATCCAGAAAGGCCCGTACAGGACTTGCAACATGCGGTCGTGCATTACCCTGCTGAAATGTAGGGTCTCGCAAGGATATAATGAAGGGTAGAGCCACCGGTCGTAACACATCTGGAATGTAACGTCCACTGTTCAAAGCGCCGTCAATGCGAACAAGATGTGACCGAGACTGGTAATTAATTGCACCCCATACCATCACGCCAGGTGATAAACGCCAGTATGGCGATGACGAATACACGCTTCCAATGTGCGTTCAGCGTGATGTCGCCAAACACGGAGGCGACCATCATGATGCTGTAAACAGAACCTGGATTCATCCGAAAAAATGACGTTTTGTCATTCGTGCACCCAGGTTCGTCATGGATTACACCATCGCAGGAACTCCTGTCTGTGATGCAGCGTCAAAGGTAACCGCAGCCATGGTCTCCGAGCTGATAGTCCATGCTGCTGCAGACGTCGTCGAACTGTTCGTGTAGATGGTTGTTGTCTTGCAAATGTTCCCATCTGTTGACTCAGGGATCGAGACGTGGCTGCACAATCCGTTACAGCCATGCGGATAAGATGCCTGTCATCTCGACTGCTAGTGATACGAGGCCGTTGGGATCCAGCACGGCATTCCGTATGACCCTCCTGAACCCACCGATTCCATATTCTGCTAACAGTCATTGGATGTCGACCAACGCGAGCAGCAATGTCGCGATACGATAAACCGCAATCGTCATAGGCTACATTCCGACCTTTATCAAAGTCGGAAACGTGATGGTACGCTTGTCTCCTCCTTACATGAGGCATCACAACAACGTTTCACCAGGGAACGCCGGTCAACTGCTGTTTGTGTATGAGAAATATGTCAGCACGTTGTAGGTGTCGCCACCGGCGCCAACCTTGAGTGAATGCTCTTAAAAGCTAATCATTTGCATATCACAGCCTCTTCTTGCTGTCGCTTAAATTTCTCGTCTGTAGCACTTCTTCTTCGTGGTTTAGCAATTTTAATGGCCAGTAGTGTATTTGCATACTGGTTTTAAATAACTCTCAGGCAATATTTCAAATTTATTGAAGCATATTTCATTAAATAGACAAATTTCATCATGCAATTATTCAGATAGGCTTTACTTAATGTGCAACTAACACGAGAATACAGAGAAGAAATAACAAGTGATAAAAGAAGACCAAAATCCTTCAGCTTTTATTAAAGAGTCCTTCGGCGTCTTCAGCGGTATTATATCCTAACTATCCTGTTGATCTTTATAGAATGTAGTCGCAGAATGTTGGTAAAAATTTGTTTTTATCATCAGTCCTTGTACCATCTATCTACTATTAAAAGCTGCTCATCTCATTTTTCCCTTACATGCGTTGTCACCATGCCAGTACCGCTACACACTTCACCGCAGGCTGTGCGTTGGTAGTGTTAACATCAGCTTGAAAAACGTCATGAGTTTGCTGCGGTTAGAAATTGGCTGTATGTGCGATCGTATTCATGGAAAAAGTACGGCCTGTTATTCTCTCATCGCAAATAGTGCTCCACTTCCCTATTTTCTGACTATGGGTCTTTGCCTAATTAGGCTCTTCAGAGCTCCAATAAACGTTTTTTGGTGAATGAAAGTAGGTGGATTCATCCAAGAAGAAAATTAGGAGGTCGTCAATTTCTTCACAAACCCTGTTCAAAATCCATTCACAAAACTGCAACATTGTTGTTGGGTCACCCTCTTTAAAGTTCTTGCACTGCAGTAATTTTGTAGCCGTTTCAACAATGCAACAGAAAATTACCATTTTCTGAGAAAGACGTCGAACTGATTTTCAAGACGTTTCCGGAGCATGCCATATGTTATCCAGAGCTTCTTCCGTGAGTATTATGTGTAGCTGTCTATGTTTCCTGTCAAGAACACTTGCCGTTTCAGGAATTGTATTTATCGATCAATGTATCGTACTTTGATTATGAACCTGATCATCAGGAAATTCCACTTCAAATAAATTCTTTGCTGAAAACACTGATACTATATACACGTATGAATCATACATAAATACTCCCGCCAATAGAATAATTGTATTTCGGCATTTCACGTACAATGCTTTCACTCAGTACACTGCATTGCGTCGCCAACAAACGCGTACCACCTGCGCATGGTTTTTACACAAACAAAACGCCTTGCAGCGGAGGGGAATTAGACTCCCTCCAGCCCCTCCCAACGCCGCCACTGGCTAGCTGGTGGCGGGGGTACACTCATGCTCATAAATTACGGATAATTGCAGAATGTGGTGCCACACAACGTGGCTCTACACAAAACTGGCGCTAATAGTTTAGGCAGATAGGGAACACATACGACACCGATCTGTAAGTCCACGGTATTGGTGATAAGTTGAGAAAACCGTCTCGAAACACATATGCTACAAAACGCCACTCTTTCCTGCGCATGTACCCCGACATCAGTGTGGGATATGATCACCATGCACAATGGGTTCGCATACTCTGGATGACGTGGTCGAGCAGCTGCTGAGGTATAGCCTCCCATTCCTGCACCAGTGCCTGTCGGAGTTCTTGAAGTGTCCTAGGGGTTTGAAGACATGCAGCGATACATCGACCGAGAGAATCCCAGACGTGCTTGATGGATTTAGGTCTGGAGAACAGGCAGGGCACTCCATTCGCCTGATATCTTCTGTTTCAAGTTACTCCTTCACGATGGCAGCTCGGTGGGCCATGCGTTATCATCGATCACGAGATAGGTGGGACCAATTGCACCCCTGAAAATGCGGACTGACTGGTGCTAAATGATGACCCAATGCACCTGACCTGTTACAGTTCCTATGTCAAAGACATGAAGGGGTGTACGTGGACCAGTCGTAATCCCACCCCGCACCATCAAACTATGACCTCCATACAGGTCCGTTTCAAGGACATTAAGGGGTTGGTATCTGGTTCCTGGTTCATGCCAGATGATAAACCGGCGAGAATCACTGTTCAGACTATACCTGGACTCGTCCGTGAACATAACCTGGGACCACTGTTCCAATGACCATGTACTGTGTTCTTGACACCAGGCTTTACAGGCTCTCATGTGACCAGGGGTCAGTGGAATGCACCTTTCAGGTCTCCGGGCAAATAAACCATGTCTGTTCAGTCGTCTGTAGACTTTACGTCTGGAAACAACTGTTCCAGTGGCTGCGGTAAGGTCCCGAGCAAGGCTATCTGCAGTACTCTGTGGCCATCTTCTGGCACCGATGGTGAGGTATCAGTCATCTTGTGGTGTTGTATACTGTGGACGTCCCTTACTGTAGAGCCTGGACAGGTTTCCTGTCTGCTGGAATTGTTGTCATAATCTTGAGGTCACACTTTTTGGTACATGGAGCGCCGGTGCTACGACCTGCTGTATTTGACCAGCCTCCAGTCGCCCTAGCACTCTACCCCTCATAACGTCATCAATATGTGTTCTTTGAGCCATTTTCAACACACAGCCACCATTAGCGCGTCTGAAAACGTCTGCACACTTACTCACTGGATCTTACTCTGACTTGCACCAACACACATCTGTGTATGTGGACTGCTGCCAGCACCACCGTGTGGCGACCGCAGGTCAAATGCACCGCATGGTAATACCCCGAGGTGATTTAAACTAGCAAACCGCTCACCAGGTATCAGCATTATCCTTAATTTATGACCATGAGTGTAGAAAAATCCTCGCTAGGCGGTTGTGTTACTAGTAGAACACCCTGCAGATGGAACTGCCATAAAGGATGCTCGGTAAACCACCGACTAGGTGGATGTCAGATTTTCTCAAAACTTCCTTAAAAACGTGTCTGTGCACAATGTGTTTAGCAAAAGTGAAGAATTATGGTTGAGATCAAAATAGGAGGTATTATCACAATCACAGTAAGGAGAATTCGGGAATATATCTGTGATTGAACCGTTTCCCAATTATACTTATTCGTAATATCTTTGATAAATTTGTTTCGTGGAACCAAGGTAGCTTTGTGTATCGATGCATGCCATTTGTCGATATTAGATATGAATAAATTCTAATATTCTTTCCAATAAATATTAACTTTTTCCTTGATCCGTGGATTACGCTCCGCTTAAGGCACTCACGAGAGATGTATAATTCCGACTCTTGGCTTCGCTAATTCCCCTACCTGTTCGGTGCGAGTGATGCTGGAGTGAGCATGGTTCCAAAAGAAAGAAAAGACGATTCATTTGTCATTTACTTTGCATCACCATATGAATAATTTCGTATATCTATTTTGGGCTTTCATTAGATGAAACAACATATTTGGAAAGTGGTCTTCGCAGTCCTGTTTGTCTACCAAATGACAGCGCCTCTTTTACTGCTTTTGCTTCTGCTGAGCAGATGGATTCGAGTGCGGGGGGGGGGGGGGGGGGGGGGGATAAATTGCTTGCATTGTGACAGTTGTGGGCATAAAACCTATATATGTTAATCGAGATTTCTGTAATATTGGCAGAACAGAAGGATGAGTTCTCTAACGAAAGCAAGCCACTGGCCTTGTAACATTCATAGATTCTTCTGTTTTATTTGTAAAATAGTCTACATGGTTAATATCTGTGAGATGCATGTCTAAAACCATACCAGAAATTTCAGAGACGATTGAATTTGAAATTATCTCTTACCTAAGTGAAGCTATCTTCTGCCTATTGATTTTGTTGTTAGTAAAGTGTACAACAAAGGAATTATTTTTCGGTATTGGAAGTCCATGTTCATTGAGCTATCAAGTTAATGCGATGACAGCTTGATCAAATAAATATTGTAGTGTGCGTAATCTGTAGCCTGCAGCATATATCGTTAGCATACTGAAGAAATTTTATTGATGGAGAGAAAAATGTTTTCTAGATCTGAGTTATAGATTATATAAGTCTAAGAGGTTAATACAACGCCTTAGGTAAGCCTTTTTGTATCGTTATTTGTCCATGTAACTTGCTATTATGTCAAATGAATATTTTGAAGTCACTTAAAAATGGTATTATTGTTGACACAAAATGGAAGGAACACCCATATTTAATAATTTTTGGAACAGACCTGGTATTAATACATAGATATACGCTCTTGAAGTATCTAATAACAGAGCTTAGAAGATTTACTTTTCCTTATAAACCATTAAGATTTCAGTTGATAAAATGAAGAGTCTGTAAAGAGTTCCTTTTCTCCTGCGAAAAAAAATCTTGATTTTGGAAAAAGTTTTATTGACTCAAGCCATTATTCCGATCTGTTTTTAATAATATGCTTAAGTTTTCTACTGATGTGAAATAATAACGCTATTAGTCTAAATGTTTTTTTCGTTAAGAGGATCAGCGTTTGCTTTTGGAACTAGTATTATAATTTGAGTTTTTCAATCAGGAATCATTTCTCCCACCATTCATATTGTATTATAAATGCCGAGTAAACATATTTTAGTTACTTGAGACATATTACATCCACTGAATAATGTATGGATCTATTCCCCGGCAAGAATCAGTGCCGTCCTTCAGTGCTTTCTGCAATTCTGCGCATTTAAACATTTGACATGGTAAGTGATCTGAATAGCCATTTGTTAGCATAGAGAAAGGTAGGTGCACTGCCGGTCTTCTTTCCATGAAGCTTCTAAACAAGTTGGCTATCTGTAAGAAAGTATATCCTGCAGGTGAAAATCTGCTTCTTAATTACTTGACACTCGGTCATACCACAGACATATTCGAGTGTTTATTCTTATTCTCGCAGAAAGTTCACCAATAACACTCTTTTCATTGTTTCACTTTTTTTTTGTTTTCTCCTGAGTTTTGCGAAGTTTAAGATAATTATCTAGGGAAGGATTGTTGTTGTATGTGTGTAATGCAAATCATCTTCTTGTATTTTCTTTAGTACAACAGGCGAAGTAGGAGGCCGCTTATTCATGTCCTCTGTCTTTTTCCTTGGGATTACATGGTCTGCTGCAACCACTGTTGCATTTCTTAGGTCGTCATACAAATTTCTCGCTTCTGAAAAACTACATTTTTATGCATATTTGAAGTAATCTGGTTTAGCACACTCCCAGTGAGTATTTTTCTTTTTAAGAGCGAGCTGCTTAGTAAATGTCAGAGAGACATGATTATTATAATGATGCTCCTGAATAGCTGCTAATAATAATTAATTAATCTTTATTAACGAGATTTTTCCGGCATTTATCACCATTGTCAAATATGTGGGAATTTTGGTGACATCGTGTGTAAACCTGAATGTCATTTATATTAAAGTGTACTCACGTCTAGAATGAAGTGACGTCCATATTATGTGGTTAGGGTACTGCCTTATAACTGTCATTGTTATGATTGGTTGGCGAATGACGTAAATACACTCCTGGAAACTGAAATAAGAACACCGTGAATTCATTGTCCCAGGAAGGGGAAACTTTATTGACACATTCCTGGGGTCAGATACATCACATGATCACACTGACAGAACCACAGGCACATAGACACAGGCAACAGAGCATGCACAATGTCGGCACTAGTACAGTGTATATCCACCTTTCGCAGCAATGCAGGCTGCTATTCTCCCATGGAGACGATCGTAGAGATGCTGGATGTAGTCCTGTGGAACGGCTTGCCATGCCATTTCCACCTGGCGCCTCAGTTGGACCAGCGTTCGTGCTGGACGTGCAGACCGCGTGAGACGACGCTTCATCCAGTCCCAAACATGCTCAATGGGGACAGATCCGGCGATCTTGCTGGCCAGGGTAGTTGACTTACACCTTCTAGAGCACGTTGGGTGGCACGGGATACATGCGGACGTGCATTGTCCTGTTGGAACAGCAAGTTCCCTTGCCGGTCTAGGAATGGTAGAACGATGGGTTCGATGACGGTTTGGATGTACCGTGCACTATTCAGTGTCCCCTCGACAATCACCAGAGGTGTACGCCAGTGTAGGAGATCGCTCCCCACACCATGATGCCGGGTGTTGGCCCTGTGTGCCTCGGTCGTATGCAGTCCTGATTGTGGCGCAGACCTGCACGGCGCCAAACACGCATACGACCATCATTGGCACCAAGGCAGAAGCGACTCTCATCGCTGAAGACGACACGTCTCCATTCGTCCCTCCATTCACGCCTGTCGCGACACCACTGGAGGCGAGCTGCACGATGTTGGGGCGTGAGCGGAAGACGGCCTAACGGTGTGCGGGACCGTAGCCCAGCTTCATGGAGACGGTTGCGAATGGTCCTCGCCGATACCCCAGGAGCAACAGTGTCCCTAATTTGCTGGGAAGTGGCGGTGCGGTCCCCTACGGCACTGCGTAGGATCCTACGGTCTTGGAGTGCATCCGTGCGTCGCTGCGGTCCGGTCCCAGGTCGACGGGCACGTGCACATTCCACCGACCACTGGCGACAACATCGATGTACTGTGGAGACCTCACGCCCCACGTGTTGAGCAATTCGGCGGTACGTCCACCCGGCCTCCCGCATGCCCACTATACGCCCTCGCTCAAAGTCCGTCAACTGCACATACGGTTCACGTCCACGCTGTCGCGGCATGCTACCAGTGTTAAAGACTGCGATGGAGCTCCGTATGCCACGGCAAACTGGCTGACACTGACGGCGGCGGTGCACAAATGCTGCGCAGCTAGCGCCATTCGACGGCCAACACCACGGTTCCTGGTGTGTCCGCTGTGCCGTGCGTGTGATCATTGCTTGTACAGCCCTCTCGCAGTGTCCGGAGAAAGTATGGTGGGTCTGACACACCGGTGTCAATGTGTTCTTTTTTCCATTTCCAGGAGTGTATATTGAGAATAATACGTTAATTATGGTTTGACAGTTGTTTGACCGTTCTACTCTTAAGCCTAGTTTACACGTCGATATTGGGTTGTGCCACTCTTTGCGTGGAATTAGTTGCACGCAAATGGTTTCATACTCGACTGTAGACACGGCGAAACCAGTATACACTCCAGTTTCGTCGTTTTGTGGGTCCATGAGTTGTGTCTGGAATGAAAGTTTCGGCAGTTGCACGTCGCACGAGTTGTGATGGAGTTTAAGCTTGTTGTGTGGAATCGCTACATAAGGAAAAAAAAAGAAAGAAAGAAACGTGTTTCGATTCTTGACAGGATGAAGAAAAGACGTCAGCTCGGTTGCTCAGCATCCTTGCTGAAATAATTTATAATGGAAGACCCAAGAATTTCTTTTAATTGTCTTAGAATATCACCTGAATTGTTAATGTTTCTTCTAAATAGAGTTAATTACGCGATAAGGAATAAAGATACTGTAATGCATGAAGCACTGTCGCCAGAATTGAATTTTCATTTCACATTGCATGCATTACAATCAAGAACATTCGGCAATAATTATTACCATTAACAGTAATAATTATTAATGTTAACAGCACTAATTATTCGTAGCAGGGCGCATTAAGAATAGAATGTTTTACAAACTACTCTCTTGAAGATAGATCTTTACAGTGGCAATATTTCAAAATTCAAACATATGTGAATAGGGGCACTGCTGCGACGTTTTAAAGAGGTGAATATTGAATAAAAAATGTAGCTTCTTGATAAAAAAAAGCCCGCCATCTGGAACGGTTGGATTTTAGTCTTCCAGACAAGAGTATTTCTACAGCTAGAATTACATTTGCTCGTATTTTTCTCAATTCAGTTGTATATGTGCTCCTAATTCAATAAATTTTCCCCTGCAGCTCAGATATTGTCAAACTGTTGTAATTGCATGTGAAGGTCTCAGGAGCAGAAATATGTTGCTTATTTTTGTACTCAGCATCACTGAAATCCCACAAACACCTATGAAATGCATAGATATCCAAAAAGCGAACATTATTCTCCGATCCCCACTCCATATTTCAGTTTGTCTACACACTAAGAACACACATGCAGCTAGTGTCGCCAAAGCTGGAACACGCCGAATGTGTTTAGTTTTACCGACGAGTTGGCGCAAACACGCGGCAGGCTTGCGCAGTGGCCGTAGGGCAGTTGCATGCAACCTAGTGTCGCCGTGTAAACTAGCCTTTACAATGTTATATGATAACAAAGGTTATACGGGTGAACAGCGCTAAAATTTGACTACATTTTGTCACCATTATCTTTGTTTATACGTTATTTCCGATTTATCCTTTTTCGTGTCCTAAAAGTTCAATAAAGGTTTCTAGGTAGCAGGACGGTTTTGGTTTTGTGCGCAGGAGTGGAGTGTATTCTCGATTGTAACAGCAGTGTGTTTTTTTGTTCTATCTATGGTTAATAGAATGCTAAAATCACTGTGCTAATAACGATGACCCCAAAATGGTAGATTCTCTATTTCAGAAAGTCAAATCAAGAACCATATATTACGATCAAAAGAAATGTACTATAAAATGGTATGTACGGGAAACGTTTCCAGTAGAGTTAATAGACTTTTCAAGAATACCAGCCTCGCTATTGCAGTCTTACACCCTTTTAAATAAATTAGACACTAAATTAGAAACGCCAGTACCTTTTAAATAAATTACTACCCTGTATTAGAAATGCCAATAAACATTTTTCTCGCTCAGATGTATATAAACTGACCTGTGGTAATTGCGAAAAAATATACATTGGACAGATTGGACGTAATTTTAAAACACGTTTAAGGAACATACCTCAGGAATTTCACGAAATTTTGACAACGCCTTATAAATGAGGAATATACATAGGGTGACATCACCAATCACCTCAAAATATTCCACACAAGTCCAAAGGTGTTACTATTGAACACATTTGCGGAGCTTCAAATTTTTATTCACCTAAAAGATAATTGGTCAGTCCCTTTAAATGAACAATTAGATTTTCACGAAACGACCTTTTGCGATCTTTTGTAATAAATAATGCAAGAAAGGATTTGCTGCTTCTTCGTTTTCCCTTTTAACGAGTTTCTTCTTCTTCTTTCATTTCACCCTCTTTTGAGTACGCTGGATCATTCATTTCGTTGTTCGTTGTTCATTTCGCAGGCTCCAGTAATTCTTCATTCTTTCTGATCTTCTTTTCCTCTCTTCTTCCAAAATGAAGGATTTGGACTTTTGTGTAGATTTGTCTTGGAACCTTTTGTTTTCACCATTAGTAATTAATCTAGCTGTTCAATCGATAAGTGAATTTTCTGAAATCTTTAATTCTACTAGGTCTTTCTCAGTTTCTTTAACCAGTTGAGTTTCGTTTTGCGTTTACGGAAAAACTCAAAGATTCATTTGGTTAATCTGCTGGAATTCATTCTGAGAAGATGACCATAAAAAATTATCGTCCTTTTTCGCATAATATCTGAAAGTATTTGAATTGAGTTTTATTTTTGATGTATATAATCTTATTGTCTTGAAATTTGGTCCTATAATTTTTCTTAAATTTTTTCTTTTCTCTAGCTCAAGTCTCTCCGTTTGGCCTTTGAAATTCATGTTTAGTGTTCCTGCTTCATACAGTGCTTCTGGCTTAATCACTGTCTTGTAATGTGTAATTTTGGACCCCCATGAAAGGGATTTTTTGTTGTATGTATTTTTTGTTAGTTGGAAGGCCAATTCAAGTTTATTTTTTTCTGGCTTCCATTGCTTTGCTTTCCCCAGCATTCCAAGTAATCCATTCTCCGAGATATTTGAATTCTTTTACTATTTCATTGTTTTGTTCTTGAACTTTGAGGTATTTGACAAGTTTATACGACAATTTTTCAAAAATATTTTATTGGACCTACTAGACTTGAGATATTTCGTTTTTACCAACTGATTCCGTCAGTCTTTTATATTATATTTCCTAAATCTTTCATAAATACTGATATTGTATGTTACAGGAAAAAAAATTTTAAAAACATCAATATTTTTATTTCGCGTCTGACATAGCCACATAGTTATTATCGCAAATTTTAATTAATCATTTAAATTTTTTTGCCTCGTGCTACACATTATAATTATTGAAGGTGTTGTCTAATTCTGCCAGTTATTTATAAATCACGATTTTCTCTAAGCACAACTTTGAAAATTCCAGCAAAACGCCAATTCGACCAAAGTAACCACCACCCATATGTCTCCATGGGAACAGCGTGATCTGTATACATCTTTGGACGCCAATAGGTACGAGTACTATATTCAACGTCGCCTAGGCAACAGCTTGGTCTTTGACAAGTAACGGCCAACACACCGTCATTTCCATGGTAACGGTGTCGCCTTGAAGCACGAACAGGCACCACCAGCAGGCGTTCAATGTTCGCACAACACTTTGTATTTATGCACTTCCATTTAAAATTAAGCAATTTTATTTATGACCTACACTAAAAAAGAACCAGCAGTACTTGTATCATGATATGCATATTTATTATTATTAATCGAAAAGCGCACAATGTGCAAAGAGAAATTACAAATGAATATTTATTGCAGGCCCAGTTTTAAAATTAAGGTTTACCTCATTTTGCAGTTTTAAGCGTGGTATCTCTCACAATTTTTCTTACACAAAACACAAGTACAATATTCGTTCGGCTGGTGAAATCTCTTGTTTTGACAGAGTTTATCAAGAAATCCGTGAGTGGCGTAACGCGTTACTACGTGTCGTAGCTTGTAGTTTGCATGTTTCCGTTCGTGTATCATTATGTCGTCTGTGGAGTAGATATCCGGCCAGGTGGCTCTGCACTTCTCTGTGAGGATTTGACCTGCTTTATGGTAGGGCTTGGTATTTGGCGGCTAAAAGTGCATTTTGATGTCGTCGATGAAGTACTTTTCCTTGGTTAATTCATACGCTAGCATTGAGGGTGCAGACTTCCCGATGCCTAGACTCCTTTTCTATTGTTATCAGGTCGCTTAGGGTGAGTTTTTCCCATATAATGCTGATGGCATTGGTAGCTATTGGAGAAATGGCTGTCTTGAATAGTGCCATTGCTGTAGCCGGCGATATTTGTTGAGATTCTTGGATGTGGTAGATGGCTTTTATTGCTGCGGCGGCTCTTTCTGTGACTTGGTTACTGAAGGATGACAAGGTGTTTTGCAAAGTGACTCCAAGGTACTTGAATTTTGGCACTACCTCTAAAGGTCTATTGTGCAGGGACGTTGTATTTCTGGGAGCGTGTTTCTCCCTTCCCTAAAAGTAATTTGTTTGGTTTTGCTGTGGTTTATTTGCAATTCATTTCTTTCCGCCCACTCTGTGAGACATCCTACACAGTTCTTTGAGGTGGGTCGTAACCTCATTGTGCCATTCCAGAAACTCGCCTTTGCCCTGCTGTGTCGAGTTCAGCCACTGTTTTTCTCCTCCTCCATTCTTCCCATGCTCCCTGTACGGCATCCCACCATCCGGGATATGCCATTCTGTAATTAGTCAGAAGTTTAAGAGACGCCTCCCCGGAGGGAGGAGACTCTCCTCTTTTCAGGGAGCCGTCTCTTCCCTCCGGCATTGGTGTTATTAGAAGATTGAGCTGGGAAGCCCAGGCCACTATGTACGAGGATCACTTTTTAGAACATATTTGTTGTTAAGAGGCAGAACTGGGTGGCAATATACATCAACATGTCTTGTCCATGTCCTATTTTTCTACGTAGTCTCCTTCTCGTTCTATGGTCGTACGCCGACGTTGTGGAAGAGCATGTATTCCCTGTTGGTAAAAGCTCTTGTCCTGTAGGGGTAGCCTTGTTTTCGTCATCGTCAAAGTGTGTTCCCTGTAGAGAATCTGTAAGCGGTCCAAAGAGACGGAAGTTCGAGGTCGGGAGGTCTGAACTGTAGGGTGGATGAGGCATCCCATTTGGCGATGTGTTCTTGGGTTCTCAGACTTGTGTGTTGGCGTTCATTATCGTGTTGGATCAAGATTTCGCCTGGATTGTTGCCTGATTGAACAGGGTCTTCAGAATGCCTCTGAATTGATGGTTGATCCTCTTGGCATAACATCCTCGAGGATGACGCCATCACAATCCGAGAAGACTGTCACCACGACTTTTCTGGCAGAGGGGGTTGTCTTGAATTTCTTCTTTTGTAGTGTATGAGGATGATGCCACTCTATGGGCTGCCTTTTTGTTTTCGACGCAAAATTGTGCACCCAGATTTCGTCTCCCGTAACGACCCGTGACAGAGAGGCCTCTGCGTCGGGCTTATAACGCTCCAACAATTTATATGAAATGGCCTTTCTTTAAATCTTGCGGTCCGCTGTTAGCATTCGTGGAACCCATCGTGAGCAACTCCTTGAATATCGAAGAGTCTTGATCATTGCAGACGACATTCCAATACTGACCAACAACTGTAGAACCAACTGTCGAATTGTGTTGCGACGGTCGGCACCAACAATGGCGTCCGCACGATTCATCATGTCTGTACCAGCTGACGTGCCGAGCGTGGCTGATCTTGGAGCTCTGTTTCTGCATTTCCGGAGGCTGTAACTTCCTTTTCTCGATGGACCAACTGTACTCCTATCAATTGCAGCATCGCCCTACACTGCGTATTTGACTGTTTCTTTTTCTGCACACAATAATTCAATAAAAACACGCTGCTTGTAACGTGAGTCGTATGTAGACGCCATTTTGACGCTGTACTACGGCTCTGGTATCTGCCAAAACGGTTCGAATCTAAACTGGCATACAGAACAAACATCACATATGAAGCCCCAAGGACGTTTGTCTATGTGTATTAATGGTTTCTTTAGAAAATGTTTTGCATTACTGATTGAACGACCTTCGTAGGACTGTAGGAACAACTGGGTATCGCCGAAAATAGCTGGTGTTTCAAACAGTTGATCTAGAAATTCAAAGAAAAAGGAAGTGACATATTGTGATAGATATTCCAGGAGTCAAAGTCTAAACGGTGTTTGATACTGAGGAATCAGTTAGGTTTTGTGCCAGGATCAGAGAAGTATAGGTGCCATTTCATTAACAAGGTCTCATCTAGTATCATAGCCTCTTTCTTGTTCTATTTGTTTAGTTCTTTTTGCTTTTCTCCCTCATCTACATGGGTTCGGCATGCTTCTAAATTTACATCTACACAGGCACTCCGCAAGCCACTGTACGGTGCGTGGCGGATGGTACCCTGTACGACTACCAGTCACTTGCTGTTGCACTCGCGAAAAGAGCGAGGGAGGAACGACCATCCATATGCTTCCGTATGAGCTGTAATTTCTCGTATCTTATCTTCAAGGTCCTTACAACTGGGAACTGATTGGTACCAAGAAGTTTTAAGGATTGACAAACTCCTCTTCCTGTTGCCACCACATTACTGCCAGGAGGTGGAACTATATCGTAACTGTCTCTGTATAGTGTCAGCCATGTGAAATTGTGCGAATGTTTCTTTAAATACTTGCAAATTTTTAACTGAGACAAGACTTGGAAACGAGTCTAGTATTTACCAGTAGGGGTGTGGGGAACCTTCTGAAAACCACATCCAGGCAGGGTAAAACCCCAGCCCTCATCATTAATCTTTCAGACAGATTCGGTCCAGAATCCGACTCAAATACTTGAATCATGGAAATGCTGCGTTAACACATGAGGCAGTCCATGCCGGTATCATTTTCTGTTGTGGGAAATATGTAATACAACTATTCTCTTGGCTATGGTAATCTCAGTAGCGCAAAAGTATAATCTCTTTTTGATGACCGATATGGTAAAGAGAAGTTCTTTACATACGCTTCTTTTGTGTGGATTACAATGACTTCCCAATATAAGACACATCGAGAACATTTCTTTCTTCCCAGAAAATGTTCACTTTGTGGCACCCTTCTCTCTTACCCACAGTTGAATATTCCCAGCTCATATAGGTCCGATGTACTTGTGTCTCTTCTTAAAACCCCGTGAATATCCCACTTTAAAATGAAACTAATTGCAGAGTCCCTGATTTTCTCTGGTTATACGAGATGTGCATCCCTTAACTGTGGTTAGGATACCGTTTTTTTCCTTCAACATGAAAAAAATTACATGTTAAATTATTTGTTGGGTTTTTTCTTTTTGAATAAGCCATACATATGATAATCTCACACTTTTTTGTAGGAGTCAGTACCCCACAGGGACTATATCTGTCATTATCTTATGTGTTCAAAGCAATAAGTTCCATTTATTTCTGATATCTTAACGAATAGTAATCCATTACAGTATGTCAGGTTCCCCAATTAGTCATAGTAGTAATGATTGGTTGGTTAAGGATTTTATAAACAGTCCACACATTCATGGAAGAATATCGTCTTGGCCTCCTGTGAAGCAGGACTCTCGAACAGGAGAATGGTCAGCCATTGGCAACAGTAACTTACACACTTGGTTGTCACCTTGTCCAGTGATATAACTTCTTCTCCCTGTGGATTCTAGTAAACCAATTTTTATTAGAGACTATCCATTCCGCCTCAAGCCTTCAAAACCTCCTACATGATCGTACCATAAAATTTCTCATTCTGCTGGTGTTTCTTCAGGACAGTGTACTGGTGTTAGTAGAAGATTGAGATAGGAAGCCCAGGCAACTATGTACGAGGATCATTCAATGAGTAACGGCCAATATTTCTTATCTCAGAACATATTTATTGTTAAGAGTCAGAATTAGGTGGCAATATGCATCAACATGTCTTGCTAATGTCCTTTTTTTCTGCATAGCCTCCTTCACGCTCTATGGTCGCACGCCACGTTGTGGAAGAGCATGTATTCTCTGCTGGTAAGAGCTCTTGTCCTGTAGGCGTTGCCATGTTTTCACTGCATGAATGACGCTCTCGTCATCTTCAAAGTGTGTTCCCGATGGAATCTGTAAGCGGCCCAAGAGACGGAAGTCCGACGTCGGGAGGTCTGAAATGTAGGGTGGATGAGGCAAAGATGTCCATCCCATTTGGCGATGTGTTCCTGCGTTCTCAGGCTTGTGTATGGTCGTGCATTATCGTGTTGAAGCAAGATTTCTATTGGATTATTGCATGATCGAACACGTCAGTAACGGGTCATCAGTTTATTCAGGGTCTTCAGTATGCCTCTGAGTTGATGGTTGAATCCCTTGGCATCACATCCTCGAGGATGATGCCATCATAATCCTAGAAGACTGTCACCATGACTTCTTTTGCAGGGGGGTTCTGGTTCAAACAGTTGATACAAAGTTTCAAAGGGAAATAAGGGTAGTTGTCTTATGTGACGGATTTCAGAAGCAAAATGTATATGTATATCGCACTGAGGAAGCTATTAGTATTAGAAACATTTATTGGAACCACCTTATCGACTCATTTGCATCTAATAGCATGGTTCTCTTGTTTCCCGCTTGTGTCCCACATATACACGAGATCGGCATGTTTAGGAACTAGGTCCACCATAAGCCTTTAATGTCGTCCCCCCATTATCCCTGCAGGAGGGAGATGTATACCCCACACTGTCTGTGAATAGTGTTGGCTTTGTGAAATTCTGCGAATGTTTGTCGAAATATTTTCGAAACTTGTGTAACTCACACATCACTTAGCTGCTATTCTGGTATTCAGCAATTGGCAGTTGGGAAACCGCCTAAAATCCACAACCAGGCTGGCTGGCACTGTTTCTCGCCGTTAATCTGGCAGCCCTATCCAGTCCATGGTGGTAGCACCATCCCAAGTCCCAGACGGGATGCCGTAACACACACCAGGCTGGTATTTTCTATCATTGTCTGGTTTGGAAAACACCTAGTATGTTTTCTTTGCTGTGCTACGCTCTGTTGTGAAAAGTACAGCGTCTTCTCTACTACCATCATTGCAAAGAGTGAACTTTTTTTTTTGCTCTCCCTATAATCTGTGGAAATCAGTGATATTCGGAATGGTTTGGAACGTTACCATGTAGTGTATCTCCTTGCTGTGTTGGTAGTTTTCATCACTTTCACGTATTATCGCTTCCCGCGTGTGGTAAGGTTCTCTGTGTGCTTACTTAACTTTGCTGGCAATACATAGCTAGTAATTCTGAAGGAGGTCGAGCTAGTTGTTTGTCCACGTTTCTCTACATAACCACAGTCCAATTCCTAAATTCTAACATAATTCAATCGTTAAAAAAGAGCTCTCAGTAGTATACATTAGGAATTTTCCTAATGTCTATAAGGAATAGCGTTATTCGTGGGTATCTCCTCTCTTCGCCCTAGGTGGCGCTGTACGCCAGTGCATCAGAGAGCCATATAATTCTCTTTTCAAGCAAGAACCTGCCTTACTTTTCCTAACATTATCGCTTTGAGGTCTCGTTCTTGCTCACCCACCGTTTAATATTCCTAGTTCATACAGATACCGTGTACTTTTTTTTCAACCCGAAGAAAATTGACACTTTAAAAATAAACTTATTAGAGGTTACCCTGTTTTTTTCTGTTTGTATAAGATTTATATATCGTAATTGAGCGCAGGACGCCCATTCCATCGTTGCAAACGACATAAATGGCGTGTTATATCACTT
Organism: Schistocerca gregaria; assembly: GCF_023897955.1. Taxonomy (NCBI): domain Eukaryota; kingdom Metazoa; phylum Arthropoda; class Insecta; order Orthoptera; family Acrididae; genus Schistocerca; species Schistocerca gregaria. Next base: position 104,171,202 of record NC_064920.1, read on the forward strand.
GTTGGGCTTCTTGTTCCCTGAATTCCTCATACATACTCCATCTGTGGTCACAACCCTTGTCCAGCGTTATAACTCTTTTATCCATGTGGATTAAACATCCAGAACCAATAAAACTGCCCTCAAATAAACTGGCTTGATGATAAAATATTGTGTGATATTCTGCTGATCTTTTATCTGGACAACCTATCAGCGCTGTTCGAGCGTTGACAAACATAACCAAGGCCACAGTGTAGGACTGACAGAACCCATGCTGGTTCACTTAATACCTGGTGTTTCGAACAGTTGATAGAAAAATTCAAATAATACTGTTTATGTGACCTGGGATTTCGCAAGCAACAGTATATGGTATACCGCACCGAGGAACCTCTTAGGATTAGGAACTTTGATTAGATACACTTTATTGGCTCAAATACATCTAATAGCATGGTTCTCTTTTTTTCGCTTGTGTGCCGCAAGTGCATGGGATCAGCATGTTTAGGAAGTAGGTTCACCAGACGCCTTTAATGCCGCCCCCCCCCCCCCCCCTTATCCCTCCAGGAGGGAGATGTATGCCCCAAACTGTCTGTGTATAGTGTTAGCTTTTTGAAAAGGTGCGAATGTTTGTCTAAATGTTTTCTAAACTTGTAACTCACACACCACTTTGTTACCTTTCTGAATTTCAGCAATTGGTAATTTGCCGGTCGGAATCAGTCCATGGTGAATGCCCTAGCCCACGTCCCAGACCAGCGACTTAAAACAGACGGCAAATGCAGGTATGGAAATCACCTAATATGTTTCCTTTGTTGTGCTATGCTCTGTTATGCAAAACTATAGTCCCATCTCAATTACCATCATTGTAATGAGTGAACTTTTTTTTTTATCTCGGCCTATTTTCTGTGCTAAACAATGATATTTGGTATGGTTCGGAATAACACCATATCACATATCTCCTTGACTCTCTTGCCAGTTTTTATGGGTGTCTCTTGTAACACTTTCCTGCATGTGGTAGGATTCTGTGAGTGCTTAATTAACAATTGCTGGCAGTTCATAGCACGTAACTCGGAGGGAGGTCGTGCTAGTTGCCTGTGCTCGTAACAGTTTTGTATCGTTCTCTACACAATCGCAGTCCTATCCTTTCCTAAATTCTAACGTATTCCAATCGTTAAAAAAGAGCTCTTAGGAGTATACATTGCGCATTATCCTAGTGTCTATAAGGAATAGGCTTATCCATTCGTATCACCGCTCTTCACCCTATGTTGCGCTGTAAACGGGTGCATCAATGAGACATAAATTTTCTTTCCAAGCAAGAACATGGCTCACTTTTCCTAAAATTATCTCTTTGTGCTATCCTTCTTCCTCACCCACTGATATTCAGCTATTGGAATGTACGTAAACCGGCTACAACCGCATCTGGGCTGTCTGGCACACTGATTCTCGTCTTTAATCTGCTGGTCTGATTCAGTCGACAGGGGATCCTCTGTACTCGAAATCCGAAGAAAAATTTTCACTTTAAGATGAACTTATTACAGATTTCCCTCTTCTTCTTCTTTTTTTTTCCTGCTGGAAAAGATCTTCATCTCGTAATTGTGCACGCATTTCTAACTTGGACATAACACAAATGGAGTTTAATGTCACTTGTTTGGTTTCTTGTCAACTTAAAGCCCTACACATACAGTATCTGTAATCATAAATCTTGTCCAGCAACATAACTCTTTTATCCCTGTATATTGTTCAACCAGAACCAATAAATGTATAGTTATTAGAGAATACGCTTTCTGTCTCCAACCGTCTGATCATCTGGCGTGGTGATAAAATAACTTTGAATATTCTGCTGTTGTTTCTTCCTGGTGATCTATCAGTACCGTTGGAGGAATGACATAGAAAACGAACGCCACAATGTAGGACTCAAAGAACCAATGCTCGTTGGCTTAATGACCTGGTGTTTCAAATAGTTGAGACAAAAATTCAAAGGAAAATAAGGTATGTGATCTGGATTTCGGAAGCAAAAGTATATGGTATATCGCACTGAGGAACGTTTTAAGGTTAGAGACATTGATTAGAACCACTTTATTGATCGACCACATCTAATAGCGTGGTACTCTGTTCTTCTTTTCTGTCCCGCATGTACATGGGATCAACATGTTTAGGAAGTAGGTTCACCAGGTGCCTTTAATGCCCCCCCCCCACCCCCCATTATCCCTCCAGGAGGGACATGTATGCCCCAAACTGTTTGTGTATGGTGTTAGCTTTTTGAAAAGCTGCGAATGTTTGTCTAAATGTTTTCGAAACTTGTAACTCACACGCCACTTAGCTAGCATTTTGATATTCAGCAACTGGTAATTGGGAAACCGTCTAAATACCACATCCATGCTGGCTGGCTCACTGTTTCTCGTCGTTAAATTGAAGGTCGGATTCAGTCCATGGTGAATGCCCCAGCCCACGTCCCAGAAGCAGTGACTTAACACACACGGCTTTGCAGGTATGGAAATCACCTAATATGTTTCCTTTGCTGTGCCACGCTCTGTTATGCAAAAGTATAGACTCATCTCCATTACCATCATTGCAAACAATGAACTTTTTTTATATCTGCCTATTTTCCGTGCTAAACAATGATATTTGGCGTGTTTCTGACGTCACCATATCTCATGTCTACTTGACTCTCTCGGTAGTTTTTACAGGTTCCTGCTTGTGGTAGGATTCTCTGAGTGCTTAAATAAACTTAGGTCGCAGTACATAGCACGTTATTCGGAAGTAGGTTTAGCTAGTTGTTTGTCCTCGTAACAGTTTTGTATCGTTCTCTACACAATCACAGTCCAATCCTTTCCTAAATTCTAACGTATTCCAATCGTTAAAAAAGAGCTCTCAGGAGTATACATTGCGAATTATCCTAATGTCTATAAGGAATACCCTTATTCATGCGTATCACCTCTCTTCACCCTAGGTGGCGCTGTAAGCCGGTGAATCAGAGAGACATAAAATTTTCTTTCAAAGCTAGAACATGGCTTACTTTTCCTAAAATTATCTCTTTTTGGTATACTTTTCCTCACCCAAGGGCTGGATATTCCCATTTCTTACAGATTTTTTGTACTTTAAACATGAGGGTAAACTCCACTTGTAATTCATACTAATTACAGATTTCCATGACTTTTTTCTGTTTGTATAAAATTTACATTATGTAATTGAGAGCGGGATACCCATTCCGTCCTTTGGCATGCCAAAAAAGGGCGTTTTATATCTCCTGTAGGGCTTCGTGTTCCCTGAATGCCCCATACATACGGTATTTGTAATCACGAACCTTTTTGTAGTAGACTATAACACTGAACACAACTTTGAAATATGCAGAAAACCTACGACCATCGATTCTAACATAAATGCCGAATCAATTATTCCACTTAACATAAACTTGCATAGTTTAACACCATGATCAATAGATATATAAATTTTCCACTAAATAAAGAAGCAATCAATGAAGAACTTGAAATACTAAAATATAAACGTCACTAAAACGACTTTGACCTTTAAATTGTCACTCAGTTTTCAAGAAACGGATAAAACTAACACAATACTCAGTACACAGAAATATTCACCTATCTCGGAAGAAAAGAGCACCCACTAGAGTTAAATCCTTACCCATAGTATATTTACGCGACGTTTCCGACAAAACTGATGCACTGTTCAAAAATGCGATTGTTAAATTAGCTTTTCGCACTAACAACAGTTTAGGAACCCAATTACATTGTACAAATATCAGAAATTTCCACTACTCAGCACCAGGAATTTACAAAACGACATGTGAAGTCTGCGACAACTTCTACATCGACCAGACAGGATGTAATTTCATCACACGATTCCATGAATATTTAAACAGTCTGTGAAAACAACTAGTTAAGTTTCTGTCTACAACTAAAAACCAAAAACCACTCAGTACAAAACATCGAAACCGCTCAAGCAATATTACATAAAACACAAAAAGTATTACTGTTAAATGTTTTGAAAGAACTTTAGGTACACAAAAAGTGTAATTCGTGTTATTGAGAATTATGTCAGCAGTTTCTCTTACACCTCGATAATTCACGAAATTGTTCACTTACAAAATGAGTTCTAAAATTCTTTAAAACTACGGCTCGTTGTAATTCTCAGGCGTTTAATACTTGGGTACTTGAAAATGGGAATCTTCAGAAACAGCTGTCATAATAGTCAATAACTGTTTTGAGCAGTGGTACTGGAACCTTACTTACAGTGGACTGTGGTTGTTGGGATCGTCTGTGTTTATACGCTGTAATGAGGCATCCACATATGGCTGAGTGTCATACGTTGGCATGATACTCCCTGTCCTCGCAGTGCGACGGTAAAGTGTGTAGTTGAAGACTTACCATTCTGCTTTGCGTTGTCTGTTGGCTGCCCATTGTCGTAAGATTCCAGATACACTCCTAACTACATAAACCATGCACTGCAGTGACAAGTCGATCACGTGGATATCCAGCCAAGAATCTATGGTTGTGTGGAATGGGTATGCGACTGCAGCAATATGGAAATTGGAACAACTATTTCGGACTGCGTAGATTCTTTATGTATCCACGTCTTGTGCAGACATATTTGATACTGACATTCTTGTCCCACCATTTTGAACACCATATTGTATCATAAATTATATTAATTGTGCCATAATATGAGTGATTTGGATAAATTATACTGATAATGAAAAGAGTCAAGGAAAATACGTTTGGAACATAAATATTACTAATTAAGATAAGGAGGGTATTAAATTACGGCGATAAGGGCCCCAGAAATCTGGCAACTATGAAGGCTGTGATCATGTCCACAGTAAATCATGTCATGCCCCATCTACTATTTTTGAATACTGCGCCACTTACACCCCAAGAAATAAGCCTAGAATGCAAGGGAATGGGGGACCGTACACCTTGTAGGAAATCTGGCAAAAACGTAGAGAGCACTTGGACACAGTTTCTTCCATTACTATCAAATACTTGGTTGGAGTTGGTCTACAGTTTGGCATAAACGAGGCAAGTGTTCGCTTGGCTGCTGTCACAGGTGGACTGGACGTGACCTGAGAGCTGCTCTATCGTGATGATTTCCACGTTAAACGAGGCAATTTATAGCTCCACTACAACTAAATATTCTTAATTTTTCATTATTGTACAGAAATATCAGAAACTTAACAAATTTTGACTTTCCTACCTGACGAAGTGAACAACACCATAGAGGTCTCTGAGACTGCTACTGATCACCTGTAGGTTAGCTAACCCTCAGCGTACCTTACTCTAAGGCATGTCCCGGATTTATTTGGTGATGACAATTCACCACTTGTCTTGAGGCCAGACAGCTGCTAGTTTCATTTGCTACATAATGACCGGACGCTGGTACCACAAAATGCCCCTACTCTCTGCCTCACCAGTTTGCGTGCCACGAACTAGCTGCCCTGTAAGAGACAATTTTCCCTGTGTTTGTTTCGAGCTACCGCTTGTTCGTCTCCCATAGCCGCTTCTTCGAGTCCTCTCGATGCACTGCACACTGCAGTGTGCCAATTTACAAAAAAAGGTCTCAGATTCACAGACTGAGCTGCCTTTACCCTGAGGAGTTACTGGGGGCACCCATCTTCGGGAGATAAAACACTACACTTTTGGTAGCAGCGAGATTCGAACCCACGTCCGAAGAGATTGGTGGTCAAACTACTGCCTTCTTCTGTTTTCCAAGTCACTATTTTAACTAAAAGCTTTTTCTCTTGTATGTAATAAAATACTGGTTATCCGTAGAAAATGAATAGAATATTCTTCTTTTCTACTAGAGTGTAAGTATTCATGTGTGTTGTATAAAACTTAAAAAAAGAAGAAACTGGGGAAAAGACATGTTTTTGATGAAAAGGAGTAGTTATTACTTACATAAAAGCAGTAATATACCAACAGCGGTCAGATCATTAAAATATTGTAGTTATTTAGACTGTAAAAACATACCTGCGAGCCATTCTTTTCCCCCTTGACGTTACGGTTAGTATTTTTGTCAAACATGGTATGTAGGAATTCATATGAAGCACACACTTTTTTCTGTCTCTGATACTATTCGATAGTTTTTTAAATTTTGTGTCTCTCATGTTGGTGAACTTCTATCTGATAATACTGATTCGTGTTGCTCTCCAATATGCAGTTTTCTCCTAAATCTTTGAACTGGTTAAATTGTCTCTAGGTAAGTTAATTCCTAAACAAAGAAAAGATTTACAGAGTATGGGTTTGTTAAGTGGAGCACTGGTCCTGGTTACCCTCTGATCCCTATAGCAGAATATATTATCTTGTCCATACATTCTGGTTGCTCAGTAATGCTCAGTAATACTCAGTAATGAGATATGCTATACGGACAGCCCCAAAAACATAAGTTTTTCATATTAAGTGCATTGTGCTGCCACATACTGTCAGGTATTCTATAGCAGCGATCTCAGTATCCATAAGACATCGTGAGAGAGCGTTCATTGTAGCGGAACGTTCAGCATCATCAATTGTTAAATTTACTGCAGACATAGTGAGTCAAACTATTTTTCACTCATTACGCATCGCGGTGTACTGTTGGCAGTTTTTCGCGGCATTTTCACAAGTCAAATGTAGGCACAAAATCAAACAATTAAAAAGCAAAAATGGAACAAATACAATAACAACAACGAACAATAAATTGCCGATGATCTGTGAAAGAAGGAGTGACAAATTAGTAAATGCGTGGCCCCAGATGCAAAATACATTTAACATTAGCTAAATAAGACCAGGTATATAACTGACTACTCAGAAAGTCACAAAAAATACGATCCTACCCCGTTGTCGACAAGTGTAACCTCCCCACAGTTTCAACCCGTCAACTCACAATAATAGTGGCACTAAACCTCTCAATAAAAATGTGACTAATATATATCCCTTCAATAATTAACTGACTGTGAATCTAAACCGGTAAATTAGGACGTCAGCAGTGCTGCGTCACGGCCCTGAAAAGTCATTCTGAATAAACTGAAAATTCTTACCTCAATTATGTCGCCGGACAACGCTCAAACATCTGCTCCTTAAAAAATTTTCTTGCACAGCCCTGTGCAACGCTGGCCACTAGATTTTGTTACGTACGAAAAACAACTGATTTTATTTACGATAATTGGTATGACTATAGAAGGAGAAATTAGTATAAACTTTAAAATCAGGTGAATGACTGTCGAAAGTTATCTTTATACGAAAGATTATTATTGAAAAATATTTACATGTGACTTTGATATAACAATAGTACAAAATGAGTTGCAGCAATTAATATACGCGCGCGGCAGTAGATGAAAATTATTTTCCTTTTACCTTATACTACATCGCTCAGACACCACCATCATTCTCCACGACCGGCCTTGGTAATTCCAAATAGGACACAAGTTCTCTCTGTGAGCTGAACTATAGAACTAGACAACTGCTCTCTAAGAGCGACATGAGCCAACCGCCCGACTGCTCTCTGGTCTGCGATTCTATTGTAGCATACATATCGCAGGCAGCGCGTGAGCTATCCCTCGAAGTTACATCTGCTCGAGTGCGCTAGCAATAAATTCCTTGGTCATGAACCTCTTACAAGCGTTATTGGGGGGTTGAGGGTGAAAGTCAAGTCGACATGTAGGAGTCTAAGAAACGGCGAGTATTTACACAAAGAACTGGTGCACCAAGCTATTGATCCAAAAATTCAGAGAAAAAGGAAGGCAGTGGGTTTTTGTTACAGAGATTCCAGCAGACAAAATTACGTGGTGTATCACGCTGAGAAACCTGTTAGTGTCTCAGCGTGGCTGTAAGGTAAACAGGAGTTGCTTTATTGAAGATCAAATCTTCGGGGTTATTAAACTGCGTCATGTTTCATCTATAATATTCGACGTTTCGACCCCTCTGCTGGGATCTTCCTCAGGATCTTTTGGTGTCCACTACTGCTAGAACACTGTCAGAGACGAGTGTTGCGTCCACTTATAAAGGGGGAATTATCTGGCGTTCGTGCTGGAGAAGTTATCACTTATATTGGTTATTGTCACTTCTATTGGTTAAAATATATGTGGCTACCATTGGTGGGTCATAGTCAGAGGCTAATACAGAAAAAGGGGCGTTGGTAGCTCATCTCCTGTGGGTACCATTGGCGGTCATCGTCATTTGATAGAAAGGCACTGTCCACTCTTATGCTGGAGAAGGGTTATTGGTTGAAATGCCTGCTCCCTCTATTGGTTGCTCGTCATCAGTGGGCACATTCGAAACGCTCAGAGCAAGAGAGGGGGAATATTTGTAAAATATTAATGTCCGCCCAGGTGACTTGCAGTGCGTTGTTTATGCCGCTCACAAACCACGGCCGCGTATTTACTTCCTTGATGGCAGGGAGCCACGATGCCGGAAGCCTATAGCCGTCGTCTCTATAGAAATTAGATGAATTCTTAGAAATTTCAACCGCTTCTCGGACCTTTCTTATATAAATGTTTGTTTCTTTAGCCAGTGCACGTACGTTATAAAAACGTTGTCAGAACCACAGTTCTCGTGGTGTTCCGCTACTGCTGATTTTGCACTTTGATTTAGCCGTACGTGCCGTTCGTGTTCCTTAATGCGTTCTTTAACAGTTCTTCCCGTTTGCCTATACACTTTGCCGCAGCCACATTACATCTGATAGACGCCAGCATTGTGGATGTAATCAGGTGCATCCGTTCTCCGTCGGAAAAAGTCTTTTATCTTGTTTTGACTAAAGAAAGATGTCTGAATACCATTTTTCTTTAAAATTCTGCTCATGCGGCCAGTGACCGCAGAAACAAACTGTAGCCTGACGGAGTGAGAAGGGGGTTCCTCGTCTTCCTGATTAGCGGTGTAATGGTTCAAATGGCGCTGAGCACTATTGGACTTAACATCTCTGGTCATCAGTCCCCTAGAACTTAGAACTACTTGAACCATCACGAGGCAGAGAAAATTCCTGACCCCGCCGGGAACTGAACACGGGTGCCGGAAGCGAGAAAGCTACCGCGCGACCACGAGATGCAGACAGCGGTATAAATATTACGCCTAAAAGCCCGGTCGATTAATAATTGTCATACCCATTTGCCCTCAACGTCCTCTTTAAAGACTTCAACTCTGATTCTCAGTTGTCGTCATCGCTGGTACGGAAGGCACGTGAAGAGTGTTGAGTACTGCTTGCCTCTGGGCTGGGTGGTGGTGCGAAGTGGCATCTAAATACCTGTTTGTGTTAGCTTTCTGTACACTCTGTGACTTAGAGTGTTATCAGATCTTCTGTATACGATCACATCTAGGAACGGGAGACCGACCTCACTCTCAAACTCCAAGGTGAATTTTATTTTGGGGTGAATTCCATTTAAGAAATAGTGAAACGCATAAAGTTATTCTTCGCCGTGTGGCCTTATAAGAAATACATCGTCCACGTAGCGGAGCCAGCAAGAAGGCTTCAAAGGAGCACTACTTAGCGCCTGTCGCTCAAAATGTTCCATAAAAACGTCAGCTGCAGCTGTCGAAATGGGTGAACTCATAGCAAGGCCGTCAGCCTGTTCATAGTTGCTTTGTTATTTACTCTGTCTCGACTAGTATCATGGTCTCTCTCTTGTTTTTTTTTTCCTGTTCTTCGGGGATTGGCATGGTTAGGAACTGATTCGGCAACATTAAGTTAAAGTCTGAAGGTATGCGAGGCGCTTTCTATCAGCTCACTCTCCATCCTCTCCTACTGCCATCCCCCTGGGAGAAATATGTTTGCACCAACAGTTACAGTGTTAGCCATGTGAAAGGGTACGCACGTTCTTTCCTAAAAAAAGTATAGAAGCTGAAGCAACGAATTAAAATTTGTGCCACAGCTAGGACTTACGAGTTGATACTAGGCAGGTGTGCTAACCACTACGCCGCTATAGCATTACGGCAACCCCAGTTGCACAGTCTCCACTTCTTCGTTGCTGTTCCTAACACAAACTTTAATTCACAACATCAGCTCATTTTCCCATTCTTTTCTCGTCATTGTTGCCCAGCTTCCAGTCGCTGGAATAGCACCCCAGGTGGGGTGTCTAGTAACTAGGAGACCTTAGGTAAAGTCCTGGCTGTAGCACAAATTTTAGTTCGTTGCTTCAGCATCTATCCTTACTGAAGTTATATGTCTCCAGAAATGTTTATCTGGATGGAAGCGAATCGTACAAATGAGACAGGGATTGATACTAGCCTGTTATTGATCTAGTCGGATGTTAGAAACCACCTGTTAACTACATCCTATGTGGCTGGCGCACCGGCCTCCATAGTTAACCTTCCATTTTAATCCGCTCATCGCTACATCTCCGTCACATGCCACAGGAATTATTGTATTCTGTAAAAGTTATTCATCTAATTTGTAGGCCTTGAAGACACTGAAACATAGCATGAAAAATGCCAGAGAGGCCACACTTTCGAGCTCAAGTGGGTCCACAAGTAAATTTACGTAAAATTCTCGACTGAATTTTGTAAGACAAACTCTGATCTTTTAAATTAGATTTGATGTTGTTCTTAAAGTAATTGTTTCTTCGATGATGATTGCAAACGTATCGTCCACTTGTGCTATTTCCTGTACAATAAGTTTCCTGATCTACGCTGCTCTGGTTAATGATATTCACACGCTCCTTACTCGTATCTAGAATTCGGCTCATATTTAATGCAGACACCTGTTGAAGATCGATTTCTGATTTGAAGTTGTCGAAAGTCTGGTTCTCTTTCAAAACCGTGTAGGCAGTGCGGAAGATTCTTGCTGCAACTTCTTTTCAAGCAAACATTTTCCATTATTTGTCGTTAACACTCTGCTGATGTTTTTACACCTGTTGCGTTAGGGGCACTGTCTTCGTGATCAAATCTTTTTTCTCAACGCTATTTGTTGCAGGGTTCGAGCTTCCCCAAAGCTAATCACGTACCAACCTTTTTTTCTTTTCCATTTTTGTTCAAACCTCACAGCTCAGTTTATCTTGGTGCAATAAGCCATTGTTTTTTATACAAAACTCTGTCTCTTGTTCAAACCTCCAACAGTCTGCAACTGTTAATCACCTTCTTTGACGTCCTCAGTAGAAGAGGATAAAGTGCCGCTGGATGAAGAATGCACTGGTAACCCCGTTTGAACTTTTCCACTGACTGCCTCGGTCATTTTCCAGCTTCGTCGCCTAGTTTTTGTTCTTTAGGTGTTTTTCTCAAATAACTAGTAATTTTAGCTATTGTACACAACAAACGAACTCTTGATGCACCTGTCCAATCCCCGAATGTGGCGCGTTAACATAAGGGACTGTAATAATGGCGTGTGACGAGGACCTTCCATGGTGTAGACTGCTCGCCTGGTGCATGTCTTTCGATTTTTTGATTTTTCTTTTCCTTTTTTTTTCTTTTTTCCTCTTATTCTTTGTTCTCTTTTTTTTAACATACTCTTCAAGTGGAACTGTATCCTATTAGTCAGTTACTCTCTCTCTCTAACTTTCCTCACTTTTTTCCTAATATGAACATATATAGATACTAGTTTGTAGGTAGACATATAACAAAGATACACAGATACATGGAGACTGGTTATATTTCACCACCGACGCCAACTGTATATCTAGACTTATTTTTGCCAGAACAACATATAAGATGCAAGAATGAAATCAGTGTACGAATCATCAAAACTCAATTGCGAGACTACATGGACAATTGAGTGAAATAAGAGGAGCTCGCACACATCTTAGAGCTGTTTCGCATATGCTCGATGCAATGCAGCTGATAAGAAACTGGCAAAATGTTCATGGTGTATTTCACTGTTTTTGATCTTAGAATATTGTTCCCAAATGTAAGTCAGAAACGTAAGCCGATCATGAATTTGCCAATCGATGTGGACGTGGGCAGTATAGCCCAACAACCACACAGCAATATTGTGTTTTGCTCGTGTGAAATATTTAAAATCCGGTACAATGACACTGTCAACAGAGACTTGGGCTGGCATAGTTCGCGTGATAAGAGCCGCCATTAACTGGCAAGTACTCCACACATCGGAAACATCACGACATTGCAGGCGGTGTTCCCTGGTGTCAGGCACGCCAAACCTGCCACAGTTGGTGGAGGCGAGAAGCTGAATATCGGCTAAACGCTGATTGGTGGGCAGTGTGTTGTTGACAAGTTTGTACCACAACGCAGACACATCGGACGGCAGAATACTGTTATTGATATTTGACCATACTTGCTTCCAGTTTACAGTAGGTAGGCGAGCTTCCAATTTACTAAGGGGAGGTTATCTCATCAATTCAGTATAGAGTTGCCGTGTTGTCCTGTGTGGATCCGTGGCCGTACGGTGGACGTAACTTCTATTAAGGATATACTCTAGTACAAAAGACATACGGTGAGGGATGTTCGCCAGCGATACTGGGGCACTTTCAGATTTCCAGAAGGGCTGCTGTCGATCCATCGGGGAAGCCGGCCTGCACTTGGCAGTGTGGTTCACGAGCAACGGTGCACATTAGCGTCTGAAGTCTACTAGCCCGAGTCCTCCCTGTGACCAGTCCAAGACACAAACCCAGTAAACTGCTTGAGATATAGCGGGTCCTATTAGTTTCGGCACGGTAAGCAACTGCGCCATATACCATACCTTAGAGAGGATAAAGAAATTGATGAGTTTGACATTCTGATGCATGTTAAGGTGCAGGGTTGCGCGGCTTTTGCAGAGGCCCTTAATGGAGTTGAGTATTGTTCTCCAATTTCGTGCTTGCATATGCTGCGGGAACGCAGTTATATCTAGAGCCAATACGTTGTGGTCTTTCACGACTCTGTACCATGGACGGACAATATAGGTGGCTAGCAAACGCAGTGGAAGTAGAACAGTTTTAGAAGTATTGATCGCTGCTCCAGACACACGTTCATACTGGTGAAGGGAGGCGCGTATCGAGTCTAGGTCTGCTGTGTGGTCAATGAAAGCACCTACATCATCTGCGTATGTCACACATTTAACGAAGCATTGTGTATTTGTACACCTTTTGATGTCCTGCCTATTGTTCTGAGAAGCGGGTCTGTGGCGATCACGAATCATCCTTGCCTGACAAAGCAGCAAAAGGGATCGATTTAGTTTGCCATCCCTTTAATGGACCATCTTGCTTGGCAAGCCGGTGTGGCCGAGTGGTTCTAGGCGCTACAGTCGCAGTTTCGAATCCTGCCTCGGGCATGGACTGTGTTATGTCCTTAGGTTAGTTACGTTTCAGTAGTTTGAACTCTAGAGTTCTGATGACCTGAGATGTTAAGTCCCATAGTGCTTAGAGCCGTTTGAGCCAATCTGGCGACAAATTAAACACATGCACATTCAAGTGTTCATTCCAATGTCGACATTTAAAATTTTTGTCAACGTCGGTATTTAAAATATTGTAATATCCGCTGCAGAATAATAAATCTTTTTTCCTTGTTACAGTAAAATTTCAAGCAGATTCACAGGAGTGAGCAAGTTGCTGGAAAATCAGTTCTCTTCCATACCGTAGTAAGCAATGTGTGTTTCATAAGAGGTGATTCCTATTATATCCACGAGCTAATCGTGTAATTATAAGAAACTATACTGGATTATTGAGTAGAACTTGTAAAATTCTAACTGTAGTGACCACTTCAGGTTTAGCTTACTCAGCAGCCGAAACCGCCAACTACAATAAATAATACACTGCACGAACCCCTATAACACGGAAGGCACGTACATTTTGAACGTTTTTACGCGAAATGCAAAATAAACACGAAATTTTCACGACTTGTTTCTGGTGACGCTTACCCAGACACGTAATAAGTCCTCACGGAACTGCAGCTCTAGTGGGAAATTTTTCCCTCCCGTACCTTATAAACATTTACATCAACGATGGCAGCCCTGTATGCTAAATCAACCGAGATCTTAGCAGAGTCCAGTGTCGTCCACTATAGCAAACTAGAAAATCCCTGCCTTTTTCTCAGAGATCTTTGTTCCTAAAAAGTAGGGAATGAAACTCGTAAGACGTTCATATTTGTTCAAGGATCACCTCTCTGAAATAGGATATGCTCTTGGAGAAATTAAATTCCGTCCAGTACCCTAGGGCTGTGAATTCTATCCACATTCTGCCCTTATCATCTATAGATAAATTATTGAGCAGCTAGTGAAACTGTCACGTGTTCATTCAGGTACAACCTCCTCCTAGTAGAAGTTCCTTAATTTCTTGGCTTGATTTGTTGCTCATTCTTCGTTTGAGGTTGTGTTGGAAGCTTTTGCCAAACGGAAATACTGACGTCAGCAGTGTTTTAATTTCATAAACAGTATTCCCTTAGTCCTGCAGGTCTGGTGTTTAGCTGTGTATGAAAGTTTGGTTCTACTGACAGTGTTGCAGTAGATTATATGCAGGAAGTATGGAAGGCACTAGTTTGTGGAGAGCACCCAGCCATACAAATTTGCATAAAGTCTTCCATGTACTTGTGTCACTTGGAAAAGAAGAATCTCCAACTTGGTTTATTTTATTTTTTCTTTATTGTGATTTCATTCCCCTGCCCCATATGGGGAGGGGAGGGCTTTCGGCGGCACAATCCGCCACTCTTCAGCCGAGTGACACTACAACTAAAACAAGAATAAAATGATACATACATAAGGAGACGAAAAAGGGGAATATAAAACAGAGTAAGGGGAGAAAATGGAGGTAACATATACACCGACATGGAGACGTTCATGAGGGACAGTTAAAAAAAGTCATCAGAGAGTTAAAAAACACAGTTGGCGATTCTTAAAACACAGAGAAGATGTTGAATGAGCCGGCACAGGTTAAATGTCGGCCACAGTAGTAAAAACACTCCAGAAGAACACATTTAAAACCCACTTGGAGTACACATGACGAAGAATAAAGCTGCCAGGTGGGACCTGCCGAGGGTAAAGGTCAGAGAGTATGGAAAAGGAGGGGAGGGCATGGGGCAGCTGGGGAAGCGCCGGGATGAAGATAGGAGGGGCATCAGTGGGTTCACGAAAAGGCAGAAGACACGTGGGGTGGGAGAGGAAGAGGAAAGGCATGGCAGGAGGGAGTGCAGAGACACTGGAAGGAGGCACAAGAGATGGAGGGGGAGTAGGAGGGGGAAACCGCTCAGGAAGAGGGAGGGGGAGGAAAGGGAGCCCTGAGGAGGAGGCACGAAGAAGGGGTTAGAGTTGGAAGGAAATGTAGATGTCAGTGTGAAGCTCATAATCCGGGAGGGGTGGGCGGTGGAAGTTGTGTTGGGAAAGGAGATGGAAAGTGTTGAGATGGAGAGAGGGTAGGACACAACGGTAAAGCTGTGGCAACTGGTTAGGGGTGGAGAGGGTGGGAGAAACCAGGGGGTGAGGGGGATCAAGGCGGCAGACAATATGGAGTGTGCGGATGTGTTCAAGGAAAAGGAGAAGGTAGGGGAAGGGGTTGAGGTCATAGACGATGAGCATGGGGGATGGAAGGCGGATGCGGAAGGCGAGGCGAAGCGCATGGCGTTCGAGGATTTGGAGGGATTTATAGAACTGGGGAGGGGCGGAAATCCAAGCGACGCTGGCATAACAGAGGATGGGGTGGATCAAGGATTTGTAGGTGTGAAGGATGGTGGAAGGATGCAGACCCCACATCCAGCCGGACATGAGTTTCAGGAGGCGGAGGCGGTTGTGAGCTTTGTTTTGGATGGTAAGGAGATGGGGAGTCCAGGCGAGGTGGCGGTCGAGTGTGAGGCCACGGTATTTGAGGGTAGGAGGATAGGACGGCCATAAATGGTGAAGTAGAAATCGTGGAGGCGGAAGGAACGGGTGATGCGGCCTATGATGATCGCCTGGGTCTTGGAGGGATTAACACGGAGGAACCACTGGTTGCACCAAGCCGTGAATTGGTGAAGGTGGGTTTGGAGCGTACGTTGGGACCGTTGAAGGGTAGGATAAAGGGCTATGAAGGCGGTGTCATCCAACAGTGGATTTCAAGGAATTAGAAATAGTGCGAAGATTCTTCAGATTCACTGACTATGGGTTTAATAAGGAGCACTGGATGTGGTTACTCTCTTTCTAGCATATTGATCCCTATTCCAGAATATATAATGTTGTCCATACATTCTGGTTGCTGAGTAATGAGATACGCTATGTGATCAAAAGTATATGGACAGCCCCAAAAACATATGTTTTTCATATTAGGTGCATTGTGCTGCCACCTACTGTCAGATATTCTATAGCAGCGACCTCCGTACTCATTAGAAATCGTAAGAGAGAGTTCATTGAAGCGGAACATTCAGCGTCATCAATTGTTAAATTTACTGTGGACATAATGAGTCAAACTATTTTTCACTCATTACGCATCGCGTTGGCAGTTTTTCGCGGCATTTTCACAAGTCAAAGGTGGGCACACAATCGAACAAAGACAAAGCAAAAATGGAACAAATACAATTACAACAAGGATCAATAAATTGCCGGTGATCTGTGAAAGCAGGAGTGACAAATCTGCATTTAACATTAGGTAAATAAGACCAGATATATAACTAACTATTTCTCAGAAATTCACAAAAAATGCGATCTTGGCTAGCTGTCGACAAGTGTAACCTCTCAACAGTTTAAACCCGTCACCTCGCAATAACAGTGGTGCTTCACCTCTCAATGAAATTAACCTGTCAATAATTAACTGACTGTGAATCTAAACTGGTAAATCAGGACGTCAGCAATGCTGCGTCATGGCCCTGAAATGTCATTCTGAATAAACTGAAAATTCTTACCTCAATTATATCGCCAGATAACGCGTATATATCTGCTGGTATAAAAATTTTTTTCTGGCACAGTACATTGCAATTCTGGCGTTTAGATTTTTTTATGTATGAAAAACAACTGACTTTATTTACGATAATTTGCATGACTATGGGTAGGAGAAGTTAGTAAAGACTTTAAATTCAGATGAATGACTGTAACAAGTTATCTTAATAAGAAAGATTATTATTGAAATATTGTTAAAAGATATTTACATGTGACTTTGATATAATAATAGTACAAAATGAGTTGTAGCAATAAATATATGCGCCTGGCAATACGTAATAATTATTTTGCTGTTACCTTATACTACATCTCTCAGGCACCGCCATCGTCCTCCACAGCCGGCCTTGGTAATTCTATACAGGACACAAGTGCTCTCCGTGAGCTATACAACTAGACAACTGCTCTCTAAGAGCGACCTGACCCAACCGCTCGACTGCGAGCTACTACTCCTACTGCTGCCGACATTGCTATCTGGTCTGCGACTCTATTGTAGCTTACATATCGTAGGCAGCGCGTGAGCAATCCATCGAAGTTACATCTGCTAGAGTGCGCTAGCAATAAATCCGTTAGTCATGGACCTCTAACAAGCATTTCTACCATTAAAAACAGTCTTGATCACCATTTATTTATTAAGGTAATAACAAGCGTTGTTGGTGGGCGGAGGGTGGAAGTCAAGTCCACAGTGTAGGACTCTAAGAAACGGTGGGCATTTACGTAACGAACTGGTGCGCCAAGCTATTGACCCAAAAATTCAGAGAGAAAGAAAGGCACTGGCTTTGTGTTACAGACGTTCCAGCAGACAAAATTACGTGGTATATCACATTGAGAAACCTGTCAGGGTCTCAGCCGGGTCCAAAGGTAAACAGGAGTTGCTTTATTATTTACTCGGTCTCGACTAGTGTCATGGTATCCCTCTTGTTTTTTTTCCTGTTGCCTCGGGGGTCGACATGGTTGGGAACTGATTCGGCAACATTAAGTTAAGGGCTGAAGGTATGCTAGGCGCTTTCTATCAGCTCATTCTCCATCCTCTACTACTCCCGTCCCCCTGGGAGAAATATGTATACTCCAACAGTTGCAGTGTTAGCCTTGTGAAATGGTGTGAACGTTGTTTTTTAAATAAGAATAGAAGCTGAAGCAACGAATTAAAATTTGTGCCACAGCTAGGAGTTAAGTCCTGTTTACTGGGAAGGTGTGCTACCCCAGGTGCGCAGCCTCCCGCCCTTCATTGCTGTTCCTAACACAAACTTTAATTCACACCTTCAGCTCGTTTTCCCATTCTTTTGTCGTCAGTGTTGCCGAGGCTCCCCATCGTTGGGATAACACCCCAGCTGGGGTGCCTAGTAACTAGGAGTCCTTTGGCAAACTCCTAGCTGTAGCACAAATTTTAGTTCGTTGCTTCATCCTTATTGAAGTTATATGTCTCCAGAAATGTTTATCTGGATGTTTGCGAATTGTATAAATGAGACAGGGCTTGGTACTAGCCTCTTATTCTTCTAGTCGGATGTTAGAAACCACCTGTTAACCATATCCTATCTGGCTGGCACACCGGCCTCCAAAGTGAACCTACCATTTTCATCCGATCATCGCTACATCTTCACATTATGAGAGATATATCGAACAAGCATCAAGAGTATGAAAGGCACATCAGGTAACATCTATCTTTCTGTAAAGTCATCGTGTTTTGTTGTAGGGATTTTGGTATTTCATAATCCGAGTTATACAACCTATACCGCTTTTTAGGGTCATGGTGTCAAAGTTGATCAAGGGAAAGTCAATTTTCGGAACTTCTGCCTCCACACTTGTCACTTGCGTGGACGTCATCCCTTGTCATGATGTTCCATCCTTTTGAGACAGTAAAGTCTCAATGAGAAGAAAAAGAGAAATCATTAGCTAGACTCTTGGCTGTCCTGAGTTGGAAGAATGCATGACAAGCAAAAAGAATAATGCCACAGTGGCTATTTAGATTCACATTGGTTATTTTACCTTTATCGTTTGGGTTAAATTTAAGAACATTTAGTATTTTCAAGCTAATATAAATCACAGGTATTTGACCTTTTAAGGTTCATCAGGTGTGAACCTTGGTTTCCTTATATCAGTAAGTTCTTTCTGCATATTTGTGTCCACAGTATTTTCTCTCTTTCCATTTGTACCAAGTCGCACCTCGGAGTCTGTCTTTGTTTTTGAACTGTAGCAAAATTAGTCCACCCAATCAAAGGAAACACAAATGGATGTTTACAACAGTGAGACTGTATTTACTTTCGAAATTGGAAATTTGCGGTAAGGACTATAGGACGAATCTGAGGTCATCGGTCCTTAGGCTTATTTACTACTTAATCTAACTTACCCTAAGGACGACACACACACACACACACACACACCCATGCCCAACGGAGGACTTGAATCTCTGACGTAGGAGGGGGGAGGAGGAGCCGCACGAACCGTGCAAGACGCCCTAGACTGCACGGCTACCCCGCGTGGCTTGCCGTTACTTCAAAACTTCAAATGGCAGAATATCCTGAATGCTAACTCAGTCTTTACTGGCAGTAACTAGTTCTAGGTTCTGCCCAAACTGGAGTCAGTGATTTGTCCCCTACTAGTCTTGCACAGTCCATTGCATTATTGAATCCTCCTAATTCTGTTGAACATAGACTTAATATTTTTTTCATAATATACATGTTTCACGTATATCATTTTGAAATGTTATTCTACATCTTTGTCTAAAGTGTAATAGTGTCCTCACAATGGCAACCTCGAAAAACCATCTGCAACAACATTCTCAGATCTTTTAATGTACTTGATCTCAGAGTGAAACTTTTGTTAGTGCATCACCCATCTTGTCAGCTTCCTATGATACTGGCAGCACTCCTGAAGTTAGGTAACGTCTGTATGATCGGAAAACAGTTTTACTTTATCTTCTAGTAAAACCGTTTTAGGTTTTGAGAATGACCTGTCTATTGGTATCAATTCTTCTCTGTGACTGTGTAAACTTTTTCATGGATTAAAAACATGTTGTTTGTAAATGTTATTTTACATTGTATAGTTCCTCCATGAGTTCACTTTTGATAACGTAATTCTGAGTCGAATCGAAAATTACTGCTGTTGGTGTGTAAACGGAATGGTAAGCCAAAATCAAATCTGTATAACAAAATGTGGCTGTTTAATTCTTTATTGATTTTCTCGAAAGGTTTTCGCATTCTTTACAGAATATCCAAACAGTGTTCTTTTAAGCAAGTTGATGAGACAAAGTATATTTTGACTATCTTCAGCAATGAATTTTCTGTAAATATTATGTAAGCCATTAAAGGAAAAAAATAATTCCTATTTGTTCTGGGTGTCACAGTGTTCCCTTTTCAGTGATTTCTATATTGTAACTCATTCATTTCAGATACTGCTTATTACCCTATTTACATTTTTCTATTTCAGTGTCATCTTATCTTGCCTTAAGTTTATCACATACATGTCTCAAACATTCAATCTCAAATTTGCCCTTTTTCTAAATCTCACTCAGTATGCTGTTAATTTTGGTATAAGTTCCTACCCAAGTACGTGATCTAACTCTGTAATAGGTTAAGGCTGAAAATTACCACAGGATATTGGTAACACCTTCCACCACCAAGGAAAGTCATATCGTTTCTGGTCTCTGGTGCTAATGGAACCCAATGAAAACGTAACGTTAAATCTATACTAAACATAGTGTGAATGCTTTTGAGCAGTGCGTCACTGCTCTCAGGGTGATCTGTTTCGCTATACAGAAATTTATTCTAATGCCTAGAATACATATCTCACACCTGCATATTTCTTCGACATAACCACAAGCGTATTATTATATGGACTGATACTTCTGTCAAGAGTACCTCACTTTTTATTTTTTTATTTTTGTAACTCCTTCTCAACAGCAGCTCTTCTAAGTTACCCCGTATGATTTCATGTAAAATGGTTGATATGGCTTTAATTGTTAAGTACACTGACACCCTTCAACTCCCTGGAATGTTGCTAAAGGAAATTCTGTATTCACAGAATAAAAATGTCAACTGATGTTTTTGTTTGTTAGTATGTCATTTTGTTTCAGAGATTTTTGTATCCACAAGTTTCTCACATTTCACTTCATCAGTGTCTAATCTGGGTATATATCTGTCTATTAGGTCTCATTCTTTTGAAAATAATATGCGTTTGATCTTCTTGCTATGACAGGTATCATTTAATTCAATAAAACTAATACTTATACATTTCTTGTTTTTAATGTTATGAAATGTTTTGGTCTGTCCCAGTCAGATCCTGCATTACCACTTGTTATCCATTGAAGTGATTCCTCCCTCTGCTTCCTCTGAAGTAGTGAAAGTTTTGATTGTCAAAAGGGAGTGGGTAACCCAGTACTAGCTTGCTGGGCCTATCATAGCTTCACCAGAGCCTCATTCTCTGTCACTTTTTTGAGTTCCTGTATGGTCTTCACAGCTACCATAGTGGCCTTGGGGACACACATTCAAGTCTGTATTTCGCCCCTAATTCATGCCACTGTCCTTTTTCCACTATGTGGAAGAGGGGTTCAACTTGTGGGAGAAAATTAGAAATTCGAAAATAACTGCCATAGCAAGGATAGTGATGTACAAGTCATATCATCGGTCAATTTTGACCTGTGGATCAGAATGTTGAAGGTGGACAAAGAAAGATCTGAGGAGAATGTAAGGAACAGAGATGCACTTTCTACGTAGTATCCTAGATAAGGCAAGAAGGGATAGGTTACGGAATGAAGCAATACAAAACACCCAGAATATCAGGCCCCTGAAACAAACTCTGGAGAGTAATAGGTTTGAATTGGTTATCCAGATTCTGTCTATTGTGATGCACTGCTTGGAAGATTTCTGTTCCCATTCTCTTAATGTGGCCAAAGACCAACTGGAAGACCGCAAACCAGGTGGAGTGATCAGGTGAAGGATGATATGAATAGAAGAGGACTACAGTGGGAGAAAATGCCGAATGATAGACTATTGGAGAAAAGAGACATTATGACCGTGTTCTGTGTATGACCATCATAGGCGTAAAGGTTTCAGGGACAATATGAAATTGAAGTTTGCAGAGAGATCATTCAATTAAAGTGACTTAATTGACATGTATGCAACAGATACTAACAACAACTGCCATGTGAGACTAAACTTCTCTTTATGGGGGGTGACTGATTCTGTTATGACACTGCGTTCATGCTTCAAAAAGAAAATACACATGTTTGGGTATAATTGTAAAATATAAGAAAATGATACAACAAGTCAATTAAATAAACCCACTCGCACAGGACACAACCACCAACACACCATCCCACCATTTTACCCAGAAAATATCAAAACGACAGAAATCCCCCCCCCCCTAGGGAATCATAAAAAGTACAGAACCCATAAACCACGATAACAGAAAAAAACAACATTAAAAAAATATGATACCCATCCACACCTAACTAACAAAACTATGCCTTGTATATTCTGCTGACTATTTTCATAAATGCTAGAAATACATAATAACCTTTGGGAATACTCTTCTTCCAACAGTATTCGTCCAATTGGCCTTGCAGCACTGAAATCCTTCTCTTCTCCACTTGACAACAGATTTTACACCCATCCAATACCATTGGTATATGACCCCATCTTGTAATCTTGAAACTGAATGTTGTGATTTACAACAAAATGATGATAATACCTGTCACCCAACTCCTTGTAGGAAGCAAACACATCCAACATGACTGTTGAATCTTCTTCCACATACTCTTCTATTAAAGATGTAAACACTTCCTTCATACTACCGGCATGATGGCCAGCCCAAAAGGTCTGCTGCCATCTCTGCCTAAGCGTTAGTTTTCACTAAAGTTAGGTGTTGCAGGATGTGGGTACTGCGATGTTTGCGTACGTCTGGTTAAGATTAACCATTAATACACGCTCATCTGGAGATAGATTGGGTCGAAGTCGAACGAAGGGTAGCGGTTTGAAGGTCAGAGGCAAAAAAGTGCCAAGGCAAGAGCCGAGGGGAAAAAAACCTCTGCGATAGTTGGGCCAGGTGGTAAGAGCAGTAGGGGATGTCTTGCTGCCTGCGATAGGTCGTGAAAGGAAGGGTAGACTTTGTTAGTAGTGGGTATCATGCATGTCGATACCTTTGACGTTGTGCGGTGGTTTTGCTCGGCGGCTGCCGCTGGGTGCCAGTGTTGATCTCTCGTTCAGCGTCAGCAACCTGCGACAGCTAGATTAATCATCGTTTTTGTGTCCGATAGGTCATATATCGGATGCACTTTGTAGGGTGATGTTGGCGTATTGTTTGTGCGTCAGTGGGCGACTTCGCCGGCGTTCCTCCTGTGGCCTGTTGGTCGGCTACAATAGCAACTGGTAATTACCAGTTCAGTGTTGCTGAAATGCAGGGGTTTGCTGGCGTTTGTCGCTTGTTGGTGTATGCTAGTTTACCATAGGTGGCTATGCCCTAGCTAGTAGTGTTTTGGCCACTTGTGCTTCCACCTATGGTTGTGGTCATAGTTTCGCAGAGTGAGGATGGAAGAATTGTTCGAGTGTCCCGAGTCCCTGTATAGTCGTGTGGCGTGTTTTTTTTTTTTTTTTTTTTCTTCCTTTGTCGGATTTGGAACGATCTTAAATACAACATCCTCACAATCCACTCCAGAAACTATTGCTCCAAACACCCAAAACCTAACCACCTCAAGGTCCCTTCCATACTTCTTTCGAAAATGTAACTTGTCTACTTCAACTGTAATCCCTGGCCCGACCAATGATACCCTATGCTTTAAAAATTCTCTGCAGACTTCTCTACAAAATGAAAACCAGTCAACTACAGTGCCACAAGACACCCCTGCATTGCAGATTTAGAAGAATACTAGTAGAAAAATAGTAAGTTAACTTGTATTGTATTGTATGTTAACTGGGGACATAGAAACGGCGGAGAGGCTCCGTCCCCGCCACAGCTGCAGTGGTCCACAACCCCACGACGACCACCTTAGTCCACTGCTCCCCTCCGCCGCCCCATACCGAACCCAGGGTTATTGTGCTGTTCGGCCCTTTGGCGGACGCCCTAGGGAATGTCTCACCAGACGAGTGTAACCCCCATGCATGCGTGACGGAGTAATGATGGTGTACGCATATGTGGAGAACTTGTTTGTGCAGCAATCGCCGACATAGTGTAACTGAGGCGGAATAAGGGGAACCAACCTCTATTCGCCGAGGCAGGTGGAAAACCGCCTAAGAACCATCCACAGACTGGCGGGTTTTCCGGACCTCCACACCGCCGGGCGGATTCGTGCTGAGGACCAGGGGCTCCTTCCTGCCTGGAAAGCCATGCGTTAGGCCGCAAGTTAACATGATTATTACTTTTTAATTCTGACTCGATTTTCCAATGAGGTTCTTCTGAGTATAAACTTCCATATATTATTTTTATCGGCACCTGGACATGTATTCATCGGAAGTTCTTGAGGACGGAATCTTTTTTAATATAATTATCTTTGTCATATAATTACCAGAAACACTGCACTTGCAAAATTCTGCAATAACGCCTAATGATTTCAAAAGTCTAGAAGTAGATGTATGGTCAGTCATTCTGCCAAACAGAATTTTCGCTGTAAACACAATTGACTCATCTGTAAAGGGAAGCAATTGTGAGACAAATCAGATTCTTATAAGTAGATTTATGGTCAGTCATTCTGTCAAACAGAATATTCGCTGTAAACACAATTGACTCATCCGTAAAGGGAAGCAATTGTGAGAGAACTAAGAGTCTTATAAATCACGACTACTTTCATCAACAAAAGACACTGAAAACACATTATGATATGAAAACAAAACAATATTCATTGCATTCTTCAAATATGTGCATTATGAAGAAATCCAGAGAAACCATTTAACTGTGATCTGCAACATAAACAAAAAAGCATCACACATTACATTATTGGTCAAATCTTGTGGGTGGAATCGAACACTAGAATTGACCCCACAATAATAAGCAGCGTACTCGCCCCTCACTCTTTCAGCATTGTTTGTATATCTGATGACATTTAAATTTTCCTGAATATTCATGACGTTCACATCTCACTTACATGGTTCTTTCATTAGGTTTTTAATTTGTAATCGTCATTTAAATTAGTTAGCATTTTAGTTTCTGAGAAGTGATAAGTTTCTACCCATTCGTAAAAATTGGTTTTCCAAAAACTAAATACATATGTGGTCATTGTCCTTGAATATATCTATCAGCTGAATGGGTTGACATGTTTGTTTCCCAACAGAAATAACATTAATAGGATAGTTCGCACTTTGAAATTAGTTGGTGATTATTTAACTTATCTTAATGTTCTACACTGCTGCTGTTGATCATTTTAGTACCCTGTTCATTTGCCCTTAAGTTTCAGACACTCAATGGAGCGATTCCTACGATTTTCCGCTGTGCTATACTTGGATTTTTGAGTGTTTTTACCTCCTTGCATCGTGGTGTCTGTGTCATTTTCTGATTCTGTTGTCAAGGCTTCTATGCCCATTGTTATATCAATGATTTGTTCGGTATCCCCTTGCCTGAAAATGTAACCATTATGATTATTACGTTTTCCTCATTCATGATTAGCATATCACCAATTTGATTTCCTCCAGTCTGTTGGTAGTTGTAATTGTTGTGATCTTATCTACTTATTTTATCTATAATTCTAGGTTTACCCACACATTTTAAAGAATTGATGACCTGGACCATGTACTAAATTCCATTGAACTGGAAATGACAATTCTCATTTTAAACCATTCAACTATGTCATGTTTTCAAATGCTTTCTTAAATGATTAATTTATTTATCTTGTTTTTACATCTTTCAACTCTACCATGTCTTTCTCTTTAAATTGATCCATTCAAAAATACACCTTTTAGACCAGAAATTAGTTAAGAAACTTTTTTACTGAAAAATTTTGATCCATCCATAGAAAAGTTAGCCATCAAAAAATTTTTATTTAGCTTAATTTTAACACTTTCAGTTTCATTCGGTGAGAAATTTTTGTACAATGTTGTACAAAGTAAACCAGAAGTAAACTGTCCTCATGTGAAAAATTTTTCAGTGGAATATTAGCCAACACAGTACATGAGCTATTTACAAAATTTCTGTTTACTACATCATTACTTACAGCTTCAAAGTTTTTAGGAATCACAGAAAGAGAATTTTTCGTGTTTGATACATTGTTTCTCTTTAATATTTCATTTGAGTTTATTCTCTGGCAAAATTATAGTAACCTTTTTGTAATATTTTCTTTCAACAATAGCTAGCTGTGATTCAACATTACTTTTTGTATTTGTATCACAATTTTTTTATATTTTCAACCACTTTCTGATTTTAGTATAAACATTTACCACAGGAATTTATTTTTCTCTTCATCAAGAACTTATTTATCTTTGAATGCTTTGATTTCACTACTCGGCTAACTCTGGTTTTCAAATCCTCTCCTGTGACAATGACTATTCAAGACTTGCAGCTTTCTGATGCATTGACTGTTCAAGATTGGGAATAATTAATTATTTCCTAGATTATGAATTCTCTTCATTTTTAACATTAATTGTTTGTATTTGCCTTATAATGTCTCTTATCAGCGTCCGTATTCTTTATCACTTTTCATGTAATTCGGCTGTCAACCATGAAGCACGTGATTTTATTAGATGTATTTTGTGCACTGGGGTATGCTCGCAATGAGCAATACGTTTATTATCAAGTCCATGGATTTTACCATCAGTTGTGGGCTCTCTCATTATTTGATGCTTTCAAGTTTGAACAGTCGGCCGTTAAAGTGTCAATCCATGTATAATGTTCATACACATTATATACAGCGATTTCACCTTTGGGGACTGCACAGAATAATCGATGATTAAATATGTCATTGTTGTTGTCAGCTCGATTCCAGTTTATTTGTTCTCCAACAGAGTACATATCTTTAGTTTAAATCACGTTTCCCAGTTTCAACAGTATTTGCATTTTCCTTGATTTTATTTCTGTTACATTTATATCATCTCATTACTGTAAATGTGTATATTTTTTATAACGTTTGTACATGTGTCTGCAATACTTAATTGCAGAGCTTGTAAACAACTTTTTTTTTACATATGTTGACCTAGTTCTTTCTGCCACCGCCAACAAATACGAACACAGGTAGATTTATTCATAAAAGGAAGATGCTTATAAAATTGATATAGTAATTTTCGTTACTTCATATATTGTCTTCATTCGATGTATTTCGACATCTTTGTTGTTGATAAGTGTCTAGAGGTATTCTTTTGCTTGCAGGAGGATATTCCGGTGTTCTGTTCAAAATATGTACTCAAAATAATTAATCTTAGGCATCTAGATTATTTAATTCTCCATATTCCGACGCATCACTGTTTTAACATTGACATAGTACTGAAACCCAGATTTCAACATAACACACGGAGTATAACTTCCCGCCAACCACAAACAGTAACAGCTTTTCTCAACTACCTATCTCAACTCCCTAACTGAGAATAAAAAAGGTTGTGTGTATGTCAAACAAAGTATTTCACATTACGAATGAATTATTTATCTATTATGTTCTCTTAGAAGTTATTTCGAAAGTTTGTTATATAATTAGTCGTTATTATTGTTTATGACTTCAAATAGACATAACAGTAAGTAAACTAATTTATAAGTAAGTCCAATATATGACAAGTAAACAAGTTATTTGAAAAATAAGTCAACTCATGTTTATTAGGTTATTCAGACAATATCGAATGTGTGCTAATGATAATGCTGCATTTGCTTTTGTCGTATAATAAAATTATAAAAAGTATTTGCTAATACTTTACTTAACTGTATCGACAGCTACTACACTTAGCTAAAGATGAGCCGCGAACCATTTTCATTAGAGTTCCCAGTAAAATGCACTTAACTTACCATTGCTTACTGCACCTCTGACTGAAGGCCGGGGTTTAGCAAGACTTACCTGCCTCTTTTCTTCAAAAAGGGCGACGAAGAACGCGCTCTCTTAATAACACAGCTAATAACGGGAAAAATATTTACTTTACAGAGGTAAACGTTCCAAACAATATGACAATCAAAATAGAAGTTCCATTTGTTATAGGAAACTCTTCACTGAGTATTACGACGGCTTCTTGAAACAAAACACAGAACAAGCTTCTCCATAGTTACCTCCGCCCCGCGCGCCAGAGGAAGAGACAAATCACAGTCTTGCCACGTGTGTCGTACTACACGTGTTTGCTCGGCTCACGACACAGCGACCACCTGCGATTTCGGTTACTACGAGCAAGACTGAAGCACAAGCCACTAGGGCGTCGGAGACTTACTTCACGAAAGTTGCGGAGTGGCGTCGTCATTGCCAAAATCAAAGGGATGGCGTTAGAGTTGCTGTTGGGATGGAACTGTGCCAACAACAGTGCCATTGGTGTAACGTACCGTGAAAGCCGTTTAGGGTAATCCAGTAGCTCTTAATGTGAGCAGCATTCTATCTCGAGTGCTCAGTCCAGACGTCTTCTTTCTGAAAAGCAGAAGGTGCCCTTACTTATAACGTAGGTTCATGGGGGAGTAAATATTATTTCTATTATATGCTTTTCATCTAGTATCTACGAAAGCATGTTCCGCTAATTGCCGCACCTTGCCTTCAGCCCAGCTCCCCAACTCAAGATAAAGTGCTTGTTATGTCAAAAAAAGTGTTGTGCTACTTCGAGCCTTTTCCCTGTCCGGAAAAAGTAACAGATGGATACATTATTGAAGTACGGAGGTGTCTTCGTAGGGTTATTACGTCTTACCTGTGGGACCTAGCTGCCGTATTCGTACGGCAATGTGTGTTAAAGCTCTAAGAGTCCATGCATTCCTTTTCGGGGGAGATATACACGGTAAAGGTGGTTATGTTTGCTCCCAGTGCTTTCACACCCACTTCTCCTCTGATGCATAATTAGCTCAACATATTATGTGTAATTCTTCTTCTTTCCCTGCTTCTTCTTTCGGTGCCTATCCGGTTCGGATGCCGGAGGTCATGATGACTGTTCGTCTCAAGTTGGTAGATAGAGATTCACACTTTTTTCACATAATTAGGCAGATATGTCGCAGATATAAAAGCCTTTTGTCAAAAGGTAAAACATTCACGAATTGAGAGATGATCCATTAACAGCGAAATTCGCTTCAGAGATGTTATAAAATAAAACTGCCATAACTTGCGCATTAGAGAACAGTTTTGAAACCGTTCTTAATATATTTTTCCTTACGTTAAAATGTGCCTTTGGCATCTACTGCGTAATTGTATTGACATGTTCGCTGAATGAAAACAATCTATTACCTATTAACAGTGTTACATGTGATTACAAACACACTGACGTGTTAGCACCCATTCCCTTTAGTTGGCAGGTACTAACAGTACATGTTGACATGAGTTGCCGAGGTCCTACATTCACGAAATTTTATTTATAATCATTTTGCAACCGTATAAATAAATTAAGAAAGTATGTGTTGAAATCAACAATTTCCGTTTCTTTCTGATATCTTAATGAACAGTGATCTATTACAGTAAGTCAGGTTCCGCAATTAGTCTCAGTAGTAATGCCTGGTTGCTTAAGGATTTTATAAACAGTGTACACATACATGCAAGAATGTCGTCTTGGCCTCCTATCAATCAGGACACTCCACCAAGAGAATGGTAAACCATTGGCAGTAGCAACTTAACACATCTGGTTATCCCCTTGACCAGTGATATAACTTTGTCTCCCTGTGGATTGTGCAACAACATCTAGTAAACCAATTGTTATTAGAGACTATCCTTTCTGCTTCAAGCCTTCAAAGCCTCCAGCATAACCGTACCATAATATTTATCATTCAGCTGCTGTTTCTTCAGGACAGTGTGTTGGTGTTACTAACGTTTGAGCTGGGAAGCCCAGGCCACTTTATACGAGGGTCATTCAATAAGTAACGCCCGATATTTTTTTTCGCAGAACATATTTATCGTTAGAATATGGTGGCAATATACATCGACATATCTTGTCCATGTCTTATTTTTCAACGTAGCCTCCTTCACGTTCCATCGTCGTACGCCGACGTTGTGGAAGAGCATGTATTCCCTGCTCGTAAAAGCTCTTGTCCTGTAGGCGTAGCCATGTTTTCACTGCATGAATGCCAGTCTCGTCATCTTCAAACTGTGTTCCCCATAGAGAATCTGTAAGCGGCTCAAGAGACCGGCGTCCGAGGGTGCGAGGGTCTGAAATGTAGGGTGGATGAGGCAATGATGTCCATCACATTTGGCGATGTGTTCCTGGATTCTCAGCCCGCGTGCATTATCGTGTTGGAGCGAGATTTCTGCTGTATTGTTGTCTAATCGAAAACGTCGGAAACGGGTCTTCAGTTTATCCAGGGTCTGCAGTTTATTCTTTTGTAGTGAATGAGGGTGATGCCACTCTATGGACTGCCTTTTTGTTTCTGGAGCAAACTGGTGCAAAGATATTTCGTCCCCCGTAACGATAAGTGAAAAGGAGGTCTCTCCGTCATTCTCAAAACGCTCCAACAATTTATATGAAACCCCCTTTCTTAGAATCTTGTAGTCCACTGCTAGTATTCGCGGAACCCGTCGTGCACAGTTCTTTCAATATGCAAGAGTCTCGATCATTGCAGACGCAGTGACCGACAACTGTAGAACCAATTGTCGAGTTGTGATGCGGCGATCTGCACGAATAATGGGATCCGCACGATGCAGCATGTCTGCGGCAGTGGCTGTGACAGGATGTCCCGAGCGTGGGTGATCATGGAGCTCTGTTTCTGCATTTCCAGAGTCTGTAACTTCCTTTAACCATCGCCCAACTGTACTCCTATCAACTGCAGCATCGCCATACACTGCACAAAAAAATGGTTTATGGATGTTTCTTTTTCTGCACACAAGAATTCCATAACAGCACGCTGCTTCCAACGTGAGTCGTATGTAGACGCCATTTTGACGCTGTACTGTGGCTCTGCTATCTGTCAAAACGGTTCGAAACTTCACTGGCACACAGAATAGACATGAAATGTGAAGCCCCAAGGACGTTTGTCTATGTGCATTAATGTTTTTTTTTAAATGTGTGGCATTACTTATTGAATGACCTTCGTGGGACTTAGGAACCACTGGGTATCGGCGTAAATAGCCGGTATTTCAAACAGTTGATCCAGAAATTCAAACAAAAAGAAATACAGTGACATTGTGTGACAGATACTCCAGCAGTCAAAATCTAAATGGTGCATGATACTGAGGAATCAGTTCTGTTTTGTGCCAGGATCAGAGCAGTATAGGTGCCATTTTATTTACAAGGTGTCATCTAGTACCTTGGTTTTGTTCTTGTTTTACTTTTTCACTTTCATTTGCATTTGTCCCTCATTACATAGGGTTGGCATGATTCTACATCTACATCTACACGGATAATCCGAACGTCACCATACGGTGCGTGGAGGACGGTACCTTCCCAATCTCAAACAGAGCGAGGGAGAAACGACCAACTATATGCCTAGGTATGAGCCGTAATTTCTCGTATCTTATCTTCATGGTCCTTACAACTGGGAACTGATTGGCACCCAGAAGTTAAAGGGCTGAGAAGCTCCTCTTCCTGTTGCCGCCAGATTGCTCCTAGGGGGTGGATGTATATCGTAACTGTCTCTGTATAGTGTCAGCCATGTGAAAATGTGCGAATGTTTTTCAAAATACTTGCAAATCTTTAACTGAAACCAGATTTGGAAACGAGTCTGGTATTTACCACGTTGGGTGTGGGAAACCTTCTAAAAACCACATCCAGACTGGGTAAAACCCCAGCCCTAATCATTAACCTCCCAGAAAGGTTCAGTCCAGAATCCGGCGCACATGCTCGAATCCTGGAACGCATTAACACATGCGGCAGTCCATGCCCGTGTCTATTATCATTGTCCATTGTGGGAAATATCTAATATACCTATTGTTTTGCCTATGGTAATTTCAGTAGCGCAAAAGTATAACCTCATTTTCAGGGCCATCATGGTAAAGAGTGAAGATTTTTAACTATCCCTGTTTTGAGTGGATAACAATGATTTCCAAATATTTGGCATGGTTTGTGACGCCACCATGTCACAGATCTCCTTGACTGTAGGTGTAATTGTTCTCAAAATGCCTTCTAACACCCTTCTGCTAGTGGTAGCATTCGCTGAGTGGTTACTTAGCCTTTGCCGGCAGTAAACAGTTCATAATTCCAGTTAGTGATTTATCCTCTAACAATTTTGTATAGTTCGCTACAAAATCACATTCGAATTCCTTCGTAATCTCTAACATACTCAAATCGTGAAGGTAGTGCTCTGAGCAGCATACTTTAGACTTCTCCTAATATATCTGTAGGGTAGGTGTATTTTTTCACGTTGCCTTCCTTCGCCCTTCATGGTCACATCAAATGTCTGTGCATCAAAGAGATATAAAATCGTTTTCAAAACCATAATGTTTTGAGAACGAAAGACCTATCGGGAACATGTCTTTCTTTCCCAGAACATGTTCGGTTCGTGCCACCCTTCTTCCTCACCCACAGTCGAATATTCCCAGTTCATATAGGTTAGATGCACTTGTCTCTCTACTTAAAACCTGGTGAAAATCCCACTTTAAAATGAAACTAGTTACAGAGTCCTTGACTTTCTCTACTTGTACGACATCTGCATCCCTTAACTACGCTGTGGATACCGCTTTCTTCCTTGAACACGCCAAAAATGGCATGCTAAATCGCTTGTTGGGCTTCTGGTTCTGTGAATAAGCCATACATAGGATATCTATAATCACACACATTTTTGTAGGAGACAGTACCTCGCTGATGCATTAAATACTCAGAAGTACTTATGTCGGCTATATCCGTCTTGATCTTTAATTAAACTATGTACACATGTTAGAAAGGGAAATTAGCTCTTTGGGCTTGTCTGTTAGTTGCAATGTTGAAAATATCCTCCTGGTTTCTCTTAAGTAGGTGTGTCTTTATGAGGCGTTTTTCCTTTCATGGCGTCTAATATTTCGTATATGTATGGGAAATGTCTAAAAGTTCTTTCGCTACAGTTTTGAGTTTCTCGTCATAAGCTGTCTCTGCCTTCCAATAGCGTAACAGTACGCCTGGTTGCTTTAACGTATGCGCCATAGAGCTCCTACATCATGGTAGATGCTTGTGGGAGGATATGTTATTGCCTTTAGTTCTGTAAAAGGTCGCCAACCGGTGTGGCCGAGGGGTTCTAGGCGCTTCAGTCTGTAACCGCGCGACCACTACGGTCGCAGGTTCGATTCCTACATCGGACATGGATGTGTGTGATGTCCTTAGGTTAGTTAGGTTCAAGTAGTTCTAAGTTCGAAGTTGCTATTGAGCAGGGTGCTTTCCTCAGCTTCTGCATCCATACTTGCCTGATCGTCATCCCTTGACATGATGCTCCCTGTGATTCCATTGAGACTATGAAGTGAGTAGCTGACGACTTCCTTTTTTGCTTTGCCTTGTCTGTTGGCTGCCTTTTGTCATAAGATTCCAGAAACTGCCCTAAATAAATAAACCATGCATTGAAGTGTCAAGTCCATCAAATCACTAGTGAGCCTCCAACACCATGAATGCGTGGTTTTGGTATACAACTGTGGGAATTGGAACTGTTTCGGAGTGGGTTGGTGGTTTACGCATCCACAGCTTATGCACCCATATTCGATACTGACATCATTGTTCCATCATTTTAGACACCATCATGTCTCATAATTACATTAATTGGGTCATAAATATCAGTGACAAGGATAACGTGAGCATGAAACAATTCTGGGAAACGTAAGTAACCCTAATTAAAATGAGGAAGGTATTAAATTATAGCGATAAGGGGCCCAGAAATCTGGCAAGTATGCAAGCTCTGGTCATATCCACAGTAAATCGAATCGTCTCTCATCTACTATTTTTGAATATCTCGCCATTTATACCCCATGCAATTAGCCTAGAATGCATAGTGATGGGGGAAGGATTCACATAGACAAAACACTTTGTAGGAAATCTGGCAAACAAAGTAGAGTGTACTTTTACACAGTTTGTTCAATTACTAACAGCTCATCGATGAACGTCTTCTACAGTTGGACTAGAGTTTACTTCATCTTTAGTACTTAACACTTCTTCCTCATTGATTCTGAAAATACTGACCTTTAAACTCTTTTATTTGTTACTGATGCCTGATCGTCTTGTTACACTTGCAGTTGAGCTTTCTTAGAATCGGGTAGTACTGTGGTTTATCTATTGCCTCCGGTTCTCTCTCTCATAAGCTATTAAACATTGCCTTGGTCTTCTCTTTGCTGCATTGATCCTCCAGTCCAGTTTAGATGTATACCTATTGTGTGAACGTAAGCAAGCGGTCCGCGGGTCTTTACCGGCGTCATCCAGTTCTCTATCTCATAGAAGAAAAATGCTTAATATCCAACGGTTTCTGTATAATTTTGTGGGCTGTTTGTCTACGTTTATGATTACGGAACACACACCGTTGTCAGGAAATTCGGCTGGAATTACGTCAGTTGCAAGGACGCCTATCACAGACATTTTCAGTTGCGTAGACGTGGTCAAGATGACTATATGGTCAAGATGATTGCACAAAATTGAAGTATGGAATGTATTTCTGAGTAGGGTGGAATATTTTGTTCCCAAACATCTATAAATGTAATTGTTTTCGAAAAGTCGTATAAACCCTTGAAAGGATTAAAGTTTCAATGATGGTCTTTTGTATTCAGTACACAGCAACGATCATCATGAAATAGGAGGTCCTGCCGTGTTTTCCTAAACAGTTATATAAAACAAACTTTAAAGTACTACCTGAAGTTGCATATCAATCATATAGTCTACAGCCTATGCCTGTTTGTAATGAAAGTTACTCAATATCTTTGAACCACACTGCTTTCTCTGAGTGAAAGAGATGTTGTACTGTCCCTTTAGAGCTAAATTTCCTACCGCTTTCGAGGCATTCATATCATATTGTAATAACATGTGGTCGGCTTCAGATTCATAATGAAACTGTTGTGAAGCTGGAAATTTAGGTCTATTGTAAGTCTGTTAGTATTCAGTGTCAGTCTCCATAATGATGCATCTGTGTTTTAGCTGATATTTACTGTCTTTTTTAAATTCGTTGACATTTAGATCTGGCCGTCTACGGCGCGTCTTCCGTTACTTTGAGCTCCGTCTTTGTTTTTTGCTCTGTCCGCGTGCTGCATTTACGTTCGGATGCACTCCACGTCGGTTGGCTGTCGTTTCTGCGACTCGCTACTCACTTCACGTTCGGTGTTCACCTCTACTCGCTTGTTTATTCTTGACACAGCTCTGTTTACATTTCCTCATTACCTTATCGCGTTTACTGCCTGTTATATACAATCTGTTCCTGCTGGTTGTGGCTTCTGGATTTTTTATTGCAGCTCGTGTATTGGACCCTCGTTTTCCAGCTGCGTATAAGGTTTCCTACCGGTCCTTGGGCTGTTTTGATGACAGTACGTAGATGATAATTCGGAAATTTATATTCGCACGTGATTTGACTGGTATCTTGTCTGTATTCTGCTCTGTGTAGGTGTTGAAATTTACAACGCATGTTGGTCTCCTTTTGTTGGATATAATCGGTACATCACTTTTAAAAGGAACCTCTTCTGTGACGTTTCATCCTGACATTACTCATTGTCGCACTCGCCAGCACGATTACGTTGGATTTAGATAGGCTGACTCTACATTATTTATTAACTGGAATGCAGTGGCTGCTGCTGCTGCTAAGATTAATTTCTTTCGCTGCTGTAAGGAGCTTTTCAAAGCAAAAGTTCTCGGACAGTTCTGACTCAAGTGTCCACATTCGTTACGTATGTGACAGGTCCTTGTCTGCCCACTGTGGGTGACTTGAGCCTTATTTTCACAAACAAATACATGCGGCGGAGTTTTGTTCCGACCAATCATGTGTGCTTGTAGTACACATCCAGAACACTATAATTTGTGCTGATTATCAATCAATCCCGATTTGTTTGAGCTCACCATACCTCCATTAAAAGTCTTAATGGAAACAGTTCTTGTGTTGGCTAACTGAAGATACGGACAATCTTGTGGCCAATCTCGGGTTTGACTATTGTTACAGTAATCCACTGCAGTCAGAAATGAGTCTTTCCCTCTTGTTTCATCAAGATTTTATCCTGATGCAAATGAGTCAGCAACGTGCTAGAAAACGAGTACTGTTACATATCATAGTACGCAGTGTGTGTTTGATCAAAAGTGATTCCAATTATATCCCGATCCCGATGGTGTATCTGTAAGAAGATTGGCTGAATGCTTCAGGTAGGCGCGTTAAATTAAAACCGTTGTGGGCACTTGCTGAGAAACGATTTTTTTTTTCGTATTAAGATTTAGGCTACTCAGCGGCCGAAACCACCTTCTACAGTAAGGACGTTATACAAACAAGTATAACAGGAACACATGAAGATTTCGACTCTTTCTACATGAACCACAAACTAAACAACACTTGTTCACGACATGTTTACTTAGTGGCTTAAGTGCACTTATTAAGTCCCCACAGGATCGCACCTAAAACAAAAACATTTCCGTCCCATATTTTGTAAAAATTTCCATTAGTGACTGTAACCCTTATTCCTAACTGCATATTATCTTAGCAGATTCGAGTGAATCTGACAAACAACCCTTCTGTTCTTCGCAAAAGTGTTTACTCCTACCAAGTGGTAATATGGAAGTTTTCAAAAGATGCTCATTTTCGTTAAGCGTTACGCATTCTGTTTCTGATCCTAGCAGAAGTTCCTTAATTGTATGGCTAGTTTTGTTGCTCTCTCGGTATGTGAGATTTTGGTGGATACCTTTCTCAACGGAATACTACTCGTAGCAGTGTTCTACAAGTTTGAAGACTAATCCTTTGTCTGGGCAGCGATTTCAGTATCTCCCGATGTTTCCAAAAGCAGAACTCCTAACGGTCCAGGAATGTTGGTGTCTAGCTATGTTTTGGTTTGGTGACAGTGTTGCTGAAGATTTCTTGGAGGGCTCGTGGATGACATGGGTGTGTAGCGAGCAGACAGTGATACAAATTCGTATATAGTCAGATAGTTGACGATACTAACATAAGCTTAAGATCGTTATTTTGCGTCACTTGGACAAGAAGAACCTACAAACCTATGTTTCAACAAATTTGAAATAGGAAGAGAATTCTTCAAAGTCACAGAGCATTCCGGATCTGGTTTCCTTCTTGCTGACATAATATTGTCTGCAGCACAATATGTTCCCTTGGCCATTCGTTCAGTTTTTTCTGTAACGAATTACATGTTATGTACGTCGTTAGTTGGACTGCATGGCCCTTGTACATAAAAGAAAGGGTGTTTGTCTGGAATGGGTCTTTGTACACACCATATTTTAAAAAACAGTAAGAACATTTCAACTCTGAATGTACCATTGTATTGTAGCCCTTTTTACCCATGTTGTCTTCCCTTATAAGAGTTAATTCATAATGATGAATGTTATCTCTGTTTGTAGACTACATAAAGACAGGTACACTGCATAGATTTCTGACTGCTCGCCATGCCAGATGCCTGTGTTTTATACATATTAGTTGCTAGTTTAGGATATATATCAGTAACATCTATTAGTAATTTTGAAATCCTATTTGTGGTTTGATACAAACGCACTATCAAAATAATGTCTTAATTACATATGTACAGCAATATGTAATAGTAGGTTTTCTCAAGTTTCACAATATCTCCGACGTATAGGACGTGCTTAGTTAAAGTTTCTATTAACAGTAATCATTCTGACGCCCTGTATGGTAAGACTCTTGTTCAGGAGGATTATCAGTTATGGGCAAGGGTAATTTTTATACCTGCCTGTCACTTTCTCAAGCGATGTAACTCTTTTATCTTTGTGGATTGTTCAACCAGAGCTAAAAAGACCTACAGTTATTGGTAAATGTACTTTCTGTCCCAAGTCCACACTCTGGCGTGATAAGATAACCTGGTGTTTCTTGTGGATGGCCTATCAGTGAGGTTGGAGGGCTGAGACGGAAAACTGAGGCGACAATGTAGGACTCAAAGAACCAATGCATAATGGCTTAAACAACTGGTGTTCCCAACAGCTGATACAAAAATTAAAAGGAAAGTAAGGGTAGTGGATTTATGTGACTGGCATTTAGGAATAAAAATGTATATGATGTAACGCAATGAGGAACCTGTTAGGATTAGAAACAAGGGTTAGAGCCACTTTATTGACTCGACCACATATAGTAGCAAGGTTCACTTCCTTTTGTCACCGTCCCGCCTGTACATGGGGTAGGCATGTTTAGGAACTCGGCTCAGCAGACGCCTTTAATGTCGCAACCCCATTATCCCTCAAGGAGGGAGATGAATGCCCCAACCGTATATGTACAGTGTTGGCTTTGTGTTTGACTTAATGTTTTCGAAACTTATAGCTCACACGTCACTTGGCTACCAGTTTGATATTCAGCAATTGGTATATGGTGAAACCATCTAGAAGCCATATCCAGTTTTGCTGGCACACTGATTCTCATCGTTAATATGCCAGGCGGATTCAGTCTATGGTGAACGCCCCAGCTCAAGTCACAGTAGCGGTGTTGCAACACACACGGCTACGCAGGCTGGTATCTTCTATCATTGTATGGTGTGTAAAACTCCTAATATGTTTTCTTTCTTGTGCTACGCTCTGTTGTGCAAAAGTATAGTCTCATTTCTATGACCATCATTGCAAAGACTGAACTTTTTTAACCCTCCCTATTTTCTGTGTAAAACAGTGATATTTGGCATGTTTTGGGACGTCAGCATATCCCATATTTCCTTGTCCGTCTTGGTAGTTTTTATTGTTATCTTTATTAACACTGTCCTGCGTGTAGTAGTATTCTCTGAGCGCTTACGTAACCTTTTCTGGCATTACATTGCTCGTAATTATGAAGGCTGTCGAGCTAGTTGATTGACCTTATAACGTTCTCTGCATAATCGCAGTCCAATTCCTTCCTAAACTCTTATCATGTTCTAGTCGTTAAGAAAGAGCTCGCAGGAGTATACGTTATACATTTTCCTAACGTTTATGAGGAATAGGGTTATTCTTGCGTATAACCTCTTTTCATCCTAGGTGGCGATGTAAGGCGCTGTATCAGAGAGACATCAATCGCCTTTTCAAGCAATAACATGCCTTGCTTTAGCTAAAATTATCCCTTTGTGGTATTCATTTTCCTCTCCGACTGATGAATATTCAAAGAGCATACAGATTTTCTGTACTTTAAACCCAAAATAAAAATTACACTTTAAAATGAAACGTATTACAGATTTTACTGGTTTTTACTGTTTATATAAGATCTGTACCTCGTAACTGAGTGCAGGATACCAATTTCTTCCTTGCACATGTCAAAAACGGCATGTTGCAACATTTATTGGCTTCTGGTTCCCAAATGTCTCATAAATGAGATATCTGTTATCACAACCCTTTTCCGGCGACATAATTCTTTTGTACCTGTGAATTAGTTATCCAGAATTAATAAACCTATACTTATTACAGAATATGCTTTCTGTCTCAAACCCTCAAATACTCTGGCGTGGCGATAAGATAACGTTTGGTATTCTGCTGATGTTTCTTCATTATGATCTATGTGCGCTGTTGGAGGGTTGAGACAGAAGACAAGGCCACAAGACAGTACTGAAACAACCCATGCATGTTTTCTTAAAGACGTAGTGCTGCAGCCAGTTGATACAAAATCTAAAGATAATTGAGCGTAGTTAGCTTATGTCGCTGATATTTCGGAAGGAAAATATATCTTGCATTCGCACTGAGATACATTTTAGGATTAGGTAGAAGGATAAGAACCATTTTGTTGCCTCGATTACATTTAGCAGCATGGTTTTCTCTTCTTTACCTCTGTCCAGCCTGTACATGAGATCGGCATGTTTAGAAAGTAGGCTCACCAGACGCCTTCAATTTCGCCACCCCATTACCCTCCAGGAGGGAGATGATTACCCCAACTGTCTGTGTATAGTGTCAGCTTTGTGAAAATGTGTGGATGTTTACTTAACGTTTTCGAAACTTATAACTCACACGACACTTGGCTATCAGTTTGATATTCAGCAACTGGTATATATGAAAACCGCCTACAAAGAACATCCAGGCTGGTTAGCACACTTGATTCTCGTCGTTAATCTGCCTGTCGGATTCAGTCCATGGTGGATAACCCAGTCCAAGACCCAGTGGCGGTGCCGTAACACACATGGCTATGCAGGCTGGTTTCTTCTATCATTGTCTGGTTTGGAAATCACCTAATACGTTTTGCTCGGTTGTGCAAAAGTATAGTCTCATTTCGAGGTCCATCATTGCAAAGAGTGAATTGTTTTAACTCTTTCTATTTTCTGTGGAAATCAGTGATACTTGCCATGACTTGGGATGTCAGCACATGGAATATCTCCTTGCCTGCCTTGGTAGTTTTTTCGGTATCTCTTTTAACACTTTCCTGCGTGTGGTAGGATCCTCCGATTACTTACTTAACATTTGCTGGCTTTACATAGCTCGTAATTTGGAAGGTCTCGTTAGTTGTTTGGCCTGGTAACAATTTTTCTGTTGTTCTTTGCATAATCGCAGTCCAGTTCTTTCCTAAACTCTAACATGTTCCCATATTTAAGAAAGAGGTCGCATGTGTATACATCACACATTTTCCTAAGGTATATAAGGAATAGGCTTATTCGTGAGTATCACCTATCTTCACCCTAGGTGGCGCTGTAAGCCGGTGCATCAGAGAGACTTAAAATTCACTTTTCAAGCTTGAACATGTCTTACTTTTCCTAAAAGTATCTCTTTAATGTATCCTTTTTCCTCACTCACTGTTGAATATCCCCAGTGCATACAGATTCTCTGTACTTTAAATCTGCAGAAAAATTACACTTTAAAACGAAACTTATTATAGATTACCCAGATTTTTACTGTTTGTATAAAATCTACATGTCGTAACTGAATGCCGGACACCCATTTCCTCGTTTCACATAACAAAAATGGCTTGTTGTATGGCTTTTACGGCTTCTTGTTCCCTCAATGCCTCATTCATACGATGTCTGTACTAACAACCCTTGTCCAGCGATATATTTCTTTTTCACCTATGGGTTGTTCATCCAGTTATTGCACAAAATGCTTTTTCTCTCAAGCGCTCAAATAGATTTTCGTGCGATTTGTACGCTATGTTTTCATATATTTTAAGAAACAAAGATAGATATAACACAGTGAGTAATAGCCGACAATAATGAACATAACAGAACTAACATTTTATTTTTAGTCTCAATCTCACACACTGAGTGACCAACGAATCTAGCTTAGCAGTTCCGGAATTTCTTCTGGAAGGAGGTTGTACCTGAAGGAAGAGAAGGCGTGACAGTTCCACACCCTGCTTATTAATTTATTTATAGGTGCTACACTGCTTTCAAGAGGCCTTCTTTTTTCTTAGGTTATTTCTGAAATCAGTGAATGTATTTTAAATCTGTCTTACGACTCCAAGTAAATGCGTATTTTTGCCACCAAATGTGTTTTGTTTTACTGAAATAAACACACACACACCATTTGGCTTGCTTTCTCCATCTAAAAACAGTACATTACGAAAGACGTCAATGTTAGTAGTTAAGATTTGTGTCCACATCAGGAAACGCCATTTGCTTGCCAGTTTTTTTTTCTTTTTTGATACTTCCTTGTTTGCACTTTCTTGTACCATAGCTGCTAACGCAGATTAGCAACTTACGTCTTAACCTACCCTTGAGAACTCATAATTTGCCAGGGAAAAACGCCAATACTTGTCTGGAAACCAGGGAATTTCATTTGGGGAAACTTGTGTCAACCCTGGTTTTATCCCACCATACTTGGATAAAACGTCTCCTCCATACTTGGAGATAACGTCTTTATGGTAACAGTTCTCTACTTCTGGTGGTAATTTGAAAACACAGAGATTCTTGTGGTCAATCTCGGCATCTGGATTTGTTCCAGTACGCACCGAAGATCCCGCTGGCGAGACTCCGACTTTTCCCCACGTTTCAGTAACATTTTTGCCCCTAATAAGGTAACGTTTGGTATTCTGGTGTTGTTTCTTCATATGAGCTATCAGCGCTGGTGGGCGGGTGAGATAGAAAACAAGGCCACAAGGCAATTCTCAAGGAAATAATGTATGTTGGCTTAAAGACGTAGTGTTTCAATCAGTAAATACAAAATCTCAAAGAAGAATAAGGGTAGTTGGTTTATGTGACTGAGATTTCAGAAGGAAAATGTGTATGGTATAGTGAACTGGGACTTATTATAGGATTGTTGTTGTTGTTGTTGTTGTTGTTGTTGTTGTCTTCAGTCCTGAGAATGGTTTGATGCAGCTCTCCATGCTACTCTATCCTGTGCAAGCTTTTTCATCTCCCAGTACCTACTGCAACCTACATCCTTCTGAGTCTGCTTAGTGTACTCATCTCTCGGTCTCCCTCTACGATTTTTACCCTCCACGCTGCCCTCCAATGCTAAATTTGTGATCCCTTGATGCCTCAAATCATGTCCTACCAACCGATCCCTTCTTCTAGTCA
The DNA here is from genome assembly GCF_023897955.1 of Schistocerca gregaria. Classification (NCBI taxonomy): domain Eukaryota; kingdom Metazoa; phylum Arthropoda; class Insecta; order Orthoptera; family Acrididae; genus Schistocerca; species Schistocerca gregaria. The sequence continues at coordinate 104,213,455 of NC_064920.1, forward strand.
AGTTGTGCCACAAACTTCTCTTCTCCCCAATCCTATTCAATACCTCCTCATTAGTTACGTGATCTATCCACCTTATCTTCAGTATTCTTCTGTAGCACCACATTTCGAAAGCTTCTATTCTCTTCTTGTCCAAACTAGTTATCGTCCATGTTTCACTTCCATACATGGCTACGCTCCAAACAAATACTTTCAGAAACGACTTCCTGATACATAAATCTATATTCGATGTTAACAAATTTCCCTTCTTCAGAAACGCTTTCCTTGCCATTGCCAGTCTACATTTTATATCCTCTCTACTTCGACCATCATCAGTTATTTTACTTCCTAAGTAGCAAAACTCCTTTACTACTTTAAGTGTCTCATTTCTTAATCTAATTCCTTCAGCATCACCCGATTTAATTTGACTACATTCCATTATCCTCGTTTTGCTTTTGTTGATGTTCATCTTATATCCTTCTTTCAAGACACTGTCCATTCCGTTCAACTGCTCTTCCAAGTCCTTTGCCGTCTCTGGCAGAATTACAATGTCATCGGCGAACCTCAAAGTTTTTACTTCTTCTCCATGAATTGTAATACCTACTCCAAATTTTTCTTTTGTTTCCTTTACTGCTTGCTCAATATACAGATTGAATAACATCGGGGAGAGGCTACAACCCTGTCTCACTCCTTTCCAAACCACTGCTTCCCTTTCATGCCCCTCGACTCTTATGACTGCCATCTGTTTTCTGTACAAATTGTAAATAGCCTTTTGCTCCCTGTATTTTACCCCTGCCACCTTCAGAATTTGAAAAAGAGTTTTCCAGTCAACATTGCCAAACGCTTTCTCTAAGTCTACAAATTCTAGAAACGTAGGTTTGCCATTTCTTAAGCTTTCTTCTAAGATAAGTCGTAAGGTCAGTATTGCCTCACGTGTTCCAACATTTCTACGGAATCCAAACTGATCTTCCCCGAGGTCGTCATATGCCAGTTTTTCCATTCGTCTGTAAAGAATTCGCGTTAGTATTTTGCAGCTGTGACTTATTAAACTGATAGTTCGGTAATTTTCACACCTGTCAGCACCTGCTTTCTTTGGGATTGAAATTATTATATTCTTCTTGTGGTCTGAGGGTATTTCGCCTGTCTCATACATCTTGCTCACCAGCTGGTAGTGTTTTGTCATGACTGGCTCTCCCAAGGCCGTCAGTAGTTCTAATGGAATGTTGTCTACTCCGGGGGCCTTGTTTCGACTCAGGTCTTTCAGTGCTCTGTCAAACTCTTCACGCAGTATCTTATCTCCCATTTCGTCTTCAACTACATCCTCTTGATATTCATACACGTGGTTCTCTTCTCTCCAAAGGTCTTTTTAAGTTTCCTGTAGGCAGTATCTATCTTACCCCTAGTGAGATAAGTTTCTACATCCTTACATTTGTCCTCTAGCCATCCCTGATTAGCCATTTTGCACTTCCTGTCGATCTCATTTTTGAGACGTTTGTATTCCTTTTTGCCTGCTTCATTTACTGCATTTTTATATTTTCTCCTTTCATCAATTAAATTCAATATTTCTTCTGTTACCCAAGGATTTCTAGCAGCCCTTGTCTTTTTACCTACTTTATCCTCTGCTGCCTTCACTACTTCATCCCTCAGAGCTACCCATTCTTTTTCTACTTCTACTTCTACACGACTACTCTGCAATTCACATTTAAGTGCTTGGGAGAGGGTTCATCGAACCACAATCATACTATCTCTCTACTATTCCACTCCCGAACAGCGAGCGGGAAAAACGAACACCTAAACCTTTCTGTTCGAGCTCTGATTTCTCTTATTTTATTTTGATGATCATTCCTACCTATGTAGGTTGGGCTCAACAAAATATTTTCGCATTCGGAAGAGAAAGTTGGTGACTGACATTTCGTAAAAAGGTCTCGCCGCGACGAAAAACGTCTATGCTGTAATGACTTCCATCCCAACTCGTGTATCATATCTGCCACACTCTCTCCCCTATAACGTGATAATACAAAACGAGCTGCCCTTTTTTGCACCCTTTCGATGTCCTCCGTCAATCCCACCTGCTAAGGATCCCACACCGCGCAGCAATATTCTAACAGAGGACGAACGAGTGTAGTGTAAGCTGTCTCTTTAGTGGACTTGTTGCATCTTCTGAGTGTCCTGCCAATGAAACACAACCTTTGGCTTGCCTTCCCGACAATATTATCTATGTGGTCCTTCCAACTGAAGTTGTTCGTAATTTTAACACCCAGGTACTTAGTTGAATTGACATCCTTGATAATTGTACTATTTATCGAGTAATCGAATTCCAACGGACTTCTTTTGGAACTCATGTGGATCATCTCACACTTTTCGTTATTTAGCGTCAACTGCCACCTGACACACCATACAGCAATCTTTCCTAAATCGCTTTGCAACTGATACTGGTCTTCGGATGACCTTACTAGACGCTAAATTACAGCATCATCTGCGAACAATCTAAGAGAACTGCTCAGATTGTCACCCAGCTCATTTATATAGATCAGGAACAGCAGAGGTCCCAGGACGCTTCCCTGGGGAACACCTGATAACACTTCAGTTTTACTCGATGATTTGCCGTCTATTACCATGAACTGCGACCTTCCTGACAGGAAATCACGAATCCAGTCGCACATCTGAGACGATACCCCATAGCTCCGCAGCTTGATTAGAAGTCGCTTGTGAGGAACGGTGTCAAAAGCTTTCCGGAAATCTAGAAATACGGAATCTTCTTCTGTGTTTCTTTCCCCAATTCCTGTCAATTGTTCTCTTATGCTCTCCTTGAAACTCTGTACAACGTCTGGTTCTTTCAGCTTATCCAGATCCCATGTCCTTAAATTCCCACCTTTTTGCAGTTTCTTCAGTTTTAACCTACAGGTCATAACCAATAGATTGTGGTCAGAGTCCACATCTGCCCATGGAAATGTCCTACAATTTAAAACCTGATTCCTAAATCTCTGTCTTACCATTATATAATCTATCTGATACCTTTTAGTATTTTCAGGATTCTTCCATGTATACAACCTTCTTTTATTATTCTTGAACAAAGTGTTAGCTGTTATTAAGTTATGCTCTGTGCAAAATTCTACCAGACCGCTTCCTCTTTCATTTCTTAGCCCCAATCCATAATCACCTACTATGTTTCCGTCTCTCCCTTTTCCTACTGACGAATTCCAGTCACCCATTACTATTAAATTTTCATCTCCCTTCACTATCTGAATCATATCTTTTACTTCATCATAGATTTCTTCAATTTCCTCGTCATCCTCAGAGCTAGTTGGCATATAAACTTGTACTACTGTAGTATGTGGGGGCTTCGTATCTATCTTGGCCACAATAATGCGTTCACTATGCTGTTTGTAGTAGCTTACCGCACTCCTATTTTTTTATTTATTTTTAAACCTACTCCTGCATTACCCCTATTTGTAACCCTGTATTCACCTGACCAAAAGTCTTGTTCCTCTTGCCACCGAACTTCACTAATTCCCACTATATCTAACTTTAACCTATCCATATCCCTTTTTAAATTTTCTAACCTACCTGCCGTATTAAGGGATCTGACATTCCACGCTCCGATCCGTAGAACGCCAGTTTTCTTTCTCCTGATAACGACGTCCTCCTGAGTAGTCCCCGCCCGGAGATCCGAATGGGGGACTATTTTACCTCCGGAATATTTTACGCAAGAGGACGCTATCATCATTTAATCATACAGTAAAGCTGCATGTTCTCGAAAAAATTACGGCTGTAGTTTCCCCTTGCTTTCAGCCGTTCGCAGTACCAGCACAGCAAGGCCGTTTTGGTTAATGTTGCAAGGCCAGATCAGTCAATCATCCAGACTGTAGCCCCTGCAACTACTGAAAAGGCTGCTGCCCCTCTTCAGGAACCACATGTTTGTCATGCCTCTCAACAGATACCCCTCCGTTGTGGTTGCTCCTACGGTACGGCCATCTGTATCGCTGAGGCACGCAAGCCTCCCCACCAACGGCAAGTTCCATGGTTCTTGAGGGGATTTTAGGATTAGGTACAACAATTAGAGCCATTTTGTTGCCTCGATCACATCTAGTAGCATGGTTCTCTCTTCTTTGCTTCTGTTCCACCTGTACATGGGATAAGGATCTATTGGAGCTAGGCTCACCAGACGCCTTTAGTGTCGCCACCCCATTAATCTTCCAGGAGGGAGATGTATACCACAACTGTCTGTGTATGGTGTTAGCTTTGTGAAAATGTGTGCATGTTTTTCTTAATGTTTTCGAAGCTTAGAACTCACATGTCACTTGGCTACCAGTTTGATATTCAGTAAATGTTATATGGGAAAACCGCCTATAAACCACATCCAGAATTTCTGGTACACTGATTGTGGTCATTGACATGCTGGTCGGATTCAGTGCGTGGTGGATGCCCCTACCGAAGTCCCAGTAGCGGTGCCGCAACACACATGGCTACTCAGGCTGGTACATTTTATTATTGTCTGGTGTGGAAAACATCTCATATGTTTTCTTCGTTGTGCTACGGTCTGTTGTGCAAAAGTATAGTCTCATTTCTATCACCATCATAGAAAATAGGGAACTTTTTTAACTCTCTTATTTTCTGTGGAAAACATCGATATTTGGCATTGTTTGGGTCGTCAGCATACCGCATATCTCCTTGACTGTCTTTGTGGCTTTTACCTATATCTCTTTCAATAGTTTCCCTTCGTGTAGTAGGATTCTCTGAGTGTTTACGTAACCTTTACTGGCATTACGTAGCTCGTAATTGTGAAGGGGGTGGAGCTAGTTGTTTGACCTCATAACAGTTTTTATATCGTTCTCTACATAATCGCAGTCCACTTGTTTCTTAAATTCTAACATGTTCCTATCGCTAAGAAAGAGCTCTCTGGAGCATACATCACACATTTTACTAATTTATATGAGGAATAGGCTTATTTGTGCTTTCACCTCTATTCACCATAGGTGGCTCTGTACGGTGGTGCATCAGAGAAACATAAAATTGTCTTTTCAAGCAAGAAAATGACTATTTACTAGGTACTGAATTTGTAGGCGAGGTAACAATCTATGTAGATGGCATTCTTGTTGCATCGAAAAGTTGGGAAGATTATGTGGCCATTTTGGAAAAGGTATTTCAACGATTGATGGAGCAAATCTCAAGAAATCCAAGTCCAGGAAAAGTGAATTTAAATGTTTAGGACACATCATCACCCTTGAAGGAATTAAACCAGACTGGGAAAAATTGTCTGCAATAAAGAAGTTTCCAAACCCTGTTACAAAAAGGCAACTGAAAGGATTTGTCGGTCTTACGTCATTCCTCAAACGTTTTGTTTACAATCAAGTATTGAACAATCCCGCTCTTCTCAACCTTTTGAAAAAGAACTCACAGAACCCACATTGTAATGCCAGGACGGATTCCAGAAAAGTATAGACAGTCTGATTAACAGTAACATTCACTATCATCCTTAGATGGATTAGATGGTTTGCATTACTTCTGACGCTTCCTTTGTGGGTATCGAAGCTTTTCTCTTTCAGATTCAATTAGTAGATAGACACGAGCAAATCCAAGTGATAAGCTTTAGGAGTCGAGTATTATCTGAATGTGAAAAGTCTTAATACGGTACGGAGTTGGAGACACTCGTCGTTGTAAGGGTCTTTAGACGATTCAGCTTTTATATGTATGGAAGAAAAATTAAAGTATATTCAGACCATCAACCCTTATTATTTCTCCACAAATGCAAGTTGCAACGTCCCTGTCTTACTCGATGGTGCTTATTCCTACAGGAATACGATTTTGACATAGTATATATAAAGGCAAAGATAATGTTATAGCAGAGGCACTTTCTCGTTTACTTGAAGGCTTACCAGAAACAAGTGAACTGGTGGAACAAATGTCTAATTATTAAATGTTGTTAATGAAAGATCCAATTCACAGAAAGTATTTTCTTTAATTATGTAGGCAGATTCAGAATCAAAATACACATCCAAAATGGTGAAAGGTTAAACAAATTCTTCACTAAAATGCAGCCCACAATTTGTCACTTTTATGAAGTTCATAACCAAGTGAAAATTACCGAACTATCAGTTTAATAAGCCACGGCTGCAAAATACTAACGCGAATTCTTTACAGACGAATGGAAAAACTGGTAGATGCAGACCTCGGGGAGGATCAGTTTGGATTCCGTCGAAATGTTGGAACACGTGAGGCAATACTGACCTTACGACTTATCTTAGAAGAAAGATTAAGAAAAGGCAAACCTACGTTTCTAGCATTTGTAGACTTAGAGAAAGCTTTTGACAATGTTGATTGGAATACTCTTTTTCAAATTCTAAAGGTGGCAGGGGTAAAATACAGGGAGCGAAAGGCTATTTATAATTTGTACAGAAACCAGATGGCAGTAATAAGAGTCGAGGGGCATGAAAGGGAAGCAGTGGTTGGGAAAGGAGTGAGACAGGGTTGTAGCCTCTCCCCGATGTTATTCAATCTGTATATTGAGCAAGCAGTAAAGGAAACAAAAGAAAAATTTGGAGTAGGTATTAAAATTCATGGAGACGAAGTAAAAACTTTGAGGTTCGCCGATGACATTGTAATTCTGTCAGAGACGGCAAAGGACTTGGAAGAGCAGTTGAACGGAATGGACAGTGTCTTGAAAGGAGGATATAAGATGAACATTAACAAAAGCAAAACGAGGATAATGGAATGTAGTCAAATTAAATCGGGTGATGCTGAGGGAATTAGATTAGGAAATGAGACACTTAAAGTAGTAAAGGAGTTTTGCTATTTAGGAAGTAAAATAACTGATGATGGTCGAAGTAGAGAGGATATAAAATGTAGACTGGCAATGGCAAGGAAAGCGTTTCTGAAGAAGAGAAATTTGTTAACATCGAATATAGATTTATGTATCAGGAAGTCGTTTCTGAAAGTATTTGTTTGGAGTGCAGCCATGTATGGAAGTGAAACATGGACGATAACTAGTTTGGACAAGAAGAGAATAGAAGCTTTCGAAATGTGGTGCTACAGAAGAATACTGAAGATAAGGTGGATAGATCACGTAACTAATGAGGAGGTATTGAATAGGATTGGGGAGAAGAGAAGTTTGTGGCACAACTTGACTAGAAGAAGGGATCGGTTGGTAGGACATGTTTTGAGGCACCAAGGGATCACAAATTTAGCATTGGAGGGCAGCGTGGAGGGTAAAAATCGTAGAGGGAGACCGAGAGATGAGTACACTAAGCAGATTCAGAAGGATGTAGGTTGCAGTAGGTACTGGGAGATGAAGCAGCTTGCACAGGATAGAGTAGCATGGAGAGCTGCATCAAACCAGTCTCAGGACTGAAGACAACAACAACAACATCGATTAATAATATAAAAAGGATTCTGTTGTTTCAAGACAAATCAGGTCTTGAGCGCTTAACCTTTTGCTGTTTCTATTCCATGAAAGTCAGTCGCGGACTTGCTGCATTCCGTAATCTGTATTTTATAATTTGTGGAAAATATTCTGTAAATGTGTTAATTGTCTTCTGAATCAGAGAACATATATGTCTATGTAATTAATTACCAGCAGGCATCATTAAGAGGACCTTAATCTCAAGTATTGCCTGTTATGTGGAAAGCTTTTGTTAATACGCACCAGATATTGTAACTATAATATAGAAAGGTACGTAGCATTAAAAAACGTGTGTTACATATGAAGTGTGCTTATTTAGACAGATTATCCTTACGTAGCTCCATCTCCTCACTACTTGAATGTTAATCATTTTCTATCAGTTTATCTCCAAAACATACGATAACGCTGATGGACCGAACGCAGCACTGAAGAAGGATGAACATTATCGTTTTCCTATCGTTTCTGAATCAATCCTTTGTAATTGTGTGCGTGTGTTTTGTTTTAAGTCAGTAAATCTTTTGTTGCCTTAGTGTCGATCCGGGTATGACTGGATCGCGGTAATGAAAACGCGCGAAAATGATAATGTTACATCCTACCAATCTCAAATAAATCAATCTGCTGCTCTGTGTCCAAAAAATGTCAGGTATTTAAAAAATATTTATCAGCGGAAATAACCAGTCTAGTGACGTGTTACAATAAGACAATGCAATCAATCTCTGATTCTGTTGCCATGTTAGCCACAAAATTTCGTTATATCTTCAACACTATATTTTCTTATAACACTGCAATTGCTGCTACTAAATAGCGTTGCGATGTGTGAAGCTGTGAAACCCATCAAAGTAATGGACCAACCCAGACTCTTTATTCTCGCCTTTTAAGACCCCACGTTAACAGTAAATTATTCAACAGAATCGCTGTCTTGAAATGCCCTAACAAAACTCATAAGATGATAAATTGCAATAATCGTACTAATAACTTTCCATTTAATCATTAAAATAAATCACTGAACTAAAGGGAACTAGGTGCTCCTTCAAATAAAAATTAAAATGAAACATAAACTCTTTTATTTATTATAATAAACAAAGTGTTGGCATCATCGTTCTACGAAAAACAAAGTTAACTGCAGACGACAACTAACAAAATAGGCAAGTTGAGAAATGGCTTCCGTATCGTAGGTGCACATTAAATAGTTAATCTAGTACAACCCAACGATTAATTTAGGAACTCAAGTAGTTGACTGAATACCATGCCAAACGACACTCAGGCATGAATGAGGTTTAGCGAAGCTGTGGCAACGGTACGCCTGTTGTCTAAACATTAACGCCCATCTGATGCTATGCTGTGCTGCTATATACTCTCGCCAATTTTCTGTGGCGGTAAGTAGGTCACAGGGTATATACAACCCAGGACATCCGGGAGATCCGGGAAAAACCCGGGAATTTTTTCGTCCGTGAGAAATCCGGGAAAAACCCGGGAATTTTTTAGAATTCCGGGAACTTTTCCTTGTTTTAGTTACCTGTTAAATTTTTGTGTTTTTGGCTGGTAAGAACCAATACTCTAACGAATGATATTACTGTACCTCGCTTCTGCAGAATAATGCTGCAGCAAAAAACATGAACGAGAGAAAACAAACGAAAATAAAACTTAAGTCGCAAAGGAAATGCTCCATATACAACAACTAAACACAGTGATCATACAAGCGTCTGCCAACCAACGTGTGTCAAGGACTTTAGGAAGAATATGCATGTGCTTACTAACTACAAATTGCCTCCGATGAGCGTGACATGACAGTTGTTTACATTTGATTCATTTGAGCAGTTGCGGGCGGGCTCTTGCGCATGCGCAGTTGAGTCGCTTATGGGTAGTACCTTCGCCCGCTTCTGGCTACAAATGTGTGGCTGGGCGCCACTATCTAAATTGCTCCAGTTCGGAAATATCGTACATCCAGGACAGATTCACAGAGCAGTACGAGTTGTAGTGGGGAGGTGGGTAGTCTCCACGTGACCTGTGTTTACGTTTAGTGATTTTGCCGTTTCCTCTTCGTTTATTGCTCTCACATTAAATGAAAAGAAAACTGATTTCTGTAGCCGGGAGCTACCAAATGAATTAAAATAGGTTCGCATAATTACGGAAGGCTAAAATATGTTGATAGTTTCTGGTTTTATTTCCACCTTTCTGACTGTCAAGCATTAATCACCTTGCAGAACAATGAAGTTATTTTTGTCGGTTTGCTAAAGAGATATAGCTTTCATTAATCCCTTCTGCTGAGGCAGTCAATTTATGTGAAACGAAGTGTTTAATTTCACACTGTTGGCTAGTTTCAACTGTTCGCTGCATTTCAAGTTCACGTTTTCCATCTTCTAGCTCGTATGGCATTATGCCATAATAAAGAGCCAAACATGAAATAATACAGTACTGGTACTCAAGAAAATTTACATCCGAATCTGGACATACGATTCTGCACTTTAAGTCGAATTATACATTATACTATAGTTCACAAAATTCCGATGCTCCTGAAGTATCCTTTGATGTCTTGTTTCTTTTATGACATAATGCAAGATCTTTTAATATTTTACACGTACGAACACGCGGGCTTTCTGTTCCATCGTAGCTGTGCAGGCGCAGTGACGTCTGTTATCACGTGCTCTCTAGGAACTGCTGAAACAAACCGATTTCTAACAGGTCACGGGAAAAAAGGTTTGAAAAATGTTAATTTCAAAGTAAATTACCTTTTACGCAAGATAAACTATGTGCGAGAATGAACGATGAATTTCTTAACTCACAGAGCGTTTGACTCTCATTTAAAAATCAACTCTTTGAGGACGACCATCTAGAAGAATTTCGAGCCCAGAAGATCAGACATTTACGTCGTTATTAAACATTTTACTGGCAAATTTGTGTGATGTATCTGGAAGTGTAACACGCGCAATATGATCAGCATTATTTGTGAAAGCTTTGTTTTTCTTCTAGCAAAACTATGTATATTAATTTAAACCAATAAATTTTCTTTTTGTGCTATTGCTTGACTAACTACGTGTCCTGTGCTGTCATCAGCCGCTGAGATCACGTGACATGAGCTATGACTTGGTTGCAAAAGCGCGTCGCAATCTTGATTTCATTGCTTCGGAAAGTAAAATGCAGTGTTTGGTGGAATTCGAACTTATACCTCCGTAAAACGAAGAAATGCAGTGTACATGTTGCTACACATCAAAGATCTTTCCAAAACGTGCCCCCCCCCCCCCCCCCCCCCCCCAGGGTTTCGTTTTCTAAAGTGCCGGCAAATTCTACGTCTGTGTAGAAAACCATAAACATTCTAAGAATTGATAATTTTTACAGTGCCGAGGAAAAGTATACTGTTTTTTAACACGGAAAAGGTGTATTTTCATCCGGGAGAAAGTGTATTTCCAACCGGGAAATCCGGGAATTTTTTTCCTTGTCCACGTATACACCCTGTAGGAAGACGGTAGTCGTAGTGGAGAATCAGAATCTCGCGTTTCAGGACATCTCCAAACACCATGATGTCTCGAACCAGTGATCCGTCATCGCCCACAATCAAACCAATAATGTCCGAATCTTGCTTTCCAGAACACCTCCAAGCACCATGATGTCTCGAATCACTGATCCGTCACCATCCACAATCAAACCAATAATGTCCTTTTTTTCTTCCGCCAGCTCCTGACTCGGCAGTTGGCGCGAACCTGGCCGTAAACGCTAATCAGAAAAATATGTCAGTCCTTTCCGCAAATAGTGTGTCAATGGTACGTTTTACAAATTCCCATTCCAGAATGTCGTCAGTCGCGGCTCAACCAGAGCACAGCTGCCTCTTTAGTTTGTCCTGGAAACTGCTGTCTGACGTCAGCCGGCGATGGGCGACTCAGAGCGTTGTTTAACAGTTCTGAATTTCCTGAGGTCAAACCAACGTATCGTGCCGTCTGCGAGGTCGCGTTCTCACCATGTATTGCCCCAAAATTCTGAGACTTGTACTTTTCCGCGCCGCCATAAATTGTGGTGTCCCAGCAAGGACTTTAAACTGTTCTGCTCGGCCATCTCAAGAGGCGAGATGTACCACAGGCCACTAATCCCAGCTTAGTGAAAAAAGCTGGTAGCATGACTCCTCTTACTTTAGGTCTGTCGTCCTTATTTCTGTACTTGTTCTGTGTTACATTTACGTCTGGATGCACTTTGCTTCTTTGCTGCCCACTGGTGTCGTACCCTTTCACAGAAGGCGTAGTTTGATGGTGGAGGGGCGTGGTCAGGGGGAGGGGGTTTCGTTGCCGGCTTCGAGGTGGAACTCGCCCTCCGCCACCTCCCGCGGATCCTGTGTGAGCCGTAGCAAAGTTAGCTTCGAAAATCGCGCCGGTGCGCGTAGCGTGAAGCAGTCGCCCTCCGTTTTCTGGCGGTGGCGCCGTTGTCGCAATTGAAGGCTTCGGTGTCTCCCTCTAGCGGGGAAGGGGAAAAGTGGGCTGTTCGCGTGGGTTTTAGAAGTGGCTCCATGGGCTTTCGCAGAGAGGTGGCAGTCGGTCCAGCAAAAAGCGACTTCTCTGCCGGTGCTAGAGGTACAGCACGCAGATCGCGGCATCAGCGTTAGCGACGCGAGCAGCGGCTCCGTGGTATGGGGCGTTAACTGCTCGTCGCGAAAGGAATCTTCCTGAGAGTGGGTCACCGAGGGGTCTAATTTGCAGTTCTGCCGTATGCTGTCGACCGGCGAGGAGGTTCCAAAAATCGGCGCTCCTTCCTGCGTCCGTTGAAACGGCTGGCAGGGGGCGGCTTGCCAGAGCATTTGGGGGTGCTGCTTTGGTTCAGTCCTGGGAGTCGTAACGCACTAGAAGTTGAGTATTGATCGTTAACAGATTTTATGAAGTTTAATTGAATTCAAATTACTTATTCATGTTAATTATACCAACCGTATATTCTGGGGGTTTTCCGCCATTCATTCCCGTGTGCCCACCCGCTGGAAGGTGGTAATATTAGAAAGGGTGTTCCGTTTGTCCCGTATTGATGACGAAAGGGGGGGGGGGGAGTCAGAGTAAATCTGTGATATGGATTGCTTCTTTCCTCTCCCAGCTTACCTACGGGTTATACGACTATTAGCCTCTGCCATGTCTCTGAAAGTCTATGGCACCAATGGCTGTACTGTTTAAAATGCAAGGCACTAAGACCTGATCCATTCTCTCGCCTGCCATAACTAGTATCACGTGTAAAAGGTACTCTAAGAAAGAAGAAAAATTCCTTTTGTCTCGTGGTAAGAACTAGTCAGTTGCATAACGAATTCCTGCTCATCTGGAATCTGTAACTTACGTACATTTGTGTTCATGTATATTTGGCTATAATCAAGCAAGGTTGTTAATGTACGCCGTAGTAGATTTTTTATATTGTTCCTAGTCAGCAAAAACTGTTGTGTGTTTTTTCCCAATTCAGTTCCTTTTAAAGCTTTTACTCAACGTGTTTACGTGTTTTATACAGGTAGTTGGTTATTAGTAGCTTTTCTTGCCATGCAAAAGTTTTCCATTTCATTACGGGTAGAAATTGTTGCCTTGAAAGGAGAATGTTGTAAAAGTTCGCAAGTCCTACCTTGCGAGCGTGTGTGTTTGCCGTAAGTTGTTTTTTTATATATTTTAGAAAAGATAATGTTATTAACTGTTAGTGTTCCCCTGTGTGTATGTTTCATGCGTTTTGGTTTTTCTACTTTGAGAACTTTTGTCTATCTGTTGCAGACGAGTTAGATTCTGCGCCATTTAAGGAGCCTGAGTGAGGCTGTTGTGGGTGGCAGCTACGGCTGTTTTAACCAAATGGGAAATTTGTCTGCCCAAAAGTGATGTCATATATTCAAATTGTATTCATTTATTAATGGTGTGATATTTACCTGTATTTTAGCTGAGCTTGAAATATTATACAGTGTCGCGTTGTATACGTTAAATTGCTCGCCTGCACTTTCCTTTCACTGGCGTGAAATTTTTTATAATAATTTAATAATTTAACAGTCCTTTCCTATCGTAAATTGTGACTTATTCGTTAAATGATTGTTGTTTTTTTTTTAAATATCGCAAAGTCTTGCACCAAATTTGAATAAAGAGTGTTACTGAAAATTGTTTGTAATTTCAATAGATATTCCTTGGCACCTACGTCCACTTTACATTTTGTGTATTAATTGTGATTAATAACCTTTGGTGAACCAGTAGTGATTTTACGGTTCACTGTGTTTGTCTACACTTGCTTCCCCATCGTCTTTGTTTTGGAAGTCATACTAACGTGGCTCAGTCCACTCCCAGGCAACAACTTATTTCTGCTTGTTGCGGATTCTGGACTGTAATGGACTCTCTTCTTCCAGCTGCTGGTCGAGTGTGGTAATTGTGTTACGTACCACTGGATCTTGAGATGTTGTGTCTGGATCAGAATCCGGAACTTCCATTTTATATCCTGTTTCTTTTGGGAGAGGTCTTCATCCATCCTTATCTCGCAGCATGTTGGCCTTCTTTTGATAGTTATGTTATATCCGAAACAACACTTTAAAAAGAGGTCTGTTTGGTAATGTCTTTTTGTGGTAACGGCGGAAACTCTGCATCACTCGTTATTGTACTCTCTTCCATGTTCACGTTGGATGTTGAGTCAGTCATCTATCACCAGGTCTGCTGCTGTTGCCTGCGTTAACATTAGTTTATTTCGCTGTTGTAAGCAATTTTTTTGAAACAAAGACCGGTCGCGTAGTGTTCTGATGCAAGTGTGCAATTTCGCTCGTATATGAGATATATCTCCCTACCCACTATAGGTCTTTTGAGCCTTATACCTAGAAACAAATACATGGGACGGGATATTGTATTTAACATGCATGTCTACACTGTAATTTCTGCAGGCTAGACAAGCGTTCATTCCTGATGCGTTTGCAGGGTTGCTATAGGTTCAGGAAAGCAGGAAAATCAGGCAATTGCAAACACCTCAGGAAAATCAGGGAAATATCTCAGAAATTTGAAAAAAAGAAATCACTGGAAAAATCTAGTTTTTGTCTCGGTAGATGAAATGGTTTGTTTAGTGAGGTGTCATGCAATGTTGCTGGCTGGGTGCCAACACTTCTTGCCGCTAGCCTAGCAGCTGCTGATAAGAAGCAGGATGCGTGAGGACTTTTTTTTCTTTTTTTTCTTTCTTTTCTTTCTTTTGATCTGATTCTCAGATATTGTCGACACACCAGCTGGCCACACGAGTGGATTTCCGCGACGGCTCAGAACCACAGGCCGTTTCTGTGGGTGTCTCTAATGGATCGGACCTGCCGATCTGAAGCCATTCGGTTCCCACTAACGTGCAGGTCCTGCTCTTTGGTTCTAGTCTCGCCGATCGGTCCGTAGGCCGATAGGTTTGTGTGTCTTGTTTTTCCGTGGACCCAGGACTGTGCTGCTCCTCAACAGGCCAGAGGCCATGACTGCTGCTTTTCATGAATTTTGACTGTCACACTGTACACTGTAGCGTTTTATGGACATGTACTTGTTCCAATACATTTTGGCACTTCAAAAGTAGTTTATATGTTAGGAAGTATGGATGATACGAAGAAGAAAATGGTGCCAAGTTTTGGCGGTTTGTACGCTATGTATCCATATATTTCAAGAAACAAGAATCACACAATACGCAGTTAAATAATAGATATAACACAGTGAGTAATAACAGAAAATAATGAACATAACAGAATTAACATTTTATTTTTACTCTCAATCTCACACACTGAGTGACCAACGAACCTAGCTTAGCAGTTCCGGAATTTCTCCTGGAAGGAGGTTGTACCTGAAGAAAGTCAAAGCGTGACAGTTCCACACCCTCCTTATTAATTTATTTATAGGTGCTGCACTTCTTTCAAGAGGCCTACATTTTTCTTAGGTTATTTCTGAAATCAGTGAATGTATTTTAAATCTGTCTTACGACTCCAAGAAAATGCGTATTTTTGTCACCAAATGTGTTTTGTTTTATTGAAATAAAATAGCATCAATGGTCTTAATGAAACACACACATCATTTGGCTTGCTTTCTCCATCTAAAAACAGTACATTACGAAAGACGTCAATGTTAGTAGTTAAGATTTGTGTCCACATCAGGAAACGCCATCTACTTGCCAGATTTTTTTTTTTTAGATACTTCCTTGTTTGCACTTCCTTGTACCATAGCTGCTAACGCAGATTAGCAACTTACGTCTTAACCTACCCTTGAGAACTCAAAATTTGCCAGGGAAAAACGCTAATACTTGTCTGGAAATCAGGGAATTTCACTTGGGGAAACTTGTGGCAACCCTGGTTTGATCCCACCATACTTGGATACAACGGCCCCGCCATACTTGGAGGTAACGTATTTATGGTAACAGTTCTCTACTTCTGGTGGTAATTCGAAAACACAGAGATTCTTGTGGTCAATCTCGGCATTTGGATTTGTTCCAGTACGCACCGAAGATCCCGCTGACGGGACTCCGACTTTCCTCCACGTTTCAGTAACATTTTATTCACAAGAACAGGATTCAGCAAATTGGTGAAAAAGCGGTAATGTTCCATATCATATTACGTAGTGTATACTCAGAAGTGATTCCTATCACATCCACATCGCAACAGTGAATTTCTTAGAAATTTGAGCTATAGATTACACATTCTGGGAAACATTCTTCCTATATTAATGGTTACTCATCAGCGACCAAAACCGCTAATTGCAATAAATAATACACTACGAAATGCTGGATTGTTTTTGCCCGAAAAATGACATACACTACACTTGTTCACGAGTTGTTTGTGTTACAGTTTAGCGGAACGTCCTCAAGGCACTGTGTCTCAAGCTGAACCTCTCCTTCCCTCACTCGTATCTGCAGATAATGCCCTCAATGACTGTAATCCAGTCTCCCAATTGGACCAATAGTTTAGCACACTCCAACGATTTTCCACTACAGTGAATCTGGAAAATAATCTCTACCTTCTTCTCTATAGTCGACGTCCGCCCCGGTAGCTGAGTGGTCAGCGCAACAGACTGTTAATCCAAAGGGCCCGGGTTCGATTCCCGGCTGGGTCGGAGATTTTCTCAGCTCAGGGACTGGGTGTTGTGTTGTCCTAATCATCATCATTTCATCCCCATCGACGTGCAAGTCGCCGAAGTGGCGTCAACTCGAAAGACTTGCACCAGGCGAACGGTCTACCCGACGGGTAGTCAACGATCTGACAAAGTGGGGGTATGGACCTCTTCTTAAGCTGTCCCCAAGTGTTAGAGGTTCTTCCCACTGACAATAGGTATGTTGAAGGAGAATCTCATTTCGGTCAAGTGCCCTATGACTGCGAGATCTGTCGTCAAAGCACATATAAATAAATTAATAACAGGGTGTGGAATTGTCACGCCTTCTGTTCCGTCAGGTACAACCCCCTTCCAGGAGAAATTCCGTAACTCCTCAGTTAGGTTCGCTGGTCATTCGGTGTGTGAGGTTGAGTTGGAAATAGAAGTTGTAGCAGTGTTCTATCAGTTTTAGATCTAATTTCTTTTTCTGGGCAACGATATCAGCATTTCCCCATGTTCCCATAAGCAGTATCCTTGTGGTCCTGGTATTTTCCTGTTTACCTTTGTATACCAATTTTGTTCCAGCGTCAGCGTTCGAGCCGATATCATGCAGGATGTGAGAATCACGTAGAAGCGTAGCTAGCAGTTATAGCAGTTCGATTCCATCTTGAGATTTGAGTATGACAACATTCGTTTCAAAGCCTTATTTTCATTCACTTGGACGATAAAAGCCTTCAGCCTGAATTTTAGCAATTTTGAAAGTATGCTAGGATTATTCAAGTTCACAGAGCATGGGTTTCTAATTAGGTGCTCTGTGTCTAGTTTCCTTGTTGTCACCTTTTTTTCTCTGTAGCGCAACACATTCTCCTGCATCATGAAATCGTGTCAACAATAATGGGAATACGTAGCGTAGATTACAAACTGACACAACGGATCAAACAGCAAATTACCAGACTTCCTGTTACTATTAGAACAGTCAAGTGTCTCGAATACTCTGGCTCTTAGTGGTATCTGCACACTGCCGTAATTATATGCTTCCTTCAAGTGTTGTTCTGCAGCGTCTTTTTGAAAGTATTAATTTACATTTGAAGTTGACCAGTTCATAAAAATGATGTACGCACCTCACGGGATCCTTTTTTTTTTTTTAATAAAAGTTTACTATCTCACATTTTATATCACCCTAAAACACCCCTTTCTTTGAGCCAAATGAGCGTGAGTCATTACAGAACAAATGCATGGCAGAACAAATATAGATTAGTTGATTAACCATTAGTTATTTCGGCACAGCTCTGTTACATATCACTGCAAATCTTTATATGAATTTATGACACGGACAATCCACTACTGAAGCTGTTGTTTCACCTCTGCTGGTCAGCAAACTACTCATCACTGTTGGACTCACAATCTAACTTCCTCCACTGGCCGCTCCTCAACTACTTACGCCTGGCTGCCTGTTCTTGCATAATCTCGACTCTTTTGAACTATGACGTCACAACTTTGATGTCAGAATGCGTCTCACTGGTAGAACTTCAATTTTTTATAGCCGTTGTCGTGCTTCTAGAATGATACACTGCTGAGTGTCAATTGATAGCTTAAATTTATGCATCTCTTAACTAATTTAGTTTATTATTCCATTATTTTGCATTACAATCTTTGAAGCTCAGAACAACGACAGTTTCTGTTTTTCAGAATGCTGGTGGAGACCTCATATCTTACTAGTTCTTAAAGGTTCCACCTCTGCACCAACTGCATGTGAAATTTAGCGGATGGACACTGGACCACTGTATATTAAGAGAAAATTGTGACTAAGTGATTGTCCTTTATGTGATATATGTTGGAGATTTTACCAGTAGTTTCTGCCCTACACGTAACTCCTTTACATTTCTTTAATAGTGTGGCAGTCTTTCTTTTCTCTGCTCCATTCTTGATGTTTGTAAGAGCCAAACTGACTGCATCATGGTGAAGTAGGCATCAGTTTGGTGGTAAAGTTACTACTTCCTTTACACGATCCAGTGGAGCTTTTTTTGTCAGTACTGGAAGTGGAGATCACGATGTTGAATCCTTACGTGGCTAATTTAATATATCCTCAACTATGTTTAAAAACTTACCCCAAGTTTTTTGTTGATAATAACGGTAAAGTGTACAAAGATTTTCCATTTCCCTTGTGATGTCTAGAGGGAACTGAGTTGAGTAATAACATGAGATACAAATTGGCTTAATCTGCCTACTTTGTAAAGTGTGTAAGGAATTATGTGACGAAATTGGGGTCCACTGGTTGCAGCAGTTTGGCCAACTTTCTTTAAGAATTTTTGAACAACAGCTGCAGACACCGACTTCGTGGGTGCCTTTAACGGTGGAGTAAATTGAAGAAACACAGCGTTGAGTTCAAGTGCTACAAAAACTGCGAAAAAACATAGTTTGTTTCTGGCCTAAGTCAAAAAGGTCTACAGAGGCTCTTTCTTTCAGTTTGCATGTTATGATAGGAAATAATGGAGTAATGCATTAAATGGCACGTAGTTCCACTTTCTGACTAAGTTAGCAGTTTGCTACTTTTCGCCATTCTGTTGAAATAGCGTGTGTCACATAGTTTCTTGATACTTTTCCAAGGAGGTAAATGACCATAATTAAAATGTGTGTACCAAATAATTTTGCTAACCAAATTATCAGGTATATAAACAATCCAAAGAGAACTGTTACGGTTTTGACATCTGAATAGAATGTTGTTTTATATCAAATAATAATGTCTTAGTGCAGTATTTATTTTTGTCACGTCTATTCCCGTTTACCTCCTTCCTTATATTGTTCCTAGGGAATATCACTAAGTGATTAAGAAATGAAATTTCGAATGCTACCTTTTGAATTTATAATAAACTAAAATTGTTTTAATAAAAATCCTTCTCACTTGCTCTAATGAGGCCCACTGATGCACGTGACAGTATCAGCAACAATGTTTTTTGTTCCAGGAATACACACATTAGTGAAATGAACTTGTTGCAATTGCAAAGCCTAACACGCCAAGCGATCATTCATAAACTTAGCAGTCATTAAAACCTGCAGTGCATGGTGATCAGTACAGACATTAATTTTGTTGTCAGAAAAATAGCAACAAAATTCAGTGAAGGGCCAGACTGCCAATGCTTCTGACTCTGTAACTGAGTAATTTCGTTCAGAATTTGATAGAACATAAATGACAAGTTCTAAGCTTCTCTGAGCAATAATATCTTCCTCAGTTACTTGAAATAAGTATACCCTGAGACCCATTTTTGAACTGCCAATCACAATGCAAAAATCACATGGTAAATCCAGGTGATAGGGGGCAACAAGGAGAGCATCGTTCAAACTTTGGAATTTGGCCTGAGCTCTGTCATGCCAGTGCCTGTCTTAGTCCTTCTCTGTAAGTTCACAAAACCTAGGTTTAGTTAATTTCTTCACATTAATTAAACTTTGACAGAAATATGTGAGACCTAAAAATTCCTCTAACTTCACTTTAGTCATTGGAACTGTAATTCCCAGATGACTTTGAATTTTTCTGGGTCCAGTTGAAGGCTTCCTGCTGAAATAATACGGCCAAAAAACTTAATTTTAGATCTGCCAAATTCGGATTTTTCAATATTAATTTAATGCGAAAATCTGAAAGTAAATGTAACTGTGTGTCTAATATGTGAGAACAAATGATGAGAACTGGCATTCTGTTAGCCATAACAAACTGGAGCAGCAATGCGTAGAACCGGCTCAGGTGATGTAAGTGTCTGCAGAGAAGCAATGTGTGGCGCCTGTAATTCGTTATCGCAGACATGAAATAAGCAAAGTTAGGTGCAGGCGACCTATTAAACAGAACGCTATTACCCTCAAATGCAGCCCTGAAGTCTTGGCAAATTCCAGCATGTGACACTCCCATTCGCCAATCATATCATGGATCAGTCCGACTCACTTATATGGCAGTACGCACGAGATCAAACATCAAGGAGGCAGACCAGATACGAGTACAATAGTCCTTGGTACAGCGGGTTGTCCGAGGTGACCAGGTCTAAACTCTCGGTGCAGCTAAGATTTCACCACAGGCTCCACAATCAAGACCAGTGCCAGTGCAAAGTCACACTCATGACGAATGCCCCTACGGCAACCCACTCACAGTAAGAGTGAAGACCAGAATCTGCTCTCCAGACTGGAGTCTAATCTGAAGGCCCATTTACCCACTTGTCCCTTTGCATGCAACCTCGATAAGCTCGAAAAGTCCACCAATGCAACTGCCCCCATAAGGGTTTTGTGCCAACCACAAGACACCATGAGCGCCATGTCTCCCCTCTAGCTCATTTGCTCTTCCTTCTGGTCATTTATAACCTAAGTTAATAATAGTCTTTTCTGTGCTGGAGAAGCAGCCAATTCCTGACTCGTAAATTTCTGCACGGGGAAGAGAAGACGTGCTCCAGAATTGTGTGTCCCACAGCCACTTTAGGCAGCGTGTTTTGAGTTTTTGTCTAGTTCTACTGTGAAGAGCACATTTATCACAGAGATCATTATCTTGATGGGCCAAATGTTATAGTATGTCTGACCATGGACTTTGCTTAACTAACTTAACTAACTTTGCTTTTGTGTCCCAACATAGACCATTTCACATAAATGTTGAGTTCCATCTTAAAATACTTCCGAAAGCCTTCCAGGGAATTTAGCAGGCAGAGGGAGGACACCACCTGATGGGTCCCATCATAGTGTGTGGTACAAGGTGAATATGGAATGTCGCAGATTTTTATGGAAACCACCTCTCTACGCAATGGTCATTTACAACACTGTCGAAACGCCTTCGCTAGGCGATCCACTTTCTCTCCTGTCCAGTAACGCCATCAAGGTAGGCGGTTTCACACCTCTCCACACTAGTGCGAGAAATACTTGTCAGCATTCTGTCCCCGGTAAACACTTTGAGATGTACCTCTCCCTAATAGCTGCATGTAGTTCCCAAGCCCTAAATGTCCACTACATGATTTACTGTTAAATAACCAAGCGCATACGTGTTCCCATCTCTACTATTCAAAGGAGTGCTACTATAAAGACCCCACATGCATTAACAATCTAAATGCTCTCATCAGTGCCTGCTCATGTTGATAAAGTGTGTCGTCTCACAAAAATGATTTCTAGGGTCTAATAACAGCAGTAAATGAAAATGAGTGAAAGAGTGGCTTCTCCTCTCTTAATCTGAGGTCAGTGCCATCTATACATGAGGTCAGAGCCCCCTGTACCTACAATGCTAATTTCTGTCAGTATTTAACCCCTTATTTCTGAAACTATTGAGGATACGAGTACCAAATTTTTACAAATTTAACTTCTCCATGCACAATGTGACTCAGAAGAATGGGGAATTCTGGATTAGAGGTTAGTGGATGAGTACAGTTACATTACAAATGTTTATTTATGTCAGTGTATAGTACAGAGTATGCCATTATTGAATGGCAGAAGCATTTTTATTTCTTGAATATCACATCTGATAAATGAGCTCCCCTTAGTGCACACATTCTTGCTGCCTGATAGTTTATGCATGGCTCGGCCTAACATTTCAGAGGGAATCCTGGAGATTTCCCCTCATATTCTTGCTTGGTAGCAGGTCAATTACGATAAACCGCACTCTTAAGGTGACCCGACAAGGAACAAAACGTACAGTGTCAGGTCAGGCGATGTTGGGGCCCATGGAATATCATCACGCCTTGAAATGGTTAGCAAAAAATCGTGATGCAGCTCCCATTGTATATGTGCCGTTGAAATGAAATGTCGGGCAGTTCATGCACAACAACATACCGAACAGACGTGCAGTGGTTGCACAGTTACCTTAATCTTGAATCATGCGACTTGACGACATCGCGCACCATACAGTAATCTTGCTGCTGTGCAATGGGCGCTTAGGCAGCTAATGTGGAATTTACTGAGACCAGTAGCTGAAATTCTGTCTGTTGACAAAACCACTGAAGTTGAAGTGAGCTTCGTCCAACATCCACAAGCTATTAATGAAATTGTCTTCAGCATGCACTTTTGCTAACATGCATTCTGCGTATTATATACGCATTAGCAGAGTTTTAGATTACTGAATAATCTACAGCTTGTACAGATGGAAATTTAAATCACACTCAGAATTTCTTGAACAATAAAATGACTCAACTATAGAGACTGTGTGACGTTGTACAGAGCAGTGTGGTGGTCTTACAAAGGAGTTTTCGCAGCCCCGCTATCATCTTCCGTACGAGTGGTTTCGTGTCTCTCTTCAAATTGTTTCTCAAATGCAGAACCCTTTGGTTTAAAATTGCTGACCTAGGTGTTGATTATGTGCGCCAATGGAACTTGGCCGTACCGTCTGATGTCGAAATAACGCCAAAATCTTGACGCCTACCCTCCACACTTCCAGTCTTGTAATAGGCTGCACACTGTTCCATTGCAGCATGCTCACTGTTTACTAAATTACAAGACAGTGCGAGCAGCATTCTATTTGTCATTCGACGCCCCCTTCCTTGCAGTGTTACCACAAAGTGTTCCAAAATTTATCGTTCTTTTCGGCCGTCAATATTTAGTTCACTGACCTAGATTGGAGAAGGTACAGCTACTGGGAAGTGAGATACAATTTTTTTAAATATGTGCCTGTGTTTTTAACACAGAACTTTATTTTATGCAACACAAAATCAAATATAACTCTTCCAAAAGACTAATTGCAGATCTATGCAATCACAGCCACTATATGAATAATTTACAAAATTGTTGTGTTTATATGTACATTGGTTCTGGGAAAATAAGGCTCTTGTAAGAAAATTTACAATTTCGAGAAAATTAATGTTGAAAGAGTAAGTCTGTGTAAACGCATCTTCCACCTCGAAAAACTACTTAAAAGCAACCTGCTTCATGTTATGATTCTTCCACTTCATGTAACTTTTTCGTGCTCATCTTCTTTCTTGTCTTGTAGAAATTTCAGCCTTCCACACTCTTCATCGGTCCATGGTTTGCAATGTTCTTACTGCCGTATGTTTATTCCCAGCTGATCCAGAAATTTTATTCTTCCAGGATCCCTTTCAATGAAGGATATCATTGCATCACACACGCCGAATCTTACGTTTTTTATGCCTGCAAAGACTTTTTGGAATCCGAGTCCACAAAACATTGTTAAATGCCTCGTTAACATTTTCTCTCTTCACATGGAGGCAGTTCGTTAGCATGTCTCGATTTGGTAATATAGTACTTCAGGTACTGGATGTTTCTATTTGAGTACACGTGCTTCACCAGCTGACCCTGCTTCTCTATACTTGCGACCTGTATCTGGTCGGGGTGAGCACAAGTTATGTGCAAAATTAGGGTCGGTGGACAGCCTGTGGGAGCATGTAGGCCACACTGCTCTTCTCATGTACTCCAAATCATGTGTGCTTTCCCTTAGTATTCCTGAAATATATCAACATCTGATGATTTGGTGTCGCCAGGATTCTTTTCAGCTGGCGAAGGAGAGTTTTGCTTGACAAGGCCAACGTATTCAAACTTTGTAATATGCTCATCATAGGGTTTGCTTCTTAATAGAATGTAGAAAGATTTAATGTCCCCATCTCTTAGATATTTCATACATATAACTGCTAGCCAGACTGTTAGTGGTGGAAAATGGCGATAGCAGCTGCTGCCTCCATACTGCCACTTGACCCCCCGCATCCCTGACAATATTTGGTGAAAAATGGAAAATCCAATACCTTACCATCACGAACAATTGCTGCAGTTGCTGCAGCAGCAAATTCATTTTTGGTACTGTGACTCCCTTTCTCCCATGGCCTATCAAATGCTACACTAATGTCTGTAACACCGTCATTCTCATTATTGTTTCCATGGCTGCAGTTCTCACACATTCTGTTGCAACAAAGTCTATGCATCTGCCAATAATTCTGAAGCACTTCTCGCATTCTGTTTGATTGATTCACAACATCAAATGTAGTGTATCACGATTACAACATTTTTCTGTGTACCTAAGACCATACAATAATCTAACATCGGCTATAGATAGTTTTTATTTGATCATTTAGCAGGAGTGACACCTATCAGCACTGCTGCTCTTGAGTACAATTTTCAGATTACAGACTAATCCATTCCTAGCAGTCACATCTTTAGAAAGCACTATTTCCCCCTACATAACATCCATGCTAGAATCTGTTTCTACACATATTAAAATATTTATATCTTCAATTATATTAACATCACTGTGTCTTGGATATATACAATCCTCCTATACTCTGAGCTTGTAATTTTCTTTTCAGTGTGTGAGACACACAAATGAACAAAAAATCTGAACTGTCTTCTCAAGCCCAGGGTGTTATACATACATTCTATATAAATATGAACCTGGCCCCGTAAGGTAGCTATTATTAGGTGCGGATCATAACAAAAATAATTATAAATGCTGCTGTCACGCAATTAGAATGAATGAATTAATAAAAGTGAAAGTTTTCATCTATTCTAGAAAGACAAAACAGCTATTCCGTTTTTCATTCTAAATATAAGTTATCAACTTGCTTTCAGGTGTCAAGTGATAAACAAGAATCATGTTCAAATACTTTTGACACTCAATAACAAAATATTGAAATGACAATTATTAAAATTACATATGAAAAATTTTATCACAGGAAAGAATGATTAAAAATCTTCATCAGCTAACTTACGTCTACGATGGGGTAGCTGGTCAAAGCACTGAGTTGGTGGAGAAGAATTTTACTTTTTAAACCAATGAATAACTCGTGTACTCTATATGAGAGTAGGTAGGTATCGTAGCTTTTGATATTCAATTGTCAAAGCATAAGCAAATAGGAGTGAGCAACATTTCGACTCAAAACTTACTGTGGCCTAATGCACAATGGTACTTTACTTTGCAACGGCGTTGTCTCCATGCTGGATCTGAAACGATAATTCCCTACTCTGGCCTACACTGAATTTACTGTCTCAACTTTCTTGCGTTCCATAGAAAGTTAATTTTGCCCTAGTCGAAATAATGGATGTTGCGTACTCACTAAGGGTTGGAGCGACGTGCACAATTTCTTTGCCCGCAAAAATTCCCGCAGGAATAGTAAACTACCTCTCTGTTATCTGTCGTCACGATACGTGAAGCATATCGTCCACACTTCACAGAAGCAAAGTTCTCATCGCCCTCGCTATTCTCCACACACTTGTGCGGTCTGCCGCGAGACGAGGGAGATTTTTTTTGAAATTTTAGTTCTCAAAATCTTTCGTTTATATAATGGGCATCTCCCCATTGTATCGCATCTGTGTCGCCCAGTATGGCTTCAGCTAATAGCCTTCTCATTAGAGTTGTATTTTATTTTTCTTGCCAGGTCGTCGCCTAGCCCTGTTAAAGCTGTTCAACCACTTACCCTCGGTCCCAGCTGTATTTCTGTTAAAAGGAATAATGTATTCTTCTGGCCTTATCCCTTTCTGCGCTGAAGTTCGCCGTTCTCTTGTTAAGTGGGGTTTTCCAATGCCATTAACCACCTGCCCCGTTCGTCTGTAAAATGCGTTTCACTTTAACTTATTTATGCATGCCCCTGTCCATATATTGGCAGATATTATTTTGTTAGTTTTCTGTACATGAGATAACTGCAATTGCTTTTTGCTGATGTAATATAATGATTATTTTCTGAGGATGTCATACTGTATTGTACTGTCGTTATGGATCAAGCTCATGTAGGGTTCGTAGAATCCGGGCACCTTACAAGTGGGCTGAGAGGAGTGTCAGTAGTCTTCCCGCCACTACAACTATCACTTTGCACTACATCATTACTAAACACAACTAGTGTAGTTTTCTTACTTTTGTTTCCTTTCTTCTGGCACCTCTTGAAGATAGCTTTTGGTGTAATCATTGTAAAATGACAGCTGCAACACGCAACAAATACACTATAAGCATAGGAGACCAAAAAAAATGTCAAAACATATGCTTTGTTTTCAAAGATTTCTGAGCACACAACCAAAGAATATTTAATAATCATTGCAGCCAATTTGTGGTAAACAAATCCAAAGGTAACAAAGGCTTCTAGATCGTATAGCTTCTGAGATTTGAGTATAAATCTGAACGTATGGGGACATCAATGCAGTCATCTTGTGGTGTCAAGCAAAACTTTAAAAAAAAAATACGTATTAAAATACATATATGTGGATTTATTGCAAGAACAATAGTCCAATGTGTTCAGGAAAGTCTGAATAGTTGTATGGAACAATGAAACTAGGTTCTGTATTTTTGAAAAATTTCGGGTCTGGCCTCGCCGTGATAGACCCCGGAATGCTTCTGTGTCGTCTTGACGTCGACCCGCCAAAATTATGTGTCTTAATCGATTTGGTAATTTCGTCAGACGAATTCATACTAGTTCAGAGAGACGGTTGGGAATCGTCAGAAACTCATTCTTGGGCACCATGTACTCGAAATAACGTGCAGGACTTGAAAAGTCAGACTGTTCAATATTGTGAATGGCGAAGAGGGGTGCCACAAACTCATAATAACCTGGAACACGTGTTCCCAATGTGTCTGGTGATACTAAAACATTAGTAATCTTGAAAAGATAATTTTATGTCTCTTTTATGCAACAAAGTTGGAGGCCTTCTACGGAGAAAAACGAAAACACACTCAAGGATTAAGCGTGTGCGTAGGTAAGTTCCTCAGAGGAGCTGTTGCTGTCAAAAGTCCGCAATGGTTGCATATCTTGCCGTTATGAGGCGTCATTCTGGTGAGAATAACTTCTAGTGTGGGGGATCACGGGAGGAGGATGTTTACATGGTTTTGTTTAGTTCCTTTTAAACTTCATTGCATTGCGCGACTTGCTGTTAGTAATAGATGACTGAACGAGTTTAGATCGTCGCATGTCGAATCAATACCTTGTTTCCATGTATTATCGGAGCAGTCCTCACATGCGTTCAAGGGAAGGACCTGTTTGTGATAATCGTCACTCTTGCCGAATCCATTCCTTGCGATCTGTCAATCAGATTTAAGATGCCGTTAACTGCTTGTATTCCCCCTTTCTTTTGTATTTGTAAATCGCTTGGATGTGTTCTTCCTTCCGATATGTGTGTACATAAAGAGCTAATAAAACTGGAATTTACGTGGACCAATATTATAGACACGGGTTCACAGGTAGATGCCGTGTTTCTTGACTTCCGCAAGGCGTTTGACACACTTCCCCACAGTCGTTTAATGAACAAAGTAAGAGCATACGGACTATCAGACCAATTGTGTGATTGGATTGAGGAGTTCCTAGATAACAGAACGCAGCAGGTCATTCTCAATGGAGAGAAGTCTTCCGAAGTAAGAGTGATTTCAGGTGTGCCCTAGGGGAGTGTCATAGGACCGTTGCTATTCACAATATACATAAATGACCTGGTGGATGACATCGGAAGTTCACTGAGGCTTTTTGCAGATGATGCTGTGGTGTATCGAGAGGTTGCAACAATGGAAAAATGTACTGAAATACAGGAGGATCTGCAGCGAATTGACCCATGGTATACGGAATGGCAATTGAATCTCAATGTAGACAAGTGTAATGTGATGCGAATACATAGAAAGATAGGTCCCTTATCATTTAGCTACAAAATAGCAGGTCAGCAACTGGAAGCAGTTAATTCCATAAATTATCTGGGAGTACGCATTAGGAGTGATTTAAAATGGAATGATCATATAAAGTTGATCGTCGGTAAAGCAGATGCCAGACTGAGATTCATTGGAAGAATCCTAAGGAAATGCAATCCGACAACAAAGAAGTAGGTTACAGTACGCTTGTTCGCCCACTGCTTGAATACTGCTCATCAGTGTGGGATCCGTACCAGATAGGGCTGATAGAAGAGATGGAGAAGATCCAACGGAGAGAAGCGCGCTTCGTTACAGGATCATTTAGTAATCGCGAAAGCGTTACGGAGATGATAGATAAACTCCAGTGGAAGACTCTGCAGGAGAGACGCTCAGTAACTCGGTACGGGCTTTTGGTAAAGTTTCGAGAAGATACCATCACCGAAGAGTCAAGCAGTATATTGCTCCCTCCTACGTATATCTCGCGAAGAGACCATGAGGATAAAATCAGAGAGATTAGAGCCCACACAGAAGCATACCGGCAATCCTTCTTTCCACGTACAATACGAGACTGGAATAGAAGGGAGAACCGATAGAGGTACTCAGGGGACCCTCCGCCACACACCGTCAGGTGGCTTGCGGAGTATGGATGTAGATGTAGATGTAGATATCAGTTCAGTTGATAGATAACCTTTCTCAGATATTAATCTATTAATCATCCGTGATTTTGTAAGAACTGGCATCAGCACTCATTTACGAGGGCCTTTCCTTTCTTACTATGCCATCTGTTGTGCTACAAATATCATTATATACCTCCCCGTTCAGTTCAGCCAGAGCTGAAACTAGCCAAAATGTTTGGTAGCTCCTGCCAGAGTCTTGGGAACTGTAATGTTAACGAGTTTTTATGCTGGTGATTTGCACTCACGTCCTGTCAGTGAGGCACTCTTGTAACGTTATGGACTCTCCTGTCGTATGGAAAATCGGAAAACATACTTTTCACAAGCTAATGAATTCTTCATAAAAATGATAATAGGTTCTGAGTAACATATAATGGATTAAACTGAGATTCAGATTTTAATATTCTTATCAGATATGTCAAGTGCATAAGTAACGAAAGTCGCAAGAGTAAAGGAATTAACAACTGACATTACATTTTAGCAGCATTTTAAGTACATTTTAAAAAACTGCAAAAGTAAGTTATGTAACCGGTAAATGTATTTTATGTTAAAGTCAGAGAAAATTGATAAAACTGGTAAAGTAGGACATGTTGATTTTAAATCTCGTTGTGTGGCAGAAAACCGTAATGGTCGGTGCAGCAGAAAATAGTGCCCTTAGTTTTGACGGCGACATGGCCGAGCAATTGCAAGAGGAAACATTATTGTTGATGAGCAAATGTGAAAAAGGCGAGGAGCCTTTTATTTTCCTGTACTTTTCGTATTGAAAGGCTTTTCTGCTGAGTTGCATAGTCAGGACTTGTCAGGTCGGCGTCCAGGTAGAATTGTGTACAAAACGGGAGTTAAACACTAAGGATCCAAAGAAACTGGTACACATGCCTAATATCGTATAGGGCTCCCGCAAGCACGCAGAAGTGGCATGAACTCGACTAATCTCTGAAGTAGTGCTCGAGGGAACTGACACCATGAATCCTGCAGGACTGTCCATAAATCCGTAAGATTACGAGGGGCTGGAGATCTCTCGTCAACAGCACGTTGCGAAGATCACAGATATGTTCAATAATGTTCATGTCTGGGGAATTTGGTGACCAGCGGAAGTATTTAAAAGCAAGTGAGTGTTTCTGTAGCAATTCTGGACGTGTGGGGTGTCGCATTATCCTGTTGGAATTGCGCAAGTCCGTCGGAATGCACAATGGACACGAATGAATGCAGGTGATCAGACAGGATGCTTACGTACATGTCACCTGTCAGAGTCGTATCTCTCCAACTGTACACGCCCCAAACCATTGCAGAGCCTCCACCAGCTTGAACAATACCCTGATGACGTACAGGGTCTATGGATTCTCCATACCCGTAGACGTCCACCCGCATGATACAATTTAAAACGAGACTCGACCGACCAGGCAATATGTTTCCATCATCAACCGTCCAATGTCGGTGTTGGCAGTCCCAAGCGAGGCATAAAGCTTTGTGTCGCGCAGTCATCAAGGGTACACAAGTGGGCCTTCAGCTCCTAAAGCCCAGATCGATGATGTTTCGTTGAATGGTTCGCACACTGACACTAGTTGATGGCCCAACATTGAAATATGCAGTAATTTGGGCAAGGTTTGCACTTCTGTCACGTTGGACGATTCTCTTCAGTGGTCGTTGGTCCCGTTCTTGCAGGATCTCTTTCCGACCGCAGCGATGTTGGAGGTTTTATGTCTTATTGGATTCCTGATATTCACGGTACACACGTGAAATGGTTGTACGGGAAAACCCCCACTTCTTTGCTACCTCGGAAATACTGTGTTCCATCGCTCGTGCTCCGAGTATAGCACCACGTTGAAACTCACTTAAATCTTTATAGCCTGGCATTGTAGCAGCAGTAACCGATCTAAATGAGCCAAACGTCTTATCAAGCGATGCCGATCCCAGTGCCGTATTCTGCCTGTTTACATTCCTTTGAATATGCATGCCTATACCAGTTTATTTGGCGCTTCAGTGTATTCCGAGGTACGGGTTGCACAGGGCTCCTCTAAGGAGAATAGCCAGGCGGTGACCGGGACGAAGAGTTATGATAATGTTACGGCAGAGCGGGGAGTAGAAACATCAGTTCGGAGGCGACTTGCGACCTCAGCAGCTCACGTGACGCATTCCGTGCTTCTTATTGGATGGTGGCTGGGTGAGCTTGCTTTGCCAGCACGATGGGTCTTTACGGAACGCAAGAACAGCCTCAATATTTAGAAAAAAAAATTCCAATAAATTTTTCCGATACTGCCCGAAGTTGTATCCGCCAGTGTCCTTTGCTCCTCCCACAAGAGTGGTGAGTCACACTGTTTACAATAGTGTGTGCTCCCTGGGGGACTTACAGACTATTGGAGAGTCCTGTGTTAACACTGTATCATTCATGGGTAAACCAGGTCCTTTTCTCCACATCGGTACGCAGTTGGAACCTTCAAAAAGGAGAGATGTTCAGTAATGCATAGGATTGTGACTTGGCCTTTCCTGGGAGATTACAGAACTGTAGAACAAGAGCCATGCGGTGGCCCTGGTACTACGCTTAATGGTTATAGAAGAAACGTATGGGGTTATCAGACACCTCAAAATCTCATTTATTTTGTTTGGTATTACGTTATATAGATACAATCTAAACGTACTTTGAAACCCTGAGTTGATATTTTGTGTCTGCAATATAAATTCCTTCGAACGGAGGGTCTGTTTCTTTAAAGTGTATGTTGCTGTGTTATTATCACAGTCTTTGTAAAAGTAATTGGATTAGTGTCATTTATCTAACTTCTGGAGCCAAAGAATTGTTTTGTAAACATCTTATTACTAAATTAATACTAATGAGGGAAAATCTTTTTCTCACAGATACAAAAATTCTTGTGAACAAGAGCAACTTCTGACACCTATGAGAAAATTATGTTAAGTTCTTGAACTCTTTCTCTGTTATATAAACCACATTTATCTTGGAGTGACAGTTACACAGAGCTAAAAGTGGCACAATCTGTACGCACTTCTTGTAATAATGACAGCTTCATAAGGGGTGGTAGATCATTGATTTAGGAGAAATGGTGCAAACTACTTCCGTACTGGTTCTCTCGCTTCGTTTTTATTTTCTTTTATATAATTCAACCTATAAATACTAAGTTGATTTATATTTTGCCTACATAAGCATCATTAACAGAGTTGTGTGACTGGTCGGTATAATATTCACAGCACCATCAGTTACTACTTACTGTGAAAACAGTTCACTTTTATCTTTCTACACATAACATAGTAATATAAAACATGTGCTAACAAACTTATGTTCACTCGGGGAATGTTGACAGAATGCACAAGCTCCCCTTATTCACTGGAAAGTTGTGACACCAGTAACAGATTGGTATCACTGAAATCATGCCTTGAGACTGACAACATTAATTACGATTATTTTTATGCAGTACGAAACTTAAGAAAAGCTGCTCTCCGAGAAAGTGCAACTCACATTTCACATGGAACTGCTGCAGTGAAGTTGCATAATTCTTGTGTCATAGTTTAATTGAAGTGTTATCGTACTTGCACGAGGATAGAGTTCAAAAATATACTGTGACAACATGACAGTCCAGCTCTTGGATGAACTGAGCTACAAAAGGTCAGAACGCTTATAAAATATCCTGTGCGTCACAGGAAGCTAAGTTATGCTAGAAAATGTTTTTTAGTTAATAAGCAGGATATTGTTCTCTTTTTCATATCCACTACAAAATCTGTCACTAAGGAGACACATCGATACACACGAGTAGAAACACATTATATTAATCTTTATTATTGTAGTAATAATAAATATTAGCAACATTGCTAGTTCATAAGGCAAACGTTTGGGTAACCTATTTTAACGCCTTCAACTGAGCGTTTCATAAAGCACTAATATAATTCTTTGCCATTTTACTGTAATAACGTGAATTTCCTGTGTTTAGTTACATCTTTTTTTTCAGGCTTGAAGTTTACATTTAGAAGTGGGGAATTCCCTCTGATTGATTTTCTACGTGTTACTTTTTGCACTGTAGGGGAGGTAGAACCCAACCAAAATAGAATCTGTGCACAGATTACAAAATAACAGCTACACACCATAAATGGATCACATCCCTATTGAGTAGCCCTGGCTGCGTGGCAGTGGCTCTTCAGTAAGGTAGACAGATATGCATTCAGCAATTAACATCAATTTTACTGGAGGTGAAGCCAACCGATTAGGCACCAAGTGTAGGACAAGGTTTGGTTAGGTGTTTCTTTGCGGAAATTAATGTACGTGGTAGCGCAGGATGATTTACGAACAGGCTCAGAATTGGTCATTTTTCATCAAAACCACAGATTCTCAGACAATCTTCATATTGTATATTGCATAATTTTGCTGTTATCGGCACTTTTCAGTAAAGGTGTAAATTAGGAGGGCACGATAGACAGCTTCTTCGTAAAGTGGATTTCTGAACTCGACTGGTGAAGACGGCGTAAGTCATAACAGCTACCACTGTCGTGAATCAGAATCAACAGGGTCTTTCAGTAATATCAGTTCAATTGGCACAGTTCAGCGACGAACGTAGGGAATATGGGGTGCAGATTGAAATCATCAGGTCAGGCGAGGAGGAAGAACATTCTTCTGAAAGGCTATTCCTCTATACACGAGGATTGGTGATCCTAGTGGAAAACGTAAAGCTCAATCACAATGGTGCTAGGTCTTATTTCTTTGTGTTAGCAACCAGTGACATAGCAAAGATAACCTGTTCTGCTTACACCCTTCCCAGTGTCCCAAGGATGCAAAACGACATTATCTTAAAAGGAATCGCGCAATGGGCGGCGGTGCAAATTTAATGAGATATTTCTGCATCAACTGCATATCAAATGGACGGACTCGGAAGAGATTCTTCCGTTAGGGACGTAATGAAATGCGGGAGCCACATAAAGTGGGAAATGGATCATAATATAATGAAATATCAAAATAATGAAACTGACTTATGCTCCCTCCGCCCGACGGAGAAACTACACCTCTTTGGTGTGACGTCATAAGCGCGTGACTGCGTGTGAGATCGCTCTCCAAGTTTTTTTTATATATTTTTAGGTTTCAGATATATATTTTAACGGTTTTTTGTGATAATATTTACTATATAAGTGACTTATTAGTGGTTTCTTCATTCACCTCTGCCTTTCTTGTGTTGTGACCTGATATTTGTGAGTGTTTCGTATCGAGCAACTTAACCTGTTACCCGTGTTTACATTCCGCGCTGACAAGTAACAGCTGTAGCGGTGCATCGAAAGCTTAGTACTAATAAAGTGTTTGTGTATAATAGTTTATTTAGAAGCTTTAGTAGTCTTCAACCGTTGTTCTTAGTGTTTTCCGGTAAAATAACTTCAGAAGAAATTTTTGCGAACTGCTTTCAGTTTCGTTACTGTGTCACTAGACGTTTGATTTTCTTTCTGTGTTAGTATTTTGTTATATTCTCTGAAGGAGTCACTTGAGCTTATTGGAGAGAAGTTCGATGGGGCTCTCCTTGACCTGTTCAGGCATGTACTGACATCGACGTACTTCCTATATGGGGGTCAATTTTATGAACAAAGAGAAGGGGTGGCGATGGGTAGCCCTCTATCACCAGTGGTGGCCAACCTATTTATGGAAAGGTTTGAAGAGGAAGCACTCTCTTCAGCCAGATATCAACCCAAGTGCTTTTTTAGGTATGTGGATGATACCTTTGTCATCTGGCCCTATGGTAGAAGGAAGTTAGATGAGTTCCTGCTACATCTGAACTCTTGCCATCCGAACATTTAGTTTACAATGGAAATGGAGAAGGATGGAATACTTCCATTCTTGGATGTTCTGGTGAAGAGAAAGGGAGATGGCACATTTGGACACAGTGTGTACCGCAAAACCTACGCACACTGACTTATACCTTCAAGCCAGCAGTTGCCACCATCCGGCACAGAAGAATGGAGTGCTCAAAACACTGGTCCACAGAGCACAAACTCTGTCAGATCCTGATAGTCTGGCCACAGAAATAGAACACTTACAATCAGTGTTCAGCAGGAATGGGTACTCCTCTAGAGATATCCAGAAGGCACTTCAACCTGCCAACCGGCCAAAGGATCCAGAAGAAGAACCAGAAGAGGCAAAGAAGATGGCATACTTGCCATATGCCGGACCTATCTCTACCAAGATCAGCAGGATTCTCCAGAAATATGACATCAGGAGCATATTTTACCCACCCACAAAAATTGGGGCTATGCTGGGGACTGTAAAAGATGACCTGGGGCTACGCAAGCCAGGTATTTACAACATACCATGCCAGTGTGGGATGTCATACATTGGCCAGACCACCAGAACTGTGGACATCAGGTGTAAAGAACACCAGAGACATACCAGACTCAGGCAGGCAACTAAATCAGCCATAGCAGAGCATTGTCTGGAACTTGGTCATTCAATGGATCACAATGACACCAAGATTGTGACACAGACCTCAAGATATTGGGACAGTGTCATTAAAGAAGCAATTGAGATTAAGGTCACAGACAATCTAATCAACCGTGACTTGGGATACCAAATCAGCACTGCCTGGAATCCTGCGCTTGAGCTTGTGAAAACTCAACGCAGGACACTCCAGGATTCAGCAAGAAATATAAGTGGAGACCGAGGGAACAGCCGTGAGACAAGGTGTTGGACATTAGAGACCAGATCTGACACACCCCAGGTCATGAACTCGACTTCAGAAGACGGCCAGGCCGGGCGCGGACGGCGGAGGGAACACCGGCCACCAGAGAGGGACAATGTAGCCGCGTCTGGCGGGCGCGGACCTCAGATGGAACACACGACGCGGCGGGGACCGATTAGGGAGCGCCCACCACGCAACAGAAGTGGAAACCGTAGTAACAGTCATGAGATAGAGTACCTAACATCTCAGATCGGGTCTGACACACCTCAAATGACAACCACAACCGTTCAGGACGGCCAAAACCGGCGCCGACGGCAGTCGGAACATCCGCGACTGGAGGGGTCCGTTGAAGCCGAGTCTGGCGGGCGCGGACCACAGATGGAACACTCGACTCGGCGCGGACCGATTAGGGAACGCCCAGCTCCTCCCAGGTATAAATACTGGACTCGATCGACCCAAGGACCAGTCTCAGGTAGCACCTGAAGAAGACAGCGAGGCACGCTGTTGAAATATCGTGCGAGAACGACGCGAACATCCGGCTGGATTCCCGAATATCCAAGATGTCAGGGATAATATTGACAATTATAGACCTATTTCTATGCCATCGCTGTTTGCTAAAGTTATCGAGTAGCTTGTATATACAAGGTTACTGGAACATTTAAATTCACATAATTTGCTGTCAGATGTACAGTTTGGTTTTAGAAATGGCTTAACAACTGAAAATGCTATATTCTCTTTTCTCTGTGAGGTTTTGGACGGATTAAATAAAAGGTTCGGAACGCTACGTGTTTTCTTTGATTTAATGAAGGCTTTTGATTGTGTTGACCACAAAATATTTCTTCAGAAGCTGGAACATTATGGAGTAAGGGGAGTAGCTTACAACTGGTTCGCCTCTTACTTTAAGAACAGAAAGCAGAAGGTAATTCTCCGAAATATTGAGAGTGGTAGTGATGATCAGTTCCAGTGGAGCACTGTTAAATGGGGCGTTCCCCAAGGGTCGGTGCTGGGGCCACTGCTGTTTCTTATTTATATAAATGATATGCCTTCCAGTATTACAGGTGATTCAAAAATATTTCTGTTTGATGATGACACCAGCTTGGTAGTGAAGGATCTTGTGTGTAATATTGAAACATTATCAAATAATGTAGTTCATGAAATAAGTTCATGGCTTGTGGAAAATAATTTGATGCTAAACCACAATAAGACTCAGTTTTTACAGTTTCTAACTCACAATTCAACAAGAACTGATATTTTAATCAGACAGAATGGGCATATTATAAGCGAGACGGAACAGTTCAAGTTCCTAGGCGTTCGGATAGATAGTAAGCAGTTGTGGAAAGCCCATGTTGAGGATCTTGTTCAGAAACTAAATGCCGCTTTATTTACCATTAGAACAGTATCTGAAATAAGTGACATTTCAACACGAAAATTAGTCTACTTCGTATATTTTCATACGCTTATGTCATATGGTATTATTTTTTGGGGTAATCTTCTGATTCAAAAAGGGTATTTTTGGCCCAAAAACAGGCTGTTCGAGCTATGTGTGGTGTAAGTTCGAAAACCTCTTGTCGACCCCTATTCAATAGTCTGGGAATTTTGACATTGCCCTCACAGTATATATTTTCTTTAATGTCGTTTGTTGTTAGCAATATTACCTTATTCCCAAGAGTTAGCAGCTTTCACTCAGTTAATACTAGGCAGAAAACAAATCTGCATGTGGAATGCATATCCTTGACTCTTGTGCAGAAAGGAGTGCAGTATTCTGCTGCATCCATTTTCAATAAGCTACCACAAGAACTGAAAAATCTTAGTAGTAGCCCAAACGCTTTTAAGTCTAAACAGAAGAATTTCCTCATGGCTCACTCCTATTCTGTCGAGGAGCTCCGGGAAGAGCTAAAAAATTAAGCAAATTCCAGTGTTACATTTTTGATTTTCTTTATTTAAATTAACGACTTGTCACCTGAATATGTTTCTTATATTTCATTTTACCTGTTTGTACAATCTACAACTGAATATCTTTCTTATATTTCGTTTTATCTGTTTCTACAATCGTGTTACAATTTCATGTACTGACTCGTTCCATGACCATGGAGACTTCTCCTTAATGTGATCCCACGGAACAATAAATAAATAAATAAATAACAAATAAGGAATAAAACAAAATATAAGTACATCATAGAATAATCAGCACAGCTACTGACGAGTAGTCTACATCAACCAGGTGTTATTTTATCAGCATTATATAAGCGCCGGAAGGAACGCGAGTAGAGGCTCCCTGCGACATCGATGGTTGCTCCCTGTGACGTCGATGGTTAGCTGAGTATTGCCAGCGCGACATAAAAGGGAACTCTACAAGCAAGAACTGTACTCTATGTCGTACTGAGGACAGGAATGGGCCAACGGTGCTCACATATCGTCAGAATTATTTATTTTTGTAAAGTGAAAGCTGACAACTCATGCAAACGAGGAACTACCTTTTACATGTTCCCAGGAATAAATGCGTAAATTTCTGACTAAATATGTATTATCGTGAACCGTCAATTTACTTTCAAAACCTTTTCTTAGGAATTTTCTTTACTTACTAGCGATTCATCAAGAACATTAACACATTTAATCACACTATGTGAGCGTGGAAGTAGTTGCCAGGGAGTAACTGATGAAATCAAAATGAAATTGCTTTTAACAAATGGGAATTTTATTCCTGAAAGCTTTTTTTAAAGAAACAGATTTAAAATTATAAACAGAAAGCACCCTCTAAATATCAAGTTACAATTTATTCAGAGGCAGAAAGAAACAAATTTTTGAGTGTATGAGCTTTCGGGCTGAGAAACTTTCCACTCCCTTTTGACACGGCCGTAGTCACGACCGCTCACAACAACCTCTGAAAGACTAAACAGTTGCAAATCTGCAACACGCCAGATTACCTTAAAGTAAAAGTTTTAACAATTCACACAAGCACACAAACTATGCACCCCGTATGAGGGATAGAAATGGTACAAAACACTAAAATTAAAAGGTTGGTTCAAATGGCTCTGAGCACTATGGGACTCAACTGCTGTGGTCATTAGTTCCCTAGAACTTAGAACTACTTACGCCTAACTAACCTAAGGACATCACACACATCCATGCTCGAGGCAGGATTCGAACCTGCGACCGTAGCAGTCGCACGGTTCCGGACTGCGCGCCTAGAACCGAGAGACCACCGCGGCCGGCTTAAAAGATTGAATTGCCACCGAAGGTGCAACTTGATTTTAACTTCAAAGAAAGTCTTACGGTGGAAGGGTGGCAACTTTACATACTGAAATAACCATTTAAACAAAAGCCCATGAAAAGCAATCTTACATAAAATTATACAAGGTTGGCCAAACATGCTCTGCAGTACACATATACCGCCTCTCAAGATGATAGGAAAGATAAAAACATATTTCAGGACTCAGCCGGTTACATTTCAAGCAATAAATTCGTTAACACACCGAATCCGACAAACATGACAGAGGCAGCTATTAACGTACTGCAGATTGATAGGGCGATTACCGAACAATCCGATCCGCAGGTTGTTCTAACCCGCCCCTAGTCCACAAGGGAAAAAGGGACCACCCAATTCATAAATAACCACCTTCACGCGGGTGGGCAAACGGAGAAGAATGGTGGGACGACCCAAAAACAAAGCGGCTGGTGCTCGCTATACGGCGCGTTCCACTGGACTCACGTGGGGGCCTCACATGCGCCGACGCTCAAGGTGGACAAGTCGTCTTGTGTCTCAGTGTGCGACCGACTAACCGATCGATTCAACCGCCAATGACCGTTGCCTGAGCAACTCGAGCAGACTGGCGGCCTAACGCGCAGACTCAGATGCAGGAACTAAGCCCGCGACCGGGGACCACTCGTTGAGTTCTCTCACTGCGCCACAAAGATTGAGGAGAGACAGACTAGTAAGCTGGGGACGAGAGACTCACCCCAGAATGAGTCCCGACTCACCCAGACTAACCAGCTGGCGAGCTCATAGCGCCCCTTAAATGCACGGGAACAGGCCTTTCCCCTTTCTCACCACAGGGAGACACCAGAGCTACGATTGTCACAGCGGCGCCACCGCCAGAAACGCAGGGCGACTGCTTCACACAACGCGCAGCGGCGCGCTCTTCAAAACAGCAATTTCTACCACGGCTCATATCGAAAGAGCAGTTTCGCCAAAGTGTGACTGATGAAGATAAAACCGAAAGTAATAGCGTGTTAAGCTCGCTTTCGGTCAGAAAGCGCATCTCTGGGCGAGCGACAGAAAAAAGCAGAAATCAACCTGGTGGTCTACTAGCTTTGGTTTTCTTTGACCACGGCATAGTATGCATCAAGGATGTTGACTGAACACAGTGTAGTGTTCGCATGTGGTCAGCTCCCGACCAATGCAAACAGGATATTATAAAAAATCTGAAAAGCAGAATGCAACAACTGTTCTCTGTATCCCAGTGACACAGTCGAATTCAGGAGCCAGGCGGGAAGCTGGCGGCTGGCACAGCCGAGCCAGCTCGGGTACGGACGTAGCAGATCCAGTAGGGGGAGGAGGTCCACGTGGTGTCGTTACCTGAAGGGTGGACGTACCCAGTGAGGCCTCTAAAGAGTAACAGAAATTTCAGACGTGAAGTATTGCACACGTCATTGTCATGTCTTTTCATCATGGTTTTGTAGGATGTGTATTGTGTACTGCCCGAACGCTGGTGTATTTACAAAACGATGGTATTTCACGAACCCGAGGCAGTTGGGACAAACGCATGGAAGCTTTAAAACAATTTGCCCATATGACTCATTATCTTACCAGCGCCACGCGTAATTCTGTAACAAATTCAAGTAGCATGACAGGGACTGCATGTGCACTAACGAAAAAGAATCGCAACACCAAAAAATATTGAATGTCGAGTAATGATCGGGAATAGATTTGTCTGCGCAACGTATTGAAGTGTTTAACATTGGATGATCACAGATTAACGTAAGTGCGAGGTAAGCCATTGCAAAAATGTGAAATGCTGGTATATTAGTATGCGGTGTACCTGATGCAAATGTGCATGCATTGTGTTGTGCAGGTGGCGGATGCCAGTTTTGGACTTGGTCAGGCAGTGCAGGAGTTTTCGTCAGTGGTGTTCCATATGTGCTCGATTGGAGAGTGATCTGATGATCGAGTAGGCAAAGGCAACATGTCGACACTGTGCATAGCTTGACGGGTTACAACAGCGTTATGTCACCATGCCTTATCCTGTTGGAAAACACCCACTCAGTGCTGCTCATAAATGACAACACAACACGTCGAATCACCAGGCTGACGTACAATGTTGTAGTAAAGGTGCGTGGGATTAACACAACAGTGCCCCTGGTTTCGTACGAAATGGCACCCCAGACCTAAACTCCAGGTGTAGGTCCAGTATATCTATCACATAGGTTCTCAACTGGCCCCTTTCTAATCAACACACAGCCATCACTGGCACCACGCAAACCATCTTCCATCAGAAAACACAACATACCTCCACCTTTCCTCCAATAAGCTGCTGCGCTAGTATTAGTAGTAGGAAAGAGGTTGGTTGGTTGTTTGGGAGAGGAAACCAAGCAACGAGGTTATCGGTCTCATAGGATTAGGGAAGGATGGGGAAGGAAGTCGCCCGTGCCCTTTCAAAGGAACCATCCCGGCATTTGCCTGTAGTGATTTAGGGAAATCACGGAAAACCTAAATCAGGATGGCCGGACGTGGGATTGAACCGTCGTCCTTCCGAATACGAGTCCAGTGTGCTAACCACTGCACCACCTCGCTCGGTATGGAAAAGAGGAAACTGTACTAAAAGTATATGAACGCAAGATTGGACGATGGAATCTGGGGCCGCTGGTAGAGTGTTGAAACAGCCGACAGATAGTAGGCCAGGAGATGAAAACATGGCCCTCGCGAACTTGGTACTGCACTTTGTGTGAAGCAACTACTAGGCAGCAAACCGCAGCGTTCCTTGAAGTCATTGCGATATGAGGCGAGGAACTAGGTCAGAGCCAAGTCGAGACTTGTAGATGTCTGACGTTTGGGAATTTATCTCTGCCATAGCCACTGTCTCAATCTGACACTACGTCAGAGCCAAGGGGAAATACAGTTTAAATAGTGAGGTACACTTACCTTGCTACAGTGTGTGCCAGGTCAGACGGGAGTCGGGTCGG
This sequence comes from Schistocerca gregaria, assembly GCF_023897955.1. Classification (NCBI taxonomy): domain Eukaryota; kingdom Metazoa; phylum Arthropoda; class Insecta; order Orthoptera; family Acrididae; genus Schistocerca; species Schistocerca gregaria. The sequence continues at coordinate 104,254,887 of NC_064920.1, forward strand.
AACTGTGCTGGCTCACCCTTTTAGGGGCCAGTCTGGCAGCCATGGACACGTTCTCAATGTAGACAAGTATAAGGTGCTGCGAATATATAGAAAGGAAGATCATTTACCATTTAGCTACAACGTAGCAGGTCAGCAACTGGAAGCAGTTAATACCATAAATTATCTGGGAGTACGCATTAGGAGTGATTTAAAATGGAATGATCAGATAAAGTTGATAGTCGGTAAAGCAGATGCCAGACTGAGATTCTTTGGAAGAATCCTAAGGAAATGCAATCCGGAAACAAAAGAAGTAGGTTACACTACACTTGTTCGCCCACTGCTTGAATATTGCTCACTATACCAGATAGGGTTGATAGAAGTGATAGAGAAGGTCCAACGGAGAGCAGCGCGCTTCGTTAAAGGATCGTTTAGTAATCGCGAGAGCGTTACGGAGATGATAAATAAACTCCAGTGGAAGACTCTGCAGCAGAGACGCTCAGCAGCTCGTTACGGGCTTTTGTTGAAGTTTCGAGAACGTACCTTCACCAAGGAGTCAGGCAGTATATTCCGTACGTATATCTCGCGAAGAGACCATGAGAATAAAATTAGAGAGATTAGAACCCACACAGAGGCATACAGACAGTCTTTCTTTCCACGAACAATACGATACTGGAATAAAAGGAAGAACCGATAAAGGTACTCAAAGTACGCTCCGCCACACACCGTCAGGTGGTTTGCGGAGTATCTATGTAGAATTTTGTAAATATTCTATGTAAATGTGTACTTTGTTTCCATGTACTTGTTCGGGCTGTATTCCGCCTCCGGGGACACAACACCGGGGCGGGACGGAACGGCAGCCGGGTACTTGGAGATCGCACGGTCTGCCTGAAGGAAGGCAGTGACAGCGGTCTGCAGCGGGTGCAGGACGGGCCACATTCGCTTCCCACCTGGCGTACCGGGGTCCGGGCGAGACGTGCGCTGCAGGAGGCGCGGCAGCGCTGCTGCAGCGCCACAGTCGACGACGGGTGTTGCCAACCAACAAGAACCACTAGCGACAAGTTGCGGCACAGCATCCAGGAGGGCATGGGTTTGAGTTCGGTCCTGTCCTGGGAGAAGGAGCGTCTGAGAGCCACGGGGGAACAGTACATCCACTTTCGTCCCATGGTCGGACAGAGCAGGCCAAAAGGGGCGGAGGGCGACGAGGACCGGGGACTGTGGCAGTCTCCGAAATAGCGGGCAGCGGCGCGGCACCAGCCGCTACGCCGGGCGACCGGGCGGCCGCTGCTGAGTTCCAGCTGAGCGGCCTTGCAGACGGCAGCAGCGGTGTCGGCATACCAGGAGCTGCTGAGCTGGCTGGACTCGCGCGTGGGCGACACACCAGCGCCCCACTGCACCCGGCGAAGCACTGTAAACTACATGAATAAAAAAATGCTTCCAAATACCGTTGTATCACTCTGCATCACCCCTTGACACTGTTGAACTTGCTCGGCCTCCTGATGAAAGAAGGCGGTGGGTACCCTTTTGAGCTCGGCCATCTGGAGTCCCGGGTTCGACACCAACAGAGCTCCCACTTGATACGAGTGGAATCACCAATGGCAGTAGATTCGGATCAGTTGAATGTATACTCCATAGCGTCTGCCTCGAAACTATCCTCGAAGTACCAGATTTCTAACAGTTCATTATGTCACTGTGGTGCCTGTTTCTCAGATTGTCGCAGTAAGAGTAATACGCTGGCCGGACCCATACCCCGAACATGATGGTCTTTCCCCCTGGCAGTGCAACACGGCCATCCGGATTCCGGTCTTCTTGCGACGTTACATGCTGCCAGCAATCGTCTACAGTGGCTACCTTCCTGCTACTGTATCATCGTTTTGCCGTTCAATCGATTTTGCCATTTTAACTTAGTGCCACATCCTCAAATGTAAGCATCGACACGTTCCCTCGATCCATCTCTTTCAAACGCCCCACCAGTCGAACATCACACACATCGAATATATCTTTCAGAGTCTCACTGTTCTATGTAGGCACGTTTATGCGATTTCAAGTGAGTTAGTTCTTCTGACAGCTGTCCCATTTCTGGATATTCTTTTCTACGATATTTCCTTTTTATACCACTTCACAGTATTTCTTATGCAGCAGAGGTTCTCCCTGTGCCTTGGTGCCCTCTCTGTGGGGAACTGTGATATTGTTTTAGTATTGCAGCTTTTTCGTCCTCACTTATGTCTCCCAGAACTCTGGGATCACTTGTCTCGTGTTTTTTACCCTTGGCAGTCAGACGTCCCCTGATCACATGCATCAACAGCCTTGTTATCGTCATCTGCGTGTGTGTCCTTGACTGGGGATCTGCATCCTCATCTGACACCCATTGACGTGATTGCGCCACCACAGCCTTCCAGTCACATGGCAGCTTCCCTCCCCTCTCCTATTCACAAGAGTATGTTTCTAACTAGATTACTTTTCACTGTGTTATATATTATGTGGTAGTGACATTCCTCCGGCTTGTCTAAAATTTATTGATATCGATGAAACCTTCCCAGGTTACAAGTTTATGGTCAGTATGTATCAGAAACTTCATGTCCACGAAACAATTAAGTATTTGAGTGGGCTGGAAATGGTCCACACCTCCCTTCTGTACACAGTCCTCCGGAACTTCTCGTACATATGGCAGCATTGTTGCCTTTCACATCTGATGGTCGTACTTTAATAGCAGTGTAAATGCTTCCAACAGTATTCTGGGGTTTTGATTTACTGCTTTGCACGATAGGTGAACATGACTCACCTTTGCGCAGTGCTGTTTCACATCACAGATTATCAGTAGCTCCTTTTTGGCTATAAGGAATATAAGTACTCCGTTTCGGCCACTTCTATAAGTAGTATTCTGTACATGGCAAACATACTATATTCCACTAATGAGATATTTAACACAAATCTTAAGATCTTCCTGGCAATGAAAGCATCCAGCTCAGATGTTCTAATCAGTTAGTAACCTTTATCTGACATAAGAGCACCAGCTAAACTTTTGCCTCTCATAGCGCTGTTGATCCGCTTTAAACACTTCACTGTCTCCATTAGATTGATGAGATGCCGCTGTCGAGTATCCTTACGAGCATTTACTACTGTCAAAATTGGCATATCATATCGCTGACTCCATTTTACTTAGAAAGCCAAAACCTGTCTCATAAAGATATCTCAAGTAATAACGGTAAATTGAAGTATAGTCTTCTGAACAGAATTTGTAAATAACGTGTTTTATGATTATTCATTTATACACTCATCAAATAAAGTTTTTGATCACCCCAGTTCCCAGAATTCCTGAAGATAGACATTGACTGTGGCTGCACGAAAAGCATTATGGAACATATCTGTGTATCACAGACACAGTCAAAGTGACTGTTCAGAGATGTCACTAAACCAGCCCAAAGGTGTAAACAACCATGCATGAGCAGCGCCTATTAGACAGAGGGGCTCCGACAGCCGATCAGTTCCAGTCACTCCATTAGGAAGGAGTGTTGTCTGTAGTTCAACCATGCTTACACGGTCAATACCGCGGTTCGATCGCGTCCGCATTGTTACTTTGTACCACGAAGGGCACTCAACACGGCAAATGTCCAGGTATCTCGGAGTGAACCAAGGCGATGTTGTTCGGACATGGAGAAGATATAGAGAGACAGGAACTGTCGTTGACATGCCTCGCTCAGGCCTCCCAAGTGTTACTATTGCAGTGGATGACCGCTACCTACGGAGTATGATTCGGAGGAACCCTGACAGGAACGCCACCCTGTTCCATAATGCTTTTCGTGCAGTCTCTGGACGTCGTGTTACGAGTCAAACTGTGCACAGTAGGCTGCATGATGCGCAACTTCACTCCCGAAGTCCATGGCCAGGTCCATCTTTGCAACCACGACACCATGCAGCGCGGTACAGATGGGCCCAGCACCATGCCGAATGGACCGCTCAAGATTGGCATCCATTCTCAACATTAGCATCCATTCTCTTCACCGATGAGTGTCGCATATGCCTTCAACCAGACAATCGTCGGAGACTTTCTGGAGGCAGCCTGGTCAGCCTGAAGGCCTCAGACACACTGTCCAGGTGGAGGTTTCCTACTGTTTTTGGGTGGCATTATGTGGGGTCGACGTACGCCGCTGCTGGTCATGGAAGGGACTGTAACGGCTGTACGATACTTGAATGCCATCCTACGACCGATTGTGCAACAATATCGGCAGCATATTAGTTAATCAATCATCCTCATGGACGACAATTCGCAGCCCCCTCGTGCACATCTTGTAAATGACTTCCTTCAGGATAACGATATCGCTTGACTACAGTGACCAGCATGTTCTCCAGACCTGAACCCTGTCGCACATGCCTGGGATAGATTGAAAAGGGCTGTTTATGGACGACGTGACCCACCAACCACTCTGAGGGATCTACGCCGACTTGCCGTTGTGGAGTGGGACAATCTGGACCAAGAGTGCCTTGATGAAGCTGTAGATAGTATGCCACGACGAATACAGGCATGTATCAATGAAAGAGGACGTGCTACTGGGTATTAGAGGCACCAGCGTGTACAGCAGGCTGGACCACAACCTCTGAAGGTCTCGCTGTATTGTGGTACAACATGCAATGTGTGGTATGCATGAGCAATAAAAAGGGTGGAAATGATGTTTATGCATAATACTGTTTGTACGCCTACTCATGTTCATAAATACTAAAGGGCATATTTTCTATATGACTATGTCCTGTGTCAATGCATTAGGCAGCAGGCAAAGGGCTCATCTATCGTGCAGTTGAACTATGTGCTCAACTTTGCACTTCCGATGTTCTCGGATATTAGTTTTGCATTTTAGAGCTTTGTTTGCATGTTTTGCTAACGGTATGGCCCAAGATTGAGAATGGCCTTGAACTGGATTTTCCTTGAAATAAAAAAGCTCGCTGACATATACGAACTAAGCACAAGAATGAAATAATGGCCAAACAGAGTTCGAATTACGAATTAACAAAGATATTGCCAAATCTAATGTTCATGTACAGGCATGTTCCAATGTAAATAAACAAGTAGTGTAAAGAGATGCAGTATCAAAAGATTTTCCATATAGCGACCAAACAGGCTATTTCGGACGTTAGAGGAAACGCATAGCTTCAGTATCAGCGCAATTTGAGTAGTAAGAATCTAAACGAATGTCAAAGTCAGTGCTATTTAAGACTTTCAGAGAAAACCGCAGCAGCGCGGGATTAGCTGAGCGGTCTAGGGTGCTGCAGTCACGGACTGTGCGGCTGGACCCAGCGGTGGTTCAAGTCCTCCCTCGGGCAAGGGTGTGTGTATTTGTCCCTACGATAATTTAGGTTAAGTGGTGTGTAAGCTTAGGGACTGATGACCATAGTAGTTAAGTCCCATAACATTTCACACATACACTCCTGGAAATTAAAATAAGAACACCGTGAATTCATTGTCCCAGGAAGGGGAAACTTTATTGACACATTCCTGGGGTCAGATACATCACATGATAACACTGACAGAACCACAGGCACATACACACAGGCAACAGAGCATGCACAATGTCGGCACTAGTACCGTGTATATCCACCTTTCGCAGCAATGCAGGCTGCTATTCTCCCATGGAGACGATCGTAGAGATGCTGGATGTAGTCCTGTGGAACGGCTTGCCATGCCATTTCCACCTGGCGCCTCAGTTGGACCAGCCTTCGTGCTGGACGTGCAGACCGCGTGAGACGACGCTTCATCCAGTCCCAAACATGCTCAATGGCGGACAGATCCGGAGATCTTGCTGGCCAGGGTAGTTGACTTACACCTTCTAGAGCACGTTGGGTGGCACGGGATACATGCGGACGTGCATTGTCCTGTTGGAACAGCAAGTTCCCTTGCCGGTCTAGGAATGGTAGAACGATGGGTTCGATGACGGTTTGGATGTACCGTGCACTATTCAGTGTCCCCTCGACGATCACCAGAGGTGTACGGTCAGTGTAGGAGATCGCTCCCCACACCATGATGCCGAGTGTTGGCCCTGTGTGCCTCGGTCGTATGCAGTCCTGATTGTGGCGCTCAGCTGCACGGCGCCAAACACGCATACGACCATCATTGGCACCAAGGCAGAAACGACTCTCATCGCTGAAGACGACACGTCTCCATTCGTCCCTCCATTCACGCCTGTCGCGACACCACTGGAGGCGGGCTGCACGATGTTGGGGCGTGAGCGGAAGACGGCCTAACGGTGTGCGGGACCGTAGCCCACCTTCATGGAGACGGTTGCGAATGGTCCTCGCCGATACCCCAGGAGCAACAGTGTCCCTAATTTGCTGGGAAGTGGCGGTGCGGTTCCCTACGGCACTGCGTAGGATCCTACGGTCTTGGCGTGCATCCGTGCGTCGCTGCGGTCCTGTCCCAGGTCGACGGGCATGTGCACCTTCTGCCGACCACTGGCGACAACATCGATGTATTGTGGAGACCTCACGCCCCACGTGTTGAGCAATTCGGCGGTACGTCCACCCGGCCTCCCGCATGCCCACTATACGCCCTCGCTCAAAGTCCGTCAACTGCACATACGGTTCACGTCCACGCTGTCGCGGCATGCTACAAGTGTTAAAGACTGCGATGGAGCTCCGTATGCCACGGCAAACTGGCTGACACTGACGGCGGCGGTGCACAAATGCTGCGCAGCTAGCGCCATTCGACGGCCAACACCGCGGTTCCTGGTGTGTCCGCTGTGCCGTGCGTGTGATCATTGCTTGTACAGCCCTCCTGCAGTGTCCGGAGCAAGTATGGTGGGTCTAACACACCGGTGTCAATGTGTTCTTTTTTCCATTTCCAGGAGTGTATTAAAAAAAAAAGGAAGCCGCAGTATGTGAACTTTGTGTGCAAATAAACAAAACTGTACGTGAGAACAGTGAAGATACTAGTGTTGAAAAGTACATAATAACGTTGACGCTTACCTCAGTGAAGTGTTCAATAAAAGGTGCAGGTGCAGCATCATGTGTAGAACAGCATCCTGTGCCGAAACTATTAGGTAAGTCACAAGTTGTCGTGGTTGCCGCACCTTAAAGACCTCAAGGTGCAGGCTCTGAAGGCGCTGAATATTTTGAAGTGTGAGCCATCGGTCCTGGGGAGCAGATCGGATGCGTCTGTTGCAGTTTTATAGGGCTTTCATCCGGTCGCGTCTTGACTATGGATGCACCGTGTGTGGGTCAGCGAGGCCTTCGTATCTGAAGATTGTTGATGCAGTACACCATGAGAGTATCAGGCTGGCCACTGGTGCCTTCCGTACCAGTCCCATCCCCAGCCTGTGTGCTGAGGCAGGGGAACCGCCGCTCGCCATCCGGCGGAAACTCCTCATGGTGAGACAGGTGTGTCAATTACTTGCCTGTCCTACCTCCCCTGCGTACCCTACTGTTGCCCGACTGCCTATGGAACGTTTCTTTTCCAGTCGTCCCAGGGCAACGAGACCATTTGGGATTCGTGCCAAGAATTTGCTTCAGTCCCTTGGTGTGGAGCGTGTGGCACCGCAAATCCAGGCTTTTACCCGCGTGCCTCCCTCGTTGCTCCAGAGGCCCAGCGTCATTTTAGACTTGTCAGAGTACCGGAGGAGCTGCACTCCTGCGTTTGTTATTACCTTCTTTTTTTACGATATTTTAAACCAGCATCCAGACCATGTACCAATATTTACGGATGGCTCTAAACAGGGGGATTCTGTTGGTTGTGCTGTTGTTTTCCCTGATCGAGTCGTCAAGTTACGGCTTCCTGCGGCGTTTATCATCTTTGATGCCGAATTGTTTGCGATCTTGCGGGCATTGGAGCAGATGAGATGTGTTTCCAGTCTTAAGTTTCTCATCTGTTCTGACTCCCTGAGTGCCCTTCAGACCATGCAACACTCGTACCCAGCAGATACGGTCGTGCAGAACATCCATGACGCCCTACTGCACCTGCAACGGCAGGGAAAGGAGGTTTCTTTCTGCTGGGTGCCGGGGCACGTGGGTATTAGGGGAAACGAACTAGTGGATGTGGCTGCCAAAAATGCAAGTTCCCTCCCTCAAGTTGTTGAATGTGCCGTCCCCCTCCATGCTGTTCATCCCTTTTGCGTTTTCGTGTTATGCGTCAACGGGAAGAGGAGGGGCTGGAAGTCGGTGAAAATAAGCTGCGGTTGGTCAAGGCCACCACGCGGCCATGGCGTACGTCCTACCAGTCATGCAGGCGGGATGAGGTTCTGCTCACTCGCCTCCGCATCGGGCACAGTCCCTTAACACATGGTTTTTTACTCCGGCAGGAGGACCCCCAAATCTGCCGTGCTTGTGGCGTCCAGATTACTGTCCGCCACATTTTACTTGACTGTCCTTTATTCTCTGACCAGAGGGCGGTGGTTTCCTTGCCACCGGATTTGCCCTCTATTTTGCAAGACGACGCAACGACTGTGGTTAAGGTCTTACGGTTTTGTGTCCTGTCCAATCTGTTGCCCCGGATTTTAGGGAGAGGATTTTAATGTGCTGCTGGGTGACTGGCTCACCCAGGTTCTAGGTAAGAGGTCCGCCAGTCACGATTACCTACTTGTTTCACTTCGATTTCTGTTCTCTTTTCCTTGTGTTTGCGTTCCTTTCTTAGTGCGTTTCTTCTCCTCTTGTTTTGCCTCTGTATGTGAGGATTTGGAACTGCATCAGGTCTGTGTCTTTTAGCAGTTCTCCTTGTTCACTGTCCGTCATCGACCCTTCACCGCATGTGTTCCTGTTTCTATGCGTTTGGGCGCTGATGACCACGCTGTTTAGCGCCCGAAAACCTCAAACCACACACACACACACACACACACACACACACACACACACACACACACACACACACACACACACACACACACACAAGCAGCTGTTCTATGGAATTCGCACTGCTACCAACCGAGCGTACGCTGCGTGCAACGTACGGTGCATATCGACAATATTCTGCGCGAAGCTCTGGATTGTCGCTGGAATGTGAGCCACGTGATCGACCAGTACTCGCAGCATTTAAAGACATGGAGACTTGTCATCGCTAAGCTTTGAACGCTCTTTTAGCGCTAATAGTGAAAGCGTAAAATGCCAATAAATAAACTGCAATGTTCATGCAAAAAAGTAACAATTATTCTGTAATCGAAAAGAAACGATACGGTGGGCAACGGTACAGAAAGCGAAACTTCAGTGCGGCAAATAAAAAAAAAACGCAAACAAAAGAAAAACGCACTATAAACTACCTCCACAACACAATATACAATCATTATCTGCATCCATAGGGCAATATATGTACTAATACACCCTCTTTCAGCCAAACAGAGAAATTGTATGCTTGTATATTAATGCTCAGTCGATTGTATTACATGTACCCTGTACGTGAGATACCTGGCCTACGGAAGAACAAGACCTAACCACCTGTATCCAGTAACCAGCTGGAAATCGTGGCACGTATCCCATGTTCCTGCCCGCATCTGGGGGTGCTGGCATCGACTACCATCCACCAGCATGAACCGTCGTTCGTGCAGTCCGTCGTGACATCTATCATCGCATCTACAAATCATTCTGTTCGATATTGTTAAAAGTGAAAAGTTCTTAATCGAACTCAATTTTGTAAAGACTTACGGTTTTGATTTGTGAGAAGGAACATTTATAACAAACTAACATAACGCAAGACTTTTAAATGAAAACTATATGATAAAGGACGCTTACACGACAGAATTGTTTAAAAACTGGACATTTTATGTAACAATTCTGTTTGACATGTGTTATCATGAACATTTTATGGACTGCATAATTTAATCTGATTTCAGAATGGCATGACAAAATGCTTAGGAATTTCTGCAACATTTGTACCGTCTTGTAACATGTAAAATATCATTGTACTTTGCTATCCAAATATTCAAATAATTTTCAATGAAGAAATAGACAGCATTGTACGTCCATCCCTCGTTTTCTTACCCCGTTCCTCCTAGGACCGCGCCCGAATCAGTGGACAAATATCTACAGTCGGGGTACAAGCTAGAACATAGGTCTCCGTCGAATAGCAAGAGAAACGTTAAAGTGTGTAAATGTACTCGGATAATCGCCTGTTTTCTGAAATGAAAGGAAAGGTATTCATGTAAATGTAAAACTGTGAACTTATTTCCTTTAACTATGTAAACAACAAATGCAGTGACTTTAATTAAATGTTGATATCCAACAGTAACAGCAGTGTGATCTCAACATTTGGGTTGCATTTTGTAACGTGATGGACTTGTACAAAGAAATATACCCAAAGTACTGTAACTACGCCAGGCACCTCTGGATAATATATCGATAGTCATACAAAGATCATAATGTGTAAAAAGAACAAATAACAATGAAACAAGGGCACTGCTCTCTTTTGCTCTCTTCATTTGCTCTTTACTCTCTTCCCATTGTGCTTATCTGTAATGGTTAGCTTTATTCTTGTTACGAAATTAATTCTGCGGATTTGATGAAAAGGTCATAGGAGATAATTCTTTGACTGTTAGTATTATTTGCAATTGGAACTATAGAATATCAAGTGTGTGCATCTGGATTTGCGCTTTCCATGTAGAGGATCTTTTATTTTAAATATTAGGCTTCAAATGTTTGCTGTGTGGAACAATGTAAGCTGCCTTCTATTTCTTTCACTTTACTGTTAAAGTTTAACCATACTTCATATACAGACCTGTCCTGCCTTTGCATATTCGTAATTTTGTGTGCTTTCTTAAACATGGAAGAATTTCTTTTGGTTGTTGTAGTTTGCGTGCACAATTTAATGCGCCGTAGTCTTTCAGTTCTGAAATATGATAGAACCTGCAATCATTTTAATATTACGAAGTGCGATAATCAATTTAATACTAAGTTCCGGAAAGAAAGATATTTAAATTCACGGTCAGTAAAAAAATTACCAAACGATTTTCCTCTCCAAGCCAAAACTGTGGGCCGTTGCTACTTTCAGAAGAAACTGCATTAATTATCGTAAACGTTCGGAATTAAGTCAGCCATTTAATGGGATAGGTCACAGTTTCTTTTAACGTTGCTGTCATTGCTTTTTTATTATAATATAAAAATACTTCATAACCCAAAATTGCGTTCCATACTAATTGCAAGTAAAATACTTACATCCCAATTAAGGGGCGGTGACGTTAAAGGGACCAGAGCTGAGTCATATGGAACAGAAGCACTCTCAGTTCAGACATACTTTCATGTGACTCCTGTTGCTGCTGAACCTGACTCTCTTCCCCAAATTGCGATTAAGTTCGAAATATCTCTCCTTCGGAGTTCAAATTCCTGCATTAACGTGTGCACTGGCTGTTACAGCAACGACTGCTTCCGCGGTAGTAGCAGCACGTGTTTTAACCATTTTACGTTCTACACTACTGGCCATTAAAATTGTTACACGAAGAAGAAATGCAGATGATAAACGGGTATTCATTGGACAAATATATTATACTAGAAGTGACATGTGATTACATTTTCACGCAATTTGGGTGTATAGATCCTGAGAAATCAGTACCCAGAAGAGCCACCTCTAGCCATAATAACAGCCTTGATACGCTTGGCATTGAGTCAACCAGAGCATGGATGGCGTGTACAGGTATAGCTGCCCATGCAGCTTCAATACGATACCACAGTTCAACAAGAGTAGCTCGGTCACCATTGACCAGACGTTTTCAGTTGGTCAGAGATCTGGAGAATGTACTGGCCAGGGCAGCAGTCAAACATTTTCTGTATCCAGAAAGTCCCGTACAGGACCTACAACAAGCGGTCGGGCATTACCCTGCTGAAATGTAGGGTTTCGCAGGGATCGAATGAAGGGTAGAGCCGCAGGTCGTAACACATCAGAAATGTAACGTCCACTATTTAAAGTGCCGTCAATGCGAACAAGAGGTGACAGAGACTAGTAATCAACTGCACCCCATACCATCACGCTGGGTGATACGCCAGTATGGCGATGACGGATACACGCTTCCAATGTGAGTTCACCGCGATGTCGCCAAACACGGATGCGACCATCATGATGCTGCAAACAGAACCTGGATTCATCCGAAAAAATGACGTTTTGTCATTCGTGCACCCAGGTTCGTCATTGATTACACCATCGCAGGCGCTCCTGTCTGTGATGCAGCGTCAGGGGTAACCGCAGCCATGGACTTCGAGCTGATAGTCCGTGCTGCTGCAAACGTCATCGAACTGTTCGTGCAGATGGTTGTTGTCTTGCAAACGTCCCCATCTGTTGACTCACGGATCGAGACTTAGCTGCACGATCCGTTACAGCCATGCGGATAAGATGCCTATCATCTCGACTGGTAGCGATACGAGGCCGCTGGGATCCAGCACCGCGTTCCGTATTACCCTCCTGAACCACCGATTCCATATTCTGCTAATAGTCATTGGATTTCGACCAACGCGAGGAGCAATGTCGCGATACCATAAACCGCAATCGCGATAGACTACAATCCGACTTTTATTAAAGTCGGAAACGTGATGGTACGCATTTCTCCTCCTTACACATCACAACAACGTTTCATCAGGCAACGCCGGTCAACTGCTGTTTAACCACCCTACACATAAAAATCTAAGAATTCTTTCGACGAATCATCTATACTCAGTACAGCTACCAACCAGGTGATCAATTCGCCTACATATAACAAATAGCTGCTACACCTCTGGTACACAGCAGATCGTGACCAGACCAATTAAAGATCGGACACTTCAGTGGCACTAAATTGTTATGCCTACCATTACCTCTTAACACGGGTTCCGTTGGCAAAACGTCGGGTATCCTAAGCCACACAGTTAACTCTGACACCGAGAGCAGACACCAAGAATAATAGAAATAAAACTAGACTCACCACGAACACATTGTGTTGAGCTGATGCCACCGAACACACGCCAAGTGCCACTGGCTCACTCACCACTCAACAAAACCATATGATGGATGTGGACGAACACTTTCCCACACAACTTCCTTGTGTTGGGAAGTGAAACGACCACTCTGACGCCAAATTGTTGCGATTCCCCGGCCTTAGGGGCTGTTTTACGCCAGTATAACTTAGAAATATGGTTAGGGGTGCACAGATACGAAGTTCGGTGCTGAATTTTATTCTGCTGAAGAATACACAGTGCGTCTGCTGATCCAGACGACGGCGGTGCGTCGTGTGTACGTGTTTCAGCGCCAACGCCAGCGCTGAAGTCTGCCGCTACGGCACCTGTTTCTTCGTCCTTGCATACGTAACGGCTCCTGCCCTCTGCACGGCCGCTTGGTCACCAGCGTGAGCCGGCCGAGCAGGAAGCCACACGGCTATTCGCGCAAGTTCTACTCGTGGTCACCATGTAGAGCGCCGAAGGGCAATATTTACATCCACATCCATACTCCGCAAGCCGCCTGACGGTGTGTGGCGGAGGGTACTTTGAGTACCTCTATCGGTTCTCCCTTCTATTCAAGTCTCGTAATGTCCGTGGAAAGGAAGATTGTAGGTATGCCTCTGTGTGGGCTCTAATCTCTCTGATTTTGTCCTTATGGTCTCTTCGCGAGATATACGTAGGAGGGAGCAATATACTGCTTGACTCCTCGGTGAAGGTATGTTCTCGAAATTTCAACAAAAGCCCGTGCCGAGCTACTGAGCGTCTCTCCTGCAGAGTCTTCCACTGGAGTTTATCTATCATCTCCGTAACTTTTTCGTGATTACTAAATGATCCGATAACGAAGCGCGCTGCTCTCCGTTGCATCTTCTCTATCTCTTCTATCAACCCTATCTGGTACGGATCCCACACTGGTGAGCAATATTCAAGCAGTGGGCGAACAAGGGTACTGTAAACTACTTCCTTTGTTTTCGGATTGCATTTCCTTAGGATTCTTCCAATGAATCTGTCTTGCATCTGCTTTACCGACGATCAACTTTATATGATCATTCCATTTTAAATCACTCCTAATGCGTACTCCCAGATAATTTATGGAATTAACTGCTTCCAGTTTCTGACCTGCTATATTGTAGCTAAATGATAAAGGATCTTTCTTTCTATGTATTCGCAGCATATTGCATTTGTCTACGTTGAGATTCAATTGTCATTCCCTGCACCATGCTTCAATTCGTTGCAGATCCTCCTGCATTTCAGTACAAGTTCCCATTGTTACAACCTCCCCATATACTACAGCATCATCTGCAAGAAGCCTCAGTGAACTTTCGATGTTATCCACAAGGTCATTTACGTATATCGTGAAAAGCAACTGTCATACTACCCTCCCCTGCGGCAAACCTTAAATCACTCTTACTTCGGAATACTTCTCTCCATTGACAATGACATGCTGCGTTCTGTTATCTAGGAACTCTTCAATCCAATCACACAATTGGTCTGATAGTCCATATGCTCTTACTTTGTTCATTAAACGACTGTGGGGAACTGTATAGAACGCCTTGCGGAACTCAAGAAACACGGCATCTACCTGGGAACCCGTGTTCTTGAGTCTCGTGGACGAATCGCGTGAGCTGAGTTTCACTTGATCGTCTTTTTTCAAACCCATGCTGATTCGTACAGAGTAACTTTATAGTCTCCAGAAAAGTCATTATACTCGAACATAATACGTGTTCCAAAATTCTACAACTGATCGACGTTGGAGACATAGGTCTGTAGTTCTGCACATCTGTTCGACGTCCCTTCTTGAAAACGTGGATGACCTGTGCCCTTATCCAATACTTTGGAACGCTACGCTCTTTTAGAGACCTACGGTACACTGCTGCAAGCTAGCAGTCGTCGTTTTATGAGAGCAAATCAGAAAGATTTTGCTCCTACATTTCAGCCAAATTACGACTGTAAATGCGCATTCAACATATCATCGATCTTTCTTGGTTCGTGCTGGCCTTATCCCCGGTAGCTCCGCCTCACGGCGCTGCTGTCAGTTGTTAAAGATGGCGGCTGTGCTTTACTCGCCCACAGCATTAGAGCAACGAAGTTAGATTTTTTTGTGAGCAGGGGAAGAATTCGCATCGAGATCTACAGGGAAATGCAGCCCACATATGGGAAGACTGTTTCGCTTTGAGGACTGTGAGGTGGTGGTGTTGTTAGTGCAACAGAGACCGTGAAGTCTTGCGTGACAGTGAGCTGTCGGGGAGGTCGCGTTCGTGGCTGATGACTGACGGCAGTTCCCACTTGAAAGCAACGGTGAAAGCAGATCGACGTGTCCACATCACGGCCCTTTCCCGCTAACTAGGCATGTCGTATGAGAGTGCTTGAAGCAGTTGGATGACATGGTGAAAGGCAAGGGAATAATGTTTTCACTGAATCATCCGAAACGGTACTCCAAGAAGAGTGAATGTTTTCTGGAGCGCGCTGTCAATGGCGATGAAACGTGGATACTTCTTTTCACGCTGGAATCAAAGCAGCAGAGCATGGTGTGGAAACATCCGGGTTCGCTTGTGGCAAAAATATTCTGCGCCATCGCTTCGGAAAGTGAATTTAACGGCCTTCTGGGATAGCCATGGATGCCACAAAGTGCAACCATTAGTGTTGGCAGTTATTGTTCTACTGTGTCACATCTGAGGGCTGCCACCAGGCGAAGGTGCTTACGGATTCTCGATGTGGACAACGTGATTCTGCTCCACGATAATGTGAGACCACATGTGGCGATGAGAACTGCCGAAAAGCTCCAAGCATTTCACTGCGAGATTCGCAACCATTGAGTCCAGACCTCGCCCCAAGTGGTATCCACAGCTGAAGAATTTCCTGCAGGACAGTGATTCGCAAGTAACGATGAAGCCAAGATAGCAGTCCGACGGTGGTTCCGTAGCCAGCCAGACGAGTTCTACCGCAGGGGCATCTCAAATTTAGTGCTGTAATACAAAAAATGTGTGAACCAGGGTAGGGACTATGTGCGAAAAATAGTATAAGGTGCCTAGAATAGGATGTATATTTGTCATTACATGTATGTACCCTACTTTGGCTAATAAGAAATAGGGACAAATACTTTCTGATTTGCCCTTGTTGTCGACCCTCAGCGGCTTAAGTCTCCCGCCCACGGCAGTTCGGTCAGCGATTCTGGACAGCCTTGGACGCGGGAGGCCGCGAGATCACGCCCTGGCTCAACTCTCCCCGACGGCAGGTTGCAATCCGTCGGACGACGTCACCCAGAGGGCAGAGGCTGGCCGCACACCTGCTGCCCACACCCACGCAACGCCAAATTTCGGACCCGTCTCCTCTCGCAGCGGCTGCGGCGCTTCCGTACAGCGTTGCTTGGCGGTTGGATCAGCGGTTGGCTGGCCGCCGAAATTCATCGCCTGCAGTTTAAACAGTCGCCATTCTCTTCAGTTCCAGACTCGAACAGAATGGTGACACGACTGCCTTCCTTGATCCTCGTGAGCTCCTTTATTTACAGATGTATGAAAATTATTACACTGAAGGTCACTTAAAACGAACACGTTTTACGGTTTAGAAGCATGTAATCACCAAATGAGTACTTTGTGTGCATGCCTTTATTCTTAATGAGCAATTCAACGTACCTTGGCATTGCTTTTGTGAGTCTTCAGCATAAATTTTTGTCATTTTCATCCACTATGCTATATTTCGATCAATTTCTCGACGACAAGCTCGTTGCAATGTTGATCTTCCTCAATTTCTACTTAACAGTTGTCCACAAATTCCCTATAAGGTTTCATGTCTGGACTATTTCCGGGTCATGGCAAAGGTTTCACATTGTTTTCAGCTAAGAACTATGCGGCTGACTTAGCCTTATGCATGATCACAAAGTCATCGTCGGAAGACCATTCCACCACCTGAGGTAAAAGCCTCTTTTCTGTAACTTTCCTGTACTCAGTTCGATTCCTAGTGCCTTCCACAGTGTAAAGGCGGCCAGCACCCTTTGCTGACACGTCACTTCAGACCATAACAGACATGGGATGTTTTAGAGTTTGCGCCAAGCAAAACTCAGAAAACCTCTTCGACACTCTGAAACGTCCCCTTAGAAAAGTTATACAAGATTGTGCTTAAACTGACACACAATATTTTTAGCGCAACGCAATCTGACTTTCAATAATCCCTACAATAGAATGGCCCTGACTAACATAAACCTATACCTTTCACAAATCACTTACCTTGGCGTTACCAATAAAAAAACCTAAACAGCCTACTTTGGACATTCTGGCTACTTTTTTCAGACCAGCGGACGTTAAAGGAAAAAAAAGTTTAATCATAAAATGTCCATGATTTCAGATGTTATATGCTCGTATGAACAGAAGGAAAAAAAAAAGAAAACTTCTCCCATATCTTTTTACGGTGTTTTGTTAAAAACAAATATTCATTTTGAAAAGAAATTTTCACGTGCGGGTTCTCAATTAATTTCAATAAAGTTTATTTATCTTGTTGCAGTCCCCTTCAAAGTGATTTTTAGCTTCAAGAGACCATTTAAGTCTCTTTGCACTCATTGCAGCCGTAAGTTTTTTCTTTGTGCAGTACGAGCTGGAAGCCTTGCACTAATAAGGTTTCTCCCAACTGTGAAGGTACAAACATCGACGTTAAAGTTCTCCATGTCCTTCTTTAAGTCTTGACTGGTAGCTCTTCTGTTGCTTTTCGCTATCTGGATAAGTTTGCGTTGAGTCCTAGGAGACAGTTTGCTCTTGCATCCGCAATTCCGGCGACGTGCAGTGCTGAACTTAATGCTGCGTGACAAATGCCGATAACAGATTTTTATGAGATTTCTAATCTGTCTGCTATTTTTCGCTGTGAATACTGTTTTTCTTTGAGTAACACTTTTACAATGGCAACTTTTCTTGGCGAAGATCACTTTTTCGACACTTAACCAACAAATATAGACAAAATAAATATTTATAATAGTGAAAATTATTCATGTTGTATGGCTAAAATGCAAGTAGAGATATTCATAAAGTATTGTTTGATGATACATTAAACAGAAAACTCACCATAAATATGTCCAGCTGAATTAAACTGTCTCCAAAACAGCTGCAACCATGCAATTTCTGCCTGAACAACAAAAATAAACTCTTTATTGAGTCCCCCGAACATTGTTACTGGTACAGTATTCCCAATAGCAAGCGTAACTGTTGCCATAGAGTGAAAATGCCGATATTTCATGGCTGAATAATTCCAGAGTGAGAGAAATTAAAAAATATCAAACTTTTCGTTTTGAGTCTAATAAGTTTCTTACATCTGTATATTCCTTTTCCTATGCCTCTGACATAGGCCCCCTGGAGGGGATGAGTGGACTGTTCTTTAGTAATTATAATGTCAGTTTTTTCTAGTCAGCTTCGGCTCCCACAGACAGGTTACTAGGCGCTGTTGAAACTGTTGGTGTTTCGTAGTGCCCTGTGCTGCGACTCATTACTTCACAGCCGTCTCCACACTTGTTTATAGTGCGGGCCACGCCGTGGTTCCTCGCGTGTGAACGTTGTCGTAAACCTGCCTCCCAGAACCGTCTGCTTGATGTCAACACCTCGACCGCTCGCTACCCGCTATGTCCATCCGTCCATTAGCGTCTACCTTCTGGACATAGCTGCCCAAGGTTTCCCCAAGTTCATGTTCATATTTACTTGTGGCACAACGGATCCTATTAATTGCCCCCGCGTGTCGTGAAGCGATCGTTACGTCTTCCTTCTCGTTCCTCCTGTCATATCTGATCGCACCTTTAGACTCGAAATTTTCCATCTCTTTAGTCTGAAACACGGTGGGACACTGAATTCTCTTTTCTGTGGGAGAAGTTACCTGATAGTTTCCCAGAATTAGGGGTGACTGTTAGGGGTGCCATCACTCCCCTTCAGAGTGTGTGCAGACCATAACATATTGTTGAAATTCAAACTTACCTCACCGAGACACGAAAAACTGAATCCACGCAGACAGACAGAGAGAGAGAGATGATGCATACAGTTGCTCAGGCCTGATTACCAGGAGATCGCCGCCCCCTTAAATTACGCACCAGACGCTTAATTACATAATGTCCGCCAACTGTCTCCTTAGTATGAGCATAAAATAAAGCGTATGTCTTCTTTGATTGATCGGTTAATTGTTGTAATTATGGAACTAAACGGCGAGTTGATCAGTCCCGTGATTGCAAAGTTACTCGCTGAAGAGAGAGGGTCCGCAAAAGTGGTCAGGTCCACACAGACGAGTCGAACTATAAAACGAGGAGGTTAGAACACACACAGAAGAAGACATAAAAGGGAAAACAGAGGGATAGTAGAGCGGTCTTTGTAAGGAGGACTGGTCGTGAGTTCTAGATCGAGAAAACAGGAAGAGAGGCCCCAACCCCAACCACCCTGCGCCTGCTCCAGGAGTAAAGTAAAACCTTATATCTGAAAATACAAACCACTCTCACTGAGGAAACTGAGGAACAGTTCAATAATCCGTGAATCGTCTTCTGATATTAAATTTAAGGAATGTGGAAAACTGTACTTAATACGAAAGACCAAAAGAAGGGGACATTCCACCAGTATATAGGGGATACCGTCCACAACCACACTGTGGTGATGGTTCGTTATGCAAGAGGGAACAATCTCTGAGCCTGATATGACCAGTGCATAGACGGCACAAGACAGAAGACTCCTGAAAGGAGTGGAAGGAAGAATGCAAAACCGTAGTAAACTCCTTGATTGTGCAGAGTTTATTACTGAGACCAATAGAGCACCAGATTTCATTCCACTTTTTGGCAAAGAGAGGTTTGTCATAGATCCGTATGTCCACAGCTGGTATCATGAAAGGGAGTGGGTCTAAATATCTGATTTCTACCGAAACGGTCAGCCAGATCATTTCCTGGGATGCCCTCATGACTTCGGACCAAGAGAAAGATAACTGAGCAGGAGGCATAGCAGAGGGCAGAGGAAAGGTCATGGATAGTAGAGACCAAAGAGTGACGAGACTAGCATCAGTTGATAGCCTGCAGGATCCTTCTTGAGTTGTTAAATATTAAAACAATGTGGAGGGCGGGTTGATTAAAAAAAGCGTGCCCTGTGAATGGCTAGGAGTTCAGCTTTAAACACATTACGTGATCCCACAATAAATGGTATTCTAGACCAGTAGGAAACATGAAACCATATCCTGCATTATCTATCGTCTTAGAACCATCATTGCAGAAGATGCTGGCACTCTGGAATGCCAGAAGACCACACGGGCGACAGAGACCTTAGGACCCTGTAATAAGTTGGTCCTAATCCATGATCTAGGCACCATCCAAGGGGGGAGGGGTGGGAAGAAATACCTGGGGTGCCTTCCAGTGAGTGGTGATGGAGATCCCAACACATGGAAGTGAAACACAATCCAACTAGCAATCCCACCTGTGGGCAGTTATCATGAGGGAGTCATTTTTCATTTGAAAAGAGCACAGGTTACATTGGATAGTAAGGGAATTGGCGAATGGCGATTGCATAAGTAACCAGGAGTTGGCTCCATAATCGTTTTAGAGGGGGGTTTGCCACTTCTGTGAGCGGACTGTCAATGGGAGTAGTGCAAAAGGCACCAATAACCAGTTGTACCCCATAATGGTGAACAGTGTGAAGAATTTTCAGAGTGAAGGAACTGCAGAGCCATAAACCTGGCTACCATAATCTAACCTGGATAATACCAGAGCATGGTAAACATGGAGGTGGAGAGCATTAAGCTTCTCCATGCCTGTGGTCCTCAGCGAATATGGGTCAGCCAAGTCAGCCTTTTATCAAAAATAATGCACAAGGAACGGGACATAGTACATCATCGAGGAACGGTTCACCAACATAAAGTTGTGATTCAGGATGCACTGTGGGTTGATGACAAGAATACCTACCCCGAGTTTTGGAGAGAGAAAACTGGAATCCATGGGTGATAGCCCATGTAGAGGCCCGTTGGATGGTGCCTTGGAGTCAGCACTCAGCAGATGCTACTGAGTGGGAGCTGCACCAGATGCCAAAATCTTCTAAATGCAACGCCAGGTTAACCACAGGCGCAGCAGAGGCTGCAAGCCCAATGATGTCTATAAGATAGAATCTGGCACTTTACACAGAATCCTGTAGGACACCGTTCTCTGAATCTGAGGGGTGCTGAGTGAAGTGGCAACTCGAACTTGGAAGAGCTGGTAGGATAAAAACTCGTGGATAAAAATTGGAAGGGGCCACAAAAGCCCCAGTCAAGGAGGGTAACTAAAATACAATGGCGCTGTGCCATATTATATGCCTTATGTAGCTCAAAGAAGACCTTTCGGATTGCTGTCTACAATCCGAGTAAATGTTCAGTTGGAGATCATCCTCGCCAGACGCCACACTGATATGGGGACAAAAGGCCCTGAGATTCCTGTATGCAACATAATCGGAAGCTAATCATCCTCAAAAGCGGTTAAAAAGTAGATTCTTCACTCTAGTTGGGCAGTAGCTGTCAATGGATGTTGGTATCTCCCCAGGGTTAAGGATGGGAATAGTCATACTGTCTCGCCATTGTGACAGGAAAGCACCATAAGCCAAATGCAGTTGAAGACTCCCAAGTAAATCCTGCCTCTGGGTAACATCCAGGCCTAGAACCATGTCATGTGAAGGGTTAAGAGCCTGCAAGATTTTCTATTCAGTGAAGAGTTCATTATAGGGTGCAGTTTGGTAGGCACTGAAACAGAGAAGGGTCTGTTCAACTTGGCATTTCTGCTGGAGAAAGCTGGATAGGAAGAGGACACTGAAGCCATTGCAATGTGTGTTGCAAGGTGTTCTGGAAGGACAAGTGGATCAGTACACAGAGCTCCTTGGAGGATAAGACCCTCATCAGTTGACTGTCGCTGGTGGCCCAGCAGGCTGCCTACTTTGGACCATACCTGCCACACATTTCCATGGAGGACATAGCGCGCCCAGCATTCATTTTTACTATATAAGGTAATGAGCCTTAACATGGAGATGCTTAAAAGCAAGCAGATTGGTCTGTGGAGGGTGTCATTTAAATAGATGCAGCACCAGGTTGGCGATCCTGGACAGTAACTGCTATGTCCTTGGTCCACCATGGTATTGGTCGACGAATAGGGCGTCCTGTGGATAGAGAGACAGCCATTACCATGAAGGATAGGGGCAGAGACACTTTGCAGAACCGCATCAATGCAATTCAAGAGAGATGTGTCTAAGTGCACAGCAGAACTATATAAAAACCAATTATCCCTATGGAATGTCCAACGTGGGAACTTGTGTGCCTGGAGGTGGGGCAGTGGAAATCATTGGACAGTGGTCGCTGTCACAAAGGTCATCATGGGATGCCCAATTTAGGGAAGTCGCAAGAGCAGGAGAGGGGGTCATAAAATCGATGACAGTAAAGATGCCATGAGCAGCACTGAAGTAGGAATGGGAGCCATCACTGAGAAGACACAAATCAGTGTCTGCAAAAAGTTGGTCAATTAGATGACCCCATCAATTGAAGTGGCACTCCCCCACAGAGGGTGGTGTGCACTGATGTCCCCAAGAAGATACATGGTGGCAGTTGCTGTAAGGGCTATCTCACTCACCTTGGCAGAGGCCGATCTCTTCCACAAGAGGGTTGCCTTGTTCTCTTCGCCACACAGAAGCTGCTTCATGTCTTTCCAGACAGGACACTTGACGCCATCAGAGGCCAGAGATGCAACCCTGCTCATAGACGCCATGTTCAGGAGTTTCTGGTCGTTCTGCAGGAGAAGGATGAGTATGAACTGGAGACCAGCCCAGTCCGAGCGAGGTCTCCCCCACAGATGGGAGACGACAGCATGACACTGCTGGAGACACTGTCACTGTATGCCGATGTCAAAGCAGCCATCTGGGAGCATCTTGCAAGGCTTCCCATGCCTGGACAGTGCTTCTCAACTTCTCAGCCCTGGACCACATGATTGGTTTGGGGCTGGGGACACAGCCCACCACCATCTTGTGGATACTCCCAGATGCCCTCACTGCGATGGATATTCGCAAGACAATGACACCCTCTCCCACCTAATCCGCAGCTGCTGCACTAGCAGTGGCGGAAACAGCGCCAATGGTAGGTCGCTTGGATCCAGAAGGCCTTCCTTTGGTCCCGCATGCTTTGTGTATGGGGTCTCCCGGAGAGCACCCTGCTGCAGCCACCGCCAGACATCCCTGGCCTGCACCACTTATGGGCCAACCTCTCCCAGCAGCCATTGTCCATGACTGACAACATAAGTGAATGCATCCTGCTGCACACACAGCGTGTGGACTTGGAGTACCTGTGAAGGCCAGTCAGAGCTGAAGACATCACTCTTTCCCTGCCATCCAGGAGCTCTGCGTTGCACAGTGTCGAGACGACCTAACTCTTGTCGAGCTGCATCGGCTGCCATGCGACGTGGTGGTGAAGATCATTAATCTCCTTCTCCGAAGAGCTCTTCCTGATCGCCTCCTTTGTGCTCAAACCACCTTACTCTCCAAACAGCTGCACCAGCATCTTCTGCTGACTTTCGCTTCATCACCGTATACTCAGTGCTGGCAAGGACTTTCATCTTAATCACGTTGATGCAGTCCACTCCTGCTGTCCTGCTTTGTAGCATCTATTGGCGTATCCAAGGCATCCGATTCCCTAGACCATGCTGCTCTATCTTGAAAGAACATGGCCTTGCAAGCGAATTTGCCAACTGCATTGAGGGTTGCTACAGAGGCATCATGACAATGATAATGAGTGGCGGAATCGTGAGCGTGGCGATGCAGCCATCAAGGGCTGTCTGTCAAGAGGATAGTCTCTCCCCCTTTCTCTTCAACATGCCCATAGACATGACGTGTGATCGCTGGCCTTCCCATTAAGTGGTACATTTTACAGGTCACAGAATCAACACTTCATCCTTTGCTGATGATGTCCTGCTGTTCACATCAACGAAGAGGGGCCTGCTGTTCCCCATCAACGCAGCCACTACAGCCCTCGCCAATCTTGGGCTGCACATCAATGCACAGAAGTGTTTCATCCTCGCCTTAGTGGCCCTGGGGCCATGAGAAGAAGGTGAAGGTGGATGACACTGTCACCTTCATGGCCAGCAACGCCAACATGCTGGCACTATGAGTTGGTTGGTCCTTATGTGATGTGAGGCTGTAGCTCTCCTCTTCTGGTCAGTGCCTGTTCAGTCCTCGCTAGCATCTGCAGGAGCAGCTGTACATCATCACCCCAGCTCCCCTGAAGCCACAGTAGCGCCTCTAGGCCCTTGCGCATGTGCTGCTGTCAGGCCTCTATCATGGGCTGGCCCTTAGTTGCACACGGATCGGTGCACTGAACGGCATGGATATCACTGTGTGAGCAGCCATCAGGAGATGCTTCCACCTTCAAACAGACACCCCATTGGGTTTCTTCCACACTCCTGTGGCCCATTGGGGATTCGACATCCCATCTGTCTGCTGAAGATGATGGGCCTAGCTGTGGATTACAAGGACCTGGGTGACTGGTGCCACAAGGAGAAGTTTATGAAGTACAACACGCCATCCATCAGACATGCTGTTCTTTACGTACATTCTGGCATCACGGATGTCTGTTTTACATCAGCAACACTGAGTTGGAGGGGCACATGGTCCTGACAGTCTGTGACTTACCTCTTTAAGCTGAGCTTCAAGGTGTGGGAGCTCGCCCCATCTCCTCCTGGCTACTTTCTTTGCATTGTGGATCGTTCAGTACTTTTGAGAGGATGACAGCACAGCGCCCAATGCCCAGGGTCGGCATTGGGTAGAGTGCTGGTCCTTCTTCCTTGACTCCTGGGGACTCTATTGCAGGAGCAATCCCTTTTTTATTCTATTTCTGTCTTTGTATTTTAATTTATGTTTAGTTTGTTTTGTCTTTACTATGAAATGTTAGGTGTGCCGCATTGTAAGCTTCCACTTTGCTGAGGCCACTGGCCCAGTATTAAACACCTCTTGTACTAATTTACATCTCATGTACTATTCGTTGTTGGAATAAAGATGGCTGAAATCAGGAAGTGGCTTACTTGAAGGGTAGATAGTCATTGCAAATGGTGACTGCCTGAGTGGATTGCACTCGAACCACTGTTGCTTCCAGGTTGGTACAAAGGGGGATCTGCTCGCTAATGACATCAATATGAACCAAAGTGTGGACCCCTCCAGATGCTATCGCATTTCTGACATGATTTCTACTGAACACCCACTACGAAATGTTGGAGAGTGGTCATAACAGAAGTGTGTTTCCTGAATAGCAAGACAGAACTCAGAATAAGAGGAAACAAGGCATAGTATTTCTGGTAGGTGACTACAGCATCTATTGCAATTCCACTGGATCATCGTGTAGCGAGCAGCCAGGTTAGACACAAAGAAGTCAAGGGGTGGTCGTGTCACTTGGTCAATGCTCATCACCAACAGTTATGAGGTGACATCTATTAATAAGATGTAAGCGTTAGGTTACAAGGGGGCGATGGTATCTCCAGGGGCACTGTGGGGGTTGGCCTCGTTCTGGAGCTTCTGTTTCTTCTTATTCTCTTTCGGAGGTGGAGGAAGGTAGGGCACAGAGGGAGTACAGGTTTGCAAGATGTGGATCCAAAACAGAGCTGGCAGCCATGGGGCCCACAAATGGTGGGTCTTGTGGCCAAGTTGTAGTAGGAGGCTTTGGCCTGAGAGATGGCAGTGTGAGGGATTCCAGGAGGGGAGCCCATCAGCAGCAGGTGCCAAAGAAAAGGGCAACTTATTTGGCTGTGGAGGGGGAGTGCTCCCAGATGGGAGGATGTTGGAACTGCAGGGGAGGGGAGAGGGGGTTGAGGTAAGAAGGAGGTAGGAGGGGGAAAGGATGTAACAGAGGCAAAAGTTCAAGATGGTAAAACCGGATGGAGTCTGTAATCTGTCAAATCAATAGGGGAATGGCTGCTGGGTCATATTGTACCGATGAGGATATCCTACTCATACCTGCGAGTGTCTCACGTTATCTGTGAGTAATTATCCTTTCCAATGGGTCGAAGTTCGTGCCTTGGGCCTGAAGTTGTTAGTATATCCTTTTCAAGCCCTTAAGTTGCGGCGCCAAATATACCGATGGCACTTCTTTAGTCTTTTCTTTTTGGTGTTTATCCCAGCTTTTTGAGATCTCTTGTGAAGAGACACGATATAACAAGTTCTGTAGTGGTGTAGGACAAATAATGAAGTTATACAACACTTAATAATTTAACTTTTGAAACAGTCGGTTTATTGGCATTTATGGGAAGAAAAACACTCTCATATTCTCATGTGATCAGAAAACTTCGTGTAACATTTTGTCTGTAATGGGCCTTACTACGTCGCGAATCGTTCTAATGAATTCATTAAGCTGCTTTATAGTGTTGCTAGGCCATGTAATCAACAAGGTGATATATGTCTCAAGTAAAACTGGACCTCGATGTTTTGAATAAACTTTCGGTTCATTTTTTGTCAAAATCAGCACTTGTATCAAAATTAATTTTTTACTTTGTGCATTAAGACCAAACGCATTTGCAACTATTGTACTCGATTTATTGGACAGCTCGATCACGCACTAGCATGTACGGTATTTCAAATCGAGCGTCCAGCATTCAGTTTTCCCTAATGGGCTAAACGACTCTTTTGTAATGACGTGATGTGTCTATCTCACGTGAAGTTTAAAGAACTGGATTTATTCTCCATTCGAGTCAAGATCACAAAATAAAATTCACCACATAGGTCAGCGAACTGTACCCGCTAACTTTTAGCAATCGCAGTGATAACTCGTCTCAGAGTAAAAGCCGCACATAAATTTACCTTTTTTTATGCATACAAAATTCAAAACACCTTTATATTAAATAAATAAATTATGACATGTAATTACTAATTAACCATTTACGAATCTGAATAAACTTCAAGACCTTATACTTCATAATCAATAAAATTTTATCGTCTGAGAGAAATTATTAGTTTGCTCAAACAGTTTATATTATAGTCAGTTCGTGTCTGGACGATGACGTCACCAATCGACACTTACTTGGAATGAACGAAATACCTGTACTGAAAAATACTGTCCGTTGACGATATTACTGACTTTTATAACAAATTTGGTGTCCCTTGCATCGCTACACTGCCCCCCCCCCCCCTCTCCAATCTGTAATGTCGCGATAAAATCGAAGACGTTATAGGAATCACTGCAGCGTGCTAGGGTTGTGTACTGTGCTGTTATACCTTAGTTCAGTCATCCCCAAGATTCATACCGCAAGTTGTAATATACACTTTACATCAAATTTTACATGAATTATTGTAAATGGGGGTCTAACAGAAATTTTCTGTTTAAATGAATCTCAAGAGTCCATGAATTTGTTCGAATTTCACTTCCTGACACGATGCACTTCACACTCACTACACAACACACACACAGCACTTCATTATTTGGTGAGAAGCCCTTTCAACTGGCTGCACAAAGCAGGGATTGCAGCCAGTGTCGACAGAAAATACACTCCTGGAAATTGAAAAAAGAACACATTGACACCGGTGTGTCAGACCCACCATACTTGCTCCGGACACTGCGAGAGGGCTGTACAAGCAATGATCACACGCACGGCACAGCGGACACACCAGGAACCGCCGTGTTGGCCGTCGAATGGCGCTAGCTGCGCAGCATTTGTGCACCGTCGCCGTCAGTGTCAGCCAGTTTGCCGTGGCATACGGAGCTCCATCGCAGTCTTTAACACTGGTAGCATGCCGCGACAGCGTGGACGTGAACCGTATGTGCAGTTGACGGACTTTGAGCGAGGGCGTATAGTGGGCATTCGGGAGGCCGGGTTGACGTACCGCCGAATCGCTCAACACGTGGGGCGTGAGGACTCCACAGTACATCGATGTTGTCGACAGTGGTCGGCGGAAGGTGCACGTGCCCGTCGACCTGGGACCGGACCGCAGCGACGCACGGATGCACGCCAAGACCGTAGGATCCTACGCAGTGCCGTAGGGAACCGCACCGCCACTTCCCAGCAAATTAGGGACACTGTTGCTCCTGGGGTATCGGCGAGGACCATTCGCAACCGTCTCCATGAAACTGGGCTACGGTCCCGCACACCGTAGGGCCGTCTTCCGCTCACGCCCCAACATCGTGCAGCCCGCCTCCAGTGGTGTCGCGACAGGCGTGGTGTGGGGAGCGATCTCCTACACTGGCCGTACACCTCTGGTGATCGTCGAGGGGACACTGAATAGTGCACGGTACATCCAAACCGTCATCGAACCCATCGTTCTACCATTCCTAGACCGGCAAGGGAACTTGCTGTTCGAACAGGACAATGCACGTCCGCATGTATCCCGTGCCACCCAACGTGCTCTAGAAGGTGTAAGTCAACTACCCTGGCCAGCAGTATCTCCGGATCTGTCCCCCATTGAGCATGTTTGGGACTGGATGAAGCGTCGTCTCACGCGGTCTGCACGTCCAGCACGAACGCTGGTCCAACTGAGGCGCCAGGTGGAAATGGCATGGCAAGCCGTTCCACAGGACTACATCCAGCATCTCTACGATCGTCTCCATGGGAGAATAGCAGCCTGCATTGCTGCGAAAGGTGGATATACACTGTACTAGTGCCGACATTGTGCATGCTCTGTTGCCTGTGTCTATGTGCCTGTGGTTCTGTCAGTGTGATCATGTGATGTATCTGACCCCAGGAATGTGTCAATAAAGTTTCCCCTTCCTGGGACAATGAATTCACGGTGTTCTTATTTCAATTTCCAGTAGTGTAGATAGAACTGCGACCTTCAGCGAGCCATATACGCAGCTATGGTCGGCTCAGTCATCTTCTTCTGTCTTACTTTCCAAGCGAGCCCCGTACAGTGTCGGGTCGAATGACGTATCAGCTGGTAACATCTTCTCTGCTTCTCCACTGTGTGTCTTGCGATTCTCTCTGGAGCAAGCGTTGTGTCTTCGCCTGATGTTGTTTTGTCAACAGAAAATGAAGTGAATGTGTAATTCTTCCAGTTTTTCGGTGAATGTGTTTCATAATTTGTTTAATAAAGATTATTTTCTTGAAATTATTACAGCATTTGTTGTTTGTTTCAAGGCTTGAAGTTGCTTACTGCAGGTTGGGATTATTCTCGTCGGTGTGTGTATCGCTATATACTGCTGGGTTTAAAAGGTTTCATTCGTTAACCGTCAAGTGCTGGTTTATTGTTATAAAAGTGTGCTACAGATTTGCTTATGCGTTTCCCCCTTATTGTGCAGATTTGCGTCTTCATTATAAATACTGTGAGCATTGTTCACCTGTGTTTGTTTTGGTGCTTTTTTCGTATACAGTGTCATCCAATACTGAAGTTTATTACGTCACATAATTGTCCTCAGTTTATATTAGACAATAGTTCTTCCATCTTCCTACCATCGTACCTTCATGAGATTTGTGTTCATTTTCCTTACTGATTATCGGCTCATCATGAAATTCAGATAATTATTTCCGTATGTGTTGTATCATACTTTCATTGACATTAACATTTCTTCTTATTATGTTTTCAAGATAATAACGTCGATTAGACAGTTACATCAGCTTCGTTTTCATTCCTTTCTCATGTTTCCTTTAGCTTTGATCGTGCCCATTATTCATAAATGAAATATACTTTCTACCATTAAGACATATAAAGTTCCTTCAACAATTTATAAACATAAAATACTTATGCCTTTAGGGTAGCTTTCTTTTAAACTTAATTAACAATCTTGAAGTCAGTTAATCTTGCTTTAGCTTGTTCTTCAATCGATTAACTGCTTTTTTCTATTTTCAGAAATTATCTTTTCTGCGGTTTTTTTTATTTTAATCTTCTTAATCATATTATTGTGATATGTTTGCCATTCTGGTCAGAAGAGTCAAGAAACGTACCAGTCTAGCTTTGGTACGAGAGAGAGTTCGCTTCACGCGGTGGCGCATGGACACAACCAACAAAGAACTCCTACAGTTACATCCACAACTGGTCAACTGGTTCAGCCATTGGACGTGGGACTGGGTTGCTGGTGTCACATGCGCCACAGCGGACTCAACCCAGAGGAAGGCAGCCGAACGACAGGCATCCAAGTTTGAACGTATATCGGAGAACAACCTTCTGCTGGCAGCCGAAAGACCATCATCAATCTCTCTAACAAGGAACTGGGTGATGACGCTATTTCGGTTCACAAGAAAGGATTGAATTTCGCTCCGACTCCTAAAGATGTACCCATTGCTGACATCATTAGCACAGTGGAACAAACAGCTGCTCGACTTCCACCTGAATCTGCTGAAGAAGTTCGTCGCGAAACCTGCAGGGCTCTAACCAAAACCTGATGAAACCGAACATGTCCTACAAGGAAAGGGTCGCCATACGGGAGCTAACAGAAGATCCAGACATAGTAATATTACATGCACACAAGGGCAACGCAACAGTGATCATATCCCGACAGGATTACGCTGCGAAGATGCGGGGCCTACTTGGTGACAGCGCATACCGCAAGATTGACACCGATCCTACCAAGAAGGTCGAGAGGAAGACTCTGGCGCTTCTCAAAGATTGCGGTTTCCCTGACGAGATTACCAAGAAGCTACGCGCGAGGTCTGCTGTTCCTCTTAGACATTACGGCCTGCCGAAGATGCACAAGGACTCGATTCCGTTACGTCCCACTGTCAGCAATATTGGTGCCCCAACGTATCTTCGCGCCAAGCACCTCAATCAGCTGCTTAGCCCTTACGTTGGGAGATGTACACACCTTATCCGCAACTCCGTGGATTTCTTGGCACGCATCAACAACCTTGTGCTTAAGGAATCAGACACACTGGTGAGCTTCGACGTGGTATCTCTATTCACTGAAGTTCCGTTACAAGAATCCTTGGAACTCATCAACCAGAAATTTGATGAAGAGACCACCAACCTTTTCAGACATGTTCTGACATCAACTAACTTCTTATTTGACGGTGAATACTACGAGCAGACAGAAGGAGTAGCCACGGGGAGTCCACTCTCACCGTTGTCGCAAATATGTACATGGAACATTTCGAGGAGGAAGCTCTTGAATCAGCTCATCTAAAACCCATCTGTTTCTTTAGATATGTGTATCATACATTCGTTATCTGGCCACATGGAAGAGATAAACTGGCAGACTTCCTCACACATCTCAACTCCAGACACGAGAATATTAAGTTCACCATGGAGATCGAAACAGATGGGATGCTCCCTTTCCTAGATGTTTTGATTAGAAGACGATCTGACGGCACTTTGGGCCACAGCGCGTATAGGAAGAAGACGCACATCGATTTGTACCTAGATGCGGATAGCTGCCACCGCGCAGCAAAAAAGAATGGCGTGCTCAAAACTCTTGTCCGACAGGGACAGTCTCCAACAAGAACTGGACCATCTGAAGACCGTGTTTCGGAGGAACGATTACAAGGAAGGGCAAATTCGGAAAGCTCTACATCTCACACCTGCAGCACAGGCGGAAACAGGATGAACCTCATGAGGAGGCGGCCTTGGCTATTATTCCCTTTTGTGGGGCGATATCCGGAAAAACTGGACGCATTTTACATAAACACCAAGTGAAAACATTTTACGTAAACACCAAGTAAAAACCATTTTCCAAAACCAAGAGCCTTCTTGGTAGTGTCAAGGACAACCTTGGTCTACGTAAATCAGGGGTTTATCAGAAATCTTGCCAGTGCGGTAGTGTATACATAGGGCAGACCATTCGTATCACTGAGGACCGATGCCGAGAACATCAACGGCATACTAGACTGCAACAGCCCAGTAAGTCGGCAATCGTTGAGCATTGCCTGTCGGAACTCCACAGCATGGATTTTGACCAAACCAAAGTCCTGACACATACTTTCAAATACTTGGACTGTGTCATCAAAGAGACCATAGAGATCAGTGTAAGGGAGCCACAACTAAATTGTGACAGCGGTTAAATCCTTAGCAAGGCGTGGGAACCCGCGATCACCCGAATGAAGAAGAAAAAGGATATTTCCCAGAGTGTACCGACTTCGGGGGAGGAGGGAAGAATAACGAGAATGGTACCGGGACCCTCCTGAACGAGAAGACCTAGGCCGCAGCGCCTAGACGGAGGGAGAACGGACGCTACCTGCACCTGGACCGCGGGCAGGGCGCAGACTACACCGACTCATAGGAAGCGCCTGAGGATGGAGCGGCAGGGGAATTGTCGTACACATACCTGCCGCCGGCCCACCGCCGGTCAGTACATCAGCGCACCTGATATGAAACTTCCTGGCAGATTAAAACTGTGTGCCCGACCGAGACTCGAACTCGGGACCTTTGCCTTTCGCGGGCAAGTGCTCTACCATCTGAGCTACCGAAGCACGACTCACGCCCGGTACTCACAGCTTTATTTCTGCCAGTATCCGTCTCCTACCTTCCAAACTTTACAGAAGCTCTCCTGCGAACCTTGCAGAACTAGCACTCCTGAAAGAAAGGATATTGCGGAGACATGGCTTAGCCACAGCCTGGGGGATGTTTCCAGAATGAGATTTTCACTCTGCAGCGGAGTGTTCGCTGATATGAAACTTCCTGGCAGATTAAAACTGTGTGCCCGACCGAGACTCGAACTCGGGACCTTTGCCTTTCGCGGGCAAGTGCTCTACCATCTGAGCTACCGAAGCACGACTCACGCCCGGTACTCACAGCTTTATTTCTGCCAGTATCCGTCTCCTACCTTCCAAACTTTACAGAAGCTCTCCTGCGAACCTTGCAGAACTAGCACTCCTGAAAGAAAGGATATTGCGGAGACATGGCTTAGCCACAGCCTGGGGGATGTTTCCAGAATGAGATTTTCACTCTGCAGCGGAGTGTTCGCTGATATGAAACTTCCTGGCAGATTAAAACTGTGTGCCCGACCGAGACTCGAACTCGGGACCTTTGCCTTTGGCGGGCAAGTGCTCTACCATCTGAGCTACCGAAGCACGACTCACGCCCGGTACTCACAGCTTTACTTCTGCCAGTATCCGTCTCCTACCTTCCAAACTTTACAGAAGCTCTCCTGCGAACCTTGCAGAACTAGCACTCCTGAAAGAAAGGATATTGCGGAGACATGGCTTAGCCACAGCCTGGGGGATGTTTCCAGAATGAGATTTTCACTCTGCAGCGGAGTGTTCGCTGATATGAAACTTCCTGGCAGATTAAAACTGTGTGCTCGACCGAGACTCGAACTCGGGACCTTTGCCTACCTTTTGGAAGGTAGGAGACGGATACTGGCAGAAGTAAAGCTGTGAGTACCGGGCGTGAGTCGTGCTTCGGTAGCTCAGATGGTAGAGCACTTGCCCGCGAAAGGCAAAGGTCCCGAGTTCGAGTCTCGGTCGGGCACACAGTTTTAATCTGCCAGGAAGTTTCATATCAGCGCACACTCCGCTGCAGAGTGAAAATCTCATTCCAGCGCACCTGATGATTGCAACGTGGTCTAATGCCGAAATATTATGGATTTGCACACTCATACCAGGCTGTTCACCTGAGATTTATTTCGTCAGGATTCCATATATTAAAACTATTTTCACGTTCCTTCTCTTGCTCATTGTTTTCATTGTTCCTCTTTGTATTAAGGAAGTTAATTATCATAGCTTCATTATCGATTTGCATCTTAGTCAATTTCAGTTGCTCCAGTAGTAATAGCCTGTGTAGCCTAATTCCGTGGTCCTGAGCACCTTTGTCTCATTTAAATTCTCACAAACACTTCGCTTTCTTCAAGGATCGTGGCGTGTCAAATGAACTTGCTGTAGATGAAAAGTTGCTTCCTGTGTCTTTCTTTCTTTCTTTCTCTTTTTTTTTCTAGAAGTTGTGTTTTCTCTAAGAATACATGATACATTTATAAAGCTGTGCTTAGAAACACTGTCATACTTTCTGCACATACCGTGCTTTCACCTGAATCGGATGAGGATACGTTTTACCGATAAGCCACATGTGCTCGCTTAGCACAGCAAAGCGAAAGCAAGCCTTACGCCAACAGAGAAATGAAATCAGATGCCCGCCCTTAATTAAGGTTGCTGAAAAGGCAGAAGAACCACGTCGCTAGAAGCTTTTGCTTTTGTGTTATAAGTAAAAGGTAGGAGGAAAAGGTAAAGAATATTCATAGTCTGAAGCAAAAGCTTCACTTCTTCATTTTGCGTGCAAGTAAATGCTCCAATGCTCCGAATTCTACCTTTATCTTCGAGCTTGTGCTTCACTTTTATTCATGTTGTTGTGGTTGTCTTCAGTCCTGAGACTGGTTTGATGCAGCGCTCCGTGCTACTCTATCCTGTGCAAGATTCTTCATCTCCCAGTACCTACTGCAACCTACATCCTTCTGAATCTGCTTAGTGTATTCATCTCTTGGTCTCCCTCTACGACTTTTACCCTCCAGTACTAAATTGGTGATCCCTTGATGCCTCAGAACATGTCCTACCAACCGATCCCTTCTTCTGGTCAAGTTGTGCCACAAACTTCTCCCCAATCCTAGTCAACACTTCCTCATTAGTTATGTGATCTACCCATCTAATCTTCAGCATTATCCTGTAGCAACACATTTCAAAAGCTTATATTCTCTTCTTGTCCAAACTATTTATCGTCCATGTTTCACTTCCATACATGGCTACGCTCCATACAAATACTTTCAGAAATGACTTCCTGACACTTAAATCTATACTCGATGTTAACAAATTTCTCCTCTTCAGAAACGCTTTCCTTGCCATTGGCAGTCTACATTTTATATCCTCTCTACTTCGACCATCATCAGTTATTTTGCTCCCCAAATAGCAAAACTCCTTTACTACTTTAAGCGGCTCATTTCCTAATCTAATTCCCTCAGCGTCATACGACTTAATTCCACTACATTCCATTATCCTCTTTTTCCTTTTGTTGATGTTCATCTTATATCCTCATTTCAAGACACTGTCCATTTCATTCAACTGCTCTTCCAAGTCCTTTGCTGCCTCTGACAGAATTATAATGTCATCGGCGAACCTCAAAGTTTTTACTTCTTCTCCATGGATTTTAATACCTACTCCGAATTTTTCTTTTGTTTTCTTTACTGCTTGCTCAATATACAGATTGAATAACATCTGGGAGAGACTACAATCCTGTCTTACTCCCTTCCCAACAACTGCTTCCCTTTCTAGTCCCTCGACCCTTATAGCTGACATCTGGTTTCTGTAAAAATTGTAAATAGCCTTTCGCTCCCTGTATTTTACCCGTTCCACCTTTAGAATTTGAAAGAGAGTTTTCCAGTCAACATTGTCAAAAGCTTTCTCTAAGTCTACAAATGCTAGAAACGTGGGTTTGGCTTTCCTTAATCTAGCTTCTAATATAAGTCGTAGGGTCAGTATTGCCACACGTGTTCCAATATTTCTACGGAATCCAAACTGATCTTCCCCCAAGTCGGCTTCTACTAGTTTTTCCATTCTTCTGTAAAGAATTCGCGTTAGTATTTTGCAGCTGTGACTTATTAAACTGATAGTTCGGTAATTTTCACAACAGTCAACACCTGCTTTCTTTGGGGTTGGAATTATTATATTCTTCTTGACGTCTGCGAGTATTTCGCCTGTTTTATACATCTTGCTCACCAGATGGTCAGGAATGGCTCTCCTAAGGCCGTCAGTAGTTCCAATGGAATGTTGTCTACTCCGGGAGCCTTGTTTCGACTCAAGTCTTTCAGTGCTCTGTCAAACTCTTCACTCAATATCGTATCTCCCATTTCATCTTCATCTACATCTTCTTCCATTTCCATAATATTGTCCTCAAGTACATCGCCTTGTATAGACCCTCTATATATACTCCTTCCACCTTTCTGCTCTCCCTTCTTTGCTTAGAGCTGGGTTTCCATCAAAGCTCTTGATATTCATGCAAGTGGTTCCCCTTTCTCCAAACGTTTCTTTAATTTTCTTGTAGACTTACGCCTAGTGAGATAAGCCTCTGCATCCTTACATTTGTCCTCTAGCCATCCCTGGTTAGCCATTTTGCACTTCCTGTAGATCTCATTTTTGAGACGTTTGTATTCCCTTTTGCCTGCTTCATTTACTGCATTTTTATATTTTCTCCTTTCATCAATTGAATTCAATATTTCTTCTGTTACCCCAGGATTTCTACTAGCCCTCGTCTTTTTACCTAGTTGATCCTCTGCTGCCGTCACTACTTCATTCCTCGAAGCTACCCATTCTTCTTCTACTGCATTTCTTTCCCCCATTCATGTCAATTGTTCCCTTATGCTCTTTCTGAAACTCTGTACAACCTCTGGTTCTTTCAGTTTATCCAGGTCCCATCTCCTTAAATTCCCACCTTTTTGCAGTTTCTTCAGTTTTAATCTACAGGTCATAACTAATATATTGTGGTCAGAGTCCACATCTGCCCCTGGAAAAGCCTTATAATTTAAAACCTGTTTCCTAAATCTCTGACTTACCATTATATAATCGATCTGAAACCTGTCAGTATCTCCAGGCTTCTTCCATGTATACAGCCTTCTTTTCTTATTCTTGAACAAAGTGTTAGCTATGATTAAGTTGTGCTCTGTGCAAAATTCTACCAGGCAGCTTCTCTTTCCTTTCTTAGCCCCAATCCACATTCACCTGCTACGTTTCCTTCTCTCCCTTTTCCTACTACCGAATTCCAGTCACCCATGACTATTAAATTTTCGTCACCCTTCACTATCTGAATAATTTCTTTTATTTCATCATACATTTCTTCAATTTCTTCGTCATCTGAAGAGCTAGTTGGCATATATACTTGTACTACTGTAGTAGGTGTGGGCTTCGTATATATCTTCACAACAATAATGCGTTTACTATGCTGTTTGTAATAGCTTACCCGCATTCCTATTTTCCTATTCATTATTAAACCTACTCCTACATTACCCCTATTTGATTTTGTATTTATAACCCTGTATTCACCTGACCAAAAGTCTTGTTCCTCCTGCCACCAAACTTCACTAATTCCCACTATATCTAACTTTAACCTATCCATTTCCCTTTTTAAATTTTCTAACCTACCTGCCCGATTAAGGGATCTGACATTCCACGCTCCGATCCGTAGAACGCCAGTTTTCTTTCTCCTGATAACGAGATGCTCTTGAGTAGTCCCCGCCCAAAGATCCGAATGGGGGACTAATTTACCTCCGGAATATTTTACCCAAGAGGACGCCATCATCATTTAATCATACAGTAAAGCTGCATGAACCTCGGGAAAAATTACGGCTGTTGTTTCCCCTTGCTGTCAGCGGTTCGCAGTACCAGCACAGCCAGGCCGTTTTGGTTATTGTTACAAGGCCAGATCAGGCAATCATCCAGACTGTTGCCCTTGCAACTACTGAAAAGGCTGCTGCCCCTGTTCAGGAATCACACATTTGCCTGGCCTCTCAACAGATACCTCTCCGTTGTGGTTGCACCTACGGTACGGCTATCTGTATGGCTGAGGCACGCATGCCTCCCCACCAACGGCAAGGTCCATGGTTCATGGGGGGGGGGGGGGGGGAGGGGGGGGGGGCGCACTACGCCGTTAAAATCGGATTACATAGCTAGGAGATCTTTCACATTGGATCGCATTTGTCTATCATTGTTTAGTTCTTGTTGAGCCAGAATGCCCCCACTGGGACGACTGAACCTTTCCTTCAACGTGTCATCCATCAACTCGTGTTTCGTCCCCCGTTACGACACGTCTCTATAATTCAGCATGGTTGTTGACTTCAGCTATCGGCTCCTGAGCAACTTGCAATTTTGTTCGATTTTCAACAATTTTGGAACAAATTTTGGAGTCACACGTTTCTTAACAAAACATCCGAACGAATTTTGTAGCATGACGCAACTGATATGCCAACATCATCAACGACGTTTCTGATCAATATTACTTTGTGCCAGGAACGGCTCTTAACAAAGAAAGTGTCCTGGCGTCTTTGAGTGAACCAGAGTGATGATGTTCCTCGCTCAGGCCGCCCAAGGGCTACTACTGCAGTGGATGACCGCTACTTTATGGCTTGGAGGAAACCTGACAGCAACGCCAACATGTTGAACAATGCTTTTCGGGCAACCACAGGACGTCGTGTTACCACTCAAACTGTACGCAATAGGCTGCATGATGCTCAACTTCACTTCATATTTGCAACCACGACACCATGCAGCGTGGTACAGATGGGCCCAACAACATGCCGAATGGATCGCTCAGGATTCGCATCACGTTATCTTCACCGATAAGTGTGCATATGCCTTCAACCAGACAACCGTCGTAGACGTGTTCGGAGGCATCCCAGTCATGCTGACGTCTTTGACACACTGCCCAGTGAGTGCAGAAAGATGCAGGTTGCCTGCCGTTTTGGGGTGGCATAATGTGGGGCCGATGTACGCCGCTGGTGGTCATGGAAGGCGTCGTAACGGCTGTACGATACGTAAATGCCAACCTCCGATCAATAGTGCAACCATATCGGCAGCATATTGGCAAGGCATTGGTCTCCATGGACGACAATTTGCGCTCAAATCATGCACATCTTGTGATGGACTTCCTTCAGGATAACGTCATCGCTCGACTAGAGTGGCCTGCAAGTTCTTCAGAGATGAACCCTATCGAGTATCCTGGGATAGATTGAAAAGGGTTGTTTATGGACGGCGTGACCCACCAACGACTCTGAGAGATCTACGCCGAATCGCCGTTGAGGACCAACAGTGCCTTGGTGAACTTGTGGATAGTATGTCACGACGAATACAGCCATACATCAATGCAAGAGGACGTGCTACTGTGTATGAGTGCTACCGGTGTGTACAGCAATCTGGACCACCACCTCTGAAGGTTTCGCTGTATGGTAGTACAACATGCACTGTGTGGTTTTGACGAGCAATAAAAAGGGCTGAAATGATGTTTCTGTTCATCTCTATTCAAATTTTCTGTGCAAGTTCTGGAAATCTCGGAACCGTGGTGATGCAAAACCTTTTTTTGATATGTGTATGTGCTGTGTATGTGCATTATGAGAGAAGAACAAATTGTTTTGTTTGGATAAAATTAGATTTATTTTTCGTAACATAGACCCAAAAATGAAGGGTTTCTCGCATTATTCCAAAATATGGAACTGTATGACATAACGCAGTAAAAGGAAACAAAATAAGCGAGTTTTTTTAACTTTATATGTCCATTGTCCTCCAGTCCAAGAAAATTCGACGTAGCTGTGCAGTTTAAATCTATTGCGACTGTATCTCCCACAAAGCTCTCTTAAAATCAAGGTCAGATATTCGTCATGACCCTCAAAACTGCAATCAAAAGTTTGTGGCCGTACCTAGTAATCACCTGTAGAATTTCTTCCTCCATTAACTGTTTTCGACGAGCACTTTTTTTCTAATTTCTTATGCATTCTACGATTGTAGATTGGGAATCGTATCTGCTTTTACTGAGAGCGATGCTCTTTTATTATCTTTGAAGCAGCAAAAAATCAGCGAATGGACTTACACCACTTCACTACGCGCTGAATAAGAGCATTGACGAGGTTATGATTTAAGGTGAAACTTTATATAAGTCTTTCTAATAGACATGACAGGAAACCTTATGC
The DNA here is from genome assembly GCF_023897955.1 of Schistocerca gregaria. Classification (NCBI taxonomy): domain Eukaryota; kingdom Metazoa; phylum Arthropoda; class Insecta; order Orthoptera; family Acrididae; genus Schistocerca; species Schistocerca gregaria. Next base: position 104,294,220 of record NC_064920.1, read on the forward strand.
TGTTTGAAGTAACGCAGTTGAAAGCAGTTGCTTTATGACCGAGCTTTTCTTCAAAGCTATGGAGAACATCTCATGACTGTTTCTTTCCTTTTCTTCTCATCAAAGCACGTTCATCATAAATATTCCACTTCTCAGAAGTTAATTGAATAATATCGGGCAAGATCATGATGAGTATGTACAAAATAGGTTTGACCTGTTGCCTCAGTCAGAAACTGATGAGCCTCTCACAGAAGTAGATGTAGACAGGGCTCAACAAGCTTTCAGCAGCAAATTGATTAAGAATGTAGGGAAGTCTGCAAAGAGAAAGAAAGTCTTGTTGCTAGGTAGTTCGCATGCTAGGGGTGTGGGCCAACTTCTGCAGGATGAATTAGGGTTGGATTACCAGGTCACAAGTTTTTTCAAACCTAGTGCTGAACTTGGGCAGGTTACAGAGGATTTAGGTTCACTATGTAAAGGTTTTACTAAGGAAGACACCGTGGTTATTGTGGGTGGGCCGGGCAACAGTATTTGCAGAGATCCGGGGTACAGCATAGAGTGTGACCTGGCAAAGATTGCATCGGCATCGAATCATACCACTGTTGGGTTTGTGTCGGTTCTGGAGTGACACGACCGGCCTCATTTGAGCTCCTCTGCCAGGAGAGTTAATTTGGAGTTGGAACGGCTACTTGGATCTGATACGGGGTCACACATTGGTGTGGTTCCTGTTGATTCACTCTGTAGGTGGGACTATACTAGACATGGCCTACACCTCAACAGGAAAGGGAAGGGTAAACTGGCTGGGCTGATAGCAGGAAATTTAAAGGGGGGAGGAACTACATCTCATGGTGGAAACTCTTTTTTAGTGTAAGATCAGTGTCCAGTGGGAAACTCAGCCAGGCAAGTACTAAAGATGTTAAAAAAGTTCAAGATACTCACAAAAGTAAAGTGAAAAATAATGTTAGTATATTTCATCAAAATATTGGGGGATTGAAGAATAAAAGTACTAAAGATGTAAAAAAGTTCAAGATACTCACAAAAGTAAAGTGAAAATACTGTTAGTATATTTCATCAAAATATTGGGGGATTGAAGAATAAAATTGATGAGCTTCTGCTTTGTTTAGAAGATATAGAAACCAAGAATGTAATAGATATACTATGCCTGTCTGAGCATCACATTGTCACTGATATGCAAAAGGTTAGCATCAATGGGTACCAATTAGCTGCACATGTAAGTAGAGATAATATGATGAGAGGAGGAGTTGCCATATATGTCAAAAGCTTCCACAGTGCAAAAAATTTAGAAACTAAAAAATTTTGTGTAGAGCAACATATGGAAGCATGTGCCACTGAACTTAAACTAAATGATGGCACTTTCATAATTGTAACAGTGTATAGGTCCCCCTCAGGGAATTTCCAGCTATTTCTAGAAAACTTGGATGCTTTGTTGTGCTATCTGTCAGACAGGGGGAAGCAAATTATCATTTGTGGGGATTTCAATGTTGATTCCCTGAAAGAGTGTAATAGGAAGAATGACCTTTTAGTATTACTCAGTTCTTTCAATTTGAGCTCCGCCATTGATTTTCCTACTCGGATAACAAAGAACAGCAGTACATTGATAGATAACTTTCTTATAGACCAAGATAAGTTTAAGGACATAAATGCTTATCCTGTTGAGAATGGTCTTTCAGATCATAGTGCACAGCTTGTTACAGTACATGACATAGCTCCATGCAGTATAATAAATCAGACTTTCAAAGCAGTGCGTTCAATTAACAATATAAATATTGCAAACTTTAGGGAAAGCCTACAGCAGCTAGACTGGGATGAAGTGTATATGGAACCCGATGCAAACTTGAAATATAACTTATTTCACAATACATTTTTAAGGGTATTTGAAAATTGTTTTCCCAAGAAAATAGTTAAACATAATTCCAAGAAAACATATAAAAAACCTTGGCTAACTAAAGGAATAAGAATATCTTGCAACCGTAAAAGAGAACTGTATCTAACAGCAAGAGGGAGTACTGACCCCGAAATTGTTCAATATTATAAAAACTATTGTGCGGTACTAAGAAAAGTTATTGAAAAGTCCAGAAGCATGTGTATCATGTCTGAGATCAGTAACTCTGATAATAAAATTAAAGCAATTTGGAATATTATTGAAAGGGAAACAGGGCAACCAAGAGCACAGGAAGACTTTAGTGCAATAAAACTGAATGACAAGTGCACTAACAAACAATCAGAAATTGAAAATATTTTGAATAATCATTTTTTAAATGTTGTGGAGAAAATAGGATCTAGATCTTCACTAGAAGAGGCAAGGCTGTTAATAGAAGAGGCCATACCTGCGCAGTTTGAAACAACTGTAATTCCCCCAACCTCTCCCTCTGAAATCAGTAAAATAATAAACTCACTGAAAAGTAAAAGCTCTTACGGAATTGATGGCATTTCCAGCAAAGTACTTAAAGCTTGTTCCCCACAGATAAGTAGGATTCTCAGCCACGTATGTAATAACTCTTTGGAGCAGGGTGTTTTCCCTGATAGACTGAAATATGCCATTGTAAAACCATTGCATAAAAAGGGGGATACGTCGGATGTCAACAACTACCGCCCAATCTCTCTTCTGACAGCTCTATCAAAAATTTTTGAGAAAGTAATGTATTCAAGAGTAGCCTCCCATATTTGTAAAAATAAAGTACTAACAAAATGTCAGTTTGGTTTTCAGAAAGGCTTTTCAACAGAAAATGCTATATATGCTTTCACTGATCAAATATTAAATGCTCTGAATAACCGGACATCACCCATTGGTATTTTTTGTGATCTCTCAAAGGCCTTTGATTGTGTAAATCATGGAATTCTTTTAATTAAGCTAAATCATTATGGTTTGAGTGGGGCAGTGCACAATTGGTTTAATTCATACTTAACTGGAAGAATGCAGTAAGTTGAAATAAGTGGTTCGTGTAGTGTTAAAACAACAGCTGATTCCTCAAACTGGGGTGCTATCAAGCACGGGGTCCCACAGGGTTCGGTCTTAGGTCCTTTACTGTTCTTGATATACATTGATGACTTACCATTCCACATTCATGAAGATGCAAAGTTAGTTCTTTTTGCTGATGATACAAGTATAGTAACAACATTCCAAACCAAGAACTAAGTGATGTAATTGTAAATGATGTTTTTCACAAAATTATTAAGTGGTTCTCAGCAAACGGACTCTCTTTAAATTTTGATAAAACACAGTATATACAGTTCCGTACAGTAAATGGCACAACTCCAGTAATAAATATAGAATTTGAACAGAAGTCTGTAGCTAAGGTAGAATTTTCAAAATTTTTAGGTGTGTCCATTGATGAGAGGTTAAACTGGAAGCAACACATTGATGGTCTGCTGAAACGTCTGAGTTCAGCTACGTATGCTATTATGGTTATTGCAAATTTTGGTGATAAGAATCTCAGTAAATTAGCTTACTATGCCTACTTTCATTCACTGCTTTCGTATGGCATCATATTCTGGGGTAATTCATCGTTGAGTAGAAAAGTATTCATTGCACAAAAACGTGTAATCAGAATAATTGCTGGAGCCCACCCACGGTCATCCTGCAGACATCTATTTAAGGATCTAGGGATCCTCACAGTAACCTCACAGTATATATATTCCTTTATGAAATTTGTTGATAATAATCCAACCCAATTCAAAAGTAATAGCAGTGTGCATACCTACAACACCAGGAGAAAGGATGATCTTCACTATGCAGGGTTAAATCTGACTTTGGCACAGAAAGGGGTAAATTATGCTGCCACAAAAGTCTTTGGGCACCTACCAAACAGCATCAAAAGCCTGACAGATAGCCAACTAACATTTAAAAATAAATTAAAAGAATTTCTAGATGACAACTCCTTCTACTCATTGGCTGAATTTTTAGATATAAACTAAGTAAAAAAAATTAATCATTAGTGTCATGCAATATTTTGTGTAATGTAATTTCTTGTACAGACATCTTTTATTAACCTGACACGTTCCACATCATTACGAAGTGTCTTATTCATGATCTATGGAACAAGTATTAATCTAATCTAATCTAATCTATGTCAATCAAGCATTGGGTAATTTTGTGATGTTTAAATATAACGATTGCTGTATATACGGTAGCAACAAAGTATGGATCCAACTTCGGATCTTGTAACAGAAGAATAACAAAATAGGTTTTCCTCACTAATCTCTCGCTCGAGAAAGTCTATTAAAAAAAAAAGAAAAAAAACGGAAACAGAACTACTAGAGAGTGGTCGGCACAGCATTACCACAAAGCTGTCCAGGGAGGCCAGACTCTCAGTCCAAAACTACCACTCCTGACAATCCGGGACTACCAGCAGACGAGGCGCGTAGATGTTGGGATAGCAGATCCCTTCAAGTTCGGCGGGGGGGGGGGGGGGGGGGGGTGCGAGGGCTTATGAGAGCGGTTGGTGGATGTGTCTTTTGGGACTACTTTGGATCACGTTTAAAGACGATACTGTACCTCACCTATGTTGGGAGTCCTCTTTTCACGTATGGCATACAGTTCTTGGGAGCGCTTTCCTGTTATTCTCTTGCGCTTAAGACATTGCTGAATCCCTCATGTGCTGGTAGTACGCGCCCTACGTTTGTTGCTGGCGTAGGAAAATAATCCGCGTGTTGATCGCGACCTCTGGCGCTGCTGTCCATCAGCGGTGCTCCGGTAGTGGGCCCCGGCGGCCGTTGGTTGAGACACGAGACTGTTTTCGTCTCCGGCAGCGGCCTCGATAGTAATGTAAACACCTGCTTTGGTTTCAGTCACTGTGATGAAGGCATCCCGTATGTTTGTTCTGTCATGCGGAATGCCGATGTCGCAGGCGGACGGGATGGATGTTGCAAGAGGTAATTAATGTACTTTGTAAGGTTTTAAGATTTTGGCACCTGACAAAGATTTCATCCCACACATATACATACGTTTATATAGTGATGAGACATTGATAAGCCTGGACCCGTTTATCAGAGATGAACATGACTAACATTGTCAAGAAGATGTACACGGTGTGGTGCATTGATCATGACCGGGCCAAATATCTCACGAAATAAGCGCCAAACGAAAAATCTACAAGGAACGAAAATTGTCTAGGGGACAAGGGGAAAACCAGATGGCACTATAGTTAGCCCGTTAGGTGGCGCTGCCATACGGTAAACGGATATCAACTGGGTTTTTTAAGTGGGAACCCCCATTTTTATTACGTATTCGTGTAGTACGTAAATAACTAAGAATGTTTTAGTCCACTTTTTTCGCTTTGTGACAGATGGCGCTGTAATAGTCACAAACCTATAAGTACGTGGTATCACGTAACAATCCGCCAGTGTGGACGGTATTTGCTTCGTGATACATTACCCGTGTTAAAATGGACCATTTACCAATTGCGGAAAAGGTCTATATCGTGTTGGCGTATGGCTACTGTGATCAAAATGCCCATCGGGTGTGTGCTATGTATGCTGCTCGGTATCCTGTACGACATCTTTCAAGTGTCCGGACCGATCGCCCAATGGTTAGGTTATTTAAGGAAACAGGAAGCATTCTGCCACATGTGAAACGTCAACCACGACATGCAACAAATGATGCTGAAGTAGGTGTTTCAGATGCTGTCGCGGCTAATCCGCACATCAGTAGCAGAGAAATTGCGCGAGAATCGGGAATCTAAAAAACGTCTGTATTGAGAATGCTACATCAACATCGACTGCACCCGTACCATATTCCTATGCACTAGGAATTACATGGCGACGACTTTGAACATTGTGTACAGTTCTGCCACTGGGCACAAGAGAAATTACAGGAGGATGACAGATTTTTGGCCCGCGTTCTATTTACCGACGAAGCGTCATTCAACAACAGCGGCAACGTAAACCGGCATAATATGCACTATTTTCCATCGGATAATCCACGATGGCTACGAGAAGTGGCGGGTTAATGTATGGTGCTGCACTGTGGGAGGAAGGATAATTGGGCCCCATTTTATCGATGGCGATCTAAATGGTGCAATGTATGCTGATTTCCTACGTAATGTTCTACCGATGTTACTACAAGGTGTTTCGCTTCATTGCAGAATGGCGATGTACTTCCAACATGATGAACGTCCGGCACATAGCTCGTGTGCGGTTGAAGCGGTATTTAATAGCATATTTCATGACAGGTGGATTGGTCGTCGAAGCACCGTACTATGGCCCGCATGTTCGCCGGATCTCACGTTCCCGGATTTCTTTCTGTAGGGAATGTTAAAGGATATTTGCTGTCGTAATCCACCTACAAAGCCTGAGATCAGTCGTCAGCGCATTGTCAATGCATGTGCGAACATTACGGAAGGCGAACTACTCGGCGTTGAGAGGAATGTCGTTACACGTATTGCCGAATGCATTGAGGTTGACGGACGTCATTATGAGTATTTATTGAATTAATGTGGTATTTACAGGTAATCATAGCATGCATTCTCAGAAATGATAAATTCACAAAGGTACATGTATCACATTGGAAGAAACGAAATAAAATGTTCAAACGAACTTACGTTCTGTATATTAATTTAAGAAACCTACCTGTTACCAACTGTTAGTCTAAAATTGTGAGCCATATGTTTGTGACTACTACAGCGCCAGTTCTCACAAAGCGAAAAAACCGGTCCAACTAAAACATTCATATTCATTTACGTGCTACTCGAATATGTAATGAAAATCGGGATTCCTATTTTAAAAACCGCAGTTGATATATGTTTGACCTATGGCAGCGCCATCTAGCGGGCCAACCATAGCGCCATCTGGTTCCCCGTACAAGCTAGACGAGTTTCATTCTTTGTAGTTTTTTCGTTTGATATTTCGTGTTATAGTTGGCCCGGTCACTGTCAACGGAGAACCCTGTATAGTAATACTTGTTCACTTACATGCTGGATGATATGCTCTCATGTAGTATGGCAGCGTAAGCATAGCGGAGCCGTGTGCCAGAGGTCGCAGGTCGCGGCTGGGAGCAGACAAGGGCCCCAGCGGGTTGTGTGTAGGCTGGCATCGGCAGGTTGTCGGAGGGACGCTGGCCTCAGGCGGTCGCCGAAACGCAGAACAGTGTACAATGCGGTCGCCGACCCGGCTAAGGGTCGAGGCGTCGAGTTTTACGAGGTGTCGTATGTATGGCGAGAGTTGTTCCACAAAGGCTGGTACAGGTTGGCCGGCTCGGCGTCGTATAGGCGTGGACGCAAATTCTAACAATTTGGTGGCCAATTTTAAGCGGCCAGGCGACAGGTTGGCGCCTCGACGCTTAGCTGTTTTGGTGCGTACACCGGACTTGTTCCAGCGAAATAGCTGAGTCGAGCTTTCGGATTGGCACATTACCTTGAAATAAGAGGAATGTTATCTGGAGAATTCGACAAAAACTTGGCCAGAGCCGTTTAGTATGAGGAGGGAGGGAGTGTACACTATGGTTTCTAACCCATGATTCGCTCGCTCTTATCTAGGGGGGAGGTAGAGAGAGGCGAGCTGGTTCGCCGGCAGTTTTTAGCTGGTTGAAGTCTGGAAGGAGGAGGAGACCGTATCTCATCTCTCGGAGGAAAAAGAGGAACGTTTTCTTATCTTTGCTCCAAAACGCACAGAAGAATTCTGTTTTAGCGTCAGTCCGGCGCAGAAGTTTTGCTGTAGAGATCAGTTAGGGCACTGTATTTTAGTGTACATTTGGAGGCGATACTGTACTCTACCTGTGTTGGGAATCCACGTCTCGCGTCCAAGTTCTCTCTAGCACTTTGATGTTACTCGCTTGCGCTTAAGACATTGCTGAATTCCGCCTTGTGCTGGCAGTTCAAGTCCTACGTTCTCTGCTGGCAGTAAAGTGACAAGATTCTGCTGCATGAGAAAAAGTACCAACGCAACTGTAACTTGAGAATGTCTTAATTTTAGCACGCGACTAGTTTCGACGGTATCTGCTTTAATATTGTATATATTCATACTATTAGTATTGTTATTTCAGCTTTTAAAAAAATATTGACATGTTTCACATCCACGAGGATCTCCTCAGCACGGATCTATGGAACGAAAAATTAATCTAATCTGAACATCGCCGCCATCCTCAGACTCCGACACTGTCAAAAGAGTATTTTATATCCTTGACTCATTTGGCACTGGAGACAACGCGGTGTGCTAGTAACAAGGATCCTACAATAAATGCTCAAGGAAATCAAATACTCTTTTAGCAGTGGTAGACTGAGGATGGCGGTAATGTGCCACCGAAACTAGTCGTTTGATAAGATAAAGACATTCTCAAGATGCAACTGTGATGGTACTACTTCTCATATATATCATCTGCGGAAGTCCCTAGTCTATGAAATAAAATGGACGTCCATAGATTCATCTGTGCTTTAACAGTTATAGATTTCTGTCTAAGGTCTCTGCGGGTCTGCGGCTTTGTCGCCAGCGGCGTTTACATCGAGTTTCATCATTACAGTCAACCAGCACGCTTTTGCTACGGTGATATAGCCAGCGGCACCTTCTTCGTAGGGCAGATAGAGATTAAATTGTTGCGATGACGAGTAAGGATAATTCCACTGAGGTTACACGCCAATCAATACATTCCAATAGCTGCTTCTTCTATTGTACGACAGACATAGTCACATCGTGTAGTATTTCTAAGATCGTGTTACCCACTAAGGACAGATGCAGGCGGAAGTTTCCCAGTAGTAGTTAAGTCCATTTATTTCGCAATTGTTTGAGTTCACAAGAAGTGTATTGTTTCTTATTTCTGTCGGTAAATTTCTGGGCTTTTATTTAAAATAAACGGTGTAGTGAACAGTAGAATTTTTCCTTTCAGTAGATTTATTGTTTATCTCTGATCCTTCTTTTAAATATGATTGTTTTAATTTGTGCTCTAACATTCGCCACCGGGTTATTTGTAAGTGACAGGACCAGATTTCAATAACGCTTTAATTTAAAGTTTCCGTTGGGCAAATTAACACTGATAAGTCTCTCTACCCGCATATTCTGCGACTGAGCGGTAGAAAAGTCCTCGCGAAAATCACGCCTGTCCCAAACACACACAGCAAACGTGCGGAAGCGCGTTAGAACTTGATCGGCCCCTGTTACAGTTTCAAATAAACCGAGGGAAGGATGTTGCCTGTTAGTGTTGCATTGTGAAACCACTAACGCCATCTCTTGTTAGCTGCCCAATATTGCACAACGTCGGCTTATACAGGTATGAGTTTCAATTCCTTTTGTCTCGTGTCTGTCTTTACGTAGAGTGAGTTTTATCACAAACCTGTATTTTTACTCTTCCGTCCATCCGAGGCCATAATTTTTGGAACTGAGCTAGATTAATAGTCGTGGCAACCTATAGTTCTATTGTTTCTAGCTGGAGTATAAGAAGACGTGTTAGGCCGTTGACCCAATACAGTAAGCCATTCAACATCAGCTTTCCTAAGAAAATTAGCATTTCAGTGTGAGTGCTTCATTAATAACAGTAAAATCTATAGGCGCATAAAGGAAGGTTTTGTGAGGATTTCATATATACGTCACACAAGTGCAGACAGATAGATTAAATTAAAATTTTTATTTAGTATTTCATAGACTGTAGACGAAAAATCGCTGAGAAAATTAAAACGAAAGTAATAAAATTAGCGCAGTTGTCGGTAGTCAGTAAAATTGGTTGCTGTCTTGTCATTTAATGGCGCTGTTTCCGCATTGTGCTACTAAAACTTTGCGCAGAGCCACCAGTGGGTCTGCAGTAAATGCTTTCCGAATTCTCGGCCAATCAGCAGCTGTTGTTATTTGGCGATTCGTTGCGGAACCGCAAGTCAGCTTTGATAAAGCGCCAAGTATTCGGGAGCGCTGTAACACAAGAAAGAGTTTGTTATAATGGTTAAAATGGAAACAAAACACGTTTTGCAACAATTGTCCAACTTTGCTTCAGAGTAAAGCGTAGTAGATAAAGTAACTGAAGCAAAGCTCTTCATCTCATTTTTAGTTTCTTAGAGCTAAAAAGTCGAATCATAGTGCATGGATACATTTGAGGTATATTCTACGAACCTAGACATTGGAGGCACTTTCTGTGTGAACTACCTTTAAGAACGATCACATGAATGAAAAAATGGTTTATTTGAAATACAGAACTCAGAGATTATTGTGTAAAAGTCTGAAAGTATCTGAAGAGCTGTTGCTACATCACTGTTACAAATACTGTACGTTTATATATCTAGCGTGAGCGTATGCAGGTGTTATTCTCTGATATATCGGTGTAATAACGACTCTTCATTTCTGAGTGACTTTCCTCTATCCAGCTCTTCGTTTTCTTCCAAGTTGTAATCGCTACTAAGAGTCGGAAGTAACTTATTGTTTTAAACGCTCACCTACCTTTACGTACGATCATTCCCTTTTCTATTTCACGCTAACACCGCAAGAAAGCGTGACTGAACGTATGCTAGTTTCAAAGCTGGAAAAGGGCAGCTCTTAAGTTCAATGTCTTCTATCTGCAACTGAAGTGATCTTGCGTTACTAAAGGTACTTCAGAGCTTTTCCACATAATATCCCGTTAGGAAGAATAGCGACGTGATGGCCGTATTGCCAGACTCTAGTGGAGAGACAAAACAAATGCTATCTGCCGTAGCCACCACCCTGCCCTAGTCTCGCCTGATAGGAGATGCATATACCATTGTACCCTTACGATATTATGGCTCCTCTAAATCTGAAAGAAAACCTTGTCCATAGTAGGCTCTGTAGTTATCCTTTACGTGCCGTGCGATTGCCCAATTTCGACTAACAAGGAGACAGCACGACTGTGGGGTCGCGGATTTGTCCGAAATTTTGTGTGGTGAAAGAGGACCCCTAACACCTCACGTGGTTAAAATATTAGAAAGCACTACCTGGAAAATCCCGGGAGAAATTGACCCAAAGTTTCTTAGGTGCCGTATCACTATAAATGTCAGTCCGTTGCCGAGCCTCCGTCTGGCCTAGATGGTTAGGGCTCGGACTCTTACGCCAGAGGTCTCGGGTACGATTCCTCCTCTGGCACTTTTTTCCCTTCTGTTTCATTTTCTTTTGTTATTCCGCCAATTATTCAGAAGTTTTCCCAAACCTACATTGTCTTTAACAACTTAGTTACATTATTAAATAAAAATTATTTTCTTTTTGTCCAACAACACAATTCATGGCGGTGGGTTTTCCATGAGAATAACAAAGTCGATTGGGAAACATTCAGCTTTTATACATATAACAATTATAAACAAGAACCGCAGTGGCAATCACCGTAAAAACAAACAAAGCAATAATTTTTGCGAAGTCTTGCGCAACGTATAAAAGGGGATTTTTTTTACAATCACTGCGCGTTTGCAATAAATCTGCACAAAACGATGCCCCATTAACATTTACAAAATTGTTTCTAGTTTCTGATAATTTTGAGGCAAACCAGTCATATTAAATCATGTCTCGGAATATTGGTGACGATAATCGGTAGTAAATTATAGAATGAATTTTTGTACAATCTTCAAAAATGGTTCAAATGGCTCTGAGCACTATGGGACTCAACTGCTGTGGTCATTAGTCCCCTAGAGCTTAGAACTACTTAAACCTAGCCAACCTAATGACATCACACACATCCATGCCCGAGGCAGGATTCGAACCTGCGACCGTAGCAGTCGCACGGTTCCGGACTGAAGTGCCTAGAACCGCGGGACCACCGCAGCCGGCAACAATCTTCCCGGGTATTAATTTCACGATTCTCCTGTAACAATGTGTAAGGTGTCAGGCAAATCCAACACCTTCCATGAAAACCCTGACATATAAGCAAATCTACTAGTATGTCACATAGCTCCGAATAAATCGTGACATTAAATTAACCAAAGTAATACAAGTAACGAGTGAGCAAATGGAATGCCACAGACTAACAGAAGAATGCCTAAATGCATGTAGTACCTTCCCACCGTGAGGCAGACGCAGTTCCGAGGGGAGAAACGAGAACAGAAGCCGAGAGCAGAACCGTGTTAAGCTAGAAGGCCATACGATAAGGGAGGGGCTGGACACCCACGCCGCCAGCCTACCTGTACGACTACACAAGACGCACGTTTTAGCGTGAGGCTTTTTCGCGTCTCTGCTACGTCAAGGACCACCCCCCAGCCCACGTTAAAAGCAATAGCCCTCCAAAAAAAAAAAAAAACCAGTATAGATCTTACGATAACACAAAAAGGGCCACTACCACCCGCACGTTTTAGCGTGAGACTTTTTCGCGTCTCAGGTACGTTAAAAGATAGCCCTCCAGAAGAACAGTATAGATCTTACGATAACGCTAAAAGGACCACACCAGCTGCAGGTTTTAGCGTGAGACTTTTTAGCGTCTCTGTTACGTTGCAAATTTTAAAAACATTGCCCCACCACGAAAAGTATAACGTTTCTCATTGGATAGACAGAATTTTTGTAGACGGAGCTTAAGGTTAACATTGAGACCCTGATTGGTCAGATGAAAACACAGCCAGATAGTTTTTTAAACTAACTTCGGTAAATTGTAGTAAGGAGAAGTGAAGAGTTAGTTCCGAGACGGCGAGCTGGATGGCTGGTGCGCCGGCCGCTGCCGCCCTGACGCTGCCTAAACACCGACAAGGTAATGAACGCACGCGATGCCGCATTTTTGAGCGCATAAGGCTTCACACAGAACTGCAGAAGTCTCATCTGTTACACCCCCTTTTTGCGTAATACTAGTGTAGATCGTTAATTAAAACGCATGGTGTTCACATTTGCCACTTGAAGAACAGATCTGAAACGCGATGCTTTTTCTTTTATATACACTCCTGGAAATGGAAAAAAGAACACATTGACACCGGTGTGTCAGACCCACCATACTTGCTCCGGACACTGCGAGAGGGCTGTACAAGCAATGATCACACGCACGGCACAGCGGACACACCAGGAACCGCGGTGTTGGCCGTCGAATGGCGCTAGCTGCGCAGCATTTGTGCACCGACGCCGTCAGTGTCAGCCAGTTTGCCGTGGCATACGGAGCTCCATCGCAGTCTTTAACACTGGCAGAATGCCGGGACAGCGTGGACGTGAACCGTATGTGCAGTTGACGGACTTTGAGCGAGGGCGTATAGTGGGCATGAGGGAGGCCGGGTGGACGTACCGCCGAATTGCTCAACACGTGGGGCGTGAGGTCTCCACAGTACATCGATGTTGTCGCCAGTGGTCGGCGGAAGGTGCGCGTGCCCGTCGACCTGGGACCGGACCGCAGCGACGCACGGATGCACGCCAAGACCGTAGGATCCTACGCAGTGCCGTAGGGGACCGCACCGCCACTTCCCAGCAAATTAGGGACACTGTTGCTCCTGGGGTATCGGCGAGGACCATTCGCAACCGTCTCCATGAAGCTGGGCTACGGTCCCGCACACCGTTAGGCCGTCTTCCGCTCACGCCCCAACATCGTGCAGCCCGCCTCCAGTGGTGTAGCGACAGGCGTGAATGGAGGGACGAATGGAGGCGTGTCGTCTTCAGCGATGAGAGTCGTTTCTGCCTTGGTTCCAATGATGGTCGTATGCGTGTTTGGCGCCGTGCAGGTGAGCGCCGCAATCAGGACTGCATACGACCGAGGCACACCGGGCCAACACCCGGCATCATGGTGTGGGGAGCGATCTCCTACACTGGCCGTACACCTCTGGTGATCGTCGACGGGACACTGAATAGTGCACGGTACATTCAAACCGTTATCGAACCCATCGTTCTACCATTCCTAGACCGGCAAGGGAACTTGCTGTTCCAACAGGACAATGCACGTCCGCATGTATCCCGTGCCACCCAACGTGCTCTAGATGGTGTAAGTCAACTACTCTGGCCAGCAAGATCTCCGGACCTGTCCCCCATTGAGCATGTTTAGGACTGGACGAAGCGTCGTCTCACGATGTCTGCACGTCCAGCACGAACGCTGGTCCAACTGAGGTGCCAGGTGGAAATGGCATGGCAAGCCGTTCCACAGGACTACATCCAGCATCTCTACGATCGTCTCCATGGGAGAATAGCAGCCTGCATTCCTGCGAAAGTTGGATATACACTGTACTAGTGCCGACATTGTGCATGCTCTGTTGCCTGTGTCTATGTGCCTGTGGTTCTGTCAGTGTGATCATGTGATGTATCTGACCCCAGGAATGTGACAATAAAGTTTCCCCTTCCTGGGACAATGAATTCACGGTGTTCTTATTTCAATTTCCAGGAGTGTAGTTATTGAGAAGCCACATCAGCCACTGTAATCTACGACAAGTTAGATAAGTAATTAAAGATAATTGAGGGTCACTGTAGACCATTTTGATAGTTTTCTCTTTTGTGAAACTTAAATTTAACCTAGATTATAGATGTGATATGGCATAGGTCATCCTTCGATCGATTGTAGAACTTAGAAACCCATTCAGGGAATATTCGTTCACATTTTTGTTGAACGCGGTTGGTTTTTACCATCCTGTATTAAAACATTTTCTTTTATCAATAGTGCAAGAAAACGATGTTTTGTGAGTAGAATAAAATTTCCAATGGTAAACTTAACTGCTTTTTCGACGTTATTTTACCAGCTAACTAAAAATAGGAAAGCCTTGAACCCTTTCCTCTAAATTTAGTTATTATTAAGATTCTTTTACAGGGAGTGCAGTGGAGCTGACGCTGAGATCATTTAGAATTTGGTTATATCATCGCTAGTCTCACTGAACTCTTCTAAATTCTACATGTCATGTGAGGTCTGGCGTCTCCTTACCAGAAACAGGTCCCAGGTTCAAACTAGTTAATTCCCTAAAAAACACGCTCAGAGCGTCGTTGCGCGAAAGTGGTAGGGAGACACGATATAGTACAAACAGACACCACCATGAATGTTTAGAAATGTGCTATAATTTTGCAAGCGCTTTATGAAATTTTTAACTTGCTGTAAAAGTAAACATCACAAGTTTGCACCAAATAAGTGCATTTTGGAGGTATGACATTTACAGAACAAGTTGGCATATTTTCGTCATCTTGAAAAATTGCATCATATATCTCCGGATTCGTTTGACATCCCCAAGAGTCAACGAGAATAAAATTTATTCTCCCCGACGCAAGATTTTAAACATTTCCGGAGAAAATCTATGTAAAAAAACTTGTTAATTTTCCGGACTTCGATGATGTTACGATGACGTTCGATTAAGTATTGGCGTAGCCATCTATTAATTTGTGAATACGAGGTCCGAAAAGATCGGTCGCTTCTTGCAAGCATATGAAGACATGTGGGAGCAGTTTTCCGGATAATGTTATGGAATATCGTGCGGTGTACGAATGCGTCACTTCATTGAAAACCGACTTTTTCACGAAAACTGTTTTACTCCCTTTTTCAGTGAGAGTTGAAAACAGATTGATATTGGCATCCTGAAACAATATTAGTTTTAATATTAAACAATATTCGAATGTGTATGTAAGTATCTTTTTCTATAATTAAATTTGAATTGATGTATTTTACATCGGTGAAAACATTTTGTAGGCAGAAAACACGTATTTACCTGTTTGGTCAGTATTTATCATATAATCCTCATGGTATTGAGGGATTAAACGGCACGTCTGCCGACTAAAGGTCTCCGCAGACGACTGGATGTCCTCCATTGACGCCGGTTCTTTTATCGAAACCATTTTCGTGATCTTGCGTTGAGAAATTATGTGCTTCTGTTTAAATGCCGTGACCCATCGATCAGACGCCTTGAATTTGAAATCGACGAATTGTGTAGCAGCACCTAATGCCCATTGCTGTAAATTTCTTATCGTGACTTGCTGATATTGCTGTCTTACTTCCATAAAACGTTCGTAGGTCCACCAATCTATCGCCTCAAATTTATCCAATGGCGTACCACCACTTTTAATATCTTTTTGCCATTGTGAAAGATATTCTTTTCTCGTAAGTTGGCGGCATAGCAATATTCACGACTTTGACTTTATAGGCAGTGGGAATCATGTCACTTTTAAATCTTCTCGGTGACTGTTTATATTCGTCTGGAAACGAATCACTTTGTGGCACTTCCAACTGTTCGTCGTTCTCCTCACATTCTTCGCAATCAACATGAGCGTGAATTAATTCCTCTTCAGTTACGAATGTTTTTTCACCCAAAAGTTGCAGTGTATAATTATAAAGTTCTCCGGCCAGTAACGTAGCATCTCGAGAGATTTCTTCCGAAAATGTCGATGGAATTAAATTATTTTCCGTCAACAGCTTTTCATAATACACCACTGCGTCCTTCAATTGTAATTTTGACAGGTCACTATGAATGGATTCTTCAGGAATTTCTTCTCTTATTCCAGATGAGCCAGCAACTTCTTCAGTCGACATGTTTAACCTGGCATCGGAATAACATATTGACATTTGAAACAGGCACGTCTGTTCACGACGAAATCGAAAAACAAACTTCTCACGGCTCGCGTTCCCTTGGAATCCCATAAAACGAAATGGAACAACGAGTACGAATATTTTTCAGTGAATGAAAAACTTTACGTTCTTCAGCTAAAATAATGTTTTAAAACATTTTATACTCATACAGCACCTAAGAAACCTTCGATCGATTTTTTTCCGGGATTTTCCGGGTAGTGAGTCCTAATATTTTAACCACGTGAGGTGTTAGGGGTCCTCTTTCACCACACAAACTTTCGGACAAAACCCCGACCCCACGGTCGTACCGTCTCCTTGTAAGTCTTTTTCCAGCACCTCCGAAAATACACGAACGTGGACGAGTATTACATTGAAATATGTGTACTGTTGAATAACGACCTGTAGTTATGTTTAAATTTCATAGATGCGTTCTTATTTAGTTATCCATAAGCAATAACCTATGTGTTTCCTGTTGCGGCAGACGATGGGAAAAAAACTACTCCGTATGTTCATACATAAGTGAAACAATACATCGGTAGTGCAATCTGAGATGGAAAACATCGTGCTAGTAGCAAATAACAGCTTCATCTCAAGTGTAAACCCCGAGACTTTCACTTTCAGACTGTGGAAGCAGAGAGTTGTTCTAATTTCTAGCAAAGAATACACTAAAAATACACTCCAAAATTACGTTTCAATCTAACCTAAATTTTCCTCCGCAGTTACGCCTCTCACTTTCTACGTAAATAAAAATATGTGCATTACTTAGTTACTACACTGAGAAATAACGGAACTATGTTTGAGTGGAAAGCAGACATTGTACACATGTATCATTTTTTTGAGCTGATGTATTCAAGTGGTTCTGAGCACTATGGGACTTCATTTGATGTCATCAGTCCCCTAGAACTTAGAACTACTTAAACCTAACTAACCTAAGGGCATCACACACATCCATGCTCGAGGCAGGATTCCAAGATACGACGGTAGCGGACGCGCTGTTCCAGACTGAAGCGCCTAGAACTGCTCGGCCATACCGGCCGGCAGCTGATGTATTTCTATACCACGGGTATGTGTATTGCATTTTAGGTACAGAATATGACGATATCCATCCCTCTCTGTTTCCTGTTGTCCTTGACGAAACTAAGATTATGTACATAATTTATCGCCATGCCATGTCATGTCATAATGTTTGTCATTTAATATGCGTACTTGTATCTCTACCTTGAATGCGTTTAAACACTGTTTTATTAAGTGTATTTTATGCATACCACGTTGATGTCCTAAGCCTTGGTTCATTAATCTATTTTGACGTTATAACATGTTTCATAAAATATATTTCTAGACATAAAATGAAATTGCACTTTGTGGCAGGCAGCAAAGCGTGTAATGTGCACAGGGGTACATTATCCACAGTCTTCTACCTTATCTTTGAGTGTATTCTTTACTAGAAATTAGAGCAACTCGATGTTGCTACAGTCTAAATCCGGAAGTACTGGGGGTTACAAACGATATGAAGCGGTTATTTACTATTAGTACGATGCTTTCGATCTCAGATTGCAATGCAGATGTGTTAGTACACGTATGGGTGAACATATGAATCTTTTATTTTAGACTGTTTGTTACAAGACGTAACATACATGACGTACTGCTTATTGGTAATTAGGGAAGAACGCCTCTATGGAATGTAAACACAATTAAGCTTATGGTTAACGCTATCCCGCATTGTATATTTTAATGTGATACTCGTTCATGTTAATGTATTTCTATAGGTGTTGGAAAATGAGTTAGTCGAAATTGACCAATCGCACAACAAATAGAGGCCTACTACGAACAATGTTCTTTTTCACAAAATTCCAGGAGATTGTGGACCCACTTATGAACAAAATGCTCTAAATGAGATAGGGCAACAACATTAAGAGTGCAAAGGGAATCCACTGTTTAATGCAGAGGAGAAAGTGGATACCTGGAAAGGCTACATTAATGACCTCTGCAGAATGGGGGAACTTGACTGTTCATGCGGTAGATGAAGAAATGAGAGTCGATACGGAAGACATAGAAGGAGCAAATGTTAGAGGTCAGCAAAGTTTTCTAAGAGTTGCGATCAAATAGGCAGAAGGGCCACATTAGTTCGAAATTTCTAAAACCATAGGGGGAAGTGGCAACCGAAACGACTATTCAGGTTGGTGTGTTGAAACTGTGGGACTAACGACGAAGCATGTGCCTCAAGGAAAAACATCCTCACGGTTCTGAAGATCTTGCCCTTACTAAGTGCGACAGCTATTGAACTATCATGTCAACAACTCATGCACACAAGCTGCTGGCAAGAATATTATTCAGAAGACTGGAAAATGTAATTGAAGATATCTTAATTCCCTATCAGTCTGGAATTAGGAAAGGTAAACGCACTCGAGAGGGAATTCTGACGTTTCCCTTGATAATGAAAGCAAGACGAAACGAAAATCAAGACACGTACATACGGCTTGTCGACCTGGAAAAAGCTTTCGACAACATGTTACGGCGCAGCTGAGACACATGAAACAAAATGTGAAAATACAGTTGCCCAGCAATGCACTTACGTCAGATGTTCAAGAAACCCATGGAAGTAAACATTTACAGACTAAGTTACGTTCATATAAATGGCACGTGTATGTTTTTCCTGCCGAAGTGAAAACTAGAGGTGCAGTTAGTGGGTTGGGTTGTATGGGGAAGGAGACCAGACAGCGAGATCATCGGTCTCATTGGATTAGGGAAGGAAAGGGAAAGAAGTCGGCCGTGCCCTTTCAAAGGAACCATCCCGGCATCTGGCTGGGGCCATTTAGGGAAATCACGGTAAACCTAAATCAGGATGGGCGGACGCGATATTGAACCGTCGTCCTCCCCAATGCGAGTCTAGTGTCTAACCACTGCGCTACCTCGCTCGGTGTTCAGTTAGTGAGATGTTTCATTGTTCTAAACCTCGTACCTTGTGTAACATTGATCTAATGGTAGCCCGTTCCACCTTCCGGTTTTTTTTTTTTTTACTAGTCTTTCATTCCCTCCCGGAAAAGAGAGGGAGGATCCTACTAGAACTTAGTTGTTTTGAGAATATATTGCTGTAACTATATTTGTTAAATGAAGTGAATATTTTTGAAACAAATGAGAAATAATCAAGTAGTGTTTTTTACAATGTTGTGGTCCTTGCGTGGTCACAGTGGGGACATGTACGACTACATGGGTGGCTCGGGGCTCGAGCACCCACATAAATTAGTTTGATGAAAACAAACATTTCTCGCTTACCAGTATTAAAAATAATAAGCTGTTATATCTCTGAGATTGAAGTCAAAATTTGTAACCTCTAAAACGTAATTCGTTTCAAACATGTGCTAAGGCAACCACGCAACACTCCCCCAGTGTCTTTACCTGTCTCTGGCCAAAGAACAGTCTCTACAACAATAGTGGAAGTTTACTATGAACATAATCACGTTTTTTCGGCTTACTTTGACGGTTTCTTACAAATCACACACTACAACATGCCTGCTCTGTTCGTGAATAATTACTTTAAAATAACTCCTTGCCGACATTGAGCACTTCCAAAGAATAAACCAAAACACAAGGAAGCAGATTGTGACCCACCACCTCAGTACTGTAGTTAAATTTTCTTCTTCTTTTGTTCCAATCACGTAAGAGCGGTGTGGTTTGAGATTTCAGCCAAGTTGTTTTCGTGTAATCTGGATTGTTATCGCCTGCCGCTGTGTCCGAGCGGTTCTAGGCGCTTCAGTGCGGAACCGCGCTGCTGCTACGGTCGCAGGTTCGAATCCTGCCTCGGGCATGGATGTGTGCGATATCTTTAGGTTAGTTAGGTTTAAGTAGTTCTAAGGGATTGATGACCTCAGATGTTAAGTCCCATAGTGCTTAGAGCCATTTGAGCCATTTTTTGATTTATCGTTTTGCTTGTTCTCCGAGACACAGTAGCTTGGAAGGACGCGGGAACTTTGGCTGTAGACCAGGAAGTCATCATTTTCACAAAAAAGGGATGTTTCCGTGGTAATACTACAAAGAAGATGGTCTACTGACCGGATATGCCGCGGGCAAACATTTTCGCATTTTTCCAACGGGGCACGATAACTGGATACGAGTGGAAAGCTAAACAATATTGACTATTGCATCCTTAATGCACTTCCGAATTCGAACAGTACATTTGCTAGGCGCTATGAGTAAATTTGTTATTCGATTGTCGTCGTGGTCACAGATAGGGTGCATTACTGACACTGAGCATACTGACAACCATGTTTGGTCAGAAAATAAGGGACCCGAGAATATGCCTTCTACCAGTTCCTGTGGTAGAATAGCAAGAAACAAGTAGAAGGTAATCATTTTTTAAAAAATATAGAGAGCTATCTCAATACATTTACCTCGTTTCGCCGTCGATGTGCACCGAAAAACATTTTGCAAAGTCGATGCCCGTGGTCCGTAGTACTAAAAAGTCTGTACATCCGCGCTTTGAAGGATGTCAACGCTCCCCATTTTCTGCCAAAATGCCTGCAGTGTCCTAAAGCTCGCTATAAACAGGCAAATATCAGTACGTACTTTCTACCTACACTGTTTGGTCTACTTATGTCTCCATGTAGGGCCTGTTGTACTGCTTACTGCTTTCGATGTGAAACATGGAAACAAAGTGCGACGCATTTCACGTACGATTCGGACGTCGATTTCCTTACTGTATTGTGGCTTGTTTGCCTTTACTTTTGTCTAGTCGACATGCCGGTCTTCAATAATGAAGTAAACTCGATATCATGTTGATTGAAACCACAGTTGGAGCAGTGTATGCTGAATAGCACCCAGATCGACGCTTTCCTTCACCTCGTGCCATTGTAATCATCTGCTCTGGTCTCGGGTAAATAAGCAGCTAGGCTCCCAGTTAGCGTCAACGTACAAACACACAAACGAAATTACTGTTCTGGCTGCTGCAGCGCGCAATCCTGAGGTGATTGTTCGACAGATAGCACGCAGACCTACAGTAAGCCGTAGTCGCGTGTGGAGAATTCTGCATAGGCATACGTTTGTTCAGATGTGTGTGAATCCCTAAGGGACCAAACTGCTGAAATCATCGGTCCCTAGACTTACACAAAAACTGACGTACGCCAAGGACAACACCAACACACACACACACACACACACACACACACACACACACACGAGGGAGGACTCAAATCTCCAGCGTGAGGGGCCGCGCAGTTTGTGACATGGCGCCTCTAACTGCGTACTGGCAAATGTTTCATCCGTTTCATATCCCATACCGTCAAGACCTCTGTGGGAATGACTTTGAATCCGACATTCCATTCTGTCGTTTTCCACTCCTTCGGTTGCAATATAATCCTTAATTCCTAAGTGATACGTTGTTTACGGATGAAGCTGCCTTCACAAATCATGGTCACGTGAATCTCTGGAACATGCGCTACTGATCCATGCAAAATCCTCCCTGGCTTCGTGCGGTTAGTTCATCAACCTAACGACAGTTCGATATCAATTTCTGGTGCATTATCGTTGATACCCGTATTGTAGCTACTTATTTTGATCATGGACCGATAAACGAATAGCGAAATTTAAGATACTCTACCCCTTTTATTGGAGAGCGTGGGATCGGAAATGTGTGTATCAATGGGGTTCTAGCATAATGGATGTCATGATGTCCTCCACACTACGCACGTGTTGGCAGGGAAGTTACGGTCGCAGGGTTTCCAGATAGGTTGATAAGACCGGGAGGTAGTATGAGCTGGCCAGCCCAGTCCCCGACGTAACGACGTCAGACTACCTTATGTCAAGCGCAGTGAAAGAGAGTGAATGACGAAGAGGCAACGACGCCACAGGATATGCAACAAAGTATTACAGGTTCGCGTGTGGCAGTATCTGTAGAAACTGTGTAATCTGTCCCGTGCTCACTTGCTCACTGTCTCCAAAAGACTAATGATGCAAACGGTGGGCGCTTTGAAAATCTGTTTGAAATGACGTAATTTCATTGGACGTAGTGGATGCAACGCACTAGCATGAAGTTTCTGTTGCATACCCTTCACTTGTAACTGTGTTTAAGATCCTGTTTCTCAGGCTTATCACTACACTGTAACCAGTTTTCATTTTGATAGAAAAACCATATGTCATTCATTTGAATAAATGTAACTGAGTTGAAAGTGATGTTTATACAATATTATGGGTTGTTAATTGGTGCTCATTGTGTTTCATTTCGAAGGAAACATCAGGTTTGATGCAACAACCTGTATGAAATATGAAAGAAGGAGGAAGAGGGAAGGGGTGAGGGAGGGAGGGGGGGAGGGAGAGAGAGAGAGAGAGAGAGAGAGAGAGAGAGAGAGAGAGAGAGAGAGAGAGCAAGGGGGCCAGAGGGGGGGAGGCAGATTGCGGCAGAGGGGGCGAAGGTAGGGTGGGAGAGTGAGGGGTGAAAGGGTTGGGGGTGGGGGGGAGTACGGGACGAAGGGGGTGGGGTTGGGAGTACGGGACGAAGGGGGTGGGAAAAGTGAGAGGCGTGGGGGGTGGGGGTGGATAAAGTGAGGGGTTGGGTAAAGTAAGAGGGGTTGGGTAAAGTGAGTGGGGAGAGGGAGGGAGTGAGGGAGTGGGAGTGGGAGAGGGAGTGGGAGAGGGAGAGAGAGAGGGAGTGGGAGTGGGAGTGGGAGTGGGAGTGGGAGTGGGAGTGGGAGTGGGAGTGGGAGTGGGAGTGGGAGAGGGAGTGGGAGAGGGAGTGGGAGAGGGAGTGGGAGAGGGAGTGGGAGAGGGAGTGGGAGAGGGAGTGGGAGAGGGAGTGGGAGAGGGAGTGGGAGAGGGAGTGGGAGAGGGAGTGGGAGAGGGAGTGGGAGAGGGAGTGGGAGAGGGAGTGGGAGAGGGAGTGGGAGAGGGAGTGGGAGAGGGAGTGGGAGAGGGAGTGGGAGTGGGAGAGGGAGTGGGAGAGGGAGTGGGAGAGGGAGTGGGAGAGGGAGTGGGAGAGGGAGTGGGAGAGGGAGTGGGAGAGGGAGTGGGAGAGGGAGTGGGAGAGGGAGTGGGAGAGGGAGTGGGAGAGGGAGTGGGAGAGGGAGTGGGAGAGGGAGAGCCGTTCGGTCACAACCTGCAGGATATGATTAATAATTTTCCTGATCATGCCATTGTAATAGCGGGTGACGTCAACTTACTAGTGTGTTGGGAGTGTTACGCCATTGAAACTGGTGCCGGTGATTTGTGTGGCTTTGTTCTGGATGTTATGTCCAAAAATTATCTTGAGCAGAATGATTCATTTAACGTAGAGTATCAATGATCATAAGACTGTGACAGCATCTATGACGGCGGTCCTACAAGTAATGTTAAGAAAGGTAGGAAGATATATATATATATATATATATATATATATATATATATATATATATATATATATATTATTACACACTCAGTTAAGGTGACGGGTACAAATTTCAGAACACCTCAGCAGTCAGCATCAAATATTCGGTGATGAGGACGACGATGTGGAGAACAAATGGAAAACATTCGAAGACATCTTTGAATATGCTCTTGGCAAATATGTTCCGCCCATTCTTTTAAGGGATGGGAAAGATCCACCATGGTTTAATAGCCATATTAGAAAATCGCTACGTAAACAAAGAGCACTTTCTCAGATTCAAGAGAAGTAAGAAACTAGCTGACAAATAAAAGCTGAACGAAGCGAAAATGAGGTTAACGAAAGCAATGAGAGAAGTGTTCAATGATTTTGAAAGTAAGACGTTGTCAACAGACTGAGTAAAAAGCCTACAAGATTTGGGACGTATGTAAAATCTGTAACTGGGTCAAAATTATCTATTCATTCTCTCAGAGATCACGCCGGTACTGAAATGGAAGATAACGAACGGAGGCCTAAATACTGAATTTTGTCTTCCGAAGTTGTTTCACCGCAGGAGATCTTAACACCGTCCCTCCTTTCAATGGACGTGCGAACGTCGTAGTGGCAGATATTGAGATAACCGATCGAGATAACTACAACATTCCCCTTCTAGCAGTAATTTATCGCAAATCGCTTTAGCAACGAAAGGTACCTAACGACTTTAAAAAAGGGCAGGTCACTCCCGTTTTTAAGAAAGGCTGTTAAGACAGATCCACACTATTATAGACCTATCTCGTTGACGTCAATCTGTTGTAGAATTATTGAACATGTTTTATGCTCAAGAATTGCGACGTTTTTGTAAAATGAACATGTCTATAAAAATCAACATGGATACCCCAAAAAAAGGTCGTGTGAAATAGAGAGTTCTGTTCCTCCATGAGATGTACAGCGCAGTGGACAACGACGCTCAGGTTGATGGTATGTTCCTGGATTTCAGCAAGGCGTTTGTCACCATCCCGCATTACCGTTTAATGAAAACATACGAGCTTGCGATTCGATTCAAGACTTTCTTGCAGATAGAAGTGAACAAGTCGCTCTTAACGGAACTAAATCGATAGATGTAGAGGTAATATCCGAAGTACCACAGAAGTGGAATAGGACCTTTGCTGTTTACAACATAAATAAATGATGTAGTAGAAAGCGTCGGGTTCTCTTTAAAGCTATTCGCAGACGATGCATTTGTCTGCACCAAAGTAGCAAGGCCAGAAGATAGTAAGAATATGCAGAACGACCTGCACGGAATTGATTGGTGCAGACTCAGGCAGTTGACACTGAACGTAAATAACTAACATATTGCGCAGACATAGGAAAAGAAATCCACTACTGTACAGCTACACTGTTGACAGCTGGTGACAGAGTCTGCCGTAAAATATCTAGGCGTAACTATCCACAGCGACCGTAAGTGGAACGGCTTTATAAAACAGATAGTGGGAAAAGCAGTCACTAGACTCAGATTCATCTGAAGAATCTTAAGGAAATGTAACTCAATGACAAAAGAAGTGATTATAAGGCGCTTGTTCGCCCGATTCTTGAGTATAGTTCATCTATCCGCGCTCCCCATCAGGTAGGACTGATAGATAATATCCAACGAATAGCGGCTCGTTTCGTCACGGGATCGTTTAGCTGGCGAGAGAGCGTTACGGAGATGCTAAACAAACTCCACTGGCAGACGTTACAAGAGAGGCGTTGTGCATAACGGAAAAATTTACTATTGAGATTTCGGGACAGCACTTTTCAGGAGGAGTTGGACAACATATTACTTCCCCTCCATATGCATCTCGAGTGTTGACAACGAGGAGAAAAAACGCGTTATTAGAGCCAATATAAAGACTTACCGACGATCATTCTTCCCACGCACTATTCGCGAGTGTAACAGGGTTGGAGTTATCAGGTAGAGGTACCGAAAGTCCCCTCCGCCACACACCATTAGGTGGCTTGTAGTGTGTGTGTGTGTGTGTGTGTGTGTGTGTGTGTGTGAGAGAGAGAGAGAGAGAGTGTGTGTGTGAGAGTGAGAGAGAGAGAGTGTGTGTGTGTGTGTGTGTGAGAGTGAGAGAGAGAGAGAGAGAGAGAGAGAGAGAGAGAGAGAGAGAGAGAGAGAGAGAGAGGGGGAGGGGGAAATCGAATCCACTGTTTTCATATGCGTATGGCGACATCTCGGTGACCTTCACCCCTTGGCAGTGTGAATTTTTTTAAGTGAACGTATAGTGCTGGATATGAACCGGTTGTGTGATTGCATATGGTGTCAATGCCATCCATGTGGATGTGGTGGTTCTTGTGTGTGGGAAGGGATGACGCAAAAGTCGTAGAAAATGACAAATATTGCTTAACCTGTCGCCATCAATAAATGACAGATGTGTGCTATGAACTATGGTATGTATCTGAGATCACCATATGTCTTCTTTAGGGACATTTATCTTGCCTGTAAATGCTATGTAACAACTTTTTGGTGCATTACTTTCAGTACAGCTGATAAATATTTCTACAAATTGTAGTAGTCAATGGTAACCTTAGAAGAAAAGAGTAAAAAAACGAAAGAGAGAACTTACTTTCTGTTTACGTCAACAGCTCTGCATCGCTAGTCACCACACGAGCTGCTGTACCTGAAGCCATATCCTCTGCTGGAAGCTCAGTCTCGACAACAGCTGGAGGGTGTCTCTCACTCTGGCTCCTCTTCAGACCCGTCGTCATCGTCGCTGGGCAGCATCACGACGACGTAGTCACAGCCATCACCGGGACATTCACTCTCCAGGTGGGCCCAGCCTTTCTGGCAGGCACTCTCCCACCAGCTCAGAGTCTCTCCAACCTCTTCACCGTCCTCGGAGTCACCATCGTCACTCGTCAGCCTCACCACGATGCAGTCGCAGCCCCCACCCTGACACTCATTCGCCATGTGCCCCCACGATCGCCTGCTACCGCAGTCCTCTGGTACATATTCCTCAGTACATTCCCATTGCTCAGGTACGTATTCCTGCGTACATTCCCATTGCTCCGATACATATTCCTCCCTACATCCCATTTGCTCAGATACACATTTCTCTGTGCGTCCCCTTTGCTCAGATACATATTCCTCTGTACATTCCCTTTGCACAGGTACGTATTCCACCGCACATTCCCATGCCGAATCGCAGTCCCGCTTCCCCGACCTGTGACGGTCCTCCAGTGCATACTCTTCAACACTGTCTTCTCTCAAGTTGGGGGCTGTCTCCTGCCATATTTGGCCACCGTGATCCTCATAGCAGGCACTATCCTGGAGCCGCCACAGGCTCTGGATTCTACAGGCTGGCACGTACTCCTCCACGGTGTCAGAGGCCGGGTCGTACTCGGGCCAGTCCAGACTCTCCACTTGCGCTTCCGCCGCTTGCTCCTCCTCCTCCTCCTCCTCCTCCTCCTCATTTTCCTCGGAGTCGTCGCTGCCGTCCTCCTCGTCGCTGGACAGTGGACTGACCGGCCTGAACAGCGTCTTCTTCAGGAAGCTGTTGCACAGGGCCGCCACCAGCAACCGCCGGCGCTCCCTCTCCAGGACCCAGCTTCGGAGTCGCGCGCACTGGGCATTATGTCGGCAGCTGCTCTGGCCGTCATCTTGCTGCTCCAGCCGTACCATTGTGACCTGCAAACTGGAACAGTCACTACGATACTGTCCGACTGAACAACACTGGGAAAACAGGTCAGTCAACAAACAGGGAAAGGATAGGAAGATTACAGTACCTTGACAATGCTCAGGACACAAAACACTTTGTATGAGGAGTAATCACAGCTGTGATGCTGAGGGTGGCTATAATTACACTTTCGTTGCTTGAGAGGACCCCATCAAAAACGAGTGATTGTACGACACATGGAAGAGAAATAACGAATAATCTAGCGAAAGAAACAGTTCCACATGAGTATCGTTCGTTAATTGCGTACGATGTGTACGTTCCAGGATACAAACGTTCAATGTGACGACCACGACAACCTGGAACCGCACGAGTGATTTCTCTACAGCTGCGAAAATATCTGAGGTGCGATGTTTGCTACCTTCCTCGCTCAACTCATCTTCATCCTACGTTTTTTAGTGTGTTATTAATAAACTCTGTCGTTCAGGAACGCTACAGCCAAAAATCACACATATTTAAATCTGGTGATTTTGGTGGACATGTAGTGACCTCATGAGCATAGTGAGGTGGAGCTCCATCGTGCATCGAAACAGTTAAGTTCAAAGCACCTCTCTCCCGTAAATAAGGATCACATGTTGGTGAATCAGATCACATTAACGTCTACCGCTCACGCTGCATGTTCTTGATTTTTGGGCTCCAAGTTCGTTGCCCCAGTGAGTGTAAACTGCGTTCCATCAACCCATTAAAAGATTCAAGGCCACATGTCAATTACAACCCTTTTTGAAAAAACAGAAGAGCAACGTGAACAGCAAGTGAACGCGAAGGTCTATGATACGTAGCAACATTTGGTGAGTAATTTGAAGTTTGTGTGGCTACCATATTACAACTTTTTTTTAAAGGAATACACCGTCATTTGACACGATATTTCCGATAGTTTAACTGCACGGAAATGTACAGTCAAACGGCGGTGTATTCCTAAGACAGTTTAGAATTGCACGCAGCACTTTTCGAATGCTGGACCACGGAATGTTCAGTTGTCGTGACACAGCTCGGGGACTTGTTGGATACACCACATTGCGTCCAGTATTCTCAAACATGGCAACAGTAACTTCTGCAACAATTTGTGGCGCAATTGGAGCAATTCCCAAATCATCAGTTCATTTCAACTTCCTAATCATGTTCTTCACTCAAAGCGCCGAAATAAAACCTCTCCATAGTCCATGTGACGACGCTGGCTAAGATCAGCAGCACTGTTGCTGCTGTTCTGATAAACAGCTTTACGTGTAGAGACCTGCTTACCTTGTCCAGCCCCATATTGACTGACTGCAGCTGTAATGCACAGTGAAGCTTGCGTTCAGCCCTTTGTCACCGTACAAGTAATGGCGCCTAACGGCATGTCAGGACACTAACACTACTAGCAACAAGTCCTGCAACGCAGTCTGGCTATATTTCCTCTAAAGTTGGTACCCATACTCCTTTACTACTTTAAGTGTCTCATTTCCTAATCTAATTCCCTCAGCATCACCCGACTTAATTCGACTACATTCCATTATCCTCGTTTTGCTTTTGTTGATGTTCATCTTATATCCTCCTTTCAAGACACTGTCCATTCCATTCAACTGCTCTTCCAAGTCCTTTTCTGTCTCTGACAGAATTGCAATGTCATCGGCGAACCTCAAACTTTTTATTTCTTCTCCATGGATTTTAATACCTACTCCGAATTTTTCTTTTGTTTCCTTTACTGCTTGCTCAATATACAGTTTGAATAACATTGGGGAGAGGCTACAACCCTGTCTCAATCCCTTCCCAACCACTGCTTCCCTTCCATGCCCCTAGACACTCATAACTGCCATCTTCTTTCTGTACAAGTTGTAAATACCCTTTCGCTCCCTTTATTTTATCCCTGCCACCTTTCGAATTTGAAAGAATATTCCAGTCAACATTGTCAAAAGCTTTCTATAAGTCTACAAATGCTAGAAACGTAGGTTTGCCCTTCCTTAATCTTTCTTCTAAGATAAGTGGTAAGGTCAGTATTGCCTCACGTGTTCCAGTATTTCTACGGAATCCAAACTGATCTTCCTCGAGGTCGACTTCTACTAGTTTTTCCATTCGTCTGTAAAGAATTCGTGTTAGTATTTTGCAGCTGTGGCTCATTAAACTGATTCTTCGGTAATTTTCACATCTGTCAACACCTGCTTTCTTTGGGATTGGAATTATTATATTCTTCTTGAAGTCTGAGGGTATTTCGTCTGTCTCATACATCTTGCTCACCAGATGGTATAGTTTTGTCAGGACTGGCTGTCCCAAGGCCGTCAATAGTTCCAATGGAATGTTGTCTACTCCGGTGGCCTTGTTTCGACTCAGGTCTTTCAGTGATCTGTCAAACTCTTCACACAGCATCTTATCTCCCATTTCATCTTCATCTACATGCTCTTCCATTTCCATAATATTGTCTTCAAGTACATCGCCCTTGTATAGACCCTCTATATACTCTTACCACCTTTCTGCTTTCCCTTCTTTGCTTAGAACTGTGTTTCCTTCTGAGCTCTTCATGTTCATAAAAGTGGTTCTCTTTTCTCCAAAGGTCTCTCTAATTTTCCTGTAGGCAGTATCTATCTTACCCCTAGTGAGATAAGCCTCTACATCCTTACATTTGTCATCTAGCCATCCCTGCTTAGCCATTTCGCACTTCCTGTCGATCTCATTTTTGAGACGTTTCTATTCCTTTTGGCCTGCTTCAACTACTGCATTTTTATATTTTCTCCTTTCATCTATTAAATTCAATATTTCTTCTGTTACCCAAGGAATTCTAATAGCCCTCGTCTTTTTACCTACTTGATCCTCTGCTGCCTTCACTACTTCGTCCCTCAAAGCTACCCATTCTTCTTCTACTCTATTTCTTTCCCCCATTCCTGTCAATTGTACCCTTATGCTCTTTCTGAAACTCTGTACAACCTCTGGTTCTTTCAGTGTATCCAGGTCCCATCTCCTTAAATTCCCACCTTTTTGCAGTTTCTTCAGTTCTAATCTACAGTTCATAACCAATAGATTGTGGTCAGAGTCCTCATCTGCGTCTGGAAATGTCTTACAATTTAAAACCTGGTTCCTAAATCTCAGTCTTACCATTATATAATCTATCTGATACCTTTTAGTATCTCCAGGGTTCTTCCATGTATACAGCCTTCTTTCATGATTCTTAAACCAAGTGTTAGCTATGATTAAGTTGTGCTCTGTACCAAATTCTACCAGATGGCTTCCTCTTTCATTTCTTAGCCCCAATTCATATTCACCTACTACGTTTCCTTCTCTCCCTTTTCTACACTCGAATTCCAGTCACCCATGACTATTAAATTTTCATCTCCCTTCATTATCTGAATAATTTCTTTTATTTCATCGTACATTTCTTCAATTTCTTCGTCTTCTGCAGAGCTAGTTGGCATATAAACTTGTACTACTGTAATAGGTGTGGGCTTCGTATCTATCTAGGCCACAATAATGCGTTCACTATGCTGTTTGTAGTAGCTTACCCGCATTCCTATTTTCCTATTCATTATTAAACCTACTCCTGCATTACCCCTATTTGATTTTGTGTTTATAACCCTGTAGTCACCTGACCAGAAGTCTTGTTCCTCCTGCCACCGAACTTCACTAATTCCCACTATATCTAACTTTAACCTATCCATTTCCCTTTTTAAATTTTCTAACCTACCTGCCCGATTTAGGGATCTGACATTCCACGCTCCGATCCGTAGAACGCCAGTTTTCTTTCTCCTGATAACGGCATCCTCTTCAGTAGTACCCACCCGGAGATCCGAATGGGGGACTATTTTACCTCCGGAATATCTTACCCAAGAGGACGTCATCATTTAATCATACGGTAAAGCTGCATGCCCTCGGGAAAAATTACGGCCGTAGTTTCTCCTTGCTTTCAACCGTTCGCAGTAGCGGAACAGCAAGGCCGTTTTGGTTATTGTTACAAGGCCAGATCAGTCAATCATCCAGACTGTTGCCCTTGCAACTACTGAAAAGACTGCTGCCCCTCTTCAAGAACCACATGTTTGTCTGGCCTCTCAACAGATACCCCTCCGTTGTGGATGTACCTACAGTACGGCTATATGTATCGCTGAGGCACGCAAGCCTCCCCATCAAAGGCAAGGTCCATGGTTCATGGGGGGGGGGGGGGGGGGGGGGGGTCACTTTGCATATGACTATGGTATAGTAATGTATATCTGCTTACTAAGTGTAATACTGTTAAGACCGGCTTTCTCGGCTTTTTGTTGACACGGAGGTTTTCCTATCTTCCACTACTTTTAAGTATTTATGTATCGGTTTGGTTTGACACTTTGTCGTTACTTTTAGCGTGTGTGCCGTCTCTAGCCATTGTGTCGGTTCCTCTGGTTCCGTGCATGCGCTGCTACTCTACACTACAACGGCTTGTTTTTGATTATTTTCAGAGCGCAGGGTGTAAAGGCAATCTGTATCACCGAATTTAAACGCCACACTTTACACTTGCAAGCAGTTGTACCACAAACGGTCGTCAAAGAGAGATGAGGTAACATGATAGTTGCCAATTGAGTTTAATTTTTGCCCACGATATTTCAGTAAGCAATTTTTTTGAGTATGGATTCAGTGATTAGATGGAGGAGCTATCATCATGGCACCGCTTTAGGCTATTAACTGGAAGTGGACACTTTCTGTAACTTCTGAATAGGATCTTATGAATGATTATCTACTGCTGGATCTTCAAGAGAAAATCTACGCAAATTCTTTACCGATGCTGATATATGAAGTAAATGTGTGTGTTCTGTGACTAATTCGTTAACATTTGTGGTCATGGCGTGTTATCAATTGTCCACAGTGGACATAAATATTCATACAATACAGGATAGCTCAATAGGTGGGTGCTTTACGTAACTACTAATTCTAGCTTTTTTTAACTGAGCACATCACTTAAAAACTTATGAGTAAAAAATTAATTACAACATGGGGAAGTCTCATATATGATCTAAAATAATCGTGAAAATCATTAATAAATCTAGAGTAGCTAAAAACGCCATAAATGAACCTTAATACAATGATGCTAAAAAGCGACAGATTGTCTTACACTCTGTACCGAAATGTAAGGAAAGTCGACTGGAAATCGCAGGTAAACTTTGCAGCTTGTAGTTACTGGCGCTTGCTACCTTGTGCACGAATGCAGAGTGCGATGTATTACTTCTTTGTCGACTTTATTAAAAGTCTCGTCGTCGATGAGGTCATTAAAGACGGAACGGAAGCTTGGATTTGGTGACGGAACCTGTCGTGGCCTGTAGAAGGGACCATCCTAGTATTTTCCTGAAGAGATTTAGGAAAATCACGGAAAATCTAAATCAGGATGGCCGGACGAGGGTTCGAATCGTCATCCTCCAGAATGCAAGTCCAGTGTGCTAACTGCAGCGCCCCCTCGCTCGGTGAGGTATCACTAAGGTTAACTCTGGATGACAGGAACGGGAATTAAATCACCCTCCTCCCGAACGAGCGTTTAGTGCCTTATCACTGCTGTAGCCACGTGTACCGGTGTCTCGACGTTAACTATAAACCTTACAAAAGTTTCTTTTTTATTACATAAACATCTTTATTAGTGAGTTATTTATTAAGACAGTCTGTATTATACTCAAAAATTACTTAAACATACAGTAAAATCGTCAAACAAGAAAATACACTTAGTCTCTTAGAGGCGAGAAACAAAAATTCACATTGAATCTGTGAATCCCCAGCACCTGCTCATAATGCGTCGTGTTGGGCCGCTACTACAGATCCTGTTGGGTGTTTTAAGCGAATATTTTCCTGCTATTTGTTTATGCGCACTTGATTCGGATGCCCCGGTTAACATGCTCTTTCTGCAGCAGAATCTCCTTCACAATTAGTATATGCAAGACCCCCGTTAGATGTTTTTTCGAACCAAAACAATTCCTGCTCTTGAGACCAGGAGACATAATTCGTTGCAGTCGTTTCGAGGGCAATACTAATGGCGTTGGTAACTTCCAGACAGAGCAATAGGTGTATCTGATACCTGTTTCTCGCTTCTGAACAGCGCAGTACTTATCACTGCTAGCCGCATCTTTTGAACGGGCAGTGCTTTACATTGTGCAAGGTGACAACGAAGCAGGCAGCATTGGCGGCCCGACGCACAGCTCACCGCACCCACTCGTACTGCACTCGAAAAGAAAAGTTTACAGTTCGCCATCTCCACTGTCATGAGTGAGAACGGCAGTGATTTTGGACTGAATAGCCGACTGGAGGTTTACAGATGTTTACGAAGCTGCAGTATTAACTTCACTGGTGAAACAGAACAGCACCAGCAACGGCAGTCTCTGCAACAAGCGTTTAGCGTTTTCTGACAAATTTCTGTCAAGAAGTGAATGATTTCTATGTGTATCTGGACTGATAAGCGTTTAATCTCATTCTGTAGATGATTGTGTGTTTTCCCTAGTGTAACAGATTTGTTAGAGCTTGCTTTCAAGTGAAAACTGTTATAACAGAGTGTCTCTCCTAGAAGTGGTCAAGCGATTTCCTCTACTGCTTTAGCACATATCTGCAGTTTAGTTTTTGCATTATGTAGCTGGAATAGCCAAAACAGTAGTGCTTATCATGTCTTTCACGCGAAGACCAGTTTGAACGGAAAGCGTCAGTTTGTTTTCCGCTGCAAACAAAGTTATTTTTAAAGTGGTCTTTTAAGTGCCTGTTCGCTACAGTGGTCCCGCATTAGTCTAGTGCGATATTCGTGTCATTGATATGTATTAACAGGGAGAGTAAAACACGAAGAATAAACGGCAAGCCAGCAGCGACACAGTAGTTCTGGATATTTGGCGGTAGCAATCAGTGCGGGCCAGGGCAGTGTCGTCGCCTCTGGAGTAATGGTTTAGTCTTCGTGTTTTACTGTCCCTGATAATACACTCCTGGAAATGGAAAAAAGAACACATTGACACCGGTGTGTCAGACCCACCATACTTGCTCCGGACACTGCGAGAGGGCTGTACAAGCAATGATCACACGCACGGCACAGCGGACACACCAGGAACCGCGGTGTTGGTCGTCGAATGGCGCTAGCTGCGCAGCATTTGTGCACCGCCGCCGTCAGTGTCAGCCAGTTTGCCGTGGCATACGGAGCTCCATCGCAGTCTTTAACACTGGTAGCATGCCGCGACAGCGTGGACGTGAACCGTATGTGCAGTTGACGGACTTTGAGCGAGGGTGTATAGTGGGCATGCGGGAGGCCGGGTGGACGTACCGCCGAATTGCTCAACACGTGGGGCGTGAGGTCTCCACAGTACATCGATGTTGTCGCCAGTGGTCGGCGGAAGGTGCACGTGTCCGTCGACCTGGGACCGGACCGCAGCGACGCATGGATGCACGCCAAGACCGTAGGATCCTACGCAGTGCCGTAGGGGACCGCACCGCCACTTCCCAGCAAATTAGGGACACTGTTGCTCCTGGGGTATCGGCGAGGACAATTCGCAACCGTCTCCATGAAGCTGGGCTACGGTCCCGCACACCGTTAGGCCGTCTTCCGCTCACGCCCCAACATCGTGCAGCCCGCCTCCAGTGGTGTCGCGACAGGCGTGAATGGAGGGACAAATGGAGAAGTGTCGTCTTCAGCGATGAGAGTCGCTTCTGCCTTGGTGCCAATGATGGTCGTATGCGTGTCTGGCGCCGTGCAGGTGAGCGCCACAATCAGGACCGCATACGACCGAGGCACACAGGGCCAACACCCGGCATCATGATGTGGGGAGCGATCTCCTACACTGGCCGTACACCTCTGGTGATCGTCGAGGGGACACTGAATAGTGCACTGTACATCCAAACCGTCATCGAACCCATCGTTCTACCATTCCTAGACCGGCAAGGGAACTTGCTGTTCCAACAGGACAATGCACGTCCGCATGTATCCCGTGCCACCCAACGTGCTCTAGGAGGTGTAAGTCAACTACCCTGGCCAGCAAGATCTCCGGATCTGTCCCCCATTGAGCATGTTTGGGACTGGATGAAGCGTCGTCTCACGCGGTCTGCACGTCCAGCACGAACGCTGGTCCAACTGAGGCGCCAGGTGGAAATGGCATGGCAAGCCGTTCCACAGGACTACATCCAGCATCTCTACGATCGTCTCCATGGGAGAATAGCAGCCTGCCTTGCTGCGGAAGGTGGATATACACTGTACTAGTGCCGACATTGTGCATGCTCTGGTGCCTGTGTCTATGTGCCTGTGGTTCTGTCAGTGTGATCATGTGATGTATCTGACCCCAGAAATGTGACAAAGTTGCCCCTTCCTGGGACAATGAATTCACGGTGTTCTTATTTCAATTTCCAGGAGTGTAGATTCTGATAACAGGAATATCGGACTGACTAATCTGGGACCGTTCCATCGAATGGACACACAAAATTCCGCTTTAAAATCATTTCGTTTGTAACGGGAAGCCAACCGACTCACTCCATCGGCACTGGGCATCGTATGAAAGACGTAATGAGCAGTATTTCTTTTGGCTGACTCCAGGTACCAAATGCGGAAACGAAGTTGCAAATATCTACTGAAGCACCAGAGAAAACGCACCTGACAACTCTTATATTGCACCCTTCCCTGGAGCACCTCATAGCCTTTTAACTCCTCCGTGCCTGCATTCGCCAACTTATCAAACGACGGAAGCAGGAGTGTAGGGAGAGATACGTACCGACCATTGGTTGCCGTACATCACCTTCCCAAGTCTAGCAAAGATTGGACGAATAGCTAGTATTAAAATCAGTTTTGATCAAAAATTTATTTATTCTGGTAACCGTTTGCGACCATGACTGTGGTCATCTTCAGGCCAAAATGCTGTATGAGCAGGAGCCGCCTCCTGGTGGTAAATCACTGCTCAAACGTCTTTCCGGGTACCATATACCAACAGGTGTTCCCCGTGTTACCATAAATGGCATGTTATCTACCGACAAGCACGCAATTGTTATTTTTGTTCTTATAGTTTGTGGGTTTTGTGATCTTAGTGTAGTGTGAGATTAGAGCTATTTTACTGCTAATTTATTTAAAATTATTTTTCTTCTTTACATTTTGTGAGCACGGCAACTTTAGTAGAACTACAGTCGGACAATTTTCTTTCTTGCTGAATCTGTTCGTTCTGAACTAGTTGTGAGTGCTTTGTCTGACTTCCTGCGTTTTTACAGTTTTTGCACATTGCAAAATGGGCAGGGATTGTGCTTGTTGTGTGTGGACAGATACTATGGCGCTGTCCGGAAACGCCAGTGAGCAGCGGACGACAGATACCAGACTACCGCTCCCAGCTTCAACGACAAGTGACCCATGGCGAAGGCTGCGAGAGTGCCTTTGAATCCCCTTTGAAACACTGGCCGCACGGCTGCCCCCTTATGCCTTGGCGACAGTGACGAGGTGCTACCCAGTACTGGTAACATTTCTAAGGCAGAAAATCCCTGTGCTGTTGGGTCAGTGGATGATTTTCCTGCACAGGCCGGACAGGTGCAGAGGGCGGGTGTGGCAGTTATCAGGAGCTTCCACGTTAGGCGGTTAATGGAGCTCCCCAGGTAAACCGGGGACGGACTGGGAAAGAAGGCTAGTGCGCAACAGGTCTGTTTGCCAACAGGTCTCGTCCGAGAAGTTGAGGCGGCCCTGCCGTGGCTGATGAACCCACTAGGTGCAACAGGCTGCAAGTCAATGGTTGGTTGGTTGGTTTTGGGGTTTGATGGGGGCTAAACATCGAGGTCATCAGTCCCCTGTTCCAAATAGACATACTTGTAAACGGCCTACAACGTAAAAGCGTAACCTCTCCACCCAGACGGAGGGAACACCAAGCGGGTTCAAAGCTAAAATGAACACCGCAATAACACAAAATAGAGAACATTTAAAACGGTTCAAATGGTTCTGAGCACTATGCGACTTAATTTCTGAGGTCATCAGTCGCCTAGAACTTAGAATTAATTAAAC
This sequence comes from Schistocerca gregaria, assembly GCF_023897955.1. Classification (NCBI taxonomy): domain Eukaryota; kingdom Metazoa; phylum Arthropoda; class Insecta; order Orthoptera; family Acrididae; genus Schistocerca; species Schistocerca gregaria. The sequence goes on from NC_064920.1 coordinate 104,331,509, forward strand.
CTAACTAACCTAAGGACATCACACACATCCATGCCCGAGGCCAGACTGTAGCGCCCAGAACCGCACGGCCACTCTGGCCGGCCGAACACTTAAAAGAAGCAGAGCAAATAGTTGACTAGAGTAAACCAGCTGGAAAGCGTTGATATAGGTACGAACACAACGTATTACCATTAAAGACACCATTTTGGTATCACGTCACAATTAAAAGCCGCTGGAGTGGGTATAGCCTGAGAAATCATGCGAGAGCGCCCACACTAGAGAGTGATAAAACCCAGCAGCAGCGATAAAACGTGAAAACTGAGTCAGCTGTAGAGGCATCGTCACCTAGAATTAAAGGAAGAGCAGCTGGTAAATTAAAGGACTGCCGCAAGGGGGCTAAAAGGGGGCAGTCCATCAGAAGATGGACCACTGTCAGCCCTGCATCACAGCGACACTTGGGCGGGTTCTCACGGCGAAGGAGATAGCTATGGGTCAACCGCGTATGTCCAATTCGGAGACGGCAGAGAACAACTGAGTTCCTACGCGTGCTCCTCAAGGATGAGTTCCATACGGCCGTGGACGACTATACCATGCGGAATTTATTTGGCGTGTTCAAGACAGACCATTTTGAGCTCCAGACATCGCGGACCTTGCGATGTAGGGCTGACCGGAGGTGTCTCTCCAGGAGACCAAGCTCCAGGGGATGCGAAGTGGTGGCCTGCTTGGCCAACCGATCGACACGTTCGTTTCCTGGACTGATGATGTGGCCCGGGGTCCACAAAAACGTCGCTGAACGACCACATTCGGCGAGAGCAAAAACAGCATCTTGAATACCGCGCACCAAGGGGTCCCGAGAGAAACACTGGTCGACTGCTTGCAATCCATTCAGGGAGTCACTGCATCTGCAAATCAATGAACGGCTACTGCACGAGTTCCTCTCTGTGTATTGCTGGCAGGTAGCATCCAATGCAGGGTGCAAGCTCGGTATTTGCAGCATCGTACTCAGAGCTGAGCGTCGTCCGCTGGTTTGGAGCAGAGTGGAACTAAACCAGAAGCTCAGACGATCACGCAACGATATCGGATGCAAAATTCTCGAGCTCCGCCACCTTGGGCCACACTGAATAGGTCAGATGTGCACTGCATGCAGGAAGTAGCTACTAGGGTAGCCGAGTACGTGTGGCGTGCACAGGGATGTTTTTCTGGACTTGAGGAGCGCCGACACCCCACCAACACCAAAAAAGCGGAATCTGTGATGAACAGCCGAGCGAAATCGGCCACATTATTCTCGTAACATACATCCTCGCAGGCCGAAAAGAAAAAAGTTAATCTGACATATATAATCTGCAGGAACATCCATGGCAAAGACCCACAGTTAGTATCCTTCTTAAAGGCCATAATGCCCAGACAGTATTAAGAACATATAGTTGGAAGAAACTGTAGGTGAATAACAACGAAATACTACGTAAAATTTTAAAAATTACAAATTGAAAAGATATATATATCCATACATGTTATAAAAGCCAATTTACTGAGAAGCCACAATCGCTGTGAGGGTAAGAACCAAAGAACCATGCAGGGCGTTTAAGTGGATAACTTCCATTAGCAGCAGACCCTTTCAGAATATATTTCTCAGACAGTAACAAACAGTATCCACATACGCCAGTGCCGCTAAATGCACCTACAAAGTATATCATGTTCAGAAGAGATGACGTCATAACCACTTAGATACGTGATAAAATCCATCATGCATAACATTTCAGCACATTTATTCTCTACTACCAAGACACACCTTCGGTGGAGCCAGCTAAACTAAATCCAGGTTAACTGGCACCACTTTTGACAGCTTTCAACTCAGCTCTCTGGATTCCAGGGCTTTCTGATTTGGTGAAGGCTGCCGGTCTTCCTTACGAGATGAAGGCAGAGCTCGCCATCTGCAGCATCGTTGACAGAACCGGCTGCGGACCTTTGGTGCAGAGCCGGGTGGAGGGTCTGAATCAGAGGCTCAGAGGGTTTTGTAACCGAGTTGGCTGTAGATTCCTTGACTTGCGCCATAGGATGGTGGGGTTTCGGGTTCCGCTGAATAGGTCAGGAGTTCACTACACTCAGCTGGTGGCTACACGGGTAGCGGAGGCTGTGTGGCGTGGACTGGGTGGTTTTTTAGGTTAGAAGGCCTCGGGAAAGTACGGGGTGGGCTGCAATCTCAAAGGGTGCATGGCAAATACAGGACGTGCTCGGATCAAAGAACAGTCGGAATTGTAGTTGTAAATTATTGTAGTTGTGCTGGGAAAGTCCCTGGGCTACAAGCGTTATTAGAAAGCACAGAAGCTGAAATCGTTATAGGTACAGAAAGCTGGCTAAAACCTGAAATAAGTTCTGCAAGAAATTTTTACGAAGTCTCAGACGGTGTTCAGGAAAGATAGATTGGGCAGAATTAGTGGTGGAGTGTTTTTGTCTGTCAGTAGTGGTTTATCTTGTAGTGAAGTCGAAGTAGATACTCCGTGCGAATTGGTATGGGTGGAAGTTATATTTAACAGCCGAACTAAGTTAATAATTGGCTCCTTCTACCGACCCCCAGACTCCGATGATATAGCTGCTGAACAGTTCAGAGAAAATTTGAGTCTCGTAACAAATAAATACCCCACTCATACGGCTATAGTTGGTGGGGACTTCAACCTTCCCTCGATATGTTGGCAAAAATACTTGTTCATAACCGGTGGTAGGCAGAAAACATCTTCCGAGATTGTCCTAAATGCTTTCTCCGAAAATTATTTCGAGCAGTTAGTCCACGAACCCACGCAAATTGTAAATGATTACAAAAACACACTTGACCTCTTAGCTACAAACAATCCGGAGCTAATAGAGAGCATCATGACATACAGAGATTAGTGATCACAAGGTCGTTATAGCTAGGCTAAATACCATTTCTTCCAAATCCACCAGAAAGAAACGCAAAACAATTTTATTTAAAAAAGCGGATAAAGTGTCACTAGAAGCCTTCATAAGAGACAATCTCCATTCCTTCCGAACTAACTATGCAAATGTAGACGAGATGTGGCTCAAATTCAAAGATATAGTAGCAACAGCAATTGAGATAGTCATACCTCATAAATTGGTAAGAGATGGAACTGATCCCCCATGGTACACAAAACAGGTCCGAACGCTGTTGCAGAGGCAACGGGAAAAGCATGCGAAGTTCAGAAGAACGAGAAATCCCGAAGATTGGCTAAAATTTGCAGACGCGCGAAATTTGGCACGGACTTCAATGCGAGATGCCTTTAATAGGTTCCACAACGAAACGTCTCAAAATTTGGTAGAAAATCGGAAGAAACTGTGGTCGTATGTAAAGTACACAAGCGGCAACATACAGTCAATACCTTCCTTGCGCAGTGCCGATGGTACTGTTACCGACAACTGTGCCGCTGAAGTGGAGTTATTGAACGCAGTTTTCCGAAATTCCTTCACCAGGGAAGACGAATGGAATATTCCAGAATTTGAAACACGAACAACTGCTAGCATGAGTTTCTTAGCAGTAGATACCATAGGGGTTGTATACCGATTAGGTTCCTTTCAGATTACGCTGATACAATAGTTCCCTACTCAGCAATCATATACAACCGCTCGCTCACCGATAGATCTGTACCTACAGATTGGGAAATTGCGCAGGTCGCACCAGTGTTTAAGAAGGGTAGTAGGAGTAATCCATCGAACTACAGACCTATATCATTGATGTTGGTTTGGAATAGGGTTTTGGAGCGTATACTGTATTCAGACATTATGAATCACCTCGAAAGGAACGATCTATTGATAGGTAACCAGCATGGTTTCAGAAAACATCGTTCTTGTGCAACGCAGCTAGCTCTTTATTCGCACGAAGTAATGGCCGCTATCGACAGGGGATCTCAGGTTGATTCCGTATTTCTGGATTTCCGGAAAGCTTTTGACACCGTTCCTCACAAGCGACTTCTAATCAAGCTGCGGAGCTATGGGGTATCGTCTCAGTTGTGCAAATGGATTTGTGATTTCCTGTCAGGAAGGTCGCAGTTCGTAGTAATAGACGGCAAATCATCGAGTAAAACTGAAGTAATATCAGGTGTTCCGCAGGGAAGCGTCCTGGGACCTCTGCTGTTCCTGATCTATATAAATGACCTGGGTGACAATCTGAGCAGTTCTCTTAGGTTGTTCGCAGATGATGCTGTAATTTACCGTCTATTAAGGTCATCCGAAGACCAGTATCAGTTGCAAATCGATTTAGAAAAGATTTCTGTATGGTGTGGCAGGTGGCAGTTGACGCTAAATAACGAAAAGTGTGAGGTGATCCACATGAGTTCCAAAAGAAAACCGTTGGAATTCGATTAATCGATAAATAGTACAATTCTCAAGACTGTCAATTCAAAATTACGAACAACTTCAGTTGGAAGGACCACATAGATAATATTTTCGGGAAGGCGAGCCAAAGGTTGCGTTTCATTGGCAGGACACTTAGAAGATGCAACAAGTCCACTAAAGAGACACCTTACTCTACACTCGTTCGTCCTCTGTTAGAATATTGCTGCGCGGTGTGGGATCCTTACCAGGTGGGATTGACGGAGGACATCTAAAGGGTGCAAAAAAAGGGCAGCTCGTTCTGTATTATCACGTAATAGGGGAGATAGTGTGGCAGATATGATACGCGAATTGGGATGGAAGTCATTACAGCATAGACTTTTTCGTCGCGGCGAGATCTATTTACGAAATTTCAGTCACCAACTTTCTCTTCCGAATGCGAAAGTATTTTGTTGAGCCCAACCTACATAGGTAGGCATGATCATCAAAATAAAATAAGAGAAATCAGAGCTCAAACGGAAAGGTTTAGGTGTTCGTTTTTCCCGCGCGCTGTTCGGGAGTGGAATGGTAGTGGGATAACAGTATTATTGTGGTTCGATGAACCCTCTTCCAAGCACTTAAATGTGAATTGCAGAGTAGACATGTAGATGCAGATGTATCAGTCGGTAGACCTAAGAAGAGCCGTTGCCATAGAGACGCTTGGAAAATTGCGTTCGAGACATGAGCAGTTGCGGCCAACTGTACAGAAAAGTCCGGGATTATGGTTCTTAATTTGGATACTGTACGTATTTCTTTGCACGACCTTTTCGTACTCTCAAATGTGTTTTCACGAGTACACCTTACTGAAATTGTTTCGATACTTTACTACGAAAACAGTTAATTTTTTGTTTTCGTTTCTAACAGAAAATTGTTATTACGGGTATTAAATATAACATGGGTGAAGTTAACGCGCCCTAGGTGGGTCAAACGAAGTAATCGGATGCTTTTATAGATCGCCTGCCACGGCAGCTTTGGTTATAGAGCAGCAAGCCCTACAATATCGTGGTTAAGTTTCCGGACCACACGATGTAATATGAGGGACACGTCAATTTGACAGCTATAGAATGGGGGACTCATGCGATCAAAGCTGGTGCCAAAGAGTCAGGGATTCATGTGACGTTATACTGAATGACTTCTCCGAAAGGTATTTCGAGGAGATAGAGAACCAACTCCTGATGTTTAAGGCTGTATATCTCCTAGCAACTAACAGATCTGGAGTGTTCGTACCATTTATCGTAGATTAGAGCATCAATTATCAGTAAGACTGTGATAGGATTAGTGACCACAAATGGTACAAGGAACGGTAAGAGAAGTAGGAAACTATTTTTGCTTGGCAAGGGTGACAGAATGCAAACTGCAGAGTATCTGAATAGTCAGCATCAAATATTCAGTTCTTAGAATGAAGGGGATCACAAATGCATAAAATCCGAAATTATCGTTCAATACCCCTTTGACATGTTCCGAACAAGATTGTAAGGGATGAGAAAGCCCCAGTGAAGTTTAACAGCCGTGTTGGAAAGTTTCTGCGGAGCTTCAGGAGAGCAGTGAGACAAGCATTTGATCTTGAAAGTAAAATTTTGCCAACTAATACAACTAAAAAACCTTATGACTTTTGGTATCATGTAAAATTAGTGAGTGGCTCGAAACCACCTATTCAGTCGCTCAGTGGCTGTAATGGCAAGTTGACAGAGAGGATATCGAAATACTGAAGTCGCTCTTCCGAAACAGTTTCACCGCGGAAGATCGTAAAACAGACCGTCCTTCATCTGGACTACAGGAAATACCCGTAACATCGTACAGAGGTCTTGCTGGAGAACTTCTAACAGCAGTTTCTTTTGGATTACTGGATCAACGACGGGCATCTAGCTAAAAAGACGCAGGTGATTCCAGTTTTGAAGAACGGTTGGAGTCTCCTGTTTTACACCATAGGACTCCAGAGAGTACGTTAATTTATCTGTGGCGTCTTGATCTTAGGTCGCGAAACACGTTGACGCAATTAATGGCTCGCTTTACGGGTCATTATCTTGACCTGGTCGACACACGGAACACCACAAATAAGAGAAATTGCATTTCATACACTGAAGAGTATTACAAGTAAAGTGAGTACAGGAAATATCAACAAGCTCGTTTTCGAGAATTTTTTGTCGCTCCTTCCCATTCAAACTCCCACCCCAGTGGCAGTGGGGAATCCACCTCCCACAGTATTTTGGTACTTTCAAGTAGGTACCTAAAATTTTGATTGAAATTATTAGTCTAGGTGTTACTGAGCTATTCTTCAACGTCATCCCTTTCTCATTCCCACCCCCGTGAGGTGTAGATTGTTCTTAACCAAACAATGCTGTTTTCCAGATAATAAATAACCAGTAAACCTCCGATTCCTTAAAGAGTGGAACCTCCCGTGTAAAGTAACTTCAAGCTTGTCATTACTTTACACATTAATTAACATGTTAAATATTTAACGTTAAGCACGTAAGGGAGAAAAATATGCAAAATGTTTGAGATTATGTTTAAAATTTGTTGCAAGTTGCTTAAGTGCTCTCATTCTCGAATGCGAGCGAGAGAGAGAGAGAGAGAGAGAGAGAGAGAGAGAGAGAGAGAGAGAGAGAGAGAGAGAGAGAGAGAGAAATGGTTCTTACCAACTACTATCTCATGCCCCCCCACACACCGCACTCTTACTGGTTCTTTGGTTCTTTCCAGCAAGCAAGTGATGTTTGTGGGGGGGAGGCGATGTTTAACTTACATACATACACATTTTTGTAAGTTATAGAGAATAGAGATATCGCTAACGTCAATCTGTAGTAGAATTATGGAACGCTTCATGCTCATGTATTATGACGTTCTTGAGGAACGGAAAATCTCTCATATAAAAAAATCAGCATGGATTCCGTACACAGTAATTTGTTCGTCCTTGAGATCTAGGGCGCACCAGACATTGGTTTTTCAGGTTGATAGCGTGTTCCTCGCGACTTCAAGAAGACATTTGAACATTTTCACACTGTAATACTGATCGAAATGCAAGCTTACCGAGTATCGGACCAGATTTGTGATTAAGATTCAAGGAATTGTCAGTGTCCAAATGAGACAGAAATCGGTAGATATAGTGTACATATATAGGCAAACAAACGATAATTTCAGAAAAATTGTATGATTTATTCAACGGAAAGAGCTTCACAATCTGAGCAAGTCATCTCTGCCCTTTTGTAAACAATTATTCTACGTGGCATTGATGAATGGAGTTGTTTGCCGTCCTCCCGAGGGATATCGTGCCAGATTTTGTCCAATTGGCACGTTAGATCGTTAAAATCCCGAAATGCTTGGAAGTCCCTTCCTATAATGCTCCAAATGTTCTCAATTTGGGAGAGATCCGGTGACGTTGCTGACCTAGGTAGGGTTTGATAAGCAGCAGAAACTCGCGCCCTGTAGGGAAGGGCATTATCTTGCTGAAATGTAAGCCCAGGATTGCTTTCCATGGACGGCATAGAAACGGGGCGTAGAATATCTTCGACGTACTGCTGTGCCATCACGGTGTCGAGAATGACAAAAGGGTTCCGCTTTGAAAAGAAATAGTACGCCAGACTTACCACTCCTGGTTGCCAGGCCCTATGGTGGGCTACAGTCTGCTTGGTATCCCACCGCTTTTTGGGGTGTCTCCTGATACAACGAAGAGAAATCTGAAGACGCCCCAGACAGAGGGGTGGGATATACCAACCTGACTGTCGCCCGCCATACGATCCTACAAGCACGTGTGATAGTCTGGGGTGCCGTAGAGTTTCATAGTAGGAACCCTTGCAGCAGAGCGGTACGTCGACGATATTCTGCGCCGTGATTCTTTGCCCTTCATGGCAAGCCATTCTGACCTTACATTTCATTTGGATAATGCCCACATGCTCACAGCGAGAGTTTATACTGCTTGTCTCCTGCCTGCCAAACGGTACCTTGGCCAGCAAAGTCACTGAATCTTTCCCCAGTTGAGAAGATTTGTAACATTATGGGCGAGATCCTCCAAAGAGCTCGAGATTTTGCCGATCTAAAGCGCCAACTGGACAGAAGTTGGTACGATATCCCTCAGGAGGACATACAGCAACTCTAGCATCAATAATGTTAAGCCGAGTAACTGCTTGCATAAGGGCCAGAGGTGGATCAAGGTGTTATTAACTTACTCAAGTTGTGAAGGTCTTCTTCCACTCTAATATCTTATCCAGATTTTCTGAAACTGTAATCAGTTACTAGCGTACCGAAGGAAGACCTGCAGAAGATTTACGAACAGTTCACGGACTTATGGTTCACCCTAAAGGTAAATAATGATAAATTGCGCATAGAAAGAGCGAAGAAATTCTCCGCTGAATAACCACACGATTGGTGGCACAAACATTATGGTAAAATATTTAAGAGTAAGCATCCGGCTCGAGGTACACTGAAATGACCACATAAACGGAACAGCAGGGGAGACAAATAGGAAGGCTGGGATTCACAGGAGGAATTTTAAGGTAATTTAGTTCATCCACGAAAGAAGTGGCTTGCGGGAAACTCGTTTGACTGATTCTAAAGTATAGCTTATCGGTCTGGGACCTTCACCAGGTTGGATTAACAGAATAGAATAATCGAACCAACAACGATGCATTTAGTCACGGGTTTGTTAGCGCGAGAGCGTTACAGAGGTGTTCAACAAATTCCCTCGGCAGGCGCTACGAGAGAAGCGCCTTCCCCACTCAGCAACCATAGTAGACAGTAAATGCACAGCTTTGTGTGGGAACAATGGACTGCTTCCAGAGACGAGTGAGCCAAAACATGGGTGTGCTATCCAGTCAGACGTGGAAAAAAGTACTCCCACAATGGAAATCGAAACAGTATATTGTCTGCTGCGCAGCTGGAGACGAGGTACTGGCAGAAGTAAAGCTGTGAGGACGGGGCGTGCGTCGTGCTTGGGTAGCTCAGTTGGTAGAGCACTTGCCCGCAAAAGGCGAAGGTCCCTAGATCGAATCTCGGTCCGACACACAGTTGTAATCTGCCAGGCAGTTTCTTACCCTAAATAGTACAAACCAATATCCCCACCCCCCGTTAACCATGGACCTTGCCGTTAGTGGGGAAGCTTGCTCAATGATACAGATAGACGTACCATAGGTGTAACCACAACGGAGGGGTATCTGTTGAGAGGCCAGACGTGTGGTTCCTGAAGGGGGGCAGTAGCCTTTTCAGTAGTTGCAGGGACAACAGTCTGGATGATTGACTGATCCGGCCTTGTAACAATAACCAAAACGGCCTTGCTGTCCTGCTACTGCGAACGGCTAAAAGCAAGTGGAAACTACAACCGTAATTTTTTCCGAAGGCATTCAGCTTTACTGTACGATTAAATGATGATTGCGTCCTCTAGGGTAAAATATTCCGGAGGTAAAATAGTCCCCCATTCGGATCTCTGGGCGGGGACTGCTCAAGAGGACGTCGTTATCAGGAGAAAGAAAACTGGCGTTCAACGGATCGGAGCGTGGAATGTCAGATCCCTAAATCGGGCAGGTAGGTTAGAAAATTTAAAAAGGAAAATGGACAGGTTAAAGTTAGATATAGTGGGAATTAGCGAAGTTCGGTGGCAGGAGGAACAAGACTTTTGGTCAGGGAAATACAGGGTTATAAATACAAAATGAAATACGGAGAATGCAGGAGTAGGTTTAATAATGAATAGGAAAATAGGAATGCGGGTAAGCTACTACAAACAGCATAGTGAACGCATTATTGTGGCCAAGATAGATACGAAGCCCACACCTACTACAGTAGTACAAGTTTATATGCCAACTAGCTCTGCAGATGATGAAGAAATTGAAGAAATGTACGATGAAATAAAAGAAATTATTCAGATAGTGAAGGGCGACGAATATTTAGTATCCATGGGTGACTGGAATTCGATAGTAGAAGGGAGAGAAGGAAACATACTAGGTCAATATGGATTGGGGCTAAGAAATGAAAGAGGAAGCCGCCTGGTAGAATTTTGCACAGAGCATAAATTAATCACAGCTAACACTTGGTTCAAGAATCATGAAAGAAGGCTGTATACATGGAAGAACCCTGGTGATACTAAAAGGTTTCAGATAGATTATACAACGGTAAGAGATTCAGGAACCAGGTTTTAAATTGTAAGACATTTCCAGGGGCAGATGAGGACTCTGACAACTATCTATTGGATATGAACTGTAGATTAAAACTGAAGAAACTGCAAAAAGGTGGGAATTTAAGGAGATGGGACCTGGATAAACTGAAAGAACAAGAGGTTGTACAGAGTTTCAGGGAGAGCATAAGGGAACAATTGACAGGAATGGGGGAAAGAAATACAGTAGAAGAAGAATGGGTAGCTTTGAGGGACGAAGTAGTGAAGGCAGCAGAGATCAAGTAGGTACAAAAACGAGGGGTAGTAGAAATCCATGGGTAACAGAAGAGATATGGAATTTAATTGATTAAAGGAGAAAATACAAAAATTCAGTTAATGAAGCAGGCAAAATGTACAAACGTCCCAAAAATGAGACCAGCAGTGAGTGCAAAATATCTAAGCAGGGATCAGGCTTATCTCACTAGGTGTAAGATAGATACTGCCTTCAGGAAAATTAAAGAGACTTTTGGAGAAAAGAGAGCCACTTGTATGAATATCAAGAGCTGAGATGGAAACCCAGTTCTAAGCAAAGAAGGGAAAGTAGAAAGGTGGAAGGAGCATATAGAGGGTTTATACAAGAGCGATATAATTGAGGGCAATATTATGGAAATGGAAGAGGATGTAGATGAAATGGGAGATATGATACTGCGTGAAGAGTTTGACAAAGCACTGAAAGACCTGAGTCAAAACAAGGCCCTGGGGGTAGACAACATTCAATTGGAACTGACGACCTTGGCAGTGCCAGTCCTGACAAATCTCTACCATCTGATGAGAAATTCCCTCAGACTTAGAGAAAAATATAATAATTCCAATTCCAATGAAATCAGGTGTTGACAGATGTGAAAATTACCTATCAGTTTAATAAGTCACAGGTGCAAAATACTAACGCGAATTCTTTACAGACGAATGGAAAAACTGGCATATGACGACCTCGGGGAAGATAAGTTTGGATTCCGTAGAAATGTTGGAACACGTTAGGCAATACTGACCCTAAGAGTTATCTTAGAAGAAAGATTAAGGAAAGGAAAACCTACGTTTCTAGCATTTGTAGACTTAGAGAAAGCTTTTGACAGTGTTGACTGGAATACTCTCTTTTAAATTCTGAAGGTGGCAGGGGTAAAATACAGGGAGCGAGAGGCTATTTACAATTTGTACAGAAACCAGATGGCAGTTATAAGAGTTGAGGGACATGAAACGGAGGCAGTGGTTGGGAAAGGAGTGAGACAGGGTTGTAGCCTCTCCCCGATGTTATGCAATCTGTATATTGAGCAAGCAGTAAAGGAAACAAAAGAGAAGTTCGGAGTAGGTACTAAAATCCATGGAGAAGAAATAAAACTGAGGTTCGCCGATAACATTGTAATTCTGTCAGAGACAGCAAAGGACTTGGAATAGCAGTTGAACGGAATGGACAGTGTCTTGAACGGAGGGTACAAGATGAACAACAAAAGCAAAACGAGGATAATGGAATGTAGTCGAATTAAGTCGGGTGATACTGAGGGAATTGGATTAGGAAATGAGAGACAAAGTAGTAAAGGAGTTTTGCTATTTGGGGAGCAAAATAGCTTATGACGGTCGAAGTAGAGAGGACATAAAATGTATACTGGCAATGGCAAAAAAAGTGTTTCTGAAGAAGAGAAATTTGTGAACATCGAGTATAGATTTGAGTGTCAGGAAGTCCTTTCTGAAAGTATTTGTATGGAGTGTAGGCATGCATTGAAGTGAAATATGGGCGATAAATAGTTTGGACAAGAAGAGAATGTAAGCTTTCGAAATGTGATGCTACAGAAGAATGCTGAAGACTGGATGAGTTGATCACATAACTAATGAGGAGGTATTGAATAGAATTGCGGAGAAGAGTGTGGCACAACTTGACCAGAAGAAGGGATCGATTGGTAGAACATGTTCTAAGGCATCAAGGGATCACCACTTTAGTACTGGAGGGCAGCGTGGAGGGTAAAAATCGTAGAGGGAGACCAAGAGATGAATACACTAAGCAGATTCAGAAGGATGTAAGCTGCTGTAGGTACTGGGAGATGATGAAGCTTGCACAGGATAGAGTAGCATGGAGAGCTGCATCAAACCAGTCTCAGGACTGAAGACCACAACAACAACAAACCAACATTTAAGTATTATCGTCCTTATTTGCTAGAAGAGCTGAAAATGTTTCATCCTTTTAAGCAGCCTGGGAGATTCATTAATGTAGACTGCGTATCCACAACAATATATGCATACTGTGACTCGAAGTGGTTAAGGAATCTGCTCATGAGAAGCGGTAAACCCGAGTTAATAGTCCCGGCACAGCAGAAATTTTCAGCTTTCCCCACTTATAGTCGTTGTCTGTCTCTTTCCTTCGATTCGTTTTCATACAAGGCTCCAAGATTAGACAACTGGTGTCTATTCTTTCTCATATGTGCTAATGAACAGACATTCTATATCAGAGGGGAGAGGGGGAGAGAGAGAGAGAGAGAGAGAGAGAGAGAGAGAGAGAGAGAGAGAGAGAGAGATCTATACATTTAAATAAAGCTAGTAATACTATCATAGCAAATTTTGTACACACAAGTTTGTTTTGTTGACATGTAGTGTGTACATTGTACATTGCCCTTAATTTGTGTGATGTTACAGTGGACAAATGCTGCTCCACTGGCCAGCCATGCTTCTGTCTACAAACATATTTTCTCGTAATATTCTTAGTGTGTAGTGTAATATCGGCTTTTCAATAAACCATTCTGAGATGCTCATCTTGACACTGTAAGGTATTGTAATGCATCTAAATAAAGTTATTTTGTGTCTGAAGGAAGTAATTTTACAGATTTATTTTAATTGCCATGGCAACGTGTGGTGGTGGTGGTGGTGGTGGTGGTGGTGGTGGTTAGTGTTTAACGTCCCGTCGACAACGAGGTCATTAGAGACGGAGCGCAAGCTCGTGTTAGGGAAGGATTGGGAAGGAAATCGGCCGTGCCCTTTCAAGGGAACCATCCCGGCATTTGCCTGAAACGATTTAGGGAAATCACGGAAAACCTAAATCAGGATGGCCGGAGACGGGATTGAACCGTCGTCCTCCCGAATGCGAGTCCAGTGTGCTAACCACTGCGCCACCTCGCTCGGTATGACAACACGTATTTCTGTCTTTATGGATAAATTAAGTTCATAGCATGGGCCGGTGAAAAGGCGGAACCAAAACATCTGAACTAGAAGCAATTTATCAACGGAGGCAAAAGAAAGTAATTACACAGAAAAGATGAACAGGACACCCTCAGTCAGGCCGGTGGAGGGAGTAAGCTGTGACTTACAAGCCCTTGGGTTTGTAACAGCTATTTTCTTTAGACGATATTTCAAAAACTTCACTAAATGGCCTCGTCAGGCGTAGAGCGCATTCTTCGCTGCTCCCCGTTCTGATCCCCAAGCAAACTGCTTCCGCTACACGGTGACAATTTCTAGAGCGGATCGCAGCGTCCCGTTCACAGTTTGATTAGAGTTTTGCTAGTGAGCATCGAAGTCGGCCTCCGTACCTCGAGAAGAAAACTGCTCCTGCAAACTGTCGAAATGTCGTGTAAAGAAAACTTCGTATCGGTTGCACAAGCAAGAACTTAACCACGAATTTGGCCGAGAAAGTCTGAAGCTTTACAAAGTAGGTCATTGTTAAATGGGGGACGACGAGGGAACGGATTAGAAACACATGCCGTCTAATTATTGCTGCAAAGTGTGAAGCTCCCAGTATTGAATTCTGCTGTCATCCAAACAAGAGATAAGAAAAAGATAAGAAAAGCTATGCAGAAATCAACAAGTGTGGCTTAAGAGGACACCGAGACTGAACAATGTGTTAAACATGCGGCAAAAGCGTAAAAATCATAAAAATGTGCAATAATGTCAGAACGCACTCAACATTATTTCAGCAGAGCCCTCAGAAATACAGAAAATCACGTTACGGTATGAAACGGAGCAAAATACTCTGGAAAAACTACAGCCAGTGCTGCTGGTGTGTTTACCTCGGCTGTTAACCCGTGTGGTGATCTGGCGCTGAGCACGTGACACTAGCCGTGCCTTCCCACAGACTGGCGCACAGCTACGTTGCACGCGTAGTTCAATGAAGCGCCACCAGAGCGTGTGTCTGTGCGCGGCTCTAGCCTCTACTTCGAAAAGTAGACTACCTGTATTCGCAGAACACTACATTACTCTGATACTTATTTATATCGTTATTATTGTCTAACATATTAATTTTGGGCGTTTTGTACTTTTCTGCCCGCCATGTTCGTATGTGGTGCTTCTGTCACTCTTAAAGTCTTTCAGGTAATCAATTAGCGGATGCGGATATGAAACTAGCGATAACCGAAATGTCAACATTGAGAACCAAGCAGTAGGTGGAGGAATTCTGTTACTACACACGCACCAACCGATCGACCGATAAATTCGACGTATGTAGGCATTTTGAGCGACCGACCGTCGTACTTTCCATGTCGTGGGTGGGCGTTGAGGGGGGGGGGGGGGAGGGAGGTGACGGGTATTAGCGCTGTCGTGCCAACGGTCCGACACTACTCTGAACATGCACAAGTAATTTTCAAGGACCGTGGGAATCTTAGCTTCAGAATTCCAAGGGAATACGTTCCGATGCGAATGGATAAAGATATGAGACGAAATCTGAGAACTAATGGAGTATTCTGGAGTTTCTAGTGCACTACCCGGGATTGTAACTGGTAGGACGGATATCACTGGTACACAAAGTATCCTCGGCCACACGGTGGTTTGGGTGTAAAGACGTAGATAGTGCCCTTTTTTTGTTATGTTTCATTGAGTCCACAACAGCTCCCGAGACACAACAGTAAATTTTATGTAAACTTTAACCTCTTTTTTTATCTGATACTTGCGGTAATATTAGCGATTCTCCAGAGTTTAAATTGGCTAACAAAGTACAAAAATGGTTCAAATGGCTTTGAGAACTATGGGACTTAATTTCTGAGATTGAATGGTTCAAATGGCTCTGAGCACTATGGGTCTTAACATCAGTCCCTTAGAACGTAGAACTACTTAAGTCTTAACTAACCTAAGGACATCACACACATCCATGCTCGAAGCAGGATTCGAACCTTCATACCGAAGCAGTCGCGCTGTTCCGGACTGAAGCGCCTAGAACCTTTCGGTCACCGCGGCTGGCCAACTTCTGGGGTCATCAGTCCCCTAGAACTTAGAACTACTTAAACCTAACTAACCTAAGGACAACACACACATCCATGCCCGAGGCAGGATTCGAACCTGCGACCGTTGCATTCGCGCTGTTCCGGACTGAAGCGCCTAGAACCGCTCGGCCGCTCCGGCCGGCCACAAAGTAGAAATATGACAAAAATAAATTGATAGTTTAATCAGGTGTTTCAAGTTTCAAATATTTCCAGGAAATAAATTTCAGAGCATGAAAAAAAAGCGGGTAGGTCTCTTGATGTTTTCTGTTGTATTTCTTAAGTCTTTCCGCAGAACTATACAAATGGCGCAGCTTTTAATTATCAACCGGAGTAGTTTTGATCCTGTTCGCAGATATATAAAATTCGTTTCGGTTGCTTAGTATAGCTTCAGTTTATTTATGGTTGCTAGAAGCAAACAATGATCTTCTATTCTTGTGACACTGTCCGGCATCTTCGATTGGTTGGTTGATTTGGGGGGAGGAGACCAAACTACGAGATCATCGGTCTCCTCGGATTAGGGAAGGATGGGGAAGGAAGTCGGCCGTGCTCTTTCAAAGGAACTATCCCGGCATTTGTCTGAAGAGATTTAGGGAAATCACGGAAAACCTAAATCATGATGGCTGGACACGGGATTGAACCGTCGTCCTCCCGAATGCGAGTCCAGTGCCCGCATCTTCGCGCGGTCGGCATAGTTATTAACGGATTTGGCACGGTTAATTGAATGGGTGGCTGGATACCCTTGTTATCACCAACCCTGCTGCGAATTCGTCACGTGTGACTATGGACAGCCAACAGTACGATAATAAATGTAAATGTGTGACTAGGGCCTCGCGTCGGGTAGACCGTTCTCCGGGTTCAAGTCCTTCGAATTGACGCCAATACGGCAACTTGCGCGTCGATGGGGATGAAATGCTGATGATTAGGACAACACAACACCCAGTCCCTGAGCGGAAAAAATCTCCGATCTAACCGGAAACCGGGGCCTTAGTATTGACATTGTCTCGATGACCACTCAGCTACCGGGGGCCGACAATCGTACGATACATACTTACAGTACGGAGTCGGAGGAAATTTTATTTCGAGGCTTCAAAGTTGCAATGTTTGTTTGCAAAACCGCGTGGGTGCAGTAACGATTCATTATCAACTGTCAATGTTGTCGTATGTTTGGTTGTTTGTTGTTGTGGTCTTCAGTCCTGAGACTGGTTTGATGCAGCTCTCCATGCTGCTCTATCCTGTACTAGCTTCTTCACCTCCCAGTACCTACTACAACCTACATCCTTCTGAATCTGCTTAGTGTATTCACCTCTTGGTCTCCCTCTACGATTTTTACCCTCCACGCTGCCCTCCAGTACTAAATTGGTGATCCCTTGATGCCTCAGAACATGTCCTACCAATCGATCCCTTCTTCTAGTCAAGTTGTGCCACAAATTTCTCTTTTTTCCAATTCTATTCAATACCTCCTCATTAGTTATGTGATCTACTCATCCAATCTTCAGCATTCTTCTGTAGCACCACATTTCGAAAGCTTATATCCTCTTCTTGTCCAAACTATTTATCGTCCACGTTTCACTTCCATAGATAGCTACACTCCATACAAATACTTTCACAAACGGCTTCCTGACATTTAAATCTATACTCGATGTTAACAAATTTCTCTTCTTTAGAAACGCTTTCCTTGTCATTGCCAGTTTGGTACACATCAAAATTAATTCCATAAAAACAAATATTTTAAATGTAAACCAAGTCTGTTTTTGCCGAATTCTCATAAAGTAAAATGTAGTTGCGCGTATTTAAGATTGTGTCCAGTAGATGTTCTTGATACAAGAAAGCTACAAACGAAAAAACTGCAGAATTCATTCGGGAATCGTACGCAGGTTCTCCGGTCACTAGCCATATGCCTTGGTCGTTATGTCAGCGGCACTTCCATTCAGCATCGTCTTTGTCATTGATACGTAAGGGGACAGTCGTAACACTCTCTTTCCTCGATTTTTAGAAAAATATGCCTTTGCGGACCCCATATACACTCCTGGAAATTGAAATAAGAACACCGTGAATTCATTGTCCCAGGAAGGGGAAACTTTATTGACACATTCATGGGGTCAGATACATCACATGATCACACTGACAGAACCACAGGCACATAGACACAGGCAACAGAGCATGCACAATGTCCGCACTAGTACAGTGTATATCCACCTATCGCAGCAATGCAGGCTGCTATTCTCCCATGGAGACGATCGTAGAGACGCTGGATGTAGTCCTGTGGAACGGCTTGCCATGCCATTTCCACCTGGCGCCTCAGTTGGACCAGCGTTCGTGCTGGACGTGCAGACCGCGTGAGGCTACGCTTCATCCAGTCCCAAACATGCTCAATGGGGGACAGATCCGGAGATCTTGCTGGCCAGGGTAGTTGACTTACACCTTCTAGAGCACGTTGGGTGGCACGGGATACATGCGGACGTGCATTGTCCTGTTGGAACAGCAAGTTCCCTTGCCGGTCTAGGAATGGTAGAACGATGGGTTCGATGACGGTTTGGATGTACCGTGCACTATTCAGTGTCCCCTCGACGATCACCAGAGGTGTACGGCCAGTGTAGGAGATCGCTCCCCACACCATGATGCCGGGTGTTGGCCCTGTGTGCCTCGGTCGTATGCAGTCCTGATTGTGGCGCTCATCTGCACGGCGCCAAACACGCATACGACCATCATTGGCACCAAGGCAGAAGCGACTCTCATTGCTGAAGACGACACGTCTCCATTCGTCCCTCCATTCACGCCTGTCGCGACACCATTGGAGGCGGGCTGCACGATGTTGGGTCGTGAGCGGAAGACGGCCTAACGGTGTGCGGGACCGTAGCCCAGCTTCATGGAGACGGTTGCGAATGGTCCTCGCCGATACCCCAGGAGCAATATTGTCCGTAATTTGCTGGGAAGTGGCGGTGCGGTCCCCTACGGCACTGCGAAGGATCCTACGGTCTTGGCGTGCATCCGTGCGTCGCTGCGGTCCGGTCCCAGGTCGACGGGCACGTGCACCTTCCGCCGACCACTGGCGACAACATCGATGTACTGTGGAGACCTCACGCCCCACGTGTTGAGCAATTCGGCGGTACGTCCACCCGGCCTCCCGCATGCCCACTATACGCCCTCGCTCAAAGTCCGTCAACTGCACATACGGTTCACGTCCACGCTGTCCCGGCATTCTGCCAGTGTTAAAGACTGCGATGGAGCTCCGTATGCCACGGCAAACTGGCTGACACTGACGGCGTCGGTGCACAAATGCTGCGCAGCTAGCGCCATTCGACGGCCAACACCGCGGTTCCTGGTGTGTCCGCTGTGCCGTGCGTGTGATCATTGCTTGTACAGCCCTCTCGCAGTGTCCGGAGCAAGTATGGTGGGTCTGACACACCGGTGTCAATGTGTTCTTTTTTCCATTTCCAGGAGTGTATGATGATGAAAAGTGTTCAGTTATTTATTCGTGGTAGGGAAGGCTACGGTCAATTTCGCATTATTGAGAGAATTTTAGGAAAGAGTGGTTCGCCTTAAAGCAGGCTGCATATAGGACGGTAGTGAGATCTCTTCTTGAGTACTGTTCGTGTGTTTGGGATCCACACCAGGCATTGAAGGAAGGCATCCATGCGATTCAGAGGCGGGCTGCTAGATTTGTTACCGGAAGTTTGGAGCAACACATAAATGTTAAGGAGAAACTTCGGGAACTCAAATGGGAATCCCTGGGGGGAAGGCGACGTACTCTTCGAGAAACGCTACTGAGAAAATTTAGAGAACCGGCATTTGAAGCGGACTGCCGAACGATTCTACTGCCACCAACGGCAACTGCTCGTAACGACCACGAAAATAAGATACTGGACCTTAGGGCTTATGTGGAGGTACACAGACGTTTCTGTCTCTCTCTGGTTGCGAGTGGAACACGAAAGGGAATGACAAGTAGTGGTACAGAACACCCTCCGCCTGGCACCGGACGGTGGCTTGAGGAGTATCTGTTTGTATCTGTTTGTATGTAGATAGATGCACATGTAGATCCTGTCAGTTCTAAGCCAGTTACGCGTACTGAACTTTCGGCTCGTTTTCTCGAAATCTTAGAATCTTTCATTTTCGATTGCCACATATGAGCCGAATCGGTTGGCCATTTTTGACGCCTTCCTCTTGTTAACTCCCCATCGCCACTATGAATAAGAGTACGTTTCTTGTCGACCGCGATATTATGTCCGATTTTCCCGCGATTAAGAATGCAGTAACAATAAAACGATTCTCTGTTAACATTGCGGACAGCTACCGAAATTTATTTTCTTATTTATTTATTTAAATGTCAAGTTCCGTAGGACCAAATTGAGGAGCAAATGTCCAAGGTCATGGAACGTGTCAGTACATGAACTTACAACATAAAAAGTAATAACAGATAAAAATATATGTTCATGAACCTGTAAGAAAATCAGTCCATAAGTTTAAGCAAACGCTATCAGAAATACAATGAGAATCATCTTCATTTTTCAAGGAACTCCTCGACAGAATAGAAGGAGTGACCCGTTAGGAAACTCTTCTGTTTCAATTTGAAAGCACGTGGATTACTGCTAAGATTTTTGAATTCGAGTGACAGCTTATTGAAAATGGATGCAGCAGTATACTGCACACCTTTTTGAGCAAGAGTTAAGGAAGTCCGATCCAAATGGAGGTTTGGTTTCTGCCGAGTATTAACCGAGTGAAAGCTGCTTATTGTTGGAAATAAACTAATATTGGTAACAAGAAACGACATTAAGGAATATACATATTAAGAAGCCAATGTCAAAATACCCAGACTCATGAAAAGAGGTCGACAAGAGGTTCGTGAACCCAACCACTTATTGCCCAAACCGCCCGTTTCTGAGCCAAAAACATCCTTCTAGAATGGGAAGAGTTACCTCAAAACATAACACCATACGACACAAGTGAATGAAAATAAGCAAAGTAGACTAATTTACGTTTCGAAATATCACTCACTTTCGATACCGTACGAATAGTGAAAATGGGAGTATTAAGTCTTTGAACAAGATCCTGAACGTGGGCTTTCCACGACAGCTTACTATGTATCTGAACACCTAGGAATTTGAATTGTTCTGTTTCACTAATCATATCCCCGTTCTGTGAGATTACAACGTCAGGTTTTGTTGAATTGTGTGTTAGGAACTGTAAAAACTGAGTCTTACTGTGATTTAACGTTAGTTTATTTTCTACAAGCCATGAACTGAGGACATGTACTGCTCTACTTGAAACCGAGTCAATGTTGCACACAACATCCTTTACTACCAAGCTAGTGTCAACAGCAAACAGAAACATCTTAGAGTTACCCATAATACTAGAGGGCATATCGTTTATATAAATAAGGAACAGGAGCGGCCCCAACACTGATCCCTGGGGCACCCCCCCCCCCCCACTCAGATCCCACATCACAGCCGTTATCAACATTGTGAATAATGAAGTAAGAGGTGAACCAGTTGTGTGCTACTCCCCTTATTCCGTAATGGTCCAACTTCTGGAGCAATATGGTGTGATCAACACAGTCAAATGCCTTTGTTAAATCAAAAAATACTCCAAGCGTTCGAAACTTTTTGTTTAGCCCATCCAGTACCTCACAAAGAAAAGAGAATATAGCGTTTTCAGGTGTCAAACGACTTCTAAAGCCGAACTGTATATTTGATAGTAAATCGTGTGATATAAAATGATCAATTAACCTTACATACACAGCCTTTTCGATAACTTTTGCAAACACTGATGGCATAGAAATAGGTCTAAAATTATCTACATTATCCCTTCTCCCTTTTTATAAAGCGTCTTTACTACTGAGTACTTTAATCGCTCAGGAAACTGATCATCCCAAAGGAAAAATTACAAACATGGTTAAATACAGGGCTAACATGTGCAGCACAGTACTGTCACATTCCGCTAGAGCCTCCATCATAACCATGAGAGTCCTTAGTCGTAAGTATTTAATTATTGACTCAGTTTCCCTCTTGTCTGTATCACAGAGGAGTATTTCACACATAAGTCTTGGATAAGCATTTGCCAAGAAAGTTATATGATTACCTGAAGAAACTAAATTTTTATTTAATTCACCAGCAATGCTCAGAAGATGATTGTTAAATACTGTACATATACCTGATTTACCAGTAACAGAAATATTATTACTGCAAACTGACTTTAAATCATCAACCTAGTGCTGCTGAGCAGACACTTCCTTCACAACTAACCATATGGCTTTAATTTTATCCTGTGAATTAGCTGTTCTATCTTCATACCACATACTTTTTGCCTTGCTAATAACATTTTAAGCACCTTACAATTCTGTTTGTAATGGGCTCCTGTAGCTTGATTGTGACTACTTCTAACATTTTGATATAATTCCCGCTTTGTTCTACATGATATCCTTATCCCACTAGTCAGCCAACCGGGCTGTCCATTACTGCTAGTACCCCGTTTAGAATGTTCTAATGGAAAGCAACTCTCAAAGAGCTTGAGAAATGTGTTATGGAAAGCATTGTATTTATCATCTATATTATCGGCACTATTAACATTTTGCCGCTCTTGTTCCTCGAGAAGTTTTGAAAAACTCTCTATTGCTGTTGGATTAACTTTCCTATGTAGTTTGTAATTAAATACGAGAATGGTTTGAGTACAAAAATCTTTTAGAGTTAAAATTTGTGCATCCCGGTCTGAAAGGCCATTCACCCTTTTACTAACAGAATGCCCATCTAGTAATGAAGAATGAATAAAAATATTGTCTATGACTGTGCTACTGTTCCCCTGCACCCTAGTTGGAAAAACACAATTTGCATCACATAATATGAATTTAGGAGATCTACCAACATCCTTTTTCTTGCACAATCATGTACAAAATTAATATTGAAGTCACCACATAGAACTACTTTCTGGTACTTCTTACAAAGTGAATCAAGAATCCTCTCTAACTTAAGCAAAAATGCTCTGAAATCGGAGTTAGGGGACCTATAAACAACAGCAATTACATGTTTAGTTTGACTAAATTTAACTAATGCTGCACAACTTTCTAATATCTGTTCAGTGCAGTGTCGTGATACGTCTATGGACTCAAATGAAATATTGTTTTTTACGTACAGAGCCACTCCTCCACCCCGCAAGGAACTCCTTGAGAAACAGCCAGCTAATCTGTAGCCTGGTAAAGGAAGCCTCTGAATTATCAAATTATTTAAGTGCTGCTCTGATATACCAATAATTTCAGAGTTAACATCTATTAGCAGTTTACTAACTCTATCTCTAATACCTCTTATATTTTGATGAAATATGCTAACTCCTTCTCTCCTTGGAAACATTACATCCTCTGGAGGTGAGCCCTTAGTTAGACGCACTTCCTTTAAGCAGGTATACCTATCAGCTGACTTCAGTCTAAAAAGAGGTGCAGCTCTAACACCAACTACTATAGGAATTTTTCCATGAGTGATACCACTACCACCACCACCCACTACACTGTCAGCTATAAGCTTAGCCAGTCTCCCCTTCCCATACCTATTGTGGTGCAGGCCATGCCTAGTGAAACCCCATCTACTGATAGACCCAACTGTCACCACTGAGATGTGATCCATGCCCTCCGCCATCAGTGCCCTCCCCAGCCCCACATTAACGCGCCTAACAGCCTCATTAAGGTGTGGCCGATCATGACGCTGAAACAGTTGCACAAAATGCACGTTAGTACCACCAGTTTGAGTAACTATCTTAACCAAGTCACCACTGACATCATATTTCCCGTACCTATCGAGACTGTTCCCTGCTCCACCCACTATCACTACCTCATCCCCCTTCGTAAAATTCTTACATAACTCCCCTATTCTTTCAGTCACCTGAGCCAACCTTGCACTAGGCTTCACAATGCTGGTGACCTGGTACTCACTCCGCAACACTTCCTGCAGCTGCTGGCCCACATCTCTACCGTGGGAACTACCTAGCAGCAGAACCTTCTTTCTGCTAGACTTTGCAACTAACCTAGGCCTCCTAATTGCTGAGGACTGCTGCAAGTTACCTACATCTACGGCTACACGAGGCTCCTCTCCACTCAACTCTGACAGTTGCAAAGTAAAACTGTCTGAGTACCTCCTCTCCCTAGCTACCTTCTTGCCAACTGCCAGTTCCCATTCCCCACCACCCTTCATCCTCCTCAACCTATCTAGTTCCTCCTTTGCGCATTGTAACTGCACCTGCTCCTCTATTAACTTGTTTCTGCTACAGATTCTACAAATCACAGGAGAGAATCTCCCTAAAATGACCACTGGCTTCCCCACTGCATTCCCCCCCCAATGAAAATACTTTGAACAAATCCCACATCGTAATCCACTACTCACAAACCTACGACAGGGCCCAGACTTTTCACTCATGGTAAATGTTACAGTTAATGAAAAAAAACTATATGCCTACGTTAAGTTCAGTTACACCAGTAGAACTATTTAAGAACTAACAATAATGGTCTCGAAATTCTCTGCCTACTAAGAAAGCAGCTACTTGTATTAATACTACTACAACACAGCCGATACCAATACCAGCAAAACTTCACAAAATTATTAGCTAAACCAAAAAATTAAAACTACCACTGTAACACTAAGCGAAGTAAAACACTATATGAAAATTTTACTGAAATATTTCACTAGAAAGAATAATAAATGTCAGTTGAAAACTAAAGCACGAAAAATAGTAACGACTTCAACACACTGAAAACTCTCTAAAACACAGCGAGCGAACGATTACAAAAGTTTATTATGTCGTTATTTCGCCACAAACGGCACGCAACACAGCTAAAAACTATTAAATTTAATAACTATATTACAGAGCACAAATAAGTTAGTCAGTACTTAGCTTATAACCGCAACAGCTGCAGTGCACGCCTCAAAATGTAAATGAAAATATGCTCTTTAGTGGCTATAAGAAACTCCGTTTCCTTGAACGGAGTATGTGGTACCTAAAACCAAACTGCTCATCGAATATACTGTGTTGGGCTGCGTTCTCATGTGCTTAAAACGAGGACTACCGTTTAAAGTTTGCAACACGCACAGTTTAGCTTTACGCTATCATGTCAAGAACAACGCGTCTCTAAAGTTGAAGCGATCGATTTAGATTTCCTCGGACGATGATGTAAATATTCGTAACGGTTCCTTTGAAGTGGTCGTGTTCGATTTCTTCTCAAATCTTGTCGTTTCCGTGCCTGTGGTGTATCTCTGGTCACCTCGTGGTTGCGAGACAGTGATCCCTGATCGGCTTCGTCTTTGTTTTGCCGTAGTACTGAGTGGTGGCAGCGAATCAGCTGCGGTATACGAGGGCCGTGGCTCGGAGCGGAATAATCGCGTTGAGTCTGTGTGTGCGCCCGTTAGCTTGTTCTAGTGTTGTACTGTCAGTGTACGGTTAGCTGGAATACAGTATTCCGCTAGTTATTTCGGTTACACGTTCCGGGATCGCCAGGTGTTTACCACGTTTCGTGCGCGGGCTATTACTTGGCTTCCGTCGATTATTGTGTATGGGCTTCGCGTTTCGACTACTTTGCAGTGATGGCTCACAGGCAGTGTCCGTGTTGTGTGTGCTTATTGGAACGGCAGCAACGGCCATGTAAAGTGAACGCCGTTCCTATCAACTTGGTTATACGCCTGCCGTGTGTGTGGAGCACTTAAAATATATCCTCAGAGGAGCTCGACAGATCGCTGATTCTGCGGTTGCTGTGGACGGTTGACTGATGGCTGTTTGACAAACCATCCGGCACGCGCTACCGAAGTCGTCCATCACATAAGGTGAGAGCGTTACCAGCTCTTCATAGTGTCTTTGATTTGTGTGTTTCCCCAGTATATGGTAGCGATGAGTCTGTTTACTAAACGATGCAGAAAATTCCCTGTAGTTGTTTACCCGGTCTCTCTTTAACTGTCACATATCTGCACGACGCATTTCGTCCGTGATCCTGCGAATGCGGAATTTTTTCGCTCTGAGGCATTGTGCGATTCAGAATGTTACATCTTGCAGTCTGGGAATCGTAATTCCTTATAGTTTGAAATAGGTTATATTATGAACAATTCTGCTGTTGCAAATGGAACACTGTGTGTGTTGTCTATGCAGGCTGTCTAGGTGTCGGTGAAACCAAAGAACTTCATGCGAAAAGTGCTAAGCGTGTCGAGAGGATCCACTGAAATCTGTCTGACGTAACTTATTTACTCGAACGTCTCAATGAAAATGACTCCTTTCACTGCCGATAGATGACACGATGTTTGCACATATTTCTCAAACAACTTAAAATACGAAGGACCAAACAACTTAAAATACGAAGGTGACAGGTCCAACATAGA
Organism: Schistocerca gregaria; assembly: GCF_023897955.1. NCBI lineage: Eukaryota > Metazoa > Arthropoda > Insecta > Orthoptera > Acrididae > Schistocerca > Schistocerca gregaria. Next base: position 104,357,494 of record NC_064920.1, read on the forward strand.
GAGTTTGTGTGTGTGTACACCTAAGAGAAAATTTATTCCATCTTGGAAACATCGCTACGTGAAACACAACAATGTTTCGAAACAGTAGTCACAACATGTGATGCTATACTTAAAGAAATATACCGATAGATCACGTAGTTCACTACCCATCATAGTTCCTAATTCTGCGTTACGTAGACAGTGTCTGGGCGGTGTTTTTGTTTCTATGTATTAGTCCTAGGCGTTGTTAGTGTGTTTTGTTTACGCTACGTCGTTTAGTTCTAGTTGATGATCATATTGTGTCGCACACTAGACCTTTGAAGGTTTATTGAACATGGTTAGTGTATTCCAGATAGCTACAGTGCCGTTCTGCTATGACCTGTACCGTAATTTCTTTCTGTGGATGGTGCAGGAAGAGACTGAACTGTAACGTAGCCTTACGCCTACGTTAAACTGTAAGGCGATAGTTAGGTTGCAAATCCACGAAGTCAAGATCTGCATCGTGACAAATAGCTGTTTTTATTAAAAGACGATTGTGGTGAGAGAACGATGTGTGGCGTAGCCCGAGGACTTGGGTAGAATGCTGTCTGAGAGTTGGAGCCAACGAATAAGTCACACTTTTTTATACGCATTGCTCTTTCCATAGTTACATTTACCGCAATAAAAGTCCTAATTTAGCCATTTGATGTTATATTTTCAGGTTCTTAATATATTTGGAGACGTTAATAATACCCTGTGGAGGTTCCATTATCAAGTCGACCGTGATTTATCTCACCTACTCATACCACCAGTCTGCTCTGATCCATTACTTTACCAGAACGGCTGTCATAAACGATTCATCTGCATTCGTTCACAGTACATACGCGTCACAACAAAAATTATGGTTATCCTGGGCTGCATGATTCGGACAGTAGTCCAAACTATTGTCTACTACCTCAAACGTAAACGAGACAAAACGTTAGTAAATAACTACCGACCCATCACATTACTATCAGTATTTTCAAAAAAATATCTAGAAGATAATATAAAATGGATTTCATGCAAACTCGGTACAGGGGAACATGCTCAGTAGAAAACAGTTCCGATTTCAAAAAGCACCATAACAAGCTACATTTACCTTGACAAGTATTATACGGCACTACAATCAAAGTCATAAATTACTATATTTGGCAAATTGATAAAGGCTTTTGACTGTGATATCCTAACGGAAAACTTAAAAATATTACACAGTAAGTGTATTATATCTATGTATGATAGTCCACTTAGTTTTTAAAAAATAATAATTTTGTACCCGTCGTCTTGTAGATGCAATTACAGGATTGAAAGAACACCAGCTTCCTTACTGGAAAGGCTGATAACAAAATTTTATAAAACATCCACAGATGATTTAAGGCAAATGGATTATGAGGAAATCTCGAAAAGGTTCAGTATGTGCAGTTCAAAACTTGTCACAGGCATACAGATAAGTTTCTCGAACAGAGGAATACAAGAAGTAGAAAGCGTTGTCTGTTGGCACAACTCCCTAGTGGACAACCCACTTCCTTGGTTCAGCTGTGTTTCTAGTACGCACTATAGGCGATTTAAAAATGAAGAGAGTTTATACTGCATATTTACATTAACTAGTGAATTATGGAATCACTTTTGGGGGGAATTAGTTACATATAGTTTTCAGAATATAGGAGCGCGTTATAAGAATTATATTTGGTGTTAGTTCAGCATCATCCTGCAGAGACTTTTACCGAAAACAGCGTATTTTGACAACCACATCGCCATTAACATATTCCTTAATGTCCTTTGTCATTACCAACGTGTCAGTTCCATTCCAACCACAAAGTGATTGCCAGTGTCGATACAGTTTGTTTAGGTATCTGATTTTACACATGTTTATATTGTGACACTAACGAAAAAGGAATATAAGAATGGAGAAGCATTCTTTTTTAAACGGAGATGAGAAATATCTTTTCCATGCAGTACAGAAGATTTTGAACCTTTAATGACTTTCATGATTACTGAAAAGAAAAATCATTTTGCACAGGACAAACACACTCAATTTTAAGCTGACATTACAGTAACAACGAAAGTAAACATCTATAATAGAATGTTTCCGGCTAGACAGGTGACATACCAATAAATTCTATGCTAATCTTTCTCTACCGCAATGGTTCCTGCTTTAAGTTGACTTTGATAATATTCTGTATCCTTCCCGAGAAAGATACAGTAAAACTTCAGTTTTTTTCAAATTTCTCATGGAAAAAAATAGTATCATGCTAACTTAGTCAACTTCTGTATTTTCAGTTGAGGTAAATAATTGTTAGTTCACGTCCTCCATGAATAAAATTCTGTCGCATTTCGTATAAAAATTGTACAATTCTATTAAAACCGGAATTTTGCCCTATGACCACATTATACATTATTCCATACAATCATTATTTGAAGTTAAATTTATTTCTGTCACATTTATTGTCATATTGAAAGATTCCTAAGATACAGTGATAGGATCTGGTGGGCCTGATTAACATTTTAATTTTTAAAAAAAACTCTAAGACTGAATTTTTATTGGTTACATCCATTTACATACAACATATACAAATAATTTTATTAATACACTTACAAGTTGCAGTTTACATTTTATAACATTTGTTACATCCAATTTCAATTAAAACATACTCATTATTTACAATATTATGTATATAGGCAATACTTTGACAAATTATTCATTGTTCACATAAAATTGCATTTTTCTTAGTTTTCAACATGGGACAAACAAGAAGCACAAAGAACGCCACTATGTTGCTTACAAATCTTGGTCTTACAATTAATGCATGTCATAGCACTATTCATGTGTTTACTATATGGACAATAACTGCATCTTCTTCTTTTTCCTGAAACTGGTAGTTGGTTCGGCAATATGACATCTTTCTGAACACCACATCTTTGCATGGCATCAACGATTTTCTTTGGAAAATTAGGTATCTGAATACGAAGTTCCATTAGTGGTCTTACCATTTCCTCTGCTAAATTTCTTAGGAACCAACGCCTTTTATCACTTCTTCCACTATGGTATATCAGATGTTGGGCGGAAAATTAAAATTTCACTGTTCATTGCTGCGACGTCCATCATATTCATCCGTAATGCAAATGGCCATCTTCCTGTTTCTCTTGCAAGTGTAATAACAATTTTTATGGTCCATTTGATCTACTCCACCCTTCGCAGATTTATATAACTTTATTATATCTGGTTTCTTTTTTGCATGAGTTTCATCAATGTTTCTGTCGTGATGCATTGTGCTAATGAGAACTACAGACTTTTCTTTTTGGGAACATAACTCACCATTGTAATGTCACCTCTAAATGCAGACAAAGAGGAATGAATCGCTCTTAAGGCAGATGGTTTCATCTCATTAGGAATTTCTGGTTTATTTTGTATGATTGTTCCCACCATTGTAATTTGCTTCTGAAGCATCTCTTCTGCCAGCTGCACACTAATAAACAAGTTGTCAACAGTAATATTTTTGATGATCCTTCAATGCTTTCAGCAAGATCTTACACCACATCCAATCCAAGATTTTTCTAAACAGATTTATGGGGCTCCCTTCCCGTGTAAATAATTCCGTTCTAAGCATAAGCACATGTAGCATCACATAACGAAAATATGTTTATGCCATACTTCTCTGGTTTAGAGGGCATATACTGGGTGAAGCTGCATCTTCCACGGAATGGGACTAGCTGTTCGTCAACTGTGAGCGAATAATTGGGAATCATTCTATTTCTACACTTGTCAAGAAATAGTTCCCATACATAGCGAACAGCTTCAAGTTTGCCATCTGCAGATCGAGCTTCACGGGTACACCTGTCATCAAATCTAATAATGCTCCTTATATCCTCGAATCTATTTACTGACATGGTGGCCTTATATGTAGGATTTGCTCTTTCATCAAAGAATAATTCTCTAATAGGGATATCCCAACTCTTCTAAACACCAGAAAGCAGTAAAAGACCAAGAAAACTGTCCATTTCAGCAAGCGAAACGTTTTACCACGTAAAGCAGCCACTCTTCTGTCTTCAATATTTGTGCAGTTGATTTCCTCTAGTATTTCCTTGGAGTTGAAATAGTCCTAGCCATCCTTAGGTTTACAGGTTTTCAAACCATGGGCTGGACCAGGTGCCTTCTTTACGATATCATTTGACAGGCGTAAGAGAAGTTGCAGGAGGATATAATTTCCAAATCGCTCCATTCCAACTAATGTATGTGTGGTCTTCTATACCTTTTTGTGGTGGTTCTTCATTTTCAGACTCTGTTGAAGTAATATTATCGGAAGGACTGTCATCTGCCTCAATATTCACATCTGCAGGTTCATTGGCTGATTCTTCACTACTTGCATCTTCAAAAATATTTCCTTCCTCGCAAGAACCATCTTCATCAAACCACAGAGCCACAACAATTTCAAAATTAGCTACATTTGCACGTACTGACTCTCTTGCTTTGCGTGTTGAAGCCATAGCAAAAGGCGTGTCTCTCGAACAGCAGCTTGTGCAGCACTATGCGAGTCATACTCCTAACAATATGGGCCTTGAAGCAACAAACAAACTACAGTAACAATGAGGCTAACAAGAGCAGCACAGGATAACGATACTATGCAATAATGAAACATTTGATAGCAAAAAGATCAATAATACACCGACATTGCCAATAAGTGAAAGTAGTGTGTATTTTTTAATTATACTATTACTACTACAGTTACTGCTACTGTTGGCACTCCTGTTGCTGGAAATACCACTACAGTTATTGTTGAATTAATAACTGCTCCCAAACAAACTTTGAAGACAATATAGGCTAAAGAACATTTATAAATGTGTGAGGGCTTCTGAAGCCCCTCTTATGCATTCACGGTGTATGGGTAAACGTATTGAATTATAGAAAAAAACTTAAAAAGGTATCTCGTTCAGACTTGATAGGAGGAATGTCACAGTATTGGTGAAAGAGTACTGGAAAGCAGTTTGAAATCAAACAAAAAATTACTGAATTTTTAAAAAATGAAGACATACAAGGGCCTCGGAGGCCCTGTATATGCATCCTAGAATAGGGTCGTCAGCTAGAAAGTGACTTTAAGAGCTAGAATCAACTGGCACCAAAGCAATGCTTCCTCCTGTTGGTTTTATTAGGACAGTATAGTACTATTTAGTCTAATCGTCACTAAAGTTGTTTGTGTACATAATACGTCAATATGAGTTGCAGGACATTAAAACACTGCTCGTTAAAAATGGATCACCTCAGCAAGTATCCTGCCTGGCAATTGTTACTTACGCTTACGTATGTTGGTAACACTTCCTGCAAAGTCTTCCTTCAATTCAACAAGAAGTTAACCCTATTAATATCTGGTACAACTGTAAGGTAGGGAGCCCTTATCCTGAGAACGTAGTGTACATATGTACAGTGAACATTACGAAACAATGGAATAGAAGTGAGATTTTCTGCTTCTGCCTATTTACTACGAAGCGGAGAAAGTGTTAACGATTAAGCATGAATGGACTCCTGTTAACTTTTCAAACGAATGAAATATTTACGTTTACCGACTCCATATTACCATAAAATAAGTTCAAAGTCAGAAGCTAGAGTTGTACGAAAATTTTAAGCGCTTACACCGTATAATGGAGGAAGCAGACAGACTAATCGCTGACACTGCTTTCGTACCATACGTTACACTTGCAGAAACATCCAATGTTCTAATTCTTTGAAAACTCAGTGATCATAACCGTTCGAAATGGTCACAGCTTTCTTGATTGGTGGTCGCGCGCAGCATAGCCCTGCACGTAGTTTATAAACAAACAACGACCTAACTTAGCTTCGCCTACAGGTCGAACACTCCCTTGTCTAATCTATGGATGCTGAACGGTGGTCTTCCCGAGAAACTGATACCAGTATTTTAGTTCTGAATAACCGGTATTTGTTTGGTTTCTGTTACAGCAGGTGACTTCTTTTTTCTTTTTTTTTTTGCAACCAAGTAACAAAAACCGAAGTATCACCTTTCTCATAGCGGCAGTGCTAAAATCTTTCGTTTTTAAATAAAACTTTTGTAAATAAAGGGTAATTATTATTTGTAAAATTTACATTGGTTTGAAATATTGCGATACATAGTAAATTAGGAAAGTGATCAGTGCTGTCTTCGTAACAATGTCAACAGAAACGAGCAACGAAAACGTGGTATAAGAATTGGTACAGCATTTCTGGGGCAACAATGCGCTAGAAAGATAACCGACAACTCAACATACAGCCAACTAATTGTCCATAACTAGTAGGTACATGGACCTAGGTTTCGACACCTACTAGGGGTGTCTTCATCAGAGATTTTATCTTTGACTTGGGCATAGCTGACCATTGCTTTTTAGCAAAGTAAATTTAAGATTAGGAAAATTTCATTTTGATGAATACGCCCCTAGTAGATCTCGAAACCTAGGTCAATGTACCTACCAGTTATGCAAAACCGGTTGGCTGTATAATCCTATGTTGAAACAACTGAGTAACACACATGTCCAAAACTATAACCGAAAACTGGTTCTTTCAGCTACAACCGCCATCCCTACCATGAGAATATGAGCATCATTAGAATGCGGAAAAGCGGACGATCTCATTAAGGGCGGGTGGCAGGATTTGGGTTAAGAATTTTGCGGTAATGAGCCGTGGCGAGAGGGGGAAGGGTTGGAGGTTCTTAGCATTCGCGTTTCTCAAACCAAGCCAATCAGTAGCGAGGTGCAACTCAGTAAGCATGAAGTTATTTAGTGTTGTACTGAAAGTGGTCTCATGTGAGAGCTTTTGGATACTGACGTCTTAAAAATCCTTGCTCTAAAAACCTCTGAGCTCAGTGCTGTTGTAATTCTACTATGCTAATAATTGTCTGTTCAATTTTTTTTTTAAATTCTTAAACTACCCACACAAAGTGGCAATGTTTTGTTGCTTTTTTGAATTACTGTCCATTGGAGTTTTTATACATTGTGGTAGTAAAATTACAGGGATAACTGGAGCTTCTTCTCTTGATTGGGTTTTGCTTTAAAGGCATGCTTCTGTGTTAATTAAAAAGCTCGTTGTTTTGGAATGTTATTGTTCACGCGACTCAACTCGGCAGCACCGCTACAGTGTACCTTCATAATACTCGCACACTGAGCAAGCGGCGGACATTCGTAATAATGTGGACAGTAACACGCCAGGAAACACTAAGCACCCGCAGTAACCAAGGACGTATGGATCAAAAATATACATCCATAGACTTAATGAGTCTCGAACCCACGATCATGACAATGCCGGATGCCACTCGATTCAAGACTTCCTTACAACGAGAACTGAACATGTATCTCTTAACACAATAAAATACAGATGTAAATGTAGTTTCTCGAGTACCACAAGGAAGAGTGATAAGACCGTTACTCAGTACGATGTACATAAATGATAGAGTAGAAAGCCTCGGTAGCTCAAGACTGTCCGCAGATGATGCAGTTGTCAATCATAAAGGTCCAGAAGACAGTATCGATTTGCAGAATGATCTTCAGGGGATTGATAAATGGAGCAGGCTCTGTCAGTTGACCCTGAGCGTAAATAAATGTAACATATTGCGTATACACTAGAAACGAAATCAACAAATGCACTGCTGATGACGAATAGCTGAAACTGTATCCATCATAAAATATCTATGGGTAAGTATGCACAGTGACCTTCAGTGCGGTGACCACCTATAAAACAAAGGGCAGAAAAAGCAGATGACAGACTGAGATCCATAGGAACAATCATAAGGAAATGTAACTCATCCACAAAGGAAGAGGCTGAAAAGGGACTTGTTCTACCGATTCTTGAGTGTTTTTCCTCAATATCGGATCCTTACCAGGCGGGAAATATAGAAAACATACAGGAGGTCCAAAGAAGAGCGGCGCGTTTCGTCACGGGATCGTTTAGTCGGCGGGATAGTGTTATGGAGGTGCTAGAAAAACTTCAGTGGCAGATACTTAAAGAGAGGCGTTGTGCATCAATCAGAAATTGACTTGAAATTTTGAGAGAGCACTTCCTCCCGCATACATCTCGAGAAATGACCTCAACGAAATAATAATAATAATAATAATAATAATAATAATAATACAGAGGCTTCCGATGCGCCATTCGCGAGTGGAACAGGGATGTTAGCGCTACCAGACGTATGCCTGCTACACACTGTTAGATGCCTTGCGGCGTATGATGTAGCTGAACGTAGCTAATTTCACCAGCTATTATGAGAGCAAAGATCGAAGCCCTCACCAGTGTGCCAACTGCGTGACTGAAGATTCCTTTCTGTACTGTATGCCCATTTTTGTTATTATTATTATTATTATTATTATTATTATTATTAATCGTAGTAACTGTAGTGGTGGTGGTTGTTGTTGTAGTAGTTAGTAGTAGTAGTAGTAGTAGTAGTAGTAGTAGTAGTAGTAGTAGTAGAAGCCGCTATGGATTACATTAATTTCGAATGTCTTTCCTTCTCCTTAATCTCCATAACACTGTCACAAGTTTTTTTTTCTTCAGTTCTGGTTGCACCAGCTTCCTTTTTGAGCATTTCATGGGCATTTGCAGAGTCCTGCAACTTTTCTTTATGTGATGCATGTACTTGAAAAGTCTCTTACAAGGCAGGCAGCGTAGTGGTTAGCACACTAGACTCGCATTCGGGAGGACGATGTTGTAAACCCGCTTCAGCCATCCCGATTTATGTTTTCCGCAATTTTCCTAAATCGCTTAAAGCAAACGCCGTGATGGTTCCTTTGAAATGGCACGGCCACTTTCCTTCTCCATCCATCTCTAATCAGAGCTTGTGCTCCGTCTCTGATAATCTCGTCATCGACGGGACGTTAAACCCTAATCTCCTCCTCCTCCTCTTCCTCCTTCTCGAATAACCTGTTGAGCAACAGTAGCTATGAGAGGTGTACTATGCTCTTTAGATTTTCCTCCTTTTCGATCTAATAAAATGGTTACATAATTTTCTTGTCGGTGTGTTTATTCATTCTACGAATATGACTATAAGAAAGGATTTTTTCTTTCTCATTATATCTGTAATTGTTTCTTCACCTGCAAAAATTCCATTGCTTGGACATCCGTATTCTTCTTAAACTTTAATTGAGCCTAATTTTGATAGCACCTCTCTCTCAATGCTATCCACATCATTTTCTTAGCAACTCGTTTTCTGCATGCAAAATGTTTTTCGGTGAACCACCTTGCACAGTTTCGAAGCCTCCACAAGGGGACTCTCTGCTCTTTGGCGGGTTTGAGCTTGCGCGGGACCCCAGCCTTTGCAGCACCTTTTCTCTTCCGTGCTTCATGTCTGTCCTCTTACTGTTCTTTTCCCCATCCCTTGGCGAAGATGTCTAGGGTGCTTTTTTGGGAGTGTTCTGACGTGTAACAGGTGAGAGGGTAACGCATAATTCCCAGGCCTGGACCAACAGATAGGGTTCACACGTACCCCCTGGTATAGGCCAGGCCCAGGGAGGGATGACTGGCTGACCTGCGACCTTCCAAATTGGTCCCTCTGTCAGCTGTTTGGGAGGTGTGTCCTGAGATGTGAACACTCTCCTAAGGCAGGTGTATCCCCTTGTGAAGGGGACACCAGTTAGCAGGAGCGTGGTATTGGAGATGCTGGCAATCACTGGGGATTTCCTTGCAATGAGCCATTCATAATCTTCACAGTCCGTCTACCAAACGTACAGTAAATGCAATGAAACTCCTAATTCAAAGACCCTCCCAGCTGCACCACAGTCAGTCCTTAACAACAGTAAATCTGTTTATTATTCAGAAAAGTCTTGATGCAATTGTCAACCCTGTGACATCATGCTCTCGTTTGCAGAATGGCACTTTGCTTTTGGAGACTGCTTCTTATTCTCAAGCACAACTGCTTGCAGCTTTGCTTCTCCAAGGCTATCTTGTTCATGTCGAGATCAATAGCACCCTGAATTCTTCCCATGGTGTTACTTACTCTAGGCTGCTCGATGGTCAGACCAAGGCCAAAGTCCAAACGTAACTGTCTTATCAGTGTGTCAGTGCTGTACATCGGGTAATGAAAAAGGTAGATGCTTCCTTAGTGGCCACACAACTATTTTTCCATCTTTAATAGAGTGTCACTTCCAGCCAAGATCAAAGCAGGCTATGAAGTCCGACCATATACACTACTGGCCATTAAAATTGCTAGACAAAGAAGAAATGCAGATGATAAACAGGTATTCATTAGACAAACATATTATACTAGAACTGACATACGATTACATTTCCACACATTGAGGGTTCATAGATCCTGAGAAATTAGTACACAGAAAAACCACCTCAAGCCATAATAACGGCCTTGATGCGCTTGGGCATTGAGTCAAAAAGAACTTGGATGACATGAACAGGTATAGCTGCCCATGCAGCTTCAACATGATACCACAGTTCATCATGAGTAGTGACTGGCGTATTGTGACGAGCCAGTTGCTAGACCACCATTGACTAGACGTTTTCAATTGGTGAGAGATCTGGAGAATATGCTGGCCAGGGCAGCAGTCTAACATTTTCTGTATCCAGAACGGCCTGTAAAGGACCTGCAACATGCGGTCGTGCATTGCCCTCCTGAAATGCAGGGCTTCGTAGGAATCGAATGAAGGGTAGAGCCACGGGTAGTAACACATCTGAAATGTAGCGTCCACTGTTCAAAGTGCCGTCAGTGCGAACAAGAGGTGAGAGAGACGTGTAACCAACGGCACCCCATACCATCACGCCGGTGATACACCAGTATGGCGATTATGAATACATGCTTCCAATGTGCGTTCACTGCGATGTCGCAAAACACGGATACGACTATCATGATGCTGTAAACAGAACCTGGATTCATCTAAAAAAAATGACGTTTTGCCATTCGTGAACACAGGTTCGTCGTTGAGTACACCGTCGCAGGAGCTCCTGTCTGTGATGCAGCGTCAAGGGTAACCGCAGCCATGGTCTCCGAGCTGATAGTCCTAGCTGCTACAAACATCGTCGAACTGTTCGTACAGATGGTTGTTGTCTTGCAAACGTCCGCATATGTTGACTCAGGGATCGAGAAGTGGCTGCACGATCTGTTCCAGTCATGCGGATAAGATGCCTGTCATCTCGACTGCTAGTTATACGAGGTCGTTGGGATCCAGCACGCGTTCCGTATTACCTTCCTGATGCCACCGATTCCATATTCTGCTAACAGTCATTGGATCTCAACCAACGCGAGGAGCAATGTCGCGATACGATAAACCTCAATCGCGATAGGCTACAATCCGACCTTTATCAAAGTCGGAAACGTGATGGTACGCATTTCTCCTCCTTACACGAGGCATCACAACAACGTTTCACCAAGCAACACCGGCCAACTGCTGTTTGGGTATGAGAAATCGGTTGGAAACGTTCCTCGTGTCAGTACGTTGTAGGTGTCACCACCGGCGCCAACCTTGTGTGAATTTTCTGAAAAGCTAATCATTAGCATATCACAGCATCTTCTTCCTGTCAGTTAAATTTCACGTCTGTAGCACGTCATCCTTGTGGTGTAATAATTTTAATGGCCAGTAGTGTATTACGAACCTGATGCACTGCTACCAGTATAACCATTTCAACCTCACTTGAATGTACTGACAACATCCGCCAAATGTGTAACTTGTGGGAGGGATGCACAAGAGGCCGTCTGTGTGCGTTCTTCTCCCTGCTGTATAGACTGCAATGCGACCATGCCGCCGCCTCTCGCGATTGTTCCGTATATCTTGACGAGTCGGCTGTCCAGGAGATCTGGTTAAAGGAAAAAGTACCTTATCTGGTACATTGCAAGCTACTGGCTTGTTGCAAAGCCTATGTTCTACCTTCTGCCATAGATAGTAGTGTTTTTGTTACATTTCGCTCCATGAAGGACATGGCCACGCAGACATGCGATGTCAATCAGCTCTGTGGTTGTAAAATCGCCCAGTGTGATGGTATCATCGCTGTCCCCTCATCCGGCTGTGCAGCAAGCCATCAAACTCTCGCCTCATGGGGCGAAGTCACCAGCTAGCCAACTGGCAGGCCTGAAAGAAGGAATACACCTGTAAAGACTTCATATGTCCCTCCAGTCAGCCAGCATTAGAGTCTTCCTCAGCTAACAGGAAAGGCCAACAAAGGCAAACGGTCTTCTCCTTCACTGACTCAAAGATCCTCTTCAACAATGTCACCAAGTAATATCTTCTCCCAGCCGGCCTCGGTGTCGCTGGTGCACGCCACCAACAATTTTTCTACATTGGGCTATCGAGGCCGTAAGCAGAAGACAGCCGACACTTCTGTGGATCCCATGCAGCAATATCCTCCAGCGTCTGTGCCCTGTAGCAGCAAATATTTACAGGATGCCATTCAGCAGCCGCCAAGGTGGCACCCCTTCATGTTTTCATCACGACTCTCCTCCAATCGAACATTCAGAGCCTTTGATCCTACGAAAAGGATTTACGGCTGCTTTTAGAATCGCCTTCACGAAACAAAATTGTGTTCTCACGACCACTTTGAGCTTTTGAATTACTTCCCTGTCTGTTTGGACCTTCCCCATCTAATGGGCAAGTCATGGTGCTTATATGGGATGACATTCATACTCAGCTCATTTTCCTGACTACCTGTCTTCAAGCTGTTGTAGTTTGCCTTTTTCTTCGCCACTTGAACTTTTCTCTTTGTACCATTTACATCCCTTCATCATTCGATGTCACCAGGGCAGACTTCCTCCAGCTTATTGGGCAGCTACTTCACCCATTTCTGCTGCTCGATGACTTTAATGCTCGGTGACTTTGCGTTTCTTCCAGAACCTGTCTGAGAAGTGCCTTCTTGGCTGACCTTAATCAACTTAACCTCTTCTGCCTTAACACATAAGCAACCACGTTCCTTTCAGAATCCTCACACATATATTCCCATGTGGATCTATACTCGACTGCCCAGCTTTCCCATCGTCTCGAGTGGTCCATTCTTTCTGACACCAATTCGAGCAACTATTTACCATATGCTATTTGTTTGCTGACTCCTACCCCACCTGAGTGAACATAAATGGGGGCTTCCTAAGGCCAACTGGGAGCTTCTCTCCTCACCGGCGACCTTCAATGAAGATTTCTCCAGTGACCAGGTGGAATACCTTACAAACGTTATCCTTACCACTGTAGAACGTTCCATTCTTCGCACTTTCTGTTTACCGCACCTTGTCCTAGTCCTATGGTGGTCTGAGGCATGTCTCGACTCAGTTCACGCACGGAGACGAGGTCTCCACGTTCTTAACCATCATCCTAAGATGGCAAACTGCATTCATTACAAACAAATGCATGCACAGTGTTATTGCGTTCTTTGGGATAGCATTTCATTGACTGTTTCTTTTAACAGTTGCACTCTGTCCTCAGTCATGTGGGCCAACATCCAATGGCTCTCTGGGAAAAAGATCCATTCCCCATTTTTCAGCCTGACAGTACCAGACAATGTCATTGGGGACTCTCTTGCTATCTCCAGCACCTTGGGCAGCCATTTTGCGGTGATTTCGAGCTCCTTCCACTATCACTCTGCCTTCCCCCATCGGAAACGAGCGGAGGTGGCACAGGCGATACCCTTCTCTCAGAATCGTGAGTGTTACAATGCTGCCTTTACTATGAGCGAGCTAGAATATGCTTTCACTTCATCCCGATCCTCCACATCAAGGCTAGACTATGTTCACATTCAGATGTTATAGCACCTTCTTCCTCTTGTAGGCAAGGACTTTCTGCTTAATATGTAAATCTGTTTCTGGGGACAGTGCACGTTTCCCCAGACACTGGCGTGAAGCCACTGTCATGACCTTACCTGAGCCCGGTAAAGACAAACACCTTCCTTCTAGTTATCACCCCATTTCTCTCACCAGTTGCGTTTGAAAGGTGATGGAACGAATGAGTCATGCCTGGCTGGTGTGGTGGCTTGGGTCCCAAAATTTACTTATCACTGCACAGTGTGGATTTAGTGCAGCGTTCTGAGGTTGACCATCTCGTCACTTTGTCCATCCAAGTCGTGAATGGATTTCTGAGGATATCCCAGACGGTTGGAGAGAGGTTATGACACCTGCTGCCGGCCAAAGTGGCCGAGCGGTTCTAGGCGCTACAGTCCGGAACCGCGCGACCGGTATGGTCGCAGGTTCGAATCCTGGCTCGGGCATGGATGTGTGTGATGTCGTTAGGTTTAAGCAGTTCTAAGTTCTAGGGGACTGATGACCTCAGAAGTGCCATAGTGCTCAGAGGCATTTGAACCATTTGACACCTGCTGAAGAACTGGTATCCTCCATACTATCTACACGTTGGGTTTCCATGGCTACCTGTCACATTCCCTTGAGGAAATTTTAAAAGACCGAAATTTCAAGGTTTGCGTGCGTTCCACCTTGTCGGACACGTTTACCCACGGAAAGTTGGCCTCAGGTTTCCATCCTAAGCCTTGTCCTCTTTGTTATCGCCGTTAAGTCTATAATGAGTTGCCTACTGCTAGGCAGCTCCGGCAACCTTTGTGTTGACCATTTTGCCATCCGTTCTCCTTGGAGCGGCGTCTTCAGCGATGTCTTGATCGTCTTTGCTCAAGGAGCATCGACATTGGCTTTCATTTTTCCTCTGAAAAATCGTTTGTATGAATTTCTGGCGGTGCAGTTGGTTTCTTGGGCTTTCTGCCCTTCCGTTCACTGAAACTACGAAATTTCGGGGCCTCCAGCATGATAGGAATCTTTCTTGGTCCTCCCACGTGTCTTACTTGGCAGTGTGCTGTACACATTCCTTCAATGGTACTTCCTGTGGTGCAGATCGAATCGCACTGCTCTCTTTGTACTGATGCCTTGTCCGTTTGAAATTAGACTATGTTTATGTGTCTGCATGTCTGTCCCTCTTACGGTGTCTCAATACTATCCATTTCTGTGGTATTCGTTTTGCCACTGGTGCCTTTTACATTGCTGTAGCAGATTAACTTCATGCTCCCTGCAACTTCCCCAGTGTGTGTCAACCCTTCACTACCTTGACTTCGTGTGGTGGCGCATGTTCATCTTGGCCTTCACTCTTTGTTCCTAAGGGAACTACTCTAGCCTCGCTCTACTTCCTTCAGCTTCACATGGAATTTCGCGACAGTACCTTTGTGTAAACTGATGGCTTTCAGACCGACTGTGGCGTCAGATGTGCTTTCGTCATTTGCGCCGACGTTTTTCGGTATCGGCTTCTGGCACACTGCTCAGTATTTATAGCAGGGCTCTTATCACTATAGCCCTCAGGGTCTCGGCATTGATTTGTTGGATACGGACTTGGCGGTCCCAGGGTTCATGAGCAGCTCCGGCACCCTGTGCGTTGACCATTTTGCCATCAGTTCTCAAGTCTCTCAAGCTGCGCATCCTCATCACGGGTACTTGCACACATTCCTCTACAGCTACTGGGTCATTCTCAGCCATCGACCTCTCTGAGACGTGCATGGCTCTTTTTTATGCCATTTCTCATTTGACATACTGTTTCTACTGTACTACCACCTGGTTAAGTTAATTACAATTACTGGTGTCAAAGAGTTGCCGCCTTGCCTGCCCGTGAGCAGCAGCAACGGAGTTTATCAATATAAGCCCTGGCGTATTATCTTTGCTGACTGCTATTACTTCCTGGTTACTGTTTGTTGGGAGTTAGTTAGGATCTGCCAGTGAGTTGGGAGGTGCTAGAATTGTAGTTTGGACCTGGCAGTGTTTGACCTAGGACACAGCAGAAGTACAGTCAGGGCGTGGCTGCAGTGAGGTCCGGACAGCCATTACTCATCCGACAGCTGCCTTTACATATCACATCAGTGCGTACCACCTTGGTTGGTCGTCGATCAGATGAAGTGTATGTTGGCTGGGGATCGCTTATGGGTTGCCTGCCTGCGTGTGCCAACTCGTGATTCGTCCTTCTTGTTGCACAGTCGCTGGTGTTAGTATTGTCTAGTCCTTTATGCAAGTGGTTGTGAAACTGTGTGTAGCTTGTGATGTCGACTGCTCAGGTATTTTAGTGCTGTCTGCGTGCTGATGTGTGGCAGTCGGTTGGTTGGTGGTTCATCCAGGAAATCTCCACACGTTGCAGTGGGCCAGGCCTGCTGGCGGTCTCTATGCAGTGTTGGAGTGTGTTGGAGCTGTTCAGATTGCTATGAGGTTCGTGGCTCACAGACCCAGGACATCAAAGCTGAGTGGTGATTTAATTACCGAAGCTAGTCTGTTCAGATTGTGCCAATGGTTTTCATGGTTGGCTGTTGGGGTTATTCCCGTGAGCAACAGTGAGTGTTTGAGTTGCCGGATGTTTGGCTACCATCCAGTGGAGTTTAACTGTATTTTGGTTATTTTAACTCCAAGTGCACCAGCAGGTTTTCTGCCTCATGGCGGTTAGCGTTCTGGTTACCTGCCCTGGCCTCTGTCATAAAATTCAGGCAGTGTCCTTTCTTCACCACGTTGTCACCGTCGAACACGTGTGTAGTTTTGAGAGCTTATGCCTACTTGGTTGTGGACGGCTATGCCTTTTACGTTTTGTTGTAGTTCCTTGTGTACTGGTCAGTGGGTCCATTGACTGTCTCTTGATTGGGTTTCTGGTGGATCGGATGTAGTTGGGCCTATTACCTGTCTCCTATAAGTGAAAGTGCAGACCGATTCCTGGAAACTTCTGAGCGCTGCTGGCTGTATTGCCTTATCTTATTAGTGTTTGTGAATTTTAATGGCTCATAGCCGATGGTTTGAATTTGTATGCTTTTAGTTGAGTTTTAAATGATGAGCCTTCAGCCATTTTAAAATTGAAAGTTCCTTGCTTGTCAAGTCTTGCATTGTTTGGACCTTCAGCTTCATTTAAAGTATTTTTTGGATAAATCTTTGGGCCTTCTGCCTTTTCAGAATTCATTGTAGCTGTGTTTTTCAATCATGAACTGTAAGCCATCTTAAAATTAAAATTGCTTTTGTTAAGTCTTAGATTGTTTGGGCCTTCAGCCTCATTTGAAATATTATTTAAGGATAAAACCTTACGCTTTCTGCATTTTTAGAATTTATTGTAGCTGTGTTTTAAAGCATGGGTCTTCAGTCTTTTTAAATATTAAAGAAGTTTTGCGCTTGTGCTATAAGATTGTGACATATTCAGTCGATAGTTAAGGTCTGAAATTTGCGAGTGTAATTGACAGTCGCTCAATTTTGGCCCCTTTCCACTATTCCAAATACCTGTTCTGTCCTGCGGATTTAAGCAGGCGTTTCACTCTTTCTGTTCTCCCACTCTCGCTGACTCTGTTCAGTGGGAGGCCATTGATGAGCTTCATTCCAGTGACCACTTCCCAATTCGCATTCACCTACTAAATGGCTCACCACCTGAAGTTAAACTCCAAAAATGGATGGCCAGTGGGGCTAACTGGACGTGTTTCAGCCAGCCAGCTGGCTGTGTTCGAACACTGTCACAGTGTCCAGGGATTGGTGGACCATATCACACATCGTTCCTGGACTCCATCAATCGTTCCACTTCTTCTATAAAAGTATGGGAAGCCATCTGGAGGATTTTCAGTAAATGCAGCCGTTTACTGATAGCAGCAGTGCTGAGTCAGGGGTGCCTCCAGAGACATTGCTCCGACGCTGGCTGAACATTTTGCACGAACTACTGACAATGCATGCCAGATTTGGCGTTTCGTCGCTATTGTGCATCTGTAGAGAGGGATACGTTGGACTTCAGTCCAACAGTTCTGAGGCCTCGAACTCCCCTTTCTCCACATGGGACCTCGAATCAGCACTAACTGAGATTTGTGACAATGCACCCAGTCACTACCAAATCTGGTACTGCATGGTTAGACATTTTCCAGTGGCATCAAAGGAAATCCTCCTCTAATGTTTTAATCTAATATGGCAGACAGGCAACTTCCCCAATTCGTGGAGGGAGGCAATTCTGATCTCTCTCCTCAAACCAGGAAAGGACTGCATGTGTGCCAGTAGTTATCAGAGTATTGCATTAATGAGCTATCTAGAAACGACCCTGGAGCGAATGGTTAACCATCATCTGGTATGGTTGTTGGGAACCAGGAAACTCCTTAGCCGCTCTCAGTGTGGATTCTGAAGATTTCTGTCCACTGCCGACAATCTGATCCTCTTAGAGGTGGCTATTCAGGATTTCCTCTGTAAATATCAATGTATTCACATATTTTTTGATATAAGAGCCATATGATACTACTTGGAGACACTGTATTCTCACACAACTGCATCACTGGGAATTTCATGACAACCTTCCCATCTTCAGTCTTTCCTGTCTCATCGATTTGAGCAGGAGAATGGTATCCTAAGGGCTGCGTTTTAAGTGTTACCCTCTTTGCCATAGACATCAACAGTTTCACATCTATGATAAGGAATCTTTTACAGTGCTCCTTATTTGTAGACGATTTTTCTATTCACTATTCCTCTTCCAGATTTCCAATGGCGAGCCATCAGTTTCAACTTACAGTGTGGCAGTTGGAGGAGTGGGCTGCTAAGATGGGTTTTCAATTTTGTGCGTGTGTTTTGTCGTCGTCCTCCTCTTAATTTGACTGCCTTTAATATGGGGAACGCCATCGTACATTTTAGAGACGCAGTATGGTTTTAGGCCCCATTTTTGACTACTGATTGTCATGGTCACCACACCTGAGAGACCTGGAAGCCAGAACCCTGAAGACACTGAACATGAAGTGCCTTAACCACAGGTCTTGGGGAGCGGACAAGGCATGTCTTCTTCAGTTTTATTGCGGTTCTGTGCATTCTTGCTGGACTATGGTTGCACAGTGTAGGGTCAGCGACGCCCTCTTACCTGCATATCATTGACACTGTCCATCATGAGGGGATTTGGCTGGCCACAGGTGCTTATCGGACCAGTCCCATACCAGTCCCATGCTGAGGTGGGGGAACCGCCACTTACCATCCGCCGCCACCTGGTCATGGTATGTTAGGTGTGTAAGTTTCTTGCAGCTTCAACTTCACCCAAACACCATACTGTTGCTCGTCCAACTCTGGAAAGCCTTTTTTCCCCACTGTCCACGAACCACGATGCCATTTGGGGTCTGTGTGCAGCGTGTGTTGGAGTCACATGTTGTGGAGCCAGCACGACCCCAAATCCAGGGTTTCAACAGCCTGCCGCCCTGGTTACTGGAGAAGCCCACCGTAATTTTAGACTTTGTGTGGTACAGGAGAGAGAGCACTCCTTCAATTTTTAATGCGACATTTATATATTTGAGTACCACGACCATGTAGCTGTTTCAACATAAGTCTATGTGGGAGGGCTCTGTTGATTGCTCTGTCGTTTTCCCAGATCATGTCCTCAAGGTCAGATTGCGTTCAGAATTTACAGTCTTCGACACAGAATTATATGCGCTCGTTCGAGCACTGGAGCAGATGAGACGTTCTCCTGGTGTTAGATTTGTCGTCTGCTCAGATTCCCTGAGCGTACTTTACTCTCTGCAACGTTTGTACCCAGCAGATACAGTAACCCAGAATATCCAGGATGCCCTCCAACGTCTGGAGAAGAATGTGTCTTTCTGCTAGGTAACTGGGGACATTGGAATTGCGGGGAATGAAAGGGTGGATCGAGCAGCCAAGAAGGCGTGTCATGATCATTTGGTATTTCGGTGTGCTATCCCCCTACATGGCATCAGATCGCAGTTGAGGTACAAAGTGATGTGTCGGTGGGAAGACGAGTGGCTGCCAGTGACCAATAACAGACTCCATGTCATCAGGCCCACAACTCGCCTGTGGTGTACTTCCTTCTAGCCACGTCGGCGGGACTAGGTCCTTCTTACTAGCCTTCGCATAGGCCACAGCCCTATGACACATGGATTCTTCCTCCAGCGAGAGTACTCTCCAATGTGTAGTACTTGTGGCGTGCAGATCACGGTGCGCCACGTTTTATTGAACTGCAGTTTATTTGCCGGACTGTGGCGGATTTTCTGGCGGACCCAATGTCTATTTTATGTAATGATCAAACGAATGTGGTTAGGATTTTAAAGCTTTATGAATTGTCGAACATTTTTAACAAGATTTTCGTGAGATGTTAATGTATCAAAGGATGGCTGGCATTCACTAGATTTTTGTATGTGTTCAGCCAGTCACATTTCCAATTGCTTTTCTTTTAGTTCTTGTGTTTTGTTTTCGCTATGTTATAATTTTTTTTATTAGCTCTCTTCCCTCCTAATTGGTTTTAGTGCACGTGAGAGTGACTGTATGGTCGTTTCGAGTACATGCATGTAGAACACTTTTAGTTCAGCTCTACATTCGTTCGTTTTTGTAAGTGTGAAGGCGCCCCCCCCCCCCCCCCCTCTCTCTCTCTCTCTCTCTCTCTCTCTCTCTCTCTCTCTCTCTCTCTCTCTCTCTCTCTCTCTCTCTCTCTCTCTCTCTCTCTCTCTCTCTCACACACACACACACACACACACACACACACACACACACACACACACACACACTCACTCACTCACTTCGCCCTGTACCAGGCAACAGAGTACATTCAGCGAAATAGGCTTTTCAATTGTCATCTGTTCTGATTCTCTGTATCCTTCAAAGCCTCCGTGTGCTGTACACCGTCCATACCTTAATGGAATGGGTCGAGGGAAGCGGTCACTTGCTCACTCTTTGCGGAGCGAATGTGATGTTTCTGTGGGTTCCTGGTCCTGTCGCTCTGACAGGAAACGAGGCTGCTGACGCTGCTGCCAAGGCTGTAGTGCTCCTACCTCAGCCCCCTAGTTCCTATATTCATTCCGATGATCTGTGCGTTGCCGGCCGTTGTGGCCGAGCAGTTCTAGGCGCTTCCGTCCGAAACCGCGCGACTACTACGCTCGTAGGTTAGAATCCTGGCCTGAGCATGGATGTGTGTGATAACCTTAGGTTAGTTACGTTTAAGCAGGTCTACGTTCAAGGGGACTGATGACCTCAGGTGTTCAGTCCCATAGTGCTCAGCCATTTGACCCATTTTGAATGTGATTTCTGCTTTGGCGTCTGTCAGGAGGCGCTGTCCCTTAGCCATCGCCACTGCTCCTCCCTTCATAGCAATAAGCTCCGGGTTATTAAACTCGCCCATCACATTGTGCACATTGAGCCCAACCTTTACTTTTCCGCCATTTCCTGAAGGAATGCTCTTTCTTTAACCGCTTACGTCCCCGTTTGGTTTGCCGTCTTGCGTTATCGACCGTTTTAGAGAACGACGCGCAGGCTGTCAACTGTGTTTTACTTTTTATCCGCCAGAGTAGTGTGGCGAAGGCTATTTAATTTTTAGTTCTGGACCTCCATTTCTCTATGGCGTATTTTATAGGATTGGGAGTGACGTATAGTCATTTTTAACTCCTCTCTTCGGCTTTGTGTTTCACAGTTTAGACATGGGCGAGTATGACACTATTTGTTTTTGCGCCCTAAAACAAACAATTTCAAAGTTTACAAGTATAGAATAATGATTTTGTTATAGTGAAATTGGTGTATGTGGCCTGCTACCTACATTTTGCCAGCTCTTGAATGAAACGCTTTTCTTTTGCCTATATGGCCTGTTCAGTTAATTCTTCTAAACACTTGATTTTATTGACAGAATTATTTTGCCGATATTTATTTTTCTGTCGTAATGTTCGTCATAAATTTACTTTTCTCAAATGAAATCTGTAAATTAGTTTTTTCAACCTGTACTTTCAGTAGTTCAATTTGTTTCGTCATTTGGTTATTTCTAGAGAATCTGCCATGAAAGGATTAGAAGCCAATTTATAGAATCTCTCTTTTGTATCCTCATTCAGTTCTTGCCCTCTTCTTGATTTTTCCCATTTTCTCATGGCCATTTCAATCACGCAACTAAACAGCAATGATGAAAGATCATCATCTTGGCTGTCCTGTTTTAATCATAAATTTTCTGGATACATCCTCCCTTAATTTATGTTTGGAATTGATGCTTTTCCCCATTTAGGCACTTGTTTTATAGTCTAAACTACATTTCTGAAGAAATCTGATCAGCGACTCTGCGTCAACTGAGTCGCACTCTTTGTTAAAATCACTAAGTCATTACAATGTTTTAGGTTTTTCAAAGATGTCATTACTGGTTTTAGATATAGAATCTGCTGTGTGCGTGATCTGCTTTTGCAGAAGCATTTTTCGATCTCATTGTTTATCTGCACTTTTTGGTGATGTCTTGGAGTAGATTTTGCATTTGAGTGGAGCAAGCCAGATGCCTCCGAAATGGGTTACGAAATTTTTATCATTTTTGTGTAATACATGTATCAGTACTGTTGTACAATCTTCGGAAATTTCCGTTGTTGTTTTAGCTGCACTTCGTCGCCAAACGCTGGATATTAACTTTTTATACGTAGGATTCACAGTCATGTAGAACTTTATACCACACATTATATTTACGCCAGTGACTGTCACACTTTCTTTATTTCACGATTTCAATTTCGGCCTTAAGCCATTATTAAGTGAAATTTTGTGTGGCTTTACGTCATGTCAACATAACGTGAGCTGAGACATTCATATGTCGTTGCCATCACTATTCAGTACATTCGTGTTACATACTGCGAGCACACATATACTTATGTCATAAAACAACATAGTCTGTAGACTCTCATGTTAGTTATCCATCAGTTGATCAAGTCACACCAACATTCAAGAAAGGAAATAGGAATCATCTGACGAATTAGACATGTCACGGACGTCGATTTGCGGTAGTGTTTTGAACATGTACTGCGTTCGCACGTTATGAAATACCTCTAAGGTAACGGGCTGTTGACACACACAGTCAATGAGGAGTCACAAAATATCGTTCTTGTGAAACACAATTAGCTTTTTGCAGCACGAAGTAATGAGTACTGTGGACAGGTGTTCTCAAATTTATTGAATATTCCTTTATTTGTGAAAGGCTTTAGATACCGCTCGTCGCAAGCGGTTTCTATTCAAACTGCGTGCCTATGGAATATCACTTCACTTGTGCTACTGGATTCAGCATTTCCTGTCAGTAAGGTCACAATCCGCAGTAATCGAAGGAAGATCACTTAGTGAAACAGAGGTGATATCTGACGTCCCCCAAGGAGATGTCGCGGGCCCTATGCTTTTCCAAACCTATAGGAACGATTTAGGAGCCAATCTGGGCGCCATCTTAGATTTTTTTCAGATGATGCTGTTATTTACGATCTAGTAAAGTCAACAGACAATCAAAACCTAATGCAATTTGACTTAGACACGAAGTATGTATGCTGCGGAAAGTGACAATTGTCTCTGGATATGGAAATGTGTGAGGTCGTCCACATGATTACTCTGAAATCGGTTAAGTTTCGGTTTTACGATAAAACACACAAAAATTAAAGGGAATCAATAAAAGTAAATGTCTAGGAAATGCAATTACGAAGAGCTGAAACTGGAATGATCGCATAGGTACTGTTGTGGGGAAGGCAAACCAAAGACTGCATTTATTGACTGAACACTTAGAATACGAAACAGATCTACTACAGTCACTGCTTACATTACGTTCGTCCGTCCTCTGCTTGAGTATTGTTGTGCGGTATGAGATCTTTACCAGATAGGATTGGCGGTGGACATTTAAAACGTCCAAAGTAGGCCAGGTTGAAATAGGGGGAAGAGTGTCACGGATATGATAAACCAGTTGAGGTGGCAATCATTGAAACAAACGAGTTTTTCGTTCACCTGAATGCGCAAAACGTTTTACGTCGTTAACCTGCATAGGGAGAAATGATGATTGTAATAAGACAGACCATAACTCGTACAGCAAGATTTAAGAGTTCATTTTTCCCACGCACTGTCAGAGAGCGACTGTTACAGAAATAGTCTGAAGGTAGTTCGAAGAACCCCCTGCCAGGCACTTAAATGTGAACCGCAGTCAGGCAGGCGTAGACATAGAGGCGTGCGCCCAGCCAGGCCCCAGGCGGCAAGAACGGTGTGGGTACCTACACAGAGCAGCGCGTCGACGCCGCGTGGCTGCTGTGACGTCAGACGGAGCGTCCCGCCATTGGCCGTGAGGCTGACCAATGGCAGCAGGCGCCGCTGCCCCGCCCTCGCACGGCCTGCCAGACTAAACAGGCAGCGCGCGCACAGCCTGTGCCGGAAAGCAAGTATCTCATGGCGCCGACCAGTTCTGCACCTCTGCTGCGAAATCCTCCTCCTCGTCCAGCACTATTTCTGACTCTGTTTACCTATCTATGTTGTTGTTGTATTCAGTCCTGAGATTGGTTTGATGCAGCTCTCCATGCTACTCTATCCTGTGCAAGCTTCATCTCCCAGTACCTACTGCAACCTACATCCTTCTGAATCTGCTCAGTGTGTTCATCTCTTGGTCTCCCTCTACAATTTTTACCCTCCACGCTGCCCTCCAATACTAAATTGGTGATCCCTTGATGCCTCAGAACATGTCCTACCAACCAATCCCTTCTTCTGGTCAAGTTGTGCCACAAACTTTTCTTCTCCCCAAACCTATTCAATACTTCCTCATTTGTTATGTGATCTACCCATCTAATCTTCAGCATTCTTCTGTAGCACCACATTTCGAAATCTTCCATTCTCTTCTTCTCCAAACTATTAATCGTCCATGTTTCACTTCCATACATGGCTACACTCCATACAAATACTTTCAGAAATAACTTCCTGACAATTAAACCTATACTCGATGTTAACAAATTTCTGTTCTTCAGAAACGCTTTCCTTGCCATTGCCAGTCTACATTTTATATCCTCTCTACTTCGACCATCATCAGTTATTTTACTTCCTAAATAGAAAAACTCCTTTACTACTTTAAGTGTCTCATTTCCTAATCTAATTCCCTCAGCATCACTCGACTTAATTCGACTACATTCCATTATCCTCGTTTTGCTTTTGTTGATGTTCATCTTATATCCTCATTTCAAGACACTGTCCATTTCATTCAACTGCTCTTCAAAGTCCTTTGCTGTCTGTTATAGAATTACAATTTCATCGGCGAACCTTAAAGTTTTTATTTCTTCTCCATAGATTTTAATACCTACTCCGAATTTTTCTTTTGTTTCCTTTACTGCTTGCTCAATGTACAGATTGAATAAATCGGGTAGAGGCTGCAACCCTGTCTTGCTCCCTTCCCA
Source organism: Schistocerca gregaria (assembly GCF_023897955.1). Taxonomy (NCBI): domain Eukaryota; kingdom Metazoa; phylum Arthropoda; class Insecta; order Orthoptera; family Acrididae; genus Schistocerca; species Schistocerca gregaria. Next base: position 104,382,536 of record NC_064920.1, read on the forward strand.
ACCACTGCTTCCCTTTCATGTCCCTCGACTCTTATAACTGCCATCTGGTTTCTGTACAAATTGTAAATAGCCTTTCGCTCCCTGTATTTTACCTATCTACTATCCTGTAAAACTATAAAGGGCTGTAAACAAATTAGCTAAGCACGCTGTTTACGGAAAAACTGTACTTAATCTCCAATACTTTCTTCAAAAAGGATTTTGATGGGTATTTCGAATCTTTGGCGTGTTCACTCTTACATCCCAAAAGTATTTGCCCTTATTCGAATTCCAAGTATGCCTAAGAAATATACGAACTATGACATACGCAAGGTACACACTTATAGCTGCCAGAGTGATAAAGATAATACCTGAGACTTCTACATGCGCACTACTGCACTAATGCAAGACACAAAATACAAATTCAAGTTTGCACAGAGTAGTTTCGTCCAAGTGTCCCAAAGAAAAAAGAAAGACTCTGGGTCTTGTAGAAGAGGTTTCTCAGTTCAGTATGATATGTTTGAAGAAGGCAAGAGTCTCAGCACTACTTTCTCACACTTCAGGAGAAGATCTGCTTAGCTAGGCACCAACAACGGATCAAACAGCCCACAAGATGCTGTCTGGAGAACAACAAATTCAAGAAATTGTGAGAAGCAGTCGCACAGGAGCAGGAAGGGAAAACGTATGATGCTGGTTAATGTTTAACGGATGTGTGTCTTGTATTAGCATTAATTTGCCAGAAAAAAATTGAATTCAATTTTCCTGTGAGTTAGTTGTTCTAAATCCATCGCCGTCTTTTTTAACATGAACAGACCCAATTCACCAGCCTCAATGAACTTGTTGCAGGAAGTAGCCTTGAGGTATTTGCATAAATCTATGTACTAATATTATTGAAATTGTAGTTTGTCTGTTTTATCATAGTAATTACCGATTATCAAAGAAAATTTAAGTTCAAAACTTGAAAATACTGAAAGTAAATTAATAACATTTCTCGTAAAATGAATGCATAAGACTGTTGCGCAATGTTTTGTGAATGTGTGTATAAAATCTGGTATGTGAAAATTAAGGTCTCACAGTAGCAGTATTTGTTTTTCAAAACTACGTTTAAGAATCAAATTAAAAATTGAAAACCCAAAAAACCAATGAAGTCCCGGACTTCAAAGCTTTGGCACTGCTACATCTTTGCAGTGTGGACATGATTTTAAAGTTAGGTAGAAATTGGTAAAGGAGAAGAAAAATTAAATGTTTTAGTTCAGTTTTCCATTCAGATAATCGAAAGTCTATCCAACGTATCTATGACTCTTAGGCACATACAAAAGTTTAATAATAATAATAATAATAATAATAATAATAATAATAATAATAATAATAATAATAATAATAATAAACCCCCTGGAGGCCGGGGAAAAGTATAGGCCTCCGTTATGTTCTGCCAGTCGTAAAAGACGACAAAAAGAACAAACCACTAATGGGGCTAAACCCCCTTTTAGTGTGATTACTTGGTTCAGGACAGAACTAATAAAGCCTCGGACAAGCGGTGTCATGGTGGGGGACAACACTTGAACCCTAAGCCCGTCAACAATGGTAACGACACTGCTAGCCATACAGGTGTTTTGCTGGATATGCTTCCTCCAACCAGTCTAGAAGGAAAACAAAAACAGAGGATGAGATGGTCAGATGAAGTTAACCGATACCTCATGTTCTGTTATTACCAAGCAACAAACTTAGGAACCAACACAACTGGATACAGATCACATGTATACACAACATTTATTAGCAGATACCCAGAATTAAAATTTTTAACAGAACGACTAGCTCATCAGATCCGCGTAATAATCAAAAATAACAGGAGGCCCCAGTCAGAATTAGAAAACATCAAACAAGTACAACAAATACTGGAACAAAATAATGTGCAATCAGAAGTAGAAGAAGAAGAAAATACAGTAATGGACTCAAACATCCCAGAGCAAACAAACAAAGAACAACACACATCAATTAAACAATCAGAGGAAAACGAAATCTGAAGACAGTCACCAGAACAAGTACAAATAGAACACGAAGTGACACACACACACATGTTAGATATAGAGGAAAAATTTCAGCTGACATATATAGAATACAAAGACACAAATACAGACATTAGACCATTCTTGAATAGACCGCCAAATAACCCACAAGACGAAACAATAAAAATTATCAACACAATCATGCACAACAAAATAAATGAAAATTATGGAAGAGTTAAAACTACTGGTTTATATAGGAACACTCACTACAGTAAACATACACACTAGGCAGAGATCAGAACCAACCAACACACAGAAGAAACCCACAAAACCAGCATGGCAACACAGGCTACAGATAAGAATAGAAAAACTGAGAAAAGGCATCGGACAGTAGGTCAACCTGATATGGCCAAAACCAAGACAGCACAGGTTTGTAGATTACTGCCAAGTAAGGCAGAGGAACAAATAGCACTGTTGGGCTCTCCTTGATGACACCAAATTTATTAGATAGAGGGCAACCTCAGAAGATTCAGCCCACAGTTGAGCAAAAACTGATTTGATGTAAGCCACAAATTCTGAGAAGAAATAGGTGGTTGCCTCCCAGACATTATCAGCAAGTTCATTACTCAGGATACCTACATAGCGAGTAACCCAAATGAAATCAACCAAACGAGCAACAGCACCGTAATCAGCAAGAGAGTCGTGGATGGCAGAGACCAAGACTGATGGAGAAAAACACCAAGCAATACCCTGAAGGTCATGGGGTTCGTATATAACAAAACACAGGTGAGGGAGGGAAGTTTAATCAAACAAAGGACCTGATATATTGCCATAAATTCCACAATAAACAGCCCACACATGGCACACAAGTGTTTTCCATGCCAACAGAAGATGTGAAAGTACATCCCACATGATCAGCAGATTTAGAGCCATCATTGTAAATAACAGTAATATCCTGAAGGAACTGTAAGAGCCTTTGGTGGGAGTTTAAACACCCCGAACGCAAGCAACCACTCAATGGCAAATTTGGGGAGACAATAGCACAGTTATCAGAAGTGTTAGTCTTCTCAGGAGGCTCAGCCAGATAGGTACCTAACGGCCCCTCCACATGGACTGGCTACATGTGCTGCTAACATGGCAGGGCAGGGGGAGCTATGGCTGGGAAGGAGGGGGGGGGGAGGGAGGAAGGGGGGAGAGGAATTCATGCCAAGAAGGATGAAAGACAAAAGGTTAGAGGAACAAAAGCACAAGAAATAGAGGAAGCCAGGTGGATAGGTAGGTCGAGATAAGAACACAAAGACAGGGGAAGGAGGGGAGAGAGAGTAAAGAGCGAAGATGGAGAGGGAGAGGCATGGGAAAGGAAATGCAGCCCAGGAAGGAAGAATGGGCTGCAATTGGCTGGAGCTGCGTGAGTGCCATGCACGAACTCGTGAAAGAACTGAGACCCCTTGGATCTGTGCGCTCACACAAAGGTCTAAGAGATCTGTGCCTGTGGTCAGACACCATCAAGCATGACAACTTTGGTATCGTGAAATAGTCGACTGGTAAGTAGAATGGCGCTTTATCTTCAATGACAAGAGTAAATAGTTCAAATTGCTCCGAGCACTATGGGACTTAATGAGGTCATCAGTCCCGTAGAACTTAGAACTACTTAAACCTAACTAACCTAAGGACATCACACATGTCCATGCCTGAGGATTCGAACCTGCGGCCGTAGCAGTCGCGCGGTGCCCGGCTGAAGTGCCTGGAACCGCACGGCCACAATGGTCGTCTGACAAGAGTAGATTCTGTCTGTGTGCAAGAGATGGACACGTGATCTGGTGAACAGCCTACTCTGGAGTGTATTCGTCCATGACACACAGGTCCCGTCCCAGCCTTTGTGGTGTGCGGGCCATCAGTTATAACTCCAGGTAACTTTTGGTTTTCTGCAGGATAAAGTAACCAATGCCCGCTTCATTTCTTAGACAGGAATGGCGTTTGATTGTGTATATCATGTTACTCTTTTAGCAAAACTCAAGGTTTAGGGAACTGATGGTTTTTGTGCAGCTGGTTTGAACCACACTTTAACAGAATGTAAAATGATGTGCTCAATAATTTAAACAATGTAGGAGCTGCAGGGAATTTTAGTGACTGGAGAGAAATCACAAATAGAATACCACAGATTCTGTTTTGGGTCCACTTTTTATTCCTTGCAAATGTGAATTACCTTCAATTTAAGTCAACAAGGAGAATTGGTTCTTTTTGCTGACGATACTGGTGTTATAATAGATCACCCTAGAAGGAAGGGAACATAAGAGATTGGAAATGATACTTTCCATAGATTTGTAAAGTGGTTTTCAGAAAATGGATTCCACATAAATTTTGAGGAAATATGCTTCTTTAGTTCTGTGCACTAATGGATGTCACTAATAGAGTAGAATATTCCAAAATTTTGTGTGTACGTCTCTAGCATAACTCGAATTGGAGGAAGCATATTACTGAGCTCCTCGAACAATTACCTTCAGCTAGTTTTCATTTTCATATAATCTGTTCTTGCAAAAAAAAAAAGAATTCCTGAAAACTTCTGTACATTTCCACTCAATAAGGTCTTATCGAATGATTTTCTGGTGTAGCTCACTACTTCAAAAGAAAGTTGTGATTGTACAAAAGCGAGCAGTAAGAGTAATGTGTGGTGTTCACCCTAGGACGTCTTGAAAAAAAACTAGACATTTTTACAACTCCGTCACAATACACATATTCCCTAATGCAATTTGTCACAAACAATCCGTCGCAGTTTAAGAACAGTTATGTCCATACCTACAACACTAGGGGGAAAATGGTCTTTATTGCCGCGTGGGATTAGCCGAGCGGTCTAGGGCGCTGTAGTCATGGATTGTGCGGCTGATCCCGGCAGAGGTTCGAGGCCTCCCTCGGGCATGGGTGTGTGTGTTTGTCCTTAGGATAATTTAGGTTATGTAGTGTGTAAGCTTAGGGACTGATGACCTCAGCAGTTAAGTCCCATAAAATTTCACACACATTTGAACATTTTTTGGCCTTTATTACCCACTATTAAAGCTGTCTATGGCTGGCAAAGGAGTTCAGTATGCAGCAACAGAAATTTTTATTCATTTGGCAAATACCACAGAATGTCTCACAGATAGTAAAGCAAGTTATAAATCTAAATTAAAAATAATTTCTCTTTGCAACTCTTATTCCACTGACGAATTTCTATTTGAAAACTGGTAGCCAGTCAAATAAGAGTATTTGTTTGTAAGTCTCTTCTTAAACTGACTCGCTCCATAACTTTTCGATAAAAGAACCGTTCAATGGAACATGTGGCTAACATACGCCTGCTGCGACGCATTGTGTTCTTCATTGTCTACGACAACTGATATCGCCTGCGAGATAAACGAATCTCTCGCCGATCTACCCATATGGAGCATTGAAGCGGGAACTTACCTTGCTCTTCAGAACCTAAAGAACCGTTAGCGAATTACGACAAAAGGGACAGCGTATCGTAGGATGCTATTCGGCACCATTATGATAGTTTGCACTCGAGAATACATGCCTGAGCCGGCCGGTGTGGTCCAGCGGTCCTAGGCGCGTCAGTCTGGAACCGCGCGACCGCTACGGTTGCAGGTTCGAATCTTGCCTCGGGCAGGGATGTGTGTAATGTCCTTAGTTTAGTTAGGTTTAAGTAGTTCTAAGTTCTAGGGGACTGATGAACTCAGATGTTAAGTCCCATAGTGCTCAGAGCCAATACAATCCTGGATTGGGGCCAGAGTCGGATTCGATGGTTATTGATGCAATTGTTTAGGCACCATTTACTGCGACTAGTGTGTCTTATTTGGTCTGAATTTGTTATCTTGTACTCCAGTGCCGATCCACCTGTCACATGACCTGTCAATAAAATGGCCTTGTCTTTGAAGTTTTTGTCTTCTTCTTCCTACTCTTCTTCTTCCTACTCTTCCTCTTCTTCTTCTTCCTACTCTTCCTCTTCCTCTTCTTCTTCCTACTCTTCCTCTTCCTCTTCTTCTTCCTACTCTTCCTCTTCCTCTTCTTCTTCCTACTCTTCCTCTTCCTCTTCTTCTTCCTACTCTTCCTCTTCCTCTTCTTCTTCCTACTCTTCCTCTTCCTCTTCTTCTTCCTACTCTTCCTCTTCTTCTTCCTACTCCTTCTTCTTCCTACTCTTCCTCTTCTTCTTCCTACTCTTCTTCTTCTTCTTCCTACTCTTCCTCTTCTTCTTCCTACTCTTCCTCTTCTTCTTCTTCCTACTCTTCCTCTTCCTGGCAGTGTAAGTCTCGCTTCGCGGCTTCACTGGCAGAGTTGCAGCAGTGTGTCTCAGAGAGATTGCTCCCAGTGAGCTTCCAACGACACCTAGTTCGATTTCACGGACGTCGGTACAGCTCCAGTCAACGCAGCTCACCTCCCCAAAGAGGATCCACCACTTTTCTGCAATGCCTAGGTCGGATAGAGGACTGTGCTGTGCACTAATTGTAGTGTCACGTGCTAAGAATGTTGTAAATACACTCTCTTGTAGTTGAGTATTTCTTAGTCACGGAATAAATGTTTTGTGGCAGCAGCGCCGAAAAATTACTCGAACGGACCAAAGCCGCTCAAGTACGGAGCAAGTTAGTTGCGTCAGACACCCGTCGGCGTGCGTACCAGCCGATAGGCAAAACTGTTGCGACGTGTGGTGTGCACGGACGAGAGTCAGCAGAAAACGAAACAGGCAGTCCGAACTGAGCCCCCGTACGGTACAGACGCGTATTTCGAGAGTCCGCAACTTCAGTCCGCGGACCACGTGAGCCGAGCTCAGCGCGAACTCCCCATAGACGCGTGCGGAACTGTTTGGAGCCCGCCGTTCGTTTCCGCTTTCGTTTCGTCACGTCCGCGAAAACGCACGACGCCCCGCGGTCGCGAGTAAAAGATCCGTCTCGTTTCGGACAGTCGCCCAGTGTTCTCCAGCGCCCATCACAGAGGAGTATACGCCCTCCGGCGTCCGTGTTCGGGTGGAATTGCCATGCAAAGACAATTTTCGCGATCGCTGGTTACTGGATAGTGCTATCTGATTTCATTTTTGTCACTTGTTCATTCACTTATTTGGCAGGATACATAAATTTTCGGCAAGTGTACCAATCATCCGTTACCAAATCTAGACATGACTGTCTTAATGGGATTTCCGCGATCGTTCATTGAATAAAAATATGGCATTTCAGTCTATGATCGCTATTTTTTATTTTCAATGACCGGTTTCAGGCTAGCTACACACCTTCAGATCTGTTAGACAAAGTTAAAAATATAATTAACAAGAGAGATACAGTTGGTGATAAAAATATATTAGTTTACAAAAAGAAATTTTTGAACGTATTAAATGCCAACATACCAAATACTGCAGTTACAGAGTAACTTGTCAGTACAGAAGGCCCGGCCAGGGCGGACGAGCGGTTCTAGGCGCGTCAGTCTGGAACCGCGCGACCGCTGAGGTCGCAGGTTCGAATCCTGCCTCGGGCATGGATGTGTGTGATGTCCTTAGCTTAGTTAGGTTTAATTAGATCTAAGTTCTAGTGGACTGATGACCTTAGAAGTTAAGTCCCATAGTGCTCACAGCCATTTGAATTTATTTTTTTTTGTTTTTTTTTTCAGTACAGACCTATGGGTTCGCTGTCAAAACTAAAGTAAATTGTAATCTTTTAAAACCTTATGTCGCAGTTTTAGAGTAACCTTATCGGTAACAGTAAAAAGTGCCCTCTACCTATAAGAATTGTGCATATGTTATTATTTCACCGTACATATTAATGGCGAATATACTTGTTTAATAAAACTATTTTTTAAACTAATAACATATGAATAATCTTTCCTTGAATGGACCATGAACCGAAATAATTTACACTAATTTAAAATTTCTTTTGGAGCACATGTAAAAGATAGTAAACATGAAGTGAGTCATATAAATGAACAAATGGAGGTCCTACATAAAGCTCCGAAAAGTCTCTATCTCAAGGTGCTCGAAGAGGTTGAAATATACGCTCACCAAAGAAAAACCCCAGGCCTAATGCTTAATGAGAAAATTGATTTTATGCACAGGAGTTAGGCCTACTCTTGAGTGCAACATCACACTTCAGTAAGAACCAGGTGCAATGGAACGGCCCTCAGCGTACTGGCGGCGAGGTGAAATGGGCGCGGCGGAAGAGGACTTGGCGTGGCGTTGTATACGTTCTGACGTAGGGAAATCCTCTCCACCACCAATCAAAACAAAGAAGAGGAAACGCACATTTTTGAAAGAATATCTACATTTAATTATATTTTTAAGTTTCTTTATAAAGAAATTTTACATTAGTGAAAATTATTTCGTGTCATGGTCCACTCAAAAAAAGATTATTCATATGTTATTACTTTAAAAACTGTTTTATTAAACAAGTATATTCGCCATTAGTATGTACGGTGAAATAACATATGCACAATTCTTATAGTTAGAGGGCAACTTTTTAGTGTTACCAATCAGGTATCTTTAAAACTTCGATATAAGGTGTTAGCACAATAAAATTTACTTTAGTTATGACGGCGAACCCATAGTTCTGTACTGACAAGTTACTCTGTAAATGCAATATATGGTATGTTGCCATTTAATACGTTCCAAAATTTCTTTTTGTAAACTAAGATATTTCTATCACTAACTGTATCTCTCTTGTTATTTATATTTTTAACTTTGTCCAACAGATCTGAAGGTGGGCAGCTATCCTGAAACCGGTCGTTGAAAATAAAAAATAGCGATCATAGACTGAAATGGCATATTTTTAATTCCCGTTACTACACCGTCATCGGAGGTTATATCCTGAAGAAAGTGCATGGGTGCGACAGTGCAGTCGGCTCAGTCATGCGAGCGGCGACACCCACATGTTCCCGCTTCATTGTGTTTCTGGAAATAGCAGTCATTTCAGTAGCTGTGCGTTTAGGTATGCGTGCTTCATATTTGGTTGGGAGTAACATCCCCGTTATACTAAGTCAGCGGCACCTGTGTGTGTGTGTGTGTGTGTGTGTGTGTGTGTGTGTGTGTGTGTGTGTGTGTGTGTGTGTGTGTGTGTGTGTGTGTGTGTACTGAGCGATTTTCCTATCTTTTAGATTGCTCTTCCGTCGAGCGAGCGGTTGTAATGGTTGCTAAGTATGAGACTATTCTTTCGACATACTGAAGGAACCCAATTGGTGTATTTTCTCCTTACACCGGATATTACGTGAGTATTTTTCGTGCAAAAAAATAGGATTACTTTGAACCTCTGTATCTTGGAAACGGATAAAGATATCCCGAATTTTTTAGAGGTTGTTAGCGATCGGAATCTCAGGGACATATCGTAAAAATTACTGCCATTATCTGCACATGGCCATCGCGGAATCCGCAGTTCGGTTTCGATATCAAAAGACAATGTCTTTTCACATTTTCTCAGGAATTGACCATTAACTTAATAGTGCTTCTATAACCCGTTAAGGTACAACAGACTACAAATGATGCAAAGACAACCAGTCTATTTTCTCCATTTACCTAAGCTGGTAGAAGCAAATAGCATTCGAACTCTGATTCCATACTGTAGGATAGTAAGATACAAATGGTCCTCAGCCCAAGGGCTATCCCAAACACTCGACGCCCAGCCACAGACCGCATGGCATGAGCACCCAAAAATGTCCCGTTTTCATGCGGGGCGACCTGCGTGCGTATCGATTGTGGGAAGAAAGTTGTGACGATCGCCGGAGGTTTCTGTGATACATAGACGAGGGTGAGTCAAATGAAAACCTTAAATATTTTTTATATTTTATTTGTAGAGTAGATGTGGTACAAAGCTGTATCACTGCAACATACTCTCCCCCACGCTCAATGCAAGTCCTCCAGTGCTTACTTACAAAGTGCATAGAAAAAAATTATTTTGGTAGTCCGCGCAACCACTCATGCACAGAGTGGTGGCGTACCTCTTCATCAGAACGGAACTCCTTTCCTCCCATTGCGTCTTTGAGTGGTCCAAACATATGCAAATCATTTGGGGGCAAGATCTGGTGAGTATAGTGGATGAGGAAGACACTCAAACTGCAGGGCTGTGATTGTTGCAACTGTTGTACAGGCAGTGTGGGGCCTTACATTGTCGTGTTGCTAAAGGACACCTGCTGACAGCAATCCACGTCGCTTTGATTTGACTGCAGGACGCAAATGATTTTTTTAGGAGATCTGCGTATGATGCAATGGTGACAGTGGTCGCTCTAGGCATGTAGTACTCCAAAGTGACGCCTTTTTCGTCCCAAGAGTGAGTCAGCATAACCTTCCTTGCTGATGGTTCCGTTCGAAACTTTTTTGGTTTTGGTGATGAGGAATGGCGCCATTTCTTGCTCGCTCTCTTCGTTTCCCGTTAGTGCAAGTGAACCCAGGTTTCGTCCCCAGTAACGATTCTTGCAAGGAAGCCATCACTTTCTCGTCCAAAGCTCTGAAGAAGTTCTTCACAAGCATATCTAATATCAGGAGTCAGCTGCCGTGGCACCCATCTTGCAGACACTTTATGTAACTGGGCACATCATTCACAATGTGGTGTGCTGAGCCATGACTAATCTGTAAACATGCTCCAGTGTCACTCGGCGGTTTTCTTTCACTATGGCTTCAACTGCTGCAATGTTTTGTGGAGTCACAGCTCGTTGTGCCTGACCTGGACGAGGATCATCTTCCCCTGAAGTCACACCATTTGCGAACTTCCTACTCCATTCGTAGACTTGCTGCTGTTACAAACATGCATCACCATGCTGAACCTTCATTCGTCGGTGAATTTCAACAGGTTTCACACCTTTATTACGCAAATCCTAATAACAGAACGCTGTTCTTCCCTGGTGCAAGTCGCAAATGGAGCGGCCATCTTACGACGGTATGTGTGCATCTGCACCGTGCTGCCACCTACAGGCCATTCTGCACGCTGTTTCTAGTACGCTTACCAACTTACAGGATAACGGCGTGAAAGTTCGATTTATTACAAATTTAAGGTTTTCATTTGACTCACCCTCGTATCTCGAAAGAAGAATCACACGAAATGGGTGAAAAAATGGATTGTCGAAAGGCAACATTCCGATCGTATGGTTATGATTCAGGATTCTCAGAGATCTGAACCTGACGACTATAAGAACTATTTAAGAATCACTCAGTATTACTTCGACGCACTTTTATATGAGTGCATTTCATTTTTGTTTACCGTCTATAATTGATGTCGAGCACTCGTAGAGCAAATTGCATTCTAATGATTGTGTGGTCTCCGGTTTTCTATCGTGAGGTCTTCAGGTACTGCCAATTTTGTTAAGTCCACACGCTGTCTGGTGGTCATCATGCTACGGAAATAAGACAAACTAACGCGTGAAGGCATAATGCAGAATACAATAATACAGGACAAGAAGCTTTTGTATTGATTTTATACAATTCATCTCTCCTCTTTGTCGCTGCTTTCAGAGCTTTCTCAGCTCGTTCTGAAGCTGTATCTCAAATTTTGTAGCTTGGTTTTTATCACACTTTGGTCCACGCGTGCAATACCGTCTTCAAATGTTTCAACCATTTCTTGTTACAACCTAATTTTTCTATTTTAGTTCGTGTAATGTTCGTCGGGTGATATTGCACAAAGTAGTGCAGTTGTGTAAGTTCTTGGATGCGGTCGGTTGTCCACTCCTTCGCCTTACCGGGAGCAACTAGAACTTGCTGTCACACAGAAAACAAATCTCACGGACTTCCTGACCTGTGCTGCCGCGTTGATGTAGACATCGGTACGTGAGAGCCTAGGAGACCGTATCAGCTGTTCCGAGAACTGCAGGTAACGTCCTGAATGAAGGACAAGCGTCCATAGTGTTAAACATCCCGTCAAATAAGCAATTACAAGTCGACCAACGCACGGGCGAGGAATGCAGGTGTTCCACAATCCGTGACAAATAGCAGTCGCACGTTGCTAAAATCCGCTCGTTTGTGGCCAGGTTTTGGAACTAACTACAGACCTTTTGCAGAGCACACATTTCATCATTGCAGCTGCAAAACCCCACAAGATAATTCAAAGACGTCGTCAGAACTCAGACCGAACATTCAACCATCAACGTTGAGCGTGTCGAGTTTTTAACATCGCGTAGAAAAAACACGTTGACAAGTCTTTCGGAACGTGAGGAGTAATATCTATCATGTCAGATAATCTCAACGTGCTGCTCAACTTAGGCCAATGGGATGTAAGAACGCCACCCACGTCACGTGACGTCATCTTTCTTTAGTACAGAGTCGCGGCACGCCATTTTGGCTATCGGCTGAAGCCCATATCCCGTTTCCCATCACCAACAAATTGATCTCTCGAAAACCCGTCATTAATTTTACGATTTGTTGTTGTAAAGTGACGGGAAATGTCCTATTGGTGGTTAAAGAGTTATTGCGTATTATACAAGTACGTCGTTTGAAAGCAACTGCACATTGAAGATCCATATAGAATGCATTGTTAATGTTGCAGTTTGTTATAACTGTCAGTTAATTACACATCAACGATTAAAGCTACCAGGAGGTGGTAAGGTGCTATGTATGGTCGCAAACCGTCCATGGTCGGTGTAGGGTAATATGAAGTGACGCATAATTGTAATAGGTGATGTCACTGATTCACTTTTTCTAATAGGTTCTGATACTTCCTTATACTTTCTTATACTGTCAGTATAAATATAATCTATAATATTCAGTCTGACTGAGGTGTGTGTTCTATTGGCTTAACATCAAAGACAGCTTTCACTACTTGGAGCAAGATGTTTTGCACATACTTGTTTCAAGTTTTCCATTTGATAAGTTACAATGATTCTGCTCCTGAATTGAGATATTGGTCAAGTAAGAATGACGTTAAGGCTTTACTAATAAGTGAGGATGATGGTATAGTTCTTATCTTACATGAAGAACTAGTATGAATTTGTATCGCACAATTTGTAATGGCACTTTCATAAGCCGATGTCCTTATTGACTGGAAATACTTTCCTTTATCTTGTAACATGTTCATGGATATCCAGGTTTTTATTTAGGTACACTACAAAAATGGTTCAAATGGCTCTGAGCACTATTCGACTTAACTTCTGAGGTCATCAGTCGCCAAGAACTTAGAACTAATTAAACTTAACTAACCTAAGGACATCACACACATCCTTGCCCGAGGCAGGATTCGAACCTGCGACCGTAGCGGTCGCCCATCACCAGACTCTAGCACCTAGAACCGCAGGGCCACTCCGGCCGGCGTACGCTACAAGGATAACAAAATGACTAGCATATGGTCCAGGGCGGAAATGAGCGTTTTAATAGAGCCTACGTAGTAATTTGCCGAAATTTTTACAAAGGCACAGACGGTGTTTCGAAAGGATAGATTGCATGCAACCGGTGGTGGAGTGTTTGTCGCTGTTAGTAGTAGTTTATCCTGTAGTGAAGTAGAAGTGGATAGTTCCTGTGAATTATTATGGGTGGAGGTTAACAATCGAGCTAGGTTAACAATTGGCTCCTTTTACCGACCTCCCGACTCAGGTTAGTGGCAGAATAACTGAGAGAAAATTTGGAATACATTTCACATAAATTTTCTCAGCATTTTATAGTCTTTGTGGAGATTTCAATTTACCAGATACAGACTGGGACACTCAGATGTTTAGGACGGGTGGTAGTGACAGAGCATCGAGTGACATTATACCGAGTGCACTATCCGAAAATTACCTCCAACAATTAAACAGAGAACCGACTCGTGGAGATAACATCTTGGACCTACTGATAACAAACAGACCCGAACTTTTCGACTCGGTATGTGCAGAACAGGGAATCAGTGATCATAAGGCCGTTGCAGCATCCCTGAAATAGAAGTTAATAAGAATATAAAAAAAGGAGGAAGGTTTATCTGTTTGGCAAGAGTAAAAGAAGGCAGATTTCAGACTACCTTACAGATCAAAACGAAAATTTCTGTTCCGACACTGATAATGTTAGGAGTTTATGGAAAAAGTTTAAGGCGATTGTAAAATGCGGTTTAGACAGGTACGTGCCGAGTAAAACTGTGAGGGACGGGAAAAACCCACTGTGGTACAACAACAAAGTTAGGAAACAACTGCGAAAACAAAGAGAGCTTCACTCCAAGTTTAAACGCAGCCAAAACCTCTCAAACAGAAGCTAAAGGATGTCAAAGTTAGCGTAAGGAGGGCTATGCGTGAAGCGTTCAGTGAATTCGAAAGTAAAATTCAATGTACCGACTTGACAGAAAATCCTAGGAAGTTCTGGTCTTGCGTTAAATCAGTAAGTGGCTCGAAACAGCATATCCAGACACACACCGGGATGATGATGGCATTGAAACAGATGATGACACGCGTAATGCTGAAATACTAAACCTTTTTCCAAAGCTGTTTCACAGAGAAAGACCGCACTGCAGTTATTTTCTAAATCCTCGCACAAACGAAAAAATGGCTGACATCGAAGTAAGTGTCCAAGGAATAGAAAAGCAACTGGAATCGCTCAACAGAGGAAAGTCTCTGGACTTGACGGGATACCAATTGGATTCTACACAGAAAACGTGAAAGAACTTGCCCCCCCTTCTAACAGCCGTGTACCGCAAGTCTCTAGGGAACGGAAGGTTCCAAATGATTGGAAAAGAGCACAGGTAGTCCTAGTCTTCAAGAAGGGTCGTCGAGCAGATGCGCGAAACTATAGACCTATATCTCTGACGTCGATCTGTTGTAGAATTCTAGAACACGTTTTTTGCTCGAGTAGCATGTCGTTTTTGGAAACACGGAAACTACTCTGTAGGAATCAGCATGGATTCCGGAAACAGCCATCGTGTGAGACCCAACTCGCATTATTTGTACATGAGACCCAGAAAATATTAGATGCAGGCTCCCAGGTAGATGCCATTTTCCTTGACTTCCGGAAGGCGTTCGATACAGTTCCGCACTGTCGCCTGATCAACAAAGTAAGAGCCTACGGAATATCAGACCAGCTGTGTGGCTGGATTGAAGAGTTTTTAGCAAACAGAACACAGCATGTTGTTATCAATGGAGAGACGTCTACAGACGTTAAAGTAACCTCTGGCGTGCCACAGGGGAGTGTTATGTAACCATTACTTTTCACAATATATATATATACATGACCTAGTAGATAGTGTCGGAAGTTCCATGATGCTTTTCGCGGATGATGCTGTAGTATACAGAGAAGTTGCATCATTAGAAAATTGTAGCGAAATGCAGGAAGATCTGCAGTGGATAGGCACTTGGTGCAGGGAGTGGCAACTGTCCCTTAACATAGACAAATGTAATGCATTGCAAATACACAGAAAGAAGGATCCTTTATTGTATGATTATATGATAGCGGAACAAAAACTGGTAGCAGTTACTTCTGTAAAATATCGGGGAGTATGCGTGCGGAACGATTTGAAGTGGAATGATCATATGAAATTAATTGTTGGTAAGGCGCGTACCAAGTTGAAATTCATTGGGAGAGTCCTCAGAAAATGTAGTCCATCAACACATCAACAAAGGAGGTGGCTTACAAAACACTCGTTAGACCTATACTTCAGTATTGCTCATCAGTGTGGGATCCGTACCAGATCGGGTTGACGGAGGAGATAGGGAAGATCCAAAGAAGAGCGGCGCGTTTCGTCATAGGGTTATTTGGTAACCGTGATAGCGTTACGGAGATGTTTATCAAACTCATGTGGCGGACTCTGCAAGAAAGGTGCTGTGCATCGCGAAGTAGCTTGCTCGCCAGGTTTCGAGAGGGTGCGTTTCTGGATGAGGTATCGAATATATTGCTTCCCTCTACTTATACCTCCCGAGGAGATCACGAATGTAAAATTAAAGAGATTCGAGCGCGCACGGAGGCTTTCAGACAGTCGTTCTTCCCGCGAACCATACGCGACTGGAACAGGAAATGGAGGTAATGATAGTGGCACGTAAAGTGCCCTCCGCCACACACCGTTGGGTGGCTTGCGGAGTATAAATGTAGATGTAGATGCATTTCGTAAACAGTGTGATTTGCGAGCCTGTTACAGCCGACAACGCCATTGGAGCGCGCTGCGACCGCGGTATACCACTTTGGGGCCCCCGCACCGCGTGCACAAGCCGCCTAGTTTCTGAGCGTTCAGCAGCACCTTGAACTAGGAACGCTTGACGTTGACGTTCAAAAGCACGGAGCGTGTGCCGACGGCTTACGCCAACAGAGGTGGGCTATATGCAATAGCAGCAAGAAATTATAGGTCCTTCTAGCAGTCATATTAAAAATATTTGTACGAGCTTACGCACAGAGATTCACTGTATATCTGGAAAAGTACGTGATAAACAATAAAAGCCAATTTGGCTTGCAGAAAGGTAAATAAAACGCAGTACCATATGTATCATTGGATCTAACGTGGGCTTTAGTCAGTGTAGACCGAAAACAATTAGTAGAAATGTTAATGTATAAATGGGGCAGCAGGAGATTCGATCCTACTATACAGGATGAGTCGCAAACTATTGCCACCAAGAATAACTCCAAAATTATGACAACTGAAAAGTTTGTGGGACAAATGTTGCATGGGACAGCGAGGGCCATACTATGACCTTTGTTTTTTTTGTTGCTAGGAGGGGTCGCGTCAGAGATATGGACACATTTTTTTTTTTAAAATGGGATGCAGAAGTTTGGTTCTTATTTTCCGAAAGCGGCTATCGAGACTAATCCAATGATGTGTAACAGTAAGGTCTTTCAAGGACAAAGGAGGTCAAAGGTGTTCGAAGTGACGATCATTGGTATCAATGCAGTGCTGCAACCTTCTCATCATGGATTGAGTGGTATTCTTTATCACATCTGCACTTATCGAAGCACATGCTCTGACAATTCTCTCTGGTGTATCGTGCTGATAGTAATTATTCGCGGAATATGGTATATCCATCTAACGTGCCATTGGCATGTAAACACCATTCGAGGGTTTCGCAATACAACACTAATAGCAACGATAAGACTACTATCGTCGAATCAAGCGAATGTGAATGATGCGTTCCTTCGAAGAACAAGTCAATATGCTTGTCATTTACGGAGAATGCCAACCACATTCAGTGTGAGCTAGAGATTTATACGCTGAAATATTTCCACAACGTCCACACACTACACGTCGTACATTTAGATATATGTATGATAAATTGAGAACAACTGTATCTTTATTGTATCGGAAAAATATCCGGCAAAGGGAAGTTACTAACGAGGAAACGGAAAGTGGTGTTCTTGCCACGGTAGTTCGAGATCCTAGTTAGTTGGCGTCAAATCGCAAGGGAAACTGGCATGAGTAGTATTGTTTGTGTCCTGCATTGCCATAAATATCACCCTTAGCATATCAGTCTCCACCAAGAATTAACTGGTATGGATTGTATGCGTCGCATTGAATTCTGCCGACTGGCTCAACTTCAGATTCAGAGGAATGACGAGTTTATTAATTTTATTTACTGACGAAACTACATTCACGAACCATGGAAATGTTAATTTGCCTAACATGCATTATTGGACAACTGAAAATCCATGTTGGCTTCGGCAGGTTGCACGCCAAAAGGCGTGGTCGGTGAATGTATGGTGTGGGATTTTAGAGGACAGGATTATAGGCCCCTGTTTCATCGAAGGAAATCTTAATGGTAGGAAGTACGCCACATTCCTGCAAGAAACATTAGGTCGGTTAATGGAAGAAATACCTTCAGGAAAAAGGCTCAGAATGTGCTATCAACACGATGAGTGTGCGGTACATTTTTTATTGATGACTAGAAATCAGTTTCAGAGACAATTCTCAAATCTTAGGATTGGACGCGGAGGCGATGTGTCGTGGCCGGCTCGTTCGCCGGACTAGACGACTCTGGATTTTTTCCTTGTGAGGATTCGTAAAAGACATTGTTTATTAAGACGTTCCAACTACACCTGAAGATATGCGAGAAAGAATAGTCAAAGCGTGCGTTTCGATAAGTTCCTATGTGATAAGGGATACCACACAATCCATGATAAGGAGGTTGTAGCACTCCATTGATACCAGTGGTCATCACTTTGAACACCTTCTGTAAATGGACGGTCATGCCACCTTTGTGACCTTCGTTGACCTTCGAAGACCTTACTGTTACACATCATTGGATTCATCTCGATAGTCGCTATCAGAACATAACTACCAAACTTAAGCATCCGATTAAAAAAAAAAATTCACCTTCATATTTCTGAAGCGACCCCACCTAGCAACAAAATTACCAACGTTATATTATGGCCCCCGTTTTCTGATGCAACTTTCGTCCCACAAACTTTTCAGCTCCTGTCATACTTTAAGAGTTATTCTTGGTAGCAATAGTTAGTGACTCACCCTGTCATTAAACGCAGGAGCCAGTATACAGAAATTACAAAAAACATTAAGAGAGAGAATAAGATCTGAAGAGAGAATTCTACAGTTCTGTCCCGCAGGTACCCCTACTTGGTCCATTGCTTTGTATTTTATACAAGTAGTACATCAAAAACACTTAATAACTCATACAAATGATTTTTATTTCCAGATTTTCTATGTCATTATCCCTGAACAGCAGAGTTTTATCATCTTGGGTGTAAACAATTACATAATGCTATCCACAGGTCGGCTGAAATAAATTTCCATGACTGCTAACATCTTTTGTTTATGATTCAGGCTAAATAATCAGCACAATGAAGATACGTTTGCATAGGTTACTACATAGCAGGAAACTCCATACACACTAAAACACTTGGGACAATAATAGATGAAAATGTACATTGGTATACGCACAAAGAATATATAAGTGGATAACTCGGCTAAGGATCGTACATTATATGATCAGAAGTGTCCGGAAACGTGGCTGAAAATGACTTAAAAGTACGTGGCGCCCTCCATCGGTAATGCTGGAATTCAATATGGTGTTGGTCCACCTTTAGCCTCGATGGCAGCTTCCACACCCTCAGGCATACGTTCAGTCAGGTGCTGGAAGGTTTCTTAGGGAATGGCAGCCCATTCTTCACGGAGTGCTGCACTGAGAAGAGGTATCGATGTCAGTCGGTGTGGCCTGGCACAAAGTCGGCGTTCCAAAAGATCCCAAGCCTGTGCTGTGATAGTGCCGCGCAAAACAACGATGGGGTACAAGCCCCCTCCATGAAAAACACGACCACACCATAACGCCACCGCCTCCGAATTTTACTGTTCGCACCACACTCGCTGGCTGATTACGTTCACCGGGCATTCGCCATACCCATACTCTGCTGTCGGATCGCCACATTGTGTACCGTGATTCATCACGCCATTCAACGTTTTTCCACTGTTCAATCGTCCAGTGTTTACGCTCCTCACGCCAAGCGAGACGTCGTTTGGCATTTACCGGCGAGATGTGTGGCTTATGAGCAGCGCTTGACCATGAACTCAAAGTTTTCTCACCTCCCGCCTAACTGTCATAGTCATTGCAGTGTATCCTGTTGTAGTTCGGAATTCCTGTGTGATGGTCTGGATAGAAATCGTCTTTCTATTACACATTACGACCCTCTTCAACTGTCTTCTGTCAGTCAACAGACGAGGTTGGCCTGTACGCTTTTGTGCTGTATGTGTTTCTCGTTTCCACTCCAGTATCACATCGTAAACAATGAGGCTAGGGATGTTGAGGAGTGTGGAAATCTTGCGTACAGACGTATGACACCCAATCACCTGACCACGTTCGAAGTCCGTGAGATCCGTGGAGCGGCCCTTTCTCCTCTCTCACGATGTCTAATGACTACTGAGGTCGCTGATATGGAGTACCTGGCAGTAGGTGACAGAACAATGCACCTGATATGAAAAATGTATGTTTTCGGGGGTGTCAGGATAATTTTGATCATATTGTGTATATGTCATCGACATACTTGTCTACCTAAAATACACCAGCGATACGAAAGTGACATAAAATATGCTAATTAGTTATACATGATGGCATTCTTTTGAGATGGAGCGCCTCCTAACAAACACAAACAGGATATTCAAACTGCAGCCGAGAACCGTAAAGATGATAGCCAATGATAAATGGAGATATTATTTGTAAGCACATAGCAAGTATATAACGCCAGGAATTCTGTGCAGGGAAATGCGTTGTGGTGCCCTACGTTACACGAAGAGCACGAAGGAGAAACAGAGAGAAAATGAGGCCTATCTCCAAGAACCTTAGGGGCCGAAAAAATTCATTAACACTTTCGCTGCGGCATCGGTGCAGGCGCGCAACTCTCCAGTACGGCCCGGCAACTTGAGAGTGCGTGCCGGTAACGCTCTGAAACGTCAGGTACCGCTCGGAGCCGACGCTTATAAGCACACCTGAGCTACAGGCTGACGTCAAGACCTTGTGAGATCTGTAGCATCATGTTCTATACTGACTTAATGCTGACACTTCAGATGCATTACTTCAAATAAGCTTCCACTGTATTGTGGTCATGTTTAAAGTCTGTTTGCTGTCTGACACATATAGGGGGCACAAGCGTCATTCAAATGTTGATTTGTTGGTGATGTAACAAAAAATACAATTCAAACGAGCAACAAATCCACTGCATTCAGGAAAAATTTGGATTATAAATGCAAATTCTTAAGAAGGAAAAAAAGGAAACTGGATTCATTTGAAATTATATTTACTTCGAATGCGCAGTTTTAAGATTGACTCTGAAAGAGGTCGTAAATTTAGTAGCATGTTTGTTCCTGGTACGAGAGAATAAGCAGTCTTTATCATAGATGCCCAGGGGACGCCCGGATTTGTAGAAATTAGTAAGTGAAACATATCCTACGTCGAGACTTCTCTTGTGTCCTCCATCACTAAAATTGCGGTGCTATTAAAACAAATTTAGCACAACAAATTCTTTCGCAGAAACCTGAAATGGACGCTTTACAACGCAATAAGACGTAAGTCGACTTAACACAAAATAAAACCTAATTTCTGAGTACTCGCGAAAAAAAGTTCTAGCCTTTCACGTCATAAAAAGAAGCCATGCAATGCCAAAAGAAATAGAAGTTGTCTTTGATAATAATTTCCCCGATATTATCGCGTTTTTGCTACTTATGGGAAATTATACAGCAATTCTAGCAATATCCAGGTTTGTCTGGGCAGGTCGTACGCTCGTGTGGTGTATCAATGCGCTTGCCTTGTTCCGCGCACTTCTTACACCGCTTCTTCACCACTTGCTTCTTCCCTGCAGTAGCTTCCCGCTTTTGCGCAAAGTGTGTGTGTTTGTGATGTTTATTGCTCACATTTAGTGGAACGTCCATTGGTGGAAGTTCATACTGTAATCGTACAACGTCATTTTATTTCCTGAGTATTTGTTGTACAGATATAGAGAATTGAAAACTAGCATGTTAGATCACGACGTTGGCATCACAGATTTACTTCAAACTTTGTACACCTTTTGTGGGCCATCAAAACAACGTAATGTGCAAGTAGTAAGGTGCATACTCTCGCAAGAGAAGTTTATGCCCTCTATTAAGTAACAGATGTATCTGTTAGGTACTGGATCTTAGGAATCATGCTGGCCAAGTGAACCTCCCACCCCCCCCCCCCCCAAAAAAAAAAAAAAATTCCGTAAGAGCTGCTGTAGATGAACATGTATGAGGCGACGTTTCGACTCCTGCTCATATTTAATTTTTAATATATATTATCTCATTTGTATGACATTTGAGAGGTAATACAATTTTAAAAAACTAGTGTATTTGCGTGAAGTTTTTAGTGAATTTCATATTATTTGACTGCCTACTATTTTTAATTAAAGTTAGTCATTATAACAAATACATTTATCACTGTTGACAAGTAAATGAAGAAACGCGTAGTTTTCCTGAAAAGTATGTCTGTCATGATCTGCGAAATCCCCTATACATGCAATCACATAAAGAACCCGGAACTACTTTGCACCTCAACGCTTCGAGTTGCGGACACAGACGCAGGTCCAATTTGGTAGGTAACCTGCATATCGGTGAGACGTTGCTAATGTAGCAGGAACGAATAGTGCAGGTGAAGATTTTTTGAATATCACAGAATCTAAAATTTCAGTACAAAAGGAAAGGTTTGAGTGGGAGTCGATCCTTCGCCTCATACACGTCCGTCTTACTAAGATCGAACACTAACCAATTGACAAACATGAACTCTAACGTCTGGAACCTACGCTCAGATCGATCATGATAGACCCGTTAAAACATCTTTTGCTATTTTCTGTGAATTGCCAGAGTAGTGCACCTTAATACTTGCTCATTGTTGTTTTAATGGCCTGCAAAAGATGTAGAAAGTTTGAAGTAAATCCGTGATCGCAGCGTCGTGGCCTCCTCTTGTAAGAATATATCAAACTGCGCGGAGGTACAGACTGTGCCACAGCAAGACCAAAGATCGTTTGATAGTAGAACTACTTGCTCTCAGTCTGACGTGCACATCGATAACATATAAAAATCAAAATGCCATGACCACCATACAGACGAATAACGTGTATACTGAAGTTTGTACGGAACGCACAGGGACTGGGTGTTGTGTTGTCCTAATCATCATTATTTCATCCCCATGGACTCGCAATTCGCCGAAGTGGCATTAAATCGAAAGACTTGCACCCGACGGGAGGCCATTATCACACGACATTTATTTATTTATGGGTGGTACAAGCTCTCAAAATATTAGACACTTTTTTGGACGGTCTGTTTAGTGGACTCTGAAACGCTGCTCAGTGCCGGGTGATCACAAGACGCCTAACAGACGTCTGCCGTCGGTTGGCCTAAAAACACCTATACTATGGAGCGTGGAAGATCCGGCTAAGACGTTAGAACCTGACGTGGTATTTAAGTTATAAGGCGCTTGTGTGTGGCACTAGTTCTGTAATTGCTCTCTGCAGAACATATCCTTGGTGATTTCTGTCCTTGCCCGTAAGACACTTTGACCAGCACACGCAGGTAGAACGTCACTATCTGTCTCAGTGAGTGACTCATGCGGACCACCATCACAACAGGCACCGACGAGTTTGGGTGCGTCACCGCTTGCTGGCGTGGTCTAATGGTAAACTACTGTAGCACTGCTGGACAGGCCGAACAGGGGGCTCAACTGGATATCGGGCAAAGAGAATATAGACAGCCTGATGCCGGGTCTTCGGTGGGAAGTTATCCAGCACGCAGGTAGCGACATTTGACTGGAGCCGTCATCTAGCCTCACTTTCCGCGTGAAGCGATTGACGAGCGGCCTTTAGTAGTCGAACTGAATGACTGTCTCTTGCAGAGGAAGCTAACATTTCGTAGGGTACCTTGACGGCTGGTGTAAGAAACGAGCTGAGGTTGAAAAGGAGGATCATTGTGGGGTTTCGCATTCCATCGACGGCTGTTTCATTAGAAACGAAACAAAGGCTCAGAATGATCAAAGAGAGACCAGGAAATCGACGACATTCTTCTTAAAGGAACAGTCTCAGTATTAATGATTTTACTTTGGTGTGGATCCACAGTCATGTAAAAATTTTTGAAAGATAAAACCGTCATTTGACTGTACAACAGGTTTTAATCCACAATTTAGATTTCGGCCTTATGCCATTACCAAGCGTTAAAACTGCAAATCATTGAGGTACAATAAAAGCACAAATACCAGAGGAATAGCAGGGCAAACAGTTAATGTACTGGCGTTTGTTCTCTTGCTCATGTACGAAAAATCATTAGACTTGTGCAGAACCCAAGTCACCGTAAAACTATTTCTTAGATTATATAGCCGGCCGAAGTGGCTGAGCGGTTCTAGGCGTTACATTCTGGAACCGCGCGACCGCTACGGTCACAGGTTCGAATCCTGTCTCGGGAATGGGTGTGTGTGCTGTCCTAAGTTAGTTATGTTTAAGTAGTTCTAAGTTCTAGGGGACTAAGGACCTCAGATGTTAAGCCCCATAGTGCTCAAAGCCATTTGATCCATTTTTTGCTATTTTCCGATACTTGCAATTTTATTGTTTTCATCAGTTGCAGCTGCAACAGTTGATAATGCTCTAAGGCAGAAATCTAGATCGTGGAATAAAACCTGTTGTACAGTCAAATGGCGGTTATATCTTCCGAAAAATCTCAGTATCGACTGAAACTGTTTTACAAGGAGACGGCGCCTACCTGTCATCGCCGATTTCATCAGTGTGTGTAGTATAAGGCCGAAATGAAAGAGACAGAAGTGGCAGCTACAGATAGCCAAGCATTTAGACAAAAGTATCACATATGGCGCGGGTCGGGCGAGGTACGAGCCACATAGGCCAGCGCCCTTTAGTACAGAACGGTAATCGTGGGGGTCGAGTTTCGCGGTAAAAGAAAAGCCAAAAACTCAGAAAATTGTTGATTTGTAATATCATCTCTCGGAGAAATAATTGTTTCTACGTTTGTTATTAGACTTCAAATATATCAATTAAAACGTTATCAAACGTCTTGGAATTCCTGTGGCCGATATCAGTATCATTGTCGATAAGAGGCGAGTATCAGTGTCGATAACTATAAAAAAACAGCAATATTGTCGATTCCCGGGATGGATGAACTGTCTGTATGCGTAATTGTGTTTGTATCGAACCTTCGGAGTAAGAGTCCTACTAGCAACTGGCCAATTTTTCGTTACTCACATTGCAAATCAACCTAAACAATGGTCAGTATACAGTACTTAATATACTTAATATATAGTACTTAATAAAATTTTCATTAAATCCATGAAAAGAACAGGTAAAAGAAAATTTGATATTACAAATAAATTTCCACGTGAGGATGGTATTTACAGGGTCCACGAGGACGCCGCAAATAACTTCTACGGAAGGGTTTGTTACTAAAGCGTCCGATCAGAAAGGTGAATAGAGAAATCTCGTTTGTCGATATCAATCTAATACTCTTTTTAACCTCATGTATAACAAAACGTATACATTGCATTTTTTGGTGATATGATGAAGCCCAACGTTCAGGACAATAATGTTTTTTCCTGTTAACTGACTCTTGAGGAGGACAAAGAAATCCACAATTATACTATCATATTTCTCAAGATGAAATACGTCGATCGTGCAGTATGACAGGGATTCCCTCCCCAATGCACTACGCTAGTGCAACCCTGCGATGTCTGTTTTTATGATCAAGTAAAATAATTGCTACAATAGCTTAAAACTGCTCTTATTTCATCCAGAGACACAAAGAAATCACTTCCGCAGAAGACTGCATTAAATACATTCCTTTGTACATCAGTTATGCTTGCCAGTATTTGGCGAAATGTGTGATGAGAGAGAACGATTTAACAATGTTAATCGCGTTAGTTTCTCTATAAGAAGTTTAAAACAATAATGTAACTGTTAAAATTCTACCTTTTGTTTTCATGTCTTTTGTATGCCATTGATAAATATACTATAAGCATTATTTCTGTCAATTGCAATGAATGTAACGCATAAATTGAATTTAAAAAAAAAAATTTCCGCAGAGGGACTCCATCCCACGATCCTCGGATTACCGCTCCGTACTCCTTCCGCTGTTCCAACACTTCTCTAGAAACTACCCTAGCGTAAATGGCTCACGCTTCGCCTAATAGACTATTTCTTCCACTTCTGTCACTGGCAAAGTCCTGCATGAACCATACCTTGGCCCGAAATCAGTGATGACTACTAGGCGTGGTCCCCTTGTTCTTAAAACACGGACATCTAAACCTGGGTGTACCGAACAGGCTTTATGGCCACTAAACTGTCACGACACTATCGTCTTACAGATAGTTGAGCCCAGTTCTTCCAGAATGCGAAAGCACTATTATTCACTGCGTCACCGTCCTCAGTACGCGTTACGGCAGCGTTTGTCAACTTTTGATATTGGCGATCTAATTTTCAATCATAATTTTCGTCACCCCCGCCTCCCGCCATTCTTCATACGATAAAACTACACGTGTAAGAACGTATTTTGAGGCTAAAACGACAAAGTTAAAACCTGCCATAGCTTGGATGGCGCGACAGAATGCCATGCAAGGAGCCCGGCTTCGACTCCCGGCCGAGGTGGAGGTTTACTCCGCCTTGAAGACCGGGTGTTGTTTTTAATCACTTCATCCTCATCAATACGCAAGTCACCAAAATGACGTCAATTAAAAAGTTTTGTACCAAGCGACTGCTTCCCCCTGCGGGTCCGGGTGTAAGAATAGGCCCGAGGTATTTCTGCCTGTAGTAAGAGGTGGCTGAAAGGAGTTTCACACGTTTCGGCCTTTATGTGATGGTTCCCTGTAGGGTTTGACGTCCATTTTTCAAAATTTTCCCGAATAGAGAGCCAATTGGGGAAGGACATCTTGTCCATCTTGCATTGAGATCTTCAGTCCACTTTCTCGATGTCAAATTGCAGTCCTGCCCATTCTCCATCTCTCGGGCGAGGACACCTTCCTGGGTGCGTTTTCCACCATGCACTATGCAGTGTCGATTTCTGCGTCGACGAAGACTGTGGACTTCTTGCCGTGTCCAAGTTGGTGCCTCCTGTACTTCCATTCATATCCAGGAAAACTTAGCCCTGCACGGCTCTGCATTGAAGGTCTATTTTTAATGGCCATTAACGATCCAGCAGCAGCTGTCCGGCCTTCCATCTCACCTCTGTATGCAGACGACTTCCTGCCGCTCCAGTACTGGTATTAGGAGTTATCCACATGGCGTTTCTAGTTTTCCGCCATGAAAGCGTGTGTGATGCATTTCTGTCGGCAGCGTACCAGTCATGTGGCACCAGTACCTTCATGGAGACCCACTCACTGTAGTGGAGACATATCGGTTCTTAGGTCTGGTTTTCGATGCTCATTTGACTTGACTTCCTCGTCTTCATCATCTTAAATGGAAGTGTTGGCAGCACCTCAATGCCCTCCGCTGCCTTAGGAACACTAACTCGGGTGCAGAGCGCTCCACGCTGCTGCTGCTGCTGCTGCTGCTGCTGCTGCTGCTGCTGCAACTCTACAAAGCCCTTGTTAAATCCTACCTTAACTATGGGAGTCTGGTTTATGGTTCGGCGGCGCCCTCAGCGTTGCGTGTACTCGACCCAGTGCACCACTGTGGCGTTCGCCTAGCGACAGCAGCTTTTAGTAGTAGTCCAGTGACCTGGTGGTGGCCGGAGTCCATTGCATATCCAACGTGCACATATGCTGGACAGTTATCTTGCACACATTCGTTGTTCTCCTGAGCATCTGAATTACCATCTTCTTTTTCCACGCACAGCAGTTTCTCCCGCATCTGCGGCCCAAGTCAGGGCTAATGATTGCAATTCATGTGCGATTCCTCCTGTCTGAACTGGAGTCCTTCCCTTTATCACCTCCTATCCAGGTCTGTGCGCATACACCTCTATGGCGCACACCTAGCCCGCAGGTTTGGCTGGACCTTTCGCATGACCCTAAGGACTCCTGCCACTTTCTGCTGTCACGTCCTCTCCATTCTTGACATGTCCCAGGGCTCTGAAGTGGTTTACACCGATGGCTCGATGGCTATGGTAATGTTGGCTTCGCCTTTGTCCACAGTGGCCACACTGAACAGCATTACTTGCCCGATGGCTCTAGTGTATTCACTGCTGAGCTGGTGGCCATGTCTCATTCGCTTCATTATATCTGTTGATGTCCCGAGGAATCGTTTCTTCTGTGTACTGACTCCTTGAGCAGCCTACAAGCTATCGCCCAGTGCTACCCCCGCCATCCTTAGGTGTCGTCCATCCAGGAGTCCATCTATGCCCTGGACCAGGCCCATCGTTCAGGACACGTCGGCATCCTAGGCAATGAACTTGCCGACAGGCTGGCCAAACAGGCTAGGCAGAAACTGCTTCTGGGATGGGCATCTGTAAATTTGACCTGCGTCCTGATTTCTGCTGCAGGATTTTTCGGCTTTGGGAGACAGAATGGCATGGCAGTATGCACAACAAACTGCGTGTCGTTAAGGAGACTATGAATGTGTGGAAGTCATCCATGCGGGCCCCTCACAGGAAATCAGCTGTCCTCTGCCGGCTATGTCTTGGCCACGCTTGGGCGACCCACGGTTACCTCTTGCACTGTGAAACCCGCCTCAGTGTCGTTGTGGCGCCCGGTAGACAGTGGCCCATATTCTGGTGCTCTGTCTCACTTTGACTGCCAGCGACGAAATCTCGGGTTATCGGACTCGTTTCCGCTTATTTTATCTTATAACGGCTCATTGGCTGATTCAGTTTCATGTTTTATTCGTGAGGGTGGGTTCTATCATTTCATCTAAGTTTCAGCCCATAACCTTTGTCGCTCTCTCGCTTCCACCCTAGTGCTTTTACGGTGGAGGTTTTAATATGTAGTAGAGTGGCTCTCTTTTCCTTTTATTCTCGTGGTCGTCCAGCCAGTGCGATCTGCTTTCTTGTTTTACTATCTTTTGTTTCTAGCTTCTCTGTTGTTTTCGTGTCCTCTTTTTGTCCATTTAGTGTTCGTTGCGTTTCTTACGTTCTTGTGATTTTTCCTTTCTTTCCGTTTTCCGTTTTGCGTTATATGTCTTGTCTGTTTTATTCTCACACTTGTGGCAATGTTTCATTACGGACAGGGGACCGATGAACTCTTAGTTTGGTCCCCCCCCCCCCCCCTCCTTTTTAAACCAACCAACCAACCAACCAATAAGGCAACCAGGTTACGCGACAGCCACACGCAAATTTACCTTTACCTAACAAACTACCAAGAAAAACCAAATTTATTGCTGCATTGGAAAAAGTCGATGGCTCTCTGTCACTCTGTCTTAAAGGCAGCGCGCGGAAAGTTGACGAAAATGCCTGACGTCCCGAAGGTCTCTAAACTGCCGAAGACAAAATCTCCATAGACTTCACGACAAGTGGCGAAATCAAACGACAGGTTAGTAATAAGTCGCTCTTTGGATTTTGGCAAGGAGTATATGGTTATTTTTCTTCACTCAAGCAAAGAGTTCTTCTTGTATTACTATTGACAACACCCCACGACAGTCACATCATTTTCTGCTTTGGCTGCTGCGAA
The DNA here is from genome assembly GCF_023897955.1 of Schistocerca gregaria. Lineage (NCBI taxonomy): Eukaryota > Metazoa > Arthropoda > Insecta > Orthoptera > Acrididae > Schistocerca > Schistocerca gregaria. The sequence continues at coordinate 104,411,419 of NC_064920.1, forward strand.
AATAAAATTCAGATATCAGCTACATTGCTCCGCTAGCCAGGCCTGAAGGAGTCACTAGTAATTGGTAAACTTTTATTTTAGTATTGTAAATTTAAATGGCGTGTGGCTCGGGCCTACCGTCGGATAGACCGTTCTCCTGGTGCAAGTCTTTCGAGTTGACGCCACTTCGACGACTTGCGTGTCGATGCGGATGAAATGATGATGATAAAGGCAGCACAACACCCAGTTCCTGAGTGGAGAAAATATCCGACCCAGGCGGGAATAGAACCTGGGCCGTTAGGCATGACATTCCGTCGCGCTCACCACTTCCCTACCAGGGGCGGACATTTTAGTACTGCAAAGGTAATTATTAAATGCATGGTGAAGTTATGATAGATTTGATGGCCGCTAAACTTCCAGGAGCCGGCCTGGGTGGCCGAGCGGTTCTAGGCGCTACAGTCTGGAGCCGCGCGACCGCTACGGTCGCAGGTTCGAATCCTGCCTCGGGCATGGATGTGTGTGATGTCCTTAGGTTAGTTACGTTCAAGTAGTCCTAAGTTCTAGGGGACTGATGACCTCAGAAGTCGCACAGTGCTCAGCCATTTTGAACCCTATAGAAATTTGTGCTCAAGTCTTTTATCAGTGTAAATCGGTTTTTTTTAATTGGAGGATATATTTTGCTTTAATTTCCTTTCAGAAAATTTGTTTTATAATTCAGTTTTTTCTTTTCGATAATCTCGTACCTCACATTTAGTGTTATCACAGCCAAACAGATTGAGAATAGTTGCATTGAGGTGGTTGTAGCCGATGGCAGTGGTCGCCAAACAGCGGCCAGCAGGTCGCAGTTGTCCAGAATCGAAGTACGCATCCGCCACACGGTTCTCGGCTGTATTTTATAATACACAGCGCAGCAGACCTAATGGACCGCTTTTTCGAAACCTCGTAATTTCCACTCATCCCGACGCGTTAGTTTGAAATTTGTGCCTGACAGGCGTACAACCTTCCTGTGTAATGGTACAAAAGCGTGGCGCCCTTTGACGTCACTCGCGGGCTCGACAACGCTTCAGATAGCGAGGCGTCGACACGTGCCAAAACTGACCACGATTCAGGAGTTCACGTGGCGTGTGAAGTGGGGTTAATATGACGTCACATCGCCATCAAAGTTCTGTCCAACGCCTCTGTGGACGTGTCACTCCGTGCGTAGATCATCACAGCCCCTCTTTCCCAAATTTCACACCTTCCTTTGACGCCTTTGCGATAGAGGCAAGAAACGCAACGTCCAGCGTAGAAATCGAGCGGTTTTCTTATGAGTGGCCGAGGAAAGCATTCTGATCACACCGCCGGTCAGAATCGGCGGTGACCAGTGTGGCTGAGCGGTTCTAGGAGCTTCAGTCTGGAGTCGCGCAAACCGCTACGGCCGCAGGTTCGAATCCTGCCTCGGGCATGGATGTGTGTGATGTCCTTAGGTTAGTTAAAGTAGTTCTAAGTTCTAGGGGACTGATGACATCAAATGTTAAGTCCCATAGTGCTCAGAGCCATTTGAACCATTTTCAGACTCTGCACGAGAAGACCGCAGGGGTTAGCAAAAAGGGCCTGAATGAAACCACCCCTTTCTTTAGGGCACTGATTCCAGACGTTTCGCAATTGAAAACGACGGTGCAAGTGTTTTTCTTGGCTATTCGTAAGAAAATCACGTGATGTCAAACACGTCCATCGCTCTTCTAACCTCCATCGCAGAGGCGTCAGGGGTGAAATTTGAGTAAGTGGGGCTGTGACGACCTTCCGATCGTCCACGGTGGCCTTATACAAAATTGTGGCCGAGTTTGGTATCAAGGTAGCATCGTTAACCCACCTTACACGTCGCCTGAACTTCTGAGCCGTTGCCTGCTCTTCGATTGTGTCGAGACCTTGCTGTCTCAAGCGTCACCGAAACATAGCTGACGTCGCAGGGCGCCACGATTTTGCACCACCACAAAGAACGGATGTACGCGCCTTTCACCCAAATTTCAAACATAAGCACCGCAATGGATGGGAATTACGGTGTTTGCGCAACAAAATTAATCACTTTTTCACAATGTAATATCCTCGCAACTAACAGCGGAACCCTAAAGATCAAATGACCTGAAGACCTTAAGAGTGTAGTTTTCTTGTTCATTAACACACAAAAATACGTACAGAGACTGTTATATTTTAAGATGAACTTAATTTTAATTGACGTTGGTGTTTTCGGTCATGAACTAAGTGAAGTAGGCCGGTACCTCAACGGCAGTGAGGGAAGTAGCGCGACAGGGTTAGAGGATGTGAGCAGACTTATGTACCATAGACTGCTGATTGCACGTTACAGAGACGACCATCTTCAGATACGGTCGGGGAGATCGGGTCTAGTTAATAAGGTTTTTACTTTCTGGTTTTTATATTTTTTTCTCTATTACTGTACTGAAACAAATGCACCGTAGCAGGGTACTATAACTATTTGGTATCGGTTGGTACATTTCAAAGCTTTATAAAAGTAAATTTGTGTTGTCTAAAAAATATTTTGTAAACTTTGCCAGATGTATTAGTTTAACCCAGTCTGGGTCAAATTGATACAGTAGTGACAGACCTTTAAGCAGCTGGTACGGTGCCAGAATTGATAATAGCAACCAAAACATGTGTTTTTAAAGGGTTTTGTTGTTTGTTGTTAAAATGTACAAGCGAATTAAAACCAATAACTGATATTCCAAACTTAATTTAAAAATGGATATAATAGAATTTTACATTGTTCTAACAAATTTCTTAGTTTTACAAAAATTGACATTTTTAAACAAGATTATAAAGTTTTAGGTAGCCTCACAAGCCCTTACTTGCGGAAAGTCGTTCCGATTCTGAAGAGAAATATTGGTCTGATTATCAGTTAACACAATTGTAAAAAGGGCTGATCCCTGCAGGAGCTATGTGTGCCCACTTCTTGCAGGAAACACATTGGATCCGATATTGGTCCAGTTTGAATGGAAAAATAAGTGTTAAGACACACCAAGAGGCTGATTCATGTTTATTTTTTTTAGGTTTCACTCTTTTTTTATATTGTTTCCTTGGTTTGTTGAGCTGTTTTTGTTGGCAACCAAATAACGTCATTAATTTTAATTTTCCTTTATCTGTCTTAATGGACTTCTTTCTCTCCCTCTCCTTTGTGTCTCGCTCTAATTTCTTTTTTATAGGAATATCTGTAAGAATGCGGGACTTTAAGGGTTGCCTGCTTTTATCGCTTGTTTAACGTTCTCCTGCTTTTGGTACAGGGCGAATTTGTTCTGGCGTATCAATGGTAAAGATAGTTCCAAGGCCAGCAGCGACAAGTGGTGCGCCCCTTTCAGTGGTGAGGGCTAATGTCGATGTAGAACGATGTTGAACGCCTCCTGACGAAGAAGGCTGATTGAATTCCGCAGATGTAGAAGGCTGTTGGTCTCCTGCTAACGTAGAAAGTTGGTCTTCTGCTGTTGCAAAAAGCTTGACAAAAAATCTTCATCCTTAAAAATATCTGGGTTACACAGCATGATTCCTGAATCTTTGAATCCTGCCATAATATTATTTGGCGTCGTGGCATTTCCAAAGGCACCATTTGAAAGATTAGGAATGTCATAAATCGTTAGTGTTTCCAGGGTTGCTAATCATCCAGTTGTCTACAGCTGTAAAGTAGTGTTTCTTGTATGGTCCATAAACAGATATGTCAAGGGGCAGAGGCGATGGTATGGGTGACGAAAGACAAGTGTGAATCATGATTGTCAAGCAACAAAAGGCAGAGATGTCCGGGTGCTGACTTCACGTGGCTGTCAAAGTGTCTTATAAAAGTTAGGAGCGGTGACCCAGTCATTCAACCAGATGGATGTGCAGTACCAATACACCCTGGCGGTCCTCCCTTTATGAAATGGTGTTAAAAGAACACTCTAGGGAAAATGAAGTGTGGGGAGATAGCGTTACCAATTGCTCTGGTAGCAGTTGCAAATGTAACTATTTGCCCTAGCTCAGCAGAAGTGTCTTTTGCAGCTTCTCGAACTCCTTTCTCACCTGTAATTTTTCTTGGCCACTGAACAGTCTGCTCCCCGGCTTCGTCCGCATTCCACACATCTTTGAAAGTTATGTTTTTCATAAACATGTCTCAAATTTTCAAAAAACCTTTCGACGTTGTGCCGATTAAAACTAGTTGCCCGGCTAAGGCTTGTCGCTTCTGGCTCTCCTAAAGAAAGACTGGGATGACTTCTTTAAAACTTATGAAACCATTCTGAAGTTGCCATTTTGTCATTTATCCAGGTATCTGGCACTTTTACTTGATCGCTAGAGCTAATTCATAGGCCAGTATCCGAACATGTTTAGAAGTAAACCCATAGTAAATTTTAGCATTTGTTAAAATATAGTTACTAAGCTCGTTTCCGAAATCATCGTTTAATATTTGTTGTCTAGCATATTCAATTTTTACCTCCTTAACTGCTTCTGGTGTATAGACATGCTTTTCTTTTTAAATCTATGACTAAAGCATCATTTTGTCTATAACAAATGTTTTTGCTGCTTCCCTGATAGACATGTGGCCATTCTTACTTTCTTTATATGCCCTCTCAAATATATCAGTTGGTATTTCGCCCTTTTCAATTTTCTTCTTAAAATTCCTCGGCATTTCTGAAAACAAAAATACCATATAAGAAAATACTTGTGGATTAAGTTGATACACCAAAATAATTTGACCCAAAAGAAGCGTATCTACTTGACCCAAACGACGCCATTATACTAAACTAAAATCTACGAGAAGCACCTAGCAGTTACTGTTTAAAGTTAATATTCTTACCTTCAAAGCATGAAACAATATGATGTGTTAGTGTTCAGCTAGCTTACGTAGAACCCTAAAATAAGACGTGAAAGGGTCTAGTAAAACTTTACTTTCAGTTGAAAATAAAAAACAGTTTTTAATCACAAAACACAGCGGTAAGCAATGTTCTTCTCCGACACACGCGTGGTTACTGAGTATCGATTTTTTCCCCTCGACTCCCGTACCCGCTTGCAAGCGTCTTGACGTTTGGAACTCATTTGGCCTGTATTAACTTGACCCTGTATCAACTAGACCCGGTCTCCCTTACATATTTGTAATAATGAACATGAAATTAAATAACAGGCTGTTGTAATACAACGCCGTCAGTAGAAGAATAATTGCCCGCAAAATATTAATGAAACATTGCTTATCCTGTGTCTTTGCGTTATGAATTTAAGAAGTGGTGCAGTTATGTTCAGTTAACCATCCTCTCACACAGATCACACAACATCACGTCGTCGTCCAATTACAGTGTCACAGTTTTGAGGTCGCTGATGGTTGCAGAAGTTTAAAACCGAGACTATTCGACACGGAGTGTCCCGAATGTTGCCTATTTTAAACAATCAGTATTTGGAGGAGGGGACATTGGCAGCCAACTTGCCGTGCATTTTCGGTAGCTAATCTACTGGGGGCTCATAACATTTTAATTTCTGTGCATTACCAGTTATAATTAACATCGGTACGTATGTGGGAAGAGGGGCCGCCCTGCGGTATCTGTATCGGCTCTTGTACAAAAACGTTTGACGACCACGGGGCTAGAATATTAGCAGCGTGTGCCGTTTCCAGTTCAGTTGAGACTAAATTACGAGCGGCCTACGTGATGTGGCCGACATCTGTATCAACTGGGTGACCGATCGAATTAACTGTCCGTCTTGTGATCATACGGTGCTGCCTTCGCTTTCTGCAACGAGACTGCAAGGGCTCACGTCTTACTGCTCATGTAAACCGCAAGCGCTGCGTTTAATCCCTCTTGTTGAACAGGACCTCGTCTAGCTGCACATTGTTCCCGCGCCATCGTTGCAAAGATGAAAGGAAACCATGAAGCAGAAGTGTGTCTCTTACTTGAAATCATAAATTTGCTGTACCATACGCTACAAATGTTTTAAAACAATTTCCGAAATACGGGGACTAATTCCGAAGTCCAGATAATGTGTGTGATCACCGATTTGCCTGTGTGACGTTGAAAGGTTACAAGAGTTGGCGAAACCACTCAAATAAAGGCTGTCGACAAAAGGCATCACTACATAAGCAGTATGAACGCAGCGACATAATAAAAAAGAATTATGTAGGACACGATACACAGAAAAATTCAATCAAATTTTTGTTTTGCTATTATGTCCCAACAATACCATCTCGGAAATCGAACAGTCGTGATCACATACTCCATTTCTGCTCTTTCCTCGCACAGCAATTTAAACTATGCTCTTACGAGCAGACCTAATAAAGTCAGCAGTCACCACATACTGCGAAAATAATTGGCCATATGCCACACACCACATAGTAACGTATAACTGCAGGGCATAGTTACTGCATTTTCTGCGAAATAATGTCCCAAAAAGCCATCTAATTTAGTTGTTCTCCGAAAGAGGTCCTACCATAGTCCTTGTTTATCGTTGTGAATTATCATCGTTTCGAACTAATTGTGAATTCCAAATATTATGTGAGACCACCGATTTCACTGGCCATGTTGGTTCCTCTTCTGGGAACCACTCTTCGCCTTCAAACTCGACATCTTGGAGTTTTGTGCGCTACCTCCAAGATAAGACACTTCGGTGTTATTGATAGTGATGATTCTTAATTCATTCGAATATCCAGCTCATCGCACGATGTAAGATGCTCAATTGTCGCTTTGGAAGTGGTGCCCATTCTATCTACGATGGCACGCCCATCACAACAGCTTGGCTAATGTAGTTGCTAACGTACTCCTGCCATGTTGTCAAGCAATTTCAATAAGACACCCTTCCCCCCCCCCCCCCCCCATATTGATGAGTAATTCTAGATAGCAGTTACATGGAGTTTTGTCAGCGAGCCGTTTTGGAGAAGAATCGTTCGAAATCTGACCACCATTTAGTATCTACCTTGCTACAACTACATTTTACACTGATTTAACTGCTTCCACTGATTGTTTGGTGAAGCTTAAATCGAACACTGTCAAATATGAAACGAGCGTGACGACTGTACAAATGTAAATAAAAATAAATTTAGTTTCATACTTTGTAATCTCGTGCCATGCGCAAGCAAGTGGAACATGCAATAAATGTCAGCCCTCAGTGCCTGACTGAATATCTCCAAAAGCAGCTATGTTATCCACGGAAACGTATGAACGCACTGAATTTCTACAGAAGCAAAAACAAAAGAGAAAAATGGAGCACTTGCTCACAGACGCAAACACCAGGAGTGTGAACATATATGTCTGTCTCCTACATAGGACAAGCACGAAGAGGAATGCAAAATGTTTTAAAGAACAAGTGGAGGCTTTTAAACCATTTACATGAATAATCAGTGTCCACACGTATATGGGATACCAAAGTTCGCGATATAGAGAAAGAGCCCCCCCCCCCCCCCCCCCCCCAATTACCAGCGCATTACTGGTATAGGCAAAATATTAAAATAATTGTAGATCAGTTGTGATAGGATTAATGTCTTCTTATCCTTCTTAATTATTTTGGAGTAGATCTTGCTCGTTCTCTAAATTCCTCCAGTTCCCTTTGCCTTCTTCTATTAGTTCTTTGTAATATTTTCGTATCTCCTGACGTAGTACAGATGTCGTTACTTTCCTTATTGTGATATTCCGGTGTTTTAACTCGTGACTCCCCACATTTTTTAACTGCCTCTTCCCAGTCAACTTTATCTCGTCAGTTTTTTTTTCTGGCATGCTTGACTGAACCACAGCTTGTGTGACCTATTTCGCTTGAGTAGGATTTCGGATTATATCCTGTGCAATGCTTTTTTTTAGTGTCTTGGATGATAACACAGTCTTCTACCTTTTCCTCGCATTTAATTATGTTTCTGCTACTGCATTTTATTTTAATCTCTCTCACTTTTAACCATTTTGTATCATAACACTTGGCAACAAAATAAATTTTTTCCCCTACTGGGTTAAAAATACGTTTGTTATAGTAATTCATGAGTGCTGAATACAGGACTGCAGTCGGATTTGCTCTGGCAGGTCAGAAAAAAGTTACGTGCGTGTAAAGGTGATAATGCTACTTATGTTGAATTGCGAATGTGAGAGATTTTAGGGAAATTATAATTAAGAAGTGAATTATAAATGTTTATTTAGCTCCGAAATGAACCAGGGATCCTTAGTTACACTAAGATTAACAATGGCGTGGTTTAAGTGTGTAGAGTTTCTTACTTTGCGCCTGTTAATATCTTCTGTTGCTCTCTGCAAAAACCACGGTAGTCCCCCATCGCCGGCAGGTGTGGCCAAGCGTTTCTATGCGCTTCAGTTCAGAACCGCGCGGCTGCTACGGTCGCAGGTTCGAATCCCGCCTCGGGCATGGATGTGTGTGATGTCCTTAGGTTAGTTAGGTTGTAGGAGACTGACCTCAGATGTTAAGTCCCATAGTGCTCAGAGCCATTTGAACCATGTTTGAGTCCCCCATCACGTTCGGATTGAAGCGGCCTTGATATCCCCCTTCCATGGCGGACGTCTCCTAATGGAATCTTTCGCCGTGCTCGTCGAATTCTCATATTTGACAGAAACAAAGTGAGATACGAATGCAGGAAATAAATCTTTAGTAACATTCGGCAACCGAGCTGTTAGTATGTTGTCTAAAATTTCTGCATAGCTGTCTGCTCTATGGTTTCCAAGAAAGTTGTGCACGGGTATAAATGCGTCCCAAACTGCTAGTTCTCATTCCGTGAGCTCCAATCTGAATTGAGCATCTCGAATCAACTTTCGTATTTCTGGTCCAACGAAGACTCCTACTTTTAATTTTGCGTCAGTTTTCATCTTTCCAAACTTGAATTTTAGGTTCTGAAAACCGGGTTTTGTTTTATCCATCGCTGCAACTAACTGTTTCATAAGTCCCAGTTGGAATGGAATGGGGGTAAGTAAATCTTTTTACAATACACAAGAGGTAAATGTCGAACGATGTGCAGTAAGACTAGAGGTAAAATTCTAGGTGGTCAGTTTTTTCACTATGTAGTGATTTTTGTCATCGCGGCTATTTCACAGGCAATGAAAGCCATGTGCTTTGCATACCCAGTCAAGCACGTCCATGCCCGAGGCAGGATTCGAACCTGCGACCGTAGCGGTCACGCGGTTCCAGACTGAAGCGCCCAGAACCGCTCGGCCACAACGGCCGGCTTTCAGTAAGTGAATGCAAACGAAGAATAACGGAATGAAAACGGTGAAAATAACAATAGCATATAATAGAATATTACGGGTTTCCAGAAGACAGAGTAGATTTGACAGCCCGAGATGAATTAAACGAGAAAGGGAAAATGCCGTAGCGTTTGTAAAGAATACTTACTTTATTGTTCATTAGACCTTAAGTGTTTCTTAGACATGTAGTTCAGCTATGTTACTGACATATTTGTTTCTAACAAAATGTACTAATACTCTAATACAGTGGAAAGAAATTGCACTTTTAGGGTGTCATGTATAGATGAAATATTCCACTCGTATATGTAGCGAGACATACATGATGCTATTTCATAATCAACCTACCTTCTTCCATATACATTTTTTTATAGAGCTCTTTACATTTCTCATTTCCTCAGCAATAAAGCTGAATACATGACGAAAAATGTAAAGTGTACTTCTTTGGCCTTCTCTTCTTCTAATTCGTCGTGACAAAATTCCAGTCAATGGACAATACGTTTCGGTTCAACCTTCGCGTATATGGATTATTTTTTATTGTACAGAGAAATAGTTTTCTTTTTGATTAATGTGCCAACAGGTAGGTCCGCGCGACAGGAAAGTAACCAGAGACGTTAATTTAGAGACATAAACTGATGACAGTCCAAAAGATCTGTGTGGTATTTTTTTTATCAAGGTTAACGAATGTACATCAAGCATACACACATACAGTGAAACAACTGGAAAGGCAACCAGTGCGTTTTAGCCACTACCGTTGTCAAATTTTCAGTGCGGGCTTCCAGAAAGATTGGAAGGGAACCATACTGAATGTGCAAAGCGTGAACATCTATTTCATAGTTACAAGATTCTTGCACAGCGACAGTTTCCAATAATACGGGTCGAAAGATGAGTCACCACATCGGCAGCGGCGACAAACGCACCCGTTAGCTCTTTAGTAACCGACCTGGACCAGGTATGTGGATGGTCGCCGCATTATCTGTCACGTGTAAACAACTGATCGCGCCAACTGATAAGCAAATGCAAGTGAGGGCTGCCTCTCTTTTGTGGCAATGGAAAGCGACAAAAGGAAAGCGTTTAAGAAATCGTTCAAGTAGGAGGGTCGTACAAGCGTACCGTCGTTTGACCACCGCACTGACTCCTGTACAGGGGGCAGACTAATAGGCAGCTATGGAGTCGAGGTGGTTTGAAAACAAATACGTCCCCAGGTTCGGCTGGAATCCTGATTCGGTTTTACAGACAGTACTCTACGACATTATCTCCTTACTTGCATTTATCGCGAATCTCTCGTCCAGAACTAAGTTCCAAACGATTGGAATAAAGTGACTTCTGTATATTTGAAGCGGATCAGCAAAATGACGGAACAATATCCTTAACATCGATTTTCTGCAAATATCTTATGAACATATTCTCAGTTAGAATATAAAGAATTTCCTTGAAACGGAACATAATTTGTCCACAACTCAATACGGTTTTAGAAAGCATCGCTTGTACGATGCTCACCTTATCATTTTCACAAATGACATCCTGTGAACCATGGATGAAGGGCAACTGTCACATTCCATATTCCTAGATTTTAGAAAAACGCAGACTGTTAAAGAAGATACAATCATACGAAATAGGTTCTTAGACATGGGAATTGCTCGAAGACTTCTTAACCCTTAAATGCATTATTTTTTATTTCAAGCTAAAAAAATTGCTTTGTTTGGTTTATAGTTCCTACACTACGGAAAAATATTGAAAGTTTTTTAATTAAATTAACAAAACATTCGCTACAAACACCAAAGCAGACACAATGTCAAATCTATCGTAAAGACGCTCGAATTAACTGTCTACACCATATCTACTTAAGTTTTCAAAATAAAAAAGTAATTTTCAAACTCACAAATCAGTGCACAAACACAAAAAAGTCTCTACTTTATCCGCCAAAACACATACGTGGCAGTATATTCACACAGCTGATTGCCGAACTGGTTCAGTTCATCCTGCCATTTACGATCACTATGAAGAACTACTAGGAGCTTAACAGCTGCAGTAGAGTGTATACACTTAACTACATAAGATATTTATTACAAAATGTTGCTCAGTATAGGATACATCGAAGAAATGAAGTCTGTAGCTGATGAGCTACTCTATGCATTAAAAGGTTAAGTAATTGGACCTGGCACGTTGTCCTCGAAGACAAGGATATCGTCAGGCGTGTGATAGCACCGCTCTTATTCTCAACATACACAATAAATGCATGATATGACGGGCAGGATGGGCAGCTATCTGCGGCTGTTCGCTTGTTTGGTGATGAAGTTATGTTGTAAGGGAAGCGACTGTAGGGGATACAAGATCACTTACAACGGAATTTCGGGTTGTTGCGATAAATGTAGGAAAATATAAGTTAATGCAGATGAGCAGGGGAAACAAGCTCGTATTGTTTCAATACAGCGTTAGCGGTGTGATGTTTGTCACAGTTGCTTAGCTTAAATATCTAGGAATAACGTTGCAAAGCGATACGAGCTGAACGACCATGTAAGGCTTGCAGTAGGGAAGGCGAATGGCGGACTTCGGTTTATTGGGAGAATTTTAGAAAAAAAGTGGGTCATCTATAAAAGAGGCGGGGTATAGGACATTAATGCAACTCTGTCTTGGCTAATGCTAGTGCGTTAGGGATCCCCGCCAGCTCGGATTGTAAGACTACATCGAAGCAGTTCACAAGTGGTCTGCTAGATTTCGTACTGGTAGGTTCGCACAACTTGCAAAAATTACGGAGATATGTCGGGAAATCAAATGGGGAATTGCTGTCGGGAAGACGACGTTCTATTGAGAAAATTGAGAGAACCGACAGTTGAAGTTGACTGCAGAACGATTCTACTCCTGCCAACGAATATTACGCGTAATGAGCACGAAGATAAGAAGAAACAGTAGGGCTCGTACGGAAGCACATAGACCGTAGTTTTCCCCCTCGCTGCTCTGTTGTGAGTGGAACAGGAAAGTGAATGATTAGTAGTAGTAGTAGTAGTAGTAGTAGTAGTAGAAGATACGTACGCCGTACGGCGTCATTGTCGGTGTAGATTCTGTGGCCCAGCTGCAGGCTTTAACAGACATAGTAATGAGGGACTCGTGGTCCATTTCTTGTGGCTATTAAAAAAAAGCTGTTTCGGAGCAAAATATTGTGTGGTAGGTGACGTAAATTTCTGTCGGAGCGTGGGCAACGGAATCCCAGATGATATGGACGGAAAATATTACACAAATGTGGGGTTGGTATAAGTTTTCGTGTTATTTTGCAGACAAACTGTCTACCAGAAACTGGTTGCTTGGTGTCAGTCTGCCCACACGATGGAATGTGATTTTCACTCTGCAGCGTAGTGTGCGCCGAAATGAAACTCCTTGGTAGATTAAAACTGTGTGCCGGACCGAGACTCTAACTCGGGACCTTTGCCTTTCGCGGGAAAGTGCTCTACCAACTGAGCCACCCAAGCACGACTCACACCCCGTCCTTACAGTTTTTACTTCTGCCAGTACCTCGTCTCCTACCTTCCAAACTTTACAGAAGGTCTACTGCGAACCTTGCAGAACTAGCACTCCTGAAACAAAGGATATAGCGGAGACATTGCTTAGCCACAGCCTGGGGAATGTTTCGGGAATGAGATTTTCACTCTGCAACAGAATGTGCGCTGCCCACATGACAGTTTGCTGGTGTCATCCTATATGATTTGTCAGATCCTTCGATTAGCAAAAGCTAGCAGCAGTCCCACTGTGGTAAAAGTGTTCAGAGAGACCATTAGCTGGGGAGTTCAGCACCTTAAGGTTGGTGGGTGGACAGTCCGGTTGCTTTTGCGGAAAACGGTGTCATTGAAAGTTTTTCTGCGAAAATCAATAAGATTCAAAATAAAGTAAAATTCAAGTTCGCAAATTAAGTAGCGGACAGACTGACTTTCTTCTAACATAAGACCCAGCGCAAGTTATAGCGTTCTGAAGACAGAACAGAAAAAAATAGACCTTAGAAGTTAAGTGTGTCTCACATACTTCCCAAGTGGAAAAAAAGATAACATGGGTTATCTATAAACTTCTTTCCACTGGTGCACCATTTTACATACTTGTACGCAGAAAAAACTTTCAGAATAATTGAGATTTGGAAACAGAGTAATAGGGTTAAGTCATTACTTTTTCATAAATGCTTATTTATTTTTCATTTCAAAGTATACAAACTGCTCTTTTTGCAAAGTTCCGTTATTTCGGTTCATCACGCGTCTGGTTCCAGATTCTCTGCACTCGTCATTGTGTATATCATCGTTCACTTTCAGAGCCAAAATAGAAACCGTACGTACCTCAGAACTATAGTGTGGTGGCCTGACACGCCATGATAGTTTTATAATATAGGGTGTTACAAAAAGGTACGGCCAAACTTACAGGAAACATTCCTCACACACAATTAAAGAAAAGATGTAATGTGGACATGTGTCCGGAAACGCTTAATTTCCATGTTAGAGCTCATTTTATTACTTCTCTTCAAATCACATTAATCATGGAATGGAAACACACAGCAACAGAACGTACCAGCGTGACTTTGTTACAGGAAATGTTCAAAATATCCTCCGTTCGCGAGGATACGTGCATCCACCCTCCGTCGCATGGAATCCCTGATGCGCTGATGCAGCCCTGGAGAATGGCGTATTGTGTCACAGCCGGTGCAGTAGATTTGAAGTTACCATACCACGCGATAAAAAAAGTCGTTGCGGGAAAAACGCATTTGAAGTTTTGATTACATATAAATGCAATATTATGCAGCGTACGTTCAATCTGCTATTCCGGGTCCATAAACTAGTCCTTTCTCTTACTCATAGAGGGCGTTCTGCTGGATCTGGGCCATCTTGCGCTGCTAGAGATCCGCTCGTAGGGCCGGTGATAAGCACAACAAAGTAGACAGCAATATGATAGCGTATTTTGCTACAGCAAGAATGAAACCCTTGTGTCGTATGTCCCGAAAAAAGGGAAAACTGTAGTCCTCCTTTCGAGTATGCATGTATCGTCAAGTGAGGGTGTTATACAGGGTGACAAGCGGTTTTCGGCCGCTTGAATCCGGTGGTGGTCCGAATGCTTGGCGAGCTGCGTCGAATAGTGTCTGTGTGACGTCCATCGTTGTCATCAGAATTGCTGAATACCCTTCTTTGAAGCTGCTCACTGCCAGCAAAGTCGAAATCTGCAGTCTTCGCACCAGAATGCAAACGCTTGGGGGCTAACTTCCAAACACACGCGTTCAAACTTTCATTTGAATTGTGTGTTTCCTCCCAAGCACCGGTACAATAACTCGTCCTCCGAAAGGCATAAAGGGAGATTGTCGTTTGTAAGTACAATTAGAAAAAACAAGAAGGAACTGCCATCGAACTTCGTAGGAACTTGTATAACTCGTCTCTTATGAAGTAATGTCGTATACGAAATTTATCACTCTGAACAGACGACTATTGAGCAGGGAATGTAATCGCCACCTACTGAAACTTCATGGCGTTACAAAAATAAAATGATTTAACCCTTCACGTGTAATTCTGCGTTAACTTATCTTTGTTTTCTGTACATATGGCTCTTCTTCCTTAGTTGCTTGAACCTCTATGGAGCCAATCATTCTCATCATATGTCATCTGAGATACATCATAACATCTCCTAATTAGCTACCGACGATAATAATAAAAATCCTACCTGTGGCCAAAGCCCTTTTGGGATGATTATTCAGGCTGCTGACACGTGGATCATCACTTCTGCTCGCACACTACGCAAATGTTTTTGTAGTTTGAGCACATCACGAGTTTCCAGGGCATGATTTAAGAGACGTAGCCAATGAAGACTTCTGTCTCCGGAAGTTTGCTCAGTACATGCCGTAACATATGAGATTAAATGAAAGAAGTATGAACCAACGTAAACCGCCATTTGAGTGCCTGAGACTAGAACATACTACCAAGAGGTGTGAGAGATTTCCTGCTACTTTTGTGGGACCTGTATGTCACATATGCTCTTACGTTACGATGTATAGGACGCAGTAATTATTACTCACATTACATTTCTTCGGTTGGCTAAAAAAAGAAAGGTTCAAATGGCTCTGAGCACTACGGGACTTAACTTCTGAGGTCATCAGTCTCCTAGAACTTAGAATTACTTAAACCTAACTAACCTAAGGACATCACACACACATCCGTGCCCAAGGCAGGATTCGAACCTCCGACCGTAGCGGTCGCGCGGTTCCAGACTGAAGCGCCAAGAACCGCTCGGCCACCGCGGCCGGCCGTTGTTCTAGCAACCTACGTTAAATCACTGCTAGATAAGTTATGCAAATATGACACGTTGGAGTTGATCCAGCGACTGAAAAGTACCGATTTAAGATTGTCTGCAGAGAAACAACTTCTGAATACCAAATTCAGTTTTTCGGCGTTGTCTATGTCGTCTTCGGCTGCGACGCGTGTATGATCAGTGGGCAAATAAGCACAGAAGTTCGATCCGTTTACGGCGTGGTTAGTCTAATTGCGTGGTTCGTCCATTATTTTAAATAAGTATACGACATTACATAGTCACTATGAAAGTAATAAAGACTCTATTCCTCTCGTTACCTCGTTACATTACTCGTGTTGTCAATAAAACAAGAGCCCCAGCATCTGTGTGACAGTAATTATGAGCTAATGTTTGCGAACACCAGTAAAAGCATGAGTTAAAGCTTGCCCCGTAGAAACTAAATAGTGGCCGCTCAGTGGGACGTGACTGAGTAACAGCAGGTAACAACCAGTCTGGGCAGGGTACTTAACGGTATCAGTAAAAGGAAGAGGGCGGGGTGATTCATCGCTCGCTCATGCACGATAGGTTTTGCAACGTTCAGGGCTATTACAGAATGATGAAGATAAGACACATCCTAGAGAGCTGTCAGTTTCACGTTGTGCTCTTGAGTGAACGAAAATGCTGTACCGTTACTGTAATTGATTATAACGCTCTTGTACCTCATGTCTCCCTAACAGCTACACGGCGTCAGAGACAAAGTGAAGCAGCGTCATAGACCGGGACTCTTACAAGACTCCAAACCCTCTCAAACACTGCTTCCAACTGAACAACTCCAACCCCCAACTTACCATTCATTTCTTTCGAATCTTTCCCAACTTCCCAGTTTCACCATTTGAGCAAAGTTTCACGAGAAATACTACATATGAAACGAGATAAATATTAAAACTCAAATCAGATTTTTTTTGCTAATAAACCAACACATTTGAGTGAAGGATATTATGTATGAGAAAATACAAAATTATGGGAACGAAATTCAAACATTATGCACAGAAAGGGATGCTGTAAACAGAAATATTGTTTTTAAGCGCCAAATACTTCCAATCTCATTGTGTGACATTCCGGTATGTGTTTCAATTCCCATGACTTCTTCAGCGGCATTAACTCAGTGCATACCATCACGTTGCTTATTGTACAGGAGAATTCATTGCATCCGTGTAGAATGCAATAGAAACTTATTTTCGGCTCAGAGCTTAATCTGGCCAGACAGAGTACGTAGTTAAGGTATTTCTGATATTAAAGAGGAGTGGTATTCAGACATCAATACGATCATCCAAAGTTCGGCTTTCCTCTATAATTCCAGGATGATGTTTTTGAAAAGGGCACTTGCGAGCTGATATCTCATCCTTGGCCGATCGACGCATGTGCTGTGTCTGTAATGACCTCGATGTTGATGGAACGTTAACTCATAATCTCCCTTCCCTCTTTATCCTTTTCTTTACTTAAAATACCATCTTGTATCTTGGGACGTTGTTGGACATATGAAGTGGACAGCAAATATTATCAGATCCATCAACTAGTGCCTAGTTAGCGGTCGTCGTTGAAACAGAAAATCCTGAACTTAGAAGAAACATAGCGAGGTGCGGTTCTCTCCAAGATACAGCGGGAAATATGGCGAACTTTCTGACGTTTGAAAGTAATATTCATCGTTTAAAGTCGCCGAATTGCGATACTTCATGTTTTCTATTAAAGCTATATGCTTTCTTCTGTGACATCTGAAAGGTGATTCTGAAAGAATGTAAATGACGTAACACTTACGGGACTTAATCAAACAGTATCCAGGTAACAGCGCTGCAAACTGCTATTCTCAGATCAAGAGAAGAGGTTCCAGAAACGTCTGCCTCATTATATCAAATGCAAGCAAACATGTGATTCAGGCATGGTTCATGTGTGTACTTGTTAGCCTGAAGCCCAGTGGTCTGTGTTCTGCTGTTGTAGCTGTCACGTAACTTGCCCATAAAGGTATTGAGACATTTGCAACAAACAAGACAGTGGAAAAAGTTTAGCCCATTTATGGCGAATATCGCCAAAAATTAGATCAGCGGTGCGGTTATGTTTAGAGAAATATTCATTTCTTCCATTCTAATGTAGCCTGTTACCTACAATTTAAACACAGGCTTTGAAGAGTATCTAAATCGTCCCACGAACTCAAGATCTGTCTTTGCAAACATTATAAATAATGTTCTAGAAACTGGAAGTGTAGAGAGTAAAATACGCCAAGAAAAAAAGAGCTGCTGGCAAAGAAACGAAACTAACATTTCAGAAGCAGTAACACACAGTGCCAATGATAGTAAAAGACATCTCTGAAGTAAGAAAGGCATCAACCAAACGAGTGTTTCGCGAACACTTTATTCCATCACAGTTCATCACTTTTCGCTACATCTGCAGTTTCACGGTAATTATTTCCCAAAATTGTTTACAGTTCTCCAAATGTTATCTACGACAATTGCAAACTAATACGGCATATCTACACAAAAATTTTTAAAGGAAGATACGTTTACAAACCACGAGCAAATAAATCTCCTCAATATGCAGTAATCGTCAGCTGAGAATCTACGCTGACTCCAAGAAATGGATAAAAACAAGACCCTTGGTCTATCAGCGTTTGGTGTGCGGTTCTCAGGACCTGCATCATTTGTCTCTGTTTCATTGATTGGAGTCTAAAGAAACTCAGGTATCTCGAGTTCCTAAGATTCGCTGCTGCTGTGGCTACTGGAAAACATCCCTCTGGTACAAGGCAATTAGTGTGGTACCAACATTGCGAAGCGCCCTCCCACGAGAACGCCTTACCAACCTTAAGGCCATTATGCGATACTTTGCACACCTTGCATTGCTAAAAAAAAAGTTCATATGGATTGAGCACTATGGGACTTAACGTCTATGGTCATCAGTCTCCTAGAACTTAGCACTACTTAAACCTAACTAACCTAAGGACATCACACAACACCCAGTCATCACGAGGCAGAGAAAATCGCTGACGCCGCCTGGAATCGAACCCGGGAACCCGGGAATCGAGAGGGCTACCGCCCTTGCATTGCTGCCTGTGGTGCCATCATAAATCGCTGTTACTACGGTGTAATTATTGTCTTTGAATGAAAGTATCATTTCTGTTCGTCTCATGATGTATTTCTTAATTTGCGTCTGTACTACACTGTTGCAGTTCGTTATATGTACGATTAAGTTTCATAAAGCAACGTTAATTGGAGTGACACATCATGCGAAAGTTTCTATGTCTCACGGTTTGCACTCGTTTATATTCCTGCCGTTATTGGAAAACAACTTCAGTAACTAAAATATTCGTCACATTTTGTCTGGAGTGTATTTCACAATTAGGTAACAAATGGAGAGTATTTGGCAGTCGTATGTGGTAAATAATTACGAGAGATGCAAAAATTATATTATTTTTCATTCCATTTCAAAACATTTCTTACTTTACTGCTGACATTGCGCCTTACTATAGCATACGAAGGATAAAACCAAACTGTGCTGGTTAATCCATTTTCCGTTGCAGAATTATGCTGAGAACCGTCCATCTGTGTCCACAGTAATAAACGTTGTTACATGTTTCCACGTGAGAGAAGAGAAAAGTATTAGCTGTGATCAATAATAAACGACAGTCGTTGAAGTATGTGTGCCTTAAATGGAAAACGGCAAAATATTTCTTACTCCACGCTTTAATCATAAAATACTAGCTTCCACGGTTTTATGGGCATTAGGCACGGAAACATGTCATAGGTCATGGTCTAATGTCCATAAAACCGACACGAAAGATATTCTGATGCTGTCCGACCAGCCACTTTTTGCAGCAGGTTACCAAGTAGTAGAGATATTTTGGATATATTGGTTCTGTTAGGGAAAACGATCAACAAAATAAGCAGAATGTTTCTCAGTGTGCTTCAGAATTTTTCTCTCCTTAAAGTTGGCTTTACTCGCTACTGTAATGTACATACTGTTGTTAGCCCTTTGTCTCCTGTACAATTAACATCTGCACCCACCACAAGTTTCCAGTCACAATCCTCGTTATCGGTCTAGATACTTTAACTCTATAGGAAATTCACGGTTTATAGCTGATCGTAGAGTTCCGTCATATTGCGAGAAAGAGCGTACACGCTCTAAATGATTAAGGAATGGTATTTCGCCCGGTTTTCACCCTAATTGTTGCGATCCACTGTATGCGGCAAAATGTTTACTTCATCCATTTTGTATGGAAGAAGGTCCACTGAACAAACAAAAATTCTTCGTTGAACTTTCCTTTCTGATCGGCTTGGAAATTCTTTTTCCTCATTAGTGATATTAAAGTAAATGTTTCTTGAATTGATACTTCACTGAAACCTCGATACGAAATTTTTTTCGACACAAAAAAATGTTGTTCGCGCACCTTGCCAGAAAGTAAAGTAGTAAGGACAACAGCTTGTACGCAAGAATAACCTGAGGAGGGAGAAGTCGAATTTTCGGGAAGCTATTAGCACTGGGGTACGGGAGATAAGACTTCAGGTATGCAGGGGTGGAGTGGGGGATGGGGTAGGGGGTGAGCTGACGGCGTGATCACTCGGAGCTTCGGCCTCCAGTCTACTGCTGGACTTTGCGCGAGAGTCATCACCGCCGCCGCTACTGCTGCTCCAGGACCTTGCGCGGGCACCACCAGCTCATCTACCATCACCACCACCACTGCTGCTGCTACTGCATATCACGATGAACAGATCACCAGGGAAGCAAACAGGTGAGGGACGCTCTGCAATTTTGCTGTCGCCTTTTGCTCTCAGCTGTGCGCCTCTTTGAACGTTTTACCGTCTGTTTCGTTGTTCACTCGTTAACCCTCCAGCAGCCGCGTCAACTTCCATGACGCCACTAGTCGCGATGTATCTCGTGGGTACATGCGACGACTTTTGTGGTTTTTTGTTTGTTTACAGGTTTTTTCTTTTGTTTTTGTTTTAAATTGCAGTGACCTTTATTGTTAAAGGTTTTACAAATACAGTAGTGAACATCAGGCTTATTACACTTTCAAATTAAGAGAAATATTTGACATTTTGTGATGGAGAAGTACATGAAATTCTTTTAAAAATTGATTTTATTATAGATACAAATAAATATTGAACTAATCAAAGCATGTTTCTTTTTACTGATTGCCTTCAACAGAAAGACATTGTTCAGAAATTATTTTTGCGTTCTATTGCAAACAAAGATGTGTACCGCATTTTTCACATGTATACTTGCTGAGACAAGTCTTTTTTGTCTCCCTGTAGCATGATGGCACCTTTTTCTTTTCATGTTTTCTGATTCCAAGGATTGTTCAGCACTTTCTTGCTCTTTTCCTTTAGGTTTGTACTTTACTAGCATTGACTTTATATCATCCGATAGTCATAAGAGCTCTTCTTTTGAGATGATGTTACAGTAGAGTCAGAGCCAAAGTTTTGAGGTACCGGGGCCGATTTGAGTATTTATTCTTGTTGCCCAAGAAAATTACTCGAGTTGATGCCTGCAATGTTCAACAGGTGGAAAAAAATCACCATAGGCCATCTTCTTGTTGATCTCGCTAAATTGTAGGTTGCACAGTTTGTCAACTACATCAACTCCAGATTTGGTGTCATTATAGTGTAGAATAATTGCTGGTTTTTTTCTCTAAACCTTCCGAAACCTCACTTGACGGTACTTTCATACTCGAAACGAGGACTACAGTTTTCTTTTTTTTTTCCGGGACATACGACATACGACACAAGGGTTTCATTCTTGCTGTAGCCAAATACGCTATCATATTGCTGTCTACCTTATTGTGCTACGAAGTTCGATGGCAGTTCCTTCTTGTTTTTTCTGATTGTACTTACAAACGACAGTCTCCTTTTATGCCGTTCTTACTAACTCCAAACTAGTGAACCAGTTATCTGCTGTAATGATTCTACTCGTCCCATATATTGGTTCGGCAATTCTCAGAACTACTTCTTTGGCGGAGTTGTTATTCTGAAAGTGTCCTTCTGGTTGTAATCCACAATATATTTACTTATTGTAAGTATTATAAAGCTTGGCATCACATAGGCCTAAAATTTTGATGCCATATTTAGATGGTTTGGATGGTATGAACTGCCGAAATCAACAAAGGCCTCGAAATGCTGGTAGCCGCTCATCAACTGTGACGTTCTGACCGAAGGAGTAATGTGTCTTGCAGTTATTCAAACACGTGAAAATTTCCCTCACGGCTGCTAATTTGTCTGTCTTGCGCCTTTCTTGTCTTGCGGCTCCATCATCAAAACGAACACATCTTATTAGGAACAGGAAACGTTTTTCGGACATAGGGTCATTCTAAAAATATCGAGACCAATGTCATCTGCGGTCCAGAAGTCGTGAACATTGTCGCCCACCACGGAGCACACCAGCAAGGTATAACAAGCCAAGAAAGGCTTTTATTTCGCTTGCGTCTGTGTCCTTGCAGTCACTCTCGCGAGCAAAGTTTCCTTTTAGATCAGCTATACGCCTGTTAGTGTTGACCACAATTAGATCTAGGATATCATTACTGATGAATAGTCTCCAGCAGTCAATTTCAGTTACCATTTTCTTTGCGTCTCCAACTACCCCAGGGAGTTTGGTTAGTATATTATGAGACCGTGTCTGTGTTGCTTTCCAAGGCACTTTCCTCCATTTAGTTCCTTCCTTACCTAAAATAAAAATAAGTGCATTACACCATTATTAGATATTGTTATTATTACATCTGAAACCAAAATAGTAATGTTCATCAGTTTCCTGCGCTTCATTATTTTCCCCTTCATCAAATTCATGATCTATTTCTGAGTCTACAGATCGTGTTTCGAGTATATCTTCTGTGTCAGAATCAGTTTCTGCAAGATAATCTTCATCTTCAATGGATACCTTCTCATCATCCAGAAGAAGGCGATGCACTTCATCCAATTCCTTAGGATTTTCTAGATCATATCGTTTACTCATTTTGAAAGAGAGTACACGTAGCTACAACGAAATGTTGCTTCATTTAGAAGACAACAACGTAACTGCCGACTTGCGTACGCTGCAAACAATACTGCAGCTGCAGTCATTAGCGGCGACAAAACGTTACCCGAGTTGGCGCGCTGTATCTCAGAGATACAGGCAGTACACGTTCCCACACCTGACTCATTTATGACCTTGTCTGTATCGGGATAAGACTGAAATTCCTGTGAAGCAATAAGAAAGGTATGACACAAGATGTCGTGGGCCAGCAAACCGTTGCCACTGTTCATTGCGGTGATATTAGAGAAAACGTCGTGTATCTCACAGATACATGCGCGACTGTCGTAGGGTTAAGACCTTGTATTGAATTAGAAAGCTCGTATTACCGTTTCCACCTGTGCCTGCGAAGTTAGCAGAGTTTTAAAAAAACTATAATAGTAAGTTTTTGCTACTCAGACATAAGGTAATCGTACTCTCTCAGGTTTTCTTTGGGTGATCGATTAGTGCTGTTCTTTCGCGAGTGCAGCCTGGATGATAATTCAGTTTTTATGCTTAGTATTTCCACAACCGGTGCGGTCATCATCTTCAGATGCTGCAAGCTGTTTCCTCTTGAGCTCTCGCTGACTAGAGCCTAGGCAGCGAGTTCGACGTCATTTGAGCTCACAGCTGCTGAAGACGACGATCGGATGGATAGTTGAAATATTTAGCTTAAAAATAGACTCAGAATCTCGACTGAACTTTCAGAATAACCTCGTTAAAACAACAAAGGCGTTTTAGCGGTTTTAATGTCGTTATTTTAGTTGTAAAATTATATGTGCGTCTATTTTTGTCGTGACGTCATTCTTCTCTTCTACGATGTACTTTTGTTCACAATGTCCTGTAAAATAGCGAGGACCAATCGTTTTCTTCCCTTTAAAAACTCTTTTTGAATAAAATTTCCGGAGCATGGCAGTAGTGGATGTCCAAAATTATTTTGCTTCCTTGACGTGTTGTTTATGATAAAATTTTGAATACCCTTTTCATTAAACGCTTAATTACTTAGCTCTTTCCATAAACAAGACAGCAGTGAAAAAATTAAAGATGCATCAATTAACTGTTCAAAACTATACCATACACAGCGCATCAACAACGAAATAAAACGGCAAGTGTTGCTCACATGATCAGGCTAATAATAGTTTTTACAACGTCGAAGTTTTTACTTATCGTTACTCAGCAAACGACATAATCTTTTAATGAGGTATATCAAAATATTACGCTCAGTTAATTCCAAAACGGGCCTTAATATAGGAAATCGCAACAAAAATTGACATACAGAGTACTTTTTTCTGCCTACTGTAACAAGACAGAATGGTAGACATAGCTATACAATACGTTTGCAGAAATGAGGAAAAACCCATAGGTAGTGAATCATAGGGCCAGAAAAAAATATGTATAACAAAAGAAGGAAAGAAAACATTTTGTGTTTCAAAGAGAGAGTATCTGAAACCATTTCTGAGTCGTTGGTTTAGGTTTCATTTCACTTTGCTCCACTTCACATACTTACAGAATCCGATTTTTTATATCAACTGCCTCATAGTGTTAGTTACATTTATATACGGGAATGTACAGCAATGTTGCAAAAATGCTTTCTCCTACTTACGTTTGCGACTGCACTGGGTAACACGCTATTACTCATAGTTGGTAAGAGACTTCACTAGCTGCTAGTACGATTCGCATTTTTTGTTTTTTACGAATCTTAAAATTTCTTTGTCGATGTTTCTACGGGTTACCTGGTAGCACACATGTAATGTGCTTTTATCTTATGAGTTTTTATCTTTTTTTTTTCCTTTCTTAGCGGATAAGACTTTTACAATACTTGATCGTTTAGTGGTGGCGTTTCTGGCACTACTACAAAGCAATTTTCTTTGTTTTCTTTAGAAAGACATGTACCAGTGCTTGTAACCCGTAAATGATGAGTACTGAAACCTATTGCTTACGACAACTCTCGATTCACCACCATTTTTCGGTTGTTATTCACCTCCGCAGCCGACAGAGATTTCGTTGTTTCTGTTGTGTATGAATGTCATGAAAGATTCTATTATTCTTGAAAAAGGATTGGTGCTTGCTGTTTACTCCGTTTGCAAGGTGATTAATCAAAGAAATATTTACGCATTTTTCCGTTTAGTGGGAGGTAATATGGTTCAGTACAACCTACATTATTACTTTGCAGTTTTCTGCTGTCCAAATATGCTATTCGCTTTAAAATTACTATTCACTTTTGCCTCTTTTATTAGTATTCTACCGTTGCTGCAGCTATTAGTGTTATACTGCTCTTTTTTCGGTTCTTGTACGAGCAATATTTTTCACAGTATTTTCTCTTTCCTGCCGCGTATAAAGCCAAATGTTTCTGCTCCAGTCATAGCTTACCATTAGCCTTAGTTGCTTCTCATTCCAGATCAATTCTCATCTACGTCTCTTGCAGCTATAACGTTTCGATCAACAAAGAATGCTACTACTTGATCTCACATAAAATCTATTCTACCAAAGATGACTCATACTTCTAATGAGTCTAAAACAGCAGCTGTTGTTCGTTGTGTGGCTCTCACATCGCTATGTAGATTGATGCACTGTCTTATCTCACTAATGTTATTGTCTGTGTAAAAAATAAGTGGGTCTTTCCGCTAACCATTCTTCGTTCAGCTGCTACAGTAATTTACTGCCAGCTGTTGCTGTGCAACAACTACAGAGATCCTTCATTCATACAAGTTGCAAAATATGTTTCGTTTATCTTTCCTAAATTTCTCCTCTGTCTCTGTTAAATCAGGTTTTCCTTTGGCAATTCAGTCTGAGCCTAGCATCAATACGTATAACAGTGAAATGGATAGTTAGTTCAAAATTGTATATTATATTCGTTGAAACTTGGGACAAAATTTCACTTTAAATTTATCATATATTACACGTAAGAAAGAAATGTTGTACCTTCAGTTTAATTTCTATATCTAAGCCATATATGAAATTAAACCATTCTCTCGATCGCAACAGTTTATGGGATTTCCTGCACAACAGCTGTACTGAAGGAGCCAAGACTCTGAATTTATGTTCAGACATCTAGAGTTCGACTCGGTCGGTTCTAGAATTTCTTTTTGCCAATGTACCCCTATTAGTGAAATGTGGAAGCTGCCGTTTAGCGCCATGGTTCGCAGTCAGTGGTAGAGAGCAAATCCCCTTTAGCTGGCTCGTTTAGCTCAGTTCGAGGAACCGCCCCTGCTATTGCACTGTGCCTAGTTGTAGCACTCTGGTCTTCATAGCTGCGTCCCGTTTAGGAATGCTTTGTTTCTGTAGACAATGTGCATGAACTAAAAATAGCCACTGAATAGCCAAAAAATTTCTACCAGGCATCAATACTGTGACACATTCAATACATGATAAGGAAGTAGTGGCCGAATAAAAACTGAAGCTGTTACTTGGAAGCTGTTGATTTTAAAACTCCACTTAGTACACACTACGAATGACCAATTAATCTTAAGGTACTTTGAGTGCAGGAGCTCACACTACGTAATATATCTGCCGAAACTAATTCCTTTTATGTTATTTGATGTAAAATGGTCTTTAATATGCCTCAGTGCACGGCCCAGTAAACACAAGTGAACTTTAACTTATTCATCATTGGCCTGTGAGCACCTTTACCTCAGTATATAACGCACATAATTAAAAACAGCCAATGAATACCACTTCGTTGGAGTCCCCCTTCATAAATTTTTATTATAATAATTGAGATAAATTATCGCCTCCACAACGCCGTGTTGTCTAGTATTCGACCATTAGAACGTGTACCTGCAGCTTGTATAAAGATTTTCGCAGTTTTATCGCACTCAGTTTCCATTTTATCGTTGGATAACTCATTT
Source organism: Schistocerca gregaria (assembly GCF_023897955.1). NCBI lineage: Eukaryota > Metazoa > Arthropoda > Insecta > Orthoptera > Acrididae > Schistocerca > Schistocerca gregaria. Next base: position 104,437,682 of record NC_064920.1, read on the forward strand.
CATGTCAGTGTCTTTCTGGAGAGGCACTGAGAAAGCGGTGGGTGGTGTTCGCGAGTAGTGGCGGAAAGTGCAACTTATTGTAGATTTTGTAAATCCATTCCATAGCGTTACATGTCTCCTTACCTTTTTAGAATGGCAAAACACTTTGTTCAAAGAGTTTTTTACCTTATATATGTCTTTATCACCTTGTTTCATTAACTGAAGATTGTATTTTACTGTGTACAATGCGGTAGTTAAATGTGTGGACCCACAACTTATTTTACGTGATATTTTTCCCGCCGTATTCACTGAATATTTAGTTCTCTATTAAGGTGGCTGAAAAGTGCCTCTAGAATGTTTACGACAGCAAGAAAAAATCTAATAATATTCAGTTTTTAGTACCTGTTTTGCAAGCGAGAAGCTTGTCAGAAAATTGTTTTTCATTTTTAAAAAAATCGTGGTTTCCGATAGTTTGAATTAGAAGTGGTCCGTGTTTTGTTTATTACGTTGTTACTTCAATGCAACTGTTTAATTCTTGTATCAGTCGAAAACATTTCCAAAATGTATTCATAAGAAATACAGTCAAGCTAAGATGGCGGTTTTAATGCTTCTAGTGATCTACATATTCTCAGAACTTTCGTATAATCATGTTGCACCGTCGTAAAAGTTCATATTTACGATGTTGTTAAACTCACACGTCACATTCGCACCTTTTTAGTCTTGGCAAACCAACATAGTCATTCTGCACGTTATAGTTGTGTGGTGGGTTTATATTGATAAAACCGTGACGATTTTTGCCAGTAAAAATTGTTCACGTTTTTCGTTTAAATGTAATCAGGGCTGGCCTCGACGAGTTTATTCGGGTGTGCGGAACACACTCATATATATATATATATATATATATATATATATATATATATATATATATATATAGTTCGCGTCTGTTGTTGGTTCAGGCTGTCTCAGCATTTACTACGTAGATGTTGCTTATACGTCAGCAATAAAATCAGTTTCAGAACATTTTAGATGACCAGTGTAGATACTCAGTGTCAGATGAACAACTTAAGACATTTTTGAAAAACGATCGTAGTTCAAGGAAGAGACATCTCTAGGAACAGAAGGCCGAAATCCTTCGAATATAATATGTTTAACATCTCTGATATGTCATTAAGTCGCAAAATCTTGGGAAGTATGTGGGTGACCGAGGCATCGAGAGAAGGTGTAGCTAGTGACAGCTGTGCCATCCCGAACACACAATGATCAGATGCGACGCGCTTCATGACTTGAGTCCCCATCCCATATCCTCTCTAAGGTATGGCAATATTTGGTGGTATTGATCATAACTTGTGGGCAGGCGGTAGTGCGCCTATGTTATTGCAACCTGACCCACCACTGACGCTTCAGGTTGAAGAGGGATAGGAAGTTTTTGTGTATGTCTAGAGCTAAGTTGAAGTCTTAACTCGGAACAAAGGAGTTGAATTCGGTGAAAGATCTAGGCATTGCAGTCCATTTCAGGCAATGCTACTGTCCACAAACCCTTTGGCTCACAGATCTGCTTTATGACAAGGTGCTGTATCATTAGGGTACAAACGTCTTCTCCGAACTATTCCTTTACTGCACGCAATGCTTAATTCTGTACAATGGTTGATATCCTTCCGCTTTTATTGCTTTTCTCAAGCGGAGTAGGGGGACGACACCCTAACCACAAAAAACACCCCTAATACCGTACCGCCATCTCTTCCTTACTGCGCCGGCCGCTGTGGAGAGCAGTTCTAGGCGCTTCAGTCCGGAACCGCGCTGCTGCTACGGTCGCAGGTTCGAACGCTGCCTCGGCATGGATGTGTGTGGTGTCCTTAAAACTACTTAATCCAAACTAACCTAAATCTAGGGCACTGATGACGTCAGATATTAAGGCCCATAGTGCATAGTGATTTGAACCTTCCTTGCAACACTGCTGTGATTGCGTATGATGGAAGGCGAGGCACTCCAGGCATTCGCCAAACCCAAACCGTTCCGTCTGATTCCCACAGTGTACAGCGTTAACATCAAATGTAATAATTAAGTCGTTTACACAAGGCACATAAAACCATATTCTACTCACTAATTGTGAGTTGCTTTTGAAGAAGCCATCGTAAAGGGAGTTAATGATTTGATGGAACTGACCAAAAATTGCATTTATTATTTAACACCTTTAACGGATTCCACGAGAACGTTTAATTTACAAAATGATAGAATTGTTATATTCCTTATGCTAAATTTATGTGCGCTATCACTCTGCTACATAAATGTTTTACAGATAATTTTATATTTAGTATACGTCTCTAAAATTATTGCAATTAGTACCAAACTTCTGTAAGACATGGGACTTTGCTTTAATGTAAATTTACGTTACATAACATCTCAAGGCGCAGTGCTTAGCGCCCATTGCATTCCAATTAGTGTTAAGCGGAAGTTTTCCTTACTAGTGTTGTTATTATATCTTACATTTTCTCTTCTTTCCCCGTGTTTTTTTAACAGTGGTCCTTTATAAATAGAACTCCAGCTTCGGCACGCTGAATTTACGTATAGTATTACTCTGTCAGTAAATCCATTAGAGATTTTATATGCCATGTATATCTGAAAATTAACTGCATTGTTAGTAGCCATGTAGAAGAAATTTTCATTCTTACTGTAGTGTAAAATGTTGTTACTTAACACAAGCGGGGCGTGGTGCTTAAGCGCACGTATTTAGCCCACTCTGCGTTCCAAGTTTTCGTGTCGCTTGAGCCTGTACCTTTGACTAGTTGCTCTTCGTCTCTGTCTTGGTGAATGCTTGTGTTACACAAATATTTCATGTTTCTGGTATTTTTATCAATTTTATGTATCGTAACAGCCGCTCGGCTTTAGCTAATGTAATTTACCGCCATGTGATGTAACGAGTGAGTACGCTTATCTCACAAATGTATTTCTATTAATATTTTGTTACGTATGTAAAAGTAGTTCCCAACCGTTTATGTACATGTTTAGGGCCAACTCCTTCTGAAGAAGATATTTTTACAAATGTCGAAACGTAGGTCGAAAGCTAATTAAACTTTTGGTTTAAAATTTGTTCGTCCGTTTTTCGACCTCTTCAGATTTGTACAATTGCCGAATCGCAGCCAAGTTTGAGATTTTGGCTTAGCATTCAGTAGAGGAATGTCTGGTTTACAAGAAGGTGCTCGGTCATTCGATCTTGTTATTTTTAACTCCTAAACATAGTTATTGTGTTAGCTCGTCTGCTGATACCTCTCAGGAACTCATAAGTGGTTCCTTCCGCTGATTTCATACGATTATTTACAATCACCCTCCGCAGTGTTAGACATTTCCTGTCCGTCAGCATAAAAGAATGTTCAAATGTGTTATGGGACATAACTGCTAAGGTCATCAGTCCCTAAGCTTACACACTACTTAACCTAAAGTATCCTATGGACGAACACACACACACACACACACACACACACACACACACACACACATACACACACCTGAGGGAGGACTCGAACCTCCGCCGGGACGAGGCGCACAGTCCATGACTGCAGTGCCTAAGACCGCTCGGCTAATCCCGCGCGGCCCGAAGCAGTCAGTTCCATCGTTCTACTTGCAACAGAGATTTGTCTGTCTGCGGAAGTTGTTTTATTCATAAACTTGACTGCAATTTTCCGCTCCTTTCATACTGCATTTTCGCCTCTGTTGACGTGGAGGTTTCTGTATATTAATTGATGAGATAGTGAATGTTCCATCTGATACCGTAACTGCATGCAGACTTCCCTTCATACCAAAGTTTTCACAGCAGCGTCTTGTAACTTGCACCGTTGTTTGTCCGACAGGCAGTGGATCCGAACTCTGATGTAAATCGCTATATCACTTTCTGTGACACACGACATCGGACATTATGGTCATAGTCAAAACGTCTCAAGCGTTAAAACTTAGTCATTTCTTGTGTGTCGTGGAAACGGAGTAATATATACATTGTTAAATACCATATTTGGTGATTTCACGTCTGCATTCCGTGGACAAAAGTTAAATTTTTCAATACATGACATTTCGTAACGTAATGTTCATCGCATGCTGTTAATTTAAATAAAAACCTATATGCTGTCGTTGGGGTCTGATAAATAAGAGGGAAGAGCAAAAAGATACCTTTAGAAGGCCTTGCTACAGCATATATCGAACGCATCACGACTCTCCAACGCGGGTGTACATGCATCGACGCGTAGACAAGGGATTAGTGAGACATTTGTTTCTTTCCAATATGCGTGCGGTAAATGCGGAAATGTGCACTGTGGTAACGTAATCACCGTATGCGTCCAGACAGGACGAACGTGCTGTTATTCGTTTCTTTGCTGCTGACGTACAAGCACGGGTAACGCCCTTCGCAATATGAAGAATGTGAACGGGGCAGCATGTGTCTCGAAAACCACGGTTGTGGAATGATGCGACAAGGGGCGTTGCTGGCTCTTGATAACAGAGGTCACCATATTGCAAATATCGTAATGCAACTCGTGTGGAAGGCACTCGAGTAGACGCCCTATAGTCCTCTCCTACTGCTGTTACTACGCCCTCGGTCCTTTAAAAGATACAGTGGGGCAGCTACGTACTTCTTCATGCGCCAGAACACGGTGTTTTCACAAACGGGGATCTTCAACCTGGTGTGGCGGAGCGATGTTTGCCTCGCTTTTGTGGGGCTGTATTAATAAAGTGTACAGCAATAACCCCAAAACCAGTGCTGAGCTGGAAACACCCATTCAGGGGGTCATCGACAGCATCGATGTTCTGACACATCAGCGGGTCGTGCAGAATTTCGCTATTCGTCTGTGCCACGTCGTCGCCAATGATGGCAAGCATATCGAACATATTATAAGCTAAATGTAAATATCTGTAGTAACGTTTAAACGTTTGTATAAAGTGTGTACACCTCCTAGTTTGTAACTAATTTACGTTTTTTTTCATATAGTTCAATAACTCTCCTTTACGGTCGTCGCATTACATAACGTTTCTTAGCATTACCTCTAAATATCTAAATGGTGTGAGGTGCTCCAGATAGTCTTCTAACAGGGCGCTATTGAGTTCTTTCTCTTCCTTACATGAATATCCTACTTTTTTTCACGATTACGGAGGTTTAACATTCATTATAACAAACTGATGTTTTTCGTATGTCTTCCTACATTTCTTTATAATCGTACGACGACGTTACTTTTCTGTACATGTACGTAGGCCCTGCAAGCAGACAAGATAACTGCGTTGCTGCTGATAAATAATTCACGTTTAATGAGACCGTTATTGGTGCTATGAAACTCCGTTGAAGCACACACTGTTGTTTTTCGTTTCGAACGAGCACTCATCATCCAGTATGACGCATTCTACATCTGCATCCATACTCCGCAAGCCACCTGACGGTGTGTACCTTGAGTACCTCTATCGGTTCTCCCTTCTATTCCAGTCCCGTATTGTTCATGGAAAGAAAGATTGTCGGTATGCCTCTGTGGGGGCTCTAATCTCTCTGATTTTATCCTCATGGTCTCTTCGCTAGATATACGTAGGAGGGAGCAATATACTGTTTGACTCCTGGGTGAAGGTATGTTCTCGAAACTTCAACAAAAGCCCGAACCGAGCTACTGAGCGTCTCTCCTGCAGAGTCTTTCACTGGAGTTTATCATCTCCGTAACGCTTTCGCGATTGCTAAATGATCTTGTAACGAAGCGCACTGCTCTCCGTTGGATCTTCTCTCTCTCTTCTATCAACCCTATCTGGCACTGACCCCCCTTGGTGAGCATTATTCAAGCAGTGGGCGAACAAGTGTACTGTAAGCTACTTCCTTTGTTTTCGGATTGCATTTCCTTAGGATTCTTCCAATGAATCTGTCTGGCATCTGCTTTACTTACGATCAACTTTGTACGATCATTCAATTTTAAATCACTCCTCCAGTTGCTGACCTGCTATATTGTAGCTAAATGATAAAGGATCTTTCTTTCTATGTATTCGCAGCACATTACACTTGTGTACATTGAGATTCAATTGCCGCGCGCAATTAGCCGAGCGGTCTGAGGCTGGTCACGGCGGAGGTTCGAGTCCTCCCTCGTGCATGGGTGTGTGTGTTTGTCCTTAGAATAATTTAGGTTAAGTAGTGTTTAACCCTAGGGACTGATGACCTTAACAGTTACGTCCCATAAGATTTCACACACATTTTTTATGTTCAATTGGTATTACCTGCACCATGCGTCAATTCGCTGCAGATGCTCCTGCATTTCAGTACAATTTTCCATTGATTACGCAAAAATTCATCGCTGCATTCGCATTTCTGTGACTATATTCTGAGCATTCTGATAGTGGCTATTATCTGATAATGTTCTAGCGATTCGTACTTCTACCTGAGTTCTATGAAGAGAGAATTTACCTGTTCACCTGTATCTACTATTTGCCTAACACCACCTGTGAATGTGGCAACTAAAATAAATTTCACAAGCGAAGATCGCTACAAAAGAATTTTATTGAATGACCTGTTTCGACAGAGCTGCGGTGCCACCATCGGAACTTATGCTTTGAAATTTTTATAACATATTGTCCATCAGTGTTCCAAAATGCCTCGCATTGCATATGCGTTTCTCACTGCCATAAAGATCACTAGACATCGACATGTCAAATGTTAAGTGTTGTGTACCGTACTAACAGAAACGTAACTTCACAGCGCCGGTTGCAAATGTTAATGTTCACCGTCAGTTTGCAGCTGCAATTCGGCACAATATACTTATGTTAATGTTTGGACATAATACTTTGACATGGAAATATGTAGTGATCTTTATGTTAGTGGGAAGTGGACTTGTAATTTTGTTGGACAGTATGTTGTAAATGATTCAAAGAATAAGATCCGAAGATAACAGCACACCTCTGTCTAAACCGACCATCCAATAAGATGCTTTTTTAGCGATCTTGGCTTGTGAAGTTTCCTTGAGATACGATACATTGCGATTCACCTTCAGACTAGCAATGTCAAATATACACAGGGCAATTCTTATTTTCACGTTTGAAAAGCTTCAAATCGAGGTAGATGACGCTGATACAAGTACCCTGATATAAGAGACATGGGGCCGCAAATGTTGGGGAATAACCAAAAAGTGGATGACGACTATGAACATGTGATACCACCAGATGGCTTACCACGCTGCAGGTGCACAGGTTGATCTTATTGGTCTCTCCTGCCTGATCATCCGAATGCTAGTCAAGTATTCACGTCTGTGGCTCCGGGCCTGCATTCACGACTAACGTGCGTGGGGCTCTTGGTTCAAATCTTGCGTATGGCATGAAGTATTTTTTTCATTGGGCTACGCAGTTTCATGTTAAATCTGAGCTAATATTTTTTATTTCATTTACCGATCACCTGGACGTCGTTACTTTATTGCAGAGTACAGTACAACAAAAAAAACTAGGGTATTCAGTCACAAGTAAATGAGTATAAACTTCTGAATTGCTTCGCATCCAGTAAATGACCTACTTTGTCTTTATTAAATAAGAGAAAAAATGAAAGAAACGCAAAATAACAGTTATTGCTTGGTTACAACGGGCACATAGTTTAAAAACTTCTGCATTTATAACAAACTACATTTACGAATTGTCTTCGCAAAAAGTATACCCTTCGCGCATTTCCTAACATTTGCGCTCCCATGTGTCTTACATTACACTAACTTAGCGTGTAGACGGTATGATCTGCACTTTTTTTCCTTTAGTCGATTTTTTGTGTACAAACTGCAACGCCTTCTAAATTTTTCACGTTAGTAAAGTCCACAGAAGCATGATCCTTACCGAATGTACTGCAGACCAAAAAGCGATTGTGGTAGGTGCAATCTAAGGTTTCTCTTAAACATGCCTTTTACGTCCTTGTAGTTATACACCATAGATACTGGTATCAACTAACACATATTTCTTTGTATCTAACTGGCAAGTCAAATACAAGTTTTCATAGATTTAGCTTTAAGTATTTTCTAATATAATGAAATATTTTCTTAAAAATTTTCATTTCGTATTTCGTCTCCTTGGTCATTGAAAAAGTGATACACGCATGTCTTTTTAATTTGAAACTAATAAGTCAAATTCCAGCTATAAAACGTTTTATTAGTTGTTTAATAACGTATTTTCAAAAAAGCTTTCAGTGACTATTTTATCCCCGTAGTGGGTGAATTTCCAAAAATGCTGAAACATGTATTTTTTTTATCTGGCTGAGAAACCAGATACTAATTTACGTACGTCCACCTTCAAAATTGTTTTAATAGTGACAGGTTTCCGAAAAAAAACCTTTCATCCCCTATTTCATCCCCTTAGGGTTGTAATTTCGAAAAATATTTCCTTAAACCATGCATGCAGTATAAGATCAACAATATCTGCAAATTTCGAGTTTCTGTCTTCAGTGGTTTGGGCTGAGTGACGATGAGTCACTACTCGGAATGTCGGGCTTTATGCAGGGTGTTTAACCATTCGTGTAACACGCTTCTAGAGGCTATAGAGGGGACTTAGTAGATCAAATTTTACACAGGGACGCACGTCCGGAAACGTCATCCAACAACACTAGAGAATGTCAAAGTTACTCTCGCCAACAGCTGTAAATATATGTTTATTCGTGATGATGTTGGTGATTCGTGATGATGATAGAAACTTTCAAGGATGATGGAGACTGATAAATCTATGAAATTGAGTAACTATTCCTAGTTAGGAAACGACCGAGTTGAAAGTTTTAAGCAAAAATCATTCTTATGTCAGTGACAATGGAATAAATGTTACGGTGCTGTTATGAAAATTGCACACTTTGTAGTCTCAGCATAAGTGGTGGTATGGGCCACTGGATGATCAGGTAGGAGAGAAGAGTAAGATCAACCGGTGCACATGTGACCGGGCAAGCCATCTGGTGACATCACATTTTCATCGTCTTCATCCACTTTTCGGCTATTACACATCATTTGCGGCCCCATGTCTCTTATATCAAGGTACTTGTATCAGCGTCATCTACCTCGATTTGAAGTTTTTTCAAACGTAAAAATAAGAATTGCCCTGTGTATATTTGACATCGCCAGTTTGAGGGTGAATCGCAATGTATCGTATCTCAAGAAAACTTCACAAGCCAATATCGCTAAAAAAGCATCTTATTGGATGGTCGGTTTAGACAGAGGTGTGCTGTTATCTTCGGATCTTATTCTTTGAAGAGCTATGAGCACTTGGTCATCTTCGCTCATGTGAAACACAACGCCTCGAATGAACACGTGCTCGTAACTCTTAATGGATTTCATTTAAGAGCCCATGTTCTGTTGACAGTTTCTCTTCTTTTGATACATACTGAAGCCTCTGAAAGTTTGCTACCCTACAATCTGGGCAACAACAGTACCGGTCCATATGTTCGACTGTAGGTGTATAGCTTTCGACTCATTCTTTTCTTGTACACCGACTCTTCCCTCAAATTGATACATTTATCTTTCTTTATCATCCTTGAAAATTTGTAACGTATATCGCGGTATAAGTGTAAATTTTTTTATATAATTATATATTTTATGATTTTGGTTGGGGCGGCTTTAAAGATTGTGGCCTAGCATGAGACTTTTAATTAACTTATACCGCGATAACACTCATACGGACATCGGCTGCCCGAAGTACGTACGATATAATATTTTTTAAACACAGATCGCGACTCACCGCCTTCTAATAAATAGTTTGCGTGAACGCTCCTATTTCGAAAGCGAAACATGCGTATTCTTGCGCAAACTGTAATTATTAATGAGTCTCGGGGGCTACTGGTTATTTATGTACCAAATTACATAAAGATTAACTGAGATATTGCGTATGTAATAATTTTTAATATTTCTTTTTCATTACTTGCTAGGCAAAACTGGAGAGAATCTCGTCTGCCGTTAGGCGGCCAAAATGAAACATACTGAACTGACACAGTATTCTAAATATTAATAAACCAAATCTATTTTGACTCTCCTTAACTTTGGAATTAATGTGGGATCAATATTGAGAAGTCTCTCGCATTTACACTTAATATAATGACATGGAATTTTAATTAAATAATGCAGTCAGCCTAAATGCTGAGTAAATCCTGCTAGGGGAGATGAGCTGCCTGTACTACGAAGTTCTGTAAAAACTTTGTTAATTATAATTAATGGTTGCGATCATGAGAGGTGACAACTAAGTCAGTAATACACAGTTTCTAATGACAATTTATATTATATTTTTCAAAATACAGATAAAACTTATGTTAATTATCAGACAGCACTGCAATGGCGGCATACCGCTAGACGAAACAAAACAGGAGAGCTAGTTCAATAAGAGCATTGTCTCTGATCTTAATGGCCTATGTTACACAGAGATTATACCAAAAAATTGTTTTGTAACTTACATCGACAGTTGTTTTGATGATAATAATAACGTACGTTCTTTACTATTTGTCATAGATCGCGTACACGTACACAGTTTCAAATAATTTATAATTCACGCGTCTCAGAACAAAACTTTCCTTTCCCTTTCTCCAAATGTCCATTTATGTGACGTTCCGTCACACTTCATAAAGGAATCTCACTCCATATACATACATTTTGCCTACAAGCGTCAGCGAGTATAACTTTGACGCTCTGTAGAGTTGTTAGATGACGTTGCCGGATGTGCGTTGCTGTGTAAAAAACGTGATATACTAAGACCACTCTACAGCCTCTAGAAGTGTGTAATGTAACTTGTGAAACACCCTGTATATAAAGATTAATTCTCCAGCGTCATACAGCCTTACGTCGTTCTGCGGTTCTTTAAACTTTAGGAAGAAGTTCTTGTCATAATTCGTTCTAACTACGTGAGAAAAGCTTCCTCCGCTCAGTGCTAACCTTCATTTTAGAGACTCAAATGTGCAACAGAAGGGCGTCAGCATTATCGATCTCCCGGTCGTGCTTTAGCAGTGATCTGCAAGCTCCTAAATCTGTTTTCTCCCGAATATTGCGACTGTTTTTGAGTCTAACCGCCCCCCGTGTGTGCTGTGTGCCCGCAGCGGCCGCCGTGATGCCGTCACGAGCGACCGAGGCCAGGCAGGGACGGCCGGTTGAGGCGGCGCAGAGGCCGGGGGCGGAGCGGGGGCAGAGGCCGGGGGCGGAGCGGGGGCAGAGGCGGGGGGCGGAGAGGGAGCAGAGGCGTTCCCGCCCCCGCAGCCCCGCGGAGCGCAGCGCAGCCCTGCAGGCGGAGCGGCGGCGCCTGCACAGGGAGGTCGTCGTCCGCTGTTGGCAGCGCTGGATCGACGCCAACTTCGGCGGCGCCGCAGACCGGGAGCAGATGCTGCTCGGCTGGATCCAGGAGTACGAAGACTTCGAGGGCTTCGTCATGCGGAACCCCGCTCCGCAGGAGGACAGCCCCGGCAACCCGCCGCGACAGACCTGAGGCACGGAGGGCGCCTCAAACGTCAGAGGGACGTCTGACGAGGCAGTGGGACGCCTACAGCTGAAAGCGACGGCCACCGGGAGAAGGCGAGTGACGACGGGAATGGGTGTCCGACAGCAGCGTTTGAGCCACGGTGTGCTACTCACTTCAATGTATCAGTATTGTGTTATTTTGTACTTAAGACATGTGCAGAAAATAAAGCGCACACTATTTTATAAATTCTGTTTTCATTGCAAACTTCCTGCCACGAGTCAAGTTCCATAGAATTCTTCTGTGTCCTAGACTGCGCCACGATTTGAAATGATATTGCAACGTTTCGGCCACTACTGCTAGAGCCCATCATCAGGGCCATGTAATACTACTTGTTGCAGGAGGGGGGTGGGGTAGGGAGATCACATATTACAAGAAGACAGTCTGATGTACAAGGAATCTAATAACAACTCCTTGCTTTCTTAATGTGGCACATCCTGTCCACAAACAAGTGTTCTTTTATTATTTAAGGCAGTAAGATCATGAAAAACACACACAGTTTTACCCTTTATGGCCTGAATTTTTATTTTTTGACTCTGACATTTCCAAATTTTTCTGTGATATTCTAGTTGTTAGGATATACGTTGAATCTAAGGAAAAACCAGGTCAAATAATATTAAGCGAATTTTATTAACTTTCTTCAAAAACGTACTTGATAATCCCGTCAGGTCACAACGCTACAGACAGGAACAAGCATCACTTCATGAAAAGCGCTACTCACAAAAACAGTTTCCTTAATTTGACTGGGCAGTAAGAGTGTCTTAGTAGTAAAGAATAAATGTATTAAAATTAATGCATGATGCGGCAATTTTTCACTGATTTCAGTGTTTATGACGTCATATGTCTTGAACGATGTGTTGTGTAATTGTGTAGGTACATTTAGCGTCACATGAGATGCTGTCATACGCATATGGGTGTTAGACGATAGTTTTTACAAGTTTGCATTTCTTTCTTGATCTGACAGCAGCAAAAGATTTTTAGTTTCACCTCGGCTACTTTAATTACACTGCTATATTTCCTTATAATTTCGAACAAAAGAAAAATTCATCTCGTATCTCTAATTAATCTTTCAGATTTTCTTTACGCTTAATGTATTTCGCTCAACATAGTCGTAGTAATGGCCGTAGAATAAATATTCCACTGAACAATGCGTATTCTCAAATTTTTCCTTCTTTCCTTGCACTCCTACTTTAATACTATCCTGTGAAGTTATACTTTAAAGATTTCTTTCCATTTCATGAGGTAGTGCAGTCACAATACAGAAGTGTGTTTAGACTTAGAACACATGCTCTTCAATACTGAGGTATTGGATTCGTTTCTCTTTTGTTCTTTCTTCCAACACCGACTGCCCTATTTACGTTTTCTAACAGCGATAAACATTGATAAATCACATTTGTGTTATGTTCTAAATCAGCAGGACGATCAGAAAACTAAGTAACAGATTAATATTAGAAACTTAGAGATCTATTTGTGTTAATGAAACCATACGGATGACAGCTTGGTAGGTTACTTGAAGAATAACGTAGTACATAGAATCCACGCACAACACAGGCTACACCTTAACAGTTTGGGGGAAGAATATGTAGTGAACGACATAATCATGGTACCTGCAATAAAATAAAGCACTGAAATAATATCAAAACAAACACAATAATAGGAACTTCATCAGCTCCAACAGAAACAATAGCACCGATAAGACGTAGATGCAGTATCACAAGCGTCAGTACAACAAAAAGTGCAGCAATAGAAGAAACCGCGAAGAAGACGAGGATTCAACAAACCAAATAGTGACACGATGGTAACAGCAGAACTATACCCCTCATCATCCAAACTGCTTTTTAGCCGAAGGCAAGAGAAACCAAAAGTATCTAAGGTAAGTAATGCCTATTGTTTCTCACCAGTCCATAAATATAGGAGTATTGTATCCCGACCAAAAGAAATAAAGTGCAATAGTTAGCAGTGGAACTGCAGACTGTTCATACCGTAGCTCACTTATTTGCATTACAACACAAAGCATTGGTGTAGAAGATATGAAACAACACGTATACAGTATGTCTAAGGTCATATGATCTAGTAAGCCGTTACTGTAGCACTACTATGAGATGCAGTGAATTACGTGACTGTGGTCGTTCTTGGTCCGGTGAATTTCCTTTTCCAAACTTATGTACTTGTAATACAGCACACGTCTTTTTGCTTATATTTAGACAATATAAATATTATAGTTTGCATAGGAATAACGTACAACAGCTTGCACGGTATGAACGCAATGCTAAACTATTTAGACAAAAGCTAAAAATACGTTTTTGTAAATATTACGTACTACGTGAGTAGTTTCAATTGTAGTTCAGTTCCTTACACTAATTTGTAATTCTAGTTTCTCTTAATCAGCGCACCACTCTCCAGTCGACACTTCCACAACATGTGAATAGAAGTGCTTGTCGGTAATGCGATGCCAGTTGTAGCCTGCCCACAGGGACGCGTGACCTGAGTCCAGCTGGGAGCAGACGCTTCCCAGTGGCCCTTGGTGACACGTCATTGGAACGTGTACCCAGATTTCGTCACTGGATGTTCGGTCGGCTAGTGCTGCTGTCACAAAGTGTCGATTTTGATGTGCGTCTGTACTGCGAAGACATCGGGAACCTGGCCTTCGAATGTCGGAATGCTCCACGGATCGCTGATGAAAGCCATCGATAAACCAACAATACACAGTGCCCAACATGTGCAGCAGTCAGTCCATACATTCTTTTGGCTTGCAGCAGGCCCACATTGCTCCCCGCTCAAATGGCTGAAGTTGTCCAACAGAAGTAGGCTACCTTAGCGGTGCGTGGTTGTCACGTAGAATGGATATTACACACACCGATCACATCTAGACTCTTCAATGTTACTGCTTGCCGAGTCAAAACACAGGGCGCGCAGGTATGCGTCTAGAGCAGTGATCGTCAAACTGTTGTGCTCAAGTATGGGGTTGAACCTCGGACCACACACATACCGATCTTTTTTTTAATTGGCAACCAAAATAGAGAAGGATGTTACGACTTTTGGCTGCCTCCCCCTTCCGGACATTAAAAGGTGACACCATTTGGATCACTTTTTGCCAGCTGTTTTCTGTTTCAATTTGCTGCCACCCTCACCGTCCCCAAAGCTGTGACAGCGCCATTGCTCGACAAAATGTTGTTGTGTTCTCAACGTCAGCAGATGAATTATTAATATCATTAACTATACTTCAATTCCTAATGCAATATGAGACACGATCACATACGTCTACTAAATTTTCCGAAAGTCAAATTTTATCTACTCATTGCGCTGTATTACGATAGCCTACATATAATTTCATATGTCTTCGTACAGATACGAACCGCATTGGAAGACGGCCGCCTATATAGCGCGCTTTAGCGGGTCATATTGCTTGTCAAATTTATACCATAGGAGCTGATCCGTAGGAGTCAATCAAGCCCGTGAGTTGCCAATACTATAGGACAAAGCATATTCCTGACCTGCTCAAACATATTTTGCGTATTTCCATCCAATACTTTATGTAATAATTTTCTTGCGTAATTAATCACTTGCAAAGAAAGGAACGATTTTATAAAGCGAGCAGTAAGAATTATATCTCTTGCTGACCCGCGCTCGTCATGTACGTACCTCTTTAAACAGTTAGGTGTTTTAATTGCACTTTCACAATTTATTGGCTACTAAATTTCTAATAAATAATCAATTACAATTAGAGAAGAATAGTGAGGTAAGAGTCCAACTTTACTTAGCTCATAGTGGAATCCACCCACGTCACTTAAAATTAAGCATATCTAAAAACGTTATTATCGCTTTGAGTATTTTTGTTTTTTACTGATCAGGACAACTAAACTCTCAATAATCTCCTAATGTGAGTTGACGTTATGGCCTAACGAACACTTTATTCGAGTCACGTGACTGAGGGCGCCATCCGATAGCCGATGACAGCGAGAGATGAATCACTCACACTACGATCCTTCAGTATGGCCATGTTATACTTTGGTGGCACTGAACTAGGACTTTGATGACTTTGCATTTTATTTTATTTTGGCAGTGTATATTGCGGGGGACAATAACGCTATGCACCACTCTATTTGTCCCACGTGACTTGTAACACAGTTTGGCGCTGCTATCCATCTCCGCAATCGGCTGTTAGAATTTGCTGGCCGACCCGCTCCGCCTTGGCGTTTAGGCTGTCCCGTTCACACTTCGATGTTGCAGGGAAGTCTGTCGTTCCAGGGTTGCGACTAGGGGCACACCAATTACTATTTACTTTATTTTATTTTATGTCCCGTATAGCTAGTATCACATCAAACCAAGAAAAAACTTTCTTCCTTTAACAATACGTACACACAAATTTAACAAACAAAATTCATTATTATTATTAGCTTTGTATGTACCTAACATTCATAGTTACATTAAGCAGAATTTTGCTTTTTCGCTTATCTCAAGGAGAGGCATCACTCAAAACATTTAAATCAGATTTTCAAATCATGTTTATCGTGTAAATATGTCTCAACACGTAAGCTGTGAAGTCAGGAACTTAATTGGTTTTTGAATTTTTAATACGATTCTTAATAGCACCACTAAAAACCAACGTTTGGACTCCGACCTCAATTTTCACTTTCCAGATTTTCTGAAGTACGTCCACAAGACATTGTACAACGGTTCTATGCAGAGATTTTATGAGAAATGTCGTTAATTTTTTTTCAGTATTTTCTTTCAAGTTTCAAATTTTTTTTTAATTATCAGTCTATAAGTGTGATGATAATGAGGAAAAACTACATCTTCGTTAACATTAATACGTATGGAAACACCTCAAGACTATTTCACGCAAAGAAATTTGAAGAGGTTGACTAATGTTTAGGATGAAAAATTTGACATAATTAGAAAAACTAATTTACAGGAAATGTAGTTTTAAAAATTTTACTAAAAAATCAATGCTAATAAGACACACACAACCCATTAAACATTCACGAGGACCCTACGTTTCCTGTTCCTGTAGGGCTTCGTTTTGTAATTTCAGGACCAGAGTAGAGTTATTCTTAATAATTTTCCTTCTCCAGGCAGCCTCTTGTGGACTGCTTAGTGCGTCGCTAACCTCTAGATCAGGGGTTCCCAACAAAATTTTCTCGAGGACCCCCCCTCATCGAGCATTATTGGTACCTTGTCATATCACAGCATCAGGTACCTAAAAAGCCAAATTACGAGTCTTAATACGTTTTCTATTTTTGGTACTTAGAAAAAACATTGACATATTCACTATTGAAAAAATATTGAGCTTAAAACTTTTTCAATTTAGTCATCAATTTTATTGTTAAATTTTTGATTATAGCTCAAAATCTTTGCCTTCAAATCTGGGCATTTACTATAGCAAGCTCCTTAACAAATAAGAGTATAAACTGAAAACGACAGGAAAAAATTAAAACTGATTGTACTGGTCTTTTCAGTGTACTACACTTGCAATTGCATTGAGTAGACATTGTGAAAAATAAGAAAAGACTAATTTCATACAAGGTATTAATTTGGAAAAAAAATACAACAGAGTACTCCATTAGTATACAGTTAGTTTTAATTTTCAATTCTTTATGAGATGAGTTCATTCTGACCTTGGAGTCCCTTATTTCTTAAATATTAGGTTCCAAACTCTAAACTTTCACTCGGAAATCCGACCGCATGTCAAGCCGATTCCTATATTTGTTTTTCGTGAAACACGTGGAAGAAAATGCTTGCTCACACAGATTGTGGTTGCAAATGGATATTTTTCATTGCCTTACCTCCAACTTTATTGTAGTTCTTGTAGTCCTTGCATGCTGATTCCCAGAAGTCTGTAATTTTATCACCGATGAAAATGTTTTTCCAAAAATGGCTCTGAGCACTATGGGACTTATCATCTGTGGTCATCAGTCCCCTAAAACTTAGAACTACTTAAACCTAACTAACCTAAGGACATCACACACATCCATGCCCGAGGCAGGATTCGAACCTGCGACCGTAGCAGTCCCGCGGTTCCGGACTGCAGCGCCTAGAACCGCACGACCACCGCGGCCGGCAAAGTGTTTTTCATCATACACAGCTTGACAGATCCACAAGATGATCTTGCTCTTCTTCAGTGAGGCCCTGGATTTTGTCTATTTCTTCATAGCTGAAGGGATTTTGAATCCATCTGTCGTCAGGGTCAAGTTGAGGGAAATACTCTCTAAAAGTGGTGGCTAGGCTGCGTAGATGCTCGGCTACATTGATCTTGATCTGCTTGGGCAAACTCTCCTCTGATGACTCCAAGAACTGTATTACAGTAGAAAAGTTAGTTAGGGACTTGTTTTCTATCCTTGACGCCCAGATCCGACACTTTTTGACCATAGCACTAATATTATCTTCAACTTTGTACATGTCTGCATTTTTTCCTTGTAAACTCAAGTTTAACACATTCAAGCGGGTAGTGTGTGCTAGTGTCAGTTGGCTCTAGGAAGACGGTAGACCAGAAGTTAGCGTTCGCTAAAGCTCTGCTGATGCAGCAAGCGGCCAAAACAAAAAATTTATCATACGAAATATATTTAATTTTTTTTTTTTTCCTAATAGCATCTTGCTGACCCCTCTGGCATACTCGCAGATCCCTGGGGGTCCGCGGACCACCTGTTCGAAGCCACTGCTCTAGATAAGCAGAACATCTTCTGGGAGGCCCATAAACTAGTGCTGCTCACCCCTACCTTCTTCGTTCTTTAGTTATACGGTACTGAACTGGAAAACAACTTGTACAGCACAAAAAAAAAAAATTCGGTGGATGGGGCGCGGTAAATTGTGTCCGGTAGCTGACGGACTAAATTACACAGTGCAAACCTCCATGTGCGTTTTATGTCTTGCATCAATCTATCATACCAGTAGTGACGCAGATGCAAGTCTCTGATAGACTGATACTGTCTGGATCGCTCTGGCAGGCGTCATTGAGCCACAGTCTGTATACCACGGCCAATATTTCAGATATTTTTAAAGCTTGTAACTCCAATACAGCCAAATGGTTTTAGCATCTAAGAGAAAACACTCAAGAGTTTAGAAATACACATTACTTTGTTTTATTGAAGTTTCAGGATAGCCTCTCCCCTTTAATTGCGTTCTTAGGTATTTCGTTTTACGATCCTCTATAATATTACACGAAAGATAGATAGGCACACAGTTTAAGGAAAAAATATGGGACGAGGGAAAGGATTTCGCTGCAGAAATTGTAGTACTGGTTAGCGCAATAGGAGAGTTGCATTGCGTCACAGGCTGTGCGCTGTCTGCCTGTATGGTCAGACAGACAGTGCGCGGGTGGGAGAGCGGCGACTGCTGCCATTGGCTAGCCTGACGACCAATGGCGGGGCACCCGTTTGACGTCACAGCAGCCACGCGCCGTCCTCGGGGCTCTGCTGAGTAAGCATCCATACCTGGCATCTACATCTACGTCTACATGACTACAGTTCACAGTGCCTGGCAGAGGGCGCTTCGAATCCCCTTCAGACTATTTCTCTAACCGTTCCACTACCTAACAGCATTAAAAACATTAATTCCTCTCTCTTTCTGTACGAGCTACTATTACTCTTATTTTATAACAGTGGTCAGTTCTCCCTTTGTAGCTTCGCGACTATAAAATATTTTTGCAACTAGACGAGGAAGCTGGTTACTGAATATTCTTGTCATGGTCTCGCCAACACGCTTTTCATATCTGTGATACTCTCCCCTTCGTAATATGTGGTGATGGAACCCACCGGTAACAATTCCACCAGCCCGCCTCAGAACTACTTCGATGTCTTCCTTTGAGCAGTATTCAAGACTGGGTTGCATTAGTGTCGTAATGCTGTCTCCTTTGCAGATGACCCACACTTTCCAAAAATTCTTCCAACAAACCGTAGTCGACCATTCGCGTTCTGTCTACAGTACTTGGTTTCTGGTTTCATTTGATATCGCTTTGCACCGTGAGCCTAGGTATTTCTTCAACGTGACTGTGTCAAGCAGCTAACTACAAACGGTGATCAGGACATTATGGATACGTTTTTCCTGCTCATCCGCATTAACTTACAATTTTCTACATTTAAAGCTAGAAATTTTGTCTAACTCACCGTCTGTCCTTTTACAGCCACTCAACGACGACACTCTCCCGTACACCACAACATAGTCAGCAAACATCTGCAGATTGCTGCTAACTCTGTGAGACAGGTCGCTTATGTATCGCCCATCGAATTTCCTGGCGTTACGAATTATAAAATCCCAGTCGTCTCTC
The DNA here is from genome assembly GCF_023897955.1 of Schistocerca gregaria. Classification (NCBI taxonomy): domain Eukaryota; kingdom Metazoa; phylum Arthropoda; class Insecta; order Orthoptera; family Acrididae; genus Schistocerca; species Schistocerca gregaria. The sequence goes on from NC_064920.1 coordinate 104,457,369, forward strand.
TCTCTCTCTCTCTCTCTCTCTCTGTGTGTGTGTGTGTGTGTGTGTGTGTGTGTGTGTGTGTGTGCGTTCGCGCGCATTTCTTAGCTCCTGTCCTGACTATTGGCCGGCCAGGGAGGACGAGCGGTTCTAGGCGCTACAGTCTGGAAACGCGCCACCGCTACGGTCGTAAGTTCGAATCTTGCCTCGGGCATGGATGTGTGTGATGTCCTTAGGTTAGTTAGGTTTAAGTAGTTCTAAGTTTTAGGGGACTGATAACCACAGAAATTAATTCCCATAGTGCTCAGAGCCATTTGTCCCCACTATTCAAGTTAATCTGTGAGGCATGCCTTATGTTTACGACCTGTTTTTGTTCCGCCACTCCAGCGAAGCTGTAGTTTGTAGTTCTACTTTTTACGAAAAGGAAACTGTTGCATCTTGCTTATTACACCCGATAAATTGTACGTACGCTCTCTCTTGATCATCCATTTCTTTAAGCTTAGTAGTTTATCTTCAGAATAAACTTTCAGTGTGGAGCGTAGTAAATACAGATCTGAAATTTCCAGGTAGATTAAAATTCCGCACCGGACCGAGATTCGAACCGGAGACGTTTGCCATTTGCGGGTAACTGTTTAATCGGCTGAGTTATCCACGCAGACCCTCGACTGTGCTCACGGGTGTACTTCCGCCAGTACCCCTTCTCCTACCTTTACCTTCACGGTGATTTATCTTTTACAGTTACCTTACATTCACCTGTATCTGCTATACGGATCGTAGTTCTGTTAGTATTGTGAAAGATAACCAGTCTCACTCTGTTCTTGAAACGTATAATTACTAGCACATAATCTGGACTGATTTCTTCTGTCGATACTGTCCAGATATAGTGATTGCCAGACTGAAACGAAATAGGGCGTTCGTTCGCTTATTATGCGCCGCGATCCTAATGGGTTTGCTGTCACTCACCAAATCTAAGTTCTCCTTATTTCAGTTAATAGTTGCCGCATTCTGTCCTCTTCCATCCGGTATCCAATCATGAGTGCTGGTCTTAAAATGTCTTGGCAATGCTTTAGGATCTCCTAATGCGTTAAAGATCGCTCTCAGGTGATTTTCCGCCTCGACTTCCCTCCGACAGCTGTACACGGCGAATACCTCGACAATACACTCGCCACAAGTAAAGTTGGTACCTCTGCCTGCAACGATCCAGTGAAGTACATTCCAGTCAGATAAAAGAATGATAGGTGGACCAAGGATGTTCTGGGCTGGACTCCAGGAGCCGAGGGGTCATGGACACGACGACCTAATGGAAGCTAGATGGATGGCATCAAAAAACATGTACGGCGAGTAACTCAAGCTGAAAACCTTATTGACTAAAAGAGATCCTTAACCTAAAGCTAATATCAAGTGACAAATAATGCTGATAGGGCTATAATAGAATATTTCCGAGCAGTATTAACAGCTTCACAAACTCACAGATGGCATGATTCAATATACACGTATGTTAAAATGTTTTGTATTTTGTTTGGACACCAATTGCTGGAGCGGAAGCATTCTCTACTGTCTTCCTTTTCTTGGCGCCTCTCCTGATTGCGCGTTACACCGAAAGTCGAGTCATTCTTCGTTGTGTATGTCATGATGATTATAAACTTAATGACATGCAGATGGTAATTACTTCAAACGTATCCTTGTCCTACCTTATTTTCTAAATGTTTTTACAGCAGTACTATCTGAAAGCGTGAGGCAGGTTGATCGACTTAATACGATGTTACCATTTGTGAGAGCAGCTGTTATTGTACATCGCCAGATCAGTGATAGAACCTGCCTTCAAATTTCATTGGGAAGTCTGATATTATTTTGAAGAGTCATTTTTCTACACTTCCAATAATAGATTCGAATTCTTAATTGACATTTCCCGGTCACGCATCGCATTATTAACGACGGATCGATAACCGCCCTCCTCAACAGACAACTGTAATCGGCCCTTTCTCAATTTATGTACTTTTCTCATAACCAACATCATTTCAAAATGTCTGTACATTAGGAAGGGTAGATTACAGGGTGGTGGTGGTGGTTGTGAAATGGTACATTTAGTCCCATATTAAAAATATGCCGGCACTTACCCGTCTCCTCTGTTAAGATGAAATTAATTGTATCTTCAGATTACTAACGACTCACTATTCTCACTATTTTGGAGCCGCACCGTATATGTCGTCACTAATTTCTGAAATGTACCAGCTTTCCTTGTTGCTTTTGATGAAACGAGATGTATGCTTAAGATACTGCGGAATGCTAATCCGAAGCGGCTTGTTCTAATCTCGTCCTCGAGTTGAACGCTATACTGGTCATTGTGCTCCTGACTGCTGACGATATTTGATTCAGGAAGCCTTCGGAAAGTTAGAATACGCTAGACTGGTACGTGACGTTGGTGTAGTTGTACAGGTTGGCGTATTTGTGATATATATGTTATACCTGAGACACAACTACTTTTATAATCGGCTACGAACGCGAAAATTCTTGAATTTTTGGATATGAGCTTAATAATATCACCGATCTTTCATTGACAATCTACCTCTGTCCTAATTACTACAATTAGGATTCTCTCCTTTGGAACGCTAGTGGGCTAAGATCTGTCGGCCGCTTGAGTAAGGTAGTATATAGTGTGTTAAAAAAAGTCGGATATTTTGAGAGGTGGTAGTACCTACCAAAGAAACAAAAAAGTCGAATAAACATTAGTCTGGAAACACATACTTTCTGCGACCTGTACACTTGTAATAGGACAGGCTGAATCTGACGTCTATTCACGACACTCTTTATAGGAGATAACATGACATCCGTCCGTGGCAGTGCATAGCTCTACCCTTCGGCGTAAGGAATCACGTACTTTTTGAAATACACACGGTTTTTGTAAGTGTTGGTATGTATTGAAAATGTGATCCTGTAGCGTCTGGATATGATAAACTGGGATGGCGTAGATTATTGCCCTAAACTGTCCCCATAAGGAAAAATCTAAAGTCTGGAGGACGGGAGCCCAAGGTAAGGGACATTCCAACCAATCCAACGGTCCTGAAACGTGAGCGCCAGATGTTCGCGCACGCTCTGGAGAAAATGTGATAATGCGCCATCGTGCATAAACCACATCTGTAGTCTTTGCTGACGTGGCACATCCTCCAAGGCAGGCAATATGTCAACAATAAACTGATGATAAAGAACCCCATTTAATCTTCGTGGTAGGGTGTAGGGCCCTAGCCGGCCGCGGTGGTCTCGCGGTTCTAGGCGCGCAGTCCGGAACCGTGCGACTGCTACGGTCGCAGGTTCGAATCTTGCCTCGGGCATGGATGTGTGTGATGTCCTTAGGTTAGTTAGGTTTAAGTAGTTCTAAGTTCTAGGGGACTGATGACCACAGCAGTTGAGTCCCATAGTGCTCAGAGCCATTTGAATATATCGCCGAGAACGCCTGCCCGTACGTTGACTGCTTATTGATGTTGATGACCTCTTTCTGCAACTGCATCGTGATTTTATCAGGTCACACATTCTGGCTGTGAAAATTCACAGCGCCGTCTCTTGGGAAACACTACCCGTCGGTAAAGAAAATCTTGGACGAAAACAGTGGATCTGTGCCACACTTTTGTAAGAGCCATGGACAGAACTGCAGTCAGCTTCAGTGGTCTTCTGTCCTTCGTGCCCGGACGCGCTGAAGATGGTATATGACAGCAATTGTTCAGTAGCACCGTCCAGACAACATGACGACTCACGCCTTCTGCTGCTGCCAGTCGCTGCACGCTGGTTCCATGTATTTCGTTCAGTAAATGCAGCAAACCGCCTTCCATTGTGTGGTACTAAAGAAACTGCATCGTTATGACGCCGAAGAAGTCGGCTCAACAGGTTATCTGACGGTACACTGAGACGTGGATATTTTACTCTGAGACGTGGATATGTTTCCTCGTAGACAAGGTCTCGCAGGTACCTCCACTTGCTAATCCGTAGCAGAAAATTTTATTCGACATGTCAGTTGTGACGTAGCGCTGCTCATATGTGGAAGAGAAAAGAAAATGTAGTGAACCATTCGTGTACAGTGCCGTAAAAACAGCAAAATAACGGTAAACGTAACAGTTAAGCCATCTTTAGGGTTCCGTACTCAATCGGCACAAACGGAAACTTCATAGGATCAGTTTCGTCGTCCGCTCGTCTCTCTGTCTGACTGTTAAAATCCTTTCTTCACAGTAATGAGTAGACGTATCACAGTCAAATTTATCCTACATACTAAGGTTTATGGTTCTTTGAAGGTGTACAAAAGTGAAGCTCTTAAGTCAATGCTCTCAAAAGGTACGGCCATTTATGTTACATGTACTGATCCTCGCAAAACCACTCATCAAATCTACATGATACTTTCTGTTCACCTGCCATCCTTAAATTTCGTAAGAAGTAAGGATTCGCAGTTTAAGTAAGCGGAAAAAATCCAAAAATTGTTAATGTGTAAGTATATTTTGTTAACCGTCTGTCGGTGAAAACCCTTATTTTTCAGGAACAGGTGTACCTATCAAGTTGAAATTTGTCAAATTTATGATCCCTTGGCGGTGTAATAAATTGCAGCTTCTACGTCATTGCAATCAAAAGATACTTCCATTTATGTCTCACATTTTAATATCTTGCCCGTATCGACATCGATGACAGGCAGAAAACGTCAAAATTCTCTACTCTTGGGATGGATGAACTACCTGTACACTTCAAAAAAATGGTTCAAATGGGTCTGAGCACTATGGGACTTAACTTTGAGGTCATCAGTCCCCTAGAACTTTGAACTACTTAAACCTAACTAACCTAAGAACATGACACACATACATGCCCGAGGCAGGATTCGAACCTGTACACGTAATTAAGTTTGTACGAAACCATCGGTGCGCGTCTCTCCCCTGCACTTGGCTGGATTTTTTGAAGTTGATACGGCACTACGATACATAGCGTTGCATGTAATTTGCTGCACAGCAACACACGCTAACCAGACTGAAGCATTACTATTCACCGCGTCACGCAATCCCCTACAACTACTTGTAGACTACCCAATGCACAGACTGATGTGTAGGCTAGAGCACTTAGATACAAAAAGATATGAACAGTAGTGAAGCTCACTGACGGATCATCGAGGTAACGACTGTGCCCATACGGTGTTTGTTTCCAAGATGTTTTCTCTGTCTGTAACGGAGGCGGACATACTGACAACCGAACGTATTCTGAAACTACAGACAAGTGGCAGGTCTCAGATAGTATGCAGCTCTGGACCCGTGTTTACTGGAGAATGTATTGTGGGCATCCACAGCTGTAGAATTGTACTTTGATGGTAGTGACCGCCTTATCCCTATAATAAATATTTATTCTGTCTATAAAGAAGTGCAAAATGTATAAAGATCCAGTTCCGGTAAAAACGTAATTAAACTGTTGACGGACCTATGTAACAAAGCGTCCGCTTTTCAATTGAGCCCCATGTTCGGACAGTCCAGCTGTGCTACAGCTGTTTACCAACAGACCGCGCCAGTGAACAGTGACATATCCAAACTCGTCGTCCCTACTGTGACGGTGGTCCGAATGTGATTCACTGAGACAAAGAATGACGTTTTACCTCTGTGTGCTGCTTGGGGCATCCTGCATTCAAAGAAAGAAAGCGCCAAGAATACGCTGTCCAGGGAGCAGTCAGAGGAAAACTGCCGCACATAAGCTGTATATAACCTAAACACCACGTCGTTTGCTAGCACTTAGTTGAACCTTCCACGCCCCGTAGTATGTCACTTATAGGCCAGCCGACGGCAGAGGTCAGTCCGGCGGAGTGTGAATATCCGGCACTGAGGAGCGTTCGAGCGAACTACATCTAGTCGTGCTGTGTACAGGGCATTAAAAAAGCGCCTAATGTCCTGATAGCGGATATTAACCATTACATAAAAAAAGGTCCTGTGGTGTCACCGCCAGACACCACACTTGCTAGGTGGTAACCTTTAAATCGGCCGCGGTCCGGTAGTCTACGTCGGATCCGCGTGTCGCCACTATCACTGATTGCAGACCGAGCGCCGCCACACGGCAGGTCTAGAGAGACTTCCTAGCACTCGCCGACTTTGTTACCGATGGTTCACTGACTTCTACGCTCTCATTTGCCGAGACGATAGTTAGCATAGCCTTCAGCTACGTTATTTACTACGACCTAGCAAAGCGCCATGATCAGTTATTATTGATATTGTGAATCATGTAATGTCAAGAGCGACGTTCACCATTAATGGATTAAAGTTAAATATTCCATCAGCTACGTCCGTTTTTCTGAAGCTTAATTTCCTTGTCCTATTCCAGAGCTCACGCCAGCCTGCGTGAGCGAAAACGCGTGGCTTTCGGCCTCCTCTAGTAACACGGTGTTGGCTCTCCTGCCAACCACAACAGGTCCAATAAACATGTATCATGATGGGAAAGACCGCTTCAACTGTATGATAAATATAACAAGTTTCATGACGTTGGGACCACGTCTTCAGGTATACATCTGTGTAGAAACAAGAGAAAAACGTATAAACTATAATGTAGTTAAACTCCAGACGAAACTATATAGGAACATTACTCACTCCCATTTATTCTATAACTCGGCTCAAGCGGTAATCAACAGACAACGCAACATTCTGTAGCCAATTATGTTAAAATTTGCAACTTTCATCACTAGTCAGGTTAAAATGCTCTATGTGATCAAAAATATCCGGACACCTGGCTGGAAATGGTGCCTTCGATAGGTAATGGTAGAATTCAACATTGACACAATCTTAGTCTTGATGACAGCTTCCACTCCCGCAGGCATACGTTCAATCAGGTGCTGGAAGGTTTCTTGGGGTATGGCAGCCGATTCTTCACGAAGTGCTGCACTGAGGAGAGGTACCGATGTCGGTCGGTGAGGCCTGGCACGAAGTCGGCTTTCCAAATCCCAAAGGTGTTTCATATGATTCAGGTCAGGACTCTATACAGGCCAGTTCATTACAGGCATGTTATTGTCGTGTAACCACTCCGCCAGAGGCCATACATTATGAACAGGTGCTGCATCGCGTTGAAACATGCAGTCACCATGCCCGAATTGCTCTTCAACAGTGGGAAGCAAGAAGGTGCTGTGATAGTGACACGCAAAACAACACGGGGTTCAAATGGTTCACATGGCTCTGAGCACTATAGGACTCAACATCTAAAGTCATAAGTCTCCTAGAACTTAGAATTACTTAAACCTAACTAGCCTAAGGACATCACACAGACCCATGCCCGAGGCAAGGTTTGAACCTGCGACCGTAGCAGCCCCGCAGTTCCGGACTGCAGCGCCAGAACCGCGGCCGGCACAACACGGGGTGGAAGCCTCCTACATACAAAACGCGACCACACCAAAACGCCACACTGGCAGATAACGTTATGTGGGCATTCGCCACACCCGCACCCTGCCACCGGATCGCCACATTGTATACTGTGATTAGTCACTCCACACAACGTTTTTCCACTGTTCACTCGTCCAATGTTTACGCTCCTTACACCAAACGAGGCGTCGTTTGGCAATCACCGTCATGATGTGTGGCTTATGAGCAGCCGCTCAACCATGAAATCCAAGTTTTCTTATCTCCCACCTAACTGTCATAGTACTTACAGTAGATCTTGATGCGGTTTGAAATTTCTGTGTGATTGTGCTGGCCGGCCGCGGTGGCCGTGCGGTTCTGGCGCTGCAGTCCGGAACCGCGCGACTGCTACTGTCGCAGGTTCGAATCCTGAATTGGGCATGGGTCTGTGTGATGTCCTTAGAACTACTTAAACCTAACTAACCTAAGTTCTAGGGGACTTATGACACAAGATGTTGAGTCCCATAGTGCTTAGAGCCATTTGAACCTTTTTTTTTACGGTGCGGATAGATGTCGTTTGCCTATTACACATTACGACGGTCTTCAACAGTCGGTGGTCTCTGTCAGTCAACAGACGAGGTCGCCCTGCACGCTTTTATGCTGTACGTACCCCTTCACGTTTCCACTTCACTATTATATCTGCAACAGTGGACCTAGGAATGTTAGAAGTGTGGAAATATCGCGTACAGACGTATCATCCACGTGACACCGAATCACCTGACCACGGTCGAAGTGCGTGAGTTCCGAATTCCGAATATTTAACATTTGCGAATATTGCCTAAGCCGTTGACTCCCAGACATTCGGCGATCTAAAACGACTGCTGGCAGTGCGAATATTCTCCTTGGCCACTCATAAGAAAAGCGATTTAAAAGAAGTGCATCGCGGTTGTGACGTCCATAGCAGAGGCCTCAAAAGTAGGTGTGAAATTTGCCTAAGAGGAGCTGTGACAACCTCTCGACCGTGTGGCACGTCCACAGTGGCGTTGAGCAGAATTGTGGTAAGGTTTGGTGCGGGTGTGACGTCACTGACCCCCACTTTACGCGTCACATCAACTTCCGAGCTGGTTTTTTTTTTTTTTTTTTTTTTTTTTTTTGGCATGTGTCGACAGCTTGCTGTTTGAAGCGCCGTCGAGTCCAAAGTTGACATGACACGGCGCCACGCTTTTGTGTCCTTACAGAGGAAGGTTGCACGCGCCTTAGAGCCAAATTTAAGCGTCCAATGGATGGGAGCTGTTGTGTTTCTGTAATATGCTTCTCGCAACTAACAGGCTCACCCATAAACGTCAAATGACGTTTAGAGTTTCTCAGGCGTGTAGCTTTTCTGATGACTAACAAACAAAAATATTTACAGAGACAGTAATATTTTAAGTTTTTAGTCGTGAGCTACGTACAGTTGGCCAATGCCTCAGGGGCAAAGGTGTAAGCAGCGCGGCAGGGATAGAGGATGTTAGAGGGGGGAATGTTTTGCTGTTTGTCTGGCAGTACTGACAACTCGTCACGTGTGTCGCTCCTACCCATCAAGTGCTATGGCATACGTTCCAAACGTAGGTACTAAACATTCCTGAATGCACATTACAGGGACGGCCATCTTCAAATGCCGTACATATTTGTAATATCGAATATGAAATTAAATTTAGGTTGTTTGTAACACACTGCAGTCAGTACAAGAAGAATTACTTGCAAATTGTAAATAAAACATTGCTGATCGTGTCTCACATTGCATGAAGAATTTAAGTGCAATTACTATTCAGTTAATCATACGCTCACACAGATAACACAACATCACGTTGTCAACCAATCAGGGTCACATCTTCGGGGTCGCTGGGGCAGCAGTAATCTGAAACAGAAGACAGTCGACACGGAGTGTTCCTAATGGTGCCGACTTGGGGGAGGGGGTGGCAGCCACCTTGTCTCGCCCTTTCTGTAGCTCGTCTGTTGAGGGCTCATAACGTTCTAATTTCTGTACATTACCAATTAAAAATAGCATCGGTACATATGTGGTACGAGGCGCCGCGCCTCAGTATCAGTATTGGCTCAGTTTGGCGACTATGGGCTAGGATATTAGCGGACTTTGCCGTTTGCAGTACAGCTGAGACGGAATTTCGACCAGGCTACGTGACGTGGCCGACATTAATATCAGTCGGGGAATGAACTAAGATTCTTCTGACTATATGACTCATTCTGCAATGAGAACACAAGGGCTTACGTCATAACTTTCACATAAACCTCCAGCGCTGCGTATTATCGTTCATGTTGAATAGGACGTGGTCTAGTTGCACGTTGTTTCTGCCCTGTTGCTGTAAATGCTAAGAAAACTTCGGGCGGAATTTGAAAGCATGTGGACGTATATACGTATATACGCATATACGCATCTATGAAAGGAAACTCTACAAGTGTATGTGTTACCTGAAATCATAAATTTGCAACGACATGTGCTAAAAATGTTTTTAAAAACTGTGCAAAATACGAGATACCTGTTGGCAAAGTAGGACATTGAAGTGTTACCGGTACATGAGTTGTCGAAACCAATCAGAGAATGGTGGTCAACAAAATCCATCACTACTTAAGCAGTGTGATTGCGGCTGCTTAAAGAAATATAATTATGTAGGACATGATATGGAGCGAAATCTGTAGTCAAATTTTTGCTGTGCTATTACGTCCCAACAATACTATCTCTGAAATGGAGCCGTATTGCGAAAGAACCACCAAAGTGTGTGACCGTCGTGATTATATACGCCATTATTGTTCGTTTCTAGCACAGCAATTTAAACTACCCTCTTAGTACCCAGCCTAATCACAACGTCAGAAATCACTACGTACTACCAAAATAATTGACCACCTGCCACACACCACTCAGTAACATCTAACTGTAAGTCACAGATATTGCATTTTTTACGAAATAATATGCCAAAGAATTCCATCTAGTTTAGATATTCTACGCAAGTTGCGCTTCAATAGTCCTTGTTTATCACTGTCAGTTTTCTTTATTTCGGACTAATTCTGAAGTCCAAATACACTGAACAGCTAAAGAAATTGGTACATCTGCCTAATATCGTGAAGGGCCCGCGCGAGCACGCAGAAATGTCAACATGGCGTGGCATTGACTCTACTAATGTCTTCAGTAGTGCTGGAGGGAATTGACACCACGAATGCTGCAGGACTGTCCATAAATCAGTAACAGTGGAGATATTGAAATTCGTATAATGTGATTTGTTTATGGTTGCCTGGTCATGTTGGTTCCTCTCATGGGATAGATTCTTCGGGTTCAGACTCGACTTCTTAGCGTTTTTGCGCCCTACCGTCAAGCGAAGACACTTCTGTGTTAGTGATAGTGATGATTATTAATTCACTCAAATATCCACCTAAGTTGTCGCTTTCGAAGTGATGCGTACTTTATTCATGATAGCACGTTTGCCGTCGACAGCGTGGGTAATGCAGTTGGTAACTGACCCCTGCCCTGTTGTCAAGCAATTTCAGTAACAGCGACTCCACCCACATCTTGATGAGTAATTCTCGATAGTAGCTCGATGGAGTTTTGTCAGCGACCCGTTATTCGAACTGCGACCACAGTTTAACATCTGCCTTCCTGCAACTACATACGGTATTACACGGTTGTAACTGCTTTCACTGATTTATTGGCAGTGGTTAAATCAAACACTGCCAGATGGGATACAATCGTTATGCGTGACAACCGTACAGATGTAAATAAAAATGAATTTACTTTCGTACTTTGTGATCACGTGCCATGAGCAACCAACTGGAATTTCCGTTAAATATGTCAGCCCCCCGTGTCTGACTGAATATTCCCGAAAGCAGCCACGATATTCACGGAAACTTATGAACGAGGTGCATTTTTACAAAAACTAGAATACTTACACACAGACTGAAATATCAAGAGTGTCGCAAGTTGTCTTGTGAACATACATGTCTGCATCCTACATAGGACGAACACGAAACAGAATGCAAAACATTTTAAGAAACAGATGGAGGCTTTTAAATCGTTTAGATAAATAATCAGTGCCCACACGTGTGAGGGATAATAGAAAGTGCTAGACTAGAGAAAGAGTCCTCAATTATCAGAACACTACCTTTACAGGCAACATATTAAAAGAATTGTGCATCAGTTGTGAATAACATAATGTCTTCTTCTTGTTTTCTTCTTAATTGCGTTTTGGCATGGGAAATCATGTGCGTTCTCTACATTCCTCCAGTCCTGTTCGGCTACTTCTATTAGTTACCCGTAATATTTCCGTTTCTCCTTCCTTGGTATAACTGCCGTTACCTTTCTTACTGTGATATACCGTTGTTTTAACTTGTGACCCTCACAATTCTTAACCACCAAATTTTTGCTGCACACTTGACTGAACCACAGCTTATGTGGCTATTTGCCTACAAGTACTGAATATATCTTGCGTACTGTTTCTTTAATTTGAGATCAATCGTGGATGACATCACAGTCTCCTATCTTTTCCTCTCACTTTCTTACGTTTTCTGCTGCAGCTGTATTATCTTCTAATCTCTCCTTTAACCTGTTTTATAATAACACTACGCAACGAAATTTTTTCCCTGCTACTGGGTCCAAAATACGTTCCATATATGCGCTGAATACATAATTTCAGTCGGATTTGCTCTGGCACGTCATGAGAAAACGGTACGTGCATGCTCACGTTATCAAAGATAATGCTATTAATTACGTCGACTTGCGAATGTGAAAATGTTTTGGGAAATTAATGTGCGTGCTTTGGTATGAAAACACTAAATATTATCATTAAGAAGTCAATTATAAATGACAACGACTCTTGGTCACACTAAGGCTGACAGTGGCTTGATTTAAAAGTGTGTAGAGCTTCTTCCTTTCCGCCTCTAAATACCTTCTGTTGCTCTCTGCAAAAACCAACCGTAATCCTCCATCGTGTTCGGATTGAATCGTCCTTTATATTTTGCTTTCTTGGTGGTCACCTCCTGGTGTAATCTTTCACCGTGGGCGTCACTCACTCCTTCCACGTTTGACGGAAAAGATGTGGATGCGAGAAATACATCTTTAGTGACATTCAGTGAGATTCTGGAAGACTCTTAGCAAGTTGTCCACAACTTCAGGATAGCTGTCTGCTCTGTGGTCCCACGACGGGCACAAATACGTCCCAAGCTGATTGTTCTCGTTCCGTGAGCTCCAGTCTGAAATGTGGATCTCGAATCCATTTTCGTATTTCTGATTTAACGAAGACTTCTGTTTACAATTTTGTATCAGTTTGCACCTATCCAAACTTGCATTTTAGGTACTGAAAACCACGTTTTGTTCTGTCGAATGCTGCAACAAACTGTTTCATAAGACCCAGTTTTCTACGGAGTGGAGACAGGTAAATCTTATTACAATCCACAACAGATACTTGTTGAATACTTGTTGAACGTTAAGCTTTCTGACATGCTGTTCTACACAACGTAAATTTGTTTTTCATCTTATCACCAGGAAGTGATCAGTGTCACAGTCTGCTTCTTCATACGTTCGTGTATCTTTGATGCTGTTCAAATAACACTTCTGGATACATAGATGTTCTGTCAGATTTATGGTTTGCCGGTCTGGTGTCAACCATGTCGCTTTATGTATTTTTTTATGTTCAAACCGTGTACTTATGTTGCAAATATTTATTTTCAGTAGCGAAACTGAGCAAATGGATGTCACTGTCGCTGTTCTAATCATGCAGTCTGATACTGCCGATTTTGCCGTTAAAATCACCCAATACTACTTTAAAGTTGCGGTTTGGCAACGAATTGTACTCACAGTCCAGTTCAGTATAAAATTCCTTCTTTGCGAATTTCTCCTTATTCTCAGTGTGCGTCTCTATTCCGGAAAGCGATTGTAGTGTAAATGATTCTGTTGTTAATGGATTCAAACTCTTTCACTGGTTTTTACTACTGAGTCATGTACATAAAAGCCAGAACCTACTTCGTGGTTCCCGCCACAGTCTCCACGGTGGGCATTCCCAGTGCTTATTTTGATTAATCCTGAATCCTTCCATCTAAGGCCCTGGAGAGCTACAACTTTCAGCTTGTATGTCTCCAACTTCTTGGTCATATGTTTGTTTGCTTTAAACTGTAATGTGATTTGTTATTAATCCTAGTCACTCTTAGTCACTCACAGTATTTCACTAAAAGCGATTGTAATCTGTCACAATAATAATAGCATATATTAGAATATTACAGGTGTCTTGAAGCTTTGTGGACACGAATTGAATTAAACGAAAAGAAATTTCCTAACATTTGTAAAAAAGACTTTAAATTCAGTATGTTCTAACATTAGCGAGACATATATGACGCAGTTTAATAATTAGCCTACCTTCTTCTGTATACATGGTATCGCGAACACTTAAAATTTTTCATTCTGTCGATAAGGAAGCTGAATATATTGCGAGAGGCGTAAGGTGTACTTCTCTGCACCTTTTCTTCATTCCAATTCCAATCAATGGACAATGTGTTACGATTCCACTTCCGCGCAAATTCATTGTTTTTGTTGAACAGAGAAATAGTTTTCGTTTTGATTAATGAGCAACATGTAGTCCCGCACTCCTGGAAAGTAACCAGACCTTTATTTTAAAGAGAAACATTGATGACTGTCTAAGAGATGAGTAATTTCTTTTGGGTTGACGAATGTACAGGGGACCTACACGCATTCAGTGAACCTACTGGAAACGCAACCAATGTGTTTCAGCTATGAGGGCTTCCAGAAAGAATGGAAGGAAACTATACTGAATGCGCAAAGCGAGAACATTATTTCACAGTTACACCATTCTAGCTCTGAAATAGTTTACAGCAACTTGTCGAAAAATGAATCACCCCATTAGCGGTGGCGACAAGCTCACCTCGTTACCTCTTAAGTAACCGGCTTGGCCGCGCAGTGTGTACGCCAGGTATGCGGATGGTCGGCGCATTGTCTGTCACGTGTAAACAACTGATCGCGCCAGCTGATACGGAAACGCAAGTAGGGGCTGGCAACGAAGGCTCGAAAACCGGTTTGATGTGGCAATAGAAGACAGCAAAAGGAAAGCTGAAGTCTAATTTTCACGTTTAAGAAATCCTTCAATTTTTCGACCATCACACCGATTCCTGTACAGAGGACATAGTAATGGGCAGCCCTGGTGTAGAGAAGAATTCAAAACAAATATGCCTCCAGGTACGGCTGGAATCTTGTTTCGATTTGACAGAGAGTACTCTAGTGCACTATCTCCTTACTTAGCTTCCATTTATCGGGAATATGTCTTTCAGAACGTAGTCCCAAGCGAATTGAAACATTTGCAGGTGACTTCTGTATATCTGATAAGTTGCAGACCAATATCCTTTACAACGGTTTGCTGCAGAAATCTATGAACACACCCTCAGTTGGAATATAACGTATATTCTTGAGGCGGAAAAGCATCTGTCCACAGATCAGTACGGTTTTAGAAAGCACCGCTTGTACCAAATTCACTTTGCCCTCTTCTCACGTAACATCCTGCAAACCGTGAATGAAGAGCAACAGACAGTTTTCATATTCCTAGATTTCCGAAAACCATTTGGCAAATAGCCCTAGTACAGACTATTCACGAAGATACGGGCATACAGAATAATTTCCCAGGTACGTGAATGGTTCCAAGACTTCTTAAGTATTAGAAGGTAGTACACTGGCCTCTGTGGCGAGTGTTCACCAGAGGAAAGAGCATCGCCAGGCTTCCTCCAGGGGAATGTATTAGGACTGATCTTATTCTCTCTGCACGCAATACATAGATGATATGACGAACAGAGTGAGCAGCTATCTGCTGATGAAGTTGAGTTGAGCGGCTGTACTAGGATACAAGATGACTTAAACAAAATTTCTAATTGTTGTGATAACTGTAGAAAAAGTGAGCTAATGCAGAGCAGTAGGGAAAACAAGCTCGTAATGTTCGAATACAGCGTTAGCAGTATATGCAGCTTGACACAGTTGCGTAGTTTTAATATCTAGGCGTAACTTTGCAAAGCGATACGAAATGTAACGAGCATGTGAAGATTGTAGTAGGGAACGCGAATGGCGGACTTCCGTTTATTTGGAGGATTTCAGGAAAATGTGGGCCATCTGTTAATCACGGGGGGGGGGGGGGGGGGGGGGGGTAGGACACTAATACGACCTTGTCGTGACTGATGCTAACATTTTTGGGACTCCGACCAGCTCAGATTGTAGGAGTACATCGAAGCAATTCAGAGGTGGTCTGCTAGGTTTGGTACCAGCAGGTTCTAACGATACGCAAGAATTGCGGAGATGTCAAATGGGATTCAAATGGGAGCCCCTGACGGGAATGTGGCGTTCTTTTCGAAGAACGCTATCGAGAAAATTTCGAGAATCGGCATTTTAAGCTGACTGCAGAACGATTCTACTGCTGCCAACGAACGTAGGGAGACTTATAGACGGTCGTTTCTTCCTTTGCTCTTTCTGTGAGTAGAATAGGAAAGAAAATGACTAGTAGTCATACAAGACACACTCCGTCGGGTACCCTACGGCATAGATGTAGAACCTGTGGTCCAGCTGTCGTGTTCACCAGAAAAAGTAATGAGGGACTTGCAATCCCATTGTTATGACTATTAATAAAAAAAGCTGTTTCAGAGTAAAGTATTGTGTGGCACGTGACGTCCAATGTCGTCGACACGTGACAAATGAGAACCCAGATGAATGTTTGCACACAAGATATTACGGATATGTGGAGTTGTTATCAGTTGCCCTATTATATTTTGCAGATGAACTGCGTCTATTTACAAGAGGATGCTTCCTTATGTTGGTCAGCGCACGTGGCAGTTTGCTGGTATCACCGTATATGATTTTTCAAATCCTTCTATTAACAAAAGCTGGCACTAGTACCACAATGGTAACAGTGTTCAGATGAGACAATTATCTGAGGGAGTTCAGCAACTGAAGCCTGGTGGTTGGACAGTCAGGCTCATTACCGGGAATATGTACTGACATCGCATCATAGAATCTTTTTCTGCCAGAATCAATGAGATTTAAAGTACAGAAAAATTCCAGTTTGCGAATTAGGTAGTAGACGGTCTGACTTTTTGTTAACATAACGCCCGGCGCAGTTACGCCGTTACGAAGACAGAACAGAAATAATTATATCTTAGAAGCTAACCAATTATGTCCCACGTAACTGTTCAAAAAAGAAGAAAGCAAGCTTGACTTATCGATGAACTTTTTCCATTAATGCACAATTTTATAGCCTTGTACGCAGAAAGCTCTTTCAGAATAATTAACATCCTAGAAATATCGAGTAATAGAGTTAAATTATTACTTATTCACACGTGCTTCTAATTTATTTATTTCATTTCACAGTACGCAAACTGCACCTGTTGCAATGCTACGTTGTTTCGTTCATCACGCGTCTGGCTCTAAATTCACTGCACTCGTCATTGTGGATATCGGCGTTTCGTTTGAGTCAAAAGCGAAATTACACGTACGTCAGAATTAAAGTGTGGCAGTCTGACACGTTATGCTGCTTACGAGCGTTTGGTAACTTAATGCACTTCTTGTGGAGTAACGTCTGTGCACGAAATTTGTCACTCTGACGCAGACGACTACTGAGCAGAAAATGCAATAGCCAACTACAAAAACTTTGTGATGTTACACAGTTAAAATTATTTAATGCTTTCGCATTATTCTGCGTTAACTTATTATATTTCTTTCTGTTGTACATATGACTATTCTTCCTTACTTGCTTGAACCTCTATGGAGCCAAATACTCTCATCATATTTCGTCTGAGATACATGATAACATCATCTAATCCACTACCCACGATTATAATAAATTCCCAATCTGTGGCCAAAAGACTTTATGGGATCATTTATCCAGGCTGATGACACGTGCATCATCACTTCCGCTCTCACACTACGCAAATTTCCCAAGGTATGAGTGAGAGGTGTAGCCAATGAAGACCTCTGTCTCCGGAAGTCTGTTTAGTACATGCTGTAACATACGGGATTACATGAAACAAGTATTAACCTACATACGCCGAAATTTGAGAGCCTGAGGCCAGCAACTACCACCAGGACGTGTGACATATTTCCTTGTTGCTTTTGTGAGTGTTTCGTCTATGGCGATGACGTTATAAAGTCGAGGGCGCAGTACTGATTATATATATATAAAAAAAATGTTCAAATTGCTCTGAGTACTGGGGGACTTAACTTCTGAGGTCATCAGTCCCCTAGAACACAAACATCCATGCCCGAGGCAGGATTCGAACCTACGACCGTAGCGGTCGCGCGGTTCCAGGCTGTAGCGCCTAGCACCGCTCGGCCACAACGGCCGGCAGGGATTGTCACATTACATGTCTTCGGTGCGCCCTCGGGTATTGTGTGTATGGTGGTCCAGCTTGCGTTAAGTCCTTTAGAGGTAATATTTTTGGGATTTCGTACTTCAATCGCTAAATCTGGAACCCTTGTAGTATCACTTCTTTGCCCATATGTCTGTCTGTCCGACTGTTAGAAAGTCATTTTCTCAGGAACGGGAGAATTATCGAATTGAAATTTGTGTCACACGCTACAGTCACTCCCATAGCGGAGTAACAAATTGAGGCTTCTACGTCCATGCAGTCAAAAGAAAAGACCATTTCGGTCACACATTTTGATATTCGCAAACTCACTCATTAAAAGCTATAGGCTATTTCCCATTGATCTAGCATCGAAGAATTTGGCAAGAACCAAGGTTTCACAGTGCAACTAAATGGTTAAAATCAGAAAATTATTAGTTTTTAATTGTGTCACACAAAAAGTCTTCTAACATTCGTTAATAGACTTCCCAGGACAGATATCTTGCCTGTATAAATCTCGATAAAAGGCAAAATTATCGATATCCTCGATCCCCGGGATGGATGAACTGTCTACTACATACGTAATTTTGTACGGAAGCCTCAGTGTGTGTGTGTCCTGCTCGCACCTGGTTAATTTATTCTGGGATGAATGTTTCTCCCGCAAACCGAATCCGGCTACGTACCTTAGACAGAATCACAAATCAGTGACAGATGAAATAGTTAGTGGTTTCCCCCCTTTGCTAGTCAACTTCAGTTATAATTTCCGAATAAATTAATGTTATAAATCAGGTATTCTGGGTTGTCTGCGGTGCACTGCTTTTCGCGGACTATCAGAACGAGCAGACTTTCGTAGGAAGTGTTTTGACGGAACACACATTTATTTTCAACAGCAAGTATTTGTTCTCCAAAAATGTCACGGAGCGAGAGCATAACAAGTGTTCCACAATCTGACATACTGATGTCTTAGATATAGGCCTATAATGATGTGCCTATTTCTGACAACATTCTTGAAAACGGGAATGACCTACCATTTTCCAGCTACTTGTTACCCTTCGTTGTGCCAGCGACCTACCATAAACCACTGCTAGAAAAGCAGAAAGTTGTTTCGCACAATCTTACAGATATCCTACTAGACCGAGATGATTTTCCATTGCTGGGTAATTTTAGTTGATTTACTGTTTCGAGATCACTTCTGTAAATATTTGACATGTTGGAGTTCCTTCACCGATTGCAAGGAGGTTACGTTTAAAGATTTTCTGCAGTGAAACAATTTCGGAACACCGAATTCAGGTTCTTGGCCTTCTGCTTGTCATCTCCGACTGCGGCGCCTTTATGATCACTGGGTAAAAAAGCGGAAAACTTCGATCCCCTTACCAACTTCTGTTGCGTGGTTCATCTATTTGCATGGTCAATCCATTGAGTTAAATCAGTATACAGCATTATTTCGCAGCTATGTATTAAAGGTTTTATTCCGCTCGTTACAGCCGTATTCTAAATGCAAAAAACAGCGACAGCAGTTGTGCGACAGGAATAATGTATCTATGAATGGATATATCAATAAAAATTTGAGTTAAAACTTGCTTCATGGAAACTAAATTGTGGCTACTCCTTGGGATGTGACTACAGTAGCAGCAGGCAACAACCAGTAAGGAGGCTGGGTACTTAACGGTGCCGCTAAGAGGAAGATGGCAGGATGAGTCATCACTCAGTCATGCACGTTAGGTTTCTGCAACGTTCAGGGAAGACAAGAAACATTCCAGAGAGCAGTCAATTATTTCACGTTGTGTTCTTGAGTGGACGAAAATGCTGTAGATTTACTATATTTATTCATCAACTGAGATGTTTTTAACTCTCTTCTACCTCATGCTAAATTAGTTATGGCCTAATAGCTGACACGGCATCTGAGACAAACTGAAGCAGCGTAAAGGAGCGGGGCTCGTAGAAGTCTCCAATCTCTCAAAATCAGTTCTTCCAACTGAGCAACTCCAACCCTTAACTTACCACTTATTTCTTTCACATCCTTCATAACTTCACAGTTTCACCATTTCACATTCGACGAAAAGTAGTACATCGGAAACAAGCCAAATATTACAATTCAAATCGGATATTTGATGGTTACAAATCATCACCTTTGAGTAAAACATATTGTTTATGAAAAATATAAATTCATGGACGGGAAATCCAAATATTACGCATAAAAAGGACTCTTGTAAATAGAAAGACTGTTTTCAACCGCTCTCGTTTTGTCAAATAGGTCCAGTCCAATTGTCTGACATACCGGTATGTGCTTCAGTTTCGATGACTTCTGCAGTGCCTTTAACATTGTTGTCTGTCGTGCAGGGGATAAGGAGTACTGCCTCTGAAATCTTTGCATCCGTGTGGAACGCAATAGAATCTGCTTTGGTTGGTTCAGTGGCCACTTCAAACCTGTATTTGTACAGGTATAGGAGACGCCAAATGCTTATTCTGAGCGAACAGAGTAGACACGTAGTTAAGGTATTACTGCCATTCGGCTTCATGTTTGAATCCCATTTCTCTCGATCATCTACAGTTGGACTTGACTAAAGCATTTATGGTGATTTCCAGGATGATGCCTCTGAAACGGGCACTGGCGAGTTGATATCTCATCCTTGGCCGATGGGTGTATGTGCTGCGTCTTTAATGACTTGGATATTGACGGAACGTTAACTTGTAAGATCCCTTCGTTTTCTTTCTTTACTTCAAATGCTACATTTGCCTCGTGGCGTTGATGGGCAAATGAAGTGGATAGAGGAAATTATCAGACCAAGAAATAACTGCTGCTTGATTAGCGGACGTTGGTGAAAAGAAAAATCCTGAACTTAGCGATGGGTTTGCTAGGCTCTGATTTTGATAGGCCTACATCGATGGCTTCAAGAATTTGTAGTTTGCCTCAAAGGCACTCGATATTTGGCACCATCCAAATAGCTTTACAGGATAAGGCAGTTAGAACTGACCACTGAGAATATATCCACAATGAATAAACGTAGCGGGGAACGGTTCTCTCCGAGGTATACCGGACAAATGAATGAGGTAATTTGGAAGTCATTTGTAATAATGCACACAGATGAAGAACAAGGAAAAAGTTTATAATTTTGCATTCCATTTCAAAATATTTCTTCCTTTGCCCTCGGCTTTACGCCTTACTACAGCGTATGAAGGGTAAAACAAAACTATGCTGGTTAATTCATTCACTGTTGCAGAATTATGGGCAGAAGCGCCCACCAGTGTCTTCATTCATAATCGTTGTAACCTGTTCCCACATGAAAGAAGATCAAAGTGTTCTCTGTTTTAATTACAAACAACGTGAGCCCCTAACGTTGCCTGCCTTTAATGGAAAACGGCAAAATATTGGTTAGTCAACGCTTTAATCACAAAATACTGGCTTCCACGGTTGGTACTTGTATTCGTAGTAACACTGTTTTTTTTTTTTTTTTTTTTAAATGTGTCCTAGGCCACGGTCTAACGCCCATAAAAGTCAATGAAACCAAAGATATTGTTATGCTTCGTATGCTCAGCCACTTTTTACAGCAGGTTACCAAGTAGGTGAGATATTTTGGATGTATTTCTTCTATTAGTAATACAAGTCAAAAAGTTGAAAACGATCAAGTAAAATGAATGTATCTGCGTATGATCCAGAATTTTTCTCTCCTTAAAATTGGCTTTACTCTTTACTCTAGCGTAAATAGAGTAACATAGATGTGCTATTGTTAATCCATTCTATCTTGCAGAATTAAGTTCTGAATCGACCACAAGTGTCCATAGTCGCTATTTTTGTAGCTTGTTACCGGTCTAGATGCTTTAACTGCGTAGTTAATGCACGGTTTATAGTTCATCGTACAAATCCGGTATATTGTGAGAAAGAATCAACATTATGTAAATTATTTAAGAATCGTGTATCAGCCAGTTTCCTTCTGAATTTTTGTGATCCACTGCATGCAGCAAAACGTTTACTTCATCAATTTGTAGGAAACCGCAATTCTTCATTGAGCTTTTCTTTGTAATATTTATATTCTCATTCTGAATGCTATTAAGCTAAATGTTTCTTAACGTGATACTTCACTGACAACTCGATCTGAAAATTTTTTGCGACAACCAAAACTAGTATTGTTCGCGCAACATGCCAAAAAAGTAGAGTAGTAAGGAGTACAACTGGTTCACAAGTATTGCTGGAGGATGGCAGAAGTAGAATTTTCGGGAAGCTATTAGCACTGGGGTACGGGAGATAAGATTTCAGGTATGCAGGGGAGGGGTGGGGGAAGGGGTAGGGGGTGAGCTAACGGCGTGACCACGCAGAGCTGCGGCCTGCAGTCTGCTACTGGACTTTGCGCGAGAGTCATCACCGCCACCGCCACCGAAGCCGCTGCTGCTCCAGGACGTTGCGCGGGCATCACCAACACTGCTGCTGCTGCATATCACGATGAACAGATCGCCAGGGAAGCAAACAGGTGAGGGACGCTCTGCAATTCTGCTGGTGCCTTGTGCTCTCAGCTGTGAGCCTCTGTGAACGTTTTACCTTCTTTTTCGTGAGGCATTAGCCAATCCTAATCCCTCAATTAGGAAGCTCGTATTAACGTTTCAATAAGTCACTGCGAAGTTAATAGAATTTTTTTGAATAATCTGTATAAAAACCAAAATATTACGTCTTTGCTACTCTGACATAACGTAAAGGTATTCTCTCAGGTTGTCTTTAGGTGATCGCTTTGTGCTGTTCCTTCGCGAGTGCAGCCTAGATGTTGATTCCATTTTTATGCTCAGTAATTCGACAACTGGTCTGGACATCATCTCAGATGCTGAAAGTTGTTTTTTCTTGACCTTTTGCTGGCTGTAGTCTAAGCAGTGAGTTCAACATTATTTTAGCTCGTAGCGCGTGAAGAAGACGAACTTCGAAATATTGAGCATAAAAAAGGAATTAGTGACTCGACTGAAGTCCAAAAATAACGTCGATAATACGACAAAGACCATGTAGTGACTTTAATGTCATTGTTTTAGCCGTAAAATCATTTGTGCACCCTTTTTTGTTGTGGTGCATCATTTATGTCGTGTTCGTTTGTTCACAATATGGTCCGCAGAATAGCGAGTACCAATCTTTTCCTTGCCTTTCAAAGCGTAAAATATCCCAATCATGGCAGCAGTGGATGTCCAAATTTACATTTGTATCACGATATTTTGTTTACGAGAAATTTTTAATATTGTTTTTTTTAGACGCTTAACCACTCATCTCTTACCACATACTTACGGAACAAGCCTGTAGTGAAACAGTTAAATGTGCAGCGAATAAAGTGTTCAAAACTGTACCTTACACAGCACACCAAGGACAGAAAAGCAAAGTGTTAATTGAAATGATCAGGCCAATAATAGGTCGTAGAACTCCGAAACTGTTACTTATCGTTACTTAGCGGATGACATAGTCTGCCAGTAAAATATATATGAAAACAGTTCACTCTGTTAATTGCAAGATTGGCCTTAACGTAGGAAATCTCGTCAAAAATTGACGTATACTGTGCCTTTTCAGGCCTTAATTGATACCCATAGATTGTGGAGCAAAGGGGCAGAAAAATACCTGTGTGGCAAAAGAAGTAAATAATATATTTTTGTTCCACAGGGAATGAATTCATCTGAAACCGTTTTTGAGCCGCTAGTTAAGGTTTCATTTCACTTTGCTCCATTTCACACACTTACAGAATCTGCTTTGTTCATGCGCAGTCTCGCTGTGTTCGTTACATTCATATACAGCAATGTTCAGTTTAGCCGCTAAAATGCTTTCTGCTACTCAAGTCTTAGACTGCACTAGGTAAAGCTTTACCACTCTATGCTGATAGAGATACTGGTCCATGTAATACGTAAATCCTGAGTACCGAAACCAATTGCTTAAAAGAGCTCACGGATCATAACTATTTTCGGTTCCTATTCGTCTCCGTGCGTGACAGAAAGATTTCGTTCGTTTCTGTCCTGTATGAAACTCGTGAAAGACCTCGTACTTTTGATTTTTATTATAACTGTAAAAGGATTGGTGACTTGCCATTAATCAAAGAAATATTTATGTATTTTTCCCTGCAGTGGCTGGTAATATGTTTCTTTACAATCTACAACTTTAGTTTTCAGTTATTGGTCGTACGGATATATTATTCACTTCATATTTACTATTTTTTCTGTCTCTATTATTATTATTATTATTATTATTATTATTATTATTATTATTATTCTACCGTTGCTCCAGCCACTGGTACCACTCTTTGTTCTATTCGTGTGCGATCATTGTTTTTCGTACTATTTTCGCTTACCTGCGGCGTATAAAGGCAACCCTTTCTACTCCAGTCATACACTACCATTAGATTTATTTGCTTCTCCTTCCATAACAATTGTCAACTACGTCTCTTGCAACTACAACGTTTTGAACAACAATGATTGTTACTACTTGATTTCACATTAAATCTACTCTCTTGGTTGAATACACCAAAGCTGATAGGACTAAAGCAACAGCTATTGTTCTTTATTTGAACGATACAACCTCCAATCGTGGCTCCCACAACGCCGTGTAGAGTGATGCATTGCCTTATCTCACTAATGTAATACTCTGTTTATAACTTAAACGGTTCTTTCCTCTAAACGTTCTTAGGACAGCACGACAGTAATTTACCGTTAGCTGTTGCTGTGTAATAACTATAGAGACCCTTTTTTCAAAGAAGTTGAAAAATATTCACTTTGTTTATCCTTTCCGAATTTTTTTCCTTCTCTTTTTCAGTTTATCCACGTTTTCCATTGGCAGTTCAAACGGAGCATAGCATTATCGTGTAAAACAGTCAAATCGGTAGTTAAAAACTGAATACTGTATTGGCTGAAACTTGCAACAAAGTTTGCCAGATGTATAATGTACTAACCATACGCAAGACACGTTTTACTATCAGTTTAATTTGTATATCTAAGCCAGATATGGAATTAAATCATTGTTTCGTTCGCCACAGTTTATGATAGTTCATGCATAACAACTGTACTCCAGAAAGTAAGAGCCGGAATTTATTTTCAGGCATCTAGAGTCCGATTCACAGTCTGTTATAGGATTTCTTTTTGGCTCTGTAGCTTATCTTATCCCCTGTTAATGAAATGCAGAAATTTCTGTTTTGTGCCGTGGTTCGCTGTCAGTGTTAGAGATTAGGACCCCTTTGGCTGGCTGGATTAAGTTCGAGGATACCTCCAAGGCTAACGGTGTAGCCCCTGTTGTAGAGCAGCGCCTAGTGTTGAAAACTGTGTCCGGCTTAGGAGTGCTTTGTTTCTGTAGATAATGCGCATTAATCAAAAATAGCCAATGACTAGCCAAAGGAAACTCGATAAGAAAGTGATGGCCGAACAAAATTGACACTATTGATTGAAAGGTGATAATTTTTTAAAAAAAACACATTTATTATACGCTACGAGTTAGCAGTTAATCTCAATAAACTACAAATGTCTGCAGTAGCTGGCACTAGGTAATATTTCTCCCGAAACTAATGTAATTTATGTTGTTTGGTGTAAAGTAGTTTTTAATATTCTTCAGTGTACGTGGCCTATAAACAGATTGAACTTTAACTTATTCATCACTGGAATCAGAGCTGCTTTACTTCAGTATGTCACCCACATGAATTAAAATTAGCCAGTGAATACTACTTCCTTCAAGTCCGCGGTTACAAATTTCTAACAGACAAGAGTCCAAGACACGAAAGACTGCTAAATACGAGTACATAAGCGAATAAGCGATTGTCTCTACACCGTCGTCTTGTCGTATTCGGTCGTAAGAGAGTGTACCTGCAGCCTGTATAACACTTTTCGCAGTTTTTTTTTGCAAAAGAAGTTACCATTTTATCGTTCTATAACTCGTGTCGGTGCCATTCATGAAAGGCACCGTGGAAGTGGTACGGTGGTGTTTACGACTAGTGGGACAAAATGCACCGTAGCGACACATGTCTCCTTGTCTTTTCCGAAAGGCAAAACACTTTGTGAGAGCTTTTTCCCTTATTAATGTCTTTATATCATTAGCGTGTTTCACATGTAATCGAAGATTTTACTTTATTCTCCACAGTCTGCTGATAGTTAAATGTGTGGAGCCACAATTTATTTTACGTGATATTTTTCATGCCGTATTGACTGAGTATTTCATTCTCTATTCAAGGAGGTGAAAAGAGCCTCTAGAATGTTTAAGACAGCGAAAAAATCTCATTGTATTCCGTTTTTAGCACCTGTTTTTACAAGCAACAAGCTTATCAGAAAATGGTTTTAATTTTTTTTAATCATAGTTTTCGATATTATGAATTAGAAGTCCTCCGTCTGTGTTTTATTACTTTAATTCGACGCAACCATTTGTTGCTTGTAACAGTGCAAAACGTTCCGAGAATGGGTTCATAATAAATACAGAAAGCCTAAGATGGCGGTTTTAATGCTACAAATGCTCTACATATTATCTTCTTCCCACCTCCATCCATTTCATTACAACTCTTAGAACTTTCGTACAATCGTATTGATCTGTCATAAAAGTCCTTCTTTGCGATGTTGTTACATTCGCACGCCACATTCGCACCTTTCCAGTCTTTGCAAATCTACAGAGTGTCGTTCTGCATGTTACCGTTTTGTGCTTTGTTGATATCGATAAAACGTGATGATTTTTCCCAGAAGGAAATTGTTCGCGTTTTTCATTTCAATATAAACAGGGCTGGCCTCCCCGTGTTTGTTCAGGAGTTAGGGTGTGCGGAACAGACTTCAAACACACACACACACACACACACACACACACACACACACACACACACACACAGTATAAAATCTCCAAAAGATTCTTGAGAATGCTTTGCACACTTTATTTACATATGTTCAGTTTGTCGCTCCTTTGAGATTTGTGACGTATCATCTTCGACAGACTACTTAAGAATGCTTGCTGACTGCTGATTGGCGTACTTCGCGTCTGCCTCAGTAGTTATTGCGCAGATGTTGCTCATACGTCAGGAATAAAATCAGTTTCAGAATATTTTGGACAGCCGGTATACATAGGCCTATTAAGTGTCAAATGAACAACGTTAGATATTTTTGGAAAACGTACGTGGTTCAAGAAGAAAATTCGCCAGAAACAGAACGCCGGAGTCCTTTTAATCGAATATAACAACTTGTTTAATATTTGGGATATGTCATTAAGTCACACAAACGTGGAAAGTAACGTATGTATATGCTTGTCACTGAGGCCTAGAGAAATGGTGTAGCTAGTGACAGCTATACCGTCCTGAACACACAGAGATCAGATGCAACGGGCTTCACGCCTGATGAGACCCCATCCTATGTCCTCTGTAAGGTATGGCAGTACTTCCTGGTGTTCACCTGTGGCCAGGCGGTAGTGCGCCTATGCTATTGTAACCTCAGTCACAGAACGTAGCCACTGGCGCTATTGGTTGTAGAGGCATACCGAGTGTTTGAGTTATGAATCTGCAGTGGTTGTGTGCATGTATGATGATGTCTACAGTTTGTTATAACCTAAATTGTCTCTTGGGTGTCGATATAGGTCTTTTATTTAATCGTCGTGGTAATGTGTACCTAATGTAGTGACCTTCCCTGTCAATGAGCATTTTTATGTGACTTTATATTATATATGTAGTTTAAGAATGATTAATTGTATTGATCCGACTTGATCGGTATTTACGCTACCGGAATTGCCTGTAATGATTTACATACACGTTTGCCGCGGCTGCTCGGCTTGTAAAAACAGTGAAATGAATACAGCTATTAAGTATAGAATATTGCCTTGCGTTTGTTACTGTTAATGCTTTGACACTATGTGACCAAAAGGTTTTGAAATATAGTTAAAATTAATCTTGTGAATCAATATGTCTGACGAAACTTCAGTTAAATGACGTTGACAGTATGAAACTTTATAGGTTTGCCCGACATACAACGTACACTATCGAGAGGGATTGCCAATGCAAACACTGACTTAAGAAAAGATTATTTTAAAGTAGTTCATATTATTTGGTCATCCAGGATGAAGAAAATCAAGTTCAGTTATTTGTTCGATATTTGTCTTCAAGTTAAATTCTTTAACGAAACGTTCAGTGTCCCGATTTCGTGAAGTGAAATCAGACAAGTCAGAGCACTTTATTGCGTAAGCAGAAAAAAATACCTGAGCGCTCTTGTTTTATGGTATGATTAAAAGACTAAATATTCTACTAATTTTTATTCCTGTAATATTATTCAAGAAGACAGATGTTGCCCACAAATTGTAAAACAAAAATAAAGCTATTAGCAGTTTACGACCGCGATCCAGCAATGAGCTGTAATGGCTTATAGCCTTCAAAAAACTCTTACGTATTTACTTTAGAAAGTAACAAAGTAGGTTAATATTTTAATTATTGAATTACATTCTGAAATTAAGCACAAAGTAATACATTTACAATACACACGTTCTCGTTTTACAAGCAGAAAGAATCAGAAGTGCTATTACACAACAAATTCTTCCTTGCAGTACGAGAAAAGAGTGTTAGTCAGTTGGCTCTCTAGCTGCGCTTTATATGTCTGTTACGCAGGGAGGTTGATGAGTTTCTCCAAAGCGAACATTGTCATCTTCTATTCTTTATCCATTTTATACGTTGTGGACGCACTGTATTGGCTTTTATTTCACGTTTCACCCTATTTTCACAACACTGTTTTCTGTTTTGTCACCGTGGAAAATAAAAGACTTTAACAGCAATGCCACTCTAACGAGTGACATGATGGGGGGAAATGGAAGCCTTCTCATAGGCTCTACCTTATGTACGTGTAGATGGACGGTTCGCCTAGGAGGTCCCATATACATATATTTGGCGTGCATCCGTCGACGTCTGTGATGGAAAGAAGGATTTTGCTTTGAAAGGACTACAGTTTGCTCAGGTGTGTGCTCACTGCGATAGACCATACCTCTGATAGGTACTGCACCAGTGACACGATAATACTGATGTACAACTTTATTTTCGTGTGTAAGGATAAGTCCCCATCTTTTAGGAGCGGTAACAGTTGGTAGAAAGTTATTTTATTCGTAATCATGACTGCAAGACAATTCTGCCCAGTTCCTTTCATACTGGCAGGTCCTCCACTGTTGAAATCTGGTCATCAGTTCCGCATTACGTGGAGGTTTCAGTAAAGTAATTGATGAGGTAGTGTATCTTCCTTCTGATACCGTAACTCTATGCAGACTTCTGTTCACACCAGTGTCTTCCCAGCATCGTCTTGTAACTTGCACCGTTGTTTGTTTGACAGACAGTGGATCCGAACTTTGCCGGCCGTAGTGGCCGTGCGGTTCTAGCCGCTACAGTCTGGAACCGAGCGACCGCTACGGTCGCAGGTTCGAATCCTGCCTCGGGCATGGATGTGTGATGTCCTTAGGTTAGTTATTTCTAAGGTTTAGGCGACTGATGATCTCAGAAGTTAAGTCGCATAGTGCTCAGAGCCACTTTTGGATCCGAACTTCGATGTAAATTTCTGTATTACTTTCTGTGACACACATCGGACATTGTGGTCATAGTCAACATGTCTGAAGTTAGTCATTGTTCTGTAACGTGGCAACGAGATATATTTCGGGATTTCACATGTGTAATCCGTGGATAAAAGTTACATTTTTAATACATGACATAAGGTTAATAGCATGCTGTTATATATGCTGGATTTGGCATCTGATAAATAAGAGGGACAATCACAAAGATACCTTTCGAGGGGTTTGCTGCTGCATATGTACAACGTAGCGCTACTCCGACGCGAGTATAAAAAAAACTGACGGGTAGACGACGGATTAATGTGGCATTCGTGTCTGGCCGACGTGCGTGCGGTAATCGCGGAAACGTACACTGTGGTGATGTAACCAGCAAATCCGTCCAAACAGGACCACCGCGCTGTTATTCCTTTCATACCGATACACACCCATCTCTCTTGAAAATCACAGTTTGCGGAATGGTGCGTCCAGGGGTGTTGCTGGCTCGTGACAACATACTTCCCCGTATTGCAATTGTCGTAACGCAGAAGTAACATTAAGTCACGTGGGAGGCACTCGACCACGCGCCCTATAGCCCTGATCCACTCATGCTCTTGTTACGCCTTCGGTCCTTCAAAAGATACCTTTAAGGGTCGACTATTCGTGTCAGACGGGGACGTGCAGCAGGCAGTTACGGACTTCTTCATGCACCAGAACACGGCGTTTTACCAGACGAGGATCTTAAACCTGGTGTGGCGGAGCGATGATTGCCTCGATGCTCGGGGCGATTTTGCCTGATAGGCATAACGATTCTGGGCTGTGCAGTCTGCGAACGGAAACTTTTTTATGATTGCCCCTTACAAGTCAGAAATAAAGACACACCGTAGCCTGCTATGCGAGTGTCATGTGTTACCGAACAGCTGAACATATACATCGTTTCACGCGAGATCACCTTAACAGATTTACGTCTCTTTTAAGACTATGATTAACGTTAAAATACGCAACATAACTGGTTGCTACACCTCGTTAAAGAACTTCACCGATATGCACTTACTCCCACTTTCATGACATATCTAATTCTTGTACTGTAGACTCAGTCCAGAAGATGGAGCTGATTTGAAATTCGATCGAGAGGCACTAATGAATAGTTACGTCTGGAAAGTTATGCTACAAACGTTTTATTGTAATAAATCGTGTTATGTTTGGAATAATCTTTTTCTTACCTGCGTTCTGCTCACAGTTTTAAAGTACTTGTTTGAAATGCGTTCTGATCAGTTGTCCCGTTGAAATTCGCCTCCTTGACGACAATGCAACTTCATTCCGTCGTTGAAACGTTTCTTCAAGTGTGGTGTTTATCAAAACGCGAAGTTACCATGTACGCTTTTCACGCGCCTAATCTATTCACTGAAAATAAACTTTTGAATATAGTTATATGATTGGAGAGGTCTTCCGATGCCAAATCGGTGAACAGAGACTGTAGGTCGCAGCTGGCATGCATGTTTTGCCAGGTCACTCCGTGTGGACGGTGCCTTGTTGTGAGGAAGGCTGCACACATGGTTGGTTCTCTCACGGCTCACTCTCATTGCAGGGTCAATGAAACACCTTGGCGGCAGTTGATTTTAAATAAGGAAACATGTGAGGTCATCCGCACGAATACTAGAAAGAATCCGTTAAATTTCATTTCAATGAACCACACAAATATAAAAGTTGTGAGTTCAACTACTTACCTAGAAATTACAATTACGAACAACTGAAATTGGAACGCTCACAAAGATAATTTTGTGCGGGAGGCACGCCAAAGGTTCGCTTAGAAGCGGCAACAGGTGTACTAAAGAGACTGCCTACAATACGCTTGTCTATCCACTGGTAGGGAACTGCTGTGGGGTGTGGGAGCCGCATCAGATTGGGTTGACTGAGCCCAAAGAAGCACAGCTCGTGTTGTACTATCGCGAAACAGGGGAGAGAGTGTCACGGATGGAAATCATTGAAACATTATATGCCATTTATAGGCAAAAAAGGTATTTTTCATTCGATGAACCCTCCACCAAGCATTCACGTGTGAATTACAAAGTAGGCATGCAGATGTAGTTAACTGTTTGTTTTATTTCGCCGGTTTGTTTACTTTTTCTTGCCACATACAGGGACTGCGAAAAGCTTGTTACTGTAAAATCTTTCTTTCGCCAGATATGTGTACGGTACACTCATTTCTGGAGTCCGTTTCTTTTTAAACAAATTCTTGAAAACAGGATCGTCATTTTTATTCCTTTCTTCGACAGTCTGTACAGGAAATAGTAAGAATAGTACTGAATCTAGAAAAATCTGATAATTTTACATGTGCTTGGATAGCTACGTTGATATAGTCCTTATTATTACCAAAGTGAGATCTCGTCATTAATCAAGCAAGCGCACTTGAACCACACATCTATATTGAAAACGTTATCACTTGCTAATTATTTTCAAAAGTTTTAGTCTCTCCACTGCGAACGTTAACTGTAGGCACATACTATTTGAATGTGAAATGACAGTGTCATCTGTCTGCATCCATGAACTAGTGCGTGTGATGTACGAATAAGGGACAGCCAGTTGAAAACCATACAGATGGGAAAAGATAAGTAAACTGTTTATTTAACAAGTAATTCCCATAACTATTAATACATCAAGATGATCAATTTCCCGTCTCTTCCATTCCCGCAGAAAGCTAGGGAAAAATTACTGTCAATTTACTTCTGAAAACGCCCTAATCTCCTTTACTTTAGTTGTTCTTAAAAAAGATACGGAATGGTAAAAGGAGAATAGCCCCACATCCTACCTCTCTTACCGGATCTCTGAACATAATCAACAGCATTACCGCGACTCCCGTGGCCGCTTGTTGACTCATTGCCTTATGTTCTTCAGCCGCCGTTTGTTTAATGATTTTTCTGTTTGCGCCGTTAGGATGGCTTGCATTTTTAGATCTTCACCTCGCGTTGCCTTTGGCGGATGTTACGCTGCCAGAAATGGAAAATTAAGCTCTGGCAACGGCTGGAGAAACGTCACAAAACATCGACAAACGCTGCCGGCAGAAACCGAGCCCCACATCCACAATGTGTGATACTGAACAGGAGTGCTAACTAGGACAAAGGCAGCTTTCTTCCAGTGAGTTCCATTTATGTTCCGCGTATTTGCAAGACTTTCGTGTGGACTGTACCTACATACTACAGTCCTGCAACGCCTCCCTGAATTTGGACGATGTCTGTAAACACTCTTATTTGGTAAGGATGCGATATTCTGGACCACTCTCTGGAAGTAGAAGCTTTACATGAGACTCCATTTAGAGATGCACTGCACTTTCCCAGAACATCCGGGACAAATCTACTGTAGGTCCTCCATCCGCCCAAGTTATTACAGGGCGACAATTATTGCACTATACGAAATAAAATCGTCATGCGTAACTGATTCCGTTAGGTCGTTCAAACTGCACAGTTGCCGGCGGGGCATGGCCGCATTTAGTATGCCCATGCACATTTGGTTTGGCGACGAAGCCCAGTTCATTTCGATGGGTTCGTCAATAAGCAAAATGCATTTGGGGGACAGAGAATACGAATTTCGCGATCGAGAAGTCTCTTCACCCTCAACGCGTGACTGTGTTGTGTGCACTGTCCAGTCACGGAATAATTGGTCCGATATTTCTTGATGCCGAGGGGACTACCGAACGGTGCGTGAAGGTTTTGGAAGATGATTTCATCCCATTATCCAAAGTGACCATGATTTCGACAAGATGTGGTTCATGCAAGACGCATCTCGATCCCACCGAAGCAGAAGAGAGTATGATGTCCTGGAAGAGCACTTTGTGGGCTGCATTCTGGCCCTGGGGTACCCAGAGGCCTCTGGCGGGAGCTTCGATTGGCCGCCATATTCTCCGGATCTGAACACATGCGACTCGCTTATGTGGGGCTATATTAAAGAAAAGGTGTATAGGAATAACCCCAAAACCGTAGCCATTTAGGGGTCGTCGACAACATCGATGTTCCGACACATAACAGGGTCATGCAGTATTTCGATACTCGTCTGGGCTACGTATCATAACCTAAATCCGAATATCTGTAGCAATGTTTAAACGTTGAATAAAGTGTGTGCACTCCGTATTTTTTAACAAATTTACATTTTTTTTCATATAGTTTAATAATTGTCTTCCTGTATGATCGTCGCATTGATATTGCTTCTTAGCATTACCCCTAAAAATCTAAATGGTGTCACATGCTCCGCATGTTCACTGTTAGTCTTCTAACAGGGCGCTATCGCATTTTTTCTCTTCCTTATACGAATATCATACATTTTTCCACTTTTACGGGGATCTACCATTCATTATACCAAACTGAAATTTTTCAGACGTCTTCCCACATTTGTTTATAATCGTACGACGACGCTACTTTCCTGTACATGTACGTAGGTCTTCCAACAGACAGCATGATCATATCTGATAAATAATTAACGTGCAATGAGACCGTTAGTGGTGCTATGAAGCTTCATTGAAGCGCACACCACGTTATTTTCGTTTCGATGGATCACTCACCATCTAGTATGACGCATTGATTACGCAAAAATTCATGGCTCCATTCGCATTTCTGTGACTATATTCTGAGTATTCTTATCTTGCCTATTATCAGACAATGTGGTACAGTTTCGCACTTTTTCCTGAAGTCTATGATGACAGTAGATTCTGGTGAACAGGTAAATTCTATTTGACCGGCACCGCCTGTGAATGTGGTAACTGAAGAAAATTTCACAAACCAAGATCGTTAGAAAAGCATTTTATTGAATGTGCCGGTTTCGACAGAGCTATGGTCCCATAATCGAAACTTATGCTGTGAAATGTTTACAACATATTGTCCATCAGTGATAAAAATTGCCTCACATTGCATTTCCCACTAGACATCGACGTGTAAAATGTAAATGTGTTGTGTACCGTACAAACATAAACATAACTACACTGCACAGATTGCAAAGTGTTAACGTTCGCTATCAGCTGGCAGCTGCAGATGCGGCACAAT
This sequence comes from Schistocerca gregaria, assembly GCF_023897955.1. NCBI lineage: Eukaryota > Metazoa > Arthropoda > Insecta > Orthoptera > Acrididae > Schistocerca > Schistocerca gregaria. The sequence goes on from NC_064920.1 coordinate 104,491,544, forward strand.
ATACTTATGTCTATGTCTGGACATAATATTTTGACATGGCAATATGTAGCGATCTTTATGTTAGTGGGAAGTGGATATGCAGTCTGAAGCGACTTGTAATTTTGACGGACAGTGTGTTGTAAACATTTCAAAGCCTATCTCTGTCGAAACCGGTCATCGACTAAGATGCTTTTTTAGCTATCTTTGCTTGTAAAGTTTTTGCAGTTACGATACATTACGGTTCACCACTAGACTGGCAATGCCAAATATACACAGGGCCCTTCTTATTTTTACGTTTGAAAAACCTACAAAGCGAAGTAGATGACGCTGTGTGATTTAAGAGACATGGGGCCGCAAATGTTGGGAAATTATCTAAAATTGGATGCAGACGACGAAAATGTGTTGTCACCATATGGCTTACCCCGCCACATGTGCACCGGTTGATATTATTGGTCTGTCCTACCTGATCATCAGAACGCTAGTCAAGTGTTCACGTCGGTGTGACTCAGGGCCTGCATTCACTCTTGGTTCGAAAGTTGCATGTGGCAGGAAGTAGTTTTTTATTGGGCTACACAGTTACGTGTTAAATTTGAGCTAATAGTTTTTATTTCGTTTACTGGTATCGCGGACGTCGCTGTTTCTTTGCAGAGTACAGCGCAACAAAAAACTAGCGTATTGCGTCACAAGTAAATCAGTATAAATTTCCGAATTGCGTCACTACCATTAAATGTATTACTTTTTGTTTACTAAATAGTATCTGTAAACAAAAAAGAGAAGAAACTACAGAAACACAAAATAACAACAGTTTTCGCTTGGTTACAGCGGGGATATGATTTAAACTCTTCTGCATTTACAACAGACCACATTTACGAAATGTGCTCGAAAAAATGTACCCTTCGCGCATTTCCCAACATTTTAGCTCCCATGTGTCTTACATTACACTAACATAGCTCGTAGACGGAATGGTCTGCTCATATTTTTTTTTCTTTAATCGATTTTGTTATTGCTCACAAACTGCAATGTCTTCTAAATTTTTGACGATAATTAAGGCCACAGAATCATTGTCTTTCTCGAATGTACTGCACACCAAAAAAGCGATTCTGGTAAGTGGAGTCTAAGGTTTCTGTTAATTATACCTGTTGCGTTCTTGTAGGGAGACTCCATAGAAACTGCTATATCCTAACATATATTTCTTTGTATCTAACTGGCAAGTGAAATACCAATTTTCATAGATTGAGCTTTAACCATTTTTTTAATATAACGAAATATTTTTTAAAAATTTTCTTTTGGTATTTTGTCTCCTTAAGGATTGAAAAAACACTTTTTGCATGTGCTTTTAATTACAAACTGAGAAGTCAAATACCAATTATCATAGATACAGCTATAAAACGCTTTATTAGTTGCTTAATAATATACTTTTGGAAAATATTTCAGTGATTATTTTATCCCCTTAGTGGCTGAATTAAAAAAAATGCTGAAACACGTGATTTTTTTATCTGACTGAGAAACTAGATTCTAATTTGCCTACGTCTGGCTTCAAAATTGTCATAATAGCGACATAATTTCGAAGAAACCTTTCATCCCCTATTGCAACGCCTTAGGATTGGACTTTCGAAAAATATTTTCTTCAACGATGCATGGATTATAAGATCAACACCGTCTGCAAATTTTGAGTTTCTGTCTTTAGTGGTTTGGGCTGAGCGATGCTGAGTCAGTCATTCGCAACATCGGCTTGCATGCAGGTTGCTTAACAATTTGTGTTACACGCTACTAGATGTTACAGAGAGGACTTAGGAGATCAGGTTTCACACAGCAACGCACGTCCGGAAACGTCATCGCTAGAAAATGTCAGTTACTCTCGCCAACGCCTGTAAATATATGTATATACAGAGTGATTCGTCATGATTTCGAAAACTTTCAAGAATGATGCGAACTGGGAAATGTATGAACTTGAGGGAACTGTTAGGATACGAACGAGTTGAAAGTAATGAACGAAAATCATTTTCATGTCACTGACAATGGAATAAATGTAATGGCGCTGTTGTTGCTGAAATAGGGTATGCAACTTTCAGAGGTGGTAGTATGGACCATTGTCGAGTAAACATGTGCTCTACACCGCGTACCTGAGGACCAATGAGCGCTTGTTCATCTTCGCTCATGTGAAACACGTACCTTCGAGTAAACAAATGCTAGTAGGTCTTAAGGTACGCATTTTAGAGCCCATGTTTTCGTGACATATTTACTTCTTTTGGTACATACTGACGCCTCTGAAAGTTTCATACTGTACAATCATCGCAGCAAGAGTACCGGTGCATATGTTCGACTGTATGAGGTATCAGAACGGGTTTTGCATATAACTTTCGACTCATTCGTTTCTTGTATAGTGACTCTTACCTCAAAATGATACATTTATCTTTTCCCACCATCCTTGAAGGTCTCTTACATCATAATAGAATCACACTCCATATACATACATTTTGCCTACAGGTGCAAGCGACTATAACATCCACGCCCTGTAGCGTTGTTGTATGGCGTTTCCGGACTTGTGTTGCTATGTAAAACTTGATCTACTAAGTCCCGTCTACAGCCTCCAGAAGGGTGTAACATAAATTGTGGAACACCCTGTATATAGAGATTAATTGTCTCAGCGTCATCTACGTCGTTCTGGTTTTTTTTTAAAAAAAAAACGTTATAAGTATCACCCTGCGTAGAAAAAGTGATGTTTCTCGCGAGTAGTTTTCCTGTGTAACACCCCACCCGTCATTTAGCTGGTTTTGGCGTGTGTTCACCCCAACTAAGTGACTAACAGATCAACAGAGAGTGCAAAACTGCCGCAATATGGGCTAACGCAAAAAAGTAATATCGCCCTGTGACTCCTGATTGAACTGCGGTGGCAGTGTTAACATTAATTTATTCAGAATTGATCCCTTCAATTAAAAAGGGGTGCACATTGATGATATATTCAGCTATTGAACATCAGATGCAAATGTTGAACATAAAATTAATTAAGAAAGTGAGTTGGGATTCTGACAGCAGTCGATTAGCACAAATTTATTTTAACTCCCGACCTTCAGTCATCACATTACAAGACTCTCCTGTCAGGCAGTGGTAATAAATTGCGTTTGCGTGGAGTAAAGCGCGATAACTCAAAAGTAATTCCTATCGACTGACCCAGGCGTAATGCGAAGTGCGAGAAGAATTCTACAATACACGGCCCATGAAACCCTCGTGGAAACTTTGCCGACATGATCCAACAAACTAATCAGTGGCCGGAGAGGGCGCAACATCACCGAGTACAGCGTGGCGGAGCGGCGTCGTTGTGCGGACGTCGGCCGACCTCGTGGTGCTGCAAGGCTGCGTTCGTCTATTCACTCCTAGCTATCTTGCTCTGTATATAGCTGAACCAAAACTTCCTATCTCCAAGATCAATCGTTCCATTTGCTAGGTCCTAAACTGCAGACATGCTCACTCTTACCCAGGCAAGCTGAGTAAAGAATGCCACGTCCGCACTCTAGGCAAGCTGGGAATGGAAGACCTCTACAGAGACTTCTCACAGTCCGCTCTTCGCCTCGGTTTCCCGTCCAGCAAAACCACTTACTCCAATTGCAGCGCAAGTCGCATTAATTATGCATCGCTTCCCAGCCCGACCACTGCCTGCTCTGGGAAGTGATCAAATTGCCACAAAATTTCCCTTCATCTCAACCTGTGTTATTTAGTTCCTCCCAGGCCACCCATCAAGGTAAGCGTCAGGACAAACACCAATTTTTCCGGAATTCTGACTCCCAGGAGAGTATATCAAATTCCTCGGTCCTACGTTCCCATCGGAGGCCGGCGTATTTCATTCTGTCGCTCTTCACCTGATTTACTTTAGACTCTGCGGACCATGAATTCAGCGTGAAGTTTGCTATGGTCACGAACACGCATATTTTGACCTCTGTTGACCACTCCACGATAGCTTTGCGTGGCTTTGTTTCCCTGAAAACGGGATGACAGAGATTTATCAACAGGCGTACAAGTTTTCTGTCGGCTTCCCGGTACACCACCAAAGCTGTCACTCATCTTATTACCGCTTTCTTAGAGCTTGAGCCTTCCTAAGCTGCATATTGTCACTTCCCTTCGCCATTCCCCAGCCGACAACGGTCAACTCTAAATACTTCCCTGGGGTAAACTAGCGTCCAGTAAATCGCTCATTTCCACAAAGTTTTCATGTCGTGTGAATTATTTTAAAACAATGACCCGACATTAATTATTCCAATACTTCCATAGTATACCCTCTACAAGATGCAGTGTGCCTTGTCAGTCATTTTCTTCAGCCCTACTGTTCGCTCAATGTGAGTTAGGTGATCTTTAATGACTTCATGTAAGGGGCATAGCTCCTGCCATCTTACACCTGATAATTCGATCTATGAGGGAAGCTTCTTTCGCTCAGTGCCCGCCTTTATTTTAGAGAATGACATATGCAACACAGGGACGTCGGCATTATCGATCTCCTTTTCGTGCTTTTGCAGTGATCTAGAAGTTCCGCCGTCTGATTTCTCCCGAATGTTAACGACTGTTCATGAGACTAACCGCTCCCCTTGTGTGCTGTGTGTCCGCAGCGGCCGCGGTGATGCCGTCACGAGCGATCGAGGCCAGGCAGGGACGCCCGGCTGAGGCGGCGCAGAGGCCGGGGGCGGAGCGGGGGCAGAGGCCGGGGGCGGAGAGGGCGCCGCGGCGGTCCCGCCCCCGCAGCCCCGCGGAGCGCAGCGCAGCCCTGCAGGCGGAGCGGCGGCGCCTGCACAGGGAGGTCGTCGTCCGCTGTTGGCAACGCTGGATCGACGCCAACTTCGGCGGCGCCGCAGACCGGGAGCAGATGCTGCTCGGCTGGATCCAGGAGTACGAAGACTTCGAGGGCTTCGTCATGCGGAACCCCGCTCCCCAGGAGGACAGCCCCGGCAACCCGCCGCGCCAAACCTGAGGGACGGAGGGCGCCCCAAACGTCCAAGGGACGTCCGACGAGGCAGTGGGACGCCTACAGCTGAAAGCGACGGCCACCGGGAGAAGGCGAGAGACGACGGGAATGGGTGTCCGACCGCAGCGATTGAGCCACGGTGTGCTACTCACTTGAATGTATCAGTATTGTGTTGTTTTGTACTTAAGACAAGTGCAAAAAATAAAGCGCACACTATTTTATTTTATAAATACTGTTTTTTCATTGCAATTTCCTTCCAAGAGTCAATGTTCCACAGAATTCTTCTGTGTTTTAGACTGCGCGACTATGGGAAATGATCTTGCAACGTTTCGGCAACTACTGCTAGGGCCTGTCATCTGGACCATGTAATACTACTTGTTGCAGCAGCGGGGGGGGGGGGGGGGAGGGGGGGGGCGTAGGGAGAACTCATTCTAAAAGACGCGGTCTAGATGCAGATAACTCCTCGCTTTCTTAATGTGTTCTATTATTATTTCGTTGTGTAACGTCATGAAAAACAACACTATTTGACACTTTTTTTCAGCTCTGACATTTCGAAATATTTCTGTGGTATTCTAGTTGTTACGAAATAGGTTTAGTATAAAGAAAAACTAGATCGAGTAATATTATGTGAATTTTACTAACTTTTTCAAAAAGGGATTTGAGTATCCCCTTAGGTCACAACGATACACATAAGTTCATGAAAAGTCGTACTCATAAGTACAAAGTTTCCTTAATTTCACTGGGCAGTAAGTGTCCTAGAAGTAAAGAATAAATGTATACAAAATCAATGTTTGATGCGGCAATTTTTCATCTATCTCAGTGTTTATGAATTCATATCTCTTGAAAGATGTGTCGTGTTATGATATAATTGTGTAGGTACATTTAGCAATGCACGAGATGCTGATATACTCATATACATATGCTATTTTACAACATGTATAGGTGTTACACGGTAGTCTTCACAACTTTGCATTCGGTTCTTGATCTGACAGCAGCAAAAGATTTGTAGTTTCACCTCGGTACTTGCAACTCGGCTACTTCTATTACACTGCGGTATAATTTCGAACAAATGAAGAAACTTCATCTCTTATGTCTAATTTATATTTCAAATTTTCTTTTTGGTTAAAGTATTTGGCTCAACGTCTTCGTGGTAATGGCCGTAGAATAAATATTCTACAAAACTGCGTAATCTCAAACTTTTCCTCCTTTCCTTTCACTGCTACTCTATTACTGTCATGTGCAGTTTTACTTCAAAGAATTCTTTCCCCCTTCAGCTGGTAGTATAAAATCACAATACAGTAGCGTGATTAGACTTTAAGCACACTATATTTGTCTGCCCGTTTACATTCCAGATATCCTGCTGCGTATGAAACGACCACTTCATCACCTGTGTGTTTGTCTCCGTAAAAGTGCGACCTGGAAAAATCATATGCGCAGTCAGTTATTAGGTCAGTACCCAACTAACAGAGTTGATGTGGACCCAAATTAGATGTTTCATTGTCAAGAATACCCATAAATTTACTCTGTCAGCAGTGTAAAGCACCCACAAAAAGCTTCTAGAGAAGTCACCTCTGAAAGGTGGAATAAAGGCTTCAGACATACACAGAGCATCATGGAAACAGTATTGCAAGCTGAATCTTTGTTCGAGGAAATGTTTACCGGTATTTCATTAAATAACAACAGCGACAGTTACACTTTACTTCAAAAATCTGTGACGGCGACTAGTTTCGTGTCAGTGGTGTTATGTTATAAATCAGTAGGAGGATCAGAAAACTAAGTAAGAGCTTTATATTACAAACCTGTGGATCTGTTTGTGTTAATGAAAGCATGCCGACGGCCGCTTGGTACGCTACTTCAGCAACATGTAACTGACACTTCTTCGTAGTAAAGTTCCGGTCCGCGGTACATGGAAACGTCAGGTATTCTTAAGATTTCATTCCAATAATGTAGACGCCAAGTCCGATAACAACACGGTTTCCCATATACGGAAATTCCATTTCTCGATAAATGCATATTAATAATATGTTACCGTAAAGGAAACAAATGAAAACGTGTTGCAGTCCTTTCAGAATAGAAAATGCCAGTTCCAAAGTACATTGAATAGTCTCTCTCTCCCCCTCCCTCCCTCTCCCCCCTCCCCTGTGTGTGTGTGTGTGTGTGTGTGTGTGTGTGTGTGTGTGTGTGTGTGTGTGTGTGTGTTTTCAATGAAATGTAATATTGATTACACGTGCGTTCAGTAAGCAATTCACGCCTCCACATGCCCCATCCGAAGTGTGAGTTGGTTGGTTGATTTGACGGAGGAGACCAGACAGCCTAGTCATCGGTGCGAGAAGTGTCCGTCCAAAAGTATTTATTTTGGACAATAGTCAACAAATGTGATGCCCATCTTCCACAAAGATCCCCTTCAGTTACTTCTGCATGCAAAATGTTCAGCTCTCTCTCTTCTCATAGGCCTACGGTGCGAGCAGTTTTATACACCATGCCAATTATCCAATTGCAAACAAAAGAAAATGGTGTGGAACAAGTAGGTTCGATACGGTAAGTGAATGATGTTAAAGAGAGAGAAAATGTGCTGGTGCTGTTTTGTAGTACAATACCTGAATTACATGAACCTGCAGTGGATAAACGGGAGCTACAAACACATCTAAAGTTAGGTACAGTGACATATCAGGTGAAGGCAGTGCATGAATCAGAATCCAACAACATTTACCAAACCGAAATAAGTCATAAAACCTAAATCATTTATAGTAGGCGTAAATGGAGTCGTAAACCACGAAAGAGGTACCACACGTCGTGTCAGTTACGTGAAACAACACAAAGGAAAAGCAAACTGAAAATACTGAAGCTAAGACCTCTAATAACAGGAAACTGCATGTTCTTGCAGCAAGGCATGATCGTGGACTTACAAATGAACTAAAAGTGAAAACTAATGTAAGTTCGTTTTGAGTTGTGAAACTGTTGTCTCACTTGCATAATTTTGAAGTTGATTTTATCTGCAGAGATTAAGAATATATAGGGTAAAGACTTCGTCATACTTGTTGGAAAATCAGACGAAGACTAGAAAAGCGAAACAGCCAGTGTTTCACCTGTCCTTTAACATTTCTCTACTAATAAATTTCGTAAGAGAGTTGTGTTAATGCAAAAGCATGGTGTTCCAATAATCACTTTGCCAATCTCTGCAGACGATTAAAATTTTGAAATAGTTTGACGTTAGAATACTGACGTAGGACGTAGATTCCACTCGCAACATGGCCACCATCTGAACAGTTTGGGGAAAGAATATGTTGTGAACATTATAATCGCAGAAATTGTAATAAGAAAGAGCGCTGACACAATATCAAAACAAAAACAATAGCAGGCCGCGGTGGTCTTGCGGTTCTAGGCGCTCAGTCCGGAACCGCGCGCCTGCTACGGTCGCAGGTTCGAATCCTGCCTCGGACATGGATGTGTGTGATGTCCTTAGGTTAGTTAGGTTTAAGTAGTTCTAAGTTCTAGGGGACTGATGACCACAGATGTTAAGTCCCATAGTGCTCAGAGCCATTTGAACCATATGGAACCGAAAACAATAGTAGGACCTTCATCAGCTCCAACAGAAACAATAGCACTGATAAGATGTAGAAGCAGTATCACCAGCGTCAATACAACAAAAAGTGCAGCAATATACGAAACCGCGAAGTTGAGGAGAATTCAACAGAACAAATAGAGACAACGAAGAGAACGGCAAGGAAACTGTACCTCCTCATCATCAAAACTGCTTTTTAGCCGAAGTCAATAGAAACGAGAAGTCTCTAAGGTAAGTAATATAAATATAGGAGTACTGTATCCCGACCAATTTTATTTTGGTATATTGCGGTGGACAATAACACTATTCACCGCTCTGTTTGTCCCACGTGACGAAACACAGTTCAGCGCTGCTATCCATCTCCGCAATCGGCTGTTAGAATTTGCTGGCCGACCCGCTTCGCCTTGGCGTTTAGACTGTCCCGTTCACACACCGATGTTGCAGGGAAGTCTATCGTACCAGGGTTGCAACTAGGGGCACAACAATTGCTACTTATTTTATTTTATGTCCTGTATAGCTATTATCACATAAAAAAGACCTTTTTCCTTTAACAATACGTACACGCATATTTAACAAACAAAAAATTCATGATTATTATTATTATTATTATTATTATTATTAGCTTTGTATGTACCTAACATTCATGGTTATGTTAAGTAGACTTTTAATTTTCGCTTATCTCAAGGAGAGACATCACTCAAAACATTTAAATCAGATTTTAAAGTCATGTTTATCGTGTAAACACAGTTGTCGAGGGTCGTAATGTGTAATAGGAAGACATCTATCCAGACCATCACACAGGAATTCCAGACTGCATCAGGATCCACTGCAAGTACTATGACACTTAGGCAGGAGAAGAGAAAACTTGGATTTCATGGTCGAGTGGCTGCTCATAACCACACATCACGCCAGTAAATGCCAAATGGCACCTCGCTTGGAGTAAGGAGCGTAAACATTGGATGATTGAACAGTGGAAAAACGTACGGAACTTAATTGGTTATTGAGTTTTTAATATGATGCTTAATAGCACCACTGAAAACCAACTTTTCGACTCAGACATCAATTTTAACTTTCCAGATTGTCTTAACTACGTCCACAAGACATTGTCCAATCGTTCTATGCATACATTTTACTTTCAGTATTTTCTTTCAAGTTTCAAATATAAATTTTCTTTAATTATCAGTCCATAAATGTGATAATAAACTAGACAAACTACATCTTCGTTAACATTAATAAGTATGGAAATACCTCAAGACTATTTCCTGCAAAAATTTTGATGAGGTTTATTAATATTTAGGATGAAAATTTGGCACTGAAGGTAGAAAAACTAATTTACAGGAAATTGGTTTTCAAAATTTTACTAATAAATGAACGCTAATACAAGACTCACACAACCCATTAAACATTCACGAGGACCCTACGTTTCCCCTTCCTGCTCCTATACGGCTACTTTTTGTAATTCCAGGACCAGAGTAGACTTATTCTTGAAATTTTCCTTCTCCAGGCAGCCTCTTGTAGATTGCTTGATTCGTCGCTAACCTCTAGATAAGCGGATCTTCTTCTGGGGGGCACATAAACTAGGGCTGCTACACCCACGTTCTTTGGTCTTCAAATATACCGTACTGAACCGGGAATCAGCTTGTACAACATTTAAAAAAAATTTTTTTCGGCAAATGGGTGTGGGAGGGGAAAAGGGGGGGGGGCTGTCCGCGGGCTGTTGGACCAAATAACATTGTGCAAACTTTCATCTGCGTTTTGTGTCTTTCATCTGCGTTTTGTATCTTGCATCAATCTATCTTACCAGTAGTGACGCAGATGCAAGTCTCTGATAGACGTACTGTCTCGATCACTCTGGCAGCTGTCAGTGAACCAAAGTCCGTATTTCACGGCCAATATTTCAGATAGTTTTGAAACCTGCTTGTTATTCGAATACAGCCCAATGGTTTTGGGGTCTAAAAGTAACACTCCAAAAAGTAGAAATATCGATTAATATTTTTAATTGAATTTTTAGGATGTCTCTCGCCTTTAACTGCGTTCTTACATATTTCTTTTTACGGTCCTTAATAGATATACGGGAAAGATATATAGGCACACAGTTTAAGAAAAAAATGGGATGGGGGAAAAGGATTACACTGCAGAAATTATAATACTGGTTAGCGTAATAGGAGAGTTGCATTGCGACACAGGAGGCACGCTCACTGCCTGTATAGTCAGACACGCCGTGCGCAGGTGGGAGCGCGGCGCCTGCTCCCATTGGTCAGCCTCACGGCCAGGGCGGGGCCATCCGTGTGACGTCACATCAGCCACGCGGCGTCCTCGCGATGCGCTGTGTAGGCATCCACACCGTTCCTTCTTCCTGGGTCCTGGCAGGGCGCACATATCTATGTCTACATGACTACAGTTCACAGTGCCTGGCAGAGGGCTCTTCGAATCACCTTCAGCCTATTTCTCTAACCCGTCCACGCTCTAACAGCATAAAAAGACATCAACTCTTCTATCTTTCTGTACGAGCTACTATTACTCTTATGTTATAACAGTGATGAGTTCTCCCTTTCTAGCTTGCCGACTATAAAATATTTTGCGTCCAGACGAAGAAGCTGGTTACTGAAATTTTTTGCAAAGGCCCCCCCGCAACGAAAAACATTTTTGCTTTATTACCATTCCGAAACTCTTTTCATATCTGTGATACTGTCCCCTCGGTAATATGAGTTGATGGAACCCACCGGTAACAGTTCCACCAGCCCGCCTCAGAACTGCTTCAATGTCTTCATTTAAGCAGTATTTAAGACTGGCTCGCATTAGTGTCGTAATGCCGTTTCCTTTGCAGATGAACTACTCTTTCCAAAAATTCTTCCAACAAACCGAAGTCGACCATTCGCGTTCTGTCCGCAATACTTGATTTCTGGTTCCATTTCATCTCTCTTTGCAGCGTGAGTCTAGATATTTCTTCGACGTGACTGTGTCAAGCAACACAGCACGAACGCTGATCAGGACATCACAGATACGTTTTTCCTGATCATCCCCATTAACTTACAATTATCTACATTTAAAGCTAGCTGCTATTCATTACATCAGCTAGAAATTTTGTCTAACTCATCTTCTATCCTTTTACAGTTACTCAACGATGACACTCTCCCATACACCACAGCATCGTCAGCAAACATCCCCAGATTGCTGCTAACTCTGTGGGACAGGTCGCTTATTGATCGCCCATAATTTCCTGGCGGTACGAATTATAAAAGCTCATTCATATCTCCCTATTTCTCCTCTTAGTTTCTTAGCTTTTGTCCTGACTATTCAAGTTAATCTGTGAGGCATGCCTTTTGTACTTGTTTATGACCTGTTTTTGTTCCGACACTCCACCAAAGCTGTACTTCTACTTTTGAACTGTCTCGTTTACGAAAAGGACACTGTCGCACCTTCCTTATTACACCCGATAAATCGTACATACGCTCTGTGTTAATTATCCATTTCTTTAAGCTTACTAGTTTACTTCCAGGATAAACTTTCAGTAAGCAGCGTAGTCTGTGCTGATCTGAAATTTCCAGGTACTGTAAATTAAAATTACGAACCGGACCAAGATTAGAAACCGAGACGTTTGCCATTCGCGGGTAAATGTTCTGCCGACTGAGTTATCCAAGCATGACCCACCACTGTGCTCACAGGTTTACATCCGCCAGTACCTCTTCTCCTACCTTTACCTTCACAGTAGATTACCTTACGTTTACCGGTATCTGCTTCCGAATCGTCGTTCTGTTAATACTGCGGAAGGTAACCAGTCTCACTCTGTTATTGAAACGTATAATTACTAGCATATAACCTGGACTGATTTCTTCGGTCGATACCGTCCAGATATAGTGATCGCCAGACTGAAACGAAACACGGTGTTCGTTCTCTTATTAGGCGCAGGGATCCGAATGGGTTAGCTGACACAAAGCAGAACTAATATCACTTTATTTAAGACAATAATTATCGCATTCTGTCCTCTTCCATCCCGCATCCAGTGATGAGTGCTGATCTTAAATCCCTTGGCAATGCTTTAGCATCTCCTTATGTGTCACTCTCAGGTGAACTTCCGCCACGACTCCCCCCGACGGCTGTCCACGGCGAGTACCTGGCCACAAGTGAGACCTCTGCCTGCAATGATCAGTGTAATACATTCCAGTCAGATAAAAGAATGATAGGTGGACCAAGGATGTTCTGGGCGGCGTTCCAGGAGCTGAGGGGTCATGAACACGACAACGTAATGGGAGGTAGGTGGACGGCATAAAAAAAATGTACGACCAGTAGCTAAAGCTGAGAACCTTAATGTCTAAAAGAGATCGTTAACCTAAATCGGATATCAAACGACAAATGATACTGATAGGCTGATAATAGTACATTTATGAGCAGTGTTAACAACTTCACAGGCACAGAGATGGCATGATTCGATTCAGTATACACGTAGCTTAAAATGTTTTGTGCCAACTTTTCATTTTTTTTTTTTTTTTGTTTAAACAACAAATACTGGAGCGGCAGCCTCTACTAATGTCTCTCTTTTCTTGGAGCTTCTCCTGACTGCACGTTACGCCAAAAGCCGTGTCATTCTTCGTTGTGTATGTTATGATAATTATAAACTTAACGACACGTAGATGATACTTACTTATTACTTCAAACGTATCCTTGACCTACCTTATTTTCTAAATGTTTTTACAGCAATAATGTCTGAAAGCGTAAATCAAGTTGGTCGACTTAATACGATGATGCTATCTATGAGAGCAGCTTTAATTGTGCATCTCGAAACCAGTGATAGAAGCTGCCTTCACTTCAAATTTTCATTAACAAGTCTGATATTATTTTGAACAGTAATTTTTCTACACTTCCAATACAGACATTCGAATTCTTAATTGTCTTCTGCCAGTCACGCATCGCATTATTAACGACCTACCGTTAACCACCAGTTACGACGATTTCTCCGCCCTCCTCATCAGTAAACTGTAATCGGCCCTTTGTGTATTTATTTACGATTCTCATAACCAACAACATTTCAAAATGTCTGTACATTAGGAAGCGTAGATTACAGGGTGTTGGTGGTGGTGGTGGTGGTGGTGGTGGTGGTGGTTGTGAAATGGTACATTTCGTCTCATATTAAAAATTTACCGGCCCTTACCCGTCTCCTTCGTTAGCACGAAATTCGTTGTATCTTCAGATTACTAACGACTCACTACTTTAGAGGCGCACCTTGTATGTCATCGCTGATTTGTGTTGCAGGCCCTCAACTGGCCCCGTTTTAACCAAGACACAGCCATCACTTGCATCGAGCCAGAACCAGCTTTCATAAGAAAACACAACCGTCCTCCACCATGCCCTCACGTGGCACCAGTGAAGTCGCAAATGGCGGTGGTTTCGGGACAGTGGAATGCACACTGCATGGCCTCTGTCTAAAGGTTGTCCTTGAAGTATCCGATATTTAACGGTTCATTATGTCGCTGTGGTGCCAGCTGGTCCTCAGCTTTATACAGTAGACGCAGAACGATGCGCCACTCCTACACGCCGGACGCTATGGTCTTCCGTCTCGTTAGTGCCACGTGGCCATCAGTAGCCCGGCCCTCTTGTGACCAACTCTTCCAACAATCATGCACAATGGCTACATTTCTGCCAAGTGCTTCTGCTACATCGCAGAAACAACATCCGGCTTTTCGTAGCCCTGTTAAACGACCTCGTTCAAACTCAGTGAGTTGCTGATAAAGGCATCTTTGTTGCCTTAAAGGTATTCTTGACTGACATCGACTCATCACGACAAATCTTAAAGGTAACTAACTCTCACGACCGCTACAGCGTGTATTTAAAGCAAACATGGTTTGCATCCTCATATTGGCACTACTAGCGCCACCTTATGCGACGTACACGTACTTTGGACAGACGTCTTTCAGATGCAAAAATAGGCCTACCAACTTCCGCTAATGTCGTGCGACTCCTCCTCGGTGTTGCGATTTTTCATTCCGTCAGTGTATTATATAAGACACCGTCCCCGATTTAGCTCAGTTGCATTCTTGGCGGTCTCTACGTGCCTCATGTCGTCACGACAACATTACGTCTTTGGTATGTCTCTGGAATATTTTTAATTACCCGCTTTCACACTCCTCCTTTTATTTCGATGATCGTCTATTTTCTACGCATCATTTTATCTAGACCTTCGATACGAATCGTACAATTATGTAAGTTTCAATTTTGCTATCTATTTCATCTCGCCAGGTTAATGTAGATTTTCATCACGTTCACATATCATTTCTTTTATACTTTTACATCAATGGGATTTACGACGTTATTGATAACTTAGATTTCCTTCATCAGCGTAATTTTCCCTACATTCTGTCGTGCACTATATGATCAAAAGTAACCGGACATCCCCAAAATCTACGTTTTTTATATTAAGTGCACTGTGTTGCCACCTACTCCCAGGTACTCCATATCGGCGACATCAGTACTCATTAGACATCGTGAGAGAGCAGAATGGGTCGCTCCGTGGAAATCACGGACTTCCAACGTGGTCAAGTGATTGGGTGTCACTTGGACCATACGTCTGAGTGCAACATTTCCACACTCCTTAACATCCCTAGGTCCACTGTTGGAAATACGATAGTGAAGTGAAAACGTGAAGGGACACGTACAACATAAAAGCGTACAGGCAGACCCCGTCTGTTGACTCACACAGACCACCAACAGTTGAAGAGAGTCGTAATGTGGAATAGGCAGACGAAATCTATCCAAACCATCACACAGGAATTCCAAACTGCAAGTACTATGACAGGCGGGAGGTGAGAAAACATGCTGGTAAATGCCAAACGACGCCTCGCTTGGTGTAAGGAGCGTAAACACTGGACAATTGAACAGTGGAAAAACGTTGTGTGGAGTGACGAATCACGGTACACAATGTGACGATCCGATGGCAGGCTGCGGGTATGGCGAATGCCCGCTGAATGTCATGTGCCAGGGGTGTAATGGTGTGGTCGCGTTTTTCATGGAAGGGGCATGCACTCCATGTTGTTTTGCACGTCACTATCACAGCTCGGGCCTATATTGATGTTTTAAGCACCGTCTTGCTTCCCACGATCGAGCACCTGTTCATAGTGCACCGCCCCTGGCAGAGTGATTACACTACAGTAACATCCCTAAAATGAACTGACCTGCACAGGGTCTTCGCCTGAATCCTACAGAACACCTTTGGGATGTTTTGGAACTCCGTGCGAGGCCTCACAGACCGTCATCGATACTTCTCCTCAGTGCAGCACTCCGTGAAGAATAGGCTGCCATTTCCCCAAGACACCTTCCAGCACCTGATTGATTGCGAGAGTGGAAGCTGTCATCAGGGCTAAGGGCGGCCAGCACCATATTGAATTCTAGCATTGCCGATGGAGGGCGCCACCAACTTTTAAGTCATGTTCAGCCAGGTTCCCGGATATTGCACATTTTTGGCTACAGAATGTTTCGTGCCTGCTGCGGTGACCGAGCGGTTCTAGGCGCTTCAGTCTGGAACCGTGTGACTGCTACGGTCGCTGGTTCGAATCCTGCCTCGGCCATGGGTGTGTGTGATGTCCTTCGGTTAGTTAGGTGTAAGTAGTTCTAAGTGTAGGGGACTGATGACCTCAGATGTTAAGTCCCACAGTGCTCAGAGCCATTTTGAATGTTTCGTAGTCAACTGGTTATGGCCTGAACTGAGTTACGGAATAAATGGGAGTGAGTAATGTTCCTACATAGTTTCGTCTGGAGTTCAGTTACATTTTAATCGAAACCGGATCTTTATACATTTTACACTTCTTTGTATACAGATCTATCGCTGAAGGTGTTGCTCTAAGCTATAAAACTAGTTCGTTCGTAAATAAATATTTATTATAGAGGTAAGGCATGGATGCTCACAGTACAAAATTTTGTCCAGTAAAGACGCGTCGGGATACGCATACTTTTTGAGAGCTGTGACTTGTCTACAGTGTCTGAATACGTTTGGTTGCCAATATGTTCACTTCCGTTACAGACAGAGAAGGCATCGAGAAAACAAATAGCGAATGGGCACAGTCGTTGCATCGATGATCCGTCAACAGGCTTCACTACTGTTCATATCTCTTTGTATAGAAGTGCTCTAGAGTACACATCGGTCTGAGCATTGGGTAGTCTACAAGTAGTTGTAGGGCATTGCGTGGTGCCGTGAACAGTGATGCTTCAGTACAGTTAGCGTGTGCTGCTGTGCAGTAAATTACATGCAACGGTGGGTATGTACCGTAGTGTCGTATCTACTTCCAAAAACCCGGCCAAGTGAAAGTGAGCCGCGCGCACCGATGGTTTCGTACAAAATTAAGTATAGAGGTAGTCCATCCATCCCAAGAAGAGAATTTTGATGGTTTCTGCCTGTTATAGATGTCGATACGGGCAACATATCAAAACGTGTGACATAAATGACCGTATATTTTGATGCGTTAACTAAGGAACTTCAATTTCTTACACTGCCAAGGGACTTTTAACTTTTAGTATGTGACATCTTTTTATTACAATGGCGTAGAAGGTGCAGTTTCTGACACTGCCGAGGGATCATAAATGTGATATAAATTTCAACTTGATACGTACATCTATTCCTGAAAAATAAGGGTTTTAAGAGACAGACAGGTAACAAAATATATGAAAACATCATTCTCCGGTGAAATAGTTACAACAATTTTTGGATTTTTTTCCCTTACTTAAACTACGAACGCTTGTTTCTTTCGAAATTTAAGGATGACAGGTGAACAGAAAGTATCCTGTAGACTTGATGAGTGACTTTGCGACTATCAGTACATGTGGCATAAATGGCTGTACCTTTCGACGGCATTGAGTTAGGAGCTGCAATTTTGTACGCCTCTACGAAACTATAATTCTCGATATGTAGCATAAATTTCAATGTGATACGCCTACTCATTGCTGTGAAGTGTTTTTAACAGTGATTTAGACACATGGACGGGTGGACGACGAAACTCATCTTATGAAGTTTCCGTTTGTACCAATTAAGAACGGAACTCTAAAGACGGCTCAACTGTTACGTTTAATGTCATTTTGCTGGTTCACTACATTTTCTTTTCTCTTCCACATATGAGTAGTGCTACGTCACAACTGATATGGTGGATACAATTTTCTCTACGGGTTAGCAAGTGGAAGTACCGGCGAGCCCTTGTCATCTACGCGGAAAAATATCCACGTCGCAAGAGTACCGTCCGATAACCTGTTGAGCCGACTTCTTCGGAGTCATAACGATGCAGATTCTTTAGTACTCCACAACGTGAACAGTGGAAGGCCGTTTTGCTGCATTTACTTAATGAAAGAGCTGGGACCAACATGCAGCGACTGGCAGCAGCAGAAGGCGTGAGTCATCATTGTGTCTGGCCGGTGCTACCGAACAATTGCTGTGGTATACCACCTTCAGCACGTCCAGGCACTAAGGACAGAAGACCACTGAAGCAGACTGCAGTTCTATCAATGGCCGACGAGGAGTGATTCCCCATCGATGGCGCTGTGATCTTTCACAGCCAGCGTGTGTCAGCTGATAAAATCACGATGCAGTTGAAGAAAGAGGTCATCAACATCGTTAATCAGTCAACGTACAGGCAGGGTTCTCAGCGATAAATTATTAGAGCCCTACACCCTACCACAAAGATGAGAGTCGCTTCTGCCTTGGTGCCAATGATGGTCGTATGCGTGTTTGGCGCCATGCAGGTGAGCGCCACAATCAGGACTGCATACGACCGAGGCACACAGGGCCAACACCCGGCATCATGGTGTGGGGAGCGATCTCCTACACTGGCCGTACACCTCTGGTGATCGTCGAGGGGACACTGAATAGTGCACGGTACATCCAAACCGTCATCGAACCCATCGTTCTACCATTCCTAGACCGGCAAGGGAACTTGCTGTTCCAACAGGACATTGCACGTCCGCATGTATCCCGTGCCACCCATCGTGCTCTAGAAGGTGTAAGTCAACTACCCTGGCCAGCAAGATCTCCGGATCTGTCCCCCATTGAGCATGTTTGGGATTGGATGAAGCGTCGTCTCACGCGGTCTGCACGTCCAGCACGAACGCTGGTCCAACTGAGGCGCCAGGTGGAAATGGCATGGCAAGCCGTTCCACAGGAGTACATCCAGCATCTCTACCATCGTCTCCATGGGAGAATAGCAGCCTGCATTGCTGCGAAAGGTGGATATACACTGTACTAGTGCCGACATTGTGCATGCTCTGTTGCCTGTGTCTATGTGCCTGTGGTTCTGTTAGTGTGATCATGTGATGTATCTGACCCCAGGAATGTGTCAATAAAGTTTCGCCTTCCTGGGACAATGAATTCACGGTGTTCTTATTTCAATTTCCAGGAGTGTATATCAAAAATATCATTACTTGACAGAAATGATTTTTAAATTATATAAAAGAAATTTGTAAAGTAGATGAAAAACTAATTTTTTATTGCAGCCTCCGCCTAAGAAAAGCGAATAAGCCGAAATCTGTTTAACGTTACTGTGAATTCTAGCTACTTATAAAGCTTTTGTAATAATAATAACTATATAATAATGATCAATTTTTGTGTTTGTTAACTGTGTGTGTATGTATAGTTAAAGTAAAAAGATTTTGTTGTTTGATGTTATACTAGCCATACGCTGGACAAAATAAAATAAATAGTACGAGTAACTGGTGTGACCCTGAGTAGCAACCCTGGCAGGACAGACTTCCCTGCAACATCGGAGTGTGAACGGGGCAGCCTAAACGCCAAGGCGAGCAGGTCAGGTAGCAAATTTTAGCAGTCTATTGTGGAGATGGATAGCAGCGCCGAACTGAGTTCCATATCACTTGGGACAAATGCAGCCGACCTTAGTGTTGCTTTCCAGTATCAAATACACTGACATAAAAAAAATTCAGTGCCCTCAAAGACCGTGTTGAGTGGCACCAAAGTACAACATGCACATACTGAGGGGTTGAAGTGTGGGCGATTCATGTCTCACTGTCATCGGCTATCGGATGGATCTCTAGGCCATGTGGCCCGAATCAAGTGTTCGTTCGGCCAAAACGTCAACTCAGGAGCTTGTTAAGAGTGTAATCCTGATCAGTAAAAAACAAAAATACTCTGAGACTTAGTAACATTTTTAGATACGAATAATTTTAACTGGTGTCTGTGAATTCGGCCGTGAGCAAGATAAAGTTGGACTCCTACCTCGCTACACTTCTCAAATTATGACTGATTATTGGTCATAAATTTCAGTAGCGAGTATTGTGACAGTGCAGTTAAAGTACCTAACTGTTTGCATAGGCACCTACATGACAACCGCGGGTGAACAACAGATATTATCCTTACTGCTCATTTATACGATCAATTCTTTCTTTGTAAGTGATGAATTAAGGCGGAAAATTATTACTTAAGATATTGACTGTAAATACGAAAAATATGTTTGAGCAGTTATGGAACATGCTTTGTTTGTCCTACAGTACTGACAACTCACGGGCGTGAGCGACTCGTACCGATCAGCTGCTATGGCATAAATTTTGACAAGCAATATGATCCGCTAACGCCCGCTATAAAGACGCCGATCTTCCATGGCGGTACGTATTTGTACCAAGGAATATGAAATTAAACATGAGCTATTGTAATACACTCCTGGAAATTGAAATAAGAACACCGTGAATTCATTGTCCCAGGAAGTCGAAACTTTATTGACACATTCCTGGGGTCAGATACATCACATGATCACACTGACAGAACCACAGGCACATAGACACAGGCAACAGAACATGAACAATGGCGGCACTAGTACAGTGTATATCTACCTTTCGCAACAATGCAGGCTGCTATTCTCCCATGGAGACGATCGTAGAGATGCTGGATGTAGTCCTGTGGAACGGCTTGCCATGCCATTTCCACCTGGCGCCTCAGTTGGACCAGCGTTCGTGCTGGACGTGCAGACCGCGTGAGACGACGCTTCATCCAGTCCCAAACATGCTCAATGGGGGACTGATCCGGAGATCTTGCTGGCCAGGGTAGTTGACTTACACCTTCTAGAGCACGTTGGGTGGCACGGGATACATGCGGACGTGCATTATCCCGTTGGAACAGCAAGTTCCCTTGCCGGTCTAGGAATGTAGAACGATGGGTTCGATGACGGTTTGGATGTACCGTGCACTATTCAGTGTCCCCTCGACGATCACCAGAGGTGTACGGCCAGTGTAGGAGCTCGCTCCCCACACCATGATGCCGGGTGTTGGCCCTGTGTGCCTCGGTCGTATGCAGTCCTGATTATGGCACTCACCTGCACGGCGCCAAACACGCATACGACCATCATTGGCACCA
Source organism: Schistocerca gregaria (assembly GCF_023897955.1). Taxonomy (NCBI): domain Eukaryota; kingdom Metazoa; phylum Arthropoda; class Insecta; order Orthoptera; family Acrididae; genus Schistocerca; species Schistocerca gregaria. Next base: position 104,512,367 of record NC_064920.1, read on the forward strand.
AGGCGGAAGCGACTCTCATCGCTGAAGACGACACGCCTCCATTCGTCCCTCCATTCACGCCTGTCGCGACACCACTGGAGGCGGGCTGCACGATGTTGTGGCGTGAGCGGAAGACGGCCTAACGGTGTGCGGGACCGTAGCCCAGCTTCATGGAGACGGTTGCGAATGGTCCTCGCCGATACCCCAGGAGCTACAGTGTCCCTAATTTGCTGGGAAGTGGCGGTGCGGTCCCCTACGGCATTGCGTAGGATCCTACGGTCTTGGCGTGCATCCGTGCGTCGCTGCGGTCCGGTCCCAGGTCGACGGGCACCTGCACCTTCCGCCGACCACTGGCGACAACATCGATGTACTGTGGAGACCTCACGCCCCAAGTGTTGAGCAATTCGGCGGTACGTCCACCCGGCCTCCCGCATGCCCACTATACGCCCTCGCTCAAAGTCCGTCAACTGCACATAGGGTTCACGTCCACGCTGTCGCGGCATGCTACCAGTGTTAAAGACTGCGATGGAGGTCCGTATGCCACGGCAAACTGGCTGACACTGACAGCGGCGGTGCACAAATGCTGCGCAGCTAGCGCCATTCGACGGCCAACACCGCGGTTCCTTGTGTGTCCGCTCTGCCGTGCGTGTGATCATTGCTTGTACAGCCCTCTCGCAGTGTCCGGAGGAAGTATGGTGGGTCTGACACACCGGTGTCAATGTGTTCTTTTTTCCATTTGCAGGAGTGTACTATGCAAAGAGTCGATGAAAAATGATTTTCAGAACATTTAGTAAACATTTCTGATCATACTTCATGTTTCGCAGGAGAACTTCTGTGAGGTTTGGAAGGTAGGAGACGAGGTACTGGCGGAATTAGGGCTGTGAGTCGTGCTTGGGTAGCTCAGTTGGTAGAGCACTTGCTCACGAAAGGCAATGGTCCCGAGTTCGAGTCTCGGTCCGGCACATAGTTTTAATCTGTCAGGAAGTTTCATATTTCATGTTGCATAATGAATGGAAATGTAAGTACAGCTACTGTTACTTATCAGTAAATCAGCCGCTGACGTGGAGAACACAACACCATTTCTACACGGATGCACAATCAGTGGCCGAACTCTTACGGGAATCGGTCACTATGAATATAGTGCGAGACAGTAAGATGGGAATGTGGGTCTCATGGGGAGGGTGCCAGAGATAAATCCCTGTCGCAGTGTCCTCGGTGGCTCAGATGAAAAGAGCGTCTGCCATGTAAGCAGCAGATCCCGGATTCGAGACCCGTCCGGGTTACGCATTTTCAACTGTCCCCTTTGACATTTAGAAACGCCTGTATGGGTATTCATTTCATTGTAACAACACCATTTTGTCGATGAATGGCGCTGTCACAGCTTTGGGGCCGCTACGGTGGCAGCAAATTGAAACAGAAAACAACTGGCAAAAAGTGTTCCTAACGGTGCCGTCTTTTAACGACCGGCACTTGCGGTGGGAAGGGGGGGGGGGGGGGAGGTGAGCAGCTAACATTCATAACACCCTTCTTTATGTAGGTTATCAATTACTAACGAGATCGGTACATGTGGGGTCCGAGGTGCAGCCCCACACTTGAGCACAACAGTTTGACGATACCTGTACGCCCCCTGTTTTGACTGAGCAGCCACTAACAGAAGAGTCTAGATGTGATCGGTGCGTGTAATATCCGTTATACGTGATTTGTAATGTCCATTCTATGTGACAACCACGCACCGCTAACGAGAAGGTAGCTTACTTCTGTAGAACAACTTTAGCCATTTGAGCGGGGCGCAATGTGGGCCTGGTGGAAGCCAGAAGAATGTATGGACGTCTGCTGCACGTGTTGGGCACTGTGTATCGGTGGTTTATCGCTGGCTTTCAGCCGCGATCTGTGGAACATTCCGACATCCGTAGCCCGAGTTCTGGATGTCCTCGCAGTACAGACAACTTCAAGATCGACACTTTGTGACAACAGCTCTGGCCGACCGAACATCATCCAATGGCGTGTCAGCAAGGGCCATTGGGAAGCGTCTGCTCACAGCAGGACTCAGATCACGCGTCCCTGTGGTTAGGCTACCACTGACATCGTAATGCCGACAATCATTGCTACGCACATGTTGTGGAAGTGTCGACTGGTGAATGGAATGGTGCTCTGTTGTCTACAGTGATGAGAGTAGATTCTGTCGCTATGTCAGACATGGCCGTAAACGTGTGCAAGTGTAGACCTGGTGCACAGCCTATCCCGAAGTGTATTCGCCGACGACACAAAGATGCCACCCAGACTTCATCGTAATGGGGGAAATCAGCTACAACTTTCAGTCACATCTGGTGTGTCTTACGGGTAAAGTGACGAGTGCCCGCTACATTTACAGGATGTTATCCCTGTGCCACTACTATTTCTTCGACAGGAAGCAGTACAATGAACATACACATGATAAAATATCGCCAGATTGTATATTTTGTGATATCTCCAAAGAGTCTGATTGTGTAGATCATGATATTCTCTCAAAAAAAACTCCTCTTTTATAGAACTGGTCTGAATCACACTTAACATACAGAACTAAGAAAATTTGTTCTGAATAATCGTTGGTCTCATGCTCCGTGGCTCTTTTCCATGATCAATCGCTATGATGCAGAACGAGTAACTTTGTATTCAAACAGAAAATCATTTGTAAATATGACTACGAGAGGGCTTTTTTTATGTGCGGATGTGACGTTACTATTTCCTGCCCCACATTACAATAGTACAAATTCTCCTATGGAGTAGATGGTGTTGTCAAGGAGAAACTGTCTGTCAACTTTTCATATCACTCGACAACTGCCAACAATTTTGGTTGCAGCGCCCTTTTTTGTGCTACAGACAAGCTTAACGTGGAGTAATGAATTGCACTTTTCCTTTTGCTGTTGTAATTTTGTACCACAATTTTTCTTTTGAACTACAGTGGATTATTTACAGTACACTTCCTGAGGGAATAAACCCAATAAAGCATCAGGTAGAGCGCCCAACTTCATAAGCACCAACTGTTATTTTTACAGGACGTTTTTGAGCGATAAAGACTTTATTTCTTAAAGATGTGTTGCAAAGAACATAACGCAATATGACATTATTTAATGGAAATATGCAAAATATGTCAACCTACTGATTTGTCTCTCCACAAGATTTGCAATGATTGCTCATCCGAATGCGAAAATATTTTTAAACGCCGACCTGCATAGATAGATACTATCCTCATAATAAAGTAAGGGAAAACATAGTTCCCACGGAAAGATATAGGTGTTCGATTTTCCCAGCGCTGTTGGAAACTGAAATAATAGAGAATTATTGAGAAGGTGTTTCGATGAACCCTCTACCAGCCACTTAAGTGTGATTTGCAGTGTGTCCATGTACATGTAGCTGAAAAGGTAAATCAATTAATTCGATTATTTCAGAATCGAAAAAAATAAGAAGTAAACAGCAACGGACATAATTATCTGAGGATGGCAAAAAACACACAAAGAAAACAAATTAAATAGAAAAATATGTCAGCGGGTAACAAAATCATTACAGAAAAAACAAATTGCCATTATCCTGAGTAATAGGTACACTGATACAGTAGAAAATCTAAAGCATGGATAGAATAACCAGGGAGCTCATCCCCAGTGAAAGATAAGCCAGGCCGCGCAATGTTCCCGAAACCAGTATCTAAAGAGGAATTGACAGAGCTTATAAGAAGCTTAAGGGGAAAACGTCTGCTGGACATGAAGTTTCAAACTACCTAATCAAGCATGTGGCAGCATAAATATTTACGTTGCTGTTGGATATTTTCAGACGCTCATTTCAAAGAGCAATGTTTCTTGATCAACTTAAATTAAAATAGTACCTGTACACAAAAAGGGAAAAGATAATAATCCTAATAAGTACAATATTACATATCAGTATCCTGAGTATCAGGGTTCCCCCAAAACATGAGAAATGCTCGAGCTCAGCACACTAACTGCTTATCTGGAAATCATCGATACCAGAATGAGAAATCTACAGTAACATCAACTGAATCATTAACAGAATTCATTGTACAAGACTTGGAGAAGCGGATGAAGTTTTTTTTCCATGGCGCCTGAAACAATCACACAGTCCTTGTATTCATTTACATGCAGCACACTGGATATCACCGTATCTCAGTAACAGAAGACAATATATAAACACTCACATCTTACGTAAATACGAAGTTAGAAGTGATAAGTAAGCTGAACTTCAAGAATCTGTTGTGGAACCTGTTCTCTTCAGTTTACTTGAAAGATACTGTATCAGATTATTTGTGCTACATTTTTCCAAACTCTTCCATATCGGTCAATAATAGAGCGGAACGGCTCACGAAAAATGAGTTAATTATTAATCTCAAAAAACTATGTACATGGTTTTCAACGCTAAACAAAAGCAAGAACAGATAGATGTTTTTCTAGGCGAAAACGAACTGGAAGAAATAAATTCAGTTAAGTTTTTTGGGATAACAACAGATAGTGAGCTAACTTGGAAGTAGCAGATAAGTACTTTGTCCAGAAAACTAGGCTCAGCGATGACTTGCTCAGCATGCAGATCAAGACCTCTTGTGCACTGTCTACCACGGACTTTTTGAACCATAAATGTAGTACTGAATCATTCAATCACAGGAATGAATAGAATATTCATACTGCAGGAGTAAACCATTCGAATAATATTAAGAAATAACCAAAAAGTGTCTTGTAGAAACTATTTCAAAGATCTTAATTTTTTGACGTTACCATCACTGTATATATTCAAGACCATTGTGACTGTATTATGAGATCCTACGAAACTTGACACCAAAGAGATTGTTCCTCCTCATATCACAAGGAACAGAAAACAATCGCTATGAATTTCAGACAGACACCAGATTTTTGGAAAAGGACGTATGTACTCTGGTGTAAAGTTAATTCAGGCGCTGACAAGAGACTTACAAAACCTCATAAATGAGATGATACTTCCAGGCAACACTAAAAAAGTTTGTAATAGAAAGTCAGTTCCACAGTACGGAACTGAACTACAGTTAAAATACTCATGCACTACGTAATAATCACAAAAACGTATTTCTGACTTTTCTTTGTAAATTATTTAGCACTGCCTTCTTACCATGAAATCTGTTTACGTAATTTCTATGTAAAATATAATATGTTATTGTCTCGATGTAAGCAAAATGACGTGCGCTGTATCACAAGTACACACGTTTGGAAAAGGTAATTTACCGGACCAAGAACGGCGACAACCACGTAATTCGCTACATCTCGTAGTGCCCATACTGTAATGGCTTACCCGATCATGTGGTCTTAGAAATACTGTATACGTGTTGTTTCAGATCCTCTATACCAGTGCTTTGTGTTGTAATGCAAATAAGTGAGCTACGGTATAAATAGTCTGCATTTCCACTGCTAACTAATGTATTTTATTCCTTTTGGTTGGGATACAGTACTCCTATATTTATGGTCTGGTGAGAAACAATAGGCATTACTAACCTTAGAGACTTTTCGTTTCTCTTGCCTTCGACCAAAAATCGGTTTGGATATTTAGGAGGTATAGTTTTCTTGCTGTCCCCTTCGTTGTCACTATTTGCTCTGTTGAATCGTAGTCTTCTTCGCCGTTTCTTCTATTGCTGCGCTTTTTGTTGTACTGACGCTGGTGTTACTGCGTCTACATCTTATCAGTGCTATTGTTTCTGTTGGAGCTGATGAAGTTCGTATTATTTTGTTTCGATATTGTTTCAGTGCTTTTTTTTATTACAGGTACCATCATTATCATGTACACTACATATTCCTTCCACAAACTGTTCAGGTGCAGATCGTGTTGTGCGTGGAATCTACGTCCTACGTTTGTCTTCGAACGTCAACGTATTTCAAATTTTTAAATGTCTGCAAATTTTGGCAAAGTGATTATTGGAACATCATGCTTTGGCATTAACACATAACTCAAGTTGGTGATGATGCGAGATATTCGCAATTACCGCGTACGATATTTATTACTGGAGCAATGTTAAAGGACATGTAAAACACTGGATGCTTCACTTATGCAGTCGTCGTCGGACTTCCCAAGAAGTATAACGAAGTCTTTACCGTATATATTCTTAACATCTGCAGATGCAATCAAATCCATAATTTATGCAAGCGAGACCACAGTTTCACTACACAAAAGGAGCATGTGTTAGTTTTCACTTTTAGTTCATTTGCAAGTTCACAATCATGGCTGTCTGCAAGAACATGCAGTTTCCTGTTATTAGAGGTTATTCAGCATTTCCAGTATGCTCTTTGCGTTGTGTTGTTTCACGTAAATGACACGGCACCTGATACCCGTTTCGCGGTTTACGATTCAAATTAGGCCTGCTATGAATGTTTAAATTTTATTACTAACTTAGGGTTTGCCCACTGCTTTTGGATTGTGATTCAGGCACTGCCTTCACCTGATAAGTTACTGTACCTTACTTTCGATGTGTTTGTAGTTCCTGTTTCTCCACTGCAGGTTCATGTAATTCTCCCTTTTTAACACCGTACACTTACCGTATCGAACCTACTTGTTCTACGCCATTTTCCTTGGTTTGCAATTGGATAATTGGCATGGTGTACGAAACTGTTGACACCGTAGGCCTATGAGAAGAGAGAGTACTATTCATTTTGCATGAAGACATAACTGAAGGGAATCTTTGTGGAAGACTGTCATCACATTTGTTAACTACTGTCCGAAAGCAAATGCGAAGGTAGAGACGCCATAAATTTTAAAAAGTGCCCATAATATTTTGTAACATTGTTCCGATGTGGTGAAGGCTGGTTCCGCCGCTCCTATTAGAAACAAAGTGGTAACCAAACTATTGCCTGTTCGAAAATGTGGAGGCGTGAATCGCTTACAGAACACACATGTAATCTATATTACATTTCATTGAACACACACACACACACACACACACACACACACACACACACAGACACAGACAGAGAGAGAGAGAGAGAGAGAGAGAGAGAGAGAGAGAGAGGCTATTCGCTGTACAATTATGGAACTGGCACTTTCTATTCTGAAAGAGTTCCAACATGTTCTCCTTTGTTTTGTTTACGGCAACAGATTTTTAAGGTGATATTCGGACAGCTTACAAAGATGCATTTATCGAGAACCGGAATTTCGTTCTGTGGGGAAACTTTACTGATATCGGACTTGGCGACCACATTATGAGACTGAAATCTTAAGAATACCTCACGTTTCCATCTACCGGAACTATTGTCACGAAGAAATGTCGCTTACATTTGATTCGAGTAACGCACCAAGCGGTCGACCGTACGGTTTCACTAACACAAACAGATCCCTAGGTTTGTAATATTAAGCTGTTACTTAGTTTTCTGACCCTCCTACTGATTTATAACATAACACAAATGTGATTTATCAATGTTTATCGCTGTGAGGAAACATAAATGGGACAATCGGTGTTGGAAGAAAGAACAAAAGCGAAATGAAACCAATACCTCAGTATTGAAGAACATGTGTTGAAAACAGTGTTTTTATATAGCCTGCATAACTGAGATGAACTATATTTGGAGTTAGTTCATGATAATATCCTTGTTAATAAAACGCTCAGACTTGTGAAAACAGCATTTTGTTATGTAGCTACTTAAAATTGTAAACTCCACATTATGAATGTTCATCTGAATTTGTCTAAGCATCATTTCTGTGCTGTTATTGGAGAAGCACCAATAACACGAAAATAGTCACCGTCAATGATCTTTGAAGTAAAGTGTAACTGTCGCTGTTGTTATTTAATGAAATACCAGTAAACATCATGATCTGTGCATGTCTGAAGCCTTTATTCCACCCTTCAGAGGTGACTTCCCTAGAAATTTTTTGTGGGTGCTTTACACTGCTGATAGAGTAAATTTTTGGTATTCTTGAAAACGAAACATCTAATCTGGGCCCATATCAGCTCTGTTAGTTGTAATAACTGCGGGAAGGTACTGCCCTAATGACTGTCTGCGCATATGATTTTTCCAGGTCGCACTTTTACGGAGATAAGCACACAGGTGATGAAGTAGTCGTTTCATCAGTAGCAGGATATGTGGAATGTAAATGGGCAGACAAATCAAGTGTGCTTAAAGTCTAATCACGCTTCTGTATTGTGACTCTATACTACATCATGAAGCTTAAAGAATTCTTTTACTTCAAAGTTCACAGGATAGTATTGGAGTAGCAGTGCAAGGAAAGAAGGAAGATTTTGAGAATACGCATCGTTTTGTAGAATAATTAAACTACAGCCATTACCTCGACCATGTTGAGCCAAATACTTTAAGCATAAAAAGTTTAAAAGATAAATTAGTGATAAGAGATGAAATTTCTTCAGTTGTTCGAAGTTATAATGAAATGTGGCAGTGTAATTAAAGTAGTAGGTACCGAGGTAAAACTAAAAACCTTTTGCTGCTGTCAGATAAAGAAACGAGTGAAAACTTGTAAAGACTACCGTCTAACGCCCATACATATCATAAAAATGTATATGCGTATGTAGATGTGAATGTCAGCATCTCATGTTCCGCTGAATGTACCCACAGAATTATATCATTATACAACACATCGTTCAAGACATATGACGCCAGAGACATTAAGATGGGTGAAAAATTAGCGCATAAGGTATTAATTTTGAATACATTTATTGTTTACTACTAAGACACTCTTACTGCCAAGTTAAATTAAGGAAAATAGTTTTATGAGTAACACTTTTGTGAAGTAATGCTTGTTCCTGTCTGTACCGTTGTGACCTGACGGGATTCTCATGTATATTTTTGAAAAAAGTTAATAAAATTCGCATAATGTTATTTGATCTGGTTTTTGTTTAGATTAAACATGTATACTAACAACTAGAATATCACAGAAAAATTTAGAAACGTAACCAAAAAATAAAAAATTCAGGCCATGACCTTACACCAACACTTGATTCTGGAAGGGATGTGCCACATTAAGAAATCAAGAAGTTGTTATTAGATTCCTTCAGCATCTAGACTGTGTTTTCTTGTAAAATGTGATCTCCCTACCCCACCCCACCCCCCCTTCCGCAACAAGTAGTATTACATGGCTCTGATGATGGGCTCTAGCAGTAGTGGCCGAAACGTTGCAATATCATTTCAAATCGTGGTGCGGTCTAGGACACAGAAGAATTCTATGGAACTTGACTCATGGCAGGAAGTTTGCAATGAAAACAGAATTTATAAAATAGTGTGCGCTTTATTTTCTGCACATATCTTAAGTACAAAATAACACAATACTGATACATTCAAGTGAGTAGCACACAGTGGCTCAAACACCTACTGTCGGACACCCATTCCTGCTCTCCCAGCGGTCGTCGCTTTCAGCTGTAGGCGTCCCACTGCTTCGTCGGACGTCCCTCTGACGTTTGGGGCGCCCTCCGTGCCTCAGGTCTGGCGCGGCGGGTTGCCGGGGCTGTCCTCCTGGGGAGCGGGGTTCCGCATGACGAAGCCCTCGAAGTCTTCGTACTCCTGGATCCAGCCGAGCAGCATCTGCTCCCGGTCTGCGGCGCCGCCGAAGTTGGCGTCGATCCAGCGCTGCCAACAGCGGACGACGACCTCCCTGTGCAGGCGCCGCCGCTCCGCCTGCAGGGCTGCGCTGCGCTCCGCAGGGCTGCGGGGGCGGGACCGCCTCTGCTCCCTCTCCGCCCCCCGCCTCTGCCCCCGCTCCGCCCCCGGCCTCTGCACCGCCTCAACTGGCCGTCCCTGCCTGGCCTCCGTCGCTCGTGACGGCATCACGGCGGCCGCTGCGGGCAAACAGCACACACAGGGGGCAGTTAGACTCACGAACAGTCACAATATTCGGGAGAAAACATGGAGGGACTTGCAGATCACTGCAAAAGCACGACCGGGAGATCGGTAATGCCGACGCCTGTCTGTTGCATATTTCAGTCTCTAAAATAAAGGCGAGCAAAGAGCAAAGAAAGTTTCTCTCACATAATTAGAACGAATTATCAAAAAAACTACAAGCGAGAAACAGAATTTTCCCTACACAGGGTGATACTTATTAATGTTTTAAAAACCCCAGAACGACGTAGATGACACTGAGACGGTTAATCTCTATGTGTAGCGTGTTTCATAATTTATGTTACACACTTCTAGAGGCTGTAGAGGGGTCTTAGTAGATCCGGATTTTTACATAGTAACGCACGTCCGGAAACGTCATCTAACAACGCTACAGAGCGTCAATGTTACAGTCGCTGACGCTTGTAGGCAAAATGTAGGTATTTGGAGGGAGATTCCTTTATGACGTGTGACGGTACGTCTCATAAATGGACATTTGGAGAAAGGGAAAGAAAATTTTTGTTCTGAGACGTGTGAATTATAAATTATTTCAAGACTCTACGTGTGCACGATGTATAACAAATAGTAAAGAACGGAAGTTATTATTATCAAAACACAACTATCGATGTAATTAACAAAACACAATTTTTTGGTATAATCTCTGTGTAACATAGGCCATTAATATCAGAGACAATGCTCTTATTGAACTAGCTCTCCTGTTTTGTTTCGTATAGCGGTAGGCCGCCATTGCAGTGCTGTCTGATAATTAACATAAGTTTTATCTGTATTTTGAAAAATATAATATAAATTGTCATTATAAACTGTGTATTACTGACTTAGTTGTCACCTCTCATGATCGCAACCATTAATTATAATTAACAAAGTTTTTACAGAACTTCGTAGTACAGGGAGCTCATCTCCCCTACCAGGATTTAGTCGGCCATTACGCTGACTGTATTATTTAATTAAAATATCATGTCATAATATTAAATGTAAATGCGAGAGACTTCTCAATTTTGATCATTCATTCATTCGAAAGTTGAAAAGAGTCAAAATAGATTTGGTTTTATTAATATTTAGAATACTGTGTGAGTTCAGTATGTTTCATTTTGGCCGCCTAACGGCAGACGAGATTCTCTCCAGTTTTACCTTGCAAATAATGGAAAAGAAATATGAAAAATCATTACATTACGCAATATCTCAGATAATCTTTACGTAATTTGGTACATAAATAACCAGTAGCCCCCGAGACTCATTAATAATTACAGTTTGCGCAAGAATACGCATGTTTCCCTTTCGAAATAGGAGAGCTCACGCAAACTATTTATTAGAAGGCGGTGAGTCGCGCCCTGTGTTTAAAAAATATTACATCGTACGAGTGTTATCGCGGTATAAGTTAATTAAAAGTCTCATGCTAGCCCACAATATTTAAAGCCACCCCAACCAAAATCATAAAATATATAATTATAAAAATAAAATATACTTATACCGTGATAGACGTTACAAATTTTCAAGGATGATACGGAAAGATAAATGTATCAATTTGAGGGAAGAGTCGCTGTACAAGAAATGAATGAGTCGAAAGCTATATGCAAAAACCGTTTTGATACCTCCTACAGTCGAACATATGCACCGGTATTGTTGTTGCTAAGATTGTAGGGTAGGAAACTTTCAGAGGCGTCAGTATGTAGCAAAAGAAGAAAATATGTCACGTAAACATGGGCTCTAAGATGCATACCTTACGAGCTACAGGCACTTGGTCATTCAAGGAGACGTGTTTCACATGAGCGAAGACGAAAAAGTGCTCATAGCTGCTCGGGTACGCGTTTTAGGGCGCATGTTTACTCGACATGTGCTCCATACTACCACCTCTGATAGTTGCACACCCTATAGTCTCACCAACAACAGCACCGTTACATTTATTCCATTGTCAGTGCCATGAGAATGATTTTCGCTTATAACTCGTTCGTTTCCTAACTAGGGACAGTTACCTCAAGTTCATACATTTATCAGTCTCCAACATCCTTGGAACTTTCTAACATCATCACGAATCACCCTTTATAAATTACATTTACAGGCGTTGGCGACTGTAACATCGACGTTCTCTAGCGTTGTCGGATGACGTTTCCCGACGTGCTTTCCTGTGTAAAATCTGATCTACTAAATCCCCTCTATAACCTCTAGAAGAGTGTAACACGAATTGTTAAACGCCCTGCATAACAGCCGATGTTCCGAGTGAGTGACTCAGCATCGCTCAGCTCAAACCACTAAAAACTGGAAATATGCAGAGACTGTTGATCTTATACTGCATTCATCGTTTAAGAAAACCCTAAGGGGTTGAAATAGGGGATGAATTTTTTTCGAAAATATGACGCTATTAAGACATTTTTTTAAACTAGACGTACCCCAATCAGTATCTGGTTGATCAGTCAGATAAAAAATACGTTTCTCAGCATTTTTGGAAATTCAGTCACTAAGGGGATAAAATAGTCTCTGAAAGATTTTTTGAAAATGCATTATTAAAGAGCGTTTTGTAGCTGTATCTATGGACTTCGGCATTTGATTTCTCATTTTCACATAAAAGCACATGAGTATGTAACTTTTTCAGCCCCTAAGGTGACGAAATACCAAACGAAAAAATTTTAAGAAAATATTTCGTTAGATTAAAAAGTTCTTCAAGCTATATCTATGAAAACTGGTATTTCAATTACCAGTTAGATACAAAGTAATTCTTGTTAGGGGATAGCAGTTTCTATGCAGTATAACTACATAGACTCAAAAGGCATGATTAATAGAAACCTTAGACCCCATCTACCAGAATCCCTTTTTGGTCTGCAAGATTCTGGAAAGATCACGCTTCTGTGGTCTTGATTAACGTGAAAAATTTAGAAGGCGTTGCAGTTTGTAAGCAATAAGAAATTCGATTAAAGAAAAAAATGTGCAGACATTACAGTCTACGCGATCGACTCAGCGAGTGCTAAGTTAGTTTAACGTAAGACACATGGGAGCGCAAAGGTTACACTTCTTGCGAGCACATTTCGTAATTGTGGTTTGTTGTAAATTCAGAAGTTTTTTAACAATGTTCCCGCTGCAATCAAGAGAAAACTGTTCTTATTTTGCGTTCCCCTAATTTCCCTCTTGTTTAGTTAAGAAAAAGTAGGTCATTTACTGGTTGCAAAGCAATTCGGAAGTTTATACTCATTTACTTGTGACGCAATACGCTAGTCTTTTGTTGTACTGTACTCTGTAATAAAACAACGACGTCCCCAGGATCGGTAAATGAAATAAAAAATATTAGCTCAGGTTTAACATGTAACTGTCTATCCCAATTAAATACTTCCTACCACATGGGAGCCACACCGACATGAATATTTGACTAGCGTTCGGATGATGAGGTAGGACAGACCTATAAGATCAACTAGTGCACATGTGGCGGGGTAAGTCATCTGGTTACATCAAATGTTCATCGTCTTCATCCACTTTTCGGTTATTACACAACATTTGCGGCCGCATGTCTCTTATATCAAGTTAGTTGCATCAGCGTCATCTACGTCGCTTTGCAGTTTTTTCAAACGTAAAAATAAGAAGGGCCCTGTGTATATCTGGCATTGCCAGTCTGGGGGTGAGTCGCAATGCATCCTAACAGAAGAAAACTTCACAAGCCAAGATCGCTAAAAAAACCATCTTATTGGATGGACGGTTTCGACAGAGGTATGCTGTCGTCATCGGATCTTATGCTTTGAAATGTTAACAACATACTGTGCATCAAAATTACAAGTCGCTTCACACTGCATATGCGCTTAACACTAACATAAAGATCACTACATATCGCCATGTCAAAGTATTATGTGCAAACATAAACAAAAGTATATTGTGTCGAATTGCAGCTGCCAGCTGATAGCGAACATTAACACTTGCAATCGGCGCCGTGAAGTTACGTTTATGTTTGTATTGTACACAACACTTGCATGTTTGATATGTCGGTGTCTAGTGTTCTCAAGGTAGTGGCAAATGCATATACAATGTGAGGCAATTTTTAACACTTATGGGCAATACGTTGTAAACATTTCAAAGCATAAGATCCGATGATGGCAGCATAGCTCTGTCGAAATCTGTCATTCAATTCAATGCTTATTTTTAGCGATCTTGGATTGTGAAATTTTCCTCAGTTATCACATTCACAGGCGATATCAGGAAAATAGTAGATTCCAGTGAATAGGTAAATTCTCTTCTCATAGAATTCAGGAAAAAGTACGAAACTGTACCACATTATCCGATAATAGGCAGGATAAGAAAGCTCAGAATACAGTCACAGAAATGCGAATGGAGCCATGAATTTTTGCGTAATCAGTGCTAGATCGAAACGAAAATAACATCGTGTGTACTTCAATGAAGCTTCATAGCACAAATAACTGTTTTGTTACACATGAATTATTTATCAGATGTGATCGCCAACGCGAGCGTGTTGTCTGCTGGCAAGGCCTAGTACATGTACAGGAATGTAACGTCGTCGTACGATTATAAAGAAATGCAGGAAGACATCTGAAAAATTTCATTTTGTTATAATGAATGTTAGATCTTCGTAAAAGTGAAAAATGTAGGATATTCCTATAAGGAAGAGAAAGAACTCGATAGCGCCCCGTTAGAAGACTAGCAGTGAACATGTGGAGCACGTCACACCATTTGGATATTTAGAGGTAATGCTAACAAGCAATACGTAATGCGACGATCATACAGGAAGACAATTGTTGAACTTAATGAAAGAAATAAAAATTAGTTACAAAGTACCGCGTGCACACTCCTTATGCAACGTTCAAACGTTACTACATGATACTCGGATCTATGTTATGACATGTGGCTCAGACGAATAGCGAAATTGTGCATGACCCGCTAAGTTTTGGAACATCGATGCTGTCGATGACCCTCTGAATGGCTGTTTTCAGCTCAGCTATGGTTTTGGGATTTTTGCTGTCACCTTTTCTTTAACATGGCCCCATAAAAGCGAGTCGCATTTGTTCAGACCCGGTGAACGTGGCAGCCAATCCAGGCCCATGCCAGTGACCTGTGGGTACCCCAAAGCCAGAATGCGATCCCCAAAGTGCTTCTCGAGATCAAAGACTTTTCTGCTTCGGTGAGATCGAGCTCTGTCTCGCATGCACCACATCTTGTCGAAATCTGGGACACTTTGGATAATGGGGATGCAATCGTCTTCAAAAACCACCACGTACCGTTCGGTAGTCGCCGCGCCATCAAGAACTATCGGACCAGTTATTCCATGACTGGACAGTGTACACCACAGTGTCACCCGTTGAGGGTGAAGAGACATCTCGATCGCGAAATACGGATTCTCAGTCCCCAGAATGCTTACTGACGAACCTATCAAAATGAAAGTGGGCTTCGGCGCTGTACCAAATGCGCATGGGCATACTAAGTCCCCTCATGCTCCGCTGCCAACCGTACGATTTGAAAGTCCTAACGACAACTGTTCAGACGCTATGACGATTTTATTTCATGTAGTTCAATGATTGTCACGCTGTAATAACTTAGGCGAATGGAGGACCTACAGTAGACTTGTCGTGGGAGTTCTGGGAAAGTGGGGTGCATCTCTGAAGGGAGTCTCATATAATATGCCAGAGCTTCTACTCCCAGAGAGTGGTCCAGAATCTCGTGTCCTTACCACATAAGTGTGTTTACAGATACCGTCCAAATTCAGAGGTGCTTTGCAGAACTGTAGTATGTTGTTATAGTCCACACAAGTGTCTTCCAAATACGAGGAACATAAATGGGACTCATTGGAAGAAAGCTGCCTTTGTCCTAGTTAGCCCTGTTCAGTATGACACTCTGCCTGTGGATTTGGGGTTCGGTTTCTGTAACCGGCGTTTGTTTGTCGATGTTTCTAGACGTTTCTCCAGCACGAGAGGCTACCGTTGTCAGGGTTTTGTCTTCCATTTCCGGCAGCGGACCGTCCGCCACAAGCAAGGCGTGTTGAAGCCCTGAAAATGCAAGCCATTCCTACCGGCGCAACGTCAGAAACATCGTCAAATAAACGGCGGCTGAAGATCTTAAGCCAGAATTCTACAGGCAGTAAGTCAACAAGCGGCCACGAGAGTCACGGCAATGCTGTTGATTATGTTCAGAGATCCGGGAAATGAGGTAGTCTGTGAAGCTGTTCTGCTTTTACCATTCCATATCTTTCTTAAGAGCAGCGAAAATGAGATAAGGGAGATTAGAGCGTTTCCAGAAGCAAATAGACAGCAATTTTTCCCTAGCTTTCTGGGAAAATGGAAGAGGCGGGAAATTGATCATCTTGATGTATTAACAGTTATGGCAATTACTTGAGAAGTAAACAGTTTTCTTATTTTTTCCCATCTGTCTCGTTTTCAATTGACTGTTCCTTATTCGTTTATCTCACACTCACTAGTTCATGGATGCCGACAGATGACTGTCATTTCACATTCAAATTCTGTATGCCTTCAGTTAATGATCGTTCGAAGCAATGGAGACACTAAAACTTAGTGAAAATAATTATCAAGTGATAATGTTTTCAGTATACCATTTGTGCTTCAAGTGCGCTTGTTTGATTAATGGCGAGATCTCTCGTTGGTAAAAAGCAGCACTAAATCTATGGTGATACCCAAGAAAATGTAAAGTTATCAAATTTGTGGAGTCAGTACAATTTTTACGATTTCCTGTAGTGATTGGTGTAGAAAGGAATAAAAATGGCGCCCGTGTTTCGAAGAGTTTGCTTTAAAAAATGAAATCCAGAAATATGTGTACCGTACACGCATCTGGCGAAAATAAAAATTTTACAGTATCAAGTTTTTCGCAGTCCCTCTACTGCTGCAAGCGAAAGTCCGCAAACCGGTCAAATAAAACAAACATGTCTGAATTTTGAAGATAAACAAATAACTACATCTACATGGCTACTCTTTAATTCATACGTAATTCCTTGGGAGAGGGCTCATTGCATCATCTTAGTACAATTTCTCTATCGTTCCACTCTCGAAGAAAGCTTGGGAAGGAAGAACACTTAAATATTTCTTATCGAGCTCTGATTTCTCTCATTTTATTGTGACGATCATTTCTTCTTCCGTTTTCGCAGTCAGAGGAAAAATATCGTGATGGAAATTTCTTGAGTTGATGTCGTCGCAACGAAAAATACCTTTTTTGTCTACAAATGACATATAATGTGTTAATGATTGGCATCCGTGACACTCTCTCCCCTGTTTCGCGATAATACAACACGAGTTGTCCTCCTTTGGACTCCGCCAATCCTTTCTGATGCGCATGCCACACCGCACAGCAGTTCCCTAGCAGAGGACGGACAGGCGTATTGCAGGCCCCACTCGTCATAGTGGTAAAATCGCTGTATACGAAGGGAGCCATATAACTGCATCCGTGAATCAATTCGTCTTGCAAGAGGTCTTGGGGGGCAGGTGACCCAGACTCTGAAGATGGCATCAATGTAATGCCCAAACTGGTAGCACATTGAAGTTCATATAATAAAATAAATTTCTACAATACATACGGCTGTTGGTAAATTATTGCATCAACAAAATTATCTTTGAGAGCTTTCCAGCTGAAGTCGTTCGTAATTGTAACTTCTAGGTAAATAGCTGAACTGACAATTTTTAGATGTGTGTGGTTTATTGAACTGAAATTTAACGGATTATTTATAGTACACATGTGGATCACATCACATGTTTCCATATTTAAAATCAACTGTCGCCAACGTGACTCAAAGGCTCTGGAAGAAGACTGAGCTGTGAGAAAAACCAACCGTGTGTGCAGCCTTCCTTACTATGAGGCACCGTCCACACGGAGTGACCTGGCAAAACACACATGCCAGCTGCGACCCGTACACTGTACACCGATTTGGGATCGGCAGTCTTCCACCTCTCCAATAATATAACTACATTCAAAACTTTTTTTTTTCAGGGAATAGATTACGCGCGTGTAAAGCGTACATGGCAACTTCTCGTTTTGATAAACAACACACTTCAGGAATCGTCTTAACGGTGGAATGAAGTTGGATTGTCGTCAAGGAGACGAATTACAATGGGACAACTGAGCAGAACGCATTTCGGACAAATACTTCACAACTGCGAGCAGAACGGAGGAAAGAAAAAAGATTATTTCAAACATAACAAGATTTATTACCCTATTGAGTAAGACAAACAATAAAACAATTGTAGCAAAACTTTCCGGACTTAACGACTCTCGATCGAATTTCAAATCGGCTCCATCTTCTGGACTCAATCTAGACTACAAACATTAGATATGTCATGAAAATGGCAGTAATAAGATATCGATTAAGTTCTTTAACGGTAATCAGTCTTAAATGTTTGTCACAAACAGACGTAAATCTGCTAAGGTGACTGTGTTGAAATGATGTTTATGTTTAGCTATTCGGTAACACATGACATTCGCAAAGCAAACTTCAGTCTGTCATTATTTCTGACTTGTAAGGGGGGATAAAATGTTTCCGTTCTAAGACTGCACAGTCCAGAATCATAAGGAATCTCGCCCGGAGCATCGAGACAATCATCACTCCGCCACACCTGGTTGAAGATCCCCGTTTGCTAAAACAGCGTGTGCTGCCGCGTGAAGAAGTCCGTAACCGCCCGCTGCACATCCCCGCCTGATAGCAATAGTCTAACCTTCGAGGTATATTTTAAAGAATCAAAGGCGTAATAATAGCATGAGGAGAGATCAGGGCTGTAGCACGTGTGTTCGAGTGCCTCCCACATGAATTGGTGTAACTTCTGCGTTGCGACATTTGCGATACGGGGTCGTCCGTTAACGTGAAGCAGACACACGCATTGATGCACCATTTCGCAATCGTGGTTTTCGAAAGACATGCTGCCCGTTTCTCAGATAGGTGTCTACCGGTATGAAACGATTAACAGCACGTTGGTTCTATTTGGACGGATTTGCTGATTACATCGCCACAGGGCACGTTTCCGCGTTTACCACACGAACGTCCGTAGGAAACGAACGCCACATTAATCCCTTGTCTACATGTCGGGGCTCGTATACCCGCGTTGGAGTCGCGCTACGTTGCACATATGCAGCAGAAAACCCTTTCGAAAGGTATCTTTTTGATCATCCTTCTTGATTGTCAGATCCCAACGACATTTTTTTTTCATAATGAACGCTATTCGTTTACATTCTGAAATACCATGTATTAAAAATTTAACTTTCGTCCACGGATTGCTGATGTGAACTCACTAAACATGGTATCTAACAATATATACAGGGTGGTCCATTGATAGTGGCCGGCCCAAACATCTCACGAAATAAGCATTAAACGAAAAAACTACAAAGAACGAAACTCGTCTAGCTTGCAGGGGAAAACGAGATGGCGCTATGGTTGGCCCGCTAGATGGCGCTGCCATAGGTCAAACGGATATCAACTTACTTGTTTTAAATAGGAACCCCATTTTTTATTACATATTCGTCTACTACGTAAATAAATATTAATGTTTTAGGTGGATCACTTTTTTCGCTTTGTGATAGATGGCGCTGTAATAGTCACAAACGTATAAGTACGTGGTA
Source organism: Schistocerca gregaria (assembly GCF_023897955.1). Taxonomy (NCBI): domain Eukaryota; kingdom Metazoa; phylum Arthropoda; class Insecta; order Orthoptera; family Acrididae; genus Schistocerca; species Schistocerca gregaria. Next base: position 104,531,722 of record NC_064920.1, read on the forward strand.
TCATGTAACATTCCGCCAGTGCGGACGGTATTTGCTTCGTGATACATTACCCGTGTTAAAATGGACCGTTTACCATCTGCGGAAAACGTCGATATCGTGTTGATGTATGGATATTGTGATCAAAATTCCCAACGGGCGTGTGCTATGTATGCTGCTCGGTAACCTGAACGACATCATCCAAGTGCCCGGACCGTTCGTCGGATAGTTACGTTATTTAAGGAAACAGGAAGTGTTCAGCCACATGTAAAACGTCAACCACGACCTGCAACAAATTATGATGCCCAAGTAGGTGTTTCAGCTGCTGTCGAGACTAACCCGCACATCAGTAGCAGACAAATTGCTCGAGAATCGGGAATCTCAAAAACGTCGGTGTTGAGAATGCTACATCAACATTGATTGCACCCGTATCATATTTCTATGCACCAGGAATTTCATGGCACGACTCTGAACGTCGTGTACACTTCTGCCACTTGCCGCAAGAGAAATTAAGGGACGATGACAGATTTTTTGCACGTGTTCTATGTAGCGACGAAGCGTCATTTACCAACAGCGGTAACGTAAACCGGCATAATATGCACTATTGGGCAACGGAAAATCCACGATGGCTGCGGCAAGTGGAACACCAGCGACCTTGGCGGGTTAATGTACGGTGCGGCATTATGGGAGGAAGGATAACTGGCCCCCATTCATCGACGGCAATCTAAATGGTGCAATGTATGCTGATTTCCTACGTAATGTTCTACCGATGTTACTACAAGATGTTTCACTGCATGACAGAATGACGATGTACTTCCAACAGGATGGATGTCCGGCACATAGCTCGCGTGCGGTGGAAGCGGTATTGAACATCATATTTCATGACAGGTGGATTGGTCGTCGAAGCACCATGGCCCGCACGTTCATCGGATCTGACGTACCCGGATTTTTTTATGCGGGGAAAGTTGAAGGATATTGGCTATCGTGATCCACCGAGAACGCCTGACGACATGAGTGAGCGCATTGTCAATGCATGTGCGAACATTACGGAAGGTGACCTACTCGTTGTTGAGAGGAATGTCGTTACACGTATTGCCAAATGCATTGAGGTTGACGGACATCATTTTGAGCATTTATTGCGTTAATGTGATGTTTACAGGTAATCACGCTGTAACAACATGCTTTCTCAGAAATGATAAGTTCACAAAGGTACATGTATCAAAATGGAACAACCGTAATAAAATGTTCAAACGTACCTAAGTTCTGTATTTCAATTTAAAAAACCTACCTGTTACCAACTGTTCGTCTAAAATTGTGAGCCATATATTTGTGACTATTACAGCGCCATCTATCACAAAGCAAAAAAAAAAGTGGTCCAACTAAAACATTCATATTTCTTTAAGTACTACACGAATATGTAATAAAAATGGGGTTTCCCATTTTAAAAAAACGCAGTTGATATCCGTTTGACCTATGTCAGCGCCATCTAGCGGCCAACCATAGCGCCATCTGGGTTCCCCCTTCAAGTTAGATAAGTTTCGTTCTTTGTAGTTTTTTCGTTTGACGCTTATTTCGTGAGATATTTGGCCCGGTCACGATCAATGGACCACCCTGTATATACTCCGTTGCGACATTACAAAAGAAATGACTGTAATTTTTAACGCTTGAGACGTGTTGACTATGACCATATTGACCGATGTCGTGTGTCACAGCAAGTGATATAGTGATTTACATCAGAGTTCGGATCCACTATCTGTCAGACAAACAACGGTGCAAGTTACAAGACGATGCTATGAAGACCTGGGTGTGGAGATATGTCTGCAGAGAGTTACGGTATCAGAAGGAATAGACACTATCTCATCAATTACTATACGGAAATCTCCACGTAATGCGGAACTGATGAGTAGATGTCAACAGATGGTGGGAATTGTGTTGCATTCATGTTTACGAATAAAATGACTTCCCCAGTCAGACAAATCTCTGTTGCAGGCAGAACGATGGAATGCACTGATACGGCAGATCTATTTGTGCTTACTGCTCGACAGGGGCCAGATATTTGCAAAACAAATAAACAGGACAATAAGCAAGGTTTGCGCTACTTTCTACCAAATCTTGCCGCTCTTAAAAGATGGGGACTTATCCATAGACACGAAAATAAAGTTGTACATCAATGTAATCGGTTCACTAGTCCTGTGCCTGTCAGAGGTATGGTCTATCGCAGCGAGCACACACCTGAGCGAACTGTAGTCCTTTCGAAGAAAAATCCTTCTTTTAATCGCAGATGCCAAGCGATACACGCTAAATACACGTGTATGGGACATGCTAGGAGAACCGTCCATCTACAGGTACATAATTAGAAGTTGAGAACCTCTATGAGAGGTCATTTATTAGTTAGGGTGCCATTGGTGTCTAAGTCTTTTATGTACCACGGCGTCAAAGTACGGAACAGTGTCGTGTTGCGAAAATATGGTGAAACGTGAAATAAAAGTCCATACAGAGCGTCCACAACGTATAAAATGCACAAAGAATAGCAGACAGCAATGTTTGCTTTGGATAAACTTATTAACCTCTCTAGCGTAATAGGCATATAAAGTGCAGCCAGAGAGCAAACTGACTAACTCTCTTTTTTTCTCGTACTGCAAGAAGGAAGTAGTTGCGTAATGGCACCTCTGACTCTTACTACTTGTAAGACGAGAACGTGTGTATTGTAAATACAATCCATAGTTAAAATATTAACCTACTTTGGTTCTTTCTGCAAAGCTCCTTCCCTTCAATTATAAAGTAAATACGTAGGACATTTTAAAGGCCATAAGCCATTACAGATCATCGCTGGATAGCGGTCATAAACTGCTAATAGCTTTCTTTTTGTTTAAAAATTTGTGGGCTACACCTCTCTTCTTGAATAATATGACAGGAATAAAAAATAGTAGAATATTTCGTCTTTTAATCATACCATAAAACAAGAGTGCTCACGTAATCGTGCTTACGTAATAAAGTGCTCTGAGTTGATCGACTTCGGTTCACGAAATCGGGACACAGTGAATGTTTTATTAAAGAATTAACTTGAAGACAAATATCGAACAGATAACTGAGCTTGGTTAATTCTGGATGCCCAAATAATAAGAATTACTGTAAAGTAATCTTTCATTAGGTGAGTGTTTGTATTGGAAATCCCACTGGATAGTGTATGTTGTTTGTCGGGGAAACCTACAAAACTTCTTACTGTCAACGTCGTATACGCGAAGTTTCGTCAGACATATTGGTTCGCAAGCAACATTTCAAAACCTTTTGGTCACATAGCGTCAAAGCATTAACAGTAACAAACGCAAGGCAATATTCTGTGCTTTATGGCTGTGTTCATTTCACTGTTTTTTACAAGCCGAGCAGCAGCAGCAAACGCGTATGTAAATCAATACAGGCAATTCCGGTAGCGTAATCAAGTCAGATCAATACGATTATTCATTCTTAAACAACATATATAATATAAATTCACATACAAATACACATAGAGAGGGAAGGTCACTAAATTAGGTACACATTACCCCGACTCTTAAAGTAAAAGACCTATATCGACACCCAAGAGACAATTCAGGTTATAAGGAACTTAGACACTCGGTATGCCTCTACAGCCAGTAGCGTCAGTGGGTTTACATTCTGTGACTGAGGTTACAATAGTGTATGCGCACTACCGCCTGGCCATAGGTTATGATGAACCCCACCAAAAACTGCCATATCTTACAGAAGACATAGGACGGGGTCTCACCAAGCGTGAAGCCGGTAGCATCTGATCACTGTGTGTTCGGGATGGTACAGCTGTCACTAGCTACACCATTTCTCTAGGCCTCAGTGACACGCATATACACAAGTTACTTTCCCAGTCTGTGTGACTTGATGACGTGTCAGAGATGTTACACAAGTTGTTATATTCGATTAGGTTTCTGGCGATATTTTTCTCTTTGCACCACGATCATTTTCCAAAAATGTCTAACGTTGTTCATTTGTCACTTAGTAGGCCTATGTATACCGGCTGTCCAAAATATTCTGAAACTGATTTTATTCCTGACGTATAAGCAACATCTGCACAATAATTACTGAGGCAGTTTGAACCAACAACAAACGCGAAGTATGTCAATCAGCATTCAGCAAGCATCCTTAAGTAGTCTGTCGAAGATGACACGTCACAAATCGCAAAGGCGCGATGAACTAAATATACGTGAATCAAGTGTACAAGGCATTCTCAATAACGTTTTGTAGAGAGAGAATATATATAATAAAAAACACACAGCGAACTTCCAATTTATATAGACGTCTGTTGCGCACACCTTAACTCTCGAACAAACACATGGAGGATAGCCCTGATTATATTGAAATGAAAAACGCGACTTGCGAGTCAATGATGAAAATGATGATGTAGTCGCAAGAGAGGTAGTTGACAATTGTTATGGAAGCAGAAGCAAATAAGGCTAATGGTAGCGTATGATTGGGGTAGAAAGGGTTGGCTTTATTCGCGTCACGAAAGAGAAAATACTGTGAAAAAAATGATCGCACACGAATAGAAAAAAGAATAACACTAGTGGCTGGAGCAACGGCAGAATAATAATAAAGAGAGACAGAAAAATAGTATGTCTGAAGTGAATAACATATTTGTACGACCAACAACTGAAAACTAAAAATGTATATTGTAAAGAACCATATTATCAGCCACTGCATGGAAAAATACATAAATAGTTTTCTGAATAATGGCCATCCACAGAAAGTAAATAGCAAGTTATCTGTCCTTTTTCCAGTTATAATAAAAATGAAAAATTGCGAGGTCTTTCTGTCGCCTACGGAGATGAATAGGAACCGAAAGTAGTTGTGATCCGTGAGATCTTTTAAGCAATGAGTTTCAGTACCCAGGATTTACGTATTACAAGTACCAGCACATGCCTTTCTAACGGAGTCAAAGAAAATTACTTTGTGGTAGTGGAAGAAATGTCACAACTAAACGATCATGTATGATACATATCACACCATAAAAGTCTCTTTCGCTAAAATTAATTCTGTATGATATTAATTTCTAGGGGAGAAACAAGGTTTTAAGAAATGCAGCGTTTGAGAAGGGCACTATATGGTATGTGTGAGATCGGTAACGGTAACGGTAGATTAGGTTCAAAAGGTAAAAGTAGATTAGGTTCAAAAGGTAAAAGCACATTACTTTTTTGCTACCCGGTTAATTGTAGAAACAGGGAGAAAGTAATTTTACGCTTCGTAAAATATAAAAAATTTGACTCGTTCTTGCAGCAAGTGAAATTTCTTACAGCATAGAGTGGTAGCGCGTTACCTAGTGCAGTCTAAGACTTGAGTAGCAGAAAGCATTTTTGCGACGAAGTTGAACATTCCTGTATATGAATGAAACGAACACAGCAAGACAACGCATATACAAATCATATTCTGAAAGCGTGTGAAATGGAGCAAAGTGAAATGAAACCTTAACTAACGGCTCAAAAATGGTGTCAGATAAATTAATTCCCTGTGGAACAAAAATTTATTATTTTCTTCATTTACTAACCACATATTTTTCTGCCACTATGATGCACAATCAATGGGTAACCTTTTATTTATATAAAAATGTCTCATAGCTATGTCTACATTTCTGTCAAATTAATCAATCTTGCAATTAACAGAGCTAATTATTTTGATATATAGTACTGCCAGACTATGCCGTCCGCTAAGTAACGACACGTTTCGGCGTTCTACAAACTATTATTGGCCTGATCATTTCATATAATACTTTGCTTTTCTGTCCTTGTTGGTGCGCTGTGTAAGGTACAGTTTTGAACACTTTACTCATTGCACCTTTAACTGTTTCACTGCAGCCATGTTCCGCAAGTATGTGGTAACAGATAAGTGGTTAAGCGTCTACAGAAAACAGTATTAAAAAAATTATCGTAAACAACACGTCAAAGAAACTAAATATTATGAAACAAATGTAAATTTGGACATCCACTGCTGCCACGCTTGGGATATTTTACGCAAAAAGAGCTTTTAAAGGCAAGGAAACGATTGGTACTCGCTATTGTGCGTACCATATTGTGAACAAAATTACACGACAAAAGTAACGCATCACAACAAAAATAGATGCACATATAATTTTACGGTTAAAACAACGGCTTTAAAATCACTACAAGGTCATTGTCGTATTGATATTATTTTTGGACTTCAATCGAGTTACTAATTCCATTTTTATGCTCAATATTTCGAAGTCCGATCCCATCTTCTTCACGCGCTGCGAGCTAAAATAGTGTTGAACTAGCTGCCTAGACTCCAGCCAGCGAAAGGTCAAGAGAAAACAGCTTACAGCATCTGAGATGATGTCCGGACCTGTTGTCGAAATACTGAGCATAAAAATGGAATCAACATCCAGGCTGCACTCGCGAAAGAAGAACACAAATCGATCACCCAAAGAAAACCTGAAAGATTAACTTTACGTTATATCAGAGTAGCAAAGACGTAATATTTTAGTTTTTATACAGATTAGAGTTTTAAAAAAATGCTCTTAACTTCTCAGTGACTTGTGGAAACGTTAATAAGAGCTTCCTAATTAGCAATTAGGAGTGGCGAATGCACGACGAAAAAGACGGTACAACGTCCACAGAGGCGCACAGCTGAAAGGACATTGCGGCAGCAGAATAGCATAGCGTCCCTCACCTGTTTGTTTCCCTGGTGATCTGTTCATCGTGATATGCAGCAGCAGCAGCGGTGGTGGTGATGGTAGATGAGCTGGTGTTGGTCGCGTAAGGTCCTGGAGTAGCAGCGGCAACGATGGTGGTAGTGGTGCTGGTGACTCTCGCGCAAGGTCCAACAGCAGACTGGAGGACGCTGCTCCGCGTGGTCACACGTCGGCTCACCCCCTACCCCTTTCCCCACCCCACCCCGTCCCTGCATACCTGAAGTCTTATCTCCCGTACACCAGTGCTAATAGCTTCCCGAAAATTCGACTTCTCCATCCTCCAGCAATACTACTCTATTTTTTTGGCATGTTGCGCAAACAATACTAGCTTTGGCTGTCGCAAAATATTTTCAGATCGATTTTTCAGAAGTGTCACGTCAAGGAACATTTAGCATAACGGCATTGATAATGATAATATAAATTTTGGAAACATATCAAAAAGGGAAGTCCAACAAAGAATTTTAGTTGTTTCGTCGATTTTCTTCCTTACAAAGTGAATGAAGTAAATGTATTGCTGCATGCAGTGGATCATAACAATTCAGACGCAAACCGGCTGAAATCCGATTAAGAATTTTACGATGAACTATAAACCGTTAATTTCCTGTAGAGTTAAAGCATCGACACCGGTAACAAGTTACAACGATTGTGACTATGGAAACTCTTGATCGCTTAAGAACTTAATTCTGCAGGAGAGAATGGAACAACAACAGCAAGTGTCTGTTACTATGTGTACGCTAAAGTAACGATTAAAGCCAATTTTAGGAAGAGTAAAATTCAGAAGCAGACTGAGAAAAACTGTGATTATTTAGTAAATAGTTTGCGTGTTATTACTAATAGAACCAATACATCACAAATATCTTAACTACCTGATAACCTGTTGTAAAATGTAGCTGTCCGGACAAAGTATGACAATATCTTTGATTTCTATGGTTTTACCGGCATTAGACCGTGGCGTAGCATATGTTTCTGATCCTAATGACCATAAAATTAGTGTGACCGCGCATACAAATACCAACCGTAAAGACAGAATTTATGATGAGAACTGTTTTCCATTAAAAGCATAGGTTAACAACCTACGTTGTTTATAATTAAGAACAGTTAATATTTTATCTTTTATTTGAGAACAGGTTACAACCATTACGACTGAGGACACTGGCGGTCGCTTCTGCGCATAATTCTGCAACAGACAATGGATTAACCAGCACATTTTTGTATTATCCTTCGTACACTATAGATAGGAGTAAAGACAGTAGCAAAGGATGAAATATTTCGAAATGGAATGAAAAATTATAAATTTTATCGTCCTTTTTCATCTCCCTGAATTGTTTACCACACAAATTATCTCATTTTAATTTGTTAATAAGTGTGAAATGACACTCACCGCTTGTTTTCCCATAAAGGCACTAATATAAATAGAGATGTCAATCTTGAGCACAAGATGACTTTCGTATAGTGTGTCACTCCAAGTAACGTCGCTCTACGAAACTGAAACCATACATAGAACGAACTGCTACAGTATAGTACAGAATTAATCTTTAAGAAATTCGCAATGAGATGAACAAGACTGATACTTTTATACATAGACAGTAATTTCGGTGAAATAACCGCGATTTTTGATGTTCCCAAGGACTTTATGAAAGAGTGTGGGTATTATTTTCGGTGGAATGGGTGATCTCCACTGACAGCAATGATAGCTCTGCAACGTTCTCCCATATTGGCCACAAGCTTGGTAAGGCATTGCTGTAGGAGGGCGTTCCGCCAGCCTGCAGCTATGGCCGAGCGGTTCCAGGCGCTTCAGTCCAGAACGACACGGCTGCTTCAGTCGCAGGTTGAACCATTTTTTTGGCGTTGCGCCATGTTGGTGCCATGCTGATGGCCCTCTATCAGCGGGATGTCCTCCCACAATTGCGGCAGCAGCAAATCTTAGGTATTAGAGATACTTGAGTGTGTTTAGATTTCCATCAGTGCAACAGGGACCAGTAATGCGGTTCCTCATAACAGCGCACCAAACGTTGATAGACCAAGGATCTTGTTTTTATCCACTTTTTGGAGCCAGCGTGGATTTTCAGCTGACTGTTAGTGCATATTGCGAAGATTTACATGCTCATCGGTTGTGAACGATGTTTCTTCCTTAAATAAAACTATGCGTGCATATGCCGTATTAGTTTGCACTTGTCGTAGGTAACATTTGGAGAACCGAAACCAATTTTGGAAAATATTTACCAAGAAGCTGCAGATGCAGCGAAAATTGAAGAGGATGAAATGCGATGGGATATAGTATTTGCAAAACACTCTTTTGGTTGATCCCACTCGTAATTCCGAGATGCCTCTTAGTCACACTTGCACTGTGTGTTACTGCTGCTTGAGTGTTATTTTCATTTCTTTCGTATGTCGCTTTTCTTTTACCTTGGCGTATTTAGCTCTCTTTACTTTCAGTTTCTAAAACATTATTTATAATGTTTGCAAAGACAGACCGTGAGTTCTGGCCCCATCAGGTACTTTTCACAGTATGTTTAAATTATAGGCAACAGGCTACAATAGAATGGAGTAAATAAATACTTTTCAGCATACAACCGCACCGCTGCTCTAATTTTTGGTGACATTCGCCATAAATGATATAAGGTTTTTCGACTATCGAAATTAATGTGAATGTTTCAGTAGCTTTATGAGCAACTTATGTGACTGCTGCAAGAGCAGAACGCAGTATTCTGGGCTTCAAGCTAAGTACACACATGGACCATACCGGAGTAACATGTTTCCTTACATCTTGTATAATGGGGTTGACGTTTGTGGAATCTCTTCTCCTGATGAGAGGATAGCAATTTGCAGCGCTGTTACCTTGATATTGTTGTTCAAGTTCCATACATGTTATGTTACTGAAGTTGTCTCACGAGCTCCTTTCAGATGCTACAGAAGAAAGTATGCCACGAGGGATTAGCCGATCGATCTCGGGCGCTACAGTCATGGACTGTGCGGTTGGTCCTGGCGGAGGTTCGAGTCCTCCCTCGGGCATGGGTATGTGTGTTTGTCTTTAGGATAATTTAGGTTACATAGTGTGTAAGTTTAGGGACTGATGACCTTAGCAGTTAAGTCCCATAAGATTTCACCCACATTTGAACATTTTTTGAGGAAAGTGTATAGTTCCATTAGAAACCACGAAGAGTCATAATTAGGCGACCATATGCGATAAAAATTTGCGAATGTCAGGAAATTCGCCATATTGTACGCTATATCTCAGAGAGAACCGCACCTCGCTATTTTTATTCGTTCTGGATATTCGCAGTGGTCAGTCCTAGCTGCCTTACCCTGTATAGCTATTTGGCTGGTGCCAAATATCGAGTGCCTTTGCGGCAAACTACATATTCGCTGAAGCCCACGTTATAGGCCTGTTAAAACAGAGCCTAGCAAACCCATACTAAGTTCAGGATTTTTTTTTCACCAATGTCCGCTAACCAAGCAGCAGTTGTTGGTTGCTCTGATAATTTCCGCTGTCCATTTCATTTGCCCATCAACGCCACGAAACAAAGGTAGCACTTGGAGTAAAGCAAAGGAAAAGGAAGGGATATCATCAGTTAACATTCCGGCAATGTTCAAGTCATTAAAGACGCAGCACATGCACCGACGGTCCAAGGATGATATATCAACTCGCCAGCGCCCGTTTCAAAGTTATCGTCCTGCAAATTATCATCAATGTCTTAGGAAAGTCCAATTGTGGATGATCGGATTCACGTTTGAATCACCCTCTTCTCGAATTTCAGTAGTACCTTAACTATGTGTCTACTCCGCCCGCTCAGAATAAGCATTTGGCGTCCCCTACAGCTGCACAAGTACAGTTTTGAAGTGGGCACTGAACCAACAAAAGCAGTTTCTATTGCATTCGACACGGATGCAAAGATTTCAGAGATAGTACTCCTTATTCCCTGGACTATAGGCAATTGGATCGTATGCACAGTATTAAAGCCACTGCAGAAGTCATGGACATTGAAACACATGCCTGTATGTCACACAATGGGATTGGACCTTTTTGGCAAAACGAGAGAGCTAAAAGGATTCCTTCTTGTGCGTAATGTTTGAATTTCCTGTCCATGAATTTATATTTCTCATAATTCCCTTCACTCGAAGGTGTTGGCTTATTACCATCCAATATCAGATTTGAATTGTAATATGCGGCTTGTTTCCGATGTAGTACTTTTCGTCGAATATTGATAAAATGGTGAAACAGTGAAGTTATGACGTAAGTGAAAGAAATAAGAGTGAGGTTGAGGGTTGGAATTGCTCAGTTGAAAGAAATGATTTTGAGAGGTTGAAGACTTCTAGGAGCCCCAGTCCTCCACGCTGTTTCAATTTGTCTCAGACGCCACCTTAGCTGTTAGGCCATAACTAATTTAGCATGAGGTACAACAGAGCTAAAAACAGCTCACTTGATGAATAAATATTGTAATGCTATAGCATTTTCTTTCACTCAAGAGTAGAACGTGAAATTGGCTGCTCTTCAGAATGTGTCTTGTCTTCATCATTCTCTAATATCCCTGAACGTTGCAGAAACCTAACGAGCGTGACTGAGCGATGACTCATCCTGCCATCTTCCTCTTACCGGCACCGTTAAGTACCCAGAAGTTGGTAAGCAGATCGAAGTTTTCTGTTTATTTACCCAATGACCATATACGCGCTGCAGCCAAAAATGACAGAGAGGATACAGAAAAACTGAATTCGGTATTCCGAAATTGTTTTACTACAGAAAATCTTTTATAACGGAACTTCCTTTCAATCTGTGGATGAACTCCAACATGTCTGATATTTACGTAAGTGATCTCGAAACAAAAAATCAACGGCCGGCCGGGGTGGCCGAGTGGTTCTAGGCGCTATAGTCTGGAACCGCGGCCGCTACGGTCGCAGGTTCGAATCCTGCCTCGGGCCTGAGTGTGTATGATGTCCTTAGGTTAGTTAGGTTTAAGTAGTTCTAAGTTCTAGTCCCGAAGTGCTCAGAGCCATTTGAACAGAAAATCAACTAAAATTACTCAACAGTGGAGAATCATATAAACCTAGTGGGATACTTGTAAGATTTTAACAGAAGTTGTGCGAAACAACTTCCTCCTTTTCTAGCAATGGTATTATCGTAGGTGCCTAGAACAATGAAAGGTAACAAGCACTTGGAAAATAGTGGGTTATTTCCGTTTTCGAGAGGGGTTGTCGGAAATATGCACCTAATTATAGGCCTATAATTTAAGACATCGATATGTCGGATTGTGGAACACTTTTGATGCCCGCGGATAATGACATTACTGAAGAACAAAAATTTGCTCCATGAAAATCTACGTAGGTACCGTTAAGAAAGTCACTGCGAAAATCTGCTCGTTCTGATAGTCCACGAAAGCAGAGCCCCGTCTACAATCAAAAATACTCGGTCTGTAACATTAATTTATTTGGGCATGATAGCTGCAGCTGACTATGAAAGAGGAAAAGCCATTAAATACGTCATCTGTCACTGATATAGTTTCTTAGTCCCTGTCTGCATATGAATCAAAGATAGTAAAGTCTTTCCCCTGCGATTCTGTCTAAGATACGAAGCCAGATTCGTTTTGAGGAAGGCTGAAAGTATTAGGGAGAAACATTCATCCCAGCTGCGAACAGGCCTCTCACACTGAGGGTTTCGTACAAACTTTATGCTGTTTATAGGTGGATCATCCATCCCTAAGACAGAGAATATCGAAGATTTTTGCCTTTTATCGAGATTGATGCTGACAAGGTATCGATCACGGGAAGTCTGGTGATTAATGACAAAAGACTTTTTCGTGTGATATGATCACAAATTAACAATTTTCTGGTTTCTTCGCTTTAGCTTCTTGCCAAATTCTTTGATGCTAGGTCAATGGGAAGTACCCTATACGTTTTAATGAATGAATTTGCGAGTATCAAAATGTGTGACATAAATAGTCGTATCTTTTGACTGCTTTGCTTCAGTTTATTACATTGGCACGGAACTGTACATCTTAATATGTGGCACACGTTTCAACTCGATACGTCTAGCAGTTCCTGAGAGAATGAGATTTTAACAATCGGAGAGACGGGCAGACAGACATACGGGCAACGTAGTGATCGTATAAGGATTATGGTGTATCTCAGATGAAATCTGATGAGAATGTTTGGCTCCATACAGGTTCAACCAACTACGGAAGAGGAGTCATATGTGTAACAGAAAGAAATATAATAAGTTATGGAAGAATAATACAAAAGGGTTAAATCCTTTTTAATTTTATAACATCGCTAAGTTTTTGTAGGTGGCTATTACATTTTCAGCTCAATAGTCGTCTGCGTCAGAGTCAAAAATTTTGTACACAGACGTTACTCTAGAAGAAGTGCATTATGTTACAAAACGCTTCTAGACAGCATTGTGTGTAAGACCGCCGCACTTTTATTCTGACGTACGTGTAATTTCGCTTTTGACTCTGAAACGAAACGCCGATATGCACAATGACGAGTGCAGTGAATTTAGAGCCAGACGCGTGATGAACGAAACGACGTAGCATCGCAACAGGAGCAGTTTGCATGCTATGAAATGCAAAAAATTAATAAATAGCACTAAGAAATAGGTAATGATTTAACTCTGTTACTCGATATTACCAGTATGTTAATTATTCTGAAAGAGCTTTCTGCGTACAGGGATATAAAATTGTACATTAATGAAAACAGTTCATAGATAAGCCAAGTTTTATTTTTTATTTTTTGAAGAGTTACGTGGGACATAGTTGGCTAACTTCTAAGATCTAATCATTTCTGTTGTGTCTTCAGAACGGTGTAACTGTGCCGGGGGTTAAGTCAACAAAAAGTCAGGCCGTCCACTACGTAATTCGCGAACTTGAATTTTTCTCTAAACCTTATTGATTTTGGCAAAAAAACCTTCTATGATGCGACGTCGGTACAGATTCCCGCAAATGCAGCCTGACTATCCAACCACCAGGCTTCAGGTGCTGAACTCCCTCAGATAATTGTCTCATCTGAACACTGTTACCATTGTGGTACTAGTGCTATCTTTTGTTAATCCAACGATCTGACAAATTATGTAGGGTGATTCCAGCAAACTGTCGTGTGGGCTGACCGTCACAAGGAACCAATTTCTTATAAACAGACGCAGTTCATCTGCAAGATGTAATGGGACAACTGTTAACAACACCACATATCCGCAGTGTCTTCTGAGGAAACATTCATCTGGCTTTTCGTTGGTCACGTGTCGACGACATTGGACGTCACGTGCCACACAATACTTGACTCCGAAACAGGTTTTTTTTATTAATAGTCACAAGAATGGGATTTCGAGTCCCTCATTACTTTTTCTGGTAAACACGACAGCTGGACCACAGGTTCTACATCAACGCCGTAGGGCGCCCGACGGAGGGTGTCTTGTATCACTTCTAGTCATTTTCTTTCCTGTTCTACTCGCAAAAAGAGCGAGGGAAGAAATGACTGTCTGTAAGCCTCCGTATGTTCGTTGGCAGCAGTAGGATCGTTCTGCAGTCACCTTAAAATGCCGATTCTCTCAATTTTCTCGATAGCGTTCTTCGAAAAGAACGCCACATTCCCGCCAGGGACTCCCATTTGAATCCCATTTTACATCTCCGCAATTCTTGTGTATTGTTCGAGCCTACCGGTATCAAATCTAGCAGGCCACCTTTGAACTACTTCGATGTACTCCTATAATCCGAGCTGATGGGGGTCCCAAACACACTAGCTTCACTCAAGACAGAGTCGTATTAGTGTCACCTCTCGTTTGCAGATGGCCCATATTTTCCTCAAATCCTCCAAATAAACGGAAGTCCGCCATTCGCATTTCCTACTACAAACTTCACACGCTCTTTACATTTCGTATCGCTTCGCAGCGTTACGCCTAGATATTTAAACTACGCAACTGTGTCAGACAGCATACCGCTAACGTTGTGTTCGAACATTACGAGCTTGTTTTCACTACTGCTCTGTATTAACTTACATTTTTCTACATTTATCACAACAATTAGAACTTTTGTCTAAGTCATCTTGTATCCTCCTACAGCCGACCTGCTCAGTCTGTTCGTCATTTCATTTATGTATTGTGTGCATAGATAGTAAGAGCAGTCCTAACACACTCCTCTGAGGCACGCCTGGCGAAACCTTTCTCTCTGATGAACACCCGCCATCGAGGCCAATGTACTATATTTTGTTACTTCAGAAACCTTCATGTGCCTGGGGAAGTATTCCGTATGCCCGTTTCTTCGTGAATAGTCTATAGTGGGACTACTTGCGCCAAATGCTATTCGGAAATCTAGGAATATGAAAACTGTTTGTTGCCCTTCATTCATGGTTCGCAGGATGCCATGTGAGAAGATGGCAAAGTGAGTTTTGTGCAAGCGATGCTTTCTAAAATCGTACTGATGTGTGGACAGATGCTTTTCTGCCTCAATAATATACGTTATATTCCAACTGAGGGTGTATTCATAGATTTCTGCAGCAAACCAATGTTAATGATATTGATCTGTAATTTTTCAGATCCGGTTTTTTTTTATGTTTCTTATATACAGAAGTCACCTGCACTTTTTGGCATGTCGCTTGGGACTTTGTTCTGGACGAGAGATTCACGATAAATGCGAGCTAAGTAAAGAGTTAACGCCCTAGAGCACTCTCTGTAAAACCGAATCAGGATTCCAGCCGAACCTGGCGGCTTATTTGTTATCAACTCTTCTCTACGACAGGGCTGTCCGTTACTATGTCCTCTGTACGGGAATCAGTGTGGCGGTTGAACAACGTTATGTTTACACGTTCCTCTTGCGTGAACAGTTTCTTAAATGCGAAAATTAAGGCTTCAGCTTTCCTTTTGCTGTCTTCTATTGCCACATCAAACTGGTGGACAAGTCTTCGTTGCCAGCCGCCACTTGCATTTCCTTATCAGCTGGCGCGATCAGTTGTTTACACATGACAGACAATGCGACGACCATCCGCATACCTGGCGTACACACTGCGCGGCCAAGCCGGTTACTTAAGAGGTAACGAGGTGAGCTTGTCGCCGCCGCTGATGCTTCAAATGGCTCTGAGCACTATGGGACTTAACTGCTGAGGTCACCAGTTCCCTAGAACTTAGAACTACTTAAACCTAACTAACCTAAGGACAACACACATCCATACCCGAGGCAGCAGTTCCAGACTGTAGCTCCTAGAACCGCTCGGCCACAACGGCCGGCGCCGTTGATGGGGTGATTCAGTTCCTGGAAACTATTTCTGTGCTAGAATGGTGTGACTATGAAATAATATTCACGCTTTGCACATTCAGTATAGTTTTCTTCCACTCCTTCTGAAAGCCCGCACTTCTGACGCGTATTGGTTCCGTTTCCAGTAAGTTCACTGTATGTGTGTAGGTTTCTTGTACATTTGTTAACCCAAAAGAAATTACACATCTCTTAGTCATCTATGTCTTTCTCTAAAATAGAGGTCTGTTTACTTTCCTCTCGTGCGGGACGACCTTTTGCTGGTTATTAAAAAAACTCTGTTCAATAAAAAACTATAAATTTGCGCGGAAATGGAATAAAAACATATTGCCCATTGATTGGAATTGGAATGAACAGAAGGTGCAGAGAAGTACGCCTTACATCTCTCGCCGTATATTCAGCTTCCTTGTTGACAGAATGAAAATTTTAAGTGTTCGCGAGACCATGTAAACAGAAGAAGGTAGGCTGATTATCAAACAGCGTCATATATGTCTCGCTAAAGTTAGGACATACTGAATTTCCTTGTTGACAGAATGGAAAATTTTAAGCGTTCGCGATACCATGTAAACAGAAGAAGGTAGGCTGATTATCAAACAGCGTCATATATGTCTCGCTAAAGTTAGGACATAATGAATTTAAAGTCTTTTTTTGCATATGTTACATTTTTTTCGTTTAATTGGTCTTGTGCGCACAAAGCTTCTAAAAACCTGTAATATTCTGTTATATTCTGTAATATTCTGTTATATTTTGACAGACTTCATTCTTTCATTCTTCGTTTACATTCGTTTTTAGTGAAATAACGTTAAGAGTGACAAGGATTACTAACAAATCACATTAAGTTTAAAGCAAACAAACATATGACCAAGAACTTGGAGACATACAAGCTGAAAGTTATAGCTCTCCAGTGCCTTAGACGGAAGGGCACAGGATCAATCAAAATAAGCAATGGGCATACCCTCTGTGGAGACTGTGGCGAACATCATGGAGTAGGTACTGGCTTTTATGTACATGACTCAGTAATAAAAACCAGTGAAAGAGTTTGAATCCGTTAAGAAAATTATCATCTACACTACAATCGCTTTCCGGTATAGAGATGCACACTGTGAGGATAAGAAGAAATTGATAAAGGAACTCGACTGTGAGTACAACTCGCTGCCAAACCATAATATTAAAGTAGTATTGGGTGATTTTAACGGAAAAATCGGCAATATCAGACTGCATGGTTAGAACAGCGACGGTGGCACCCATTTGCTCAGTTTCGCTACTGAAAATATCTACAACATGAGTACACGGTTTGAACATACAAAAATACATAAAGTGACATGGATGGCCCCAGACCTGCAAAAAATAAATCAGACAGAACATCTATGTATCCAGAAGTGTTATTTGAATAACATCAAAGATACAGGAACGTACGGAGGAGCAGACTCTGACATTGATCACATCCTAGTGATAAGTAAGATTAAAATTAAATTTAAGTTGTGTAGAACAGCAAATCAGACAACGTTCAACATGTATCTCTTGTGGATTGTAATGAGATTTACCTTACTCGACTCCATAGTAAACTCGGTCTTACGAAATAGGTTGTTGAAGCATTGTATTATAGAATAAAACGGGGTTTCCAGTGCCTAAGATGCAAGTTTAAAAAGGTGGAAACTGACGCAAAATTGAAATCAGGTGTCTTCGTTGGAACAGAAAGACGAAAGCTGATCCGAGACCCATATTTCAGACGAAACGAGAACTAGCAGCTCGGGACGCATTTGTGCCCGTCGTGGGACCACAGAGCAGACAGCTATCCAGAAGTTATCGACAACTTGCTAGTAACCTTCCAGCATCTCACTGAGTGCCATTAAAGATGCATTTCTCGCATTCGCATCTCAGCTTCTTTGTGTCAAATGTGGGAGCAGTGAGTGACGACCACGGTCAAAGATTCCACCAGGAGATGTCCACCAAGGAAGCAAAATACAAAGACCTTATCAGTTCGAATGTGATGGAGGATTACGTTTGGTTTTTGCAGAGAGCAACAGAAGGTATTCGCAGGCGGAAAGGAAGAAGCTCTACACTTTTAAATCAAGCCATTGTTAACCTTAGGGTAACTAAGAGTCCCTAACTCATTTCAGATTTACATAAACATTTATAATTGACTTCTTAATTATAATATTCAGTGTTTTCATACCAAAGCACGCACATTAATTTCCTTAAAATTTTTCACAATCGCAAGTCGATGTAATTAACAGCATTACCCTTGATAACCTTTGCATGCACGTAACTTTTTTTCATGACGTGCCAGAGCAAATCTGACTGTAACTATGTATTTAGTGCATACATGGAAAGTATTTTCAACCCAGTAGCAGGGAAAAAAATTTATTTCGTTGCATAGTGTTATGATAAGACAGTTCAAAGGAGAGAGAGAGATTAAAAGAAAATACAGCTGTAGCAGAAAACGTAAGTAAATGAGAGCAAAAGATTGGAGACTGTGATACCAAGAACGATTGATCTCAATTTAAAGAAACAGTACACAGGATATAATCAGAAATTCTAGGCAAAAAGAAGACGTCACATAAGCTGTGGTTCAGTCAAGTGTGCAGCAAAAAACTGGGAAGAGGTGGTTAAGAAATGTGAGGTTCACGAGCAAAAAATGTAATTGTCGTGTGTCTAGGGCCTCCCGTAGGGTAGACCGTTCGCCTGGTGCAAGTCTTTCGGGTTGACGCCATTTCGGCGACTTGCGTGTCTATTGGGGATGAAATGATGATGATAAGGGCAACACAAAACCCAGTCCCTGAGCAAAGAAAATCTTCGACTCCAGGAATCGAACCCGGGCCCTGAGGCATTACATTCCGTCGCGCTGACCACTCAGCTACCAGGGGCGGACAGGGGCACACCCGTATATCACAGTAAGGAAGGTAACGACAGTTACACTAAGGCAGGAGAAACAGAAATTTTACAGGAAACTAATAGAAGTAGCCGAACAGGACTGGAGGAATGTAGAGAATGCGCATGATCTCCCACGCCAAAACGACAATTAAGAAGAACAAGAAGAAGACATTATGTCATTCACAACTGATGTACAATTCTTTTAATATTTTACCTGTAACGGTAGTGTGCACTAATGATTTATCTAAACGATTTAAAAGCCCTCATTTGTTCTTTAAAACATTTTGCATTCTGCTTCATTTTTGTCCTACGTGGGAGTTAGACATGTATGTTCACAAGACAGCTTATTACACTCTTGGTGTTTCAGTCTGTGTGTAAGTATTCCAGTTTTTGTAGAAATGCAGCGTGTTCGTAAGTTTCCGTGAATATCATGGCTGCTTTCGGGAATATTCAGTCAGGCACGGAGGGGCTGACATATCTAATGGGTATTTCAGTTGGTTGCGCATGGCGCATGATCACGAAGTACCAAAAGGAAATTCATTTTTATTCACATTTGTACGGTCGTCACGCTTCCTATTTGACAGAGTTTGATTTAACCACCGCCAATAAATCAGTGGAATCAGTGACAACCGTGTAATACCGTATGTAATAGGAAGATAGATGCTAAACTGTGGTCGGAGTTCGAATAACAATTCTCCAAAACGGATCGCTGACAATACTCCATCGAGAATTACTCATCAAGATGTGGGTGGAGTAGCTGTTATTGAAATTGCTTGGCAACAACGCAGGAGTCGGTTACCAATTGTATTAGTCACGCTGTCGGTGGTAAACGTACCATCGTAAATAAAGTACACACAACTTTGAAAGCGACAACTTAGGTGAATATTCGAATGAATTAATATTCATCACTATCACTAACACAGAAGTGACTTCTCATGACGGTAGGGCGCAAAAATGCGAAGAAGTCGAGTGTGAAGCCCAAGAAAGGATCCCACGGTAGGAACCAACATGACCAGGAAAACCACTGATAAATTGCATCATTTGAACTTCAAGATCTCCCCTATTACGGATTTATGGACAGCCCTGCAGGATTCGTGATGTAAATTCCCTCCAGCACTACTGCAGACATTAGTCAAGTCCATGCCACGTCGTGTTGCGACATTTCTGCGTGCTCGCGCTGGCCCTTTACGATATTAGGCAGGAGTACCAGTTTCTTTGGCTCTTCAGTGTATTTAGACTTCAGAATTAGTCCGAACTGAAGAAAACTGGCAGCGATAAACAATGACTTTGGTTCAATTGGCTCTGAGCACTACGGGACTTAACATCTGAGGTCATCAGTCCCCTAGAACTTAGAACTACTTAAACCTAGCTGACCTAAGGACATCACACACATCCATGCCCGAGGCAGGATTCGAACCTGCGACCGTAGCAGTCGCGCGGCTCCGGACTGTGCGCCTAGAACCGCGAGACCACCGCGGCCGGCATGACTATGGTAACGCCTCTTGTGTAGGATATCTAAACTATATGGAATTCTTTGGGATATTGTTTCGTAAAAAATGCAATAACTGTGACTTACAGTTAGATGTTACTAAGTGGTGTGTGGCATATGGTCAGTTATTTTGGTAGTACGTAGTGATTTCTGACGTTGTGATTAGGCTGGGTCCTAAGAAGGTAGTTTAAATTGCTGAGAGAGAAACGAACAATAACGCCGTATGTAATCACGACTGTTACACTCTTTGGTGGTTCTTTCGCAATACGGTTCCATTTCAGAGATGGTATTGTTAGGACGTAATAGCACAGGAAAAATTTGACTACAGGTTTCAATCCATATCATGTCCTACATAATTATATTTATTTAAGCCGCCGCAATCACACTGCTTACGTATTGATGGATTTTGTTGACCACCATTCTCTGATTGGTTTCGACAACTCATGTACCGGTAACGCTTCAATGTCATACTTTGCCAACAGGTATCTCGTATTTTGCACAGTTTTTAAAAACTTTTTTAGCCTATGGCGTTGCAAATTGATGATTTCAGGTAACACATACACTTTTGTTGCACAGTTTCCTTTCATAGATGCGTATATACGTATATATGTCCACATGCTTTCAAATTCCGCCCAAAGTTTTCTTAGCATTTACAGCGACATCGCAGAAACAACGTGCAGCTAGACCACGTCCTGTTCAACATGAGGGATAATACGCAGTGGTAGCCGTTTTTTGTGAACGTTATGACATATATCAAAACTAGACATTACTGTCTTAATGGGATTTTCACGATCGTTCATTAATTAAAAATATGACATTTCAGTCTTTGATCGCTATTTTTATTTTCAATGACCGGTTTCGGGCTAGCTGCCCATCTTCAGATCTGTTAGACAAAGTTAAAAAATATAATTGACAAGAGAGATACAGTTAGTGATAGAAATAGTTTAAAAAAAGAAATTTTGGAACGTATTAAATGCCAACATACCATATATTGCAGTTACAGAGTATATTGTCAGTGCAGAACAATCGGTTCGCTGTCATAACTAACCTTTTTAACTTTGTCTAAGACATGGGCAGCTAGCCCGAAACCGGTCATTGAAAATAAAAACAGCGATAAAAGACTGAAATGTCATATTTTTATTTTAGTTATGACGTATGCCGTTACGTTCTCATTGCAGAATGAGCCATATGGTCACAAGACTGTTAGTTCATTCGATCGGTCCCCCGACTGACACAAATGTTGACAAGGTCACGTAACCTGGCTGAAATTCCGTCTTAATTGAACTGCAAACGGCAAACTCTGCTAATATCCTAGCCTATTGAACAAGTACTTAATATTTTGATGGATCAGTCTCATTGGCGCAAATTTTCTCGTCTTTACCAGGTTTAATCTAGCCTTCTTTAGAGGCATAAAGTTACTATAACATGCCAGAGTAAGGCACAGTCAACATTAAAATTAAAACCTATAGTACGGTGGTACCATGTCGAATTGAAATTACTTAAATGAAGTCCAGCCCCGGCATCCCTTCACCACGCATTCGGTTGGCAGCGGCAACTACGTTGCACAAGAGCCAATACTGACACAGCGGGGCGTCCTACATATGTACGGATGCTACTTTTAATTGGTAGCGTACAGAAATTAGAACGTTACGAGCCCCCAATAGACTAGCTACAGAAAGGGCGCGACAAGCTGGCTGCCAACCCCTCCCCCAAGTGCTGATCGTTAAAAGTCGGCACCAGTGGGAACACTCCGTGCCCCCAGTGACCTCAAAGTGGTGACCCTGATTGGTTGACAACGTGATGTTGTGTTGTCTGCGTGAGTGTATGATTAACTGAACAGTAATTTCACTTCTTAAATTCTTCACGCAATATGAGACACGATCAGCAATGTTTTATTAATATTTTGCAAGTGATTTTTCTTCTGCTGACTGCGGTGTGTTACAAACAACCTAAATTTAATTTCATATTCCATATTGCAAATATGTACAGAAAATGAAGATAGCCGTCCCTGTAATCATTCAGGAATGTATAATACCTACGTTTGGAACGTATGCCATAGCAGTTGATCGGCACGAATGACACACGCGTCGAGTAGTCAGCACTGCCAGACAAACAGCAAAACATTTCCCCTGTCACATCCGCCGGCCGCGGTGGTCTCGCGGTTCTAGGCGCGCAGTCCGGAACCGTGCGACTGCTACGGTCGCAGGTTCGAATCCTGCCTCGGGCATGGATGTATGTGATGTCCTTAGGTTAGTTAGGTTTAAGTAGTTCTAAGTTCTAGGGGACTAATGACCACAGCAGTTGAGTCCCATAGTGCTCAGAGCCATTTGAACCCCTGTCACATCCTCTATCCCTGCCGCGCTACTTACCTCTTTGCCCCTGAGGCATTGGCCAACTGTGCGTAGTTGACGACCAAAAACACCGTCAATTAAATCCAAGCACATCTTAAAATGTTACTGTCTTTGTATTTTTGTTTGTTACCGAGCGAGGTGGCGCAGTGGTTAGCACACTGGACTCGCATTCGGGAGGACGACGGTTCAATCCCGCGCCCATCCCATCCTGATTTAGGTTTTCCGTGATTTCCTTAAATCGCTTCAGGCAAATGTCGGGATGGTTCCTTCGAAAGGGCACGGCCGACTTCCTTCCCCATCCTTCCCTAATCCGATGAGGCTGGTGACCTCGCTGTCTGGTCTTGTCCCCCAAACAACCCAACCCCCCATTTTTCTTTGTTTGTGAGCACGTAAACTACACTCCTGAGAAGCTCTTAACGTCATTTGACGTTTATGGGTGAGGCTGTTAGATGCGAGAAGCATATTACACTGCGCAACAGCATTAAAGGATCACTTTTTCAAAAACACCGCAGTTCCCATCCATTACGACACTTAAATTTGGCTCTAAGGCGCCTGCAACCTTCCTCTGTAAGGGCACAAAAGCGTGGCGCCGTGTCATGTCAACTTTGGACTCGACGGCGCTTCAAACAACAAGCTGTCGACAGATGCCAAGGAAAAAAAAATCCACAGCTCAGAAGTTGATGTGTAAAGTGGGTCAGTGACGTCACATCGGCACCAAACTTCACCACAGTTGTGCCCAACGCCACTGTGGACTGACACACGATCGAAAGGTTGCCACAGCCCCTCTTACGCAAGTTTCACACTTACTTTTGAGGCCTCTGCAATGGAGGTCACAATCACGATGCACTTCTTTGAAATCACGAGCTTTTCTTATGGGTGGCCGAGAATATTCGCACTGCCAACAGTCGTTTTCTGGAAATCAACGGCTTAGGCAAAGCGGTGGTTTCACTGACGTCCTTTACGCGACCCCCTGGCGGTCTTTTTGTGCAGATTCTGAGCGGCGGCGTCTCTCGAAAGTTTTCCTCATAAGAAAATCGCGTCATTTCAACCCTGGGCGTTGTGGTTGTAACCACCATCAGAGAGGCGTCGAAAGAAGGTGTGAAATTTGGGTAAGAGGATCTGTTACGACATTAGCACAGTCTGACACATCCACAGTGGCGTTGGCAAGAAATGTGATGAAGCCTGTTGTCAATGTGACCTCGTATTAACCCACTTTACACGTCACGTGAACTTCCGATCCGTGGTCTTTTTTTTCCGCATTTGTCGACACCTCACTGTTTGAAGCGTCCTCGAGCCCGGGAGCGACGTCACAGGGCGCCACGCATTTGCACCGTTACAGAGGATGTTTGTACGCGTGTTAGAGTCAAATTTCAAACTTAAGCGTCGCGATGGGTGAGAATTGCGGTGTTCCGCAAAAATGATCCTTTAAGTCTGTTACGCAGTGTATTACAAAATACGGCCGAGAACAATGCGCCGCAAGAGTGCTTCGTTTCTGGACTCCTGTAATCCATGATCCGCTGTTTTACGGCCACTGCCCTGGCCAGACTATGTGTCTTCAGCGACAACGACCATAATGCAGCGATTGCGTAACTGCAGGGCGCGCTATCTTAGAAGGCACTGTTGACACTAAATGGTGGGCACGAGATTATTAAAAATAAAAAAAAAATTATATATTAAAAACTGATTGATCTGCTAAAAAAGAAATCGAAGCAAAATACACTACCGTCTGCGAAAATTGCAACACCAAGAAGGAATCGCATGAATTGAGTTAATTTAATACCACAGGCTAGATACACGAGAAGTAACAAATGATTACCTTTTCAAATCTGCACGTGTCCTTTGAACCCTACTGTCCAGTATGTCGTGTGGTCACCATGTGCTGCAATTAGAGCTGCTGTACGCCATGGCATTAAATCAATAAGGTTCTGAATAAGTTCCTGAGGGATTTCCCTCCACGCAGTTTGTATCCGAGCCCACAAATCTGTGACACCAGCTACTGGAGAACCGTGACTCACCAGGTGCCGACCAACTATTTCTCAGACATTCTCGATGGGCGACATACGTTCAGCCCAGGGAAGGAATGGTACCCGTTGCTCTTCGAAGAAGGCCTGTACATCCCTCGCAATATGCGGTCGGGCACTGTCCTGTTAATATGTGGCCTGTGGAGGTGCCTGAAGCAGAGGGAGTACCTCAGGCTCCACAACCTCTGTTAGGTACCGGTAGCTGTTCAAAGTGCCCGCAATAAGTACGAGGTGAGATCGGTTGCTGTAACCAATGCCGCCCCAAACCATCACACCTGGTATTTGTTTTTTTTTAATTTTTTTTAATCATTTTCACTCCTGTTCCTGAGGGGAACAGGCGGGCCTTCTGAGAGCGACTGCTCTATGGGGCCTTAGTTACACAGTTTTTATATTTTTCCTTTGAACCTTTATTAGACCATCTTACACCTAATCTTACAGCTAAACTTAAGTCTATGATACTTTTTTTGTGTTTTAGTAAGGGAGCAAAATGCCGAAAAGATTCGTGAAATTACATCAAATATAACACCATAGGATTATTTGGTGCTGGTTCACATAAAACATAAATAAATTAATAGATGAAAATAAAATTGTGAGTTTGGAATTGTTTAACATAAATGATACATAAGGGGATAGAAAACTAAATAGAAATTAGCTAAATATATGGTGAAATGAAAACAAACCTCTATATGGATAGTTTTGTGTTGTTTTAGCTTGTTGTGTCAAGCAGGGAAGGGTCTAAGCATTAAGTAAATTAAATTTGTAAATTTATAAATGATGTGAGAAGACGAAAGAGTGGCTTTAATCAGAGTAGGGGTGGGAGTATCCTGTGTCTGCTACGGTACTTATATTTATATTGGGTTAGGGTCCAATGCCAGTAAGTGGGGAGGGGTTGGTTCATCGTTCGCTAGTATGCTAATTTGGCCTGCTGGTTCATGGTTCTCAATGGTTTGTGGGTGTATTGGTAATGTGTTGTATGTGATGGTGCGTGGTGGGTAGGTGTATTTGTATTTAAGCTTATTCCTGTGGCGTGGTATGGCTGTGAATGTGTCTGTCATGTCGTGCCGTCTGGTTAGAGTGCGTCTCCCATACCGCGCTCTAAAGTTGTGCGAGCCTGGTTTGCAGTGGTGTGACCCTAGCTTCCTCGTAGACCTGAGTTCGGGGGGTGGTGGGCGGGACTCTTAGTATGCTACGTAGTATACGTCTTTCAGTCTGGTATAGTCGTTCTGTCTGTGTCCGATTCATTCGTGCTAGCGGCGCGGCTGCGTATTCGACGAGGGGTCTAACGAACGTTTTGTACGTGTTAATTGCTGTTCTGTCACAGCAGTCGTTGAATTTGCCTTGTACCAGTCTAATGAGGTTTTGTCTTTTTCGGGCTTTGTTGAGGGTTTGCTTAACGTGTTCTTTTAGGTTCAGATATTTATCTAGGGTCACCCGCAGATATTTGGCTTTGTCGGATATGTTCAGTCTGGTTCCCCACAGCGTGAGTGTGATGTCGTCAGGGTTTTGGTTCATCTTACTGTGTATATGTCTGTGTTTAAAAAGTATGAGTTGCGTCTTGTCAGGGTTTGGTTTGATACGCCATTTGCACATCCAGTCTTGCAGTCGTGTTAGGTAGGTCAAAGTTCGTTGGTTTATGGTAGTCATGTTCGGGCCGGAAGTCCAGTATGCCGTGTCGTCAGCATAAAGTTGTACTTGTTCGTTGGTCCTTGCGGTAGTCGGTATGTCTGTGGTGTAGAAGGCGTATAGTAATGGAGAGATGATTCCGCCTTGGGCCACCCCCGCTTGGGGGCTGAATGGTTCGGAGGTTTCGTCATTGACGTGTACTTGGCATAGTCTGTCTTTCAGTAGGGCGTCTATCATGTTTACCGTCTTTGGGGGGAATCCTGTCTTTAGTAGTTTGTATATTAGTCCGTCGTGCCACATTTTGTCGAAAGCCTGCTCGATGTCTAAGAAGACAGCGAGCGTGCACTGTCGTGCGTTAATGTTCTTCGTAATGTCGGTCGTTAGTTTAAGTAGTGGGTCGTTGGTCGAATGGTTTTTGCGGAAGCCGGACTGTATGTGGGGGATTAGTTGTAATTCGTCTACGTGTTTGGTTAGTCTGTCTGTCAGTATTCTTTCGAAAGTCTTTCTTAGCACGTCTATGAGAGTTATTATGC
Organism: Schistocerca gregaria; assembly: GCF_023897955.1. NCBI lineage: Eukaryota > Metazoa > Arthropoda > Insecta > Orthoptera > Acrididae > Schistocerca > Schistocerca gregaria. The sequence continues at coordinate 104,558,531 of NC_064920.1, forward strand.
GGTATGATTTTGGGTCGGCTTTAGGTTTACCGGGTTTCGGTATCATAATCGTCTTTTTGCACGCTGTGGGGATGGTGGTGTTCGTCAGGCAGTAGTTAAAGAGTAGTGTAAGAAGGGGGGTGATGGTCTGAAGAGGGCATTTTCGAAGCTGTATACGTCTTATTCCGTTTTCCCCGGGTGCCGTGTTTTTACCTGACATGATGGCATGTTCAACTTAGATTTCAGTGATTTCTTTCATTAGCTGGTGGTCGAGTTCTGTAGGTGCGGTGGGCATGTTGAGTAGAGTGGGGAGTTCGTCGTTAACTGTCTGTCCGAAGTCTTCGTCGAAGAGTTGGTCGTGGGGAAAGCTGTGTGCTTCAGTTAGTACCTCTGCGAAAGCCTCTGCAATTTCCTTGGGGTTGGTGGTGGTCGCGTTGTTTATTGTCAGTCTGTGGTTTCTGTCTGTGGATTGTCCGGTGAGTGTCTGGAATTTAGACTAGAATTTTCGTCCTTGTCGGTAGTCGAGTTTGCTGCAGGTTTCATCCCACTGTTTCTGTCTATGTTCAGAGATCAGTCGTTTTATTCGTAGGTTTAGTCTATTCCAAATTGGGTTAAAGTCACGGTTCTTTGTCCTAACGATTTCTGTGTGAAGTCGTCTTTTTTCCCTGATTAGAAGGAGTATGTCCGGTGGTAGTTGAGGTTTCCAGTTCTGCACTGTTTTGGTCGGTATGGTTGAGTCGATGGCAGTTTTCAGCGTGATTATTATTTTGTCGTTGATAGAGTTCATGTCTCTGTCGTCCGTTATTGTCAGGGGTGCTCGTAGTTCCTTGTCTATAGTCTTCTGATATTTTTCCCAGTCTGCTTTGTTGTAGAGTCGGATGGGGCGTGAGATTTGAGGTGCTGTTGGGGGATTTATGGCCGAGGTGCCGATGACGATAGGTAGGTGTTGGCTCGTTATGCTGTCGCCTATTGTGGCTTCTGTCATTGTGTCGTATAGGGTGGGACTGAGTAATATGCGGTTGGGTAGGGAGTCGCCTGCGCGCCCCACGAATGTGTAGGTATTCATGGGTAGTCTAGACATGTTCTCTGTGGTGAGGAAGTCTAATAGGTCCTCGCCATTTCTGTTGATGGCAGTGTCTCTCAGTAGATCGTGCCTGGCATTTAGGTCTCCCATTAGTATATACTCCGGAAACGTGGTCAAGTATCTTAGGAACGCCCTGCGAATTTCGGTTTCAGGTGTGACGTATAGGCAAGCTATTAGCAGTCGTCGTCGTCTGGGTCTTGGTACTGTAACCATTACGGCTTCTATGTCTTGAAACTGGAGTGGTAGGGGAGTTTCTTCTGCTGGGATCGACTTCTTGAAATATATCGCTACCCCTCCTCGTCCGTCTGGTCTGTGTTTGGCAAAGTGGTCGTAGTCTTTGTAAACTTTCATGTTGTGTGTTGGTCTTGTCCACGTCTCTGCGATTCCAAAAATGTCTATGTCTTCCTTCGTTATTAAGTCGTTTAGTAACGGTTTTTTCGGTCTCATGCCTCCTGCATTGACAAACAGGAGGTTGGTAAGTACTCGTCTGGTGTGTCCTGCCATAGTCAGTTGGGGGGAGTGGGGGGGGGGGGGGGGGAGGTTGAGTGTTTAACTTCTGACTATCTGAGAGAAGGAGCGTTTTGTCACGGTCGTGGTCACTTGCTGTCAGTTCTGATTGTAAATTAGGTCTCTGTCGAAGTAGCGTCGGGCCACTTGTTTCATCGCGTTAACTACCTCGTTTTTGCGACTTTGCATCAGTGTTGTCAATGCGAACGTGATCGTCTTTAGAAAATCATTGATGTTCGGGTGTTCTGTCTGTTGGTTTGCCTGTTGTGTTGGGGTGTCACCTAGCTGTAATGGGGCCTGTAGGTGTTCGTTTTCTGCTACAGGCGGACGTGAGTGACACTTGAACGATCTCGCCGAGTGTGTCCCTCCACAATTAGCACAGGTGGGTGATCTCTCTGGTGTCAGTTCGCATTGCGAGATGTGGTGGTTCTGTCCGCATCTGCTATATTTCGGTGTGTTTGTGCACTTGTCTGTGTGGTGGGTGAATTCTTGACACCTCTGGCATTGGACCGGTTGAGGCCGGGAGGGGGGTGGGGGGGGGGGGGTGGGGGGAGGTTCCACTCTATAATGTGCAAGGAAGATGTCTACTCCGTTTTCTAGCATGAAATCTGCGTGTTCCCGGTTGTGCGATAGGACTGTACATTGGTCCTTCGCGGCCGGTTCTGCGTGATTTTATGCGCCAGGCGTTCAGTACCTCGATGCCTTGCGCCTTAAGCTCAGTGATAACGTCGTCTTTCTCTACATCGAAGTAGATGTCCTTGATCACTGCACTGAATAATGGCGGTTTCGGCTTGCGCGGTGTGTTGGGGTCTTGCCTAACCGTTTTACGTTCTACCGTCACTTTTGGATCAACAAACTGGCGGAGTTTAGCTTGTAATTGGCTTGGGTCATAGTCTTTATCTGCCGTGAATTTAGCGGTTTTACCGTCTCTAAAAACGTCAAGAGTACCGTTGAGGTCTCTGATGAATTCCCTTATCCTGAGCGCGAGACTTTTATTTGTCGTTCTGTCAGGGAGGTTTCGAAAGAAGAAGGTTGTGCGTGTTGTGGATCTTCTCTCCTCACGGTGGGTGTCTGCCGCGGTTGCATCTCGCCGCGTGGAGGTAGTCGTCTCGGAGTAGAAGATCGGCGCCTGTGGTTGGCGGGTCAGCGGTCTGGGGTCCCTGATGTTGGTCGGGTGGGCTGTGCTCCCGGTCGAGCTGCGCCTTTTTATGTTGCGGCGCACCTCCTGCCATTCACCATGGCCGTGCGAGTCAGGGTCATCAGGTGTCTCGTGAGTTGTGTCTGTGAGAGTAGATTCCGAGGGGGAGGTCGGGCTGTCGTCCAAGGAGCTGGCAGGTCCGTACTTCGCCATCCTGTCTGGTGGTACCGTTGTAGAGTTTGTGTGTGTGGCCGCACACGTGGGTTCGAAACGTGCCCGCTTAGTTGGCACCTCTTCGTGACCTGAGAAGGTCGAGGTTTCCACGGGTAGTCTCGCCTACACTCTACGCGTGCGCGGGTTACGGAGGCAGCGCCTTCGGCCCTGGCACGGATTATTCCCTACAGAGGGGGTGGCAGATCTGACTGCCATGCGGCACTGTTGTGGTGGGGGACACGACAGTTTTGCCGTCACTCTCGCTGTGTTAAAAGCCGGAGTGAAACAACAACAATTTGCTTTCACCCCTGCTGTGTTAGCAACAGAAGTGCAACAACGACAAATATGCTATTTTTTATGTCCCGGAATCCAGGACAGATTGGGGATCGGGGTGATGTCGCTGCTCTTCTGGTGAGACGTGGCCGTCCTCTCGCGACGGTCGCCGGTTGGCGACTGCTGCCAAAGAGGTGCTGCGCCGCTGGACGTGGGTGGGGAGAAGCTGGACGCCCCTCTCCGCTACTGCGCTGCCGCTCGGCCCGTCCGCTGCTGCTGCCCGCCCGTCTCCGCTGCTGCGCTGCCACTTGACCCTTCCGCTACGGCGTCCCAGTCTCTGGTGTTTGTCCGCTATGCCTCTCCACAGGTTGCCTCCAGGTTGCGCTCACCACGGTACCGCCGGACACGTATGCGGCCATCACTGTAGCACACGTTGAAGCGGGACTCACCCGGAAAGATGTCATGTTCCCACTCGGCACTCCGGTGACGGTGTTCATGTGCCTATCGCAGACGGATGAGCTTGTAGTTCCCGGACAATGGAAGCCGACGTAATGGTACGTGTGCAAGCAGTACAGCCTGCAGCAGAGGGCGACGAACCGTCGATGCAGTCAAGTTCACACCTGTTGCAGTGCTCCAGCGACGAGCTAACTGTGCATGACGCTGTACGGTCCGTAATGGCCATACGGACAAAATGACGGTCATCCCATGCTGTGGTCATGTTCCATGGTCCAGTTACCGCTCGTCACTGCCCACGACCTTCCTCTATCCACTGCTTCCACGCACGCATCACTGTCATAGCGGCATGCCCTGTGCGAGCCGAAATGTCACGGTATGACAATCCCGTTTCCCGGAGGCCGATCATTTTGCCCCATTCCAACTCGCTCACATGACGTCATGGCTCCCTTTGACGTCACTGATAGTAGGCCTATATCAACTCGCGAAAAGAATGAAACCTCGTAAAACACGAAACACATATAATGCACTGTGTTAATTACTTGAAACAAGACAACGCAACGCCCAATTGATAAATACTAAACCTGAAATCTCTAATAACAGCAAACTGCATGTGCTTGCAGACAGATATGACCGTGGGCCTTCAAATAAATTAAAAGTGAAAACTAATATACTTTCGTTTTGTGTAATGAAACTGGGGTGTCCCTTGCAGAAATTAGGAAGATGATTGCATCTACAGAAGTTAAGAGTATACACGATGAAGACTTTTTCATACTTCTAGGAGTCTGAAAAGACGTCTACAAAAATGAAACAGCCAGTGTTTCGCGCGACCGTAAACAGTGACCGAAAAACAGATATCGTACCCGGTAATTGTGAATATTCCACATCGCCACCAGCTGGTGAGACAGTTGTGTGTTAATGCAGAAGCACAATGTACCAATCAACTTGCAAGAATCTGCAGACATTTAAAAAATATGAAATACATTCATGTAAAAAGACTAACAGAGGACGTAGATTCCACCCCCAACATAGACTGCACCTGAACGGGGTGGGGAAAGATTATCTAACGTACAAGGTAATAAAGATATCAGTAATGAAAAATAACAAAATAGTATCAAAATAAAAACAATGGTAGCAACTCCAAGAGGAACAAAAATACCACTGCTAAGAGACAGAAGCAGTGGCCCCAGCGTCAGTGCCAACAAAAAGTGCAGCAGTAGCAGAATCCGCAAGAAAGGTGAGGAGGAAAAAGAAGAAACAGCGGTCAGCGAAGTGAACAGAAGACTGTGCCTCTTATCATCCAAATAATTTTTTTAGCCGAAGTCAAGAGAAACAAGAAGTATCCAAGGTAAACAACGCTCATTCTTTCTGTGCTGTCCATAAAAATAGGAGTATCCAGTCCATAAGAAATGAAGTGCAACAGCCAGCAGTAGAACTGGAGACTATTTATACTGTAGCTCTCTCATTTGCGTTATAGTACAGGACATTGGTGTAGAGGATCTGCAATAACAAACTTACAGTAAATCTAACTCAAATGGTCTGGCATGCCTTACAGTAGAACCACTATTACAGGTGAAATGACGTTTCATGCAAGTGAAGAAAGACTTGTATGATAGAGATATCAGCTATAGACAAATGAAAACAAGATATTTTCCAATAATTAACTTTATTATTATTTACACGCCTAGTACCGTAGTACCAAATTGAGGAGGTACTGTCCAATGTCGTGGTAGGTGCCAGTACATGAATTTGCAACCTAAAAGTAATAACAGATCAAATAAAATGTTTATAAACACAAAATGACGAGCCATAACTTTATGTAAACACAATTAATAATATAACACAAGAATCATCTTAAATTTTCAAGGAACTCCTCGACAGAATAGGAGGAGTGACCCATGAGGAAACTCAGTTTGCATTTGAAAGCGCGTTGCTTACTGCTAAGATTTTTTAACTCTTGTGGTAGTTTATTGAAAATGGGTGGAGCAGTACACAGCACACGTTTGTCCACAAGAGTTGAGAGAGTGCGATCCAAATGCAGATTGGATTTCTGCCTAGTATTAACTGAGTGAAAGTTCCTAATTCTTGGGAATATGTTAATCATTTTAACATGAACTGACACAAAAGAAAATATGTATTGAGAGACCAATGTTAGAAAACCCAGGCTGGTGAACAGGGCCCAACAAGTGGTTTGCGAACTCACACCACTTATTGCGTGGACCACCCGTTTCTGAGCCAAAAAGATCCTTTGACAACGCGAAGAGTTACCCCAAAACATAACATCAAACGTCATAAGGAATGAAAATAAGCAAAGTAGACCACTTTTCGAGTCGAACTGTCACTTACTTCAGATACAAGAATTAAGTCATTGAACAAGACCCTGAACATGGATTTCCAGGACAACGTGACATCGGTGTGTTCATTGCAAAATTGGACCAAATTCTGGAGGTTGTTTCTAATCCTAAGATCCAAATTATCATCTGTGGAGATTTTAATATGAACACAGTAAACCCAGATGGATTCTGTAGTTCGTTCTCGACCATTATATACAGCTATAGAATATCACCAATATTGATTAACACTTCCACAGGAATAAGCAAGTGACAATCACTGACCATATGTTTACTGGTATAAAGAAAGAAATTTCTCGTATTGTTGTTGATAATATTGTCTTTTTCAGATTATTCCAGTAAAATCTTATAAACATATCTGCAGGAAATTAAACTAAAATATTCAAATGAAGGATATAATGTAAAAGTCGATTGTTTTTGTTCAAATGAGGGATATGCTTCTCTAAGCCAAAGAGAGTTGAGTTTGCCACACAGATGAAGAATAAAACGCGGAGAAAGTGTACTTAGAAACTAACATGGGTGATAAGTTTTGAAAGTTCTTATCAGCATTTAAAATTAAATTTGAAGAACTGTTTCCAAAAATACTAAGAACAATTAGCCGGCCGCGGTGGGCGAGTGGTTCTAGGCGCTTTACTCTGGAACCGCGCGACTGCCACGGTCGCAGGTTCGAATCCTGCCTCGGGCATGGATGTGTGTGATGTCTTTATGTTAGTTAGGTTTAAGTAGTTCTAAGTTCTAGGGGACTAATGATCTCTGATGTTAAGTCCCAAAGTGCTCAGAGCCATTTGATCCATTTTTAAGAATAATTAAAGCATAAAACAAAAAAAACTGGGTGATGAAAAGAATAAATCTGTATCACTCACTCACCACAGCAGCATAAAAATCAATCAAAAAGATCCAGTATGTCTAAACTGCTTCTACAAATACATAATGTCTCATAATGGTTATTTTGTAGAAATGACAGGAAACAAAATCAGTGCATCCTGGACTCTCTCTCTCTCTCTCTCTCTCTCTCTCTCTCTCTCTCACACACACACACACACACACACACACACACACACACACACAAAAGAAAAAGGTAAATGTACAGTTTCAGCACAATGGTGCTACAATACGTGTAGTTGTAAAACTACCATAGACTACCATAACTGGCATAGACGATGATAGTTTTCCTAGTAGCTTTGGTCAGTTAAGGTCGTACCTGCGTTACTTATACGTTGTCTGTGTTGCATGCTTTCGGGCGTAACCTCATACGGATCCCTTTCTTAAATATGCGAGCAGTGTCTTCTTAGATTCACCTAAAAACTGAGAGTGGTGAACCGTCTAAAAACCGAGGGGAGGTGTATGAAGGGCCAGGTAACTTACGGAATACTTTTGATACCGGTATACATAACTATCGTTTTGTCTGTTACTTAAGAGTAAACAGTATTTATAGCAGAACCGAAAATGTGAATGTTTCATTCATGCTTTACTCGAAAATGGACTATTTGTAACTGGAAAAGAGGGATATTGTGGTGAAAATAAAGAGAACACTACAGATTTGTCACCTAGCACTAGAAAACTCAATTTCATCAACATAAAGGTACCGGTAAAGTACAAAAACCGCAAAATAAAAATTCATCAAACATCGCTTCAATACTTCGCGGTGTTTTCTTTCTCCTTATATATATCCTTCGCGGTGTGGGTTCCTGTAGTCATGTCCTAGTTCATGAACCACGGGCAACGTATGAGTGGCCAAGGAAGTGGTCCTGACAGTCGGGATACCAGTTACTTTGGAAGAAGGCTGGGCATCTCGGACATATTCTGAGTCGTGGTCACCTTTGTGCTCCTACGGCAAATACTACCAAATCCACCGGTTAATCCCTCAACCGTTAGGGGTAAAACCCAATGGGACTCTGGGCAAGTGAGGCTAGCAACCTGCTTCCCTGGTACTTTAAACATGATGCTGGCAACAATCAGAGCAAAATGCCTTGGACCTTTCGAGGTGACAAAGAAGGGACTCCTAAGATACGACTCGGCAAACGAATGGTAACGAGATGGGGAGCTATTAATATCAATGGGGTCTACTATGGGAAGAAGGTAGAGCCGGCAGAGGCTGCAAGTAAGATGGGGTTGGACGTTTTAGCTGTTAGTGACATTCGGGTAAGAGGTGAGAAAGAAGAGGAAGTGGGAGAATACAAGGTCTACTTGTCATGAGTCAAAGCAGGAATAGCACAATGGGGTGTAGGGCTACACATAAGGAAAGAAATGGAACCCAGCGTAGTTGTAATAAGGTACGTAAATGAACGACTGATGTGGATAGATTTGACAGTGTCTAGCAAGAAAATTAGGATTGTGTCAGTATATTTGCATTGTGAAGGGACAGATCAAGATAAAATGGATAGTTTTTATGACGCACTCAGTGATGTAGTTGTTAAAGGACAAGGACAGTGTTCTGCTCATAGGTGATTTTAATGCCAGGATTGGAAATCGAACAGATGGGTATGAAAAGGTTATGGGTAAATTTAGAGAGGATATGGAGGCCAACAGGAACTGGAAACAGCTCTTGGATTTCTGTGCCAGTGTGGGCTTAGTAATCACAAACGCTTTTCTTAAACATAAGAACATTCACCGGTATACTTGTGAAGCCAGGGGAACCAGATCTGTCATTGACTATATAATAACAGATCAGGAATTTAGGAAGGCTGTGAGGGACACATGCGTATTCAAGGGATTCTTTGATGGCACTGATCACTATTTAATATGCAGTGAAATACACTCCTGGAATTAAAAAAAAGAGCACATTGACACCGGTGTGTCAGACCCACCATACTTGCTCTGGACACTGCGAGAGGGCTGTACAAGCAGTGATCACACGCACGGCACAGCGGACACACCAAGAACCGCGGTGTTGGCCGTCGGATGGCGCTAGCTGCGCAGCATTTGTGCACCGCCGCCGTCAGTGTCAGCCAGTTTGCCGTGACATACGTAGCTCCATCGCGGTCTTTAACACTGGTAGCATGCCGCGACAGCGTGGACGTGAACCGTATGTGCAGTTGACGGACTTTGAGCGAGGGCGTATAGTGGGCATGCGGGAGGCCGGGTGGACGTACCGCCGAATTGCTCAACACGTGGGGCGTCAGGTCTCCACAGCACATCGATGTTGTCGCCAGTGGTCGGCGGAAGGTGCACGTGCCCGTCGACCTGGGACCGGACCGCAGCGACGCACGGATGCACGCCAAGATCGTAGAATCCTACGCAGTGCCGTAGGGGACCGCACCGCCACTTCCCAGCAAATCAGGGATACTGTTGCTCCTAGGATATCGGCGAGGACCATTCGCAACCGTCTCCATGAAGCTGGGCTACGGTCCCGCACACCGTTAGGCCGTCTTCCGCTCACGCCCCAACGTCGTGCAGCACGCCTCCAGTGGCGTCGCGACAGGCGTGAATGGAGGTACGAATGGAGACGTGTCGTCTTCAGCGATGAGAGTCGCTTCTGCGTGTTTGGCGCCGTGCAGGTGAGCGCCACAATCAGGACTGCATACGACCGAGGCACACAGGGTCAACACCCGGCATCATGGTGTGGGGAGCGATCTCCTACACTGGCCGTACACCTCTGGTGATCGTCGAGGGGACACTGAATATTGCACGGTACATCCAAACCGTCATCGAACCCATCGTTCTACCATTCCTAGACCGGCAAGGGAACTTGCTGTTCCAACAGGACAATGCACGTCCGCATGTATCCCGTGCCACCCAACGTGCTCTAGAAGGTGTAAGTCAACTACCCTGGCCAGCAAGATCTCCGGATCTGTCCCCCATTGAGCATGTTTGGGACTGGATGAAGCGTCGTCTCACGCGGTCTGCACGTCCAGCACGAACGCTGGTCCAACTGAGGCGCCAGGTGGAAATGGCATGGCAAGCCGTTCCACAGGACTACATCCAGCATCTCTACGATCGTCTCCATGGGAGAATAGCAGCCTGCATTGCTGCGAAAGGTGGATATACACTGTACTAGTGCTGACATTGTGCATGATCTGTTGCCTGTGTCTATGTGCCTGTGGTTCTGTCAGTGTGATCATGTGATGTATCTGACCCCAGGAATGTGTCAATAAAGTTTCACCTTCCTGGGACAATGAATTCACGGTGTTCTTATTTCAATTTCCAGGAGTGTAGTTGTTGTGAGGCCGAAAGTGCAGGAGGTCAGGTCCATATGTCGGAGGATAAGAGTGGAGAAACTTCAGGATAAGAAAATCAGGCACAAGTACGTAACAGTGATCTCAGAAAGGTACCAGTTAGTTGAATGTAGTTAATTACAGTCATTGGAAAAAGAATGGACAAGGTACAGGGACACAGTACTGGAAGTGGCTAAAGAATGTCTTGGAACAGTAGTGTGTAAAGGTAATATGAAGCAAACAGCTAGGTGGAATGACACAGTCGAGGCAGCCTGTAGAAGGAAAAAGAAGGCATATCAAAAATGGCTACATACTAGAACTCAGGTAGACAGAGAAAGTTATGTTGAAGAAAGAAACAAAGCCAAACAGATAATTGCAGCATCCAAGAAGAAATCTTGGGAAGACTTTGGAACCAGGTAGGAGATTTTGGATCAAGCTGCTGGAAAACCATTCTGGTATGTAATTAGCAATCTTCGCAAGGGAGGTAAGACGAAAATGACAAGTATTTTGGACAGGTCAGGAAAGCTGCTGGTGAATCCTGTTGATGCCTTGGGCATATGGTGGGAATATTTTGAAGAGTTGCTCAATGTAGGTAAAAATACTATCTGTAATGTTTCAGATTTAGTTGTGCAATGGGATAGGAATTATGATGGAAATAGGATCACATTTGAGGAAGTGGAGAAAATGGTCAATAGATTGCAGTGCAATAAAGTGCCTGGGGTGGATGACATTAAGTCGGAACTCATCAAATGCAGTGGAATGTCAGGTCTCAAATGGCTATACAGGATAACTGAAATGGCGTGGGAGTCGGGACAGGTTCCATCAGACTGGACGAAAGCAGTAATCACACCTATCTTTAAACATGGGAACAGAAAAGATTGTAACAACTACAGAGGTATCTCTTTAATCAGCGTTGTGGGTAAAATCTTCTCAGGTATTGTTGAAAGGAAAGTGCGAGTATTAGTTGAGGGCAAATTGGATGAAAATCAGTGTGGTTTTAGGCCTCTTAGAGGTTGTCAGGAACAGATCTTTAGCTTACGGCAAATAATGTGTTATGAGTGGAACAGGGAATCTATGCTTTATAGATCTAGAAAAGGCATATGACCGGGTTCCTAGGAGGCAGTTATTGTCTGTTCTACGACATTATGGGATAGGAGGCAAACTTTTGCAAGCAGTTAAAGATCTTTCCATAGATAGTTAGGCAGCAGTTCGAGTTGATGGTAAATTGAGTTCATGGTTCAGAGTAGTTTCAGGGGTAAGAGAAGGCTGCAACTTTTCTCCACTGCTGTTCACATTATTTATGGATCATATGTTGAAAACAATAGACTGGCTAGGTGAGATTAAGATATGTGAACACAAAATAAGCAGTCTCGCATATGCGGATGACTTAGTTGTGATGGCAGATTCGATTGAAAGTTTGCAAAGTAATATTTCACAGCTAGATCAGAAATGTAAGGACTATGGTATGAATATTAGCATCTCCAAAACGAAAGTAATGTCAGTGGTAAAGAGATATAAACGGATTGAGTGGCAAATAGGAGGAACAAAGTTAGAACGGGTGGACGGTTTCAACTACTTAGGATGCATATTCTCACAGGATGGCAACATAGTGAAAGAATTGGAAGTGAGGTGTAGCAAAGCTAATACAGTGAGCACTCAGCTACGATCTACTCTCTTCTGCAAGAAGGAAGTCAGTACTAAGACTAAGTTATCTGTGCACCGTTCAATCTTTCGACCAACTTTGTTGTATGGGAGCAAAAACTGAGTGGATTCAGGTTACCTTATCGATAAGGTTGAGCTTACAGATATGAAAGTAGCTAGGATGACTGGAGGTACTAGTAGATGGGAACAATGGCAGGAGGGTGTCCACAATGAGGAAATCAAATAAAAACTGGGAATGAACTCTATAGATGTAGCGGTCACGGTGAAAAGGCTTAGGTGGTGGGGGCATGTTACACACATGGGAGAAGCAAGGTTACCCAAGAGACACATGGGTTCAGCAGTAGAGGGTAGGAGGAGTCGGGATAGACCAAGGAGAAAGTACCTGGATTCGGTTGAGAATCATTTTGAACTAATAGGCTTAACATCAGAAGAGGCACCAATATTAGCACTGTATAGGGGATCATGGAAGAATTTTATAAGGGGACTATGCTCCAGACTGAACGCTGAAGGGCATAATCATTATGATGATATATAAAACACGTTTCTGTTATTTATAAACATTTGAAACATTTGTCAGTAATAACAGGAATCTCTCGCCTTTGGACATGATGAAGTACATTCTATTGGGTACAAAATAAAAATACTGTAATTAATATTGGCTGTTTTTCATGTTTGTGCCTGTAAACTCTACTTACATATAATATAATTGGTTTTGGGTGCTTAAACGCGCGGAAGCTACGCAATGAACTAGTTTTTTTATTATCATACTTATAAAATGCAATTTATGTTCTGTGAGGATCGTTGTTGTTGTTGTGGTCTTCAGTCCTGAGATTGGTTTGATGCAGCTCTCCATGCTACTCTATCCTGTGCAAGCTTCATCATCTCCCAGTACCTACTACAGCCTACTTCCTTCTGAATCTGCTTAGTGTATTCATCTCTTGGTCTCCCTCTACGATTTTTACCCTCAACGCTGCCCTCCAGTACTAAATTGGTGATCCCTTGATGCCTCAGAACATGTCCTACCAATCGATCCCTTCTTCTGGTCAAGTTGTGCCACAAACTCCTCTTCTACCCAATTCTATTCAATACCTCCTCATTTGTTATGTGATCTACCCATCTAATCTTCAGCATTCTTCTGTAGCACCACATTTCGAAAGCTTCTATTCTCTTCTTGTCTAAACTATTTATCGTCCATGTTTTACTTCCACGCATGGCTACACTCCATACAAACACTTTCAGAAACGACTTCCTGACACTTAAATCTATACTTGATGTTAACAAATTTCTCTTCTTCAGAAACGCTTTCCTTCCCATTGCCAGTCTACATTTTATGTCCTCTCTACTTCGACCATCATCAGTTATTTTGCTCCCCAAATAGCATAAGTCTGTGAGGATATGAAATAGATAATAGATTCATACTGAGCGATGTGCATTTCTAATTTTGTGCAACATGAATAACCAAACAAAGAGAATTCATCGGTTCCCATTTTCTCTGACACAGACATTTATGTTTCTTTCTCTACCATTTTTGCGATTACTACAGCACATCATTTACGTAGTATAACAAAACAACAGAACCATAGTCTTGGTAGAGCGCAACTCTAACTACACATGACCCAAAAAAACCTGCAACTTTTCCAAATTGACGCTTCACCAACGTAGATACCAAACTACAACAGAAGTTTGACAAATCACCACAGCTTGTATAAACACTTAACTAGGTACTAAACAGTGATACTCGCAACCCACAACTTCGAAATAATGAAGTAAAGTTGTTCAAGTGGAGTTGTGAACAACTTAAGAAATAAAACCTCACTAAGTACCATATAAATTAAATGTGGATGTGCTTGTTGTATAGACTGTACCGGTATCAATCATCGACCCTTCAGTGGACATCATAGATGATTCCTTCACCTTAGGTTGCCTCCTAGAGACGCTAAAGCAGCAAAAACACTGCCTGTACATATGAAAGGTGACCTAGAAAATAAACATAGTTAAAGGCATATTACATTATTTTCATCACTTTGAAAAGTAACAGAAACTGTAATGGAAAGCAAGCTCATGGGATACTAAACAAATTAGAATATTTTGTGTAAAGAAATGTTTGGTTTTAGGTCTTGTAAAAAACAACAGCTTGATTTATAAACGTTGTTCTACAAGCGCTAGACAAAGTATGTCATGTAACAGTCATCTTCGTTGTCTTTACAAAATCCTTTTAGTCAGAAAATCGCAAATACTACTACGCACACATTAGGAATTGTCATCCCACAAAACAGCCAGACTACATTAACATAAGAGTCCTACAAGGAAGTGTGCTGAGCCCAATACTGTTTTTGATACAGACTAATGTCTGCTGATATTTGCTGATGACAGTATCATTAAGCGACAAAAGGAATGAAGTTGATAATGAGCCAAATTCTGACAAAAAATTTAATCTATTCCATGATTTGAAATTTTCATTATTTTAAAATAGCTATCCACAGAAGTTAATCAGAAAGGCATTAAACAGCCATGGGAAAAACCACTGATCATGTGAAAAAAGATATGTGTCTCTTGGCAAGAACAAGTAAAGATCCTGCAGTAGTTGGATGTTTTGAAAACTATTCAAAATTATTAACTAAAGTTATTAAAAAAAGCGAGGAAGATGCACATTATGAAAGAAATCAGTAATTCTGTCAACATATTTAGGATATAGGGAATGTAGTGAAACGATAGACAGGACAACTAGCCACCAAACAGAGTAACTATTGAATGAAATGGATGGCCTATAAACAATCTGTTGCAGATAGTATATATTTTTAATTACTAGTCTCAAAACATGTAAATATATGGACAAACAGTTCAAGAAAAAATCAGAGGAGTGTGTTGAAGAGCAACTGTCATAAAAATCTAATGTACAAATGCATCACCAACTCCTCTTTTTGAAATTAACACAACTATATATTCTCTCAAATGAAAGCTCATCTTGATTTGCTTGTGTTTCCAACACAGTACTGATCTAAATATTTGTTTCCATTTAATAAACTGTGTATTATCTGAAATATATAATGCATCACCAATACAGGGCATTTTTTCAGGTGGTTGGAAATATGTCATTGTTAAATTCCTTTTTAAGAAAGGTCATAGGATATAAATCAATAAGTACTGTCCACTTTCACTAATGATATCACTTTCCAAAATTAATGAAAAGGTGATGTAACATATTCTATTTATTTATTTAACCGGATCTGGTTAGATCCATCACATGCTCTCTTACATCGAATTCAGGGTTTTACCCACACAGTACCTTTCTCCACTGTAGTTACCTAAGAAATAACAATACGGGAAACAGTATTAAAATAATTTGAGTTCTGTAGGGACAACGTGTGCAAATAATACTGACTGTGTACTAATAAAGTTAATACTGGCTATACATCTGCTGCTGCTGCTGCTGCTGCTGCTGTCAAATGATGTTGATGTAGATAATGACAATAATAAAATGAGCATAATAATGACATTACACAGAGAATAATTATAGTGGCATCTACAAAAAGAATTTGTAGGTGCTCAAAACACACACATCACCACGTTTCCCAGAAATCCTGAAAATAGACAATAACTGTGGATATTGTATCACAGACACAGTCCATTTGACTGTTCAAAGATGTCACTAAACCCGCCCAAAGATGTAAACAGCCCTGCATGAGCAGCACATATTAGATAGAGGGGGCACGACAGCCGATCAGTTCCAGTCATTCTACCAGGAACGAGGTACACAGCTCATGTTCTCTGTAGTTCATTCATGCCTAGATGGTCAATACTGCAGTTTGATCACGTCCACATTGTTGCTTCGTGCCAGGAAGGGCTCTCAATATGGGAAGTGTCCAGGCATCTTGGAGTGAATCAAAGCGATGCTGTTCGGACATGGTGTAGATACAGAGAAACACGAACTGTCGATGACATGCCTCGCTCATGCTGCCCAAGGGCTGCTATTGGGTGACCACTACTTACGGATTATGGCTCAGTGAAACCCTGACAGCATTACCACCATGTAGAATAATGCTTTTCGTGCAGCCAGGGTACGTTGTGTTAAGACTCAGACTGTGCGCAACAGGCTGCATGATGCACGACTTCAGTCCCAACATCCATGGCGAGATCCATCTTTGCAACCATGACACCATGCAGCATGGTACAAATGGGCCCAACAACATGCCAAGTGGACCGCTTAGGATCGGCATCACATTCTCTTCTCCACTGAGTGTTGCGTATGCCTTCAACCAGACAATCGTTGGAGACATGTTTGGAGGCAACCCAGTCAGGCTGAATGCCTTAGACACACTGTCCAGCGAGTGCAACAAGGCGGAGGTTCCCTACTGTATTGGGTTGGCATTAGGAGGGGCCGATGTATGCCGCTGGTAGCCATGGAAAACGAGGTAATAGGTGTACAATACGTGAATGCCATCCTCCGATCGTTAGTGCAACCATATCAGGAGCATATCAGCGAGGCACTTGTCTTGATGGACGACTATTTGCGCCCTCTATTGTGCACATATTGTGAATGTCTTCCTTCAGGGTAACGACATCCATTGCTCATGTAACATCCACGAGATAAATTTTAGCTATAGTGCGACGAGAGGAAATTATGCCTCTAACAGTTATAAACATTATGTATTCGACGTATGAAAAAACAGTGAAAACATATACATATTAATTATTTATATAATATTCTATGATGTAATTAGACATATCGATGAGTATCATACAAAGACAATGATAATTGTAAATTGCTTTTATGATCTGCGTTTGTCTTCCTTTGTTTTTACCTTTTGTTGGTTGGCTTTTGTAAGTTGCGGATGCATATCAGACTGAGGTCTGTTAAGAAATTGTAATTATTTGTTAATTATTACTTGAAAATAGAGTTTATTATTATTATAAATATTAGTGAATAATTATTTGTAACTTTAATTCCTCTCTCTGTAAGCATTATCTGTGTTAATTATTTCTTTCCGCTGCAACGAGCGCAGCCATTGATGATAGCGATTTGTATCGCGTTTTTGTCTGTGTTTTTCTTAGAAACAAATCAAATGTTTGCTTGATGTGGTATAAATACTGCACAATATGAAAGTATAGTTTATAGCGTTTAATAAACATTTTAAATATTTACATATTTTCTCTAACGATAGAAAGTCTCCATCAATTGTCTGCCGTCATCTTAACAATTATCTCAGCGGCAAATTCAAATTACGCAACTCAGCAGACATAAATGCTGAACGTAATACAAATGTGTAAAAATAAATGTGCACCGGTGGTTCGGAACTCATTTTAATGAAAATAATTCGAATCAGATTGGTTCTTTAAAAGCAGTGATCATAGCACGATCATTATAACAAACTTTTCTAGGTGATGTATGGAGCCGAAATTAATTACGCACGAGTTGTAAAGAATGTTGTTTCAGGTAACATATGTCAGTGTTGTGCGCGGCTGCTATTCGGTGGTTTCAATGATCATTTGCTGAAGATACTGTTTACATCATAATCCATAGTTGTATAGAATCTGTTGTATGAACTGTGATTTAGTGACACTTACACAACTTACAGACAACACTGTAACACGACGTTAACTTGTAGTTCTTTAGCAACTTGACCAAATCTTTAGCCAGGAGAAAAATTATGTAGTAATTACTCAGTGTAATAAAATAAGATTAACATTTTCATTTACAAATTAGTTAAATACCAAACCACTGAATAACACAGCGAACGCTACACTCAACTAGAGTGGCCAGCATGTTCTCCAGACATGAACCTTATCGAGCATGCCTGGAATAGATTTAAAAGAGCTGTTTATGGACGACATGACCCACCAACCACTCTGAGAGATCTACGCTGTATCGTCGTTGAGGAATGGGACAATTTGGACTAACAGTGCCTTGATGAGCTTGTGAATAGTATGCAACGACAGATACAGGCATGCATCAGTGCAAGAGGACGTGCTACTGGGTATTAGAGGTACCAGTGTGTACAACAATCTGGACCACCAACTCTGAAGGTCTCGTTGTATGGTGGTACAAAATGAAATGTTTGGTTTTCATAAGCAATAACAAGGATGGAAATGATATTTACATCGGTCTCTATTCCAAATTTCTGTACAGGTTCCAGAACTCGGAACCTAAGTGATGAAAAACTTTTTTTTTATGTGTGTAGATGTTTTCTGTTACAAAAAGTTCAGTGTCAAGGAAATTTAAGGTTACTGCGCAAGCTAAGAATACTGGAGAATGAGGAAGATCTGGTTGGAAAGAAGACAGTGCATGGGTAACAAGGGTGTACAGGGATAATGGTAGTCTTTATTGCGGCTTCAGTAGATGTGTCATTAGCTGTCTTCTGAAGGTGGGATGTTATTCAGTTCTTGAATATAATACAGGAAGTTATTCCAGATCAGTTTCCAGCTACTGAGGAGGACTTCAGGAATGTGGCTGAATGGTGGAGTGGGAAAGGAAGGATTTTGCTTTTATGTGAATGGGTGTTTCTGCCAAGTTGTTCAGACAAGAACATTAAGGTTGAAGAGAGATACAACCAAAAGAAAAGGCACCACACATTCATATAACTGATTCTATTCGATGGGCAATGGATCCACCTTCTTCAGTGTGGATACTGAAGTACATATGAGCTCCTGCAGAAATGTCAGAGTAGTGATCATGGAGAAAATTGGCAGGACTGCAGATAGGTGGCACTTGTTGGGGATTGGGTTGGCTGTGAAGCGTGCTGAAATAGTCCACCCAGTTCAGTTGCAATAAAATAGTGACATGGATGGTGCAGTGGTTAATGCACCTGCCTAGTTAGCAGGAGACTGCAAGTTCGAATCCTGGTCCAGCACACAATTTCACTCATCGCAGGTGACATCAGTAGTCGCTTTCCTTTCCTTTCATTTCTCTCCCATCCACCTTCAATTTACATATAATGTAGCACATCTATGGATTTCACATGGTGTCTGTTCTTTCATACATGTCCAAAGGAAAAGACACTATACATTCACATAATTTAAGCATACATACAACAACAGAAGAAATGATAAACAATGTTCTACAAAGTATCATCCCCCCCCCCCCCCCCCCCTGAGGGCTCACAACTCCTTGGTGATTTTGTACTTGGAGCACCACTTCCCCTTCAATGTTGCATGTCTATTCTCCTGATGTTCTATTTCCTCTCCCTTGGGGAACACGTTTTGTCTACTTTTGGGAAAGTGCTCTGAAGTTTCGGTAGTCCAGCATTGGAATGGTTTTTCCTTCTTTATTCATTCTCCTTCTTTTCCACTCACTCTACTTTGGCATTTGAGGTTTTGTTTGTTTCTTCTTCATACCGATGTGCTCCTGAAGGTCAGCTCAGAGGTCGCTGGATAATACATCATTCCCAGCCCCAGGCTGGCAGCTAGGGTTTGCACATACCTCCTGGTACAGACCAGGCCCAGAGAGGGGTGACTGTCTGAGCTGCTACCTTGCCAGCTACCAATTGGTCCCACTGTCTGGAGTTCAGGACGTGTGACCTGAGGCGTGAACAACCATCTAAAGCAGGGGAGCCCCCTCTGAGATGCTCCCAGTCAGAAAGAGTGTGCCATTAAAGATGCTGGCAAACATGGGGGATTTATTTGCAATGAGCCAATCAGCTTCATCTCAGTCAACATCTACTAAATGTAAACAGAATGAGGCTAAATATTCAATGACTCTCCCACCTGCACTACAATTATTTGTGGTGTCACATACCGAAAGAGATCAGACTTTTGCTATGGTTAATCCATTTATTATTCAGAAATGTGTTAATGAAACTGCAGACTATGATATACTGCTCCCACTTACGTAATTGGATTTTGTTCCTGGATGCTATCAAGCCCAACAACAGCCAACAGCTTTGCTCCTTTATGTCTATCCTGTCTGTTTCAAGGCCCATTGTATGCTGAATTCTTCACATAATGGTATGGCCAAGGATCAGGGTGTCACTGCAGTCCATCAGGTAATGAACACAGTTGATACTACCTTAGTGCCTACATGCACTCTTCCATCAAACATTAAGGCAGGCTATGAAGTCACAATGATCTGATAATATATTGCAGACCCAGTATGTTGTCACCAGTATCAGTGTTGTAACCACACTTGCATGTCCTGACAAAAGACAACCAGGTGCATTACTTGTGGTAGAGATGCTCTTGAGGATGGCTGCTTGCCTGCTCCTCCTCCCTGTTGCATCAATTATAATGGCAACCATGCCACCTCATCCCATGAGTGCCCCATGTATCTCAGTGAGTGGGCCATCGAGGACATCTGGGTGAAGGAAAAAGTAACGTACCCTGTTGGTGGCAAATTGTTGAGTATTCAAATGCCCTGCATTTTAATTTTCAGCACTTACAGTACTATTCTTGCTATGTGTAACTTCACAGACATGGCCACACAGACTTGTGACCAGCACTTCAGTACAGCAGTTGTGAAATTCTCCAGTATCATGCAGCGTCTCTGTCTCCTTCTCTTACAGATTTGCAACAAACCACCAAACCTCCATCCCCCCCCCCCCCCCCCATGGAAAAATCAGCTGCTACAGAACTGGCAGGCTGGAAATGACAAAAGGAACACTCCTGCGAAGACTTTTTATGTTCCTCTAGCCAACAAATAATTGATGAGTCTTCATTTGCCAACTTTAAGAAATCGAACATAGGCAAATGGTCTGCTCCTTCTCTGACTTGGAGATCCTCTTCCATGGTGTCACTGCATGATACTCTAAACTGGCCAATTTCCATTTCGGCGATGCCCACCAACTACCATTTTTCTGCCCTGGAGTTCACTGGCTGACACAGGGGGAATGCTGACACTTCCATTGATTTCATGCAACAGGATCCTCTAACCTCCACAACCTGTAGCATTGAGTCTTCATGAGCTGGCACCCAGTGGTGACTGCCCTCTGTTTGTTCCCTCCTCCCCATTCCCTGTTATGATTCTTCTTCTACATTTGTGGCATTATATCAAAAAATGAGGAATCATGGTTGCTTTTGGAATCACAGAGTCCAGTTGTTTTCTACCTCCAAGAACTAAAGTTGTGTCCTCACAACAGCTTTGATCTCTCGTGTTTCCTTCCAGTCTGCTTTGACCTTTCCCCCCAAGGATGGCATTGCATCTTATTGGGGAGTCATGCTGCCCATTCTGGATGATATCCAGAGCCAGACTACCTCACTGAACACCCAGCTGCAAGCTGTTGAAGTCTGCATTTTCCTTCCTTGATTCACTTTTTCCATTTGTAAAATCTGCATCCCTTCATCATTCGCTGTCACCAGTGCAGACTGACACCAGGTTATTGGTCATCTCCCTCACTCCTTTCAGCTGCTTGGTGACTTTAATATACACCACCCCTTTGTGAGTCTTCAAAAACCGATCCTAGAGGTTCGCTCTTGGCTGATCTTCTAAATCAACTCAAGCTGATCTGTCTTAACACTGAAACATCCATGTTCCTTTAGGGCTCCGAGCTCATCAGTTCCCATTTGGACCTTTTGTTTTGCAGTGTCTGGTTTGTCTATCATATTAAGTGATCCATTCTCTCTGACACATACATGAGCGACCATTTCCTATGAACTATCCACCTGTGTGGAAACCCAAATGGCAGCTCTCTAAGGCTGACTGGAGGCTTTACTCCTCCCTGGTGACCTTCAGTGAACAATATTTCTCCAGTTGTGATCAGCAGGTGGAGTACCTTATGAACATTATCCTTACATCTGCAGAATGTTCCATATCTCACACTACTTCTTTACCATGCTGTGTCCCAGTCACCTGGTGGACTGAAATATGCTGTGACATGATTCATGCATGGCGATGTGCTGTCCACATTTTTAGCCATCATCCTATAATGACAAACCATATTGTTTATAGACAGTTTCATGCTTTGGGATAGCAAACAAACTAGCTGGCAATCCATTACAAGTTCTTTTAACAGTTTCACTCCCTCTCCTGTCATTTGGGACAATCTCCATTGGCTCTCTAGAACCAAGATTTTCATTTCCCAGTTTCTGACCTGACCATCGCAGATTATGTCATTGTAGACTCTACTGATATTTCCAACAACTTGGACCGCTATTCTGTGGAGATGTAGAGCTGCACCCACTGTCGCCCCACCTTCCTCCCTTGGAAACGAGTGGAGAAGATTCAGGTGATATCCTTCTCCTCTCAAAATTGTGAATGCTACATTGTCACATTTACTATGATGGAGCTTGACCACTCTCTCACTTCATCCTGATCTTCCACCTCAGAGCTGGATGATGTTCACACTCAGATGTTTCAGCACCTTTCTCATGCAGGTAAGCACTTTCTCCTTCATATATACAAATGTATTTGGGCAGATTGTATATCTCCCAGATGCTGGCTGAAGCCACTGTCATACCCATACCAAATCCCAGCAAGGACAAACGTCTTCCACCTAGCTACAGCCCCATATCTCTCACCAGCTGTGTTTGCAAGGTGATCAAATGTATTATTCATGGTATGGTGGCATGGGTCTCTCAATCTAGTAACCCCTACATATGTGAATTTTGTGCTCACCTTTCTGCAGTTACCTATTTCGTCACATTGTCAACACATGCCGTGAACTGTTTCCTATGGAAACACCATATTGTGGCCATATTTTTCGATCTGGAGAAAGCCTACAATACCTGCTGGAGGACTGGCATCCTCCATGAGGCTTTTGAGGCTGCCTGCCCAATTTCTCTCAGGAATTTTTAAAAGTAGAGATTTCAAGTACATGTGGGTTTGACCTTGGTGGACACCTTTATCCAGGAGAATGAGGTGCATCAAGGGTCTGTCCTGAGTGTCGTCATCCTTGCTACAGCCATTAACGCAGTTATGGACTGTCTCCCACGAGGCACCTCTAGCTCTCTTTTTGTCAACACTTCGTGATCCATTGCAGTTCTCTATGGACTTGTCTCCTTCAGCAGCATCTTCAGCAATGTCTTGTTCGTATGTACTCATGGAGCATCAGCAATGACTGTTGCTTTCCAACTGAAAAAACGCTATGAATTTCTGGTGGTGTAATGGGTTTCTTCCACTGACTTTACAACTTGGGCCTGTTGCTCTTCTGTTCAGTGAAACTATGAAATTCCTGGAGCTCATGCTTGATAGGAAACTTTCTTGAACCTCCTACGTCTTACCTGGCTGCATGCTGTACTTGGTCCTTCAGTGTCTTATGTGTCCTAAGCAACACTTCCTATGGAGCGAATTGGACTGCAACTCTCCATTTATACCAGTCCCTTGTCCATTTGAAACTAGACTTCAATTGTTTCATTTATTCCTCTGTATGTCCATCCACCTTACGCCATCTTAACACAATGCACCATCATGGAATACATTTGGCCACTGGCGCCTTTTACAGTAGTCTGGTTGAGCAAAAGCTGCAGAATGACCACTGTCATACCAGAATTGTGTCCTCCTCAGTGGATATGCATGCTGTTTGTCTTCCATGACTGGCCACTCATCCTTTTTCGATGACTCCTTTGACCGCCCATATGGGGTGTACCCTTCTTCTCTGTTACAACCCCCTGCCCCCCCCCCCCCCTCCAGGGGGCTCACAGCTCTTTCAAGTGTTTGTGATTGGCTTCCACAGGGCTCTGAGCTATTATAACTCATTCTTCCATCCAATGCTGCATTTCCTTACCTCTGCCCCTCCTTCCCTACCCTTGTTCCTCCCCCACTTTTCCCCTCCTTCCCCTCTGTGTGTCGACCTGGCTATCCACCTGGTTTCCTGTATTCCCTGCCGTTTTGTTCCTCTTCCCGTTTCTCTTTCATCCTTCCTTTATGGCGGTTTTGGCCTCCTTTTTGGGTGTTATTTCTGCTTCTAAATTTTCTGTTTGTAGTGTCAGCCATTTGGGGAAGAACTCCCTCCTTAGCATCTACAGCATGGATTCTTTTCATCCCCTTCCCTTCTTCCTTCTTACATTGGCTGCCACATGATGACCTCTGTAATAGTGATCCCTTCCTGTTTATTCTCTCATTCCCTTCCCACATCCCAATGACCAGGTTCCCCACTGGGCTTTCCATCATACTGATTGTCCTCTGTCTACCTCCCAGGTCGTTTTTCCACCTACTTTATTGGGTTTTATTGATGAAATTATCCATGATCTGCCTAATAATAAAATCTGCACTGCCAGCATTACTGTTCCCCACTTGACTGACCCAGTTCGCTGTCAGCCAGTTCAGTGTTGGATCATGGCCATTGTCACCACTATTTGTGATTGTTGCTGCACCTTGCAGCATCTTAAGTGGCACCCACCCTCTGCCAGTCGTTTACCTTCAAACTTCTTCAACACAAAAGCCAGTTACTTGATCAAACTGAGCAAACAGGTGTGTCTCCTCTGTAGGTTCTTCTATCTCTTTGTCATGGGTGTGGGCTACATTCTGCATCCTCCAAGTTTGTCAATGGTGGTCTTCTACTCCAAATCTTGCCCTTTCAGATGGCCTTTGTATAGTTCTCATGAAACATCTTGTGACCCTATTTTGGATGGCTTTGGCATCAGCCTCATATTCAGCTGTCTTCCTTCTATGGAAACAGCGAACTGAAGCTTCCCTCTTATATTTTACCCCTTGTGGGGTGGAATCCTACAATGAACCTTTAACTGAATGGGATCTTCTTATGTCCTTCTCTTCTGCCTATGATTCAGCTCCTGGCGAGGGTTCCGTCCCTAACCAATTGCCTCCTAGACTGTACCTCATGAACAATGTACCGGGTGATCAAAAAGTCAGTATAAATTTGAAAAGTGAATAAATCATGGAATAGTGTAGATAGAGAGGTACAAATTGACACACATGCTAGGAATGACATGGGGTTTTATTAGAACTAAAAAAATACAAACGTTCAAAAAATGTCCGACAAATGGCGCTTCATCTGATCAGAATAGCAATAATTAGCATAACAAAGTAAGACAAAGCAAAGATGATGCTCTTTACAGGAAATACTTAATATGTCCACCATCATTCCTCAACAACAGCGGTAGTTGAGGAATAATGTTGTGAACAGCACTGTAAAGCATGTCCGGAGTTATGGTGAGGCATTGGTGTCAGATGTTGTCTTTCAGTATCCCTAGAGATGTCGGTCAGTCACGATACACTTGCGACTTCAGGTAACTCCAAAGCCTATAATCACATGGACTGAGGTCTGGGGTCCTGCGAGGCCAAGCATGACGAAAGTGTCTGCTGAGCACACGATCATTACCAAACGACGCGCACAAGAGATCTTTCACGTGTCTAGCAATAAGGAGTGGTTCTAATAAAACCCCATGACATTCCAAGCATGTGTGTCAATTTTTACCTCTCTATCTACATTATTCCGTAATTTATTTAAGTTTTCAAAATTATATTGACTTTTTGATCACCAAGCACATATTTCCTTCAGCATACTACAAAATGTGTTCACAGTAACATGTCAATTTTAATGAATGAAATTGCTGGTTGGTGGATGGGGGAAGATGTCAGTGATATAGATCAAGAACAGATGTAAAAAGACTATTCTAATCTCGTACTTTGCCATCCCTGGTGTTTGGAGACAATGCCTAGTTGCTGACTTAGTTTTACATTTTATTTGAGAAGGGGGGCTTTTACCACCCTCTTTAATAGAAGACCCCTTGACCTTATCAGCCCACTGAAGGATTGGCAGAACACTCTGTTGCTTCCTCTGTCCAGACTGGGCTGTGGTTGTCTGGGCTTGGTAGTCCACCCTGGCCCTCACCCTACATGCTCTTTGGCTCTTCCTCCCCGTCTCATGTGCTTTTGATGTGTTCATCTTTTGTCTATCTGTGTTTCTCTTACCCTGTCTGTGTTCCGAGTCTTTTATAGGCGATTTCTGAGTGGGGTACCTCTAGTAAGTAGCATGGGGTGGGGGATGTATATCCACTCATTTCAGGTGCTACAGTCTGGAACTGCACGACCACTATGGTTGCAAGTTTGAATCCTGCCTCGGGCATGGATGTGTGTGATGTTCTTAGATTAGTTAGGTTTAAGTAGTTCTAAGTTTTAGGGGACTGAGGACCTCAGAAGGTTAAGTCCCATAGTGCTCAGAGCCATTTGCACCATTTTTTTCCTTCTCATTTCACTCCACTTTTGGGGCATCTGGCTGCACCCGAGATGGGGCACCTTGCCCACCTTTGTTTCTAAGTCTCCCTACCTTCTTTTCCATCCCTTATCTAGTCTTTGTTGACCTTTCATAAACCTTGGGGTTTCTTAATTTTGCACGCTTCAAGAATTCAAGAGGAAATTTTGTGCTGTAATAAGAGACACCATAGAGAATATATTATGATGCCACTTATATTACAATGATAATAATGATATGATTGGAGACAGAAGAAGCTTCTTGGCTGATGGTGGCTAATTTTTGATAAATGCAGATGCAGTAGGAACGAGCAGTTTAGACATTGTTGAAGGTGGACAAATGTTACATTTTGTGTATTTGTGTCAATGCCTGCTCCAGATTTTTACAAAAATTTGTGGAACCTTTGAAATAGTGTTTTCTAAAATATGGGATACAATTCTGAGGGACAACCACAGCATCTCTTTGGCCAAACCAGACTTCAAACACAAAATTCTTTGTTCATGAAGTTGAAGGAATATTGAATGTATACTTTAGACAAATTATTGTTTACATGAAGCCCAGTTTTTTAATGTGTGACATTTTACTAGAAGATTGTAACTCATACTTTTCTGAGGATAATTACACATTGGTGAAAATGATATCATGTGCAAATGTTTTGTACAGTGTTGGAGAAGAACTACAGTATATTGATTTTCGTGACATTACTCTTGACATTTCTGCTATTCATGCATATGTTATTGATCCTGTGTCTTACATCAGTAAGTCACTTCCAGTCTTTTCTAAGAAGATTATAAACATGACAGAAGATGAGAATACAGTAAAAACATTGGCTCAAATTCAGCACAAAAATTAAGAGCTTTGCCTTGCTATTTAAATTTGACATTGTATTACAGGAATATTGCAGTTTGAGTTTAGAGAGAAATGTGCTGGAAGTTCCCCTGTTAATGAACTGTCCAAAGAACTTTTCATCCTTTTGTGAGATATTCTTATTGGTTTAGAATCAAATTATAAGTTATGTGATCAAAACAAAAACAGGTATCATAATATCTAATGTGTCTGAAAATGCATGGTATCATCACTGAATGGAATTTGTCACCTGTTTAGGATAATGCTCAAATGACAGCTATAGACATAAAAATGTCCTATGCAGGATTTCAGCTGAAACATTTAGGTCGTTATTTGATCTGAAAAAATCTAAGTGAAATTCATGACAAACTAGGATTTGCTGCTGATGGTTGGCAGAGAAATTTAATTGATTTTGTAAGGAAACATCAGTCAGCTATAGTGATTGCTCCAACGTCTTCAGGTATAACTTAAGCATCCCACTACTTCATTAAGTCAGTGTTAAAGGAAGGTTATGAACACATTGTTGTGTATGTTTCCCCCCACAAATGCTCACGTTAATCAAGTAGTAGAAACTATGTATGCATGCTTAAAAAATATTGCACTGCCACCTAGTCATTAAGTTTGTGGAATATTTACTCATGATTAAAGAGAAAAATGTGTTAATCTGCCAAATATTTGTGACTGTGTCAGTATGTTTGGAGATATTGCTTTTGTTGTTTCACATGTGCAGTTGGGTTAAGAGATTGTGTTACATTATATTTGGTGAGATTCATTGTGCACCAGGAATTGTTGACTGGCTGTCCTGGGAAACTGAATTATTACTTACAAGTTGTCAAATTTTAGCTCTGTCTGCAACAAATGAACCACCTGAAATTTTAAAACATTGGTTAGAAGAATCAATGAAAAAAGAATATGGATATGCAGAATGACTGCAGATGAGATAGCTCACATTTATGGTACCTCTTAAAAACACAGTAAAAGACATAAGGGTCTTAAAAAGCATGGCTGTGCTCATGAACAAAATTTGTTGGATCATGTGCATCCTCACATATGTCTCACAAGTAAGATAGTGGATAAATGTAACCGTAGGATTCCGCGGCCGTTGTCAATGTCAATGTCAGTTAGCAACACACCCTGAGGAAGGCGTCTTACAACAGACGCCGAAACGTTGGAATTTTATAAATGACAATGCGGTCTCTAACCCGGAAGAATTTTATTGACAAGATAGTGGATACTTTAATGGTATTCCACCTCATCAACCCCTCTCTGCTGAGGGGACAGTATCATTGTTTGTCACTTCCAGACTTCCAGGCCATGGAATAAACACACACAAATATGGAACATTTAAGACCAGAAAGCTTCTTCAGGGGAAATATCCAGAAACTTTTTATTACCCAATCATCAGTTAAAAAATGCAAAAAAGAGCTCGGGCTTAATTAGTAAATGGAAACATGAATTTAATGATGTGGTGTCACTGCCGGACACCACACTTTCTAGGTAGTAGACTTTAAATCGGCCGCGGTCCGCGTGTCGCCACTATCAGTGATTGCAGACCGTGCGCCGCCACACGGCAGGTCTAGAGAGACTGCCTAGCAGTTGTACAGCCGACTTTGCTAGCGATGGTTCACTGTCTACATACGTTCTCATTTGCAGAGACGACGGTTTAGCATAGCCTTCAGCTACGTCATTTGCTACGACCTAGCAAGGCGCCATATTCAGTTACTATTCTGAACAGATAATATTATGACTCATGTACCGTCCAGAGCAACGTTCATCATTAATGGATTTAAGTTAAGTATGAAACTAATTACGTCCGCTTTCTGAATTATAGTTCTTTGTCATGTTCCAGACCTCACATCAGTATAGTTCGTCCCTCCTCACGCAGGCTGCATGAGCTAAAACGCGTGCATTTCGGCCTCCACTAGTAACACGGTGTTGGCTCTTCTGCCAACACAACAAATTATTCATTTGATTCTGTTATCAGTCATTTGGGTCATGGTACAAAACATCTTGTTCAAAGTTTGTGCACAGAAAAATCTGTATTTCAACTTCCATCTTTAATTGAAACTTTGTACAAAATAAAATGTTCCCAGCAATTGTGTCCCTGTTTGACCATAATTTAATGCATAAGTCTTTGATTGAACTAAATAGATGTTATGAAGAAAAATCACAAGGAATTTTGGGCAGTTCCTCATCTCATAGTGATGGAATAAACACTGTAGAAGAAACAAGGACTATAAGGAAAGATAAAGAAGTTGTTCTTAGAGAAATAACAAATTGTTTGGGACAATTGCCTGTACACAGTGTTAGAATAGTAGACAGTGATGATTTAAAGTATACTGATAGAGTCTAATAGCAAAACATCACAGGAAGAATGATCCATTTGTGCAAGGATTAAGAAATGGTATAAGAATTCATCATGCACACCTGAACTAAGTACGGAGAGGAATAGTTGAGAAGATGTTATATATGAAAGTGCTTAATGTTGTGTTTGCAACCTCTACATTGGATCTTGGCATACACATGCCACGCAACACTATTTAAGCTGCTACAGATAGCATGTTCCTAACTCCACTGAATTACCATCAAATTTCTGGTCATGCAGGAAGGCAAGGGTTTGATGTTGTAGGAAACATTGTATTTTGTGGAGTAAACAAAGCTGCTGATGATGCAGGTATGTTATGGAACAACTGCATAATTCTCTTGCGTGAGAACATGTCGTTGGAAAGTGGAGGAAGCCATGCAGCTACTTTCTTTTAGTCACTGATTTAGCAGTTACATCTTAAATAAGGTAATATTTATCTACCTTGTGTGTAAACAAGAGATTTGTTTGCTTGGAAAGATGTTGCCACGTGGTTAATTTTCTACTAAGAACAGATTATTATTTAAGATTTTATAAACTTCTAGTAATTAGTTTAACATAAATTTCGTGTCACAATTGCTCCTTTTTTAGATTAGGTTCCTCCCAATGGGAAATAAAGCGCTGGCCTGAAAAATTACCAGTTCATGACACTGATGTGAGTGTGCCAACAGTAAAAATTGATAGTTCGCCTAAACAGATCATCCCAAAGGATTTAACTATGTTTAATCTCATGTTAGTACGTTGTCGAAGAGTCTGTAGCAAGATCCCCGAGTTAATCTCTGAAATAAAAAGTAGCAATGACAATATTGTATTAGGCACCAAAAGCTGGTTGAAACCAGACATAAAAAGCATTGAAATTTTGAACTCCGTGTTGCGGCCACATGTAGTAAGCGTTGCTTCACGCAGTGGAGAATGGTAAAACAGAGGCACACTGGCGATTGAGGCATTTCGAAGTACGCAGGCACAGATAGCCTTGCTGACAGCAGCAGTCTACCAGCAGGCTGACGCAAGTACACACACAGACCAAGTGCCGAGCGAAGCCTGGAGAGTGCTGAGTAAGGGGAAGTGAGGCCAGCACGCTAAGTTATACTGCAATATACTGCAGGAGTAATAACAAAAAGCTACCACTGAGGGTAAAAAACGTCCTCCTGCCGGATATAAATAGTGGAGCACAGGCAGCAACAGACAGGAGCCACTAGGATCAGTTCGGATCTGAGGACAGACGTGGTCCGTGTCTGAATGTTCAGTCTTCGTAGGTGACGATTCCGGAAGTCTGTTCCAGCTTGCAGGAGTCATTGGTTCGCCGCCAGATGTCAACTTCAGCTCTAGAGGTCGAGCAGAGTTCGGGCGGCACCATGTCTGACTAACTACAGCGAGAACTTCCAGCAGGACCGGCCGCAGTTCTGTCTTGGTCACAGGTACCACTGGGGCTGACGCCCGGACTTCACGGCGATCCGGCCCCATGGCGCGTGGTCCGTCCATGACGGGACCTTGCCGATATCGCGACTGATGGCTTCCTAGCCATTGGTGCAGCAGGTGTCGGCAGCTGACCTCATGGCGACGCGACTCCGTGGGCGTGCCCGTACTTGGGGTCACCGAGTGGCAACGAGTTCATCTCAACCAAAGGACATCCTGGCTTCAGCAGAGCACTGGTGGCCTGAGGCTCCCGAGTGCGATCAGCGGCGCGCGTTGTGCACATTGTTGGAGAATCTACACAGCAGCAGCCAGGCGGAGGGATCCGCAGGGCTGGGCAGCGGCAACAAGGGAGAAATTGTAAAGAAAGTTCAATAAATAATTGTAAAACTCCACGCTGTCTCAGTCTCTGGCACAGCCCCTGTGTCTGTTGCTAACAAGTGGAGATAAGGCGTAACAAGTGGTGTTGGGTGCACCCACACCACAACTCTGACTAGCACCTTGCGGAGCAACCGAGAAACACTGAATAGGGTGAGTCCAGCAACTGCTTTCTCTCTATGCTTCTGTGTAGCTAGACATGTCGAGGGTAATGTTAAGGGATGTGAGAGTGTCATTTGAAAGACCTAGTAGCCCTGTAGACTTATCGCAGTTTCATGGGAATGATAGTCACGTTAACTTAGTACCATCTAAATGTGTAGTGTGTGTATTAATGGATTAACAGGCCACGTCGCGCCTTGCGAGAAATTTGTACCAAGCACTTGTGATGTGTGCGACTTCTATGGTCAGGAAACGGGGCAATGTGGTAATTAGATGTGCTAGGAACTAACTTGCTTTTGGGTAATAAAATTTTATTTTTGTGAGGTGAGGTATACCACACGGAAAATGCCAGAGACACGTGCAACCGGGACAAGTGACGCCGTAGTCGCATTGACAGAGCAAGTTAAGAAACTGATCGAAGAAAATAAGTTGCAAAAGCAGCTCATGCAAAGGATGGAGCAACAATTGTTGCAAAATACTCAATCAGGCTCGGGAAGCGGTAGTGTAGAATGCAAGGGTACTGTCTTTTTCCGGTGTGGCAGATTGTTCAGCGGCTAATTTGATACCTTCCTTCTCAAGTAAAACATCAGATGATGCGAATGTCTTCATTGGTGACGTACATAGTACAGCTAGACTGTGTGGCTGGTCAGATGAAATGTGTTTGCAAATGGTGAGGTTACGGTTAGTAGGTGGTGCAAAGACTTATGTGGCATACCACGAAGAGTTAAAGGATGCTACTACGTTTACAGAGTTGGTTGAGTGATTATTGCAAAGGCTTAGGAAAGAAAAGAGTGCCAGATTTTTTAGAGAAAAACTGGGGAGGATGATACAAAAAACGGGTGAAACGGTAGAAGATTTTCAGACAGAATTAGGAGAATGAATGCGCACGTGTATGAGTTAACGCAGGTTGTGAGTGCAAATGAAGGTCTATTGAAAGAAGCAGAGAATAGAGCTTTAGATGCATTTTGCGAGGGGTCTCGCCGGATCTTTCACGCTGGATACGGATGGAATATCCAAGTGACTTGGCAGCAGCATTGCGTGTAGCTACACATTTGCAGGAAGTGGATAGCGCCACTAGAAGTCGCAATGACAAGAAAATGTTTTCGTCTTCCAAAGAGTGTTACCGTTGTGGGAAGCAAGGTCATCTTAAGGGACAATGTCGGGAACCACAGTGTTTCAATTGTTAGAAAATAGGGTATAAGGCATGGCAGTGTAAAGCCAAGAAATGGGTTAATGGTACAGCAGGTGAAAAACAGTTAAATGAAAAAGGGAGTGTTCCTGCTATCGGGAGGAATTCCCAGTAAAAAGAGGTGCTTAGAGAGTGCACGAAGAGGCGGATTGTAGTTTGATGGTTTGGATAAAAGATAAGTGGTGAAGAGTTTTAGTGGATACTGGAGCGCATGCATCAGTTGTCAGTGTGGACCTCATGGGGAAGAAAGAATTGGAAGCTCTGAGATACAGATTACGTGCAGTAGGTGATAAAAAATTAGATGCACTAGGGACAGCACGGCTCTAGTTTAAGATAGGGGCCGTGTGGTTCCGGGAGCAAGTGGAGGTGTTGTCAACTGTGAGACAGGGATTTACAGCAATACTTCGGCTAGCCTTTCTTATTTAACATCACGCCAAAATTGACCTTTCGCAACATACGCTGAAACTCGATGGGAACTTGTTCTCAATGGGTACAGCCGTTGCAGATGTTTCAGGTCGAATGTGAACCGATAGCTAAGGTGATACCAACTGAACTGCGTACAAGTGTATTAAAGGTGATTTCGTGTAACAAAGTACAAACAGGTTCAGAGAAGTTGATCTGGGTACCGGTGGATATCGATGTGCCACAGCAGGGGTTACTCTTGGTAGAGCCACTACCGAGTAGTGAGGTTTTAAATGAAAAGCATTGCTATATTTGTAGGAGTGTATCACGGGTAACAGACATAAACGGGCAGTTTATCATTCCGGTGGGTTTAGATAACTTCGGGTGGGATGATGTCGATCTGCCGAAGGGATTAGTAATACCCACATTAGAGTTAATGGATGAAGAGGACGTCGATAGTTCCAGGCTAGACTATGATGTAAAGCAAACCGCCAGCACGTCTGCACTTTGTGATAAGGTAAATCATTTGAGAGGAAATGATTGTTCGGGTATGGAAGCATTACTACTAAAGTATAAAGCATTGTTTGAAGCACAGGGTACGTTACCTGCACACCAATAACACAGTATCGTGTTCTGACAGGGAATCATGCTCCGGTGTATCGTAAGCCATACAGACTACCGAAACAATTACAACCAGTAGTAGAACAATTAATAGAGCAACAACTGGAAGATGGGATAATCCAGCACAGTAATAGTCCTTGGTCTAGTAGCGTGGTCGTAGTTCCAAAGAAGACACCGTACGAGTCGAAAAAATTTCGCTTTTGTTGCGATTACAGACATTTAAATGAACGGACAGTGGTGGACGTATATCTGATTCCGAATATTGCAGAAACAAATCCACTATGGATTTTCTAAGCAGTTTTCACCAGATTGAAGTATGTCCGGAGGACAGGCCAAAAACAGCATTTACGGCGCATTGTGGTGACTTCAAGTATAAAAGAATGCCATTTGGACTAAAAAATGCTCCAGCAACATTTCAGAGGTTGTTGGATAGAGTCCTTCACAGGTTGAAACTGAAAAAATGCATGGTGTATCTGGATGACATTATGGTTTTTTAAATATATGTAGAGCAGCATGTGGAACTGTTAGAGGAAGTGTTTAAAAGATTAGAGGCAGCACGGCTAACATTAAGTTTGGACAAATGCCATTTTGCACAAGCACAAGTAAATTATCTCAGGCATCTTATCAGTCAGGACGGGGTACGGACATATCCTCGTCTCACTTCTGCAGTACGATATTTTCCGGTTCCGCAAATGGTTAAACAACTGCAGTCCTATATTGGTCTTGTGAGCTATTATCCAACATCTGTACAGGGGACCACAGAAATAGCGAGGCCACTTACTAAGTTGCTAAGAAAAGGTGTTACCTTCCAGTGCACGTCAGAGTGCGAGAAAGCATTTCAAGAGTTGAAACGGATACTGACATCAGATCCAGTTTTGAAGTTCCCAGACTTTTCGAAGGGGTTTATACTATAATGTGACGCATATAATCGCACCCTTGGGGTTGTACTTGGGCAAGAAATTGATGGCAAAGAACATTCTAATGCGCTCGTGTCTCATCAACTTAACAAGGCTGAACAAAATTACTCCACGACGGACAAGGAATTATTAGTGGTAATATACGGGATTTTGTACTTTCAATGTTATCTGTACAGTAGAAGTTTTAAGGTTGTGACGGATCATTCAGCTCTGAAATGGTTATTGGGTATGAAAGACCCAGCAAGTAGGCTAGTGAGATGGGCGCTGAAACTCAGTGAGTTCGATTAAGAGGTAATACACAAGCCAGGTGTGAAACATACCAATGCTGACGCATTGATCAGGAAAGTGGCAGTATTACAAGTAACAGGGGTGAATGAAGATGAGTGGAAGAGGGCACAAGCTGTGGATAGTGATTGCCAATTGTTCAGAAAGCAACCGCAGTTCCTAGTACAGGACGGGTTACTTTTGCAGGTCGACGAAATGCGGCCTGCACGTTGTCGTTCCAGCAGCGTTAAGATCTAAAGTTTTGCAACAACATGACCATTTTCTTTCAGGACATAGTGGGAGAAGAGCTACGGATAGGCAGATAGCGGAGAATTTTTGGTAGAGGACACGACGTCAAGACGTGGACGAGTACGTCAGGAATTGTCGCTGTACAAAGCGGTGTATGGACGGAAAATGTCATCACCTTTTGACATGATTCGTCCAATGCTGGGAACGGAGGGCGAGAATGTAAGACAATTTGCGAAAACCATTAAGGAAGTATGACAGAGAGTTAGACCAGCTAACACGAAAGCATTGGAACAACAAGAACAGATGGGAGGTACAACCCGGAAGTTGCCACAGTACAGAGTAGGCCAATGGGTGCTACTAGCTAATCCGTATGTCCCAAAGGGAAAACCAAGACGTTCACAAACAAGTTGCAGGGACCATACCAGGTAGTGGAAATGACATCACCTGTCAATGTAAAATTACAATTGCCGACCAAGACAACGGTGGTAGTAGATCTGTGTATATATACTTCTTCTGGCAGAAAGCGAAAAGAAGTGCCAGAAGCAGATAGTAAACCAGGTATTAAGTATAAGTTGCATTAGAGGGATGTGTAGTTAGCAGTAATTATCATGTGTATATTATTTTTGTGCACGGACGAGGGTTATGTTATTGGTTTTAAGGGGTAGGGATGGGAGTTTTTCCCTTCTCTCTCCATTCTGTAGGTGATGCAGGATGGGTGCAAGTGGAGAGTATGAGGCGTAGTCCTCTGGCAGCTGACACTAGCTGGCCAGGTACAGGACATGCCGTTGCGAAGTGGGGTGGTGTTCGGGAAACGACTGGATGTGGTCCTCACGAGTCACGACTGGGCGCTTCGGTTGGCACTCAGCATCCTGCGGGTAAGGAACGAGATGTGGCAGCTACAGGAGGTGGTACCGAGTGTGGAAACGGTTGCATCTAAGAACGGAATATTACGGGACGTGCAAGAAGAGTACGAGGCTTTGGATAGGTCATGTAAGGAAATAAGGGAACAACTGCGCCAAGTCGTGAGCATGATTCCAGGGAGGAGAAAGAGAGTAAAGAGTGGTTGGTTTAATGCAGGTGGGAAGTATCTGAAAACAATTTTTGGAACAGCGGATAGAGATGATATTGAGGGTTTGAACAATTCTTTAACAGTTATTCGCGACAGCAAGGAAAGCATAGGGAAGTAAGTGGATTCACACACAAGAGAGATACAAGGATTAGGTACAGAGTTGTTGAATGTGACACGCCTGGCGCGTGAGATGGCTACAGGGTTAAGAGCATATATAGAACAAACACATAAATTATTGAATACGGATCTAGAACAGGTACAAACGCGATTGGATATAGTGGAAAGGAAGATGGAAATGGCTAAATTGCTGCGGGAACTGGTTAACAGCATTGGTGATGCATGAGTGAGGATGGATGAATTGCAAGAGGCAGTACATCACGCATTGCACGGGCAGGTGAATGTGACGTTGACGTCACCAGAAAAATTCAGACGGAGTCTAAAGCAGGCAGAGGAACAGTTTCCAGAGGAGGTAGAGCACATAGTGCCGATAACTGAAGAGAGTATGTCACTTTTTTATTGTATGTCTAGGATTAAGGTAACAACGAAACTAGTTAAGATATACACTCCTGGAAATTGAAATAAGAACACCGTGAATTCATTGTCCCAGGAAGGGGAAACTTTATTGACACATTCCTGGGGTCAGATACATCACATGATCACACTGACAGAACCACAGGCACATAGACACAGGCAACAGAGCATGCACAATGTCGGCACTAGTACAGTGTATATCCACCTTTCGCAACAATGCAGGCAGCTATTCTCCCATGGAGACGATCGTAGAGATGCTGGATGTAGTCCTGTGGAACGGCTTGCCATGCCATTTCCACCTGGCGCCTCAGTTGGACCAGCGTTCGTGCTGGACGTGCAGACCGCGTGAGACGACGCTTCATCCAGTCCCAAACATTCTCAATGGGGGACAGATACGGAGATGTTGCTGGCCAGGGTAGTTGACTTACACCTTCTAGAGCACATTGGGTGGCACGGGATACATGCGGACGTGCATTGTCCTGTTGGAACAGCAAGTTCCCTTTCCGGTCTAGGAATGGTAGAACGATGGGTTCGATGACGGTTTGGAGGTACCGTGCACTATTCAGTGTCCCCTCGACGATCACCAGAGGTGACGGCCAGTGTAGGAGATCGCTCCCCACACGATGATGCCGGGTGTTGGCCCTGTGTGCCTCGGTCGTATGCAGTCCTGATTGTGGCGCTCACCTGCACGGCGCCAAACACGCATACGACCATCATTGGCACCAAGGCAGAAGCGACTCTCAACGCTGAAGACGACACGTCTCCATTCGTCCCTCCATTCACGCCTGTCGCGACACCACTGGAGGCGGGCTGCACGATGTTGTGGCGTGAGCGGAAGACGGCCTAACGGTGTGAGGGACCGTAGCCCAGATTCATGGAGACGGTTGCGAATGGTCCTCGCCGATATCCCAGGAGCAACAGTGTCCCTAATTTGTTGGGAAGTGGCGGTGCAGTCCCCTACGGCACTGCGTGGGATCCTACTGTCTTGGCGTGCATCCGTGCGTCGCTGCGGTTCGGTCCCAGGTCGACGGGCACGTGCACCTTCCGCCGACCACTGGCGACAACATCGATGTACTGTGGAGACCTCACGCCCCACGTGTTGAGCAATTCGGCGGTACGTCCACCCGGCCTCCCGCATGTCCACTGTACGCCCTCGCTCAAAGTCCGTCAACTGCACATACGGTTCACGTCCACGCTGTCGCAGCATGCTACCAGTGTTAAAGACTGCGATGGAGCTCCGTATGCCACGGCAAACTGGCTGACACTGACGGCGGCGGTGCACAAATGCTGCGCAGCTAGCGCCATTCGACGGCCAACACCGCGGTTCCTGGTGTGTCCGCTGTGCCGTGCGTGTGATCATTGCTTGTACAGCCCTCTCGCAGTGTCCGGAGCAGGTATGGTGGGTCTGACACACCGGTGTCAATGTGTTCTTTTTTCCATTTCCAGGAGTGTATATAGAGATTAGATTTCCAGTAACTAGTGTGGGGAGACAGTATCACTGTTACACAGTGCATCCTTATCCGGTCAGATGGGAGCACATGGGGAAGGTCGTACAGTTCAGGTCACAGGAGGTTTTGTTAATTTCTAAGGAGGGGTATACTCATGCTACCATGTCGAGTTTGGAGTTGAGTAGGTGTCTAACGGAGTCAGTTTCCATTTGTCCATCATGGGTTGTTTTCACAGGCAAGGGGTCATGTGAGATCCAGTAATTTAGGGCAGAAGCAAAGCTTCCGAGTGTCGGAGAATAATAGTGAAGCCTATACGACATGAGACATTGGTTGTATTCAGTATTCGTTACAGTGAGGATATCAGCCAAGTTCTATGACAATTGGAATTGTACAGCAACCACGGAGATGGAATTTGGGGACAGTGGTTGATCAATGTGACAAATTGTAAAATAGTAGGGGATCGTTTCAGCTTACCAGAGACAGTCACGGGAGTCGCCAAGGTTAGAGATACTCATCTGATGTTGTACTGGCCAGATGTGTTATTCAGCATCGCTCCAGGAGAAAATTTGACGTATATTAACAACACCTTGGATGCTACACTATTGCAAATGATAGATAAACTAGTAGATTCAGAGAAAGGTCAAATTTTAAAGCAGCAATTATTAAGGCATATGGAGGAGTATGATACCAGGTGGGAACGTATCACAGTGACCATTGGTATTTCAACCAGTATTATTACCGTGTTGGTTGTATTTTGGTGTGGTATATGTCTTATTAAAACGGAAGATTTAAGCATGTCAATGCAAGACCACTTCATGAGATACCTGTAGAATGAATTACCAGTAGGGCATGAGTCAAGGCAACCTGCATGTATATAGGGAAGAAGTAGAATACAGGACAGAACTAGTTAACGTATAGGGTAAATTCGGGGACGAATTTAATTTTTAGGAGGAGGCAGTTTTGCGGCCACATGTAGTAAGCATTGTTTCAAGCAGTGGAGAATGGCAAATCAGAGGCAAGCCGGCGATCGAGGCATTGTGAAGTAAGCAGGCACGAGTAATAACAAAAAACTACCACCGAGTGTAAAAGAGATCCTCCTGGCGGATATAAATAGTGGAACACAGGCAGCAACAGACAGAAGCCAATAAGAAGCAGTTTGGATCCGAGGACGGACGTGGTCCGTGTCCAAATGTTCAATCTCCATAGGTGACGATTCCGGAAGTATGTTCCAGCTCACAGGAGTCATCTGTTCGCCGCCAGATGTCAACTTCAGCTCTGGAGGTCAGGCCCAGTTAGGTCGGCACCATGGCTGACTAACTACAGCGAGAACTTCCATCAGGACCGGCCACAGTGCGGTCTTGGTCACAGGCACCACCAGAGCTGACACCCGGACTTCACGGCGACCCGGCCCCATGGTGCGTGGTCCGTCCATGACGGGACCTTGCCGATATCGCCACTGACGGCTTCCTAGCCATTGGTGCAGCAGGTGTCGGCAGCTGACCTCACGGCGACACGGCCCCGTGGGCGTGCCTGTACTGAGGGCGCCGAGCAGTGGCGAGTTCATCTCCACCACAGGGCATCCTGGCTTCAGCGGAGCACTCGTGGCCTGAGGCTCCCGAGAGCAATCAGGAGCACACGTTGCGTGAATTGTCAGAGAATCTACACAGCAGCAGCCAGGCGGAGTGATCGACAGTGCTGGGCAGCAATGACGAGGGAGAAATTGCAAAGAAAGTTCAATAAATAATTGTAAAACTCCACACCATCTCAGTCTTTGGCGCAGCCACTGTCTCTGCTGCTAACAAGTGGTGCAGAAAATGTGACATTGGATTGGACAATGTTTAGGAAGGAAAGGACTGATGCTATGGGAGGTGGTGTGTTCATTGTAGTTAAAAGTTGTTTAAACACAGTTGAGATTGATACTGGGTCAGACTTTGAAATAGTCTGGATAAAGCTGTTAATCAGACAAGGATTGACCATTGTATTAGGATGTTTTTATAGATCACCTGCATCCACAGAAAACATCGCACAACGTTTCAGGGAAAGTCCTGAGTACACAGGAGGTAAATATCCAAATTATCCATTAGTTATAGGTGGAGATATTAATCAAGCATCCATTGACTGGAAAATTACATGTTTATCACAGGGGGCAGAAGTAAAGATTTGTGTGAAGTTATTCTAGGAGTGCTCTCAACATACAACCTTGAGCTATTGGTTAGAAAAACCAAATCGAGATGGGAACATATTAGATATTTTGGTGACAAACAGACCTGATCTTTTTGAGTAAGTTAATCTAGAGGAAGGTATTAGCGACCATGATGTCGTTGTGGCTTCTATGTCAGTGGAAATTGCAAAAAAACCAAAGAAACAGCAGCATATTGTTTTCTTGTTTGGGAAAGCAAATAAAAATGTCATTAATGAATATCTTCATAGTCAGCTCCAAGCATTCACCACGGGACACACAGATATTGAGCATCTTTGGTCAGAATTTAAAGGTATTGCCCACCATGTGCTAGAGAAGTATGTGCCTAGCAAAAGTATAGGGGAGGAAAAGGATCCACTTTAGTAAAACAAACATATTAGGAAGTTGCTGAGAAAGCAGAGAATTTTACACAGTCATTTTAAACGTAGTCACTGCCCTGCTGACAAACAGAAATTATGCGAAATGAAAGCAGCTGTCAGAAGGACAATGATAGATTCTTTTAACAAATTGAAAGCAATATTTTATCTGCAGATTCTAAAAATAACCCCAAAAAATGTTGGTTGTACGTAAAATCTATGAACACTACAAATAATCCAATACCTTGTCTTGCTGACAGTACGAGTAATGTAACTGATTATGATAAACATAAGGCTGAAATTCTAAACCCAGCTTTCATAGAGGACTGGAACACCATTCCCCCTTTCAATTATTGAACAAACAAAAGGAAGGCTGACATAGTGTTTAGTGTATCTGGGATTGTAAAACAGTTAAAACCCCTAGAGGCCAGAAAGGCATCTGGCCCAGACGGTATCCCCGTAAGATTTTATGTTGACTCTGCTACAAATATAGCACCATTCTTATCCGTCATCTATCAGAGATCATTGGAATGGCGGAAAGTTCCACGGGACTGGAAGAAGGCCCAGGTGACAGCAATCTATAAAAAGGGTAGAAAATCAGATGCATGTAATTAGCGTCCAATTTCACTGACGTCGATTTGCTGTAGAAAATGGAACATATCTTGTGTTCAGACATAATGACCTTTCTAGACCCTGAGAAGCTCATCTGCAGAAACCAGCATAGTTTTAGGAAACAGCAGTCATGCGAGACACAGCTGGCCCTCTTTGTGCATGATATAAAACAGGCTCTAGATACCGGCTCCCAGGTTGATGCCACATTTCTTGACTTTCAGTAGGCGTTCGATTCAGTTCCGCACTGTCGCTTGCTACAAAAAGTGCATGCTGATGGTCTATCCGATGACATATGCTGTTGGATAGAAAGTTTTCCAACAGACAGGGAGCAGTATGTCGTCCTGAACGGGATGACTTCAACAAAAACAAGCGTAACTTCGGGTGTGCCCCAGGACAGCGTAATAGATCCTCTGCTTTTTGCAATTTACATAAACGATCTGGTTGATGGTATTGACAGTGGCCTTAGACTGTTTGCTGATGATGCTGTAGTCTAGATTAGATTGGATTAGATTAGATTAATACTTGTTCCATAGATCATGAATACGACACTTCGTAATGATGTGGAACGTGTCAGGTTAATGAAAGATGTCTGTACAAGATATTACATTACACAATATATTGCATGACACTAATGCTTAAGTTAGTTTTTTCCCCTCCCTTAATTTATATCTAAAAATTCAGCCAATGAATAGAAGGAGTTGTCATCTAGAAATTCTTTTAATTTGTTTTTAAATGTTGGTTGACTATCTGTCAGGCTTTTGATACTGTTTGGTAGGTGACCAAAGACTTTTGTGGCAGCATAATTTACCCCCTTCTGTGCCAAAGTCAGATTTAACCGTGCATAGTGAAGATCATCCTTTCTCCTGGTGTTATAGCTATGCACACTGCTATTACTTTTGAACTGGGCTGGATTATTAACAACAAATTTCATAAGTGAATATATATACTGTGAGGTTACTGTGAGGATCCCTAGATCCTTAAATAGATGTCTGCAAGATGACCGTGGGTGGGCTCCAGCAATTATTCAGATTACACGTTTTTGAGCAATGAATACTTATCTACTCAACGATGAATTATCCCAGAATATGATACCATACGAAAGCAGTGAATGAAAGTAGGCATAGTAAGCTAATTTACTGAGATTCTTATCACCAAAATTTGCAATAACCCTAATAGCATACAGAGCCGAACTCAGACGTTTCAGCAGACCATCAATGTGTTGCTTCCAGTTTAACCTCTCATCAGTGGACACACCTAAAAATTTTGAAAATTCTACCTTAGCTACAGACTTCTGTTCAAAGTCTATATTTATTACTGGAGTTGTGCCATTTACTGTACGGAACTGTATATACCGTGTTTTATCAAAATTTAAAGAGAGTCCGTTTGCTGAGAACCACTTAATAATTTTGTGAAAAACATCATTTACAATTACATCACTTAGTTCTTGGTTTTTAGATGGTATTACTATACTTGTATCATCAGCAAAAAGAACTAACTTAGCATCTTCATCAATATGGAATGGTAAGTCATTAATGTATATCAAGAACAGTAAAGGACCTAAGACCGATCCCTGTGGGACCCCGTGATTGATAGCCTCCCAGTTTGAGGAAGCAGCTGTTGTATTAACATTACATGAACCACTTATTTCAACTTTCTGCATTCTTCCAGTTAAGTATGAATTAAACCATTTGTGCACTGCCCCCCTCAAACCATAATGTTTTAGCTTATCTAAAAGAATTCCATGATTTACACAGTCAAAGGCCTTTGACAGATCACAAAAAATACCAATGGGTGATGTCCGGTTATTCAGAGCATTTAATATTTGATCAGTGAAAGCGTATATAGCATTTTCTGTTGAAAAGCCTTTCTGAAAACCAAACTGACATTTTGTTAGTACTTTATTTTTACATATATGGGAGGCTACTCTTGAATACATTACTTTCTCAAAAAATTTTGTTAGAGCTGTCAGAAGACAGATTGGGCGATAGTTGTTGACATCCGACATATCCCCCTTTTTATGCAATGGTTTTACAATGGCATATTTCAGTCTATCGGGGAAAACACCCTGCTCCAAAGAGGTATTACATACGTGGCTGAGAATCCTACTTACCTGTGGGGAACAAGCTTTAAGTATCTTGCTGTAAATGCCATCAATTCCGTAAGAGCTTTTACTTTTCAGTGAGTTTATTATTTTACTGATTTCAGAGGGAGAGGTTCGTGGAAATACAGTTGTTTCAAACTGCACAGGTATAGCCTCTTCTATTAGAAGCCTTGCCTCTTCTAGTGAAGATCTAGATCCTACTTTCTCCACAACATTTAAAAAATGATTGTTGAAAATATTTCCAATTTCAGATTGTTTGTTAGTACACTTGTCATTCAGTTTTATGGCACTAAAGTCTTCCTGTGCTCTTGGTTGCCCTGTTTCCCTGTCAATAATATTCCAAATTGCTTTAATTTTATTATCAGAGTTACTGATCTCAGACATGATACACATGCTTCTGGATTTTTTAATAACTTTTCTTAGTACCGCACAATAGTTTTTATAATATTGAACAATTTCGAGGTCAGTACTCCCTCTTGCTGTTAGATACAGTTCTCTTTTACGGTTGCAAGATATTCTTATTCCTTTAGTTAGCCAAGGTTTTTTATATGTTTTCTTGGAATTATGTTTCACTGTTTTCTTGGGAAAACAATTTTCAAATACCCTTAAAAACGTATCGTGAAATAAGTTATATTTCAAGTTTGCATCGGGTTCCATATACACTTCATCCCAGTCTAGCTCCCTTAGTCCTTCCCTAAAGTTTGCAGTATTTATATTGTTAATTGAACGCACTGCTTTGAAATTCTGATTTGATATACTGCATGGAGCTATGCCATGTACTGTAACTAGCTGTGCATCATGAAAGTAGTATCACACGAAAGTTGTGAACAAATCAATGAGGATTTGCAGAAAATAAATACATGATGTAAGGACTAGCAGTTATCTCTCAATAATAGTAAGTGTAACCTACAGCGTATAACAAGGTGAAAATCCCCATTAATCTACGAGTACAAAATAAATGTCCAGTCTTTGGAAGCGGTAACGTCCATCAAGTATCTGAGTGTGACTATTCGAAATGATCTATAATGGAATGATCAGATTACACAAGTAACAGGTAAGGTGAACTCTATATTGTGGTTTATTGGTAGAATCCTGAAGCTATGCAGTCCTTCAACGAAGGAAATAGCTTACAATACGTTACTTCGTCCAGTCTCGGAGTATTGTTCATCTGTATGGGACTGTTACCAGTTGGGTCTGATTCAGGAGATTGGGAAGGTCCAAACAAGAGCAGCAAGATTTGTGACTGGTACATTTAACCATGGTGAGAGCATTACGGATCTCATAGAAAGTTTGAAGTTGGACACACTCGCAGATAGGTGTGCTAAACAGAAGGGACTGCTCACAAAATTCCGAATTCTGATCTTCACTGAGGATGAAGAGCATATATTATTACCACCAACTTTCAAATCGTGCAATGACCATGATGCAAAGATAAGGGAAATAAGAGCTCATACTCAGGCACTCAGACAGTTGTTTTTCCCTCGCGCGATCTGCGAGTGGAACAGAAGGGTGGGGGGGGGGGGGGGGGGGGAGGAATGTGAATTTGGCGCGAATTGTGGCCTCCCCCACACACCGCTTCGTGGCTAGCGTAGTATATATGTAGATGTAGAATCATTTAAAAA
Source organism: Schistocerca gregaria (assembly GCF_023897955.1). Taxonomy (NCBI): domain Eukaryota; kingdom Metazoa; phylum Arthropoda; class Insecta; order Orthoptera; family Acrididae; genus Schistocerca; species Schistocerca gregaria. The sequence goes on from NC_064920.1 coordinate 104,603,162, forward strand.
CTTCCAGATGGAAACAGTTTCTTCAAATATTCCCTATGCCTCATATCATATTATTTTTACTTAGTAATCATCATCATCTGATTCAATAACATAAAGAAACAATGAACATCTCTATATCTACTACAAATGTTGCAACATAACTAGAGTCACACTTGGGGAGTTTCCACCCCACTTTCCTCCCCCCAGAGCAATGTTTCTTTGTCTGAATCTCCATCTACTGTGAAGTGCATGCAGATGGTATTTCCCCTGGTACCAAATATTATGTTTTTTTCCCATTCCATTTTCATAGTAATATTGTAAAGAATGATTTCTTATATATCTTTGTGCCCACTGTAATTTGTCTAATCTTGTTTTTGTAGTCTCTCTGGGAGTAAAACATAGAGGGTTGCACTATATTCTTAGATTCCACACTTAATGCAAGTTGTTGAAATTTCATAAGTAGCATTCCCAACATAGTTTGTATCCCTCTTCAAGTGTGTCCTAGTTCAAGTTTTTCAGCTTTCTCTAATGCTCTCCCAGAAGCCAAACAAATCTGTTACCACTTGTGATACCATTGTTTGTGTATGTGCAATATCTCCAGTTATACCCACGCCGGCGAAACACTGCACTTGACAGTTCATTTTTTGTCTAGTTAGGTTGGCTATACTGTAATAGCAATTGTTGCAACAGCAGCCTCTATACACACAGCAGACGAAACACTTTTCCGTCCCGTCTCGTAAATGCAAGCGACTGAGCAATTACAGTGTATATAAAAACTAGTTTTTAGTTGTATTACAATGACAGGAAGTGAACAACTTTATAATAATGCATGTAAAAGCGTAACAATGCGCACCCTTTTGATAACGGAGCAAAGAAATACAAAAAACAAGCATCTGACGACTGGTACTTTAAAATCAATAATGTACGTAGTTTACAAAATAAATAATAACCGAGATTGCAATAAATAACCAATATTAGTAATTTTTCATTCACCAATTTACAGCGCTAATGGCGCAATTCCATCCAGCTCGCCATCGTCACTGTTGTCCGATTCATCGCCAAAACCGTCTTCATCGTCGTCATCAGCAAGACAAATGATTAATTGTTCATGGCCACTGATAATGCCTTCTATTGTCTGTGCTGCTCGTATAAGCTTCTCGACGTGCTCGACTTTTTTCTCCATGAGGCTGCATCCACAGTCACAAGAGCTTCACGCAACAGCTTTTCCACCTCTATTATTGTAAAGGACTTGTTGTTGTTCCATACATATATTTTTACATCACTCCATATTAACTCAATAGGGTTGAAATGGCAGTGGTATGGTGGTAGCCTTATTACAATATGACCCGGCTCCTTGGCAATTTCGTCTACTACATATGTTAGTGTCGTAGGCTTATTTTCTTTAACAAGAGCAGAACCTTTGTCATACTCATATTTCGAGCCTGTAACCACTGCACTATAACTTCTTTCCAATCATTTGTGGTTGGGGCTTTGTTCTGTACCACCGAATGATATGGAGCATTGTCCATTACAATTTTTGTAGGGACAGGAAATTGTTTTAATAGGTTCCTGAACCACTCAACAAATCGTGTGTGACCCACATCTTCATGGTAATCACCAGTCTTTTTTGATCTAAAAACTAAAAGTGCGTCAGGGGCAAAACCACTGGAGGAGCTTGCATGGACCACAATTAATCTAGCTCCTCTTCCCGTCGGCTGATGGCCGCTACTTCTGGATGTGTTATTCGTCGAGCATTTACTGACAGCTTCCCCGGCATTAACTCACGTTTCGTCTAGCCAAATTATGGAATGAATGTCTCTGCCCACAATTTTGTGAAAGAAAATGCTATGAGCAGTAACAATATGTGCCCTTTCTAACAGTACTTTGCATCCGTCTAGCGTTTTGTAGCGGAGACCCATATTTTTAGCACAATTTTTAGTGATATTTTACCACCCCTGAAGAGTTCACTCTCTTTTAAAGAGATTAATAACATAGCTACAGTCGGATACTCTTTTCTGCTGTAGTAAGCATAAACTTGCCTACGAATTGCATCAGTCTGGAAAGAATCTAAATCTGTGATAGGACTAGGCCACTTTTTCTTCTTCCCCGGGGTTGATAAAAATGTATTATTTGATCCAGACAGCTCGGAATCATTACGGCCCACTTCAGTATCTTCCAAGTTTTATAGTAATACTCCTTTACTTGCTACGGTTCTTGCACTAATTCCAAGAGTTTTTGACGTACGTTCCACCACTTTGTCGGCAGGAATTGATGGCTGTTCATGAATGCTTACGTAGTTTTTCTCCTGCTAGTAAAACTCACGAGTTCTGCATAGTAACTCCAGTGCCTGGCTGTTTAGCGGCACTCCTCGACGCAAAAGATTGTCACTAGGTGAACGAAGTCTTTTCGGTGGCATTTTCCAAGTATGTAAACTCACAACGTAACAAAAGTTACAACGATATAGCGCACAGTACAACGAAAACACGCAGTAATCAACATACAATTCACGTTGTATACACATTCACTAAACAAAGCCGGCAACGCGGGAACTTTGATGTAACAGCACGTGAGTAACAGCAGTGCTCAGTGCGCTGTGATTGGCTGGCGCCACACGCTGAACGCCTAGCGCCTATCGTTCTTAACTTGTTACTCTGTTATGCTGGCAACTTCATACGCAAACGTCAAGAGCGGCCCGGGTATAGACCTATTTGACTTAGGTCCCAAATGCAGGAGCAATATTACAGGATGAGGTCACACAAATTTTTTGTAAGTTATTTTCTTTGTACATTTCCCAATATCCTACCAATGAATTGAAGTGTACTACCTGTTTTACGTATGGCTGAAAACGTACGTATCTGATCATCCAATTTCATTTTTCTACAAATCGATGTACCCAGGTATTTGTATGAGTTGAGTGATTATCTATTCTATTTGTGACTCATCAGATTCATAGTCATTTTTCCATTTTCCATTTTGTTGAGTGCATAGTTTTGCATTTTTGAACTTTTAAAGCAAGTGGTCAATCTGTGCACCACTTTGAAATCTTATCAGTACCTGCCTGAGTATTTGTGCAGCAGCAGCGCCACCTAAGCGGCCAGCCAGCCAGCGGCCGCTAGACACGGGCTCAGTTATGATTTGACTGTTAAAGTGTACACAAGTCTTACTCTGTTTACTTGATCTGTGACTTTCATGTATTGCGTCCTCCTTGAAATATATTTGTTCATCTTTAAGTTATTACAATTGGCGACGAGGTACTGATTTTTCTTTTCCATTGTTGACCCACATGTTTCCATGGCTACTTTAGAGCAACTATTGCAAGGTCTCATAGAACAGCAAACGCTTGTCACAAATGCGATTCATGATTTCATCGCAGCATCAAATGCGGGGCGCCTCTCGTCATTGTCTCTACCTATTTTCCCTCCTTACGACGAGACGGCGGAAAACTGGTCTGATTACGAGAAACGGACAGCACTTCTTGGCATTTCATGTCGCAGACGAACAAACATGTAAGTCTCTGTTCCTTTCATGGATTTCACCTCAAATGTATCGGTTGTTGTCATAATTGGCTTCTTTGAAAGATCCTGCGTCTTTGTCCTTTGCTGAAATGTGTTCACTTCTCTCCGCATATTTTCAAACACTTGTGGTAGCCTCTCGTGTTGCCTTTTGTCATTGTCAAAAACAACCGAATCAATCCTATCGCACTTGGGCTGTTGAACTTCACGGCCTCAGTAGAAAGCGTCAATATGTTTGTTACTGAAGTTCACAAAAACCCTACGCCGATTCCGTGGTACGGGATGCTATTATCCGATCGGCGCCCCATAAGGAAGTTAGGCAACGTGCCCTTCAGTTGGCAAATCCTACTCTAGATGAAGTCCTATCCATCGCTCAGTCTTTTGAAATTTCTCGCGCCGCTGGAGCACAAATAGAGGCATGGGGCGACGTCGGGGAAATACAACTTGTGTGCAATGTTGACGAGGCGTGTGGCGTGTCCCCGCCGGCCGACGTGGCCGCAGTGTGCTTCCAAGCACAGCCTCGGCCTAACCGTAAACAAACCTCTAACCCACAGCAACTTCCTTCATGTCCGCGGTGTTCTACAAAACATTCATGAGAAGACCGTCCACAACGTTGGGCCATGTGTCAAAAATGCACAAGAAAAGGGCCATGTGTCATCCGTTTGCAAGTCCGACCACATACGTGATGTTCATGAACATGACGCTGATTCTGTGTTGTGTGTCAATTGTACTTCTTCCCTTTCAGGGAAGTTATTCCTCACTGTCCAAATACTTGGTCGAGATGTTCGCATGCAGGTGGATACTGGTTCTGCTGCCATTATCATCAATTCTCAGACGTATCTTCAGTTGGGGTCTCCAGTCCTGTCACCTGTCGCTAGCCAGTTACGGACTTACAATAAACAGAAGATTTCACTCTTGGGACAATTTGATGCTGAGGTATCTTACAAATCCGTCGTTCGCACTGTTCCCATATTTGTGGTCGACTAGAGCAATGCGAAAAATCTTTTTGGTTTCGATGCCTTTCACGTTTTTGGGTTCTCCATAGATTATCAATATTGTCTCTGATGCTATTCCTTATGCTCAATTGGATTCCTTGTCGGCGACATTTTCGTCCCTTTTTTCTCCTGGGTTAGGCTGTGCAAATGACTTTGAAGCTCATATCACGCTCAAACGTACTGCTCAGCCTAAGTTTTTCCGGGCTCGGCCCATTCCTATGGCCCTTCATGATCAGGTCAAACGGGAGCTGGATCGTCTCACTGCTTCAGGGGCCTTGGTTCCTGCTACTTCCAGTGAGTGGTCCTCTCCTGTCGTTGTCTTTGCTAAGCCAAATGGTGATATTCCTCTCTGTGGCGATTTCAAAGCCACTGTAAATGCTCAATGCCTTATCGACACTTACCCTAAGCCTCACCTCGAAGAATTGTTCACTAAACTTTCTGGAGGCCAGTATTCTTCTAAACTTGGCCTGTCAGAAGCTTATCATCAACTTCCTCTCGAAGCTGCTTCCCAGCAGTTTCTGGCCCTTAACACGTCTTTCAGCCTCTATCTATACCAACGATTGCCATTCCAGGTTGCCAGCGCCCCTGCTCTCTTTCAGCGATTCTTGGAACAATTATTGCTCACTGTTCCTGGGTGTATAAATTACCAGGATGACATTGTTGTCACTGGCTCCACCATTGACAAACATCTTCAGAATCTCCACACACTTTTTATGTCTTACAGACTGCCGGTTTTAAGTGTAACCTTCAGAAATCAAAATCTTTTCAGGCATCTATCGCGTACTTGGGGTTTCAACTCTCTCGGGATGGTATTCGTCCGCTTCAGCAAACTGTCGCTGCGATCTATGCCCTTCTTCGCCCTACATCTGTTAAGGAACTGCAGGCCTTCTTGGGGAAAACAGCATACTATCACAAGTTTTTACCGTCTGCTGCTTTGGTGGCTCAGTCGTTGCATCGCCTATTGCATAAAAACGTGCCTTTTCACTGGTCCGTGTCATGCGGTGTGGCTTTCCAGAAATTGAAGACTATGCTGGAACAGGCCCCGTGCCTGGCTACTTATTGAGCTGGCCAACATCTTGTTCTTGCTACGGACGCGTCTCAATATGGGGTTGCTGCAGTTCTTGCACCCAGTTTTTCTGAGAGTTCTGAAGAACCAATTGCTTATCTCCAAAACGCTCACGGATGCCCAACAAAAGTATTCTCAAATTGAAGCTTTGGCCATTATTTATGCTCTTCATAAGTTTGGTGTTTTTCTCTATGGATCCAAATTTCATCTTGTTACGGATCACAAACCACTTGTTTCCTTGTTTCTTCCATCAACGTCACTTCCCAACAAGGCTGCACAATGCCTCCAGCGTTGGGCTCTTTACTTGTCTTGTTTCATTTATGATATTCATTTTAGACCGACGGCTCAACATGCGAATGCTGATGCACTGCCTCGCCTTCCAATGGGTCCTGATCTGGCATTCAATAGGGACGAACTTTTGTCTTTCCACCTGGATGTTGCCGAGCAGCGGGTTGTGGACAGGTTTCCCATCACCGGGGACCGGCTGGCGGGTGCTACGGATTCTGACCCTACCCTCTCCCGGGTTTTACGCTATATTCAGAAGGGTTGGCCAGATCGTCCATCCGCTAAGCCTTCTGATCCGTTTAGGAACTACTACGCTTTGCGTTACTACCTCACGGCTAGGGATGGTGTTATCCTCCTTTCCACAGACAAAGCTTCGCCGCATGTTGTGGTACCTGCGTCTTTGCGTGCTTCGTTCTTGCGTTTCCTTCACCTAGGGCACTGGGGTGTCTCTCACACAAAATCTCTGGCGCACTTTCATGTGTACTGGCCCAACATCGACTCTGAAATCGCACACAGGGTCGCTGCCTGCGGCCCTTGTGCGTCACAGGCCGCCACCCCGAAGTCATCTTTGTCACTGTGGCTTTCGTCTGAGAAGCCCTGGGAGTGTATTCATGCTGACTTTGTGGGACCTTTTTTAGGTACTTATTGGCTTCTCGTTATTGACGCCTACTCTAACTTTCCTTTCATTGTCCGTTGCACGTCGCCTACCACCGCAGCAACCACCAATGCTCTAGCTCCCATTTTCTCTTTGGAAGGCCTTCCCTCTACTCTTGTTACTGATAATGGTCCGCAATTTGCCTCTTCCGATTTTGCGGATTTTTGTGCCTGTCACGGCATCATGCATGTCACGGCCCCTCCGTTCCATTCACAGTCAAACGGTGAGGCTGAACGACTGGTCCGCACATTTAAGGCTCAGATGAGGACACTCCTGACTTCTTCTGCTGATGATGCGCTGCTCCAATTTCTGGCTTCTTACCGTTTCACCCCCATGGGCGACCACAGCCCGGCTGAGCTCTTACATGGCTGAATGCCCCGCATGCTCCTTCATCTCCTGCTACCTTCTACCTCACGGCCGTGGGTACCTTCGCTTGGCCGGTTCACCGTCGACGACCTTGTATGGGTACGGGGATATGGCAGGCAGCCAAAATGGAGTCCTGGCCGCATCTTAAGACATTGTGGCCAAAGCCTGTATGAAATCCAGATGGACACATGTGTTGCAGTGCATCATTCAGACCAGCTTCGGCCTCATGTGCTGGCAACGCCTGTTCTGGATGCCGTTACAACACCTTCGGCTCTACCTGATGCTCAGGATACTGGAATCTCTCATTACTCACAACACAGTCCTCTCACCATCATATCACTGCCAGAACAAGAACTGATGCCACCAGGAGATGTGCCCATGTAGGAACCGGATGACCATCATCTGTCGGAGCAACTCTACTCGCCACCTTCTCCTATGGACGTGGACACATCGCCCACAATGGGCAGATTGGTGCACGGGGCCCCAGCAGATTCGACCCCACGTGTCCTATCGTCTTGACCCGTTAACATCGGGAACACTTCTGTCTGTACGGGAAACCTTCTCCTCGAGACTTTACGGCCAGTCAAACAACACCTATGGACATTAGAAATCTACAGGCCACTTCCATCAAGACCTGTGCAAAAAACTCAAAGGGGGCAAAAGTGTTGTAACTTGCTGATCTTTCAAAGTGCCACCGTGCAGCTCCGTTAGTCCTCTAAATGCGGTGCTGTCTGCCAGCCATGCAGCAGCAGCGTCGCCTAAGTGGCCAGCCAGCCAGCGGCCGCTAGACTTGGACTCACCTATGATTTGTGTACACAAGTCTTACTCTGTTTATTTGATCTGTGACTTTCATGTATTGTATCTTCCTTGAAATGTATTTGTTCAACTTGAAGTTATTACATTCTCCATTATGCAAAAGCATTTACAAAAGTCTTTAATATACAGCATGAACAGGAAAGGCTCTAACAATTTCCCTGGAGCCCCCCTTAAGTCACTTCTACTTCTGTTGATTATTCTCCATCTAAGACAACATGTTTTATCAAGAAATCCTCAGTCCAGTTACAATTCTTTTTGATACCACATGTGACATATTTTTGTTTATAAGCATTAGTATGGTACTGAATCAGACATATTTTGGAAGTCAAGAAATATTCAATTTTGTGACTGCCTTGTTCTGTGGCCTTTCAGGATCTTGCATGAGAAAAGGAAAAGTTTTTTTCAGAATCAGTGCTGTTGGATTGGAGGAGGTATTTCTGTTCAGTATGCCTTATCATGTTTGCATTCTGAGTACGTTCAAAAATTCCACTAAAGATGGGTGTCATTGATATGGGACAAACCTCTTTTTGGAGTTTCCACAACTGAGGTAATGATCAGTTAAACACTGCATGTTATCCAAGCTGAGATTGTGTTTTCTATTGATATGTCAAATAACTGTCTCATCACTCAAGTTTGAAATAATCATAGTTGAAATAGCCCAACAATACGCACTGCTATGACAGCACAGGCCAGTAACAATGCTTCAACATTGGAAAATAGTATGCTGTAGAGTTGGCAACAAATATCTCCAAACCACTTTGGCATTAAGTCTCCTAGCAACTGCCGATTGCTATACATCAGAACTTTGATGTCCATGCACCAAGCTCTAGTTCTCATTTAGTGACTTTATCATGGAAAAGGGAAAAAACAGTGCAGCTGAATACAGGAAAACATACCACTTCCATGGTGAGTGAGAAGAACAGTTTTCTGTTGCAGTGCATAAACATTGGTTTATATGATTGATATTTAATACTTCTTTAGCCATAGCTAAAAAGGGAAATGTTGAACACCATTTTAGAACAGTCCTCAAAGACTACAGATTGAAAGCAGCTGTTGATAGTGAGCTGAGGAAAAAGAAACTTACTAATCCGGAAAGTAAACTACAAATCTAGCAGTCATATTTTAAAGCCTGCAAAAAAATATAAATAAATAAATAAATAGAATACAAAATATGAATTCATCAAACATAGCATCATTTCGTCTATCAGAAGTGTTGGTGAAACATTTAAAATCATTTCATGATGGCGTAAATGTTAAGGAGTGTGTTCTGGCAACTGGTGAGTCCTTGTTTTCCACTTGTAAAAACAAGTCAGAGGTAAAAATCACCATCAGAGATTTGTCTCTGTCAAGACATACTATAACAAGAAAAGTAGAATTAATGGTGTAAAATAAAAAAGATCAACTGATAACAGAGTTGCAATCCTGCTTGTGTTTCTCATTGCAGTTAGACGAGTCAGTAGATGGAGTCTATTTAGCTCATGTTATGATTTTTCTAAGTTTGATATTTTCAGAGTTCAGTGTAAAAGAAGACTCACAAACAATGCTGACCTCTCATTCTGGAATGCTGACCTTGAAAGACAATACACAAGAAGACTTTTACAATGCATTCAAATCCTTCAATTCGATAAATGATTCTCCTTTTTTGAAATTTGTGTCAATTACACTTGATGGAGCATCTTCCATGGTAGGCCAACATGAAGGATTTGTTATGTTTCATTTGAATAATGAATCTTTGCTGCCTTTCTTTAAGTTTCATTGTATTGTGTATCAGCAAGTGATTTGTGGGCATATTTTGAAAATGGCACATGTTATGTGTATTGTCACAAAAATTGTGAATTCACTTCGCTCACAATCTCCACAGAGAAGAAAGTTTAACGTGCTGTATTGGATACCTGATATGGAGACATGCTGTTGTACACTAAAATTCAGTGGCTGAGTATACTGATTCTAAACAGATTTAGAGAACTTATGCTAGTGATAAAATCTTCTGTGTCTGAAAGAGAGGAAAATTACTCATAACTGTGCAATTTGAGCTGTTTGTTGGACCTGGAATTTGTTACTGATGTTGTTGTGGTCTTCCGCCTTAGACTGTTTTGATGCAGCTCTCCATGCTACTCTATCCTGTGCAAACTTCTTCATCTCCCAGTACTTACTGCAACCTACATCCTTCTGAATCTGCTTAGTGTATTCATCTCTTGGTCTCCCTCTACGATTTTTACCCCCCACGCTGCCCTCCAAAGCAAAATTGGTGATCCCTTGATACCTCAGAACATGTCCTACCAACCGATCCCTTCTTCTGGTCAAGTTGTGCCACAAACTTCTCTTCTCCCCAATCCTATTCAATACTTCCTCATTAGTTATGTGATCTACCCATCTAATCTTCAGCATTCTTCTGTAGCACCACATTTTGAAAGCTTCTATTCTATTCTTGTCCAAACTATTTATCGTCCATGTTTCACTTCAATACATGGCTACACTCCATTCAAATACTTTCAGAAATGACTTCCTGACACTTCAATCTATACTCGATGTTAACAAATTTCTCTTGCCAGTCTACATTTTATATCCTCTCTACTTCAACCATCATCAGTTATTTTGCTCCCCAAATAGCAAAACTCCTTTACTACTTTAAGTGTCTCATTTCCTAATCCAATTCCATCAGCATCACCCAACTTAATTCGACTACATCCCATTATCCTTGTTTTGCTTTTGTTGATGTTCATCTTATATCCTCCTTTCGAGACACTGTCCATTCCGTTCAACTGCTCTTCCAAGTCCTTTGCTGTCTGTGACAGAATTACAATGTTATCGGTGAACCTCAAAGTTTTTATTTCTTCTCCATGGATTTTAATACCTACTCTGAATTTTTCTTGTGTTTCCTTTACTGCTTGCTCAATATACAGATTGAATAACATCGGGGAGAGGCTACAACCCTGTCTCCCTCCCTTCCCAACCACTGCTCCCCTTTCATGCCCTCAACTCTTACAACTGCCATCTGGTTTCTGTACAAATTGTAAATAGCCTTTTGCTCCCTGTATTTTACCCTTGCCCCTTTTAGAATTTGAAAGAGAGTATTCCAGTCAACATTGTGAAAAGCTTTCTCTAAGTGTACAAATGCTAGAAACATAGGTTTGCCTTTCCTTAATCTTTCTTCTAAGATAAGTCATAAGGTCAGTATTGCCTCACATGTTCCAGTATTTCTACGGAATCCAAACTGATATTCCCCAAGGTCAGCTTCTACTAGTATTTCCATTCATCTGTAAAGAATTTGTGTTAGTGTTTTGCAGTTGTGGCTTATTAAACTGATTGTTCAGTAATTTTCACATCTGTCAATACCTGCTTTCTTTGGGATTGGAATTATTATATTCTTCTTGAAGTCTGAGGGAATTTCGCCTGTCTCGTACATCTTGCTCACAAGATGGTAGAGTTTTGTCAGGACTGGTTCTCCCAAGGCCATCAGTAGTTCCAATGGAATGTTGTCTACTCCAGGGGCCTTGTTTCGACTCAGGTCTTTCAGTGCTCTGTCAAACTCTTCAAGCAGTATCATATCTCCCATTCATCTTCATCTACATTCTCTTCAATTACCATAATATTGTCCTCAAGTACATCACCCTTGTATAGACCCTCTATATACTCCTTCCATCTTTCTGCTTTCCCTTCTTGCTTAGAACTGGGTTTCCATCTGAGCTCTTGATGTTCATACAAGTGGTTCTCTTATCTCCAAAGGTCTCTTTAATTTTCCTGTTGGCAGTATCTATCTTACCCCTAGTGAGATAAGCCTCTACATCCCTACATTTGTCTTCTAGCCATCCCTGCTTAGCCACTTTGCACTTCCTGTCGATCTCATTTTTGAAACTTTTGTATTCCTTTTTGCCTGCTTCATTTACTGCATTTTTATATTTTCTCCCTTCATCAATTAAATTCAATATTTCTTCTGTTACCCAAGGATTTCTACTAGCCCTCGTCTTTTTACCTACTTGATCCTCTGCTGCCTTCACTACTTCATCTTTCAAAGCTACCCATTCTTCTTCTACTGTGTTTCTTTCCCCCATTCGTGTCAATTGTTCCCTTATGCTCTCCCTGAAACTCTGTACAACCTCTGGTTCTTTCAGTTTATCCAGGTCCCATCTCCTTAAGTTCCCATCTTTTTGCAGTTTCTTCAGTTTTAATCTACAGGTCATAACCAATAGATTGTGGTCAGAGTCCACATCTGCCCCTGGAAATGTCTTACAATTTAAAACCTGGTTCTTAAATATCTGTCTTCCCATTATATTATCTATCTGATACCTTTTAGTATCTCCAGGGTTCTTTCATGTATACAAACTTCTTTCATGATTCTTAAACCAATTGTTAGCTATGATTAAGTTGTGCTCTGTGAAAAATTCTACCAGGCAGCTTCCTCTTTCATTTCTTAGCTCCAATCCATATTCACCTACTACGTTTCCTTCTCTCCCTTTTCCTACTGCCAAATTCCTTTCACCCATGACTATTAAATTTTAGTCACCTTTCACTATCTGAATAATTTCTTTTATTTCGTCATACATTTCTTCAATTTGTTACTGATATGACTATTATACTAAATGACTGAATCAAAGAACCACCAGAAAAATGATTGCCATAACTCTTATCTGTTCTATAAAGAATTCCATGCAAAAATTTGCCCTTTGAATAGCACAGTTACAGAAATTCTGTCAGATTAACAAATATCACTGGATCAGGAATCTATGAAGAAATATAAGGCAGCAGATTTCATAGCTCAATCTTTCCAAAAACTGGATGCAGATGATGAAATAAGTACTCATTTCTCTTGTAGTGAGACTGAAATGTGAAGAGGAAATAATTTGATTTCAAAATGACACCTCCTTAAAGTCATTATACAATGGAGATAACGTTTGGAAATTAGTGAGTGACAAAAACCTACTCTAACATTGTAAAAATGGCATCATATGTTTTATCTTTTTTTCGATCAACTTATCTATTTCAGGCAGAATTTTCAATTATGAACATAGTGAAATGTAAGAGTAGAAATAAACTCACTGATCCTCATCTTTCAGATCATATAATGTTGCCAGAGACAAGTGAAGCCAAAATTCTAACTAATTTATTTTTATTTTTATTTATTTATTTATTTATTTATTTGCATTTATGATGGTGTATACAGAGTGTTTGTTTGAACTAAATATCTCAAAAATGATGCATTGTACAAAAAAAAGTAAAGAAAAGAAAAGAAAAGAAAAGAAAAAAGAAAAGAAATAAATGTTGTAGGTGAAGAGTTAATATTAATAAAAGGAACACCTGTCTGTGCCACAACTGGCCACCCATCCTGTGTACTAGGGGTAGCTTTCTGTTTGTATATTCATATTCTATGCCAAAAAATACATACTGTTTCCTCAAACCATTGTTTTCCATTCATGGTAGGTGGTCTTGTAATCAACAAATATCATGTGTGCCTGTTTTTGCAATTTAGAACCGATGCATTTGATACTATATTTAATCTACAATGTAAATGTAAACCTTCATGTTCTAACAGTTGAGAGTTATATTCAAAATTTATTTTAATGTTGATAATTTGTTTGTATAGTAGAACAAAGCCATTTCGCTGTCTGTTTAGGAACTATATTTAGTATAGTGTGGGAAGATGACATGGATGTAACAGTTTTCCATTCAATTTGGGCTACTTTGTATCAGTGAGTTCACCTGGCTCCCTTGATTTCAGTGATTATCCATGGCAAGTGTGCCTGTCACTACCACTTCATGGACATTTTACCTTATTATAGTGGTTGTGGTTCGTATTCCACTAATTGCCACATAGGGGTCAGCATGAGAGTTAAGGCAGTTGGATGGCAACACACACTGAAATATATCATCCTGATGGCAGAATTGGAGAGCAGACACCGTAATTGAGCCTTAAAATGGTTTGGACTCATCACAATCAATGCCATAAGGGACAGAAAACTGTATCACCATCTAAGTAGCTTATTTGCCAGAAATGTCAATGTCTGGCCATATTATTTGTATTGTGTAGTCACATTTGCACCACCCAGGTGTCATTTGAACATCAGTATCAACTGTTAGAACATGAAGGTTTAGGCTTACATTGTAAATGAAATGTAGAATCAAATGTACTGGTTCTTAACTGCAAGAACAGTCATTCTCAATATTTGTCAATAACAACACCATCTACAGGGAATGGAAAACAATGGCTTGAATAAACTGTACATATTTCTTGGCATAGAATCTGAATGTGCAATAAAAATGTAGGGTTCCCATTTGAAAATACAAAACTGACCCCACCCATGCAGAAAGGGTGGTTAGAAGGTGACCAGTTGTAGCACAGACAGATATCTCCATTACCACTATTAACTTTTCACCTAGAACATTCTTTTTGTATGATTGCAGTTTTCAAGGTATTTAATTGTCTCAAGGTAAAACAAACACCCCTGTATACAAATTTTTTCCACATCTAATATCTTGAAAATTGAGTAGAGGCCTACAACTTTTGATGGAAAGAAAATTACCTTTTATGTATTTTGTGTAACTAAAATGGTTAATTTTGGTTTGGACATTGTTTTATGCTTATACCTTCATGAATTTTCAAGTCAGTAGATCTCTAAATAGACTAAACTGCGTGTAGTAGATCTCAAGCCCAAGAAGTTAGAGAATCCCTGCCCTACATGCCCATGCTCAGAACCCTGGTTTGTCCTTAAGATATGACACTACTACCTCTTTATCTACATTACTGAATATGTAAATATTTCTACTTGCTTTAGTTAGCCACTATACCATGGTATATATTATTACCACAAAGCTTCATGTTCACTGACAACAGTCTCAATGTCAACATTCCCTCAATGTTAGGTTTGTTTTTTGCACATCATACCTAATAAATTTCCATCATGAGTGGGGTTTCAAACAATTTAGTACCATGTCTATATCTACGCTCTGCTGCAAACTATTGTGAAATACACAGTAGAAGATACTTGTCATTGAACGCCAATCAGTGCTTCTTTCTGTATCATTGGCATGTGGAGCACAGGAAGAATGAATGCATAAGTGCCTTTGTGTGAACTGTAATTAGTCTAATCTTATTTTCACAGTCCCTGTTTGAGTGATATGAAAGGGGTTGCTGTGTATTTGTAGATTCTTCACTTAACCTTTGTAAATAGGCTTTCGGGGGATAGTGGACATATATCTTCCAGTGTCTGCCATTTCATTATTTTCAGCATCTATATGATTCTCCCACATGGGTCAGACGTGTCTGTTTACATCTGGGAATAAGTCTGGTGGCCGACAGAATGACCCATTTATAATTTTATGCTAATACCTGATACTGAATCTTGCCCAAAGAGTATTGCATGCAGCAGTTATTCCTTTCTCAGTGGATTTGTGTTTCTTGTCTACTACAACAAATACACCACCTTCACTCTCCATTAATCTATCCTTTTGACATATCTTGAAGTTTTTCCAGATACCCCACTAAAACCAATTTTGTGTTTTTGCCATCTTTCTGTATATAGTATTAAACCAGCTTCATTGGTTTTTAAGAACACTTCAAACTCTGTGACTTTGTTTTGAATGTTTTGGCATTGGATCACCTGAATTTTGATAGTCTTCTGTGAGGGGCATTTGTTGGGTCTTACACTGTTACTTTGTGGTTCAGTAAGGCTGTTATTATCTGGACCATGTATAGTGTTTTGTAATAAAATACTCTTGTGTGCACACACATATAAAGTAAATAAAACCACATACAGATACGTTTGTAAATGCCTCTGATGTTTAGTGTACTCCTGACACATATAGGGTACCTTATTGCTGTCAGTCATGTGGTGCAAGTCACTCAGCTCAGAACCATAGGGGCCAATTATCAGTTCTAGGGGTGATGCTGCAGACTGAAATTCTGTAAGCAGATCTGGTCTTCTTAACTTCCCTTTCCATCATTACCATAGTGCCAGATGACTGCCATTGTTCCTTCCAATGCTGGCCACAATCTGCAGCTGGTGACACCCTGCCCCTTCAGTGACTTTTGGAACAGACACTTCACTTTGAATAAGACACTCCGAAATAAATAATGAGTGCACAAGGTGATCCTTCTCATTACTTATTGTCATTTCCCAATGAATAATAGAACTATAACAGAGTTTGCTTAAATAAAATTTTGTAAGGAAGTAGATTGTTCAAAATCTTAGCATTGCTTCCAGTCTTGTTCATGTGTCTGTTGGCTGTTCAACAAGTCAACAATGTGGTGATTGGCTACATTTACATCTTCCTTTACTTGTTGTTCCATTCAGGAGTTTCCATTGTTGTACCTATTACAAAAGTAATCAGTCCTAAAAAGTTTGTTTCCTACTGCAGAACATAAATTATTTCTCATATATTTCTTTAATTAATTTTAAAAGGTGAGCTAGTTTTATCTGCCTGTTTTAATTTTTCATGATCCTTCTCTTTTTTTCATGGCTTTTGAATGGTGATGGATTACTCGTGTTTATTGTTTCAGAAACTGCTAGGTGATGGGGCAGACCACAACATCTTTCTTCATGGATAGTGACTGATTTGCACTATCATGAGCCAGTAAATATTGTTTTTGCGTATCTGTTGCTGAGTGGAATTCTACAGAATATGTGAGCTGTTGAAGAAGATAGGAGTATATCAAAAGAAACACAGCTAAATTCTGTATACCTGATAGCTCATCTCTTCACTCATAAACATTTACATCCTGCAGGGCTTAATAATAGGTATTGCAGTTTTGTTGTGAAACTAAAAAATGCCAGCTAAAGTTGCTGAGGAACAGAATTTTGTATACTCTATGAATCATTGACTTTATATTCCTTCTTATGGTTTATAAGTGGAAATGAGTTTGTACCATATTGAAACTCTCTGTGCTGTGTATAACATTTAAATAAATTGAAATTGAAGCCATGTAATAAAATTTTTAATATTGTACTTGCCAATGGCTTAGGGAGATTTTCCTGAACTGGTTGGTGACAAAAGTGTCAAACTAAACAGGATAATATCTTGAATAAATTAATTACTATTGTTTCCAAAACTACACAGGCATTACTGAAGATGCATTCAGTCTTGTTATGTGGACCTTGGAAATACCACCAGTAGCTTGCCAAATTTTGTACGTCATAGCAGAAAGTGATAGCACAGTGTGATTTACAATGGCTGGATAAAAAATTGTGGTAACTCTGTTGTACCTTTAAGCTGGTGAGTCGGCGAGCTGCCATCTGTGTTGACATAATGGAGATGTGTAAGACGAGTTTGTACAGAGAGCAGTAACAGTACTCTGTCAATCTACTCCAGTGTGTAGACCACTGAATGTCAAAGCATTAGTGCAACCACCCTAACATCTTGTATGCAAAGGCAGAGCAACATTATTGGCTCAAAACTGGAGTGACACAAGGTTGGAATACACAGAATACACAAGAATGTTCACAGCAACTGTATGAAGCATGTGGTGATGCAAAATTGCCATACATCACAGTCGCACCATGGGCTAAAGCGTTCAGATTAGACAGAGTAGCTATGAAGGATTACTCTCTACAGGACGATCACACATGGAGGACAATATAGTTCAGCTCCCTGCTTCTTCACTGGGTCTTCATTGCTGTTGGACTGCATGTGAGTTAGCAACAGAAGGGCAATTATGCCAGAAAACTATGCTCTACGTTCTGCACAACATTCTGGGGTACCACAAAATTGCAGCATGTTGCATAACCTATGAAATGTCTGAGGTGCAAAAATGGCACCACTGAGGCATTGTACAGGATTTGTTGTGTTGGTACCAAAAGGCAGACAATGATTTTCTTTGATGTCTCATCACTACCAATGAAATTTGGGCATGTTCATACAAACCAAACTTGAAACATCAATCCAGTTCTCATCATCCATAGAAAGTGTATACTGCATCAAGTGCTGTGAAGGTGATATTCATTGTGGCATATGACACTGATGGGGTAGTACTGCATCATGCTGTACTACCAAGCATGACAGTAAACATGCCTGCTACTGCACGTTCCTGCAACACCACCTTCATCCAGCCCTCAGATAAAAGTGACAACATTTCATGGAACAGCACCCCATCGTTCTGCATGCCACCCTGCTGCTGCTGTCCAGGACCTCTTGCACCACTGACAATGGAGGAGTCTGGAACATCAACTACAGTCCCCTGACATATATCCCTGCAATTAGGATGTCTTTGCCAAAATTAAAGAACCACTGCAAGGTATCCAGTATAATGCCAGAGATGACATTATCCATGCCACAAGGTGGTCAATATGGGGCATTAGCAGAAATAGATGTGCAGATGGTATACAGCACCTTCTGGACATTTGGCAAAATGTCCTAAATACTGAGGCAATTACATTGAAGTTCAGTAACTATTAGTACCTCTGTCAATTAAGTCATTTCAAAGAAAAATAATAGTTCTCATTACTTTTTATCCACCCCTTGTATAATTCTTAGTGGACAGAATCATTTTTCATTTTCCGATATGCACATGCTGAAAAACACACTCTTGAATTTTTTCCACCCATAAATCAACTGTCTTTCAAACATATATTATGTTTGAAACAGGTAATTGCTGTAATGGAATAAATGCCCCTTGCCATTCCTGTCAGAATTTCTGTTTTATGTGCACCACTGTAAACACTAGTACAAAAAAGCTGTTAAAAAAGTTACAAATAAAATATTACGTATTTCTTGAGTTGAACAACAGATGCACATTTCTGTGATTAGTTATTTATATATTCTCTTTGAATCACATTACTGTAAAATTTAAAATTGACCACTTAATGCATATTTTATTCTCCTTTCTTTTGAAATACCAGTAGATCAATTTCCATTTGGTAAAATATATGATGTTTCCAGAGAAGAACTTCTGATTCTGAAATACTTTTCTCTAACAAGAAATGCATAAAACAGTGCTAAATTGTAATTTCATATTTATTCAAACAGTTACTGTTGTAAACCACCATCCACGAACTACACCAATGTGAAATAAAGGAGACAAGCTGCAAAAGTGTACAAAATGAAAAGCACAAGTAATAAAAGTCATAATTTGGTATTTACAAAAGAAAAACTATAACACTTTCACATATCATGTAACATGAAATCAACATCCTTATTACAGTCACAATTATCGTCCCAATAACAAACTGACTGGTGGGATTTTGGGCACAACCAAAGCAAGAATGTATGGAACTGGGCCAAAGAAACTACATGGGATGGATATGCCCATGGTAGACATCATATCAAATGAAGTTAATTCACACAAAAATTTACCCAATAACATGGACCTACATGGAGATATTTATACACTCCTGGAAATGGAAAAAAAGAACACATTGACACCGGTGTGTCAGACCCACGATACTTGCTCCGGACACTGCGAGAGGGCTGTACAAGCAATGATCACACGCACGGCACAGCGGACACACCAGGAACTGCGGTGTTGGCCGTCGAATGGCGCTAGCTGCGCAGCATTTGTGCACTGCCGCCGTCAGTGTCAGCCAGTTTGCCACGGCATACGGAGCTCCATCGCAGTCTTTAACACTGGTAGCATGCCGCGACAGCATGGATGTGAACCGTATGTGCAATTGACGGACTTTGAGCGAGGGCATATAGTGGGCATGTGGGAGGCCGGGTGGACGTACCGCCGAATTGCTCAACATGTGGGGCGTGAGGTCTCCACAGTACATCGATGTTGTCGCCAGTGGTCGGCGGAAGGTGCACGTGCCCGTCGACCTGGGACCGGACCGCAGAGACGCACGGATGCACGCCAAGACCATAGGATCCTATGCAGTGCCATAGGGGACCGCACCGCCGCTTCCCAACAAATTAGGGACACTGTTGCTCCTGGGGTATCGGCGAGGACCATTCGCAACCGTCTCCATGAAGCTGGGCTACGGTCCCGCACACCGTTAGGCCGTCTTCCGCTCACGCCCCAACATCGTGCAGCCCGCCTCCAGTGGTGTCGCGACAGGCGTGAATGGAGGGACGAATGGAGACGTGTCGTCTTCAGCGATGAGAGTCGCTTCTGCCTTGGTGCCAATGATGGTCGTATGCGTGTTTGGCGCCGTGCAGGTGAGCGCCACAAAAGGGACTGCATACAACCGAGGCACACAGGGCCAACACCCGGCATCATGGTGTGGGGAGCGATCTCTTACACTGGCCGTACACCTCTGGTGATCATCGAGGGGACACTGAATAGTGCACGGTACATCCAAACCGTTATTGAACCTATCGTTCTACCATTTCTAGACTGGCAAGGGAACTTGCTGTTCCAACAGGACAATGCACGTCCGCATGTATCCCGTGCCACCCAACGTGCTCTAGAAGGTGTAAGTCAACTAACCTGGCCAGAAAGATCTCCGGATCTGTCCCCCATTGAGCATGTTTGGGACTGGATGAAGCGTCGTATCACGTGGTCTGCATGTCCAGCACAAACGCTGGTCCAACTGAGGCGCCAGGTGGAAATGGCATGGCAAGCCGTTCCACAGGACTACATCCAGCATCTCTACGATCGTCTCCATGGGAGAATAGCAGCCTGCATTGCTGCGAAAGGTGGATATACACTGTACTAGTGCCGACATTGTGTATGCTCTGTTGCCTGTGTCTATGTGCCTGTGGTTCTGTCAGTGTGATCATGTGATGTATCTGACCCCAGGAATGTGTCAATAAAGTTTCCCCTTCCTGGGACAATGAATTCACGGTGTTCTTATTTCAATTTCCAGGAGTGTACATATATACACTATGTGATCAAAAGTATCCAGACACGCCCAAAAACATACATTTTTCATATTAGGTGCATTTTGCTGCCACCTACTGCCAGGTACTCCATGTCAGTGACCTCAGTAGTCATTAGACATCATGAGAGAGCGGAATGGGGTGCTCCATGGTACTCATGAACTATGAACATGGTCAGGTGATTGGGTGTCACTTGTGTCATAAGTCTGTAAGCAAGATTATCACACTCCTAAACATCCCTAGGTCAGCTGTATCCAATGTGATAGTGAAGTGAAAATGTGAAGGGACATGTACAGCACAGAAGCATACAGGCCAATCTTGTCTGTTGACTGACAGAGA
Organism: Schistocerca gregaria; assembly: GCF_023897955.1. Classification (NCBI taxonomy): domain Eukaryota; kingdom Metazoa; phylum Arthropoda; class Insecta; order Orthoptera; family Acrididae; genus Schistocerca; species Schistocerca gregaria. Next base: position 104,623,922 of record NC_064920.1, read on the forward strand.
CCCCCGACAGTTGAAGAGGGTAGTAGTGTGTAACAGACAGACATCTATCCAGACCATCACACAGGAATTCCAAAGTGCATCAGGATCCCCTGCAAGTACTATGACAGTTACGTGGGTGGTGAGAAAACTTGGATTTCATGGTCGAGTGGCTGCTCATAAGCCACTCATCACGCCAGTAAATGCCAAACAATGCCTAGCTTGCTCTAAGGAGCATGAACATTGGTCAATTGAACAGTGGAAAAACGTTGTGTGGAGTGATGAATCATGGTACACAATGTGGCGATCTGATGGCAGGGTACGAATATGGCGAATGCCTCGTGAATGTCGTCTTCCAGCATGTAGTTCCAACAGTAAAATTTGGAAGCAGTGGTGTTATGGTGTGGTCATGTTTTTCATAGAGGGGGCTTGCACCACTTGTTGTTTTGCATGGCACTATCACAGCACAGGCCTACATTGATGGTTTAAGCACCTCCTTGCTTCCTGCTGTTTAAGAGAAATTTGGGGATGGAGATCACATCTTTCATCATGGTCAAGCATCTGTCCATAATGCAGGCCTGTGGTGGAGTGGTTACACAACAATAACATCCCTGTAAAGGACTGGCCTGCATGGAGTCCTGACCTAAATCCTACAAAACACCTTTGGGATGTTTTGGAACGCCAACTTCATGCCAGGCCTCACCAACTGTCACCGATACCTCTCCTAAGTGCAGCACTCCATGAAGAATGGGCTGCATTCCCCAAGAAACATTCCAGAACCTCATTGAGCATTTGACTGTGAGAGTGGATGTTATCAAGGCTAATGGTGGTCCAGCACCATATTTAATTCCAGCATTACCAATGGAGAGGGCCATGAACTTGTGAGTCATTTTCAGCCAGGAGTCTGGATACTTCTGATCACAATGTATCTATAAGTTTTTTGACAACATATAATAAAGTAATTGCACATCATTGTAAGAGGCCTTATAAGTACATTACAATGTCACTGGAGACCATAAAGTTTGTCATGCCTTTTATATAAATAAGTGTCATTTTAGAATCATGGAACAAAGTAGTCTGTTATGTAATACATTGAAATATACCTTGCCAAGATGATGAGAATTAAAAACTATGACAAGATTGAATAGAGTGCATGTATCTCTCATTAACTAGAGCCAAAGTACACAATGATAGTCAACTCAGAAATTGTACACTTTGGTTCTAGCTAATGTCTTGTATTTGTGTTTCATATTTCACTTTATATGGTATATCTCAATGTATCACAGAATAGACTACTTTATTGTGACCATCTCTGAAAGCTGGAAATGTTATGCTAGTTTCTAGACCATTACTCATTTCTTGGGTTTAAATATCTGATCCTTGTGATGTGTCAAGGATTTTAATGAAACACTTATCTTTGTATGTTAATATTGAACTTCAGCATGTTGATTTACTTTTCAAATGAACTAGTGAAGCCTTTGTGGTCTATTATTTGTAACATATAATTTGACCAGAACCTACTAGGAACGTTTGTAGCTGACCAAGCATATGTAATGTTAGGCAAGGAGTAATACTCCTGTATATTGAGGTGAGAGGATTCATGAACAGTAAGATGTATGCCCCCCTCCCCCCAATGAAACAAGGACCTTGCTGTTGGTGGGGAGGCTTGCATACCCCAGCAATACAGATAGCCATATAGAATCAGAATTTTTATTGTCCAATAATATACAGAGTTAAGTAACAAAGATTTAATGTACATGGGACTAATCAATACTGCAATTACAATTTATGTGTCTTGTTGTTGTTGCTGTTATTGTTGTGGTCTTCGGTCCTGAGACTGGTTTGATGCAGCTCTCCATACTACTCTATCCAGTGCTTCTTCATCTCCCAATACTTACTGCAACATACATCCTTCTGAATCTGCTTAGTGTATTCATCTCTTGGTCTCCCTCTACGATTTTTACCCTCCATGCTGCCCTCCAATGCTAAATTTCTGATCCATTGATGCCTCAAAACATGTCCTACCAACTGATCCCTTCTCCTTGCCAAGTTGTGCCCAAACTCATCTTCTCTCCAATTATATTCAATACCTCCTCATTAGTTATGTGATCTACCCATCTAATCTTCAGCATTCTTCTGTAGCACCACATTTTGAAAGCTTCTATTCTCTTCTTGCCCAAACTATTTACCGTCCATGTTTCACTTCCATGCATGGCTACACTCCATACAAATACTTTTAGAAATGACTTCCTGACACTTAAATCTAAACTTGATGTTAACAAATTTCTCTTCTTCAGAAACGTTTCCTTGCCATTGCCAGTCTACATTTTATATCCTCTCTACTTCGACCATCCTCAGTTATTTTGCTCCCCAAATAGCAAAACTCCTTTACTACTTTAAGCGTCTCATTTCCTAATCTAATTCCCTTAGCATCACCCAACTTAATTTGACTACATTCCATTATCCTTGTTTTGCTTTTGTTGATGTTCTCCTTATATCCTCCTATCAAGACACTGTCCATTCCATTCAACTGCTCTTCCAAGTACTTTACTGTCTCTGACAGAATTACAATGTCATCGGCGAACTTCAAAGTTTTTATTTCTTCTCCATGGATTTTAATACCTACTCCAAATTTTTCTTTTGTTTCCTTTACTGCTTGCTCAATATACAGATTGAATAACATCGGGGAGAGGCTACAACCCTGTCTCACTCCTTCCCCATCCACTGCTTCCCTTTCATGCCACTCAACTCTTACAACTGCCATCTGGTTTCTGCACAAATTGTAAATAGCCTTTTGCTCCCTGTGTTTTACCCCTGCCACCTTTAGAATTTGAAAGAGAGTATTCCAGTCAACATTGTCAAAAGCTTTCTCTAAGTGTACAAATGCTAGAAACATAGGTTTGCCTTTCCTTAATCTATTTTCTAAGATAAGTTGTAGGGTCAGTATTGCCTCACATGTTCCAACATTTCTACAGAATCCAAACTAATCTAGTCTGAGCGTATTTCACCTGTCTCATACGTCTTGCTCACCAGATGGTAGAGTTTTGTCAGGACTGGCTCTCCCAAGGCTGTCAGTAGTTCCAATGGAATGTTGTCTACTCCCGGGGCCTTGTTTCGACTCAGGTCTTTCAGTGCTCTGTCAAACTCTTAGAGAAACAATAATTATTAATTTATATTTTACAGAGACTGTGTGTAGCCTAGCAATTGTATTATTATAAAAGGAGTGAATAATTATTATGGTCATTTATTAGACATAAAACATTACTTGACAAAACATTTTAGCCACTTGTTTTGTTCTTCAGATTCTCATATTATCATTAAGAAATTCTTTTAAGGAATAACAACATTTCTACACTAACAGTTGTCATAGTTTTTGCTTTAGTTGCCCTACCTCCATGATGAGGATATATTTCTTTTTTAGAATGTTGTAAATTGTCATGCCCATGTATTCTGGGATTTGTGCAAACAGCTTTAATCTATGAGTGGGAAGCATGAAATTCTCCTTGTTCCTAGTACTGTATTTATGTTTAAAGTTATTGTCTATGAATAGCTTGTGGCTATTGCATACAAAAATAATCAGTTCATAAATGTACAAACATGGAGCACTTAATATTTTTAAATTTATTAACAGTGGGCAACAGGATAATTTTAGTTTTGCATCAGACATATTTCTAACAACTGATTTTTGAAATTTTAAGATTGTAGTCATTTTACTTGTTCCTCCCCCAAAAAACTGCTACACCTTATAACTGATTCAAAGCAGCTGTGGTGAACTATTCTTCTTGTCTCCATGCTAGTTGAATATGACAGAATCTTCATTGCAAATGTCAGGCTGTTTAATTTACTTGCTAAATACCTTATAGATGAAGAGAAGGAAAGATTTAGGTCCAAATGCGATCCTAAAAATTTAACAGTCCACTTCTTTCAGTTCTTGGTTTCTATAATGAATGTGTAATTCTTTTACCTTAGAGTTTTTAGTTTTCAACTGCAGCAAAAGTGTTTTCCCAATATTCAATTTTAACCCATTTTGTTGTAACCAGTTTCCCAACTGTCTAATAGTTTTGTGGCAGTTGAAGGAATTTGTTCGGGGTCATGCCAACAAGGGCAGAAGTATCATCCATAGATGAAACCACAATGGAGGGGTATCTGTTGAGAGTCCAGACAAATGTGTGGTACCTGAAGAGGGCAATAGTCTGGGTGACTGATTGAACTGGTCTTGTAACATCAGCCAAAGCAGCATTGCTGTACTGGCACTGTGAACAGCTGAAAGCAAGGGGAAACTACACCCATAATTTTTCCTGAGGGCATGAAGCTTTACTGTATGGTTGAATGATGATGGCATCCTCTTAAGTGAAATATTCCAGAGATAAAATAGTCCCCCATTCAGATCTCTGGGCAGGGACTACTCAGGAGGACGTCATTATTAGGAGAAACAAAACTGGCATTCTACAGATTGGAATGTGGAATGTCAGATCCCTAAACCAAGCAGATAGCTTAGCAAATTTTAAAATGGAAATGGATAGGTTCAAGTCAGATACAGGGGGAATAACTGAAGTTTGGTGCCAGGAGGAACAGGACTCATTGTCAGGTGAACAAAGGGTTATAAATACAAAACCAAATAGGGGCAATGCAGGAGTATAATAATGAAAAAAAAATAATAAGAATGCAGATAAGCTACTATGAAAAGCATAGTGAACACATTATTGTAGCTGAGAAAGACAAGAAGCCCATGCCTACCATGGCAGCACAAGTTTTTATGTCAACTAACTCTGCAGATGATGAAGAGTTTGAAGAAATGTATGAAGATATAAAAGAAATTATTCAAACAATTACAGGAGATGAAAATTTAAAAATCGTGGGGGACTGGAATTCGATAGCAGGTAAAGGAAGAGCAGAAAAATGCTCTAAGCACTTATGAGACAACATCTGAGGTCATCATCCAGTAGACTTAGAACTAATTAAACCTAACTAACCTAAGGACATCACACACATTCATGCCTGAGGCAGGATTCGAACCTGTGACTGTAGCAGCTGCATGGTTCGGATTGAAGCACCTAGAACCACTTGACCATTGTGGCTGACCACAGAAGAGAAGAAAAAGTAGTAGATGAATAAAGACTGGGGCTAAGGATTGAAAGAGGAAGCTACCGGAGAGAATTTTGCACCAAGAATAACTTAATCATAGCTAACACTTGGTTTAAGAATCATCAAATAAGGCTGTATGCGTGGAAGAGACCAAGAGACCCAGGAATGTTTCAGATTTACTATATAATGGTAAGACAGAGATTTAGGAACAAGGTTTTAAATTGTAAGACATTTCCAGGACAGATGAGGACTCTGACCACAATTTATTGGTTATGAACTGTAGATAAAAACTGAAGAAACTGCAAAAAGGTAGGAATTTAAGGGGATGGGACCCAGACAAACTGAAAAAACTAAAGGTTGTAGAGAGTTTCAGAAGGAGTATTAGGGAACAACTGACAAGAACAGGGAAAAGGAATATAGTAAAAGAAGAATGGGTAGCTTTGAGAGATGAAACAGTGAAGACAGCAGAGGATCAAGAAGGTAAAAAGATGAGGGCTAGTGGAAATCCTTGGGTAACACAAGAAATATTAAATTTAATTGATGAAAGGTGGAAATATAAAACTGCAGTAAATGAAGTAGGCAAAAAGGAATGCAAACATTTAAAAAACGAGATTCACAGGAAGTGCAAAACAGCTAAGCAGGAATGGCGAGAGGACAAATGTAAGGTTGTAGAAGCATATTTAACTAGGAGTAAGATAGATGCCACTTACTGAGAAATGAAAGAGACCTTTGCAGAAAAGCGAACCACTTGTATGAATAACAAGAGCTCAGATGGTAAACCAGTCCTAAGTAAAGAAAGGAAATCCAAAAGGTGGAAGGAGTATATAGATGATATATACAAGGCTGATGTACTTGAGGGCAATATTATAGAAATGGAAGAGGATGTAGACCAAGATGAGATGGGAGATATGATACTGCATGAAAAATTTGACAGAGCACTGAAAGACCTAATTAGAAACAAGTTTCCGGGAGTAGATGACTGATTGCTTTGGGAGAACCAGCCATGACCAAACTCTTCCATCTGGTGGGGAAGACATATGAGACAAGCAAAATACCCTCAGACTTCAACAAGAATACAATAATTCCAATTCAAAAGAAAGCAGGTCCTGACAGGTGTGAAAATTACTGAGCTATCAGTTTAATAAGTCAAAATACTAACTTGAATTCTTTACAGATGAATGGAAAAACTGGTAGAAGCAAATGTTGGGAAAATAAGAGGAATGTAAGACCATACGAGGCAATAGTGACCCTATGACTTATCTTAGAAGCTATGTTAAGCAAATACAAACCTATGGTTATAGAATTTGTAGACTTAGAGAAAGCTTTCGATAATGTTGACTGGAACACTCTCTTTTAAATTCTAAAAGTGGCAGGGGTAAAATAAATGGAACGAAAGTCTATTTATAATTTGTACAGAACCCAGAAGGCAGTTATAAGATTCAGTGGGCATGAAAGGGAAGGAGTGCTTGAGAAGGGAGTGAGACAGGGTTGTAGCCTATCACTGGTGTTATTCCATCTGTACAACGAACAAGGAGTAAAGGAAACCAAAGAAAAATTTGGAGTAGGAATCCAGGGAGAAGAAATAAAAAGCTGTAGGTTTACTGATGACAGTGTAATTCTTTCGGAGACAGCAAAGGACTAGGAAGAACAGTTGAATGGAAGGGACAGTGTCTTGAAAGGAGCCTATAAGATGAACATCAACAAAAGCAAAATGAGGATAATGGAATGTAGTAAAATTAAATCAGGCAAAGCTGAAGAAATTAGATTAGGGAACGACACACTTAAAGCCGTAGATGAGTTTTGCTATTTGGGCAGCAAAATAACTAAGGATTGTCAAAGTAGAGAAGACATAAAATGTAGACTGGCGATGGCAAGGAAAGTGTTTCTGAAGAAGATAAATTTGTTAACATTGAGTACAGACTTAAGCATCATGAAGTCTTTTCTGAAAGCATTTGTATGGAGTGTAGCCATATAAAGATGTGAAACATGGATGATAAACAGTTTAGTAAAGAAGAGAATAGGAGCTTTTGTGGTGCTACACAAGAATGCTGATGATTATATGGGTAGATGATGTTACTAAAGAGGAGGTACTAAATAGAATTGGGGAGAAGGGGTATTTGTGGCACAACTTGACTAGAAGAATGGATCAGTTGCTAGGACAATGAGAGACATCACGGGACCACCTATTTAGTACTGGAGGGAAGCATGGAGAGTAGGCAGATTCAGAAGGATGTAGGTTTGGTAGTTATTTGGAGATGAAGAGGCTTTCACAGGATAGTGTAGCACAGAGAGCTGCATCAAACCAGTCTTTGGACAGAAGATCACAACAACAAGATGTATGGACATTGTGAATATCTCTACCAATATATTTTAAGTGTATACACACATTCTTGAATATTTATCCATGTTGAAACTTCCTGGCAGATTAAAACTGTGTGCCCGACTGAGACTCGAACTCGGGACCTTTGCCTTTCGCGGGCAAGTGCCCTACCATCTGAGCTACCAAAGCACAACTCACGTCCAGTACTCACAGCTTTACTTCTGCCAGTATCTTGTCGCTTACCTTCCATACTTTACAGAAGCTCTCCTGTGAACCTTGCAGAACTAGCACTCCTGAAAGAAAGGATACTGCGGAGACATGGCTTAGCCACAGCCTGGGGGATGTTTCCAGAATGAGATTTTCACTCTGCAGCGGAGTGTGCGCTAATATGAAAGTTCCTGGCAGATTAAAACTATGTGCCCGACTGAGACTCAAACTCGGGACCTTTCCCTTTCATGGGCAAGTGCTCTACCATCTGAGCTCGGTAGCTCAGATGGTGAGCACTTGCCCGCGAAAGAGAAAGGTCCCGAGTTCGAGTCTCGGTTGGGCACATAGTTTTAATCTGCCAGTAACTTTCATATCAGCGCACACTCCGCTGCAGAGTGAAAATCTCATTCTTTATCCATGTTGTTGTTCCACTAATCAATCAAATATTTTAAAAACTCATACTAATTGATTTGACCTCTTGCTTGACACCACTGATGTCGCAAATGGTGTTGGTTTGGGTCAGTGGAATTCACAGTGCAGGACATCTGGTTTGGAGCTGTCCTTGAAGTAACCAATTTGTAACAGTTCTCATGTCACTGTGGTGCCAATTGCTACTCAAATTGCAGCCACAAATGCAGTGTGATGTGCCAGAGCCATATACAAAACTTCATAGTCTTCCCTCTCGGTAGTGCCATGTGGCTGTCCAGAGCCCAGTCTTCTTGCAACCACATATTCTCATGACCACCGCTGCCAGCAATCATGTAGAGTGGCTACATTCCTGCCAAGTCTTTCTGCAGTTTCACAGAAAGAACATCCTGCTTCTCATAGCCATATTACATGACTTCATTGAAACTCACTGATGGGTCAAAATTTGCATCTTTGTTGTCTTAAAGACATTCTTGACTAACATCAACTTACCATGTCAAATTTCTAAGGTAACTAATGCTCATGAACATTACAGTGTGTATTTAAAGCAAACCTGATTAGCATGCTATTTGTAGTGCTACAGCGCCAATTTTGTGTGACTGGCGTGAAATTTGAAGAGACATCATCTTTCAGATGTAGAAACGTGCTTACCACTTCCTGTTTATGTCACACTACTCCTTCTTGGTGTTGTGATTCTTTTTTCTGCCAGTGTATTTTCATTGCATCTGTTGTAATTATGCTATGCATGCAACATATTTTTTCTTAATTGTACGTTCCTTTACCATAGTTAATAATTGCACAATTCTTGAGTTGTGTAACACTGTAGACTTTGGCTTCTGCTATTGAGAGGTACGTGTGCTGTATTTAACCTTGTCTTAGTTTGTATGAGTATGTGCTGAAAATTAATCCCTCGGAATTATGTATGTAAAAATTCTTCAAGCTTTTGAAATGAAACAAACATTATTAACATTCTACTTATTTATTATTCTTGTCTAAATATTTGGAGCCCTCTGTTGTTAGAGGGCTCCAAATTGTTGCATGTTACGTGGAGATGTGTAGCATAGCTGTTGGGGCGTGAGAAACAGCTTACTGTAATCAAATTTTGAATTCAAAGAGTTTGTCCTCACACAAAACAGCCTCTCCTTCAGCAAGACTGTGCCACCCCACACACAAGTGCTGCAACAATGACGCCTTGAGTTCACTGTCATCTATCATCCACCATACAGTCTCAACTTGGTCCTGTCTAATATTCATCTGTTTCAAAACCTTAAAGAAAACCTTTGATGACTTCACTTTGATAGTGATAAAGTGGTGCAAACAGAGGTGCGGCTGTGGCTCCAACAGTAAGTCAAACACTGAACCATGATGGTACCAACAAACTTGTATTTCATTACAAAGATATGTGTTCATCACCAGGGTGACTGTGTTGAGAAAGAAATATGTAGACAGGAAGAATAAAGATTTAGAATGTTAATAACACTTGTTTTATTAAAAATATTTAGGAGTTTTCACATAAAAAGTTCAGTGGCATTACTTTCCAGCATTCCTAGTATTTCATATTCTCTCAACATGGTGTATCTGAGTGTGTCACATAGTGGACTACGTTGATAAAGAAACACCACAGTGCCACAGTTTCCATTAATTCCACTTGAAAAAAGATAAGAACACATTTGTGTTAATATATTGAAACATAATTATTATAAATATCTTGAAATATTAGTCAAATAATGGAAAATTCAGGGTGGAATGATATTAAAATATAAATATTTATCTTACAGTAATAGATGGAACTATATATATAAAAGAAAGGCACTCACCTTTAGCAGACTGATGTGTGGTGCATTGACACATGTAATATAACGCAATACTAACTAGCTTTTGACCCCTGGCCGAAAGTACAGACATTCACACACTACCACGATGAGAGCCACAGTAGTGTGCATTTGGGCACCTGTGTGGTAGTGTATGTGAATGTGTGTACTTCCTGTTGTGCCCCAGGTACAAACAATCAAATGGAAAGCAGAATTAATTACAATTTAGAAGATTTATTCTGGAAACAAGGTGAAACATAACTCAGCATAATCACTCATGTCCAACTCTGTACCCAAATTTCATCTCCCATAAACACTATCACAGAAACAGCATTGCGACTGAAAGGAGACCAGCTCCATACTCCAGTAGCACACCAGACAACTCCTCTTCTGGGCTGCAGTGACATGACCTAATCACATGGGGGTGCATCCTGATTGGTTTCGTCAACTCCAGTGATATGACTACAGCATCCCTTGTGGCACCCCCAGTGTGGGCACTTTGAAGTATGTCACGCTACTGCCTCTGGAGCATTAGCACACAGTGCTTGAGAAGGTGGTGGCCATGTCTTACATGTGGCAACTGTGCCGTGTGAACACATGGTGCAACACTTCTGTCAAAAGAAGAGGAGGGGCTCAAAAGCTAGTGTGTTCTGCCTATAGGCTGCATGTCTGTCGGCTAAAGGTAGGCAGTTACCTTCCATTTATTTTACATAATGTTTGTATTTTATTATTAAGGTAGAAAAGACAGAAATGTCACCACCAGTATTTGTAGCACAAAAAACCTCTCCTTCCTCATATTGACAGTGTGAGAAGTCAGATATTTGCTTGAAAATTGAAGATACGTTGATGCAGTTGTCTGTATAGATGTTTTTATGATTTGTATATTTCCTCATAGAGCTTGAAGGTATTTTTTATTTTAGTCCTGCATTAACTGAATAACTTTGCACTAAGTCTTTTAATAAAAAGAGTATGCTAACCTCTTCACAAAGGAAGCAGAGCAGAAAGAGCATTATCTGATTTCTGTGCATATGAGCATATCTCTAAAATTAGTGTCATGGCATATAACGAATTGAAAGAAGAGTGATAACAAAAGCAGTGACACAGAGATCACCAGAACTATAATATACATTTTTTACATAATTTTTGATAAGCTGTCTCAAGTTTGTGGATTCATTCTTGCAGTTCTTCTTTGTCCAAAGTTTTTTTGTTGATGATGATATCCCATAGGTTCTTAAATTTTTCTATTTTTCCTTTTTGTTTATGTCCTGATTATACTATACAATTACATCTCTTCCATACAAAAATTGTTATTGGAGTATGTGATTATTCAAACAAAATATTGGGAATGTGATTTAGTTATCTTGTAATGTACAAATGCTAATCATATGATTAGAGAGCAGGATACACATCAAAAAATGTGTAATACAACCAAATTTATATAAAATTTCAATTTATAGGAGACAGCAGTATTTCAACATTAATATAAGTTTTCAGTCAAAGGAGAATTATACAGGTTTTTGTGATTTTCGGCTTAGTCAATTGAACTGAAACTATATTTTTAGATAATTTATTGCATTGATGATATAGCAAGGGGTGTTTTCTAATTCATGCTTTTCAATTAATAGGGCTGTGAAAAACTTGCATTTTTAATAAACACAAATGCCCATGTGGATGCTGTCTCGAAATGCAAAATTACATAATAAATGCTTTTTTATTGAGAACTCATCCTAGATGAACTAGTTTATCAAAGATAATTTGAAATAGCTTTACTTCTGATTATAAATATTGACAGAATAATCAATTTTTTGTTACTGGTATCACACAGCATCTGCAGGGTGAGGAGTCAGTCGCCTTTCTCATTTTCAGTCACCCATTTTAAATCTGTCACCTTTTTAAATTTTTCTCACCTTTTACCTTTTACCTTTCTCACCTTCTTCACTCTTTTAGGCAGAAAATAGTTGTTTACTTTCGTTCTCAAGGTCATTCATTTAGCTTTTTGGAATGCTCCAATGATTAATCTATATAAAATTTGTACTCCAATAAAAATTATGTTGTGTCTGACAGATAGCAGAGGTGAGGAGTGGAGTTGCCTGCTCATACACAACATGCTATGTGCTCTTGTGACTAATAGTTGTGTATGCACCAACGAAAGAACAAATTGTCTCCTTACTGACTGTTGCCAACGTCTTTGTAGGTAGTGGGGAGGGCAGTGATGGGAGTAGCTGCTGCTGTAGGGTCAGACATCTAGAAAAGAAAAGCATAGCATGTAGCAATACAACAGTCAAGGCATTTCACTGATAGTACTGTGTTGTGTATGACCTCGTGAGGCGCGGTGTGTGTCAATAAGGTACTGTTGCTGTGATACTCTGTGACAAACTTTTCAAAATTCTTTTATTAATTCTGATACAAAAGGTTTTCAGGCAGTTTTCAGCAACTTACTTTCAAAAAAACACTCAGGTAACTTTGACAAAAAATTGGACCATATCAGGTACATTTAGAACTTTCAGATTGTACACAACCTTCAAGTTTGGTACATGCACCAACAATACGGAAGTCAAGTACCAAGGTTAGTTCCACCACTGCTGAACTGATTTGTAGAGTGAAATCAGTGACTTCAAATTACTTTATAGCTTTATCTACTGACATTTGTAATATTTTTAAGTTGATGTTTCTTGATGGTATTCCTGAATATTTTTCACTTTCATGTAAGAAAATGACATACCTAATAACTGATGGACTGTCACCTTATTTCCAGGAATGTATATTAGAAGAAGCATGTTCATCATGTTATACATTGGGTTTTCATAAAACTATCAATGTTAAAGAAAAAATAATTACAAACAATCATAACATTTTGGTCGGAGAGTAAGTGTTGCATAATAATGCATCACCTAATAATTTTCTTAATTGGCAAAGAGGATAATAAAAGTTACATCAGAGATTATGTGTGGCACTTTCTGAAGCTAGCTTGTCCCTAAATAAAGCATTGCGCTGGGATTAGATGACTCCAGTGTCAAAAAAATATATTTAGGCTTTTAGATAGTGCTGTCCAGGAGACGCAAGCCAAATAACTTTGATTCATTGGAACTTGCAATACACAGTGCATAATGTCTATGTAAAGTCTCTGTAATGTTTAGGTAAAGAAGCATCTAAATTTCTGTTTGATATTTACCATTATTTTGATGACTTGTCTGTTTGCTGAGAAGAATTTGAGGGAATTCAATATAAGTTTAACATTCTGCATCATAAGTTTTTGACGCATACAACCACAATGTGGGTTACTTCAGGAACTGTAGCCAATAGGAATTTGGAACAGTGGGATGCTATTCAGTATTACTTTATTAAGCATGTACCTCTTAAAAAGAATTCTGCTACTCTTCAGTCCAAATCCCACAATGCCATTGTAAATGCCTTTAAAAAAACCTTTCAGTGAAAGAAGTACTTTATTTCATAATTTCATCAGCAGAACTATTAGCTATGTTTACACAACATTTTCAGAACCAAGCAGCTTTGATTCACAAGTGGCATACAGAAATAGTAAACATACTCAAAACCTTTCTGGCTCATTTTTTAAGATTTCTTTTTTGAGAAAAATTGAGAGTATTTCTGAAGTTTGAACACTTTACACCTTCTCTTGAATAACAAGGTGTTAGTAGGCTAGTAAATAAAGAGCTTTGTAAACTGGAAGAATATGAAAAGTTGCGGTTGCCAATGAATGCCTATAAACATTTGATCACAGGCTGCAAACATGTGATGGAAAAGATGTTCTTCTCAAGTGCTCAACTGAGAAGTCTTAGATTTTTAGACCCCAAACAAAGAGGAAAGAGCAGAAGTTGCAATGACATGTTAAAGGTTGCAAAAATGATGCCTTTCAATCTCTTCCAAGATTACTTATTAGATGTGTTGAGGGCTATATCCAGCTATTGATAACAAAGGTATTGACAATTATTGGCAGCGGTACATCTCAAAAAGAGACTCATCATCCATACAGTTAAAGTATCCAAATGTTTCAAAACTTGTTAAAGTTTCTCTTACATTCTCCCGTGGAAATTCAGACATAAGGAGAAGATATTCCATTTCAAAGCACACATTAAGAGAGGACAAAATGGCCACTGATGACCAAAAGATTTTTAAACATTGTTGTCTGCGGTGACGGATGCTTTGGGGCAGTAGCCCCATTTCCTTTCTGTTCTCACTGACTTTCAGCTCATTAGATGTGGACAGCAAGCACATGCAAATATATTTTTATAAGGAAGAATGTGAGACAAAAGGAAAACTTGAATTAGAAGAAAAGCAAATGAGGAACAAAACCAAAGAGCAGATTATAAAGATGAATAATGTGAAAAAATCAAATAACTATGGGACAGTTACTGTGAAAGAAAAGAAAAAAAACAACAGCTATCTAAGGAGGCACAAGAGGAACATATCTCGCAAGCTTCAGGTAAACTGAAGAAAGCACTAGAAAAAAATGATTTAAAGGCAACAAAACTGGGCCAGGGTATGCTTGAGGCTGCACAAAACATGAACGTAGAAGAAAGAGTGAAAGAAAGGGGGCAGAAGCCATTCATAAAAATGTCAAGGAAAAAAAAAATCAAAGATTACTTACGTTTTTGCTAAGATCCCTAAGAAACAATAATTGAAATTTTTTTCTTGGTCTTCTTCCATTATGGGTGTGTAGGACATCATTAGTTCTAAAAATGTGGTGTAGATTTCATTTGTGAATTAAAATTACCAATACCAAAATACCAAAGTACATGCATATATTAATAAATATGCATGAAGGAAAAAATGGAAAAAAGGACATACCTCATCCGGAATTGTAACAAAGAAATTTATTACGATCTTAACTGCCATTTTTGGTAGAAGATTATCAAAAATGAAAACAATTTTGTTTTGGCATATCTGCTAAAAAATTTGTTACCTTTTAATCAGATTAATATATTTTATCATATTTTAGTCACCATTTTAAATATTTATTCACCTTTCTCATCTTTTTTAAAGATTGCCATGGCTTCTCACTCTGCATCTGAAAAGAGTATATGCATCAGAACACGTTTGCAAAATAAAGATCACATCTAGGCATGAATGTAATGATGTATCAGTGTGCTCATAAGTTACGCTCCAGTCCAGCATCTGATATGGTAGTAAAGTTGAGCAATACCTTAAGTCAGAGTATCAGTTCACCGGCAAGAAAATGCTACTGTATCTTAACACAATCAATCATTTGTTGAAAACTTATAGAGACTAAGGAAGAAAATAAGAAAGCCTATTTCAGAAAAACTGCAGAAGCAAATAATCCACTGAAAACACTCTTGTTATAGACAGATAAAAACTATTTATTTTCTTTTATTATAAATTTGTATCAAACAACTGACTTTTTCTTTTATTTTCTTATATGATCAGGTTCTTCTTCATGCATGTATGGAGATAAACTTTCAAATGCATACACATAATCATTTTTTAATGTTTATTACACCAGAGCTATATGCTAATTTTGACCAAAATTGATGCTAATTTCACCAAATATAGATGCTGTTTTTTTAGCTCCTTATCCCAAATAAAAGTGATATGGCAGTATCTATTGATAATCAAATGGTTTGTAATGCATAGCAAAATAATATGAGTGCCAATATATCAAAACTTGTGCAAGACTATTTAAACAACACACTAAATAAATAGAAAGCCACCAGTTATGTTGAATTTCATAATTGATATTATGTTGAGGACAGCATTTAAAACATGTTCACAGTATTAAGTATGAAACAGTTTTTTTATGTGTGAGACTAGGGGTTTCATGAATTGTGACACTAACTACGCTTACACTGTATATCAGTTACAGTATTTGAAAGGGATATCTACATGCATTGTCTCAGTTATTTCATTGTCCTACTACTTCATATCAGTACTAGGACAGTTGATTATTGTATTTTATATTTCTTACTTTATGTATAGTTTACAGGAAATTATCTTCTGTGTATGACAATGTATTTTCAGGTAACCACCCAGTACAACAATGAAGCTAAATTCTTATTGGACCTCTATTTTCATTGTGTCGCTAGAGATTGTTCAAAACTGTCAGAGAGGACAAGGTTCTCCTAATTTTCAAGTTGTGTATTGAACCAGAAACTTTATGCATGGAGGAAATAAAAGGTAACTTTGTGCCCATAAAAATGTTTTAATAAATTTTATTCTTTGAGGAAGCAGAATATCACTCATCTTAAAAATGAAACTAATAACGCTAACATCTTTTTCTAAATAGGATTGGCCATTTTACTTGTGGATGCATGAATTCTGCCTTTCAAGAGAATTGATGACCGTTTTGTAAGGGTTCTACTACATTGGTAGAAGTAATACACTGAGGTGACAAAAGTCATGAAACAGCAATATGCACATGAAGTATCACACACACAAAGTATAAAATGGCAGTGCATTGGTAGAGCTGTCATTTGTACTCAGGTGATTCATGTGAAAATATTTCTGATGTGATTATCACTGCACAAAGGGCATTAACAGACTTTGAATCCAGTATGGTAGTTAGAGCTAGATGCACTTGACATTCCGTTTTGGAAATTGTTACAGAACTCAATATTCTAAGATCCACAGTGTCAAGAGTATGCCAAGAATACCAAATTTCAGGCATTAGCTCTCATCATGTAGAATTCAGCAGCCTTGACATAATGACTGAGAAGAGCAACATTTGCATAGAGTTTTTAGTGCTAACAGGCAAGCATCACTGCATGAAATCATGAAATAACAACAGAAATCACTGTGGGTCATATGACAAATATTTCAGCTAGGACAGTGCAGCAAAATCTGGCATTAATGGGCTATGGCAGCAGAAGATGGACGCGAATGCCTTTGCTAACTGCATGGCGTTGCATGCAGTGCTGATTGGTTGGTTGGTTTGGAGAGAAAGGAACTAAATTATAGGGTCATCAGTCCCTGCCTGCAGTGCTTCTCCTCAGGTGAGTCCTGATTTCAGGTGGTAAGTGTTGATGGTAGTGTTAGTGTGTGGCACAGACCTCATGAAGTCATGCACCCAAGCAGTCAACAAGGCACAGTGAAAGTTGGTGGTGGCTCCATAATGGTGTGGGCTGTGTTCACATGGAATGGACTGAGTCCTCTGCTTGAACTGGAAATGGTTATGTTCAGCTACTTGGAGACCATTTACAAATATTCATAGACTTCATGTACTATGTTGGAATTCTTATGGATGACAATGTGCCATGTTACTGGGTCATAATTGTTTACAACTGGTTGAAGAACATTATGGACAGTTCAAATGCCCAACAGGAATCCCATTGAAAATTTATGGGACGTAATTGAGAGGTCAGTTTGTGTGCATGGCAACACTTCACATTTGTGAACAGTTATAGAGGCAGCATGGCTCAATATTTATGCAAGGAACTTCTCACAACTGCTTGGGTCCATGCCATGTTGAACTGCTGCACTACACGGTATAAAATGAGGTCCAACATTGTAGTAGAAGGATACACATCTTTTGTCACTTCGGTTTGGTACAGCAGTAATGCCATGTATACTGGACTCAGTCTGTAAAATGAGTCACCAGGATAAAAATTCAGTCACCATGATACCAGGATGTTGGACCTGAATTCAAAAGTAAGGTGGTTTTGTTGTTAGAAAACAAATCCATCAGAGATGCTGGTAGATTTTACTTTCTGTGTTTCATGAGGAATACATTTTGTAATAGTGCTGTGGCAGCTGTAGAGTGTAAAAAGCTACATTTTCGAGATTACAAGAATATATATTCAGTTTTTAAGTGTTATCACATCTTCCACATCAAATGCTAGGAGGCAGTAATCACCACACATACATACAAGTAGAAGAGCATGTGGATAGGCATCTAACCAAAAGCTTTCAGCTAGCATACCCTTGCTCCTATAATCTCATAAGAATTCCATTCCATCATGGCGGCCATATATGTCACTTATATTGCCTGATTCCATGAAGTGGAGTTTTCATTTTTACTTACTTAATGTGTCGACAAATTATGATGCTCCCTGTAAATGAGGTCACAACTGGTCCTGCACAAGTACAAAGTGTTGGTCCAATTCAAATCTAATTACTTGCTCTATCACAGCAATAGTAAACTCCCAGAAATATTTCTCCCTTAAAAACTCTGAATGAAGTTTTCTTGCAAAAAATTGGATAACAAAGAATAGCTCTTCCTTATTTTAGAAAAAAAACAGAAGAACCTTGAACAATTAGATATAGGACATTCACATTCGCAGGACATGTGCATTAGTATGCTCTGCAGAAGTAATTAGCATTCCAGTCACCTCAGTTCAGCATGTGTCCTGGTGCCTAGTACGGCCTTGATAACTTGTTCCAAGCATGATGCCATCAATGTGTATAAGGCACAAATGGCATCCTTTGGTATAGCCATCCATTCTGCATTCACCTGTTTTCAAAATTCATCTGCGGTGTTTGGCATTCGATCACAGCACTGCACCCATCATTTCACCATATCTCACACAAGTCACGTGATTTGGCAGGCCAGGGCAAAAGACTGACATCCTGTGACACCATCAGCAACATTTGGCTGTGCATTGGCACGTGCAAAAATGGTGTTTGGGATGTTGTGGAGAAAGGGTGTGGCTATGGGTCACAGGATATCATTCACAAAGGTCACACTGGTCACAGTTCCCTGGACATGCACCAACTGTTATTTGTGGTTGTACCCAACAGCACCCCACACCATAAGATCTTGAGCTGGCGCTGTATGTCTTGCAGTAATGCAGTCACTGTAATGGCTCTGCCGCTGTCTATGGCAAACCAAAATGCAGCCATCATTTTCAAACAAACAGAACCTGGATTCATCTGAAAACACTATCTGATGCTGTACCTGTCCCCAGTGACATCATTCCATACACCATTGTCATCTAGCATGTTTCTGCACATTCTCAAAGGTGGGTGGAGAAGTGGAGAATGCACGGGTATCCCATGCCATAATAAATGGCACCACTGTTGCACCAGAGCCAAGAAGGATGCAGATATGTCCTGAAATGCCATTTGTATGAGATGTTGATTTTCTTGGGGGGATGGTCTGGGTGGTGTGACCTGACACGACTCGTCATGTTCTGTGCCCTTCAGTAAACCGTTCTGCACACACCCATTGCACTTCTGTAACACTTCATCCCACATGAGCAGCAATTTCCTGGATGGATGCATCACATTCTAATGTCAATAGTGCACCCTCTTTCAAACACACTGATTTGGTGGGTCATCTGTGAGGAATCCTGCATGTCTACACAAGTCACACTGATCCTCCATTACCTTTTGTTTATAGTGACAATGAGAGCTGCAGGAACATTTTACTCATAGGTGGTGTTGCGCCGCAGTATCAATGTTGACCTTTAATCCTTGACATGGTTCAAATGCCAATAATATCTGCAGAACATACTAATGTACATGTCCTTTGAATATGAACGTCCTGTCTATAGTCATTGTGTATGTCACAGATGTCTCATAGTTATAATGGTCTCTGATTTGGTTCAAAGTTTATGTCACTCACTCACTCGCAGGTGGCACTGAACATTGCCTGTCACTGGTTTTCTAAATAATTATCATCTGTCACTGCAGGATGGTCCTCACATCGTTGGGTGCTGAAAACAGTATCATGCCCTTATTTTTATCATTATTAAAAATGACAGTAACATAATTTTATTGAAAATATACATTGAATGAGGGGGCGGGGGTAAATGGAAACAAAATTATGAACTCTTATCATTAAGCCTGGTTTGTATTTGTTGTATTTGTTGCTTATGATGGTCTATGTCATTCAGATTATTCTACTATAACTGAATGAAGAGATTGTAGAACATGTGCACAAAGCTTTCACTAGAAGCCTGGATAAATCCATTAGACAAGGCAGTAGGGAACTATATGGCCCTTGTTCAAATAGTTCAAATGGCTCTGAGCACTATGGAACTACTTAAACCTAACTAACCTAAGGACATCACACACATCCATGCCCAAGGGAGGATTCGAACCTGCGACCGTAGCAGTCGCACAGTTCCGGACTGAAGCACCTAGAACCATTCGGCCACTCTGCCCGGCGCCCTTATTCAATATTGCACAACATTGTACATGGATGTCTCTGGTTGCATGCTTACAAACTCCAACTTTTGCATCGCATTAAGCCTGAGGATCACCATGGATATTCGTTTTGTACTTGAAATGTTGCATTATACAGATGACTACCTTAATGTAGTGCCATTCATTGATGACTCTGCCTCTCCACTTCTGTAGTGAAGTTAACCAAAGTAACTCTCAAATATGAGGAAGTGAGACTACAGGAAAAGTGATGGAATATGAAAGGGATGCACCAAAAGTTGATGTGCAGTTGGGATTACATACACATGGTGTGATTGGTCCTTTCTTTAAAAAAAAAAAAAATTGGAGTCTACAGTGACAGGACACAACTATCTCAATATGTTGACAAACTATGCAGTTCCACAGATGCTCCTGATGTCATTTTCTATGCAGATGGTGTCCCTACTATCAAGTGGGTGTTACCACATTTCCCCCATGAGATGTTTTTTGAGTGTGGGTTCCCCCTCAGTCTCCTGAGCTGAGTCCACTAGATCTCTGTGCACGGGAAATATCAAGGACATTGTTTACAGAACAAATGTTTGAGATCTGGTAGATTTGAGGCAACAGACCTATGATTTCAGAAGAGGCCATAACATCTGAGATGCTTATGAAAATATGGCAAGAAGAGAAGCACTGTTTTGATATCTGTTGGGCTGCGAACTATGCCCACATTCTACTGTACCAAAATGCACAAAAATATTTGAGCTCTTGTGTACATTCTTGGACAAATAAAGTTATATACTTGACTAGGTACTGAAAAATAAGTAAATGTTTTCATACACCTCTAGTGCAGATGCCATATGTAATGTGGAATTGTCATTAGCAAAAATCTCGGAAAGCGCTTGACTGATTTACTTCAAATTTTTTCATAGTATTCTAATACACATTTGGATGAACATAGGCTATATATTTTAATATATGTGTAATACAAACATGTTTACAGGGTGAATATTAATAAAACCATCAAACTGCAGGCAGGGGCAGATTCCTTACTGGAAATAGAGAAAAAAAGGTACTATGAACATTTGTTTGGAAATCGATAGTGTGCATGCAACAACAACAGAATGTTCTGGAACACAGTATGGAGCTGCAATGCATTCACATCACAACAGATGTTTAAAGTGGCTTCTATGGGATACAATGCATACATTCACACATCACATCATGGATTGCTGCACTCTTTCGCATGTTCCAGCCCCTCTGAAAATAGTGACACAGGCGTCATAAACACACTGTTGATGGGTCTGCACATCATGAACTGGTTCAGCATACACAACTATTTTCAGATGCTCCAAGAAGTAAAAATCCAGTGGGTTTAATTCCAGTGATGTAGCAGGTCATACTACAGGGCCTCCACTTCCTATCCACCATCTGGGGGTGGGAGGGGGGGGGGGGAGATGATGTTGAGATGTTGACAAACTGTAATACAGAAGTTAGATGGCACTCCCTCATGCAGAAACTACATAACCTGTCATATTACCAAAGGCACATTCTCAGGCAGGGCCTGATAGAATCTCTATGATATTGTGTACAGAATGTGCAAAATATCTCTTTTTAATCGTGGTTCACCATAGACCTGCTCAACACAAACCTGTGCCCAGTAGTTGGGAGAAAGCACAGGTCACACCCATGCAAAAGAAGGTAGCAGAAGTGAACCACAAAATTGCCATCCAGTATCACAGACATCTATCTGTTGTAGAATCTTATAACATATTCTCAGCTGTATGAGGTATCTTGAATAGAACAACCTCTCTGCACATCAACCTGCATAGAGTTTGAAAACATTTATTGTGCAAAACAAAACTTTTGCTTTTTCCACATGACGTTCTGAAAGTCTACAGATCAAGATAGACAGCTGGATGCAGTATTTCTTGACCGTGGAAAATTATTTAATTCAATAGCACACCAGTGCTACAAAATTATTAGGATATGCGGTATCAAACAAAATTTGTAACTGGATTAAAGCCACTATACACCACATGATGGAGAGCATATTGTACCAATACTCCCAGTTTTTCTTTCCTATTCCATTTGCATACGGGGTGAGGGAGAAATGACTGTTTAAATGTCTTTTTCCTTTCTCAAATCTCTTTTTTGTTTTTCTCATGATTTGTGTGTGATATATGTCAGTGGCAGCATGAGGTTGCACAGTCATCTCTGAATATGCGTTCTCTAAACTTACCCAATAGGGCATCAAGAGAACTGCATGATCTTTCTTTGAAGGTTTCACATTTCTGCGTTCCCCAAGCATTTCTGTTACATTTTTTTGTGAGCTATACCGAACTGTTGTTGTCCTAGCACCATGTCGCTGGTTTCATTCAACATCTGTTGTCATATGTGCTTCATAAAGACTCTAAACACAGGGAGAGTACTCTAGAATTGGTTGCATTAGTGTCTTGTATGGATTTACTTCACAGGTACACCATATATTCCCAAGAACCTTCCAACAAATCTTAATCTTCCAGTCACCTTCCCTGATACTGATTTTATGTGACTGTCCCATTTCAAATTGCCTCCTAGTAGTACCTCTAACTACTTATGCTATGTGAAGTGTTTGAGATATTCACCATTAGTCTTGTAAACAGATATGATACTGTTCTTTCTCTTTGTTACACATTTGAAGCAAGCTGCCATTCATTACACCAAGGGGAAATATAGTAAAAGTCTTTCTGCAAATCCTTACGATGGTCCAGTGATGATACTTCCCAGTACGTAACTGTGAACAATCTTACAGTGCTGCTGATTATATCCTATACATTGTTTATATACACAGAGGGAAAAAAATTGCATTGCCAAGGGGTAGTTATGCAACATAAATGACAGTTGGCAGACATGTTTCTACATCTGAAAGATGATGTATATTCAAATTTTGCTGCCGTTGCCTGAGAGTGGCAGTAAAAGTGCCACTATCTCACTGTGTTTTAGCAGGGTCATGTAGTATGGCTACAAGAAGCTGGATGTTCCTTCTGAGAAACTGCAGAAAGGCTTGACAGGAATTTAGCCACTGTACATGATTGGTGGCAGCAGTAGTCATGAAAACATACAGTCACAAAAAGATTGGGCTCCAAATGGCTACATGGCACTACTAAGCAGGTAGACCATTGTATTTGGCACAAGGCTTTGTCACATCATATTGTATCTGCTGCAGCAATCTGAGCAGTTGATGGCACCACAGTAACACAGCAAACTGTTACTAATTGTTTACTTTGAGGACATCTCTGCACTAGGCGTTCTGTAACGTGCATTCCATTAACCTATTTGCAGCTTCAGTGGCGTCAAGAAACAGCTCGTTGGAGGGCAGGGTGGATGTCTGTAGTGTTTACCTATGAAAACTGGCTCTGCTTCAGTGTCATTGTTAGCCATGCGTTGGTTAGGAGGAGGCCAGCTGAGCACTTGTGCCCAACATGTCTGAGTGCTAGATACACTGAACTCACATGTGGAGTTACACTATGTGATCAAAAGTATCTGTACACTTAGCCGAAAATTAATTACAAGTTCGTGGCGACCTCCATTGGCAATGCTGGAATTCAGTACGGTTCTGGCCCACCCTTACCCTTGATGACAGCGTCCACTCTCACAGGCATATGTTCAATTAGGTTTTGGAAGGCTTCTTGGGGAATGGCAGCCCATTCTTCAAGGAGTGCTGCACTGAGGAGAGGTATTGATATCAGTCAGTGAGGCCTGGCATGAAGTCGGCATTCCAAAACATCTATAAAAAAAAAGGTGTTCTATAGGATTCAGGTCAGGACTCAGTGCAGGCCAGTCCATTACAGGGATGTTATTGTTGTGTAATCACTGCACCACAGGCCTGCATTATGAACAGATGCTCTATCGTGATGAAAGATGCGATCTCCATCCCTGAATTGCTCTTAAACAGCGGGAAGCAAGGAGGTGTTTAATATATCAATGTAGGCCTGTGCTGTGATAGTGCCATGCAAAGCAACAAGTGATGCAAGTCCCCACTATGAAAAAAATGACCGCACCATAACACCACCAACTCTGAATTTTACTTTTGGAACTACACACACTGGCAGATGATGGTCACCGGGCATTTGCCATACTTAACCCTGCCATCGGATTGCCAGATTGTGTACCATGATTGATCTTTCCACACAACATTTCTCCACTGTTCAATCGTCCAATGTTTATACTCCTTACACCAAGAGAGGCATCGTTTGGCATTTACCGGTGTGATGTGTGGCTTATGAGCAGCCGCTCAACCATGAAATCTAAATTTTCTCACCTCCTACCTAACATCATAGTACTTGCAGTGAATCTTGATGCAGTTTGGAATTCCTGTGTGATGGTCTGGATAGATGTCTGCCTATTACACATTATGATCCTCTTCAACTATTGGTCGTCTCCGTCAGTTAAAATGGTTCAAATGGCTCTGAGCACTATGTTACTTAACTTCTGGGGTCATCAGTCACCTAGAACTTAGAACTAATTAAACCTAACTAACCTAAGGACATCACACACATCCATGCCCGAGGCAGCATTCGAACCTGTGACCTTAGCTTGCTCGGCTCCACACTGTAGCGCCTAGAACTCCGGCCGGCTCTCTGTCAGTCAACAGATGGGGTCGGCCCATACGCTTTTGTGCTGTATGTGTCCCTTCACGTTTCCACTTCACTATCACAATGGAAACAGGGGACCTAAGGATGTTTAGGAGTATGGAAATCTCACATACAGTCTTATGAGTGACACTCAGTCACCTGACCACATTCAAAGTCCGTGAGTTCTGCGGAGCACCCAGTTCTGCTCTCTCATGGTGTCTAATAACTACTGAGGTTGCTGATATGGAGTACCTGGCAGTAGGTGGCGGGACGATGCACCTAATATGAAAAACATATGTTTTGGGGGGTGTCTGGATACTTTTGACCACATAGTGTGTATTCTGGGGTGGGATTTCATATGAGAACAGAAGAACTCTTGTTGTTATCCCACACAACCTGGGTGCAGATTTGTATGTGAGTTACTGATTTGACCTTTTGTCCTACCATTCATGTACAGCATTCAAGTGGTATTTTCCAACAGGACACTGCTCGCCCACATACCACTGTTATAACCCAACAACCTCTAAAGTGTACTGGCTGTTGCCTTGGAATGCTCAATAGAGCACATATTAGGCATCATTGGACAACAACTCCAGCATCATCCACAACCAGCATTAACCGTCCCCGTATTGAATGACCAAGTGCAACAGGCGTGGAACTCCATCCCACAAACTGACTTCCAGCACCTGTACAACACAATGCAGGCACATTCACATGCTTGCATTCAACTTACTGGTGGTTACACCAGTTATTAATGTACCAGCATTTTAGATTTGCAATGGCTTGTCTCACATTTTCATTAATTTGTGATCTTACAGTGTTAATCAGTTAAGTATGTTACCTAGAAAATGTATTCCTGACATTTTGTTACTCTACATTAAATATTCTGTGGTGTTGCAATTTTATTTTCTGTCAGTGTATACTGAAAATATTGATGGCCCTATTATGCTTTCTGGGGTCACATCTAATATTATCTTACCTCATATTACCTTTATTTCTGTGGAATATTCTCCTCCCAGTATAATGTAGTGTGTTCTGTAAGTCAAATATCACTCAAGCTAATCACATATTTACAAAGATGCTCCATATTACTGTATGTTAGCTAGTACATGTTGTTTATGAATGAAGCAAGCTGTGTTTCACAGAAGCATTTTTTTGCTGACTCGATCTTGATTCTTTGAGAGAAGCTAGCTTTCCTCCATGAATGTCATAATTTGTTAGCTTAGAATATACTCTAGAATCCTGCAACAGTCTGATGTTAGCAATATTTGTCTATAATCTTGTGCCTCCCTTTTTGTGGGCAGGAGGTATCTGAGCTTTCTTCCAGTCAATTGGGGCTGTTCATTGCACCACCAATTCTCCATAAATATGAGCTGGAAAAGGAGCAAATTCTATTGGGTTTTCAATGTAAAATTTTAATGGAATTCCATCATAGCCTGATTCCTTGTTTGCTTGAAGCAATTTTTATGGTTTTTTGTTATCAGGAGTTCTAATAACATCACTCATCTGTGAGTCTATGCAGCAGTCAAATGTGGGTAGTGTCCTAGTGTGTGAATACATACAAGTGCACCAGGGAAATGTGTTGATATGTATCCTTTTCAAGTTGTATATTTCAAGTTGTATATTAATGACCTTACAGACATTATTCATAGTAACCACACACTTTCTGGAGATGATTTAATCAATTATATTGAAGAACTATCTGAGGAAAACTACACAAATATTCAAGCAGACCTTGCTAAGATTTTAAAGCAGTGCACAGATCAGCAACTTGAAACATCAGTATGAATGAGTCGCAGTTTAAATTATTCAACTTGCAGATATATATATATATATAGGTGTATCAGTTTGAAGAGATACGAAACAGAATTATCAGATAGGCTCAGTCATAGGTAAAATACATTGCAGACTTTCAGTTCATTGATAGGATACATGGAAATTCAGTCAGTCTACAGTGGAGACTGCTTAAAAGATACTTGTGTGACCCATGATAGGATATTCCTCCACTTAATGGGATCTACACCAGATGGCACTAACAAGGGATATTTAACATGTGCAAATAAGGGCATAATTTATGCTCACAGGTTTGTTTCTCCCATGCCAGAGAATCTTAGAGATAATGAAAAACCTGAACTGACAGCTGCTTGAAGACAAATACCAACTATCCATGAAAACCTGTGTGCAAAGTTTCAAGAACTACTACAGTCATCTTTGTATCACCCTGTAGAGGCCATTAAGATAAGACTAAACTAGTTACAGAAGCATATTAGTAATCATTCTCTCCAAGTTCATTACACAAATATAATGGTGACAAAGTCTAAGAAGCTTTACAGCAGGAAGCGCCCACTGCCATGCACTTCAGTGGTTTGTAGAAACTGATATAGGTGTAAATATAGATCTCAGGAGGAAATTGAAGAGGAACAGCAATCACATTAGTTAGAGAGACAAATATAGGTATATGGAAGGTAACTGCAAAGATGTAGTGACATATGAAATACTACAATTGATCGATAAAAGAAAGAAATATAAATTTGAGAAACTCTGAAAAGAAATTTTTCTGTAGGACAGAGCCAGCATATAGAAAAGTCTATGTAACTCAGTAAAATTAAAAGCAAGAGTATCGACATTATGAGTGCAAACGAAATTCCACTGTTAAATGCAGAAGACAGAGTAGACAAGTGGAAAGACTACATGAAGGTGCACTACAAGGAGGAGGAATTGTTTACTGACATGATAGAAGAAGAAATATATATTAATTTCTGAGAAATAGGGGATCCAGTATTAGAATCAGAGTTCGACAGAGCTTTGGAAAACTTGTCAACAAACAAAGCAGAAGGGTAGATAACATCCCCTCTGACTTTTCCAAAATTAGTGGGGTAGGGATTCCAAATGATTGCTCAGGATAGTGTGTAGAATCCATGATATTTTAAACATGTCAATGAATTTTCAGAAGAATAGGATCCACACAGTGTTGAAAATATCGAAGGCAGATAAATGTGAGAACTATTGTACGAACAGATTGCCAGCTTATCCATTGCATTATAGATGTGAGTAATGTATACAAGAGGATCATTTTAGTTTTACTAAAGACAAAGATGCTAGAGAGACAGTTCTGATGTTACACTTGATAATAACAGCTGGACTTGTGAGGAATCAAGACAACTGTACATAATTTTTTGGTCTAGAAAAAGTATTCAATGGCATAAATTAGTGCAAAACTTTTAAGATTTTCAGGAAAGTAGGTATACTTATTTACTTACTTATATATTAAAAACAAAGATTCCAAGACTTACCAAATGGGAAAGCGCCAGTAGATAGGCACAATGAATAAAACACACAAACACACACACACAGAATTTCGAGCTTTCGCAACCGGCGGCTGCTTCTTCGTCTTTCCTGACGAAGCAGCCGCCGGTTGCGAAAGCTCGAAATTCTGTGTGTGTGTTTGTGTGTTTTATTCATTGTGCCTATCTACGAGTGCTTTCCCGCTTGGTAAGTCTTGGAATCTTTGTTTTTAATATATTTTTCCCATGTGGAAGTTTCTTTCTATTTTATTTACATCATCATTATTTACTTACTTACTTACTCCTTGTCGCTACAGCCTGTATAGGCCTTGGCCTCCTGGACAGTCTCCACTCACTCTTCTCTACTGAGTGCCTTGGCTCTTCATCTTCTAACTCCCATTCTTCTTAAGTCCTCCTCCACACTGTCTAGCCATCTGGTCCTTGGTTTGTCCCTTGTATGGAGTCCACCTGGTTTTCCTTTGAAAACTTTCTTGAAGGTGCTGCTCCCTACCATTCTTTCTACATGTCCCAACCAGCATAGTCTATTACTCTTTATTTCTGTCGTAGATCTGGTTTGTTGTAAACTCCCTGATCTCCTTATTATGTATGACTCACAGGAAAGCCCTATCATTCACTGGCCTGAAGATTTTTCTAAGTATCTTCCATTCCTATCCATGCAGCAACTCATCATTTTGCCTCATTGTTCAAGTCTCTGAACCACACATCATGATAGGTCTCACTAATGCATGGTACACTGTCAGCTTCAGATTCCTACTAAGGATTCTTGCCTTAAATCCTTTGATCAATGCAAAGTAGCTCCTGTTACCAACTGTAATCCTTGCATGTATTTCTTCTCTTGTATCATTATTCTCAATTACCAGTGACCCAAGATATTTAAAGCTCTCATAGTCTTCATATATTTTCCGATTCAAAGTCATCCTTCTTTCTTCTTCACTATACCTTTTCCTACATATTAAGATATACTTGGTCTTCAACTGATTATCTGTCAGCCCCATGCCCATTCCATATCTTTTTAATTTTTCAAGCTTTTCTTCCAGGTCATGTTTCCTTGTAGATAACAAATCAATATCATATGCATATGCTAGATCCTGCTTCACTGTATTAAATAGTGTTCCCCCAGGGTTCCCACTTAGTGTCTTTCGCATTACCTTCTCCAAGGCAACATTAAACAGAATAGTGGAGAGCACATCATCCTGTCGCAATCCTTGTTTAACTTCAAATATCTTTGACAAAGTGCCCTAAACCTTTATTTTACATATTGTTCTTCTCAAAGTCATTTAGACCAGTCTTATTAGTTTGTTGAGCACTCCTAACTCTTGCATTGCCTTCCAGAATTGATCCCTTTTGACACTAACATAAGCTTGTTTGAAATCAATCAACAGCTGGTGGGCATTGATGTTATACCCATAATATTTTTCAAGGATCAGTCTGATAGTAAAAATCTGATCTGTAATGGCTCTATTAGTCCTGAAACCACACCGGTAGTCTCCTAGTCATTCTTCTACATATGTTCTAAGTCACCATACCATGAGTTTTCCTAGTACTTTTTATACTAGACAGAGCAGTGCAATTCCCCTATAATTCGCACTTCCAGGTTTGTCATGTTTCTTATGTATAGGGCAGAGTGTTGCTGTATTCCGTTGTTCTAGCACATTTTCTTTCCACCATCTTTTCACTATAATCTCATGCAAGGCCCTTATTAGTTTCTCTCCACCATATTTTATCATTCCTGCTGTAATATTGTCTTCTTCCAGAGATTTATTGTTTTTAAGAGTCTTGATACTAGCTTTAACTTCTTCCAATGTGAATTCCTTGACAGATACCTGGTACTCTGCTTCTCTGTTTACTTCCCTCTCCACCTCTTCTAAAGTAGCAGCATCTACTTCATCTTTGTTTTCCAATTCTGTGTTCAATAATTCACTAAAGCACTCTACCCATCTGTCTAAAATCTGATCTTTTCCTCCAATCAGATTTCTCTCCTTATCTTTACAGAAAACTGCTTCCTTTCTCTTCCCTCATTATTATTCTATAGTATTTCTGTTCTCCTCTGCAGCATTATTTTTCTTGCCCCATTCCTTTCTTCTATCTTTCTCCTACAGCCTTCATCAAACCAGATTTGAGTTATCAATTGCTTCTTTCTACTCAGTACAGTTTCAGCTGACCCCTGTATCATACCTGTATTATACCTCGGACCATTTCTTTCTTTAATAAACCTCTCCTGCTCGATCTTTGGCTTCATTAAGTCTGTTTGTCAAAATAGTTTTATACTGCTGTATTGTATTTTAGTCATTGCTTAACTTGGCATCATCAAACCTAAGCACAGTAGTTTACTTGGTCTGTCGGTAATTGGCTATTCTCGGTCTGTATTTGATTCTTACCAAACAGTGATCACTATCTCCATCTGCACCATGACAACTATCCACTTATAATATATCTGAAGTATGTCATCTATTTATGAGTACTTGATCAATCTGAATTTTTGTGATCCCATCTGGGTAGCACCATGTAATTTTTCTTATATCCTTCCTTTGCATCCATGTTCTTTTAGTAATCTTGTTATTGCACATGGCAAAATCAGTTTGTCTGATACCATTGTCGCTTCATGCAGACTGTCCTTACCAGCTGTTTCTATATGTAATTTCTCATCACACTTGAGCACTGAAGTCCCCCACAACCACCTTAACATCATGTTTTGCCACCCTTGCTACTTCCTGTTCCAGTTCCTCACATAATATGTCTTTTTTCACTGGCTCTACATCTTCTGTTGGGACAGACATACATACGAAGATATAATATGCAAATTCTTTTACCAACAGGGTTAAATTTCAATATGGCAGCCTTATAAGCATTATCAAGTAGAAAACCTGTGCCTCCATATCCTCTGCCTCTGAAGCTGTAGAACAATGTGTGTGTCCCAGATACAAATATTCAGCTTCCTTTCCATTTCACTGCTTTTAGTGCTTCATCATCATATTATATTTCTTCATTTCCTTTTTCAGATTCTGTAATCCTCCAGACTTGTGTAGTGTTCTAACATTCAGTTTCATCAAATACCAATTCATATGTTGTTTATGTTGGCAAGGTCATTTATCTGTTACATCCATCCAGCTTCCTTTATCCTTCGGTTCCATAATGAGCTCTTCTTTTTGGGGTAGGGTTGTTAGCCCAATGCTGAATCATCCTCCTTTACCCAGTCTTCGGACTGGTACTGGGATTTCCAAGGTATCTTCCAGTGGACCGTGGAAAGTAGGTATAAGCTATAGCAAATAAAGAGCAATATACAATGTGTAAAAACCAAAAGATACACTGAATTAGAAATTGCTATCCCAATAAAAGTAAGGAATAGTTACAGATCCTGTTGATGAAAAAGTCTAATCAGCACAAAATATGGATCAAGTGTAAACCAAATAAAAATGGAGGATACTAATAAAATTTGTCAAATTTGGAAACCACAGGTAGAGAAAGTGAATAATACACAACAGACAAAGCAAGGAGAATATAGCAAGCAGGCTAGTACAGGTACAGGCAAAGAGGGCATTCCTCAATAAAAGAGGCCTGATAGTATCAAACATTTTTCTTAATTAGAGGAAGAAATTTTTAAGAATATAGTTCTGTAGCACAGTGTTGTATGGAACTGAACCATGGACTGTGGCAAAACTGGAAAAGAAGAGAATTGAAGCATTTGTGAAGTGCTGTATAAGGATGTGGAAAAAAGCTGGTCCTCAGAACTGGGGGGGGGGGGGGGGGGGGGTAATGAATACGTAGAAAATGTTGACTAGAAGAATGGATGGTATGATAGAACATTTGAAATGTTAGGATGTCAGGGAATGATTTATATGGTACTAGAGAGAGCCACAGACGGAAAAAAAACTTTAGGGTAAGAATGGAATATATGCAACAAATAATCATGGACTTCCGTGTAAGTGTTTGTGATGAAGATGTTGGAATAGGAAAAGGAGTCGTGGTAGGCCACATAAAACCACTCAGGAGATTAACTGGGGCAGGTGGGGGGGGGGGGGGGGGAGCACTGTTAGCGAATTTTTCACTGTGTCATCAAAAAGGCTAAAACTGTGCTTTACACACAAAATTCCAGTAACAAAGCAAAGGCAATTTTTTACTTTATTAGGTATAAAACAAATTTACTTGTAGGGTAAAAATGATATCCAGCTCCCTGATAACAGTAGTGGTGAGACAGATTATTTTAAATTCAAATTATTGGCTTCTGAATGCAAATAGTTCTTCTTAACTGTACCTGAAAATTCAGGCATAACAATAAACTGTAAAACTGTATCCATTAAACATAGACATGCATTGCACATTCGACAACCAGACACCAGTTTTCCTCAGCAAACTGTAAAGGTATTACAACAAATCATAAGTTAACTATCAAAATTGCAACTCTTCTGTTCATAATTGTCTTTCAACTAAACTACTAAAGTATTGTACTGACTTGATAGCATATCCTTTGATCTACCTACATAATCAGTGAAGGAGTCAAGGTGTATTTCCTAAGAGACTGGGGTATGTGAAAAAGTGGAGAAAGACAAGTGACTTTTCTTTGAGGAAGTAGCTTGCAACAGAAAATTGAACTGCAAATTGGAGAGCAACCTTTTAGAAAGAGATTAATTTGGCTTCCATAAGCATTTCTCTCCAGAGAAAGTTGTGTATTATCTCATAAACTCAGATCTAGTAGAACTAAACAAGAAAATTTAGTCTGTTGGCATTTTCTGTAATTCCACCAAGACTTTCATTTGTGTACATTATAAAATTATGCTAGGAAAGTCAAAGTGGTATGGTATTAAATGCATTCCCCTAGCAAGTGTGAAGTCATAACTCTGCAACAAAAAGCTAATAAATGATAGCTTAGGAATAGGATTAAATTGGGAGTGGGGGAACATAAGTATGGTTGGTGTTCCACACAAGTTTTGATTCTAGCTCTGCTCCTGCTCTTGCCCCACATAAATGATTTGGTGGCACACTAGAAAAAAATTGTGATATTCACTGATAATAGAAGTACAGCAATAAAGAGCCCAAACACAATCATACCATACACAGTAAGGAGATTAATGGAGCAGCCAACAGCTCAATTCTTAATCTCACAAAAGAATATATTATGAATTTCCAAACACATGAAAGTGACTTAAGGTATGAGGACTGGAGATCACTGAGGGCACACTAAATGAGGTTCTGAATCTCGAGATCCTAGACATATGGGTGGCTGATAAAATGAGGGTGGCAGCAGTGTATTAATAAGTTGACCAAAAGCACTCAATTTTGTCTGCTTTGCACCTGAAATTCCCATTCTGTGTGTTGATTTGTGACCAAATTTTTACCATTCTTTGTTGATGTTGTCCTATGGCATAAACGTGTAAGGAGTGTAGTTAAGGCCAAGAAAAATATTTATTCTACATAAGTCTGCAGCAAGAATATTACATAAAGCTGATAACTAATCATCTTGCAAATGTCTGAGGTGACAAAAGTCACGGGACAGTGAGATGCACACATGGAGATGGCACGACTGTCATGTATACAAGGTATAAAAGGCAGTGCATTGATGGAGCTATTATTTGTACTCAGGTGATTCACGTGAAAAGGTTTCCGACGTGGTTATGGTGCACTATGGGAATTAACAGACTCTGAACATGGAATGGTAGTTGAAGCTTGACGCTTGGGACATACTGTTTCATAACTCATTATTGAATTCAATATTCCATCATCTGCAGTGTGGAGAGTGAGCTGAGAATACCACATTTCATGCATTAACTCCCACCATGGGCAGCAAAGTGGCCAAAGACCTTCACTTAATGACTGAGAGTAGTGGTGTTCGCGTAGAGGTGTTAGTGCTAACAGACAAGTAATACTGCAAGAAATTACTGTAGAGTTTAATGTGGGATGTACAATGAATGTATCAGTTAGGAGGATAGTGCTGTGAAATTTGATGTTCATGGACTATGGTAGCAGATAACCAATGTGAGTGCCTTTACTAACAGCACATCACCTGCAGAGCCTCTCCTATGCTTGTGACCATATCTGTTGGACCCTAGAGGATTGGAAAACAGAGACCTGGTCATATGAGTCCCAATTTTGGTTGGTAAGAGCTGATGATAGTCGACTCTACAAAGCCATGGACCAAAATTGTCAACAAGGCACAGTGCAGGCCGGTGATGTCTCCATAATGATGTGAGCTGTGTTTATGTGGGATGGTCTGGGTCCTCTGAATGTTTGTCTACTTTGAGACACTTTGCAGCCTTTTATGGACATCATATTCGCAAACAAGGATGGAATTTCTGTGAATGACAATGCACCATGTCATCAGGCCACAATTGTACACGATTGTTTTGAAGAACATTCTGAGCAGTTAGAGTGAATAGTTTGGCCACACTGATACCCCAGCATGAACCCCTTCAAACATTTATGGGACATAATTGAGAGGTCAGTTTTTGCACAAAATCCTGCACTGACAACACTTTCGCAATTATGGATTGCTATACAGGCAGCATGGCCCCATATTTCTACGGGGAACTTTCAATGACTTGTTGAGTCCATGCCACATAGAGTTACTGTGCAGTACCAGGCAAAGGATGTCCAACATGATATTAGGAGGTATCCCTTGCGTTTCATCATCTCAATGTATGTGCTGATGCATTTATTGCATAATTATATGTATGTTTGACAGGCAGAGTGAATTTATAATTATCTGTGCAGTTGACAGCCACAATGCTAGAAATGAATTAAATGCACTGGAATTAAATGAATGAATTAAAGGGAATGAAGTCAATTGATTGAAAGGTAGTTATGAGACTAAATGGCAAGATCATCCTTCCCATGATTCCAAAGTTCATCTGCATCTACATTTATATTACGCAAGCCACCAAACGGTGTGTGGCAGAGGGCACTTCATGTGCTACTGTCATTTCCTCCCTTTCCTGCTCCAGTCGCATATGGTTTGTGGGAAGAACGACTGCCAGAAAGCCTCCGTGCACACTTGAATCTCTCTGATTTTACATTCGTGATCTCCTCGGGAGGTATAAGTAGGGGGAAGCAATATATTTGATACCTCATTGAAAAATGCACCCTCACAAAACCTGGACAGCAAGCTACACCACAATGCAGAGCGCCTCTCTTGCAGAGTCTGCAACTTGAATTTGATAAATATCTCCGTAACGCTATCATGCTTACCAAATAACCCTGTGGCAAAATGCGCCATTCTTCTTTGGATCTTCCCTATCTCCTCTGTCAACCCGACCTGCTACACATCCCACACTGATGAGCAATACTCTAGTATAGGTCAAAGGAGTGTTTTGCAAGCCACCTCCTTTGTTGATTGACTACATTTTCTAAGGACTCTACCATTGAATCTCAACCTGACACCTGCCTTACCAACAATTAATTTTATATGATCATTCCATTTTAAATCATTCTGTATGCATACTCCCAGATACACTCCTGGAAATTGAAATAAGAACACCATGAATTCATTGTCCCAGGAAGGGGAAACTTTATTGACACATTCCTGGGGTCAGATACATCACATGATCACACTGACAGAACCACAGGCACATATACACAGGCAACAGAGCATGCACAATGTCGGCACTAGTACAGTGTATATCCACCTTTCGCAGCAATGCAGGCTGCTATTCTCCCATGGAGACGATCGTAGAGATGCTGGATGTAGTCCTGTGGAATGGCTTGCCATGCCATTTCCACCTGGCGGCTCAGTTGGACCAGCGTTCGTGCTGGACGTGCAGACCGCGTGAGACGACGCTTCATCCAGTCCCAAACATGCTCAATGGGGGACAGATCCGGAGATCTTGCTGGCCAGGGAAGTTGACTTACACCTTCTAGAGCACGTTGGGTGGCACGGGATACATGATGACGTGCATTGTCGTGTTGGAGCAGCATGTTCCCTTGTCGGTCTAGGAATGGTAGAACGATGGGTTCGATGATGGTTTGGATGTACCGTGCACTATTCAGTGTCCCCTCGACGATCACCAGAGGTGTACGGCCAGTGTAGGAGATCGCTCCCCACACCATGATGCCGGGTGTTGGCCCTGTGTGCCTCGGTCGTATGCAGTCCTGATTGTGGCGCTCACCTGCACGGCGCCAAACATGCATACGACCATCATTGGCACCAAGGGAGAAGCGACTCTCATTGCTGAAGACGACACATCTCCATTCGTCCCTCCATTCACGCCTGTCGCGACACCACTGGAGGCGGGATGCACGATGTTGGGGAGTGAGCGGAAGATGGCCTAACGGTGTGCGGGACCGTAGCCCAGCTTCATGGAGACGGTTGCGAATGGTCCTCGCCGATACCCCAGGAGCAACAGTGTCCCTAATTTGCTGGGAAGTGGCGGTGCGGTCCCCTACGGCACTGCGTAGGATCCTACGGTCTTGGCGTGCATCCGTGCGTCGCTGCGGTCCGGTCCCAGGTCGACGGGCACGTGCACCTTCCGCCGACCCCTGGCGACAACATCGATGTACTGTGGACACCTCACGCCCCACGTGTTGAGCAATTCGGCGGTACGTCCACCCGGCCTCCCGCATGCCCACTATACGCCCTCGCTCAAAGTCCGTCAACTGCACATACGGTTCACGTCCACGCTGTCGTGGCATGCTACCAGTGTTAAAGACTGTGATGGAGCTCCGTATGCCATGGCAAACTGGCTGACACTGACGGTGGCGGTGCACAAATGCTGCGCAGCTAGCTCCATTCGACGGCCAACACCGCGTTTCCTGGTGTGTCCGCTGTGCCGTGCGTGTGATCATTGCTTGTACAGCCCTCTCGCAGTGTCTGGAGCAAGTATGGTGGGTCTGACACACCGGTGTCAATGTGTTCTTTTTTCCATTTCCAGGAGTGTATTTTACAGAAGTGACTGCTACCAGTGTATCCTTCTTTCTATGTATTTGCAATACATTACATTTGTCTATGTTAAGGGTCAGTTGCCACTCCCTGCACCAAGTGCCTATCTGCTACAGATCTTCCTGCATTTCACTGCAATTTTCTAATGCTGCAACTTCTGTGCATATTGCAGCATCATCCGCGAAAAGCCGCATGGAACTTCCGACACTATCTTTTAGGTCATTTATATATATTGTGAAAAGCAATGGTACAATAACACTCCCATGTGGCATGATAGAGGTTACTTTAACGTCTGTAGACGTCTCTCCATTCAGAACAACATGCTGTGTTCTGTTTGCTAAAAACTTTACAATCCAGCCACACAGCTTGTCTGAAATTCCATAGGCTCTTACTTTGTTTATCATACGACAGTGCGGAACTGTAGCAAACGCATTATGGAAGTCAAGGAAACTGGCATCTACCTGGGATCCTGTATCTAATATTTTATGGGTCACATGAACAAATAAATCGAGTTGGGTCTCACACGATCGCTGTT
This sequence comes from Schistocerca gregaria, assembly GCF_023897955.1. NCBI lineage: Eukaryota > Metazoa > Arthropoda > Insecta > Orthoptera > Acrididae > Schistocerca > Schistocerca gregaria. The sequence continues at coordinate 104,661,125 of NC_064920.1, forward strand.
TCCGTAATCCATGTTGATTCCTACAGAGTAGATTCTGGGTCTCCAAAACCGACATGCTCCTCGAGCAAAAAACATGTTCTAAAATTCTACAACAGATCGATGTCAAAGATATGGGCCTATAGTTTTGTGCATCTGCTCGACGACCCCTCTTGAAAACTGGAACTACCTGTGCTCTTTTCCAATCAATTGGAACCTTCCATTTCTCTAGAGACTTGTAGTAAACGTCTGTTAGAATGGGGGAAAGTTCTTTCACATTCTCTGTGTAGAATCAAATTGGTATACCATCAGGTCCAGTGGACTTTCCTCTGTTGAGTGATTTCAGTAGCTTTTCTATTCCTTGGACACTTATTTCGATGTCAGCCATTTTTTCGTTCATGCGAGGATTTAGAGAAGGAACTGCAGTGCGGTCTTCCTCTGTGAAACAGCTTTGGAAAAAGGTGTTAAGTATTTCAGCTTTACGCATATCATCCTTTGTTTTAATGCTATTATTGTCCCAAAGTGTCTGAATATGCTGTTTTGATCCACTTACTGATTTAATGTAAGACCAGAACTTCCTAGGATTTTCTGTCAAGTCGGTACACAGAATTTTACTTTTGAATTCACTGAATGCTTCATGCATAGCCCTCCTTAGGCTAACTTTGACATCATTTATATTCCGTTTGTCTGAGAGGTTTTGGCTGCATTTAAATTTCCAGTGAAGCTGTCTTTGCTTCCTCAGTAGTTTCCTAACTTTGTTGTTGAACCATGGTGGGTTTTTCCCATCCCTCACAGTTTTACTCGGCATCTACCTGTCTAAAACACATTTTATGTTTGCCTTGAACTTTTTCCATAAGCACTTAACATTGTCAGAGTCGGAACAGAAATTTTTGTTTCGATCTGCTTGGTAGTCTGAAATCTGCCTCCTATTACTCTTGCTGAACAGATAAACCTTCCTCCCTTTTTTTATATTCCTATTTACTTCCATATTCAGGGATGCTGCAATGGCCTTATGATCACTGATTCCCTGTTCTGCACTAACAAAGTCGAAAAGTTCAGGTCTGTGCATTATCAGTAGGTCCAAGATGTTTTCTCCACGAGTCTGTTCTCTGTTTAATTGCTCGAGGTAATTTTCGGATAGTGCATTCAGTATAATGTCACTCGATGCTCTGTCCCTACCAAATGTCCTAAACATCTGAGTGTCCCAGTCTATATCTGGTAAATTGAAATCTCCACCTAAGACTATAATACCACTAACAGCGACAAATACGCCACCACCGGTTGCATGCAGTCTATCCTTTCTAAACACCGTCTTTGCCTTTGTAAAAATTTTGGCAGAATTTATCTCTGGCTTTTGCCAGCTTTCCATACCTATAACGATTTCAACTTTTGTGCTTTCTATCAGCGCTTGAAGTTCAGATACTTTACCGATGCAGCTTCGACAATTTACAATTACAATACCGATTTCTGCTTGGTCCCTGCATGTCCTGGCTTTGCCCCACACCCTTTGCAGCTGTTTCCCTTTCTGTACTTGCTAGAGGCCATCTAACCTAAAAAAACGCCCATGTAGTTGCCTGCTGTGTGTAGTGGACTCCTGACCTATCCAGTGGAACCCGAAACCCCACCACCCTATGACACAAGTAGAGGAATCGGCAGCCCACATGGTCGCAGAACCATCTCGGCCTCTGATTCGGACCCTCCACTCGGATTTGTACCAAAGGTCCACAGTCAGTCCTGCCAATGATGCTGCAGATGGTGAACTCTGCTTTCATCCTGCTAGCGTGACTGGCAGTCTTCACCAAATCAGATAGCCGCCAGAAGCCAGAGAGGATTTTCTCTGATCCATAGTGTCACACATCATTGGTGCCAACATGGGCGACCACCTGCAGATGGGTGCACCCTGTACCCTTCATGGCATTCAGAAGGACCCTTTCCACATCTGGAATGACTCCTCCTGGTATGTACATGGAGTGCACATTGGTTTTCTTCCCCTCCGTTGCAGCCATATCTGTAAGGGGACTCATTACACACCTGCCATTGGAGTTCCCAACTACCAGTAAGCCCACCCTCTGCGACCGCCTGGATCTTGCAGACTGAGGGGCAACCTTTGGAACAGGACAAGCAGCCATGTCTGGCCAAAGATCAGAATCAGCTGGAGACACACACCGTTGGGTGGCTTGCGGAGTATAAATGTAGATGTAAATGTAGATGTAGACAGAACCTGAAACCTGTTCGTGAGACAAACTGGAGAGGCCTTCCATTCAGCCCTCCAGAATTTCTTTCACCCCCTGCCACACCTTGAGATGACCTCCCACTCTACCATGGGTGAGGGGTCAGCCTGCTGTGAGACCAAAGCCAACACTGCCTGTAGCTGGGAGTGAAGGGATGCCAACTCGGACCACATCCAAACACAGCAGCCGCAGTCCGTATCCATGCTAAATACTGTTGTGCAAAGAACGTCTGAACTAATCTACAGAGAGCACAAACAATTTGACACAAAATTTAAATGATTATTAAAATACAAGACTGCCTAGTAAATGCAGTAATGCTGCTACTTGAGCACTGCTGACACACTGCTCGGCAGCAGAAGGCTAACTGTACTGTCAGCAATGTACAAAGACTATTTGAAAGAAATAAGCAAATTACAGACTACTGCGTGACTTTACCCATCACAGATATTAAAATGCAAATGTGTCCCTGCTAATTACAAAACTACACAATGATTTGATGGATTTAACTAAACAAGTGTGCTAAGAACACTCAAACAAATTTTCAGCTTGACTACTACACTTATATGAATGCTAAATAAGCCACTTGCTGCTACTTGCGCACTGCTGTCACTCTTACTTTTGTAAGAGAGAGGGTCCATTAAAAGTGGATGGATCCAGACAGAGGTGTCAAACTGTAAAGCAAGGAAGTTAAATCACACACAGCAAAAGGCATAAAAGTATAGGCCAAATCTAAAAATTGGAAAAACAGAGGGATGAAAGAGTAGTCTTTGCATGGGGGATGAAGGGGGGGGGGGGGGGGGGGGGGAATGGTGATGCTGCTGGTCACGAGTCCCAGATCTAGAAAACATGAAGAGAGACCCCAACTACAACTACCTTGCCCCTGCTCCAGGAGTAAAGCAAAACCTTATATCTGAAAATAAAAATCACTTTCACGTAGGAAACTGAGAAACAATTCAACCGATCATGAATCATCTGTTAATATTAAAGACAATAAATCTGGAAGGCCATACTTATTGCGAAGGGCTAAAAGTAGGGGACATTCCACCGATATATGGGACACCATCGGTCTGGCTCCACAGCCACATTGTGGGGGTGGATCATTACGCAAGAGAAAATAATGAGTGAGCCTGGTACAACCAATGCATAGACAGTGGACTCCTTCCAAGAGGAGGAGAAGGAAGAGTGCCAAATTGCAGTAGTCTCCTTGATTGTGCAGAGTTTATTACTGAAGGTAGTGGCGTACCAGATGTCATTCTAGTTTTGGGCAAAGAGAGATAAGATTTATTTTATTTTATTTACACATCGATTTGTGTGGGACCAAATTAAGTAGCAAATATCCAAGGTCATGGAGTGTGTCAGTACATGAAATTACAACATAAAAGTAATAATAGATAAAAATAAATGTTTATGTCAGTCACTCCAAAAGGTTAAGTAAACGTAATCAACAATACAATAAGAATCATTTTTCAAAGAACTCCACAATGAATAGAAGGAATGACCCATGAGGAAACTCTTCAGTTTTGATTTGCAAGCATGTGGATTACTGCTAAGATTTTTGAATTAAGAGTGGTAGCTTATTTAAAATGGATTCAGCAATATAGTGCACACCTTTCTGCAAAAGAGCTAAGGAAGTCCAATCCAAATGGAGGTTTGATTTCTGCCAAGTATTATCCGAGTTAAAGCTGCTTATTCTTGGGGATAAGGTAATATTGTTAATAAGAAATGACAGTAAGGAATACATATATTGAGAGGCCAATGTCAAAATACCCAGACCCGTGAACAGGGGTCGACAAGGGGTTTATGAACTTATGCCGCTTATTACCCGAACCGCCATTTCTGAGCCAAAAAAATTCTTTTACAATGGGAAGCGTTACCCCAAAATATAATACCATATGACATAAGCAAATGAAAATAAGCAAACTAGACTAATTTTCATGTTGAACAATCACTCACTTCAGATACTATTTGAATAGTAAAAATGGAAGTATTAAGTCTTTGAACAAGATCCTGAACATGGGCTTTCCACGGCAGTTTACTATCTATCAGAACACCTAGAAATTTGAACTGTTCAGTTTCACTAATCATATGCCCATTCTGTGAAATTAAAATGTCGGGTTTAGTTATGTGTTAGAAACTGTAAAAACTGAGTCGTACTGTGATTTAGTGTTAGTTTATTTTCTACAAATCATGAGCTTAGGTCATGTACTGCACTATTTGAAACTGGGCCCATGTTGCACACGACATCTTTTACTACCAAGCTAGTGTCATCAACAAACATAAATATTTTAGAGTTACCCGCAATACTAGAGAGCACATCATTCATATAAATAAGGAACAGGAGTGGCCCCAACACTGTTCCCTGGGGCACCTGCCCCCCCCCCCACCCCCCCCCCCCCCCCTCCCACCACTTGATGGTACCCCACTCAGACCCCACATCACAGCCATTATCAACATTGTGAATAATGACCTTTTGCTGCCTGTTGCTAAAGTAAGAGGTGAACCAATTGCGAGCTACTCCCCATATTCCATAATAGTCCCACTTCTGGAGCAATATTTTGTGACCAATACAATCAAATGCCTTAGTTAAATCAAAAAATATGACAAGCATTTGAAACATTTTGTTTAACCCATCCAGTTTATCTGTTCAGTGCAATGTCGTGATATGTCTATGGACTCAAATGGAATACTGTCTGTTTCGTATATCGCCACTGCCCCAGCCCGCAATGAACTCCTTGATTTGGATCCCCATCTCTTCACCTGGAATCATGAATGGTAATGTGTGTATGTGGGGAGGGGGGGGGGGGGGTGTAAGTATCTGCCTCTCTACCCAAAAGCTCAGCCAGTTCATTACCTGGGATTCCCACATAACTTGGGACCCAGAGAAAAGGTGACGAGAGTAGAAACGGTCTGTAGCCTGCAGGTTGCTCATTAAGTCAGTATGTATTAAAACACTATGGAGGGAGGCCTAAGGAACAAAATGGAAGACTGTTTTAATGGCTAGCAGCTCTGCTGTGAGCACACTACATGATCCCAGCAGTAAATGGTGTTCCATACCATACCCAAAGGAGATGTAAAAGCATATCCCACCTTATCTCTTATCTATCATCTTAGAACCATCAGAGCAGAAGATGGTAGCACCCTGGAACTCTTCAAGGATGGAAAGTACAAAATGCTGGAATATCACAGGCATAACAGAGGCCCTGGAATAGGTTGGTCCTAATCTGTATTTGAGGCACCTTCCAAAGAGGGAAGGGTTGAGGGGACTGGGAGAGGAAATACATGGTCCGCATTCCAGTAAGTGGAGAAGGAGATCCTGACAAAGGGAAGTGAGATGCATTCCAAGTGGCAAACCCACACAATGGCAGATATCAGGAGGGAGACAGCCCGCATTTGAAAAAAGAATGGGGTACATGGGATGGTCAGGGAATAATCAAATGATGATTGCGTAAGAAACTAAGAGTTGGCTCTGTCTGGAATCCCCCACTTCTGCAAGAAGACTGTCGACAGGACTAGTGAAAAAGGCACTGTAGCTAGACACACTCCATAATGATGAATTGTGTCAAGTAGTTTCAGAGTGAAAGGAGCTGTCGAGCCATTAACCTGACAAACATAATCTAATCTTGAAAAAACCAGAGTACGGTAAAGATGGAGAAAATCAGCATGGTCTGCATTGCAAGATGAGTGGGCCAGGATGTGGATAACATTAAGCTTCTGAATGCAGATAGTCTTCAGGTGGTGAATATGGGCAGCCATGTCAGCTTTTTATCAAAGACAGGGCCCAAGAAATGGGTCTGTGCTAGAACTTGACAAAGTTCAGGATCAGGTTGTTGTGTGGTTTGATGGCAAAAATGCATAACCTGTGTTTTGGAGACAGAAAACTGTAAGCCATGGAGAGGGCACATATAGTTTCTCATTGGATGGTGCCTTGGAGCTGGCATTCAGCAGATGCCACTGAGTGGGAGCTGCACCAAATCCACAAACTGTTGACATACAATGCTGGGATAATCAGAAGCCTAACAGAGGTTACAATCTCATTGTTGGTCATGAGGAAGAGCATGACACTTGACACAGAACCCAGTGGAATAATGTTTTTCTGGATACAAGGGGTATTGAGTGCAGTGTCAATTCAAATCTGGAAGAGCGGTGGGATGAAAACTTGCAGATAAAGATAGGAAGAGCCCCATGAGAGCCCCAGACATGGAGGGTAACTAAAATGTGATGGCACCAAGCTATATCATATGCCTTATGTGGGTCAAAGAAGGCTGTGACAAGATGCCGGCAGGTAGTAAAAGCCTGTTGGATTGCTGTTTCTAATCTGAGTAAATGGTCAGTTGGAGATTATCCTTCCTGGAAGACACACTGATATGGGGACAAAATGCCAAGTACTCAACATAATCGGAAGCTATCCATCCTCTTGAGCAGTTTGTGAAGTACATTGGTCAGGCTAATTGAGCAGTAGCTGTTGAGAGACATTGGATTCTCCTCGGGGTTAAGGATGGGGATAACTATGCTGTTTCACCATTGCAAGGGAAGACACCAATGAACCAAATGCGACTGAAGACCCTGAGTAGATGTTGCCTCTGGGTAACATCCAAGTGTTGGATCATCTGGGGTGATGTCATGTGAAGAGGTAAGAGCCTGCAAGAATTCCCATTCATTGAAGGGTTAATTACAGGATTCATCTTGGTGAGGTCTGAAACAGAGAGAGAGAGGGGGGGGGGGGGTGTTTCTTCTGCTAGGACCAATGGATCAGTGCACAGAGCGCCCTGTAGTATAAGATCCTGAATGGTTAATTATTGCTGGCAGCCCAGAAGGCTGTGGAGCTTGGACCAAACCTGAAATGAGAAGGCACACATCCCCCGGGATGAAATGTAGCTCTCACTATTACATTTTACTTCACATAATTAGGTAACGAGCCTCAGTGTGGAGAGGCTTGGCAGCAGTAGGGTTGTCTGTGGAGGGTGTCACTCAAATTGTTGCAGCACATCTCGGCAGTCAACCACAGGATTGGTCAATGATGAGGAGACCTGTGGGTAGGAGAATGGCAGTGTCAGAGGCATGAATATGAGTGGCAGAGACATCTTGCATGACCACATCAATGTAGTCTGAGAGAGAGGTGTTGAAGTGCATAGCAGATGCATATGAAAGTCAGTTGGCTCTGTGGAATGTCCAATGTGGGGGATCTGACTGCCTGGAGGGAATCACCAGGAAGTGGTCATTGTCTCAAAGATCTTCATGGGGTGAACAATGTAGGAAAGCCGTGATATCAGGGGAGGAAATCACAAGAATGACACTGAAGAAATAGGTAGGGAAAACTGTCATTGAGGAGACACAAATCAGTCAATAATAAGTTGGTCAGTCAGAAGACCTTGACCCATCAAAGTGGTGCTCCCCCACAGGGGGTGGTGTGCACTGAAGTCCAACAGGAGATGGTTCAAGGGTGAGAGTTGCTGTCTTAAGGTAGGCAGTCCAGCATATGGTGAGTGCTGGGGTTGTTCGCACTTGTTCCAGGTTGGTACAAAGGGGATCCAGTCACTGATGTGTGAACCATAGTGCAGACCCTTCCAGATGCTATCCCAGGGCCGGCCTGCTCTGACAGAATGCCTAATAACCACAAAACATTGGAGAGTGGTCATCATGGAAGCATGTGTCAAGAAGGGCAAGACAGAATGCAGGATAAGAGGAAACAAGTTGTTATAATTGTAGTAGGTGATGGTAATTTCCCTTGCAGTTCCACTGGATTATTGTATGGTAAGTGTCCAGGTTAGACATAAAGAAACTGAGGGGAGGTCATGTTAGCCGGACAGTGGTCATCACTGACAAGGATGGGGTGACATCCACAAATAGGATGTCGGACTCAGCTTGTGAAGGGGAAATGGCAGCTCTGGGGGCACCAGGGGGCCTGGTTCTAGGGCTTATGTTTCTTCTTTTTCGGAGTTTGAGGAGAGCAAGGCACAGACGGTTAGCAGGCTTCCACAAAATCCAGAACTGAAAGACAGCAGGTGACCTTGAGGTGCTCAGATGGTGCATCCTGGGAGTTATGAGAGCAGGCCTTTGGTGTGAGAGACACCAGATGGGAGGACCCCCGGGGTTGCAACCCCATCACTTGCAGTCACTGAAGAAGGGGGGGGGGGGACCCAAAGAGGAAGGCATGGTAACTGCAGGGATGGGGGAGATGAGAGGGGACTGGGGCTGGGGAAATGATGTAACAGAGGCTAAAGTGGATGAAATCAACGCAGGGTGGAAGCAGTCGTATTTTTGTTGAGTCTCAGGGTGTAACCAGGGAAGAGAAAGGTGCATGATCATACAAAGAGGCATTCAGTGATCCACTACCACTTGAAGAGATGGACATTTGATAACAGCCAGATTTTGGCAAATTGATATGCTTCATGTGCTAAGCATCTGCACTGATACCAACCTCTCTGATCAGGGGCTCTCCTCAAGGGTGCACTCAACCACAGCAACAGCAGTCTGGCATGGCAGCCATTACGATGAGTTCTGATACTCCAGGATGAGAAGCAACCACTCCTTGGCTTACATGGTGAGGGAACAGCTCAAATGTTAGTAGTCTGGTGACTGTGTTGTCAGGGGCTCAGCCATATGGGCACGTAACAGCCCTACTCTGAGGAGAAGGAGGGGGCAGCAGGAAAGGAGTGAGGACAAGGTTGGAGGGGCACGGTGAATGAAATGCAGCTTGGGATGGAAGAATAGGCTGTAATAGCTCAGGGCCCCATGTGCGCCACACATAAACTCACAAAAGAACTGTGAGCCCACTGGCAGGTGGGAAATGAAGTTAATGAAGATGTAATGACATGAAATTATATCACTGTTAATCGTTCAGATATGCCGCATACATAATATAAAGAAACTGTAGTGACAGTTCAAAATCTTTGTCTCACTTAAACATGAAACCTGATTTCCTGCCTTTTGCAAGCAGTCACCTAACCATTAAGCCGTCTAAGCATGCCCTTAGGTCTGACTAGAATTTTCATTGTACATGGTATTTCCACTTATAACTCCTGATCACTTCTATCAAAGTTCCAGACAGTATGTTTTATGTGCATCAAATTTGGTTACAATTGATACAGTGAATAAGGAGGAGATGTGGAACATACAGACATATAAACACTCATTTTATATATGTGTATATGATACATGTAATAGCTATCTTACCACATTAGAAACCACCTTGCACAAATCTATTTAACCACAATTTGTTTTTATGATATGCTTCTACTTGATTCTCCAATTTTGATTTCTATTTCTTTTAATGACACATATTCACCTCCAATAATCATATTGTCAGACCTTTTTCTGTTGCAGTTTTTGTGTGAAAGGTCAGTCCTCAATATTGTTGTATCCATCTACTACATTCATAATTGCCTTTTTTTGTCTATGTCTGTGTCATTATTATTTTCAATGTGCTGAACTTCTAGTTTAATTCTATGTTATATGTGACTATTAAATGAATTTTCAGTATTAAACATTGGAAAATCCAGAATGGTAGACATCTCTCTCTCTCTCACACACACACACACACACACACCACACACACACACACACACACACACACACACACACGATCACAGTCTCTTGGTGCTTTCAACTTCCAGAGACTAGTCAGGTGTGTGAATTGCATTTGCATGAGTGTGTGTCATCTATTCTTTTTGTTTTGCTTATCAGCAACTTGGTATCTCCGCTATATGGTGAGCAGCAACCATTCTTTCTATAGTATTGAATTTATAGTATTAACTTTGTTTTCTTCCCATATGTCTCTTTCCTTTTTGCATAATTTTATTTTCTAACCACTTCAAGGTCACAAGGGGTTTAGGGCTCTCACATTGTGTGTACTTTGTTTATCTATATATAGGAAATGGATGTATGTGGGTGGGTTTCTTTCAGCATTGCTCTGGAATGACTTGAGCTGTTTCAACCAAAGTAAGTACTAATGTGACATGCTGATTGAAAAAAATAAGAAAAAAAACTTGTATGAGGGTTAGAGACCCTTAGCTCTCCTAAGGGCAAGTTAAGGTTAGATTAGGACAGAATAGGTCAAGTTAGCTATGGTTATTATAGGTTTGGCAAGAAGATGCTGCTGTGTAAAGAGAAACTGAATGACTGATGATGGTGTCAAATCCACAAGTTTAAGTGATTCTGTTCTTGTTGGTGACAGTTAATGGTAATGTACTCCTAGGGGTAGTGTTGGTGGTGGAAATGGGACACTGGAAATAATAAAAATAATTTAAAATAACCAATATTAGTGTCAAATGTCATGTTATTTGTGTTCTGCAATTGCAAACATGTCATTACATAGGGCTCAGTGTTCTGCCTTGATATGGTAAAAAAATAACACCCTTCCTAGCAGTATTCCTAACTAATAATAATAATAATAATAATAATAATAATACTCTATTTCAGACAATATATGATTTGCAGCCTTCAGTGTCTTCAGAGAGCTCTTGCCATTTTTCCTGATTGGTTACTGTTATGTATTGAGTGCCACTCATGTTTAAGCTATTAATACACTCCTGGAAATGGAAAAAAGAACACATTGACACCGGTGTGTCAGACCAACCATACTTGCTACGGACACTGCGAGAGGGCTGTACAAGCAATGATCACACGCACGGCACAGCGGACACACCAGGAATCACGGTGTTGGCCGTCGAATGGCGCTAGCTGCGCAGCATTTGTGCACCGCCGCCGTCAGTGTCAGCCAGTTTGCCGTGGCATACAGAGCTCCATCGCAGTCTTTAACACCGGTAGCATGCCGCGACAGCGTGGACGTGAACCGTATGTGCAGTTGACGGACTTTGAGCGAGGGTGTATAGTGGGCATGCGGGAGGCCGGGTGGACGTACCGCCGAATTGCTCAACACGTGGGGCGTGAGGTCTCCACAGTACATCGATGTTGTCACCAGTGGTCGGCAGAAGGTGCACGTGCCCATCGACCTGGGACCGGACCGCAGCGATGCACGGATGCACGCCAAGACCGTAAGATCCTACGCAGTGCCGTAGGGGACCGCACCGCCACTTCCCAGCAAATTAGGGACACTGTTGCTCCTGGGGTATCGGCGAGGACCATTCGCAACCGTCTCAATGAAGCTGGGCTACGGTCCCACACACCGTTAGGCCGTCTTCCGCTCACGCCCCAACATTGTGCAGCCCGCCTCCAGTGGTGTCGCGACAGGCGTGAATGGAGGGACGAATGGAGACGTGTCATCTTCAGCAATGAGAGTCGCTTCTGCCTTGGTGCCAATGATGGTCGTATGCGTGTTTGGCGCCGTGCAGGTGAGCGCCACAATCAGGACTGCATACGACCGAGGCACACAGGGCCAACACGCGGCATCATGGTGTGGGGAGCGATCTCCTACACTGGCCGTACACCTCTGGTGATCGTCGAGAGGACACTGAATAGTGCACGGTACATCCAAACCGCCATCAAACCCATCGTTCTACCATTCCTAGACCGGCAAGGAAACTTGCTGTTCCAACAGGACAATGCACGTCCGCATGTATCCCGTGCCACCCAACGTGCTCTAGAAGGTGTAAGTCAACTAACCTGGCCAGCAAGATCTCCGAATCTGTCCCCCATTGAGCATGTTTGGGACTGGATGAAGCGTCGTCTCATGCGGTCTGCACGTCCAGCATGAACGCTGGTCCAACTGAGGCGCCAGGTGGAAATGGCATGGCAAGCCGTTCCACAGGACTACATCCAGCATCTCTACGATCGTCTCCATGGGAGAATAGCAGCCTGCATTGCTGCGAAAGGTGGATATACACTGTACTAGTGCCGACATTGTGCATGCTCTGTTGCCTGTGTCTATGTGCCTGTGGTTCTGTCAGTGTGATCATGTGATGTATCTGACCCCAGGAATGTGTCAATAAAGTTTCCCCTTCCTGGGACAATGAATTCACGGTGTTCTTATTTCAATTTCCAGGAGTGTATTTATATATGGTGGATTTGTGAAGTGCTAAAGCGACTATAAAATAACAGTAAGAATGATTCACGATGATTTTTATGTTATGCTTTCTGACATGTTCCACACCCATGAGAATCATCTCATTTTTGGGTCTGTGGAATGGAAACTGAATTTAATCTCATCTAATTTGTGTTTTGTCTCTTTTGCATGTACAAAGCATAAACATTTTATTTAAGCATGTACTAAGCATAATGTATTGTTTCCATAGAAAATGCAGAAAATTATGGAGGACAACAAACCAAGGATTGTATGTTCAGCTTTCATTGCACTTTCAGGCTATAATGGCAATGGTCTTTATTCTAGAAATGCCATAATATCCAGTTTAAGGCATCAGGTAACTCTGATTGTAATGTTAAATGACAATACTTATTTATATTCTTGGATTCTAGCATCTTGTTGTCTTGCAGGTATTCACTGATCAAAATACAGTTTCAGTATTTGAGGTATACCAGAATCTTAATAGATTAACTTGGGGCTTCTATAATCATGGTATGCAGAAGGCCATTACAACGAAAAATTTAATGAGACATGGTGAATATTTCAGGCATCCAAAGGATATTTTGTTAGTTTTGTTAGCAGAGCACACAAGTTCACAGGATTTTGATGGTACCGATTAAAATTGTGCAATTATAAAAAAACTTTTGAGGTACTATTAGAAACTTTCAGAAAGGAAGATCATGAGACATGCAATACTGTAAAAGACTAACTATTAGGAAATTAACAGTACAAGACTCTGGAATATGTGCCTTAAGAATAATAGAGGTCCTTGCTCAAAGTACATTTGAATAATGACTGCTGCAACTGTGTACATAGTGCCTATTATTTACGTGAATGTTGTTTCAAAATAATGTCTTCATCCAAGTATTTCAATTTTTATATCCAAGTTTTTATTGTGGTTTAAGTGGTCAACAGAGATCAAGAACACTATAACATTAACACTAGAACACTACAACAGTAACACTATCAGCAGATTATTTTAGTCTTAAAAAGTCATGAGTAAGAAGAGTTACTGATGTAATAAGTGCCTTGGCTTTCATGTAAGGAATGGTTTTAGAAAAAAAAATTATAAAACTCATTCTTATATGTGAAAAATTAATGCTGTGTTTTATGAATAAAAATTACTTTTGTACTAATCTGATTTTATTTTTATGTGCAAAGTTATGAGTAAGAAGAATTATTAATGTAGCAAGTGCCTTGTGTTCAAAGTGAAGAATACTTTTAGGTAAAAATTGCATTTAAATAACTCATTTTTATATATAAAATATGAATCATCTGTTTTATGAATAAAAATAACCATCTGTTAATCTTTCTTGTGCAGTACCTGTACTATCTCTCATAATAAGAGCTGTTTGACACTGTCAAGGTAGATGCAGGGCCATGGAACAAAACCTGTAAATCCTCCCACTTCCATGTATATATGTGTGAGAGATAACCGTGTTTGTGAAAAAAATATTCAATGTAAAATTCCCCCCTCTTCCAGAAAAATGAAAATATCCGCTCCTATAACACCAGGTAAAAGGAGACTTTTATCTAGAGCCCACCAACACCACCCTGAATAAAAAAGGAACCCTGTATTATGGGAAAGTTATATTATAAAAACTTCCCCCACAAATTAAATCAATAAATGTCCTGGAAAATTTCAAGTCAACTCCTAAGGCATATTTGACTCATCACTGCTTCTATAGCCTCCACAAGTTCCTTCAGAAAGTTCACTAATTATTTGTCTCTCTGCCTTAGTGCTGTATCATATAAATGTAACTAGAACTTTAATGATTTACCATGTAAATGTTACTGTACCAGTACAGTACATGCTCTTTCTCCTTTAAAACATCTACTTTTTATTTTTGTACAATATTTGTTCTGTATATTGTAACTCGGTAATCATTTAATGTAGGAATAATGAATTTAATGCAAATGTAATGTTATATTTTGTTATACATCGACTTGTCCTACATCAGAATGTACTATTTGTGTACTATATTATAACCAGGACCAATAAAACTCTACTCTACTCTGAGTATGTATCACTGGCACAGTATAGTTGCTAATGCTGCTCTGGAAGCTAATGGTCAAGATTTGCAAGAATAAATAACTGAGTAAGGCAGTTGAGAAATTTTACACAAATTCTGAGAAATATTCTTCTAATAATGGACAAGTGTTTGTGTGTAATATATTCTTTGAACAGAAATGGAAATTCCAGGGAAACACGTTTTTCCATCAGTAGAGCCCTTTGGGATATGGAAATAACACTACTAGTGTAATGGATTTGGTGGAGCCCCATAATTTACCCTGCAACATGTACTTGCGTCAACTGAAGTCAATTAACTTATTTCACAGGATATCAGTAGAATGGTGTGACATGAAATGATGAAGCTGCTATTCAATGAATATATAATTAGAAACGAAAAATTTTGTCAAATTCCCTTCCACTGTGGATTGGATTAGTGGTGATCAGACAACAGCCTGTGATTTGGAAACCTCTAGGCATGAGAGCAATGGTTCTGCCTCCTTGGGTTCCCAGACTTGGCCTAGTACCTTCCATGGCCACAGTTCCAATTCTTATTCTATCTTTCACCATGTGGATGAAGATTGTATATGAGAGTAGTTTTAGTGTACTGTGTGTAAGGTTGGCAATATTTGGAACTTTACTCATGTAATGATGGTGTTGCCCTTACAGACCATGATGGTAGTAGCTGTTTTTAGTAGCATGTGAGGTAACCATGTATGACCTCAATCGTGAGTAGCTTTGGACCTCAATGCCCCATGATGGTACTGACTGTCCAGCCAAGGGAGCATTTGTAGGTGTGGTAGTAAACTGTTGAGACTACTCTGGAGAGAGACATGGTTTCTATTTCAAGGACTGATGCTGCAATTTGTGGACTAGAGAAGGTCTATCTGGTGTCTGCAGCCACAACCCTCAGCTTAGCTCAGCTGCTGCTGTTTATTTGGGATGAGCTTGATGCACTTGTAAATGTGATGAGGATTTGATTCATTCAATTCTTTTACAATACTCTGCTAATGCTGTGGCACATAATTGAGGTTTATCACAGTTTGTAGTCCAGGACAGAGGTCTGCACATTGGGGAGGGAGGGGGGGGGCTTTTGCTCACTTGTACATTTACATCTACATTATGTTCTGCAAACCACCATGAGGTATATGGCAGAGGGTACAGCCCATTGTACCAGTTATTGGGGTTTCTTCCTTTTCCATTCATGTATGAAGTGTGGAAACAATGATGGTCTGAATGCCTCTGTGAGTGCTGTAATTATTCTAATCTTATCCTCACGAGCCCTATGTGAGCAATATGTCGGGCGTTGTAATATATCCCTAGAGTAATCATTTAAAGATGGTTTTTGAAATTTTGTTAGCAGACTTTCTCAGGATAGCTTATGTCTGTCTTGAAGAGTCTGCAGTTCTGTTTCTTCAGTCTCTCTGTGACACTCTCTCATGGTTTACATAAAGACGTGACCATTTGTGCTGCCCTTCTCTATATATGTTCAATATCCCCTGTTAGTCCTATCTGGTTTGAGTTCCACCCATTTGAGCAATATTCTAGAGCCAGTCACAGGAGTGATTTGTAAGCAATGGCTATTTAATCATTTCATTTTATATCCCTACAAAATGTTACACCCAGGTATTTATATGAGTTGGCCAGTTCCAGCAGTGACTCATTGACATTATAGTCATAGGATACTACGCATTTTCATTTTGTGAAGTGCAAAATTTTACATTTTGAAAATTTAGAGCAAGATGGCAATCTCTGCATCATGTTGAAATCTTGTCAAGATCTGATTGAATATTTATGCAGCTTCTCACATAGTGCTTCATTATAGATTATTGCATCAGCTGCAAAAAATCCTGATGTTACTATTAATATTGTCTGTAAGGTCATTAATATAAAATGCAAACAGAAAAAGTCCCAACACACTTCCCTGGGGCACACACAAAGTTACTTGTCTGTCTTACACTGACACTCTATCCAAGATAACATGCTGTGTCCTCCATACCAAAAAATCCTCAATCCAGTCATAAATTTCACTTGACATCCTGCATGATCACATTTTTGACAAACATAGGTGCAGTACTGAGTAAAACACTTTTCATAAATCAAGAAACACTGCAACTACCTGGTTGCCTTGATCCAAAGCCTTCAGTACATTATGTGAGAAAAGTGTGGGTTGGGCTTCCCATAATTGATGTTTTAAAAATCCATGCTGGTTGGCACTGAGGTCATTCTGCTCAAGACACCGCATTGTGTTTGAGCTCAAAATATGTTCTAAGATTCTACGACAAATTGATGTCAAGCATATTGGATGGCAGTTTTGTAGATCACTTCTACTACCCTTCTTGTAGACAAGAATGACCTGTGCTTTTTCCAGGTACAGGGCACTTTTTTTGTTTGTTTGTTTGTTTTTGTTCCAAGGATCTGCAGTAGATTATAGCTAGAAGAGGGGGTTACTTAACTACAATTTCAGTACCAGTCTGACAAGGATTTCATCAGAGTCTGGAGCTTTGTTCAGCTTTAATGATGTTAGCTGTTTCTCAGCACCACGGACACTAATACTTATTTCAATCTTTTCAGTGGTTTGAGGATTAAATTGGGACAATTCTTCTGGACTTTCCTTTGTAAAGAAACATTTGAAAATAGATTTAAATATTTCAGCTTTTGCTTTGCTACCCTCAATTTCAGTTCCTGTCTCATTTACTAAGGCCTGGATGCTAATTTTCTTGTCACTAACAGCCTTTACATTTGACCAGAATTTCTTTGGGTTCTGAAAAAGATCACTTGACAATATTCTGCTACAACAGCCATTAAAGGCATCATGCATTGCTCTCTTGTTCAAACATGTTCCACTCAGCATCTATCTAGCTTGTTTTACACCTATTATGCAGAAATCTTATATCCTCCTTTCAAGACACTATCCATTCCATTCAACTGCTCTTCCAAGTCCTTTGCTGCCTCTGACAGAATTACGATGTCATCGGCGAACCTCAAAGTTTTTATTTCTTCTCCATGGATTTTAATACCTACTCCGAATTTTTCTTTTGTTTCCTTCACTGTTTGCTCAATATAAGGATTGGGCAGAGGCTACAACCCTGTCTCACTACCTTCCCAACCAATGCTTCCCTCTCATGTCCCTCGACTCTTACAACTGCCATTAGGTTTCTGTACAAATTGTAAATAGCCTTTCACTCCCTATAATTTACCCCTGCCACGTTCAGAATTTGAAAGAGAGAATTCCAGTCAACATTGTCAAAAGCTTTCTCTAAGTCTACAAATACTAGAAATGTAGGTTTGCCTTTCCTTAATCTAGCTTCTAAGATAAGTCATAGGGTCAGTATTGCCTCACGTGTTCCAATATTTCTACGGAATCCAAACTGATCTTCCCCTAGGTCGGTTTCTGCTAGTTTTTCCATTCATCTGTAAAGAATTCGTGTTAGTATTTTGCAGCCGTGACTTATTAAACTGATAGTTTGGTGATTTTCACATCTGTCACCACCTGCTTTCTCTGTGATTGGAATTATTATATTCTTCTTTAAGTCTGAAGGCATTTTGCCTGTCTCAAAGCAAAACAAGGTTAATGGAATGTAGGCAAATTAAGTCGGGTGATGCTGAGGGAATTAGATTAGGAAATGAGACACTTAAAGTAGTAAAGGAGTTTTGCTATTTGGGGAGCAAAATAACTGATGATGGCCGAAGTAGAGAGGATATAAAATAATGTAGACTGGCAATGGCAAGGAAAGCGTTTCTGAAGAAGAGAAATTTGTTAACATCGAGTATTGATTTAAGTGTCAGGAAGTCATTTCTGAAAGTATTTGTATGGAGTGTGGCCATGTATGGAAGTGAAACATGGGCGATAAATAGTTTAGACAGGAAGAGAATATAAGCTTTCAAAATGTGGTGCTACAGAAGGATGCTGAAGATTAGATTGGTAGATCACATAACTAATGAGGAGGTATTGAATAGGATTGGGGAGAAGAGAAGTTTGTCGCACAACTTGACTAGAAGAAAGGATCTGTTGGTAGGACATGTTCTGAGGCATCAAGGGATCACCAATTTATTATTGGATGGCAGCGTAGAGGGTAAAAATCATAGATGGAGACTAAGAGATGAATACACAAAGCAGATTCAGAAGGATGTAGGTTGCAGTAGGTACTGGGAGATATGAAGCTTGCACAGGATAGAGTAGCATGGAGAGCTGCAGTAATCTCTGTTTCTTTAGAAGTCTCTTTACAATAACTGTATACTATGGAGGTTCCCCCTCACTATGAACTGTTCTACTGGGTACATATCTGTCCAGTGCCTAGTCAACTATTCTTTTAAACTTGTTTGAGTGCAGCCTAGTTGGGAATGGCTTGTTCAAGTATGAATGCTCAGAATAGGCAGGCTGTGTTCAAATAAAGTGTTGTGGTGGGAGGAAGGTGGGGAGGGCAGAGGCCACTCTGTGTGTCCGGACTAGTGATTATTTTGATATATTTACACCAGTTGATGCAACAAAAATCATATTAGTTATGCTGTACATTTATATTCCTGCGTGTAGGATGTAAAGCTTTAGACAACAAAGAAGATTCGGAAACGGTTAAAAGTCTTTGAGGACACTTCAGTTGTTCTGTAAAACTGTGTCAGTTCATTGTTGCATTCAATTGTAGCCAACATAAACACAATTTCAACCATCTTAAAACTTATTCAGGTATGCATTCATTATTTTTTCATAGAGTTTCTGTGATTATAGTCTTTTCTCTAGTATGTCACATTAAGGGTAAACTTAGCTAGTAGAATATATTTAGTTTTTATAACTACTTTTTGTCATTGTTTTATAATTAATCTAAAAATTACACAGTGGCAACAGTGTGAATTTGGACTATTGCATATGATTTTAAACTTGGGCAAATAGCCAGATTTTGGACAATTTCACCGATATGACTAACCTGTGCCACTTTCACTCTAGAGTACCATGTCCAGAACCAAAATATATCCCAGAGGGAAAAAGTGAGAAATAGAATGAAAGAAATATCACGTGTGCCCAAGGCAATTCACGTGGTCACAGAAGATAAGGGCACTGAAGGCTACTAAGATATTAAATGTGCTATGATCTATGTTAGAAGCATTTAGTAATGCTGAAGTTTCTCCTTCAAAATTAATTTCACGGAAATCTGGAAGAATATTTGTATTAGGTGTAAAATTGGAAAAGGAAATAGTGTCTAGTGTACTTCAAATAGAAGAGAAATTTTATGCCTACACACTTCGTGAGCTACATCCAAGGGCTTACCAGTTAGCAACAAGGCACAATCTATAATATCTATTTAAGAAGGGAGTTGTAGGAATAGCTAGGATAGAGTTCTTTTTGCAGCATCACAAGAAATGGACAAGAATTAATTGCTTTTATGATGTGTGTGTACTACCTGTGAGACCAAAGCAAATGATTTTCCAGAGTAACTGGTCACCACTAGGTAAAAAATTCATATATATCTGGGATTTCTGAGCCTGATAACATGCCAGCACTGATTGTTAGTAATTTGTTCTTCCCTCCTGCAGTGTTTGACAGTGTGAAAACCATGCAGGAACTCCGTTGCCTTGTGATTGTGGCACTGAAGCTGTTTAATAACTTGCATTCAGTTGTGAAAGAAGACAGACATTCATGTCACTGCAATTTCAAAAACTCGTATTTTTAGCTGTATTTTTAGCTGTATTTTCCTAACAGTAATGTAAGGTCTAAAATGTAGTAATTGATAAGCTGCATCCTATCACACTTTTTCAATATGAGATTTGTAAATCAAGTGCACTTGCTTGGCAAATAACATCATTTCACATTGACTTATGCAATATGAAAAGATAAGGGTTTTATTAAAAAGCTAAGATTTAACACTACCACATGTGAAAAAAAAAAAAATCAGATTTTATAATGGTATACTTTCTTCAAAATCAACTGAGAAACATTATGAAACTAAACATCACAAGAAACAAAAATGAGTATTTTTTTCTTTTTTCACGTGGAAAGTAAAGCTACTGATGAAGAACTGAGTTCATAAAATGAAGTGACTCTTGTACACCAAGTACTTTTGCGGCATGAAAATCGGACAAGTGGATCATCTCTTTTTTCCTGGAGTGGACAGTCAGGCCATTCAAGCATAGGATGCTGAACAAGCATGAGGGAAGTCAAATGCAGTTTCTCTGGAACTACAAGCACCAAATAATTTGAGCGACAGAGATGCAGACTTCTGGTCTGGGGGTTCCCCTGTGATGGCAAAGACTTTTGATACAATTTTCACAATGGCTGCTGATGTGCTAGACATAATTCATATGACACTCAAAAATACCAGTAGCTTATTCAACCTGTAACATTCTTCTACAAACCAGTCTGAAATACTGACAACAAAGCCCAGGCTTGTAATTAATTTACAGAGAATTTCTACAAAGTTCTGTTATAAATAATGAACTGTTACTTGTCTTTGTCATTTGTCACTGAAGGGGTGATTGTTAACAGTTCTCAGTTCATCACTTGTGTAGGATCTTTGAATATTCTCTCTAGTTAAACAATGTACACACATTTGTTATTCACCTCCAGTGTCTCATAAATTCTCATAAAATGCGTTAATTTTGACATACTTACACAAAACAACTACTGCTGAGCTGTAACCACAACTGAGCCAAATCAATTACTTCTACTGCCTAGGCACCCACTTAGATATAACACAATTATGTCCATTTATCATCACTGACATGACAGAGTTTACAATGAACATTTACAATTCAATAAGAATTCAGATATTATACATATTGGTTCTTAAGAAAGTACAGATATAGCTGATGTAAACCAGACTGCTGTGCATGTGCACATATGATTTTAAACTTGGGCAAGTAGCCAGATTTTGGACAATTTCACCAATATGACTAAACTGTGTGTGTGCGTGCGTTTTTGACAGTTTATGTTTTCATTAAAAAAATTGTGTTTTGATTTCTTTGAAAGGTACTAATCCAAGTTTTCCTAAAGTTTAATTTAGAGTAGCTTTGACTGAGAGATCTTTAATAGAATTACAGTACAAATTCCACCATGTTGGACATGGAATAAGTTGGGGATTTTTCCACACGATTCCAAATAGGTTTTGCAGGCTATAGGCAACCCTGCACACACATTTCAAAATGCTTGACATTTTGAACATGGCTACATCATCAATTCTTTTGTATGAATTAAGATCTGGCATTATCCATACTTTTTATGGTATTAAATGAAATGTGTATGCCTTACACATCATAACTAGGCAGTTGCAGCTCTTCAAAATCAATACCTCAAGAAATTCTCTTAGGTTGAAAACACCATCATCATGCAAAACTTCAGTATTTAGAATACAAGCTAAATCTCTGTCACTTGTTCCTGTATCCAAATCTTTTCCATACAGTTGAAGAGCTTTGGCCATATTTGATCTATTGTCAGCTTTAAGTGAATTCTGAATGAATGTCCACAACCTGTTCAACTACTTTATCATAAATGTGCACTCCCTTAAGCCTACCGCAAGCTAGAGTTACATTTTTTTTCATTCAATAGTCTTACAGTTAATTCAATGAGCCATTACACACACACAGCTTCTCTTGGACGAGGACTTAATATCAGAAGCACAGCATACAAAATCAACCTTTTCCAAATCTCATTTCGCATTCTTTATATATTCTGTGTATCGTTCTGCAGTTTTTTACTACATGTTTCCTGGCACATAATTTTTGGTCAGACAGACAACTGCTGTTTGCATTCAGTAACAACCATAAAGGACTCATTTTCTACAATTAATACATGTGATGTGGTATCATTTAGGAAACAAACAATCACCACAGTAAAATCTTTGCCTGCACTTACACTGTAGTACTGGATACACAGGTTTAGTAGAACAGTATCAAAATTATCAATGGCCAATAAAATTATTGATATTGATCTCATCAATGAAAAGAAAAATCAGATGCAGACACTGTTTACAAATGCATAGTTGTCAGTGTCACACTGACTGAACACTTAGCATTTCTCGTCAGTGAACTCATAACTGCACAAGAATGCCATAGTTAGTGTCCCTCCACTTTCTTTTGAGATCACTAGACATTATCAGATAATTTCAGTACATTTTACAATAAACAAACAATATCACATAATGTGCACTCAAGTCTTACTGCCTTTTACTAATGATTACAGTCATGGTCACATTCAGTTGACAGGTATACCTTTGGCACTTACTGCACCTTCTATATCTATCAAACTATTTTTGTGTAAACAATGAATGAGAAATAAAAAGTATGAAATAAAAGGATCGGGAGATGCATAATGCATTTACAAATACAAAATTAGTGTATTATAAGTATTTCGCATAAAATAGAAAATTCTTTTTGAGAAAAAGCAGTTTAAATGCAAAATAGAAAAAGGGATATTGTGTTTGCATTCCAGATATATTTATTTTACGTAACTAAGTATTGCATTTAGCACAACTCTCTCTCTCTCTCTCTCACACACACACACACACACACACACACACACACACACACACACTCACACACTCACTCACTCACTCACTCACTCACTCACTCACTCACACTAAAAAATGACGCACCCTGAAAGAATAACTGAATTTTCCTGATGTGATGTGTTTCAGGCTGTTCAATGACTCAGCCTACTGGCCCATTTGACAAGTCATGTGCAGTGATCGTACTCCAACTCACTGAATGCCAGATACTTGTGCATGTGTTCTCAAGAGCTCACAATGTATGCTTTACAAGAAATTCATTGAGCAGGTCTCCAGTGTTGCGAGACGTGTTCTAATTTTTCATTCCTCACCAATATTGCTGTCAACTGAATGGAGGGATAATATGATAAAATATTGCTTTGTGATATCTTTTAGCTTATGTTTATACTGCATGAATGCTGGTTGCATGGATTGCCCTAATTTCCTTCAGATTTTTAAATGTATATATCCAAGTACAGCAGCTTATTGAGTTGTGCTCATTAAATTTTTTGATACAAAATTAAGTGTCTTAAATATTAATCACTGTGATAATCCATCTTAATGATAGTGGGAGAGCCAGCCATGACAAAACTATTCCACTTTGAATGCAAGGACTTTGAACTGCAGTTGAACAGGATGGACAGTGTCTTGTACATGCTGTTCAGTGTGATGTTGTTTAGATTTATAATCAATAATGTTACCTAAATGTGAGTGATGGGGAATGAACTGCCTAAAGGAATAAAAGGTGGAAAAACTAAGAAAAGCTATTCTTCAAACTACAGGTTAAAGTAGTTGTCATAAAACTTTTTTGCTCCAATACCAACATTGTGGGGCAGCACCTATGGCCACACATATACCGAACTGCTTATTAATTGACAGTCTACATAAATTAGTATGTTATGAGCAACCCAATAAACTAGCTATAGTAAGAAGCATGATAAGACGGACTACGGATCCCAACCACTAATTGTTAAAAGTCGGCACCATTCTGAATGCTGTGTCATATCTTCCTGTTTTGGTTTGCTGTCACCCTCAGTGGCCCTAAAGATGCAGAGGTGTAATTGCCTGACACAGTGTTGTTGTCTGTGAGAGCAGATAATTAACTGGTTAACAACAGTAACTGTACATACATTTAAATGGATTATTCAATATGAGACATGATCACAAATGTTTACTAAATGTTTTGAATTTCATTTTCCTTCTGCTCATTTTGATGTATTACAGCCAGTCTTAATTTCATATTACTTTGTACAAATCTTTACCACATTTGAAAATGACCATGTCTATAATGAGCGTTTATAAATCTATGCCACTTCTGTAAAGATTTACAGATAACTAGCTGAACGGTACACTTTGCACACACCTGTGAGTTGTAAGGCGTACCCTGGAGCAGATATAGACTCAGATCACAATATAGTAGTGATGAAGAGTAGGCTGAAGTTCAAGACATTAGTCAGGAAGAATCAATACGCAAAGAAGTGGGATACGGAAGTTCTAAAGAATGACGAGATACGTTTGAAGTTCTAACGCTATAGATACAGCAATAAGGAATAGCACAGTAGGCAGCACAGTTGAAGAGGAATGGACATCTCTAAAAAGGGCCATCACAGAAGTTGGGAAGGAAAACATAGGTTCAAAGAAGGTAGCTGCAAAGGAACCAAGGGGAACAGAAGAAATACTTCAGTTGATTGATGAAAGGAGGAAGTACAAACATGTTACGGGAAAAATCAGGAATACAGAAATACAAGTCGCTGAGGAATGAAATAAATAGAAAGTGCAGGGAAGCTAAGACGAAATGGCTGCAGGAAAAATGTGAAGACATCGAAAAAGATATGATTGTCGGAAGGACAGACTCAGCATACAGGAAAATCAAAACAACCTTTGGTGACATTAAAAGCAACGGTGGTAACATTAAGAGTGCAACGGGAATTCCACTGTTAAATGCAGAGGAGACAGCAGATAGGTGGAAAGAATACATTGAAAGCCTCTATGAGGGTGAAGATTTGTCTGATGTGATAGAAGAAGAAACAGGAGTCGATTTAGAAGAAATAGGGGATCCAGTATTAGAATCGGAATTTAAAAGAGCTTTGGAGGACTTACGGTCAAATAAGGCAGAAGGGATAGACAACATTCCATCAGAATTTCTAAAATCATTAGGGGAAGTGGCAACAAAACGACTATTCACGTTGGTGTGTAGAATATATGAGTCTGGCAACATACCATCTGACTTTCGGAAAAGCATCATCCACACAATTCCGAAGACAGCAAGAGCTGGTAAATGCGAGAATTATCGCACAATCAGCTTAACAGCTCATGCATTGAAGCTGCTTGCAAGAATAATATACAGAAGAAAGGAAAAGAAAATTGAGAATGCGCTAGGTGACGATCAGTTTGGCTTTAGGAAAAGTAAAGGCACGAGAGAGGCATTTCTGACGTTACGGCTAATAATGGAAGCAAGGCTACAGAAAAATCAAGACATGTTCATAGGATTTGTCGACCTGGAAAAAGTGTTCGACAATATAAAATGGTGCAAGCTGTTAGAGATTCTGAAAAAAGTAGGGGTAAGCTATAGGGAGAGACGGGTCATATACAATATGTACAACAACCAAGAGGGAATAATAAGAGTGGACGATCAAGAACGAAGTGCTCGTATTAAGAAGGGAGTAAGACAAGGCTGTAGCCTTTCGCCCCTACTCTTCAATCTGTACATCGAGGAAGCAATGATGAAAATAAAAGAAAGGTTCAGGAGTGGAATTAAAATACAAGGTGAAAGGATATCAATGATACGATTCGCTGATGACATTGCTATCCTGAGTGAAAGTGAAGAAGAATTAAATGATCTGCTGAACGGAATGAACAGTCTAATGAGTACACAGTATGGTTTGAGAGTAAAATGGAGAAAGACGAAGGTAATGAGAAGTAGTAGAAATGAGAACAGCGAGAAACTTAACATCAGAATTGATGGTCACGAAGTCAATGAAGTTAAGGAATTCTGCTACCTAGGCAGTAAAATAACCAATGACGGACGGAACAAAGGAGGACATCAGAAGCAGACTCGCTATGGCAAATAAGGCATTTCTGGCCAAGAGAAGTCTAATATCAAATACCGGCCTTAATTTGAGGAAGAAATTTCTGAGGATGTACGTCTGGAGTACAGCATTGTATGGCAGTGAAACGTGGACTGTGGGAAAACCGGAACAGAAGAGAATCGAAGCATTTGAGATGTGGTGCTATAAATGAATGTTGAAAATTAGATGGACTGATAAGGTAAGGAATGAGGAGGTTCTACGCAGAATCGGAGAGGAAAGGAATATGTGGAAAACACTGAAAAGGAGAAGGGACAGGATGATAGGACATCTGCTAAGACATGAGGGAATGATTTCCATGGTACTAGAGGGAGCTGTAGAGGGCAAAAACTGTAGAGGAAGACAGAGATTGGAATACGTCAAGCAAATAATTGAGGATGTAGGTTGCAAGTGCTACTCTGAGATGAAGAGGTTAGCACAGGAAAGGAATTCGTGGTGGGCCGCATCAAACCAGTCAATAGAAAAAAGAAAAAAAAAAAACCGAGTGTGATGGAAATTGGTAAATGTGATGTACATGTAAAGGCAAAAAATGATTACAATTTCAGGATAATTGGACAATTTATTCAAGAGGGAAGGCATCACAAGTTGGTCCTTATATAACGAGTTATTCACCTTGACATTGATTTACAGAGTTGTTAGATGTCCTCAAGATGGATATTGTACCAAATTCTGTCCAACTGGTGCATTATATCAAGATTTTGAGCTAGTTGGAGGCCTTGCTTGTAATGCTCAGATGGGGATATTCTGGCAACCTTGCTGACCAAGTTAGAGTTTGGCAAGCACAAAGACAAATAGTAGAACCTCTCAGCGTGTGTGAGTGGGAATTATCTTGCTGAAATGTAATCCCAGGATGGCACATAGTGAAGGGCAGCAAAACAGGGCATAGCACATCATTGACATACCGTTGTGGTGTAAGGGTGCTATGGATGACAACCACAGCAGTCCTGCTACAAAGCTACAAAATATAGTCATACACCAGACCATCACTACTGGTTGTTGTGCCATATGACAGGCAACAGTCAATTGGAATCCTACCCTGGTCCAATAAAATCAAGCAATGTTGAGGGATTAGGAAATTACACACAAAGTAGTAGATGAGTTAAAAATCTGATGATAGCCAAAGCAAACTAGTAATAGTAAGAAAAGCATTTATGAAAAAGAGAAATTTGTTACTGGTGAAAATAAATTTAGTTGTTGGATAGTGTTTTGTGACGGTATTTTTCTTGAGTGTAGCCTTCTATGGAAGTGGAACTTTAACTTTGAGTGTTCAGAAGAGAAGAGAATAAAAGCTTTTGAAATGTGGTGCTACAGAAGAATGCTGAAAGGATTATGGGTAGATCAGATAGCTAATAAAGATGTACTGAATCAATCTGGGAAGAATGGAAATTTATGGCACAACCTTACTCTTGATAGGATACATCCTGAGGCATCAGTTTGGTTATGGAAATAAGTGTGTGGGGGTACCAATTTTAAAGGGAGATGTAAACTACAATACAGTAAGCTGTTTGAAATGAATGTTGGTTGCAATAGTTATACAGAGATGAAGGGGCTTGTATAGCATATAGTAGTGTGGACAGCTGTATGAAAATCAGGCTGAAGAAACAACAGAGGAGGAGGAGGAGGAGGAGGAGGAGGAGGAGGAGAAAATCTGAGCGTTTCTGTAATTCGCATAGTTTTTGCTCTATGATACTCTTCATCTTGCATGCTTTTTTTAACATGGTCAGATACTCACTGAGGAGATTGATTAATCTTTGATTGAATCAAATGGTTGATGTCTTTATGAGCTGCAAAGATTGAATGGAAACTACTGCTCTGCTGTATTTTCTGTAGGAATACATGATTTGCATGCTCATCTAATAGCCTTAAGGTGGAACCACAGAGAGATATGTATGAACAACCTTAAAAATAAACATTGAATTAAATTTATTTATCAATTTTTAACATCCAGGTACAAAAGATACACATAAAAATACGTAACAAATTGGTGCTTTAACAGCAATAATCCACTGAAACATATGCATGTACACATCAAAACATTTTTTAATACATTAATAACAAAAAATATTTGTGGATTTCGTTTCCCTTCAGATGACTTGCCTTCTTACAAATACCAAAAATGTTGCAGTAAATTTATGTGGGTTGATTGTGTCCACATTACGTTATATGGGGAGAAAATCTCTTTGAGCATGTTATGCATTTTCTTATTGGCGGATTTGCTGTCCAGCTGCCTCTCTCCAGTTATTGCACAAAAACAATCTCTCACAAATAAGAATCATCTTGCATAGCTTCATATATTCCATATTTCTGGACACGAGTTGTGACTAATACACCGTAAATGAATTCTCAAACATTGTTGTCAGATCCTCTTCAGTTTGTTCCAATGGAGCCAACTTCCTGACACGGTGCTGAAAAATAAATTTTTAATTTAGAGACCAGAGGCTGTCAAAAATAAAAAAGATAAGCAATGCCTTAACTGACAGGTTATGGAAAAATTTGATGCAGGCAATGTCAAACTGGCTGACAATTTCTAAGTTAATTTTTTTACAAAATACCCATGACATTTTGAGAATTTATTCTCATTACGAAGTCCAACATTTACATAGGTACTTTATGTGATGTTTGTACGTGTGCTATTTTGCCTCTCTTTGCCCTGCAGCCATCATTTTTGGTTTTAAGGTAATGTGTCACCTCTATTACATATAGTAGACACCACCTGCCCAACTCTCCCCCCCCCCCCCCCCCCCCCCCCCCCGCACACACACACACTATGCGAGATCAAAAATAAAAATGTGGTATTTTTGCACAATATTTTAATTTCACATAAATGAATTGTATCAGTGATAGTTTGTGTGTATGTGTGAATTTCTGCAAAATGGAGGCACACCGTACCTTAAAACCACAGATAATGCTTGTAGACGAAGAGAGGTAGAACACACATATGCAAACATAATATAAAACATGTTTGCACTTAATAATGATGATAAATTCTTTAAACAAGTCATGCTAGGCATGAAGAAATACACAACTGGTCCATTGTTTCATTATTTAAATCAAATTTCCTTTTTATGTGATCCCATTAACACATTACATCATGAGCTATTACCATGCGTTTCCAAGACGCTTTCATGTTGCAGAGGGGTGTACCTTCACTAGTCAACCAAAAGATTTACAAATTAAAAAAGAAAAAACTTAACATACAAGCCTACAACATTGGAATACGAGCTGAAAAACTTTTACTCTTTCGCAGTGGACGGTTTGATATAAATAACAGATACCACAACTTCTGAAATTGTAGTCCTGAGATAAAAAAAAGGGATAGTAGATATTCTAGAGAAAAGAGTTACTCATTACATGTGTGTATATTGTGGTGTGATGCACGTTAATCTGTAGTGACCAACTCAGATTTTTCTGTGTGCTTTTGACAAATGTTTGTGTAATTTAACATGTCCAACATATATTTTCAGCTTTTTCATTGTAGTTAGTTAGTTAGTTAGTTATGCCATAACTTTGATGATTTAATATGCTGTCAAGACACAACTGACCAGTGTTGTCTAATTAAGCACATAGGGTACAGTTACACAAAAGAGAATTCAGATTGTTTGTTTGTTTGTTTGTGTGTGTGTGTGTGTGTGTGTGTGTGTGTGTGTGTGTGTGTGTGTGTGTGTGTGTCTCTCTCTCTCTCTCTCTCTCTCTCTCTCTCTCTCTCTCTCTCTCTTTCAAATGTATCTTCAGCCAGGGAGCTAGGATAGATAGAGAAAGGTTTCTCAGAGCAGAGATTTTTTACATCTACACTCTGGAAACCTTACAAATGAAGGGTACTTCCTGTTGCACAAGGTGGTAGAGCTGCTTCCAGATCTATTTGGATGACTGCTTGAATGTTTTTGTGTACACTGTAATTAGACTAATCTTGTTTTTGTGATACCTACAGCATTGATACATAGGAGGGTGTAGTATATTCCTAACTTAAAGCTGATTCTTGAAATATTTTTAATTAGGTTTTCCACGAGATAGTTTTACTCGTATGCATCTTCAAGTGTCCGATTTTAGTCCTTTCTGCATATCTAGCATGTTTCACATGTCAAACAAACCTGTGACGATTCAAGCTGCTTTTTATATGCATTAATCTGCTGTTAATCCAATTTGGTATGGTTCCCACATAACTGTGCAGTATTCTGGGATTTATCATAAATATCTTTTAACTAATGTCCTGTATAAACTGGTTCATTTCCAGGTACTAAGAGAATCAAATTAAAGTCTGGCCTCCACTTTACCTATGATCAATTCTACGTGATCATTCCATTTCATATTCCTACAAATTGTTACACCCAAGTATTTGTGCGAGTTAACCCTATCAGTGACTCATAATTGGAATTGGTCGTCATATGGTACTACATTCTTTCATGGATACAAATTGTTTGTAGGAGCAAGTATAAAAGTGTATACAAATCAGGATATATCTGGCATCTACAAGATCACTTCTAGCCAGTGCAACATATTTTATATAGATTTGAACAACAGAAATATATCAGTTTAAACAGTGTATGGACTACTACAGGTAGGGGATATAACAGACAGAGAGCAGTACATACTCAAGAAAAGGCTATGTTGAAAATTATTTGTGTATCACTAGACCACCTCAGAACTATACCATACATGAGTGAGTTAGGAAAATGTTCCTACCTTGGTGTTAACTTTTAAATGATATAAATCACTGAGCCCTGTCATGTGATGTATGACTGTTGCATACAATGGATGAATTTAAGTAAAATTGACAGTGTACCAGCATGTGTAAAACCACTATCAAATAATTTGCAAATGGCAAATGAGCAATTAAACTGTAAAACAATGTATATTTCAGAGAGTTTAGCTACAGTTGAAATGAGCAACTGTACATAATACAGGATCATGACAGAAATGAGAATCTTCATATGTTACAATGTGTTAATTTTAACTGGTCGTAGTATTTCCAGTGCTATATACTGGGAATGCTGTTTATGCTGGTAAAGGGCATCATATGGAAGGAACTCAAAGGGAAGTCTAGAGCAAAACACTGCTGATACTTTTGGACTGTCAACTAAGTGTGTGCCAGAGATGCAGATGGCTCACAAAATCTGTCAGCAAGAAGTTTATGAGCTTGTTTCACCAATTTCATAGTCACAACTCAGTTCTTAATGAGGTGTTTTGTGCAGAAACATGAGCTGTGGAGGCCTGGGCTACAGGTTAATGAATGTTATATGGAAGGGATGGTAACAACTTTTATGTAGCTAGCACTATTCACATTTTGTGGAGAGAGATCTAGAACCACAGGAGGGAGAGGGGGGAAAGGGAATGGAAAGGATGAGGTGGTAGGAACACAGAGGAAGATGGGTAGATAGGAGGAGAGGTGAATAGATGGCTAATAAGAGAAAGAGGAACAAAAAAAATGAGGACAATGGCTTGGATTTGGAAAATAAGTAAATTGTACTTAGCAGTAGACACTGAAGTTTTGTAAGGTGTAAGACTGTTTTGACTCACTATTGGCATAGGTCACAAAAACTGCACTAACAAATCTGTTTCTAAATGTACCACAAACTTGTAAAGCCCATCATATAAATAGTATAAACTTCAACCTACAAAGTCAATCTTCATGATTATATCCACAATCAGCCTGTAAACCTGTTCTAATGAACAATTCTTGGTGGAAAAAAAGAATCAAAGAGAAAAGGTAGTAACTCACTATAGAGTTGTGTTGTGTGGTCAATATCCATACAAACAGGAGTGGAAACATTACTAACCTATCCAATGATGTCCTTTGGAGCCAGCTAGTGCAGAATACAAACAAACATGCACTTGCATAGGTACAATGTCCCAGTTGACAATGTAACAACACTGCAGCTGTCACACAAAAGTAATGAAATGCTAACAGAGTTTTACGAGGTATCTTTGAATTGGCTTCCAACACTACAGATCTGGCCAACACATTAAAACAGTATGCCAGACTCTGGTGTCCTTTTGTCATGGGCATGGAACCACCAAGTAAGGCATGCTTAAGGCACATCTTACAGCTTCTACATGCCAACAGTATTTTACCAAACTTTGCATAAGGGCTGTTGCTGACACTGTGGGACAGGTGGTCTTAAAAACAACAGGGCAGAGGGGAGGAAAGAGCCAACACCTATATTGCCACTTCGCTAAAATTATACAGACATAGTTCTGGGTGATATGAGATACATGTATTGAAATATTTCACTTTAATATTTAACTTCAGTTGCTAATGATAGGGTATGTAAAACACAAGAATAATAAGCAAGGAAAAGACAGTACATTGTGTTCATGAAAGACTGCTATCATTTAGAAAATAAGAAACTGTTCTATGTAAATTCCATATTGCCCATTGTTTAATGAGGCTCTTATGTTACTATTTTCTGGCATAGTGTCTTTATTCACCATTATGTATAACCCTGCTGGAAGACTTACCTGTGGAACAGTGCCTTTAACTAAGTTAGGAACATCATCTTTAGTGAAGCCAAGGGCAGACAAGCCATTATCTACTTTCATGACCTGCATATATTCTCTTACAGTATCTGCCAAGATCTTTCCTGCAAACAGTTAGATACATGACTTGTGAAAAATGCTGTTTATCCTCTTAAAAACAAAGCAATTGGTTCACTGTATCCAGACTAATGACAAAAATGTCAGTTAAACTATTGTATGAAAAAATTACTCAAAAAAAGATTAAGAACATTAAAACCTGAGCTGATCAGTGAAATAATTCAGGATAGTATTTAAAGCTCAGATTAACGCAATATTTCAATTTAAACATCAATAATTATTTGACATACAATTTCAACCAAACTCATAGGGTAATGGTACAAAGCCAGGTGCTCTCAAGCAGTATACAGACTAAAAGAGTAGATTAAGCATTACCAAATGGTTAGAAGTATCACAATGTGAAGCAACACAGCATTTACCAAAAACCAAACAACTGTAAATACGAGGCTATGGTTTAAGGAACATAAGTAAGGATTCTTTGCAAAACCAAGTAATACTGGCCTTTCTAGTCTGTCAGGTACCATTCAAGGTACTGGCAGATGTACAATGAAAAATGAGAAATCAATCATAAAAAATAATTGTAAAAAGAATCTGCTAGTAGTAAGTACAAGGTATTTTGCCATCAGTCTTCTGGCTGGTAAAATGTGGCCTGGAACGAATTCTTCTCCTGGGCAGACATCTTCATTTCCGAGTAGCACTTGGACTCAACATACTCTATTTGCTAGATATATTCCAAACTTTGACTTCCCTTACTGTTTTCTCCTCTACAGCTCCCTAAAGTACAATGGAATTACTCCCTGATACTCCATCTTCTAACTGCTGTTTCCCATATATCCATTCTGTCACCGATTCTGCAGGAAACCTCAATTCTCATCTTACCAGCCCATAATTCTCAGGATTCTTCTGTAGTGCCACTTCTCAAATGTTTCAAATCTGTTGTTTTCTATTTTCCCATAATTCATTATTCACTTCCATACAATGCTATGCTCTAAACGTACATTCTCAGAAATTCCTTCCTCAAATTTAGCCCATTGTTTGCAACCTGTACACTTCTTTTGGCCAGGAATGCCCTCTTTGCCTACACTAATCCACTTTTAACATTCTCCTTGCTTAATCTGTCAGGTGTTATTTTGTTTGCACAGTATCCTTCACTTCATCTACTTCACAGTCCCCAAATCTGATGTTGACAGTATCACTTATTTCACTTCTGCTACTCCTCATTACTCTCATCTTTCTATAATTTACTCTCCATTCATGTTCTCTACTCATTAGACTGTTCATTCCATTCAAAAATTTATTTAGTTCTTCCTCACTTTCACTGGGGATAACCATGTCATCAGCAAATCCTACCATCAATGTTCTTTCATCCTGAATTTTAATTCCACTCTCTAATCTTTCTTTTATTTCCATCATTGCTTCTTCATTGTATAGACTGGACAGTAGGGGTGAAAGACTGCATTCCTGTCTCGCACTTCATTCTATTGTTCCCTGTTGTTTCTTGTATATTTTGTGCATTACCCATCTATATAGTTTACACCTACTTTCCTGAGAATTTCTAACAACTTTCATCTTTTTATATTGCCGAATACTTTTCTAGGTCAACAAATTATATGCACGTTTCTTGCTTTTTCTTGAATCCTGCATCCTACATCAGTCTGATACATAAAATATATATCTTTGAGGAAATGTAAGAGATTTTATTGGTCATAAGTGTCCCAAAATGCAGTGCCATGCCTCTTCAAACAACATTCTTATACCTCACGTCACTGTATTTTGTTCTGTGGAACTCAAACATGTATATTTTGTAATGGTTGCCAATAAAATATTTCAGGACAGTGGAAATTAAAATGTCCTGTAGTGCCTCTCCTGCTCTGAGTCGGTCAGTTTGACATCCTAATATTGAATGGGATTATTTGTAACCAGGAGAACAAGAACTCTTCAGAAAATCTGGACTCTTTATTGCCTATTAGCTAATAACTTAATCTTCTGTGAAACGTAAAATTAAATATAGGATACCTAAAACCAGTTAAGACAAGAGACAGGCAAGACAGTACACATTTCTTCAATCCTAAGGTCCTAGCAATTTTTCTCTCCAATCTTGCTACAGCTTTACGTGGCGTGCTTTCCTTTCTGTGAAAGTGAAAGTTTCCTCTACCACAGGGTACTTATCAGTCAAGATAACATGATCTCAGTTCTAGCACTTCATTCATGAGCACATTTCATATATCAAGTGGCAATCAAATGGCACAATTTCTGTTCCATTTTGTTTTTGTTTACTACTGGTTCATCTTTTGAAACAGCAAAGGGACTTTTTTATTTGTATTCAGAAATGAAAAGGTTGCTTTTAGAAAATGATGATATCTTTAATAATATCTCACAGTTAGATTAGAGTTACTTTCATTCCAGTTGATCCATAGTTGGCAACACAAAGATGAAAATTGCATAGAAAATATTCAGAATCATTTCATGACATCAAAACACTGCAACAGATCCCACAACATGCTTCTGCTCACATTTATTCACCCCGCCCTCACATTTGTTCACCCCGCCATTGCTATTTGTCTACTTGTAATAGAGGTACAAACATGCCAATAATACGGAATGATTGCCTGGGAGTTCTTATCACTGTTTTGTAGATCACCCTTTGTGCAAACCACCACATCTAATAAAGCACAAATTCTAATCAGTTTACACCCCAAGGAAGGTAATTATTATTGACAGTTCTGTTGCTCTGGAAAGGACATCATGTGGGATGTTGCAGCTATGCAGAAATGAAAATAACAGCTGACAAGTGGCAGCAGTAGAGTGGTGTGTCAAACTGACCTTAGGGTTGATGACCAAAACAACATGTATCTGACATTAACTTATTCCATCATTCAGTAACAACGTGATTATGTCAATACAAAAATAAATTCCCCTAGCAGGTGAACAACATAGAAACAGATCACAGGGATAAAATGTAATATTGTTCTTTTGATGTTGTGGATCTGGAATTCTAATTTAGAGATACTAATTCATGCTTCTTGTGGTTTTCCTCAACCACTTACAAACTACCACAATAATTCCTTTCCCAAATAACCCAGTAAAATCTCCTCCAAACATTAAGTCTGACCTCCACTACAGATATCCTCACAGCCAATGAGAAATTAAATCCAACCAGTAAAGAAAAAACACATACCTCCATCTGCCCTCTTAGCATTTCTTACATCAGCTCCTAGGATACCCGCTGCTTCAATATGTCTGTCAGGACATGCTGGTCCCGTAAAGTTGAAAACTGCTGGTGCACTCATTACAACAGACAAGCCATGTGGAATGATGGGATGATCCTTGCTAAAATCAGTGACAGACAAAAGTATAAATAAATTTTATTATCAACAAAAATGTAAAAAACAGTTCTTACACTACTATTGAATAATTTCAGATCAGGATAGCCAGCCAAATTAAAATACAGTTGAAAATTCTGGGACTCAAGAATAGTACAAATGAGAAAAGAGGAAATAATTATCCAGTCACTCATGTAATTTTAAGTAGTGGATCAATAGTACGGATGGTAAAGTAGATTTTTTTTTTTTTGAGATGACAAAATCTTTCTAACAATAAAGACCATCAAAACATAGTACACTAGTGCCATGCCTATTGAAAGTGCAAAACCATGGTGATAACATGCAAAAAGGTCAAACTGACATGTGGTGTTTGACATTTTTGCGTATGCAGATGATTATCTGCACAAATTAGGAAGGAGGTATATCATCTATATTCTGTACATAAAGAAAGATCACTCAGCAGGTTTCTCATTCGCTAATTGTGTTTGAATGTTGTTCGTTTGCAAGAAGATTGTGTTATCCCTCATGCAAAAATGATGATTGTCTTCCAGTACATGTCGTAATTCTGTAGCAGCAAGATTGTGACCTACAGCAGCTGCTATTAATCGTTCTGCGATTTTGCTGTTCGAGTGGTCCGTATCCCACAATTGTCATGTGAATATTGAACCAATGGATTCAGGAATGCCATATTCAACACCATGCAGGATTTTAATGATGCTACATGACTTGTGCCTGAGAGGATTGACATATTGTTTGCTAAGCCATAGAAGGTGGAATAGCCCTGTCATGGAGCTTGAGTCAGAAAATGAGCTTGTTTGCAGCAATAGAAGTGTCCAAACGAACTGTGTCTATATCTAGAGCGTCATGTGCTGTGAACATGATAACCATTGTTGTGGGTGTCTGAAGTGGCAACAGAGGGAGGTGTGTCAACAGTGGTTCACCCAACATCCACACTGGTCACAGGAGCGCCACCACATCACCTTTTCAGATGAGTCCTGCTTTTGTGATTATCATCACAATAGGCATGTTCATGTGTGAAAATTCTGAAGAGAATGGATGTTGCCTGAAAGCATTTGTCACATTCACACGGAGATGTGGTGAGATGGTATGGAGAACCGTTGAGTGCACTAGGCTATCTCTTGTAGTACACGTAACTAGTAATTTGGACACTAGGCGTTACATTTCCAATGTGCCGAGGCCAGTGACTGTACCCTATCTCCAAAGACTCTGACATTTTCTTTCAACTAAACAACAGAAGGGAGCATGTTGCCTTTGCAGTGCTGGTGCAGACAGTTTTCAATTGTTGTCCAGCCCAGCACATTCTTCAGATTCCTCATCCATTAAAAAACATCTGCTCATATATTGCTGAGAAACTGGCATTCTGCCACTTGTCGGTCTCTATGATTGATGAACTCAAGTACAGAGATGAAGCGGTATGGGATGGTATATGAGTATCTGTTATCCAAACTCCGTATGTCTATTCCCTGCCTTGTTAGAGACATTTTAACTGCAATAGGTGGCAACTGTATGTACTAATTCACACACTCTGAATACTGTCAGTTCACTTACAAATTTATTCATGTGTTGTTGCTCAGGAAGTGAAATTTCATTACATGCTATGCTTCATGGTGTTGCAACTTTAATGGTCAGGAGTGTATTTTCCTGTACAAAACTGCACTTAGCCTTATTTGCCAACTGTTCACTGTGAATGATAATACTCTTTATGGAAAAGTGCACTTCATTGGGACTGGTGACAAAGTGTATAACTAAAATACAAATGAGTATTAAAAAGAAGACTACTTTCAACTGTTTGCAGAATACTGATAGGGAAACAACATTCTTAAGCGAGTAGAGCTCATGGTTCTCTGTTACAGATCCTCAATGTAGAACAAGAGAAAAGTACTAGCTGTTTTTAGGAGTGATATTACTATGGCCTACTCAATGCAAACAGAAACAATAGAATACTTTTTTTTAAAGTAACTATGCTGTTTTTATATATGGATTTTAGTCTAACTCTACAATATATTTATGAATACTTAATCATTAGTTTTACCTAATTGGTGTGTTACCTACAGCTTTGTTTACTATGTTTTCAGATAACCGACAGAGAAATGTTGCAGGGAGTTGATAACATAACCCTAACATCCAAGAAACTAAATTTCTAGATAATATGACACTAAATTCAGCTGTGTAACACAAACACTTTAGTTTGTTCCCCTATACCTTAAATAATAAGGAAAACCGAAATGACACAAAAGTTTAATTTTTGGTTGGGCATAATGAAGAAAATCCCATCTATAAAAATAATCTGCATGTAGTAAAATTACAGTGTTTCAGAAGTATGTCATAAGGAAGGTAACTTTCAGTTCTGGAAACAAGTCAGTAAAGTAATAAATGTGAATTATTTTTATCCAGTAGTCTCTTGTGTCACATTCTGAAGTAACTCAACCTTAAATGGAAACTAGTTCTACAAATGCAATTTATGGTAATTAATTTTGATGCTAGGTTGCCTGAACATTATATTTAGGATATTATGATGTGATATTATACTTGCACCACAGATCTGGTTATTTGCAGTATATTGCATTGTAACTAGTACTTTCACACAGACATTCACAACAACAAATATGGGATGACCAAAAATTACCTAGTCCTTACTCTCAGCTGATAGAAATTCTGCATATAAAAATTAGAAAAAAGCAACTTTTGAGGGGAGGAGCTATAGGGCAATAGGGGCAGGAAAGTGAAACCCTGTTTATTTCGAGAACTCAGTATCTTTCTTTCATGTAACATTTTATTCTTCTGTATTTTTAAAGATTCCTATAAACAAATCAGTATTTGATCACTGCAAACAATAATCATCCTCTACATGATAATGTCCAGGGATGGTAGGAATTCATTTTCTTTCATTTGTTCATAAAGATGATTTTGCCATTCTTATAACTTCAAGTTGAACAAATATATTTCAAGGACGACACAATACATGAAGGTCACAGATCAAGTAAACAGAGCAAGACGTGTGGCACTTTTAAAAGTGAAATCATAACTGAGTCCGAGTCTAGCGGCCGCTGGCTGGCTGGCTGGCTGGCTGGCTGGCTGCTTAGGTGGCACTGCTGTTGCATGGCTAGCAGACAGCGCCGCATGTAGAGGACGCGCATAACTGCGTGGCAGCACTTTGAAAGATCAGCGAGTCACAACAGCCATATATGCCATTTGAGGAGAGAAATGAATTTAATATGGTTCCAGGAAATACTACTGCAAAATACCAAGTACAAATAGGGAATTGTTCAAGGCAACTTAAAATAATAGTACTATGATCGCTCATATGCTGCTGCAGTACTCTGTGTGTTAATATAGTTTCATATTTGTCTCCGGCTTATGAGGAAGATACAATACAAAAACAGTTTCTCATGTACCACATTTTGCATTTTCAATGTGGCAGTACTGCTAGATTACATCAGTAATTGTTTGTAGATCAACAAATCCCACAATGGTTTACAAATTGTCCTTTATCTCTTACAGCGGTAAGTACATCACATACCTGTAACCTTCAGGTTTGTAATCTTTCACATTCCCAGATATTGCATATGACAGACCATGGCAAAGGTGCACTCCGGCATTACCGAAGCCAACACCTGCCATTACTGATGCCAAGTGCATGGCAGATCGGGCCTCGACGTCGTCTGGCTGGTAAACTGACCTAAACAACACATTATTGTTTGACTTAAATTTCTCTGATACTTTCTAAGTAAAAGTAAAACTAAGGTACAGCAGAGGGAGAGAGAGAGAGAGAGAGAGAGAGAGAGAGAGAGAGAGAGAGAGAGAGAGAGAGAGAGAGAGAGAATTATAAATTATTATTTCTCTTCTATTATTCAATCATCATGTTTCATGGTCCAGCATGGCTTTTTTCATTAATAAATTGCTAGCAAATGTGAAAGAAGCAATAAGCTACAAATAAAGTTAAGATACTTTTGTATTTTTAATATGATACTTATGCACAAGGTCACCAAGCCACATGGTATACATTAAGAATGTGAAGTAAATGACAGAAACTGCCTAACAACCACTGTTTAAGTACAATTAACTATTTGTGCTTATGCAAGCGATATTTAACACAGTAAAAGTAAAATAAATGCCACTGACTCACTGATATTCATCTCTTGTGGAAGCCTCGAACATATTCTGATCTCAAACATAATGACATAGCTCTAACAGTTATTTCCTCCATGTTCATCTGCCTGGATTACAAAAATGTCGATAACATGAAGCCTAACTTGCACTTTCTTCATATGACACTTTTACACACATCCTCCAGTGTGCGCACAACCCCCCCCCCCCCCCCCCCTGCACATGGCTGTTCATACTGTTGGACAGCTTGATGGCAAGCATACCAACATAAAAATCTGTGAAATGACTGCAGCAAATCTGGTAAATGACACGGTTGCTTTCACAGGCAGCCCACCCCCTGATGGGCTGGGATAAACCTGTCACAGGATAGTAACAGAAAATGCTGGGTGGGTGTATTGGGCAGGTTTTGCACCTGGGTCTTCCTCAGGTATATGACCCATGTAGCAGGGGGTCGACGTTGGGGATGACATAGGGATGGATTAGGACATTGTGGAGGTTGGGAGGGGGAGTGAACAACACTTTAGTAGGGGTGGGAAGTATGTCAGTAGGATGTCCCTCATTTCAGGTCCTGATGACAGATAGTTAAAGCCCTGGCAATGCTTGTGGTTCAGTTGTTCCAGTCTGAGGTGGTACTGGGACAGCCTAACGAAAATATTTCTCAGCCCTCCTGGTCTTCCATCATCCACCCAACCTCAACTACATCCTAGTCCATCCCTATGCCACTCCTAATCCCTTGCTACAAGGATCATATCCCTATGGAAGCCCAGGTGCCAAACCTGCCCAATCTACCCAAACAACATTTCCTATTCCAGCCCTGTCACAGGTTTATCCTACCCCATCAGAGGCCAGTCCACCTGGGAAGGCAGCCATATCATTCTCCAGCTCTGCTGCAATCATTGCACAGCATTTTGTGTTGATATGACTACCAACCAGCTGTCCATCAGGCTGAACGGACACCGCAAAACTGTGGCCAAGAGCAAAGCAGACGACCCTGTGGCACAGCATGCAGCTGAATGTAACACACTTGATTTAAATGGCTGCTTCACTACCCAAACCATCTGGAACCTTTCCTCCACCATCAGTTTTTCTGAGCTGCACAGATTTAAGTTATCCTTACAACACATTCTCCACTCCCAGCCTCAACCTTTGGTAATACCATCTCCACACTCTCCTCCCAACAGTTTCCATTCCCCCTGTCCTATCATCTCCTCCCCATTCTCATCCCTAATCCTGTTTATCTGCAGTCCTCTGCCAACTCATCCGCCCATCCCTCCCCGCTCCTCTCTTTTTTGCTCATTTTGTCGACACCTACCTGCCCCGCCAACCTTGTGATTCTGCACATGTTGACAGTCTAGTCCCTGTATACTCCACCAAATAGCGTTCTTGCCACCTATACACTACTATCACTTCCTGTTCCTCACCCCCTCTATTGCTGCTTGCATCCCACATAATGTTGCATTCTGGCTCGAGAAGCTGGAGTTGCTTCAGAAGCAAAAACAGAAGGGATTTCTGCTTCACTTGTGAGCAGGGATCAAAAATGGGTTCATTAAGATAACCATGAACGCAAAAAATCATGGCCAAACCGAGTATTCATGCCTCCAAGATCTGCATTTGGGTGGACCAGCTCAGCATCATGTACTATGAGGTGTTAAAACCAAGTGAAACAATCACAGGTGCTCATTATCGAATGCAAGTAATGTCTGAGCACAGCATTAAAAGACAAATGGCCACAGTACAGCGAGAGAGAAAGTGATTTTGCATCATGACAATGCTCGACCCCACATTGCAAGAGAGATCAAAACATATTTGAAAACGTTAAAATGGGAAGTCCTACCCCACCCACTGTATTCTCCAGGCACTGCTCCCTCTGACTATCACCCGTTTACATCAATGGCACATGGCCTGGCTGCCCAACAGTTCCAGTCTCATGAAGAAGTCACAAATTGGATCGATTCGTGGATCACTTCAAAAGATGAACAATTTTTTGACGCAGAATTCGTACACTGCCCATTAGATGGGAGGAAGTAGTGGCCAGCAATGGAAAATACTTTGAATGATATATGTGTAACCAATCTGTATCATTAAAATCTCAAATGTTGGGGAAAAAATGGTGGAAGCAAAGTCGTAACCTCATACAAAAGCATCATCAGAGTCTCAGGGATTAAGAAAGTGAAATTTATAACAAAGTGTTACATATGCAATCTTATACTGACAAGCCAAAACATTATAACCACCTGCTTAATAACTGGTTTGTCCATCTTTGGAACAACTTACATCGTTTATTCCGCATTTTAGTGATCCAAAAGTTTGTTAGTAGGTTTGTGGAGGCATGTGGCATTAGCTTTTTATGCACAGGTCATGTAATTCGCATATACTATGGGTTGCTGGCTTGTGTATGTGGGTGATGGTGCCCGATAGTGACCCAGATGGGTTCCATATGGTTATAATCAGGTGAATTTGGTTGCCAAGTATCAACATAGGCTCATTAGTATGTTCCTCAACTCACTGTAGCATGGTGTTCTGGCTTCAAGACATGGACAATTATACTACTGAAAGATGACATTGCCTTGGGGAAGACATCAGGTCCCATGCAAGTGTGGGAAAATGTCTCCCATAGCATAAGACTGCTCCCACCAGCCTGCATGTGTGGCGCATACACATTTCGAGCCACTGTTCATCTAGATGATGGCATTTTGTGAAGATGACTATCGACATAGCGTAGCAAAAAATGAGATTCACCCAAAGAGGTGATATGTTTCTACTGATCAATGGTCGAATCCCGATGGTCCCATGCCCACTGTTATCACAATTGACAATGTCACTGGGTTAATATGTGGCCATGTAAGGATGGTCTGCTGAGGCACTGCATTTTTGACAATGTACAATGAACGGTATGCCCCAAAACACTTGTGCGTGCATCAACTGTGTGCTCTTTCATCAGAGGTGCCACAGATCACCATCTATCCTACATTATAGGGCAGTTAATCCTCCAAACCCCACGTTCTGTGAAGAGTCTTTGACATCCAACCATTCAGCACCTAGTGGTACTGTTGTCCTACCTCTTTCTGTAGTTGCTCATGACAGTAGCATATGAATATTTAGCCAGATTCGCCATTTTCAAGGTACTTGTTCACTGGCTCTGCATAATAATAGCCTTCCCTTTGTCAAAGTTGCTTATCTCAACGAATTTCCCAATTCGTACCACATATCTTTGCTACAGTGATCCCCATCAGTGTCTGCTCCACTTACATACTTTTGTTACCATGTCAGATGGCATCCAGCTTTGCAGTGAGCAGTGGTCATAATATTTTGGCTCATCAATGTACATTGAGACTATCAGCATCATTACTTTTGTTGTACATCCAACTTAACCTCTGGTGCCAGCAATGTAATCAGTCACCCACTGTACTTTAAACTTAAGATATCTTATTATGGATGGAATATGTTCATTAATATCAATTTGAGATTCCATATTTTCACATTTTATTGTATAATTCACAATGGAAATTCCAGATATACTGGTGATGTTCTTGTAATGTTATAGACTGAAATCTGTCAGTAAAAGCTGCCGAGTGCAATTGGTGGCTGTCCTGAAAAGGCTTAATTTCAACAGTCACTGTTTCCCCTGCAGGCAATGCCTACTCTCACTAAAGTAATGTGTGTGTCAGTGTTCATCACAAGAGCACCACTAAGTCAAACCATGCTCAGTTTGCTTGCTGATGCCAATGTGATGAGTTAAATTTAATCATACAGTACAAAGTAGTAACAGACAAA
The DNA here is from genome assembly GCF_023897955.1 of Schistocerca gregaria. Taxonomy (NCBI): domain Eukaryota; kingdom Metazoa; phylum Arthropoda; class Insecta; order Orthoptera; family Acrididae; genus Schistocerca; species Schistocerca gregaria. Next base: position 104,704,638 of record NC_064920.1, read on the forward strand.
TGTCAGGGGTAAATACAAGCAGTTACTTTTAGATAAGTGTGTGATAAAATTCAGGTCAGTGCTTCTGCCCTGAATATTATGATTGAGTCTGGCACTGATAAATAGGCTTTTTATGACATTAGGAAAAATCAAATTAAAAGTTTGGACTTTGTGCTAAAACAGAATGAACTAGCTGAAAAAACTAAAGCTGACAACTGTACCAAAACTGACCATTTATGATGATGTGGACACCCTGTACAAAAAACACTTCATCACATTTCCTGCGAGAGCAGATGAACTGCAGGCTGCAATAGGCTGTTTCACAGCTAGTAATGTTTAGCTTCCATAATTGAGACAAGATCTTTAACAGGAAAAGAGTGTGAGCTCTCTGCATTCCATACTGAGTGCGGCTCTGTTGTCACTGTACTGCTCACCTAACGCTGCTATCTAGGCTGAGAGATGGCACCTATGCTGAGAGATGGTGTTCTGGTTACTATGAAATACTTTTCATTTTCAGGAAACTATTCAGTTTTTTTTCTTTTTTTCCCGTCTGACAGGCTGATACCTTTGCTCAATAAAGAGCTGAATTTATTTTCATTATTTGTCATACTTACAGTGTTGCACAAAACTCTGAAGAATTTGTACAAGTAAAAATGCATGTTGTAAACTTTGAGTAGCGTTTATCTTAGCTCATACATTGCAGTGTATGAAATGTATATAAAATAACAAAACTTTATTTAAAATTGAGAGCAGAATGCCATCTCATTTTGTTATTGGTTTTTATATCCCATGGACAATCACTTGCGACGTCCCCATTCCCGTCCCCAAGCGTCAGGAGCCAAGTCGTCGTCGTCATGTATCAAAAATTGTTCTAGATACCAAAATGAGGATTTTTGCAAATGACAGCATGTGGAGATGCATGTATGTGGTGCAATAAATACTTGCATATCTTGCTGAATCAAAAAGTTTCAAGTAACTCGCCCAGATGACGGGGTCAGCAGAATGGGATGTGTAATCGTGTCAAAAGTGCATAAGGAAAACTCAGGGGCCGTTTTAAAAACATGTCCTTAACACTTAGTAGTGGCAGAGCATGATGCGTTAACTCATCCACACATGTTGCAAGTGTTGATTGCCTGGTTCATTCATGCTTCCATCCACCCACCCAGTTTCATGAATCAAATCAAGGAGGAGAACCTACAGTTATGTAGAACAAGGCAGGGTATATATTAACAAAAGATAAGGAAAACATAAATGTGTCTGTTACCGTATTAACAGCACACTATCACTATCCTGCTCAGTACTGTTTATGATTACGAAACCTAAAAACTCAATTCGCCACACAGAGTGGTCTCTTACCAGTCCCACGACAACTTCATCCTTTAAGTTCAAAAATTATTATTAAAAAGTTAAAATTGAAACCTAAATATTTGAATATGTGAAAGTATTATTGATTTTAGACAATGCTCCTTCTCAACCCCCTCACCGTGTAGTGACAATGGACTTAATGAATTCATGTTTCCCTCTCCAAACACTACTTGGCTGGGGCAGCCTATGGATCAAGCATCTTTACAGACCAAAGTAACTTTATGAATATATGGTTTTCTTCAACCAAGAAACAGAGTTTGGTCTTTAAGGAATTTAGATTTCCAGGTAACATTTGGAGTTACAGGCATAGAAGAACAAAGGATGTTCATGACTTTATGTACAAAGATGGAGAATATTTTGGCAACCAAATCCTGACTGAGGACAAAATAACAGACAAGGCGAAGGCATTTACAGCAGAGAGGAGGAAATCAAAAATATCAGTGAATGTACAGGAACAAACCAATGTTTTAGCTATCAAACTTGGGGAAATTTTGAACATTAATCCAAATTATCGAAAGTATTACTTTACATTAATAGAAACATGACAAAAATTGATAAAACAACAGAGCACAGTGTTGGGACCCTTGCTGTTATGTTCTACATAAATGACATTGTGGACAATATTATTAGTAAGACCCTGACAAGATTTCTAAATGCTGCAAGGATTGACAACTTGCTTTAAATGTTCAGAAATGTAAAACTGTGTACTTCACAAAACAAAACAAAATACATATCTCTTGACTATAATATCAATAAGTCACAGTTGGAATTGGCCAACTCATACAAATACTTGGGTGCAGCACTTTGTGGACATATGAAATGGAATGATCACATTGACTCAGTCATGGGTGAAGCACCTGGTAGACTTAAGTTTCTTGGTAGGATATTGGGAAAACAATTATTCTACAAAGGACATTGCTTACAGATCACTCATGTGATCCACTCTAGAATATTTCTCAAGCGTATGGGATGCATACTAAACACGGCAAAGAGAGAGATTAAATGTATAATACAGAGAAGGGCAGCATGAATGGTCACAGGTTTGTTCGACCTGTGGGAGAATGTTGGAGAGATGCTGATGAAACTGAACTGGCCAATTCTTGAAGATAGACTAAACCATCCCAAGAAAGCCTACTTACAAAGCTTCAATAACAGGCTTTAATTGATGACTCTGAATACATTATGACCCCTTAAGTACTGCTCACGTAGGGATCGTAAGGACAAGATTAAATAATTACAGTGTGCACAGAGGCATTTAAACAGTAATTCTTCCCATGCTCCATATGTGAATGGAATGGGAAAAGATCCTAATAACTGGTACAATGGGCCATACCCTTTGCCAAGGACTTCACAGCTGTTTGTAGGTTACAGATGTAAATGTAGAATCAGCCAAAAATTAGTTACTTCTTTAAGTACATAGTGTTCATAATTAAAGTTCCAGTATCAAAATGCTATAGAAAGAGAACAACTACCGTATTTACTCGAATCAAGGCCACACTTTTTTTCCAGTTTTTGTATTCCAAAAAACAGCCTGCAGCTTAGAATCGAGTGCAAAGCAAGCAGAAGTTCTGAAAAATGTTGGTAGGTGCCGCCACAACTAACATCTGCCGTCGAATGTATGTAACGCTACACAGACATGCTTTGTAGGCACAAAGATAAATACTGGCATCAAAACCCTCTGCGTCAGTAAAAAATTTTTTTTAAAAAAAGAGGTGGAAGACCAGCTTTTTTTCTCTGCCCCGAGTTTTGATCACTGCATTTTCATACATTATCCAACGAAGTAAATACAAATTCCGTATTGTTCATCTTCGAATGTAACAGAATTTCAATGTACTACAAAAATCCGACTGCCAAGACTGTTTGGGATGTTTGTCAATATGGCCAACTCTACGTTTTGAATTTTTTCCTACCTGTGAGAAGAGATGGTTGCTAATAGGAACCTGATGAAATGTGAATTACATACAGTATTCTCTTCACCATAAGAATAATATGAATATAAACATTTTGCCATGTATTGTTTCGTGTTTGCTGCTATCTCATTTAAACCCTGTCTGCCTAATAAACTACGAAACTGAAGTGAGACAACAGCAAACGTGGAAGAATATACGTATCGTGTCAGGTTTATATTCATATTATTCTTATGCCTAATAGTGATACAGTCAGAAATGAGGCATGGCAACTGACTAGCTTTTTAAATTTAAGAGGACTAATTTCTGTGCAGAATTTGATGTACTAAAGAAACGGCAGCAAAGATTTTCAAATGGACTCTCATTCAGAACATGTTCTATCATACACAGTCTATTATTTGGTTCTTGTTCATCATTATCAAAGAAAGCAGCAGTGTAAGTAACAATAAATAGCAGTCGCTTGCCATTGTTTCGCTAATGAGACGATTCCTCTCTTTTTTTTAAATTGTAAGCGGCGGTAGTGCGCAAAAAAGAAAGCAATGTCGCGAGCGGCGACAGGCCGTAAACACACACTATCAGAATGTAACAAACAATGCGTGCCACAGTACAGTAAAGCATTTTCAGCTTAGAGTGACGTAAACACCTATAACAAAGAATAAGGCACTTATCAGATCAAAGCAAAATAAGCAATCGATTCAAACCAGATGAAGCACACGAAAAAGGAAGGGTACCTGTATAAATACGGACGGAGCACCTGACGCATAGCAATGGCTACCTGGTAAAGCTTAACTGCTAAGCTTAGGACTCGCACCAAACTACTGTAGGTGTATCGTCATTCATATGACCTAAATTGTGTATCATATTACAATGGACCAACTTTGTTTAAATTTGGAGGTGCGGCCTAAAACTTTTCTCTCCCCTTGAATTTCGAGTCTCAAATTTCAGGTGCGGCTTAGATTAGAGTAAATACGGTACTCAGAATGGCATCAAAATTGAACAGCATGTTACTGATGCAGGAGAAGAAAGTCATGAAACAAAATTTAAAGAAAATTTTACTAAGATGTAGCACTGTAAGTATTTTTAAGTAAACGAGGTCAGCTACAAATAACAGTTTAATCACAGTACAATTGCTATGGTTTGAGTAGCACATTACACCATCCATACTATTCAATGTGCATGGCTGCACAAGTTCTGCAGTCTGCAGTTCTGCAGTCAGTTGTGGCAGTGTTAAGTAAGCCATTTCACTGAAGCAAGGTTGTACCATATTAGACGGGAAAAATTAGTTTTTAATTGCCCTGAGGTAAAAAACAACATAAAAAGCAAACTGGCATCAGTTTTTGTGTCTCCTGGGAACAGAAGCTGCATAAAAATCAATATCACATCAATTTCAAATTTTCGTAAAACTTGCGTAAGACATATTCAATATGCAATCCACCATTTTCTGCCACAAGATAAAATAAAAAAAACAGCATGCTCCACAACAAATTGGTGTACCTCAGGGGTCACACTCAGAATACGATACAGGATGTGTACTTTCAATTCACCTATGGTCTTAATTGGAGCACAGAACACATCTTTCAGACAACCACACAGCTAGAAGTCACATGGATAAACGTCAGGTGACCTGGATAGCCACGCTGTAGGGAAATGATGGCAGATAATTCCAAAATTTTCAAAATTCCTCTGCAGCAGCCACTTCACTGGCTGTACAATGGGCAGAGGTGCACCATCTTGTGTAAAATGATCCTACTCATACATTTACACTGTTGAAGGGTTGGAATGCAAAAGGTGCACAGTAGACACTCAGAATTTCCCAGTGATGGTACAGATAACAAGACACAAAGGTCTAATCTGCTTTAAAAAAAAAAAAAAGAAGGCCCTATGATAAACAATGCTGTCAACCTGCACCACATAGACATCTTCGCAAAATGAAGTGATATCGGTTATGTGTGTAAGGATTTGCTGTTGCCCATATTCGGCATACTGACATGTCCTTGGAGGTGTATATTTCTTTTGCTGGAAGGTCAGCAGGAAGCAACTCCTGAACATGGGCAATTTTGTATGCATGCCAATGGAGGATATTTTGTAGGATTTTATGCACCATGCGCACAGGCATGTCCATTGTTCTGACAATTCCCCATGCACTGCATGTTTACATGCCACCACTTGACCCCTCCTGCAATGCTGTGCCTGTCCACATCCTTGACAGATCTCAGATCGACTGCTTTCCTCCCTCTGCCACACTGCAGTTAAAAAAACCTGCCTTTTCGCATTTTTTAATAATTTTCTCCACACCCTGAGCAGACTTCAATCCAATGCCTTTTTTCATACCTCGAGTGTCTAGAACTTCTGTACTGCTGTGCACGCACAGTCACCATTCCTGTAAAAGAGCTTTACCAGCAGCTTGTGATGCTATATGGAGACAGTCGTGTTGGGAGTCTCAGATACAAACTGAGAAACAACCGTGTGCTGTGTGGCTGTTTGTGTACATATTCTGACACTTACTGCACCATTTGTTGATTTGTTGGTCAAATTTTCATTCTTTTTTATCCATGTCATTTCCCCTGCATCAATAATACACTGTTCAAATCTAGCATCATTCTGAGCAGTGGTTCTCTTTCTACAGGATTTTTAAATTAGAACTTTAATAATTGACATCCTAAAATTATCAAAATGTATGGCAAATGAAAACATTTTCTTGGCATCAACTTCCGGTAGTAGTGCCTCTTTAGATGCTGTGCATCATATCATTGTACATCAAGGTGTCAGCAGTAAATAACTGGAGAAATTCATATCTTTCTCCAAAAAATTATGTAATATTTGAAAATGTATTGTAACTTTAATTTGTTTAAAATATTATTGATCATTACTGTGATATCATTACATTAGTTGCTTCTAATTTAAATGTACTCTTCAGTGTTTCACATAATATTGCAGTACATCCAGTTTTTATCCAAGTTCTATATACATTGTATGGTATGGTCTTAACTGCAGCTTCAGATAACTCCTTTAGAAAACATTTCTACAATTCAACCTTTCAAAAATTTGGACAGGGAGTCCCCAATTACTCCAGATTAATCACCTTTCACTGTACCAATTCCATCAAGTAAAATTTCTGCTAAATCAATTAAAAATTAAGCTATCAACAGATTATAAACAAAAGGTATTTAAAATAGTAACAGCTTTCTGTGGTATCCGCCAGCAGCGGCAAACGTCAACACATGCAAAGAGTGGCCAGTCACACAGCTGCATAGGTAGCACTTGTGGCCCGGTCACAGATTTGCTGACCGGCCACGTAGTCCATTTCAAGATGACCACTAGAAGGCTGGAGTCATGAGATGGAAGCAAGCCTCCACTCGGCCCCTGGCACCACCACACGTCGTATTCCCGGACTACCTGGGCGGTATATAGGCCACTGCAACAGCATTGTACAGCCAGTCCTACGCCTGCCTTCACTCGTACTTGTGACCGCATGTACTAGGAACCCTGTGGAACTTAGGATACTGTCTCAGCTATCTCTGATGTGAACTGGAGTGCCCTGGACTTGTGTAATTGCTATGGATTGTGAAATGATACCGTGAAACAGTATTATTGTGAATTAATCATTTAAGTATTTTGGATGTTATTGTTTTATTCTGATATAACGCTTTCCTTCCAATTTACTAAATTATATTCTGCTAGTAAACAGTAATAGTATTATCTACACTTACATGGATACTCTGCAAATCACATTTAAGGGCCCAGCAGAGGATTCATTGCACCATTTCACAATAATTCTGTATTACTCCAATCTCTAACAGGGTGCAGAAAAAATGAACACTTATCTTTCCAGGCAAGCTCTTGTTTCCCTTGTTTTATTATGACAATGATTTCTCTCTATGTAGGTCTCCTGGCTTCAATTTGACCTTTCTTTTATAAATTATAATATTATAGTTTTTGGCTTTTATCTGCCCTGCCATTTATATTAACCTAATATTCCGTACCTTTTAAAATATTTCTGCATGACCTGCAATGCATATTTAGCCCAAACATCTGATATTGGATTCTGGCCTTGATAAGCAGGACGCTGTATAGGATTTGGAGGGCGTGGTTTTCGTTCTGTGTAAGGGACAGCTGTGAATGATTCAAGTGCATGGCACAAGACATCAAACCTGTAAAAGAAACCTGTGTGAATTAAAAGATTTCAAACTACATTATGCTGAAAATCACAGTTTTTATATTTAAAAAAGTAATATAAGTGTGGCAGAAGAAACTACACACACACACACACACACACACACACACACACACACATAAGTCAACAATAAACACACACATTACACTTGGAAGGAAGGTTAGTTATAGTCAAAAGGGGAGCAGCAGTCACATTTTAAGAGAAGAAGTTGGGAAGATTCTGCTGTGGCCTTACTGAAGGAGGTACTTGAGCAATTGAGCAAGATGATTTAGGGAGATGATGGTGAGTCTAAAAGTTTTGCATGTGAATTTCTATTCTATTTAGATTTAACAGTAAATTGGTAGCACTGAAAGAGGGAAAAGTCAACTCATCATAAATGATCAACAGTTTTGTAAGTTTTTTTATGTGAGCAGCTCAAACCGCTACACCTACTGAATGTTGAATGGATTGTTGGACTTGGCAATCAAAATTCCACAGAACTGTTTCTTTCTGTGATAATAATTGAAATTTATGTGGCACATTGTTATTTGTTAGAGGAATGTGGTTCACGGTATGTTAGATATTGTATTACACATTAACCTCTGTAGCTGGACAGACTGATTTGAAGCAAGATGGAAGACAACAATCCAATTTTCAGAGTATAGTAATATGCATTATTTGCGGCAAGTCATCACTGATAGGAACAGTGAATGGAAACCAATATTCACCAAATGATATCACTAAACATTTAAGTTGATGGTCCTAAATATCTACATGCTTAATGAAATACAAAGTATCTCAAACTCACGTCAGCATCTGAAGCGCTGTTTCTGGAGTGGACTGTGCCTGCACACTATACCAACTGAACTATATCCACAAAGAGGCAACCTTAAAAACATCTAATCACTGTGGAAAATGCACCGGTAAAATACAACTGGTACCAATTCCAGCTTTAGAATAGGTAACTGAGTACAGGTCCGCCATCACCCCTCTGCACTCTTTCACTGTTTGGCAAAAGAAAAAAATTCTTTCTAAAGCATTTAGCAAGTTCTATGCACACTTTCTGTGCTGATCTGCAGCACTGTGCCAGACTGAAGGGTGCCCATTCCTTTATTAATCGAGTCCAGGTGCATGTATTATTTCCATAACGATGCGTGATACACAAATTTTTCTCCTCTAGAAGAACCCATTCACAATGAACCAAACATGAATGTAGCCAAACAACTACACAATTAACTAAGAGAATAGTCAGGAATGACTGCAGAATACAGACATGAAATACAATAAAGCACTGTTACACAGTAACTGCAAAAATAAGAAAGTTAAGAAAAAAATGTAATTTAGAAAAGTAAATCATTTTTGGTGTCTATCCCCAAAACATTTTCCCCAGGTTAGACGAAGGGTATGAGCTGACAGGTGTGGTTCAAAGGAGAAGAAATAAAACCAGAACTGGATGCACTCCTGAGAGCTGCAAAAGATTACATATCAAGAGACCATTAGGGTCAAAAAGCTGTGATGGATAAGAAGATTCAGGGAAAATGTTATCTCTGTAGGCTGTGGGATAAAGAGCTGATCTCACAGTGCTTACCACTGTTTAGGCAAAGGCTAACATTTGAGAAGGTGTAATAGGCTGCTCAGCCCTTCACAAGGCTGACATCATTGGGAAGCTCAAGTTTCCTTATCTCTCTGGCACTCCTTCTGAGTATCTTCAGTTTAGAATTCAGGAAATAATTGAATTTTTATTCCAGTACTGATTTATAGTATTTATAATTGACAGTGGGGAATTCCAGGTGGGGTCAACATAAAAACATGAACGGCACAGAATTCCGAGTAGTAAAATGAAAGCACAAAACACACAATGATGAGAAGGTAAGGCCAAGAATACATTAAATGAACAGAATTGAAAGAAAAAGATTCTGTACGACAACTGACAACACGAAAATCAAACACAGTGAGGTGCTACTTCTAGTGCTGCCTTGTACCACAGTAACATACCCGCTGTAAACACATACTCTCTCTGGCATTGTCAAGGTATGCAGCGGATCTACAAGTCCCATTGTTGGGCGAATAGCCCTGTGAGCTATCCCAGTCTTGGCTTTCAGAGGCTCATAATCAAAAATACTCACACCCGTAGTTTCACTTCCAGTACCAGCAGTTGTTGGCACTACAGTTGTGGCAAAAAAGAAAAACAGGTCAGATGGAAAGCTATCTGAAGGCTTTAGTACATACCACTGTTACATAAAAATATCAGTTATTAAAAGTGCTCTAAAGTAACAAAAAATTGATTTACTGCACCTCACCTGCTACAAAAGGTTTCAGTGGAAAGTTTACAGGTTTTCCTTTCCCTATGGGCTCATTAACATAATCCAAGAAGTCTGCTTCAGGGTTGGAAGAATACAGATTTGCAGCTTTGCAAGTGTCTGTAACAGAACCACCACCAACTGCAACAAAAGCATCAAACTGCCCTGCTTTCGCGAAGTTTATTGCATCCTGCAAACTGTCAAGCAACAATTTAATAATGAGGTACTTCAGCCTAATGCTAAGGAATAACACTACAAATACCTGACTCACCTTTTGTCTGTTGGTTCCACTCTGACTTTATCAAATACTTCAAAATTGATACCATGCTTAGTTAATGAATCCATTGCTGTTCGGATGGAAGGGAGTTTTGCTATGTTTGGATCAGTCATCAAACAAACTTTCTTTGCATTCATATTGGCCATATCCATTCCAATTTCCTGTGTGACTCCTGGCCCATAACGAATTGTGGAACAAGCCATCTGAAACGCAGGAATCTATTATGAAGTGTACTTCAAAACTTTATACAATAACTGCCAAAACTATTACTTAGAAAAGGATTTCAATAGTTTACTTCATTAATCTGAGAAGCCTTCAGTATGATACCAATGACTGATTGTAATTTAAATCATAGCTGTCCGAACAGTAGGCGAAATATAACAGCAATTGTAATTTTTCCTAATTAGGAAAATTAATTATGGGGAACTACATTAAATAAAAGACAATCTTTACTTCTAATCACCGAAACAGTAGGAACTATAGAAGGACAGAAAAGACATTGAATGTTTAAATTCCTAAACTTTTCAATTATTTCCTTGTGAGCAAAACACACAGCACATATTAATGAGTAAAAATATATTCCCCTTAAAGTAGTGCCAAAGGAGAATAATGGTAAACTAAACTCACTTAAAGGCAAATGATACAATCTGGAAAGAAGTCAAAGAAAACAGAAAAATGAAAAGAAATCAAAGAACACAGATGCACAGAAATGAGAAGGTGAAAATGTACAAGGAAAAAACCACAGAAAAATGAAAAAGTAGAAAGGAAAAAAAGAGCAGCAGAATATAAAGAACAGACAATAGATCATGTGATAGGGGGATGCATTGTGCAAGTCTTACAGTGATGTTATCCTCATGGAAAATGAAACTATTTACATAAAAACTAACGCAGCTACTTTCAAGGAAAGCCCCAAACGTAGCAAGGGGAGCTGTGTGAAAACTAATCCTACCTGAAAAATCTGTTGCTGTAGAGGGAATGTTTAGCACAGAATGGGCGACAATTGTCAAAGTAAATATTCTGTTTATCAACATCGCCTAAGCCATTGTCAGTGTAGTCCAAACGGTTCTTTTAAGAATCTAAGCTTATCTAATAGTGAGTGCATAGCATAGACCACAGAGGGTTTTAGTGAAATTAAGCAGCTCATCATCTTTATAATTTAATAATCAAGTTATTCCTTTTACTACTTCTGGTGTATATGATTACTGCTACCTTGGGCAATGCTTTGCGTATATCAAAAATGCTACTTTGGTCATGATATATGGTCACTGTAGCTGGGCACTGACGTCCGACTTTGACTACATCTGTCATGAGCAGCAATCTGATTGGCATGTGGTGGGTATAAAGAAGTGGCATGGGGCAAGGATGAGGGATAGCAGAGTAAGGGTGGGGGAAGATGCTTGTAAGGGTGGGTGGGAGAAGATGCTTGTGCTGCCTGTGGGAGCATGCACAGAAATGGTAGGGACAGGTATGTTAGACGAAGCATCAGGATGCTCTGCTGGGAGGGTGGGGGGGGTAGGGAGGGGAGGGACGGAGGAGGAAAAGACGAGGAGCGAAGAAAGAAGGGGGAAAGGGCTTGCAGGTGTATCAGTAGAATAGAAGGTGTGTGGTTCTGGAGTGGGAGCAGGTAAGGAGATTGATGGGTGGAGGGCAGGAACTAGCAATGGTTGAGGCCAGATGGTTACAGTAAAGAAGGATATATTGCAGGGAGAGTTCCCTCATGCTCAGTTCAGAAAAGATGGTGTTAATAGGAAGAATCCTGGTGACAATGGCTGTGAAGCTATCATTAAAGTGAAGCACATTGTGTTGGGCAGCATGGTCAGCAACGGGGTGGCCCAGCTGTTTGCTGGTTACAGTTTAGTGGTGTTCATTCATGTGGGCAGACAACTTGTTAGTTTCCACACACATGTAGAAAGCTACACTGTGTTTGCAGTTTAGCTAGTAGCTCAAATGGCTGCTTTCACAGGTGAAAGCATCTACTATCCATTGATGGGGTAGTAGATGGCTGTGACAGGACTGGCATAGGTGGCAATGGGAGGATGAATGGGACAGGTCTTGCATCCAGGTCTATTGCAGAGATATGAGCCACGAAGCAAGGGGTTGGGAGCAAGGGTAGAATATGGACAGTCAAGGATATATGTAGGTTTAACGGGTGGCAGAACACCACAGTGGAAACTGGGAGAAACACAGTGAAACCAATTTTGTCACTAACTCTATTAATCAGATGATCTAAAACCAATACTGAACCCTGCCTAATTCAGTTTCCTCCTCTCTCGTTAGCTTCCCACAATTGCCTAACCTCAAACCTTGCCTTACCATCACTCCCCAAATCACTCAACATCAACATCAACCTTGCATCTGTTGAAAGAACTGCAATTAATCACCTAAAAACAAATGCCACACTTACAGTGCTACCTGCCGAAAAAGACTCCATCATTGTGGCTATGAACCATCAGGATTACATGATGGAGGGGCTCCATTAGCTATCAGATAAGTATCCTACAAACCCTACCAGTGACCCCATTCCATAAACCCAGCAAATCTCTAGCCCCTCCTCAAATCTTCCACTCCAGCCCAGAACATCTCCCCTCTGTCTTTCTCTTACCTCATCCTCCCCAACATTCCCTGCTCCCCTACCTTCTACATCCTTCCAGAAGTGTTACTGTACCAGCACAAAGAGAATTTTCACTCTTCTTGGTCAACACCTTCTGGCTATTAGCTGTAACTTACTCTGCTATAAAAAAAAGACACCAACAATTTCCTCCACCGACTCTCCACAGTTCCAGTTCTTTACCGCAAGGAGCCCTGCTTGTCACTATTGATGCCATTAATCTCTACACTAACATCCCTAATGTCCAAGGCCTTGCTGCTTTTAACACTGATTTTCTCAATACCCAAATGGTTCCAGACCCATACCCTCCTTCCTGATAACTATACCCTTACACACAATTACTTCTCCTTTGAAGCTATCACCTACAAACAAACCAGTGGTACAGCAATGGGCATGCGTGACACCACACTATGCCAACCTATTCATGGACCATTTAGAGGAATCCTTCCTTACCTCCAAAAATCCCAAACCCCCTCACTTGGATCAGGTTCAGTGAGGACATCTTCATGATCTGGACCAAGGGCGAAACACCCTATCCACATTCCTCCACAACATCCACACCTTCTCACCCATTCACTTCAACTGGTACTCTTTAAGGATGGCTGCATTAGTACATATGTTCACATCAAGCCTGCCAACCACCAATAAACCTCCAGTTTGGTAACTGTCATCCATTCCATAACCAGACATCTCTTGCATACAGCCTAGTTCCCGGTCACCATTGTACCTACACTGACACGTAATCCTCTCCAAGTATGCCCGGTGCCTTAACAGAACATAATTATCCTTCCAACTTTCTTCAGAAACTGAGTTCCCTTACTTGTCTCTGCCACAACCTACCTCCTCTGACAGAAGCACTGTCCAGCTACAAAAGAACATTCCCCTTTTTCACTCAGTACCACCCAGGACTGGAGCAACTAAATCCCATTCTCTGTCAGGGGTTCGACCTTTCCCTCAGTGGTATTCCTCCACCCACCGAACCTATGCAATATTCCTGTCCATTACTATTCCACCCATGCTCCTACCCCTTGCCTCATGGCTCATATCCCTGCAACAGAACTAAATTCAAGACCTGCCTCATACATCCTCCCACTACAATCTACTGCAGTCCTGTCACAGGTATTTCCTACCCCACCACAGGCAGGGCCACCTGCGAAAGCAGCCATGTGATCTACCAACTAAGCTGCAACCACAGTGTCACGTTCTGTGTGGGCATTACAATGAAGAAGCTGTCTGTCTACATGAATGACCAAAAGGCAGCTGGAGTACCTAGTTGCTTTACTTTAATGAAAGGCTTCATAGCCTGCACCATCTGGTTTCTTCCTACCACCACCACCACCACCACCACCACCACCAGATTTTCTGAAACACACATGTGGGTGCTCTCCCTCCAACATGTCCTACATTCCTGTAACCATCTCACCTCAACCTTCATTAGTCTCTACTCTCCACCCACTTATCTCCTTCCCTGCTCCCACTCCAATACTACATACCTCTCATCACAGCCGCCCAACATAGTACCTAACAGACTTATCCAGTCCCCACACACTTCCTTAAAGCTCCCACATACAGCACTAGCATCTTCCCTTACCCCTACACTGCTATCCTTCCCCTTCCCCATGCCAGCTCCTTACCCCACTATTCAGTCCATCAGATTGCTGCTCATGCCAGATTCAGTAAGTCAGGCCCGAGCGCCTGGTGACTGGTCAAGTGTGTGTTCATGTCTTGCTTCTGTGAATGTGTGTGTGTTTTCCCCTTTGAAGGAGGACTTTAACTGAAAGCTTAACTATTTTTGCAGTCTTTTTCATCGTCCTACCTGTGAGTCAAGGCCTCCTCCATATGGTGAGTAGCAATATTAAAGTGCATATTACAGTGCATTTTAGATGGATGTTTATTATAATTATTTAATGACACATATTTACTGATTTCACATTATTATGATTTTTAAACTCAAGTAGTGAAAGTCATGGTCATATGTAGAAATGCAGCAATAGTGTATTATCATAAAAAAATTTGAAAGATCTTCCTAGAAATAAATACATCAGATGAACTGCATTATGATCAGAAAGGAAAAATTCCTATCCCTGGCACATTCGGGCAATGAAATAATTCACTGGCAACAAATGAAAATTTGTACCAAGGCCAGGGTGCGACTTCGATAGTATGTGGCAAACAGGAATTTGCATTGAGGGGGGAGGGAGGCATGCTTGGATAGTCCATCCAGTTGTGCCAAACTGTTTTGTCAAAGTGGTATAGATGGTTAAAGCAACTGCCTAGTAAGCAGGAGACTGGCTCAACTCCCGACCTTGGTACAGATTTTTGTATGTTGCCAATGAATTCTTTCATTGCCCAGATGTGGTAGAGATTGGAATTTATCCTTTCTGAACATAGCCTGGCCTTGGAATGAAACACATAAATGGTGTCTGTTCTTTTGAAACAACAGATACCACTCGTATAGATACATGAACCATATTGACCTATTTGCTGTTTCTGCAAAACATACTACGCTCATTGGAATATAATGACAGTCCTGACTGCAACTGAAACCTTGGCCATGAAAACCTGCAGCAGGACTTCTCCTTTACAGTTGAACTGAAGACTTACACTAACCCACTTCCATGGTATAGCGAAAGTCTGAACTGGCCATGTGCTGCAAACAATTGTCCCCTCACAATTTGGCTAGCAAAAAAGAGTTAATGGCCTATATAGATTGTGCACTGGTTTCTTGAAATATATTTTATTGAACAGAATTAACAACCACCACCACCACCACCACCACCACCTTCCAGCTGTCATTTTTCTCTTGGATGTGATCTATTTTGAAGCAATAAAAGCAGCTGTTTCACACACACAGTATGCTCATCTACAATACAAGGCAGTTCAACAGCTATCGCTATTTAATGCATAGCAGTACACTGATTAGAAATACAGAGAATGTGAAGGAGACTTTTCGATCTCTGCATAAATGCAGTGAACTGGAATATGGCGCACATTTTTAAATCAGCATCTTCCAAACTGTTGACTCGGTCATACTTGACGTGACAACGCAATGTTCTGTTCTTGACCACCTAGATCTCTCTTCCTAACAGTTGTGGATTTATTTTTGGGTTTCTCTGAAAGACACTGCGCTTGTGCCTCCTTGGGCAAAACCAGCACCAGATTTCCAACTGCCCATTTCGAAGTGCTTATTTGGCCGACTCCACTTATGCTTCAGAGTGTATGGCATGAAACAGATTATCACTTAAGTGTTGACCATGTTTTCATACAAAATATCACAAATATATAAATTGCTACTCCCACAAAGTGGACCCATTGAGTTGCAGACAGACAATAAAAATTCTGTTTCAGTCAAAGCTCCAACAGAGCTCCAGTTGCAGCTGCTGGTGGTAGTGGTCATGTTTGCATGAGGTATGATTACTTAAGTATTTTCTTTGCTGAAGAAGGCTTTGGCTGAAAGCTATAAAGTGCCACAGTTTTTTCATTGTTTCTGTCTGCAAGTCAATGGGACATCTTTACAGTGAGTAGCAATATATCTTTTTCCTAATATTGTTGTCACCCCAACCTGGAATTTCCATTGTTTAACAAATAAGTGAAACTGATGATGGCACATTCTAGTAGCACTTTTAAGTCTTTAGTGACAGCAAATGTCAAGCAGTGTAACTAGAAAGACAGAAACCACAGACTTAAAAATGCAAGCAATTAAAGAAAATGATGATGATGGTGATAATAATAATAATAATAATAATAATAATAATAATAATAATCTGATCAACTTTCTTTTGTCTGAATGGTTTTCTATCTGTAATGTTTGCCTGAATTATCGTGGCTACTTTAAGATCCTTCTCAGTCACTGCAATCCATTTAATTGGCTCAGTTTTGGCTTAACTTCTGTTTTAGTAGAATTCTACTGTTTTGTCAACCTAGTCGAACCCATTTGTTTAATGTGGCCATAAAATTAAAGTCTTCATTTTTTCATGTCACCATCTATGTATGTGTATTCTTCTATTTCCTTATTACTTCTTTGCGTATAAGTGTCTCCATCAGTAATTTTGGGGCCTAATATTTTCCTACCAATCTTTCTTTCTACCTTTCTTTTGAATTTCTTCAATATCTTCTTTCAATTTAAAATTAAAGTTTCTGCTCCATAAAGACAGTCAGGTTTGATTACAGTTTACTGAATTTAGAAAGTTATTTTGTATTATAAATATTTTTTGTTAATCTGAATGCAGTTGCCATTTTTTGACAGCGAATTTCATCTGCAGTTTTTTCCAAGCCATTTTCTCGTATTATTTGTGTATTTAAGAAAAAATGTACTTAGTCTATTATTAATGGGTTTTACTTCCATTATTGAATTTTAAATATTTTTTTAGACTGCTAAAGCAACTCCCAGATGATGTTTATTATTAATTTTTCTTTTATCAGTTTTACTTTTTAAAAGATAATAACTGCCAAGATTCATGGTGTTATTGTCCATCATTCTTATTTCTTGAAGTGCCAAAATTTGA
Organism: Schistocerca gregaria; assembly: GCF_023897955.1. Lineage (NCBI taxonomy): Eukaryota > Metazoa > Arthropoda > Insecta > Orthoptera > Acrididae > Schistocerca > Schistocerca gregaria. The sequence goes on from NC_064920.1 coordinate 104,721,732, forward strand.
ATCTTCCATTCTTTAAATATATCTCCCAATTTATGAAGTTTACTTGGTTACAAAAGTGTTTGTATGTTACGTGCTGCAAAAAAATTATTTATTTTGATGGCCAGAGAACTCAGTGTTCTTCTGTTGAATCACATTGCATTTTAACAAGGCTGCCCCAGAATCTGAAAGACCAGTTGTGCCAGTGATACAGCTGGTGGATTGACCACCTGGGGTAATACAGTCATCATCTAAATGTTCCATGATAATTGTACCTGGAATCAGGTGGGGTTGACTCAGTGAGTGGACTGAAAGGGTTAGTTCCAGAATATAAATTTCAGCCACACCACTGAACAAATGCTGACCACTTTGCCGCTTGCCACAAGACAAATGCAAAGTGGATTTTGTTTTGTTTTGCCTTGGTCTGGGACTGCTTATTCTCTATTTGCAGCTGTCCACCATATATGATGCAACATTCACTATCTGCCGCCTGTGATCCCCACAATGCCCTGGGCAAAGTCAGCTTCTTAGACTTTTAGTTACAGAGTCTTGAAGCCTGGACTATTAATATTATAAAATAACTACACACATTGATAGATTTAACCGCAAGAAGTTAAATGATTTCTTGTAGACAGTAGTATTTAAGAGCAAACATTTTGTTCTTTTGAGGGCCATGTTTGAGTGAGTTGGTGTCAAGCTAGAGGATAACTGGCATTTCTTGTTTTATTTTCTTATTTTAAGTTCAACATAATAAATAACCATGCAAAAGACAACTTATTTCTTTACAAAATCTGTTAACTGAGAACCTGTACTTAAAGAAGTGTGTGACCATTACACTCCCACAACTAGGGATTATGGTAAGAGATTAGGGCACTTACAAATGCAACGTCTCACTCAGTATTTAAATCATGCAAGACATCAAGCACTGCACAGTGGTTTGTGCACAATGTGTGAGTACATACAGATGATAGTAAAGCACATACATAAAATGTAACACCTCTAAGACTATTTTCATCAGAATAGCAAACATTATGTAGAAAATTACACAAGGTACAGGTAATATACATGAATTAGTTACATCTGTGGAAATTCTTAAAGATGAGGAAACTGTACTCACATGAACTAGTATGACAACTTTTAAATTTTCAGCAAGAGTGCTATCGTCAAATGACATGGTTTCGTTCCACGAGTCAAGAGTTTAGGTCATATATATTTAAAAAAAAAGACACTGACAGAGTAATACAATCATTGTTGCAAGTGGTGGCACAAGTTAACTGCTGTAGCCTGCTAAGACCAGCACATACACAGCCCAAGAGGCATCAGAGTAAATGGCATGTAAGCTGACACTGCCATGAGATGCACATGAGGATTAGTAGTCCCATCTAGTAACAAAACGGCAAACTTATAAACTACTACGACAAGAGAAAAATTACGTGCCTGTAGGTATCTATTAGTGACTGTTTCCCATAATCCTGTTAGTAATGATGAAAGAAAGGCATTAATAATAAACTTAAAGTAAATAATGCTTTAACACTGAAGTCTGAAAGGAATGTCATCGACATTGCTAAAAAGCAAGAATAAGTTACGAAAACCTTGGAGTTTGAGAAAACTGATAATTCTGCGCTTCAGGAGGATCCCACCTCTGTTTGGCAAAAAGAAACCAGAACCACAGTTAACAATGACAAATTTTTACTTAAACCTTACCAAAAAAGGCAGTTAATTAACATGACCTCTCAAGCTCCAATGTTATGTGTACAGTTTAAAGTTCATAAATTAGTTCACGGTATATGATGACAGCCAAAACAGTTGGAGGATAAAGATTTATTAAAATTCTTGACCACAGTTTCGGTATATCTAAATATACCTTCATCGGATGTAAAACACACTAAAATCACATGCTGCAATGGAGATTCATAAAACAATTGTGCCAAAGGCATCATTAGTAGTTAAAACATCATCTCCATTTATAAAACATAGTTATGGACAGAGGGTCAATGCGGACACAGCTTAGCATCAGTACTTCGCCTATGAACTCCAGTACTTCATAGGCGAAGTACTGATGCTAAGCTGTGTTCGCATCAACCCTCTGTCCATAATTATCTTGTATAAATGGGGATGATGTTTTAACTATTGTTTTATGAATCTCCATTGCAGCATGTGATTTTAGTGTATTTTACTTCTGATGAAGGTATATTTAGATATACCTAAACTGTGGTCAAGAATTTTAATAAATCTTTATCCTCCAACTGTTTTGGCTGTCATCATTTACTGTGAAGAATTTGAACAGCTGCTGTTTGAGCCATGTTTAAAATCTTGTAATAAATTAGTACATCCTGTACATCCCATTTCAAATAGTAGAAATAGTGCCTATCTTGACCTAGCTATCTGCATGACAACTTGAAAAAAAGTCTTTTGTTTTCCAGAATAATTATTCCGTCTCCAACATTTAAAACTTACTCAGTAAAATTAGAGACATACATTGTGATCAAAGTACTACCTTAATTTCTTTCGACATCAAAAATCTCTATGCAAATGTGGCAGTAAAAACAGTGTTGGACATAGTAGAAAAAATATACAGCTCTTCAAAAACAGATATTACTGATAAACAAATTACTGATTTCATGAATTTGCTTCAAATTTTAGTTAAATATAATTACTTCAAGATCAATGGGGAGTTATATCAACAACCTGACGGTCTTGCAATGGGAAACCCATTTGCAGGAATCCTAGCAGACATTTTTATAAACTCCCTACAAGAAATTTCTTTTTTTTAATTTTTCAGCAGTTGCCATAAGCATTATATCATATTATAGATATGTTGACAAGGACCAAACAATGGAACTGATCACCTATTCAAAATCTTCAATGAACTTCATGAAAAAAATTACTGCCAACTGCGAGCCTGAAAACAAGTACAGGCAATTACACTACTTAGACCTTACTCGGACAATAGTAGATGATAAAATTTCCTTTAATATCTTCCACAAAGAAACTTACACTGGTCAAATAGCACCTTTTACTTCTCACAAAAAAACGTTTTTTTCATTCACCTGTCCTTGGAGCTATTTCTATTCCCTTATCCGATTAAAATCTTTAAGCAGAAATAAATCTGATCAAAACCGTTGCAGTTAACAATGGCTATGAACCCAACATAGTAACATTTTTAATAATAAAATGAAGAACAGAATCTTCACTCTGCGCATTTCCACTAATGACCAAAATGAAAAATTTTGTTTCTATACCATTTCTTGGACCTGTCTCTTACATAATACAGTGTCTTCTGCTAAACAAATATGATTGCAAAGTAGCTTTTTCCACCAACAATTCTCTAAAACAAAATCTTATTCACAGTCTGGATTCAATACAGTCTCATTTGCAAAAGTCAGGAGTTTGTAAAATCTGTGACGCTTGTCTGGGCTATTATGTAAGACAGACAGGGAGAGCTATACCTGTAAGATCTAGACATCTCCTAGGGAAAAAAGGTTACTAATATTCATAATTCACCCATTGCTGACCACTTGTTAATCACAGGCCATAAATCCAAGGAAATGCAAGATGTCAGTATCCTACACTCCAAGGAAAAAAAAATCTCCAACTCAATATCCTTGAAGAGCTGGAAATTTTCAAATACCTGTCGCATAAAGATGGTTTTATTCTTAACAAACAATTGCAGTTGTGTAACAAAAATTTCCTTTGAGGTTTAGAGCCATTACTTAGACCTGATTAATTTTTGGAATTTTTCCTCACAGTAGCATTGGGAATGTCTGTTTTATGTCTGTTTTCCTTATTCAACTGTCATTGTAAGCCTTTATTTTAAGCCTTTATTTTAAAATTGCCTGCAAAAAGACTGATTTACTATTTTTGTACTTCCATTTTGCCTATTACCTGGGTACTTTATGGTACTATTGTGTACCTATAGCTACATAATTTTGCTCTAATCATAGATGTTTATAAGTTTGCTGCTCTCTTACTAAATAGCACTACCAAACTACCAAACTTTCGTCCATCACATTTAGTCTGACGTCTCTTGTGCTGTGTATGTGCTGGTCTTAGCAGGCTACAGCAATTAACTTGTGCCACCGCTTGCAACTATGATTGCATTACTCTGTCTGTGTGTTTTATTATGGCCTGTATTCTTGACTCATGGAACAAAACCATGTCATTTGACGATAGCACTATTGCTGAAAATTTAAAAGTTGTCATGCAAGTTCATGTAAGTACACTTTTCTGGTTATATAATTTTCTAGGTAACTTTCACCATTCTGGTGAAGATAGTCTTTGAGTTATCAAAACCTGGTTAATATGTGTGTTTTTTTGTTTTGTTTTTTGTTTTTTAAGTTGTGTGCAACTGGTTGGCTGACTGTTACATTTTATATATTTGCATATATGTTTGCTGAACGTACAGCCAAAAAAATGTTTAAAACATCAAATAAAGCATATTTTGGAGATGATTTTTAAACGTTTAGTAATTTTGTTGTGGCTCATACAGTTGAGACACTTTGCCTTGTACTGACTGTAGAGTAACAATTGTGTTTAAAAGCTTGTGCTTTCACGCGATAAATTTCTGTATTTACACTGCCAAACCAACATTTTTTGGGTTTCTATAATCTCAAGAATGCTCTTTAATAGTTGGTGCTTTAAATCAACAGTGAGCAGCAAAAAACACACACATTCTCTCTCTCTCTCTCTCTCTCTCTCTCTCTCTCTCTCTCTCTCTCTCTCTCTCTCTCAATCACTGGGTGGATTATGTGAAAGAGCACAGACAAAAATCAAAGAAGTTGTAACTGAAAGAGAGAGACAATACAGGTGACAATGAACATACAGTATGTTGAACATTCGGTATCAAGTATCTGAGAGTGGAACGCAGAACTTACAATTATATTTTGATGGCGAGTTCAACAGTTACAACTGAAGCACAGGGAGTAGCAAGCATGGAAAATAAGAAAGTAGTCAGTCATAGTTTGATAAACGAGGAAACAACAATATTACAGAATAAATAGACAATACAGGTGACTTTCTGATGGCAGCAGTGACCTCATTCCCAAGGAAACAATGATGTAAAACATATAGAAGACAGTATAATGGATTAATGACACAAGATCACAAAAAATATAATATACCCAGCATTTTTAAAATGAAAAAAATCACAATAATAGGAAATTTACTTTTCCAATCTAATAGGTATTTTAGATCACTAATCAGATGATCAAGAATATTTGGGGATCACAATTCTCTTCGTTACAAGATAAAATCAATCGCAAAAAAGAGTAATAAATTGAGTTCATTGTTCTCTCATGTATTGTTACAATTATTGAGATTTTATTTCTTTTCTTACAAGAAATTTCATAATAGAGAGTATTATTGTTTGCTGTGACGATAATGTTAAAAGGGGAGTTCTTTGAAGTACTATCTACAATAAGATCTCAGAAGATCACCATGTATTAATCTCATGGTACTATTCAAGGAGTGAAAATCTGAGCAGAGATTACTTACCCAAAACATAATTCCACACGATGGTATACGAAAACAGTCAACATTTACAAGATTCGAACACTGCTTACCCTAGACTGTATTTCCTGCAGTTCAAATTATTCACATGTTCCATTTATTACACTTTTGATTGTTAATGCCTCTGTTCATGGATGCAATTTAATGTACTTTTTTTTTTTTTTTTAAGCTGAAAGGAATCATCCAGCATAAAATCACTTAATTCATTACAAGCTATGTTTTTACTTCCTCTGATGATTTGTAGTCATTAGGAAAGAATGCAATCACTTTGTGAACAAGAAGAAACAGTACAGCCTCACTGTATTAACTGGACATTCATTTGTATTAAATTTTCTGTATTCCTCTGTAGCAACACATTTCAAAAGCTTGTATTCTCTTCTTGCCTGTAATTTGTATCATCTATATTTCATTTCAATAATAGACTATGCTTCAGACAAAATTCTTTAGAAAATATTTCCTATTTAAATTAATATTCAATGTGAACAATTTTTTTTCCTTTATCAAAAGTGATTTCTTGCCATTTCCAATCTGGATTTTATATCCTGTACTCTGATCATTGTCTGTTATTTTACTGTCCAAATAGCAAAACTCTTTCATTGCTTTTAGTAACTCATTTCCTAATCTAATTTCCTCAGCATCACCTGATATGATAATATTCCATTACCTTTCTTTTATTTTTGATAATGTTGTTCTTATTACTTCTTTTCACGACAATTAGCATTATATGAACTATTCATTCATTGTAGCACTTTCTTACTAAAATAGCTTACACTGGTCACATGGCAATTACCAATACTAATATCTTCTCATTAGTAACTATTTATTTATTTATTTATTTATTTAGTCTGACCAGATCAGGGCCATAAGGCCCTCTCTTACATTGCACCAGGACATATGTAGCTATACCTCAAATGCATATTCCTTTTCATTCTGTGATGTGCTTGTGTGAGAATGCTGTACACATGAAGCTGACACAACATTCACTGGGCCAGCAGTGTGTGAATGAGCAGGGCATCTACACCTGAAAGAAAAAAGTTAAAAGTAGTTGTAAGAAAATGAGCGCTATTTTGCAGCTTTTAGGCAAAATTGTGGCAGACTGCTTAAGAGATATTATATTCAAGCATGTTTAGAAGTTAGCAGATACAGAATGTAGAACATTCAGTAAGAAGTATCTTAGAGTGCGATGCAGAATTTTTCGAATCATATTTTGATGACAAGTTGAACAGTTACAAAATTTTATCTTGGTGCATGTGTCAACTGGTTATCAAGTAGTAATAACTATTTCAGACACTAAAGGTACAGTACAACAAACACTGGTGAACCAAAAAAAGAGTATCTGAAAAGTATAATGTTCAATGCTTGCTGAGAACTTTTTTCTGGCCCATTGGAAGTCAGAAAATAATTGGCTGTTGATAACAAACCCACTAAACTTGTTGCCAAGGTTACCTTCTTTGGTTTTACATTTCTATACTTGAAGATGATAAACTAGATCCTGAGAGATTTAACAGAATACAAGCTACAATAAGTCCAGCTCTAAACAAAAAAATTCAAGGAAGCAAACAATGCTGAAATTTTACAGTGTAAGTTGATGTAACATTGATCCTTACTACCAAAGGAAAAAATGGGCAGTGGAGCAGATAGATGACATTGGCAAACTTTTTTTTTTTTGTCATCAGTCTACTGACTGGTTTGATGCAGCCCGCCACGAATTCCTTTCCTGTGCTAACCTCTTCATCTCAGAGTAGCACTTGCAACCTACGTCCTCAATTATTTGCTTGACATATTCCAATCTCTGTCTACCTCTACAGTTTTTGCCCTCTACAGCTCCCTCTAGTACCATGGAAGTCATTCTCTCACGTCTTAGCAGATGTCCTATCATCCCTTCTCCTTATCAGTGTTTTCCAAATATTCCTTTCCTTTCCGATTCTGCGTAGAATCTCCTCATTCCTTACCTTATCAGTCCACCGAATTTTCAACATTCGTCTATAGCACCACAACTCAAATGCTTCGATTCTCTCCTGTTCCGGTTTTCCCACAGTCCATGTTTCACTACCATACAATGCTGTACTCCAGACTTACATCCTCAGCAATTTCTTCCTCAAATTAAGGCCGGTATTTGATATTAGTAGACTTCTCTTGGCCAGAAATGCCTTTTTTGCCGTAGCGAGTCTGCTTTTGATGTCCTCCTTGCTCTGTCCGTCACTGGTTATTTTACTGCCTAGGTAGCAGAATTCCTTAACTTCATTGACTTCGTGACCATCAATCCTGATGTTACGTTTCTCGCTGTTCTCATTTCTACTACTTCTCATTACCTTCATCTTTCTCCGATTTACTCTCAAACCATACTGTGTCATTCTGTTCAGCAGATCATTTAATTCTTCTTCACTTTCACTCAGGATAGCAATGTCATCAGCGAATCGTATCATTTATATCCTTTCACCTTGTATTTTAATTCCACTCCTGAACCTTTCTTTTATTGCCATCATTGCTTCCTCGATGTACAGATTGAAGAGTACGGGCGAAAGGCTACAGCCTTGTCTTATTCCCTTCTTAATACGAGCACTTTGTTCTTGATCGTCCACTCTTATTATTCCCTCTTGGTTGTTGTACATACTGTATATGACCCTTCCTCCCTATAGCTTACCCCTACTTTTTTCAGAATCTCGAACAGCTTGCACCATTTTATATTGTCTAACGCTTTTTCCAGGTCCACAAATCCTATGAACATGTCTTTATTTTTCTTTAGCCTTGCTTCCATGATTAGCCGTAACGTCAGAATTGCCTCTGTCGTGCCTTTACTTTTCCTAAAGCCAAACTAATCATCACCTAGTGCATTCTCAATTTTCTTTTCCATTCTTCTGTATATTATTCTTGTAAGCAGCTTCGATGCATGAGCTGTTAAGCTTATTGTGCGATAATTCTCGCACTTGCCAGCTCTTTCCGTCTTCGGAATTGTGTGGATGATGCTTTTCCGAAAGTCAGATGGTATGTCGCCAGACTCATATTCTACACACCAACGTGAATAGTTGTTTTGTTGCCACTTCCCCTAATGATTTTAGAAATTCTGATGGAATGTTATCTATCCCTTCTGCCTTATTTGATCATAAGTCCTCCAAAGCTCTTTAAAATTCCAATTTTAATACTGGACCCCCTATCTCTTCTAAATCGACTCCTGTTTCTTCTTCTATCACCTCAGACAAATCTTCACCCTCATAGAGGCTTTCAATGTATTCTTTCCACCTATCTGCTCTCTCCTCTGCATTTAACAGTGGAATTCCCGTTGCACTCTTAATGTTACCACCGTTGCTTTTAATGTCACCAAAGGTTGTTTTGACTTTCCTGTATGCTGAGTCTGTCCTTCCGACAATCATATCTTTTTCGATGTCTTCACATTTTTCCTGCAGCTATTTCATCTTAGCTTCCCTGCACTACCTATTTATTTCATTCCTCAGCGACTTGTATTTCTGTATTCCTGATTTTCCCGGAACATGTTTGTACTTCCTCCTTTCATCAATCAACTGAAGTATTTCTTCTGTTACCCATGGTTTCTTCGCAGCTACCTTCTTTGTACCTATGTTTTCCTTCCCAAATTCTGTGATGGCCCTTTTTAGAGTCGTCCATTCCTTTTCAACTGTGTTGCCTACTGCGCTATTCCTTATTGCTGTATCTATAGCGTTAGAGAACTTCAAACGTATCTCGTCATTCCTTAGAACTTCCGTATCCCACTTCTTAGCGTATTGATTCTTCCTGACTAATTTCAGGAACTTCAGCCTACTCTTCATCACTATTATATTGTGATCTGAGTCTATATCTGCTCCTGGGTACGCCTTACAATCCAGTATCTGATTTCAGAATTTCTGTCTGACCATGATGTAATCTAACTGAAATCTTCCCGTACCTCCCGACCTTTTCCAAGTATATCTCCTCCTCTTGTGATTCTTGAACAGGGTATTCGCTATTACTAGCTGAAACTTGTTACAGAACTCAATTAGTCTTTCTCCTCTTTCATTCCTTGTCCCAAGCCCATATTCTCCTGTAACCTTTTCTTCTACTCCTTCCCCTACAACTGCATTCCAGTTGCCCATGACTATTAGATTTTCGTCCCCCTTTACATACTGCATTACTCTTTCAATATCCACATACACTTTCTTTATCTGTTCATACATAAGCACATACATAAGCACCTGCAATACAGGATACTTTGCTGCGTCCACTGCCTCCACCATACCCTCTCCTCCCCCAACCCCTTTCCACCTTTGCTGATCTATAATTTTAGTTTATTTCCTATTTCTTCACTTTTCAGAAGCATTATTCAATGGCACATTTTGACTGATTCTTTTAGTTGGTATGCAACAGATGCTCATACTTTTTTCCTCAGATTTTTAGTTTTCAGCGGTAATCTGACAATCCCAGTATATAAATAAAAAAATCTGTAGATCAGATTAATACTTGTTTGATAGATCATGAATACGACACTTCGTAATGATGTGGAACGTGTCAGGTTAATAAAAGATGTCTGTACAAGATATTACATTACACAAAATATTGCATAACACTAATGTTTAAGTTTTTTTTCCTTCCCCTCCCTTAATTTATATCTAAAAATTCAGCCAATGAGTAGAAGGGTTTGTCATCTAGAAATTCTTTTAATTTATTTTTAAATGTTGGTTGACTATCAGGCTTTTGATGCTGTTTGGTAGGTGACCAAAGACTTGTGTGGCAGCATAATTTACCCCTTTCTGTGCCAAAGTCAGATTTAACCCTGCATAGTGAAGATCATCCTTTCTCCTGGTGTTATAGCTATGCACACTGCTATTACTTTTGAACTGGGTTGGATTATTAACAACAAATTTCACAAGTGTATATATATACTGTGAGGATCCCTAGATCCTTAAATAGACGTCTGCAGGATGACCATGGGTGGGCTCCAGCAATTATTCTGATTACATGTTTTTGAGCAATGAATACTTTTCTACTCAACGATGAATTACCCCAGAATATGATGCCATACGAAAGCAGTGAATGAAAGCAGGCATAGTAACCTAATTTACTGAGATTCTTATCAGCAAAATTTGCAATAACCCTAATAGCATACGTAACTGAACTCTGACATTTCAGCAGACCATCAATGTGTTGCTTCCAGTGTAACCTCTCATCAATGGACACACCTAAAAATTTTGAAAATTCTACCTTAGCTTTATACTTCTGTTCAAAGTCTATTTATTACTGGAGTTGTGTCATTTACTGTACAGAACTGTATACATTGTGTTTTATCAAAATTTAAAGACAGTCCGTTTGCTGAGAACCACTTAATAATTTTGTGAAAAACATCATTTACAGTTACATCACTTAGTTCTTGGTTTCTGAATGTTATTACTATACTTGAGTAGTTGAATTTACTACTTTTTATTTACTAACTTGTATGTTCGATACATACTGGATTAGGTCATGTAAGTCCACACTTCAAATCATTAATTAAAAAGTGGAAGGAATAAAGATAATTCACCTATATATGTAGGAATGGAGCAAAGAGAAGTTGTAATGGAAGTTAAAAATGAAGTCCAAATGCAATCAGTACATGACTGCTTGTGAACTACTGCTGGGTATGCCATTTACACAAGCATCCCCCCCCCCCTTAATAATGTAGAATCCTTAAATCCACAACTGCTATGGATGTAGGCTGCTCACTTTGAGATCACTGTATGAGGTTGCACATTCATGGATGTATTTTACATTTGATGTGGTCTTAACTTATTACACCAGATAGGACTAACATGGGATACTGAACATATACAGAGAAGGGCAGCACGAATGGTCACTGGTTTGTTTAATCCATTTGAGAATGTCAGAGGTACTGAAGGAACTAAAATGACAGACTCTTTAAGACAGGCAAACTATCCTGAGAAAGTGTATTAATAAAGTTCCAAGAATTGGCTTTAACTCATTATTCTAGGCATATACTACAACTCCTCACATAGGGATTATGAGGATAAAATCAGAATAATTGCTGCACGCACAGGGGCATTCAAAAAAATTATTCTTCCCATATTCCATACGTGAATGGATAAGGAAGAAACCCTAATAACTGGTACAATGGGATTTACCCTAGGTCATGCACCTCATGGTGGTTTGCAGAGTACAAATGCAGCTGTAGATGTAAATAACAAACAAAAACTCTGTATAATTTACTTATTATTGTTCTGTAAAAAAGCAATATCAAAAGAGAGATGCACTGAAATATCTCCCTGCGTTACTGTTTCCACCTTAACAGTGGGCAAAAGCAATAAAGCACCAACTTTAAAAATATCCTCATCTATAGCTGTTAAAAGCTTATTCTGGTTACACCCATCAGTGTCTTGCTGAAACTCCCTCCACTGTCCACACCCTCCTGAAGGGATGCTAAAATAGAATATTTCAGTCTGTCTGAAAATATCCCCGTGGTTTCCATGAGAAATTTACATCTGAGGGAGTTAATTACATTTTTAATAATTTCAACAAAGCATGGAGTAATAGTGACATTGCTCTTTGCACAGAAATCTCTCAACAAGTGAAAATTTTTCACCTTGGGGTTGCATTTACAATTACTGAACTCACACTCATAGTGAACAACACGTTATTGGAGGTTGCATTATTTTATAGTGAAATAAACATAATACACCTCAGAATATTCTTTTAGTTTCACATATTTATGATTTTTTCCTTTGCTATGGATATTTTATGCGACAATAGGGGTTGCCATAGGGAAGTAAGTACTAGGATGCATTATGGGAAATGCGGCAAATGGTTTCACTGGGACAAATATGGTTGGGGGAACTCTGGGGAGGTCACTAAGGACCTGCCTTTGAAGTGCAAAATATGCAGCAGAAACAGGTTAATAGACGACCAGGAAAGGAAGATCTGTGCCATTTAGAAACAGCTGAGTCAAGGTAGGAGAGACATAGCAAGAACGAATAAAGGCAGTGGTGAGTGGAGTGGTTAGTGAACAGGCAATTGGTAGTAAGGCCAACAGGGGGAGGATGCAGCCTGACAGTTTTCTTGTGTCTACCAGTAATGGTTTCCAGCTACTAGAGTTGAAGGGAGAAGAGCCTCAAGATGGTGTAGGAAGGCTAGGAATAAGACTAATATTAGGTAAAAGAATGTTTTGGTGCTAGACAGTGTATCAGATCATCAGCAATGTCAAGTTGAGTGCTGTCTGAATCAAGTGACTAAAAATTTAGGGCCTTTCCATAAGAAGTTTATGAAAGGTAAGATGATTGCATCACATGAACAGACACACATCTAGTTGGTGACCTAAGTATGATAGCTTCCCTAACAGGTAGCACCCATGTGAGCACATTTGAGCTGTTCCAGCAGCATGATCGGCCACACCTTGACAGTGCTATACAGAGAGTTAATACATAGCAGGAGTTTGAGCTGAGGACTACTGACTGGACACACATTGCACTAGCGCCAATAATTATCAGAAGATGAGGCTACACTAGGCATAGTCTGCATCCCAACAAGACTGAAATGGGGAGATTGGCAGAATTCATTTATGAAAATATAGCAGCTGGGTGTGGGCCCACATATGGACAAGTACAAGTCTTAGTAGGCAATAAGACTACACCTTTTTAGGATAATCATGACAACAGGCTCACTCCCCTTGAAAGTTTTTCACTCAATTTAGGTATTTCTTCAGTGTGTCCATGAAAGGTAGAATACACGAGCACCACACAAATTTGCTCAGAATTATTTATTCCTTATTAAAGTGTGCAGTCTATTAAAAAGATTGTACACCAATTTTAAGCTGAATTCCAGTCTTTAAACAGTACAGTGGTAAGTATTACAGAGCACCGGTAGACAGAAAATTAAATATCATATACAGTACTATCATCATATGAAAGTGCAAGTTGCTACTGTAGAATTACCTTAAATGGTGGTGGTGGGGGAGAGGGAGATTATGCATTAATATCAGAAGTGGTGTACATATTTTAAAGCTAGAGAAGATCTGATAGTAATTAGTACATACAAACATTTTGAATTGCCAGCCACTGAATTAACATAAGAAATTAACCATCCTGTATGTGTACCACTCACCTAGTGTTCATGGGTCCACTTTCTTTAACAAATTACTTGGAATCCTGGGAAGAGCCCCCACCTCCCAAACTAACTTACCAATATGTAGAGGCATGAATAGTAGTACAAGTGATGAAATTAGTAATAACTTGCTCAATATTTAAGCACTTTTAACAAATCACAAATGGTAAACACTGTTGTTAGGATATCAAAAATTTCACCATCAGTCTTAGGCTGAATGGAAAACTTTGTAAATGACTATTTCTTTGATACTGAGAAGAACTTTTAACAAAAACTTGCTGAAACACACACAGCACCCACACTGACACATGCAGCAAGCACAATTATGTTGCTTCCTGCTATATCCTCAGCCTTTCGCCTGAAGTAATAGATACCACTAACACAGGTTTGTCTGGCAGTTTTCTGTCACTCTAGCTCACTGGTGATGCCACCTTATGAAATTCAACACACTTGTCTGTTGTCAAGGGAACCACTTGCACCCACTCTGGAAACATGTGGCACTAGATTCACCACTACAGGCACCAGTTTTGTCACCGTTATTATTACAGTCAACAGTGCTGTAGTCATGGTCACTACTTCACATCCACCAGTCACTTGCCCCCGAGTTCATATCCTTTCACTGGGCATGTACTGACTTCCGGAAAGCGTTTGACTCAGTGCTCCACTGCATACTCCTAACTAAGGTACGAGCATATGGGATTGGTTCCCAAATGTGCGAGTGGCTCGAAGACTTCTTAAGTAATAGAACCAAGTACGTTGTCCTCGATGGTGAGTGTTCATCAGAGGTGAGGGTATCATCTGGAGTGCCCCAGGGAAGTGTGGTAAGTCCGCTGTTGTTTTCTACCTACATAAATGATCTTTTGGAGAGGGTGGGTAGCAATGTGCGGCTGTTTGCTGATGATGCTGTAGTGTATGGGAAGGTGTCGTCGTTGAGTGACTGTAGGAGGATACAAGATGACTTGGACAGGATTTGTGATTGGTGTAAAGAATGGCAGCTAACTCTAGATATAGATAAATGTAAATTAATGCAGATGAATAGGAAAAAGAATCGCGTAATGTTTGAATACTCCATTAGTAGTGTAGCACTTGACACAGTCGTGTCGATTAAATATTTGGGCGTAACGTTGCAGAGCGACATGAAGTGGGACAATCATGTAATGGCAGTTGTGTGGAAGGCAGATAGTGGTCTTCGGTTCATTGGTAGAATTTTGGGAGATGTGGTTCATCTGTAAAGGAGACCGCTTATAAAAAACTAATACGACCTATTCTTGAGTACTGCTCGAGCATTTGGGATCCCTATCAGGTTGGATTGAGGAAGGACATAGAAGCAATTCAGAGGCGGGCTGCTAGATTTGTTACTGGTAGGTTTGATCATCATGTAAGTGTTACGGAAATGCTTCAGGTACTTGGGTGGGAGTCTCTGGAGGAAAGGAGGCGTACTTTTCGTGAATCGACACTGAGGAAATTTAGAGAATCAGCATTTGAGGCTGACTGCAGTACAATTTTACTGCCGCCAATGTACATTTCGCAGAAAAACCACAAAGATAAGATAAGAGAGATTAGGGCTCATACAGAGGCATATAGACAGTCATTTTTCCCTCATTCTGTTTGGGAGTGGAACAAGGAGAGAGGATGCTAGTTGTGGTAAGAGGTACCCTCCACCATGCATCGTATGTTGGATTGCGGAGTATGTATGTAGATGTAGATGAATAGTGCCTGGCTGCTATACAGTTGGTTCAATTTGCTGAGCTGAAGAAGGATATCATCCTCACAGCATCCAAGCAGCTAGCTGTGGCAGCTGCCATATGAACTCTGACATCAGGCTTCCATGGCCACAATGGGCTGCCAGCCATCTAGAATGAACCTCAGTCTCTCTGACGGCCTCCACAGACTCTGGGCACCGGAACTTCATATCTGCCAGTGTTTATTGACTTTGGTCGAGAACAGCAGCCCTCCAAGTGGTCCATCTGGACTTAGAATTGTAGTATTTACACTCGGCAGTGATTACAGTCAGAACCAGACATATTTACTTCAAGAGTTTGTATCTTCATCACAAACTCTAAGAAACAATTATTCAGTATCAATCACTGATCATGAAGATCTATTCTCTGTATTCAGTTATTCTTTCCTCTTGGTGCATCAGTGGACTTCAGTGTGACACTTCTTTCATGCTTGCTAAAATAATGCGAGTCTGGTTTTATATTTACATGGAAATCTTATCTTGCATTATGAGTCCATACAAGGTCACTACTGTTCTGGCAATGAGACTAAAATGGTATGCAGATTCAACCAATTGTAACTGCACCAAGGTGTCAAATGAAACAGACTGAGTTTGACTATTTCCAATGTAGCAAGTGCATTTACAGACACTTTCCAACACTTAACGTAATTGGCAGAACTGATATAAACAACTTTCAGTGGAGGGCAACCACAGCTCAGACGCATTATGAATAACAATAACAATACTCAACACTCAATAACACTGTTATTGTTATTCATTGCTATATTCATAATTGGCAGTGCCATTACCAGTGACACTAATCTTGTTTTCTCATTCCAGCACAGTGACATAGCAATAGGAATTATTGATGCAGCTACCACTTTCCATGCAGCGGCTTCATAAAAATAGGACGATGCTGCCACCACCATCTCGAGCATACAGTGAGGGAATGGCCAGCGTTTTATCACTAGGCTGGAGCACCACTCTGTGGCCTCAACAATGTGCCTGTTTACTGAGCTATTCCACGCCTACAGGCTGTAAAACCCTGCAACTTAGCATCCCAGATTGTAACATGATATCTTATTGTATGTCCAATTAAAGGCCCAACTAAATGCTTATTATGTTTCACACAATAATTTTTATTATCATGTGCATGCTCAACACTTATAGGTGTTTTCCACAATACTACAGGACTTACTGCCAGTCCATCCTATTTGTCAAACCTTTTGTGCTCATATGCACCACACGCATCCCATGACATCTTCCATGGTGCTAGATTCACCAAGAGAAACACCTGCTTCACCCACACCTGTGTGAGTATTGCTATCAACAGCACTGCTATCATGAGTGTTACTTCACATCTGCTAATTACATGCCCACTGAGCGCCAAGCCGATATCTATCTGCCGAGCATGTACTTATGATGCAACCTGGCTGTTATGCAACCAGTTAAGTTCGCGTGAGCCAAATGGGGATTTACTCCTTGCAGTGTTCAAGCAGCCAGTAGTTCCAGCCACCATACCAACTTTGATATCATACCTTCACAGCCACAATGAGCCTCCCACAGGCCTCCATGGACTCGGGGCATCAGGACTTCATAACTGCAGTGGTTAACGACAGTTGTCCTCATAGTGGTCTGTCTGTACTTGTCGATTGTACTCAGCAGTGATTGTGGTAAACAGCAGACATATTTACTTTAAAATTTTGTATCTTTGTCACAAACCCTAAGAAACAATGATTCAGAATGCAGTATTGATCAAGAAGATCTAATCTTTGTGATCAATTATTCTTGCTGTGTTGGTGAAGTTTAGTATGAATTCTGTATATTAAAAAAAAGATTCCAAGAATTACCAAGTGGGAAAGCGCCGGTAGACAGGCACAATAAATAAAACACAAACAATCACACACAATATCTAGCTTTCACAACTGACTGTTGCTTCTTCAGGAAAGAGGGAAGGAGAGGGAAAGACGAAAGGATGTGGGTTTTAAGGGAGAGGGTAAGGAGTCATTCCAATCCCGGGAGCGGAAGGACCTACCATAGGGGGGGGGGGGAGAGGATATTTATATACTCGCGCACGCGCACACACATATCTATCTATCTATCTATCTATCTATCTATACATACATACATACATACATATATACACAGACACAAGCAGACATATTTAAAGGCAAAGAGTTTGGGCAGAGATGTCAGTCAAGGCGGAAGTGTGGAGGCAAAGATGATGTTGAATGGCAGGTAAGATACGAGTGGCGGCAACTTGAAATTAACGGAGATTGAGGCCTGGTGGATAACGAGAAGAGAGGATATATTGAAGTGCAATTTCCCACCTCCGGAGTTTGGATAGGTTGGTGTTGGTGGGAAGTATCCAGATAACCCGGACGGTGTAACACTGTGCCAAGCTGTGCTGGCCGTGCACCAAGCCATGTTTAGTCACAGGGTGATCCTCATTACCAACAAACACTGTCTGCCTGTGTCCATTCATGCGAATGGACAGTTTGTTGCTGGTCATTCCCACATAGAAAGCGTCACAGTGTAGGCAGGTCAGTTGGTAAATCACATGGGTGCTTTCACACGTGGCTCTGCCTTTGATCGTGTACACCTTCTGGGTTACAGGACTGGAGTAGGTGGTGGTGGGAGGCTGCATAGGACAGGTTTTACACCGGGGGCAGTTACAAGGGTAGGAGCCAGAGGGTAGGGAAGGTAGTTTGGGGATTTCATAGGGATGAACCAAGAGGTTACGAAGGTTAGGTGGATGGCGAAAAGACACTCTTGGTGGAGTGGGGAGGATTTCATGAAGGATGGATCTCATTTCGGGGCAGGATTTTAGGAAGTCATATCACTGCTGGAGAGCCACATTCAGAGTCTGATCTAGTCCCAGGAAGTAGTATCCTGTCACAAGTGGGGCACTTTTGGGGTTCTTCTGTGAGAGGTTCTGGGTTTGAGGGGATGAGGAAGTGGCGCTGGTTATTTGCTTCTATACCAGGTCGGGAGGGTAGTTGCGGGATGTGAAAGCTGTTTTCAGGTTGTTCGTGTAATGGTTCAGGGATTCAGGACTGGAGCAGATTCTTTTGCCACGAAGGCCTAGGCTGTAGGGAAGGGACCATTTGATATGGAATGGGTGGCAGCTGTCATAATGGAGGTACTGTTGCTTGTTTGTGGGTTTGATGTGGACGGATGTGTGAAACTGGCCACTGGACAGATGGAGGTCAACGTCAAGATCTGTCCAATGGCCAGCGCGCGCGCGGGTGTGTGTGTGTGTGTGTGTGTGTGTGTGTGTGTGTGTGTGTGTGTGTGTGTGTGTGTGTGTGTGTGTGTGTGTCCGCGCGCATGCGTGTACACCTGTCCTTTTTTCCCCCCTAAGGTAAGTCTTTCCGCTCCCGGGATTGGAATGACTCCTTACCCTTTTCCTCAAAACCCACATCCTTTTGTCTTTCCCTCTCCTTCCCTCTTTCCTGAAGAACCAACCGTCGGTTGCGAAAGCTAGATATTGTGTGTGATTGTTTGTGTGTTTTATTTATTGTGCCTGTCTACCGGCACTTTCCCGCTTGGTAAGTCTTGGAATCTTTTACTTAATATATTTTTCCCATGTGGAAGTTTCTTTTTATTTTATTTAGTATGAATTCTTTCATACTTGTTAAAATAAAGTCTGGGGCTTTATGTCCACCTGGGAATCTTTTTTTGCAATGTGAGGCTGTCTCTTGCTAAATTTCCCACAAGAATTTTAAGTTGGGAAGATAATACAGAAATATAAAAAAAAGAAAGAAAGAAAGAAAAAGACATCAGCAAGAGTGTATGAAGTTCCAGGTTCTCGTCTGAAGTTGTGCATATACAGCATATAATCCCATTTATAAACATAATGAATTCATAATTTCTGTACATGTATTTTTTCTAAGTACATAAAGCACGAACAAGCTATGCCCTTATTAAAGGAAGGTAATACGGAGAGTACTGAAAACAACAGGCCACTTTTACCACTGCCTGCATTATCAGAATACCTGAATTGTTATGATAATTAGACTAATAAGTTACATGGATAAATTCAACCTTTTTAAAGAAGCACAGTTTTTCCCCAGTGGAAGAAGTACAACATGTGACATTAGCAAGTTCACAGGAGTACCACCCAAAGTTCTTGACAAGGATGATTGTGTTACAAGTATGTTCTTAGACTTGTCCATGACTTTTGGCATAGTTGACTGTCAATTTTTTTTCTAAATAAGCTGGAAACACCTGGTCTGAAAGGAAAATCAAACAAGTGGTTCCATTCTTACCTGGAAAAGAGGATGAAATAATCCAAATATCTGCTGATTATAATTTTTTTAATACAAAAATTGTTACACAAGAAACACACACACACACAGGTGTTCATCAGCGTAACTTCAGGTCCACTTCTGTTCTCAAAATTTTAGCAATGGCTATCCAAACAGTAGAAGACATGGATTTGCTGATTAAAGCAACATCACAGTCACTGATAAAACAGTGTACCTCTTATTAGATAAAGCAAATGGAATCCTCAAGAATGTTTACAATTGGGCAGTATGTAATAAGTTAACATTGAACAAAGAGAACCAATAGCATGCACTTCAGCACAAAGAGGGAAAACAAGTGTCAAATTAAGCATAGGTTATAAACTTATACATTGGTTTAACAAAGCTTTTAAGGATGAATATTAACTGTTAGTTAATATGGAATGGACAACCAAAGGTGCTAGCAAAAAGAACATCATTGGCATGTTACGCTCTTAATATCCTATAAAATGTTTGTAACAGTCAATGTCTTGTGATGACATACTATTCTTAGCTATGGAATAAACACAAACACAGTTTTTAAACTGCTGAAAAAGCTGGAAGGTTAATAACAAGAAATACGAAGGTAATACCAAAAGTAAGGTCTCCTATTTTTTTTAAAAAGTACGTAGAGCTATTTATTTCTACAATGGTTTACATCAGTTTACAGCTTGAACTTTTAGCTATTTTTCGACATAATCACCATTTCTGTCAATGCCTTTCTGTAGACAATGTGGCAGTTTTTGTATGTCCATGTCATACCAGCTCGCTGCCATGCTGTTTAGGAAGTTATGAATCAATTCTTTCACCTTGTCATCCGAACTGAATTGCTAGGACCACAATTAAGGCTGACAGGTACTGTGAGACCTGAAAAAACTAACAGGCAATTCAGAACTGGAGAACAGGAATGTTTAGCAAAAGGTGCCAACATTCTCCATGACAACACTCGTCCTCACACCACTCAGCAAACCACTGCTCTCCTGCAACAGTTTCAGTGGAACATAATCACCCACCCACCCTATAGTCCTGACTTGGTGCCCAGTGACTATCACCTGTTCCATAGGTTAAAAGAACAGAAAGCGATTCAGCTCCAACGATGGGGTGAAAGAAGAGGTTCATAACTTTCTGAACAGCATGGCTGCGACCTGGTATGACATTGGTATACAAAAACTGCAACAACGTCTACAAAAATGCATCGACAGAAATGGTAATTATGTCAAAAAAAAAAGCTAAATGTTTAAGCTGTTAACTGATTTAAGCCATTGTAGAAATAAACAGGTCTATGTACTTATAAAAAAATAGATCTAACTTTTGGGATTACTCTCGTACCAATCAAGCTCACTGTAAACAACTGCTTAAAGAACTGGGTATCATTACTCCATGAACTACATGCACCTACCAGTCTGCTGTGCATGTCAGGGAAAACATTAGTAAGTATTTCACTAATGGGACCACAGACAATAATGGAAAGAGAGACCATATTGGCTTATATTTGCCAGGGAAAAACAAACAAAAAACCTCCAACTGCACTTTCTATCAGAGAATAAAACAGCTTAAAAAATTGTCCAAGGATACCAGTTGAAGACAAAGTGTGTAAATGAGTACGCAATCATGTTGCAGCACTTTATTTGTATAGTTCTGTCTTACACACACCAGGCTCCATGGGGCCTGTGGGGGTCCGAGCCCCCTCAAACATTCGTTAAATTATTAGTTATATTATACTTTGTAAAATCACAAAATTACATTGGAATTCTTTATTTTCTTGTTTGACAATAGTTACCTTTTAAAATACAATCAGTAATGAGCAAAACCAAATAATTATTACAGTAGTAAGCAGGTTAGCTGAAAACGAATGGTGGGAATCATGACAGTGTTACAGTGCTCCGGACACATGTAGAATTGATCCCGGTGTGCGAACCTTTGGGTAAAGTCTGGTGCCAGCAGGCCAGCGCTGCAGCCACAGCGACATCAAAAGGTCAGGAGCAGAAGCACCTGAAACCCTCCGCCACACGTCACCTTGATGCTTCAGGACATTACAATGCCACAGCTATATAAAGCCCACCCTGGTGTTGCAATCATTCGGTGTGTATAGTTTCCTTCAGTGCATGCTGCAGACGTGTTTAGTGTTCCGACTTTATAGTGTCTAGTGGATTATTTTGTATGACTATATTTTATTCATTTACTTTAGTCTCTTAGTGTCTTGTGAATTAAGTTTGCAATGGATAAATTTGTTGCCAAAAAAGGCACGCTTGGAAATTGATGATGCTGCTGCAAGTCAGAAGTTGTGGTTGATCAAATATACATGACTAGAATATGAAGCATCTACCAAAAACGTTTTTTGCATAACCAATTTTCTTTAAAAGAGAGAGAGAGAGAGAGAGAGAGAGAGAGAGAGAGAGAGAGAGAGAGAGAGAGAGAGGAGGAGGAGGAGATGCATTTACAACGTGAAAAAGGCTTTTGGAAAAATTCTGTCTCCATGAAAATACGTTTACACATAAAGAAGGCATTCTGAAACTAAATTCTATCACTAACTGAAGTGTGGCCTCCCAATTGACTGAACAGTTAGATAGTGATATGAAGGAAGACCATTTAGCTCTTTAGACAATTTTTACTACCGTGCAATTTCTTTGCCAACAAGGACTAGCAATTAGAGGGCACAAAGCTGTAAACTTAAATTTTTTTTCAATTGTTGGAACACCAGAAGAACGACATCCCACAATATTCAAAACAATATCATTGATCTACTAGGAAAGTCTGTGTTGAGAAAGGTATTGGCTTCAATCAAGAAGACTGAACATTTTTCTATTATGGTTGACGAAACAACTGATCTTAGATTCACGAATAAGTGTCCTCCTGTATTTGTAGTGTTGATGATTAAGTAATCATCAATCAAGATTTTATTACCTTATACGAAACCCCACAATACTGAATCACAAACTCTGTTTAGCATTTTAAAAGATGTTTTTGCTCATCTTGATTTGTCAATGGATAACTTTAGAGGACAGTGCTATGCTTCAAATATGAGAGGTAAGTTCAAAGGACTAAAAAAAAGTTAGTTTTGGATATTCAACAAAAAGCTCGTTATGTGCACTGCACTGCTCACGGTTCAGACTTTGCAGTTGTAGACAGTCTCCGCCATCTTACATCTGTTGTTGTGGTCTTCAGTCCTGAGACTGGTTTGATGCAGCTCTCCATGCTACTCTATCCTGTGCAAGCTTCTTCATCTCCCAGTACCTACTGCAACCTACATCCTTCTAAATCTGCTTAGCGTATTCATATCCTTGTCTCCCTCTACGATTAATACCCTCCACGCTGCCCTCTAATACTAAATTGGTGAGCCCTTGATGCCTCAGAACATGTCCTACCAACCGATCCCTTCTTCTGGTCAAGTTGTGCCACAAACTTCGCTTCTCTCCAATCCTATTCAGTACTTCCTCATTAGTTATGTGATCTACCCATCTAATCTTCAGCATTCTTCTGTAGCACCACATTTCGAAAGCTTCTATTCTCTTCTTTTCCAAACTAGTTATCGTCCATGTTTCACTTCCATACATGGCTACACTCCATACAAATACTTTCAGAAATGACTTCCTGACACTTAAATCTATACTCGATGTTAACAAATTTCTCTTCTTCAGAAACGCCAGTCTACATTTTATATCCTCTCTACTTCAACCATCATCAGTTATTTTGCTCCCCAAATAGCAAAACTCCTTCACTACTTTAATCGTCTCATTTCCTAATCTAATTCCCTCAGCATCACCTGACTTTATTCGACTACATTCCATTATCCTCGTTTTGCTTTTGTTGATGTTCATCTTATATCCTCCTTTCAAGACACTATCCATTCCGTTCAACTGCTCTTCCAAGTCCTTTGCTGTCTCTGTCAGAATTACGATGTCATCGGCGAACCTCAACATTTTTATTTCTTCTCCATGGATTTTAATACGTACTCCGAATTTTTCTTTTGTTTCCTTCACTGCTTGCTCAATATACAGATTGAATAACATCGGGGGGAGAATGCAACCCTGTCTCACTCCCTTCCCAACCACTGCTTCCCTTTCATGTCCCTCACCTCTTACAACTGCCATCTGGTTTCTGTACAAATTGTAAATAGCCTTTCACTCCCTGTATTTTACCCCTGCTACCTTCAGAATTTGAAAGAGAGTATTCCAATCAACATTGTCAAAAGCTTTCTCTAAGTCTACAAATGCTAGAAACATAGGTTTGCCTTTCCTTAATCTAGCTTCTAAGATAAGTCGTAGGGTCAGTATTGCCTCTCGTGTTCCAATATTCCTACTGAATCCAAACTGATCTTCCCCGAAGTCAGCTTCTACTAGTTTTTCCATTCGCCTGTAAAGAATTTGCGTTAGTATTTTGCAGCTGTGACTTATTAAACTGATAGTTCGGTAATTTTCAAATCTGTCAACACCTGCTTTCTTTGGGATTGGTATTATTATATTATTCTTGAAGTCTGAGGGTATTTCGCCTGTCTCATACATGTTGCTCACCAGATGGTAGAGTTTTGTCATGACTGGCTCTCCCAAGGCCGTCAGTAGTTCCAATGGAATGTTGTCTACTCCGGGGGCCTTGTTTCGACTCAGGTCTTTCAGTGCTCTGTCAAACTCTTCACGCAGTATCGTATCTCCCATCTCATCCTCATCCACATCCTCCTCCATTTCCATAATATTGTCCTCAAGTACATCGCCCTTGTATAGACCCTCTATATTCTCCTTCCACCTTTCTGCTTTCCCTTCTTTGCTTACAACTGGGTTTCCATCTGAGCTCTTGATATTCATACAAGTGGTTCTCTTATCTCCAAAGGTCTCTTTAATTTTCCTATAGACAGTATCTATCTTACCCCTAGTGAGATAAGCCTCTACATCCTTACATTTGTCCTCTAGCCATCCCTGCGTACCCATTTTGCACTTCTTGTCGATCTCACTTTTTAGACGTCTGTATTCCTTTTTGCCTGCTTCATTTACTGCATTTTTATATTTTCTCCTTTCATCAATTAAATTCAATATTTCTTCTGTTACACAAGGATTTCTACTAGCCCTTGTCTTTTTACCTACTTGATCCTCTGCTGCCTTCACTACTTCATCCCTCAAAGCTACCCATTCTTCTTCTACCTTATTTCTTTCCCCCATTCCTGTCAATTGCTCTCTTATGCTCTCCCTGAAACTCTGTACAACCTCTGGTTCTTTTAGTTTATCCAGGTCCCATCTCCTTAAATTCCCCCCTTTTTGCAGTTTCTTTAGTTTTAATCTACAGATCTTAACCAATAGATTGTGGTCAGAGTCCACATCTGCCCCTGGAAATGTCTTACAATTTAAAACCTGGTTCCTAAATCTCTGTCTTACCATTATATAATCTATCTGAAACTAGTCAGTATCTCCAGGCTTCTTCCATGTATACAGCCTTCTTTTATGATTCTTGAACCAAGTGTTACCTATGATTAAGTTGTGCTCTGTGCAAAATTCTACCAGGTGGCTTCCTCTTTCATTTCTTTGCCCCAGTCCATATTCACCTACTATGTTTCCTTCTCTCTCTTTTCCTACTACTGAATTCCAGTCACCCATGACTATTAAATTTTTGTCACCCTTCACTATTTGAATAATTTCTTTTATTTGATCATACATTTCTTCAATTTCTTCGTCATCTGCAGAGCTAGTTAGCATATAAACTTGTACCACTGTAGTAGGTGTGGGCTTCGTATCTATCTTGGCCACAATAATGCGTTCACTATGCTGTTTGTAGTAGCTTACCCGCATTCCTATTTTCCTATTCATTATTAAACTTACTCCTGCATTACCCCTATTTGATTTTGTGTTTATAACCCTGTAGTCACCTGACCAGAAGTCTTGTTCCTCCTGCCACTGAACTTCACTAATTCCCACTATATCTAACTTTAACATATCCATTTCCCTTTTTAAATTTTCTAACCTACCTGCCCGATTAAGGGATCTGACATTCCACGCTCCGATCCGTAGAACGCCAGTTTTCTTTCTCCTGATAACGACATCCTCTTGAGTAGTCCCAGCCCGGAGATCCGAATGGGGGACTATTTTACCTCCGGAATATTTTACCCAAGAGGACGCAATCATCATTTAATTATACAGTAAAGCTGCATGCCCTCGGGTAAGATTACGGCCATAGTTCCCCCTTGCTTTCAGCCGTTCGCAGTACCAGCACAGCAAGGCCGTTTTGGTTATTGTTACAACTCCAGATCAGTCAATCATGCAGACTGTTGCCCCTGCAATTACCGAAAAGGCTGCTGCCCCTCTTCAGGAACCACACGTTTGTCTGGCCTCTCAACAGATACCCCTCCGTTGTGGTTGCACCTATGGTACGGCTATCTGTATCGCTGAGGCACGCAAGCCTCCCCACCAACGGCAAGGTCCATGGGGGGAGGATCTTAATCTTACATCTATGAGGGATATTATTGTTTTAGCCAAGGACTTAATAAGTAACATAAGGGAATCCAAAAAAAGGATGGGACTTTTCAGAAGCATACACTGTGAGAGTACACTTTAGCTGACTATGGACTATGCGAGCTCCTAGTATCTTAAGAATATTGAAAAACTCTGAAGAACTTCAGAGTTTTTTTGAAACATTTTCTACAGAGGACAAAACCGAGGCAGATTACAAATGTGCAGGCTACCTTGAGTCAATGTTACAATTCAAGATTTATTTCTTTTTACATCTTTATTGCCATGCAATGAACCCAGCAGAGGATGTCAATGAAAAAACTCAGTGCCGTCATCAAGTGTTGCTGACCTGGAAACACTTAGGGCTTGCTTTGTATATTGCATGGAAGGCATGACAGTTTTAACACTTTTGGGAATTGTATTTAAATGAAAAACCCTCACAAGGTTATGATCCTTCACTTCCTCGGAATCTAAGCACAACAAAGAAGTATAAAAACAACAAAGACAGCTCATCATACACTTTCAAAACCCTGAAGGAATACTACAAAGCTATTTACATTGAAGTTTGTGAAACAGGGCAATCTTGCATTACTGAGCAGTTTGCTTCAACTGGACTCACACAGGTCATTGCAGTTGAACAATAGTGCTTGTTTTTAGTAAACAGAGGTGAAACGAATTCGGAAAAATCAACTGAGTTTTTCAAAAATAACCTAGACATTGAGAGACTGCTCTTACACTTGAATATGTTAGCTGATATCACTAATAAAAAACAACTGGTCTCAAAAAAAACAGGTGTAATGTAAGAAAGTACATTTCACAAGAGCCTGCAGTTGGAGAAATGTTTTGGAAGTAATGAAGTGCATTAAGCTTTTCCAAGTAGTTCCAATCATGACAGCAACAGCAGAACAGTCATTTAGCACCCTTAGACATTTGAAGTCATATCTCTGATCACCAATGGGACAGAAGTGATTGAACAACTTGGCTGTTCTTCATGACTACCAAGATGTTTTGGATGAATTGGATATCTGACCAGTCATCAATGACTTCATATTCAGTAATCCAGTCAGACTATCGACATTTGCACCTTTCTAAAGACACTCTAGCCCTAATAATGCCATTTACAGCAATATTAAAAATCTTTATAAAATAGAGAATTAAATTACAAACACAATGTTAAATTTTCAGTTTTAAAACAATAGCACTAGTTTAGTACCGTATTACTATAGTACTGTATTAGTTTTCAAACCCTTAAATATTTTTAGGGCACAAGGCACAATTAATACCCGTTATTTATATACTTTTGACTGAAAGTATTAGGCATACTGTATTAACTGTACTAAAGCATTAACTCTGAGATTTTGTTTATTTAATGAACCCTGAACATTATTCAAAGTAAGCTTAAATTACCTATTTCACTTATTTATCAAAGTGCTATTACTGTGCGACAGCAATATTTTATTCTTTATTCTTTTAATGATAGTTTAGGATTTATTCAAATATAATTTCAGTCTTTTCAAAGCTGTATATTCACTGCTCTGTAATAGTCTGTAAGCATGATTATTACCGTAAATTAAATTAGCTTTTTATGAAAATACCATGCGTGTTTATGTTTTGTTTCTTTTTTCAAAGCCAAAAAATGTGTCATGCTTGTCAAGTTTCCCGGAGTGTTGAGTTATCAAGAGTCCAGTTTTCGGGGTTCGTTTGTTGATCATATGAGTCCAAAATGCTTAAAAAACTTTAAAACTATTTTTCATCTAAAACTTAGAAATTTTCCTGAGGCATGACCGCCAGATGAGAAAGATTATTACACTACATACCATTTGTTTAAAAAGCAGTTAAAACATTATTCATAAACAGTGCACACTACACAATTTAATATTTCTTAGCAGAAGCACCTCCCCCCATGAACCATGGGCCTTTCCGTTGGTGGGGAGGCTTGCGTGCATCAAGACACACATAGCCATACCGTAGGTGCAACCACAACGGAGGGGTATCTGTTGAGAGGCCAGACAAACTTGTGGTTCCTGAAGAGGGGCAGCAGCCTTTTAGTGGTTGCAGGGGCAACAGTCTGGATGATTGACTGATCTGGCCTTGCAACAATAACCAAAACGGCCTTGCTGTGCTGGTACTGCGAACAGCTGAAAGCAAGGAGAAACTACAGCCGTAATTTTTCCCGAGGGCATGCAGCTTTACTGTATGGTTAAATGAAGATGATGTCCTCTTGGATAAAATATTCCGGAGGTAAAAAATAATATCCCATTCGGACCTCCGGGCGGGGACTACTCAGGAGGACGTCGTCATCAGGAGAAAGAAAACCGGCATTCTACAGATCAGAGTGTTGAATGTCAGATCCCTTAATCGGGCAGGTAGGTTAGAAAATTTAAAAAGGGAAAAGGATAGGTTAAAGTTAGATATAGTGGGAATTAGTGAAATTTGGTGGCAGGAGGAACGAGACGTTTGGTCATTTCTACAGGCAAGCCAAAGGGAGGACAGAGACTTGCATGGGGTATAGTAGCACGTTTATGGGCCTAGAGGCACTTTGCCAAACAGAATGAAGTTAGTGCAAGGAGCACAGCAGTCACCAGTGGGTGCCCTTAGAGAGTGTACTAATCACAGGAAGTCTATCATTGGTGACTGTCTCGCCCCTCTCCCCCTCCCACCATACTATTAGCTACCACCTAAACTTATCTATCTTTCCCCTCCTGTGAAGTTGTAGGTCATGTCTTGTGTATCCCCATCTCCCAACAGCAGCAACATGTGAGATTCGTCTGAAGTTAGCAGTAATGCTGTCAATTCACCTGAAGGCTTTCTTCAGCCAGTGTTGATCATGCTGCTGATGTACATCAACAATGCTCAAAATTGCATCCATTGTTGCTGCCCCTTGCTTATACATGTCACTATTGATACTATAGTCTGTTCTTGGCCACACTGTTGCATCACCCCTCCCCTTATCATCAACACCTGTCCCTCTTAATTCAAATCCTTAATCAGTTCCTCAATGTCTTCCACTACCTAAACAAGGCTAGTACTAGCTTTTGTAATCTTGGTGATCTGGTACTTCTACATACAGCTGTCTGCCTACAACACTCACACAGCCACTACCTGGTAGCAAGGCCTTTATTTCTCTACTAGAATCAGATACACCTCTTAAATTCTTATTAATGGTGGGCTGCACCATACATTTTTCATAGCCAAGTGAAGCTCCTTTCCTTCAACAGTAACAGTCTATACTTGTTCCTGGGCTGAGTGATATGTTTTAAATGAGTGATATGTTTTAAATGTAAAGTACATATCCATGTTCAGGGAAGTTCTAGGTGGACAGATCCTTTAATGAGATACAGTATGTGGACACACACACACACACACACACACACACACACACACACACACACACACACACACACACACTACTATACAATTCAGTGCGTGATCTCATTTAAGAGTAAAGTATGTATACATTCATATGATAGTCTAATTGGGAATCCCTTCTGTTCCACTGTAGTTGCTACACTGAAACAGTATTCACAATCTACACACACCAATGCAAACTACTAATTACACTGACATAGGCATTTCTTGATATCAGTGGTTCATTAAATTACGTTCATAACACAATTAGTATTAATGACATCCACCATGTGTGGATGGAGTCATATCTTAAAAGAAACAGAAAACAGGGGGACACATTAGTAAATAATGCCTTAGGATTAAAACTAAATTCAGAGTGGGGAAATGTAGATATGATGCCACGTAAGATTTGGTGCTTGAGCAACTCCTGTTTCTGAAGTATGTAAATAATTTGCCAAAGACAATGGAGAGCTCTTCAGAAAGTTATGTTTGCTGATGATACAAGGTGTGGCCTGCTAATAAAGACCTGAACACATTCGTAACAGATTCAGCCAGCACAACAGTGGAACATGCTTACAACTGGTTCTTAGAAAACAATGTAGTACCTAATCATAGAAAATTCATATTGTAAAATTACAAGAAGAGAGTAGTTGGCTAGTATTTACCTTCAAGGAGGTGAAATTCCAAGTACAGTTGACAGACACAAAGACAGGAAAAACTTTTTAGCTTCTGGTGCAAATAGTTCTGTTATAAGAGAGGAGAAAGGGGGTGATTAAGGAAAATTTGGAAGGAAAGACTCATCACTCAAGACACTAGAATGTGCAACACCTACTGTGAGGGCAAAAATCAAGTAGGTCCCTCCCAGCCTTCTCTCTTTAATGCTTTTCTCCTCTGTGAGGAAGGAACTAATAGTTGAGAAGGGTAGGGTAACTATTTTTATAATTTTATTTGTGTATATTAGCAGTACTCAATTTCCTGAATATAAACACTGGCCAGCCATTCTGTTTGCTTGTAATTTTTGCCACTTCCACATGTAAGTAACAGCCTACTATGGACTTCCAAACAAAATCTACCTGCAGGCTCCAGCAATAGAGATCAAGGGAGGAATCTTGCAAAAATCATACAACGTCCACAACTGAAAGTCTTGGAACTTCAGAACCATTATAAGAGTAGTGTAAAATAAATTCCTTATGGGCCCTGTCTAGAACTTGGGAGTTAGTTTTCATCTACTGATTTATAAATCTTTGACAAATGCCCAAGAGGTGACAGACAGGACCTCAAGTACCCAGAATCTAAATATTACACATGTATCTGAATATTTAGACTCTGGCATGTAAATTCTGGTAACACTAATACTAATATCAAACACGTTTTTCATGTTTCCAGTATATAAACCCCTGATAGTGCTTGCCTTTAAGTTATATAACCTGTTAGCATAAATAATTGATATCAGCAGCAGCTGTATATACAAAAAACAGTGACTGTTTTAAAAGCATCTGCCTTGTTTCCTATTGTTATTCCAAGACAGTCACCATGATTAGCACAGTAGTAGTCATACTTTGCTGGTTTATGCCAGTTAACATTCAAACACAACATGAAAACGTAAATGAACAGAAAACTGTTGAAACTAGTTGTTGCTTTCTTCAGCAATAACCCTTTGTGTTTTTTAGTTTATTGTGTGCAAATATGTGGCTTGGGAATACAAATACAAAAGGAGACTTGTAGCAGTGTGCAACTGCAAAGTTCATAACTTAGAGGTGTCTCTAACCTGATGATTCCCTGCTTTTAAAACACAATACAGTGTCTATAGCGCTTCCTCTACTGGTGGAAACTTCCACTAGTAACTTTAGTACCAATCTTTCTTGCAAACACCGCACACTTAAGAAACGTACCAATACTTTATTCTGTCCTTAGTTATTTTCTGGCGAAAGTTACAAGTAACTGTACGACAGCTTGCACTGGAGAAGTTAGCAACAGAATTGCACAGCTAACTACATTACTTCCAGTGGCAGTAACTATATTTTTCTGGCACAATATATCGCGAATTTTATGTTAACCGATTTTCCGTCATAAACACAGTCTACAGCTTTCATGTGTGGACCTAACTGTGATGCTCGGTAACATGAGCGTAGACCTATAGCACTTCATTCCGCTTACAAAAATTGTGAGGTCCTGAAAGAGCAACTTTTATTTACGAAAAAAGGAAAAAAAAACTCTTTCATACGTGTTTACTACCAGTGGTCTACATCTAACCAAACGGCAAAAAAGTTACGACATGAAATAACACAATCTCCTTATATATATATATTACAAAAAACATTACCCCACTATTCGTAAAAATGTTGCAATCACAGCGAAACCGGTTGTTCTAGAGAGTTGAGTGTTGCTTTACTCGCAATCTGGCAGTCACAGATTGTTTCCTTTAGCTGTTTATTTTTCGTAACCTGAGAGCTTTAGTGGGAACATAAAATACAAATAATACTCACGAAGCACTCGAGATGACACGCATTAAGTCCAACACCTGTCTTCTAGGCGCCATAGTTTCGTAACTTTGGTGGTAGCGTCCAACAAGCGTCCACTATGCCACGCGCTCACTCAAGCACTGCCAAGTGCCAAGGTTGTTTTGAAGGCTCGACGACATGTTGACGATAGTGCTGCGGGCGTGGCAGGCTGTCCAACCTGCTCAGTTCAGTGGCCCCCCTACCACCGATTAGTCTTGTAACCAACCGTGCTTAACATACAGCTGAGGAAACATATGCTAACACGTTTGATGTTCAGTGATGAAGTTAACGACATAAACTTTACTCACTAACGTCAGAACAGCGTAAGTTAACATGCAGTTTTCGCAGCGCAGAAGTTGCGAGCTTTTCACCGTGGGATCAACAAGCCATCACTCAGGGTCACATCACTTGTGTTGCCATGTCAAGGCTAATAATAGCAAGAATGTGTAATGAGGTTAAAGCTCTCAGCTATGGATGATGGTACAATGTTTGGCTGCACTGCGACGGCGACGTATTTCCCACACACACTACGTTATTACGAGGCAAGTTGACGAAAAATCAGTAAATGTCGCTAACAGGCCTGTCCACGGAAATTAAGATAAGGCTCTCGTTAAAAACAAACGCTCTTTTACCTGTCAGCTCTAAAACTTGTTATAAAGAGTGAGTAACTTAAGAGAGAAACGTGCCTGGCTGATATTAGGACTTACGGATGCAGCCGACTCTACAACACATCAGATAAAGCTTTCAGCCGAAAAGCTTCTACGATACTGAAATCTGTCCAGAACACTACCTGAGCTTGGAGGCCCTCTACAAGAATCTGGGCACAGATTTTTAATTCATTATAGAATTCTCGCAAATTTGTAGTAACGTCTGCGGCCCTAATGAACTGCAGATTTAACATTTCCGAGAGCGAGGAGAGATAAGAGTGACTTTAGCAATCATTTTTTTCGGACAGCAAAAATGGTTGCGAACGTTTACAGCACCGTACCGAAAGAGTGTCCTTAATTTCTTATGTCACTCCCTCTCGCAGCCATTATCGTGTTGCAGAGAGACTTCTCCAACACCATGACGCGAAGGTTCCTAGTGCAACATATTTAAGGGATAACTATCAACCGTTTGAGATACAGTACGTTTTATGTGCGGTACTTCTGACGTACGGTACTCCTTCACAAATTTAGTTCTTGTGGGATGATACGTTTCTCGGACCGTATGAATCAGTTATAACAAAATTGGCAGTTTTAGAATCCTGCCTCTTCCCGCGAAAATTTCTGCGGACGCCCCTGAACTGTGGCGACCGTGGCAATTCCTCAGGCTCTCAAAGAACAAGATACCTCTTGGCGCCTAAGAGTAAAAATGAGAAAAATAAAGAGAGAAAAAAAGGAGAAATTTTAACGGACGAGTAAAGTGGGAATACATAAGTGACGACGTGCATCTATGTGTGTTCATAAATGTGTGTGTCCCGGAAGTACTCCTTTGATTTGCTCCCTTGCGAGTTAGTGAATCTCACACTGAGCAAGTGGAAGTAGGTCACACGTGACAGCTATACGACGACGCTGACTTCCGTCAGCACAGCAACCCAGGAGAAAACAAGGAATCCGTTTCGCAGAAGGAAAATAGCAAATATTCGCTTAACAGTAAACAACCATCGTCGGCCCCAGAAGAAAACATGACCCGCCACCACGTGGAATTTGTTGCGAAGGAGACAGTTGTATAGAGAGAGATGACGAGAATTATGTGAGTGGGTGGGAAAAGTGACACAGGTGATTTTGTCCCACAAACAGTGTGTCTTCAGCCTCGTATGTTCCTGTCGGTGTGGAAAACTTTGGCAGAGTAATTTCATCCGTCTACTGCTAGCTCTGGCTGTTGAACTTGTTGATAGGCCCCTCCACATCAGCTGATAGTTCTTGCCGCGTACTTCGTATAAACGACAAGCGTTTGCTTACGCGGGGCAACCTTTACCCATTCCAGGGTCTTTAAGAAGCTGATCGAGAAGTTTACACTTCATACAGAGCTTCTTCTTCTTCTTCGTCTGAATCTACACCTTATGCAAATCGATCTTAACTGCCTGCCAGAGAGTTCATCGAACCACCTTCACAATACTTCCCTATTATTAGTCTCTCAAAATAACTAATGATGGTCGAAGTAGAGATGGTATAAAATGTAGACTGGCAATGGCAAGGAAAGCGTTTCTGAAGAAGAGAAATTTGTTAACATCGAGTATAGATTTAAGTGTCAGGAAGTCTTTTCTGGAAGTATTTGTACGGAGTGTAGCCATGTATGGAAGTGAAACATGGACGATAAATAATTTAGACAAGAAGAGAATAGAAGCTTTCAAAATGTGGTGCTACAGAAGGAAGCTGAAGATCATATGGGTAGATCACATAACTAATGAGGAGGTACTGAATAGAATTAGCGAGAAGAGAAATTTGAGCCACAACTTGACTAGAAGAAGGGATCGATTGGTAGGATTCTGAGGCATCAAGGGATCACCAATTTAGTATTGGAGGACAGCGAGGAGGGTAAAAATCGTAGAGGGAGACCAAGAGATGAATACACTAAACAGATTCAGAAGGATGTAGGTTGCAGTAGGTACTGGGAGATGAAGAAGCTTGCACAGGGTAGAGTGGCATGGAGAGCTACATTAAACCAGTTTCTGGACTGAAGACCACAACAACAACAACAACACTCTCTAACAGTGAGCGAAAAAAAAAAACGAACAGCTGTATCTTCCCGTGTGAGCTCTGATTCCCCTTATTTTATTATGATGATAGTTTCTTCCCATGTAGGTGGGCGTCTACAAAATATTTTCATATTCTGAGGAGCAAGTTTTTGTTGTTGTTGTTGTGGTCTTCAGTCCTGAGACTGGTTTGATTCAGCTCTCCATGCTACTCTATCCTGTGCAAGCTTCTTCATCTCCCAGTACCTACTGCGACTTATATCCTTCTGAATCTGCTGGGTGTATTCATCTCTTGGTCTCCCTCTACGAGTTTTACCCTCCACGCTGCCCTCCAATTGAAATTTCGTGAGAAGATCCAGCCACAACGAGAAACGTCTTTGTTCTGATGAGGTCCACCTCAAATCCTGCGTCATGTCCGTCACAGTCTCTTCCCTATTTCTCGCTAATACAAAACGTGCTGCACTTTTTTTAACTTTCTCGATGTACTCCGTTAACCGTATCTGGGAAGGACTCCTCACCGCGCAGCAATACTCCAAAAGAGGAAGGACAAGAATAGTATAGACAGTCTCTGGGGGTGTATTATCTGTTGCATTTTCTAAGTGTTCTACCAATAAATCGCAGTATCTGGTTTGCCCTCCCCTTAACATTTTCTATGTGTTCTTTCCAATTTAAGTTGTTCCTAACTGTAATTCCTAGGTAATTAGTTGGATTTAGGCCTTTTAGATGCGACTGTTGTTGTTGTTGTTGGGATGTTTAAGGGGGACTAAACAAGATGCGACTGATTTATCGTGTAACCGACGTTTAACGGATTCCTTTTAGCACTTATGTGGGTGACCTCACACTTCTCAGTATTTAGGTTCAATTGCCAATTTTCGCGCCGTACAGGTATATTTTCTAAATCGTTTTGCATTTTGTTTTGATCTTCTGATGACTTTACTTTGACATGTCCTATATCCTTGGAAAAAGAGATCTACTGATGAACAAAGCTACTACTACCACTTCTAAGATAAACTACAGCGTCATCTGCAAACAACTAAAGGCGGCTCCTCAGACTGCAAACAACTAAAGACGGCTTCTCAGATTGTCTCCTAAATCGTTTATAAAGACAGGGAACAGCAGAGAGTCTATAACACTACCTCAGGGAACGCCACAAATCACTTCTGTTTTACTCGATGACTTTCCGTCAGTTACTACGAACTGTGACCTCGCTGACAGGAAATCACAAATCTAGTCGCATAACTGAGATGATATTCCAAAAGGACGCAGTTCGATTACAAGCTGCTCGTCAGGTAGGGTGTTGAAGGCATTCTGAAAACTAGAAATAAGGAACCAATCTGAAATCCCTTGTCGATAGCACCCCACACTTCGTGTAAGTAAAGAGATAGTTTTGTTTCACAAGAATGATGTTTTCTGAATCCGTGTTGACAGCTTGTCAATAGACCGTTCTTCTAGAGGTATTCCATAATTCTTCAACCTATCTCAGTGCATTGTTAGATATAGGCCTCTTTCACATGTCTTCAATTTTAGACCACTTGATGCCATCATGTTCTAGCCCCCAGCTACATGTCATCAAGACTCTTCCAGTGCCTTTCTTGTGGTCCCATGGTATACATTGAACAATTGTAGGCGTCCAAATGCTGTAATCTTGTCGAGCTTCCATCTGACCCATTGCCACTTCAGTCTTGCAATTCTCTCTAGGACGTCTGTTACCTTTGTTCGCCATCTAATGTCCTCTGATCAAATCCTATCCCTGAGGCTGACTCCTACCTTATGCTTCTCCATGGCTCGTCAGGTGCTCTGTTAGTTTGCAAGCACTTAGAGTCATAGTTTCCAGACCATGTGTTGTAACTGGTAGTATGCACATATTACAGGCCTTAACATTCAGGTTGTTTGGCACTTCCTTGTTGGTCAGGATAAATCTAAGTTTCTGGAATGCTCAGTCTTATTATAGGAGGAATTTCTACATTTTGTTTTTCCCTAGTTTACTTTTGTGGTGGATGTATTCATTCACAGTTTCCATAGACTGGTTTCTGGCAGTAAATGGCTGATTCCCTGGGCTTAGTATTTTTGTTTTATTGATGTTTATTTGCAAGGCAATCTTCGCAGATACAAGTTTTTGTTCTTGGACCACACTCTTTAGTTGTTCCAAATCTTCACTTACGACCACACCATCATCGGCACAGGACAGATGGTTCAGACGTAAGCCACTGATTTTTATTATTCTGTTATTCCACTCTAGTGATTTAAATGAATTTTACAATGCGAGCATGAACTGTTTCAGAGAACCTTTGCCTCTTCCGATCGAGATCTTACTGGTTACAAATATTTATTCACTCGGTTATTGTTGCCTATTTGTATATGTTTTGCAGGGGCTTTATATAGCTTCATTTTATCCTGGCGTTTTCAAGCGGCTTCATGATTGTCCAAATCTCCACCGAGCCGAAAACTTTTCGATAATCCATAACTTTGATGAATCCTGACGTTATAAACAGTTCTTCTCTCAAGAAGAAGGCGAATGGTCTGGGTACGACATGCAGTAAAAAAACCTTTTCGAAATTCAGGCTGCTCAACAGGTTGACGAAAATCCAAATCTCTTTTGAGGCGGTTTGTTAAAATTTTAGTCCGGAGTTTGTAAAGATGTGATAAGAAACTAAATGGGCTATAGTACAGTTTTTGACGAAACAATGTCTGGTGAACAGCCTGGTGCGAGTGTACAAAGGACACAATATTTCGGCAACAAGGCCGATTGCCGAAATGTTGTGTCCTTTGTACACTCGCACCAGGCTGTTCACTCGAGATTTATTTCGACATGAAATAAGCCTAGAGAAATTGAAGAATCGCAGTTCAGTTTTTATTATTACCCTTTTTGAAGAGTAGAAGCAGTTAAGCATTTTTCCATTTTTCTGGCATTCTTCCAGAGTTGATGTATTTGTTGATTAGGTATCCTCACAGTTTCCAGCAGGTAATTTCCACCTAGTTTCAGCTTTTCATCTGTTATTATTTCCCCCCTCCCAGGGGCTTTTTTGGTTTTTGCTTGTTTAAGAGCATTTTCAACTTCAGGAGTGATTTCTTTCGGTGCTTCTGCCCGAATATCATTCAGCACAATATACTTTTCCTCAGGCGGTCATCGTAGTTATCGTAGCCGTAATTTCGTGTGTGTATTTAGCATTATTCTCGAATTTTTGTTAGGGAATACTTGGAGTGTGAGAGAGTTACGCTCCATGTGTGGGGCAGGACAAAGAGGCTCTACTTTCACTAATAGATAGTACAGTTGAATTGTTCTTGATGTGTACGATAAATTTATTAAATGTAACTGTGAGAGGTGCGAGGCTGAATTAGGAACTTGAAAGTGGTGAACAATGGTTCAAAATGGTTCAAATGGCTCTAACAAGGGAACCTCCCCATCGCACCCCCCTCAGATTTAGTTATAAGTTGGCACGGGGATAGGCCTTGTAAAACTGAACACAGATCAATCGAGAAAACAGGAAGAAGTTGTGTGGAACTATGAAAAAAATAAGCAAAATATACAAACTGAGTAGTCCGTGTGCAAGCTAGGCAACATTAAGGAGAATGTGAGCTTACGAGCTCCGTGGTCCCGTGGTTAGCGTGAGCTGCTGCGGAAGGAGAGGTCCTTGCTTCAAGTCTTCTCTCGAGTGAAAAGTTTAATTTTTTATTTTCAGACAATTATCAAAGTTCAGGCACACACACATAATCAACTTCGCTCTCCAAAATTCCAGGACATCTTCAGATTTGCTTGGACATACGCAGGATTTGACGGTCTAAACACGGAAACATTTGAAAACGTAAAAACACATATGTTTTGACAGAGCACAGGGAAAACTGTGCGACTGTGAAACTGTTGCAGTCATTTGTTACAGTTTATGTGACAAACTCTTATGTTTTCATCACTTTTTTGGGAGTGATTATCACATCCACAAGAAAACCTTAATCGGGCAAGGTAGAAGAATCTTTTTACCTATTCACCATGTTTGCAAGTTAGGTGGGTCGACAACATATTCCTGTCACGTGACGCACATGTCGTCACCAGTGTCGTATACAATATATCAGACGTCTTTTCCTGTGGAGGAATCTACATCTACATTTATACTCCGCAAGCCACCCAAGGGTGTGTGGCGGAGGACACTTTACGTGCCACTGTCATTACCTCCCTTTTCTGTTCCAGTCGCGTATGGTTCGCGGGAAGAACGACTGTCTGAAAGCCTCCGTGCGCGCTCGAATCTCTCTAATTTTACATTCGTGATCTCCTCCGGAGGTATAAGTAGGGGGAAGCAATATATTCGATACCTCATCCAGAAACACACCCTCTCGAAACCTGGCGAACAAGCTAAACCGCGATGCAGAGCGCCTCTCTTGTAGAGTCTGCCACTTGAGTTTGTTAAACATCTCCGTAACGCTATCACGGTTTCCAAATAACCCTGTGACGAAACGCGCCGCTCTTCTTTGGATCTTCTCTATCTCCTCCGTCAACCCGATCTGGTACGGATCCCACACTGATGAGCAATACTCAAGTATAGGTCGAACGAGTGTTTTGTAAACCACCTCCTTTGTTGATGGACTACATTTTCGAAGGACTGTCCCAATGAATCACAACCTGGTACCCGCCTTACCAACAATTAATTTTATATGATCATTCCACTTCAAATCGTTCCGCACGCATACTCCCAGATATTTTACAGAAGTAACTGCTACCAGTGTTTGTTCCGCTATCATATAATCATACACTAAAGGATCCTTCTTTCTATGTATACGCAATACATTACATTTGTCTATGTTAAGGGTCAGTTGTCACTCCCTGCACCAAGTGCCTATCCGCTGCAGATCTTCCTGCATTTCGCTACAATTTTCTAATGCTGCAACTTCTCTGTATACTACAGCATCATCCGCGAAAAGCCGCATGGAACTTCCGACACTATCTACTAGGTCATTTATATATGTTGTGAAAAGCAGTGGCCCCATAACACTCCCCTGTGGCACGCCAGAGGTTACTTTAACGTCTGTAGACGTCTCTCCATTGATAACGACATGCTGTGTTCTGTTTGCTAAAAACTCTTCAATCCAGCCACACAGCTGGTCTGATATTCCGTAGGCTCTTACTTTGTTTCAGGTGACAGTGCGGAACTGTATCGAACGCCTTCCGGAAGTCAAGGAAGATAGCTTCTACCTGGGAGCCTGTATCTAATATTTTCTGGGTCTCATGAACAAATAAAGCGAGTTGGGTCTTACACGATCGCTGTTTCCGGAGTCCATGTTGATTCCTACAGAGTAGATTCTGGGTTTCCAAAGCCGACATGATCCTCGAGCAAAAAACATGTTCTAAAATTCTACAACAGATCGACGTCAGAGATATAGGTCTATAGTTTTGCGCATCTGCTCCACGACCCTTCTTGAAAACTAGAACTACCTGATCTCTTTTCCAATCATTTGGAACCTTCCATTCCTCTAGAGACTTGCGGTACACGTCTGTTAGAAGGGGGGCAAGTTCTTTCACGTTCTCTGTGTAGAATCGAATTGGTATCCCGTCAGGTCCAGTGGACTTTCCTCTGTTGAGTGATTCCAGTTGCTTTTCTATTCCTTGGACACTTATTTCGATGTCAGCCATTTTTTCGTTTGTGCGAGGATTTAGAGAAGGAATTGCAGTGCGGTCTTCCTCTGTGAAACAGCTTTGGAAAAAGGTGTTTAGTATTTCAGTTTTATGCGTGTCATCCTCTGTTTCAATGCCATCATCATCCCGGAGTGTCTGGATATGCTGTTTCGAGGCACTTACTGATTTAACGTAAGACCAGAACTTCCTAGGATTTTCTGTCAAGTCGGTACATAGAATTTTACTTTCGAATTCACCGAACGCTTCACGCATAGCCCTCCTTACGCTAACTTTGACATCGTTTAGGTTCTGTTTGTCTGAGAGGTTTTGGCTGCGTTTAAACTTGGAGTGAAGCTCTCTTTGCTTCCGCAGTAGTTTCCTAACTTTGTTGTTGAACCATGGTGGGTTTTTCCCGTCCCTCACAGTTTTACTCGGCACGTAGATTTCCGGAAAGCTTTTGACACCGTTCCTCACAAGCGACTTCTAATCAAGCTGCGGAGCTATGGGGTATCGTCTCAGTTGTGCGACTGGATTCGTGATTTCCTGTCAGGAAGGTCGCAGTTCGTAGTAATAGACGGCAAATCATCGAGTAAAACTGAAGTGATATCAGGTGTTCCCCAGGGAAGCGTCCTGGGACCTCTACTGTTCCTGATCTATATAAATGACCTGGGTGACAATCTGAGCAGTTCTCTTAGACTGTTCGCAGATGATGCTGTAATTTACCGTCTAGTAAGGTCATCCGAAGACCAGTATCAGCTGCAAAGCGATTTAGAAAAGATTGCTGTATGGTGTGTCAGGTGGCAGTTGACGCTAAATAACGAAAAGTGTGAGATGATCCACATGAGTTCCAAAAGAAATCCGTTGGAATTCGATTACTCGATAAATAGTACAATTCTCAAGGCTGTCAATTCAACTAAGTACCTGGGTGTTAAAATTACGAACAACTTCAGTTGGAAGGACCACATTGATAATATTGTCGGGAAGGCGAGCCAAAGGTTGCATTTCATTGGCAGGACACTTAGAAGATGCAACAATTCCACTAAAGAGACAGCTTACACTACACTCGTTCGTCCTCTGTTAGAATATTGCTGCGCGGTGTGGGATCCTTACCAGGTGGGATTGACGGAGGACATCGAAAGGGTGCAAAAAAGTGCAGCTCGTTTTGTATTAT
The DNA here is from genome assembly GCF_023897955.1 of Schistocerca gregaria. NCBI lineage: Eukaryota > Metazoa > Arthropoda > Insecta > Orthoptera > Acrididae > Schistocerca > Schistocerca gregaria. The sequence continues at coordinate 104,763,028 of NC_064920.1, forward strand.
CGCGTTATTGGGGAGAGAGTGTGGCAAATATGATACACGAGTTGGGATGGAATCATTACAGCATAGACGTTTTTCGTCGCGGCGAGACCTTTTTACGAAATTTCAGTCACCAACTTTCTCTTCCGAATGCAAAAATATTTTGTTGAGCCCAACCTACATAGGTAGGAATGATCATCAAAATAAAATAAGAGAAAACAGAGCTCGAACAGAAAGGTTTAGGTGTTCGTTTTTCCCGCACGCTGTTCGGGAGTGGAATAGTAGAGAGATAGTATGATTGTGGTTCGATGAACCCTCTGCCAAGCACTTAAATGTGAATTGCAGAGTAGTCATGTAGATGTAGATGTAGATGTACCAGTCTAAAACGCATTTTACAATTGCCTTAAACTTTTTCGGTAAACAGTCAACATTGTCAGTGTCGGAACAGAAATTTTCGTTTTGATCTGTTAGGTAGTCCGAAATCTGCCTCCTATTACTATTGCTAAACAGATAAACCTTCCTCCCTTTTTTTATATTCCTATTAACTTCCATATTCAGGGATGCTGCAACGGCCTTATGATCACTGATTCCCTGTTCTGCACTTACAGAGTCGAAAAGTTCGGGTCTGTTTGTTATCAGTAGGTCCAAGATGTTATCTTCACGAGTCTGTTCTCTGTTTAATTGATCGAGGTAATTTTCGGATAGTGCACTCAGTATAATGTCACTCGATGCTCTGTCCCTACCAAATGTCCTAAACATCTGAGTGTCCCAGTCTATATCTGGTAAATTGAAATCTCCACCTAAGACTATAATATGCTGAAAAGTTATGTGCAGTGTATTCCAAATTTTCTCTCAGTTGTTCTGCCACTAATGCTGCTGAGTCGGGAGGTCGGTAAAAGGAGCCAATTATTAACCTAGCTTGGTTGTTGAGTGTAACCTCCACCCATAATATTTCACAGGAACTATCCACTTCTACTTCACTACAGGATAAACTACTACTAACAGCGACAAACACGCCACCACTCGTTGCATGCAATCTATCCTTCCTAAACACCGTCTGTGCCTTTGTAAAAATTTCGGCTTAATTTATCTCTGGCTTCAGCCAGCTTTCTGTACCTATAACGATTTCAACTTCGGTGCTTTCTATCAGCGCTTGAAGTTCCGTTACTTTACCACTGCAGCTTCGACAGTTTACAATTACCATACCGGCTTGGTCCCCGCATGTCCTGACTTTGCCCCGCACCCTTTGAGGCTGCTGCCCTTTCTGTACTTGCCCGAGGCCATCTAACCTAAAAAACCGCCCAGTCCACGCCACACAACCCCTGCTACCCGTGTAGCCGCTTGCTGCGTGTAGTGGACTCCTGACCTATCCCGCGGAACCCGAAACCCCACCACCCTATGGCACAAGTCGCGGAATCTGCAGCCCACACGGTCGCAGAACCGTCTCAGCCTCTGATTCAGACCCTCCATTCGGCTCTGTACCAAAGGTCCGCAGTCAGTCCTGTCGACGATGCTGCAGATGGTGAGCTCTGCTTTCATCCCGCTAGCGAGACTGGCAGTCTTCACCAAATCAGATAGCCGCCGGAAGCCAGAGAGGATTTCCTGCAATCCATAGCGACACACATCATTGGTGCCGACATGAGCGACCACCTGCAGATAGGTGCACCCTGTACCCTTCATGGCATCCTCTAGGACCCTATCCACATCTGGAATGACTCCCCCCGGTATGCACACGGAGTGCACATTGGTTTTCTTCCCCTCTCATGCTGCCATATTCCTAAGGGGGCCCCATTACGCGCCTGACGTTGGAGCTCCCAACTACCAGTAAGCCCACCCTCTGCGACCGCCCGGATCTTGCAGACTGAGGGGCAACCTCTGGAACAGGACAAGCAGCCATGTCCGGCCGAAGATCAGTGTCAGCCTGAGACAGAGCCTGAAACCGGTTCGTCAGACAAACTGCAGAGGCCTTCCGTTCAGCCCTCCGGAATGTCTTTCGCCCCCTGCCACACCTCGAGACGACCTCCCACTCTACCACATGTGAGGGATCAGCCTCAATGTATGCAGTATCCCGGGCAGCCACAGTCGATCTTGGGATGCGTTTGTCCCCGACAAACCCCCATACGGACCCCCACAGTGATGCCCATTGGCAACAGCCTCAACCTTTGTGACCGAAGCCAACACTGCCTGAAGCTGGGAGCGAAGGGATGCCAACTCAGCCTGCATCCAAATACAGCAGTTCCAGTCCGTATCCATGCTAAAAACTGCTGTGCAAAGAACGTTTGAATTAATCTACAGAGAGCACAAACAAATCGACACAAAATTTAAACGGTTATTAAAATACAAGATTGCCTAGTAAATGCAGTAATGCTGCTACTTGCGCACTGCTGACACACTGCTTGGCGGCGGAAGGAGACTACGCGATTTTACACTATTCGGGTACTAAAACGCGATGCTACAACTCAACTCTCAAATACTATAATACGCCCGAAATTTATGAATTAAACAATGCAAGTACCAGAAACACGCAAATAAATTAAGAATTAAATTATGTAACAAATGAGTGAGCTAGGAGTATACGACTTTCTGCTGGCAGTTGCTTATCCAACGGCGGCAGGGAGCACACTGGCTGTGACCAACCGACACTGGCCGTTCAAAACAAGAACAGAAGACATACGACTACGCGATTTTACACTATTCGGGTACTAAAACGCGATCTACAACTCAACTCTCAAATACTATTATACGCCCGAAACTTATGAATTAAACAATGCAAGTACAAAAAACACGGAAATAAATCAAGAATTAAATTATGTAACAAATGAGTGAGCTAGGAGTATACGGCTTTCTGCTGGCAGCTGCTTATCCAACGGTGGTAGGGTTGACCTATGACCTTTACATAAAATGTTTTCGGTTCCTATTGGAGAGGCACGTCCTTTCGTCTACTAATCGCACGGTTTTGCGGTGCGGTCGCAGAACACAGACACTAAACTTATTGCAGTGAACAGAGACGTCAATGAATGAACGGACATATCGTAACTTTGCGAAAATAAAGAAAGTAAAATTTTCACTCGAGGGAAGACTCGAGCCAAGGACCTTTCGCTCCGCAGCTGTTCACTCTAACCACGGGACCACGGCGCTCCTCAGATCACTGTGTCCATGATGTTGCTTATGATGCACATGGACTACTCAGTTTGTATATTTTGCTTATTTTTTCATAGTTCCACACAACTTCTTCCCGTTTTCTCGATTGATCTGTGTTCAGTTTTTCAAGGTCTATCCACTGTGTCAATTTATAACTAAATCTGATGGGGGTGCGATGAGGAGGTTCCCTTGTGAGCACTATGGGACTTAAATTCTGAGCTCATCAGTCCCCTAGAACTTAGAACTACTTAAACCTAACTAACCTAAGAACATCACACACATCCATGCCCGAGGCAGGATTCGAACCTGCGACCGTAGCCGTCGCGTGCTTCCAGACTGTAGCGCCTAGAACCGCTCGGCCACTCAGGCCGGCTACAATGGTATGATTTAAATCTGTTCCATGTTAGTTTCAGTTAATATACGAACCTTCAGTGTGTGAGTGTTAGGCGTAACAAGCGTATATTCCGAACTGATATTAAATTTATCTTTCGTGTACTCATGATTATTCGTTGTGTGAGCGTGGGTGTTCTCGAACACACGTGTTACAGGTAGAACGTGTAGCAGTTGCTTACTAATCAATGAATAGACCTCAGTCTGTAGAGTGGAATGAATAGTTACACGGCCAAATTATTTTTGATGGTCTAGAATTCACTCCGTCCCTTCATTAATTCTGCGACGTACATGTGCCTTCAGTGTTCGTGGATCATTTGTGCACGTCACTAAATTTCTGTGGATTTTATCGAGATTTTTATGGTTGTTCTGAAGTTCAGGTTTCTTAACCGTATAATCAAAAACATAACACCACAAGGTTCCAATACAAACAACAGCTGCTACCGCCTGCCACCATATCAGCGTCACTTTGCTCCATAGTTCTGCTTCATACGTATTGGCACAAGTCGGTAGTCTTCGTGAATATGACATCATGTTTTCAAATGCTGCCAGCCTCAACGTTCGAACAGTTGCTTTGTAGCTGCTCTATGAACGTGTGTTCAGTGATGATGATGATGGTGGTGTGTGACGAGGGCCTCCCGTCGGGTAGACCGCCCGCCTGGTGCAAGTCTTTCAAGTCTTTCGATTTGACGCCACTTCGGCGACTTGCGCGTCGGTGGAGATGAAATGATGATGATTAGGACCACGCAACACCCAGTCCCTGAGCCGAGAAAATCTCCGACCCAGCCGGGAATCGAATCCGGGCCCTTAGGATCGACAGTCTGTCGCGCTGACCACTAAACTACCGGGGGCGGGTGTGTGTTCAGTATTCTTGAGTATACTGTACGTGCGTACACAACCACACACACACACACAGTATCTCCTGCCGGTCACATCACGTTGGCGACCCATTGTTCCGTGCACTTGTGCTGGCGCAGCGGCAAATTATAGTTACGTTGTGATTTAACACACTTGTACTATTTCAAATCTCCGGTGCTGAATTGTTAAAAAAAATTAAAAATTAAAATGGTCTCTGGGAGGTGCCGGAACGCGTTCCGGTCGAAATTAAGCCCTGGTTGTCTGTAAAGCGGCATGTACGAGCTCGTGTTGTTCAGGGCATGCTGTACTTCTCCTAGCAAATATTCTCACTGCTGAGTAGGCAGTGAGTTTTGTGGTGGTATTAGTGGTTGTAATGTAGTGTTTATTTCAAATGCTGTATTTGTTTCCTAATTGACTCATCCTTTAGCTATCCCAACTATCCCCCTATTATTGTTCAGTATAGTGTACTGATAACTCTCATTTAACTTTCGTTTGAAGTTGAGATCACACCTATGTATCATACTACTAAACACGATTTCTATTGTTTGTGCTTGCTCAGGTCTAACCTAACTGTACAATAAAGGCAATTTTGCAGGAACAAGCAGAAACCCCCATTAATGGAATTAGATGCGATATTCTGCCTCCTTGGTTAATATATTATACGAAAAGAAAGCTATCCGCGGCATTTTTAATGTAAGTGTCAGGTGCAAGTATTAACGGCCCAGTAGTTAGTAGCAACTTTTACAGAAACCGGACTGTAGATGTAAGAGTCAAATGACACGAAAGGGAAGCAGTGATATAGAAGTGAGTGAGACAGAGTTGTAGCCTCTCCTTGGTGTTATTCAGTCTTTGCACTGATCAGGCTGTGAAGGAAACCTAGAAGATTTTTAAAGAAGGGAATTAAAACTCAGTGAGCTGAAATAAGAACTTTGATGTTTGCTCTAATCTACCCGAGTAGGTAAAGAACTTGGAAGAGCAGATGAACGGAATGGGCAGCGTCTTAAAAGAAGACTATAAGTTGAAAATCAAGAAATGTAAAATAATGGTAATCGAATGTAGTCGATTTAAATCGGGAGACGCTGAAGGGAATAGATTAGTACAAAACACACTAAAAGTGTCCTTCGAACGGTTTGCTCCGAAACATTTGTGAGAGCTCCAGCACTGTACTCTGTCGTCAGATCGCAGCCTATCGTGGATTACACAGTGGGGAATCCTTCAACCCTTACGTTTTCTGATGAGACGTAATGGTCCCATACCATATGGCCAACACATTTCTGACCATCCTTCAACTACTTGCCATAGCTGCTCACTATAGCAGTATGCCAGCAGGCGACCAACTTCGCCGTTACAGAGATCCTCGTTTCCAGCCACAGTGCCATAACAAAGCGTCCTTTGTCAAAACCGCTTAGACCAGCGGAATCACGCATTTGCGGACCGTACAAAAGAACTGAGAATGATTGAAATAGAGAGGGTATAAAAAGTAAACTGGCATTAGAAATAAAAGATCAAGAAATCTTTTCTGAAGGCATTTGTCTGTGGCGTGGTTTTGTTCGGAAGCGAAACGTGGACCGTAAACAGTTTAGACAAAAAGTGAATAGAAACTTCTGAAATTTCCTGCTACAAAAAATTTTGAAGATGAGATCAGTGGATCGAATAGCTAATGAGACGGCACTGATTCGAAATGAGGAAAAACTTAATGGAACAACCTGCCTATGAAAGAAGGAATCGGTTGATAGGTCACGTCCTGAGGCATCAAGGATTTGTCAGTTTGGTGATGAAGGGAAGTGTAGGAGATAAAAATTATAGAGCAGGTTCAAATAGACGCAGACTGGAGTAGTTATGGAGAGAGGAAGAGGCTCACGCAGGGCACAATAGCGTAGAGAGCTGCATCAGAGCAGACAACGGACTGAAGGCCACAGCAGCAGCAACAACAAGACAAACTGTACCAGCTGTCGACTTCCATTATTAGATTTGCACCCGAGAGGGAGCCGTGCGTTTAGCCAGGCTACATGCATCTCAGCCAGACGTGGTGACTAGTACATTAACAAGCAGTAAGTGAGAAAAAACAGCCTTTGGAGCATCGACAGATTAAGTGTAAATCTAACGTTCGTTCAGTACTCAAACGAACCGGGCGAGGTCACGGATTTTTTTTTCAGTTATTAGTATTTGTAATCCATACAGAGAAGGCAACTGAAATGCAGATACTTACAAAGTTAGTTACTGTACAGGTCTTAAATAACACTAAGCAGACAGTCAACGATCGGGACAGAAACTAGGAACTGTCAAAAAGTAGACAAAGAGAAAAAAAAAACATTGTGAAAATTCTACCGTGTCCAAAGAGAAATGCGATGGATATAATTGATGAAGTTAGTGCTTTTCTGAAAATAATCGATGTTGATGTTATTGATGAAATCGAAACTATACAAATACGTATGCAGGGTGATTCACGAAGATTAGCAAATATTTTAATATGTTATTCTACACACGTAAAACTAAAGAAAAAAGTTCCTACAAACATAGGTCCGCAAATGTTTAGTGACCGAGTTACGGCTAGTAAAAGATCTTGCCTGAAATTTATCAACTTCGCTAATATGAAGCCATGGCAAAACTGTAGGAGGATAAAGTAAAGCACGATTTACATTTATTTTGTTGTTATTCATCTGGTGAATCTAATAAAACATGCCCCAGACGTGTATCTGCAGTAGTTTTCCAGAACATCCAGAGAAGCAAAGACGTAATTTCGTAAAATTTTATTAACTACTTGGCCCAATTTTTTTAACTTCCAGGCAATTGCACAAAGTTTTCAGAAAGAGTTGTAGAGAATGTTATTTTGAAAAAAATGTTGGTAATAACATTAACAAATTGTATGAATGTGTCAGATAATCTACCTTCTTTAATACCATAGCAAATCTGGTTTCATATTAAACCGTAAAAAACAAAGCTCACTGTTAAGGAAGTTGTACAGTGTACATACAATTTCACAAAACATTCACAATAAATGTTAAAAAATGTCTCCACCGAGTTCAATGCATTTAGCTGCACGTGTATGAACAGATTTTGTTGCTCGTTTCAATTTCACAGAGTTGTTCGTAATTTCGTCTATTGCATTCATAATGCGAGCAAGTAATATCTTACGTGTATTGACTTTCACTGAACAATACAGAAAACTAACTCGTTTCACAGTTAGGGAACGACTGAAACAACTCACTAACGGTTGCCAACATTGATATAAACGTTTCTACATTCTTAGAGGGAAATAAACAAATTTACTTGTATAATAAACTTTGCCTCTCTGCATGTTTGAAAAACTACTGTAGACAGACGTCTGGGACATGTTTTACTAGATTCACCAGACCAGTAACAACAAAATAAATGAAATGCTAATTAAATGGAAATCCTAGCTGCAAACAGGCGTTGATGTACTTCATTGGGGTTGTTGTTCTTGTGGTCTTCAGTCCTGAGACTGGTTTGATGCAGCTCTCCATGCTACTATATTCTGTGCAAGCTTACTCATCTCCCAGTACCTACTGCAACCCACATCCTTCTGAATCTGCTTAGTGTATTCATCTCTTGGTCTCCCTATACAATTTTTACCCTCCACCCTGCCCTCCAATACTAAATTGGTGATCCCTTGATGCCTCAGAACATGTCCTACCAAGCGGTCCCTTCTTCTGGTCAAGTTGTGCCACAAACTTCTCTTCTCCCCAATCCTATTCAGTACTTCCTCATTAGTTATGTGATCTACCCATCTAATCTTCAGCATTCTTCTGTAGCACCACATTTTAAAAGCTTCTATTCTCTTCTTGTCTAAACTATTTATCGTCCATGTTTCACTTCCATACATGGCTATACTCCATACAAATACTTTCAGAAACGACTTTCTGATACATAAATCTACATTCGATGTTAACAAATTTCTCTTCTTCAGAAACGCTTTCCTTGCCATTGCCAGTCTACATTTTATATCCTCTCTACTTCGACCATTATCAGTTATTTTGATCCCCAAATAGCAAAACTCCTTTACTACTTTAAGTGTCTCATTTCCTAATCTAATTCCCTCAGCATTACCCGACTTAATTCAACTACGTTCCATTATCCTCGTTTTGCTTTTGTTGATTATTATCTTATACCCTCCTTTCAAGACACTGTCCATTCCGTTCAAGTGCTCTTCCAAGCCCTTTGCTGTCTCTGATAGAATTACAATGTCATCGGCGAACCTCAAAGTTTTTATTTCTTCCTCATGGATTTTAATACCTACAACCATGTCTCACTCCCATCCCAACCACTGCTTCCCTTTCATGTCCTCGACTCTTATAAGTGCCATCTTCTTTCTTTACAAGTTGTAAATACCTTCTCGCTCCCTTTATTTTACCCCTGCCACCTTTAGAATTTGAAAGAGAGTATTCCAGTCAACATTGTCAAAAGCTTTATCTAAGTCTATAAATGCTAGAAACGTAGGTTTGCCTTTCCTTAATCTTTCTTCTAAGATAAGTCGTAGGGTCAACATTGCCTCACGTGTTCCAACATTTCTACGGAATCCAAACTGATCTTCCCCGAGGTGGGCTTCTACCAGTCTGTAAAGAATTCGCGTTAGTATTTTGCAGCTGTGACTCATTAAACTGATAGTTCGGTAATTTTCACATCTGTCAACACCTGCTTTCTTTGGGATTGTAATTATTATATTCTTCTTGACATCTTCATCTACATCGTCTTACATTTCCATAATATTGTCCTTAAGAACATCGCCCCTGTATAGACCCACTATATACTCCTGCCACCTTTCTGCTTTCCCTTCTTTGCTTAGGACTGGGTTTCCATTCCATTTGAACTCTTAATATTCATGCAGGTGGTTTTCTTTTCTCCAAAGGTCTCTTTATTTTTCCTGTAGGCAGTATCTATCTTACCCCTAATGAGATAAGCCTCAACATCCTTACATTTGTCCTCTAGGCATCCCTGATTGGCCATTTTGCACTTCCTGTCTATCTCATTTTTGAGACGTTTATATTCCTTTTTGCCTACTTCATTTACTGCATTTTTCTATTTTTCCTTCCATCAATTAAATTCAGTATCTCTTCTGTTATCCAAGGATTTTTACTACCCCCCGTCTTTTTACCTACTTGATCCTCTGCTGCCTTCGCTATTTCATCCCTCAAAGCTACCCATTCTTCGCCTGCTGTATTTCTTTCCCCCATTCCTGACAATTGTTCCCTTATGCTCGCCCTGAAACTCTGTATAACCTCTGGTTTAGTCAGTTTATCCAGGCCCCATCTCCTGAAATTCCCACCTTTTTGCAGTTTCTTCAGTTTTAATCTACAGTTCATAACCAATAGATTGTGGTCAGAGTCCACATCTGCCCCTGGAAATGTCTTACAATTTAAAAACCTGGTTCCTAAATCACTGTCTTACCATTACATAATCTATCTGATACCTTCTAGTATCTCCAGGACTCTTTCATATATACAACCTTCTTTTATCATTCTTGAACAAAGTGTTAGCTATCATTAAGTTATGCTCTATGCAAAATTCTACCAGGCAGCTTCCTCTTTCATTTCTTAGCCGCAATCCATATTCACCTACTACATTTCCTTGTCCATGACTATTAAATTTTCGTTTCCCTTCACTACCTGAATAATTTCTTTTATCTCATCATACATTTCATCAATTTCTTCATCGTCTGCTGAGCTAGTTGGCATATAAACGTGTACTACTGTAGTAGGCGTGGGCTTGGTGTCTATCTTGGCCACAATAATGCGTTCACTATGCTGTTTGTAGTAGCTTACCCGTACTCCTATTTTCCTATTCATTATTAAAGCTCTTCCTGCATTACCTCTATTTGATTTTGTATTTATAACCCTGTATTCACCTGACCAAAAGTTGTTGGAAATGTGTGTCCCGACCGGGATCTCCTGCTTACATGGCAGACGCTCTATCCTATTTTTTTTTTCTTTACATTCTGTCGGCCTGACATCTTTTTTTAAATGGAAAAAAAGGAAAAAGGATTTTGGAAGGTTTGTTTTTCTGCTGTTTTTTTGTTTTGCTTATTTTTTTTAATTTTTATTTTATTTCATTTTATTTTTGTGCAAATGGATAAATGGAAAGCGGTTCCTCTTCGGCTACATAAACAGAATAATAGGAAGTCGCCCCGTTACGACAAAGAATGCTCCATACTATAGCCCGCTGCGAATTTTCCGATGACTGTCGTCTCGTTGCTGTGTTGTTTCCGTTGTTTGTTCAGTCTCATAAAAAAAGGAACTATCTTCTCATGTCATCGATAATCCAGCTGCGAGGAGAATTATGGAATGCGCTCCAAACAAAATTAGAAAAATATTGCCTATATTTAGGGTTCTTGACGATCGCACAATGTCGTTCGTTGAGGTAATACCAAAAATCGGGTAATGTTTTCTCGCCATTTCCGAATAGGTAGTGAACAGCGTGGCCGCTAATCCACGTCACAGAGTTCGTTTTTGCTCTTGGGAAATACTACACATCGGGGAAAAGAAGTGATCGGGTACTTATCCTGTCGGGAGTATTGCGTGTGAGAAAAGCCAATATCTGACGCACCAAATACCAAACGTCCTTTGCCGACCCGCATTCGAAACGATGTTTATCCGTGCCAATCACTTGACATGTGGCACACAAGGGTGAATCGGCGAGGTGGATGCGATTTAGGTGGGACTGGCACAACAGTTTCCCATTAACAGTTACGTACCATGCAGATTGCACGTCAGTATCAAGGGTGGTGTCATTCACTGCCTGCCACACAGCGCGCCACTTTGCAGTGGGGTGTTTGCTTTCAATCACATTCGGCGTCATGTTCATTTGCATGGCAGCATATATCGCCCTCGTCATCATCAAGCGTGTGGGTAGTAGTGCAGTGCGGATGTAGCTTAATTCAAGGAAGAATTGGCTAATGTAGAAGAAAGGTGCAGGGATGTCCGATATCATCACAGGGGGTGCGAGTGAGCTTGGTCGTAAGGCCTCCAGTAAGAGACTTGTGAGGCACGTCGGACTTCGTCGCCACAGTTTCAGGTGACAGCTGACGAACAGGGCCTTCGCTCTGTTCTGAACATGACAAAGGCCTAAACCCCCTCTGCTCCTCGGGAGGGTTAGCATATCGTGTCCGTTGCAAGAGGTCTAGATGTCTAAGACGGTGATCACTTATTCCTGCTCTCATCTGATTCAATAAACGCCTATAGTTAAGGGCTGTTGAACGCTTCATGGCAGATGTAAATCCAATGCCAAGACAGCGGATTGTGTCACTGATTCGTAGCGATGCGACGCTGTCGTCGGGTAGACCACTGCCTATAGACAGGGCGCGCGATTTTTCGAGATTGAGATGGCCCAGCGATGCCGCACCGTAGGTCGCCACCCACGCCAGTGCTGCACGAACATCGTCATTACTGCGAAGAAGGAGTACCAGATCATCCGCATAGGCAGCGCAGCAAAAAGTGGGTCCACCATCCCAGTCAGGCGTTGTCGGAGGCCGCAGAGGAGTGGTTTCAAGACGAGGGCGTACAATATCGCCGAAAGAGGGCAGCCTTGTCGCACTGATCGCTGGATCTATATCGGCGGCGTGAGACGGCCATTATATAACACCTTGGACGTCGCGACGCGTAGAAGATGCATCAGTACCTTAACAATGTTGTCCGGATACCCCATGTGTCGCAGTATCTCCATCAAAGATGTGTCGTCGACTCTGTCAAAGGCCAAAACTCCTGGCAGTTGGCGAGCTTTGGCTACGCGATCTTATCTCTATATCGGCACAGTGCACCTAACGATACCTGGTTCTGCGACACAACACATTGTACCGATCGCTTTAGGCGTGCCGCCAGAAGGCGGATGAAAATCTTCAAGTCACTGTTGAGTAAGGTCAAGGAGCGATAATCACTGATCCTGGATCCGTCTCGTGGTTTGTGTATGGGCCCAATCAGTCCTTCTAGGAAAGCCCCAGGGATCTGCGTCGTGGGAAAGATCGCGGCAAATATCAGTCCATGCTGGTGCCAGCAATTGTTGATACGTCCAGTAAAATTCCAGAGGAAGACTATCAGGCCCTGAGGACTTATGTGCAGCCCCCGTATGTACTGCTTCAATGATTTCCTCTTCCGTTACATCTGCAGTCAAATCGGCTGCCGCTGTCGGAGAGATCGTGCCGTAAGTGAGTTGAGAGACTTCGGCGATCACCTCTGGGGGATGTCGGTGTTCCGAGTACAGCCTAGTATAGTGAGCAAGAAGGGCGTTTCCTATGTCGTGCTGGGTTTCAAGGCGTCGTCCGTCTTCCGTCGTAATAACTTGGAATAGTGTCCTGCGTCGGCGCCGTCGTTCTGCAATGATGTGGTACATGGACAGTTCCTCCTGGGCCACTCTGTCTTGAGTGCGCGCTCTCACGATCGCACCCTCAAGGTGGCAACGTGTAAATCTGATGATCTGTGCCTTGGCACGGTTCACCGTCACCTGCCGTGCAGGTGAGTACTGCAGTGTTGTACATTCCCTTAATATGCTGTAGTAAAAGTCCATAGTGTGTCACTTCCATGCTGCAACGTCTCGGCCGTAGCCTATCAAGGTCTTCAGGAGGGCTGGTTTGGCGCAGAGTAACCACCACGACAGTGTAGACCGGTAGGTGCTACGCCGGCGGCTACAAGGTTAAATGGTTCAAATGGCTCTGAGCACTATGCGACTCAACTTCTAAGGTTATCAGTCTTCTAGAACTTAGAACTAATTAAACCTAACTAATCTAAGGATTCGAACCTGCGACCGTAGCGGTCACTCGGCTCCAGACTGTAGCCCCTAGAACCGCTCGGCCACTCCGGCCGGCGGCGGCTACAAGAGTCCCGCGTGTTCTCTATAAGGCGGCGGCATTTCTGAGAGGCTAGGCGGGCGACGTTCAACTTCCAAGGACCACAGCTGTGCCATACCTTCTGGTGGCTCAGGGTAATAGCGCAGATGTAGGCCTCGTGGTCAGAAAAAGCTGTGGACCAAACTTCGGCAGCTCTCGTCCCCACAGCTATGGAGCCCGAGATGTAAACCCGGTCGATGCGGCTGGAGGAATGGCTGGTGTAATGAGTAAATCCTGGCCGATCGCCACAAACATGTTCTCACGAGTCCACCAACTGAAGGTTATTTATAACTGTCGCAAATTCTGCGCAGGGAGAATGATGTGGTAACTGATCCTTAGGTACTTGGCTACAGTTGAAGTTCCTTCCGATTATCATGGCGTCCTGACGGCCCATAAATAGGGGCGTGATTGTATGAGCGGAAAAGGTGGATCGTTCGCGACGCCGACCAGATGTTAATAAATTTGACTGCTTGGATAGTAAGAGCCATGCCTCTGGCGTCAGGGAGATACTCGACGTCTTCTGCGGATATACCGTCGCGGAGGAGGGTCGTCACACCACTGCCATTGGCAGGCGCACGTGAGACCCAAGTCTTGCAGCCATAGGGTTCCTTGAAGTCTGCGACATACACCTCTTGAAGGAGAACAATGTCGATGTCTGCTGAGTTGAGCAGATCCTGTAGCAACGCTAGTTTATGCCGGGCACGTATGTTATTGATGTTAATCGTCGATAGACGGTATGTTTGGTCAGCCAGGTCGGCAACTGGGTTGTGTAGGAGGTCAGGTGTGGGCGGCAGGGGCGGCCCCACAGAGGCTGACGATACAGCGGTAGTCACTGTGGTTGGTCGGTGCTGGGTACAGCCGAGGAAGCATCTCTGGCCTCGGCATCCTCCTGGTGCTGTGGCTCATCCTCGACATCATCCGCCCAAGAATTAGATGCAGCAGTTGGTAACTGTTTATTAGCGCTCTCAATAGAGCGCTCGCGCGCATGTTAAGTAGCAGAAGTGGTGTTGTCAGACCGAGGTTCAGAAATTGTATCCGCCGTAGCATCGTGATGGGAAGGGTGAGTTGTGGTGGTAGAGTCGTCCGAAGCCAGATGTTCGCCCGGGTCACACATCCAAAGCAGGCAATCATCGGATGGCGTATGGCGCCGTTTCTTGCGTTTACGAGGGGACCGTTGTTTCCGAACATGTTGTTCTGTGTCAGAGTGCGCGCGGCAATCGTCTGATGCGGTCTCCATTGGTAGGAAGGCAGAAGTCGGGACAATTTCCGTTTCTACTTCCATCTCCTCTTTAGGCTCGTCTCGGTGGCACAATTCATCAGCGTCTTGAGGCAAGTCGGCCGATGACGTCGTAGAGGGGGATATGCTGTCCACCACACTGTCATCGACCACTTACTGCAATATGGTGTTACGATCCTGGGCAAGAACAGCTGTTGCGGTTGCAGCCGCTGCATACGTGATGGGGAGTGAAGTAGGTGTCGCCGTGGATGGAACTTCACCAACCGGTGTCTGAGTCAGTCGGCGTCGAATGCAGGCTGATCGGACATGTCCTTCCTGGCCACAGCCTGCGCAAGCACGCGGTTGTCCGTCGTACATGACAATGGCTCTGCAGCCGCCAATTACTAAATAGGATGCTTCGTCAGTTCAATCTTAATTTGTCGCACTCCGTTTAAGACGGGGTATGTCTCAATTGTTTGCTATTTTTCAGGCAGGTGGCTTAGCACGTTGCCGTACGGTTTGGAAAAAAAATGGCTCTGAGCACTATGGGACTTAACATCTGAGGTCATCAGTCCCCTACAACTTAGAACTACTTAAACCTAACTAATCTAAGGATATCACACACATCCATGCTCGAGGCTGGATTCGAACCTGGGACCGTAGCGGTCACGCGGTTCCATACTGTAGCGCCTAAAACAGCTCGGCCACAGACCGGCTACGGTTTGAAAGCTGTCATCACAACATCTGGCGGAACTTCAAAGACCCTCAGAGTGTGAAGGCCTAATCCAGCGTGGTCGATCGTGACAGTTCCTATGTGGCCATCAGGATCTTTAAATTTAAGTCCTTGAGTGTGTCGGCACACACTTTCAGTGCACGCCATTTCATTGATTAGTTTTATGTATACGACACTTTGTGTTATAGAAAAGTGGATCCCAATGATGTCTTGAGGTGCAATATGAAGTTCTTCCCGGATGAAACGTTCAATGTCAAGTGCTCGAGGTCTTGCGTAGTCCGCTTGAAACGTGATCTTAATTGTGGACTTGCGATACGAGTGCGCCATGGCACTACCGAGACACGGACGCGTGACACTCGCCGGAGCGCAAGGTAAACAGTAAACACTTGCGCGCACGATAACAGGGGGACACGGGCGCTCCCCACCGCTGCTAACAGCGTACTGACATCTGAGCCACCGAGGGCACAGTGCATAGTGCGCCTGCAGTGACTTATCCCTTGCACGCCCCCCGTGAGACCCACATTCCCAACATGTCCACACCACTACATTCGTAGTGCGCCTAATAGATGTCTGCCCGTCATAGCCGGCCGGGGTGGCCGAGTGGTTCTAGGCGCTACAGTCTGGAACCGAGCGACCGCTACGGTCGCAAGTTCGGATCCTGCCTCGGGCATGGATGTGTGTGATCTCCTTAGGTTAGTTAGGTTTAAGTAGTTCTAAGTTCTAGGGGACTGATGACCACAGCAGTTAAGTCCCATAGTGCTCAGAGCCTTTTTTTCCCCATCATATTCATTACTCGTGGCAGATTAATCCACCAAGTCCCGTACGAGCTCGGATATAGCGTGTGCGTTCGCACAAGAAGGTCAATGGCCGGAAAGCCATATTTTTAATTATATATGACGGTAGTATCTGTTCCCGGAAGAACAGTTACCCTTGATGACGATGCAGCTTTGCTAGAAATGAAATGATAATTAAATGGACGCCCTAGCTGCAAACAGGCGTTGATGTACTTCATTGGGGACATGGTCATTAACGGTAACGGTAACTGTTCTTTCGGGAACAGATACTACAGTCATATATAGTTAAACAAAATAAATGGAAATCGTGCTTTACTTTAACCTCGTACAGTTTTGCGATGGATTCATATTAGCGAAGTTGCTAAATTTCAGGCAAAATCTTTCCTTAGCCGTAACTTCGTAACTAAACATTTGCGGGCCTATGTTTGTATGAACTTTTTTCTTTAGTTTTACTTGTAGCACAACATATTAAAATGTTTGCATATCTTCGTTAATCAGCCCGTATAAATAGACAGCGAAACCCACACCAATTATCGCGCGAAAGACATAATAAAGTCACATCAAGACACAAAATGAAGGCTGTGTTTGGGATTCTTGTTTTGATTGGAAGAAGAAAAGGCCATTTTGCTAATACACTGCAACTCTGGGTGGCAGATGTAACAGGAATGCAACTGTTTGGGGCTGCAGTGAGTTACAACAAGATTCTGTTTCTTCAACGCTGCATGCGGTTTGATGACATAGAATCGAGGAAGGGTAAGAGAAAAACTGATAACTCGGTTGCAGTTCGTACAGTATTCGACGCTTTTGTTGCTATCCGACGAAGTTCTTACAGCCTGAGTGAATTCAGCACAATAGATGAAATGCTTCGCCCTTTCAGAGGCAGCTGTGGATGGATTCAGTACGTACTCAACAAACCAGCTAAACATAGGATAAAAATGTTTGCACTATGTTATGCAAAAACATTTTATTGCAGTAACGTGGAGATTTACTGCAGCAATCAACTAGAAGGGCAACATCTGGCATCTAATGCTCCTGAGGCTATAGTGAAAAGACTTGAGGTGCCTACAAAAACTCTAAAAGGAATCTTACAACTGAGAATTAGAACGCAACCTGCCTTCTTTCTGAATGTTTGCTGATGAAGTAAAATACCTTGCATTGGTACAATGAGGAAGAACAAACGTGAAATTCCTCCAGAATTTCTCCCAAACAAAAAAGAGAAATTGGAAGTGCAATGTTTGGATTCCTTAGTTTCATACGTTCCTCGTCAAAAGCGTTCTGTCATACTTTCGTCTACTATGCATGACACGGTAACAGTTGATGAAGAAACAAAAGAAACTGAAATGATAGCTGACTACACTGCGACAAAATGTGGAGTTGATGTTGTAGATAAGCTGCGTGTCTGTTGCTCAGTCTTAAGAATTAGAAGGAGACGGCATTAGCTAAACTTTTTATTTTTTGAACATTGCTGGAATTAATTCACGAATATTGTTTTTCTTCGAAAGCCCAGAGATAACTTCACAGAGGCATATTTATCTCAATCATAGCAGATTGTTTTTCGAAATAACATCTCGTACCTAGAGCTCAACTCATATAGTTGCTGTTCTTATGCGGTTGCGTACTGAAGCATCGACTTCTGAAGATCAGTACCCTGAACCTCCAACGTGAAAACGCGGGACGCGATTCTTCGTGGACATAAAAAAATTCATCGATATCAATTAAACGTGTTGCATGTAATAACTTTCCTTGTAAACAGCACACTAAGAAAAAAGGTCTTGTGAACGGTGTTATGGCCGGCCGCGGTGGTCTCGCGGTTCTAGGCGCGCAGTCCGAAACCGTGCGACTGCTACGGTCGCAGGTTCTTATCCTGCCTCGGGCATGGATGTGTGTGATGTCCTTAGGTTAGTTAGGTTTAAGTAGTTCTAAGTTCTAGGAGACTGATGACCACAGCAGTTGAGTCCCATAGTGCTCAGAGCCATTTGAACCATTTTGAAAGGTGTTATGAAAGTGAACGTATCTCAGAACAACTGTCTGAAATGTTATTAAAAGAAGTAAACGAACAAAAGCTTTGTTACAAATGTTGAAGGTAGTGAATGTGAACTGCTTTCTTCAATAAATATAATAGTTTGTTCAGCGCATGCTTGTTTTTATTCGCAATTGTCATGTTGTAAATCTTACAATGCGCGCCTGCTGATGTGGCAACAATAGGTGTGCCTGCCGGAAAGATAACAAACTTTTTGAATTACATAAATCTCACGACATGTATGTGAGGGTAAAATTCGATTTTCGAGTTCTTACGGAGACGTAACGCACCATTCGTTTCGAAGTACCCTCCACCACACAACGAAAAGTAGCTTGTGGAATAAAAAATGGTTCAAATGGCTCTGAGCACTATGGGACTCAACAGCTGTGGTCATTAGTCTACTTAAACCCAACTAACCTAAGGACATCACACACATCCATGTCCGAGGCAGGATTCGAACCTGCGACCGTAGCAGTCGCACGGTTCCGGACTGCGCGCCTAGAACCGCGAGACCACCGCGGCCGGCACTTGTGGAATACATATATTGCTGTGAAAACAGTTTAACGGATGATCGGATCACAGCCTTAGCTCTTGACAGCCTCCCGCTTGCAGGAGTGGGAGATATCCATACCGTGGAATCTAAAAGCAATTATATCGCAGCGACAATGCCACTCGAGCTGATAAGGTATCTGATACATTTGTATGGATTACGCAACACAACAGGCCCCTGTACAGTAGCCTTTTATCGAATGACGCAAGCATCCCATTTGTCTCGGAATGAATGAAGGTCGCCCCTGTTGCCGAGAATGGGTGCAGGACAGCCAGACAAATTTACAGGAATCTTCTGCTGAAGCCACACGGAATTAATGTTCATAATTGCAGTCCTCGTCGCGTACACTATTTACACCCGTATTCCTTTCAGTGGCTTTCCTTCGTCGTTTTCTGTTCTCTCTGTAGCTTTTTTCTCGTGTTTTCTTCTTCTTTTTTCCTTTCCGCGTTAGTATATTCTTCGCTAGGTCGGTTATGATATCGCAGCATCTCCTGTACTTCTTGTTTACTGATTGGGCTTCTACTTTTCGTTGCCAATGAGATCTTGGTATGAATTTCCTTTCTTGAATTTCACCAAGACACATTTTTCTCCATTTTACACTCTTCCTTAGTTTTGTGTTCATTCGATCAACTCGACTCGTACTCTGTGCTGTTTCTGACTTACCTATTGCACAGTGCACATTCTACAAACTCTTCGTGGTGGCTGTTGCACGAAAACTGACAACAAAGTTTTATTTTTTGGCGCCTACTATACGTACCTCCGTATTCCACAATTTGTTCTGGTGTTCATTCACACCACTGGTTGTTACATTGATCGAATGTCGACTCTTGCATTTCGTGGTGTTTCCGTTGCAATGCTTAAAACCATGTATGGTTCATATCCCAGGTAGTATACTCCGACATGGTTCGAATCTCTGAGTTCCCCACACTGATCCGGTGATAGTTCTTCAGATTTTTCCAGAGTCCCACCTGAGTTTAGACTTCTTTTAAATTTGCTGTGAACCACAATTGTTAGTGCGTAATAAATTAGTGCCGGCCGCGGTGGCCGAGCGGTTCTAGGCGCTTCAGTCAGCGCGACTGCTACGGTCGCAGGTTCGAATCCTACCTCGGGCATGGATGTGTGTGATGTCCTTAGGTTAGTTACGTTTAAGTAGTTCTAAGTTCTAGGGGACTGATGACCTCAGAAGTTAAGTCCCATAGTGCTCAGAGCCATTTGAACTTTTTTTTCAGTTGTTAAGTGAGCTGCTGTATAAAAAGATCGACGGCTGGAGGTGCAACTGTCTACCACACTGAGCGTCTGTGCCAAGCTAACATACTGTCAATATGCATTCGGCAGTGTCGATTTCATAGCCTCCACTATCTACGGCTGGAATACTTTTCGCAGCACGAGGGATATCAAATGAATCACACCAGTCCCAGCTCTCCCAACATCTGAAGACGTGAAGAGGCTTAAATTGTCTCCCTCTGCAATAGATGTAGCTCACCTAGACGTCGTGTAACTTCAGTTATTTCAACGTAAGTTCAAGCAGTGCAGTACAGAAGGTTACTAATCTAGATTTGAACATGACGAGTCCCATTTTATCACACGTATTCACACCCACCTTCAAATATGTGCTGTCGATGTATGGTAAATGCGGCGGGAGATATTTGCTGCAGTGCTAGAGTTTTCACACATCCGGCCATACAGAGAAAGTGAGTCGACTAAGAAATCTTGAACGGCGCTCGCAGTTGTCATAACAGTCAGTGAAAGTCGGGCCATCGTCACGACGAGCTGCAATCTAATCGATACACGAGTTTCCACTTCTTAACGGGACTGTACTAACGCGATACAGTAACGGCGACAAACACAAGCGGGCATCACACATCTTGAACTTGGCTCCACACACGGAGAACAATGCGGAGGCCTTGTTTACTGCTTTGTCAAAGGTCGCGGTACGTTTGTTTTCCTGTCGTCTCGCTCACTTCGTGTTGCTTAAGTTGTGTAATTACCTCCACTTTCTTAGCAGAGGTCTTCCACGTATGTCTGTCGACGTGAACGGCTGTACTGTACCAATGCACCTGTCTGCAAATAAATGAAACGTAATTAAATGAAACAATACAGTAAACGACCAGCAATGCTGGCAGCTATGTTTCTGCCCTTGTCTCCTTAAGCTAGGTCACCTGTTCAAAATTTACATGCTTTTACATAATGAGTTTACAGGGTGTTTCCGTAAGAGCGTGCAAAAATTTAACAACCTGTGGTCGGAGAAGCCAGCTTAAGGAGATTATTGCAATAAAATCACACTAGTGTGTCCTTGTTTACTTACATTAGTACATTGACACAATGAACGAACCATTTGTACTGTATCTCACAAAATGTGCTGAAACTGACGGCCGTCAATCTCTTTGCAGGCGTGACATCGGTGAACAAGATTCTGACGCAGCCGCATGCTTAGGAGTTCTCTAATGTGTTTCAAATCACACCACAGGCAGCTCAATCCTGGCAACTAATACCTTCGCATCCACTGGAGTCTCAGTCACGAGTGACTTTAGATATCCCCAAAGGAAATAATCAAGGCGATTCAGTTCAGGTGACCTCGCAGGTCATGGAATAGGATCTCCCCTTCCAATCCAGCAGCGGCACGGGGTAGCCACGCGGTTTGAGGCGCCATGTCACGGATTACGCGGCCCCTCTCGCCGGAGGTTCGAATCCTCCCTCGGAAATGGGTGTATGTGTTGCTCTTAGCTTAAGTTAGTTTAAGTACTGTGTAAGTCTAGGGACCGATGATCTCAGCAGTTTGGTCCATTAGGAATTCACACACATCTGAACATACAAACAGATGTGGCGCAAAGAGCCGTGATCAGCGTTCTTGCCTCAGGTGTTATTGGCAACGCCACATCTCATTCACAGCGGCTGTGATTTGCCGAAAATATCGATTTGTGATAGTCTACCAGTTTCCATTCTTGCTGTCTTTTATTTACCAGTCAATGTGCGCTGGACATATCGGGAGTTAATACCTTACATAGCCAAACCTTGGTGAATGTTAGATACGGTAGAACGCATAACTCCACTCGTAATAAGATAAAGATGTTGGTCTATTTCAGGAAAGCAAAACCAGTAACACGGCTGCCGTCTTGCCTCCTTTTTTCTTTCTCTAATTTTCCTCGAGTTCGTACTGCATATCACTATGGTTCCTCCTTGTTGTTCCTGGAAGGTGTAGCACTCATTGTCCGAAATAAGAGTCGTTACATAGGTAACTTAAAACCATTTACATTGTGGCTTCTGGTAAGATCGTCTCAATGTAAGAAAAGGATGCCGTTTCATACATTAGTCTTATTTACATTTTAGTGTTTTCTCTGTTAACCAATGCATTACTGTTTGTGTCACAAATTCCTTTAACGGGCAAATTTTCGTCATTTGCTACCACATTCTCGTAATTAACAGCAACGAACATTAATTTCACCTGGGACGTTTCACACACGTTCTGATGCAACGGAGTCAGTTAACTACTCGTTATACAGGGTGAAACAAAAATCCACCGACAGACTTTCAGAGGTGGACCAAAATAATAAAAAAAGTCTGCTGAACATGGACTACAAAATAAATATCTTAATAGCTAAGAGCAGCAAGCTCTCTGCCCTCTATGTTTTAAGAGGTGGTATCATGGACCAAAACAAAAGAGTTCCAGTACACATGGCCTATAAAGTGCATACTTAAAGAGCTATGAGTACTTGTTCACAATCTCTACCGTGAAAAACATCTCTTCTAGTGAACACGTTTTCATAGCTCTTAAGATACGTATTTTAGAGCCTATTTTTACTACACATTGTTTTTCTTCTTTCGGTCTATAAGTGTGACAGGGGATTTCTGGTTCACCCTGTAGATGGATTTATCTAATACGGATGTACACACATCAAAAAAAAATTGTATCACCTGGGTTTGGAGAGTTCCAGAACCTGTACAGAAAACTGGAATAGAGATCAATATAAACATCACTTCCGCCCTTTTTATTGCTCCTGAAAACCACACATAGCATTTCATACAGCGAGACCTTCAGAGGTTGTGGTCTCGATTGCTGTACACACAGATACCTCTAATATCCAGAAGCACGTCCTCTTGCATTGAAGCATGCCTTTATTCATCGTGGCATACTATCCACAAGTTCCTCAAGGCACTGTTGGTCCAGATTATCACGCTCCTCAACAGCGATTCAGCGTGGATCCTTCAGAGGGGTTGGTGGGTCACGTAATCCATAAAGAGCCCTTTGCAATCTATCCCAGGCATGTTCGATAGGGTTCATGTCTGGAGAACATGCTGGCCACTCCAGTCGAGCAATGTCGTTATCCTGAAGGAAGTCATTCACAAGATGTGCACGATGGGGCAGCGAACTGTTATCCATGTAGACGAATGCCTCACCAATACACTGCGGCCATGTCTTATGTGAGCCGAACAACTGGCTCGTCACAATACGCCAGTCACCACTCTTGATGAACTGTGGTATTGTGTTGAAGCTGCATGGGCAGCTGTACCTGTGCACGAAATCCAAGCTCTGTTTGACTCAATGCCCAGGCATATCGAGGTATCGAGGCCGTTATTACTGCCAGAGGTGGTTGTTCTCGGTACTGATTTCTCAGGATCTATGCACCCAAACTGCGTGAAAATTTAATCACATGTCAGTTGTAGTATAATATATTTGTCCAATGAATACCCGTTTATCATCTACATTTCTGCTTGATGTAGCAATTTTAATGGCCTGTAGTGTACTACGCCGTGTGATATTAAACGATTTGGCCGCCAGTCACTCTGAAAATTGTTAATTGGTTGGTTGGTTGGTTGTTTTGGGGAAGGAGATTAGACAGCAAGGTCATCGGTCTCATCGGATTAAGGAAGGACGGGGAAGGAAATCGGCAGTGCCTTTGGAAAGGAACCATCCCGGCATTTCCCTGGAGCGATTTAGGGAAATAACGGAAAACCTAAATCAGGATGGCCGGACGCGGGTTTGAACCGTCGTCCTCCCGATTGCGAGTCCAGTGTCTAACCACTGCGCCACCTCGCTCGGTAATTGTTAATTGTCTGACGCAATTTGAACTGATAAACTATCGTCGACTGTAGCAAATCAGTGTAAGAAATAAGAAACCGACTCACCGCGATGGAGTTATCCGAATGGAACGGAAATCAGTAGCTGTGATGTACTTGTATGTTCAAACAAATGATTCGGTAGTTGTGACGTACGTGTATACTCAAACAAATGATTACAGTTTCATAAACATTGAATGATTCGTTCAGAAATTGAGCAAGTCAATAACGCTTTGGCCCACCTACGGCCATTACGCAAGCAGTTACTCGGATTAGCACTGATTGATAGAATTGGATGTCCTCTTGAGGGATATCGTGCCAGAGACTGACGAACTGGTGCGTTAGATGGTCAAAATTCCGAGCTGGTTAGAGGGCCGTGGCTACAATGCTCCAAATCTTCCCAATCGGGGAGACATCAGACGACATTGTTAGCCAAGGTGCGGTTTGGGAAGCACAAACACAAGAAGCAGAAACTCTCTTCGTTTGCTGGCGAGCGTTATCTTGCTGAAATAAAAGCCAAGGGTGGCTTGCCATGAAGGACAACAAAACCGGGTGTAGAATATCTTCGACGCACTTCTGTGTTGTAAGGGTACCGCGGGTGACGAGCAAAGGTATCCTGCTATGAAGTGAAATGACGTCCCACACCATCGCTCTTGGTTGTCGGAGTGTATGGCTGTATGGCAGGTGACACTGTTCGGGACGTCTCCAGAGCGTCTTAGCTGGTCATCGGGACTCAGTTAGAAGCGGGACTCATCACTGAAGGCAATTGTACTCCAGTCAATGAGATTCTAGGAGGAATGAGCCCGATACCACTGGAGACGTGCTTGTTGGTGTCCAGATGTCAATAGTAGTTAGCGCAAGGGGTGCTGTGAGCTCATCCCCCTTTCTGTGAGCTTCCTGTTAATGATCATTGTGGACACTGAAGCGTCGGACCGATGATAATGAATCCGGTGCTCAGAGTACCTCTCTGAAGATTGCTCGGTCCTCACAGTCTGTCATCTCTCTAAGTCGACCGTTCCTTCTTGACACTGTTTTCGGTGTTTGTTTGCCCATTCATGCCAACATTGTTGAATAGTGGCTTCAAATGTCGAGCGATGCGCCAATTACTCCAACCGACTTCTCAGAGCCCAGCTACACGTCCTCTTTCAAAAGCTGATACCTGCGTATATTGTTCATGCGCCTGTCTATGAGGCATAGTTGTTGTCCCACTGAGAACACGGAATGAGATTCGCAAAGACTTTTTGCCCTTGTATCGTTGCCAGCTACGCGGTAAAATTGCGCTGCATCGGCATCCGTCGGTAGCTAAAGTTTACAATTTTGCATTTTCCGTCGATAAGTGTATGGATACCAGTTTGTCACCAAATTGCACAACTCTTTCGCGGTGCGCCTCTTTTTTGTCTTATAGTGTACTTTTCCAGACCTTCACCTTCTTCATAATTTTCTTCTTTCTTTAATTTCCACATCACATCACATTTTAGTGCGTTAGCTGCCAGTTAAGGTTTCCTTTATTTTCGGTGTTACAGGAACTCTTTTTCCTTTTCATTTGTACTTCTTTATTTTCACTGATATGCTTTCAGAATCCACCTTCCTTATATTTTACCCACACCAGACTGGTAAACGAGTAATTGGATAGAAGCTTGACATGCTAAGTGATTTAACGTAGAACCAGAGTTTTCTCAGCTTCTCGGCAGTCTCTTTCAGTGAGGTATAGCGCTGGAAGCTGCATGCTTTGCACGTCGATCTTTCGACAGTGGCATTAATTTCCACTAATTTCTGATTGTCGACGTTTTCACGTTCTTATTTGAACCGTTAATTGCAACAGTCTCTGCTTCCTCAGGATTTTCGACTTCCTTTATTAAACCAAGGTGGGTCTTTTCCGTGATCAATCCGCTTACTCGTCACATGCTTCTCCGGACTGCAGGTTTTGATCATATTGGAACTACGTGATGACCTCTCATTGTCTAAGTGGGGTGCTGCCAACTGTTTATCTGGTCTGGTATTTGTCATGATGATATCATGACAAATAGTCCCTGTCTCTACACTGAGTCTGCTGATGACGTAAGACCTGTTTGTAACTAAAAGGTTTAAAATATTTCCAATGCGTGTGGATCGTCGAACTAGCTTCTCAAGACCGTTTTCGGAAAACGTGTTCAGAACTAATTGACAAGACTGTCGGTACCGCTTGCAATGAATCCGTAGACGTCGCAAACAGTACTCAGGAGGGTAAAGTCGTCAGCAACTAGTACTGCATTAACGGTATATTTCCACGTTACTGAGTGCAGACTTTCTTTGAATGAGTCTACAATTGTTACAGCTAGATCGAGTGTCCGATAAAAACATCCGATGATTAACTCCAGTTCACATAGACCGGTTACTCGTGTTTATGTAACTTCAAAATCAGACTCAGTTTCGACTTCTTTTTGTCGACTGCAATGAACACTTCCCCCTCCTACGGCGTCTAATATTTCTTTTCGATATACGTTCTGTGCCTCTCAGAATATTTCAGAGCTTTCTGATTTGAGTTCCATCCAGCTCTCGGTTCAGAGAATTTAAAGCTCGACATTTCCTGGAAGGCAGTAAATTCAGGTACTTTGTTACGAACGCATCGGGAATTTACGGTCAAAATTCTGACAGTCGAAGTGTCTTTACTTTGTGCGCGATCTGATTTCTCTCTCTGCTTGTCGACTGGCAAGCGTATATCAGAGAACATCGATCTATCTACAAATATTAAATGTTTTCTTGGTTAAACTGTCGTTGTCTTTCAATCAACTGTCGTCAAGTAAAAATGTCAATCGTAGTTGAACGTCATTTTCTAATACTCACTTGTTCATCACTAATAAGAAAGTCAGCTACTGATCTGAAACACTTGTTTATAATTCTGGCATGTACAATAGTTTGTAATACGTGAGAAGTGGGCTTCTTTGCTCCATAGTTACTGCATATAGTCTTGTGGCCTTTATTGTTCAGTATTTTAGTTTTACCTCCTTCCTCTTTCCTTTTCCTTCCAACTCTTATGCGAAGTTGTAGAATCTAAAATGAAATTGCGTTTCCTTGTGCTTAATTAACTCTGCAATAATTACTTCGATAACGTTTGATGTCCTGTTTTTGTTGTCGCTTATAGCTACTGTCAGTTCTTGTAAACACGTGTCATCAAGACCTTTTGTTTCCTCATCCAGGCCTCTTAGGAAACACACGGCGTCCGGGAAAGTTATAGTTCCTAGAAAGAGAGGGGTAACATGTTCGGAATTGACAGTCAAGGCGTGTGTATGTTACTCTACTTCACAGTTCACTTAACTGCGTTGCAATTCCCTCCAGGACGGCCGACTTGGGGTGAAAATAACGACGTAAATGATCGATGGATAGCTGGATGATGGATGGCTCTAGATTAAAGCCCTCTGAAGTTGGGTCATCACACACAGTTTATACTTCAATTACGCTAATTGCCCGTTAAGCGGTGCTGTTAATACGTTGCGCTCGTGCTCGGCTACGAATTACGTGCACAGTTTTGCATTTGCATGCATTTAATGTAGACACATATTTCTCAGTGCAACAGGACCACAATTGTCAAAGCACTACTCATACGAGGGTCGAAACTTTAATAGTGGCAACTATTTATTTACAGCTCGTACAAAATAGATACGTGTTTCAACGTTTTACTGACGTCCAAATTAGTCACCAGCATTGTGTATAACCCGTTGCCAGCGATGTGGAAGTCGTAGGATACTCTTAGAAGTGCCAGTTGTGTTGACAGTTCGATCGGCGCGGTCTACTGTGCGACGAATTTGTAGCAGTTCTGAAGCGAATGCCGTGAAGCGTTTCCTTCAGTTTAGAAATCGAGTTGAACTCACGAGGGCTTAAGTCAGGGGAGTGCAGTAGGTGGTATAGCACTTAGCAGCCACATCAGTCAAGCAAATCAGTAACAGCTTGCACTGTACGTGCTTGAGCATTGTCCTGCAAAATGATGGTCAGGTCCTGCAGAAAGTGTCATCACTTCTGTCTCTAAGCTGGTCATAGGTTTTGTTCCAAAAACGAACAACATAGAGGCAGAAGTGATGACAATCTCTACAGGACCAGACCATCATTTTACAAGACAATGCTCAAGCATTATTATTATATCAAGACAGGGTTTAGAGTATGTAGAAACCGCAGTCAGACAGTGGTGATTTTTTTTTTTTTTTAAAAAAAGCTTAGGCACAATGCAGAGATACAACCTACCATCCCAACAGCTATCTGGTTTCAAGATCGAGATTTGTCAAGACGAACCATAAGCACGATTTACAGGTTGACGTTTGGGCATGGTTATTTGGCGTTTCACCTGCATACAATCAACGTCAGTGCAGCGACATTTTGTGGTTGTGGTATTGAGTCGGTCGGAGATTTAAACCATTATCTCTCGCAGCTAGTGCGCAGTTCTGGGGGAAAATAATCACGAAGCATTTGAGTTCATTAGATATCCAGATCCTGCAGAACATTACAGAAATTTGCTTTGAGAACAATGTGCAAGTTGTTTCAGTAATAATAGAATTCACATGGAATATCAATTTTTCCATATAAATTTGAACGTGAATTAATATATACACTCCTGGAAATGGAAAAAAGAACACATTGACACCGGTGTGTCAGACCCAACATACTTGCTCCGGACACTGCGAGAGGTCTGTACAAGCAATGATCACACGCACGGCACAGCGGACACACCAGGAACCGCGGTGTTGGTCGTCGAATGGCGCTAGCTGCGCAGCATTTGTGCACCGCCGCCGTCAGTGTCAGCCAGTTTGCCGTGGCATACGGAGCTCCATCGCAGTCTTTAACACTGGTAGCACACCGCGACAGCGTGGACGTGAACCGTATGTGCAGTTGACGGACTTTGAGCGAGGGCGTATAGTGGGCATGCGGGAGGCCAGGTGGACGTACCGCCGAATTGCTCAACACGTGGGACGTGAGGACTCCACAGTACATCGATGTTGTCGCCAGTGGTCGGCGGTAGGTGCACGTGCCCGTTGACCTGGGACCGGACCCCAGCGACGCACGGATGCACGCCAAGACCGTAGGATGCTACGCAGTGCCGTAGGGGACCGCACCACCACTTCCCAGCAAATTAGGGACACTGTTGCTCTTGGGGTATCGGCGAGGACCATTCGCAACCGTCTCCATGAAGCTGGGCTACGGTCCCGCACACCGTTAGGCCGTCTTCCGCTCACGCCCCAACATCGTGCAGCCCGCCTCCAGTGGTGTCGCGACAGGCATGAATGGAGGGACGAATGGAGACGTGTCGTCTTCAGCGATGAGAGTCGCTTCTGCCTTAGTGCCAATGATGGTCGTATGCGTGTTTGGCGCCGTGCAGGTGAGCGCCACAATCAGGACTGCATACGACCGAGGCACACAGGGTCAACACCCGGCATCTTGGTGTGGGGAGCGATCTCCTACACTGGCCGTACACCTCTGGTGATCGTCGAGGGGACACTGAATAGTGCACGGTACATCCAAACCGTCATCGAACCCATCGTTCTACCATTCCTAGGCCGGCAAGGGAACTTGCTGTTCCAACAGGACAATGCACGTCCGCATGTATCCCGTGCCACCCAACGTGCTCTAGAAGGTGTAAGTCAACTACCCTGGCCAGCAAGATCTCCGGATCTGTCCCCCATTGAGCACGTTTGGGACTGGATGAAGCGTCGTCTCACGCGGACTGCACGTCCAGCACGAACGCTGGTCCAACTGAGGCACCAGGTGGAAATGGCATGGCAAGCCGTTCCACAGGACTACATCCAGCATCTCTACGATCGTCTCCATGGGAGAATAGCAGCCTGCATTGCTGCGAAAGGTGGATATACACTGTACTAGTGCCGACATTGTGCATGCTCTGTTGCCTGTGTCTGTGTGCCTGTGGTTCTGTCAGTGTGATCATGTGATGTATCTGACCCCAGGAATATGTCAATAAAGTTTCCCCTTCCTGGGACAATGAATTCACGGTGTTCTTATTTCAATTTCCAGGAGTGTAGTTATATACCTTGTGCATTCATGTCCTGTATTGTTTCGATGTTGGTTTCATATGATATAAGTTTCATCACATATCGGTGCCTGTTGCGTATTCTAGCTCGTCCTCTTAAGACTTGATCTTACAAATTTAGTGGAACTCTTTTTAAAGACAAGGCCGATAATTATAGTGGGCCGCTGTCAATTACCGAATAGGGCAACTCTAACGTTATATGGACCAAAAGTCAAAAAGAAATTTAAAACATTGGTGAAAGTGGGAAGGACTTATTATGTTCCACATAACGGCAAAAGGGTGTTTACTCTAATCAGCCAATCCTCTAAGATGAGGGTCCGTATTCTCATAAACCATGTATGGCACAGAAGGCTAAAATGTGATGCATTAAGAGCTACACGCCAATGAACAGTTTCTATTCCAATAAGTCTTTTTGACAAATGAGAGAGGCGTTTGTCAGGTGGCAATACGTATTATACAACTTCGAGGCCTGCAGCAGGGACACAGTAGGAGGACTGTCGATATCATAAACCGCAAAACCTAGTTTCCCCCCTTTCGGCCAGCAGTTCTCCAGTACCGCGCGATTACAGCGTTGACTCTGACGGCAAGGCGGAGACATTATCGGTGTCAGGGTCGACACCTTTTGACCCGGTCAGTGCAAGTTACGCTAGCCGAGGCAGATGGGCGCGCCTCGCCGATAAATACTCACCGTCACACACTGCAATGAACTGGTTGAAACCTCTGGGAGCAAGATATCTTAGCATCAGCAGCATGAAAGAGCACTACTGTCTTCCTGTACACGTTCACGGACATGCAAATTAGTATTACGAGTATCTGTTTCTATTAACGATTTATTTGGGTGTAACATGTAACTAGTCATCGTTTTTGAATTTTTGATACAATTTATTTTCTTTACCATTAACTAGTTTCCAAACCAGTAAAGGCTCACAGTCAGATGGAGGTGTTATAGGAACATTCCCTGGACCATGTGTAGCTAGGCCATGATTATTTGTCACACCACGATCCTCGACTTGAGATGCATTGCGTTGCAGAATAAATATTAACAAACATTGTGTAGATATAAGTGAACCTCCCAAGCTGCAGGTGTGTTTATATACTGAGAACATACTTGTACTAAGAATGAAAAATAAATACAAAATACATACAATTAGAGTGAAATATTTACTAGATAGTTAAAGAGTGAATAAGTCACTACCTTATATGACAGCATTTCTTCGTGGGGATGTTGCAATATAAATAACAAAGAAAAAAAGATTTATGAAGAAACAGAGTGTCATATTCGTTACATAAATAAGAGAATGATACTTTATGCAGGAAAATGAATACATTTTTTACTGCCGTTTTTTGGTGTTCAGGTACCAACGTGTCTTGGAAATTCTGGAAGAAAAAGTTCTTTTGATTCAGTACCTTCGTTAACGGTTCACTGAGGTGATTTTAACTTGTGAATGTAAATCTCTTTAAGTGTTCGAGGAGATCCATTTGTAACTCTTTGGCAAAAATGCGTAACACAGATGAGTTGTCGCTGATGACTCCAGCAGGGTATTAGTAATCGGCAGTGTGTGGCGTATAGGGTGACTTGTTTGTCTTTGAGTTGGACGGCATCCATATGATCATCGTAGAAGGTTGCATTCTCTATATCTAGCATGTCTAGAATAAAGACGAGGGCTTGTAAGTTTACATGAACTAGACTTTCGATGCCCCCACCCTTCTAGTGGAATCGAAGATTTTATTTTGTCGTTTGTTGTCTGTATGGAACAATATATTATATGTATGCCGGACGATGTGGCCGAGCGCTTCTAGGCGCTTCAGTCTGGAACAGCGCGGCCGCTACGGTCGCAGGTTCGAATCCTGCCTCGGGGATGGATGTGAGGGATGTCCTAACGTTAGGTTTAAGTAGTTCTAAGTTCTAAGGGACTGATGACCTCAGATATTAATTCCCATAGCGCTCAGAGCCATTTGAACCATTTATCATATGTCTGAGGGTGTATGAAACTTTACCGAGGAATAGAAGACTGGCAGATTTAGGCGTTTCTTTTTTAGTATGCAATGTGATGTTGGTTGCTGGAGTTTGCTTTATTCAACTAGGGCGATAAGAATGAGGGATTATACCCCTTATCTGTAATGCAATGCATCTCAAGTTGAAGATCGTGATGTGGCGAAGTGTACTATCCATCACATGCACATTCAATGTGCTTAGCTGGAGTGTTTACTAATTGGGAATACTTTCACTCTAAAGTGCAGCTAAATGCTGTATATGTCTGTATGTAACCTGGAAAATGTGCAACACAAAACGCATTTGTTATGGATACGTTGAGGGAGTGCAATGTCAGTACCAAAACAAACAACCTTTTTGGTTCATAAACTTTTCGTTACTAGTAAAAAAACGTCTGTCATATAATCCAACACCACTACCATTGCGACTAGCTGCATACGATCTCCATATGTTCCTGCAACACCTTCATCTGGTGATGAGCCTGCAGTGGCTTGAATTCTATCAAAAATTTAAAAAGATGGTTGCTTATAAAACCCAAATAAATTACCAATTTAAATCACAAATCCAGTTCGGTATCCACAATGGATATAGTGAATTTAAGTTCCTTATTGGAATTTCGATTCACTACGTAAATCTCTGCGTCAGTTTGACGACTACTCTCATCGGTCGATCGTTGCACAGTAGTCCCCCCACACTGCACAGCCACTTTCGCGTTTTTGCCCCGCCAACAGCGACCACCCGCTACACAGCTTCGCCACTCTTCCCAATGTTTCAGATTCACGGAGGCATTCCAAAAGCTTCACCCGGCGACAGTTGTGCTCAGTGATTATCTACGATTGAAGACATGGTTTAACAATGCGAGCCTAGGCGAGAGGACGCGATGCCGTAAGGACACTTGCTGCAGTACGCTGGCACAGCATTACGCCAAAGCACTTGCTGCTTGCTGCTGCCACTTCCCTCCCCCCCCCCCCCCCCCCCCCAACACCTATTAGTGCCCACTTAGTGAATCGAATCGGCGACTCATGTAGTCAGTGCCCCTCACAGTGTTCGTTTCCACTGCGAGGATGCTGTTGCTACACTGTTACCCGGACAGGACTGCCCGCCAGTGGGTCAAGCCGTAGCGGTGATGGACCAGCGGTCGAACTGAGGCCCTCCTAGTTACCGAGCCACTGGCCATCTGCCAGCGCCAGACGCGACCAGTCAGATGCTGGACAGTGTTTCGTTCCCTGGACTTCCACGCCCCTATCGCCCACCAGAGATGGGGCGGGCCTCACTGCCCGTACGCACTCGGCTTGGCCGGGCCGATCTGCCACATCATCTCCCGACGTAATCTGGCCGCCGGCCCGATCTGTTTACCGCACAAGGTCGCGCCATGCCTGAGCTGTGCTGTGCCGGGTGTTGCAGCTGCAGGCTTCTTCACAACTCAGACGAGGCCTGTGGATCGGTGCGCACCTTTCAGCGCCCAGCAGATGTGGACTTCAGCTGTAAATATGAACTGCTGGAAAGCAAGAACGAAGTTCTACCGTCGTCGAGTGACTTACGACTAACCTCAAGAGTGGATAAGCATGAAGTATGTAAACCAAACACTCGGCATCGTGCACTTTCTCACAGTCCAATTCCCATACTTGCGACTGACGTGAGAATGGCTCACCTGAAGACATAGTGGTCATCTGCGATGCCCCAGGACATATAAGACGGAGGTCAGGGATCCAAGACATAGGACAGCTCATACGCAGACACGATGACTGTAACTCTGCAAACAACATTGCAGACGAAGTATCCGGATCACTACAGGCAGCGTACAAACAGGAGAAACCATACGCTACAATAAGACAGGCTCCACATCTGACAGGGTAAACCACAGAGAGAGACTGAGATGCTTTATCACGCACAGGAACTGAAGACGAGATACCTGTACAAGCATACGAAAACTAAGATAAGGTTTTCCAGCGCTAAATCGAATCAATCTGAAAATGTAAGTCTTTATATATTTGGTTGTGGACCATTTCATAACACGTAAATTCTTCTATCGCTGCATCAGGTGTGACTATCTCAAAGTTCTACCGTGCCCTCGCACCGGGTGCAGCTGACTATGACGTTAAATCAACTCCCAATCTCCGTTGTTACCTTAAGTTCGGAAATACATTGTAACCCAATTTATCAACACATTATTTATTGAACACTAGCACAGTCAAGATAACATATGTAACCGACGTATACCAAACAAATAGAAGGTATAAAAGGAAGAACTGTAACATCATATCTAAGTCATGTATCATCATCTTCTATTTTTCCATTAAATACAATTTTAATTTTAACTTAAAATACGTCCACACCCTATTATGTGTCTTATATGTCTTAATTATATAACTCAGCAACAAACTTAAGCAAAATTTGTAACTACAGATTTGCACCTTTTTCTTCTTTAATAAAACTGAATTTGTATGAAATAATGTGCACAAAATGTACGAACGGCTATATAATAACAGACACTGTGGTGTCACCGCCAACACCACACTTGCTAGGTTGTAGCCTTTAAATCGGCCGCGGTCCGGTAGTATACGTCGGACCCGCTTGTCGCCACTATCAGTGATTGCAGACCGAGCGCCGCCACACGGCAGGTCTAGAGAGACTCCCTGGCACTCGCCCCAGTTGTTCAGCCGACTTTGCTAGCGATAGTTCACTGTCTACACACTCTCTCATTTGCAGATACGTCATTTACTACGACCTACCAAGGCGTCATATTCAGTTACTAAATTACTATTTCAAGAATGTATTCTGAACAGATAATATTGTCTGTCATGTACCGTCAAGAGAGACGTTCATCATTAATGGATTAAATTGAAGTATCAAACTAATTACGCCCGCTTTCTGAATTCTCATTCCTTATCATGTTCCAGACCTCACGTCAGTATAGTTCTTCCCTCCTCACGGCAGCCTGTGTGAGCTAAAACGCGTGCATTTCGGTCTCCACTCGAAACATGGTGTTGGCTCTTCTGCTAACACAAAAGACACAGGTCTTTACTTGAGAAATAAATAAACCACCCCAACCCACCATCCTCCACCAAATCAAACACACGCCCGTTACAGTTTACCTTCTAGGCTCTAGTTGAGTGCAAAAAGATACTCGGCAACACAACGAAAATTATTTTTCTGCTCTGGGTCATCAATTGCTGTGGACAGCTGGAACTCATCGCCAAGGATTGTACGAGGGGCATTCAATATCTAATGCAACACATTTTGTTCCTGAAACCAGCTAGATTTTAATCACGATTGCCATACAGCATATTATCTCCCACTCTTTGGCTAGAAAACCCTAATTTCAAAATAATCTCCGTTCAATGTGATGGCCTCACGCCAGTTTACTGGGAGGTCCTGTATGCCCACATGGTACCAGTCTACTGGTCGACGTGAGAGCCAACGTCTTGTTTCATCAATGACCTCATCACCATCCACTTACTGTTTCCTGAGTAGTGCAGCTTTCGTTTGGCCAGACAGGTGGAGTTCAGAAGGTATGAGATCCAGGCTATAGTGTGGATGAGAAAGAACAGTCCAGTGAAGTTTTGTGAGCTCCAGTCAGGTGTTCAGACTGTTCAGGCTTTGCGTTGTCATGGAGAAGAAGTTCGTTTGCATTTTTGTGATGACGAACAAGCTGAAGTCGTTTCTTCGATTTCCTGAAGGTAGTACGATAGACTTCAGATTTTATCGTTGCGCCATGAAGGAGGACATCAAACAGAACAGCCCCTTCAGAGTCCTAGAAGACCGTCTTCATAACTTTAACAGCTAAGGGTGCGGCTTTGAACACATAACGCGGAAGCAATTCTGCATTGATAGCCCTTCGTCACTCTTTATGGTCATCTGTTAAGGAATCCAGTGGGCACAAACTTTTGAATACTCCATCTGGTGGACGAGCGTGTCTGCACTACCAACACAGAACTCCAGTTGCGCAGCGAGGTGTTTGATTGGGATCCGTCGATCACCTCGAATGAAAGTGTCCGCACGTTCCAACATTGCTGGAGTCACTGCTGTGTGCAGCTGACAAACAAGTAAGAGATCGGGCAGGTCTGCCCGATCTTGTCGCAATGATGACAGACACCTTGCACAATGACTCACCATCCTCTTTGAACCGTGGATTTATTTCAAAGAATTCACAAGCAAATTCATTTTTAACAAATGGTAATTTATTCACTTTAATTGTGCCTAAAGCATTTTTTAAAAGAAACAGATTTAAAATTATAATCAGAACGCCCCCTCTAAATATCAAGTTACAATTTATTCACAGGCAGAAAGAAACAAATTTTTGACTGTATGAGCTTTCGGGCTGAGAACATTGCCGCTCCCTTTTGACACGGCAGTAGTTACGACCGCTCACAACAACCTCTGAAAGACTACACTGGCGCAAATCTGCAACACACCAGATTACTTTAAAATAAAAGTTTTAACAATTCACATAAGCACACGAACTATGCACCCCGTAGGAGAGATGGAAATGGTACAAAACACTAAAATTAACTTTGCCACTGAAGGTGCAATTTGATTTTAACTTCTAAGAAAAGTCTTACCGTGGAAGG
Source organism: Schistocerca gregaria (assembly GCF_023897955.1). Lineage (NCBI taxonomy): Eukaryota > Metazoa > Arthropoda > Insecta > Orthoptera > Acrididae > Schistocerca > Schistocerca gregaria. Next base: position 104,799,168 of record NC_064920.1, read on the forward strand.
GTGGCAACTTTATATACTAAGATGACCATTTAAATAAAAGCCTATAAAATGCGATCTTATATAAAATTATACAAGATTGGCGAAACAAGTTAACGTGCTCTACAGTACACAGATACCGCCTCTCAAGATGATAGGCAAGATCAAATCATATTTCAGGAACTAGGCCGTTACACTCCAAGCAATAAATTCGTTAACACACCGAATCCGACCAATGTGACAGAGGCAACTACTAACATATGGCAGATTGTTAGGGAGATCACCGAACAACCCGAACCGCTCGTTGGTCTAGCACGCCCCTACTCCACAAGGGAAAAACGGACCACCCAATTCATAAATAACCACCTTCCCGCGGGTGGGCAAACAGAGAGGTGGGACGACCCCAAAACAAAGCGGCTGGTGACCTCACCAAGATAACAAGTAGAATTTAACAAGTAAATGAAACAGTCTGGCGTGAGGCCGGGCGCTTGGCGCGTTCGGCGCGGGCCCGCCTGTTGCCGGCGCTTCTAGTCGGGCGTGCCGCGGCAGTCCTTACGCGGGGAATTGACGCGTCTCTTATAGCCTCTCCTTCCCAAGTGGCTCTTTCCGCCTTCCTGTGGTGCCAGATGTTAAGCTCGGCATTCTGCCTTGCGACAAAAGAGAGAGCTGCGACCCAACCCGATGCGAAAGCGAAGGGTGCGTGGTACAGGGGGAGCTGTGTGAAGGGACAGAACATTAGTCCCTCTCTGTTCGCAGGGCACAGACCATCAGGTGTTCTGCATGCCGGAGACCTCGTTCGTCGGCGTGGGATCGCGGCGCGATTCGGCAAGGGTGCATCGCCTCGCCCCTGGGTAACTGGGGCGTGTTCTGCCAAACCCAGGAGGTGGTGACATCGCCTGGGCCAGGTTAGATGGCTCCAGACCGCTGAACGACTGGGCGACCGACCCACCACCTGAGTAAGAGTGGGTCCTTCCCGAGAGGTGGAAGCTCGGGCTAGTAAGTGGCGAAGGGCGAGAGGTGCAGCCGCCTCTTCGGAGTGCGGGGTGCACTTGCCGAGGAGCGTCTGGTGAAATCGACGATGACGGAACCACCGACGAGGACCAGTGCGCTGGCAACGGCGCGCTGAACCCTGCAGTTCGTAGAGTGCCCTTGGGGCGAGGCCGGTGGGCGAGCTGCCTTTTGTCCCCCACCCCCACCTCTCCCCCATGCCAGAGGAGCCGGTACAGGGTAAGAGACGGGCTCCCATTTTTTATCACTCGTTTACTCATCATGGCGACAACTGAAACGCGTGATTCGTGTGCGTCGAAACGCACTTCTATTGCGCCTGATCCCTCTCCCCTGGACGAGCTGGGACAGGCAGAGGGTGAAACAGTAACACAGAGGCACGCCAGAATTTCACTGTTCTTACAGCAGAATGTTAAAAATGGTAAGATAAGCCAAGCGGCTCCGTCTGTCATAAAAAAAATGAACCTACAGCATAGGCCATTGCTCATGCAAAATTTGAAGGCCAGGTGGAAGAGTTGGAGAAGGAAAACAGCAGATTGCGGAACCAACCGGTCAAGACCTGGGCGGCGGTGGCTGCTCAAGCGCCAACCAAGCCACACACAACCAAAGAGACAATAGACAAAGTAGGCAAGAGAACAGACACTGCGGTTTTTCTCAGGACACTGCCTGGGCAAGACACCAGTGTGAAGAAAATCCAGGAGCTATTTACGAAAACAATAAATCCAGCAAAAGACAAAATTAAGATAAAGAGGATTAAACCAAGTAAAAATTCGGTAATTGTGGAGGTTGCTTCGGAGGAGAACAAATATAAGTTACTGAACGATCAAAAACTAAACTCAGTAGTCAAGTGTGAACCTCCAAAGAAGAGAAATCCTCTAGTAATCCTTTACGTTGTACCCACCATAATGACTGATGAGGACCTGACAGACACAATAAGAGAGCAAACTTAGATAAATGAGGAGGAATTTAGAAACAGCTTTAAATTAAGATTCAAGACGGGGACTCGGGGGCGTGCTGTTGTTCATCACGTTGCTGAGGTCACGAAACCAATGTAGAGGAAGATCACGGCAATGGGCAGATTATACGTTGGCTTCCATTCGGTCAGCGTCAGAGACTACATCGTGGTACCTCGCTGCCACAACTCTGGTGACCTGGACCACATTCTAAGGCTTTGTACCAGGGAGTCAGCTTGTACGAAGTGTGGCACAAACGGACATAAGCAGCGGTCTGCATTCCCTCCAAAAGCCGCGGAAAAAAATCATGTGGAGCCACGGGACGTAATTGCCCAACACATCGAATGCTAGAGCAACGTTTGATCTCTAGAATCTACTATGGCGGATCACAGCCCACAAAACAGGATGCCAAAGCGCAAATTCCCGAGCAAGAGGAGGCGGGACACTATGAGGGCAACCAGATTTAAAAACTTCTTGATGGCGCTCTCAGGCGTCACGAATTAATAGACAAGGCCATCCAAACAGAGCCTTATATGATTGATAGACGTATACAGACAGACCTCCCTGCAGCGGGCATAGATCACGCCCCTCAATGCCGGGGAACGAAGCCTACAGTCCATCTGAAGCGGCAAGGGCATCCTATGACTGTAACAACCCCAACAAAACTCAAAGAAAACCAACCTATCCAAGACAACGCAGTCACAGGTACAAGCCTGAAGTCCACAACGCAGAACACTCCAGTGGTCAGATTGCCATCTGTGGACCCCAACATCGAGTACACGATGCAACTGGCCAGGCTGGAAGAGCCGATTACCCTGGCCACTGCCTTACGACGTGTGGTCCGTGTAGGACATGAAGAGGGTAGGAAGGTAACCTTCTCGGTAATGGAGGCTGTGGACAGATTTCAGTGAATCTCCCCACTGATTTCGGAGCCCTGCGTGACCTGCTGAAAAAAGTCTTTGAGAGACGTGGTGAGAAGTTTGACCTTCAGGACATCTATGAGTAGGCTGTGCTGGCAAATGGACGAATTGCTTTTGACTGGAGTAAGACCTGACCAGACGACCACATGCACACATACTTCCCATGACGATTGAAATAACAATTGGACAATTAAATACGCACAATAACCGACTTGTAATGCGGGAGCTCTGTAAAGAGGTGAAGGAGAGGAGACTGGATGTGCTCTGCCTACAGGACCTGTACTCCCAAGCTGGAAAAATAGCTTTTGCTGCCACAACATGGCAAATTGTCAGCAGAGGGGAGGACCCTAGAGCGGCGATAGCAGTTACAAATAAACTTCTGAGGATCACCACGCTCTCACAATTTACAACTAGTCACGAGCAACGTCGTGGAGCTTCAGTCCCCAGTGGGAGTAATTATTCTCATAAACATGTACTTCCAATACGGAGACGAGATTGAACAGCATTTAGAACACCTGGCAAGAGTTACCACGGCGTTGCGGGGATGGAAGATAATCATAACAGCTGACATCAATGCAAAATCCCCCCTGTGGTTCAGCGGCACCAGAGATACAAACGGTGATAATGTGGAAGAGTTTCTCATGGCTTCACAGCTCGTGGTGGCCAACAAGCCGGGCAATCCTCCTACCTACACAGCAGGAGGAGGACAGGGCACGAATATAGACGTAACCCTAAAATCTCATAAAGCAGCAAACCTCATACAAAGCTGGAAAGTCGTGAGCAATGCCACCACGAGTGACCATAATTTAATAACCTTCACTCTAGGTGAAAGAGAGAACCGCTGGACCGTGGAGTGGGAAGTACAATTCAGTTATAACAAAGCTAATTGGAAACTCCTAGCAAGGGAGTGCAACATTCCTGCCTTACCGGGAGGTGACGTACACCAAGACATAGACGTGGACGAAAGGGCTGACGAACTGGTGGGCACAGTACACAGAGCGGTGAGGACCGCTGTATCAACCAGGAGGAAGGCCCTGGTGGCCTCATCGTCACCATGGTCGGCCAAATTAGAGGAACTACGTCAATCTGTCAGGAGGCTAAGGAGGAACTACCAGCGCAGTGTCGTCTGGCTGGAAAGGCAAAGATGGCAGTTGCAATATAGGGAGGCCAAGCAGAGATTTCAGAAGGAACTACGCGAAGTGAGAATGCATAGCTGGGAGAGCTACGTGTTGAACCAGTTGGCCTTAGACCCGTGGGGTCTCCCCTATAAATTATTGAGGGAAAAAATCCGCTCTCCCCTGGAGCTATCAACAGTCAGGCAGGGGGACAGGATGACGGAATCTTGGCAGGAGACTGCAGAGGTCCTCCTCCGATCCCTGCTGCCTGACGACAATGCGGGTGGAGAAACCGTAAGCCAGCAGCGAGATACCGACCTAAAAATTACAACAACGACACGGCAGTCTACCCCTTCTCGGAAGAGGAGGTGGCTGCACAAATAAGATCCCTAAAAAGAGGGAAAGCTCCAGGACCAGATGGCATTGTGGCTGAGGTGGAGCAATTTCTGGCATCCCAGTTAATTGTACCTCTGACTCACCTCTTTAACGAGTGCCTCAGACAAAGGAAGTTCCCCAAGAGGTGGAAAACCGCGAATGTGGTCATAATAAAAAAGGGACCAGAAAAAGACCCAGCCGAAGTCAAATCATACAGGCCAATCTGCCTACTGGACTTGTTCGGGAAGCTTCTGGAAAAACTGCTGGCTGACAGGTTGATGGCTCACTGGGTACTGTGTGGGATGAGTGACAGGCAGTTCGGCTTCAGGCTGGGGCGGTCGGCATCTGATGCTATCGCTCTGGCGGCTGAGGTCTGTGGCTCAACCCCGCATAAGTATGTCGTCGGCATCATGGTGGATATCAGTGGCGCCTTGAACAACCTGTAGTGGCCTTCGCTCTTCTTCTGTCTCTGGGAGAAAGAGTGGCCAGGGCCGCTATATGGGTGTCTGAGGAGCTATTGTAAGAACCAGGAGGTATGACTATCATCCCCTTAGTGGAAGAATTGGGAAAGTAATTACCAAGGGGTGTCCTCAAGGCTCTGTTCTGGGACCCCTTTTCTGGGACATATGGAACCATTGCTAGACAGACTACAGCAAAGTGAAGAAGTGCTAGAGGTGATAGCCTACGCAGATGACCTCCTGCTGGTTGGCAGTCGCAGCTGAGAGGACATCGAACCAAAGATCGAAAGGGCCATAGAGAAACTGCACCAATGGTGCCTAAATACAAAGGTGAAAATATCTCCGAGTAAATCTACATACTTACTGCTAAAAGGTCAGCTTATCAGGTATCCCACTGTTAGAATCGATGGCTCACCAGTTCTTCGGCGATGGAAAACGCGATACTTGGGAGTCATAATTGACGAGAGATGGAACTTTGGAAGACACATAGAAACCGTAACCCAGAGAGCTCTCCAACTACTAAACAATCTCATCTCCATTGGACATAAAAGATTTCATCTCCCTCCTCATCTAATAAAACTTTATCACAATAGTATTCTAACCTCAGTAGTGGGTTACGGCTCGGGAGTCTGGGCGCAAGGGCTCACGCGGGTCGTGCCTGCCATGACAGTGAGAAGAGTCCAAAGAAGCATGATTCTGACATAGGTGGGGGCCTACAGGACATCACCAGTGGGAGCTCTGTTAGTCATAATGGGGCTCTGCCCGCTAGATATCAAGATACGCGAACAAGTGGCATGGTATTTGGCCAAAAAAGGGAACAGGGAAAAATAATAGAGATCATGGGTGTGAGTGTAGAGGATAAGAGAGAAATACGAAACAGAGGGGAGGAACTTTGGCAGAGGGTTTGGGAGGAAGAAGAAACGTGGAGAAGAACCTTCCAGTTCTTACCTGACGTAAAAGAACGTGGGGGCATAAAATACTTTGAACCTACACGAGGACTCATTCATTTTCTCACTGGTCATGGACCCTATCCGACATATCTATGTCGGTTTGGGAAAAGGGCAACCCCCGACTGTGACTGTGGTGCGGCGGAAGGAACTCCCAACCAGGGTTAGTAAAGGAGGCCGAAATGCACGCATTTTAGCTCACGCAGGTGGCGTGAGGTCTGGAACATGACAAGGGAATTAGAATTGAGAAACACGGACGTAGCTGGTGGAATACTTAACTTTAATCCATTAATGGAGAACATCGCTCTTTATGGCACATGATTCACAATATCAATAGTACGGATACTGGTACCTTGCTAGGTCGTAGCAAATAGCGTAGCTGAAGGGTATGCTAACTATCGTCTCGGCAAATGAGAGCGTAGAAGTCATTGAACCATCGCTGGCAAAGTCGGCTGTACAACTGTGGCGAGTGCTAGGAAGTCTCTCTAGACCTTCCGTGTGGCGGCGCTCGGTCTGCAATCACTGATAGTGGCGACACGCGGGTCCGACGTATACTACTGGACCGCGGCCGATTTAAAGGCTACCACCTAGCAAGAGTGGTGTCTGGCGGTGACACCACATTCGTCCCCCCGCAAATCGGCGTACGGTTGTGGCATAAGGCTTCCGCCCGCTGTGGGGAGGACCGCATGTTGACGTATGCGACGAGGTGGGGAGCCTAACAACAGGCGAGGCTGTGCCACCCGCACCCTGCCATTCGGACCTCGGGGAGCGAGGAAACGCCTGAAAACCTGCTCCAGGGTGCACGCCAACATGCGATGTATGCGCCCGTAGAGAGACAGGAGGGGCCGAAGGGTCGATCTCCATCGGGCCGGGGCACCCGACGGGCGAAGACGACATATGGTCCGGAGCGGGAAAGAGTTCCACGTCGGAGGACAACTGGTACAGGGATGCGATCGGCGGCGCGGGACCCAGGGAGGCGCCGGCGGTTGCAGCGACGCGCCCACTGCGGGCGTCGCCGACGGGAGAACAGGCGGTGGCCGCGGCGGCGGCGGCGGTGGCGCGTCGCCATCGGGCAAAATGGAGGGCAGCGTCGGAACCACCTGGGGCTGAGGCGAGCCAGTAGATGGGTCCCCGGGGCGCTGACCGCACGGCACCGTCGCTGAAAGCAGACGGCGAGCGGCAGATCCCGTGCGACGGCAGAGGCGCAGCTGATTGACATGCCAACGCACCTCACCAGAGGCCCCCAAAACCAGATACACAGGGCGTCCGAGGCAGCGAAGAATGCGCCCTTCGAGTCAACGCCGTGAACCTCGACAGTGGCGATAGTAGACAACGTCGCCTGGAGCAAAAGCAGGTGTCTGCCAGTGCACAGGAACCTGATGATGCGGATGTAGCAAAGACATCAAGGTTCGATGATGACGACCGTGGAGAAACTCGACGGCGAGCGACCATCACGGGGCTGAGAGCGATACGAGGACAAAAAGAGCAATAACGCGTCCTCCCGAGAATGCGACTCTTTCAACTTCAACATCTGTGACTTGAAAGTCCTGACCAATCGTTCAGCGGCACCGTTTGACTGTGGCGAAAACGGCGCGGACGTCAGATGTTGAATACCATTGGCCTTGCAGAATGACTGAAATTTTGCGGACCTGAATTGTGGGCCATTGTCGGAAACAAGTGTCTGTGGAAGACCTTCAAGCAAAAGATAGCCGATAACGCTTGGATGGTGGTAGATGACGTCGTGGAAGACATCCGGACAACAAAAGGAAAATTACTGAATGCATCTACCACAACCAACCATCGAGCATTCCAGAATGGACCAGCAAAATCGATGTGTAAGCGTTGCCAAGGGGAAGTGGCTTTTGGCCATGCAAAGAATTTCCGCGGTGGTGCTGATTGTTGTTCGGCACACACCACGCAAGAAGAGCACACATTCGTAATCGCGGCATCGATTCCGAACCAAGTATAGTGCTGACGAGCAAGTTGTTTCGTTCTCACTATACCCAAATGTACTTCGTGGAGAAGCTGTAGGACAGAGGACTGTAACGAACGTAGTACCACGACCCTGGACTGATCATTATCAGAACGCAACAGCAAAACACCACGTCGTACAAAAAGTCTCTCCTTGTGAGCAAAAAATCGGCGAACCAACGGGTCCCCGATCCGTGACTTTGACAAGGGCCATTGCGTAGCAACAAAACGCAGAACGGTAGCAAGGACAGGGTCGGCAGCTGTGGCTGTACCTACACGACGAAAATCAATCGGAAACGATTCGACCACGTCATCGGTTTCCGCATCAATGAACATGCAAGCAAGTTCGGAGGAATCGAATGCCCTATCCTCAGCAACAGGCAAGCGGGACAACGCATCGGCGTTTCCGTGCTTAGCAGTGGACCGATACAAGATATCGTAGCGGTACTGCGAGAGGAAAATAGACCAGCGAATGAATTGCTGCGCTGTACGTGGAGGTACAGGCTTGGTCGGATGAAAAAGCGATTTCAATGGTTTGTGGTCTGTGATTATGGTAAAGTGACGACCATACAAGAAATAATGAAACTTTGTAACACCAAATACGAGAGCCAATGCTTCTTTCTCGATCTGTGAATAATTTCTTTGAGCAGACGAGAGCAATTTGGACGCAAAGGCAATAGGGCGATCGTGCGATCCATCTTTGTGCGCAAGCACAGCACCGATCCCGAAATCCGATGCATCCAACATCAACAAGAGGGGCTTCTGGGGATCGAATGGCGTAAGGCAAGTATTGGAAAGCAACGCCGATTTCAACTGGCGAAAGGCGCGTTCGCATTCCGTCGTCCAGACGAACGGAACACCCTTACGGCGTAAGCGATGAAGCGGAGCTGAAATGGAAGAGGCCTGTGTCACATAGCGATGGTAGTAATTTATTTTTCCCAGCACACTCCGTAGCTGCTTCAAATTCTGCGGCGACGGCAAGTCTTGTATGGCACGAAAGTGCGTGGGACTGGGATGTATGCCTTGGGCATTGAGTACGTTTCCCAAGTATGCCAAGTCCCGAGCAAAAAACACACATTTGTCCTTCCGTAAGCGAAGACCATTTTGTCGCAAGACCTGAAATAATGTTCTGAAATTGGCCAAATTTTCTTCTTCCGTCTTTCCAGAGATCACAATATCGTCCAGATAATTTGCTGCAGTAGGGACCGACGCACAAACAGTTTGTAGATATTGCTGAAACAATGCAGGGGCGGATGCACACCCGAATGCTAGTCATTTAAATTGATACAACCCAAGATGCGTGTTAACCACCAAAACCCGCTGGGAGTCTTCGTCCACCGGTATTTGCAAGTACGCATCTGCTAGGTCCAAATTCGAAAAATATTTACCCGGGCACAGTTTGTCAAAAAGATCTTCCGGGCGGGGTAAAGGAAAAGTTGCAATCACTAGTTGTGGATTCACTGTTGCCTTGAAGCCCACACAAAGTCTCAACTTTCCGAAAGGTTTTGGCAAAATTACTAAGGATGATGCCCAGAGAGAAGCGTGCACACGTTCAATTACACCTTGTAATTCCAAATCGTGTAATATTTTTGCGACCTCATCACGCCATGCGTGGGGAACATTGCGCGCTCTGAAAAATTTCGGTTGCGCGTTTACTTTCAGTTCCAAATGTGCTTTATAGTTCTTAGCGCAACCGAGACCCGGTGCAACGGAGGTGCAACGGAGGTGTGCTCAGCAGTTTGTAAGTGTCGTGATTGATCAGTGAAACTCCAGCACCGGTATCGAGCTGGAATGGTATCACTTTGCCGTTAATGTCCAAGTCCACAAAAAGTTTATTGTCCTGCTGACGACAAGAGCGACTGTCTCGTGCAACGTGAACTGACACTGGTACATAATCACTGGCGACTTGACGGGAGTTCCGGAGATGTCGACGCATTTTATTTGTGGGAGGAACACAGTCGCTTTTAGAGATAGTGGCACTGGGCGGAGTGGAATGAACTACACGAATTTCCATGGGCGAAGTTTCGCGAGCCTGAGTATCCTTGGTTCGAGTCAGATTCCAGCGCGAAGCAAAGGGCCTGGAACGGTTTTCAGTTTCCGATCGGAGCTTTTTCTGGCTAACACTCTGAACATGTCCTTTTTTATTACAATAAAAGCAAATAGCTTGGGGTGACGGGCAATTCTCACGCGAATGTGTAGTAGCACACCGCGGGCATGATTTGATCACTGCATTTGCTTGCCTGCGCGGCACACGTGGTTGAGAGCCTCGCGGCAGCGGCGCGGCCGGGTGCGAGGGCTGTTTACTGCTCCGTGCAGCTCGCCCGGCGGGCCGGATAACCTGACACACCGCTGGCGAAGTTTCAAATGATTCCTGAGCAAAGTCAAGTGTGTCCTGCCGATCCAATATGTCCATCACTTGTTGAAGGGAGGGATTTACTAGTTTCAAAATCTGTTCCCTTATACGAACATCAGAAACGTTCTGTGCAATTGCATCACGTACCATAGTATCTGAATAAGGGAGTCCACATTGACACTCAAAAGCACAACCCCTAAGTAAGGCCTTGCAAGGTTGCAACCCACTCCCGATTAGTCTGACCTGCCGTACGTTTTGTACGAAAGAAGGTATACCTTTTTGCAACTACATTGACTGATTCTTTGAAATATGCTTCTAATGCAGACAAAATTTCTTCGTAGGACAGAGTTGCTACGTCGCTTCGGGGAAATAATTTGACTATCACACGGTACGTTTGCACCCCGACGGACGAAAGGAGAAAAGGCTCCCGCTCGTTACCTTGAATTTTGTAGGCGGCGAGATGGAATCCAAATTGGCGTGGCCACTCCGTCCAGCTTCCCAGTGCAGCATCAAAAGGTCGAAAAGTTGGTGCAACAGCGTTTTGTGACTGCGTTAGCGGTGGAGCGACTGCTGCCGCATCGTTTTGCATCGCACGTTGACCCTGGACGAGCTGTCCAAGGGCATCCAGTAAGTCTGCTGATTCTGTAAGCGATAAAATTCGGACAGTACATCTGGAGATTGTGGCGAAGCCATTACACAAGTAAATCAGGGCAATATCGATAAGAACGCGGTTTTGTCTCGTCGCCAATGTTGTGGTTGGCAGGAGAGCCAACCAGGATTAGTATAGGAGGCCGAAATGCACGCGTTTTAGCTCACGCAGGGTGGCGTGAGGTCTGGAACATGACAAGGAAATTAGAATTGAGAAAAACGGACGTAGCTGGTGGAATACTTAACTTTAATCCATTAATGGAGAACATCGCTCTTTATGGTACATGATTCACAATATCAATAGTACGGATACTGGCGCCTTGCTACGTCGTAGCAAATAACGTAGCTGAAGGCTATGCTAACTATCGTCTCGGCAAATGAGAGCGTAGAAGTCAGTGAACCATCGCTAGCAAAGTCGGCTGTACAACTCGGTCTGCAATCACTGATAGTGGGGACACGCGGGTCCGACGTATACTACCGGACCGCGGCCGATTTAAAGGCTACCACCTAGCAAGTGTGGTGTCTGGCGGTGACACCACAATGTGGTTTTCGAGTGCCCTCTCTTCAATGATGTCGCGACAACACGCCGAGACAGACTTCCGAACAACAATACACACCATCTACTTAGACAAGAAGACACTTTTCATACTTTGAATGCTCTGGCAGATGAGGTATCACGGAAAGTGTTAACAGAATACCTGAGGGACCAAGAATAGGTACCAATTCATAGACCAACCGATTATGACCTGATCCCATTCCTATACCGCCTGTGCGTGGAATGGCCGACTTCCATCAGCTGGAAACCGTCACGTACGGGATTAGGGGGGTGGGGGGTGGGTTAAATTACCACCGATTATGACTAAAAGCACCGTTGATGACGTAGGTTAAGTTAGTATTTAGTAGGACTTAGATTAGAACATTAATTTAGAAAAGTGCAGCGAATACTAACCTTGGCCAGCGCAGTGCCAGGGGCATGCTCCTCGGGGTTAGCTCGTGGAGCCTGGCTATTCTAAGTAGGTTTGCATTCTACTGGCACCCCTGTGACGCCGCAGTTAGTAGTCATTTCTGGGTTAGATAATTAAATAAAGTAGGTTAAACTAAAGTGCCCATTGTTGTAGATAACTAACCATACTATAGTAGTTTAAACTGTACTTCATTAACATAACTGTAATATCAAGCTGCATTATAACTCAATTTTATGTAACAATTAATGGCCCACTAATCATGTTAGGAGGTGGGTTAATATGTATAATTAGTGTTGTTGTGGAAATAAAGATTTTTTTAAAAAAGTAAATGAAACAACATATCACCAATCATATAACTTCTAATAAACTGCGATTTCTGGAGAAGACCAGCAGGAAGGCGCGCCGATCTCCCGTCTCACGGCGTCGCAGCTCGGCCCGGCCAGACCGATGTCGTGGGTTGACCCCTGTTGCTCTCGTGTGGACCGCGAAGCCACCACCCCTCGCTATACGCCGCGGGCGACTGGACTCACGTGGCGACCTCACATGCGCCGACGCTCAAGGCGGACAAATCATCTTGTGTCTCAGTGCGCGGCCGACCAACCGATCGATCCAACCGCCAATGACCATTGCCTGAGCAACTCGAGCAGACTGGCGGCCTAACGCGCAGACTCAGATGCAGGAACTAAGCCCCGACCGGGCGACCACTCGCTGAGTTCTCTTACTGGCGGAGTGGAAAGACTCTCATTTGCCGACTTTAAAGGTTGACGCGAGCAACAGACATACTAGCACTCCGAACGACAGACAGACTTTAACTGCCTAACAAATGCGGACAAGAGAGAGACTATCCGGCCGGCCGAAGTAGCTGAACGGTTCTAGACGCTACACTCTGGAACCGCGCGACCGCTACGGTCGCAGGTTCGAATCCTGCCTCGGGCATGGATGTGTGTCATATTCTTAGGTTAGTTAGGTTTAAGTAGTTCTAAGTTCTAGGGGACTGATGAGCTCAGCAGTGAAGTCCCATAGTGCTCAGAGCCAGAGACTAGCCAGCTGGGGACGAGAGACTGACCCAGACTAACCGACTGGCGAGCTCATAGCGCCCCTTAAATGCACGTGAATAGGCAGTCTTTCCCCTTTCCCACCAGAGGGAGACACCAAAGCTGCGATTAACAGTGGCGCCACCGCCAGAAACGGAGGTCGACTGCTTCACACTAGGTGCTGCGGCGCGCTCTTCAAAACAGCAATTTCTACCACGGCTCACTCTTGTTCACTGTCAGATCTCCGTGAACATTCTGCAGGCAACTATGAATATTTGTGATGGTCTGGTTTTCCAGCAAAAGAAGCTCGACGACAGCTCTCTGATTTTAATGCAGTTCCGTTACAGACGCCATTTTGAAAGCAATGGATAGCACCGCCATTTATCGGAGCTCCATGAAACTATAGGCACTGAATATTCCACGATGTCCCATAACAAATTCCTCATTTTTTCCAACCGCAAAAAAATGTGTTTGCGTTACTTATCGAACACCCTCGTAAATAGCAGAGGCACTCCAGTAAGTTCCGCTAATTGCTAGTGACAGAGACTCATGGTACGCTACCACAGCCAACTATTCACGAGTGGAATCTAATATGCGGGTGCCAACAGGTCTCAGCTAGACAGGAACAACATCAAACAATACTGGCCATCGTGCGCCAGTTTTCGGCACATTCAAGATTGTGAACAAGGTAGAACACGCCATTAGTCACCACTCCTACGGGGTGTCCAGGTTGAACTATGAAAAATTCAGAAGAAGGTGAAGAAGATGCTCTGACACATCATTCAGCTGTCTATGGCCCTCCCCTGATGCGGTTGTGATGAAGAAAGATGACAAATGGCGTTCCTGCATCGATTACGAGCAGAAAAGAAAAATCACCAAGAAGGACGTTTGCTTATGCCCACGAATTCGACACGACTGACTAAAGTATTTCTCCGGTTCGTGCATGTAGGTAATAGATTAAGATTGACTAGCCTGACCGTGAAAGGACTGCCTTCATAACAACAGACGGCCTCTAGGCGTTCAGAGTCTTGCCGTTTGCACAGCTCTTTAGTTACCTTTCAATGCTTGTTGTACAAGCAGCTTCGACGTCTTTAGTGGGCAATGTGTCTTTGCTACCTAGGTGGCATTGTTGTCTTTGTTGAGCGCGTTTGTTGAGCCCAGCGTGTACTTTTGTGTTGCTTTTCAGTGGGCACTGTTAGTTCTTTTTGAAGACTCCTGATCTCGTGACAGGTACTTGGGTTCCAGACTCTTCAGAACTCCCCTCGGACATTCGATCTCGCCGAGGATGTGTGTCTTGCGTGCCACCACGATACAAATAGCAGTACCCAAGATACATCGACTAGAGCCGTACTTTAGCTCCAACCACAGTGGAGAACCTTCTATGAAGAGCAGACTAACCTGTGGCTCCTGAAGAGGGGCAGCAGCCTTTCAACAGTTGCAGTGGCAACAGCCTGGATGATTGACGGTCTGGCTTTGCAACATTAACAAACATGGAATTGCCGTGTTAGTACTGTGAACGGTTGCATGCGAGAGGAAACTATAGCTGTGATTTTTCCTGAGGGCTACAACATTGCTGCATCACTTAATATCGATGGCATCACCTTGGGTAAAATACAGAGTCCGCCAGAAAAATGTATACACTCTTTGCCAGTCCCTATCGAGATATCGATATTGTCGCTCGACTTGAGTTCCGAGTGTGTTGTAGTATGGTCTTTGGCTCAACTGTTGTTAGTACTTTTATCCCGGCATTAAGGAAACAAGATGGCTGGGGCATGCTTGACATTCGAGCAACTAAAATATATTGTGAAGTGATTTTTCAAATTTGATAATACTGTTAAAGTGCAACGTCAGTGGATGCTGGAGTTTGAAACAGAACCGCCAACCCGCCTAACAATTAAGCGCCTCATTGACAAGTTTGAACTGCATGGAACGATTTGTGATATTCACAAAGAAAGATCAGGAAGACAGCGTACAGGTACAAGTCCTGCTTCGTCGGCTCTCGTTATGGAAACATTTGTTAATTCTCCACAGAAGTCTGCTAGGCAATGTGCATATGATGTGGGGATTAGCAGTACAAGTGTACGAAGAATTCTGAAAGCTGCAAAGTGGAAAGTTTACATTCTGTGATAACTGCATGCAGTTAATGATGACGATCCTGATCACCGAAAGCAATTTTGTGAATGGTATCAGCAAATGGTAACTGATGAACAGTTTGTGACGAACGTAGTGTTAAGTGACGAGGCACAATTTAAACTTAATGGAACCGTGAATCGGCACAACAGTGTGTACTGGGCACCGGAAAATGCGCATGTTTATGGGGATAAAGCGGTCAATTTACCAGGGGTTAACGAGTGGTGTGGACTATCATCAAGGAGCTTAGTTACTGTCACTGGAGAAGTGAACCTGGTAATGTTCCCCACATCTGTTTTAACAGGTATACATGCGCTTTATAGAGCTGGTGAAGAGGTCTTCTACCAACAGGACGGGGCGCCACCAAACTACCACCTAGCCGTACGGGCTTTCCTGGATGACAGTTATCTGGGGCATTAAATTGGACGAAGTGGTCGAGCGGTTCTAGGAGCTTCAGTCCGGAAGCGCGCGGCTGCGGCGGACGCAGGTTCGAATCCTGCCTCGAGCATGGATGTGTGTGATGTCCTTAGGTTCGTTAGGTTTAAGTGGTTCTAAGACCATGGGACTGATGATGTTGTTGTTGTGGTCTTCAGTCCTGAGACTGGCTTCATCCAGCTCTCCATGCTACTCTAACCTGCGCAAGCTTCTTCATCTCCCAGTACCTACTGCAACCTACATCCTTCTGAATCTGCTTATTGTAGTCATCTCTTGGTCTCCCTCTACGATTTTTACCCTCCACGCTGCCCTCCAATACTAAATTGGTGATCCCTTGATGCCTCAGAACATGTCCTATCAAGCGGTCCCTTCTTCTGGTCAAGTTGTGCCACAAACTTCTCTTCTCTCCAATCCTATTCAGTACTTCCTCATTAGTTATGTGATCTACCCATCTAATCTTCAGCATTCTTCTGTAGCACCACATTTTAAAAGTTTCTATTCTCTTCTTGTCCAAACTATTTATCGTCCATGTTTCACTTTCATACATGGCTACACTCCATACAATTACTTTCAGAAACGACTTCCTGACACTTAAATCAATACTCGATGTTAACAAATTTCTCTTCTTCACAAACGCTTTCCTTGCCATTGCCAGTCTACATTTTATATCCTCTCTACTTTGACCATCATCAGTTATTTTGCTCCCCAAATAGCAAAACTCCTTTACTACTTTAAGTGTCTCATTTCCTAATCTAATTCCATCAGCATCACCCGACTTAATTCGACTACATTCCATTATCCTCGTTTTGCTTTTGTTTATGTTCATCTTACATCCTCCCTTCAAGTCATTTGCTGTCTGTGACAGAATTACAGTGTCATCGGCGAACCTCAAAGTTTTTATTTCTTCTCCATGGATTTTAATACCTTCTCTGAATTTTTATTTTGTTTCCTTTACTGCATGCTCAATATACAGATTGAATAACATCGGGGAGACAGTACAACCCTGTCTCACTCCCTTCCCAACCAATGCTTCCCTCTCATGTCCCTCGACTCTTATAACTGCCATTATGTTTCTGTACAAATTGTAAATAGCCTTTCGCTCCCTGTAATTTACCCCTGCCACGTTCAGAATTTGAAAGAGAGTATTCCATTCAACATTGTCAAAAGCTTTCCCTAAGTCAACAAATGCTAGAAACGTAGCTTTGCCCTTCCTTAATCTAGCTTCTAAGACAAGTCGTAGGGTTAGTATTGCCTCACGTGTTCCAACATTTCTACGGAAACCAAACTGATCTTCCCCGAGGTCGGCTTCTACTGGTTTTTCCATTCGTCTGTAAAGAATTCTGATGATATCAGATATTATGTCCCATAGTGTTTAGAGCCATTTGAAACATTTTTTGACAACAAAGTAATTGGAGGACACGTTCAGGTTAGGGAGGGATAGGAAAGAAAATCGGCAGTGGCCTTTTCGAAGGAACTATCACGATATTTGTCTCAAGCGGTTTAGGGGAATCACAGCAGGTCTAAAACTGGACGTGGATTTGAAATGTCGTTCTCGCGAAAGCGGGTGCTGTGCCCCACCCACAGCACCAGGGAAGATGTTTTCACCAGGCAAAACAAGACTCGTGTTCTACGAGTCGCAGTGTGGGTCATTACAGCACTTAACTGGGAAGAAAGAATAGGCAATTTGAGAAGGGGAACGATTAGTTTGAAGTTAAATATAGTGGACGTTAGTGAGGTGCGGTGGCTGGAAAACTCTTCTTTTGGTCAGATGAGTACAGGATTATTAGTATAAAATCAGCTAAGAGATAATTCGTTCGCTAGTTGATTGTTGTTTTATTTTCTTCTAAATGCTCTAGTAACCCGGTGGGCTCTGCACCTATTTTCAAGTGTGCTACGGTAAAAAAAAAGTCACCGTTCAGTAAGGCGAAACCTTGGTGATTGGTGTCACGTAAGTCTGTCATCAAAGCCCTGTAAATAATAAGTACACTAGTGGCAATAAAAAATGCTACACCAAGAAGAGATGCAGATGATAAATGGGTATTCATTGGACAAATATATTATACTAGAACTGACATGTGATTATATTTTCACGCATTATGGGTTCATAGATCCTGAGAAATCAGTGCCCAAAACAACCACCTCTGGTCGTAATAACGGCCTTGATTCGCCTGGGCATTGAGTCAAACAGAGCTTGGACGGCGTGTACAGGTACAGCTACCCATGCAGCTTTAAAATGATACCATAGTTCATCAGGAGTAAGGACTGGCGTATTGTGAGAGCCAGTTGATCGGCCAACATTGATCAGATGTTTTCAATTGGTGAGAGATCTGGCGAATGTGCTGGCTAGGGCAGCAGTCGAACATTTTCTGTATCTAGAAAGTCCCGTACAGGACCTACAACATGCGGTCGTGCGTTATACTGCTGAAATGAAGGGTTACGCAGAGATCGAATGAAGGGTAGAGACACGGGTCGTAACACATCTGAAATGTAACTCCCACTGTTAAAGGTGCTGTCAATGCGAGCAAGAGGTGACCGAGAGGTGTAACCAGTAGCACAACATACCATCACGCCGGGTGATACGCCAGTATGGCGATGACGAATACACTCTTCCAATGTGAGTTCACCGCGATGTCGCCAAACACGGATGCGACCATCACGATGCTGTAAACAGAACCTGGATTCATCCGAAAAAATGACGTTTTGCCATTCGTGCACCCAGGTTCCTCGCTGAGTACATCATCGCAGGCGTTCCTGTCTGTGATGCGGCCTCAAGGGTAACCACAGCCATGGTCTCCGAGCTGATAGTCCATGCTGCTGAAAACGTCGTTGAACTGTTCGTGCAGATGTTTGTTGTCTTGCAAAAGTCCTCATCCTTCGACTCAGGGATCGAGACGTGGCTGCACTATCCGTTACAGCCAGGTGTCGCCACCGGCGCCAACCTTGTGTGAATGCTCTGAAAAGCTAATCATTTGCATATCTAAGCATCTTCTTCCTGTCGGTAGCACGTCATCTTCGTGGCATAGCAATTTTAATGGACAGTAGTGTAGCATGACTCGAAAATATTGTAGGCACGAGAAAGCAATTAATTTCAGTTGCTGAGCAGGCTTGTTACGAAACGTGACGAGACTCGACAGCAACACACCTGTGTAGATAAGCCATGGAAAGCAAGCCGGGCCCACCCATGAACAGCCAATAGAATTCTCCTGGAATTTCCTCGCTGGCACTCGAACGTGTTGTAGAGCGATAAGATAGTGGCATGTACACAGCACCACTTGAGAGCCCGTTACGAAACACGTCTCAGCTAATTCAGATAATGCCAGTACTGCTATCTTCCCAAGGCCGATGTGGCATTTTGCTTGGCATGAGGAACTCTTTTTGGAGACACTAAACGTTCTTCCATGATTTTAAAGTTTGAGTATATTGTTCAGAATGGGTCCAGGTTAAGTGTAAATTAAAGATTCACAACTGGTCTTTTCATTTTCATTCACAAATAAATATTTTGTACATTTTATAGATTGATCCCTTATCTGAAGCGTAGTTTACGTGTGAGCAGTACCATGTGAAGGGCCTGACTCCAGTACAGAACAATTCCCTCTGTTGTAATCATAGATCAATATTGTAGCCAATAGCAGTCAACTGCGACATAGTTCATTATTGATGGAACTACTGTATCTGAGAAATTACATACGATCAAGCACTGATGCAAACTGCATCAAACATCACAGTTTTCTTAACAATGGCGATTTTTAGCTGTACTAATGTTATAGGTGCAACAAATACGTAGGACATTCAGCAAGCGAAGAGACATAACTATCTCAGATGTTTTTCAGTTAAACAATCCAATTATAGAATAAGGCACTGGTCTACATCTATCTCTATATCGCGCAAAGCAATGTGAAGTGAATGGCAGAAGGCGTTTCCTCATGTATCAGTTATTATGAATTTTTGCCGTTCAATTCACGTATGGAGCGCGGGAAGAATGATTACTTAATTGCCTCTGGGAGAGCTGTAGTTAATCTAATCTTGTCTTCGCAATTCCTGCGGCAGCGATCTGCCTGGTTGCTACATACTTCTATGTTTCTCACTTAAAGCTGGTTACAAGTAGGTTTCAAGGGATAGTTTTCGTCCTTCTGCCATCATGTGCTAGTTCAGTTTCTTCACCAGCTCACTGATGCTCTCCCTTACACAAACGTGTGACGGTTTCTGCTGCTCTTCTTTGATCTCATGTTTTGTCTATAACACTTCATGTAGGAAAGAATTATACGAGTATGTAGAAATCCCATATGTACATCATCTGCCAGTATTCAAGCAGTGCGCCGGCCGCTGTGGCCGAGTGGTTTTAGGCTTCATTCAGGAACCGCGCTGCTGCTACGGTCGCAGGTTCGAATCCTACCTCGGGCATGGATGTGTGTGATGTCCTTAGGTTAGTTAGGTTTAAGTAGTTCTAAGTCTAAGGGACTGAGGACCTCAGATACTATGTTCCACAGTGCTTAGAACCATTGGAACCATTTTTCAAGCAGTGAAGCTCGTAGAACAGAGCTAAAATACACACATCAAAAAAAGTTTTGCATCCCCAGTTCGCAGAACTCTTGAAGATAGCCATTGGCTCTGGATATTGTTCAAATGGCTCTGAGCACCATGGGACTTAACTTCTGAGGTCATCAGTCCCCCAGAACTCAGAACTACTTGTACCTAACTAACCTAAGGACATCACACACATCCATGCCCGAGGCAGGATTCGAACCTGCGACCGTAGCGGTCGCGCGGTTCCAGACTGTAGCGCCTAGAACCGCTCGGCCACCCCGGCCGGCGTGGATATTGTATCACATACACAGTTCCTTTAACTGTTCAGAGATGTCACTAAACCTGTCCAAAGATGTTTACTTGCATGAGCAGCACCTATTAGACGGAGGGGGTTCGACAGCTGGTCAGTTCCAGTCATTCCACCAGGAAGGAGGTACACGGCTTGTGTTGTCTGTAGTCCAACCATGCCTAAACGGTCAATACTGCGGTTCGATCATATCCGCATTGTTACTTTGTGCAAGGAAGTGTGCAGGCGTCACGGAGTGAACGAAAGCGATGTTGTTCGGACATGGAGGAGATACAGAGAAAGAGGAACTGTTGATGACATGCCTCGCTCAGGCCGCCCTAGGGCTACTACTACAGTGGATCGCCGCTACCTACGGATTATGGCTCGGAGAAACCCTGACAGTAACGTCACCATGTTGAACAATGTTTTTCGTGAAGACACAGGACTTCATGTTATGACTGCATGATGCGAAGTTTCACTCCCGACGTCATGGCGAGGGCATCTTTGCGATCACGGCATCATGCAGCTCGATACAGATGGGCCCAATAACATGCCCAATGGACCGCTTAGGATTGGCATCACGTTTTATTCACCGATGAGTGTTGCATATGCCTTCAAGCACACAATCTTGTGTTTGGAGGCAACCCGGTCAGGCTGAACGCCTTCGACACACTGTCCAGCGAGTACAGCAAGGTGGAGGTCCCTTGTTTTGGAGTGGCATTGTGTGGGGCCGACGTACGCCGTTGGTGGTCATGGAAGGCGCCGTAACTGCTGTACGATACGTGAATGACATCCTCCGACCGATTGTGCAACCACATCGACATTCGAGGCATTCGTCTTCATGGATGACAATTCGCGCCTCCATCGTGCACATTTTGTGAATGACTTCCTTCAGGATAACTACATCGATCGAGACATGAAGCCTATCGAACATGCCTGGGAAAGTTTGAAAAGTGCTGTATACGGATGACGTGACCCACCAACCACTCTGAGGGATCTACGCCGAATGGCCGTTGAGTAGTGGGACAATATGGACCAACTGTGCCTTGCTGAACTTAATGGATAGTATGCCACGACGAATACAGGCATGCATCAATGCAAGAGGACGTGCTGCTGGGTATTAGAAGTACCGGTGTCTACAACAATCGAGACCACCACCTCTGAAGGTCTCACTGTATGGTGGTACAGCATGAAATGGGTATTTTTCATGAGAAATAAAAAGGGTGGAAATGTTGTTTATGTTGATCTCTATTCCAATTTTCTGGACAGGTTCCGAAACTCTCGGAACCGAGGTGATACAAAACCGTTTTTGGTGTGTATATAAATGAATAAAGTGTTGCGTAAATGCAGAAATAGTTTGAAATTCTAAGTCACAGACGACTTCTTGAATAGCAACAACAAGCCGTACCCATATATAATGTATGAAGACTGCGTCATGCCGTTTATGCTTACCTGCAATGTTCAACACGTGCACCTACAGACATTAACGTTTCATTCTTCGATAATCCACGTTTCTGTATCACATTCATAACATCTTTGTATGCATACTATATAGCATGTATCGATTGGCTAGTAACCTGACGTTAGCATCATTGATTTAACTAAGCGCAAACTACCCCCCTACAAATTAACTATCGTACAAATTTAAGCTATATACACTGATCAGCCAGAACATTACAAACACCGACCTACTATCGATATAAACCGATCCAGGCGATAGCAGCGTCACCTGGCGGGAAATGACTGCCAGTCAGACACACACACGGTGCATAAAGTGTCAGTGAGCATGTGGTCGGTGTTTTCTTCTTTCTTCTTTTAGCGTTCAACCCTGAGGTTGGTTTGCAGCAGAGCGCCATTCCACTCTTCTGTCTTCCTTCCCCTTCATTTCCATGTTACATCCAACGTTATTCATGATCTGTTGCATGCATGATATCCTTGGTCGCCCTCGCCGATTCCTTCCCTCTATAGCTCTTTTTGCTATTGTTTCAGTGATGTTGTTGTGTCGTAGGGTGTGCCGTACAAGTTTGTCTCTTCTTGTTTGGATGTGCCTCCACAGAGATCTGGTTTCCTGTTCTCTCGTAAGCACCTCTTCATTTGTTACTTTGTCTCTCCAGCTGGTCTTCATCATCATTCTATAGCACCACATCTCCAAGGGCCTCTAGCCGTCTTCTATCTTCTTTTCGAATTGTCCAAGTTTCACATCGTTATAGGGCCACATCCAAACGAAACCTTTCATGATACGTTTCCTTATTTTCAGACTGTGTTGCTGGTGAGTAAGTTCGTCCTCCGATTAAATGGAATTTTGGCCTTTTGTATTCTGGTCGCAATTTCTTTCCGGCCTCTACCATTTCTTGTGATTTTGCTTCCCAGGTAAGTAAATTCCTCTATCACTTCCAGCTCCTCTCTTCCAATTCTCATTCTCAGAGGTTCATATTCTGCTCCTGTACTGCATACTGTCACTAGTCTTTTTCTTGTTTATTCTCATTCCGTACTGACTGCATAAAATTTTTTCCATATCCTTTTGTCTCCGTTATTATAGCAATAAGCATTGAATATAAGAGGAGATAGAGCACATCCTTGCCTTACCCCTTTTCTAATATTTGCTTCTTGTTCCTGGTGACACTTCCTAATCACCGCCACCTCATTCTAATAGAAACTGAGTATCACACGGATGTCTTTGTACTTTATTCCACTTTTCTCAGCACTCTGAACATCCCTTGCCAGATAACATTATCAAATGCGTTTTCCATGTCTACAAAGGCAATATAAGTTGGTTTATTTTTCTGTAATTGCTTTTCAATCAGGAGTCTCAGTGCCAGAATAACCTCTCTTGTTCCCAATCCTCTTCTGAAAACAAACTGATCTTCACTCAGCATATCCTCCACCTTCTCTTCGATTCTCTTCAGAACTATTTTTGTAAGAACTTTTGGTGCATGTGATATTACGCTTATAGTTCGGTACTGTTCTCATTTTGTAGGTGCTGCCTTCTTTGGTATAGTAACAATGATACATTTCTGCCTGAAAGTGTGTCGGTATCTGTCCTCTGTTATAGATGGACCTAATAAGTTTAAGCAGCATCATTTTCAGGCTGTTACCAGTATTCTTTATTAGTTCTGCAGGAATGTCATCAATACCCGTTGCTTTCTTGTCCCGTAGTTCTTTTAGAGCTCTGTCAAATTATTCTTGCAGAATGTCATCTCCCTTGTCATCTTCGTCTATTTGCTCTTCTCTTCCTATTACTTCCTCCAAAAGAGGTGTTCCGGCATACAACTCCTCTATGTATTCTTTCCATCTCTTCACCATGTCTTCACCAAACAGCATATTCCCCTCTTTATTTTCTATTGTGCCTGAGAGTGTTGTTTTACGTTTGTTAAAAAATTGATTTGATTTGCTGTTCTGTAGGCTAAATCAGTTCTTCCATTTAGCATATTTTCTTCCACTTCTCTGCACATTTCTCCAAGAAAATTTTCTTTTGCTTTCGTACTTTGTCTATTAACTAAATTCCTTAGTCTTCTGTATTTAGCTTTTCCTTGTTCATCAGTTGCATTTTTGTATAATCTCCTGTTTTCTATAAGCTCAATAATATCTGCTATAATCCATTTCCTCTTGGATTTGGACTCAGTTCGTCCAACTATCTTTTCTGCTGCTTTGTATATACCAGATTTAATTTGATCCCAGTCTTCATTTACTCCACCATGTTGAAAATTCTTAGCTAGGTTGTCTGTTTCATGAGCATAGCGCTTTGCCAGTCCCTCAGTTTTCAGTTTTTCTAGTTCCCATTTAAGTTTTACTGGCTTCTTCTTCAAACGTTTCAGTCTCAGTGAACTTTTCGTCAGGACCAGGTTATGATCACTGCCTATGTCTGCAGATGGATAGCCCCTGCAATCTTTTACCTGGTTCTTAAAATGTGCTTTCACTAGAATGTAATCAATCTGTTGTCTCCTTAGGTCTCCAGGGGCGTTCCATGTGTATCTTCTTCGTTTGTGATGTTGGAAAAGTGTGCTTGCAACAACTAATCGGTTCCTCGAGCAGAACTCGAGTAGTCGATCTCCTCTTTAATTCCTTCTTCCAAGTCCATATTTGCCAACAACTCCTTCCTCCGGTTCTTCACCCACAATCGTGTTCCAGTCCCCCATGGCAATCAGGTTATCATCTCCCTTAACATTTCTCATTGCATTACTTATTTCTTCGCATATTTCGTCAATGACTGCATCTTCTTCTTTGGAAGTTGGGATGTATATCTGTATTACCACAGTGCCCTTTGGTTTAGTTTCAAGTTTGACTAGTATTATTCGAGAGCTATAATGCACATATCCCTTGACACGTGAGCCATAGTTTTTCCTCAGAATTATTCCAGCTCCTCCCATTCCTGGTCTACCTTGGTCAGTTCCGATGTGACCGACTCTGTATTCTCCAGACCAGAAATCACCTGGTTAGGGCCATCTCATCTCCGATATGCATAGGATATCGATTTCCAGTCTTTCCACTTCGAGTTTTATATTTTCTAGCTTGCTACACTGAAGCAGTGTTCTCACATTCCAAGTGGTTTTGTTAAAATTGGGAATCTTTTCCTTCACGTTGTCTGTATCTTTTGCAGTCCCCACCCGGAGATCCGACTGGGGGACTATTTTATCTCCGGAAAATTGTACAGAAGATACTGACATGGTTTACTACTGATGCTTGGGATAACTGTAGTTATTTAATGTGGTGCTTTCCTGATGCCTTCCACATCCTATGCCGTTGACCATCAGCTGGTTCTTCCGCCTTTGGAAATGATTTCTCATTTCCAGGGCAAGAGGGTGCCCTCTCCAGCAAATGCTGAAATGATGACTTATCCCAGTCATCCCTCGGTCCCTGTCTACGTTAACCATCACATGAAGTGACGTTGCTCACTCTCTACTGCGTGGAGGTGTAGATCAGTAGTTTCCCTTCATCGGGCTTAGGACCTTAACGGCATTTACTAGTCCCCTCCAGTACTTTAGAGAGTCAGAATGAGATTTTCGCTCTGCAGCAGAGTGTGCGCTGATATGAAACTTCCTGGCAGATTAAAACTGTGTGCCCAACCGAGACTCGAGCTCGGGACCTTTGCCTTTCGCGGGCAAGTGCTCTACCATCTGAGCTACCAAAGCACGACTCACGCCCGCTCCTCACAGCTTTACTTCTGCCAGTATCTCGTCTCCTACAAACTTTACAGAAGCTCTCCCGCGAACCTTGCAGAACTAGCATTCCTGAAAGAAAGGATACTGCGGAGACATGGCTTAGCCACAGCCTGGGGGATGTTTCCAGAATGAGATTTTCACTCTGCAGCGGAGTGTGCGCTGATATGAAACTTCCTGGCAGATTAAAACAGTGTGCCCGACCGAGACTCGAACTCGGGACCTTTGCCTTTCGCGGGCAAGTGCTCTACCATCTGAGCTACCAAAGCACGACTCACGCCCGGTCCTCACAGCTTTACTTCTGCCAGTATCTCGTCTCCTACAAACTTTACAGAAGCTCTCCCGCGAACCTTGCAGAACTAGCACTCCTGAAAGAAAGGATACTGCGGAGACATGGATTAGCCACAGCCTGGTGGATGTTTCCAGAATGAGATTTTTACTCTGCAGCGGAGTGTGCGCTGATATGAAACTTCCTGGCAGATTAAAACTGTGTGCGCGACCGAGACTCCAACTCGGGACCTTTGCCTTTCGCGGGCAAGTGCTCTACCGTCTTTTTTTTAATTAATATAGTTAAGGAAGGTAGGAGAAACAGAAACCTTTATTATTCACAAAATAAACATAGTACCTCCTGACACATGATAACTGTCCTGGAAGGAACCTCGCTGCCGTCCTACCACGCAGCATGAACTAGCAAAATCAAAGTGGGGCCACCTCCGGCAACCTAAAGAAAAGTATTTATCAATATGAAAACAAAATTTGAAGTACATCCATTTGCTAATTGTTCAAGCGTGAGTTTTTCGTAGGTTGCATTCTCGCATAGTGTTCTTTGGCGATCACATTACTTGGTCGGTTTCACAACGAAAGCACCGCCGCTCATCTTTGCGCACCCGGCACACCCCACGTATATGGCGGGTCCGCAAATACCGTTATGAGGAAATTGGCATTCCAATCCTTGTAATTTTGTAGCCGTAATAGTTTTGTGTGTCGATCTTGCAAGTATTGCCAGTAATCCAGGTCGTTCAGTATGTTCGTACGTGTGTCTCTATAGATGTAATGGACCGTCATACCTGTGATCCACGCCACTGCATTCGTCTTATGACGCGGAAAATACGTTTCCTCTGGGAAAAATACTATATCAGAACAGACTGCTGTATAGGTAGTGCGCCACATGAACGCTATTATCTTCCTTGCGAGAGTCCAGACAGCCAATGCCTCGCCGCAGACCAGCCGATGGTCGTCAGCATCCAGCACGCCGCATTGCTGACACATGGGCGAAACCGCCAAAAACTTTTTATCATTCGTAGGGTATTTCCGGTTCACTACAATGTACCATGTTGATCTGACTGATATAGGTAGGTGGGCGTGGTGGACCGTGCGCCTCACCACTTGCCAATTAACAGCTGGATGTTTGCGTTCCACCCTATTCCGGGGGATCTGTCGAAGAAGCAGATGGTACACGTTCTTCGATGTCGACTGTCGGGTCGTCGGTAAACGCTCTCGAACGTAACTGTGTTCCACGATGAACGTGCTCACATACGTTAAAGGGGGCGAAATATGACCGACACTGACTGGAGGAAGATGCGATGTTGGTGCGAGTTCTTCAATGATGATCCCCGTAAGCGAGTGATTCCTGTTGCGCCACCGTTTGAGCATAGTATTAATATACATGGCACGCGCCTTCTCGTGCACGTTCACTAACCCAACGCCCCCCTCTCGCGGTGGGAGGGTAAGCGCGTTGTGCTACACCTTAAAGAGCTGTCCCAGGCACTCATAGTACCCAAAAGCCGCCTGAATCCTCATAGCCATTGTGCGCGTCAAGGGGAGAAGGTGTGTCAGGTGGCACATCATGGGCGCGAGATAAAGCTTGACGAGTAACACTCGCTGCAGCATATCCATCGACCGTAGGGCGTTTAGTCGTACTGCCGTGCGGACTCTGAGTAACAGTCTTCGGTAGTTGTCCGAAGCCGTTCTCGCTGTCTCTTTATGAAAGGTGATACCCAAACAGCGGAGGGTTTCCACCGCAGGTATGGGTCCTTCCGTTCCTAGTTCTAGTCCACGCCCCACATGCATGAATTGTGATTTTCGGTAGTTGACCCCACTTCCAGCTGCCATCCCATACGTCTGTAGCCAATCCAGTGCTGTTTGAGTCTCCCTCTCATTCCGTACGAGGAACACAATATCATCCGCCTATGCTCTGCATTTGAATGATAAATGCCGTAGGGAGATCCCGGTAAGAAGGCGATGAAGGCCTGCGAGGCACGGTTCTAAGACGATCGCATAAAGGAGGATCGACGAGGGGCAACCCTGTCTCACTGGTCTTAAGATCTTAAAATACTCAGTTCTCCCTCCGTTGACCACCATCGCTGGTGTGGCGCCGTGCAACACCCGCATCACAGCATTGGTAAATAATGGCGAGACACCCATCCTGTTCATCACCGCCGCGAGGTACATATGATCCACGCGATCAAAAGCATGATCGAAATCTACTGCAACCATCGCCCCCCCGGAGGCGGCATGCAGCCGCGAGGGCGACGACGTCACGATAGTCTCCCAAGGCTGTGTGGATATTACTGATGCCGCCAAGACAAGTCTGATCGGCATGTATTCGATTCTCCAGCGACTTTTTGATACGACTTCCCAGGATGGGCATGAAGATCTTGTAGTCACTATTAAGGAGGGTCAAGGGGCGATAATCACAAGGCCGTTTGCCACCAAAGGGCTTCGGTATCGATATCATGAGCCCATCCGTGAATTGAATGTGAACCGCTACCTCTTGCCGCAGAAGCTCATTAAACATACATAGCCACATCGGTGTCATAATGGTCACAAAGGCACGATAAAATTCTAACGGGAATCCATCTGGACCTGGGGACTTGTTGCAAGCACCTCGTGTAATCGCTTCCTCCAGCTCTTCACACGTTATTTCAGATAACCCGTCCGCTTCCCCGTTCACACTCGTCGCGTCTGGGATCTCTTCCAGGACGTTCCCCAGCTCCTTCTGACGCTCCCCTTTGCTCGCATAGAATCTGCTAAAATGATCCGTGAACGCCTGTGCTGTGCCCCTTTGTGTTGTAAAACGACGGCCATCGCCGAGATCGATCTCATGTACTAAATTCCTGCGTCTTCTTCGTCTTTCTTTTATCACATAATGCATCGAGGGAACCTCGTTGGGCAGGAAATCCTGCGACCTCGCGCGTATCATTGTACCTGCCATCCTCTGCGTCTCAAGTTGTACCAGCTTCGCCTTAACTTGGTGGACGGCCGTCTGGCGTTCTGGTGTAGGTGGTTGAGCTAACAGTTCCCGGAGAGCCGTAAAGTAAAACTCATTGGTCGTGCGCTGCCATTGAGAAACCTCCTTCCCGTGACCTATTAACGTCCTCCGCAAAGCTGGTTTCGCGCACTCGATCCACCACTGCACGACAGAACCGAAAGACGGAGGCAGCCATGCCACGCATCCTCCACCATGCGTCGGCATTCTGCATCTCGCAGGTGGGAGACGTTCATCTTCCATTTACCCCTCCGTTTCCATACCTGCTGTCTATCAAGGTTAACGGTACAAATATTGCCTCGTGGTCAGTAAACGCTGTCGGCCATATTTCTGCGTCCACCGTCGACATTGCTAACGGCCTTGAAACGTAGATCCGGTCCAAACGGCCCGCGGAGCGGCTAGTAAAAAATGTATAACCTGGTTGGTTGTGATACTTCAGGTCCAATGTATCGACTAATTCCATCCCGTTGACCAGCTGCCTAAGTTCTTGGCTAGTAGTATAGTTAGGTTGTTGGTCCTTTCTGTCGAGCACACAATTAAAATCTCCGGCGAGTATGCAACCATCGTATCGTCCCTGGAGCAACGGTGTAATCTCATGGGCGTAAAAATCTGCTCTGTCCCTTCTCTTATCCGAGCCTGACGGTGCGTATATGTTGATCAAACGTATTCCACCTATGGTCACGGCCGTACCACGGGCAGAAGGCAAATACTCGACGTCGTCTGCACGTATCCCTTCCTTTAATAGTATAGCTGTGCCAACGCCTCTCTCGTCACACGGGGAACAGTAAATGTCGTAACCGTAAAAGTCCGAGGGAGGAAGTACCCGAACTTCTTGTAATAGTGCTATGTCTAAATCCGCAGCCTTTATCATGTCACTGAGCATCTTGATTTTTACCGGAGTCCCAATGCTATTGATGTTAACAGACGCATCCGATAAGCTTGTTGCATGGCGGTCAACGTAGGTAGGGTACCGTACGGTCGCTAATTTTGCCGTACATAGGCTGCTGTCGGACTAACGCCCCACATCGTCCCCTCATATGGTCTGCCATCATTCCGTGCACACTGCCGGGAGACTGCGTGGGAGCAGTTCCTCCGGCATCGTCTGTTCCCCACGGGGGTGGCTCTTCTGACGAGTCTCCTAGTGTCCCATCGCTGTCGTGCGGTGCAGGCGCCGTAGCCACCTCAGTAGCCTATTGCCGTCTATCGAGCTCCTTCGCTGTGTCTGGAGCATCATCAGCGGTAGGTCGTACCGCCGTCCCTCTGCCACCGTTGCATCCACGCTAGGCAGTTCTTCTGTATCCATGGTCGTCTGTTCTGTACCCGTAAACTGCTCAGAATTGTCTGCTAGATCAGAGTGGTCGTTCTCCAACGTGAGGCGGCGCTTCTTCCGGCGTTTTGGTGATCGCTGTTTAAGTTGCCGGGCCTCGGAATCAGAGGTCAGCATGGTCTCCAGTTCTTCGTGGGAGGCGTCGGAATCGTGCGCCGTCGTACACTCCTGGAAATTGAAATAAGAACACCGTGAATTCATTTTCCCAGGAAGGGGAAACTTTATTGACACATTCCTGGAGTCAGATACATCACATGATCACACTGACAGAACCACAGGCACATAGACACAGGCAACAGAGCATGCACAATGTCGGCACTAGTACAGTGTATATCCACCTTTCGCATCAATGCAGGCTGCTATTCTCCCATGGAGACGATCGTAGAGATGCTGGATGTAGTCCTGTGGAACGGCTTGCCATGCCATTTCCACCTGGCGCCGCAGTTGGACCAGCGTTCGTGCTGGACGTGCAGACCGCGTGAGACGACGCTTCATCCAGTCCCAAACATGCTCAATGGGGGACAGATCCGGAGATCTTGCTGGCCAGGGTAGTTGACTTACACCTTCTAGAGCAAGTTGGGTGGCACGGGATACATGCGGACGTGCATTGTCCTGTTGTAACAGCAAGTTCCCTTGCCCGTCTAGGAATGGTAGAACGATGGGTCCGATGACGGTTTGGATGTACCGTGCACTATTCAGTGTCACCTCGACGATCACCAGAGGTGTACGGTCAGTGTAGGAGATCGCTCCCCACACCATGATGCCGCGTGTTGGCCCTGTGTGCCTCGGTCGTATGCAGTCCTGATTGTGGCGCTCACCTGCACGGCGCCAAACACGCATACGAGCATCATTGGTACCAAGGCAGAAGCGACTCTCATCGCTGAAGACGACACGTCTCCATTCGTCCCTCCATTCACGCCTGTCGCGACATCACTGGAGGCGGGCTGCACGATGTTGGGGCGTGAGCGGAAGACGGCCTAACGGTGTGCGGGACCGTAGCCCAGCTTCATGGAGACGGTTGCGAATGGTCCTCGCCGATACCCCAGGAGCAACAGTGTCCCTACTTTGCTGGGAAGTGTCGGTGCGGTCCCCTGCGGCACTGCGTAGGATCCTACGGTCTTGACGTGCATCCGTGCGTCGCTGCGGTCCGGTCCCAGGTCGACGAGCACGTGCACCTTCCGCCGGCCACTGGCGACAACATCGATGTACTGTGGAGACCTCACGCCCCACCTGTTGAGCAATTCGGCGGTACGTCCACCCGGCCTCCCGCATGCCCACTATACGCCCTCGCTCAAAGTCCGTCACCTGCACATACGGTTCACGTCCACGCTGTCGCGGCATGCTACCAGTGTTAAAGACTGCGATGGAGCTCCGTATGCCACGGCAAACTGGCTGACACTGACGGCGGCGGTGCACAAATGCTGCGCAGCTAGCGCCATTCGACGGCCAACACCGCGGTTCCTGGTGTGTCCGCTGTGCCGTGCGTGTGATCATTGCTTGTACAGCCCTCTCGCAGTGTCCGGAGCAAGTATGGTGGGTCTGACACACCGGTGTCAATGTGTTCTTTTTTCCATTTCCAGGAGTGTATTATCGACGTCTCCAAGTGCCTTATTTGAAGGGGCCGCAAGCGGAACCGAAGAGAGGGTGACCTGTGACTGTTGCAGGCGGTCCAGCGCAACGTCGTCTTGCTGTGGCTCGCCCCGATCCGCCGCTGTCTGTGTGTTCTGGTACGCGTCTGTCTCGCGGCCCACGTCATCACGTAACGCGGCGACCTAAGTCATGGGGAGCACAGTCGGTTGCGGCATGAGGGGTGGATCATCCCGTGGCAGCTGTAATAACCTTCGTTGAGCACACTCAGAACGTATGCGTCCCTCCTTCCCACATCCAGAGCACGTCCTTGGTTGTCCGTCGTAAATGACAATCGCCCTACAACCGGCGATCTGCAAGTATGACGGGACGTGTTTTCGGAGTTCGATCCGTATTTGTCTGACGCCATTGAGGACAGGATACGTCTTTAAACTCGCCTACTTTTCAGCCACGTGGGATAGGACCGTTCCGTAAGGACGCAGGGCGTCTGTCACCAATTCTTCTGGCACTTCGAATGGAAGCTGAAAGACGCGGATCGTTCGGAGGCCCATGCCGGCGTGTTCAATTGTTACCGCTCCAACATTCCCGTCCGAATGACAGAAACGAAGTCCTTGTCGGTGTCGAAGTAGCAGTTCGTCACATGCCGCTTCATTAATGAGCTTGGCATAGACCACGCTGCTGACTATAGATAAGTGTATTCGAACTAGAATGTCAGGTTCGATTTTCACCTCGTCACGTAAATAACGTTCGATCTCGTAAGCCTCCGGTCAAGCGTATTCGTTATCAAAACTAAATTTCAGTGTCGATTTGCGGAACGACAAGGCCATGATTTGTTCTATGTACACCGCGACACACCGCTACACACGTAACGTAGACACCTCTCGCGCAGACGTGCGGCAGGGACGTAAACACCGCCCGAACCGCTACGCTGCCGAAGGCTGACTGTCTGAGCTACCGAAGCACGACTCACGCCCGGTCCTCACAGCTTTACTTCTGCCAGTATCTCGTCTCCTACCTTCCAAGCTTTACAGAAGCTCTCCCGCGAACCTTGCAGAACTGGCACTCCTGAAAGAAAGGATACTGCGGAGACATGGCTTAGCCACAGCCTGGGGGATGTTTCCAGAATGAGATTTTCACTCTGCAGCGGACAGTGCGCTGATATGAAACTTCCTGGCAGATTAAAACTGTGTGCCCGACCAAGACTCGAACTCGGGACCTTTGCCTTTCGTGGGCAAGTGCTCTACCGTCTGAGCTACCAAAGCACGACTCACGCCCGCTCCTCACAGCTTTACTTCTGCCAGTATCTCGTCTCCTACACTCTGCAGCGGAGTGTGCGCTGATATGAGTGAAAATCTCATTCTGGAAACATCCCCCAGGCTGTGGCTAAGCCATGTCTCCGCAGTATCCTTTCTTTCAGGGGTGCTAGTTCTGCAAGGTTCGCAGGAGAGCTTCTGTAAAGTTTGGAAGGTAGGAGACGAGATACTGGCAGAAGTAAAGCTGTGAGGACCAGGCGTGAGTCGTGCTTCGGTAGCTCAGATGGTAGAGCACTTGCCCGCGAAAGGCAAAGGTCCCGAGTTCGAGTCTCGGTCGGGCACACAGTTTTAATCTGCGAGGAAGTTTCACTTAGAGACTATTTAGAATGGGGACAGTGCGCGATCTATCTGAGTTTGACCGAGGGCAGATTGTGATGGCCCAGAGGCTCGGTACGAGCGTTTCGGAAGCTCCCGACTTGTCTGGTGTCCCGGAAGTGTTGTGGTGACTGTCTTTAACACGTGGCAAAAACCAAGGTAAAACCACATCCAGACGTCGTGGGGTTGGGCGGCCACCCCTCATTGCAGATGTCGGACGCCGTAGGCTGGTCACACTGGTAAAACAGAACAACCGGCGAACTGTGGCGCAACTAACATCAAACTGTAGTGTTGGGTAGAGTACAAGTGTGTCTCAACACATAGTGCACCGAAGGCTCCTTTCTTTCAGACTGGAGTCCAGCATATTGAATAGTGTATTTATTTTGTCTCCTGGATAATTTTCTGATTTTCAGTTTATAAGGAAACATGTACATAAGCTTTAAGAAACGTGTGAGAAAGAGAGCGCTCTTGTCTCACTTCCTTATTTATTTTTACCTTCCTTATCATTTTTACTCTGTATTTATTACAATTTTTGTTTCACGATATAAGCCCTTGATTGCTCTTACGGGGTGTTGTAGATAGGCACTGTCACTCATTACTGCCAATAAAAGTAACATTGGCAATTACTGCACAAACAGCTCTGTCCATGACCATGCAACAAGAGATAGACTCAACTTACATTTACCAAGAAAAAATAAACATAAAACTCAAAACAGCATTTTCTACCAAGGAATAAAACTGTACAATAAATTACCAAAAGAGATTAAAGAAATTTCAAAAATACTCTTATTTAAGAAGGCAGCTAAAAAGTACCTGTTATGCAATACATTTTATACATTGAAGGATTACTTAGATAAAGCAGAGTAGGGGTTTGATAAAAAAAATGTAATACAAACAAATAATAATAATAATAATGATTATAAAACATCCAATATTCCACATAACACCTTCACTTTATTATTTTTCTTCTTTTTTCCTTTCTAGAGACACTCTCCCCTCAAGCTATGCATAGCACAATACTAACACCTCTTCCTCTTTCTGAGCTCAACATCTCACTCATTATGAAGGGATGCTGACTCAGTTTTTCAGGATAGCAAATGGGAACTTGCAGTACAGAAAATGGCCCAAGGATCACCTGTGTGTGTGTGTGTGTGTGTGTGTGTGTGTGTGTGTGTGTGTGTGTAGTGAGTGAAGTGTTATGAAACAATGTGTGTATAGTGTGTGCAGTGACTGATAGTGAAATATGAGTGAATAGTGTGGCATTACATTATTTAATGAGTTATTTGTAAATAAATTATTGTATACCAGGAATAAAATCTAATGATTGTCTCTAACTAGAAGTCTGTAAATATATGTGTATACGAATTAGCTTATTGTAAATTGATCTAAGCTTGTAAATACTTTGACATGTCCTATATCCTTGTAAAAAGAGATCTACGGATGAATAAAACTACTACTACTACTACTACTACTACTACTACGATCAACTCGATCAAAAGCTCTCTTGAAACCTATAAGTACAATGCCGATTTCTAGATTTAATATTCTTTTTCGTATGAGTCGTTTTATTGTGAAAATGTTATTAAAAGTAATGTAGCTACACCATCGTCCATCTCTGAACACACCTTGTTGATTTTCTTGAAGAAATACTTCAGCTATAACAGTTGTTCTGTTCAAGATTTTTGAGTATTCGACATTCGCTTCTATTACCCTTTCTGAACAAACAGACAACTCGGAAACATATATTTTTGAAACTATGGATGCATATTGTTCTAAATCTAATTTGTAACTCATATGGGCAACGTGTGGATCACGATACTTGTGTTTTCGCTGTGCTTCGTTGTCTACCACTTCTTGTGTTCTGGGTGAAGTTTAGTAGCTATTTTCTTGTTAGTACCTTGAGTTTTTCTGCTAGCTTTCTCGGACCATTTTCTGTAAGATATGTTAGTGAGAGTCTGTTTTCAATAGCTGTCACCCCGGTTAGTTATTATTTCTTGCCTAATATGAAATTCTGCATGGTCTTTCTCTATTCGCTTGATTGACAGGGACAGTGGTTTTACGCTTGTTGACTAGTTTGCAGTTCTTATAGGATAGTCTACAGGGGACCATTCTTTACAGGTAGCCATAAAAAGCTAGCTGTCTTCTTCTGATGGCATCGGTGTGGTTTTATTGGTGTTGATAGAGTTCATGATTAGGTGTGTACCATCGTCTCCCGTGTGGTAGGACCCCTGGTCTCACTATCTTCCGCAGGAATTTCCTCTCTTGTAATTCGATGATTCATATTGGGGTCACATAGGGACAGGCACTTTGCTGCCTGGAGAACTGACAATCCGACTGTTAGTACCTCAGGTGATACTCATTAACAGATTTTCCGCAACAGTAGTACGCCCTTTCTAGTTTGATTCTCCTACTATTTCACTGAGATCATCTGAGATCCATTCTCCAAGCTTTTTTACGGTTTCGGCTCTCTCTAAATGCTTGGTAGCGCTGCCTTTCATTGTTCTTGGTGGGTATTTAATGTTGGAAATGAATTCCAACTTTCCGATGTTGATCAGTATGCCTGGTTTCTGTGCTTTTAAATACAGAGCTTGGAGCTGCATAGAATACCCTTGTATCTTGTATGCCAGTAAGATCCGGTTATCACCAAAAGACAGACACGGTTCCTCATGTTGTCTGCTTTGTTCCCCATACTTAAACCAGTGTTCGTTAGTAGAGAGCTGATCCATTCTCTGACAACATTTTCCCGGAGACAATTAAACAATATATGTACGTGAAATGCTGTCTTCTTGCCTCACAGCCGTATCGATCGTGAAACTCTCTGAGAGTTGTCCCCGATTGTTGAATTTGGTGTTGAACGTCGTGGCCTGCACCAACTTATTGATTTTTTTGTTGAACCCTAGTTTTTTCAGTATTCCAAAGAGAGCGAACTCCATTTAGAAGTCCACGCCGGTAGCTAACCGGTGCCTGGCTCGATTCTTCCTGTGTTGGAAGATGATCCTGACGTTTAGCATTTTTTTCAATACACGATCTCAATGCTCTGAAGCCTTCTTGATTTTTCCATATCTGATTGTCCATCTGTCTCGTTACGGGTCTTTCGAGGACTTTGGAAAAGTTTTGTATGTGACTGTAAAGGCCGATAGTCTTCTGTAGTAACTGGGTTCCGTTTGCTTTCTTTTTTTTTCTTTTTTTTTTTTAATTGAGTGGATACCAGTTCAGTGCCAGTTATCTGTCAGTTTTTCGCTAGCTCATACATCCAGGATGACTGTATGTTTATGCCTGCGTGTGTTTTATCCTTCTGGTTTTAGTATTTATGCCACTGTCTGAACTTCCCCAGAGGCTTTGTTGTTTTTGGTAAGATTGACGACCTCTTTCACTTCTTCGTAGTAGCGATATCTATGATGAAGTTGTAAAATCACAATACATATTGGAGTACCTGATTCGAAGATTATTGCAGGGTGATCGGTATTCAGTGTCACTTAATAACTGATTCTATAGTAAGTACCTAAGCACGTACGTATTACCACACTAGCGTATCTATAACATGTTACAATGCTGCGGCATACATAAAGAAGAATACTTCATGGTTGGCAGATTACATCAGACTGAAGATGACTTAGCCGACCGCTAATAACGACGCAATTCGAGAAAAATTATCAGAGGATATTACATTATACTCTTAATCGCTTCACTGATCGAACGTCAGAAGGTCTGGTTACAATTTCCTTTGGCATTTGAAACTTTCACTCCATTGCCTTTTCTTTCGATCGCGGTCACTGTTTCATTCCAATGAATCTCGAAATGTGGCGGGTTGTCCTCCCAGTACTGCCTCTTATATTCGTGTGCACTATTTTTGTGTTTTTTCATTTGCCCGTGCCGTCTGTGCTATCTACTCATCTTATCGTCCACGGCTACGGGATTTGAAGACTTTGCAAGATAATAACATGCTCGATTCTAATTTGACGTTGACGGATTGCGCAGGTTTCTTCTGGTTTCAGCTTTTATACGTTTTGGAACTAACATGTGTTCTTCGTTGATGGTAAATGGTGACTGCACAATTTTTATTGGTTTCTTACGTGGTTTAGAAGCTTGGTACAGCGATGGAAAATTGTTACACCTTAAAACACCAGTCCACCAAAGATTATCACGTAATAGTTATCAAAAGCCGGCCGCAGTGGCCGTACGGTTCTAGGCGCTATAGTCTGGAGCCGAGCGACCGCTACGGTCGCAAGTTCGAATCCTGCCTCGGGCATGGACGTGTGTGATGTCCTTAGGTTAGTTAGGTTTAATTAGTTCTAAGTTCTAGGCGACTGATGACCTCAGAAGTTAAGTCGCATAGTGCTCAGAGTCATTTGAGCCCAGTTATCAAATGAGTAAACATTATCATTCGGAACTGATGATCGTCGTCAACATCAGCATCAGTTGTGAGCCCAAGGCCACGAGTTCACTCTTACAATAGATGTGACATGGAAGCAAACAGCCTCTGAATATCATCTGAAAGATTGTTTGCCATACCTGAAGCAGATACTATGTCATTACATGAATGTTGCTTCCTGATGCTGATATGAAAATATATCTTCCCATCGCATCGCAGACGTACTCTGTGGATGACAAATCAGGCGACTAGACAAGCCAGTCAATTATATGTCTGATTGCTGGTAATTCCAGCCGAAATAAAAATCAATAACGCCGGCTGGCTTTTTCTTCCTACTTGTTGAACACAAGATTAAGAATTTTTTGGCAGCTTGTCAGTATCAGTGCATACAAAACCGGTAATTTTGTATTAAAATTTTATTTGACTTTGGCAGACAATAACACATTTTAAAAATTCCTAAGTAGCTAGCCGATCAAAAGTTTTATTTCCATTTTATGATGAAGGTATTTACTACTCGGGTAGTTTAAATAGACTTTCCGAACTTGATACAATGCTAATCCCGACAGAAGAAATGTGAGCGAACTTCCTAGTTATCTGCAAGAGAAAGAGCATGGTGGTTCTATTGAGCATTTACGGGAACATGGGTCCGTCATGCCTACGACACTGAACATTTGCAGAGTGATTGACGTAACCATTTAAAAATTTCCCAGAGATAGGATTCGAAATCGGATTTACTGGCTTTCGGCAGCGGTCGCTTTTACTAGGTACGCCAACCGAGCACCGGCTCAAATTTCCAATTCCAGATGTGTGTGTGTGTGTGTGTGTGTGTGTCTTTAAATTCATCCGAAGGTATGTTTATGTTTGGAAAAACTTTCATTAATTTGTTTACAGTAGAGCGGCAGCGTGAAGCTCTATCCCGCTATCAACTGATACTCATGTTACGCTGCTG
Organism: Schistocerca gregaria; assembly: GCF_023897955.1. Lineage (NCBI taxonomy): Eukaryota > Metazoa > Arthropoda > Insecta > Orthoptera > Acrididae > Schistocerca > Schistocerca gregaria. The sequence goes on from NC_064920.1 coordinate 104,837,550, forward strand.
CTAATTTACTGGTAATCTCAGCTTGGGTAAAACATATACGCTATCGTGCAAAAATTTCTAGAAACTGCTAAATATGCGGGAAGAGTTAACATTTTTTTATTTTTTATCATTTTGCTTAGCTCAGTGAGAAATTCTTGCTTGAATTGCAAGTGATTCTACCTCCCGGAATCGAGAGCTATGTTTCGTTTTTGTTAATGGCCTAAGATAGTGAAGGGAGACGAAAATTTAATAGTCATGGGCGACTGGAATTCGAGTGTAGGAAAAGGGAGAGAAGGAAACGTAGTAGGTGAATATGGATTGGGGCTAAGAAATGAAAGAGGAAGCCGCCTCGTAGAATTTTGCACAGAGCACAACTTAGTCATAGCTAACACTTGGTTTAAGAACCATGAAAGTAGGTTGTATACATGGAAGAACCCTGGAGATACTAAAAGGTATCAGATAGATTATATAATGGTAAGACAGAGATTTAGGAACCAGGTTTTAAGTTGTAAGACATTTCCAGGGGCAGATGTGGACTCTGACCACAATCTATTGGTTATGACCTGTAGATTAAAACTGAAGAAACTGCAAAAAGGTGGGAATTTAAGGAGATAGGACCTGGATAAACTGACTACACCAGAGGTTGTACAGAGTTTCAGGGAGAGCATAAGGGAACAATTGACAGCAATTGGGAAAAGAAATACAGTATAAGAAGAATGGGTAGCTCTGAGGGATGAAGTAGTGACGGCAGCGGAGGATCAAGTATGCAAAAAGACGAGGGCTAGTAGAAATCCTTGGGTAACAGAAGAAATATTGAATTTAATTGATGAAAGGAGAAAATACAAAAATGCAGTAAATGAATCAGGCAAAAAGGAATACAAACGTCTCAAAAATGAGATCGACAGGAAATGCAAAATGGCTAAGCAGGGATGGCTAGAGGACAAATGTAAGGATGTAGAGGCTTATCACACTAGGGGTAAGATAGACACTGCCTACAGGAAAATTAAAGAGACCTTTGGAGAGAAGAGAACCACTTGTATGAACATCAAGAGCTCAGATGGAAACCCAGTTCTAAGCAAAGAAGGGAAAGCAGAAAGGTGGAAGGAGTATATAGAGGGTCTATACAAGGGTGATGTACTTGAGGACAATATTATGGAAATTGAAGAGGATGTAGACGAAGATGAAATGGGGGATAGGTTATTGCGTGAAGATTTTGACAGAGCACTGAAAGACCTAAGTCGAAACAAGGCCCCCGGAGTAGACAACATTCCATTGGAACTACTGACTGCCGTGGGAGAGCCAGTCCTGACACAACTCTACCATCTGGTGAGCAACATGTATGAGACAGGCGAAATACCCTCAGACTTCAAGAAGAATATAATAATTCCAATCCCAAAGAAAGCAGATGTTTACAGATTTGAAAATTACCGAACTATTAGTTTAATAAGTTTCAGCTGCAAAATACTAACACGAATTCTTTATAGACGAATGGAAAAACTAGTAGAAGCAGACCTCGGGGAAGATCAGTTTGAATTCCGTAGAAATGTTGGAACACGTGAGGCAATACTGACCTTACGACTTATCTTAGAGGAAAGATTAAGGAAAGGCACACCTACGTTCCTAGCATTTGTAGACTTACAGAAAGCATTTGACAATGTTGACTGGAATACTCTCTTTCAAATTCTAAAGGTGGCAGGGGTAAAATACAGGGAGCGAAAGGCTATTTACAATTTGTACAGAAGCCAGATGGCAGTTATAAGAGTTGAGGAACATGAAAGAAAAGCAGTGGTTGGGAAGGGAGTAAGACAAGGTTGTAGCCTCTCCCCGATGTTATTCAACCTCTATATTGAGCAAGCGGCAAAGAAAACAAAAGGAAAATTCGGAGTAGGTATTAAAATCCACGGAGAAGAAATAAAAACTTTGAGGTTCGCCGATGACATCGTAATTCTGTCAGAGACAGCAAAGGACTTGGAAGAGCAGTTGAATGGAATGGACAGTGTCTTGAACTGAGGATATAAGATGAACATCATCACAAGCAAAACGAGGATAATGGAATGTAGACGAATTAATTCGGGTGATGCTGAGGGAATTAGATTAGGAAATGAGACACTTAAAGTAGTAAAGGAGTTTTGCTATTTGGAGAGCAAAATAACTGATGATGGTCGAAGTAGAGAGGATATAAAATGTAGACTGGCAATGGCAAGGAAAGCGTTTCTGAAGAAGAGAAATTTGTTAACATCGAGCATAGATTTAAGTGTCAGGAAGTCATTTCTGAAAGTATTTGTATGGAGTGTAGCCATGTATGGAAGTGAAACATGGACGATAAATAGTTTGGACAAGAAGAGAATAGAAGCTTTCGAAATGTGGTGCTACAGAAGAATGCTGAAGATTAGATGGGTAGATCACATAACTATTGAGGAAGTGTTGAATAGGGTTGGGGAGAAGAGAAGTTGGTGGCACAAATTGACCAGAAGAAGGGATCAGTTGGTAGGACATGTTCTGAGGCATCAAGGGATCACCAATTTAGTATCGGAGTACAGTGTGGAGGGTAAAAATCGTAGAGCGAGACCATGAATACACTGAAGCAGATTCAGAAGGATGTAGGTTGCAGTAGGTACTGGGAGATGAAGAAGCTTGCACAGTATAGAGTAGCATGAAGAGCTGCATCAAAACAGTCTCTGGACTGAAGACCACAACAACAACAACAAATGGCCTAAGAAACTAGTAACTGTCATCTTACTCGCCACATAATTTTCCACTTAATTTTAGTTGGCTTATGAATAATACGCAGCCTTGTTCAACATAATTATGTTCTCACAGTTTCAGAAAAGGATTTGGGGGAGCGTCGGGTAAAGTATCGTATTAGACAGTGGGCGGCTCTGTCTCCTTAAGGAAGTGCTCAGACACGTGGCACAAACTGTATATGTCTTACTGTGGGCGTCTTACCGAAACACGATTATTAATGACTGGACCTGTAGGTGCTTGTATACATGAAAACCTGTTTGTGTAATAGTGTTCTAATGCGTATATTGGCCATGTTCGTCTAAAGTGTAAATGGTTCAAATGGCTCTAAGCACTCTGGGACTTAACATCTGAGGTCATCAGTCTCCTAGACTTAGAAACTACTTAAACCTAACTAACCTAAGGACATCGCACACATCCATGCCCGAGGAAGGATTCGAACCTGCGACAGTAGCAGCAGCGCGGTTCTGGACTGAAGTGCCTGGAACCGCTCGGCCACCGCGGCCAGCGTGTAAAGTGTAATGGGTTGCTTGATTTGAGGGAGGGGCCCAAGCAGCGAGGTAATCGGGCCCATAGGATTGGAGAAGGACATGGGAGAAAGTCGGCCAAACTCTTTCAAAGGAACCGTCCCGGCATTTGCCCAATCCCAAATCAGGATGACCGGACGCTGGTTTTAACCGTCGTCCTCCCAAAGGAGATTCCAGTGCGCTACCTCGTACTGTAACGGATGCAGAAATCCTTATATAGCCTGCCAGCACCCAGGACGAGTGCGGGTGATCACCCAACCAACCTCACACACACCGGCAGCCAGAAGTGCTTCAACTTCTCTCTCCATTAAAACTGAAGTTAAACTATTATGAGTGAATAATACACTACTGGCCATTAAAATTGCTACACCACGAAGATGGCGTGCTACAGACCTGAAAGAAGGTGCTGTAATATGCAAATGATTAGCTTTTCAGAGCATTCACACAAGGTTGGCGCCGGTGGCGATACCTACAACGTGCTGGCAAGAGGAAGGTTTCCAACTGATTTCTCATACACAAACAGCAGTTGATCGGCGTTGCCAGGTGAAACGTTATTGTGATGCCTCGTGTGAGGAGGAGAAATGCGTACCATCACGTTTCCGACTTTGATAAAGGTCGGATTGTAGCCTATCGCGATTGCGGTTTATCGTATCGCGACATTGCTGCTCGCGTTGGTCGAGATCCAATGACTGTTAGCAGATTATGAAATCAGCGGATTTAGAAGGGTAATACGGAACGCTGTGCTGGATCCCAATGGCCTCGTATCACTAGCAGTCGAGATGACAGGCATCTTATCTGCATGGCTGAAACGGATCGTGCAGCCACGTCTCGATCCCTGAGTCAACAGATGGGGACGTTTGCAAGACAACAACCATCTGCACAAACATTTCGATGACGTTTGCAGCAGCATGGACTATCAGCTCAGAGACCATGGCTGCTGTTACCCTTAACGCTGCATCAAAGACAGGAGCTCCTGCAATGGTGTACTGAACGACGAAGCTGGGTGCATCAATCGCAAAACGTCATATTTTCGGATGAATCGAGGTTCTGTTTACAGCATCAGATGGTCGCCTCCATATTTGTTGACATTGCAGTGAACGCACATTGGAAGCGTGTATTCGTCATCGCCATACTGGTGGATGACCTGCCGTGATGGTATGGGGCGCCGTTGGTTACACGTCTCGGTCACCTCTTGTTCGCATTGACGGCACTTTGAACAGTGGACGTTACATTTCAGATGTGTTACGACCCGTGGCTCTATCCTTAATTCGATCCTTGCAAAACCCTACATTTCAGCAGAATAATGCATGACCGCATGTTGCGTGTCCTGTACGGGCGTTTCTGGATACAGAAAATGTTCGACTGCTGCCCTGGCCAGCACATTATCCAGATCTCTCACCAACTGAAAACGTGTGGTCAATGGTGGCTAAGCAACTGGCTCATCACAACACGCCAGTCACTACTCTTGATGAACTGTGGTATCGTGCTGAAGCTGCATGGGCAGCTGTACCTGTACACGCCATCCAAGCTCTGTTTGACTCAATGCCCGGGCGTATCAAGGCCGTTATTACTGCAAGAGGTGGTTGATTTCTCAGGATCTATGCACTCACATTGCGTGAAAATGTAATCACATGTCAGTTCTAGTATAATATATTTGTCCAATGAATACCCGTTTATCATCTGCATTTCTTCTTGGTGTAGCAATTTTAATGGCCAGTAGTGTATCTAGTTACTTGAATGGAAACCTTTTTGCGAGAGAACTTGCTTCCCCAATATTTTAACACAAATATCTCCCACACTCCCAGGTACAGATTTAATTCCTGAACTTTGAATTCTCATGTCTATAAAACAAAGTGATTAGGCCGTTGCACTTCATAATCATATCCCATGAGACGCCCACTAAACCCGCAGGGCTGAACAGGTGATTAGGATTGTGGAAAGGGCCAAATAAGGTGTCATGAGGTACACTCAAAATTGTCATTTATTATAATTTAATAACACCTTTAAACCAAAATGGCAGATAGTTGAACCTTTAGAACTACGAATTTCAAAAAGGCAATTGTTTCACAGCTGAGGGCCTCCAAACAAGAAATCTTAAAAGTAAAAAAGAAATAACAATGTAGTTAAAATAGCAAAGAAAAACATTAAAACATATATGGTGTCACAGCTAGGCTGGAAAGCCTCAAGGCAAAAGTAGATAGAACAAACATACACAAGGTGCAACACAAGCTGCTGAGGACCACAATTAAATTTGAAAATTTTTAAATATATTACCATAATCTTTTAAGACAGAAGGCCGCAATGCTTTTGCTTAGAGGGTAATTTCAAGAATAAGGTTTTAAACGGCTGAAGGCCCACAATTGATTTTCCAAAATTCTAAAATACATAAAGTCCTGTAAAAACAAGAATCTTTAAATCATCGTTTATGATAGATTATAAACAGACAATTAAACACCAGTGAGAAGGACAAGAAAGAAAATGGCACTCAGAAGCCTCCAGGGAAGTCGGTCTGCCCTCGTTCACTTAGGTGAGACAGTTGGTGAGCCCAACTACACTTGACCCGTCGAAGCCCAACCAGGGGACAGCCACGGGCCAATGAGTACATGAGAACTTAAACACAAAAAGATACGAATGTGATAATCCATAATGAAGCTGTCAAAACTACACACCATGTTAGACAGCGACAACAGATGAGGAAAGGACGCTGCCTGAAATTATGTTAGTGGCCAGGGCAGGTAACCGGAACACTAACGGCCACAAGACAGAAAATTCCGCTGGTGCACTCGAATTGTAGCCAATCATTATAGTTAACTGCACCGCAAGGCGGCTAAATTTCAGCAATAGAAATATTCGGTGTTGCTCACAGGAAAACCTGCCCAACAGCGAACCACCAAAATGAACCACTACAACATGAATGGACGTGGCTTGGGTGGTTCAAACTCCTACTCAACTTTGACGTCGTGGGTCAGTGAACCACGAAGCTCGTAGCGATCGGACAGCTCCACACACGCTCCGACACTGTGCAGGAATTGCCAGCGGACCCAGCCGACTGCACCGTGCGGAGATAACTTCTCTGGTGCACAGCAAAAGACCGTCTCCCCTCAGAATGCCGACAACATCTAAAATAGTCGTCAGTAGAAATAACAGCAGCCACACACACAACCTGACAAACACTTGCACGAAGACCTGAACAGTACCCTAACAGCAACTAAGCATGCACTAAGACAAATCGGAAGTCGATGCGCACACACACACCATCCCACTCATGAACGATCGGCGAGCCAAAACGCATCTTCCGATAGGACAACCGACTGACGATCCACCAACATCGTGGCCCGGCTCAAGTGATGCGTGGCGGCAATGGTTGAGCAGGCCGCGTCGACGCAGACCTCACTGCTCCAACCCGACTGCACTAGTGCCACATTGCAACTCCCCGACTGGTAGGTCTGGACTGTTCTGCAGACGCGTTCCAGCTGACTGGCCGCCCAAACTCGCGACCCGAACCCTCGACCGGCAGTGGCTTACGACAGACGAGACCAGGAAGTAATAGCAGTCAAGCGAAGATACTACGAGAGGGGATGTATCGATACGCGCTGCTAACGCCGTCCACGGTCAGGCAAAGCAGCAACTCAGTGACAGTAGTAATTTAAATTAACGTAGTGAGGTGGGAATACGGGGCGTAAAATACATAATGATGGGAACACGAGCCACGCATTGCTCAGTCTGCCTCTCGAATTCAGCAACTGGAATAAAATTTGTGTGGTTCTGTAGATTTCCGACCATCGTCGACTCTGAAAATTCTTAAAATAGTCAGAGCCACAATCGTATGCCGTGGGGAAGCCGTCTTGGGTGCTATGACGTACTCACCCTGCAGCATGGGTATCGTCGTCCAAGTTGCGCATTAATTTCTATAAAAGTTCAGAAATTAACTTCTCAAAATAGATCATAAAGACTATTGTGCAGGCTTTACTGATTTCCCAGGGTACAAGGTTTCCTACGAGTTACGACACGCCAAATAATGTTTCGAGCCACAGACAAGGATGAAGTTAAAATAAATGTATTTTTTCCCTTGATGAAATTATATATTTCCATAAATCATATCCATTATTTCCATAAATCATATCAATAGCTACATTTCACGATGCATCATCGTCTTGTATGAGATGAAATGTTATCATAATTAATCTAATTACATTCCATATTGAAAATGGCAACTTACAACACTGCCGCTAATTACAGTTCCGCTGCGATCCCACACCCCCCAGTTGCCAAATGAGAAGTAAGCTAGTCCATAGTACATGTAATGTTCCACATTATATCGACAAAGTGTTTATATCACGAGTCAGAAATAATCTCTTTCTCTATCGCAGTCGTAATGTGACTTTGATCCATATAGATCACTTTCGCATTTACGCATAGACATTTGCGCTAGTGGAGAAAAAGTGCCAGAAAAACGGTAATATTACAGTCTCTCAGATCGATGTAGGGTCGAATAGCGACAGTACTCGCTTCCACAATCCGACAATCTTGAAAGGTTACCCTATAGCGACCTTACCGGATTGACCGTGTCCTCATTGGGAAGACAGACGAAACAAATGCTGACACTATTGACTTGTATAAGGTAGTGTTTTCTTTTTTTCTCTCTCTTGCAGTGTGACTGCAGTTAATGAAAGTCAACTGAGTTTGTTACCTATTGTGTCTTGACAAACAAATATTATATTAATCAGATGATGGTTCAATTATCAGAGTGCATAGCATCTTCATGCACTAGTGAAATAAAATTTTATTAGGCGCTGCAGCCACGTATTAGATGGGAGCAGAATAACACATTTTAACATACACTCCTGGAAATTGAAATAAGAACACCGTGAATTCATTGTCCCAGGAAGGGGAAACTTTATTGACACATTCCTGGGGTCAGATACATCACATGATCACACTGACAGAACCACAGGCAGATAGACACAGGCAACAGAGCATGAACAATGTCGGCACTAGTACAGTGTATATCCACCTTTCGCAGCAATGCAGGCTGCTATTCTCCCATGGAGACGATCGTAGAGATGCTGGATGTAGTCCTGTGGAACGGCTTGCCATGCCATTTCCACCTGGCGCCTCAGTTGGACCAGCGTTCGTGCTGGACGTGCAGACCGCGTCAGACGACGCTTCATCCAGTCCCAAACATGCTCAATGGGGGACAGATCCGGAGATCTTGCTGGCCAGGGTAGTTGACTTACACCTTCTAGAGCACGTTGGGTGGCACGGGATACATGCGGACGTGCATTGTCCTGTTGGAACAGCAAGTTCTCTTGCCGGTCTAGGAATGGTAGAACGATGGGTTCGATGACGGTTTGGATGTACCGTGCACTATTCAGTGTCCCCTCGACGATCACCAGAGGTGTACGGCCAGTGTAGGAGATCGCTCCCCACACCATGATGCCGGGTGTTGGCCCTGTGTGCCTCGGTCGTATGCAGTCCTGATTGTGGCGCTCACCTGCAAGGCGCCAAACACGCATACGAGCATCATTGGCACCAAGGCAGATGCGACTCTCATCGCTGAAGACGACACGTCTCCATTCGTCCCTCCATTCACGCCTGTCGCGACATCACTGGAGGCGGGCTGCACGATGTTGGGGCGTGAGCGGAAGACGGCCTAACGGTGTGCGGGACCGTAGCCCAGCTTCACGGAGACGGTTGCGAATGGTCCTCGCCGATACCCCAGGAGCAACAGTGTCCCTACTTTGCTGGGAAGTGGCGGTGCGGTCCCCTACGGCACTGCGTAGGATCCCACGGTCTTGGCATGCATCCGTGCGTCGCTGCGGTCCGGTCCAAGGTCGACGAGCACGTGCACCTTCCGCCGACCATTGGCGACAACATCGATGTACTGTGGAGACCTCACGCCCCACGTGTTGAGCAATTCGGCGGTACGTCCACCCGGCCTCCCGCATGCCCACTATATGCCCTCGCTCAAAGTCCGTCAACTGCACATACGGTTCACGTCCACGCTGTCGCGGCATGCTACCAGTGTTAAAGACTGCGATGGATCTCCGTATGCCACGGCAAACTGGCTGACACTGACGGCGGCGGTGCACAAATGCTGCACAGCTAGCGCCATTCGACGGCCAACACCGCGGTTCCTGGTGTGTCCGCTGTGCCGTGCGTGTGATCATTGCTTGTACAGCCCTCTCGCAGTGTCCGGAGCAAGTATGGTGGGTCTGACACACCGGTGTCAATGTGTTCTTTTTTCCATTTCCAGGAGTGTATATGAGTAGATCTTTATATCGGGTCCCTACATTTCTTCAGTTTCAAAGCTTCTCTCCCCCCTCCCCTCCCCCACTACCTTAAACGGGCCATTGTGAAAACATAGTGGCAGAACACAGCCCTTCAAATTTGTCATTTTTCCAGACTGCGAGTTTAATGCTATGTTGGGACTTCTTGCAGGCGCCACAGGCAATTATAGACTGTGGGAGACTGGAACTCGAGATGAACGAAGCTGTTACAACAACTTCACTGAACCAGTAATTTCTCCATGTTGTTTAAAACTGAAGATACCCTTGCCCCATTGTCACCAATGAGAGGGGTTCAAGTCAATAATCTGGATGCTCAGTTAATTGATAAAGCTCTAGTTAAGTGCAAAAAGATAACTGACTTCGGACAGGAAATCTATATGCCACAGATAATCATGATCATCACAAGTAGTCAAGGAGGGCTTTGTATCAGCAACTGCTACGAACAGCCTACAACCCACCCCTAAGAGTATGTGCATAGGGGTAGCCCAACCAGTCCAGGGAGGTCACCTCTGTGCCACAGATGAAGAACCATGCAGCACTACCATTAATGACTTTCCACTGGAAGAATCTACTATCCAGCCACAAACAGATCCCAGCTTGATTAATGATCACCATCGGGGAGTATTAGCCATTCTATGTGACTTTTTGGGTGCATTCTAGAGTGTAGGCATGGCAGGAGTTACCACATATCAACACTTAGCGCTCATATCGAATGTCTCAAGCCGAATGACGGATAATTCAGAAGGAAGTGGAGAAGTTGCTATAAGATGACACAATTCACTAGTCAGAAAGTCCTTTACTGCAGTCCTTCTCAAAGAGAAACACGCCACATGGCGATCCTGCATCAAGTACCAACAGTTGCGGCCGACTGAAGCGAGTGAAGTATTTCTCCACTTTCGGTACACAGACTGGTAGATCGGGACTGACCAGATGTAGACTGCTTTCATAAAACCTGATGGCCTCTACACATGATGGACAAACTGCTTCGATATCTTAAATGGAGAACAGGACGTTGTTATCTAGATGACACTGTTCTTTCCTTAAAGATATTTGTAGAGCATTTACGCCTCTTCAGAACTGTGCTGATGTGTGTCCATGACACAGACCTTCGTCTGAAACTGGGAAACTACCTCTTCAAAACCCAAAAAATGAGCGTCCTTGGGCACCCTGTTAACAGAGAGAGAATTCTGCCTTATACAGGAAAAGTAAGGGCCACAACATGGGAGGCTTCCCTGGAATGTACTCCTTCTACAACTATTTTGTATAGGATTTCAGTTCCGAGGCACAGCCTCTACAGGAACTGCTTCAGGGAGACGCAAAATATTTGTGCAGGAAAGAGCAAGAAAGATCTCTGCATCACTACACTCAGCTGGCGGCTACACGGGTAGCGGAGGCTGTGTGGCGTGGACTGGGCGGTTTTTTTAGGTTAGAAGGCCTCGGGAAAGTGCGGGATGGGCTGCAATGTCAAAGGGTGCTTGGCAATTACAGGACGTGCTTGGATCAAGGAACAGTCGGAATTATAGTTGTAAATTGTTGTAGTTGCGCTGGAAAAGTCCCTGAGCTTCAAGCGCTAATAGAAAGCACAGAAGCTGATATCGTTATAGGTACAAAAAGCTGGCTAAAGCCTGAAATAAGTTCTGCAGAAATTTTTACGAAGTCTCAGACGGTGTCCAGGAAAGATAGATTAGGCAGAATTGGTGGTGGAGTGTTTGTGTCTGTCAGTAGTGGTTTATCTTGTAGTGAAGTCGAAGTAGATACTCTGTGCGAATTGGTATGGGTGGAGGTTATACTTAACAGCCGAATTAAGTTAATAATTGGCTCCTTCTACCGACCCCCAGACTCCGATGATACAGTTGCGGAACAGTTAAGAGAAAGTTTGAGTCTCATAACAAATAAATACCCCACTCATACGGTTATAGTTGGTGGGGACTTCAACCTACCCTCGGTATGTTGGCAAAAATACTTGTTCAAAACCGGTGGTAGGCAGAAAACGTCTTCCGAGATTGTCCTAAATGCTTTCTCCGAAAATTATTTCGATCAGTTAGTCCACGAACCCACGCGAATTGTAAATGGTTGCGAAAACACACTTGACCTCTTAGCCACAAACAATCCAGAGCTGATAGAGAGCATCATGACTGATACAGGGATTAGTGATCACAAGGTCATTGTAGCTAGGCTCAATACCATTTCTTCCAAATCCATCAGAAACAAACGCAAAATAATTTTATTTAAAAAAGCGGAGAAAGTGCCACTAGAAGCCTTCCTAAAATACAATTTCCATTCCTTCCGAACTGACTATGCGAATGTAGACGAGATGTGGCTCAAATTCAAAGATATAGTAGCAACAGCAATTGAGATATTCATACCTCATAAATTGGTAAGAGATGGAACGGTTCCCCCGTGGTACACAAAAAAGGTCCGAACGCTGTTGCAGAGGCAACGGAAAAAGCATGCGAAGTTCAGAAGAACGCGAAATCCCGAAGATGGGCTAAAATTTACAGACGCGCGAAATTTGGCACGTACTTCGATGCGAGATGCCTTTAATAGGTTCCACAACGAAACATTGTCTCGAAATTTAGTAGAAAATCCGAAGAAATTCTGGTCGTATGTAAAGTACACAAGCGGCAAGACGCAGTCAATACCTTCGCTGCGCAGTGCCGATGGTACTGTTATCGACGACTGTGCCGCTAAAGCGGAGTTATTGAACGCAGTTTTCCCAAATTCCTTCACCAGGGAAGACGAATGGAATATTCCAGAATTTGAAACACGAACATCTGCTACCATGAGTTTCTTAGAAGTAGATACCTTAGGGGTTGTGAAGCAACTCAAATCGCTTAATACGGGCAAGTCTTCAGGTCCAGATTGTATACCGATTAGGTTCCTTTCAGATTACGCTGATACTATAGCTCCCTACTTAGCACTCATATACAACCGCTCGCTCACCGATAGATCTGTACCTACAGATTGGAAAATAGTGCAGGTCGCACCAGTGTTCAAGAAGGGTAGTAGGAGTAATCCATTTAACTACAGACCTATATCATTGACGTCGGTTTGCAGTAGGGTTTTGGAGCATATACTGTATTCAAACATTATGAATCACCTCGAAGGGAACGATCTATTGACACGTAATCAGCATGGCTTCAGAAAACATCGCTCTTGTGCAACGCAGCTAGCTCTTTATTCGCACGAAGTAATGGCCGCTATCGACAGGGGATCTCAAGTTGATTCCGCATTTCTAGATTTCCGGAAAGCTTTTGACACCGTTCCTCACAAGCGACTTCTAATCAAGCTGCGGAGCTATGGGGTATCGTCTCAGTTGTGCGACTGGATTTGTGATTTCCTGTCAGGAAGGTCGCAGTTCGTAGTAATAGACGGCAAATCATCGAGTAAAACTGAAGTGATATCAGGTGTTCCCCAGGGAAGCGTCCTGGGACCTCTACTGTTCCTGATCTATATAAATGACCTGGGTGACAATCTGAGTTCTCTTAGACTGTTCGCAGATGATGCTGTAATTTGCCGTCTAGTAAGGTCATCCGAAAACCAGTATCAGTTGCAAAGCGATTTAGAAAAGATTGCTGTAAGGTGTGTCAGGTGGCAGTTGACGCTAAATAACGAAAAGTGTGAGATGATCCACATGAGTTCCAAAAGAAATCCGTTGGAATTCGATTACTCGATAAATAGTACAATTCTCAAGGCTGTCAATTCAACTAAGTACCTGGGTGTTAAAATTACGAACAACTTCAGTTGGAAGGACCACATAGATAATATTGTCGGGAAGGCGAGCCAAAGGTTGCGTTTCATTGGCAGGACCCTTAGAAGATGCAACATGTCCACTAAAGAGACAGCTTACACTACACTCGTTCGTCCTCTGCGGTGGGGTATCCTTACCAGGTGGGATTGACGGAGGACATCGAAAGGGTGCAAAAAAGGGCAGCTCGTTTTGTATTACCACGTAATAGGGGAGAGAGTGTGGCAGATATGATACGCGAGTTGGGATGGAAGCCATTAAAGCAAAGACGTTTTTCGTCGCGGCGAGATCTATTTACAAATTTCTGTCACCAGCTTTCTCTTCAGAATGCGAAAATATTTTGTTGAGCCCAACCTACATAGGTAGGAATGATCATCAAAATAAAATAAGAGAAATCAGAGCTCGAACAGAAAGGTTTAGGTGTTCGTTTTTCCCGCTCGCTGTTCGGGAGTGGAATAGTAGAGAGATAGTATGATTTTGGTTCGATGAACCCTCTGCCAAGCACTTAAATGTGAATTGCAGAGTTGTCATGTAGATGTAGATGTAGATGTAGATTCGGGAGACGCTGACCTCTTCACCAGTCCTGGCACTTTTTGACGAGAATGTTGAAATTGAACTGTGTACTGACACAAGTTTTTTTTTTTTTTTTTTTTTTTTTTTGATAAGCGCAGTTCCAATGCAGATCTAGGAAGGCGTTGAGTGATTCCTTATGCCTACAAAGTACTCTCCAAGCCTAAGAAGAATTACTTCACAACTGTGAATGAGTATCTTGCAGTTGTTTTGTCGAAGCTGAAACGCTACTTATATGGCAGACTGTTCGCTGCCGTGATTTACCAACATTGTTTATGTTGGTTGACAAACCTGAAAAGCCCATCAGAACGATTACCACGATGGTGACTGTGCTTTAAGAATACGAATTTACAATAGTATCAAAAAATGGATGCAATGACAGTGATGATGACTGCTTTTCTTGGACTCCATTGGAGGAACATTACACCACTAACGAACACAGCTGGACAGGGTTAAATTACAGCATCATTGAAGACCACAGCCCAGTTCAAATGTACAGATGGATTTTTGTATGAAAGGAATTCCTATCCAACAGTCATCTTACCCAATTTTGTGTTCAGCAATAATTAAGTATTTTTATCATGCTCCCACAACAGGCCATCTGAAATTTGAGAAGACACTTGATAAAATCAGAATCTGCTATCATTACCCACCTATCTACTGATCTCAGGCATCTTGTAAGCCACTGTAGGGAATGCCCACCACCGCATCCACTACACTGGCACCAAAGCTGTACCAAACTTCTGATGCTTCAGAAATTTCCAAATTCCTTGTAAAAATAATTTTGAAGCATGGATCACCACATGTGACAATCGCTGATTATGGCAAAGTGTTTCAGTCAAGACAGTTATCAGCAGCAGTTCCACAATGCAACATAATCGAAAATATGATAATGGTCTACCACCAGCTAATGAATGGCTTCCGAGAACATTTTGGTTAGACATAGGCCAATATACACTCTCTCTCTCTCTCTCTCTCTCTCTCTCTCTCTCTCTCTCTCTCTCTCTCTCTCTCTGATGGACAGGTCATTCAGACCTACCAGTTATGGCAGAACAACACACTGTAGTCTCCCATCCTTGTATCGTTCATTCAATCAGACATCATCTTTAGATCCCATTCAGAAGGAGCACATTCATAATTTGTGGAACAAGTCAAGGTAGATACTGACATATGAGAATGGCAATATAGGGACTTAATCTGTGTGCTGTTTTGACAATAAACCATCATGTGCACTGCTTACTGCTGTTCTTATTTATGCCATCTAAATTTAATTAAGTAAATTAATAAGGAAGCTGCTACTTTAAAGAAAAAGTTTTACTGTGTATAAATTGTTCATCTGCTATTAACAGCTCAATATTTATTGGATTGCAGTGTTACTTTTCAATGAAAATATTTTTTCCATCAATAAATAGTGAGTCCTATTTATAATACATTACTGCTTGTCACACTGCTTTATAACAAATAGTGCCACATATCTAACAGCCTTTTTCAATCCCAGAATGTAGATATTCAGATAATTCATACAAAAAGTGGCTAATGAGGTAAGTCTTTAAATTTCTTTTGAAATTGTTGTGATTCGCAACTTCTTTCTTTATGTTAAATTTCAGCTTGTTGAATAACTTTGCATCAGAGTATGTAGTCCCATTCTGAACCTTAAAAATGTGCAAAATATATATGTAACTTATTTTTGTGTCTTGAATTGTGAATGTGTGTATCACTGTTCAGTTGAAGCTGTTTTTTTATCAGCAACAAAAACCACTAACAGTAAATGTATTGGTAAGTGAGTATAAGAATTCCAAGGTGTTTAAAAAGGCTTCTGCAAGATGTAAGGTTATCTACTTTACACAATATTTTTATTAGTCTTGTCTGCTGAAGAACCTATGGTATCCCTCTCTGTGGAAGTCAAATGCCTGCCAGAGGAAATGGACCTAGATGGCCATAAGAGGGCATGGTATTTCCACAGTGGTGCATTCTCACAGTAAGCTTGCCACCTGTCTCAGTGCCAATAGTGTTGGTTTGCCTGATGGAGCAATAGCAACAAAGAAAGAGTAACAGCTTCAGATAGGCATATTACAAAGGTCACAATAGCTCCAGGTGGACAAACTCCAAACTGTGCACAAGGCCAATTATCGCCAGGCCTCAGCACTTCCTGCTGTCAGTGCCCCCATTTGTCCTCCATTATTTTCATCTTTCAGTGAAGCTATGGAGGACTGGGACACACATTTGCATTGACTGAAACAACATTTCATGAAATTTCAGGTCATGGGTGATCATTGCAGTGATTGGTATTTCTGTCACAGACATCACCAGAGACATTTTACCTGCTCTCCAAATTTATGCCTCTGTGTGACTTTGTTGCACTCCCCTTTCAGGAGATATGTACTCTACTGACTAATCAGTATTCCGAGAGATATCATGCAGTTGCCTTCGGGTTCGAGTTTTGCAAGCACCATAAATAGCTTAGACAATCATACTATTTCTGGGTCACTGGCTTGCAAGGTTTCAGCTGCAAATGCAATTTCACTTGTGCCAATTGAGGCTGCAAGACTTTGTATGCAGACTCCTGACTTGTGATGTAGTGGTTCAGCTGGGTTCCAATCCTGAGGTCCACACACTGGCACTGAAACTGAATAACCCATTATTGGAAGACATCTTGTGCATTGCACACTTGTTCAGAAATGTACTGGTTGCTAATGATTAATTTATTGTGAGGTGACAAGTTGTGTCCCCTCCACCCACACATTCCACCTCCACACTGCAGGTGTAGGATGAGCTATAGGTTGCAAGCAATGTCAAGATTTGTCATTGTCTTATGTCTCTATGGCATCTGCGCCTCTGGTCGCCCCTCATTGATGGTCATGGGTGCCCAAAATGTTTTTCCGCTCTCTCCCAAGCAGACTGTCCAGATTGCTGGTCGTCATCCACACACTGTGGTGCAGAGGGGCAACTCCATTCAGTGTGTCAGAGCCATGCAGCCCACTCACATCCTGCTCCATGAGTGCACCTACACACTGTTCATGTGTGCAGTCAGTAGTTCCTCTAGGTGATCCATTCATGTGTGAACTGCTTCTCACACTTAGCACTTCTCACCATGCCATCCAGTCCAGGTGAACACAGGGCCACCATCTCTTTGATAAATCAGGTGACATATGAACAACTGAGCTCATCCAAGTTGTCCCCATCCTTATCACATTTTTGATGGCTACAAAAGCATTTTGCAGCTCATCACATTATTTGTTGTCGACCAACTGTCTGCTACCAACATTTTTCACCTCAACACCTTCACATTGGTTGGATTTTCTGTTTCTGATGAAGTCCAAGTCATATCAATTGTAGTTCCTTCCAAGGAACTGGTTGATTGCTGCACTACATTTACATCTCTATTTCAGCCAGATTTAGAGTGTGCCTCAGGTTTTCAGGCACACATCTCCCTCTGGCAGGATGCCACATTTCATTTTTACCACACTAGATCAATTCCAGTTACTCTACATACTGCTGTGAAGAAGAAGCTAGAATGTCTCCAGGCTGCTGTGGTTACTGAGCTGACAAAATCTAGTGCATGGGCCACTCCACTAGTCATCATCTGAAAGCCCAGTGTTTCTCTCAGACTGTGTGGAGATTTATAGGCTACAGTCAGTGCTCAATCACAGGGGAAAACTTATCCTACACCCCAGATGGAAGACTTCCTACCAAAAATGCTGGAGGGGAATACTACATCAAGAGTGGCCTTGCTGAAATGTAACTCCAGGTACCATTAGCTAACTGTTTTCATCAATACTGTTTTCATCAACAATGTCTTCATCAATACACCATTTGGAATGTGTAAGTACAAGCAGCTCCTAATTGGTATTGCCTCAGCCCCCACCATTTGCCAAAGATTTCTGCAGCAGTTGATGCAGCATATTCTGGCTTGCTTGAATTACTTTCTTGATCTCATTGTCATGGGATCCTCCCACCAGGAGAATTTGCAAAACCTTCACATCCTTTTTGCAAACCTGCTGGATGCAGGCCTGCATTATCGTTAAGAGAAGTGAAGACTTCTTCATCTAGAAGTGTTTTATTTTGGGTAATAGCTCATCAAAGAGGAAATGAGGCCCACTAATAGGAATGTAGCCACAGTAGACTCCTTACCCTGCCCCACAAACCTGCACAAATTGTAGGTGTTTTTGGGAAGAATCAACTATTATTCCAAATTGTTACTTTATGTAACCCACATGCACAACCCCTCAATCAGTCATGAAAAATGGGTGTGCCTTACAAGTGGACCCCTGCATGTGTTCTGGCACTTACTCAGTTGAAAAGCTTGATGAAATCCACTCCTCACTTCATGCCATTTTCTCCTGCTGGTCCGTTAACAGTGGCAGCCAACACAACCACATATGGCATCAGGATGGTCTCTGTTCATAGGAATGGAGATGGTTCTGAGCAGCTTATAGCCTAAGTGTACTAGACATCAACCCTTGCACAGCAAAACTAAAACCAAATCAAAAAGGAGGCATTGGTAATAGCACTTGGTGTTAAATGCATTTCACTTCTACCTTGCTTGGACATAGTTAACTACAATTATGAATCACAAGGATCAGAGAGCCCAGCATCTCCTGCAGTGAGCATTGTTGCTGAGTGAGTACAATTATAAATCTGGTATAATGGCACAGTGCAGTGTTTCAATGCAGACACGTCCTTGTAACTTCCTGCTAGCCTGGGCATGATTCCAATCAATAAGAGGCCCTCTTGTTCCATGTATATGATGAGCAGCAACATACATTGGACAGCTTCCCCATTACAGCTGCTCGTGTTGCCTCCATCAGGCACTGGGACCCCAAATTGCAGCAGGTCCTACACTATGTGATATATGGCTGGCCACTTTACCTCACTCACCAGTTGGAAATGAGTTCAGCTTCTGAGAATATATTTCTCACAGGCTTTAATTTGTTGCTGCTGTTATTCTTTCTGAAACTGACAGACATCACAAGGTCATCATTGCAGAATAGCACCAGTGGCTGTTGAGCTTGCTGTACTGGAGGACATCGAGGGATGCCCCCATGAAGACATTAGCTCACCAATATTTGCACTGACCAAGGATCAACAGTGACATTGAAAGAATGGCCCATGGCTGCATGGTGTGGGTACAGCACCAAGCAGTACACCTACAATCTTTCATCCCGTGGCCTACCCCTCACCTCTCGTGAGACTGTATCAATCTTGATTTTATTGGCAGTTTTTTTTTTTTTTTTTTTTTTTTTTTTTTTTTTTTTTTTTTTTTTTGGGGAGTGATGTGGTTTCTCTTTGTGGGTGGTTACTTGAAGTATCCATATGCTGTACCCTATGGCATCCACTATGACTGACACCACGCACTGCTCAGATTTTGGCCATTGAATGGTTGCCTCACACATTGGTATCCAATAATGGGTCACAGTTCATGGTGTCTGCCGTAAATATTTCTGTGAAGCCAGTGGTATAAAACATATTTGGATCCTCCCTTTCCATGCTTTCTCACATGATTAAGCAGAACTTCTCATTCAAACTTTTAAGCAGCAGATGAAAAACAAGCTGTCACATTCTTTGCCACTACAATGGTTCTAACCTGTTTTTAAGCACTTACCAAGCCATGCTGATTAACAATCATAGTCCCCCTGAGCTCCTCCATAAACAGCAATGTGGACCATGCTTCATCTTCTGATCCTGCACCCTTCAGAACCCCACTCTTGTCCCTCCCATCATCATGCAATTGGAAAGGCCGTGTGGGCCCACTCCAAGGGGAGTACTGTGGCTTGGATCGCAGCGATGGTAGTGGAGGCTGACAGATGATGAGTTAAGTATGGGCCTTGACTGCGGTCACCACAACCAAGTGTGGCCTCAAGTGCAGGCATTGTGTCCACAGTCACCTCCTACACCACCTTCCTGTGACAATGTGGTGTCACAGCCAGCACCCCTAGTGGCAACCTATGATGTCCCACTGTTGAACAGATAAGGTCTTGGCATTCCCATCCCAATGGATGCTGCCAAACATCCTCCTCCCCACAACTGGCAGTTGATGGGACTCATCTTTGCCCATGCCTCAATTCCACTCTCTATGACACTGTTCAGAGCCTTCCTGCCCATTTACATCTGTTTTGGAATGGAGAGATCTGGTATCCCACTCTGCAGAAGTTGACTATCCTGCAGAGAAAATGGACCTAGACAGCTGTTAGAGACATAGTATGACTGTAGTGCTGCAGCCACACAGTGAGCATGCCACCCATCTTGCCCCATAAATACACTGGCCAATCATGTTCCTTGCAACCGATATAAATAGGGCCACCCTTGGTCTTTCCCTCTGGTCATGATTCATATTGTGTCCCTCTTTTTCTATTGGCCTGGTGACATCATTGTGGTGAAAGTTTCCACTTTTCACCTGACTATTTCATAGGTTACTTTGGACTTGTTTTTGTCTGTGTCCTGTCTACTGTCAATCAGCTGCATTTACTTTGAATACCACTTGGAGTCACATTGTCTTTTCAGGTGGCCCTTTTGCCTTCTGGCTTCACCCAGTCTCTTCTGGGTTCAGACATGTGTGTTATTTACTCCAGGTGCATTGTCTCAGAACATAATTCTATGAGACAACAGGAAGTGAAAATAATCAAAAGAACCTACACTCTTGTTTTTTGGTCAACTTCAGGTATCATGTGAGCAGTTTCCCTTAGGGCTGAAAAAAAAAATACATGTTCAAATGGCTCTGAGCACTATGGGACTTAACATCTATGGTCATCAGTCCCCTAGAACTTAGAACTACTTAAACCTAACTAACCTAAGGACATCACACAACACCCAGTCATCACAAGGCAGAGAAAATCCCTGACCCCACCGGGAATCAAACCCGGAACCCGGGTGTGGGAAGAGAGAACGCTACCGCATGACCACGAGCTGGGGACCCTTAGGGCTGAGTTTGGGTCATTGATTAGTATACTTGTGTCATCAGCAAGTTTTTTAACTGCCCTCTGAAGTCAGTGGAAGTTTATTTATGTAGGTTAGAAATAAGAGAGATCTAGTATAGTCCCTGTGGCCTTCCACATCCTGTGTTTCCCCATTCTGAGATTATCTTTGTACCTCAGATATAGAGTGTTTGTGAGACCCTCTGCTTTCTATTAAAGAGGTAATTTTCCAGCTATGCAAGAGGGATGCCATTAATTCTGTAACACTTCAGTTTTCTAAGCAGAATTTTGTGGTTCATATAATCACAGGCTTTACCAAGATCACAGAATATGACAACAGCAAAATTTTCTTGTTTAGATCAGCTGCATTGTATTTGTGAGCTCTTGCATTGATTTCCATGTGAACAATCCATTATGAAAACCAAACTGAGAGATGGTTAAGAAGTTCTGTTCAGCTGAATGAGTAAGTGCTGTATGGAAGACAACTTTCTCATACACATTTGAGAAGACTGGAAGGAGTGATATAGGTCTGTAATTAGTGGTGATTTGCTTTTCTCTAGTTTTGAAGATGTTTCTACAGTATATTTAACTCTGTCAGGAAACATGCCACAAATCATTGTTTGATTACAAAGACAACTTTAGGATAATCATATCGCATCAGAACATGATTTTAATATTATGTGTAGTAGGTCTGGTCTAGCTGTGGAGAAACCAGAGTGAAACATAAGCAGTTGTTGCTTATCAGGATAGGTTTGAGTCTTCCTGTTGGTGTAGTAAGGTCTGTAAATTGTTTCAGAGACACATGTAGATGCACAAGGAAGCAGCATACAGACCAGCAGTAGATATACACACAGTCCTCTATTTAATGATTCAACTTGACTCCTCCAAGAACATTAACAAGTGTTTAATTAGTCTATCCAGTTAGCACAGTAATTACAGTGCATTTTCTTCTTCATTTAATGTTCCATGATGAGTACAGGAGTAGTAATGGCCAGTGGCACAGAGAGGCAAACTGCTTACTTAGTGGGATGTCAGCCTGGTGTGCTGACTCAGCAATTGTGACACAGACACTGTATGAGGCTTCGTACAGGTGAGGTGGACAGCAAGGACAACCAGCAGCATCTTCTGCCTTTACAGCAGGTCCTGGAATCCTTGGTGATGCAGGGATGACATTTGCTAGTGTTGACCTGTGGGTTAATGCTAGAGAGCATCAGCAGCTGGCTGGTGGAGTGCTGGTTGTCCAGACTGAGCAGACAGGCAGGGGTCTCTTGTTTGCACCCAGTATCAGCAGAGTTATGGCTGAAGCTCCAATTGACACTGACTGGGTGTCACTTACTATCCAGCTGTGTCCTTAAATACTGCTTCTCCATGCTGATTTCTGCTGTTTACATTGGTTAATGTGTCACCATGAATTATCTGGAATGTGTCAGTGGCAAGTGTGGTCTGTCATAATAGATGTGTTGCAAAGCAGTTGACGTGCAGTCCCATTGTCAGCTGCGACCATCCTGTCAGTAGCCTAACTTCACTGTGCCACTCCAATGCTGTTTTCAAGTCTTTTTTTTTATACTTTATCCTTTACAAATTCCTCTTATCTGGAAAGAAACTTCATCCTTAAATTTGATTGAAACACTTACTGATTTTTTCTGATTCCTTCTTGCACTTACACTCATGATATCATTTTTGTCCTCTACATTTCCTCACAACCACTGAATTCATATATTCTCATTTTCACACTTTTTGCTTCAGGACACATTTGTCCTGTTAGCAGCTATGTTGTTTCATGTTGCAGGATGAAAATGGATATCAGGAAGACAGTCTAACCTAACTATGCTTTTCTTCCAATGCTAAATTTGTGTTTTCCACATTAAACTATTACTGATATCACATTTCTCTATCAACTCGAAAAAAAGTCTCAAATATGATGTTAAATCATACTTTGCATACATACAAACATTATGACATGCTACCCAGCACTAACATTAAAAAATCAGGCACTTGTTGACCTGTACATTTCTCTTTTCATTAACCTATATTTTGCTATCCTCCTACTGCATCACTATGACCTAGAAGTAGGTAATGAAATCTATCTGCAACTTTACACTAATAACACTATTTGTTGCTAATGACGAAGAAGGAGAATATGTGTACTGTGAGATAAATTCTTCTTTAACCTAGGTGGAACAAAACTGACCTACACAAACAGAATGATTGCTTGGCAATAATAGCCTGTGTGAACTCTGTGGTTGCACACTGTCATATTGCCCTATATTCTTATACTTTAGAAATTCAGAAAAGTTTATTCTCAACAACACAAGATCCATGATAATCTTGCTTTGGTCACAGCTTCAATAAATTATGACTTGGGAATGAACGCATGTTTGCTTCTTCTTTCCACCCCATATTAATTCCTTAATTAGTTCCTCTCACTCTAAGAGCTTCAGCCAGTGGCCCTGCTTCAAGAGCTCTCCTCTACCAAGGACCCAGATACAGGTGGTATAAAAACCCCACCTGTGCTTTACAAAAACCCTAACATTTCCCTAGCCACAGGCACTATATCAGCCTCACCTGTGCTTTACAGTAATCATATAATTCTCCCTGATTCTGCTATATCAGCCCCATGTGTGATGTACAATAAAAAAATCCCTGTAATGTCTTTATTTCCAGGTCTCTTCCAACATATGATAGATTTTTCCCACTACTTTGCTTCTTTCACTTGGTTAGCTATTGCTGGTACATTTATCACTTTCATGAACAATAATTCGTAAGGAATCTGGAGCAGTTTAATTAATGACACCACAGCCAATGTCGTGTCTCACTTCTGTGTGGTATCTCAGTGCTTTTGTTATTATGAGACAACTCTATATGATGTGAAGACAGAAAACCATAACTAAACAATATTGTTGTAACTCTTTCTTCTAGTTCTAATCCATTGGCCCTGTACCATGGCTTAAACCTATCTTAATGAACTAAGTCATACCTGTTAACTGTTCTTCCTGGGCATTGCATTTTCCAGATTATATCTCCTAATATTTGTAACTCAGCCATGACCTTGTATCCTGCATTACACCTTTGTCTAATTACTGGTATGCATGTTACTCTTGTCATCCTTCCTCATCCTCAAACAGTTACTCTACACAATTCCTTATTCACTGCAAAAATCCTTATCCCTGTTCTGGCTTATCCTTATGAAATTATCAAAGCTTTTGGGGTACTCAAGGTTTCCCACACCTGAGCCAGGCACAAGCTCCTTTCTTGTGGCAAGCTCAAAGTACTACAAGATGTGACTCAGTGCAAGGAGCAGAGTGCTCAGGTAAATTGCAATGGGTTCATATAAATGGAATTAAAAACTCAGCACTTGGTTCATCACCAGACACTCCTGTGGTACCCAATCCCCACATTATAGAGAAAAGCAGGAAAAGATCCATCCAAAGACTGTAGAAAATCCTACGAGTGAAAGCAAAAAAAAGTTTGTGCTGCTGCTTATGTGTCTTGCTGTTCGTATTGAATCACTGCTTGTAGTCTTCTGCCACCACCATGTTGTGTATCTTCTTGGTCATTGTTGATCCATCAGTCTCCCAACCATCTCGATTCAGTCACCAAATACTGAAAGCGGCGAGCAGAATCATTCCCATTAGTCATAGCTGTGGAGAAACCGGAGTCACACAGTGACAGTTCTTGCTTGTCAGGATGGGTTCAAATCTTCCTGTGGACATAGTAGGGTCTGTTGATGGATCAGGAGACAGGTGAGATGTGTGGGGAAGTGGTACACAGACTAGCTGCCACTAACTAGGCAGTGGTCAGGGTTCATCATGGCACTCCACTGCTGGTTTCAAGTGTTGTTTAATCTTTATCCTCTACGTCTTATACAAACACCATCACAGCCAGCAGAATTACTACAAATAAATTCTGTAATCCCTTTATGAGTTGTATTTTTTAAACTACAGTCTGTTAGCGGTAAATGCAGTATCTTCATAAGTAAATCTATCATATCTGTATTTAGCTGTTTATTACACAGTTCAGTGTTCGCAGCTAATTTGAGGAAGTGATCCCTTAGCTTCTGCCTGTATCTCTTTATGAGTTGTATTTTTTAAACTACAGTCTGTTAGCGGTAAATGCAGTATCTTCATAAGTAAATCTATCATATCTGTATTTAGCTGTTTATTACACAGTTCAGCGTTCGCAGCTAATTTGAGGAAGTGATCCCTTAGCTTCTACCTGCTTCTGAACTTTATGGGGTGTCTGAATGCTTTTGTTGTTAGTCTCCAATGCACTGAAGCTATTGGAGACACCTAGTATGAGACCACTTTCCCAGATCTTTTCACTGATTTGGAAGGTTTGACTGTAATCTAATCTTCTGGCCTAGATCCAGCGTTACTACTGTAGACTCCAGCTCACAAAACTGCTAACTCTTCTTGAACCACTGCCACATTAACTCAAAGTTTCAAGGTAAGCTGCTCTTTTTCCATTATTTTATATCAGTAGTGACAATCAATGCATCTCCTGAAGTGAACAGTATCATTCTCTCATGCTGACATTCTTTGCACTAATTGCCATTTCTGATGACTTTGTGGTGCTGTGTACATGTGTCCAGTGTGACAGTAAAGGCATTTGATTAAAAAGCTTTGTTCAAAGAAACATAACACCCAAGAGAATTCTAAAACAGATTTACTCATAAAATGTTTAAAAAATGAGATTAATTTAGCAAAAATTTAGTTTCTTAATTTAAATGTACCGTATTTTTTGGTGTCAAATATTTTGTGTAGTGAAATTCACTTACAAAAGAAAATGAAAATTATTTACACAAAATAACTTCTCCTCACAAGAGATAAGTCTCTTTCATGTCTAAGCAACCTGCTCCTCCTTTTCAACCTTTCTGAGTCAATCTTTTTTTTCTTTCTTCCAAAAGAAGGAACATACAAGTTCCAAAAGTATATCTATTGGCTGTATTCATAAATTAATGAGTATACACATAGTGTTGCAAAAGTAGTTGCCATGTTCAGTGATCATGAATTGGCACTAGACTACATATTTGACTGAACCTATGAGGGGATTAGTTTGTATTGATCAACAGTTATTGTAAGTCTTAGCATGCTATATATTTCATGGACTGGTCTTGTTGTTGTTGTTGTGGTCTTCGGTCCTGAGACTGGTTTGATGCAGCTCTCCATGCTAAACTATCCTGTGCAAGCTCCTTCATCTCCCAGTACCTACTGCAAACTACATCCTTCTGAATCTGCTTAGTGTATTCATCTCTTGGTCTCCCTCTACGATTTTACCCTCCACACTGCCCTCCAATGCTAAATTTGCGATCCCTTGATGCCTCAGGACATGTCCTACCAACCAATCCCTTCTTCTAGTTAAGTTGTGCCACAAACTTCTCTTCTCCCCAATCCTATTCAATACCTCCTCATTAGTTACGTGATCTACCCACCTAATCTTCAATATTCTTCTGTAGCACCACATTTCAAAAGCTTCTATTCTATTCTTGTCCAAAACTATTTATTGTCCATGTTTCACTTCCATACATGGCTACACTTCATACAAGTATTTTCAGAAATGACTTCATGACACTTAAATCTATACCCGACGTTAACAAATTTCTCTTCTTCAGAAATGCTTTCCTTGCCATTGCCAGTCTACATTTTATATCCTCTCTACTTCAACCATCATCAGTTATTTTGCTCCCCAAATAGCAAAACTCCTTTACTACTTTAAGGGTCTAATTTCCTAATCTAATTCCCTCAGCATCATCCGAATTAATTCGACTACATTCCATTATCCTTGTTTTGCTTTTGTTGACGTTCATCTTACACCCTCCTTTCAAGACACTGTCCATTCCATTCAACTGCTCTTCCAAGTCCTTTGCCGTCTCTGACAGAATTACAATGTCATCGGCGAACCTCAAAGTTTTTATTTCTTCTCCCTAAATTTTAATACCTACTCTGAATTTTACTTTTGTTTCCTATACTGCTTGCTCAATATCGAGACTGAATAACATCGGGGAGAGACTACAGCCCTGTCTCACTCCCTTCCCAACCACTGTTTCCCTTTCATGTCCCTCGACTCTTATAACTGCCGTCTGGTTTCTGTACAGATTGTAAATAGCCTTTCGCTCCCTGTATTTTACCCCTGCCAACTTTAGAATTTGAAAGAGAGTATTCCAGTCACCATTGTCAAAAGCTTTCTCTAAGTCAACAAATGCTAGAAACAAAGGTTAGCCTTTCCTTAATCTTTCTTCTAAGATAAGTCGTAAGGTCAGTATTGCCTCACGTGTTCCAACATTTCTACGGAATCCAAACTGGTCTTCCCCGAGGTTGGCTTCTACCAGTTTTTCTATTCGTCTGTAAATAATTCACGTTAGTATTTTGCAGCTGTGGCTTATTAAACCGATAGTTCGGTAATTTTCACATCTGTCAACACCTCCTTTTTTTGGGATTGGAATTATATTCTTCTTGAAGTCTGAGGGTATTTTGCCTGTCTCGTCCATCTTGCTCACCAGACAGTAGAGTTTTGTCAGGACTGGCTCTCCCAAGGATATCAGTAGTTCTAATGGAATGTTGTCTACTCCTGGGGCCTTGTTTCATCTCAGGTCTTTCAGTGCTCTGTCAAACTCTTCACACAGTATCGTATCTCCCATTTCATCTTCATCTACATCCTCTTCCATTTCCATAATATTGTCCTCAAGTACACCGCCCTTGTATAGACCCTCTATATACTCCTTCCACCTTTCTGCGTTCCCCTCTTTGCTTAGAACTGGGTTCCCATCTGAGCTCTTGAAGTACATAGAAGTGGCTCTCTGTTCTCCAAAGGTCTCTTTAATTTTCCTGTAGGCAGTATCTATCTTACCCCTAGTGAGATAAGCCTCTACATCCTTACATTTGTCCTCTAGCTATCCCTGCTTAGCCATTTTGCACTTCCTTTCGATCTCATTTTTGAGACGTTTGTATTCCTTTTTGCCTGCTTCATTTACTGCATTTTTGTATGTTCTCCTTTCATCAATTAAATTCAATATTTATTCTGTTACCCAAGGATTTCTACTAGCCCTCATCTTTTTACCTACTTGATGCTCTGCCACCTTCACTACTTCATCCCTCAGAGCTACCCATTCTTCTTCTACTGTATTTCTTTCCCCCAATCCTGTCAATTGTTCCCTTATGCTCTCCCTGAAACACTATACAACATTGGGTTTAGTCAGTTTATCCAGGTCCCATCTCCTTAAATTCCCACCTTTTTGCAATTTCTTCAGTTTTAATCTACAGTTCATAACCAATAGATTGTGGTCAGAGTCCACATCTGCCCCTGGAAATGTCCTACAATTTAAAACCTGGTTCCTAAATCTCTGTCTTACCATTATATAATCTATCTGATAGCTTTTAGTATCTCCAGGATTCTTCCATGTATACAAACTTCTTTTATGATTCTTGAACAAAGTGTTAGCTATAATTAAGTTATGCTCCCTGAAAAATTCTACCAAACGGTTTCCTCTTTCATATCTTAGCCCAAATCCATATTCACCTACTACATTTCCTTCTCTCCCTTTTGCTACTACCGAATTCCAGTCACCCATGACTATCAAATTTTCATCTCCCTTCACTACCTGAATAATTTCTTTTATCTCATCATACATTTCTTCAATTTCTTCATCATCTGCAGAGCTAGTTGGCATATAAACTTGTACTACTGTAGTAGGCATGGGCTTCGTGTCTATCTTGGCCACAATAATACGTTCACTATGCTGTTTGTAGTAGCTTACCCGCACTCCTATTTTTTTATTCATTATTAAATCTACTGCTGCATTACCCCTATTTGATTTTATATTTATAACCCTGTATTCACCTGACCAGAAGTCTTTTTCCTCCTGCCACTGAACTTAACTAATTCCGACTATATCTAACTTTAACCTATCCATTTCCCTTTTTAAATTTTCTAACCTACCTGCCTGATTAAGGGATCTGACATTCCACGCTCCAATACGTAGAATGCCAGTTTTCTTTCTCCTGATAATGACGTCCTCCTGAGTAGTCCCCGCCCGGAGATCCAAATGGGGGACTATTTTACCTCCGGGAAAAATTATGGCTGTAGTTTCCCCTTGCTTTCAGCCGTTCACAGTACCAAAACAGCAAGGCCGTTTTGGTTAGTGTTACAGGGCCAGATCAGTCAATCATCCAGTCTGTTGCCCCTGCAACTACTGAAAAGGCTGCTGCCCCTCTTCAGGAACCACATGTTTGTCTGGCCTCTCAACAGATACCCCTCCGTTGTGGTTGCACCTACGGTACGGCTATCTCGCAAGCCTCCCCACCAATGGCAAGGTCCATGGTTTATGGATGGGGGGGGGGGGGGGGGGGGGGACTGGTCTTGAAACATCAAATTCAGTATCCCCGTGGTCAGAGCAGACTAATGTCATCAAAAGTTAAAGAAGCTCTGCACAACATTATCTTGACACTCTTCTTGTCTGAGGGAGCTTACAAGATATATAAACATGTGGCATGAGAGAGATTACAAGATACATAAACATTTGGCATAATTGGGATCAGTGATCACAATGCTGTCATACTCAAGATGGCAACAAACTTGTATCTAGAGAACTCTAACAGTTGGATCAAGTCAAGAGAGATAAAAATGCAAACAATGTGATTTAAATCACATACAGATCTACAAAAAAATCTTGTATCCAAATTGAATGTGTAAAAGAGGAACAAAATTGATCCAACTTTTCAAAAAGAATGGCAGTTCTACTAGATTCTAGTACATAAAATGTAGAAGGGGCCAAGAAAATAATAGGCCAGCAATAATTGTGTTTTCCATTTCTAAGGCAAATGAATTAAATGTGAGGTTCAACAATGTTTTTTCAGGGATACGTGCAGGTGATGTTGAAAACATTGATTTAGTCATCACAAACTGAGTCAGAATGAAGTTTTGTGGATTAAAGAAGCACATGCAGAATCTACACTCTACTATATCCTCAAGACCATATAACACAGCAGGAGATATCCTAAAAATAGGAAAATATTTAGTGAGTTTATGTACATATTAGTGTTTTACTTCATCCAACACTTAAAATGCACACCGACTTGAACATTGGAAACCAGCCCTATTTGTCTCAATCCATGAATCCAGTTCCAAGTTTGGAGTAAGTAACTGCAGCCAACCAATCTCACATCCACAGTATGGAACAAATGGAACACCTCTTAGCAGAATATCAGTGTATGTACCTCATTTCGGAATCCTAGTTCTATGTCGAACAGCATGACATCAGAAAGGGAAGTTCATGTGACAGCCAATGGCTAGTAGCATCTCAAGATTTTGCAGAGGTGTTAGATAATGAATCAGTAATAAACATTGCTGTAACAGACCTTCCAGAAGTTTATGATGATGTAAATGAATACCTTAAGCTGGCAATTTATCAGCATTTGGGCTGAGGAATGTAAATAGTACATAATACTGTGCTTATATCAAATAGATCTGGACTCTGCAAGTGTATAGACAGCTGTTAGGAGTATGCTTAAATTACATCAAAGGTTTGTTTGAAGTATTATATAAAAACAGTAACTGAGTTGAAGCAGAAGAAGAGCAGTAAATCTTTTCAGAGTAGTTGTTTTTGTTCTATTATTACAATCATATATAAAGTAATTTATATAATTATCATTTACATAGATTAACACAAGTCACAATTTATTGTTGGTATATTTTACAGAAGTAGCCACCTGTGGCCACTCATTCCAGTGAATGCATAAGTTGAATCATTCCACAACCCTGAGGGCTCTTCTTCATAATGGGATTTACAGAACAAAATGTCTGAATGAATGAATCTAATGTAATGACCAAATTGGTGAATATTGGTGCAGATGGTATCATTGTCTTGGATGAGAAGGCATCTCAGTATAGGATGTCAGAAAACATGCTGAAAAAGGTAGACACAAGTACAGTAACCAAAGGTTGTAGTACAATCATAGAAAATCCCCAGGAATTAGCAAATTCTGTAAGTGGCTATTTTTCTGGTACTGCAGGAAATTTGCAAGAAAATATACAAAAAAAACATATAGACTCACAATGAAGTACACTGCAAGCACAGTGATGTTTCCCACAACAGAGCTTGAAATCAGGAAAACGATACAGAAATTTAAAAAAATTAGAAGTCAGCACACATAGCAGCCTCTGTTCTGAATGCATGCATGGATGGCATAAAAAATACCCTTAACAAACATAATAAATGCACATAATAAATGCATCATTTGGTTCAGGCATTATTCCAAAGTAACTAATACACAAGTTGTGCCCTTAGTAAAGAAAGGTGAGTGGAGAGTACAGAAAACTATAGGCCAGTTTCATTAATATAAGTATTCTTAAATATAATTGAATTAATTATGAAAGAGTTTCATGAAAAATTACAACGTGTGTAATGAAGCACAGTTTAGTTTCCAGCCATAAGAGTTCACAAAAGTCGTACTTAAGGCTCTTGACAAGGATGACTGTGTTAAAAGTATATTCTTAGACTTGTCCAAGGCTTTTGACACTGTTAATCATAAAATGCTATTAAATAAACTAGAACCATTATGTGTAACAGGAATAGCAAATGGATACTTCCAGATTTACAAGGAAATTTTGTGTAAAATGTAGAAATAGTTCACATATATGGTGATGATAAATTTTTACTTAAACAACTGTCAGACAAGAGACATATAAACTTAGGTGTTCTTTACAATAATGTATTGGGCTCAATACTATTTTTAATATATACTTTGGACATTATAAGATAACTATTACTAGAGAAAACAAATAAAATCATTAAGAATGTTTGCAAGGAGGCATCCACATAGTGAATTAATGTGGAACAAGAACAAAACAAATGGTATGTACTTCAGCACAAAGAGAGAAATAACTCCACATTGAGCGTAGATGATAAACCTATAGACCATGTATTAGCACAAAGGTTTTAGTGATGAATATTGGTTGTCAATTACTAAAGAATGCACACACAAATATACTGGCAGGAAGAACGTCATCAACATGTGCTGCTCTCAGAATTCTACCAGTGATTTGTAACAGCCAATGTGTTGTTGGTGAAATACTCGTTCCTACATACACTCAGTTCTTAGCTATGGGAGTCTTTTATAGGGAACAAAGACACAAAACAATTAACAGATTTCAAACAGCAGGAAAAGGCCATAAGGATAATAACTAAAAACAGCAGATGGTCTCATTGTAAAGGACTATTTTTTTTATAAACTGAATATGCTTGCATACATACATAATACAAGGTCTGTTCACAAAATTCCAGAACACTGTCCACAAAATGTTACTACAGTTACCTTTTACTTTCTGTGCATTGTCTCCTTCAAAATACTCTTCTCCACTGCTCCCAGTGCCATTTCCACTTCCGGAAGCAGTCTTGGTATGCCTCTTGCTGATCAAAGAAAAAAGCACCATCTGCAAATTTTCTTTTATCTCAGCTATATTGCAAATCTTCACCCCTTTTTTTTTTAAAAAAAAAAGAGAAGAAGAAGAAGAAGTAGTCTGATGGGGCCAACTCTGGAGAATACAGAGGATGAGACAGTGCAGTGATTTTGGTTTTTGTGTAACACTCACGCACCAATAGGGATGAATGTGCAGGTGCATTATCATAATACAAGAGCCACAAATTGTCTCACCACATTGTAGGCCATTCCCTTCTCACATTTTCTGGCTGGTGTCACAATACATCCTGATAATACCATCAACTAACCGTTTGTCCCTGTAGCATGAATTCATGATGAACTAATCCTTCAAAGTCAAAGAAAACTATCGGCATGTCTTTGACATTTGACCAGACCTGATGAGCTTTTTTTGGTCTTGGAGAACCTTTCCCAACCCATTGTGAAGACTGAACCTTGGTCTCAACATCATAACCAAAGAGCCACATCTCATCATCAGTTACAATTCTCTTAAGGAACATCTCATTCCCGATTCTCTTCACATATTGTGAGGCGAATGTCTTATTGATCTTGACTCACGAGTTATGGGACAAACTTGACAGCAACCAGATGCATTCCAAGATGCTGTGTCAGGATTTCATGACATGATCCAGCTGAAATATTACATTATTCTGCTACCTCTTGGACAATCAGTCTTCAATTGGCACACACAGTTTCATTGACATTCCTGAAATGAGCATCATCAGTAGATGTCAAAGGGCATCCTGAACAAGGATCATCTTTAACTTCCACCTGACCATTTTTAAACCACATGAGCCATTCGTAAAACCAAGTATGGCTTAAGTTCTCATCACTATAGGCTTCCTGCATAATTTGGAGTGTCTCTGTAAAGGTTTTCTTGAGTTTCATGCAAAATTTAATGCACAGGCATTGAGCCTCTAACCCTGCCATCTCGAAATTCACAAACTGAGCAACGAAACATTCTACTCAATAATTGTCTTGGGGTTGA
The DNA here is from genome assembly GCF_023897955.1 of Schistocerca gregaria. Taxonomy (NCBI): domain Eukaryota; kingdom Metazoa; phylum Arthropoda; class Insecta; order Orthoptera; family Acrididae; genus Schistocerca; species Schistocerca gregaria. Next base: position 104,870,737 of record NC_064920.1, read on the forward strand.
AGCTCTTTTTTCTGTGTTTGCTTTAACAATACGTACGTATTTGAATAGGGTCTGCCTTTAGCAAAACACAATTTTGTTTTTTAACCCAAACAAGTTTCACTGCAGTTGCAGCATTTTCAGTGGGCTTTTATTTCTCATATGTTAAAGATAAAGAATGTTTTTTTACTGTTAGTATACATATAACTGTTAGTTTTTAAATCATAATTACAGATATTTGAAAAAAAACCATAAATAAAAACAGGTATGAATTCATAATTCATGTGTTTTTTTTTCTTCAAATATCTGTAATTACAATTTAAAAACTAACAGTTACATGTATACAGACACTAAAGAACATTCCTTATCTTAAACAGATGAGAAATAAAAGCCCACTGAAGATGCTACAACTGCAGTGAAACATGTTTGGGTTAAAAAACAAAATTGTGTTTTGGTAAAGGCGGACCCTATCCAAAAGCATGCGTATTATACTCAGTAGAGCACTGAACAACAACTAGCGGACATACAACAATGAAACTTCCAGCAGTTACACATTAAACACTGGCGTGTGCAGGGATGCCAGCTGCATTTTGCTCCAACACACCATTGGCGTGAAATTATGAATGTTCTTTTAACAGACTTTGTACTTCTAATTATCTGTTGCACATATCAAGAACAATATTAGAAAATATTTCGTTAATAATTCTTCAATCATAATGGAACAAGAGCCAGTCTGGACTTGCATTTACCAAGGAAAACAAAAAAAAAAGTAAGAAAGAAATCTAAGCAGGATTTTCTACCAGGCATTAAGATTGTATAATAAACTCATGCTTGCAATGTAAAGCTTTTACAAGTAAGTGAGCCAATACCTATAGTGCACGGTAGTAATGTCTTGTCAGTCTTCTGAGCTCAACATTTCACTCATCGTGAGAGGATGCTGACTCACTTTTTCAGATGGTCTGAAGGGACAACATGGAGACATGCATGTTCATGACGTTCATGGTCCTGGAGCCGCCAGCAGGTGTGCAGCTGCAGCTGGAGTCACCAGCAGATGTCTATTGTGTGTGCAGTGGTGCAGTGCAAAACCAGGTTTTCTTTGCAAGTTATCTGGTGCAAATTGTGTATGATGAAGAGAGCAGTGTACAATAGGGGCCAATCTAATGAGGCAGTGTAGTTGTCCGACCTCCTTGCAGTGCCTCGTATCCATCTGTAAAATTCTCCTGCTGTGTGATCCCAAATTCATGTATCCCATCTCTTGCATTGAAACTCTTGCCCCCCAAGAATTAGAGTAGCATGTGCAATGCCACATCAAAAATCTCTCCAACCTATTCACGTCTTACACCCACATGGATTACCGCTACCTACCACCTCTACGTTGTTGTTGTTGTTGATGTTGTTGTTGTGGTCTTCAGTCCAGAGACTGGTTTGATGCCGTTCTCCATGCTACTCTATCCTGTGCAAGCTTCTTCATCTCCCAGTACCTACTGCAAACTACATCCTTCTGAATCTGTTTAGTGTATTCATCTCTTAGTCTCCGTCTACGATTTTTACCCTCTGCGCTGCCCTCCAGTACTAAACTGGTGATCCCTTGATGCCTCAGAATACGTCCTACCAACCGATCCTTTCTTCTAGTCAAGTTGTGCTACAAATTTATCTTCTCCCCAATTCTGTTCAATACCTCCTCATTAGTTATGTGATCTACCCATCTAATCTTCAGTATTCTTCTGTAACACCACATTTTGAAAGCTTCTATTCTCTTCTTGTCCAAACTATTTATCGTCCATGTTTCACTTCCATACATGGCTACACTCCATACAAATACTTTCAGAAATGACTTCCTGACACTTAAATCTATGCTCGATGTTAACAAATATCTCTTCTTCAGAAACGCTTTCCTGGCCATTGCCAGTCTGCATTTTATATCCTCTCTATTCAGACCATCATCAGTTATTTTGCTCCCCAAATAGCAAAACTCCTTTACTACTTTAAGTGTCTCATTTCCTAATCTAATTCCCTCAGCATCACATGACTTAATTCGACTACATTCCATTATCCTAATTTTGCTTTTGCTGATGTTCATCTTATATCCTTCCTTCAAGACAGTGTCCATTCTGTTCAACTGCTCTTCCAAGTCCTTTGCTGTCTCTTGACAGAATTACAATTTCATCGGTGAACCTAAAAGTCTTTATTTCTTCTCCATGGATTTTATAATAGCTACTCCAATTTTTTTTTTTTTTTTTTTTATTTTTATTTTTATTTTTTTTTTTTTTTTGTTTTGTTTCCTTTACTGCTTGCTCAATATACAGATTGAATAACATTGGGGAGAGGCTACAACCCTGTCTCACTCCCTTCCCAACCACTGCTTCCCTTTCATGTCCCTCGACTCTTATAACTGTCATTTGGTTTGTGTACAAATTGTAAATAGCCTTTTGCTCCCTGTATTTTACCCCTGCCATCTTCAGAATTTGAAAGCGAGTATTCCATTCAACATTGTCAAAAGCTTTCTCTAAGCCTACAAATGCTAGAAATGTAGGTTTGCCTTTCCTTAATCTAGCTTCTAAGATAAGTCGTAGGGTCAGTATTGCCTCATGTGTTCCAATATTTCTACGGAATCTAAACTGATCTTCCCCGAGGTCGGCTTCTAGTAGTTTCTCCATTCGTCTGTAAAGAATTCGCATTAGTATTTTGCAGCTGTGACTTATTAAACTGATAGTTCAGTAATTTACACATCTGTCAACACCTGCTTTCTTTGGGATTGGAATTATTATATTCTACTTGAAGTCTGAGGGTATTTCACCTGTCTCATACATCTTCCTCACCAGATGGTAGAGTTTTGTCAGGACTGTCTCTCCCAAGGCTATCAGTAGTTCTAATGGAATTTTGTCTACCCCCGTGGCCTTGTTTTGACTTAGGTCTTTCAGTGCTCTGTCAAGCTCTTCACACAGTATTGTATCACCCATTTAATCTTCTTCTAACTCCTCTTCCATTTCCATAATATTGTCCTCAAGAACATCGCCCTTGTATAGACCTTCTATATATTCCTTCCACCTTTCTGTTTCCCTTCTTTGCTTAGAACTGGGTTTCTATCTGAGCTCTTGATATTCATGCAAGTGGTTCTTTTTTCTCCAAAGGTCTAATTAATTTTCTTGTAGGCTGTATCGATCTCATTTTTGAGACATTTATATTCCTTTTTGCCTGCTTCATTTACTGCATTTTTGTATTTTCTCCTTTCATCAATTAAATTCAATATCTCTTCTGTTACCCTAGGATTTCTATTAGCACTCATCTTTTTACCTACTTGATCCTCTGCTGCTTTCACTATTTCATCTCTCAAAGCTACCCATTCTTCTTCTATTGTATTTATTTCCCCCATTCTTGTCAGATGTTCCCTAATGCTTTCCCTGAAACTCTCTACAATCTCTGGTTCTTTCAATTTATCCAGATCCCATCTCCTTAAATTCCCACCTTTTTGCAGTTTCTTCAGTTTCAATCTACAGTTCGTAACCAATAGAATGTGGTCAGAGTCAACATCTGCCCCTGGAAATGTCTTACAATTTAAAACCTGGTTCCTAAATCTCTGTCTTACCATTATCTGACACCTTCCAGTATCTCCAGGCTTCTTCCATGTATATAATCTTCTTTTATGATTCTTGAACCAAGTGTTAGCTATGATTAAGTTATGCTCTCTGCAAAATTCTACCAGGTGGCTTTCTCTTTCATTCCTTCCCCCTGTTCCATATTCACCTACTATGTTTCGTTCTCTACCTTTCCTACTATCGAATTCTAATCACCCATGACTATTAAATTTTCATCTCCCTTCACTACCTGAATAATTTCTTTTATCTCGTCATACATTTCTTCAATTTCTTTGTCATCTGCAGAGGTAGTTGGCATATAAACATGTACTACTGTGGTAGGCATGGGCTTTGTATCTGTCTTGGCCACAATAATGCATTCACTATGCTGATTGTAGTGGCTTACCTGCATTCCTACTTTTTAATATATTATTAAACCTACTCCTGCATTAGCTCTATTTGATTTTGTATTTATAACACTGTATTCACCTGATCAGAAGTCTTGTTAATCCTGCATCCGAACTTCACTAATTCCCACTATATCTGAGTTAAACCTATCCATTTCCCTTTTTAAATTTTTAACTTACCTGCCCGATTAAGGGATCTGACATTCCATGCTCTGACCCCTAGAACTCCAGTTTTCTTTCTCCTGATAACAACATCCTCCTGAGTAGTACCCGCCTGGAGATCAGAATGGGGGACTATTTTACCTCCGAAATATTTTACCCAAGAGGACACCATCATCATTTAACCATACAGTAAAGCTGCATGCCCTTGAGAAAAATTATGGCTGTGGTTTCCCCTTGCTTTCAGCCATTCACAGTACCAGCACGGCAAGGCTGTTTTGGTTAATGTTACAAGGCCAGATGAGTCAATCATCCAGACTGTTGCCCCTGCAGCTACTGAAAAGGCTGCTGCCCCTCTTCAGGAACTACATGTTTGTCTGGCCTCTCAACAGATACCCCTCCGTTGTGGTTGCACCTATGGTGCGGCTATCTGTGTCACTGAGACAAGCAAGCCTCCCCACCAACGGCAAGGTCCATGGTTCATGAGGGGGGGAGGGGGGGTGTACCACCTCTACAAGAGCCTCCAAATATCCTCTGCATCCATTCATAGCCAACAAACCATGCCTCACAGATCTGTCACACCCTTAGAAAGTCCCTCCTACCACCATACAGAAACCATAACCTAAACAGACCTGAAACACAGTCATGAACCTTTCGCCCAAAAGCTTTAGTTGCACAGAAGTAACAGTCCTTCATAGATGTCATATCTTTCAGCCTACTCTCAAATTAAGTTTTGCTGGATATCTTAAAGACCGTCTCTCCTCCATGTCCCTACAGTGGAAATACTTTTTTGCCACCAATTCTACCAGACTTAATCCAAAACCAATACTGAACCCTGTATGACTCATTCCAAAATTCCGTAACTTCCAACCCTGCCTCACTGCCATTCCCCAAATCCCTTAACATGCAAACCAAACTTATATCTGCAAAAAGAACTGCAATCCCCTACTTAAAAACTGACCCTGGCCTTGTAATTCTACTTGCTGGAAAAGGCTCTTCCACTGTGGTTTTGAACTGCAGGCATTACCTGCTGGAGGGACTCCACCCACCAGATGTCAGATTCATTCACCTCCAAACCATGCCACAGTGACCCCAATCAAAATTTCAACAGGATCTCCAGTCTCTCCTCAGATCCTTAGAACCTTTTCCCAATCTCTCTCCTTCACCTTTAGCAGTCCCCTCGCTCCAACCTTCTACATGCTTCCTAAAGTCCATAAACCCAACCACCCAGGATGTCCCACTGTGGCTGGGCACTGTGCCCTTGCTGCTATTGAGCCCTACCTTTACCAACACCTGACTGACTCCAAGCCTACAATTTCCTTCCTCAGCAGTGTTGATCCCATCTTCTTCTACACTAACATTCCCAATGCCAGTGACCTTGCCACTATCCAACACTATCTTTCCCAATACCCTGCTGACTCCAAACCTACAATCTCCTTCTGGTCACCATGACCAACTATATCCTCACCCACAATTACTTCTCCTTTGAAAGCATAATTTACAAACAACTCCATGGTACAGCAATAGGCACCAAGATGGTAGCATGCTATGCCAACCTATCCATGGACCATCTAGAGGAGTCCTTCCTAAGCACCCAGAACCCCAAACCTGTCACTGGTTCAGATTCATTGACGATACCTTTGCAATCTGGGCCAACAGTGAGGACACCCTCTCCACTTTCCACCAAAACCTCAACACTTTCTTCCCCATTCACTTCACCTGGCCCTTCTCAACCCAACAAGTCATCTTCCTTGATGTTAACCTCTATGATAAGGATGACTGTACCAGTGCTTCCATTCATACCAAACCTACTAGCCACCAACAATACATCCGCTTCAACAGCTACCACTCGCTGTGTACCAAGGAGTCCCTTCGATACAGCCTAGCTTTTTGTGGTCATCACCCAAGCTGCCTCAGCCTTTTGTTTTTTCTTGTTATATGAGGAATTCATTCCTTGGGTCCTGCTGCATGACAAGTTAAAATGAAAGCAACATACTGATGAACTAATCAAAAAGCTCAGTCTAGTACATTAAGCCCTTAGAAGCACCTCCTACTGTGCTGACCTAAAGACACAAGTGTTAGCATTGAATTTGGATCATTGCTTAGTATGCTTGTGGTAGCATTGAATTTGGATCATTGCTTAGTATGCTTGTGTTGTCAGAAAACATTACCGTTTTTGAATGGTCCTTTGAAGTCCCTGGAAGTTCATTTATGTAGGTTAGAAACAAGAGTGATTCCAGTGCTGATCCCCAATTCTGTGATTAGTTTCATACCTGAGACAGTCTATTTATTTGTTTATTTATCTAGGTATTATCTCACAATGATGCAGGTTTTGTAATCATAATACACTCTATGATTAACTCCAGTATACATAAACACAGAATTTATAGTGTGTTTCAAAACTCTATGCAAAACATCAGGAATGAATTCTTCATATAACAAGAAAAAACAAAAGGCTAAGGCAATTTCGGTCCTTAAATACTTAGTTATCGAATTATTCAAGCATGTTACTGTTACACAGTGCATACTGACAAGTATTGTTTGCAAAAGGAAACCATACACTGCCCATCAGGAGTGTTACACAAGTAATCAAATTGTGAATGGGCCTGAATATCCTTCAGCATGTGCATATGAAGTACAGTGATTGGAAGCTAAATAATGAGCTAATTATGGTGTGTCATCTGCTCTGAAGTGATACATACAAATCACAAATGTCTGTAGCCATTAGCAAAGGCACATATAGGGTGATTTGTAATTGCATATGCCAGAGGTTTGCAGTCTGGAGGTGTACACCAATAAGGAGTTTGCAACTGTGAATTAAATGTGAATCGTGAATCTGCAAATGACTTGAGTCCATAGAGGTACATTTTCAGAAACAGCAAAAAATTGTCTATTATCTTACTGAAGCAAATGTTGCACTACATTATTGCATTATATATTACATACATTGAAACTACATAAGACTGTCATTACAAAAGCATGATTTTGTACTTCATGTTCAAATTTTGGTTTAAAAAAGGACGACTTTAGTTGTTTTTCAATTTAACTTCAGTTTTGCTTCTTATGTAATAAAATTCTGCCATAGAACACATAATAATTTTTCTTAAACACATTCATAACACATGTTGTTGTTGTTGTTGTCTTCAGTCCTGAGACTGGTTTGATGCAGCTCTCCATGCTACTCTATCCTGTGCAAGCTGCTTCATCTCCCAGTACCTACTGCAACCTACATCCTTCTGAATCTGCTTAGTGTACTCATCTCTCGGTCTCCCTCTACGATTTTTACCCTCCACGCTGCCCTCCAATGCTAAATTTGTGATCCCTTGATGCCTCAAAACATGTCCTACCAACCGATCCCTTCTTCTAGTCAAGTTGTGCCACAAACTTCTCTTCTCCCCAATCCTATTCAATACCTCCTCATTAGTTACGTGATCTATCCACCTTATCTTCAGTATTCTTCTGTAGCACCACATTTCGAAAGCTTCTATTCTCTTCTTGTCCAAACTAGTTATCATCCATGTTTCACTTCCATACATGGCTACACTCCAAACAAATACTTTCAGAAACGACTTCCTGATACATAAATCTATATTCGATGTTAACAAATTTCTCTTCTTCAGAAACGCTTTCCTTGCCATTGCCAGTCTACATTTTATATCCTCTCTACTTCGACCATCAGCAGTTATTTTACTTCCTAAATAGCAAAACTCCTTTACTACTTTAAGTGTCTCATTTCCTAATCTAATTCCCTCAGCATCACCCGATTTAATTTGACTACATTCCATTATCCTCGTTTTGCTTGTGTTAATGTTCATCTTATATCCTTCTTTCAAGACACTGTCCATTCCGTTCAACTGCTCTTCCAAGTCCTTTGCCGTCTCTGACAGAATTACAATGTCATCGGCGAACCTCAAAGTTTTTACTTCTTCTCCATGAATTTTAATACCTACTCCAAATTTTTCTTTTGTTTCCTTTACTGCTTGCTCAATATACAGATTGAATAACATCAGGGAGAGGCTACAACCCTGTCTCACTCCTTTCCCAACCACTGCTTCCCTTTCATGCCCCTCGACTCTTATTACTGCCATCTGGTTTCTGTACAAATTATAAATAGCCTTTCGCTCCCTGTATTTTACCCCTGCCACCTTTAGAATTTGAAAAAGAGTATTCCAGTCAACATTGTCAAAAGCTTTCTCTAAGTCTACAAATGCTAGAAACGTAGGTTTGCCTTTTCTTAATCTTTCTTCTAAGATAAGTCGTAAGGTCAGTATTGCCTCATGTGTTCCAACATTTCGACGGAATCCAAACTGATCCTCCCCGAGGTCTGCATCTACCAGTTTTTCCATTCGTCTGTAAAGAATTCGCGTTAGTATTTTGCAGCCGTGGCTTATTAAACTGATAGTTCGGTAATTTTCACATCTGTCAGCACCTGCTTTCTTTGGGATTGGAATTATTACATTCTTCTTGAAGTCTGAGGGCATTTCGCCTGTCTCATACATCTTGCTCACCAGCTGGTAGAGTTTTGTCATGACTGGCTCTCCCAAGGCCGTCAGTAATTCTAATGGAATGTTGTCTACTCCGGGGGCCTTGTTTCGACTCAGGTCTTTCAGTGCTCTGTCAAACTCTTCACGCAGTATCGTATCTCCCATTTCGTCTTCATCAACATCCTCTTCTATTTCCATAATATTGTCCTCAAGTACATCGCCCTTGTATAAACCTTCTAAACATCCAGGGAAATAAACATACAGGACAAAATTTACAAAACAAAATAGCAATTTTACTCATTTGACTTTGTTTCCCAAGCTGCAATTTTCTCATAAAATACTTCGGATTCATTACAGTCAGGAATGTGCTTGAGCATTTTGCATATTTCTTTAATTTTATTTTCATTGTTTGGACACACACCATTAGGATAAGCATGTCTGTGTGATAGTTCTGGGACATGGATATGTTGGCCCAAGGATGAAAGAATGTTGAATTATTCCTCCTGTGAATGGTTTTGTCACAACTATTCTGATCTGTTCTGCAGAAAAGCAGAATTCCATATAAGTTGAAACAGTGAAAGATACCTTTTTATCTCTAGGAATGCCCTTAACAGATGTCTCTATGGAATTGGCATTTATTTTGTAATAATGTGGGCACCAGTTGTTGTAATCATAAACATCCTCACTTTCAGTTATTGTAACTGTGAAATTTCTTTTAGCATTAGACCTGACTATGTGGTATGTGTTCACACATGTTCTTCATTGTGTAGAGTCAGTCCACATGCCTCAATCATCTTTTCACTACTGTGAAGTACCTGTCATTTGGCCCAAAGGAGTGTCCTCTGATAGGGAAAATAAGTCTGATGTTCAAAAAAACGCCTCCGAGCACTTATAGCCATTAAAAACCCGATGAAAGTGTTGTTCTTATTCTGGCCTGGACAGCCGTCACAAAACAACCAGAATTCTTTAACACTAGATGAGACACAGATATTGAATAATGGAGGAGAAAACTGCATACCTCATTTGCACTTTTCTTAGCTTGCTCCTCATGGTAGGTGTAGAAGGATACTGAATTAGTTTTCATGTTATGCACAGAGAAAATTGGAATTGTCAGTTGATGATAATAATACATGTCCTCAATTGGTATCTTAGGCAAGCATACATTTTGCATATAGTCAAAGCAAGAAAATCCTCTCTCTCAGTGCATAACTTGGTTGCATCTTCTAGTGCTTCGTAGAACTTTTTGCTGCAATGTTTGTGAAGTAGGAGTTCTGCTGCAGCTACACGTTTAGCACAATCATTAAGTGCACTGCTTTTCATTTTCACATTAAGTTCTTCACACGTAATGCATGTGTCTACACTGGGCCTACCAAATCTCAAACGGAAATGGTTACTGAAATATCTGTGGTAATAGTGGTAAGACACATTACTATCAGGATATTTGATAAGAAACATTTCATGCACAGTTTTCACAGTTAGTTCACTGTATAAGTAGACGACATCTGTTTTTCCATAGCAGTTTTGTTTAGTTGGAAATGATGCAATATGGGCGTGAATAGAAGTGTTCCCTGGTTTGTTGTTTAGACATTGGTCTTTAAGAGACTTGTCATGAAGCAGCAACTTACACAATCTCTTCATCCTGGATTCGGTAACACAATAAACACTGAGAAAGGCTTCCTTACATACCTCTACATGCTAGTCTGAATCTTTAACATAATACTTAAACATAGCTGTTCCGTTACTGGAAATAATGTACAGAAGTTAGGGACTAAAGTCTCTTTGATATTAAGCAATGTGTGTGGGTACTGGAACATTTCTGTGCCTGTAACTCAAAACCTTGAAAATGTGGACTTAAGTCTTTTGCAAATTCACGATTCATGTACAGTTCGGGATGGAAATCCACTGGAGGCATGTTGCTTGTACCAAGGATGCTACCCATTGTGCAGATTAGCAGACCAAAAGTCATTTGAAGGAATTCATCACCACCTCTGTGAATATGGGAGTTTTACACAAACCACCATGCATCATGGTCAGCCAAGACATACAACACAAGAGGATAAGGAGACTCCATTCAGCACTGTGGAGAAAAGTCCACAAATCAGCATGATTATGCTTGCAGAGCAACATGCCACATGTGAGACATTTATATGAAAACATGCTGTACCCATACTATCTACAATGTGTACAAGCCTTGTCTCCTGTGGATCATCCTCGAAGATTAACATTTTGTCAGTGCTTCCTGCAGCAGTGTACTATGATATACAACTTTCCAGCTCTTGTTTTATTCTCAGATGAAGTGAAATTCACATGGGACAATCTCCATAACTTGCATAACCTGCACATAACACAATTTGTGGTGTCATCATAAGGCATCAGTCAAGCACTGGCCATCAAAAGCCTGCCAGTCCAAATGTTAGTATCTGCAGACACTGAGGGGTGGGGTGGTGCTAGAGTGACAGTGTACGCAAACCAAGTCCACACCTCCTCTCTCCAGGAAGACTACATGGTGTCAGTGTCCTCTCTGGTGCTGGCACAAAGGACACCAACGACAGTGTTCAGGAGCCAATTCGTCAGTGCAAATCATCTTCTCAGTTTGACAGCTCAGCTCCATGAGACAGCATCTGCCAATGTCATAGTCAGTTAGAAATGTGAGAACCAGTGTAGCTAGAAAGATAGTTTACTGTTGATTTGACAAAATATTTTATACAGAGGTTTGAAATGCTTATTATGTTATGCACGACTGTTTCTCAAAAGAAAGCATATGTGTTTGACTATTCACTTATAGCACTGTCTATTGATATTCTGTAGGATGCTGACCTACCCTGGTCTGTCCCTTAAAGAAAGAAGTGTGATCAATTTCTTGAAGTCACAGATTAATTATATTGGTGGGAAGAATGTGGTACATGAGATGCTCCACCAACAATCTGTGTGGTCACATATGGCGTTTGATGTGTGTGGATGGGATCATTTATACATTTGGACCTGTAAGTCAGAGTGTGAGCAGTTTGGATGGCAAAAGATAAAATATGGGGAAGAAGGAAAAATAAATGGACAGACACTGAGTAAAGTAATGTGTTAGAAAATAGTGAGAAAGGGAAACAGCACTGGGTGTGAGATGGAAGAAAATTTATAATGTAACATTTTTACTTTTGTAAAGACACAGTGAAAAATCTGGCAGTATTACTTGTAGTGTACTTGAAGTCTTGATTAGAGCTACTTATCTGTGTTAAAGAGAGCTATATTCCTGTCACAAGAATTGAACTGAAGTTCAAAAAGCATTTGACTCAGTACCACACCTAAGCTTATTGTCAAAAGTACTATATATAGGGATCAAGTGAAATTTGTGACTGGGTTGAGGACTTTTTGGTATGGATTACACAGCATGTTATCTTGGTTGGAGAGTCATCATCAGATGTAGAAGTAACTTCGGGTGCACCACAGGGAAGTGTGTTGGAATCCTTGCTCTTCGTGTTGTATATTAATGACCTTGCAAACAATATTAACAGTAAAATCAGGCTTTTTTGTAGATGATGCAGTTATCTGTAATTAAGTACTATCTGAGAGAAGCTGCATGAATATCCAGTAATATCTTGATAAGATTTCAGCATGGGATATACTACAACCCCCTATGTATCACTCACACAGGGATCATGAGGGTAAGATTAGAATAACTACTGCATGCACAGAGGCATTCAAACATTCTTCCCATGCTCCATATGTAAACGGAACAGAAAGAAACCTTAAGAACTGGTATAATGGGATGTACCCTCTGTCATGCACCTTATGGTGATTTGCAGAGTATAGATGTAGATGTTATGCACCCTTCTCTCCAAGCTTTCAGTTTATTGGCCCTCACCTTTCTTAAAGGAAAACTGGATTATAGTGTTGTAAGAATATATTTAAAAAAGAATAAAATTCCCCATTTTTGTGTGCCTTTGGCAAATGTGTTCCAATTGTTTCCCTGTACATCTCTCTGAACAGCATGGCTGAAATGGCTTTTATAATTCTTTGAAAGTATACCTTTCACTTCTTAGCTAAACCTGATTGGTGTAGATATTTTATTGTTGCCATTTGACCATCATAGATCAGGCGAATGACACTGTGGATAACTTACCAAAGCTGGACGTTGGTGACTCTAGGTGCATTTGATCAGAATTATCCAATATTGAATCAATACAAGACTCTCCAAATGCAGTATCTTCCCTGTTATTTCTACTATAAATTGTTAGTGCTCTCTCTAATTCTCTGATAAATGTCAAAACATTTCCACTGTTAGAATAGCTGTTCTGCATGTTTCCAAATTTAATACTAAAGCACAAAACTCAAAGAGCTGTTCAAAGCTGGTCTTCTACTTACATCAAATTTTTATGCATGTATCCTCTCCCTTTTCCTTATATTATGCCTACAGTAATGGATTACTAACTTGTAACATGTAGGTGAATCTGTTAAATTTCTGCAACTTAAAATGATATTCTGCCAGGCAAAACACATACCCAGAAATGCCTTTAGATTCACCATTCATATTCAACAAGCTTCTTATGTCTTTATGAAAAATTCCACATGTGTAATAATTTTTATACTCTGTGCTGTCCAAGCTGCAGCTTCTTGTTTTGTCACTTGTTGCTTGTACCATATCTATTGTTTTATGGCATTTCTGTCTTTCAGTAATATTTGCACTAAATATGATCAACTGAGAACATTGGAAATTTTAGGAATTAAATGAACAGTACTACAGTTCCACTGAATGGTTCCTAAATTATCAGAAACATTCAGATGTAGACCATGCTTTGTATGACGCTGTCATATGACGATCCTGTTGAGTGGCTCTTGACAATCTGCATTTACACATTCTACATAACATTCATTCATGGCTTATTTCATTGCTCAAAGAGTGTGACAATTTTCACATTAGTATATGCCTAAAATATATGACAAGTAGATAGAAGAAGTTGAAAGTATTGAACTTTTGGGATCACAGCTTGATAATAAATTCAATTGCAATAAGCCACCTAAATGAATTTAAATTTGCAAAGCAAATATAGCCAACAAGATGTGATGTATAAATAAAAATACTAGGCTACTTTGTTTACTTTCATTCCACAATACCATATGGTATTATTTTTTGGATAACTCATCAAGTCAAGCTGAAGTTTTACAGTTAAAAAAGAAGAAGAAGGAAAAGAAGAAAATGAAGGTCAGTGAGAGACAAATATATCTCAAAAATAAACTATGCCATCAAAGAACAGTGTGAGTGTCTTGGTACTGTTTTCATACACCCAAACAAATTTCTGAGTGAAAAATTCCTAGGAAATGATGGCATACATTTAAATAGATTAGGGTCTGTAACAATCAGCAGAATGTTTGCAGATGTCTGCAAAATAATCAGAAGAAAGGGAAAGTAATATGTCCTGATGGGGATGAAAAACCTAATGCTGCAGCTGAAAAAACAAAATATAAGCATCACACAAAAGAGGGACTACAGAATATACTCTCAGAATGCAACCAATAACATGTAAGTCAGCAAAAGAAAAATTACATAAAAGTACTACATCAGAATATTCAGTATGTTGGTGACAAGACACTAGAAGCAAAAATACAATCAGATATATTATGTATCAGTGAACATGGTCTAACTGAAACCTAAATCACTAACTTGATAATAAAGGATTATATCCTATCCAGCAGGATGAACAAGACTTTTGGTCAGGTGAATACAAGGTTATAAATACAAAATCAAATAGAGGTAATGCAGGAGTAGGTTTAATAATGAATAAAAAAAACATAGGAGACAGGGTAAGCTCCGACAAACAGCATAGTAAACACATTATTGTGGCCAAGATAGACACGAAGCCCATGCCTACTACAGTAGTACAAGTTTATTTGCCAACTAGCTCTGCAGATGATGAAGAAATTGAAGGAATGTATGATGAAATAAAAGAAATTATTCAGATAATGAAGGGAGACAAAAATTTAATAGTCATGGGTGACTGGAATTTGGTAGTAGCAAAAGGGAGAGAAGGAAATGTAGTAGGTGAATATGGATTGGGCTTAAGAAATGTAAGAGGAAGCTGCCTGGTAGAATTTTGCACAGAGAACAACTTAATCATAGATAACACTTGGTTCAAGAATCATAAAAGATGGTTGTATACATGGAAGAAGCCTGGAGATACAGACAGGTTTCAGATAGATTATATAATCTTAAGACAGAGATTTAGGAACCAGGCTTTAAATTGTAAGACATTTCCAGGGGCAGATGTGGACTCTGACCACAATCTATTGGTTATAAACTGCAGATTAAAACTGAAGAAACTGCAAAAAAGGTGGGAATTTAAGGAGATGGGACCTGGATAAACTGACTAAACCAGAGGTTGTACAGATTTTCAGGGAACAACTGACGACAGGAATGGGGGAAAGAAATACAGTAGAAGAAGAATGAGTAGCTTTGAGGGATGAAGTAATGAAGGCAGCAGAGGATCAAATAGGTAAAAAGAGAAGGGCTAGTAGAAAACTTTGAGTAACAGAAGAAATATTGAATTTAACTGATGAAAAGAGAAAATATAAAAATGCAGTAAATGAAACAGACAAAAAGGAATACAAATGTCTCAAAAATGAGATTGACAGGAAGTGCAAAATGGCTAAGCAGGGATAGCTAGAGGACAAATGTAAGGATGTAGAGGATTATCTCACTAGGGGTAAGATAGATACTGCCTACAGGAAAATTAAAGAGACCTTTGGAGAAAAGAGAACCACTTGCATGTATATTAATAGCTCAAATGGAAACCCAGTTCTAAGCAAAGAAGGGAAAGCAGAAAGGTGGAAGGAGTATATAGAGGGTCTATACAGGGGCGATGTTCTTAAGGACAATATTATGGAAATGTAAGACGATGTAGATGAAGATGAAATGGGAGATATGATACTGTGTGAAGAGTTTGACAGAGAACTGAAAGACATGGGTCGAAACAAGGCCCCAGGAGTAAATAACATTGAATTAGAACTACTGACAGCCTTGGGAGAACCAGTACTGACAAAACTCTACCATCTGGTGAGCAAGATGTATGAAACAGGCAAAATACCATCAGACTTCACGTAGAATATGATAATTCCAATCCCAAAGAAAGCAGGTGTTGACAGATGTGAAAATTACTGAACAATCAGTTTAGTAAGCCGCAGCTAAAAAATACTAATTTGAATTCTTTACAGACGAATGGAAAAACTAGTAGAAGCCGACCTCGGGGAAGATCAGTTTGAATTCCGTAGAAATGTTGGAACACATGAGACAATACTGACCCTACGACTTATCTTAGAAGCTAGATTAAGGAAAGGCAAACCTATGTTTCTAGCATTTGTAGACTTAGAGAAAGCATTTGACAATATTGACTGGAATAATTTCTTTCAAATTCTGAAGGTGGCAGGGATAAAATACAGGGAGCGAAAGGCTATTTACAATTTGTACACAAACCAGATGGCAGTTATAACAGTCAAGGACATGAAAGGGAAGCAGTGGATGGGAAGGGAGTGAGACAGGGTTGTAGCCTCTCCCCAATGTTATTCAATTTGTATATTGAGCAAGCAGTAAAGGAAACAAAAGATAAATTTGGAGTAGGTATTAAAATCCATGGAGAAGAAATAAAAACTTTGAGGTTCGCCAATGACATTGTAATTCTGTCAGAGACAGCAAAGGACTTGGAAGAGCAGTTGAATGGAATGGATAGTGTCTTGAACTGAGGATATAAGATGAACATCAGCAAAAGCAAAACGAGTATAATGGAATGTAGTCGAATTAAGTCAGGTGGTGCTGAGAGAATTAGATTAGGAAATGAGACACTTGAAGGAGTTTTGCTATTTGGGCAGCAAAATAACTGATGATTGTTGAAGTAAACAGGATATAAAATGTAGACTGGCAATGGCAAGGAAAGCGTTTCTGAAGAAGAGAAATTTGTTCATATTGAGTATAGATTTAAGAGTCAGGAAGATGTTTCTGAGAGTATTTGCATGGAGTGTACCCATGTATTGAAGTAAAACATGGACAATAAATGGTTAAGACAAGAAGAGAATAGAAGCTTTCGAAATGTGGTGCTACAGAAGAATGCTGAAGATTAGATGAGTAGATCACATAACTAATGAGGAGGAACTGAATAGAATTGGGGAGAAGAGGAATTTGTGGCACAACTTGACTAGAAGAAGAGATTGGTTGGTAGGACGTATTCTGGGGCATCAAGGGATCACCAGTTTAGTACTGGAGGGCAGCGCAGAGGGTAAAAATCATAGACGGAGACCAAGAGATGAATACACTAAACAGATTCAGAAGGATGTAGGTTGCAATAGGTACTGGGAGATGAAGAAGATTGCACAGGATAGAGCAGCATGAAGAGCTGCATCAAACCAGTCACAGGACTGAAGACCACTAGAACATCAATATATTATCCAGTTATTTTTGTAGATCTACACATAAAGGTGGTGGAGTTTCCATATACACTCCTGGAAATTGAAATAAGAACACCGTGAATTCATTGTCCCAGGAAGGGGAAACTTTATTGACACATTCCTGGGGTCAGATACATCACATGATCACACTGACAGAACCACAGGCACATAGACACAGGCAACAGAGCATGCACGTATATATCCACCTTTCGCAGCAATGCAGGCTGCTATTCTCCCATGGAGACAATCGTAGAGATGCTGGATGTTGTCCTGTGGAACGTCTTGCCATGCCATTTCCACCTGGTGCCTCAGTTGGATCAGCGTTCGTGCTGGACGTGCAGACCGCGTGAGACGACGCTTCATCCACTCCCAAACATGCTCAATGGGGGACAGATCCGGAGATCTTGCTGGCCAGGGTAGTTGACTTACACCTTCTAGAGCATGTTGGGTAGCACGGGATACATGCGGACGTGCATTGTCCTGTTGGAACAGCAAGTTCCCTTGCCCGTCTAGGAATGGTAGAACGATGGGTTCGATGACGGTTTGGATGTACCGTGCACTATTCAGTGTCCCCTTGACGATCACCAGAGGTGTACGGCCAGTGTAGGAGATCGCTCCCCACACCATGATGCCGGGTGTTGGCCCTGTGTGCCTCGGTCGTATGCAGTCTTGATTGTGGCGCTCACCTGCACGGCGCCAAACACGCATACGACCATCATTGGCACCAAGGCAGAAGCGACTCTCATCGCTGTAGACGACACGTCTCCATTCGTCCCTCCATTCACGCCTGTCGCGACATCACTGGAGGCGGGCTGCACGATGTTGGGGCGTGAGCGGAAGACGTCCTAACGGTGTGCGGGACTGTAGCCCAGCTTCATGGAGACCTTTGTGAATGGTCCTCGCCGATACCCCAGGAGCAACAGTGTCCCTAATTTGCCGGGAAGTGGCGGTGCGGTCCCCTATGGCACTGAATAGGATCCTACGGTCTTGGCGTGGATCCGTGCGTCGCTGCGGTCCGGTCTCAGGTCGACGGGCACGTGCACCTTCCGCCGACCACTGGCGACAACATCGATGTACTGTGGAGACCTCACGCCCCACGTGTTGAGCAATTCGGCGGTACGTCCACCCGGCCTCCCGCATGCCCACTATACGCCCTTGCTCAAAGTCCTTCAACTGCACATACGGTTCACGTCCACGCTGTCACGGCATGCTATCAGTGTTAAAGACTGCGATGGAGCTCCGTATACCACGGCAAACTGGCTGACACTGACGGCGGCGGTGCACAAATGCTGCGCAGCTAGCGCCATTCGACGGCCAACACCGCGGTTCCTGGTGTGTCTGCTGTGCCGTGCGTGTGATCATTGCTTGTACAGCCCTCTCGCAGTGTCCGGAGCAAGTATGGTGGGTCTGACACACCGGTGTCAATGTGTTCTTTTTTCCATTTACAGGAGTGTATGTTAAAACATGAAAGCCCCTAAAGACTGCAAGCAGTAAAGTGGTGAGATTACCTGTAGCTAGAGAAAAAGACTTCAAGATTTACTGGTGTAGTGAGTGATGACTTGGCTTTTTTTTGTATGTACAGATCACAAGTGTCAAGATTAGCATCTTTCTGGAAAAATGGCCAACTTACTAAGAATGAATATGAAGAAAATTTTGACATGGGAAAAGAATCGAAGGCAAGACAAGATTTTGAAGAATTGTTAATACAACACAATATGGAGGCAACAATATCTGCACCAACAAGAGTGACTTATCAATGTCAGACAGCTAATTATAACATCATCACTAATATTAGTAGGTATAACTATGAGTTACATGTAGTCCAAATGGAACTACCTGATCATTATGAACAGCTGATAGGCTTCTGCAGAAGTAAGGACATAATATCTGAACAGAAACAGGCAACCAAAGTTAGCAGGAAGACCAGTGAACAAAATATTAGCATCTTTAAAACAATATTAAACAGGGAAACCTGGAAAGAAGTCTTACAGATGCAGAATGTAAATGAAAAATATGATTCATTTATTACAACAATTACACACAATTTTAATGTAGCATTTCCCAAAGTAAAGAGACAAGAAAAGATGTGAGATGAGACAAAGTGGATTACCAGTAAAATAATAGAGGCCCAAATGAAGCTGCAGGATCTGAGACAGAGGAGTGAAGCTGAAAATTGTATCATGCTGCAAAAGATGTATAGAAAAATAATACAAGAGGCAAAATCAAGAGCAATTAATGCTACCATAATGAACTCAAGAAACATGACAAAGGCAGCTTGGAATGCAATTAATGATGAAAGACAGGTAAAAGCTGGATCAGACAAAGAAACAGATATCTGGTCAATGAAGATGAACAACACAGTGGTTACTGATGGTAGAGAAATAGCTAATATTTTGAATGACAACTATTTAAATGTGGTAGAGAACTTAAAACTAGAAAGAAATAATCCACAAAAGAAAGCTACTAAGTTATCACAAAAATCAAGCAAAACTATGTTCTTGAAACAATTCACAGAAGATGAACTGAGGAAAATTATGCAGAAACTGAGGTCCAAGAAATCAGCTAGTAATGACAAAATAATGAATTATGTAATAAAGCAAGTAAGTGAGCAAATCACCTCACCATTGCAAACAGCTCTCTCAGAGATGGAATTTTTCCAGAAAAACTGAAGATAAGTAGGATGGTGGTACCAGTGTATTTATTTATTTAATCATATGGCTAGTGCCCCATGCTGGGTACACTGTTTGCTGGGTGCCGGTCATTCAATTTGACACCACTTCGGTGACCTAGTGACCTACAGTTGATGAGGATGATAGGGTGATGATGAGGACAGCACAATACCAAGTCCCAGGGCAGAGAAAATTCTCTGACCTGGCTGGGAATTGAACCCGGGCGCAGAGGATTGACAATCCGTCATGCCGACCATTCAGCTACCGGGGGCGAACAGGTACCAGTGTACAAGAAAGGGGACAAGGACAACCCCAAAGACTACAGGTCCATTTCACCGGTACCAGGTTTCTCAAAAATCCTGGAATAATAGATTGGTTGATTAACTGGACAAATACAACATTCTCATACCATCACAGCATGGTTTCAGAAATAGTGGATCTACAGAAAAAGCAATTGCCAGTCTGACAGAATACAGTCCTTAGATGGAAAAGCAAGTTGTATCTTCAGTGATTCTGGATCTCTTCAAAGCATTTGACACTATTGATCATGAAATACTGATAAGAAAATTGGAAAACTATGGTATTTTAGTGCAAGCAAGGAAGTGGATAGAATCATACCTATGCAACAGGAAGAAATATGTGTCAATAGGGGACGCGCATCAGTCAGAAACCAAAACCATCAAATATGGTGTGCCACAGGGATCAGTAACGGGGCCATTACTGTTTAATCTGTTTGTTAATGACTTAGGTGCTAAAGAGAAAGAGAAGAAAATATTGTATGCAGATGACATGACAATACTGAACAATGACCAAACTGTAGCACAGCTTGAGAGTAGAGCATACATATCTGATCAATGGCTCCTGGAAAATGGATTTGTTATAAATATAAAAAAGACTCTGTAGGCAGTGTTCAGAAATAAAGAGAAGGCTGTGCACATGGGTTTAGAGGTATATGAAATGAGACTAGAAGTAGTAGAATCCACTAGATTCTTAGGTATTACAATGAATAACAAGCTGTAATGGAAACCACATATTAATTCTGTCTGTAAGAAACTCAGCTCTATTTATATTGTTTATAATGAGACAGACAAGCAGCTTCTGTGCACAGTACAACACAGACTCTTCAAAGCATACCTGCAGTATGGAGTGCTAGTGTAGGGAAACTCAAACATTCAAGAAGTAAAAAGGGTGTTCATGTTACAAAAAAAAAAGGCATTCAGAATCATATCATGAACAAAGACTTCTGAAACATACAGAAACTGCTTCAAAAGACTAGGCATCTTAACTTTTTCCTCCTTGTGATGATGATGAAAATGATGATGATGAGGTCCCATACTCTGAGGAGAGTAGAGGAGGGTGTGGGATACCTGCGCCGCCTACTAGGCAAGGTCAAAGCGGAGGTGGTTTGCCATTGGCCTTGTCCTTGTACGTATGTAAAACTATACTATATATCACAAAAGATAGTGCAGAGTAGACAACAAATGCTAGTGCACACACCCACAACACACAGAGTAATGATGACATACGAAGCACACCACACTGACTGACAATGCTTGAAAAAGGGCAGGTATCAAATTACTAAGAAGTCTGCCTAGAAAAGTGCATGATAAAGTACACAACACTAAGTTCTCAAAGAACGTAAAAAACTGTCTGGTGGAAAAGGAATTTTACAGTGTTCATGAATACTGCTCATATTAAATTTTAAATGCTATTAATTATAATCAATAATGTTATAATAGTTTGGAAATATGTAATAATGAAGGTTTTTGTATTTTTGATTGTCCTATATTACATGTACATTCAGTGCACACCATGTAATCCTAAAGGATCAAATAAAATTCAGTTCAATTCAATTCAATGCAATTATTTGTGATATAAACTCAAAAAAGTCGTGCATAGGCCAATTCAAGGAACTAATGATGCTAACTACTACATTCTAATATATTTATTACTTAATGAAATTTGTCATTATAATATATCTCTTTTCAAACAACAACTCAGTTAACGGAATCAGTACTAGAAATAAGAATAACCTTCACAAAGTTTAAATATTACTTACATTAGTTCAAAAAGGTGTCCATTATTATCAGTAACTTCCCAGCAGTGATAAAATGTTTAACTACTAATGAAGTTCAACTTAAGATGAGGCTAAGGATTTATGGATGGCCAGATCCATCTAGGCCATTGATGAATTTCTTACCAGAACTGTCTCATGTGTATTCAGAATGGTTCTGTGATGGTGTTACACACTTTTAGGGATGATGGAGAAGGGTAAAATATTTCAATTTGAGACAAGGGACCCTTATCTGGAAACAACCACGTCAAAATTTATAGGCAAAAATTGCTCTGATACCTCTGAAAGTAGACCTCTTCTACTGCAAGCCCTTGGCTTTCCATATTTTACAAGGAGGTAGTATGAACCAAAACAAGGAAAATATATCCAGTAAATGTTGGCTCTAGAGTGCATATCTTACAAGCTATGACCACTAGTTCACTAGAAGAGACATGTTTTGCACTAGTAAAATGAACAAGTGCTCATGGGCTATAAATTATATCTTAAAATATGGGGGCCCACAGACAGAGATATCAGAGCAGTTTTTGCTTATAAAATTCAACTTGACCACTTCTGAGCCAGGGTCAACTATCTAAAATTGATACATTTTAACCTTCTGCATCATCCCTGCAAATTTGAAACATCAGAAGTCACCCTGTTTGTTAGTAATAAATATCAAATAAATTGAGTATTACATACAGTCTGACTTCTATACAAATTCAGTACAGTAACACAATCATTGTAAATAAATATCGTAACATGATCTTTCTTTTTGATGATGTAGCACTACAATAGCCTTAGAATTATCATAAGGCCTCAGTTTACTGCACATTTACGTGTTTTGTGACAAGTTATTGATTATGTTTTAAACGAAAACACATTTAAGATTATTTGACATTCCTCATCCATGACAACCATTTCACCTGCGATCTGTGGTAGGTACATTACCATATCTGTCTTTCTTTGTAAATATTTACTGTGTACTCCTATCTCCTTACATGGTTCACATCCTGGAGGATTTCTTCACTATGGATCTATTTGAATGAAAAGTGCATCTAATCTAATCTGATCTAATCTCATCTGAGGACCATTCTCAGTTATGTGCTGAAACCAACTACTGCGAACACAACAACAATTGGAGTATGATGTCCAACACTTTCCACTTCAGAGTTCAGCAGCTTTTCAATGAAATCAACAGTTATCCAAATACTGTTTTAAAGACCCTTACCCCATACTTTCTCTTATTTGGCACCTGCACATCCATCTCTCAACAGTGCCCTTCACAGAATTATCAAAATATTATCAAGTTTTAGTGTTACCTCTTAATGCAATATTGAGGAAATGAGCAGTAATATATCTTCATGTTTATTTCTTCTAAAACTTTATATTTACATGCCTTGGTATTTCAATCTCATTCTGGAATAATAGTATTATTTATGTGTGTCTATAAGCAGAACTAAAAGTTTCTCCTCCTTGCTGTATGTACTGGCCAGCAGTTTTCTCATATTTATTACTTTTCATGATAGAAATTTCCATCGATACCACATCTCCTATAATAGTGTATTAAACACCAATGGCATATTCTTGTTTGGTGATGATAGATGGGCATTCTGGATATTTCTTGCCATCTGTTAAGTTTTGGATAATTTTCAACATGTCAACTACTTTTAAAATGTATGACTTTTGTAACAATCATATAATTTCTCATAAATTTGTTTTCCAACTAGGAAAGCCTATATTCATGATCATATTCATGTTCTGCAAGCCACTGTAAGAATGTTGTTGCAGAATTTCCAACTCCGTTACCTTTAAAGCAACTTATCTTGTCTACAGCAGACACTCAAGCTATTTACAACTGTCTCATCATCTAATTCTGCCCTTTTTCACACTTTGGCAACAAATATATTTTTACACACAAAAATTATATCTGTAGAAAATGTGAAATTAGGAAACCAGAAGTAAACTTAAATTGAAATTTCTTCTTGTGTTAACTTAAAATTAACAATGTAGGAAAAGACAGATTGCTACTTACCATAAAAAAGACACATCAAGTTGAAGGCAGGCACTGTTAAAAGACACTTACATAAAGCATATGGCCACAGCATTCATCACTAAAAGAGAAGCACACCATACACACACACAAGCAAGCACATCACACACACACACACACACACACACACACACACACACACATGACCAACTATTCCAGCATCTCGGGCTGGAATGCAACTGGCACATGGGCTGCAATTTGCAATCTCAAGGGAGTGGGGAAGGGATAGTAGTATATTGGTGGGTAGAGAGATGAGCGCTGCCTAGTGGAGTGTGCAGGGACTAAATCAGCAACAGGTGCAGTGTCAAGAGGCCATGAAGCAAGGAGGTGGGGAAAACAGAAACACAAAAGGAGAGGAGCAGGGAAAGATAGTAGGATGCATTGTCAGAGGGCTGAAAATAATAGGGTGGGAGATGAGAATGGGAAAGAGATGATGGACAGCGCTGGTGGAAACTATTGGGTGGAGCGTGTGGAAAAGTATGTTACTGTATGTTGAGGCCACAATAATCATTGGTGTGGATAATGTGTTTTAAGGGTAACTCTCATCTGCGCAGTACTAAAAAGTGGGTGGTGGAGGGGAGGATCCAGATAGCTTGGGTAGTGAAGCAGCCATTGAAAGCAAGTGTGCTATGTTGACCTGCATGTTGTGCCACAGGGTGTCCTGCTTTGTTCTGGGCCACAGTTTGGCAATGGCCACTCATCCTAATACACAGCCAGTTGGTAGTCATACCACTAGAAAAAGCTGTGCAATGATTGCAGCAGAGCTGGTAAATCACATGGCTGCACTCACAGGAGGTCTGGCCCCTAAGGCTGCGTTCATAATGCCGGCCGGTTTTGAATTGCAGTGTTCCCACTGGTGGCTGGGCCGCACTGACATGGTGTGAGCCTCCCGGAGCAGAGCCAGCAACATCCCGAGTGTTTAATATTGCCGGCACAAGCCGACCGCAGCTGTGAGCCTGTGGAGCAGCACTACAGCTTCTGCAGTACATGCATCACTCGTCTCCCTTCTGCTTTCATCACAAGTGCACACGTCTTTTATTTTAAGATGTTACCTCACATTTCACAATCAGTGAGAAAAATTATGTTTATTATAATGATACATGTGAAATTACTTTTATTTCATTTATTTAATCTACCGTATTTACATGAATTTACAACAATAGCTTGCCAGCGATTGCGGCATTGCTGCCACTGAATTATTTGCATTTACTTGTAAACGGAGACAGATATGAGTGTCACTGAGGGACGGAAATGTGTCCCTACCGGATGACAATGCATTGTAAAGTCATGCTGTGGCATGTTACTATAAGCTGTTGTCTCTGACATCTTTTCGCAATGTTCTTACTTTAATGAATGCAGAATAACATATACATGACAGTAACTTGTGTCCATCAATTTGGAATCAGAAATTCGGCTAGTATGACAGTAATGATGCAGTTGCCAGATTACAGAATGAAGTAACCAAGGAGTGTGTTTCAGATAGTACACACAAATGTAAATTATTTTCCTTTATAATTTTATTTGTTTTATTTACAATGAAATACAGTAAATAGATAAGTACTTTCAATTCCAAAATTTATTATTGAAAGGTTTTTTAATTATTTTAAGTTGCATTTTTAACGAAACATTCAACAAGTGTTCCTGACAGTTTTCAAACGTAATGTGGAATTTCTGTTGAATGTGGCACCAGCTGTCTGCATATCAGCATTGTTACAAAACTTTTCAGCTTCAACATTGCATCCTTCTCTGTCAATGACAATATTATGAAGTAGACAAATGCACTTGACTATGTGATCAGCTACGTCAATGGATGTTTCAGTTTCTTTCCTCAGTAGTCTCAATTTATTGGTCATTATACCAAATGCACATTCAACAACTTTTCTTTCTCTGGAATTCATATCATTGTATAGAATCTTCTTGTTGTCCAAATTTCTGCAAGGAGAAGGTCTCATCAAATTCTCTCTAATAAGGGGTAAGCTTCATCCCCCAAAATGACGTATGGTAGTTCCTGACACATTCCTTCAAGTCTTGTTGGTGGCAGTAATAACAGCTCTCCATTTGTAAGTTTCTTATATAACACACTTTCTGTGGTGTCACCACCAGACACCACACTTGCTAGGTGGTAGCCTTTAAATCGGCCGCGGTCCAGTAGTATACGTCGGACCCGCGTGTCACCACTATCAGTGATTGCAGACCGAGCGCCGCCACACTGCAGGTCTAGAGAGACTTCCTAGCACTCACCCCAGTTGTACAACCAACTTTGCTAGCGATGGTTCACTGACAAAATACACTCTCATTTGCCAAGACGATAGTTAGCATAACCTTCAGCTACGTTATTTGCTACGACCTAGCAAGGCGCCATTATCAGTACTCTTGATATTGTGAAATATGTAACGTCAAGAGTGACGTTAATCATTAATGGATTAAAGTTAAGTATTCCACCAGCTACATCCGTTTTTCTGAAGTCTAATTTCCTTGTCCTGTTCCAGACATCACACCAGCCTGCGTGAGCTAAAACGCGTGCATTTTGGCCTCCTTTAGTGGCACCGTGTTGGCTCTCCTGCCAACCACAACACTTTCTTTAAACACACCTGCATCAGACTGTTTACCGTAGGCACCAACATCTATAGCTATAAATTTGTAATTTGCATCAGCAACTGCTTGGAGTTCAATCAAATAATACTGTTTGTAATTGCAAAACATGCTGCCAGAAAGTTTAGGACATTGGACACGTATGTGCTGAGAAGCAACTTGATAAACTTGCTACTCAAACATGGCAACTTGGAAAGCTTTTGTAAGAGTTTTGTTAGAGAATATAATACACATTTATGTAGTTAGTCTATTTTCATATTTCTGTGGTAGTAGGGAACTATGGAAACTGTTTTCTTACACCATTTTATTGTTCTTTCAGTTAAAACGGTGAAATCTAAATGGAAACATATAAGAGACAATTACAGAGCAGAACTTTAAAAACTTGGTAAAATCCCACAGAAACGCAATTCCACTTAGCCTTGGTTCCAACACATGCATATCCTAAGGGATATTTTAATTCCAAGAGCAATGCAGAGTTCTTTGTCATCAGAAACGGAACCAGCAAGTGAATCTCAACTATCTCCAGAATTTTCTTCTAACGACCACTCTAGTCGACAAGATGAACAAGATCTTAGATGAACAAGATCAGTCTGATATGTCATCATTAGTGGCAGCTCATGAAACGTTGCCACTGGCAAGCCCAGTATCACAAAGGGAAGGGGGTGGGGGGGGGGGGAGGGAGGGGGGGAAGAAGAAGAAGAAGAAGTAGTTGGCCAAATATTGAACAAGAATTTTTAAAGCTCGAAAAGGACAAATTAGCTGTGATGAAGGCACATCAAGACATGACCCACAGCGATGATACATACCACTTCCTGATGAGTCTCAGGATTGCAATAAACTCCCTTCCAGTTCAGCGGCAAATGTTTGTGAAACTTAAAATACAAGAGCTTGTTTTTAAAAAATACACAGAAACAAACAGTGACACACACATCTTATCTTTTACACTGCTTTGAACTAGACGAGAATCCAACACATCATTCAACAATAATTCATTTCCCTGTACTGCTGTACTTGAGGCTATGCTGAATCCGCGCATTTTCTTTCAGTTACAGTAGAAAAATCAAAATGGCAGCACCTTACAGAAACCGATAACTTAATCATTTCATTGTCAAATGATCCAGCAAAGTGTTGATTGAAACTCTGTCCCACTCAGCCTTGGTTTCCTAAAATAGACTACTTGTAAGAGCTATCCACAGATCTTTCTAAGTGGAGATAGGGTCGCTCTAAAGAATGTAATTATTTACAGCTTGCGGTACTACACTTATGTGAGCTGCAAAAGTGATAATACAAAAAAATGAACTTTTTGCACCTTAGTCAAACTTAGACATAGAAACATCGGTAAATGTATTTATATTTTTTAACATCTGTTGTTTATTTTATGCAACTAGAAAGAAATCATGTAGAATGTTGCAAGATTTTATTACAATTTCAGGAGCAAGATCTAATCTTAGATTAATATACTCTAATCTTTCAGTTCGAAATATGAAATGTACATTATACCAATTGTAGGATGTTGATGACAAATAATTGTTTGTCTTTTGTCATGCAACATGTGGCCAATTATAAAAGCATAGCAGATTATTATCCAGTAGCCAAGGGAAAAATTCTTATACATATGGATTTCTCTAGACAATGAGGCCATTGAAATAACACAAGGACCGACACTAGGTCTGCGCTGATCACTAGTAATTAGTTTTTTTCTGTCCTGCATTATATGACTACACTAAACCAAGCTGTTACCGCACAAACTCCGTGGCTTGCAGACGCGGCACTCATGTCACTAAATAGCTCACATTACTTGTGACCAGAGACAGATATCAGTATCATTACTATTAGCTACATTTCATTCCCAACAATGTATGGTCTAAAACGGATCTAACAGTAAGCTACCTGCTACATAACTTTTTCACTACAAGATTTGTAAATCAAGTGCACAGCATTGACAAATAGCATCATTTCACAATGACTGTTAAGAAATATGGAAAGATAAATGATTCAATATGAAGCTCAGATGTTACACTACCATGTGAACAAAAATCAGATTTTTTAGCCGCATACTTTCTTCAGAATCGGTTGGGAGGCGTTACGAAACTAAGAAATCACGCGAAACAAAAAGTAGACTTTTTCTTTTTTCACGATGTAAGTAATGCTTTTAAGGAAAAAATAAGTTCATAAAACGATGTGACGAAGTCTTATATACCGCTAAGAATTTTTAAAACACGAAAATCGGAGACGTGGATTTTCCCCCATTTCGCTGTCCCGGCTCGGCACGACGTGCAATGTGAATGCACTACACGTCGGCCTGAGCTGGCTAGGCACGAGCTGAGCCAGTACGCGTCATCCCGGCTTGGCCCCGCTGGCAGTGTGAATGTAGCCTAATGGGATACGATAAGCTTGTAGCAGGACTGGAAGTGCTGGGTGGATGGGTTCACAGGTTTTGCACTCATGTCTTCCACATGGACATGAAGCTTGTGGCAAGGGGTTGGGATGGAGAGTGGCATAGCGATGTACTAGGATGTTAGGTGAATGATGAAACACCACTTTAGGAGACGTGGGAAGTATCTCAGGTAGGATAGCCCTCATTTCCGGGCATGATGATAGGTAATCAAACCCCTGGTGAAGGATGTCATTCAGTTGTTCCAATCTGGGGAGGTACTTGATGATGAAGAGGATACTCCTTTGTGGCCAGCTCTTGAGGGTGGTGGGAGGATTGGGGACATGAGGGGAAATAGCATGGGAGATCTGTTTGTGGACTAAGTCTGTCTGTGAAGGCCATGGTGAGACCCTCAGCAAACTGAGCAGTGGACCTCCATGATTGTTGGGTTTATGGATTTTGGGAAGCATGTAGAAGGTGAGTGTGTGGGGTGTCATGGGGACGAGGAAGGAAATGGATTCAGGGGAGATGTTCTACAAAGAGCCTAAAGCTTTAAGCAGGGATTGGAGGTTGTGTTGGATTTCTGGGATGGGATCACAGGCATAGTTTATAGATGGACGAGCCAGATGATTGGCTGAGGCCTTATGCCAGGTAGACAGTCCAGTACATAAGAACAATGGTGGAACGTTTGTCTGCAGGAAGGATGATTAGGTCAGGATTTGTGCTGAGTTTTTGTATGGCTTTTCTTTCTTCTACTGAAAGGTTGGTGATCTGAAGAAGGGACCTGGGAAAGGTTGGTGAGGCTAAGTTTGAGGTAAGGAATTCCTGTAAAAAGGCAAGTGCATGGTCAGGTGAGAGGAAGGAGGATCACAGTTGGATGGTGATATGAACAAGAAGAGGCATGGTTCAATGTTGAAATTAAGGTGGTTTCAGTTGGAGGGATTGACAACACAGAAGTGCTTCCATTGCAGGGATGGGTAAGAAGGAGAGTAGGTCTTTGGTAGGTCCAGCATGGTTAAATTTTGGTGTAGGGCTAAATGTGATCTCTTTGAATAGGACTGGAACTTCTGTGGAGCTGAGGGTTTGGTGGAAAAGTTAATAACAATGTGATAGGAATGTTTTGGTTCTAGATTTGGTGGAGAGTTGGTAGGGAGTTTTGGGGGATGTGGCAAGTTGAAAAGGTAGGCAGGGTTTAGCTGCTATGAGAAGGAACAATATGGGTATGATAGGGGTTGGGCAGTGGTGCCCTGAGGTGGGCAGGTTGGATAACTTATGGATGTGATGTCTGGAATGCTCCTCCAGGTGCAGGAGAGTGAAAGATTCAATTTCAGAGATGTGATGTATGGAGTAGGGACTGGTGGTTCTGGGATGCCTGTGCCATGGAGACGTTTTTGCAGTACTAGGGTTGTGAGGGCCAGCTATAGGGGGAATCTGAAAAGTTGTAGATCATTGTGAAAGGAGAGGTGGGATCCAGAGAAAGGAATATTTACAGTTAGGCCATCCAGGAGGGAGTGGGGGATTCCATGACTTAGGCACTATATGAGAAACAGTATTGGGACTGTGTTTTAACTAGGGAAAGGGATACTTTCCTGAACTTATGAAAAAAAATGGAGCTAGGGTCTATTGGGGGAAGAATGGGTTAAAGGGAACAGGAATGATGCAGAAATGGTAAAATACGTGATGGTTGTGAGACAAGCTGAATAAGTGGAAAGGCACATAAACATGCATAAAAAATATGTAAAGACACAAAGATATAAGCACAGGCCAAAATAAGCACAGATCCATAAAACTATGCACAAATACGAAAAAAATATGCAAAAATAGTGAAACCACATAAAAATATGAAGAAATATGTTAAAAAGTGCAGAAACATAGTGAAAAGGAATCATGAGGTATATATATATATATATATGTGTGTGTGTGTGTGTGTGTGTGTGTGTGTTTGCAGTAAGCAAAGAGAGAGAGAGAGGGACTGGGTTAGGTCAAGGATCAAAAGTTCGAATGGCATGGGCAGGTGTGGAAAACAAAACACTAAAGTACATCAGGATGAGGGATGAAGTGGCAGCAATAGGAAAAATATAATTATAACTACTGGAGGATAGAATCTGGGGCATTATATGCTGCATCAACAATCAGTGTGTCATGAAGTCTGTGTTGTGGATGGATGAACGTTGATACAGTGTGTCTCAGGAGAAGATACAGTTTGAAAGGCAGTTTATAAACACAGGAAAGAAGAGAAAGAATGGACACTGAGAAGAGTAATGCTATAGAGAAGAGTAACAAAGGAAAACATCACAGGGTTGTAAGATCGAAGGAAGACATTTGGAAAAAATGAAACAATGGAAACTCCAGTTAGGAATACCAACAATGTAGGAAAAGACACACCAGACTAACTGTACAGAAGACACACCAAGTTACACACAGGGACAATTAAAAGACAATCACATAAAGCTTTCAAAGACACTCCATAAAACTTTCAGCCTCAGCATTCATCAGTAAAAGAGAGGCACACACCAAACACATACACAAGCGAGCATACCTCATGCACAAACACACACACACACACACACACACACACACACACAACCATGAACCCCAGCACCTCAGGACAGAACGCAACTATTACATGGGATGCAAGTAGCAATGTGGAGGGGGCAGGGAAGTGGAAGGGATAGTAGTGTAGGGGTGAGGAGAGAGATGAATGCTGCCTGGTGGAGTGTGCAGAACTGTCAACAGGTACATCATCTGGAGGTTGTGGGGAAGGTAGATGGGAAAAAAGGAGTGAAAAAGGAGAAGAGCAGACAAAAAAGACAGGTGGATATGTTAGCAGAGGGCTGCAAATAAACAGTGTGCAAATGAGAATGGTGTGGAGATGATGGACAGAGGGGGTGGAAACTGTTGGATGGAGGGTGTGGGGATAGTATGTTACTGTAGGTTGAGGCTGCGATAATTACAGAAGCAGAGAATGTGTTTTAAGGATAATGTCCACCTTCACACCTGGAGAGAATAATTCAGATGTCTTGGACAGTGAAGCAGCCACTGAAATCAAGTGTGTGATGTCCAGCTGCAAGTTGTGCCACAGGGTGGTCTACTTTGCTCTTGGCCACAGTTTGGCGGAGGCAATTCATCCTGGTGGGCAACAGACTGGTAGTCACATCAATATAAAAAGTTGTCCAATGATTGCAGCAGAGCTGGTAAATAACATGGCTCCTGTTACAAGTGGCACAGCCCCTGATGGGGTAAGACGAGCCTGTGACAGGACTACAGTAGGAGTACCAGGTGGGGGGATTTGGCAGGTTTTGCACCTGGATCTTCCACAGGGATATGATCCTTGTAACAAGGGGTTGGGATTAGGAGTGGCATAGTGATTGACTAAGATGTTGTGGAGATTGGATGGGCAATAGAACACTGTATTAGAAGGGGTGAGAAGTATCTCTGGTAGGATATCCCTTATTTCAGGGCATGGTGATAGGTAATTAAAGCCCTGGTGACAGTTGTGATTCAGATGTTCCAGTCTTGGGTGATACTTGGTCATGGAGGGGACACTCCTTTGTGGCCAGCTCTGGGGGTGGTGTGAGGATTGGGGGCATGAGGGGAAATCTGAAAATTTTATTTAATTTCATAGCACTATTTCTGCTCCCAGACTTCAAGAGAGACATTTCTAAACTTTTAACACAGAGAATTGTGCAAGAAAATTCTTCTATAAACTTGTCCCAATAAACCTCCAATGTGTAGTAATGTTTCTGTGTATTGTAATGCATTTGTCATTCTTTTTTTGTACAAGATATTGAACACTGCATACAATACATACAGTTTACACTTGAGATGACTTAATCTAAACAAATAAATGAAAATAAATAAATAAATAAATAAATAAAAATAAGAAAAAATGCTATCCCTTAGAGTTGATATATGTATTCCTTAATTCAATTAAAAATTTGGATGTAGTATCAAAGTAACAAACCTGCCTGCTGTGTTAGGTAATAGTTATAATATAATAACTTCAGTTGGATATATTAATACATTATGATGAACTGTACATTTTAATTTTGTTTGTATACTGGTTAAATGGCATGACCTTAGTGGCAATCTGAATGACTCATATTTAAATAACAAAAATGCAAATACTAATACTTCTCATCAATTTAAAATTTGTAAACAAAATATTTTTTGTACATAATTCTAAATGCTTTTAAAGGTAAGCTAACTGGAAGTCACTTTTCAAATTTTTTCCTTCTCTTTCCTGGAAACAGACAGATTTGCTTTGAAAGAAGTAATAGCCTGCAGGAGGAGAAACTAAATGATCTAAATAAAACATTTATTCTCCAAAAATAACTTTAATACATACTGCATGTGCAATTACAATTCTTATACATTAATTACTTCATGTCTTTTGTCACACATTCAACTATTTCATCATAAAGTTAGCATACTTTCTTCTAAAAATTGAAAAATAGCGTCACATTCTGCTTTGCTCAGAGCATTTTACAGTCAAAAGTATATTTTATGCACAGCACTCCATATGAAGGGAAGAGTTGTGACTGACCAATCATAACTACACAGCGTTTCACATCATTATTACAGCCTTTCACAGCACAGCTCTTTAAATATTATACAATTACATTAAATATAGTCTGTACAAAATCACCACACAATTATTCACATGATCATCCCACTTTTTCTTAAATCAACTCCCACAAATTTGGCAAAACTGCACCAAAGTATAGGCACTAGGCTGCTAACCTAGTTTTTCCTCCCTAATGATGAAGTAACACTTACACAAATAATTGTTAAAATATTAGCTGTCCAAAATTGTTATGAATCCTTAACAGTGCAATTATACAGCCTCTGGCATTACAGCATTATCTCCTTTGCCCATGTATACCATCTGTTCTATCTTGCTCTTTCCTGTGCTGCCTTCCTTACTAGCAACCAGTTCATTATGTAGCTGTATGTTTCTGTCTTTCATTATTGGTGTTGATGGAATACTGTGCTGTTCCTGGAGTTTCTTATAGTCACCCAAGTACCCGTGCCGTAAAATGGGTGTTTTGTATGCTTTCACTTTCCTGACAGCCTTCTTCGTAGCATTCTCTTGGCGAATACACAGAACAATGACAGCAAACAGAATTATTATAATAAAGATGATAGCAAATGAAGTCGTAGTTGCCACAACAATGGTCCATGTACTTGGTTCATCAGGAATCTGATTAGAACTGATGTGGATTTCTCCTGCTGATGTATCTTCGATGTAACTATCAATTTTCTCATCATTATCACTAAATGACCAATTGTCTTTAACATCATCAACTGTTTCATAGTTTATGGTGGCACCTTCTTCTCCACAAAGTTGTTTGAGGAAGAAGTCCCAGGCATGTCGCGTATTTCCACCAAAGGTTATGATGTCATCATCAAACAGTTGCACGGATGGATCTGTTAGCTCAACAGACAGCAGTGGCTTAATATCAGCTCGAGCCAAGTAATTTACAAGATTTTTCATCACGTGGCAATCTAGAGGGTTCTTGGAGA
Source organism: Schistocerca gregaria (assembly GCF_023897955.1). Taxonomy (NCBI): domain Eukaryota; kingdom Metazoa; phylum Arthropoda; class Insecta; order Orthoptera; family Acrididae; genus Schistocerca; species Schistocerca gregaria. The sequence continues at coordinate 104,905,026 of NC_064920.1, forward strand.
CATCGATGATTTCCAGTGCTGGCATATGTTCAAGATCACTTTTGTTTAGGGAAGTGATCCTATTTCCAGAAAGGTACAGATGGCGCAAGCTTTTGAAAACTGATACACTGGTATCCGTCAGAGATGGGAATGTTGTCAGGTCACAGGAACTTAAGTCCAAATCCATGAGAGCATGGAGGTTTGAGAAGGCAAAAGGTGAAACAGCAAGGAGAGGATTGCCTTTCAAATATAGTTTTGTAATCCTTGAGTCAGCAGGGAAATTGTATTTTTCTATGAATGACAGCTGGTTGTCAGACAAATCCAGTATTTTCACATTACTTCCAATTGCACCATGTGGTAGGACCTTCAAATTGTTGCCTGCCAATTTCAGAATTGTGAGACGATTCATATTTCTGAGACTGAACACACCTAATTTTTCTAGTCCACAGTGAGAAAGATCCAAAGTTTCTAGAGTTGAAAATTCACCTTCAAATCCACCTGGTGGTAATAATTTCATTGAAGGATTGTTTGATAAATCAAGATGAAGCAGTTCTACATTGTTTACAAATAAATTTTCTGGAAGTGGTCCCTCAAGAGAATTGTGTGAAAGATCCAAAATTTGAAGATGGGTTAGAGGGGCAAATGCATTTTCTTCAATCCTATTTATGGCATTTCCTTCAAGACTTAATTTCGTTAAATCTGGGAAGCCAGAAAACATGTCTCCTGTGATTTCACTGAACTTACATTCAGATAAATCAAGAGTTTCCAAGTCTGGTATTGAGATATTACGTAATGAGCTCAAAGGATTTTTTCTGATGTTTAGTGTGACCAGTTCACTCTCACTGAAAACTTCAGGGTCCAGCTCTCCAATTAGATTTTCAGATAAATCAAGCTCACTTAGCGAATAGATAGGTTTTAAAATATCTTTATGCAAAACTTTGATCCCATTGGATCCCAGATTAATGTAATCAAGATTTGGCATGCGAGTGAACATAGTAGGGAGAAGATTACCGAGACTACAGCCATAGAGATCAAGTTCTCTGAGGGAATCTATATTCAGAAAGTAATTTGCAAAAGGAGACTTTTCACTTTCCATCAGATGTAGCTGGTTGTATCTTAGTGAAAGAACTTCCAGCTGTGTGTTGTTGGCGAACATGTCAGGATGCAAGAGTATCAGGTCACTTCCACTTAAGTTGAGGTGCATCAGACCTGGTAGGTTTGAGAATGCATTCTCATGCACTCGTCGGAATGAGCTGTCAATGATGCGGAGATTCGTAACCTGTAACAATGAGATGGGAATGAATGAAGCACACATCAATTACATCCTCACTTATGAACTTTTTTATTAATGTAAGAAATAAAAATAATAGATATGTGAACTGGCTAATGTAATAATTGTATTAAAAACAATAGCATCAGCTACGGAGAATAAAGAAAATCTACACCAAGCATGCAGGTGTCCACATTTACAGCAAGATGCAACTATTCACTTTCAGCTTTAAATAATCCATAAATTGGAATTTAAGACAGTATTTGCCTTACAACACACTTATTTCTTGTTTTGCCACAGTTTGTGGTTGGTGAATGTTTATTCATACTTCTGTGACATTTTCGAATACAATAAAGGCAAAGTGTAATTTCAGTTTTTGGCAAAAAGTAAGTTTTATGTAATGATTTCCTTTAGTATAAGGTCTGAAACAATAAATGACAACCAATACCTGGCTGACTGTTAAGTAAACGATGTATGGATCACCCGCTTTGATACAGATTAAAATCTAAGACCTTTCAATAATTTAGTCATTAAAATCTGTCAATAATTGAGTCTTTCCCTCTTTTTCATTATTACCAAACTTCAGAAGCAGAGGATTAGAAAATTCTAGCAGTATTTTCTTCTCAGTGCACAGGCCATGGTCTAATTAAATGTGTAGCACCAGTAAGTAGCTGTTACAATTAAAACACACTATGAAGTCTTCTCACAGAAGAAATCATGTGTCATAGGGATGCCTCCAATGCAAAGCCTGCTTAATGGTATTTCCGCCTACCTCAGTGACTGACTAGATCATTGATTTCGTCTACCATAGATCAATATTTTCTATTTCCATCTCGCCACCTTGCCCATTTCTGATTCATATCTGACCTTTCTCCTTAATGATGGTGAAGTAACTGCAGTTTTAGACTCACATATTATACTAACTGCACACATTTTTTAAAAATAATATAAAAGTAATGTCAGGCACACAAGATTTTTGATACCAAGTTATGATAAAAAAAACTACTAGAGCAATAAGACCATGCTATAGACTAGTCCAACCCTCCTTCATGATTTTAATGTCCACTTTATTAAAATATATAGCACAGTGTTTTGCTCATATAGCAAGTTTGTCCATCTCAGAGTAGTTCAGGATGTCGTGCTACAGTCATAGGTGGCTTACCCATATAGAATATGGATATGTATATGTATATGTAGGAAATGCTATGGGCCCTGTGTTATCAGAAATCCCACATCATACTGCCTATTATTTTTGGGAGGGAATGAACCATTAATAATTTTTGACTGAAAGTAGTAACACTGTTTGGTATTGCATGTGAATGATTCTGCAGTAATTACAAAACACTCAGAATAATAGCTCACTGCCATAAATTTGGGTGTGTTACTAAATGACTGAAAGATACATTCAACATAATTCAATCTTATTAAACCAAATTTTGCATACTAACAATCAGCATGAGAGATTTATTTGCGTGTTCTGTTCCCCTATAGCCTGCTGTGCATTATTCCAAACTTGTGCCATCATTTATTGATAGACCATCACATCGAATGCTGAAATTTTACTGCTTCATGTGGAACTGTGTAGTATGGTGCTGAAGTCTGTCATATCCAAATCTCTAAACATTAGAATATTTGCAGGAAATAATTTTTTTCCTTCCTTTCTTTCCTTTCTTTCTGTTTCATATGTATATGTATATTTGTCCTGTGTTTATATATCTAAAAACAAAGTTGATGTGACTTACCAAACAAAAGCGCTGGCAGGTCGATAGATACACAAACAAACACAAACATACACACAAAATTCAAGCTTTCGCAACCAACGGTTGCTTCTTCAGCAAAGAGGGAAGGAGAGGGAAAGACGAAAGGATGTGGGTTTTAAAGGAGATGGTAAGGAGTCATTCCAATCCCGGGAGCGGAAAGACTTACCTTAAGGGGAAAAAAGGACAGGTATACACTCGCACACACACACATATCCATCCACACATACACAGACACAAGCATGTTCATTTGTTTCCATTTAAATCCATAAATTTGTTTAACTTTGCCTATGGTAGTAAAACAACTTTCATTGAACTGTTAGCTTTCATTGTAGGTATTGTTGACCTGCCATTATTTATAAGCAGTTTTCTTTCACTTAAACTGTATTTCATTTTTAGTTAATGCTGCTGCATTTGCATGTATGTTTGTGTGTCTTTTGGAGGGAAGTGTTACAAAAGTGAGTATAGTATTAAAATGAGTAGGCAAAGTTCATTGTGTGATACAATCACGCACGTAAATCACAGTGTCCGCCATTAGTTTGTGGGCACCGACCAAGAGGATTAAAGCTACTTCTTCACTATTGGTGCAAGCTTTGCGCTGAGGGTAAATCTGAATGTGACAGCTGTCAGACAACACAGGCTATGTTTGCTTCATACTCAGTCATGTTACCATACTATCATGAGTAGAAACATCAATTCTTGATGATCATAAGGGATAAGTGTAGAGATGTAGAGCCTAAACCTTCAGCATTTATGGGATTATTAATAGAGTTGTGTGGGATTTACACATTTAGGGGACTAGTTCATTGAGGGATGTTTTGTTCCACACAATTCAGAAGTAAAATTGGTTCTTTTGGGGTGATATAATGAGATACATTCTCAATAGCGTTATTTTCACAAGACTTTGTATAAACACACGGTCTGTAATCTCACAAAACACAACCCCTGGGAATCGTTTTCTCCACAACATACACATTATTTTTTATTGTGAGGTGCAATAAAGAATATGATTTCAAGACAAATGAAAACCTGCATTGGCAGGCAAATGCAAGTTCTGTTGCCACTAATTCGAGTAATGATAAACATCATAGTGAAAACAAGAGTAAGAACTCCCTGGTCACTTTGCCAGTTTGAGTGTATATGCTACCAAAGTACTTGGTGGATCAAATACCATATTTCAGTTTTATGGCAGAGGGACATGTTATTTGTAACTGGTAACTTTTTTCTTGCTGTGCGAGTGAGGTTGATGAGAGTCAAGAATGATTTGTACCTTGAGTAATTCTGATTATATTCCTCAAATCATGATTCAAGAATCAATGTGCACACTATCTCTTACACTTAAATTAGTAAAATAAATTTTATTAGACTCTGCCTTCACATAATAATACAATACAAAAAATAATTTTCATGTAAATTTTGTCTCCTTGTCTATGATTCAAAATGGAGTTTACATACTCCGAAGGAAAAGTATTCAACAGACTCCTGTCTAACAAAAAGCAAGAAAATGGGAGTTCCTATGAGTTGAGGAGAAAATTAAAAACATGTCCCATTAGCTATTCATTTCACAAAATATGTGAACAGCTGGGTTCAGGGACTGAAAAGTTCTATCAGCTACGTGGTAAATAGCAGTGTTCACTGTAAAGCTGCACAACAAGTAGTAAAGTACTGTAAATAGGACTCAGTATTTACAGACATAAGTAAATACACTGGTACACAAAACTTCAGGATGAAAGTAACTTTCACATCACGTGACACTGCCAGGCAACAGAGTGATGAAATGTGTGCCATGCATAGAAAGATAGCTGAAAGAAATATACAATGAAATTAACAGAAATGACACTTTTATTCAAAGACAGTAATTACACTGAGGTCACCACAAGTTATGATGGTCCCCAGAACTTTATAAAAGGTGGGGCATGGACCTTAATAAGGTGTGTGAACCTCCCTGACAGCAATGCATGCTGTGCAACTTGCTCCCATGCTGGCTGCAAGGTCGGTAAGGAGTTCTTGTGGTAGGGCATTCCATTCCTCCGCCATTGTGGCTGACTACTGCAGGACTGTCCATTGGTGCATGTGGCAGTCATTAGTGCATGTCGACATGCTTCAATATGTCTCCTCAATGCATGGGATTTAAGTCAGACGAACAGGCATGCCAAGTCATTTGCCAAATATTCTCTCATTTTAAGTGCTGCTCCACCTGCTCTGTTTGATGCGGTCACACATTGTCATCTATAAAAATCACACTAGGGTGGATGGCATACCTGGAAGGACACACACGGGGAAGGAGTACAGCGCCACAATAATACTGACAGGTGAGTGTACCATGTTCAAAGATATGCAGTGGTGTCCAAAGCATGGGACTGGACCAACTAGTAGTGGAGTCAGGTGCTCTTCTGAGATAATTGCTCATTAAGTTGGATAGTGGTGTGTGCCTTTTCAGGTGCTTTTTGTCCCTGAATTCATTTTTATGGATGTCAGTGCAGGACTGCATGGAACAGTGCAGTTTGAGGAGCTGCTGGAACAACAGACTATTCTGTGAATGGACTGACCTGCCCATTCCCATGAATTAAACTGGACTGAGCACATGTGGAATGCATTGGGAAGACATGCTGTAGACCATACACATGCACCAACAACCATTCAGTATCTGCCATCCACTCTGGTGGAGGAATGGAATGCCCTACAACCTTACCTTACAACCTCCTTACCAGTTTTGTGGCCAGTAACGTTGTACAGCACATGTTGCCATCAATGAGGATCACACTCCCTACTAAGAACCATGGTCCATCTTTTGTAATGTTCAGGCAACCAACATAATGTAATCAGTGTAATTATTGTCTATGAATATATAAGGTGTTTAGAAATTCTTATCGTAAACTTCGAGGACCTGTAGAGAGAAGTGAGTAGATAATGTTTTGAAATGGAACCTATGTCCAGAAATACAAAATTTTTGTGACCGCTTTTACAAGTAATTGATTACTTTTTCAGTGTATGTGGGGAATGTTTCCAGGACCTCCCTCCTACCTGCAGCAGTGTGCTTGTGCCCCTGTCATGTTTGCAGCAGGTAAGTGCCACATATATATATATATATATATTTTTTATGTGATACGGTAAAATACAGCATTACTGGTCTTTCACGGCCTAATTGTGTTGGTGAGGCAGTAAATTTAACCACAGGGCAGTGATGCTGGGTCACTGCAATACACTTTGGAGGTGTGGCGGTGGGACTTAGGGAGTCTCATAGCAACCTCCAGTGGTGACAGTACTACCTTAGTCAGGCATAGAACTTAGTCTGATGTGGGCAGATAGGGTGGGAAAGTAGTGGACGTAGAGTGGGGGGCTAGACCTGTCAAAGGATGCATCCGTGGTTGGTGTGCCAGGCCTATCGTTAGCCGTGGTCAGAATCCAATTCCTCTAGGATGGTTAGAGGAACCGGATGTCGATGCCAGCAGCGTGGAAGTGTGGTCCCAACATGCCGCAGCCCATGGACAGTGTCCCACAGGGCAGCCACTTTCTTATAGAGCCGCTGCTCATTGTTGCATATGGTCACCTTGAGGGAGACGATATCTGCTAACTCATGGAGAGTCACAATGCTCGTGAGTGGTGGGCCGTGCAGGCTCCACCTGAGAACCTTGTTCTGCAGGCGCTGCAATGTCCGCATACTGGTGACACTAATTGTGGCCATGCAGTGGAGCCATACATGAGAGCAGGCAGGATAACTGCTCAGTAGAGTGTATTGCAGAGTGGCTGCCTCCCTTTCTTCCTTGTGGTCAGCCAGCTACTTCCATCTCCTATATTGTTTTAGCTACCTTTACCACTGTCTTCCTGTATTGTCCATGTTTTACTGCTGGTGGCATGCTCATCCCACACTTCAGTGTGGGTAGGCACATATTTTTCCATGCTTGTTACCTGTGTTTTATGTTCTGTTTTATCTTATCATTCTGGGTCTTTTCTTGATACCCATCTCAATCTGTTACTGATTGGGCGCTGAAGATCTAGCCGTCATGTGCCCATACAACTCTCTCCATCCATCCGTCCATTTTCATGCTCGGTAGATGATAAGCTTGGTATGCAGGTTAAGTTCCCTACCACAGAAGAGGGGGTACAAAGCCCTTGTCAGCTTTTGCCCCTTGTTGGTGACATACTCTGTATGACAGTGGAATAGCAGCTTGTGGTCCATCCAGACCCTGAGATAGATGGTCATCAGAGACCAGGGCACCTGCACGCTTGCAATCGAAATATTGCGGCGGAGGACAAGCTGCTGTCTCATGAAATAAAGCCATAGTTTTGGTGGCATTAAGAGCTATTTTGTTTGTCCAGTGCCAAGTGATGGCGTTCACCTGTCGCAAGGAAGTGGGTGACGACAGCGTCAGTGATACGACCAGTGATATATAGTGCTGTGTCATCAGCATATTGTGCCATGTGGCACTCGGGGATGATGGGCATATTATTCACATAGATATTAAAAAGAATGGGAGACAGCACTGCTGGTCGATGTGGCCGAGCGGTTCCAGGCGCTTCAGTCTGGAACCGCGCGACTGCTAAGGACACAGGGTTGAATCCTGCCTCGGGCATGGATGTGTGTGATGTCCTTAGGTTAATTAGGTTTAAGTAGTTCTTAAGTTATAGGGACTGATGACCTCAGATGTTAAGTCCCATAGTGTTAGAGCCATTTGAACCGTTTAGAGACAGCACCGATCCTTGTGGAGTGCCCGCTGACAATGGGCAAATGCCGGAATGCATTCCCCGCTGACCCACTAGGAAAGTCCTACACAGAGGAAGTCATCCACAATCTTGACATACATACCCGGTATAGGGTTCTGCGTCAGCATATTGTGCACTAGGTTGTCATGCCAGATCTTGTCATAGGCATTCTGCAAGTCCAGAAAAATGGCAGCTGTCAACTTGGTGGTGTTGAAGCCTTTGCTGACATATTCAGTGAATCGAAGGACCTGAAGTTCGGCAGAGATGTGCGAAGTAAATCCGAAGTGGATCGTCACAGCCAGAGGTTGGGAAAGTCAGTGGAGGGTCACAGATTCAAGGACCTTCGTCATGGTATTTAAGAGTCTGATGGGCCTGTTGTTGGTGGGAACAGCAGGGTCCTTGAACCACTTCGAGATTGCAATGAGCTCCACTTGCTTCCACTGAGGGGGGAAAAGGTCATATGAGAGACAATCATTTAAAATCTTAGTGAACAAGATAAGAGGCATGCACGGTAGGAGGCAAAGATGTTCATTTAAAATTCCGTCCAAAACAGTGGCTGACTGGCCACATTTCTGAACTTCTGCAATGGACATCAGGTGGGGGAGCAGACAGAGGTGGATGGTTATGAAAAGCGGCAACAGCTGTCATGAAATCGTGTTCATCTTGTAGTTCATCTGGAGAAAGGTCCTGAACAAGGGGGTGGTTTCAGGCCTTGAACACATCTGCCAGCATTCCCGCAATTTGGATGGTATCATACGACAAGCCCGCTGCTGTGCGAATAGGATGGGCACTTGCTGGCATAAAACATCACAGAATGAAAATGATAGCCCACCCAGACTTATGGTGCAGGAGAAAAGTGGACATCCTGTCCTCCTGAACCTCCAGTCGGTGAGCTGGTGGCAGAATTCGTACTGGAGGTGCCTCATTTGGCATTTGTCCCAAGGATCATGGAACTGCTTCCACTGCCGGTGGTAGTGGTTGTTTTGCACCATCAGCTCCCGTAGCAGGGGAGGCAAATCATTCAATGGGGTTAAGGCCTAAGGGACAGTGAAGGTGGAGAGCTTCACTGCTTTCTGTATTATGACGGTAAGGTAATCCACGGCATGGACTACATTGGCCGGTGTTGTTAACTCGAGGTCATGCCAAGTGGTGTTATTAAGTATCCTGGCGAACTTGTCCCAATCGGTGAGGGTCACAATGGAATGAACATCAAATGAAAGAGCAGCATTGGTGAGGTGCACAAGTACTGGGTCACAGTCAGAGGCCAGTTCATGGAGAACTGACAGTGAAAAATCTGAGTGGTGATGTTTTTGAATATGGCCACATCCAGAACATCTGGCTGGCGGTTGAAATAGACTGGTATATGGGTAGGTTCATGGGGGCCATACACTGACAGTGCTAAAGTGTACTCCAGGTCAAGGATGAGTCGGCCTTTGGGGTTAGAGACCCAAAAATGCCAAGCTGGGTGCTTGGCATTGAGATCCACCCCAACAATGTGCAAAGGTCCATTTCAAGCAGTGGCTTTTTTGGGCGCACTTAAACTGCTGAAAAGGTAATGGCACCAAGGCGTATGGAGATAGTAACTGCTGTGGCATCTATGTGTTCCATTGGCTGGAGAGTCTCTTGGCTATGGACGAGAGCTTTGTTGAGGAACACAGCTGTGCCTCCACTGTGGCAGAAATTGTCTGCTGGTTTGAGGTGTATTTCTGTGACCAGTAAAATATCTACACAAAAGTCATCGAGGAAGGCGTTCAGTTCCGTCTTCATCCGTTTAATGCCATTGGCATTAACAATGCGAGTGTCAAGAATCTGAAGGGGCTGGTGGGGTTGTCATGGTTGATTCGCCTTTACAACAATATTTTACTAAGACCTTCCACTAGGGCAAATACGTTCAAGAGACCGTCCACCGACTAATGGATTTTGTGTGGAGTGTCACGAATAACAGCCTGGATGTAAGGTTTCATGAAGGAGATGACCTGGAGGGGGGCCGGTGTAGTAGAAGTCAGAGTGGGGGTAGGGTCAGATGGCTGGGATACAGCCACAGGTGGACTGGAGGGGGCTGCAGCTGGCTCCTGTAGTCGGTGAGCAGTGGAAGCCGTCATGGAAGATGGACAATGAGAAGGAGACTGGGCTGCAGCAGCAAAGGATGTCGTAGGAGCCTGGGCAGAAGGGGGCACAAGTGCCTCAAAACGACTGATGCCTGAGAGGCTGGTACCACAGCAGCTGCTGAGGAAGGCACACCAAGCTGACCCTACAAAACAGGAAAGTTGGCGGTGTCCCGTTGCAGTGGGGGAGGTTGACTTGTTCTTGACTTCCTTTTAGGATGATGTGAAGACTTCAGTGCCGTCTGGTAAACAGGGCACCCCATCCAGGATGCCACGTGGTGGGGAACATGGGTCGTACCCAAACACCTGGCACATGTAGGTTTCTACAAGACGGGGAGCATGCAGTTCTTCATGAAATGTGGGCTGGCCCACTTAACACACTGCAATGGCAGGGAGCAGTAATTTCTAGTATGTCATGGATGTTGGCATTTGCAACAGAAGACAGGCCCATTTCTGCTCTCTTAAGATTTAATCTGGACCTTTGTGTACAGAAGATACTGGATTTGATAAATCTGCTCTATGTCCTCCCTCTCGGAAAGGGAGACAACATGGGTAGAGCAGGGGATCAATGCCCAGGTCTCAGGATCTTTCTTGCTATACTGGTGGACCAAAGGGTCCTTGAAATGGAGCCGAAGCAGTTCCTCCTTGACCTCCTCTGCCGTAACCTCTGGTGGCAACTACTTGGTGATGATTTTGGTTTGGCAATTTCCCAATGTCTGATGGGTAAAGTAAGGCATTGCCCTTGATTTGACAAATTTGAGAATGGTAAGATAGTCATCCCTACTTTCGAGCAGGTATTTCACATGATATTTTTGGTAAACAGCACACAATTGGCCGAAGATGAGCCAATGGAGCCCAGTGTTCAGTTTTGTATAAATCGTGACTTTATATGCCACAACAGGGGTATCTTTTTTCAGAGGGCTTGACGGGGTCTCTTGAAAAGGAGGGTTGGGAGCATTAGCCATTTCCTGATCCACAGGACCATCCAGTGCAGCATCCCCCAAGAGGGAGATATCGGAGTTTGATCCACTGTCACCTTGACCTGCATGGGCAGAGGAGCAGCTTGAGCAACGGCCAGAGGACTTTCCAAGTCGGTCAGGGTGCCCAGAAGACTTGCCACAGTGGTGGAACAATGCAGGAAGAGGTGCACTCATAGGTACAGTAGGGTGGTTGTCAGGCACAGCTGAGGCAGTCGCTGCCTCACTACGAGAAAGATCAATTGGCTCCCGGGAACCCGGGCGCGGGTAGCGAGAACGCTACCGCACGATCACGAGCTGCGGACAAAGATCAATTACTAAGCTGTCAGGTGAGTAGTCAGACAATGATGACATGGATAAATGGTCCCTGTGACGGGGTGGTGGACAGTCTTCACAGTGAAGGTTTCAGTGCCGGTGGTATCCACAGACAATTTGTGGCAGTTCGTGCGATTCAAACGATCCTTTGCCTGCTGCGAGTTGGGCGGAACATCAGGTGCGACTGGAAGCCAGGGTCAACAGCATTTCCAACATGATTCACCACAAGGGGTGGCAGTGGAAATGTTGGAGTGCCACAAAGGACGCTCTGCAAGCTCATCCATGGTAGACAAGGATCAGCCTGACATAGCCAGGGGTCCAGCGTGAGAGAACTACGCACACCAAAATCTTCCCAACTAATCTGGGGCAAAAAATTATGAAATACCAACGCTTCAGAGGCACGTAAACAATGTTGACATACAGTGCAAAGTACAACAATATGACGCAGAAATGCAACTGTACAAGAAAACACTTTCGGGGATCCAACCTGTAGCACAAAGTGCCACAACAACAATGAAGTAATAAATGTCTTAATTTTCCTATTATGCATGCAATAATAAGCATGTATAGTGAGAATTAAATACATGTTTTAGTTGTTAGGGAAGTACAGTATTGTAATCTTTACTGTTATTAAAGGCCAATATGAAAAGTGACTTATTTACAATCTGTTACATCGTTCGGATGTAAGAGCCATCTAGTGGCTGCAACATATTATACAAATGTTATCTTCGCTATAATACTTGTACCTTATATGCCATTCAAAGGTGATTTGCACTGTTTAGAATATGTCCAGCATTTGTAAACAGATGTGCTATTGTGAACCATCTTCATGTGATGTAACAAGCATCTGCGAGCAATATGTATATGGACATGGACTTTTGCACAGGATGCTTTACATTTTTAAATATTTCAGGTTTAAATAAAACTTTTATGATGTGCTGACTTTTATTAACTTGGCATTTTGGTGTGAGGTTCAGCATAAAAAAAACACATTTTACAACAAATGATTTTTAAGGTACGTAAATGTAAAGGTCCACTTCCTGCTTTTATAATGCCAAACTAAAACTGTTGTATCAAATGTTACATCTTAACTTATGAGGTAGTGGTGGTGGTGGTGGTTAGTGTTTAATGTCCCGTCGACAACGAGGTCATTAGAGACAGAGCGCAAGCTCGGGTTAGGGAAGGATTGGGAAGGAAATCGCCCGTGCCCTTTCAAAGGAACCATCCTGGCATTTGCCTGAAACGCTTTAGGGAAATCACGGAACACCTAAATCAGGATGGCCGGAGACGGGATTGAACCGTCATCCTCCCAACTGCGAGTCCAGTGTGCTAACCACTGCGCCACCTCGCTTGGTACTTATGAGGTATCTTACATGTATACAGGGTGAGTCACCTAACGTTACCGCTGGATATATTTCGTAAACCACATCAAATACTGACGAACTGATTCCACAGACCAAACGTGAGGAGAGGGTGCATTGTGTAATTGTTTAACACAAACCATACAAAAATTCACAGAAGTATGTATTTTAACAGAAACCTACATTTTTTTAAATGGAAACACATTAGTTTTGTTAGCACATCTGAACATATAAACAAATACGTAATCAGTGCCGTTTGTTGCATTGTAAAATGTTAATTACATCCGGAGATATTGTAACCTAAAGTTGATGCTCGAAATCTCCAACGTTCAGTTGCGTTTTGTAACAAACACAGGCCATGGTTGGCGAGCAGCATCTGCAGTGACCTATTTACGATGACAACCGTGTTTACGAGTGTGGCTGTAGTGCACTGTTGAGATTTGGTCTAGCTGTCGCAGTGTCAGCATGTAGCATTTGCTGCTATTGTTATTCTGCATTCGTCTCCGCATGCAGACCAACTGTAGTACACCGTGTTACCAGACGTCTGTGATAGTGTAGTATTGTATAAACTGTGACCAAGGTGTATTCGAACTCTGAAAAGGCAGAGATTATACTCATCCACGGCGAGTGTCGATGAAATGCACTGAAGCCTGCAGGGTGTATGTAGAAAGGTACCCAGACAGAGAGCATCCAATGTGTCGCACATTGCAAAACATCTACCGCCAACTGTATGCAACAGGTATGGTCGTAGCACGCAAATGGGTCCATAACAGGCCCATCACAGGAGAAGCGGGTGCAGTTGGCATGTTAGCTGCTGTCGCCATGAACCCACACATGAGTACACGGGACATTGCGAGAGCCGGTGGACTGAGTCAAAGTAGTGTCATGCGCATACTGCATCGTCACTGCTTTCACCCGTTTCATGTGTCGCTACATCAGCAATTACATGGTGAAGTCTTTAATCATCGAGTGCAATTCTGTCAATGGGCATTAACAGAGAATGCATTGCAGTTCTTCCTGTTTACCGATGAAACGGGTTTCACAAACAAAGGGGCAGTGAATCTATGGAACATGCATTACTGGTCTGTGGACAATCCTCGCTGGCTCAGACAGGTAGAGCGACAGTGACCGTGGACTGTATATGTATGGTGCGGAATCAATGGTTACTACCTCATTGGTCCTCACTTCATTGCAGGGGCTCAAACAGCTGCAACATACATCGCGTTTCTACAGAATGATCTGCCAACGTTGCTCGAAAATGTCCCACTGGAAACGCATCGACGTATGTGGTATCAGCATGATGGTGCATCTGCATATTCCGCAATTAACACTAGACTGACCCTTTACAGGATGTTTGACGGGCATTTCATAGAACGTGGAGGACGCATAAATTGGCCAGCCCATTCTGCTGACCTTACACATCTGGACTTCTTTCTGTGGGGTACATTAAAAGAGAATGTGTACCGTGATGTGGTGATGTGCCTCCAACCTCGGAGGATATGAAACAATGTATTGTGGCAGCCTGCGGCGACATTACACCAGATGTACTGTGGCTTGTACGACATTCATTACGCCAGAGATTGCAATTGTGTGCAGCAAATGATGGCCACCACACTGAACATCTATTGGCCTGACATGTCGGGACACACTCTATTCCACTCTGTAATTGAAAATGGAAACCATGTGTGTACGTGTACCTCACCCCTCATGGTAATGTACATGTGTGTCTGTGAAAAAGACCAATAAAAAGGTGTTAGCATGTGGACATAATGTGCTGTTCCAGTCTCTTCTGTACCTAAGGTCCATCACCGTTCCCTTTGGATCCCTACATAGTTCGGTGCTCTCTGATACACACGATCGAACAGTGGAGGAGTGGTACTCAAGCGTCAACTTTAGGTTACCAATTACACTAGCCCCTCTCTCCACGTTCGGTCTGTGGAATCGATTCGTCAGTATTTGATGTGGTTTACGAAATATATCCAGTGGTAATGTTAGGTGACTCACCCTGTATGCACTTTCTTACAGACCTGAAGATTACATCAAAGTCTGTGGAAACTGGTTGTCTTAAATAAAGAAATATTTTATGCAGTACTGGCTATTGGATCATTTTTATCAATTAAAACAGATCACCCTTCAGTAGTCTCAACATGAGAAAATTTAGTCACCTGCTGCAGTCCCATCCTCTTGAAGGTGTCATGGTCGAGCACTATGCCGTGTTCCTTGGGGACGCCACTCACGTGAAGATGACGCACCTCGGCAGCAAACACCTGCCTTGCTGGGTCTAACTTGGTGCAGCGTGCCACCATCTCAGAGAGCCCAGCTCGCCGCGTGCACACACAGTCCTCTGGGCATGACGACAGTGGGTCTGCCGCCAGTGCCAACCCTACCAACAGCAGCAGATACAACTGCCGCATCTGCAAAGGAGAATACCGAGTACAATTAAGTTTTGCAACAGAGGAAATGCTACCAATATAGTAATGCTATGTAATAATAATTAACCTTCATCAACAGGAAACTAAAACACTTCACTTAAAGATACATAGTGATAACAGCTGATGTTTTTAATATTTTAAACATCTGTTCCACTGATAATGTTGCTGAAGCTGTACAGCCATTTTGTAGAAACAAACCAATGCTATGAATCATGACTATCAGCAAAAAAAACTAGATTAGAAAAATACTCCAGATTTGGAATCTAAACTACATTTTACTAGATCATCTTTTGATGCCATTTCAGACCTAATACCAGTTATACAAACAACCCATATGAATGACCTAATTAAGATACTTTCTTAACATGAGAAAGAAGTTGTGATATGCAGAACAAGTGAGAACAACAAATAGAAGAAAGTTATGACTTGTAGCAAAAGCAAGCTCAATAAACTTCTGAACTTCGACATATGGGCATGCTAGAAAATAATGGCTCCCTCTGTCACCAGAGGGCTCCAAATTGTAGCATTTAACATGGAGGTATGTAGCCTAACTATGTCACTGCATGAGAAACAGAGTGCTTTAATTAAGTTTTGAATTCAATGAGTTTGCCCATACAGAGCACCCTCTCACTCACAATGAAATTGCCAGAACATACATGACCACTGTGATATCTGCAACAATTCAACACCTTGGATTCACTGTGATTGATTTGCCTCCATACAGTCTGACTTGGCCCCATCTGATTTTCATCTGTTTCCAAAGTTAAATAATACTGTCAAGGTCTTCAGTTTAAAAGTGATGAAATGGAGCAAGCACAGATGAGGCTGTGGCTGCATCAACAGAGTCAGACGTTCAACAGTGATGGTATCAACAAACTATTTTCTCATTGGCAGAAAGATGTTCATCAGTGAGGTGGCAATGTTGAGAAATAAATATGTAGACATATAAAATAAATATTTAGAATGTTAATAACATTTGTCTCATTTAAAAAGCTGTAAGAGGTTTCACATAAAAATTTGGAGGCATTACTTTTCAGCACACCCCTCATATGATTTGGTGGTCAGAAGCTGAACAATACTATTCCAGATTCTTCACTGAATACAAATTTGATGACATTTGCTGCAATGGATATGAGTCCCAGTCTAGCACAAATTTTCATGTGTCGCAACTGGGTAATACATCTATACCTATTGCAGCTGATGTCATGAAACTTGCTTTCAGCAAATAATTTGGAATAAAACTGTTGAAACTGCAATTGGAGGAAAGGCAGTATAGGTAAATAAACAATTAATGATGATGTAAATAAAATAGAAAGAAACTTCCACATGGGAAAAATATATTAAAAACAAAGATTTCAAGACTTACCAAGCGGGAAAGTCCCGGTAGATAGGCACAATAAATAAAACACACACACAGAATTTCTAGCTTTTGCAACTGATGGTTGCTTCTTCAGGAAAGAGGGAAGGGGAGGAAAAGACTAAGGGATGTGGGTTTTAAGGGAGAGGGTAAGGAGTCATTCCAATCCCAGGAGCGGAAAGACTTACCTTAGGGGGAAAAAAGGACAGTTGTACACTCGCACACACACACATATCCATCCACACATACACAGACACTAGCAGATATTTGTAAAGGCAAAGGCCCGAACTCTTTGCCTTTACAAATATCTGCTAGTGTCTGTGTATGTACGGATGGATATGTGTGTGTGTACGAGTGTACACCTGTCCTTTTTTCCCCCCTAAGGTAAGTCTTTCCGCTCCTGCTTTCCTGCTTGGTAAGTCTTGGAATCTTTGTTTTTAATATACATAAACAATTATGTTGTTTAGCATGCAAATGTAAATAACAAGGGAGGTGCAAAGAAGGTATTAATTTAATAGGAGACATATCGTTTGCATGACAAAAAGTCTACTGTTATGAAATACTGATTTGCAACTAACTTACTTGCATTTATAGACAAAGCGAGAAAAACTTGAGCAATGACAAAGAATGAGTTGAGGTAGATTGGGAAATAGCAGTGTATCAAGGAAACATTGAAAACTGAAAGTACAGAAAAACAAAGACTCAAACTGGTGTCAGCTTCATAATACCATTAAATAACTATGTAGTGAACTCTTTCCCAAGAGGTGATACCTGTCCTGAAATGCAGAGCACTAGTTTGTATGCTGAGGTCACATTTATCATTTTAGTATAATATCTGTGATAAAAGACCAGTCAGAAGCACACTAAGTCCTCCAGTGGAACTAAACTCATAAAATATTTTGAAACTGCAACCTAATTAGATCTATTCACCTGCTAACAGCACAAGACAATATATGTAAAAGTTTTGGAAATATGCAAGCCTTCAGAGCCAGTGGCTGCTTCTTCCAATAGAAGGGTTGAAGGAAAGCAAAGAACGATGAAGGATAAGGACTGGGGAGACTCGCAGAAAAGCTACCATTTTCTAAGGATCAGCAGTCATTTTCCTTCATCCCTCTTTCTTTCCATTCAGTCCTATTCCAGAAGAAGGAGACCACTGGCTCTGAAAGCTTGCACATTTCCATAACTGTCACATGTTTTCTCCTGCTGCTGCCTGGTGAGTGGATTCTTTTATCTATCCAATTATACTGCATTGTCAAAAATTGATTATTTCTGTTGATAAGTTTATCAGTTTGGAATACTATGTGGTGTACAACTAGTAGCATGCCATGATGTGACCCTCCACTTCTGACATATTTGATGGCGGTGAAGTTAAGTGCCAATCAGCAACAGTGAGTTGGGTCAACACAGAGATGAGACGGCATGGCAAAATGCAGTTAATGTGTTTGGACATGTAGATGAACACACTGTAAATGTAGTTGTCCAATTTGTTGATGAACAAATATGGGCTGTTGAACTTGTCTATAAGAAATGGTGTTCCATTTGCAGACATGTAACATATCATAAGAAAGTGATAATAAAAAGACCTTACTTGACAGGGACTGGAGTCTGGTACCTTTCAAAACGCCACTGATCACAGCTGTACATATGGCTGCACATCTTAAATGTGTACTTAGTGTGGTCCAACCAGTCACAAGTTTGCATATTTTGAAATGATCCAAAACTACTGTCGTAACTGAAATCAAGTAATGTAGATCTCTCTCTCTCTCTCTCTCTCTCTCTCTCTCTCTCTCTCTCTCTCTCTCTCTCTCTCTCTTTTTCTTACTCTCTCCCCCAGTAACTGTAAAATTTTACCATGAGTGAGAAGTGTGGGCTCTGTCATAGGTTTGTTAGTAATGGGTTATGGTGTGGGATTTGTTCAAAGTATTTTCAATGGGGGCGGGGGGATGCAGCGGGGTAAATAGTGGGCATTCTAGCGAGATCCTCTCCTGGGAATGCAGAATCTGTAGTAGAAATAAGTTGATAGAAGAGCAGGAGTGTAAGATCTGTGCCCTTCAGGTGCAGTTATAATACGCAAACAAGGAACTAGAAAGGTTGAGGAGGGTGAAGGGTGCTGGGGTATGTCAATTGGCAAGAAGGCAGCTAGGCGGTGGAGATATTCAAACAGTTAAACTTTGCGTATGTGCAATAGATATGACCATCTGTCAGAGCTGAGTGGAGAGGAGCATCTTGTAGCTGTAGGTGTCAGAAACATGCAGCAATCCTCAGCAGTCAGGAGGCCTCTGCTAGGTAAGTTCGCATGGTAGAGCTGTGGACCAGCAGTTGCAGGAAGTATTGGGAGTTAGTATCAGGTCACCAGCATTGTGAAGTCTAGTGCAGGGTTGGCTCAGGTGACTGACAGCATAGGGGAGATATGTAAGAATTTTATGGAGGAGGATCACGTGGGTGGAGCTGGGAACAGTCTTGATAGGGATGGGGAATATAATGTAGGTGGTGACTTGGTAAAGATAGGTACTCAAACTGGTGGCACTAATGTGCATTTCGTGTGTCTGTTTCAGTGCATGACAGCGGCTGTTAGGCATGTTAACATGGGGCTGGAGAAGACACTGATGGCAGAGGACAAGGATCACATTGCAGTGGTGCCAGTTGAGTCTACCAGTAGATTGGGTTTCACTAGGCATGGCTTGCACCTCAACAGTTATGGGAAAGGGAGGCTGACAAAGCTAATAGATGACGGTGTAGTGCGTGGTGGTGGGATCACTCATGGAAAAATTGCTGTAGTAGTTGGTGTTAGAGCTGCATCTTTTTTAGATTGAAGTCAGCTGATAGGTATACCTGCTTAAAGGAAGTCCCTCTAACTAAGCAGTCACCTTCAGAGGACATTATGTTTTCAAGTAGAGAAGGAATTAGCATATTTCATCAAAATATAAGAGGTATTAGAGATAAGATTAGTGAACTGCTTATTGATGTTGACTCTGAAATTATTGGTGTATCATAGCACCACTTAAATAATTTGACAATTCAGAGGCTTCCTTTACCAGGATACAGATTAGCTGGCTGTTTTTCAAGGAGTTCCTTGAGGAGTAGGGGAGCGGCCATGTACGTAAAAAACAGTATTGCATTTGAGTCCATAGATGTATCATGGCACTGCACTGAGTAGATATTTGAATGTTGTGCCGGGGAAGTTGAATTTAGTGAAACTTAACTTCTAATTTTTGTTGTTTATAGGTCCCATAACTCTGACTTCAGAGCATTTCTGCTCAAAGTAGAGAGGGTTCATGATTTACTTTATAGAAAGTACCAGAAATTAGATATATGTGGTGACTTCAATATTAACTTTGCATATGATTGTGCAAGAAAAAGGATGTTGGTAGATCTCCTAAATCCATGTGACCTGATGCAGATTGTGTTTTTTCCAACTAGGGTGCAAAGGAAAGTAGCACAGCCATTGACAATATTTTTATTCATTCTTCATTACTATATGGCATTCTGTTAGTAAAAGGTTGAATGGCCTTTCAGATCATGATGCACAAATTTTAACACTAAAAGGTTTTTGTACTCAAACAAATGTCACATATAATTACAAACTATGCAGGAAAATTAAACCATCGGCAATAGAGAGTTTTTCAAACCTCATCAAGGAACAAGAGTGGCAGGATGTTTAAAGTGCCAATAACATAGATGACAAATATAATGCTTTCCTTAACACATGCTCTTTGGGAGTTACTTTCAATTAGAATGTTCTAAACAGGGTACTAGCAGTAAAAGGCAGCCTTGGTGGCTGACAAGTGGGATAAGGATATCATGAAGAACAAACAGGAATTATATCAGAATGTTAGAAGTAGTCACAATCAAGCTACAGTTGCCCATTACAAATAGTATTGAAAGGTGCTTAAAATGTTATTAGGAAGACAAAGACTATGTGGTAAGCAAACAGAATAGCTAATTCACAGGATAAAATTAAAACCATATGGTTGAAGGAAGTGTGTGGTCAGCAGCACAAGGCCGAAGATATAAAATCAGTGCAAAGTAAAAATATTTCTGTTACTGATAAATCAGATATATGTACAATATTTAACAATCATTTTCTGAGAATTGTTGGTGAATTACATAAAAATTTAGTTTCTGCAGGGAATCATATAACTCCCTTAGCAAATGCCTTTCCAAGACCGATATCTGAAATACTCCTCTGTGACACAGACAAGGGGGAGATTGAGTCAATAATTAAATCACTAAAGACTAAGGACTCTCATGGATGTGATGGAGTGCCTAGCTGAATATTTAAGTACTGTGCTGCACATGTTAGCCCTGTTTTCAGTTTCCTGAATGATTAAAGAACTCAGTAGTAAAGCCGCTTTTATAAAAAGGCGGAAAGGGATAATGTAGACAATTTTAGACCTATTTCTATGCCATCAGTGTTTGCTAAAGTTTATATCCTACAATTTGCTGTCAAATGTACGTTCGGCTTTAGAAGTCATTTAACAACTGAAAATGCCATATTTTCTTTTCTCTGTGAGGTACTGGATGGGTTAAACAAAAGGATTCAAATGCTAGGCACATTTATTGATTAAACTAAGGCGTTCGTTTGTGTTGATCACAAAATATTGCTCCAGAAGTTGGACCATTATGGAATATGGGGAGCAGCTCACAATTGGTTAGGTTACTTTAGCAACATACAGCAAAAGGTCATCCACAGAGTTGGGAATGGCTGCGATGTGGGGTCTGAGTGGGGTACCCCTCTAGTATTATGGGTAAGTCTAAAATATTTCTGTTTGCCGATGACACTAGCTTGGTAATA
Source organism: Schistocerca gregaria (assembly GCF_023897955.1). NCBI lineage: Eukaryota > Metazoa > Arthropoda > Insecta > Orthoptera > Acrididae > Schistocerca > Schistocerca gregaria. The sequence continues at coordinate 104,926,078 of NC_064920.1, forward strand.
AAGGATGTTGTGAGCAACATTGGCTCAGTTTCAAATAGTGCAGTTCATGACAGAAGTTCATGGCTTGTACAAAATAAACTAAAGGTAAACCACAGCAATACTAAGTTTTTACAGTTTCTAACAAACAATTCAACAAAATCTGATGTTTTAATTTCACAGAATGTTCGTATGATTAGTGAAACTGAACAGTTCCTATTCTAAAAGGAAATTTTTGGCTCAGATATGGTTGGTTCAGGCAGTAAGTGGTGTAAGTACATGAACCTCTAGTTGACCCTGGTTCAAGGATCTGTGTATTTTGACATTGGCCTCTCAATATATTTATTCTTTACTGCCATTTCTTGTTAACATATATCAGCTCATTCCGAACAATAAGCATCTACATTCAGTTAATACTCAGCGGAAATCAAACCTACATTTGGATTGAACTTCCTTAACTCTTGAGCAGAAAGGTGTAGAGTATACTGTTGCATCCATTTTAAATAAGCTACCACAAGAATTGAAAAATCTTAGCAGTAATCAACGTGCTTTCAAATTGAAACTGAAGTGTTTCCTCATGGGTCACTCCTTCTATTCTGTCAATGAATTCATGAAAAAATTAAGCTGATTCTTATGTTGTATTGTTGATTGTGTTTACTTAAACTTATGTCTTTAATTTTTTTGGGTTCATATACATTTTATTTTAATCTGTTATTACTCTTACGTTGTAATTTCATGTACTGACACGTTCCATAACCTTGGAGATTTGCTCCTCAATTTGGTTCTATGGAACTTGATGTGTAAATAAACAAATAAAATAAAACTTCAAGTGAACCACCGCCCTATTAGGCTTTTAACCTGAAGTATGAGAAGGGGGTAGTTCAGCCTGGTGGTACTTCTATGATGTTTTGTGGGTGTCTTTTTTTTGTACTAATATGCCTTGAGCTCCCCCATTCAGCTTACTGTGAAAGTTAATGAAGGTAATGTACTTGGTAACCAAATATTTCTCTTTGTTCTCCTTCTTTCCTGATGACTATGCTGCAGACACTCCTGTCTTCTGATAAGAATAGAGCTATATAGACATGTTCCTGGTTTCGATGAACACACCTCAAAAAGCTACCATGCCTCAAAAATCTTGCTAAATGCCCAATCTGAATCCTATAGAACATGTCTGGGATTATCTGGAACAGCAGGTGGAAAGTAGCAATGAACATCCCTACAGTTTGGTAGCCCTACAAGATCTAATCATCAATGAGCATGTTCAGCTGGCCATGACATGCCTGGAGAAACACTTGTGAATTCTCCTTGCCAGACTGAGGCCATTACCATGGCTACAGATGTTTTACATAGTAACAGTGTGACGTTTCATGGTGAAGACAAATATTTTGTCTTTTCTACTTGTTTAGAATAGTGCAAGGGGTGGTCAAAAAGTTTCCATTTGAGATCATTGCTGCAGCATATATGCAATGAAGCATGACTCTGATGTGCGTATATGTAAATACCCACATGTAAGCAATGGATTAGTGTGGCATTGAAGTCTTTCCAACGCGTGTGTGGTAGAAGTGGGAAAGTGAACTTTGGCAATTTTATTACCAAATGCAGCTCAACGGGACCAATGTACTGTTATTCTTTTCTTGGCTGCTAAAGTAGAAACAGCAATGGACATCTATTGGAGAATTAAGAATGTGTGTGGGGCAGCATGAGTGTCAAGAACCACCATTGTAGAATGGTGTGCCAGGTTATGTGTTGGTTGCAATTCAACACAAGCTGCAGGTGTATTTGGGAGGCCAGCCTCACATGGGTCCTGATCTCTCCTCATGTGAAATTACACCTTCAGTCCCTTAAAAAGAGCCTTGAAAGGTCAGCAATTTCTGCTGGATGAGGACATGCACGAGGCATTTATGGACTTCTTCACAAGTACAACACGATGTATTACCAAATAGGTATCTTCAACCTGGTGCATTGGTGGGATGATTGCCTCAATGCTCATGGTGATTTTGTGAGACTGACATACCAATTCTGGACTCTTTGATCACACCTCATAGATAATGGGAAAACACAAATCCTGCATCACCAGCAGCTATCTGCAAACTGTGATTTATCTGAGAGACTCTGAGAAAGCTTAAGCTTAACGAACTGCTTATGTTCCCCAGTCTCAAGTATCAGCACTGTTTTTCTGTCTGCAATTCACATCACATGAATCAAAAATTCTGAAAAATTCAAAGATCACCTTAATGATGTTTTGACAAAGGTCACTTGGTGATGTATTTCTTGGAGTCAAAATGAGAAAGTTTTTGTTATAAGCATGTCACCTAGGAGAGCTGTGAGTAATGTACAGTTTATAGTATGAATATGTGACCCACTAGTGCTGACCAAAAATGTCGCCTATATTTATCATCCTCAACCTCCAGATGAACAATGAATAGTTTGCTATTGTAATATAAAGACACTGCAGATTCAGAATGAAACAATGACATGCAATTTGGTCATCACCGTCTCTTCTATCCAACTGTGCAAATTCTAATGAAGAAACTTATTCTAAAGTTTTATTATAATTGTTGTTCTGCCTTTCTGAACTACAAAATGTACAATGAATTGCATTTCAGAATTTTCCTTTTACTCTTCTTTGGCGCCCATATTACTTTCATTCTTCAGTACTGATTCTTTACCTGTGATCCAATCAAGTAGTACCAAGCTTCTTGATTTTTCTATCTGGTCAAACTTCAAGTTATTAATTTTCTGTCAAAACTTTTCTATTGTGAGGGCGTAGAACCACTGGCTCTACCCCTCAATAAATCGCAGAACAACTGTATCTTTGGCAGATCAGTTCTCCGTAGTATGCGCCCTATGCTAAACGCATTGTGTTTCCGGTGCGAGAATAAAGGTATTCATAGTAAGTGACGGGAGTGCGAGTGATTATTTATCGTCGTAATTACCACTCCTGCTCCCCACTACCTACACTATTTTGCATTTTATGTTAAGTGTAACCGTAGTATTTCTTACAGATCTTCTTTTAGAACGTGATCTGTTTTACTGTTTCAGTATTAGTTTTGCTGAAAATTTAGTAGACGTTCACAATATGTCCAGTTAAATTGGCTGTTTCCATTGTTTTAGTATTTTCACAGAATTCCAGTTTGTGTTTTGTTTTATGTATTCGAAGAAACGTTTGTATACTTTTGAATTTTGTTACTTAGTCTGTGTGTTTAATTCAGCCCTGCGCGGCAGCCACTGCCTCTCACTGCGTTGGGCGACGGGCTCTTTGCTTTTGGGCGTCGTGTCCGTTGCTTGCAAATGGGCACTCGGAGCTGCATTTGGACGCCTCACAAGTACTGCATTCGCTATCGGTGCTGCGCTTGCGTCAGCGGAAGGGGGAACAACAGCTGCATTTACGTCACCATGGGCTTGCGCGTACATGCGGAAGTACTGGACACGGGTATCAGCATGAAGCAGCAATGCCAGTGTTCCCTTTCGTTAGAAGAATGGACTGCGAAACCGAGGCTGGAGCTACTTACCTTTTATCACATAAATTGAGGAGGATCCATTAATCAAGTGAGCAGCTACCCCCGATCCGTATCGTCATATTCTGATATGCTGCACTCCTCTCTACTTTCCAGACTGCCCATCGTGAGTTTGGACGCCTACTGCTTGGGCTACGGGAAAGACGTGGTAAGAAAGTACCGTATATAGGACGGGGCACGGAAGAATGGGGAATAATTCGACTGACCGTAAAGGTCGAAAATGAATCATTCTAGCGATGGTGGTACAGAAACAGGGAAATCCACAGGGTTTCGACTCTGGCAAATGACAAGATTCTTGCGGCCTTGGACAGAGCATCTCGAAAGAGGAGCTAATGTACTCGACTGCTCACGTGTTACTGCCGTGAGTATCTATGGCAGTGGTTCCCGGTCTGGCGGTAATTATTTACACCTCAGGTGTAATATCGAAACAAAATTATTTTTGAGACATCATTACCATTACCACTATTTCGTACGATTGCGTTATTGATTACAAAGGTTATCAATAATTATATTTTTTCCAGATACTTACACTAACATACGACACAATGTGTTGGAAATGGCTCTGAGCACTATGGGACTTAACATCTGAGGTCATCAGTCCCCTAGAACTTAGAACTACCTAAACCTAACTAACCTAAAAACACCACAAACATCCATGCCCGAGCCAAGAGTTGAACCTGCGACCGTAGCGGTCGCGCGGTTCCATACTGAAGCGACTAGAACCGCTCGGCCACAATGTGTTGGTTGTTGCAGCTTGTGAAAGGAAAGTATGAACATTGTCCATCCACTACACTACTATACTCTTTGTACGATGCATCTATGACACTACAACTGAAACATATCAGTCACATATGCTGAATGTCTCATTTAAATACTTTCTCGAGTTCTAAGTAATTCCCGCAATAGACTGGAAATTGCTTGTCCTGCCGCGGCAACAAGTCCTTAACTGCCTGTTGCACATCCTCGTCCGACAGGAAATGTCGACCCTTCAATGCCTTTTTTTAAGGGACCGAAGGTGTGATATTCGCACGGAGACAGGTCAGGACTTAAGGGCGGGTGGTCGAGTGTGTCCCACTGGAGTCTGCCAGGTGATGCTGTCCTTTCAGATCTTGTGTCGAATACCGACCAGCACGGGAGTTAGTGCCTCATACCACAATGGTGGTTTTCGGCAGACGTACAGCCCTACAGACATTCTCCATTCTCCGATGGATATTTTCCGATGTTTGTCCTTCGGCAGCCGACAAAGTAATAATAACACGTTGGTCCTGTTTGGGTGCATTTGATAGTAACATCGCCATAGTTCACGTTTCCGAATTTTCAGCATGCACGTCGGAAATACACGAATGTCACAACAATCCCTTGCCTGATGCGCAGTGACCAATTTCCGTCCAAAGCGCTGGACGAGTTCATTCGTTTGTTTGGAAGGGGAAGCCAACATTATTTCCTGCTTTCGGCAGGCCAGCGATGAGCTGCTATGACAGAATCGACGCACACGCCCTTCAGTCTTTCTCAAACGATTTTACAGAAGCTATTCGGTTAAAAATGTTCTTTTCCGCGTTGCTAATAGCTTTTTATATCAGCTTCATGATGATATCCCCATCATTTCGTTAATGGCCACAGTTATTGTGATATTTGCAGTTAAGTAAGACAGTGCATGAATTTCGTAAAAGTATGTAATGAACAACAGGGGTCGCTATGATTTTGCGTTTGGCGCATATTACATAACATCTTGTTGTGTACGAAATTTCGCTAACATATTGAAACTTTTCTTTAGACTTGGGTGGACATCTCTATCTGTCACCACTCTCGAGAAAATTGATCTTCCTGATCTTTCATAAACGATATGAGATATCGAAATGAAATTTTGTCAAATGATAGCACAGAAAGAGGAGAGTATTTTGCTACATGATTATTACACAAATTTTCAGTACCTACTGTGTTGTTCCACTAACTACAGACTTTTTCGATGAAAGACTGTAGATTTTAAGAGCCACTGATAGCTGGTGCAATGAGAAATGCTGTAGATTTTGGGCCGGCCGGGGTGGCCGAGCGGTTCTAGGCGCTACAGTCTGGAACCGCGCGACCGCTACGGTCGCAGGTTCGAATCCTGCCTCGGGCATGGATGTGTGTGATGTCCTTAGGTTGGTTAGGTTTAAGTAGTTCTAAGTTCTAGGGGACTGATGACCTTAGAAGTTAAGTCCCATAGTGCTCAGAGCCATTTGAACCCATTTTTTGGTAGATTTTGGAACAACGCAATGAAGAGACTAATGTTTATTTTTGTGTTGAGGATGTGCTTTTTCATAAGCTATTGGCCTTACTTGTCGTCAGTTACTCACTTATTAAACTTAATAAACCACTGTCTCAGATTTCTGTCGCAGTTGCATCTGTAGCTCCACTATTTCGGCAAAAGAAACGAACTGTAACATGGCGAGAAGAGAAATGTAGGTTTTACTCAAAATTCACCACTCATACGCGTCTCTGAATGTTATAAACGGTTAAGAAGCCAAACGAAAATAAATCGCGGCTTTTGTTGCATTTTCAGCGGAATTCTTTTTAGATACTAACCAAAGCAGAGATGACAGTAGATCTTTTAGAATTATCGCCATGCAAGTGTGCACGTGCATGGGCTCCACTTAATGTTTACTAAAAATATGAGTGTAGGCTTCAGTTTAGAATGGCATTTGCCTTCCAGCGCTCGGCATTTCCCCTACAGCGGCTGCCCTTAACCCTCAGCACTACCGCTGTACCAACATGAGTCGTGATATGTTGCATATACGCTGCAGCAATGGCCTCAAATGGATACTTTTTGATCGCCCCTTATAACTGCTAGCAGAACACAACATTAACTACTACGTAATGGGTACTATACTGCTATAAGGGCTACACAATACTATTCTTCTTCTTCTTCTTCGTCTTATTATTATTATTATTATTATTATTGTCAGTGGTCGGACACAAAGCATTGGCAGCTAATGTCTTCCAATTTCCGTCTGTCCAGATGTAAGGATGCCAACGCTCAAGTGATTTACAAGCATTGGGTCTAAGTATAGTGCACACATTTTATTAATTTCGTTGATTTTAAATGGGGAGGGGGTGCAACGTCTGAGTGATGGAGTGTCGCTTGGGAGAGGAATGGGTGTTCAGGAAATACGTCTTGTAAGAAGTGTTCACTGTCACTACAGATAGCTCCCTTCTCTGAGGAAGAGTTGAAGGTAGCAGTCGCAATGTACCAGGGACTGGAATTCTTTTGGAAAAATAAAGGTAGTTAGAAATAAGCAGTACCAATTGTCTCATTGCCTTATTAGTTCGTGGTATAATAAAACACCTACATAAACTAAATATCTTTCATCTTTCGTAATTTTAAAAAATGGAAACGTACGAAGAAAATTCTATTTATTCCAAAGTTGAGTTAAGCGCTAATGTTGATGATGGAGGGCGAAGGGGACGAAGTATCTATATCTGATTGCACTCAGGAGCAATGGTACCAGAAAGGTCGAGGACCACTGATGTGTGGAAAAAGGTTGAAGGATTGTGAGATCACAAGTAGGTGACGCGGCATTGGACGTCCACGGCATACCACAGAACGTGTAGGTCTCAGGGTTTCCTCCTCTGTAGACAGGGGACGAAGGAACAAACGGTATCAAAGCGCACCGTTTAATGCACATTGTCGAACATAAGGCTCTGCACCAGATGACATCTAAGAATCGTCAAATACGACCGTAGTGGGTGCCCAACGATCAATGAAAACATGTCGCCTGGTCGAATTAATAACGTTTCTTGTTACACACAGCTCATGTCTGGACACACTGTTATGCAGTACAAAGCGTCGGATGGTCTTTAAGACTGTTCGCAGATGATGTAGTCCTCTATAAGTAAGTAGCAATGCCAGAAAACAGTATCCATTTGCAGCGGACTGATGAATGGTGCAGCCTGATGCAGTCGACCTCGAATGTAAATAGATATAACGTATTGCGCATAAGCAGGAAAAGAAATCCACTGCGGTACAACTACACTATTGGTGACAAACTGCTGGAAACAGTATCTTCCGTAAAATATCTAGGAGTAACTGTCCAGAGCGACCTTAAGTGGTACGACGAAATAGGTAAATAGTAGGAAAAGCAGATGCTAGAAAGATTCAAATGGGTCTGAGCAGTAAGGGGCTTAACATCTGTGGACATCAGTCCCCTAGACCTTAGAACTACTTAAACCTACCTAACCTAAGGACATCACACACATCCATGCTCGAGGTATGATTCGAACCTGCGACCGTAGCGGTCGCGCGGTTCCAGACTGAAGCGCCTAGAACCGCTCGGCCGCTCCGGCCGGCAAATGTAATTCATCCACAAAGGAAGTGTTCGACCGATTCTTGAGTATCATTCATGAATATCGGATACTTACCAAGCAGGACTGATAGAAGAGATGGAGAAGAACCAAAGAAGAGCGGCGCGTTTCTTCGCGGGATCATTTAGTCGGCATTAGAGCGTTACAGTGGCAAAGGTTACAAGAATGACGTTGCGTATCACGTAGAGGCTTACTACTGAAATCTGGAGAGTGCACACTTTCCGGGAAGAGTCGGACACAATATTAGTTCCTCCCACATACATCTCGCGAAATGACAACGACGAGAAAATTCGAGATATTAGAGCCAATACAGGGACTCGCCGACAATCACTTTTCCTAGGCGCCATTCACGAGTGGAACAGGGAAGGGGAATCAGTTAGTGGTACCGTCTGCCACATACCGTTAGATGGCTTGCGCTTCATAATGTACACGCAGATCCCTGCACCGCCGTCTAGGGTTGTTTTCAAAACATTAAATAGGCTACTGACTGAATGGTAGTAGGCCTGTTGATAAAATACCGGTATACAGGTATATCGATATCATTCACAAAGAATATCGATATATGTCAGCGGCACAACGCACAAAGATGTATCGACAGGCAAATGGCAGTATCAACTGTCAAACCTTTTTATATAATATTTTTTCCACAATTTTTGGTAAATATTTGAAGTTGTTCTTTTGAAATTGTATTAGAACATAATTTTATTTTCACTGTGGGCACGAGTCGTATTACCTTTTTGAGCTTTCATCAAGTCCAATTTTTCTCTTCACTGTGTGAAGCAAGCATGTGTGGTACAAAAGAAGTAGTCCGATTGCACTGCAGGGGGGGGGGGGGGGGGGGGGGGGGGAGTGGCAGTGTGAATGGCATAACAAGATTTCCGATGTGAATAGCACACTACTTGCGCAAAAAAACAATTTCTTCACACATCGGCGTCTTCAAAAACGGTCCCTGAAAATGACGAACAAAAATCTAAATGACAGCATCAGTCTTTCCGGTGTGCGGAGACGTATGAGGGATGAGGGAAATGCTCACATAATAGGTGCTAGCGATACCAGCAGAAACTGCAACATTTAGCTTCACTACATAATTATAACACTACGAGGTGCATTCAAGTTCTAAGGCCTCCGGTTTTTTTTCTCCGTACTGGAAAGAGATAGAAACATGCACTTGTTTTAAAATGAGGCCGCGTTCGTTGTCAATACGTCCCAGAGATGGCAACACTGTACGGCAGATGGAATTTTACCGCCAGCGGCGAGAATGAGAACTGTTTTAAATACTTAAATTTCGACCTTTTCCTTACTTGAACAGCGTGCAATCATTCGTTTTCTGAATTTGCGTGGTGTGAAACCAATTGAAATTCATCGACAGTTGAAGGAGACATGTGGTGATGGAGTTATGGATGTGTCGACAGTGTGTTCGTGGGTGCGACAGTTTAACGAAGGCAGAACATCGTGTGACAACAAACCGAAACCACCTCGGGCTCGCACAAGCCGGTCTGACGACATGATCGTGAAAGTGGAGAGAATTGTTTTGGGGGATCGCCGAATGACTGTTGAACATTTCGCCTCTAGAGTTGGCATTTCTGTGGGTTCTGTGCACACAATCCTGCATGACGACCTGAAAATGCGAAAAGTGTCATCCAAGTGAGTGCCACGAATACTGACGGACGACCACATGGCTGCCCATGTGGCATGTTGCCAAGCAATGTTGACGCGCAACGACAGCATGAATGGGACTTTCTTTTCGTCGGTTGTGACAATGGATGAGACGTGGATGCCATTTTTCAATCCAGAAAAAAAGCGCCAGTCAGCTCAATGGAAGACCACAGATTCACCGCCGCCAAAAAAATTTCAGGTAACTGTCAGTGCTGAAAAAATAATGGTGTCCATGTTCTGGGACAGCGAGGGCGTAATCCTTACCCATTGCGTTCCAGAGGGCACTACGGTAACAGGTGCATCCTACGAAAATGTTTTGAAGAACAAATCCCTTCCTGCACTGCAACAAAAACGTCCGGGAAGGGCTGCGCGTGTGCTGTTTCACCAAGACAACGCACCCGCACATCGAGCTAACGCAACAGTTTCTTCGTGATAACAACTTTGAAGTGATTCCTCATGCTCCCTACTTACCTGACCTGGCTCCTAGTGACTTTTGGCTTTTTCCTACAATGAAATACACTCTCCGTGGCCGCACATTCACCAGCCGTGCTGCTATTGCCTCAGCGATTTTCCAGTTGTCAAAACAGACTCCTAAAGAAGCCTTCTCCGCTGCCATGGAATCATGGCGTCAGCGTTGTGAAAAATGTGTACGTCTGCAGGGCGATTACGTCGAGAAGTAACGCCAGTATCATCGATTTCGGGTGAGTAGTTAATTAGAAAAAAAAAATCGGGGGCCTTAGAACGTGAATGCAGCATGTACAACTGCTAGTTCACTGCTGTTGTCAGAAATGAGAAAACAGAAGTCGACGTGTGGTGTTCCGGACAAATGCGATATATGACGAAAGCGAACGACGGACCCATCGGAAACATTTTATCGTGCCACTTACACACAGTTACCATTGCTGGCAAAGCGGTTATCGCCAAGCGTGAACGAGCATCGTTTTCCTTTCAATTCTTCCCGTAAGGTGGATGGGCGGCTGGTAGCTTGTTGATGTACCTCAACATAATCAATACACTGTCCGTGGCCGCACATTCACCAGCCGTGCTGCTATTGCCTCAGCGATGTGTGTGGGAGGAACTAATATTGTGTCCGACTCTTCCCGGAAAGTGTACACTCTCCAGATTTCAGTAGTAAGCCTCTACGTGATACGCAACGTCATTCTTGTAATCTTTGCCACTGTAACGCTCTAATGCCGACTAAATGATCCCGCGACGAACACTTCCTTTGTGGATGAATTACGCAGTTCTAAAACCAGCAGTATATTTACAATGTTTAGACGAAGTTTTTATAGGCAGGTGCGTCGATATAATATCTTTCGATACATCGATACCTTTTCTCGATATGCCTTAAGTTGGTATTGATGTTTTTTAATATCGATACATCGGATTTCCGATATTTTGAAAAATATCAACAGAACCATTTGGTGCGTATACGAAATGCGTGTGAAACAGAAGGACAACGGACGCCAGGTCGGCCGCACCTGGTAACGAACGCGCGACACGGCTTGAGTCATCTGGCGGCGCAAAGGTCCGCCGCCTATCTTATCGGGGCCTCGATTTCGCAGCAGAGGTGGGCGCGGCAGCAAACTCGTGAAGTGACCGCGTTCTCTGGAAGAGCGGCGGGAGCGCCTAGTGGCGAACCGCGGGGTTTTGGGAAAGCCTGCAGTGGCACAGGCAGGGCCGCCTGACCGCCTCCTGCCGTTCCCAAGCCGTCCGACTACTGTGGAGGAACCCTGAGCACCTACACCACGTTCTCGCACGGCACGAACGTCGGAGAGAAGTTCAGTTTCTGCACCGGCAACCGAAGGACTGCGAAACACAGACACGAAGTTACACAAGACTGGGGAAACAGGTACAAGCCGACCTCGGCGAAGATTACTTTGGGTTCTGCAGAAACGCAGGGACAAGCGAGGCAAATTCACCACACCGTTAATTTTAGAAGATACAGGTTGACAATTACTGAACTACACTACTGGTTCAAATGGCTCTGAGCACTATGGGACTTAACATCTGTGGTCATCAGTCCCCTAGAACTTAGAACTACTTAAACCTAACTAACCTAAGGACATCACACACATCCATGTCCGAGGCAGGATTCGAACCTGCGACCGTAGCAGTCTCGCGGTTCCGGACTGAGCGCCTAGAACCGCTAGACCACCGCGGCCCGCGAACTTCACTACTGACCATTAGAATTGCTACACCACGAAGATGACGTGCTACAGACCAGAAATTAAACCGACAGGAAGAAGATGCTGTGATACGCAGATGATTAGCTTTTCAGAGCATTCACACAAGGTTGGCGCGCCTGTGGCGACACCTACAACGAGCTGACGTGAGGAAAGTTTCCAACCGATTTCTCATACATTAACAGCAGTTGACCGGCGTTGCCTGGTGAAACGTTGTTTTGATGCCTTGCGTAAGGAGGAGAAATGCGTACCATCACGTTTCCGACTTTGATAAAGGTCGGATTGTAGCCTATCGCGATTGCGGTTTATCGTATCGTGACATTTCTGCTCGCGTTGGTTGAGATCCAATGACTGTTTGCAGAATATGGAATCGGTGGGTTCAGGAGGCTAATACGGAACGCCGTGCTAGATCCCAACGGCCTCGTATCACTAGCAGTCGAGATGACAGGCATGGCTGTAACGGATCGTGTAGCTACGTTTCCATCCCTGAGTCAACAGATGGGGACGTTTGCAATGCATCTGCACGAACAGTTCGACGACGCTTGCACCAGAATGGACTATCAGTTCGGAGACCATGTCTGCGGTTACCCTTGACGCTGCTTCACAGACAGGAGCGCCTGCGATGGTGTACTTAACGACGAACCTGGGTGAATCCAGGTTCTGTTTACAACATCATGATGGTCGCATCTGTGTTTGGCGACATCGCGGTCAACGCACATTGGAAGCGTGTACTCGTCATCGCCATACTTGTGTATCACCCGGCGTGAAGGTATGGGGTGCCGTTGGTTACACGTCTCGGTCACCTCTTGTTCGCATTACGGCACTTTGAACAGTGGACGTTACATTTCAGATGTGTTACGACACGTGGCTCTACCCTTCATTCGATCCCTGCGAAACCCTACATTTCAGCAGGATAATGCACGATCGCATGTTGCAGGTCCTGTACGGGCCTTTCTGGATACAGAAAATGTTCGACTGCTGCCCTGGACAACACATTCTCCAGATGAGAACGTCTGTTCAATGGTGGCCGAGCATCTGGCTCGTCACAATACGCCAGTCACTACTCTTGATGAACTGTGGTATCGTGTTGAAGCTGCACGGGCAGGTGTACCTGTACACGCCATCCAAGCTCGGTTTGACTCAATGCTCAGGTGTATCAAGGCCGTTACTACGGCCAGAGGTGGTTGTTCTGGGAACTGTTATCTCAGGATCTATGCACCCAAATTGCATGAAAATGATCACATGTCAGTTCTAGTATAATATATTTATCCAATGAATACCCGCTTATCATCTGCATTTCTTCTTGGTGTAGCAGTTTAATGGCCAGTAGTGTACGTGAATTAAAATCGTCATAGCTTGTGAACGGTTTGCATTAGGACGTTCAAACTGCACGGTTGGCCGCGTGGCATGATGGGAATCAATATGCATATGCGCACGAGCCTTCTTGTTGTCAGCCATTTGCATGTGAAAATGTCACGGCGGCCGGCTAACTGCGGCTCAAACAAAGATTGACACCGAGTTCTAGCTGAAGACAACCGGTCCCAGTGTGCAAACAATCAAGAATTTGATTCCCAAGTTTGAGAGAACGGGTAGTATTCGTGATGATGGTGTTACCAACGTTGATCGTGCGACAAGGGTGGAAACATCGAAAAAACACGCGCTTTGTTTCAAACCAGCTCCACGAAACCGATCAGACGAGCTGTATAATAGGTGGGAATCATCTGGAACACACTGCCACAAATTGTTATTGAAGGCCTGCATCTCCTCCCATACAAAATTCAAACCCATCAGCCATTAAACCCCAGGACTGCAGAGCAGCGGTTGTGTTTCACAGTCACTGTTGTCCACAGAATTGACGAACAGGACTCTGATGTGAATATAGATTGGTTTATCGACGAAGTCCACTTTCATTTGGATAAGTTGGTCAATAAGCAAAACTGGCGCATTTAGGGGACTGAGAATACGCATTTCACGATCGAGAAGTGTCTTCGTCCTCAGTGGTGTACAACATCCAGTCACGGAATAATCGGTGCGATATTCTTTGATGGCACGGTCACTACCGAACGGTACGTGAAGGTTTTGGAAGATAATTTCATCCCCATTATCCAAAGTGACCGTGAGTTCGACAAGACGTGGTTCATGCAAGACGGAGTTCGACCCCATCGAAGCAGGAGAGTGTTTGATGTCTTTCAGGAGCACTTTGGGGATCGCATCCTGGCTCTGAGGTATCCAAGGCCATTGGCATGGACATCGATGGGCCGCCATATTCTCCGGATCTGAACACATGCGGCTTCTTTTTGTGGGGTTAAACTAAAGACAAGATGTACAGAAATAGCCTAAAAACCATTGCTGAGCTGAAAACAGCCATTGGGAGATCATCGACAGCATCGATGTTCCGACACTTAAGCGGGTCATGCAGAATTTCACTATTCGCCTGCTCCACATCATCGGCAATAATGGCAGACATATCGAACAAATCGTAACGTAATTCAGAATATCTGTAGTGACGTTTACATGTTCAATAAAGCGTGTGCACGCAGTAGTTTGTAATTCATTTACGTGTTCTAAATTCTAAGGGACTGATGACCTCAGAAGTTAAGTCGCGCAGTGCTCAGAGCCATTTGAACCATGAAACTGTAGCTGTGATTGACAAGGAAGTGATTTAGTGTTATAATTTCTCCCTGACGTTATTCGATCTGTATACTGACGACGCAGTAAAGGAATCTGTGGCTATATTTGGAAAAGGAATTAAAAGTTGATCGAGAAGAAACAAAAACTTGTAAGTTTGTCGATGACACTGTAATTGTGTCAGTGACTGTGAAGAAATTTGATGAGCAGTTGAACGGGATGAATAGTCTCTTGTAAGGAGGTTATACGACGAATATTAACAAAAGTAAAGCAAGAGTAATGGAATGTAGTCGTATTAAATCAGGCGAAGCGAAGGGAATTAGATCGATAAATGAGGCATTAAAAGTAATTTGACCAGCAAAATAACAGACGGTGGCCTAACGACAGAGCATATAAAATGTAGATTGGTTATAGCACATCTAATATAAATTTAAATTTTAGGAACTCTTTTCTGAAGGTATCTGAAATGCAGTCATGTACGGAAGTGAAATCTGGACGGCAAGCATTTCCGACAAGAACAGAATACAAGCTTCTGAAATGAAGACTCGATGGAGACATCGAAATTTGACGAGGAGGTAGGCTTACTGATATAAATGGGAGAAAAAGAATTTTATGGGACAACTTGACTAAGAGAAGGGACTGGATCATATGACAGTTCCTGAGGCATCAAGAAATCGTCAGTTTGGTAATGAAGTGGAATGTGCAGACTAAAAATTGTGAGAGGAGACCGAGGGATGAAAACAGCATGCAAGTTCAAATACTTGAAGAGTGCTCGACACGGAGGTAGCTGGTTCGAATCTTGGTAGTGGATAAAATTTTCACAACCAGTGCTCCATCGGCAATGGGAGAAGAGGTGGACGCGTAAAGTTTCTGACTTAGCTTTTGCGGCAATGTCGTCGATAAATTTGAAATCTCTCAGGACTGTCTATGTACAGAGCACAAGTGTTGGTGGTGGTACGTCTATTGGATGAGAACTTTTAACCTGAACATCCCCTATGTGCTATTCATGAGGAGTGGGCTGGCCTGTGTGCTGGCATCGCCTAGATGCAGTCAGCCTACCCTCAAGGTATAATCTCAGTGGTCAAAAGAACGGAAAGGTGCTGTAAGACGAATCCGTCGTCGTCTGCTGAAGGCTATGCGTACCATTTTCCTCCGTACAATCCTGGTATAGAAGTTCGTCAAACACCAGTGATCGAGCTGTGCGGAAGTTTACGTCTGTGGAAAAAGTATCTCTGCGATACTGAAGAGTCACCACATACATTGTTGATCAACGAACCTCGAATTCTTGTGTAATCTCCGACTTGCTAGGACTCGCGCGTATTGCATCGATCATCGTCCAACGTTCGACGTAGGTTCAGTCCAGAGGACACGTTCCGCTTTTAACCTGACCACGCTCGACTCAGCCAGGCACGCAAACTGCCGCACGTTAGCAGCACAACGGGCAGGCTGCCTTACTTGCATCCAAGCAGAGCTATGCCCAATCCAAGTAGGCTAAACGAATCCTGCTTCCCTGCCCTTCTTCTCGCTGTGCTAAGCTACGCAGCATTTTATTCTCTACGCTTTAACTGTAGTGTAAGGAGAGGGGTTGTGAAGTTGACAACAAACACACTCTCTCTTTTTCTTTTTTTTCTTTTTACGCGAGTTATCAAAGACAAGGCCCAATGAAATATATATTCCTTTTGAGTCATCGTAGGCCACAAAATGGTGGATTTTATTTGTCCGTTTTTTTTTCCTTTTCGGCTTTATTTCGAACTTAATTATTTATTTCGATATGGACGGTTATACCTGTGACATCCCACTCTCTTCGACCAGTACTGGCTATTCTCAATTAGAACCATCATCGGATCCCGACTAATACACGTTTACTATAGCAAGCAAAATCATCTCTGAATGTCTAGATCCTTTGCATCTAAGAACCTGAAGTTGCCTATCACAGAGCAACGCCAACTGAAGTAATTTTTGAAAGTCTACTTTCTGTAGCCTCAGTGTCTTCAAGCAGTATATGAACCCAGTTATACTAGTTTTAATTACTTTTTCCGGGATATAAATTGCAGGTTCATCGAATTCATTCAGTGGTCAAAATAGTTGATTCTAAATTACCTAAACTCATTTTAGCAAACACTAAGTTCGTTTTTCATATTACGTTAGTCTGAAAAGTTTATGTCTTTCATACTAAGCTTTTTTCATACTACGATGTATACCACAAGACTGTGGTTTTGAACACATTTTTTCCCTATTTCGACCACTTTTTGCCCTAAATTTAGAAAGGTTATACACTGCTAAATGGCCTCACCTCCTTAGCACACATTTCTACACACCTGTCAGCCACTAAGTCTTTGTCCTCTTTCAACATATTTCTGCAGTGGGGAAATTGCTGGTCAAACTTGCAGGCATGTTACAACATACTTGAGGTTCTCAAATGAGTGTTTAGTAACCTTTTAAACAGTCTGAATTTCGAGACACTTACCGGTTTATTTGAAGCTACCTCATAAACACACAACTTTCCCCCTGATTGACTTGAGCTCTGTTTCGTGACTACTGTATATTTCCCAGTTTTTAATTTCTCCTCAGTCTCCTTTAATTTGTTCATTTTGCTGCCCCCATCGAGCTGCAGAGAAACTATCTACGCAAACATACCAGGCTAGTCACGTTGAATTTACAGCGCAAAGCGTTGTCAGGCGCATCAGGCTGAACGGATCCAGTGAAAACTTGTCAGGCTTGTGGAAACCCAAGTGGGTTGCTTCAACCGCCGCGCCTCAGTACACATCTAGTCTCGTGTCTCCGTTGCAGCAGGCTGAGCTGATTTAATGGTTGTGGCGGGGTTAGGGGCAGGCAGGTTGGAAGGAGAATTTGTAGACCTCTGGTTCAGCCACGACGTGATGCCGTGTTGGCTGCACACCTATCAGCGACGGACTGCTCAGGCATCGTGTTTACGCTCGCTCCATACGTAACATCTCGCCACTACACTGTTCCGTCGTACACGGCACATCTTCAGTCGGGAAAACCCTGCCGCGTCTTTCCGCCACTCAGTTTACACACCGAGCGAAATGGTGATGTGATGCAGTTCGATGGGTGGTGGTTCAACTCTCCGTCCTGACATCAAAATTAAGGTTTTCCGCGACCTCTCTCAGTCGCTTAAGCCGAGTTCCGAGATGGTTTCTTTGAAAGAGGACGGCCCATTTCCTTCTCAGTTCTTCCACAAACCGAACCTGAGCTCCATCTATAACGATTTCGTCGTCGGCGTAACGCTAAACGCCACTCTTCCTTCCTTTCTTCAAAACATACTCTACAGAAAAAATTCTCAGACACCATGTTGAAAGGAAACACTGTGTGTGGAGGAAGAAAAACATTTCCCATTTGGAGGCTGAACTTGTGTCCCAGCCAATACTGCCACGCGATTCTTTATGTACTCTGTCTACATTTACATCTACATTCATACTCCGCAAGCCACCATACGGAGCATGGCGTAGGGTACCTTGTACCATTACTTGACATTCCCTTTCCCGTTCCCCTTGCAAACAGAGCGAAGGAAAATCGTCTTTCCACCATATGCTTCCGTGCGACATCTGAATTTATCTTGTCTTCGCGGTCACTACGGCAGATGTAAGTTGGTGCTGGTAGAATCATTCTGCAGCCTGTCATAAATGTCGTTTCTCCAAACTTTCTCAATGTCTTTTCGCGAAAAGAACGTCGTCTTTTCTGCAGGGATTGCCATTTCAGTTCATTCACATGTTGATCGACTCTACCGGTAATAAAGCTAGCAACACGCCTCTGTCTTCGTGCGTGCGTGTGTGCGTGTGTGTGTGTGTGCGTGTGTGTGACAGAGAGAGAGAGAGAGAGAGAGAGAGAGAGAGAGAGAGAGATATGGGAAATTAGGATAAAAATGATAATTACACAGTGAGGGATGACAGCATCACGAGTCCAGAACAGCAGCAAACAGACTCAATCACTCAAGTGGTTTCTTGAGGAGATTATTAATTACCGGCAACAATAATCTGCTCATAGTCAACCCTTAGGCTACGCTGAGGATATACGACTGCCCCGAAGGACTGGTAACACTAAACAATGGCGTAATTTATTAATTATGGTTATTTGATCATTATAGTCTTTCAGGCATGGTAAAACTCTAGAGGAAGACAGAGATTGGAATATAACCAGCAAATAATCGAGGAGGCAAGTTGCAAGTGCTACTCTGACATGAAAAGGATGGATCTGTGGAGGAACTCGTGGCGTACCGCATCAAACCAAAAAAAAAAAAAGGGGGCATGGTATATTTGCAGGATGGTGGCTTTCCGACAGTAACATGGGATTCCTCAGTTTAATGGTATGTGAAGCATAGCAAGATTGGAAAGATTTGGAATATTTCACTAACACAATGCTTCATAGGAGTTGAAACATTTAGGAACAGAAAAAAAACTGAACAAAAAAGAAATAGTTACATTCGTGAACTTACAAACCGGACGAAACGGAAAGATATTACTGATATGAAAAACTTGCTGCGCAATAAAAGTACACGTTAGAATTACCTGCGTATGAGAACTGTGGAAGAGGTATGAAATCAAACTTTCCACCTATCCTTGATCAGCCTGCATCTCGTGACCGTGCGGTAACGTTCTCGCTTCCCACGCCCGGGTTCCCGGGTTCGATTCCCGGCGGGGTCAGGGATTTTTCTCTACCTCGTGATGGCTGGGTGTTGTGTGATGTCCTTAGGTTAGTTAGGTTTAAGTAGTTCTAAGTTCTAGGGGACTGATGACCATAGATGTCAAGTTCCATAGTGCTCAAAGCCATTTGACCCAGGTTTTGTTTGGTTTGGCATAGATGGTGAAAGGAACCACAGGAGTGGAACAGAAAAGTTCTGACGTATCAAAATTAGCATAAGGCGTGGATGCTGGATGCAGGCTTCCTCCTCTACTGTTCATCATATAAGCCGAAGAAGCAACGAAGTTCGTTTAAAATTCAGGGTGAACGGATACGAATAGCATACTTTTTGATGTCGTAGCTGTCCTGTGGAGAAGGGAGGAAGAATTACAAGACCTGTTGAATGAGCACAGAATATGGACAGAGAGTAAACCAGAGCAGTAGCGGAAACGAGATTAGCGATAAACTTAACATCACAGATGGGGACTGGGCCATAGATGAAGTGACAGAATTCTGCCACCTTGGAAGTAAAGTAATGCATGAGGGGCGAGGCAAGTAGGAGGAAGGAAACAGGTTAGCTCTGGCAAAGAGGGCGCTCCTCGTCGAAAGAAATCTACTATCAAACACAGCCCATACTCTGAGAAAAAAACTTCTGAGAACGGACGCCTGGAACACAGAATTGAACAAAAGTGAATCATGGGCTGACAGAAAACCGAAGCGTTTCAGGAAGGTGCTAAAAATCAAATAGACTGAGTGATAAGATAAGAAATGAGGACGTTCCCCGAAAAATCAGCACGGAAAGGAATAAGCGAGAAATCGCTAACTACAGGAAGCGACAGCGTGAGTTAAGACATCGTGGAATAACTTGAGTCTCAGCCGCTGTGGCCGAGCGATTCTAGGCGCTTCAGTCCGAAACCGCGCTGCTACTACGGTCGCAGGTTCGAATCCTGCCTCGGGCATGGATGTGTGTGATGTCCTTAAGTTAGCTAGGTTTAAGTAGTCGGAAGTTCCATGCGGCTTTTCGCTGTAGTACACAGAGAAGTTGCAGCATTAGAAAATTGCAGCGAAACGCAGGAAGATCTGCAGCGGGTAGGCACTTGGTGCAGGGAGTGGCAACTGACCCTTAACATAGACAAATGTAATGTATTGCGAATACATAGAAAGAAGGATCCTTTATTGTATGATTATATGATATCGGAACAAACACTGGTAGCAGTTACTTCTGTAAAATATCTGGGAGTATGCGTGCGGAACGATTTGAAGTGGAATGATCATATAAAATTAATTGTTAGTAAGGCGGGTACCAGGTCGAGATTCATTGGGAGAGTCCTTAGAAAATGTAGTCCATCAACAAAGGGGGTGGGGGGTGGCTTACAAAACACTCGTTGGACCTATACTTGAATATTGCTCATCAGTGTCGGATCCGTACCAGATCGGGTTGACGGAGAAGATAGAGAAGATCCAAAAAAGAGCGGCGCTTTTCGTCGCAGGATTATTTGGTAAGCGCGATAGCGTAACGGAGATGTTTAGCAAACTCAAGTGGCAGACTCTGCAAGAGAGGCGCTCTGCATCGCGGTGTAGCTTGTTGTCCAGGTTTCGAGAGGGTGCGTTTCTGGATGAGGTATCTAATATACTGCTTCCCCCTACTTATACCTCCAGAGGAGATCACGAATGTAAAATTAGAGAGATTCGAGCGCGTACGGAGGCTTTCCGGCAGTCGTCCTTCCCGCGAACCATACACGACTGGAACAGGAAAGGGAGGTAATGACATTGGCACGTAAAGTGCCCTTCGCCACACACCGTTGGGTGGCTTGCAGAGTATAAATGTAGATGCAGATGTAGAAGTTCTAGGGTACTGATGACCTCAGATGTTAATTTCCATAGTGTTTTGAACCATTTGAACAACTTGAGTGGCAGTAGGGGGAGTGTAGGGAACAAAAACTGTGGGGGAAGACAGAGATGGTAATGTACACAACAAATAATTCAGGGCGTTGTTGAGTGTAAGTGCTACTTTGAAACGAAGGGATTGGCACATGAGAGGAAGTCGTGAGGCACCGCATGAAAGCAAATAGAAAAGAGCGACAGAAACAGACAGCGTGGATTGCGTGGTGAAACTGCACCACCGAAAACAGGCCACGCCTTTCGTTTCGCACTATGAATGGCCATCCGCAGAAAAAAAAAAAAGCCAACCTTCAACTTCTGCTTCGACTGCTTCTTCCGTGTGTTGTATACGGTATTTGATGCCTTTCGCGTAACTCTCGCGCTGCCGTGCTTCGACTCTCCAAGCGCACGGAGTGAACGAGTGTCACGCCAAACAGCAGGTGTAGCTTCCATTGTCTTTATTAAGTGATTCACGACGGAAGCCGAAATGCATTCTCAATGGCGACCGCGCGCGGTTGCCAGCTTCGTCGTTCACCCGCCTGACATTGAACACCTAGCCTCTCTCCGTCCTATCTCCTAACACGACATTCCACCGTCATAACCCAGCTTTTATTTTCACTTTACGAAGCAAACTGCCTCTTTTTTTTACCTCTGTTTCGTCCTCGGCGTCATCAGTGTATTAAGGGCTCGTAAGTTTTTATTACGCCATTCGTCCTCCCACGACTTTGTTCAGTTTTCAGTGTTACATAATTTATCTTTCCCTCTGCGATGGGGTCTACACACTTCGAAACTTCCTAGCAGTCTAGAACTGTGTCCTGGGCCGGGAGCACAACCAGGAGCCTTGCAGTGCTCCTACCTTGTGAGCTATCCTGGTGCGATTCACGACTCGACTTCACAGCTTCGCTTCTGGCGGTGCCTGCCCCCAGATTTCCGAACTCGTCCATGTCTGGTGCTACTTGCACTCCTGGAAGAGGGGATATCGCGGAGAAATGATTTCAGCCTGGTACTGACCGAGGGGAATCTAGAATGAGATTTTCACTGTGCAGCGGAGTGTGCAAAGATATGAAACTTCCTGGCAGATTAAAACTGTGTGGTGGACAGAGACTCGCACTTGGGACCTTTGCCTTTTGGCGGACAAGCAGAGCACTTCTCCGTGAAAGGCAAAGGTCCCGAGTTCGAGTCTCGGTCCGGCACACAGTTTTAATCTGCCAGGAACTTTCAGACGAGAATTCTTGAGGTCGGGTCCGCGAGTCATGTCTGAATTACATACAAGGTAAGAGCATAATTATTTCTCGATTACGTCTGTGTGCAACGAAATTAATGTAATTTAAAACATAAATTGAAAGTGTTGCGTTCAAGTAAGAATGTGTACGTATTTCATGCCACTGAAAAGTTTCAATGAATAGAAGTGAAATGCCTGTGACAGTCATAAGTACGTAGCACTTACTGAGTTGCACACAGCCTAACCTCAAAGCCATCAACATAGACTTGTTACAGCGTTCTTATGCCGACTGTCTTTCCTGTCCTAAGCCCACTCACAACTAAAATAGGATGATCCCGGTCACCTAATGCGACGCAGAGAGTCTCAGAGACGGAAACAGACTGCATCGTATTCAGAGCACTATCTCGGCATTTGCCCGATATGATTTTTAGCACGTTCTGCACAAAACAGTAACACCGTACAGACTAACCAAGCACTTTTCAATATAGGGGAATGTAAAACCGGGCACTTCGCAAAAAAGTAAAATTGTAGTTGCGTTTCACTACAGAATTAATAACTGATAACCAGAATCAGGCATGACATACACTACAAAATAACGGGGAGCAACAACGTGAAACGCTCCTTCGACTCGTCCTCCACCACTTCCAACATGATCCATATAAGAGGTTCAGCTTAATTATCTTATTATCACTCTGTTTTATTTTTATGTGATTTCCAGTGTGCCACAGAGAAATGTGTTTGGAGTCTTACTGTTCATGTTGTACTTTAATGACCTGAAAGTATGGATGTATAATAAGGGAAGATGGCGCTACGGACTTAGGCTATACATTACTCCTGAAGCTGGCGCGGCCACGTTAGATGCCCCAAAAAAATTAGCAGACTATTGTTCATGATTGCTTCTAGTTCTTAATTAACACAGCGTCAAGATGGCACTTCCAGACATTTATGTGTCTTTAATGCATGTTTGAAGCAGCAATACAACGCATTACGACTTGTTAACGTAACCTTGTTTTTGTTACAATTTTCGAGTAACGAAGAAATGAAGTACGTCATACAAAAGAATGCGTTCGTAATGTTTTCATTAATGCCGACTGATGACTATACCCTCTTCCACAAAATGCTGGGAATATATCTTGCTATGTTTAGTCCGTTTCCAATCTTCCCTTCTCACAAGCTACATCTGGAGAGTTTTTCGAATTGGACTGAAAGGAAGTCAAAAGCCAAATGACAGAAATAAAACAGCTGTATTAAAACCAAACAGTGCAGGTAGAATGCTTTTGTGTAAAATAAAATGATAACTTACCTTTTTCATATGTAAAGCAGGTGTCGCACTGGAGTTCAGTGGTAGAACACAGGGGGAAAAGTAGTCGCTGTACAAAGGGCATTGCTTACAAAACAGTCACGCGACCTATCCTAGAATATTACTCAAGTGTGCAGGACCGGTATCAGGTCGGTCTAATAGGAGATATTGAACGTATAGAAAGAAGGGCAGCACAAATAGTCACAGATTTATTTCACTCACGGCAGAGCTCGTCACACAATGCTGGAAGACTTGTACTGGCGGACGCTCGAAAGCAGGTGTCACCACCCTGCGAAAGCCTGCTATCAAAGATTTAAGAACCAGTAGCAAGTGAGGAACGAACGAATGTAGAACATCGTCTGGGGCAGAAACAAGATAGAGGTGCGTGCACTCGATGCCTTTTTCTGATAAACTTCGAGCATGCGCATAAATTTCCAATAGCGTAACTACGCATGAGCATTTGTCCTTGAAATTGAGAACGTGAGTAAATCGCATTGCTTGCCCTATGTAGTACACTTCAAGCAGCTAGGGTATATGTTTCATTGTGTAGAGTGCTGATGCTATGCTGTGAAGCGACTCGTGTGCAACTGACTCTAATTAAAGCACGCTTAAATTTGTAGATCACTAACTGACAAACCCGGTACTGCCCGAGTTTTCATTTTGCCATTTTTCTATTGGAAACGAAAATGAAAAATGACCTTTGCGAAGAAGTTGTAATAAGAAGTCAGCGAAAGGCGTCAGCGGACATACGCGCAAGATACGCTAATGAAAGGCTAACAGTTGCAGTCTGGCTTTTAGCAACCGGGGACTTTTACTTTAGTAACAATTTCACATTTCAATACCTCCTATATTTCAGATAGTTTCTCATGTTTGCTGTGACATATGCGAAGTACCGCAAAGATTTGATTGAAATACATGCAAGAAACAAATTCCATTAAATATGATTAATGAACTGTGAAATATATACATATGACCTGTCAGACAGGATACCTAATAAAAATTAGATAGTTTTTAACAGGGCAGAGAGCGTGCTCCCGGGTAAATTATTTTTATTTATTTATCGTCAAAAATCTCCACAACAGTGAGACATCAGTTGAGTAATTTTAGTTACCATGAACGATAGGAATGATCAGGTCTTTTGTATTTAATTCTAACTAGCATAATAGGTACATATTCGCACTTTTTAGTTTCAAGGAAATTTATTGTGGTTTTCCATTTTAATAAAAATAGACTCTACATCTACATCCATACTCCGTAAGCCACCTGACGGTGTGTGGCGGAGGGTACCGTGAGTACCTCTATCGGTTCTCCTTTTCCAGTCTTGAATTGTTCGTGGAAAGAAAGATGTCGGTATGCCTCTGTGTGGGCTCTAATCTCTCTGATTTCATCCTCATTGTCTCTTCGCGAGATATAATTAGAAGGGGGCAATATACTGCTTGACTCTTCGGTGAAGGTATGTTCTCGAAACTTTAACAAAAGCCCGTACCGAGCTACTGAGCGTCTCTCTTGCAGAGTCTTCTACTGGAGTTGATCTATCATCTCCGTAACGCTTTCGCGATTACTAAATGATCCTGTAACGAAGCGCACTGCTCTCCGTTGGATCTTCTCTATCTCTTCTATCAACCCTATCTGGTACGGATCCCACACCGGTGAGCAGTAGTCAAGCAGTGAGCGAACAAGTGTACTGTAACCGACTTCCTTTGTTTTCGGACTGCATTTCCTTAGGATTATTCCAATGAATCTCAGTCTGGCATCTGCTTTACCGACGATTAATTTTATATGGTCATTCCATTTTAAATCACTGCTAATGCCTACTCTCAGATAATTTATGGAATGAACTACTTCCAGTTGCTGACCTGCTATATCGTAGCTAAATGATAAAGGATCCTTCTTTCTATGTATTCGCAGCACATTACGCTTGTCTACACTGAGATTCATTTGCTATTCACTCTGTTTCCGCCTGATGGAAGGATCTAATGACACTATTGTCCTTCTCACCTTCCCAGATGCATCGTTAAGTACTTCGGCTATTTTGTACTAATCGTACTTCCTTTCCTTCCGCATTGTGCTGTGGCTCTTTTGAATCCTAAAAGCACGTATGATATCTATATTACATTCTCTTCGGATCACTCCATGCCTAACACAACTCATATGAACAACAACAAAGGCAGACGAAAACTAGCTCTACTGCTAGCACTGATTTCCTTAGGTTGTCTGCTAAAAGACCGACCAGCAGCGGATCACAAGCGAACACAAATCAATGCGAACCGAGCTCGTGCCAATTCAGTTTGCTCACATGCAACTAGCGATTACCCCAGAGACAATTCCCGTTCACTGTTGCAATTTGCTTCGGAGTAATGGGGACTTAATACCGCCAGAGTGAATTACCCCTTGCCATGCACTTCACACAGTGGTTTGCAGAGTTTTGCTGCAATTGTAGTAGATGCCTGCCATAATTAGGCGTTCGCCTGCAGCCGAGTGTGTATACACCAAAACGGCGCAGACCAGCTGTGAGCCAAGGTCTTCCTGCCGCCTCTCCTCTCCCCCCCCCCCCCCCCCCTCGCGACCTCTCACCACGCAGGCCCACGGTGTGTAATCATAGTTATCTTTATGGTGCTGCGCTTTACGACGCTAACCCTATCGTCGACAGGAAATGGAGGACGGGCAAACGGCTGTGGCACCCTAAGAATGCCACACGGCCGGATGCGTGGTATAAGACGCACTCCCACGGCCAGGGGAGGACTCTTGCATGTGAAGTCCAAAATACCACTCTTTCCTCCCTCCCTATACGTAGGATGAGCCGAAAGTGGCTATATGTCTCGCAGGCTTCGCCGTACTGCTTTATGTACTCACAGTATTGGACAGTTTGAAGATTGTCTGCACGATAAACGTATTCGTCTGGGAAGCAGGAACAGCGTCCAGAACATCCTCTTGAGTGAAGCACTGCATAGACCTTGTTGCGTGATAAACACGATACCACAACATTTCTTTGTGTGTTAACACGTTAATGACTGTCGCTGCCGCGCGGTATGAGGCGCTATGTCACGGACTGCGCGGCCCCTCCCTCCGGAGGTTCGAGTCCTCCCTCGGGCATGGGTGCGTGTGTTGTTCTTAGCATGTGTTAGGTTAAGCAGTGTCTACGTCTAGGGACCGATGACCTCAGCAGTTTGGTCCCTTAGGAATTCACACACATTTGAACATTAAATAAAATATGGCGTTTCAGTCTTCGATCGCTATTCTTTATTTCCAATTACCGGTTTCGGGCTAGCTGCCAATCCTCAGACCTGTTAGACAAAGTTAAAAATATCATTAATAAGAGACGGCACTTTTTACTGTTACCAATCAGGTTACTCTTAAAAACTCCGATATAAGGTTTTAACATATTAAAATTTACTTTACTTATGACAGCGAACCGATTGTTCTGTACGGACAAGTTACTCTGTAACTGCAATATATGGTATGTTGGCATTTAATACGTTCCAAAATTTCTCTTTGTAAACTAAGATATTTCTATCACTAACTGTATCTCTCTTATTAATTATATTTTTAACTTTGTCTAACAGATCTGAAGATGGGCAGCTAGCCCGAAACCGGTAATTTAAATAAAGAATAGCGATCGAAGACTAAAACGCAATATTTTATTTAATGAACGATCTCGGACTTCCCATTAAGACAATCATGTCTAGTTTTGATATACATTTGAATATTTTTGAATGTCGCTGCCTGGCATAATCTCAACACAAATACCACACATACGAAAAAGCCCGACAATAATAATAACCCAGTTCATCAGAGACATTTTGAACGAACGTGCGAAAATAGTAGAAAAGAAATAGATCCCCCATGAGGAAAACCCAACCCCATCCTATACAACCTATTTAAAAAAACTCCGTATTCTCACAAGAGGTAGTATTGGTTAAAATTAGAAAGAAAGGTATACAAACAAATTACCGGTAACAAATACTGCTTGAGGTGTGGGCCATTTTACTTCTGTGGAGAACTGTCAGTATACACTGGCGTAGTAGACTGTCTTCCTCTTGACGTTCATCGCTCATTTCTTTGTGGTTGTGAGTCCTCTTACTGTGGTATTACACTATCTGATCAAAAGCATTGGGACACCCCTGCGCAACTTTTATTAATTCATTATCTAAGAACCCGGGATTGCCCGGGCACTCATATTGTCAATTTCCTATTAGAAACGAGAGCAAAAAATAAATAAAATAAAATAAAAATGTACTGTGTCTTTAATGTAATATCGAGGGAAAAAAATTCATTTCTGTCTATTCGTTGACCGGCCGCTGTTGCCGAGTGGTTCTAGGCACTTCAGTCCGGAACTGCACTGCTGCTACGGTCGCAGGTTCGAATCCTGCCTCGGGCATGGATGTGTGTGGTATCCTTAGGTTAGTTAGGTTTAAGTAGTTCTAAGTCTAGGGGACTGATGACCTCAGATGTTAAGTCCTATAGTGCTTGGAGCCATTTCTGAACCGTGTATTCGTGAAACCACATTTGAAATCATGGAACAATCGTACAAAGAAAAATGCATAACGCACGAACGAATAAGTAACTCTATAGACGGTTATTATTGTCAGTTAGAGCTGTTGTGAACCTTTTAAAAGCGCTGCCAGGTGTGAGGGATTTCAGTAAGTTGACTCGACTGTAGGCGTGTCTTAGTAGCAAAGAGTAAAAATCTATTAGAACTTCATGAATGATGCGGCATTTTTTCACCCATGTCAGTGTTTATGACAGAATATCTCTTGAACTATGTGTCGTGCAATGTTGTGTTTGTGACGGTACATTCAGTGACATATGTGGATGCTACCTGCGAAGTATGCTGCGAATGGAGTCAGTAGCGAAAAAGTAATAAATTTAAACGCATTCTTGACGTGGCAGCTATGGCATCTCAGTTTGTAAGACGTCGTCTTTCGTGATCTCTGTGTCATACTAATTAAAATGGTACAAATGGCTCCGAGCACTACGGGACTTAACATCTGTGGTCATCAGTCCCCTAGAACTTAGAACTACTTAAACCTAACTAACCTAAGGACATCACACACATCCATGCCCGAGGCAGGATTCGAACCTGCGACCGTAGCGGTCACGTGGTTCCAGACTGAAGCGCCTAGAACCGCACGGCCATACAGGCTGGCGTGTCATACAATGATCTAATTTTTGTAGGAACATTCAGCGGCATATGTGGATATTGTCTGCAAAATGTGCTGCGAATATGGTTAGTAGCAAATAAGCAGTAAATTTAAACATTATGCACAATGCGGCACTTTTCCACGGGCCTCACTGTCTATAACGTCATTTCTCCTGAACTATGATATGTAGTAGTTCTTAACGTACAGCCGGCCGCGGTGGTCTCGCGGTTCTAGGCGCGCAGTCCGGAACCGTGCGACTGCCACGGTCGCAGGTTCGAATCCTGCCTCGGGCATGGATGTGTGTGATGTCCTTAGGTTAGTTAGGTTTAAGTAGTTCTCAGTTCTAGGGGACTAATGACCACAGCAGTTGAGTCCCATAGTGCTCAGAGCCATTTGAACCATTTTCTTACGTACACAGCGATTGTTGCCTGACTTGTTGACAGTAAGGGATATGTGTACCAAGTTTGGTTGAAGTCGATCCAGTGTTTTAGGAGGACATGTGAACCATATATACATACGAGGGTTGCCCAGAAATTAATGCACCGCATTTTCTTCTCAGCTGAAAACTATGCTAAGAATCTGAAATGTTACTTATGTATTATTTGAAGCCTCCTGAGTGAACGCGCCAAGTTTCAGTCACTTCCGACAGATGGCATAGCTGCAGGACA
Organism: Schistocerca gregaria; assembly: GCF_023897955.1. Taxonomy (NCBI): domain Eukaryota; kingdom Metazoa; phylum Arthropoda; class Insecta; order Orthoptera; family Acrididae; genus Schistocerca; species Schistocerca gregaria. Next base: position 104,955,233 of record NC_064920.1, read on the forward strand.
ATTTCAAAATGGCGTCTGCAGGTGATGTACGTTACAAATAACGTGCCGTCATTGAATTTCTCACTGCAGAAAAAGAAACTGAGGAGAATATTCACAAACGCTTGTGCAAAGTCTATGGACCATCTGCTGTCGACAGAAGTACAGTTAGTCGCTGTGCACGGAGGGTGATGTCATCAGAAGGCGGTTCGCCGGAGCTCCACGATTTGCAGCGGGGTGGAAGACCACCCACGACTGTCACACCTGATCTATCCCCCTCGGACATCCACTTGTTTGGGCCATTTAAGGATGCCATTCGTGGAGGACATTTTGAGGACGATGAGGAAAGGTGATTCACACAGTGGTAAATTCCTATGGGACCAAACGGCTGAGGTCATCTGTCCCCAGGCTTACATATTACGTAATCTGACTTAAACAAACTTACGCTAAGGACAACACACACACACCCATGCCCAAAGGAGGAGTCGAACCTCAGACGGGGGAGGCCCCGCGAACCGTGGCATTGTTGAAGAAAAAAATGCGGTGCATTACTTTCTGGGCAACCCTCGTACGCCCATACATTTTTATAACATGTATGGATGTACGTATTTTGAAACTTAATTACTTTCTGCCTTGTGTACTATTTCGCTCTTTAGGGGTCTCTAAAATATACATTCACACTGACGTAAGAAATGCATGACTAATCATTGCATCACCTTGTTGCTTGTTTATACTTTGCTATTAACAACAGTGCATGATAAAAGCATTCGTCATGCAGTGACAGGACGCTGTGCCAGCCAGTGATGTCGCCAAACACATGCTAACAGAAACTGCGTTAGCACCAAACTCTTAATGCGCTAATTGCAAATAGATGATGCAAGTCAGAGACTAGGTGTGGCTGCCACATCGGAGCAGTGCGTTGTCTGTAGCTGAGCGTTGTTGTTTCTGGCACACAGATTCGCCATGTTACACATTTTTAGAAAAATTGACTCTTATCCGCAGGGTAATAAAGAAGATTTGTAAATAGACAAATTACAGCTGAGTGCAGGAGAACAAGGCCTACAGATATATCAATTATAATTAGTATTCTAGGCCCACAGTATCGCAATAACGTTATGAACATGCACAAAAAAATTCAAGTGTCATTTACCACAAAAATGAAGTTCTTTTCCCACAAGCAGCAACTGCAAGAAGTGAATAAAAATGTAGTTACAATGACCATAGCACAGCACATTTCTTCTCACCTTCTGTCTCGTCCACATTTAATTTTCTATTCCACTCGGGATAATGCCTCGTAGGTCTAATTTTTCGTCTATAACTTTTGTTGTTATTCACTGATTGTCTCAATCTTCCAGTAAAATTTTACTGTATTACAGCCAGCTTACTCCCATCAGTTAACTTGACAATAGCATTATTTTTTCCAGTCTTAACTATCTGATACATATAAACTGATTATAACTTACAGGATGCAATGGCAAGGAAAGCTTTTCTGAAGAAGAGAAATTTGTTAACATCGAGTTTAGATTTAAGTGTCAGGAAGTCGTTTCTGAAAGTATTTGTATGGAGTGTAGCCATGTATGGAAGTGAAACATGGACGATAAATAGTTTAGACGAGAATAGAAGCTTTCGAAATGTGGTGCTACAGAAGAATTCTGCAGATTAGATGGGTAGATCACATAACTAATGAGGAGGTACTGAATAGGGTTGGGGAGAAGAGGAGTTTGTGGCACAACTTGACTAGAAGAAGGGATCGGTTGGTAGGGCATGTTCTGAAGCATCAAGGGACCACCAATTTAGTATTGGAGGGCAGCGTGGATGGTAAAAATCGTAGAGGGAGACCAAGAGATGAATACACTAAGCAGATTCAAAAGGATGTAGGCTGCAGTACATACTGGGAGATGAAGCTTGCACAGGAGAGCATGGAGAGCTGCATCAAACCAGTCTCAGGACTGAAGACCACAACAACAACAACAACAACATACAGGGTATAATGTATATGGCGGCAGATATTTTTATTGGTGGCTGAGGACAGCGTTCTGAACTACATTAAGTCACTATATTCTTTATTAGCAGACTAATAATTATAGCTATTACGAGGTACTGAAGTTTGAACGCAACAACAGTCACAGGTCACTTAGTGGTGCAGTTACGACTACGGAGAAATCATCAGATCCTAAAGTTTGTGACGTCTGTTTTGGAAGTCTGTTTGGAGGGGGAAAAAAATTACGTGTGTACATATTACAGCAGCACAGATAAAAATATTTGCTCTTATGCCCGCTGACATTCTGAGAATATCCTATCAGTTTTTCAACGTGTGAAGAGGATGATGATCAGTAGAAGCATTGAAAGGATAGGTTGACCATAGAGGCTTTTCTGATTACATCCATTTTATTTTTTTATGGTTCCTACGGTGGCATTAGCTTCTATTATAGAAGAAAAAATCAAGTATTATCCATTATGCACCTTCATGACGACATGAGAATTCATGGAAAATCGCACTCTTTTACTCAGAACCCATAAAACTCATGTCAACAGGAAACAAATAACCTTTTTTTTCTTTTTTCCTTTTTGCTGCTAACAGCTGCACAAAACTGCCCTTCTACGCTACAGTCTTCTTAATTATATGGTATCTTATCGAAAAATAACAGTGAACAGAGTCTTCATAAAAAAGAATAGGTAAGCTTTCCTCTACTCTAATTATAGTTTGCTACACACACACACACACACACACACACACACACACACACACACACACACACACACACACGCAAAACGAATTTTTGGCACGTAATACCATTTACACTGGCACTGCGGCCACACATTGCCGTAAAATACGCCCGGTGTCAACTCGCCTAGAGCCCGGCAAGTTACGAAATCGGACGTGGTCGACCTTTTCTGGATACAAATTTCACTGGGCACAGTAAACAGGACACTGCTGAAAAAAAAAAAAAAAAAAAAAAAAAAAAAAAAAAAAAAAAAAAAAAAATTCCAGTGTTTGAAAGATGCTGGTATCGAACTAAAGGCTACAATGGCCTTCCAGTTTCTGCGTACAGGCGCGCGAGGAAGTATTCGATACGCTACGCGCATTTTCTTATGAATCCCGCGGGCTGGTACATTTTCGTGTAATACGCCAGCCGCAGCAAAATTCCAGCGACTGTCACACAATGTGTGCTGTTCAAGAGGTCTCTTGTCGCAACGCAGATACGCGAAACCTCTCCTGACTGTGCTAAGTGGGAAACTTTTTCTTGAAAGTCCGTTTAGAAACTGATAACGACTCATTACTTGCGAAACTCGGTCTTTACAAAGTTAAAAGTACCGTATCGAGAAGCGTTTTCCACGCTGCCAATACTTGACTGATATCTCTGTATTGCGACTATTGTGCTCACAAAGTAGAGATAAAGTTTCTTTTCTCGGCTCCCAGCAACATTTATTACCTTAAAATCTCCCGTCAGGCGTCTGCAACCAATTAATATGAGTGCTGTCACGTGCGTGAGCAACCCTCGGTGTTGTGAGAGGAAGTCCAGTTTTTCGCAGATTTCTCGTCAAGGATCTTAAAACAAAATCTATCTTCCCTTTTATTGATTCTGGGCTACTAGACTGGTTGCTGCTAATATGCTATAACATATAACACCATTGAATATCTACATCTACATCTACATCATACTCCGCAAGCCACCTGACGGTGTGTGGCGGAGGGTATCTTGAGTACCTCTATCGGTTCTCCCTTCTATTCCAGTCTCGTATGGTTCGTGGAAAGGATTGTCGGTATGCTTCTGTGTGGGCTCGAATCTCTCTGATTTTATCCTCATGGTCTCTTCGCGAGATATACGTAGGAGGGAGCAATATACTGCTTGACTCTTCGGTGAAGGTATGTTCTCGAAACTTCAACAAAAGCCGTGTCGAGCTACTGAGCATCTCTCCTGCAGAGTCTTCCACTGGAGTTTATCTATCATCTGCGTAACGCTTTCGCGATTACTAAATGATCCTGTAACGTAGCGCGCTGCTCTCCGTTGGATCTTCTCTATCTCTTCTGTCAACCCTATCTGGAACGGATCCCAACTGCTGATAAGTATTCAAGCAGTGGGCGAACAAACGTACTGTAACCTACTTCCTTTGTTTTCGGATTGCATTTCCTTAGGGTTCTTCCAATGAATGTCAGTCTGGCATCTGCTTTACTAACGATTAACTTTATATGATCATTCCATTTGAAATCACTCCTAATGCGTACTCCCAGATAATTTATGGAATTAAGTGCTTCCAGTTGCTGTCCTGCTATATTGTAGCTAAATGATAAGGGATCTATCTTTCTATGTATTCGCAGCACACTAGACTTGTCTTCATTGAGATTCAATTGCCATTCCCTGCACCATGCGTCAATTCGCTGCAGATCCTCCTGCATTTCAGTACAATTTTCCATTTTTACAACCTCTCGATATGCCACAGCATCATCCGCAAAAAGGCTCAGTGCACTTCCGACATCATCCACAAGGTCATTTATGTATATTGTGAATAGCAACGGTCTTACGACACTCCCTTGCGGCACACCTGAAATCACTCTTACTTCGGAAGACTTCTCTCCATTGAGAATGACATGCTGCGCTCTGTTATCTAGGAACTCTTCAATCCAATCACACAATTGGTCTCATAGTCCATATGCTCTTACTTTGGTCATGAAACGACTGTGGGGAACTGTATCGAACGCCTTGCGGAAGTCAAGAAACATGGCATCTACCTGTGAACCCGTGTCTAGGGCCCTCTGAGTCTCGTGGACGAGTAGGTGATACTTGACGTAATGTTGGGAATAATACAATAAATCAATTGATAATGCGAGCACGTTTTCAGTTTGCGACCGCTTGATATGCTTCTCAACAAGAGAGAGAGAGAGTGATCTTTTCATTTATTTTCAATCTTCGTCAGAGACAAGTGAAAAAGAGTTAGCAGTAGAGAAATATTTTGCTCAAAGCACCTAATCGATTTGCAGAACATATGAACGAAAAAATAATAAACCATAACGGTAATCTTAAAAGCACGATGCTACACGGACTGCGGTAAGAAGCGGTAAAAATTAAAAAACCGGAATGACATAGGCCGGGGCGGAGTTTGTGTAGTGCACATTTCTGCCGCTGAGCGTGTATGGCACAACTCATTGGCAGTTCTGTGTCATCTGTGTTGCCCACCTGTCTTGTTCCGTTGATCTGCAGTGATTGTATTTTCTAGCGCCGGGTTGTCCTTGTTACGTTTTTTTATGATGGCAAGTTTAAGTGAACAACGAACAGCTGTGAAATTTTGTTTTCTACTCGGTAAAAATACTATTGAAACGATTTTTATGTTGAAAACAGCTTACAAAGATGACGCAATGGGAAAAACAAGTGCACGAGTGGTTTGCTCGATTTAAAATGGTGGCATGTTCGATTGATGACAAACCCCGTTCTAGACGTCTACCAGCATCCCGAACCGAAGAACATACTGAAGAAATTCGAGAGCTTGTGCTCACCGACCGGCGATAGACAATTGATCAACTGTCAGAGTGTTGTGGTTGGCAAGAGAGCCAACACCGTTTTACTAAAGGAGGCCGTTTTAGCTCACGCAGGCTGGCGTGAGGTCTGGAGCAGGTCAAGGAAAAGAGAATTTAGAAAAACGGATGTAGCTATTGATTCACAATATTAATAATAACTGATAATGGCGCCTTGCTAGGTCGTAGCAAATGACGTAGCTGAAGGCTATGCTAAACTATCGTCTCAGCAAATGAGAACGTAAGTAGGCAGTGAACCATCGCTAGCAAAGTCGGCTGTACAACTGGGGCGAGTGTTAGGAAGTCTCTCTAGACCTGCCGTGTGGCGGCGCTCGGTCTGCAATCACTGATAGTGGCGACACGCGGGTCCGACGTATACTACCGGACCGCGGCCGATTTAAAGGCTACCATCTAGCAAGTGTGGTGTCTGGCGGTGACACCACTCAGAGATTAGTGGCTCATCTTTAATTTCGATTGAGCTAATTTGAACAGAAGATTGTGGCAGACAGGAGACTGGTTCTTCCACCACGACAACGCACCAGCACACACAACCATATCTGTTAGTCACTTTTGACTGGTTCCGCTGCTCCCGCACCTTACTCTTCTGACCTGTTTCCGTGCGATTTTTTTCTATATCCACTCTTGAAAATGGGCATAAAAGGACACCGCTTTGACAACACTGAAGAAGTCAAGAGAAAAACTAGGGAGAAGCAGTCAGCCATTTCTAAAGATGATTACAAAAAAATGTTTCGAACAGTGTAAGTATGTGGAGCAAATATATTAGTTGTAATTGAGAATATTTAGAAGGGGATAAGGTTGTTTTGTAAACAATTTGAAAATACATAGCTTTTAAAAAGTAATTCCGGTCTTTTTTGGGTACCCCCCACCCTCTTACGTCGCGATGATGTTTGATACTACAATGTCTCGAACAATATCATCAAATACCAGCAAAACACTGCAATTAGAGGCTCACGCGGTTGCTGATAAAAGCCCACCCTGGTTCCGATATTCACGTTTATATTTTTGGATAGCCGTAATTATAATTTCCAGGGCGTGCTCAAAAGTAATGTCTCCGCTGACGCAAGTTGCAACACTCTACTGTAACGTGACGGTGTGTCGGTGCGTGAGAAAGAGCGTGCTCTAATCTAGTTTCGAAGATGTCCACACATGGAGCAACGTCTCCTTCAGCGTGATAAGTGCCAGACTACACACGAGCGTGCGCAATCTGCAGTAATCCCACGCCTTCGGTTCGCTGTCGATCATTTTCCATACATTGCCGACTTGACCCCATCCGGTTTTCATCTGTTTGCAAAACTTCGCTTTAGATGTGGTACAAGCAGAGGTGAAGTTTGTGCCTCTGTCAACAAAATCAAACGGTCCAAAGTGACGGTATCAATAAACTTACCTCTCGTTGGGAGACATGTGTTCGACGCCAGGGTGACTATGTTGACAAATAAATGATGAAGAATAAAGAGGTAGAATGTTAACGAAGTTTGGGTTACTTAAAAAAAGCTTCAAGAATTTTCACGCACAAAAAGTACCATCGGAGGCATTACTCTTCAGCACATCCTCGTACTTTGCGGCTAAAAAAATCTATCTTGCTTATATACGATCAATAGCTATAATTATTATTGTTTGAAGTCACTACTACACTCCTGGAAATTGAAATAAGAACACCGTGAATTCATTGTCCCAGGAAGGGGAAACTTTATTGACACATTCCTGGGGTCAGATACATCACATGATCACACTGACAGAACCACAGGCACATAGACACAGGCAACAGAGCGTGCACATTTTCGGCACTAGTACAGTGTACATCCACCTTTCGCAGCAATGCAGGCTGCTATTCTCCCATGGAGACGATCGTAGAGATGCTGGATGTAGTCCTGTGGAACGGCTTGCCATGCCATTTCCAACTGGCGCCTCAGTTGGACCAGCGTTCGTGCTGGACGTGCAGACCGCGTGAGACGACGCTTCATCCAGTCCCAAACATGCTCAATGGGGGACAGATCCGGAGATCTTGCTGGCCAGGGTAGTTGACTTACACCTTCTAGAGCACGTTGGGTGGCACGGGATACATGCGGACGTGCATTGTCCTGTTGGAACAGCAAGTTCCCTTGCCGGTCTAGGAATGGTAGAACGATGGGTTCGATGACGGTTTGGATGTACCGTGCACTATTCAGTGTCCCCTCGACGATCACCAGAGGTGTACGGCCAGTGTAGGAGATCGCTCCCCACACCATGATGCCGGGTTTTGGCCCTGTGTGTCTCGGTCGTATGCAGTCCTGATTGTGGCGCTCACCTGCACGGCGCCAAACACGCATACGACCATCATTGGCACCAAGGCAGAAGCGACTCTCGTCGCTGAAGACGACACGTCTCCATTCGTCCCTCCATTAACGCCTGTCGCGACACCACTGGAGGCGGGCTGCACGATGTTGGGGCGTGGGCGGAAGACGGCCTAACGGTGTGCGGGACCGTAGCCCAGCTTCATGGAGACGGTTGCGAATGGTCCTCGCCGATACCCCAGGAGCAACAGTGTCCCTAATTTGCTGGGAAGTGGCGGTGCGGTCCCCTACGGCACTGCGTAGGATCCTACGGTCTTGGCGTGCATCCGTGCGTCGCTGCGGTCCGGTCCCAGGTCGACGGGCACGTGCACCTTCCGCCGACCACTGGCGACAACATCGATGTACTGTGGAGACCTCACGCCCCACGTGTTGAGCAATTCGGCGGTACGTCCACCCGGCCTCCCGCATGCCCACTATACGCCCTCGCTCCAAGTCCGTCAACTGCACATACGGTGGTTCACGTCCACGCTGTCGCGGCATGCTACCAGTGTTAAAGACTGCGATGGAGCTCCGTATGCCACGGCAAACTGGCTGACACTGACGGCGGCGGTGCACAAATGCTGCGCAGCTAGCGCCATTCGACGGCCAACACCGCGGTTCCTGGTGTGTCCGCTGTGCCGTGCGTGTGATCATGGCTTGTACAGCCCTCTCGCAGTGTCCGCAGCAAGTATGGTGGGTCTGACACACCGGTGTCAATGTGTTCTTTTTTCCATTTCCAGGAGTGTATTACACCGGACTGGTACCACATTGGCTTAAATGTGCAGTGTTCTCGAGGGCGTAGAGTCGTTGTTGATACCTGCAAAGACTGGAGATGGTGACCTGCACGTCTTGCTGGTTTTCCGCACGACTACACCCACTGCGCGCAGCTGAGGAGAAAGCGCGCGGCTGCAAGGCGGCGGCGAGTCGCGGAGCTGCATTTGTGACGTCTTCTACAGCGAAATAGTGCGCGCCATTCTAGTAACATACCCCTGAATGGAATTACGCCAACACAGTAACTGTGACACAGGAACAGATGGGGTGGGAGGGATCAAGGTTAGGTCGGTTTTCCCGCTACCCTACCTCACCCTCACAAGCTTACTGCTCAGCTGGCTGCTGTAAACCCTATTTCCGTCTAAAAGCAGCTGCCTTACGTCGGAATCATTCCTGCTGAGTTTAAGTTAACAGTTGTCATTGGTGGAACTACCCCAACGTACCACACAGCGACACAAAGGCTACTACGGGACATTCCATCGTTTGCAACTCTCACTCCATGTTCCGACACCTTTCTGTGTTTCACGCGCAGAGTAAATAATGCACGGTATACAATCAAACAAAGGCAGGTACTGACTGGTGTGAACACTACCGAACCGCCACTTTAACTCATGGTTGCAATATAATGTCACAGATTATTTATAGAAGAATGAAAAAATTGGTGGAAGCCGACCTCGAGTAAGATGGACAAATGATGGAACACGTGAATTTACACTGACCCAACGACTCATTTTACACGACAGGTTAAAGAGAAGTAAAGCTACACTAATAACATTTGCACATCCAGTGAACGGTTTTGGCTGTGATGTGTGGACTACATTCTTTGCAATTAAGAACAAGACAGCAGCTGTGAGAGTGAAAGGACATGAAAGGAAATCATGTCATTCATTGTGTATGTTGCGAAAGCAGCAATGGAAACGAAGGAGAAATTTGGAAAGGGAATGGGAGATGAAATCAGTTTTGTCGATGACATTATAATTCTGTCACAGTTTTGTGCAGTTCAACGGAATAGACAGTGTCTTGACAAGAGGTTACAAGAATTACAACAAAGAATTAAGAAAGTATACCGGTAACAACAACAATGACATGTAGTCAAATCAAATCGGGCGGTGTTGGGGATTAGGAAATGACACGCTAAAGTAGTCGACGAGTTTTGCTATTTGCCGAGAAAATTACTGATGATGACCTTGTACGGGATTAAAACGAGGGCAATGAGTAGTATAAGCCGGCCGGAGTGGCCGTGCGGTTCTAGGCGCTGCAATCTGGAACCGAGCGACCTCTACGGTCGCAGGTTCGAATCCTGCCTCGGGCATGGATGTGTGTGATGTCCTTAGGTTAGTTAGGTTTAATTAGTTCTAAGTTCTTGGCGACTGATGACCTCAGAAGTTAAGTCGCATAGTGCTCAGAGCCAGTTGAACCATTTTTTGAGTAGTGTAAACAAGAAGAAAATACTGTGTAAGCTTCTGAACTGTGGAGCTGCAAAAGAATGTTGAACATTAGAACGAGTACACCAGGTATCTAGTGAGGAGATACTGAACAGAAATGCGGAAGAAAATATATTTATTGCAGAACTTGATTAAAATAAGCGATCTGTTACAAGGATACATTCTGATACATCAAGGAATGGTGAGTTTGGTTCGAAAGTACAATTTTGTTTACAGAGTCTACACAAAATGCTAAGAGATTTTGCTTACGTTAACCCACTAAGTACCATTGGAGTTACCATGTATAATTTTTTCGCTCCTGGTTCATTGGTATGAATATTAACCAAGCCATAACTAAAGGCAGACTTAGAAACACACAACACTGAGCATATGTTCTTATTTCTATTGCCAAAGAGTAGATGCTGACATTAATTTCATCGTTATGCTGGAAAAACTTTTTGTCATTTAAAAGGTTACATCAGTTAGCGGATCAAGAACATATGCCCAGACACACTGCGACCATAATGACATTAAAACAGAGGTTGTCGCAGAAAAGGATGAAATACTAAACGCCTTTTCCTAAAACTGTTTCACAGAGTAAGACTGCATTATAGCTCCTCCTTTAAATCGTCGCATGAACGACAAAATGACAGATATCTAAACAAGTGACAAAGATATACAAAAGCAACTGAAATCACTATTCAGAGGAAAATCCACTGGACCTGAAGGAACAGCAATTCGATTCTACATAGAGAATGTGAAAGAACTCGCCCCTTTTTTATCAGCTGTGTACCGTAGGTCTCTGGAAGAGCGAAGCGTCCCTAATGATTGGAAAAAAAGCCAGGTTATTTTCGTTTTCAAGAAGGGGCGTCGATCAGACGCACAAAACTGTAGACCTATATTTCTGACGTCGGTCTGTTGTAGAATTTTGGAACATCGATTACGCTCACGATTTAAGGCATTTCCGTAAACAGAAGATCTTCTTTTAAGGAATCAACTTGAGTTTTGCAATCGGAGATATCAGTAGAAAAAGTACAAGCGTGCAGAACGTCAGACCATCTGTGAGACTGGACTGAAAACTTTCTAGCAAACAGAACATGTTTTCAACGGAAAAGGACCTTCATACGTAAGAGGAATTTCGGGCGTACGTTAAGGGAATATTACAGGACTATCTTATACCACCATAACTTTTCGCAATACGTATATACAAATGCCTGGGTAGATAGCGTCGGAATTTCCATGAGGCTTTTCGCGGATGATGTTATTGTATACAGAGTAGTCGCGGTGTTAGAAAATTGTAGCGAAATGCAAGAGGACCTGCTGAGGATCGACTCTTGAAGGCAATCGACGCTCAGCGTATATAAATGTAAAGTATTGCGCACATCCTACACAGACAGAAAAAGACGCATTATTGTATGACCGTATGATTGCAGAACAATCACTGGAAGCATTTACTTCCTAAAATATCTAGGAGTATGAGTACGGCCGGCCGCGGTGGTCAAGCGGTTCTAGGCGCTTCAGTCCGGAACCGCGCGACCGCTTCGAATCCTGCCTCGGGCATGGATGGGTGTTGTGTCCTTAGGTTAGTTGGGTTTAAGTAGTTCTAAGTTCTAAGGGACTGATGACCTCAGATATTAAGTCCCATAGTGCTCAGAGCCATTTGAACCATGTGAAGTATGCGTACGGAGCGTTTTGATGTGGAATGATCACATAAAATTAATCGCTGGTAAGGCTGATGCCATATTGAGGTTCACTGAAAGAATCCTCAGGAGATATCGTCCATCAATAAAAGAAGTAGCTTACAACACACTCGTTCGACTAATACTTGAATATTGATCGTCAGTCTGGGATCCGTACCAGATAGGATTGATACAGGAAATAGAGACGTCCCAAAGAAGCACAGCAGGTTTCGTTACTGGTTCACTTTGTAAGAGATGCTTTGTCATCTCCAGCGGCAGACTGTATAACACACGATATACATCACGGTGAGCTTACTGTTAAACTTCAGACAACGTATGTTCCTAGAAGAGTGAACCAATATATTGCTTCCTGTTACGTATATATCGCAAAAAGACCACGAAGATAAAGTAAAAGTTATGCGGGGTTACAAGGAATCTCCGTTCCAGTGAATCATAAGCGGCTGGAACAGGAAAAGGGGAAAGTGGCACGCATATCCAAAGTACTCTCTACCACACACCTTAAGGTGGGTTGCGGAATGAGGCTTGGAAAGTTACATCACACCAGTTTGCGGACTGAAGACAGCAACAACATAAAGTCACCGATATCTCCGTACATCCATCCTATGGTGGATGTTGGGACAACAACTGTTACTGTATCTTATACGATACAAGGATGACACCATTACGTGTATTTACTGGTTATATTCAAACGCAACCGGTTTCAGTGTTACAGTAGACCAACTTCAGGCGCGTACTACCACCAATCATACCACAGGCGGCAAGAAGCTTCAGCTATACAAAGTTTGATAATGATTCGCGATATCAACATGATCACCGCGGGTCAGAGGGGAATGAACACTATAGCACCGACAACGGCTGCGCATGAACAAAACCAGTAAATACAGCTGTGGTACTATCCTTAATACATGTAAGATATAGTCGGTGAATCTCTCGACATTTCTATTGAAGTATATATTAAAAGTGAGGGAAACTTGTAACGACTTTATTTGACTTCCCAGTATCGGGAAATATACAAAAAATTGATTTCAGTAAACTGTAAGTATGAAGAATACCAAAAGCTATAGTGTATTACAATGTGTTCATGCTCAGCTTCTACTTACTTAAGTGAATGGAACGTAAATTACGAGGTCCAGTTACAGCAAACGAAAATTCAAGTCAGGCACAAGCTTACTGTGTACCGAACGGATTTAAATGGTTTAGAAAATTTTAATACGCTCGGATGTCGGCAAAAAAAGGCAAGCAGGTGAAAATAAGGGGCTTGTGGATAGTATTTGTCTTACCCGCGCAGGCCTCTCTCTATCTTTTAGAGATAAATTTCGTCAGTTTCGACGCGCGTCTTGACAAAGCAGTGGTTTACTTGCTTACACACAAAAGGTCTCCATTCAAACGTGGACCGGTCGACAGGTCATCTGCAGCCCTCTATGGTCTGCCCAGATACTCTGCAAAGTGGGAGCGCAGGTAGAATAACAAGGTCTGCAGCAGGTAGGGGAAAACCAGAGCAGTGAGTCACTCCCACACACAATAGGGTGGGATGCGAGGGGCCGGCAGCCCGAGCCGACGTGTCCGCCAGTCAATTGTCGACTTCCCTCTCGCGTACCATTGTGCCAGTAGGGCTCTTAGGCGCGCACTTTGACTAATACGAACGCTATGGGCGCCTGTATGTACAAGTTTCACTTCATTTGGAAACCTAGCCTTAATCTTGATATTGACTGGACGCCAACGAAAAGAAACAGCATGATCAGAGGGGAATGTTAACAGAACATTAACAGTCAAGTTATGAGGATAAATCCACTTTGCCAGGCGAGGTGGTCTCGCGGTTCTAGGCGCACAGTCCGGAACCGTGCGACTGCTACGGTCGCAGGTTCGAATCCTGCCTCGGGCATGGATGTGTGTGATGTCCTTAGGTTAGTTAGGTTTAAGTAGTTCTAAGTTCTAGGGGACTGATGACCACCGCAGTTGAGTCCCATAGTGCTCAGAGCCATTTGAACCAAATCCATTTTACGGGAGTTGGTAATACAACACTAGCATTTAAGGGACTAGTCCGTGGCGAGGCGAAACTTACGCTGCATACATTGATCAGCCAGAACATTATAATCACTGACCTACTATCAATATAAACCTTTCCAGGCAATAACAGCGTCACCTGGTGAGGAATGACTGCTAGTCAGACACGCATGGTGCATGTAATATCGGTGAGCGCGCTGTCCGTGCGTAGACTGGGGAAGGCGCCCCATCTATCTGAGTTTGAGCGAGGGCAGATTGTGACGGCCCAGACGCTCGGCACGAGCATTACGGATACTGGACGACTTGCCGGGTTTTCGGCAAGTGCTGTGGTGAGTGTCTTCAACACGTGGCGAAACCAATATGAAACCGCACCTAGACGTCGTGGGGTTGAGCGGCCGCACCTCATTACAGATGTCGGATGTCGAAGGCTGGGCAGACTGGTGAAGCAGGACAGGTGGCGAACTGTGGTGGAACTAAGATCAGACTGGGCAAGGTATCAGTGTGTCTGAACACTCCTGACGACGGGCTTCCGCAGCTGACGACCCGTGCATGTGCCAGTGTTATCACCACGACACCGACAAGTACGACTCAAATGGGCACGTGACCATCGGCACTGGACGTTGGCGTGAGGGCAGAGTGCTGCATGGTCTGATGAATCCCGATACCTTCTTATCATGCCGATGGGTGGGCGCGAATCCGTCGTATTCGGGAGGAACAGCTCCCTGACACCTGTCCTGTGCGACGGAGGCAGACTGGTGGCGGCTCCATTATGCTCTGGGCATCCATGGGTCCAGTGGAGATCGTGCACGGCACCAAGATGGCCAAGGAATTTCGTACACTCGTTGTACACCCTTCATGGTTATCCGTGTTTCCCGATGCCGTGGTATTTTTCAGCAAGACAATGCGCCACGTTAAAAGGCCAGGAGTGTGATGGAATGGTTCGAGGAACACAGCGGCAAGTTCCAACTGATGTGCTGGCCGCCCGACTCGCCAGATCTGAATCGTATTGAATACATTTGGGCTGTGATTGGCGTCACAGCTCATCCCCCCTCCCCAAAATTTACGGGAATTAAGTAACTTGTATGCGCAGATGTGGTGCCAACTCCCTCCAGCGACCTGCCAAGGCCTCGTTGCTTTCATGGAACGACGCGTAGCCGCTGTTATCAGTGCCAAAGTAGACATACCGACTATTACGTAGGTGGTCATATATTACCTAGGTGGTCATAATCTCCTGGCTGATAAGTGTATTCTTCACAAAAAATCATATTTTTGCTTTATTCTTTGGAGTAGTCTTTTTTTATTTCGAATGCCCCAACAACTGTATTTTTCTACCTCGATGAAGCTGTTTCACTGTTGACGCCATTTCTGCTTTAAAAAAAAGATTTTACCTTCTTAATTTGAACAGTCGGCTTGTCCAGGAATAGCAAAATATGAATTATTTTTAATAGTCAGATATTGGGTCTCTGTTAACACTTAAAGGAAAAGTATCAAGCCTCCGCGCAACGTTGGCAATACGTCACGAAAACAAAGCAAAAAATCAGACACAGGAACACAAATCCCACTCCTATCACGGCCACTCGAACACGAGTGACAGTGCAGTATGACTACCTTACTTTCGATGCTAGCAGATGCCACCGCCGTCAAAACTTTCTTCCCGAGAGTCACTTTCGAACATTCGATTCCCTTGCATTGACGGTTTGTGCAAAGTTCGGCATTTGTATTGCACTGTAAGACGCCAGAATTAATTTACACTCTGCAGCGATGCATACGCTGATCTAAAATTTCCTGGTAGATTACAACTGTGTGCCGGACCGAGACTTGCATCTGTGACCTTCCCTTTTCGGGAGCTGGTGCTCTACTCTGAGCTATCGAAGCACGACTCACAATCCACTCTCACAGGCTCACTTCCGACACACTCCCTAGACTGTTACTAAGCCATTTCCTGCTCTGTATCCTTTCTTCCGGCAGTATTAGCTCCGCAAGGTATGGAGGAGAATTTCTGTTCAATTTCGAGACCTATAAGATGAGGTACTGGAAGTAAAGCTGCGTGAACACCTCAGTCGGTATAAGAGTTGGTTGCGGAAGGTCCCAGCTCCAAGTCCTTAGTGACACACAGTTTTAACCCACAGAGAGATTCACAGTAGGACGATTTGGCGTACTACTCCATTTCATTCCTATTCGTTATGACCCGCACGCATCGGCATCGGCGGCACGTTGTCCACCTAATACGTGCAAGATTCAGTTGGCCAGCCTCTTATTCGCCACAGACCTGCGGCAGCCACAGCTGACACCGCGTGAACACTCTGACAAACCAGTGGAGGAAGATCATCCACCCCTAGGTTCGTTTGACGGTCCTTTGTGATTCCATACAGTGGTGGCAGATTGGAACGTATGGGGGTGGGGACTCAAAGCACAGTGAACTCCTAAAGTTGGAGATCATGTACAATTCTGTAATCCTAGTGATTTGTGTAAAGACATGTACCTAACCGTGGTTTTAAGTTCATTTCAAACCAACTTAATCGTCTGTCATGTTGCAGTTTTTACAAACGCTAGTGCGTACGATGGACATCTTGTAGGTTTTTACAAAAAGAGTAACAAATATTTAATGGTACGAAACGTTTTCTTACTTCACAAAATATTGGTCTTCAATATTTACACACTTTTGCATGGGATCGAACCACTTCTGGAAACATTTTTACCACTCTCATGTTGGTACCTCAAAAAACTGTTTTGGGACGATTTAACAACTTCGTGAGATGAGGAAAATCGCTGTCCGCGAATGTTTTGTTTCGACACACAGCAACAAAAACAAACAAGTCAGGTGGACGGGAAAGGAGGCACTAATTCGACGCCTTCCTCTGTCAAATGAAGAGTGGAATGGAAAACGATCCAAGTGCCACGTTTTCAGTGCTGTTGTGTTCTCAGTACAAGCATTCGGGAGAACTACGGTTCAATCCCGCGTCCGGCCATCCTGTTTTAGGTTTTCCGTGATTTCGATAAATCGCTCCAGGTAAATGCCGGGATGGTTCCTTTGAAAGGTCACGGCCGACCTCATTCCCTGTCCGTACCTAAATCGACGAGACCGATGACCTCGCAGTTTGGTCTCTTCCCCCCAAACAACCAACCAACCTCAGTACTCTGTTTCATGTCCCCAGAGGTGTACGTAGTATCAAATCACGGAGAAAAAGTATCAAATGTTCATTACTAGATTGTTTTGCATGTCCTTTGTGATTAGCAGTGCTTCACTTTGGAGTTCCAAGCGCCATACGTCAATGCCTCCTCCATCTCACTTGGGATAAGAGCCAATTTTTTGGTGAGTGGGCACAGCTTTTTGGGAACCGACAAAGATTTTGCAATTGCAGAAAAACGTAGAAAGGTGAACAAGTCGCTTTTTCTGTAAGATTCACACAAGACTGTCGAGTCAATTAAAGCTATGAACATATTCCTGTAATTCCAATGTATACAACGGACTTCTTTCATTTTAAGGAGCTTTTCAAACACTTGTGAATGCCGGCTCTTCAAATGCAGTATGATCGAAGTCCCTCGTACTCGGCCACCTCAAATAGCTATTAAAAATTCTCACTGTGAAAGAGGAGATAGGAAAAATGTCACTGTATTCAAAGCAGGAAAGACATTAGCAGGTATATGGCGTGCCGTACTTCATTAGCAGTTGAAAAACAGAAAAACCAGTTGACGATGTTACTACTTCCTTCTCAAAAGCACAATGAGTTTCACAGTAAAGGTGGTAAGATCAGATCTCAAGAATGCAGCTGTGGAATAATCCAGAAGTGGGAACTTCTTTTCCTGAATTTAACTTTGTAATTGTCATTTTAAAAAACTAAAGGGAAGGACTGATGTTTTTTGTTGACTACTAGATAAAATTGCTGCTGTATCATCACAAATAAAACGAAGTGCTCCTATATTATTGGCACTTTAAACAAAAATTTCCTTATCGGTGCTTAGAATCTTCTTAATACAGTATTTATTTTCTGATCTGTCTCAATATTTTCTGCAGTGATGATGTCGGCGGCATACCTTCAGTTTTTCGGATACCAATAAATTACGTACGAAAATTGATACGTTCTTTTTTTTCTGACCATTGTGGGATTTGGCACTTAAAACCTTTCCCATTTCCATCGTTCGAAGAGTCAACTGTTTCACGTGCAGTGTGACACTGGGCACTGACATGATGATGAATGATGCGACGTTTAGGGTATTTTTACTGATTTCATCGGCGACCTTTGTGAAATAAATCTCTATATATCAATCAAATTAACAGTTGTTCCACCATCTAAAGCAATGGTAGTCAACCTGGTCCCTGTAGATCATTAGTGGGTATTTACAGTTATCATTTCAGGCAGTGGACGGTAAAATATATTTTCATTAGGTTTTCGTAAAGTTTTGACATAAAGCATTTGCTAAGTAATTATTATTATGCTTTAAACTGCTGCAACTCTGTTTTATAAATTTTGTAACGCCCTTTATATATCACCAGTACTGTTGAACTGGACCATTAGCAGGAAAAAATTCTAGTAAACATGGGCTCCAAAACGCATGCCGTAAGAGATTAGTATTTGCTTCTCTTAACCGCTGCGAAACACATCTCTTCGACTGAAGAAGGGCTCATAGCTTTTAAGGTATGCATTTTAGAACCCACCTTTGCTAGACAGTTTTTTCTTGTTTTGGTCGATACTACCTTTTCACAGATATATAGAAAGCAAAGAGTTTGCAGAGAAGAGTTTTGTTTCACAGCATGAAAGATGAAGAAGTGCTCATAGCTGTTGAGGTTCATACTTTAGAGCCGATGTTTACTGCACTTGTTTGCTTCGACTGATCGTTCCTGTCATATCCCTGAATACTGACCATTCCTCTTGAGGCACCCTATGTAATGTTTCCTTTAACGGTACAGTACATAGTTTTGTAACTTAGTGCAGAACAGTCATTACTGTGAGTAACTGCGCCAATACAATCACTGTTGCAATTACATAGTGTTTTAATTAGGGTCTAGAGTAGCTTTAAATCTCTAAAGGTACATTTTGCTTTTCCACTTCACCGAAATATTTACATTAAATATTTAAAGCAAAAAATATTATCATTATAATAAAATAAAAAAATAACTATGTAACGCTGTGTGATTGTATTGAAGAGTTCCTAGATAACACAACGCAGCATGTCATTCTCAATAGTGAGAAGTCGTCCGAAGTAAGAGTGATTTCAGGTGTGCAGCACGGGAGTGTCGTAGGACCGTTGCTATTCACAATATACATAAATGACCTTGTGGATGACATCGTAAGTGCACTGAGTATTTTTGCGGATGATGCTGTGGTATATCGAGAGGTTGTAAAAATGGAAAATTGTACTGAAATGCAGGAGGATATGGAGCGAATTGGCGCATGGTACAGGGAATGGCAATTGAATCTCAATGTAGTCAAGTGTAATGTGCTGCGAATACATAGAAAGATAGATCCCTTATCATTTAGCTACAACATAGCAGGACAGCAACTGGAAACAGTAAATTCCATAAATTATCAGGGAGTACGCATTATGAGTGATTTCAAATTGAATGATCATATAAAGTTAATCGTCGGTAAAACAGATGCTAGACTTAGATTCATTGGAAGAATCCTAAGGAAATGCAGTCCCAAAATAAAGGAAGTAGGTTACAGTACGCTTGTTCGCCCACTGATTGAATACTGCTCAGCAGTGTGGGATCCGTACCAGATAGGGTTGATAAAAGAGATAGAGAAGATCCAACGGAGAGCAGCGCGCTTCGTTACAGGATCATTTAGTAATCGCGAAAGCGTTACGGAGATGATAGATAAACTCCAGTGGAAGACTCTGCAGGAGAGACGCTCAGTAGCTCGACACGGGCTTTTGTTGAAGTTTCGAGAACATACCTTCACCGAAGACTCAAGCAGTATAACGCTCCCTCCTACGTATATCTCTCGAAGAGACCATGAGCATAAAATCAGAGAGATTAGAGCCCACACAGAGGCTTGCCGACAATCCTTCTTTCCACGAACAGTACGAGACTGGAATAGAAGGGAGAACCGATAGAGGTACTCAAGATACCCTCCGCCACACACCGTCAGGTGGCTTGCGGAGTATGATGTAGATGTACATGTAGATATGTAGAAATCGTCTGTATTGCAGTAATACGAACTCCACGAGGCCATAACCTCACCGACAATAATTTTCGAATACGTTTTATCACTTCAAACAATGCTGTTTTACTTTAGCACAAATAAATGACTAAAAGGGATTTCTGCTTTCCAGAAAGAATACTTTTCCACTTTAAAAAGCATTTGTTTACTTATTTGACGACTAATCTCGTCATTTGGCATAATGCTAACTACTTTGAGGTAACAAAAATTATTGGATAGCGATTGCACATATACTGATGGCGGTAGTATCACCTGACGTAAGGTATATAAAGGCGGTGCATGGCGAAGCTGTCATTTGTATTCAGGTGTTTCACGTGAAGAGGTTCCCGACGTGATTATGGCCGCAAGACGGGAATTATCTGACGCATGGTACATTCCATTTCAGAAATCGTTAAGGATTTCGGTATTCCGAGGTCGACAGTGTCATGCGTGTGCCGAGGATACCAGATTTGAGGCTTTACCTCTCGCCACGGACAACAGGCTGGCCGACGTTCGTCAGCTACCGGCAGTGAGCAGCGGCGTTTGCGTCCAGTTGTCAATGTAAACAACAGTGCAACACTGCGTGAAACAATCACTGAAATCAATGAGGGACGTTTGACGAATATATCGGTTAGGACAGTGCGGTGAAGTATGGCAATAATGCGTTATGCCAGCAGACAACCGATGCGAGTGTCTTTGCCAACAGCTCGAGATCGCCTGCAGCGCCTCTCCTGGTCTCGTCACCGTATCGGCTGGGTTCAGGCGACTGGAATACCATAGGCTGGTCAGATGAGTCCCGATTTCAGTTGGTAAGAGCTGATGACAGGGTTCGGGTGTTGCGCAGACTCGACCTAGGTTGTCAACAAGGCACTGAGCAAGCTGGTGATGGGTCCCTTATAGTGTGGGCTGTGTTTACATGCAATAGATGCGGTCTTCTGGTCCAACTGAACTGTTCGGCTACTTGGAGATCCTCTGCAGCCATTCATGGACTCTATGTTCCAAAACAATGTTGAATTTTTACGGATGACAATGCGCCATTTCACTGGGCCACATTTGTTCGCAACTAGTTTGAAGAATATTCTGAACAGTTCGAATCAATGATTTGGCCGCGCAGATGGCCGGGCGTGGGACATAATCGAGAAGTCAATTTATGCACAAAATCCTGCACCGGCAACAGTGTCGCAATTGTGGACGGCTATTACGGCAGTATGGCTCAGTATTTCAGCAGGGACTACGAACGACTTGTCCATAGCACGTCGAGTTGCTGCACTAAGCCGGCCAAAAGGAGGTCCGACATGATATTAGGGGGTATCGCATGACTTTTTTCTCCTCTGTGTATTCCCGTACATAAACAAACAATCCAAGACCTTTGCTGTCGAACGAAAGAAGGCAGAATAAGGGCGAATCCACCTAGCAGCATTTACTGAACCTAGTAAAGGAAACAAAAGAAAAATTTGGAGTAGGTATTAAAATTCATGGAGACGAAGTAAAAACTTTGAGGTTCGCCGATGACATTGTAATTCTGTCAGAGACAGCAAAGGACTTGGAAGAGCAGTTGAACGGAATGGACAGTGTCTTGAAAGGAGGATATAAGATGAACATTAACAAAAGCAAAACGAGGATAATGGAATGTAGTCAAATTAAATCGGGTGATGCTGAGGGAATTAGATTAGGAAATGAGACACTTAAAGTAGTAAAGGAGTTTTGCTATTTAGGAAGTAAAATAACTGATGATGGTCGAAGTAGAGAGGATATAAAATGTGGACTGGCAATGGCAAGGAAAGCGTTTCTGAAGAAGAGAAATTTGTTAACATCGAATATAGATTTATGTATCAGGAAGTCGTTTCTGAAAGTATTTGTTTGGAGTGTAGCCATGCATGGAAGTGAAACATGGACGATAACTAGTTTGGACAAGAAGAGAATAGAAGCTTTCGAAATGTGGTGCTACAGAAGAATACTGAAGATAAGGTGGATAGATCACGTAACTAATGAGGAGGTATTGAATAGGATTGGGGAGAAGAGAAGTTTGTGGCACAACTTGACTAGAAGAAGGGATCGGTTGGTAGGACATATTTTGAGGCATCAAGGGATCACAAATTTAGCATTGGAGGGCAGCGTGGAGGGTAAAAATCGTAGAGGGAGACCGAGAGATGAGTAAGCTAAGCAGATTCAGAAGGATGTAGGTTGCAGTAGGTACTGGGAGATGAAGCAACTTGCACAGGATAGAGTAGCATGGAGAGCTGCATCAAACCAGTCTCAGGACTGAAGACAACAACAACAACAACAATAGGCGATTGTTGGGGGTCGGGGGTTACTTTCTGCAAGAAAGTTAAACACAATTTAATTTTCGTAACTTAAGCGTAAGTTGACAGGACAGTGTACAAGTAGGGCGTTTCAACATGTAAGTTGACTTAACGCGAGTCGGGGTGGAGGCATGCACGTAAAAGTTGTTTCTGGCCTGCGGAAACGCGCCTTTCCACTGCGGTACCTGAATGCTGAGCGATCGCGCGCAGCTGACTTGTGAGTGGCGGGCAGACCTCTGCTGAGTACGCAGCGGCCCCTGCATGGTGGGGTCGTTCACCGCGCCCCATATGCGTGCCGCGTACGTGCGTACACCGCACAGGCGTCGCCAGCGACAGCTCCCCCACTCCCCTACAGGCAACGTTAACTCAACCGCCAGTGCAGTCAGAATGTCTGCCTACTGCAGAACCATCGAATATATTTTTTTATGGCTGGATTTCGTTACCCAAGTGGAACATTCTCTCTCAGTAGCTGCACGAATTCGGGAATCATCCGTCGTGTGAAACATCACTCGTTCTCTTCACGCAAGACACCAGGCGCCGGTCCAACAAGGTGGGGTCATGACGAGCCCGCCTGCCCTCCCCCCCCCCCCCCCCACCACAATAGGCGAAGGGTTTATATTTACATATTTAGACATCCGAATTTCAGAGCTCGTTTTCGAAGAATAAATGATGATGAAAACTACATGTCTCGAGCCGCGCGGGATTAGCCGAGCGGTCTCAGGCCATGCAGTCATAGACTGTGCGGTTGGTCCCGGCGGAGGTTCGAGTCCTCCCTCGGGCATGGGTGTGTTTGTCCTTAGCCGACGGCGGTGGTCTAGCGGTTCTAGGCGCGTAGTCCGGAACCGCGCGACTGCTACGGTCGCAGGTTCGAATCCTGCCTCGGGCATGGATGTGTCTGATGTCCTTAGGTTAGTTAGGATTAAGTAGTTCTAAGTCCTAGGGGACTGATGACCATAGTGCTCAGAGCCATTTGAACCATTTTGTTTGTCCTTAGGATAATTTAGGTTAAGTAGTGTGTAAGCTTAGGGACTGATGACCTCAGCAGTTAAGATCCATAAGATTTCATACACATTTGAACATATTTTTTACATGTCTCGAAAATAGTGCGCAATTCTAGGAAATTACAAGGCAAAAATACCAGGGTGGCAGTTGGTTAAGTGCGAAACACGTATGCCTACTGAAGACTAGTATAGCATCGCGCAGTTGCTTCGAATGGGGTCGCAGATACTAGCTTCGTTTTTCAGCTGATATTGCTCGAAAACAGAACAATAAGTGAATCACGGAAGGATCCTGAACATTTGGTGAACTAATAAAATATAAGAAATGAGCGAGGTCCTCTGCAGAATAAGCGAAGAAAGGAATATATTAAGAACATTGAGTACAAGAAGGAACAGCATGTTAGACATCAGGGATTAACTTTCATGGTACAAAAAAGAGCCTCAGAACAAAACCGATTGCAGAGAAAGATATAGATGAGAATACGTCCAACTTATAATCGTGAGCGCGGAGAGGAAATGAAGAGATCGCCGCAAAAGACATCTCAGCCAAGTCAGAAAGACTGCCCACGAATAATTTTGTTGTTGTCATCAGTTCTGCTTTGCGATTCTCTCCTCAGTTGCAGTTATAACAAAGCAGGAAATATTGCCTACTGTGCTGCAAGGTATTGGAATAAGGGTAAATGAGTGTGCTGCATTTCCGTGAAACGGTTCATTACCGCCACGCCTTTCACTCTTGCCCAAAAGGCAAGCTACATTTGCTTCGACCTGCTTCATCACCAAAAGCGATCCCTCCATCCAAAGTAATCCTACCTGAAAATGACAGTTTCGGTGGTGGTTAGTGTTTAACGTCCCGTCGACAACGAGGTCATTAGAGACGGAGGGCAAGCTCGGGTTAGGGGAGGATTGGGAAGGAAATCGGCCGTGCCCTTTCAAAGGAACCATCCTGGCATTTGCCTGAAACGATTTAGGGAAATCACGGAAAACCTAAATCAGGATGGCTGGAGACGGGATTGAACCGTCGTCCTCCCGAATGCGAGTCCAGTGTGCTAACCACAGCGCCATCTCGCTAGGTGACAGTTTCGCATCGCGACTGTAACTAGCATTGTTCTGTACCTGCCACCGATGACTATACCACCTACTTTAATAAAGTAAAGAAGTTTTCAGTCAGAAGATTAGTTTGATGGATTTCCGAAAGATCTACGACACTGTAGGACTCGTTATCGACTGATAAAAACACGACAGTGAATCAGTTGTCTCCACAAGCCGATGACTGCTTCAAACAATTGTCCATTCACAGTGCCCAAGACACAGTCCCGGAGGGAAGAAGTGTGGATTACAAACTGGAGCTCCAAAGATGTTTTTACATGAACTCAACAAACATGATGCTATGGGTCGTCTGCAGAATATCAGTAGTTTCATACAAGAAGTATTTATCTTAATAAATTGGGTCACTATTTGCGAATATAGAGAACATTAGGTCACAGAATGAGATTTTCACTCTGCAGCGGAGTGTGCGCTCATATGAAACTTCCTGGCAGATTAAAACTGTGTGCCGGACCAAGACTCGAACTCGGGACCTTTGCCTTTCGCGGGCAAGTGCTCTACCAACTGAGCTACCCAAGCAAGACTCACGTTTTACTTCTGCCAGTACCTCGTCTCCTACCTTCCAAACTTTACAGAAGCTCTCCTGCGAAATTTTGCAGAACTAGCACTCCTGAAAGAAGGATCTGTGTTTCACCATTTTTATTTAAATCTACTGTCGGAACATCTGATGAAATTCACCGATTCACTTTTGCAGCTCTTCGTCGAATATTTTACCTTAACATTTTCCGTAATGTGAAAATATCTCGTTCTCCCAACGCATGCATATTATGAACTTTATTCAGTAGGTGGACTACTCTGACATTTTTCTCTGCTTTCCCAAACGGGTGTATTGTGTTGTGTTTAGTGCTCCTGGTGTGTGTGTGTTTATGTGTGTATGCCTTAAAGTGCTCTATACATACGTGGTATGTAAATTCGGCGTGTTTGTGCTAGGTAGAACATGGAGCATTTGTGGTATGTTATTTCGTATATTCCAGACCATGAATATGTTTGGTGATTACACTTTACGTTGTGTGCTAGTTTTTGTTGTAGTTCATTAAATGAGAGAATCTAATTTTTACTTTGTGAGTTTTGAAGATATTTGAAATCTTTGGTGATATACTACCAATGTATGTGATGCAGATATATATTCGTTTTTGTCTTTATCTTCTGTCGAGTGGTTTGCGTCTGGATGTTTTTGCTCTGCCTAGTACTGAGAAGTATAGGCATTGGCAACTGCAGCATTTCCTGTTGAACATTTTCTTCGTTCAAAGCTATTTCAAATTCCCTGTGCAGCACTGAACATGCTGCTTGTTTATGAATGTTTCATCACCGAAAAAATTCCACTCCAGTCATTTAGATCCCAGGCCGAAGACATATCTGGAAACGCCCCAGACAGCACTTGGATACCTTACGTAACTGTACCCCACCAAAAGGCCCTACAAGCAGAAGCGATGGTCTGGGGTACCATTTAATTTCCTAACAGGACCCCGTTGGTTGTCATCTGCACAGCCTTACATCACAGCACTACGTGGACGGTATTCTGTGGCCCACTTTGTCGTCATTTATGATGAGTCGTTCTAGGCTTACATTTCATCTGAGCAAGATAATGCCCGCCTGCACACGGCGAGAGTTTCAACTGCTTGTCTTTGTGCTTACCAAACCCTGTCCTAACCAGCAACGCCGCCGGACTTGCGCCCAATTCGGAACTACTGGAGCATTATGGTGAGGGGCCTCCAACGAGCTCCTAATTTTCACTGTCTAACGCGCTAATTGGACAGAATTTGACACGATAGCCCTCAGGTGGACATGCAACAACCCATCAATCAGTGCCAAGCTGAATAAATTTTTGCATAAGGGCCACAGGGGAAGCATGGCGTTTTTGACTTGCTCAACCTGTGAATTTCTTTCTCTTCATTAAATCATGCAATTTTCTGAAATTGTAAGGATTTGTCTCTCTGTGCATGTTCATCACACCTATCGATTTCCGTCCCATTCGGTTAATTTCTTCGTGGTTCGTCGTTCTTTTCTTTTAGTCTTGGGATGTATTTTGCGGCGCCAACCTTCTAAGGGAGAAATAACCACCATGATAAAATAGGAGACATCACAGTTTGTACGGAAAAATTAAGGTGTTCATCTTTCCTACGTCCTATTCCAGAGAGGTGCGGTCGAGAATTAGTTTGAAGGTGGTTTGATGAACCCTTTGCCGGAACGCTACAGAGTATACTGAAAAGTGATCATTTTGATGCAGAATTCAGATAATTAACTTCTCATGGCTGGGATTCACAGTCATATAATATTTCTTAAAAGACATTGTAGTCGCCGTTAACTGTATAAAATATTTATTTTGCTATTGCAATTTCGGCCTTATGGCCATTTTCAAGTAACACTGCAAAAGCTATATTGTCCGAATATAAAACTATCTGACATGAGTGCATGTCGTCGTCAAAATGCAGCCTTTTGACTGTGAGAGTCCCACAAGATCCGATGAGTACAACACTTATTACATCGTAATATATTGTTAAATGTATACTGAACTGTCGATGTTACCATAGTTCTAATAATCTATCACACATACAAGTTCAGGTGCACTGACAACATGTGGAGCTGTAAGTCCTAAGTGCTAAGCTGTCAGTGCACCTGAACTTGTATGTGTGATAGATTATTAGAACGATATAATAAGTGTCGTACTCATCGGCTCTTGAGGGACACTCACAGTCAAAAGGCTGCATTTTGACGACGACATGTACTCATGTCGTTGGTCTTGTTGTGATCTTCAGTCATGAGACTGATTTGATTCAGCTCTCCATGCTACTCTATCCTGTGCAAGCTTCTTCATCTCCCAGTACCTACTGCAGCCTACATCCTTCTGAATCTGCTTAGTGTGTTCATCTCGTGGTCTCCCTCTTCGATTTTTACCGTCCACGCTGCCCTCCAATACTAAATTGGTGATCCCTTGATGCCTCAGAACATGTCCTACCAACCGGTCTCTTCTTCTCGTCAAGATGTGCCACAAACTCCTCTTCTCCCCAATTCTATTCAATAGCTCCTCATTAGTTATGTGACCTACCCATCTATTCTTCTGTAGCACCACATTTCGAAAGCTTCTATTTTCTTCTTGTCTAAACTATTTATCGTCCATGTTTCACTTCCATACATGGCTACACTCCATAGAAAAACTTTCAGAAACGACTTCCTCACAACCACAGGTGGAAGCACAAGCGGCCAAAGACACTGATAGCTAGGGCATAGCCAGCTATGGTAAACTAACATACGCAAACAGCGACAAACGTCTGTAAGCCCCTGCATATCAGCAACGCTGACTGGCAACTACCAGCTACTATTAGAGCCGACCAACAGGCCACAGCAGGGACACCGACGGCTCGCCCACAGGCGCATAAACAATCTTCCAACATTCCCTCACACTGTGTCTCCGGTATACGACCTATCGGACACAAGATCGATAACAAACCTAACTGTTGCAGGTTGCTGACGCTGAACGAGGACTCCGTACCAGCACCCAGCGCCAGCCGCCGAGCAGCACAAACGCACAACGCCAAGGTATCGACAAGCATGATACCCACTACTAACAAAGCCTATCCTTGCACAACCTATCGCAGGCAGCAAGACAACTGCTACTGCTCTTACCACCCGACCTAACTATCGTAGAGGTTTTTTTTTCCCTTGGCTCTTGCCCTGGCACTTTTTTTCCTCTGCCCTTAAAACCGCTACCCTTCGACAGATGGTTCAAATGGCTCTGAGCACTATGGGACTCAACTGTTGCGGTCATCAGTCCCCTAGAACTTGGAACTACTTAAACCTAACTAACCTAAGGACATCACACACATCCATGCACGAGGCAGGATTCGAACCTGCGACCGTAGCAGTCGCACAGTTCCGGACTGCGCGCCTAGAACCACGATACCCTTCGTCAGATTTCGACCAATCTATCTCCAGATGAGCGCGTATTAATGGCTAATCTTAACCAGACGTACGCAAACGTCGCAGTACCCACATCCTGCGACGCCTCACTTTAGTGAATACTTACCCTTATGCAGAGATGGCAGTAGACCTTTTGTGTTGGCCATCATGTCGGTGTGGGCGTGGAGGGGCTCCACCTCCCTCTCCCTCTCCCTCTCTCTCTCTCTCTCTCTCTCTCTCTCTCTCTCTCTATATATATATATATATATATATATATATATATATATATATATATATATATATATATACGACTTCCTGACACTTAAATCTATACTCGATGTTAACAAATTTCTCTTCTTCAGAAACGTTTTCCTTGCCATTGCCAGTCTACATTTTATATCCTCTCTTCTTCGACAATCATCAGTTATTTTGCTCCCCAAATAGCAAAACTACTTTAAGTGTCTCATTTCCTAATCTAATTCTCTCATCATCAACCGACTTAATTCGACTACGTTCCATTACGCTCGTTTTGCTTTTGTTGATGTTCATCCTATACCCTCCTTTCAAGACACTGTCCATTCCGTTCAACTGCTCTTCCAATTCCTTTGCTGTCTCTGACAGAATTACAATGTCATCGTCGAACCTCAATGTTTTTATTTCTTCTCCAGTACTCGTGTCAGATAGTTTTATATTCTGACAGAATGTAACTTTTGCAGTGTTACTTGAAAATGGCCATAAGGCCGAAATGGCAATAGTAACAATAAATATTTATACAGTCAACGGCGTCTATGATGTCTTTTAAAAAAAATGCAGATAATGTGTCTCTACGTGAGTCTGTGGACGACGGAGCGTTCCCCGTGTCTGCTAGTTCTAGCCCGCGATGCGGCAGCACAGCTGGGGTCACACAACACCGGCCCGTGGGCAGCGCCGGGCGCCGCCGCTTCCTGTCCTTTGTGCCCGGGATGCCGAGTCACTGGCCGGACCACACCTGCCGGCACCCATCACCCAGGCCCCATCCCGTCCACCTGCTAACCGCCGCCAGGTACCTTGTCGGCAGCGACACACACACCGGCTCCTCCCGAGTGCGGGCACCTGCACCTGCACTCCGAAAGCCACCTTAACCGTGTGTGGAATAGACCAGTTGCTGTAATGCTCTGCTGTGTACGCCCCCCCCCCCCCTTTTCGGTTGCGGTAGCGGTTAGTGTGCAGATGGGACGACTGTTGGTAATCCTCTGACTCAGCTCGAAATCTATCGGTCTAGCCGCGCGGTATAGGGCTCCTTGTCTCGATTCGCGCGGCTCCCCCCGGGAGGAGATTCGAGTCCTCCCTCGCGCATGGGTGCGTGTATTGTCCTTCGCGTAAGTTTAAGTTAGATTAAGTACCGTGTAAGCCTAGGGACCGATGACCTCAGCAGTTTGGTCCCGTAGGTACTTACCACAACTCTATCGGTCTGTTGGTGACATACAGAGTGAACAAAACAGCCTGACGCCACAACTGGATTTCTTGCATAGCAACAGGGCAAAAACGCCTCAAAGAAAATTTTGTGCCGTGCATATTTTCGGTAGAAAACTTACACCAAAGTAAGAAAATTGGTAAAACCGTAATCATATGTTCGTCAAGTATCTTCCGCAAGTACCATCAAATGGTTCAATTGGCTCTAAGCACTACGGGACTTAACATCTGAGATCATAAGTTTCCTAGACTTAGAACTACTTAAACCTAACTAACCTAAGGACGTCACACACATCTATGCCCGAGGCAGGATTCGAACCTGAGGCCGTAGCAAAATGGTTCAAATGGCTCTGAGCGCTATGGGACTCAACTGCTGCGGTCATCAGTCCCCTAGAACATAGAACTACTTAAACCTAACTAACATAAGGACATCACACACATCCCTGCCCGAGGCAGGATTCGAACCTGCGACCGTAGCAGCAGCGCGGTAACGGACTGAAGCGCCTAGAACCGTACGGCCACATCGGCCGGCATACAACTATCATCGTTTAATACAATGTGGAGCCCACTTAGTACTCGATGAACGGAAGCGCTGAGAGCCACGTATCAGGGAATGACGCCCTTCATCCCTATTGAAACCTTAATCCACGTGAAAAACTCAAAAACTTGCCTAACGAAGCATTTTGTGCCCTTCGTCACATCAAACAAAGCAGCCACTCTACAGGAATGCGTATTTGATATGACGGAAGAGCAGCGGAAAACCGAGTATTACAGCACTAGTAAAAATAAATGTTGCATTGCTTCGCTATCAATACTGGACATAATTGGACAAACTGGACAAAGAGACAAGACTGATTATGTTCTGTCGGGTATATTCACAAGAAAACTAAAATAAAAAGAAACAAGACAAAAACAAAACCTTACAAACGAATCCACTGCAAACACTACTGTTTCCTCTCACTGCCATCATGCATAACACTGTCTACAAAATCACTTGAACTTCCTCGTAATTGGAGACACTCTTGAATGCGCTTAGGCATAATCTTTCCCAAATCGTTCAGATATGCCTGTGGGATACTGTCCCGTTCCTCCAAGGATGCCCCATAAGGTTTCTGGCGGCACAGGACCATTGAAAACCTCTCGTTTTAACATGGGCAAAGCATTCCCAATCCAGGTGAGATCTGAAGATATGCAGACCTTTCGATATGACTGATTCCAAGCCCCACTAGCAAGGTATTCATAAGTTTGTGATCACAGAAGCGTTCATTCATTCAGCATGAATTCCTCTCCAGTGTTCACCAAATGGAGCCACAACGTGTGCAGGGATGTCGCCCGTATATTTTACATCAGCCATACTTCCAATACGTGTCCTGCCGCTGTACGTAACTCCGGTCCAAAACATGACTAAACCACCTTGACAAGGGTGGCGGTTTACGAAACAGTATGTAAACGTCGGCCTCGTTGCCTTCACATACGAGTATCAGTATTGTCAGGGTGCAAACTAATTCGGGTCTCATTAAAAAAAGAGTGTTGCGGCCCACTGCTACGTAGTCCACAATGAGTGATATCGTGCAAATGCGACACGAGCCCCTCTCCGAACCCGACTTAAAGGAGGAGCCTTGAGAAGTTTTCGGCATGTAATCCCAACTCATGCAGCCTTTTTCGCGTCGTTTCTGTTGACAACTGCACTCCTACATTTGTTTGGAACTGCCGCCGTGGACGAGTGGCATTGTATTGATGTTTTCTGATTTCTGTTCCGCGCAGATATCTGTTCTTTTTCTTCCGCAGCCAGTTCTGTGACGATCCTCACCTGATCCCGTAGCTGGAAACTTGTTCCAAATTCTAGAGATATCACTTTAACTCATGGTGACATTCGCTGCGACATCCACTTGTCTCACTCCCTGCTGCATTCGAGTGAATGACTGTACAGAGCCTCTGATCATACGTTACTGTTGTCGGAAGGATCCCGAACAAACACACATCCCAGGTACCCCAATGTGTACAGGTCACACTTTTACCATAGACTACGCATACTGTTCCCTTGCGGTACAGATATAGACTGTTTTGCGCTAGAATTACATTATAAACAAACCGGTGTATCAATATCATAACGTATTTCTATATTAAAAGGTTCAGCAATAGGCAAAATTTATTTAGAGCACCGTGTTTCAGTGGACGTATGAAAAACAAGAGTCCTCTTACATGCATCTACGAAAACGGGATTTTGAATTTATGAAGAAAAGGATGTTTATACTTATTATCCTACAATTGTCCGCCCCTGGTAGCTGAGTGGTCAACGCGACGGAATGTCATGCCTAACGGCCCGGGTTCGATTTCCGGCTGGGTCGGAGATTTTCTCCGCTCAGCGACTGGGTGTTGGGTTGTCTTTATCATCATCAT
The DNA here is from genome assembly GCF_023897955.1 of Schistocerca gregaria. Lineage (NCBI taxonomy): Eukaryota > Metazoa > Arthropoda > Insecta > Orthoptera > Acrididae > Schistocerca > Schistocerca gregaria. Next base: position 104,987,247 of record NC_064920.1, read on the forward strand.
TTCATCCCAATCGACACGCAAGTCGCCGAAGTGGCGTCAACTCGAAAGACTTGCACCAGGCGAAAGGTCTATCCGACGGGAGGCCCTAGCCACACGGCATTTCCATTTCCATCCAACATTTTTTTTAAAGATGTAAGAAACGAAGAGGGCGAGGCAGTAATGACGCGAATGCAAGTGTGACGAGACGATCACTCTCATTCCAAGTGGATTTCCTTTATTCATCTGTTTAATGTCATTGTAGCATTTATTACACCGTTACGGCTAAGAAAAACGAGGGAAGCTGTTTACATCTGCGGAATATGGCAACACTCTGTATTTCACGAACGTGGCTTTGTTCATTTCTTTCATTAATAAAACAAAACAAGAACTGTTTAAGACACAGATTTTAGGCACAAGCAGACTTAAACTAAATTCATTATATTTTAGTTTTTATTACTTTTCTTTAGCAAAACCCAATTACATTCCAGGAAGATGCTTTTATGTATATTACACTGTGCCTATTGTTTCTTGTCACTTCTCAACGAAGTACCGACAGAGGCTCTTCAGCTAGAAGGATTTTCTACGCACGTCACACATGTAACATGCCTAAACAACGATGGAGCAAGGCCAAAGAAGGCATGATGGCCCAGTGAATGGAGGGGCTCAAGAGGAGGAGGATGCCTCCCCCCCTCCCCCCTTAAAAGAAGTTGGTGCAGTGTACAGCGGTTTTACGTTAGAATACTGGAGCTCGACAGTTCGATTTCCGGTCTAAGAGCATTTTTTTCATTAAATTTTCGTCTGTCTAATAATGCTATTGTCACTGTTCCTTAAACGATATGCATCCGTCAACTACAGTTTCTTAACGCTGAACATAACAGTTATTAGTCAGACATTCGGGAACATAAATTACATGTCATACGACAGAAATAACTGCAAAACTGAACACTGTGGACACGGTAAACACACGTACAAAGTAGCATATTCAGAAAGAACAGCCAGTTTTATTTTACATTAGGGGGGGGGGGGGTATAACTGAAGAAAAGAGGAGCTAAGTTCGCAATAGAATGAAAAGGAGGGATATAGTGCGTGGAAGAGAAGAGAGTAAATCTTAAAAGACGAAATACATCTTTAAAAATAGCGTGATAAAGAATGTACTCGCTTTTCTATGTTAATATTATATAAATGCATGTGTTTTGTATAAGACGTGTTGCGAATGCAGTTAAATTTTGAAGACGCCAGGTACCAAATCATGCAGTATAAAACTACACTCCTGGAAATGGAAAAAAGAACACATTGACACCGGTGTGTCAGACCCACGATACTGGCTCCGGACACTGCGAGAGGGCTGTACAAGCAATGATCACACGCACGGCACAGCGGACACACCAGGAACCGCGGTGTTGGCCGTCGAATGGCGCTAGCTGCGCAGCATTTGTGCACCGCCGCCGTCAGTGTCAGCCAGTTTGCCGTGGCATACGGAGCTCCATCGCAGTCTTTAACACTGGTAGCATGCCGCGACAGCGTGGACGTGAACCGTATGTGCAGTTGACGGACTTTGAGCGAGGGCGTATAGTGGGCATGCGGGAGGCCGGGTGGACGTACCGCCGAATTGCTCAACACGTGGGGCGTGAGGTCTCCACAGTACATCGATGTTGTCGCCAGTGGTCGGCGGAAGGTGCACGTGGCCGTCGACCTGGGACCGGACCGCTGCGACGCACGGATGCACGCCAAGACCGTAGCACACTGTTGCTCCTGGGGTATCGGCGAGGACCATTCGCAACCGTCTCCATGAAGCTGGGCTACGGTCCCGCACACCGTTAGGCCGTCTTCCGCTCACGCCCCAACATCGTGCAGCCCGCCTCCAGTGGTGTCGCGACAGGCGTGAATGGAGGGACGAATGGAGACGTGTCGTCTTCGGCGATGAGAGTCACTTCCGCCTTGGTGTCAATGATGGTCGTATGCGTGTTTGGCGCCGTGCAGGTGAGCGCCACAATCAGGACTACATACAACCGAGGCACACAGGGCCAACACCCGGCATCATGGTGTGGGGAGCGATCTCCTACACTGGTCGTACACCTCTGGTGATCGTCGAGGGGACACTGAATAGTGCACGGTACATCCAAATCGTCATCGAACCCATTGTTCTACCATTCCTAGACCGGCAAGGGAACTTGCTGTCCCAACAGGACAATGCACGTCCGCATGTATCCCGTGCCACCCAACGTGCTCTAGAAGGTGTAAGTCAACTACCCTGGCCAGCAAGATCTCCGGATCTCCCCCATTGAGCATGTTTGGGACTGGATGAAGCGTCGTCTCACGCGGTCTGCACGTCCAGCACGAACGCTGGTCCAACTGAAGCGCCAGGTGGAAATGGCATGGCAAGCCGTTCCACAGGACTACATCCAGCATCTCTACGATCGTCTCCATGGGAGAATAGCAGCCTGCATTGCTGCGAAAGGTGGATATACACTGTACTTTGCCGACATTGTGCATGCTCTGTTGCCTGTGTCTATGTGCCTGTGGTTCTGTCAGTGTGATCATGTGATGTGTCTGACCCCAGGAATGTGTCAATAAAGTTTCCCCTTCCTGGGACAATGAATTCACGGTGTTCTTATTTCAATTTCCAGGAGTGTAGAACACACACACACACAAAATACAACTATGCCTGGAATTCAACTCGAGTATTCAAACACAAAAGGCTTTAAGTGAGCAGCACATATCCGGAGTACTGATGAGATTTTTGTTATACATGTGGGCCGCCCGGAGTGGCTGAGCGGTTCTACGCGCTACAGTCTGGAACCACGCGACTGCTACGGTTGCAGGTTCGAATCCTGCCTCGGGCATGGATGTATTTGATGTCCTCAGGTTAGGTAGGTTTAAGTAGTTCTGAGTTCTAGGGGACTGATGACGTCAGAAGTTAAGCCCCATAGTGCTCAAAACCATTTGAACCATACATGTGACTGATTACAATGCTGTAAAAATTTTACCGAAAATATCCATCTGGACTAAATGTTGTTACAGACATTTTTCTACTGTTAGTGTACAAGGCGCTACACTTTGGCGTCCGAGTTTGCCAGTATTGGTTCACCGTGTATATGTAGGAGGTATCAAAATGTTGGTTGACACATCTAGGAACATAGCCTGAGGAGGTTCCAACAGTAAACAACAACGTGTTGCAACACGAGTCTTTTGCAGCGTCTGCCACCGGAGATGGGCGGGCATCTTTGAGTCGCTTTCGTGTTTACTCAGCGAAAATGCAAAGAAACGCATTGCCCTTCTTCCTATTTGCACTATGCCCTCTACCTATCTCACCTCGTATCGGACTGAAGAGCGATACTCTAGTATCGAGTATTTTGTAAGCCACCTACATCTCCAGATGTCACGTTGCGGTATGTGGCGGAGGATACAGTTTGTCCCAAACACTTCCTCCCCTTCCTCTTCCAGTGGCAAATCTGCGCAGAAGGACTGTTGATAAGCGTTTGTGTGAACTTGATTCTCTGTAATTTCAGATTCATAAATAGGAGGGAAAAAACCTATGAAGTGGTCCACAAATGGGAAACGACCATTCTAAAAGAAAAACAGGTGGATAAGCAGAAATTTTAAAATCTTGTGGTGTGAGATGGGCGGAGGGAGAGGGGGACCTGCAAGGTTATGTTACCAACAAGGCAACTATTTTGTAAGGCGCAGTCTCGGGTGCAACTTATCACTCGCAATTGGGAAGAGGGCCATTAACAATTAAACAAATGCAGAACTACACGACTTATCATTAACACAATCAAACAAATAGAGAATTACACGAAAAATAAACAACAATGATGCCTATCATTGGATCACAGCCATATTTATTCTCAAGTTATGACACATTTTGTACAGAACAAGACAAATACGGGTGATAACACATACGAGCTATTGGAAGTCCTCGACGAGTTGTCAAAAAATAGCAAAAAAGGAATTACCCGTGTTATGGCTCTCTTGCAGGGAACAGTGACACCTTTATTTGCATAAATGAATTTTGGCCAACTCTGAATACTTTAACTCAGCTGATTTTTCCTTTATATTTGGGATTAAGATGCAGAACCTTAAGGCAGTGGGATAAGAGGGTCTGATGTTAAACTGTGCTGTTTAGAGTTATACTTTTCTGCCCGAAGATAGAACGCCTAGTGGATTTCGGGAACGGTAACTGCTTTTGCATGTGGCACGATCTGAATATGACGAAAACAGGTTTTCGGAAACCCATGGTTGTTGTATTTTGTTGGGCCTGAATCGATATTACTAGCCCGACCAATAATTTTCTGAGCGTTGCTGTTCTATGAGAATAATGTCTGTAATTCAACTGTTCCGTCAGTAAGATGACGTGAGCTTGCTGGTTGGTTCGTAGCATTTCCGATAAAGAGGTATAACGATGTCTCCATGATGTCAGTCAACTCGTATGGGGAAAGAAGAGTTTGTAAGGGAAGAGATGTTAACAAATATTACCCATAGCAATTAACGCGTGCGAAACCGTTTTATTACGCCCACCTATATCACGCTCACTGAATTGATCGCTAGTGGATGTTTATTGTATTCCAACATTTAGGAGACTTATAAAAGAATAGAATACTTCTGAACGAGAAAAGATACATGGAGATAGAACATTTCGTAAGCAGGTGCTCATTAGGTGCGAGAGGCTTTTCCGCTAAAACAACGAGTGGAAATAGCGGTTTCACAGAGTAGTAACTCCGCAAAATACGTGCTCTGTTCATAAAATTCTGGAACATTCATAATTTCGCGCCAATGACCTTTGGGAGCGAAATGCGGTTGGCAACCCTGATCACGCCTGCGTTTAATGTGTAACTGCCGTAAGTTTCTTTGTTGTAAGTCTATTAGTTATTGTTCAGTGTTGTATTCAGTAGAACGTTGCGTCGCACAATTTGTGAATTTCGAGATGGCGGAGTTAAAAGAGCAATGCGTCTGCAATAAATTATACGTGAAACTCAAGAAAACCTTTACAGAGACACACCACATTGTACAGGAGGCCTACGGTGAAGAGTGCTTAAACTGTACTCGGTATCAGGAACGATTCACACGGTTTAAAAATGCCTAGGCGGAAGTTAAAGATGATACTCGTTCAGGACGCTCTTCGACGTTTACGGTCGACGTTCATGTCAGGAATGTCAACGAAATTGTGCGTGCCAATCGAAGACACGCTGTCCGAGAGACTGAAGACGAAATGACATTTCTGTTGGATCATGTCATGAAATCCTGACACAGCATCTTGGATGCATCTTGTTGCCCCCAAGTTCGTCCCACGGCTCATGAGTCAAGAGCAGGAAGATCTTCGCCCCGTAATCTATGAAGATCTTTCGGATCACGCAAATGAGAACGAGATGTTCCTTATAACTGATAACGAGACTTGGGTCCACGATTATGATGTTGAGACCGGGAAAGGTTCTCCAAGACCAGGTCATGTAAATGCCAAACCCGTGCTGATAGTTTTCTTAGACTTTTCTTAGACTCAGGGTGAGATGCGACGACTGCGAGAAAATAAGAGAAGGAAACGGCGTGAAATGTGACGAGACAATTAATGCTTGCATTATGATAACGCACCCGCACTTTCATGCCTGTTGATGCATGACTATAGCACAAAAAACGAAATCACTGTGCAACCTCATTCCCGTACTCTCCAGACCTGGACCTTGCGGAACTTTTTTTTATTTGCAAACCTGAAAACCCCATTGAAAGGACGAAGGTTTGCAACGATAGAAGAGATAAAAGATCGTTTCGTGCGATACAGAAAGAGGTGTACCAATACTGGTTCCGTAAGTGTAAACGACGTTGGCAGCGGTGTATCGATTGTGGAGTAGAGTATTTCGAAGAAGACAATACACAATAAGTAAAAGGTAAACGTAGAAATATTTTGTGAACACAGTTACGGAATTTTATTACCGGGCTTTGTACAGGGGCTTTGTTACCGAGCACTTCGGTAACTCACCATTTAACTCCTTTCGTCCGTCCTTGAAGTTTCCGCGGTGTCGCGCCCGTGTCCAGAATTCTGGCACTCACCACGTGCGGCGTGCGGGAGAGATCACACTGGATCATGTATTGGCAGTCCTGGATAAACTACACTACTGGCCACTACACTACAGAGCTTGGATGACGTGTACAGGTACAGCTGCCCATGCAGCTTCAACACGATACCACAGTTCATCAAGAGTAGTGACTGGCGAATTGTGACGAGCCAGTTGCTCGGCCACTATTGACCAGACGCTTTCAAATGATGAGAGATATGGAGAATGTGCTGGCTAGGGCAGCAGTCGAACATTGTCTGTATCCAGAAAGGCCCGTACAGGACCTGCAACATGAGGTCGTGCATTATCCTGCTGAAATGTAGGGTTTCGCAGGGATCGAACGAAGGGTAGAGCCACGGGTCGTACACCATCTGAAATGTAACGTCCACTGTTCAAAGTGCCGTCAATACGAACAAAAGGTGACCGATACGTGTAACCGGCGCCCCATACCATCACGCCAGGTGATACGCCAGTATGGCAATGACGAATACATGCTTCCAATGTGCGTTCACTGCGATGTCACCAAACATGGAGGCGACCATGATGATGCTGTAAACAGAACCTGGATTCATCCGAAAATATGACGTTTTGCCATTCGTGCACCCAGGTTCGTCGTTGAGTACACCATTGCAGGCGCTCCAGTCTTTGATGCAGCGTTAAGGGTAACCGCAGCCATGGTCTCCGAGCTCATAGTTTATGCTGCTGCAAACGTCGTCGATCTGTTCGTGCAGATGATTGTTGTCTTGCAAACGTCCCCACCTTTTGACTCACGGATCGAGACGTGGCTGCACGATCCGTTACAGCCATGCGGATAAGATGCCTGTCATCTCGACTGCTAGTGATACGAGGCCGTTGGGATTCAGTAAGGCGTTCTGTATTACCCTCTTGAGCCCACCGATTCGATATTCTGCTGACAGTCATTGGATCTCGACCAACGCGAGCAGCAATGTCGCGATACGATAAACCGCAATCGCGATAGGCTACAATCCGACCTTTATCAAAGTCGGAAACGTGATGGTACGCATTTCTCCTCCTTACACGTGGCATCATAATCACGTTTCATCAGGCAACGGCGGTAAACTGCTGTTTGCGTATGAGAAATGGGTTGGAAACTTTCCTCATGTCATCACGTTGTAGGTGTCGCCATCGGCGCCAACCTTGCGTGAATGCTCTGAAATGCTAATCATTTGCATATCACAGGATCTTCTCGCTGTCGGTTAATTTTCGCGCCTGTAGCACGCCATTTTCGTGGTGTAGCAATTTTAACGGTCAGTAGCGTACAATGCTGCTGATGTAAAATATCGCTCGATTTGTCTCGCGAGGCGAACTTCACACTACTGCAACGTCAATATTAAAAATCGTAGCGTACCGCGCCCGCAGGCGTGTTGCGACTGGGCAGAAGACGCAGGCCTCTACATCCAACAAGGTCAGCTTTGTGCAACGCTGGAGCTTGCCTCGCTGCCCCCCTCCACAAATACCCCACCACTCTCCCCCCCCCCCCTTCCCCCGTCCTCGGACCACCCACCCATGCTACAAGCCGCAGTCGGATTCGTGAAGGGAAATCTTTCCGAGTATGGTTGGGCACCTCTGCAGAAAGATTGTGACAACTGCTACTGACGCCACACCTAATCGATCTTCACAGCGGCCTCGGAATTGAAAGCCATTTGCCACAGACTCATTTCAGAATCATTCAATATGTTCTGCTGGTCGAAGGCGCATCAATAACTGATTAAAAAAATAAACATAATAAAAAACACTGGACAAGTGCGAGTAGGTCTCTCCTTCTGAAGGTTCCGTACAAACTTAATGAAGCATATAGATATTTCATCAGGTTTTGATGAGACAGTTCGCGGTATCAAAGTATGACATTCATGATCATATCTTTTGATTGTACTGACTTAGAAGCTTAAATTTTTTGACCGTGAAGGGTCAGCAGAGCTAAATTTCACTTTTATGTGTCTACCTGTTCCTGAGAAAAGAAGCCCCTTAACAGGCAAAGTGGTCCCATAAAGGTTCCGTTTTTACCTATTGAGATACGGAGCCCTAAAAAAAGATAAGGCATGTGCTACGTGAAGGAAATGAACTTCAAGGTAATGGTATAGAAGGAGAAGATAGACAGGAGCTATCATACTGAAAGAAGACTCTGACGGAGCACTGAAAGCCCTAAGTGGAAACAATAAATGTCCCCGGAGAAGACGATGTCACATCATAATTATTAAGGTATTTCGGAGAGCCAGCGAAGACAAAACTTTATGACTGTCCCTGTCTCGATGAATTTGCTGCGGTACCACACACAGGTAGCAGACGTTATTTCTAAAAAACAAAAAAAACCGTGAGTGGCTAGTTTTAAATGCACACAACTCACTTATCTAGTCACCAGATGCTTCTGTCCAGTGGCGGGTACTTATGTTGGGCCACCCGCGCCGCCCTCGCCAGTCGTTTCTTTCTTTCGTCAATCGACTCGACTGAATCGAGTAGTTGTACTTTCCTATGTAGCACGCGCCTCCGCGTCACGGTATTTCAGACGTTTCTTTCTGGGAGATAGGTAGCTAACACATATCTACGAGAAAAGTCGCGGCTATTCTAGTGATCTCGATACGTTATTCTGTCTGGCATTTGTTCGAGAACAGTAGCGAATAGTCTACAGTTTTCTTGTACAGAGAACCTTCGACGTGTAACGTTATAAACACAGACTACACGTCGAGTAGGAAGCTAGTTTACACTCAGAAGCATACATGTTAAGACTGAAGAATGAATAAGTAAAAATTCCTAGTAGTTGCAAGTGCAAATGTGAAGGTTAGTCAAGAGTTAGAGTGATCAGTTAAATGAGCAGTATTAATAATAGTTAATCATAATAATTTCTCAGTAAAAATTTACTAATAATGTAACAATAGTTTCCCACACCAAGGTATGCGAAACTGTTGATGCGTATATCTCCGGTAACAGTGACTTCGAGGAGATTCCTAAAAATTCATTGTTACTATATAGGCCCTCCATCGGATGCACTAGAAAGGAACGAAATCGACAAAAGTTCCACACACATAAATTTCCGGATGGCGTCATCATTGGAAACTCACCCTTATACGTTGTAAGGTACATATTGGCTTGTCGCTGTCACAGTAGGAATTTGTTCACACTCCATAAAAGCCTGGAAGCGAACATTCTGGCAGCGAATGTTCTCGAAACAACCGAGCCACATATATAAGGGAAGCACAGTCGCTGCCAGCTAGTCAGTTTGAAAGCTACAATCGTCGCGATAACTTGGAAGTGATAAAAAGTGAACAACTGCGATTATTGGCTATTACGACGGACGTCAGTCAGTGTTGTGCTTAGTGATAGAAATAGCGGAGTGCGACCGTGTGTGTTTTACGGCTGAGTGTATTAGTGTTGCATTCGTATATGTATATCAGTTTAAATAAAACTTTCTTGAACTTTGCATGTAACTTTATTTTCTATTACGATGAAAGTAAAGGTAGCTCAAGATATCTCTAGCGCCCCGCCCCCGCCCCCCCCCCCCCTCGAGGTTTTTCTGTATCCGCCACTGCTTCTAGCCATACGTACACCCAGTGTTGATGACTTTAAACATTTCAATTATACGTGGTTATTCTCACATGTGCCCAAGAACTCCACTGGTTCGCACGAGACTGCCACCTCATTATGTTCAAGAAATCCAACAAGCAGCGAAAATTAAAGTATTTTCCTTTCTGTATCAGCAGTGTTCAATATTTGGTGTTGACTACTTTTCGAGCCGCCCGCTGTGGCCGAGCGGTTCTTGGCGCTTCAGTCCGGAACCGCGCTGCTGCCACGGTTGCAGGTTCGAATCCTGTCTCGGGCATGGATTGTGTTTTCAACTTAGGTTAATTAGGTTTAAGTAGTTCTAAGTCTATGGGACTGATGACCTCAGATGTTAAGTCTCATACTGCTTAGAGCCATTTGAACCATTTTGAACCGCTACTTTTCGCATGTAAAAGAATTTTTATGGAAGACTTTTTAAGGCCACAATTATCTTATTTTGGTCAAACTATCATTTCCAGGCAGGTGTTCCTTCTTGGAAAATTTGCGTATGGTGACCCGCATATTGTACTAAGTGAAGTCGTATTGTCTTTGAGACATCTATGAGGGCTCACGGCAAGGTTACTTTGCATTCTCATATGTGGTCACCTACTGGTCCTTAACGTCAAGTTACCCTGTTTCCCTAATCAGCAGGAAGTTCTCAGTTATCCTGCGTTTCTACACATTTGTGTACGACCAAATCGAAACTACGCCGCTATAATGGCAGTACATTTACAGTTTGATCCCAAAACTGTCGGTTTTAATCACACGGGGACCCCGATAAAAATATGGAAACACCGCGAAAATGCATACTTTAACATAAACGCAGATGCTAGCCAAGTCTTCAGATTCCACTGTCGTATTTGACCAAGAACAGCATCTGTCCAAGATCCTCACTGCGTTGCAAGTGCCTGCTGACGGTGGTCGTAACTATGTTCTATGTAGTTGTGAGCATTACTTTAGAACCAAGTGAACTGGAAAGTGGGAAAATTGATTGCGCTCATACTGTGACTGCTTTCGTAAACGAGGAAGACAAAATGCTTGGTGTTTCAAAGAGGCACCGTAGTGAAGATTTATACCACATGCAGGGAAAGTCTAAATATCATCCGCTAAGCCACAACGCGGACCAAAGTGTGTGTTGAGTGACCATGACGGACGGTCATTTAACAGAATTGTGACTAAAAATGAAGAGGGTGAGAGCTACAAATGTCATTGGAGAAGTAAATGTCGCACTCGCGAACCCTATGAACATCTAAACAACACAAAGGGAGCTTCATAAGGACGAAAACACAGGTCGAGCTGGACTTCCAAAACAACTCGTTAGTGATGCAAATGCTGGTAAAAGAAAAAGGCTGTACTGCAGCCATAAAACCTGAACTATGGAGCAATGAAAGAAAGTAATTTGTTCGGTTGAGTCTTGCTGCATAGTGTTTCCAACTTTTGGGCGAATTTACTCACTAAGAGTGAGACGTGGCGGGGATTCGGTGATGATTTTGGCAGCCATATCGCGGTATTCCTTGGCCGTCATGGCTACTCTCCAAGGTCCCATTACTGCTAATGATTATTTGACCATTTTGGCTTATCAGGTCCATTCCGCTGCATAGTATTTGTTCCCCAATGGCGATGGGTCTTTTCCAAGACGACAGTGCCTCCGTTCATCAAGCTCGCATCGTCTAGGATTGGTTTTGCAAGAACCACAGTCAACAGATCTCAGTATGATCGAGTTTTTGTGGTCTACTTTAAAGACAACCTCCATCATCTTTTCTTGAACTTGCCACTATTTTGCAGAAAGGATGGTATACGATCCCCTTGAAAACCGTACAGAACTTGTGGTTCATCCATTCCGCGCGATAACAACAGTGAAGTCACTGAAGATAATGCCACAAACGCAGAGTTTTTAAAAATGGTTTTCAGAAACTCCGTCACCAAAGACGACGAAGTAAATATTCTTGAATTACAATCAATGACAACTACCAAGATGAGAAACGTAGGAGTAGATATCCTCGGCATATCAAAGCAGCTTAAATGACTTAATAAAGGCCATGCCTCCGGTCCAGATTGTATACCAGTCAGGTTCCTTTCAGAGTATGCTGATACAATAGCTCCATATTTAGCAATTATATACAACCGCTCGCTCACAGAAAGATCCGTACCTAAGGACTGGAAAATTGCTCTAGTCACACTAATATCCAAAAAGGGAAATAGGATTAGTCCGCTGAATTACAGGCCCAAACCACTAACGTCGATTTGCAGTAAGGATTTGGAACATATACTGCGTTCGAACATTGCGAATTCCCTCGAAGAAAACGATTTATTGACACATAGCACTGATTCAGAAAATATCGTTCTTGTGAAACACAACTAGCTCTTTATACTCACGAAGTAATAAGTGCTATCGACAGGGGATGTCAAATTGATTCCATATTTTTTGATTTCCAGAAGGCTTTCGACACCGTTCCTCACAAGCGTCTTCTAATCAAACTGCGTGCCTACAGGATATCGCCTCAGTTGTGCGACTGGATTCCTAATTTCCTGTCAAAATGGTCACAGTTCGTAGTAATAGACGGGAAGTCACCGAGTAAAGCAGAAGTAATACGCCGCGTTGCGCAAGGAAGTGTTACAGGCCCTCTATTGTTCCCGATCTGTATTAACGACACAGGAGACAATGTGAGTAGCCCTCTAAGATTGTTTGCAGACGATGCTGTCATTTACCGTCTTGTAAAGTCATCAGATGACCGAAAGGAATTGCAAAATGATTTCGATACCTCTATGGTGCGAAAAGTGGGAACTGACCGTGAATAAAGAAAAGTGTGAAGTTATTTACATGAGTAGTAAAAGAAATCTGCTAAATTTCTATTGTGCGATAAGTCACACAAATCTGAAGGCTGTAAATTCAATTAAATACTTAGGGGTTACAATTACAAATAACCTGAATTAGGGCAGCCACATAATGTTGCGGGTAGAGCAAACCAAAGACTGCGATTCACTGGCAGAACACTTAGAAGGTGCAACAGGTCTACTAAAGAGACTGCTTACACCACGCTTGTTCGCCCAATTCTGGAGTGCTGTTCTGCGGTGTGGGATCCGCATCAGGTGGGACTGACGGGTGACATCGAAAAAGTTCAAAGAAGGGCATCTCGTTTTATATTATCGCGAAATAGGGGAGACAGTGCCACAGCCATGATACGTGTATTGAAGTGGCAACCATAAAAACAAAGGCGTTCTTCGTTGCGACGGGATTTTCTCACGAAATTTCAATCGCCAGTTTTCTTCTCCCATTGCGAAAACATTCTGTCGGCACCCACTTACACAGGGAGAAATGATCATCACGATAAAATAATAGAAACAGGGCTCGTTTATCCGGCGCGCCGTTCGAGAGTGGAACGGTAGAGAGACAGCTAGACGGTAGTTCACTGAACCCTCTGCCAGACACTTTATTGTGAATAGCAGAGTAATCACGTAGACGTAGATGTAGACCAGTAAAAGTTGTTTTGAATGCAAACGGTTTTCGTACACAGTCTTAGACTTGATAATATGTTGTGTTTGTGGTGTTTGTATATTTTTATCCGCTCCCTGTGGTCTGTTTGAATTTCCCGTATACTGACATGAATCAAATTTGTTTCATACGGATACTGGTAAATACTAGAAACGGAAAAAGATAATACTGAGAGGAAACGTTACTTCCATGTACTTGATCATTTGAAGAAATAACCAGTAGTCAATTTGCCTTATTTCAGAATCTGCTCTTTTCTCTGCCTGTTAAACCGTGTGACAGGAAGAAAGTACAATGGACTGATGGTGGTACGCCAGTGAGGACAACGCAGTCGCATTCTGACGTCGGTGAGTATGGCCGTACGCATCCTGGCGCCTTGCCACAAGGCGCACAGTGAATTTAAATGCCGGCGCCAGCCTTGCGGTGCGTGCGGGATAACCGATTACGCAGGTGTTTCGCTAATGGTAACCCAAGACGGAGTTGTTCCCAGGTAGACACCTCGCGTAACGTTAGAAGGCCGGCTCGTGTGACACACCCACACACATACGCACGCACACACATACGCCACTGGTCAGAGCACAGACTTCATGGCATTTTCAAGTAGGCCGCTACAGCACACGGCGTTACTCGGTGCAATGTGGAAACTTTCCTGTCCTATTTGACCCCGGCTGCAATGCCGACACTTGTTGCTAAAATAAATCCACAATGACCCCTCCTCTCAGCAGACTTACGACTCACTGTGTTGTTCAGTCGCTAGTTCTTGTGACAGTTTCATATACAGTCTTTTGATCATTACCCCCAATGAAGGCTGAGTTTGGTATTCATAGTCTTCAGTTGCTTCTTCATGTCAGCCTTTTGAGTAGCTGGTGAAATACCAAATCAAGTAGCTTCATTCCCTCTTTGTCGGAAGTTGTTTCCCTCGAACTATAGGGTTACAGTTCCAACCTTTTTCTGGACTTTATGTGTGAAGCATGGTTTCAGACACACGGTGGCTAGCCTGCACGTTTCTTTGAGTGCTGCCTCAGCTTGCTTAGCGTGGCGAATTTCTACCACACCAGAGGAACGCATTCGTCAGCGGAGTATCGAACTGCCAATGTGGTTTAACAAAAAAAATGGTTCAAATGGCTCTAAACACTATGTGACTTAACATTAACTGAGACTATAGAAAGCCTATCCAAGGACACAGAAAAATAATAAACGTTGACAATAATAAAACAGCCAATAAGGGACTTGGAAATGGCTGTATCTTGTCACCAACTTTATATAATGTGTAAGACAAATGATTTTATTTACAGCTGGAGACAGGAAGATTACTAGAGAAATACGTGTTAATTTCATCGTGCGTGCAGATGATGTAACAATTTTGGAGAAAGTAAAGATGAGCTACAAAAAGCAGTGTACAAACGACATCTGTTAGAAAAAGAGAATATAACCTTCTCAATAAAGAAAAGTAAAATCCTGGAAAAACCATACCCGCTCAAAAATAATTACAGATAATTCTCCACATGAGCAGGACTCCAGCTTTAATTTTCTAGGATGCGATATCAGCTATGATATGGACAAGGTTAATATCAATTAATATGCGGTTTGACAAACAAAACATTCCAAAACAAAATACGGAAAGAAACAAAATTAAAATTTTCTTAACCCATGGGTACATCTGTATTGCTATCCGAGTGAACTACAAGCAGCAGAAATGACATTTTTCATGAGAGTTAGAGATGCTGCCAAGGATGACCGTAAAGGAAATGATGATATGGAGACTTAAGTAGATATTTATAATAATAATAATGGAAAGATTGAACACAATATACATTATGGTAACATCAGCTACAAAGAATGGGTGCAGAGTTCCAAGTCACGCCATGCTTCACCAGCCGAGAGAGAGAGAGAGAGAGAGAGAGAGAGAGAGAGAGAGAGAGAGAAGGGACGTACCAAGACCCAGTACGAGGGGGCAATGAAGAATGGAGGCGGTACAGGCACAAGTGTCTAGACTTTGAACTGCAAAGGAATAAGCAGAACACCGATATTCGATAACACTGAATAATTCTTTAGAGTTTCTGTTCCCGTAATCAGTTACAGTTCGAACATTCCGCGGCGGTGAGGTACTAAGGACTTGCACTACTACGCATACTCAGAGCTTGTCAGTCTCGGTGACTTGCCAAGCGGAAAAGAAATAACAAGCAGTCCCAACAGAACTGGTTGAAGAATTATTATCACCGGGATTTAGACAACCTTTGCGAAGGATCTGGTCTAGAGTACTGCCCTCCATACCATTTTCCACCTGTGAATAGTTTTACGTACTGGGTGAGTAGAGAAATTTTGTCAGGAACCCGTTCTTCAGGTGGACATCTTGGTGCATCTCGAGGAGCAATAGTTATTGTCTTCGCGACATTTTCACCCAGACCATGATTTCTCAGAGGTATGTGAGTAAAGTAGCTTTATTTTGCAGAGAACTGCAATAACATCTCGTAACACTATAATATACGAGGGACAGTCAACAAATAAGTCACAAATTGGCAAAGACACGTAAGAGCAGCGTCTAGCAGCCTGAAATTTATTTTTCTTTTGAGAACACTTCCCTTGTAAACTTAAACACTTAATCTCACCGTTCGACAAGAAGTTAAAGGCCTGCAGCATAGAACTCTCCTGACAGCGTTCGCATCTAACGAGGGACCTCCCGGGATATACACTTCTGGCCATTAAATTGCAACACCACGAAGATGACGTGCTACAGACGTGAAATTTAACCGACAGGAAGAAGATACTGTGAAATGCAAATTATTAGCTTTTCAGAGCATTCATACAAGGTTGGCGCCGGTGGCAACACCTACAACGTGCTGACATGAGGAAAGTTTCCAACCGATTTCTCATACACAAACAGCAGTTGACCGGCGTTGCCTGGTGAAACGTTGTTGTGATACCTCGTGTGAGGAGGAGAAATGCTTACCATCACGTTTCCGACTTTGAAAAAAGTCGGATTGTAGCCTATCGCGATTGCGGTTTATCGTATTGCGACATTGCTGCTCGCGTTGGTCGAGATCCACTGACTGTTAGCAGTATATGGAATCGGTGGGTTCAGGAGGGTAATACAGAACGCCCTGCTGGATCCTAACGGCCTCGTATAACTAGTAATCGAGATGACAGGCATCTTATTCGCATGGCTTAACGGATCGTGTAACCACGTCTCGATCCCTGAGTCAACAGATGGGGACGTTTGCAAGACAACAAACATCTGCACGAACAGTTCGACATCGGTTACAGCAGCATGGAGTATCAGCTCGGAGACCATGGCTGCCGTTACCCTTGACGCTGCATCACAGACAGGAGCGCCTGCTATGGTGTACTCAACGACGAATCTGGCTGCACAAATGGCAAAACGTCATTTTTTCGGATGAATCCAGGTTTTGTTACAGCATCATGATTGTCAGATACGTGTTAGGCGACATTGCGGTGAACGCACATTGGGAGAGAGTATTCGTCACCGCCATACTGGCGTATCACCCGGCGTGATGGTATGTTGTGCCATTGGTTACTCGTCTCGGTCACCTCTTGTTCGCACTAACGGCACTTTGAACAGTGGCCGTTACATTTCAGATGTGTTACGACCTGTGGCTCTACCCTTCATTCGATCCCTGCGTAACCCCACACTTTAGCAGGATAATGCACGACCGCATGTTGCAGGTCCTGTACGGGCCTTTCTGGATACAGAAACTGTACGATTGCTGCCCAGGCCAGCACATTCTCCACAACTCTCACCAACTGAAAACGTCTGTCAATGGTGGCCGGGCAACTGGCTCGTCACAATACGCCAGTCACTACTCTTGATGAACTGTAGTATCGCATTGAAGCTGCCTGGGTAGCCGTACCTGTACACGCCATCCAAGCTGTTTGACTCAATGCTGGGCGTATCAAGGCCGTTATTACGGCCAGAGGTGGTTGTTCTGGGTACTGATTTCTCAGGATCTATCCACTCAAATTGCGTGAAAATGTAATCACATGTCAATTCTAGTATAACATACTCGTGCAATGAATACCTGTTTATCATCTGCATTTCGGCTTGGTGTAGCAATTTTAATGGACAGTAGTGTAACAAGGTTATTTGGTTCCTTACATTGCTGCAACCCACAAGACCGACGTGTTCTAGGGGTAGCGCAATATCCGTAATCGCGGTGAACTGTTACTACAGGTAGAAAATTCCCACCTGTCTGGGTATATAAATTGAGTAATTTGTATGTAGTTTTACTTGGTGCGTCCTATAGGACTTTGGCCACTGCTGGTCTGCGCTATGCAGTTCTTTTTTTCCCCATTGCTCGGCCGCGATTACATTTCGAGTGGTTTTCTCAGAAGCCGGAAACAATGGAAGTGGAACGGCGCCATACGGCCGCAGACGGCACGTGTCCACGCGACGGTCACGAAGCGATCACAATGCACTGGCCGGCGGCGCTGAACGGGTCGCCTGTGACTCACAATGCGCCATTGTGGGGCCTATCAGCAGACAGCAGCGCGATTGCAAATATAGGCTGCCTCGTCTGCTGTTACATCCCTCCGTTTTTGTGAACTCGCGCGACCACTTAATGACGATGACATCGCTGCACACAAGCCAGCCTAAGTTCTCATCAAGACACTGCACAACTTTACATTCGAATTTATGAGACAAGCAACCCCTATTTGGTACGCATTTGACTCTAAAATATTGAGAGAATAGAAGCTTACGAAATGTGCTGCTGCAGAATAATGTTGAAGATTAGATGAATCGATCACGTAACTAATGAGAAAGTACTGAATAGAATTGCGGAGGCAAGATATTTGTGCCACAACTTGAGCAAAAGAAGGGATCGGTTGATAGGACACATTCTGAGACATCAAGGGACCACCAATTTAGTATTTGAGGGAAGAGCTGCGGTAAAAATGTTAGAGGGAGACCAGGAGATGAACACAATAAGTAGATTCAGAAAGATGTAGGTTGCAATAGTTATTCGGGTACGAAGAGACTTGCACAGGATAGAGTAGCATGGATGGCTGCGTCGATCCAGTCTTAGGACTGAATACAACAACACTATATTTCCTCTGTCAATTTTGCCTCAAAAGGGTACCAGACTGCAGAGGAATACCCAAGTATCAGCCCCGAAGATTCTTCTAATGAAGATCAGACTGGCGGCATCTGATTTTCGTGAGATTAGTTTTGTGGGCGTACCATTTTAAGCTGTTCCTTGCGCATACTCCCAAATATTTAACGGATGTTGACTTTCCAGTCATTGGTCGGGTCTTTCAGCCCGCTAATAGGCAATACGTTGGATCTGTTTATATACACTCCTGGAAATTGAAATAAGAACACCGTGAATTCATTGTCCCAGGAAGGGGAAACTTTATTGACACATTCCTGGGGTCAGACACATCACATGATCACACTGACAGAACCACAGGCACATAGACACAGGCAACAGAGCATGCACAATGTCGGCACTAGTACAGTGTATATCCACCTTTCGCAGCAATGCAGATTGCTATTCTCCCATGCAGAAGATCGTAGAGATGCTGGATGTAGTCCTGTGGAACGGCTTGCCATGCCATTTCCACCTGGCGCCTCAGTTGGACCAGCGTTCGTGCTGGACGTGCAGACCGCGTGAGACGACGCTTCATCCAGTCCCAAACATGCTCAATGGGGGACAGATCCGGAGATCTTGCTGGCCAGGGTAGTTGACGTACGCCTTCTAGAGCACGTTGGGTGGCACGGGATACATGCGGACGTGCACTGTCCTGTTGGAACAGCAAGTTCCCTTGCCGGTCTAGGAATGGTAGAACGATGGGTTCGCTGACGGTTTGGATGTACCGTGCACTATTCAGTGTCCCCTCGACGATCACCAGAGGTGTACGGCCAGTGTAGGAGATCGCTCCCCACACCATGATGCCGGGTGTTGGCCCTGTGTGCCTCGGTCGTATGCAGTTCTGGTTGTGGCGCTCACCTGCACGGCGCCAAACACGCATACGACCATCATTGGCACCAAGGCAGAAGCGACTCTCATCGCTGAAGACGACACGTCTCCATTCGTCCCTCCATTCACGCCTGTCGCGACACCACTGGAGGCGGGCTGCACGATGTTGGGGCGTGAGCGGAAGACGGCCTAACGGTGTGCGGGACCGTAGCCCAGCTTCATGGAGACGGTTGCGAATGGTCCTCGCCGATACCCCAGGAGCAACAGTGTCCCTAATTTGCTGTGAAGTGGCGGTGCGGTCCCCTACGGCACTGAGTAGGATCCTACGGTCTTGGCGTGCATCCGTGCGTCGCTGCGGTCCGGTCCCAGGTCGACGGGCACGTGCACCTTCCGCCGACCACTGGCGACCACATCGATGTACTGTGGAGATCTCACGTCCCACGTGTTGAGCAATTCGGCGGTACGTCCACCCGGCCTCCCGCATGCCCACTATACGCCCTCGCTCAAAGTCCGTCAACTGCACATACGGTTCACGTCCACGCTGTCGCGGCATGCTACCAGTGTTAAAGACTGCGATGGAGCTCCGTATGCCACGGCAAACTGGCTGACACTGACGGCGGCGGTGCACAAATGCTGCGCAGCTAGCGCCATTCGACGGCCAACACCGCGGTTCCTGGTGTGTCCGCTGTGCCGTGCGTGTGATCATTGCTTGTACAGCCCTCTCGCAGTATCCGGAGCAAGTATGGTGGGTCTGACACACCGGTGTCAATGAGTTCTTTTTTCCATTTCCAGGAGTGTAGAACGCCAGCCAAATATATAATGGTTGTTCCTGTTTCCAGTGATTCTTCGGAATTCATGTAATCAAATAATATTTGTGTGCATTGTGTTACATTTGTCGAGGGTCAACTGCCAATCCTAGCACGAAGCGTCGATCTGTGCAGGTCTTCGTACATTTCGCTCCAGTTTTCTTGCGTCGTGACTTCTCTGTATAAGAACGTATCATCCAAAGAACCTCATGGAGGTTACGGCCTTATCTATTAGGTCATCTATATACGAGATCTGCTCAAAAAATTCCGGAACTTTGTCCACAAAATTTTTCTACGCTTACCTTCTACTGATTGTGCGTGGTCTCCGTCGAAATACTGAAATACTCTACTCCACAGTTGATACACCGCTCCCAACGCTATTTTCACTTCCGGAAGCAGTCTTGGTACGCCTCTAGCTGGATCGTGCGAAGCGATCTTTTAGCTTGCCTATCGTTGCAAATGTTCGTCCTTTCAAATGAGTTTTGCACTTTGTAATTTTTTAAAAAAAAGGCCGAGGGGGCCAGGTCTGGAGAGTACTGAGGATGAGGCAGCACAGTGACGTCATTTTCGTGCAAAAATTACGCACCAACAGGGATGAATGTGCGGGTGCGTTATCGTGTACAAGAGCCATGAATTGTCTCGCCACATTTCACGGTGTTTGCTTCTCACGTTTTCTTGCAGGAGTCGCAACACATCATGTTACAATCTTCTGCAAATCTCGCAGACAATGTTTTCGACCAGTGCGCACAATTTCGTTGACGTTCCTGGCACGAGCGTCATCGGTAGACGTCAAAAGGCGTCCTGAACGAGGATCATCTTTAACATCCGTCTGGCCATTTTTAAACTGTGTGAACCATCTGTAACACCGAGTACGGCTTACGCACTCAATCATCGTAGGCTTCCTGATCTTTTGGTGCCTCTGTGTGAAGATTCACTCGAATTTCACACAAAGTTTAATGGAGACGCGTTGCTCCTCTAACTCTGCCATCTCGAAATTTGCAAACTGTGGGACACAACTTTCTACTCAGTACAGCACTGAACATAACTGACAGACATACAACAATGAAACATCCGGAAATTACACATTAAACACTGGCGTGTGCAGGGATGCCAACCGCATTTCGCTCCGACCCACTATTGGCGCAAAAATTACGAATGTTCCGAAATCTTTTGAACAAACCTCGTATGTCAGGAACAGGGGTAGTCTTATAGTACCCCCTCGGTGTTCCTCCAAAGCTACTTTTACTCCTGAAGCTCTCTCTTCGTTCTATTTGTGAGGGAAACTTCCATCCATTCACAAAGCTTGTGTGATATTCCGTATGCACGTATTTTGATCACCGAACGAAAGTGCTAATCTGTGTCGAACGCCTTTCGGGAATCAAGGAATACTGCAACAATTTGGGCATAAATATTTGCTTCCTTCTGTCTCTCGCAGACGAACATGGCGAGCCAGGTTACACACGCTCGTTGTTTGCGCAGTCCATCTTGATTCCTACAGAGGAGATTTTCAGTCTCAAGCTATTTCGCTAAACACCAACATAAAAAATTGTTCCAAAATTTTTGAACACCTACACCTATATGACTCTCTTGCGATTCTCTAACGCTCCACACTAACAGCGCGTAGGAAAAACGAACATCTAAATCTTTCTGCGCGAGCTCCAGTTTCGCTATTTTATTACGATGATCATTTTCCTCAACGTAGCTTGGCGACAGTAACATATTTTCGCTTTCGGAGGAGAAAGCTGGTTATTGAAATTTCATTAACAGATCTAGCTGCAGTTATTATTCCCCTCCCCCCCCCCCCCCAACTCCCGTATAATGTCCGTGACACTCTCTCCCTATTTCACCACAGTAAAAAACGAGCTGCTCTTATTTGGACTTTTTTGTTGTCGTCCGTCAGTCCTACGTGGTAAGGATCCTATACCGCACAGCAGTACCCTGGCAGAGGACGGCAAAGCTTGGTGTAAGCAGTCTCTTTAGTAGACCTGTTGCATCTTCTAACTATTCCGCCAATAAAACGCAGTCTTTGGTTTTCCTCCTTCACAACATTACCTATGTGATCGTTCCAATTTAAGCTGTTCGTAACTATAATTCCTAGGTATTTAGTTTAATCAAAAAATGGTTCAAATAGCTCTAGGCGCTATGGGACTTAACATCTGAGGTCACCAGTACCCTAGACTTAGAACTACTTAATCCTAACTAACCTAAAGACATCACACACATCCATGCCCGAGGCAGGATTCGAACCTGCGACCGTAGCAGCAGCGCGGTTCCGGACTGAAGCGCCTAAAAACGTTCGGTCAAAGCGGCCGGCTTTAGTTTAATCGAGAGCCTTTAAATGTTTTTGATTTATCATGTGACCGAAATTTAAAGGATTTCATAATAATGTGGAAGAGCTCTTGCTTTTCATTATTCAGACACAATTGCCACTTTTCAAACCATGCGGATATGGCGTCTACGTCAATTTGCAATTGTATTTGCTCTTCTGATGACTGGACAAGACGGTAAATGACAGGAGATCATCCGCCAACAGTCTAAGAAACCTGCTCAGATTGTCACCTAAATCGTGTAAATATATGACGAACAGGAGAGGGCGTATAACACTTCCTTGGGGAACGTCCGTTTCACTCGATGATTTTCCGTCGACTGCTACGAACTCTGAGGAAGTCACGAATACAGTCTCACGGTTGAAGCGATACGAGTGTTGCATAGGCACGCAACTTAATCAGATGTCTCTTGTGAGGAACGGCCTTTTGGAAATGTAGACATGCGGAATCAATTTGAGATGTGGATCGCACTCATTGTGTTGTTGTGGTCTTCAGTCCTAAAACTGGTTTTATGCAGCTCTCCATGCTACTCTATTCTGTGCACACCTCTTTATCTCCGAATAACTGCTGCAACTTACGACTTTCCGAATCTGCTTACTGTATCCATCTCTTGGTCTCCCTGTACGACTTTTATTCCCCCCTCCCCCTTCCAATTCTCTCCAGTACCAAACTGGTGACCCCTTGATGTCTCAGGACGTGTCCCGTCGATCGCTTCTTTTAATCAGGTTGTGCCATAAATTTCTTTTCTCCCCAATTCTATTTAGTACCTCTTCATTAGTTACGTGATCTACCCATCTAATCTTCAGCGTTCTTCTGAAGCACTACATTTCAAAAGCTTCTGTTCTCTATTGTCTAAACTGCTTATCGTCAATGTTTCACTTCCATAACTGGCTACACGCCGTATAAATACTTCCACAAAACTCTAACAATTTAAATCTATATTCGATGTTAACTAGTTACCTTTCTTCAGAAATACTTTTCTTGCTACAGCTAGTTTACATATTACATCCTCTCTACTTAGACCACCAGCAGTTATTTTGCTGCCCAGATGACAAAACTCATCTACTACTTTAAGTGTCTAATTTCCTAATCTAATTCCCTCTACACCACCTGATTTAATTCGACATCATTACATTATCCTTGTTTTGCTTCTGTTGATGTTCATCTTGTATCCTCTTTTCGATACAATTGCCATTCCGTTCAACTACTCTTCCAAGTCGTTTGCTATCTCTGACAGAATTACATTGACTTCGGCAAACCACTCAGTTCTGTCTTCTCCATGAACTTTATTTACTTTCTACTCCAAATTCCTCTGTGGTTTCCTGTACTGCTTGCTCTGTGTACAGTTTGAATAACGTCAGGATAGACTACAACCCTATCTCACTCCCTTCTCAACCACTGCCTCCCTTTCATGCCCCTCAACTCTTATAACTGCCCTCTGCTTTCTGTAAAAATGAAAATGGCCTTTCGTTCCATGTATTTCACCTCTGGTATTTTCAGAATTTCAAAGACAGTTTTCTAGTCAACGTTGTCAAAAGCTTTCTCTAAGTCTACAAACGCTATAAACGGATGTTTCTCTTTCCTTAAGGGGGTAGGACGTCAAACGGGCCGACTTGGAGCAGGAGAGGCATCACAGGACATTTTAATTTCTAGTGTCTATAATTTTACAAATAAATTCATAAATCTTTGTCAGCAACACCAGGAAGGATTCAGGATTCACACAGATTGCAGTGGAAGTTCGAAAACATAACGAAATAATTTTTTTTTACGTGCGAAATCTCATCATTTTTTCACTTACTGATGGCTGCATTTGTTGCTATAGGTACACTTTCCTTCATAAGTTAGAGAGATTTTTCGACGAATTTTGCACAGTATACATACCTTACTCACTGGTGTATGAAACTCTACAATTTATTACATTTATGAAAAACAAAACGAATGAACTGTTATATTTTAAACTTCATGTTTAGCAAAAACACAAATTTTATAGTTAATTACCTCAATTTTTACAACAGTTTTTAACAGATTTGGAAAATTCTAGAGTTTCATACACCTTTAAGTATGGTTTGTATGTTGTGCAAAATTCATCGAAGAATCTCTCTTTCTTATGAAGAAAAGTGTACCTATAGCAACAAATACTGCCATTATTAAGTGAAAAAAATGATAAAATTTCACATGTAAAAAAAATCATTTCGTTATTTTTTTGAACTTTCACTACTATTAGTATGAATTCTGAATCCTTCTTGGTCATGCTGACAAAGTTTTAAGAATTTATTTGTAAAAGTATAGACAGTGGAAATTAAAATGTCCTGTGATGCCTCTCCTGCTCCAAGTCGGCCCGTTTGACGTCCTAATCCCCTTAACCTCTCTTCTAAAATAAGTCGAAGGGACAGTATTGCCTTACGTGGTCCTCCATTTCTCCGAAATCCAAACTGCTCTTCCCCGAGATCGGCTTCTACACGTTTTTCCATTCTTCTGCAAAGAATTGTATTAGTATTTTGGAAGCATGACGTATTAAACGGAAAGTTCGGTAATATTTAGACCTGTCAGCGCCCGCTTTCTTTGGAAATAGAATTGTACTCATTACTATGAGCGAATAAAGAGCTAGTTGCGATTCACGAGAACTGTATTTTATGAATCCGTGATGACTATGTGTTAAGAGACCGTTTTCCTCGAGGTAATTCGAGAGCAGTGGCTCGGTTCTCCACAGTACAAAGACACACGGCGTAGTCACGTACCTCTGACAGCGGACGGTAGACCTGCAACTGGCTCGGGCACCCACCGGCAACTGCACTGCATAGAACCGGCTCCCGCCGCCAGGGTGGGGACTCGCGTTGCGGCGGTCAGGGCTGGCAACATGGCGGCGCCAACAGCTGTGTCCGGACGCGTCACCTTGGGGCGCCCCTCCAGCTGCTTTGCAAAACACTCCAGACGCCTCTGCGCAACCGCGCGTCCTCAGCGAGCCTGCTGCTCCGCAACAGGTGTCCGCGAGGGAGCGGAGGGGGAAGCCCCTATATTGATACCGAGGAACCTTCATCTGTTCTGTGTACACATCTGCAATAGGCAGCTCATTTCGGCTGCGAAGGGTGACGCGGGAAGCCGCTTTCCTCGCTCCCCTCAGAAACTCCCTCCTCTACTTCGAGCAGTGGTCTGCTGCATTATTGCATAGTATCAGTGAGTCACATGCCACAGAAGTTCCGGCACAGTAAAGCTCTGTCAACACGATGCCTCTTCCAGCGTCCACTGACGCACGGCAATAAAAGTGCATGGGCAAAAAATTGTGGAGATAACGCATGTACGCATGTGCGTCCTGCTGTCCGCACGTTGCCTCAAGGCGCGAGCAGCCTGCTATGCTTCTCCGTCTTTGATTACGAGCTTGTACTGCATTTATTGGATGAAAACGAGACAGGAAAAGAAAACACAAAAGCAACTGTAGGTAAAGAAGTATCTACATAACAGACGTACGAGAAATACAGAGTGACAATAATATCTTGTTAGCAAATTTCAGAAGGTCGCAGTGACATTTTAGGATTTCTGACTGGGAAAATGGCGGCGCTAAGGCTGGCAGAAACGTTTTTTGTTAGCTGGTAGCCGGCGATTTACACGAATACCAGTTTGAACTATTTATTTCGCATTTCAGTGATTATTCCTGAAACTGAGAAATAATGAAGGGAGATTATCAGTCATTATGTGAATGTTAATTAACTTTCAAGCTGTATTTTATTTTATTAAAAATGTTGCTTATAGAACTGTAATCATGAAGCGTAAAAAAAAACTGTTATTGGTATGCATATTCAAATACAGAAATATGAAAGCAGCCAGAATAGGGCGCTGAGGTCGGCAATGTCTATATAAGACTAAACGTGTCTCGCGCAGTTGTTAGACCGGTTACTGCTACTACAATGGGAGGTTATGAAGATTTAAATGAGTCTGAGCGTGGTGTCATAGTCGGCGCATGAGCGTTAGGACATAGCATCTCCGAGGTAGTGACGAAGTGGGGATTTTTCCCGTGCGACCATTTTTCTTGTGTACCGTGAATATCAGGAATCCGGTAAAACGTCAAATCTCCGACACCGCTGCGGCCGGAAAAAGATCCTGCAAGAACGGGACCAACGACGACTGAAGAGAATCGTTCAGTGTGACAGAAGTGCAACCCGTCCGCAAATCGCTGCAGATGTCGATGCTGGGCCATCAACAAGTGTCAGCGTGCGAACAGTTCAACAAAACACCATCGACATGGGATTTCGGAGCCGAAAGCCCACTCGTGTTATCTTTGATAACTGCACGACACAAAGCTTTACGCCTCGCCTGGGCCCATCAACACCGACATGGACGGTTGATGACTGGAAACATGTTGCCTGGTCGGACGAGTCTCTTTTCAAATAGTATCGAGCAGATGGACGTGTATGGGTAAGGAGACAACCTCATGAACCCAGGAAACCTACATATCAGCATGGGCTGTTTAAGATGGTGGTGACTCTGTGATGGTGTGGGGCGTGTGTAGTAGGAGTGATATGGGACCCCTGATTCGTCTAGATATGACTTTCACCGGTGACACGTACATAAGCATCCTGTCTGATCACCTGCATCCGTTCATGTCCATTGTGCGTTCCGACGGACTTGGGCTATTCCAGCAAGACAGTGCGACACCCCACAGTCCATAATTGCTACAAAGTGGCTCCAGGAACACTTTTGTGAGTTTAAAGACTTCCGCTCGCCATTAAACTTCCCAAACATGAACAATATTGAGCGTATCTGGGATGCCTTGCAACGTGCTGTCCAGAAGAGATCTCCACCCCCACGTACTCTTACGGATTTATGGGCAGCCGTACTTCTGACATTAGTCGAGTCCATGCCGCCTCGTGTTGCGGTACTTCTACTTGCTCCCGGGGGCGCTACCGATATTAGGCAGGCTGTTTCTCTGGCTCTACAGTGGATTATGGTTCAAATGGCTCTGAGCACTATGGGACTTGACTTCTGACGTCATCAGTCCCCTAGAACTACTTAAACCTAACTAACCTAAGGACATCACACACATCCATACCCGAGGCAGGATTCGAACCTGCGACTGTAGCGGTCGCGCGGTTCCAGACTGTAGCGCCTAGAACCGCACGCCAAGCCGGCTGGCAATGGATTATGTTTAAGGTTTAAGAAAGTAAGAGCTAACGGTCTTGCCGCAATGGTAATACCGGTTCCCGTCAGATCACCGAAGTTAAGCGCTGCCAGAATGGGCTAGCACTTGGATGGGTGACCACGCTGTCTGCCGAGCGCTATTGGCAAGCGGGATGCACTCAGCCGTTGAAAGGGCAGTGTGCTGATCACACGCCTCTCTATATCCGCATCCAGAGACGGCTGTGGTCTGAGGATGATACGGCGGCCGGTAGGTACCTTTGGGCCTTGACGGCCTCTTGGCCGGAGTTTAGTTTCAGTTTTAAGAAACTAAGGACAGTATTACTGGTAGGAATTGAAATGTCTTGAGGCAATGTAACTCAAGGCGCGCATATTACCCTCACTACATTGGTCCAGTATTTGAGAATGAGACCACTCAGCAACTTCCAGCTAACTTCATACGTCTTACGATACGTGTCGACTCAACGCTCTCCAATTAGCTCTGTCCTGTGAGTATTCCATAATCTGTCGGTACTTCGTTCTTTTCCTAAATGTCATCCAGCTTCGGATTATATTCCATTACTGTAAAATCTGAATGAAGTTCAACCTCCGATAATGATGGAAGCTGAAGAAATGAATAAAATTTTGTACCATTCCCAGCACTCGAACGCATGTCTCCATGCGTACTAGGCAGGAATGCTGGCCATTACGCCGCCACAGCAGTAAATCTAACATTGCTGTGCTTACTACCCAAGTCCAAATGCCCTCTCTACGACAAACTTCAATTCACATCTTCAGCTTATTTTCCCCTTTGTAACTCGTCACTATTGTCGAGGCTCTCCGGCACTGGATAGCACCCCAGTGTTGGACGTAACGGGGAAATCCTGTACCTCAGGTGTATTTGATCTAATGTCTCAAGGACAGAATAAACTACATATAGGGAATGACAGGTTCTCATTAATCTTTTGTTTTCTCTACTTGAAAAGTGAAGATCTGCCACGGATCTCAGCCTATCATACTTCACAGAGCGGGCAAAGCTCTGAGCCCTAATGAGGCGTGGATGCCCAACATCTTGCAGCCTATACGCGATTTCACCGTCCTTCAACCGCTTTCCACAGACATTTCGGCAGACTAGGAAGCGAACAGTCAATCAGCTTCGCCGTTTCCGAGATGCTCGTACCCAGGCACCGAACTGTAACAATCTGCCCTCTTACGTCACTGGCTTTCCCCATATGAGGCCCGCATCGTCGCCAGAATGATTCCTCATTCGTCTCTATTCCACTTCCACGAGGTGTATCACAATTCATAGCTTAAACGTATGCAGTTGAAAGTTCGAGGTACTAGAAGCAAACAAGTCTCGACTGCGACTTTGTGGTTACCAGCCACCACTGACGTGATCCTACCGATCCTTAATGTGGTCCGTCTTTGTTTACGTTAGAAACACGATTCACACGACAGTACAGCACACGACCAGAGTGCCACTCATGTCAGTTGTTTGCGGGGTGTCAAGATCACCTGATCCGAACCCGATGGTTTCCTCTGAGGGCCACCTTCACGGTGTAGTGTACCCTACTCCGGCTACGAATTGAAGAAATGGAGCAGGGACTTGTCAGTGCCTTTCAAGAATTTCGAAATGATCCAGGCGTATTTGAAAGGGCTAGAAACTCACAGCGGCGACGGGTACAGGCCAGCATCCAGGTACAAGAACGACACTTTGAACAGCTCCTTTACCTACGAGTACAATCACGTACGAGGGTAATCCCAAAAGTAAGGTCTCCTATTTTTTAATAAGTACATAGACCTGTTTATTTCTACAATGGTTCACATCAGTTTACAGCTTGAACATTTAGCTATTTTTCGACATGTTCACCATTTCTGTCGATGCATTTTTGTAGTCGCTGTGGCAGTTTTTGTATGCCCATGTCATACCAGCTCGGCGCCATGCTGTTTAGAAAGTCAATATTGACATACAAAAATGCCTCATTTAACATTCACACCCATGTCGCAGAGCGGGTGTGAATTCTTGAATTCTGGTTTATAGGACAGCCTTTCTAGCCCAACTGTCACTTAAACCTCCCATTAAAAGCCATTAACTCATTTTTTCAGAAGCTGCGACAAAGCGACAAAATCTGATAAAATGGCCGCATCAGTACTCAACAGATACCATCTTTACGCAATTAAGGAACAAAAATTTCCAACATTTATCACCCGCGAAATTTAACAGTAATGTTCTCTCCCGTTTCACTCCAACAGATACAAGTTTATATTATTAATGATATTCAGTCTCGATCTTGTGTCCAGTTGGTAAGGAAACGAGATTTTTTCCAAGCGGGCGTCTCCACATCGGTGTGCGTCGCTCGGCTGCCAGCTGCTGCGTGGCGCGTGACGCACACAAACAGCTGACGGGGGCCCAGACCGGGGGAGGCAACAGGTGGGCGGGGCATTGCCTTAGATGCCATGGCCGAAGCCAATGAGTGTTCCAGCTGCCTCACGGCCACGGGCCGGTTCTGTGGCTCTCAGCCTGCACCAGCCTCCCTATCTGGTTCAAAGGACTCGTGGCAAGAGCCCTAACCAACTGCAGCCCACCTCAGCAGGAGTGAACCTAGTTTGCACGTACCAGAGCTATAGTGATGGCTCAGAATATTAGAATCACATACGAACACCAATACTGTCAAGCACTGTTTTGCTGTATGCCACATATGGATTGGAAGAATTACCAAAACTCTATACTTTTCGTACCATAAACGGCACCAACACGTTCCGATGTGGATTCACCAAAACCAGACCTTTCCGTTTTTCATACCATATATGGCAGCAATACGTTACCCGCCAGATTAGGCGAGAGCGCTAATGCGCTGCTTCCTGGACTGAGGCTGGCGCGACGGCCCCTGATCGAATCCGTCCAGCGGATTACCTAAGTAGGTCGGTGTGCCGGCCAGCCTGGATGTGGTTTCTAGGTGGCTTTCCACATCCCGCTAGGTGAATACCGGGCTGGTCCCCACGTTCCGCCTCAGTTACACGACTCGCAGATATCTGAACACGTTCACACTATTCCATGAATTACGTTAGACGCAGACAGCTGGGGTACACTAATTCCGTCCCGGGGGGTACGGCGTGGTGGCAGGAAGGACATCCGGCCACCCCTTAACACTAACCTGGCCAAATCCGTTCCTAACACTGCCGACCCTGCGTCAGCGCGACACCAGTGAAAGAAGAAGAAAACGGCAGCAATACGTTGCGACGTGGATTCTACAATGTCTTCGCACACAACTACTGATGTGTATGCCTCAGTTGTCCTTGCCAACAAACAACCGGCCATGACAGAAAACAAAAGTTCCTCCACTTCCCGCTGGCCTACTAACACCACACAAGCGCTTCCTGCGTGTTTCCTCTGCACGGCTACACTGTTGACAAATGCAGAGTGGGGAGGGTGGGTAGCGTAATGACACCACCCCCTCCCAAAAAACATTTTACCAAAAGCTTTTTCTAAAAGCTATTTTATTTCTTCATACACTGAGTTCCAAATTTTTAAGCTAGCTTTCGGAGAATAAGGTACTGTTTAAACTCTGCAAGGACATTTGGAATAAACTATTGATCTTCATGAATGCGAAAATTACACTCTATGAAACCGCTATAAAACCACAGTCGCTCCATGCGGATGAGTGCATGAAAAAAGGGGAAGAGAATCTTTCGAGAGATTGTGAGACCCACCGTAAACGAAACTAGCAAGTACAAATTAAGGAGTAACAAAGAGCGCACCTAAAAACTTCCGAAACGCTCACACACAATCCGAAGGAGGCGATTCATTTCATTTGGACATGTAAAATAATGGAGGATGATTGATTAACTTAACGATACTTTGCATTATTTCAGTAATAAAAAAAACAGAGTCAACGGATCATTAGACCCGAAAAGACGGAGAAGGCTTAACGAAAACGCATACTGCGTTTAATTAGTAAATTTACGATACTAGTTTCTCATGTAGACTGGCTATAGTGCCCTGTACTGGCCTCAGTTATTAATGTATATACAGGACGCATACAGGCCATCACCAGCACTTACTATGTACCTACGCAGATAAGATTTTGACGTTGACACCTCAATCTGGATAATTTATGGTATCAACATAGGATTAAACAGCCAACCGGTTGCACATAACTGGTAGGTACATTGATCTAGCTTTCAAAACCTACTAGGGGTGTCTTCATCTGAACGAAAACTTTGATAAATCGCAAAATTACATTGCTAAAAAGCAATTGTCAGAATTTAGAGTATCTATGCTCATGTCAAAAATGAAATAGTTACTCTAAATTCTGGCCATTGCTTTTTAGCAATGTAATTTTACGAATTATCAAAGTTTTCATTCAATAGTTTTCACCCCTAATAGATGTCGAAATCTACACCAATGTACCTACCTATTGTGTGCAACCGGTCCTGTATTCAAACACGTATACGGTTGTTGAGTAATAGACATGTTTCAAACTTCATGGTATGCATTGCTGTTAATCACGTAAAATTTTGTTTTATTTTTCTTATGTATCGCCAGGCCTGTTAAAGATTTTGCTTCAGCTAATCGAACTTAGGTGGTTACACCACCACCGTTTTCCTATTTGTAACAGATCTGATGATGGCAATATCCGAAACAGATAACTGTGAATTGTCAAATTTGTGTGATCGAGATTGACCTTTACAAACAAAGTGCCATAACATGATCGCGGGACTCATTTAAAGATCTTAAATTTGTGTCTACTCGGGACAAGAATGAGGTAAAACTGTTACTTAAAATAAATATGCGCAATACAAAAGATACAATGAAAATCTGGTTTAACAAATTCTGTTTGGATGATAGGATTACTCCTAACTATGTTAATGACAAGATTAATAATCGTTCTAGAAATAAAGATGAAGGAGAGATGAACATAACTGAAGAAGGTATCCAAAACATAGAAGATTTCAAAATACAAACAACAAACTTCAAGGCTTTTGAAGAAAAAGAGAAGAATCATGGAAGTATCTTCACTCAGCTGTGAGGGGGATGAAAATTGTTGGGGAGACGGGAATAAGCACGTTATTCAGAAGTTCCTCTAAGTAACTGTTTTACGTTGTCCACCGTTGCCCACTGTCGACAAGAGAAGAAAAAGAAAAGGAACTGTACAAGAATGTAAAGTTCTTGTTCCACGCAACCCTCGAAGCTCATTATTCACGCTCTCCCGCAGCGGGTTCGCGACACATTGTCTTGTGTAAGTTGCAGGTCTGATATCACAGAACATAACTTCGAGGTGCGTCATGTTCGTATGTTGGGCACTCCTGTAGTGCAACGGAACGCAACGGTGCCGCTGCCCTCGGGAATGCTGGGGAAGGACTTCGGGAGGAATAAGTCGGCCAGTGTGTTACAGGGTAGCGTGCTCCACTGCGCACCTGTGTCGCCGAGTCACTCCACATCGTGACATCGTGCCGTAACATCTCAACTGCTTTTGTAACCTGTCCACATAAAAGGCACTGTCGTCATCGCATGCACTGTTCTGCGGTGCGTTGTAGCTGGTAAACCTTGTGTTTCGCTTTAGGAATACAGTATAACATACGAGGGTCACTCCAAAAGAAGTGCACACTATTTTTGTGAAAATACAGTTTTCATTCTGCACGTGTGAAAGTTTTAAGTGTGTAGATACATTCTTCCCGCTTGTTTTCAAACTTATTTCAATCTGTTCCCGTGAGTGGCGCCATCACAGCGTGTCTTCAAGATGGTTGCTACACTTGACGTTCATCAGAAGCAACGTGCTGTCACAGAATTTCTGCGCTGTGAAAACGAGACAGTGCGAAACATCCACAATAGGTTGAAAAAGGTGTATGGAGATGCTGTTGTCGATCGCACTACAGTTAGTCGGTGGGCAAGCTGGTTACGTGATGAAAGCGGGCACGGCAGTATTGAGGATTGTCCTCGCAGCGGCAGGCCTCGTACTGCACACACTCCAGACAATGTGCAGAGAGTTAAGGAATTGGTGACTGCTGACAGACGCATCACAGTGAACGAATTGTCACGCTACGCTGGGATAGGGGAAGGAAGTGTTTGCAGAATACTGAAAGTGTTGACGTTAAAAAAGGTTTGTGCCAGGTGGGTTCCCAGGATGTTGACAGTAGCTAAAAAAAAAAAAAAAAAAAAAAAAAAAAACGGTATGCAGCGAACTTTTGGAACAGTACGAGAATGGTGGAGATGAATTTCTTGGAAGAATTGTGACAGGTGATGAAACATGGCTCCATCATTTTTCACCACAGACGAAGAGGCAATCAGTGCAGTGGCGTCATGCAAATTTACACAAGGAAAAAAAAAAAATTCAAAACCACACCTTCTGCTGGAAAATTTATGGTTACGGTGTTTTTCGATTCCGAAGGACTCTTGCTTATGGACATCACGCCAAGTGGAACCAGCATAAATTCTGATGCATATGTGACGACACTGAAGAAACTTCAAGCTCGACTGAGTCGTGTTCGACCACATCGGCAAAAACAGGAGGTTTTGCTGTTGCACGACAATGCACGGCCACATGTCAGTCAAAAAACCACGGAAGCGATCATAAAACTCGGATGGACAACACTGAAACACCCGCCTTACAGTCCTGACCTGGCTCCAGGTGACTATCATCTCTTTGGGAAGCTGAAAGATCCTCTTCGTGGAACGAGGTTTGAAGATGATGACTCCCTTGAGCACGCTGCCAAACAGTGGCTCCAACAGGTAGGTCCAGAATTCTACCGTGCGGCTATACAGGCGCTGGTTCCAAGACGGCGTAAGGCAGTTGCGAGGGATGGCAATTATGTGGAGAAATGATTTATTGTTCCTAAAGGATGTATCTATACACTATAAAACTTTTAAACATGTAGAACAAAAGATGGATTTAAAAAAAATAGTGTGCATTTCTTTTGGAGTGACCCTCGTATTTTAGGCGAGCGACGTTTTCGTTATTGAGCGTGGCATGCAAAGGAAACTGAACCTTAGCTACGATTTGTATTTACCCCGCAAAATTCTTTAGGTGTGTGATTGAGGGTACTTCCGTTATCACACACATTTCCATTTTTTCTTCTTCTATTTGTGAATTGTTCACGACGAAAGTAGCTGTCGGTTAAACTGCACATGAGCTCTAATTAGTCCTATTTTTCCCGTAGCAGTCATTTCCGGAGATGTTCGAGGATGACTGACTGAAAAGCATTTTTTATAATTCTAGTGAGACAGTACACATCATTTGCAGATATACCAATTTTCGACGTAGTACCCGTGACGTTTGAGGGGTGCATTGGCCCCTCGCGAGAATTGTTTTATTTCGATCTCTTTATTGTAGAGCTGTGGCGTCAGTCCTCGCTCGATCTCTTAGTCTGAGGTCGCTAGGAGTGCAGGTTTCATCTTCTGTAAAAAAATTCCGTCTCAAAATCCATAACCAACGACCTGGAAACTAAGAAAAAGTACCTCAGAAGCGGAGTCGACTATCTATCAACTCTACAGTAAACTTACACTTGCAGCATTTCATGGTCGATATTCTGTAAAAACCAACACTAATATCCAAAACAGTGGCTATTTCGTTTACAGTAGTACGCTTGTTCCCCTTCACAAGCTCTTTCACTGCGGCTCTATTTCAGTTCGTCACTACACGGTGTGTCTGATGCGGGTGAGTTCCAAAGAAGTTATGCCTCTTTCAGAGTTTCCGCATCATTCATACACTTGCTCCAGAGACAAATGAATCACCAAAAAATAAAAAATAAACGTATGACAGCCAGTGCGATGCAAATCGACAATGTTTCGGCCATCTCTATTCTGACACAGCTTCCTTTTCTATATGTAACAACAGGCTGACAACTGACGAAATCTTTCGCTTCCATCCGAGGGGCTGGGTTGTATTTCAACACAGCCACCTGGATACAGCCCGAGAAGATTTCATCATCAATATACACCGAGAAAGTCTACATCCATACTTCCAGTTATTGGTTATCTCTCGAAACTCAAGGATAACGCAGCCAACTGCAAGTTGACAGTACAATTTTTAGGAATTTTATTGAACTTTTAAGATTTTCACCCAAATAACCCTCGTATGTGACAGTAACTAATAATAACGAATGATAGTTAATTGAGGAGCACGCAATCTCAGTGCAATGCATAAAACGTTTTAGTATTTCTGGATCTGTTCAACTGTTACAAGCAGGCCAGATTCAGCCATTATGTGCGGTCATCTTCAGGCCGTACAATGCTTATCAAGGCAAACTGTCATGATTGTCTAATCACCACTTGTCATACCTTAAGTGGTGAACTGACAACTCTTGACGATTTTCTGCGATAAGCATGACTGCACGTAACTGCTGACGCCGGTAGCCTTGTAATTATAGTAGAGATCCAGAAATACAGTACTGCAAAGTTTTACCCAGGGCGTAGTATGTTGTCTGACTCTTCGTAGAACAGTGGTTTCCAGCCTAGGGGTAATTACCCCCTGAGGACAAAAATGAAAATTTCTGAGGGGTAAAAATCAAACGATTCGATTCTGTTTGTCACGAAACTAAATTATCTTGAAAAGATCATTATTATTATCACAATTTTGTGACACGCTAGTACTGATTACGTAAATTATCAATAATTACTTTTTCTCAATTAGTAACATTAATGCGGTGGAGGTTACAGGTTCCTCACATACTCCACCCACTGCACACATATGTTATACTTTGTCCCGTACATCGCTGATAATAAAGGTGAGACATATGTAATAAATACTAAATATCTCAAGAAAATGTCTTCTACAAGTTAGCAGATATTAACTGCAGTAGTCCAGAAATTACTTCATTACTCGCTTAGAAACAGAGAAATGTATTAATTGACAGCACGACACAGCAGTAACTACATAAAGGCTACTATAGTGCTGTACACATTGTTATTATTATTATTATTATTATTAGAGTGGTTAGACACAAAGTGTTAACAACCTTAAGTCATCAAATTTCTGCCACTTCAGAAATAAGGAATGCAGCAATCAAGTCATTCACGAACTGTAACCATAGTGCACACATCTCAACCAGCTTGATTCGAAGGGGGATTGCAGATGCAGATCCAGCAAGTGCCGCAGTGAAGAAAAGTAATGCAAGGGAGTTATGTTTTGTAACAACTGTGCACCCTCACACACACCCAAATTAAACATAACTCACCTTCCATCATTTTAAAAGTAAGTGTTCCAAGAAAAGTTTTTCATTTTACAGTTTAGTTAGGTGCGAAAGTTGCTGATGACGTGGAGGAGGGGCGGGTAAGGGTGGAGATACTAGCTTATGTTTGATTGTACTCATGGCTAATGTTCTAAGAAAGGTTGCGAACCGCTGTCTTAGATCGTACGCTATCGAAATTTCAATAGTACCCGCGCCACTTTCACGCGTACTATACGAAACTGTCAGGAAATGCGTCTTTCTTCTTTGGATCTTCTGTATCTCATGTATTTACCCTACCTGATAACAGCATCACACTGCTGAATAAAAAGATCAGTCCAATGAAGGTTCTCTATGCTACTTATTTCGCATGTTTAGGATTCTCTTAATCTGGCATCTTCTTTTCCTAGAACTGGTTTTCTACGGCCATTCAATTTTTGGTCATTCCATCGAGAATGAACTACGTTCCCCGCACGAATCGTCGGTGCTATGGACATCTTGCATTTCGCTAGTTTTCTGGAGCATTCGCCAACAGCCTCACGGAACTTGCGACGTACCCGCAACATAATTACTACATATACAAACAGTAATGACCCCTGTAATACTTCGTTAGCCCACTCCCGGAGTTACGTAGTTACGTGACCATAAAACGGTTTCGCTACGTTAAACGGGACGCACTTAGCTCCCATCTACTAGGAAGTCATGATTTCAGTAACATAGCTGGTCCCTTACTCGGCGAGCTCGTCTTTTGTTCGGTGCATTTTATATTTCCGGAGTATACTTGAATTTACAGCAGGTAGAAATTTAGTTATTGGATACCTAGGAAAAGCAATATACCACCGCCACCACCACCTACTTTACGAGCAGCTTGGAAACGTTTTACGACGTGAATTTCATTTCTTTAGAGTAGAAATCGCAGTAAGAGGAATTATGACATTAAATGGTAAGCTTATCATCCACTCTGCCGTATTTTGTTTTCCAAAGACGCAGACTAAATTTTATTATTATTTTTTAAAATTTAACATATGCTAATTTTTAGCGTTTTAGAATGGAAGCTATTTCAAACACGTATGTCTCTTTGTATACAAGAGAAAGTTTATGAAAACAACTGTTTCTCCTTTCTTTAAGGTCGATGGAAACTGCACCGTGACATCACGTATTTAGTTTATCAGACCGCGTGGGGAAAGTCGCACGTGCGTCCTTCAAACAAACGCGCATAGTCCTCGATAAAAACACAGCTGCTTCCACAGAGCTCGTTCGCTTCCATGCAATGGCGCGCGCACACACATTTACCTTGGTTTTATCAATCAAATTCCGATATGCCAAAACAAAATCTCATAGTATATTTACACAGCGGCTTCATGTACCGGATTCTCAAGCCATCTGCAGCACGGGTCTGGGGATGGTCTTATGGACCGAAATCGGCAAACAGAATTTTAAATGAAAGCTTACTGCGATGGGGACCGCTTTTCATTTTTAAAAAAGGTGAAATTCGTAGGATCATCGTCGAACGTGAAAAAGACATATTCATATATTGATTGCTGAAACGGCAAGTGATATATTAAAAGCCCATAATCGGCTTTACTAATATCGACAAGACACTTACTTGGCTACCGTCCTTACGCGGTTTGGTAAAATGGCGCTATAAATAAGTTACACAGGAATTGCACCAGCGAAAGTAGCAAAATAACGGACTTTATTAAGCAAAAGTTTTTGTAAATATGTGGGGAAATTCCAAGTATGCAATACGGAAGATATCACTTGTTCATGTCATTTTAATTAGAAAGATAGAAATGGGAGGATTCAATCCTCACATACATGATCTATGACTTTCTAGCATGCAGCAATCTGAAAGTGTGCGGATAGCTTACTTCAAGGCGAGAAACAAAGCTTCAAACAGGATGCTTCTGGCTCTCCTAAACGAAATAGGCGATACTTTCGTCCAGAGATTTATAGCGTCATTGACTATCGTTGGGTTAAACTTGTGACAGTGTGCGATTTCGGCATTTCCGAGGTTTTAGGCGTACATTGCGTAATACCAATATGTTTGCTTGCTCACGGGATGAGAAAAAGAATGTAATTGTCGGAGTTTAACGCGGTCAACACAGTAACAGGTGAAAAAGCACCATTGCTTCCCTTGCATGTCCTTCAACTCTTATAACGGCAGTCTGGTTCCAATACATGTTGTAAATAACCTTTCGTTCTCCATATTTTATACCTGTATCTTCAGAATTTCTACGAATGTATTCCAATTGATACAGTTAAACGTTTTTTCTAAATCTACAACTGCTATAAATAGAGGTTTGCATTCGTTGAATTTATCTTCTAAAATACAGAGGCCGACATAAGTATTCGAACATAAATCATGTTTACTAGTTCTATCATTTCTATAGATATGCGAAGAAAGTAGACATAAATGCAACTGGTACAAAATAAAGTTGAGTCTTCCACTAAATAAACACGAGTGGCTACCATAAAAACGGAATTATTTTTTAAAAGGTATATATTTTCAAGTTGTTAACAAAACAACCTTATCCTCTTCAAAATACTCTCCATTACAACTAATACATTTGTCTCACCGGTGCTACCACTGTGCGAAACATTTCTAGCAGTCATCTTTAGAAGTGGCTGACAGCTCCTTCCTCGCTTTTTCTTGAATTTTTCAATGCTGTCAAATCGGTATCCTTCCATGCCCCTTCTCATGAGTGGAAATAAGAAAAAGTCACAAAGAGCCAGGTCAGGTAAATAAGATGCGTGGGGCAGCAGAACCGTGCCATTTTTAGCCAAAAACTGACAGGCATGGCTGTGTGTGGAGATTCCTTGTCGTGTTGGAAAAACCAGTGTCCTGACTACCACAGATCGGACCTTTATCACGAACACTGTTGCTCTTAAGTTCCAAATAAAAGATTTGATTGACGGTCTGACCGGACCGGGTGGAACAAACACTGAGCACTATGGAACTTAACATCTGAGGTCATCAGTCCCCTAGACTTAGAACTACTTAAACCTAACTAACCTAAGCACGTCTCACACATTCATGCCCGAGACAGGATTCGAACCTGCGACCGTAGCGGCAGCGCGGTTCCGGACTGAAGCGCCTAGAAACGCTCGGCCAGAACTGGCAATTAGAGGCAGAAATGTGTACTGCACGAGCTCCGCCTACGGCAACGTTATGCCGGTATTTTTTGTGTGTGTACCCCCTCGTAAACTCATGAAAAGCAACTAAAACATATTCCCATCACCAGAAACAAAAAAATACTTTAATCATCTCTTCGTCTGGGCATAAGTAGCTGCCAGACTGTAACACGTCCACCACCCTCGCATAAGCAGCATTTGGTCTCGTCCGACCAGAGAACGTGATCGTAAAATTCAACAAGTCCTGCTTAGAGAGTTCTAGATGGTTTTTAGACTCATGCGAGTTTCCTCTTACGAAGGGTTTTAGAATATATTCTGTCTTCGAACATTATGAAGTACCTCGAAGAAATCTATTTATTGACATATAGTCAGCACGGATTCAGAAAATATCGTTCTTGTGAAACACAACTAGCCCTTTATAGTCATGAAGTAATAAGTGCTATCTACAGGGGATGTCAAATTTACTCCATATTTTTTGATCTCCAGAAGGCTTTCGACACCGTTCCTCACAAGTGTCTTCTAATCAAACTGCGTGCCTACGGAGTATCGCCTGAGTTGTGTTTCCTGTCAAAAATGTCACAGTTCGTAGTAATAGACGGGAAGTCATCGAGTAAAACAGAAGTAATATCCGATGTTCCCCAAGGAAATATTACAGGCCCTCTATTGTTTCTGATCAATATTAATGACATAGGAGACAATCTGAGTAGACGTCTTAGATTGTTTGCAGATGATGCTGTCATTTACCGTTTTGTAAAGTCATCTGATGACCAAAATGACTTGCAAAATGATTTACATAAGATATCTGTATGGGACGAAAAGTGGCAATTGACCGTGAATAAGAAAAACTGTGAAGTTATTCACATGAGTACTAAAAGAATCAACTAAATTTCGATTACGCAATAAGTCACACAAATCTGAAGGCTGTAAATTCAGCTAAATACTTAGGGATTACAATTACAAATAATCTAAATTGGAACGATCACAGAGGTAATATTGTCGGTAGAGCAAACCAAAGACTGCGATTCATTGGCAGAACACTTAGAAGGTGCAACAGGTGTACGAAAGAGACCGCTTACACGACGCTTGTCCGCCGTCTTCTGGAGTACTGCTGTGCGGTGTGGGATCCGCATTGGGTGGGACTGACGGATGACATCGAAAAAGTACAAAGAAGGGCAGCTCGTTTTGTATTGTCGCGAAATAGGGGAGATAGTGTCACAGACATGAAACTTGAACTGGAGTGGCAATCATTAAAACAAAGGTGTTTTTTGTTGCGACGGGATCTTCTCATGAAATTTCAATCACTTGTGTTCTCCTCCGATTGCGAAAACATTCTGTTGGCACCCACCTACATAGGGAGAAACGATCATCACGATAAAATAAGAGAAAACAGGGATCGTACGGAAAAATGTAAGTGCTCGTTTTTCCCGCTGCCGTTCGAGAGTGGAACGGTAGAGAGACAGCATGAAGGTGGATCATTGAACCCTGTGCCAGGCACTTTATTGTGACTAGCAGAGTAATCACGTAGATGTAGATGTGAACAAGGGCATTGCATCCGGTACTATTTAAAGCCCGTTCAAATGTTCTTGTGCGTAAAACAGTGCCAGAAAAGTCGTTCAAGGCTTCCTCTAATGTCAGATTCCGTCACCATTGGATTGTGCTCTGCCTGATTCGGAAACAGAACTAATATTTAGTGAATTCAGAGTGGGATATTTTTCTCTCTCTCGCAAAAATTGTCCGTTTTTATCACATAACATTGAGCCCACCACATAGGAGTACACGGTGATTCAGGTGCTATTACCGATGTCGTTTTCTGTAAGCCGCAATATCACAGTTGTTTAGTAGGAAACTGAATGTAGTTAAAATTTGTACTGGATACATTTTCCGTTGGAGCCACGGTTTTCGAAATGCTCAAGAAAAACGTACAAAAGTGAGCTTCAAGCGCATCTCCAATCCCAAACTCAGCCCCCAGCGGTCATGATTCTAGTCCTGTAGGACTAATAGTTTGCACGCAGCGAGCGAGAGAATATGAAAAGCGAGCGAGAGAATATAAAAATCTCGAGCGTGGTTTTTGACGGCCACATATAACGCTGCGTGTTGCATAAAACGACGGCGGTGGAGGTCGCTCTGTGTGATACCGGTACAGATGCGCATAGGAAAGTCGTTTTTAACGGCGTATTGGCTATAACAGCGAAATCTAACAGTCCCGTCTAAATCCCATGTAAACGTCCTATTTAAAAAAATCGCTTAATACGACATCACTTATTGCGACTTATCGTACAAAACGACGCATTTTTAATTACATTTTACGAGAAACATATCGCCCAATGATCATTTTTGTTTGTAAAGTATTTGAGGATTACTAACAACACCAGAACACTTATCTTCAAACTCTTATATTCTGCAGATTGTTGGATTCAAATGAGCTGTTAAAACGATCGCAGCGTAATATACAAAATGCGTACACACATCTCAAATGCAAAAAGTAGACAAAGACAACTGACTACCTTAAGTAAGACAATATACTGTAATATACTTCGTTGTATTGTATTTCCAATATGTGTTTTTGTTCTCAAAGCACAAAAGTGAAATAATAATGTATTCGTTACTGATGCTTTGTGGTTATGTGTGTTAGGTATTTTCAATTAGTTAGTACAGTATACCACATTGTACAACATTTTACAGAGAACAATAGCACAAAGTGCATGCCTTCATGCAATTTATGCATAGAATACTGTTCATTTTTGTACTGTTGATTAACTTCTGTAACACGGCAACTGAAACGAAGTTACGTCATTCATGACTATTATACTATTCTGCACTTACAGCACACTTAAAACGTGCTCAACGTTTTATCTCATTCATTAAACAAGACCGCCTATGGTATTACTGAACAACATACATTGTTGTTACTTGTTCCTTCGCTTATAACAGGTTTCATACATTTTTCTGGAATTTAATTGCTGTCCGTAGTGCATGAACTCAAAGATTCCTAGCCGGCCGCTGTGGCCGAGCGGTTCTTGGCGCTTCAGATCGGAACCACGCGGGTGCTACGGTGGCAGGTTCGAATCCTGCCATGGATGTGTGTGATGTCCTTAGGTTAGTTAGGTTTACGTACTTCTCAGTCTAGGGGTCTGATGGCCTCAGATGTAAACTCCCATAGTGCTTAGAGCCATTTGAACAAAGATTCCTCTTCAGTCCATCTCCACAAATAGTCTATTGTGAATACTACAGGTGTACTGCATTTCTTCTACTTCTTGAAGAGCTAACTCTATGGCAGCCTAAAATCTGCAAATACGAAATTTTTACCAAAGAAACAGTGCAAAAATCCCGCTTTATACACGACTATCGGCTATATAGCAAGCAGTAAGGGAAACAAAATAAAAATTCGGAGTAGCTATTAAAATCCATCGAGAAGAAGTAAAAACTTTGAGGTTTGCCGATGATATTGTAATTCTGTCAGAGACAGCAAAGGATTTGGAAGAGCAGTTGAACGGAATAGACAGTGTCTTGGTAGGAGGACATAAGATGAACATTAACAAAAGCAAAACGAGGATAATGGAATGTAGTCGAATTAAGACGGGTGATGCTGAGGGAATTAGATTAGGAAATGAGACACTTATAGTAGTAAAGGAGTTTTGCTATTTGGAGAGCAAAATAACTGATGATGGTCGAAGTAGAGAGGATATAAAATGCATGCTGGGAATGGCAAGGAAAGCGTTTCTGAAGAAGAGAAATTTGTTAACATCGAGTATAGATTTAAGTGTCATGAAGTCGTTTCTGAAAGTATTTGTATGGAGTGTAGCCATGTATGGAAGTGACACATCGACGATAAATAGTTTGGACAAGAAGAGAATAGAAGCTTTCGAAATGTGGTGCTACAGAAGAATGCTGAAGATTAGATGGGTAGATCACATAACTAATGAGGAGGTATTGAATAGAATTGGGGAGTAGAGGGGTTTGTGGCACAACTTGAAAAGAAGAAAGGAACGCTTGGTAGGGCATGTTCTGAGGCATCAAGGGATCACAAACTTAGCGTTGGAGGGCAGCGTGGAGGGTAAAAATCGTAGAGGAAGACCAAGAGATGAATACACTAAGCAGATTCAGAAGGATGTAGGTTGCAGGAAGTTCTGGGAGATGAAGAAGCTTCCACAGGATAGAGTAGCATGGAGAGCTGCATCAAACCAGTCTCAGGACTGAAAACAACAACAACAACAACAA
Organism: Schistocerca gregaria; assembly: GCF_023897955.1. NCBI lineage: Eukaryota > Metazoa > Arthropoda > Insecta > Orthoptera > Acrididae > Schistocerca > Schistocerca gregaria. Next base: position 105,031,014 of record NC_064920.1, read on the forward strand.
CATCGGCTATAACGACCGTAAACCGTAGGTCCCTACGACATCGTTATAACCGGTTTTGATTGTACTAATACTATTTCCCAGAGACGTGGGGTCGTACTTCGATAAACGAACACGCCCGGCCACGTGCTTCTCCCATGCCGCTTGTGTTCTCTGTCCACTGAGCCACGCGGTGACTGTTGTTATGAACGCCGCTGTGGCACAATCTGCAGGAGGCGTGTAGTGCCAGCCTCGTGCCGTGTTGTTGACGTCGCTCGCCTCGGCCATTAGACTCAATTAGGCGCGCGCCGCTAACTCGTTTGGCTGCCCACACGCCGAGTTGCCTTCCCTCGGGAGGAAGCCGCGGAATCGCACCCATCACAGGCAATCACGGCCAAGCTGTGCCACACCACACACGAGCCACTTGCTCAGTCTGACAAGACGCGCATTGTCAGGAAAATGTGGCAACTCCACACGTGTATGGGACAGCTAAAACAGAACGTGGGCAGAAAGCGACAGCATCCGTAACCACCACCTATTAAAGAGGGAAATTCTAATGTTCACCACATCAAATGCGCCATGGAGAGCACGCGTGGGCCGCGAGATGACTCATCTTTGCGGCTCATTCTTCTGTTCGTTGTACCACCAAGCAAAACGCTTTAGTTCCAAACACGGGCAACACGGTTGTGTGTATGCATCCTTCCTCCTACGACCCGTCAACACCTCTTAACAAGCATATCAATTCTCAGAATACAATCTAAGAAAAATAAAAAATAAAATACACGCAACACGAGAAAACTAATGCGAACGGAACGGAAATCGGGACGGCCGCTGTGGCCGAGGGGTTCTAGGCGCTTCAGTCCGGAACCGCGCAACTTGTACGGTCGCAGGTTCGAATCCTGGCTCGAGCATGACTGTAAGTGATGTCCTTCGGATAGTTAGATTTAAGGACACTCATGCTCATAAATTAAGGATAATGCTGAAACATGATGAAACAACGCTCTGATGGGCGGTTTGCGGGTTTAAATCACCTCGGGGTATGACCATGCGGTGCATTTGACCTGCAGTCCTCGCACGGTGGCGCTGGCAGCAGTCCACATACGCAGAGGTGTGTTTGGTGCACGGTGCAGCGAGTAAGTGTGCAGACGTTTTCAGACGTGCTAATGGTGACTGTGTGTTGCAAATAGCTCAAAGAACACATTTTGATGACGTTATGAGGGGTAGAATACTAAGGGTACTGGAGGCAGGTCAAACACAGCAGGTCGTAGCGCGGGCCCTCCGTGTGCCACAAAGTGTGATCTCAGGATTATGGCAACGATTCCTGCAGACAGGAAACGTGTCCAAGCGCTACAGCACGGAACGTCCACAGTGTACAACACCACAAGAAGACCGCTATCTCATCATCAGGGCCCACAGACGGCCACGGAGTACTGCAGGAAGCCTTGCTCGGGACCTTACCGCAGGTACTGGAACAGCTGTCTCCAGACACACAGTCTACAGACGATTTAACAGACGTGGTTTATTCTCCCGAGACCTGCAAGGTGCATTCCAATGATCCTAGTCACAGGAGACCCCCTAAAGCCTGGTTTCAAGAACACAGTACATGGTCATTGGAACAGTGATCCCAGGTTACGTTCACGGACGAGTCCAGGTATAGTCGGAACAGTGCTTCTCGCCGGGTTTTCATGTCTGCCGTGAACAAGGAACCAGATACCAACGCCTTAATGTCCTTGAAAGGGACCTGTATGGAGGTCGTGGTTTGATGGTGTGGGGTGGGATTATGATTGGTGCACGTACACCCCTGTTGTCTTTGACAGAGGAACTGTAACAGGTGAGGTGTATCGAAACGTCATTTTGGACCAGTATCTCAGCCTTTTCAGGGGTGCAGTGGGTCCCACCTTCCTCCTGCCGGATGATAACGCACGGCCCCACAGAGCTGCCATCGTGGAGGAGTACCTTGAAACAGAAGACATCAGGCTAATGGAGTGGCCTAACTGTTCTCCAGACCTAAACCCCATCGAGCACGTCTGGGATGCTCTCGGCCGACGTATCGCTGTACGTCTTCAAACCCCTACGACACCTCAGGTGCTCCGGCAGGCACTGGTGCAAGAATGGGAGGCCATACCCCAGCAGCTGCTCGACCACCTGATCCAGAGTATGCCAACCCGTTGTGTGGCCTGTGTACGTGTGCACGGTGATCATATCCCATATTGATGTCGGGGTAAATGCTCGGGAAACAGTGGAGTTTTGTAACACATGTGTTTCGGGACATTTTTCTCAATTTATCACCATTACCGTGCACTTACAGATCTGTGTCGTGTGTGTTCCCTATGTGCCTATGCTATTAGCGCTGGTTTTGTGTAGTGTCATGTTGTGTGGCACCACATTCTGCAGTTATCCATAATTTATGGGCATGAGTATAGTTCTAAGTCTAGGGGACTGATGGCCTCAGATGTTGAGTCCCATAGTGCTTACAACCATTTGAACAATTTTTGAACTGAAATCGATAGGTGTGATGTACATGTACAGACAGAAAAATGATCAAAATTTCTGAAAAGTTGGATATTTATTCAAGACAGAGAGCTTCACAAACTGAGAAAGCCAATGATGCGTTGGTCCACCACTGGCCGTTATGTAAGCAGTTATTCCGGTTGAAATTGATTGATAAGAGCTGATGGATTACCTCCTGACGGACATCTTCCGAAATTTTGTCCCATCGACGCGTTAGATCGTCAAAATCCTGAGATGGTTGGACAGCCCTGCCCTTAATGCTCAAAACGTTCTCTACTGGGAAGACTTTAGCACGATACCCCTCAAAAGGGAATCACACAACTCTATAGTCAATACCAAGCTGAATAACTGCATGTATATGGGCCAAAGGTGGACCAACGTCTCACAGACTTGTTCAGTTTGTGAAGCTCTCTCTCTCTTGAATAAATACCCATTTTTTTCTGAAATTGTGATCATCTGCTTGTCTGTACATGTGCATGCATCTACCGATTCCTGACCCGCTCGGGTAACTCCTTCGTGGTGCGTCGTTTTTTTTCTTTTTCTCCTTGAAGTGTATGTAGGCAATACACACCAAACAAAAAAATAAGTCACGCTCACAAGACATCACACTAGTATCGTGTAACATTGTTTCCTGTTTTGAAAATCGATTCCAATCGGCGACGAAGAAATCGACAAGTTTCTTGGCTTTTGACGCTTCCAACTGGAGCCAGTCATTGATTATTATATTTCGTAGAGCGACCAAACTGCGGTGATAATGAATGCTGCGATTCATCCACTGTTTGCAAATAGTCGCAGACAAATGGCGCCATTTGATGTGGTATTGGGGGGGGGGGGGGGGGGGGTGAGATCAGCACACCGCACTCCCGGTTCAAAATGGTTCAAATGGCTCTGAGCACTATGGGACTAAGCATCTGAGGTCATCAGTCCTCTAGAACTTAACTACTACTTCAACCTAACTAACCTAAGGACATCACACACATCAATGCCCGAGGCAGGATTGGAACCTGTGACCGTAGCAGTCGCGCGGTTCCAGACTGAAGCGCCTAGAACCGCTCGGCCACAATGGCTGGACGCACTCCCGGCCGTTGTCAGTTTTCGTGACCTGCAGCCGCTACCACTCCGCCAAGTTGCTCTTCAAGTGGCATCGCGAAGCTCAGTGCACTCCTTCCAGTCTTGCCACCAAGGAAACGTAGCTGCCAGTACCGGGCATCTTCCGCATGGTAACAAGCGGCCCTGACACCTCCTGAGGCGGCCGTAGCTTCTTAGTATTACCGATGTGAAGTGCTCCAGATTTCCACCACTAATCTTGCAGTCAGATACTATCGCGTTCTTTCCCCATGTTATAAGCATCATCTTATGTTTATCCACCTTCAGACGCTCGAGTTCCGAATGACCGTGGCGTTGTCTACGAGCAGTGGCTCCCAAGGCCAGTGGGATTGTGCCGCGGCGTCCAAGCCGCATCGTTGAAATGCTTGTCATTGTATCGTACCGGTCACAAAGAGTGCGGCTTTGGCGCAGCACTAGCAAGTTGTCTCAGAGGAACACAGATTCGCCGCTGCGGATGCCGTCACCTGCTGGTGCATGCAGTTTACGTGCAAACGAAGCGGCGCGGCCGCTGCTAGGAGCGGTCGTAAATATATTTCCCATTTACGCTCACCGCGCCGAGCGTCAACTTAAGTTTGCTCGCGAAATAACTGCTGTATTCTCACACTTACACCTCTACCGCCACGACAATCGCGCTACGCGAGCAATAGTCACGCCAATGAAGGAAAATAAGGGTAATAACCATATGGCCGCAAATTTTAGCACTGTGCTACGTGGGAGTGTCATTTCCTACAAAAAAAGGTCCTAATCACTTTTTCGCTAGGACTAATAGTTTCCGCGTTGCCAGGGATAGAAAAATCGCAGATTATTAATCATGTTGTTTTATCGGTACAAAATTAATGTTTATCTTTATATGATGTGCTTAAAATAAGTAAATGTGTGTCCCATGTTTAATAGAGCCGCATTAAGGGAAAAATTGTGACCTAGTGACGTAACAGGGTGGGGCGGGGGTAGAAGTGCGAGAGAAGACAGATTTCTGCCCGTTATGCGCAGTTCCACTGATGAGGAACTCTTCAATCCAGTCATTAAGCTGGTCCGATACTTCGCGGGTTCGTTCAAATGGTTCAAATGGCTCTGAGCACTATGGGACTCAACATCTTAGGTCATAAGTCCCCTAGAACTTAGAACTACTTAAACCTAACTAACCTAAGGACATCACACACTTCCATGCCCGAGGCAGGATTCGAACCTGCGACCGTAGCAGCCCCGCGGTTCCGGACTGCAGCGCCAGAACCGCACGGCCACCGCGGCCGGCTCGCGGGTTCGTGATCTGATCTCTGCGTGGCGATGCGGGACTGAATCGGACGGCCACCTCAAATCAGTGAACAGACCATCAACCCAGAAGCTATTATCTACTGCCTTGTAAATCTCGTCCAAAACCGGGGTGCACAGAGTTTAACGTCCCATCGACGACGAAGTCATTACAAGACGGAGTACCAGCTCGAAACGGGAGAAGGAAACATGTCGTTTGAAAGGAGCCGGTCCCGCATTCGCATTTGCCGTTTTAGGGAAATCACGGGGGGCTTACATCTAGGTGGTGGGGGCGGGGGGTGAGAGAGGAACATTAATCCTACCGACCGTCAGTAGAGCATCACAACAGTACGTCACGTGTCACTGTTTCATCCGGCCGGATAGCCGAGGACGTTAACGCGCCACTTCTGGGATACGGGGAGCCAAGCCCATCCAGGATCGAACTCGCCTCGCAGATTAAGACGAGGACTGGTGAGCCAGCCAGCAAGCCACACTGGATGTGGATTTTACGCGGTTCCCCACATCTAGCTAGGTAAATACTGGGATTTCGAAAACATTTAGAAAATGGTCTCACACTTTAAGATACAAGGTGGAGTCAAATGAAAACCGAACACCTGCCACAACGGGACCGTGGAATTGTTCCATTCAAAAGCAACCACCACACGCGTTATGGCATTTATCCCACTGGGGGACGAGACGACCAACTCACGTTTCGTAGAACGCGGTCGACCGCTGACGGCTCCACAACCCCACCAACTCTTGCACTTCGCTGTCCGAGGTGGCCGAGCGGTTCTAGGCGTTTCAGTCTGGAACCGCGCGACCGCTACGGTCGCAGGTTCCAATCCTACCTCGGGCCTGGATGTGTGTGATGTCCTTAGGTTAGTTAGTTTTAAGTAGTTCTAAGTTCTAGGGGACTGATGACCTCAGAAGTCCCATAGAGCTCAGAGCCATTTGAACCATATTTTATTGCACTTCCTCGTGCAACTGAAACCGAGAACCATGCATGTCTTTTTCACGTCGCCAAAGTTGTGAAAACCATACGGTAAACGATCAGGGCTGTTCGGACGAAACTGCCGACTTTGCCAACCAAATCGCTGAAGCGTAGCCTTCTTGCGACGTGCTGTGCGGGGTCGGGCGTTAACGTGCTACAGGATAATTCCGTCTAACAGCATCCTTGGGTATTTTGTCTTTTACGTCGCGTCGCAGTTGATGCAAAGTGTGTTCATAGCGTTGTGCATTAATTTTGTGGTTCCACTCCAGACGAACTCGTCGAGCGCTATGCAGTCGAAGGAGGACAGCAGGTCGTCAATACCTTACCGGAGCGTTGTGTCAATAGCTTTGGATTTCTTTGGCATAGTAAATGTGGGGTGTTTCCACTGTTGGCACTGCCGTTTGCCCTCGAACTGTCGTGATTTTATGCAAAAAGTGACCGAATTAAGTTACGTAAGTTCGATTTTTGCGGAATCCAATTCGCTTCCTGTTTTTGCAACAAAATCGCAGTACTTCTGACTCCCGTTCGAAATTGGAGACACGAGACAATTCTTATACTAAGTTGCACAACATTTCGTGGTGTGGACCTGTTAGCATATATAGCCCCCAGTTACTCTCTTTGCGCCGTATAAAACGCATCGTCCGGTTCTTATTACTTTTATTACGGAAAAGCTGTTGCACCAAACTGTAGACTTTCACGTGGCATCATGTTTGTGGGCAGTTAATAATTCCGAATATGAATATCGCAACAACAAGAAGTTGGTTATCAAAGAGCTGACCAAAAAATGTTAAGTACCAGTGGATGATGCTGGCAAAACACATTCTGACTTCAGCGTTGAAAATTACTGCCGAAAAGATGCCCTTTCACAAACAAAGAGCTGGCCAAAAATATTAAGTATCAGTGAGTGACGTTGGAAAAAAAAAACATGTCTTCTACTTTGATAGTCAAATCCCCAAGATTTGAAAAGTTTAACAGAAGTTCGAAATATAGCGCGTACTTCAATGCGAGATGCTTTTAATAATTTCCACAACGAAATTCTGTCTCGAAATCTGACAGAAAACCCAAACAGATTCTGGTCATACATAAAGCGCACCAGTCGCAAGACGCAGTCAATACCTTCACTGCACGGTAACAACGGTGAAGTCAATGATGACAGTGCCACTAAAGCAGAGTTATTAAACACGATTTTCCGAAACTGCTTTACCAAAGATGACGAAATAAATATTCCTCAATTCTAATCAAGAACAACTGCCAAGATGAGAAATATAGAAGTAGATATCCTCGGTGTAACAAAACAGCATAAATCACTTAATAAAGACAAAGCCTCCGGTCCAGACTGCATACTAGTCAGGTTCCTCTCAGAGTATGCTGATAAAATAGCTCCATATTTAGCAATTATATACAACCACTCGCTCACAGGAAGATGCCTACCTAAAGACTGGAAAACTGCTCAAGTCACACCAATACCCACCCACCTACATAGGGAGAAATGATCATCACGATAAAATAAGAGAAATCAAGACTCGCACAGAAAAATTTAAGTGCTCGTTTTTTCCGCGTGCCGTTCGAGAGTGGAACAGTAGAGAGACAGCGTGAAGGTGGTTCACTGAACCCTCTGCCAGACGCTTTATTGTGAATAGCAGAGTAATCACGTAGATTTAGACGTAAATTACTGCCGAAACGAGGCCCTTCCGCAAACATTTCACATTTCCACCAACGTCTACTCTTTCGATTTATCTCGCTATCTATTCTCACTGCACAAGCCGCGATCCCAACAAGGTAGGCCATATTTCGCAAATATCAAGGAACAAGGCATTCAAAAGTGTACACGACACAAAAGTATCTAGAGTTCTAGACTGTCTTTATACAGTGTCTAGCTGTATGTCTACAGACAGTCGCTCTACAATGTCTGTAGCAAATTGCTCTATTCTGTATACACGTGTGTTCTTACAATTACATTTCCGTTGCTGTGCAACCTGTTTCTCACTCGGTGCAATACGGACGAGTGCAGGTGTAACCGGCAGGTGTAACCACGCCAAGGTGACAGACTGTTATTACCATTGCGGGACTTCCCGCTTGCACAACTCGCTGTCAGTCCGTCGTTCCCTAAGTGTCCTATTGGCGAAAACACACACGCTTATCGTGCGACGACCGCCGCACGGCCTGAATGCGTTCGCACGCGTCTCCGCAGAACAAAAGGCCGCCGTGGGACGCCTCGCTTCTTTCGCCCCTGTTGACATTTGCACCCTCCTGCCACTTCTTCTCATACACACACTGCACAGCACGCGCGGCCACAAATTAAACCGCAGACAGCTACAGCAACGCGCATTGTCTGACCGTTTCTTACGCAACTCTGTGCTTACATAACGACATATTATTCGCATGACTTCTCTTTTTTGGACACCCAACTGCCATAAAAGTATTCCACTAAAGGCGCTTCCGTGTTCGAGGGCACTAAAAGGTAGCGTACCGGCCTTAATTATCAAGCCATGTTATTACACCGTCGGTCCAAAAAGTTCCGAGACAGATTTTATTTCTGGCCTACAGACGGCATCAGCACAGTAATTGCAGCGGCAGGTCGAACTACGAATAACAACAGTGAGCAAGAGAAATGCATTCGACCAGGTAGTTGTGAGCTGGCAGTGTTAAGGGCAGATGTAGGGCAAAACTGCGAAAATAATCGATTTTTTTTGCGTATTTTATTAGATTCAGTCACTAAGAATTAGATCGCAACCTTTCATAATCGGATTCTGGCTAGAAATATATTTTAAACCAGTTTGTTTGGGCGCCTGCCACGCCTCGTTTTCTACGTTGTGATCCACTCCTTCTGTACGCTAGAAATTTCTTGTGCTTTAATTTTACGTTCACACAGTCGAAACGTACTGCAGATGAGTCTACAAGGCTGTGAGAAAGATTACCTTCGCTTGCTCCTTTGTTTACAACGTCATTTGTTTGAATACCACGTGCTATAAACTTCTTTCAGTGTTTAGCTTTGCACACGTCAACCTGTTTTGCCCGAAATGGATCGCAACAGTGGACGCATATTCAAAAACGTGAGAAAATCTCGAATTTCACTTGTAAAAGGTACAAGAAATTTGAAGAACAGTGTTACAGATGCTGCAACTAAGTGTGAAGAATAATTATTTTCGACAAAGTCACCGACTGCATCTTCAGGCAGAAGTCAGTGGTGGCAGCCATAATGCCACAAACATGGTTTGCCACTTGCTGTTTTAGGTGTTATAAAAACTACCTTTCAGATACCAGTCCAAACCCAAGCTGCTGAAAAAATGTGTATGTAGGAAAACACAGATTACAAATGAGAGCTACGATCACCTTATATGGATGCGTCGTTCAAAACAGTATTTGTGTCATTGTTGTGAACATAACTGCATGTGATGTCTTTCTAGTGCTCAATAGTGGAAACGTATGTAGGATTAAGTGCCTGCAGAGATTAGGCTTCCACCCAGGTGCATTCACGCTGAAGATACTCAGAAGCACCGATGGGCCGCGACTGGACAAAGCACAGGCAGAAAATTTAAGATTTTGATTTGTCTGCATGTTTGTAGCCAGGAAATGCAATATCTGGTCTGGCAGTCTATACGTTATAAATTATAACTATGATACCACCGGCACAGAACTCGACAGAAAATTAAACTGCACTGGGCATGGACGATGTGCAGACTCTCCTTACAAGTGAGGTGCTACAGTCTCCGGTTTGTGACTGTGGGGATCCGAACCAGGCAATCAAGCACATTAGAGATGAATCCCCCTTGCGTTCCTACCAAGCGAGTTGGAGCGACCTCATGAAAGCTGTACCGGCGGGGGTGGCCGAGCGGTTCTAGGCGCTACAGTCTGGAACTACGTGACCGCTACGTCGCAAGTTCGAATACTGCCTCAGGCATGGATGTGTGTGATGTCCTGAGGTTAGTTAGGTTTAAGTAGTAGTTAAGTTCTAGGGGACTGATGACCTCACATGCTTAGTCCCATAGTGCTCAGAGCCATCTGAACCATGAAAGCTGAAGATCCGGCTCTTGCTTGGCTTAGGAAATTAGATATTGACATTTAGTTTTATATGTAGTTTTGTATTCTCATATTTCTGTTACATATAGTATTACAGATGTTATATACCTGTATTTGTAAACTGCATGTGACCCATACGAATAAATAAAATAAAAACCAGGCAGCAGAAGAAACAAATGCAAAAGTTGGCCAGGCAAAGGAGGCAGGGGAAGAGATTTCTCCATAAAGACGAGAAAGAGAGTAAAGATTATGGATGTGCACAGCATTAGTCACTAGAGCTGTAGTGATATTGTCAAAAATTGAAAATAAAAACTTGAAATGCGAATTGGCGTAAATTGAGATTTTGAGCTATTATGTATCTTTTCTCAGGAAAACTAACATCCCAAAATTTGGGATTACTTACTGAATAATGCTATGCAGTACATTTTCGTTATCTTATCTCCATGAAAAGCTCTCCTTTAAAATCTGATAAAACTAAAAAAAATAATTTCAAAGAAGCTATGACCTTAATCAAAGATCTGTTCCACTCGTTACAACACGCCATTTTGAAGGGTACGAATAGCGCTGTCACCTATCGCCAGTTCATGAACTTACATGGGCTCAAGTGGGAATATTCCACGATTTTACACAACAAATTCCGCATTTTTTCTAACGAAATAGGCAGAAGAAAAAAACAAGTGTTGCATTGGTTCAAATGGTTCTGAGCACTATGGAACTTAACTGCTGAGGTCATCAGTCCCCTAGAACTTAGAACTACTTAAACCTAACTAACCTAAGGACATTACACACATCCATGCCGAGGCAGGATTCGAACCTGCGACCGTAGCGGTCGCGCGTTTTTGCGTAATCCGCAGTTTAAAGAACACATGTGTTAGGCAGAGGCGTCTACTCTTGTTTGGGTTCAATTACTATGCGGTAGTTACGTTAAATTAAACCTACGCAAGACAAGTGAAATAACGCAAGTGTCTTTTTACCTTATCCGATGACACGCACGTTCTCGTAGTGTGCTCATTTCCTGTTTACATTAGGAATAACAATCACCCGAATACTCTTAAAAATATCCAATGCAAGGTTGGCAAATTCAAATGCCAATAAGACAAATCACACACACCGGAAGAGAGAAACGTGCCTTTTTGTGAAATAGTGTTTCAGTTCCGTATTAATAACGCATCTTCTGTAAAATGAAGTCCGAACTTCTAGCAAGGTGGTGCCTTCCAGTGAAAATCGGTGTGAAAATATTCCACCGTTGTTATTAATCCTGCAGCTAGCAATATTATCTTGAGTATATTTCAGCAGTCTTTCATTTTCCACAGATCTTTTTTAGGACCTATGACGCGCACTGAATTACAGTATTACCAACCGGCAATTATGTTCCCACAAAAGTCGTTTAACCGACATTAATAACAACCTGAAGACATTCTGCAGACGATGAGTTATCTATAAGAGTAATGTCTCGTTGCTGAAGTTCAGTCAAGTAAAATTCTTCAAAGGACACCACGGCCGTTTTCTGTAAAATTATGTTTTTAAAAACCAATATTGCAGCCTCGATCGCGTGGCCATTATCAAGTGGATTACTGCGAAATTGTGCATCAGCACATGTCAGGCCATTAAAAATATGGCAGTTGCTTTCTCATACCACCCGACTAATAGTACTGGGGAAAGCTGGAGAACGGGGGATCTACAGTGAGACGTGAAATCCGAACCACGTTTAGTTCCCGCAGAATTCTCAGATCACTGTGGGTGAAGTCCACGTTAATAGCTAAATGAAAAATTCCCTGCCCCAACCGGGAGACGATCCCGTGAGCTTTCGGTTCTAGACATGCGGTTTGCCACAAGACCACCAGGTTCCGCTAGTTTCTACGATGTCATGTGACTAGGGCCTTCAGTCGAGCAGACCGTTCGCCGAGTGGAAGTCTTTAGATTCGACGCCACTTCGGTGACTTGCGCGTCAAGTTTCTACGATGAAGTCCTATCTGATAAAAAAAAAGTTGCCCAAATATGCAGTCAGACCTTGATAAGCTTTTTTTTTTAAAAAAAGTTCGGAAGTGTAAAATTTTATACTTCACAAAATATATGTTATGACTATAATATCAATAAGCCATAATTGGAACCAGTCAGCTCAAGGAGACATATTTGTGCGTCCATTCCTAAAATATTACTAAAGCGTGTGACTCCATATCAGATGGGAATAACAGGAGATACTGAAGTTATCGAAAAGACAGAACAATTCTACATCTACATATATACTCCGCTAGCCACCATGGGGTGTGTGGCGGAGGGCACAATTCGCGCCACAGTCATATTTCCCCCCCCCCCCCCTTGTTCCACTCGCGGATCGCGCGAGGGAGGGAAAAACGACTGTCTGAACGCCTCAGTACGAGCTCTTATTTCCCCTATCTTTGAATGGTGATCATTGCGCGATTTGAAAGTTGGTGGTAATAATATATGCTCTACATCCTCGGCGAAGATCGGAATTTAGTGAGCAGCCCCTTCCGTTTAGCGCGCCGTCTATCTGCAAGAGTGTCCCACTTCAAACTTTCTATGAGATTTGTAACGCTCTCGCGATGGCTAAATGTACCAGTCACGAATCTTGATGATCTTCTTTGGACCTTCTCAATCTCCTGAATCAGACCCAACTGGTAAGGGTCCCATACTGACACACAATACTCCAAAACTGGACGAACTAACGTATTGTAAGCTATTTCCTTTGTTGAAGGACTGCATCGCTTCAAGATTCTACCTATAAACCGCAATCTATAGTTCGCCTTACCCGTTACTTGAGTGTCCGATCATTCCATTTGAGATCATTTCGAATAGTCACACCCAGATACTTGACGGACGTTACCGCTTCCAATGACTGGGAGTTTATTTTGTACTCGTACATTAATAGGGATTTTCGCCTTGTTTTACGCAGTAGGTTACACTTACTAATATTGAGAGGTAACTGCCAATCATTACACCACGCATTTCTTTTCTGCAAATCCTCATTGATTTGGTCACAACTTTCGTGTGGTACTACTTTCCTGTAGACTACAGCACCATCGGCAAACAGTGTAAGGTAGCTGTCAATGCCATCAATCAGACTGTTTATGTAAATCGTAAAAAGAAGAGGACCTATTACGCTGCCCTGGAGCACAGCTCCAAGTTCTGTTGAAGTCACCCCGTTCAGGACGACGTGCTGCTTCCTGTCTGTTAGAAAACTTTCTATCCAACCGCAAATGTCATCGGATAGACCGTAAGCGCGCACACTTTGTAGCAAGTTACAGTGCGGAACTGAGTCGAACGCCTTTCGGAAGTCGAGAAATATGGCATCAACCTGGGAGTCGGTATTTAGAGCCTGTTGTATATCATGCACAAAGAGGGCCAGCTGTGTCTCGCATGACCGCTGTTTCCTAAAATCGTGCTGGTTTCTGCAGATGAGCTTCTCATAGCCTAGAAAGGTCATTATGTCTGATCACAAAATTTGTTCCATGATTCTACAACAAATCGATGGCAGTGAAATTGGCTGGTAATTATGTGCATCCGATTTCCTACCCTTTTTATAGATTGCTTTGACCTGGGCCTTCTTCCAAGCCGGCCAGAGTAGCCGAGCGGTTCTAGGCGCAACAGTCTGAAACCGCGCGACCGCTACGGTTCAGGTTCGAATCCTGCCTCGGACATGTGATGTCCTTAGGTTAGTTAGGTTTAAGTAGTTCTAAGTTCTAGGGGACTGATGACATCAGAAGTTAAGTCCCATAGTGCTCTGTCCCGTGGGAACTTTCCGCTGTTCCAATGATCTCTGATAGATGAAGGGTAAGAATGGTGCTATATTTGTAGCATAGTCAACATAAAATCTTACGGGGGTACCGTCTAGGCCAGATACATTCCTGGCGTCTAAGGATCTTAACTGTTTTACAATCCCAGATACACTAAACATTATGTCAGCCATCCTTTCGTTTGTTCGATAATTGAAAGGGGAAATGGTGCTGCAGTCCTCTACCGTAAACGAATTTTTGAAAGCTAGGTTCAGAATTTCGGCCTTTTGTTTGTCATCATCAGTTACATTACCCGTACTGTCAACAAGAGAAGGTTTTGAATTATTTGTAGCGTTCATAGTTTTTACGTACGACCAAAATTTTTCAGGGTTATTTTTAGAATTTGCAGATAAAATATTGCTTTCAAATTCGTTAAAAGAATCTCTCATTGTCCTTCTCACAGCTGCTTTCATTTCGTATAATTTCTGTTTGTCAGTGGGGCAGTGACTACATTTAAAACGACTGTGCAAAGTTCTCTGCTTTTTCAGCAACTTGTTAATATGTTTGTTGTACCGAGGTGGCTGCTTTCCCTCGCCTATACTTTTGCTAGGCACATACTGCTCTAGCACATTGTGGACAATACCTTTTATTTGCTTTCCCAAACAAGAAAACTCTACGATGTTTGATTGTTTTTTGCTTTTTTTTTGTTACTTCCACTGACATAGAAGCTACGACAGTATGGTCGCTAATACCTTCTTCTAGATTAACTTCCAAAAAAAGATCAGGTATGTTCCCATCTCGAGTTGGTTTTCTAACCAAGTGCTCAAGGTTGTATGTTGAGAGCACTCCTAGAATAACTTCACACGAATCTTTGCTTCTGCCCCCTGTGATAAACGTGTCAATGGATGCTAGATTAAAGTCTCCACCTATAACTAATGAATAATTTGGATATTTACTTCCTATATACTCAAGACTTTCCCTGAAACGTTTTACGAATTTTGTTGCGGATGCTGGTGGTCATCGTAATACAATTTGTCATATGTCTGCTTGACTGAAGGGTGAGCGTTACAGAAATGCCGAAAAGCCTGAAATAGCAGACGTATGAAGATGTAAATTACCTCGCTAAATGCATGTCATAAAGTTACAGGGGACAGTGTAAAATGAAGTGAATACCATTACACTACAGCCCTTATGTATTGCTGCCATAGGGCTCACGAGGACAAGGTTGGACTAAGAACAAGATTAGATGCACGAGGGCATTTAAAAAATCATTCTACTTCGCTCCATGTGCGAATGGAGCGGGAGGAATCATTAGTATATGGTACAATGAGAAGAAAACTCTGCCATGCTCTTCAGAGTGGTTTGCAGCGAATGGATTCAGATGAAATAACTGTGACTGTATTTCTCATTTTTCATAATTAAATCTGTGCAATTGGAACATGTATTTATCCAAACATTTTCGATAAGCAGTGACCTATTTACCATCAATTTCAAGAAATGCGCTTTTCTATGTCATGATAATGTGTCGCTGACATTCTGCAGGCGGATACAATTCTTTAAGTACACGTATTTCATGTTTCCGATGATAGTCCAATCACGACAACGGTCACTGCAATCTTTATCGCTTTGAACTACGTATTGAGTGAAAAGTAACATTATTTCCAGTGGACAACGATTCCAGGAAATTATATTGTCCTCGTTGATGTTATCTTGCTATTGCGCTATAAAATTATGCCCTCACTGATATTGTTGGACCAGGTGAAGGTTGGCGAATCTCTTACTGAAGTTTTAATGAGCGCACTGCAATATCTCGAAACATTTTGAGACAGACGCTTCCTATGAAAATGACGGTCTTCTTATCAAATAAACGTCAGTCGATGATTTGAACTGCTATTGGTTCAAGTATTACAGTCAGTTGTGCATAAAATAAGATTAATAATTCTGTGTGTGACAGAAGTGTTCAGTTATTGCATGGTATATCACCAAATGCAAATAATTTTCTCTCGGCACCTACATTTATTTCCCTATCCTTCGAAATTAGTGGCAACGCTTTTGAAACTCAGCGAGAGATTCAGGCGACAAATTTACAGACTCAGACATTAAGACACAAAATATTTGGAATATAGGTAATCTGAGCGTTTCTTTCCAGCATCTCAGGACCGCGCTGACGTACGCATGGCTGTACCTGATTGTTGTTTGCAGATATAACCAAAGATGTAGCTTAAAGTGCGTCGGCTGAGATAAAAATACTTACCGTGATTACTGGCAGTATTTCCAAGATGCACGCAAAAGACAGCTTCGGGCAGGAGACAAACACCTCTCCGCACAACACTTCGCTCTTCACGACTGACAACTTTTCTAAAGGTTAGCTGCAGGTTCCCCCCTCCTGTCTTCTGCCTTTATCGTCCTTCAAACACCTTCAGCGGAAAGACTGCACACTCCGCCCGCCGTGCTACGAGGGACGCAATTTCCTATTACGCAGCGCATCTTTCACACGCCGCACAAACAATCACAACATACGATGTTTTTTTCCTCACTCTTTTCCTTTGTCGATAGCGTTTTCTTGTAGTGTGACTACTGACGTGGCTACGCAGGGGAATTTCAAACCATAGATGATCACGCACAGCGCACTGGTTCAGAATGCTAGCATCTTTGCTCAGTGCTTGGTTCCGGCGGTATATAAGAAACTCTTAAGAGCTCACACCTTATCGCCACAAAACCAGTCAAAAATGACATGGAACTAAAGCTAAATAAAAACAAATATGTTGAAGGCAGCACCTAAATACGTCAATACTTCTTAACAAATCTCAACTCTAGTTTCAAACTCATAGAGGTTGACGATGACGCCTGAATTACGCCCTACTCCCTAAACCCTGGTTTCCTAGCCTCTTGCCGTTGTTCGGTCACAACTTCATACCTCTGTTTCTCTTGTTTTTCGTAGAAAGTCTCACCGTCGATTTCGGAGTCATTAATAGTTGAAAGCTTTTGGCGCTGTTCGCAAGTCATCCGAACTTCGTTTTGAATTTGACTGCAGATCGTGCCCATTTGTATACTCTTCTACTCGCAGCTTGTACTGCCCATCAAAAATTTTCAAATCATTAACTTATGAAGTATCCTGCCCCAAACTTCAAAAGCTTTTCGTAGCGAATCATTTCTAGTCAACTGCAGGCATGCGCATGGATAGGAACAGTTGTCATTGATGCCCGATTTCAGTCTGCTTTAAGATCGTCATCTTCTCTTAAGTACTTCAGCTTAAGGCAGTCTCATTATCGCTCTTTTTATTTTCATTTCGTTAATGTTGTAAGCACACAGAGTTTGATAATGAGTACTCATTCGATATTGCTGCTGTCTGTGAAATTATAATTGTCGTTTTTTGTTGTTATTTTTTTCTTTCGTTTTCTTGTAACATGGCATCTAGTTACGCAATTTCATTAATTAGTAGTCCGGACAAGATAGTCGACAATGGATATAATTGATGTTCTATAACAATTTCTGTGCTATTGCGGAATTACGTCCGCTATTGCCATCTCTGTTGTGCTTAAACAGAAAGCAAAGATTTGGCGTATATCTTCGACAGTTTGTCAACTCAGGTTTTTCAGCAATTCCATGACACTCTTCCGTAACTCAAGCCATCCTGTGACCATTTGCGCCACTCTTCTTTGCATACGCTCGATATACGTTGTTTGCCATATTTGATACTGGTCACATGCACTTCAGGGATGGGAAGCGAGAGCATTCGTAAGCAGTCTCCTTTGAAGGCTGACTGCATTTTCGCAGTATCCTGCTAATAAACCAAGTTTACACTTGTCTTATCTACGAATGAGCCTACGTAATCATTAATTTCATTATCCCTATAACCTTGAAGAGATTGAAAAACTCAGCCAACCAGTTAAAGACCATACGTTTATGTAGCCCTTGACCTAGGCTTCTAGCGGTTCTAGGCGCTCATTCCGGAACCGCGCGACTGCCACGGTCGCAGGTTCGAATCCTGCCTAGGGCATGGATGTGTGTGTTGTTTTTAGGTTAGTTTGGTTTAAGTAGTTCTAAGTTCTAGGGGACTGATGACCTCAGCAGTTAAGTCCCATAGTGCTCAGAGCCATTTGAACCATTTTGAACCTAGGGTTCGATATTTATAAAAATATCTTCTTCAGAACGAGTGGGCCTTGTTTTTATAAATATCGAAACCTAGGTCAAGGGTTAATTAACCTTTGGTTTGCAACTGGTTGGCTGATTTTTTTCAACCTCTTCAAATTTATACATTTTCTGAAGCGCAGCCATGTCTAAGATCCCTATAAACTGTTAGTCCCAGGTATTTGTGTGAGTTGACTGATTTTGTAATCATAAGATACTACATGTTTTCGTTTTGGGAAGTCAAAATTTTATTTCTGTACATTTAAAACACGTTGTTAATCTTTGCCTTACCTTGAAATATAAGTAAGCTTTTCTAGCATAGGTACTACATTATAGATAACTGCATCTTCTACAAAACTTCTGAGGTTTCTAAGTCATTATCACACGCCACTTCCCTGGGGCAAGCATGAAGTTACCCCTATTTCTATCGACAACCCTCCATTCTAGATAACATGCTCCATTTTCTCTACCGAGATTCTGAATCCAGTCATAAATTTTGATTGATACCTCATAACTGCACTTTAATAATAAACTTTAGTCTGTTACAAAGTAAAATCCATTTCAGAAGTCAAGAAATAGTTTATACACCTGATAGTTTTCATCTACGGTTTTCACGATGTCATGAGAGAATGGGATTGTCGATGTCCTCATAATACGAGGACGTGTTGGTTGTCATGGAGAAGATCATTGCGTTATATGTGTTCGGAATATATTTTTGTCTTATGAGAGGCCTTTCGACTAGACACTGCTACGGTTAACACTGAAGGCTTCACGTACCGGCCTCTTTGACAATCAAACTCGTTTCGTTTAGTGTATCTCTTGTATCTCTCTTCCTATCTCCCTACATGCACTCACTGACGGAAAAAGATCTCAACACCAAGAAGATAATTAGTGTAGAGTAATGAAATTTCTGGAATACATTTCTCTAGGTGCATACTTACGTGATTAACTTTGCAAGATCACAGATCAATTTAAGCGCAAGATAAGCCATTGCAAATGTGGACTGCTGATACATTAATAACCGGTGTAATCGCCAGAATGTTTAATGCAAGCATCCAGACGTGCATACATGATGTTGTACCGTTGCCAGATATCAGATTTCGGGGTGAAGTTCGTTGTCTGTTGCTCTTGGTCAGTGAGTACAAAGACGGCTAAGGCTTGAGTTGTTTTCCGATGATGTCCCATACGTGCTCAATTGGAGACAGATCTTGTAATCGAGCAGGCCAAACAACACGTCGACACTCTGTAGAGAGCAATGAATTACAACAGCGGTACCAGGGACGGGCATTATCCTGTTGGAAAACACTCCCTGGTATCCAGAATGAGATTTTCACTCTGCAGCGGAGTGTGCGCTGATATGAAACTTCCTGGCAGATAAAAATTGTGCCGGACCGAGACTCGGTTAATCTTCCAGGAAGTTTCATATCAGCGCACATTCCGCTGCAGAGTGAAAATCTCATCCTGGAAACATCCCCTAGGCTGTGACTAAGCCATGTCTCCACAATATCCTTTCTTTCAGGAGTGCTAGTTCTACAAGGTTTGCAGGAGAGCTTCTGTAAAGTTTGGAAAGTAGGAGACGAGGTACTGGCAGAAGTAAAGCTGCGAGGATGGGGCGTGAGTCGTGTTTGGGTAGCTCATTTGGTAGAGCACTTGCCCGCGGAAGGCAAAGGTCCCAAGTTGGAGTCTCGGTCCTGCACACAGTTTTAATCTGCCAGGAAGTTTCACTCCCTGGTATGCTGTGCATGAATGAGAGCACATCAGGTTCAAATGGTTCAGATGGCTCTGAGCACTATGGGACTGAACTGCTGTGGTCATTAGTCCCGTAGAACTTAGAACTACTTAAACCTAACTAACCTAAGGACATCACACACATCCATGCCCGAGGCAGGATTCGAACCTGCGACCGCAGCAGTCGCACGGTTCCGGACTGCGCGCCTAGAACAGCGAGACCACCGCGGCCGGCAGCACAGCAGGTATTGTCATCAGATTGGCTCACAAATATCTGGTGAAGAAGCGTGAGACCACCAAGAGAGTGCTCCTGATGTCATACGAAGTGGCATACCAGACCTTAACTCCAGGTGTAGGTCCAGTGTGTTTAACGATTTAACAGGTTGATTGGAGTCTTTAACTGGCCTTCTTCTAACCAACAGACTGGCACCGAGGCAGAACCAGCTTTCATCAGAAAACACAACAGACCTCAACCCTGCACTCCAAAGAGCTCTCGTTTGACACCACTGAAGTTGCAAATGGTGGTGGTTTTGGGGTCAGTGGAGAGGACGCTAGGCGCTTCAGTCTGGAACCGCGCGACCGCTACGGTCGCAGGTTCAAATCCTGCCTCGGGCATGGATGTATGTGATGTCTTTAGGTTAGTTGGGTTTAAGTAGTTCTAGGGGACTGATGACCTCAGATGTTAAGTCCCAGAGTGCTCAGAGCCATTTGAACCAGTTGAATTTTGAAAGGACGCTATAAGGCATCTGGCTCGGAGCTGTCCTTGGAGGAACTGATTTGTAACATGTCGTTGCATCACTGTGGTACCAACTATTGCTCCAGTTGCTGCTGAAGATGCAGAACGATGCGTCACAGCCATACGACGTACGCGATGATCTTTCCTCTCACAAGGGAAACTCCGCATCGCAACCGTTCCAGTTTTCTTAGTAAGTTGGCCCAGTGGACAGTCCGTCAAAAAGTGAACACAGATCAAGCATGAAAAAAGGAAGAAGGAGTGCTGAACTGCGAAAAAGAAGCAGAATACAAACAGCGAACAGTCAAAGCTCAAGACGTGCAACATCGTGCGAATCTGGATAGCAACGAAGTCGTAGTTTTGTGGTCACGGTGCTGGACTGAGGCGGCGTGATTCGTGTTCAAATCCCCCTCATGTCCCGTAATTTCTTTTTCGCAAAATTATGAACTGTCTGCCCAGTCATCGAGCCGTGCGGGACTAGCCGAGCGGTCTCGGGCCCTGCAATCATGCATGGACTGTGAGGCTGGTCCCGGCTGAGGTTCGAGACCTCCCTCGGGCATGGGTGTGTGTGTTTGTTCTTAGGATAATTTAGGTTAAGTAGTGTTAAGCTTACGGACTGAGGACCTTAGCAGTTAAGTTCCATAAGATTTCACGAATATTTGAACCTTTTTCTTTTGTCTAGTCATCAACGTGTCTGTTCGCTGTATTAAAATTTGTGTCTGTTTCGTGGTGTAAAGTCCATTTGCAACAATGAGTTGTAAGAAGGGGCCTCCAGACGTACGTACCTCCTATTTGTTCTACACAAGTAACTCATCTTATTACTCTTGCAGTTCGTTTTGAAAGTTTTTACTCATGAATCCCTTTGTTGTAACATAGTTCAGACTCATTTCTTAGTTCTTTTCATTTCTGTGAGAGGTCTTTGCGGCTTCTCGCCTCTTTCTTCTCAATATAGTACACCATCTTCATGTTTTCATGCTTGGTCTGTGTTCAGTTTCTGATGGACTATCCACTTGGCCATTTTGTCATTAAATCAGAGGGGGCTGCGAGTTTTCGTCGTCAGTGGTGCCACTCTTCTTGCGATCGTACGTTCTCCTGACTAACACTGCCAGCAATCATACAGTGGCTACTTTTCTGCCAAGTCTTCCCTGCAGCTCCACAGAAAGAATGAGCAGCTTTTCGTAGCCCTATTACGGGACCTCGTTCACAGTCAGTGAGATGTTGATAATAGTGTCTTTGTCGCCTTAAAGGCAGTCTTGACTGATGACAACTCATCACCTCCATTCTCAAAGGTAACTAACGCTCATAACCGTTTAAAGCAAACCTGAATTACAACCTCATAGTGGTCTACTGGCGCCACTTTTATGCGACTGACGTGGAATTTGAATAGACGTCATCTTTCAGATGTACAGACTTACCTTTCAACTTTCGTTTACGTTCCACGACTTCTTCTTGGTATTATTTTAAGCTTTTCCTCGTTCTAGAGGCTTATCTCCAACATAATAATTTAAATTACAAAACAAAGAATAAACGTTCTTAAACTATATTTTCAAAATATTCCTCCAGGTGTTTCGATCTTGTGTGTCCTCTTCCTCTGCGCCCATTCTCCTCATTGTGTGCTGTCCATTTTGGAGCCAGGTGGTCATAGGGCGTCCTGTCCTTCTTCTCCCCTCCGGTTCCCACTCCAGTATCAATTTTGGTATTCTGGTTTTCTCTATTCGTCGTTCATGCCCGTCCCACTGTAATTTCTTCCTATCTATTACGTCATATATTCATTCTTTTATTTCCATTCTCCTTATTATTTCGTTGTTCCTTATCTTTTCTTTCCTGGAGATTCTTGCCGATCTTCTCCAGAAGTCCATCTCTAGAGCTTGTAATTTTTTAATGTGCTTCATGTTAATTGTCCACGTCTCCGTTCCATACAGAACCACACTCTCTAATATCGATTTGTATATTAATTTTTTAGTTCTGCTCTTTACATTCCTGCTCCATAAGACTGAGTTAAGCATCCCAGTGACCTTCCGTCCGCTACGAATTCTTTTATTGATTTCTGACTCTGATTTTCCCTCGATTTCTAAAATGGATCCCAAATAACAGAAAGTGTTTATTTTTTTGAATTTTTTTCCTTCAATGTATAGCTCATCTGAATCATTAGTCAAGTATTCTGTTTTTTGGTAATTAATCGTCAAACCCCAAGTTTAGTATGCTGCTGCTAGTTGATTGCTCATATAGTTAGTATCCTCTTCATCTTGTGCTACGACTACTTGGTCATCAGCAAACAATAAATGATGTAGGTAAACTCATTCTCTTGGTGTATCGATGCTTTTTTGCGTGGGTGTATATAGACCCCTGTCCTTTGTTCTACCTACACCTGCTACGGAGAGATCACCGTTTTCTTTCAAATATCATTACAGAACCGTGGAGGATACCTCCAATCATGAACTTTTCATGAGGTAAATACCTATTTTGCGTATGATCAACTATGACTTGAATCTTTTGTTTATGATATTGTATTATTTGCCTCTAGTGCAGATAAACGTCAACCACTAACAGAAGTTCAGAACACAGCAATGCTCTATGATCATTATTATTGCATTTGAAGGAAAATTACCAGTCAAGAAGCTATACTGAGCAAAGTTAACAGAATTAGGAAATTTTAGATCAAATGTGGGCCGGCCGCAGTGGCCGAGAGGTTCTAGGCGCTTCAGTCCGGAACAGCGCTGCTGCTACGGTCGCTGGTTCGAATCCTACCTCGGGCATGGCTGTGTGAGACGTCCTCAGGTTAGTTAGGTTTAAGTAGTTCTAAGTCAAAGCGACTGAAGACGTCAGATGTTAAGTCCCATAGTACTTAGAGCCGTTTGAACAAATGTGGAGCACCATAAACATAATAAGTGAGTGTTGCATGATACTTATATAATCACACACCTGTTCTCCTGTAAAAACTGGTTCAAATGGCTCTGAACACTCTGGGACTTAACTTCTGAGGTCATCAGTCCCCTAGAACTTGTTGTTGTTGTTGTTGTTGTGGTCTTCAGTCCCGAAACTGGTTTGATGCAGCTCTCCATGCTACTCTATCCTGTGCAAGCTTCTTCATCTCCCAGTACCTAGTGCAGCCTACATCCTTCTGAATCTGCTTAGCGTATTCATCTCTTGGTCTCCCTCTACGATTTTTACCCTCCACGCTGCCCTCCAATACTAAATTACTGATCCCTTGATGCCTCAGAACATGTCCTACCAACCGAGCTCTTCTTCTAGTCAAGTTGTGCCACAAACTTCTCTTCTCCCCAATCCTATTCAATACCTCCTCATTAGTTACGTGATCTATCCACCTTATCTTCAGTATTCTTCTGTAGCACCACATTTCGGAAGCTTCTATTCTTTTCTTGTCCAAACTATTTATTGTCCATGTTTCACTTCCATACATGGCTACACTCCATACGAATACTTTCAGAAATGACTTCCTGACACTTAAATCTATACTCGATGTTAACAAATTTCTCTTCTTCAGAAACGCTTTCCTTGCCATTGCCAGTATACATTTTATATCCTCTCTACTTCGACAATCATGTCAGTTTTATCCCCAAATAGCAAAACTCCTGTATTACTTTAAGTGTCTCATTTCCTAATCTAATTCCCTCAGCATCACCCGACTTAATTCGACTACATTCCATTATCCTCGTTTTGCTTTTGTTGATGTTCATCTTATATCCTCCTTTCAAGACACTGTCCATTCCGTTCAACTGCTCTTCCAAGTCCTTTGCTGTCTCTGACAAAATGTCATCGGCGAACCTCAAAGTTTTTATTTCTTCTCCATGGATTTTAATGCCTACTCCGAACTTTTCTTTTGTTTCCTTTACTGCTTGCTCAATATACAGATTGAATAGCATCGGCGAGAGGTTACAACTCTGTCTCACTCCCTTCCCAACAACTGCTTCCCTTTCATGTCCCTCGACTCTTATAACTGCCATCTGGTTTCTGTACAAATTGTAAATAGCCTTTCGCTTCCTGTATTTTATCCCTGCCACCTTCAGAATTTGAAAGAGAATATTCCAGTCAACATTGTCAAAAGCTTGCTCTAAGTCTACAAATGCTAGAAACGTAGGTTCGCCTTTCCTTAATCTTTCTTCTGAGATAAGTCGTAGGGTAAGTATTGCCTCACGTGTTCTATCATTTCTACGGAATCCAAACTGTTTTTCCCTAAGGTCGGCTTCTACAAGTTTTTCCATTCGTCTGTAAACTAAGAACTACTTAAACCTAAATAACCTAAGGATATCACACATATCCATGCCCGAGGCAGGATTCGAACCTGCGACCGCAGCGGTCGCGCGGTTCCAGACTGTAGCGCCCAGAACCGCTCGGTCACTCTGGCCGGCTGTACTCCCTAGTATCTCATTCCAACAGTGGAAAAGAGTAGTTCCTCACCTCGTAAGACTCTACTGTCGAAAGAGTCCACAGCTGCCCACTCGCGTAAATAAATCAACTGGTGGACCGTCTATGGCAAATACTTTCGTTAAATTAGCATCTGAGGCCTCAGTGGTGGTGGTCTGCGTGGAGACAAAATATAGGGACTTGGACTGGATGTCCATCACAATCAGCTTTGTGGCTTGCAGATGACAGCAGAGACTAGGTGTGAGAATTCCCAACGTCAGCTTGGGATAATTCATGGAGAAAAAAGCTGGGGATATGACTGTAGCGCAACATCCAAATGAAGTGGGGCACGACCTTGAGAAATTTTACTCGCTCCTAGTTTAGAAGCAGCAGCGTTTTAACCAGTATCAGGTTGTGGCGAAGCAGTCAAAATGCACGCAGAATGAAGATGAGAAGGGAAGCCCTCCCAAGTATAACCAGAACGAACAAATACAGGGATTTGACAAAAATATGGAAAACAGCAAAAAATGCAAGTTTGAGTATATGTGCATGTGCCAGCCAAGCCCGGAGGTGGGGCTGTCGTATTTGACTAACTAAGGTACTAGCATATGGAATTGGTTCCCAAATATGAAATATGTGAGTGGCTCGAAGACTTCTTAAGTAATAGAACCCAGTACGTTGTCCTCGATGGTGAGTGTTCATCGGAGGTGCGGGTATCATCTGGAGGGCCCCAGTGAAGTGTGGTAGGTCCGCTGTTGTTTTCTATCTACATAAATGATCTTTTGGATAGGGTGGATAGCAATGTGCGGCTGTTTGCTGATGATGGTGTGGTGTACGGGAAGGTGTCGTCGTTGAGTGACTGCAGGAGGATACAAGATGACTTGGACAGAATTTATGATTGATGTAAAGAATGGCAGCTAACTCTAAATATAGACACATGTAAATTAATGCAGATGAATAGGAAAAAGAATCCCGTAATGTTTGAATACTCCATTAGTAGTGTAGCGCTTGACACAGTCACGGCGATTAAATATTTGGGCGTGCGATATGAAGTGGGACAAGCATGTAATGGCAGTTGTGGGGAAGGCGGATAGTCGTCTTCGGTTCATTGGTAGAATTTTGGGAAGATGTTCGAGCGTTTGGGATCCCTATCAGTTCGGATTGAGGGAGGACATAGAAGCAATTCAGAGACGGGCTGCTAGATTTGTTACTGGTAGGTTTGATCATCACTCGAGTGTTACGGAAATGCTTCAGGAACTCGGGTGGGGGTCTCTGGAAGAAAAGGAGGCGTTCTTTCCGTGAATCGCTGCTGAGGAAATTTAGAGAACCAGCATTTGAGGCTGACTGCAGTACAATTTTACTGCGGCTAACTTATATTTTGCGGAAAGACCACAGAGATAAGATAAGAGAGATTAGAGCTCGTACAGAGGCGTATAGGCACTCATTTTTCCCTCGTTCTGTTTGGGAGTGGAACAGGGAGAGAAGATGATAGTTGTGGTACAAGGTACCCTCATCCACGCACCGATGGTGGATTGCGGAGTATGTATGTAGATGTAGATGTAGACGTGTGCAATGCCCTCAGTATCAGCCTGATAAGAATAGTATTCTCTGTAGTTATGAGTGCATTATATCGGATCTGAGTGAATTCGAACGTGGACAAATTATTGGCGCTCTTGTGGTGGGTGCTTTCGTGAGATAGGTAGCCGAAGAGGTACCATTTCGAAGATTTACACTGAATACAGGGAAAGCGGAAAAACGTCATCCGCTAAGTCACAAAGAGGACGGAAGTGTGTGTCGAGTGATCGTGACGAACGGTTATTGAAGAGGACTGTGACGAAAAATAACAGAAAGATAACTGCAAAAATTACTGCAGAATTCAATGTTGCACCCGCGAACCCCATCAGCACAAAAACAACACGAATGGAGCTCCATAAGCAGAGCACTGCAGTGCGAGCTGGGGCTACGAAACCATTCATGGGTGATATAGATCCCCCAAAAAGAAAAATGTGATGTCAAAGCCATAAATCCTGGACTATGGAGCAATGGGAGAAAGTCATTCGTCGGTTGAGAGCTGATTGTTTCTAACTTCTGGGCGAGTTTACATCCCAAAAGTGAAAGAAGGTGGGAGTTCCATGATGATTTGATCAGTTATATAGTGCTGTTCTATGGACCCCGTTGCTAATCTGCAAGGTAACATTACTACCATGGATTATGTGACCATTCTGGCTAATCGGGTACATAAAATGGTACAATGTTTGTTCCTCGATGGTGATGCTATATCCCAAGACGCAAGGGCAGCTATTCACACAACTCACATTATCCAGGACTGGTTTTGTAAGTACGAGGATGAGTTATTACTTTTCCCCTGGCCATCACAGTTATAAGATATTAATATTATTGAGCCTTTGTGGTCTGCTTTGGAGAGAAGGTTGCGTAATCACTATGTGCTTCCATCATCGTTACCTGAGCTTGGCTCGGTTTTGCAGGAAGATGTATTTATCCATTCTATCATGACTAGAAGCTGTTCTGAACGCCAACGGTTTTCCTACATTGCGTTAGGCATGGTGATGTGTTTGTGGTGATTTCATACTTTTTTCCTATCTCCTTTACACTGACGTACTGTTTTTAAGTTACGGACTACGACGTGGCAAATTTTAGGACGTACCTAAGTACGGGTAGTTTGCAACTGGCCATTTACGAGATCAATGGCGCTACGAAGTTTTTTATGTATCATTGGAATGAATCTTCTAAGAGTACTTGAACGATATAACGTACTCGTACGTCGTGTTGTCAACATAGTAACAAGACAAACTCGCCGCAAACCACGGCCCCGCCGCCATAAGAATAGGCCCCACATACGTCTACTGTTCTGTACCAACTGTAATGATTGGTTCAAATGGCTCTGAACACTATGGGACTCAACTGTTGTGGTCATCAGTCCCCTAGAACTTAGAACTACTTAAATCTAACTAACCTAAGGACATCACAGACATCCATGCCCGAAGCAGGATTCGAACCTGCGACCGTAGCAATCCCGTGGTTCCGGACTGAAGCGCCAAGAACCGCGCGGCCACCGCGGTCGGCAGCTGTAATGAGACACGTGACTTAGGTACGGCTGATGCGTTTATAATGATGATTATCATATCAAGCACTCAAATTATTGACCTTGATCACTCATACATGCTATAAAGCGAATCCATACAGACAACACTGATCATCGAATGTCATTTGGACTTACTGTGCCACAGCACACATCCTAGTTAGTTTTATTTCATGTAAGTTTCCTCTCAGTTAAATATCCAGAGGTGTTAAGCCTGTCGAGTCTGTTTGTTTCCCGAACGACCGATCGAACAATTTCCAAATGTTATGTGGAGAAGGTCCGTTAATATCTGCGCGAAATGGGCGTGATATCTGTCATGTAGGTACCACACGTATTGAAATTTCCTGGCAGATTAAAACTGTGTGCCGGGCCGAGACTCGAACTCGGGACCTTTGCCTTTCGCGGGCAAGTACTCTACCATCTGAGCTACCCAAGCATGACTCACGCCCCGTCGTCACAGCTTTACTTTGCGAAAGGCAAAGGTCCCGATTTCGAGTCTCGGTCCGGCACACAGTTTTAATCTGCCAGGAAGTTTCACATCAGCGCACACTGCGCAACAGAGTGAAAATCTCATTCTGGACCACACGTATTGCCTTATATCCAGTTGGATTTCTTCCAATGACTGCGGCTGCATATTTGTTTGGAATTGACGATACATGTGGCTGATCTGAGTACCAGCAATAAGGCAGGGATCAATGATGTGATTCTTGAAATTCCTGCACCACACGCTGACAGACTAAGCCTCATCCTCTCAGCCAGCGTGAATATTGCAAAGCTTGATTTGTAAACGGTGTTTCATTCATAAACAAAATCTTGTATAGGAACCCCACATCACCCTGCAGTTTTCGTACACTCCAGTCAGATAACTGTAACCGATTAGGGAAGCCATTGCAGTGAAGTTGTTGATGTAGCCAAATGAAGAAAGGATGAAATGTGGTATTCATAGAACAGTCGTTATGCTGATCCTACTGGGAAGGTCTGGCTGCCTCATAGTATCTGAATATTGCGTATTGGTGTTGTGAAAGTGTTAGTTGCATTTATCTCATCAGTTGCTGTTCTTGTTTCACTGATGTATTTTAATTTCCGCTCTTCCAGTTCCCTGAACTATTGTTAATCTGTTTGCAAAGACAGTTTCGTGAGGGCCTCGATGATCGGGGTATCTCGCAGCTGGTCACACAGCTGCTCTAACTGTTTGACATAAACGAAAACTGTATGCACTTTTTCGACTGACGTATACATTCTGAGAATCTGAGTAGCTTCACAGAGCCAGCTGCCTGATCACTACAATAGCAGAGTACAGACTAATGGGGTTCAAGCACATAGGTAAACACGCAAACTGTGCTCCAGATAGGTGTTGGTTTATATTTCGTATGGAAGGCAGCTGTCGTGGGGCGTCTTGACTCTGTTTTACTCTCATTCATCCACCAGTCTTACTGGAAACACTTCATCTCTATGGAATCACAAGCGGAGTCAAGACTCTCACAATACCCCTGGGGGTTCCAGCTGATATTGGACAGTTGAGTTAGCCGATTTTTTGCTGAACATAAAAAAATCGTAGTGGAATCTATTTAAAATGAAAGGGGGTTAAGTGCTGCAGTTGCTCAGCTATCGTTTTCGTAACCCAAAAGGGACCCAAAAGGGCTGTAAATGCTATCAATCACCATATGGAACTCTTCGTCATATAAGTAGATGTGGAAATACCAAACGGCACATATTGTCATTGATGGTAAGCTCACCAGACGAAATATTAGTCACCCACTTAAAAGCTCACACCGACCGCTTTACACCGCTGCAGATAGTGTAGAACTGGTACCAAGTGGCCATGTGACCCTCAACCATTAGCGTAAGTCACAGAAGTGAAGTGGTGTGTATGTACCGGCAGGTTGCGTGGTTTCTGTGCAGTAAGATGTGAAAGAATGGCAGAATACGAGAGGAAATAACTATCAAGTATATTAACTGGAATAATCAGTTAATGAAATGTAGTGATCGAATAATGAGGTGGTGTGACCCGCATAACAAGCCAGCGGTCTGTTAGATACGCATGTGTTTATATCTGGGACCTGTTACAAAATCCCTAGATCGGCACAGAAACCGTCGGCCTCTCGAGCACCAGCTCTGTGAGGTTGATAACCTCCCAGCTCCAATAGGAGCAGAGATATGGGCAAAAACATGATTTTTCGAGCCTTCGGCACACAGGTTGCTCTGCACAATAGGTATGATGTATGGGAACAATATCGGACCACCAAATGAATCTGCTTTGCAGGGTAGGGTAAGATACGGTTTTCCGGATCCTAACGTGTAGGCTGTCTTGCATGACAGGTGGGTTGTGTTGTATCGGCGTGCTTTATCGACCTGCTTTGCGTGATGGCCTGCATGTCAGTGGCAAGTCAATGATTTTGAAGCCTCTGATGTGTAGTCTGCCCTGCTTGTCAGATGTGTTGTGGGAGTAATATTCGCTTGCTTTATTGAAGTGTGTTGCAGGAGTTACACATGTTGATGAGCATGGATGGGGACAGCTTAAGATGGATAGAGGGGGGGATGGATGGTGTGAGGGGATGGAGGAAACGTACAGAGAGAGGGGTGGTGGGGGAAATATATGATGCAGTTGTAGGTGTAGAGAAGCAGTGGGAGGTGGAAAAAGAAGAGGTTTAGGCAGAGATGAAAGAGAAGGGGGGATATAGTCCGGGGAGGGGGGGGGGGGGGGGGAGTGAGGAGGAAGATATGGTCAGAGAGTGGGGCGAAGCCACGGCGAAAAAATTACTGTGTATATTGATTGTAGCTGAAGTTGAACATACCTCCAAAACCAAGACACTGCTAGTCACTAGTTTTTGTGTCTGGTGATACCCATGAGTCCTATGTTCGTGCTATACTGGTTGTGAGGTGGTGGCTGTTGTGGTTGTGGTGATATGAGTGTTTGAAGTGCTCGCCATGACATCATAATGGTTCCGAGGACATATTTTACGTCGATTTATTTTTGAGGTGGAAAATTCGACTTTTTATATGTCCTAAAATATTCTCGAATATCACAGAATACAACTTGAAAATCGCATATATCGCATCGATCTGCACACCGTCAAAATCGTCTTTATCGATGAATTGAGCAAGTAGTAAAGCGCATCCTCTTACAGTGAAAAACTACGAAAACAAAGAATGATTGTGAGAGCGAACAATGTTAATAACAAAAAATGATCTAGTCCAACAAACAAATCAGCGAATACAGAACACGATACTAGAGGAAGAAAATGTGTTTAAATTCATTGACGTCAGAGTGAACCAAGACGAAGCGTAAATTTTCTACCAAATTTTATAAATTCACGCCAGGTTTCCAGTGCACCCTCACAAAAAACTTCTAAACATCATACAAGCGAAAATATTATCTGCAAAACATTAGCGTACGGAATAACTATCAATAAAACACAAGAGTAAACAGCCAAGTGTTATGGAATGAAGTTTGCTTCTTGCATGGACAACTAAACGTAGAGTATTCGAGGTTTAGACAGGCAGAGCAATCATTCGTCTTTGCATCCGAAAACAAAATATCAAATGTAGTTTATAGCAGTCTACTTAGAATAAGTTAGGTGCTTACAAATGAGATGATTAATTGCACTATTTTCCATTCAGAAAACAAATGGAAATAAAAGTCGAAGCAAGACGTGTTTTTATAAGGTAGTCATGTATTAATTCCATCGCAGAAGTTACATTCCACACTGATGTATAAATAGATTCAAAACTTTCAATGAAATTTGATACTGTAAGATTTGATTAATTGCACCGAGGGAAATGGAAAATAGGAAGTACATTTGACCCTTAACAGTTTCTTCAGGTGTATATCGGATCGGCTTAGCTCAAAGGACCCATGCTGTTGCAGAAGACAAAATGAGAAAATGGGTCTTGTATATAACGCAGTTCAGTTCAGGACAGAAGAGTTCAGATTACTCATATGAGAAATCGTAAAGAGCTTGGAATGATTTGTTTGCAGAAGCTAAATTAATAATTCCGTGAACTGAATAGAATTTTAACTTGCAGGACGTTTGTTACGATTCAACTTCCATAGCTGCATTGTCGAACTACGTTGCTAGCGGATATTCCGTACGTTCGCAACTCTGGCTCTTTTCGTCTAAGCGTGTGCTGGAGGGTACCTGAACACGCCTTCTGACTCACCTGCGCCTGACGAAGAGAAATTGAATGGTAGCGTTCTTGCGAGTTGCTTTTGCGGTTAAGTAGGCGAGAAGAAACTCCTTTCACCTTGGCGCCACTGCAAGCAAAACTTGTAATTTTCTGCCGAGCACGTAAACTGGACGAGGTTGACGTTAACTTGAGCCTTCGATTTTTGTAGGCGTATCTGGCCTCCGTAGAAAAAAATACAAGCCGTAATATACTGCATCGAACAGGCATGTGGAGGAGCTCTTGGCACGAGAGGACTTTCAGCGAATAGACTGACCCGTTCTCTTGAATTAACGTTGTAGAGAATGTTTGCCCTCACCCCCCCCCCCCCCTCCCCCTTGGTGATCACACACCCTATTAAGAGTCATGTCCTGCCTTTTTTATTTTCCAAGGAACCATCATAAATCGCGGCGACTTCAGCGTATTTATTGTTTCGAATAAAATTGTCATTCTTGTTCGTCTAACTGCGTATTTCACTCAGTCACCTTCTGTACTATACTCTGGCAGTTCTTTCTATGTATAGTTCAAGTTTCGTCGAGCTATGTTACTTGAAACATCGTGCGAAAGTTACTTGAGTCCTTCAGTTTTGCACACCAGTGTATAATGAAAGTAGTACTGTGATGTAGCATTAGAAAAGCTGAGATAAGGGTAGTTTAATTCTAGGCCAACCACGCGACCGCTACGGTCGCAGGTTCGAATCCTGCCTCGGGCATGGATGTGTGTGATGTCCTTAGGTTAGTTAGGTTTAAGAAGTTATAAGTTCTAGGGACTGATGACCTGAGTAGTTAAGTCCCATAGTGCTCAGAGCCATTTGAACCAATTCTAGGCCTAACATTTTGCAAAATATTCGCAATATGTGATACTAATGCAAATATATTTTTTCTGTTAATAAATTTGTAAATGTAAGTGCCATAATGTAAAAACGCTCATGCTTTATCATGCAAAAAATCTCTGTAATTGTTGTTTGAGAGAGAGTAAATGAACACACTGACAAGAGCGAAACTTCACCGAAAACATGTTTCGGTGTTAAACAAGAAGTTGTGCTTGCACAAGATAGAGCGACATTTCTATAATTATATATTACGAAGCAAATACGTAAAAAGAGGGTTTCAATCACAAAATGAATATAGCACTCAACTTTTAGGGTGTTCATGCTGAACCGGAACTAACAGGAATGGTTCATTCTCGAAGCACTCAAAAGAAAGTGACTTCTCGTCCCTTTGATTAAAATGGACCATCGGAGAACGGTTGACCGCTTTTATCGCCTAATGGCTTCATTTTATTCCCTCACGTCATCAAAAATGCATGCGATTTTCAGCACCTCAAGACAATGTTGAGGTCTTTCTAGACAATGTATTAGCAGTACAGGAAACAGAGGGGAAAAGATGCTCCAGAATTGGTTAGATCGCGTGCAGAAGTGTATGGATTTGAAAGACGAATATGATGGGAAATAATTAAAACAATTCGTACCAAATCAATTTCTTACATTCATCGTTTGTGTAAAATCGTAAAAGGTGGCCATCGCACAAGACCGCATAGCCTGCCTACTCGTACAGCTGCCACGTTCCCGGAGGTGTTCCTCGTTACAACTCACGTAGTCTTGTCAGACTGTGTTCGAGTTGTGAGGGACGGAAAAATGGCATGAATTTGGATGGCACTACGCATAGCGTGCTGAAATCAGTTTGATTTTATTCGTAACCGTGACTTATTAAACTTGCGATAATACTTGTGAGACTTTCTTTATTTGGTATACGGATTATTATGTCACTCTTGAGGTCAGAGAATATTTTGGCCAGCTCATACATCCTGCATAGAATAGTTTTTATTTCATTAATCCAGCGATCATAAAAGCACATAGTCACTTTAGAGAGTAGCATTTGGGTTTTTCCTTTTATGCACGACTAGTTTAGCGCCCGATGCTTCGCCCACGTGAGCTATATGGTCTGCACAATTTTTTTTTGTTTCAAGGAAATCCGTAAGGGACTGAATTTACAATAGCACTGAAACACATATTTTTTTTATTTCTAACCGAGAAGCCAAACAGCAGTTTTCATAGATGTATCATTAAAAATACTTTAGTAGTTATTTTATGATCATTAATTTTCAAAAAAACTTTCACCCTACTGTATCACCCCCTTTGGGGTTAAAGTGCGAGAAATGCTGAAACATGTGTTTTTTATTTCTTGCCGAAAAACCACACATCAATTTTCGCACTTCTAGCTTCGAAATTGCCTTCATAGCGACATATTTTAAAAATTACATTTAATCCTCTTAGGGATGGAATTTTGAAAAAACCCCTCATAAACGGTGCCTAAATAAATCTGAAGTTTTCATCCTTTGCGGTTTGGGCCTGGCGATGATGAGTCCGTGAATCAATCAGGACATTTCCTTTTATATTTTGTAGAGACTGGAACAGGAAACCGATCGATAAATAATAAACCAAATAAGGTCCGTCTCGCTCTCCACCGTGACATTCAGAGTATTTGTGAAGACATTGGTTCAAATGACTCTGAGCACTATGGGACTCAACTGCTGCGGTTATCAGTCCCCTAGAACTTAGAACGACTTAAACCTAGCTAACCTAAGGACATCACAGACATCCATACCCGAGACAGGATTCGAACCTGCGACCGTAGCAGTCGCACGGTTCCGGACTGCGCGCCTACAACCGCGAGACCACCGCGGCCGGCGTGTAGACATTGACTGGGTGCAAAATAAGATCTTATAGTGTGGATATTGTGATCGTGCAAGCGACCCCGTAATTTAGTTGGTTTTCATTCTCCTTAGTGCTTGTTATTTTTTTTTTTTTTTCACACACAATCTCTCTACAGTGCAACCTGAAACTGACGACTGCTGTAATGTATGTTGGTCACTTGTATCAACAGCAGCTTGTGGTGCTGTTTGCTGTATAGTGATGTTCACCAGCCCAGCTGTCCGCCTCTGGTTGTCACCGGGTTACCTTATCTGTTGACATGATGTGGGCCGTCTCCCAGGTGTTGTGACCGATAACTCAGCGTCAGATAGCTCTAACGGCTGACAACGAGATCACCGGCAAAAGGTGCACCAGAAAAAATTTCCCTTATTTAAGGTTTCGTGCCTGAATCCTTTGAGCAGAGCGGGTCCTGCTTCTACACCTACGCACGTACTCTGCAAACCACTGTGAAGGGCGTGGAAGAGGGAACTTAAAAGGGCACCACAACTCACAATCTCTTCCCGTACCAATCGAGCATAGATCACGGGAAGAACGACTGATTAAATGCCACTGTGGGTGAAATAATTTTTTAAATCTTGTCTTCACACTTCTTGCGGCAATAATACAAAATGGAGTGAAGAATATCTCTAGATTCTGCATTTAATACTGGGTTCTTGAAACTTCATTATTAGGATTTTGTGGAATTATTGGCGTCTGTCTTCAAGATTCTGCCAAGTCTCCTGCGAGTTAAAGAAACCTGAGACCATTAACCGACTTTCTAAATCTGCGTACATGCTCCGGCAGCAACCGTAAGGTGTCTGTAACACTACTAGTCATTTCCTTTCCCATTTCACCCACCAACGGAGCGAGGGAAAAACGAATAACTTTATGCTGCACTATAAGCCATAATAATTTTCTCTTAACCTGTTTCGCGGTCTTCTAACGCCAAATGTACCTTGGCAGCAGTAGAATAGTACTAAAGTCAAGCTGCAAATGCCTGTTCTCTCAATTTCCTCAATAGTGTTTCGTGGAAAGAAGGTCGCCTTCCCTCCAAGTACTCCAGTTTCAGTTCGCGAATCCTCTTCGTAACACTCGCGTGTAGATCAAATCTACCTGTAACAAATCTAGCAGCACGTTTCTGGATTGGTTCGGTGTCTTCCTTTATTTCGACATGGTGAGATCCCAAACACTCGAGCAGCACTCAAGAATGGTCTGCACGAGTTTTCTGTACACGCTCTACAATCGACCATTCATCTTCCCTACTACCGTCCTTACGTACTTGTTCCATTTCGTATCGCTTTGCAACGTTCCGCTTAGATACACTACTAGCCATTAAAATTGCTACACCAAGAAGAAATGAAGATGATAAACGGGTATTCATTGTACAAATATATTATACTAGAACTGACATGTGATTACATTTTCACGCAATTTGGGTGGATAGATCCTGCGAAATCAGTACCCAGAACAACCACCTCTGGCCGTAATAACGGCCTTGATACGATTGGGCATTGAGTCAAACAGAGCTTGGATGGCGTGTACACGTACAGCTGCCCACAGTTCATCAAGAGTAGTGACTGGCGTATTGTGAAGAGCCAGTTGCTCGGCCACCATTGACCAGACGTTTTCAATTGGTGAGAGATCTGGAGAATGTGCTGCCCAGGGCAGCAGTCTAACATTTTCTGTATCCAGAAAGGCCCGTACAGGACCTGCAACATGCGGTCGTGCATTGTCCTGCTGAAGTGTAGGGAGAGCCACGGGTCGTAACACATCTGAAATGTAGCGTCCACTGTTCAAAGTGCCAACAAGAGGTGTCCGAGACGTGTAACCAATGGCACCCCATAGCATCACGCCGGGTGATACACCAGTATGCCGATGACGAATACACTTTCCAATGTGCGTTCACCGCGATGTCGCCAAACACGGATGCGACCATGATGATGCTGTAAACAGAACCTGGATTCATCCGAAAAAATGACGTTTTGCCATTCGTGCACCCAGGTTTGTCGTTGAGTACACCATCGCAGGCGCTCCTGTCTGTGGTGCAGCGTCAAGGGTAACAGCAGCCATTGGTCTCCGCGCTGATAGTCCATGGTGCTGCAAACGTCGTCGATCTGTTCGCTCAGATGGTTGTTGTCTTGCAAACTTCCCCATCTGTTGACTCAGGGATCGAGACGTGGCTGCACGATCCGTTACAGCCATGCGGATAAGATGCCTCTCATCTCGACTGCTAGTGATACGAGGCCGTTGGGATCCGGCACGGCGTTCCGTATTACCCTCCTGAACCCAACGATTCCATATTCTGCTAACAGTCATTGGATCTCGACCAATGCGAGCAGCAATGTCGCGATACGATAAACCGCAATCACGATAGGCTACAATCCGACCTTTATCAAAGTCGGAAACGTGATGGAACGCACTTCTCCTCCTTACACTAGGCATCACAACAACGTTGCACCAGGCAACGCCGGTCAACTGCTGTTTGTGTATGAGAAATCGGTTGGAATGTTTCGTCATGTCAGCACGTTGTAGGTGTCGCCACCGGCGCCAAGCTTGTGTGAATGCTCTGAAAAGCTAATCATTTGCATATCACAGCATCTTCTTCCTGTCGGTTAAATTTCGCGTCTGTAGCAGTCATCTTCGTGGTGTAGCAATTTTGATGGCCAGTAGTGTATTTGGCCGACGTAACTGTGTCAAGCTGTGCGACAAGGACAAAGTTTGCAGTTGGTGTGATGAACGGCAGCCAGCACTAAACGTGCGAAAATGTAAGTTAGTACGGATGGGCAGGAGGAAAAAGCTCTAATGTTCCGATTCAGTATTACCAGTGTAAATATGTGGACGTAACGTTGCAAAGCGATATGAGGTGGAACGAGTACGCGGGAGCTGTGGTAGGGAAGGTGAATGGCCGACTTTGGTTTATTGGGAGAATTTTAGGAAAGAGTGGTTCACCTGTAAAGGAGACCGTATATTGGACGCTGGTGCGTACTGATCGAGTGTTTGTGCTCTGAAACACTAAGAAAGACAGTGAAGCAATTCAATGGAGGGCTGCTTGATTTTGTACCGGTATGTCTGAACAACCGTAAGTGTTACGGCCGCCCATGAACCATGGACCTTGCCGTTGGTGGGGAGGCTTGCGTGCCTCAGCGATACAGATGGCCGTACCGTAGGTGCAACCACAACGGAGGGGTATCTGTTGAGAGGCCAGACAAACATGTGGTTCCTGAAGAGGGGCAGCAGCCTTTTCAGTAGTTGCAGGGGCAACAGTCTGGATGATTGACTGATCTGGCCTTGCTACATTAACCAAAACGGCCTTGCTGTGCTGGTACTGCGAACGGCTGAAAGCAAGGGGAAACTACAGCCGTAATTTTTTCCGAGGGCATGCAGCTTTACTGTATGATTAAATGATGATGGCGTCCTCTTGGATAAAATATTCCGGAGGTAAAATAGTCCCCCATTTGGATCTACACAGGAGGACTTCGTTATCAGGAGAAAGCAAACTGGCGTTCTACGGATCGGGGCGTGGAATGTCAGATCCCTTAATCGGGCAGGTAGGTTAGAAAATTTAAAAAGGGAAATGGATATGTTAAAGTTAGATATAGTGGGAATTAGTGAAGTTCGGTGGCAGGAGGAACAAGACTTTTGGTCAGGTGAATACAGGGTTATAAATACAAAATCAAATAGGGGTAATGCAGGAGTAGGTTTAATAATGAATAAAAAAATAGGATTCCGGGTAAGCTACTACAAACAGCATAGTGAACGCATTATTGTGGCCAAGATAGACACAAAGCCCACGCCTACTACAGTAGTACACGTTTATATGCCAACTAGCTCAGCAGACGATGAAGAAATTGATGAAATGTATGATGAGATAAAAGAAATTATTCAGGTAGTGAAGGAAGAAGAAAATTTAATAGTCATGGGTGACTGGAATTCGTCAGTAGGAAAAGGGAGAGAAGGAAACATAGTAGGTGATTATGGATTGGGGATAAGAAATGAAAGAGGAAGCCGTCTGGTATAATTTTGCACAGAGCATAACTTAATCATTGCTAACACTTGGTTCAAGAATCATAAAAGATGGTTGTATACATGGAAGAATCCTGGAGATACTAAAAGGTATCAGATAGATTATATAATGGTAAGACAGAGATTTAGGAACCAGGTTTTAAATTGTAGGACATTTCCAGGGGTAGATGTGGACTCTGACCACAATCTATTGGTTATGACCTGTAGGTCAAAACTGAAGAAACTGCAAAAAGGTGGGAATTTAAGGGCATGGGATCTGGATAAGCTGAAAGAACCAGATGTTGTACAGAGTTTCAAGGAGAGCATAAGGGAACAATTGACAGGAAGGGGGAAAGAAACACAGTAGAAGGAGAATGGGTAGCTCTGAGGGATGAAGTAGTGAAGGCAGCAGAGGATAAAGTATGTAAAAAGACGAGGGCTGCTAGAAATCCTTGGGTAATAGAAGAAATATTGAATTTAATTGATGAAAGGAGAAAATATAAAAATGCAGTAAATGAAGCAGGCAAAAAGGAATACAAACGTCTCAAAAATGAGATCGACAGGAAGTGCAAAATGGCTAAGCAGGGACAAATGTAAGGATGTAGAAGCTTATCTCACTAGGGGTAAGATAGATACTGCCTACAGGAAAATTAAAGAGACCTTTGGAGAGAAGAGTTCGACGTGTACGAATATATCAAGAGCTCAGATGGCAACCCAGTTCTAAGCAAAGAAGGAAAGGCAGAAAGGTGGAAGGAGTATATAGAAGGTTTATACAAGGGCGATGTACTTGAGGACAATATTATGGAAACGGAAGAGGATGTAGATGAAGACGAAATGGGAGATAAGATACTGCGTGAAGAGTTTGACAGAGCACTGAAAGACCTGAGTCGAAACAAGGCTGGTGAGCAAGATGTATGAGACAGGCGAAATACCCTCAGACTTCAAGCAGAATATAATAATTCCAATCCCAAAGGAAACAGTTGCTGACAGATGTGTAAAATTACCGCACTATCAGTTTAATAAGTTACAGTTGCAAAATACTAACGCGAATTCTTTACAGACGAATGGAAAAACTGGTAGATGCGGACCTCGGGGAGGATCAGTTTGAATTCCGTAGAAATGTTGGAACACGTGAGGCAATACAATACTGACCTTACGACTTATCTTAGGAGAAAGATTAAGGAAAGGCAAACCTACGTTTCTAGCATTTGTAGACTTAGAGAAAGCTTTTGACAATGTTGACTGGAATACTCACTTTCAAATTCTGCAGGTGGCAGGAGTAAAATACTGGGAGCGAAAGGCTATTTACAATTTGTACAGAAACCAGACGGCAGTAATAAGAGTCGAGGGGCATGAAAGGGAAGCAGTGGTTGGGAAAGGAGTGAGACAGGATTGTAGCCTCTCCGCGATGTTATTGAATCTGTATATTGAGCAAGCAGTAAAGGAAACAAAAGAAAAATTCGGAGTAGGTATTAAAATTCATGGAGAAGAAGTAAAAACTTTGAGGTTCGCCGATGACATTGTAATTCTGTCAGAGACGGAAAGGACTTGGAAGAGCAGTTGAACGGAATGGACAGTGTCTTGAAAGGAGGGCATAAGATGAACGTCAACAAAAGCAAAACGAGGATAATGGAATGTAGTCGAATTAAGTAGGGTGATGCTGAGGGAATTAAATTAGGAAATGAGACACTTAAAGTAGTACAGGAGTTTTGCTATTTAGGAAGTAAAATAACTGTTGATGGTCGAAGTAGAGAGGATATAAAATGTAGACTGGCAATGGCAAGGAAAGCGTTTCTGAAGAAGAGAAATTTGTTAAGATCGAATATAGATTTATGTATCAGGAAGTCGTTTCTGAAAGTATTTGTTTGGAGTGTAGCCATGTATGGAAGTGAAACATGGACGATAAATAGTTTGGACAAGAAGAGAATAGAAGCTTTCGAAATGTGGTGCTACAGAAGAATGCTGAAGATAAGGTGGATAGATCACGTAACTAATGAGGAGGTATTGAATAGGATTGGGGAGAAGAGAAGTTTGTGGCACAACTTGACAAGAAGAAGGAATCGGTTGGTAGGACATGTTCTGAGGCATCAAGGGATCACCAATTTAGCATTGGACGGCAGCGTGGAGGGTAAAAATCGTATAGGGAGACCAAGAGATGAATACACTAAGCAGATTCAGAAGGATGTAGGTTGCAGTAGGTACTGGGAGATGAAGATGCTTGCACAGGATAGAGTGGCATGGAGAGCTGCATCAAACCAGTCTCAGGACTGAAGACAACAACAACAACAAGTGTTACGGAGATGCTTCAGGAACTCAGATGGGATTCCCTGGAGGGAAGGCGATGTTCGTTACGAGAAACACTACTGAGACATTTTAGAGAGCCAGAATTTGAAGCTGACTGTCGGACAATTCTGCTGCCGGCAACATAAATTTCCCATAAGGGCCACGAAGATAAGATACGAGAAGTTAGAGTTACTACGGAAGCATATAGGTAGTCGTTTTTCCCTCTCTCTGCGAATGGAACAGGAAAGAAAATGACCAGTAGTGGTACAGTGTACCCTCTGCTACGCTCCGTATGTTGGCTTGCGGAGTATCTATGTAGATGTATGCCAGTAACGGCGTATTCGAACATTGCTGGACAGTTATTCCTACTCATATGCATTAACTTACATTTTTTCCTTACATTCAGAGTAAGGTGCCATTCATCACCCCAAATAAAAATTATCTCTGAGTCACCCTGTAACCTTCTACAGTAGCTCAGCGTCATCGGCAAACAGTCGTCTTCAGCGATTTTCTGGTACGTTTCTAAGCGATTTCCTTTGTAAGCTATCGGTCAGATAATTCAAAAATGCTTCAAATGGCTCTGAGCACTTTGTGGTCATTAGTGCCC
Source organism: Schistocerca gregaria (assembly GCF_023897955.1). NCBI lineage: Eukaryota > Metazoa > Arthropoda > Insecta > Orthoptera > Acrididae > Schistocerca > Schistocerca gregaria. Next base: position 105,072,406 of record NC_064920.1, read on the forward strand.
TAGAACTTAGAACTATTTAAACCTAACTAACCTAAGGACATCACACACATCCATGCGCGAGGCAGGATTCGAACCTGCGACCGTAGCGGTCACGCGGTTCCAGACTGAAGCGCCTAGAACCTCACGGCCAAACCGGCCGGCCGTCAGATAATTCATACGGGTTGGTCCGAAACAGTCTGAGAAGCTTGTAAGGGTGTTGCATGGTGGGTTGTGCTGAGAAATAAATGTTAAGAAAAAATTCGATACCTTACTTCTTTTCTTAGTTGAATAGCATTAAAATTAGCCGACCAAACCGTTGCCAGAAAATTCAAGCGGCCCGCCAGATACAGTATTAGTTGTCCTCATAGCGTAGATGAGAGACCGCCCAGTCTTTGGTTTGCGTTCGACCCTTACTGCTGTCCCATGCCCCGTTTGTGTACAGCTCTCTTGTTCGATTTTAAAAAACCAAACGAGGCACACATTTGGTGACACCTTCTCTGGCGGCGGCTTCAATTTGTACGTGCACTGCCTATCCTCACGATAGGCTTGTCCTTCCTTGTATGCAATCAATATCCCCTGTTAGTCCTATTTGGTCTAGGTCCCACACACTTCAGCGATTTTCTGGAATGTTTTGTAAGCAATCTCCTTTGTAGAGTGAGTGTATCTGGACAGTGGTGAAAATGGAGATCTCTTCCTGCAATTGCTGACATTTATCTCTCCTTATCCATAACCCGACAGTATCAACTAAATCATTACCACAAACGTTTATGGATGTTCACCTGACCTTCCTTTCTGACAACGAAGAACTAAATTACAGTACGTTGATTGTGATGAGCGTTTTGCGAAGACACCATTTGGACGGTTTACTGTGGCTCTGCTGTCTGTTCGAAACTTGGCACACATGTGGAAGAAACATCACATTTGAAGCACGTAAAAGGGAATCCTAAGAAAGAGAAAGAAAGATACTGCACACCACGAAGGAATTGTCCGAATTGAACGGAAATATACAGACAAACAAATAATTACAATTTCAGAAAAAGCTGTACGATTCATTCAAGCGAAACAGCTGCACAAATTGAGAAAGTCAATAATGCGCTCGTCCCGGTTTTCGGATGTGCTTCTGAGGGGAATCGTGCCAGATAGCGTCCAATTCATCTCACAGCAGGACCCCTTTGGCTGTCATCTGCGGAAGCCTTACAGCACAGAGGTACATCGACGACATTCTACGCCCCATTTTGTTGCCCTTCATGGTAAGCCATCCTGGACTTACATTCAACTGGATACAGTAATGCCCTTCCTGTTCCGGCGTAACGACAATCACCGGCACGAAGATCAAGAACGATACAGCAGAAGGGCTGTGAGACGACGTCAGCCAGTAACATGCTGACTAGAACGTCACCACGACACGAGCGGCATCTACGCAAAGAGAATAACAGCGACGCGCCGCCTAGCTGCGGCCGGACAGTAGGAGACGCGCAATAGAAGAGAGCACTAGAATAACAGCAGTGATATTAACAATAGCAGTGACTTTTGAACTTGTGCGATTAGCTTGCATGGAAACTGTATCTATCAAATGACATTGATAATCTGTATGTCGCCAGTTGCTTGCGACCCATCATGTCGAAATGAAAGTTAAGTATTGTCAATTCAGTTATTTTAATAAACTTCTTTAATATTATTTGCTTGTATGTTGTCTAGTTATTCGAGAAAACAGCTTCCTAGGCACCGTATAAAAGATGAGTGGGCAGGATCTCACATTTGAGAATAGTTACCCTGAGCTTTGGACGACACTTTTGATGCGAATGTAATAGGCCCACTGCACCGATTCCGTAAGAGGAAGCGTCAACTTGCAAGACAAATGGTTTGTCAGCAATGCATCTTTAAGTTTTTGAAAAGTTACTTGGCAGTCGTCGGTCCAGACAAAGGAGACATTCTTGCGATGCAATGGAGCCGCGATGTGGTCAGCATTCGGTATTCTAACAACCCTGCCACAACAAAGGTCAAAATTTTAATAACTATTGCGGTGTTGCTCACGCTGCTAAATACTGTATTTTCGGGCAACATCAGTCATATTATGTGACAGGTGTCATTAGAGCACAGTTAATAGTCATTTCATGTAATAATCAAAAAACTAGGCACTCATCTTTTTGTGTTTCCCACGCTGGTCTCTTCGTAAAATCATGGCTCAATCGTTGAAAATCTAGGTGGTTATGATTCCAAGCTCGGATGCAAAGAGGCCTACATTTTATTCTGCTATATTCAAAAGTTATGTAAATGCGCTTCATGAACCATTCTTGAAGATTACACTTTTGCTGGACAATGGTGATGTAAAAAATAATCAGCACTCCGAAATTAAGTTACACTTCCTTTTAGTTGCTTTTATTGCAATATCACGTGACACACTAACATCACTTCACAATACAAAACATACTTGAAATCATCTTCCTCACAGTCACTGTTAAAGTTCACATTTTATAAGCGGACTACAATACGCATCTTTCCAACATTACGTCCAAGACGTCCGACTTTCTAACAAGTTAACAACTAACTAACAATCGCTTACGCGCCCAAAAATCAGAGTTGCAAGTACGTCAAAGATCATAGAGACAGAATAAAGAATACACATAAGAATAATATCATTGCAATATAAACATATCGATGTATCAAAAGTGAAATCAAATCTGAATGTTGTCTCAGAAATATGTTAGGTAGTTAACAGAAATACAGTAGAATATTACTGGTATCGAGAGGTTCAGGTGAGGTACCATAATGGTACGTAATTCAAGTACCACTGAAAATGATGTACACTGAAAATGATGTACACCTTGACTGTTTATGAAATGACCAAGATACTGCAATTCAGGTTTAAAAAAATCACACTTCTCCAGTCTAGACATTACTCCTGCATCACACAACACACGGCATATAATGGACAAGACATCCCCGAACTCTGAAAGTGTACTTTGCCTGCCGTGTATCGCTCGCATACGCGAACAGTGTGCTACAATCACGGAATTTTGAGAACGTATTTCGTCTTGATTCATTTGATTTGTTTGGCTTTAACATTCAGGACAATATGTTGTCAGTGTCTGGATTTCATGCAAAAGACAGTGTAGCTAGCTTGCTGAAAGAATTCGCAAAACTCTTTTCTGAAGGTTTATGCAAGGTTAACAATTTTTTTACATATATTACTATGAAAGACAATGCTCAGCCGAAATTTTGCCGGGCCAGAACTGTTCCCATTGCATTACGGGACAACATCGTTGCTAAACTTAAACAATTGCAAGATAGCGGAGCTATTGCGCCCATACAAGCTAGTCCACTGGTTTTGCTCCCCAAACTTTCAGGTCGCATTCGGCTCTGTGTTGATTTAAGTCTACAGTCAACCCACAAACTGTGATTGATACTTATCCGTTGCCACGTCCAGAGAATCTCATCGACGAATTAGGCGCTGCTCTCTACTTTTCAAAAATTGATTTGCGCGACGCGTCTTTTCAAATACTACTCGATGCAGAATCTCAGAAAGTGTGTATAGTTAATACTCATTTGGGCTTGTTTAAATATTTGCGTTTGCCTTTTGGCAGCGCTTCCGCTCCCGCCATTTTCTAACAGTGTTTGGAACAGCTGAGTGCACAAGTGCCAAACTGCTCAAACTATTTGGACGCTATTGTGGTAACAGGTTGTGCACTGAAGAACACATTGTAAATTCGCGTGCTTTACACGCGTGGGTTCGGATCCCACCCTCGTCGCTAATGTGAGATCCTGCCCACTCTTCTCTTATAGGATGCCTAAGAACCTGTTTTCTCTGGTAACCACACAACATATAAGCAAATAATATTAGTGGAGTTTATTACAGTAATTGAATTGACAATACTTAACATTCGTTTCTACGTGATGGGTCGGAAGCAATTGGTGACACGCAAATAATCAGTGTCATTTGATAGATACAGTTTCCATGCAAGCTAATCACACAAGTTCATATGCTACAGCAGTCGTTAATATCACTGCGGCTCCCCTAGTGCTCTGGGTCTGCTAGTGCGGCCGAGGCTACGCAGCGCGTCGGCGTTATTGCGTAGATGCCGCTCGTGTCGTGGTGACGTCCTAGTCAGCGTGGAACATGCTGACGTCGTCTCACAGCCCTTCTGCTGTGTCGTTTTGATCTACGTGCCGGCGCTTGTCGTTGCGCCGGAACAGTAAGGGCATTTCTGTATCCAGTTGAATGTAAGCACAGGATGGCTTGTCATGAAGAGCAACAAAATGAGAAGAACATTCGACAACCGTAGTAATCAATGCCAATTCGAATGGCTGCTTGCATACAGGCCAGAGGTGGGCGAACGCATTATTAACTTTCTCAATTTGTGCCGCTCTTTCGCTTGAATAAAACATATAGTTTTTCTGAAATTGTAATTATTTGTTTGTCTGTGTATTTCCGTTCAATTCGGAAAATTCCTTAGTGCTGCTTAGTATATTTCTTTCTTTTTTTTAGAGTGCATATACGCAGAACGTCCTTTTCCGTGCTTCCACACGTGAGCCAAGTATCGAACAAATAGCAGAGCAACAGTAAACCATCAAAATGGTGTCTTCGCAAAACACTCATTACAAACAACGTACTGTAATTTAATTATTCGTAGTCAGAAGGGAAGGTGAGGTGAACATCCATAAACGTTTGGAGTAATGTAGTTAATGGCGTTGGGTTATGGGTAAGGAGAGATAAATGTCAGCAATTGCAGGAAGAGGTCTCCATTTTCACCACCGTGCAAATACAGTCAGTCAACAAAAGAGATTGCTTACAAAACATCCCAGAAAATCGCTGAAGTGTGTGGGAACTATACCAAATAGGACTAACAGGGGATATTGATCGCATACAAGGAAGGACAAGCGTACCGCGAGGACTGCCCTAGGGGAGTGTCATAGAACCGTTCCTGTTTTTTTATTTTGTTTTATAAAAGGTGGTCTGAAAAGATTGTAAGGGTCTTGGAGGGCAGGCTTTGCTGAGAAATAATTGTTAATAAAGTAATTCGATACACTGGGTCGTTTCCGAGTTAATTAGTATCGAAGTTAGCCAGTCACGCCGTGCGCGTACAAATTGAAGCCTCTGCCAGAGACGGTGTCACCAAACGTATGCCTCGTTTGGTTTTCTAAAATCGAAAAAGAGAGCTGTACTAAATCGAGGCATGGGACAGTAGTAGGGGTCGAACACAAACCAAAGACTGAGTGGTCTGTTGTAAGTAGGCTGTTTAGGTTTTTTTATTGGTAACGCCGCCGCCACTTAGCGCTCTGTATGAAAATCACTGGCTGTGTCGTGTGCAGTCTGTGGCTAGTTTGCATTGTTGTCTAGCATTGTAGTGTTGGGCAGCGGCAGCTGGATGCTAACAGCGCGTAGCGTTGCGCAGTTGGAGGTGAGCCGCCAGCAGTGGTGGATGTGGGGAGAGAAATGGCGGAGTTTTGAAATTTGTAAGACTGGGTGTCATGAATTGATATATATATTATGACTATTAAGGTAAATACATTGTTTGTTCTCTATCAAAATCTTTCATTTGCTAACTATGCCTATCAGTAGTTAGTGCCTTCAGTAGTTTGAATCTTTTATTTAGCTGGGAGTAGTGGCGCTCGCTGTATTGCAGTAGTTCGAGTAACGAAGATTTTTGATGAGGTAAGTGATTTGTGAAAGGTATGGGTCAATGTTAGTCAGGGCCGTTCTTTTGTAGGTGGTTGCGTTGCGCTAAAAAAAATTGTGTGTCAGTTTAAGCACAGTCTTGTACAATTTTTCAAAGGGGACGTTTCACTGTCATCTACGCTACGAGGACAACTAGCACTGTATCTGGCGGGCCGCTTGAATTTGCCCACAATGGTCTGACCGGCTAATTTTAATGCTATTCAACTAAGAAATGGCCTAAGGTATCGAATTTTTTCTTAACATTTATTTCTCAGCACAACTCGCCATGCAACACCCTTACAAGCTTCTCAGACTGTATCGGAGCAACCTGTATGAAATGTCTGACCGACAGCTTACAAAAGAAATCGCTTACAAAACATACCAGAAAATCGCTGAAAGCGACTGTTTGCTGGGGACACTGAGCTACTGTAGAAGGTTACAGGGTGGCTTAGACATAATTTTTACACTTCTGCCCATTAAAATTGCTACACCACGAAGATGACGCGCTACAGATGCGAAATTTAACCGACAGCAAGAAGACGCTGTGATATGCAAATGATTAGCTTTCCAGTGCATTCACACATGGTTGGCGCCGGTGGCGACACCTTCAATGTGTTGACATGAGGAAAGTTTCCAACTGATTTCTCATACACAAACAGCAGTTGACCGGCGTTGCCTATTGGAACGTTGTTGTGATGCCTCGTCTAAGGAGGAGAAATGCGTACCATCATGTTTCCGACTTTGATATACACTCCTGGAAATTGAAATAGGAACACCGTGAATTCATTGTCCCAGGAAGGGGAAACTTTATTGACACATTCCTGGGGTCAGATACATCACCTGATCTCACTGACAGAACCACAGGCACATAGACACAGGCAACAGAGCATGCACAATGTCGGCACTAGTACAGTGTATATCCACCTTTCGCAGCAATGCAGGCTGCTATTCTCTCATGGAGACGATCGTAGAGATGCTGGATGCAGTCCTGTGGAACGGCTTGCCATGCCATTTCCACCTGGCGCCTCAGTTGGACCAGCGTTCGTGCTGGACGTGCAGACCGCGTGAGACGACGCTTCATCCAGTCCCAAACATGCTCAATGGGGGACAGATCCGGAGATCTTGCTGGCCAGGGTAGTTGACTTACACCTTCTAGAGCACGTTGGGTGGCACGGGATACATGCGGACGTGCATTGTCCTGTTGGAACAACAAGTTCCCTTGCCGGTCTAGGAATGGTAGAACGATGGGTTCGATGACGGTTTGGATGTACCGTGCACTATTCAGTGTCCCCTCGACGATCACCAGAGGTGTACGGCCAGTGTGGTAGATCGCTCCCCACACCATGATGCCGGGTGTTGGCCCTGTGTGCCTCGGTCGTATGCAGTCCTGATTGTGGCGCTCACCTGCACGGCGCCAAACACGCATACGACCATCATTGCACCAAGGTAGAAGCGACTCTCATCGCTGAAGACGACACGTCTCCAGTAGTCCCTCCATTCACGCCTGTCGCGACACCACTGGAGGCGGGCTACACGATGTTGGGGCGTGAGCGGAAGACGGCCTAACGGTGTGCGGGACCGTAGCCCAGCTTCATGGAGACGGTTGCGAATGGTCCTCGCCGATACCCCAGGAGCAACAGTGTCCCTAATTTGCTGGGAAGTGGCGGTGCGGTCCCCTACAGCACTGCGTAGGATCCTACGGTCTTGGCGTGCATCCGTGCGTCGCTGCGGTCCGGTCGCACGTCGATGGGCACGTGCACCTTCCGCCGACCACTGGCGACAACATCGATGTACTGTGGAGACCTCACGCCCCACGTGTTGAGCAATTCGGCGGTACGTCCACCCGGCCCCCCTCATGCCCACTATACGCCCTCGCTCAAAGTCCGTCAACTGCACATACGGTTCACGTCCACGCTGTCGCGGCATGCTACCAGTGTTAAAGACTGCGATGGAGCTCCGTATGCCACGGCAAACTGGCTGACACTGACGGCGGCGGTGCACAAATGCTGCGCAGCTAGCGCCATTCGACGGCCAACACCGCGGTTCCTGGTGTGTCCGCTGTGCCGTGCGTGTGATCATTGCTTGTACAGCCCTCTCGTAGTATCCGGAGCAAGTATGGTGGGTCTGACACACCGGTGTCAATGTGTTCTTTTTTCCATTTCCAGGAGTGTAGGACGGATTGTAGCCTATCGCGGTTGCAGTTTATCGTATCGCGGCATTGCTGCTCGTGTTGGTCGAGATCCACTGACTATTAACAGAATATGGAATCGGTGGGTTCAGGAGGGTAATACGGAACGCCGTTCTGGATCCCAACGGCCTCGTATCGCTAACAGTCGAGATGAGAGGCATCTTATCCTCATGGCTGTAACGGATTGTGCAGCGACGTCTCGATCCCTGAGTCAACAGATGGGGACGTTTACAAGACAACAATCATGTGCACGAACAGTTCGAAGACGTTTGCAGCAGACGTTAGCAGTCCATGCTCCTGCTCTATTCCCTTTACACCATCGATATCCCCACTCCGACAAGACCAACAGAACAACTTCAACTATATGCAAATGACACAGCGTACTGGAACTCAGGACCCTCGACAAACACTATCAACAACCAGACAGCAATCTTTCTTACCAAAGTAGAAGAATGGATGTGACAGTGGTGCATTAACCCAACCCCTCAAAAACCCAGCTAATCCTCATCAAGCACCGTAACATTCCCAACAAAACCAATCAAAACCCTGACCACATCCCCCTCACGATGTGGGGCACCCAACTGATCCTTTCCTCCCATGCCAAATACCTAAGTGTCCTTCTGGATAAATAGCTAAACCTCAACAACCATGTAAATGAGACCCTGAATACAGTTCGACAACGCCAATCCCTCATAAGGCGAATACAAGGCAAATTTACTGGCTGTAATGACAAAACTACCATAAACACATACAAAACGTTCGTCCACCTACTCTTCGAATATGTGGCAGCGCCCCTTTCCTGCATCTCCAAAACACAAGCTGAAAGACTCTACTGTACTGAGGGATGGATCATTTGCAACATCCTCCAGCTCCCCCCCCCCCCCCCCCCCACCCACAGACAAGAGGTATTTGAGGAAGCCAACCTAACACCCATACAATCCAGATTAGCCAACCTTAGAGCCCAATACGGGAAAACCACACTCACCTCCTATCGTGACCTAAACACAATATGCACCCACAGAACCTAACACAGAAACAAACTCAAAACACAAATACCCCTACCCACCCAAAACAATTATAAACAACACCCTCCACACATTCTCTGACACAATACATCAATACAAACACTCAAGACAACTGCACATACTGAACAATGAAATTCCCACCCCTCTCCACCTCCAGGCACTGAACCTCAACTGCAGCCCACCACAAACCCGCCTTGATCAAATGCAATTAAAACAGCAAGACAACTCTGCTACCACTGTCACCCTAGCAACAACTCAACCAAACCCATTACACATTATGTCCAGAAGCATGAGGTCAACTCTAAGTTAAGACATTGTAAAGCCATAACAGATCAGTCCACACTTGTACAAAATTGTTAACCCAACCCCATTTCCATTCCCACTCATGCCACTGATACCAAATAATTTAATAATGTACCATCAAAATTACACAATAAGAAAAATGTTACTAGTTTATAAGTTAGCACTAAGTCTAGCAAAAACAAAACCATGCATCAAGTGTACAAGGAAACAATCATGTTTTATTAAAACAGCAAAAAAGTTACTTAAGAAAAATTGTAATTAGTTTATAAGTTTATAAGACTAAATAAAGAAAATAAATAAAACCAACAAAAAAAACTTCATCTGTGGTCCCATTAGCCGGCCGGAGTGTCCGTACGGTTCTAGGTGCTGCAGTCTGGAACCGAGTGACCGCTACGGTCGCAGGTTCGAATCATGCCTCAGGCATGGATGTGTGTGATGTCCTTAGGTTAGTTAGGTTTAGTTAGTTCTAAGTTCTAGGCGACTGATGACCTCAGATGTTAAGTCGCATAGTGCTTAGAGCCATTTGAACCATTTTTTTGTGGTCCTGTTAGAGCAATAAGCTCTCCAGCGGCTCATCCGCATCCCTTCAGGAGCGGATATGAAAAGGTTAAAAAAAAAAAAAAAGGATGTGCAACCCCCTCCTTGGCTGTTTTCGTCATCCGTCCCTTCCCTCCCCAGCCCTCCTTTGGCGCATCCCCTTTCTCTCCCCTCCTCCTCCTACTCCTCCTGGCCTTATTTTCCCTTTTCTCTTGTGCCCCCCTGGCAGATCCTCCCAGGTTTTTATTTGTTATTAGTGTGATCCGTTAGCATTGTGTTTTGGTGCCATTATACAGTGTCATCTAGTGACGTGGATTTAATTGTGTGCTCGAACTGTTTCTCGTCCATGACTGTTCCATGCCACGCCATCCATCACATGGCTGTTTTCATTGCTCTACAACTCTTATGCTCCGCCTGTACTTTGCGTGGTGCCTTTTTTGTGTAACACACTTATTTTAGGTGTTAACCTCCAATTGTCAGTCACTGCTCTGTATGCTTTCTTTTCTTCTGTTCTGCCTTTTTTGTTTCTATGTTCTGCGCTGTTTTCTTCTTTATATTATTTTACATGTCTTTCTGTCTATTTATTCTCTCAGCTGAAGAGCAGCACTGCTGACAGCCTGCCCCTGATGGGGAATGGAAATTGCAACCAAGGAAATGAAAGGAGGTGCAATTGTTTTTAAAGTATCAGCGCTCTGGTGTGTTTTAATACTGTGGCCAACTTTTAACTTATGCGTGTGTTTTCAGTGTATTTTTGTGTACTGTGCACACCAACTGCGTTTTTTATCTTTATGTGGATCTTCTTTTAACTGTCCTACAATGAAGATCTCCGAGTGACTGTATATTTTAGCCCCCATTTTTTCCTCTTATTTTTGTTCTTATGTCCCACTTTTTACCAACTTTTATGCATATCATTTCATCTTTTTATTTGTACTATTGCTTGGCTGAAGAGTGGTGGACTGTGCCACTGACAGCCCTCCCCTGTCCATATGGGGCCGGGGAATGAAACTACAATAAAGAAAAATAAATAGGCGTTGTGGGATGGTGGATCACTGTTCCAATATTATTATTACCCATCTTTATGTTCCTCCCAGTAGCAGCTACTAACTTGTAGATCAGCATTAGGCTACTCCCATGTACTTCAGTGGTAGCTTGCTGCTCTGTTATTCTTTCCACCACCCATCCTTCCTTATTATGTACTTATATGGTAATTGGCATTGTTCAATTCTATGTCGCCCACCACTGATGCAACTATTGGTGCCCTTCTTCCCCCTCCCCCCCCCCAAAAAAAGACATACACACACACACACACACACACACACACACACACACACACACACACACAAACACGACGTCAGAATGAGAGCGACTGCACTGTGACAGTGCATCTCTATTCTGTCCATTCACTTTGGCTATACTGCTGGAGCAATTCTCTAGGCCTAGATTAATAGTGAAAATATCCACTTCACATGCTGTACTTATTAATGAAACTGGAGAAGCTGTTGTCTAGTGCTCGATCATTGGCAACTCAAATTGTTCAAATAAACAATATACTGCACTTGTACAAAATAAAGAAATACACCCTATCCAACAGCCCATCACAGACTGGGTATTTTTTCCTGCCAATTTCCAGGTAAGAGAGAGGAGTGGGCCATGGGCCTAGAGCGCCCTCTGACGGTTGTGGTGTGAATTAGATCAGTTGGTCTCTGGACCTCAGGGTCAACACACAAAATTTCATAGTCCCGCCAATAAAAAAATTCAATATCCCATCATTTACAGGAAGGAAGGGGGGGGGGGAGAGGAGGAAGGAATTCACGTGGTAGCCGGGGAAAACTCATGACATCATGATAGGATAGATGGCAATTAATTTATCAATTTCATTCATTTGAGTAATGAATATAATTTGCATTGATATCAAAATTGGGGTGGTACTTTCATCACCCCACTCTCATGATGATCATGCTTGTCGATGGCAGTGGTATTTTTTGACGAGATAATGCTTCATGTCACAAGGCCAGAAGTATGATGGAAGGCTAGAGCAAAAGTGTGGCGAGCTCCCAGTTAATGTGCAGCCACCTCCCAACCAGCCACACCTGAACCTGATCGAACACATCCGAGATGTGATAGGTGACGTCAGAGCTCATCACCCCCCTCCCCAGAATTAGGTGACCTGTTTGAGGAGATGTGGTGCAAACTCCCCCCAGCAACCTACCAAGGCCTCATTGCTTCCATGCCATGACGCTTCGCCGCTGTTATCCGTGCCAAAGGTGGTCATAATATTCTCGCTAATCAGTGTTCAACATCTGAATAAACATATATACTTAAGAGTTATTGTGTTTGTGGTGAGTCAGCCCCCGGTCGTATAAATGAAGGCTTATGGCGGGAATGTGTGTGTGTGTGTGTGTGTGTGTGTGTGTGTTTGTGTGCTTTCCATTTGACTGCCCATCATGAATCTGCGAACTGTTCCTTTGCTCGGCTGTCAAACGTTCTGTTTGTTGCTGTGTGATTTAGGAACAAGGCTTCCGATGATGTCCAGGGAGCGAGGTTAAAATCTGGTGCTTGGGGAACCAGCGTTACTTTATGGGCATGTCGCCTCATTAGCTACTTTCTGCTGATGCAGAGCGGTGTCTTACCATCTAAAACGCGCTCGCTGTGTCTGCGACTTTTTCTATGCCAGCAGAGCACCGATATAGGGGACGCTGTCTAACGACCTTAGGCAATAATTTCTTGCTGATTCATAGATCATGCAGTCGTAGTACAGCCGATATCGAAAGAAGGCTCTCCAAGAGAGGAAGAGGAAAGACGTATGTACACATCAAGTCTTGCCACTAAGATACTTAAAAATATTTGGAGACTAGAAAGTTATAGATTTAAAATTTCTCCGATGTAGTAACTGTGGTGTCACCGCCAGACACCACACTTGCTAGGTGGTAGCCTTTAAATCGGCCGCGGTCCGGTAGTATACGTCGGACCCGCGTGTCGCCACCATCAGTGATTGCAGGCCGAGCGCCGCCACACGGCAGGTCTAGAGAGACTTCCTAGCATTCGCCCCAGTTGTACAGCCGACTTTGCTAGCGATGGTTCACTGACTTCTACGCTCTCATTTGCCGAGACGACAGTTAGCATAGCCTTCAGCTACGTTATTTGCTACGACCTAGCAAGGCGCCATATTCAGTTACCATTGATATTGTGAATCATGTACTGTCACGAGCGACGTTCATCATTAATGGATTAAAGTTAAGTATTCCACCAGCTACGTCCGTTTCCCTCAATTCTAATTCCCTTGTCATGTTCCAGACCTCACGCCAGCCTGCGTGAGCTAAAACGGGTGCATTTTGGCTTCCTTTAGTAACACGGTGTTGGCTCTCCTGCCAACCACAACAGTAACGAGCTAAGTTTTTCGTCAAACACGTGACTATTTCCTTAAAGCTGAGAATGATATCATCTAATCTCGTTAGCGGTTCATTGAAAACATGATATGTACGATTGGAATTAACACACAATTTTTTTCAATAGAGGATGTAAAACATATGGCTTCCCCGCAAATCTCAGATCTCCTCAGCGTCATTTGATCGCGACGAAGAGTTGCTGAAAGATTGGAGGTTTGATAGGATGTTGTAAAAACGTCCACAAATAAAAAACTCTTGACAGAACTCCTTACAGCTGAACCTATCCTCTCGATTGATATAGAAGAATGTGTGACACTCTAGGGACTATCGGTCCCAAAAGGAAAAGTCATTACTAACTCGAGATATGATGCGCTGTTCAGCAAGTCAGTTTGTAATGTAATTGGGAGGCGACCACTAAACCTCCAAACGTTTACCTATTGTAAGATATTATGTCTCCAGATTGTATCCTAAACCATTTAAAAAAATACGCCTAATAACTACTTCTTGGGTACAATGGCCTCCCGTATTGCTGCCTCCAGAAGGGTCATGTTGTCCAGTGTTGAGCGATGCCTCCTGAACCCACGCAGAAGTTGGCTTGGCGGCTTCCTAGGTTCTAGGGCGCAAACTAAGTGACAGTTGACCAGGCGTTCACAAGTCTTCCAATTTCCGCTTGTGAGAGCCGTATTTTGATAGCTACCTGGGTTTGTGAATCCTTCTTTGCTTTTAAGACAGGGGTGATGGTTTCCTCTCTCACGTGTCTTTGGATATTCAATATTTCCTCGCTCCATAGGCGAATGAAACAAGATAGAAAGTTTACGGAAACGGTATCCTCCACCATGTACTCTACAGAGTTGTGAAGCATATATACGAGTATGTAGTCCGCAACGGAGCCGCAATTTCTTGGCGTCAAAGAGTCAAACTTCACCGACGTGCATTTGTCACGTAGCACGGTACCCAGGGACTTTGTCTCCGTCATTCCTCTGCTTCCTTTCATATCGCCAGTACTTCATGAACGATAAGACACACGTGCTAAAGAGCACTCGTTTCAAAAGCGCATAGGGTCATCTATATGAGTACTTCTGAAGCAATTTACTCTAAGATAAGTGTGGAGCTTTCACATTTCTTTCAGCCTGCATCCACGCTGAAACGCAATAATACGAGAAACTGTAGGCCTCTTTTTCTCCTCTGTAGGTCAGGAACGTTAATGAAGGTAAAATTATTTGTTGTAATTTGGTCATTACCTTGGGGCAAACAGTTTGCTTACCCTGTTTACCTTTACCAATACATATCTTACAACTGTTGCATAAGCACTAGCGTTTCTTTTTAATTACTATTAAAATAAGTAGAAAAAGTACATAAAAGTTTGGAGATGGTCACAATAAGCAAAAGATTTACTGAGGAGTTCAGCAGTTGACTGATTATGTGACCCTATACCTTGCTTCACATAGCCGTGCTTTTACTGCAGTTTACCGTCTGCAACTATAAATGCTTTGGTTGACGAGATTTAAGACGAATATTAAAGTTATAGACTGACTATTAGCACGATTTTGTTTGTTACTCACTTTTCACAGACAGTCTGCAATTAAAATTTGTCTACTCCTTACCTTAAGCCGTCTTCACTCTGGACGAGGAAGCGTTTGTGGGTGAGGAGATGGTAAAGTTTCGTCACGTCACAGCGGGCAGCTTCACGTTCCACAGCATACCTTAGCGTGAAAGAGAATGATTAAGACGAGCCAGATTTTCGCTTTGTTGCCAGTGAATGCAAGGACAGTACATAAAATGTAACAGCAATATATAACATTCTTCGTGCAAGGAAACAAATGAGGATAAGCCCCATTGCCAGGAAGTCATGATGCAGGTTTTGTTTACTTTACTTCTCCATAAGGTGGCTCTGTTGTATCGTATTTACATTGTCCCATGGCAGAATGTGCTATGAATCAATGACAGACACATTCATTCCTCAGTGTAACAATGGAAAATTACACTGAAATGCAGGAGGATATGCAGCGAATTGACGCATGGAACAGGGAATAGCAATTGAATCTCAATGGAGACAAGTGTAATGTGCTGCTAATACATAGAAAGAATCTTTATCATTTAGCTACAATATAGCAGGTCACCAACTGGGAGCAGTTAATTCCATAAATTATCTGGGAGTAGGCATTAGGAGTGATTTCAAATGGAATTATCATATAAAGTTAATCGTCGGTAAAACAGATGCTAGACTGAGAATCATTGGAAGAATCCTAAGTAAATGCAGTCCAAAAACAAAGGTTGTAAGTTACAGTACACTTGCTCGTCCACTGCTTGAATATTGCTCACCGGTGTGGGATCCGCACCAGATAGGGTTGATAGAAGAGAGAGAGGGAAGATCCAACGGAGAGCAGCGCGCTTCGTTACAGGATCATTTAGTAATCGCGAAAGCGTTACGGAAATGATAGATAGACTCCAGTGGAAGACTCTGCAAAAGAGACGCTCAGTAGCTCTGTACGGGCTTTTGTTGAAGTTTCGAGAACATACCTTCACCGAGGAGTGAAGCAGTATATTGCTCCCTCCTACGTATATCTCGCGAAGAGACCATGAGAATAAAATCAGAGAGATTAGAGTCCACACAGAGGCAGACGGACAATCTTTCTTTCCACGAACAATACGAGACTGGAATAGAAGGGAGAACCGATAGAGGTACTCAAGGTACCCTCCGCCACACACCGCCAGGTGGCTTGCGGAGAGTGGATGTAGATGTAGATGCTATACGAACACGTACAGTACAGTGTGATGGAGCAGTACCGATACAGTATTTCCTGGTCGCTGGATTGGAATGGGAGGTCCTATTCCATCTGAACTGAATACTCTTGATTATTTCCTATGGAGATATCTAATGTCACTTGTGTATGAGACCCCAGTGTACACGGAGATGTAATTAGTTGCCAGAATCGTAGCTGCCTGCGATGTGATTCGAAACGCACCAGGAATATTTGCCAGATTGCGCCAGAATCCTGTGAGCCGTTATTTCATTGAAGTTGATGGCTGTCGGTTTCGGTACATATTGTAAGATACAATACAAATGGTAAGTTCATTGTGTCACTGATGGTGTTGGCAGCTAACTAATGTAAATAAAAAAAGTGCACATTAATATGATTTTATTCCTATTATCTCCTTAAACTGGCTTCCCCGCCCCAAGTTCCCTACCTCAATTTGTTCAGTGGAGCATCCTCTATGTCTTGTTAAATTTTTGCACACTCTTACAGCAACACCCTGTACGTATATTTGCTATCTCTAAGAGATCGTGCACTACTTACAGTACGATATTTTGCACTTCCTTGTTTCAAGTCTCGTATTTCACACGTTCTAAAAATTCCGATGCTGGATAGAAGCAGAGATCTAGTAGGAATGACCTAAGATTTTTCTGAAAAATGAGAATGTTGAAATAATTTCTGCCTTATGTGGAAGAGTATTGTAAATGTGTATGGTACTATTTGTTTCGAAACTTTTGTAAGCTGATGTCTAAGCTGATGTCCTTAGTAAGTGGACATGGAACTTTTCGTTTTGCCTTATAACATGTTCAGAATTGTGAACTTTTTACTTGTGCATAGTTCAGATTGTACAACATGATTAGCTTACTGACAGTTGGAGAAATGTACTTTTTAGTAAACCTAACACAGAAATTTTACGGTTACCAATTTTCGTATACACATTATGTGATTTGCTAGCCAAATATAGCAGATAACTACCGCAGATAAGCGCTGCAGTCGGAAATCATGATGAGGAGTACGTTCTGTATGATGTATCAAGTCATTTCTAAACGTACATCAGTCACGATACAGGCACGTCTGTCGTGTTAACCGATGAGAAACACGTCCCGTGTGAAGACGACGAATTTAGTCTTGCAATCGAAATTCGTCGGCGAGTCCGTTTCAGCTTATATCATTACACTACAGATAGTGGTCAAAATATTATACAGCAAGAAATCATGCCTGGACATAAATGCAGTTGCTAGGAAAACCTGCAAGTTGCGCTGTTGTATTTGACCACAAACGGAACCTGAGTGATGCCCCCAATAATTTGCAAGTATCAATTGCGATCAGATCACCGTTCTGTGAAGTTGAGAGCTAAGTGAATTCGAGCGTGGGCAAACTGTTGGCGTTCTTGTGGTGGGTGCTTCCGTAACCAAGGTACCCGAAGTGTTCAGTGTTTCAAGAGACACTGTACCGATGATTTTTTCCCCTTGTGTACAAGCTCGAGGGATTGCTCGATGAGAGGATACGGAACAAAAAAGTCTAATAAACTTAAGTCCGGAAATGCATGGTTTCTATGTTAGAGACCATTTATTCAGTCATACATTGTTAGAGAGACTGCGGTCTAATTCGCGCTGTACCATGCAGTCACAGTTACAGTATGTGTTGAGAATGGTTTCCATGTGCCTCAACGCATGCGTATACGCGACGTAGCATGTTCTGTCTGACACGTTCACATCGGGGCAGGCTGCATCCGAACAGTCTCGAAGGCAGCATGAATAAACTGCTGCAATGTCTCCACATCTGAAATGGCCTCTGCATACGTGATACTTTTGAGATGGGCTCATAACCAGAAATCGCACGGGTTGAGACACGGTGAACTAGCATGCCATACAACTGGATCCACTCGTCCGATCCATTGACCATGGAAGACACGATTGAGATGCATCCGGACGTTAACGGAGAAGTGGGCTGGAGAACCATCATGTAGCAGCCATATAACCCTTCAAACCATCAATGGCACTTCTTCCAGCAGGGGAGGCAAAATCACCCACAAAAAACGGCGATAAGGAAGGAAAACTGGTCCCAAAATACAATTGCCAATTTTCCTGGCCCACACTTTCCGGCTGCACCGATGCTGATGATTATGAGTCACCATACCATGTGGGTTCTGTTTACTGTCCCACAGATGACTGTTACGAAAATTGTAGATACCATGCCGTGTAAAGGTGGCCTGATCTGTGAACAGGACGAATGACACAAATCCCGGGACCGTTGTTGCCTGGTGAAGAAACTAGTGACAAAACCGCTACCGTTGTGAGAAGTCTGTCGCTAGTAAAAACTGCACACGCTGTAATTCATAAAGGAGGAGGATGTTCCATACGGTTTTCTTAAGTCTGGTATATGAACATTTCGGATACGTCCTTAATGATTTCCCGCTTCCTGAAATGACCCATTTCAGGCAAACGGCGAAACACTGTTGCGGGGATAGGTCTGATACAACCTTACTTCCTGTCGCCCGTTGCCATTTGCCTTTTCGTAAGTAAACACCATGTCGGCAAGCTCTCGATTCGAATACAGAACCACTTTGTACAATGCTGTATCACATCCACTACAAGGTAAGACAGCCAGAGAAGTGAATCGAACACAACATTAGCTGTTACTACGGCAGGAGAGAGCGCTAGAGCATGACGTTTCCTCTGGGTGGAAACCATGCATAATGTAACTATGGCTACATGGTAGAGCGCATATTAGACCGCAGTCTCTGTAACGAAGTATTATTGAATACATGGTCTCTAGCAAGGAAACCTTGCATTTGCGAACATAAGTTCATTAGGCCTTTCTTTGTTCCGTATCCTCTGATCGATCAGTCCCTAGAGTTTGTACACGGTGGAAAAAATCACTGTCTACCGCATACAGAGAAACCAGGAAAACTTAGTCCGCTGAGTCACAACGCACACGAAAGTCTGTGTTGAGTGACCATGACAGACTTTTATTGAAGAGGACGGTGACGAAAAATAAGAGGACGACAGATGCAAATGTCACTGCAGAACTGAATGTCGCACTCGCGAACCCTGTCAGCACCAAAACAACACGAAGGGAGCTCCGTAAGCAGGAAACTGCAGGGCGGGCTGGAATACAAAAACCACTCAACAGCGATGCAAAAGTCTTTAACAGGAAAACGTGATGTCGAAGGCCTAAAACCTCGACTGTGGAGTAATGAAAGAAAGCCATTGGGTCAGATGAGTCTTATTTCACACTATTTCCAACTTCTGTCCGACTGTGCATCCCAAAAGCGAAACATCGTGAGCGTTCGGTGATGATTTGGGTAGGCTTATCGCGGTATTCCATGGACCCACGATTACTCTGCAAGGTCACATTACTGTCAAGACTTTGTAACGTATTACTATGTTTACGACATTACTCATCGAGCCATATACGTTATCTCGCATTTCTAGCTGCTTCTCTCACACAATTAATGATAAAAAATCAGAAATTCAGGGTCGCCACCAGCCCAAGACCTACCTAACCATTTAGAAAAAAACCGAGCTAGAAAATTATTAGTTTAATTACTTTAATAATTTAGTTACAAGTACGCAAATTTCTTTAAGCAGCCAGATAAATAGCACTCAGTGTCGTGCATCAAGCAACTTAATTAATTCAGGATTGGAAATCGGAGTAAGGGGGTAGAATCGACACCAAAGAATTTATCTTTCGTGTAGATTGTTTATTGTGACTAAATATTTGGTTGCACATCTTAACTACACATAACTGGTGGCTGAATCGAAATATCTAATTAAGAATTACCTGAAAATGAAATAGAGCACAATTTAACTGCAGCAAGAAGAAACAGAAGACGGGGGTGGGAGACAATTATGCTATCATCTCCTTTGCGTTAATACCATAAAAATATCTAAGTGAGATTTGCATTACGATTCTTCAAAAAATGGTTCAAATGGCTCTGAGCACTATGGGACTTAACGTCTGTGGTCATCAGTCCCCTAGAACTTAGAACTACTTAAACCTAACTAACCTAAGGTCATCACACACATCCATGCCCGAGACAGGATTCGAACCTGCGACCGTAGCGGTCACGCGGTTCCAGACTGAAGCGCCTAGAACCGCACGGCCACACCGGCCGGAATTACGATTCTATACATGCACTATCCTGGACAGAGGTTTAACCAGTACACAAGACTGTACGATAATTATTTAACATACTAACTGCGTCTGCTGCTTGCAAACGGCTGAACTAGAGCAGGGGGTGCATTCTGACTCAAACTGTTGTGCTGCTTTGTAGAAAGCGCACGAAAGAACATTGTAGCTCATTAAACAAGCAAGCTGTTAAAATGAAGCATATTGCGGTGCCGTGGTGGAGCAGAAGCGTCACTGATTACCACCACGTGGCACAAAAGCGATACACAAAGACAAAAGCAATTTCCATAAATATAAGATTAAAAACCACTAAAAAATAGTAACTCGCTTCACACGCTTCAGTTAAGCTGAAGTTCTTAAACATAACGAAGTCCTAACTCAACCTGCTTCCTATCACGTGAAACCCCCTTAAGAGCTACTATCCGTACTCACCAACCGTTCAACGAAAAGTGCCCCTTTCTCTCTCGAGATTTCCTAGCTCCCCGTGAAGCGCAAGCTACCAGAGGGGTAGCCCTCCGTCACCAACCCCAAACACAAAAACAGCCTTCGACTAAGATGGTTAAACCTCTCTGCTCAGGTATTGGAAACCTAAGTTGGTCATCCTGTGCTCTCCTTCAAACGAGAAGCAACTTCGTCTGGTCCCAGCAGACGATGACCGACTCAGCGTTTCCCACAAAACAAAACCGAAACCCCAGATTAAAACACACATATAATATTCAATAGGCCTTATTTGAGTGCTCAGTCTTCCTGGAAGAGTTCATGAATTGAGCTAAAATTAGGTAGTAAAGTGAATAAGTTGTACCGAATTCGACGTCACACAGACGTTTCAACTTATGTGACTATTTTGGCTTATCAGGTCCATCGCACGGCACAGTGTTTGTTCCACAATGGTGGTACAGTGTTCCAAGACAACAGGGCTCCTGTTTACATAGCTCGCATCATCCAAGACTGGTTTTGTGAGCACGCGAATGATCTGTTGCATCTTTTCGCACATGACACTCGCCAGATCTCAATGTTATTAGACCTTTGAAGTCTACTTTGGAGAGAAGGGTGTGATCGCTATCCACCTCCCACCATCGGCACCTGAACCCGCCACTAATTTACAGGAAGAATGGTATAATCTACCATTGGAAGCCGTACAGGACCTGTATTCATCCATTCTGAGGTGTCAGGAAGCTGTTTTAAATGCCAGCTGTTTTACTACACTGTATTGGACATGGTAGTGGTTTGTGGTTTTGGTGTTACCAGATTTTTTCCACCGCTTGTATGTAGGATGATGTACCCTAGGATCTCGGCTTCAGTATAACACACTCAGACTTGACATGTCGCCGAATCAGTAGGTATTAAACAGAGGTAAAGAAAACATGTTTCCCTGCCGAAGGTCCCACGGCACTATCACCACTACCAAAGGCATTACAGTTACCGGACTGATCCTCTTCGCCTGACAAGGGGGCCGTCTTGGAACGGAAACTGTAACATTCCGCACAGTGGGTACTTAACGGCCCACCCAGCACGTAGCCAGCCATTTCAAACTGTGGCGCCAGTCCCAGAAACACTCTACTCCAGCAAGCCAGTGGACAGCCAAGTTGTTGCCTGTGTGAAGCCCTCGTTCTCGTCAGCGACCAATGCCTCGTTACTCTTAATTACCAAAATCACCAACTGAACAGTTACCTTCTACTTGTAAATAGCCTCCACGTGACAATTAACCTTGTATTACACTTAGCAACCGTGTGATTAATTAACCTACATGAACTGGGTTCGGTAGGCAAGTGAACTTTACTTCCACATCTGGATTTACCGTCAGAATGATCATAGATTCCCAGTGATAATTTGATTCTGTTACTTGTAAAATTGCACCTCACCATGATTACTGAACTTGTTTGTAACTGTATGCATTAAGAGCTATAACTATGTGCACATAGCAATAAACAAATGTGTTTATTTGTCGGTAGCCACTTGGAAATAACTGTGAACTGTGTGTACGATACCACATTCGGTGCCTGCCATCGTGACATAAATGGCGACGAGCTTGTTTCCGATTAAGTGATACCACACATTCCAATTTTCGTGATAAGTTTTTTTTCTCCTCATTATTACAAAATTTTTTTAAATGGACGCTTTCTCATTTCAGTATGCTGACACAGAACTGTTTTAAACGATAAGTCTCCATATGACTCTGACATCAAGGAGTGCTCCATCGCCAGCAAGTTTTGGTTACAGAGTTTACAACCGGAACTGGAGCTTCTTTTGGGAAAGTCGTCCCACAGGGATGCTTACGCAGGCAAGAATGTCACCGCCTCCACTATTTCCTAGTTTTTATGAGTAGTTGGTGCAATGACGTTGTAAGTAGGCTGTTTAGGTTTTTTTTTATTGGTAACGCCAACGCCAAGTAGCGCGTCAGTGACACATGTTCACGCAATTACGCAGGTGGATAACTTCACACTTATGAAATTGTATTTTGTCTGTACTTCGTGAACTGTTCATATTTTTTCGGAACCATTGTGATACTATGAGAGCTGAATGACATATTTGGTATGGGATCATGATTTTTAAAGTACGTTTGAGGCAGATGACACTTTTGACATGAGCAGAGAATTTTTTTTTAGGTTTTGAAATTATTGCAGAAAGCTATGACGTTTTTGAGAATTTGACTGAGGTGTTATGATGTTATTATTACGACAATATGTGAATTATGCTGCTGAGGTATGTTTAAGCTGATGCTATATGAGTTATTTGATTATGCTACGTATCTGTTATGATGAAATATTGAAGAAGTGTCGACGAATAAGGTAAGGAATAATGAGTAGTGGTTAGGGACTCTGGTTTGTGAAAAAGGATGTTGGAAACCGAGAATCGTACTTTAAGATTTATGAAATGTATGTAAATGCGTGAATGTATTACAATGCCGCCGAAAATTTTTTGGACACTGTTATATCAATAGGATTTTGTTTCTACAGATGAATAACGCAAATTCTTGACCTGTTAAATTGTTTATATGAGACTGCCACCGTAGCGGAAACTGGTGTCGTAAATATTTCGGTAAGAAAGTTAAGTGACCACCTGCACGTAATGCGTCGTGGGCGCCCAGCTGGGCGACAGCCACCAGGAAACAAGCCATTAGTGTGTGCCTTTCAGAGGCACAAGAAAAAAAAAAGGGGAGGCCATTATCCTCGCTATTGACATTCCTTTGTAGAAAGCATCGCAAAAACGACATGCTCATTACTTGGAAAGATACTTTCTTACATCTGCACACCTGATAATGACAAGCGTCTTTCTACGAGAATTGAGAGAATTCTACTAACTTATGAAATGTCACATGACTATTGAATGATATTTTTACGCTTTGTCCATAGTTGCTTATTTCATTTGATATCTGTTTTCCAGCTGTGTTGCAGCATTAGTTTTATAAAATTAAATGCATTTGCTAATGTGAACACTTTCTGTCGACAGATCTATTAAATAATTATTTTATGATCCACATTCTTCGAAAAAGGAGCTCTTGGAATGGAAAGAGCAATAAGAAGCGACTAATAACAGTAACTGTATATATAATTTTCTTTTCAAGTACTTGGTAATTTGCTGTAGCATTAGTTTTTGTGGTGCACCACTTTAATTGCATAGACATTAAGATGTGAATAGACATTGTCCTTATCTGCATTGTTGTCTTTAGTGTAACATTTTTTCTGCTTGAGCTTTGTCATGTTTAGGTATAAGTTATAGCATTTGCTGCGGCTGTTTGCCATTCATAGTGCTACTGAATGTCACTTTGTATTACTAGGTTAAGCCAATTTTATTACTGATTTATTTTTCTTGTTTGCTGTGCATTGCCTTATATTAGTTGTAATGTTGCTGCCTTTTTTTGCCAATTTCCATTTTTTAACATTGCTGTTTGTGTAAATTGTTTTGTGCTGCTGCATTGCCTCATCCCTTAGTTAAGCATCTGAGCTCAGTAGATTTAAGTTAGCGTAAGAGGGGGTAGCCTATATAAGAGAATGATTTGCGATGGATTGGAAGAAATGCATTGAGAAGTTATACGAAAAAAGTACAGACATCAGGTATAGATAGGACTTCTTGGAAATAATGAAGAACGAAGGGAGATCTCTGAGAAGTAAAGAAAGTTTTGTTTGCAAAATACTGCAGTAAAACAAACCCTGTCCTTTCCTTGTGTTATCCCACTATGTGTTTGTGTACCCTTGTGTATTTATGTTCTTCCTGTCTTTATATGTTTATCTGATAAGACTTATATTGCAGAATTTTTCTAATACTAAGCTACATTCACTATGATGAGGAATACTGTTATCCTCAAATATAATTTGCATTAATAACATGTTATTTACTTTGTAAAGATGTTTACACATTATTTATTCTGTTTTGTTCTAATGCTCATTCGTGAAGTTGATGTTTCGAAATTTATTCTGATTTTTTATGTATGTGCTCCTGTCATAATTCCTGTAACACTGATGTATATGTTATTTCGATTCTTTTGTAAAGCCTGTATTACTGCAAATGTTATCTGTACTACTATGTTCTTTAATGATATTTTTTGTACCTTTGTTATTGTATTCTCATGTTATAAAATTGTAATTGACACCTGTTCATCAAATTAAGTTACTTGTAAATTACATTTCACTACACACGTTTCTGTTGGTCATAGTATATGCACAATATGTGAGAAGTAGGGATTGATAGTGTTTGCAAGTGTATTGATAATTCAGCAAGGGACTGGTTAACAGCATTGCTGGTTCTAAGGACATTTCCAAAAACTTTGTGAGTGGACAAGTGGTGGGTTATGGACTTGCTATGTTATCCGCAAGACTCTTCAATGGTGATTGTGCGCCTGCACAGTCAAACAGATGGCTGCTGGCCATCTCTACAAGGACTACAGTGGGTCTACACCTTTGATGACCCACCAATACCATTATTTCTACAAGGACTGCAGTGGGTCTGCACTTCTGGTGGCCCACCAATACCGTAATCTCTACCAGGACTACAATGGGTCTACTCTGTGACGACCTACCTAACAATATTCTTTAAAACTTCGACTGACTCTGTTGTGGGTTTGCTCTGTTGTGGCCCATTATCTGTCTGCATGTCAAGAGTCAGCACTGTCTTTCCGTTGGAAGGACAACGCTACTTCCTCAAAACTGCATGGAAATCCACTACTTCCGTGTGCATTTTCTTTTACTACTCAGGCTTTGAGAAAAACACTGCAATTTTACTTTGATGAATGATCATGACTGTCTTTATGGACTGTGAGAAAATTTTAGCTTTTGACCAACATTGTATCGATAAGTGTGTGCATTTCATTTCTTTGTTATTGTAATTATGAAAAAAATTTCAAATCTGTATTGGCCAATGCCCAAAACGATTTGTAAATTTTTTGTGGGGAGCATGGGGGCTATGTAAGTAGGCTGTTTAGGATTTTTTTTATTGGTAACGCCAACGCCAAGTAGCGCTCTGTATGAAAATCACTGGCTGTGCCGTGTGCAGTCTGTGGCTGGTTGGCATTGTTGTAATACTCGCCATTGTAGCGTTGGGCAGCGGCAGCTGGATGCTAACAGCGCGTAGCGTTGCGCAGTTGGAGGTGAGCCGCCAGCAGTGGTGGACGTGGGGAGAGAGATGGCGGAGTTTTGAAATTTGTAAGAATTGGTGTCATGAACTGCTATATATATTATGACTAGTGAGGTAAATACATTGTTTTTTCTCTATTAAAATCTTTCATTTGCTAACTATGCCTATCAGTAGTTAGTGCCTTCCGTAGTTTGAATCTTTTATTTATCTGGCAGTAGTGGTGCTCGCTGTATTGCAGTAGCTTGTGTAACGAAGATTTTTGTGAGGTAAGTGATTTGTGAAACGTATAGGTTTATGTTAGTCAGGGCCATTCTTTCGTAGGGATTTTTGAAAGTCAGATTGCGCTGCGCTGAAAACTATTGTGTGTCAGTTTAAGCACAGTCGTGTATAAATTTTTCTAACGGGACGTTTCAACGTGACTACATTATACAGCTGGGAGAGTAGTTAGTAGCCATATTACAGGTAACACGCATCACACAGCTGTTTTACTGGCGCACCCTGGTGCTGAGATATTTGAACGTCTTCAGCTACGTAACCCAGCTATTGAACCTAGTGAACTTATAGTAAGGACCAGCTATCAGCCTACGTTCATTCGTACGAAGTTCTCAGTGGTGCTGCAAACAGTAAACAAAAATTGAAATCGTCTACGCCGTTGCAGTATTCCTTGCCCTTCTTTCAGACTTTTAAACGAGTCCGAAATCATTTCATCGTCCCAATACCTGCATCTGCCCTCAGCGAGCAACACAACAGGTTTCCACAACGTAAACTCTTGCCTACATTGCCTAATAAGTTACATTTCCACTCTGCCCCTTCAAGGCAGAATTCCAGACGACCCTGAGGATTAACGTCTCAAATTTTCGTTAGACTCACTCAAGGTGGTAAGTGGTTTAATGCCAGTTCTGACGGAAGAAACAGCAACAACAAATGAGGCACACTCAGACGCTATAGCCACTGTGGAGACATCCACTCCTTTAGAAATCAGTACTACTTCAAGATCAGATGCAGCGTTTGAACGTTTGTCATTTGTCAGTGAGTTTTTGACGCAAGGATTTTCGAATACGGAAGTGGCATCCAGAGTAGTACCACCATTTCAGTCTACACGCGAAGTTATAACCGAATCCTTGGATGCTGTTGCCGAATCACTGGTTTTTATTGGTTCTGTCATTCTGGATGAGGAATAGCCAGTGTACGTGAGTTCCACATCGGAGTCTGCTAGACCCCAAGAACAGCACAGTATCGCAATCTTGGACACACACAAGCGCAACTCTGTATCACCAACAAGCTCGGCGCTGAGTGATGATGATGGATCATTGGCAGGAGGGAACAGCGGTAAAGAACCAAGCTGCGACGCAACTCTCTGCTATGATTTCAGACACAAGGGCAGGTGATTTACAATCATACAGATGCAGTTCATAATCCTTCGATAAATGTTAAAACCATTCAAAAGCCAAGACCACACAAAATATTTTTTTGTATTATTCAAGACAATCGATTTCAACTGTCTTAGCTGTCATCTTCAGATCTTAAACTTTTTTTGTAATAAAACATATTCATATTACACTGAACCTCATGCACAAGAAATATGAGCATGCTTGATTTCCAATATATATATATATATATATATATATATATATATATATAAAATGTTTAAGACCTGAAGACGACAGCTAAGTCCGTAGAAACGGTTGTCTTGAATAAAATAAAAAATATTTTCCGCCATTAACAGGTTTTAACAATTAAAACAGATCGCCCTTAAGTACACTCATAATGAGAAAATTAAGTCTTCGACAAGTGTTACCACTATCTCATTAGCGAAGCAACGAGCAACTACGTAGACCTGAACGGAACTGCCCAAGGTACTTGTGTTACTATGAAGGTAATGCACATGGTACATGTTCAGACCCGTACAGATGAGAAAGTTTCATGCCTCCCAAAGCATAATGCAGCAGGCGTTCCAACGGAACAGTTAGTGGATCACACTTTTATGACTCTTGTTTCGCTCGCTCCAGGCGTCAATACTGCAGGAATTGCAGTATGCGGCGAGCAGGGACTCATAAATCTCACGCATAATCCTGCGTTGCTCCTGATAGCATCTGACTATGTTGTTGCATTTGCAGGATCATGGGCACAACCTGCACCTCATGTTGCAGATGGAGAACAAGTAATTGATAAGTCTCCGTGTGACTCTTACCTCAATGAGTGCTCCATCACCAGCATGAAAAAGTTTCAGGACGACAAACTGCTGCTGAGCCTGACGACAACCAAGCTTACTACTATGATGATCTTCTGGTTCATACGCTTTCCCCATGTATATCTTTCACTGTGACAGTCCCTATCAGTGCCATTTTCCAGTTGGATAAAGGGTTTGTTTCGATGGTTCTCCAATGACACCCATACCAATGGTTAGGTTCGCCATAGCTGCTCCTGTTGACCAGTCACTGTAACGATGACATCAAAGTCCATGGCCAATTCTCTCCTATTGTCCATTTGGGTCTGCCAGAACTCATCTCAGTTGCTCCACTTACGTCTGCCAGAACTCAACTCAGTGCGAGCTCTCTCTCCCCCTCCCCCCCCCCCCCCTCCCTCGCCGCTCTGCCCCTGTACCTTCCGGACCTTGTCACCAATTCCACAAATCGCTAACGGCAGAGAATCTGGATGTTGAATTCAACTGCAGCTTTCAGCTATGTCTTTTACATCTACATTTACATTTATACTCCGCAAGTCACCCAACGGTGTGTGGCGGAGGGCACTTTACGTGCCACTGTCATTACCTCCCTTTTCTGTTCCAGTCCCGTATGGGAAGAACGACTGTCTGAAAGCCTCCGTGCGCGCTTGATTCTCTCTAATTTTGCTTTCGTGATCTCCTCGGGAGGTATAAGTAGGGGGAAGCAATATATTCGATACCTCATCCAGAAACGCACCCTCTTGAAACCCGGCGAGCAAGCTATACCGCGATGCAGAGTACCTCTCTAGCAGAGTCTGCCACTTGAGTTTGCTAAATATCCCCGTAACGCTATCACGGTTACCAAATAACGCTGTGACGAAACGCGCCGTTCTTCTTTGGATCTTCTCTATCTCCTCCGTCAACCCGATCTGGTACGGATCCCACACTGACGAGCAATACTCAAGTATAGGTCGAACGAGTGTTTTGTAAGTCACCTCCTTTGTTGATGGATTACATTTTCTAAGGACTCTCCCAATGAATCTCAACCTGGTACCCGCCTTACCAACAATTAATTTTATATGATCATTCCACTTCAAATCGTTCCGCACGCATACTCCCAGGTATTTTACAGAAGTAACTGCTACCAGTGTTTGTTCCGCTATCATATAATCATACAATAAAGGATCCTTCTTTCTATGTATTCGCAATACATTACATTTGTCTATGTTAAGGGTCAGTTGCCACTCCCTGCACCAAGTGCCTATCCGCTGCAGATCTTCCTGCATTTCGCTGCAATTTTCTAATGCTGCAACTTCTCTGTACACTACAGCATCATCCGCGAAAAGCCGCATGGGCCTTCCGACACTATCTACTAGGTCATTTATATATATTGTGAAAAGCAATGGTCCCATAACACTCCCCTGTGGCACGCCAGAGGCTACTTTAACGTTTGCAGACGTCTCTTCATTGATAACAACATGCTGTGTTCTGTTTGCTAAAAACTCTTCAATCCAGCCACACAGCTAGTCTGATATTCCGTAGGCTCTTACTTTGTTTATCAGGCGACAGTGCGGAACTGTATCGAACGCCTTCCGGAAGTCAAGGAAAATAGCATATACCTGGGAGCCTGCATCTAATATTTTCTGGGTCTCATGAACAAATAAAGCGAGTTGGGTCTCACACGATCGCTGTTTCCGGAATCCATGTTGATTCCTACAGAGTAGATTCTGGGTTCCCAAAAACGACATGATACTCGAGCAAAAAACATGTTCTAAAATTCTACAACAGATCGACGTCAGAGATATAGGTCTATAGTTTTGCGCATCTGCTCGACGACCCTTCTTGAAGACTGGGACTACCTGTGCTCTTTTTTCTTGGTATCCCGTCAGGTCCAGTGGACTTTCCTCTGTTGAGTGATTCCAGTTGCTTTTCTATTCCTTGGACACTTATTTCGATGTCAGCCATGTCATCCACGGTGGATTTTTCCCGTTCCTCACAGTTTTACTCGGCACGTACCTGTCTAAAACGCATTTTACGATTGCCTTGAACTTTAGAGAAGGAACTGCAGTGCGGTCTTCCTCTGTGAAACAGCTTTGGAAAAAGATGTTTAGTATTTCAGCTTTAAGCGTGTCATCCTCTGTTTCAATGCCATTATCATCCCATAGTGTCTGGATATGCTGTTTCGAGCCACTTACTGATTTAACGTAAGACCAGAACTTCCTAGGATTTTCTGTCAAGTCGGTACATAGAATTTTACTTTCGAATTCACTGAACGCTTTACTCATAGCCCTCCTTACGCTAACTTTGACATCGTTTAGCTTCTGTTTGTCTGAGACGTTTTGGCTGCGTTTAAATTAACAGTGAAGCTCTCTTTGCTTTCGCAGTAGTTTCCTAACTTTGTTGTTGATCCACGGTGGATTTTTCCCGTCCCTCACAGTTTTACTCGGCACGTACCTGTCTAAAACGCATTTTACGATTGCCTTGAACTTTTTCCATAAACACTCAACATTGTCAGTGGCGGAACAGAAATTTTCGTTTTGATCTGTTAGGTAGTCTAAAATCTGCCTTCTATTACTCTCGCTAAACAGATAAACCTCCCTACTTTTTTTTTATATTCCTATTAACTTCCATATTCAGGGATGCTGCAACGGCCTTATGATAACTGATTTCCTGTTCTGCACATACAGAGTCGAAAAGTTCGGGTCTGTTTGTTATCAGTAGGTCCAAGATGTTATCTCCACGAGTCGGTTCTCTGTTTAATTGCACGACGTAATTTTCGGATAGTGCATTCAGTATAATGTCACTCGATGCTCTGTCCCTACCACCCGTCCTAAACATCTGAGTGTTCCAGTCTATATCTGGTAAATTGAAATCTCCACCTAAGACTATAACATGCTGAGAAAATTTATGTGAAATGTATTCCAAATTTTCTCTCAGTTGTTCTGCCACTAATGCTGCTGAGTCAGGAGGTCGGTAAAAGGAGCCAATTATTAACCTAGCTCGGTTGTTGAGTGTAACCTCCACCCATATTAATTCACAGGAGCTATCCACTTTTACTTCACTACAGGATAAACTACTACTAACAGCGACAAACACGCCACCACCGGTTGCATGGAATCCATCCTTTCAAAACACCGTCTGTGCCTTTGCAAAAATTTCGGCAGAATTTATCTCTGGCTTCAGCCACCTTTCTGTACCTATAACGATTTCAGCTTCGGTGCTTTCTATCAGCGGTTGAAGTTCCGGTACTTTACCAATGCAGCTTCGACAGTTTACAATTACAATACCGATTGCTGCTTGGTCCCCGCATGTCCTGACTTTGCCCCGCACCTTTTGAGACTGTTGCCCTTTCTGCACTTGCCCGAGGCCATCTAACCTAAAAAACCGACCAGTCCACACCACACAGCCCCTGCTACCCGTGTAGTCGCTTTCTGCTTGTAGTGGACTCCTGAACTATCCCGCGGAACCCGAAACCCCCACCACCCTATGGCGCAAGTCGAGGAATCTGCAGCCCACACGGTCGCAGAACCGTCTCAGCCTCTGATTCAGACCCTCCACTCGGCTCTGTACCAAAGGTCCGCAGTCAGTCCTGTCGACGATGCTGCAGATGGTGAGCTCTGCTTTCATCTCGCTAGCGAGACTGGCAGTCTTCACTAAATCAGATAGCCGCCGGAAGCCAGAGAGGATTTCCTCCGATCCATAGCGACACACATCATTGGTGCTGACATGAGCGACCACCTGCAGATGGGTGCACCCTGTACCCTTCATGGCATCCTGAAGGACCCTTTCCACATCTAGAATGACTCCCCCCGGTATGCACACGGAGTGCACATTGGTTTTCTTCCCCTCTCTTTCTGCCATATCCCTAAGGGGCCCCATTACGCGCCTGACGTTGGAGATTCCAACTACCAACTCTGCAACCGCCCGGATTTCTCAGACTGAGGGGCAACCTCTGGAACAGGACAAGCAGCCGTGTCCGGCCTGAGATCAGTATCAGCCTGAGACAGAGCCTGAAACCGATTCGTCAGACAAACTGGAGAGGCCTTCCGTTCAGCCCTCCGGAATGTCTTTCGCCCCCTGCCACACCTCGAGACGACCTCCCATTCTACCACATGTGAGGGATCAGCCTCAATGTGGGCAGTATCCCGGGCAGCCACAGTCGATCTTGGGATGCGTTTGTCCCCGACAAACCCCCATACGGACCCCCACAGTGATGCCCATTGGCAACAGCCTCAACCTTTGTGACCGAAGCCAACAGTGCCTGAAGCTGGGAGCGAAGGGATGCCAACTCAGCCTGCATCCAGCAGTTCCAGTCCGTATCCATGCTAAAAACTGCTTTGCAAAGAACGTTTGAATTAATCTACAGAGAGCACAAACAAATCGACACAAAATTTAAACGGTTATTAAAATACAAGATTACCTAGTAAACGCGGTAATGCTGCTACTTGCGCACTGCTGACACACTGCTCGGCGGCGGAAGGAGACTACGCGATTTTACACTATTCAGGTACGAAAACGCGATGCTACAACTCTCAAATACTATAATACGCCCGAAATTTATGCATTAAACAATGCCAGTACCAAAAACACGCAAATAAATTAAGAATTAAACAATGTAACACATAAGTGAGCTAGGAGTATACGACTTTCTGCTGGCAGCTGCTTATCCAACGTCAGCAGGGAGCACACTGGCTGTGATGGATAAGTGTTTCTTAGGATTGCAGAAAGATTCATAAAGAAGAATCTGCACGCTGCAGAATGCCTTCCAGCAGTCCATACCATGCGACACATCTACATGGTCGACACCGCAGGGCACCTCTGTTTCTTCTGAACTCAGTCAACCATGGGGTGCAACGTTGATCACAAGACCCATAACTTCTATTTCGACGACGACATGTTGCCTCTCTTCACCACTGGCACAAGTGATGATGCATGTAGGCACAGCTTATCCTGCTCTCCGATTGTTC
This sequence comes from Schistocerca gregaria, assembly GCF_023897955.1. NCBI lineage: Eukaryota > Metazoa > Arthropoda > Insecta > Orthoptera > Acrididae > Schistocerca > Schistocerca gregaria. The sequence continues at coordinate 105,105,072 of NC_064920.1, forward strand.
TTTTTTGAAATTCCAAACACAAACATAGATCTATGCCAAGAAGTACCTCAGTCAGTCCCATCCATGATGATGTTTGGTCCCTCACGACAAAGAGTCTGGCACTTTTTCTTTTGCAGATTTGCACTGATTTGTTCTCTATCTGGACCAACCCTAGCATCCCAGTCACATCTAGGTAACCCATAGCATCCTCAACTGACCCCTTACTGAACTCAGGACTACAGACTTCGTCTCCACTTCAATAGGCATCGAAACAGTCGCCCTGGGACGCTCTGCAAAACCCCCTGTATGTATAAAAAGTTTACCCTGACACAGAAAAAGCCTTTAAGACCCAAGCTGAAATTATTGTGCGCAGCAGAGTGACTAACGCGAAGATTTTGTAGCCCTGGCTGCGAATCCTAAATTGTAGAATTGATAGTATTAAATTTAATATTAATGGAAGGTGTTAAAAGAAACAAGTTTAAATGAACACTTTAATTTATTCAACTAAATACACAAATTAAAACCATCTAACAATGAAAGAACATCAATTGATACTACAGAATGTGATCTAGGTCGATTACACCAAGTAAACCTGCTGGTTTTCATTATTACTTGAAGGTTAATGAGGCCGTGCACTTTAGATGAAACTGATGTCCTAAAATTACTTATGAATTTTTATTCCTGTGAGTGCAGTAACCGCTGGCCTGACAGACTGAGAAACACTTGCATATACTAAAATAGTGCTAGACTTGAGATACACAACCACAACGATACGACCAAATGCGAACCAGAGGTAGTCCTACAATACCAGTGGTGCTATTTTTTCCTCACGGTAAATGTTCAGGCCCACGCGAACTGAAACACGAGCTTAAATTTTATGAATGAATCAAATTAGGAAGAACCAGTTAGAATAGTTTATTCGATTGTTTAGCTTTTTCAGAAGACCTGCCGATTGTGTGTCAGGACACTGAAACAGATGAAAACCATATAGTCATTTCTAAAGAAACAGCAGAAAGTGTTGGCCTCTCCATATCAGCTAAAAAGAAAGCGAACTTGCGTAGAAACAATATGACACCCAAAATTCTAAAGACTGGACTGGACTGGAAAAAGATTAGTTACGAAGCTCGTTGCCCAAAACGCACATAACCTTCAGACTCACAAAAGGTATCTTTAACAAAAATTATGTTTCAATATATACAAAACTTAGCGTTGCAGTATAGTTATCAAACCAGAGTATCTTAATGAGCCTGAAACACTCGTTTTAAACAGCAAGATACTGAAGAAATCCAAAAGAGATAGACAAGTAATCAGAGAAAAGCTTAGGTTCAAATTATACTGAAGAAGGAACATGTGAACAACGTGCAAATAAAAAAAACTGAAAATAATACCTTGAAAAAATAGAGGCAAATATGTTTTGGGCATGTTAAGAGTGGGACCAACGAGATTAACTAGACAGATTTTGAGATTCTACAGAAAGTACCCGGCTAAAATTGAACATTGATTGGGATTGATTCAGTGAAAAAAAAAAGCCAAAGGAAGCAGGGGATTGATTCAATTAAAAAAAGCCAAAGGAAGCAGGAATAACAGAGCTTGATATACAAGACGGAAAAGAATTTGGGCAAAAAATTCAGAACTGGACATTTGGCCTGGTAAAAAAAAAAAAAAAAGAAGACAGTAAGATAGCAAAGACTTGGTCTGACCAGTGGAAAAAGCCCATTCTCAGAGAATGAAAGTAACGTGCGAAGAAATGAAAGTTAAAACAAAACTTTGAAAATTTCTGTTTGCAAAATGGATAAAATGGCAAACTCAGTTGGCAATAGACCTATTCAGGGAACTAAGAGCTACTCTGAGAAAATATTAATCCTTAATTTTTAAAGTATAGTCTAGCAGAGGTGGCCAAGAGATTGAGTTGCAAGCCAAATCCCAGCGTGCGTGACATGGCGCTCAGCCTCGTTGCACAACCATGCTAAGCTGTCTGAGTAGCCGGCCGCTGTGGCCGAGCGGTTTTAGGCGCTTCAGTCCGGAACCACACGACCGCCACTGTCGCAGGTTCGAATCCTGCCTCGGGGATGGATGTGTGTGATGTCCTTAGGTTAGTTAGATTTAATTAGTTCTAAGTTCTAGGAGACTGATGGCCTAAGATGTTAAGTCCCTTAGTGCTCAGAGCCATATGAATTATCTGAGCTGTCTGAGTACGAAGAGGGGGAAGAGGGACATTGTAAATGTGCTGCATTCAAATGGCAGCGCAGTGGCGCTGTGTACGAGCTAGTTTTATATTTCACATTTCTCGAAAAAATTTTTCGGTATTATTTAATTATTTTTGGCGCGCCGAAGGCTTAATACAGTTTTTATCTGATCCAAACATACAGACAGACGAAGACAGTGTCATAGATTTTCTAATTCACCTTGTCACATAATCGTGTTTATTTAGTTTCGCAATCGCAAAAAGTGTTTCACACGCACATATGTTGAATAAAATATTTTACCACTTTTACATCCTCATTTTGAAACGTCCCCTTAGAAAAATTTATGAATGATTGTGCTGATAAACCCCTTACGATATTTTATTTTCAAGCAGCTGAGCAAAACTGAACGTACTGAGACATTTCTCTCTTTACTTATTGTGATCGCCGGCCGCGGTGGTCTCGCGGTTAAGGCGCTCAGTCCGGAACCGCGCGACTGCTACGGTCGCAGATTCGAATCCTGCCTCGGGCATGGATGTGTGTGATGTCCTAAGGTTAGTTAGGTTTAAGTAGTTCTAAGTTCTAGGGGACTGATGACCACAGCAGTTGAGTCCCATAGTGCTCAGAGCCATTTTTGAACTTATTGTGATCATCACTAAACTGACATACAATATTTTTAGCGCAACGCAATCTGACTTTTAATAATCCCTACAGAAGAATGGCCCTGAGTAAGAATAACCTATACCTTTCATGAATCACTTACCTCACAAAGATCTTCATTAGTTGGACTACTGCAATAGAGCGAGCGCCAATACTGCCAGCTAAATAAAAGATTCAAACTACTGAAGTCACGAACTACTGATAGGCATAGTTATCAAATGAGAGATTTTGATAAAGAACAAACAATGTATTTACCTTAATAGTGTTCAATATATATATATATATATATATATATATATATATATATATATATATATATCAGCTCATGACATCGAGTCTTACAAAATTAACAGCCAACTGCCCAACACTACAATAGCAGATTCCAGCGATGCAAACCAGCCACAGACTGCACACAGCACAGTCAGTGATTTTCATATAGAGTGCTACATGGCGTTACCAACATAAAAACCTAAACAGCCTACTTACAATTTTTGAGATGAGGGAACTCGTCCTGAAGAAAGCACCGTAGACATTCTGGACATTTTAAACGAAGAGGGCCGCTCGGGATTAGCCGAGCAGTCCAGGCGCTACTGTCATGGACTGTGCGGCTGGTCTCGGCGGAGGTTCGAGTCCTCCCTCGGGCATGGGTGTGTGTGTGTTTGTTCTTAGGATAATTTAGGTTAAGTAGTGTGTAAGCTTAGGGACTGATGACCTTAGCAGTTAAGTCCCATAAGGTTTCACACACCGAGCGAGGTGGCGCAGTGGTTAGACACTGCACTCGCATTCGGGAGGACGACGGTTCAATCCCGCGTCCGGCCATCCTGATTTAGGTTTTCCGTGATTTTCCTAAATCACTCCAGGCAAATGCCGGGATGGTTCCTCTGAAAGGGCACGGCCGACTTCCTTCCCCATCCTTCCCTAAGCCGATGAGACCGATGACCACACTGTCTGGTCTCCTACCCCAAAACAACCAACCAATCAAGATTTCACACATTTATTTTTACGAAGAGGGATTGAAGACACAAAGGAATAAATGAGATTAGCTGCCAGTGGACATTAGCCTAAGTCAATGGGGAAATCTGAAAATTTGTGACAGTCCAGGATTCGAACACATGTCTCTTGTTTACTGCGCTGATCACTGCACCATCCAGACACAGTGTTCATTGCAGCTGCACAGACCACCCTGACACGCCTTGCGTCAGAGGCAAATTCTCAATTGTTCCATACACTATTGATGTAACATCTGTCCCCCATTATCCTCATTACTCGCAGCATTTCGCTGATTCTCGTAAGAGTTTAGGCATGATGTGCATTTGCACTGAAATGATCACAGGCCGTCCTCGCCTTAATTATATACGTGGTGTCTGTACATTCGGACATGTCTGGAATAACAGGCACCACGTATTTGTCAAAGTATTTGTCTTTGAAATGGAAATTACCTCTCAGTTAAGTTACATCACCACATGTTCCGGGGTGCTTTCAATAGAAACGCAAATGGTCTCTTAAGCAGCTCAAAATAGATGTTACATTGGCAGTGTCCTCAAAACGTCTATGAAACCATCGCTGTAATTTTTCTTCGCTGCAGTGCATTCCTCAAACCTCACGTTTTCTTTAACGCCAGTGAGCTAGGGGAACTGGACTGTTTTTGTCGAAATGTGTTACTTCTACAACGCGACTTCTTTTTAATTACATCCCCATGAAATCAGAAAGACATTGTTGCTCACATTTCTATGTCTTACTCTGAGCAGTGTGCAGTCATCTCTACTTACAATACAAGGTCTGCAATCCATTTCGGATCTAATTTTTGTTCTTGATCCTCATTTTTCCGCCGGAGGGTCGAGTCCTCCCTCGGGCATGGATATCTGTGTTTGTCCTTAGGATAATTTAGGTTAAGTAGTGTGTAAGCTTAGGGACTGATGACCTTAGCCGTTAAGTCCCATAAGATTTCACACACATTTGAATTTTTGAAACGTGTCGTTAAATGATTCGAGATATATCCTAGAATTTGAGAGCACAGTGGCCGGAGTCGGTATTAGCGATGTCGAAATACCGTCAGGCACAGCTCTCGTGCTATGCTGTGCCAGAAAGTCAACACGTTTGCCTCTTGTCTACACTGCAAGCCGCTCATTACTGCATCAACATTCGTTGAGTGCAAACATGTACACCAATTAGGAGAAACTGGATATACTAATTTTATATGGTGAATGTAAAAGAAATGCTGTGAAAACAGTACAGTTGTATACGCTTATCTGTCCGAATCGCCAATGTCCGACACGGCAATTGCATGTGCAGACAGGCTGCTTGAATGTCAAAAAGAGAACAAGAAAGAAGACTGCAACTGACAGAGAACACGAAGCAGCTGTTCTGGCTAAGACGCTAATGAATGCGCACAGTGGTACGAGACATTTTGCTAAGGAATGTGGAATGCGACTGACGAGTGCCATTCGGATCCTCCATCGAGAGAATTTCCGTCCCTATCCTCTGTCACTACGTCAGGTATTCGACGACAGTGATTCCGAACGTCGTACAGAATTTTGTCGATTTGCCCTTCAGCAACTGAGAGGCGAGCCTACGTTTTTTCCAGCGTGTGCTCTCTACCGATGAAGCAACTTTTACCAACAAAGATAGTGTAAATTCGCCTAACCTGCGCTACAGAACAGCCAAAAATCCACACTGTGTTCATCGGGTACAACATCAACGGCCGGGCGGCTGATGTGACTGAGTGGTTCTAGGTGCTTCAGACCGGAACCGCGCTGCTGCTACGGTCGCAGGTTTGAATCCGGCGTCGGGCATGGATGTGTGTGATGTCAGTATGTTTAGTTACTTCTAAGTCTAGTGGACTGATGACCTCAGATGTTTGAGTCCCATAGCGCTTGGAGCCATTACGAGTATGAGCATCAGCTGCCGTAGTGGTAAAAGTATGGTGCGGGGACCTTATTTAATCTCAGGCGTTCTAAATGGACATTCGCACGCACATTTTCTGGCGAAGATTCTGCCGGTTTTTCTAGAACAGGTACCGCCTGATATTCTACAGTGTGTGTAGCCGCAACACGACGGTTGCCCAGCTCAGTAGTCCCGTGTAGCAATGCAAATACTGCAAGAGAACCTTTTGTGGACGTTGGATAGGACAAAATTCCGTTGTTAACTGGGCGAGGTCCCCCGATTTGACTCCTCTTGATTTATTTCTTTGGGTAGCGCTCAGGGATGCAGTGTATGACGAGGCCCAAACTACGTCAGACGATGTGTGTCCTCGAATTGCCAGTGCATGCTCTACCACATCATCCACTGTAATTACATCTGTTCATCGTTTTGCAGTGTATAAGACCTACGTATTTTTGAAGAAGAAACAGCTGATTTCTCTGTTTCAGCTCAAATCTGGCAGGATACATAAATGTGTAACAGTTTACCTGAGCCCTTTCTGATAACCTAGATTCTAGTCTATGACGTATTTCCATACACAATATTCGTACGTGAACCAGCACCTAGGTCGTAAGTTGCTTCAATGGGAAATAAAGCTTTATTCTCGTAGCGCAGGCCTGCCTTACGATATATAACTGTGCAGCCTGGCCCCAGACGCCTGCTTGGCAGTGTTTTGCACCGCAAATGCGATTTTCGGCCACTATGCTTCACATTCTAGGACATTTCTCGAGTTTTTTTACGACAGGTTTCAACGCCAACATTAACAAACGCTAGATCACTGTAATATTCGTCACGAGAGCTACCAAATACAGTTACAAAAAAGTATACTGTCCAATTAAAAGCAAATACTCACTTCCATATCTCAATTGATACCAGCTTTAAAAAATTAACCAAACAAAAACATACGTGCCCTCGACGCTCTAACATTTATCGAAAACTGCGTTTCGATATGTGTAACCGTTCGCGAAATTAAAGGGGTGTTACGTCTTAAGTGAGTCGCCCCGTATATAATGTCTCCATCTTCCTCCTTTAATTCTGTCGAAAACTGTTGCAGCCGACAGTGGATAATGCATGCGGCTTCAGAAATTTTACTATTCGTACCACCAAACCTATCAAGTTCTCCATGCCTGCAAGTTTAGCACTGTACTGAACAATAAACCCTGTGTCTGTCGTTCATAGTTATATTTTGCTCTATCTTTAAAAACTATATCTTTAAATTCTTTCTGTAAGGTACTGCAATGTCATTTCATAGCCAATTTCCAGTAGCCCTCACTCATGCGGCTGTATAATATATAGTTTGTCTCATTTATCTTGCTCATCGAAAATAACTTTTTTCTGATGCATTAAATGAAAATTTGTTTCAATCAATATTTCTTAACATCATTGAGTAGTTCTTGCTGAGGGTATACGTTTTATGTATCCCCTCAAAAGTAGGAGACACGGGTTGGAGGTTAAATTTTTTAAATGGAACCATGTACATTGTATTCAAAAATAAACTCACCATCTCCAAGATGTATACAACAATCACACTGTACAAATTTATCCACGAAACTAGTAGCTATGGAAATGATAAACAATACATAACTACAAATGGTTTAAATGGCTCTGAGCACTATGGGACTTAACTTCTGAGGTCATCAGTCCCCTAGAACTTAGAACTACTTATACCTAACTAACATAAGGACATCACACACACCCATGCCCGAGGCAGCATTCTAACTTGCGACCATAGCAGTTCCAGACTGTAGCACCTAGAACCGCTCGGCCACACCGGCCTGCAATACATAACTTCTCTAATTTAAATATCACTTCAGTGCATCTCATTAACTAAATTATTTAACCTCTTCAAAGGTCGTTGGAACATATTAGAAATTACCGATAAACATTGAATGCAACAGTATTACACTGCACAGTAATTGGATCTTGTTATTGCGTAGTACCGCATCACAGTGCTTGTGACAACACGGAAGTACCATGGCCCTTTGTAGTAACTTTTACTGTGATACTACCACTACACGAGAAACAGAGCCTTTACGTCACATGCTCAAAATGGTGACTATTTGCATTCTTACAGAGGGTCACTCTGTGCATGAAGGACGCCCTACATCATGGCACAACTTCCTCTATGATGGCTGAACATGCATCAATAATGCGTTGCTGCATGTCTTCCGGTGTTGTTGGAATGTTTAGGTAGACGGCATCCCTGACTGCTTCACACAGGAAAAAATCCAGCGATGTATGGTCCCGATAGGCAAGCCAACTATCTGACCCGGGTATTTACGGTCCAGAATTCGTTGTGCTCGTAAGGTGTTATATGCAGGGCATTCATCATGCTGATACCACATGACCATACCCTGATTCAGAGGTACGGCGTACAAGACAACAGAAAGAGTGTGTCTTAAAAATCGGGCATAATGTCTGCCATTTTGGTTGCCAGTTACAAAGAAAAGTCTGATATTGGTATCTCCAATAATCTCGCTTCAAACACTAGCGTTCCATGGATGTTGATGCTCCACCTGTTTGAGCCATTGATAATTGTTGATGGACCAATAATGCATATTTTTCACATTGAAAGTTCCTTTGTTGGAGAATGACGCCTCGTTGGTAGAAGGAACATCTGAGAAGAAGTTGTTTCTGAGCCCACTGACAAAATTGAAACCTGTTTGATATGGCCTGCTTCACCGGCAGGATAGGACAGATAGAATAAATTCTGGAAAGGGGCCAAATAAGTGGCTGTCAGTTACACTCGAACATACAACTATATTATTTGAACAAACATTACAAGATCCAAAAAAAAATTTCAGCGCACAGCTTTAATCTTTAGGACTTAATTACCGACAAAGCCACTATTATTTAAAAAAAAACGGCTGAAGGCCAATAACTTAAAATGCAAGCATAATCAGAAATTTAAAAGGCAAGCCTTATCTTAAAACAGTTTCTTAGTTAGGCTGAAGTAAACAAATTCAAATCGGCTGAAGGCTGAACACTTAAAACGCCAACTTTTTTTTAAGTATCAAAGTCCTTACGTGGAACAGTTCTTTAATTTAGGCTGAAGGCCTTAATAACAAACAACTGAAACTCAAGGCTTAAAAATTCAATTATTCTTTAAATGCCAAAGTGTTTACGTGAAATAATACTTTAAACTAGACTGAAGGCCTTAAGAGTAAAACAACTAATTTAAAACACAGAACCGACTAGAAGCCATACAAGTACCAACAACAAGAACTGTTGTTATTGTTGTAGTCTTCAGTCCTGAGACTGGTTTGATGCAGCTCTCCATGCTACTCTATCCTGTGCAAGCTTCTTCATCTCCCAGTACCTACTGCAACCTACATCCTTCTGAATCTGCTTAGTGTAGCCATCTCGTGGTCTCCCTCTACGATTTTTACCCTACACGGTGCCCTCCAATACTAAATTGGTGATCCCTTGATGCCTCAGAACATGTCCTACCAACCGATTCCTTCTTCTGGTCAAGTTGTGCCACAAACTTCTCTTCTCCCCAATCCTATTCAATACTTCCTCATTAGTTATGTGATCTACCCATCTAATCTTCAGCATTCTTCTGTAGCACCACATTTCGAAAGCTTCTATTCTCTTCTTGTCCAAACTATTTATCGTCCATGTTTCACTTCCATACATGGCTACACTCCATACAAATACTTTCAGAAATGACTTCCTGGCACTTAAATCAATACTCGATGTTAACAAATTTCTCTTCTTCAGAAACGCTTTCCTTGCCATTGCCAGTCTACATTTTATATCCTCTCTACTTCGACCATCATCAGTTATTTTGCTCCCCAAATAGCAAAACTCCTTTACCACTTTAAGTGTCTCATTTCCTAATCTAATTCCCTCAGCATCACCCAACATAATTCGACTACATTCCATTATCCTCGTTTTGCTTTTGTTGCTGTTCATCTTATATCCTCCTTTCAAGACACTATCCATTCCGTTCAACTGCTCTTCCAAGTCCTTTGCTGTCTCTAATAGAATTACGATGTCATCGGCGAACCTCAATATTTTTATTTCTTCTCCATGGATTTTAATACCTACTCCGAATTTTTCTTTTGTTTCCTTTACTGCTTGCTCAATATACAGATTGAATAACATCGGGGAGAGACTACAACCCTGTCTCACTCCCTTCCCAACCACTGCTTCCCTTTCATGCCCCTCGACTCTTATAACTGCCATCTGGTTTCTGTACAAATTGTAAATACCCTTTCACTCCCTGTATTTTACCCCTGCTACCTTCAGAATTTGAAAGAGAGTATTCCAGTCAACATTGTCAAAAGCTTTCTCTAAGGCTACAAATGCTAGAAACGTAGGTTTGGCCTTCCTTAATCTAGCTTCTAAGGTAAGTCGTAGGGACAGTATTGCCTCACGTGTTCCAACATTTCTACGGAATCCAAACTGATATTCCCCGAGGTCGGCTTCTACTACTTTTTCCATTCGTCTGTAAAGAATTCGCGTTAATATTTTGCAGCTGTGACTTATTAAACTGATAGTTCGGTAATTTTCACATCTGTCAACACCTGCTTTCTTTGGATTGGAATTATTATATTCTTCTTGAGGTCGGAGGTATTTCGCCTGTCTCATACATCTTGCTCACCAGCTGGTAGAGTTTTGTCAGGACTGGCTCTCCCAAGGCCGTCAGTAGTTCCAATGGAATGTTGTCTGCTCCGAGGGCCTTGTTTCGACTCAGATCTTTCAGTACTCTGTCAAACTCTTCACGCACCGTATTTCTTCCCCCCATTCCTGTCAACTCTCCCTGAAACTCTGTACAACCTCTGGTTCTTTTAGTTTATCCAGGTCCCATCTCTTTAAATTCCCACCTTTTTCCAGTTTCTTTAGTTTTAATCTACCAATAGATTGTGGTCAGAGTCCACATCTGCCCCTGGAAATGTCCTACAATTTAAAACCTGGTTCCTAAATCTCTGTCTTACGATTATATAATCTATCTGAAACCTGTCAGTATCTTCAGGCTTCTTCCGTGTATACAGCCTTCTTTTATGAATCTTGAACCAAGTGTTAGCTATGATTAAGTTGTGCTCTGTGCAAAATTCTACCAGGCGGCTTCCACTTTCATTTCTTTGCCCCAGTCCATATTCGCCTACTACGTTTCCTTCTCTCCCTTTTCCCACTACCGAATTCCAGTCACCCATGACTATTAAATTTTTGTCTCCACTATCTGAATAATTTCTTTTATTTCATCATACATTTCTTTCAATTTCTTCGTCATCTGCAGAGCTAGTTGGCATATAAACTTGTACTACTGTAGTAGGTGTGGGCTTCGCATCTATCTTGTCCATAATAATGCGTTCACTATGCTGTTTGTAGTAGCTTACCCGCATTCCTATTTTCCTATTCATTATTAAACCTACTCATGCATTACCCCTATTTGATTTTGTGTTTATAACCCTGTAGTCACCTGACCAAAAGTCTTGTTCCTCCTGCCACCGAACTTCAGTAATTCTCACTATATCTAACTTTAACCTATCCTTTTCCCTTTTTAAATTTTCTAACCTACCTGCCCGATTAAGGGATCTGACATTCCACGCTCCGATTCGTAGAACGCCAGCTTTCTTTCTCCTGATAACGACATCCTCTTGAGTAGTCCCCGCCCGGAGATCCGAATGGGGGACTATTTTACCTCCGTAATATTTTACCCAAGAGGACGCCATCATCATTTAATCATACAGTAAAGCTGCATGCCCTCGGGAAAAATTACATCCGTATTTTCCCCTTGCTTTCAGCCGTTCGCAGTACCAGCACAGCAAGGCCGTTTTGGTTGGTGTTACAAGGCCAGATCAGTCAATCATCCAGACTGTTGCCCCTCTTCAGGAACCACACGTTTGTCTGGCCTCTCAACAGTTACCCCTCCGTTGTGGTTGCACCTACGGTACGGCTATCTGTATCGGTGAGGCACGCAAGCCTCTCCACCAACGGCAAGGTCCATGGTTCATGGGGGGAGGACAAGAACAAATTTTAAAAAATAAGGCAGTACACGTAAGAACGTCCAGATGTTCGATGGTCAGCCCGTAATTCAAACGCTAACGCTCGCTTAGACAGGCAGTCGGCTCAACCATCCACAATCCAATGGGAACCAAACGGACAGACCGTCAACAGGACAGAGCTCAAGGTGAGTTCCGCTCCACACTTGCACCAAAGTTCCGCTCCGAACTTCCACCAAAATTCCACTGATGCTGACAGCAGAGACTGTGGAACCAAACAAAACGGATCCCAGAGAACCCGTAAGGGGTGGACTACCCGAAACCGCACGTCGTTTAATCAAACGACCGACTAACTCAGAGGCAGTACTCCGATCACACTTAAATAAACTTGTCAGTGAAAATCACATAACTACACGCAGCCCAACAAACATCTGCACGAGAACTAGCTCACGGCAGTGACAGGGTGGCTGTGCAGTGACGAGGACGAACCACGAGCCGGCGCACAGTGCCAACCCATAAGCAATCGCCGGCCAAATACACGTCGTCTAACAAGACTCCGACCGACTGTCAACCAAAGTCGTCCCCACTCAAAACATATGCGTCGACAATCGTCGGGAAAGTGTTGGCTATCCGTACCTTCCTGACGCTGCATGCCCCACTGGTGCTACGTCACGACTGCGCCAACCGACCAACTGCTACACATCAGCACAGTAACAGCACTAAAATAACTGGGCAGTCGACATATGAGGCTACACACACTATCACAAACACTTGGACAAAGTATGCGAACAATGGTAAAAACTGTGACTATGCAGTGACGAGGACGAACCACGAGTTAAGACACACACATCGCCAACCCATAAACGATCAGCGAGCAATCACGTCGTCCGGTAAGACGACCAACCGACGATTAACCAAGACCGCCACTATTGAAACCAAGTGTGCCGGCAGCGGTCGGGAGACTGACTGCCGCTCCAACCCGACCGACTCCTGAGGCGTCCCAACTCTCCGACTGCCACGTCCGAACTCCACTGCTGGCGCGTCGCAACTCACTGCCAGATGCAAACTAACTTCTCAACACGCGACACCCGGGAAGCAATAGCAGTCCAGCAGTGATAATACGGCGGGGCATACATCGATAAGCGCTGCTCCTGCCCCTCATGGGCAGAAAAGGCAGCAACTCAGTAACACCAGTAATTGAATTAACAAAACGAGGTGGCAGTATAGTAAAAACAGAATGTAAAAAGAGCGAGATGGCACGAATGCGAGCCGCGCACAGCTCACTGTTGTTGAAGTCATATCCATGAAGTTTTTGGCTTACATGTACATGGTAATGATGGAATTTACGACGTTGCAGAATGCGATGTGCTCTTATTTTCGAGGCACCAACTTCATGCTGAATTCACTTGAGGATTCACGACTACAGCAGAGAGCATAGAAAACTCAGCAGCTTCCTCTGTTCGTGTTCTACGACGATTTCGGGGTCTTGCATTTTAAACTTCTCCTTTCAGATAGACGAGAAATGAGAGGACCAAACATGCAGCGAGAAGGCGATGGCTTGTCAGGGAATAGTCTGTTTTATAGTTGTCGCGCTTAAACAGAATTTCGCCCTTGTACAGAAAATCACAGTACAAGTATGTCCAGTAGAGTACAAGATAGACATAATAATTTAATAATCATAACGTTCTCTGACAGTATTGATCATAAAAATGCAAGTTGCTATATAATTTCGAGTCAACTTTCTCCGTAGATCAGCGGCACTTCTACCTTACCGTTATGCGTGTACGTCATACACCTTTACTCAACAAAAACTGCATTGACAGTGTGTTTATCGCTATACAGTCACTAAGTTACTCTGATGCACCACTACACTGGCACGCAGTGAATCTTCCCCTAAGCCTTTACAAATTAGGTACGTGGGAGAGCCGCGGGGGGAGGGGTGCCTATGTTTACATCAGTCGGAAATCATAAACAAAGCCCACACATCTACTACACCACTACACTGGGTTCGTAATGTGTACAAACAAGGCAGTGAACAGCTCGGTTTCTTCACAACTTTTGCACTCTTTACCGATTCCACATCTCCGTTTTATTGACAAAAATGGTACAGTGTCATACATTTTTGAGTAGGTATTAGAGACATTAAGTGTATTCTTGAATAAAACGTGCGTGGTTCCATTTAAAAAATTTGCCTCTCCCCGTATGTCCTTCATTTGTGGGGACACACAAAACTCACCCTCATCAAGAATTACCCAATCACATTAAAAAACATTGGTTGAAACAATTTTTCATTGAACGTATCATAAAAAGTTATTTTCAGTGAGCTAGGTAAATGGAAGATATTGAGAATATTTTCGTCCAGCCAGAACTGTGGGTTCCTGGACTGCAGAAGGTTCATCAGACTAGATTACATGAAATATTAGATCACTTTGTTACCTAAATGTGTAAAAGATTTACATAACTTTGAAACAATCTTTTTTGCCACAAAATTGATAATTTACAACTACAAGAGTATTACTTGGTGCACAGACTAACAAGCTGTTTTCTTGCTGTACGAAATGAAACATCTAAGAATGCAAATTTCATCAGAACTTTAACTGCCGGCCCTTGTGGCCGAGCGGTTCTAGGCGCTTCAGTTAGGAACCGCGCGATCGCTACGGTCGCAGGTTCGAATCCTGCCTTAGGCGTGAATGTGTGTGATGTCCTTAGGTTTAAGTAGTTCTAAGTTCTAGGGAACTCATAACCTCAGATGTCCCCTAGTGCTCAGAGTCATTTGAACCATTTTTTCCCCAAAAGATCACGAACAAGCACTGAGGTATCAACTGGAGTATTATCGTCATGCGATTTCCATGAAAGGTTTCATCGCGATTCTGGCCTTTTTCTTCGTATTACTTCACGGCGCATAGCTTCCAGGTAGTATTCCTTATTGACCGCACGACCATATAAGGACTTGTGACGACAGATCGCGGCACTGCTTCTGTTTGTGTGCACAGCCACTGAACTACTGAAAGTCCATCATACCACAAACAAATAGCGCTGAGACTACGATTCTGCCAAGTTAGAGTTGTGCAGTCCGAAAAATGTCAGCCTCTAATGTTTATCTCTGCTCACTTGACCCTCTGACTATGGTTCAAAATGGTTCAAATGGCTCTAAGCACTATGGGACATAAAATCTGAGGTCATCAGTCGCCTAGACTTAGAACTGCTTAGACTTAACTACAACTTTTGTAGTCCTGTCTTTCTCAGTTGCATGTAATATTACGGTATATTGATAATTTTCACTTATGGACCGTCTGACAGCAACTGAATAAAACACAATTTTAGTGCCATACGCGTTTCGCCTTTATTTTCTGCAAGGGTTCTTCAGTGGCCTGGAATATGTACATATGTTTACTATTTAGTTTACATTTTTGTCACCGTGAATATAAGTTATAAACAGTTCTGGTGGTTGGTATTTCCTATTAAGTAGTAATGTTTTGAACTGTAGTTACAGGTTGCGTGGACAATTTCTTACATATTACGCTCTTGTTGCATTTTTGGTGTTGCTCTTCTTCTTATGAATGCCAATTTGCGGTTTTCCGCCACATTCCACAGCACTATGAACTGAACGCTTGTTTCAATGCAATGTTTTGGTTTCTGTTGCCGACTGTCAAATGTTTTTGTCAAAGATCGAAATGTTATTGCCAAACAACATTTAATGTCAGTAACGGTCACGGTAAAGCCTAACCTAAAAATGTTCGCATTTAAAGTTAATCTGCTTAGTCAGGCAATCAAGGCTATTTTCGAGTACAAAAACAAATGTAAATCCACCTGGAGGTTTAAACCTTCGAAACGCGTCGTGGAAATAAATAAAACGGTGGCTGGTAACATTGGACTTGTTGTTTCATTTAAAGGACATAATAACAAAATAGAAAAAAACTCTTCCCCCTTCACCATCTGGACACACACACACACACACACACACACACAGCCCACAAAAAAATTATGTATATACCACACCATAGCACACACACACACACACACACCCACCCACCCACACACACACACACACACACACACACACACAAAGCACAAAAAATTATATCACATCAAAACGCACGCACGCACGCACACATACGCACACGCACACACGCACACACACACACACACACACACACACACACACACATACACACACACAAACGCACACACACATGCATACACGAACAGATCACAGATACTTCAATAATTACACTCGAAAGTTTGGCAATAACATTTCCATCTTTGACAAAAACATTTGACAGTCGGCAACAGAAACCAAAACATTGCATTGAATCGAGCGTTCAGTTCATAGTGCCGTGGAATGTGTGAAAAAACCGCATATTTTTCATTCATAAGAAGAAGAACAACACCAAAAATGCAACAGGAGCGTAATATGTGAGAAATTGTCCACGCAACCTGTAAGTACAGTTCAAAACATTGCTACTTAACAGGAAATACCAACCACCAGAACTGTTTATAAACTATATTCACGGTGACAAAAACGTAAATTAAATAGTAAACATATGTACATATTCCAGGCCACTGATGAAGCCTTGCAGAAAATAAAGGCGAAATTCGTATGGCACTAAAATTGAGTTTTATTCAGTTGCTGTCAGACGGTCCATAAGTAAAAATTATCAATATACCGTAATAGACCTAAATAACCTAAGGACATCACACACATCCATGCCCGAGGCAGGGTTCGAACCTGCGAGCGTAGCAGTGCCTAGAACCGCTCAGCCACAGCCTCTGGCTATGGAGACAACACTTCAGCACAGACAAAAAGCTGTAGATCAGCATACAGAATTGGTGGAAGGCAAATGAGGCTTCCTTCTATGAAGAGGGTAGTGGAAAGTTGACACAGTACTACGACTAATGTCTCAGTCGGAGAGGCAACTTTGTAGACAATTAGCTGGAAGGTGGAGGTAACTATTAGAAATAAAACTTTTTGATTTTCGCTGAGATCTGCTTTTCGCAATCGATCTGTCTCTACTTTCCGAATAGCCCTCGTATTGCTGGCGGGAGCAGTCCAGCACGTCCGCCGTCAAATGCCGACTAATTTAGCTGATGGACAGTGGCGACAGACGAAACGACAACGTGCATCTGCCGCTGCACACTCGAGGAGTGGAGGACTGCGCTAGGCTGGGACAGGAGATAGACGAGAAGTGAGTCAGGGCGCCGGCATTGGAGCGCTCCTTGTCTCGCGACAAGAAGGCGTCTGCCCAACTCAAGGCGAAGACCTGTGGCGGTGAAACGCAGCAGGGATACAGTTCCGAGTTACTAGTGGTGGCGTCTTCTCCGACAACCTGCTCATGTAACCACACAAAGATACCTGCTACACCTCAAACGTATACTCTTCTTATTTCCCACTCTATTATTAATTTTAATCACACCAACTTTATCTCTTAAAGACACTCTGTAGCATCATTTTCAAAATCCAATTTCTACACTTCTTATTCTTCAGTTTTTTTCTTTTTTGTATATAGCCATAACTTCTGATCCATAGATCAAAGTAGAGAAAATGGGACAAGAAAGAGTATCTTAACTTTCAATTCATATAAATTATTTTCGGTGCACAATTAGTTTATTCAGATCTCTTATATGTTCGACAACATGATGCTAGCTAGGTTTTAGCTAAAAATAAACCATTTCATCCAGAAAATAAAAGCAACGTGAGACACAAACTACCTGGTTCTGCCTCACACCTGGGTAAAATGGGATTCTGGCGGAAATACGTCGTGAAACTTGTCGTGCGTTGACGAAATCCAAGCCGATGAAGTCAAATATCAGCAGTAAAGAGAGGGCGGCCATTCGTGATCTGAGGGAACGCTCTGAAATTGTTGTCTTACCGGCTGACAAAGGCAATGCTACTGTTGTTGTCTCCCATAAGGACTACACTGATAAGATGCAGAGCCTGCTAACTGACGATTCCTACCGGAAGATCAGCGTTGACCCTACAAAGAAGGTGGAGAACAAGACGAGGGTTCTTCTCAAGGACGCAGATTTACCGGAGGGTGTCGCTAAGAAATTGTTACCCCAAGGTCCGGTACTGCCTAGACTATATGGACTCCCGAAGGTTCACAAAGAGGGGGTACCATTACGCCCCATTGTCAGCAACATCAGGGCACCTACATATTTGTTGGCCAAATACCTGACGGGAATATTAAGTCCTTATGTGGGTAAATGCCCTCATCACATCCGTAATTCCGTGGATTTTGTTAAACGCCTTGATAGCTTCAGGTTGGATGAGTCAGATATCATGGTGAGTTTTGACGTCGTTTCCTTGTTTACGAGGGTACCCCTGCGAGAGTCGCTAGAGTTGATTGGTCAGAGGTTTGACGAGAATACCACTGAACTTTTTAGGCATGTCATGACTTCCACGTATTTTCTTTTTAATGGAGAATACTACGAACAAACGGAGGGAGTCACGATGGGTAGCCCACTCTCACCGGTGGTAGCGAATTTGTACATGGAGAACTTCGAGGAGGAAGCCCTGTCGTCATCCGAATGGAAATCTAATTGCTTTTTCCGTTACGTGGACGACACGTTCGTCATCTGGCCACATGGTATGGATAAACTCCTTGACTTCCTTACACATCTAAACTCCATACACCCCAACATCAAATTCACTATGGAGACTGAAAAGGAGGGTAAATTACCTTTCCTTGACGTCCTGGTCAGGAGAAGGGCAGACGGCACCCTAGGTCATGGGGTGTATCGAAAGACAACACACACTGATCTGTATTTGCACGCAGACAGCTGCCACCACCCTTCACAGAGGAATGGGGTACTTAAAACTCTAGTACATAGGGCGCGCACTATCTCTGACACAGAGAGTCTACCCCAGGAATTGGAACATCTGAGAACTGTGTTTCGAAAAAATGGGTACTCAGAGTGGCAGATCCAACGTGCTCTCCGCCCAACCACTGCAGCACAACCTGTTGATATGGATGAAGTCACGAGGGAGGACCTGCATTTATTCCATACACAGGCGCACTCTCGGGGAAAATCGCCCGCGTTCTGAAGAAACACCGTGTCAGAACTGTGTTTCGTCCTCCGAATAAAACTCGTGCACTGGGGGGGAGCGCCAAAGATGACCTCGGTTTGAGGAAGGCCGGCGTGTACCAGATTCCGTGTCAATGTGGTAAGTTGTATATTGGTCAGACGATGCGTACCGTCGAGGATCGATGCCGTGAACACCAGAGGCACACTCGACTGATGTATCCGAGCAAGTCGGCGGTCGCTGAACATTGTTTGTCGGAAAATCACGCTATGGAGTATGACCGCACGAGGATTCTGGTACAGACGTCGAGATACTGGGACAGCGTTGTTAGAGAGGCCATCGAAATTCGCACCAATGACGACCTCATAAACCGTGACTGTGGCTATAATCTTAGCAAGGCTTGGGAACCAGCGATTGGGTTAATCAAGAGTAAATCGAGCAAACGCATAGTTGTGACGACCACGGCGGACAGAGCCATCACACCGACGTCATCTCAGACGCCGTCGCAACCTGTTCCACCGCGCTACCGTGGCGCGGGGCGCGGACGGCGGAGGGAGCGCGCCGCGGGCGGAGGGTATTTAAATCAGCCGCCGCCGCGACCGAACCCAGTTCCCCCTGAGCACCCATAGCGTACGGATCTCCGTGCCGGCACGTTCACAGGAGCTCAGTCCGTCAGTTCACCTGATGATGGCGACATGTTTGATCGCCGAAATATTGTGCCCGTTGGACACTATAGACCGGCAGTACACCCGTGGATATTTTGATTATCAAATACGCCGGGAGAAACTCAAGAATCACACAGTACATGGTCTTTGGAATGTAGTCCCAGGTTATGTTCACGGAGTAGTCCAGGTATAGTCTGAACAGTGAATCTCGCCAGGTTTTCATCTGGCGTGAACCAGGAACCAGATACCAACCCCTTAATGTCCTTGAAAGGGACCTGTATGGAGGTCGTGGTTTGATGGCGTGGGGTGGGATTATGATTGGTGCACGTCTTTGACAAAGGAACTGTAAGAGGTCAGGTTTATCTGGACGTCATTTTACACCAGTATGTCCGCCTTTCAGGGGGGCAGTGGGTCCAACCTTCCTCCTGACGGATGATAAAGCACCGCCCCACCGAGCTACCATTGTGGAGCAGTACCTTGAAACAGGAGATATCAGGCGAGTGGAGTGGCCTGCCTGTTCTCCAGACCTAAACCCCATCGAGAACGTCTGGTATGCTCTCAGTCGACAATTGCTGCACGCCTTCAAACCCCTAGGACACTTCAGGAGATCCGACAGGCACTGGTGCAAGAATGGAAGGCTATACCCCAGCAGCTGCTCGACCACCTCATCCAGATATGCTAAGCCATTGTGCGGCCTGTGTACGTGTGCATGGTGATCATATCCCATACTGATGTTGGGGTACATGCTCGGGAAACAGTGGAGTTTAGTAGCACATGTGTTTCAGGACGGTTTTTTCAATTTATCACCAATACGGTAGACTTACAGACCTGTGTCGTGTGTTTTCCCTATGTGCCTATGCTATTAGCGCCAGTTTTGTGTAGTGCCACGTTGCGTGGCACCACATTGTGCAATTATCTTTATGAGCATGAGTGTAGCTAGGGCATAACCACCTATGGCAAGCTAACATACGCCAACAAGCGACAAACGTCGGCAAGCCCCTGCATATGAGCTGGATACACCAGCTACTATTAAAGTCGACCAGCAGGCTACAGCAGGGAAACAGACGGGCTCTCCCACGGATGCAAAAACAAATCGCCAACAGCACCCTACACTGTGCATCTGATATATGACCTATCAGACACAAATGATGATGAACCTGATTCAAGTTGCTGTCGCTGACCGAGAGATCAACACCGGCACCCAGTGGCAGCCGCCAAGCAACAGCATCGCACAACGTCAAAGGTATC
Source organism: Schistocerca gregaria (assembly GCF_023897955.1). Lineage (NCBI taxonomy): Eukaryota > Metazoa > Arthropoda > Insecta > Orthoptera > Acrididae > Schistocerca > Schistocerca gregaria. The sequence goes on from NC_064920.1 coordinate 105,125,701, forward strand.
GACATGCATGATACCGACTACTAACAAAGCCTACCCTTGCATGACCTGCCGCAGGCGCAAGACATCCGCTACTGCTCTTACTACCCGACCTCATTATCGCAGAGGTTTTTTTCCCTTGGCTCTTGCCTTGCCACTTTTTTGTCCTCTGCCCTTCAAACCGTTACCCTTCGTTCGGCTTTCAACCCTATCTATCTACAGATGAGCGCTTATTGATGGTTAACCCTAACGAGACCTACGCAAACATCGTAGTACCCACATCCTGCGACACTTCACTTTAGTGAAAACTGGCCCTTATGCAGAGCTGGCAGTAGACCTTTTGAGTTGGCCATCATGCTGGTGTGGGCGTGGAGGAGCGCCACCTCTTTTTTTTTTTTTGTAGTTTCTAACAGGTAAACCTCTGGAGGGGGTCTCAGAAGCTTCGGTGACACAGAGGACGACGGCAGCGTACCGGGTTTTCCAGCAAACAATCCGCCGAACGTCGTTTCCCAAGTTCAGGGAACAGATTCCGATTCACACAGTTTCTGGAAATTTTTCGGTTGTAATAGACTGAGAAACTTTGGCTTGGAGACTATTGGCCTGAAGAATGACATTTTGAAATGTCTCAGCTACTGAAACTTCCCGTTGTGCTGCTTTGTCTTGTGGTTCTCCTTTTGTCTTTAAATGTGGCTCATCTTGGATCGGTTTTAACCCCACCTGGTGTATCCGGTTTGCCCCAGAGTGCAAAACTGAATAAAACATGGCTTTGGAAAGTCAACTTTCATATTAGTGTACTATATAAACACTTAGATACACTGAGAAACACGCTTAATCGAAATTATTACTCATCTCTTTCTTATCAGGTTATGTTTCTCTTGAAAACACTGTTCCAAGAAGCTCCAATATTGGAGAAAATTTCAATAAAAAAGACATTAAAAAAAGTCTAGCAGCAAAAAGAAATCGAGACTGCTAGCGATGATTATCCACAAATCCCCAAAATAGCGGCTGCTAGTAGTTCCGAGCGCTGTCAGTACAATGGCAGCACTAGCCACACAAATCTGGAGGTACCCAGTCTGACCCGCGGTCCTTTAAAAAATAAAAAAATTAAAAAATTAAATATGTGGTTCAAATGGCTCTGAGCACGATGTGACTTAATATCTGAAGGCATCAGTCGCCTAGAACATAGAACGCATTAAACCTAACGAACCTAAGGACATCACACACATCCATGCCCGAGGTAGGATTCGAACCTACAACCGTAGCAGTGGCGCGTTTGCAGCGCCTGCCACAACGGCCGGCCGCGCGCTCCTAATGTTACCCTACTCTCCACAGATAACCTGAGGAAATGGATCTCCCTCTTCGTCCTGACGTTAGTGCTCGACAAGGAAGAGTTTAGCTGTCTTGTTGTGGCTTTTTGCTGGTCACTTTACGGAGCACAACTTCTTCATTTGTACCCGCAGCAGTTCTGATGCCTTTCAGATTTGCGAGCTCCTGTGTCCATTCTGAAGTCGTCTCCCTAATACCAAATCTTTTGTTCAACGATATATTCAGAACCCACGTTGTAAACCCTTCTGTAAGTTCGTATTTTCGAGTTTCAGCTAGGACAAGGTATGGTCAGTAGAGAGTTCAACTTTTTACGGTACACCTCTGAGCTGTGAAGGTGGGTTATGACTCGTAGTTGGATAACTCAGTCAGTAGAACACTTTCCCATGAAGGCAAGGACTGCGGGTATAAGACCTGGTCCGGCACGCACCTTTAATCTGCAGGAAAGTTTAGATCAGCGCACTCCCCACTGCAGAGTAAAAAATGTATTCCGGATTAAATTATTTATACATGTTTCTCCAAGTTGTACACCCATGTCACTACTCTTTCTAGGCCATTGTTTCAATAATGTATACTACTTCATCTTCTGGATCTGCAGCTGTTGTCTTTCTTTCCGTGTCTGCAGTTAAATTTCTGGCTATAGGCTTCCCCTTTTAAGCGAAAACAGTGAAATTTCTTGTTACGCAAACATGTTTCGGCGTCTTTGTGCCATCATCAGTTGGTTTTGTTTATTGAAAGCTGTGAAAAGTGAAGATACTTTAGATTGTAACTGATCTAAAAAAAGTGAGACCCAAAAAGTTTTTGTTCCGTTTTCTTCTTACCGTGATTTTACTTCGTACATTATATGGTTTCGCAGGACCATCTGTATGGTGTCCTGCATTCATAGGTTGTCATCTGCAAAGCAAGCGATGTATATGTGAATTTCATCGGTGAGTTAACAAATCCTTTGAGTTTTAAAAAACAAGATTTTGGTGTGGCAAAATGTTTTGCGTATATATTTGCTATTACTCATGTTTTGTTGAACTTCTGTTTCCTTGTCGTCACGGAGGTGTAAGAGGAGGTCTCGCATTTTATCAATGAACAGTTGGCTAGCCTGTAAGTTGCTCATGGAGCGGCTGCAGATTAGGGAAGCCTCACGTGACTGGATACAGATGAAATGACGAGCACGCGTGATGGCCACAAATTCTGACAGAAAGGCGGTGCGTCCATTAGATTGCTGCTCCTACATGTAAAGGCGTAGACTGCCTGCTCTTTACCTCTTCAACCATGCGAATGAATGTTCTCTAGGTACGGAGAGGAGCAATATTGTTCGAAAACTGAGCGGTCTGTCACATCCTTTCGGCTAAGAGAAGATCCGGTCGCATTTGTGGGTAAGGCTTGTACTATTGGAGTAAATACTGCAGATGGGCTGATACTAGAATTCCAGACTGAGGCCGCTTTTCTGCTACTTCGCTACAAGGGAAGACAAAGTGTAGATTTTCTGTACGGCTACGGACGTGTATGGCTCAGCTGAGAAGTAATTAGTGGCGCCAGATCCGTTAGCGGGGAATCCCCGTCTCTACGTGGAGGATGGCTGTTTTCGGGGCTTGTACAGAAGACACTATTTACGGCCCTGATCCCACAATGGTGGACTAGGCATAGAAGTCCCAATGCCAATGACGCCATGTACTACAGGCCAGCTTCCGTAATCTGGACGTGATAAAATGAGAGGCCGGCCGGTGTGGCGGAGTGGTTCTAGGCGCTTCAGTCTGGAACCGCGAGACAGCTACAGTCGCAGGTTCGAATCCTGCCTCGGGCATGAGTGTGTGTGTGTGTGTGTGTGTGTGTGTGTGTGTGTGTGTGTGTGTGTGTGTGTGTGCTGTCCTTAGGTTAGTTAGGTTTAACTAGTTCTAGGGGACTGATGACATCAGATGTTAAGTCCTATAGTGCTCAGAGCCATTTGAACCATTTTGATTTTTATAAAATGAGAGTTTCATAAAGCTGTAAAACGGTGGAAGAGTCTCAGCTTCCAGGCGACGTTACTGATATAGTGAAGCACGTTAAAATTAAACTGGTAAGTCCATTAACTTACCTTATATGAAGTAACCAATTTAAATTGCAGTCAAATACGAGTCTTAAGAGCGATATCTCTCGATCACTTGATGCAGATAACGTTCTGGGACCAGATGAACGGTTGTGCGTCGGAAAAAATGAACGTTGCGCGTTTTGGTTGTGGAAAACTGGAAGCCCGCTATTCTATTTCCTCATGGCGCTTTGCAGTTGTCGTACAGCGCCCCTCGTGTTCGAAGAACTGCAGTAGTTGCAGAAGTCATAAACACATAAGGACGGTGAAACTATAGATCCCTTTGCCTCTGCGAGCCCACTGACCGCTATTAAGAGGAGAGTAGTACTCAGAACAGAACCTTATGTCACTTCGTTTTCCTGTACGTAGAAGACATTGTGGGAATTGCCGATTTGGACTCTGAAGGAATGGCGAGAGAGACAATTTTGGACGAAAATTGAGACGGAGTCTCGATTTTGGACAATTCTGGTGGAAGATAGCAACCTCATCTGTGGCCCATATTTATGGTGAATGCTATAACACTGTTGTGATTTAGTTCTACTCGTATTTTTTCGGCACGAAACGTGTAGCAGCGAAACTGTTGAATTTCGACCAGAAATGACGACGCGTACACATCGCTCAGGAATTGCTGAATGAAGTCGAAACTAGAGATAACATCTAAAGTAGGTTATAGCAGGTGACGAAACATGGAATACGGTTACGACATCGAAACCGAGGCCCAGTCGTCTCAATGGAAACTGTGAAGAGCCAAGACCGTAAAGAATTCGACATGTTCCAACAGATGTGACAGTTCTCCTCGCTGTTTTCTTCGATAAAAAAAAGGGGTAGAGCATCGTGATTTCATCATACCTTATGGTCGTACGGTCAATAAGGAGTACTACGTGGAAGTTACGCGCGGTGAATCATTGCGTAGAGAAGGGCCAGCATCGTAATGAAACTTTGCGTGGAAATTGCATGACGATAATACTTCAGTGCTTGTCCGTGATCTTATGGGCATAAGCAGTGTAACATTAGCGTTCGTCGGACACGGTCTCTGCAATAACCATGAAAAGACGCTGTTTTGTCCCTACGTAATGCAATAAGACTGCGAGTACCAGCGATGATGCGCTACTGGAATTTGATGTGACAACGTTCTTTGCTCTGATGACAGCGCTCTTTGCTGAAAAAAGAAGAGGGGCATCTATAAATTACAGAGTGCACCAATCAGTGGTCCTTTTTTAGATTTTATTACGCAAATCCAGATATCGGCTAGTGGGTAGCCATTCTCAATGCACTATTTTCTTTTCTCGATGCATTTAAGTCCCTGTTGTTCGGGAGTCAGTCACATTTCTTGAGTGGTATTCAAAGAAATGTGACTGACGCCCGAACACGAGGACTTACATGCATCGAGAACAGAAAATAGTGCATTGAGAATGGCTACCCACTAGCCGATATCTGGATTTGGATAATAAAAACTAAAAAAAGGACGACTGATTGCTCCTCTCAATAATTTATAAGCTACATAACATTCGCTGAGTGCACCCACTTTCTGAATGGAAGGTAACCTGAGGAGCCTCTATGTTTTCTTGTAATTGTTGGAAATAATTAATGCCGATTGGGCTTTTTTTGTTGGAGATAAGTTTGCATATAGAAGTAATGTGAAGTACAGAGGTCAGCATGCAATCGCGATTATCAAGAATAAAAAATTTAATTTTTGAAAAAGGTAAATATCGTTTACGAACTTTCATTCGACGTTGGATCCCCGGACCTTCAAAAAACTGTTAGTGCGTTTTGCAATACAGTGCATAGTGATTTCTCCGCGAATTAACAATACTGGTCGAATCTGCTACATCACGGTCCGAACGATGTGCAATATTTCGGGGCCAGCTTGAGTGTTCAAGACGTTCCCTAAGTGACCAGTCTGTTAGTCATAAGATACCACGCTACCACTATTTGTTCAACTTTCTCATTTTGAAAGTGTTTTCCAGAAAATCTCACATCGACTGTGAGTACTTTTGTGGCAAACAGAGAGACGGAGTCTTCATCACGAGCTGTAGCAGTTTTTTCCAACCTTCCCTGGCGTTCTCAGAGAACTGGAGAAGCGGAAACCTCCGACCGCCAATTCGTCCTGTACTTAACCCGTTCTCTCCTTACAACAGCCACAAAGGAAACATATTCATCTACTGTCAGTTTTTTCACAGATTTTTTTATCTTAGACAGGAAAAAAATTAGAATGTATGCATCTAGCAAAAAGAATCAAAAGCGAGTTTAAATCCAGTACCTGTCCTATCTGTGTCAAAGACAAAAAGTAAAAGATCAAACAAGTTAACTGATTAATTAAAATTTCTTTTATGAGTAAAAGTTTCAATTTAAATTATATCTGAGGGGGATTACTTTGAAGGGTGCAAAGTTGATGTTGATGAATAAATAAAGATTCTTTAAGAAATACAAAATTTGATCACACCTCGTGTGTAATTTATTACCACCGTATGGAGGACATAGTGATAGACATCCCTGGGGTTGTGAAGCCGCTGAATGGGTTGAAAATAAATAAATCGCCAGGTTCTGAGGGGATTCCAATTCGGTTTTGCACAGAGTACTCTACTGCATTGGCTCCTTACTTAGCTTGCATTTATCGCGAATCTCTTGCCCAACGTAAAGTCCCGAGCGACTGGATAAAAGCGCAGGTGACGCCTGTATATAAGAAGGGTAGTAGGACGGATCCTCAAAATTATAGACCAATATCCCTAACATCGGTTTGTTGCAGGATTCTCGAACATATTCTCAGTTCCAATATAATGAATTTCCTTGAGACAGAGAAGTTGCTGTCCATGCGTCAGCACGGCTTTAGAAAACATCACTCCTGCGAAACGCAATTCGCCTTTTTTTCTCATCTTGCGAACCATGGATGAAGAGTATCAGACGGATGCCGTATTTCTTGACTTCCGGAAAGCGTTTGACTCGGTGCCCCACTGCAGACTCCTAACTAAGGTACGAGCATATAGGATTGGTTCCCAAGTATGTGAGTGGCTCGAAGACTTCTTAAGTAGTAGAACCCAGTACGTTGTCCTCGATGGTGAGTGTTCATCGGAGGTGAGGGTATCATCTGGAGGCCCCAGGGAAGTGTCGTAGGTCCGCTGTTGTTTTCTATCTACATAAATAATGTTTTGGATAGGGTGGATAGCGATGTGCGGCTGTTTGCTGATGATGCTGTGGTGTATGGGAAGGTTTCGTCGTTGAGTGACTGTAGGAAGGTACAAGATAACTTTGACAGGATTTGTGATTGGTGTAAAGAATGGCAGCTAACTCTAAATATAGATAAATGTAAATTAATGCAGATGAATAGGAAAGAGAATCCCGTAATGTTTGAATTCTCCATTAGTAGTGTAGCGCTTGACACAGTCACGTCGATTAAATATTTGAGCGTAACATAGCAGAGCGATATGATGTGGGACAAGCATGCAATGGCAGTTGTGGGGAAGGCGGATAGTCGTCTTCGGTTCATTGGTAGAATTTTGGGAAGATGCCGTTCATCTGTAAAGGAGGACGCTTATAAAACACTAATACGACCTATTCTTGAGTACTGCTCCAGCGTTTGGGATTCCTATCAGGTTGGGTTGAGGGAGGACATAGAAGCAATTCAGATTTGTTACTGGTAGGTTTGATCATCACTCAAGTGTTACGGAAATGCTTCAGGAACTCGGGTGAGAGTCTCTGGAGGAAAGGAGGCGTTCTTTTCGTGAATCGCTATTGAGGACATTCAGGTAACCGGAATTTGAGGCTGACTGCAGTACAATTTTACTGCCGCCAACGTACATTTCGCGGAAAAACCACAAAGATAAGATAAGAGAGATTAGGGCTCGTACAGAGGCATATAGGCCCTCTTCTTTTTTCAGCAAAGAGCGCAGTCATTTTTCCCTCGTTCTGTTTGGGAGTGGAACAGGGAGAGAAGATGCTAGTTGTGGTACGGGGTACCCTCCGCCATGCACCATGTGGTGGATTGCGGAGTATGTATGTAGATGTAGATGTAGAGAAACCGTCAAGCCACAGACATGATTCTAGTGTTACCTTTCCGAAGCCCGGGCGAGTCGCTAGTTCTCTACAGTCAAAGTGCGTCCTGACTGCATAGTCCGCATTAGCTACGGCGTTGGCAGCAGCGCACCGCGTACCATGTACCAGCTGGTATGCGGCTGGCTGCCGTGTAAAGCGAGCTGCAGCTGGTCGAGCTACAGCTGGTCAATGGACAGCGGCAGGAGCAGCAGCAGCACAGCAGCAGACACACGCAGTGGGTGGGACGGGACGGGATGGAACGCGCCGTGAGAAACCTCGGTGGGCGGACACCGCGGCAAGGCGGCTGGGCCGTGACGTCACGCAGCAGCTGGGCGGCGACCGCGCCGCACCGCAACACAACACAACGCCAGCCGCAGCTGGCCTGCGGGCAGCGCTCGAAATGGCAGGGTACCAGCCGGCGCGTACAATGGCCGTCCTGTAAGTTTCTTTTACAAAGAAATCGCAAATATTATCTTGGTCCAAATCATTTAATTGTTATGAGAACATAGTTTTTCGCGAAGATATTTTTGAACAAATATTTTACAGATTCCTTGCCGCATCACGTTTGTATGCAATTGCAAGCTTCCAACAACTACCTCATCTGCCTTCGTCAGGACTGATCTGTAGGCTATTCGGTACTTCAGGATGAAATTGCTGTGCAGCGTCTGACGCACGCGTCTGCCGTTTTGCGTTTGCCGCACTGTACTGCTACATATGGTATCATCTACATCTACATCTATGCTCTGCAGACCACCGTGAAGAGCATGACAGAGTGTACGTCTCATTATACCAGTTATTAGGGATTCTTCTCGTTGCCTGCTGGGATGGTAGAGTGGTTTCTAGGCGCTACAGTCTGGAACAGCGCGAACACTACGATCGCAGGTTCGAATCCTGCCTCAGGCATGGATGTGTGCGATGCCCTTAGGTTAGTTAGGTTTAAGTAGTTCTAAATTCTAGGGGACTGATGACCTCAGAAGTTAAGTCCCATAGTGATCAGGGCCATTTGAACCATTTTTTTCATCTCGTTGCAGTCATGTATTGAGTGCTGGTAGAATGCCTGTTCAAATGCCACTGTGTAATCAGTCTATGTCTTCATGATCCTATCGGGACTAACAAGTATGCGGTTCTAGTATATTCCTAGTATCACAACTTAAAGCAAGTTCTTGAAACTTTGTAAGTAGGCTTTCTCGGGAGAGTGTTCGACTATCTTCAACAATCTGCCAGTTATGTTTCTTCAGCATCTCTGTGAATCTCTCCCATGGATCAAACAATGTATGTGGCCATTCGTGCTGCCACTCTCTGTACACATTCAATATCCCTTGTTGGTTCTATTTTGTTCAGACCCTACACACTTAAGCAATATTCCAGAATGAGTCACACGAGTGATTTGTAAGCGATATCTTTCGTAGTCTGATTGCACTTCCCCTTTATACTACCAATAAACCAAAGTGTGCCTGCCTTATCCAGGACTCAGCCTGTGATATCTCTACAAAGTGTGACACGTAGGTATTTCTATGACTTGGCCGACTCCAGTAGGGACTCACTGATATTATAGTACACATAATCAAAAAAAGTTTTGTTATCACCTCCATCCGAGGGTTGCGAAACCTGTACAGAAAATTGGAATACAGATCAACATAAACACCATTTCCACCCTTCTTATTGTTCATGAAAACCACACATTGCATACGAGACCTTCAGAGGTGATGGTGAAGACTGCTGTAGACACTAGTACCTCTAATACCCAGTAGCACTTCCTCTTGCATTGATACATACCTGCATTCGTCTTGGCATACGAGCCAAAAGTTCATCAAGGCACTGTTGGTCCAGATCGTCCCCCTCCTCAACAGCGATTTGACGTACATCACTCAGAGAGGTTGGTGGGTCACGTCGTCCATAAACAGCCCTTTTCAATCTATCCCAGGCAAGTCTGATAGGGTTCATGTCTGGAGAACATTCTGGCCTCTTCAGTCGAGCGAGGTCGTTATGCTGAAGGAATTCATTCACAAGATGTGCACGATGGGGCTCGAATTGTCGTCCATGAAGACGAATGACTCGCCAATATGCTGCGATATGATGCACTGTCGGTCGGAGGATTGCATTAACGTATCGTACAGCCATTATGAAGCCTTCCAAGACCACCAGCGGCGTACGTCGGCTCCATATAATGCCACCCCAAAACAGCAGGGAACGTCCACCTTGCTTCACTCGCTGCACACTGTGTCTAAGGCTTTCAGCCTGACCTGGTTTCCTCCGACGATTGTCTGGTTGAAGGCATATGCGACACTCATCGGTGAAGAAAACGTGATGCCAAACCTGAGTGGTCCATTCGGCATATTGTTGGGTCCATGTGTACCGCGCTGCATGGTGTCGTGGTTGCACAGATGGACCTCGCCACTGACGTCGGAAGTGAAGTTGCCCATCATGCAGCCTATTGCGCACTATTTGAGTCGTAACCCGACGTCCTGTGGCTGCACGAAAGGCACTATTCAGCATGGTGGCGATGCCATCACGGTTCCTCCGAGCCAGGTAGCGGTCATCCACTGCAGTAATAACCCTTGGGCGGCCTGAACGAGGCATTTCATCGACTGTTCCTGTCTCTTTGAATCTCTTACATGTCCGAACAACATCGCTTTGGTTCACTCCGAGACGCCTGGAGACTTCACTTGTTGAGAGCCCGTCTTGGCACAAAGTAACAATGCGGACGCGATCGAACCGCGGGATGACCGTCTAGGCATGTTGAACTGCAAACAACACGAGCTATGTTCCTCCTTCCTGGTGGAATGACTAGAACCGATCAGCTGTCGGACCCCTCCGTCTAATAGCCGTTGCTCATGCATGGTTGCTTACATCTTTGGGCGGGCTTAATGACATATCTGAACAGTCAAAGGAACTGTGTCTGTGATACAATATCCACAGCCAACGTCTATCTCCAGGAGTTCTGGGAACTGGGGCGTTGCCGGGGTGATGCAATTTTTTTTTAAATTTGTGTAATAGGATGCTACGTTTTTTCGTTTTGTGAGGTGCACAATTTTAATTTTTTAAAGTAAGCTATTCTTTGCAGCACTTTAAAATCTTATCAAGATCTGACTGAATATTTATGCAGTATCTCTCAGATACTACTTCATTCTAGATAAGTGCATCACCTGCAAAAAGCTTGATTTTACTATTAATACTGTCTTCTAATTCATTAATATAAAACATTAACAGCAAGGTTCCCAACATACTTCAATGGGTACACCCATAATTACTTCTATATCTGACGATGTCTCTCCGTTCAAGATAACATCTGCGTCGTCCCTGTCAAAAAGTCCTGATTTCAGTCACAAATTTCACTTCCAATATGAAAGCACTTTTGACAATAAACATAGGTGTGATACTGAGTCAAATGTTTTTCGGAAATCGAGAAATACTGCGTTGATCGAAGGCTTTCAGTATATCAATGTAAGAAAAGTTCGAGTTGGGTTTCACATGATCGATGTTTCCAAAATCTATTCTGGTTGGCACTGAGGAGGTGATTCAGTTCAAGATATCTAATTATGTTTGAAATCAGAATATGTTCTAGGATTCAATAACAAATCGATGTGTAGGATACTGGACAGTAGTTTTGTGGATCAGTTCTACTATCCTGCTTGGAAGCGGGTGTGACCTGTGCTGTTTTCCAAGAACTGGGCACCGTTTTTTGTTCCAGGGATCTACGATAGATTAAAGGAGAGGCTAATTCAGCACAAATTCAGTGTAGAATCTGACAGGGGACTCCATCGGGCATAGGAGCTTTGTTCAGTTTTAACGAGTTCAACTGTTTCTCAGCACCATTGACACTAATACTTATTTCATTCATGTTTCCAGTGGTATGAGGATTAAATCTGGGCAGTTCTCCTGGGTTTTCCCTTGTAAAGAAACATTTGAAAAAAAGGAAGTTCAGTTCCCGTCTCACTCGCTTCGGATGGACACTAACTTCGGTGCCACTAACAGCCTTTACATTCGCCCAGAATTTCTTTGAGTTTTGAGAAATATAGTTTGGCAATATTGTGCAAGTTACTGAAGGCATCACGCATTGTGTACTTGACGGCCAAACCCGTTACATTCAGCATCTCTCTGTTATACCCACCATGCGTCAGCTGCCTGCGGCTGACTGTAGAACAGCGTGCTGCTGTGGCCGAGCTGGTTGGTGAGCAATATAGACGCAGCCGCAAATATCGCTGTTGATACAATATCTATATGTCGATAGTTTTACCAAAACATTGGACATTTTTTCCTAGGATATATCTAATCAAACTGCTGTGTCGAGAGCCGATATTTTTATATTTTTTCATAGTTTTCGGTAAATATTTGAATTTTTTTTAACTTGTCATAGAATATTATTTTTACTTCACTGTGTGAAGAAGTCTTACTACTTTTTGTGCTTTTATCACATCCATCTTTCTCTTTGACTGTGTGGCACAAAGGAAGAAGTCCGGCTGCACTGAGCGTTGGTAGTGGGGGGGGGGGGGGGGGGGGGTTGGCGATGTGAATGGAATAACAAGATTTCCCATGTGAAGGTAGCACACTTCTTGCGCTAGAAAACAATTTTTAACACAACTAGTGCGCTATTTCTTTACATTGGCATTCTTCAGACGCAGTTGCTGAAAATAATAAAGAAAAAATGTAAATAACAACACTGGTTTGCGGTGGACGGAGAACTGAGAGAGCAAATGGTGACGCAGTCGGTACTCGTAGCTATCAACAGTAAATACATCGTTTAGCTTCACTACGCAGTTTCGACACTGAAACTGCAAGGCGCCAGCGTTTCCAGAAATGAAAAAAACAAAGAAGTCGACATAAAGTTTTTCGGACAAATCCTATATGTGACGAAACCGAACCGCGGACCCCTGGTACACCTACTGTGCCAGTTATATACAGTTACCACTGTTAGCAAAAGTGATTATCGCTATATGTGAAATCCATTATCTGCCTGTCAATTCTTGCTCTAAGGGGGATAGGTACACGACTAGCTTGTTGATCTGTAGAATATCTAACAATAAATCTATACCTAAGTATGCAGCTCTAAAATCGGTAGTATATCTACAATGTGTAGCCGATATTTTTATAGGCAAATGCGTAAATATTTTTTCCGTCGATTTCTTTTTCGATATATCGAAAGTGGATAATGATATTTTTTTGAATATCAATATATCGGCCCCCGGATATTTTTAAAAATATCAATAGTCCTAGCCCCAACGGAGAACAAGCGAGTATGTCCGAGGGTAAAGTATTATTTACGGTGGTGGAATATGAGAAACTGGTGGAAAAGGTTTGAAAATTTCCAAGGTTCTACAATGTGTCCTTACCACAATTCAAGGAACAAACTATGAAGGATAATGTTTGGTGAGAAATAGAATTCGTGGGAAGAACAAGTAAGAAAAGCACTATATATTTTCGACTTGTTCGTATCCTATATGTTTATTTTTATATTTTTTTATATTAGTTTATTTGTACATACATCAAAAACAGTTTTGTATCATCACGGTTCCCAGAACTTCTGAAGATAGGCGTTGATTCTGGATATTTTATCACAGACACAGTCCCTTTGCTTCTTTAGAGATGTCACTAAACCCGCCAAAAGGTGTAAACAACCATGGATGAGCAGTACCTTTTAAACGGAGGGGTTCCGACAGCCGATCAGTTCCAGTCATTCCAGCAGGAAGGAGTTATTCGGGTCGTGTTGTCTGTAGTTCAACCTTGCCTAGACGGTCAATACCGCTGATCGATCGCGTCCACATTGTTACTTTGTGCCAGGAAGGGCTCTCAACAAGGGAAGTGTACAGGCGTCTCGGAGTGAAACAAAGCGATGTTGTTCGGACATGGAGGAGATACAGAGAGACAGGAACTGTCGATAACATGCCTCCCTCAGGCCGCCCAAGGGCTACTACTGCACTGGATGACCGCTACCTACAGATTATCGCTCAGGGAACTCTGAGAGCAACGCCACCCTGTTGAATAATGCTTTTCGTGCAGCCACAGGACGTCGTGTTACGACTCAAATTGTGCGCAACACGCTGCATGAAGAGTAACTTCACTCCCGACGTCCTCGGCGAGGAGCTACTTTGCACACACAACAGGCGTCGCGGTACAGATGGGCCCAACAACATGCCGAATGGACCGCTCAGGATTGGCATCACGGTCTCTTTACCGATGAGTGTCGCATATGCCCTCAACCAGACAATCATCGGAGAATTGTTTGGAAGCAACCGGTCAGGCTGAACGCCTTAGGTGCACTGCCCAGCGAGTGCAGCAAGGTGGAGGTTCCCTGATGTTTTGAGGCGGCATTATGTGGGGCCGACGTACGCCGCTGCTGGTCATGGAAGGCGCCGTAACGGCTGTACGATACGAGAATGCCATCCTCCAACCGATATTGCAACCATATCGGCAGCATATTCGGCAGCAAATTCGGCAGTAGATTCGGCAGGACATTAGCGAGGAAATCGTCTTCATGGACGACAATTTGCGCCCCTATCGTGCACATCTTGAGAATGACTTCCTTCAGGATAACGACATCGCTCGAATAGGGTGTGCAGTATGGTCTACAGACATAAAGCCTATCGAACATGGCTGCGATGGATTAAAAAGGGCTGTTTATGGACGTCGTGATCGACCAATCACTCTTAGAAGTCTATGCCGAATCGCCGTTGAGGGGCGGTAGAACCTGAACCAACAGTTCCTTGATGAACTTGTGGATAGTATGGCACGGTGAATACAGGCACGCATCCATGCACGAGGACGTGCTACTGTGTACTAGAGGTACCGGCGTGTACAGCAATCTGGACCACCACCTCTGAAGGTCTCACTGTATGGTGGTACAACATGCAATGAGTGGTTTCCTTGAGCAATAAAAAGAGCGGAAATGATTTTTATGTTGATCTCTATTCCAATTTTCTGTATAGCTTCCGGAACTCTCGGAACCGAAGTGATGCAAAACATTTTATTTATAATACCGCACATCACAGTACACGAAAATAAGTTTATTTTTAGCATTATTACACTTATTATTCAAATAATATTGGAATTGTGAAGAGTACACAAAGTGAATATCACGGCCTGATGTGTATTAACAATTTTAATTTATAAGAATATGGGTATTTACGTTTAAAAAATATTTCGTAACGTTAGGAAGTTCGAAGACTATACTGACAAGGAAACCCGTGCGTGCAAGGCCGCAAGTTCAGTCTTTAGTAAGGCTCATTTTAAAGTGTTGTGTTTACAATTATGACGGGAAAAATGACTCGCCATGTGCCAATATGAACCTTTTGTGGGATGTGTGTATTACACTTCAAAAAAAGGACGACTTCGACTTTCAAGAAATGTTCAAAACAAACCATTAACTTGCACCATGAACACAGGACGAGAAATGGAGCACCACACTGATCACAAAAGTACGAACCAACAAGCTCGAAAGCGAACTCCTCAGGAGTTACAACTCGCGCAGAATGTTCAGCTAGTTATCCACTCTTAAAGAATGCATATCGAATCATATTGGTGCAACGGTTTCTTGAGCACTGATGGAATGTGATGGCACGCAACCGAATGCGAAACAGTCTGTCGTAGAGCTTATCGTGGAACTCGCTATTCTTTAAGGCGTAGCTGCAGATAGTGCGATAATACGTTTTATGAGCATAGTATAAAGCGTAGATCCAGAGGCTGGATTTGTCCAGTGGTTCCAGCTGGTATTAACTGTAATGTCACACACTTTTCAGGAGGGATAATTTGCTGTAAAGAACTGTGAATTTTATATGCAGACCAAGAATAAAGCAAAAGCTAATCACTCTGAGCAGCTATTGTCTAAAAGCAGCGCTCATATCTCAGTTGTAGTTCTCTTACGCCCATTTTCAAACTCTTGCTTGCTCTGACGTAAATGTTTCTAAGTGCCCGTGCAAGACCACGCACATGAGAATGAACTGAAGAAGACAGAGCACCTCCAACTTCTCGCAGCATAGTAAATAACTTTCGAGCCAATTTACCATCATTATTGTATACGAATGCGTTAGTTGATCTTGATGTTAGTTGATCTTGATACAACTCTCTTGCTACCTCTAATTCCCAGGGTTCCTTTCATATGCATTTCCTCTTCAAATTCCGACTATTCGGAGCTGAAAACAAATTTCTTACTGAACGATAGGCCAAATTTGTTTATCTCATCCACAAATTTTAGGGTCGATTCCGCAGTTTGCTGCGCATCGTCAAGTTGACGCTTTGTTTGAAATTTCGGTATCTTGCGTCTTCCAATGCTGTAACACTGAAGCTGTTCAACCACCCGTTGCTTCACTTGAAATCACTGTAATCTATGTCGTGTGCAATCTGACGTGCATAACGTAGTAGGTTACTATCATTCACATTCTGTAAATTGTACGGAGCGTCCTTGAAACTAGCAAACACCAGTTTTTCTGCCAAGCGCGCCTTGTACTCCCTTGAATATCCGTAGTTTTTATCTTGCACTACACCATCATATTGCTGCGGATTTATTCGATATCTATTCATAATTGTCTTCCTTTACTATTCTGCGGATAATCTTCCCTCTTCGTAATTTTGTTTAGCGCCCGCTCCTTGGACAACGATTTTCCTTTAATACGTTTCACTGGAGACGGGGTTTGTGGCTCCCTGACCGTCAAGGATGACAAAATACATGGCTCGACCCTGTTTCAGTATCACTTTTATTTGTAAAGCAAGTATCGTCATCATTGCACCCCTCATGTACATTGTCAACACAGTCGAGCGTTTACGACACGACACATTCCAGTCGCTCATCTTGCAGAAACGCTAATATTTCATCTGCCATTGCTTTCTCACTCTGAGAAATTCTTAGGGTTCCTTTATGACGAAATGTCAATTTCCGCTGCTGCTGTTGTAGGTATAATGCAAAGTTTGTTTCGCTTATCGTTGCCATTGCTGTTTTTTCCATCTACACCACTAGCACTGTAGCTCTGTTGTGAGTTATTCGTCGACTAAGAAGTTCAACTACACTCCATAGCCTTAAGCTGTGCTCACCATTGGACACCTCCAGTCTCGCTCCCTGTTGCCATTAGCAGCCAATATTGTGGTTGCATGGTAGACAATATGCGGGGCGTCGAATGGCCTTTTGCAACTTCGCACTCAAGAGGTTCCATGTCAGTTGGAAGATTCGCTGATCGTACAGTGCACCATTCATCAGCAAGGACTCTGTGGGAAAGACTAAGATATTTCTTGTCAGTTACAGTCTTTTCTCGAAGATATTGATTCTGAAACTGTGTCTTGCCTTATCACACAGAAGTGAGGTGGCTAAGCTACTGTAAAGCGCCGTTCAGTTTTTACAGGCTCCGAAACGAAACAGATGTTTTTTTTTTTTTTTTTTCTGGCAGAGAGTTGATGCACATCTGTTAAATCCTGCCTGGCTGTCAAAGTTATCATTTTTGGTCGATATCACATCACTTGAAAACTCAGAGAAACGATAACCTCGTCTGTGATCTTTGCAGTCATCAAAGGATTTCCGAGAACGCTGTCACTGTTTAAGACACAGGTGGAAGGACAAAACTTTTCTCATTTTTACTGTTTCAAAGTGTTTTTCGCTACAGTTCCTGAAGATGTGAACCTTGATTTTCTCAAAATATTATTCGTGACTTGAAGAAGCACTTCGAGAAGTTTTAAGATCTTGAGAGAACTGATAGTGGCATTCTCATTTTCCAGAATTCCCTTGATTTTAAACCTGATGATGTGCCACTCGAACAGAAGTTGGAGCTCATTGATTTGCGAACTCCAGAATTGTTGAAAGAGAATAAAAACTTGTTCAGTCTCACAGCTGCTTACTTGATACTCAGTTTCCGAAACTTAAGAAATTTGCAGCTGGTATGGAATCAGTAATTGGAATGAGATATCTGTGAACGAACATATTGAAAAATGAAGTGTGTGAAGTCAGCACATCAAAAGAGATTGATTGATGAACATAGGAGAGAAATTCTCTCGACTGGATGCGGCAATACAAAACCAAACGAATATCTTGAGTGTCAAATGTCAGTTTCACAAATCTCCCCTACGTTCTTTGCTGCCGATTTGTGAGGTTCGAACAGGTGCACACTAAGTATGAGGTAATTCTTTTTTTGCTACTGTCACCTTCTTTGATAACGTTTTTAGTAAATAAATGTGTTGGTTTTTGTGGTGTGCGTACTGTAAGACCTTCGGTACACACACCATCAGATTATTTGACTTGTCACTCTAACGAAGTAGGTGAGTGTCAGCAATATGTCTCGTAGTGTTATCGTGGCGTGTTTATCTTCTGCCGTTAGGTCAGACGATAGAAATGCCACTTGCACGCTTAGAGTAGCAGATTGACGGTGACCAACTTTAAACAGAACTTAATTAATTTTCACACACATTTATTAAAATAATAAAAAGGGTAGACATCACGTAAGTTGATTCTGGATGCTCTTTACAATTGACAATCTGAAGTTAATCTTATTCTCACATATCTCTGATACTTGACAAAGTGTCTATTCATTATCTTCATGGCTATGTACAGGAATATTGTAATCTCATTACACGCAGACTGAAACTTGACTACAGACTAATGAAGACTAATGCACTGTGACTAACTGGATTTTTTTTTGTCGTTTATTGTATTTCAATTCCCCATTGGGGCAGGCTGGCAGCAGCATATGCGCTGCTCTTCAGCCGAAAGACATAGAAAAAGCAATAGAAGACTTTTAAAAATAACAAGGTAGAGAATATGGTGAACATAGATATAAAAAAGGGGCGAACATCATGGAAGGCAGTAGACGAAGAAGGGGCGACTGTAAAATGGAGATAAAAAGCTGTTTAAAAGTAGTGCACACAAAAAGCCACACACTGCGACACTTAAAAGAACACAAGGCACTGTATGACTGGAGCATAAAAAGTATCGATGGATGGCGTAGCACATAACAAACACTGACGGCGAACCTCAAGGCAGTATACAATTAAAATCACACCTCTTGACACACAGGAGAAACAGCACTAAACACAACACTGACGTGGCACACTGACAATGATCAAAACGGAGGATCTGCCAGGCGAAAGGAGATGAGGGAGACCAGAAGAAGGGAGGGAGGGAGGGAAAGAGAGGGGGGAGATGGGTGGGGGGCGCACTGAAGAGGGCCAGGAAGGGAGGGATGTGGGAAGGAAAGAGGCAAGGATGGGGTGCAGTGTCTCAGGGGGGGAGGGGGAAGGAGGAAAATCCGCTCTGGGAGAAGGAGGGGAGAGGAAAAACGGGGCCCTGGGGAGGGGGGGGGGGGGTTAATCGGAGGTCTGTACACTCATTATAATACCTCTAGCATTCAGGTACCAATGCATGAATGTGATCCGCAAGGAGCAAAGGTTCTACATTAGCAGCAATCTCATTGACTGCGTTACATATTATTCGCGGATCGGCAGCAGCAGAATTTGGTCCGTCTCTAAGACAGCGCCATCTCATAGTACGGAGATGGACGAGGACGAGCGGTGCGCCTGCGCTGTTGTGCTCAGTGGGGCGCGCTCTAGCGGGAAAGTTGTGTACGTGCTGACTTTGTGGAACTATGTACGCAACAGTTTTCCTATGGTTCTTTTTTTTTGGCAGTGTAAGCCACTCATCCACGATTAACACGGAAAGTTGAACGTAGTTCTACGTCTTTTCTCCCTGAACTATCGCTCTGGATTGCAAGTACATTGTGCAGAATGATGATGCAGCCTCTGCTCTTGATTTTGTGTTACTCATCCCACAGTGAAATAGGTTTGGGGACCTCTACTCTAACGCAATGGTTGCCGCACATCCGGTGAAACCAAAGAAACAAGCGATCTTGTATCTCGACATAACTGTACTCAAGGACTATGACTAAATAAAATTTAAACTGTTTAATTGTCACCACAAACGCTTGTGAAGCCACAGTCACTAAACTTGTTTATTAGAGTTTGCTTCGGTTTACTGGATTTAGTGTGCGTTTCGTAATATTTGAAAGAAATATGGTTGCGATTATTAATGCAGTTTTCCAGGTTTGTGATTCCATTTGAAAATGACGACCCCGTGCGTCGAAACGAGTGATGTAACCTTTTAAAAAACGAGGTAGTGTCACTAAGGTACTGTCATGTGCTTGCTATATATTTTTCGCAATTTAGTCAAAGACAAAAGACCGGTATGAATCACCTGTTTACTGCCCTCCCCTGCCCCCCCCCTCCCCCACTTACTCTTCATAGTCACAGACAAGTGTGGTGTGCAGTCGCGCATTAGAGCGAGGAAAGTAGGCGCAATTATTTACAGTTGCTGATTCATGTTCTTTTGTATGATTATTAAGTAACACAACATATATTTTATGACGATTGGACTGAACCAAAAACGCAATGGTTGGCTCTAGTGGAGTTGTGCAGTCGTGCAAATGCTAATGTATTAAGAATATGTGCTTTCTGTGGTGTTAGAGTATAATAAATCCAGCGTCTAATGCAAATGCTTCTCGTTTTAAGAGACCTTTTCTCAACTATTTTAAGGTTTTAGTGGGATAGTTCTGTGGAGTAGCGAAAGAAGTAGTTTGATAAAAAACGTGTCGTTTAGGCACATGGTTGCAAATTTCAGTACTAGGATCTGTTTACTTGCGACTTAAGCTACCCGCCAATGATGTCAATATCAAGAGTCAGATATCAAGTCAATACGACAGCAAATTAAGTAAGCGACTCCTGCAGTAGCAGCATGAATCTGAAACCGGTGTAGGGCTTTACAAAACTAGTTAATCAATATATCGACGCAAATTGCGATTCAGTGGTACTGTGGGTTTAGAAAACCAAAGTAAGTCACACTTCTGTTGGCTACGGTAATGTGTGGTGGGCGGTCTTTGCTTTCTTGTACGTTGTTGTCTTTGCTACTCCCTCACACAGACAGTTATGGTTGTGTCGGCTATTATGGGAGTCAGCATCAATACAAGCAAGAAGGAGGGAAGTTGCGATGTCCGGTAGTAGGAATCCAAAATGACCTGCGCAAGACACTGGTAGATTAATGGGACACTATTTCTACAAAAAAAAAAAAAAAAAAAAAAAAAAAAAAAAGACAGAACCATTACTTGTTGTATATGCTTCTGTGCCGTTATATACGCTTCTGTGCCTGCTACGTTCAGTTACTTATACAATTACTACTTGCAGAACGCAGGCTAAGTGACGTCTATCACTCAGAACTGATGTGAACCGTCAATTAGGGCGATCCACAAACAACAACTTAAGTACACATGTTATTCAAAACCCGTTCTCGTGGAGGTAGGGGCCAGGAGGTGCTGGTGAAAAAACACACATTGATATGGTTATCTTGTATTTCAGTAATAAATTTTTAAGTCTGGCATTCCCTCACAAAAAATTATTTCAAAATAATTTCAAATAGCTTGACAATTTTCATTATGAAAAGGAGATTACCAGGTATGACATTAACAACTTACCAATAATGAGATTTTAACTTGACACACACATTATATATATATATATATATATATATATATATATATATATACATATATATATATATATATATATATATATATATATATATATATATATATATGACAACAGTTAAAAACTCTTAAGAAATAGCTCTGTGTAAAAGATATTGCAAGGTTTGTCGTTAACAATAAGATGATTTTAAACTTGTTATATCAGTAAGGGAACAATCCCCAAAAAAATTTTTAAAAAATGAGCTAGCTTGTACTAAGCAAAAAACAGTTGTCTCTTGCCAGTTACATAACTTATATTTGTTACAAGATAAACGTGAATAATCCAGAACACAGACCTTAATGTTAAAGACAGTTCCCCCCCCCCCCCCCAAAAAAAAAAAAAAAAAAAATTTGCTTATCTCGGTGAGGGAGTAACACGTGTAAAGGGACCCAAATCACAATAGGTGGAATAGTTACTGGTGGTCTACAGGGCCACAGCAGATCAGCCCAAAAACTTCCATTACAAGCCGCCACCTCCCCAAGGTACTCCAAACCAGAAGATGTAGCAGGGGTGGTGCCTGCACCGACTCCGAACCACAGATACCCGCGACGCAGACCCTAAATCAGCCAATCAAGGTGTGAATGAAAACGGCCCGACCAAGAAGCAATTACCACATTTCCGCGGACAGGCAAACGAAAACTGTGGTGGGACGACCCTCAACAAAACCACTGGCGAAAAACTTATACACTTCACTAGAACTTGAAATACATAAAAACTGTACTCAACTTCTCACACTCCACCCCAGCGCCGAGAACACGTCGCACTGTCAAATGCGCGTCCGAGCCAATCGCTGCCAGTGGTTTCGACGGCCGATAAGAAAGACATACGGTCCCACGCGCTCATCTCCTGCACCACGGCTTCTAAGCTTCATAAGCCACGTACATGCGGGTAAGACAGACTAACCCCTGACAGCCAAGAGTTAGGGCAAAGCACGTGGCGAGCGGTTTACGACCCCCAACAACAGGGCCTCGATCGCTCCACCACCTCTCTCTGTCACCGCCCAGTACGTACTCCCCGATCGTCACGCGACAGTACACTTGCCGACTTTCTGCACCTCCCGCCAGAGGGCGGTAGCGATCCAAACAGCGCGCCAAACCGAAAGCGCCACCGCAAACGCTAGACGCGAAGCGAAAGCACTCCGCCTGGCCCGCTTTTCGAAGGGCCGGACACAACTACGGCCATGATGTTCTCGAAGACTGCGACCAAACTGGGCCGACCACCGATGGGCGGCCGTTTAAATCAGCGCTGACCGGGGGCGCAGAACTCTATCTGCCTGGAGGTGCGGTGCTGCCCGCTCTTTCCTTGGCGCGCAGGTCAGCGCCTTGTTGTTGCCGTTTCGCGGCACTGTCCTGGTCGGTGTGTATGCGATGCCTGAAGACTGCACGTTCCTCCCCCTCCCGTACCCCTCCAAAATGCTGCGCCATTGTCGTGTAGGAGGGGGGGGGGGGGCAGAAAGCCGGGCGGCGTTAGGAGTCGGGGGCCTCAACTGGGTCCGACGCCGAGCCCCAAGTCGCGCCGAAAGACATCCATCCTGTACTCCGAGGGGCGAACATCAGTCGGCAAAACCACCGGAAAGACGCGCACCATCTCCTTGGGCTGGTCCGACGAAAAATAGAGAGCGCGGCAATGACGAGGGCAGCGGCGACGGCGACGGCGACGGCGACGGCGACGGCGACGGTGACGACGGGTCAACAGCGGGCGTCGGAACAAGCGCCGGATACTTCTACATCTACATCTACATCCATATTCCACAAGCCACCTGACGGTGTGTGGCGGAGGGTACCTTGAGTACCTCTATCGGTTCACCCTTCTATGCGGTGTGTATTCAATGCTGCGGTGGCAAGTGCGATGGGTCTAGCTCCACCCGTTCCGCAGGCGGTGCTGAACAGGCATCCGGGGGCGGCCGTGTCGGCCGCAAGATACAGGGAGAATATGAATCTGGGGACAGAAGACCTGCGGGAAAATCTCACAAGCGAGAAGAACGAATATTGTTGTGATGGCGGGGCAGCAACCGAGCAGGCTTTTGAATTAGGTACATGCAGGCGTCCAAATTTCGACGAATCGTCCCTCTCTCCTAGCGCCTGGTGCGACCATAAACTAAAAAGAAAAATAGAATCACTAGACGCAAAGCGATATTTGCGGCGCGTGGGAGGCGCCGTGCGCTGCGGCGGGTGCAGCAACTGGAGCAGCGTGCGGTGGCGCCTGCCATGTGGAAGCTCCGCCGGCGACAGACTCTTATGGGTTTGAGAGCGGTACGTTGCGAAGAAGAGGAGCAGCCCTTGATACCGTGTGTGGGAGGCACGCACTTTCTTCATCTGTTGCTTGAATGTACGCATAAATCGTTCAGCTTCTCCGTTCGACTAAGTATCAAACAGATCATTGGTAAAGTGAGTGCTGTACCATCAGTACAAAACTGTTCAAATTCCAGAGCCATGAACTGTGGTCCGTTGTCTGTAACCAACACTTCAGGCAAATCTTCCAAGCAAAAAACAGATGACAAAGCCTGAATGGTCCTGCAAACGGATATCTACAAAAGAATCCACAACAATAAGCCAACGAGTGTTCCAAAAGCAAAGTCAATATGCACTCGTTGAAACGATTGAGACCTTCGCTAAGCTGAAAAAGTTTGCGGCGGGCCCGGTAGATTTTCAGCACAAGCGTGACACTGTGAAGTCAACAGCTGAGTGTGAGCTTTCATGACCGGCCAAGTACAGTACCGACTGTTTCGTGCGTAAAATTCCCAAATCTCCTTGGTGGAGCTATCGCAACACATATTTTTGCAACACTTTAGGAATAAAACCACGCGGTTGTCCAGAGTCTGATTTCAATAAAATCACACCGTGCTCGACAGAGAGGCTATGCCGACGAGCAAAACAACGGCTCACAAAAGAATTCTGAATGTTTTTACTTAACGATACCAAGCAGTACGGATGTAATGCAGCAAAAGGTTCAAGTCTGGGGATGCTTCTGTGACCTGCGCTATTTTCCTATAGTGTACAGGAAAAGAGTGTAGAAGTTCAGTGTCCTTGCTTCGATATGACAACAAAATGCCCCAATAGCATGAACGCGAGAAAGCGTTTGAATGCCTCGACGTTGGCTAGTACAATATTTCGTGCTGATACTGTGCCAGTAACAAAGCCCAACGTTGTAGCTTCTTAGATGTTGTGGCGGAACAGGTTTGGACGGATGGAGCAGAGACTAAAGTGGCTTATGGTCTGTACAACTTCCGACTAAACAGAATGTGGTAAAACCGTGTCACTCCATCGGTAACAGCGAGCGCTTCCTTCTCGATTTGGAATAGTTACATTGAGTCGGGGTCAGTGACTTGGAAGCAAAAGCAGTCGGCCTCTCCTGTGAACGAAATTCTGTACGAAGAAGTGTCCATTGCCAAAACCTTAAGCGGGATCGAAACGAACAGTGCATCTGTAACTCGACAAGGCATTTTTAAGTTTCTGGAATGGATCCTGACACTCTTTGGTCAAAACAAAAAGCACGAGGCAACAGAGCCGCGATTTAGCCTATGTTGGGTATAAACCGGATACAGGATGCCACTTTTCCGAGGCCTGACTTCAGCTCCGTCACGTTCCGCTGGGTAGACAGGTTCCGGATGGTCAGCAAACATGATTGAAGGGTATGAACATCGTGAATATTAAGAACATGGCTTAAATACTCAATTTCAGTCTGAAAACAGACACATTTGTCCAGGCGACATTTCAGACCTGCAGCTGAAAGTACATGAAGAAGCGTACGAAGGTTATTGACATGTTCCTCCGATGTCCAAACTGACACCACAGCAAGCTACACGGCGACGCAGAGCGCCTCTCTTGCAGAGTCTGCCACTTGAGCTTGCTAAACATCTCTGTAACGCTATCACGCTTACCAAATATCCCTGTGACGAAACGCGCCGCTCTTCTTTGGATCTCCCTGCACCAAGTGCCTATCCGCTGCAGATCTTCCTGCATTTCGCTGCAATTTTCTAATGCTGCAACCTCTCTGTAGACTACAGCATCATCCGCGAAAAGCTTCATGGAACTTCCGATACTATCTACTAGGTCATTTATATGTATATCGTGAAAAGCAATGGTCCCAAACACTCACCTGTGGCAGGCCAGAGGTTACTTTAATGTCTGTAGACGTCTCTCCATTGAGAACAACATGCTATGTTCTGTTTGCTAAAAACTCTTCAATCTAGCAACACAGCTGGTCTGATATTCTGTAGACACTTACTTTATCAGGTGCGCTGACCCATGCGCTAATGGAAACAGTGGACAGCGCCGCACCTGCAAGAACGCTTAATTAATCAGCGGCCAATTTGCTGCGTTTGACAGCCAAAGCTTTCGTAACGGAACTGAGGTGAAGGGAGTCAGTATTACAGCTTCACAGATGCGCAATGTTGGAACGATGATGCCACTAAAAAGTGTGTATAATACTGCCACCTTCATCTGTGCAGTCCTAAAACATTGACTGCACACCGACGAGCGTAGTGCCACAAAACGGAATCAAGAAGGCGCTGACCCATGCGCCAATGGAAAGAGTCCGCAGCGTCACACCTCCAGGAAGACAGGTTTCAGCTGCCCCTGTCAACGCTTATTTAACCAGCCGCCAATTGCTGGTCGGCACCGCCACCTTAACCAGCACCATCTCTTCCTCTTACCCAATGTGGCTTCCGACCTTCCTTCTTCGCCGACGACCAGCTCCTTAACCTTACCAATCTTCTTTCCCTCCAATTTAACTCCCGTCGCTCCGCTATCTTTGTTTCCCTTGATCTCCAGAACGCCTATGACCGTGTCTGGCATCCCGGGTTCCTTTTCAAACTTCAGACCTATGCTCTCCCCATCAACTTCCTCCTTCTCGTTGCTTCCTTCCTTTCCCATCGTCCCTCCTATGTGACTCTTCACAATTCCAACTCCCGTACTTTCTACCCCTCTGCCGGCGTGCCCCAAGGTTCTGTCCTTTCCCCTCTCCTTTATCTCCTGTACACTGCTGATATGCCCAAACCTCCCCCTCCTGTTCATCTTCTCCAGTTCGCTGACGACACCGCCGTCCTAGCCCTTTATCCTACCCTTCAACGGTCCCAATGTACCCTCCAAACCCACCTTGACCAATTCACCACTTGGTGCAACCAATTGTTCCTCCATGTTAATCCCTCCAAGACCCAGGCGATCATCATAGACCGCACCGCCTGCTCCTTCAGCCTCCATGATTTCTACCTCATCATTTATGGCCGTCCTATCAACCTCACTCCTACCCTCAAATACCTTGGCCTCACACTCGACCGCCACCTCATCTGAACTCCCCATCTCCTTACCATCCAAAACAAAGCTCACAACTGCCTCCGCCTCCTGAAACTCCAGTCCGGCCGGACGTGGGGTCTGCATCCTTCCACCATCCTTCACACCTACAAATCCTTGATCCACCCCATCCTCTGTTATGCCAGAGTCGCTTGGATTTCCGCCCCTCCCCAGTTCTATAAAGCCCTCCAAATCCTAGAGCGCCATGCGCTCTGCCTCGCCTTCCGCATCCACCTTCCATGCCCCATGCTCATGCTCTACGACCTCAACCCCTTCCCCCAGCTTCTCCACACACTATATATTGTCCGCCGCCTTGATCCCCCTCACCCCAAGGTTTCTCCCATCCTCTCCACTCCCAACCAGTTGCCGCGCTTTTACCGTTGTGTCCCACCCTCTCTCCATCACACCTTCCATCTCCTTTCCCAAAAAAACTTCCACCGTCTACCCCTCCCGGATGATGAGCTTCACCCTGACATGTACCCTTCCTACCAACTCTAACCCCATCTTCCTTCCTGCTCCTCAGGGCTCCCTTTCCTCCCCCTCCCTCCTCTTGAGCGGCTTCCCAGTCCTACTCCACCTCCATCTCTTGTGCCTCCTTCCAGTGTCTCTGCGCTCCCTCCTGCCCTGTCTTCCCTCTTCCTCTCCTGCCCCACGTGTCTCCTGCCTCTTCGTGAACCCACTGATGCCCCTCCTCTCTTCATCCCGCCACTTCCCCAGCTGCCCCATGCTCTCCCCTCCTTTTCCATACTCTCCTACCTTTTCCCGCGGCAGGTCCCACCTGGCAGTTTTATTCTTCGTCGTGTGTGCTCCAAGTGGGTTTTAAGTGTGTTGTTCAGACTTTTAACCTGTGCCTGCACATTCAGTGTCTTCTCTGTGTTTTAAGAATCGCCAACTGTGTTTTTAACTTTCGGGTGACTTTTTTAACTGTCCCCCATGAGCGTCTCCATGTCAGTGTGTCTTTTACCTCCATTTTCTCCCCTTACTCTGTTTTATATTCCCCTTTTTTATCTCCTTATGTATGTATCATTTTATTCTTGTTTTAGTTGTAGTGTCATTTGGCTAAAGAGTGGCGGACTGTGCCGCTGACAGCCCTCCCCTGCCCATGTGGGGCAGGGGAATGAAATCAAAATAAAGGAAAAAAAAAGCTGGTCGGCCCAGTTCGGTTGTAGGCTTAGAGAGCGTCAGTTCTGAGTAATAGGAAGACGTTACATAATCTGCGTTCTGCGAGTAGTAATAGTCTGAAAAGAAACTGCACATAGGAGGCACACAAGCACATACAACAAGCTAAGGAATGAAACTTTCCTGGCAGATTAAAACTGTGTGCCGGACCGAAACTCGAACTCGGGAGCTTTGCCTTTCATGGGCAAGTGGACTACCGGCTGAGCTACCCAAGTACGACACACGATCCGTGCTCAGAGCTTTAATTCCGCCAGTACCTCGTCTGCTACCTTCCAAACTTCACAGAAGCTCTTCTGTGAACCTTGCAGAACTAGCACTCCTTGAAGAAAGGATATTGCGGACACATGGCTTAGCCACAGCCTGGGGGATGTTTCCAGAATGAGATTTTCACTCTGAAACGGAGTGTGCGCTGTTAGAGCACTTGCCCGTGAAAGGCAAAGGTCCGAGGTTCGAGTTTCGGAACGGCACACAGTTTTAATCTGGAGGAAGTTTCATATCAACGCACACTCCACTGCAGAGTGAAAATCTCGTTCTGAAAACATCCCCCAGGCTGTGGCTACGCAATGTCTCCGCAATATCCTTTCTTCCAAGAGTGCTAGTTCTGCAAGTTTCGCAGAAGAGCTTCTGTGAAGTTTGGAAGGTAGCAGACGAGATACTGGCGGAATTAAAGCTCTGAGGACGGGTCGTGTGTCCCGCTTGGGTATCTCAATCGGTAGAGGACTTGCCGGTGAAAGGCAAAGGTCCCGAGTTCGAGTCTCGGTTCGGCACATAGTTTTAATCTGCCAGGAAGTTTCATATCAGTGCACAATCCGCTGAAAAGTGAAAATCTCATTCTGGAGTTAAGTAATGGTTCTCTTCTTTGTAGAAGTAAAATTTTCCATTAATCTACTAGAGTTTTGTACATATCATTTTGGATGCCTGTTTCCGGTCTTCACAGCTTCTCTCCTTTCTTGTTTGTGTTGCTGCTGACCCACACAGTTGCCGACACATCGTCTGGCGACGAGATTTCCAGGACCAACGCACCTTCGCTCTACACCGCTCCGTCACAGCGCGTCCCTAAAATTTCTCTATTTTCTTTCGGAAGCGCATTGGTTATAATTGTTTATATAACTTGGTTTCGGTGCTCCTCACATTACAATGGCCTTAGCCCGCTTCCTACATCACCTGTGCGTATGCCTCCAGCTGCTGCTGGCTTTGATCTAATGCAGTTTATTCCGTTTCAGAAGCACCAAATATCGCAGTTCATGACGCCTGTCCAGCACCTAATTAATGCACAAGCCGCTGCTGCATCAGTTCCGCCACAACAGCCAGCCTTATGCGCTGCACTGCCTCCATGCATACCACCGCTTCGAGCATTCGATGTACAGCAAGGGGAGTGGGACGAGTACTACGCTCAGTTCGACGCTCATTGTGTCACACATCAAGTGCAAGGTACTCTGAATCTCTCTTAT
Organism: Schistocerca gregaria; assembly: GCF_023897955.1. Lineage (NCBI taxonomy): Eukaryota > Metazoa > Arthropoda > Insecta > Orthoptera > Acrididae > Schistocerca > Schistocerca gregaria. The sequence goes on from NC_064920.1 coordinate 105,154,494, forward strand.
TTCTTGTCAGCGCCCAGAAGTTCACCGCCTCGTTCAGAAGTTATTCCCGACTAGTAGACTAGAATTGTAGTTTCTGAAGATTCAGTTTCTGCCCTCACTATTACGAGCATCAGGTACAAGCTGCAGCTCGTTACAAGTTCTTTCGATTGCAAAAAAAACCAGAACAGACATACCGCCAATGGTTCACTGACCTTCAGAGATTGACAAGACAGTGTCGTTTTCAGTGATGCCAGTAAGGGGAGACGGAAGGCAAGTGGGCTTCAAAAATTCGATTTTTAGATTTCAGCATATTTGAAATTCCTGGTCTTTCCTGAGTGAAACGGTTTTTGTTTTATGTAAATACGATAATTTTTTCGTGAGATACGATGGTTTTCCTGATGCACGGTCTTTTCCCGAATGATCCTGACACTTGCTTCAAGAACAGGAGAAGTGCCAGATTGACCACAAACATTGTTTACTTGCATGAAATTGAACCCATATTTAGAGGCCTTTGTAAAGATACCTCGTTGAAGAAATGTCTTCATCGGAAAACCCAAAATTTAAATGAATGTGTGAATTCTGTCATTTGGAACCGGTTACCGAAAACTGTATTTGTTCTGCTTACAACCCTCAAATTTCGTTTTTATTGTGTTATTTTATGCTTCAATGATGATGTAATTAGAAAACTGGATCTTTTGGAATTATTGGGCATAAAATCTAGTGGAAATACTGCAAAATCCTAAGTGCAAATACACTCCTGGAAATGGAAAAAAGAACACATTGACACCGGTGTGTCAAACCCACCATACTTGCTCCGGACACTGCGAGAGGGGTGTACAAGCAATGATCACACGCACGGCACAGCGGACACACCAGGAACCGCGGTGTTAGCCGTCGAATGGCGCTAGCTGCGCAGCATTTGTGCACCGCCGCCGTCAGTGTCAGCCAGTTTGCCGTGGCATACGGAGATCCATCGCAGTCTTTAACACTGGTAGCATGCTGCGACAGCGTGGACGTGAACCGTATGTGCAGTTGACTGACTTTGAGCGAGGGCGTATAGTGGGCATGCGGGAGGCCGGGTGGACGTACCGCCGAATTGCTCAACACGTGGGGCGTGAGGTCTCCACAGTACATCGATGTTGTCGCCAGTGGTCGGCGGAAGGTGCACGTGCCCGTCGACCTGGGACCGGACCGCAGCGACACACGGATGCACGCCAAGACCGTAGGATCCTACGCAGTGCCGTAGGGGACCGCACCGCCACTTCCCAGCAAATTAGGGACACTGTTGCTCCTGGGGTATCGGCGAGGACCATTCGCAACCGTCTCCATGAAGCTGGGCTACGGTCCCGCACACCGTTAGGCCGTCTTCCGCTCACGCCCCAACATCGTGCAGCCCGCCTCCAGTGGTGTCGCGACAGGCGTGAATGGAGGGACGAATGGAGACGTGTCGTCTTCAGCGATAAGAGTCGCTTCTGCCTTGTTGCCAATGATGGTCGTATGCGTGTTTGGCGCCGTGCAGGTGAGCGCCACAATCAGGACTGCATACGACCGAGGCACACAGGGCCAACACCCGGCATCATGGTGTGGGGAGCGATCTCCTACACTGGCCGTACACCTCTGGTGATCGTCGAGGGGACACTGAACAGTGCACGGTACATCCAAACCGTCATCGAACCCATCGTTCTACCATTCCTAGACCGGCAAGGGAACTTGCTGTTCCAACAGGACAATGCACGTCCGCATGTATCCCGTGCCACCCAACGTGCTCTAGAAGGTGTAAGTCAACTACCCTGGCCAGCAAGATCTCCGGATCTGTCCCCCATTGAGCATGTTTGGGACTGGATGAAGCGTCGTCTCACGCGGTCTGCACGTCCAGCACGAACGCTGGTCCAACTGAGGCGCCAGGTGGAAATGGCATGGCAAGCCGTTCCACAGGACTACATCCAGCATCTCTACAATCGTCTCCATGGGAGAATAGCAGCCTGCATTGCTGCGAAAGATGGATATACACTGTACTAGTGCCGACATTGTGCATGCTCTGTTGCCTGTGTCTATGTGCCTGTGGTTCTGTCAGTGTGATCATGTGATGTATCGGACCCCAGGAATGTGTCAATAAAGTTTCCCCTTCCTGGGACAATGAATTTACGGTGTTCTTATTTCAATTTCCAGGAGTGTAGATAAAGAGAGAACCCGAAAAGCAGATATTGCTGATTTAAAATGCACAAAAGGAGGTAGACAGAAAAGAAGAGGGACCAATATAAGATGAGCAGTATGATTCTGATGATGTTTAGTATGGTGCAGGAAAATATTAGTAGTAAGTAATTCTCATCAGTAAATACACTAAAATTGCATTATTAAACTTTAAATGTATTTTTCTCAAAAGTACATTTTTTTTTTACTTTCAGGTACCATAATTTGATAAAGTAATAGGGTTAGAAATATGAAATTTGGTCAATTTGTACTGCAGATGGTAATAAGTTATTACAAGTAAGTTGAGAACCACCAAACAATCAGAAACTGTTTTATAATAATTAATGTGGAAAAAAGTTAAATTTTACTAGTGAAAGAAGAGATGTTATGTTTATTTTACTGGCAAATTGAGGCATATATTTCATATATATATGCAGTAAAAATTTGATTGTTTTATCACTTATAGTTTTTTGAAAAGTGAACCTATTCAAAGGATAAAACAACATTGGCAGAATAGGGATAAAAATTGCCTTCCGTCCCTGTTGATTTTCCATGCCTAAAAGACACAACATTGCTATTCGCGGAACGCGACTTGCTTTGCTTGTGGGAAGCCAGGTCTGTGTGCTTGCAACAGAAAAAGAACTCTGCCCCACTTTCGCTCTCGTACGCCCAGAGCATCTTTTCACTCAGTGCATGTAGTACTTCCTAACCGCCTACCGGTACCAGGGCCAAGTGCTGTGCAACGGGTGTCAAACTGTGAACTCAGTCATTGCCAGACTCTGTGTGCGACTTCAGTTAGACACTTGCATTGTCATACCATTTACGAACAGTTGGCCTCCCCACAGTTGACAAAATCTTGCACGCAGTTTATTGCGTATAATGGTCAGGACATTCCGGTGTTAGGCACATGTAGTTGGCCTGCCACCTTAAAGTTTCAGACCAGAACAGTAACATCAATTTTGCATTAATGAGACTGCGAAAATATTAGGGGTTAGATTCTTTTCATTTGTTTGGTCTTTGTATTTAGGACAATTTACTTTCTGCTTCTGCTTTCAAACCAAAAGACAGTGCCACGCAATTATTGAGGAGTTTCCAAAATAATTTTGTGGCGCACATAATAATTAAGGACAATTTGTAGCCTAAGGTTTTTCGGGCGCGTCGCATCCCTCATGCAACTCGAGACAAAGTTGCAAGTGAACTTAAAGAATGGCAAGACTATCGTGTTACTGCTCCTATCTAGGCTAGTCAGTGAGCTTCTCCCTTAGTAATCTTACCAAAACCGCAGTTCAACGCTGCTTAGAACAGCTTACTGCAAAGTTTCATTCTTTTCAAATTACTTGGACGATATTGTGGTGTCAGGACTGCTTTCAGGCAGTTGTTCTTCCCGCGAACCATACGCGACTGGAACAGGAATGGGAGGTAATGACTGTGGCACGTAAAGTGCCCTCCGCCACACACCGTTGGATAGCTTGCTGAGTATAAATGTAGATGTAGATGTAGAGGTTCTTGATGCCGTTTCATGGGATTGCAGTGCTCGGTGCGCAGCCGATGCTTTAGGACTGCACAGATATAGTTGGCAGAGTCATAAACACTTTTTAGCGCCAAAATCTTTCCAATGTCGCGCATCTGTGATGCTAATACACTGAGAAAGTTCACGTCAATTCCATCACGAAATCTCTGGTTGACATAGCTATGCTCAGTTATAGCGTAGCCGTTCGACTCCTTTCTCTTGCATACTGCCTGCTTACGCAGCTTGTGTACTTCCTCTGAGGTACGTGTTCTCCCTCCACGACTTTCTGTGCTGCGCCAACCTCTTCACCTCACGGCAGCCCTGAACCTAACACTCGTAGTCTTTTGTCGGATATATATATCAGTTCTATTAAAGTTTTTTCTATCTCCAGTTTCATGAAAGTTATTCCATGGCATCCTAATAGATGTCCTATCATCCCATCCCTTCTCCCAATATTTTGCACATATTCGTTTCCTAGCCTATTGCGCGAAGAACCCCGTTTGTTATTTTATCGGCTCATTTAATTTTCATCATTCTTCTATTATACACCACTTAAAATGCTTCGATTCTCTACTTTTCGGTGTTTCTCACAACACATGTCATTCTTACACACTGTTGTGCTCCAGACGCAAGTTCTCAAAAGTTTCTTCCTCAAATTAAGTCCTGTTTTGATACTGGTAGTGAGGATTTTTCTCCTTTCGTGTGATAGTATGCTGCTTATATTCTGCTTGCTTTGTCTGCCGTGTTAATCTCAGGGCCTGTCTAGGAGCGGGCAACCCGGACATTGGTCCAGTGCGACAAAATTTGGGGACGCCATTTTGTCTGAGAGTGAGAAAAATGTTGATGTATTGAGTATACAAAAATAGAAAAATATTTGTGCATGCAAACATAACATGTAAGCTATAGTCATGCGAGTGGTTTCCGTCTCGTGGTTACCTGCTGTTGTGGTTGGCAGGAGAGCCAACACAGGGTTACTAAAGGAGGCCGAAATGCACGCGTTTTAGCTCACGCAGGCTGGCGTGAGGTCTGGAACATGACAAGGCAATTAGAATTGAGAAAAACGGACGTAGCTGGTGGAATACTTAACTTTAATCCATTAATGACGAACGTCGCTCTTGACGATACATGGTTTCCAATATCAATAGTACTGATAATGGCGCATTGCTAGGTCGTAGCACATAACGTAGCTGAAGGCTATGCTAACTATCGTCTCGAAAAATGAGAGCGTAGAAGTCAGTGAACCATCGCTAGCAAAGTCGGCTGTACAACTGGGGCGAGTGCTAGGAAATCTCTCTAGACCTGCCGTGTGGCGGCGCTCGGTCTGCAATAACTGATAGTGGCGACACGCGGGTCCGACGTATACCACCGGACCGCGGCCGATTTAAAGGCTACCACCTAGCAAGTGTGGTGTCTGGCGGTGACACCACACCTACACTTTTATTACTACGATGGTGTCTCTGGCTGCGCGGCCAGTTGCTGTGACTAGGGTCTCCCGTCGGGTAGACCGTTCACCGTGTCCAAGTCTTTTGATTTGACGCCACTTCCGCGACTTGCGCGTCGATGGGGATGAAATGATGATGATTAGGACAGCGCAACACCCAGTTCCTGAGCGGATAAAATCTCCGACCCAGCTGGCTCCAGGTCCCTTAGGATGACATTGAGTCGCGCTGACCAATCAGCTACCGGGGGCGGACGACCAGTTGCTGGGCGATAGAGAGCGTCCATTTGATCTTGGCCGCTCCTTGAGGAGCCGGCCGCTGTGGCCGAGCGACTTTAGGCTCTTCAGTCCGGATCCGCGCTGGTGCTACGGTCGCAGGTTCGCAACCTGCCTCCGGCAAGGATGTGTCTGATGTCCTTAGGTTAGCTAAGTTTAAGTAAAGTCTAGGGGACTGATGACCTCAGATGTTAAGTCCCATAGTGTTTAGAGCCATTTGAAACATTTTTTAAGCTCCTTGCGGTGGCGATGGTTCTCTGATCGCTCTGAGTGACCTATTGTTAGGATGACTGCTCAAAAAATTCCGGTACTTGGCCCTCAAAATTTTTATGCTTAACTTTTACATATTACCCATGATATCCTTTGAAATATTTTCCTCCGCAATTGGTACACCACTCCCAGCACCATTTCCACTTCCAGAAACTGTCTTGGTACACCTCTTGGTGGGTCGCACGAACGGCCGTCTTTCGTATTTTCTTTTATTTCGTCTACCGTTGCAAATCTTTGTCCTTTCAATGGGGCTTTCAAGTTCGGAAATAAAAATAAAAGTCCACCGGGGGCAGGTCTGTAAAGTACGGAGGATGAGGCAGCACAGTGATTTCGTATTTTGTGCAATAGTCACGGATCAACAGGGATTATGAATTATGAATTGTCTCGCCACATTACAGGCCGTTTCCTTTTCACATTTTCTTGCAGCCTTTGCAACTCTTTCCGATAGTACCATCGATTAACAGTTTTTGCTAGAGGCACGAATTCATGATGAACTAGTCATACAAAACTATCAGCGCAGCTTTGACATTTGACCTGACCCGACGAGATGTTTTTAGCCTTGGAGAGCCTTTCCCGAACCATTGTGACGTTTGGACGTTCATCAACAATTATGATTCTCTTAACGAACATCTCTTCCTCGTTTGTGCGATCCAAAATCTCTTCACAGATTACGAGGCGAACGTCTATCTGGTCTTGATTCGTGAGCCATAGGACGAACTTGGCGGCAACACGATGCATTACAAGACGCTGTGCCAGGATTCCATGACACGAGATAACTGAAATGTTACATTCTTCTGCAAGCTATCTGACAGTCAGCCTTTGATTGGCAAGCACAGTTTCGTCGACGTTCCTTACATGAGCGTCGTCGGTAGACGTCGAAGGGCGTCCTGAACGATGGTCAACTTTAATTTCTGCCCGGCCATTATTAAACCGTGTGAACCATTCGTAACACCGAGTACGGCTTAAGCACTCATCTCCGTGGGCTTTCAGCATCATTTGGTCTGTCTTTGTAAAGGTTTTCTTGAGATTCACGCAAAATTTAATGCAGACGCATTACTCCTCTAGCTCCGTCATCTCGAAATTCGAGAACTGTGCAACACAACGTTCTACTCAACGCAGCACTGAACAACAACACTCACGTACAACAATGAAATTTCCGCCAGTTACACATTAAAGACAGATGTGCGCAGGAATGCCAACAGCATTTGGCTCCCACACACCATTGGCGCGATATTACGAAGAATCGAGATTTTTTTGAACAGATCTCCTATGTGGCTCGTGGTAAAGAGAGCGCCCGCCACGTGCAATTCGCAGTACGGAATCCTCGCAGAACGAGTCTTAATCGCACCTGTCCAGTTTTTTTAAATGTAAGTATTCCTGTAACTACGCTGTTGTTTAGTTTGATAAGTGCTATAGTTGAGTCAGCGTAAGTTGATCCCTAAGCGAGCGGACGGTCTGGACGTGTGTCCGTCATGGAGATTTAATTTTGATTGGACATGGATTGTAAAATGTGGATTATAGAATTATTGACGATTATATAATATTCGTGACTGGTTGTCACATAATTAAGGTAAAGTCTGCTAAATACATTGTTTGTTGTGCACCAAAATCTTTCCTTTGCTAACCACATGCCTATTAGTAGTTAGAACCTACAGTAGTTAGAATCTTTTCATTTAGCTGGCTGTATACTTGCTGTATTTGCTGTAGTTCAGGTCATGAAGATTTTCTGTGAGGTAAGTGACTTATGAAATGTATGTGTTTTTGTTAGGATTTCTTCTAATTCATGGCCATTCTTCTGTGTTAGTTAATAGTCAGATTGCGTTTTCCTTGTATATAGTGGGTCATACATGAATAGAATATGTCTGAGCTGTATTTGTCAAGGAACATTCTGTAGGTCGGTGTTCAAACGATAAAGACAACCAAAGTGATAGTACGTCCAGTTTCACTCAGCAGTCTTAGAAGGTTGAGTTGCATTAAGCAATTTAAGTAAAAACATACAAGTTCCACCTTCTCAGTTATTTCAGTATATGCAAAAAAAAAAAAAAAGTATTCAAAAGTTTCACTTGTCGACCCTTAGCTGAGGATACTTCACTGGAATCTTCTGATTTTCTCGTAATTTGAAGAATCAGTGCATGATTAGAAATTAATTATAGTCTACTGCTAGAGCGTAAATGTATATAGAGAATTTACTTTGTAGTTTTAGTTTATTATCGTTGTACTGTGTTGTAATGAGCAAAGCAGTTTTGGCATGCATGTGGGTTTGCACTAAGTATCTCGCAGTTTCTTTTTCAACGAATTAGATATTTATAATTTTCAATGCTATTTTAGTGTGTCTTATTTTCGCTTATCAAATTGTTTTTTGTGTGTTATCGTGAGAAATATTGTAATAATCGTGGGGTGTGACAAGTGTAACACTAGGCTGCAAAGCAAATTGAGAAATGACAGTGAAGGCGAGCGTAGCATGTTAGCATCACGTAGTAACGAAGTGACAAATATTCAAGACAATAATTTGATAACAGTTCATAGGGACATGGACCAGCCACAGAGTCACTTACAGAGTGCGCACAGCGCTGTCAGAGATATTAATGCAGTTTATAGTGCCGCCAACATACAAACACCTAACAGGCTACTTACATAGCAGATTTTACCTTAAACATGTTACATCCAGTTCCAAAAATTGTATAATCGACAATAATTCCATTGCCCACATTTTTCAGTCCATGTCCAATCAATATTAAATCTCCATGACGGTCACACGTCCAGACCATCTGCCTGCGCTAACACTGCTTCTAACCACCATCACTACTAACTATTCACTTGTAACAGCGAGTCTGACCAGCCACAGAGTCTCTTACAGAGAGCGCACAGCGCTATCAGAGATATTAATACAGTCTGTAGCGCTGCCAAAATACAAACGCATAAACAGGCTACTTAAAAACTACGTTTACTGTTCCTCCAGCAAAATTTACGAGTGTATAGCTAGTTCTCTCTCAAAGGAGTGTTTTAAGAGTTGGAAGCATATCGGCGAAATTTGAAAAGACTACGAAATTTCCACAAATGATATTCAGTCCCAAAAACTACGGCAAGGTTAGAGCCAAAGGTTTAAGCGTTGCAAAATTATAGATGTGACTGCTGAAAGAATTATGAATGCAGAAAGAAATCGTTGGAACAAGGTGCTTCTAAGAACCAAAGCAATTAATAAAATACTTCATAATAGTGGTCTGGCTTTTCAAGATACAAGCGACAAGTTTCCCAAGTATAATAACGGTAATTTCTTAAAAATAGTTCAGTTGCTATATGAATTTGACCCCATTATGGAAGAGCATGTCCGTAGAATGCTAAAGAAAAAAGAAACTAAAGCTCACTATCTCAAGAAAAATGTGCAAAACGAGATAACAGATCTGCTGCTAGAGAGTGTAAAGTCTCATATTATTGATGAAATAATTCAAGTGTGCGGACGTCGACCCTGCGGTCCTGCTGGTTTTTACTGACTGTTTCTGAAATCTATTATAACCATTAGCTCCGACACTCTTGTCCTCATTGTTTTGTATGGTTAACGCATAACTGCAGTCACTCACAACCAGCTGCAGGTCATTTTTAAAGTCAATTTCTCCCTCCTCGGTTAACATTATTTGCTTACTATGCGCACACTCTAAGATTCATGGCGAGGTGGGATTAGCTGCTTCGATAGAAAGCAAATGGCATTAACCTGTGTTAACTGATTTCTACTGCCTGTGCCGGCCGGAGTGGCCGAGCGGTTCTAGGCGCTTCAGTCTGGAACCGCGCGACCGCTACGATCGCAGGTTCGAATTCTGCCTCGGGCGTGGACGTGTGTGATGACCTTAGATTAGTTAGGTTTACGTAGTTCTAAGTTCTAGGGTACTGATGTCCTCAGCTGTTAAGTCCGATGGTGCTCAGAGCCATTTGAACCATTTTTTCTAGTGCTTGTCAACTTTAGTTAGCAGAAGTGAGTTAGCGCCACTCACATGTTACGTATAACTGAGTTGAAATCATCTTATTTATTGACATGTTACGCGCATTACACACAGTACCGTTTGATAGCTACAGTTAGTAGAAAGGAGTAAATATCGCTCAACGCTATTAGATTTTTGTTGCTTCAGCTATTCCCGTCACTCATGTCGCCGAGAATTTTCTTAGAATGTTTGTAGCAAGCTCTGCATGATATCTGGGAATCGAATGATTTTGTTTTATAAAACACGTATACATTGTGGGATGGAATCGCTATGAACGCGGGAAAAGAAAGCATGAAATTTGCGCGAATCTGAAAATACAGGCGTCACAAATAGGCACTAGAGAACCAAGAGAGGGCCTTTCGAGCTGTCGAAGCGATAGTGGACAGGTTTATCACCGCCGCTGACATTCGAGCTAAAAGCCACTCGAAGCGTGACTGTCCAGGTTGCGCCGTTGTAAGCTGTTGCTCGCTATCTCGGCTTAGAACCTTTACTATCCGGTGTACTGTAAATTGAGCCCGGCGAAATATCCGTTCAGTGAAATTTGTGACCAGAAAAGATCGAGAAACGGTCCACCAATCCAAATCTCCGAACTCCGCAACTTGTCCCGTAGGTAGACGAACAGAAGGCTCTTACGTGGCGTTTTACTTTTCTAACAATTACTGTTGAAGGGGACTGAAGATGCTCGAATAAGAACTGTAACGCCAAATTTTTTTACAATCGTAAATACTCATAGTTTACTTTATTTCCGTCTGATGCAGTCACAAATTTCTTACTTTTTCTGGATCTCCTTGTAAAAACAAAAACTAAATTGGAAACGAGCAATTTAAAAATTGTATATCTTCTAACTGACAAAGCATACTTTACAACAAACTTAAAATAAAATATGGCCCATACCAGCGGATCAGCATATGTTGTATGTAATGTACATAAGATGCATTGTTCTTACTAAAGATCCAGCAGTAGGGTCTATTGGGAGGCGTAAGCTGTATCAACTGCGCGTTGTCTGTATGTGAGTTCAGACACGGAAACGGTGTTCATTATAATTATAATTTTGAATACGATTGTCAGTATTGTCAAGCGGATGATATATGAGCATCATGAAACTTTGTATTAAGTAAGACATACCGGGTGTCCTGGAAGTAAGGACGAATTCGAATATTGCGCTATTTTGTCATACGACGGTTGACAGCGGTGGTTTCTACATGTTTGCTATCTGCGATCCTTCTCATTAGTAGCCTGATAACGTTTGTGTGGTGAGCATTGTTGTTTGATGTTATTTTCGTGATGGAATAGGTGACAACTGAGCAAAGTATCCAAGTGATATAAAGCTATTATCAAAACAGTGAAAGTTCCTTGGCAACTGTTCGTGAATTGCGTGTGACACTCGGACATAATGCTGCCCCAACCGAATAATCAGTTCGTAAATTGACCCGGAAGTTTGAGACCACGGGTTCTGTTTCAACCGCTAAGAAAACAGGACGACCGCGTTCTGTTCGAACACAAGCATACGTTGCCGCCGTGCATGACAATTAGACCGTTAAGCCTCAGAAAATCGGTTTGCTGACGACCTCAACAATTGAATTTATCACCAACTTCACTGTATGAAATCTTTTCGAAAGATCTTAAAATACATGCTTACAAGATTCAACTTATGCAAGGGTTGAAGCCTGCAGATCGTGGAAACAGACACCGATTTGCTCAATGGTTCATGGTCCGACAAGTGGAGAATGGGAACTTCACAAAAAACATAATTTTCTCAAAAGAGGCGCACTTCCACCTCAGAGAGTACGACAATAAGCAGAACTCCAGAATTTTGGGGTAACGAAATTCCGTGAATGACTTGAAGAAGAGATGCATCCACAACGCCCGTCTGTGTGGTGTGGGTTCTGGGCAGGAGCAGCGATCGGTACGTACTTTTTTTTAAATAATGAGAGAGGTATCGTTACTTTGAACGGCAACTGAAAGGTGCTTTTTGATTGATTTATCCCTCTTATTGATGAAAATGACGATTTTTGGTTTCAACAAGATGATGCCACATGTCACATATCCTGTGAAACGATTGCTCTGCTGAATGAAAAGTCGAGCGGTCTAAGGCGCTGCAGTCATGGACTGTGCGGCTCCCTCGGGCATGGGTGTGTGTGTTTGTCCTTAGGATAATTTAGGTTAAGTAGTGTGTAAGTTTAGGGACTGATGACCTTAGCAGTTAAGTCCCACAAAATTTCACACACATTTGAACAATTTTTCGACGACGGGTGGGTGGACTTTCTTACCCTTTTGTGGATGCCGCAGGTACCGTGGGACTTCCGATGAAGCTGTTTTGCACTATGGGTCTTCCGAGTAGAGCCTCTCTCACTGCTGAGTAATGCCAGTCGCTCACCAGCAGTGGATCTGTTGTCACCATCAGACAGTGCCCCCGGCCGACAGCCTTCGTTTCCGTATGGTTTCGTAGGCCTTCTGTACCATGTCAGTAATGGAAATAATTACAACAAGGAGGTCATCGCCACAGGATGGACAGAAAATGTGATGAGTAAACGAAATGGCCATGCGTACATTCCGGAGTAAGTGCGGAGCCCGTTTCAAAATTGCAAATGGCGGAATCATACCCAAACAGAATCATTTGTGAAACTTCCTGGCAGATTAAAACTGTGTCCAAGCCTGAGACTCGAACTCGGAACCTTTGCCTTTCGGTGACAAGTGTTCTACCATCTTTCATTTTTATTTTTTTTTGCATTCGTTATCGTTCGTTGTATTTGGTCGTAGCGGACGTCACATGACATCCGTTTGAAGTTCGTTGTTAGGTTTACGTTGTTCTAAGTTCTAGGGGACTCATGACCTCAGATGTTAAGTCCCATAGTGCTCAGAACCATTTGAACCAATGATATCCAGTGGTATATGTGGGTACTCTCGCTATAAGTTTTTCGAATAGAGTTCGTAATAAAGAAATAGTAATAAATTAACAGGTCATGGTTGATGCGTCAAAATTAGTCCGGCTGTTTGCGGGTCGTGTGCTATGATACTCTTTCACACTCCTCCCTCGCTCCCCCCCCCCCCCCTAACAACGCCCCTTTTGGAGGGAGGTGCTTCTTACCCATACAGTTGTTCTTTCCAGGCGGTAAGTGACATGTGTACCAAGTTTGGTTGGGATCGATTCGGTTATTTTTGTAATACATATGGATTTCATAGTCGCCCTGTCTCAAGCCATTGTTACCTAGAGCAGGATCCCTGACCTAATATTCTGTGTTCCGAGTGTCAGTATGCCCATCAAAAATTTGGTTAATGTTGAGGACAATAACTTTGCCAGAAAGTGAACCCTTTTTTTCTTGATTTGAACGTTCATACTGTTACTTATGAGTTAAATTTATAGAGTAACGCTTGAGTTACAACAATAAAGACTGACATTATTAGTGAAACTTCCAGGCAGATTAAAACTGTGTGCCTGACCGAGACTCGAAGTCGTGACCTTTGCCTTTCCCAGGCAAGTGCTCTACCAACTTTTTTTTCTTTCTTTTTTTTTTTTATCAGGAACAGGGTAAATGAACAAAAGATCTTTATTGGTACAAACTTAAAATACAACAAAAATGCCATCCTTCCGGCGAAAATAACACAAGACATGATACTCGTACAAGGCGAGCAATTTTTTTTAATTTATGAACAAAGTGTAGGAAAAAAAGACCAATAATACTGACGGAAGCGAAGAGGTGTAGAGCAATATACAGTGGAGTGAGGGAAAAGACAGTGTATTCTGGTGTAGTGCATAAAAGAAAGGAGGCGCGTGTCCATGCGCCAACTCCACTGTGGGTTACAATGTAGAAAGCAGCGCGGGGGTTCTCAGATATCAGCAGGGGGGGGGGGGGGGGGGAGTGCTGTCGGCGTGTGGCACCATCCAACTGAGCGGGGGTGACATAAAGATTGCATGTAGGTAATTGGCGAAGAAGGCGCGGTAGCGCGGTCGGTGTTCGACTTCACTGTGGGCGGTTTGTAAGTACTGCCAGAAATCAAGCCGTGATTTGTCGCCGTCATTATACATGTAGGTGATGGTCCATACCTTGACCCATACAACTGCATGATTTTTGGTGGCGGGGAAATAAGTATTCTCAGGATGGATAAAAGTCCATGGGTCAATCGAGTCCGGCGGAACACGGAGGTAACAGGCAACGAACTGTCGGGCAAGTTTCCAGACGTCACTGGTGGCAGCACAAGTCAGTTGATGGACATCGTCATCCATGTGGTGGCAAATGGAACAGAGTGGAGAGTTCTTTAGTCCGATGGCGTGAAGACGATGATTTGTGGCGAATTTTTCATTTGCGACTTGGTACCATGTTGCCCGGACGTTGGAGGGAAGAAAAGGCTGGTGGATGTGACGCCAAACCGTGGGCCACCGCGTGGACGGATGCCTCAGTTCGATATTGTTGCTGGATATGGAACGAAGGAGTGGGGTGTAAAAATCTTTAGGTCGAGGAGAACGCGTGGTCGGTAAGTGTGTGTGAGCATAACTGAAGTCGACGATGAAATCAGAAATGTGCGTCAGATGGTGCTTGATGTGTCCGACTGGTACTGGCGGTGTTATGGTCGCGGGCTCAAGAATTTCCAGCAAGCTGCGCGTAAGGGAGGTGCCCCCGTGCCACTGCTTGTGCATGGTGGACACGTGCAAGGACGTCGCGCGGAGTCGCACATTGACATGGCCGAGGCCTCCTGCTCGCGGGGGAAGGGTGACCGTGTCGTAGCGGACCTTAAAGAGCGTACCGGCCGTAAGGAAGTATCCGAAGGCTGCCTGGAGGCTGCGTCCAATAGTTGATGGCAGCGGGAGGACCTGTGCGATGTGGACCATTCTGGACGCCACATGTTGATTGAGGTATCGGACACGTTGTAAAGAATCGAGTCGTCGGAGAAGATTTTGTCGCACCGTCGTGCGGATAGTTTGGAGTGCACGCCGAAAATTGTTGGCAGCGTAGTGGCGCACGGTGGAGGTGAAAATGATACCAAGGTATCGTAGTTTTTGTACACACGGGAGAGGTGCTAAGTCGTCGTGTGAGAGGCCGCGTCCAATGGGCATCGCCGCGGATTTAGCCACATTCATGTTACTGCCCGCTGCAGTGTCGTACGTTGATAAAAATTAAGTACCGTGTGTGTTTCACTCCGGGAGCGGATCAAGAGGAGGAGGTCGTCCGCATACGCATGACATCGAAAATGTGCTGCCACAAATTGAGACCAGAAAGGTGGCTCGTCAGACTCCCGATGAATGGCTCCAGGCTTATGGGATAGAGTAGGGTCGAAAGTGGGCAGCCTTGCCGTACGGAACGTCGGATCGCCACTGGTCCCGCCACACGGCCATTAACCTGAATCAGCGATTCGGCGGTGCCGTACAGGCGCCGGATCACGTCGATAAAGGCTGGGGAAAACCCATGCGGTTCATCACTGAGAACAGAAAAAGATGCCGCACTTTGTCGAATGCGCAGTCAAAATCAACGGCAACCACTGCGGCGCGGAGTCTGCACGCCGCTGCCAGTGCAATTAAATCGCGATATTCTCCTGTGGCCGTTTGTATATTAACTGAGCCGCCCGGAGTTGTCTGTTCCGGGGATAGAATGCTAGGCAGGACCTTGACGCCATTAGTGTGAAGAAAGCGCGATAAAGTTCTATCGGCAATCCATCGACACTAGGTGACTTATTCAGAGCACCGTTTTTGATGGCATCGTGGATTTCGTCACGCGTAATGGGCTCCCTCAGCTCTTCCTCTTCGTCGCTGGTGAGGGTGCGAGTTACGTGTGGTAACACAGAATCCTCAGCGTGGTTGTTGGTAGTCTCCTCCTGCTACATTGTGCGGTAGTGGTCGACAAAGGCACTGACGATTTCGGACTGGCAAGTGACGTGCTGGCCGCGACAGGTGGTGATCTCGGTGATGAGTTGTTGTCGTCGATGTTTCCTATCTGAGGCGATGTGATGCACGGTCGGATGTTCCTGTTCCGCCGAATCTTGACATGGGGTTCGCACCATAGCCCCCTGCAGTCGACGGCGTGTCAAAGTTACAATTTGCGCCTTAATCCTGCTGCGTTCCCTCTGGGTGTCGGGGGTGGAGGTTGGGCGTCCAGGTCGCGGAGAACGGCGTAGAAATAGTCGGTAGTGTGCCGGTGCCACATAGCAACTTCCTTTCCATACTGAATCAAAGTACGTCGAGTGGCAGGTTTGGCGCATTCCAGCCACCAGGTCAAGGTCGTGCAGTATTTAGTTAAGCGACGTTCACAGGTGTCCCATGTCTCGGTAACACGTTGAAGACATTCGGGATCATGAAGATGGGAGGTGTTTAGCTTCCACGGTGCACGACTGCGCCAGACCACTTGCTTGGAGAAGAGAATGTTGCAGATGTAGGCACAGTGGTCCGAAAAGGCCAGGGGCCAAAGTTCTGCACCTTGGACTGCAGGTGTGAGTTCCCGAGAGACGTAAATTCTGTCCAGGCGGCTCGCGGAGTGACTCGTCTGGTAAGTATGTCCAGGCGCGTCGCCGTGCTGAACTTCCCAAGTGTTCAGATCTCGGACGACAAGACGGAGCTCTTGACAGGTGTTGTAGTGGGGAACTTGATCTTTAGGGTGCAAGACACAATTAAAATCACCCCCAAGCAAGTGATGGTCGCAGCGTCCAAGAAACAAAGGAGCGATTTCTTCTGAATAGAAGAGTGCCCTGTCGCGTCTGCGGGCGGAGCCCGACGCAGCGTAAATGTTGACGATAGGCGTCCCCATGACGGTGGCGGCCATGCCTCTGGCAGATGGAAGGTATGTGATATCGGTCACTGGAATGCCTTCTCTGGCGTAGATGGCTACTCCGCGTCCCAGGTGGTCACCAGGAGAAGGATAAGTGTTATATCCCGCGACGTCTGGAAGTGTGGCCAAGTGTACTTCTGTAGTAGTGCGATATCGACGTCCGACGCCCATATCATCTCTCGCAGCAGTTGAAGTTTCACGGGTGAGCAAATGTGTTAGTGTTGATCGTAGCTATTCGGTAGGTTTGGAGGCGTACCCCGTCGTGGAGGGGAACTCCACCGGCGGAGGGCGAGAGGGGCGAGGCAACGGCGAGTCGTGCCGTACGCCACCTGACGGCGTTATCAGCGGCGTAACGATACTTCCGTCTGGGGTAACTCTGTCCCCAGCGTGTGGTCCGGGTCCTCATCGACGTCCTCACTCCACATCATAGAGGGCGCTGTCGTTGTGATGGTCGTACGGTCCATTTCGGTCGTAGGAGCGGAGGACGTCTCGGCGGCAGTCGCATCGGTGGAGTCCATTGGTTCAGGAGCACCTGAGCGAGTCAGTAGGGTTGGCATTGACACATCCACAGTCGACGTCATTTTGTCGTCATTCGTATCGTCGTGTAGGTTCTCTGAGGCCTCGTCGGGTCGGACGGCCTCTGGAGCATCAGCCTCTGGTGATCCGTCTCGTTCCGAGACCGTACGGCGCCTCCTCTTGCGCCTCTTAGGTGAACGTTGTTTGCGGGTTCGTCCCTCCGCGTCGGAAGACGGAAGGGAGTCGCGTCGCTCTGAGAGGAAGGCCTTCGCGGACACGTCAAATGAAGGGGCGTCCATATGTTCAGGCGTGTGGGTGTCGGAAGTCCTCGCTGTTGGTAGTGGCGCCGGCGCAGCGTCTGGCTTTGAGCGCGACGTGTCGGCCCCGGCGGTATCCGTAGCAGCTGGAAGGGTCACCGGTACGTGGTCCGATGGGCAGCGGCCGGTGGGAGGAGAAGAGAGCGCCGATGCGTAGGTGATCGGTAAAACCGTCGTCGGAGTCGGAGGTGCCACGGTAGCGGCTGGCAATTGGGCGATCCGTCGCTGAGGCCACTCAGATCTGAGATGGCCTTCTTTGCCGCACCCGGAACAGGTCTTGGGTTGGCCGTCGTATATGACAACCGCGCGGCACCCGCTAATTTGCAGGTAAGATGGCACGTGGCGATGGAGGTCGATGGTGATCTGCCGTACACCGTTGAGAACGGGGTACGTTTGGAATTGCGCCCAGCGTTCGGCAGTGTGGCCATGTACAGTGCCATAGGGGCGGAAAGCCGCGATAACGTCTTCCACCGGAAGCTCGAACGGGAGTTCGAAAACTCGTATGGTGCGCATTCCTAAGCCGGCATGGTCGACAGTGACCGCTCCGACATTGCCGTCGGCGTGGCAAAAGCGTAATCCATGGTTGGTGTCACGAAGTATTCTTTCACACACCGCGTCATTAACGACTTTCACGTACACAGTACTGCTTAATATGGACAAATGGATGCCCAAGATTTCGGAAGCTGGGATCTTAGCAACGTCGCGTAGGAAGCGTTCCACTTCCAAGGCCTTTGGTCGTGCGTATTCGTTGCAGAAGTTGAATCGTAAAGTTGATTTTCGAAAACGGTTGGCCATGGTTCTAGTGCACGTAAGCGACACGTAAGTGACGGCCGCTGAAATGCGCAGGCGGAAACAACAACACGTCCGCACTGCACGGCGGCGAAAGCCGGACTGATCAACTGAGCTACGCAAGCACGACTCACGACCCGTCTTCACAGGTTCAATTCTGCCAGTACCTCGTCTCCTACTTTCCAAACTTTACGGAAGCTCTCCTGCGAATCATGCAGAACTAGCACTCCTGGAAGAAAGGACACAGCGAAGACGTAGCTTAGCCACAGCCTGGGGGATGTTTCCAGAATGTTATTTTCACTCTGCAGTGGAGTGTACGCTGATATGAAAGTGGCAGAGGTACTGCCAGAACTGAAGCTGTGAGGAGAGGTCGAGAGACGTGCTTGGGTAGCTCAGATGGTAGAGCACTCGCCCGCGAAAGGCAAAGGTCCCGGAGTCCGAGTCTCGCTCTGGCACACAGGTTTAATCTTCCGGGAAGTTTCATATGGAAACATTATTAGTATTTAATAGAACCGTTCATACCGCTGCATTAGGCAGGTCATACAGAATTGGAAGTCACTATAAGGGCAGAGTTCCACGAAAGTTATAGTACAATGTTTGAAGTATACATGTATCGAATTTACAACGAAAGTAGAAGATACATATAAGACATAAAGAGTCATGGCGGAATTACACAGTTTCTTTCATAACAAAAAAAAAAAAAAAAAAAAAGCGTTTGCATTTCTTGGAAATCGGTGCAAAGACACTCACTGTACTGTAGAGTTATGCACTGTTACTACTTTGTCCAACCTCCGTCCTTCCTAATTACGTCAAATATTCTCTTCGGCTTTGATTTTGTTAGCGTCAGTACTGCTTGCAGTAAAATTGTCACTCTCCTCCCGTCGCTGTTTTCAGCTCACAGACGGCCTCAGATTGTGTTCCACTGCGATAAACACTCCTTGCAAACCTTCCCCAAGGATTTACCACGTGGTTCAAACGAGGGATAGGTGCAGGTCAGGGAATGACATCGATATCTTTATCTTCAATTCACTGTTTGATTGTAGCACAAACATGCATAGGTGCATAACTTGCTGAAGCATTAGATTTTCGTCCCCTAGGCCCTCATACATTATAATTAATTCTGTCTCTAGCATGTCACTGTACACGTTAGTGTTCATTCTAGTGTTCAGAGAAGCAATGCGTGACTTACCTTTAGCGTGGAAAGCTGCCCAAATGATATGTCTTCCACCGCCAAAATTTCTGCTCTTTCGTACCTAGTGCTCTGTTCTCAGATCATGCCAATAATACTTAAGTCCATCCCGATCATCTAAATTAAACTTCCCCTCATCACTGAAGATCACTTTATCCAATTCTGAAGTCCATTTCATATGTTTTTCAGCAAATTTCATACGTTTTTCAGCAAACTCCAGTGTGGCCTGTTCATATTTGGGTGTTAATGCGGATTTCTGCAGTCGTTTCTTGAATGAAACATGTTTATCATGTGACAAAATTTGTCGTACACATCTGGCAGTTACTGGCAACTTTAAATCACCAAGTTGAGAAGAATAAAGGTTCGTGGCCCTTGCTTCGCACGTAAGTAACCCTTTCTATGTGGCTCAGATAATTTTCTGCTTTGCCCATATTTTCCGTTCTGTCGATACCGCGCGTCCAATCTAACGAAATTATCAGTTACTGTATTTAAACTGTTCCACTTCTTTGCAATTTGACAATTAGATTGTCCCATTTCCTTGTTTTCCGCGTGCCATTGTCACAATTGTGCTTCATGTGCTCAACACACACTGCCATTAACGGTATCTGATTCCTATCCGCAGTAAAGACGCACGTGCACACACTAGCACCGCACAGCGCCGATTGCGTTTATACTGAACTCCATTCTCTACCACTTGAATCGTTGATATGTTGTTGTATACTGTTCTACTGTTATAAAATGCTATGCCATTTGAGTGCATGTCGGCATACTTCATTTCCTACTGTTACGTATATGTTGTGTGCAACTGTTCCAGCCGACAATGTTTATTTTTCTGCAAATGTCCATGCCTTTATTCTGATTTCGACTACTGTAGTAAATTTCTACATCTTACTTAACCATACTGATTTATTTTATATGCTTTTTGTAATTTTTTGTAGCTACGGATGTCTGGGCTGCGTGTTCTCACGTTTCACAGCATATTGCAATTGCTTTGAGATTATTAACGTTTAAATGAAGTAATACTAAGGGCGAATTTTAAGTATTTGGAAATATTTTGTCTATCAAAATTCCTTATAGTAAAGATTATAATGAGACCACGCTACCTACTACTGTCACACCTTCAGTTTTCATTTCGTTCATCTTTATTTTATAGAATTCTAAAACGTTGAGTATGAACTTTGACTTAACTAAATATTTTGTGTTCCACTGGATGTGAAAATTTACTCTTGCATAAATAATGACGACGTCATTAATGCACGTGTAACTTATTGTTGCATGAACTTAATTCTGATGAAACCAACTCGTTGTGGAAATTCGATTAACCAATCTAAATTGACCTTTATAATTACATTTCTTTGCACCTAGTCTGTGTTAAGACAATGTCTTCAGAGCCATACTGGTGATCAGTCGTACACTTTTCCACATAGTTTCGGTTAATTTTCATCAGAGTCAATGTCTCTCCGACAAATTACGTTATCTAAGGAGTGTCGATTACAGTGATTATCGTAGGGGAGAATGTTAGAAGGCCAATCGTCTACAGCTAGCTTTTAAGAAAAATGGTTATTGCTATAAACTCTACGGCCTAGAAGAAACAACTCCATCACAAATGAACAACAACACTGCCAAGAGGGATAGTTGTCTGCCATTTATTACTGATAGTGTAACTGAATTTTTAGCAAAGCCTAGGTTTAATATGCTTTTTAAGGCTATCAGGAAAGTAGATGTATCTCTTGGAACTGTCAAAGGTGTGAGTAAAATTTCGTGCAGTTGTGGCGAAGTATATATTGGAACAACGAAAAAAGTATTAACACTCGTTTAGCCGAACATAAGAGGATCATGCCGTGTGGAAACTGTAAAATAAAATTTCTTGAGGCTAGGTTTTTAGCAAAACCAACGTATTATTTGTATTGGCGCGCTTGTATAGAGAAGCAATAAAATTTGTAAACACCACAATAATTTTTACAGAAAGAAAGAGACAGTAATATTAAACAACAACAACTGGATGTTGAGTTTTCTCAAAGAAAGGAATTCTAACGATCAATTCTTGGAATTGAGAATGATGTCGTCTGTCAGTTACAACCATTTGGATTCCACATCACGTGACAAATGGTGGTGCCGTCTATACAGCTCATTGTGACGCAGTAAGTATGAAGACCCTTGAGCTTTTAACTCAATTGTTAGTGTTTCTCTTTGAAGATGACTTCTGCGAAATTGACGAAACGTTAGTAAATGATCCTACGCGTCGTCCACGAACTTTGAACTCGAAATATTTAGCAGAAGTTAAGTAACACATGTCACAGACGCATTTTTCTTCAACTACTGCACGAGAAATTCATTTCGATAACTGGTCATTTATTTTTTGACTCTAAAGGTTTGGTGCACCCAAATGCACTCCGTAGCGTATGAAACTGAGAAATTGTCAGTCTGAGTGTGGTCACCAGACACGTGGTTGCACCTTAGCGAGTATTTTTCTAGCCGCGAGACCACGCAGCCAGGTAGCTGTTTATCTGTCTTATCTTTCGGGATAAGCCGACAGTGCGGTCGGGATTACCGTATCGGAGTTATTGTGAGTCAGAGCAAGCAGCGGAGTCCCAGAATGTGCCCTCGTATCGGAAAACGCCAAACACACCTGTGGCCGCGCAGGTTCGTTAACCAGATCGTCCTAATGTGGGAAACGCTCATGATTCCTCTTAAGTATCCATCCACATAACCATCAGAATCGTGAGCGTCCGATACCACAAAATCATAGTCACACATTGTGAAAATTTTGGTCAATCATCATATGCAATATATGTTGAGAGTTCGGATGAAAGGCAGGATTACAGGCTTTCGAGGTCAATGGCTTCTCAGCTGACTCGTGCTAGCACACCCTAAGCCTGTATACACAGGACGAATTCATGAAATGTTCGGAAAGTCAACCTGGAGATGTACTTTACCTGCTCTTTCCACTATATCTTGCCGAGGAAGTGGTTATCTTTTAGTCTGAGGCGTCCCGCCCTGATAAAAGCCGTGATGTTGTACTCCACAGGCTCCATACTCTCTTATTTGGCATAATGTGAATAATTATTTACTTTCCTATCTTCAGTGTGCTACTGAGGTGAGCAACGGGCAGTGCTTAAATGCCGATGAGCTGAGCCGGTTTCCTCTGGATATAAATAGGCGCTGCGTTCTTCCTTCGGACATATCAGAAAATAGTTAATATCCTTTACCTAGCTTTATCGTAGATATGAGTGACGATGTTAATCGGCGAGACCACACCCAATACGAATATTTCTTCGTAGTTTCGGTGAGAATGTAGGATCTGTTATTCTTCAAAGTTAATTTCTTCACTTAACCGTCGACATCACATCGAATCTTAGACTGTTATTGAGAAATTACCACAGATTCTATATCCCGAGGGAAAATTTGCGTAACCATAATGTTTAATAGTAACTCCCGAATTACCACTCAGATTGCAACTCAAGGAATTTGCTGAAACTATTTCAAGGGATTCTTCGAAATTAGTCGCTTTAAACAAATTAAGGTTTCCCTCTTTCTGTTTTTCCAGAATTAAGATTCAAAGAATTTTTATCAAATTAGTTAGTTTTGAGTACTTTCCATAGATGAAATGTTCAGTGTCTGTTCCGACGTGCCTAATATCTTCAAAAATAGACTGATTACTAATAACTTCCAAAGGAGGGTTAACTCGTCAGCAAAAGTAAAAGTTAATGCCCTTTCCTTTAAAAATATATATCATTCACAGGCTTTCAGCTGTTACTCAGAAATCGATATAACTGAAAAATCTCTTCCTTGTTTTTCCTTGTCGGTAGAATCACTGCGCTACTCAATATACATAATCGACATACATTTAAATTAGCACACTTTTCAGTAATAACACGTGACTTAATTTGCAGTGATCATTGCACGTTCAATACCTCTTGTGAACTAGCACACCATACGTAATTCAGTTTCAAACATCCATAGAATAAGAATGCACCAGAAGATCTGACAACGATGGCGCGGCGTTCTCTCCACCCCCAACCATTGGCGTCCTTTTATTTATTGACACGCACTGCCGATTGCTGCTTGGAAGAACACCGATGCGTCACTATTCCAGAATCTTCCCAGTCCGACAGGAAAAACAACATTTCAGCACAAACATCATACGCATAATTCGTAATTAAATAACATGCCTTTCTTCCTTACCTGACGCCGTTCAAACAGAAACTAAGGACGGTTCTGCTCATTATAATCTGGAGCGACAAGAGCATTACTTGAATAATAGCATCACTTTTTATGTATAAATTATTTGAACGTAATTTTGTTGCTCGACTGTGAGCCCTTTTATTAAAGAAATATTTCAAGTTGCCCACGAAAAATGTAAATTCAGATCGACAATATCACGGAAATCAACTTGTGGCTGAAGCTAATCGTGAGAATTGTATTTTCAAATATGTTAAAATTAAAAAAAATTAATAAATAAAAAATAAAGAGCGAGGAACGAAGCTCCTCTCAACTAAGCGAATTTTCCACGACTCTCTTGTCTCCATCGAGCCGAGCAGACGTATTTTGTGTCAGTGTCTGTGTAATAGACATAGATTTGATTCATAATTAAATACATTAAAACAGTTTATATTCTTGTTATCATTTATAATAGTTAATTCTCCCCACAGTTATTAAGCTGCACGTGAATTATGGTTTTTGTAATATTTATTTCAGAAAAAGTAGCTGGAACCGCGAACTCAGCAGATCATGGCGAAGAGAAACAATGCGCCCAATGCAATTCGCGTTCAGCCAATGATTTCATTCTGCGTCCCTGAGAGTATCTGCGGATCATTTAATAGTGACTTGCGATCTGGCCATTGTCTCCGAACTGTGAAGCTGCTACTCTCGCTTCTGCCAATTCAGGCCCCACAGAAACTGCTACGGATAGTAAAAGGTGAAAACTTCAAGAGCCACTTTCATTCTGAAATCACTGCATTCTTTTTAGATGCGGATGAAATGCAGTAGGAAGAATGCTCGTCTTCATCAACAATGACCGTTCCTCCACTGCTCAATGAGAAGGAAATTAAATGTTTTTGACAAGTTGATTTTTGCACATTTTACCCCTTTATTCAATTATCGGATCAATACGCGTCAGCCACAAGCTTTGTGAAGGTGCGGAAAATGGAGATCACTTCCCTAGCACCGTCGTGTTTGTCTGAAGTAACGACACTGATTACCTGTGTGTTGCGTCTGTCTTTTGTCGTTCCAGTGACTCAGTTTTGCCTAAAATACGCTAGGCGATCTATGAAGCAGTCTTCGTCGCAACTCGCCACACACAAAGGTGGCAGAACCGAAATTTCTTTGGCGTTCGGCGAAGTTAGACGTCGTTTTTGTGGTCTTAACTCCGAAGATTACTTTGAGGCTGCTCTCTACGCTAATTTCTCTTGTACAGGTTTCTTACTTTATGCGTGACTGCTGCAATCTACACCAACTTATTGCGTATTGTAGTCAAACTTTCGTCTCCCTCTATAACGTTTAGAGTCCATATTTTCTCTCTATTATCAAACGAATGATTCCGTGATGCCTCAGGACGTGCCCTATCAATCTATCTCACCTTTAGTCAAGTTCTGCCAAAAAGCTATTTTCTCTTGAGTTCGACACGGTGTCACTTTATTATCTGCTCGATCCATCCATGAAATGTTCAGCGTTCTCCTCTAGCAGCACATTCCGAAAGCCCCTCTTCTTGTCTGTACTGCTTGTCGTTCACATTCCACTTCCACATAAACCTACGCTCCAGACAAACACATTCAGAGAATACTTTGTAACACATAATTTATGTTCGTGATTAAAAAAATTTCATGCTTGTCTTAATATTACCAGTCTGCAGATTATATCCTCATAGCAAATTTCATCTATTACTCATCGTGTCTCATTTCCTAACCTAATTCCTTCAGCATCGTCAAATTATTTCTATTACACCCCATTACCTATGTTTTAAGTTCGTTGGTACTTTTCGTCTTTCTTAGTTCTTCCCTCAGTCTCTGTTTTGTACTCAGAATCTGCACTTTACGTGCAACGGGTCCTTTAATTATTCTTCATTTTCATCGAGGATACCAATGTAATTACATATCTTATCACTGATATCCTTTCACCCTAAGAGAACTTCTATCTTGGTCTTCCATTCCTGCGAATTTCTCTTGGATCTTGTACTTATTGTACACGGATCTACCAGAATATAATGACCACCAATCTAATAGCCGGTATGTCCATCTTTCGCACGGATAACAGCGGCGACGCGTCTTGTCATGGAAGCAATGAGGCCCTGGTAGGTCGTTGGAGGGAGGTGGCACACCATCTACACACACGTCACCTAATTCCCGTAAATTTCGGGGAGGGAGTGATGAGTTCTGAAGCCACGTTCAATACCATCCCAGATGTGTTCGATCGTGTTCAGATCTGGCAAGTTGTTGTAACATGGCACTGTATTTCTCGAGCCGGCCGAAGTGGCCCTGTGGTTCTAGGCGCTGCAGTCTGGAACCGCGAGACCGCTACGGTCGCAGGTTCGAATCCTGCCTCGGGCATGGATGTGTGTGATGTCCTTAGGTTAGTTAGGTTTAACTAGTTCTAAGTTCTAGGGGACTGATGACAGAAGTTGAGTCCCATAGTGCTCAGAGCCATTTGTATTCCTCGAACTACTCCATCACACTCCTGGCGTTGTGATATGCCGCATTATCTTGCTGAAAAATGCCACTTTATATGGAAAACATGATCGTTATAAAGGGATATACGTAGTCTGCAGCCAGTTTACGATAATCCTTGGCCGTCTCGGAGCCTTGCACGCGCTCCACTGAACCCATGGAAGCCCATTTGAATGTCCCCTAGAGCGTAATGGAGCCGCCGCCAGGTTGTCTCATTCCCGCAGTACAGGTGTAAGGGAGCTGTTCCTCTGGAAGACGACGGATTCGCGCCCTGCCATCGGCATGACCAAAAAGTATAGGGATTTATCAGATCATGCAACGCTCTGACATTGCGCCAACGTACAGTGTCGATGCTCACGTGCTCATTTAAGTCGTAGTTGCCGATGTCGTGGTGCAAACATGGGCTCACGCAAGTGTCGTCGGCTGTGGATCCCCACTAGTAGGAGTGTTCAGAAAGTCTGATGTTAGTTTCGCCACAGTTCGCCGCCTGTCCTGTTTTACCTGTCATCCCAGCCTACGACGTTGGACATCTGTAATGAGGGGTGGCCCACGAATCGCACGATGTCTGGACATGGTTGCGCACCTACCACAGCACCACTCTAACACCAGAAAAGACGTACAGTTTCCAAATGCTTGTGCCGAGCCCCCGTGCGATCACAATCTGTCCTCGGTCAAACTCAAATAGATTGCTCGCCTTTCCCATTCTACATACGGACAGCACGCTGACTGATACTACACTCATGCTCATAAATTAAGGATACTGCTGATACATGGTGAAACAACGCTCTGTGGGGTGGTTTGTGGGTTTAAATCACCTCGGGGTATGACCATGCGGTGCATATGACCTGCGGTCGTCGCACCGTGGCGCTGGCAGCAGTCCACATACGCAGAGGTGTGTTGGTACATGTCGGAGTACGGTGCAGCGAGTAAGTGTGCAGACGTTTTCAGATGTGTTAATGGTGACGGTACGTTGAAAATGGCTCAAAGAACACATACTGATGACGTTATGAGGAGTAGAATACTAGGGCGACTGGAGGCTGGTCAAACACAGCAGGTCGTAGCACGGGCCTTCCGTGTGCCACGAAGTGTGATCTCAGGATTATAGCAACGATTCCAGCAGACACGACACGTCCAGGCGCTAAAGTACGGGACGTCCACAGTGTACAACACCACAAGAACACAAATATCTCAGCATCAGTGCCCGCAGACGGCCACGGAGTACTGCAGGTAGCCTTGCTCGTGACCTTACCGCAGCCACTAGAATAGTTGTCTCCAGACACACAGTCTACAGACGACTGAACAGACATGGTTTATTCGCCCGAAGACCTGCAATGTGCATTCCACTGACCCCTGGTCACAGGAGAGCCCGTAAAGCCTGGTTTCAAGAACACAGTACATGGTGACGCGAACAGTAGTCCCAGGTTATGTTCACGGACGCGTCTAGCTATAGTCTGAACAGTGATTCTCGCCGGGTTTTCACCTGGCGTGAACCAGGAACCAGATACCAACCCCTTAATGTCCTTGAAAGGGGCCTGTATGGAGGTCGTGGTTTGATGGTGTGGGGTGGGATTATGATTGGTGCACGTACAACCCTGCATTTCTTTGACAGAGGAACTGTAACAGGTCAGTTGTATCGGGACGTCATTTTTCACCAGCGTGTCTGCCTTTTCAGGAGTGCAGTGTTTCGAGCTTCTTCCTGATGGACGATAACGCATACCAGGTGAATGGACTAGCCTGCCTCCTCTCCAGACTTAAACCCCATCGAGCACGTCTGTGATGCTATCGGTCGACGTATCGCTGCACGTCTTCAAACCCTTTCGATACTTCAGGAGCTCCGACAGGCACTGATGCAAGAATGGGAGGCTATACCCCAGCAGCTGCTCGACGACCTGATACAGAGTATGCCAACCCGTTGTGCGGTCTATGTACGTGTGCATGGTGATCATATCCCATATTGATGTCGGGGTGCATGAGTGGGAAACATTGGCGTTTTGTAGCACATGTGTTTCGGGCCGGCACCAAATTCTGCAATTATCCTTAATTTATGAGCATGAGTGTACATGAACCGTGCGTGTGTCTGACTAGCAGTCATTCCTCCCCAGGTGACGCTGCTATCGCCTAGGCGGGTTTATATCGATAGCAGGTTCGTGGTCATAATGTTCTGACTGATCAGTGCAGAAGGATGTTTCCACTGTAACTACCATACATGTAATTTTATTCTGGTTTCCCTAGATCTTTCACCGTAAGTCAGTGTCCTTCTGATCATGTTACGATCGTGGACTGCTGAAACTGTGTCGACCGTCTTACTTTACAAGATTCATTAAGTACAGTAAAAATATTATCGGTGATTACTAACGCAACATACAACACGGGTATATTAACATACAAGTGTACTGGGAGATGACACTGTAGAGATTGACCTGACGTTCATGATCATAAATCGATTTATTTCTCATTCTGAGAACTTTATCATTCAGATCACTTCGTTGGAATGGAGTTAACATTTGTAAAGTGATCTGTGCCGGAATAATGTGATGAATCAAGAAAAGAAAGGATTCATTATCGCAAAGAGTGTCAGTTTATTTAAGAATATTAAATATGGAGTTCTCATTGCTATTCACAAGGAAGAAATAAAGCTCCTAGCATATTCACGAAAGATGGTAACCCTTTTTCCATACTTCTCATCATACCATGTGATAAAACGGCAAGCTGAGTTTCGCACGAGAGACGCTTACTAAAACCTCGTGAACATAAGATTCTCAGTCTCAAGACATTTTATTATATTCGAACTGAAAATATGGTCGAGGATTTTGCAGCAAGCAGAAGTTAGGGATATTGGTCTGTAATTGTGTTGGTCTGTTCTTTTACCTACTCGGGTCATTTGCGCTTTTTCGAGTTACTTGGAACTTTGTGCTGGGCGAGAATTCACGATAAATGCAAGCTAGGTAAGGAGCTAATGCCGTAGAGTACTTTTTGTACAATCTAACTGGGATTCTGCCCAAACCTGGTGATTCATTTGCTTTTTCTCTCAGTTGCTTCTCTACGCCAGGTGTGCTTATTACTGTGTCTTCCATGCCGGAGTCTGCCCGACGGTCAAATAACGGTATGTCTGTACGTTTCTCTAGTGTGAACGATTTCTTGAACGCGAAATTTAAAACTTCGGCTTTGCTATCTTCAACTGCCACACCAGTCTGGTCAATAATGGAGTGAATGGAAGGCTTATAGCGGCTTAGCGATTTTATACACTAGCAGAATTTTCTCGAGTTCTCTGCCATATTTTGCTAAGATGTGACGATGATAGTTGGTGTATGCTACATACGTAGATCCCTGGTTGGGATGTACCTAAATAAAAGCTTTACACTTGACACATAAGAAAAGTCCTTCACTGTATCACCCCTGCCCGAGTTCACCATTTCTCCAATTGCTATGGGTGAAACGGTGAACATCACGGCAAGAAGTTCAAAACACTAGACACAACGATTTCTAGGTCGTGTAGTACATAAGCAGTACAAGAAAGCAGAATATATCAAAAATACCCCGCGGACTACGCTACCTGAAGTAACATCTACAAATGCTTGCAGCATATAAAAATTATTTAGCATCGAAAACAGTTTTGTACAAAGTACTTACGGTTTTTAAAACGGAGCTGGTTTTCAACACGTGCACACTACACAGATGATCAGAGACTGTTGGCATGAAGGCATACAGAGACATATGTTTAACCAGTAAAGGATTAAAGCAATTCACCGATTCACCATATCACCCTGACTTAACCTATAGCTTTCCAAGAAAGCAGTAACCTTTAGGCACCCTAAACAAGACGAGTGGGCAGGACTCCACAGATTTAATATTTCGGTAGCCGCCCTTCCCTGCCTGACCTGTTATTGGATATCTCCATCGCATGATACGGTATTGCCCTGGTACTTAAACTCTTTACACAGTTTAATATGATGTCCAACATCCAGGTGACATCCCTCTTTCCTGCAACTCAGATATTCTGTCTTCTGAAAATCAGTTTTCAAACCCCGCTTCGTATGCTCTTCTAATAACTTACTGAGCATGTAAGATATATCCTCTTCATCGGTTGGTGCAACGATCTGATCATCAGCATAGAAAATTGTGTACATATAATGCTTCCCTACTTCAGTCTCCATGCCTATGTGGACTTTCTACACCACAGATTCAATGCTTTCTGCACATGCATCTTAAAGAGCGTGGGAGGCAGACGGCATCCTTGCTTCAGTCCCTTAATTATTCTCAAGTCCTCTCTAGGAATTTCTTTCCCTACTTTAATGACACATTCTGGAGACTTGTAGAGGTCTATGATGCTTCATACATATAGTTTTGGCAGCTTCCCTGACCACAACACCTTGAACAATAGCTTTAGTGGCACTCTGTCATATGTTTTCTCAAGATTTGCGCAAACCAAATGACTGCTTAGACTCCTTTCTAGTCTCTCCTCCATGATCTGTCACAGGGCAAATATGTTATCTACACCTCTCCTGCCTCTTCTAAAGCTACTTTGCTCTTCCACTTCTCCACTCTTGATTCTGAAATCCTCCCATACCGCAATTTAATTGTACTTGTGACGCATACCCCACAATAATTTGCTGCACACTTTCTTGATTTCTTTTTTATTTATGGGGGTTACGTATGCTAAGCTCGACTTCGATAGAATTTTCTCCCCAACCTACATAATTTATTAAATAACTTACTTACATATTCATGCAGAATGCTTCAACCATACCTCAGTAATTCTGTTGCTATATTTCCAGCTTCCATTTCTACAGCAAATTTCTGTACCTCTCGCGTAGTTATTTTCTCTACTTCTTCACCCTCCTGATTCTCCTATACCTCCCACTTTATTTCCTTGTACTCTTTCCTTTCTTCTGTTGACAGGCCTTAAAAAGCTTCTCCCACTCTATAAGCCTGATAATCGGCAGGTTTGCTCTTTCTTTACCTTCTTTCCTTAGTCCTGCAATCATTTCCCATGCCGTGGCCATTTTGTTGCCCTCCATACATTGCTCGATCTCTTCGCATTCATCCTCCCAGGTTATATTTTTCCTTTAGCAGATGTCGTTTTTTAATTCTCTATTCATTCTAAAATACATGACTCTTCATGTTTGTCCCATGTTGTCAATCAATTATTATAGAACATCTCTTTCACGTTTACTTTTTCTTCAATGCTTTGAGTCCACCTTTGTGGGCCCCTCTTTCCTTCAATGCTTTGAGTCCACCTTTGTGGGCCCCTCTTTCCTTTTTCTTCAATGCTTTGAGTCCACCTTTGTGGGCCCCTCTTTCCTTCTTCCTCTTGCTGGCCCAGTGTCTTAAATGGTGCTTCATGTAGACATTTTTTAGTTCCTTGGTACATATGCTCCGTCGTTTCTTATTCTAAGTTTCATAATTTCTTTGTTTGAAGTAGTAATTTATGAAGAAATTGTAGAGACTCTTGTTTCAAGCTATCTAAATTGTATTTCATAGTATCCATAGTCCTCGAGGCGAAATTTGCCTCTTTAATTTGTTTTTGGACCTTGGATTTTACTATCGTCTTTGTACGAAACAGGTAGTGATATGAGCAATATTCTGCACCCTTGTGGACTCCAACAACAATTGTTCTTAAGTTGGAATATTAATTTTGAATAATATAGTCTATTATCGAACTGATTTCTGGAAGGACTCTCCCATATATTACTGGGGATCCACTTGTGAGGAAAGAAATTATTTAAAATCTTCAAGGTCAATGTCTTACACAAGTCCACTGACCTTTCTCCATATTCATTTACTGTGTCATCTCCATATCTCCCAACTTCCTGCACTGAGAGTGAAAACTCCTACTTTTCCATTAAAATCTCCCATTAAATTAATTCCTTTGCGGCCATTTATAATCTCTAGCACACTTGTTAATTTCTCACAAAAATTATCTTTCACTTTGCTGCCATCGTCACTTGTAGGAGCATAAGCCTGGAATGTGATCAGTCTGTGGCCATATTTTGAGACTTCTACAGCCATTATCCATTCATCAGTTTCCTCCCAGCTTTTTATATGTCTTCTGCGCTTTTTATGGACAGCAAAGAGTCTAGGAATAATACACTACTGGCCATTAAAATTGCTACACCACGTAGATGACGTGCTACAGGGGCGAAATTTAACCGACAGGAAGAAGATGCTGTGATATGCAAATGATTAGCTTTTCAGAGCATGCACACGAATGTGGCGCCGATAGCGACACCTACAACGTACTGACATGAGGAAAATTTCCAACCGATTTCTCATACACAAACAGCAGTTGACCGGCGTTACCAGGTGAAACGTTGTTGTAATGCCTCGTGTAAGGAGGAGAAATGCCTACCATCATGTTTCCAGCTTTGGTAAAGGTCGGATTGTAGCCTATCGCGATTGCAGTTTATTGTATTGCGACATTGCTGCTCGCGTTGGTCGAGATCCAATGACTGTTAGCAGAATATGGAATCTGTGGGTTCAGAAGGGTAATACGGAACGCCGTGCTGGATTCCAATGGCCTCGTATCACTAGCAGTCGAGATGACAGGCATCTTATCCGCATGGCTGTAACGGATCGTGCAGCGACGTCTCGATCCCTGAGTCAACAGATGGGGCGGTTTGCAAGTTAACAACCATCTGCACGAACAGTTGGACGACGTTAGCAGCAGCATGCACTATCAGCTCGGAGACCATGGCTGCGGTTGCCCTTGACGCTGCATCACAGACAGGAGCGCGTGCGATGGTGTACTCAACGACGAATGGCAAAACGTCTAGAGCCATTTTTCGGATGGAGCCAGGTTCTGTTTACAGCATCATGATGGCCGCATCCGTGTTTGGCGACATCGCGGTGAACGCACATTGGAAACGTGTATTGGTCATCGCCGTATTGGCGTATCACCCGGCGTGATGGTATGGGGTGCCATTGGTTACACGTCTCGGTCACCTCTTGTTCGCATTGACGGCACTTTGAACAGTGGACGTTACATTTCAGATGTGTTACGACCCGAGGCTCTGCCTTTTATTCGTCCCCTGCGAAATCCTACATTTCACCAGGATAATGCACGACCGCATGTTGCAGGTCCTTTACGGGCCTTTCTGGATACAGAAAATGTTCGACTGCTACCCTAGCCAGCACATTGTCCAGATATGTCACCAATTGAAAACGTCTGGTCAATGGTGCCGGGCAACTGGCTCGTCACAATACGCCAGTCACTTGATGAACTGTGGTATCGTGCTAAAGCTGCATGGGCAGCTGTTCCTGTACTCGCTATCCAAGTTCTCTTCACTTAAAACTTCGGGGCTGATAGGCCGTGGTCGAAGTATAAAACTCTCTCCTGACGTTTCGTCTCCGACTGCGGGAGACATCTTCGGAGGTAAACTGCGAAGAGAACTCGAGAAAGCGCTGATTATACAGGCAGTACAGAGGGCGCCACTGTCAATCACGTGGCGTCGGCTATGAGATTGTCTCTGGTGATGCCAACATTCTCGATTGAAAGTGATCGATCGTCACGCTTGCGGTGCAGTGCTGACATCCAAATTCTATCCAATTTAACACCTTCGTATTTCCTGTTAAAATTATTACGATGTTCATCAATCTCGATAGCCTCTCTATACAATCGTGCATAATAATGCGAGGTTTTTTATATGACGCTCATCTCGTTGAATTTTATTTCATGATTACCTTTCTGGTGAACATGTTCCGCTACGACCGATTTATCCGTGCGACCCAGGCGGCAATTCCTCTTAAGTTCAACAAGACGGGTGTTCACACTTCTCTCTGTGGTACCGATATAAACCTGTCCACAACTACAAGGAATTTTATGTACCCCCGGTGTAGCCAAAGGGTGTCGTGCATCTTTTGCTGACCTTAAAAATTCTTTTATTTTCCTGGTGGGTCTGAAAATAGTTTCCACCCCATACTTGCCTAAAACTTTCCCAATGCGGTCTGCGACCTTACTAATGAACGGAAGAAAAACTTTGCCCTTGGACGACCGTCGTTACTCCTGATTCTCTGCCTAGAGCGAAGTGCTCGATCTATATCCTTTCTAGAATAGCCATTCTTCACGAAAGTTGACTGTAGATGTTCAATCTCATCTTTTAAATAAACGGGTTCACGCCCTGTCTACCAAAGTTTTCATTACACCTCTTTTTTGTCTAGGGTGGTGGTTTGATTCTTTGTGTAGATAACGATCAGTATGTGTGGGCTTTCTATGCACCTTATGGCCCAACGTTCCGTCTCGTCGTTCAATCACCGACACATCCAGGAAGTTCAATTGCCCATTCCTTTCCGTCTCCATAGTGAATTGGATTTTCGGATTAATGGTGCTTAAGTGTGTCAGAAAGGCATACAACTCCTCTGCTCCGTGTGTCCATACTACAAAAGTGTCATCGACATAGCGATACCATCTGGCTGGTCTCTTACTGGCAGTCTGCAACGCCCGATGTTCAAAAGTCTACATAAATAAAGCCACAGCAGGACTGAGAGGATTGCCCATAGCCACCCCGTCAATCTGTTCATAAAAATTATTGTATTGAAAGTTGGATAGCGGACATTTTTCCTCCACTGTCCATAATATGTCTCCTCGACCTTAATGTTCTTTCTGAACAACATGGCAGAAATACTCGTTCCCATCAGAGCAAACTTGCTTCAGTCCCACTCCATCGTTCAGCCACTTTTTTCGAAGCCGTTCTCAGTAGCAGGAATTCGATTCTGCCAATATCTCCCGCATTATATTAGGGAACTGAATAACATCTCCAGCTTCAGAAAACAATCAGTAACACATCTATGCATACGATACGCTTGTACGTCCTTCTTTGCAACCCGATCTTTCTCACTTCCCAGTATTCTTTGCTTGAGTAGTCTCCTAAAATATTCATTTCCCAGAACTCGCTATATCAAAAAATCATGTATTTTCCACATCTATAAATTCTTTTGACATCCACCACTATCAATATTTTGATTATTGTCATTATTATTATTATTATTATTATTATTGGCAGCAACAGTGGTAGTAGAAGCACTTTCCAGTATTAACTTTGTTAGTTCACAGTCACATTTAGTAGCATTGTCTTTATAGACACTCAGATCATATCAATACTATTGGTCCTATTAAAATTCTTATTTCTTACGCAACCATGACATAGAAAAGGTACTGTATCTATGGAATCCTGGTACGATGTAAAAGAGGGCTTGACAGCCCTAATCAGATCAGCGAAACAAATAAAAATAAATAAATACAGACGCGCTGGACAGTTTGCTTCGATACACCAAAAAATTATTTCACTCTGCAGTCAAAGGCACTCCCGGGCATGGTAGCTACTTTCTACCATTTTGTCACGCTTCCACTATTACTGCGGTGATCCAAACAAACGAGTCACACATATCATCATTACACCATCATGATGTAGGCCAGCAGTTTGAGGATGGAGGCTGCCGGAGGGGTCATCTCATAGGATTGCCTGGTACTAGTATCATCTACAGCAGTCCAAAGCGATTTTTGTGATTTTTTTAAGGAAATGAGCAGTATATCGCCCGGTGAGCTTAGTTCCCAGTATCATTACAATTCTTATTAACATTCGCAACAACAATACTGATAGATAACCTTCTGTAATTAACTGCTTAAATACAAATTTTGTTCATCAAGGAACACAGAGAGTATGAAAAATATTGCACGCAGAACAAGTGTAAGATATTTAGAACACTAGTCCAAATATAAAGTAAAAGTTGTTGAGGCCAACTACTAGATATTGTAAGCGTGTGGTGTAGGGAAAGAAAACAACTAAAAAGTGAAAACACAAGAAATAGCTTTACACTATTCGCCGTCGCACGTTACTCCCCCTTGGATAAAGCACATGTGTCACTAGCAACTGAATTTGCGCCATTTCTTGAGCTGCACGATGCGTTTTGTGAGACGTTAGTTGTGTCAGCCGATCTGCACTGTCCCTTTGTGTGACGGCGAGCAGCAGCCAGGTAGGTGCCTCTTGTGAGTGTGTGTGTGCGTGTGTGGTCCACACGGAAAGGGCTTCCCGCTATTGTGCTGGACGGTCTACAATAGACTCACCACCCCGTCACGCAGTGTTGCGGCAGCCGTCGAGACACGTGGGTGTTTGCTCACAACGCGAATTGCCGACAGGCAAGCTGAAGTTCCTCCCTTAACAGAACCATGGGGAACGTTTGCTGCACGGCGAACTTCAGCCTGAGGTCGGGAAAGAAAGCACGTGGCGTTGGCATGGTTAATACGTGAAGTACGTCCTCAGTACTAATAACACCCATCTTTACCAATGGCACATATTTTATATGTACCATTTGTCTACTTATTTACTGTGAAGTGCATGAAGTCACACCATTAGGCAACGTTTTTGACGACAGTGGATGAAGACTGAGTGAATAAGATCCGAAAATAGATTAGTGGAGTAGGAAGATGACTGGAATGAATGAGACATGGCAGAATTATCGAAACTGCAGGGAAAGAATAAAATCCAAATACAATTAATATCAGATGTGTTTCACGAGTAGAGGAGTGGGAAATTGATGCATTGGGGTTTTGTGAACAAGAAAATTGAAAACAGTGTTACAGATGTTGAAGGAATCTCGGACAGAACAACAAGAACTATTCTAAAAACAAACATAAGATATTCCATGAAAATCGTTGATGACGATAGGTTAGTAAGATGGAGTGAAAAGCCGCGCGGAGTGGCCCTGCTGTTTGAGTCGCTAAGTCACGTATTGTGTGCCCACTCCCGACGGAGGTTCGAGTCCTCCCTCGGGCAAGGGTGCGTGCATGTTAAGTCGTGTGTAAGTTTAGGGACCGATGACCTCAGCGGTTTGGTCCCTGAGGAATTCATTCACATTTGAACATTTTTGCAACGAAAAACAGATGCAAGCCTAGAAAGAAAAGAAACACATCAGCCAGGAACTGAGAGAAGTACATTGTTACTGAAGAAAAGGAACTAAGCAACAAGATAAGCGTCCTAAAAAAGGCAGATATTATAGACATAGTCCAAAGGAACCATTATTTAACGAAAGTCTTTAAATGAACAGTAAAAGAAGCTGGCTTGAAACTATTCTCAAATGTCACAGAGATTATGTGAGACAGTACAATGCAAATAGCAGACCATAGCGCAAAATAACCACGAAGAAAATATTACAGACCCATATGTTGAATAGATGTCAGAGAGACCTCTTTTAACTGCGATGGTTCGCTCACCTCTGGTCACCAACTTGGGAGTTGGAATCATAGAATCTGATATAATTCAGTCGAATTTTCCATTTTTTGTTAATCTAAGATTGATTGATTGACTGATTTGTCAAAATGCCCTATCTTCCTCATAATCTAAATGCTTACATAATAAAGCCATATCTGGTGCAATATGACACAGATTATCAGTTTCAACATAAAACTAAATTTATCTATCTTTTTTCTTGACAATCGTCTTGCTTCTATTTGGTTTATTAATTACATTGTGAGATTCAAGTTTATGCATTTGGTATTCTTATGAGAAATTATCTTTTCAATAACCGTTATGAAAACTGTCTTAAGTTGCACAAGAAAAATATTTGTTTATTGTTGAATGGTTTCAGATTGCTTGTCCATTATCAAATCAACCTGAGGTATAAAATACAGTATGTAGCAATAAGATTTACAAAATTACATTATAATATCAACATAGCCTCCACAACATTAATAGTGTTAAAAATAGATGACATATCACAATTAATGGATGTGGAACATAGGTCATGAAATCAGTGTGACAGTAGGTAACGTGACTTCCACAAGTGCTCATCGCTGTCTGAGCGAAATTTGCCTCCTAAGATGTGCCTATGGCGTCCAGGGGACGTAAGAGATCGCTAGTGGAGGCGTGCTTGCAGGAATTGGGACATTTTAATATAATCGAAACAAGGTTTACAAAGTAGTACGAGAAATACATTTCCTTATAAGTTGTTCATGGAATACATGAAAAAACATGCAGAAAAGTAAGTGAAATATACAAACATCTGAAATGTGGCATGCTGTTCTACAATATTTCTTCATCAAAATTAGAGTGCGAAATCAGAGACTGACAGTAAAGCAAATCGTAATGAGAACAAAAGTCAGTCTCGGTAGCGAAACTGTTTAGTGTCAATGATGCGTTTCGCGCTTTTGGGGCAGCGTCAGATTGTGTACTGTAACAATCTGCCAAGATGGAATGGTAAAATTTTTTCATGAATCTGCCTTGTCGGGCAACCAAGATGGCGGCGGTCTCCTTCCAGAAAACTAAATTCATGATTACATTTTATATCTTACGTTTTCTTTCTTTTAATGACTACTGATTTTCTCGTTTTTGTAGAGAATGTGATGATGCCCCAAAAGGATGAAACGCGCCACTGACATTAAACTGTTTCGCAACCGAGACTGTTGTTTGTTCTCAAACGTGATGAGAACGTTTATCGATGATATGGAATCATTGTGACTGGCAGTACGCAGATGTAATTTTAATTTCCTTGCTTTATTAACATCGTGACGGGCGCACTTGTTTGTGAATATTTTTGGTGCACATGCGATTACACGGCACACTGGTTTTGAGCTGGGCAAGTAGGGAATCCTATGGCCAAATAGGACCTGCGGGGGAACAAAACTGGCGACCTGCGTGGTGGAATTTTAGGACAGTCCGGCCGACCTGTGGTGGCTGGGGGAGAAGGTGGGGGGGGGGGGGGGGGGGAGGTGACTGGCGGCAACGTTTTGTCCACTTATATGACTGCAAAGCCTGATGTCCGGCTGGAGGGGAATGCAACACTTAGTACAGGAGTTAGCTGTCCCTTTGTGTGTTTTGTGGACCACCTTTTGAAGATAACCATCCACTGCTAGTAGAAAGTGCGGGCTACAGAAAAAAATATAGTCTCGTAGCGGCTCTGTCTTTATTTCTCAAGCCCAAAATTGTGAGGGTATCGGTATAGGCGTGATACGTGATTGACGTAATAGTGTGTGACGACAACAACATTTTTTTGGTAGTAGGGAAGATTTTCAAACGGTGACTGGCGTCTGAAGGAACCACATTATTTTGGTGTCATTCTGTAGTTGGAGGGGAACCTCGTCACTAGGCCGCAGTGCTTCTTAGATTTGCAGCTATCTGCCGCCTCTGTCTGGTGGGAAGAAACTAGTATGGCGTTAGTGAAAGCCACAGGAAGGCACTACGGGTTAGGATGTGGAGGTGTCTGCACCAACTTGCGCTTTGATCATGGAGGTCTCCGCATTCAGTCTGGGTGAGGTAGCAGTAGAGGATGGATCAACTTGTTATTGCGTCGCCATTGAGCTCACATCTTTGAGTTGCAATAGAATATTCGTGGAGGGGCTGGCAAATCTGCAGAATACAGTTCTGCACACCAAAGTCATATTTACGGTGAGACGAGGTACTCGCAGAATTGAAGCTGTGAGGATGGGTTGTGAGTCTTGCTTGGGTAGCACTTTCCCACTAAAGACAAAGGTCGCGAGTTTGAGTCTCGGTCTGGTGCATAGTTTTAATCTACCAGGAAGTTTCATAATTCACAGCACAGTAGAATAGCTCAATTCGATGCACACTTGTGGAAACCAGGACGATTGCCTGTCTCAGGTTCATCGCAGCTGTACTGAATGTACGAGTTTCTGTGGATAGTCATCAGGTTACAGTTACTCCTTTGGTCAGGAAGACCATTACCTATTTACTCTTTCTCTTGAATTTTGATAAACAGAGCTGTCACAGTTTTCATAATTGAATTTTAAGTTGTTGTAATAGATGTGTTCGTGAATAAAGAGGAATATTTAACTAATTCGTTTATTACACTTTTGCAGCTAAACATATTTTGATAAAATTTGGTGTGGATATACCTTGAACGCTGTGGAAGTGGTAGGTTACTTTAGCAAATGTATAGTACATGATATTTATTGATTTGAAGAGTCTAATGCAAAATATGGAACAATAATTACTGTTTAAAAAGCTATTTGCTCTTTGACTTTTGAACTTTGTCATATTTGTGAAAATACTTTTATTACTTGATATGTTCTACACAATGCGATTCAATGTAATGAATAAAATGCTTGTACAATCCTTAAGGAGTTTAATCCACACTTCCACGTCAATATCAGTCACAATCTCGATGCATTTTATCCACTGAGCGTCACATGTCTCTTATAGCTTGAAGAAAATGTCGACGTCATTTAAATGCCATCCGGCAAACGGAGAGACAACGTGCCTTTGCATATAGAACAAGGGAGGTTTTTAATGAAGCTGCTTTTAATTATGGTATACTAGCACAGCCGAGAGTACAGGCAGACAATGTGATGCCAGCAAATGTTATTGCACGTACAGGTATTATAAAATTGGCCCTCCTCCAAACTACAAACTATTTTTTTTTGTCAGTTTAACTCTATTTAACATTTTATTTTACTGGTGTCATCATCACTCCGCATAACAAGACAACTGACAGGTGTCAACAGCTCATGGCGTTGTAGTTAGTGCTGTTGATCTTCGACCACAGGATCCCAGGTTCGATTCCAGGCCGGGTCGAATTATCTCCGCTCAGGATTGAATGTGTATGTTGTCCTCATCAACAATTTGCAAGTCGCCCAAGTGTCGTCAAGCAAAACAAGTTGTACCAAGCAGCTGTCATCACGATTGCTGTCTCCTGGTGAACAAAACCATACGAGCATTTCATTTCGTTTTACTGACATGTGAATACAACCGTGGGTAACAGCTAGAATACATTGCTTACAGAATCCTCTATGTGTTTATCCACACTTCCACGGTAATATTATTAACCCTTAATTCACGAGGTGTGGTCTGTCAGACCGCGCGAAAATTTTCGAACGCGCTTCCCAAGGCTAGTTGTGGTGGAATGCTTCTATACTCCCCGTACGCTCCTTAAACTGCCAAGCCTACGATGTTTCGTTGTCGGTTGCGTTATCGCCTTGTGTATTTATTGTTGACACGTATTATATATAGATTTGGAGTCTCCTTGACCTCGCCTCGTGAACTACGCACCTGTTTTCTTCAGTATGGTACCCTATAGCTCAAAATGTGTTCGCACGAATGTGTCAGTTTCAACTTTTCCGAATTTTATGAAATTGTTAGTCGGTAAGCCGTGGTAAAATTTGCTGTTTTGAAGAGCGTGCCGGAGCGCGTAGTGTAAAGCAATCGCCTTCCGTTTCTGGCGATGGCGCCGTTGTGGAAGTCACAGCTTTGGTGTCTCCCTCTGGTGTCTCCCTCTGGTGTTCACGAGCACATCGGTTCCATTTTCCCGCAAGACATCAGAAAGCTCTTCCATGCATGTCTCACCACCAGCTATTTCACGTGGAATGGCGATTTCTAGCAACAGCTGGAAGGCGTCGCCATGGGTAGTCCTCTCAGTCCAGTGGTGGCCAACTTCGTCATGAAACAATTCGAAGCACAGGCACTGGATTCGGTGACTTGCAAACCTAAGGTGTGGTACTTTCGTTGTGTGGAGCCATGGTGAAGAACAGCTCGGTGACTTCCTAAGACACTTGAACAGCCTCCATGCCAACATAACATTCACCGTGGAAGTAGAAAAGGACAAGAAACTGCCATTTCTAGATGTGCTGGTGACAAGGGACGGAGAAAACCGGGGACACAGCGTGTATCGAAAACCGACACACACGGACCGATACCTGCAAAAACTGTCAAACCACCACCCGAGCCAGAAAAGAGGCATGATTAGTACCCTCGTAAAGAGAGCAGGACGAATATGTGAGCCGCAACAACTCA
Organism: Schistocerca gregaria; assembly: GCF_023897955.1. Classification (NCBI taxonomy): domain Eukaryota; kingdom Metazoa; phylum Arthropoda; class Insecta; order Orthoptera; family Acrididae; genus Schistocerca; species Schistocerca gregaria. Next base: position 105,196,093 of record NC_064920.1, read on the forward strand.
AACAAGAAATGCAACACCTGGAAACTGTCCTGAGGAGCAATGGGTACTCCACAAATTATATTAGAAGTGTAACAGAGCCAAGCCAAACACTCGGCGAAGTAAGGAACCAGAAAAAGTAATGTCGGGTACGGCGTTTCTGCCATACATTACCAGAGCGACGGACAGAATCGGACGTATATTGCGCAAACATGGCGTAAAGATGATTTTCAAACCGACAAGAAAGATCAAAGATTGTCTTAGATCGGCGAAGGAGAAAAGAGACCCACTTGCAATGTCGGGAATATAACGTATACCATGCACATGCAGAAAAGTTTATGTCCGAATGACTGGACGTTCCATTAACACCAGGATCAAAGAGCATAAGTGACATAGCAAGTTGGGGCAGGTGGAGAAATCGGCCGTGGCAGAGCACGCACTGAATGAGACCGACCACGTAATAAAATTCGCCGACACGGAAGTTCTGGCTGTGGAGAAGCACTATCACACGCGCTTGTTCAGAGAAGCTGTAGAAATACAAAAAACACGCGAACAGTTTGAACAAGAAAGAGGAAAGCCTTAAGGTAAACGGATCCTGGCTTCCCGTACTGCAGCAAACGACCGTCGCAGGTAGCAAGAGGAGAGCCGCACCGGAAATGACCGCGGAGAAGCCCTCGGACGTTGGCACACCAGGTACATATAGTCTGCGGCCGCGAGCTCGGATCCAGTTCACCACAGGCAATGGAGGGTGAAGCTTTGACAATGTCAGCCACTCGTGCTGGCGAAACGTCAGAAAAATCATTAGATGAACGTCGGCCGAAGAACCCGAGACAGAAGAAAATAGGCAGTTTGTCAACAAGTGCCCACGAAAGCCTTAACAATTTTGTGTGTTAATGTTGTTGGTGAGTCGCCAGTCAATATTCACGGTTTAGTCGGCCTATGGAGGAAGGTGTCAGTGGTATGGATGAAAAAAAAAAAAAAAAAAAAACGGTTTTACATTAGCCAGTGATCACTGTTCTGGTATCGAACGAGAGTATCATTCAGAGGAAGAACTGAAGGGGAAGTTGTGATGGGGCTCATTCTGTTTCTTCAGTGAAATACTTAAAGAGTCTGTTAAAATCGAATGTGTTCTGAGTGGTGATAAGAAAAATGTAGTTCCCAGCAATGAATGACAATTTGACATTCTTTTTGTACCTGTAGGGAGAAATTTTTATGCGCAACTTTAAACCCTGGAATTTAAATTAATTTGGAAATTTATTTGCTACAGAGATTATATAATTTTTCAGAATGTAAAATTAATACTCTAACAGTCAATTTATGTGTACTATTTAAAAGAACCACACAAAATTATGTGCTTTGGCGTGATAAATAGTAAAATGCTACAGGCGTTCTTTATTGCAATAAAATAAACTAGGAGCATTTAACAACTCTTAAATAATTGTAAAAAATAAATTTTATATGGCATAAATTAAAAATTTCATATGATTTTTGCCTTAAACATAGGGGTTCCAGAAACCCCACCTCGCGAGTAAAGGGTTAAATGTGAAAGCAGCTCAATTGGTTACGTTTTCACGACTAAACCGCTGAACCAATTTCTATGAAATTTAGTGTGGAGATAGCGTGAACCCTTAGGAGCAACATACGCTAGTCCAAAAGAGAAAAAAAACCGAACCCTAAGAAGAGGAAGTAATGAATGGAACATTTTTAGTTTCATCAGTGAACATTTAAATTTGTTGCATAATGATGTTGTTGTTCTAGTCTTCAGTCCAGAGACTGGTTTGATGCAACTCTCCACGCTCTACTCTATCCTGTGCAAGCTTCTTCAACTTCCAGTATCTACTGCAACATACATCCTTGTGAATCTGCTTAATGTATTCATCCCTTGGTCTCCTCTACGATTTTTACCCTCCACTCTGCCCTCCAATACTAAATTGGTGATACATTGATGCCTCAAAATATGTCCTATCAACCGATCCCTTCTTCTAGTCAAGTTGTGCCACAAATTTCTCTTCTCCCCAATTCTATTCAGTACTTCCACATTAGTTATGTGATCTACCCATCTAATCTGCAGAATTCTTCTGTAGCACCACATTTCGAAAGCTTCTATTCTTGTCTAAACTACTTATCGTCCATGTTTCACTTCGATACATGGTTATACTCCATACAAATACTTTCAGAAACAACTTCCTGACACTGAAATCTATACTCGATATTAACAAATTTCTCTTCTTGAGAAACGGTTTCCTTGACATTGCCAGTCTACATTTTATATCCTCTCTACTTCGACCAACATCAGCTATTTTGCTCCCCAAATAGCAAAACTCCTTTACTACTTTAAGTGACTCATTTCCTAATCTAATTCCCTCAGCATCGCCCGACTTAATTCGACTCTACATTCCATTATCCTCGTTTTGCTTTTGTTCATGTCCATCTTATATCCTCCCTTCAAGACACTGTCCATTCCGTTCAACTGCTCTTCCAAGTACTTTGGTGTCTCTGACAGAATTGCAATGTAATCGGTGAACCTCAAAGTTTTTATTTCTTCTCCATGGATTTTAATACCTACTCCGAATTTTTCCTTTGTTTCCTTTACTGCTTGCTCAATATACAGATTGAATAACATCGGGGAGAGGCTACAACCCGGTCTCACTCCCTTCCCAACCACTGCTTCCCTTTCATGTCCCTCGACTCTTATAACTGCCATCTGGTTTCTGTACAAATTGTAAATAGCCTTTCGCTCCCTGTATTGTACCCCAGCTACCTTCAGAATTTGAAACAGAGTATTCTAGTCAACATTGTCAAAAGCTTTCTCTAAGTCTACAAATGCTAGAAACGTAGCTTTGCCTTTCCTTAATCTATCTTAATGTACATGTTGTATAATGTGCAGATGACCACTCTCCTCCGTGTGAACCGCTCAGCAGTGACACTGCACGTGCCGCTTCACTGCACGTTGGGGCAGTTGGGGGTCGGCGCACATAATGAGCAGTGCTTAGTCGAACAGGCAGTCATGTGAGGGCAGCTGGCCATATTGCACGTACAACAGCTTACTCACTCACCACCACTCGTCACAGCAGAACTACTGATATGGAAGTGCAACTGCAGGTGATTAAGTTATTTGCAGTCAACCATTATTTAGGTAGATACCTTCAATCACATGAAATGATATTCAAATAATTGCTGTTCCAGTCAGATAGCTTCGGTCACATTCAATTATATGCCAATTCCCCGCTTTAGGATCCATGAGAACGGCCGTAATTTCGCGTTATCCTCATAACTTTGTGCAATTTGAAGGGTAGATCTCAACGGCGTGATCTGCCCACAGTTAGGTTTGAGGGATAAGCAATTTAAACACGAGACGATTTCACGTAACGTGGCAAACCTGTGTCACGATCGAGCTTTGATTTTCTGCGAAGTAGTCTGTGAGTACCAGTAATTTCAGTTTGTGTACTTGTTGTACTTGTGTTGGTGAGAAAAATAAGAGATAAAACGTCGTATCGTGGTAGTTGTAGCACCAGCTGGCGCAATTTAGTAATATCTGTACATTTTTTCTAAAGGTTTTAATTGAAGATTTTGTGGTTGCTGTCTCGCATCCAACGAAACAGCAGCGTTGTTAACCAACGCTGAAATTTTGTATGGAAAATATTATATTCAGGGCTGTTCGTGTAGATTAAGATGTGAAAGTTTTTTAATGAAATAGTAAAATGAGTATGTTAGTTTATTTATCAAGTGTTGAGCTAGTTAAGGTTGAACGTGAACACAGGTTTAGGAATCTGAATTAGGTCACAATAGTGTTGATATTGGCAATATTATGGAGCCACGTCAGATACTGGATTCTTGTCAGTCAGATGAACACAAACACAATTTATCCCACAGAGGAACCAAGTCAGATAGATCACAAACATGACCGTACTATTGGCGAATAGTATTTCTTCAGCAGGCAGAGGTCAGAGCACAACACCCGAAGACAGTGGTAATCATCCATAATTTGGAGAAGAGATGAGGATCGAACAAGGATGCAGAAGATATTGACCAAGTACATACCAGAACATCTTTGCTAGAAAAAGGTAGTGAGTTAGGAAAAAATGAACTTAATATAACTGACTATTTAAAACGTATGAGCAAAGAAAATAAATACTTGGGGGTTGAGGGGGTTGGGGGGGGGGGGGAGATCAAAAAATGGTTCAAATGCCTCTGAGCACTATGGGACTTAACATCTCAGGTCATCAGTCGCCTAGAACTTAGAACTACTTAAACCTAACTAAGGACATCACGTGCATCAATGCCCGTGGCAGGATTCGAACCTGGGACCGTAGCGGTCGCGCGGTTGCAGACTGAAGCGCCTAGGACCGCTCGGCCACCAAGGGTCGGCAGCGAATATCAGACAGGGAAGTATGCACATTAGGAAGGGAAATAAGGACGACAAGGAGAACACCAGACAAGAAAATAAATACTTGACGGAGAATACCAGAGAAGAAAATAAAGACATAAGGGAAAGTTCATGGAATGAAATCCGAGAGATAAGGAGAGAAACCAATGAATTTGCCAAATTGGCAGAGGACTCTCAGGAAAAGGCTGATCACTCGATAGACACAGGTGAGGAAGCAAAAAGGGTAGCAAATGAGGTGCTAACAGCATGTAAACAAAGGAAGATTATGTTTAATGTCCCGTCGACATCGAGATCATTAGAGACGGAGCACAAGCTCGGATTGTGTCAAGGATGGGGAAGGAAATCGGCTGTGTCTTTTCATAGGAACCATCCCGGCATTTGCCTGGTGCGATTTAGGGTAAATCTAATTCTGGATGGCCTGACGGCGCTTTGAACCGTCGTCTTCTTCAACGCGAGTCCAGTGTGCCAGCTACTGCTCCATCCCACTCGCTGCAAGTAAGCGAATCTACAAGAATAGCTACGAGGTCACATCTCAAATAGACAAAAGTGTGGAGAGCACAGAGCAGTGTATCGATGTAAGATTGTAATAAACTACAAATCTTCTTGCAAAGGAAATCCGGGACAAAATCAACACTGCAGTTTAGGAAGTTCATGCAGGATCAGATATCACAAAACCAACACCAATAGGAGAAATGGAAGAAACTACTAACTTTTAAAAATCAACAACAGTGAATCAATTCAAGGGTGGACAAGAAGACCGAAGAAGAGTTCAAGAAATATATCCAACAGCAAGGAAAAAAATAGGAGGTTGGCCAGTGCGGGCAAAGTATACAACATTTCACATAGTTGTGTAACACTGAATGGGATCTATGGCAGTAGAGAATTCATCTCTGAAATTGACAATGGGCGAAGCTCGAAAGCCAGACAGAGGCAAGTAGACATACATAGGGTAGAGGAAAACATTTGGACGGATGTAACATCAGAAGTACCATTTGATGTCAAATACTTTCTGCAGGTCAGCAAATTCCAATAGTACGAGGCAAGACATGGATGTGTCAGTTTGATGCATCCATGGCATTATGATATGAACCTGATTTTATCTGACGACATTTAGAAGGAATGCCAGTGAAAAAGATGTGTCGAACTGCAGTGATGTACCATTCTTACCAAGAGTTTCAAGACGTACTTCTAGGGAGCTACTGGTCGAGGGAGACACAAGAAAGAATAGAACACGAGATAACTATTGCAGAATATTGTGAAGGATAGGGTCTCAAGATCCCAGTAAACTGCTTAGAGAACATTATCAACAAAAATCAGGTTCTGTATGTGCCATGTGCACCAGGTGAGATAATCAGGCACTGCTACATGAAACTTCCAGCTCATTACCAATATATATTAGCATGGAGATGCAATGTGGCTATCAATACTTTCTGAAGCACGCTGCACGAACTGAAATTTGCATTCAATATGCGACACACTCATGAATAGTGGCGCATACTTGAAGGACACTTTGGCATCAAAACATGAAAATTATAATAATAGAAAGGGATATTCAGGAGATGGGTACCATTTGTCGAAAACATTAGGAGAAGCAGGGTTTGGAAACAGTCATGGGCTAAGTAATGGAGAGTGGAATGAGGGAAGGTGGAACAATCATGGACCTTGAAATGGAGGATGGAACAACAAAAGAAATTAAAACAGTGGACCGCAAAACAGCTGATGGCACAATTCAGGGAGAATTCCACATGTGGAACGTTTTGGAGCTAACGACGGAGGTGATGTGGTGAACCAAAATCGTCGGGATCGTGGAAATCCATAGCCCAAACACACAGCCACATCAGCATGGACACTGCCCTTCTAGGCACTAACGTTCAGGAAGTAAGGGAGAACAAATATGATACCAGCACCATCAATCGGATCCAACCTTATCAATGTAATTCACGGTGGTGATATTCTGGAATCCTTACCTGACAAAAAAGAAACTAGTGTGACAAAGGACATCCATCTAATACTAAAAGCGATCATAGATGACGTGGACATATGCGGAATTTTGGCTAGTGGAAGCCAAATTGTGGCGATAGCAATAACTAGATTCGACATATGAAAGGAAAGCTGTAGTTGGCCAAGGATATGATAGAAGAAATTCGGGATTAAGGATGTGATCATAGAGAAAATCACTGAAGTGGATAGACAAGTGAGAATTGAATTAATACGTCAAGGACACATGTTAATAGGAAATTTCCTGGTAGTTTCAAAATTGGCAACTGAACTTATAATACAGATGGACCTATTGAGTTATTACAATGCCTTATTAGACTTGCGAAGAGGTGAAGTTATCATGAAAAAAGAACAAAACATGCAACTTGGATTTGAGGATCAGCAGTTTGGGTACAGACATTGGGAAGCTATTTGTGACTATATATGGACCATACAAAAAGGCAGAACGAGAATACTGATAAAGAGAAAGATTATAATGATGGTTTAAGGAATGAGAAAGAGGAAATCAATCTTGTCATCCAAGAACATGTCAGTCAAATAATAAACATAAGAGTAGATGACAGAGAATAATTGCATGGAATACCTAAAGAAAATTGGGATATGTTCCTGTCAAAGACAGGTGCAATTGATAACTTCCAATATGCCTTCAGAGTGTAAGAACATGACAAAATTCTATGTACCTCTGTACGCTATCCAGCCGACCTACCAACCAAAAGTAAGACAGGAAATGTAGTGCATGTTACAAGAGGGCACAACAGAACATGCTGTATTAACGTACAACAGCCCTCCACACATCGTCGAGAAGAAAATGTTCAAATGTGTGTGAAGTCTTATGGGACTGAACCACTGAGGTCATCAGTCCCTAAGCTTACACACTACTTAACCTAAATCATCCTAAGGACAAACACACACACCCACGCCCGAGGGAGGACTCGAACCTCGGCCGAGACCAGCTGCACAGTTCATGACTGCAGCGCTTTAGACCACTCATGTCGAGAAGACAGATGGATCCATATGCCTGGTAGTGGACTCCATGGAAATCAGTATGATAGTAACATTGGAAATGGACAGACCCAAAACGGTAGAGGAACTGTTACAGAGGTTTCATGGGGTCAAGGTATTTTCATCAGTAGACCTCAGCTTAAGTTTACGGCAAATAGAACTACACTCCTGTCGAACGTACAGGGTCTTCCTCATTTTCGGCAGCTGTTACCAATTTCATCAGTTACTTTATCCTAAAAATAGTTTCAGCTGCATTTACCTGTGGACGCAATGGAATTCTCGATGAGGTAGTAAAGGAAAGACATCACCTCCTATGACAATGACATAATTATTATTAAGGGAAATTGGATAGCAGAGCCTTGAACAATTTGATTGGTACATATAAGTATGGATCAATAGTTAACTTGAAAAAGTCTTGTTTTGGCATGCGGAATATAACTGCCAAAGGCATCATGCCAAACTCAAAGAAGCTAGAAGCCACTGCGCAGTTTCCAAGTACGACTTGAGAGTTTCCTTGGTTCCATTAACTGCAACAAGAAACTAATAAGGACTGACCTATTAGCACCGCCATGACTTTGTGCTCTGACCAGCAAAGTGACGCCATGGTTATGGGATGAGGTAGCAGAGAATGAATTCCAATCACTGAAGAAGATACTAGTAAATGTGCCAGTACTGCCACATATGGCCTTGTCAGTCGACTTTGGCAAGGCAACTGACAGCGCAAAATAGGAGTTGGGGTTATAATCTTCCAGGCGGAATAAAGATATTAGATTTTGGTAAGAGTGCTGACGAAAAGCGAGAAGAATTACTCTGTGACTGAACTTGAGGCTTAAGCAGTGGTTTGGTGATTCAAAAAATTCTGGCGCTTCCTCTTTGGAAGGAAGAAATAGATATGCACCAACCACCAAGCATCAGAATAACTACTCACACCAAAATTAACCCACTAGAGAGTAACATGATGGGTACTTTGTTTGCGAGAGTTTGACTTCTCCATTACATACATAATTGGACCAACGAATATAATTGTGCCACAATGTCACGTTCGCCAATAGAATAGAAACATGAAATAGCAAAGGATGTTAAAGAGAACCCCTTCACCCTGTAGCATCAGAGAACTCTAGAAATTGGAAATTTGTGGTAAGGTCTTATGGGACCAGACTGCTGAGGTCATCAGTCCCTAAGCTTACGCACTACTTGATCTAACTTACGATAAGGACAACACACACACCTTTGCCCGAGGGAGGACTCGAACCTCTGACGGGAGGAGCCACGTGGACCGTGACAAGGCGCCTCAGAAAGCGCGCCTACCCTGCGTGGCCAAAGTTTAGCCTTTGAGAATTACAGGGTGACATTTATTGAACTATATGAAATAAAACTGGTTTGTGTTAGGGCATTCAAACTGATCAGTTAGCTGCGGGGTATGATAGGACTTAGTATGCACTGTATGCTTTGGTTTAGTGATGATGTCCACTTTCATTGGGATGGGTTCGCCAATAAGCAAAACTGGCGCCTTTGGGGGACTGAGAATCCGCATTTCCCGGTCGAGAAGTCTCTTCACTCTCAATACTCTCAATGGGTGACTGTGTGTTGTGCAATGTCCAGTCATGGAATAATCGATGCGATATTCCTTGATGGCATGGGGACTACCGAACAGTACGTGAAGGTTTTGGCAGATTATTTCATCCCCACTATCCAACATGTTTCTGATTTCGACTGGATGTGGTTCATGCAAGACGGAGCTCGACCCCATCGAAGCACGTGAGTGTTTGATGTCCTGGAGGAGGATTTTAGGGGCTGCATTCTGGCTCTGGGGCACCCAGAGCCTATTGACATGGGCCTTGATTGGTTGCCATTTCTCCGGTTCTGTCTTTTTATGGAGTTACATTAAAGACAAGGTGTAGAGCAATAAGCCGAAAACCCTTGCTGAGCTGAAAACAGCCATTCATATCATCGACAGAATCGATGTTCTGACACTTCAGCGGGTCATGCAGTATTTCGCTATTCGTCTGCGCCACATCATTGTCAATGATGGCAGGCATCTCGAACATGTCACAAGGTAAATCCGAATTTCAGCATATTTTCATATTAGGATTACTAACATGTTAAGACTGCTTACAATTACTTGCACAATTCATATGTAATTAGAGAATGCACATGTCCATAACCGTAAATAATTTAGATTTAAGGCCCTGAGTTGTATGGCATGGTTACTAACCACAATACTACAGGGAGAATTAATATGGGTCTAATCTCTTCTTAATTGGAACAGGAATGATTGAGTGAATTATAGATTTTGTCGCCACCAGCAGCAGAGTGCAAAATTCAAATAATAATGAAGATAATTAATTTAAAGAAAGCTTGTTTGAGGATTTCAAGACTGGCCAAGACTTGCAATTCCATTCACTTTAAAATATACATGATTCAATAAAATAGATGATTTAACTTTACAATCTTGGATGAGTTGGGTCATATAAATTTCTTCTTTTCTCTGACTGGCTAACTCGTTCCATCACAGAAAACACTGAGGAGTGTATTAACGTCTATCACATAATAAGAGAAGCCATATACTGAGCCCAGTCGTGAAGGATTGTGCAGGATCATGTAGCGATGAGTAGCGGAGACACTGTCATTGTGGCACATGCCGGCAACCTTCCACAGCCAAAGGGAAACACAGTGGAAGGCAGTGACGTCACAGTGATCAGCAGGCAAGCTGGGGTGCATCTGGGTGCCACGTTTCGCGGCCGAGGCCAGCCGGTTTCAGGTGCCAGGCGCCTTACAGTGGGGTGCAGAACTGAACGATAATGGCACAGTCCCTGGGGATGCAGTGCGGCCGAGGCAAATATTGGCCTACTATGGTGGAGTGTGTTGAAGAAGTAATTCCTGCAACCTTGTGAGTTCTGTTGCAACTGGTATGATGGTACATTGCCATTACGATGCTAGTCTTTCTTTCCTGTAGGTCGCACTTTCTACAAACAGTGGATGGTTCCACAAGACATAGAAAGGCACAGCGTTACCTGTAGTCCGCGCCGCACTGCACTCCAGCCAGACCTTAGGTTGTGGAGTCGTATAAGTGGACAAATTTCTCAAGCGTTAATGGTATAGGCAGGAAAACGCATGATTAGCGTAATGGATAGTTCACAGGCTGTAGCCCATGAGATGCTCCTGTTTGAAGGAGAATTCGCCGTTACTTTACATTCTGTGTGCAGTTCCGCGTTCTGTTGAATACTTGTCGATGGAGTTCTGGAAAGAAGACTTGTCTTTGTCTTTTGGGGGTCCTCGCTGTTGTGAAGTTCCTGCAAGGGTTGAAGAATTGGATGTTACCATTTCAGTTTAATTGCGTTGTTGTGGCGAGGTTACATTGATCCTACTGCTCTCTGTGAGTAGGAAACTGGTCGTGCGCTTTTGCATAGTGAAATGGAAACCTATGGAGTGGTCTTACCTAGTTGAATGGATGCTGATTGTAGTGTCCTAAATTCATTTTCACTTCGTCGTGCTGTAAAGATGTTCCCTCTCGTGAAGTGTAAAATGGTATTTTACACTCCTGGAAATTGAAATAAGAACACCGTGAATTCATTGTCCCAGGAAGGGGAAACTTTATTGACACATTCCTGGGGTCAGATACATCACATGACCACTCTGACAGAACCACAGGCACATAGACACAGGCAACAGAGCATGCACAATGTCGGCACTAGTACAGTGTATATCCACCTTTCGCAGCAATGCAGCCTGCTATTCTCCCATGGAGACGATCGTAGAGATGCTGGATGTAGTCCTGTGGAACGGCTTGCCATGCCACTTCCACCTGGCGCCTCAGTTGGACCAGCGTTCGTGCTGGACGTGCAGACCGCGTGAGACGACGCTTCATCCAGTCCCAAACATGCTCAATGGGGGACAGATCCGGAGATCTTGCTGGCCAGGGTAGTTGACTTACACCTTCTAGAGCACGTTGGGTGGCACGGGATACATGCGGACGTGCATTGTCCTGTTGGAACAGCAATTTCCCTTGCCGGTCTAGGAATGGTAGAACGATGGGTTCGATGACGGTTTGGATGTACCGTGCACTATTCAGTGTCCCCTAGACGATCACCAGAGGTGTACGGCCAGTGTAGGAGATCGCTCCCCACACCATGATGCCGGGTGTTTGCCCTGTGTGCCTCGGTCGTAGGCAGTCCTGATTGTGGCGCTCACCTGCACGGCGCCAAACACGCATACGACCATCATTGGCACCAAGGCAGAAGCGACTCTCATCGCTGAAGACGACACGTCTCCATTCGTCCCTCCATTCACGCCTGTCGCGACACCACTGGAGGCGGCCTGAACGATGTTGGGGCGTGAGCGGAAGACGGCCTAACGGTGTGCGGGACCATAGCCCAGCTTCATGGAGACGCTTGCGAATGGTCCTCGCCGATACCCCAGCAGCAACAGTGTCCCTAATTTGCTGAGAAGTGGCGGTGCGGACCCCTACGGCACTGCGTAGGATCCTACGGTCTTGGCGTGCATCCGTGCGTCGATGCGGTCCGGTCCCAGGTCGACGGGCACGTGCACCTTCCGCCGACCACTGGCGACAACAACGATGTACTATGAAGACCTCACGCCCCACGTGTTTAGCAATTCGGCGGTACGTCCACCCGGCCTCCCGCATGCCCACTATACGCCCTCGCTCAAAGTCAGTCAACTGCACATACGGTTCACGTCCACGCTGTCGCGGTATGCTACCAGTGTTAAAAACTGCGATGGAGCTCCGTATGCCACGGCAAACTGGCTGACACTGACGGCGGCGGTGCACAAATGCTGCGCAGCTAGCGCCATTCGACGGCCAACATCGCGGTTCCTGGTGTGTCTGCTGTGCCGTGCGTGTGATCATTGCTTGTACAGCCCTCTCGCAGTGTCCGGAGCAAGTATGGTGGGTGTGACACACCGGTGTCAATGTGTTCTTTTTTCCATTTCCAGGAGTGTATTTAATCGAGAAGCGTGAGAAGGGATACGATGATCCCGTTGCTTGCCTTGAATGGTAATCTCGTACATGTGAGTCTGGGTACCCCTGTGGTGTTGTACAATCATTTCCTCGTGTCCAGTTACAATATAATTGCTTATTGATCCATTTATCTCAGATTTATTGCAAAATTTACCTTATGATTCTTTGTATGAAGCCATTACGGCGTGCCACTTTCCATGGACGCCATTTTATTGGACGTTGAGCCACCACTTTACGATCCACAGCTCCTTAAGGTGTATCAGAAACCAGTCACTGAATTTCTAGGTTTCAGGTGCAATCAAAGTAGGTGAATGGGAGCACTATGGTACTTAACATCTTAGGTCATCAGTCCCCTAGAACTTAGAACTACTTAAACCTAACTAACCTAAGGACATCACACACATCCATGCCCGAGGCAGGATTCGAACCTGCGACCGTAGCAGTCCCGCGGTTCCGGACTGCTGCGCTAGAACCGCACGACCACCGCGGCCGGCGAATGGGAGCTGTTGCTGCTGGTTACATAATGTGTGAAACGATTTCGAACACGTTGTTTTTATGCTATGTGATAGTGACATTCATGAATTACTTTTCGACTTTGATGATTTACGAATTTGTAATATTCTGAGGCAACGTTTACAAAACATATGAAATATTTTCATTGCATTGCTGCACGCTGTAAGCAGAAAGCTCAAACATGTTCTGTTTAATTCATTGTCCTATACGAATGAGTACTCTCAATACAATATTCAAGTCTAAGCGATGTGGCCCTATTTATTTTCTGTCACACTGAATTATGAAACAGTGCGTGCGTGTGTGTGTGTGTTTGTGTCTGTGTGTGTTTGTTTGTGTGTGTGACTATTTCTATTCAAGTTCAAGAGTCTGAGAGCATTTGAAGATTGTTTCTCTGGACATTAAAAATGCACAGTTTCCATAGCTTGAAGTTTTCAGGGCTTGGTTATCACTACTTGTGGGGGCAGTCTTCGATTTTATCACACAAATGTCTTTTATTTTTGGCGATCCTGCCAGGATTTTTCTTTTCTATGATACTACTGACTATTTACTGTTTAAAATTCCGTCCATTTATTATTTTGCATGTAAAATGTGACAATCGTTCTACTTTTGAAATAGACGTGGACACTAATAGTGGCTAGGACATTCATGAATCACATAGAATACCAAATCGTGTAGAACACAGTACAACCAAAGCAATACAAAGTATAACTTTAGTGCCACTACGTAGATGACGTAATCTGCATTGTGTGGTAGCTTCCACTGTGGGTCTGCCGTTGTGTAATGTGTCAAGCCAGAGCACCATTAATTAATATACTGAACGAGGTTGTGACATAATCACATTGAGATAGAAAGCGCCCCACTGTTTGAGAATTTGTGACACCCAAAACACTCTTAAATCGCAATTTTTTCTTTATTTTGTAACTGGTTTCGATCTGTTATGTCGTCACCAGAAGCGTCTCCCTCCTTCAGCAAAAACAAAACTCAGAGCCAATGGTCTTCTGACTAGTTTGACGCGGCCCTCCACGAATTTCTCTGCTGTGCTAACCTCTTCATCACAGAGTAGCACTTGCCACCTTTGCCCTTAATTATTTTCTGGGTGTATTCCGCTACCTGTTTTCCTCTACAATTTTTTCCCTCGAGAGCTCCCTCTAGTACCATGGAAATTGTTTCCTGATGTCTTGGCAGATGTCCTATCATCCTGTCCCTTCTTCTTGTTAGTGTTTTCCACGTATTCCTTTCCTCTCTGACCCTGTGCACATCCTCCTTATTCCTTACCTTATTATTCCATCTAATTTTGAGCATTCGTCTGAACACTGTGCCCCAGACGTACATTCTCAGAAATTTCTTCCTCGGATGAGGCCTATGTTCAATACTAATAGACTTCTCTTGACGAGGAATGACCTTTTTGCCAGTCCTGGTCTGTTTCTGATGTCCTTGCTCCGTCTGTAACTGGTTATTTTGCTCCCTAGGTAGCAGAATTCTTTATCTACTTTGTGACGATCGATTCTGATGTTACGTTTCTCACCGTTCTCATTTCTGGTACTCCTGATAACCTTCTTCGGTCTACTCTCATTCTATATTCTGTACTCATTGGACTGTTCATTCTAATCAGCATATCCTGTAATTCTTCTTCACTTACACTGAGGATAGCAATGTCAGCAGGGAATCTTATCACTGATATTCTTTCATCTTCATTTTCAATTCCACTCTCGAACCTTTCTTTTATTTCCATCACTGCTTCTTCGATATACAGATTGAACAGTAGGGGCGAAAGACTACATCCCTGTCTTACACCTTTTTGAATCCTTGCACTTCGTTGTTGGTCTTCCACTCTGATTGTTCACTCTTGGCTCTTGTACATGTTGTATGTTACCCGTCTTTCTCTATAGCTTACCCCTATTTGCCTCAGAATTTCGAACATCTTGCTCCATTTGATATTGTCGAACACTTTTTCCAGGTCTACAAAGCCTATGGACGTATCTTCATTTTTATTCAGTCTTGTTTCCATTGTCAACTACAACGTCAGAACTGCCTCTCTGGTTGATGTTTGGTTTGTGGGGCGCTCAACTGCGGTCAAAATTCTCACTTTCATGAATGATGATGAAATGATGATGACAACACAAAAACCCAGTCATTTCGAGGCAGGTGAAAATCGCCGACCCCGCCGGGAATCGAACCCGAGATGCCTCTCTAGTGCCTTGAACTCGCCTAAAGCCAAACTGCTCATCATCAAACAGATCCCCAAATTTCTTTTCCATCATTCTGTATATTATTCTTATCAGCAACTTGCATGCATGAGCTGAATGTGCAATAATTCTCGCCCTTATAGGCTCTTGCAGACTTTGGAATTATGTGGGTGGTATATCGCCAGACTCATACATTCCACACACCAACATAAATAGTCGTTTTGTTGCCATTTCTCCCAGTGAGTTTAGAAATTCTGATGGAATGTTGTCTATCCTTTCTGCATTATTTGATCTTATTCTTGCAAAGCTCTTTTAAATTCTGATTCTAATAGTGGATCTCCTACCACGTCTACGTCGACTCCTCTTTCTTCTTTTATCACATCAGACAAATCTTCCCCCTAGAGCCTCCAATGTATTCTGTCCACCTGTCAGCTGTCTCCTGCATTTAACACTGGAATTCCACTTAAGTACTTAATGTTATTATCCTTGCTTTTAATTTCACAGAAGGTTGTTTTGATTTTTCTATATGCTGACTCACTCCATCCGACAGTCTTTCCTTTTTCGATTTCTTCACATTTCTCATGCAGCCATTTTGCCTTAGCTTTCCTGCACTTCTTATTTATTTCGTTCCCAAGTGGCTTGTATTTCTGTGTTTCTCAATTTCCCTGAAGATTTTTGTACCTCGTTCCTTCGTCGATTTACTGAAGTATTTCTCCTGTTATCCATGGTTTCTTCGCAGTTACCTTCACGATTTGATTTCCAACTTCTGTGACGGCCCTCTTTAGAGACGTCCATTCCTGCTCAACCGACCTGCCTGCTCAACTATTCTTTAACGCAATATCTATAGCTTCAGAGGACTTCAAGCGTATCTCTTCATTCCTTAGTGCTTCCGTATCCCATTGATTTGCTTATTGATTCTTCCTGACTACGCTTTTAAACTTCAGCCTACTCTTCATCACCACAAAATTGTAGTCTGGGTCTATATCTGTTCCTGGGTGCGTCTTACAATCCAGTATCTGATTTCAGAATCTCTGTCTGACCACGATGTAATTCAACTGGAATCTTCTGGTATCTCCCAGCATTTTACAAGTATACCACCTCCTCTTGTGATTCTTCGACAAGTATTCGCTATTATTAGCTGAATTTTATTCTAGAACTCAGTCAGTCTTTTCCAGTTCTCATTCATAGTACCAAGCCCATATTCTCCCGTAACTTTTTCTTCCTTCCCCTACAACCACACTGCAGTCCCCTTTGACTATTAGATACTCATTTCCCTTTGTGTACTGGGTTACCCATTTACTATCGTCATATACTTCCTGTATTTCTTTATCTTCGTCTTCAGCGTTGGCATGTATACCTGAACTGCTGTTGTAGGTTGTAGGTTGTTATTGATTCTGATGACAACCACCCTAATGCTGACTATTTACCCACACTCTGCCGTACCTTCCTATTCACAGCGAATCCTGCTCCCGTTATACCATTTTCAGCTGCTGTTGATATTATCCTATATTCACCTGACCAATGTAGGTACCTTCAAAAGATATATATACTGAAGCGCCGAAAAAACTGGTATAGGCATGCATTTCCAAATACAGTGATATGTAAACAGGCAGAATACGGCGCTGCGGTCGGCAACGCTTATATAAGAACACAAGTGTCTGGCGCAGTTGTTAGATCGGTTACTGCTGCTATAGTTCCACTTTATCAGGATTTAAGTGAGTTTGAAAGTGGTGTTATAGTCGGCGCACGAGCGATGGTACACAGCATCTCCGAGGTAGCGATGAAGTGGCGATTTTCTCGCACGACCATTTTACGCCTGTACCGTGAATATCAGGAATCTGGTAAAACATAAAACCTCCGACATCACTGCTGCCGCAAAAATGTCCTGCAAAAATGGGACCAACGACGACTGAAGAGAATCGTTCATTGTGTCATTTCTCTGCCTCGTGATCACTGGGTGTTGTGTGCTGTCCTTAGGTTACTTAGGTTTAAGTAGTTCTAAGTTCTAGGGGACTGATGACCATAGCTGTTAAGTCCCATAGTGCTCAGAGCCATTTTTTGTTCATTGTGTCAGAAGTACAACCCTTTCGAAAATTGCTGCAGATTTCAATACTGGGTCGTCAACAAGGATCAGTGTGCGAACCGTTCAACGAAACATCATCAATATAGGCCGAAGGCCCACTCGTGTACCCTTGATGACTCCACGACACAAACCTTTACGCTTCGCCTGGCCCGTCAACACCGACATTGGACTGTTGAGCCGCGCTGGATTAGCCGAGCGGTCTAAGGCGCTGCAGTCATATACTGTACGGCTGTTCCCAGCGGAGGTTCGGGTCCTCCCTCGGGCATGGGTGGTTGTGTTTGTACTTAGGTTAAGTAGTGGGTAAGATTAGGGACTGATGCCCTTAGAAGTTCCATAAGATTTCACACACATTTGAACATTGGACTGTTGATGCCTGGAAACATGTTGTCTGGTCGGACGAGTCTCGTTTGAAATTGTATCGAGTAGATGGAGACAACCTATTGAGTCCATGGACCCTGCATGTCAGCAGGGGACTGTTCACTTCTACATCTACATTTATACTCCGCAAGCCACCCAAGGGTGTGTGGCGGAGGGCACTTTACGTGCCACTGTCATTACCTTCCTTTCCTGTTCCAGTCGCGTATGGTTCGCGGGGAGAACGACTGCCGGAAAGCCTCCGTGCGCGCTCGAATCTCTCTAATTTTACATCTCCTCGGGAATTATAAGTATGGGGAAGCAATATATTCGATACCTCATCCAGAAACGCACCCTCTCGAAACCTGGACAGCAAGCTACACCGCGATGCAGAGCGCCTCTCTTACAGAGTGTGCCACTTGAGTTTGCTAAACATCTCCGTAACGCTATCACGCTTACCAAATAACCCTGTGACGAAACGCGCCGCTCTTCTTTGGATCTTCTCTATCTGCTCTGTCAACCCGACCTGGTACGGATCCCACACTGATGAGCAATACTCAAATATAGGTCGAACGAGTGTTTTGTAAGCCACCTCCTTTGTTGAGGGACTATATTTTCTAAGGACTCTCCCAATGAATCTCAACCTGGCACCCGCCTTACCAACAATTAATTTTATATGACCATTCCACTTCAAATCATTCCGTTCGCATACTCACAGATATTTTACAGAAGTAACTGCTACCAGTGTTTGTTCTGCTATCGTATAATCATACAAAAAAGGATCATTCTTTCAATGTATTCGCAGTTCACTACATTTGTCTATGTTAAGGGTCAGTTGCCACTCCCTGCACCAAGTGCTTATCCACTGCAGATCTTGCTGCATTTCGCTGCAATTTTCTAATGCTGCAACTTCTCTGTATACTACAGCATCATCCGCGAAAAGCCGCGTGGAACTTCCGACACTATCTACTAGGTCAGTTATATATATTGTGAAAAGCAATGGTCCAATAACACTCCCCTGTAGCACGCCACAGGTTACTTTAACGACTGTAGAGGTCTCTCCATCGAGAACAACATGCTGTGTTCTGTTTGCTAAAAAATCTTCAATCGAGCCACACAGCTGGTCTGATATTCCGTTGGCTCTTACTTTGTTTATGAGGGGACAGTGCGGAACTGTATCGAACGCCTTCCGGAAGTCAAGGAAAATGGCATCTACCTGGGAGCCTGTATCTTATATTTTCTGGGTCTAATGAACAAATAAAGCGTGTTGGGTCTCACACGACCGCTGTTTCCGGAATTCATGTTGATACCTACTGAGTAGATTCTAAGTTTCCAGAAAACATGTTCCAAAATTCTACAACAGATCGATGTCAGAGATACAGGTCTATAGTTTAGCGCATCTGCTCGGCGACCCTTCTTGAAGACTGGGACTACCTGTGCTCTTTTCCAATCATTTGGACCCTTCCTTTCCTCTAGAGACTTGCGGTACACGACTATTAGAAGGGAGGTAAGTTCTTTCGCGTACTCTGTGAAGCATCGATTTGGTATCCAGTCAGGTCCAGTGGACTTTCCTCTTTTGAGTGATTGCTTTTCTATTCATTGGACGCTTATTTCGATGTCAGCCATGTGTAATGGTGTGGGGCGTGTGCAATTGGACTGATATGGAACCCGTGATGCGACTCTGACCTGTGACACGTAGGTAAGAATCCTGTCTGATCACCTGCATCCATTCACGTCCATTGTGCATCCCGACGGATTTGGGCATTTCCAGCAGGGCAATGCGACACTTCACACGTACAGAATTGGTACATAGTGGCTCCAGGAAAACTCTTCTGAGTTTAAACACTTCCGCTGGCCACCAAACTCCCCAGACATGAACATTATTTAGCATATCTGGGATGACTTATAACGTGCTCTTCAGAAGAGAATTCTAGCCCCTGGTATTCTTACGGATTTATGGACAGCTTTTCAGGATTCATGGTGTCAGTTCGCTCCAGCACTACTACAGACGTAAGTCGAGTCCATGCGACGCCGCACTTCTGCATGCTCGCACGGGCCCTACACGACATTAGGCAAGTGTACCAGTTTCTTTGGCTCTTCAGTGCGAAAGCATGTTAGAGGTATCGTAAAAAATTGTTAAAAAAAGGTTCAAATGGCTCTGAGCACTATGGGACTCAACTTCTGAGGTCATTAGTCCCCTAGAGCTTAGAAATAGTTAAAACTAACTAACCTAAAGACATCACACACATCCATGCCCGAGGATTCGATCCTGCGACCGTAGCGGTCTCGCGGTTCCAGACTGCAGCGCCTAGAACCGCACGGCCACTTCGGCCGGCCAAAAGTGATAAAGGCGTGATAGTATTGTGATAAACACGAATGAGCCGTACTGTCGCACCACCGTCAGTACAAGAATTGACTGTCGCCCTACTGATCACCGGCACTTCGGGTAAATTCGCGGCCTATGTTTTGATGAAGCGTGGTGAAGTCTGCTTTGGTGGCATCTGTGGCAGAGCGCTGTATGCCTGTAGGAGGCTGTTGTGACCCTCCGCAGGCTGTAAAGCTCATTCTCGGCCTTTGAGTGGCTCACCTCTCCACTCACAGAGGTGCGGTTTCCATGACAAAAGCCCCTCTTCAGGCGCCTGACCTCGCCTTTGTCGCGAAACTGCCGCGTGCCGCCAACAAATTCCGACCGTGCCTGTGATAAAGGTAGAGCCACTCGAACATCGGACATGGCTGCAACCCGCATCTGGACGCAACTCTACCAGTCCACTAACACGTTCCATTTTGTCCACTACAAAATTGATGGCCGAGTTCATTAGATGTACGCTTTTCGAAAATCTCATTTCCCGCGAGGTACTGTAGCAGACTGATAGCCACACGAAATCCCGATATGTGGGCGTGCCCCCGTTGCAATGCGGTAAACGTGACACAAACACTGCTGAGAGGCGTCATCAGACGTCATCACAAGCACCGACGTATGGGGCTACAATAAATGATTAATTCATTTTCAGAGTTTTGTATTTTCCAAAGTATATGTACAAATATGACTGTCGCATAAATACAACCGTAAACGTAGCGACTTTGTATTGTGCACACATATTGCCATTCTGACTGCAGTGCCTTGCCGAAAACAAGATAAAGCAAAAAAGAAATTTTGCGTGTTGGAATATGCGAGCACCTTCCATTGATCAGGAAAGGTTAATCGTCACAATGTGAGTACACTGGGGAACTGCTAATCCTCATGTCAAATCCTCATAAAGTCATGGCGCGTAGGTTAAAGTTTTCTGTGACAATGTCACAGACAAAGCTGTGTGAGCCGTTTGTCTTCTGTGCGACGACTGTGACTGCCAAGAATACTGGAACAGTTGATGGAATGCATCAACGCTGCTCTTATGATCATTTAGAGGAAGATTCTACATAACATATGGGTTGAACATTACCGTATCGTGTAAACCAGAAGAGCACTCGTAGAACGTCTGCAGCATGAAAAATCCAAACTTGGTGAATTTATGGTTCTATTCATGCATCATATTTTTGTACATCTAATACTTTGGAAAACATAAAGCTTTGGATACGGATGAATCATTTATAGTAGCCCTGTAGATACACTTCCGTTTCGATTATGCATAGCGACGTGTTGTGATGTTAGACGTAACTTCAGGTCGATGAGTGACATTTTTCTTAAGAAACAGAAATGTTCGAGAAACAAATAGCGATGCGTAGATAGCCCCAGACACGAACATTATTGAGCATATCTGGGATGCCTTGCAACGTGCTGTTTAGAAGAGATCCCCACCCCCTCGTACTCTTATGAATTTATGGACAGCCGTGCAGGATTCATGGTGTCAGTTCCCTCCAGCACTACTGCAGACATTAGTTGAGTTCATGTAACGTCGTGCTGCGGCACTTCTGCGTGTTCGCGGGGGCCCCACAAGATTATTAGGCGGGTGTATTAGTTTCTTTGGCTCTTCATTGTAGTCTCGACTGATCAGAGGAAATTCTTCGCACTGGCTCCGAAGACTTTCGTAAGCCCGCTCCAAAGAGATCATTCCGTGGATACGCAGAGCTTGTTGTGTTTAGAGTCGTAGAAAATAAGTACTAGGTTCCTGTCAGCCTTGTAAAGGACCTTTACTTTCAACCGTGTGAAAATTTAATAAATCCTAGCGTAATTTTATTCCCTTGAGGGATTTATATGTAGAAATGTGTTTCATATATAGAGCATGGGATATCAGAAGCAAAAGGATGCCACTACCCTCCAAGCTTCTACATTGAACAAACTGGTAGAAGCTTCACAACAAGATTTAAAGAACACATAGATACACTCCGTCTTAACTACCTGAATAAGTCCAGCTTTGGCTCACATCTTGCCCAACACAATCCTACTGCAAACAATATAGAACAGAATCTCCAAATACTCCATTTTGGCAACAAAGGCACAATACGTGAACTTTTTGAAGAAATTGAAATATTTATCTACACAAATACAACACATGACTACCTACTAAATGATCAAATAGAACTGAGAAACAATTTTTTCTTTCATAAATTTGAAGATCTACTAGTTCAAAACAAGTAACCACCCAACGAACCCTACACCGGCTCCCCATCACAACGCCCCTCCCTCCCCAACGGCCTCTACTGTTAACATAAATCAGTAATTTTATACAGATTACTTCTAGCTGGAACAAACAGAAGCTGCCTTTACCAATGTTCCAGATCACTTTAATGTAAGAATGAAAATAAGTCAACAGTTAAAGAACTTTTGTGTGAAGTGTACAGCCATACAAACAGCTTTAGTCCATTACAATCACTATAATTTTTATACATATACCTTAACTTAAATAAACAGAATCTACTCTTTCTAATACCCCAGATCATGTTAACATAACAACAGTCTACAGTTCTTCTAAAGTTTTGGTATTAATTTAAATTTAAATATAAAGGTCCTAGTCATACAGACAGCTGCATCTCACTGCAGATACAATAACTCTGTATCATCGATTCTTGGGTATTCATGTTTATGCCAATCATGATAAAAAATGCTATAAACTGCCTGTATTATACGTAATATACAAACAGAAATATCAGATCACCTGAAATTTGTTCTTGTAGTAATTTATTTATTTATTTTATTTTGTGCCCTCATGTTATGGCCAGTCTGGTTAAAATATTTGCCCTTATATCGACTTTAATACATGTAAAGAAGAACAAATTACATCTCTGTCCAAAGTAGGCCTATGCCATATTTTTCTGTCAAGAACTTTGTTACAAGCAACAGTTGTAAAGCGCATGCTGGATGCTGGAAAAGTCTCGCTGTCAGAGTCTAAATAAATACAGTTTGTGTGGAAGTGTGTGTAGTGATGTAACAACTGGACATCAAAATGGAGGCAGACAGATGGACACTAACCGAAAAAATCCGCCTACACTGTCGCAGTAAGTAAAAAAACTAAATTAACATCCATATCGACAGGTAAACTATAGTCATGGCGATACATTAAAGTGTGTTCCAGCTTTTTGTCATGGAACCATCACCCAGCATTATGCTAGCAATAATGATGTAACTTCCTGAAACCATTTGAAGATGAACCTGAAAAGGTTCGAAAACGGGATCATGGAATAAAACGTAATTATTCAAAAAATGACTGGTTGCAGTTTTGTATAGCTTATTTACAATGAGAATAAGTTCTTGAAACGCGTAGTGCTAAGCATGAAAAAAAATACATACTCAGTGCATTGATTCGTTACTTAAATCAGAAACATTTGAGCAACGCGAAGAGAGCAGAAGTATCTACTAGCGCTGTAGGAGGTCAGACAACGAAACACGAGAAATATGAGCTCGAGCAAGCCCAAAGGACTGTACTGCGGAAACTATCAGAAACCGGCGCATGCGCAGTAGAGATAGTCTGAAAACCGCTGCACTTGGTTGTGGTTGCCTTACTCGAACGAATCTCATTGACTGTTGTGGAAGGTCCGTGAAACCACGTGTAGGCGACAAACTATTGGACGTCCGTCACAGAACGCAAAGGTGGGAAGGCTTTTCCGCCTTGTAAAGCAGGATAGGGAGCGGCCTGTAATAGATTTGACGACAGAGTACAGAGCTGATACAGCCACAAGTCTTTTGGAGCACACTACTCAGTAGAACATGAGAGTCCAAAGTAGACGTTCCCTGCGTGTTTCCATGTTGAACCTGCGTCAGTTACGATTGCCTTGGGTACCAGCCATTGAGATTGGACTATGGATCAATGGAAACATGTCGCCTCATCGAATATACCGTCAGAGGTAGGTATCGACGAATTAGGATTGGTACAGCCAAACAATGTTATTCCACAAGCCTTATGGAAAAGAACCAATGCGTCGAATATACTTAAGCCATTCCCCATTAAAGAAATTACGCCTTTAAGTGCAGTTACTTTGGTGTTTGTACACAAGAGCAAACTGGAAATAGCAGAATTCGAAGCCAGAAAAAGAAAACTGGCGTACATGGCGAAGACAACTGTCATCAAGGAAGAATATAAACTGCAATCGGGAAAGCAAGAATCTATTGCAAATGTACAGGCAAGGCTTACATATTGCTTTAAACGCAGTGTGGGGCGAAATCTGGCCACCGCTGGGGAGTATAAAATATCTGCGTTTACTGTTAATAACAATGGTAAGTGACCTTACGTTGGAATCCTGGCCGAAAAGCATGGATTGGAGCACGTTTATTGTATTAAAAGACACTCGAAGAACCTGTTTAGAAAGCTCAATTCTCACCTGGATCTGCTTAAAACGGATTGTTACGTTGTTTCTAAGTGTGCTGTACTGGATATTGTGCATTTAGCAACAAAACAACCGTTTGCAGAACTTAAAACGGACGGCACAACGATATTTAATGACCACTCATTTGCAAAAGTTGTAAACATAAAGTTCTATATGGAAATTCAACAAAAATGTATGCAGAAGAGCTGGTATCGTACACCCAGGAAGATGTGGGGTGTTACAACAACAGTATTATGCAAGAAATAAGAGGCAAGATTAAAATCGCTGAATGCTGTCGTCTAGGAGGGAGCAGAACTAATTGTTAAAGCCATAAAAGACATCGTTTACAGGAAGAAAATGAGATACGTTTTGGAATTCGAGAACAGTATTTGTTTGTACCTGTCAAATTACTGGTCAGAGAAAGAATTAGAAGAGTCCAATGTAGATTTAAATGATAAGATAAAAATTAAGGTGAAATTATTAAAACCACAGTACAAAAAAACAAAGAGTTGTTTTCTGTGTGTAAATGTACATGTAAAAGCTAATAAAGATTTTGTACAAGAATACATGTTTTCAAATCCTCTCTACCCTACCAAAAAATGCAAAGGAAAAGATTGCCGTTTACAATGATCCGCTTGTGTGGATGTCGGTAGTTGGATGACTTGAAAAGGTAGCTGAAAGCAAGGCAACCCTCGTTTTTGCCTACACGACGTCATCTGGGGGTGGATGGGGTGTGGAGGGTGGCGTGGTTGGGGAGGGAGGGGTTGAGTAATGAATTGATTAATTTTAATTTAATTAATTTTCATATAAATTTGACATTAAAAGTGGGCCTGTGATGCCATCTCGCTACTACTTATGCATTGCCTAGAACTGTGAATTAATAAAATATGCAGGAATATTGCAAAAAGATAAATGAATAATTAATAAATACTATTCTACTCTGTCTGTAATTGATGTAGATGACAAATAATTATGTTGAATAACGTTTATTCATGAAAGTATATATGAAATATATGGAAAATGATCCTCTGGTGTCCAATTAAAATACAGAAAAAATACCTGATCAATGACAGCAACAGTGCTTTGACAGCATCATGAGAATAGAAGTAGAATCCCCAAGCTAAATAACCATCCAAGATGCGTGAAAGTTAAGTCAATTTCATGATCACAATACAGGAAATATTCACCAGCTCAAAATAATTCGTAGTTCAACATGATGATTTACACATTAACAGAAGTATAAACTCATACTCTGTGTAATCTCATTTCCTTATTTGTGTATTGCAACTTCGAGTACTATAGCGGCCGTTCACTGCCCAGAATCAACCTACACATTAAAATACAGCAGGCAGGTCAGCCTTTTTCGAGAAATAGACTTAATGTGTCTTCTTAATTATCAAACGAAAAGTACCAAGAATCGCTCTCTTGAGAGGATCACTTCAAAAATGTACATCTCCACTTGACTCCAGTGGTGTTCTGCCACTGCCTGCTTTTCCATTGGCGAAGGCCATACCCACATCGTTCTTAAGTTCTACAGACATGATTTGACTGAATCTGACTAACTCAGACTGACACTTTCCACATTAAACTAATATATTACAGAAATATTTAAATAAAGAAATGTTATAAACATTTAGTCACACTCAGACGATGCACAACAAATACAAATAAGGATTTGTTTATAAATAAATAAGTTAACATTCTTGCATAAATGCACTCACTTTAGATGACGAAAAACTGTCGCTAAATACTATGTAAACAATTGTTTACTTCTGCTTGACAGTACAGGTTGGGGCAAATAAAAATTACCCAGACAAGTGGATACCGTTGGACGTGACTGTATGCATATAACCACACCCCATGACGTGCACCTGACGTGTATGCCTACCATGTGATGCATACCAGTTCAGAGCGTAGTGTGGACTGTGGCAGTGTGACTGGAGCAGTGCAAAGGGGCGATGGTACCTAAAGTGGAGCACCGGGTGTCCATTATGGAAAGTCAGGTGACATCAAAGTCGTGGAAACAATGTAGTCAGTTGTTTGCTGAGAAGTTTCATGGTGTGAAAGCGTCGACAAAGAGTGCCATGCAATATTTAGTTCCTAAAATAGCGTCAGACAAGGTCTGTTTTGAACAAGTCAAAAAGCTTTCCAGAACATGCCCAGACACCAGAAAATGTGGCTCCGTTCGCCAGAAAATGCTTCCGATTCCTACCAAATCAACCAGACGATTGTCACAAGAGACCAGGATATAACGTCGATCATGCGGCCGAATACTCCACCTGGACCTGCACATGCGTGTCTACCGAGTGTCTGCTGATCATGCAATGAAACCAGCAGATGCTTCTCAGTACCTCCTGTTCTGTGAGTGACCGTTCGCTTAGACAACAATGAATTGCTTGGACGTGGCTGTTCACTGAGATAACAATCGATGGCTTGGACATGAATCTGTTCTGGTTTCACATGTGTGGTTATGTCAGCTCCTAGAGTCACTGGTTCTGGGCAGCAGAGATTCCGTATAACTTCCACTAAACACCACTGCATGGTCAGAAGGCTGTCGTTTGGTGTGCAGTGTCTGCACGCCACGTTATTGGTCCCATCTTCTCTCATCAGAATCTGAATTCCACGAGTTACATTGACAACATTTTGAGACTATTTGCGGCAGCGTCAACAGAGGAGGAAAAGACCTACAGTTACTTCCAAAAGGATAGAGAAACTGCCCATATAGTTGTCCGAACCTTGGAACACATTTACGCAATCTTCACGTCTGACAGAGTTTTTATCAGGGATCAATCTAGTCGGGGCCCTACCTGACCACTCAGGTTACCTGATCTGTCACTGTGTGATTACTTTGCGTAAGGAGCCCTCAAGTCTAAGGTGTATTGCAAACAACCCACATAGTTTTCTGGAACTGCACCAGAACATTTCGGAAGAGATTGCAGCAATTCCATTTGTCCAGCTTAAATCCGCCTTCAGCAACTTGCTGACCAGGGCCCAAAAGTGCCAAGAGATGAACGGTGGTCACTTTCAACATCTGTTATAGTGAGGTTAGTAATGTATGCCCTTTCCTCTGCTGTGTTTCTTTCACCCCAGAAGTGTTCTCTGGGCCAGTTTTATTTGCCCCCCCCCCCCCCTCCTGTATCACCTTTTGGCACCCTTACAATAGTAATGACGGCCAACACAAGAAATTAGCAATTGTAATCAATAGCTTAAAAATATATGGAAAAAATTGTAAGTAAATACAAAAGTATGGCAAGATATTCGTATTCGTGCTGGATTCATTTGCTGTGTTATCGTGGAGCCTAGAATGTTCCGACAAAAATTTGTATAATGAAAAGACATAAAAATGTATTAAATCAAGAAATAAAACAGATACAGATATGCAGTTTTCAGGGATTATAGCTATCGTGCTATGCTGTCATCTGAGACATTATTTGTTGAAATCGCATGAAGCGCTTAAAGGTTGTTGACTCACAGGGTCAGTATGAATATGTTTAGTCACTGAACAATATTAACTTTTATAGTTTTAAAGATGTCGGAAATTTGTTGTACATTGAGTGTCGCTTTTTTTTTTTTTTTTTTTTTTTTTATATCGCAGATGTATTCCGATTTGCTCTGTTATGTAACTGTGAGTGACACTGAAGCGCCAAACAAACTGGTATAGGCATCCGTATTCAAATACAAGGGACATGTAAACAGGCAGAATACGGGGCTACGGTCAACACGTATATAAGGCAACAAATGTATGGCGCAGTTGTTAGATAGGTTACAGCTGCTACAGTGGCAGGTTATCAAGATTTAAGTGAGTTTGAACGTGGTGTCATAGTCGGCACACGAGCGATGGCACGCAGCATCTCCGAGTTAGCGGTGAAGTGAAGATTTTTCGGTGCGACCATTTCACTATTTTACCGTGAATATCAGAAATCGACATCGCTGCGGCTGGAAAAAGATGCTGCAAGAACGGGACCAACGAGCACTGAAGAGAATCGTTCAACATGACACAAGTGCAACCCTTCCGGAAATTGCTCAGATGTCGATGCTGGGCCATCAACAAGTGTCAGCGTGCGAAACCATTCAACGAAACATCATCGATATGGGCTTTCGGAGCCGAAGGCCCACTCGTGTACCCTTGATGACTGCACGACACAATGCTCTAGGCCTCGCCTGGTCCTCTCAATATCGACATTGCATTGTTGATGACTGGAAACATGTTGTTTGGGCTGACGTGTCTCGTTTCAAACTGTATCGAGCAGAAGGAGGTGTACGGGTATGGAGACAAACGTACGAAATCATGGACCTACATGTCAACAGGGGACTGTTCACGCTGGTGGAGGCTCTGTAATGGTGTGGAGTGTGTTCATTTGGAGTGATACGAGACCCCTGGTATGTCTAGATACGACTCTGAGAGGTGGCACGTACGTAAGCATCCTGTCCGGTCACTTGCATCCATTGTGTATTCCGACGGACTTGGACAATTCCAACTGGACAGTGCGAACTCCACACGTCCAGAAATGCTACAGAGTGGCTGCAGTAACAATCTTCTGAGCTGAAACACTTCCGCTGGCTACAAAACTCCGCAGACATGAACATAATTTAGCATAACTGGAATGCCTTGCAACGTGCTGTTCAGAAGAGATCTCCACTCCCTGATAGTCTTACGCATTTATTGACAGCCCTGCAGGATTAATGGTGTCAACTTCCTCCAGCACTACTTCAGACGTTAGTCGAGTCCACTCCACGTCGTGTAGCGGCACTTCTGCGTGATTGCAGGGGCCCTACACGATATTAGGCCGATGTACCAAGTTCTTTGGCTCTTTAGTGTATTGTGGAATTTCTGAGCGCTGTAAGAAGCCATCTTTCAACTTGTCTGACACTCCACCATTGCTGGTGCATCGCCTCTGCTCTGTACTGGTATTTGCCCGCTTCCTGACAATCTGCTGGTCTTCGTGGCTGGCTAACCGCCGTTGGTCGCCCAGCTGGACGGGTGGGTGTGCGCCCTCGGCCCTGGGGTCCGACAGCTTCACAGACAGACTCACCCCACCTCGCACCAAGTCCAGGAGGCCGATTAGCTCGCCTACATATACGTACCGTTACACATTCTAACCAAACGCAACAAAGAGGGTAGACTGAACATTTCGTGTAGAAAAACGTTTGGTGTTATGCAGGTATGTTCCGTGTGTCTCCCAAGGTCAATGTAATTACAAAGAGAAACAAAAAATGATCTCTTGCATGGAGATAGATCACCTGCAGACCCTTGTCTCTCTGACTCATTTTGATCCTCTAGGTGTGAAGAAAGTTACCTGAATGTTTGGTTATACACTTTGTTACACCAGCATTTAAAAAGGACATCAATATCCCCGTGTGTTAACACTAGTGAAGTACAAAAAATACCACATTCATAAGTGAGACTTCAGTGGTCTGAGTGAGCCTCGAGTTACAATTAACTACGCAGAAATGTTCTGATGGTACATTACTATTATTATACAGGATGAAGCTAAATTCGCGCACTCGGGCTTGAAAGCGCAACTCCTCACAGGCCAGCGATAAAAAATGCCTCTCACAGAATTTCGATTGGCGAGCACTTTCGGCTGAAAAAGGACGATCTGGATACACTGTAACATCGTATATGGTCACTACATCTATAGATACACCTGGTTTGTGCTGTATACGTGGTGCAGTGGCTACAGGTTTAGGTTAGCATGCAGGATGTCGAAGTTTCGATCCTGGTGGGGATGCATTTTTTTATTTGCTAATTTCATTCTGACATTTCATATTGTAATATACACAATTTCTTAGTTTACATGTATCCTAAATTTACAACACTTTTAACGCTGAACATAACATATGTGGTTAGACATATAAGAAATAGACAGTTAAAACAAGTGTCCTGTCATAGCACAGAAGAACTACAAAAACAATATCAGTTTCGAGATGCTAAATATGACAGCACAGTGCAACAACACAAAATCTACTTGTCATTTATATTACATGTAACATGAGCGCTCAGATGTCGCATGTTAGCAACCAGTGACAATAATAATGTTCATATTAATGACAAAATGACCTTCACAACAGAATATGTTGTCCTCAGATGCTCTACATTGCGCAACCCGCTGGATCATACAGCTCTGGACCATTCACAGCAAAGCTGCGTCGATAGCAACTACAATAATAATAACAATAATGCATTGAGATACGTACTAAACAACATGACTTACCAGACTCAATGTTGAAAGGCATAATTATTGGGACCATTGTGGTAACACATACAATTAGTAACCGAGTATGGACATTATTCACAAAGTATGTTGCTCGTTCTATTGGTAACGTAAGGCCCTAACGAAATGTAATGGACCTGAACGAGGCAAGAATAATAGTTGCTACTAATCTATGGGACCATTGGAGGAGGGCACAAAGAAAACAGGTTTCGCGTCTGGTAGATGAAGTGGTGCAAATAAATAAATAATAACTATGTGGAAACGGCTTCTTTCAAAGCTGACCAATCTTCCATTTTTACAATTGTAGTATGTAAGCGCAAATGTTTTCTAGAGGACCCGCTGCAATCACTGTTGACGTTTAAGATGCCAGATAGTGTACCACCTTGTCTACATTTTCCATATAAAGAACATATGTCCTAACACAGGATCGAACCACCGACCTTCTGCATGTTAACCTAAAAGTCTATCCACTGCATCGCACAGCACAAGTGACACGTGCTGACAGAGATACTTGCCATACATGTGGTTACAGTGTTGCCAGATTGCCGCTCTTTAACGTCCTTTTTCTGCCGGATGTAATTGCTGGACGAAATTCTGCGACAGATATTTTTTTATCGCTGGCATGTGAGGAGTAGAGTGCGCGAATTTCGCTTCACCCTGTATCAAAATGTAACTAAATTCTGTTTATACAGACTAAAGCGAAATTTGCGCACTCGAGCTTCGCAGCACGAGTCCACACATGCCAGCGATAAAAAAAATGTGTCACACAAAATTTCATCCGGTGAGCACATCTGGCAGAAAAAGGACGTTCAAGAGTGGCAATCTGGCAAAACTGTAACCACACTGCGGAACTACCTCTGTCAGCACGTATTTCTGGCCATCTACAACTGGGGCAGTGGAAAGAGTTTTGGGTTAGCATACAGGAGGTCGAGGGTTCGATCCTGGGTCGGGTATGCATATATTCTGACATTTCATAATGCAATATACGCCATTTATTAGGGCATATGTACCCTAAATTTTCAACATTTTGTATCGCTGAACATAACAAATGCATGGTTAGAGAAATAGACAGTTGAAACAAATGACCAGCAATAGGACACAATTACTCCAGAAACGTTATCAATTTCGGGATGCTAGAAATGATCGCACAGCATGATAATACAACATCTACTTGTCATTTATACTACATGTAATCTGAGCGCTCAGATGTCGCACGTTAGCAACCAGTGACAATAATAATGTCCATATTAATGACCACATAACCTTCACAACAGAACACATTGTCCTGAGTACAACAGATGCTCAAAGCGACCTCGTGCAGTCCAAACATAGCGCAGCCTGCTGGATCTTACAGCTCTGGACCCTTCGCAGCAAAGCTGCATCCACAGTAACAAGACGAGCATAAACATGTGCTACCAATTCTTTCGCATTTGTCGGCTGAGTAGAGTACACGTGCTCCTTCAGGGGTCCTCACAGGAAGAAATCGCGGTCAGGTGGCCATACAACTGGACCTCAACGTCCGAGCCATTTCCCTGCAAATGTTCTGTCCAAATACTGTCACACATTAATTCCAGCGTGTGGAGGTGCAGTATCATGTTGGAACATGTAGTGGAACATGTTACTTCCGCCACTCTCAGAACTTCGGAGTATTCCAGTCGACATTGTCAAAGGCTTTCTCTAACTCTAAAAATGCTGGAAACGTAGGTTTGCCTTCCCTTGACCTATCTCCTATGAGAAGTCGTGCCCGCATCTCGTGGTCGTGCGGTAGCGTTCTCGCTTCCCACGCCCGGGTTCCCTGGTTCGGTTCCCGGCGGGGTCAGGGATTTTCTCTGCCCCGTGATGGCTGGGTGTTGTGTGATGTCCTTAGATTAGTTAGGTTTAAGTAGTTCTAAGTTCTAGGGGACTGATGACCATAGATGTTAAGTCCCAAAGTCCTCAGAGCCATTTGAACCATTTGAGAAGTCGTAGAGTCAATATTGCCTCACGTGTTCCTACATCTCACCGGGATGCAAACTGACCTTCCAGTTTCTCCGCTCTTCTGTAAAAAATTCGTGTTACTATTTTGTAACCATGACTCAGTAAACTGGTACTTCGATAATTATCACACCTGTCGGCACCTGCTTTCTTAGGAGTTGGAATTATTATATTCTTCTTGAATTGTGACGGCATTTCGTCTGGCACACACATCTTGCTCACCAGATGGAAAAGAGTTGTCTTGGCTGGCTCTCCCAAGGCTATCGATAGTTCTAACGGAATGTTGTCTACTCCCAGACCTTATTTATAATTAGGGTCTTTCAGTGCCTTGTCAAATTTTTCACTCAGTATCTTATCTTCCACTTCATTTTCACCATTCACACATCATAGATCACCATGATGATCAACAATACTGAACAGCAGTGCAATATATCAGTTTTGTCTCTGCAATCATCAAAACAATCGACTTTAAAGTTTTTCTTTTTCACCAAGACGACTGAAATAAAGTTACTATAATTTAAGTTATAAATCGTATACAGCACTTTTTTATTTAATTTTTGAATCTCAGCTTCTGAAGTTCGCGTGAAAGTGTAAAGCACAATAATAAAGGGAATATAAGACTATTGTGAACACCAGCCACTCTACAGAGGACTACTGCTGCCTCTCTTTGTGCTGCAATGAAGAGTGGCTATCTTGTATCGTGCATGTTTACATGCCGAATAGCTTCGCAGATGATAAACAGATTGAGAGAATGTATAATGATATAAAAGACGTTATTAAAACAGTTACGGGAGACCAAAATTTAATTGTGTTGGGGTACTGGAATTCGATATCAGATAAAGGCCGGGGAGATAAAGTAGTAGGAGAATGTGGGCTGAGGGACAGGAATGAAACGAGAACTGCCTGATAGCATTTTGCATGCAACACAATTTAATCATTGCTAACACTAGGCTTAAGAATCGTGGAAGAAGAATGTGTATGTAGAAGAGACCTGGAGACACCGGAAGGTGTCAAATATATTACGTATATTAGTAAGAAACAGACCTCCAAATGAGATTTCAAGGCTGGCCGCAGTGGCCGAGCGGTTCTAGGCGCTTCAGTCTGTAACCGCGCGACCGTTACGGACGCAGGTTCGAATCTTGCCTCGGGCATGGATGTGTGTGATGTCCTTAGGTTAGTTAGGTTTAAGTAGTTCTAAGTTCTAGGGGACTGATGACCTCAGATGTTAAGTCCCATAGTGCTCAGAGTCATTTGAACCATCTGAGATTTCAAACTGCAATATTTCCCGGGAAGATAAAGACTACGACCATAATGTGTTCGTTATGAACTGCAGATTAAAAATGAAGAAAATGCGGAAAGGTCGGAAGTTAAGGAGATGGTACTTGCATAAAATGGAAAAAGCGAAGGTTGCTGAGATTTTGTTGTTGACTGATTCGCGGGAGAGGACCAAACAGCGAGGTCATCAATCCTATCGGATTGGAGAAAGAAGTGGGCGGTTCCTTTTCACAGGGGCCATTCCGGCCTTCACCTCAATCGATTTAGGGAAACCACGGAAAACCTAAATGAGGATGGCGGGACGCGGGTTTGAACCGTCGTCCTCCCGAATGAGAGTCCAGTGTCCAGTGTCCTGGCCACTGCGTCACCTCACTCGATGGAGGTTGCTGAGTGTTTCAGAGAAAACACCAGGAAACGCGGGAAAGAAAGCCGCCTATAAGAAAGTTAAAGCGTCCTTTGGTGGAAAGATAAGTAGCTGTTTGAATATTAAGAGCTCAGATGCTAACACTACGAAAACATAGTAAAGTTGAAAGGTGGAAGGAATGTGTAGGAGTAAGCAAGGAACATGAAATTCTAGAAAATATTATCGAAAAAGAAAAAGAATTACACGAAGGTGTGATGAGCAATATGAAACTGTGAGATGAATTTGCAAGAAATAAGTATGCAAGATAAATGAGACAGGTGAAACTCTGTCTTCAAGAACAATGTAGTAATTCCTATTTGAAAGAAGGCAAGTGCTGACAGGTGAATATTACCGAACCATTAGTTCAATAAATCATACAAGAAGAATATTTACACTAATTTTTTACAGAAGAATGTAAAAACTAGTTGAGGTCAACCTTGGGAATATCAGGTTTGGTTATGGAAAAATACAGGGACAAACGAAGCAAAACTGACCATACGACTTAGAAGATAGACTTAAGAAAGATAAATCTAGATTCAACGCATTTCTTATGTAGAGAAAGTATTTGATATTGTTAATTGAAATTCTGAAATTTGCAGGCAGCATGTATAAAATGCGGAGGCTGAAGGTTATCTGAAATTTGTACAAAAAATAAATTGCAGTAATGGAAAGATTTGAAAGAGAATCGATAGCTGAGAAGGGAGTGAGACAAGGTTGTAAAACATTCCCGATGTTATTAAGTGAATACACTGAGGGAGCAGTAGGGGAAGGAAAAGGTAGAGGAAAGAACTATCAGAGTTTCACATCCTGTTGACAGCAAGGTCATTAGGAAAGGAGCAAAAAAATGGTAATTATGAAAGGGTGGAGAAAGAAATCACTGTGCCATTTCGAAAGGACAATCCCGGCATTTGCCTTAACCTAAATCTGGATGTTCGGACGCAGATTTGAACCGTCGTCCTCCCGAATGCGCGTCCACTGTGCTGACCACTACACCATCTCGTTCGGTTAACTATGCAGGAGACCAAGAAGAACTTTGAAAATTCATGTTCAAAGATAAGAAAAAAAACTTCGTGGTTTGCGGGTGGCATCGTAATTCTGTCAGAGACGGCAAAGGACTTGGGAGAGCAGTCGGACGGCAATGTTTTGCAAAGAGGGTATAAGATGGGCGTGAACGGTAGTGAAGCAAGGGTAATGGTATGTAGTCGAATTAAATAAGTTAACGTTGATAGAATTGGATTAGATGATGAGACAAGATTTGGGCAGCAAAGTAACTGACGACGGCCGAAATAGAAAGGATATGGACTGTAAGAATAGGAAAACATTTTTGAAGAAAACAAATTTATTAGCATCAAATATAAACCATAATATTACGAAGTCTTTCTGTAAGTACGGAGAGTAGCCGTGTACGGAAGTGGAACTTGGACGATAAACAATTCAGACAAAAAAGAATAGAAGCTTTTCAGGAGAATAACGAAGATTAGATGGGCAGTTCAGATAACTAATGAGGAAATACAGAATATAATTTGGGAACGAAAAAAAGAAAGGCATCGATTGATAGGACGCATCCTGAGGCATCAAGAGATCTTCAGTTTGTATAATGGATATACGTCTGTATGTGAGGCACGGGTGGTTAAAATTATAAAGGGAGAGGGAGTCTGCATTGCAGTAAGTAGGTTCAAATGGATGGAGGTTGCATTGGTTATGCAGAGACGAAAAGGCTTGCACAGGACAAAACAGGATGGGAAGCTACGGCAAACCAGTCTTACATCTACATCTACACCTATATCTACATGGTTACTCTGCAAATAACATTTAAGTGCCTGGCAGAGGATTCATCGAACCACCTTCACAATTCTCTATTATTCCAATCTCTTACAGCACGCGGAAAGAATGAACACCTATATGCTATATCTTTCCGAACGATCTCTGATTTCCCTTATTTTATCGTGGTGATCGTTTCTCCCTATGTAGCTCGGTGTCAACAAAATATTTTCACATTCTGAGGAGAAAGTTGGCTATTGGAATTTCGCGAGAAGATTCCGTCGCAACGAAAAACGCCTTTCTTTTAATGATGTGCAGCCCAAGTCCTGTATTATATCTGTGACCCTCTCTCCCATATTTCGCGATAATACAAAACGTACTGCCCTTATTTGAGCTTCTTCTATGTACTCTTCAGTCCTATCTGGTAAGGATCCCACACCGCGCAGCAATATTCTAAAAGAGGACGAACAAGTATAGTGTAGTCAGTCTCCTTAGTAGATCGTTTACTTTTTATAAGTGTCCTCCCAATAAAACGCAGTCTTTGATTAGCCTTCCCCACAACATTTTCTATGTGTTCCTTCCAATTTAAGTTGTTAGTAATTGTAATTCCTAGGTATGTAGTTGAATTTACGGCTTGTAGATTAGACTGATTTTTCGTGTAACCGAAGTTTAACGAATTCCTTTTAGCGCTCTTGTAAATGACCTCACACGTTTCGTTATTTATTGTCAACTGCCAATTTTCGCACCATTCACATATCTTTCTAAATCGTTTTGCAATTTGTTTTGATCTTCTGATGACTTTATTAGTCGATAAAAGACAGCGTCATCTGCAAACAACCTAAGACGGCTGCTCAGATTGTCTCACAAATCGTTTATATAGGTAAGGAACAGCAAAGGGCCTATAACACTGCCTTGGGAAACGCCAGAAATCACTTCTGTTTTACTCGATGACTTTCCATCAATTACTACGAACTGTGACCTCTCTGACAGGAAATCACAAATCCAGTCACATAACTGAGAGGACATTCCATAAGCACCCAATTTCACTACAAGCCGCTTGTGGGGTACAGCGTCAAAATCCTTCCGGAAATCTAGAAATACGGAATCGATCTGAAATACCTTGTCAATAGCACTCAACACTTCACGTGAATAAAGAGCTTGTTGTGTTTCACAGGAACGATGTTTTCTAAACCCATGTTGACTGTGCGTCAATAGACAGTCTTAGGACTGACACCCGCAGCAATAATATATACTACACTCAAATTTTATCGGTTTTTATAATTAACTCTCTAAACGAATACACAAATACAGTTTTACATTGTACAGGCAGGACATTATGTACACTTATCTAAATGGAAACACTGAGGCCCTGTAGGTCGCTGGAGGGAGTTGGCACCACATCTGCACACGAAAGTCTCCTAATTCCCCTAAATTCTGAGGAGGGAGGCGATGAGCTCTGACGCTACGATCAGTCATGTCCCAGGTGTGTTCGTCAGGGTTGAACTGACGAGACATGAATTCGAACTCACCACTGTGTTCCTCGAATTACTCCATAACACTCCTGGCCTTGTGACATGCGCATTATCTTGTTGCAAAATGCCACTGCCATTGGGAAACATGATCGTCTGTCCTTCTTGGCCGTCATGGTGCCTTGTACGAACTACTCTGGATCCACGGATGCCAACGTGAATGTTCCCCAGAGCATAATGGAGCTGCCTGTAGCTTATTTCTGACCGACAGTACAAGTCTCAAGGAGCCTTTGCCCTGAAAGACGATGGATTCGCGTCCTCCCATCGTCATGATGAAGAGGGTATCGGGATTCAGCAGACCATGCAACGCTCTGCCGCTGCACCAACGTCCAGTCCCAATGCTCATGTGCCCATTTCAGTCGTAGTT
Source organism: Schistocerca gregaria (assembly GCF_023897955.1). NCBI lineage: Eukaryota > Metazoa > Arthropoda > Insecta > Orthoptera > Acrididae > Schistocerca > Schistocerca gregaria. The sequence continues at coordinate 105,233,832 of NC_064920.1, forward strand.
GCCGATGTAAATGTGTTAACACTGGCACATAGATGGGTAATCGGCTGTGGAGGCCCATCGTTACGAGTGTTTGGTGCACTGTGTGTTCAGACACACTTGTACTCTGCCCAATGTTAAAGCCTAATCTTGGTTTCGCCACAGATCGCCTCCTGTCTTGTTTTACCAGTTTACCCAGCCCATGACGCCCGACAGCTGCAACGAAGAGTGGCTGCCAAACACCACGGCATCTGGACGTCATCACAATCTGCCCTCGGTCAAACTCAGCTAATGCGCCTTCGCCATTCTACACAGGGACAGCACTCTCACAGATACTACATACACCGTGCGTGTCTGACTGATAGTCATTCCTCGCCAGTTGACGTAGCAATTGCCGGAACGGATTTATATCAATAGTAGATCGGTGGGCGTAAAGTTCTAGATGACCAGTGTATAACGAGTTCTGTCATGTAGACTTTCCATTTCTTTGTTTTGTGGAGAATACTGACAGGCCCACATATAGGGATAACCGAGAGGAAAGCTTATATGACGTTACGAAAATCATGGGTAAGCCCCTCTGTAGAAAGACGTTGAGACATGAGCAGGGTATGCTCCAGCTAAGAGCCATAGCCAACCGGAAAGTCCACCCTGGAAGTAACGTTATGGACACGGCTCAGATTGATGCGCGTAGAATTAGCCTCAGTGTTGGGGGTATTTGTGTGTCAAGGACATAGAAGAATGACACGCAAGGGTCCGTACTGTTTTACCAGTTGTTGAACTGTAGGAAGAAGACTGACTCTGATCAAAAGCGCTACGTGTCTGCTGTATGTGGAAAGACACTGTGTAGTTATCGTGAACAACTTCTGTCTCGACACCGTATCACACTGAGTTCACGTACACTATCACTTGGATCTGTAAATGCATGGGTCAGTATATGCTAATAAGAATTTAATTGAAAGTACAGGTAAAATTTTAATTATGTATGTGCAGCCTATCACTATCCCATTTCATGCTACCTGGGGTAGCCTCCTTTCTCATATCCTATTCACCAACGCTAGTTTCGTGTCAATGAATTAATGCCTAAGAATATTTTAAAACTGATAATTAGTCACTACAACCAATTTTCCTTAGTATTCATGAATTCCATCAAAGCATGTTTTCAGTATACTGTAAGACTGTACTGTTCAAAAATGGTTCAAATGGCTCTGAGCACTATGGGACTTAACATCTGAGGTCATCAGTCTCCTAGAATTTAGAACTACTTCAACCTAACTAACCTAAGGACATCACACACATCCATACTCGAGGCAGGATTCGAACCTGCGACCGTAGCGGTCGTGCGGTTCCAGACTGAAGCGCCTAGAACTGCAAGGCCACAACGGCGGGCTGACTGTACTGTATTTTTAAGATCTATTAAATACTCAAGAAAAGTTCCGTAACTGAGCCGTGAGTATTAGTATGTGTACATTTGATTGGACCGTTCGAATCATTATCATATTTTACGTAAATTACGTTGTACATATACTAAAGAAGCGCTAAGTAATCAGGTGGTGAGTATCAGCGTATGTCCACATTGATCTGGTGTCCACTCAAATCCTTGCTTAATTTACATAAATTACGTTGTGTTATTTCGACGTTAAATAAAAACAAATTCGATGGCTGATCCAAATACCTAAGTAACGCTACAATAGCGAAATTATAAAAACTATAGTCAGATCGGAATAACATTGTGTAAGTAGGCTGTTTAGGTTCTTATATTGGTAACGCCGCCGTCCCGTAGCGCTCTGTATGAAAATCACTGGCTGTGCTGTGTGCAGTCTGTGGCTGGTTTGCATTGTTGTCTGCCATTGTAGTGTTGGGCAGCGGCAGCTGGATGTGAACAGCGCGTAGCGTTGCGCAGTTGGAGGCGAGCCGCCAGCACTGGTGGATGTGAGGAGAGATATGGCGGAGTTTTGAAATTTGTGAGACTGGATGTCATGAACTGATATATATATTATGACTTTTGAACACTATTAAGGTAAATACATTGTTTGTTCTCTATCAGAATCTTTCATTTGCTAACTATGCCTGTCAGTAGTTAGTGCCTTCAGTAGTTAGAATCTTTTATTTAGGTGGCAGTAGTGGCGCTCGCTGTATTGCAGTAGTTCGAGTAACCAAGATTTTTATGAGGTAAGCGATTTATGAAACGTATAGGTTAATGTTAGTCAGGGCCATTTCTTTGTAGGGATTTTTGAAAGTCAGATTGCATTGCGCTAAAAACATTGTGTGTCAGTCTAAGCACAATCTTGTATAACTGTTCAAAGGAGACGTTTCAATTGGCACAATAGTTTTTAGTAATACACATAAACTTCGTGTTAGGACAGTTTTAATAAGCCATTACCACACAGAATGAGGTCGGGGTATTACAGGTTTTAGATGCAACTTTCCAATCAGAAGGAAAATAACTCTACGTTGTGCAGCTGTTGAACGAGAGTATCTCACTTCCAATATCATAACTGTGACATAACTGTGATTTTTATCATGATATTTATTCTGGACTGAATAAGAACTAGGCCATATTTGTAAGAATCCGAAGGACATTATCGAGGAAAACAAAAAAAGAAACAAGAATGAAATTGTGTAAAATGATTACATTGCCTGTTTTGATGTAGGGCTGTAGACATTGCTGCTGAATACTAAATATTGTATTAGCATACAGAGATCAGAAAGGAGAATTTTAATCTCCGTGGAAGACTACATGAGACTGGATAGATTTAAAAACGGAATCTCTATAGCGTCTTGCCGGATGAACAGTAGGACAGAAAAAGGATAAAATTTCGAAAGAAGCTGACACATTGAAAACGATTGATAATACATGGCATTCATATCAAATACGCTCTTTGCTTTGTTTTCAATGTAACACCCTACAGAAGGTCGCCTTCGCATTCACTGCATTCCTCCAGGCTGCGAACGAAGGCGGGTTCGGTGGCATCTCCTCCACAGCTGTCTATACACTTCCGTTGAGTTCAGTCATGATATGATGACAAGTGGCGTACTCTTGACTCTTCAACTACAAAGGGGCAGTCATATCTGGATACCATACTGGGTAAGGAACGTCTCCAAATCTGGAAACCAATTGATCAGCAAAACGACAGTGCAAGACATTCATGTGTCGATGGTCCTAATGACCTGTTCTACCCTGCTTTCGGAATTATGTGTCATTGTTCAAGCTAGAAAGAGGAAGTCATTTAACATCTGGACACAGGGATCACTGGTAACTGTAACTCCACGGCCGTGACGATCCTCAAATAATGTGGACCGACGATGGAGCTCACAGTCACACGTTCAGTGTGCAGGTGTTTCCCACGTAGCAGACAAGGGCTACCTTGGTTACGTCGAACCCAATGTCCGTAATTCGATTTGTTTACACCAGCGTGTAGGTGAAAATGGCCCTCATCCAACGTTAGTGCGATATGCTGTTAGGCATCTGCCGGTCATTTGCTACAATTTCCTGGAAGTACAACGAGAAGGTCCGCCCAGCAACTTTACCTTGTTCGTCTAGTTCCTGGATGGCCTGCAACTGTTGTGGGTGAAAGTACAGGTTATCAAGGACAATGACCCGCAGGGACCGGTTTGACATTGTTCGCTCTAAAGTATGTCTGGCAGAAGAACGCTGAAGACTTCGGATGTGCAATGTAATGTGCCTCCTCCACTCCCTACCTGCTCCACTGTGTCCTTCGTCGCCCTGAACTTTTCGTCTTGGCATATGATGCAATGGTTCTGACTTGTTGCACCCATTATAAAGTCGTCCAATGATCCGGGACTTTGTCGCGTCGTGTCTACTTGAAATGGCGATTAAAGAGTCGCTGACGTGTGGCAGGAGACTTGTTACTCATGAAATACGCCTTGACGGCGAATGCTCGATGCTCTGAACTGCAGACGGTCGCAATAATTTACAAAAGGCGTCCTTTCTCAAAGCAGCGCGTGCATACTTATTCCGCGAAGGCGCGACAGCGACATGGTACTACGTGACTAAATCGTGCTATTCATTTTGCCGGATCCTGTAGAGTGTAGAAGATGAACTGAAAGAAAATAGAGAAAGGTGAGTCTCACACCAGAACTGAATGCGAGGAGAAAGAATAACAAAAACGTTTTCTGATATAGACCGTTGAAATATTGGAAGACACTGGAAACTTTGATCATCAACTGGTCATGTGCTGGAACAAGCGAATAGCCTACTCCTTGAAAGAATAAGAAAATATCTGTAAGGAAAATCAAAACAATATGCTTCCAAGGGAAACGCCATATAAAGACTAAAATACAGCGATGGAAAAAAACTGCAGCATTAAAAAATAATTAATGTAAAGTAAGGAAATTTTGGGAATACATTTGTATAGGTAACTTACTTAAGTGATTAATATTGAAAGATCACAGGTTCATGTAAGCGCCAAATAAGCCATTGATAATGTGAAATGCTGCTACATTAATAACCGGTCTAACAGACAGAATGTTGAATGCAAGCACGCAAACGTGCATCTCTTGCGTTGTGCAGGTGCCGGATGTCAGTTTTCGATATGTATTATCACCCATGTTGCAATTGGTGGGTCAATACAGGGACAGGTAATGCTGTCTGTGGATGACGCTGGAGTTGTCATCCGATTAGGTCTCATATATGCTCGAATAGAGACAGATCTGAGGATCGAGCAGGCCAAGGCAACACGTCTACCCTCTGTAGAGTATGCTGAGTTACAACAGCGGTATGTGGGCAAGCATTATCCTGTTGGAAAACACCCCTTGAATGAAATGGGCCGGCTGAAGTGGCCGAGCGGTTCTAGGCGCTTCAGTCTTGAACAGCGCGCCCACTACAGTAGCAGGTTCGAATCCTGCCTCGGGCATGGGTGTGTGTGATGTCCTTAGGTTAGTTAGGTTTAAGTAGTTATACGTTTTAGAGGACTGATGACCTCAGAGGTTAAGTCCCACAGTGCTCAGAGCCATTTGAACCATTTTTTTTTTTAATGGAATGGTAACACAACAGGTCGATTATCAAACTGACGTACAGTTTTGCAAACAGGATGCGTGTGATAGCCGCCAGAGTGTTCCTGTTGTCATGTGAAGTCGCACGCCAGGTCACAACTGCTAGTGTAGATCCATTGTGTCTAACATGCAGACAGACTGGTTTATGGCCCTCAACTGCCCCCCCCCCCCCCTTCTAACCATCACACGACACGGCCATCACTGCGACCGAGACTAAACCAGTTTTCATCAGAAAACACAACAGACCTCCACCTTGCCTTCCAATGAACTCTCGCTTGACACCACTGAAGTCGCAAATGGCGGTGGTTTGGGGTAAGTTGAATGCACGCTACATGGCGTCTGGCTCGGAGCTGTCCTAGAAGTAACCGATTTGTAAGAGCTCTTTGTGTCACTGTGGTGCTAACTGCTGCTCAAATAGCTGCTGCAGATTCAGTATGATGCGAAGGAGTCATACACCGAACACGAAGGCCATCCTTCTAGGTAGGGCCATGTTGCCGTCCGGAACCACGTCTTCTTGCTACTGTACATTCTCGTGCCGCCGCAGGAAGTAATCATGTACAGTGGCTACATTCTTGCCAACCCCTTCTTCAGTATCGAAGAAGGAACATCCAGCTTGTCGTACCCCTCTTACACAACCGCGTTCAAACACATAGAGGTGTTGATAACGGCGTCTTTCTCGCCTTAAGACATTCTTGATTAACATCAACTCACCACGTCTTATCATTGGAAACTATCACTCATGACCGTTACACCGTGTATTTAAAGCAAATCTGATTTGTATCGTTATAGTGGTGGTGCTAGCGCGAACTTTGAACAGACATAACTATCGTTTGCGTCACATAAATTCTTAGCATTAAGACTTTTTCCGTCAGTGTAGACACAAGTGATACTATTATAGAACAAGTACATACACTCTGAGACAAAAAACGATATCCGACGTTCCGCGAAGGAATTATCGAATGGGACGGAAATCGGTAGATGTGACGTACATGTACAGGCGAGCAAATCATTACAGTTTCAGAAAAATTGAATAATTTATGAAAGACATAAAGCTTCACAAATTGAGCAAGCCAGTAATGTGTTGGTCGACCTCTGGCCCCAATCCAAGCCAGTTATTCGGCTTGGCTGACACTGGTGTTGGATGTCCTCCTGAGAGATATCAAGCTAAATTCTGTCCAGTTAGCTCTGGTTTGAGGACGCTGCCCATAATGCTCCAAACGTTCTCTGTCTGCAACAGATCTGGTGACAAGCAGCAGGAACCCTCGTCATGTGCTGAAATGTAAGTCCAGGATGGCTTGCTATAAAGGGCAACAAAACGGGGCATAGAATATCGTCGATGTACCACTGTGTTGTAAGAGTCTCGCGCATTACAACCAAAGGGATCCCCCTTTGAAATACAATGACACTCCAGACCATCCCTCCTGGCTGTTGGGCCGCCTGGTGGATGGCAATCAAGTTGGTATCCCAAAACTGTCCAAGAGTCTCCAGTGCCCGTCTTCGCTGATGATTGGGGCTCATATCCGCCCCTGGTAGATGGATGGTCAGCGCGACGGAATGTCATACCCAACGGCCTAGGTTAGATTCCCAGCTGGGTCGGAGGTTTTCACCGCTCAGGGACTGGGTGTTGTGTTGTCCTTATCATCATTTAATCCCCATCGACACGCAAGTCATCGAAGTGGTGTCAACTAGAAAGACAGGCACCAGGCGAACGGTTTACCCGACGGGAGGCCCTAGCCACACAGCTTTTCCATTAGGGCTCATTTCGATCTCATCACTGAAGACAGTTCCAACACCTGCCAATGAGATTCCAGACCAAAGACGTGTCTGGAGGCGCACCAGACGGTGGTGGGATGCCAACTTCACTGTCAACTGCCGTAAAGCACGACAGCCAGGAGTGTTGGTCTGAGGTGCAATTTATTTTCATAGCGGGATCCCTTTTACCTTATAATGCACTCGAGTTTGTTGTTTTGCTTTAGTTACAAATTTTATTAGCTGCTCTGTAGCTGCATCAGTTCTTCCATTTTGCATGTTTTCTTCTACTTGTCTCCACATTTACTCAAGAAAACTTTCTTTTATTTTCCTAGCTTGTATACAGACCAAACTCCTTATCTTCTATCCTCTTCCTTGTTCATCAGTTGCATTTTCGCATAGTCTTCCGTTTTCCGTAAGCTGAATAACATCTTCTGTAATCCATTTCCCCTTGGGTTCGGGTTTACTTTTCAGAGCTATCTTTCCTGCTGCTTTATTTATACCAGATTTAATTTGTTTCCAGTCTTACTTTACAACGCCATGTTAGACAGTTTTAGCTAGGTTGTCTGTTTCGCGTGCATAATGCCTTGTCGGTCCCTCAGATTCCAGTCTTTCCATTTCTGTTTTACTATCCATTTCTTCAGGAATTTGAATCTGAATTAACTTTTTCATCAGGACTAGGTTGTGGTCACTGTCTGTATCTGCAGATGAATAACTCCTGCAGTCATTTACTTGCTTTCTAAGAAGTGATTTCACTAAAATGTAACCTATTTGTTGTTTCCTTAGGTCTCCTGGGGCCTCTCATGTGTATCTTATTCCCCTGTAATGTTGGAAAAGTGTATTAGAAACAACTGACTAGTACCTCGAGCAGAACTCAATTCTTTGGGCTCCTCTCCATAGTCACCCACAATCCCCTCTTCCGGTACTTCGTCCACACACACGTTCCAATTCCCCATGGCAGTCAGGTTTTCATCTCCCTTAGCATTTCTTATCAATTACTTATTTCTTCATATATTTCGTCAGCTACCGCATCCTCTTCTTTGGACGTTGGTGTGTAAACGTGTATTATCACAGTGTCTTTTGGTATAGTATCAAGTTTGACTAGTATTATACTAGAGCTGTATTGCACATATCCCTTGCAAGGCGAGTCAGTGTTTTTTCCTTACAATTGCACCATCTCCACCAATTGCTGGTCTGTCTTGACCAGTTCCTGTGTGAATGACTCAGTATTCTCCAGATCAGAAGTCTCCTGATTGGGGCCATCTTCTATGTGATATGCCGAGCATATCATCGGTTTCCAGCCGCTCCATGTCAAGTTTTAGGTTTTCCAGTTCGCTACACTGCAGCAGTGTTCTCACAATCCAAGTGGCTGTTTTAAAATCCGGATTGTTTTTCTTCACCTTGTTTGTATCTTTCGCAGTTCCTACCTGAAGATCCGATTGCGGGACTATTCTATCTTCGGAAAATTTTACTAAAGATCTAGGCATGTTTTACTCTAATACTCGGGATCCATGGATCTTCAATGTTGTGATTTCCCTTTGCGTTCGACATCCTGTTCTGGTGAGCATCAGCTGGTTCTTCCACTTTCGGAAGTGGTTTCTTATTTCCAGAACAAGACGGTGCCCCCGTCCCCTCACCCCAGCAAACGCTGGGTTGATCACTTGTCCCCGTTTTCCTTCGGTCTCTGTCTACGTTAGCTTTCACATAAAGTGACGTTATCCCTTCACCATCACGCCGTCACGAGGAGGTGTAGAGCAGGAGCTCCTCTTCATTGGCTCTAGGATCTTGACGGCATTTTCTAGACCGCTCCAGTTTTTCAAAGAACAGTTCAGTTCCATGTTAATTTTATGTGTGCTCAATATACGTGCTTCCATTCTAAAATGTCTGTTGTTAACAGTCCTGCTCTCGTACCTGGTACTTTATTCCGGATCGTAAAAGCCAATATTTTTACACAGGCAGCTGATACAGTCTTGATTAAAAAATGAATAAGTAAGGGTACACAGAGAGAACTGAACCTTTTCAGTATGTGTTAGCACTGATAGAATACAGGATAGTAGACTAAAATCAAAAGAACATTCTGAGCTGATAACAAGGAAATTCTACAGATGTTGGTGTAATGTAGGCCGATATGGCGACGGCATATAGGAAGACCCTCACCAGGTGGGAGAAGGGAAAAGGACCGCAGGCCTAAATCTTTTAAATGAGGACGACGATAATGATTAAAGAAATTGTACAGGATGCGGTGATCGTAAATCGCTTTAAGGTTGCAAGTGATTATAGATTTCTAAGTTACAATGAAAACTAGGCACGAAGTGGAAGCAAAGATACTCAAGATATAGCGTGAAGATACTACATCCCCATATGTCAGATTATTTACTATTTTTTGCCATTTGTTAAGCTGATTCTTTTGCTTGGCTAAATGTTTGGCGACAGTCTTGCAGCAATAGCCAGTTAAGCCGTATCCACCAGTAAAAAAATCTCTGCTTGCTGACAATGTTTTATGAATTATCGTTGTTGTTCGTATTGTGCGCTTGCTGGGCGTAGTGCCTTTTAATCACCGCCAGTCTGTGGGCAGCGCTCGTTGCTGATGTATTGAGGTGAGTGTGTTTCGATATAGCCGGGATGAAGTTGTATCCGTCTCGAGATTATGTAAAGTTTCACCATTTGCGCTGTGATAACACAGCTGCGGCATGCGGGATTTTTCTAAATCAAAGAAATTTGATTTTTGAGAAGGAACAATTCTAACAATAAACAATAAATTTTGTGATCCTCCAATGATTGTCGTCAATTAATTCCTTTGTTGTCCATGTCTTAATACGCCACTGGACGAATACGTATGACTGTTGTATTGGAGCAACGGATTTGGAGAGGAGTAGAACAGCTGTGTCTCTAATATTGCAGCGGGGCTGTTACGGCACGGAGTCTGAAATTTAGAGTATGACATTTTATTTAAGAATAGAGTGGAACTGTTCGGACCCTGTACATTGTGATGGATCGCTTTGTGGAGATCAAATATCGATGAGCTGGTCACCTAATTACACTGCACAGCTTTGTTTGTGAAAGTCTGCAAACGCCTCAATCAAAGTGCTGGAGCTGACACGAAGACTGAACGCTATATGAAATTTTTGGCTACAAAGACCTGTGAGCTCTAGTGTCACATGATCAGTGTGTGAACTGTCATACAGGATGACCCGCTTAAACCTTTCAGTGCAAATACCACTGGTACAACAATAGATTATGAAAAACGAATTTCAGGGGTATGCATATAAGGTAGCGGCTCATGATCTTAAATTCTAAAATGTAAGCAAATCTTCATTTTAACACAGACTCATTTTTTTTAATGGTCACCTTGTATTACTTCTCACGGGGTCAATAATATGAAAAATCACTATAAAAGATGCGTTGGCTGCATCGCAATACGTCAATTACATCCAGACAAATTGCAAACCATAGCTGATGCATGAAACAAACGGTATGCACTGCCATTGCACATCATGAGGTGCAAGAATTGACCACATGTCGCCCGTAATCTCAATGCGATTGACGTACGTAATCTTACTTTCTCAGTTATCACGAGGGCCGATATTAATAGGTTTCCTGCCACGAACAGCGATATATACATGACGGTTTTCCTCTTCCGTGGTTTATTTATCTGTGCACACACTACCGATCAGTACCACTCAGTGTACCCCGACTCGTTACACAACCCAGAACAACTCCTCGCCTCTGCGGTTGTATAGGGAACCGACTACAATCGGCGCTGTGTGCGGGAACAGCTCACTACGAAGCAGGTTGATCTGTGTGGAGGTACATACAGGTAAATGGCACTGGCGTACTGTACACTGTAACTGGTATCATTGCTGTAAAAGTGATATTAATTTACCTGTCCACCCGTTCTAGGCATTCCACGTGGTTTTCACCCATGAAGGAACGGTTGACATCTTATAACTTTATGGAGAATCTCACCAAAATGTCACATGAGTGGCACTGTTGTATGCCCAACATTGACCTAATAGACACCATCTGATCTGCCCAACTTCACGAATATTGTTAGAAGGCTACACGTGGAAAAACGCATGTATCCACGAACACGGATCCAGAGAAAAAGAGAAACACATTAAGCAGTAGAATTAGCTGTTCTGACGGCCGCTTCAATAAACCCTCAAGCCAATTATAGTGAAATGGAGAGACTTATGGGAATCCCTCGAACAATCGTGCTGCACACAGGCATAACTACCACCTGTACCATATGTCACTACATCAAGGGCTTCAAGGCAATGACTTTCAAATTTGCCTGGAACAATGTAACTGGGATCTACGACAAGGCTGTGACCTGATGAGTAAGATACTGTTTAAAGACGAAGTCACTCTTAGAAATCATAGGAGCGTCAGCTTACACGATATGCACTACTGGTCGCCGGAAAACCCACATTGGCTTCGTCAGATATAACGACGACGTCAGTGGAGTTCCAGTGTATGGTGTGGTATTGTAGGGCAATATATCATTGGCCCATGATTCATTGACGGCATTCTAAACGGACGAGGGTATGGGCTGTTCTTCAGATGTACTTTTCCTGGACTAATGGAAGACATACCTCTTCATTTGCTTCAAATAATGTCGATCAGCAGCCGGCCGCTGTGGCTGCGCGGTTCTAGGAGCTTCAGTCTAGAAGCACGCCGCTGCTACGGTCGCAGGTTCGAATCCTGCCTCGGGCATGGACGTGTATGATGTCCTTAGGTTAGTTAGGTTTACGTAGTTCTAAGTCTAGGGGACTGATGACCTCAGATGTTAAGTGACATAGTGCTTAGAGTCATTTGAACCATTTTGAACGTCGATCAGCATGGTGGATGCCCTGCGCATAATGCCATGATGGCAAGAAATACACTAGACGAGCGATTTCCCTAATCGATGGACAGGATGGGCCAGTCTTCTTCCGAGATTTCTAGCGTGGTCGCCAGATCTCGTCGCCATCGACTTTTTTTCTGGGAACATGTAAAAAATTTGGTGTATCAGCATGTTCCAACAACAATTACCGCTGCATGTACTCCACTAACACCAGAAATACTGACAGCAGTGAGTGTACCAGTGTTGGAGGCTGCCATGTAAATGACGATCTATCCGAACGTTTCTGCTATGATAAAGACGACTGCATACCGGCGTAAACTTTGTGTGTTTCTGAGAAAACATATGTGTGTTTTGTAGGTATTGCTGTACGTTATGTAATGGTTTCACCATGTGCCGAAGTTCAGTTGTAATGCCACCATTACAAATGTTCAGTGACGCTTCTTGTATCTGTCACGTTCCCTAATGTGAGCGATGTACAATTACGTACAGCTAGCTTTTATTTTCTTATGTTTTAGAACTTTCAAGAGCCCCTGCCTTACATTCATACCCGCGAAAGTCATTTTTCAATATCTATTGTTGTTCCAAAGGTGTTTGCACTGAAATGTTTAAGTGCACCATCCTGTGTAGGCATTGGCCGAATTTACTGAACTCATTAAACACACACTGAGAAGCTATTTGGTAGTTTCTACTAGGGAGTTAACTTTACACTGATGGGTCGTGAACACACAGCAACATTCAAGGTTGTCAACGTCTAGCAAATTCAGAGCCACATCGGAGGTCCATAGACGGGTCATAGTCTGTAGTTTAGACAACTGAAAACACGATCATACTGCTAGTCTGGTTTATTATTATTAATCTGCAATTTGCATTCCGAGTACTTGGTGCCAGTTGGCAATCTGCAGCCATTGTATTATTTGAAATTTCTAGATTAATGTAAATATTTTAAGAAGCTAAAATACGTGATGAGGTTTATGGCAAGCTGATGTACACTCTAAGAATGTGAGGGTGATATGCTGGAGACTATTAGTCCTTGAGTTTGTGTTGGGATGTGAGAATAATTGGCGAGAATGTTACATGGAAAAGGATATGTGACGGGAAAATGTTAAGTGGGGTTTGGGTATCAGGAGATTAGTGGGATATCTGCCGGGCAAGGAAATGATGGTGAGGAGCCTTCATCAGAGATGGAATGGGAAGAATGCAATGGTCAGACAATACATCAACATGCGATCGTTTCATCAAACGATTAGGATACCAGTATTCTTTCTTACTACCAGCAACGGTGAGATCTTAGGTGCTGTCAGATGTTGGATGCGAAAGTTATCTGTTCATTTGGCACCTTCATTTCTGTCCGTTATATTTTTCTGTCAGTAGATCATGACATTTATCTTTTCAATGCCTTCCGACTTATCACCCATTCTCAGCTTCGTTTAATCGACATTAGTGAGGCGATTTCGCATCGTGAGTTTGTTTTCCGACCAATGTGCAGCCCTCGCGGGTTGGAAGCCACGAGGCTCCCCTTGTTTGAAACGGGATTCGGCACTCTATTCCTGTTCCTGATTCTGCTTCTGTTCTGTTCTGCGTTCTGATCTCGAGAAGTCCTGTTCTGTATTCGATTTATAAGGAAGACAGTCTTTGGTGGCGATCTATATTGGTCCGGAGATTCCGCAGTGATGAAAGAATTGTGTGAGATCATTCCAGTTACGTGCCGTGATGAAGTACAGGTAAAGTGGTTAGGTTTTCACTGCGTGTGGTTAGGAATGCGGCAGTATGGTTGCGGGTGTAGGTTCCTCATACTTGATTGAATGGACTCTGATTACAGTGACGTAATGATCTTCTGAATTCGTTGTGCTGTAGATTTAAAGTTATCATCCTCTTGTGAAATTATGAACGGGTTATTGCCTGGTTTAAATTCGTGTACTGGGAACGTAGTATTTCGAGTATCGTACTCATTGTGAAACTGAATTTTATATCCTTTGCTTTGACAAGTCGTGTGGGCTTACTACCTAATTTCTTCCGGAATTATTTTGATTCAAAACTATATCGTTCTTTGTTCTTTACGCGTGACATAGTACCGCATTACATGGCCGCGATCTTCGCGGTCTATGAATTTTCTGGCTTATCAGAAATCACATACTGAGTTGCAATCGCAAAACAATAGTCATAAGTAGCTTTTCTGCGATTGCTATCAGATCGCAGGTGCAGATAAAGTAGGTCGACAAGCGCTGTTTCGAAGCTCGCTGCTTGCTAAATATGTGTAGTGCGGCGTCATCTCGAACATTACTGTGATCTTGTGTGGAAATGACACTCTCAAATTTTGTATTGATTCTGGTGGCTCAATTATTCTTTTTTCCGGCGGGGTCAGGGATTTTCACTCGCCTCGAGATGACTGGGTGTTTATGTTGTCCTCACGATTTCATCATCATTCATGAAAGTGGCGAGATCGGACTGAGCAAAGGTTGGGAATTTTCACGGGCGCTGATAACGCCGTAGTTGAGCGCTCTACAAACCAGTCATCGTCATCAACATCATCAATTATTCTTTGTATTTAAAGTCAAACTGGAGGAACAACCTCAATTCACAGCTGGTCGATACAGGGTGTTCAAAAAAAATTGTCGAATACTTTAAGAGGTGGTAGAACTCATAGAAACAAGAAAAATAAGTCCAATAAACATGGATCGAGAAACACATATTTTTCGGAATAAACACATGTTTATCGGAAAAGCTGCACGACGCTTGGTTATGGATAGTAGCACAGTGTTTGCATTGACGCTCCGTCAAATGTGTCGCAAGGGTATTATGGTCTCTTACCTACAGCACTCTACTTATTATTACGCTACTGGCCATTAAAATTGCTACACCACGAAGATGACGTTCTACAGACGCGAAATTTAACCGACAGGAAGAAGATGCTGTGATATGCAAATGATTAGCTTATCAGAGCATACACACGACTGTGGCGCCCATAGCGACACCTACAACGTGCTGACATGAGGAAAGTTTCCAACCGATTTCTCATACACAAACAGCAGTTGACCGGCGTTGCCTGGTGAAACGTTGTTGTGATGCCTCGTGTAAGGAGGAGAAATGCGTACCGTCACGTTTCCGGCTTTGATAAAGGTCGGATTGTAGCATATCGAGACATTGCTGCTTGTGTTGGTCGAGATCCAATGACTGTTAGCAGAACATGAAATCGGTGGGTTCAGGAGGGTGATACGGAACGCCGTTTTGGATCGCAACGGCCTCGTATCATCAGCAGTCGAGAAGACAGGCATCGTATCCACATGGCTGTAACGGATCGTGTAGCCACATCTCGATCCCTGACTCAACAGATGGGGACGTTTGCGTGACAACAACCATCTGCACGAACAGTTCGACGACGTTTGCAGCAGCATGGACTATCAGCTCGGAGACCATGGCTGCGGTTGCCCTTGACGCTGCATCACAGACAGGAGCGCCTGCGATGGTGTACTAAACGACGAACCTGGATGCACGAATGGCAAAACGTCATTTTTTTTTGGATGCGTCCAGTTTCTGTTTACATCATCATGATGGTCGCATCCGTGAAAGCACATTGGAAGCGTGTATTCGTCATCTCCATACTGGCGTATCACCCGGCGTGATGGTATGGGGTGCCATTGGTTACACATCTCGGTCACCGCTTGTTCGCTTTGACGGAACTTTGAACAGTGGACGTTACATTTCACATGTGTTATGACCTGTGGCTCAACTCTTCATTCGATCCCTGCGAAACCCTACATTTTAGCAGGATAATGCTCGACCGCATTTTGCAGGTCCTGTACGGGCTTTTCTGGATACAGAAAACGTTCGACTGCTGCCCTGGCCAGAACATTCTCCAGATCTCTCTCCAATTGAAAACGTCTGGTCAGTGGTGGCCGAGTAACTGGCTCGTCACAATACGCCAGTCACTATACTTGATGAACATTTTTTCTTGGTGTAGCAATTTTAATGGCCAGTAGTGCAGTTAGTCTGCAGTCAGTTGTGTGGTTAGAGTCGTAGGCTACATCCCCTTTGAAAAATTAATGAATTATTGTGCTGATAAACCCCTTAACGTTATTTGATTTTCAAACAGCTGAGCAGAACTGTACGTACTCAAACATTTCGCACTTTACCTATTCTGATCAACACTCACTTGACACACAATATTTTTAGCGCAACGCCATCTGACTTTCAAAAATCCCTACAAGAGAATGGCCCTGACTTAATTAACCTATACGTTTCACAAATTACTTACCTCAGAAAAATCTTCGATACTCGAACTACGGCAATACAGCGAGCGCCACCACTGCCAGCTTAATAGTGTTCAAAAGTCATTATCATGATATCCAATACTGCAAATTTACTCTTTCTGATGGACACACGTCCAGATCGTTCGCTCTCAAAATTCCACCATCTCTCTCCCCACATCCACCACTGCTGGCGGCTCACCTGCAACTGTGCAACGCTACGCTCTGCTAACATCCAGCTGCCCAACACTACAATGGCAGACAACAATGGAAACTAGCCTCAGACTGCACACAGCACAGCCAATGATTTTCATACAGAGCGCTTCGTGGCGTTACTAATAAGAAAACCTAAAAAGCCTACTTACAAGTTTTCGTCATGTTTGCGTGCCCTACTGTGCAGTACTGTCAATCCTGGGTATGTATCATGCTGTTTTACCTTCTTCTAATCGCGAATTCACTTATGTGTTTATCGTTGTTGCTCTACTTGTACGTGCAAATGATGTAGTATATTTACAGTTTTTCCTTTCCCCCAGTTGTTAGCGATAGAAGCTTACTATTAGACAAGTGAAAAGGCGGATATGATACTCTGCTATCATGTAGCAGTTGGACGTAGCCTGCGAGCCCTTGCTCTCTAAACTGAAATATCCACAGCGTATAGTGCCCTCTGATAAGCTGTACGGCATAATTCTCCAGCATCTAAGGGAAAAAAGATACCTTTGCACCTCGGAAGAACTGACAATGGAAGACCCCACACAGTGCAGACGCCTGACATGGAGCAGCTTGTGCTACACTCTGTGGAAGAAACCCGTCGGACCAGTATGTGACGATTAACAGCAGCAGAATGTCTGTTCCACTCTGTTATCTGGGGAGTATTTCATAAACAACTGCAGTACCCATGTCATCTGCAGCGTTTCCAGCCCCTAAGGCCACAGGGTCGTCATGCCAGACGGTGATTCTGTCAATGGTTGTTGCAGAAGTGTGCCGCTATTCACTGTTCACATGCAAGGTTTTATCTAGCGATGAGGCAGAGTTCACAAGAGATGATGTTGTGAATTTCCATAACCAGCATGTATGGGCAGATGTATATTCAGGAAAGAGGCCACCAACTCCGATTTTCAATCAACGTATGGGCAGGCGTAATTGGCGATGATTAATAGGGCCACAAGTGCTACCACAAGGGTTAACTGGGGATAATTATCTGGACTTTCACACTGATGTATTGACAGCCTTGCTGGAGGCTGCATGATGGCGAACCAGCACACTTTCGTCACAATGTGCTCGAACATCTAATGCAGACATTTCAGTGCCGTTAGATTGGGCCGGAGAGGGGGTGGAGGCTTTTGGTTATGGGTACATTTGAAGTAACTGGTATACGCCTCGCCAATCAATGGCGTGAAAACGCTACAGTGTCGCGTCTTCAATGTGTGCCAGCAGGTACAAAAACAACCGGGTATACTTCATTCCTTACGCTGGATGGCAGAGGGATGCATTGTCATGAACTGACGCCACGTTGAACACCTCCTGTAAACCCTTGTTTATCACAGAAGGTATGCATTTCTGGGCCATTATTATTGGACTTACGTCAGAAAGTATGCATTTCCGGACTTATGTTTATTACTATTCTTGTTTCGATGAGTAGTACCATCTCTCAAAGTTTTCGGCACTTTCTTTTGAAAACGCTGTATAAGCAGAAACCTAAAACTTGTTAAATCTTGGAATCACTGTCTTGATCAATAATTAACTACTGCTTAATAGTCGAATGACAGATGTGCTACGCCTATTTTTCAGTGTGCTTCGTTATGTAAGTGTGTGTGTATTTGTGTGCGTGTCTGTGTGTGTGACTATTTCTATTAAGCACGCAGGTCAAACTGTGTTTCGAAACTGTTTTCTGGGGCTTTAGGTTTACACCCACTACACAGTGGTATGTGGTAGTGACACACCAAAATCACGATTGTAATCCATTGTGGTTGCTACATATTTTATTACAAACAAAAGCATTATAAAATCACAATCACAGTAACACAGGAGATTGCCTTACAGGGCCAGATCACTTGGACAAATAACAAATAAATTTCTTTAACCGTAACAAGAGCCATAAAACTTGAAATTTGAATATGACTAGGTAAATATACTCAGGTAAAGATTTACTTAAATAGTACAAATGTCCATCCACTTCCCATCAGAACTCTCATTACTTCCAGTCAGCTGCGGAACCGATTAAGGGTAAGAACACAGATCTTTTAAAGCTATATACAAATGACAAAAACAATTAAGGAGGTGCTTTAATTTTGACCAAGCCAATCTTCAAATACATTTAGCGGATTAATCAACAATACTCTTAGAATGATTACAACTAGAACATGACCATATGACAATACCTCCAAAATAAGGTCGCGTCAATATTGCGTATGAATTAGCTATAGACGCGAGCAGACCAAGGATTCAAATCAATACGAGAGATCCACGAGACAGGAAATGACATGGAAATGTACTCAACTTTGCACTACAATTGAACTTCGTGTGCTATAATTCTCCACCAGAAAGATGGACAACATAACCCAAGATATAAAGGAGAGGACAGGGCCTTAAATATCTCTCTGCCCAATGTTGCTCTGCTCCCAGTATGCTCGCATCGACCGCTGCGAATTATTTGTAACACAACACACATCAACGGCAGACAATATTCTGAGACATAAACTACACAATCTTATCTAGAGAACAAGTGATCAATACAACTGAATAGGAACAAATTAGCCTCGGTGAGTTACTTCGATTAATAAGTTCGCTAAAAATCATTCCCTAAAGTTAAGATATCAAGAATTATCTCGGCGCACATTTACACGCCAAACTACCAAATGAATTACAAGGTAGAATAAAGGACGTGTATCGGCGTGTCTTGAAACGCCAGAGCCGGACTTACTCACTACTCGTTGCACTTCTAGCTACGTCTTTAACTACATTTCATGTCGGTTGGTTGAGCGTGGGCACACTTCCTCAACTGCCGTCAAGATAGTCACGACGCCGAGGTAGGTGATCAACTAAAACAATTCCAAAGGATTTTTAGTACACTGGCAACTCGGCGATTCCAATTCAATCGGCCGGCGTAGCTTATAACAGACTCGAAGGAGCTTATCCTTCCGACCTCTAGGAAAACCAAATCACCATGGGCGGTGGATCTGTCCTCACGACTCAACACGCCGTAGCCGCTGGCCCCGTTCCTTCGTTGTCCGATTCGTCCTCTTGCCGTCCTGTCTACGTACACAGTCCCACGTGACTCTCGCTCACCGCTGATCCCGACACACCTCCCCAGCAGAGCGCACGCGCTACCGTTAAATCCGCGTCGCCAAAGATGAGCAGAAGACAAATAAGCATCGAAGTCGACTCAAAGACCAAAATGACGATCGGTGGAAACTGGCGCCAGAAAAAGCACCAGCTCACACATCACTAGTTAAGGGAGTGGTTCATTTATTTTTTAACATGCAGACGCGGCAGAGCAGAACTGGACGACGTCCACCGCCGGCTGCAGCCGTTTCCCCCCCTCATGGGACAGACGCCAAGGGTGGACGCCACGACGCAGGCAGGTGCCTCCATGTCTTCCGCAGAGATTCAGGAGGGCATGCAGGTGGCCGTAGGAAGATGAGACGCCTGCTCCAGCTGCCCCTCTACAGAGGGGCCAGTGGCCACGGAGGAGGCCGCTCCCGACGCCGTCCAGCGTGATCGAGTCATGGTCGAAATAGAATATCAACCAGGACAAGCACAGGAAGCGGAGGGTCTAGAGAGCGTGGAATAACATCCTGCTAGGCCCCTCTTCCCCAGCACAACTGCGCTAACTCACTAGTTGCCGACTAAGAATTCAGGAACACATCGCCTCAGGACAATTCGCCTGAATTTGGTCTCTTGTTTCTCATCCCTCCACGAACAGCATTCTTCTGCTTACGCTGCACAACCGCCATTTCAGCGTCAGCGTCAGACGTTGAGGGACCACTGTGGAGAACACAGAGATGCCACATTTCGTGTGAGACAGCCCTATCAGCACCTGACTAAGTTTGCAAGGGGCCTCATTGGGGGTCTCCATTTGGACAGCTCGTTGAAGTGTGCAGTGTTCAGGTTCGTGGGTTATTCGGGTGAGAGTGGTCCAATACAGGGCAGGCACACTCGTCATCAAGCTTCTCGTCTACCATGTCTGACTACCGCAATGGAAGATCACTGTTTTGTGCGCCAAGCACATATTCCTTTAAGTCTGCATCTGCGATCCAAGAATAAGTAATGGGCTGCCTGCAACATCCAGCGTCATCCCTCACCAGTGCTTAGAGACTAGCAACAACGGGCTAGACAATTTCCGTTCCATGTGTAGGCTATAGTTAACACTACAACACAAACGGGTATGTTTGGAGTGGTGGCGTGACCGGAAAGCATGAACTGCTTATGAACGGCACACGGTGTTCAGGAAGAATCGCAGTTCCGCACTACACCGCCAAGTGTGGAGGCAATCTGGGGAGAGGTCCCATCATTGCCAGTATTTTGGAAACGGGACAATTGTTACTTCTAGCATCATGGTGTGGGGAGCCGTCTGGTAAGATTTCAGGTTACGGGCGGTAGAGATTGAGGGAACTCTGCCGGCACAATGCTACATTATGAACATGCTGCGTCCTCATGTACATGGTGACCCAAAGTCCGTTAATATTTGAAAATACTCTAATCCACGGAATAATGTAGGTAGAGAGGTAAAACTTTACACACATGCCTAAAATGACACGGGGATTTATTGAAAGCAAAAACGAGTGCAAAAACAGGCAGACAGATGGCGCTGGACGGCAACACGTCTATGATGCTGCATGGAAACATCCACAACTGGAGAATTAGGGCTACCGAAAATCCTAACCCTGTCGTGGAAATCCTTTTGCAAGACGAGAAAGTCACGGTGTGGTGTCTACTTACCATATCAGTTGCAATCAGACCCTTCTTCTTCGAGGAAATGTTGAATGCTGTTTTTTAAACTACCAGCGCGACCGATGCGACATACATCGATATATTGCAGAACCGCGTCATCGCTAGCCTGCCTGATAAACACCTGCTGGAAGGTATAACTTTTATGCGGGATGTCGCTTCACCCAATATTGTAACACAATGATCTCTTGTTCACTTCGTTAGGTGAGCATCCGGTGCTGAGCCGGCCATGTTTGGTCTGCCAAGTGTTGTTCGTTCAAATGTCACTGAGTACTATGCGACTTAACTGCTGAGGTCATCAGTCGCCTAGAACTTAGAACTAATTAAACCTAACTAACCTAAGGATATCATACAAAGCCATGCCCGAGGCAGGATTCGAGCCTGCGACCGTAGCGGTCGCTCGGTTTCAGACTGTAGAACCGCACGGCCACTCCGGCCGGCTCTGCCAAGTGTCCAGACCTCAATTCGTGTGATTATTGGTTTTGCTGTAACCTGAAATCGCAAGTACACCGCGATCGTCCGATCTCATTAGCTATGCTAAAAGACAATACCCGACAGCAATGTCTCATCGTACCTACTGATACGCTGTACATTGCTGTTCACAACATTGTCTCTACGACACGTTGAGCATTTTTTAAAAAAATTTAACAATGAAATTTTGCATACAGCCGTGCAATTGAGCAGTTATTTTATTTTTTCTTTCGCTACCAGCTTCGGCAATTTATTATGCGATCTTCAGGTCCCATAAGCACCTTTCAAAATAATCGATATTGGCATACTAGTGCCATATGTTTCTTGATGTAGTGAACTCTCGTCTTCGAAAGAAGCACTTGAGAATTCACGACCTCCAGAAACATATGGTCCCAGTATGCCAATATCGATTATTTTTGGAAGATGCATACGCGGCCTGAAGATGGCTTAATGAATTTCGGGAAGTGGCAGCGAAAATAAAATAGCGACTCAATTGTACGGCTGTTTGGCGAATTTCATTGTTCAATATGTGGCCTGCTATTGTCCCATCACCAAAATCGATCAGCATGGACTGAATGTTGAGCATTTGTTATAGAGATTATGGTCCTTTAATGAAAATCCATTGTCATTCTAATTACTGATTTTGTACCATGTGAAGCGCCATTGTTGATCATTTTGTGTCTTTTTCTTCAGTAAAACCCTATGTCATTTCAAGCATATGTGTCAGCTTGTACCTTTCTATCTACACTATTGGCCATTAAAATTGCTACACCAAAAACAAATGCTAATAATAAATGGGTATTCATTGGACAAATATGTCATACTAGAAATGACATGTGATTACATTTTCACGCAATTTGTGTGCATAGATCCTGAGAGACCAGTACCCAGAACAACCACCTCTGACCGTAATAACGGCCTTGATACGCCTGGGCATTGAGTCGGACAGAGCTTGGATGGCGTGTACAGGTACAGCTGCCCACGCAGCTTCAACATGATACCACAGTTCATCAAGACTAGTGACTGGCATATTGTGACGTGCCAGTTGCTCGGCCACCATTCACCAGACGTTTTCAGTTGGTGAGAGATCTGGAGAATGTGCTGGCCAGGGCAGCAGTCGAACGGTTTCTTTATCCAGAAAAGCCCGTACAGGACCTGTAACATGCGGTCGTGCATTATCCTCCTGAAATGTGGGGTGTCTCAGGGATCGAATGAAGGGTACAGCCACGGGTTGTAACACATATGAAATGTAACGTCCACTGTTCAGAGTGCCGTCAATGCGAACAAGCGGTGACCGAGACGTGTAACCAATGGCACCGCATACCATCACGCCGGGTGATACGCCAGTATGGCGATGACGAATGCACGCTTCCAATGTGCGTTCAACGCGATGTCGCCAAACACGGATACGGCCATCATGATGCTGTAAACAGAACCTGGCTCCATCCGAAAAATGGCTCTAGACGTTTTGCCATTCGTCGTTGAGTACACCATCGCAGGCGCTCCTGTCTGTGATGCAGCGTCAAGGGCAACCGCAGCCATGGTCTCCGAGCTGATAGTGCATGCTGCTGCTAACGTCGTCGAACTGTTCATGCAGATGGTTGTTGTCTTGCAAACGTCCCCATCTGTTGGTTCAGGGATCGAGGAGTGGCTGCACGATCCCTTACAGCCACGCGGGTAAGATGCCTGTCATCTCGACAGGCCGTTGGGATCCAGCACAGCGTTCCGTATGACCCTCCTGAACTCACAGATTCCATATTCTGCTAACAGTCATTGGATCTCGACCAGCGCGTGCAGCAATGTCGCGATACGATAAACCGCAATGGCGATAGGCTACAATCCGACCTTTATCAAAGTCGGAAACGTGATGGTACTCATTTCTCCTCCTTACACGAGGCATCACAACAACGTTTCACCAGGCAACGCCGGTCAACTGCTGTTTGTGTATGAGAAATCGCTTGGAAACTTTCCTCATGTCACACCTTGAACGACTAGAGATAGCGCATTAATAATAATAGGGAATGTACATTAGTATGTTTGTTGCCTAGCAGGCACAGGGTCCGCCTTGGTCCCTGAGAACTTATTCCATGCGTGATGGCATCGATGTGTACAAGACGCGAATGGTATCTTTTGGTATAGCGATCCATGCTGCATTCACGTTGTTGCAGAGTTCGTCCGTGGTGGTTGGCATTTGGTCACAACGCTGCAACCAGAAATTCACTGTATCCGACACATTTTCTATTGGCAACAAGTCTGATGATCTGGCAGGTCATGGCAGAAGACTGGCATTCTGCGACACGAAGGAGGCACGTGTTCGTACAGCAACATATGGTCGTGCATTGTCTTGCTGAAAAGTGGCGTCTGGGGTGTTGTGCAGAAAGTATGGCTACAGGTCGCAGGATGTCATTCACGTGGGTCACACTGGTCACAGTGCCCTGCACGTGCACCAGCTGTGATTTGTCGTTGTGTCCACAAGCACCCCGGACCATAAGGTCTCGAGGTGGCAGTCACTGTGATTCTGCTCCCCCTGTCTGCGGCGAACCAAAATACGGTCGTCATTTTCAAGCAAAGAGAGCCTGGATTCGTTCGAGAACACTATCTGATGCCATTCCTGTCTCCAGTGCCGTCGTTCCATGCGCCATTGCCGTCTAGCATGTGTCTGCACATTCGTCAAACGTAGGCAGAGAAGTGGACGATGCGCATGTAACCCATGCCGTAACAGACAGTGACAGACTGTCACCCCTAATATTGTACAGTGTGTTCTACTGTTCCACTGTTGCCCCAGAGCTGAGGAGGACGCAGATCTTAAATGCCATTGGGAATGAGGTGTCGTTTTTCTCGGGAGAGAGGGGGTCTGGGGGGTGCGACCTGTGTTCTACGACCTTCCGTGAACCATTCTGCACACACACGTTGCCCCGCCGTCAGACTTCGTCCCACATGAGCAGCAATTTCCCTTCAAACTCACTGATTTGACGTTACTGTTGACGCATACGTCTGCGAGACATCCTGCACATCTACTCAAGTCACACTGATCCATAGCCCGCCCGGTTAGCCGTGTGGTCTAACGCACAGCTTTCCGGATTGGGAAGGAGCGCCTGAACCCTGGCACGAATTTTCCCGTCGGCCTTGTGTCGAGGTCCGATGAGCCCGCCAGTCTGTGGATGGCTTTTAGCCGGTTTTCCATCTGCCTCGGCGAATACGGGCTGGTTCCCCTTATTCCGCCTCAGCTACACTATGTCGGCGCTTGCAGCGCAAACAAGTTCTCCACGTATGTGTACCATTACTCGACCACGCCAACATTGGGGTTACACTCGTTTGTTGTGAGACGTTCCCTGGGGGGGGGGGGAGAGGGGGGGGGGGGTCCACCGGGTGCCGAACCGCACAATAACCCTGAAAGAGTCGTTAGGTGTGGGGCGGCGAAGGGGTGAAGTGGACTGCGGTAGTCGTGGGGTTGTGGACCACTGCGGCTGCGGCGGGGACGGAGCCTCTCCGTCGTTTGTAGGCCCCCTATTAACACAGAATACAATACAATACACACTGATCCATTACCTTCGGTATATAGCGTAAACGAGAGCCGCAGGCACATGTTACCAGCCGGTGGTGTTACGACCTAACAGCGATATTAACCTTGAACGCGCGAGCCGACATCATTTTTGCAGAACATACTAATTTACGTAATCTGTGAATATGAACGTAATATCTCTAGTCGTTCAAGGTGTTCTGCTTTTTTCTGAAAATGAGTGTAGAAGCAAGACTTAAGACAACTCTGGATGACGACCGACATAGGAATTGTCGACGCAGGAAAGAGTTAGATAGCGTAAAATGTTACAAGATGACTGAAATTTTTAGAAAAATAAATATCAGCTGTATATAGAGGGGTAATACAAAAAGTGTGCATGAATCAGCATGGAAGAATAAGAACGAAAGATGTAGAATGGAGTGCTCCGATTAGAAAGTATGTAAGGTTTTCCTTCTACTCTACTATTCCTACTATGTATCGAAGAAGCATCGAGGAAAATAAAAGAAAGATCCAGGAGTGGGATTAAAATTTGGGTGAAAGAAAGTCAATAACAAGATTCTCTGGTGACATTGCTGTAGCTGCCTTTGAGCTCTTCAGTCCGAAGACCGGCTTGATGAAGCTCTCCACGCTGCTCTTTCCAGTGGAAGTCCCTTCATTTCTGATTGAGTACTGCAACCTACATCCACTTGAACCTGCCTGTTTTAGTAAGCCTTGGTCTCCCTCTACAACTTTTATCCTCCACACTTCATTTCATTACTAAACTGATGACCTCTTGATGCTTCAGGTTGTGACCTGTCAACCTATCACTTCTTCAGGTCAAGTTGCGGCACAATTTTCTTTTTCACCCAGTTAGATTCAGTATCACTTCATTAGTTATTCGAGCTACTCATTTAATCTTCAACATTCCTTTGTAGAACCGAATTTCGAAAATCTCTGTTCTCTTCCTGTCTGAACTGTTTATTGTCCATGTTTAACTTCCGTATAATGCGACAGTTTGTATAAATACCTTCAAAAATGACTTCGAAACACTTAAATTTATATTCTATGTTAACAAATTTATCCGTATCAAATATTCTTATCTTGCTATTGCCATTCTGCATCTTGTATCCATCCTACTGCTGTCACAATCAGTCAATTTGCTGCCCAAAAAGCAAAACTCATCTACTACTTTCAGTGTCTCGTTTCCTAATCTAATTCCCTCACCATCGTATCATTTAACTAGACAATAGCCCATTACATTTGCTTTCGTTCATGTTCATTTTATAATCTCTTTTGAAGACATTATTCACTCTGTCTCACTGTTCTCCTAAGTTTTGTAAAGTCTCTGACAGAATTACAATGTCATCGGCAAAAGTTTTTATTTCTTTCACATTAATTTAAATTCCGTTTCCAAAATTCTCCTTGGTTTCCTTTACTCCTTACACTGTTGTGACTGCAGTCTAGTTCCCGTAAAAGCTGTAGGTAACCTTCCGTTCACTGCTGTTCCCAGTCAATGTGAGGAAGAATCACAGGACATCTTGTGTGAAATGAACATACGAATGGGGATAGAATAGGGCTTGAGGGTAAACTAAAGATGAGCCTAACTTCGAAACTGAGGCCACTAAGTAGACGAAATGACGAAATTCTGCTACGGTGGAAGCTAAATTACGCAAAAGAGGGGAAGCAAGCGTACACAAAGCGGACTGACGGAGACATAGCGTGGACTCCTAGATAAAAGAAGACAACTGTTATCAAACATAGGACTTAATTTGAGGAAGAAATTTCTGACAATGTACGCTTGGATTACAGCACTGGATGGCTAGAGGACAAATGTAAGGATGTAGAGGATTAGGGGTAAGACAGATGCTGCCTACAGGAAAATTAAAGAGGCCTTTGGAGAAAAGAGAACCATTTGTATGAATATCAAGAGCTCAGATGGGGACCCAGTTCTAAGCAGAGAAGGGAAAGCAGAAAGGTGGAAGGAGTATATAGAGGGTCTATACAGGGGAGATGAACATGAGGACAAAATTATGGAAATGGAAGAGGATGTAGATGAAGATGAAATGGGAGATACGATACTGCGTGAAGAGTTTTACAGAGCACTGAAAGACCTGAGTCGTACAAGGCCCCGGGAGTAGACAACATTCCATTGGAACTACTGAAGGCCTTGGGTGAGCCAGTCCTGACAAAACACTATAACCTGGGTAGCAAGATGAGACAGGCGAAATACCCTCAGACTTCAAGAAGAATATAATAATTCCAATCCCAAAGAAAGCAGGTGCTGACAGATGTGAAAATTACCGAACTATCAGTTTAATAAGTCACAGCTGCAGAATACTAATGCGAATTCTTTACAGACTAATGGAAAGACTGGTAGAAGCCGACCTCGGGGAAGATCAGTTTGGATTCCGTAGAAAAATTGGAACACGTGAGGATATACTGACCTTACGACTTATCTTAGAAGAAAGATTAACGAAAGGCAAACCTACGTTTCTAGCATTTGTAAACTTGGAGAAAGCTTTTGACAATATTTACTGGAATACTCTCCTTCAAATTCTAAAGGTGGCAGGGGTAAAATACAGGGAGCTAAAGGCTATTTACAATTTGTACTGAAACTAGATGGCAGTTATAAGAGTGGAGGGGCATGAAAGGGAAGCAGTGGTTGGGAAGGGAGTGAGCCTCTCCCCGATGTTGTTCAATCTGTATATTGAGCAAGCAGTAAATAACTTTGAGGTTCGCCGATGACATTCTAGTTCTGTCTGAGACAGCAAAGGACCTGGAGGAGCAGTTGAACGGAATGGGCAGTGTCTTGAAAGGAGGATATAAGATGAACATCAACAAAAGCAAAACGAGGATAATGGAATGTAGTCGAATTAAGTCTGGTGATACCGAGGGAATTAGATTAGGAAATGAGACACCCTTAAGTAGTAAAGGAGTTTTGCTATTGGGGGGGAGCAAAATAACTGATGATGGTCGAAGTAGAGAGCACATAAAATGTAGAGTGGCAATGGCAAGGAAAGCGTCTCTGAAGAAGAGAAATTTGTTAACATCGAGTATTGATTTAAGTGTCAGGAAGTCGTTTCTGAAAGTATTTGTATGGAGTAACTAATGAGGAGGTATTGAACAGAATTGGGGAGAAGAGGAGTTTGTGGCACAACTTGAGAAGAAGAACGGACCGTTTGGTAGGACATCAAGGGATCACAAATTTATCATTGGAGGGCAGCGTGGACGGTGAAAATCGTAGATTGAGACCAAGAGATGAATACACTAAGCAGATTCAGAAGGATGTAGGTTGCAGTAAGTACTGGGAGATGAAGAAGGTTGCACAGGATAGAGTAGCATGGAGAGCTGCATCAAACCAATCTCAGGACTGAAGACCACAACAACAACTTGGATGTAAATCATTAACTGTGGGGATCCGGAAAAAGAGAGAAACTAAGAATTTAAAATGTGCTGTTACAAAAAGGTGCTAAAATTCCTAGTCCCGCTTGACGACTAGAATCTTTTTCGTCTTTTCCCTCGGCGTTTTGAGTAGCTCCCAGGTACCTAAAGTTCTGAATTCTTTTACTATTCGTAATTCCATTATCAAGTCATCTCCATGTAACTACCACCCAATATTTTATTTTTTGGAGTTTTATTACCAGATCCCCTCTTGTAAGTTCGATACGTTTTCCCACCATACGACTTCTTCAGTGGGGACAACCAATTATCTGTATACTTCTCATCAAATTGGTTATCGATGTGACAACAGTTTCTAGGCCAGCGCACTTTATGACGTACTCTTCAGCCTAAAATTAATGAAAGACAGGATCAAATTGAATAAAAATTAAATGCAGGATCAGAATGCGGAGGAATTCTAAAATTTTTTACAAGCAGCAGGTTTATTGCAAAATGAGTCACATTGAAACCTCTGAGGGGAGAGTCAGGTATCCTGTGAACAACAACACACTTCATCAGTTGTTGTACAATAAATCGTCTTCTGATTTTAATTCTCTCTCTCTCTCTCTCTCTCTCTCTCTCTCTCTCTCACTCTCTCTCTCTCTCTCACTCACTCTATCTCTCTCTTTCTCTCGTTTTGCTACAGGTCAATCCAGTTTTTATAGGTCTGCTTCGATTACAATTTTCGTTATATCCTACATTACATAAGAACGACTGTCTTGATAATATCTGAGAGTCGTTATGTATTATTCTGGCCTGCTGATTCATTTAAATCAGCATATTAAGCCCTGACAACTCTTGTTTCTCATATAAGCTATACAAATGATGATAAACTTTTGTAGCTCGTAGGCCTGTACAGAGCAAACAATAGCCCTTATGGAATTTAGTAACAAGCCAGAGTTGTCAGGGCATTCTGCACGTGAGAGCAACTTTCTGGACGTTAGCTGTTGTCGATGGAAGGCTGGCGGTGTTGACCAATGCCCCCATCACTTTAGGAGAGGCTTGAACCACTCGTGCCGCACAAACAAAACACTTTCAGATGAGTGTGAGAGCACTGTGGCCGCCCTAACGAGACTATGCTGAGATAATTGACTAAAGATAACGACCTCACAGAAGCGAAATCCAAGCCGAGTAACAGTAACATCAAAAGAAAGAAAAAAAAATGCTCATGGGACTCATATAATGGGTATTTTATTTTAGTCGCCTGTGGACCACTTCAAACTTGCAGGGTTGCCTTATTTCAAAGAAATTCAAATCACAACACAAATTTCATTGGTTTTATGGTTCAAATGGCTCTGAGCACTATGGGACTTAACATCTGTGGTCATCAGTCCCCTAGAACTTAGAACTACTTAAACCTAACGAACCTAAGGACATCACACACATCCATGCCCGAAGCAGGATTCGAACCTGAGACCATAGCAGGCGCGCGGCTCCGGACTGTGCGCCTAGAACCGCGAGACCACCGCGGCCGGCTCATTACTTTTAGCGGTATAACTTAAACAAGTACAGTGGCAAACTTTTAACGTGAATTCCACGACGAATTGCCGGCCACTGTCGCCGAGCGGTTCTAGGTGCTTCAGTCCGGAACCGCGCTGCTGCTACCGTCGCAGGTTCGAATTCTGTCTCGTGCATGGATGTGTGTGATGTCCTTAGGTTAGTTAGGTTTAAGTAGTTCTAAGTCTAGGGGACCGATGACCTCATATGTTAAGTCCCACAGTGCTTAGAGCCATTTCAACCATGCACGACGAATTTATAGTTTTATAAATTAAGGAGTCTAGATCGCATTCTTACATAAGTGTTGGGAGCGGTGTCGACCGAAATAGGGCATCTTCAGATATAAAACTCGTGTTACCACCGACGTACACCATATAGCGCTAAATAAGACGTTGTTATTGAATGTTTGGGACATAGTGCGTTGAAGAAAAACTCCTCCAGGTCTTGGAAGCAAATTCCGTGTATGTAGTAATCAAATTTTCGTCTCATTTGAACTTAGTCGCTTGCTGAGTTATATTGAAAGACAGCTTACTGTGCACCAGTATCTTGCTATCCCGGCTTCCTGTTTTACATTCATCTCATAATGGTTTCTAGCATCCACAGTGAACGGATGAATGAAGGAACACTTTTATTTCATTACGAAAGTAATCATTTCGTTACAGAAGTATCGTTACTCTATTACCTTTCCAAGGTGCACAACAGTTAACAGTGTCGTTACTGCTTTTATCTAATTTCAGATTTTTGTGGTTACTGGTTACATTATTTGTTATTATCATGGACTCATTGTAACTGTCCGAGCTACTTTTCATAGGAATTTGTTATAACTGTACCGAGAAAGTTGTTCTAAATCATTATTGCAATTTGCGGGGGTGTTTCTAATGCGGTGAATGTGAACAGGTTAAAAGAAAGCTAGTGGACACGGACAGATAGAGAATTAAACTACCAATTACCAAACAATACGCCCAGCAATCTACGCTTCTCGTAACACTTCAATAAAAAATTAAAGATTTTAACTTGGTCAGTC
The DNA here is from genome assembly GCF_023897955.1 of Schistocerca gregaria. Lineage (NCBI taxonomy): Eukaryota > Metazoa > Arthropoda > Insecta > Orthoptera > Acrididae > Schistocerca > Schistocerca gregaria. The sequence continues at coordinate 105,264,536 of NC_064920.1, forward strand.
TTGACCCTGTTTGTGAATAAATAAACATCTATCTTCACATATACCATGCATTAACTTTACGTAACGGCAAGCTAACGGGACAACACAGTCAGACAAAATGTACTTTCAAAATTTTAAGGCTTCTGAGGCTAAGTTTGCTTTTACATTTCTTAAACTACTTATTTTTTGTTATCGAATATTATTACTAAGAAGAAAATATCTGACATCTTGCAATAGTCTTAAAGACTGTACTAGTACCGCTCAAATCTTTCAGCTTATCATTTTTGGTAAACAAAATTCTATCGACCAATCAACAATATAGTATTAATACTCTCAGTAATTCTTTGATTGTAAACCAACAAATTAGTTTTTCGTGTTTTTCTTACTACTGTGACCTTTTGTCCTCTCAGATAAACTCGCTACAGGTATAGCAGTGATTAACGCAAATCTCTGATTATATCATAAAAATCGTTTGGCTTTAATTTCCTTCTATGCATTATTATCTGTGATTGTTATTTCGCCACTAGTTGCAAAGACTATTGCTGAAAGCGATTTAATTCATAAGCTCTAATGCTGAGGCTAAATATTATACTTTTTTTCTTCTCTGATTCTCTTTCTGATTTATTTCCAACGGGAATGGAGTTATTGAAATATCTATTTGTTTACGGTCACTGAAACAACATGTCGGGACTCTTCAATTTTTTTCTCAAACTGCCACATCAATTTTAAAAAAATGCCACATTCAGATAATACGTCGCTACCACGTAGAAAAAATTTAAAAAAGTTAATAGTAATTTACCGCCTCCAGCTTGACTGTAAATGATATAGTATCTATGAAACCTAAGCCTCTTCAGGTATTGGCGTCTCCTTCGCTTTTCCCCAGTTGTTACGTTCATATGCACACTCGCCACAGATATTTTGTTAGTGGGTTCAAACGCTATTCGTCATGCGGTTTAATGTTTCCTTTGGGTCCAGTGTTAATCAACTGATTGGTTTAGCTCTAGCTGACTAGAGGGCTAACGATGCGGCATCACGAAGTCAAGTAGTTCCTGTCTACCAAATTCAGCACAATGAGTCGTCCTTCGATCTCACGGATTTTCTATACCGCAATCAACATTAAACTGAAATAGCTCTCTACGAGTGTTCGCAATAAGACAACTTTCTTTGAAAACTGAAGCAGAATCGGAAAGCAAACCGATTCTAAATACCTATCAATCAACTTTCCACCACATCGGCGTCTCGTGATAAAGCGCCTTTCGTCTAAAATCAGTTCTGAATTCAGGCCGAATAAATAACCCCTAGCTGCTTTCCAAAGGTGCACAAGATCTAACTGATTACGCTTCCTCTACAACGATCTTCCTCACAAAAGGTACGCTATAGAACAACGGCAAAACTTTGCTCCATTCCCTACTTATGGTGACTGAAACACGAATAAAATTAGTATTTCAACGTTCAAGTTGAACTTCCTGACGGTATCCTTATAACGCCACCCGATACAGAGCGATATCTACTTACGGAACTCTCTGTACTCGCCTCTGTCCACAATTGCACTATACAAGCACATAAAACTATGATGAAACTATTAACAGCCGGCAGCGGTGGTCTCGCGGTTCTAGGCGCGCAGTCCGGAACCGTGCGACTGCTACGGTCGCAGGTTCGAATCCTGCCTCGGGAATGGATGTGTGTGATGTCCTTAGGTTAGTTAGATTTAAGTAGTTCTAAGTTCTAGGGGACTTATGGCCACAGCAGTTGAGTCCCATAGTGCTAAGAGCCATTTGAACCAAACTATTAACACGAATAAATAAACAACGTCTACATCTACATCTACATCTACATCTTCATCTACGTGATTACTCTATTATTCACAATAAAGCGCCTGGCAGAGGGTTCAATGAACCACCTTCAAGCTGTCTCTCTACCGTTCCACTGTCCAACAGCACGCGGCAAAAACAAGCACTTAAATTTTTCTGTGCGAGCCCGGATTTATTTTATCGTGATGATTTTTTCTCCCTATGTAGGTTGGTGCCAACAGAATGTTTTCGCAATCGGGGGAGAAAACTGGTGATTGGAATTTCATGAGAAGATCCCGTCACTATAAAAAACGCCTTTGTTTTAATTCACGTAGCATGTCTGTGACACTATCTCCCCTATTTCGCGATAATACAAAACGAGCTGCCCTTTTTTGTACTTTTTCGATGTCGTCCGTCAGTCCCAACTGATGCGGATCCCACACCGCACAACATTACTCCAGAGTAGGGCTGACAAGCGTGGTGTAAGCAGTCACTTTAGTAGACCTGTTGCACCTTCTACGTGTTCTGCCAATGAATCGCAGTCTTTGGTTTGCTCTACCCACAGTATTATCTATATGATCGTTCCAGTTTAGGTTATTTATAATTGTAATCCCTAAGTATTTAGTTGAATTTATAGCATTCAGATTTGTGTGACTTATCGCGTAATCGAAATTTAGCTGATTTCTTTTAGTACTCATGAGAATAACTTCACTCTTTTCCTTATTCAGGGTCAGCTGCCACTTTTCGCGCCATACAGATATCTTATCTAAACCATTTTGCAAGTCGTTTTGATCATCTGATGACTTTACAAGATGGTAAATGACAGCATCATCTGCAAACAATCTAAGACGGCTTCTCAGATTGTCTCCTATGTCAGGGCCCATAACATTACCTTGGGTAGCGCCTGATAATACTTCTGTTTTATTCTGTGACTTTCCGTCTATTACTACGAACTGTGACTTTTCTGACAGGAAATCACGAATACAGTCGCACGACCGAGGCGATAGTCCTTAGGCACGCAGTTTGGTTAGAAGACGCTTGTGAGAAGCGGTGTCGAAAACCTTCTGGAAATCTAAAAATATGGAATCAATTCGACATCCCCTGTCGATAGCACTTATTACTTCATGAGTATAAAGAGTTAGTTGTGTTTCACAAGAATGATATTTTCTGGAACCGTGCTATGTGTCAATAAATCGTTTTCTTCGAGGTACTTCATAATGTTCGAAGACAGTATATGTTCCAAAATCCTACTGCCGATCGACGTTAGTGATATAGGCCTGTAATTCAGCGGATTACTCCTACTTCTCTTTTTGGGTATTGGTGTGACTTGAGCAATTTTCCAGTCTTTAGGTTCGTATCTTTCTATAAGCGAGTGGTTGTATATAATTGCTAAATATGGATCTATTTTATCAGCATACTCTGAGGGGAACCTGACTGGTATACAATCTCTCCCAGAGGCCACTTTTAGTAATGTACAGATTACTGAATCCAGCCGCCGCAATGTGGAATTGCCGGCCACTTCGGCTGCCTGTACTGCATCTTTGCTGCTCGTAACGTAATCATGCGAGCTTTCCTGGCCTCACTAGAAAAGGCAGCTTCCCGATTTCTCCGATTTTTTCTCTCTATACAACAATATAAATACAACGCATAAACTGAGGTGACGAAATCATGGGATACCTCCTTCCTTTTGCCCGGCGTATTGCAGCAACGTGACGTGGCATGGACCCAACAAGTCGTTGGAAGTACCTGAAGAAATATTGAGCCATGCTGCCTCTATAGCCGTCCATAACTGCGAAAGTGTTGCCATTGCAGGATTCTGCGCACGAACCGACGTCTCGATTATGTCCCATAAATGTTCGATGGGATTCGCGTCGGGAGATCTGGGTGGCGAGAAAACTCTCTCAAATCTCCAGAATGTTCTTCAAACCAGTCGCGACCAATTGTGACCCAGTGACATTGTGCAATTTCGACCGTAAAAGTCCCATCGTTTTTTGGGAATGCCGGCCGCGGTGGTCTCGTGGTTCTAGGCGCTCAGTACGGAACCGCGCGACTGCTACGGTCGCAGGTTCGCATCCTGCCTCGGGCATGGATGTGTGTGATGTCCTTAGGTTAGTTAGGTTTAAGTAGTTCTAAGTTCTAGGGGACTGATGACCACAGATGTTAAATCCCATAGTGCTCAGAGCCATTTTTGGGAACATGAAGTCCATTAATGGCTCCCAGTGGGCTCCAAGTATTCGAACATAGCCATTTCCAGCCAGTGATTGATTCAATTGGACCAGAGGACACAGTCCACTCCATGTAAACACAGCCCAAACTATTATGGAAGCACTACCAGTTTGCACAGTACTTTGTTGAAAACTTGGGTCATTGCTTCACACTCGAACCCTACAGTTAACTGTTACCAACTGAAATCTGGACTCGTTTGACCAGGTCACGGTTTTCCAGCCGTCTACGGTTCAACCGATACGATCACGATCTCAGGAGAGGAGCTGCCGTGCTGTTAGCAAAGGCACTCTGCTGCCGTAGCCGATTAACGCCAAATTTCGCTGCACTGTCCTAACGGACACGTTCGTTGCAAGTCGCACATTGATTTCTGCGTTTATTTGACGTAGAGTTGCTAGTCTGCTAGCACTGACAACTCTACATAAACGCCGCTGCTCTCTGTCGTTAAGTGAAGGCTGTCGGCCGCTGCGCTGTCCGTGAGAGGTAATACTTGAAATACGATCTTCTCGGCACACTCTTGACACTGCAGATCTCGGAATATTGAACTTCCAAACGATTTCCGAACTGAAATCTCCCATACGTCTAGCTCAAACTACCATTCTGTGTTCAACTTCGGAAACCTTTTCACACGGATCACCTGAGAACAAATGCCAGCTCTGCCGATGCACTGCCCTTTTACACCTTCCTTACGCGATACTACCGTCATCTGTATACGTGCATATCGCTGCCCCATGACTTTTTTTTCACTTTGGTTATATCATCGTGATGCGTAAAATTTGCTGTAATCCTACCCGTAATGAGTTCAGGTGACATGTGACCCGTACTATGCATAATTATTTTGCCACGTTAGGTGTTCCATTCCTTAGAGTGCCCACCAACTTTTACAGCAGCATCCTTATTTTCGTCGATCCACTGGTTTTCATTGTGAGGTGGCTATAATTTCGCATCTTACAAGCACCCATCCACACAGTTTGCCGTGATCTACAAACACAATTAGGTATCATGTGATAGGTTGTACATCGTATATGTGAATATATAAAGGAGACTGACATTGTCACGTACGCCTTGTAAATAATTGTTAATGCTCATTGCATGAAAGGTGACGGAGAGTCTTTATTATACAAACGGCGTAATGAATGATTGCATATAGTAGTAGAAGTTGGAACGCCAGTGGAAATGAAACGGCAGGCGGTACTCAAGCTCTCGGTGGAAAGCCCACACAGGTGTGTTAGTCCTGCTTAAACACAGGAAGTAGTAAGACGGACGTTGGGACACCTGAGCGCTGGGGCATAATAGAGTCGCGACCGGCCGCTATTGTAGTAGGGACGGAAGGGTAACTGGATAATACTTCCGAACTTTGCAAATCTTGGACACAAGTGAGAGGAACGAAGAAGCGGCACCTCCGAAACCAAGCAGGCTGGGTTATTTCCTAGGATTTTTACAGGAGCGTACCATTGTACGAGTATAGGTTTTTCTTCGCAAACTTTCCACGCTGGACCACAAAAGACTAAAATATAGTTGGTTGGCGTTCGGAAGAATCTGTAGAGAGGGAGAATATTTCGTGATTTCGGGAATATGATTCGTTTCGGAATTACGAGGGTGGGGAGACGAGCCTTGCTGGGAGGCCAGCAGTGGAGAGAAGAGGTCTTCTATTGTCAGCTTTGTTGGTACAGACGGACTTGTTGCCTTTGCTCTCAGGAGAGTTTATAGTAAGAACAGTTAGGCACTGTACTGTTAAGAACTTATACGATTCTGGACTTCACTTGCGGGTTGGAAGTCGTCGTTCGCAACGTAATTGAGGACACTCCTTCTGCCTATACTGACGTTGAGACGTTATCTGAACTCTGTCCTGGTGGCTGCAAGTTCACGTTTCTCGTCTGTAGAACACAGAGAGGAGAAGACAATAACAGAGTATATTAGTCAGAGGACCGCCTTCTCCCGTCCTAGTGTTTGAAAGATTTTATTTTGTGACTGAAGTTCTTCCATCGACGCAGACGTCTACGAGAACTAGGACGCTGACGCACCAGACGCAGTACATACGGTGATATCGCAAATTGCTTCGGCTTAGGGCTATAAAAGCTAAACAGCTGTGATCACGTAGTTTATTTCCACTGAGCTTCCACACCACCGTATCATCTTTGAAAGTAGTGTCTTCTAGTGTTTGATATGTAGATGATGTCAGTCATTTTGCATTATTGATGTTAGGCCGAGCAGTCATAATAAGGGGCAATGCTGGGCAACTGATCAGCAATTTTACTTAGGAAATGTAAACTATGTAATATAAAGTTTTTTTTTTAAATCTACAACAAATATATAAGCAGGAACAGCGTTTATCATTTAATACGATTAGTTGCCTTCATCATTCATTTATGTTGAGATTGTAATTTATAGAACTGAGAGATCCTAAGATCTGCTTCAGGAGGTAGTCAGACAGGGCCAAATCTTCATTTTAGCGTTTGTTATTTCCCGTTGCGAACATTTATTTTACATCCATCTGGAGTAGCATCTTGGATCATAACTAAGTTGTTTTAGCTATCCTATTCTTTACAAGTGCTACGAACAGTAACCTACTCCCGAATTTAATTATTTGATCAGAAATACACTGAACTCCCCGCTTTTCTCGTATGTCGTCATTCGTTTGGTGGTCTAACGCCTTTATCACTGGAATATAATTTCGGTCACCTATATTTATTTCCCGTGTGTAGACGTTACAGTCAAATTGTCACTAGCATACTGTAGTACTGGAACCGTAGCTTAAGGCTGTAATGTCTAAACCTGGAAAGTTTGATGTAGGTGTTCTGTGAGTTGTGATGTATGTTAGGCCGTTATAATTACTTAATTTTATTCATAGTAAGTAGTCCTGTCGACCTTCAGTCACAAATGTAGGCACCCACTGCGCCATTAAGTAAATATAATTTTCTTTGACAATGAAATAGAAGTGGCTAAAAACAAAAAAACAAAAAAAGACCTTACTTGTCCCGCCATAACTTGTGCAGACTTGCATCAAAAGTAATTTGCGTTGCACAAACACAGATTTAAACATTCTGTTGGATTTCCTTCACCTGAAATGCTGGTGTGTATTACAAAAATGTAAACATTTCAACACTGTTTTATTAAAAAACGTGACTATAGTTAAACATACAGCTGCAAGTGTTACAGAATCATCGGAATTAGGATATATTGTCGTTGTAGTGAGGACTGTGAGTAACGAAGATTTTGGTGAGGTAAGTGATTCATGAAAGGTATAGGTTATTGTTAGTCAGGGGTTATTAAAAGTCAGATGCGTTGCGCTAAAATATTGTGTGTCAGTTTAGAAATGATCAGAATAAGTAAAGAGAAAACTCTCCGAGTACGTTCAGTTTTGCTCAGCTGTTTGAAAGAGTTTTTCCAGCACTGTCATTCTAAATTTTTCTAAAGAGACGTTTCAAAGTGAACTAATATTTTATGCGTTAGGATATCGATCCGGTCTTTTTCCAGAGCAGCCTCGTAAAACGCAAGCAGTTCCACACAGATGGTCGTTTGTGGCTCTTTGTGGTCTTCTGCTTGATGGCTAGGAAGCCAGTGGGCACACGCCTTTGAGTACTGCAACTGGTGGGCGAGTGTATCATCACTACCAACAGAGACATCCAGTTGTGCAGCGAGGTATATGATTGTGATCCGTCGATCGTCTCGAATGAGAGTGTCTGCACGTTCCAACATTGTAGGAGTCACAGCTGTGTGAGACCGGCCGGCGTGTGGGAGATCGGACAACTTTGCGAGACGTTGTTGTGAGTTGCGATGGTGACAGACGCCTCGCCCATCGCTCACCATACTTTTTATTCACCGCCACGTCTCCGTGGACATAGTGCAAGCGTGTATGAATATCTGCAATGCTCTAGTTTCTCTCCAAAAGAAACTCAATGGCAGCTCTCTGCGTGCAATGCACCTCGGTTATAGACGCCATTTTGAAAGCAAGGTATAGCGCAGCCATCTATCGGATTTTCATAAAAGGATAGGGACTGAAGTGAGAAAATTTCACGATGTCCCACAAGAAGTTATGCATTTTTGTCACCCGAGTCTGTCCGAGAAAAAATGTGTTGCATTACCTATTGAACGCCCCTTGTATAGACTTGCCTCGCCAGCTTGCAAAAGATTCGTGTGTACTCTTGCAAGTCCCTTAGCCGCCTGGGGTTCGTCTTGTCTCAGATTTTGTTTTTCTGTGTTTTATATCAAGTGTTTAATTATGTCTGAGCCGCCACAGGCGTAGCAGATTTAATGTCGGGTGTTCCGTGTCCAACAAATGACCACCCCCCACTCCCATCAAGCTACACGGCCACCAGTGGCATCACCTACGTTTCGCCCATTCAGTAGTATGGACGAGGAACGGTCTGAATATCGGCCGTCGCAGTTGGAGAGGCCCTCTTTGCCGCATACAGAATTACAGGTATGGCGCCCGAAGCTTTTTGTTCCTTTCAATGGTCGGAGCTGGTGTGTACCGTCTGTGTTTAAAACTTTCTCGCGACTCTCGTCCCGAGGCTATCTGTTACGTCGAAGTTGTTTAGGTGCTGAGCGAACATTGTGACAGTCGGTTGCTTGTTGCAGCAGCAGCAAGGTTTTAAAGTTTGGTTCAAATGGCTCTAAGCACTATGGGACTTACCATCTTAGGTCTAGACTTAGAACTACTTAAACCTAACTAACCGAAGAACAACATACACATCCATGCCCGAGGCAGGATTCGAACCTGCGTCCGTAGCAGCAGCGCGGTTCCGGACTGAAGCGCCTAGAACCACTGGGCCACAGCGACCGGCATTTAAAGATTTTCGACTCCACAAACTCTCAATGGTGGGCTAACAAGACATTGTAGGTTTAAGTGTTCTTGCGGAGTCAGTTACAGCGATATTATGGCACGTGATTCTCTCAAGCATAATGAGCCAGATACGCGTAGACCCCCATTCGCGGTGCTGTCCTCAAACTGCTGGATCATGATTAGAAAACAGTTCTGTCTATTGTGTACCCTCAAAATCTTGTGGATACAACTGAAGTTGATTTTGCGGTTCCATGTATTCCTGTTGTTCAAAGTGTACATGACATTCACAAGGGGAGGCCACGACATTGGCAACAGAGATTTACTTCAAACGTTGTTCACCTCTGGTAGGACATTAAAATAACGTAAAGTGCAAGTCGTGAGTTGCACTACTCTGGGAATTCCGAGAAAATCTCAAAAGATGTTTTACGCGTCTATTACGTAACTGATGTGTCTATGCGAAAGTGCTGGACGGTGGAGTTCATGGTGGTGGCGGTCAGTCACCGGCACAGTAGCTCAGCTTGGTAGGTGAGAAGGTTAGCTCTACTCTATAATAATGATAGAACGGAGTGAATTGGTCAGCAATGAAGTAGAACGGGTCTTATGGAACGTCCACCCCGCACAAATGCAACGAACAAAAATGAGATCAACACAAAAAAAGTGGTCAGCGTTCGAGCTACATAAGTCGAACGTGTATGAGGCGACGGTTCGACTTCTGCTCAAATTTAATTTTTAATCTATATTTTTGTCACTGGTCATATCATTAAATTTATATGACATTTGAGAGGTAATATAATTAAAAAACACGTGTATTTGCATGACCTTTTAGTGAATTACTTGTTATTTGACTACTTTCTACTTTAAATGAAATTTAATTATTGGGACAAACATATTTATAACTATCGACAAGCAAATGAAGAAAAGCATAGAGCTTTCCAGAAAATGTATGCCTGTCGTGATTTACGAAATCCCTTATACATGCAGTTTGGTAAGGAACCCGGAACTACTTTGCACCTTGACGCTTCGAGCTGTAGACACAGGGGCAGGCCCAATTTGGCAGTTAGCCTGCGTAGCAGTGAGACGTTGCTAATGTAGCAGGAACGAACGCTGTAGGTGCATATTTTCTGAATATCACAGAATTTACACTTGTACTACAAAAATGAAGGTTTGAGAGGGAGTCGAACCGTCTTCTCATACGCCTTCGTCCTACATAGCCCGAACGCTAACCACCGTTTTTTTATTTCTTTATTTTGGCTTTTTGATACAAGGACCATACAGCCAACAACGGTTATAAAGTGCCAAAGAATCGCAAAAAAGTAGAATAGAGGAAAGTTGCGAAGTTAGCATACAAACACTCTCTTAACGTAAAAAAAAAGGTTCAAGTGGCTCTGAGCACTATGGGACTTAACTTCTGAGGTCATCAGTCCCCTAGAACTTAGAACTACTTAAACCTAAGGACATCACACACATCCATGCCCGAGGCAGGATTCAAACCTGCGACCGATGCGGTAGCGCGGTTCCAGACTGAAGTGCCTAGAACCGCTCGGTCACACCGGCCGGCTCTTAACGTAAAACAAAAGCACAATTAGAAAAACACCAGTCTGCCGGTGGGTGGCAGGGATGACAGTGACTCTGGGGCAGAATTACAAACAGCACTATACAGTAACATTATGAAGGACATGCAGATGCCCTTATAGTACAAGGCAAAACATGAAAGAGCAAACACCGTACATCCTACAACAAGTACAACTCTAGCTGAAGAATAAAATTGCAAATAACATCATATGACAATGTGAGAAGTGTAGCATACAGACAGACGCACTTAAAACTAAAACGGAAAATGTTGGCCACATGGGAGTTCAAAAATGGGCTCACTTTATCACCTAACGATCAATTGTTGTGATATTCACGAGGAAACGGTGTAATTATTTCTCATCCAAACTTTATCTTGGGCGTACACATTTCCTGTTCGGGCACGTGATGAGTTCCTTGGCGTCTACGTCGACAGGAAACTCACCCTGACGCGGCATGTTGCGTACTTCGTCGCCAAGGTGGATAACACTGTATATATGGCTTTCAAATTGTCTGTGAGCAAGTTGTACTTATATTTATCAGTACGGTGGAGTAAAACAGGACCACTGTTGGGGAGGGTGTAACGTACGCAACCAATTTCTTATACAAATCTGATTGTGCAGTCGTGTATTTGGAACACGCCTATTTGATGTGGTTAAGATCCGCTACTTCCGTTGTATCCTTATCGTAGTGTCCAGACGTGATAATCTTCAAGCGTATAGGTGCGTCGCAGCCTCATGCGAATGATAGAAGCTGCAACGAGGCGAACCTCGGTCGAGAACAGATGTTACATCGTATGGCCGCCAGATGGCAACCCTTAGAGTGCTGCGAGACATGCCATTCATAGTTCCAAACGCTATCAGCAGCCTTCCATATATTCGATGTGAGATACGTATGAGTGATTGGAGCTCAGGGTAACTGGTCTTTTCTAATACTCCTCTTGTCAAGGTGGTCAATAGTTTCATTATGAAGAATGCCATGATCTCCTTTAATCCAGAGTAATTGAAGGTCGATGCCCAAGGTCTGCGGGTCTTTAATCTCCGCCAAAACGTCCAGAACATACCCATCGGTCTGTTTATCAAACGCGGGCTGCTGCAATTTCTGCAGCGCACTTTGAGAGTCAGTATCAGAATGAACTTAAATGTCCGGGCACCATAATCTGTAAATTCCCTGATGGCCAGTTGCTCTGCCGTGTAGATAGAAGATAAAGGTGGAAGCGCGAACATGCGGAAGGCGCCACTAGAAGAGCAAAAGGAGGCGTATCCCACACCTGCCTCAGACTTAGAACCCTTGTTATAAATGTGAGAGTATTGCGGTCATTGTATGCTGAGAAAATGCTGCAGGTCGCGAGTGATATTAGTCTCCGTTCGGAAATAGGACGACAGGAATGCCACTGGGGCTGGAGTGAAGAACATGTTGAACGGTAACGAAAACAGGCGAGTTTTCTGTCCAGTAAAAGAGTGAAAAGAGATGACGCCATTTCTCGTAGCTGCGAAGTAGTAAAGCAGTTCTGGTCACTCGTCGTCCATGAAGCGCCTGTTTTAAGCCTCCATAATCGAGCACCCCCCCCCCCCCCACACACCCCCGCCCCCCTCCCGAAGAGAGGCACAATCAGATATCGAAGATCGACTGACGAGAAAAATATCAGACAAAACCTGCAGTCTTATAGACAACGGCATCATGGATGCTTCCACTTACAGGGTGTTGTTGGGCGGTGGTTTCATGACTCCGAGGACAAGAATCATTCTATAATGGATGGCATCGAGCTAGTGAAAAGTTGATTGCGTCGTAGTGCCATAGGCAATGCTACCATAATCTAAGACAGAGTCAAGAGCATAATCGGTTCCTCTCCCCACCATACTCAGGCAAGCATACGCAAGATATTTACAGTGTTATCCACCTTAGCGACGATGTACGCAATATGCCACGTCAGGGTGAGTTTCCTGTCGAAGTAGACGCCAAGGAATTAATCACATGCCCCGAACAGGAAATGTGTACGGGCCAAGATAAAGTTCGGATGAGAAGTAATTACGCCGTTTCCTAGTGAATATTACAAGAACTGATTCGTTAGGTGATAAAGTGAGCCCATTTCTGAACGCCCATGTGGCCAACATACATGGTGAGCTGTAGCTGCGTCACCCAAAAGCACGACGGGTCAGCGTGTATACAGACGTCGTCCACAACTTTGGCAGTTGGCCTGAACGAAGTCTCTAGGTCGGCAACATACATAGCACATACTAAGGGAGTGAGCATCGCGCCCTGCGGGAGACCACGAGACGCTGGACAGGGTCCATGCAACACATTGTCCTGATCGCGGATATGTACGCTACGGCAATAATCATTAAAATCAACACGGGGAGGTGCAGCAGTTGCAATTTGTTGATAAATTCAGGTATCAGGACATTGTCGTACGCCCTCGAAAAATCAAGAAATATTGCCGTTAAGTACCGTTAGTGAAGAACGTGTTTTCAGTATCGCTCACACGTAAAAATAAAAACAGAATTAAGTCTACGCGGACTCTGCGCCATCATTGAAGACCATTTACTTTTGGGTTAATAAATTTGAACGTGGGCGGACAAGTACCGAAGACGAAGAGCACTCCGGTCGTAGAATTGAAGTCACCACAAAGGCAACCACTGACGAAGTCCATGATGTCGTAATGTGAGACCGCCGAATAAAAATTAGTTAGACTGCTGAAAACTGTTGCAAGCAAACGGCGAACACGTTTTGTCAGTCTCTGGCACGCTGCTTGAATTCGCGCGCGCTATGAATAAGCTACGAGCGAGGTGAGCGCAGCGACTACTCACAATCGACCAAAAGCGCATCCGGCACTTTCAACACAATGTCTGGCGATGTCTAATCACAGTCCGCAAGACTTTTTGCACCGATTTGTGACTGTTGATGAAACCTGGCACTATCATTACACATAAGAGTGAAAACGGAAGTCAAAACAATGGACAAGGGCTGTTGAAAGTGCAACGAAGAAGGCAAAGACAATTTTGTCAGCTGGTAAGGTGATGGCCAATGTATTTGTATTATTACCAAGGAATAATGCTCATACATTACTTAGAAAAAGGCAGAAACATAACTGGACCCTATTATGTTTCATTGTTGGATCGTTTGGAACTTGCGTTGGCTGAAAGAAGACCAATGTTGGCACTCAGAAAAGTGGTTTCACCAGGATAATGCACCATCCCAAACATCAGTGGTAACAATGGCGGAAGTGCGTGAAATGGGCATAGAGCTGGTTCCTCGATCGCCCTATTCGTCAGACTTACGCCGAACTGACTTCTTCCTGTTCGTTAACTTGAAACTTTGGCTTCCTAGGAAGAAATTTTCATCGAGTGAGGAAGTGAAGAGTTTGGCAGAACCTATTTTTCCGATAGGACGATAAAGCTGGAGGATAGACCAAGTAGATATCCCTCAAAGGAGACTAAGTCGAGAAGTAAGGTTAGTTGTTTACCAAAGAAACATTTTGTTATTGATTTTTCACCAGACATAAAACCACACTCGTAGTTCTCAGCTCAACCTCCGCTGCAACACCCTTACAAGCTTTTCAGATTGTTTCTGACCACCCTGTATACACAATACAATGTAGCATTGAAGCAACGAATTTCTAACTAGATTTCCATATTTGTCTTCAGTCAACGAATAATCTCTTGGAAACAGATCTGTGTTTCCGTATAATTGTTTTTTTTTTTGTGATACCGGTATGGCCTTAAAAAGACAGTTGCATTTTATAAGTGACGACTCGTCAAATTAGATTTTTGATCAGCTAAGACCATCGTTACGTTCAGAACTCTGCTTCATTGCTAAGTGGTACTTAGCGTTATCGGACGGAAATTTTCTATCTAGACGATGTAATTCATACAGAACTGTTCGTATGTCATAGCCGAGAGCTGTCATTGCAACACCCAATACAGCGCGCACGTAAAACATAACGAAAATGTAATTAGCAGACAAAAATTGAATTATCTAAAATACCTCATATCTTGCTAGAGCTCTAACAAACAGATGATGACACTTGGCATTGCTCTAAAGACATTCTATTTTGCGTTTAGTTCATTATCGAAGTGTGAACGAGATTGTGAAGTATGTACTATATCTGCCCTTTCCTTCGTCCATTGTTAGAAGAAATTATTTTAGTAATATTTAATAATTACAGTAAAATGAGACTTTACGTAAAGATTTAACAAAAAATAGGTTGTATATAATTTACATCTCTACATATATCCTCCCTTCAGTTGTCTTCTTCTTCTTAAGGAGAAGGAGAGAACGGACACGAAACTCACTTCTCGACAGCCATTAACATCGATTACACAAAAAATGGCTCTGGGCACTATGGGACTTAACTTCTGAGGCCATCAGTCCCCTAGAACTTAGAACTAACTAAACCTAAGGACATCACACACATCCATACCCGAGGCAGGATTCGAACCTGCGACCGTAGCGGTCACGCGGTTCAAGACTGAAGCGCCTAGAACAGCACGGCGATTACACAAAAAATTACGTCACAGGTGCTATGTAATACAGTCAGACAGGAATCATATGATTATGAGAGAACGCATATCAAAAATTTTGTTACATGAATGCGTGGTGTCTGTCCTTTCGGAAGTCATGAGCAGCGCCTATTAGGCGGAGTTCCAGTCATTCCACCAGGAAGGAGGTAAACGGCTTGTGTTGTCTGTAGTTCAGCCATGCATAGATGGTCAACACCGCAGTTCGATGGCGTCCACACTGTTACTTTGTCCAGGAAGGGCTCTCAACAAGGGAAGTGTCCAGGCATCTCGGAGTAAATCAAAGCGATGTTTTTCGGACATGGAGGAGATACACAGCGATAGGAACTGTCGATGACATGGCTCGCTCAGGCCGCCCAAGGGCTGCTACTGCAGTGGATGACCGCTACCTATGGATTGTGGCTCGGAGGAACCCTGATAGCAACGCCACCATGTTGAACAATGCTCTTCGGGAAGCCACAGGACGTCGTGTTACGACTCAAACTGTGTTGTATCCACGGAACCAACCAACCAACCAACTCGAGCACGCGCGCCCTGACCGTGACATCGCTGGCCACAGTTCCTTTCGCGGCCGTCGGCGTCTCAGGGCGTTACCGCCGACGGAAGAGGTCGCGACATGGCTGAGCTCGGGTCCGCAGCGCATATAAGGAGGACACTCTATTGTCGATTGTCTATTGCTAGCCTTTCGTGGAGTTTATACCGGAACCATTTCAGTGTAATGTTTGCTATTGTATTCGACTAGGCTCAGTACACGGATTATTCTTGGATATTACTTGGACTTGTATTGCTGGTGCACGTTTCGTCAGAAATAAAGATAAGTTATCTCTTCATTCTAGCTGGCTCAATTCTTGTCATCAATTATTTTTCGACCAACAGCTACATCCTGGTCGCTACCCACGCTTTATACAATTTGTGGTGGCTGCCCCAAAAGTACCGCCGAGGGCCTTGGGTTACGAAGTCGTCACAAAAAACTGTGTGCAATAGGCTGCATGATTCGCAACTTCAGTCCCGACGTCCTTGGCGACGTCCATCTTTGCAACCACGACATCATACAGCGCAGTAGAGATGACCCCAAAAACATCCCGAATGGACCGCTCTCTTCACCGATTAGTATCGCAAATGCCTTCAACCAGACAATCGTCGGAGACGTTTTCAGAGGCAACCCGGTCAGGCTGAACGCATTAGACACACTGTCCAGCGAGTGCAGCAGGGTGGAGGTTCCCTGCTGTTTTGGGGTGGCATTATGTGGGGCCGACGTACGCCGCTTGTGGTCATGGAAGGCGCCGTAACGGCTGTACGACACGTGAATGCCATCCTCCGACCGATAGTGCAACCATATCGGCAGCATACTGGCGAGGCATTCGTCTTCACAGACGGCAATTCGCACCCCCATCGTGTACATCCTGTGTAAGATTTCCTTCAGGATAACGACATCGCTCGACCAGAGTGGCCAGAATGTTCTCCAGACATGAACCGTATCGAACATGCCTGGGATAGATTGAAAAGGGCTGTTTATGAACGACGTGACCCACCAAATACTCTGCGAAATCTACGCCGAGTCGCCGTTGAGGAGTGGGACAATCTGGACCAACAATACCTTGATGAACTTATGGAAAGTATGCCACGACGAATATAGGCATGCATCAATGCAAGAGAACTTACTACTGGGTGTTATAGGTACCGGTATGTACAGCAATCTGGACCACCACCTCTGAAGGTCTCGCTGTATGATGGTACAATATGCAATGTGTGGTTTTCATGAACAATAAAAAGGGCGGAAATGATGTTTATGTTGATCTCTATTCCAATTTTCTGTACAGGTCCGGAACTCTTGGAACCGAGGTAATGCAAAACTTTTTGATGTATGTACATTATATGTAAACTGCAGGTGGAGAGGGGAAGGAAGTAAAGGAACGGGAGGGGACCACTGCTGCCGGATACATCGGGACATTACAAGGAATCAGCGGCGACGAATGGAAATATACACCAGCCCGGAATTCGAAACCAGGATATCCTGCTTACTAGGCAGGTGCATTAGCCACTGTGCCATCCGGCACACTGCGTTACCGCCATTGCGCGGACTGTCTCGGTACACCTCCCCTATTCTCATATAATTTGACTGGCCTATATAAAATTACTGGTAGTTAAAAAAATGTAATATTACATTTATCGCTTTTACTGGTGGAAAAGCTTCTGAAGTGGTAAAATGCTGCATTGAAAATTTTTTACTTGTGGATAATGAAATTATATTTTTTCCGCCAACCAGCATCAGATTCCCATTAGACCGACGAGAACGTTGACCGACGGCACTGTTTAGGCCAGTGACCAAGAGATCTCAGGGACACTGAAACAAAAGTTTGGTAATGTAATAACCGATTGAACATTAACAGCGTTCTACTGTGACCACCGAAAATTCGTCGGCAAATCTCCTTCGCTGGAACCTGAAAAAGTTCTAAAATGCAACATAATAGTTTGATTTGTGGAATTAATGAAAAAGGAAAGTACATTGTTAGTTTAAATACGGCTATTATAATTAAATTAGTGTAACTATTTAATCAAAAGTTATAGATACGAGAGCGAGTCTTACATTTTGTGAAACAGCCGTAGAAAACAAACGAGAGAGAGAGCTCACAGCTCCTGCTTTTACTCCAAAACAAATTACGGCTACTGCCTTCAACCTGCTTTACAGTTTCGATACATAAACGTTTTTCTCGAACATTCTGTAGTGGAACAAAAAAAAATAAATTCCTTGCATTAAATCGTGACCTTGTTCCCAAACTTTATAGATTTATTTACACAGAGAAAATTTATTCTTAATGTATTTTAGCCGTAATTAAATGATTGGGGCATATTCTATTTATTATTCAAAAAAGCAACATTTCACCTAGCTGGGCAATGTATCCACCTTCTTCAGAGTGAGTGCAAAAATACGTCCGACCTCTTTTTGGGAATATCTGAGAGCGAACATGGAGGAAATGGACAGGGACTGCCGATAGGTCGCTCTCGGTGGGAATGTGAATCTGCATGACGAGATAGTCTGCACAGCTATGCTAATGTTGAGTCCCAGATGGCGCAGTGGGTAAGGCACGTGACTCCCAAACAGGAAATCCTGGGTTCGAATCTCAGTCGCCCCACTGATTTCGCGTAATGTCCCAATGTAACTGACAGCAGTGATCTCTTCCCTTTTCTTTCCTTCCTTTCTTCCTCTCTTCCCCTTCAATTTGCGTATTATACAAGCATATGAAGTAACTGATACAAAGATAATTCAAGGTAGCCAGGAAAAATAATATCTGGTGTAACGTAAAATTATTTAACTCTTACTTTCAAGTTCGTTTGCACAGATTATCTAATCAGTTTCTGTCTTGGCACTGAAATTCTATAACGCACACTCTCAATTAGTATTAAAGAAAAAACGTATAAAGAAGGATAAAGTAACAAATAACATACCAAGAAAGAGGGCTAAGAAAAATTATAAACTGGCGGCAATACGAGGGATAAGCACTACGAATTTTTGGTAAGTACTGTAGGATGAGTCAGTGATTAGGTAATTTTAATTATTTGAAATTTCTATAAAGTCATGTTTTTATTTGTTACATGGAATTGTTGATCGAGAACAAATCCATGTAAGAGTAAAATCAAGATGGATATAAGAAAGAATCCAACCACATCCACTACTGGATATAAAACGCAAGTCCATATATTTTTTTCGGTCTTCGCAGCAGTAAAGTCTGGATTGAGCTCTAGTGATACAAACTTCCGCTTTGCAAGTGATTAGCAATTGTACAATAAAATGTGCAGAATTTATTTAGGTATAGTAACAGTTGTTGCTAGAAAAAATTGACGTAATAGCAGATCACATGGCATTGATCTTCCATTGTTGAACATAGTGCTCCGAGATTATTTCGTGCAGCATGATCGGCCTTTGTTGAAAGTGACTAATAATAGGAGTTTTTACAAAGCTCTTTTTTTTTAATCATCAGTTTTCTGACGGGTTTAATGTGGCCCGTCGCGCATTCTTCTTCGTCTTAGGGTAGCACTTGCAAACTACGTTTTCAGTTATTTGGTGGATGTGTTACAATCTCTGTCTTCCCCTACAGTTTTTACCCTGCACAGCTCCCTCTATACTATGGAAGTTATTCCATGATGTCTTAACGGAGGTCATTCATTAATGGGCCCAAGTTCGTTGCTGATTTTATTCAAGATGGCAGCTGTGCTGGAGGGGGAGTCCAGCAGTCTCTCCCTGTGTGTCGACGGGGCAATGTTGCATGACGTCGCCATCTCCTTGAAAATTATCACAGTATTTGTTTTAAAAGCGTAAGACTACACCATTTTTTAGGTCTGTCAGCACACTATTCTTTGTACGAAGCATAAGAATAACACCTTGTTAGTACATGATGGTAACATGTCATGCAGTAAATGCGTGACGTTTATTCAGTCACTTTTTTAAATAAATGAGCTGACATTAGAGCTATTAAGCTTCAGTGTGTTACTTCTCAAGGAGCAAGTGAGCTGTGTAAAATTCCTCCACTGTCTACTCCTCCACCATCTACACAGCATTGAGACCCATACTTCCACATAGATAAGAACATGCACACAGACACACAGTACAGTGGAGCATCTGAGACCTCTGCCTTCGAACAGTTCACCTGAAGAAGTGGAATAAAAGTGAGTGATGACAGGTTGTAACCAGATGCAGTGGCGGAAGCTAGTGAGTGCAAGAACTGTTCTCCACGTGCTGGGGCAGACCAGTTTACAGTGAGACAACTAGTATAAAGATTCATGTGTATTTCTTTTACACAGGACGTATTGTGTAATTGCTTTTTTCTACATGAGCCTGATTTTAATTTGCCAAGAACCATACTCAGCCAATGCCAGCTCATCCAGAACCTTTGAAAGCACACTTGTTGCCATTCAGTTCTTCATCCATGTTTAACTGATTGCAGGAAGTGCCCTATTCTTCAGTCTTTTGTCCATCCGTGACTGATTTCTGCAGTGGTGGAAACAGTATATTGCTGCCAGCAGATGTGTTGCCTTGTATACTATCAGTGACAAGCTAGAACAGGCCTGGAAAACTGGTATCCCTATCTATGGGTGGAGGAGAAGGGGGGGGGGGAGGAGGGGAAGATAGGAAGGAAGGTAAGACTGGTTCTAAGTTGGTTAGTCTGTATCTGCACATCAAGGTGAACACACGTGCAGCTGCCGTCACTCTATCCCCGTGAGATCTTTTGGGTCGGTTTCTACAGTAGTTGTACTATTATAATGACTGTTCTCAGTTCCCAGTGCAAGTGTTGCATTATAATCCTATGTTTATGAGTCGCTTTTTCTCACAATAATTTCGATGTGTAATTAGAACAGTGAAACATTTTTCATCAATCGTGGAGGTGTGCATTGGCCCTCTTACACTTCAGTACAAATTTCTGAGCAGCTGTTTCACTTGTAGATGGGTAGGTGGCAACTCTTCCTGCACTTCAGTGATAGTTGCTGTCCTGTTCCTTCTTACACCATGCAAGTGTGTGTGTGTGTGTGTGTGTGTGTGTGTGTGTGCGCGCGCGCGCGTGTGTGTGTGTGTGTGTGTACTACTTCCACAGCAGCTATTTCACTTATAGATCAGTAGGAGGCTACTCTTCCTCCACTCCGGTGATAGTTTGCTGTCCTATACTCTCTCACCATGTATCCATGTAAACGTTCCTCAGCAGCTGCTGTAGGACAATTCCCCACCAATTTTGGGTGGTAGTAAGGACTAGCGCACACATTAAGATGAACATATACAAATGTGATCAGAAAGGGGAGCAAAACTCGTGTCAAGCGTCCTCTGTTGAGCCCCATAGACCAAGGCTAGCACCTCTGGTTCATTCAGGTTATGGCACTGGAGTAGGAAACAGTTGTCTCCTGCACTGTGGATTGACTGCCGACTTCAAAAAACACAAACAACTCCAGCACAGACAGTAGTCTCTATGAGTTGCGAACTGCATCCTCAGTCCATTCCAATACATCACCATTATTTGCTGAAAAATTTTCCAGCTACACTCATCCATTATCACCTCCATTCCTTGTGTAGGAGACTATGGATGCAGTTCTTTGCTGTACGATTACAGGCAACACACTTATAAAACTCCTCTCTGTCCAACACCAACAATTTGGGAACAGGGAAACAATAGGAAAGACTGGACCCCTTCTGTCATCACTCGTTTTATTTAACAATCATATCAACAAATTCCTTTAAAACAACAATATCTTAATCCTGATTACTTTAGGTAATAAGAATAGTATGTAACAATAATTTAGTGAATCTGCTACCAATGTCTTTTTATGAAACAGTCTATCTCATATATAAGAAAACTTTAAAACCACTGACAATTATGCGCCTGACGGCTTAAATTAAGACACACAATATTTCTGACTAGTCTTCTGATACTGTGAACTGATGTTCTCAAAAACATTTACGAAAGTAACAACCTGCCAGAGATGCATCCAATAAATATCAGATTGAAGTTAATACAAAGGCACTTGTTTCACACTCAATAGTCAATCAATATCACTAAGGCTTACTAAGGTTTCAAACTTCGGCTCCAAGGCCCAGTAACACAATTAGTCAGGGCAAAGTCTTACTAAGAGTAGCACAACAACAACCTTTCACAATTGTATGTTGCTCTTGAGACAAGGTTTAATAAAAATAATAAATACAATAAATACCCAAGTAAATATAATTAGCGCCAGAATTAATTAGCGAGGAGTAACGCCCAGGTCGCTCGAAGGCAGAACGAAAACTGAACTTGGAGAAGCCAAGGCGGAAGGCGGCAGTTCGTACAAGACCCACTTCTCGAGCTTCGACCCGGAGTCACCTCCCGCTACCTAGATTTCACAACCCCGGCACCCATAGGTGAAAAGTTAGCGCTTACTCCAAAACACCAGCCAGCCAGCTGTAACATTTAACAAGCACACAGAACAGGTCCACAGGGACAATGTAAACAACCACCAAAAGATATTAAATATCAGGTTATATTATTCACTAATAAAATGGCACACTGCCTTTGACCCATTACGAATGAAGTACACAGGCGAGGTACAATCAACAGCGCAAATCTTATCAATAACCTTAAGGAATGGTTGAAATGGCTAAGCACTATGGGACTTAACATCTGAGGTCATCAGTCCTCTAGAACTTAGACCAACTTAAACCTAACTAACGTAAAAACATCACACACATCCATACCCTAGGCAGGATTCAAACCTGCGACCGTAGCGGTCGCGCGGTTCCGCACTGAAGCACCTAGAACCGCTCGGTCACTACGGCCGGCTAACCTTAAGGAGAATAGTCTGCTATAAAGATATTAAAAAAAACTTACAATTACTAGCAAGGCCAGCGGGCACTCCAGTCTTAGTCACAATTACATTACGTGAGCTCTTATGCCCCACTGTTCAGTGACAACCGTTACGAGCACAATTCTGAAAATTTCATTGTAAGTTACTGGGGCTCGCTGCGCTAAGGCTACCAAACACTCAAAAGCTGTATATTTGATAAACAGATTATGGCCTTGCAGCTGATTACGTACTACATCAAACAATTTCCCACGAGAATGAGACTTTCACTCTACAGCGGAGTGTGAGCTGATATGAAATTTCCCACGAGCTTGGAAGAGGCACGCTCGTATATTATATTAATATTTAACACCTGTTTTAAAAACCCCGAACTTTTCATAGACAGACCTTTACTTCCATGGCAACACACATGCGCTTACGGTTACCAGAAGTGAGGTAGAAGCCCTCAACACCTTCACACACAAGACCTAAGTACAATCTCACTTAACATGTAGCTGGACGTCCGATATGGCTTGCGTCGGGTACAGCAGGCGGCAATAAGGCAGGGGATGACCGTAGGAAGCCGTGTCCGGAACTGGCAGCACGCAACCCAAGGCAGCAACAAGCCTCTCACAGGCGACAGGAACGGCTCTCCACCAAGCTGACCCATCCACGTGGTCGGTTCCCGCTCCACCACAAGCGCAGTCCGGTGTCAGGTAACATAAAACGCCCATTGTCCCGTCCTTGGCTAGAGATTCCAGTTAACTCCTCCGGCAAGGATATCATCATCATCAGTTATCTGCTATATTAGCAGGTCCTTTGCCTCTCCATTTTCTACGATCCATTGATTCCTTCTTAAGGCTGCTGTATGTTGTACCGTTCATCATGTCATCCAGTATCTGGAATCTCTTCCTTAATCGCTTCCTTGTCCCTTCTACATAACCTTCTAAAACTGTTTTTATTAGTCCGTCATTCTTTCTTAATATATGCCCAATCCAATTTCTTTTTCTTCTCGTTATTGCATCTAGTAACTGTCTTTTCTCTCCCACTCTTCTCAGTACCTCTTCATTTTTTACTCTGTCCATCCAACTTATTCTTTCCATCCCCCGCCATGTCCAGATCTCAAAAGCCTCTAGCTTTTCTCTGTCTTTCTTCCTCATGTTTCAGCGCCTTATAGAAGAACACTCCATACCAGACATTTTATGAGTCTTCCTGAATTCTCTGTCCAGACCGCTGCAGAAAATTCTCCTTTTCTTATAAAATGGCTCTTTTACCATTGCTATCCTTGTATTAATTTCTGTGGTGCACTTCCAGTCGGTGTCTATCCTGCTTCCAAGATACTTAAAATTTTGCACCTGTTCTAGCATTTCTCCATTCAGCATAATTTTTATTTCCTTATTTCCTCCTAGTTCCAATACTTTTGTTTTATTTGTGTTAATTTTCATTCCATATTTTTCCCGTTAGTTTCAATGGTGTCCACCAAATCCTGCAATTCTTTTTCCCCTGTAGCTAGAAGGACCATGTCATCAGCAAATCTGAAACACCCTACTCTTCTTCCTCCAATTTCTACTCCTTTGTCGTCTAAAGAGCATTGCTCAATCACATTTTCCAAGTAGAGGTTGAAAAGGGTAGGTGATGGACAGCATCCTTGTCGTGCTCCTTTTCCTAGTTCGATCCAGTTTGTACTTTCTCCTTTCACTTTGAAGCTTTTTGATTGAGATATAATGAGTTTACAAGTCTTCTGGTTTTCCAGTCCACTCTCTTTTCCCTCATTATAGTCGCCAGCTTGTCCCAAACCACATTGTCAAGTGCCTTTTCTAGATCGATGAAGCACATATATAGGTCTCTTCCTTTTTCAATAAACCTTTCTCCCGAGATTCGTAGGAGCCCTGTTGCATCTCCGTCTAAAGCCAAACTGCTGCTCGCCAAGATTCTCGTCCATTACTTTTTCAAGTCTTTTATTAATTATTCTTAACATCACTTTGGCTACATATGAAATTAGGCTGATTGTCCTGTGCTCACTGCATTTCTTGGTTCCTTGTTTTTTCGGTAATGGAATCATTACTGTTGTCAGAAAGTCCTTAGGCCATTCACCACTGTCATATTTTATTACATAACCTCAATATTTCTCTTATTCCATCTTGGTTCAAGCATATTAATATTTCTCCCGGTATCGTATCTGTACCTACCGCTTTGCCATTTTTCGTTGCAGCTATGGCAGACTTTACTTCTTCCATTATGATGGTTGGTCCTTTCTCATCATCACTTACACTGTTGTGTGATTCAAGTTACAGAGTTTCTGGTTTGCTATTTGTGTCATATAGCTCTTTTAGATATTCTTCCCACCTCTGGAGGACATCGTTACCATCTTTGTACACTACCTCGCCTTCTTTACTCAAAATTTCCATCGTAGCACTTCCTGCTCTGTTTTGTTCCCATGTCATAGTCTTTACTCTGTTGTATAGAAAGTCGTATCTTCCCTTTTGTCCAGTTCTTCAATTTCATCACATTCCTCTTTTAGCCATTTTTTTCTAGCCTGCTCTGTTTCTCTTCGGTATAGCTTTCTTGCATCTTCAGTGTTCTTGTTTTTCAATTTTCTTCTCTCCTCCAACTTGGAAATCATTTCTTGTGTTACCCATGGTTTTTTTGACGTTTTCCCTTTTACATATCCTATATTTTGCTGTCCGGATTTAAGGATTCTTTCTTTCAGCATATTCCAATTCTCGTAGCGTTATCAAGTGGTTCTTTGTCTCGTAACGTGTTTAGAAACTCCCGAGGCAGCATTTCTGTAATTTGTTCTTTGTCGGAGCTTATCTCCTCTAGATCCCACTTCTTCACCATGGTCGCCTTCTTCAGTTTTTTCATTCTTATTTTTATTTCTGCCATAAGTAAGTTGTGGTCGCTATTAATATCTGCACCTGGTAATATGCGCACCTTCTTGATTCCATTCATGTATCTTTCTTCTACTAGTACAAAATCGATTTGGTTTCTGTATTTATCTCCTGGTGATTTCCAAGTGTAGAGCCTCCTTTTGTGGTTCTTGAACCATGTGTTGGCCGCTATCAGCTGCCTTTCCCTGCAGAAGTCAATTAGCCATTCACCTCTATCATTTCTCTTTCCAAGACCATGACTGCCTACTATGTTTCCCTCTTTCCCTTTTCCCACAATGGCGTTCCAGTCTCCCATTACTATTTTGTAGCATTTTTTTAATTTTCGTCCATTATTCTCTCTATTACATTGTACGTTTCCTCTACAATTTGGTCGTCATGTTCTGAAGTTGGCATATACACCTGGACAATCAGTAAATCTTTTTGTGCTCCTTTCAGCCTTACGCAAATAACACGGTCATTTGCATAGTCTACATATTCCACACATTTAGCCAATTCTTTTGTCATAATCATTCCTACTCCATTCATTCCTTTTACTTCTCCTCCTGAGTAGTATAATACATATACATCTGACTGCAACTCTCCACGTCATCTTACCTCAGCAACTCCTACGAGGTCCATATGATTCTTTTCCATCTCTCTTTTAAGGGTTTCTAGTTTTCTTGCTACCCTCAGACTTCAAGAAGAATATAATAATTCCAATCCCAAAGAAATCAGGTGTTGACAGATGTGAAAATTACCGAAAAATCAGTTTAATAAGCCACAGCTGCAAAATACTAACGCGCGTTCTTTACAGACGAATAGAAAAACTAGTAGAAGCCGACCTCGGGGAAGATCAGTTTGGATTGCGTAGAAACACTGGAACACGTGAGGCAATACTGACCTTACGACTTATCTTAGATGAAAGATTAAGGAAAGGCAAACCTACGTTTCTAGCATTTGTAGACTTAGAGAAAGCTTTTGACAATGTTGATTGAAATACTCTTTTTCAAATGCTAAAGGTGGCAGGGGTAAAATACAGGGAGCGAAAAGCTATTTACAATTTGTACAGAAACCAGATGGCAGTTATAAGAGTCGAGGGACATAAAAGGGAAGCAGTTGTTGGGAAGGGAGTAAGACAGGGTTGTAGCCTCTCCCCGATGTTATTCAATCTGTATATTCAGCAAGCAGTAAAGGAAATCAATAAAAATTCGGAGTAGGTATTAAAATCCATGGAGAAGAAATAAAAACTTTGAGGTTCACCGATGACATTGTAATTCTGTCAGAGACAGCAAAGGACCTGGAAGAGCAGTTGAATGGAATGGATAGCGTTTTGAAAGGAGGATATAAGATGAACATCAACAAAAGCAAAACAAGGATAATGGAATGTAGTCGAATTAAGTCGGGTGATGCTGAGGGAATAAGATTAGGAAATGAGACACTTAAAGTAGTAAAGGAATTTTGCTATTTGGGGAGCAAAATAACTGATGATGATCGAAGTAGAGAGGATATAAAATGAAGACTGGCAATGGCAAGGAAAGCGTTTCTGAAGAAGAGAAATTTGTTAACATCGAGTACAGATTTAAGTGTCAGGTAGTCATTTCTGAAAGTATTTGTATGGAGTGAAGCCTTGTATGGAAGTGAAACATGGACGATAAATAGTTTGGACAAGAAGAGAATAGAAGCTTTCGAAATGTGGTGCTACAGAAGAATGCTGAAGATTAGATGGGTAGATCATGTAACTAATGAGGAAGTATTGAATAGGACTGGGGAGAGGAGAAGTTTGTGGCACAACTTTACCAGAAGAAGGGATCAGTTGGTAGGACATGTTCTGAGGCATCAAGGGATCACCAATTTCGTATTGGAGGGCAGCGTGGAGGGTAAAAATCGTAGAGGGAGACCAAGAAATGAAAGATTCAGAAGGATGTAGGTTGCAGTAGGTACTGGGAGATGAAGAAGCTTGCACAGGAAAGAGTAGCATGGAGAGCTGCATCAAACCAGTCTCAGGACTGAAGACCACAACAACAACAGTTTTCCTGCTTGTAGCAGAGTTCTGACAATCCAGGTACCAGGTACCAATTCTCGGTTTGATTTTTTGACTCCTTTCAAGTTGTAGTCCCCCCAGCCAGCTTCTTCTGCAACCTACAACTGTTTTTTACATAGTAGTAACAGAAGGTTGCTGTACCACCACGCCAGATGGAATGGAATAATTTTTGTTCGTAGCATTTGGTTGGGACGCATGTCATATGACGAGAGCAGTCGGCCATCTGACCGAACACACTGAGTTACAGCTAGACTATGGAGTAACTACAATTATTTCGAAGTTAATAAGTAACGGCTCTGAGCACTATGGGACTTGACTTCTGAGGTCATCAGTCCCCTAGAACTTAGAACTACTTAAACCTAACTAACCTAAGGACATCACAAACGTCCATGCCCGAGGCAGGATTCGAACCTGCGACCGTAGCGGTCACGCGGTTCCGGACTGAAGCGCCTAGAACCGCTCGAAGTTAATGTAAGGGGCAGTCAAATGAAAACCAAACACCCACCATAACGGGACCATAGAATGGTTCCTTTCAGAAGTATTCACCACACGCGTTATGACATTTATACCACTGGGAGACTACACTATCAGATCCTGTTGCGTGGAACGCAGTTGGCTGCTGACAGATACACAACTGCACCCACTCTTGCACTTCCTGGTTCTATTGAAACCGACGTCGACGAATGTTTTTCTTCAGGTCGACAAAGGTGTGAAAATTGCACGGTGAAAGATCTTCGCTGTATGGAGGATGTTGTTGTGTTTCCGAAGCAAATCGCCGAAATGTAACCTTCGTCCGATTGCCAGTGAAAGGGTGGGCGTTATCGTGCAACAGAATGCCTCTTCTGCTCGTCGGGTTCCTCGGACAGGGATCTAGAATCAACGAACAGCACTGTTAAGTTACTTTGTAGAAACTGCAACGCCTCATGAAGTCGAAAGGTGTAGGAATGCTATCGGACGGATACATCACGTTATACGATAACGGCCGCCCCGAAACTACCGATCACGTGTCTTGTCTCCCAATGGGATTAACGTGTGTGGTGATTACTTTTGAATGGAACCATTACATGGTCCCGCTGTGGCGGGTGTTCGGTTTTCATTTGACTGCTCCTCGTACTTATTAATATTATGTAGTATTCTGCCTAGCGGCAGGTCTGTGTCTGTGTCTCCCTTTTTGATATACGCATCACTTTTTATTTTACGACGTTGATTTCCGTGCCGTATTTCCTTCCAGTTTCCATCAACTGATTCATCATGTATTGCACTTCTCTTTGATTTTTAGCAAGCACTACTAGATCATCTGCATACTTGATGGTATTGATACTTAGGATAACAGAAATCATTTCCCTTCTAAACTTCTTTTCAAACTTGAATATGCCGGAGAGTTGATACTGTCCTACGCAGAAAAACCTGGTTTCAGTGTGAAGCTGCTGGTACGTTATATCCTGAAGTCGAAATCATGTAGAAAGTGCTACTGCAAAGATCCCGTGAGATAAAATTACCGACTTGCTATCCAAGATGGAATGTATGGTAGGCCTTAGAATTGTAGTGGGTTAAAAAATTAAAACCAGAGTCAATTCCGGTGGAACAGAACGAAGAAACACTTAAGAAATGAACAAGCGCGAATATTTGTGTATCAAACCTTAGCTGGTATATAACATAGTGTGATCCACATCACCAGTGAGTTAGAAAAATTCATTGAAGAAAAGCTTACTAAACAAGTTTCTATGTGTTAAAAAATGGCGTAATTCCTCCAGCTGTATTAAGGTGTTGGTTTTATTGGCACCTAGTTTCGATGTTGTTACAACATCATCTTCAGGCCCATATTTGTTGACAGTAACCGTATTGTAACACTAGTAGTCAGTGGTGAAATAGACTTTTTCCATACGGAAGGCAGATAGCAACTCACTTACTACCTGCCTTCCGCATGGAACACGTCTATTTCACCACTGACTACTAGTGTTACACATACGGTTACTGTCAACAAGTATGGGCCTGAAGATGATGTTGTAACAACATCGAAACTAGGTGCCAATAAAACCAACACCTTAATACAGCTGGAGGAATTACGTCATTTTTTAACATATATTATACCAGCTGACGTCCCAAGTCGTCCGTTTTAATTATGGATATACGAAGATTAAACAAGTTTCTCGTCTAAAAAAGAAATGTCCGGTTGGATGGCACAGAAATTATCTTGAAGTCACGGAAGCAGTTCCAATAGATGACAAATTCTCAATATAAATGCAGAAAACTGCAACCAGTCGCATTTTTTAAATAGTTATTTGTTCCATGAATCAGTTTCCGAACTTTTCAGGTTCATCTTCAGATGATGCACAGGAGATTAGATAGCTATTTCAAAGCGTAATACTGGATGCTGGCTCTGTGACAAGAAGATGGAACATGCTGTAATGCATCACCATGAGTATTGTTTATATGCCGATTTGGATGCAAAACTGAATTTTGGACTTACTGCGACAGTATGCATAGCCTGTCTGCTCCCGTTACGATGGACAGTTGGTAACAACAAAGCCGCCCACTCTCTTATAATAAGTATAAAATTCAATTTTTGATCCAAGTCGGCATATAAACAATACTCATGGCGAAGCATTAAAGCATGTTCCATCTTCTTGTCACAGAGCAAACGCGCAATATTACGCTTCGAAACAGCTATTAATCTCGTGTGTACAATCTGAAGAGGACCCTGGATAGGTTTGGAAACCGGTCTGTGGAATAAATAAGTATTAAAAAAACCGACTGGTTACAGTTTTCTGTATTTAAATTGAATAAGCAATCATGGGTCCTAAACCATGCCTAATGGATAAGCTTCATCTGATGAATTCTCGGTCTCGAAAAGTTCAGAAAACGAAGAGATTTCTGAATGGTATCATGATCAACGCTAGCAAATAGGGACAGAAGTCCGAACCATACTCAGAAATTATTGAAAGGACGCTGACGGCTCTGTTAAAGAAGTCGTGACAAGGCAAATAAAAGTACTTCAGATCAATCACGACGAGCATGTCGATGGCCTTAAAAAAATGGAAACATGGGAAATAAAGAAATGAAAGCGGTACACCACGAAATTTCAGGGTTAGAAAATATTTTGGAACTGGTAGATATCGCCCGTTCCAACGTATACAGTTATAATAATCAAAATAGCAATAGTCATCTAAGCGCCACTACATACTACATACGAAGTTCACGTCCGCCCCTATAGCTGAGTCGTCAGCGAGACGGATTGCCGTCCTACGGGCTCGGTTTCGATTCCCGGCTAGGTCGGAGATTTTCTCCGCTCAGTGACTGGGTGTTGTGTTGTCTTCATCATCATTTCATTCCCATCCGGCGCGCAGATCACTCAATGTGGCGTCGAATGTAGTACGACCTGCAATAAGGAGGCCGGCCCTGCCACGCAAGGGGCCTCCAAGCCAATCACGCCATACGCTCATTTCCATTTACCTGACGCTCACAACACCAAGAGAGCGACATCATGTTTTTCAACGCATATGATGGAAGGAAACGAATCCCAACAGTAGCAGTTTACTACTTTTGTACATTGACGTCACAAGTAGTGTGGCAAAGCTGAAGCTAGGACAGCCTGTATTGGTGCCAAATTTATTCAAGATGGCGGCTGTCCCCTCACTTCCTACCCTGAAGTGGCAATGTTATATTGTTGACATCACCACCTCCACCCCTCCTCCCTCCCTGCCCTTCCCCACTTCTATTCTCCTCCATCATTAAGATTCCCCTCCCCTACTTTTGAAAGGCTTAGTCTGTGCTGAGCTGCTGAAGAGGAAGGATGTAAGGTAATGTCTTTATGTATTTTTGGGGGTGTTATCATGCTGTCTCCATACTCTGCAATGACCCCCCTACCCAACTTTCTGCCACTCCTAGCTCCACCTTTTCCAATAGTGCCTGGTCACCTCGAAGTTTGAAGACTCAGTGACCTAGTTGACAATACTGGCACCAGAGGGCGCTAGAAATAAGTGTGTCCCCATAGGGATCAATACAAACACAAAATTCCCACGCCCCCTACTTGGGAAATGGAGGAAAAGCAGCTCAGTCTGTGCTGAGCTGCTGGAGAGGAAGTATCTAAGTGATGTTGTAAGTAGGCTGTTTAGGATTTTTTATTGGTAACGCCGCCGCCACTTAGCGCTCTGTATGAAAATCACTGGCTGTGCCGTGTGCAGTCTGTGGCTGGTTGGCATTGTTGTAATACTCGCCATTGTAGTGTTGGGCAGCTGGATGCTAACAGCACGTAGCGTTGCGCAGTTGGAGGTGAGCCGCCAGCAGTGGTGGACGTGGGAGAGAGATGGCGGAGTTTTGAAATTTGTAAGAACTGGTGTCATGAACTGCTATATATATTATGACTAGTGAGGTAAATACATTGTTTGTTCTCTATTAAAATCTTTCATTTGCTAACTATGCCTATCAGTAGTTAGTGCCTTCAGTAGTTTGAATCTTTTATTTAGCTGGCAGTAGTGGCGCTCGCTGTATTGCAGTAGCTTGAGTAACGAAGATTTTTGTGAGGTAAGTGATTTGTGAAACGTATAGGTTAATGCTAGTCAGGGCCATTCTTTCGTAGGGATTTTTGGAAGTCAGATTGCGTTGCGCTGAAGATATTGTGTGTCAGTTTAAGCACAGTCGTGTAAAATTTTTCAAAGGGGACGTTTCATAATGTGTTCAATCAAAGAGATACTCGTGTTGGACAGGGAGGACTTTAATAAATGTGCTACCAGTAATATTCAGCTGAGGCCTGTGTCCAATTGCATGAGGAACGTAAGGGAGAGGTAATGGGTGAGCATCAGGGAAATACTTTCCAACAAATAATGGTGCTGCATTGGAATATCTCATCAACCCACAGAAACTTCTGCCTGTGTTCTAGCTATTCATGTTTTTTTTCTTTTTTTTCCAAATGGGCAATCAATCCATATTGCAGCAAACATCCTTGTTCTATTCCAGTGCCCAAGATGGAGTGACTGATCACCTTGGTGTATGGTATATTTGTATGGTGTAGTTCACAAAACGGCCACAGAGTGTTTTGTTCCTCCCATTCCCCCCTGGGAGCCAATAGGAATGCAACATTCCCCTCCATCCCCCTTGCTGAAGGGATATAGGGCAGACACAGTAGCCCTACTGCTCTCACTCGTAGTCTGTCCTTCAATGGAAAAAAAGAAGCACGAAACACCAAGAGAGGTCATTGTTGTAAGCACTCTCAAGAAGCTGAGAGGTAAGTAAATACTACATGTCTTTGTTCAACCCCGAGCCTATGTTCAGCTCTGTGTGTGTCTATGGATGCTTATTGTCTCTTTTTCTTTGTTCGGCGACCTCTCGTCTGCCGGGACTTGCAGCAGTGGCATCTGCCTCTGGCGTGTCAGGTTCTACAGCAGTGGCATTGGCCGCCACAGTGCCGGGACCCACAAAAGTGGCAATGAGCTCCAGTGTGTCAAGACCTGCAGCAGCAGTGACCTCAACCTCTTTTGGTGTGTGGAATCCAGTAGTACATCTGGTCAGCATTTTGGACAATGAGTTACTGATGTCAATACCACTCATCCACTTGTGTGATGAAGACACCCAGCACATCCCACAGCAGCATCAGAACACCAGGGCCTCAAACACATGGTGCAGGTCAGTACTGTGCTCCAACACATGTGCTACAGCACAACACTCTAGTGATACTGCAAGGACAGAGAGCAGATGTTGTGGATGAAAAGTTACCAGCTGCTCCTTGTGCACTACCGCTTTCCACTTCATCATACAGTTTATGGCCTCAAAGCGTCTATACACTGGTATAGAAGCAGCAGCAGCACACAGGGGCTGGTGTGTTGTGATGTAGAATATGTGGTGAAGAGTGTCAAAGTGCAGTTTATTGAGTTGGGATTGGGAGAACTATGTCATGCTGTACCTTAGATCAATGCACAGATGACTATCAAGTATTATTCATCTCGTTCTCCCCTGGACATCTGCTGCACTTGTGTGACGCTGTCTATCACAAAAATGGTCGATGACGCCATGCTCTGAGTGAAATCATAGAACATGTCCATTTATCTACAACAACCCACCGTTCTGATGTTATCTGAGCTAAGAATATTGTCATCTCTTGTGCTGGAGAGACTGGACCACTGGCTGCTGTGCATTCAAGCTCTGTACAATGACATTGTGAACTATGTTCATGTGCATAGTGTGCATGTGGGCCATTTAGAATAGTGCTTCATTTCATGTCTAAGTGCAGTGCCAAAGGCGACCCCAGTAGACACACAAGGCATCAATGCAAAATGTGTGGGTAGATTACTTGAGTTTTATGATGCACCCATCAGTTTGAGGGAAATATGTGCTGAATTTTGTGCACAAAAGAAACTTATTTGTTAACTGCTGTACTAGTGTGAAGATAAAGAATAAACCAGTGAATTTTTTTGAGGATGATGTACTGCATCCCACATAGGATTGGTGAGGTGTGTAAATAAAGAATATTACCATAATTCTTTTGTTTTTCCTACTTCATAACCCTGTCACTATAATTTAGCCAATATAACTCAGTAAGGTAATGATTGCGCTATAGTGGCTACATACAATATTTGTTTTTCTATAAAAGCCCATTGCACATCAATACCTGATGCAGTCAGTATCATGTCAGGATGAGTGAAGCATCCTCGTCACAAGGACTTTGTTGTAAGCAACTGGTCGAGTGATTATGCTGAAGGAACCCAGAAGAAGAAGAAGAAAAAGAAGAAGGAGAATGGGTTACTTCTTCCTGATAATACATGAGCTATAACTGTAGATTCAGCCAGCTGTGGCAAGACAAATATCCTCTTGACACTGTTAATACCTGTTAAGACCGAGTCCGCTTTGAAAACCTATGCATATTTTCAAAAACGCTGTTTCAACCCAAATATCAGCTACTGCAGAAGAAACTTCAAGGTGTAGATTGTGTAACATATATGACATTCAGTCAAAGCAGTCAAATTCCTCCACCTTAAAATGTAGAGCCAAACGCCTTGTTCATCTTTGACAATATTTCTGTGGAACATCAAGATCAAATTCTACATTTCTGTTTTGATTGTCATACAGGTGTTGACGTATTTTATTGGAGTCAGACATATTCCAGAATTCTGAAACAGTTTATGTGCGATAATGAGAATCTCATTGTAGCTTTCAAACAAGATAATTTGAATGTAAAACAAGTGTACCAATTTAAAACCTATTTACCAAGTGCATGTAGGTACTGAATGGCATTAATTTGCTGGAATCACACACAGCACAGGTTTCTTGTTATTGATGCAAATCAAGAAGACTTAATGACAGTAGTTATAGATGGAACTGCTAGGAGTTTCTTTATGTACAGCTACGAAAAAAGTGATGAGTACGTTACTTTACTTCACAACATAGACACGTTTCCATGTATGTTAGGCACTAAGCCTGAGAGGATAAATATGCAGAGACCGAGAAGATGCCCCTACATACATGAAACATTTACCTCTCAAACGTAAGGTTAAGGAACTAGAAGCCTGTAAATTTAAGAACCTATAACTATGTGCTCACACCCTTCTGAGAATGATCAATGACTTAGATGCTTGGATTAAGGGACCAGTGATGTACACCCGGATCATTCTGAGAAAATAGATGACCTAACTGTAAAGGTTGACGGAATTGAAATACGTGTACACAAGTGTAAAGGGTGACACAACTCAACAGAGCTTAAATAATTTACAGTCTGTGAAGGTGTCCACTTAGTGTATAACAAGATGTCGACTTAGCATAAGGTCATCGAGAAACGGAAGTCTGTTTCATACATGCCAGTATAATAAAGACATACTCAGCAAACATTGCATCGCCAAGGTGTTTCAAGGATGTGAAGTGTGCTACAACACAGAGAAGTGCAAACTGGTTAATATGTTTCTATCGCGGAATTCACTGGGATGATTCTGATATACCTTATAAAGATATGGTGACATCGCTTCAATTGTTCCACACAGATACCAATATCTGTCAGAGACAAGCAGAAAATCAACGGGATGCCTCGAATCTTTAAGTCTGCAGCTATTCAAGACCTGGAATTTTACAGGTATTGTGCTCTCAATCAGCCCAAGATCAAAAGTGTATGAAAACAGTGCTGTGTCTACTTATGAAAACAAATTTTTACCTCACAATTTGTCTACTTTTATTTCACAATTCAACTTCGTCCAAATACTATGTGTTTCGACTCACGCATGGGAAATATGGTTTTAGACATGATTGCTATATGTCCATTGAATCAAACAAGATCAAATGCTACTTATCCCCATTGTGAAATACATCCTGCTTGGTAGTCATATTCCCATACAACAATAACACACATTTTGTTATTCTTCATCTTCACTTAACAGCAGCATTCATGTTCAAAACTAATGTCATATGCGTCCTCTGCAGCTTTCATATACAGGGTGGTTCATTGATAGTGACTGGGCCAAATATCCCACGAAATAAGCAACAAACTAAAAAACTACAAAGAACTAAACTCGTCTAGCTTGAAGGGGGAAACCAGATCCCGCTATGGTTGGCCTGCTAGATGGCGCTGCCATATATCAAACGGATCTCAACTGCGTTTTTTAAAAATAGGAAACCCCATTTTTTATTACATATTCTTGTAGTACGTAAAGAAATATGAATGTTTTAGCTAGATCACTTTTTTCGCTTTGTGATAGATGGCGCAGTAATAGTCACAAAAGTATAAGTACGTGGTATCACCTATCATTCCACGAGTGGGGACGGTATTTGCTTCGTGATACATTACCCGTGTTAAAATGGACCGTTTACCAATTGCGGATAAGGTCGATATCGTGTTGATGTATGGCTATTTTGATCAAAATGCCCAACGGGCGTGTGCTAGGTATGTTGTTCGGTATCCTGGACGACATTATCCCGTTTCCGGACCGTTCGTCGGATAGTCACGTTATTTAAGGAAACAGGAAGTGTTCAGCCACATGTAAAACGTCAAACACGACCTGCAACAACTGATGATGCCCTAGTAGGTGTTTTAGCTGCTGTCGCGACTAATCCGCACATCAGTAGCAGTCAAATTGCGCGAGAATCGGGAATCACAAAAACGTCGGTGTTGAGAATGCTACATCAACATTGACTGCACCTGTACCAAATTTCTATGTACCAGGAATTGCATGGTGACGACTTTGAACTTCGTGTATAGTTCTGCCACTGGACACAAGAAAAATTATGGGACGATGACAGATTTATTGCACGCATTCTATTTAGTGGGCAAGCGTCATTCACCAACAGCGGTAACGTAAACCAGCATAAAATGCACTATTGGGCAACGGAAAATCGACGATGGCTGCGACAAGTGGAACATCGGCGACCTTGGCGGGTCAATGTATTCTGCGGCATTATGGGAGGAAGGATAAAAATGGTTCAAATAGCTCTGGGCTCTATGGGACTTAACTTCTGAGGTCATCAGTCACCTAGAACTTAGAACTACTTAAACCTAACTAACCTAAGGACTTCACACACATTCATGCCCGAAGCAGGATTCGAACCTGCGACCGTAGCGGTCGCGCGGTTCCAGACTGTACCGCCTAGAATCGCTTGGCCACACCGGCTGGGGAGGAAGGATAATTGGCCCCATTTTATCGATGGCAGTTTAAATGGTGCAATGTATGCTGATTTCCTACGTAATGTTCTACCGATGTTACTACAAGATCTTTCACTGCATTACAGAATGGCGATGTACTTCCAACAAGATGGATGTCCGACACATAGCTCGCGGTATTGAATAGCATATTTCATGACAGGTGGATTGGTCGTCGAAGCACCATACCATGGCCCGCACGTTCACCGGATGTGACGTCCCGCGATTTTTTCCTGTGGGGCAAGTTGAAGGATATTTGCTATCACGATCCACCGACAACGCCTGACAACATGCGTCAGCGAACTACTTGCTGTTGAGAGGAATGTCGTTATACGTATTACCAAATACATTGAGGTTGACGGAAATCAATTTGAGCATTTATTGCATTAATGTGGTATTTGCAGGTAATCACGCAGTAACAGCATGCGTTCTCAGAAATGATAAGTTCACAAAGGTACATGTATCACATTGGAACAAGCGAAATAAAATGTTCAAACGTACCTACGTCCTGTATTTTAATTTAAAAAACCTACCTGTTACCAACTGTTGATCTAAAATTGTGAGCCATATTTTTGTGACTGTTACAGCGCCATCTATCACAAAACGAAGAAAGTGGTCCAACTAAAACATTCATAATTCTTTAAGTACTATAAGAATATGTAATAAAAAATGGGGGTTCCTATTTAAATAAACGCAGTTGATATCCGGTTGACCTATGGCAGCGCCATCTATCGGGCCAACCATAGCGCCATCTGGTTTCCCCCTTCAAGCTAGACAAGTTTCGTTCTTTGTAGTTTTTTCGTTTGGAGCTTATTTCGTGAGATATTTGGCCCAGTCACGATCAATGGACCACCCTGGATTTACAAAGCATTTTTTTAGAAGTTTTACGATGTTTAGGCCAATTTATGGTTTTGTTTCAGTTATCTGTTTGCAACAGTTTCCGTAGCGTGTGGTATGTGTGCGCCATTAGTTTTTCACTATTGGTGATTTTGGCAGGTGATTCAGCATTGTGGGCAACAGAGGCGCCATAAAAAATTAGACTTATGAAGAATCTGAAAATTTTAGTCTAAAGGGCACCAAGAGAGATTATGGAAAGAAATGTAATAGCAAGCAACGTAGCACCAATGCCTATATCAAAAAGTATCTACGTAAGACGAAATAGGGCCAGGCTATGTTGCCAACACACGCTTCTAAAATCTTGGATCGTAACCCCTCGGAATACACCAAGGAAAAATCAGTTACCCTGATCGCGACATGGAGGAATTTTTGTCAGTGACCGATACTCGTGTAATACGGTAGGTGAACTGGTGGAAGCAATACTTGCGCATCTCATGACAATACGCACCAACGTCTAAACATTCATGGTGGTGTCTGTTTGTTCTATATCGTGTCTCCCTACCACTTTCGCGCAACGACGCTCTGAGCGTGTTTCTTAGGGAATTGACTAGTTTGAACCTGGGACCTGTTGCTGGTAAGGAGACGCCAGACCACACATGACATGTAGAATTCAGAAGAGTTCAGTGAGACTAGCGATGATATAACCAAATACTAAATGATCTCAGCGTCATCTCCACTGCACTCCCTGTAAAAGAATCTTAATACTAACTAGATGTAGTGGAAAGGGTTCAAGGCTTTCCTATTTTTAGTTAGTTGGTAAAATAACGAAGAAAAAGCAGTTAAGTTTACCATTGGAAATTTTATTCTACTCACAAAACATCGTTTATAAATTGCACTATTCATAAAAGGAAATGTTTTAATACAGAATGGTAAAAACCAACTGCGTTCAACAAAAATGTGAACGAATATTCCCTGAATGGGTTTCCAAGTTCTACAATCGATCGAAGGATGACCTATGCCATATCACATCTATAATCTAGGTTTAATTTAAGTTTCACAAAAGAGATAACTATCATAATGGTCTACAGTGACCCTCAATTATCTTTCATTACTTATCTAACTTGTCGTAAATTACAATGGCTGATGTGGCTTCTCAATAACTAGATAAAAGAAAAATCATCGCGCTTCAGATCTGTTCTTCAAGTGGCAAATGTGAACACCATAAGTTTTAATTAACGATCGACATTAGTATTACGCAAAAAAAGGAGGTGTAACATATGAGACTTCTGCAGTTCTGAGTGAAGCCTTATGCGCTCAAAAATGCGGCATTGCGTGCGTTCATTACCTTGTCGGTGTTTAGACAGCGTCAGGGCAGCGGCGGGCAGCACAGCTCCGCTCACCTCGCCATCTCGGAACTAACTCTCCTAACTTCTTCTTACTACAATTTACCGAAGTTGGTTTAAAAAAAAAACTATCTGGCTGTGTTTTCATCTGACCAATCAGGGTCTCAATGTTATTGTTTTTCTATCCAATCAGAAACGTTATACTTTTCGTGGTGGGGCAATGTTTTTAAAGTTTGCAACGTAACAGAGACGCTAAAAAGTCTCACGCTAAAACCTGCAGCTGGTGTGGCCCTTTTAGCGTTATCGTAAGATCTATACTGTTCTTCTGGAGGGCTCTATCTTTTAACATGGGCTGGGAGGTGGTCCTAATGTAACAGACACGCGAAAAGGCTCACGCTAAAACTTGCGGGTGGTAGTGGCCCTTTTTGTGTTATCGTAAGATCTATACTGTTTTTCTGGAGGGCTCTAGCTTTTAACATGGGCTGGGGGATGGTCCTTGACGTAACAGAGACGCGAAAAAGTCTCACGCAAAAACGTGGGGGTGGTAGTCTTAGAGGAAGGCTGGCGACGTGGGTGTCCAGTCCGTCTGTTATCGTAGGGCCTTCTAGATTAACACGGTTCTGCTCTCGGCTTCTGTCCTCGTTTCTCCCCTCGGAACTGCGTCTGCCTCACGGTGGGAGGGTACGACATGCATTTAGGCATTCTTGTATTAGTCTGTGGTATTCCATTTGCTCACTCGTTACACGTATTACTTTGGTTAATTTAATGTCACGATTTATTCGGAGCTATGTGACATACTACTGGATTTGCTTATCATGTCAGGGTTTTCATGGAAGGTGTTGGATTTGCCTGACACCTTACAAACGCAATAGTAAGCAAAACTGTCAGTGTTCACCTGAAAATTCACGGGACATGCATGGTAACACACACACTGATTGAAATAACTCTGTTTGCAATTCAAGGAAATCTCAAAATAATGGTCGATACCACTCAGGTTAAAAAACTTCAGCTGCAGTCAAAGTCGTGGACAGCGTGAGCCATCACGATCGAGTAGAAAACTAGTTTCGACCAGAGAAAATAGTCCCAATGGACTGGTCGAAATGGGCAAAAGGGCCTCAGATTTGGCAAGCATTTGGCGTAGACATTTTAGGTGAATTACAAGATAATCGCGACGATTCTCCACAGTTAGAATGAAGTAAGAAGCGTTGCAGCAGTAATTCATAACGAAGGTAGAAACCGTGGCTGTTATTGATTCTGGGGCCGAGATGACACTGAAGTGGACGCGCTGTTCTGAAAAGTTTCTGAATGTGAAAATGTGATAACATTCGCAAGACTCTTTGTACCATTTATACGAAAAACGAAGCTGTTACGCCGCAGGTACGACTAAATGTAAGGTTTAGGGACCAGGTATTGGTTACACCTCTCTTTTTGTGGACAGCGTAGTTACCGAATGCATATTGCGTTTGCGGACAAGACCCAATCATTAATTTTTCCGTCATAAAATTTATTTACTTAAAGGAGAATATACCGTAGAGGTAGATATGTTGTCTATAGCTGAAGGACACAGCAGATTCTGTACACAGGCACGAGTAAGAACGGTGGGGACAAAACCAAAATCCAAGCGTCTAAACGCCTCTGGCACGAACAGTATTGATCATTTAATGATAGCCTAGGTAGTAAGGTGTCTGAGTAAGATTATATTATTGATGAACATAATACCGATTTGTGACAAGTTCTAACCGACTATACAGGTATTCTCAAAGGACTTCTGGAATAACAGTATTTGTGAATGTAAACTTGAGGTTGGATCCATTGAAACGTATAACTTGCCACCTTATTCCAGAGACTGGGCGAAACGACCAGCTATTCTTAAAGAAATAAACCAGGTGTTACATTGGGGGGGGGGGGGGGGTAATGTCGCCATCAAAACATCCTACCAGCAGTGACAAAGCCAGGGGAAAAAATACAATTAGTGCTCGATGCCGGAGGCATCAACAAAATTTTGGTACAAGTAACGCGCAGACTCCAAAACCTAAAAGAGAATTTGCATGGCAGGAAATTGAGAAACATGGAAAGCTATGGTGATATAATGAAGATTGCTGGAAACCTTTTTTGGATTGTGTGAAGTTTTGCTGGTTGAATGGTACTGGGTAACTCGATGGAGTGTATCATTCGCAAATCCAGTTCTGTGTGTCGTCAGAACAATACTGTTTTCTTAACGCGTTCACGTTACATATGGATTAAACATGTTAACAGCTTTGTTCTGGGTGAAAAATGAAGCTACAGTCTGCCGTTGTACGAGGAAAATTGGTTTTGAGCAGAAAGTAATTTTAAAGAAAAGATGAAGGAGAAGCACTCGGGCGATCTACGACAGAGGATGTCGAGTGCATTGAGCTGGGATATTTGAGACTCATTACAACATGTACTTATAAGATGAGTGTCACATTATCTAAGTGAAATCGACGGTTTTTCCCCTGCTGTTTGAGTATCACTGTATGACGTCATGATGTCAAGTTTCGCAGCTCAGTCGCATGAGACCTCTTTTCAGACGCTGTTACAAACTGATGAAGATTCGTTATTTGTAGTTCAACACGTTTTGTAATAAATTATAGAGCAAGCACTCATGCAGTGATGTCTGATATACTATTATCGGATTTCTTACAGAGTAACAGATATTACAAGACAAAACATTGTGAAACGTTTCTTGCATTCTACCTCAAGTATGTCGTAACAGCCAGAACGCGCACGTTTCTGACGAGTGACAACTTGTGCGACGTAGTGCACCAGTGACTGGCAACGAAATGCTTATGGTTCGAAGCGGTCACTTACCGGCACTGTTACAATTTTGAAACATTCTAAACTCAATGAACAACATACCGTGACGAGGTGGTGTGACCTGTGCGCACAAACGATAAAGATATCTCTATTGTAGGTGAAACCACAATGGAGAGGCATCTGTGAAGAGGCCACACTAATTTATGATTTCTGTAGAGGGGCACAGCCTTTTCAGTAGTAGCAGTGGCTACGACTGATCTGGCCCTGTAATGTTTGCCAACATGGCCTTGCAGTACTCTTACTGTGGACGGTTGAAAGCTAGGAGATATTACGCTCGTTATTTTTCCTGAAGGCATGAAGTTCCACTCTATAATGATATTCTCTTAAGATAAAACATTCCAGAGATAAAATAGTCCTCCATTCGTATTTCCTCCTTCGTCAACAGGGAAAACAAAACTTCAGGGTAGGTAGGTAGAGAACTTAAAGTGGTCAATAGATAGGTTGATCGTGGATTCAATGGGAATTAGCGAGGTGCGGTAGCATGACGAAGAGGTCATTTAGTCAGTTGAACACAGGAGTATAAATACAAAATTAAATAAGGGTAATGCAGAAATAGGTCTAATAATGAATAAGAAAACAGTGCTGTGGGTAAGCTTCTGTAAAAAGCACACCGTCGTAGCCAAGACAGACAGGAAGCCCAGACACGCCACAGTAGTACAAATTTCTATGCCAACTAGCTCTGCATATGATGAAGAGGCTAATAGAACACATGACAGGAAAAAAATATTCAGATATTCAAGAGAGACGCAAATGTAACTGTGATGGGGGACTTGAATTGGACTGTAGGAAAAGCGAGTGCAAAGAATTAAAGGCGAATTCGTCAGGTACAAACCTGCGCAGAGCATAATCTGATCATAGCTAGTTCATGGTTCACAAGATATGTAATGTCAAATTGCAATACTGGCTATTAAAATTGTTACACCACGAAGATGACATGCTACAGACGCCAAATTTAACCGACAGGAAAAAGATGCTGTGATATGCAAATGATTAGCTTTTCAGAGCATTCACACAAGATTGGCGCCGGTGACGACACCTACAAGGTGCTGACATGAGGAAAGTTTCCAACCGATTTCTCATACACAAACAGCAGTTGACTGGCGTTGCCTGGTGCAACGTTGTTGTGATGCCTCGTGTAAGGAGGAGAAATGCGTACCATCACGTTTCCGACTTTGATAAAGGTCGGATTGTAGCTTATCACAATTGCGGTTTATCGTATCGCGACATTGCTGCTCGCTTTGGTGGAGATCCAATGACTGTTAGCAGAATATGTAATCGCTGGGTTCAGGAGGGTAATACGGAACGTCGTGCTGGATCCCAACGGCCTCGTATCACTAGCAGTCGAGATGAAGTGCATCTTATCCGCACGGCTGTAACGGATCGTGCAGCCACGTCTCGAACCCTGACTCAACAGATGGGGACGTTTGCAAGACAACAACCATGCACGAACAGTTCGACGACATTTGCAGGAGCATGGACTATCAGCTCGGAGGCCACGGCTGCGGTTACCCTTGACGCTGCATCACAGACAGGAGCGCCTGCGATAGTGTACTCAACGACGAACCTGGGTGCACGAATGGCAAAAGTAATTTTTTCGGATGAATCCAGGTTCAGTCTACAGCATCATGATTGTCGCATCAGTGTTTGGCGATATCGCGGTTAACGCACATTGGAAGCGTGTATTCGTCATCGCCATACTGGCGTATCACCCGACGTGATGGTATGGGGTGTCATTGGTTACACGTCTTGGTCACTTCTTGTTCGCACTGACGGCACTTTGAACAGTGGACGTTACATTTCAGATGTGTTACGACCCATTGCTCTACCCTTCATTCGATTCCTGTGAAACCCAACATTTCAGCAGGATAATGCACGACCGCATGTTGCTGGTCCTGTATGGGCCTTTCTGGATACAGGAAATGTTAGTCTGCTGCCCTGGCCAGCACATTTCTCCAGATATCTCACCAACTGAAATCGTCTGGTCAATGGTGGCCGAGCAACTGGCTAGTCACAATACGCCAGTCACTACTCTTGATGAACTGTGGTATCGTGTTGAAGCTGCATGGGCAGCTGTACCTGTACACACCATCCAAGCTCTGTTTGACTGAATGCCTAGGCGTATCAAGGCTGTTATTACGGCCAGAGGTGGTTGTTCTGGGTACTGATTTCTCAGGATCTATGCACCCAAATTGTGTAAAAATGTAATCACGTGTCAGTTCTAGTATAAAATATTTGACCAACGAATATCCGCATTTCTTCTTCTGTACCAATTTTAATGGCCAG
Organism: Schistocerca gregaria; assembly: GCF_023897955.1. Lineage (NCBI taxonomy): Eukaryota > Metazoa > Arthropoda > Insecta > Orthoptera > Acrididae > Schistocerca > Schistocerca gregaria. Next base: position 105,308,521 of record NC_064920.1, read on the forward strand.
TAGTGTGTATGGTAGAAAGACGTGGAGACGTAGGATGCGAATAGATTACATAATGGTAAGACAGAGATTTCGGGACAACATTTTAAACTGCAAAACATTTCCAGGCATGTATGTGCACTCTGATCGTAATTTGTTATGAACTGCAGTTTAAAACTGAAGAAATTCGAGAGAGGTAGCAAACTGAGGAAACTGGTTCAGCAAAATTGAAAGAAACAGAGGTTGTTAATAGTTTCAAAGGGAGCATTAAACAAGAATTGACTGAAACTGGGGTGTCTAGCACAACAGAAGAAGAACGGGCGGTCTTGAGGGAAGAAATAGTGGAGGCATAAGCAAAAGGTCATAAGCAAAAAGACAAAGTGCACTAGGTATTCTTAGGCAACAGACGGAATATTCCAAGAATGAGATTTTCACTCTGCAGCGGAATGTGCACTGATCTGAAACTTCCTAGCAGGTTAAAACTGTTTGCCTTTCGCGGGCAAGTGCTCTACCAACTGCGCTACGCAAGCACGTGCTTGGGTAGCTCAGATGATGGAGCACTTGCCCGCGAAAGGCAAAGGTCCCGAGTTCGAGTCTCGGTCCGACACACAGTTTTAATCTGCCAGTAAGTTTCATATCAGCGCACACTCCGCTGTAGAGAGAAAATTTCATTCCAGCAGCAGTCTCTATCCACGAGTTTGTACAGTTGTGGCTATACATTGTCCAGCAGCACTTTCTACGCACGAGTTTGTACAGTTGTGGCTATACATTGTCCAGCAGCACTCTCTATGCACGAGTTTGTACAGTTGTGGCTATACATTGTCCAGCAGCACTCTCTATGCACGAGTTTGTACAGTTGTGGCTATACATTGGTGTCGGTAACAAACGTGTTCCGAGTGCTACGTGTCGTACTTCACTGATGATTCTGCTTTTGGATTTGGACTCGAATGCAGTTAGAATAAGACATTGTTAAGTGGAGATGCTGGGCACATCAGAACATCTACAACATCTACTTAGCAGATCTACATCAGCACGGCTCCAGTTAGCCATTATAAAAGCTATTGCCTACATCGACATGAACTGAAATACAAGCAGCACGGCATTCCTATGGTCTGCATATTCAGGAAACTAATGGACTCTAAAACAGCAGCAAGATACCTGTATAAGAGCAGCCATCAGTGTTTCCAGAGATGTTGCCCAGGATCCGAAGAAATGACTGATTGGATTTGGCCAAGTCGCCAAATACAATAGCTAGAATGACGTGAAGTGTTTGGTTCAAATGGCTCTGAGCACTATGGGACTCAACTGCTGTGATCATTAGTCCCCTAGAACTTAGAACTACTTAAACCTAACTAACCTAAGGACATCACACACATCCATGCCCGAGGCAGGATTCGAACCTGCGACCGTAGCAGTCGCACGGTTCCGGACTGCGCGCCTAGAAGCGCGAGACCACCGCGGCCGGCTGAAGTGTTTGGCAAATGTGTATTTCTGCTTGGGTGGCAAAGTTCAGCAACAGTTAGAAAGCGACAAAGAGAAGCTTCATAGTTGTGACAATTTCCAGACTGAACTGAAGAAAATATTTGCTGCCAAGCAGCAGCAAGTGTACTTAGAACAATTGAAAAAGAGGGCCCAATATCATGAGGAAATGACAGACTTACATACAGAATGTTTTGGCCCTTTGCCACACTGTGAAGCCTAATATGACAGCACCTGAGAAATTCTTAGACTTGATGAAAGGGGAGGCTGAAGACACTTACCAAACTCTTATTATAAAGGATGTCACAACAATGGAAGACATATCAATTGGTGCCAATGCAATGAAGAAATGTACCAGAAAAGAATTGGACGAAACAAGTACCTGGTGGTTATAATTAAAGTTCAGCTACTCATAGAGGTCCAGTGTGGACTACAATTTTCAAATAGCAGCGAAACATGGCAGATATTCTAATGCATTAATGTGGAACCAATTTATGCTGGACAAAATTAGTTCCGATTTTGGCCACAGGATGATAATCTGGCACTGTGAAAACAACAAAGATGTATATCAATTTTTCAATATGTAATCAATTAGGAATGGGATGTGGGCAGAAAAGGTCAAACAAATGAAAAAGGCGTAACTGACTTTTTTATAAACTGCCACTTACACAATTTGTTCAATATGAGCATTGGAGACATTGACAAGATGCTGAATCCATAAAACGACTTGAGCAACAGTTTCTCACAGCAGTTCCGCTGGAATCCTGTATACTGGCCTTCAGATCAGGCAGGGAATGTGTGCCTGGTAAATGCATTCTTCTAGGTATCCCCAGAGCCAAAAGTCATATGGATTCAGATGAGGTGATTTTGTAGGGCATGCATCTGTAAAACCAGGTCATGCATCTGTACAACGTCTGAAGATAACATGGTCATGGGAGATTGCATTAAGTAGCTCTGTCACTGGGTGAGACATGAGTGTTGCCCCATCTTGGCAGTGGTTTCTACACAACTGCGCTCTTCAAATGGCTCTGAGCACTATGGGACTTAACATCTGAGGTCATCAGTCCCCTAGACTTAGAACTACTTAAATGTAAGGACATCACACACATCCATGCCCGGGACAACATTCGAACCTGCGACCACAGCAGTGGCGCGGTTCCTGACTGAAGCGCCTAGAACCGCTTGGCCACAGCGGCCGGAGCGCTCTTCCAAAGCATTAATCACATGATGACCAAGGAGGTATCAACGATGTGCTAACGTCACAGTACCCCTGACAGACCCTCTGGGTACGTTCTCTTCAGAGAAGAATGTACTGAGAATAAAGGTGGCGGTGTATTCACACCACATGGCAACATACAACAAGTGCAATGGCTCTTTGTGCACAACTCTTGATTTACATCTACATCTACATCTACATGACTACTCTGCAATTCACATTTAAGTGCTTGGCACAGGGTTCATCGAACCACAATCATACTATCTCTCTACTATTCCACTCCCGAACAGCGAGCGGGAAAAACGAACACCTAAACCTTTCTGTTCGAGCTCTGATTTCTCTTATTTTATTTTGATGATCATTCCTACCTGTGTAGGTTGGGCTCAACAAAATATTTTCGCATTCGGAAGAGAAAGTTGGTGACTGAAATTTCGTAAAAAGGTCTCGCCGCGACGAAAAACGTCTATGCTGTAATGACTTCCATCCCAACTCGTGTGTCATATCTGCCACACTCTCTCCCCTATAACGTGATAACACAAAACGAGCTGCCCTTTTTTGCACCCTTTCGATGTCCTCCGTCAATCCCACCTGGTAAGGATCCCACACCGCGCAGCAATATTCTAACAGAGGACGAACGAGTGTAGTGTAAGCTGTCTCTTTAGTGGACTTGTTACATCTTCTAAGTGTCCTGCCAATGAAACGCAACCTTTGGCTCGCCTTCCCGACAATATTATCTATGTGGTCCTTCCAATTGAAGTTGTTCGTAATTTTAACACCCAGGTACTTAGTTGAATTGACAGCCTTGAGAATTCTACTATTTATCGAGTAATCGAATTCCAAAGGATATCTTTTGGAACTCATGTGGATCATCTCACACTTTTCGTTATTTAGCGTCAACTGCCACCTGACACACCATACAGCAATCTTTTCTAAATCGCTTTGCAACTGACACTGGTCTTCGGATGACCTTACTAGACGGTAAATTACAGCATCATCTGCGAACAATCTAAGAGAACTGCTCAGATTGTCACCCAGGTCATTTATATAGATCAGGAACAGCAGAGGTCCCAGGACGCTTCCCTGGGGAACACCTGATATCACTTCAGTTTTACTCGATGATTTGCCGTCTATTACTACGAACTGCGACCTTCCTGACAGGAAAACACGAATCCAGTCGCACAACTGAGACGATACCCCATAGCTCCGCAGCTTGATTAGAAGTCGCTTGTGAGGAACGGTGTCAAAAGCTTTCCGGAAATCTAGAAATACGGAATCAACTTGAGATCCCCTGTCGATAGCGGCCATTACTTCGTGCGAATAAAGAGCTAGCTGCGTTGCACAAGAGCGATGTTTTCTGAAGCCATGCTGATTACGTATCAATAGATCGTTCCCTTCGAGGTGATTCATAATGTTTGAATACAGTATATTCTCCAAAACCCTACTGCAAACCGACGTCAATGATATAGGTCTGTAGTTAAATGGATTACTCCTACTACCCTTCTTGAACACTGGTGCGACCTGCGCAATTTTCCAATCTGTAGGTACAGATCTATCGGTGAGCGAGCGGTTGTATATGAGTGCTAAGTAGGGAGCTATAGTATCAGCGTAATCTGAAAGGAACCTAATCCGTATACAATCTGGACCTGAAGACTTGCCCGTATCAAGCGATTTGAGTTGAGCTTCTTTGTGGTTTAGAATTCCATTATCGTCTTCTTTACATCATTTAATGATACCAGGCGTATCCTTAGACCTTCAGTTGGCGATACTCTCTCGATGCAGCACTTTAACTGCTTCCACGCACATTAAACAGTTTCACTAACAAAGCATTTGCTCTCTTCTCGATAGTCATACTGTTCACTCACGTTATGGCTTGTCAAATGACAGTGGGAATGCCATACTATAAACAGTGTACAGCGCCAGATTTATACCTGGTGGCCAGAATTGGAACTAATATTTTTAACACAAATTGGTTATGCATTAACACGTCTACCATGTTTCGCTTCCACAAGATAATTACAATCCACATTGGACCTCTGTATGACCTCACCTATCTTATACACCAGGTAGTAGAAGAGATACAGCAAGAAATATCAGAGGAAGGCAGTAAGAGATAGCAGCTATAAATGTCGACCCCATATATCCGAAGGTATTACAGAACATTGGAGAAGAAGTGATGGATCTTTAGTACCCGTCTCCACTACCAGTCAAATGTGCCCTGAAGAATGGATTCGGCCAATTCAGTCTTATGCTGCAGCTGTGTAAGAACCCAGCACCTGTCCAACGCATGTACAACCAACTCCTTCACCCGCCGTTCTAGAAGAACAATGTCTCAACTGTAAAATTCGACAAATGACTTCATTGCTTCAGTCATCTCAGAAACAGGTACCGTGCACAGTGAAACATCGTCAGAGATACTGTTGTACATAGTGCTGTTAGAAGGTAGTTGCTTCTTTGTGGTGATAACGAATGTAGTGACCTAGGCCCGTTTCACACTGGGACACTGGTGACGGTCACCAGCGACGGTCACTCACAGAGATACACTCGTTGGAACTGCAGTGTTCACACCAGGACACTACACTGCTTCACCGAGCCACTGTGACCCAGCACTGACTCACCCTCGTCACATGTGACGGAGGAGGTCACTGTTACCGCCGGACATTCATTAGTTTGAAATGGAGTGTTCACACTGGAACACTGATCACAGACACAGCGCTGCAGATTTGCCAACCGACAGGCAGTCATTTCTGAGACAGTGGCGCGAAATATTCATTGTGCATTATACTGAACACACTTAGCCATGAATTTAGATTTGACTAACACGGAAGCTTTTGTAAATGAAGTAGAAATCCGTCCTGTTATTTGGGATCTGAAAAGCAATGACAATTGCAACAGAATGATGAAAACGAATGCGTGATAAGTTATTACAATGAAGTTTGTGCCTGATTTCAATGAGAAGAGCATGAATAAAGCGCTGCATCTTCAGGCCACGAGTCGCCTAACGGGACCATCCGACCGCCGTGACATCCTCAGAGGAGGATGCGGATAGGAGGGGCGTGGGGTCAGCACACCGCTCTCCCAGTCATTATGATGGTATTCTTGACCGAACCCTCTACTGTTCGGTCGAGTAGCTCCTCAATTGGCATCACGAGGCTGAGTGCACCCCGAAAAATGGCAACAGCGCATGGCGGCGGGATGGTCACCTATCCAAGTGTCGGCCACGCCCAACAGCGTTTAACTTCGGTGATCTCATGGGAACCGGTGTATCCACTGCGGCAATGCCGTTGCCGAAGAGCATGGATAAGAAAAACAAAATTGGTAAATTGTATGCTCTTTTTTCAAATTTAATGTCTTATTTATCGGACCATAAAAGGCTAGCGAAATTTAGTTGCTACCCCTGCAGGAGTCCATTTCACTAACTAATCAGTTGGCAGTACCTGTTGTGTCCGACACCAGTGATCCGAGAGTGTTCACCACAGTCACTGGTGACCGTCACTGGCGATCGTTACTTGTGTCCCAGTGTGAAACAGGCCTTAGGTTGGGAAGAATATCGTCATAACTGTCTGCTGTATTTTTTAGTTTGGTGAGCACCCAGAGAAACAACGACGCAAGTTTTGAATATTGCGACTTGAGGATCATTTCAACTGAAATCCTAGGTGCGATAAGACGTAACAGGATTTATAAAAAAAATCATGCAGTTTGGCACGTCTACATTTTTGAAACTAAGAAACATGATTTTTGATGAACAAGAAAATCAGGAAGTTTTTTATACCTTTTCATACGTGTTCAATATGCCCCTCTTGAGATGCATGGCAAATGTCAATGAGGTATTCAAATTGTTCCCACGCTGCAGCGAGCATGTCTTGAGTTACAGCTTCCACAACTGCTGTTATGCGACGTCTCAGTTCATTCATTGTTGTTGGTAACGAGGGCACATAAACAGAGTCTTTTATAAAAAAAAAACCACAAGAAATAATCACATACAGTCAGATTCCGTGACCTTGGAGGCCAGTAATGTAAGGCTGAATCATTTGGTCCATTGCGACCGGTCCATCGTTCAGTAATCCTTTGATTTAAAAATTCCCACACTCCCAGATGCCAGTGTGTTGGTAAAACTCTTTCCAACAGTATGTTGTTCACGCACGTGTCTCAAATAAGATAATAGTTACGATTTTTTTTAATCGGATGATTTTTTTTTTGATAGATTCTGTATTTTGTGTCGCTGTTTTACCGACGTTGGAGTTCTGATTCATAATCGTTCTTAGCGTTCTCCACATTTAAATAACATTTGTGTCATAGCAGTTCTAAGTGTCATTGCTGATTTGAACAAAATGTCTTTAATAGATCTAAGTCAATTTCATATCTGTGTTATAGGGGCAAAATGAGCAAAGATTATGCGGTTTGCCCTTACGGATACAGGGTACTTTTCCGGCTCAATAATATGTAAAAATCAACATATTTTCCTTTCAGACACTGTTTTACAGAGTTTTCGTTGATATCAGGTAATGCAGCACACTTTCTAAACAAATCAGAAGTATTTTCAATATTTTTGAACCAGCTTAGGGTTATTAAAAAATTATAAATAAATTGATGCAATTTTTTTCCAAAATGCTTTCTAAAATTGAGGTACCATTTAATCCAATGTTATACATTTTAAGGAGACCAAATTTTTACCAGGTATGAATGATATGATGGCTGAGGTACTAGGCCTATTTAATTCCACCTATTATGTATATTACAAGGATAAAAAATATCACATTTTACAGTTTAATTTTTATAATTATTTCCTAGTAAAAATGTTATTTTTTCTATAATTTAGTTGATTCTGCAGTAAAGCTTTGGTCTAATACATAAGTATGGACTATTAAAAGTTACAGAAAAAATAGAGCAATGCTTTATAAACTTTAGGAAATATTTGTACCTGAATTCTGATAAATACAACTTGCACGAAATAGCGAATGAAGATATGAGTCCAAATAAAATGCACCTCAGAACATTCCTGAAACATAGCCTTCATCCTGCTGCATTTATTCGTCTTCGAGCTTGCTCTTGGCATTCCTTTTAGCACTTCTTGCTTCTCTGGCAACTTGAAGAGCGAATCTTTCAGCTTCATGCACCTGTTGTCTGTCACATGCAAGCAATTGATTTCCACATTAGAGCCACATTTTATACCTAGACTTCACAGGATTTCCAACCTTCCTATCACTCCACCATTGAAACGTATTACTGCGTCTACACACCAACTTTTAATGTATTTAGTAGTACAAAAGCATTCTTGGGTAATCTTTCCCATATGCAATGGCTGAAACTTTCATTTGTATTCTGAGTGCCCCCATAAAGACATTTACTACACAAACAGGGTCACTCAGGTCTCTAAAAATTGGTTTTATTTCATTCATAACAGGCTCAGGAAAAGAATGCTTATAATGGTATATTTGTCCGCTTTCTTTTGCTTTTTGGTAACCACACCAAGAATCTGCTCCTTTTCGGCAAAGACCGTGAACAGGGTGATCATCTGTGGACACCTTACGAAAGTAGGTGGCCCATACAGCTTTTCTCATTGGTGTAGCATCATTCAGAGGTGAAGTTCGTCTAATAGCCAGTCCATAATAACTCTGAAGAAGATCTTTTTCAGTTTCTGTCAATGTGCCTCGGCCAGACAGAGAATTTCCATCAGATAGCAACTTTCCTTTCATTTCTCTTCGTAGCTTCCTCAATCTGGCACCCATTCTCTTTTGCACACGTCAACAACACACCAGTTTTGTTACCAAGGTATCACCATAAACATTGAACTCATTAATTGTATTGAAAGCTTGGTGGTATACAAGACCGTAGCTTTAAAATTTGGTATATATGGGTCACTCTTCGTTTGAAACCGTAAAATGTATATATCAATGTAATCAGGAAAGACTACGGTACTTAATAAAGTCATAAAAAATTTCGATTTTTCCACCATTTATAAGTTTCCTGTATCCTTAAGGGCTAATAGAGAATAACAAAAAGGCAAAGGCTGTAAACTGTTCCACGATAAGTGAAACACCAAGACGGGTCAGAGGAACAGCCATCAATCCCACACCGTGAAGTGCTGGAAAACAAATGAGTTAGGTGGAGCCACACGCATCACAATTAAAACAAATGACGAGAGCTTCAAATGTGCGTGTGGTTGAAAGGACAAGCGCAACGAAACCATTTTTGAAAAGAGTGACAGTAATATCTACTTTTCCGACCAGAAGTACCGAAAGCAGTTCATATTTGTCGTCTGGTTCAGGTAACAACTAACAACCATCAAACAGCGATGAATTGTCAAATTCAAGTTAAAGATCACTCACCCATAAAGAAAAATGTCCCGTTAAAAACATGCAGAAAGGACGTGGGATGTTAGCAACTGGTTCAGAGTAAAAGTTAAAACGTTGAAAAACAGTGGGAATCTTTGGAATCAAGAACAGGTAAAACTGTCAGAGTTCGAAAAAATGGGTGCTGCGTATACTAACAAAGGCATCCTCTCTTGTACAAAGAAACTAGTAGAAGACTACAGACGTCAACATTTCACGAATTACTGGGCACTGGGATTACAAAAACTACGGAATTTTCTGAATTCGTGACTGAAACGCCCAGTCTCAAATATCGTCGCGTTACTGTCTGAGAACTTAGAGAGCCAAATAGCGCTTTCTACTTGATGAAATAAGCTTTGGGAATAACCAAAACGCATATCTATACTGTTTCGAAGCAAAAGCGATTGGGAGTGAGATGGCACCTGTGCATAGAAGTGGGCATCATGGAAAACTGTTCCACAAATCTTGGAGTCCTTAGCAACCACATAAATCCAATTCCCAGTATTGAGAGTCACCATTTAAGGAGTGAGACAACAAGATAATTCATCCGCTGTGATTTATCCATCGCAGAAATGGACAGAAATTACTCTTCAGGACGGTCTCCCGTTAACCTGCCAGCTGCGAGTTACTACGCCTACACGCGTATATTCAATACAGAATTCGATATGAGATTTTTTGTGCCAAAGAAGGATGAGTGAGCTCACAAAAAAACTACAGACGAAGAGAAGACAAAGCTATAAATAAGATTCAATTCAAGAATATCACGAAAAAAAGAAAGAATTGAGTCGCATAGAGAAAAACATGGACAAGGAGTCGGCTCAAAAATAAAATTAGCGGCTGACGATTTACAAGCTGTCATATCAGTGACAGCAGGACAAACTTCTGCCTTTTTCTACAACTCGAGGCTCAACTGTAACAATTTCGTACAAAGTGTTCACACATACATTGTTTTCACAATTTGTTGTTACTGTTGGGGGACTATTTTGAAGCAATATATGAGAACCTTCCTGGCACAAATGTCGTGTTTTACTGCGACTATTATGGAGCGCAACTGAACAAATAAGTACCAAAATCCTAGATTGTAATTTGCAGAAACTATGTGACAATATATTTGTTGTAAAAATCACATGGAAGAAAATTTTCATTTTCTGTTACAGGTATATGACTCCAAAGTATTTGTATTCGGTACAAAGGCTGGATATTCGGCTCATTATGCACAAGTATTTCATTCGTGGTCAGACGCAAAAGAGGGAGATGCAGTTCACAGCATCACTGAGAGATCAATTAAAAGTGCTAAGAGGTGAGGGCCAATTTAAGTTCCTGATCAATACATATCAGTTATCCGAAATGCAAAAAAGAGATATCTTGTGCATCTCAGAGAAACGGATTTTTCAGGTTTCAAGGGCATTAAAGTTTTGCATGACGAGATGGCTTACAGGGCCAAGGACGTTGACGCGAATATCTTGAAAGGATCTGAAAGTATTTCCACGCGTGCTTCAATATAAAACAGCTACGAACAGTCCACAAGGTGACAAGTTCAATTTAAAGGTAGAAAGAGGCGTTTAACAGTTAATGTAGATAAGACTAATTTGGATTTGCAACCTGCGTATACAACGATATAACACTAAGAAAACGAAATTCGAGAGTTGAATTATTTGGTTAACAGCATCATCATTCCTAAATGTTACAAGGTTCTATGACTGTATTTCCACACAAATGTAATTTGTTGCTTTTTATGTAATATGTTTGGAAGTTCTTTCTTTCGCTCAATATATTATTTTATGTAAGATGCAAATAATAATGATAATAGAGAACAACGAAACTCTGAAGGACTGCAAAAAATAATGATTTAGAGATACATTGAAGTTTTTCCCACATACCTTTTTTGGCCGTATTTGTCAAAAGGGTTGCAAGGGGATGAATGAGGTGCAATTCAGCAGAATACTTGTCGGAAACACTTGTATCAAAATTAGGCCGACTCTCAGTTCCTTAGATAATTTTACTGTTGTTTAATGAAGTTTCTAAACAATATCGTTTGGTTTTTTGTGTCTCCCGTAAACTTTTCATTCTGACATGTCATTGTTCTTTCGGAACGGCGAATTATCTAACACCCTGCAGAATAACAGACATTTGGAGGAAGGAGGACAACACACTGAGGTGTTTCCACTGTGTACACGTGAGACGGAGTACCCGTCGTCTAGGGGTAGCGTCTTTGATTCATAATCAAAACGTTCGATCCCCGCCACTGCCTAAATTTTGATAAATAATCAGCATTGGCGGCCGAAGACTTCCGGCATAAGAAGTCAGCCTCACTCTGCCAACGGCCTTGTCAAAGAGGGCGGAGGAGCGGATAGAGGTTCAGGGCACTCTCTTGTCCTAGGGATGGGAAATTGCCCCTAAAGGAGGAAGAATCAGCAATGATCAACGACATGAGGATGCAGAAGGCAATGGAAACCACTGCATTAAAGACACGTAACGTGTATCCACAGGACATGTGGCCTGTAGTTGAAGAAGTGTCGTGATGATCTCTCCATTGGCAAAAGATTCCGGAATAGTCCCCCATTCGGATCTCCGGGAGGGGACTGCCAAGAGGGAGGTAACCATGAGAAAAATATTGAATAATCAACGAAAGGATAATGTTCTACGAGTCGGGGCGTGGAATGTCAGAAGCTTGAACGTGGTAAGGAAACTAGAAAATCTGAAAAGAGAAATGCAAAGGCTCAATTTAGATATAGTAGGGGTCAGTGAAGTGAAGTGGAAGGAAGACAAGGATTTCTGGTCAGATGAGTATCGGGTAATATCAACAGCAGCAGAAAATGGTATAACAGGTGTAGGATTCGTTATGAATAGGAAGGTAGGGCAGAGCGTGTGTTACTGTGAACAGTTCAGTGACCGGGTTGTTCTAATCAGAATCGACAGCAGACCATCACCGACAACGATAGTTCAGGTATATATGCCAATGTCGCAAGCTGAAGATGAACAGATAGAGAAAGTGTATGAGGATATTGAAAGGGTAATGCAGTATGTAAAGGGGGACGAAAATCTAATAGTCATGGGCGACTGGAATGCAGTTGTAGGGGAAGGAGTAGAAGAAAAGGTTACAGGAGAATATGGGCTTGGGACAAGGAATGAAAGAGGAGAAAGACTAATTGAGTTCTGTAACAAGTTTCAGCTAGTAATAGCGAATACCCTGTTCAAGAATCACAAGAGGAGGAGGTATACTTGGAAAAGGCCGGGAGATACGGGAAGATTTCAATTAGATCACATCATGGTCAGACAGAGATTCCGAAATCAGATATTGGATTGTAAGGCGTACCCAGGAGCAGATATAGACTCAGATCACAATATAGTAGTGATAAGAGTAGGCTGAAGTTCAAGGCATTAGTCAGGAAAAATCAATACGCAAAGAAGTGGGATACGGAAGTTCTAAGGAATGACGAGATACGTTTGAAGTTTTCTAACTCTATAGATACAGCAATAAGGAATAGCGCAGTAGGCAGTACAGTTGAAGAGGAATGGACATCTCTAAAAAGGGCCATCACAGAAATTGGGTAGGAAAACATAGGTACAAAGTAGGTAGCTGCGAAGAAACCATGGGTAACAGAAGAAATACTTCAGTTGATTGATGAAAGGAGGAAGTACAAACATGTACCGGGAAAATCAGGAATACAGAAATAAAAGTCGCTGAGGAATGAAATAAATAGAAAGTGCAGGGAAGCTAAGACGAAGTGACTGCAGGAAAAATGTGAAGACATCGAAAAAGATATGATTGTCGGAAGGACAGACTCAGCATACAGGAAAGTCAAAACAACCGTTGGTGACATTAAAAGCAACGGAGTTAACATTAAGAGTGCAACGGGAATTTCACTGTTAAATGCAGAGGAGACAGCAGATAGGTGGAAAGAATACATTGAAAGCCTCTATGAGGTTGAAGATTTGTCTGATGTGATAGAAAAAGAAACAGGAGTCTATTTAGAAGAGATAGGGGATCCAGTATTAGAATCGGAATTTTAAAGAGCTTTGGAGGACTTACGGTCAAATAAGGCAGAAGGGATAGATAACATTCCATCAGAATTTCTAAAATCATTAGGGGAAGTGGCAACAAAACAACTATTCACGTTGGTGTGTAGAATATACGAGTCTGGCGACATACCATCTGACTTTCGGAAAAGCATCATCCACACAATTCCGAAGACGGCAAGAGCTGACAAGTGCGAGAATTATCGCACAACCAGCTTAACAGCTCATGCATCGAGCTGCTTACAAAAATAATATACAGAAGAATGGAAAAGAAAATTGAGAATGCGCTAGGTGACGACCAGTTTGGCTTTAGGAAAAGTAAAGGCACGAGAGAGGCAATTCTGACGTTACGGCTAATAATGGAAGCAAGGCTAAAGAAAAATCAAGACACGTTCATAGGATTTGTCGACCTGGAAAAAGCGTTCGACAATATAAAATGGAGCAAACTGTTCAAGATTCTGAAAAAAGTAGGGGTAAGCTACAGGGAGAGACGGGTCATATACAATATGTACAACAACCAAGAGGGAATAATAAGAGTGGACGATCAAGAACGAGGGAGTAAGAGAAGGCTGTAGCCTTTCGCCCCTACTCTTCAATCTGTACATCGAGGAAGCCATGCTGGAAATAAAAGAAAGGTTCAGGAGTGGAATTAAAATACAAGGTGAAAGGATATCAATGATACGATTCGCTGATGACATTGCTATTCTGAGTGAAAGTGAAGAAGAATTAAATGATCTGCTGAAAGGAATGAACAGTCTAATGAGTACACAGTATGGTTTGAGAGTAAATCGGAGAAAGACGAAGGTAATGAGAAGTAGTAGAAATGAGAACAGCGAGAAACTTAACATCAGGATTGATGGTCACGAAGTCAATGAAGTTAAGGAATTCTGCTACCGAGGCAGTAAAATAACCAATGACGGACGGAGCAAGGAGGACATCAAAAGCAGACTCGCTATGGCAAAAAAGGCATTTCTGGCCTTAATTTGAGGAAGAAATTTCTGAGGATGTACGTCTGGAGTACAGCATTGTATGGTAGTGAAACATGGACTGTGGGAAAACCGGAACAGAAGAGAATCGAAGCATTTGAGATGTGGTGCTATAGACGAATGTTGAAAATTAGGTGCACTGATAAGGTAAGGAACGAGGAGGTTCTACGCAGAATCGGAGAGGAAAGGAATATGTGGAAAACTCTGATAAGGAGAAGGGACAGGATGACAGGACATCTGCTAAGACATGAGGGAATGACTTCTATGGTACTAGAGGGAGCTGTAGAGGGCAAAAACTGTAGAGGAAGACAGAGATCGGAATACGTCAAGCAAATAATTGAGGACGTAGGTTTCAAGTGCTACTCTGAGATGAAGAGGTTAGCACAGGAAAGGAATTCGTGGCGGGCCGCATCAAACAAGTCAGTAGACTGATGACAAAATAAAAAAAAAAAATAAACAAAAAAACCTGAGACACGTGTTATGCTACTATAGAGCTGCAGAGAAAGAACATGAGTTTTCAATGATTACAAAGCCTCCAGAAAGCGATCATCACAACAGCTCTATTCACACCGGTCAGCTGCAGACGATTATAGTCGACATACGGGACGAAGCCCATTACCGTACCTGGACGAGGTGGCTACCTAGCATGCTGTAGCCTTTCCCAGTCGTAGTACAGAGGTATCAGTTGCTCGTCTAGCCACTTTAGGAAAGCTAATCAAGGTACCATATATGAAAGTGAGACCGCTACCGATGCAAATCGTGCACCCACAGTGGTCACCAAGATGCTGTCACTGAATTATCACTGACAGCCAAACAGTTTGGGTGCTAGTCGGTTCAGGTACTTCTTCTTCTGTAATGTTAGATGCTTATCATCGTCAGCTAAAGAAGACAATGTTCTGCAATACGAAAGCAGCTGTGCTGAAAGGTTCAAATGGAAAATACACGCATCAAAACAAGTTTTGCATCACCCCTATTCCCAGAACTTCTGAAGATACACGTTGACTGTGGATATTGTATCACAGGCACACTCCCTTTGACTGTTCAGAGATGTCACTGAACCCGACCAAAATGTAAACAACCATGCATGAGTAGCGCCTATTGGCCGAAGGGGGTCTGACAGCCAATCGGTTCCAGTCATTCCACCAGGAGGTACACAGCTCGTGTTGTATGTAGTTCAACGATGCGTAGACGGTCAATACCGCGGTTAGAACGCGTCCGCGTGTTAACTTTGTGTTAGGAAGGGCTCTCAACAAGGGAAGTGTCCAGGCGTCTCGGAGTGAACCAAAGCGATGTTGTTCGGACGTGGAGGAGATACAGATTGACAGGGTCAATGACATGTCTCGCTCAGGCCGCCCCGAGGGCTACTACTGTAGTGGATGACAGATACCTACGGATTATGGCTTGGGCTGAACCCTGACAACAACACCACTATGTGACAGGACGTCGTGTTACGACTCAAGTTGTGTGCATGAGGCTGCATGATGCGCAACTTCACTCCCAACGTCCATGGCGAGGACCATCTTTGCAACCACGACACCATGCAGCACAGTACAGATGGATCCAACAACATGCCACATGGACCGCTCAGGATTGGCATCACGTTCTTTTCTCCAATGAGTGTCACATATGCCTTCAAACAGACAATCGTCGGAGACGTGTTCGGAGGCAGCCCGGTCAGGCTAAACACCTTAGACACACCGTCCAGCGAGTGCAACAAGGTGGTGCAGGTTCCCTGCTGTTTTGGGGTGGCATTATGTTAGGCCACCATAAGCAGCTGCTGATCATGGAAGGCGTCGCAACAGCTGTACGATATATCAATGCCATCCTCCGACTGATAGTGCTACCATATCGGCATCATATTGGCGAGACAGTCGTCTTCATGGACGACAATTCGCGCCTCCGTCGTACACATCTTGTGAGTTACTTCCTTCAGGACAACGACATGGCTCGACAAGAGTGGCCAGCATGTTCTCCAGACATGAACCCTATCGAACATGCCTGGGGTAGATTGAAAAGGGCTGTTTATGAACGGCTTCACCCACCAACCACTGAGGGATCTATGCGAATCGCCATTAAGGAGTGGGACAACCTGGACGAACAGTGCCTTGATGAACTTCTAGATAGTATGCCACGACGAATACAGGCATGCATCAATGCAAGAGTACATGCTTCTAGGTATTAGAGGTACTGGTGTGTACAGAAATCTGGACTACCGCCTCTGAAGGTGTGGTACAACATGCAATGTGTGGTTTTCATGAGGAATAAAAAGGGTGGAAGTGATGTTTAAGTTGATCTCTACTCCAACTTTCTGTACAGGTTCCGGAAGTCTCAGAACCGATGTGATGCAAAACAATGACAGAACACAGCTCTTCGAATTTGTCAATTTCACAGACTGTAGTCAAAATGTTATTTTCAGTTGGGATTTCTTGCAGGAATCACAAGCAGTCGTATAGAGTATGGAAGATCATAGTTCCAAATAGACAAAGCTATCCAAAAAGCACACGTAATGATTGCTTTGCATCACTAATTGTGACGAGCAGCCACAACTCTTCCTCTGTAGGGACAGCTGAATCAGTTCAGGAAAGGCAGCTTAGTACCATCGATGCAGAACTGAGTTCCACTGTAACTAGAGGCAACACAGGGAACTGGCAGTATGATCTGGCCTGACTGAGGGACAACCTTGGCCATTGTTAGCCATACTGCACGAATTTTGGGATGCTTTTCAGAGTGGAGAAAACATAGACCAAGTGGCACAAGGTAAAACTCCGTATCAACACTGCGCATCATCCATTAATTAGTTAGCGCTTATATAGGATGTCGACAGATAATCTGGTCCGGGGGAGGGGGGGGGGGGAGTGGAGAAGATGCTGCAAGATGACATTATTGAAGCTTCAGAGAGTCCTTGGTCCTCTCCTGCGCTCCATGAGAAGAAGAAAGAATGCACATGGTGTTTCTGTTGGGACTACCAGTGACTGAACAGAATCATGAATTAAGATTTCTACCAATACCACATGCCGATGACACCCTAGGCTGCTTTAAAGGAACAAAATACCTCTCAAATATGGATTTAGAGATGGGCTGTTGGCAAATCAAGGTTGACGAGGCTGATTGTGATAACACTGCCTTTATAACACCTTATGGCCTCTGTAACTTCAAAATTATGTTTTTTGGATTGTGTAACATTTCAGCCATCTTGGAATGTATGTTGGACAACCAGCCCAGATTTACAGTATTTACAAACGTGGGTAAAAAAAAAAAAAAAAAACCTGGATAGTGGCGGTCCCCCTTCCCCCCTGAGTGTTTGAGATATGACATAAAAAAAATTTAAAAAATCTAATTTTCAAAAAATGTTCATTTTGTAGCTCATATCTTTCTGAAATGTTTGATATATAATATATATATGTTTGAGGGAATGTAAGACACGTTATTTGATCTTACGTGTGCCAAAGTGCAGTGGCACACCTCTTCACACAGCGTTCTTCTACTGCAAGTCACTGTATTTCGCTCTGTGGAGTTCAGATGTTTATGTATTTTTTGGAAGCTAAAATGTCCACGGTGCCTCTCCTGCGCCTAGTCGGCCGGTTTCAGATCCTACTCCCTTAAAAAGAACTCACAATTAATACTGGGTTGGATTATTTTTAACAGGGGCAATAAGAACTATTCAGAAAACTAGTCACTATTTATGGCCTATTAGTTAATGACTTTCTCATTTGTGTGACATAAAATTAAAAATAAGAATCATAAAACCAGTAAAGACAAGAGACAAGCAAGACAGTTCACATTTCTTGAATCCTTAGGTCACGCGGTCTTTATCTCTATAATAATGCTACAGCTTTACACGGCGTGCTCTCCTTTCTGCGAAAGAGTCTATTACTTCATCAAAGTTCGTCAAACATTCTGCTACATGAAAACGCTGTTAGTATGAACAGTACCCAAACTGGTGTGGTTTCTCGATTTGAATACGTCTATTTTGTCACTATCTACTAGATAAAACGAAGTAGTCCTTTCTAATATCGCAGCAGTTGTAACACACGCCAAATAAGCGAGACTGTTTTGGCACAAATGGTCATTTTTATCCACTTCATTTACGTAAAAAACACGACAGAATAAACTTCACGAAATACCAATATCAAATGTCTATTGGGCCTAGTACAATCAAAAAGGTTTATGCTAGGAAATAGTTCCATATTTCATTGAAATGCTCCAGTTTCTCATGCGTGAGACAGACAAGTAGTAGCAGTAGTGAGAAATTTTTATACAAATTTAGAGTTGTCGTGTTCTTCCATATAATTTGTGTGGTCTCCGTTTCTTCTTGTTCCTCGTTCTAAAAAACAATCTTGTCATCACTAATTCTGTAACTATTCCCTCCATTGTCAAAACTGATTCTCCGATTAACTTCACTAACTCTGCCAGAATCACTGGTTTAATTATCTCGCGTTTATTCTCCGGTTTGGCGTTATTACGTGTTCTTACCATGCGTTTTCTATGCTATTCTGAGAACAGAACTCGCTTACCGGGACTCGCCCTTAGTGGTGTAGCATTCTGGCAAAAATTTTCCGTCAACATTTCATTTTCTTGGTTACGCTTTCTTACCTGTTAGTTGCTTATTTCCACTCTGATAGTCTGAATCTATGGATTTCGCTGATAACTACACTCCTGGAAATTGAAATAAGAACAAGAACGGCACTTTGAACAGTGGACGTTACATTTCAGATATGTTACGACCTGTGGCTCTACCCTTCATTCGATCCCTGCGAAACCCTGCATTTCACCAGGGTAATGCACGACCACATGTTGCAGGTTCTGTACGGGCCTTTCTGGATACAGAAAATGTTAGACTGCTGCCCTGGCCAGCACATTCTCCAGATCTCTCACCAACTGAAAACGTCTGGTCAATGGTGGCCGAGCAACTGGGTCGTCACAATACACCAGTTACTTTTTTCTGGATGAAATGTGGTATCGTGCTGAAGCTGCATGGGCAGCTGTACCTGTACACACCAACCGAGCTCTGTTTGACTCAATGCCCAGGCGTATCAAGGCCATTATTACGGGCAGAGGTGGTTGTTCTGTGAAAATGTAATCACATGTCAGTTCTAGTATAATATATTTGTCCAATGAATACCCATTTATCATCTGCATTTCTTCTTGGTGTAGCAATTTTAATGGCCAGTAGTGTAATTACAAATTGACAAAATTCAGATTTTTCGTTTGGTTGCAATGTGAAACTTTTCTTTTTCCAAATTTCATGATTCTAGGCCAACGAGAAGTAGCCTATAGGTTTTGATGAACGAGAATGCAAGTATTAAAATATGTGACCTAAATGGCCACATTGATTTAGAAGCTTGTAGCTAGATCACCATGAACCTATAGACCTTAGTATCTGACATAAATTTCAACGTGATACGTCTACCCATTCAAGAGGAAAAGGGTTTTTAACACTTGGATAGACAGGCAGATGAACAAAAAAGTGATTATAAGGATTTCATTTTTACTGATTCCTAAAAAGTGCCTGTTCACTGCCCAGGAAATAAAATCTTGGGGCATCTAGTGAATGGTGTTGGAATACGCATGATCCAGAGAAAATAAGAGCAGTTACAGATTTTTTTATTGCCTGGCACGTTTGTAAAATGAAAATTTTTCTCAGAATGTGCTCGTGCTACCAGAGATTCATAAAGGACTTCCTTACCAAGCCATGTCCTTTGCAACATTTAGTGCAGGGAGACATTAAATTTTTCAGGAATAGGATGAGAAAAATATATCTCCCTGTCCTTAAGGAGCTGCTAAGATTTTATGCAGTTATAGCACTGTGTGATGAGAATTCTGAGACAGAACTTCACACTGATGCTAGGTTAGCGGATAGGTGCAATCATACTGTAAATCCAAAAAGATGCTGAAAAGCTGGTAGCTTATGCTACCAGCATACTCTCCAAGTCAGAGATGAACTACTCTACATCTGAGAAGAAGTCTCTGGCAGTTATTTGGGACACCAAGAAGTCCTGACCATATTAATTTTGCTAACAATTCACTGTTGTGAAAGAACACCATTCTACATGTACATTAACATCTACATATACTCTTTTCAAACCACTGTGAAGTGCTTGGCAGAGTGTACATCTCATTGTACCAATAATTGTGGTTTTCTCCCATTCCATTCACATACAAATTGTGGGAAAAAATGATTGCTTTAATGCCACTGGGCATACTGTAATTAGCCTAATCTTGTCTTCACAATCCCTATGGGAGTGATACATAGGGGATTGTAATACACTCCTGGAAATGGAAAAAAGAACACATTGACACCGGTGTGTCAGACCCACCATACTTGCTCCGGACACTGCGAGAGGGCTGTACAAGTAATGATCACACGTACGGCACAGCGGACACACCAGGAACCGCGGTGTTGGCCGTCGAATGGCGCTAGCTGCGCAGCATTTGTGCACCGCCGCCGTCAGTGTCAGCCAGTTTGCCGTAGCATACGGAGCTCCATCGCAATCTTTAACACTGGTAGCATGCCGCGACAGCGTGGACGTGAACCGTATGTGCAGTTGACGGACTTTGAGCGAGGGCGTATAGTGGGCATACGGGAGGCCGGGTGGACGTACCGCCGAATTGCTCAACACGTGGGGCGTGAGGTCTTCACAGTACATCGATGTTGTCGCCAGTGGTCGGCGGAAGGTGCACGTGCCCGTCGACCTGGGACCGGACCGCAGCGACGCACGGATGCACGCCAAGACCGTGGGATCCTACGCAGTGCCGTAGGGGACCGCACCACCACTTCCCAGCAAATTAGGGACACTGTTGCTCCCGGGGTATCGGCGAGGACCATTCGCAACCGTCTCCATGAAGCTGGGCTACGGTCCCGCACACCGTTAGGCCGTCTTCCGCTCGCTCCCCAACATCGTGCAGCCCGCCTCCAGTGGTGTCGCGACAGGCGTGAATGGAGGGACGAATGGAGACGTGTCGTCTTCAGCGATGAGAGTCGCTTCTGACTTGGTGCCAATGATGGTCGTATGCGTGTTTGGCGCCGTGCAGGTGAGCGCCACAATCAGGACTGCATACGACCGAAGCACACAGGGCCAACACCCGGCATCATGGTGTGGGGAGCGATCTCCTACACTGGCCGTACACCTCTGGTGATCGTCGATGGGACACTGAATAGTGCACAGTACATCCAAACCGTCATCGAACCCATCGTTCTACCATTCCTAGACCGGCAAGGGAACTTGCTGTTCCAACAGGACAATGCACGTCCGCATGTATCCCGTGCCACCCAACGTGCTCTAGAAGGTGTAAGTCATCTACCCTGGCCAGCAAGATCTCCGGATCTGTCCCCCATTGAGCATGTTTGGGACTGGATGAAGCATCGTCTCACGTGGTCTGCACGTCCACCAAGAACGCTGGTCCAACTGAGGCACCAGGTGGAAATGGCATGGCAAGCCGTTCCACAGGACTACATCCAGTATCTCTACGATCGTCTCCATGGAGAATAGCAGCCTGCATTGCTGCGAAAGGTGGATATACACTGTACTAGTGCCGACATTGTGCATGCTCTGTTGCCTGTGTCTATGTGCCTGTGGTTCTGTCAGTGTGATCATGTGATGTATCTGACCCCAGGAATGTGTCAATAAAGTTTCCCCTTCCTGGGACAATGAATTCACGGTGTTCTTATTTCAATTTCCAGGAGTGTATATTCATAGATTCATCACTTAAGGTTGGTGCTAGAAACCTTCTAAGTAGGTTTTCATGGTACAGTTTGCATCTATCTGTAAGCATTTGCTACTTCAGTTCCTTCTTTATGCCAGCTGACTAGCCGGAAGGATGTGTCAGGTCAGCTGGCAATATGGGCACTGAGACTTCAGTAGTACGACATCACAGCAGTATACAAAAGTGGATATAAACACAAGGTTGCTGATTGCCTTTCAAGGAATCCTTTGGCAGACCACAGCACTTTGGATGAAATCTCAGTGTTGCTGCATTAAATGACATTGCTCGAGAGCAGAGGGGAGATCCAGCACTTCCGAAAACCACAGAAACTTTGAAGAAGCAGGAATTGACCAAAAGAAGACTTCCAATTAGTAAATGGAGCATTATGGATGCAGTTGCTTGTCAACCCAGCTGATCTATGGCCAGCTATTCTGAAATATTTCCATGAAGCTCCAACATCTGTTCACATGGGATTAATGACAGAGTCAGATACAGGTATCACTTGGCAGGTCCCTACAAATCCAATAGGCACTGTGGAAGCCACTGTAGGAAATGCCAACAATGGAAGCATGTACCACAGTTATGAAACCCACTACTTGTGGCAGCACCATTTCACAGACCTAAAAATGACCTCTTGGAAAAGTTCCTGAAGTTGACAAATGGTAATCAATGGGTAATTGTCTATACTGATTACCTCAGTCGCTATGCTGACACCAAAGCTGAGCTAACTGCCAAACCTCCATAAATTGCAAATTTCCATTTAGAGGATGTAATTTTTAAGCAAAAGGCACCCTGTGTGATGATCTCTGACAGTGGGAATGTTTTCCAGTTGAGACTAATATCAGAGTAATTTCACATTGGGAGATTGACCACACAAGAACAACAACTCCCTACAATCCACAGACAAATGGCCTCATTGAATACTTTAATAAGACACCAACATAGATGCTCTTGATGTTCACTAATTTGGAACAGAGATACTGGGATACATTCCTGCCCAACACAGCACAGCAAGACACTACAGGCTTAACACAGTCCTTTCTGCTCCAAGTTCATGAGAGTGAAACAACAGTGGATACATTGCTCCAGTTTCATCCAGATGATACTCAGGACGACTATGTAAATGAACTCATCACTAGAACTGAAAAAGGAAGACAGCTGACTTGCATATGGAACCTGGACACCCAGGAGAAAGACGGAGAGCACTGTAATGCTAGGCAGTGGCCAGTGAGATACAGCTTGTGAGACTTGGCATAGATTTTTATGCCTGTGCAGAAAGTTGTACTAGCAGAGAAGTTACTAAAGCACCGTTTTGGACTATATACTATTCTTTCATTTTGTTGGGCATCACATACAAAATCGAGGATTATGGCCCTTCATCAAGAAGATAGAACTGCCGAGATGTTGTCTCTGTCTTCTGTATGAAGCTCCACTACAGTTCTGAGGTACAGGTCAATGGTTAGAGCATCTCATTCAAGGAAACTGAAGACTTGATCAATGAAAAGAAGCTTCAGACTACCTTTGATACTCACCGTAGTGAAGAGGAAGTAATAATTTGACAAGACTGTGAGGAACAGTCCACAATGCCTTACAGAGGACCAGTGACAAGATCTAGATCCAGGATACTGTAGTTGGCTCCAAAGAGAACTTGTACCACAGTTTCTTCAGGACAGGGAGAAATGCTGTGGTCTGTGGTGTATGCACTGTGATGTTGCAGTTAGCTTTGTTGGCTGGCATGCAGAAGATCACCAGTTCAGATCCAGCCATCAGCAGTAATTTGTTATTGTGTCTTGGTGTTTGTAATAAGCATGCTTTCAATGCAAAGTCTTATACATTGTAGATGAGCCTGCTATCAGTTTTAGACTTGAGTATGGTTATGACATGACAGTATGCTGTTGCATAATGCACACATTTTCAGCAATGCATACATACAGTCTTCTTGGAGCTTTAAGTACCATATTTTTTATATCTACATACCTTATTGCATTTTCCTGAATCCCTGCCCTAGCTCCCAAAGAATTTCCACGGACATGTCACCAAATGTCAGTCACAATTTGATTCCAATACATTGCTTAACTTAAGTCAGATCATTTATATGATTCTCACTGAGTATTGAAGATTGTTAGACATGTAGAGGATGCATGTATTTCAATGGATGTTGAAAAAATATATCTAAAAACAAAGATGATGTGACTTACCAAACGAAAGTGCTGGCAGGTTGATAGACACACAAACAAACACAAACGTACACACAAAATTCAAGCTTTTGCAGCTAACAGTTGCTTCATCAGGAAAGAGGGAAGGAGAGGGAAAGACGAAAGGATGTGGGTTTTAAGGGAGAGGGTAAGGAGTCATTCCAATCCCGGGAACGGAAAAACTTACCTTAGGGGGAAAAAGGCCTGGTATACACTCACGCGCTCGCGCACACACACGCACGCACGCACGCACGCACGCACGCACACACACACACACACACACACACACACACACACACATATCCATCCGCACATGCAAAGACACAAGCAGAGATAACGAGAAAAGAGGATATACTGAAGGGCAAGTTCCCATCTCCGGAGTTCTGACAGGTTGGTGTTAGTGGGAAATATCCAGATAACCTGGACGGTGTAACACTGCCAAGATGTGCTGGCCATGCACCAAGGCATGTTTAGCCACAGGGTGATCTTCATTACCAACAAACACTGTCTGCCTGTCCATTTTGCTCAACTGCTCTTCCAAGTCTTTTGCTATCTCTGACAGAATTACAAAGCCACTGGCAAATCCTAATGTTTTTATTTCTTTTCCCTGACACCAATTCCCTTCCCAAATTTCTCCTTGGTATCTCTCACAGCTTGCTTAATCAATATATTTATATTTGGGGATAGGCTCACTGCATTCACAACTACAGCTTCACTTTTATGTCCTTCAATTCCAACAATTCCAGTCTGGCTTTTGTACTAGTTGTAAATAACTGTACAAGTTGTAAATAACCTGTCAAAATTTCAAAGAGTGTAGTGCAGTTAACACTGTCAAAAGCATTATCTAAATTTACAAATGCTAGAAATATAGGTTTTCTATTCTTCACAGTGTCTTCTAGGATTAGCTGTAGGGCCAGTATTGCTTCATGTGTTCCTTCATTCACCAGAACGCAAACTGTTCTTCCCAAGTATTGATTTCACTCACTTTCGCTTCTGCAATACATAATCTGTGTCAGTATTTTGCAACAATGATTTTCTGAACTGATGTTTTGATAGTACTCATGCCTGTAAGCTCCTGCCCTCTTTGGAACTGGATTTAATACAATCTTCCTGTAGTCTGAGGCTATTTCACCTGTCACAGACCTCTTGCACATCTGGTGGAATAATTTTGTTATACCTGGCTCTCCCAAGGATGTCAATGATTGTATGTGACACATTAGAACTATGTTCCAGACATGGATTTCAGTTTGAATCCCAGTACTGCAAGCAGTTTTAAGTTGTCTTGTATATAAATTAACTATGTGCTTGTGATTTTCAGTGGAAGTTAAAGAAGGGTCTATGCAAGTCATTTCTTTTTACATGATTTGGCTATTGGCATTACTGGCTGGTGTATTGTAAATAGACAGCAAGAAAAGGAATATGTACTACTGTAAAGTCTCATAAGAAGTGCGAGTGCATTCACTGAAACCTTGTAAGTTCAGTGCTCTATATCTCCATCTATTTGTGCCTGTACCAGGCTGTGTGGAAGAAGCTTCAGTAGAAGCTGTTGGCTGTGAATTGGAAAAAAATAAAAAAGTTATTGGATTTTTGCTGGAATTAGTACAGCCATTACAACTGCTTATTGATGTTAGTGAGTATAGTTACATCTTATGTATAAAGCTATTTTATACATACAGGGTGTCCCATTTATCTTGACCACCCTAAATAACTGTTTGTCCAGATGCAAATTAAAAAATGTTTCAAGCAAATCTTCTTTAGCTATCAGGGGGACATCAATCAGCATGATTACCTTCATTCTAGCTTTGTTCTTTTTACAAAGATACGAACAGCAGTATGACTTTTTTTTAAATGGTACCCTGTGTTTTTCATTCAGTAATTTGTTTCCGTGGTTCATGGTGTGGGTTCCTGTAGTCATGTCCTAGTTCATGAACCACGGGCAACGTATGAGTGGCCAAGTAAGTGGTCCTGACAGTTGGAATACCAGTTACTTTGGAAGAAGGCTGGGCATCTTGGACACATTCTGAGTCATGGTCACCTTTGTACTCATACGGCAAAGACTACCAAATCCACCGGTTAGTCCCTCAACCGTTAGGGGTAAAACTCAATGGGACTCGAGGCAAGTAAGGCTAGCAACCTGCTTCCCTGATACTTTAAATATGATGCTGGCAACAATCAGAGCAAAATGCCTCGGACCTTTGGAGGTGACGGAGTCCCACCTCTAACTGACAAACCAGGGACTCCTAAGATATGGCTTGGCAAACAAATGATAATGAGATGGGGAGCTATTAATATCAATGGGGGCTATGCTGGGAAGAAGGTAGAGCTAGCAGAGGCTGCAAGTAAGATGGGGCTGGACGTTTTAGCTGTTAACGACATTCGGGTAAGGGGTGAGAAAGAAGAGGAATTGGGAGAATACAAGGTCTACCTGTCAGGAGTCAAAGCAGGAATAGCACAATGGGGTGTAGGGCTTAAGATCAGGAAAGAAATGGAACCCAGTGTAGTTGCAGTAAGGTATGTAAACGAACGACTGATGTGGATAGATTTGACAGTGTCTAGCAAGAAAATTGGGATTGTGTCAGTATATTCACATTGTGAAGGGACAGATCAAGATAAGATGGATAGTTTTTATGAGGTACTCAGTGATGTAGTTGTTAGAGTAAGGGACAAGGACAGTGTTCTCCTCATGGGTGATTTTAATGCCAGGATTGGAAATCGAACAGAAGGGTATGAAAAGGTTATGGGTAAATTTGGAGAGGATATGGAGGCCAACAGGAACGGGAAACAACTCTTGGATTACTGTGCCAGTATGGGCTTAGTAATCACAAACTCCTTTTTTAAACATAAGAACATTCACCAGTATACTTTGGAAGGCAGGGGAACTAGACCTGTCATTGACTATGTAATAACAGATCAGGAATTCAGGAAGGCTGTGAGGGACACATGTGTATTCAGGGTATTCTTTGATGACACTGATCATTATTTAATCTGCTGTGAAATTGGGATTGTGAGGACAAAAGTGCAGGAGGTCAGGTCCATATGTAGAAGGATAAGAGTGGAGAAACTTCAGGATAAGGAAATCAGGCACAAGTACATAACAGCGATCTCAGAAAGGTACCAGTTGAATGTAGTCAATTACAGTCACTGGAAAAGGAATGGACAAGGTACAGGGACACAGTACTAGAATTGGCTAAAGAATGTCTGGGAACAGTAGTGTGTAAAAGTAAGATGAAGCAAACAGATTGGTGGAATGACACAGTCAAGGCAGCCTGTAAAAGGAAAAAGAAGGCGTATCAAAAATGGCTATGTACTAGAACTCAGGTAGACAGAGAAAGTTATGTTGAAGAAAGAAACAAAGCCAAACAGATAATTGCAGCATCCAAGAAGAAATCTTGGGAAGACTTTGGAAACAGATTGGAGACTATGGGTCAAGCTGCTGGAAAACCATTCTGGAGTGTAATTAGCAGTCTTCGAAAGGGAAGTAAGAAGGAAATGACAAGTATTTTGGACAGGTCAGGAAAACTGCTGGTGAATCCTGTGGATGCCTTGGGCAGATGGAGGGAATATTTTAAAGAGTTGCTCAATGTATGTGAAAATACCGTCAGCAATGTTTCAGATTTCAAGGTAGAATGGGATAGGAATGATGATGGAAATAGGATCACATTTGAGGAATGAACTCTATAGATGTAGCAGTCAGGGCAAATAGGCTTAGATGGTGGGATCATGTTACACCCATGGGAGTAGCAAGGTTACCCAAGAGACTCATGGGTTCAGCAGTAGAGCGTAGGAGGAGTCGGGGCAGACCAAGGAGAGGGTACCTAGATTCGGTTAAGAATGATTTTGAAGTAATAGGTTTAACATCAGAAGAGTCACCAATGTTAGCACTAAATAGGGGATCATGGAGGAATTTTATAAGGGGCTATGCTCCAGACTGAACGCTGAAAGGCATAATCAGTCTTAAATGATGATGATGATGATGATGTAATTTGTTTCCTTTCCTGAAGACCTATTCAAAACTGTATCACAGTGTACCATTCATTGAAAAACAACATTATTAAGTACATAACACAGCAATGACTTTGGCCCAGGATCACAAACTCATCCATATGTTGGAGTTGTCAGAAAACAGATGAAAACCAAGTAAAAACATAACACAAAATTGACTTTGACTGTCAAATACCATTGTCCAGGAGTAGAACATTCAAAGGTGCTCTAAGTGGTGACCCTGGACACCGATAAGCTGGTGCACTCTTTGAATGAAAGAATTATTTACTGCTTCCAGTGTTGCCTGCTGAAGAGAATTACAAGCAAGCAGGATACAACATTCCTGCATTTCCTCTGGAGTTGTTGGAATATTGTGATAGACAACATCTTTAATGCATTCCCAAAGAAAAAAGTCCAGAGGATTTAAATCAGGAAACCTAGCAGGCCCAGTGACTGTTCCTCCTTGACCAATCCATATGGCAGGATACCTTTGGTTCAGAACACGCAAGGCATTATGTGCTGGACATCTATCGTGTTGATACCACATAAGCATTCTGGTTCTTTGTGGCACCTCATCCAGAAGAGGAGGAAGAATTTGTCTGAGGAAGCTGGCATACACTGTGCTGTTTAGACTGCGATTGATGAAATAAGGACCAATAATTGTAGTATCATGCATCCCACACCAGACATTAACTCTCCATTGATGCTGATGTTCCACCTGTCTAAGCCATCATGGGTTGTTGCTGGACCAATAATACATGTTCCTTGTAGTTACCTGTCCTTTGTCTGAGAAGGAACATTCATCGGTAAATTGAACATTGGAGAAGAAGTTCAGGTTGGCAAGGATTTGCTGTTGTGCCCACTGACAGAACTGTACACGATTCTGGAAACCATTCCCATGCAGTTCTTGATGTAGGTGTACATGGTAAGAATGGAACCGGTGATGCGTAAGAATACGATGTACGCTGGGTTTAGGAATGCCAATCTCATCTTCAAACTGTTGTGTGCTCACATGTGGACTCATAGCGATGGAAGCGAGAACAGTAACTTCGGCAGCTTTGTCTGTGCAAGTGCTATGATGATTGCATTGTCATGGGTTGAAACTTCCCATTTCCTGAAGTATCACATCATGATGAGAAAACATCCATCAGGATGGTGGGTTCTTGTCAAGATATCCCTCTCTGTACAGTTCCGCTGTCTGTGTAGCATTCCGCCTACCTCCAACAACAACAATAAAAGAAACATTATGTTGATGCAGTTAGTAGGAAGGACAGCCTTTACTGCATGCCTACTCTACACAACAGTATTTAAAAGGACTAAACTACTGTACTAAATGTACCTGTACATAAGAAAACAGTATTGTAATTACTGTTCTGCTAAATTACATTCCCTATAGATGAGTAGCATTTCTACCTTCTCTTTGCTGGTGTACATTCTACTTACACAACTCTTCCACTTACAATGGTTGATGGAATGACGGGTGTGCATTCTAATTATGTTTACATTTGTCCTCTGTCAATGTCAGCATGTGGATGTGTTCCATTACCCCGAGTACCTGCACTAAGCGCTGGTAGAGTCAATGTCAATGTTGTGTTATGTAATTAATAACATTGTGTTTCAGTTAATAGTACACTGTGATACATTTTTGAATAGGTCTTTAGGAGAGGAAATTAATTACCAAATAAAAAATACAGGGTTCCATTTAAAAAAGTCATACCACTGTTCATATCTTTGTAAAAAAACAAAGCTACAATGGAGGCAATCATGCTGATTGTTTTCCCCCTGACAGGTAAAAAAGATTGGCTTGAAACATTTTGTAATTTGCATCTGGACAAACAGTTATTTGGGGTGATCAAGATAAATGGGACACACTGTATATAAATTTATAAATGTCTATATGTAAAATATCAAGATGTTTGCTTTTTGAAGGCAGTGTGCTATAAAACTGTTAATATTGTGGATTTTTGACCTAATGGTATTTTAATATTTGTTGAAAGGGAATCCACAGTTTTACTAGGTACTCCTACAGCTTCTTTTGGTGTGGAGCACATTTAGAACATCTCAATATGATGTGGCATAGATCTCCATTTGGTGTTTGCTGCTACAGGGGGATTAAAAAATGTGGAATGTGGAACTGAAAATGTAGCTTACATGATATGTGAGATATAAGGACCAGTGGGATTCCTATCAGAATCTATACAGAATTCTGAGCTGCGTTAGCGCTCATTTTAAAATACCACAGATTCATTTAACACAAAACAGTGCCCAGTAATTGGAAAAAAGGACAGATCACATCCATCTGTAAGAAGGGTAACAGATATGATCCACAAAACTACTACTCCACCTCCTTTACATCCATCTGTTATAGAATCATAGAACATAGTCTGAGATCAAACATAAGGTATCTCAAATAGAATGACGTCCTCTATGCCAACCAGTATCGAGTCCAAAAATACCAATCATATGATGCCCAACTTGCACTTTTCTCACATAACATCCTAAAAGCATGGATCAAGGAAATCAAATAGATCCATAACCCTTGACTTCCAAATACCATTTGACTTGGTACCAAGCCAATGTTTATTAAAACAGTATGATTTCATTGGGTGTGAAACAAAATTCTGTGACTCGATTGAGGATTTCTTGGGAGGCAGCACTCAGCTTGATATTTTGGATGGAGAGTCCTCTATAGAAGTAGAATCAACTTTAGGCATGTCCCAGAAAGTATCTTGGAGTCCTTGTTGTTTATGTTGTACGTTAATGACCTTGCTGGCAATATTAATAGCTACCTCGGACACTTGCAGATGGTACAGTCATTCGTAATGGAGTACTGTCTGAAAAAAGCTGCAGAAATATTAAGACAGATCTTGACAAGATTTCAGAGCAGTGTAAAAATGAAAGTTGCTGAAGATGTGCAGGAATGTAAAATTATGTACTTCTCAAAATAAAAAAGGAGTATCCTATTCCCAATTAGAATCAGTCAATTTAAACACATACCCGGGAATAACAAATTGTAGGGATATGTCATTGGATGATGACACACACTCGGTCATAGTTCAGGCAAGTGACAGAGTTTGATTCATTGGTAGCATACTGGGAAAATGCAATCAGTTTACATATCAGACTGCTCATATATCATTTATGTGGCCTGTATGAGATTATTGGTCAATACAGCTCAGGATAGACCTGTTTCTAGTAAGCCATGTCTCCTAAAATAATTAATTGAACAAATAATTTATGCAAATCACAGTAATATTTTGGGTATGTTTACCATATTTATTACAGAAAATATAGACAAAATTACAAATGTGGCACTAATAAACTTAAAATCAGGGGTATAGTAATATATATGTATACACTTTTTTCACAGGATATGTATATTTAAATACTCAGGGCACTAAATTATATTAAAATATTCACAAAAATTGATTCAGAAATATTGCAAATTTTCATATGGCTTTAATAAGATGGAACTGCCTGGATAACATCACATATGTAACTGTGCCAAGATGATTCACATCGAAATGAAAAATATGTTATTGGTAGTCTGGTTACCAAGTTAACTTTACTGTGAGCATGGGTGTCTTTACAGTATAAACAATTTATTTGCAATGCAATAACAATTTTTGTATAATTACGTCCATTTACATATAACATACATCAGAAATAAGACATGATTTTTATATATTGTTATGTATTGTAGAGAAAAACTGTTAAATAGTGTAACTTTTTTAGCTTTTCAATGAAAAATAACTTTTCAATCAGTTCAGTGCAATTCCACTGCCAGGCAAATGGATATCATGTGCCTTATTCATACTGTGTGTCATTTATAAATTGCATTATGAATTTGGTTAGAAATCAACAAAAACTGTTTAAGTTACATACTGATACGTGCAAAATTATTTGTAGAATCCAAATTTATGTTTTTCTTT
Source organism: Schistocerca gregaria (assembly GCF_023897955.1). NCBI lineage: Eukaryota > Metazoa > Arthropoda > Insecta > Orthoptera > Acrididae > Schistocerca > Schistocerca gregaria. Next base: position 105,340,339 of record NC_064920.1, read on the forward strand.
GAGAAATAAGGCACACACTGCACGGAACCTGACAGTGATACTCAAATATTCTCCTATTTTCCAGTCTAAATAATTCAACAACTTTTACATATTTATATAAACTAGGCATTGTATCAATGTCAGCAACAACAGGGCTGTAACTATGATTTATAAAATTATTTAAAAATAAGTTCAGCAGCTCTAGTCTGTGTTAAAGCACAGTGGAACACAATACTAGTTATTGTTTGCATTCAAGACTGCATGCACTCACACTACTGGGCTGTTAGCACCAGACCTAGTTATCCTAAAGCTTCGCATGTGCATACTTGTCTCATACCATCCGGGCTGAAATTGTTCCTGTCATGCATGCAAAATACTAGTGCTCTAAGTCAGTCATCACAGCATTTTAGACATATTCTGTTATGGTTTATTTTACAACTTCTTGTTGGAGGATCTTCCAGATGACTCAGTTGAAGAGTATAGGCCCAGTTTTATTCCAAGCTCTTTTGGCTGCCATGAACCTGATCTTGTTGGAAATGGGCTGAACTTTGCTGATTTTGTAGGACTGTCAGCCTGGTGTAAGGACTTAATTGGAGGGAAAGAAACACCTGTCTCCTTAAGTTTGGATGGGGAGAATACTGGAGAAGTGGCTTTTGGGGACTTACTTTTAGTAGATGAAAAAGAAATAGATAGATCTGTTGACGTTCGTCTTCTCATGGGGTCTTTTTTCCTATGCCTTGGTGCACTGTCATATTGTGTGTGCTGTATTTCACCTGCTTCATTTACAGAAAGCATACTGAAAGATTTGTACAAAGGTGAAGTTTTGTATCTCATTTTACCATCTTCAGAAGAATCAAAAGATGAACTTCCCTTAGAGAAATGTAAAGACACTGGACGCTCAAGACTTGAAGTTTTCCTAACAGGTGATGTGTACCTGCGGAAAGGGGATGGAGGTGGTGAAACAAAATCTTTCTTAATTTTCGATCGACTACCTTGTAGTGACCCTGATGACGATGATCGATTTAGCATCTCTGTAACAGTAGGAGACAATGGTCGACTTTCTTTCCCACTTCTGTGTGAAGTTTCATCTTCCCTGGTTTCCGACAGTGAATGTGTTAATACTGGCTGAAATTCTAACTCCGACTCTATGGAAGCAAGTTTTCTTTCTGTTGATTCAAGAGGTTGCTGAAGTTTCTCAGTGATGCAGCTGGACATGCTTCTACTTTCTTGTTGTGACGAGAAACTGGAGTGCACATCCGATGCTTGCATAGGATGTTTCAGATCTAGAACTGAACTTTTAGGACTAAATGAGGCTGTTACAGGGGTTTCTTTCACAGCAAAACTTCGCGTATATGAAAACTGTTCAAAGTGTTTTCTCGGTAAAGCTTCAGATGTTGACACCTGTGTAGGCTCTTCAACAGGGCAGTCTACTGCGGATATTGTCGGAACATATTTCCTACCTATATTGCTGTAATGGGGATCTTGGGAATCACCCTCTGACAAAGGCCGAGGCAGCTTTTCATCACGAAATCCTGTTTTATCGAGAGATGAAGAATGAACAATTATAGGTCTAAAACTACGTTCTGAACTTGAATGATCATCTTTAAGCATGTGTGAAGCACACGATTTAATTAGTTTTTGGCTGTTAATGGAACTCTCATCACTTGTAGAGGAAATGTTCCACAGTCCCCAAAAACTGGAATGATCTTCACTCTCCACACTGGATGACTTTACTTTGAAGTCTGTTGAACTGTCACTTGGTTTTGAAGTTGTGTCAGGAAAACTCATAGACATGGTACTGTTCCCCTCGCCAGTGTAGAATGGTTTATCTTCTTTTTGAGATGTGGGTATTTCATCAGAGACAAGTATAGAAGAAGGGAAAGAAAATGAAAAACTTTTTTCTCTCCCTGTTTCCTTGTCAAATGTTGTTGCCTCAGTATTTTGTGAGAAAATCTTGGAATTTATGTCATCAAGAGCAGTTGGATTAACTGTGCTGTCAGAACTGTAAGAGGCACTAATTGGGACAGACGAGATGAAATGCACTGGGCTTTGTTTATCATTGTGGAAACTAGCCATGACATCTAAAGGTTGAGATTCAGTTTTAGACACTGCAGAAACAGTTACAGGAATTGGAACTTTGTGCTCATCTGTTAAGGTACGATGTTCCTGAAATGAGTCATTCACTATAGTTTTTGACAGTATACTTTCACTGAGTTTTTTACACTCGGCACTTAGAAAAAATGGTACATTTTCAGTACTTGTTGATGATGGCACTGATGGTGCCTTCACAGAATCTGAGTCATCTTCTGACACACCATTTGTACCATTACCATTTGAACCTTCTTCTGAAAACTTACTTGCACGTCTCATTTGACACTGCAGTATTCTCTGAAGAATTTCAGAGTTTTCTTGTATGATTTTTAATGCTCGTTCACTGTTACGACGCCCTGAGTGCATCTTGTGGTCTATCTCCAGAAGTTCAGACATTTGCAGGTAATCGCTATCACCTTCAGTCCCTGGAGCTTTGCTTAATGCTTTGTCATGCAACCCGTGAAGTCTCTGATTGAACTCCAGAATGACTGACATGTCTTCATAATCAACACTTCTTTCTTTTTCACTAGGTTCAAGAATATATTTAGAATCACTTGCTGAGGTATCTTTTGAAGAAATAATGTCTTTCTCTATGGATTGAGTAACAATAGAAGGAACTGTACTAGTTTCTGGAAAGATTTGTTCCATGTCTGTACTTAAATTTTCAGTCTTTTTTGTTTCCAATATCACAGATGAAAAAATATTGTCGCCTGTGTCTGTCGTCGCATATGGCTCTGACTCCTTTATACTATGCATCCTTGAAGATGAAATATCCAGTTCTTGGTTTTCAGATGCCTTGTGTGAAATCTGAATGATACTTGGAAGGATTTCAACATTGGAGGTATCTTGGAAGTTTTCCTTGATGTCTTGTGAAATTATTGTTTTATCACTTGTTGACTCAGGTACTTTTAATATGTCTGAATTTATTAAGTTCCTTTCTAAAAATGTAACAGTCTCTAAACTGTGAAAATACTTGTTGCTTCCATTTATGGTGACTGGTTGTTCACTTTTAACACTATCTTGCACCGTTACCTTTACCATTAAGTCATCTCCATCAGTAGCAACTGGAAGTACACTCTGCAGGTGTCCAGTTTCTGTTGATACTGTCAGCTGACTCTCAGTCTTTGTGTGTATCACACCACCATTCTCCAACTCTTGCTGTTCTGCTTGGATTTTCAGTTCCTCCATTGGAAATACACTTACAACCTCTTCTGGAATTTCTGGCACAATTTCTTCTTCCACAGGAGATATGAGACTTTTCTGTGCGCTGATAGGGGATGGGGCTTTCTCACTCAATGGTGACTGTATATTCTTGGGGCTCCTCGTTGATCCATCTTTTTTGCATGGAAGTGGCACAGAAAGAGAATGACCAGACACATAGGATGACGCTTCACTGAGACTGGTTGCTTCCTCTGAATCAAAGTCACTCAGCCTATCAGGTTCGTCACACAGTTCTGTAGATGAACTGCTGTCGCTTTCTTTGTCATCTTCCAGATCTCTCGACACCTCAGGAATGTCAGCTTCTGCCTCAGTGTCATGGCTCTTTTCATCTGCAAATAAATGTGAGCACATTAAAATCAATGGAATACCCACCAGCAAGAATTTAAAAGGCTTTTACAGGAAAAAGCAGCAACATATATAACCATAAATCAGCAGCCATGAATGCATCAAGAAATCAGTATTGTGATAGCCTAGACAAAAATTGTTTGTTGATGTACTAGAGCTATGTTGAATTATTGATTTATTTCAGTTCCTACAGGATATATAGGAAAAACATTAACCTTTAGTTATGAAAATATTTCTCGCCACCTTTTTAGGTGTGGAAGTTTAAGATACGCTTTTAATAAGTGTGACTGACTGCATATGTTTTTCCTTTATATTTTATGAGTGTAAACCAGTCATAGCCACTGTAGAAATCTCACCTACAGAAACAGCTACTTTCATTCTTACAAAGTAATTGTAAGTGAACTAAACTGTAAAGGCATATTAGGGATATTTTTGGTAACCTGATATAGCTCTATGGCAGTAAAAGCAATAACACATCAGTGCAAAAATTTTCATGTTTTGGCATTAAGAATACATACCTTCCTTGGGCAAATTATTTATTGGGTAAAAAGGAACAGATTATTGTGATAGAGAAGAAAATGTGCATATTTTACAAGGTGTACAACTTTGCTTCCGACTTTTTTTCCCCAACATTTGAGGCTTTAATGAAACAAATTGGTTACACATGTATCATTCAAAGTATTTTCCATATCCGGCCACTACTTTCTCCCATATTTTGGGCAATGTATGAACCCCGTGTCAAAAAAAATTGTTCATCTTTCGAAGCGATCCATGAATCAATCCAATTTGTGGCTTCTTCATGAGATCATAAGTGTTGGTCAGCCAGGCCATGCGCCATTGATCTAAACAGGTGATAGTCAGAGGGAGCAATGTCTGGAGAATACGGTGGGTGGGGCAGGACTTACCATTTTAATGTTTCCATGTACGTTTTGACCTCTTTTGCAATGTATGGTCAAACATTGTCATGCTGCAAAATCACTTTATCGTGTCTCTCATTGTATTTCAGCTGTTTGTCTTTCAGTTCTCTGCTCAAACACATTAATTGCATTCAATAACAACTACTTGTGATTGTTTCACTTGGTTTTAACACCTCATAGTACACGATGCCGAGCTGGTCCCACCAAACGCAAAGCATGATCTTGGGGCCATTAATATTCGGTTTGGCTGTCAATGTGGAAGCATGGCCAGGATATCCCCATGATTTTTTGCATTTAGTGTTATCATAATGAACCCATTTTTTGTCCCTGATCACAATGCGACACAGAAATCCCTTCTGTTTTTGCAACTGTTCACAAACACACAAACGCCGTTCAACGTCTCTTGGTTTCAGCTCAAACAGGAGCCAAGTGCCTTCTTTCTGAATCATGTCCATAGCCTTGAGACTTTCTGAAACGGCTTGCTGTGTCACTCTTCTGATCGTGCCAATTCTTCTTGAGTTTGACACGAGTCTTCACTCAGCAATGTCTCCAATTCTGCATCTTTGAAAACATTCTCTCTTCCACCAATATGCCAGTCTACGACATTAAAAGCACCATTCTTGAAGTGTTGAAACCACTCCCAACATGTTCTTTCACTAATAGTGTCCTTACCATATGTACTTGAGAGTATTCAATGAGACTCAGCCACTGTTTTCTTCATATTGAAACAAAATAGTAACACCTTCTGCAAATAACAATAATTAGGCTCGTAAACTGACATTTTCAATCAAGAACAACTTTATGATGCAGACACAAATGTGTGTGTGTGTGTGTGTGTGTGTGTGTGTGTGTGGGTGGGTGTGTGTGTGGGTGTGTGGGTGTGTGTGTGTATGTGTGTGTATTTTGGTAGAAAGCTCGTGGTAACAGTGTACTGAATGACAGTGGAAAGTGTATTATAGAGGTTGCAAAAGCTTATTACAGAAGCTGGCAAAGCTTTCATGTTTATTGATTATCCTATTTCATATTCATTGTTTGTCTTTTTCATGTGTGGTACTTCTGTACAATATTTTTTAAGTTCCTCTCACAACTGATACTATTCATTGCCATTAAATGTGGGCAGAAAGGGAACATCTAACAAACTTTGACTTTTTTTTTTTTTTGCACAAATTGATAGCTGGCATGTAACTCTAAGCACTGTGGAGAAAGGTCTCACATATACCTACTGGAACATAATTTTGCTGGCTGCTGATTATCTTGAAAGATGCAGAATGGGTATATCTAACACAGTTGTTTCCTTTCTGCAAAGTGAAGATGTATCATAATGTCACAGTGCTGAGAAGAGTATGTGGACAATTTAGATGATATTCTAACTTTCAAGAAATGGTGGCCGATGCACTATAAAATGTTGTGTCTATTAGATGCGAAAGCAGGAAGAGGTATTCCTAAGGAAAATAAAACTACTTTACAGTTTTGAAGTGTATCAAATATAAGTGTATCAAATATAAAACACATGTGAAAGGGACGATAATGATAAACTAACCAAGCACACATTTTCTCTTATGTGCTACAATATGTCTCTGAGTCTACCTCATGTGGAAGCATTAATCACTTGTAGCGTTCCAAAAATGATAAAAAAAGTGAAGCAGCTGCAAATATGTGCACAACATATTCCTTCAGGATACAGAAAGTTTTATGAGATCCTTTTCAAATATCCACGTCATATGCAGGAAACTAGGACAATGAATGAGAAGAAAAACTGCCGGTAACTACTCTAGTCATATGTTTCTCTGAAGACGATTATTAATTTTGTTCGCTTCCTAATACAGTCATGTGAAATACTATTATAAAAGCTCTTTCTGACAGTTTATTGTTTATGTCATTAATTTTTTTAAACTTCCTATAATTGTAAAACACACACTTTGCAAAAAAGGCATATGTATAATACATACAATGCACAATAATGGGATGGTACATCACATGTCAGAGTACTTTTCCTGTCAGTACTGTGACAAAACATGACTGAAAATTTGCAGAAAACTTTCATGTGCAAGCTTTGTGTTTCCAACCATCTACAAAGTATTTGTGTCTACTGAAATCTTGTAGTTCATGTATAAACTAGACCTTGAACCAGAGCACATTTCAAAGTAAAACACCTGGTGAGGAAGCTTGTTATCATTAATGTGGCAAACATATCCCAACAATCTCAGATGATTTCTGACAACAGTGGCACCAATACTGTCAACATGCACTCTTTGTAGGAGCTGGATGCTGGTGAAGTTAATACTTTTGCATGATTTTCAAACGAAACCTAAGTTTCTGCTCACTGTAAGTATTTCAGGCCCAAGCTTGTCATGTCTCAGTTTTATAGTTGTTAATAATGTCTTACACACCATGTTTTATTGTGCACAGTCCATCTTTCCTACTAAAGATGTTAAATGGCAGTATTTTAAACGCTGAATCAACTGCACAAATCTTTTTCTCCACATCTGGTTCGTAGGTCCCATGCTTACAAATGATACAACCTAGGTATGGAAACTAACCTATGCACTCATATGCTATATTTCAGATGCATATGATGCAGTCAGGTAGGAAAATAAGTGTCAGTGCTGGAAAGCTTATCTCTGGTGCAGGTAGTTAATAGTGGACTCATATCATTACATTGCATCAATCATAGTCCATGGAAACCATAAAGAACTGTCTCTGGAATGTTGAAGGATATCAAAGATTCACCTTTAATTTAATTTATTTTAAATGTGTTACAATATAATGTTTATAATGAATTAACATGAGAGAAGATTGTTGTGTTACAGTGATAATGCTAATTATAAATTAATCTAAAACGTTAACATTCAAGGGTTACTTTGAAGATATTCTTCAATGGAAGAGAAGGAGTTGCCCAACAGAAATTTCTTTAGTTCAGTCTTGAATTTCACCACATTGTCTATATGAAATTTAATATACTGTGATAGGTTGTTGAAAACATCAGCTTACGCATTTCTGTAGTGGTTTACTGCCCCTTGCATCACTGCTGTTTTGGGGGGCTTGGAAAATATTCAGAGACATTATGTGAATACAACAGCATCCATTCATGTCCATCACAAATGACTTAAACTAAATCATATAATGCATCTTAATTCAGTGCTGCTCACAGAGCACGTTTTAAGACTGAACCAAATTATTTTCCAGGTTAAAGAAGGCTTAAGAGCATATTTCTTGGGGTTGTTCTACAGAGAATGTCATTTTCATTGCTGCGTACAATACAATAGCCTCCAATACAATCATTTCATGTTACCAACTGTAAATTAGCAGGGTGTCTGTGGTATTTTGGGGAGCAAATTATCTCCTCCTACCTCCTGACAAAATCACATTTGGTTTTAATTCTAATACTGAGCAAATTTTCTTCACTGGAAGACAGAATGTAAAATACATCTGCCATAAACAGATTGTAATACAGTCACACACAATTTTCATTCTTATGCTGAGCAATTTTCTTAACTAGAAGATGGAGGGTAAAAGGTATCCACCCTAGACAGCTTATAATATATTACTTGATTAAAATCTTTTTTCTGAATATGAAATTCAACTAATGATCACAAATCTGTAGTAAGGAGATTAGATTTGTAAAACACTGTGACGTAAACAAATTTAGATGGGATTGTTAAAATAGTTGTCACATCAAGACTGTCAAAATATTGTTATATCATCATCATCATCATCATCATCATCATCATCATCATCATTTAAGACTGATTATGCCTTTCAGCGTTCAGTCTGGAGCATAGTCCCCTTTATAAAATTCCTCCATAATCCCCTGTTCCTTGCTAACATTGGTGCCTCTTCTGATGTTAAGCCTATTACTTCAAAATCATTCTTAACCGAATACAGGTACCTTCCCCTTGGTCTGCCCCGACTCCTCCTACCCTCTACTGCTGAATCCATGAGCCTCTTGGGTAACCTTGCTTCTCCCATGCGTGTAACATGACCCCACCATCTAAGCCTGTTCGCCCTGACTGCTACATCTATAGAGTTCATTCCCAGTTTGTCTTTGATTTCCTCATTGTGGACACCCTCCTGCCATTGTTCCCATCTACTAGTACCTGCAATCATCCTAGCTCCCATACAATAAAGTTGGTTGAAAGATTGAACGGTGCACAGACAACTTAGTCTTGGTACTGACTTCCTTCTTGCAGAAGAGAGTGGATTGTAGCTGAGCACTCACTGCATTAGCTTTGCTACACCTCACTTCCAGTTCTTTCACTATGTTGCCATCCTGTGAGAATATGCATCCTAAGTACTTGAAACTGTCCACCTGTTCTAACTTTGTTCCTCCTATTTGGCACTCAATCCGTTTATATTTCTTTCCCACTGACATTACTTTAGTTTTGGAGATGCTAATCTCCATACCATAGTCCTTACATTTCTGATCTAGCTCGGAAATATTACTTTGCAAACTTTCAAATGAATCTGCCATCACAACTAAGTCATCCGCATATGCAAGACTGCTTATTTTGTGTTCACACATCTTAATCTCACACAGCCAGTCTGTTAATTAGAACTTAAATTTAACAAAGAAAGGAAGATGTACATTGTTTATTGTGGCTGCAATTGCATGTCTTATTATTATTTCAGGCTATTTCAGGCCTTGGCACAATAGTTTGGTTTAGTTTGTCACTTCATCGAAACTTGTTGACTGAAACTGTGACACAAACAATGAATATGAAGTAAACATGACTGGTATTATAATATTAAAACCTGAAGACTTTTCAACATTGTCTGGTACTGAAACTAAACAATTTATGTAATAATAAGATGTTCACTTCCAACATTTCATGTGGTGCAGACAACTTTTTGCAACTGCAGCAAAATAAAAACAAAATAAAATGGAAAGCATTTTTACTCAATATAGTATGTAATTTGATGATAACGGTAAAAATTTTAGGGAGCAGTATTTCAAAATAAAGACTATGCTATCTGAAATGTTGCAGACATCATGTGAATTGGACATGAACTCTACATCTACATCCATACTCTGCAAACCACTCTGAAATGTATGGCAGAGGGTACTCCCCATTATATTACACATCAGGGTTTCTCTTGTTCGATTCAAGGATGAGGTGTGGGAAGAATGACCACTTAAATGACCCTCCATAATCAGTTTCATCTCATGTTTGTGTTTGCTACAGGAACAATATATAATATATTGGTGTCTGTAATATATTCCAAGAGTCATCACTTAATGTTGTTTCTTGAAACTTCGCAGGTTTTTGTAAGATAGCTGACATCTGTCTTTAAGTGTCTGAGAGTTAAAGTTCTTCATCACTTCTGAGATGCTCCCCCCATGAGTCAAGCAAACCTATGAAATCTCATTCTGTCTTGTATACATTCACTGTTGTCATGATTGTGGTTCTCAGTCCTATGACTTATTTGATGTACTCTCATGGTCTTGTTCAAGGCTTCTATAATAATTTATTATGTCACAATTACTTGGATATATAAAAATATTCACAGAGCTAGTTTCAGCAAGTAGTTTCCATCTTAAGATGTGCTCAACCTACTTAAAAGCTTCATACAGATATACGAGGGTTGAATTAAAAGTAATGTCTCCATCATCTTTAATTGCGTTTGGATGGGAATATTTTAATAAATCGAACACAGCAATAATCCTCAGATATGATCTTTAATGACCAATATTCACTTTTCCACATAATCACCAGTCAATTGGATACATTTATGACAATGATCAACAAGTTTTCTGAAGCCATCACAGAAGAAGTCAACACTGTTTCCGCAACCACAGTCTCACAGTTCTCTCAACATCTTCATCAGAAGCATAATGATGTCCCCGCAGATTGTCTTTCATTATCGGGAACAAATGGAAGTCAGACGGTGCTAAATGTGGACTGTATGGAGGATGCCGAAGGTGGTGAGATTCAGTCTCTGAAGTTCTGCTGTGGCTGCACATGAAGGGTGTGGTTTGGCATTCTCATGCTGCAGGAAAACATTTCCCTTTTCCTTTTGGACCCTTGTTATCCGTCATTTCAGAGTTTGTAGCATTGTGATGTAATGCTCTGAATTTATTGTTGTTCTACAATCAAGGAAATCAACATGGATAACAACATCTGCGTCCCGGAACACTGTGGTCATCAATTTTCCAGCTGAGGGCTGCATCTTGAATTTCTTTTTCTGGGGCAGTCTTTGTTTCAATTTTCCATAGACTGACATTTCATTTCTGGGTTGTAATGGTGTACCCACATTTCATCTCCTGTCAGAGTTGAATGGAGAAAGGCATCACCTTCACTCTCGTAATGTGAGACGAGTTCCTGGCAAATTTCAAGTCTATGTGCTTTCATTTCAGGAGTCAGCATCCGAGGGTACCCATCATGCACAGATCTTCCAATAGCCAAGCACAGCAATAATATGACCCACATGTTCTTGTGAAATACTGATTGTGCTTGTAATTTCTCTCTGAGTGATACGATGATTGTCCTGAATTGAAAATGTCAACATTTTGCATGTGAAACTTGGTGGTTGCTGTCACAGGACATCCAAGTACTAGTCTGTCACGCAGGTCAGATGTTCCCGCCTCAACATCTTTAAACTTACTCACCCAATGACGCGCAGTACTCACATCAACACAATCACCATAAACTGCTTTCATTCGCTGATGAATCTCGTTTGGGGTGACACCTTTTGCTGTCAAGAACTCAATGACTGCACGTTGCTTAAATCGATTGACTAACCATCTGCGCAGGGTTCCATACTTTACACTGTAACAACATAACTGTTCAATGCTAAGGCTTCCCGCCAACTGGAGCTGTAGATAAGAGGCTACAGCCAGTACCTGTCACATACCAATGCTGTCAACTGTTGATTTACAAAGGTGGAGGCATTACTTTTCAGTCAACCCTTGTACAAACAAATGTAGTTAGGCACTTTTAATGTCATGATGTTGCTTAATATATTGCAATGAATGTACATAATATCATCACATAATAAAAAGACTGAAATTAGAATACCACCATGCCCTTTTATATAGGGAAATGGGAAAGAGGAGCTACAGGAGAACAGGGGGAAGGGGTAAGAGGGGGAGGGGAAAGAACATAGGTGAAATGGGGAGACAGCAGCGTACATAGCATTTGACTGTTTCCTGTGGCCAATCATGTAAAACTGGTAATTTATTATACAAACATTTACAGAGGTCACATGCTTCCACTTAACAATTCGGCAATTAGAAAAAAAGTGCAAGGTATTGACTCTTCTCTCCATTACTGAACATGATTCCTTGATGCCTCAGTCCTATCAACTAATCCCTTCTTTCCGTCCAGTTAAATCATAGCTTTTTTTTCTCCAAAATTTGATTCAGTACCTCCTCATCAGTTGTGCGATCTACCCATCTAATCATCAGCATTCAGCTGTAGTGCCAAATTTCCATAGCTTCTATTCTCACTTTGTCTGAATTTATCATTCATACCTCACTTCTGTACAAGGCTACATTGCAGAACAATGCATAAATGTATAAAATTTGTATTTGATGTTAGCAAATTTTTCTTGTTCAGAAATGATTTTCTTCTATTGCCAGTCTGTGTTGTACATCCACTCTACTGTTGCCATCTTCGCTTATTTTGCTGCCCACATAACAGGACTCATCTACTATTTTTAGTGTCATTTCTGAATATAATTCCTTCAGAATTACATGATATAATTCAACTACATTCCATTAGCCTTATTATACTTTATGTGATGTTCATTTTAACAACCTCTCTTCAAGATACTATCCTACACACTATTGAACTGGTGTCCTATGTCCTTTGCTTTATGTGACAAAATTACAATGTCACTGGCAGACTGAATTGTGAATTGTGGGTTATTTGTCTCATAATGTACGTAATCTAAATCATTTGATTCAGGTGCAGGAGACACATCAAATAGTGGTAAAATTTCACCATAAATAAAGAGTAGCTGATGTTAACAAACAGTATCATAGTAATAACATGATTTTGTGATATATATACACAATAAAATCTAACACTTAATTACACTTTTGATCAAATTATCATTTCATCCTCTATGAATTCTTCTACTAAATAGTGGCATTTCTCTCGCAGAGTCTGCTGTAGCCTCATTTTTTAAATTTCTGGTTTTATGTTAAATATTTTTTTGCTCATTAACCTGTAAATTGTTATTTCCTTGTACTGTGGAGTCCATACATATAATTTCAACTGTGGTGTGGGCAGTATAAAATTATTTTTATTTTTTGTGTTATATGCATGGTTAAAATGATTCTTCTCAAATAATTTTTGTCTCCTGTGTAGGAAGTTTATAATCTCACAAATGTATATGGAGGGAAAGTAAGGATTTGTAGTTTCCAAAATAACAGACGATGAGACTCTGCTTGCTGTGGAGTACACAGGTACCAGACAATTTTCTTTTGTAGTTTCAGTATTCGAGATACACTACTTGAACTTCCTCAAAAAATTATCCCATATCTAATGAAAGATTCAAAATAACTATGATAAGCAATTTTTCATGTACTCAAGTCACTGGAATTTGCTGCAAAACTGCTTAGTTGATTGGGTAGTAAGTCAATATGTGTATTCCAGCTTAAGCTCTTGTCCACATTTAGTCCCACGAATTTGATCTTGCCAACTTCTTTCATAGGTTGATTGTCATGTTGTATTTTAAGTTGCACACATTTTGAATGTTTGGTTTTGAAATGTACCATATGCATTTTTGCAATGTCCAGTTTCAACACATTTGACTGGAACCAGTTTTCTAAGGTATCCAGCATGCTTACGATGGAGCTCGGAATTTTTTCTGCAACATCATCATCAGTTAAAACATAAGTATCACCTGCAAACAGAGCTGACGGGGAATTCATATTTATGGGTAAGTCATTTACACAGAATAGGAGCAGGATTGGCCCCAAAATGGAGCCTTAAGGTTCACCTTGTGATATTGTACTCCATTTATAATAATAATTCTCTGTATTTGAGTATACCCTTTGTTTTATGTTGTGTAAGTATAATGTTAGCCAATTTAGAGCATTGTCCTTAATCCCATAGTTGTCTAATTTGTAGATAAGCAAGACATGGTTCATGGAATCAAATGCTTTTGTGAGATCACAGAAGAAACGTGCAACTTTACTCCTCTGATCCAATGATTTGCCTAGCTTTTCAATAAAGTTATTCACTGCATTCAGAGTGCTTTTCCTGGTTAAAATCCAACTGGATTACTTATAATTATATCATATTTTACAATAAAATTTTTGATCTGGTTTGCAGCTACTTTCTCTAATACTTTTGACATGACTAGAAGAACAGAAACAGGCCAATAGTTTTTTCCCATGCCTTCCATTGACCCTTTCTTGAACAGCCGTCTGACTTCAGAATACTTTGAAACATCGGGAAAGCATCCCTGTTCAAATGACTGGTTGAATATTTTAGTTAGGGGAGGTGCTATTATGCCATACACTGTTTTAATAACTTCAGTGGTTATCACACTCCACCCAGCAGAGTTTTTATTTTTCAATGATGAAATAAGATTTTCCACATCCTTCACTATGAAGAATTTATTTAAACACTCTGATACTTGAGCTGGGTTTACAATAAAGCTATCATCTACTTTAATCATAGATAATTCATTACTACTAACCCGATTTGGCAACAGACCACACTGCTTTTGTTTTATTTTTATGTTGTACAATGAACTTCTTGTTTGCCATTTGTTTGGGTGCTTTCACAAAATTTTTTAAAATATAGCTTTATGATGATGCACATACTCAGGTAAACTGCCTGTTTTTATTATATTTCGGTTCATTGCGGAGTTTCATCTTTCCGGTACTAGAAATTTTTATACCCTGGGTTATTCATTTAAGTTATTAGTTATCTTGTTGCATGTGTTGCTAAGTAGAAAAGTTTCATTAAATACTTCAAGAAAGCTACATAAAAATTGTTAAAGTAACTATTATTCAAAATACAGCTGTTGTAAGGCCATTCTACATCTCTTATCTTATTTCTAAATGTAACTGATTTTTTTCATTGAACTTCCTTTTCATATGACTTTTGTTACATACAATTTCTTTCTTAATTTTTGGTAGTTCAATGAATAATGCAGAGTGGTTACAGATTCTTAAATCCATGCAAAATTTATAAACATCTTGTTAGAATATTATCAATAAAGGTAGGTGACTGTGCATTATTCTAGTGGGTTGCATGAAGTTTTATTTTGAAGCCGAAGTTTTTTTTATTAAGTCAGTGAATTTGGACATGTCATTGCTTTCAACTATAATATTAATATTGAAGACAGCAGCTATTACTATATTTTTCCTTTTTTCTTTACTGAGTTTTTCAAGCAAGTAATTAAATTTCATAAGGAAAGCTTCAATTGTAGCTTTCTAGGGGATTCTATAAATAGAAACAACTATGACATTTAGATCCCTTAACTCGATATAGCAGCTTTCAAATATACTCTCTTCATTCAAATGATTAAAATCATTTCTTATTTCATATTTTATTTCAGAATGAGTAAGTATGCAAGAGCCTACATGTGATTTCTCTCACCTACAAAAGCTGTTGGCTAATTTGAAATTTTTAGTTATATTAAGAATTTTAATATTATCAGATGTAAGCCAATGTTCATTAAAGCAATTAACTTTCATATTTCCACATTCAGATAGAATAATTTGTGTTTCATCCACTTTATGACTTTTGTCTGAAAGTCAGCACTTAGACCATTTATATTCTAGTACATTATGTAGGGACATTCTTTTCTATTTATAGCCTAAGCATACTTTTTCTTGGGTACCATTTTGGTCTTGCTAAGTGCAGTAGCCACCAGAAAGATTGCGGGAGGCGCACATCGGCAAGGTGCATCATGGACAGTAGTTGCCACAAGTAAAGTCCCATCCACCAGAGAGCACATGAGAATCCAATTGTGTATTAACACGATTAACATTTTCTGTCACACTTCACATAGTGTAGACCGGGAACTGTCTGCTAGGCAAGCCTGATGTAAAACTGACTGGGCACGGCCCCTGCTGCCTGAGTTGTTGTTGTTGTTCTGCCGGCAGAGGGTGCGGCCGAATTCTCACGTGCCCTCTAGTGGATGGGACTTTACTTGCGGCAACTACTGTCCATGACACGCCGTGCCGATGTGCGCCTCCCGCGATCTTTCTGGTGGCTACTGCACTATGTTCGTTACCAAACTCTGTTTCTCATTCTCATCATTTCTTATAAGTTTACCCTATTTTGTAGAATTTTACATGTATCAGTGAACATTTTACTAAAAATTTTTGATTCGAACCTCTTTAAATGCAGACTTTCTCTACCCAAACATTTATTGCCCAAGAATTTATTCGGATTTATGAACAGAACAACTAGATCATTATAGTTTTCATTTAAATCAAAACCTCAATGTTTTTATTTCTTCTCTGTGAAAATTAACTCCTTTTCCAAAGTCCTCCTTGGTTTGCTTTACTGCTTGCTCAATATGTAGATTGCATAAAACGGGGAGACATGACAACATTGTCTCACTCCCTTCTCAAACACTACTTACCTTTCAAGTCCTTTGTCTCATGTAACTACTGTCTGTTTTCTATACAAAGTTGTGAATCACCTTTCAATCCTTGTGTTTTATCCCCACTATATGTTCACAATTTCAAAGCACTGACTTCAGTCAGTGTTGCCTACAGCTTCTTCTAAATCCACAAATGTTATAACACAAATTGACCATCTACAGTCTTATCTTTTAAGATGAGCTGTAGGGTTAGAATTGTCTTGTATCTATTTGATTTCTCCAGAAGCCAGACTAATGCTCCCCAAGATAGGGTTCCACAGTTTGTCTATTCTTTAGTAAAAAATTCATACCTGTATTTTGCAAGCATGACTTGTTAAAGTCATGGTTCTTTAATATTCACACTTATCAGCATCTCATTCCTTTGTAAATGAGATTATTTCATTCTTCTTTATGGCTAAGGATATTTTGCATGTGTCATGCATCATGTATACTAGGGGAAGAGTTTTGTCATGATTTTGTCTCCCAAGTGTCTCAATAATTCTGACGGAGTGTTATCTAGTCCAGGTACCTTTGTTTCAGTGTTCTGTCAAATTCTTCTCACAGTATGATATCACCAATCTTGTTTTCATCTACTTCCCCTTCTCATCCTATAATATCATCTTGAAGTTCATATCTCTCATAGTAAAATGTTCATCATCATCTGTTAATTCTATTTTGTATGGGCCCCTCACAGTTGAGAAATATTCTAGGAGGATCACACAAGTGTTTTGTATGCAATTTTCTTTGTAGACTGACTGAAGTTTCCCAGTAACCTATTAATCAATTGAAGTCTGTCACCTGCTTTACCTACTGTTGATCCAATGTGATCTTTTCATTTCATATCCCTCAAGCTTGCTTCACCAAGTATTTGTATGAATTGTTTGATTCCATCTGCGACCCCCGATGTTGTTATCATAGGATACTACATTTTTATGTTTTGTGAACTGTGTTGTGACTCGCCGATCTTTCAAAGTGCCACCGCGCAGTTATGCGTGTCCTCTACATGCGGCACTGTCTGCAAGCCATGCAGCAGCAGTGCCACCTAAGCGGCCAGCCAGCCAGGGGCCGCTAGACTTGGACTCAGTTATGATTTGACTGTTAAAGTGTATACACGTCTTACTCTGTTTACTTGATCTGTGACTTTCATGTATTGCGTCTTCCTTGAAATATATTTGTTCCACTTGAAGTCATAACAAACTGCTTAACGTATTTCAGACAGTACATCATTATAGATACTGTAACTGCATAATCAGTGATAAATCTGAGATTACTATTAGCCTTGTCTGCCAGGACATTAATATACAACATCAATGCCAATACACTTCTCTGGGGCATGCCTGAAGTTACTTCTAAATTCGTTGTTGCCCCCCCCCCCCCCCCCATGATAACAGCTGTATTCTCTTTACAAGGAAGTCCTCAATCCAGTCACAACTACCAACTGAGTGACGTAAGCATGACTCACGCCCCATCCTCACAGCTTTACTTGTGCCAGTATCTTGTCTCCTACCTTCCAAACTTCACAGAAGCTCTCCTGCGAAAGGCAAATGTGCCGAGTTTGAGTCTCGGTCCGGCACACAGTTTTAATCTGCCAGGAAGTTTCACACTGGTATTGTCTCCAGGCACTAAGACCTGACTTCAGTCATGTGCATGCAAGTCTTTGTGTGATGTGGGACAGTTCTATTTCTGAGGAAGCCCTTTGTCTGAAAGCTTAAGTATTTCTAGTATTCTTTTCTATTGTGCCTGTCTGCAGCTTAGTGTATCCTCTATGTGGTGAGTAGCAATCTATCTTTTCCATATTGCAGTCACAAATTTGATACCACTAATATTTGTTAATAAACTTTTGTGTGATCTGAGACAAATGATTTTTGGAAACCAAGAAATACTACGTCTACCTGACTGCCTTGAACTGTGGCTTTCAGAGTGACATTGTGAAGAAAGTAAAGTTACATTTTGCTGAACTTCCAAATCAGTGCTTGTTGGCACGTAGAAGGTCATCCTGTTCAAGATACATCACTATGTTTTACATCAGAATATGTTCTATCTTTATGGATCACTTCTGCTCCCCTGCTTGCTGAAAGGTGTGAGCCATATGTTAAGATTAACAGGTGGGCAAAGTAAGCCTAAATTCAGTGTAAAATCTGACATGGATACCATTAGATCCTGGAGCTCTGTTCAGTTGTAGCAATTCAGCTGTTTTTGAATGCCAATGACACTCCTATTTATATCACTCACATGTGCAGTGGTGCAAAAACTAAACTGGGGCAGTACTCATAGCCTTTCCTACATAAATGAACATCTGAAAACTAAGTTCAGCATTTATGTTTTTACTTTGTTACCCTCAATTTCATTTCTTGTGTCATCCACGAGCATCTTGACACTAGATTTCATGCCAGGGACAGCTTTTCTATATGATCAGAATTTCTTCGGGTTTTGTGAGAGCTAGTTCAACAAGATACTGCTAGAGTAATGACTGAAGGCTTCACACATTCCACTTTTGAGAGCACAACGTATTTCATTTAGCATCTTTCTATCAATAGCTCTATGCTTTGTTTTACACCTACTGTGTAGTAATTCTTTACAGACAATATATACCCTGGACAGTCCCTTCCAGCATAAATTACTGTACAAGTTACATATCTGTCCACTTTGTCAACTAATTGTCTAAAAGTAAGCCACAATTCCTCTACATGTGCTTGTCCTGAACTATATGTTTCTATTTATTCCTTATGACATGACACTACTGCCTCTTTCTCTCTGTCCAGTTTTCTGAACATATAAAGCTTTCAACTAATTTTAGTTCTCCTTTGTAATATACTAATTTCATGAAAAATGGCTTCTTTGTAACTACCCATTGTCTTTAGCAGTGGCAGTTGAAGACTTCTAGCACAGGAAATCGCCCTCATTCTGCCAAAGGACTTGTCAAAGGGGACAGAGGAGCGGATAGAGGTTCAGTGTACTCTCTGGCCCTTTAGGTGGGAAGCTGCCTGAAAAAGGCAGATGAACGAGCAATGATCAGTGGCATGAGGATGTAGAAGGCAACAGGAATCCTTCCATTAAAGTCACATAATTTGTATCCACAGGACATGTGACCTGTAATTGGAAAAAATGTCATCATGATCTCTCCATTGGCAAAACGATTTTGGACTAGTGTCCCATTCATACCTCCAGAAAGGAGCTGCCAGGGGGAGGGTGACCATGAGAAAAAGATTGAACAACCAATTAAAGGATAACATTCAACAAATCAGGGTGTGGAGTGTGAGAAGTTTGAACACAGTAGGACAGCTAGAAAATCGGAAAAGGAAAATTCTAAGGCTCAGTTTAGATAAAGTGTGAGTCAATGAAGTGAAGTGGAAAGGAGACAATGATTCCTGGTCAGATGAGTAAAAATGATATTAGGAATATCAACTGCAGCAGAAAATGGTATAACAGGAGTAGCATTTGTTAGGAATAGGAAGATAAGCTGGCCACGGTGGCTGAGCGGTTCTAGACACTTCAGTCTGGAACCACACTGCTGCTACGGTCACAGGTTCAAATCCTTCCTCAGGCATGGATGTGTGTGATGTCCTTAGGTTAGTTAGGTTTAAGTACTTCTAAGTCTAGGGGACTGATGACATCAGATGTTAAGTCCCTTAGTGCTTAGAGCGATTTGAACCATATGAATAGGAATATAGGGCAGAGAATGACTTATCATGAACAGTTCAGTAACAGGGTGGTTCTCATCAGAATCAACAGCAAAATAGCGCCAAAAACAATAGTTCAGATATGCAGTGCAACATTGCAAGCATAAGATGAAGAGACAGACATAGTATATGAGGATGTTGAACGTGTAATTCAGTACATAAAGGGAGATGAAAATCTAACAATCATGGGAGATTGGAGTGCGGCTGAAGGGAAAGGAGCAGAAGAAGCATTACAGGAGAATATGGGCTTGGTAGTGGGAATGAAAGAGAAGAAAGGCTAACTGAGTTCTACAATAAATATCAGTTAGTAATAGCAAATACTCTGTTCAATAATCACAAGAGTAGGAGGTTTTCCTTGGAAAGGTCAGGAGATACAACATGATTCCAATTAGATTACATCATGGTCAGACAGAGATTCCAAAATCAGATACTGGATTGTAAGGCATACCTAGGAGCAGGTGTAGACTCAGATAATAATTTAGTAATGATGAAGAGTAGGCTGGAGTTTAAGAACCTGGTCAGGAAGAATCAGTACAAAAAGAAGTGGGATGCAATAGCACTTAGGAGTGAAGAGAAGTGCTTGACATTCTCTGCAGCTACAGACACTGAAAAAATGAATAGCTCAGTAGGCAGTTTAGTTGAAAATGATGGTCATTACCAAAAAGGGCTATCACAGAAGTTTTAAAGAAAATCATAGGTACAAGGTGAAGAAACGATGAGTAACAGAAGAAAAATTTTAATTAATAGACAAAAGTAGGAAGTACAAACATGTTTAGTGAAATTCAGGAACACAGAAACACAAGTCACTTAGGAATGAAACAAATAGGAAGTGCAGGGAAGCTAAGATGAAATGGATACATGGAAAATGTGAAGGCATCTGGAAAGGAATGATTGTTGGAAGAACTGACTGAGCGTACAGAAAATACAAAGCTACCTTCAGGGAAATTAAAATCAAGGATGTTAACATCAAGAGTGCAGTGGAAATTCCAATGTTAAATGTAGAGGAGACAGCAGATGTGTGGAAAGAGTGTACTGAAGACCTCTATGAGAGGCTGGACTTGTCTGGTAATATGAGAGACGAAGAAAGAGTCAAGAGGAAAGAGATAGAGGATCCAGTATTAGAGTCAGAATTTAAAAGAGCTTTGGTCAATTTAAGTTCAAGTAAGGCAGAAGGGATACATAATATTCCATCAGAATTTTTAAAATCATTGGGGGAAGTGACAGCGAAATAACTATTCTAGTTGGTGTGTAGAATTTACAAGACTTTTACAAAAGCATCAGACTTTCAGAAAAGCATCATCCATTCAATTCCAAAGATATAGTGAGCCAACAAATGGGAGAATTATCACACTATCAGCTTAAAAGACATGATAAATATACGTAATTAATATACAGAAGAATGGAAAAGAAAATTGAAGATCTGTTAGATGTTGATCAGTTTGGCTTTAGGAAATATAAAGGCATCAGAGATGCAATTCTGACATTTAGACTGGTAATGGAAGCAAGACTGAAGAAAAATCAAGCATATTCATATGATTTGGCAACCAAAAAAGCTTTTGACAGTGTCAAATGCTGCAAGATTTTGAAATTCTAAGAAAAACAGGGGTAAGCTATAGGAAAAGATGGGTAATACACACTATTTACAAGCACCAGGAGGGAACAATAAGAGTGGAAGACTAAGAACAAAGTGCTTGCATTCAAAAGGGTGTAAGACAAGGATGTAGTCTTTTACCCCTACTGTTGAACCTACACAATCAAGAAGCAATGGGGGAAATGAAAGGTTCAAGTGTGGGATTAAAATTCAAGGTGAAATGATAAGTTATAAGATTCCCTTATGACATTGCAATCCTTAGTGAAAGGGAAGAAGAATTACAGGATCTGTTGCATCAAATGAACGAACTAATGAGTACACAATATGAATTGAGAGTAAATCAATGAAAGACCACAGTAAGTATCAGAAATGAGAACAGCGAGAAACTTAACATCAGAAGTAGAGGAAGTTAAGGAATTCTGCCACTTAGGCAGCAAAATAACTCATGATGGATGGAGCTAGGAGGACATAAAAAGCACTAGCACTGGCAAAAAGGGGCATTCCTGGCCATAAGAAGTATCACACATAAGCCTTAATTTGAGGACAAAATTCTGGGAATGTACATTTCATGCACAGTGTTGTATGGTAGTGAAACAGACTGTGGGAAAACCAGAACAGAACAGAATCAAAGCATTTCAGATGTGGTTGCACAGAAAAATGTTGAAAATTAGGTAAGGAACAATGAGGTTCAATGCAGAATTGTTGAGGAAAAGAAGTTATGGGAAACACTGCTAGGAGAAATGGTCAGGATGATAGTACATCTGCTAAAACATCAGGGATAACTCCCATGGTACCAGAGGGAGCTGTAGAGGGAAAAACTGTAGAGGAAGACAAAAGTTTTAAGGAAGCAGGTCACATGTGCTAGTCTGAGATGAAAAAGTTGGCACAGGAGAGGAGTTTGTGGTGCTGTGGTGGATCTCATCACCAAATACAGGCACAATTAAATGACATTTACACAAAGCTTTTGGCTATGGCCTTTATCAATAAAAGATAAACAGATAAGCAAACACCATTCATATACACAAGCAAGCACATCTCATGAACAGATGATCACCAACTCTTGCAGCTTGGGCAATGAGGTGCCTATGGCACCCTCCTATGCCAAAGGGCTTATAGGCCATCTAGAGGAGACCTTCCTAGCCACCCAAAATGTCAAAACACTAGTCTGGTTCAGGTTCGTTGATGATATCTTCATGATCTGGACTCAGTGCCAAGATGCCCTATCTTCATTCCTTCACAACCTCGACACCTTCTCTCCCATCTGTTTCACCTGGTCCTTCTCAACGCAGCATGTACCTTCCTAGGCATTGACCTCCTCCTTTCTGATGGCTTCATCCATGTCTCTTCCCACTTTAAACCTGCCAACTACCAACAGTACCTGCATTTCGACAGATGTCATCGCTTTCACACCAAAAAGTCCCTCCTATATAGCCTGGCCACCTGGGGACAGCCCATCTGCAATGATGGAAAACTACCTTCCTCAGCATGCTGATGTGGTCTCACCAAGGCCTTCACAGACAGGTAGTACCTCCAGACCTAGCCCACAAACAGCTCTCTCAGGCCATTTACAGTCACATTCCAAATCTTCCACCGCCTCCAAGAACCGGACACAAAGGAGTGTCATCATCGAGTACCACTACGGACTGGAACAACTGTATCACATCCTTCACCAGGGCTTTGATTACCTACCATCATGCCCCAAAATGAGGGACATCCTACCTGAGATACTTCCCACCCTTGCTAAAGTGGTGTTCCATTGATCACCCAACATCCACACAGTACTAGTCCATCCCTATGTCACTCCCAATCCCAATCCCTTGCCACAAGTATCATATACCTATGGCACATCTAGGTGCAAGACCTGCCCAATCCACCCAACCAGCACTTCTTATTCCAATCCTATCACAGGTTTATACTACCTCATCAGGGGCATGGCCACCTGTGAAAGCAGCCTTATCATTTACCAGCTCTGCTGCAATCATTGCACAGCTTTTTATATGACTACCAACCAGCTGTCCACCAAGATGAACAGCCACCTCCAAATTGTGGCCAAGAGCAAAGTATACCACCCTGTTGCACAACATGCTGCTGAATATGACATGCTTGATTTCAATGGCTGCTTAACTACCTAAGCCAACTGGATCCTCCTCTCCTCCACCAGCCTTTCTGAACTGTGCACATGGGAGTTATCCGTGCAACACATTCTCTGCTTCCATAATTATCCTGGCCTCAACCTGCGGTAACATGCTTTCTGCACATCCTCCACCCAGCAGTTTCTATCCCTTCTGTCCTGTCATCTCCTCCCAATTCTCAACTCTCACCTTCTTTGCTTGCCACCCTTTGCCAACATACCTGCTGACCTTTCTCTGCTCCTCTCCATTTTCAATCCTTTTTTCCGCTCCTCCCTGCCCCGCAACCTTCTGGTGCTGCACTTGTTGGCATTCTCGTTTTTGCACACTTTGCCAGGCAGCATTTCTCTTCCCCCTCCCATACACTACTATCCCTTCCCCCTCCAAACTGCTGCTTCCATCCCTCATTATAGGTGCATTCTACATTTACATCTATAATCTGCAAACCACCGTAAGGTGCATGACAGAGGGTACATCGCACTGTACCAGTTATTAGGGTTTCTTCCTGTTCCATTCATGTATGGAGTGCAGGAAGAATGATTGTTTGAATGCCTATGTGCACACAGTAATTATTCTAATGTTATCTTCATGATCCTATGTGAACAATATGTAGGGGTGGTAGTCTATTCGTAGAGTAATCATTTAAAGCCGGCTCTTGAAACTTTGTTAAGAGATTTTGTCAGGGTAGTTTATGTCTATCTTCAAAAGCCTTCCAGTTCAGTTCCTTCAGCATCTCTGTGACACTCTCCCAGGGATTAAACAAACCTGTGACCATTCGGGCTGCCCTTCTCTGTATATTTTCAATATCCCCTGTTAGTCCTATCTGGTATGGGTCTCACACACTTGAGCAATATTCTAGAATCAATCGTATGAGTGATTTAAAGCAAACTCTTTTGGAGATTGATTGTATTTCCCCAGTATTCTACCAATAAATCAAAGTCTACCACCTGCTTTACCCATGACTGAACCTATGTGATCAGTCTATTTCATATCCCCAAAAAGTGTTTTGCCCAGGTATTTGTATGAGTTGGCCAATTCAAACAGTGACTCACTGATGTTGTAGTCAAAGGATGCTACTTTTTTCTGAAGTATAAAATTTTACATTTCTGAACATTTAAAGCAAATTGCCAATTTGAAATCTTATCAAGATCTGACTGAATATTTATGCAGATTCTTTCAGATCCTACTACATTATAGGTAGCTGCAATGTCTACAAAAAGCCTGATTTTACTAATAATAAGGCCATTAATATACAACATGAACAGCAAGGGTCCCAACACACTTCCATGTGGCACACCTGAAGTAACTTCTACACCTGACGATGAGTCTCCATCCAAGATAACATGTTTCATCCTCTCTATGGAAAAATCCTCAGTCCAATCACAAATTTCACAATACTCCATGTGGTTGACAATATTCTGCTGTCGTAGTCATTGAAGGCATCATGCATTGCTCTCTTAACAGCCAAATGTGTTTCATTCTGCACCTATCTATCTATAGCCCTAAGCTTTGTTTTACACCTATTATGCAGTAATTTCTGTTTCTCCAGAAGTTTCTTTACAGTGGCTTTATATGTTGGAGGTTCCCTCACATTATGAACTGTTCTACTGGGTACATATCTATCCAGTGCGTGGTCAACCATTTTTTTCAACTTGGATCAGAATTCCTCTACATGCTCCTGCCCTGTGCTGAAAGTTTCAGATTCCTCATTCTGGACCAAACTGTCGGAATTGGTGGTCATGTGTGCATGAGGCATGCTTCCTTGTGTGCATGAATCACGTGTGTTTCTCTGTTTCTCTTTTTCTCTTGAGGGTTGTGGCAAAAAGCTTTGTGTAAGTAATTGTGTGTGTGTCTGCAACTTAATGTGTCTTCTTTATGTTAAGTAGCAATCTATCTTTTCTTACATTGTTGATATTTGTAAGTGGAGTTTCAGTTGTTTGATAAGGCTAAAATCTGTTTGCGATGACAGAGAAGTGTGTGACTTGCAATAAGATTGTTAGTTCCCAGGTGTGGTGTGATGCTTGTTGAATTCTCTTTCATGTGGGTGACTGCAGTGGCATGGGAATTGGGGAAATAAACAACACTCAGTGCTTTGGTAGGACTTGTTGTAGAGATAAGAAGATAGTAGAACACGAGGAGAAATTTGCTGCCCTTCAGGCAGACTAGATAAGTAAAACAAGATCTGGAAAGATTAAGTGGGGAGAAGTGAAAAGGGTGGTGCAAAGTGACAACAGGTTATAGAAGAAATATGAACAGGCCTTTCTAGGACAGTTTTGTTGTTAATCTGGAAAACAGGTTTGATCTGTTGTCACAGTTGGAAACTGATGAGCCACAAGTAGATGTAGGAGTAAACAGGACACAACAAACTTTCAAAAAGTGCCTGATAAGTAAGAGGTCAGGAAAAGTTGTGAAGAAAGAGAAAGTTTTGTTTTTAGGCAGATCACATGGTAGAGGTGTTGGTCATCTGTTGCAAGATGAGTTAGGGTCAAGTTACCAGATCACAATTGTTTTAAACCAAATGTAGGTCTGGGTCAGGTGATAGATGATATGGGTTCACTCTGCAAATGGCTTCACAAAGGAAGACACTGTAGTAATAGCGGATGGCGCAGGCAACAGCACAGGCAGGGACCCTAATTACTGAACTGAGGGTTACCTGGTAAAGATAGTTTTAGCAATGAGACATACTGGAGTTGAGCTTGTGTCTGTTCTTATGTGGCACAACCAGCCTCATTTAAACTCCTCTGTTAGGAGAATTAATTTAGAGTTGGGACAGCTGCTTGGATCAGGTATGGGATCTTGTATTGATGAGGCTCCTTTTGACTCTGTCATTAGGGGGGACTATACTAGGCATGATCTTTGCCTCAACAGGAATGGGAAGAGAAAACCAACCAGGCTAGCAGAAAATATCTGAAGGAGGGAGCAGTATCACACGTGGTAAAGGACCACTTGTTACAAGTGACAGAACAGCAATATTTTTTAGGGTATGGAGGGCAGAAACAAAAGCTGTTCCAAGACAGACTGAAAATGACATTCACATTGATAAAATAGGTGGGCAGAAAACAAATTATAACACACACAATTCATGCACACAGCCCATAGATGAAACTGGAGATGTTCAGAAATTGATAGAAAAATTAGGTTCATCCATCTGTGATTTAGCCAGTGCACAAAATCAGTTGTCCTTATTGCATCAAAATATATGAGGACTCAGGAGTAAGATTGCTGAGTTGCTTATTTGTGTTTAAGTATTACAGTTGAGCAAACCAGTTGATATAATCTGCTTCTCTGAATATCATGTGACCACTAGTAGAGATATGTTAAACATTATAGGCTTTAAGTCAGTCTCTTACTTCTGCAGAGAAAATATGTAGAAAAAAGGAGTTGCCACACTTGTCAAGAATATTGGTATTAATAATTATAATTACATCAGGAAACACAATAAAAACTGTATGGGATATAGTGAAGATGGAGGAAGATGAGACCAGGAAGGATAGGTCTAAAAATAAATCAGATATTTGTAACAAGTGCATGCACTGTTCCAAACCTCTTAGAGAAGTACTTTGTTTCTGTTACAGGCTGCTTGGGATTATCAGATCCAGTAAACAGTGCAATGGAATATCTGAGACCATTCTCTACAAATAACTTCAATAAAATGGAAATGACGCTCACTTTTTCCAAAGAAGTGGCATACATCATAAAATCAAAGTGTTCTAGTGATTATGATGACATATCAACAAAGTTAAACAAAGTGATCATGTGAGTTGTGTTCTAGCTTTAGTTGTTTGTGTAATCAGTCTCTTATTAGGAGAACATTTCCGGACTGGCTAAAATATGCAGAAGTTAAGCCTCTTTACATGAAGGGGGATAAAGAGATACCATAAAATTGTTGACCACTTTCACTTTTGCTGGATTTTTCAAAAATATTTGAAAAGATTGTGTTCAAGCATCTTCTTAAGCATCTGACTGCAAAGAATATACCGACCAAGTAACACTCTGGGTTTTTTAAGGGTTCTGGTATAGAGAAGGCTATTTACACAGAGCGAGAATGTATTTAATTCATTAGACAACAAATTAGAGGCTACTGGCATTTTCTGTGACTAATCAAAGGCCTATGATTGTTCAAATCACAGCATTCTCTGAAGTAAATTAGAGTATTATGGTGTCACTGCAATCAGCCTTCATCTGATTGGGAATTAATTACATGTGGTGTTCCTCAATGTTTCATTTTGGGTCTGCTGCTTTTCCTTGTGTACATTAATGACCTCTCATCTGTTACATTGCCAGATGATAAAGTAGTTTTGCTTGTAGATGATAAAAACATTGCAATAAATAGCAAGTCAAGTACCAATTTAGAAATGGGCGATAATAAAATTTTCACTGACATTAATAAATTAAAGCTAATTAACTGCCACTTAACATTAAAAAAAAACAGTATATGTCATTCCGAAACTGTAAGAAATTCCTTCCAACATGTGTTTAAAATATGAAAACATGCAGGTACAAGAGGTTGACAGTGTTAAATTTCTGGAATTACAATTTGATAAAAATTCATTTGCAAAGGGTGTACTACAAAATTGCTGAAGGATCTAAACAAGTCTGTATCTACAATGTGAATGATGTCAGATGTAGGCGATGTGGGTTTTAAGGGAGACCTGCTTGTGTCTTTGTATGTGCGGATTGATGTATGTATGTGTGTGTGTGTGTGTGTGTGTGTGTGTGTGTGTGTGTGTGTGTGTGTGTGTGTGTGTGTACTCTCCCTTAAAACCCACATCCTTTCGTCTTTCCCTCTCCTTCCTGAAGAAGCAACCATCAGTTGCGAAAGCTAGTAATTCTGTGTGTGTGTTTGTGTGTTTTGTTCATTGTGCCTGTCTGCCGGCACTTTCTCGCTTGGTAAGTCTTGGAATCTTTGTTTTTAATATATTTTTCCCATGTGGAAGTTTCTTTCTATAATATATATAAATCGAGGGAAACATTCCATGTGGGAAAAATATATCTAAAAACAAAGATGATGTGACTTACCAAACAAAAGTGCTGGCAGGTCGATAGACACACAAACAAACACAAACATACACACAAAATTCTAGCTTTTGCAACCAATGGTTGCTTCTTCAGGAAAGAGGGAAGGAGAGAGAAAGACGAAAGGATGTGGGTTTTAAGGGAGAGGGTAAGGAGTCATTTCAATTCTGGGAGCGGAAAGACTTACCTTAGGGGGAAAAAGGATAGGTGTACACTCACACACACACACACACACACACACACACACACACACACACACACACACACATATCCATCCACACAAACCTATACTTTTCCCCCCCCTAGGGTGAGTCTTTCCGCACCCGGGATTGGAGTGGCTCCTTGCCCTCTCCCTTGAAGCCCGCATCCTTTCATCTTTCCCTCTCCTTCCCTCTTTCCTGATGGGGTGGCCGCCGGTTGCGAGGGCTCAAATTTTGTGTATATGTTTGTGTTTGTTTGTATGTCTATCGACCTGCCAGCACTTTTGTTTGGTGAGTCACATCATCTTTGTTTTTGGATATATAACATCATCTTTGTTTTTGGATATATATATATATATATATATATATATATATATATATATATATATATATATATAATAGAAAGAAACTTCCACATGGGAAAAATATATTAAAAACAAAGATTCCATGACTTACCATGCAGGAAAGCACCGGTAGATAGGCACAATTAAATCCCCCCCCCACACACACACACACAATTTCGAGCTTTCAAAACCGGCGGTTGCTTCGTCAGGAAAGAGGGAAGGAGAGGGAAGGATGAAAGGATGTGGGTTTTAAGGGAGAGGGTAAGGAGTCATTCCAATCCCGGGAGTGGAAAGACTTACCTTAGGGGGAAAAAAGGATAGGTATACACTCGCGCGCACACACACACATATCCATCCACACATATACACACACAAGCAGACATATTTAAAGGCAAAGAGTTTGGGCAGAGATGTCAGTCAATACGGAAGTGCAGAGGCAAAGATGATGTTGAATGACAGGTGAGGGATGAGCGGCGGCAACTTGAAATTAGCGGAGATTGAGGTCTGGTGGATAACGGTAAGAGAGGATACATTGAAGGGCAATTTCCCATCTCCGGAGTTTGGATAGGTTGGTGTTAGTGGGAAGTATCCAGATAACCCGGCCAGTGTAACACTGTGCCAAGATGTGCTGGCCGTGCACCAAGGCATGTTTAGCCACAGGGTGACCCTCATTACCAACAAACACTGTGTGCCTGCAAATGGACTGTTTGTTGCTGGTCATTCCCACATAGAAAGCATCACTGTGTAGGCAGGTCAGTTGGTAAATCACATGGGTGCTTTTACACGTGGCTCTGCCTTTGATCGTGTACACCTTCTGGGTCACAGGACTGGAGTAGGTGGTGGTGGGAGGGTGCATGGGACAGGTTTTATACCGGGGGCAGTTACAAGGGTAGGAGCCAGAGGGTAGGGAAGGTGGTTTGGGGATTTCATAGGGATGAACCAAGAGGTTACGGAGGTTAGGTGGATGGCAGAAAGACACTCTTGGTGGAGTGGGGAGGATCCCATTCCGGGGCAGGATTTTAGGAAGTCGTATCTCTGCTGGAGAGCCACATTCAGAGTTTGATCCAGTCCCAGGAAGTATCTTGTCACAAGTGGGGCACTTTTGGTGTTCTTCTGTGAGAGGTTCTGGGTTTGAGGGGATGAGGAAGTGGCTCTGGTTATTTGTTTCTGTACCAGGTTGGGAGGGTAGTTGCGGGATGCGAAAGCTGTTTTCATGTTGTTGGTGTAATGGTTCAGGGATTCAGAACTGGAGCAGATTCGTTTGCCACGAAGGCCTAGGCTCTAAGGAAGGGACCGTTTGATATGGAATGGGTGGCAGCTGTCATAATCGAGGCACTGTTGCTTGTTGGTGGGTTTGATGTGGACGGATGTGTGAAGCTGGCCACTGGACAGATGGAGATCAATGTCAAGGTAAGTGGCATGGGATTTGGAGTAGGACCAGGTGAATCTGATGGAACCAAAGGAGCTGAGGTTGGAGAGGAAATTCTGGAGTTGTTCTTCACTGTGAGTCCAGATTTTGAAGATGTCATCAATAAATCTGTACCAAACTTTGGGTTGGCAGGCTTGGGTAACCAAGAAACGAAGAAGGCTTCCTCTAAGCGACCCATAAATAGGTTGTCATATGAGGGGGCCATCCTGGTACCCATGGTTGTTCCCTTTAATTGTTAGTATGTCTGGCCTTCAAAAGTGAAGAAGTTGTGGGTCAGGATGAAGCTGGCTAAGGTGATGAGAAAAGAGGTTTTATGTAGGGTGGCAGGTGATCGGCATGAAAGGAAGTGCTCCATTGCAGCGAGGCCCTGGGCGTGTGGGATATTTATGTATTGGGAAGTGGCATCAATGGTTACAAGGATGGTTTCTGGAGGTTACAGACTGGGTAAGGATTCCAGGCATTCGAGAAAGTGGTTGGTGTCTTGGATGAAGGATGGGAGACTGCATGTAATGGGTTGAAGGTGTTGATCTATGTAGGCAGAGATACGTTCTGTGGGGGCTTGGTAACCAGCTACAATGGGGCGGCCGGGATGTTTGGGTTTGTGAATTTTAGGAAGTAGGTAGAAGGTAGGAGTGCGAGGTGTTGATGGGGATTCCTTGAAGCTCCGCCTGGACATCAGAAATGGGATTACCTTGGCAAACTTTGTATGTAGAGTTGTCTGAAAGCTGACGCAGTCCCTCGGCCACATACTCCCGACCATCAAGTACCATGGTCATGGAACCCTTGTCAGCCGGAAGAATGATGATGGATCGGTCAGCTTTCAGATCACGAATAGCCGGGGCTTCGGCTGTGGTGATGTTGGGAATAGGATTAAGGTTTTTCAAGAAAGATTGAGAGGCAAGGCTGGAAGTGAGAAATTCCTGGATGGTTTGGAAAGGGTGATTTTGAGGAAGAGGAGGTGGGTCCCGCTGTGATGGAGGATGGAACCGTTCCAGGCAGGGTTCAATTTGGATAGTGTCTTGGGGAGTTGGATCATTAGGGGTGGGATCAGGATTATTTTCCTTGGTGGCAAAGTGATATTTCCAGCAGAGACTACGAGTGTAGGACAGTAACTCTTTGACAAGGGCAGTTTGGTTGATTCTAGGAGTGGGGCTGAAGGTGAGGCCTTTGGATAGGACAGAGGTTTCAGATTGGGAGAGAGGTTTGGAGGAAAGGTTAACTGCTGAATTGGGGTGTTGTGGTTCCAGATTGTGTTGACTAGAATTTTGAGGTGTTGGGGGGAGTGGAGCTGGAAGTGGGAGATTGAGTAGATGGGAGAGACTGGGTCTATGTGCAATGAGAGGAGGTTGAGGTTGGTTGGAAAGGTTGTGGAAGATGAGTGAGTTGCCTTTCCGGAGGTGGGAAACCAGGGGATTGGATAGTTTTTTGAGGTGGAGGGTGGCATGCTGTTCTAATTTGCGGTTGGCCTGTAGGAGGATGCTATGAACAGCCGGTGTGGATGTGGTAGAGAAAAGATTGAGGAGTTTGATTTGGGATAGGAGTTGACAGGTGTGTTCATTGGCCAAGTCAATGTATAGGTGAAGGATTGGGCGGGTGAGGGCTATGGATTGTGCAGTTTGGAACTGTTATAAGGACTGATGGAAAGAAGGATTGCAGCCAGAGATGGGAGGCCTTTGGGGGTAATGCCAAATGTCAGACAAGCCTGAGTAAATAAAATATGGGAGCATAATCTGGCTAGGGTGAAGGCACGTTTGCGGAGGGAATGTAAATAAAATTTAATGGGGTCATTGTAGGGATGTTGTGGGGTTGACATGGTATTAGAAGGTGGAAAGGGTAACATGAGGTTGAAGTGAAAATAGATAGATGTATATATAGGGAGAGATAAAGGTGTGAAAAAAGTCGAAAAAGTGTTGGTTTGAGATGAGCTATGTTGATCCTGTGCTGAACTTAGGTTGGTGAACAACAATGGGTGTAAAGATTAGGTAGTTGTGTTGTCTCCAAAACACGTTAAAGGGTGGGGAAATTCAGGAAAATTTCGAAAAAACTGCGTGTAAATGTAATCAAAGGACTGGTTATGTACTGGCAGATTATGAAAATGAGGCTAAAAAATCAAAAAAACTTGCACACTTTGCTTTCTTTCATTCTATTATCTTGTATTATCATATTCTAGGGCAACTCATCAAATCACTGAAAAGTTTTTGGAGAGCAGAAGCACATAATAAGACTCATTTGTGGTGAAAATTCAAGATCATCATATAGAAAGCTGTCCAAGGCACTGGATATTCTAACCACTGCTTCTCAGTATATTTGTTCCTCAATGAAATTTGTTGCAAATAATATTTTTTAGTTTCCAATAAATTATTTTTTTAATTTTACATTTAATTTTAACTAATCTTTAAATATTTTAATTTCCAGCAAATAGCCTCAATACATAGTATCAGTACTAGGAATAAGAACAGTCTATATAAAGACCTAAAATCACTTACTTTGGTCCAAAAAGGGGACCAATATTCACGAACACATGTTATCAAAAAATTGCCAGCAAACATTAA
The DNA here is from genome assembly GCF_023897955.1 of Schistocerca gregaria. Lineage (NCBI taxonomy): Eukaryota > Metazoa > Arthropoda > Insecta > Orthoptera > Acrididae > Schistocerca > Schistocerca gregaria. The sequence continues at coordinate 105,373,386 of NC_064920.1, forward strand.
AAATATGGTTTCAGATGAAGCACAGTTTAAACAAACTTTGAAAGACATTTTGGGAGGAAATTCTTTCTACTCTAGAGATGAATATTTTAACAAGGACTGTTAGACAAGGTTAAATAAAAATGTCTCTTAGATTTCGGTTCTGATAACACTTGGTCACAACAGTCAAGATTAGATACTTTGTGAATGATAAATTTATTAAAAGTGTATAACTATGTTTAATTCTGAGAGTGCATTAATTCTGTAAATATTAGCAGTTATAGTTTACTGTGACATATTCACATATATTGATAATCTCCCAACATATGAGCAGAGAAATGAGTATTATATTCAAATGTTATATGTTTTTTATGTTATATTTTCTGACATGTTCTGCACTCAAGAAAATCATCCCATTTTTGGATCTATGGAATGAAAACTGAATCTCCTCTAATAAAATACTATACATAGAACAGTCTTGAGTGTATAACAATACTTGTATTCATGAGGGGTGACTAGTTTCAATCTGGCGTAGGTCATCTTTGGACCATACTCTCATCATGAGCAGTTGACGTCTGGGGGTTTCTGCTCCACGTCACCGTCTCCATGTGTCATCACTGGAGTATGGTTTGAAGATGATCCACATCAGGTTGATACCAGTCACACTTATGAATAAAAGTGCTTTTAAGTCAACAACACTGTTCTATGTAATATTTTATTACTGTTCACTGTGATTGCTGCTATGCCTAATAAGTTTGCAAAGTTTATCAAAGGGCTCATTTATCTTCTTTTCTGTTTTCCAACAGTCCATGATTTACTGTCATACAATGTTGTGCTTCAAATATACATTCTCAGATATTTCTTCCTCAATGTAAGGTCTATGTTTCATACAATCAGACTTCTTTTGGTCAAGAATTCTAGGACTGTTGATATTTTTAAAAATGTTGGGATCGGATAAATTAATATTTTAAAAAAATATCAGTGTCAGATTTTTTTTAATTATCATTATCAGCCCCCCATGAACCTTGGACCTTGCTGTCACTGGGGAGGCTTGCGTGCCTCAGCGATACATATAGCCTTACAATAGGGACAACCACAATGGAGGGGTATCTGTTGAGAGGCCAGATGACTGTATAGTTCCTGAAGAGTGTCAGCAGCCTTTCCAGTAGTTGTAGGGACAACAGTCTGGATGATTGGCTGATCTTTCTTGTAATATCAACCAAAACGGCCTTGCTGTGCTGGTACTGTGAATGGCTGAAAGTATGGGAAACTACTGCTGTAAATTTTCCCAGGGGCATGCAGCTTTACTATAATAATGACAGTGTCTTCTTGGGTAAAATATTCCAGAGGTAAAACAGCCCCTGTCATTATCAGGAGGAACAAAACTGATGTTCTACAGATTGGAGTGTGGAATGTCAGCTCTCTCAATCGGGCAAATAGGTTAGAAAATTTAAGAAGGGAAATGGATAGGTTAAAGTCAGATATAGTGGGAATTAGCTAAGTTTGGTGGCAGTAGGAGCAAGACTTCTGCTCAGGCAAATACAGGATTATAAATACAAAATAAAATAATGGTAATGCAGGAGAAGGTTTAATAGTGAATTAAAAAAATAAGAACACGGATAAGCTACTAAGGACATCATAGTGAATACAATAGTGTAGCCAAGATAAACATGAAACCCATGCCTACCATGGTAATACAAGTTTATAAGACAAATAGCTCTGCAGATAAGAGACTGAAGAAATGTCTGATGTGATAAAAGAAATTATTCAAATAGTTAAGGGGGATGAAAATTTAATACTCATGGGGGACTGGAATTAGGTTGCAGGGAAAGGAACAGAAGGAAACGTAGTAGGTGAATATGGACTGTGGGTAAGGAGTGGAAGAGGAAGCTGCCTGGTAGAATTTTGGACAGAGCATAACTTTATCGTAGCAAACACTTAGTTTAAGAATCATGAAAGAAGGTTGTATGTATGAAAGAGCCCTGGAGACACTGGAAAGTTTCAGATATATTATATAATGATAAGACAGAGATTTAGAAACCAGGTTTTAAATTGTAAGTCATTTACAGGTGCAGATGTTAACTCTGACCACAATTTATTGGTTGTGATCTGTAGAGTAAAAGTGAAGAAACTGCAAAAAGGTAAGAATTTAAGGAAATGGGACCTGGATAAATTGAAAGAATTAGATGTTGTAGAGAGTTTCAGGGAGAGCATTAGGGAACAACTGACAAGAACAGGGGAAAGAAATACAGCAGGAAGAAGAATGGATAGCTTTGAGAGAAGAAATAGTGAAGGCAGCAGAGGATCAAGCAGATAAAAAAAAATGAGGGCTAGTAGAAATCCTTGGGTAGCAGAAAATATATTGTACTTAATTGATGAAAGAACAAAATACAAAAATGCAGTAAATGAAGCAGGCAAAAAGGAATCCAAACGTCTGAAGTACAAAATAGCAAAGCAGGGATGGCTAGAGGACAAATGTAAGTCTGTAGAAGCATATATCACTAGGGGTAAGGTAGATACTGCCTATGGGAAAATAAAGAGACCTTTGGAGAAAAGATAACCACCTGTATGAATATTAAGAGCTCACACAGGAAACCAGTCCTAAGGAAAGAAGGAAAAGCGAAAGGTAGAAGGAGTATATAGAGGGTCTAAACAAGGTTGATATATTGGAGGGCAATATTATGGAAATGGAAGAGAACGTAAATGAAGATGAATTGCTAAATATGATACTGCACAAAGAATTTGACAGAGTACTGAAGGACCTAAGTCAAAATAAGGCCCCGGGAGTAGATAACATTCCCTTAGAATAACTAATAACCTTGGAAGAGCCAGCCATGACAAAACTTCTATCTTGTGAGCAAAATGTATGAGACAGCAAAATACCTTCAGACTTCAAGAACAGTATAATAATTTCAATCCCAAAGAATGCAGGTGTTGACATGCATGAAAGTTACTGAACTGTCAGTTTAATATGGCATGGTTGCAAAATACTAACATGAATTCTTTACAAACAAATGGAAAAACTGGTAGAAGCCAACTTCGTGGAAGATCAGTTTGGATCCCATAGAAATGTTGGAGCACACAAGGCAATACTGATGCGATGACTTATCTTAGAAGATCTGGTTAGGAAAGGCAAACCTACATTTCTAGCATTTGTAGACTTAGAAAATTTTTTTGACGATGTTGACTGGAATAGTCTCTTTCAAATTCTGAAGGTGGCAGGTCTAAAATACACAGGGAGCAAAAGGCTATTAACAAATTTTACAGAAACCAGATTGCAGTTATAAGAGTCAAGGGGGACAAAAGGGAAACAGTGGTTCAGAAGGGAGTGAGACAGGGTTGTAGCTTATCCCTGATGTTATTTAATCTGTATATTGAGTAAGCAGTAAAGGAAACAAAAGAAAAATTTGGAGTAGGAATTAAAATCCATGGAGAAGAAGTAATAGCTTTGAGGTTTGCCGATGACATTGTAATTCTGTCAAAGACAGCAAAGGACCTGGAGGAGCAGCTGAACGGAAGAGACAGTGTCTTGAAAAGAGGATGTAGGATGAACATCTACAAAAGCAAAACAAGGATAATGGAATGTAGTCGAATTAAATCAGGTGATGCTGAGGGAATTACGATTAGGAAATGAGGCACTTAAAGTAGTAAATGAGTTCTGGTTTTTAGGGAAAAAATAACTAATGATGGTTGAAGTAGAGAGGATACAAAATGTAGACTAGCTATGGAAAGGAAAGGGGACACCCTCTTTGCCCATGCTAGACTGTTTTTTATGTCTTCCATGCTTTGTCTGTTACGTGTTACTTTGTTTCAAAAGCAGTAGAATTTATTAACTTCATCTTCTTTGTGGTTACCAGTTTTGACGTTAAGTTCATCGCTATTATTGTTTCTACTACTCTTTATTACTTTTGTCTTTCTTCAGTTGACTCACAGTTCATATTCTGCATTCATTGGACTGTTCAGTCCACCCAAAAGATCGTGTAACTCTTCTTCACTTTCATTGAGGATAGCAGTTTCATCAGCATTGCCATACTGATACATAACGAAAGCATTGCCAATGCACAAACTGATGGTGAAGACAAGCATCACAAAAGAAATTCAAATTGCTTACCCATAGAACTGGATGTAATGTTAACAGCTTTTTGTTTCTTGTAGCTTGCAGCATCTTTCCAGTGCAATGTTTCCCCTTCATCCTTTGCAAGTTGTGACAGAGGTGACAGGAGATCACTGGACGGTTTTGTTGGCTTCTCTGTAATATAAAGCAATGTCACTGAAAAAATCCGTGACAAAAGTTCTCATAACATACGCTATTCTAAAATGTAGGGCTTGTTTTTGGTGTTACAAAGCATGAAAGTCTAATTCCAAGACAATTGAGCAGACATTAGCTATAATTTGGAAATGCATTTAGTCTGAAATATGAAAATAGATGACAGAATTTCTGTGGATTAATTCTCATGCTCATAGTATTCATAATGAAGAAGTTGACTTGCCTCTAAAGAAGCCACAACTCTGCTTTTCCAATTTAAGTTAGGCTATAACTCTTCGAATTGTGTCTTTTGGTTACCATTTATACCTCCCAGAGCTGACAAGAGGACTGGAAAATGTAAAGGGCACCCTTCTCTAGTATTAATTTTCCTCAACAGAAGTAGTCAATAACAGCACTAATTTTTGAATTTGGAACAGGTCTCAGCTGCTTTTCTAAAAAAAAATTCAATGCAGTTTTGCATGTGATGTGTTGAATTTCAAGCTAAAATCTATAAAAAGAAATTACTTTATTCTCTTTGTTACAATTGATATGTACTAGCTCTGAATATACAGTTAAATTATCCTTTTTTTAGAAACATTTGAAATTATGAAATATTTGCCTCACTTAAAATTTCTATTATTAATTATTCAATCTTATATTGTTTATTATGTTTATTTCTGGAAACATTTATAAAATAATAATATAAACTACTAGAAATTCATTTGTCAAGAAAGACAGTAAGATCTTTTGAATCCTGTTATTGCCGCAGAGTGAAGTAGTAGTGGGAATGCCTCTGATTTGATCAGACATGTTTTTGTATTTTGGAAGAACAATGTTATTTTGGCTTTGTTAATGTGAAAATTCAAGGATGCATGATATCATAAAATGTAAGGCAGTAAATTACCATGAAAACAAAGGATTTGCATAGCCATTCTTTGAAGTTAATTATGTCAATTGGAACCATGAGAACCTAAAAGATGAAAATTTTAGCTTTGAGAATCAGATCCCTATACATGAAGAACTGGAACCAACTACAAGAAAAGAAGATAAGTAAAACGTTTATTGCAAATCTCAAAGAGACTTTACCATTGACAATAGTAGTGAGATCAACTACTTGTGGGAGGGGGAGATTACAAGTGGTGGCGTCGTCCAGGATCAGTTGACTAATAATGAAGTTTTGTTTGTTGCAGAAGGGAGGGAGCTGTCTTCAGACAGCTGTTAGAGTTGTAACCTCATGGACAATCATACGGGGTGTTTTTAAATGAATGTCGGGGTTTTGATGCTTTGTAATATTTATTATATTAAACATGCAGTTGTGGATATGTCAAATGAAAGAGCAACTCAAACAGTTTTACCAAGAACCTAACAAATGTTCAATGTGAGCACCATTTGTCACACAGCACACATAAAGTCTATAGCCGAGTTCTTCCCAATTTCTTAATTCAGGGAGGTCTGCTGGTAGCAGAGGCATGTACACACAACCCTTGATGAAGCCCCAAAGGAAAAAATTGCATGGCGTTAGGTCGGGTGAATGTGGAGGCCATGCAAAGCAAGCCCTGTCATTGGGCCCCTTGTGGCCTATCCAGCGCTTGGGTACAGTGAAGTTCAACCAGTCGCATACTTTACTATGCCAGTGGGGTGGTGCATTGTCTTGCTCGAAAATGAAGTTCTCTGGCTCATCTTCCAACTGAGGGAAGAGCCATTGCTCTGGTGTGTCAAGGTAAGAAGTGCCAGTTACAGTAGGTGCACCAAAAACGAAATGCCCAGAAACTTTCCGCCAGGATACGACACAAAAAACAGTCACTTTAGGGGAATCTCGTTGCATTTGTACCACCACGTGAGGATTTTCTGAGCTCCAGATGCGCACATTGTGAGTGTTAACATGTCCACTAAGGTGAAAGGTCAATTCATAACTACAGATTCGGTCGTTGCAAACTGCAAAACACAAAACGCTTTCTGTTCACTAGTCGCCATATTCACTTCTACCGCTGTCTAGTGGATTGCAGCGTAAATGTTGCATGCTGCACATGTGCACTGGTGCCAACACAACTGTTTGAGTTCCTCTTTCACTTGGCATATCATTTATAGCTGCAGGTTTAATAACAAATATTGTAAAGCATTGGAACGCCGATGTTCATTTATAAACACCCCATATATTAAACCCAAATCTTTTCTCCATGGATAGCTGGGTGCAGTGACAGCAGCCACATAATATAATTATCATCTCATGAAGTTTGTTGTTGGTTCTAACTACAGTAACTAGCAAACATATAACATGTTTGGGGGGGGGGGGGGGGGCATGTTGTCATACTTTGTGTGAGCAAGATCGTTTGTTGTACAGTCCAGTGGAGCAGTGATGTGAACTATTCCAGTGTGAAAGATCATCATTTGTAATGCACACTAACAGAACCAGAAAGTTTACATATGCGGACACTGAGGTCATACTTACCACATTATTATTCTGAAGTAACATCAGAAGCAGTGACTGTTATTGACTCTGTAGAATGAGATGCCTGTTCCACACTAGAAACTAGTCCTATGTAACCTCCATACATGAACATAATCATCATATGTTGCTTGCGACACAAGCCTCACTGGAGAAGGAAGTGCCTGTGTTATGGCAGACAAAGACCTATGCATGAGCACTTTTATTGTGGGGTAGTGCACATCACTGTTCCATTCGACTGTGTAACAAATGATCCCACTCACAAAAATTGTCTCCCACCATTTGGCAGCAGTACACTAATCAGTGTATTTTGTTGTGATCTGAAGATGGCTTTTAGATATGCTGAGACTAGTAATCAATAAAATTATATTTGCAGTCATGACTATTGAGGATTTTTCTGAATCCACAGCTTTAACCCAGTAGACTGCTTATCCCCAGAAATGACCGTGTCAGATAATAAGAAATTCAGGAGGTGTGGTGCTCTAACCACCTTCTGGCCTTCAAGGTTCAGATTTTTCTTGGTTTACCTTATTCCAGTTTGGCAAATGCCAGACATTAACCTTGAAAAGGACGCTTTCAATTTTCTTCCCCCCATTGTTGTGTTATTCAATTTTGTACTTTATCTCTCGTGACCTCAACATCAATGGAACATCAGTCCCTAAACTTAATCACATTTCTCCTTCTTGTGTGAGTGGCCAAGTAAGTGGTCCCGACAGTCGGGATACCAGTTACTTTGGAAGAAGGCTGAGCATCTCGGACATATTCTGAGTCATGGTCACCTTTGTTCTCATACGGCAAAGACTACCAAATCCACTGGTTAGTCCCTCAACCATTAGGGGTAAAACCCAATGGGACTCGGGGCAAGTAAGGCTAGCAACCTGCTTCCATGATACTTTAAATATGATGCTGGCAACAATCAGAGCAAAATGCCTCTGACCTTTGGAGGTGACGGAGTCCCACCTCTAACTGAGAAACCAGGGACTCCTAGGATATGACTTGGCAGACAAATGGTAATGAGACAGGGAGCTATTAATATCAATGGGGGAAACTATGGGAAAAAGGTAGATCTGGCAGAGGCTGCAAGTAAGATGGGGCTGGACGTTTAAGCTGTTAGTGACATTCGGGTAAGGGGTGAGAAAGAAGAGGAAGTGGGAGAATACAAGGTCTACCTGTCAGGAGTCAAAGCAGGAATATCACAATGGGGTGTAGGACTTTACATCAGGAAAGAAATGGAACCCAGCGTACTTGCAATAATGTATGTAAACAAATGACTGATGTGGATAGATTTGACAGTGTCTAGCAAGAAAATTAGGATTGTGTCAGTATATTTGCATTGTGAAGGGACAGATCAAGATAAGATGGATAGTTTTTATGAGGCACTCAGTGATGTAGTTGTTAGAGTAAAGGACAAGGACAGTGTTCTGCTTATGGGTGATTGTAACGCCAGGATTGGAAATCGAACAGAAGGGTATGAAAAGGTTATAGGTAAATTTGGAGAGGGTATGGAGGCCAACAGGAACAGGAAACAACTCTTGGATTTCTGTGCCAGTATGGGCTTAGTAATCACAAACTCCTTTTTTAAACATAAGAACATTCACCGGTACACTTGGGAAGGCAGGGGAACAAGATCTGTCATTGACTATGTAATAACAGATCAGGAATTCAGGAAGGCAGTGAGGGACACACGTGTATTCAGGGGATTCTTTGATGACACTGATCATTATTTAATCTGCAGTGAAATTGGAATTCTGAGGCTGAAAGTGCAGGAGGTCAGGTCCATATGTAGGAGGATAAGAGTGGAGAAACTTCAGGTTAAGGAAATCAGGCACAAGTACATAACAGCAATCTCAGAAAGGTACCAGTTAGTTGAATGTAGTCAGTTACAGTCATTGGAAAAGGTACAGGGACACAGTACTAGAAGTGGCTAAAGAATGTCTTGAAACAGTAGTGTGTAAAAGTAGGGTGAAGCAAACAGCTTGGTGGAATGACACAGTCAAGGCAGCCTGTAAAAGGAAAAAGAAGGCTACGTACTAGAACTCAGGCAGATAGAGAAAGTTATGTTGAAGAAAGAAACAAAGCCAAACAGATCATTGCAGCATCTAAGAAGAAATCGTGGGAAGACTTTGGAAACAGGTTGGAGACTATGGGTCAAGCTGCTCGAAAATTAGCAGTCTTTGAAAGGAAAGTAAGCAGGAAATGACAAGTATTTTGGACAGGTCAGGAAAACTGCTGGTGAATCCTGTGGATGCCTTGGGCAGATGGAGGGAATATTTTGAAGAGTTGCTCAATGTAGGTGAAAATATGATCAGTAATGTTTCAGATTTCGAGGTACAATGGGATGGGATTGATGATGGAAATAGGATCACATTTGAGGAAGTGGAAAAAATGGTCATTAGATTGCAGTGCAATAAAACAGCTGGGGTGGATGGAATTAAGTCAGAACTCATCAAGTACAGTGGAATGTCAGGTCTTAAATGGCTACACAGGATAATTGAAATAATGGCCTGGGAGTCGGGACAGGTTCCATCAGACTGGACAAAAGTAGTAATCACACCAATCTTTAAACATGGAAACAGAAAAGATTGCAACAGCTACAGAGGTATCTCTTTAATCAGCGTTGTGGGTAAAATCTTCTCAGGTATCGTTGAAAGGAAAGTGCGAGTATTTGTTGAGGACCAATTGGATGAAAATCAGTGTGCGTTTAGGCCTCTTAGAGGTTGTCAGGACCAGATCTTTAGCTTAAGGCAAATAATGGAGAAGTGTTATGAGTGGAACAGGGAATTGTATCTATGCTTTACAGATCCAGAAAAGGCATATGACAGGGTTTCTAGGAGGAAGTTATTGTCTGTTCTACGAGATTATGGAATAGGAGGCAAACTTTTGAAAGCAATTAAAGGTCTTTAGATGGATAGTCAGGCAGCAGTTAGAGTTGACGGTAAATTGAGTTCATGGTTCAGAGTAGTGTCAGGGGTAAGACAAGGCTGCAACATGTCTCCACTGTTGTTCATATTACTTATGGATCATATGTTGAAAACAATAGACTGGCTGGTTGAGATTAAGATACGTGAACACAAAATAAGCAGTCTTGCATATGCGGATGACTTAGTGGTGATGGCAGATTCGATTGAAAGTTTGCAATGTAATATTTCAGAGCTAATTCAGAAATGTAAGGACTATGGTATGAAGATTAGCATCTCCAAAACGAAAGTAATGTCAGTGAGAAAGAAATATAAATGGATTGAGTGCCAAATATGAGGAACAAAGTTAGAACAGGTGGACGGTTTCAACTTCTTAGGATGCATATTCTCATAGGATGGCAACATAGTGAAAGAACTGGAAGTGAGGTATAGCAAAGCTAATGCAGTGAGCACTCAGCTATGATCTACTCTCTTCTCCAAGAAGGAAGTCAGTATCAAGACTAAGTTATCTGTGCAATGTTCAATTTTTCAACCAACTTTGTTGTATGGGAGCAAAAACTGAGTGGATTCAGGTTACCTTATCAATTAGGTTGAGCTTACAGATATAAAAGTAGCTAGGATGATTGCAGGTACTAGTAGATGGGAACAATGGCAGGAGGGTGTCCACAATGAGGAAATCAAAGAAAAACTGGGAATGAACTCTATAGATGTAGCAGTCAGGGCGAACAGGCTTAGATGGTGGGGTCATGTTACATGCATGGGGAAAGCAAGGTTACCCAAGAGACTCACGGGTTCAGCAGTAGAGGGTAGGAGTAGTCGGGGCAGACCAAGGAGAAGGTACCTGGATTCGGTTAAGAATGATTTTGAAGTAACAGGTTTAACATCAGAAGAGGCACCAATGTTAGCACTGAATAGGGGATCATGGAGGAATTTTATAAGGGGGCTATGCTCCAGACTGAACGCTGAAAGGCATAATCAGTCTTAAATGATGATGATGATGATGGGAGGGTGATTTGTGTCATTTGTAGTTTATGTATGAATGGATTTCCGATCACACAAAGAAAGAAGACTGAGGACTACCCATCAAAGTAAATCATATCAACAGTGATGATGTACTACCAATAATGAAGTACTGGATCGAATGAAAGAGGACTTACAATGACAACCAGTGACATCAAAAAAGGAAGAATAGTACAAACTATTTGTGAAGTTAATTTGTTTGTGAACTCGGGCACTTGTTAACAAAATGAATAGGGATGAGGTTAGGAGTGAAGTAGAAGTGTAACCCAGTTCATGTCCGATTTGAGTGAAATTGTAGTCAATAAAGAAACAGTAAAAACTAATATTTTGCAGTTAATTTTGGCATAACTAGAGGAAATGAAGACAGATAACAATAGCAAATTTAGTGCAGTTAATGATCAGTTAATTGAGATAAGAATTGAAAACAACAGTGAAATAGACAAAGTACAAGATCAGATTGGTCAATGTAGTAACAAGTTTCAGAGTTAAAAAATGGGTTGTCAGAGGGGTTAAAAAGTATCAATGAAAAATTTGATGTTTTAGAACATAAATTTATTGTTTTGGAAAATGAGTTGATAGTTGAGTCTGCAAGACAATAGAGGAATATTCATGATGTCAGACCTGAACAGAATCCAAAAGCAGAAAAATGGAACAAAACATCGCCAGTTTAAACCACAAAATTTTAAATGTTGAAAACCATATGCAAACTAATGTAGCTGTTTTAGATTAAAGAATTTCAGCAGTTCAGGAAACTTATGTGAACCAATGTCTACGTGTAAACAATGATATTACGTGGTCCAACACTCCCATCAAAAGTTTTCCATCTGTCTATTTACATCCAGTGGATTTTTTGCACCACTCAACAGATAGTTTTGTGTCAGGCATGGATGACAATCAAAAAATTAAATTTATTGAAAGATGTCTTGAAGACAATGCTCTATCATGGGTAAATTTAAATTTAAGTTAGTGGGAAACATATCAAAGTTATGAGAAAATTTTGTTAAATAAATTTTGGCCAGAAGCTGAACACAGGATAATTAAAAGTGAACTTTTGAATGGTCCTAATTATAGGAATAGGGACAGTACTTTGGAAGAGTTTTGTAAGAACCAACTTAAAAAATTAACACACCTTGACAAATTATTTGACACAATTATCTTGACTAATGCACTTAAAAGGAGGTTACGAGAAACATTGCAGTGGGATCAAGTAACTGGACTTGATGATTGATGTTGTTGTTGTTGTTGTGGTCTTCAGTCCTGAGACTGGTTTGATGCAGCTCTCCATGCTACTCTATCCTGTGCAAGCTTCTTCATCTCCCTGTACCCACTGCAACCTACATCCTTCTGAATCTGCTTAGTGTATTCATCTCTTGGTCTCCCTCTACGATTTTTACCCTCCACGCTGCCCTCCAATACTAAATTTGTGATCCCTTGATGCCTCAGAACATGTCCTACCAACCGATCCCTTCTTCTGGTCAAGTTGTGCCACAAACTTCTCTTCTCCCCAAACCTATTCAATACTTCCTCATTAGTTATGTGATCTACCCATCTAATCTTCAGCATTCTTCTGTAGCACCACATTTCAAAAGCTTATATTCTCTTCTTGTTCAAACTATTTATCGTCCATGTTTCACTTCTATACATGGCTACACTCCATACAAATACTTTCAGAAATGACTTCTGACACTTAAATCTATACTCGATTTAACAAATTTCTCTTCTTCAGAAGGGCTTTCCTTGCCATTGCCAGTCTACATTTTATATCCTCTATACTTTGACCATCATCAGTTATTTTGCTCCCCAAATAGCCAAACTCCTTTACTACTTTAAGTGTCTCATTTCCTAATCTAATTCCCTCAGCATCACCCGAATTAATTCGACTACATTCCATTATCCTCGTTTTGCTTTTGTTGATGTTCATCTTATATCCTCATTTCATGACACTGTCCATTCCATTCAACTGCTCTTCCAAGTCCTTAGCTGCCTCTGACAGAATTACAATGTCATCGCGAACCTCAAAGTTTTTATTTCTTCTCGATGGATTTTAATACCTACTCCGAACTTTTCTTTTGTTTCCTTTACTGCTTGCTCAATATACAGATTGAATAACATCGGGGAGAGGGTACAACCCTGTCTTACTCCCTTCCCAGCCACTGCTTCCCTTCCATGTCCCTCGACTCTTATAACTGCCATCTGGTTTCTGTACAAATTGTAAATAGACTTTCGCTCCCTGTATTTTACCCCTGCCACCTTTAGAATTTGAAAGAGAATATTCCAGTCAACATTGTCAAAAGCTTTCTCTAAGTCTACAAATGCTAGAAACGTAGGTTTGCTTTTCCTTAATCTTTCTTCTAAGATTAGTGGTAAGGTCAGTATTGCCTCACGTGTTCCAGTACTTCTATGGAATCCAAACTGATCCTCCCAGAGGTCGGCTTCTACTACTTTTTCCATTCGTCTGTAAAGAATTCGTGTTAGTATTTTGCAGCTGTGGCTTATTAAACTGATTGTTTGGTAAATAAAACAGAAAGAAACTTCCACATGGGAAAAATATATTAAAAACAAAGATTCCAAGACTTACCAAGCGGGAAAGCGCCGGCAGACAGGCACATGAACAAAACACACAAACACACACACAGAATTACGAGCTTTCGCAACTGGCAGTTGCTTCGTCAGGAAAGAGGGAAGGAGAGGGAAAAATGAAAGGATGTGGGTTTTAAGGGAGAGGGTAAGGAGTCATTCCAATCCCGGCAGCGGAAAGACTTCCCTTAGGGGAAAAAAAGGACAGGTGTACACTCGCACACACACACACACACATATCCATCCGCACATACACAGACACAAGCAGACATATTTGTCTGCTTGTGTCTGTGTCTGTGTATGTGCGGATGGATATGTGTGTGTGTGTGTGTGTGTGCGAGTGTACACCTGTCCTTTTTTTCCCCTAAGGGAAGTCTTTCCGCTCCCGGGATTGGAATGACTCCTTACCCTCTCCCTTAAAACCCACATCCTTTCATTTTTCCCTCTCCTTCCCTCTTTCCTGACGAAGCAACTGCCAGTTGCGAAAGCTCGTAATTCTGTGTGTGTGTTTGTGTGTTTTGTTCATGTGCCTGTCTGCCGGCGCTTTCCCGCTTGGTAAGTCTTGGAATCTTTGTTTTTAATATATGATTGTTTGGTAATTTTCACATCTGACAACACCTGCTTTCTTTGGGATTGGAATTATTATATTCTCCTTGAAGTCTGTGGGTATTTCGCCTGTTTCATACATCTTGCTCACTAGATGGTAGAGTTTTGTCAGGACTGGCTCTCGCAAGACTGTCAGTAGTTCCAATGGAATGTTGTCTATTCCGGGGGCCTTGTTTCGACTCAGGTCTTTCAGTGCTCTGTCAAACTCTTCACACAGTATCTTATCTCCCATTTCATCTTCATCTACATCCTCTTCCATTTCCAGAATATTGTCCTCAAGTACATTGCCCTTGTATAGACCCTCTATATACTCCTTCCACCTTTCTGCTTTCCCTTCTTTGCTTAGAACTGGGTTTCCATCTGAGCTCTTGATGTTCATACAAGTGGTTCCCTTATCTCCAAAAGTTTCTTTAATTTTCCTGTAGGCAGTATCTATCTTACCCCTAGTGAGATAAGCCTCTACATCCTTACATTTGTCCTCTAGCCATCCCTGCTTAGCCATTTTGCACTTCCTATCGATCTCATTTTTGAGACGTTTGTATTCCATTTTGCCTGCTTCATTTACTGCATTTTTATATTTTCTCCTTTCATCAATTAAATTCCATATTTCTTCTGTTACCCAAGGATTTCTACTAGCCCTCGTCTTTTTACCTACTTGATCCTCTGCTGCCTTCACTACTTCATCCCTCAAAGCTACCCATTCTTCTTCTACTGTATTTCTTTCCCCCATTCCTGTCAATTGTTCCCTTATGCTCTCCCTGAAACTCTGTACAACCTCTGGTTCTTTCGGTTTATCCAGGTCCCATCTCCTTAAATTCCCGACTTTTTGCAGTTTCTTCAGTTTTAATCTACAGGTCATAACCAATAGATTGTGGTCAGAGTCCACATCTGCCCCTGGAAATGTCTTACAATTTAAAACCTGGTTCCTAAATCTTCGTCTTACCATTATATAATCTATCTGATACCTTTTAGTATCTTCAGGATACTTCCATGTATACAACCTTCTTTAATTATTCTTGAACCAAGTGTCAGCTATGATTAAGTTATGCTCTGTGCAAAATTCTACCAGGCGGCTTCCTCTTTCATTTCTTAGCCCCAATCCATATTCACCTACTATGTTTCCTTCTCTCCCTTTTCCTACACTCGAATTCCAGTCACCCATGACCATTAAATTTTCATGTCCCTTCACTATCTGAATAATTTCTTTTATTTCATCATACATTTCATCAATTTCTTTGTCATCTGCAGAGCTAGTTGGCATATAAACTTGTACTACTGTAGTAGGTGTGGGCTTCGTGTCTATCTTGGTCACTATAATACATTCACTATGCTGTTTGTAGTAGCTTACCCACATTCCTATTTTCCTATTCATTATTAAAACTACTCCTTCATTACCCCTATTTGATTTTGTGTTTATAACCCTGTAGTCACCTGACCAAAAGCCTTGTTCCTCCTGCCACTGAACTTCACTAATTCCCACTATATCTAACTTTAACCTATCCATTTCCCTTTTTAAATTTTCTAACCTACCTTCCCGATTAAGGGACCTGACATTCCACGCTCCGATCTGTAGAACGCCAGTTTTCTTTCTCCTGATAACGACACCCTCTTGAGTAGTCCCCGCCCTGAGATCCGAATGGGGGACTATTTTTTCTCCGGAATATTTTACCCAAGAGGACGCCATCATCATTTAATCATACAGTACAGCTGCATGCCCTCGGGAAAAATTACGGCCGTAGTTTCCCCTTGCTTTCAGCCGTTCGCAGTACGAGCACAGCAAGGCCGTTTTGGTTATTGTTACAGGGCCAGATCAGTCAATCTTCCAGACTGTTGCCCTTGCAACTACTGAAAAGGCCCCTCTTCAGGAACCACGCATTTGTCTGGCCTCTCAACAGAAACCCCTCCGTTGTGGTTGTACCTACGGTACTGCTATCTATATCGCTGAGGCACAGAAGCCTCCCCACCAACGGCAAGGTCCATGGTTCGGGGGGGGGGGGGGGGGGAGGACCTGATCATTGTCTTGAACAATTTTTACGATATGTTGACAGGCTGGATAGGGCAGTGAAATAAGTATGTACCATAATAATCATAATGACAAAAATCACAATGAGAGTAATTACAGATACAGAGATAACGGTAACTTTTATCAGAATCAAAGTGTCAAAAGAGAAAGAAATTTTGAACGTCAGCAGAATAGAAATAATGGGGATAACTACGGGCATTTTAATAGAAGAAAAATACTCAAGAAGCAGCATTTTGCCTCAATGAAGGTCCACAGTTTGGGGGCAAGTTACACTTGCAATTTTTATAACAGTGTTAATGATATGGCGCATGTACCTGAAATTGAACAGAATGAATATCAGATTTCTCATTTGTGATTTGATCAAAGGTTTTGGGATACTACGTTTAATTATGGAGAAGTAGGTGCTAATCACAAGCCAGAATGTGAGAGTAGTGAGAATTTTGATGTAGTATGTGATAATGATTTTTTTCTCTTAGTCGAAAAATTGATGCATGTAAATGCGGTGATGGCTGTATAGGATCTGAATTAGGTGGTATTTTTGATGTAGATGTGAATGAGAGCTATGAAATAACTGACATTGTTAACTCTGAGACTGGTGGCTTATTGCAAATGAATGTAGGTGAGATAAGTAACTTTTATGGAGATGAGACTTGTATTGTTAATGATGATGTTGATGAAGTAACATTGGAGGAATATGATGATGATGATGATGATGATGATGAGTATCAGGTATTTGAGGAGTTTAAAAATAATGAAATTTCAGAGTTATTTGTAACTGATGTTGACAATACAAGTAACATAAGTGATGTATGTGATGTTGTAAGTGAGAATCATGCAATACCAGTCCAGTCAAAACAGTTTTTCATTAATGGTATGCAGAGTTATGATCCAAGCAGTAGGTGAGTTATCTGTGAGCCTAGAGAATAAAAGTGAAAACTTTTTGAAGTTTGTCTGGGACCAGATTGATGATAACATATATAAATGCGCATTCTGGTTAGTCAGAATTTGTATCCCAAATGGTGAATGAAGTGAAAGAAGGTTTAAGCAGGAAGGGTAATTTTGATAGTAATGTGTTTTGTGTTCCTTCTGTAACAAATGAAGTTTGTTGTGTTATGGAATCTTCATTGTGCTCAATCTTTACATGAGTAACCAAAGTAATGTTATGATATCAGTAAAGTTGATAAAATCCTGCGAAGAAAGTGTGGATGTAGCATTTGATGAAATTGAAAGTGATATTTTGCATGAAGTGTCTGACCAAGAGAGATGATTCAGATTACATTAAAATTAAGATTGATCATTGGGAAGGTAACTGTTTGATTGATAGCGGTAGCCTGATTTGTAGTATGTCTGAACAGCTTAGAGACAAGGTCAAATATAGTAAGAATCTTGTGGAAATGTCCATTGTATGTGTAAAGACAGTCAAGATGGTATACTCAGTGATAAAACAAAGCAGTAGGCTTTTACCAGAAATATTGATCCTTAGACAATGTGTCTAATAGTGTATTTAAAATATGACAGTATGCCATCTTAGGCACTGTACAACATTAAAACACTTGATAATGGCATTGTAAAGCCGAAATCACGATTGTATAAAATGTAACACTGCAAATAAAAAAAAGTCCAATGGTGGTACTGACTTTAAAGTGATACATATATTTTATGATACTAAATGAGTAGATCCTTTCACAATTTTGAAATGGAACAGTGCCATTAAATAGTAATAAATTTTCATATCTTGTACTGTACAAATTTGGAATAGTATCTTAGTATATCTGTGTGTATCACCTTACTAGATTGTTTTTTTCATTGCATTTAGGTCTGTTTATTAAAGTTTCATACGTGAACGTTTTTTAATCCATTTGACGTAAACCCTGTATTCCTTTTTTTTGCAATATAAATAAGCTGAGCATATGCCATGTGATGTGAGGATGATGCTGAACAGCATACTTAGTACACAAAACAATGTTTCAGGATATGATGTGAGTGACCTATCCATTGGAGTGTGTGATGAGAAATCTAGAGAGGAAACTGAAAGACATGGGTGACTCCACTCCCACACTGCTATATGGCTGTACCCTTGCTGGTCCAGATGACTTACAAGAGACCATATGTGCTGGAAATGTACTCAAGCATTTGTCAGCTAGATCAGTGTTGTGACAGTTTTGTAAATTGGTTTCCAAGAAATGGTCTTATATGAAGAATTCATGGAACTATTTGTTTGGAAAAATCGTCACTGGCATGGGCAGTGTTATTCCACATAAGCGTATGTTTTTTTCAAGTATGGGATTAACCTCCCAACACATTAAGTAGTTTTAAATCAGTATATATCTTTTCTAATCAATTGTAAATGAATCTTCTATGCATCTATGTAGTAGGTTAGTTTGTATGAACAATTAGCAAATAGTGTGGAAGCCATTTATGAGTAAAGACAGTGTAACAATATGTATACGTTTCTGATTTCACACACTGATTTTGGTCCTGAAGCTATTCGATTATGTCATCATTCATAGCTATTTATGACTCTGATAAGCTGTATTTATCCTGAGTACAGCAATATTGTATCTCACTTGAACTTGAGTTGTGGGCAAACTCACACTTAACTCTGTTTTGGGTACCCCTGATCATTGCGACTGTGCGTGCGTACTCAAGGAGAGCGTGCAACTATTGATTGAGGCTAGATGCTTCCTGTAATTACTCTTTATGTATGATTAAACTTATTGATATATGATTGTGAGCTTTATTCATTTTGTTGTGTCAAAACATTTTTGCTGGTGTGTACCCAGTGTGGTTTGGATTCATGGGTCGGCCCTACATCCTAAGCTTAGGCAATAATATTTTTTCATTATTTTGTCCTTTCATGAGTCGATATATCCTGGCATACTTTGGTTTATGTGGCTGACTGATTTTGTGTTACATTCCTACTGATGATTGAATATATTCTTGTGGTTTGTACCTGCCATTATGAGTTTTCCAAGTTGACTCACTCTTTTTATAGATGTAAACTTGCAATTTGTAATCCTAGTAATTTACTTTGTCTCTGCACTTATTTCTATAGTTTAAGTGTTGTAATGATATAGTTTTGACTTTGTATCATTTGTCTTGTGATAGATGCTATGTCATGATTTGTGTATAAAATATGACTTGTATAGTAGGTACTTTTCTTATGTTTTCTGTAATATGTTATGTATCAGATACTTCTATACATCTGTATTATATCTTTTGGCATCATTTTGTACACCGTTTGGCAAACCTTAGAGTAGGTCTCAAAATATGGTAAATACATTGTTTCCGAATTTTTTGAGGCAGATATTGTAAAGGGTCACCCTCCTCTAGCATTACTTTTCCTCAACAGAAGTAGTCAATTACAGAACTAATTTTTGAATTTTGAACAGGTCTCAGCTACTTTTCTAAAAAAAAATTCTTATAAGGTTTTTTTAGTGATATGTTATATTTCAAGCTAAAATCTATAAAAAGAAATTACTTTATTTACCTTGTTACAATCGATATGTACTACCTCTGAATGTACAGTTAAAATTATCTTTTTTTAAAAAAATAATTTGAAATTATGAAATATTTGGCACATTTACAAGCCAGACCAAGAATGAAGGAGGTTGTGAGATCACACAACACAGTAACATAAGATGAGTGCAGTGGATGTTTCTGCACATGTGGTTGTGTGCGACCCCGTATGCGACAGTTCTGTGCATTGATGGCACCATAAACGCTAAAATCCGTCTTGTCCATCCCATGAATATTCCCAAGCCATGTGTCATCCATTTCCATGTGTGCCAAAACACAAAGCACAAAGGCACAGCATTGCAGGCTGTGTTGGGACTTCACCTGGTGCACATTCTGGATCTTGTAGGGATACCAGTGTAAAATGCACAGCAAAATCTTTTGAACTGTTGACTAGGGGAGAGACAATTCCTGTGACACAGCTCAAGCAGTGACTGCAGAATCTGAGGCATTTGCTGCAAGGTTGGCTTTAGCTACAGCAACTTCATCAACTACTGCAATTAAAATAGTGTGCGTCACTCTCCTTGCCACACCACCAAATCCACCAGTTTCTTCAAATTTCTCACTCATATCCTTCAGCCCATTTATCAATATGAGGTCTCTTCACAGCTGTTTCTATTGGTGATGTTGCCACAATTATGCAATGCTACTGCTGCTAGGGTCACCAACCATCCCGTATTCCCCAGAAATCTCATATTTTGAATCTTTCTTGTCATATCTTGTGCCCCGCATTATTTCGAATTAATCCCTTATTTTTGTATCCTTTGCAATAGTAGTTCAAACAATCTATTTCGCCTGACACGCTCATAGTTGATATTAACTGTGCACAGTAAAGGTTGCCGTAGCTCGCACCAAAGCAGTACCAAAACAAATAGTGATCTATATTCGTGGCATGACTTGCCGTACAAATACGTGTGAAAGAAACACTCACGTGTCTGTAGATGAGGGGACTGACACTGCATGGGAGAGGTGCCCATGTGGCCAGCACTGGCAGAACCACACATGTAATAAATGCTTGTCGGGCTGTACACGTGTGCGAAACTATTACCTGACATGCGGACTCCTTAGCCTCTGATCGGTGGCTCTGTAGCTATTTGGAGATTTCATGTCATAGCGATTTACAGATGTTTGTTGCCAACTGCGCAGTGTACTATTAGTCAGTTGATTACATTGTAGTCTGCACTGTCATCAACTTTTCTACTTATATCTACTTCTAATTTTGCATTTATTTTGAAAACTGATACGTACTTTTCAAAAGCTTTTTTCCTAACTTAACCCATCAGTACTAATAGTGATATGAATTTCAATGTCACCACTGCACCAAGTATTTAACTGGTTACTTCAGTTGTGCACGTAGCTGCTTTTGTGAAAGCTCAAAACACGTTAATAGAGGATGTGCCATTGTTGTGGTCAGATTTGGAGTTTGTGATTTCTTGATTTAAGATGAGTTGTCATGAAGATAGGGTGAAATCACTTACAAGGAAGAGAACTAAAAATGTGTTTTTACCATTCATGTTGGGAAGAAACATATTCCTGGATCCGTTCTGTGAAAGCTAATTGTTTCAAAGCCTTCTCTGTATCTGCAAACAGGAATTTAGTGTAGCACATGGAGGCAATAATGACTGTCCCCAACATACAAAAACTACAGGTAAGCTACAAATTGTATTACTTTGTTTGGTGCAATTTAAAATTATGTACGTATGAATTTAATGTAGTAAGAAATACCTTTAATATCATTAGGCCATACAAACAAGTCTTCAGAGACTCCCAGTTTCTTTTATGCTAGTGGTAGCACCATCACAAGTGGATTACACAGAGCTGTTGCAGCAGAACAGACATTTGTGTATCACGCAGTGAAACATAATCTCAGTTGTAATAGCTGGGACTGCTATGTTAATTGTGAAGAGAGAGGGGGAAAAAAAATTATTGTGGTCGCACTAAAGCTAAAGCAATAGTGAAAGAAATTTAGCTCAAAAAGTGTTTCAGTTTTTGTTAAATTTTAAATGATACCAATAAGTCGAGTAAATTTTTCTCTATAGCAACTGTTGCTTCAAACCATAGAAATAGGAAGACATTTCCAATAGTTTTGGGACATTGTGATCCCAAAATTGGAATTCAAAATAAACTTCTGGATTTTATAGAAGAGAGCAGTGAAACAGAAATTTCATTTCACAATTTGTTAAAACATTCCCACAAACTCAATATAACAACTGTAGTGCTTTCTGTGTTGGTAATGCCAATGTTGATTTTGGAAAGCACAATTCAGTATTTAAACTGTTAAATGATGATAACAAACAAATATTCAAGGCAATTACTAACAAAGAGATAGAGGGACTGTCCAGTACTTACCTCATCTCAGTACAGGCGATAGAAACACAAAAAACAACCGAAAATTTAAGTTCCTAGCTTTCGGAATAAATGTTCCTTCACCAGGGAGGAGAGAGGGGAAAGAAAGGGAAGAAGGGAAAATGGATTTTGTTACTCACAACCCAGGTTATGAAGCAACAGGGAAAGGAAAACAGGGAGGGTAGCAAGGATGGAGGCATGGTTGTCAGAGGGAAGCCAAAGATATTCTACTGTAGGTACTGTGCCAGCTTCAAACCAAAGAGGATGCATACAGAAGTAAAGAGGTGTATAGTATAAAGATGTAGGATGAAAAGATGCATGAATGGCTAAAGAGGAAAGGGAAAGAGGAGAAGACTGAAAAGGAAATGGGAGTGAGGTTGTTTAACGTAGGTTCAGTCCAGGGGGATGGCGGGATGAAAGGATGTGCTGGAGTGCAAGTTCCCATCTCCGCAGTTCAGAGGGACTGGTGTTGGGTGGGAGAAGCCAAATGGCACATACGGTGTAGCAGGTTCCTAGGTCCCTAGAATTATGCTGGAGGGCATGCTCCGCTACTGGGTATTGGACATCTCCTAGGCGGACAGTTCGTCTGTGTCTGTTCATGCGCTCAGCCAGTGCTTTCCTCTCCCGCAACTATCCTGCAGACCTTGTCCACAAACAGATCTCCCGAGCAATACATTCCTCCCCGTCCAACAACAATATTCCTACCCTCAGACCACACAGAAGCATCCCCCTTGTCACCCAATATTATCCTGGCCTTGAATACATCAATAAATTACTCCGCCAGGGATATGACTTTCTCAAGTCAACCTCTGAAATGAGATCATCCCTTGACAAAATTCTCCCCACACCACCCAGAGTTGCCTTTCGTCGTCCCCCTAACCTCCATAACATCCTTCTTAAACCCTACAATATTCCCAGACTACCTTCTCTACCCAGCGGTTCCTACCCCTGTAACCGACCCCGCTGCAAAACCTGCCCCATGCATCCCCCCACAACCACCTACTCCAGCCCCGCTACTGGTAAAACATACACAATTCAAGGCAGGGCCACGTGTGAAACTACACATGTCATTTATCAGCTGACATGCCTGCACTGCACAGCCTTTTACATTGGTATGACAACAACTAAACTGGCTGAGCGCATGAACGGACACAGACGAACTGTCCGCCTAGGAGATGTCCAATACCCAGTAGCGGAGCATGCCCTCCAGCATAATTCTAGGGACCTAGGAACCTGCTACACCGTATGTGCCATTTGGCTTCTCCCACCCAACACCAGTCCCTCTGAACTGCGGAGATGGGAACTTGCACTCCAGCACATCCTTTCATCCCGCCATCCCCCTGGACTGAACCTACGTTAAACAACCTCACTCCCATTTACTTTTCAGTCTCCTCCTCTTTCCCTTTCCTCTTTAGCCATTCATGCATATTTTAATCCTACATCTTTATACTATACACCTCTTTACTTCTGTATGCATCCTCTTTGGTTTGAAGCTGGCACAGTACCTACAGTAGAATATCTTTGGCTCCCTCTGACAACCATGCCTCCATCCTTGCTGCCCTCCCTGTTTTCCTTTCCTGTTGCTTCATAACCTGGGTTGTGAGTAACTGAATCCACTTTCCCTTCTTCCCTTTCTTTCCCCTCTCTACTCCCTGATGAAGGAACATGTTGTAATAGTGCCACGACATTTAACAGTGCCGCCACGACAGTACGCACAAACGGCGATAGAGGCGCTCCGCAAATCGGATGAGCGCGGGAGCGCCACCTAGCTACGAACGGCACCGGCCGCATGTCACGGCACAGCAGTCGAATACGAGAGACAGAGTTGTAATCATGTGATCAGCTATTGTTTCTAAGAGAGAGTGTGAAAATCCACGCAATTATTGTGATTAAAGGTTATAACACTTTTTGGCGACGAGGTCGAGATATTTTCATCGCGTTGTGGATTTGCGTGTTCGTGACGGGGCAGACATGGAACAGCTTATGCAAGCGCTCATTGAACAACAAACACAGCTGACGGCAGCGATTCAGGCGTTGTCGACGTCGCTTACTCATCGTCTGTCTTCCTCTTCTCCGCCTCCATTCCCTCCTTACGACGAGGCCGCTGAAGACTGGGAGAATTATGAGAAGCGTTTGCGGCAACACTTCTTGGCTTTCGGCGTTGTCGACGCCCCTATGTGTAAGTCGTTATTTCTATCTTGGATTTCCCCTCGGGTCTATCAGCTGCTATCTCAGTTAGCCCCTCTGCGGGAACCAGCCTCCCTGTCCTTCCAAGAAATGTGTGACTTATTGTCTGCCTATTATCGAACAAACACCCACGTCGTTGCCGCCCGCGTGGCGTTGTACCGGTGTCGTAAACAGCCCCATCAATCTTACCGGGCTTGGGCGGCGGAACTACACGGCCTGAGTAGGAAATGTCAGTTTGTCACGGACACTCATCACGAGTCTTATGCTGATTCAATGGTTAGGGATGCTATTCTACGGCTTGCTCCTGATAAAGAAGTTCGGCAACGTGCCCTACAACTGCCAAACCCGTCGTTGTCGGAAGTTCTAAGCATCGCTCAATCCTTTGAAGTGTCTCACGCTGCTGGCGCGCAAATAGACGCGTGGTGTGATGTAGGCGCTGTACAGTCAACTCTCGACAAGGACAATTTGCCTGTTGCACAGGAGAACGAAGATGTGGCGGCGGTTCACTCGCGTAAACAACGTCGCGTTGGGCCGCAACGCTCGCAGCGAAACCAGCAACCACAGAAGCCGGTTCGTTCCGCGCTTCCTTCTTGCCCCCGTTGTTTCGTACAGCACGACAGGGCAGCGTGTCCAAAACGTTGGGCCACGTGTAATTCATGTAGGAAAAAAGGCCACATTGCTTCTGTGTGTCAGTCCCATAAAGTTCCTGTCGACGAGGACGAGGCGTCGGACATGGATGTTCACTGTGTGCTTTCTCAAACAAATAAGTTGTTTGTTACTGTTCGTGTTCTGAATAAAGACATCCGCATGCAAGTGGACACTGACTCTGCAGTAACTCTCATTAATTCTCGCACGTATTTGGCGTTGGGCTCCCCTCCTTTGTCTCCAGTTACGCGCAATCTGAGGACTTATAATCAGCAGAAAATTCCCATCATGGGCCAGTTTGATGCTTCCACTGCCTACAAGACTGTTGTTCGGCCCCTCACGTTTTATGTGGTAGATCATGCGGGCACTGAAAACCTGTTCGGTTATGATGCTTTCCAGTTGTTCGGGTTCTCCATTGATGATGATGTGCACCTCATATCTGAGGACATTCCGTATCAACAGCTGGATGGATTGTGTTGTGAATTTTCGTCCGTGTTCTCTGCTGGTCTGGGTTGTGCCAAGGATTTTGCAGCCCACATTACTCTTAAACCTACGGCTCGCCCTAAGTTTTTCCGGGCACGCCCTATTCCGGTGGCGTTGCGTGCACCTGTAAAGGCTGAGCTAGACAGGTTAACAGCTTCAGGGATTCTCCTTCCGGTTACCTCCAGCGAATGGGCATCGCCGATCGTGGTGGTTTCTAAACCAAACGGGAGTCTGCGATTGTGTGGTGACTTTAAAGCCACTGTCAACGCTCAGAGCCTCATTGACACTTATCCTCTTCCTCGTCCTGAGGAGTTGTTTACCAAGCTCGCTGGGGGCCAGTTCTTTTCCAAACTTGACTTATCGGAGGCGTACCATCAGTTGCCGTTGGACGCTCCTTCCAAGGAATTTCTCGTTATCAACACTCCTTGTGGGTTGTATCAGTACCAGCGATTACCATTTGGCGTCGCTAGCGCACCGGCCATTTTTCAGCGGTTTTTGGAACAGCTCACGGCTTCCGTTCCCGGCTGCATAAACTATCTGGATGACATTGTTGTCACGGGAGCCTCCACTGCGGAGCACCTTCGTAATTTACGTTCACTGTTTCGGGTTTTGCATTCGGCTGGGTTGAGGTGCAATCTGGACAAGTCACAGTTCTTCCAACCCTCCACTGAGTATCTTGGTTTCCACTTGTCCCGTGAGGGCATACGCCCTCTCTGTGAGCACGTTGCTGCCATTACCGCTCTACCCCGGCCGTCTACGGTCAAAGAACTTCAGGCGTTTCTAGGCAAGATTGCTTATTATCACAAATTCATTCCATCCGCAGCAGCGGTAGCTTATCCTCTGCATCAGCTGTTACGCAAAAACGTCCCCTTCTGTTGGTCCGACGGGTGTGAGCAGGCTTTTGTCCGCCTGAAGGCTCATTTGCAGTCGGCGCCTTGTCTTGCCACATTCCGTCCGGGTCAGCACTTGGTTCTGGCGACTGACGCGTCACAGTATGGCCTAGGGGCTGTTCTCGCCCATCGGTATGAGGATGGGTCGGAACGACCCATTGCCTATGCTTCCAAGACCCTCAACGAGGCGCAACGGCGTTACTCTCAAATCGAAAGGGAGGCGCTCGCGATCGTTTATGCTCTAAAAAAGTTCAGCGTTTTTTTGTATGGTTCTAAGTTTCACCTCATCACCGACCACAAACCGCTGGTCTCTCTGTTCAGCCCCTCGGCGTCACTTCCGGATAAGGCAGCTCACCGCCTGCAACGTTGGGCCTTATACTTGTCTCGTTTTCATTGAGATTCACTATCGCCCCACGGCCAGCACGCAAACGCGGATGCATTGTCGCGATTACCGATGGGCCCCGACCCTGTTTTCGATCGTGATGAACTCCTCTGTTTCCACATTGATGAGGAAGAACGTCGTGCAGTCGAGGGCTTTCCACTTACAGGTTCGCAGGTCGCGTCAGCTACTGCGCGGGACCCGGTCCTGCGTCGGGTGATCGGTTTTGTTCAACGAGGTTCGCCGGACAGGACCGGGGGCCGGGCATCGGATCCCCTTCGCAACTACCATGCCTTGCGCCTTCGTCTGTCTGTTCGTGATGGTGTTGTTCTTCTGGCCACGGATGGCGCATCTCCACGGGTCGTGGTGCCAGCCTCTCTTCGCAAAGATGTTCTCAAACTGTTGCACGGAGGCCATTGGGGTATTTCTCGGACTAAGTCCCTGGCCCGCAGGCACGTTTATTGGCCCGGCATTGATTCGGACATCGCCCATATGGTTGCTGCATGTGGCCAGTGTGCTCAACAACTGGCGGCACCTCGTACAATGCCCTCTCCGTGGCCTGATCCAGCTCAGCCATGGGAACGGGTGCACGCCGACTTTGCTGGCCCCTTCCTCGGTACTTATTGGCTACTGTTGATTGACGCCTTCTCGAAGTTTCCATTTGTTGTTAGATGTCCGTCGCCCACCACTGCGGCGACGACGCTGGCTTTGTCCAAAATCTTTGCGCTAGAAGGTCTTCCATCCACGATCGTCACGGACAATGGCCCTCAGTTCTCTTCGCAGGCCTTCCGTGATTTTTGTACTGGACAAGGGATTCATCATGTTACCGCACCTCCCTTCCATCCGCAATCGAATGGGGAGGTCGAGCGCCTTGTCCGCACTTTCAAATGCCAGATGAAAAAATTCCTTAGTGATTTTTCCACAGATGACGCCCTGCTGCAATTTCTGAGTTCTTATCGCTTCACGCCTCTGGGTGATCGCAGCCCTGCTGAACTCTTGCATGGCCGCCAACCGCGCACTCTACTGCACCTGCTTCACCCTGTCAGGCCTTGTACTGTGTCCCCTAGTGCGGGAAAATACTCGGTGGGCGCCGACGTGTGCGCACGAGGGTATGGATCTCGCCCTAAATGGATTCCAGGGGTGGTCAAGGCTCTTCGCGGCCGCCGGCTTTGTGAAATCCGTACGGGCGACGGCACGGTTGTTCGCCATTACGACCAGATGCGCCCACGAGCGGTGGCCACGTCTGTGCCACCGCCCCATCCTTCGCCTCCACCAGCTCGAGACGCCAGTCCTGTCGCTGCTGCCGATCTACCGTCCGTGTTGATGCAGCCGCCGTCGCTGCCGCTTCCAAGTACTCCGGAACCGGCCCCAGTCGCGACGCCGCCTTCTCTGGGACCCATCTCGCTGGAGCACACTCCCAGGTCAATGACACCTATGGATGCTGCTCCGGAGTTTTCACCCATCATCTCATCCAGGAGGCACGTTCCACGCACGAGCTTCCGTCCTGGACATTTTCGACCATACTCCCGTGTCTCTGCGCGGGATCTCCTCGGGGCCTCAAAAGAGGCCATGGATGTCTCTGCGCTGTCCATGTCTCCAAGGAAGTGAGTGTTTATTTTTTTCAAGGGTGGAAAAGTGTTGTGATAGTGCCACGACATTTAACAGTGCCGCCACGACAGTACGCACAAACGGCGATAGAGGCGCTCCGCAAATCGGATGAGCGCGGGAGCGCCACCTAGCTATGAACGGCACCGGCCGCATGTCACGGCACAACAGTCGAATACGAGAGACAGAGTTGTAATCATGTGATCAGCTATTGTTTCTAAGAGAGAGTGTGAAAATCCACGCAATTATTGTGATTAAAGGTTATAACAGAACATTTATTCCGAAAGCTAGGAACTTAAATTTTCGGTTGTTTTTTGTGTTTTTATCGGCTGTACTGATCTGAGGTAAGTACTGGCCAGCCCCTCTATCTCTTTGTTAGTAATTGTTTCACATCTTTATATGAGATTTTCCATTAATTAGTTAAAAATTGAAGGCAAACTGTTCAAATCATATTTTGCACAACGCGATGAAACATTCCTGTGATACCCTAGATGTTGATCTCGAAAATTTGGTCCTAAAATATTATACGGTCACGTCTCCATTTCTGCAAAGCAAAGGGAAGTTCTAAAATCCTTTTTTAAATTTGTAGCTGTAGAATGGAGTGAAATTCTCCAACATGTACCTTCTAGATGGCTTTCTTTCACAGAAGCAGTTGATGGAAGCATTACAAATTGAGAACCCATTAAAAGTTATGAAAAGTACTGATGATTGAAAAAGAGTTAACTTTGGAGATTTATTTAACTTTTTTTCCCATGTTGGTGCAGTCATTTTAGATTGTTCTAAGTTTTTAAAATGCTCTGATGTCACTATAATGGAAACGTTTGAGGCAGTCAAGACTTTGATCAGTAAAATTGAGCAAATAATGAGTGACAAATATTTTGGTAGTGGCACATATAAAGTTTTAAATAAGTTAGCTTCTTCCATAACCAGGAAATGCACTGAAGATAATCTTACGGAATTTTATGTGCCACTGAAAACATATTTGGTCAATAATTTCAATTTTTTAGCTCAACTGCCATGTCAATTGAGTCTTGGATACCACCTTTTCTAAGTTCTGAGCTAAAATTTAAGCATCTTCAAGGAATAATGGAGCCAGTGTAGATAGATGATATAAATGAAGATGGTTTGTATGAGGAATTTTGTAATGTAAAGAGTATCTCGAACCAAAGTGTATCTATGGAAAGCAATGCAAACAGAAGGTGGGTGAAAGTTTTTTGTACCTAGAGAGCCAAAAATGTTCAGGTTTCCAATTTGCTGAAAGTGGTTGGGTTTGTATTAAGCATTTCTGATTCAAACAATGAGACAAAAAGATTTTTTTCCCCCTAATGAATCACAAATGGACAGAGGTGCGCAATAAATGTACCACTGAGCATATAAAAGCAGAACTGCAAGTAGCAGTGAATTTTAATTTTAACTGTACAGAATTCTTTACATATGTCTAATTAAATAAATCTTTGCAAAAAGAAGAAAAGTTTGTAAATAAATATAAGCAACAATGTAAAATAAAACATGTATCCACATTTTAAATATAAGTTTTTGTAGGAAACGCTCTTTGAATTGTTTATTTTGTAGGCTTCCTCCTCAATCTCTTAATTTCTCTGTACCAAGTTGGCATCACTAATTGCTACTGTTCTGATAAAACTAATTTCTTTTCAATATGGTGTTTTTTACAGTAAATTTCAATCTTCTTATCTCTTTACATCAAAAGTCACTTCCAACAAAAAATCAACATGCATCACCATGCGACAAACAGCGTATTGACATCAAAACAGGAAACATTTCACATTACGATTGCTTACAGTGCCAGATTTTCACCTGGTGGCAGAAAGTGTAACTATTATTTTTTCTGCATACTACGTGAGTGCATTGATTATTGAACATATCTACAAAGCTGCAGTGTTCTGTAAATTATATAGCCCACACTGCAGCACTTGTTTAGTTATAACCAACAGGTAATTGCAAAAATATGTGGGGGAACAGAGGAGGCTGGATTGTGGAGGCAGGGGGATAGCAGGGTAAAGGTGGGGGAAGACATAGTGCTGTTTGTAGAAGCACACGCGGACATGGTTAGGACAAGATAGGGTTGTTAGGTGCAGTCTGAAAGTTTCAGGGAGGAGGGAGCCAGGGGAATGGCAAACAAGAGCAGTAGAGAAGTGGGGAAAAAGCTGTGGGTGCACTGGCAGAAAAGAAGGACGTGTAGTGCTGGAGTGAAAGCAGGGAAGGGTGTAAATAGGTGGATGACAGGGACTAGCAAAGGTTGAGGCCAGGGGGCTTGTGAGAGCATAGGATACACAGCAGGTAGAGTTCCCACCTGCACAGTTCACAAAAGCAGGCATTGGTAGGAAGCATCCAGGTGGTGTAGGCTGTGAAGCAATCACTGAAGTGAAGCATGTTGTGTCAGACAGCATGTTCATCAACTGGATAGTCCAGCTGTCTCTTGGCCACAGTTTGTCAGTGGCCATTCATGTGAAGATAGCTTGTTGATTGTCATGCTCATGTAGAAGTAGCACAGCAGTTGCAGCTTACTTTGTAGACCACCTTACGGCTTTCACTTGTAGCCCTGCCTGTGATCAGATTGAAGCAGGTGGTGTTGGGAAGATGTATGGGACAGCTCTTGCATCTAGGTCTATTGTGGGGATGTGAGCCATGAGATAAGAGGTTGGGAGGAGGAGAGGAGTAGGTACGGAAAAGGATACTGTGTAGGTTCAGTTGGCAGCAGAATACCACTGTGAGGATAGTGAGGAGGATAGTGGGTAGGATAGCTCTCCTCCCCCTCCCCCTCCCTCCTCTTAAAACCTCCTGACCACACCTAGCAGCCTTACCCTGTACCCATAACATCCCTATATGCTCCCACCTGCTATTCTTCCCCTCCCCACTCTGGCTGCTCCTAACACATTGTTCCTCTCATGGAGGCACCGTTGGAATCTACATCCAGCCTCAACAGCCAGAGACAGTGATAATTTGTGTGTGAGTTGTGTTTATGTGAATGTGTACCTGTCTTATAATTAAGAAAAAGCCTTTTTGGTTGAAAGCTTAAATGCATAGCAGTCTTTTTCTTGTCTGCAAGTCAAAGTCTTTTCTATAGTGAGAGTAGCAATCTATCCTTTTCATAATACTGTCATTAGTCCCTCTTGGATTTCTCATCATTTGATAAAATGATTTGTGACAAAGCACATACCTTTTAGCTGCTTAAATAGCAGATTTTTGCCAGAGATGAAATGAGTAATAATAAATACAGGACTAGAGCAAAGTGTATGTACAGTAGAAGACCATTTTTATTCAGTAAGATTTCCTGTGAAACAAGATTCAAATAAACTGCATTACCATTGGTGGAATGCTGACATTGAACCAAACTGTAAAAATTTTGATTACATACCTTTGACAGGTGGTTTGGGGCCAGGCCGCGTAGCTTTCAGGTTGACAGGAGGTGGAACGGCCCCTGGTGGTGGCCCAACCCGTCGGCCCTTCATGCTCATCAGTGCACTCTTTCCCAGGAGCAAATGATTCATTGCAACTGGAGTTGATGAGGTGGGACCCAGTGGTTGTCTTGTGCACGCCGCTGTTAGTAAAGTGAGTTAGTACTAATACACTTGACACACTGTCCCAGTCATTACAATTACACAAAATGTTTCCTATAGCACTTCACAGTACCACAAGAGGGTACAGGAAATGACAGGGTCCATGCCTCATCTTCACTTCTCAATAATTATATTTCTCAGCTGTTTATATGCATAACACCAAGAATTTCAACTTTAACAGTTTCAGACAATGCTAAACTTGGTGATCTTAAGTGTGATGCAATACTTCTTATCGCTATGGGCAAAGTTTGGTTATACTGAATTTACTGATACCACCCACCTCCTTTGACCCATGAGGCCAATAAAATGATGGACATAAAGTACTCATTGAAATTCAATACGCATAAATTACACTCCTGGAAATGGAAAAAAGAACACATTGACACCGGCGTGTCAGACCCACCATACTTGCTCCGGACACTGCGAAAGGGCTGTACAAGCAATGATCACACGCACGGCACAGCTGACACACCAGGAACCGCGGTGTTGGCCGTCGAATGGCGCTAGCTGCGCAGCATTTGTGCACCGCCGCCGTCAGTGTCAGCCAGTTTGCTGTGGCATACAGAGCTCCATCACAGTCTTTAACACTGGTAGCATGCCGCGACAGTGTGGACGTGAACCCTATGTGCAGCTGACAGACTTTGAACGAGGGCGTATAGTGGGCATGGGGGAGGCCGTGTGGATGTACCGCCGAATTGCTTAACACGTGGGGTGTGAGGTCTCCACAGTACATCGATATTGTCGCCAGTGGTCGGCGGAAGGTGCACGTGCCCGTCGACCTGGGACCGGACCGCAGCGACGCACGGATGCACGCCAAGACCGTAGGATCCTACGCAGTGCTGTAGGGGACCACACTGCCACTTCCCAGCAAATTAGGGACACTGTTGGTCCTGGGGTATCGGCGAGGACCATTCGCAACCGTCTCCATGAAGCTGGGCTACGGTCCCGCACATCGTTAGGCCGTCTTCCGCTCACGCCCCAACATCATGCAGCCCGCCTCCAGTGGTGTCGCGACAGGCGTGAATGGAGGGACGAATGGAGACGTGTCGTCTTCAGCGATAAGTCGCTTCTGCCTTGGTGCCAATGATGGTCGTATGCGTGTTTGGCGCCGTGCAGGTGAGCGCCACAATCAGGACTGCATACGACCGAGGCACACAGGGCCAACACCCGGCATCATGGTGTGGGGAGCGATCTCCTACACTGGCTGTACACCTCTGGTGATCGTCGAGGGGACACTGAATAGTGCACGGTACATCCAAACCGTCATCGAACCCATCGTTCTACCATTCCTAGACTGGCAAGGGAACTTGCTGTTCCAACAGGACAATGCACGTCCGCATGTATCCTGTGCCACCCAACGTGCTCTAGAAGGTGTAAGTCAACTACCCTGGCTAGCAAGATCTCCGGATCTGCCCCCATTGAGCATGTTTGGGACTGGATGAAGCGTCATCTCACGTGGTCTGCACGTCCAGCACGAACGCTGGTCCAACTGAGGCGCCAGGTGGAAATGGCATGGCAAGCCGTTCCACAGGACTACATCCAGCATCTCTACGATCGTCTCCATGGGAGAATAGCAGCCTGCATTGCTGCGAAAGGTGGATATACACTGTACTAGTGCCAACATTGTGCATGCTCTGTTGCCTGTGTCTATGTGCCTGTGGTTCTGTCAGTGTGATCATGTGATGTATCTGACCCCAGGAATGTGTCAATAAAGTTTCCCCTTCCTGGGACAATGAATTCACGGTGTTCTTATTTAAATTTCCAGGAGTGTATTTGTCACAAGAATTATGCTTATCATCATGACATCTTACTGGCCAACTTCACTAACTCACAACAAAACTATCATTTTACAATCTAATTACAGTAGAAAATCTGTGGAAGAATGTAAATAGTTTAGGCATTAAGGAGACCACTCACCAAAAAGAAGGGTTGAGGTGTCAACAAGCACACACAAACATGCTAGCTTTTAGAGTAATCCTTTCTTGAGCTAGAATAACATTACACACCTAGCCCACACACTGCTACCCCTCCCTCCCATATTCCTAGCTAGAAAACCAACTGAAACAATTTAGCTCAGTCAATGAAGACCAAAAAGATCTGATTAAGGGAAGAAAAATCATGTTGTTACAAATTTTTACACAGTGCTACGAGGGACTGTCCTGAAACATACTAAAAATCCTGACAGGCATGGTGTGGGTGTTGGGGTGGAAGTGTTTAAATGTTACTTTTTTGTAGTTCTCTTGAATAATTCAAAAAGTGCAGCTTCTAGTGAAAATGTTTCCCACTACAAAATTAAAGTACATTAAATTTCCTGCAAAAGAGGTTCTATTAGTTTTTTCCTCTAAGACTAATAGTTTCCACAATGTAGAGGATGAAAAACATTATACATTATTAAAATATTGTTTTAATGGTATAAAATTAATATATATCTTTAAATGAAGTGGGTTAAAAACAAATATTAAATGTATGTACCACATCAAAGTGCAGTATAGTAATAATAAGGGGTAAATTGTGTTCTGGGGAGGTGTAACACACTGATGGGGGGGGGGGGGGGGGGGCGCTTATGTGGGTTAGAAGTGTGAGGAAAGGTGGGTCGCTGGATTGTGGTCATAGACTTCCCTCCTTCATAGACGTGTAACCTGAAGATTGGCCAGGTGATTCCCCACTCTGTCTTCCCCACATCACCACTAGATGCAACTACAAGGTGTTTCATAAAGTTGGTCAACAATAGCAACACCCTCCCAACTGTCCCTACACAGAAATTCTGGTAGTGGTTGGTTTACACTAGCCATAGCTCATTGTGAAAACGCCTCCCTTCCTGGACTGGAATCTTTTGCTGACTGAGATGTCATCGCGTACAAAACCTGGCATTATGGAATAGATCCCAAGACTCAAAGTAGACCTAGTTATGTATATAGTAATATACCATTTACATTGTATACACGCTCTTGTCAGAAAGTTAGTAATGATGGAAAAATACATGCATGGATGAAAGGACTTGGTGTACTCGCTGAAAATGTAATTGTCACTGGTGATATTACGTTGTATTATAATTATTAATAAAGTGTGATCCCTGACCCCTGTAACTGGGGAGCACTGACAACAGGTGTGTTTATTTTCTACAAAATGCAGTAACACTACATGGAATGCAGATATGAGTTACCAATAACACTAATACAAGAAATGGAAATGGACAAAATCTTTGTAAACCTCTGAATACTGTCCTCCATTACTAGCACAGAGAATGATTTTGTCATCCTGTATGACAGCTGAAGTGTTCTTCAGGAAATATGAATCTCCCCACTATGACTACTGCTCACTTTTCAATTTGCAGACAGATTATATTTCCCCAGAATATTCTGTCCAGTTCTCTCTTCAATGAGTTCATGTTTATATAGTGGAGTTATTTTCAGTGTAGTAAATGAGTATTTATTTGCAGTTGTTCTGTGAGCTATTATGTAAAGAAAACCTCAACAGCTGGAGCAGTCAACTATCTACCACACTGAAAAGCCTGTCCTACATGTAACACTCTGTCAGAATATATTTGACAATATCAATTTCATTGCCTACATTTCACTGTCTGAAATACTTTTCACAGAATGAGGAGTATCGAATCCATCACCCCAGCCTCAGCTTTACCTACATCTGGACAGACACAGAGGCTTAAACTACACTTCTCTACAACACAGGCAGATCACTAAGTGTTGTAGAACTTCAGATATTTCAACATAAGTGAAGCAGTGCAGTATAGCAAATTACTATTCTAGATTTTAAATCAATCAGTCTCATTCCATCAGACATTTTTCCCATCTTGGAAGAGATACTGTGGATATATTGTAAGTGGCTCTACTCAGTGCATCCCACTGCATAAGTGCCAGCAGTTCCTGAATGGAAACAATTTATACCACCTATCAATACAACAATTAATGGCAAGAGAAATGCAGTAACTTTCTGGTCATTCATTAATTCACCACCACGTGACTACAACACAATTACATGGCTTTACAATATTCTGTCAAAAATAGACACAGCAAGGTGTTGGATTTACCAACCTTACCCCCTTCCGCCAATACTACATCGGTCACTGACAACATCACAATTACAAATTAAACACTTCTCAGCCAATGTTTATGGGAACATATTTCACAGTTCACTTGAAACCTGCAAAGTTACTCATGTAATAAACTGAGAATAATTCCTCAACATAAACATGAGCTCGGTGAAATAATTTTGCCTATGTACATAAGAGTGCTAGACAGAAAATACTGAGGTAGTATAGTCTCTCTGAAAACTGAAAATCAAGCAGCCCTCATGGTAGGCGAAGTTGCCTTTCCCAGAAGAACACTGAAGTTGTCACACAGAATGACAAAGAATCAATTTCCCCTCTAGTAGAGTAGAACAGTTTACTGAGATTTACAAAGATTCTGTCTATATGCATTACTTGCATTAGCATTATTAATGTATAACTATATTCCATGCAGTGTTAATGCATTTCGTGGGGAATAAACACTCCCGGGCATTCCTTCACATTGTGTCACCAGGGCTTCATAAGGCATGCTGTGGTGGCTCCATATAACTTTGTGAATTACCCTGCACTTGCTTCTTGTGATGTAGTAGGCTAGACGGTGTGAGGAATCACCTGCTCAATCTTCATTTTGTAGACCTAGGAAGATGGGAATTGCACGACCACAATCCAGCGACCTACCT
The DNA here is from genome assembly GCF_023897955.1 of Schistocerca gregaria. Classification (NCBI taxonomy): domain Eukaryota; kingdom Metazoa; phylum Arthropoda; class Insecta; order Orthoptera; family Acrididae; genus Schistocerca; species Schistocerca gregaria. The sequence continues at coordinate 105,409,534 of NC_064920.1, forward strand.
TGCCTAGTACTTCTGTCCACACATCACATTATTCAACCTGTTACACTTCCAGAACATAACTCATCCCTTAATATGGCGCTAGTGCACTTAGACATGACACACACCTATAACATTAGTTTTGAGAGAGAGAGAGAGAGAGAGAGAGAGAGAGAGAGAGAGAGAGAGAGAGAGAGAGAGAGATGGTAATGGGTAAGGTGATCAGCATGAATTTCTGAAACAATTGAGGAGAAATATGAATATCTGCCATGTTGTTGGCACAGAGCATCAGTGAGTGCACTAAATTTGACTACAGAGGTTATCAATCAATACTCACATATATTATTTATTACTTAAACTGGTTTCGACAGTTACATAACATCTCATTTGTAGTAGCAGCATGTATCTCCACAGATTTCCTAATAGAGATGCACACTTCTATTACATACTGACACTGCCATCAGGAAAGAAGTTATGTGGATTATTGAGCATGATAAAACTCCAAAAACATGTTTAGCCAATAATCAATATACGCCGATTAGCCAAAACATCATGTCTACCAACTTACTATTGATATAAACCCATCCAGGCAATAACAGCATCACCTGGCAAGGAATGACCATTAATCAGACACACACATGGCGCATGTGGTATCAGTGAGCATGCTGTCTGCGTGTAGAAAGGGGGGAGGCGCACAATCTATCTGAGTTTGACCAAGGGCAGATCGTGATAGCCTGGAGGCTCAACATGACATGAGCATTTTGGAAACTGCATGACTTGTCAGATATTCGAGCAGTGCTGTGGTGAGTGTCTTCAACAAATGGCAAAACCAACGTGAAACTATGCCCAGATGTCATGGGGTTGGGCAGCCACACCGTAGATGGCAGACATTGCAGGCTGGGCAGGGGTAAACCAAGACAGGCGATGAACTGTGGCAGAACTAACACCAGACTTTAATTCTGGGCAAAGTACACATGGTTGTGAACACACAGTGCACTGAACACCCCTGACGATGGCCTCTGCAGTCGATGACCCATGCATAAGGCAATGTTAACACCATAACTTTAGCAGCTATGACTGAAATGGGAATGTGACCATTGGCACTGGACATTGGCACAGTGGCAGAGCATTTTATGGTCTGATGAATCCAGATACCTTTTTCATCATACCAACGGAAGGGTGCGAATCTGTTGTCTTCCAGGGGAACAGTTCCTTTACATCTGCACTGCGGGAGGAGACAAGCTTGTGGTGGGTCCATTATGCTCTGGGGAACATTGAAGTGGACACAGTGGGCTTGTGCAAGGTGCCATGATGGCCAAGGAGTATCGTACAGTGGCTGCAGACCATGTACACCCCTTCATGATGTTCATTTCTCCCAATGGCATTGGCACGATAATGCACCATGTCACAAGGTTAGGAGTGTGATGGAGTGGTTCTTAGAGTACAGTGGCAAGTTCCAGTTGATGTGCTGGTCCTCCAACTAACCAGATCTGAACCGGATCGAACATGTCTGGGGATGTGACTGACTGTGGTATCGGAGTTCATCATCCCCCACCCTGGAATTTATGGGAATTAGGTGACTTGTGTGTGCAGATATGGTGCCAACTTACTCCAGCATCCTACCAAGGTCTCATTGCCTCCATGGCATGACATGTCGCTGCTGTTATCCATGCCAAAGGTGGACGTACCAGCTATTAGGTAGGTGGTCATAATGACCTGGCTGATCAGTGTATGTGCAAATTGACTGGTAACCTCTGTAATGAGGGAAGAAATGCTAAGATGAGATATTCTGATAACCAGCAGATTGCATCAGGGAAACATTATTTCCCACAATGTAATACTTTAAAAATGTCTGCAACTTCCTGTTTACTTCAGACTTATACACAGTCAGTCACATGAATGTGACCAACTGTCAGAAGTCTGAATTACCACCTTTCACAGTGTGGACCAGTGTGAGACGTGCAAGAAGACCATCCGTGAGGTTCTGAAAGGTACCGATATAGATGCAGAGCCATACTGACTGCAGTGCCATGGCCAGCAGTGCTAGGTTTCTCTGTTGGCATGAACAGCCTGCCTGAGGTGTTGCCACAGATTGTCAATTGGGTCTAAATCCAGGGAGTTTGGTGGCCGGGGGATACGGTAAACTTATACTGGTGCTACTTGGACCATGCACGGATACTATGAGGAGTATGACACATTGCATTTTCCTGTTGGTAGATGTCTTCACGCTGAGGAAAACAAACTGTATATACGAGGCATGTTTTTTAAGTAAGTACCGTTTTGAAATTTAAAAAATGACATGCTAAGATATCTCAATAATTTTATTTTTACATGAAAACTTGTACCTTAATCTATTCACTGACACCACTAGAGTCTGATTCTTCCTTGTTTACGTTGTGTACTGAGTGTTTAAGATGCCACCGATAATCTTGAGTCCCGCCGACTGTGAAGTACGGGCTGTTATAAGATTTCTTAGTGCTAAAGGTCTAAAAGCGATCAATATTCACCGTGAGATCTGTGCAGTTTACGGAAAAAACATTATGACTGATGGAATGGTAAGAAAGTGGATGAGAGCATTTAAAGATGGCCACACAAATGTGCATGATGAACAGTGGAGTGGGCATCGTTCGCTCGTTAATGAAAGTTTGGTGCAGGAAGTGGACAATAAGGTGAGAGAAAACAGATGCTTTATGATTTCCTCCTTGTGGAATGACTTTCCTAATGTTTCTCGTAGTGTTTTATATCGCATTGTGACCGAGCACTTGAATTACCGAAAATTGTGCGCACGTTGGGTACCAAAAATGTTGACGGATATGCAAAAAACCAAACGTTTAGACAGTGGATTGACTTTCCTTGAGCAGTACCACAATGACGGTGACGATTTCTTAAGCAGAATTGTTACAGGCGATGAAACATGGGAGGCCTACGTCACACCAGAATCAAAGCAACAGTCCATGGAAGTTGAGCAAGGGCATCGTTTTGCTGCAAGACAATGCCCGTCCGCATGTGGCGAATCAGACCAAAGATCTCATGACATCTTTTTGATGGGGAAACTCTAGATCATCCTCCGTACAGCCCAGATCTTAAGCCCAGTGACTACAATCTGTTCCTGCACTTGAAGAAACACCTGGGTGGTCAGCGTCTTCAAGACGATGACGAAGTCAAAACAGTGGTGATGCAGTGGTTAACAAGTCAGGTGGTAGACTTCTATGAGGAGGGTATTCAAAAACTTGTACAACATTATGACAAGTGCCACAATAATGATGGAAATTATGTAGAAAAGTAGGTACAGTCTTTCATGTAAAAATAAAATTATTAAGGTATCTTAGCACGTCTTTTTTTTTTAATTTCAAAACAGTACTTACTTAAAAAACATGCCTTGTAGAACTGGATGTTGTCCCAAGAGCAGATACATACTGGTTGGTTATAATTAAAGTGCAGCTACTCATGGAGGTACAGGGTGGGCTGTAATTCTCATATGGCAGTGAAACTTGATAGATATGTTAATGGGTCAATGTGGAACTGACTGAAGGTGGAAAAGATTAGTTACAATTTTGGTCACCAGGTACAAATCTGATGCTGTAAAGCATCTAGCCCTGGTGCTCTTACTGAACAGACTGTGTAAGTGGAAGTTAAGAATAAAATCAACATTACGCCTCTCTCACTTGTCTGACATTTTCTGCCCACCTCCCACTCTTAATCCATTACATGTGGGGACATTTCTATACACCTTTCTTGCATTTACAATGCCAGATTTCCGCGTGGTGGACAAAATTGGATCTAATTTTTTTTCAGTATAAATTGGTTCTGCACTAATACATTAGAATATCTACCAAGTTTCACTGCCATATGACAATTACAGCTCACACTGGTCCTCCATGAGTAGCTGCACTTTAACAAAGTGCCAAACCTATAAGATTTACTGGGCTGGAGTCATGCAAAAATCACAAGGCCTGTAAATTTTACAGCTGCTACATTTAATTTAGTACAAAACAATGCAATGTTACTTTAATGGGTTTGGTCAGTGCTACAGATTTTATGCATGTTTAGTAACAAAATACATCTGTTGATGGCATGGTATTATTGTTTACAGCATCATAATTCATGTTAGAACCTATTTCTCCAATCTCAGTGCTCCTTACATCCGTGTTTCATTTGTAATCATGTATTGTCAAGGTGTATCAGACACACAAATTGTGGACATGATCAAAAACACTAACATCCTAGATAATGTACAGCATGATTCAGATGATTTTGAGTACAGTGGTGTGTCTTATGGTTTTTATTCACTGATTTCCAACAGTATATCACTGCTTGTAATTGTGCAGTACACACATCTCTGTTGACCATGTTTGTTCTGTAAGTAGATACGTAGTTTCATATAATGTGATATTCTTTTTAATAAACAAGGTCAATGACAGCTTGTCTTCAGATGCAACAAGAATGATGGTTGAAGGTGTTGAAGTTGAACCCAATGGCTGTGCCATATCTGAAAGATGGAGAGTGGACACTGAATTTGACACTTAACAACCTCTGCCTGTGAACACAACACCCTAGGAGATATTAGTAAAAATTGATCACTCAAGTTCTGTATCAGATTACACTGAAGTCTTCCTTATTGACAGTGACATAAAGGAACTTACAATGCAGTCAAATATGTATGTGACACACACACAATACAGAAGAAAAGAAAGGGAAATAAACTGAAGCCTCATTCAGTTTTGAATTCCTGGAAGCCAATGACTACAGGTGAGACAATGCATTTCTTGTGTATTTGACGAAAACCAAAAATTGTGGCTAATTCGAGGACTAATGCTGTTCTTAGTTGTAACTTCTGTCCCCAAGTTATGAGCCATTTGTGTTTTACTCAGATACTGTCGTGCTTGCATCTTGATAATTCTAAACAGAAATTGCCAGGAATGAATGGATTTCACCCACTTTACAAAGTTTTACCATATTATAGTAATGGAAGAGTGTTACATACATGCATGCATATTATCCCTCAGAAAAACTGACAATTGATGAAGGGATATGCCATTTCAAGTTCATGTGAGCTTCTGTGTTTACATGCAGAATAAGCGACATAATTATGGATTGAAGGTGTTTGCTGTTGCTGTTATAAATTTTAATGTTTATCCTGGTAAGCATATTGTTGACAAGTCTTTGACTGTAGTTATAACGTGATTGTTGTCTGACTGCTATTTGCAAAAGAACAGGCATAATGTGTATTTAGACCAATTTTACTCCAGTCCAGAGCTATTCCAACAGCTGGCTGAGAAAGGCATTGGGGCTGTTGGAACTGTGAACAAGTTTAGGATAGGTAAACCTAAAGATTTAGTAACTAATAAGCTAAAAATGGGCGATATGTCTTTTAGGTGTAAAGATAATGAATTGGCAATGAAGTGGAAGAATAAAAGAGATATGTAAAAATTTTCTACATGGCATCACAGCACAATGGGTACACACACTAAGAAGAATGTGACTGTAGTGTTCAAACCAAATCATGTAGTGGAGTATAATCTGAATAAAATTGGAGTGGATACTGGAGATCAGCAACTGCTGTATAATCCTTTCCGCCCCAGAACTCTGAAATGGCGACGAAAATTGTCTTTCCGTCTGCTGCTGATGGAGGCATCAAATGCATCTTGTTTGTGCAATGCAGTGCACAGTGAGAAACTCACAAAATAGAATTTATAACAATGCTTCAAGCTCAGGTTGTTGTGGCTAATACACTTGAAGACATACAAAGAAATAAAAGAATTGTAGGGTGGCTAACAGAGATACTATTTGTAGCATATACCTTCAATTACTAAGAAATGTGTGTCGTGTTCAGTTCCTGGAGCAAAAAACGAATTTGCACGGCTTCTTGCAAAGAGACATGCTACCAGTGTGAACAATGTCGTGTTGCAGTATGTCTGGAACCTTGTTTTGAAATTTTCCACACTAAAAAACAATATGATTCTATGTGAAATTTATGTGCAATGATTGTAGATAGTAAGACATAATGTAACACCATTAAATTAGTTACAAATAAATCAAAGTTTGAGTTTTCTTCTTTGTAAGACTTTCCTAAATTCTTAAAAATACTGCAACTGGACATCCATTAAATGGTGACAGATGGCCTCTTTAGATGATTCATGTTTTATCATCCATCAGACAGGCAGCTGTTGTTATGTACAGAGTGAAACATCCAAAAGTAAACACCCTGCAACAATTGTCAGAAGGGTCCAGGTTGGAGGGAACACAAGTACCAGATGGTTACAACTAACACTCTCAGTACCAGGCCTATTTTATGTACCTGTCCATAGAAACCAGACAATTTTACCAATATTTAAAAAATCTCTGCATCAGATCTGCTGATAGGATTGTGGGAAATTTAGTACCATTTTAATGCTGCACATTTCTGATTTAATACTATGTGAAAAAAACTTCATTGGAATGCACAGTTTTGAGTTACCATAATAGAAATCACTATCCACTATCCACAGAATTGATGAACAGGGCTCTGATGTGAATGTGGTTTGGTTTAGTGATGAAGCCCACTTTAATATGGATGGGTTCATCAATAAGCAAAACTGGTGCATTTGTGGGACTGAGAACCTACATTTCGCGATTGAGAAGTCTCTTGTCATAGTGATACTTGGTAAATTTACTGACAGTTAGGAATATGGCAAAAGGTGCATTGGACTTTGTGCAAGACTGGTGCATTAAGCCTAGGGTTTCCTACAGGGCCATAGTGTGGTGAAAGAAGGTAGAACAGCGAGTTGCAGCTAAGGAGCTTGCTAAGGTGCAGAGACCGGCCTGCTCAGCCATAACAATTGGAATTAGCAGCACACCAACCATTGGGATGGAAGCAATGCTGAACATGCCTCCACTATAAATTTGGGTCAAGATGGAGGCAGCAGCTGGGCACACAGACTTAAGACTGATAAAAACTGGATCTCATTGGGATATCTAGAATCACACATGCAAATAGTGAGTGAGATAAATATTGGGATCACTGGGTAAATGCCGGTTGACTATATAACAACTCTAAACTGCTTCAACAAGCCTTACAATATTACAACTGGAAGCAGGGAGAAGTGGGAAAAAACAGTTCAACGCCATATAGGGGTTGTCTGATTGACTGATAGGTCGAAATCAGACCAAGGCACTGGGGCCTGGGTGTACAGGGTAAAGCAAAGACTGGAGGGCGTCATCTCTCTGGGAAAACTGGCCTCGGAATTCGAAACTAAAATTACTGCAATAAGGGAGTGTGTGGAGGAGAATATGCATAGGTGCTACAAGGACCATAGCATCTACATCTATTCAGGCAGCCAGGCACCGCTGAAATCATTGGCAGCTCCTGCAAACAAGATCTAAGATGGTTTTAGAATGGCACAGGGCTCTGGTGGAGCTATCAGGAAGCAATAGGGTAAACCTAGTGTGGGTTCCTGGTCACTCAGGGATCAGTGGCAATAAAGATAACAAGCTCACAGATTGGTCAGGATGGGGGCAAAGACTCCATTCATTGGACCAGAACATGTCCTGAGAATCACCAAGGCTATGATCAAACTAGAACTACAGAACTGGACCAAGGTCTATAAACAAAAACATAGTAAGGCAATGGTGCCTAAGCTGTTTTTTAAAAGAAGCTCTGCAATCCTGAGATTGAACAGGAAATAGGTTAAACAATTCATGACTGGACTGATGACCAGCCTTGGGAATTTCAAAAAACACCTACATACAATGGGTATAATGGAGAAGATCCTAAATGTAGGATCTGTAATGTGAGTAAAGAAACTGAATCACATCAAATCTTTGAATGCATGACATTGGAGAGCAAGAGATACAGAATTTTTGGGACTAGACCTGAAGAAATTGTGTCTAACAAAAAACTGGTAAAGGGACTCCTTGCACTATTCAAGGGCATTGGTTGGCTTTACTAGATATACAGGGAGCGATAAACTCGGTTTTGGTGCAGGCAGTGGCGCGTTAGACCAAAGCTGTTTTAGCTTCCCTGCCAAAGTCAATCAATCAGTCACCCTCAATGATGACTGTATGGTGTGCAATGTCCAGTCACAGAATAATCCAGGTGATAGTCCTTGATGGCACGGTGACTACCACACAGTACATGAAGGTTTTGGAAAATCAATTTCATTCCATTATTGAAAGTGACCCTGATTTCGACAATATGTGTTTAACGTAAGCTGGAGCTCAACCCCATCAAAGCAGTGTTTAATGTCCTGGAGGAGCACTTTGGGGACCGTATTCTGACTCTGGGGTGCTCAGAGACCAGTGGCATGAGCCTTGAATGGCCACCATATTCTCTGGATCTAACACATGTGACTCCTTCCTGTGGGGCTATATTTAAAGACATGGTGTACAGCAATAATCCCAAAACCATTGCCAAGATGAAAACAGCCATTCAAGATGTCATCGACACTACCAATGTTCCAACACTTGAATGGGTCATGCACAATTTCGCTTTTCATCTGCGCCACATCATCGCCAATGACGACAGACTTATCAAACATGTCATAACCCAAATACGAATATCTGTAGTGACATTTACATGTGGAATAAAGTGTGTGTATGCTGTATTTTGTAACTAATTTAGTTCAGTGATAGTTCAATAATTGTCTCCCTGTATGTACATCTGTTATGCTGACTGCAAAAAGCATTTGACAGAGAGGTCACAAGAAAGGAGACAAAGTGTGGTAGTAAGGATGGGCAATGAAGAAACAGATGACACAAGGTTTGGAAAAAGTGATAGATTTGAGTATCTATAAATGTTTTTACTATTTACACTGACAAACTAACAACAAAGCATTAGAAAAAGCGAGGTACAATACTAGGAGTATAATGAACAAAGAAAGCAAAGCACTCATATCATCAAGCAGTGAGGTCTGTATCAGTGGCAGAATTACATTTTATGAGGAAAAGGACAGTAAAATTTGGAAAAATGTATGGAATATACAGAAATGTAAGAAAGACAAAAAGTGATGAGAAACGGTAAATATGAAGGTTCCATCAAAATGGGAAGAAAATATGATGGAACAAGTAAAATCTCTTAGGTAGTGTACCTATAAAACTTGGTGACAGAAAATAGAAGCTATGTGCTGGAAAATAAGAACAGTAAAAATATGACTCAAATAGCTTTTGAAATGGTGAAAGATTTTTTAGGAGGAGAATGAATTCTGATAGAACTTGGAAAAAAGGTTCACCAAGTGCTTTGTCAATCAATGATAGTCAAAAAGGAGGAAAATGCATAGATATTTATGAGTGGACTGACGGAATGGAGAATGAAGAAGAACTTCTAAGAATCAGAGAGGAAAGAAAATTAGATAAAATAATTAAAATGTGGAAAATTGCCTGCAGTGGAGAGACATTGGGAAATGATTGCAAGGAAGAAGGAGAGGTGGGAGCAGAAGGCTTGGAATGTTAAATAACATTAAAAATGGTTGAAGTTAGCAGCAGATTACAGAAGAGGCAGAGGACAGAGAGAAGTCAAGAGTGCCCAATAGGTACCTGCCACAAGGCAGATATACCAAAGAAAAGGAAGAAGAAGCATTATTTGGAGGAGATGCGTGGTCTATGAAGGCTACATAAAAGAAAAAAGTGAAGTTTTTGAAATGTGTTGCTTCAGAAGAACGCTGAAGATAAAGATCTGCAGAAGCATTAACTAACGAGAAGGTAGTGACTTTGGGAAGAAAAGATCTTTTCAACATAATGTGGCTGAAGAAAGAAATAGGCTGATAGGGTGCATCCTAAGGCATCAAAAGGAATAGTTAATTTGGAAGTAGTTAGTAGTAGCTATGCTGAGAGGAACAGAATTACACAGGGTAGACTAGCATTGATAGCTGCATCCAACTAGTCTTCACGGTAGTAATCAAGCTGATTATTGAATTTTATGCACAATTTTGTGATGACTATCCTAAGTGCATCCTTCAGTGGCTCAGAGTAATTAAGTTATATGTGCTTCTGGCTGGACTTCAACCAAACTGGATGCAAAATGGAATCATGAGCTAGTAACCAACAAAGTACTATCAAAGTAAACATAAGACATCACTTACCTGTAAGTATTATGTGTGCCTGCCTCTGTCGCTCACGTAACTTGGCGTATTGCTGCTTCAGTGCTGATATATCTAATGCAAGTCTTTCTCTGTCAGGCACTGTCCCTGAATAGTTCAGAGCTGATAAACTTGAAGATGTCTGTTCACGTTGGGTGCCATCTAGTTAACAATTTGACAGGAATTCATAAGGCAAAAAATGATTGTGAGGTATAATTCAGCTCTTAACACTATTTTATGTGGGTAACTTACACTTTTTTACAAATTAATAAAAATAACGATGGTAAATAGTTGATAAAGTATTGTTCTGCTTAATAACATAACTTCTGCTGAGTAATTGAATTTATCCAACAATTTAATCATTACATATAATGCACTATTTTTGGATAAGATATTTTGTGTGTCATAGAATCTCGAGATCACTGTACTTCCAATTATTAATTACATGAAGCAGTACAACAAATGTCTACTGAATTATTTTGATTCATGTCTATGGCTGTTTTTATATTTTAAGAATAATTTTTTGTCAAATAAAATAGTCAGTATGTATGTGGTGTGTGTACTTTTGGACATGTCTGAAAGAAGAGACACTATTTTAATTTTGCAGCCACTACGAATTGAGACACAAAGTATTAATAACATTTACTGCCTGTGTGCATTGATGTAAATCAACAGGGAAAGTTTAACATTTGTGCTGGAATTGGACTGAAACCCAGATCTCCTGCTTACTAAGCAGATGCGCTGACTACTGTGCCATCCGGACACAGACTGTCCTAGAACACCTAACATCAGATCCAAATTCTCAACCTCTCCACATACTACAAACATCATGCGCCTTGTCCATTGTCTTCACTACTTGCAGCATTTCATCAATTCCCATAAGAGTTCAAGCCTGGTGTGCATCAGCACTGAAGAGATCTTTGCCTTCCCCACCTTAATTATGTATGTGTGTTGTCTGTTCTTATAGGGCAAGGAGGCCCTACATTCACATTATGTGGATAGTTTCAGAATTTGGGTCTGATAGGAGGTGTGCTAGGGCAGTTCGTGCAGTTCCGATGACCACTGTGTCCAGATGGTGCAGTGGTCAGTGCATCGGCCTAGCAAACAGGAGATTCAGGTCTGAACCTGATCCAACACAAATTTTCAACCTTCCCCACTGATTTAAATGACTCTGAACTTGCAGCTAATGCCTGTTATCCTTTGTTTCTTAAAACAACAGTCACTGTTTATTATTGTGATTACAGCAGAATGTAAATTTAAGCCACATACATTATTCTGCTTACCAGAAATATAACGAAAGAGCTATTGAAACAAATTTTGTCAGACAGAAAAGCTTTGAGTCTTTATTATCGAAAATTATTGAAAAATCTAATTACATACAGGGTGATTATAATTGAAGTTAACCTTTCAAAATGCTGTAGAAATAACACCACTGGTCAGAAGGATGTCAAATTGTAATGAAAGTTTCTTGGAGAAGGGGGAAAATGTAAGGTAGAAGAAAAAAATAGTGTGAAAATTGATCAATAAATGGCACTGTATAAATGAAAGCACCTGTCATGCACTTGACCCATTGAAATTGGTATAAACATGCTGTGTACATGGCTTTTTCTCCTTTCACACCTGCGATTTTTTCCATGACTGTCTCAATCCAGGATTGTGCTCTGCTTGTAAACCTGTTGTTGTGTACATAGTTCCGCATAGTCAGCACATACACAAATTTCCCAATAGAGTGCACCCCGCTAACCACAACAGCGCAGGCGCAGTGCTCGTCCGTCTCCACACTACGAGATGGCACTGTCTTAGAGACGGACCAAATTCTGCTTCTGTCGATCTGCATATTAATAAATAACACAGCCAATGAGATTGCTCTATGACAACATGGATGGGGGCATTTTTATGGAAGATGGCACACCTCCGCACATTGCAAATCCAGTTAAGCAGTTGCTGAAGCGCCATTTCGGAAATGGCTAGAATTATCAGTCACCATTTCCTTACAGCCTGGCCATTCCGATCACCTGATCTTAATCCGTATGACATCTGGCTGTGGGGCTATCTGAAAAATGAAGTGTTCAGTGTTCCGAATGCAAACAGCTGCATTGAAGGCACGCATCATGCAATACATTCTGAACGTGACTCCGGAAACACTTCTATAAGTTGTGGAACATGCTATTTCTCGATTTCAACTTATTGCAGAAAATGGTGCACAGCATAGTGAACATGTTTTGCACCAGTCACATGGAAATTAATAATACAATTTGATTTTGGTTGATGCTTTTTATGTGGTTTTTTGCCTCGGGACAATTAAAAACCAATTTTTTCTATCCGATGTGATATGACCCTTGCCATGGTGGGTGAGCTTACATAACGAACAGTATCACACCTGTATACCCGTGCACACTTAGTAGTACAGTTTGTTTAATGTCAAACGTACCCCTTCGGCATTATGGTATGAGTCATTTGTCATTTATAGTTGACCACTATTAAAATGCTTACAGTGCCATCTATTGCTACATTATGTAACTATTTATTTTTCTTCTGTCATACGTTTTCCCCCTTCTCTGATAATATTCCATTGCAATTTGATGTCATTCAGACCAGTCGTGTTATTTCTATAGCGGTCTGAAAGTGTAACTTTAATAATAATCACCCTGTATATAAAGATGTGCTGCATGGCAGAACGTTGTTTTAAATTCACAAAAAGTATGACAGATGCATCTAAATGGATATAAATTAGTATCACATTACTGCCAGGATAATATTAGGAAAAGGGGAGGGCCTATAAAGACAAAAGTGGAATTAAGTTCTAGACCTCTGTGATTATTGTATTGCACAGCTCTTTGACTGCTGTACTTCAGTAATGATATGAATATTAGGAGACTTCGTTATTTAATGTAGAAGCAGCACTAGAATGATAACTTTTAGCTGTTAGACAAAGTCCTTCATTAGATGGAGAAACACACACATAGACACACACATGCATGCATGGACAATTCATATACAGATGGTGACTTATCTGTGCAGGCACTGTTACGCCTCTGGGAAACTACTGTGTGCAAATTGAGGTACAGGAGAGAAATGGAGCAGGGAGGGGAAGGGGTAGCAAAGTAGGGGTGGGGAGAGATGATGTAGTGCTGCCTGTTGAGCATGCAGGGCCATGGTGAGAAAAGGGCTGTTGGGCGGGAGGGTGTTGTGGGGAACTGGTAGGGGAGGGGGTTAAAGGAAAGAGAAAGGAAAGAAACAGAGATAGGGAAAGGACTAAGCAGTTGACCCAGAAGGCATGTGTGAGTCTGGAACAGGAGCAGGGAAGAGCATAAAGGTAGGAACAGGAGAGGGACACATTGTGAAAATGGCATGTGATCAAAATCAATATAAGAAATAAAAAAACAAGGGAGGTAATTGAACAATTATGCAAGTCAGTAGGTAGATTTGAGTGGAGAGAATGGGTAGCAGGCATAAAAACAGGGAGCAAAGTTAGTATGGTACGTGCATGAATGTGAGGTAGGTGAGGGGAGAGGTTGTGAAGGGACGAGGCGTGAGAAATACATGTGCCATGTAGGCATGACCACAACAACATGTAAAAATACTCATATCTGAAGGGCTAGGAATAGTTATATAAGTGAGAACATGAGATGCAAGGTGCTCCAGCACCAATGATCTGTGTTCACACATTGCTGTGTATTACACAAGTACATGGGTGGGATGATTGCCACATGGTGGCATGGAGTCAGTGCATCGCAAAATGCATGGTAAGCAGGTGAGAAGGGAGTGCATTTTGAAATGAGAAAAGTAAAGAAAAAGAAAAGGATAGATGGCCTTCTCTCTCCCCTTGCTGCACCTAGCAGACGATGCTCTATTCCCATCACATCCATGCACACTCCCACATTCAGCACTACCATATCCTCCCCCAACCCCTGCCTGCTACCCCTCCCTGTTCCAATGCTATGCTTCTTCTGTGATCCCACTACCCATCCCAGCCAATATCACTACTCAATGCAGTCAGGTTTCAGCACCCAGGGATAAAAGAGCCATGTGTATGTCATTTGTGCATGTGCATGGACATGTCCGAAAGAACAGACACCATATCCATATAAGTATACAGTTCTGGCAATACCGGCCATGGCCTTCCTCCTGTGCAGATGCACACATATTTACCTGAACTCTTACGGGACTTGATAAGTATGTCTTCCATGAGTAATGAGTGTGTTGGGTAGGGACACTATGAACGTAGTGTGTGGACATATAAGGTGAGAATGTGGGTCTCACCGGAGGTGTGCAGAAGATAGTCTCTGCACTCGCACTATCCTCTGTGCTCTCAGTGTCACAGATGCATAGAGCATCTGCCATGTAAGCAGGAGATCCCAGGTTCAAGGCCCGGTCGGGACACACATTTTTACCTGTCCCCATTAATATTTATCAACTCCTGTCAGCAGCTGAAGGTATTAATATATAATTCTAATTTCGTTCTAGACAGCTGCAGGTCATGAATGCTGTCTGTTCCTTTGGACATGTCCGAAAGAACAGACACCATATTCAGATACAGGGTGTTTCAAAAATGACCGGTATATTTGAAACGGCAATACAAACTAAATGAGCAGCGATAGAAATACACCGTTTGTTGCAATATGCTTGGGACAAGAGTACATTTTCAGGCAGACAAACTTTCGAAATTACAGTAGTTACAATTGTCAACAACAGATGGCGCTGTGGTCTGGGAAACTCTGTAGTACGATATTTTCCACATAACCACCATGCGTAGCAATAATATGGCGTAGTCTCTGAATGAAATTACCCGAAACCTTTGACAACGTGTCTGGCGGAATGGCTTCACATGCAGATGAGATGTACTGCTTCAGCCATTCAATTGTTTTTGGATTCTGGCAGTACACCTGGTCTTTCAAGTGTCCCCACAGAAAGAAGTCACAGGGGTTCATGACTGACGAATAGGGAGGCCAATCCACGCCGCCTCCTGTATGTTTCGGATAGCCCAAAGCAATCACACGATCACCGAAATATTCATTCAGGAAATTAAAGACGTCGGCCGTGCAATGCGGCCGGCACCATCTTGCATAAACCACGAGGTGTTCGCAGTGTCGTCTAAGGCAGTTTGTACCGCCACAAATTCACGAAGAATGTCCAGATAGCATGATGCAGTAATTGTTTCGGATCTGAAAAATGGGCCAATGATTCCTTTGGAAGAAATGGCGGCCCAGACCAGTACTTTTTGAGGCTGCAGGGACGATGGGACTGCAACGTGGGGCTTTTCGGTTCCCCATATGCGCCAGTTCTGTTTATTGACAAAGCCGTTCAGGTAAAAATAAGCTTCGTCAGTAAACCAAATGCAGCCCACATGCATATCACCGTCATCAATCCTGTGCACTATATCGTTAGCAAATGTCTATCGTACAGCAATGGTAGCGGTGCTGAGGGGTTGCTGCGTTTGAATTTTGTATGGATAGAGGTGTAAACTCTGGCGCATGAGACGATACGTGGACGTTGGTGTCATTTGGACCGCAGCTGCAACACGGCGAACGGAAACCCGAGGCCGCTGTTGGATCACCTGCTGCACTAGCTGCGCGTTGCCCTCTGTGGTTGCCGTACGCGGTCGCCCTACCTTTCCAGCACGTTCATCCGTCACGTTCCCAGTCCGTTGAAATTTTTCAAACAGATCCTTTATTGTATCGCTTTTTGGTCCTTTGGTTACATTAAACCTCCGTTGAAAACTTCGTCTTGTTGCAACAACACTGTGTTCTAGGCAGTGGAATTCCAACACCAGAAAAACCCTCTGTTCTAAGGAATAAACCATGTTGTCCACAGCACACTTGCACGTTGTGAACAGCACACGCTTACAGCAGAAAGACGACGTACAGAATGGCGCACCCACAGACTGCGTTGTCTTCTATATCTTTCACATCACTTGCAGCGCCATCTGTTGTTGAAAATTGTAACTACTGTAATTTCGAAAGTTTGTCCGCCTGAAAATGTACTGTTGTCCCAAGCATATCGCAACAAACGGTGTATTTCTATCACTGCTCGTTTAGTTTTTATTGCCGTTTCAAATATACCGGTCATTTTTGAAACACCCTGTAAGTATATAGATCTTAACTTTGTCAGTATACAGACAGCTGATAGTGCTCTATGTGAAGTTACACAAATGCTCGGTGCTATTATCCAACACTGAGTAAACATCAATTGAGTAGTATAAGAAAAGAAACAGCTGTTTCCTTTTCTTTTTTCAAAGCAACTGATTTTCCCCCCTGATATGCATACATCAATAACCTAAAAGTATTACCATAATTATGAGTGTGAGTATATTAAAACTACTCATAATATGCTCTGAATCTACTCCACAGAGGTAGCCAGTAGTGGTTGCTTTGTATCTGTTAATATATGAGTTAACTAGTTCCACATCCCCAATGGGTCTTCTCTATGGTGGCTTTTATGAAATACGATGCATGAATGAATCAATTAATAACATTAACTTTTTTTACTCTTTGGAGGCTTATAATGTGTAAGATGGAAACAGACAAACAGGTGTTGGCTGTCAAATACACCCAAAAGGTAGTGCAAGTTTTTGTCAATACACAGCAGTACACAACACCAGCAAAAGCAGAAGAAAGCAACTGGCCATTTGACAGACATAACAATTACAATTTATTAACAGTTCCCAGACTGCTATCATTTCCTATTGTACTTCTCACCTTTTCTCCTTGGTGACCTGAAAACAGTTGAAATGCCATACGCAGCAGCTACTGCAATCTTCTCATCATCCTCATCTGTTTCATCATCATCATCACTATAAAATATCTTTAGACCTCTTTTAGCTGCTGTGGAAACACTCTGTGTCCAAGGTGTTATGTTGTACAGGTACTTGTCCCGCAATTCATTCAGCTCCGGGAATGGAAATGGCGCAAGATTCACTACAGTCTGTTGGAAGTAAGAAAGCTTATGAGACAATATCGGAATATTAATAAATGTTTTCACATTAAAATTACAGATTGTGTGAAACATTACATTTAGAACTCTGCTGAAAATTATCTTTTGTTTTGAAGTCAATAAACATGTCATGGTATCAATGTTTTATGCTAACAGAGCAGACATACAACTCCCAAATTTTCATTACATTTTTAATGGAGCCCTCAAAGTTATTAACATAATTTTCCTATAAATGTGTTTTCAAACAAGTATAGACTTTCATAATAAGTGTTTTATGGAAGAATAAGTTAATGTATACTTTTTCCAATTGAAATGACTTCATTTTTATCTAAATAAGCCTTGAGTGGTTCTTCCACTACTGATGTTGTGGTCATCAGTGCAAAGACTGGTCTGATTCAACTCTCCATGATGGTATATCTTGAAATTTTACCTCTCACACTTCCCTCAATTATCAAAATGACTATTTATTGATACTGCAGGATGTATTCCATCAAAAATTCCTTCTTTTAGTCAAGTTACATCAGAAATTTATATTCTCCTCAATGCACTTCAGTACCTCTTCATTAATTACAGTGTCTACCTATTTAATTTTTATCATTCTTCTGTATCATCAGATTTCACGAGATGTTTCCAGTTTGTGGAAAAAAATTCCAGATAATTTTTTGGTGATAGTGCATTGCTATTCCTTCTCTTTCACTATTTGAATTGGGTTTTGGAAAGGAAACCATCAGAAGACAGGCTTCAACTAAAGAATAAGAAAATAATTTACCAGGGGTCAGTTTATGGAGCAGTTCATTAAATATTAGCACTAAAAGAGTGGTATATGGCCCGAAGACAAAGTTTGATTATAGCAGAATCCCCTGAATTTTATGGATCATGTTAGCATTGTCTAAAAGACACCAGGGAATTTTTTATAAGTTCTTCATTTTGACTGGAGGTCTTAGGGACCACAGCCGTTTACTATCGTAAGAAAATGAAATGCGTGGCTACCAGTTCCAGCACTTCAATGCGCCATCTATAGAGTGTAGTTGATGGTTGAAGTGCTGACATCAAAGTTTACAGATAGTCTGCGTAACCAATTATATTGGCCACTGATGCAGTATATATAAGGAACATGACAGTCCCTTCAGCATCAACTACAGCCTGAAGATGGCACATTGAGGTGCCGAACATGGTAGCCACAAAATAAATAAGATCATAAGGATGGCTGTAGGCCTGTGTGTGCAACAGTGAAACTAAATGCTTACCCAGCAACTTGCATAATTGTTTTATGGAGTAGTCTATAGACAGTCATCAATATGTAAGAAGCCACAAGATCTTGTTTTGTTTTCTTATTTTCATTCTCTGTTGTTCACATTTTTAGTAGTGTAGCTTTGCATCACCTGAAGTGCAACTATCATTTAGTGTGACCTCTTATTGTAGCATTCTCATTATAGTCTTCTGGTTTCTTCCAACAATCTGGATTAGTACTTTCTTTCATGTTATTATATAACTGTACATGGTGAATGGTGAATCGGAACTATGTTTACTATGTGTATTATTGGAGGAATCTGTAATGTCACTAATCTCTTTCCCTCTTTATATATGCATATTAATAATGCCAAGATGCAATGCAACAGTCTGCCATAAAGTGTAATTGGAATCCATCTCATTAACAAGTTTGTAGCTTCCAAATTTATTTGATCATGCTTCCTGGAGCAGTGATTTGATCATGCTTCCTGGAGCAGTGGAGTTTAGAAAGGAGTAGGAGGACATAATAAGATAATAATTAATGTACAGACACACCACGGTGTTATTCTCCACATATTGTTTTATTAGCAATAAATTACAAAGGACAGGCACTGTTATTCCCACACCAAAAACAGCATACTTGTGTGTGAGTGAATGATGGGAAACAAATAAGTATAAAAGAAAGAATAGTCAAACACTAATTTAAATGCCAAGGCATAAATATTGCCAGTATCTAAAAAGGGGGTTGTCACTACCTAAGGGGGGAGGAGAAGCAGGGAGATCATGAAGAAAACTTAACTAGCAACATTGTTCACAGACCATAAGTACAGCCTCACCTCATTATGCAGATTGATAATGGCATAGAACATGTGGGCCACATTGCATGCAGATACGTTACGTGTCAAATGTTATCCTCGAATTAATCACTGTACATCGTAGGTATGACAGCAGATGACCAACCAATTTAACCAGCCAGTAACTCAAGAAATATGAGCAGAAGGATGAACACCAGCAAAACGAGAATGAGATCTGCTTTCTCAGACCTTGTATAGCCTGTAAGATGATAGTCCTTTGAGTTCAGCATGAAAGCAAATGTGCAAGTTTGGTTCAGGCCACTGAAAAGAAGACATGGCAGAACAGGCAAGTCCTTGACAGGGAGTCACAATGCATAGCAGACTGAGGAGCTTGCTGAAACAAAATACTCCAGATACATAAACTGGTCACTTGTCTGTCCAAACTGATGAACAGAAGACACGCTGATGTTAGCACAGGTCAGGAGGCGGCCTATTGTGTCCAAAAATGACTGCAGCCATTGTCGAATGTGGACCATGAGCCCGGGCCTGGGGAGAGGTCCCATGAGGATTGCGGAAGTACCCCTCGCACAATGAATGTACATGAACCAATATAGTTATGTAACAATGTGATACACTAACAGAGACATCTCAGAGACACAAAGAGAATAAGACTAGGCAGTTAGCAATAGCATTATTTCTTCAGGAGTTACAGAACGTACTTATAACCTCAGAAAATTCATAACTTCATAAATAAATACAGTACAGACATGAACAATGGGTCATTTTAAAGGCAGTGTAGCAGAATGGATTGAGCTAGTCACAGAATTGCAGTAAATTTTGTGTTTTAGGGTACATAATGAATTCCTTGCATTTCTTGTATTTGTTTAAAGAATAGTAGCATGGATAAAATTAACACAGAAAATCATAAAGCAGCATATGAAACTACAGCAAGCAACAAAGTGATCGACGAGTCACACCATACTGTTGACATCCATCATACCTGAAAAGTGGCACTTTGCTAGTTGAAAAATAAAGGAGCAGTGAAAATAGTACAAAAAATTAAAACCCAATCCAGTTTTATACACCAATAAAAGTTGATGATCTTTCTTTTCACTTGATCTAATGATACTCTGGTATCACATAGAGAATAAGGTCACTTTCTTTCAGATAGTTTAGTAAGCAGAAATTCACACCAATACTTTAAAGAATATTCAAATGCTGTTAATAATATTAAAGTTCTGGATGTGTGACCAGGTGCATGGCAAGAACATCCCTCAATTGATATGTAACATGACCATGTGAAATATGACATAGTCCAATGAGTTACAAAATCTGACTTTGATGGCTGTTAGTAATGGTATTTGCACCAGTGTCTGAGGAATGTGAGCACTAGCAAGATGTGAGAAGCTGAATTGCCAATTAGCAAGCCATAACGGCCACCCAGTTCAGTCTTTCATGCATTTTCATATGGTTTAGGACTAATTATGTTGAGGACATTTTGGACTTAGATTATTTTGTTTCCAATCTGAACTTAGGTTTGAAACATTCAGTTCTGGCTTGGTTAATTTATGTTGACAGGCTGGACTTCGTTGATTTGCAGACAATATTGGATTCTGTTACTCATGGATAGTGTGAATAAGTAACAATCACTTGCCATCAACACCACATGAATGCCAGACAGCTTTATTTGCTTTGACATCATAGACAGTTGTGTTTGTTAAAAAATAAGTAGGCCTAAGCACGAAGAAGTGAAACATGGACGATAAATAGTTTGGACAAGACGAGAATAGAAGCTTTCGAAATGTGGTGCTACAGAAGAATGCTGAAGATTAGATGGGTAGATCACATAACTAATGATGAAGTATTGAATAGAACTGGGGAGGAGTTTGTGCCACAACTTGACAAAAAGAAGGGACCGGTTAGTAGGACATGTTCTGAGGCATCAAGGGATTACAAATTTAGCATTGGAGGGCAGTGTGGAGGGTAAAAATCGTAGAGGGAGACCAAGAGATGAATACACTAAGCAGATTCAGAAGGATGTAGGTTGCAGTACGTACTGGGAGATGAAGAAGCTTGCACAGGACAGGGTAGCATGGAGAGCTGCATCAAACCAGTCTCAGGACTGAAGACAACAACAACAACAACAACAACAAACACTTATTGCTAATTTTCACTCAAAAAATTTCCCAGCCACTTATATGTAGGCTGCTTAGCTGTTCTCAGGTTATCATATCTTCAGTTAAATCTGAGGACAATTTAAAGTTTGAACAAATAAAGTTAAAGATGTCAATGCAAGCACCTCCAATCAAGGCTGTCTTGTGTCATTCGCAATGTGCCATCCATATCCATTACAGTGAGAGGTATATGCATATGCCCATTATAATCATAATTTGAGTGTGTGTGTGTGTGTGTGTGTGTGTGTGTGTGTGTGTGTGTGTGTGTGTGTGTGTGTGTGTGAGGGGGAGGGAGAGAGAGAGAGAGAGAGAGAGAGAGAGAGAGAGAAGGGGGAAGGCTTTATTCTCTCAAATAAGCTCACAAGCCTCATTTTTGCACAGAGAGCAGAACTGTCTTTGGCTAAGAGCCACTGTGGTCAGTCAGTCACCCTGTGGTAGCACCCTGATCATTTACCTCAAAGTTTATTGACCCACTCACCAGACTTCAGTTGCAGCAGCCAGACATTTTCAAAATGTGTATCCACATGCCCACCTCTGTATTATGACCATCATGTGCAATTACTTATCACTGTCATAGCCAATGCTCACATCAATCTGATAATTTTTGAGGCATAGCCTGGATCTCCTGTAACTTATCTAATACAGTTCTTTTCTTTTAATGAGATAGAACATTCTTAAAATTTGATACAATGTTGAAAGTGTCACAAATCAGTTATGTTACATTGATTACATTAATTATTATTGCTCTATTAATATCAGTATTAACTGTATTCAAATTCTGGATGGTGAAATTCTAATGGTGAACAACTAAAAACTGCCTGATGTCAGGGAACAGAAGCTATTGTTAACAGGCTTCAAGCTGTGACTCTGGATTGTAGCGGTGTTGATGCACTGGGCAAAGAGTGTGGTGCCTCTGGCAGTGCCTCCGATCCTTGTTGTTGCTGCCTCTCCCGATGTACATTACCTGAGGGTGAGTGATGTACTATGGCAATTTCACAATAATTTGGGCAGAAAGTAACTGAGGATATTGTGTTATATGGAACCGGGGACCTAGAAACGATGGAGAGGCTTCGTCCCTGCCATAGCCCTCAATGGTTTACAACCCCACAACAGGCTACAGCAGTCCACTCACACCACTGCTGCCCCACACCGAAGCCAGGGTTATTGTGCAGTTCGGCCACCAGTAGAACCCTCCCCCCCCCCCCCCCCCCTCCCCCAAGAACGTCTTACACCACACGAGTGTAACCCTAATGTTTGTGTGCTAGAGTAATTGTGGTGTACGCGTACAAGGAGACAGCGTTTGCACAGAATCGTCGACATAGTGCAACTGAGGCAGAATACGGGGAACCAGCCCACATTCACTGAGGCAGATGGAAAACTGCCTTAAAAACCATCCTCAGACTGGCCGGCACACCAGACCATGATACTAATCCGCCGGGTGGATTCGTGCCAGGGACCGGCGTGCTTTCCCACCGAGAAAGCAGTTTGTTAGACCGCACGGCTAACCGGGCATGCTATCTGTGGGTATTGGTTGCATAATTGTCTCATAATGTCTCAGCAGTTGCCCATCAATTGCTGAGATGAATCAGAACAGGATACTGCAGGTGTTGAGATAGTGACAGATCTTTCTGGAGGGTCCAGAAAGGCACAGAACTTTGGTATACTGGTCACTGGGAGCTCCAACATTAGGTAGGTTATGGAGCAAACAGAAAGTAAGACCATAGTTACTCTGTACATTTTTTCCCAACATCAGTTGGGTTATGGAGCAAATCAGGAAAACAGCTGGCAGATCAGCAAGTAAGGCCAGAGTTAGTCAGTATCATCTGCGGTTCTGTGTTTTGGAGCTGGTGGAGAGTTAAATTGGAGACTCAGACATTTCAGCAACAATCTCAGATGTTGATTTCTTAGATTACTAGATGGATAATTGTAGTAAAGTTCTAAACAGGTGAGGTCATATCATGTCATTACCCAACATGACGTGGCAAGTTAATGTATTGAGGAGCTCAGTTACAGCTTGTAGTTAACGGCTCTGTGGTGGTGCTGCCACGAAAGATATATTTAAATATATGTCTCAGTAACGAATTACATAATTTAAATTATCAGGGAATGTGTAGAATATTTCCCATATGGATTTAAACAAGGAGAGTTAATGTGATTGGAACTGTTGATATTAAGTAATGTTTTTGAAACAGGTACCAGCTAGCCTTAAAGTTGTGCCTTGAAATGCCAGTTAGCTCCAGACACTAGAGTTCGGGACCATGAGTTCTGCAGAGTAGTGGTAGTGCAATGCCTGTGAAAGGCTAGCATTGGAGTTTGAGTCTCAGCCAAGCAGAGAATTTTAACTCATCATAAATGTTCATTTGCAAAGTACACATTGCTAAAAAATAGCAATATGTCATCTTATTTGTTATTTAATAAAAGTATTTTTTTGCTTGCTTTTTATAGAACTGCTAATCTGAGGGAATCTCTCTTTACAGCAGTGTCATAGCACTTCTGACGTATAAAAAGCTTACTCAAAAATCGGGGATTCAGTATATTATACCTGGGATTTGGAATACAGAAATATGTTAACAACATATATTTACAGAGCACAATGAAAATTCCTCCTTTAACGATTTCAGAGATGAAAGCCTCTAGTTGCTGGTGTTTATAATAAAAAGCTAAAATTATTTGAGTGAATAACAAGTAAAATTTTTGAAAATATTGGTTTAAGAAGAGGCATATTACAGTTACACATACCTTAACAAGATTGTTGGTATCCATCAGTCCAAATTCCAACATCTCTCGTGTGAGAACACCCATGATACTGTAGAATTCATCAGCACTGTTGACTGCCAATATGCGGCTGTGCAATAAAATTATATTTGATTATTAATTACTTGTATTTCTAGCCACATCTTGTACTAGAAATTTGATGCAGTACATGAGATGTTGAACTTAGATGGTAAATAAAAAAGGGAAAAAAATAATTTGTTGACCATTACACTAACTCGAATTTTTAGTGATAGTGTTTTCTTTTTCTTCAAGCTTAGTCTTTCTACCAGAATCCATGCAGTGCTTGTATTGAAATGTAGTAATATTATGCTCCAGATGTGGTATGGCAGCAAGCAGTAGTTTGTATGTAGTAGCAGCTAGCTTGCTAATTACCATTTCATTATCATTAAAGTTCACACCAAACAAAATACAGGGGTTTGTCAACAGTAAACTTTTAAAAACAAAAATATAGTATTGTGCACATATTGCATGAAGCTTAATCACTTTTTGACATGATTTCTCCCATATTCAATATAAGTTTGCCCTCCTTTACAACAGAAAACATTGCCTATGGAAGTCTGCATAGCCACTTGTGCGCTACGTGACCTATTTCCTCATCAAAAACAACTACTTCCTGTCTGGTGCATCACTGAGTGGGCCAAAGATACATAAATTAATCAGCAAAAATCTTGATAGTGTCTCTTGTGTCATGATGATGCCTTTTTCATCACAAAACATGGTCAGCATAACCTTCTCTGCTGATGGCTGAGTTCACATCATCTTTTGTTCGATTGATGAGGAATGATGCCATTGCTTTCTCTCTTTGTTTCTGCCACACAGTTGTGGGTGCAGGTACTGCCATCAGTGAGAATTCTTGTGAGGAAGGCTTACCGAAATGAAGGGGAGAAATGATAGTAGTACGAAAAGTACCCTTTGCCACACACGGTAATGTGGCTTGTGGGTCACAGTGGTATACGTAAATCATTAAGGATGTATTTTTGTGGCCCAAAAGTCTCAAGATCTATTTTCTGCTCCTGGTCTGGATGTGAAGTATTATTATCTTGGAGAATTCTGCAGTGCATAACGTATAATGTATTACATAACCAGTAACTTTAAAAAATATTTAGTATTTTGGTTTTACTAAAATTTAAGAACATATAATTCTACTCAAGAAACATATCATGAAAGAAGCAGACCTGTTGCACAGATAAATATATTTTTTTCTTAACATTTACTTCACTTTAGTTTTTAGGGTTTCCTGCTAAGATCACTGT
Organism: Schistocerca gregaria; assembly: GCF_023897955.1. NCBI lineage: Eukaryota > Metazoa > Arthropoda > Insecta > Orthoptera > Acrididae > Schistocerca > Schistocerca gregaria. The sequence goes on from NC_064920.1 coordinate 105,434,721, forward strand.
GCTTTCACTTTCCTGAAGTCTGACATGTGTATCTCACAACTCAAAAGAAATTGGTTACACCCAAGGAGATGTAACACCCCTTCCATTTCATGAACGGTTCAAAATAATAAAATTAGGTTTTTGGCATATGACAGTGTGCATACAAGGGAAACTCCCCATCACACCCTCTCAAATTTAGTGGTAAGATGCCCCAGTGGATAGCTCATCACAAACTGAACACAGACAAAGCAGAAATACCTGAAGAAGATGAACTGAACTGTGAAAAAAATGCAAAATAAAAAAGGGAATGGTTCAAGGGCAAGAAGTGCAATAAAGAGGAACCTGACATAGCATTGGCATATTGGGTACATGGCCATGGTGTCGGACTGCCAAGTGGGTGAGCCACGTTCAAAAGTGCTTCGTGCCATTCATCTATTTATTTTTTCACAACATTATGAACTGTCCATCTGGTCACTGAAATGTTTGTTCTCTTTCTTGGCAGTTGTCATACTATACACTGACTATAGAATACAAGTCATGCAGTAAGAATACATTACTGTCAGAAGTAAATGTGATTAACAGTGAGAGTATGCAAGATACGACATAGATGGCTCTCAGAAATGAAAATAAATTGATGTGTACTATGCTGCAATAAAGGAATTCAAGAATCAAGACTTCCAAAACGGAACAACTTCAAGAACATTAAACACGTAAGTTTTGACAGAGCACTGAGAAACTGTGTAATTGTGAAACTGTTGCTTCATCTGGTGCAACTAATGTGACAAACTATTACATTTTCATCATTTCCTTGGGAGTGATCACATTCACATTGATACAAACACCTATACTGGGCAAGGAGGCATATCTCACTCACTTGCCAATCATAAAAATTAGGTGTGTTAATAAGAGATTGCTATTATATGACACATGTACTGTCACTAATACCATGTATGACACGCCACACGTGTTTTCCAGTGGAGGATTCATGAACCATAATAGTAAAGCAACTGACAGAGCACACATAATGAAAATGCAATTGTTTCCACAAAAACTGTATACTTGGATAATGCGAACTCCAACTGGCACTTCTCTCACATGAAATCCTGAACGCCATGAACCAAGACAGTCAGGTAGATACCACTGCTTCACTGTGGTTTGCAGAGTGTAGATACCTGCCAACACTAAACATTCGTGTCAGTACCACATCAACACTTATTAACAAGATTAGGGTCATAATGAGAGGTAAAACTAAATGTATGAGAACTCAGGATTTTTTGGTAGGGATGATGATGTTTGCTTTGCGGGGCACTCAACTGTGCGGTCATCAGTGCCTGTACAAACTCCCTTTTTTACATGGTTCAGTTTTTTACACAATCCAATCTAGCCACTGTCACGAATGATGATGATGATGATGATGATGATGATGATGATGATGACGATGAAGTGATGAGGACAACACAAACATCCATTCCCCGGGCAGAGAAAATCTCCAACCCGCCTGGAAATCGAACCCAGGACCCTGTGATCCAGAGGCAGCAGTACTAGCCACTAGACCATGAGCTGCGGATGGTTGGGATGATGCAATGTGTTATGTTGGGTAGAGGGTCACTATGGTTGTAAAAGTAACTTCAATTGTCCTCCACGGAAGTGTTCTGTGACCACTGCAGTTCATGATGTATGTTAATGACATGGTATACAATATTAATAGTACCGGTAACTTCAGACTTTTCACAGAAGATGCAATCATTTACAGTGAATTACTGTGTGAAAAAAGTTGCACAAATATTGTGCCCTTTCAAAGTGGTGTTATAATGGTCAACAGCCTTAGTTCCTATATTAACTGAGGTTCTGAAGGAAATGTTGTAAATGGAATGGTTAACTTTCTTTAGCAGGGGGAGAGGCTTGTGCCTTGAGTTGGCACATACTTTGAGCCAGTATTACATCTCTGACGTCATTCTTTTCACACCAAAGATTGTCTACACTTGTATGAACATAGCCAGAAATTGTTTCAGGAACAAGGAGCAACAGTTTCAATTTCCTACAAAAATCATGATTTTGTCACCTAAAAGTAAGTTTTTCTGTCCTTAATTCAATATCAGTACAGCTACATATGTAGCAATAAATGGAAACTGAAATGGTTAGTATTTTTGATAGAAATATATCGTAGTAACCAAACTATGATATTCCTGCAGTGTTGTTATTGTACATTACATAAACCATTTATTAAAGTGGATGGAAAATTGTATCTTGAGCCAGTCAGTTGTACTGAACCTTGAGCATGGCCCAAGGTACAATGCATTGTTAGGTAGATAACAGAATGTACTGCAATAACTGTAGTATTAATCTTGACAGATGCCAAGGAGCAAGATCGGTAACAAGATCACAATTGTCTCTGGAAGCTCTGAAAGAAGTAGCAGCTGTTGTAGAGGTTGGACTATCATTGAGAAAAGCAGTGAAAGATTTTCATGTTTCAAGAGCCACTCTACAGAGATACTTAGAAAATCCTAAATATGTGTCCTACAGAAATTGTGCAATCCAAAGGTATTAAATTCTGCAGAAGAAAATGAGTTTGTAGATTACCTCATAACTGCCTCTAAAATGCACTATGGATTGTCCCAAACTGAGTTACAAAAATTAGAATTCCAGTTTGGAACATCACAGAATAAAAACATGCCTCCAGACAAAAATAGAGAAGGTGGTAAACAAAGGTACACTGACTTCATGAAACACCATGAACAACTAAGCCTGAGAAAGCCTGAAGCAACGAGCCCAGCTCATTAATCAAGTGTAAAGAGGCACAATGCAGCAGCGTTCTTGAGCAATTTACATTCAATAATGGACAAAGTAGCAATAACACCAGAAGGAATATTTGATGTTGATTGAAGTGATAACTTGAATGTGCATGGGCCAGGAAAAATATCAGCTGCTAAAGGATGCAAGCAGGTAGGATCTATGACATCAGCTGAGTGTGGCAGTAATGTTACAATGATTGCACGCATATTTCCAAGAGTCAGCTTTAAGCAACATATGTTGTAGGGTGCACCACTTGGATCTATAGGTCGTACACATTCAAGTGGTTCGTCCAATGGCAGTACTTCTCGGAAATACTTGGAACACTTCATTTCCCATGTGAAGCTAAATGAAAATGAGAAGGTGATGTTAATACCACCATGGACACTATTACACTAGCAAAGGACAATGGTGTAATCTTCATTATGTTTCCACCACATAGTAGCTACAAGCTGCACCATCTAGACAAAACTGTTTTTGGTCCATACAAAATTTTCCACAACACTGCATGTGCAGAATGGCTGCAGTCACATCCTAGAAAGCCTAGGTAACCATTTAAAATGTTGCTGAAATTGCAGGTCAAGTTTATCCATCAGCGTTCTGAAAATTCAATCTGGACTTCAAGCAACTGGGATATGACTCATAAATGGGAACACATTACAAGATGATGAATTCCTCATGCTATATGTGATGGATAGACAACAACATACTTTGAATACAGAGGCCACATCTAGGAACGATGATCTGGTAGCAGGACAAACTGGTATTTCTACTCAGCCACTACAGACGTCCCCTATTGAGTTGCTACGGCCATTACTGAAAGCTCTTCCACAAAGCAATGGGCGTACTGAAGGGAAAAGAAAGTGTGGTGCCTCAAGAGTGTTGACTGACACTTGTCAAAAGTAGGCAACAGAAACACAGCATACTGCATGAGAAGAAAGAAGAAGGGGTCAGCAGCTAGCAAAAGGAACAATTGAAGTCAAATGCAGAAGGAAGGAAAACTAAGAAGAAAATTATAGATGACTCTGTGTCAGACAATAACTCCAGTACAAGTGATTTGTGTGAGGATAGAGTCAATGACATAAGTTTGAAAGATTTCTTGTTGCAAAGACAGTCAGACAAAAATGAAGCAGATGATATTTGATTTGATGTAGACACAGACTTACAGGAACCACTGCATTCTTGACAACAAGAAACATTTTGTGGGAAGGATTCTTTCGGTATAATTTGGAGAGTTGACTGAAATTTCTACAAAAGGGAAGAGTAAACGTAACATTTGTATGGCCTTTACTAGATGATTCTGGTGAAATTTTACAAGAACATGTTGTCAGATTACTTCCAGAACCAGCACTTGGAAACCATAGGGAACTAAGATTTCCTCTTCTTCTTCATGGCGACAATACAAATTAATCAGAAATGGATTAAAATTTCTCATAGACATTAACAATACGCAAGTTGAGATTAACAATGTGTAAGAGATACAGAGACTTCATACAGTAAAAGTAACTCTTTGTTTTTTAACTGTTAATTAACATACACTTTGATGCCTAATTGTCTGGAATTGTAGAACTACCGGTAGTGCCAGTGTTTATTTGGGTGTTGCGTTTAGCAGCCCTGTGTTTACGTTAAATAAATTATGTTTATAATAAATGGCTTGTTGATTTATTTTCAACTGTGGCTTATGGCGCAAGATCACATTTTACCTTGAGCCGAATAAAACATGTTTTAAAAAGTCTCTATAAAGCAGCCGGTAAAAAAAATTGTGTGTTGTGATTCATTTGATAGGAAATAAGACAAGGAATACAATACGACGATGTACAACATCGAAAACCTTATTATTGCGTCTCCTGAAGACGATCCAAAAAACGCGGGCAGTGATACAACGCTTGTTGATGTTTGTTAATCTGACAATTGTAGAAAATCTGAGATACAAGCGCGTGGTTCTCAAGGCAGTATCTGTCTTTATACGCAGCAATAAGCCTTGATGAAGCCAGTATAATAATATCTTCTTCTTCTTCTTCTTGACTTCGCAGTCATTATACGCAGCAGTAAGACATGATAAAGCTAGTACTTCGTCTTGACCTCGCATTCTATGACAGAGAGACTGAATCTGAATGTTGTAAACAGAACTTTATGCCAACTATTAGTGTATCACATAGCGATAATTTCACATATGTGGTTGATAAAGTAAACAGCTTCTTGTGGAAACAACTGATTTTCGTTACATGTGCTCTGTCAGTGTTTTGGAATCGATGGCAGTTGACATGGAGCCCACTCGGTTCGAGAAACCTCATTACCTTCACGCTCAGAACGCTCCATAGATGTTCCTACTATGCGAGTATCGCAGTTATACCTCGTAAGTCCCTCTATTGAATAATGTGGGCGAAAATAATGCCCTTTCGTTCCTAGTTTGACAAGAATGAGGATGTGTCAGTATTTATGAAGTATACGGATGCAATAGTTGAAACTACATTACCTTCTGCAATTTATAATGAATATATCGGAAGCAGTGCTTAATTTATGAAATTTTAGGTGTCAGAACGTACCTCTTCAGCCATGCAACTACCCTCCCCCTTGAGTGAAAACTTACAATGAGAATCCATTCTTTTACAAAATAACGTTCTGGAATTCAGGTTTTTAAAACATAATTTCTTACAATCAAAAAAGAAAAAATGCACGATTTAACATAAACAATATGCGCTACCGCTGTAACCGTAACAGTGTCACTGTGCTCACTAGTCCTGCTCGTTACATATTGGCAGGAGTCGGCAGTTTTCGTGAGTATGACGTCATGTTTTCAGCTACTACCAACCTCAACGTTGAAACACAAGACAACTAAAACAATTGTTCGAACAGTTGAATTGTAGCTGCTTGGTGAGGCGGAGGTTATCAGTGTACAGATGTAGTCATATCTTTTAGAAAGGTAACCATTATTCTTCAGGAAATACGTATTTTTGACTCAAATATTTCACTAACTAATATGTTACTCTAGTTACATAATGGCTCACCCCACGCCGCACATTATATTTACGTTGCGATTTAACGCACATGTACTATTCTAATAATTGTTCCACTGAGTTCAAATAAAAAAAAAATCAGTGAGTTCAAATTAAAAAAAAATCGCTGGGAGTTGGAGGAAGGCCGTTCCGACCGCAATTAAGCCCTTTCGGAGGTCAGCAACATATGCCAATAATATTAAGTAAGGTATGGTATGTAGCCGAACCACTACCATATGTATAGTGACAGAGACATTAGAGCGAGTGATGACCAAGATCCCTAAAAACGACATAAAATTTTTGCTATGTGATTTCAGCACACAAATCGGCAGAGAACGAAGTCACCAGATAACTGTGGGAAAGTTTTCCGCTCAAAAATATAGAGATAAAAATGGCATGAGACTCATCGAACTATTCCAGCAGAAGAAGCTGGAGATTATGATAACATCCCTCAGATTTTAAAACATTGATAATGTCACATCTCAGTAGAACCAGCTATCAGCGAAACCCGGAATACACGTAAATGCGTTAAGGCGGAAGCGATTTACGCTGGAAAAGATTAGTCCCAATTTTGGGCCCCAGGTGCAAATCTGGCGTTGTACAGCAGACATGTCCGGCGCTCGTATTAAACGAACTGTTTAAGCGGCATTAAATAATAACTCAACATCATGCGTTTCTCACTTGTTTGACATTTTCTGTCCACGTCCTGTTCCTAATAAGTTAAGCATAGAAATATTTCTTCTGTGGATCTTTCTTGCATTCAAGCGCTAGGTTTGCACCTGGTGGTCAAAATTGGAACTATGTTTTTTTTTTCCCGAGTAAATCGGTTGCCCACTAATGCATTAGAATGTTTACCGAGTTTCTCTGCCATACGATAATTACAGTCCATACTGGACCTCTGTGAGTAGCTGCCCTTTGAATATAACCACTCTGTACATCGTGTGGGCTTGTAAGAACTTCAGAGTAAAAGGCTACGTCCTTAGGTGCTAAGCTGTGTGTGTGTGTGTGTGTGTGTGTGTGTGGTGTGTGTGTGGTGTGTGTGTGTATGCAGGAAGTGAGCGGCTTGTTGCGGGAGTGCCAGTGGCTTACTCGGCGAGTCCGTCCCAGATGGCGAGCGCCGTCCGCAGGAGCACCTCGTTGCCTTCGAGGAAGATGAGGTCCCAGACGCGCAGCACGGCCGGCTGCGGCAGGCAGTTGGAGAAGAGCGTCAGGAACCACTGCATCGTGAACACGTTCGTCAGCGGCGGCTCGTAGCTCGTACCTGCAACACCAAGCACCTACGTAGCGACGTGCGCGTCAGCAAGAGGGGCCGAGTCCCGCTTATACGATAAGAAGAATCTTAACCCTACAACACTAAATGGGGGGATAACGTCCCGTTGCTGCTAGAGTTGCGCTCTACCGACACTGAGGTCCGGTAATTTTCGTACACTACATACATAACGTAGTAAGGGAGGGCAGCCGATGGTATTGGTAGCATTGGTAGGGAAAAAGTCGTAAATGAATGTGTGAGAGAGGAACTGGGAGCCGACGACTTCTATTTATTTGTTTGTTTGGTTGGTTGGTTGCTCTGCAGATAATTAGAATCACACATCTTTCATTGCTAGTTCACTGCGTATTTTACATCCTTACAGAGTATAAACTGCATTTTATAACTAATAAAAATTGGTTTATCGTGTAACTTCTGCACTTCTACGTAGCGAAAGCAGTTACATTTGATGCAAGTGCCGTTTACACGCACAAACATAAAAAATATATGTACACTACTGGCCATTAAAATTGCTAAACCAAGAAGAAATGCAGATGATAAACGGGTATTCATTGGACAAATATATTATACTACAACTGACGTGTGATTACATTTTCACGCAATTTGAGTGTATAGATCCTGAGAAATCAGTACCTAGAACAACCACCTCTGGCTGTAATAACGGACTTGATACGCCTGGGCATTGAGTCAAACAGAGCTTAGATGGCGTGTACAAGTACAGATGCCCATGCAGTTTCAACATGATACCACAGTTCATCAAGAGTAGTGACTCGCCCGTACAGGACCTGCAACATGCGGTAGTGCATTATCCTGCTGAAATGTAGGGTTTCGCAGGGATCGAATGAAGGGATGAGCCACTGGTCGTAACACATCTGAAATGTAACGTCCACTGTTCAAAGTGCCGTCAATGCGAACAAGAGGTGACCGAAAGGTGTAACCAATGGCACCCAATACCATCACGGTTAGTGATATGCCAGTATGGCCATGACGAATACACGCTTCCAATGTGCGTTCATCGCGATGTCGCCACACACTGATGCGACCATTATGATGCTGTAAACAGAACCTGGATTCATCCGAAAAAATGACGTTTTGCCATTCGTGCATCCAGGTTCGTCGTTGAGTACACCATCGCAGGCGCTCCTGTCTGTGGTGCAGCGTCAAGGGTAACCGCGGCCACGGTCTCCGAGCTGATAGTCCATGCTGCTGCAAACTGTTCGTGCAGATGGTTGTTGTCTTGCAAACGTCCCCATCTGTTGACTCAGGGATCGAGATGATGGCTGCACGATCCGTGACATCCATGCGGATAACATGCCTGTCATCTCGTCTGCTAGTGATACGAGGCCGTTGGGATCCAGCACGGCGTTCCGTATTACCCTCCTGAACGCACCGATCCATATTCTGCTAGCAGTCATTGGATCTCGACCAACGCGAGCAGCATTGTCGCGATACAATAAACTGCAATCGCGATAGGCTACAATCCGACCTTTATCAAAGTCGGAAAGGTGATTATACGCATGTCTCCTCCTTACACGATACATCACAACAACGCTTCACCAAGCAAAGCCGGCCAACTGCTGTTTGTGTATGAGAAATCGGTTGGAAACTTTCCTCATGTCAGCACGTTGTAGGTGTCACCACCGGTGCCAAACTTGTGTGAATGCTCTGAAAAGCTAATCATTTGCATATGACAGCATCTTCTTTCTGTCGGTTAAATTTCGCGTCTGTAGCACGTCACCTTCGTGGTGCAGCAATTTTAATAGCCAGTAGTGTACGATTGTTGTTGTTATTTTCTACTCAACAGAGCGTTTTTCAAGGAGATCAAAGCCAAGAGTTTCCTCTTATTATTGGTCATGTGTCAGACAAGTTCGAATGAGTATTGATAAAAAAAAGTTACGTTTTCTTTTCAGGAAGTTGCTTTTTCTAACACTGCAGGGTGAATCACCTAGCACACGCACCGCAAATACTGCGGAAATGGAAAGTGCGGTTGATCTGCGGTTTCCACAGAATGGATTGGTTGTTCGGATCTCGTATTGTTAGCCAATAAACAGATCGTAATAATATTTAGCAAGTGTAATTTGTGTTCAAATTTTAAATGGAAAATTCCTATTGGCATTAACAACGGAAAGTAGGGTAAATTAGAATGTCAGCGTTGTTTGTTGCAGGATCCTAGTGCGAGTCATTCACGAGATAGAAGTGTTTTCAAAACTTTCCACACCGACACTTGTATGTAGCAATCAGCCAACGTAGCTGCTAGCTTTGATGTTGCTACGTTTGCTTGCAGTGCGCTTGTGTGTTCCTTGAGTGCACTGCGACTTGCTTGTCAGTGTGTGACAGTCCAGAAGTAGGTTATGAATGGACGAAGAGGCTTTAACAATGCACAAAAAGCTGACATGTTCGTGGTGTGTGGAGAATGTAGAAAGAATGTAGTTCGTTTTTTACGGTGTATGGGGCGAGATATCCCAACAGATGTCAACCATCTCGGTAATTATTTATCAATCTCTTCAACCAGATACATGAAAGTGGTAGTGTAACACCTAGACAACGTAACAGAATGAAACAAGTAATGACGGAAGAGGTGGAAGTTCATGTTGTTGCTGCTGTTGCAGTAGATCCCCATCTTAACTCCCGTGCAATCGCACAATAAAGTGGAATGAGTGAGTCAAGTGTGTCAATCATTGTTCGTCGACATAGGTTCCATTCCTATCACATTTCTCTCCACCAAGAGCTGCATGAAAATGATAATGAGATTAGTGTTTAATTTCTGTACGTGGACATTAGAACAGGATACTCCAGATGTATCGTGTATTTTGTTCATTGATGAAGCCATATTTATCAATCATGGCCAGACAAACCGTCGAAACATGCACTATTGGTCTGTTGACAGCCCCGTGGGCTTCGTCAGGGGGAACGTCAGCGTCCATGGAGTGTCGTGTGGTGTGGAATAGTGAACCAGGAACCCTTAGGCCCGTTTTTCATAGACTGAACACTGAATGCGCCTATGTATCGCAGCCTCCGAGCAGACCATCTTCCTCGGACGCTAGAAGACGTTCCTCTGCAGACTAGGAGGAACCTGTGATACCAACATAATGGGCTGTTCAGCGTATGGTCCACGAAGTACAACAGCATGTCTTCACGAATTGTTTCCATATCGTTGCATTTGACGCAAAGGACCTATACCTTGGTTGGCTTGTTCCCCGAGTCTGACGCCTGTAGACTTTTATTGTGTGGGGAAAGCTGAAAGATGCTGCCTATAAGGACGTATCAGCTACACCCGATGATATGCAACGACCTATTACTGCAACCTGCTCGGACATCTCCGTTGAAACGCTAGCACGTGTATAGCAATAGTTCCATAGCAGACTAGAAGCGTGTATCGCCGCTGCCGGTAGTCATTGTGAACACGACCTGTGATGGTCAGTTGTCTCGTTGTTGGTCAGAATGTAAATGCCTGGTGTATGCACTTTAGCATGTGCTACCACAGGTATTGTACAAGTGTCGGTGTGGCAATTTTTCAGAATACAATATCTCGTAAACAACTCGCACTACAATTCAGTGACATTCTAATGTATCTTACTTTTATTTTTTCAATTTCAACAGGCTTTGTTCCATTTAGAAAAGTGTACGTTTGCACAAGCAATACACTTGCTAAGTATTATTATCTGTTTGTTGGCTGACAATACGAGCCACTGACTACCAATCCATTTCGTGAAACCCCTACATAAATAGCACCTTCCATTTCTGCAATATTTGTGGTGCGACATTTAGGTGATTCACCATGTATATAATAAATATATATTGTTTTCTTTATTTTTACTACAACATCCCTCTGTTTCACACTACAAATCAACAATTTTCGAATAAAACTTTAATGGAACAGTGACAATTTCAGTTTTGCAATAAATACCGTTTATTCTTAAGTGCCGCACAGGAGCGTTAAGTATGCAGAACAAAAATGCTCCGTATGTTACCTAGCCATTTACATATCCTGACTCAGTTTCTAGACGGTTCACCGCTTCCGATTTTTGGGGAACCTAGTAAGACACTGATTGCATACGTAAGGAAAGCGACCGTTATGAGGTAACGTCCGATAGGTATGCAACACATCAAATGTACAGGTTTGCGGGTATGACCTTAACTGACCAAAGCCACTAGGAAAACTACAGTAGCGTACGTTTGCTTATGGTAGCTTACGGTGTCCTATGACGGTTATAGAACTCTAATTGCTACTAAACCATGGTAAATTTAACCAGCCCAATTTTATTCAAAGGAGGTCATAATTTATAGGTTACACATCAGTTAATTGAAATTATTAGATCTCCAGTAGTATGTTACACGCCAAACTGAATACAAAACGCTCTGTTTTATACCATACTGCAATCGTAAATTTTAAGAGGTTTAATAATCTAAAGTTGACATGTGATGTGCCTCGAGAGCTAAATTTGATAAGAAGTGCACTAAATTCACCGTATTTCTAACAATTGAGGTTGTTAGAAGCAAAGGGCTTGACGAAACTGAATATCTGGAGGTAAGTGCACCACATCGTAATAGAAGAACCAGTCTATTTGATGGCAAGGGCATATAGCGGAGGTGAGTTTGGTTGCGGTCCTAGCTGGCCACCCACGGCACCTGATCTGTCAGTGTGCGATTACTTTGTGTGGGGGGCCCTCAAGTTTAAGGCGTATCGCAGCAATCCTTGTAATCTTCAAGAACTGCAGCCGAACATTTAGGATGAGACTGCAACAATGCCAGCAGTCCATATCGATCCACTTTCAACAACTTTCTGATCAAGTCCCCAAAAGTGTCAAGTCTCTTTAATCATATACTATAATCAAGTTACCACTGTATTTCCTTTTCTCTACTGTGTTTCTTTGCACTCTTGAACTCTGTTCTCCGAGCCACTTTTATTTGCCATCCGTGTATGTGTAGACGCCAAGAGCCTGCTTGCCGTTTGCCTTATCCACCCTTCCAAAACCCAAGCGGTACTGGTTGCTCATTCTAGGCTCAATAGCCCGAAATATAAGAAATCCATAATATGGGGCGAAGATGAACTTCCCTCCTTCAGCAAAGAGTCCAGGAAGCTATACACAATAGGCGAAAGTCTCAATTGGGCTGAGCACGTAACTTATGTGCAAGAAGGCAACAGCGTCTCTCCATACCTGCAGAAGACATTTGTACAGACACTTGTACTTCCAGTTACTGATTACAGTGACGTTATCCTGCAAGGTCTTTTTCAGGAAAGCTCACGGCCCTTGGGACTGGTTATGAATGCCTGAGTTCGTTATAACTGTAATACTCAACTCTTTCATTACATTTTCCCATCATAATTGTGGCGTCGATAGTTAGGATGCCACAACGTAGCTGCACTAACTACTCCGACCACAGCGCCCTCTGGCCGACACTGTGGAGCTCAGCGAGTGCCGTCTTGACTCCTCCCCCATTTCATCAAGAGCGGACGGTCTGGAAACATCGCTTCGATTACCGAGTGGGCTAGCTTGCTATTGAGACTTTGATCCGACATGGGCTACGGCGTCACACCTACGTGCTCGTTCTAGCCAAAGTTATGTAAGCTTTTGTCATTTACTTGTTTTTTGACTCTGGTAAAAAAGTGTTAGTTACATGCAGTACCGTAATGCTTCAACTCTCCTGCTCCTACTCGCGTCCTTCACTCTCGGCCTATATTACGGAAGCAGTTCACAGGAACAGACCCACGCGCCGCCTATCCAGGTGGAATACAAAAATAATCACAGCTGTTCTGGCTCTGTGCAGGCAAGCGTAAAAACTTCCATACACTCTGTCCTCTCTACTGTATTATTAGTGAACGCTGTCCCTCATCGTCTCTGAATAATTCGGTAGAAACACTCGTTCCCATCAGAGCAAAATCCTTTCTGTCCTACTCCATCGTTCAGCCACATTCTCGAGCTCCTCTCAGGTTGAGAAAACAGGTAATGACAGGTATACCAAGGCAACAATAACATTACCATTGTCCCTATACGCACTCGTTACGCTTGGAGATCTCTCTCTTCAACATTATCTTCCTCATTTTCCCATATTCTTAGCCGATGTAGCCTTCTTAAATTTCCTTTTCCCAGAACTCGCTATATCAGAAAACATTTTGTAGACTTATAAATTTTCCTTATGTTTACCACTATTATTGCTATTACTAATGTCACAATAATTGTCTTATTATCATTGTTATTAGAGCTACTATTAGTATTAGTATTATTATCATCACTGTCGGTGTCTGCATCAGTACTAATATCGTTAGTTCACGGTCGGTGTAATTTACTCATATTGCCACTTCAGACACTCAAATCATTTTAATACAGGTTGTCATATTAAAACAGTCATTTGTTAGTAACTACGATTTAGATACTGTATGTGTGAATTCCTGGTCCGATGTAAGAGAGGGCCTGAAGGCTCTAATCTGATCAGGTTCAATAAAAATAAATAATTATATGTATTATCAATAAAAATTATGTTTATGGGTTAATGTATCAAGTGAAAATAGTACAATATATAGTATTAGATCGTCGTGGGTTATTCCAAATTTGATATTAATTAATGTCAAAGGGATAAAAGTGATATCCTTGGCGACAAAGAGGCGTACATGTCAATAGATTATTGTTAAAAGCAGTACTGAGCGCAACATTCTGAATTTTATTTGCTACTGTATTATTTCATGTGCGGTTACATTGATAATCACTGCATATGACGTTTACAGTAGATAATGTAACAAATAAACATTAAATTTGATACAAACTTTGAAGCTTATTCCCTGAAAATTGTGATTTTGTCAATTTCGCATCTAAGCTTTTAACTGCCTCAACTGACAGTTATCCATTCAGTATATTTTTGTACGTAAATTACTTTTAGTTTGTATTAAGTATATTTAATTAATATACACTGATCAGCCAGAACATTACGACCACCTATCTAAAAGGCAGTATGTCCGCCTTCAGCATGGCTAACAGCGGCGACGCGTCATGGCATGGAAGCAGTGAGGCCTTGGTATGTCGCTGGAGGCAGTTGCCACCACATCTGCAACCACGTCGCCTAATTTTCGTAAATTCGGGGAGCCCTGACGCCATGTTCAATTACATCCCAGATGTGTTGGATCGGGTTCAGATCTGGGGAGTTGGGGGACAAATGGTACAAATGGCTCTGAGCACTATGGGACTTAACTTCTGAGGTCATCAGTCCCCTAGAACTTAGAACTACGTAAACCTAACTAGCCTAAGGACATCACACACATCCATGCCCGAGGCAGGATTCGAACCTGCGATCGTAGCGGTCGCGCGGTTCCAGACTGTAGCGCCTAGAAACGCTCGCCCACCCTGGCCGGCAGTTGGGGGACCAACACATCAATTGGAACTGGCCATTGTGCTCCTCGAACCACTACATTACACTCGTGGCCTTGTGACGTGGCGCATTATCGCGTTGGAAAATGCCACTCCCGTCGGGAAACATGATCGTCGTGAAGGGGTGTACGTTGTCTGGAACCAGTGCACGGTAGTTCTTGGTCTTCACGGTGCCTTGCACGAGGTCTAGTGGACCCATGGATGCCCACGTGAATGTTTTTCAGAGCATAAAGGAGCCATCGCCAGCTTGTCTCCGTCTCGCAGTACCGGTTTCAAGTAGCTATTCCCCTGGAAGACGACGGGTTCACGACCTCCCATCGGTATGATGATGAACATATCGGGACTCATCAGACCTTGCAACGCACTGCACCATCGTTCAGTGGCGATGGTCACGTGCCCATTCCAGTAATAGTTGCCTACGTCGCGGTGTTACCATTGGCATATGCGTGGCTCGTCGGCTGCGGAGGCCCGTCGTTAGGAGCGTTCGTTGCACTGTGTTTACCGACACACTTGTGCTCTTCCTAGCATTAAATTTTGATGTTGGTTACGCCATAGTTCGTCGCCTGTCCTGTTTTACCAGTCTGCCAAGCCTATGACGTCCGACATCTATTATGAGGTGCGGCCGCCCAACCCCACGACATCTGGACGTGGTTTCACCTTGGTTTGGCCACGTGTTGAAGACACTCACCACAGCACTCCCCAACACCCGACAAGTCGTGTAGTTTCCTAAATGCTCGTGCCGAGCGTCTTGGCCATAACACTCTGCCCTCGGTCAAACTCAGATAGGATACGTGCCTTCCCCATTCTACTTGCGGACAGCGCGTTCACTGATAATACATGAGCCGTGTGTGTGTCTTGATTAGTAGTCATCCCTCACCAGGTGACGCTACTGTCTCGTGGACGGGTTTATATCGATAGTAGGACGGTGGTCATAGTGTCCTGACTGATCAGTGTACGCAAAGAACATCTTTTTCATATCAATAATTTGATTATCATGCCATCTCTTTGACTTGGTGAACTGAAATTACATCCTTGACTAATTAAATCGAGCATATTCAATGAATCAGGAAACAAAGAAGTTATTCACAAAATTTATTTCTACTTGTATACTAATAAAGTTACGTTAACGCTGAAAATTAGGAATCGGGAATGGGAAAAAGAGTCAAAGTAACTGAATAAATCTTGCTGGATGTAAATAAAAATAATCAGCATAAATTCCATTTATTAGCTTAAGACGGTTAAAAGTGGCGTAATAAGAAATAAGCTTTGAAAAATCGCTTATGCGATTCGAATGACATATTAGTAAATGACATATTAGTAACTTTAGATCGGGTCAGCTTTTCTGATTTATTGGCTTATTTTCATGCCTTCTATTTTTATTGTTAACTGGCGTAATTGAAGTCGAAAGAAATGTGTTATGAAAGCTATATTTTGGAGTTTTTTACTTAATGCGTATCCCATGGCCAGCTTTGAACTGGATGAACGCTAGAAACCTCGCAAAATCATCCTCTCCTCAAATCGGCCGACTGAATTGACTTAACAGTCTAGGTGTTCAACAAGGCGGTCTTTGCCTATATACTTCGACAGCTTACGGAACAGCCACATCAAATGGTCGCATAAGTTGTTACTGCATCACTGTTTTTGCTGTGTTGAAACGCGCAGGATTTGAGAAGATGCCCATTCCTGGAATGGACATCTGCTGCGTCCTGAAGTTCCGCACTTTACTTCCCCTTTTTAGCACAGCGAATGGCGTTTCCTCTTTTAGACTGTTGCATTTCGGTCCAGACGCAAATCACAGAGCACATAGCCATTAACAACTGGCAAAAAAGTTACCTGTTGGTGGTTCACAGCGATTCCGAACACTGGCTTCTCATGTGTTATGGGTTAATTAATTGTAATCAGACAGGTTAGCATAACCAAAACTGGTCACCACCATTTGAAAAAAATAAAATGTGGTACAGACTGTTACTGTTTGTCCTTATACAGAGTGATTCAAAAAAACGTTTACAAACAGAAATGGCACATCGGGCATACATTAAGGTTCAGTGATCACAGCATCGTCGGAGACAGTTTACTTAGGCCGTACATTCTCCCGGAGCCGGCTTGATGGTCGCACGTATCTCATATTCCTGCGAGAGGTTCTGCAGGACACGCCGAATGATATTCCTGTAGTGGGTGTTCATTTGTAGTACGTGACTAAATAATAGCAACACCATTCAGTAGTCCCGGATGGCCTTTGCGACACCTGATACCTATGTGACTACTGATTCTTGTTGTGTGGCCGATGTGCTAAGCCAGCGAGTAAACGTTTTCCTGAATCACATTGTGTAAACCAGAAATTGATTTAATTCCAGCACATTGCCAAAATTGCTTAGATATAAACGATGATCATTAAAAACTCATCTAGATTTTATGAAAAGCGGCAGATATCCGAAAAATGTATTCTTTTGTAGGTTTCTTTCTGTCGAGCTCAGTGTGCTGCGTAACAAATGTCGCACGAAGTTGGAGCTTAGCTAGCTTCCGTAGCTGTGGCACCGACAGTGATTCACTGCATGCGCTCTTCCCGCGCTTAGCTGTGAACGACAATGTAAAGCTGCCTTAATTGTTAACACTGAACCACACTGAACACGTTGCAAGTACTGACTAGATTCTAATTTTTTAAAAAAAAGCAGTTTATTGTAAAGAACCTCACGAAATATCTGCGAAGTTTGTTCCGTGCAACACGCCAAGAACAATGATACACTATGTGATCAAAATTATACGTCCACATCCAAAAACATACGTTTTTTTTTATATTAGGTGCATTGTGCTGCCAGGTACTCCATATCAGCGTCGTCAGTAGTCATTAGACATCGTGAGAGAGCAGAATGGGGCGCTCCGCGGAACTTACGGACTTCGAACTTGGTCAGGTAAATGGGTGCCACTTGTGTCATACGTCCGTACGCGACATTTCCACACTCCTAAAGATCCATAGCTCCACTGTTTCCGATGTAATAGTGAAGTGGAAACGCGAAGGAACACGTACAGCACAAAAGCGTACAGGCCGACCTCGTCTGTTGACTGACAGAGACCACCGACAGTTGAAGAGGGTCGTAATGTGTAATAGGTAGACATCTATCCAGACCATCACACAGGAATTCCAAACTGCATCAGGATCCACTGCAAGTACTATAACAGTAAGGCGGGATGTGAGAAAACTTGGATTTCATGGTTGAGAGGCTGCTCATAAGCCACACATCACGCCAGTAAATGCCAAACGACGCCTCGCTTGGTGTAAGGAGCATAAACATTGGACGACTGAACAGTGGAAAAACGTTGTGTGGAGTGACGAATCACGGTACACAACGTGGCGATCCGATGGCAAGCTGTGGGTATGGTGAATGCCTGATCTGCCAGCGTGTGAAGTGCCAACAGTAAAATTTGGGGGCGGTGGTGTTATGGTGTGGTCGTGTTTTTCATGGAGGTGGCTTGCACCCCTTGTTGTTTTGCGTGACACTATCACAGCACAGGCCTACATTGATGTTTTAACCACCTTCTTGCTTTCCACTGTTGAAGAGCAATTCGGGGATGGCGATTCCATCTTTCAACACGATCCAGCACCTGTTCATAATGCACGGCCTGTGGCGGAGTGGTTACACGACAATAACATCCCTGTAATGGATTGGCCTGCACAGAGCCCTGACCTGAATCCTATAGTAATACCTTTGGGATGTTTTGGAACGCCGACTTCGTGCCAGGCCTTACCGACCGACATCGATAGCTCTTCTCAGTGCAGCACTCCGTGAAAAATGGGCTGCCATTCCCCAAGAAACCTTCCAGCACCTGGAAGCTGTCATCTAGGCTAAGGGTGGGTCAACACCATATTGAATTCAAGCATTACCGATGGAGAGCGCCACGAACTTGTAAGTCATTTTCAACCAGGTGTCGGGATACTTTTAATCACATAGTGTAGTTCTTGAAGTGCTCGAGCAGAAAGAAGGAAATGTCTGAGGCGAGCAACTTTGCAACTACATCTCCAACTAAGTTGAAGATTGGCGCGGTGGCTGTCGGGAACGGCCATGTCCCCGCAGTATGGCTGTGGAGGGGAAAGAAACTGTGAGGGGAAGGCAGCGTCTGTTGCTGGCAGCAGTACTTTGGCTTAACACGAAGTCGCAAGAGACACTCGCGGAAGTATTGTCCGCTTAAGTGACGGATCGGAAAGTACCTAATTTGTTGACATATTAATGCATCAGAGCTTTGCATGTAACTTATTTATTATCTGTATTTATGTATCAAAAATAATGAAAAATGAATGTACGGCTCACGATACTATGAATCAAAAGTAAAAAACTGATTTTTGGAATCTGTTTGCACATTGCATTTATTAGACGCAGACGCAGTAATTTTTACTAAGTGTAATTAATTGTGCCTTAAAGAACTGTCAAAATAATGTTAACTAAAGATTTCTGTAACTTGCGTTTGTTTCAAGTTCATGGTCACGCTCATCATCATCGATTGAGGGCATAATGTTGATGACCTTCACGTGTCCAGTACTCTTGTTCCAGCTGCTGTACATTCCTGCAGTAACCTTCCGACACCATTGCAGCAATTGAAAGGAAAGCAGCATTAACAATATTCTGCCCTCTGTCCTTGGACATGTCACCAGCGACATTGTTCTTCCCGAAATTGTGTTTTATTTTGGCCTATGCCAGTTCTATTTGATTTAGATCGCTGTCGTAGGGCGGTAAACGCACTACTTTGTGGCCTCTGCACATCTTCACGGCCGGCTTGTTTTCCTTTATTGTTAGATACTGTTTAGTCTTCCTCACTGCAGTTTATTTGCCCACCTTGCAACCACTCTAATATCGTACTGCAGAAATCATATTTATTAAGCATTCTTTCGAATTTCCTGCTGTGGTATGGCGCATTATCCATGAAGTTCCAGAACTGGGTGGAATATTACGAACGACCATATCTGCATCTGCAATCATGCCCTCCCCCCCCCCCCCCCCCCCCATCTTCGTACGCAAGTTTCGCCAGATTTAAGAAGTTCTCAAGTTAGTGGAAACAGTAGCTTGCATGAAACTCCCTGACAAATTAAAATTGTATGCTAGATAGGGTCCTTGATTTGAGTCTTGACCGGCACACAATTTTAATTAGTAAAGAAGTTTGATAGCAGCACACACTCCTCTGTGGGGTGAAAATGCAAGATACTTGCTATTAGTGGGAGTTCTTCTCAGACTTACAGTTTTGTGTGTGTGCAGTACCAGTGCGAAAGTATCATTGTCAAAAGGAGAATAGCACAAAGACAGATGCACCGAAAGAAATGTACCGTTGAAACCTCTAAACACAGATAATTGGTACCATCAGACATGGAACTGCAAAATGAGTTTACCTAACAATGTTTCACCAGAAGGCAAAATGGAACGGCAGTACACACGTCTTTAAATTTTAGCTAAATTTTTAATGTTACCGTAAAAATAAATGCATTACTTTTGCGATAAAAGTAGTGAATACTGCTTGCAAAAATCGAAGAGTAATTAAATGACAGTCTTTCGGCGAGATACCGTGACGCTCTTTTGTTTAATGTTATCGAATACTTGAGTATACAATAGACCAGAGATGTTCGAAGACAGATGAATATCTTTCAAGTAGTGTCGATTTTTCTAGCAAAATCGTTCGTGGCTAAACAGTACTTCGCAAGTCTCCGTACGGAACATCCGCGGACGTCAACAGAAATTTATCCAGGAGGGGCCAAGGTTCTGATATTGCCATTTTTATATAAATCATTGAGTGAGTTTTAAATGTGTAGTGCCCAAGGAATAAAATTAGTATTTAGACAAATTTTATTGTACCTCAGAGAATTGGTATATATCAATTAATTTTGTTTTTTGAAAAGTTTGGTAATGTCCAAGAATGATTGCCTATCGACGTCTAGGGGTCCAAACGATATATATCGAGCGGGCAATCGTAAATAGATCATGCGACTCAGGTGGCGGGCGTTCTGATCAATTATTTGTGACCGTCATTTTTATTTGTTTTGCATCGTTCCCTTAGTTGCTCAAAATTACATACCTCCGCGAATTATTCGTGAGTTGCTAGGGAAATCCAGACGATTTATGTCGTTAGTGAGTTGGATGTCTGGTGTACTTGATGTTTCTTCGACGGATTCTCTCACATGAATGAATCTAATTCTATGCTTATCCAGCGTAGAAAATTGTTCGACTTTTTGTCGCAAATATGGAGTACTACCAGACGAGGAAAGAAGGAACTGTGATTACTGTGGTGGTGCGAAGTGTGTAAAACTCCATAAAAACAGTTTCGATGCTGAAATACCGTTACACTGGCATTGCGGGCAGTGCGGAAAACGAACGAGGATCAGGGAGAATACATAGTTCGACTCATCCAAATTATCCATCCAGACGACCGCTATGGACTTTCACATGACAACAACACCGACGACGAGTAAGGTAAGTCGTCTCCTTTGCAGTGACAAGTATCTTTGTAACTCTTTTCTTTTGTCGTTACAGTAGTGACCAACGTAAACATACTCATAACACCCGCCACCAGAGTCGCATGATCGATTTACGATCGCACGTTCGATATGTATCGCTTGGACCCCTCGACTTCGATAAGCAATCATTCTTGGAAATTACCAAAAGTTTATTACTTTGGCAACTAAAAGGTAAGGATATTACATTAGCACGTGCAAAGGATATCTTTTTGAACTGCTAATATAAATATGGGTGTGACCTTTTTGATTTAACGGTATGAAACGACATGTTCACCTGTTTAAATTCAGCCTCTGAAGATATTTTTGTCCGTATGCCAAAAATTATAGTTTGAATGTGAACATTAAAGATCACAGGCAGAAAAGATTAGCAGACTGAGGAAATCATATTAGACAAACACAGAAATAACCGTAAGAATGCCACTGATTAATAATCCTCAAATTTGAAAACAGAAAAAAAAACTTATTCAGCTTTAATACCGTCTATAACGTTGGTTGCTTATGTAATAGTGGGAATTCTGGTTCCAGTTATTTAGATGGTTCAAAATGAATTTGAGCACTATGGGACTTAAACTGCTGTCATCAGTCCCCTAGAACTTAGAACTACTTAAACCTAACTAACCTAAGGGCATCACACACATCCCTGCCCAATTTAATTTACACCTCAATGGTGTAAGATAGCGAGGTCGAACAATGAAAAGATGGTGGGAGAAATCGACGAAACCGTAACTGGTCACGAGGCCTAATACATGGAAGAAAGATGATGATGACGAATTTAAAAACACATTAATTCAAAAATATTCTTTAATTTGTATCTAGAATGATACGTTTGTGCTTTCTGAACTTTTGCTTCGATGTGGCTGAAGAATAGGCTATGTTCCTATGTTAAAAATATGGTTCGGGTTGCTGTTATTCTGATTAATAATAACATTTAAACAGCATTTGCTGTTAATATTCTCATGAAATCTCTGTTTTTTCTAATTAAAGCTTAAAAATCATTAAATATCAAGACCTGGTCACATGACTGAAAATGCTCTGTTAGTGGCTGATGCTCTGGTGATATCCTTGTGTTATAGGAGCGTTAGCTGAAGTTACGAGGATTCTACGTACTTTTATTGCAAACAGTTTAGTTGTTTAGTGATGAAAACGCAATTACAACTTTTACGTATGAAAAGAAAGGAATTTTGTGAATGTTGATAGTGGAAGCCCTGCGAAAGTTAATGCTGCGTTAATGCTCCACCCATTTAGAACGGCGGCATGTGCACCGACGTACATTGCTTTCTGCAATATCATTAAACTCGCTCAAAACTAAGGAATTGTATAACTTTCGCAAATGGCTTCGTGTATTATAACTAGATTGTCGACTATCAGTCATGAGCTACGACGCAAAGTCCAAATTATTCTTGGTAAAACTTAGTGCTGATTTCCTGTGTAGAAAGTACTCGGCAGACATTCTGCATTCGTTTGACGTTCTGTGGCGCAACTGACTGCGCATTCGCCCGCAGTGTAATAGGTCACAGGTTCAAATGCTGGTAGGATCAGGTATTTTTAAAAGCTTTACGCGAAATACGAAAATAGCGTACTCAAGAACTGATTGCTGCAGTTGTTTCGATTGTGGGATGTATTACACATAGATACACACTAACCTTAGTTTGACAAACGGACAACAGAGGATAAATGCATTTACTTTCAGAACAAACAGTTCACTTTTTCGGAAACCTTAGCTAGTAGTGAAGATATCACCATACATCCACAATACAATGAGGTGTAGGAGGATGAGGTTATACGGAGCGATATAAAGCGTGTACAACATTCCGGTGATACAAACGTAAGAGCTGTGATTTTCGTGAGTGTAAATTGACATTAGTATCTGAAGCAGACTTACTTCATCTTTATGTAAGATGACGAAACTGCAGAAGTTTAAACAATAAGGATCCTAGGCTGACAGTACGAAGATAAAAAACTTAGTTTCAAATATAGTAAAAAGTGTGTCGTCACATAATCAGAGCCGGCCGGAGTGGCCGAGCAGTTGTAGGCGCTACAGTATGGAACCACGCGACCGCTACGGTCACAGGTTCGAATCCTGCTTCGGGCATGGATTTGTGTGATGTCCTTAGGTTAGTTAGGTTTAAGTAGTTCTAAGTTCTAGGGGACTGATGACCCCAGAAGTTAAGTCCCATAGTGCTCAGAACCATTTGAACATAACTAGAAACATCTTCTTGAACGTGATGTGTATGACAGCGATTGCAAATGTAAGCGCAGAAAGGAAAACACAATAATATTCTGTTTCCGATCGGTGTGGTAAGGTTTTCTAACTGTAATTTGGTTCTCGTATGAGACGACTGTCGAGTCGTTTTACATATAAGTTAAAATATTCTTTCGGGTTAGATTAGAACCAGCGATCTATGAACACCATCTTTTAAAATTCGACTGTTTACCGCAATAAAAAATGAGCTACCGAACAGTTGAAGTGTAGTGACATAGAACGACGATTTTCATTTGGAGTTTAATTTCATTGAATGACAATATCCTCTGATGTAACAGTGAGAGAGCATATGTCGGAGATAATTTGATGTTAATTTGACAGCGAAACACATTTTCGATTAAGTTAGAGAACTTGTGCGTCAACGTGGTGGGAAACTACTAGTACAGGGCAACCACATATTACGCATCTTCTCATTCTCTGGAACACTCTAAAACAATTTCTTAAGAGTTTTTGTAGATGTATTTGCACAGTATCATACTATATGCCATTTGTAAGCCATTTTCCGAAGCCTGAATTCCAAAACAAGACATTACTATGAGTTATTATTTTGACGCTGTGCGGGATTAGCCGAGTGGTCTTGGGCGCTGCAGTCATGGACTGTGCGGCTGGTCCCGGCGGAGGTTCGAGGCCTCCCTCGGGCATGGGTGTGTGTGTTTGTCCCTAGGATAATTTAGTTTAAGTAATGTGTAAGCTTAGGGACTGGTGACCTCAGCAGTTAAATCCCATAAGATTTCACACACATTATTTTGACAGTAGGAACAGCGAGCTTGGCAGTGACGTCACCGGCATCACATGACTCGAATGGAGCGGTCGTTCAAATTATTTGAATTTCGTTTGAGTTTTTATAAAAGAATACTGAAATTAAAGAGGAACAAAATTGTTAGGAGCATAAAATGATGTAATTAATCATTTAAGACAATTTTCAGAAACGGTCAAATACCCTATAGTTACACATTTTCATATTCTATGATTGACAGCTACACACCGTTTCTGACTTGTGCTATTTTTTTCTCTTGCTTACAAAATCGTGTTAATGGATTTATTGCATTATTTGCATGTCAGATTTTTCATGGTGATTTTCTTAATAAATGTAGAACAAAATCTGTTTTTAAAGCAACTTTTTATGCGGTGGTTAGGTAAGTACAGAATTCTAACATTCCAAAACAACTCTCATATTAGAATGTAGAAGAGATTTCCAACTGTGTAGAATTGTACCAAGATAATCATTGTTTGCACACTTTAACATGTTATACAGTCATGACAAGAGAACAGTAGAATCCTTAGCTCGCTAACTACATGTTGCGCTGTGTTTCACCCAATAAACTATATAGTTTGAGGAGGCCTCAACTTGACGAGACGACATCTTTTTGACCTATAAATTCCACATTTTTTACTCTTTCCTAAACAGATGACACAATACTGCTATGATTAAACGGTGTAGCACCAGGAAGGAGAGGAGGACGTCCTTGTGCGAGTTAGGAACGGATTTCCGGCAGTGTACTGTAGCTGTGTTCGTTTTGTTATGAGAACATCAGAGCAGCAGAAACCATTCTCAGAAGCATTAAAAAACTGGGATAGCGATATGCACACATACAGATGGCAGTAGTAGCGCATACACAACGTATAAAAGGGTAGTGCATCGGCGGAGCTGGCATTTGTTCTCAGGTGATTTGTGTGAAAAGGTTTCCGACGTGATTATGGCCGTACGACAGGAATTAACAGACTTTGAACGCGGAATGGTAGCTGGAAGTAGATGTATTGGACATTACATTTCGGAAATCGTTAGTGAATTCAACGTTCCGAGATCCACAGCAGAGTGTATCCCGAATACAAAATTTCAGGCATCACCTCTCACACAACAATGCAGTAGCCGACGGCTTTCACTTACCAACCGAGAGTAGCAGAGTTTGCGTAGAGTTGTCAGTGCTAACAGACACGCAACAGCGTGTGAAATAACCATAGAAATCAATGTGGACGCACGACGAACGTATCCGTTAGGACAGCGCGGTGAAATCTGGTGTTAATGTGCTATGGGAACAGACGACCGATCTGAGTACCTTTGCTAACAGCACGACGTCGCCCGCTGCGCTTCTACTGGCCTCGTGACCTAGTCGACCGCAAAACCGTGGCCCGAGAAGATGAGTCCCGATTTCAGGTGGTAGGAGCTGACTGGCAGGATTCGAGTGTGGCGCAAACCATACTAAGCTAGGGACCCAACTTGTCAACAAGGCACTGTGCAAGCTGGTTGTGGTTCCATAATGGTGTGGGCTGCGTTTACATGGAATGGGCTGGTCCAACTGAATCGATGATTGACTGGAAATGTTCGGCTACTTGGAGGCCATTTACGGCCTTTCGTGGATTTCATGTTCCTAAACAACGATGGAATTTTTGTGGGTGACAACGCGACCGTGTCACCAGACCACAATTGTTCACGATTGATTTGAAGAATATTCTGGGCAATTCGAGTGAATCATTTGGAATTACAATCTCCTGCATGAACCCCATCGGACATTTATGGAACGTAATAGAGAGGTCAGCTCATGCACAAACTGCTGCACTGGCAACACTTTCGCAATTATGGATGGCTATAGAGGCAGCGTAGCTCAATATTTCTCCAGGGGACATTCAGTGACTTGTTCAGTCCATGACACTTCGAGTTGCTGCACTACGCCGGGCAATAGAAAGTCCTACACGATATTAGGGCGTATCCCATGGCTTTTGTCACCTCAGTGTAATCTTGTGTGCAAAATAACAAATGTCAGCTTACCGCGCCACCAGCAGCGATATATTCCTTCGAAGTTTATGATTTGCACGGTATGGCCAATTGCACGGTTCAGAGAGAGGAGTAAAGCAAGATAATATTCGGATAATGGACGTTAAATAGCAGGCTGTGAATGAAAAAGATCTGAGTTTTTCCGTGGATTCCAGAACTTAAGAAAATGTTTAGACGAAGAACTAAAGCATACGGAAAATATAACAGGGCCACATAATTCACTCTAATTTAGTTACGAAAACATATTTGGTTTAAAATCCTACCCCAAGTTTCCAAATTTTCTTTAGTGATCGCCGGTTTCGGTTCATTACCCAGCCATGTACAGATCAGTCTAAAATATTGTTCAGTGAGTGTGGCTGGGAGCAACATATTATTTACAATACGACGGCATTGTGCTGCATGCTGCGAACTTATTTGACCTGAATATCGTTACAACGGGGAGTGATGTCGCTTCGGTTGACTTACCATGAGTCAGCGAGCAATCGGGGTTGACACTACATGTACAGCTGATCGCAAAGCATTAGCACTGTGATGAATTCTCCTTTGTCATCACTGTATTTGTTGACTGTATCGTCACCGAGTGTTTCCGGTAACGGCCAAGTGCAATAATATCGTGGTTGATTAGCACTTCGACATTTGGCAGCTGAGAGATACGGGTCACGAGGGCAAACGCAATACCAAAGTTATCGATAAGGTGCACATTATATGCGGTGTCTGTTCTTTCGGAACAGAACAGTTGCATTCTGGCCGTGGAATATCTGCACTCCATTTTTACACTCTGTAAGTAAATATATATACCACTTCTGCGTCCGGTAACAAAACAGGGACAGCAATTTTTATAAGATTGAAGTAATAAACTTGTTGCGCACAAACTTACAGAAATTTATCATAGGCGTTGATGTCAACTGCGTATTAAATACATTATTATTATCATTATTATTGTTATTGATCAACATTCAAACCTCGACTCTTCGTCAGAACTAAACACGCTCAATGAATGCCTTGGCGGCTATGACACGTGGAAACCAATAAATCTCAGTACTGACTTACAACTACGTAACGAATTCATCAGCGAACAGCGAGGATAGAATGTATTTAGAAGGGCCATTAACAACAAATTTACTAAATTCTGAAATAGCTCTCTATCGCGTTGCTATCACATCACACAATCAAGATGAGATGTAGCTATAGCAGATCAAACGTGCAAGAGAGGTATGGAAGATGAGTGTCAATATACTCTTGCACGGAGGATTAAAACACAAATATCATGGTGTGTAGGGAACCTGTGTGAAGCAAATGCAGTAATATCCTAATGCTCTAGTCTGCTCGATAAAACTGGCAAAGCCAAGGATTAGGAACTTTTTAATATGCTTTTCAAGCTGCAAAAGGAAGAAACAAGAAGGCAACTTAAGCTTCTACTATTCCTGTCTCTGTGAATTATGTGTAACATATACAGACATAATGTGTGATCGAACTAGTATTAATAAGGTTCAGACTAAAATTTTGCGTATCAAATAGCGAAAGCTGGATGGTCTGCAAGAAGGAGCCAAAGAAGTCAACGGCGTCGAGCAAGAAAACAAAAATCATTGTACAAAGGCATAACAAAATGAGGAATCAACAGATAGTATAGGAAATACAGATCGATGGAATGTGATGCGAGATCAGAGAGGCATTCAACTAGGAGTTCATAAGTACTTTCAAAAATGTTACTGATGATACAGAAGTTCGTAATCTTTTGAGACATGTAACAATGAAGCTCGATGCGGAAGATAATCGGTCGCTCTGCAGCCCATTCACGGGAGAAGAAATTCTTTAATCAATAAGACAAGCAGCAAAAGAGAAGCCACCAGTCTCGTACGGAATGCCCACTGAGTTTTACACAAAATTTTGCGAGACGATAAAATAGCATATCACTGACTGCGTGAACTGTATTTAGATACACGAAGATATTCCGTGAGATTTTAAAGTAGTAGTGCTCATTCGAAAGGAGACGAACGAGAGACATTTATCAAAGTTGTTATACGTAAGATGTTAAATACAGCATTGAAGATTAGATTGAAACAGGCGACGAAGAAAATATTAGACAACCATCAGGCGGTGTTCCAGCGAAATCTAAACTGATAAACCGAAACTTTATGACGACTGCCGACCACAACGTTGGATGCAGCCTGTGGCATTGCGAGCACGTGATGTGGTAGCGGAAGGATGCAAGCGGAGCAGACACGGAGGGGGATCACCCAGCGAAGATATGGACTGCAAATGGGGAAATCCACTGAAATAAGCGACTTTGACAAAGGGCAGATTATTATAATGCAGAGCTTGTGAACGAATATCTCGAGAATGGCGAAGCTGGTCGAATGTTCATGTGCTACTGTCGTCAGCGTCTACAAAAGACGAAGGAGGACAGTGAAACAACCAATAGGCGCTAAACGGTCGGACGTCCACGACTCTTCACAGAACGTGGTATTCGGAGGCTTAACTGATCTGTGAAGTAGGACAGGCATCTCTGCCGAAAGAGCACAATGCGTTTCGGAGCACACCATTCATCCTACATCCTTATCAGACCACCCCTACTTGTTCACATGTTAGCGCAACGACATCGTCAATTACAACTGCATTGGACACAGGCCCATCCGGGGTCGACCGTCGATCAATGGAAACGTGCTGGCTGTTCGCGTGAATCCATTTTGGCTACACTAGGTCGATGGTCGTCTCCGCAAACGCCGTCGTCGAGGTGAAGAACGGCTCGCCACGGACACAGGTTGGTGAGAGCAGTATTATGCCATGGGAGATATTCTCCTGGGCTTACATCGGCTGTGTGGTAGTAATCAAAGACCCGCTGACAGCTGCAAACCACCTGCATCCTCTAACACTTGATGCCTTCCCCAGCGGCGATGTCGTGTTTCGTGTCTCGGAGCCAGAACCGAGCATTACAGTGGTTTGAGGAGCATTACAGTGAATTCACTTTGATGTCTCGGGGACCAAATTCTCCTGATGTAAATCCTATGGAACCCATCCGGGGTCGCTATTGGGCGCCATGACCGCGTGCACAAATCACAGGCCTGTATTTACGCGAATTACAAGACCTGTGCTTAGACGTCTAATGCTACGTACGTCCACAAGCCTACCAACAAACTACCGGATCCCTGATACGCCGAATCAGTAATGTATTTCGTCCCAAAGACGGATAAAGAAGCTATTAACCAGGTAATCATAATGTTTTGGCTCATCAATGCAAAGTAGCCAAGCTGTACTGATTACAAAGACTTGATAAGAGTGTCACATAATATGTTCAAATGGTTCAAATGGCTCTAAGCACTATGGGACTTAACATATGAGGTCATCAGTCCCCCAGACTTAGAACTACTTAAACCTAACTAACCTAAGGACATCACACACACCATGCAGGAGGCAGGATTTGAATCCGCGACCGTAGCGGCAGCGCGGTTCCAGTCTGAAGCGCCTAGAACCGCTCGGTCACATCAGCCGGCCACATAACATACTTGGCGGAAGGAAGCATGGCTCTCGTTTCCCATACTTCTGGAGGTGAGCCTTCTTCGCTTTGCTCTCTTTATGTGCGCTTTAATTTTAAAATAAATAAATAAATTTGACCCTGATGCTAGTTGCCAGCAAGAGAAATATAACCAGGTTGGATCTGTGAGCAAGAGACGTAAAATAACTATCGGCAACGCAACAATAAGTTTTCACTAAATAAAGTTTATTGTCTTCAACATATTCTTCAATTCGTAGGCTGGTGAAACCAGCGACTCTGTTCAGTGGTGACTTGAGAACCAAATATAACTATTACTTAACTCACTATATAAAAATTAAATAAATTAAAACTGCTGAAAAAATCGGAGATTGTGTCCTCAGATAAACGTTAATTGGAAATAAATGGTGTACCAACTCAGACCTAAAGAGCGTCTGAATAAAATAATGTCTAACTCAGGCAAACTGAGTCAAAGTTCAGTCTCAGCGTTCAGAATCAGAGACCCAAAACGACATCATACGAAAATCAGAAGTTCAGCCGAGCTGCTAGGAGAAAAACATTCAGAGTCCAAACTGGTGTGAAAGTATTCTAAGTCCCTCTACAGAAGACTCGAACAACTCCTATATTTGCACATGAACGCGGCTGGAACGACGCTCAGACGTACACCGCTGATCAGTATAGTTCCTGCCTTGACCAGGTCATACTGAACACTGACCGTCGCCCTTAAATATCCTCAGTCCACCCTTCCACCTAAAATAACGTTTCGCAGTTTCAGCAGCCTAGTTTACATCTTTTGATACTTAGTTAATATTATAGTTGTGAATACACCATTAGATTCGCGATAAAATTCTAGTCCAAATCTATGCGTTATACTTAATTCAAAGCGCAATTTTTCGCCTAATACTTAAGTTTAAACAGTCTCAAGACACCGTTGCAGTGACTGCAAAGAGTTCATACTGTTCGTGTCGTTACTATAATTGTTGATGTGGCGCTACTCTCTGATCTGGTTTTTATTTCTCTTTCCAATGCACTATTCATAATTAAGATATCTAAGATAGTTCACGACTAGCGAGTGAAACTACACAAATTAATAAACAAAAAAACAATAAGAAATATAAATCTGAAGAGCTAAAGGTTGAATATTGTGGGCAACGCTCTCCACCAACACATATCGCCTTCCTGGATGTAAACGTGTGTCGATTTCATAATTTATATTAATTTTCAATTGGAATGCAATTAAATGCGCCTCACAGCTTAATTAATTGGACTAAAAACAGTCGAAACGCCTCGCCGGATGTTACAGTTTGAGTACTTGATTACCATTTTACATTAAATAATAAACAAGTTATTAAACACTTGCTGGTTAGCAGATACAAAAACCTTCTAGGTGTTGTGTTTTTTGACATATTCTATTTACAATTAATATCTGCCCATTGGCAGAATCGTGGTGCTTCCCTCTGTAATATGACGTACCTCCCCTCACTGTATCATTCACGGTTTACGCTGATGAGTGCAAACACGAACAATATGTGAGACACTGTTGTGTGCGTCAGCAGCAGATCTGACGTCACGCCCGCCCCTTTTCAAACTTTGACAGCTCCGCGTGTCACGCCAGCCAGCGCTCAGCCAAGCCGGACTTCCAAGAGGCTGTAGGGCCGCCATATCTCAGTACACGGAGCTTTCACAGCCCACCAACCGACACGACTCCACGCCTGCGGCTGCGCGCCCATAGTCCAAGTCACGAAGCTAGCACACCTCAAATACCACTCGCGGCCGAACCCAAAGCTCTCTCTCAAACAATCCGTCCCACAGATACTACAATACACGGTAGGGACACGCGCAGGCAGGCCGTGAATTCACCGTGAACCCTCTTGCCACGCCGTACTGCACTGAAGCAGAGGCACGCATGTTTAACTCACATGCAGGTATGAATGAAGTTGAGATTTTCCATGTGTCATTGAATTATTATTGTTGTTATTGCTATTAAGCTGTGTATTAGTTAGGCTCTATGGCCGGTGAAATGCTAGTGTAAAGCCTCTGAATGATATCAGCCTCTCTCATCATTTTGGAGGGCTCTACTTTTGCTTCTGGGGAGAAGAGCCTCACACAGACCACATAGACATGTAAGACAGAGAGACCCCGTATAATGCAATTTTAAACTTGTTAACTTTATTAACAGGATTCCTTTATCTGTTCTGGGAAGCTATGTTACAACTTTTTTTCAATTTTATCCTTGGTGATAGCTTTCATTCTGATGAAAGTACGTATCCTTACGATACACATTACAACAAGGTTCTGACAAAAGATAACGGTTTTTAAGATCGGCAACGCAAAGTCGCAATATCTTAAAAAAAAAAAAAGGTTCAAATGGCTCTGAGCACTATGGGACTCAACTGCTGTGGTCTTCAGTCCCCTAGAACTTGGACCTACTTAAGGATATCACATACATCCATACCCGAGGCAGGATTCGAACCTGCGACCGTTGCGCAAAATCTTAAGGTGACCAGTTAGTACACATTCCTTTCGTAACCAATTCTTGTCGACAGTCAGAAAAATAGCCTTCAATCACTTTTTGAACATGTTTTAATTTCATTAACTCCGATTTACATCGATAGAAACGATTCTGTAAATCTGTATTTGTTTTACCTAAGTTCTTTTACATCTGTTTCCTTAATTTCTAATTGTTGGCATAAGCACACATTGTTGTATTCACAGCAGTGTTTGTTTTCACGTTTAACGTTTAGTCTAGTAGCAATTTCATCATTAGAAGGTAATATATTCACGTGTAAAATATTTTCTGCTCCCCCCCCCCCCCCCCCCCCCCCCTGAACCATGGACCATGCCATTGGTGGGGAGACTTGCGTGCCTCAGCGATACAGATAGCCGTACCGTAGGTGCAACCATAACGCAGGGGTAT
Source organism: Schistocerca gregaria (assembly GCF_023897955.1). Taxonomy (NCBI): domain Eukaryota; kingdom Metazoa; phylum Arthropoda; class Insecta; order Orthoptera; family Acrididae; genus Schistocerca; species Schistocerca gregaria. Next base: position 105,467,050 of record NC_064920.1, read on the forward strand.
CTGTAGAGAGGCCGGACAAACGTGTGATTCCTCAAGAGAGGCAGCAGCCTTTACAGTAGTTGCGGGGGATGATGGATGATTGACTGATCTGGCCTTGTAAGACTAACCAAAACGGCCTTGCTGTGCTGGTACTGCGAACGGTTGAAAGCAAGGGGAAACTACAGCCTTAATTTTTCCCGAGGGCATGCAGCTATAGAGAAAGCTTTTGACAATGTTGATTGGAATACTCTCTTCCAAATTCTGAAGGTGGCAGGGGTAAAATACAGGGAGCTAAAGGCTATTTACAATTTGTATAGAAACCAAATGGCAATAATAAGAGTTAAGGGGCATGAAAGGGAAGCATTGGTTGGAAAGGGAGTGAAACAGGATTGTAGCCTCTCCGCGATGTTATTCAATCTGTATATTGAGCAAGCAGTGAAGGAAACGAAAGAAAAATTCGGAGTAGGTATTAAAATCCATGGAGAAGAAATAAAAACTTTGAGGTTCGCTGGTGACATTGTAATTCTGTCAGAGACAGCAAAGGACTTGGAAGAGCAGTTGAACGGAATGGATAGTGTCTTGAAAGGAGGATATAAGATGGACATCCTGCCTTGTGGTGACTGGGTGTTGTGTGATGTCCTTAGGTTAGTTAGGTTTAAGTACTTCAAAGTTCTAGGGGACTGATGACCACAGCAGTTAAGTCCCATAGTGCTCAGAGCCATTTGAACCATTTTGGACAACAAAAGCAAAACGAGGATAATGGAATGTAGTCGAATTAAGTCGGGTGATGCTGAGGGAATTAGATTAAGAAATGAGACACTTAAAGTAGTAAAGGAGTTTTGCTATTTGGGGAGCAAAATAACTGATGATGGTCGAAGTAGAGAGGATATAAAATGTAGACTGGAAATGGCAAGGAAAGCGTTTCTGAAGAAGAGACATTTGTTAACATCGAGTATAGATTTAAGTGTGAGGAAATCGTTTCTGAAAGTATTTGCATGGAGTGTAGCCATATATGGAAGTGAAACATGGACGATAAATAGTTTAGACTAGAAGAGAATAGAAGCTTTCGAAATGTGGTGCTACAGAAGAATGTTGAAGATTAGATGGGTAGATCTCATAACTAATGAGGAGGTATTGAATAGGATTGGGGAGAAGAGAAGTTTGTGGCACAACTTGACTAGAAGAAGGGATCGATTGGTGGGACATGTTCTGAGGCATCAAGGGATCACCAATTTAATATTGGAGGGTAAAAATCGTAGAGGGAGACCACGTGATGAATACATCAAGCAGATTCAGAAGGATGTAGGTTGCAGTAGGTACTGGGAGATGAAGAAGCTTGCACAGGATAGAGTAGCATGGAGAGCTGCATCAACCAATCTGAGGACTGAAGACCACAACAACAAGAATCTTCTGCTTCTCTACGGAACTTTGTTTCTGCGCCCGAATGTTTCTTTCATTATTAGGCTCATTACTACGCTATAAATCAGCTCTGGAGGAGATGGTAGATTCAGAGTTGGAACAGCATCCGTCTTCAGCTTGAGTTTCAAAGGAATATTCAACAGTTCACTTCAAATCCCTTTTATAACTCGAAACAGTAAAAAACTCTACAAGTTTACAAGAATTTATCCATTTTCATTACGTCTCATTGATTTCAGAAAAAGTGTGAAACCTAATTTGTAACTTACATATTTGTCTGCTATTGTTAGAACATCTGGCGATCGCGCAGTAGACCATTATTTTTCACTTAAAATTCACTTTAAAACTTACTCTAAAAAAACCTCAATACAGTACACTAATTATGGCGTAACTCTGTACTCAGTCTCAAGCCACTGTTACGGCGTAAGATCAGGCGCTGGCACGCCAGTCCGGAACGAGAGAGCAGAGAGGGCTGTGAAGAAGACTTCAGCCAATTAATTGCACGCTGACCGAGCTCTCTCCAGGACGACAACGCGACGGCAGCTGCCTCTATGCCAGGAGAACATAAGCGCCGCTCCCGATTGGCCGCGGCCCATCTGAGCAGAAGCCTCAAGACTAGCGACCTGAATAGAAGTGTCAACTGTATTGCTTCACTTGGATTCACCATTAAATGCGTTTAGTGTAGGATTCACGTGTAAAGTTTATGGTGACGATGTCAGAATAGCAGCAGGGAACCAAGATGATCTGACGAAAATTACGAATATACTAGAAAATTACAGCGGAGGATCAGGTGCTACTAAAGTTGACCTCCACAAGACCAAGATTCTTTTGTATGGAGAGGGTATACGATTAGCAACAGTCATGGAGTTCAATAGACAGGATCTTAAAATGCAACATATAGACATGTAGACCAACCCAAAATGAGTCGCTGCAGGTAAGTGGAAAAATATCGTGGAAGTTGTTAGAGGGAAACTGAAAGAAAATGTCGACAGAGATCTTTCATAAATCCAAAAAGTGAAGGTTGTTGATAATTATATTTTGGCTGAAATTAGGTATGTGGTAGATACAGCGCCAATATCGAAGTTAATAGCAAATAGGATGAAGTGTAGAATAAACTGGCTTATTTGGTAGTCTAAGGTCAACTTTAGCATTACAGCAGAGTGGAGAAGGATAAGGACTGCGGGGTGTTAAAAGGCGATGGGATGTGATAGTTTTGTATAGATCGCTGAAGGAAGCAAAAGCGCTACCAAATGGTTTAACAGGTGGCATTTTGAAACAGATGCGACCACAAAGCCTGAGCCTACCGGTGAATATATCACAGTCGCGTCTTGGACTGTGTAAGTTATGTTACAGAGAACACAGTTACATATTGGACCAAATAAGACATAAAACTTTCTTAAAAGCTGCGGACGTGTATGAAGAGATGCTAATTCAATCCGAAGTGAGTAGCATGGGAAGAAAATATACGGATAGAAACTGGATAGCAATATGAGCAAACGTATCCAACAAACACAGACCTTTGCAGTCACCCTGGCGTTGGATTTTCAATAAAAAAATAGCAACAAAAGAAAAACTTAACTCAAACTAAATCTGTCAACTTTTCTGACTGTTAAGAAAAAGGCAACTTGGAGCACACATTTCTCTGCATCAAATACGAGAAGATACGCCCGTGGACAAGAATTAAGCTCACTTCAATGAGTGGAACAGACCAAAGGCTTACGCTGAGGTGACAAAAGTCATAGAATGGCGATCTGCACATGTACAGATGTCGTTAGTATCGCGTATGCAAGGTATAAAAGGGCAGTGTATTGGCTGGTTCATGTGAAAAGGTTTCCGACGTGACGAACGTCGCACGATGGGAATTAACAGACGTCGACGACGGATTGGTAGTATGAACTACACACATGGAAGATTCCATTTCGGATATCGTTGGGGATCCAATATTTCGAAGTCCACAAAACGAAGAGTGTGCCGAGAATACCAAATTTTAGGGATTATCTCTCACCACAGTCAACGCAGTGGCCGACGGCCTTCACTTAACAGTCGAGAGCAGCGGCGTCTGCGTAGAGTCAGTGCTAACAGACGAGCAACACTGCGTGAAGCAACTGCAGAATTCAATGTGGATATACGACGAACGTAGCCGCTGGGACAGTGGGGTGAAATCTGGCGTTAATTGGCTACGGCAGCAGACGACCGACATAAGCAGTTTTGCTTACAGCACGACGTCGCCTGCAGCGCCTCCTCTGGGCTCGTTGACATGTCGGTTGCACGCTAGAGGACACGAAAACCACGGCCTGGGCAGATGAGTCCCGACTTCAATTGATAAGAGCTGAAATACTATTCATGTAACGCAGAGCGATGCTGGAAGCTGCTGCCATCAGGTACGGCGGGAACGCGAGATGCTGTGTCCACAGCTGATTTTAAATGACCAATGACTGAACTGTGGCGGGCAACCCATTTTGCAGCTCTGAATTTACCCTCGTGTTCTAAGCTAACATTAGCTTCTTCAGGTGCAATGTATCCGAGAAAGCGGCGGTCAGCAAACTGCAGCAGAACTACACACATCAAAAAAAGTTTTGCATCATCCCGGTTCTCAGAAGATAGACGTTGACTGTGGATATTGTATCACATACAAAGTACCTTTGACTATTTAGACATGTCACTGAACCGAAACTCGCCCAAAGATGTAAACAATCTGTCATCACACCAGGTAGGAGGTACACGCTTCGTGTTGTCTGTAGTTCAACGATGCCTAGACGGTCAATACCGCTCGTCCGTCGCGTCCGCATTGTTACTTTGTGCCAGGAAGGGATCTGAAGAGGGAAGTGTCCAGGCGTATCGGAGTGAACCAAAGCGATGTTGTTCGGACATGGAGGAGATACAGAGAGACAGCAACTGTCGATGACATGCCTCGCTCAGGTCGCCCAAGGACTACTACTGCAGCTGATGACCGCTACCTGCGGATTATGGCTCGGAGGAGCCCTGACAGCAATGCGACCATATTGAATTATGGTTTTCGTGCAGTCACAGGACGTCGTGTTACGGCTAAAACTGTGCGCAATGGGCTGCATGATGCGCAACTTCACTACCGACGTCCATGTAGAGGTCCATCTTTGCAACTACGACACCATGCAACGCAGTACATATGGGCCCAACAACATGCCCAATGGACCGATCAGGATTGGCATCATGTTCTCCACCGATGAGTGTTGCTTATGCCTTCAACTAATCGTCGGAGACGTGTTTGGAGGCAACCCGGTCAGGTTGGACGCCTTAGACACACTGTTCAGCGAGTGCAGCAAGGTGGGGGTTCCCTGCTGTTTTGAGGTAGCATCATGTGGGGCCGACGTACGCCGCTGGTGGTCATGGAAGGCGCCGTACCGGCTGTACGATACGTACGTCTCCGACCGATAGTGCAACCATATCGGCAGCATATTGGCGAGGCATTTGTCTTCATGGACTACAATTCTCTCCCCCATCGTGCACATCTTGTGAATGACTTCCTTCAGGATAACGACATCGCTCGACTTGAGTGGCCAGAATGTTCTCCAGACATGAACCATATCGAACATGTCTGGGATAGATGTTAATGTACGACATGACCCACGACATGACCCACTACTCTACGCCGTTGAGGGGCGGGACAACCTGAACCAACAGTGCCTTGATGAACTTGTGGATAGTATGCCACGACGAATAAAGGCATGCATTAATGCAAGAAGACGTCTTACTGGGTATTAGTGTTACCGGTGTGTACTGCAATCTGGACCACCACCTCTGAAAGTCACTCCATATGGTGGTACAACATGTAATGTGTGGTTCTCATGAGCAATAAAAACGGCGGAAATGATGTTTATGTTGATCTCTATTCCAATTTTCTGTACAGGTTCGGGATATCTTGGAACCGAGGTGATGCAAAACTTTTTTTGATGTGTGTATTAACCACGCTCGCTTTGATCAGGACGGGTGAAGATGACATGTGCGAGAAAACTCAAGAGACAAAATATTCAGTTCCTACGCCAAAAGTGAACTATAACATCTCGCTTTTTCTACGCGAGCTGACTCATAGTGACCGACGAGCACTCCTGGTTGGAACTCACGAGTTACAGATGGCACAGGCAGACTGCAAACGAAAAATGAACGCAAACTAAATAATGTTCTCTGAACTTAAGTCGTAAGAAAACTGATGTCTCTGTTCATAATCGATAATTCTATTTGTGGTGTCACCGCCAGACACCATACTTGTTAGGTGGTAGCCTTTAAATTAGCCGCGGTCCGGTAGTATACGTCGGACCCGCGTGTCGCCACTATCAGTGATTGCAGACCGAGCGCCGCCACACGGCAGGTCTAGAGAGACTTCCTAGCACTCTCCCCAGTTGTATAGGCGACTTTGCTAGCGATGTTTCACTGACTTCTACGCTCTCATTTGCCGAGACGATAGTTAGCATAGCCTTCAGCTACGTCATTTGCTACGACCTAGCAAGGCGCCATTATCAGTTACTATTGATATTGTGAACTATGTACCGTCAAAACCGACGTTCATCATTAATGGATTAAAGTTAAGTATTCCACCAGCTACGTCCGTTGTTTCTAAATTCTAATTTCCTTGTCCTGTTCCAGACCCCACGCCAGCCTGCGTGAGCTAAATCGCGTGCCTTTCGGCCTCCTCTAGTAACACGGGGTTGGCTCTCCTGCCAACCACAACACTATTCACTGTTCCTTTTGTCTGGAGTGTCTTAAAATGCGGATGTGAAGCGTGGACTATGAGAAACGCAGGGAAAAAGAGACTCGAAGCAATGGAAATGTGGATATGGAGAAGAATGACGAAAACAAGCTGGGTAGATAGAAATGTAATGAACAGGTCTTAAGAGAAGTGAATGAGAACAGAACTCTGCTAAATTATATAGGAAGAAGAAAATAAAAAAAAATGATAGGGCACATAATGAGACACAACCAGTTTCTAAAGAATGTATTTGAAGCAAAAGTCTTAGAGAAAAAAACCGAGAGACAGGCCAAGAGAGCAACGTATTTTACTAACATCAAAGAAGATATGGGGATAAAATCGTATGTAGCGTTGAAGAGGTGACAATGGAGAATGGGACGTGGCTAAATCGACAAGGCATAGCCTTTAATTTATGATGATGCCCAACCAACGGCCACTGTTTCTATCTCACTCGATGGCTTGAAGACGAGGTCACGACAAACGTTCTGCAGGAACTCCCTGGGAAGACATGGACTGACTTATAATTCGTGACAGACAACAGCTGCTCGCGCATGGTTACTTAAGCATGCGTCTCTTTCGCTGATGGCGCTGCTTCTCCAAAGGGCAGCGTGACTGGTTAGCGCACATGGATGTTCCTGCTGCGGACGGAGACCGCGATACTTCTGATAACTGTTGCAAACTCTTCTCGTGTGTTAGTACACCACATAATCTCCAATACCACACAGTAACTGCGCAATACTGGATTATTTAATATCGTTTTAATTAAATTTTGGTTCTTTTTATGGCTCAAGCAGAGAGTAAAGACGCCAGAGTTCTCAACACCATAGTGGAAGAAACTAGGCCGAATTGATGGCAGTGTTGCACAGAATCAGCGTGATCTCTCCTAGGGTTGACTTCTTCGGATTTTTGTTCGGTGTGTTTGTTTAGTAACTCGGAGGACGAGCCTTCCCTTCCAATATCACTTGATTAAGCAACTACAAAGAGATATCAGATAGATTCTAATTTGTTGTTGGATCATTGTGTGACTGACATCGTCAAGTACACTTAGTTTAACTCTTATTGTTTTTGCGTATGTTGGGTGTTTGGGTAGATGCATACTGTACTAGACCAGTGTAAGAAAGAATGGGAATGTATGATTTTACCAAACCATTTTCCTTCTGGGAAGCTCTTGAGAACCTCTTGAAACGTGTAGCCGTGGGAAGGTTAAAATGGTTCATATGGCTCTGAGCACTATGGAACTTAACTTCTGAGGTCATCAGTCCTCTAGAACTTAGAACTACTTAAACCTACCTAACCTAAGGACATCACACACATCCATGCCCGGGGCAGGATTCGAATCTGCGACCGTGACAGCAGCGCGGTTCTGGAATGAAGCGCCTAGAAACGCTCGGCCACAGCGGCTAGCGCGGAGACTGTAGCTGACTTCACGTAGATTGGCAGGTTCACATTTTGTCAATAAAATAGCGAGATATTCCAGAAGTTACTACTCCAAAAAAAATAAAAAATAAAACAAAAAATAAAAATAAATAAATAAATCCAAGTATGTTACTGGTCGGCACGCGGAAGAAAGCGACTTCTAGAAACAGTATTCACCAGCCACGTTTAAAGAGGAGGGGTAACCAAGACTTGCTATAGGAAACGCAGTAGAGAAACGTGGTTAGCCTGCCGTCTTCCGTGTTGGAGCTGGTTCACATCGGACGTGCTCTGCGCGGACAATGGGCGAACTTGCTGCCCTGTGCCCTTTTGCATTAGATACCTGTTAGGACACTGTACTTGCTGCTACATTTAGACATTACCTGAACTTCGCCGGCGGCTGGGAGTTAGCGCCTTGTTCAGCAGACAGTGATAGAGAGCACTTAATCTGTTGTACAGTGAAGTTATAACGCAGCTTTCTATTGGCTGTAATCTGACCACAGCCGGACGCTGTGGCCGAGCGGTTCTAGGCGCTTCAGTCTGGAACCGCGCAGCTGCTACGGTAGCAGTTTTGAGTCCTTAGGTTAGTTAGGTTTAAGTAGTTCTAAGTCTATGGGACTCATGACCTCAGATGTTAAGTCCCATAGTACTTAGAGCCATTTATTTAATCGGACCGAAGTCAGCCATACAAGGTTTTCGAATCATATTCTAGAAATCTGAGAGGCCCCAGCAGTCCTGGTGGAGCCCACCTCTTCCAGAAGCAGCACTCTGCATTCTACAATTACGGCGATAATAGCATACGCTCTGCCATTGTAGGGCCGTACTGAAATTGCTGAGATCACAAGTACTATTCTTGGTGCACTGAGATTTCCGTTTGCTTATTGGGGTAGTAATTTCTTCTGATACCTCATACAACGCTGATGTCAGTCATTCGCCCGCGTATGGCCAGCGTCAAACAGGGCAGAGCTAAGCAGTGAAGGGCCAATGCCACTACAGGGAAAATCTGTGCTCTATATTATTTCTGAGAACATTAGTTCTGTCAGTGATTTGAATATCTATGGGTTCAGTCTTAAATACATGTGATCAATAAAACTGCATTTGTTCCTCCGTAGGTAGTAATTTATCACGATCATTTAATTTACTTGTTTTTGATTTATCTGTTGTAGTGTAACTTTTCAGTCAGTTTGAAACGGACAGGCAACTTGTCTGCATATCGTGAATAACTAATTATCCCCAGGATAATTCTGGAAAACGGATAGGCAAACCGTAGGCAGTTTGCTTGATTAATATAAGCAAGATTACCGAGCTCTTACTGGGGGTACATGTAAGTGTCAAGGCACCCACCACACTGCATTATAAAATCCGTTGCGTTAAATAAATCGCTTGTATGCACGTATGCCAAGTCCCTGCCGTCAGTAGCCTGAAGAGTGGACGTCGGAACTGAAGATGGCAGGCGCGCGCCCGTTGTGTTGCACCAGGGTGTGGAGCAGCGTGAGTGTTTGGCTTGAGCGCAGCGGCTGACCTGAGGAGGCGTCGTTGGCGGCGACCTGCAGGCGGTCGAGGTGGCGGGAGAGCGCGGGCAGGCGGCGGCTCAGCAGGTCGCGGAAGACGGCCATGTCCACAGACAGGCCGCGCAGGTTGTTGGCGAAGTAGCTCTCCGGCAGCACGCCCTCCACCAGGAAGATCATCACCTGCGCACGCCAAGGGTCCGCCGATCACACTCTGACCGCTAACTACAGTACCACAGTCTGAAACCTAGTTTACACGGCGTCACTAGGTTGCAGGAAACTGCGCCACCGGCCACTGCGCATGCGCGCCGCGCGTGTGCGCAACTCGTTGATGAAACTAAACACTTTCGGCGTGTTCCAAATTTGGCGACACTTTGATGCATGAGTTTTGAAGTTATGTGTCACAGTAGACAGTAGACAAACTGAAATATGAACTGGGGACCGGAGAATAATGTTCGCTTTTTGGATATCTATGCTTTGCATAAGTGTTTCTGGGATTTCAGTGATGCTGATTACAAAAATAAGCAACATATTGCTGCCGATGAGGCCGTCATGTGCCATCGTAGCATAGATGGTTTGACAATACCTGAGCTGCAGGGCTAAATTTACTGAGTTAGGAGCACATATACAACTGAATTAAGAAAAATACAAGCAAGTCTAATTCTAGCTGTGGCAATGCTCTCGTCTACAAGACTTAAGTCCCATCGTTCGCGTTGGCCAACTATTTGTTAGGGAATATTGTTGACAAGAGGGAAGGCTATAAAATACAAATACAAGAAGCTGCATTCTTTATTCCATATTCATCTATTTAAAACGTCGCTGTAGTGCTCCCCATTCACATATGTTAGAATTTTGAAATATTGATTTCTCTTAAAGAGAGTAGTTTTCAAACCATTCTCTCTTTAATGAGGCCTGATTCGAGTAATTATTGTTGCTAATGTTAGTAATTATTACTGTTAGTAATTATTGGTGTTAATGAAATAGCGTCATCATCAACTAAAACCGTATCTTATAGGATGCCGAGTGCTCTCAATTATAATGCACTCAATATGATATGTAATTTCAGTTCTGACGACAGTGCTTTATACATTACAGTACCTTAATTTCTTATCGCATAATTAGCTCTATTTAGAAGAAATGTGAACAGTTCTGGTGACATTCTAAGATAGCTGAAAGAATTTTTTCGATCTTCCGTTACAAATTATTTCAGCAAGGATGCTGAGCAACCGAGCTGACGTCTTTTCTTCATCCAGTCACAAATCGAAACATGTCTCTTATTGTTTTCTTATGCACCGATTCCACGCAACAAGCTTTAACTCCATCACAACTCGTGCGACCGGCAGCTGCCAAAACTTTCATTTCAGACCGACTCAGGGACCCGCGAAACGACGAAACTGAAGTGTAGAGTGGTGTCGCCGTGTCTACAGTCATATATGAAACCACTTGCGTGCAACTCATTCCACGCAACGAGTGGCGCAACCCAATGTCGTCGCGTAAATTAGGCTTAACGTACACGTTCTCTACTCTCACTTGTTACCATCTGATAACAGATGAAACGACACTAGCTCTCCTAGCGGCGAGAAAGCCAGCTCTCTGTTACATTCATATGTGCCGTACGAATTATCTTTGATTTTTATTATTTTTCTACGTAATTTGCGCAATACTTACAAGGGGAGGCCATGACCTTGGGATCACAGATGTGCTTCAAACTTTGAACACCTTCAGTACGTCATTAAAATAACAATGTGCAAGTAGTAAGGTGCACTTATGAGAAAATCGCAAGAGAAGTTTTACGCGTCTGTTATGTGACTTATATATCTGTGGTAGGTGCTGAACATAAAAAAAGAAAAAAAAAGTCTGAATGAAAGGATCTACGATTGACTTGAACGGGTGCCTTGTGACTTCCACCCCGACCAAATGCAATAAACAATAACGAGTGAAAAAATAATAAATGTTCAAATGTCTGTGAAACCTTATGGGACTTAACTGCTAAGGTCATCAGTCCCTAAGCTTACACACTACTTAACTTAAATTATCCAAAGGACAAACACACACATCCATGCCCGAGGGACGACTCGAACCCCCGTCGGGATCATCTGCGCCCTCCATGACTGCAGCGCCTTAGACCGCTTTTTCTAATCTCGTTTTATTCGCTTTCGTTGTATCTGCTCGGGGCGGACGTCGTCAGACATGCGTGTTTAAGTTCGTTGTTGATCGATTAACTAAGTTTTTTTTATTGCAGGGGGCAGCTAATCCACTGACCAAACACGCTTAAAAAAATAAAATTCATTTTGTTCGCTTTAGTTCGTTGCATCTGCTTGGGGCGGACGTCGTAAGACATCCATTTAAGTTCGTTGTTGATCTGTTAACTCAGTTTTTTTATTACAGAGAGCACGTTACCCTCTGGCCGAACACGCTGAGCTACCGCACCGGCTACCACTGGGCTACTCCCGCGTGGAGAAAAAATAATAAAAAAAGTGGTTAGTGTTCGAGCTTCGTAAGACGAACGAACATATGTGAGGAGACGGCTCTACTCCCGCTCTAATGTAATTTTTAATCTTTTTTTTCATAACTGGCCGCATACTTAATTTGAGAGCTAATATAATTTAAAAAAAACCACATGCATATGCATGAAGTTTTAGTGACTTTCATGTTATTTGACTACTTAGTATTTTTAATTAAATTTAATTATTAGAACTAGAATTTTTATAACCATGGATAACTAAGCGAAGAAATGCATAGAATTTCCCTGAAAATGTATGCCTGTCGTCATTTGCGAAATCCCTTATACACGCTATCTGGTACCCGGAACTACTTTACACCTCGACGCTTCGAGCTGCAGACACAGGGGCAGACCCCATGCTGGCACGGTAGCTCAGCGTGTTCGGTCAGAGGGTTAGCTGCCCTCTGTAATAAAAAAAAACTGAGTGAATGGATCAATAACGAACTTCAATGGGCGTCAGGTGATTCTGCCACCACGAACAATTGAAACGAACAAAATGAGCCTAAAAAAATTAAAAAAAATGGCGGTGAGACGTTGCTAATGTAGTAAGAACGAACAGTGTACTCGCATTTTTCTTAACATCACTGATTTTACACTTTCACCACAACAACGAAGGTGACTCCCGGTTCTTCGACTAGTGCAGATAAAGAATGTCATGACAATTCGAACCGTCGCCACGTCCACGACCTTCCTGCGAAGCGCGAACGCTAACCACACACTTTTTGGTCATCCCATTTTTGTTCGTTAATGGACGTTGTATTTGTTCGGGGCGGACGTCCCTTTTTTATTTTTTTTATTTTTTTTAAAGAGTGGTCAGCTAACCCTCTGACCAAACACTCTTGAGATACCGTGCCGACATCACTTTACCACACTGACTTTTTAAGGCCCGCACAGATAAATGTTACACGATGGAAGCGTAGCACTTTTTTCTCGGAATTGCCAGAGTAGTCAGAGTAGTGCAGCTTACTACTTGCACAGTATGTCGTGTTAATGGGCTGCTAAAGGTGTACAAAATTTGTAGTAAACCTGTGATCCCAACGTCGTGACCTCTCCTTGTTAGCATATTTTTGCGTCCCAAGCGGTAGTAAAATATCAAGACACACGACCGAATGTAAAATAAATGGAAACAGAGCAAAACTGTTCGAGTTTATGCAGCAACTGACAACAATAAACGGAACCGCTTACTGCGCAACCCTGACTAATCTTCGACGTGCAATACAGAATAAGTGACGTGATTTTCTGACGTCTGGAGATTGGGTGCGGTCTGAAAATGCCAGGCTCCATTCTGCCATTCACACCCAAGTAGCAGTTAAGCTTATGTTTCTCAACAGATTTTACAGTAGAAGCAGATGCTAGAAAGCAATTTTTTCTGTGACATAGAAAGAGAAAGTTGGAAATATTTAAATACAACACTGAACTTTAGGACTGAACAAAATACATTTTTCGAAGAACGTAACATTTATAAACACTATAATTCAATCAGGCAACATTTTAAAAGGACTAAATTTCCTACTAGCAACCATATCTTAAATTTTCCAACCACATGACCTTTCAAAAAAACTTGATCTAGATGAAAAACAACTAAATTGGTAACACTGACCTTTCCTCTCTATGCACCTTGATTAGGACGCTCAAGCCTTGTATGTTGCATTCCATTTCTACAGGCTGATTTTTTTCCACCGTGTACAAAACACTAGAGATTGATCGATGAGAGGATACGGAACAGAAAAGGTCTAACGAACTTATGTCCAGAAACGTATGTTTCTATCCTAGAGACCATTTATTGAGTCCTACATTGGTACAGAGACTGCGGTCTAATACGTGCTGTTTGTGTTGAAAATGTTTTCCATGTGACTCAACGCATGCGTGTACGCGCCGTAGCATGAACTGTCTCACACGTTCACATCGGCCAGGCTGCATAGGAACAGTATCAAAGGCAGCATTAATACGCTGCTCCAGTGTCTCCACATCCGGATTGGGTTCTGCATACACGCTCCTTTTGAGAAGGCCCCATAAAAAGAAGTCGCTCAATCGGTGAACGAGCAGGCCATGCAACTGGACCCCCCCCTCATCCGATCCACCGATCGGGGCAGACACGATTGAGATGCGTCCGGACATTAACGGCTAAGTAGGCTGGAACACCATCGTGTAGTAGCGACATAACCCTTCGAATCGTCAATGATACTTCTTTCAGCAGGGGATGCAAAATTACCCGCAAGGAAAGCCGACTGTTCCGGCTTGTTAGGCGACGTGGAAGGTCGTCAGTTAACCCGGCCCGCACATTCCGGTTGCACCGTTGCTGATGATTAGCTGTCACCTTATCATGGGGAGTTCTGCACACTATTCCACAGATGACTGTTATGAAAGTTGAAGATACCACAGCTGGCCGGAGTGGCCGAGCGGTTCTAGGCGCTACAGTCTGGAACCGCGCGACCGCTACGATCGCAGGTTCGAATCCTGCCTCGGGCATGGATGTGTGTGATGTCCTTAGGTTAGTTAGGTTTAAGTAGTTCTAAGTTCTAGGTGACTGCTGACCTCAGATGTTAAGTCCCATAGTGCTCATAGCCATTTGAACCATTTGAAGATACCACTCAGCGTCAAGGTGGCCTGGTCCGCGAATAGGATGGATGACACAAATCCCGAAACCGTGGTTGCCTGGTGAAGAAACCAGTGGCAAAATTGCCCTCGATATGGAAAGTCTGTTGTTAGCAAGGCATACACACGCTGTAAGTGATAAGGGTAGTAACAATTGTCATGGTCTATGTTCAGTTATACTGGCGGGCTAATTGCCTGGTACTGACACAGCGGTCGCATTCCACAGTGTTAATCACATTTTCCTCCAAGTCTGATGCCCGAACATTGTCGGCAGAGACAGGTCTGATACAACCCTGCTGCCCGCCACCCGTTTCCATTTGCCATTCCGTAAGTAAACGCCGTGTCGGCAAACTCTCCATTCGAATATGGAACCATTATGTACAACGCTGAGTCACATCCACTACAAGGTGAGTCAGCAAGAGGAGTGAATCGGACACAACATTACCTACTACTATGTCAGGAGAAGGCGCTAGGGCATGATTTATGAGGAACAGTACCACCCTCTAGGATGGGGCTATGCATGCTGTAACTGTGGCCGCTTGGTACGGCGCATATTACACTTCAGTCTCTGTAACAAATACTCACTGAATAGCTGGTCTCTAGCATGGAAACGATGCATTTCCGGATATAAGTTCATTAGATTTTTTTGTTTAGTATCCTTTCGTCGATCAATCCCTGGAGTTCGTACGCGGTGGAAAGAAATCACTCTGTATAATACGAAGCAGTACAAAATCTTTTTCGCAACAACAATATACAGGGTGTTGCAAAAAGGTACGGCCAAACTTTCAGGAAACATTCCTCACACACAAACAAAGAAAAGATGTTATGTGTACATGTGTCCGGAAACGCTTAATTTCCATATTAGAGCTCATTTTAGTTTCGTCACTATGTTCTGCACTTCCTCGATTCACCGCCAGTTGGCCCAATTGAAGGAAGGTAATGTTGTTTTCGGTGCTTATGTTGACATGCGACTAAATGCTCTACAGTACTAGCATCAAGCACATCAGTACGTAGCATCAACAGGTTAGTGTTCATCACGAACGTGGTTTTGCAGTCAGTGCAATGTTTACAAATGCGGAGTTGGCAGATGCCCATTTGATGTATGGATTAGCACGGGGCAATAGCCGTGGCGCAGTACTTTTGTATCGAGTCAGATTTCAAGAAGGAAGTTGTCGCGACAGGAAGACGTTCTAAGCAATTGATCGGCGTCTTAGGGAGCACGGAACATTCCAGCCTATGACTCGCGACTGGGGAAGACCAAGAACGACGAGGAAACCTACAATGGACGAGGCAATTCTTCGTGCAGTTGACGATAACCCTATTGTCAGCGTCAGAGAAGTTGCTGCTGTACAAGGTAACGTTGACCTCGTCACTGTATGGAGAGTGCTACGGGAGAACCAGTTGTTTCCGTACCATGTACAGCGTGTGCAGGCACTATCAGCAGATGATTGGCCTCTGCGGGTACACTTCTGCGAATGGTTCATCCAACAATCTGTCAATCCTCATTTCAGTGCAAATGTTCTCTTTACGGATGAGGCTTCATTCCAACGTGATCAAATTGTAAATTTTCACAATCAACATGTGTGGGCTGACGACAATCCAAACGCAATTGTGCAATCACGTCATCAACACAGATTTTCTGTGAACGTTTGTGCAGGCATTGCTGGTGATGTCTTGATTGGGCCCCATGTTCTTCCACCTACGCTCAATGGAGCACGTTATCATGATTTCATACCGGATACTCTACCTGTGCTGCTAGAACATGTGCCTTTACAAGTACGTCACAACATGTGGTTCATGCACGATGGAGCTCCTGCACATTTCAGTCAAAGTGTTCGTACGCTTCTCAACAACAGATTCGGTGACCGATGGATTGGTAGTGGCGGACCAATTTCATGGCCTCCACGCTCTCCTGACCTCAATCCTCTTGACTTTCATTTATGGGGGCATTTGAAAGCTCTTGTCTACGCAACCCCGGTACCAAATGTAGCGACTCTTCGTGCTCGTATTGTGGACGACTGTGATACAATACGCCATTCTTCAGGGCTGCATCAGCGCATCAGGGATTCCATGCGACGGAGGGTGGATGCATGTATCCTCGCTAACGGAGGACATTTTGAACATTTCATGTAACAAAGTGTTTGAAGTCACGCTGGTACGTTCTGTTGCTGTGTGCTTCCATTCCATGATTAATGTGATTTGAAGAGAAGTAATAAAATGAGCTCTAACATGGGAAGTAAGCGTTTCCGGACACATGTCCACATAACATATTTTCTTTCTTTGTCTGTGAGGAATGTTTCCTGAGAGTTTAGCCGTACCTTTTTGTGGCACCCTGTATAGAAGTAAAGTCTGCCTGTAAAAGATATGACGTTTCTTTACTTAATTTATGAAAATTTATTAGCTGAAGCCTTAAGTTAGCTGCTCAGATTTCGTCACTAACAGTTAACAATGAACAATAACAAGCAGAAAGCACACTCGGAGTACTCCCTTTAGCGCATACGCTTGCTATTCCGTCTAGTGCACATGCGTGGATCAACGACAGCCTAAAACCGCAAACTATTGCGCGCTGATAATGTTTTTCGTTCGTGGCGCACCGTCTCGTTACACCCCTTTTACATGGCGGGTACTCAATACGGCACCTCGGGCCTATAAACAAAAATAGCAGGCAGCAGCATCGTTACGGAGGAACGGAGAGGCAGTTATTAAGGGACCCCTGAGAAGAACCGGTAGCAGCCATTAAGTTGCTCGCCTCGGCAGTAGCAAGGAAACCTAAACAAATCCGTTTTGCCGCGCGGTTATAGGCACCATGTCACTGACAGCGCGGTCCCTCCCGTCGGAGGTTCGGGTCCTCCATCGGGCATGGGTGTGCGTGTTATTCTTAGCATAAGCTAGTTTAAGTAGTGTTTAAGCCTAGGGACCGATGACCTAAGCAGTTTGGTCCCTTAGAAGTTCACACACAATTGAACAGTTGAACGAATCCGGTTTCTGCAAGGAAGTCTCCCAGGGGAGCCGGTGTTCGGAGACACGACGAGACGTCTCCTATTTCCGTAGGGCTAACAGTATGCTGGAAAACGTTCCATCACTCTCGCTTTTGTATCGGAAGTACCTCTGCGTCAACAACTGTTTCGTGTGTCCTCAAAGAATGCGACGATGAGCTACTTCTTTGTACATAGTGGCCGACGGCATTCGGAAGTTTTTGAAACAGCTATTATGTTTGCGGCATCTAGGTAGAGACGGTGGGAGAATTAGCCATTATTGGCGTACCATTAGACTCTGGCAAACAACCAAGGATAGAACAAGTGCTGACTAAGCGTAAACAGATCTGCAAGTATACACGCACATAAATTACGGCTAAGTCGTGAATCACTAGGCACAATTTTGCGAAAATATTTAAAATTCCATTCAAACAAGACACGTGTTGTTCAACAGCTTAAGACATCAGTTTATGAGCAACGATAGGACTCCGCGACTCAAATGCAAGGGAGCTGCTCAAAGAAAATGAACGCAGGAGTCGTCACAAGACGCATTTTCATTTGAGTGGGAAGATCAATAAATAGAATTTCCGGTAATGAGTTAGTTAGAGACATCATAAAATTCGATTGCATACCTTTTCATTTATAGTAAGTAACAGTGTTATGCGGTTACGATTTTCGCCACCAGTGGCCTGTATTGCTTCAAGGTGAAAATGGTGCAATTGCCACCACCGAACGAAGTTCTTATGCTCAGCACTTTTGTGTAACCACAGTTTAGAAGATGACGTTTACTCAGCGGTCAAAATGTTTATTTTCAACAGGATGCTGCTGTACGATTGTCAATCGATGAAGCGCCTCGCATGTTTCCGCGAATGGTCATATCACATTTTGCAATTTTTTGTTGTGGCAATGTTTTAACTAAAATGTTTCCAGTCACAAAATCTACACATTAGCCAAAATGAAGGTTGCAATCAAACAGGAAGAGGAAACACTTATTGTGAAATACTGGAACACGCATACAAGGACTTTCGGCAGAGGTCTGAAAACTACGTTCAATAAAAGGGACATCGCCTGCGTTAAATTTTAATACACATTAAAAATCGGAAATACGTACAAAATTTTTCCTGTGCATAACTGGTTTTTCATCAAATACCAAATTTGAAGTGTTCATTTCGAAAAAGTTTGCCCCTCATTACTTTTTATTTGACAGTATTTTATTGTTAGCTGTTAAAATAATAATAATTAATATTGCTGTTATTGTTCATTTTTCATTCTATTATTTGGAATAACCAGCAGTGATGGATATTACCGCCCGCCACAAAGATTTCCGAAAGCTTCTTAATTAGGTTAACTCGCCACTGCTGCGCTCCCGCAGTGAGGACGAAAAGTTAATGTTTCAACGCAACTAGCAGGTATTTAGGGATGAGTTGGTTGAGCAGTTGAATTAGCAGTGCGGGGACAGTGGATACGATGGATACCCATCTTGGTGCATAACTAGCCGCTTCCAACTTACACAGACTGGTCAACAAGACGAAGCCTGCACTGCAACATCCACAATGTGCTGAGAAAGAGTGAGAACTTGTATCCTCTACAGTTGGGGAAGTACTGCACCTTGTGAGGAATACTTACGCCTGTTTGTTTTCTTTTTAATCGGGTAAATCATCTATTCAGGATGAACGTAGCTGTGCATAGTTCCAAAATACTCGTATTAAGAGGCCGAAAGGTGCTCCATAAATAAGAGAATTATAAATAATTAGTTATCAGTCATAGAAAAATTCGTAAAAAAATGCGCTTCTCAAATAAAAAAAGGGGGGGGGGGGCGTACATTATATTCGCAACAGAACATTGACTAGGTGACAAAACTGAGATTAATGGAATGTATGAGAGAAAATTTTGGCGAATTAAAACCGATTAGCCGTGATGGCGGGTGGCGTGTCGTGCTTAGACTGCCGAGTTCAGAAGAGCACTAGCCCGAGAGAAAGCCAGTGGACACGACTCCTTGGCTTTGTATAGAGCGGGCGTGCTGTGGTGCCCTAGTCTTGTACTGTAAAACTCAAAGCTGCGATTTCTCCACTACGTGGAAAAGCTGGTCCAGACCCAGTTTTTTACGTTGTATTAACACAAAGTGTCTGGCGCCGCTACAGGCCGTTCGACGAGGTGCGCTCCTTTATAAGCCCCTTACACCCCCGCTCTTGGCGGGCTACTCTGAAGAAACATTCCGATAGTTCCGGTAGCGACGCAGAAGCCCCGAGAACGTTTCAACTTAAAATGCCTGCCAGATGCCAACCATTGGCTCAAATATTGTGACATGGCGGCGATGATTCCTGTGCACACAATGTCTGGGGGGAAGACAGGCGATTGGCGGAAATGCGCAGCCGTTGGTGCTGAATAGGAGAAACTGAGGCTACGCTCGATCTGAGAAACAACGATTCGTGTTATGACTGCTTTAGAGAGCAGTCTGCTACGATCGCAGGTTCGAATCCTACCTCGGGCATGGATGTGTGTGATGTCCTTAGGTTGGTTAGGTTTAAGTAGTTCTAAGTTCTAGGGGACTGATGACCTCAGATGTTAAGTACCATAGTACTCAGAGCCATTTGCACCATTTGAACCATTTGTCTGCTACGGAGAATGGAGATGGTAGCTTTAACTGTCCGGGCTGCCGCATCGCCGCAGTTGCTGCTGCGTGGGTCACCTACATAACAACACATCGAGCAATGCAGACAGTCGACGACAACACCAGGTATTGCTGCAATTATCGATAAATACACGCAGCACCGGCGTACTCTGATCAGCCTTGAGTTTTCTGGTTAGAGCCTTGTGTTTTCTGGTTAGCGCCTTGCCCCATCTTGCCAGAATGATAGACCTCATGACATTTGATTACCGGTTCGCACCATTCGTAATAGCCAATTTACATTTTTTCTTTCGACAGACTTGTGATAAGATACACACAGAATTTTGTGCAGTACATCTGGTTGGGAGAGTGACAGCCGACACAGAAGCCATTTCAAAGTTTACAGTATATTTTAACTGTTCCCTTCTTACTACTTGGGGAAAATTTTAAATAACAATGTACGAGTAATTAATTAGTCCGTCCGGTTAGCCGAGCTGTCTAACGCACGGCTTTCCGGATCGGGAAGGAGCGCCTGGACCCCGGCACGAATCCGCCCAGCGGACTTCTGTCGACGTCCGGTGAGCCGGCCAGTCTGTGGATGCTTTTTAGGCGGTTTTCCATTTGCCTCGACGAATGCGGGCTGGTTCCCCTTATTCCACCTCAGCTACACTATGTCGGCGATTGCTGCACAAACTAGTTCTCCACGTACGCGTACACCACCATTACTTTACCGCGCAAACGTAGGGGCTACACTCGCTGGTGTGAGACGTTCCCAGAGGGGGTTCACCGGGGGCCGAACCGCATAATAACCCTGGGTTCGGTGTGGGGCGGCGGAGGGGTGAAGTGGACTGCGGTAGTCGTCAATGAGGCTGCGGCGGGGACGGAGCCTCTCCGTCGTTTCTAGGTCGCTGGTTAACATACAACATACAACATGTAATTAACTTGCCTCTGCTGAACTGAATAGATCTAATAATTACTCACAACACTATCTTTTCAGAATATCCGATCCTTGGTCCCTAACAGTCAACTCTGAAGGACTATTAAAAAAAGATAAAGATTAACGTAATGTTATGTGAGGAAACTGGTCACATTCAATTCAGTTGCATAGCAGGGTGACCATATCAATGTCAGATAGCGTGTTATGGAATTTAATATTCTCCTCTCTTGGGTTAATTCTTTGAATTTCGAGTCTCAATTGCAATCGTTTACATAGTAAATTGTAACTTTCTTTGTGACGGCTCGGTGGCCAGCTCGTTGGAGGACTGTACTCGGCCGGCAAATGGCCGAGGCGAAGTAGGTACTTCATCCTCAACGGCGCTGCGCTACTGGACCTCGCGCAAGTAACAAGTCTCTACAGCAATGGCGCCAGCTCGCATCTTTGCGCCTGTGGTGCTTTTACCCTGGCTGTGTGTTCTTCGGACGACACAGCACGTCCTAAGCGCGGAAAAGCCCTCCATACCGCAGGGCTAACTCCCCTGCTCTTTACCGCTGACACTACACATGGTGGCAAATAACGTTCTCCACCCATTCGCCAAACCTAAACCGTTCTATCATTTTTCCACAAGGTAAGGCATGAATTATCACTCCAAATTACTCGTTCACTCGCCAATGGCGGCGCCCCTTGCAAAATCTCAAATGGTCAAATGGCTCTGAGCACTATAGGACTCAACATCTGTGGTCATCAGTCCTTTAGACTTAGAACTACTTAAACCTAACTACCCTAAGGACATCACACATATCCATGCCCGAGGCAGGATTCGAAACTGCGACCGTAGCAGCAGCGCGGTTCCGGACTAAAGCGCCTAGAACCATTCGGACACGGCGGCCGGCTGCAACATCTCAACCGTCGCTTACCACTACCTGCAGACGTGTCTGGCTTATGAGAAGCTGCTCGATCACTGTACCCTAATCTTTTTAACTCCCTACGCACAGTCATTCTGCTAGCTACACTGCTGGTAGCAGTTTAGCACTCACAAGTGACTGCTACCGCTGATTTCATGCACTTTTTACAATCTCCCTCCGTAAAGTCACCGTCTGAAATCACGAGGGGATGCTGAAAAGTAATACCTCCGAATTTTTATGTGAAAATTCTTCAAGCTTTTTAACTCAAACAAACTGTATTGACATTCTACATCTTTGTCCATCTCCACATGTTTATTTCTTAACATAGTCACACTGGTAACCAACACATTTCTCCTAACGAGAGATCGCTTTGTTGATACCGTCAGTGTAGAACGTTTGACATTTTTGACAGAGACACAACCTCACTTCTGCTGACATCGCTTCAACACTACCAAAGTATAGTCGCCGAAAGTAGTCTTTTGCTTTGCGAACAGATGAAACTCGTTTGATTGTTGCTGCCGCCATTGGACTGAAATAATCTTCATTTTACTTTTATTTTATTGTTATACGACCACATTTCGGCCTTAGGCCATTTTCAAGTACGAAAGTAAGTTTTTTTATAATAGTAAAATATAAATTATAGCGGCAGGATCATCGAAACAATTTACCGTGACTGCGGCTGCAGCAAAAAACAAATTAGGAGACGAAAATCGGAGGAGGCCAAGACGGGACTGTCTGGATGATGAACGATGACAGTGAACTCAAGACGTCGGACTTCTACAGATGTCGCAGCGCTCGTACGTGACACTGGCAGAAAGTGTGGCATTCAGGAGCTTTACGCCTGGCGGGCCAAATAATTGAGATGAAAAGTTCTTTCTTCTCGGGATTCGAGTCTGCCAGTTCCTAGACGAGTACAGAAGGGTGCTTTAGAGTTCTCAGCTTCGGAAACGTGTGATAAACCTATGTCAGTATACTGAAGAATGTAACACGCCAGTTCTATAGGTTGAATAAGAAATTACGAAAAGGTTGGAAATTTACAGTTGAAACTGAAGACAAAGAGGTTCTTTATTACCAATACTATTCCCATGAAACCTATAATTAGTTCTTATGCTGGGTAAGTGAAGAATGAATAGGTGTAGATGAAACATAGCTGACGCACTTTCGTTTTGCTAACGAAACTTGTCTGTTGTCGTAGATAAAGTTAAAAAACTAATGGAACAGTTTAATTGAGCAACTTTGAAAGTGGACATAAAACAAACTATAATAAGCTGAAAATAGTGTACGATAGATATTTTGAAAATAAAGCGTTATCACTTAACAACGAAGACGCACAACCAATTGGTGAGTTTTACCGTGGGGGGGGGGGGGGGGGGGGGGGGCACATGAGGCCAACAACCTGATGGTGAGCATAAGAAACAAATATAAGAATAAAAACAAGTCTAGCAGTGCCTGTTACAACTAAAGAGAGTTTTCATAGTGAATATTCCAATACGTCTGAAACTGAAAACTTACTGTCAGTTTCCATTTCAAGTTTTTATTTACCATAATGGGACATGCAATGGGGTTGAGCTTGTCAATATTATAGTCATGTGAATAGATGATAGCTGGACCAAGTGAAGCAAAGCAAGCGCTGTATCATGTATAAGATACAGAGGCGAGCGAGTGCACGGGACTTACCCTAGTTCACTGCTAGTAGCGTCACGTCATCGTAACGCGCCTGCATATAGTATTGCACCACATTTAACATAAAAGTAAAAATTAAGATTTGTGTGTAAAACTTTGTTAAAGTATAGTTCTATGTAATAATGTTTCAGGTAACAAATCTTAATGTTATAAAATTAGTAGTTTACGTAAAATTCACGTTTTGAAAGAAAAATAGGAGGCGCTAAATAATGACGCTAGGAAGCCAAAATTTGGTGAGAAGGTGCAGTAAGAAGTCATTAATGAGTGGTGCTGGTTTCCAAAACCATAAAACTAAAATTGACTCCAGAATCCGCGTTTTTCGGAAAAATCAGAGGCGCGAAATAATAGAGCTACAATATTGAAAATTGGTAGGATGCTTCAGTTCACCCTAATAATAATAATGGAAATACCACAATCAGTTACCTCTTCTAGTTTTTTAGTAATTTAGTAAAAACTACTTTTGTGAGTAAAATGTACATAAGCATTATAGATTAAGTACTTTAAATTTTAATGATAAAACAAATTCTTTAAGACCAATGATCAGATAGGACAATTAACAAAGCTACACCAAGTTTTAGTCTTGTAGCATAATTAACAGCTGATACAAGTCTTGATAAAGCTATGGTTCAGAGGTAACAATCTACCGTTAGTTCCATTGTAAAAATTCTAGAGAGTAAAGTTTTAATTTTAGCGGGCTGAGATTTTCTACGTGCTTCTGTACTGCTCAGATGTATGTATACAAAAATTGAGAAGTTTGTAAAGCTATTATTAAATGTGATATTTAAGATTATGTGCCTGAGATAGCGGTCATTTGGAGGCCGCAGGCATCTGCATATGAACGGAAAGAACAGATGCTCTCTTGGCGGTACGCGCCGGAGCTATATAAAAAGAGCGGCAGAGGCAGTAGTAAGCTCACTCCGCATTAGACCAACGCCTAGTCCACGCGAGCTTAACGTCCGATCGCGCCTCGCCTCGGGTGACGTCATAGCGGGCTGTGACATGCGCGTACTTAGCAATGTAAACGGACATTGGAAATCGCGAGGACTGTACACCGTCCTGGATCGTTTAGACTTCGGTAACAAACTGTTATTGTGCCGTCCGTGTGAAGTATAATTCCGCGTGGCAAGTGGTGACTAACTCCACTTTTAAGGCGAGCATTAATCTTTTTTTTTTTTTTTTTTAACATTATTGCGGACTATTAATAGAGCACCGTTAGTTAGAGTAATGAACTATTCGGGAGGAACTTGCTGTAGAAGTCGCCTCTGAACTATTAAACGATTGGCTGAATTAACAATATTTAATGTCTTTAGCATTTTCAGAAGTTTCGAGTAATTTGTGTGAGCCTTTAAGATAATAAAATCTTGTTTGGAACTTTAAATTTTATTGAAGCAGCCCTAATCCCGTGAAGAACTATGGATATTTTTCGTTTAGCTGGGCTGTACAGGAATGTGGCCGTGCAGACTGGGAACTAAGGTCAGTAAGTTTCCCTTCGCTTTCTGACTGGCCACCAAATTAGTTGCCAGGCTCGCGTGATTTAAGGTGGCAATGTTCAACTTTCATTCAACATTAAACAACGACTTCTTCGCCGTCCCACATATGTTGCATCGGCAATAGTCTGTTACGTGAAATGAACATTCAAACAACTCATTCGACGACTTCTTCGCCGCCCCACATATGGTGCATCGGCCGGGAAAACTGAATTAAAAGCAAATAAAAGTGCTCGATGTGTGAAAGCGATTGGTATAAATTAACGAACTCGGTAGGCAATAACAGGACACTGAATTGAACTAGTGTGGGAACAGTGTTACCAGTAAAGGCAGGTGTAGTGTATAAACAATAAGTGTCTACCGCTGTACGTTGGTTAGTGACGATGGTGAGGAAGGCGACGATGCTGGATCGCGGCTGCCGACGGCGCTGAGACTAAAGGAAGACGGTGCGTCATCGCGGAGCTGCGCTGATCTGCGAGACAGCTGCCGGCTGCGCCGAGCGGTCAACGGTGCCTTGCTGCCCCCCCCCCCCCCCCCCCCCCTGGAGCTATTGCAGTAGGCGATTCCTGTGGCGGTACTCGACGCTACGGCTGCTGCTGCTGCCTTCAATACGTCGCGACGCGTCGCATCACGATTGCTGGTACACCGCGACGACATCATTCGTCGAAATCAAGCATTTAAGTTAAGTCAAAGACTTTTAAAATATTTATTAACTGCTGCTAACAAACTAAAAGATATGGAAAGTAGTGTACATTTCAGAAGGGAACCGGTCTCTGACCAAGAATCCTCACGATCAGGAATTGAGTTTAATGAGGATGGTTCCATTAATCCCTCAAATATTGAACTAGAACGTAATTTGTCACCAGTAAATTATGACTTTAATTTAAATGAGAGTGCAGGGATGCAATCAATAAGTGAAATAGAAGTCAAAAGGGAGCCAGTAGAGTTGCTAACTTTGTCAGGTAGTGAAACTGAGCTCAATATATCTCCAGCTCAGTCAAGTCAAGAGATACAAAGTATCAAGGTAGAAGCTCCGGATTGGATGCAAATACTGTTTGCCAAACTCGAATCAAACCAAAATAAAATTGAGGCTAAAATTGAAAATAGTAATAAAGAGTTGGAGAATAAAATTGAGGTTAGTAATAAAGGGTTGGAAAATAAAATTGAGGATAGTAATAAAGAACTAAAAGAAGAACTGCAATCAAAATGGAATAGTTTGAATTATAAGATAGATGCTATTCATCATGACATTCAAGTAAAAGTAGGGCAACAGTTAACTAAAATGCATAGTACTTTCAAATGTGAAATAGATCAAATTCAAAAAAATTATCAAGAGGCAGATGAACTTTTGGAAGTGAGGTTGTCCGAAAGATTGAGCAACGAGTCCAAACTTTGCTCTGACAAAGTTAAAGAGGTACAAATTAAAGTAGATACTTGTCAGAAAAACATTGAGAAAGTAAAAGAAACCTGTACCGAAATTCGTGGTGCAGTGGAACAAAGATGTTCTGCCAGGATAGAAGCAGTAGAGTCACAAGTAGAGGAATTAAATACTAACATTGCTAACCTAGAAAATAGAGTAACCTCTGTTAATTCTAATCATTCTACTGTACAGCATGTGACTTCAGTTGACGCCGCTTTTATAGGGTGTCGACAGTTTTTGCGCTTTGATCCTGATAAGTACATTCACCCTCTTGAATTTTGGAATGACTTTGAGGATGTTCTCCCCAACACTTGGTCAGAAAGAGAAAAAATTTCATTTATAAGAAGTCATTTGTCAGGTGATGCTTTGCGATGGTCAGCGGATGTAATGATCAAATGTAAAACTTTATCTGAATTTAAGTCTGCATTTCTCAACGAATA
The DNA here is from genome assembly GCF_023897955.1 of Schistocerca gregaria. Classification (NCBI taxonomy): domain Eukaryota; kingdom Metazoa; phylum Arthropoda; class Insecta; order Orthoptera; family Acrididae; genus Schistocerca; species Schistocerca gregaria. Next base: position 105,493,642 of record NC_064920.1, read on the forward strand.
CTGGTCACATAACAAACAAAATGATGTGTTAAGGGAATTCTGGAGTGGTAAGAAGTTTTTCCCAGGGCGTGAATCAGTAAAGGATTTCGCTAGGAAGTGGGTTTCAAGACTGTCACATTTGACAGAAAAGATGAAGCCAGATATGATCATTATGGGTTTAGAAGGTAAGCTGCCGTGGTACTGGCAGAAGAGGATCATTTCCGCCCCTAGAGATAATATAGACAAATTTATTGAATATCTGGAAAGAGTGGAAAGAGTAGCTGCTGCTGAGGAGCAGGTGCAGCAGAATAACAAATCTTCTAACAATCACGTACAAAATAATGGAAACGTGAACGTTAGAAATATGGAAGTTAGGCACACCAAAACAAACTATCGAAACCAAAGCCGTGGCAGAGGAAGAGGGGGTAGATACTCACCACGTTTTCGTAACAACTACTATGACGAAAGTGGAGAAGTAAATACTATGCCATTAAGACAAGAAGGGAGTCATGATGCTACTATATCTAGTGGTGTCACAGATGAACACAACAGGCCGCGTGTGGGAAACTAAATCCCGTCTATGAGGAAACTGGCGCTCACCAGGCGGTAACAGTAACACAGCCAGTAACGGAAACACAGACAATCAGCCAACATACACAGACAGACAACATGGATGACGAAATAAATACAGATAATACCAGTGATGTGTTAAGCCACTCTCACAAAATAGTGGATAGTATTTTGGATACACTAGAAAAATGGGTCAAGGAAGAACAGAAACTCAAGGTAGATAATGGGGAAGAATTAGATAATGGGTTTGAGTCTGATGGGAATAATGATGAAGTAAAAGCTTACATCTTCGATGAAAATGGCAATCTAAAAGCTGAAGTAGAAGTAGCAGAAGTAGAATCAGTACTGCAAAACTTTAGAGAGGAGGAAATGATGAATGAAGGGGGTAGAAATAGTAACGAGGTGAAAGAATCTAGTAGCTGTGTAAACGTGCCACAAATGGTTGAAGGTGACGACATTCTTATGAACAGCAATATTGCGCAGGGACGCAGTTGCTCAGAGGTAGAGGATAGTTTGGCTGATGTGCAGCAAACAAAAGTAGAAAAAGTCGTCAGATGCTTCGATTTAAAGTTAGTGGACAGATTAGAGAAAGCAGCTAAGATTATAGAGCATGATGAGCCCCAGGATGTAAATGTAAATGTAATTGCAACTGATCAGAATTACTTTAGCTGGAAGAACATAGAACGAGATTTATTAGACGAGGTGTGTGAGCAACCTGTTCAATGTAAAATAACTCACCCTGTTATCAAAGTAAACATATCAGGAGTCACTGTGCGTTGTCTGCTTGACAGTGGCAGTGAAGCAAGTGCTTTATCACAAACATTTTTTGACACCATACCCAATAAAGAGACGTTAACAGTTATGAAAGTAAGTGGCTTAAAGATTATAGGTGCTACTGGAAAAGTCTCTAGACCAGTTCAACACGAAGCTTTGATACCCATTGGTATAAATGACGTAGTAATAGATCATCCTTGTTTGATTGTGCTAGGCTTAAGTGTTGATATGTTGATTGGTACTGATTTCTTATCAAAGTACCAGGGAAAGATCAATTTTGATCAGAACAACTTAATTTTAACGTTACCTGACTCTAAAGTGATAAGAGAGTCTTTTATAGGAAGTCATATAGGCGGTAGTAATGAAACTTGGGAACTGCCTATTAGAGTAATAAAGAATAAAGGATACTTGCAGGAAAATTTGGTTTTCAGTGAGAATGAGGAAAGTGCTAAGGTTGAAGAGAGACACATCCTAAAGGAATTTAAAATTAACAGTAATTAATTACTGTAGGGAGTCTGCCACGCTTTGGCGGATACACGGTTTGGCGTACCGTGCAGTCCCAGCTGGGTGAAACTTTATTTCCTTTTCAAGTTTCATTCCCTTCTTCTGGTCTATCATAACAGGTAAGAATCACATATGTCTTCATGTTGTATATATGCTATTAGGTTTTAAGTATTCTTAGTAAGGATCTACCTAGTGAATGGCAAAACAAAAGTCTGAGTACCAATAAGAGGCAAACATGGCTAAAATAAATAAATTAAAATATTTCATGTAATTGTAAAGGGTTAGAAACTACAACTAAGAGAGACACTTTGCAGTATACGAAGTACGGTATGAATATGAATAATCCATGAGATTATGCAGAAGGTAGTATGTTGCTAGAATTAAGGTTGTCTGAAGGAAAACAGCGTAAGAAGGTAATGCTCATAGAGGCAAGCAATGGCGTTTTAGAATTAAATAAATGGAGATGTGTGGAAGTGGTGTGAGGATCGCACCAAATATATAGAAACAGGACGTCAATAGGCTGACAAAAGGAAAAGGGAGAAAGAAGTGGAGAAATGAAGTATTTTGAATCTGGAAGAAAAGGGAGAAAATGAATAAGGTGAAGAAGTGAAGTAAGTAAATTGAAGTAAATGATGTAGGATTAAAGAATAATTCCCTCACGTCTCGTGAAATGGTGAAAAACGCTAAATCTTGCTTGAGGCAAATAAATAGTTAAACAGACAACAGAAACACACAAATATTGGAAAATGCAGAAATTTGGAATCGGTATACTGAAAATAACTAATTTCTTTAGTAATTCATACAATAAAGCAAAGTGCTGGTCAGCAAATGACTTCTTTGATGAACTAATCCATACGATAATTAAGCCAGAGTACATTAAAACTAAAAGGTTACTCAATTTTCTAAGTTGAAGCAAGATCTTAATATATTAATTTGCTAAAAGAATTTTCACTATTTAGGAACCTAAAAGATTATTTATGAAAGAAGAAAGTAGGAGCTATTGTATCAGATACGACTTAGTGCTAAATGTCTTTCTGACAACTTCACAATTAGTAAAATAGTGCCAGAATATAAACTATAAAATGTACTTTGTCCTACCTTAGATATAAGTTGAAAACAGAAACTTAGACTGTATTGTCTGTTTCTCAGGGACATGCAGGCTGCATGAATGACTGACAACAAGCGGTAGGGAGATTGGAAGTAGAGACGCAAACCACAGTGAATACAATTTCCTCCCACAGTTTTGTCAATCAGTGGAATTAAATGAGTGTTACAATAGGACACCCACCACAGTGCCGAGTATTATAGTAAAAGAAAAATGTGAGTGCGTTGCAGTGATAAAAGTCGTGTGTATTTTCTTTTTCAGGAAGAGACTGATTTTAAAGAAAAAAAAAATAACTATTTTGTAACCATTGAAAAATTTATATTTCCATGTAAATGTATGTAAATAATTTGTGAATGTCTTCTGTACTAGGTTTTCTATGTGTATATGAGTATGGTTATTTTGTGTATGTAGTAATAAGGAATTTCCTAAGAAGAAGCAACTTAAGTTGAAAGAGGTATACTAAAGTAATCCATCGCTTGTTTGTTCTTTTAGAAATTTAATTTTGTTCAAAAATAGATTTTCACGAAAATTAAAAAGGGGGTGATGAAGCAAAGCAAGCGCTGTATCATGTATAAGATACAGAGGCGAGCGAGTGCACGGGACTTACCCTAGTTCACTGCTAGTAGCGTCACGTCATCGTAACGCGCCTGCATATAGTATTGCACCACATTTAACATAAAAGTAAAAATTAAGATTTGTGTGTAAAACTTTGTTAAAGTATAGTTCTATGTAATAATGTTTCAGGTAACAAATCTTAATGTTATAAAATTAGTAGTTTACGTAAAATTCACGTTTTGAAAGAAAAATAGGAGGCGCTAAATAATGACGCTAGGAAGCCAAAATTTGGTGAGAAGGTGCAGTAAGAAGTCATTAATGAGTGGTGCTGGTTTCCAAAACCATAAAACTAAAATTGACTCCAGAATCCGCGTTTTTCGGAAAAATCAGAGGCGCGAAATAATAGAGCTACAATATTGAAAATTGGTAGGATGCTTCAGTTCACCCTAATAATAATAATGGAAATACCACAATCAGTTACCTCTTCTAGTTTTTTAGTAATTTAGTAAAAACTACTTTTGTGAGTAAAATGTACATAAGCATTATAGATTAAGTACTTTAAATTTTAATGATAAAACAAATTCTTTAAGACCAATGATCAGATAGGACAATTAACAAAGCTACACCAAGTTTTAGTCTTGTAGCATAATTAACAGCTGATACAAGTCTTGATAAAGCTATGGTTCAGAGGTAACAATCTACCGTTAGTTCCATTGTAAAAATTCTAGAGAGTAAAGTTTTAATTTTAGCGGGCTGAGATTTTCTACGTGCTTCTGTACTGCTCAGATGTATGTATACAAAAATTGAGAAGTTTGTAAAGCTATTATTAAATGTGATATTTAAGATTATGTGCCTGAGATAGCGGTCATTTGGAGGCCGCAGGCATCTGCATATGAACGGAAAGAACAGATGCTCTCTTGGCGGTACGCGCCGGAGCTATATAAAAAGAGCGGCAGAGGCAGTAGTAAGCTCACTCCGCATTAGACCAACGCCTAGTCCACGCGAGCTTAACGTCCGATCGCGCCTCGCCTCGGGTGACGTCATAGCGGGCTGTGACATGCGCGTACTTAGCAATGTAAACGGACATTGGAAATCGCGAGGACTGTACACCGTCCTGGATCGTTTAGACTTCGGTAACAAACTGTTATTGTGCCGTCCGTGTGAAGTATAATTCCGCGTGGCAAGTGGTGACTAACTCCACTTTTAAGGCGAGCATTAATCTTTTTTTTTTTTTTTTTTAACATTATTGCGGACTATTAATAGAGCACCGTTAGTTAGAGTAATGAACTATTCGGGAGGAACTTGCTGTAGAAGTCGCCTCTGAACTATTAAACGATTGGCTGAATTAACAATATTTAATGTCTTTAGCATTTTCAGAAGTTTCGAGTAATTTGTGTGAGCCTTTAAGATAATAAAATCTTGTTTGGAACTTTAAATTTTATTGAAGCAGCCCTAATCCCGTGAAGAACTATGGATATTTTTCGTTTAGCTGGGCTGTACAGGAATGTGGCCGTGCAGACTGGGAACTAAGGTCAGTAAGTTTCCCTTCGCTTTCTGACTGGCCACCAAATTAGTTGCCAGGCTCGCGTGATTTAAGGTGGCAATGTTCAACTTTCATTCAACATTAAACAACGACTTCTTCGCCGTCCCACATATGTTGCATCGGCAATAGTCTGTTACGTGAAATGAACATTCAAACAACTCATTCGACGACTTCTTCGCCGCCCCACACAAGGAAGCATGTTGCTGCAATCAAAGGGATACGAAGAAACGAGGAGACGATCTAATGGAATGTTAGCGGTTGGCGTTATAAAACATACAGAAGCAACATGTATATGAAAAGCTGAGGTCTGAAATGAAGTGAAAAGTCTAGAGGAAACAGTTATCCAACAGTGAGTGTGAAATGAGTGATGATGATAACAATATTGATGCATGGTTTTAAAAGCAGAAACATACGAACGAGAAAAAGTTCCAGTTTCATGATGTCGTACTGCAGCATTACCGTTTTTGTCCTTTGTTAATGTCTTAATGGACTTGGTCTTCCTTTACCAATGGATTGTATTTAATTTATTAATGTGGAGGATTGCAAGAATTCTTATGAAGTGAAGTCTAGCGTCTCTGTCGATCTGTGTGATTCGAGATTGAAAACGAAGGCCCGTCTTTCACCATAAGGACGTGAAGTAGCTATGCGCTCCACAGTGGTATAGCGCTGCTGTAGATGTTACCAAGTACGAATAATGATCTCCTCTTCTTCTTTCTCTCAGCCTCCCTTTCCCCCCCCCCCCCCCCTCTTTCCCTGTCCATGTCTCTCTTCTGCTCTCCTCTCCTCTCCTGTGTTTTGCTCTCGAGTACGTATTGTGTAGATGGATTCTCTCCTCACGCCTACCACTCCACACCCGGCGTTCTCGTCTTTTGTTTCCTTTGGCAGTGGTTCCACAACATCGATTGTGTATCGGAAGACCGCTGTAACTTTTCAGTCGCTGTCAGACGCATCGCCCTTGGAGTCCAGAGGTCCGAGGAACCAGCACGACAGAAACTATGGATAGACAAAATTAAAAGTAAGTGAGTGGATAGTCAATATATATAAAGTAGTAATTTTATACAAGAAGAGGTTTATAAGGACAGGAGAAATGAGTGAATACTTATGGTGTAGTGATAATAAAAATGTTAGACCTTAGTCGTCCAAGTAAGTGGGTGATTAGGCGTTTCAGTGGTTGTTGTTGACTTACGTCAACCCTTGACTAGATTACGTATAACAATACGATAATCGTACTGTGTATACCTTACTGTGTACTCTTCTTTAGTGATTAGTTATTAGAGGAACTACAAGTATTTTACATATGTGACGAACTGTTTTGACAAACAACACATTGTTTACTTCTATTTGGAGCACTGTTATGTACTTGGTCGTTCTTTTACTAATGCAGGCCTATTAGAATTAGAATATTTTAGACCTGGGTTACGGCCTTAAATGAGGCACCGACATCGAAATGGCACATTTTGGTGGCATGTTAGCTAACATTTCTCTTGCTGGAATGAGTAGATTAATGAACTGATTCATATGTAATTATTTTACACCAGTGACTACCTTTTAATATATTAACTGGGTGCCATACCATTATTCCAGCTCCTCCTCACTTGTGTTTCGTATCGTTATGAATGATGTTGTTTCAGTAACCTGTCTCACTTTGTTACTTTACAGTGATGACGATACAGTGTCTTGCAAACGTAACTCCTTTCCCTCTGTCCCACCTTGCACTATTTATAAACAATGGAGTCATACTTTACATATGTCTGATTGGCAATGCATGTTTTCCTTCCTGTTTGTTAAACTGTGCACACAAGGAAGGATTTAGGATATTGTTATTCGCTTTTAACACAATTTTAGTAATGTTTCATGCCTATATTATTATATCTAAGAGTAACGATTTGTCATCTAGTCATATATACCACCAAAGTAAATTGCATCTTAGTGAAAATGAACGAAATGTAACTACTTTTAATGAATTAATCCTCTATATACTACGTTTAAAATGTATTTTGTACAATAGCTCACAGACTAGTGATGTCTCATATTGTTTGTTTTTTGTATGGGGTGTTATATAGGGCCTGAAGATGGCGTTGATGCAACGTGGAAACTAGCAGCCAAATAAATATGAAATCTGAAGTACAGCTGGAGGAGTTCCATTTTTAATAAAAATAAAAGAAAGAAAGTTAATCCGGCAAATAATTTCAAGAACATTTTTATAACCAAGAACCGTCCTAATGTTGCCATATGAGGGTGTAGAAAGCTGAAATGTGTACGTCACACTCACAAATTTTATATTCCACGATGCCAGAACATATAGAAACCTAAAATTCTGTAACTGACCACAGTTTTTTTCGACGATACTTAATTTGTATTTTTGTGAAGAGATGGTGACGGAATTATGTCATCTTGTTTGCCTTTAACTGTCTCAAAATACTATACCTATCGGCAGAAGATCTCAAGTTTTTCTATATTTCTGCATTTTCAGAATGCCTTTCACACCGTTCCTCACAAGTGCATTCAAATCAGATTCCGCCCCAAGTAATTCTAGATTAGCGATTTCGTGTCAGAAAGGTCATAATTCGTAGAAATTGGGGGGAAGTCTTCTAGTGCAACCGTAATGACATCTGACATTTGACAAGGCATTATTACAGACCGTCTGCCGTTCTGAATCTATGTAAACGATTTAGCACACATTCTGAGTAGCCCTCTTACTTGTCTGCAAATGATTGTGTAATTTGCCATCTATTAAACTCATCACAAGGTGAAAACGAACTACAAAATTATTAAGATAATATATATAGCTGTTTGGAAAAGTGGAAATTGACCTTAAACAGTTGTAAGTGGGAAAATAAATCAAAGACTGCGTTTTATTGGCAGAGCACTTAGAAGATGTAACAAATCTACTCAAGAGGTATCCTACACTGCGCCTGTTGCTCTCTCCTAGAGTATTCCTGCGCGGTATGGGATGCTTACGAGATAGGATTGACAGACGACATCGAAAAAGTTCAATGGCAACGCGTTTTGTATTAGCGCGAAACAGGGGAGAAAGTGTCTCAGATATGACAAGCGAACTTGCTTGGCAATCATTAAAACAAATGTTTCTTTCGTTGTGACAAGATCTTTTCATGAAATTACGATCACCAACTTTCCACGAATGAAAAAAATATTTTGTTGACTCCAATCTACATGAGGAGAAACGGACAATGTAATGAAATAAGACCAATCAGAGCTCGAACGAAAAGATATAGGCTTTCAGTTTTTCCACGTGGTATTCGAGATTGGAACGGTTCGAGATGTAGTCCGGAAGTGGTTTTTTGAACCCTCACCAAACACTTGGGTGTGAACTCCAAAGTAATCTTGTAGATGTAGATGAAATTACTACGACTCTTCTTATCTGCATGGTTTACCTCCGTACCTACACATTGTTCCAAACTAGATTTTGACAATATAATCTCTTTCTGGAATGATTAAAAGTTCAAATGTGGTAATATTATTCTCCATATTAATTCTCCTGCCGATATTAAATCGCTGTTTTAGTAAAATTTGTCTGAAATAATTATTTTTGTGAGTCAAATGACAGGTTACTTTAAGAAGCATTTTAATTTTAGTGGTTATCTCAGGAACATTCATCGCGTGTATATTCGTTGAATAAGAGTAAAGCAACAAACGTTCATCTGAAAATGAAGTTATACAGTACGAAACGTCGTGGATTAATGTATTGTAACGTGTGGCTGGTTACATGTAGAGTCTGTTTTTGCACTATTACGTTAGTCATGAAACGTGTCCACGGGAAAGCCCTCTTTTAGCATTATTGATTTAACACAATTATTTTAAATTGAATTACTCTAGTGATAACGGCTGATGTGGCCGAGCGGTTCTAGGCACCTCAGTCCGGAACTGCGCTGCTGCTGCGGTCGCAGGTTTGAATCCTGCCTCGGGCATGGATGTGTGTGATGTCCTTCGTCAGGTTTAAGTCGTTCTAAGTCTAGGGGACTGATGACCTCAGATGTTAAGTCCCATAGAGCCATTTGAACTCTAGTGATCTCTGAAATAGTCTAGTATTTTACTCATATCTACGCTTGATGAAGAGAATTTTAAAGAGTGGAAACGAGATAAATAAATGCAAACAAATGAACGCTGGTTGCTTCATGTTCCACCACATGCATATGATTTATACGTTCTTGGCGCCCTCCATCGGTAATGCTGGATTTAAATATGGTGTTGGCCCACCCTTGAAGAGAGCTTCCACTCTCGCAGGCATACGTTCAATCAGGTGCTGGAAGGTTGCTTGGGGAATGGCAGCCCATTCTTCACGGAGTGATGCACTGAGGAGAGGTATCGATGTCGCTCGGTGAGGCCTGGCACGAAGTCGGCGTTCCAAAACATCCCAAAGGTGTGCTACAGAATTCAGATCAGGACTCTGTGCAGGCCAGTCCATTACATGGACGTTATTTTCGTGTGACGACTCCGCCACAGGCCGTGCATTATGAACAAGCCCTCGATCGTGTTTAAGGACGCAATCAAAATCCCAAAATTGCTCTTCAACAGTGGGAAGCAAGAAGGTGCTTAAAACATAAATGTAGGCCTGTGCTGTGATAATGCCACGCAGAACAACAAGGGGTGCAAGCCCTCTCTATGAAAGACACGATCACACCATAACACCACCACCTCCGAATTTATTGTTGGCACTACACACGCTGGGAGATCACGTTCATGGGGCATTCGCCATACCCACATCCTGCCATCAGATGTCCACATTGTTTACAATGATTCGTCACTGCACAGAACGTTTTCCCACATGTTCAATCGTCCAATGTTTACGCTCCTTACACGAAGCGAGGCATCGTTCGGCATTTACCGGTGTGATGTGCGGCTTATGAGCAGCCGCTCGACCATGAAATCCACGTTTTCTCACCTCCCTCCTAACTGTCGTTGTACTTGTAGTGGATTCTGATACAGTTTGGAATTACTGTGTGATGGTCTGAATAGATGTCTAAGTATTACACATTACGACCCTCTTCTACTTTCGGCGGTCACTGTTAGTTAACAGACGAGGTCGGCCTGTACGATTTTGTGCTGTACGTGCTCCTTCACGTTTCCACTTCACTATCACATGGGAAACAATGGACCTAGGGATGTTTAGGAGTGTGGAAATCTCGCATACAGACGTATGACACAAGTGGCACCCAATCATCATACCACGTTCGAAGTCTGTGAGTTCCGCGGAGCGCCCCATTCTGCTCTCTCACGATGTCTAATGACTACTGAGGTCAGTGATATGGAGTACCTGGTAGTAGGTGGCAGCACAATGCACCTAATATGAAAAACGTATGTTGATGACATAGTGTATTAGGGTTCCTTCTCGTTCCTTTCCTTCGTGCAAGTACCACAGTCGAACAAAATTTGTGAAATGATAACATTTGCAATTTTAGGCTGCAATTATTTTTTTTCGGGTATATTCGTGTATGGAACGCATGAAGGATGACTGGTGAAGAATTAGTCCAATTTTATTTGCTTTTAACGGCGACGATACATAGAAGACTGTGGTACATTACTACACTCCTCACCTAGTACTGAGCACTGTAGTACATTCCTGGATTACTTCCAGCCGTGTCAAGAATTTAAAATTTCAAGAGCTTTCGACCTAGCGCTCCCTGGCTCTTCTCGACTAACATGATGCTAGTGGTCTGCTGGTACGCCCTTACATACTCTAGCTGCCAGCTATGACGTCACTGGTGCACGCGTTACCGCCGCACGTACGTTCAGTCCGTGTTCGATGCACTGCTTCACCCTCTCGGCCGCTGGATCTCACGCCACTGTGAGCTGCAGGGCACCGCTTCTATTGAGAGTGCTGTCAGTGATTTTTATTTCAATGGATTTTTTAATTGCACTGTCCCTGAAGCCGTTAGTGAAAGCCACGACAAAGGTGCCATAAAATTTAATCCGGTGACCATTTTGTAGAGCATGCTCAGTTAAAGCAGAGGTTTCGGGTAAGAAGGCAATGGAAACTCTGATGGTTCTTCCTGTGTTGTTCTATAGTGCGCACTATTTATCCCACGTGAGAGTGGCCACATTGGAATGGTATTTTGTAAACTCTACTTGTACTGAGACCTGCCGCATCTTTAACTGGTCTCAGTAATTGTTGGATTTTCGATCGAGGCCTGAAGATGGATAAAAATACAAAATCCTTTTCGTGGTTTTCATCGGTGGTCCTACTGCAGGTTTCACTTGCGAGTACTTCATTTATTTAGTGGCTATTGTTCCTGAAGACCTTGCGTAGGTTACCTGCGTGTGATATCGTTTTTGCACGATGTACCAACATTTGCATCACAGTACGCTCTTGTGTTAGGCGAAAATGGCTGACGGCGTGCATGTAGAGAGGGTGTCTGTGTGTACTGTGGCTAAAATATCTATTTTGGTTTCATCGAACGAAGACATTGAGAGAGGGCACGCACCTGACTTTTCTACTTCCACACTGAACTGTGTGTTACTATAAATGTTGTTGGGATGTTTAAAGAATTCGGCAACTACGTACGTATTGTTCCATTACTGTTCCATAAAATTTCAGGCATAAATTTGACTTCTTCTCTGATGTTTCGGCTGTATACTGTCCAACCATCTTCAGACTGAACCGGGTGACTGACGCTGCAGCACTTGCTCCATTCTTTTAAGCCCGCCGACGGCGCCACTGCGCATACGACCACAAGGCGCCAGAGACGTTTATCGGCATCAAAGAGGTATGATATATGCATGGAATTAGATCTATGGCTGCGCGGTCAATCCACACGGTGGCATCGATGTATCACTGTGAGCTTTTTTACAGGAAGTTCTGGATTCCATGATTTGTCCAAGCTGAAGGCGCTGTCTCTATTAACTAAATTCATCGCCAACCGTATTTCAATTGTTTCTTCTACTACTGAGTCCTAGAAAGATGAAGTCGAGGCTAAAATGTCAACGTTATCGTACAGTATAGAGTGCCCAGTATCAATACAGTGCTCTGCCACCGTTGGTGTATTAAGTTGTAAGAGCCGGGTGTACATGCGGTGCTCTGTGCATCTCTCCTGGACTGTACATGTCGTCTGTCCGATGTATGGATGGGCAACACTTGCAGAAGATCTTGTAAACCTCAGGCATCCGAAGCACCAAATCATCTTTAACGGAATCCAGGAGTGCTGCTGTCTTTGGTGGAGGGCGAAAAATCACTTTCACCTTGCGTTTGCTAAGCGTCTGTTCTATTATTGACGATAGTCTTCCCACGCATGGCTGAAAAGCCATGGATTTAAAACTTTCCATTTCTTCTTGTGCATTCCTTATGCCCACTACTGGTTTCATTTGTAGTGCCTTATGTATCTGCTGTGGAGGATACCTGTTGGCTTCAAAAACTCTTCCCTAGTGTAGACGCTCGTCAGTAGTGACGTGTGCTCTGTGAATCAGAGATCTGAGAACATTCATTGTCTACGAAGGATGGTGGCATCTGTTTGCACGTAAATATAAATCCGTATGCGTCGGTTTCCGATGTACTGCATGTCCCAAAGTGTCTTCATCTTTGCATCGTACCAAAATCCAAGCAGCCAAATTTAAGCGGCTGTACGCCAATAATTTTATGGAACAATAATTGCACCGCGAAAAGATGAAAGTGTACGTACGTATTTTAGATGTACCGACAGGAGAAACTAGGCTTTAATGGGACTCTAAGGCAATATCCTCGAAATCATACATTCGAGTACCGGTATTATAAAAGTGGATCCATGTATGTTCCAAATCTCGTCCTAAACCACTGATTTCAATAAACTTGGTACACATATCACGTTCGGTCTGGAAAAAATCGATGTGGAGTAGGAACCACGTACCTCGCAAAGGGTTCAAATGGCTCGGAGCACTATGGGACTTAACATCTGAGGTCAGCAGTCCATTAGAACTTAGAACTACTTAAACCTAACCAACCTAAGGACATCACACACACCCATGCTCGAGGCAGGATTCGAACTTGCGACCGTAGCGGTCGCGCGGTTCCAGACTGAAGCGCCTAGAACCGCTAGGCCACATCGGCCGGCCTCGCAAAGGGGTGGGGGCGGGGTGGAGGGTGGGTAGAGGAGGGGGGGTAGGAGGTGAAGAAGAAGCGCACCCCACAATGCGCAAGTAGCCAGTCTGTTTTCAACTAGTATATGAAAATGGGAGCACTTTGTGACTTGTAACAAACTTCACACACAATTTCAAAGATTATTTTCCTGCTGACACCCCTCAAAAATGATGCAATAAAAAAAGTTTATCGCTCACTACATTTTCGCTGTTTATGCACAATAAATCTGTTGCATGGGGCATGACGTTTTAATTTAGTACTTCATTACTATTAACTGTATGCACGACACATTTTGCTGACAGTATTCTCATATAGAACTGAATGTATTCCCAAAAATATATTATTGTAGAACACACTGTTGAGGAGCTATGATATCGTAAACATTCAGCTACATGAAAACGAAACTGCAGTGTGAAATTCGATACCGATACAGGTGAAATATGTGTACAAATATGTGTAAAATATTTAAACTATACATGAAACTTATTAAATATATGTAAAACATATGTGACATGTGCGTGTGCAGCCATGAGTAAAAAAACTTCTCCTAAACCCTGGATATATTTCAACCAAACTTTCTACACATATTACTTACTATTTGGAAAGAAAGAATGTGCGGCAAGAACCAGAAACCTTTTGTTAGAGAGGGCGTGATAACGCGCACAGAGAAAGGGGGATGAGGAGATGGTCAGACAGAGAGGGGAAAGGAGGCGATAAACACAGATAAAGGTGATGAGGAGATGGACAGATGAGGGCTGGGGCGAAGCACATGGACATAGAAAGGAAAGAAGAGGAGACGTCAGAGACGAGGGGGAGGAATAGATGGACAGAGAGAGAGAGAGAGAGAGAGAGAGAGAGAGAGAGAGAGAAAGCGGCGATGGACAGAGGAAGGAGGAAATTGACAGTAAAAGCAGGTTGGAGGAGATGGACAGAGAGTGGAGAGTGGGAGAGTGGACTAATAGACCATTGGAATAAATACATACCCAGGTAATGCCGTGTACACAGCTATTTCTCTATGATGAGGTTTGCAACTGCTGGAACTAACGAGCTTCCTATCACAATGTCGTTAGTTTAATCGTGGTTCTGGGCCTCGTACAAAAAATAAGATGACGTAAAAGTGCACCTAAACAGACCGATCACGGGACTTTCAGAGAACTGGGATAGTAGGTTCAAAGGGTTTCCGACAGGCACATTCGTAAACAGCGTCACCAAATCAAAACTAAACATGTCACACTCACGAAGTAGAGGACAGATAATTCGACTGATAAAATCGGCTGAGTTCTTAAAATGATGCGCACAGTGAACCATATGTGGAGCGAGGACGTTGGCCAATAGTTTCTATGTTGGTGAGCCAATGATGTATACAGTGAGACGGAAACACATCTACACATCCAGTCCTTGTGGATCTCAGGTATAGCATGTATGGTAGATGATCATGGTGCCTAAAGGAGAATATTCTTGACCACAGTTTCTTTCAGCAATGAGTGCTTAATAATCTATGGGTAGCTTCGAGCTCCCAGTAAGTATTTTCGTGCAGCAAAGAGCACATATGGATATCGTAGTTCGCATAATCCTTAATTATAGTTGCATCCCACTGCTTTCATCAATGTGCAGTGCGTACAGGCCATTCCGCTCAGTGCTAATCATGTTTGTCGCTAGTGGCGTAGCTTTCCTGAGGATACGGTTCGTTTCACAGGTAATTTATGAGTGTTTACACTGCCTGACAAAAATAGTGGAGCGCCCAGAAGGGCAGGAGGAAACTAAATGCCACATAAAGGTTCGAGATGGTATATGATATTTCGACGATTACAATATCGCGTCAGATTTACAATGAACTTGACAGCATCGGCCATTTGCATCTTGTGTTGTACCGATTCAGTTGAGAAGCGTGCCTTAAAGCTCTTGTATCCTCTCCTGAGGCAAACTGGCTCACGAATATTGGTAACTGGTCCTTGACATCCTGCATACTGCCACTGGGACAGAACTGACGCCCGAGATGATCCCAGACATGTTCTATCGACGACGTCTATGGGAATCTTGTTGGCCACTTGAGTATCACATTACAAACATAGCTTATAGTTCTTTACGTTTTTGAGAGATCTTTCGAAAAGATTCTGCCGCCGTAGTCACTGACGGCTTTTAGGAGCCATAGGTGTACCATTCGGCGCCTCTCTGCCTGCATCCTAAGACTGAGCCTAAAATTAAGAAAATTATGATAGCGGAAGGATATGAAAATATTTTACAACATTGTGTATTGTGAAATGTAGAGGAACAGTTCGAAAATGCTGATTGTTTGAATCAGCATGGCAGAGCATCCCCTCACAAAGTAGCATCAGTGAGGCAGTGGTTTACGGACAGTAACATTAACATTCTAGAAATGGACAGGCTGCCCCCATTCCTTACCTGAACCGAATAGGACACTTTGAGGTGAGTTACAGCGTGGACTTCACTACAAACCCAGCATCTATCATCACTGGCCTCAGCTATTAAGAAAGAATGGGCTGCCATCCTTCCAAAGACTTTCGGACACCTCATTGAAAGTATCTTCAGAAGAACTCAAGCCGTCACACCCCATAGTAATATCCACCAATTGGTGAGCAGGTAATTTAGATCTGGTAGCGTATATATTGTGATGAATGGGCCAATCGCATTGTAGACCTACAATCCTGCTTACACCTGTGGTATTCAAGCTACTACACAGAGAAGAAGTTACATCAGAAGACGACAGATCTGCTACCATGCACGCTGCCTATGCCTTCAGGCACCAGTACCAGTGCTGCTGGAAGTCTCTGGTCTTATGGACCTGTTTATCTATGTGGGCCATGTCGTCACAAATAGTTCCTCTAGTATCTCACGCAGCCTGGGTGTATAGTGCAGTACAATGCTGCTAAAGTCAAGTTGTGGGTCGAGTACAAACTGCACCTGCAGTTCTTCAGTCAGACTCTTATTCAGAATCTTCGCTCTGTACTACTTCGTGCCACTTGCCAGCCACCAGCAACCGAGGGAGCCGTCGGTGTCTGTCACCACAATCACCAGGACTTGGCCTCTGCATTGGGAACGACCCAGACTTGGCATCAGCTGTCTGCCTTATATTCTTACATCGTTCTTGTACCAACTGAACTCGGGACCTGTTCTGCGACCAAGTGAATATCAGACTTTGTGTGTTTCTTATTTGAGGCCTTCAGCCTAAACGTGAATATGTTTCTATTCAGTACTTATCATCAACCTTCAGAAACTGTTGTAAATGGTTAACTTTTCTCCAAAATTGTGTTTTTGGTTGATTTATTTATTAATAAAACGGATCTTCATTGTTTACCTGGGCTGTGTTCTCATTGCACTTCAAGACCTTTTAGTTGGCGACAATGGGTTTTTTTTGGACACCAGCGCCTCCCTTGGCCACCTCCAAGTTTTGCACCGTGTCAGTTGGCGACGAGGAGTTTTCGAGCCTCAGCGCCTCCATCGGCTCCAGTGTCAAGTTTTGTCCCATATCAATTGATGCTTAGGATTTTTCAGGCCCCTGAGCTCCATCTCTCCAGGGCCAAGTTTAATTTCAACGCAAGTGGTGACGAGATATTTTTTTGCGAACTTCATCTTACATGTGTATTTTTTGCTTCAGGTAAACAGTGTCTTTGTGTGTGTGACTCTTATGTCATGAAGATTTTTATAGTGATTTTATGCACCAACACCTCTCGGTCCCAATTGTTCATGCTCAACTTGGAAGAGATGCCTCAAGTCCTATCTTTGCTCTTCAACACCCAGCGGATGCAGAAATCCCTTGTGGAGAAGCTGGCTGGCATCTCCCGAGTACTGGAGTTATCCAGCCACCATCACAGTTGCTTCTCTCGGGTCAGTTACCTATGGACATGTCCACCCCAGCAGCCTGCTTCTGGTAAGGCACCAGAAGCCTTCGTTAGCAACATAATAAGTTCAGACGACCACAGCCACTTCCTCCAACGCTCCCCTAGAGTCAGCTGCGCCAGAGTGTACCACAGCAGTATTCTCCTTTTACTGCACCTGAAGCTGCTTCCGCATCTTTCCTCCTATGTTTGTCGCCTTACATACTCCAGACAGGTTCCAGGGATGTCAGCCTATCTCCGCTCTCAGCTCTCACGAGGAATTGCCAATTGCCCATAGTCTCTTGGGGGTGGGAATCTAGTGTAGAGCTTTTCGCCTTGCAGACCTGCAATCCCTCTCATTCCTGTGGTATGTGGGGCCTTAACAGGGAGAGGTTACATCAGGAAATAACAGAATTTCAATTCCGCTCGCTGATTGCGCCAGCTACAGGCCGCAACACGTGTTTGCTGCAGCAGGGTAGCGTAACGCTGCTCCAAGGCAGTCTTCTGTCGAGCTATGGGCCAGGCACTGTTCTTTAATCGGGATCTCCTTTGGACCTTCGCTATTATGTACAACCTTCGTCATCATATACAACCACTCACTTGACGAAAGGTCTGTTCTTAAAGACTGGAAAGTAGCACAGGTCACACCAATATTCAAGAAAGGAAATAGGAGTAACACATTGAATTACAGATCCATGTCACTGACCTCAATTTGCGGCAGGAGCTTGGAGTATATACTGTAGTCGAACATTATGAATCACCTTGAAGACTTATTGATACATAACCAACACGGATTCAGAAAATATCGTTCTTGTGGAACACAGCTAGCTCTTTATTTCCATGAACAAATGAGTGCTGTCGGCAAGGGATCTCTGATCGATTCCATATTCCTAGATTTCCAGAAGGCTTTTGATACCGTTCCTCACAAGCGACTATTAATCAAATTGCGTGCATATGGAGTACCGTCTCAGTTTTGCGGTTGGATTCCTCTCAGAGGGGTCACAGTTCGTAGTGACAGACGGTAAATCATGGCGCAGAACAGAAATGATATCTGGCGTTTCGCAAGGTAGTGTCATAGGCCTTCTGCTGTTCCTGATTTATATAAATAATCTGGGTGATAATCTGTGCAGCCCCCTTAGATTGTTTACAGATGATGCTATAATTTACCGTCTAGGAAAATCAGACGATCAATTCGAATTACAAAATGATCTAGAGAGAATTTCTATATGGTGCGAAAAGTGGCAATTGGCACTAAACAAAGAAAAGTGCGATGTCATCCACATGGGTTCTAAAAGAAATCCAATAAATTTTGGTTATACGATAAATCGCACAAAACTAAGGGCTGTCAATTCGACTAAGTACCTAGGAATTACAATTACGAGCAACGTAAATTGGAAAGACTCCATATATAATATTGTGGGGAAGGCGAAACAAAGACTGTACTTTGTTGGCAGAACACTTAGAAGAAGCGACAAACCCACTAAAGAGACAACGTACATTACACTTGTCCGTGCTCTGCTGGAATATGGCTCCGCTCTGTGGGATCCTTACCAGGCAGGACTGATGGAGGTCATCGAAAAAGTGCAAAGAAGGGCAGCCCGTTTCGTGTTATTGCGCAATAGGGGTGAGAGTGTCACTGATATGATACGCGAGTGGGGGTGGCAGTCAGTGAAACAAAGGCAGTTCTCTTTGCGGCGAGAACTATTTACGAAATTTCAATCACCAACTTTCTCTTCTGAATGCGAAAATATTTTGTTGACACCCACATACGTAGGGAGAAATGATCATCATAATAAAATAATCGGAGCGAAGGGAAAGATTTAGGTGTTCCTTTTTCCCACGCGACATTCGAGAGAGGAATGGTAGGGAAGTAGTATAAAAATGGTTCGATGAGCCCTCTGCCAGGCACTTAAGTGTGAACTGCAGAGTAACCAAGTAGATGTAGATATAGATACGACGCAGTGCCGACCGTGTGAGCCGCCAGTGGCTGTCACCACCATCACCAGGACTTTGTATCGGGACTAAACCAGACTTAGGTATCAGCTGTCAACCTTATCTCCATACATTGTTCTTCTTCTAAGTGAACCGTAGACTGTACCTTGTGCTCTAACCAAATGAATACCTGATTTAGACTGTTTTATTATGAAAGCCTTCAGTCTAAGTTCGGACTTGCGTATATTCAGTGATAATCATGAAACTCCGCAGACTGCTGCAAGTAACTCTCCTTCGAAGAGGATCTTTTGGCAGATGCATTAATTAAGAAAACTCTTCTACATTGTGTATCCTGGCTGTATTCTCATTGCACCTCAACATGGTGTTTCCGTAAGAGCGTGCAAAGATGTAACAGGACATAGAGAAAGCTCCACTGAACAATTTGAGATAGGGAACCTGGAGTTGCAGAAGCCAGCTTAACGATGCGGAAGTAAACTTGTCTACCAATACGCCTAGCATTGCTGTTTTCCAGCTTATTCATGACTAAGGTGCCCTCAAGTTTACAAATACTGTGCTGTTTATTTACATGTGCATTATTTATGTCGTGCAAGGAAACAAGGAGGACGAACCTGATTACCTGGAAGTCATGACGCAGGTTTTGTTTACTTTACTTGTCCATAAGATGCTCTGTTTATCGTATTTACATTGTCCCATGACAGTAGGTGCTATGAATCAACAACAGCCCCTTTCGTTACTCAGCGCTAGTCAGAGACATACAGTACAATACGATGAAATATTACCAGTACATTATTTCCTGGTCGTTAGATTGGAAGGCGAGGTCATCTAATATGAAAACCCTTGATTATTTCCTATGGGGATATCGAAAGTCACTTGTGTATGAGACCCCAGTGGATACGGAGATGGAATTCGTTGCCAGAATTGTAACTGCCTGCGATGCGATTCGAAACACACCAAGGATATTTGATATGGTACGGCAGAGTTTTGTTTGCCTATGTCATGCTTACACTGAGGTTGATGGCCGCCAGTTTCAGCACATTTTGTAAGATACTCTACAAATAATAAGTTCATTGCGTCAGTGATGGTATATGCAATTAGCAAATGTAAATAAAAAAAGGTCACAGTAATATGGTTATGTTCCTATCCTAGCGGCAGCCGAGAGGACGTGCAGCAGAGCAACAGCAGCGCTTGTCTGATAAACTGTAAATTAATTTAGTCTTTGTTTATTTTTGTTCACGTGCTTCTGCAAAGAAGTGAACTGTACGTGTGTATTTTACTGTGTACACTAGCGGTTAGAAAACTAATCGTAGTTTTTGTTGTTGCACAAGTCTTGTGAATATCCTTGTGTAGGGCGGCTTCCTAGTGTAAATTTTCCCTTCGCCAGAAACTCCGTCTCTCCACTAAGTTTTAATTTTGTGCTAGTAGGCGGCACACAGTCTAAATCATGCATTCTAGCTTGGATATTTATCTCGTACTGTAACTTTTCGGCAAACAGGCTTTCTAATAACGGGTGTCTGTAAATACATCAACTACAGTAGAGAAATTTATTCCTATTTAATAGCTTGCGGTCTTAGAGTACAGTGAGAAATCTGCACAGCAACTTTTAGCGTTACTTTATTCTCCTTTGGTATATTTTCAAACTCAGTAGCGCCATTCGAGATCTTGTACCTATATTATACACAGTACGATAAGGGTGCAGGCTGTCTGTTTGTAGCATCATCCCCGGGGTTTGAGCGCGGTCCTGTGGTTTAGAGCAGTGGGAAGTCCAGACCAGAGGCTCATATGGCTCTGTGACGGTAGCAGATGCGAATTTCTCGACTCTGCCATCGGGTGCAGAATTGTTCCCCTTAATAGGTCAGGCGCGCACTACACGCAGGATGCGGGTACTAGAGTAGCGGAGTACGTGCGGCGTGCACATGAGACTTTTTTAGGTTAGAGAAACCCTCCCTTGGGAGCAATGATGATTTGCCTGTTAAATCAGCCACAGTGACCTCAGAGAATTTTGGTGCTCGCAGATCAGAGATAATATGATTTCATTAAACTGCAGAAGCTTCCAAGGAAAGGTCCCAGAATTAGTATCGCTTACTGAAGGTTATAATGGAGAAGTAGTATTGAGAACAGGAAGCTGGTTGAAACCAGACGTCAACGACAACGAAATCCTAACTTCAGACTGGAATGTTTATCGTAAGGATAAGTTAGTCGCCAGTGGCGGCGGCGTGTTTATTGCAGTAAAAAAATCTATAAAATCTAGCGAGGTTATCACGGATTCCGAATGTGAATTAATCTGGGTGAAACTGAGTATCAAGGAACAGACAAAAATAGTGATCGGATGGTTTTATAGACCACCTGGGTCAGGATCTGTAGTTGTAGAGCGCTTCAGACAGAACTTGCAGAATATCATTCGTAATTTTCCTGATCATGCCGTTGTAATCCAGCGGAAGGGGGGGGGGGGGGGAACTTCAACTTTCCAGATATAGTTTGGCAGTGTTATTCCGTCAAAACTGGTGCGACGGACAGGGAATCGGGTGACATTGTTCTGGATATCTTGCCCGACAATTACCTTGAGCAGACAGAGAACCAACGCATGAGGGCAACTTCTTAGACATCCTGGTAACAAACAGACCTGAACTTACCGAATCAGTTAACGTAGAGCAAGGTATCAGTGATCATAAGGCTGTGACATCATCTATGACGGCGGGTCCTACAAGGAATGTTAAGAAAGGTAGGAAGCTATACACTCCTGGAAATGGAAAAAAGAACACATTGACACCGGTGTGTCAGACCCACCATATTTGCTCCGGACACTGCGAGAGGGCTGTACAAGCAATGATCACACGCACGGCACAGCGGACACACCAGGAACCGCGGTGTTGGCCGTCAAATGGCGCTAGCTGCGCAGCATTTGTGCACCGCCGCCGTCAGTGTCAGCCAGTTTGCCGTGGCATACGGAGCTCCATCGCAGTCTTTAACACTGGTAGCATGCCGCGACAGCGTGGACGTGAACCGTATGTGCAGTTGACGGACTTTGAGCGAGGGCGTATAGTGGGCATGCGGGAGGCCGGGTGAACGTACCGCCGAATTGCTCAACACGTGGGGCGTGAGGTCTCCACAGTACATCGATGTTGTCGCCAGTGGTCGGCGGAAGGTGCACGTGCCCGTCGACCTGGGACCGGACCGCAGCGACGCACGGATGCACGCCAAGACCGTAGGATCCTACGCAGTGCCGTAGGGGACCGCACCGCCACTTCCCAGCAAATTAGGGACACTGTTGCTCCTGGGGTATCGGCGAGGACCATTCGCAACCGTCTCCATGAAGCTGGGCTACGGTCCCGCACACCGTTAGGCCGTCTTCCGCTCACGCCCCAACATCGTGCAGCCCGCCTCCAGTGGTGTCGCGACAGGCGTGAATGGAAGGACGAATGGAGACGTGTCGTCTTCAGCGATGAGAGTCTCTTCTGCCTTGGTGCCAATGATGGTCGTATGCATGTTTGGCGCCGTGCAGGTGAGCGCCACAATCAGGACTGCATACGATCGAGGCACACAGGGCCAACACCCGGCATCATGGTGTGGGGAGCGATCTCCTACACTGGCCGTACACCTCTGGTGATCGTCGAGGGGACACTGAATAGTGCACGGTACATCCAAACCGTCATCGAACCCATCGTTCTACCATTCCTAGATCGGCAAGGGAACTTGCTGTTCCAACAGGACAATGCACGTCCGCATGTATCCCGTGCCACCCAACGTGCTCTAGAAGGTGTAAGTCAACTACCCTGGCCAGCAAGATCTCCGGATCTGTCCCCCATTGAGCATGTTTGGGACTGGATGAAGCGTCGTCTCACGCGGTCTGCACGTCCAGCACGAACGCTGGTCCAACTGAGGCGCCAGGTGGAAATGGCATGGCAAGCCGTTCCACAGGACTACATCCAGCATCTCTACGATCGTCTACATGGGAGAATAGCAGCCTGCATTGCTGCGAAAGGTGGATATACACTGTGCTAGTGCCGACATTGTGCATGCTCTGTTGCCTGTGTCTATGTGCCTGTGGTTCTGTTAGTGTGATCATGTGACGTATCTGACCCCAGGAATGTGTCAATAAAGTTTCCCCTTCCTGGGACAATGAATTCACGGTGTTCTTAATTCAATTTTCAGGAGTGTATTTGCTCAGCAAGGGTGACGGGATACAAATTTCAGAATATCTCAGCAGTCAGCATGAAATACTTGGCGATAAGAACGAAGATGTGGAGAACAAATGGAGAAAATTCAAAGCCATTGTTCAATATTCCCTAGACAAGTATGTCTCAAGGAAGATTTTAAGGGATGGGTAAGATCGACCATGGTTTAATAGCCGTGTTAGAAAACCGCTGCGTAAACAAAGAGCACTTCATCTCATCTACATCACTATTCCTCAATTCACATTTAAGTGCTTGGCAGAGGGTTCATCGAACCACAATCATACTATCTCTCTACTATTCCACTCCCTAACAGCGCGCGGGAAAAACGTACACCTAAACCTTTCTGTTCGAGCTCTGATTTCTCTTATTTTATTTTGATGATCATTCCTACCTATGTAGGTTGGGCTCAACAAAATATTTTCGCATTCGGAAGAGAAAGTTGGTGACTGAAATTTCGTAAAAAGATCTCGCCGCAACGAAAAACGTCTTTGCTCTAATGACTTCCATCCCAATTCGCGTATCATATCTGCCACACTCTCTCCCCTATTACGTGATAATAAAAAACGAGCTGCCCTTTTTTGCACCCTTTCGATGTCCTCCGTCAATCCCACCTGGTAAGGATCCCACACCGCGCAGCAATATTCTAACAGAGGACGAACGAGTGTAGTGTAAGCTGTCTCTTAAATGGACTTGTTGCATCTTCTAAGTGTCCTGCCAATGAAACGCAACCTTTGGCTCGCCTTCCCCACAATGTTATCTATGTGGTCTTTCCAACTGAAGTTGTTAGTAATTTTAACACCCAGGTGCTTAGTTGAATTGACAGCCTTGAGAATTGTACTATTTATCGAGTAACCGAATTCCAACGGATTTCTTTTGGAACTCATGTGGATCGCCTCACACTTTTAGTTATTTAGCTTTGCAACTGAGATTGGTCTTCGGATGACCTTACTAGACGATAAATTACAGCATCATCTGCGAACAACCTAAGAGAACTGCCCAGATTGTGACCTAGGGCAGGACGCTTCCCTGGGGAACACATTCAAGATAAGTAAAAACCTAGCTGACAAACAAAAGCTGAACGAAGCGAAAATGAGCGTAAGGAGACCAATGAGAGAAGCTTCCAATGATTTTGAAAGTGAGACGTTGTCAGCCGACCTCAGTAAAAACCCTAAGAGATTTTGGTCGTATATAAAATCAGTAAGTGGGTCAAAACGGAATATAACCTCTCTGTTATCCAAAATACTGAATTCGGTGTTCTGAAATTGTTTCACTGCGGAAGATCGTAACACTTTGCCTCCTTTCAATCGTCGTACGAACATCGAAATGGCAGATATTGAGATAACCGATCGCGGAATTGAATAGAAGCTACAATCGCCTAGTAGTGGAAAGGCTTCAGAACCAGATAAGATACCTACAAGATTCTATAAAGATTATGGGAAAGAACTTGCTCCCCTTCTAGCAGTAATTTGTTGTAGATCGCCTGAGCAACGAAAGGTACCTAACAACTGGAGAAAAGCGCAGGTCATTCCCGTTTTTAAGAAGGGCCGTAAGACGGATCCACACAATTATAGACCTATATCGTTGACATCAATCTGTTGTAAAATTATGGAACATGTTTTGAGCTCAGGAATTATGACGTTCTTGGAAAATGAACATCTTATCTATAAAAAGCAACATGGATTCTGCAAACAGAGATCATGCGAAACTCAGCTCGCTCTGTTCCTCCATGAGATGCATAGCGCTCAGGTTGATGCCATGTCCCTTGGTTTCAGTAAATCATTTGGCACCGTCCCGCATCGTCGTTTAATGAAAAAAATACGAGCTTACGGAGTATCCGAGCAGATCTGCGACTGGGTTCAAGACTTTCTTGCAAATAGAACTCAATACGTCGCTCTTAATGGAACTAAGTCGACAGATGTAATATACGGCGTACCACAGGGAAGTGTGATAGGACCATTGCTGTTTACAATATATATAAATGATCTAATAGATAGCGTCGTATGCTCTTTAAGGCTATCCGCAGATGATGTAGTTGTCTATACCAAAGTAGCGACGCCATAAGGTAGTAAGAATTTGCAGAACGACCTGCAGAGAATTGATGAATGGTGCAGGCTCTTTCAGTTGACCCTGAACGTAAATAAATGTAACGTATTGCGCATACATAAGAAAAGAGATACACTATTGTACAGCTACACTATTGATGATAAACAGCTGTATCAGCGTTTGCAGTAAAATATCTATGCGTAACTATCCAGAGCGGCCTTAAGTGGAATGATCATATAAAACAAATAGTGGGAAAAGCAGACACCAGACTCAGATCCAGCTTTTGTATGCCCATCATTTTATGGGGAGGTCTTTGGGACGACGGCCGTTTACTATCGTGACAAGTAAATAAAAACACCTATAGCCGTTCTTGGTTCAAATGGCTCTGAGCACTATGGGACTTAACTTCTGAGGTCATCAGTCACCTAGAAGTTAGAACTACTTAAACCTAACTAACCTAAGGACATCACACACATCCATGCCCGAGGCAGGATTCGAACCTGCGACCGTAGTGGTCGCGCGGTTCCAGAGTGTAGCGACTAGAACCGCTCGGCCACCACGGCCGGCGCAGCCGTCCTTATGATTTTATTTTATTTTGCCGCTACCAGTTTCAAAGCTTCAGTGCGCCATCTTCAGGCTGTTTTTGATGCTATACTGGTTGATATGATCCCCATGCATACCAAAGCTGTTGCTAGCATTACTGGATACGCAGATAATGTGTCAGCAGTCCAACGTTGAGTTGGCAGTTGGTGGTTGGAGTGATGATGCATTATCTGCGTATCCTCTAATGCCGGCAACAGATGTGGTATTCATGGGGATCATATCAACTAGTATAGCATCAAAAACAGCCTGAAGATGACGCACTGAAGCGTTGAAACTGGTAGCGGCAAAATAAAATAAAATCAGAAGGACGGCTGTGGGTGTTTTTATTTACTTGTCAAGACTCAGATCCATCCGAAGATTCGTAAGGAAATGTAACTCATCCACGAAAGAAGTGGCTTATTAGGCGCTCATTCCCCCGATTCTTGAGTATTGTTCACCTATCTGGGATTCCTATCAGGTAGGACTGATAGAGGAAATAGAGAAGATTCAACGAAGAGCGGCGCGTTTCGTCACGGGATCGTTTAGCTGGCGAGAGAGCGCTACGGAGATGCTAAACAAACTGTGCTGGCAGACTTACAAGAGAGGCGTCGTGCATCACGGAGAGAGCTACTATTGAAATTTCGGGACAGCACTTCCCAGAAGGAGTCAGACAACGTATTACTTCCCCCCACATACATATTGCGTATTGACCACGAGGAGGACAGTCATTCTTCGCAGGCAGTATTCACGAGTGGAACAAGGCTGGAGGGATCAGATAGTGGTACTGAAAGTACCCTCCGCCACGTACCATTAGGTGGCTTGCGGAGTATCATGTAGATGTAGATTACCTTCTTAAGCTGGTTTCTCCGGAACCAGGTTTCCTACCTCAAATTGTTCAGTGGAGCATCCTCTATATCGTATCAAATTTTAGCACACTCTTACGGAAACACCCTATGTAGCGAGCACTGAGCAGTACCTACAAAACTGAAGGGACTGTACGGAGTACCTTGAGAAATAAAGTGAGCGCTACATATGGTGCATCACGACGCCTCTCTCTGCTGTTCTGAAAGTATTTCCGGACGTCGCCATTTCTGAACTGTTCGCTATATTTCTGTTAAATTTTGTAGTTTCGAATTCAATGGAGAGAGTATCGGGTGTTTTTAATTCTACACATTATTAGTTTTTTTTAGCGGATGTCCAAGAAAAAATTAAAAAAAGATGAGGAGGTGACGCACTATTAATTGGGTGTAAATTATTTCTGGAGTGGGCGGTTACGTAAACATTCGAGCGCTGCTGCAGGAGGACGCCCACGCATTCACAAACGAACGTTCCAGTCGTCAATTCGCCGCCTGCATGCGGAAGCTGTGGCCAGTTGACGTGCGTGTCACGCCCCGAGGTTCCGCCGCACCGCCCTGGAATTGCTAATTGCTCTGGAGCGACGGCGCGCCCGCTGCATTTTTGTTCGACGCCTGTCTCCCGCGCTGGGGGGCTATCAATGTTTCAGTCCTGCACATCATGTATATTCACGCAGTTATCTCCATACTGTTGTCACACACTAGTCTTGCAGAGCCAAATTACAAATATTCGTTTCTGCGTTTCCAAAGTCCTCACCCCCCCCCCCCTCCCCCCCTGCCTCCCGTTTAAATTACTGATTCATCGACACGCTGAATCAGATGTCAGCATAAGAATGTGTTTGGGGAAGCTTTCCACTTGATACACACACGGTACGCCAGGTTTTTCCGAAAACGCAGATTATTATGGAGAAGGTTAAAAGAAATCGCTCTGAACACTAAGGGACAACTTCTGAGGTCATCAGTCCCCCAGAAATTAGAAATACTTAAACCTAACTAACCTAAGAACATCACACACATCCATGCCCGAGGCAAGATTCGAACCTGTGACCGGAGCGTTCGCGCCGTTCCAGACTGTAGCGCCTAGAACCGTTCGGCCACCCAGGCTGCCTATGGAGGAGGAAAATTGAATAATAAGTATGCAGCCCACCACTGATGGAGAAGAGAAGGATGCAACTGCTGGGATGAATTCGACAATCTGAGTTCACAAACCAGAGCAGTTTCTCCGTTGGCGTCAGCCATCATCCTTTTCCACCTACTACTACCACCACTACTACTATTGCATAACTGAGCCGTGCATGGTTCGCGCTCGTGCCATCTCTAATTTTACATCCTGTTTTTTCTTTTTTTTTCGCGTTGTCACCTCGTTAAGTTAGTTTCAATTTATGTTGTCACTGAGCGGCAGCAGTAGCGCCTATCGATATAGCCCTCATGTGTTATCTTTGCTGCACTGCTATTACTTCCCGGTTGCCGTCTGTCGTGGAGTCAGTTGGAAGCTGCCAGGAGAGCAGTTCGGACCTGCCAGTCATGGAGTTGCATCACGGTACTAGTTCAGTCGGGTTGGGGCAGCAGTGAGGCCTGGATGTCCATGGCTCGCCTGACCGTTGTCGACGCATCACTTGAGCCGGGGACGGCCTTCGTGGATCATCGGTCGGTGGTCCTACTGGACGACGTAAATTTCCGGAAGTTCGCAACTTTACACTGAGGTGATAAAAGTCACGACGCTTCCTACTACTGTGTCGGCCCTCCTTTTTCCTAGCATGCTGCAGCAACTGGAAGTGGCGTGGTCTCAACAAGTCGTTGGAAATCCCCTGCAGAAATATCGAGCCACGCTGCCTCAATAGCCGCCCGTAAACGCGAAAGGTGCAGGATGTTGTGCACGAACTGACCTCTCTCGTATGTGTCATAACAGTTCGACAGCATTCATGTCGGGCCAGTTGTGTGGCGGAATCATTTTCTCGAACGGTCCAGAAAGTTCTTCAGATCAATTACCAGCAAGTGTGGTCCAGTGACATGCTCCATTGTCATCTATAAAAATTCCATCATTGTTTGGGAACATGATGCCCATGAATGGCAAAAAATTGTCTCCAAGTATCCGAACATAATCATGTTCAGTCAAAGATCCATGTAAACATAGCGTCCACCATTACGGAGCCATCACAAGCTCCACAGTGCCCTGTTGACAATTTGGGTCCATGGCTTCGTAGGGTCTACGCTACACTAACTCCACCATTAACTCTTACCAACTCAGATTGGGAAATGTCACCCAGGCTACGGTTTTCCAGTCGTTTAGGGTCCAACGGAAATGACCACGAGCCCAGTAGAGGCACTGCAGGCGATGTCGTGCTGTTAGCAAAGCCTCTCGCGTCGATCGTCTGCCGCCGTAGCCCATCAAGGCTATATTTCGCCGCACTGTCCTAAAGGATTTGTGCCACATTGATTCCTGCGGTTATTTCACGCAGTGTTGCTCGTATGTTAGTGCTCACAACTCTATGCAAGCGCCACTGCTCTCGGTCGTTAAGTGAAGACCGTCGGCCACTGCACTGTTAGCCGGCCGTAGTGGCCTAGCGGTTCTAGGCGCTTCAGTCTGGAACTGCGCGATCGCTACGCTCGCAGGTTCGAATCCTTCCTCGGGCATGGATGTGTGTGATGTCCTTAGGTTAGTTAGGTTTAAGTAGTTGTAAGTTCTAGGGAATTGATGACCTTGGATGTTAAATCCCGTAGTGCTCAGAACCATTTGAATTGCATAATACATGCAATTTGGTACTCTCGGTACACTTTTGAAAGTGTGGGCCCCCGAATATTGATATCCCTAACGATACGTCTAATTCCAAGTAGCATTCCGCGATCAGAGTCTGTTAATTCCCGTCGTGCTGCCGTAACAACGTTCGAAAGGTTTTCACATGTAACATCTGAGTATTAATGCCTCCTCCGCCAAACACTGCCCTTTCGTGCCTGGTGCACGCGATGCTGTCACTATATGGATATCTGCACATCGCTGTCTCATGATTTTATTTTTATCTGATTGTGCATTTATATGCATGAAGACGCGCCTGTGGACACTCTTTGTCAGGTTTATGTTTTGGCGTGGTCTGTCTGAACATCACGGCGTTTTTTAACTTATAAATTATCATAGTAAGTTTGCAGTACCCGAAAAACCGGAGACTGAAAACTAATACTACCAACTAAGTCGTTAATGCACAACAGGAGCTGCAACAGCTCTATACGAAATAGTATCATCGGACACACCTGATGTTTCTGAAATACCTCTCCACCAAGACAATGTGCTGCTTCCGCCTGTTTGGAAATTTTCGATCGATCTTGAGCGCAAACCTGGTTAGGGATACAATAGCAAAGTGTATTGTTCAGAAGGCGTCGATTTGGTATTGAATTAAATCATTTCTGAAGTTCAGTATTAATAGATCCCGAACTTTTCACAAACTGCAGAACATGTGACTCCCCGTTTCTGCAAGGATGTCCTGGATGAAGGCAGGCTGAATGGAGTATGATGCACTACCTGGCAGCGGACTCCAATCTCCATCCGTGGTCACCTCTTCTCCCCCCCCCCCCCTCTCTCTCTCATGCACACACACACACACACACACACACACACACACACGTCTGTACTTCGTTTGATGTCAATGCCAGCAGCTAATGTCTTTCATTCGCGTCGCAAGTTGAATGTTGTTCTCAAGCGCGCTAAACTTTGCTCTTTCACCGGAAAGTCCATTCAGTTGGTTTCCTCTTATTGGCGGGTAGAAGAGGTATAGCCTAGACTTTCATTCGAAGCCTTCCCCTTTTTTCAATCTATGGGTACTTCTTTCTTTAACACAAACTGAGTATTAACTCTCCATTTCTTTAGTCCTCATTTTTCCATGTCTCATATGTCGTTAAAGTTTTTATCTGCCTAAAAGGTATAACTTAGCAAAGACAGTAAATTAAATTTTGTACTTCTCATGCTGGATGTATTCTTAAACAAGACACACTCTGCAATGTTCGGTTTTGTTTTTTAATTGGCTTCTGGCCTGTGATCCGTATAGTATCTGTTAGTATTTTAGGAAGTTTACGTAGTAAGGTTGCACTTATTTCAAAATTTTATTATGGGTTATAAAGCCAACGGTCTTGCCACAGTGGTAATACACGTTGCTGTCAGATCACCGAAGTTAAGCGCTGTCGTGCTTGGTTAGCACTTGGATGGCTCACTGTTCGGGTCTGCCGAGTGTTATTGGTAAGCGGTGTGCACTCAGCCCTTGTGAGGCTAATTGAAGAGGTATTTGATTGAGAAGCAGCGACACCGGTCATGAAATCTGACAACGTCTGGGAAGTGGTGTGATGACCACAGGCCCTCCGTGTCCGCGTCTGGTAACGCCTAAGGGTTGGGGTTGGGTTGTTTGGGGGAAGAGACCAAACAGCGAGGTCATCGGATTAGGGAAGGACGGGGAAGGGTGTCGGCGGTGCCCTTTCAAAGGAACCATCCCGACATTTGCCTGGAGTGATTTACGGAAATCACGGAAAACGTAAATCAGGAAGGTCGGGCGCGTGATTGAACCACCGTCCTCCCGAATGCGAGTCCAGTGTGCTAACCACTGCGCCACCTCGCTCGGTGTAACGTCTAAGGGCTGAGGATGATACGGCGGCCGGTCGGTAACATTGGGCCTTCAAGATGTGTTCGGAAGGTGTTTGTTCGTATAATTGTTTTCAAAATCAGTATGTCATTTTGCTGAAGGAGGATTCCCATATTTATGGGTGATTACTGGAAATATGTGATTAACCTCTGTGTTAGTTCAGTTTACTGCTGTGCTTACAACCTGCATACGCAAAAAATGTGCGTCAGAACTATTGTCATTCCGTCGTACTAATGGGGCAGATTATATCGTACATATATTTAGTGGAAAACATTGGGGAGTGAATCAGACTAAATATCATGTCGATTGCAGAACTTCTATTTGCTTCATGCACATGAGGAAGCCTTTAGGCT
This sequence comes from Schistocerca gregaria, assembly GCF_023897955.1. NCBI lineage: Eukaryota > Metazoa > Arthropoda > Insecta > Orthoptera > Acrididae > Schistocerca > Schistocerca gregaria. The sequence goes on from NC_064920.1 coordinate 105,525,155, forward strand.
TGATGGCAGTTTATTATTTTTAAGTGTGCCCTTTCGAGTCACAGTCTTCGCTAAGTCATCGACTGTTTCATCATATTTAATGTTAACATGTTCTTGAGACGCAGATATTTTACCTGCTTCCGACAATTTATATTTTCTATCATGGCTTTCTTGTAGCCGATTGCCAGTAGATTATATTTCTTGTTACGGGCTGGGGTCCACATATCCTGGAGCAAGCTTCCGCAATCTATTCCAATTAAAAAGTATTTTTCTGTGTGGTTCTGTATATACTGTAAATCTGCAAGTACAGCTATGACTTCTGCCCCTCCCTGAGAAGCGAAAATTTATTTTCAACAAGAGCTTGGACACAGGAATGCACATCGCACCATGGCCTTACCTTTGACTCTGGGAACATTTTTTGCAAAAAAATGGTTCAAATGGCTTTGAGCACTATGAGACTTAACAACTGAGGTCATCATTCCCCTAGAACTTAGAACTACTTAAGCCTAACTAACCTAAGGACATCGCACACATCCATGCCCGAGGCAGGATTCGAACCTGCGACAGTAGCGGTCGCGCGGTTCCAGACTGAAGCGTCTAGAACCGCTCGACCACCCCGGCCGGCCAAACAATTTTGCACCTGGGAAATTATCAGCAATGCGGTTTTTCCACTAACTACTGCACTCCGACGAATGTTGTTGGTAAATAGAAAACGGAGGCTACTGCTCTTATTTCGTTTTATTTGTTGGTAATTAGAATTATAATGAGACGTAGATAATAAATATCACTCCCTTTAGATATGTGAAGCTGATATATACTTCTGGTTTTTGAGCGCTGTAGATTCTTCATCGTATCGCAAGACAACACTTCGAGTTTCTATGTTACTGAGTGGTCAGTTTTGTAGAACGTCTTTTCAGGAGTAACATTAATTTCTATCGAATGGCACTGACCAGCTCTGCAGATTCGATCAGTGCGTCGTGTGCTTCAAATACACTCATCAGCAAACAATAAAGGATATTTCCATTGAGCTGAAAGCCAACTGTAATTACTTGTTTGTGTGAATAAAAACCTGACACTGATCCGTATAACAGAATCATAAATCAAATTACGCTGTCAGTGCTGCTGTACAAATTATCAGTGTGATGCGAGCCCTCTGTCAGCTGAATTATGGCTTCAGGGGATATTCGGAAAAATTTACGTCAGTGTGATCACTAGCTTATTGCTAATGATCCTGTGCAAGTGATTAGGCAACAATATAACGGGAACTATCTGCCCGAAAGAGAAATACCGTCTTATAATTCAGTTCTGGCTTGAGTGAATTATACCATGGAGTCAGGTACTGCACAATAATTGCTGCACAAACAGCTCTGTCCACGACATGGAAGAAGATCTAGACTGAAAGTACATTTAACAAGAAAAAAAAAAAAACATTCGAAATAGCATTTTATACCACGGGATAAAATTGTTCACTAAATCACTCAGTGAGATTAAAGAGATTATCAAAACGAACTTACTTACAAAGGCAGTTACAAATACAAAGTAGCTGTTAAGTAATACATTTTATGTGGTGAAGTATTGCTTAAAAGGAAAAATGTAACACAAATAAATAATGACGGTAGTAAAACATATATATACTTCTACTTAAAACTTCCACACTGTGCTTTTATCTTCTTTTTCTGTTCTTTTCTGGAAACTTTATTCCCAGAGCTATGCAGCGTGTAGTACTAAAACCTTATTCTCTTGCTGAGCTCAAGATCGCATTCATCATAGAGGGACGCTGACTCAATTTTTCGGGCAAGCAAATGGGAGGCTGCGGTACACGAAATAGAAACCAAACATCGTCACTATGGTCGGACTTTAGCTGACAGTAAGTGTAGTGTTAGGTCTACGTTACGAAATAATACGTGTAATAGTGCATAGTGTGTGCAGATACTGCGAGTGGGAAATCAATGAATATAGCACTGGTCGTTTACAATATTAAATAACGCCTTTGCTCAACTACTGTGTACTAGTGATAAATCGAACGAGGTAGATTTTTCTCATTTTCAGGGTACTGAGGGGCGATCTGTTTCAATTGTTAAAAACCATTCAAAAGCCAAGATCGCATAAAAAATTTATTTGAGACGACCAGTCTCAACAGTCATTGTTGTCATCTTCAGATCTTCAGATCTTCAATGTCGTTTTGTTGTAAAACGTGTTCATCTTACGCTGCACCTCTCGCGCAAGATGTGAGGGGAACAGAACTCAGTACGTCATATACGTTTGTCAACGCAGTGCAAATTTAAAGTGCATTCCCATTGCGAAGACAAACATATATAATGTGCTGTGTTTACAATGTGCTAAATTTTATCCACTTGACATTTTGTGCGTGAGATGCAGCGTAAAATGAACATATTTTACAACAAACAGACGTTGCAGATCTGACGATGAGAGCAATGACTCTTTAGATTGGTCGTCTTAAAAGAAGAAATTTTTATGTGATCTTGGTTTTTGAATGGTTTTTAACGAATGATGTAGCACTGTTATAACAAGAGTGGTCTTTTGTTAGGAAGGGTGGGGGCTCCAATCTTCATCCAGCCATTCTGATTTATGTTTTCCATGGATTCCCTAAATTACTTCAAACAAATGGCAGGACTGTTCGTATTTTAAGGCCATGACCGACTACTTGCCTCATTCTTATGAAACTGTACCCGTCAGTATGTGTGTGCCTACGTGTACAGAGTAGGTTACCTTTTGTTGATCTTAAATTGTAATATCACAACATGTCCAATATCGTAAAAGTGATCTATATATGAATAGAACTACTACTACTACTACTACTACTACTACTATCACCACTATTACTAGAATCAATTAGTCACAATCGGAATCAGACAACGTATAGAAGGATCATGCAGTAACACTTTGCATGCATGTGAAATGGACTGATCACATAGGCTCCCAGTCTTGGGTAAAACAGGTGGCAAAGTTAGGGTTCATTGGTAGACTATTGGGCAAATGTAGTTTGTCTACAAAGGAGACTGCTTTCAAAACATTCTTGCTACACATCCTAGAATATTACTTAAACGTGTGAGAGCGATTCCAAAAAGGATTAAGAGGGAATATTGAACGCATACGAGAAAAGGTATGGATTCACGGGAGAGCTAACCCGTGAAAACCTACTTACTTACTTCCCGGCGCTACTGTTGGCTGGTGTCGAATCGGAAATACCGCCGATTTGTGATGTCTCCTCGCTCTGTATATCGGCAGCATAACTGATCGTCATCGATAGATTCTTCCTGACAATACGTCAGGGAGCACCTGATGATGGCGACAAGTCATGCTGTCGAAATATTGTGCCACGGAGACAGCCGGAATTCCTGGGATAAACTGAATAGGATATAATTCGTGCCTGATATTCAATTGTCTCGACAGCAAAATAATTCATCTGTTGTGTACGTGACCAACAAAACAACTAAGTCCTTGCATCTTCATTTGCACGCAACGAATGACAAGCCACAGCTTACAGATTTTATGAAAAAGAATTGCCACTGACATTACAGTTTCTCTTCCCACCTTATATCTCAAAAATGCATTTTACAGAGCACTGCTCCACTGACTGCAACAGTAGCCTCAATGAGGAGAACATATCAGAGACGAAGACGAGGTGCAGCACATAAAAGTGGAATTATATGAAGGCAGCTGACAGGAGTTACAAGAATGTTATATTTAACATGAAAGAATAGGGCAATGACCTTCTCAGACAACAATATAATAAAGATATTTCACCTCTGACAAACACAATTTCTTGCACTTCACTTTGTGCCACATCGGTCTCGGTGCTAAACAATATTATGCTAAACAATATTATGAATGTGCAACCTTAGTTTCTTCCGGGGTATACGATGCTCAAGTAACTTACGGGGATGCAGCCGGGTGATGTCGTCGACAACCACCTATATTTCGACATGAGCGCACCTTGCCATTTTGATGACGGCCTTGAAAATGGCAGGTGTGTTCCTGTCGAAATATCGGCGAGTGTCGAAGACATCATCCGGCTGCATTCCCGTAATTATGAACGTGGCTCACCTTATTTCAATATAAAGAGCAGTATTAGAAGAACAAATATACTCAGGTAGGATTTTGCTAACTTAAACTAACTTACGCTATGCACAACACACGCACCCATGCCCGAGGGAGGACTCGAACCTCCAACGGGGAGAGCCGCGTGGACCGTGAGAAGACACCCTAGACCACGAGGCTACCCCGGGCAGTGAGGAGTAGAAGACGTACATAGAAAGTGGAGGGAGATAGTGGATAGATAGAAGGGGAGCGAGAGGAGACAGGAGGATATGGAGAAAGAGGAGGCAGGAGGTGATGAACAGAGAGAGGGAGAAGAAGGAGGAGATAGAAAAAGAGTGGGAGGAGGACAGGGAACAGCTTGTATGTAATGAAAAATCGACCAGATTCATGTACAGAGGCCGGGAATTTTAAAATATTATTTGTTAACCGTCAGAGCACAAGCAAAGAAGCACCAGAATTCAAATCTCTCCTAGAAACGAGTCGGCAATACATCATGATGAGGACTGAAAATTGGCTGAAAATTGAGTTACAGAGAAGCGGTTTTTGTCGAAATGGTATATTTCTGCACTCGTTACAAAAGAAATTAGGCATCAGTACGTAAAGCACGCAAAGTGGTATCGAAGACACTGTCTGCAGAAGATGAAACTAGTATTGCTTGTGAACAGCGGCTTTTAGTCTTGGTAGGTTCTCTCTGCCCACAGCTGAAAGCCATCTTCTGGACGGTAGCCGCCCTGCGCTCCAGCTCAAATCGCAGTCGTCCAGTGGCCTGTGACGTCATCACCGTCGCGGGCTGACACGGCTCATCGGATTCCGCAAGTGGGGGTGGCCTTTAAGGGGTGACCCTGGCGCCGGGCGCGCCATTTCTGAGCTGACCCGACCTTTCCTCGACCTCCGCACGGCGTGTGCAACAGGTGATGTTCCAGCTGTGCGCCATCCTCCCCGCTTCCACTCCAGCAGCTGTGGCGCGGGTCGAGGCGAGCGCGGTGTACCGACAAGTTTGTGCACTCGCGTGTATCACGGCATGACCTTCCCGGGCTTTTATTAGACTAAGACATTCAGTACCTGAATGGGACTTGAATTACGAGGCGGCCGTCTGAGCGAGGGTTTGTTCCTAAAGACTGGAAAGTAGCACAGGTCACACCAATATTCAAGGAAGGAAATACGAGTATCCCATTGAATTACAGACCCATATCACTGACCTCAATTTGCAGTAGGATTTTGCAGCATTTACTGTACTCGAGATTATGAATCATCTTGAAGAAAATGACTTACTGATACATAACCAACACGGATTCAGAAAATATCGTTCTTGTGCAACACAGCTAGCTCTTTATTCCCATGAACTAATGAGTGCTGTCGACGAGGGATTTCAGATCGTATCCATACTCCTCGATTTCCAGAAGGCTTTTGATACCGTTCCTCACAAGCGACTATTAATGAAATTGCGTGCATATGGAGTATTGTCTCAGTAGTGTGACTGGATTCGTGATTTCTTCTCAGAGAGGTCACTCTTCGTAGTGACAGATGGTAAATCATCGAGTAGAACAGAAGTGATATCTGGCGTTTCGGAAGGTAGTGTCATAGGCCCTCTGCTGTTCCAGATTTACGTAAAACGATCTAGTTGATAATCTGAGCAGCCCCCTTAGATTGTTTGCAGATGATGCTATAATTTACCGTCTAGGAAAATCATCAGACGATCAATTCCAATTACTAAATAATCTAGAGAGAATTTCTGTATGGTGCGAAAATTGGCAATTGCCAGAAAACAAAGAAACGAGCGAGGTCATCCACATGGGTACTAAAAGAAATCCGATAGATTTTGGGTAAATGATAAATCGCACAAATCTAAGGGCTGTCAATTCGACTAAATACCTAGAAATTATAATTACAAGCAACGTAAATTGGAAAGACCACATAGATAATATTGTGGGGAAGGTGAAACAAAGACTGTGCTTTGTTGGCAGAACGCTTAGAAGACGCGACAAACCCACTAAAGAGACAGTCTACATTACATATGTCCGTCCTCTGCTGGAATATTGCTGCCCGGTGTGGGATCCTTACCAGATAGGATTGACGGAGGACATCGAAAAAGTGCAAAGAAGGGCAGCCCGTTTCGTCTTATCCCTCAATAGGAGTGAGAGTGTCACTGATATGATACGGAAGTTCGGGTGGCAGTCACTGAAACAAAGACGGTTTTCCTTGCGGCGAGATAAATTTACGAAATTTCAATCACCAACTTTCTCTTCCGAATGCGAAAATATTTTGTTGACACCCACCTACGTAGGGAGAAATGATCATCATAATATAATAAGAGAAATCAGAGCTCGAACGGAAATATTTAGGTGCTCCTTTTTCCCAAGCGCTATTCGAAAGTGGAATGGTAGAGAAATAGTATGAAAATGGTTTGATGAACCCTCTGACAGGCACTTAAGTGTGAATTGCAGAGTAACCATGTAGATGCTAATGTAGATCATCTATTCTGAAAACTTTCCCTCGGGTCGCCAGACGCAAGGACGATCTGTAAAGATTCTCCGGAGCAGTGGGAGGGCAAGATGAGAAGCTGAAATCGACCTAGCAGTGAGCAAGCAGGCAAGAATTAACGAGAGTGAGGCGGAATTACAATTAATACCGGTGAAACGGTGACCGCTATTTAAGGATAAGCTGACCGGCGAATTGAAATGCGAAACTGATTAGTTTAGAGGTACGAAAACAGACTGAGGGTTAAGGAGCCTGAACGACAGCTACACTGTGAATAGTTGGTATTTCTTGCGCGGGTGCTATCCTAGGGGACGAATGTTCCAAAGATAAACATTTGCTTCTCTTCCTTGAGGGAAGCGACACGGTACAGATTGCGACGCGATAACTTAATCTAATGCACAGACATACTGGAACATTTAGTACCGTTTAGAATTTTTGAGAATTAGTTATTCGATATGATAATTTTAATCTGCTAATTTATGTGTGTTCCCACCCATTGAGGGATCAAGGAAAGTTACTGACGCAATCACTGAAGTAACCAGGCATCGAGCTACAGATCGATAGGCGTCATAGTTTATTAAAGAGTAAGGGGCTGTATAATTAAAAATGGTCTTCTCGACCTTATTTTCGGTGAAGGATTACATGACTGAGAGACATGTTAGCACTTAAAGTGGTAAAAGTCAGCCAACAGAAGACTCCAGCCGTGGAGGACGATTGATGTTTCTCTCCGAGCGGGAGGCCAACGAAAGACAGCGCTTCATCCACGTCGTGAACATCTCCTGTCTTCTTAAACGTCGGACCTCGGCGACCCAGCTTCACTTCAGTGCGATCTTTAGCAGGAATAATACATAACTGTGTGTTACTAGGTAGAGATGCCCGCGGCACTTGTCTAGACCACCACATGACACGACACACTGTCTAGATTCTGCCAGACGCACTGCAGCCAAACATGTTTCAGTCAAAAAGACGGACAACAACAAGCTACATATAGGACCGCACATTTCTATCCCTTGCGTCAATTTGCCGCTTGTCCTCTCAGGATATCCCATGTTTCCTAATGAAAAATCTTGTTATTCCATTCTCACCGCCAGCTTCCATTGCACTCTGACTTCTTTGTGCCACCTCTACTTGCTTCACACACTCACAGAACGCGATGAAAGCTCAAAAAGTAGTAAGACTCCTTAATATAGTAAAAGTAAAATTGTGTTCTACTATAATTTTAAAAGAACAATTTCAAATAGTTATGGAAAATTGCGAAGAAAATATAATATAAAATAAAAATATCGAGACTCGACATTGGCAATTCTACATAGACAGATCGAGAAACGAAAGATCGCCAAGGCATATCGACACCTTACAAAAGCGTCGATATATCGATATTTTATCAGCAGCACTAGTACTAACTATATGCAATTTTGATAAGAAACTCTTGTCCGGAAATGTACCGTTTGGTTATAAAAGAGATTTGAAGAGCTAATCACTTTCAAATCATCCGCTTCACGGTACGCATACAAAGTGAAATGAGGGCATTGTTGCCATTGCCTGTTGTAATTATGACCTGAATTACCATTTTCGTCAGACTGGAACAACGGCAGCGAGAAACTGCTACATTAGCAATTAGGAGAGTTGACTCCGGTGCACCATGGACATACAGCATTCTATACTTTGAAGAGGACATCTTCCGTCACACAGAAGTACGACGAGTACTCGATGCACTGTGCACTCCAACGGGTCCTGTTTGACACATGGGTCAGAGCTTGTTGTCTCCGCTGTGTGTGTGTGTGTGTGTGTGTGTGTGTGTGTGTGTGTGTGTGAACTGTGGGGCTGGAGATCTGAAACCGAGTCGATCTTTAAACTCATTTCACATCCAAACACTAAGTTCCGGACTTGGGTTCCTTATCAAAGTTTTACCTGCTCTGCAACCTCCAGAAGGTTGTAATGGGAGTTGACCTGACAAAAAAGTGAATCACCAGGAGGCACGGTCGAAGTCAATAAACTTGGTACACATACAATATGTGATCAAAAGTATCCGGACACCCCGAAAAACATTACTTTTTAATATTAGGTGCATTGTGTTGCTACCTCCTGCCAGGTAATACATATCACCGATCTGAGAGAGTAGAATGGGGCGCTCTGCGGAACTCACGGACCTCCAACGTGGTATGATGATTGGGTGCCACTTGTGTCATACGCCTCTACGCGAGATTACCAGAGTCCTAAACATCCCTATGTCCGCTGTTTTCGATATGACAGTGAAGTGGAAACGTGGATGGACCCGTACAGCACAATAGTGTACAGGCCGACCTTGGCTGTTGACTGACAGAGGCAGGCCTCTGTGGCCGAGAGGTTATAGGCGCTTCAGGCCGGAACTGCGCTGCTCCTACGGTCGTAGGTTCGAATCCTGCCTCGGGAAATGATGTGTGTGATGTCTTTAGGTTGGTTAGCTTTAAGTAATTCGAAGTCTAGGGGACTGATGACCTCAGATGTTAAGTCCCGTAGTGCTTAGAGCCATTTGAACGATTTAAATTGACAGAAACCGCCGACAGTGGAAGACGGTCACACAACAATTCCGAACTGCATGAGGATCCACTGCAAGTACTATGACAGTTAGGTGGGTGGCGAGGAAACGTGGATTTCATGGTCGAGCGGCTGCCCATAAGCCACACATCACGCCGGTAAAAGCCAAACGACGCCTCGCTTGGTGTAAGGAGCGTAAACATAGGACGATTGAACAGAGGAAAAACATTGTGTGGAGTGACGAATCACAATACACAATATAGCGATCCGATGGCAGGGTGTGGGTATGGCGATTACCCGGTGAACGTCATCTGACAGCGTGTGTAGTGTCAACAGTAAAATTCGGAGGCGGTGGTGTTGTTATGGTGTGGTCATGCTTTTCATGGAGGTGCCTTACACCGCTTGTTGTTTTGGTGGCACTATTACAGCACAGGCCTACATTGAATTTTTAAGCACCGTCTTGATTCCCACTGTTGAAGAGCAATTCGGGGATGGCGGTTCCATCTTTCAACACGATCGAGCATCTGTTCATACTGCACGGCCTGTGGCAGAGTGGTTACATGAGAGACACATAGCATGTAATGGACTGGCCTGCACAGAGTCCTAACCAGAATCCTATAGAACACGTTTGGAATGTTTTTGGAACGCCGACTCTGCGCCAGGCCTCACCGACCGACATCGATACCTCTCCTCAGTTCAACACTCCGTGTGGAGTGGGCTGCCATTCCCCAAGAAACCTTCCAGCAATCATGAACGTATGCCTGCGAGAGTGGAAGCTGTCATCTAGGCTAAGGCTGGGTCAACACCATATTGAATTCCAGCATTACCGATGGAGGGCGCCACGAAGTTGTAAGCCATTTTCAGCCACTTGTCCGTATACGTTTGATCACATAGTGTATAGACTGCCGTTAGGTATGTAGAGTTAATATAGCTGCAGTTCTGGTGAACGGCCACCAAAGTGTTCAGTGTTCTTACCAGGTCTGATAGTGTGTATGAGGTATGTCACTGTAAAGAACAAGGACATGTTGGATACTTGTGTAACACAGCGTTATTTCTGCACCTGACCGTGTTTGAAAGAGACCTCATACTGGGATTTCATTTGATCGACTTGTCAAATCGTGCCATTTCCGGATTTGTGGGGTATTCGCATGTGAGAGTGGGCCGAAGTTGGACAGTATAGTAACGCGAGGGTGGGCATATTCGCCGCCAAGGGTCCGGTCGACCACGTAGGCTACCACAAGGGAGTATTGCCGTGTTGTGCAGCAAGCACATAGGAATCCTTTCACAGCAGGGCCTGCCATTCGAGAATAGGTAATATCGTTTTGAAACATTGTGTGTCATCCCGTAGCTTTGCTTTTTCGGGGTCTAACAGCAGGCGGACTAACGACTTACAAACAGCTGCGTTTGGAGAGGTGTCTGGACCAGGAACAATGGTCTGATGATAATGGCGTCGCATTGTGATCAGCGACGAATCGTGGTTCTGCACTACCCGTTATGACCGTCGACCTAGGGAGAGGTCCCTTTCTTCCTGTGTTATGCAGAGGCACAGCGGTGTTAGACATGGCATCATGGAGTGGGGAGCCATTGACTTTGACTTCAGGTGATAGCTGGTAGTGGTTGAGGAATCTCAGACGTCACAACGGTACGACGCAAATATCGTGCTTCCTGATGTGTTAACTCTGAAGCGACAGCATCGTGATGTAATTTTTCAACAGAACAATGCTCGTTCACAGGTGGCACATGTCTCTGTGACTAACATGTATTGGACCAGCTCGGATGTCAAATTCATAGCAGCGCCTCTATTCAGGATACCATAGACCAGTTGTAACAGTCTCTCTTGATCCGTTGTGGATATGGGACAGCAGCTAGTCAAGTATTTAACACTGAAATTCAATAACAGCCATGCAGTTGAGGCTTTTTTTCATTCATTTAATTTTTTATTTTTTTTTACTAAAAGGTTCGGCATTCCATTATACCATCTTCAGCTCCCATACGCATCCCTAAAAAATAAATGATAATGGCGTAGTGGGCCGTATGTTCCTGGATGTCGTAAATTCTAAGCCGCATCCCAAGTGATTGCTGTTGTGCCGTACGTTCACAGAGTGCGGTCGCCGCAAGTAAGGTGCTGTCACCGCCTTCTTTAGCAGCGTGTGCCAACGTTCCAGTGGCAGCAGCGCGGTTTATTTCAAAGTGCTCACAATGGGGGCGCCACAAGAGATGCAGTAGTCATACAGCCGGTGTCGACGGAGCCAGTCGGGATGCAGCCCCACGTGATTAAGTCGCGTCGTCGCGGCCAGGAAGCGGAGTCGTCTGGCGGGCCTCCTGGAGTACGGAGCAGGTCTCCTCTCAGTCGCGATGCTGTTACTGTGGTAGTGTTTACAGGAGATGAACTTTGGCTACGGACCTGCACACGAGTGATTACGCTGAGTTACTTTTCACCTTGTTTTCAGAATCAATCTTTTAAGTCGTAATTAATTTCGACTTTGCATTTGGAAGTTTGTGCCTGGGACACAACGCTTCCTTCGAAGATCTGATTGCAATCAGGTCTCCGAAGGAACCACTTGGGATACGACAACCAGGAACATATGGCTCAGAAAGCCAATATCGTTTATTTTTGGGAGATGCATATGGGGCCTGCAGATGACATATGCAATGCCGAAACACATAGAAAAAAATCTCAACTGCACGGCTGTTTGCGAATTTCACTATTAACAGTTAAAGGTTCAACAGCTGTGGACCAGTTTGCACCAGGAGAGAGCAGAACGGCTTTACGAAACCCTTCCTAACCGGATCAGAGGCAGGGCAACGTCGCACTGATAAGAGAGCTCATGTTACCAAATTATCTGTAAATTTGATTCGACCTTGTAATAACTGAAATAACACCACGTACCCTCTAAACCCATGAAGATTTATTTCGTGTCCTCCTGCCCTTTTTTGTCAGGCAGTATAGGAACATATTTACCTCAGGCGATAATTAGAAAAGGAAAAAAGAAATGTGTACCGTGCCAGCAATACGAAAAGCGGAGGCGGCAGACAGTGTGAGGTCACCTTAAGCAGTGAGACAAAATAAAACTCCCGGTAAATGCGGCGCCACGCACAGGTGGCACTCCCGGCTAATTTAATGTTACGCAATACTGTCCGACGCAGGGTGTCGACAGCAGAACCGGTAAGCTATTATGGGCGACCAGGCCAGCAGCTGATATGAACTGCCGAGCGGGGTGGCCGCGTGGTTAGAGGCGCCGTGTCACGGATTGTGTGGCCCCTCCCGCCGGAGGTTCGAGTCCTCCCTCGGGCATGGGTGTGTGTTGATCTTAACATAAGTTAGTTTAAGTGTGTGTAAGTCTAGGGACCGATAACCTCAGCAGTTTGGTCCCTTACCAATTGACATACATGTGGACATTCTGGTATGAACTGGCCTTGTAAATGTGAAGTACTTTTTGTTCTTGCACTTTAAGATCAACAGAGGGTATTTTCATCCCTTTATTATCTATTAATAAATGAAAAAATGAAAGGAAGAAATATGCAGCGTGTAAAGTGTACATCATCATTACCTATCACGCAAGATGTTGAAACAGCATTATGAAGCACATAATGAGCTTGATGGAAGAAACCGGAAACTTGCAAAGACAAATTGAAGAATGAATTCAACTGGCAAACAGTAATGCATGAAAAAAAGACGTAGAAGTATTGAAATATTGATGAATACCATGCTAGAAACCAGTGAAAAGAGGAAAGTTCAAGGATCGAATGAATATTTCTCTGACGTTTTAGAACTTACTAGTGACATGAAATAGTTTAGGTAGAAAAACATTTTAACTGCAGCTGAAATTCAGGTAAATACCTAAAGGGAGGCTATTGCCGACTTTCATTCCTTCGCCGGAAACATCGAATTGTAACAAGTATAACACTGGTCACCAACGTTTTTATTACAAAGAATGTGAAGAGTGTTCTTTGCTAAGTTGTTGGTACTGAATTCGAAAATCAAATTAAGTTTTGGGTGTTGGGCTCAGTTTTCTTGCTCCACGCTACAATCTATCTACAGAAATCCTTGAAATCGCTGCATATTGGTTATTCTTCTGTGGTTTAGCTTAAATATTTTGCAAATTTATATGTTGAAAAATAATCGAAATTTCTTCAACAAATTAACATGCACGACCTTCAGTCCAGAAATCTACCTTGGTTCAAATGGCTCTGAGCACTATGGGACTTAATATCTATGGTCATCAGTCCCCTAGAACTTAGAACTACTTAAACCTAACCCACCTAAAGACATCACACACATCCGTGCCCGAGGCAGGATTCGAACCTGCGACCGTAGCAGTCGCGCGGTTCCGGACTGAGCGCCTAGAACCGCTAGACCATCGGCAGAAATCTACCTCCAGGAAATAATAATAGTTTGGCAGCACTACGGATGAGACATGCGTGAAAACGCACCCTCGCCTCCCCCACACAGCCGTACATACGCTTCTCGTCCTTGTTATATATTACACTCCTGACAGACAGGTCAAGAGGACTGCATGTCCTTTGTTGCTCCCACGATTTACCACAAATGGAATGTTATTTTTGTCAAACAAATATCTATACCATCACGTCGAAAACAAGGAAACCTTAGTAGTAATCTTATTTATATATTTACTTATTTATGCACTTTATTTCACCTGTCCTGATTAATTCCTTCAATGCTTCTCTTACAATTAACCAGACAACATTAGTGAGTCACATTACAGTTTCTACATAAGCAACGTAATTATAACGATGATAATGATAAAAATGACTATATACATGGTGAAAACGATAACTGTTTACAAAGTATCAAAGTAGCGTTGGGAAAACCGAGACGAATAATTTGAGATAGGGCACTTGCGATCCGTCAAGCCAGAAAAACTCAAACCGGCCTACGAAGGCCACCTAAGCTACTGTACTTGCGTGGCATGAGAAATGAATATCCTCTCGCACTCTTATGCCAGCGGCTTAATCGGTTATTTCGTTAACATTATTGTGAAGGTAATGAAAAAAAACTACTTTTGTAAACGTTATGCCAAAATCAATTAGATCTAAACTTAACCCTTACAAGAATAGTAGTTCCGTAGTACGAAGGCCAGACAAACAAAACGATTTAATTGTTAATTTTACTGTGTTACAGTTCACAATATTGTGAGGTAAAATTTATACATACGTAAATTCTACATTTTTGAAGTGCAAGACTAAAGGGTTTTAATATTCAAGACCAATTTAGCTAAAATTTGGAAGTGGCGCCGCACACACTGTGGCCTAGGACGATTTTGTAAGACGATCTGAGGTTGTTTCGCGGTTTGATGATCACCCTCGATTTCGCCCACATCGTGTCGTACATTGCAAATAGTTATCGTTTAAATCCTGTGTATAGTGACGTTCTCGTCAAATATGGGTAACGACATGTAACAGAAACGTGTGGGAGCAATCAATGTGGAAAAGAAGTCGTGTGGTCAGAATACGAACGAGGAAAAAGAGCCCAAGATTAGCAGGTGAAATGGAAGGAAGAGAGCGGAAACAGAAAGAGATGGGGAAAAGAGTGGGGCAGGAATATAGTTTCCTCGTTGGACAGAAGGAGAACATCTGAACATTTGAGATTGCCGAGAGGGAAGCTAAGCCGATGATAACAGTAAAGTTTTAATCTCTCTTGAATGCAGAGTGGTTTTGGATAAGAGATAGGTTGGAGGCTAGTTTGGTCCAAAGCCCTACGGCTGAAATAGAGAGAGAGAGAGAGAGAGAGAGAGAGAGAGAGAGTTTTAGTGTTAACAAAGATACAGCCAAGAAGCGTCAGATGGTTGGACTTGTTAAGGTTTCTTTCAAGCTACATCATTTTCGAGCGGTTACAGAGGCTGAAAACACAGCAGTAGTCAACATTAATAAAGGGAATAAAAATGATGTGAGTCTCTATGACATGTCAGACTTTTTGAGATACAGGAACGGCAGGCCACTTATCTTGACGTGCAATAATCACAAATCTAATTTGATGAGTTTTCATCCAATCTAACACATACCGATGGTGCATGTGACAGAGGCTGACAAGAACCATAGAGGTTCATGTTATTAATGTTGACCACTGCTCTGTATTCAGTATCTGTAAGCAGTTAAAAACGACCTACAGTGGAAACTGAAACAGTGGTGTTTGTAATAAATAATACACTCGATAGCTAATGGTTAAGGCCACTAAGCGGGAAATCCGGTTTCCATTCCCAATCTCGCTTAAACTGTTAACTGTCGGTGCACATTAACCTGATGCTTCAGTGATATAGTCGATACGCATTCTTTGTACTCTTGAGCTAGATTGCATTGGATGTATTGTCAGTATTCTGACACACTTGTAACTTGAATGCACAATTTCCTTGCTGTTTCCTCAAAAATATGCATTTGTCACAGTTCTAGTAGTCATAAAAGTATCGATATTTTGCCATGATTTATCCGAGGCAACAGTATCTACACTCTGGGATTTCAACGAGGACCATTGATCCAAAGAATTATCTTTATCTTTGAAAAAAAGTAATGAATAAAAACAATTTCATATCTACCTGTTACGTTAATTAAACTTGCATAAAACAGAAGCAATTTTCAGCAGTGCGTAAGAGCCGCAGTGCCTTACAGGAAAGTAAGCTCTCTCCTCTTTTGCAGCTCACACAGCAGACTTATACAGATCTCCCAAAACATCTCCGCACTGCTGCTGTCGGGGTATTTTTTTTTCTCTCTTCCCTGAAACATGTGGTGCGAGTGGAGAGTTGTGTATCCTTAAGTCGGCTTAAAATTCCCTCTGTGTCGCCGTAACGCTTTCTGTCTCCGCGTGAAGCAACACAGTTCTTACGCGCCAAAGACGCGGGTAATACCACAACGGCGAAAATTCAAGCGCCCAGAATTACGAGGGTGTTTTAAAAAAATAGCAGTAAACGCCTAGTGTGGCAGACATTTCAAACTCGCGCCAGGGTAAGAGAAAGCACTGACCTACGCAAACAAATGGTACCGCCGGCGAAAAGATTACGGCACTTGGGACAAGATGGTCTTACCTCTGAGAGCGTTCAGAATAGAAACATGGTGAACGGTTAGAGTATTTCAACTGCTAGCGGTATGCAATCTAGGGAAGATATTGGAAAGATAAGGCGGTAGCTGCATTGGCGACATCGTAACCGTGAAGACAAGTTCGGAAGGAGTGTTCTCAGGCCTTTACAGTTCACTGTACTAATTATAAATAAGAAAAAATATGTAATCTCTAGTGTCAAACATTAAGCTGCAAACACAAAATTGTTTTCCCATGTCCCTGTGCCAAAAAGTACCGATTCAAGTGCAAAAACTAAGAAATGTGACGGGAAATATTGAGTTCCTTTGCTTCTTGGGCGACTGCTCATACTGTGCGATCTCCGCAATGAGGCGATTTTTTTTCCCTTGCGTCTCTTCAGCACCAGCTGACGCAGATCAGAACTTTGGTGTGTCACGTGATACATCTATGTACACAGGGCGTCCCTCGTAAGTGGCGTCAGGCGCCACGTTCTCTGGTGTTTCGGGAGAAATTCCCAGTTTCGTTTTCGGTCTGTATTATTGAACTCAGGCCCAAGAAACATCGCCCATCGCGCCTTCCATACGACGTCCAGCGTCGGGGGCAAGAGTGGGTTTGGTTCTCGTTATAAACAAAATGATTTTCTAAGCGGAATTTTGTGTGCCCCTTCGACAGAGCGTTCCAAAATTAGTGCAGCGCGTTATTTGTTATATCAATACATATTATTATTGTTATTATTATTATTATTATTATTATTATTATTATTATTCTCGTGTCACAAACATACATTGAAGGGCTTATTTCAATAGTGGTACAAGTCCGTTTTGTCAATCTTGAGATACAGAGTCCTAAAGTTAAATGAGCGATGAAAAATCTGCAGTTGAGATACCAGAAATATTCATGCATATGGCTTCTTGCAAGAGATGAACCTTTCTTTCTGTCTGTTTGGGTCATTAATTTCAGAAGAATTATAGGCAGAGACGTGGAGGTAATTGACTTGTACCACTATTGAAATAAGCCCTTCATATGACACAGTTTACACAATTGTTGACAGGTTAACACAGTTTATATAACCCTTGACCAAAATTTGGCCACTTCCGGTACGTTTTCCGTTGCCTGGCGAAGGTTGTCTTTTGTTCAGGTGGCTAGACACTAGCGACACTCAAGCATATGTTGAACAGTCTGTTGTTCCCCGCTGCTACATTGTCCTTTGTTTTCTTCAGGCTATCCCCATTTTGCAAGGTTAACCCGTGATCTGCCCATTCCTGACCTCAACCTGTTCAAGGACTTCTAATGGCCGATTTACATCATGACCAGAGGGTAAAGATTCTTAAAATCTTTTCCAGCCAGGAGGGTGGGACGTCTCAGCCCTCCATAGTTGCAGCCTGGCTTCTTAATCAGTGGTTGTTAGTTTCTCCCATGTTCTGAGAAAACTTTTCCTTGACCTGAACCGTTTGGGTAGGGTTTTTGCCCATGCATGGGATGCGGTTTTTTTCCTATTCCAGTTTCGTTCTTTCCCAGTTTGCTGCTATTTCTCTCCGAATTGGAGGTGGTACAACTCCTGAACGTTGGTAGAACCATTAGACTCGAGCTGACTTCAAGCAGCCTGTTATAACTTTACGTATGCCGTTCAGGGCAGTATCAAACTGTTTGGTATGTGTTGGCTTACACCAAACAGAACAGGCATACTCTGCAGCGGAGTAGCATAATGCCAGTACAGAAGTTCGTATGGTTTCAGCATGACTGTCCCACTGTGATTCGACCACTTTTCTGAGTGATTTGAAATTCATGCAGTGTTTTTTGAACGTCAGAGATCTGTATTTTGGAGTGTCACAGTGTTCCCGTTTAACACTTGACCATTCTATCTGTTAACTTGCGGGTGGTTCCCAATTTCTCAGCTGGAAAGCACACATTTGTGACTTTGGTGGGTTTGGTTTTAGCTGGATTATTCTATAGGATTTTGACAGATCCTCAAGCTCACTCTTCAGAGTGATTTCTATTAGATGGCAGTTTGTGCTTTGGGTTGCCAGAGCAACATACAAGGAACTCATGCAGTTGGCGACTATGGATTAGTTGTTAGTATATATATTGAACATAACTCGAGCCAACACACTTCCTTGGTAAAGACCATTTTTCTGTACCTTCCCTCGGATACTCTGTCCTACTTTGTCCTACAGAACATTAAAACATGAGGAATAACCGGTAGTAAAGGAGCGAAAGTACCGCCCTGCCCCTCGCTGACTACTGCCACCATACAGCAGTGCAGCTCAGCCGTTGCTGCAGTATTGCTTAGTGTTCGTTTTTTACTATCCCCTTTTAATACAAATCGATAAAAGAAATACCGTACTAGACTAATCCTGGAAACGCTTCGCCGAATGAGGACGTAAAATTCCGCTTTAAAAATCTTCTTCTTTGTAAATAGGAAACGCAGCAACGCTTTATGTCGCGCTGTTTGTCTGGGCTGACTCCAGATACACACTGGAAAATCTTAATGGCAATATCTCCCGAAGCTGTAGAGAAAATGCTCAGAGAAACTTTTTATAGCCAAGATAACATTAATTAACATTCTCTATTGAGACCCTGTTTCTACATCTGAGAGTGTCATAATCTAATGTTAAAAAAATTGGTTATAAATAATGTACCATTATCAGTTTATCATTGTGTGACGTCGTGATAAACTCATAATGGAACACGACTTATAAATGGTTCAAATGGCTCTGAGCACTATCGGACTTAACAGCTGAGGTCATCAGTCCCCTAGAAATTAGAACTACTTAAACCTAACTAACCTAAGGACATCACAAACATCCATGCCTCGAACCTGCGACCGTAGCGGTCGCGCGATTCCAGACTGAAGCGTCTAGAACCGCTCGGCCACACCGGCTGGCCACGATTTATAAATAAAAACTTTTTGGAGACGAGAAGATGACTTGTTTCAGCTGACACTAATTAATGCGATCTTGGCTATAAGAAGTTTTTGAAGCTGAATATAGATAACCCTATCCAGTTTCTCAATATCAGCAACTTCAATCAAACGTGACTCTTAGGAGGGACAAACTCCCTGTATACAGGGTGGTCCATTGATCGTGACCGGGCCAAATATCTCGCGAAATAAGCGTCAAACGAAAAAACTGCAAAGAGCGAAACTTGTCTAGCTTGAAACCAGAGTGGGCTATCGTTGGCCCGCTAGATGACGCTGCCGTAGGTCAAACGGATATCAACTGCGTTTTTTTGAATAGGAGTCCCCATTTTTTATCACATATTTTTATCACACATTCGAATGTTTTAGTTGGACCACGTTTTTCGCTTTGTGATAGATGACGCTGTAATAGTCACTAACATATCGCTCACAATTTTAGACGAATAGTTGGTAACAGGTAGGTTTTTTAAATTAAAATACAGAACGTAGGAACGTTTGAACATTTTATTTCGGTTGTTCCAATGTGATACATGTACCTTTGTGAACTTATAATTTCTGAGAATACATGCTATTACAGCGCGATTACCTGTAAATACCACATTAATGCAATAAATGCTCAAAATGATGTCCGTCAACCTCCATGCATTTTGCAATACGTGTAACGACATTCCTCCCAACAGCGAGTAGCTCGCCCTCCGTAATGTTCGCACATGCATTGATAATGCACTGACGAAAACTTGCGGACCATGGTATGGTGCTACGACGACCAATCCACCTGGCATGAAACATGCTATTCAATACCGCTTCAACCGCACGCGAGCTATGTGCCGGACAACCATCATGTTGGAAGTACATCGCCATTCTGTCATGCATTGAAACATCTTGTAGTAACTTCCTTAGAACATTACGTACGAAATCAGCATACATTGCACCATTTAGATTTCCATCGATAAAATGGGGACCAATTATTCTTCATCCCATTATGCCGCACCATACATTAACCCGCCAAGGTCGCTGATGTTCCACTTGTCGCAGCCATCGTTGATTTACCGTTGCACAATAGTGCATATTATGCCGGTTTACGTTACCGCTGTTGGTGAATAACGCTTCGTCGCTAATAGAACGCGTGCAAAAAATCTGTCATCGTCCCGTAATTTTTCTTGTACCCCGTGGCAGAACTGTACACGACGTTCAAAGTCGTCGCCATGCAATTCCTGGTGCATAGAAATATGGGACCAGCGCAATCGATGTCGATGTAGCATTCTCAATACCGTTGTTTTTGAGATTCCCGATTCTCGCGCAGTTTGTCTGCTACTGATTTGCGGATTAGCATCATCATTTGCTTCAGATCTTGGCTGACGTTTCACACGTGGCTGAACTCTTCCTGTTTCCTTAAATAGCGTAACTATCCGGCGAACGGTCCGGACACTTGGATGATGTCGTCCAGGGTACCGAGCAGCATACATAGCACACACCCGTTGGGCATTTTGATCACAATAGCCATACATCAACAGGATATCGACCTTTTCCGCAATTGGTAAAGGGTCCATTTTAACACTGGTAATGTGTCACGAAGCAAATACCGTCCGCACTGGCGGAATCTTACGTGATACCACGTACTTATACGTTTGTGACTATTACAGCGCCATCTGTCACAAAGCGAAAAAAGTGGTCCAACTAAAACATTGATATTTCTTTACGTACTACACGAATATGTAATAAAAATTGGGGGTTTCTATTTAAAAAAAAAACCGCAGTTGATATCCGTTTGAGCTATGACAGCGCCATGTAGCTGGCCAACCATAGCGCCATCTAGTTTCCCTCTTCAAGCTAGACTAGTTTCGTTCTTTGTAGTTTTTTCGTTTGATGCTTATTTCGTGAGATATTTGGCCCGGTCACTATCAAGGGACCACCCTGTACACAGGGTGGACAGAAAGTCTGAAAAACAAGTAAAATTGTTGCAGGTGAGGTTGTGCTGAGAACTAATTGCTGAGAAAAAAATTCGATACGCTGCGCCTTTTCCGAGAGGCTTAGTACTGAGGTTAGCCAAACACGTCGTTGCACACGAAAATTCAAGAACTTGCACTCCTAAAAGGTGGCAATGCACAGACGCCTGTGTGTTAGTTACCACTGATTAAAATCCTCAAAGTCAACTAAAACGTGGCTTTTTCAGAAGTGAAATTTGAGCTCAAAAGCTACGTGAGAGCTGGCAGATGACGCTGAACCTACCTAAATGCAAAGTATTACGCATAAACATGTGAAGGCTGCTACTACTCTTAGATTACACCATTGTCACTAAACCACTGGAAACGCTATGAAATGTACAGTATCTAGCGTTAGTCATCCGGAACGACTTAAAGCGGAAAACATGCAATACTGCACTGAAGCGTCAATGAATCTGGTATAGGTACGCTTATACAGGTACAGAGATATGTAAGCAGGTAGAATATGGCGCTGCTAAGGCCAACGCCTGTAGAAGACAAGTGTCTGGTGCAGTTGTTAGATAGGTTACTGCTGCTACAATGGCAGGCTATCAACAGTTAAGTGAGTTTTAACGTGGTGTTACAGTCGGTGCACTAGCGACGGGACACAGCATCTCCAAGATAGCGATGAAGTGGAGATTTTCTTCGTCACTATTCACGAGTGTACCACGAATATCAGGAATCCGATAAAACGTCAGGTCTCTGACATCACTGGGACGGAAAAAGATCCCGCAAGAACGGGACCAACGACGACTGAAGAGAAGCGTTAAGCGTGACAGGAGTACAACCCTTCCGCAAATTGCTGCAGATTTCAATGCTGGGCCATCAACAAGTGCCAACGTGCGGACCGTCATCGACATGGGCTTTCGGAGCCGAAGGACCACTCGTGTACCTTTTATAACTGCTCGACACAAAACTTTACGCCTCACCTGGATCCGTCAAAACCGACATTGGGCTGTTGATGAGTGGAAATACGTTGCCTTGTCGGACGAGTCTCGTTTCAAATTGTATCGAGCTGATAGACGTCTAGGGGTATGGAGACAACCTCACGAATCCATGCACCCTGCATGTTAGCAGCGGACTGTTGAAGCCATTAGAGGCTCTGTAACGGTGTGCGGCATGTGCAGTTGGAGAGATGTGGGACCACTGATATGTCTAGATACGTTTCTGACAGGTGACACATACGTAAGCATCCTGTCTGAGCCGGCAGGTGTGGCCAAGCAGTTCTAGGCGCTTTAGCCTGGAACCGCGCGACCGCTACGGTCGCAGGTTCGAATCCTGCCTCGGGCATGGGTGTGTGTGATGTCCTTAGGTTAGTTAGGTTTAAGTAGTTCTATGTTCTAGGGGACTGATGACCTCACATGGTGAGTGCCATGGTGCTCAGAGCCATTTGAACCATTCCTGTCTGATCACCTGCATCCGCTCATGTCCATTGTGCATTCCGACGGACTTGGGCATTCCAGCAAGACAATGCGATACCCTACACGTTCATAATTGCTGCAGAGTGGCTCCAGGAACAATCTTCTGAGTTTAAACCCGCTGGACACCCGACTCCCCGGAATTGAACATTATTGAGCCTATCTGGGATGCCTTGCAGCGTGCTGTTCAGATGAGATCGTCACCCCCTCGTACTGTTACGTATTTATGGACAGCCCTGCAGGATTCATGGTGTCATTTCCCTCCAACAGTACTTCAGACATTAGTCGAGTTCACGCCACGTCGTGTTGCGGCACTTCTGCGTGCTCGCAGGGACCCTTACAAGATATCAGGCAAGTGTACCAGTTTCTTTGGCTCTTCAGTGTGGTTGTGAGAAAAACAGATTCGAGGCTGAGATTCACTGGAAGAATCCTAAAGAAATGTGATGCATTTGCCAAAGAAGTGGCATACGAAACACTCGTTTAGCCGGTACTTGAGTACTGCTCGCCATCGTAGTGTTCTTATCATGTAGGATTAATAGAGAAGACAGAATAGACGTGAAGAAGAGCGGCACGTTTCGTCACTGGCTCGTTCATTACATTCATGCTCATGAGACTCCACGGACAGACGTTATTTAGGGGACGTTTAGCATAACATAGGAGGAGCATAAATCTCAAGCAGAATGAAGCAGCATGTTGAGTTATCCCACGTACATCTCCCGAGATGACCATATGGTTCTTACCGCACAACTGGCGAATTAGACAGGCGGAGAGGGAAATATGGATGTTACCAGAAGTGCTCAAGGCCACAACCGTAAGGTCACTCGCCGAGTATAGATGTGGACATACATGTATGAAATAGACGAGATCGTGATAAGAATTGTTGCGGATGTAATACTAACTTTACAGAATTATCTTCGTACATCCATATTTAAATTGGATGAAGGTGGCCCGCCATCCATGTAGAGCATGTGCTGGTTTCATCGCGGGCGTCTAGTACTGAGTCACACACAACTGATTTCATCAAACTGTACGGGCCTGAAGATGGCGTTGATGCAACGTCGAAACTAGTAGCCAAATAAATATAAAATCTTAAGTACAGCTGGAGGAGTTTCATTTTTAATAAAAAGTTTCAGATGTGTGGCTGATGTTCTCTCCGGCCAAGAAGGAATCCAAGTCTTTATGGTCCACCTGTGAAGTCCTTTGCTCTCTCTTATGGAATAGGAATGAACAGACCCTGGAGAACTAACGGTAACAGTGAACAGTGTCTAGTACATGGCAGGCCAAAGAAACTAAAAAAAGAAGTCATGTGAAACAGTCCTTCTGATTCAACATAAGATTGGACTCTACACTCTGTCTGAAACTCCTGCCATGATTCAGAAACTGAAGTCTCAGATTCTTCAACATCCGCCTCAACAGACATCTTCCGGCTTCGGGTTGCACCATGCTTGGATTCTCGGAAGAAGCTTTGTGGGACGACGATGACACCAGAGAGGGTTATGACTGAGCAATGTACTGAACATAAGGACGATCACATCGAGAAGTGATATATTTCTTATGGATTAGATGACGAACACGTACAAGTTCTGTTAAAAAATTCCGGAACATTAATAATTTCGCACCAATGGAGTGTTGGACGTGTAAATGTCTACAACTATATGAATACTCTGCAAATCACATTCAAGTGCCTGGCAGAGGGTTCATCGAAACACGTTCAATGACACTCTCTCCCATATTTCGCGATAATACAAAAGGTGCTGCCTTTCTTTGAACTTTTCGATGTACTCCATCAGTCCTATCTGGCAAGGATCCGACACCGCGTAGCGATATTCTAAAAGACGACGGATAAGCGTAGTGTAGGCAGTCTCCTTAGTAAGTCTGTTACATTTTCTAAGGGTCTTGCTAATAAAGCGGAGTCTTTAGTTAGCCTTCCCCACAACATTTTCTATGTGTGCCAATTTAAGTTGTTCGTAATTGTAATACCTAGGTATTTAGTTGAATTTACGGCTTTTATATTAGACTGATGTATCGTGTAACCGAAATTTAACGAGTTTCTTTTAGCACTCATGTGGATGACTTCACACTTTTCGTTATTTAGGGTCAACTGCCACTTTTCGCACCATTCAGATATTTACTCTAAATCGTTTTGCAGTTTGTTTTGAGCTTCTTATGACTTTATTAGTCGATAGACAACAGCGTCATCTGCAAACAACCGAAGGCGGCTGCTCAGACTGTCTCCCAAATCGTTTATGTAGATACAGAACAGCAATGGGCCTATAACACTATCTTGGGGAACCACAGAAATCACTTCTGTTTTACTCGATGACTTTCCGTCAATTACTACGAACGGAAGTTTCACCATTGTGTTAGTTGTCGACTGCTGTATGGAGTAGAACGTTGTGACGCACAGTTTGCGAATTTCGAGATTGGAGAGTTAGAGGAGCTATGCTGATAGTTTTCATTGACTTTGAAGGATTAGTTCATCATGGATTCGTGCCACAGGGACAAAATTAAATCGATGGTACTATCGGGACGTGCTGCGACGCCTGCGAGGAAATATGAGGAGGAAACGGCCTGAAATGTGGCGAAACAATAACTGGCTCTTGCACCACGGTAACGCACCCGCAAATTCATCCCTGTTGGTGCGTGACTGTTGCACAAAACATGAGATCGCTGTGCTGCCCCACCCTCTGTACTCTCCACACTTGGCTCCTGCGGACTTTTTTTTATTTCCAAAGTTGAAAACCCCGTTGAAAGGATGAAGATATGCAACAATAGACGAGATAAAAAAGAAAATTCGCAGAAGGCGCTTCGCGCGATCCAGCAAGAGGTGTGGCAAGACTGCTTCCGGAAGTGAAAACGGCGTTGGGAACGGTGTATCACTTGTGGACATAGTTCTGGAATTTTTTTAACAGACCTCGTATTTGAGAAAAATCAAGTTTTGTGCAAAGTATGGTATCCTGGCAGTTCATGTTTTGTGTAAACCGAATGATGAGGAGATACGATGCTTTCATAAAATGAAGTACTCCACCACGAATGTTTAACATACAGCCAACTGCGACACGTTTCAGGCATCACATTCATTTTGAAGCAACAACCGTGTCTGCAAAAAGCTATAAGTAGAGCTTGATATGACTAAATAAAAGAAAGACAAAAAGATACGGATGTCAGTACGCAGTGAGTCAAATAGCCACCCGTTAACGAACAGCACGAAATAAAAAAATAGATTAATACGAGAACGATTCTTAAATTAACCATCGACTGGCTGCTGAAAATAAAACATGTGCTTGTAACGTCGTGATGTTGCGTGACTGAACAAGAAGAGTTTGAGGTACACGTTGCGTCAGTCAGTTCCCTGTTGCATTTGTCAGTGTGTAAGCAGCAAGCGACTGAAATGGATGCTATAATTGCGTCTTGCCAGCGGTTGCGAGATACATTCTGTCATTTACTACACGCCTTCGGAATCGCTCCTGTACTACACTCAAAATGTGGACCGACGTGCCATTAGACAGGTGGTGATAATCAATATATGTTATAAGCGAATATTAAAGACTGAAAGATTGTTTGAGAAAATATTTTCTTACTGTATTATTTAAGAAACTGTAAGCCATAATTTTCATGCATTAAGGCAATGATGTTTTTTTTTAATTTAATGTAATTTCATTTGCTTACTGAATGTGTATGTGAAAATAGAACGCATACCACTAGGAATAATGAAGCGGCAGAGTTTTACTGTCAGCCGCTGTAAATGTATATGTAGAGCACTCGCGATGCTTCTGTTGATCTTTGTTGGTGTTGGATTCACAGTTCAAATGCAGATGACATAAAATCAATATTGTAAACACTCTAGGTGACGATTTAAAAATGGGCAGGTTGTGTTTGTTGAAGGGTGTGGACACCGCCAGTGGGAGAAGTGCAGTCGGCGCCCAGCCTTCCGTCGCCTCACGGGAAATTGTCCGCTTAGCCCGCGTCCTCAATGACGTCACAGCCGGCAGGTGGACGGAGGGCAGCATATACTGCCCGCTGACCTGTGCCATATCACTCTCGGAGGTCTGCGCAACGGCCCTGACACGTCGCTTTGTTGTCGGGCGGTAACGGCCAGCCTCTGCAGCAGCAAAAGGACACGCTGCCGGGCCTAATCACTGCAAACGTGAGAAACCTCGACTACGCACGTCATTTATTTTTATCTTTATGTCTAACCATATTTCCAGTTTACAAAAGGACGAGCTCCCATCAGCACATTCTCAAATGTTGACTCTGAGCACTATGGGACTTAACTTCCAAAGTCATCAGTCCCCTAGAACTCAGCTAACTAACCTAAGGACATCATACACATCCATGCCCAAGGCAGGATTCGAACCTGCGACCGTAGCGGTCACGCGGTTCCAGACTGAAGGGCCCAGAACCGCACGGCCACACCGGCCGGCTGCACATTCTCAAATCCTCAAGTCACCTGGATATGCACTACCTTATCCGTAGCATGAAGACTACGACTGTTGATATTTTTAAAAGTACCGGAAATTCGATAACTCGATATTTAAAAGAAAATCCAATGTCAGCTCTTGACGTATCTAAAAAGGTATCGATGTATCGAAGGAAAAAACAGTGGCGTACCGGCCTATAAAAATATCGGCTGCACATTGTAAATATGCTGCCGGTTTCAGAGCTGTATATTTAAGTAGTGATTTATTATTAAATATTCTGTGCATGAACGAGCTAGCAGCCTGCCTACCGCCTTAGAGCAAGAATTTAAAGGAAACCGATGCACGTTCTAGCTCGGTGATAACCATTTTGCCAACAATGGTACCTGCATGTAAGTGGCACAATAAAAGAAGTCCGATGGGCCCGTCGTTCGGTTTCGTCACATGTCGGATTTGTTCGCAACACTTCATCCCAACGCCAGCTAACTAGCAGCTGTAATGTCAAAATACCGTGGCGAAGTTAAACGTAGCAGTTTGTGCTAGTAGCGCCGAAAGCCGATTACGCTAGCATTTCCTTTCATATGTCTCCGCGCCTAACGCAAATATCATTTAGATTTTTTTTCGTTATTTTCAGCAACTGTTTTTGAAGAATGCCGATGTGGAGAAATAGCACACCAGTTGCTTTTTTTTTTTTTTTTTAACACGACTGGGGTTGTATTTATCTTGTCATTACATTCACACTGCCCCACACCTCTCCCCGCCCCAGCGCTACTGGACTTCTTCTTTGTGGCACCTATACGTGTTTCACATAGTCAAAAAGGAAGACAGGACGTGATGCAAGCTTAAAAAGTAGTAACACTCCTCCACAAAGTGAAAATAAAATTATGTTCAAAAGAACGCTCTCAAAAATTTACTGAAAATTGAGAAAAAATATAATACAAAACAAAAATATCGGCTCTCGATATGATCGAAATGATCCGTAGAAATGTTGGAACACGTAAGGCAATACTGACCCAACGACTTATCTTAGAAGCTAGATTAAGGAAAGGCAAACCTACATTTCTAGCATTTGTAGACTTAGAGAAAGCTTTTGACAATGTTGACTGGAATACTGTCTTTGAAATTCTGAAGGTGGCAGGGGTGAAATACAGGAAACGAAAGACTATTTACAATTTGTACAGAAACCAGGTGGCAGTTATGGGTCGAGGGGTATGAAAGGGAAGACGTGGTTGGCAAGGGAGTGAGACACGGTTGTAGCCTCACCCCAATGTTATACAATCTGTATATTGAGCAAGCAGTCAAGGAAACAAAAGAAAAATTTGTAGTAGGAATTAAAATCCATGGAGAAGAAATAAAAAATTTGAGGTTCGCCGACGACATTGTAATTCTGTCAGAGACAGCAAAGCACTTGGAAGAGCAGTAGAAAGGAACGGATAGTGTCTTGAAAGGAGAATATAAGATGAACATCAACAGAAGCAAAACGAGGATAATGGAATGTAGTCGAATTAATTCGGGTGATGCTGAGGGAATTAGATTAGGAAATGAGACACTTAAAGTAGGAACGGAGTTTTGCTATTTGGGGAGCAAAATAACGGATGATGGTCGAAATAGGGACGACATGAAATGTAGATTGGCAATGGGAAGAAAACCATCTCTGAAGAAGAGAAACTTGTTAACACCGAATATAGGTTTAAGTGTCAGGAAGTATTTTCTCAGAGTGTTTGTATCGAGTGTAGTCACGCATGGATGTGAAAAATGGACGATAAATAGCTTAGACAAGAAGAGAATAGAAGCTTTTGAAATGTGGTGCTACAGTAGAATGCTGAAGATTAGATGGGTAGATCACATAAGTAATGAGGAGGTGCTGAATAGAATTTAGGGAGAAGAGGAATTTGTGGCATATCTTGTCTAGAAGAAGGGATCGGTTGGTAAGAGATGTTCCGAGGCATCAAGGGATCACCAATTTAGTATTGGAGGGCAGCGTGGAGCGTAAAAATCATAGAGGGAGACCAAGTGATGAATAAAGTAAGCAGATTGAGAAGGATGTAGAGTGCAGTAGTTACTTGGAAATGAATAAGCTTGTGCAGGATAGAGTAGCATGGAGAGCTGCATCAAACCAGCTTCTGGACTGAAGACCACAACAACAACAACATGATCGAAATGTCGGTTGTAAAATACTGACGGTATATATTTTTTCGGAAATATCAACAGCACTAATAAGGACATCCCACGTAATGTGGAATTGATCACTAAATGTGACGTGAGGCGGTACCGCTAGTATAAGAAGGACTGGAGACGCAGTGGCAGCAGAACGCGTCAGTCAGGAAAGCTCGATGAGTTAGAACGTCGACCAGACATTCGATGTCGCCTGAGTAACGTATCAGTCAGGGACATTTCAACACTTCTAAAGCTGCCCAAGTCGAATATTGCTGATGTGGTTGCGAAGTGGAAACGCGAAGAAACAACTGAACGATGACGAGGCACATGTCATCTTCTGACGGAGAGGGACAGTCGAGCACAGCGGAGGATGTTTCTAACA
The DNA here is from genome assembly GCF_023897955.1 of Schistocerca gregaria. Taxonomy (NCBI): domain Eukaryota; kingdom Metazoa; phylum Arthropoda; class Insecta; order Orthoptera; family Acrididae; genus Schistocerca; species Schistocerca gregaria. The sequence goes on from NC_064920.1 coordinate 105,554,492, forward strand.
CATCGCCTGAAATCACTGAGAGAATCCACCTGTAAGATTCCAGAGTGCTACCACCAGTCCAGAGCTAGTGCAGTGACTGTGTGTACAGAGCTGAAAATAATTGGGTTCAACGGCCAAGCAGCTCCTCACAAACCACACGTTTCTGTGTCAGTGGTAAGCGATACTTTAAATGCCGCCACTGGACTGTGGATGACTAGAAACGGGTGATTTGAAGTTGAATGATGGCTCACGCTATATACCCTGCGACTGTTTGATGGAAATATTCGGGTTTGGCGAATGTCTGGACAACATTAACTGCCAACGTGTGTAGTACTGTTGCGCTACTGGTTGCTTTTCGTGGTTATTGTGTAGCCCCCTTATTGTGCTGAAGAAAAAGTTATGGAGAAGAATACGAACACACTTTACAGCTTCTGTACTACGTGCAGTTGAGGAACAGTTTGGAAATAAGTACTGTATCAGCGTGACAATCCAACCTGTAATAAAGCACCGTCTTTGAAACATTGGTTTGCGGACAGTAACATTCTTCAAATGTATTTATCTGCTTAATGTCCCGACGTGAACCTAATGGAACATATTTGGGACCAGTAGAGGAACACTTCTGGGATGGTGATTGTGTGCGTTAGAGTGACATCGAACTTGTAATAAAGCTGACCGGAGTGTCCAACATCACACTCATCTGCGGTTTGGTCCCTTGAGGAAGAATGGGCAGCCATTTCTACACCTGGTGCCCCCATAAGATTTCTAGCAATCATGAAGACTACTGTGCACACTCCCTACATAAATGTCCACTGAAAAATAGCCGTATACTGTTTAAATAGATAATGTAAGTACTGCGATGCTGTTGTTAAAATACCTAACTTATTAAACACCTGTTTAGAAGATGATCAGTCATAAGGAACGCTGTTGTGCAATAAAGACTTTCTTTCTTAAATATGAGATACTCCAGAATAGAATAGCACCTTAAACTATGTGAACTTTCTGAGTTGCATCTCTGCGGCGCCTGCACAACGTGGCTGAATTGATTTGGTTGAGAAAAATCTAACTTTTTTTTCATTGTTCTCGTAAATATACACAGCAAAAATTTTTAGATGTTCTTCCTTGTCTACCAGCTCCTGCTCATGTTTTAAATTTGTCCTCATGTTGCACTGTTTGTTGTACACAACTGAATATGCTTCGGTTTCTTAAAACTAAGACAGAAACTAGTCTCAGAAAGCCAGCCAATAATTCTTTGAAACAAAGTATTTAAAAATCTCTTTATTGCTGTATGTCTCTTGGTACTGATTTCAATACTCATACAGTTAACAAAAATAATCAGTTCTGCTCGATTTCTACTAAGTTGAAGATGAAAATTAAAAGTCGTGTGGCTAGAGCCTACCGCCGAGTTTACTTGGGTGGCTTGCGTGTCGATGGGGATGATATGATGATGGTGAAGACAACACCCAGTCCCTGAGCGGAGAAGATCTCCAACCCAGCCGGGAATAGAAGGCGGGCCACTTTGCATAGCATTCCGTCGCGCTGACCACTTTTTTTTAAATCTCATTTTGTTCGTTATTGGTTGTTATATTTGTTCGGGGCGCACGTCTAATGACGCTCATTTAACTTCATCCTTGATCCATTAACTCAGTTTTTTTGTTACAAAGGGCAGCTAATCCCCTGGCCAAACACGCTGAGCTACTGTGCAGCTGCAGTAATGGACTGTGCGGCTGGTCCCTGCGGAGGTTTGAGTCCTCCCTCAGGCATGAATGTGTGTGTTTATCCTTACGATAATTTAGGTTAAGTAATGTGTAAGCTTAGGGACTGATGACCTTAGCAGTTAAGTGCCATAAGATTTCACACACATTTGAACATTTTTTTGCTACCGTGCAAGCATATGGTAAAATTCCTTGAACTTACCGCTCATCCGAAGAACGATAGTAAAGTCGATGGATATCTGACCAACTTTTTGCCGACTGGAAGCTCTTTGTTTCTTTAACTTAAATTTCCGCAGATTAGAAGTTAGCTCTGATGTAACACGCTGTCGGATACAACACATAATTGTTCGTAATTTCCTCTCTATTTTAATACCAATTTCTTTACTTACATTTACTCCATCAGTTCTCACCATTTGGTTCACATTTGTTGCTCTTGGATGTCGTTTTAGAAGTTTTGCATAATAGTGTTAGCATTTATTCATGGTTAGAACTACCTTTTATTCGCAGCAGGATAATATTGTTTGAGAAGGACACTGCCCATGAGCTAATCCCACGAAACCTGGTACTAAAGCACTGCACGACACTTCTTTTTGACAATTTTCAAAAATAGCGTTTCGAAAGAACCAAGTTATCTCAATCGAAGCAAAAGGTTAAAATTCTTCAATTCAGATAACTAGTTCCAAACATATGACTACATTTTTAAGGAAAATTAATGACTCTAAAAACTTATTAAGATAGTATCTGTTACTTTCAAAATGTGTTGCTTTGACAGAAACTGATACCAGTTCCTCGCTCCATAAATCAAACACTATCATGTATGTAACTCCAATATTAGGTTAAATTTTTATTTCGATAATTTTATTACTAATTTTTTCAATATTTTTTAGAATTTTTCCTCATGTCATGTTGAAACGTGATCCGCATACATACAGAACCACCGTACCGTGAGTGACTTCCGTTTCTGTTACGATTTGCAAAACTTCAGTTGACTTTTAATTCATGTAATTATGGTGTAGGGTTCGTCTCACTTTCGCACAATGTCACCACGAGCCACAGTATTCAAGGAAACCGCCTCAGTTGAAGGAAAGGAGTGTGTGCTTTATGTGGTAGTAGGAATACCACATGTCTTTGTCTGACAACAGTGCGTTTGTCTGACGCATATCTGACAATGACGACACTGATGCTAGACATATTTCATTGCACAAAAGAAAAAGAAAAAGTTCGAGATGACTTTTGCTTAATTGATGAATTCGTGGATCTGCATTCTTACATCCGCGTAGTTGCCAAATAAACGGTAGGTACGTCGCAAGTGCTCGTTTTTCAAACTATATGTGCAGCCCTATAGCTAGAGTAAGCAGTTATACGTCCACTACGATAATTATCGAACTTTTATGACAATTGTATGACACATTTGGGTATTCATTACGATAACTGCTTCAACCAAATGAGACCTGAAGCTGCCTGCATTCAGTTTTGCTTTGAATGCGCTCATTAAAACCAAATAGTGCAGTTAACTGAATTTTCGTTGCTAAGCTGTTGCCGCTGATGAACACAACTAGTATTCCGAAGCGTGATTAGCACAGACATGAGAAGCTGTTACAGCAGGAATCCCACGAAAATTGCATCGTAATAATAATTGATGTAGACCAGACGAAGGAAGTGTAGCATGATTTGAGAGCTGATAACTGATCTAAGCCGACTGAGTACAAAGATCCTAATTTTATTTTCTGACACAATTAGTTGTCAGTTATGTACATGGTGGGATTCATCGGTTACTATGCAAGCGAAGGTGTTATCTTTGGCAACGTGGCAACAGTGCTGTGACTAAGGTCCTGCACTGAAGCAGTGACGATTTAGCACAACGATAATATTTTGATTAATAAATAAAACAGTTAGTTCTTCATACGTCTGTATTGTAATACCAGCACTGCAAAGGGAGCTTTTGTTTATATGTATGGAAGTGATACATTTGTGGTATTTTCAACCGAAGTCTTCTATGTGGCAATCAGTTGCCAGCAGAGGTCAAAATAAGCTGTAGTGGGCAGGGAGGTGATGTAATATTTCTCCCTCATTTTCCGAGATTGCCGACGTACTATTTCGCGAATGTCTACAGCAACTTGGGAATGGCTGGGCGATATAGTGTGTTAAATTACAGGACTCTAGCGCGATAATGTACGCGAAGGGACGGTTGCTCATGATCAATCTTTCGCCATAGACGGGGACATTACCGGAAACGTCAACGGGTCCTTTTCATTTAATACACAGATACATTTTCTTGGAAAGTGTACGTCTGAAACTTTCAGGTTAAATGTGTTCCGAGCGAACAGTTATACATGAATGGAACAGCGAAACTCATGCAGCCTGAAATACGCTGCAAAGGGAAGGAAACAATACCAGCTTCCGCGCCTCAGATGGAAAGATGGTGCAAAATTAATACTGTTGCGTAAAGCTTACAAAATGGAGTACTTTATTGTTTGGTTCGTTTCGCCGATTTGATACTGTCATCAGAACAATCTACTTGTCGGCAACGGTGTCAGAGATCCAGTACACGAGTTCGCACACACCCTCTTAGAAAGTATGATGGCATGAAGTTGTAGCTCCTTTTCTTGAAACTGTTCAGACAACTACGCTATTCACAGGGGCATATAATAGTTTTCGAATGGCGCCTGTGTTAACGTATAATATACGACAAAGGTGAATATTTAATTTAAATGAAAAAAATTCGGAGACATTACTTTTCAGCACGCCTCGTATAAACAGGGAAGAGGAATAGGACGAAGATGAGATGGGAAGTACGACACTGCGAGAAGACAGAGCATTGGAAGACCTAATTCGAAAGAAGGTATCTGCAATGTACGACATTCCTCAGAATAGTTGAGATCGTTTGCAGAACACACCGAACTATTAGTTTAAAAGTCTTACTTCGAAGTACTTACATAAATTATTTACAGAAGAATGGAAATTCTCTCGAAACTGACCTTGGGGAAGATCGGTTTGGTTCCAGAGAAATGGAGGAATACGAGTTAGTTTAGACGATAGACAGAAGAAAGCATTTGTAATATCAGAGAAGGCTTTTGACAATGTGGACTGGACTACAGTCTTTTAGATTCTGAAAGTAGCAGGGATACAACAAAGGGAGGGAGAAGTTATTTACATCTTGTACAGAAAACACACCGCATTTCTAAAAGTCGTAGGATATGAAGCGGAAATACTAGATGAGAAAGGAATAAGACAAACTTATGGTCTTTACGCTATTTTATTTATTCTCTGGATTGAGCAAGAAGTATAGGAAACCAAGGGGAAATTTCGAAAGGGTATCATAGAACAGCGAGAAGATTTCAAGGTTTTCCGATGACAATTTTATTCTGCAAGAGATTGCAAAGAATTTGGAAGAGCGGTTGAAAGGAATGAATAGTGTGTTCGAAAGAAGTCATAAAATGAATATCAATAATGATAAAAAGAGGGTAATTGTATGTCGTTCAAAAAAATGATTCAAATGGCTCTGAGCACTATGGGAGTCAACTGCTGTGGTCATCAGTCCCCTAGAACTTAGAACTACTTAAACCTAACTAACCTAAGGACATCACACACATCCATGCCCGAGGCAGGATTCGAACCTGCGACAGTAGCAGTCGCACGGTTCCGGACTGCGCGCCTTTTTTTTTTTCCTATCTCTTTTTCTTTGCATTTTTTTTAAAATTTCTAATAAGACGCTACCCCATTTTTTTTTATCTGGACAGGAAAGGAAAAACTACAAAAAAAATGTCTATTTGCCACCGCCACTTGTATTCTAACAAAAAAATAAAATTAAATGCACCTCTTCAGGCGTTGGCACCTATCTACACCTATTCCAATAACAACTAACCTATTACTGCAAAGGTGTAGGAAAGGAAGAAAGTAGGGGGGAAGAAACATAGAGAGTAGCGATAAAAAAATGAAATTTGTTGTGAACAGGAACTTTTTTGTTTTTTTTAGTTTATTGTATTGCATTTTTGTTTTCTTTATTTTTCTTTGTTTTTTTTGTATGTATGTTTTTATTTATTCATTTTTTTTTGTATTATGGCAGTCGTTGCACCAGAATTCTAGGAGTCGCTTGCGCCGTCTGATTGGCGGAACATCCAAACGTGTCTTCTCGAAATTTTAGTGGGGATTCCGTGTGTAGTACGTTCAGAACATCATATCGGCAAAAAAGCATCAGCATCTCATGGCTTGGACGTTCCAGCTGGAAGGCGGGTCATGAAAGGCGCTCCGTAGAAAATTGGAAAAGAACTGCTTGTATCTGGGGTTGCGAACAAGTGCACAATGTCGATCGTTAAGGTACGTCCAATAACCTAGTTCTGATTTCTCATCGGGCCCAAAAAGGTAGCGGACTGTATGACCGCGTATCCAATTCACGGCATTAGTTTTTGTTGTGGGGTAATGAATCACATCCGGGAATAGAAGCGTCAGGAAAATAATCTGAGCAGGCGGCTGTCGGGTGAGGAAAGCCAGGATACGCTGCGCGAGCCTCCAGACGTCAGCAGACGGACCACATGAGAACCGATGAGCGTCCGTGTCCTCTACACCACAGTGAACACAGAGTGGTGTGTCAGCAAGGCGGATGCGGTGCAAACGAGACTGGTTGACCTGTTTGCCATTGACGGTGATATACCAGGTGGACTGAACGCTGGTGTCGAGGTAACCAGCATGCACTGCTTTCCACACACGGCGCCATATGATCTGGGGAAACTTGTGTTCAATGGGGTTGGGGGTTTGACACATTTGTAAGGTGTCGTATACAGTCTTTGTCTGGAGTATACGGAGAAGGGGTAAGGAGTGCAGAATGTAACTGATTTCAAAGAAGAAGTACCGAAAGTGATAAAAGGGGGGTGGAATGTCGGATAACATGACCGGGGCTGACATGGAGACTGGTGCGTATTCACGCAAAAGCAGTCCGGTCAGGCTCGTCGGGCAGCGACGCCAGACTTTCAGTTGGGAGCTAACAAAAAGTGCGGTAACTCTGTCTGGCACATGGAATAAGCCCACTCCACCACGCTCCCGCGGGAGGGCAAGGGAGGAATATTGAACTTTAAATAACATCCCGGCACAGACAAAGGATCCCATCGCCATCAACATACGACGTGCGAGGGTAATCGGAACCGGGAACACTTGTGCCACATGGGGGATGCGTGAGGCGTGATAAACATTCACGTATTGCGCGCGCTGTATAATGTCGAGGGATCGAAGCCGGTGGTCCACAAGGCCAGCCCTGATCGTTTGTAGGAGACGTCGACCGTTGGTTGCCGCTGAGCGACGGAGGTCATTCATAAAATCAATGCCCAAACAGAGGACACTGGTGGCCACACTTAGAGGAGCGACAGATCTTTCTGGTAGACCCTCACCAATGAGCAGAACCTTCGATTTGGAAATGTTAAGAGAACTGCCCGATGCCTCCCCATAAGTCGTCACCCAAGTCAGAGCAGCGCGAACATCGTCTTCATTGCGGAGGTAGAGGACTAGATCGTCAGCATAGGCTGTACAACAGAAGCGGTGCCCATGCAATGTCAGGCCCACCAGGCGTTGGCGAAGCCCCTGTAGGAGGGGCTCTAATGCCAAAGCATACAGTATCGTGGAAAGTGGGCATCCCTGTCGGACAGAGCGCTCGATCGCTAGAGGCGCGGTGAGGCGACCATTACAGAGTATTCTTGAAGTTGCGCCGCTCAAGAGCCGCATTACCACGGTGATTGTACGAACCGGAAAACCCATGTGTTGGAGGACTGATTTCAGAAAAGTATGGTCGACACGGTCGAAAGCTTGACGGAAGTCAAGCGATGCCAATGCGCCAGGTAAATGTCGCGAGCGCGCGAGCGCAATCATGTCCCTATAACGGCAAAGGGCCGTATGGATGTTGTTGTCACCGCCCAACGAAGTCTGATCAAGGGAGGTGACGGATCTTGCTGCCTTCTTGAGGCGTGAGGCCAACAAACGGGTGAAAATTTTCCTGTCACTGTTGAGTAGAGTGATGGGCCGGTAATCACAGATCCGTGATCGCCCATGTGGCTTAGGGACCAGGATGATGACCCCATCAAGGAAGGTGGCTGGGATCATCGTTGTGGGTGACATCAATTCACGACAGATGGACGTCCAAGCAGGTAACAAAAGGTAGCTAAAATACTTGTAAAAGTCGAGGGGGAGGCCGTCAGGTCCAGGGGACTTGTTGGCAGCCCCCACCTTGATTGCATCTAGGACTTCATCAGAGGTCACTTGTTCCTGAAGTTCTTGAGCCACATCCTCTGGCATGGTGTTGACAGTCATTGCTGCCACCTCCTCAATTAAGGTCGGGGGATGAGGGACGGCAGCGAACAGTTGACGGAAATGAGAATAGAAAGCGTGACCAATGTCGCATTGCGTAGTGTGTCGTCGTCCTTCCGCATCTGTGAGATCGTGGATGAGGGTTCGACGACGACGTCGGCGTTCCCTGAGAAGGTGGTACATCGATGGCGTTTCATGAGGCATATGGTCACGGGTGCAGGATCTGACAAGAGTCCCTTCTAAGCGCCGTCGCGTGAGGGAAGTGATCTGCGCTTTAGCACGATGCACCATCATCTGACGATCAGGAGAGAAGGCCATCGAAGTGCAGTCACGAAGGACTGCATAATAAAAGTCCATGGTGCTCGCTTGCCAGGCTTTGAAGTCTTTGCCATATCCTATCAGCGCCCTGCGCAGAGCTGGTTTCGCGCATGATACCCACCACGATAAGGTGGATGCGTAGGCGGAGCGACGACGATGACAGAGGGCCCACGCATCCTCAACGATTCGTCGGCAGTAGGGGCAGTCAGGTGGGAAACGTTGAATTTCCACAAGCCGCGGCTGTGCCACACTTGTTGGCGGGCGAGGACGACATCGCAGATGTAGGCGTCATGGTCAGAGAAAGCCAGAGGCCATACTTCGGCATGTCGAGTGTCGGCAGCAAGGGAACGTGTGAGGTATATACGATCGAGACGACTAGATGAATGCGCCGTATAATATGTGAAACCTGCACGGGTGCCATGCACCTTTGTCCATGTGTCAACAAGCTGGAGTCTGTCGATGATGACGGAGAGGGCCGCACAAGGGGAATGATGCGGTAATTGATCTTCAGGCCTTTGCGTGGAGTTGAAATCGCCACCGAGGACCATATCATCTACGGGACCCTCAAACAGCGGCGTTACCTCGTCAGCAAAGAAAGTGTGTCGATCACGACGTCGACTGGAGCCGGACGGCGCATATACATTGAGGATACGGACGCCGAACAGCGTGAGAGCCATACCCCTAGCATTAGCAAGGTACACTACATCTTCAGCAGGGAGTCCAGAACGGAGGAGGTTGGCAACTCCACTACCGTTGTCAGAAGCATGGGAGATGTGTGCCACGTAGCCAGTGGGGGCATGGAAATCGGCGACAAACACTTCTTGGAGGAAGGCAATGTCGACATCAGCAGCATAAATGGTCTCACGGAACATTGCCAGTTTATGGGGGGCCCGAATGGTGGCCAGATTCATCGTCGCTATGCGGTAATGTTGGGGGCGTGCTCCCACCATTGGCACAGATGTTCCGGCAGAGATGTCTGGCTGGCGTGTAACATCTGACGTAGTCACCGTTGTCGTAATCACTGGCTGGAAGGTGGGTCAGGCACCTCCATGGGGCACTGCCTGATGGGAGGACCACCATCTCGAACTGCTCCTTCGTCGATATCATCAGCCCAGGAGACTGGAACAGACGGTGAGCGACTGTCACACTCCTCGAGGGCGAGTTGTAGCGACGCTGCTGTAGTGGGGTCCAGGGAGGCACCCTCCTTGGAATCCGTCATATTCGTGTGAGATCGTTCTTCAGATGGGACATCAGGAGCAGCCTCTCCTGTCGTCAGAACGCTCGAAGGGAGATCACTGTCGTGTATCAGCTCCACTGCCTGTGATGCCACATGAAGAAGTGTGTCGTCAGATGGCGTTTGACTCCTCTTCTTCCGTTTTCTGGGCGACCGTTGCTTTCGGAGGTGCTGTTCTGAATCAGAATGTGGATGTTCGATGTCCGAGGTCGCGCCAGTCTGAAGAAAGGCAGAGGTAGGCACCGCATTCGCGTCGATGTCCGTCGAGCTCTGGAGAGTTGGTGGTGTCGTAGCCGTCAGAGGAGATGGTGCCGGTGAGGCCATGGCAGCACCGTCATTTCCAGTGGGGAGTGCCGGGTGGAGAAGAGGTGCTTCCTGAAGTGACGCATCGGGGCTGCGTACGGCTGTGGCGTAGCTATCTGGTAAAGAAGCGGCCGTCACTTTGGGAGCTGAGTCACTGGTCGGGACCTGGAGCAAACGTCGGCGGAGACATTCTGACCGAACATGGCCCTCCTGTCCGCAACCGGCACACGTCCGCGGCTGGCCATCATACATAACGATGGCTCGCACGCCACCTATCAGCAGATAGGATGGTACATGTTTGGAGAGTTCGATTTTGATTTGGCGGACACCATTCAACACGTTGTATGTCGTGAATGTCTGCCATTTCTCCGCGATGTGCCCCACAACATTGCCATAGGGTCGGAAAGCTTCGACGACCACATCTTGCGGCACTTCGAAAGGGAGCTCAAAAACCCGGATTGTTCGAAGTCCGAAACCAGCGTGATCGACCGTCACCTCTCCAATATGCCCGTCAGAATGTTTGAACTTGAGTCCGCGTGCGTGTTGTCGGACTACGTTAGCACACGCTTCCTCCGTCGTCATCTTAATATAGACGATGCTGCTAGTGATAGAGAAATGAATACCTATCACTTCCTGAGGGTCCAGACGTAGCTCTTCGCGAATGAATTGCTCAATTTCAAAAGCGCGTGGTCTAGCATGTTCGGCTTGGAATGTTACTTTAACTGTCGCTCGGCGGTAACAGTGCGCCATGAGGTGCAATAGAAATGGACGCTACACAACACGAAATACCGCGACGCGGAAGTAAACAAACTACGGTGCGCTGTCCGGCGCGCGGAGCCGGTCCGCACGCGACCACGGCCGAAAGCCGACTGAGCCTAGAACCGCGAGACCACCGCGGCCGGATTGTATGTCGTGAAACGAAATCGAGTGGTGCTGAAAAATCTGATTAGCAAATGAGACACTAAAAATAGAAAATTATTTTAGTTATTTGGGCAGAAAAATAACTGATGATGGGTGAAGCTGGGAAGATATGAAATAAATATGAGTAGTAAGAAAAGACCTACCAAAAAACAAGGAATTTTCTACGTCGAATATAAATTTAAGCATTACGAAGTCTTTCTGCAGGTATTTGACTGCAGGATAGGCTCATACGGAAGTGAAGTCTGGATGATAGATGATTGACACTAGAAGAGAATACATAGAAGCTTTTGGAAAGTGGTGTTAGAAAAGATAGACGGGTAGATCGGAAGACTAATGAAGAGGAACTGAGTCGAAATGGAGAGGAAGTAAATCTATAGAACAATTTGGATAAAAGCGAGATATTATTGGTAGGGTCAATCCTGAGGCATCAAGGAACTTGAAACTTCATAACGGAGGGTAGCGTTGTAGGTGAAAATTGTAGACAGAGACCAAAGCTTGACTACAATAAGTAGGTTCAAATAGATGTGAGCTGCACTAGCTATGCAGATGTGAAGAGGCTTGCACAGGATAGACCAGCGTGGAGAGCTGCATCAAACCAGACTTAAAATTGATAATCACAACAAAATAGTGAATATTTGTGGTGTCTTATGTTACATACGTACTTGTGGCGTTCTGGTTCTCAGTTGGGACTCAGCAATTGTAGAGCATACCAGAAAGGCCAAGGCACTAAACGTAAAGAGCACTGCGTGGAGCACGCAAAGTATGAAAGTCTTTTTGGAAATGGAAGATCGAAAATTAATAAAGCTTGATACGTTATTTTTCGTTAGAAGAAAACGATGAATGGAACAGAGTTGTTCTTTCCACGATGATAGTTTCTTATGTGACTTGATATTTTGCCTGAGAAGACGACAAAGAGTTAAGTAGTACCCGTCCCAATAATGGAAATCTGGAACAGGACAGAGCTGAACTCCAAGTTTCATTTGAACGAGAAAGCTGGTTTCAACTGAGACTGACGAACGTTTCCCTTATCAAATTCCAGCGACATAGTCAGATGGCATTTTGATATTTCGTTGATGATAGATATTTTGGACTTAGTAAGATAGACATATTTTTTAAATAGTGACCACCCTGTTGTGTGGAAATTGTTACGTTTCAGACAACTCCCAAAGGTGTGGGGAGATTGCGGCCATGGTACACGCAGAGTAGTTTCATTCATCGAGGCGACGGCTGCGCAGTGTTATCAATACGTTTACGGCGTCTAACTCAATTGGTCATCATTGTGAACGTTCCACACAAGACAGTGCTCGAGAAGCTAATAATGTCTAGTGACACATTTTAACAAATAGTCGGTAATTTTGTTGAAAAACAATGAAGCCTCTGGCCATGATTTGAAGATATTGTCGCCCAACTTTCCCCTGTAGCACCGACGTGAATGAACAGGTGCAGACCTGCACTTTCTCCCTTCAGGGTTTTCACCGAAATTACCCAATGCGTGACATCGAGCAAATTAATCTCGAAGAAAAATGACTAGAATGTTTTTATTGTGCAGTACATAACATCGGTCTTGCTGAAACACAATTCTGAAAACAACAAGGAAAAATAAGTGCAGAAACTCTTGGGTACTCATAAATTCAAGCTGATTACCAGAATAACATACAGATTTGAAAAGAAAATTGAGGATATAGTAAATGACGATTAGTTAGCGATTAGGAAAGGTTCTGAATTTAAGTTTGATAAACTCTACAAGGAAAGATTGGTAATTTACAATACGTGACGGAACCAAGGGGGGACAGTAAGAATGGAAGACAGGGAGAGTTTCTCTGATTGCACCTGAACAAGGAATGAACTCTTACTCCTGTGTGTTTGTGAGTTAGGGGTGCTCAACGAAGAGGTTATCAGTACACTCTTATTCCACTAATGTTCAATTTGTATACACAAAACAAAATGAATGGAAGTCAAAGAAAGTTTCAGGAACGGGGTTAAAAATTAAAAGTACTGGATATGTGATGAGATTCGCTGATGACACTGCTATCCTCAATGAAACTAAGGAAGAATTGCAGTACCTCTTGAATGGAATAAACAGTATATAGACTACACAACTGAGAGTTAAAAAATATTAAAAACCGAAAGCATCAAGGAAAGCAGGACTGAAAGTATCAGCACATTTCACATCAACACTGGGGACCACGCAGTAGAAAAATGTGAAGGAATACTATATTACCTTCCGAGCATAATAATGCATGACATACGAAGCAAAGGGGACGTAAGAAGACTAGTACATAAAAAGAGAGCATTCCTCGCAAAAAGAAGTCAGCTGGTATCAAACACTGGCCATAATTCCACAAATAAATTCCTGAGAATCCACATCTGGAGTACAGAATAAAATGGCGTATGGAAATACCGAAAAAGAAAAGTTTCAGGAATGGGGTTAAAAATTAAAAGTACTGGATATGTGATGAGATTCGCTGATGGCACTGCTATCCTCAATGAAACTAAGGAAGAATTGCAGTACCTCTTGAATGGAATAAACAGTATATACACGACACAACTGAGAGTTAAAAAATATTAAAAACCGAAAGCATCAAGGAAAGCAGGACTGAAAGTATCAGCACATTTCACATCAACACTGGGGACCACACAGTAGAAAAATGTGAAGGAATACTATATTACCTTCCGAGCATAATAATGCATGACATACGAAGCAAAGGGGACGTAAGAAGACTAGTACATAAAAAGAGAGCATTCCTCGCAAAAAGAAGTCAGCTGGTAACAAACACTGGCCATAATTCCACAAATAAATTCCTGAGAATCCACATCTGGAGTACAGAATAAAATGGCCTATGGAAGGAGCGGAAAAGAAAAGAATCGTAGTTTTCATGGTGTGGTGTTGCAGAAGTGGGCTGCAAGTTAAGTGGTATGATAAAACAGGAAACGAGGGATTAGTAAGGAAACATATGTGGAAAACACTAACTAGATGAAACGACAGAGTGAGGGGACGTGTTAAAACAGAATTATTTCCATGGAACTTTAGGGAACTATAAGGAGCAAAAACTCTAGGGAAGAGAGAGATGGAAATAAGAAAACAAATAACTGCAGAGGTTGAGAGTAAATGTTGTTCTAAGATTCGCATACGAGAAAAGTCGTGGCGAGCCACATCGAACAAGTCTGGTGACAGACGATTCAAAAAGAAGAAAAATCCAAAATGGGCTGGCAAAATTCTCTACATGTAACCGACTCTTGATATTCAGGTGGTGATGAGCCGCGTTAAAGCTATTTTTCTCACTTCGTCAATTTTTTTTCCACATAGTCCACCTCTACCTTGCACTTTTGCCTCTAAACTCCTGAAGTTACGAATTTTTTTCTGTTGCTTTCTCATAAATTTATTCAGCTTTTACAATGGTGTGTTTCGTACCTTGGGGGTGTGTTATAGTACCCCACAGATTCCCACGGCTCTTCTCCTGCCTCGGAGTGTGTCGCCTACGCCATCTTGTTGAGTTGGTATCAAGATACTCAGATGTATTTGAATGTTTGACACATGAACTAAGCGCAATAGACGAAAATACTTAGCGCAACACAACTGAAGGCAGACTTCTTCGAAATGCACTACTTGTCTCCGATTGCGACGTAGAAGTTTGAAATTTGTCTCAAAGGTGCTACAACTTTCCTCTGTAATGGTGCAGAAGCTTGGAGCCTTATGAGTCATCGTCGGGCTCGGCGACACTTCTGAGAAGGAAGTATCGACACACGCGAAAGAAAAGAGTATAGCTGAGAGGTTTATGTGAGGTGAATAATGCCACAATGGCACTAAACCTCACCAGAACTGTGACCATCGCCATCGAGGGCATGTCACAGAAAAGGAAGGCCCCTGATGAAAACATTTCTTCCCTTGTTTTGACACTTCTGTGATGGAGGTGAGAACCCCAACATCCAGAGTTGAATGCACGCATTTTTCTTGTGGATAAGGAAAACATTTCAGATACTCTGCCTCTCAGAATAGACACAAAAACGTTTTAGAGTGTTGATTTCCACACATTTCTGGGTCGAGAGCTACAGTTCACAGTGTGATGAGCAACAGAACGAAGTCCTTCACAACCTTTGACACTGTTCACACCCTCACAGACAATGCTAACCTTCCTTAAGGACATTGTGGATCAGCAACTCCACTGAACGTGACCTGACCCCTTCAGCGTGCAATGCGACTGCAGTTTTTGCTCTGGGTTACGGAATGTGCTCACTAGGGACCGTTCAAAATCATTCGACGGAATCTGAATGCGATCTGTATCAGAAAATGATGCTAATGCTGTTTTGGCTCCACTGTGATGCGATTACGGAGGGGTGTGACATTTACATTTATAAAACGATAAAGGATACCACTCCCTTCCCGTCCCTGCTGGACAACGCCCTTAGTGTGCAGTCCTGCACTCCGACCAGCGCAGTACCGCGAAAGTTGGTGAGCTGCACGCTAGTGGAAAGATAGAGCACCGCCACATCTCTTGGGAGATAGAGTTCAGCGCCCCCTGTCTACCAGCTATCGGCTGATTCCCACAGTAGCCAACAACCTTGGTACCACTGAGCTGCCATTGTTGAGTTATTTAAAAACCTGCACAGAGACAAACTGTGACGAGGGTTTTGGGCAGCTGCAGACACACTACAGTGTTGCTCCTATACCTGCAAGTAGCCATACAGAATCGGAGGAGTTTCAAGGGGTTGCCTACTTGCAGGTGCCTAGCACCATCGTCACAGTTTGTCTCCTTGTCTGTGTACAGATACATGTCTAAAGTGCTCAACAAAAGCTAGTGGGTGACGCCAAAGGTGTTGCGAATCTGGTGTGTCTTGGAGGGACCCTTTGCCGTTTTATTCACACATTCGTCAGTGGGACATCCCTCAATGATCACGCTAGAGGAGAGAGCAAAATACTTCTGACCGAGTTCAGTCTTCGTTAAATGGTTTTGAACGGTCTCCAGTGTGCCCACCTTGTACACCAGTGCAAAAAATGTTGTCACACTGCACTCTATAGTGGTTGTATTACGTTTGTGGGGTTGCCAGCCCACCATAGCCTTAGAGGGTGTCAGCAGCGTTAAAAGTTGTTACGAACGTCGTCTTGCTGCTCATGACGCTCATTTACGACCGTGAAATGTGTGGGAACCCTATGGAAAGTGGTGGCTTCATTGTCGACCTTTGTGCCACTCCCTACGGCCATCTAGTGTCCTTTCTGTGCGGCGGTGTGTCTGAAATGTCTTCCTCGGCCACACACAAGAAAAAAATGCTTGATTTCAAATCTGCTCTTCGCGGTCCTAATCAATGTCAAAAAGACTTCAGAATGTAGGTATAAGGGGATGTAACGACATTCCCATCTTGGGACACGTCCTCGGTAGAGTTGGGCAGAACTGCAGTGAAATTTAGTGCCAATTTGACATCATTTGAAACGTTTCCGAGCCGAGTGTGGCATCGACGAGCGAAACGTCTATGCAACGTTACAGAGGTTGCAGGCGGCTTTGAGCTAAATTTCAGACTTATAAGCCAACTTCAGTATTTTGAAAACCTGAGTCTTTAATTGTGCAACGTTCCATCTGTCTCCCAAACAGCTGTTATGTCTAAGACGCTAAAACGGGTACCGAGAAACAAGAACATCCCAGAATAATATTTTCTCTGCTGCAAAGTTCAAGGGGACTTCAAAAAGTAAGATACACACTGTCATGCTTAGCAAAGTAACTTTTATTAAACGCTGCACTACACTTAAAGATGGTGGAGATACAAGACACTATTTTTCAACTTAGTCATCGAGGCACTGTAAACAATCGTCAGAACTTGCTCTCAATCGTTCAGTACCTCGACAATAGAAATCTACTGTTTGGTCACAGATCCATTCGAGAACTACTGCGTGATCGTCCTCATCGGTGGAAAATCTCTTTCCCCCAAATGTTTCTACAGCTTGCGGTCAAGATGGAAATCGCTTGGTGCAGCATCTGGACTGCACGGCGCATCTTCATCACCAACGCCTGTGCAGCCTCGGTGAAATTGTTTGCACCTATTCACTACAGCTGAACGCGACACTGCATTTGGTCCAATTATCGTCAGAATTTCATGGTGAATTTGTTTGCAGTTCAGATGTTTTGCCCACAAGAATTGTATTGTCCCGAGTACTTCAACTCTGGAGTACGATTTCAGCTGGCGGACCATTTCATTCGCACACTGAGAGGCGCCTACTACCCGTGCTGCAGTAGAATTTAGTTTGCAGGGCACCCAGAACATATACTCTCTTCTGACAATGCATCAATCTTGTTGCGCTATCGTTCTAGCGGGGGCCACATGTACTTTCTTAAGTCCTTATGCACCAATGATAATCTCGATATTCTATTATTTTGTACATGGCAGTAATTTTCAGCAACTGTAGTATTATTTTCTCATAATAAATTTTCAGTCATCAGTTACAAATAAATATTACCATTCTTTAACAAGTAGATTAGGGAAACGGTATGGTTCAGTAATTTGCCTTAAGCGATTTTTGGAAATCACGCAAAACATAAATCTGTGTGGTCGAACTGGAATTCCAGCTGGCGTCGTTACAAACGCTAGCTCTGGATGTTTTCATTGCATTGTGTAAAGGGTGTATGTAAGGAAAACAATCTATATAAGGAAAACAAACTTGAAGGCAATGTTATAGAAAGAGAAGAGGAAGTAGGAGAAAATGAGACAGGAAGTATGATACTGCAAGAAGAATTTGAGAAAGGAGTGAAAGGCCTACGTAGAAGGAAGACCCCTGGAATACATTACATCCGCTCAGAATTATTGATATCATGGGAAGAGTCAGCAATGAGAGCCGTGAATAGTAGAGAAGGATCAGCAAATTGTTGTAATATTCTACGTAATTTACAGAAAAATGGAAAAATAGTTAGAAGGCGACATAGGGAAAGACGACTTTGGATATGGCAAAAATGTAGGGACACACGAGGCAATACTGACACCAACACGTATTCTAAAAGGGAGGTTGAAGATATGCTAACGTACGTTTATAGCATTTATGGGTTTGCAGAAAACTTTTAACAATGTTGACTGGAATACACTCTTTGAAATTTCGAAGACAACAGGGATAAAACACAGGCAGCGAAAGGTTATTTACATGTTATATCCAAATGGCTCTGAGCACTATGCGACTTAACTTCTGAGGTCATCAGTCGCCTAGCCCTTAGAACTAATTAAACCTAACCAACCTAAGGACATCACACACATCCATGCCCGAGGCAGAATTCGAACCTGCGACCGTAGGTTATATACAACCACATTGCAACTATAAGAGTCGAAGGATATGAAAGGGAAACCGTAGCTTAGAAGAGAGTGAGGGAAGGTTGTACCTTATCCCCGCTGATGTTCATTCTGTACAATGGGAAAGCAGCAAAGCAACCAATGAGAAATGATGAAAAGGAATGCAGTTATGTCAGAGTCGTATAGGAATTGGAAGAACAGTTGGATGCAATGGATACTGCCTTGAAAAGGGGTTTGTAAGACAAACGTCAACAAAAGTAAAGCAAGGGTAATGAAGAGTAATCGAAATAGCCAGGGAATCCTGAGGTAATTAGGTTGGAAAATTAGAAACGAAGTGCAGTAGGTGAGTTTTGCTATTTGAGCAGTAAAGTAACTGATGGAAGCCGAAATAGAGGCGATATAAGATAAGAACAGAAAGAAAAACATTCTTGAAGAAGAGGAATTTGTTACATCTAATAGCAATTCAAATGATAGGGTGTCTTTCCACCAGGTATTTGTCTGGATCGTAACTTTACACAGCAGTGAGGCGTAGAAGATAAGCTGTTCAAACAAGAAGAGAACACAATCTACTGCAGCATGGCGCTGTATAAGAATGCGTAAATTATGAGGGTAGATCGGATAAAAAATGAGGAACTGAATGAAACTGGAGAAAAAAGGAATTCATGGCACAACCTGACGAGAAGAAGGGATCAAATAATAGTAAACATACTGTGAGTCACGTCGTACCAAGCGTTCATAAATGGAGTAATATCCCCGTAATGCAGAGGAGACTGCGGGAAACTTTTCTCGTTGGCTCGGATTCTGGTGGTCAGATAATGCCTTTCGCCAATTCTTTTTCTGTTCCTGGCCGAGTTACAGAAACGGGAATTTCTACCATGGCCTGGATCCGTAGCGGTTACCTGAATGTCAGATTACAAAACAGAGATCTAATGATATGGCTGAAAACGGCGAAAGCGTTATTCAAAGTCTGGTCTGTACAACTAACGAGATAGTTGGACAATGTGTTAGTGGAATTTGAAGGAGGTTTCAGAACAACGAGATCTTGTGTTGAAAAAATACAAAACCTCAAGACAGCAAGAAATGTGACAGGTGATGGGTAGCTACTTTCGTAGACTTCCAAAAGGCGTGCGACCGTGGATAGGACCACTCTCTTTGGAATAGTAACACAACTAAGTCTCAACGAAATGCTCAATGGGTTGGTGAAGGCCCCCCTTGTGCAACACCAAATCGGAAGTAAATTTTTGTAGGACAACTCTCAAAGAGTTCCGTATAAATACGGGCGTGAGGAAACGTGACACTATTTGATGTAAAATGTTCAACTATCTCCTGGAACAAATCTTCAGGGAATGCACCAGATCTCTAACAGCGGACATCGGAGTAAGGATGGATATCGCAGTAGACAACTTAGGGATCCCAAGCTTGGCTTCCGCTGATGAACTGACCTTACAAAACGAGTGTCTGAATTCCTAAGGGACCATACTGCTGAGGTCATCGGTCCCTAGACTTACACACTACTTAAACTAACTTATGCACACACCCATGGCCGAGGAAGGACTCGAACCTCCGGCGGGAGGATTCACGCAATCCGTGACATGGCGCTCCAAACCGCACAGCCACTCCGCACAGCAATTTGACCTTATTGGCAAACGACATTCAAGAGGCTTTTATGCAACTACAAGCACTGCAATTAATAGCAGAAACAACAGAACTGTTGATCAACATTTGAAAGACAGAATTCATTACCTATCGGGTGACAGACGGCAAAGACACATCATGAATACAAACACCGTGGTTGACAGGTGGCCCAAACGACTTAAAAAAGATTAAAAATACATTTTCCAGTGTAAATCAAGTTATTGCTTCTCAGAATATTCATCGTTGATATTGGTACTTTTTTGCATGGGTTCGAATTGTGTACCATTTTTTCCATTCTGATGCTACTGCGCAAACATTGCTTTGGAAGTATTCAAGAGCTGTCTCACAGTGCTTGGAGACATTTGAACCATTTGAATCATCTGACACAAACACCACAACAACAACTCGTCAGCGAGCTACAGTGTCACCATTTCGATGCCGCTGCAGGCGGCTGCAATCTGAAACAGAGAACAGTCGACTCGAAATGTACCGAATGGGGCCGTCTTTTAATGATCAGTAGCTGTGGGCGTCGGCCATCTTCTCGCAGTCTTCCTATAAACATTCTACTGGTGGCTCCTGACATACTACTTAATATAGGTTACCAATTAATAACAGGATCAGTACATATGGGGGCCGAGATGCTGCCTCCCGATGTTGGAATTGGTTCCTGAGCAAAAAAAGTTTGATGAGCGCTGCCCTAAAGCAATGGACGTAACCAAAGAAACAAGCGATCATTTGCTTGTTTCCTGAACGAACAACTTCCGTTGGGCTCATTTCACTTTAGAACAGCTAAACAGTTGACTGCTGCGAAGTTACGCGTTCTGTCACGACACTGGATAAGGATTTCAAATTTCCTCAGTCGAATGTTTCAAGCCTTTTCTTACACCAAATGACACGGGGCTGGTTTTGAGGTTAGAATAAAATACGTGCATTGCAATTTCTGCTACCGAAATACAACTGACAAATTTTAAAACAACGGTATTACATTTCAATAGCACCAACAAGTGGCTGTTTGCAACCGCCTCTCCTCCTGTAATGTGCCGCTGGTGAGCGTTTCACTCTTTTTGAAACAAGAAAAATGAAAGTGGAACGCGTTAGGGCTTCCAGACTCCTGATCGGGCCTGACGTGCCCAACCTCGCGGAAAGTAGCAACTCCCTCCCTCCCTCCCTCCCTCCCTCCCACTCTTCCCACCAGCCCGCCACGTCAGGTGGGACCAGAGGATTGCAAGCCAGAGAATTTCCGCCTCTGCGTCAGGCAGCGGAGCTCTCTATTTGCATAACAGAATTTCAGCAGAATTCTCTGATACTCAACGTCGATCCAGACGTAAATTTGTGCCGATGGGCGAAAGAACTGCAGCGCTTTGGATAACTCCCGAGAAAGACGTAAAATTTCTACCCCACTTGGCTAATCGTGAGATCAACCCAAGAGCAGCGTTTCAGACTAACACAATTGCCAGACCATGCCGTCGGAGGTGTATCACCAGTACTGGCTAAGAATTTTTTAAACTTCAGATCGCATTACGTGGTACAAAGTACGTGGAGGCATGTAGTGGTACATATGATGACTGGCCAATCTAACAATTTCTGGCCTACTGGATGTAATGTCTTTACATTATTTCGTATATTTTTGTAAAGACTGGACGCTCTTCACTTTCCTCTCTCCTGATCTTATTTCTTAATGTGATGATTTTTTAATTCATTTTGAAAGTCACCCAGCATTCCAAATGTTGTTCTTCCGCTCCTATTCTTTTTTGTAATGTCTGCTTCGACGATTCTTCGTGGCGGACTCTTTGTACGAACATGAACTCAAGACCCAAAAAAATGACAACGGCTTGCTTAATGGAGTGCTGCCCCACCTTTGAGACTAAAGTAGAGTTTCTGCTTCGTACGGGTTTGACAAGACCTGTACCAGATGGAATACACGTGGGACGCTATCGGGCGCCAGCTCCAAGCCTACATATCAGAGGTCTGTAATTTATGGAAAATACGTGACGTCTGCGTACGCACACGGTGGCACATACCTCCGGTAACATACTTAGGACTTGCAGAATCCATGCCAGGCAGACTCGCTGATGTACCGCTTTGTAAAGGTGGACTATCATGCTGCTAAGCAGATTATCATAATTTTTTGGTTCATCAGTGTATTTTGGTCGTACAGAGTTCTGTTCAAAGACATACTTCGTCACTGGTGGGGACATTATTTCATAGCGTAGATAACGTTGGCTCTAAAGCTGATATTCTTCCAGTTATCTAATTGAAGCACGTGGGCGTGGAGAAGTTGATGGCGGAACACAGGAGAGCTCTGAGGGCCTCAACCCACCGCTGGCAAATGCAGACTCGCAGTCTCAGCTATTTGGTTGCTTGATCATATCTCAATAACTGTATCAGACTTTGATTGTCACGGATATTTCCACCTATGATTTCCGAACTCGATTACCAGAAGTTCTTTTATGGGATATGTGAGAATAGCTCAAGGTATATCAAAACCGCACCGTGGAATAAGAGACTCCTAGCCGGACTCGAATAGACATCTGTCACTTCTCATAGGTATGTGAGTAGTATACTGCATCACTGTTCGAACTAACGAAAATATTTACTATTATTTCATGTGGAGTTATTTCATGCAAGAGCATACATTAACAGCGGGTCTGTGAGGGTATTTGGAGGTATCTTTAATCATAGAAACCTTTCTATGGATAGAGCCAGTAATTTGTGTTGTACTAACCGGACAGCTCACTCCTGTTTTCACATCTTGCAAAGACTCTTGACGTAGGTGGTGATGATTTGCAGAATTCCTCCAAGTTCACGATCCCCGACAAATGCACCCATGCTTCATCAGAAAAAAAGAACATTTCAGAGTAATCACCTCCGTCATATAGAGACTGCAGTTGCTGCTGTAACGTCGAGTGACATAATCTGAATTGGGCAATTAATGCACTCTCTTAACTTCGTAAGGGTTCCAGTCCGAGTTTGTGCACAGAACAGATGCTGCTGACAGGCCAATCCGAAGCGGTAAATAACCCACATTTCTTCAGAGGCTCCTTTAGAAGGCTGCCAGTAACTGGTCTCGTTTATTCTCTGTAACAACCGATACTCCACCTGAGAAACAGTGCGAGCAACGGGGCGCAAGATCATGCAATGATTGAAGCGAGTATCCCCGACATGGCTCCTGCATATCGTCGAAGACAGACCTCGCATTGTACATGAAGCAACTTGTACTACTCATGTGAGCAATAGCATGCTTATGTGTATGTTAACCTGCATATGGTACTAGTTATCAAATAAAAATTCGTCTATCGAATAAGAGATGTCAAAAAGAAATTATTTTACGGATGATTTAAGCCGCGGTTCTCTACTCGTCAGACATCTTACATTACTGATCATATGAATAAAGATTTTTGCGGCTGCATGTTGAAATCCTTTATGAACCACTGACACCTTTAGTGATGAGTAATTGAAGGTAACCTGGAAGGTCAGGAGAACAGAATGGACAGTCTTGAAAACAAGTTGTAAGATGGACATGAACAAAAGGAGAAGAAGATTAATGGAATGTAGTTCAGTTACATCATGCTCAGGGAAGTGGATTAGGAAACGCAATGCTAAAAGTAATAGGTGAATTTTGTTATTAGCGCAGGAAAATAATTATCGGTGGGTGAAGAGAGAATAGAAAATGGAGGCTGGCTATAGCAAGAAAAGCGATTCTGAGAAAGGGAAACCAGTTAGCATCGAATATAAATGTAAATGTTAGGAAGTCTATTTCTGGAGATATTTGTCCGGATCATATCCTTATACGGAAGTGAAACTTGTATGATAAAGAGTGCGTGCAAGAAGAGGATATTTTGAAATGAGATACTATGGAAGAATGATGAGGATTAGATGGGTAGACCGAGTAAGTAATGAAGAGTTACTAAATGGAATTGGGAAAAAAACTTGTGGTACCTTTTAATTAAATGAATCGACGGGCTGACAAAACATCCTAAAGACTTCAAGAAATTAACAGTTAGATAATGGATTGAAGTATGGGGGGAGGGGGGTAAACGTTTTAGAGCGAGACCAAGGCATGATTTCAGTAACCAGGTTCGAATGGATGTACGTTGCAGATGTTTTGCATAGGTGAAGAGACTTGTGTGGAATAGACCAGCGTCAAGAGCTGCATCAGATCAGTCATCTGTACTGAAGAACACAATGGCAACAACAACAAGGTAAGTTCCTTTTCTGGTAACTGTGGACAATGCCATTCTCCTCAAGTTGTCATGGTTTATTTGTGACGAATTTTATACATAGTGTCACGGAGTGGTTGAAATTCATAACTCCTTGAAGAGGCCATTTTGAGATAATTGTCAGTAATTCGCGGTCTTGCGGTCATGTGGCTAGTGTTGTTGACTCTCGATCACAGGGCCCTGGGTTCGATTACTGGCCGGGTCAGGGATTTTCTCTCCTCGGGACTGGGTGTCGGTGTCATCGTCATCATCGATACGGAAGACGCTGAAGTGGCATCAATTAGAAAGATCTGCACTAGTTGGTCGAGCACCGCAGATGGAGTCTCCAGGCCAATAACGCCAGGGTCAGAGCAGGGTAAGAGACATCGAAGAACTTTCTCAATAACCCCAGGTCGGAAATATACCGTTGTGTAACCTAGGTGACAGAACGGCAGCCAAACAGTGACAAGCATGCAGAAGTGTGGAAATTTCAACTAACTTGCCCCACCCACTACCTGTTATCTTAAAGATCATTTTAAATTTCCTGAAGGGTGTTGTTTACAGATGAACACTGAAAATGTGGTAAACTTTAAATTCCTATCATTGGCTCATTACATTAGAATTTTCTATGATATTTAGTAACTATTCAGTCAGCTAAGCTAAAAGTAACGAAGTGCTATTAATCTGTTAAGATAATAAACTAAAATAAAGAAACAGCACTGATTGAAGACTGTCCGCATATGGCACTGTAAGTATTCTGTCCTCTCCAACCACTAGAGGGCGCGCAACATAACGTATTCGGTAGATGCGCAATCGACAGGCTATGTGTGCGGGCAGAGAGGTAGTGGTGGGTGTTATGGGCAGGCGCTGTAGGGGAAATGATGAGCGTCCGAGGGGAAGCGTTCTTCTAAACTAAAGCCTATGATAATATTTTTGTACCTTTGGTGAAACCACTCCACGCCCACATTTGCATGGTGATGATTGAAAAAGATCTGTCACCTCTGCTTTGGTTAGTATGCGAAAATAGATCCGCCGAAAATGGAACAAAGGCAGCCATTTACTTCCTCCTGACATGTTAACCGTTTGTGACTTTCAGAGAAGCGTCAGGAGTGGTGAATTTTGAGTAACCTCGACACATTTCTCTTGCTGCCACGATAATATTTGCTTGTTTTGCCAGAACGCAGCATAGTTAACACGATGTTACCTACCTGACATCTGCAGACACAATTGCGAGAGAATTCTGAAACAGTGGTTTAATAAGGTTATTAAGTGAGGAACTGAGAAAAATAACTTAAGTGCTACGGTGTATTGATAATTTTTACTTATAGACCGTCTGACAGCAACTGAATAAAACACAATTTTAGTGCCATACGCGTTTCGCCTTTAATTTCTGCAAGGCATCATCAGTGGCCTGGAATATGTACATATGTTAGCTATTCAATTTACATTTTTGTCACAGTGCCTATAGGTTAGAAACAGTTCTGGTGGTTGGTATTTCCTATTAAGTAGTAATGTTTTAAACTGTACTTACAGGTTGAGTGGACAATTTCTTACATATTACGCTCCTGTTGCATGTTTGGTGTTGTTCTTCTTCTTATGAAAGCCAATTGGCGTTTTTTTTCTCGCATTCCACAGCACTATGAACTGAACGCTTGTTTCAATGCAATGTTTTGTTTTCTGTTGCCGACTGTCAAATGTTTTTGCCAAAGATCGATTGTTATTCCCAAACTTTCGAGTGTAATTATTGAAGTATCTGTGATGTGTGTGTGTGTGTGTGTGTGTGTGTGTGTGTGTGTGTGTGTGTGTGTGTGTGTGTGTGTGTGTGTGTGTATGCCTGCTATGCTCTTGCAAATCACATCCAATACACACAAACCAGGTTTTCTCGGCGAATTTCATATATGAAGTCTTCACGGGTTGTCAGCTGAGAAGCGTCGTCGTCTCGTAGCAACGTTTCGATGGAAAGCGTCTCAGTCGTCTTCCATCGTCTTTGCCTGAAGATGACGGAGACGCATTCTATCGAAACGTTGCTACGAGACGACGACGCTACTCGGCTGACAACCAGTGAAGACTTCATATAAGTAGCAGGTATATTATTTCACAGATATAATGGAGTGCTGTTCACAGCCATACACTGGTACGTCAACTTCACAGTTAAACGCGTGTCTCTGGCTAGCACTGTAAAAAATCAAGAGTCTTTAAAGAAGTTCGGACCCTTCTAGAACCGTGGAAGTGAGAACTGGACACGCCTGACTTCCGGCGCTTTCAGTTCTGAGCGGAAACAATCGATCAATTTGGTGTTGTTAAATTATTATTATTACAGACTGTACTCTGTTACTGCGTTTCGTCGCTGTTACTGTCGTTCCGGTATTTAATTTTCATTTACTTGCAATAAGCAGCTATTAGTTCAGTTCATCGTCCATGTTAATAAACGCCGGCCGTTGTGGCCGAGCGATTCTAGGCGCTTCAGTGCGGAACCGCGCTGCTGCTACGGTCGTAGGTTCGAATCCTGCCTCAGGTATAGATGTGTGTAATGTCCTTAGGTTAGCTAGGTTTAAGTAGTTCTAAGTCTAGGGGACTGATGACCGCCGGCCGCGGTGGTCTAGCGGCTCTAGGCGCTCAGTTCGGAACCGCGCGACTGCTACGCTCGCAGGTTCGAATCCTGCCTCGGGCATGGATGTTTAATGTCCTTAGGTTAGTTAGGTTTAAGTAGTTCTAAGTTCTAGGGGACTGATGACAACAAATGTTAAGTCCCATAGTGCTCAGAGCCATTTGAACCATTTTTGTTAAGTCCCATAGTGCTCAGAGCCATTTGAACTATTTTTGTTCATAAACAGTGCGTTTACTAACCAGTGAACTTTGAATGTGGATCAAACTGCCAAAACACTCAGCAGTCTGGAAATCGGAGAAATCGTTTGATTGCATAAAGAAAGATCATCCTCAAGACAATTTCTATAAATGTAATGTACCTCATCTGTTAGGAAGATTCATATTCTTACCCTGTTTTAATCAGAGAAACTCAAAGAAAATTAACGAATGATAATTAATATTTTTTGCGAAGAAATACTACCGGTAAGTGACTGTTTATGCGCAAGGAGCAAGTGGTTATCACCAAAGAATTAAAAAAAATCTACGCTTACTCTTCACGTTACCTCAGCATTTACCGAAAGAAAATTATCGGTGATGGGTGCCAGGAAAGGCGGGGGAAAGGGGAGAGAGAGAGAGAGAGAAAGAGAGAGAGAGAGAGAGAGAGAGAGAGAGAGAGAGAGAGAGAGAGAGAGAGAGAGATTCAATACATTGAAACTAAAAAAGTTAGTTTACGTTTATTTAAACATAAATTTAGAATTAAACTTTTAAAACCAACCAAAAACTGATATTTATGCCAAGAGTACAAAAAATTCGTATTTAAGTAAGTAAATACATAAATTTTGAAAATAGCTCATTTTTAGAAATGTCTGGTTCAAATGGCTCTGAGCACTATGGGACTTTACTGCTGAGGTCATCAGTCCCCTAGAACTTACAACTACTTAAACCTAACTAACCTAAGGACATCACACACATCCATGCCCGAGGCAGGAATCGAACCTGCGACCGCAGCAGACGCGCGGTTCCAGACTGTAGCGCCTAGAACCGCTCGGTCACTCCGGCCGGCCATTTTTAGAAATATACTTTTTATTCTCCTCTGTTTGACATGAGATACGTCATTTGTCTCTACAAAAGTTAGTAACCCTAGTTATAGTTCACATATAATGTAAGAGACTGGACTAATACATAAAACTCACACGTGGATTCCGTGGTGAAACCATTCATAAAACTGACATAAACGTCATAGCCTTGGTTTCGTCAGATGTCACGTATCCAGTGAAACCACCCAAACCTGGAGAGTGAGTAACATTCACATAGCTGACGTGGCCGTAGAGATTACTGTCGTTCAGTTCCTTCATTAGATTGAAAAACGAAACAAGTGAACGAGAAGACAGTCGAGTGCCCGATCATCACTACTCCATCACTACCAACTGCCGTGCAGCGAACCAGAGTTTCAGATCTCCATCCGCCTCCATGCCGTCGATAGCCGGCTCGCCTTTCCGCCGGCGTGACGTCACTGGGATTTAAGACCGAGCCTTCTTTATTGCGGGCCCGCGCCGTTGGGCACCACACCCAGCACCCCTGCTGACTGCGCTCGCCCTGAGGGGGAGTGCACTCCAGTCCATGCCGGCAAATGGCGTCGTGGCCAGTGAGCGATCAAGCCGCAGAGTGACTGCAGTCTGGGGCTGTGTGATGAAGGCTTCCTAGGAGGGAAGTCGGAGGTTGGTGGAACTCACTGCGAGAGGAAACTCGGTCAGCGGGGAACAGAGAAGGTGGTTTCTGATCTGCTGACCGAAAGATTTTCCTACGTGGAGGATAAATACTGAAACAGGCTCAGTTGACCAAGTATGGAGTCCGTTTCAAATGTGAGTCTTTAGGCGTGCACTTGATTTCAAACCGAAACCAGAACAAGATCGTCTTCTGATGCACACTGGACAAAATAGCGGATGATCAAAAAAGTCAGTATGAATTTGAAAACCGAATAAATCACGCAATAATGTAGAAAGTGAGGTACAAATCGACACACATGCTTGGAATGACATGAGATTTTATTAGAACCAAAAAAATACAAACGTTCAAAAAATATCCGAAAGATGGCGCTTCATCTGATCAGAATAGCAATAATTAGCATAATTAGCTTAACAAAGTAAGACAATGTAAAGATGATGTTCTTGACAGGAAATGCTCAATATATTCACCATCATTCCTCAACAATATCTGTAGTCGAGGAATAATGTGAACAGCACTGTAAAGCATGTCCGGAGTTATGGTGAGGTATTGGCGTCGGATGTTGTCTTTCAGCATCCCTACAGATGTCGGTCGATCACGATACACTTGCGACTTTAGGAAACCCCAAAGCCAATAATCGCACCGACTGAAGTCTGGGGACATGGGAGACCAAGAATGACGAAAGTGGCTGCTGAGCACACGATCCTCACCAAACGACACGCGCAAGAGATCTTTCACGCGTCTAGCAACATGGGGTGTGTTTTTTTCTTTAATAAAACCCCTTGTCATTCCAAGCATGTGTGTCAATTTTTACCTCTCTATCTACATTATTCCGTGGTTTATTAAGTTTTCAAATTTATACTGACTTTTTGATCACCCGGTATGTTACCCACTTAAAAGATCGTAGTGATCGCTTTGTATCGCTGAAGATGGCGAAGAACGTGCATTGGCTGCCAGGCGATTGTACAGATCGGTAAGGCGCGTCAACCTGTAGACCTAACAGAACGGCAGGAAGGAGTTATCGTCTCTGGACGTGTACTTGGCCACACCGAGAATGTAGCGGGCGGGCTTATTAGCGTGCAGGGCCAGTTTAAGACCCAAGCGGCACAAGTGCTTGGTTTAGAGGGGCGCCAGAGACATCCCAACTGCACAATTCGCAAACAAGGTAAAAGTTTACGATAATATTAGCAAGAACGTTTCAGTAAGCACGGGTCCGCAAACGAGCCATTTGCCGTGGTGATCCGAATAGGAAATGCTGTCCTAGTCAGTACAAATACACACCGAAGCGTCAAAAAAGTGGTATAAGCATGCGTATTCAAATACAGAGATATGAAAACAGGCCAAATACGGCGCCGCGGTCGGCAACGCCTATATAAGACAACAAGGAGGAGGATCTTAGTGTTTAACGTCCCAACGATAACGAGGTCATTAGAGACGGAGCGCAAGCTCGGGTGAGGGAAGGATGGGGAAGGAAATCGGCCGTGCCCTTTCAAAGGAACCATCCCGGCATTTGCCTGAAGCGATTTAGGGAAATCACGGAAAACCTGAATCAGGATGGCTGGAGACTGGATTGAACCGTCGTCCTCCCGAATGCGAGGTCAGTGTGCTAGCCACTGCGCCACCTCGCTCGGTAAGACAACAAGTGCCTGGCGCAGTTGTTAGATCGTTTACTGCTGCTACAATGGCAGGTTATAAAGATTTAAGTGAGTTTCAAGGTGGTATTGCAGCCGGCTCACGAGCGACGCGACACAGCACCCCTGACACAGCGATGAAGTTGGCATTTTCGCGTAGGACAATTTCACGAGTGTACCGTGAATATCAAATCTCCGACGTCGCTGCGGCCAGAAGAAGATCCTGCAAGAACGGGACCAACGGCGACTGAAGACAATCATTCAACGTGACAGAAGTGCGACCCATCCGCAAATCGCTGCAGATTTCAAAACTGGGCCTTCAACAAGTGTCCGCGCGCGAACCATTCTACGAAACATAATCGATACGGACTTTCAGAGCCGAAGGCCCACTCGTGTACCTTTGATGACTTCACGACGCAAAATTTACGTCTCGCCAGGTGGTCGAGCAGCTGTTGGCATATAGCTTCCCATTTTTGCACCAGTGCCTGTCGGAGCTCCTGAAGTGTCGTAGGGGCTTGAAGACGTGCAGCGACACGTGGACCGAAAACATTCCAGACGTGCTCGATGGGGTTTAGGTCTGGAGAACAGGCAGGCCACTCCATTCGCCTGATATCTTCTGTTTCAAGGTACTCCTCCGCGATGGCATCTCGGTGAGACCGTGCGTTATTATCCATCAGGAGGAAGGTGAGACCCACTGCACCCCTGAAAAGGCGGACATACTGGTGCAAAATGACGTCCCGATACATCTGACCTGTTACAGTTCCTCTGTCAAACACATGCAGGGGTGTACATGTACCAATCATAATCCCACCCCACACCATCAAACCACGACCTCCATACAGGTACCTTTCAAGGACGTTAAGGCGTTGGTATCTGGTTCCTGGCTTACGTCAGATGAAAACCCGGCGAGAATCACTGTTCACACTATACCTGGCCTCGTCCGTGAACACAACTTGGTACCACTGTTCCAATGACCATGTACTGCGTTCTTGGCACCAGGCTTACGTGCTCACCTGTGACCAAAGGTCAGTGGAATACACCTTGCAGGTCTCCGGGCGAATACGCCATGTCTGTTCAGTCGTCTGGAGACAACTGTTCCCGAGCAAGGCTACCTGCAGTACTGCGTGGCCGTCTTCGGGCACTGATGGTGAGATATCGGTCTTCTTGTGGTGTTGTACACTGTGGACGTCCCGTACTGTAGTACCTGGACACGTTTCCTGTGTGATGGAATCGTTGCATAATCTTCACATCTCACTTTGTGACACACGGAGGGCCGTGCTACGACCTGCTGTGTTTGACCAGCCTACAGTCACCCTAATATTCTGCCCCTCATAACGTCATCAATATGTGTTCTTTGAGCCATTTTAAACAGACAGTCACCATTAGCACCACTGAAAACGTCTGCACACTTACTCGCTGCACCGAACTCTGACATGCACCAACACACCTCTGCGTATGTGGTCTGCTGCCAGCGCCACCGTTCGAAGACCGCAGGTCAAATGCACCGCATGGTCATACCCCGAGGTGATTTATACCCGCAAATCGCCCACCAGAGCGTTGTTTCACCATGTATCAGCATTATCCTTAATTTATGAGCATGAGTGTAGATAATTACTTACAGTTATTCGATTTTCTGACTGACAGCATTTACTCTCATCTGATCACACTGGAGGTCGCGCTATAACTTCGTTCATGAAAGATAAACAAATTTTCACATTACGAAGTTTTTTCTTCATACTTTTCATGTTCTTTGCACTAACTGCTGTGGAGCATCATTATTCTTCTGTCACTAACTGCAGAAATTTTATAGTGAACTGTGATTGAGAGTCTTAAGTACTTTGTGTTCACTTTATATCTGTTCCTGTTTGGTTTGTTAATGTACATGTTGCCAACCTAACGGAGTACACACTGAAAACTAACGTTTGTTTATTTCTGTTCTCTTTAACTCTCTCTCGCTCTCTCTCACTCTGTGTGTGTGTGTGTGTGTGTGTGTGTGTGTGTGTGTGTGTGTGTGTGTGTGTATGCGTGAGAGAGAGAGAGAGAGAGAGAGAGAGAGAGAGAGAGAGAGAGAGAGACCACAAAAACGTACTTGTTAATTAGCGAATGTTTGAATGTTAAATGAACGTAAGTATTAGGTATCAAGGGAAAAGACGAGAAAATCATGACTGGAATCTTCGATTACCACTCTCCAGCACTACCGATGCTTTTTTTCCCCATCTTTAGGTATTTTTCACTTAACGGAAATGCACTCAGGACACGCACCATTGTTAAAAAATTGCCCTCAGTTGGTAACTGAACCTCATCCACCCATATTGTAAGCATTCTACCACAGACGCACGTGGCCCATCAACAAAACGGTCCATAAATTACTGAATTAAAGACCATCCTAAATTTCAGAGTCGATTTTGTGGCGCATCGAATTGCTTATGCTTTGGCTGACTGATATTTGAGTTCTGGACATCACGAACAATAATTATTAAAAAGTTACAGAAAACAGATTGCCATGCCGTCTTATTGTGAATTTAGCCTATAACGGACCATCGTCATTGTTAACGCGCCTACAAAATAAATTCTGCCGAGAAGGGACACGCTTAATTTGACCTCTAGCTAGGCCCACGATTCTTCTTTCAGAGAGAGTCGGACTGATTACGGCCGATATTAGTTGACTGAGTGTTAAGGAGAACATTACGTGATGGTAGACTATGAAATATGGAAGAACTCCCCTAAAATGCGTGAGAATTAATTAAGAAACATTTCAAAAAACACTTCGGCACAATTTAAAAATTTACCGCGGCAATGCGAAGCACCTACCTTTGAATGTACGTAGCTGGCATCTGTCGCAAACGATCATCGAAGTTAAGATGTCGAAGTAGCAACTGTTTTGCTGTTGCTAAGGACGTAGGAAACTATATTCTTTCGATTTCGGAGATAGAGCTAAGTTAAGTCCGATGGGTGTTAAAAGACGTGGAGGTAAACATTGTTAATTAAGATATTCAAAATTGTGTGCTAGAAGAACATTTACTGCTTGAATTTATAAAAACTCGTCGTATCGTACGCTAAACGTAATTTTTGTAGGACAAATTTTCGACACATTCCGAAAGAAATGCCACCAGCAGGTGAGAGTCGTGATTATAAATGAACTCATGCTGTTAGATTCATGTCTAAACACAGTTCGAAAATAACGACGTATTCTGGGAACAAGCGCCGAAAGTAGGAAATAGTCATGATTGTGAATGTCACCGCGGAAGGATCGCCCACGCTTTTGCTGCGTTTACACACAACAGAACTTCCGACAGGCAGAAAACCAATTTTCGGAAACCTTTTTCCCCTGTCACGTTTATATGTTATGTCTGAACTGATTACGCTAGCACTATCAAATATCGATTTCCTAAGCGTCGACTGTTTTACACGAATGGTGTCTGTAAATCGTCTGCGCCATGAACCGAGGTTATCAGTACAAGAGTAATATTTTTAACACAGAGAGTGCACAGATTCTTTGTAGACGTCATTGGAGTCATGTGGAGGAGGAGGAGTAGGAGAAGGAACGTGAGATTACACAAGAATCCTTCAGAAATAGTATCAACGCAGATTAATGCCATAGAAAACGTTACATTAAACCATTGAAATTACGTGTGTTGTAGAAAAAATGCGAAATAGTTAACGGTGAAAATAATTTTCTACTTCAACTTTCGGATGTTTGAAATGTTTTGAAAAGTTCCGAACGAGTAAAGTAACTTTTGCATTCCTCCACACAGAATTAGGGAATGATTTGTCACAAGCCTTTGTTTGTGTACCAAAGCCACTGTCACTAAAAAAGAGTGTGGGTACAGCAGATGACGAATTAGCCAGCTACGCAAAATACAGGGTTGTTAACAATCAGATCGATTTTTCTAACGCAGCCAGTGTATGGTAATTTCTGTGCCGCTTTTCAATTAATAAAGAACAAAAAATGTGCTTCTCAGCAACTGCATAAGGGAAATGAATAACTTCCTACTTAGTCGAATACTCCTTTTTTCCATATATACCAGATTGTGAATAATTAATGAAACGGTAATAAATGGTTATTAGCAACCGCAGACATTTGCCTTAATGTTTCCCATTTCAGTAGTTGCTATATATCAGGTATTTATTAATATCTGCAGTAGCTTATGTGAAGCATTTCCAGGATTTTATTAGACTGCCTACAAGAGCTAATCTCAACAAAATATCATTAATGAAATGTGAAATGCACACAGTAACAAAATTTTTGCGAAATCCATTTCTTTCAAAATTCGTGGTACAGAAAACAAAAAATTGGCTGCGACGCATGCGCAAATATTCATTTCAGTGTGTCCAGGTCATCAACTCAAAAATATAAACATTTCTTGCCGCGCGAAATTAGCTGAGCGGTCTTAGGCGCTGCAGTCATGGACTGTGTGGCTGGTCCCGGTGGAGGTACGAGTCCTCCCTCGGGCATGGATGTGTGTGTTTGTCCTTAGGATAATTTAGGTTAAGTAGTGTGTAAGCTTAGGGACTGATAACCTTAGCAGTTACGTCCCATAAGATTTCACACACATTTTTGAAAGATTTGTTTAACGACAAAATAGTCTATTTCCCATTTTTCTGTTGCCACCTGAGCAACGTCAGTACGTTGTTACCCGTCGTCTTGAGCGGATGCAAACTTCAGTCCATCGTGGAGTACCGTCGGTAAGTTCGTCAAAGACATGCTGCAAATTGCCCAACTCTTCAATGGCGAGTCAGCCTAAGCGGCACAGAGTACGTGATCGTTGTCCGAAAACAGCTACTTTCAGTTCCACGCATGTTTGTCTGCATTCATGGCAGGGGAACAGGCAGACCCCAATGTGGTGATCATAGCTTTCGGAAGGAACGTGATCACGAGAACAGCACGATGATCACGTGACTTACCATCCACTGAGATGAGATTTCCTTCTAAATGTTGGCGATATGACCCAAATGTTGGTTGCAGAACCTCATCCCCGTACCGTAGAGTAGTGAGACTGGCCTCAACAACCGAGAGATATGCACAGTGGAACCATGTATTGCAACCTCAGAACATCACTCCAAAATGTTCAAATGTGTGTGAATTCCTAAGGGACCAAACTGCTGAGGTCATCGGTCCGTAGACTTACACTATCTTGTACTAACTTATGCTAAGAACAGCACACACACCCATGCCCGAGGAAGGACTCGACCCTATGATGAAGGATGCAGGACGTTAGCTACGGAGTGGACCAGTAGTGTAGTACGAGGCGGGCATACAGGCCCACCCAGTAAGGTGGTGTAAGGCCGTTGCACTCGACGGAGATTACGTTGAAGAATGGATTTTGTAGCCAAACGAGTGTGTTGGAATCCTGAATAAAACCGACCTGATTTCAGAAGAAAAAAGATGTGGCTTTGCTGATTCAACGTCCCTCGCATATTCTTCTAGCAGCAACATAAAATTCCCTTCCAGTCACTCCATCGCTGACACTATTCATATCGACATCAGGAAAAGTAGACCAGATAGCAGACGAAAGCTTCCTTTTCAGCTAACGCCGAAGAGGAGAGCGAATCGACCACTACCAATTCCGTTTGCTCATTCGATGTTACCGTTTACATTGAAGAGAATTCTCGTTCCCTGATTATTGTTTGCCTGTTTTCGCTCCTGTCTAAAACATGCTTACGAGAATTCAGTAACAGCGCAGTCAGGCTACTTAACGAGGACTGGATAGTGGTTGCAGCGTGAGAGTGCCAGATTGGTGGAGCGCGGTGAGCGGCGGGCCTGCCTACCTTGACGGAGTCAGCCTCGGAGCGGTCCATGACCTGCAGTATGAGCGCGGCCAGCATGTTGAAGCCCTGGCAGTAGCCCACCGCCTTGTTCCAGCGCGCGTAGGCCAGCAGCACCCGCTTCAGCAGCGCCTGGTTCTGCTCCGCCTCTGCGCCGCAGAACAGCGAACAACCGGTGCGGTGCAGGTCCTAAAACGACCACACAAACACCTAACTGTAATGTCCCAAACGTAAATAAAAAATAATTTTTTCATACTGCGGGGCCACAGACATAATATATTACTTAAAGTCAGTACCGCCATTATACTGTTGTTTATTTTCAGTGTTACATTTACAATTACACAATCATGATTTCGGCTTCAAAGTGCCATTTTCAAGTGTTTTAAATGTTATAAGTTGCCTAAGATGGTATACTGACTATACCGTTAGACACACTGTCTAAGAGTCGACATTTCTAGCAGAGCCTACTGCTATGTTTCATAACTGACTACAGCATCTTCGTAGTCAAGATGGCGTACTCAGTAATGAAACAAAGCAGTAGGCTCTGCCAGAAACATTGACTCTTAGACAGTGTGTCTAATAGTGTATTTTAATGCGACAGTATGCCATCTTAGGCAGTTTAAACACTTAAAACACTTGATAATGCCACTTTGAAAACACTGTAAGTAAACAACATTCTAATGGCGGTACTGACTTTAAAGAAATAAATAAAACATGACAGGAAATTTAAATAAAAGAATGACATAAATAAAAGAATAACGCTATAGTCCGTTTAGTTCGCATCATCGGTAGGGAACAACGAGGGCTCCAGTAGGAGTAATCCGTCCACGTACGAGGGCCGTTCCATAAATAATGCCTCCAATATTTATTCATGGAAACTACAGGAGATACATAAATCACAACAGGACAGCTACATAGAGCAATATTTCAGCTACGTGCTGTCATTTTTCCACACTCACTTTTGCCAACGATGTACCAGAGTCTACATGCCGCGCTTCTAAAAATCGGAACCAATCGAGGCTGACCACTTCCTTACACCTTTGGCAACAGCATCTCAGTCTTGAAAATATTCGCCACGTAGTTCATCTGCCAGAGGCCCAAAGAGATGGAAGTCTGAAGGCGCTAAATCGGGACCGTACGGTGGAGGTCGTAAGACAGTCAAGCCGAGTTTTGCATTGGGATGTGTGGTCGCAAAACTGGAGTGGAGCCCGGCGTTATCATGTTGCATATGAAAGTTGATCTTCTTCTCAGGCCTCATCCTAGAAATTCGGGCTTTCAGCTTAGTCAGTGTCGTAGCGTGCTGAATTGACAGTTTCTTCAGGCTCCAGGACATCCAAAGAAAACCACATCCTGGCTGTCCCAGAAGACTGCACATCACTTTGCCTGCAGACGGTCGTGTCTTGAATTTATTCTTTGACGGAGAATTTGCTTGGCACCATTCCATGGACTGTCTTTTGGATTCCGGTTTCTGGTGGCGACAGCACGTCTCATGTCCGGTGATGCTATTCAGAAAATTGTCACCTTCAGCTTCATATTGGTCGAGCAGGTCCCGACAAATTTCCATTCAATGAGCTTTATGTTCTTCTTTGACTTTGCGGTAACCAAGATGTTAGAGCATTGTTTCCAATTTATTACAGCCGACATTCAGCTTTGCACAAAATTCTCTGGTCGTTATCCGCCTCTCGGATGAGATGATCAAGACGCTCTTTATTGCGAGGTATGACAGCTGTGCACGGTCGATCGGGCCGTGGCTTGCCAAGCACACCCTATTCACCCCCTTGAAAATGCCGTACCCATCGCCTCACATTGCTCACTGCTATTGTATCATCTCCATACACCTTTAGCAAGCGTCGGTGGATTTGAATGGGTGCAATTTCTTCAGCTGCGAGGAATTCAATCACACATCACTGTTTTATACGCGCGTCCATGTGAGACTATTTTAGAACGCTCTTGGTGCCGACTACAGCAGAACAACTGAACCACCTGCAAATGAAACAGGAAGGTTCAAGCATTAGCACTACACCAACGACGTCTGGCGCGGACATCGAAAGTCGGCACAAAAGAATAGGAGGGACTACTCTCGGATTCTCTCTTCCCGCGCCCGGGTTCCCGGGTTTGATTCCCGGCGGGATCAGGAATTTTCTCTGCCTCGTTGTGACTGGGTGTTGTGTGATGTCCTTAGGTTAGTTAGGTTTAAGTAGTTCTAAGTTCTAGGGGACTGATGACCATAGATGTTAAGTCCCACAGTGCTCAGAGCTATTTGAACCAATTTGAACAACTCTCGGAACCACCCTCGTATAATACCAGACAGTCAAAAAAGTCCAACAAAGGTTCAAATAAATCAAAAGATCAAAAGCTGTGATCATACATACACACATACAATGATGATCCAAAACATTATGACTACCTTTTTAATAGTGTGCTGGTGCGCTTTATAAGTAATATGGCAGCGATTGTGTGTGATTTTGGTTTTACAAATATTTGGTAGCTTTCCGTACGTACGTGGTACCAGATGTCTAAACACAGGCCACGACGTTACGTAAGTTAGCGGCAGGTGGTTCGTGGGCTTGGATACAGACCTTGTTAGTATCCTAGGCGAATTTGGTAGCCAGAACACGAAAGCGCTATTACTTTCACGCTTCTCAAGATTCAGACCTTCTGACTGGCGCTTATCCTGCTGGTACACGCCTCCGCCATTGTGGAGTATGTAAAGCGTGGAGGGATGCACGTGGTACGTAACAGCGTTCACCTAGTCAACAGCATCCATGGTGGCTTCAAGTACGACCGTACGTCCCGTGGAAGGCACCATAGCAAATACTGTCCCCAGACTCATTCTCCACGTTGTGGTTTATGTTTCGAGCAGCCGGTCGTCTGGCTGACAGCGTGTCCGGAAACGACCATCGACCTGATGTAGCAAACGACTTGATTCATCCGACTACGCGACACCTCGACACCTTGAAAGC
The DNA here is from genome assembly GCF_023897955.1 of Schistocerca gregaria. Taxonomy (NCBI): domain Eukaryota; kingdom Metazoa; phylum Arthropoda; class Insecta; order Orthoptera; family Acrididae; genus Schistocerca; species Schistocerca gregaria. The sequence goes on from NC_064920.1 coordinate 105,593,018, forward strand.
TTCGGAGCATGGTCTACACAATCGTTTCAGGATGATGAACAGATTGAAAGAACGTATGATTAGATAAAAACATATTCAGGTAGTTTAAACAGGCAAATATTTTATTGCTATTGTGGTCTGGGATACGACAATAAGAAAAGAAAGGAAAAATACTAGGATTTGGCTTAGGGGAAAGGCATGAAAGAAGACGCGTGCTCGAATTTTGTTAGAAAGTACATAGCTAAAAGTTAGTTTTAAAATCATTAAACAGGGTTGTATACGTGGAACAGAGCTGAAGAAAGCGGAAGGTTTCAGATACCACAGGCTAACATCTGGCACCTGAACAACACGATGTATGACATCTCGTAAAATCGGGTGCACTGCCGGTGGTCCCTGAGACAGGGAACACCTGATGAAGACGTCGAGTTACGACGTCGAAATATCGTGTTGGGAAGACGCTGACCACCGGCATTACACCCTATGTTACGAGATGTCAACAAATCGCCGGGAAAGTCTTAGAAATAACACGATGTATGCTAGTTTGCATGCTTTTATTCAGCATTCTAGCAGTTACACCGTTTGTTAATGTACCAGCATTTCACATTTGCAATGACTTGTCTCGCGCTTTCATTAACCTGTGATCTTACAGTGTTAATCGTTGCAATATAGTACTGGACAAATGTAATCCAGAATTTCATTACTCTACATGTATGTTGATACTATTAATGTCTGGTTCAGGTAAGTATTGTTACTCTGCTTCTTTATTTGATATAATGTCAATGAACTCTGATCTCACTTGTTGCCAGAATCTAATTCATTTTCAATGTTCAGCCTGTTTGCTGTTTTTCTTAATTGGAGTTGTAAGTCCTGTCCACCTCCTCCAGTCTCCCAATTAATCAATGACACCCCTGCAAATTTCCATGTTGGAGACAGCGGGAAATTAATTTAAATCCCAGTGGACTATTAATTTTATCCGGCCTGTAAACAAGAGCAAGCGCTTTATAAATTGCTGTCTGGGGCTGGCGACAAACAATGGGCGGGTGGCATACGTTCACGAACTATGTAACACTTTCTCGCCTAACACTTGGATGTAAAACATGGAATAGTCAAAATCTTAAACATGTATGAGAAACAGCAACTGTGTAGATCTGAAGAGATTGAAAAAAATCAGCCAACCAGTTGTAAAACAAAAGTTTACTATCCCTTGACCTAGGTTTCTATATTTTTAAAAATATCTTCTTCAGTAAGAGTGGTCCTTGTTACATCAAGTGGTAGTACGAAGGTCGTTCAAAAAGTTTTGCACAGTCAACTCGAATTTTTTTTTACTTTTTGGCAGGAGGAGAATTAAATATTTTGTGAGCATACTTGGAACATTTAGTTATAAGTTGGTATATAAAAGTATTTTAATTTATTTACAAGTGAGCCATTATGGATCGTGAAGTAGTCGTCAGGTAGCGACAACGGTCGGTGATGGAGCTCCTTTTCAAAATCGGCCATGAGTTTGCCACATCGATTCACAGGAAGTTGCTCCCTGTTTATGAGGACACAGTGAATCGTAGAAGTATCCAGCGGTGATGCAGAGGTTTAAAGAAGGTGATTTCTCTACTGGACAATCCATGATGCGGTAGACCATCGACGGCAGTGTGTGATGTGAATAAGGAGACCATTGATCAAATCATCCAAAATGACAGATGTGTGATGACATCTTGCTGAAATGACTTGTTTCTCATTGGGTAGTGTATCACTGGTACAGTCACACGTCTGTCATTCTGCATGATTAGGTCAGTGGTCTCCTTGTTCACATCACACACTACCGTCGATGGTCTAACGCATCATGGATTGTCCAGTAGAGAAATCACCTTCTTCAAACCTCTGCTACCACTGCTGGATACTGCTACGATTCACTGTGTCCTCCCCATAAACAGGGAGCAACTTCCTGTGAATCGATGTGGCAGAGTCATGGCGGATTTTGAAGAGGAACTCCATCACCGACCATTGTCGCAACCTGACATTTACTTCACGGTCCGCTACGGCTCACCTGCAAATAAAAGAAAATACTTCTGTATACCACATTATAGCTAAATGTTCCAAGTATGTTGACAAAAAATTTCATTCTCCTCCAGAAATAATTAAAAAGATAGAACCGACTGTGTTAAACTTTTTGAACGCCCTTTGTGCATTAGTTTAGCTGAAGCCGAGCGGCTCTTGTCACATACAAATTTGACGAAACAAGAATTATCCCAAGCCATAGCTCTAGATATCAGCAAGATTACATTTATCTTTCTTCAGAATGAATGCTCTCTAGTAAACGCCCACAGGTAGAAGCTCTTGTCAACATAGAATTGTAACAGGAGTCACAGGACAAAATATTTGCGTAAGTTACGTGTACTCGTACATCATGCCAGAGACAAAGACCTTACAATTTTATGTTAACAAGAGTTTCTACCTGTGGACATTTACTAGTGAACATTCATTCTGAAGAACGCCAAGTGTAATCTTGGTGCTATCTAAAACCATGGCTTGGGACAATTCTTGTTTTGTCATTTATAAGTGACAAGGCACACTCCATCTGAATAAGATATTTTTACAAGTATCGAAACCTAGGTCAAGGGCTAGGAAAGTTTTGTTTTGCTACTGGATGGCTGATTTTTTCAACCGCTTCACATGGGACATTATCACAAATAACGTTTGGCAACTGGAAATGGCCATATGACATTGTCTTCAACAAATCGTTGTGTATAGTGGTTACAGTGGGTTTCGGATGAAGATCTACGGATTACCTCTGAGACACCACCAATGTTCACGAAAAAAAAAAAAAGAGAGGATTATTGCCAGGGTGTACACGAAAGAAGTCAATGGTACAGGAGCAACATTTATCGCGAAGTTATAGTTGATTTCTGTTGTTCAGTTGTTGTAGCCTGTTGTTCCGTACGCTGCGCAGCGAAGCGCATCTGATGCAAAACCTTCTGAGCTTGCGGTACGCTTAAGACAGGAAAAACAAAACACTGACACTTCCTGGAAGAACAAAATTATGTGGCGGAAGAGGTCTCGAATCTAGAACCTTCGAGTTAGTGAGAAAGTGCCCTACCGATTTTTTTTTCCCTTGACCGACTGAGTTATGCAAGCACGGCTCACGACGCGCCCTGACAGCTTTAATTCCGCCAGTACCTCATATCATACCTTCGAAACTTCACGCAAGTTCTATATACCTTACGCCATTAACACTCCTGGAAGTTTGAAAGAAAGAGAGAGGTACTGACCGAAGTAGAGGTCTGAGGGCGGGTCGTTAGTCGTGCTTGGATATAACTCTGTCTGCAGGGCTCTTCTCCGCAAAAGGCAAAGGTCTCAGCTTTAAGTGTCAGTCCGCTGCAGAGTTTTGCTTATCTGCCACAAAATCAGGGAAATCAGGGTACACTCTGCTACATAGTGAAAATTCAGGAGGCAGATAACACTCGTTACAAAGCAAAAACTCTTGAAACACTATGAGGAACGTTGAGTTTCTGCACATCAGTGAAATTTCTTATTATGCTATGGGAGCGTTGTTCTTGTTCGGTGGCTGGTGCCCTAGGACGTAATTAGAATGTCGCTCGTAGGGGTACGAATTAACAACAATCCGCTGCCCAGTACAGAAGTCTAATGGCCACACCCAGCCATTCGCCGTGGCGCTGGGGCAACGTTGGGGTGAGCAGTACGGCGCCGATCTGCGGCCTACGGCCTCCCAGAGTCCGCGTCGCAAAGCTACGGCGGGCGGCTGCGGCGTCTGCCACAGCAGTTCACGCAGCGGAGCAGCACGCCTATAAAGAAGGGCGGCGCGAATGGTCGCACGGCTGTATCGTGGAAGCGCTGGAACGTCCGAACTGGCAGACACCTGAAGATGCCAGCTATTCCGCTAAAATATACTACCAAAGATTTCCACTAAATGAAGAATTTAGAGATATTCTTCAATGACATATCAGCCTTGCAATTACAGCTATCATGAAAGTAATCAACGCAAATCATGTCTTTCGTATATTTTCAATTTTAATCATTGTAATTTTTAACAGGAAGAAATTTTTAACAAGTAGAAATCGAGGGCTTGTGACTAGTCACTATTTCACGTTGATACAAGCATCTGACGAATTTATCGTTTTTCTCACGTTCCCGACTCTATCTCCGAGCGATTCGGCAAGTTTCTGCCAGTCATATTTCTTTTCCGTTAACATATATACTGCGGATCTCTTTGATCTCTCTCTATATTCTGCTGTTAGAAACACTATATTCTTTTCACCTCACTTCATCCCTCACCTAACCCACGTCAGGAACAGAAGTAGACAAGATAATAGATGGAAGGTTTGCGTACCGCTAGCAGCGATGCAGAGTACGCGAATTTTCTGTAATGGTTCGCTAAAAGTCCGACAGCTAGCTCTCTATACTGTTAAATCAACTGCTGGGAAAGTCCGTGAATTTTTAAAGACAATAACACGTACTGAAGAAACAGTAGTGGATTAAGATAGTCGATATTTGGTAACGTAAAATGCCCTACCATTAATAACGAAACTGAAAGGCCATACGTTTTAATTCTAGTTGACACGCAGAGAGTATCTACGGACATTTGTTACAGTGAGTACCGTAGATCAGTAGACGTGAATAAGATATTCGTGTTAAAGTAAAAAAAAAATGAAATTTTAAACACTCTTTTTTCTCAAATCATGTTTTAAAGAAAACACTCGAAATTCAATGGAGCATCTTGTTAGAAAGAATTAGTGGCACCCTCACTGATGCAACACAAGGTCACTCGGACGAAACGGCACTATTGGACACTTCGCGATCTTAAGATGTTTTGCGATTTTTCTTTACTTTTTTGTGAATGAGTCTGATTTTGGACCTGCCACCAGTTACCTTCGATTGTGAAAAGTAAATGTTTCCATATGGGAATTTAAGGAGATGGGAACTGGATAAACCGACTTAACCAGGGGTTGTACAGAGTTTCAGGGAGAGCGTAAGGAAACAATTGACAAGGGCGGGGGGTGAAGATATACAGTAGAAGAAGAATGGGTAGCTTTGAGGGATGAAATAGTGAAGGCAGCAGGGGATCAAGTAGGTAAAAAGACGAGGGCTAGTAGAAATCCTTGGGTAACAGAAGAGGTATTGAATTTAATTGATGAAAGGAGAAAATATAAAAATGCAGTAAATGAAGCAGGCAAAAGGGAATACAAACGTCTAAAAATGAGATCGACAGGAAGTGCAAAATGGCTAAGCAGGGATGGCTAGAGGACAAGTTTAAGGATGTAGAGGCTTATCTCACTAGGGGTAAGATAGATACTGCCTACAGGAAAATTAAAGAGATCTTTGGAGAAAAGAGAACCACTTGTATGAATATCAAGAGCTCAGATGGAAACCCAGTTCTAAGCAAAGAAGGGAAAACAGAAAGGTGGAAGGAGTACATAGAGAATCTATACAAGGGCGATGTACTTGAGGACAATATTATGGAAATGGAAGAGGATGAAGATGAAATGGGAGATATGATACTGCGTGAAGAGTTTGACAGAGCACTGAAAGACCGGAGTCGAAACAAGGCCCCAGGAGTAGACAACATTCCATTAGAACTACTGACAGCCTTGGGAGAGCCAGTTCTGACAAAACTCTACCATCTGGTGAGCAATATGTATGAGACATTCGAAATACGCTCAGACTTCAAGAGGAATATAATAATTTCAATCCCAAAGAAAGCAGGTGTTGACAGATGTGAAAATTACAGAACTATCAGTTTAATAAGTCACGGCTGCAAAATACTAACGCGAATTCTCTACAGACGAATGGAAAAACTGGTAGAAGCCGTCCTCGGGGAAGATCAGTTTGGATTCCGTAGAAATATCGGAACACGTGAGACAATACTGACCCTACAACTTATCTTGGAAGCTAGATTGAGGAAAGGCAAACCTACTTTTCTAGCATTTGTAGACTTAGAAAAAGCTTTTGACAATGATGACTGGAATACTCTCTTTCAAATTCTGAAGGTGGCAGGAGTAAAATTCAGGGAGCGAAAAGCTATTTACAATTTGTACAGAAACCAGATGGCAGTTATAAGAGTCGAGGGACATGAAAGGGAAGCAGTCGTTGGGAAGGGAGTGAGACATGGTTGTAGTCTCTCCCCGATGTTATTCAGTCTGTATATTGAGCAAGCAGTGAAGGAAACAAAAGAAAAATTCGGAGTAGGTATTAAAATCCATGGAGAAGAAATAAAAACTTTGAGGTTCGCCGATGACATTGTAATTCTGTTAGAGACAGCAAAGGACTTGGAAGAGCAGCTGAACGGAATGGACAGTGTCTTAAAAGTTGGATATAAGATGAACATCAACAAAAGCAAAACAAGGATAATGGAATGTAGTCGAATTAAGTCGGGTGATGCTGGGGGAATTAGATTAGGAAACGAGACACTTAAAGTAGTAAAGGAGTTTTGCTATTTGGGGAGTAAAATAACTGATGATGGTAAAAGTAGAGAGGATATAAAATGTAGACTGGCAATGGCAAGGAAAGCATTTCTAAAAAAGAGAAATTTGTTAACATCGAGTATAGATTTAAGTGTCAGGAAGTCGTTTCTGAAAGTATTTGTATGGAGTGTAGCCATGTATGGAAGTGAAACATGGACGATAAATAGTTTGGACAAGAAGAGAATAGAAGCTTTCAAAATGTGGTGCTACAGAAAAATGCTGAAGATTAGATGAGTAGATCACATAACTAATGAGGAAGTATTGAATAGGATTGGGGGAGAACAGAAGTTTGTGGCACAACTTGACCAGAAGAAGGGATCGGTTGGTAGGACATGTTCTGAGGCATCAAGGGATCACCAGTTTAGTATTGGAGGGCAGCGTGGGGGGTAAAATCGTAAAGGGACACAAAGAGAGGAATACACTAAGCAGATTCAGAAGGAAGGTTGCAGAGGGTACTGGGAGATGAAGAAGCTTGCACAGGATAGAGTAGCTTGGAGAGCTGCATCAAACCAGTCTCAGGACTGAAGACCACAACAATGACAACATTAACAACTGCGTGATGAGGTAATTTTCCCTTTTCAGACAAAATTTTTTTATTGGAGTTTGTGAACATTTTGCAAAGTTGCTCTTCTTTGTTTGTTAGCACTCCGAGATAATCCCGCTGGCTGAGTAACTTCTCCTGGTTAACTGAATTTGGCTGCTTGCTAGATAACGGCGGATGTGGTGATAAAGGCTGACTACTATTAATCTGATCTCTTCCATATAGTGCAACTGGAGCCAAGCTTTTGTCGCTGTTTCATAGAGTTTCTGTATATATAGAACGGCATCTGGTTTGTTCTTGTAATGGATTGCAATGTTACCTGAAAATGCTAGAAAAGGATGGCGAATTCTGTTTTGGAGTCATCTGTCAATATTTACGCTTTTTTTTGAAACTAAATTAACGAACAATGGCGATAATACATAATATGCTTAACCCCTTTTTTTGATTTCCAATGGTTCTTTCGTTTCTACAAGAGGTACGCAAGAAATACGACGAGAGGGCACCGCCACACAGGCACAACCACTCGCCTGGCGCCACTCAGTTCCGAACTTCAGCCTCCAGGTGGCGCGCACAAGCCTGGACAACTGTCTGCTTCTGCACTACATTCATCGGCATATCGTACTCGGCCACTGATACTGTGCAAGCACACAAAGAGAGGGCTGTCAACCAGCGACTACTTAGCTTCCACCTAGCAGTGGCGGAGATAGAAATCCTTTTGGCGGCAGGTAGAAAGATGACTCGCTACGGACACTCGTGTGATTCAGATCCTGCGGTCAGACAGTAGAATTCAGTATCTGTAGCTACTGAGTACAGCTCTACGAGGTCCGTTCGGAAGACTACATTCTGTCTTAGCAGTCACTGTTTATGGAGTGAAACGGCAGTAACACGAGTGTCTGTATAATTACAAGCATCCTTAGTGACAATATCAAAGGCTGCCAGGAGACAAAATGGTTCAAATGGCTCTGAGCACTATGGGACTTAAAATCTGAGGTCATCAGACCCTTGAACTTAGAACTAGTTAAACCTAACTAACCTAAGGACATCACATACACCCATGCTCGAGGCAGGATTCGAACCTGCGACCGTAACGATAGCGCGGTTCCAGAATGTAGCGCCTAGAACCGCTCGGCGACCCCGGCTGGCCATCTCCAATATAGCCAATAAAGGGTATAATTGTGTATCTGCCCATTGTGATAAAAATTTTAGATCAGGAGTAAAAAACTTAAACGGCAGATTCAATGTGACGAAAAAGAATTTAGAAAAAGTTAATGAAGTGGACGAAAATGTGTCGGTGAACATTTATAGTCTCAAAGGTAAAGTTTATTAAAATGCCTCTGTTACTGTCTTTATTACAGAAAGCATAATATTAGTAACAAGAACCGAGAGCTTTGTAAGTCTACTTAATTTTTTCCTTTCGTGCTTCTTGTTCTATATCTTCATTTGTTTCATCATCTTCTCCCTCGCCGACATTCGTATCTCCTTCATCGTCCTCAGCATCCGATCCTCGTAATCCTCTGCAGCAGGTACTAAGAGGGCAACAGCTTCTGACGACAAAGTTTTCACTATCCTCCCAGATGATTTCCATGAAAAGAATACAGAGGTCGGTTGTTGCATGGAGTCTCCGGAACACATTCCTCATACTTCCTAACGAGAAGACTTTCGGGCAAAGCTTGGACGTTGTAGGCGCTACAGTCCGGAACTGCGGGACTGCTACGGTCGTAGGTTCGAATCCTGCCGCGGGCATGGATGTGTGTGATGTCCTTAGGTTAGTTAGGTTTAAGTAGTTCTGAGTTCTAGGGGACTGATGACCATAGATGTTAAGTCCCATAGTGCTCAGAGCCATTTGAACCATTTTTGAAAGCTTGGACGATATTGCCTTCTTAAATTGTTTGTTGACTCCTGCGTATGTTCAGACAGTCGGCGAATTTTTAAATTGTAGTTGATATATTTTTATTCTGCAATAGCTCATTAGCAGCGTTACAGAAATAACGCGTCTATGTATACGTCTGCATATGGGCTTTATTCGGTTTTTAGTAAAATTTTCAATTCTATTTTGTCAATGTAAATTTTTGCAACTGTCGCTTAAGAAATGGCTCAAAGCCGGAGATGCCGCTGATAGCTGGATCCTAAGGCTGATTGAAGGAGATAATAATACATACTTACGGACTGAATGTAACTGAAAGCAGAATGTCGTGCAATCTAAAACTTATTCCTTTTATCGCTCTGATTTTCAATTTCTTTGCTTGCATTCCGATAAGAAGTTAATCAATAAAACCAATTCATAATTAATGATTTAATAATGAAATAAGTGTTTGTAATTCAGTACACACTTCCTGAAACAGATTCCATTTATATTTCATCATAACAACGCAATAGTTTTCCAGCCCCACAGATTGGGCGTGCGGTTCACAAATGAATGACGCGTTGTATGTGAAATTCAACCTTCGGAAGAAGGTTCATTACTCTAAACTAAACTTCCTAAGTTCGAACCAATTGTTTTTTAAATTTATGAGTACTTTTTTAGGATTGTGGCCCACTGGGCGTTGCTGAGTACAAGGGGTCTTAACAGCGGGACAGTCAGAGAGAGAGAGACGGACAGAAACACAACTATGTGATCCCATAAGCGTTTCGTTTTTACCGACAGAAGTACGGAACCCTAAAAGAGCAGTAGCAAACTTGTGTAGTCGCTTTGGCAAACAGGTAGCGAAAACCGTCTCTGAAAGTTTATACACCGAAAAGCCAAAGGAACTGGCACACCCGCCTAATATCGTATAGGGCTCCTGCGAGCTCACAGAAGTGCCGCACCACGACGTGACCTGGTCTCGACTAATGTCTGAAGTATTGCTGAAGGGAACTAATACCATGAATCCTGCAGGGCAGCCGATAAATCCGTAAGAGTAAAGGGGGTTGGAGATCTCTTCGTAACAGCACGTCCCAAAGCATACCAGATAATGTTCATGTCTGGGGAGTTTGGTGGCCAGCATAAGTGTTTAGGAATTCTGGACTTGTGGAGTGTCACATTGTTCTGCTGGAATTGCCCTGGTTCGTCGGAATGCACAATGGACATGAATGGATGCATGTGATCAGGCAAGATGTTTACGTACGAGTCACCTCTGTGAATCGATCTAGACTTATGAGGGCTCCCATATCACTCCAATTGCACACGCTCCGCACCATTACATAGCCTCCACCAGTTCGAACAGTTCCCTGCTCACATGCAGCGCCTATGCATTCGTGAGGTTGTCTCCATACCCGTACACGTCCAACCGTTCGATACAATTTGAAATCAGATTCGTCTGAGCAGGCAACATGTTCGCAGTCATTAACAGTTCGGAACCAAACGAGTCGTAAAGCTTTGTCTCGTGCACTCATCAAGGGTACACGACTGGGCCTTCGGCTCCGAAAGCTCATGGCTATGATGTTTCATTGAATGGTTCGCACTCTGACACTTGTTGACGGCCCAGCATCGAAATCTGCAGAAATCTGCAGAAGGGTTTACTTCTGTTACGCTAAACGATTGTCCTCAGTCGTCGTTGGTCCCGTTCTTGCAGGATCTCAGATGACGGAGATTCGATGTTTTACCGGATTCCTGATCATCATGGTACACTCATGGAAAGGTCGTACTGGAAAATCCCCACATCATCGCTACCTCGGAGATGCTGACTATAACACAACGTTCAAACTCCCTTAAATCTGGATAACCTGCCATTTTACCAACAGCAACGATCTAACAACTGCGCCAGACGCTTGTCTTATATAGTAGTTGTCGACCACAGAGCCGTATTCTACCTGTTTACATATACCTGTATTTGAATACGCATGCTTATACAAGTTTCTTTGGCGCTTAAGTGTACTACGGGCTTAGCGAGAGGTACTGCAGTGGCTTTAACGTGGCGCCGTTTTTGTTTCAAAGTTGCGCCGTGTGTCAGTCAAGATTCGCGGACGCTGCGGATCGGTCCTCAGGGCCTCCGGAGTTGTGGCCCGTCAAGAGGAATGTGACGTCAGCGATGACCTACAACACAAAGGAAGCGTGGGCGCGGAAGCGAGCTGTCACAGCAGCGGCCGCAACTCTGCAGACAACAGCAGTGGAGGGTGGAGGGTGCTGCGAAAATACACCGGCTGGCTGGCTGCCGCGTTCTGCGTTCTCCTACCCCCCCTTCCCCCTCCACCCCCTCGTCACTGTCCGACGCTTTGAAGTCGCTTTGCACGGCTCTCGCGCGCACTGCGACAGCGGGATTCTTTCCGATGTTTTGTGGGAAACTTGCGAAGAATGCGCTTTGCTCGACAGTTACAGAGACTTGCATGCAGAACATCCACGGCTTTGCCAGATACCACGTGTCACTGTCGGCGAACTGAGCGAAAATGAAGTGTAAAAAGAGTGAGCAAAAGTTTGTTTACAGTGTCGTATTTGCTACGCGGATTGTTTAGGGAGATCTCTGATCGTGGAGTTGTATTACAGTTGATTACTGTTAAAATTTAGCTTCGTGTAGAACAATGCCGCTGCTGAAATGAACTTTCTAGGGGAGCCTTAGTAAAATAAATACGAAAGTTGTTGTAATGCTTTTGTAGCAAAAGATCAGGTTCTATCTGCTTCGGTGTTTGTTCATTCAAATATCGCGACATAAAATGTGTCAATTGGTTCCAAATGTAGTGGCTTGAACACTATTGTATCCAAGGTGTGTTTTCAGGACCTTTTGAATCAGTACGGCGGACACAAACGATGAGGAATCGAGGAGAGGCCGCCCAAACCATGACCAGTATGAGTAAATAAATCGAAACCGTGTTTTCACTACAAAGTGGGAAATCTTCTGACGTACTCAGCAATTCTTGAAGTTTGTGTGTGGCAAATTATAAGACCAGCTTTCTCTTTTTCAATGAACTAAATATTTTCATCTATGGCACTGGAAGGACCTTCGAAAAGGATTTCAGTGACGTAATACATGTGGAACGCGATCAAGTACTAGCAAGGTAACAATGTAAACCACTTTCCCACCCTCTGGGGGATACATGTCACAGACGTCTACCTTACTGTACAAAAATTAAGCAAACAGGTAATTCAGTTACGATTCGTGTTTGTATTATTATGACTTACCGACAGACAGTACTGCATGCCATGCAGGGCTTGCAGTTAAAGACTTGGTGTTAGAGAGTATATACTAAAATACGACGGCTTGCTGAAAAGTAAAGCTCCGATTTTTTTAAATGTAAATAAAATAAATAAAACAAACTTTATCTTTTAAATTTTTATCCTTCGTGTCAACTATTTATATCTCAACATAGTCATACTGGGGACTAACATATTTCTCCTAGTGAGTTTGTTGATACCGTCACTGTAGAATGTTTGTCTTTGTTGACAGATGCACACACAACCTCATCTCTGTTCCACCGCTTTATCACTACAAACGTGAAGTCCTCATAGGTATTCTAAGTCTTGAAAACAGATGAAAATCGCATGCAGCCTAGCCGAGACTGTATGGATGATTGTCGACGACAGTGAATCGAGGGCGTGTGATTGGTGCAGATGTCGCAGCGCTCGTGTGTGGTCTGGCATTGCATTTCTGAAGCAGAGGGTGCTCCGTCGAAGGACAAAGTCTTTGAATTCGAAACTCGACTGTTGCGAGCTATTCACCACGCGATAGTTACGTTATACACCGCCATGCTACACTCTATAATTCGGATCCCTCTAATGCCAGACAGCTGGAATCTGCTTCGGCGAAGCGGGAAATTCGACCGAGTAATATAGATGACGTGTGATGTCTCAACCAATAATGAGAACCGAACAAAAAATTCCCAGGCAGTACTTTTCATCACGTTCTCGTATATTTATGAATCATATACTATAAAATTTAAATTACCAGGACGCATTTCACGTATTTCCTACACTGTCTTAAAAAATGATAGCCATTTTTTTTTGGAACAGTTAATTTCGACGGGACGCTCCCTGATACTACATGCACCGTCCGTGTCTAGTACTAACAGTCATTCCTGGTCAGGTAACACTGCTACGGCCTGGAGGGGCTTATAACGATAGTGGGCGGCTTGTCAGTGTTCTGGCTGATCAGTGTATTCATGCTGAGAAATTGGTTATTTGCAAACGCAGAGTGCACTTCGTTGTTACACGTTTCCTCCAAACGACTGGACCGATTTCAACCAAACTTGATACACATATTCTATACTATCAGGCAAGAATCGACGTCTTTGTAAGAACCACCTCTATATCACAATTAAAGGAGATATGATGACATAAGCAATGAGAGGCGTGAAAATTTGTTACATGAAGCATGATCTATAAATTTATTACTGCCGTGCTACTAAGTGTACTCACAATGAATTTCGTAGAAAGTATCCACATATGCCGCTAAATGTACCTACAAAGTGATATCACACATAGTTCAATAGTTGTGGCGACATAAACAGTGACGCGTGAAAAATTGCAGAATTGTGCATGATGTTTAAATTTGTAACTTCTTTGCTACTAACTATATTCGTAACATATTTTGCTGACAGTATCATATATGCTCCTCAATGTACATACACAAATGTATCATTTTTCGAAACATAGCTCAAGAGATACAATCTCATAAACACTGAGATAAGTGAAAAATACATAATACATGAAGTATTAATACATTATTATTTGCTGCTAAGACACTCCCAAAGTAAACTGCAGGTAGTTTCTGACACTTGGCAGTGCTTTTGACAGCTTTCGACTGTGGAGCACAAACGGATGTAGGTGAAAACAATAGCTATGTATAGAGCTATTAAGAGGCATTGCCAGAGAAGTGTTTACAAAATCGTACTGCATATGCAAAGCAGCTGTGTCCAATGTACAGAAACTGTATGGTATCGTCTCATACCGTGTCCACTTCAAAATTTTGAAGGTATTTTAATGAATAAATGGAAATGAAATATTTTCTATATTATAATATACAGTTCATTTTTTGTTTTCATTTCTAATAGAAATTGGCAAAATGAGTGCCTGGACAATGCTAGGTTTCTCAGCTAGTCATATAAATATATAAAGAAGCTTGTATGTTTGTGTATTTGGGATCTCTCAATAGATTTCAACCAAATGTGGCACAGAAACAACAGATCTCACAAGTATCAGCTGTGTGGTATTTATAACCTCCTTGCTCCAATAGGAGGGGGGATATGGGCAAAAACGTTTTCTTCTCAGCCCCTGCCAAATATGCTACTGTGCATCACAAGCATGTTGTGTGGGAACAATATCAGCCTGCTGAATCAACCCTCATTGTAGGACAGCTTATATATCAGGTGCAAAAAATGCTTTTCTAGGCCCTACTGTGTTATATATGGACAGAGACAGTGAAGGGGACAGAGAGATGATGAGGCAGGTGTAAGGTGTAAGAGGATAGTGAGCAGCTGGGAAAGAAAGAGGGGAAGGCAGAGATGAAAATAGACAGTGGTAGAATGATATGATCAGAGGGAGATAGATATGGTCATAGAGAGGGGTGAAGGAATTTTCTGATGAACGTCAGAGGAGGAGATGAAGAGACAGGGAAGGTGGGGAGGCAGAGAGAGGCAGATAGAGGGCAGATGAGAACACATAAAAGGAGGAAGTGCTGGACACAGGGAGGGTAAGGAGGAGCTGTGTTCAATATATGTGTCAAATGAATATGTGGGCAAAGCCACGGGGAGAAGTCTAATGTTCTATAAATTAGGACTTTAATTGCATATTTTAACACTGACAAACTTTACAATTTTATATCTTACATGACTGGGAGGTGAATGTTACTAAAAATTGGAAATAGTGATTGTAACTTATAACGATATTTTACTGCATAATTTTTTAGTTTTTCTTAGTTTAATGAAGTTCATTTCAGGCTATTTTGGTGAGTTAGTTAATAGCTCGCTGTTGGGCTATCTAAAACAACGAACACACACAGAAACACACACACATACACATACACACACACACACACACACACACACACACACGTACGCACACACACACACACACACACACACACACACACACACACACACACACACAGAGCAATGTATCTAAGATAACTGTATGTGTGAAAACCAATAGTAATTCCAAGAGTGTACAGATGACCTGGAACAAAGTGTTCGAGGAACCAACTGCTGAGTGGTAACACTGGACATGAGGCCGCTATTGTGGAGTGCTTACATTTGGGCGTGTCACAGGGTGCCCTGTGAAGAGAGTGAGCCATTTCGTAAGTTTACTGCCGGGTGGTAGAGCAGTGCAGTTTTACTGGCGGTGCCAGGCAACCGGGGGCGGACTGCGAGCAGCTCGCGTCACAATCGTTGCCGAGAGACGAACGTGAAGGACGGCGGCTACCGCCAGCTCGCGGTCAACAACGGCGTTACTGGAAGGCCGCAGTTGCCATGGCAGATCACTTCTGAACTGCCTGTGCGTGAAGAAACGGAAGACATCTGAAGGTAACGATATTGCAAGGGATATGATATAACGCCTCGTATGCTTTTCCCCTTTCATCGTGAATTGGAATTCGTAAGGCTTTCAATAAAACGTGAAGTACCGGTAATAACTCAAAGATTAACCTCAGCTTGATGTTTAACCTCAGATTGATATTATGTTAGGCACTGATAAGCTAGAGCGTACATTAGAGCCTGCATTCTTATGTTTCTCCTTCTATAGACGAGTACGAAAATTTTTAATAATCGGTCTTGAGTTGTTTGCCTTGATTAACAGTCTGTAGAGAAAGAGTGTGTTTTAAGAGTAATGATCTAGCATTATCAAATCATTAAGTAAATGAATGGACATATGGTAATAATGTTAAAGGTTAGTTAATTTTATAGGAAGAAATCTGTATAAAGAATGAGAAGTTTTATTCGTCGTATACTTGGACAGGTAGTGCAAGACTGCTGGTGGATGTTGTATTTAAGAGTTTACTATTATTTAAAGTTAAATACTAGTACGGTCTGAAGTTGTGTTTCCAGATCCTGTGCCAATTCTGCAGTGAAATGATATTGTATAACACTTCTCCACAGTTATCGCTCAGAGAAAAGGCATGATGGGATAACGACTTACGTTGGAGGAAAAGTAATAAAGAGAGGAACTTGCTAGGAAAAAGTTGCAGTTGTTCTGCTTCACGAAAAAGGAGACAGAAAAAAACTGGAATCCTCTGAACTTCCTCTCCATAGCGAATAATGTATCCTGTAAAATTAACACCAAAAAGTTTCGATTTTACACTCAATGAAGAAACAAGCGTACAACTAGCCCTATGTATAATATCCACCCCTAGACTAAGTTTATTCCTTTAGTCGATTGAACAATGGTGTTTAAGAATTACCTCCTTGTTTGTGTGAACAAGGGGCGTTCAATAAGTAATGCAAGACATTTTATTCTCGGCCAGTTTCCGTTGAAAAAAATGCGGAATTTGTTGTGGGACCTCATAGAGTATTCCCGCTTAAGCCCCTATAGTTTCATGAGATTCCAGTTGGTGGCAGGGCTATGTGTAGCTCTCAAAACGGAGATGCGTTCCAAGTAGAGAGCTGTCACAGAGTTTCTTTTGGCGAAAAATCAGACCACTGCAGATATTCAAAGGGTCTTGCAGGATATCTACGGATTACTGACACTGAACAAAAGCATGGTGAGTCGTTAGGCGTGACGTCTGTCATCATCGCAACAAGGTCGCGCAAACCTGTCCGATCTCCCGCGAACCGGCCGGCCGTACGCTGTTTTGACTTCTGAAGTTCTGGAACGTGCAGACACTCTCATTCGAAGTGAGTGACGGATCATAAACAAACACTTCGCTGCACAACTGGACGTCTCTGTTGGTGGTATCGACATACTCGTCCGCCAGTTGGTATACTCAAAGGAATGTGGCAGCTTTGTTCCTCGTCGCTTAACATAAGACCGTAAAGAGCAATAGAGAACCATGTCTGCGAAGTTGATGTAATGTTATGAGGCTGAAGTCGACAATTTTTTGTCGAACATCGTCACAAGCTCCGACATCGACGAGTAGAGTGGTACCATGCTGGCATACAGGCCCTCCAAACGTGACGCAAGACCGCCACATTCAACATAGATAATGTCGAAAAACAGGGTCTCGTAATCATAAGAGTGGGTAATAATTTGGTGGATTGGAATCTTGAACAAAACCAGCCTGCTTTCAGACTAAAAGTGTGTTGCATTAGTTATTGGACGCTCAAGCATTTACTTTGCTCTAAGCAGAATCTGTACTAACAGTGCTCGAGACATAAAGCACCCTAAGCAAATATACTGAGGAATAAATAAAGACATTGGACAAAAGAAAAATGTCACTTCTAGTGAGCTGTGCTCCGGCTCGTGTTTGTGCCGTTGGCAGTTTGCATTGGGATTGTGACCTCGCGTTTTCTTAGTCCGTTCACTGGCGCCACTACGTTTGCTCGCTTTGTCTGTCCGTGAGTGACAAAAGCGGCGTTAGCGATATGTAGTACTATCTTTGGAACGACCTCAAGTATTTCCGTGTCGTCGTGTGTCGAAGTCAGTTGGAACGAAGCAGCAGTGACGTCCGACAGCGCCAGTACTCTCCGATATATGGACTGCCCTATGGAAGGATGTGCACGACCACGTAGAGGTCCGAATTCAGCGAGTTTAAGTGGAATGGATCGTTATATTCCAGTAGTGCAGCTTTCATTTGTGCGTGTGTGTCCGTTCGTCGAAGTGACCTCATGCCATCAAGCTGCTAGTTGGTAGTTTTATACTCCGACGTTTCCATTGTCTGACTTGATTGGCAACGACCGATGGTTGGTCGTTCAGTCGGTCGTCTCAGTGGACGACGTGTATCTGGTCTTTCGACCGTTTCTGTGTTCTTAGCGTTCACGTCTTCGTGCAATTCATCTTGTTGCTGTACAGTGACTGTTTTAGCATTGTTTGAGTTGTCTGTCGAATTGTCTTTAGCGGTTCCATTTGCATCTAGTCAGATTTTGAATAGGCAATTTGGTCTTAACCCTGTCTGCGTACTAGTATTTGGTGGAGCCAACTTGTATAATTAAATGCTTGTCATCTGACGATGTTAATTGTTATTCTATCGTGGTATTGGTTACCGCATCGTAGTTGGATTTTGCGAGTGTGTTGCTCGGCGTTTAAGCTGTCCCTAGTTTGAGATGCCATTCTGTTACGGGAGCATAACTCTTGGCTGCCTGACTCACCGCTTACGCAGCTGTAAGAGACTTTTCTCAGGTCGATCCTTGGAGCTCTGTCCGTGGATCACTCCCTTCTTTATTTGATCTGATTGTGTCAGTTGTTTAAAAATAATATTTTGTTTAAATTATTCCTATTGCTTGTGGCCTTCAACCGACAAACAATTTGAAGTCTTCTTAATGAGGCCTTCAGCCGTTAGTGTAGTTTGTGTTAGTCA
Source organism: Schistocerca gregaria (assembly GCF_023897955.1). Taxonomy (NCBI): domain Eukaryota; kingdom Metazoa; phylum Arthropoda; class Insecta; order Orthoptera; family Acrididae; genus Schistocerca; species Schistocerca gregaria. The sequence goes on from NC_064920.1 coordinate 105,611,359, forward strand.
ATTTTTTTAAATGATTGTTTTAAAATTTTTTTCGTATTTTTAAAATGTAATTGTCTTATTCATTTGTAATTCAGGCTTTCAGACGTTAATTCTTCTAAAGTATTGCTTGTAGCCTTCAGCCGACAAATAATTTTGAATTCTTTCGTAATAAGGCCGTCAGTGTAGCTTGTGTTACAGTCAGTCTTTTTAAAATCATTGTTTTTTAAAAATTATTTCTTAAAATAAAGTGTACGTGTTTACTGTGCAACCAACGGCAACTCATTAGGCTCCGTCCACACCTTCTCCTGCCTTACCTGACTGCCACGATTCACCTAGAGCTGTATCGGACGGATCCAACTATGGGTAGCCAAACTGTTCAATCACCGAACAAGATGGCGCAGTGGTTAGCACACTGGAGTTCATCCACATTTAGGTTTTCTATGATTTCCCTAAATCGCTGCAAGAAAACGCCAGGTTGGTTCCATTGGAAGGGCACTGCTGATTTACTTCCTCATCCTTGACATGATCCGAGCTAGTGCTCTTTCTCTACTGACATCGATGTTGACGAGAAGTTAAACCCGTCTTCCTTCTTCTTCCAAGTTATACTATGATGATGTTTGGCTTGAGGGCGCTCAACTGATCCCGACCAAGCTATGATATCGACACTAGTGGCTCAGTGGGATGAAGCTGGCAGACACCGAAAGCTGGAAGAAGTGGGGCCACTAGCAGGCTGTGCCTCCAAGAACGCGCGAATCATCCGCAAGCAGAAGCACCTTACCACTTAGGGACGCCCGCTGCTGACGCCACATCAGTTGCTATCGGGAGTTTGTCTGGATGTCAACCACTGCCTGCTGTCCACGTAACACCGATCTACGTCTGCTACGGGTTTCGTTTTTGAGTGTGTTAATCTACTCCAAGACGTCACTTCGCTGCACGGTATTTTTCTTATGAACGCTTACTGTGAACTGCATTCTTTCTCTGTTGTTAACTAACCGGCTTGTAACGTATTGCACATGAACTCTGTTCTGTCTCGATTTCTTCTGAACAGTACTTGCGTGTGCAGAGAATTGTTTTCTATCAAAACTTCAGATCGGTAGCTTCAGTTCACCACTGTCGTAGTAAATAATAGGATTACCTTTAGTACTGGTGGCATTGGTAGCGAAAGATAACCTGGGAGCTGGCGATTTCTCTATGTTTTTTGCTTGTTTGGTTGCTTGTTTTGCACGTAATTCGGACCACGCATCATTCAATGTTACTCCATTGTGTATTTTATGTCCTTACTGAATATAAATTGGATTTTATAAGTAATAAAAATTAGTTGATTACCTAACTTCTGCGCTTTGACGCTTTTGATGCAATTACAGTTTACATGCACAAACATTATATATATATATATATATATATATATATATATATATATATATATATATATCTATATATATATATATATAGAGAGAGAGAGAGAGAGAGAGAGAGGCGTTATTTCGTACTCAACAGAACATTCTTGATCATGATCAAAGTTAAGAAGTTAAGAGTCTTCTGGTGTTACTGATAAAAGCGAAAGTTGTTGATGAAGAACGAAAAGATGTCTTTTTGTTGAGAAAATTGCGTTTTCTAGCGCTATATGAGAAATCTGTACTGTTTTCTTTATTTTTACTAACTGTCTCTCGTTACAAATCAACAGTTCTTGAATAAAATCTGAACTAACAATGAGACGTTCAATTCAGCTATAAATGCTGCTTACTTTTAAGTAAGAGACAGGAGGACAACTATATAGAACAAAAATGTTCCGTAGGTTACAAGGCCTTTTATATGTCCTTAGTCGGTTTCCAGACGGTTTACCGCTTCCTGGATTTTAGGGGAATCTCTTAAGACACTGATCGCATACGGAAAGAAAGTGATGGTTATGCGGCAACACCCGATAGGTACGTAACACACCTAATGTACAGTCAACATGACTACGACCTTAACTGACCAAAGATACTACGAAAACTATCGTGGTCTATGCTTACTTATGGTAGTCTACGGTAGCTCTACAATTCTATATGTGCGAGTGACTTATAGATCAAGTACTATGTAATTTCTGGAAACCACAACACTCGTGTGTCGCAACCCGAATACTACGCAACATGTGGTCTTGATTACAGGCTCAGTTAGGCGATGAAGACAGTCCGAAAGTTTCTTCATGCTTGTCAGTACAGTTGAAGCTATTCATTGGTGATTAGAGCCCATACAGCTTTCAAAATGTTGCGGTCATTTGTTGGTACGTTTCACGCACTGCTCTAAAAAAGTGCCCGATATTTGGTATGGAACGAAGAAAGTGTGATCTAGTGTGCCGATGCAGGCACGATAGAGTGCCCGAGTGTTCATGAAACCGGGAATGAATGTGTGCAGTTCTAGGAACACGGCTGCAGCCTTGGAAGACGGGAGTGTCAGTCATTTATTCAAAATGGCAATGTACAAGAGAGGGCAGCACTTGGTCACTGGAGATGTTGAAATAAACATTCTGCACACTGCGACTTTAGCTTCTTATTGGGCCGCCTTTTGTGGTTGACGCTTTGCATCTTTTAATGAGCAGAAAAATTGCGTTTCGTCGAAGCACTCTGTATGGCTGCAATATTGTCCGATTCAAGATGTGTAGATCTATGTGCCGTAGCTAGCAATGGCCTTCTGTCAGGTACCAGATTTTAAATATGCGTTGTACACTTGTCCGTCATCAATCTTCACTCGGACGGCGGTTCAGATGATCTTACCATTATTGACAGCAGCAACTCCTGTTGGGTTTGAAACTGATTGCTATTGACGGGGTATGGCACTCGTCTCAGCCATCTGTATGTTACGATGTTTATACTGGTCTTACACCTTGTTGCATGGCTTAGAACGGTAGACCATTACTTATAGATACATATGTGGTCTCTGTTATTTCGTACAGAAACAGCACATATCCACTGATGAGCCAAAACATTACGACCACCTGCTTAAGAGCTCTTTTGTCCGTCTTTCGATCGGAATACGTCACAGATTATGCGTATTAGAGATCCGACTGTTTGTTGGTGGGTTTGTGGATGCACGTGACATTAGATTTCTGCGCGTACTTCGCATAAAAAGCGGGACGCACACGGTGATGGCATCAGATAGCGGCCCAGATGGGTTCCGTAGGATTTACATCAGAGAATATGGTCGCCGAGACATCAGAGTGAGTATACTATAAATCTCCTCAAACCACTGTAGAACAGTTCTGGGTCCGAGACAGGGAGTATAAACTGCTGAAAGATAGCATCGCCGACGGGGATCTTCGATTACTACCACAGGTCCGATGCGAGCCCAGGAGAATGTCTCCTGTAACACACTGTGTAACACACAGTGTGGATGTACACCAGGCTCGTAATCTTACGGGAATCACGAGTAATGAGGATTATTGCCAACGGACACTACATTAGTGGTGTGTGGATAAGTTGAGACGTGGGAGGCTTGCCAGGGTAGTCAAAGCAGTCGCAATGGCCACAGCTTCCGATGGCGCAGTGGTCATCGTATCTTCCTAGTAAGCAGGAGGCCCATGTTCGAATCCCAGTCCAGCACAAATTTTCAACTTTCCCCACCAGCCGGCGCCCGTAGCGCGGTGCACGTTTCGAGCCGCCGTTCACGTCGATGACGGCGTTCGCCGAGACGACTGTCGGCCTAGTGTAGCAAAAATGTGATCCACCCGGAGACCCGATACGTTTCCATTGATCGACGATCGAATCGCGATGGTTCTGTGCCCACGGCAAGCGCAACTGACAATGTCGTTGGTCGAAATATGAACAGGTATTGGTGGTCTGGTTTGGAGCTCCATGTTCATCAATGTACGATGAATGGTGAGCTCCGAAACACTTGTGGGAGCACCAGCATTGTGCTCTTTCGGCGAAGATGCCACAGATCGCCATGCATCCTACTTTACAGAGCAGACAATCCTCCGAACCTCAAGTTCTGTAAAGAGTAGTGGGCATCCAACCACTTAGCGCCAAATTACGGTTTCACTGATCATCTACTTCTTTCCATAGGTGCTCACGATAGCAGCACGTGAACATTCGACCAGCTTCGCCGATTTCGAGATACTCGTTCACAGGCTCTGCGAGATAATAATGCGCTCTTTATCAAAGTCGCTTACGTGGCTTCTCCGCCCACATACTTTTGTTACCGCGTCACCTGCCCGCAGCGCCACCAGGTGGGCAAGGGCCATAATGTTTTGTCTTGTCATTGTATTTAATTAAGGTGAATACAGCCAATGATCTATTCAGTGTGGATGTACACCAGGCTCGTAATCTTACGGGAATCACGAGTAATGAGGATTATTGCCAACGGACACTACATTAGTGGTGTGTGGATAAGTTGAGACGTGGGAGGCTTGCCAGGGTAGTCAAAGCAGTCGCAATGGCCACAGCTTCCGATGGCGCAGTGGTCATCGTATCTTCCTAGTAAGCAGGAGACCCATGTTCGTATCCCAGTCGAGCACAAATTTTCAACTTTCCCCACCGCTTTAAATCAATGCCCACTCGCATCCAATGACTGCAATTCCTTTGTGCCTTCTAGATACGTTGGGAAATCGACGTTGATACACCATCAAACTAGACGACGTTATTCACGGTATGGTCTTTGACAGGCCGAGACACAACACCTCGGTTACGTTCCGTCGACCTCACTTATTGCATAGCCCACAGAACCGACAGCTACCTACACACCAACTCACTGCCGTGGCTCACGTAAAAGGCGGAGAGTCACGTGACTCCCTGGCACCGGTTGTACAGCATCTACAGGGTACAGTGCCCCAAAGCGACCAGTGTGCTCCTCCAAGTGGGTTACTAGAACTTTGCTCAGTGAGCTCACATTAGTGCTACAACAAGAGTCATGTGCCAGTCAAGAAGATACCATATTATCAATACAATTCTGAGCAGTCTTGGAGGAAGTTTCTCACTCACTAAACTGGGTAAAGAAGAAAGGACACTCGTTAGGACACATAACTACGTCACTTCATTGTGTTGTGGTATTGAACACTTTGCCTCCTGAGCAGATCAATTTTAACAGCTAATGGAACAATTCCTCCTTTCCTGTCCCATTCAGAAATTCTGTGAGTAAGGAACTAGTGTGGCATCGTCTTGGCCATTTTGAGAGACGTATGTCGGAGGAAGTGATATGTTGTACGACTCGTTTTAGGGCGTGCATTCAGGCGTCTTTACAGTTAATCTCTTCGAGATGCACAACGCATCTCTAGGATGCCAGCTGTTTGGAGTAGAATGAGTACATCCGATTCTCGCTCTTGATAAACGTACGAAAGGCTATTTTGTTTGAATAATCTCTAAGTTCTCCATTAGTCCTTCCTTGTGCATGTGGCACTATGACTAATATTATTCGAGAACCTGTCTTCTTCGTGGATGAATTACTCGCTCATAGGATTATTTCAGTTAAGATTGGTCTCGAATTTGGCTCTCTTGCAACTAATTTGAATCACTCTGGAGGCCTTCCCATGTAAAAGGTGTAATCAGTCACTAAAAGCAATCGAATAATCATAAAAGTTCCTCGTATTTGAGGGCAGTTCATTAAATTTTTAAAGCTCACATCTCAACTGAAGGAGAAAAAGAATTACGCTGTCGATTAATCCTTTCACAGCCAGTGTGACACTGGGGTTCAACCACGTACATAGTTACTTCAAAGTTCTTGTAAAAACAGGAATGTCTCACTTGTACTGCCGCTGAGATTCGCTGTAGGGTTTATGAAATGCTTGAATCCATTAGCTGCATTGTATGGCTCCTAAAGCTCTCGTTTTCTCTTTGTAGCGATAGTTCCCGGTATTTTAATTTGAGTTTTGTGAAAGATAAGGTCAGTGTCTTACTTTTATTACGTTTTTTACTACACGTTTATCGTTGAACATGTATGTCCACTGACAAAGTACTTTGAAGTAAGTGTAGGTAAAAATTCACGTTTTGGCCGTTTATTTGTGCTGCAACTAAGTCTATACTTCTGCGTATGTGCTCCTACGAACTTTATTTTCTCCTGATGACAATGTGTCCTTATGTGGGTACGTTTTGGTATCTTCCTTTTTATTTTCTAAAAGTTTCAGAAACGGTTTGATTAAGTGACACTGTAATAGAGGCGGTCAAGATAACCAAGAGTCAGGCCGCCTTGCCACTGCAAGACAGCTTTCAGATGGGCGAAAGATAAAAAGAAGAGAACGGTAAGTATTGAGGCAGAAGACCAATCGGTAGCTGTAGGATTTCCTGATGACGTCCGGCTATTAGAAGCAAGAAACTATCTTCCAGCAGGAGGAGCATTTTTAGATAATAGAACACTCGAAAGCAAGGGGAAAGAACTAAAACACATACGATGTGCCATTACATGCTTTGAAAAAGTGTTTATTTGCTCCAAAAAAATCCCGAACTCCGCAAACTTGGACGCTGTTATTTGATAAAATTAAAAAAAAAAAAAATATCGATAGTCGGTAATAGTGTGTATGTTTTCAGTTACTTCATGTGACAGAAAGAAATGACGTACGAAACGTTACCTTGCATGCTTCGCAACTTTCGTTTTGTGTCTTATTACAAGTGGAATGGAAATATTTTTACCAATGAGAGAATAGAGTTAAATTACACCTGCTTATTTTTACATATTCCGCAGAGAGTCGCAACTAAATGTTCCATGAGCATGAAACCGGACCATTAAAATAGAAAACCACATTTAACGAGGTGCCTAAAGTAGATATGAACCCAGTGTTTTAATGTACCCACAACGTCTTATTTTGGTTACTATAGTGATGCTGCAAAATATTATGGAATAAACATAAATTACATATATTTCTGTAAATTATAACATGATAAGGAGCAATCAAAAGATTGCTGTAGCATATATGCAATGTGGGAGGCAAGTCTCCCAAAAACCACAATTGTGGAATGGTGCACCAAGTTCCGTGATGGTCACGATCCACTGGTTGGTCTAGGAGGTAAGCATCACTCGTTATAGACAACGACAAGCGAGTGGTTGATGATGCCATTCATGCACTAACGACGGATCTCGACATCAGCTTCAATAGTGTTAAACACATTATTCGGCAGAAGTTAGGGGATCATAGGGCCAGCAACCAGTGGATTTCACGAGGTTGAATGTCAAACAAAATCCGTGCAGGATGGATGTTTGCCTGAAGCACCTAGTGCCCTTCAACGCTGAGGGCAACATGTTCCTTGAGCGCATTGTTGTAGGCGACGAAAGCTAGTGCCATCATTGGCAACTGTCGAAAGCACTGACGATGTAGTGGTTCAGCCATCGTCTTCTCACCCAAAAAGTTCAAGAGCCAGACGTGTGCCGGAAAGGTGATGCTCATCCTCTTTGATTACTGGGGCCCATTGCTTATTGATTTCAAGGAATCTGGTACCTCCATCACTGGAGAATGTTACTGCACTGCGCTGGAGAAATTACGGCCTCCATTTGAGGCGAAACGTGCGGGAAAACTGCGACAAGAGATGCTGCTGCTTTATAGTACCGTAGATACCGTATCGGAAATGTCGTAATACAGAAGTTAGGCCAACTCAAGTGGGAAGCCACTCGAGCACCAGCTCTATTGTCCTGTCCTCTCCCCGTGCGATTATCACGCCTTCGGTCTCTTAAACAAAGCCTTGAAGGGTCGAGGATTCTTGTGGGACGAGGATGTGCAGCAAGCAATTACGGACTTACTCATTGCGAGACATGGTATTTTACCAGTCTTCAATCTGGTGCGTCGATGGGATGATTGCCTCAATGCTCACGGCATTTCTCCCTGATTGCCATGCTGATTGTAGACCCTATGGCGCTCGAACGGAGAATTTTTGATCGCCCCTTACATTATAATTTTAGCTAAGACTGCAGACTATAATGTTTTGCAGTATGTAAGGTAATCAAATAACAAAAGTTTCGTTTTCCATTGACTACAAGAAAATACCTTCAAGGTTTTGCGTAAACAGAAGGGACATGTTAGGAATAGCCAGGCGTTTACAGCACCATATAGGGAAAGTTAACTCTGTGGAGACTATATAAATGATTGAGAATAAAGCAAAGAGTACTAACAACATTTATTTCTCAAAAGAAAGAAGCAGCATAAATTATGACAAATACGTTACTTATTGACTACCGTAAACAACTAACAGGCAGTTTAAGACCACAATGGACAAGGATCCTGGGTGGTAGAAGTGAGACAAGTACTCTGGCCCTAAAAATGTGGATGTTGTTGTTGTTGTTTTTGTTGTGGTCTTCAGTCCTGAGACTGGTTTGATGCAGCTCTCCATGCTACTATATCCTGTGCAAGCTTCTTCATCTCCCAGTACCTACTGCAACCTACATCCTTCTGAATCTGCTTAGTGTATTCATCTCTTAGTCTCCCTCTACGATTTGTACCCCCCCCCCCCCCCCACACACTGCCATCCCATACTAAATTGGTGATCCCTTGATGCCTCAGAACATGTCCTACCAACCGATCCCTTCTCCTGGTCAAGTTGTGCCACAAACTTCTCTTCTCCCCAATCCTATTCAATACTTCCTCATTAGTTATGTGATCTACCCATCTGATCTTCAGCATTCTTCTGTAGCACCACATTTCGAAAGCTTCTATTCTCTTCTTGTCCAAACTATTTATCGTCCATGTTTCACTTCCATACATGGCTACACTCCATACAAATACCTTCAGAAATGACTTCCTGACACTTAAATCTATACTCGATGTTAACAAATTTCTCTTGTTCAGAAACGCTTTCCTTCCCATTGCCAGTCTACATGTTATATCCTCTCTACTTCGACCATCATCAGTTATTTTGCTCCCCAAACAGCAAAACTCCTTTACTACTTTAAGTGTCTTATTTCCTAATCTAATTCCCTCAGCAGCACCCGACTTAATTCGCCTACATTCCATTATCCTCGTTTTGCTTTTGTTGATGTTCATCTTATATCCTGCTTTCAAGACACTATCCATTTCATTCAACTGCTCTTCCAAGTCCTTTGCTATCTCTGACAGAATTAGTATGTCATCGGCGAACCTCAAAGTTTTTATTTCTTCTCCATGGATTTTAATACCTACCCCGAATTTTTCTTTTGTTTCCTTTACTGCTTGCTCAATATACAGATTGAATAACATCGGGGAGAGGTTACAACCCTGTCTTACTCCCTTCCCAACAACTGCTTCCCTTTCATGTCCCTCGACTCTTATAACTGCCATCTGGTTTCTGCACAAATTGTAAATAGCCTTTCGCTCCCTGTATTTTACCCCTGCCGCCTTTGGAATTTGAAAGAGAGTATTCCAGTCAACATTGTCAAAAGATTTCTCTAAGCCTACGAATGCTAGAAATGTAGGTTTGCCTTTCCTTAATCTTTCTTCTAAGATAAGTCGTAAGGTCAGTATTGCCTCACGTGTTCCAACATTTCTACGGAATCCAAACTGATCTTCCCCGAGGTCGGCTTCTACTAGTTTTTCCATTCGTCTGTAGAGAATTCGTGTTAGTATTTTGCAGCTGTGGTTTATTGAACTGATTGTTCGGTAATTTTCACATCTGTCAACACCTGCTTTCTTTGGGATTGGAATTATATTCTTCATGAAGTCTGAGGGTATTTCGCCTGTTTCATACATCTTGTTCACCAGATGGTAGAGTTTTGTCAGAACTGGCTCTCCCAAGGCCGTCAGTAGTTCCAATGGAATGTGGATAATGGAATGTAAATTGATTTGACGATGAGCAGACTTTGATTGTTCAAATCTACAGAAGTTTCTCTATACAGGTGCAGCTGACAGCAAATGGCGATAGAAATCGGTACGCCCTGGCAAAGCTAGAGTGGCAGTACGTTACCCCGTTTGCTTCGTGCTGCGATGTAACTTGCAGCTGGCGAGATGTGTGCGGCGTTGGTAAGACGTGAGGTGGCACCTGTGAATCACTCGCGGCCACGAAAGAAATGCAAAAATCTCACGGTCAAGCGATCAGGCAGACGGATCGCAATTCACTCTCTACCAGAGCCCTGAAATCACGGTAGATTTCAGTGTGTGACACACACGTTCGCTGGTTGTACCAAGGACTAATTTGGCTCACTTACACGGTAGAGGACACAAGGATACCAAACGTGGAGATCTGTAAACCAAAAACGAATAAGTGTGCCCTCAGCAAACGAGTGGTCCGAGACGTTTGAAGTCACACTGTCGGTACAGTCAGAACTTCACCACAGGCTCCGCAGTCCAAACTATTCACAAGTGAAGTCAGTCTCAGGACAGGTCCTAAGCACCAACCACATATGCCAAAGCTTCGACCACAAGACTCCTTACCAGACCAAAGTCCAGCACCCGAGTGCTTCGCACCTCTCCAGAAAAAAAGTGCACCAACGACGCCGCTTTCACGCGATCTTGAGCGAATCACGGGGTCTAGACGCGCTAAATCTCCCCTCCTACACGACTGCACAAATCCACGTCAAACCAGGGCAAGAGTTAAGAAACCTGCATCTCTGAAAAAAAAAAGCAACCGCCAATTACTGGCTTTTTTAAGTTTTCACAGAGGGGGAAGATGACTTTCTCCAAAGTCATGTTGCTTCCCAAGCCAACAAGTGAACAGATACAATCTTGAATATCTTTATCTAAATCGCCTGTGCCTTGGAGCTTGTTAGTCCTAGCTATAAGGTGTAACACTGGAGTTTCTTATACCATCAAGGTGGCCGACGGAAATGGTTCACAGGCCTATTTGCAGCACAGGCGAACACAAAAACTTGTGAATTTTTATTATGCATGACTCTGCACACAATGCCCAGTTTACGACTCTACTGTGTAGACGCATTCTTTTTGTCCATTGCCTCCAGCTCAGGCTTTGGCTGGCGCCAATGCAGGTATCGCGACATTGTTCTGCTGGAGACCTGTCTCGCTGAGGGGCTGCTCTGTCTGCCTTGTATGGCTGTGGGCCTGGGCCCAGGCTATGGCTGGCGCCAATGCAAGTATCGCGACATTGTGATGAGGGGCTGCTCTGTCTCCCTTGTAAATCTCTGGGCCTGTCTGACACGATTTACTGAGGGATGGGCTCGCTGCCAATTGCTTTCAACTCCCAACATGCTGTTTCTACAAGTTATGAACCATAAAAATACCTCACGCTTTTAGCACCGTACCAGGCTCCATCACTGTCTACTTAGGCTGTTAACATTTTTTAGAGTTTCGCTCAAGGTGCATCAGGCTGTAACAAAATCTTTAATAATTTTTCGTATACAAAAAATAGGTGAGAGAGTAACTTGTCCTCACTTTATAGTATTGACAGTGGACATTGGAAAAGTTCAACGAGAGGCAGTAGCTTTATCATATAGTAAGGGAGGGTGTATCATAGATAAAATAAGGGAGTTGGGGTGGCAATTATTAAAACTGGAGAGTTACGGTGGAGTGAGATTTCTTCACGAAATTTCCATTACCAGCTTTTCGCCGATAACAAAATATTTTGTTGAGTCCCACTTGCATAGGGAGAAATGAGCATCGCAATAAAATAAGTGAAATCAGAGCCTGCACTAAAGAGAAAGTGCTCATTATTCCAATTTCTGATTGCTTTACAGTTTTCATTGCAGTTCAATGGAAGTTACACTGTGATGTCTTAACTGAGAACGGCTGTTGATATACTTTCCGGGATGTGAGGTCGTGGTCCAAGAACTTTTTCTGCTCCTTACATTTCGTCCAGGACTGCGATGGACTTCCTCAGAGGCGCTGCTCCGCTGAGTCTTGCCGACTGACTCAGAGCAGCGCCTGAGCAGCAGAAAAAAATGTTCTTGGACCACGACCTCACATCCCGGAAAGTATATCAACAGCCATGTCACCCGGTCGTGAAAGCCTTCATCTAACTGAGAACCCCTCATTTCTTATATTATTAGTCCAGTTAATTATCTGCATGCTTCTGCAACACCACGCCTCAAACACTTCAGTCCTCTTCTTTTCCACATTTCCCACAGCTCGCGATTGACACCCGCACAATATCCTGTTCCAGATATACCTAACCAGGAACTTTTTTCTGAAATCTTCATCTGTGTTTGATGCAAGTAGGTCTGGTACAAGCGAAAAATGTCCTCTTTGCTAGTACTAATATATCCTCCTTGCTATATCCGCCATTGGGTATTTTGCAGAATTACTTCACTTCACCCAGCATGTGGAGAATTCTGTTAATGTTAAGGTTATAGGTAACCCCATTTATGGCACATCTTGTTACTTTTGTCCTGTGCTGGTTTACTCTCGTTCTATATTCTGTGCTGGTCACTACGTTCAACACCAATTGTAGTTTTACCTTACTTTCAAGGGGAAGGCAACGTCATCGGGGAATGTTATCACAGGTATCCTTTCACGGCCAGTTTAAATCTCACTTCGTGTTCTTCGATGATTCAATCATTGTAACAGGTTAAGGGTAGAGAGGAAACGCCGGCCCGTGGGAAAAACCGTGGAATATTCAGTGCGCACAGCGGACTACTCATTGCTCGAACATCAAAGGCGAATTACCACGTGACTTCAGTATAGTACCGAAATTTACAATTAAGCTTTAAGATGGAAACTTCAACATTGCACGTATCTACCCACTTTTTACGCATTCATTTGTTACGAATCAGAAATGGTGAAAAATTCTTGCTCCTATGGGTGCAAATAAATTACGTCTGTGTGCCCTGGTAGGTTACATATGTTGACAAATGCCTGCTGTGCAGTTCTGTACTCTCACTCTGTTGATATTCCTACTCTGTGGGAAGAGCCATTGGGTTTAGGCTCCATGACATCCCAGGCATGAAGCAACCTATTCGGGTACACTCCTGGAAATGGAAAAAAGAACACATTGACACCGGTGTGTCAGACCCACCATACTTGCTCCGGACACTGCGAGAGGACTGTACAAGCAATGATCACACGCACGGCACAGCGGACACACCAGGAACCGCGGTGTTGGCCGTCGAATGGCGCTAGCTGCGCAGCATTTGTGCACCGCCGCCGTCAGTGTCAGCCAGTTTGCCGTGGCATACGGAGCTCCATCGCAGTCTTTAACACTGGTAGCATGCTGCGACAGCGTGGACGTGAACCGTATGTGCAGTTGATGGACTTTGAGCGAGGGCGTATAGTGGGCATGCGGGAGGCCGGGTGGACGTACCGCCGAATTGCTCAACACGTGGGGCGTGAGGTCTCCACAGTACATCGATGTTGTCGCCAGTGGTCGGCGGAAGGTGCACGTGCCCGTCGACCTGGGACCGGACCGCAGCGACGCACGGATGCACGCCAAGACCGTAGGATCCTACGCAGTGCCGTAGGGGACCGCACCGCCACTTCCCAGCAAATTAGGGACACTGTTGCTCCTGGGGTATCGGCGAGGACCATTCGCAACCGTCTCCATGAAGCTGGGCTACGGTCCCGCACACCATTAGGCCGTCTTCCGCTCACGCTCCAACATCGTGCAGCCCGCCTCCAGTGGTGTCGCGACAGGCGTGAATGGAGGGACGAATGGAGACGTGTCGTCTTCAGCGATGAGAGTCGCTTCTGCCTTGGTGCCAATGATGGTCGTATGCGTGTTTGGCGCCGTGCAGGTGAGCGCTACAATCAGGACTGCATACGACCGAGGCACACAGGGCCAACACCCGGCATCATGGTGTGGGGAGCGATCTCCTACACTGGCCGTACACCTCTGGTGATCGTCGAGGGGGCACTGAATAGTGCACGGTACATCCAAACCGTCATCGAACCCATCGTTCTACCATTCCTAGACCGGCAAGGGAACTTGCTGTTCCAACAGGACAATGCACGTCCGCATGTATCCCGTGCCACCCAACGTGCTCTAGAAGGTGTAAGTCAACTACCCTGGCCAGCAAGATCTCCGGATCTGTCCCCCATTGAGCATGTTTGGGACTGGATGAAGCGTCGTCTCACGCGGTCTGCACGTCCAGCACGAACGCTGGTCCAACTGAGGCGCCAGGTGGAAATGGCATGGCAAGCCGTTCCACAGGACTACATCCAGCATCTCTACGATCATCTCCATGGGAGAATAGCAGCCTGCATTGCTGCGAAAGGTGGATATACACTGTACTAGTGCCGACATTGTGCATGCTCTGTTGCCTGTGTCTATGTGCCTGTGGTTATGTCAGTGTGATCATGTGATGTATCTGACCCCAGGAATGTGTCAATAAAGTTTCCCCTTCCTGGGACAATGAATTCACGGTGTTCTTATTTCAATTTCCAGGAGTGTATTTCCCTTGCGTGCGTTATCGACGGTTTCGTCTCCCAGTAAGTTTTCCGAAGCTTTCTTTGCTCACTGTAAACTCCACACACATACCAGGGTCGGCTTCTAAGTTTCCAGAAAAGCCCATCGATGGAGTTATTGAAATATAACATTACTATTGTTTTAAAGTTTTTCATTTGATTTCTTTAAAATATTGACGACTGTGAAATGGCCAAGTAGCTTCTCTATAGCGAGCCTTTAAAGAAACAGTGTTCTTAAAAAGTTGAAATTTCACGTGAAGGTTTCCGTTGAACAATATTTTACGATTTTCTTAAAGAAGTAATTGGGAAGAAATGCTTCGAATCGCTTCTTTCAACTTTTGATAATGAATCTGCCTCAGAAAGTAATGTTTACAATTGGTTTGCAGATTTCGTCGTTCTTTTGCTTCTGACAATGACGAATTTCGAGAAGGCCGATTAAAGCCGGATGTTGTTCCAACATGATCGAAGAGTATCAGCGCGTGACATACAACAATGTAGCCATACTTGTGCATTTCAAAGATCACACTACATTTGAATTTTCATGAACGTTTATCTGCGAAGAAGACTGCGCCCAATTTGACCGAATGCCAAATCCGACTCGTATGAACTGATGCGAGGAAATGAGACTTAGCTGGATAACACAATTAGCGCGCTACCTCTGTTTTATCTCCGGCACTGTCGCAGCAACCGACCAGTCCTATCGTAGTTTACGCAGCAGACAATGCTATTATCTGACCAGTGAGTAGAACTGGTCGGGAGACGACGAGTTACCGAGTAGTGCGCCCCGATCAGGTATCTCCTGTGATATAATAGGACGCGATGGAGACACACATTAGGCACTCACTTGACGAAACACAAGAGGAGCGTTTTCTCTGCGAACACTGTTGTCTTTCGTAAGATTGAGGACACGATGGTATTTTTTAAACGAGAGATCGAAAACATTTTTCTCTACCGAGATGAACACTATTAATATCTTTTAAATTACTTTTTTTTTATAAATAAATTTTCTGCTACCAGCCCGATTTTCTTCTATTTATATTTTTCACGACGCTTTCCGGGAAATGATTCCCATTTTCAAGTGTATTTTCTCTATTCCATTTTTACGTAATGTTTTTATGTGTGAAGCTCTTTTGTTGGCATTACTGCAATACACAAAAAACTCGTAATTTCTAATTAGTTTATCGATTTTTTATGTAGTTAGTGGCGAAATTTTGAAGAATTTGTATTTGCAGTTTCCTTGTGGTCTATTTGTGACGTATGTTACACATGTTAAACATCAGACACAACTTTCAGTGTACGGCATACATCGAGAATAACTTACATAAAATAACAATTACAAAGATGTTGTTGAGAGAAGTGATATTACAGATTATCCACAAAGTATGATACGCTTTTGTACAAGGGGAATTTATCTTAGCAATATGGATTATAATTTGCTTATATCTATTTTAAATTGTGTTTATTTCTATGTGCTACTATTTTTTAAGTATATTGTCGAAGAATTTGATGAAATTCACCGATTCACTTTCAAGTTTTTAGTTTAGCGTTTTATCTTCATATTTCCTGTAATGGGAGTATATCTTCACCTCTTCTAATAATTCCATTTAAGCCGTATATTTAGTGGGTTGAGTACTTCGATATTTTGTTCTACTTTTCCAAATTGATGTCCTGTATTACGTATGTGTGTAGCTATTGCCGAGATTGTGTGTGTGTTTGGTGCACATGTTTCAATGTGCTCTGCGTACCTGGTGTTGATGAAATTCTGACTGTTTTTCCTGGGTAGAACATGGAGCATTCCAGCTGTTACTTTGCATATTCGAGAGTCTGTGTACGGGTCATGATTACACTTCATATTGTGTATTAGTTTTTGTTGTAGATTTTTTGATGTAGAAGACCCAACTTTTACTTTGTGAGTTTTGAAAATATTTGCTATCTTCTGTAACATATCGCCCAATTTATGGGAAGCTAGATATGCAGATGTTTTTGTCTTTTTCTTATGAGGTGCACTTTGTGTTTGGGTCTGTCTTCATTTTGTCTAGAACTGTGTCCTTCATGGAAGCAGCATAATTATTAGAAACTTTACTCTGATTATGTCAGTTATTTTCGATGTATACTGTGCACTAAAAGTTGTGTATGGTGTTTAAAATGAGCGAGGCTCTGCTCAAACGAACCATAACAAAACTATGAGTACAAATTCTTTCAAATTTCGACACTAATTACATACAAAAAACGATGAACCAACCAGAAACTACGACGTTTTCTTATATATTGCAGTAAAGTGAACAGTACAAAGCAGAACCTCACATACCGAAAACAATACGTAAAAATGGAATAGCACTAAGAGAATACACATTTGAACATAGGAATCATTACCCAAAATGCGTAGTATAAAATGCGAATAAAAGAAAATCATGACTGATATTTATAAACAAAGCGACTATTTTCACAATCACACGATTAAAAAAACCGTTTATAATGGACAAATTCAGACTTTTAAATTACGTTTCACTGTTTTGAATATATCTTCTCAAAATGACCATTTTTCTTTTTATAAGTTAGAATATGCATTTCATGGCACTTATTTCTTTTGTCGCATGCCATTTTAGCAATTTTTCCTGGTTTCCTTTTCAAAGATAACGAAATTTCTGGTAATTTAAATCCAGTCGCAATCAAAATACCTTTCAAAACACTTTTGGCAGATTCAGCATAACCAAATCCGGCTATGTTCCATTAAACACCAGGTCAGTTTTCACTGAATTTACCCATTACGATTTGGACCTTCAATTCCCATAAATTAAAAATGTAACAAAAGTACTTTTCAAATACTGCTCCATTTCCCTACATTTTTAATCCCTATGAAGTATATATGGACACGAACATTTATGACCATTTTCGTTTACGAATGTATCAAGAAACGCCTGACTGAAACAGAAGGCAGTCAGCTCTATCGAACGCACTGCAGTTTTCCGCGCTTCCTGACCAGCGAGAGGACGTCGCAGTGTTTTGTTTGAAACTTCTGCTGCTCAATCAGAGGTGGCGATCACGTGACGCAGGGTTGGGCCTTTGTATGAGTGCTGAAGGCTCCTGCACAGTCGGCAGCCGGCGCGCTGACGCAGTCATATGAGGCCTACCCCCTACCCCCTGAACCCCTACCATCACAGGTAATCCAGGCGAAGCCAAGTCAAGCTGAGCCGAGCTGAGCTACGCACACCTGTCCAGGGGTGGCTAATAGCGACTGTTTCATTATTCACCATGGACAACTGTCAGCGGATAACAACATAAGCGAATACCCTGCCAAAATGCTGCTGCGAGACACTCTCCACCGTTCTTCTTCGTCTTCTTCTCCTTCTCCTTCTCCTCCTCCAGTTGTCGTATAGCGGTCTTAGGATAGGTACGATATTAGAGTGTCTGTATTGTTTGTCTGCCGATACCGGGCAAGTGAATTTCAAGTACAACGATTGAGCTGTACGGGAACACACGTAATGGGTGTCGGAGTACAGGTCGTAGACGCATGATTGACGACATATGGGCTTGGCCGTGAGTCGTGCACGGATAGCCAAATGGTGACTGCTGGCGATAAGCGGGAAATCCGCGTTCGAGTCGTAGTGCGGTACAAATTTTCATTGTTATCATTCCCTTCTACAGTTGATGATGGTCGTTACTCGCAATTGCGAATACATTTAATGCACTTGAAACAGGTGATGACTCGACGCTCTCCATTTTCCTCCTCTTCAGTCTCCTGTTAACTTCGTACATTTCTGACGACGCCCAGCATTCCAGACCATCGTTCTCCTATCTCTCTATCTTCTCTGCAAATATTTCCTGCAATGCCTCGTAGTTACAGGCAATTTCTTCTTGGGAATGTCCCAGCCAAGACGTTTTCCTCGTTATCAGTTCCAACATATTCCACCTTTTGTTCTTAAAACTACTACTACATTGCTCAATCTCTCAGTACCTTTCACTTGTTTCAACTATGGCAACGTTTTTTTAAAATTTTTACTTTATTGATGTGAGAAATAAGAGCCGGCCGCTGTGGACGAGCGGTTCTAGGCGCTTTAGTCAGGTTCGAATCCTGCCTTGGGCATGGATGTGTGATGTCCTTAGGTTTAAGTAGTGCTTGGAGTACGTTAAACTGTAGATCCTCCTCTGGCTGGTTCAGTCAGATTAAAGACCTGAGGAATGCAACGACAGACAGTAAGAGTGTGCCTAATGAATTACAGTCTTGTTCAAACCGATCTTCGGATTGACTGCAGATTTACAGTGCTCATAGTTATTCAGTTTTTTTCATTTGTTCCATACTTACTATGTATGGTCAGTAAGAACACAGAAGTGTTGTTTCTACGTTCGTATCTCAATAAACGCCAATGGAGGTGAATTTCATAAACTCGATAACTGTGAACGGATTTTTTGAGAGCTCTTACGCGCATGCATAAGCGACACGGAAAGAGCAGTAATACTGCTCAACTTGCTAACATTGTGAACAGCATTTATCGTCGAGTCATCGGCCGCTCAAACTTCACGCGATAGGAGCCTACATACTCTGCCTCTGTCGGAGCAGAGACTTCCATAAGCGATTACTCGTACTCTATAATGACTTTTTCTCATATCTTCCCACCGCTGCCTGATAAAAATCAGCACATTGATGTTTGGTGTGATGCATCTGTGCAAGAGTAACATCTCCAGATTTTCAGCGTTTGCAGTGCCTTGTTAAATGGCTAACATTGCTTCTTTATTTTCTGAACAATAAGTCCTTGAGAAAAGCAAATAATAACATTGTTTCACTTGTTCTGTATATGAGCATGTGGTTCCTTCAATATTATGCATCATTTGTGACTCACTCCGTATAATGGCAGTGTGCAATCGGCACACATAAACTGAAGCCCCAAAGAAACTGGTGTAGGCAAGCGTATTCAAATACAGAGATATGCAAACAGGCAGAATACCGCGCTCCGGATGCCTGTATAAGACAAGTATCTGACACAATTCTTAGATCGGTTACTGCTGCTACAATGGCAGGTTATCAAGATTTATGTGAGTCTGAACTTGGTGTTATAGTCATCGTACGAGCGTCAGGATACAGCATCTCCGAGGTAGCGATGAAGTGGGGATTTTCTGGGTATTTATCACTACGAATATCTGGAATTCGGTGAAACATCAAATCTCCGACACCGCTGCGACTGGAAAAAGATCCTACAAGATCAGGACTAACAATGACAGAATATCTTCCAGCGTGACAGAAGAGCATCCCTTCTGCAAATTGCTGCAGATTTAAATGCTGGGCCATTAACAAGAGTCAGCGTGCGAACCATTGAAAGAAACATCCTCGGTATGGGCTTTCGGAGACGAAGGCCTACTCATGTAGCTTCGATGACTGCACAACACAAAGTTTTACGCCTCGCCTGCTCCCGTCAACAACGACACATGACTGTTGATGGCTGGAAACGTGTTGCCTGGTCGAACGAGTGTCATTTCAAATTGTATGGAGCGGATGGACGTGTACGGGTATGGAGACAACCTCATGAATCAATGTACCCTGCATGTCAGCAGGGACTGTTCAAGCTGGTGGAGGCTCTGTAATGGTGTGGGGCGTGTGCAGTGTGAGTGATATGGTACCCCTGATACATCTACATACGACACTGACTAGTGACACGTGCATAAGCATACTGTCTGATCACCTGCATCCATTCATGTCCATTGCGCATTCCGACGGACTTTGGCAATTCCAGCAAGACAAATCGACACCTCACACATCCAGAATTGCTACAGAGGAGCTACAGGAACACTCTCCTGCGTTTACGCACTTCCGCTATCCACCAAACTTCTTAGACAGGAACATTGTTGACCATATCTGGGATGCCTTGCAACGTGGTGTTCAGAAGAGATCCCCACCCCTTCGTACTCTTACGGATTGGTGGACAGCCCTGCAGGATTCATGGTGTCAGTTTCCCCCAGCACTACTCCAGACATTAGTCTAATCTATGCTTCGTCGTGTTGCGGTACTTCTTCGTGCTCCCGGGGGCCTTACACGATATTAGTCAGGTGTACAAGTTTCTTCGGCTCTTCAGTGTATATCTCCTTTACTTCCCACATTCCATCTTGTTCTTTTTAGTACTCCCCTCCCCTCCACTCCCACCAGACATTACATGGTAGAGTGATTGACATTACTGGTATTACGTTTTGATTCGCATTGCCCCTTGCACTGTTCGGGCACACGTATCGACGGCTCCGATACGCTCTCGACTTTATTTCTCGTTAGCCGTTCTCTTCGTGTACTGCCCCGCCATTGACACCAGGTACTACGCGTTTTTCCCACCATTCTCTGCGTAGCCGCCGATTCGAGCGAGCTTAAATAGTGTTCTAGCTATGCAGAGTGGAGTAGAAAAATCTTAATACCTCCATTATTTCTATTTTTCACATTCATCCTCAGCTCCTCTTCATTCTAGTTGCCATCTCCGTGTCCTCATCACCTCGCACTCTCCCTGTTACCGTTATTCTGTAGAACCTTTCATGAATTTAACGCTAGAGAGAAAATTAATCTGCATTTCTCATTACTCAGACGTTGTACTGCGCATATTGAAGCAACCACGAAATTGTTTAGTGATTTTAACTTCCAAAAATTGAAATGGGACCGAATCGATAACTTCTTTTACCCGCCGAGCAATACGCTGCAGCAGTGAGACACTGGACTCGTGGTTAGAATCCACAACAGGCCATTTGGATAACGGTTTTCTGGGATTTTCGTAAATAGTTTAAGGTAACTGCCGTGATGGTTCTCTATTTTTAGATGTTCCTGTATGCTTCTTTGGAAATCAGACAATTAATATCTTGTTCTGCCAAAGACGACGACGAACTTGATGAAATGTCGCTCGGAAACGAAGATATTGCTGGGCTGATTTCGTGAGTAGAATTCATCAGTGCACTTCGTCCGGAAAGCTTGCATGCTAATTTACGCAATGCGTTTCTAAATTCTCATTGTGCTCATTCATGGCGCTTAGTGACGATGGCCGACTGGATGTAGCACTAAATAGCAGTCGGGGTACCATGAGGTATGTACCGTATATTCGTTCAGTGACCGTAGTCCACTGAGCATGTTGTCAAATCAAACCGAGCTACTCATGTGATTTTTCGACGACACTATCTGTCTAAAATTTTCGGTAATAGCGAAACTTGAATATTACACATTTCTTTTTGTTTAATATACGTTTCTGTACATTTGAATCTGATAACAGCTATGGTGCAGTATTGTCGTCGCTAAGGATATGGGGAAGCAGGACCAGTTACTTCTCATAGATATGTAAACCAAATGTACAATTGTAAATATCGCATCGATATGAAGGACTCTGTGTTCTGAAAAATGTCAAGGCACGATATTATAAAGCCTTGTATTGTACAAATAATTCCTGGGATTTTATGGCCATGTGTGTACGGGGCTAGTGCTGGATAAATTCGGAAGCGTGTTTTAGTAAACTGTTAGTCACTGTTTACATATAGTGCTATGTTCACATGCATGTAAAATTTGTACATGACAGTCTGATTAATTTCCTCCAATTTATGGAGGTCCTCAAACCCTCGTGTCACCTACCTATACAGTATCATTGAACATAATTAATTAGAACAGATTAGACAATATGAATCAGTCTAATAGAAAAACTTCCAAAATTCGAGTATCGATTTTTTTGTGCGTAGTTTATGTTTTTACTTTTTTGATGAGATAGCGAGAAAACGTTACACATTTTACTTGTATGCAAAAAGAAGGATAAATAAAGAAAACTGAAAATAATAATGCAAATCGATTACCATATTCACTGTCCGTCCGGTCACTGACGTGTCTGTTTGCTGTATTCAAATTTGTGTGTGTGTCGTGGTGTAACGTCCGTTTGCAACAGTAGCTTGCAAGAAAGGGACCTCCAGACGTACGTACGCCTTATCTCTTGTGCACAGCTACCACATGTTATAACTCTTGCGTTCCGTATTGGAAGCTTTGAATCTTTAATTACATTGTTGTAACGTAGTTCACACCCGTTTATTTCTTGTTTTCGTTGCTGTGAGATGTCTGTAGGCCACCTCGTCCGCTCTCACTGTTCATCACACTAACTTGCCACGGCAGTATACTATTACTAAGTGACTCATATTCTATAACCAATGTATAGTACAACAATTTCCAAGACTACAGAAGGAGTACAGAGACGTCAATGACCGGACAGAATGTTTGTAATTTATCGAAAAAGGTGGGGCACCAGGGAGATTTGAACGCAGATCATCGGCCTCGTAGTCCGAGTTCGTGACGACACAACCACGACATCATGGTTTTTGCAATTCGCTCCATGTTGCATATCTTGAGCATGGACTGGTCACTGTTTCGATTTTGCTCCTTTTTTCACAGTTCAGTACATCTTCTTCCTGTCTTCATGCTTGATCTGTGTTCAGTCTTTGACGGGCTATACACTAGGCTATTTTACCACTAAATCTGAGGGGGCTACGATGAGGAGTTGTGCCGAGTCTCGGTCCGGCACACAGTTTTAATCTGCCAGGAATTTTCATATCTGCGCACTCCGCTGCAGAGGGAAATGTCATTCTGGAAACAGTATTGTTGGTTGTTCTCATGCAAGTTCTTGCTTCTCGGATGTGCATTCGTTTTTGTTTGATTACAGTGGCCTCTTGCTGCGGGAATTCAAGCACTGGCTTCTACTTTGTACGGAAAAACAGCCGTTGCATGAAAGAAATATTCGGAAACAAAATAATATTTACCACAAAACTGACTCTGCGAGCAGGTGCTAAAGACGGTGCTATGCTGGCTAGAATCTTTGGGGTCTTTGCTTTCCGGTCGTATGTGCAGCCACATAGCCGAAACACTTGCGTTCGGAGAACGAGAAACCTTAATCAAAAGTTCATTCTTTCGCAAGGGAAGGCACGGTAAATCATGTAAGCTTTCGATACTGGGTCACTAACTTGCGGTATCAGTAACCAGTAACACTGACAAACAGTTAATTCCCTCGAGACGACCTACGAGTTTGCTCTACTCTCAGGTTTCTCAAACCCCGAAACTGTTTAAATATTGAGCCCTTTCAGTCGGTCGGACTTCGCGTGTCGAATGACTGACTTCTAGTCAGAGGTGAATACTCTCATATGTCATATCCTTATCGAGCTAGAAACTCTGTTCCTGAAAAGTGCTGCTTCCTATCAAGAGTTTAGTAAGCTTTGTTTTTAATTTAATGATACCGGGAACGTACCTGAAACCAACGGAAAATCAGGCAAACTGCCTTGTCGTCTTTGAACACAACTGCACTACGAATCTCCCCTACAGCGCACTCCATACAAATGAATTCGCCAGTTTCCTGTTATCGGTAAAATAAATAGCTAATCCATATGGTGTGGACTAGTCTGTCTTTGAAACGGTGATGGTTACCTGCTCTTGCTTTGATGACAGTCCTAATACACTGTATATTGGTTCTATTTCAAATAAATATGAAACTATGGTGCATATAAAATCGAAATCAAATATCTTCTCCTTTGATAACTCATCCCTTCACTATAGGCAATAATGTGTCACAGCAGTTCAGCTTGGCTTCAGTGCTCACGAAGTATTGTTTCATACAGTTTATCATGTATTCTGAAATCGTGTAAGCTAAAGAAGAGGGTTTATGTATCTATCATGCAATAACGATTTAAAAATAGAGAAGAGATGGCTTTTTGCCAAAAATGACTAAGTGATACTTACAATGTTCTGAGAAATCTTCATCTGAAGTTAAGATCTAATGACATAATGTGGGGGAGAAGTACGGGAAACGAGCTTCTGGACCTAAGATATCCTGTGTGCCTACCGCACAGTTGATGTTATTGATCATTAGTAATTGATGTCCATAATCGTGTACAGACTAATTAAAATGGTTCAAATGGCTCTAAGTCCTATGGGACTTAACATCTGAGGTCATCAGTACCATAGACTTGAACTAATTAAACCTAACTAACCTAAGGGTATTACACACATCCATGCTCGAGGCAGGGTTCGAACCTGCGACCGCAGCAGCAACGCTGTCCTGGAATGAAGCGCCTCGAACTGCTCTGTCACAGCGGCCGGCACAGACTAATTACGGTACTAAGGGTTCCAAATATGGGTTGGTCATTTCTGCATGTCACACTTACTGTGGAGGTGCAGAAAGGTACAATGTAATATTGTGTCTCACCATATAATGTATTTAAAAATAAGAATACAAAAATCATTTATTTCTTAGTGAGAGGGAACACTATTTCTCTTATTGTCTCAATCTGTTTTGTGTAAATAGTTCGTTACTAATTTATTCATGTAAGATCGTAAAGCCTTTCTATCGATGTTGTCGTCCTGAGCACAGTGCGAATAGCATAGTGTGGAGGGCTCAACAAGTTTAGGACCATTTTTCCTCTGTGCTTTGAAGTTTTTCTGTGCGGTTCATTTAGTCTTTCCCTATCAGGAATCGGCAGACCTGTTGTTCGCTTTCGTTTGAACGTCAACTTTCTTCTTTAATGGCCGGCCGGGGTGGCAGAGCGGCTCTACGCGCTACAGTCTGGAGCCACTCGACCGCTACGGTCGCAGGTTCGAATCCAGCTTCGGGCATGGATGTGTGTGATGTCCTTAGGTTAGTTAGGTTTAAGTAGTTCTAAGTTCTAGGGGACTCATTACCACAGATGTTAAGTCCCATAGTGCTCAGAGCCATTTGAACCTAACTAACCTAAGGACATCACACACATCCATGTCCGAGGCAGGATTCGATCCTGCGACCGTAGCGGTCGCTCGGTTCCAGACTGTAGTGCCCAGAACCGCACGGCCACTCCGGCCGGCAAGACCTGTGTGCCAACTGTAGTGCTTAGTACAATACTGGATGCAGTTTCCAGCTAGTTGTGCTAAAGCAATTACCAAGTTCTCATATAAACAAACTGTTGTTATATTAAACATCCACTCATGTCTTGTAGTGCCATACTTGCTCCTTTCTGGTGGCAAAGTTCTGGAACAGTATGGCTGTTTGTCAGATATTGCACACACATTGAAGGGTTTTGCTTGTCGGTTCCACGGCGTATTGCAAAACATCCCATCTCTCTCTCTTTCCCCTGAAACAACGCAACAGGCCCCAAGCGGACGGCACTTGCCGGTCTGCCTTACAGAGGGCGCGTCTTTATTCGACGTACACTTGTTTATTATTCGCGCCGCCTGATACCCAGCGACGGGTTCAGCGGCCTAATCTACATGCTTAACGAGGGAAGCAACAATCCCGGAGCCCGAATTTGGAAGTCAGATGGCGCGCTGGAAGCCGGGGCTTACCCGGGGTCTGGCATTTGCATCCCGGCAATTGGCACGCCGCTAGCAACCTGGACCGTGGCGAGGAGGGAGGGAGGGAGGGAGGCGAGGACGCTGAAGATGGGCAGGCAGCGGGGTGGGCGCGCGCGGCTTTTCTTTGTTTTCGACGGCAGCCAGCCGGGCCGAGACGCCAACTTAAAGAGCCAACGCAGTCGAGCGGGTGTACGAAACCACTGAGGCCAATTCCGTGTTTTACATACTGTACCGTCCAAACTGTCTGCCAGCATAAACCCCTTTCACTGGCGTAATTCATACTTTTCTTACTTGTGACGTGAAACGATTTCCTTTTTATCCACTTGCACTGACAGTACCAATTATCTGTTGGCCATCGAATGAAATTACAAGTTTTTTACTCAAGTCATTTTTTTCCACAGCGCGTTCCGAACGTTTAAACCTCCGTCATCACGTGAATTGATGTGGATTAATATGGCATGTATTTATCGTGTTACGAGCTGCGGCACTGTCTCCAGTGGTCGCAGACACTTCTCCCTGTTCTGTTACATCACATACACCATCACTCTCTGTAAAGACTTGACTGTTTATAAGGTGTGATCCAATACGACCATCACACTTTGTAAACACCTGAGTGTTTAAAAAGTGTAATACTATGTAAACATCTGAGTATTTACAAAATGTAATAGTGTACCTGATGTAACACGACAGAGACACTGGAAAGGCGTCGGTGACCACAGAAGACAGTGCCACAGGTCGTAATCCAACACATACAAGTCAAGTTAATCCACATAAATTCACCTGACGACAGAGGGTTAAACGTTAAGGAAGTGTTGTGGACATAAATAAACTGTGACTGATGACAATAAACTTGCTGTTTCATCCGATATCAATAACACTGACGGTAAAGACTGACCAAAAATATTCACAATTGGCTCTGAGCACTATGGGACTTAACTACTCTGGTCATCAGTCCACTAGAACTTAGAACTACTTAAACATAACTAACCTAATGACATCACACACATCCATGCCCGAGGCAGGATTCGAACCTGCGACCGTAGCAGTCGCGCGGTTCCGGACTGCGCGCCTAGAACCGCTAGACCACCGCGGCCGGCAAATATTCACATTTGAAGTCATTTGGTGGATACATTCCAATATCTGTTCCCTACAGCTTTTACCTTTCCAGCTCTATCAAGTAGCATGGAATTTATCCATGACGCCTTAACAAAAATCCTATAATACTGTCCCTTCCTGTTGCCAAAGTTTTCTGTATATACCTCTCTTCCTGTATTCTACGGGAAATCTCATTTCTTATATCACCAATGCAGCGAATTTTCACCACTCTTCTATATTACTACTCAAGTGCTCTGATCATATTTTTTCAGGTTCTTCCCAGAGCCTAGATTTTCCTCCCATACAATGCTGCGCTCCAAACGTACATTCTCCGAATTTTATTTCACAGATTATGGCCAACGTTCGATTCTTGTAGATTTCTTCGGCTTGGCGTCTGTGCTGGTATGCTTTCTATGTCCTTCTTGCTTCATTCTTCATATGTCAATTTGCTTCCAAGGTAGCAGAATTCCGTCACTTTGTGCTGGTACGTATCACCGAGAAGCCAAATTGCCCATACCACATATGGTAAGATACGTTTTAATTTGTTCTGCGTTTGCTAAACATTTTTATTGTAGTAGTAATTTAATATTAAAAAAGCTACGAAGCTTTGGACTGTCCCCATGTTGCATGATCGGTGCAAAATCTAGCGGAAGCCAACGGCGTTTCTTCGCGCTGCATTAGGACGGTGGTGAATCGCAAGAAGAAGTCACAGGCTGCACTCCATTACTACGCCCATTACTTTAACAAGGTAAAAATATGAAACCCTGAATGTACTGTAAAATTTTCGATATCAGTTTGTATATTTTCAAGTTCAGCCACGCTTGCTTCCAGTTATTGTACTTAAAGTTTTACATAACATACATGTTGTTCGCTGCAGGAAATAACTCAGCTTGAACTTCTCATGTGCAGAAAAGTGTTCAGAGTCATTGGATGTCTTAAAGCATACAACATTCTGAACCTTTATTTCTGGTTCAAAACATATATTATATATTTTATTATATTCAAAATATATATTTAAATGAAAATTGATTATTTTGAATAGAAAAGCAATTGAAATACTGAATTTTACGGGTAATACAAATCTTCAACCAAGTAAATTTACGATGGATTAAATGATATTTTAAGAATAGAGGGACGCTATAGTCGGTCTTATAATAATATTTTATTATCTTTGTTATTATTATTATTATTATTATTATTATTGAAAATGCTCAGAATGAAAATGAAATCTTTAGATTACAATTGAAACGTATTTGACAATATTAAATGATCCGTATACAGAGAGTAACGCTATTTGAAGTACAGCAGTGTTCTATGACGTCTGATTCCTATGACTATGGAAAATAAACTGCGCTAACATTTCTCAGAATCTTAATTTGATTTTTGATCGAATGCGAACAAAAGATGTTGCGCCCACATTTCGTCGAATTATTGGCTATTTGGCTGGTCGATTTGGGGGAGGGAATCTAACAGTGAGGTCATCGACGCTATCGGATTAGGGAACGATGGGATAGGTAGTCGGCTGTGCCCTTACGTAGAAACCTTCCCGGCATTTGCATTTTGAAATCACAGAGAACTCAAATCAGGATGAACGCGGGATTGAAGCGGCCTCCTCCAGAATGCGACTCCAGTGTGCTAACCACTGCGCCACCTAGTTCAGTGTCGAATTAATGATGGCAAGGTATCTGCACTTGAAACTGTGTGACTGGTGTTAATGTGTGTGATAGCATAAATGGCCTACATGAAAACAGTAAGCAAACAGACTTTTTCAAAAAGAAAAAAAAATGGCTCTGAGCACTATGGGACTTAACTTCTAAGGTCATCAGTCCCTAGAACTTAGAACTACTTAAACGTAACTAACCTAAGGAAATCACACACATCCATGCCCGATGCAGGATTCGAACCTGCGACCGTAGCGATCGCACGGTTCCAGATTGTAGCGCCTAGAACCGCTCGGCCACCCTCGGCCGGCAGACTTTTTCGAATTCACAATTAACTGCATATAAGGATTCATCATGATTATAAAATTATGCGTATTTATGAGTTACAGTAAAGGCAACAGATAATACAGTGACTCAAACACCACAAATATCAGTCGTAAACGCAGGATGCACAAAATAATGCACTTGTAACCCGGAATCATTTCTCGGAAACGTGTCGTGCGAGAAATAAATAAAAGAAAACCTTGGTTGGCAGCAGAAAAAGTTTTCCCTAAACCAGCCCACTGTTTTTGCAGTGGCAGGCTTTCACCAAAAATTTCTAATGGATGAAATAAAGCAATATTCAGTTTCGTACAATTTATTTAAAAGAGGACTATTGGGACAGAGTTCGCCGTCTCCTCCATAAGGGCGCGCCATTTATCCACGAGTGGTCACTTTTGTTTTCACAGGACGAACACAACCAACTGAGGCGGGCCACTCTGTTCACCAGCAGTCGAACGGTGTGTAATTTGGGTGGCGCCTCATCGCTTATTCTGTCCGATCGCTTGTGCCCAGTGTGCGTCTGAACTCTTGTCTTCTTCTGTTGGGAAGTTTCCCTAACGACGAGATAGAAGAAGACGCGAAGAAGATTAAATGAACGGGACGCTTTCGGAAAGGATGATGAGGAAGACAGAGAAAGAGTGGGGCAGGGGAGAGGAGAGAGATAAACGCGTTACAAGGACACAATGGCGGCGCCGATATCGGCCTCGGGGTGGTGTATGGCGCCCTCTCGGGGCGGAGGGCCTCTCGTGTGGGTAAACAGATAAATCACGCCGGTAAAAGGAGCTCGGCGTCTTAATCCGCGCACCGCCGCCGTCGCCGCCTGCCGTATCTGGTCGGCCCATCTAGAAGGCGGTGGGTGGCGTGGCGTGGGTAGTGGAGTGGGGGGGGGGGGGGGGGGGAAGGAGGGACGCCGTCATCACTGGACGCCATTCGGGGCCAGCAGCAAGTGGAAGTCAAAGTCACACACCGAGGGAGCAGGCAGGCGGCTTCCACTGCGATAGGTGTGGCAGCTGAGTGTTTAACACATCTTTAAAGCCAAAAGAAGGGAAATTTGTTAACATCCAGTATAGATTCGTCAGGAAGTCGTTTCTGAAAGTGTTTGTATGGAGTGTAGCCATGTACGGAAGTGAAACGTGGACCATAAATAGTTTAGACAAGAGAATAGTAGCTTTCGAAATGTGGTGCTACAGAAGAATGCTGAAGATTAGATGTGTAGATCACAT
Organism: Schistocerca gregaria; assembly: GCF_023897955.1. Classification (NCBI taxonomy): domain Eukaryota; kingdom Metazoa; phylum Arthropoda; class Insecta; order Orthoptera; family Acrididae; genus Schistocerca; species Schistocerca gregaria. Next base: position 105,641,155 of record NC_064920.1, read on the forward strand.
AACTAATGAGGGGGTATTGAATAGAATTGGGGAGAAACGGAAATTTGTGGCACAACTTGACTAGAAGAGGGGATCGGATGGTAGGACATATTCTCAGGCATCATGGGATCACCAGTTTAGCACTGGAGGGCAGCGTGGAGGTTAAGAATCGTAGAGGGAGACCAAGAGATGAATACACTAAGCAGATTGAGAAGGATGTAGGTTGCAGTAGGCACAGGGAGATGAAAAAGCTTGCACAGGATAGAGCAGCATGGGGAGCTGCATCAAACCTGTCTCTGGACTGAAGACCAGAACAACAACAAGGCCAAAATAACAGGTGTTAGCCGCGCGGGATTAGCCGAGCGGTCTAGGGCGCTGCAGTCATGACTGGTTCCGGCGGAGGTTCGAGTCCTCCCTCGGGCATGGGTGTGTGTGTTTGTCATTAGGATAATTTAGGTTAAGAAGTGTGTAAGGTTAGGGACTGATGACTTCAGCAATTAAGTCCCATAAGATTAAAAATAAAACAGGTGTTATATTTTGTTTAGGTAATTATGAAATGTATTAAGATATTCTGCATAACCATTTTCCATACGTTCCCCAGAGAAGCGGCGAAGGAAATTAGATAACACAGTGTATTTCATGTGCTAAGCAAGCCCGATTCCGGCGTTTCGTAGGAGCGAGTGTCTTCCGATGAATGCAAGACATTCCGGCTCGTTGCCCGTACAGAATTAGGAATGTTAGTAATTTACAGACGTTGGCCAAGCCAGAAGAGATAAAAGAACTCGTAGGAAGCTGTTGTGCATGGCCAGATTAAAATTCCAGTTATTAGCGGGCCACATGATGTAATGAAGTGTTGCTGTACTCAATCTAAAATGTTTCGAGATTGGATTACGAACAAAATTGAGAGAGTTAAGATGGTACCTTTAATGCTTCAGATTATCCTTACAAACTCTGCAAGAAAATTAAAGGCTCATTTAATCGAAGCCCTGTAATCGTCTCCAATTGCGATGTGTAAGTTTAAAATTTGGCTCAAAGGTGCCTACAACCTTCCCCTGTAATGGTGCCAAGGCGTGGCGTCCTGCAACCGTCACCCCTTGGCTCGGCTTGAAACAGTAAGTTGCCCACACAAGCGAAGAAAAGGACCACAGCTCAGAAATTCGTGCGAGCTATAAGATGGATTAATTACTGTGTCACACTGTAACCAAATTTCGCAACAATTTTGTCCAACTCCACCGTGGACATGTAACACGATGAGAAGGTCGTCAGTACCCCTCTTACCCACATTTAACCGCTTTTTCTGAGGTCATAAACGCAACACCCACAGTTGAATTCATTCGGTGTTGTTATGGGACACGGCGACAAACGTTGCAGACACAACGCCACTCGAAATCGACATGAAGCCCTCAGGGAGTGACATAAAAGGTTCCAATAAAACCACCCTTTCCCTTGGAGCGTTGTTTTCCACACATGTCGTCACCCCCTGAGGCCTTTTTTGTAACGTTTCTGAGCAGAAGTGAATGATTTTCTCAGCCACTCGTAAGAAAAGTACGTGAATTTAGCGCTGGATGTCGTGGTTATGATTTCCATCGCAGAGGCGTCAAAAGAAGGGCTGAAATGTGGGTAAGAGGGGCCGTGACGTCGACGGTGGTGCTGAGTAGAACTGTGTTGGTGCCATTGTGACGTCGTTAAGCTACCTTACACCAGTCGAACGTCTCTGTGGCTTTTCTTCGTACTTGAAGATACTTTTTTGTTTGAAGCAACGTCGAGCCCGGGGGTGACGTCACAGTGCGGCACGCCTTTTCATCGTTGCAGAGGGATATTGTATGCATCTTTGAGCCATATTTCATATTTAAGCGTCGCAATGGGAGACAGTTACGGGGTTTCGAAAAGGCGATCCTTTAATTCTGTTGCGCAGCGTAGTTAACCCCCATTTGAGCATAATACACAAAACTTACATGCAACTATGTAAATATTTGCGTTAGGCCTTCTTTGGGACCATTGACACTTCGCGTAAATTTCTTAATTTCGTCGTCTTGTGGTAGTCTCGTAGTGATAACACCATGTCTCATCACCCGTGATTTTTTTTTCAGAAAAAATTATCAGCTTTTTTTATTTCAATCCACTCTCCGGCAGGCATCTAAGCGTTGTAGTCTTTGGTCAGGAGTAAAGGTGAGCGGGACAAGCATTTCAAACACTTTTCTCCTTTACAAAACATTCTGGAGAATGATTTGAACACTTAATTTAGAGATGTTGCTCCATTGTGACAGAGCAACATTGACACACTGCGCCTCACATCCACTAATTAACACTGCCTGTTCACAAGAGACAGGACGAATGCACACTTGTTGTTTAGAATTGTTAGTTCAAGGTATAACTGTAGTTACTGCCCTGACGTCGCTTATATGCCAGGAATAAAACCAGTCAGGGAAGGTTTTGGACGGACGGTGTGTATTGTCCTTGGAGTGCCTGTGGCGAGGCTTTTAATGGACAAACCGCCAACGCCAGACCGCATACTGCAGAAACCGCTCTCTGTTGGAGATGATGACTTCTGCTGCGTGGCTAGGCGGGCGCAGCATTTCCAGGTAACAATGTGGCTTCCGTGTCTCGCAATTTCTATTTTCGAACTATTCCTGGCCGCTGCAGTTATGTGTCGCAATACTTGTTGACGGACAACATGCACATATTATATCAAAATACTTGTCTCCCGTCAGCATATGAACAAGCCGCAGACGCATTTTATGATCATATTCTCTTCTCTGTAACTCCATTGCTGTTTTTTCAAACAGTGTAATAAAATTCAGTGATATGCATTTCTCCTCTTGGGCGCTTTGACGTGATCCTGGATACGCACTTCCGTAAACACGGGTGTAGTTCACAATTAACTCCTGGTACAATTTAGATGTTCGAGCACTTACTAAACTTTCTATTGCTCATTTTGAAAGGTAAAATAAGAAGGAAGGTGGGAAGAACGTAATATGCTGAAACATCGCTACAAATAGAAGTTTATGCTCTGGCTAGAAATGTTGCAGGTTTCCCCATTACACAAAAGAAAACATTTCTGATTCTTAGCGAATCAATTACACGAATTATCGCGTTATAGGGGAGAGAGTGTGGCAGATATGATACACGAGTTGGGATGGAAGTCATTACAGCATAGACGTTTTTCGTCGCGGCGAGATCTTTTTACGAAATTTCAGTCACCAACTTTCTCTTCCGAATGCGAAAATATTTTGTTGAGCCCAACCTACATAGGTAGGAATGATCATCAAAATAAAATAAGAGAAATCAGAGCTCGAACAGAAAGGTTTAGGTGTTCGTTTTTCCCGCTCGCTGTTCGGGAGTGGAATAGTAGAGAGATAGTATGATTGTGGTTCGATGAACCCTCTGCCAAGCACTTAAATGTGAATTGCAGAGTAGTCATGTAGATGTAGAATATAACTGAAATTAAAGCCATGGCGGCAATGGTAATTAAATAAATGAAGATTGAATGAAGTTGAAATGACATCAGCGAAATAACGATCAGAAATATCGAACTTCGATGTAAGGAATATGTTGTAGGAGGATATACCGAACATTGAGAATCTAGACCGTTTCTGGAGGCGTGCTCGTACAGCCACACAGTTTTGTAGCGAGTACAACAACTTTCACAGGCTGTTCTCACAGCATCCAAGTCTTCCGGGAAAACGATTTCACTTTGCAACAACACTGCCTGTTTAACACGTCACAAAACAGGTGAGGGATCCATATCGCTCCAGTCTGTGGCACCCATTTCAGATAGGGCTGACAAAGGATACTTAACGCATACCGTAATAAGAAGGGTATCACGAATGGTCACAGGTTTGTTTAACTGTGGGGTGTGCGTCAATGAGACGCCGGAAACAATGAACTGGCAGACGACTGGAAACAGGCGTCAGATGCTCAGCGGAGGTTCAACTTACAGTGGTTCAAGAACCTGTTTGAGGATAAGAACTTAGGGATATAATCCAGCCCCAACGTGTCGTTCCCGTACGGACACAGATTTAACTTAATACAGTACGCTCACTAACATGTAAGCTGTCACTACCCGCGATCGTTGCCCACGGGAAAGAAAGGCAGCGTCACGCACGTCACAGCACGAGATGCGGCAGGTATTAAAAGAGTTTACCAAGAACAAGCGTTGCCTGCAGGGCGAGCGACTGGTAAAACCAAGTTTTCTAAACGAGCCACAGTCGCAATTTTTATGGTTTATTAACCGATTTCGCTCTTCAGATGAACAAGGGTATCATCAAAATGTGCTGGCAGACGATTGAAAGATACAAATTGAGACAATATGGAGAACTTCCATTAGAATTATGTAAAGAACATTTCCTCCTTCCAGTATGGTGACTTACGTTCAGTGTTGGCTGACGGCTCTGAAGATTATTCTGGCTGTACTATCGTACTTCAACGTACGTTTAAAGTACAGTAGTAAATGATGAAATTGACACTGACAGCGCCAAGGATGAAAACGATTCTACAACAGTACTTGTATCGTCCATGGTGTATCTATCCAAAGAAAATTTGCAACTACAGGAAACGAAAGTTACATGAATTGCCGTGCGTGTAGATATCTCGGATCTGTATATACATATTTATTTTTTTAAAAAATACGAGTACATCTGTAAAAATTAACATATGTTTCAAAATGAAGTAAAAACTTGAAATAAAAATTGCTAGATACAGGAGCTTTAGTGATAAAATTTAACCAAGGGTAACACGGCAGTGTTATTACGATATGAAAAAGATTATATTGACCCCAGTAAAAACTTTAAAAATTGCTAGATACAGGAGCTTACAAAACATTACAGTATTTCGAACAGAATGGTATAAATGAAATTAGTAAAGATCCATTCAATAAGTTCCTAACCAAACTAAAAAGAAAAATTAATACCTCTCAATTTTTATTCGACCCTTTATAAAAACGCAAATTAAAGCTAATGAATCCAAGGCTTCCTACAGCTTGAGCTCAGATTAAAATAAATAAACCTGACAAATCAATTCGAGTTATTAATAATAACGAATATGGTGCCAATAGGGAACTCAATTATATACTAAAAAAAAAACTTAACAGCATGTTCAATTTTGACAAAACATTCAGCATAAAAACAGCATCCAGTTTGCTGACAATGTAGCACATATGAATATCCCATAAGATGCGATTTTGCCTCTTGGGGTGTTACTAACACTTTTACGGAAATACCAACCGACGAAACATTAGAAATAATTAAACGTAATTAACTACAGCACTAACTATGGGAGAGGGGAAGTTGCAGTGCTGTTATACTTTCCGCAGTTTAGCGTTAAATTCAGGTACTTTACCTTCAATGGAAAAATTTACCACAAGCGAGACGGTCTAGCCACGGATAAACGTTTATCAAGCACCTTATTAGAAATTTTTCTTACTGACTTGGTAATTAAATTTTTTTGATAAATTCCCCGATATAAAGCAGACAATAGTTTATCATCACCGGTATGTTGACGACAGTATAGTTCTGTTTAAAAGAACAAATCAAGATTTAAATGAAAAAAAAAAAAAAAAACAGATGAACTCAACCAAATGCACCCAAAAATTAAAATCACCGTTGAACATGGAACTGATAATAGCATCAATTTTCTCGTCAATTAGCAGATCAAATGGGACAAGTATTTTTAAAGTTTACGAGAAAGCAAGATATTCAGGTATAATTACTAGGAATAATCCAGATCATCAAATCCAGCATAAAAAAGTATATTTCTATTTAGCTTTAAACAGAAAGTTACAGTCGCCGCTTACAGATGAAGACAGAGCTTCAGAATTACGGGCAATAAGCAAGATGGCATTAAGGAACAACCAAATTTTTGTGTGCAACTTGCCGCTGCCAACATCAATTTTCAGTTGTCCAACAATCGATGTTATGCAAATTAACATGTTCATGGTTCGTGAATGTTGCGTCGTCAGTAAAAAAAATCAAATTAATAAAAGTGTCATTCCTCTGAATCTGAAGTTGAGGCCATTGGCAGAATTCAGTGCGACGCATACAATCCGTACCAGTTATTACTCGATGGATATTGGTATGGTAAGGATGATATTTATTGCGATGCAGAACACGAACAACGCTACTCTGGCTCATGCCAGATTCCCTTGTGGTTTGACGCGAACTAACAGAGGAACCTCGAACCACAGAGGCAAGAGTACCAATTTCCGTTTCCTCGTTAGTAACTTTCCTTTGCCGGATATGTTTCCAATGCAGTAACGATCCAGTTGTTCTCAGTTTATCATACAAATGTTTAAATGTATGACGTGTAGGGAGTGTACGTCGAGGATATCTTTCAGTGTTTGTCTCTAGCTCTCACTGAATTTCGTTGGCATTCTCAGTAAATAAGGAGCATATCGACTTGTTCTTCGAAAGAATACATCATTCCCATTCGCTTGAAAGGCGATACTAGTCTTACCGTTCCTATTAGTGTTGTATTGCGAAACCGTCGAATGGTGTTTACATGACAATGGCAAATTAAATGGATACGCCGTATTCGGCGAATATTTAGTATTTGTACGATATACGAGAGAGAATTGTCAGAGCATGTGTTTCGATGAATGCCGATGTGATAAGTGATATCACTCGATCCATGATAAGCACTGCATTGATAGCAATGGTCATAACTTTCAACACCTTCTGTAAATGGGCGTTCATGCCACCTCTATGACCTCTGTTGACCTTCAAAGACCTTACTGTTACACATCATTGGATTCGTCTCGATAGCCGCAATCAGAAAATAAGTACCAAACTATAGCATCCCATTTAAAAAAAAAAAGTTGACCATATCTCTGACGCGAGCGCACCGAGCAACAAAATACCAACGTCATATTATGGCCCCCGTTGTCCCATGCAGCATTTGTCCCACAAACGATTCAGCTCCTATCATACTTTCGGAGTTACTCTAGGAGGCTATAGATAGACTCACCATGTGTATCTCTGTGCGTGTGTTCGGAAATTATTCGTTGTCACGGTCGACGGTGCTGAGGGGTGAAAGATCCTCTGACCATGTACCGTGTGTTCCTTGTGTGTTACAGGCTGTGCGATGACTCAGCGTACGATAAGCAGCAGAATGATCCGGTATTGACGTCGGAAACAAGCCGAGAAGGTGTTTGTGTACACTCAAGTAGATGGAAAGGGACGAAAGGTAGCACGGATATACAAAGATAAGTGCTCTCACTGACACCAACCACATTGCACAACATTTTAAGCCCTTTTTTGGCGTTTGTGTGACCATGGGTCGTTTCAGACAGACGAACGTTGAGGGAGGCGGCGGAGCTTCCGTACACCATGTTTAGAGTAACCAGTTCTAAACGATATTGAAACGAACCGTAGCACAAGCCACTGGCAAGTTGACTGCCAAGATGGTGTAAGCCGAAGTACGGTTATGTCTATCCTGGATGACAACCGCTATTATCCTTGTCACCTGCAATCCTATGGAGGACAAGTGGAACATCCATTGTGACGCCAATATTGTACAGCTCTATATTGTGTTTCGGGACGATTCGTTATTGTTGCACGCACACCACCCATATCCGGACACATGTTCATAGGACCTTCTTTCCTCTACTTCCAGTCAGGGATCCGACCCAGCAGTTTGTTGGTTTTATGGTTCTCTGTTTGGGTATATAAATTTTATTTCATTTTATTTACACGTCAGGTTCCGTATGACCAAATTGAGGAGCAAAACTCCAAGGTCATGGAACGTGTCAGTACATGAAATTACAATATAAAAGTAATAACAGGTAAAAATAAATGTTTATGAACCCGAAAAAAGTCAGTCCATAGGTTTAAGCAAACACAATCAACAATGCAACAAGACTCAGCTTAATTTTTCAAGGAACTCCTAAACAGAATAGACGGAGTGACCTATGAGGAAACTCTTCAGTTTCGATTTGAAAGCGCGTGGATTACTGCTAAGATTTTTGAATTCTAGTGGTAGCTTATTGAAAATGGATGCAGCAGTATATTGCTCACCTTTCTGACCAAGAGTTAAGGAAGTCCTATCGAAATGCAGGTTTGATTTCTGCCGAGTGTTAACTGACTGAGAGCTCTTATTCTTGAGAATAAGCTAACATTGTTAACAAGAAATGACAGCAAGGAATATATATGTATATATATATAGGCCAATTTCAAAATACCCAGACTCGTGAACAGGGGTCGACAAAGGTTCGTAAACTCACCACTTATTGCCTGAACCGCCTGTTTCTGACTCAAAAATATTTTTTTAGAATGGAAAGAGTTAACTGAAACTACACTCCTGGAAATGGAAAAAAGAACACATTGACACCGGTGTGTCAGACCCACCATACTTGCTCCGGACACTGCGAGAGGGCTGTACAAGTAATGATCACACGCACGGCACAGCGAACACACCAGGAACCGCGGCGTTGGCCGTCGAATGGCGCTAGCAGCGCAGCATTTGTGCACCGCCGCCGTCAGTATCAGCCAGTTTGCCGTGGCATACGGAGCTCCATCGCAGTCTTTAACACTGGTAGCATGCCGCGACAGCGTGGACGTGAACCGTATGTGCAGTTGACGGACTGTGAGCGAGGGCGTATAGTGGGTATGCGGGAGGCCGTGTGGACGTACCGCCGAATTGCTCAACACGTGGGGCGTGAGGTCTCCACAGTACATCGATGTTGTCGCCAGTGGTCGGCGGAAGGTGCACGTGCCCGTCGACCTGGGACCGGACCGCAGCGACGCACGGATGCACGCCAAGACCGTAGGATCCTACGCAATGCCGTAGGGGACCGCACCGCCACTTCCCAGCAAATTAGGGACACTGTTGCTCCTGGGGTATCGGCGAGGACAATTCGCAACCGTCTCCATGAAGCTGGGCTACGGTCCCGCACACCGTTAGGCCGTCTTCCGCTCACGCCCCAACATCGTGCAGCCCGCCTCCAGTGGTGTCGCGACAGGCGTGAATGGAGGGACGAATGGAGACGTATCGTCTTCAACGATGAGAGTCGCTTCTGCCTTGGTGCCAATGATGGTCGATGCGTGTTTGGCGCCGTGCAGGTGAGCGTCACAATCAGGACTGCATACGACCGAGGCACACAGGGCCAACACCCGGCATCATGGTGTGGGGAGCGATCTCCTACACTGGCCGTACACCTCTGGTGATCGTCGAGGGGACACTGAATAGTGCACGGTACATCCAAACCGTCATCGAACCCATCGTTCTACCATTCCTAGACCGGTAAGGGAACTTGCTGTTCCAACAGGACAATGCACGTCCGCATGTATCCCGTGCCACCCAACGTGCTCTAGAAGGTGTAAGTCAACTACCCTGGCCAGCAAGATCTCCGGATCTGTCCCCCATTGAGCATGTTTGGGACTGGATGAAGCGTTGTCTCACGCAGTCTGCACGTCCAGCACGAACGCTGGTCCAACTGAGGCGCCAGGTGGAAATGGCATCGCAAGCCGTTCCACAGGACTACATCCAGCGTCTCTACGATCGTCTCCATGGGAGAATAGCAGCCTGCATTGGTGCGAAAGGTGGATATACACTGTACTAGTGCCGACATTGTGCATGCTCAGTTGCCTGTGTCTATGTGCCTGTGGTTCTGTCAGTGTGATCATGTGATGTATCTGACCCCAGGAATGTGTCAATAAAGTTTCCCCTTCCTGGGACAATGAATTCACGGTGTTCTTATTTCAATTTCCAGGAGTGTATAATACCATACGACATAAGCGAATGAAAATAAGCAAAGTACACTAATTACCGTGTGGGACGATCACTTACTTCAGATACCTTTCAAATAGTAAGATCCAGAACGTGGGCTTTCCTCGTCAGTTTACTCTTTATATGAACGCCTACAAATCTGAACTGTCCAGTTTCACTAATCACATGCCCATTCTGTGAAATGAAAACGTCAGGTTTTGTTGAATTGTGTGTTAGAAACTATAAAAACTGAGTCTTACTGTGATTTAGCGTTAGTTTATTTTCTACAAGCCATGAACGTAAGTCATGAACTGCACTATCTGAAATGGAACCAATGTCGCACACTACATCCTTTACTACCAAGCTAGTGTCATCAGCAAGCAGAAATGTTTTAGAGTTACCCGTAATCGTTACAGTAGGGGGCGTATCATTATATAAATAAGGAACAGCAGTGGCCCCAACACTGATCCCCAGGGCACCCCCCACTTGACTGTACCCCATTCAGACCCCATATCAGCGTCATTCTCAATATTTTGAATAATGACCTTTTGCTGTATGTTGCTAAAGTAAGATAGGTGAACCAATTGTGTGCTACTCCCCATATTCCGCAATGGTCCGACTTCTGGAACATTATTTTGTGATCAACAAAATCAAACGTCTTAGTGACATAAAAAAAATATGCCAAGCGTTCGAAACCTTTTGTTTAAACCATCCAGTACTTTTGCAAACACTGATGGCATAGAAACAGGTCCAAAATTATCTACATTATCTCTTCCCCCATTTTTACAAAGCGGCTTTACTACTGAGTGCTTTAATCGTTCAGGGAACTGACCATTCCTAAAGAAAAAATTACACATATAGCTAAATGCAGGACTCACGTGTGCAGCACAGTACTTTAATATTCTTCTAGGCACTTTATCGTAACCATGAGATTCCTTAGTCTTCAGTGATTTAATTATTGACTCAATCCCCCTCCTGTCTATATCACTGAGGAGTATTTGAGACATCAATCTCGGAAAGGCATTTGCCAAGAAAGTCATATGATTCCCTGTGGAAACAAAATTTTTATGTAATTCACCAGCAATGCTCAGAAAATGGTTGTTAAATACTGTTCATGTATCTGATTTATCAGTAACAGAAATATTTTTACTGCGACCTTGTGCTGCTGACCAGCAATATCATAAGTAATTGTTTCGGTTGCATAAAGGGGCAGAAGCTACACGACAACTTATTTTTATTAGGATACTGCAGTGGCTGTGTTACTCTGATTACGACGGTTCCCTTTGGACATGCATGCATATCCAAAGAAACTTTGCATCGTAATTGGAATAGCACAGGCACTGTAATATCGCATTTATTTGTCGATACTGGGGAAGCGGCTTTCATGTACAACGTCTGACCTGTACGGGAATACACATAATGAATGTACGAGTACGGATCGTAGACGCATGGTTGAAGACATACGGAAGTTTGGGTCAGGCCGTGAGTCGTGTGAGGATAGCCAAATGGTAAGGCGACCGCTCGTGACAAGCGGGAAATCCGGTTTCGAATCCCGGCACAGATTTTCATTGTCGTCATTCCATTCTACAGCTAATGGTTATCCTTATCTGCAATTGGTAATTCATTTAATGTAATTTTTATTAGTTGTAAAATGCAGGTTATATTGCTTAAGGATATAATAAAGTACTCTGTGGACTAATATTTAATGACAGACAATTATAATTATGTGAAAAAGAAGAAAGGATTCCTTTCAAGTTCCACCGGCTCTCCTGTCATTTACGGTGCCATTTACGTACTTTACCGAAACTACCGAACTGTATTTTTGGTGAGGACAGCTCTATTAGAGAAAAGAAAGTCGTTCGTGTAAAAGGGGTTTTTTACTCTTCGCGGCTGGAGCAGCATGGTCTATTAATGACAGCAGGGTGCACCACCGTGAGAAGGCTGTCCTGAGCAGCGATCAGCGGGACCAAGATGGTAAGGGGTGAGGGAGGTGTGGGAGCTGCACCCTGGTGGGCAAGGTCAGCCACCGGCCACCAGCCGCGGGCGGCACTCGCAGGCGGGGCTCCTCTTTAAGCGGCCTGCATTCAATACTGCAGCGCAGCCAGCGCCTCGTCTCGCCTGGAAGACTGCCAGCACTTTGCCACAGCCCTGGACAACTGCAGCACTACCACTGGAAACCGCCTCTCACCCACCACTGCGCTGTTGGCTGGGCCGCCACTGTCTGGGCTCTCAACATCAGTTCCACGGTGGTGAGGAGACATTTAAAATGCAAATGGACTCACAAGTGAATGTGTAGCGTCAACAGTGGTGTGCACGTAAGAATGTGGAAGGTTGGGCGATGCGCTGAAACAATGAACAGTGTACTACGAGATGCTACATCCACATCAACACTCAGCAGTACAACTCACGCAGTGTGGAGGAGGGTACTTCTACACTCATGCTCATAAATTAAGGATAATGCTGATACATGGTGAAACAACGCTCTGGTGGACGGTTTTCGGGTTTAAATCACCTCAGGGTATGACCATGCAGTGCATTTGACCTGCGCTCGTCGCACGGTGGCGCTGGCAGCAGTCAATATACGCAGAGGATGAGGCTGTGCATGTCAGATACGGTGCAGCGAGTAAGTGTGCAGACGTTTTCAGAGGTGCTAATGGTGACCGTGTGTTGAAAATGGTTCAAAGAACACATACTGATGACATTATGAGGGGGAATACTAGGGCGGCTGGAGGCAGGTGAAACACAGCAGGTCGTTGCATGGGCACTCTGTGTGCCACAAAGTGTGATCTCAAGATTATGGCAATGATTCCAGCAGACAGGAAACGTGTGGAGGCGCTACAGTACGGGATGTCCACAGCGTTCAGCACCACAAGAAGACCAATATCTCACCATCAGTGCCTGCAGACGGCCACGGAGTACTGCAGGTTGCTTTGGTCGGGACCTTACCGCAGCCACTGGAACAGTTGTCTCCAGACACACAGTCTACTGATGACTGAACAGACGTGGTTTATCCGCCCAGGGACCGGCAACGTGTATTCCACTGACCCTTGGTCACAGGAGAGCCCGTAAAGCCTGGTGTAAAGAACACAGTACATGGTCATTGGAACAGTAGTCCCAGGTTATGTTCATGGACGAATCCAGATATAGTCTGAACAGTGATTCTCGCCGAGTTTTCATCTGTTGTGAACCAGGAACCAGATACCAACCCCTTAATGTCCTTGAAAAGGACATGTATCGAGGTGGGGGTTTGATGGTGAGGGGTGGGATTATGATTGGTGCACGTACACCCCTGCATGTCTTGGACAGAGGAACTGTAGCAGGTCAGGTGTATCGGGACGTCGTTTTCTACCAGTATGTCCGCGTTTTCAGGGGTGTAGTCTGTCCCACCTTCCTCCTGATGGATGATAACGTACGGCCTCGGCGAGATGCCATAGTGGATGAGTACCTTTAAACAGAAGATATCAGGCGAATGGAGTGGCCTGCCTGTTCTCCAGACTTAAACCTCATCGATCACGTCTGGGATGCTCTCGGTCGACGTATCGTTGCACGTCTTCAATCCCCGACGACACTTCAGGAGCTTCGACAGGCACTGGTGCAAGAATGGGAGGCTATCCCCAGCAGCCGCTCTATCACCTGATCCAGAGTATGCCTACCCGTCGTGTGGCCTGTGTACGTGTGCATGGTGATGTAATCCCATATTGATGTCGCGGTACATGCGCAGGAAACAGTGGCGTTTTGTAGCACATGTGTTTCTCGACGATTTTCTCAACTTATCACCAATACCGTGGCCTTACAGATCCGTGTCGTGTGTGATCCCTATGTGCCTAGGCCATAAGCGCCATGTAGTCCCACGTTGTGTGTCACCACATTCTGCAATTATCCTTAATTGATGAGCATGAGTGTAGTATCTGTTCCCTACTGAGTGTCAATAAGTCTCTGTATTACCTCTCAAATCTTTTCTCGTCATGATCATTTCGCGAGATGTGTGTGGGAGGAAGTAACAAGTTGTCCTCCTCTTCCCGGAAAGTAGTTTCTCGAAATTTCAGTGCAAACATCTGCGTATTGCGCATCAGCTCTCTTGCAGCATCTGCCACTGTAGTTCGTTGAGAATCTCTGCTAATGCTCTCGCGCCAACGATCCCGTGACGAAACGCGCCGCTCTTCGTTCGATCTTCTCTATCCCTTCTATCAGTTCTTGTTGGTAAGAAGCCAGATAGGTTAACAACAGTCAAGTACGGTAAGCAGCTTGTAAGCCATTTCTTTAGTGGATGAATTACATTTCCTTAAGATTCTTCCTGTGAATCTGTCTCGCAACTGCTTTTCCTAGTATTTCTACGTGGTCATTCCACTTAATGTCACTCCGATTAGATGCTCCTAGATATTCTACGGTGGTTACTGGTTCTAGCAATTTGCCATTAACAGTGTACATGTACAGTAGTTGATCTCTCTTCCTATGAATGCGCAGCCTGTTACATTTATTTACGTTCAAGGTCAATTGCCAGTCCCTTCACCGATCTTAACTGCTCTGCAGTTTCTTCTTCAGAACGTTATTGTCTTCTGCCATTGCTGCCTTCTTATAAAGAACTGCATCATCTACGAATAGACTTAAACAGCTCCGGACGCGCTCCATTTCCTGCTTTCATAAGTAGCTGCCTCAACAATTAGGGTTTTCCATCACGCCTCCAGCCTCAATTCCAGTCGCTGGTGTTTCCACTTATGACTCCTGAACACTTATATAGGTGAATGACGTCTGTGGAGGAATGTGGTCTGTAAGCTCTCTTTCTCCTCTCCCCCCCCCCCCCCCCCCCCTCGTAATTTTACGTGATCTGACCGTGATCCAAATAGTTGGCTATCGGACTTTAGCGAGTGAGATACGATCACATAAAAATTAAGTTCCAGAACGAGATTTTTGCTCTCCAGGGGAGTATGCAAAGATATAAAACTTCCTGGCAGATTAAAACTGTATGCAAAATCCAGACTCGAACTCTGAACTCTTGGCTTTCGTGGGAAATTTCGAATCTCGGTGTGGCACACAGTTTTAATCTCCCACGATGTTTCATAGACTAAATTGTAGCCCAACTTTATTTAGCGTGACTTTTCATTTTCCGCAAAAGTAATCAGTCATATAACATTATTAATTATAAAGCAAAATACCGTGACCCATATAAATTTATTAATTATTTTATATGGGTAACTTTATTCGACTTTTAATGCATCACTATCGGTTTCTATGATAGTTATCGATTTTAAAAGTCTGCTACATGTATTTTATCTGATGTGTTTTTATCAGATTATGTTGTTACGTAAATGATGACTACATACAAGCCCACAGTAGTGACATCTAGGGAGGACGTAGGCAAACAGATTTCTGGGAGCTACTGTACTTCAGTAGCCAGTTGCAATAATGACTGTGACCTATTCTACATCTTGTTTTAGATCTATGTGGCGATGCTGTGCTGATTATATTTATACGTTTTGACGACGCCATTATGGTCTTATCACTTTAGGACATGGAGTAAAAAAGGTACTTTTTGCCGTATTATAACTGTATATTTCCCTGGTTGTACGATAGTATATTGTGATACGTATTGCTGTATTATGTTGAAAGACACACTGCTCACTAGGTGTATATATTTGTACATTGTAGATCTAAGGATGGTCATTATCGACTGAAACCGGTCATCATCTAAAGAATTGATATTGTGATCAAAGACTGGAATAAAAAACGATAGATCGCTTTATATTCTGCTTCATTTGCAGAACGTAAGCGATGGAAAATAGAACTACGAAACTGTCAATTTCTTTCGCAAGACATTAGCTTCATGAACTACCGAATGTACAAGAAAGCACTTAGGTGAAACTTGGTTGTTGTTGATGTTATACTTGACGTCTGAATCCCAAAAATGTCTTCACCTTTCAGTTACGTTGGTGTAAGTCACCTGCTTTTCTGTGTTCGACACGCGTCACGTAGATGCCCCAGAAGCAACAATCAATTGACATTGACTGGTTGCGTGATCTTTTTAAGCCTGCGCTCTGCATTATTTGCCTGCAACGTAAACGAAACAAAGATGAAAACGGGAGGGATATGAGGGCTTAATACCCCGTCTACGACTAGTTCATTAGAGATGGAAACTGAGATGTAGAAGCAAACCGGTCGTGTCTTTTCAAAGGAACCACCCTGGCATCTGTTTAATTATGTACTTGCGGACGGGCATTTGAATCGACGTCCTCCCATATTCGAGTCCAGTTCGCTAACTATTATGCCACATCGCAAGATTTTTAACGCTACGTGGAACGTACTATATGCTATACGAAAACAGGTAGGGAGATTTTTATCCTTGGGACACGGTGTACAGGACAAATTCGACGATTCACATGCGATTCGGGTTGAACGCTATTCTAACTACTTCTTTGTACGGGACGTAATATGAAGTCTGAGCGTCACTAAGTTTAGTGCAGCGCCGTGCAGCAAGTTGTATAGCTCTGTCGCTTCTGGTAGCAAACTTTATTGCTTTGCAGGGCTGGCAGCTTCTATCAAGTTTATGATCTGGGGTCAGGTGAGCGATAAAGCGCGGCGTATCATGCTGTCTGCAGCACAGCTATTGTGGCGTCGAAGTTTGCGTTGCTGGTAGAACGCACGTTTCAGATTTAACTGAATGTCAAACCGCACACTGCCAAACATTCATGCAGGAAATGCATCGGTAGCCGTATATCCGTCTCTCCCATCCATAGCGTAGTGAGCGTGACGCGACATCACAGTTGTGTGTGGCTACATGAGTCCTCTGTTCCCCGATCTGAGCAATATTATTCAAATATGTAGTTTCAGCTGTTTATCCGCCTACTATCGAATATTTCTTATTGGCTGGCGTGAGAATTCTGCAGCAAACAACGATAATTACATTCTGTCCCACGTAGTACTGCTGTTAGGTACGTTAAAGTCGATTTGCGGTATGGTTTTGAAACTTGTATTAAGTTCGAAAATTATGAGACACTTCGAGGAGAACGGTCTGTTGACACATAACCAGCGTGAAACACAAACTGCATGATGTGCGCTCTAATTAATGCTCCCTCCACACTACCACACAGCGAGGTGGCGCAGTGGTTAGCACACTGGAGTCGCTTTCTGGAGGACGATGGCTCAGATCCGCGTCCGGCCATGCTGATTTAGATTTCTCGTCATTTACTTCAATCGCTTCAGGCAAATGCCGGGATTGTTCCTTTGAAAGGGCCGATTTTCTTCCGCATTATTCCCTAATCCGATGGTACGATGACCTCGCTGTTTGGTTGCCCCTCCTCTAAATCAACCAACCTGCCAGTCATTCCACACCATTACCCTCCAGAGGGCTCAAACTCGCTTCCTGCAGCGTATGAGGGCCACCGGCGGACTTCTTGAATCCGCGAGCTTCTCACAGCTCCACGACATTGATTTCACATGCCGAAATTTCGGCCACTCAGCCTACACAGCGAAAACTTGTCTCTGCAATTGACCATTTCCAGTTTAGGCTCATTTTAATAGTGCTAAGTGCTGCTGCCGGTTCGGCTGTTTCGGTTGTTCGTTCCCAAAGAGCATAAGGATACGCCAACTATTTTGTGGGAAACGCATTTGAATACACCGCTCGTCGGGCAGGCCAACATACGTTACCTGGATTAAGCGAACGCCGCCCACTTCACTCCAGGCTTCAGAACAGTTCTCATTCACCGGAGGCCGCAAAACCTACGCTGTCGGTCGTAATAGCGTCAGCGGTCGCGCCCCGGAATCCATCCGTTTTTTTTTTTTTGGTACTTAAAATACCACGTTTTAATCACTTAATTAAAGATCGACGAAGATACATTGTCAACTCTTGTAAGACTTTGCGTACACAAAATACACTTTCTGTTTCGTAATCCTCTGATCAAACTGAATAGTTAGATTTTCATTTTGGCATTTTTATAGTAACTTTTGTTTTTGTATGCTTTTAGCTCTTGCACTCCCTTTCACCCTGGTCCAATTAATACAATATGAACTAAATTTGTGCGCGAACAGAACCGTTAACTTTTGAGGGATAGCTTAAAATTGCACAGCATATCTCAAATTATAGTAACTTAACATGATTTTTTATTCTGATGTAGGGCTTGTTTGACGCCGTGGGACTGACGTCACAAGGGCAGCCTCAACTGCCATAGATTCTTCTCCTGTGCCAAACTTTTCATCTCAGAGTAGCACTTGCAACCTACATCCTCAAATATTTGCTGGATATATTCCAAACTATGTCTTAGTTTTTACACACTATTGCTCCCTCTAATGCCCCGGAAGTTATTCCCTGATGTATTAACAGATGTCCTATCATCCAGCCTCTTCTTCTTTTTAGTGTTTTCCGAATAGCCCTTTCCTCCATGGTTCTGTGAAGAACATCCTCAGTCATTATCAGTCCACCTAATTTCCAACCTTTCTCATGTAGCACCACATCTCAAATACTTCGCTTCTCTTCTGTTCCGGTTTTCCCATGTCTCCCTAACATGCAATGCTCCACTCCAAACACATATTCTCAGAAATTCCTCAAACTGAGACCTGTGTTTCTACTAACAGACTTCTCTTGGCCAGGGACGGTCATTTTGCCAGTGCTAGTCTGTCTTTTACGTCCTCCTTGCTCCGTCCGTTAACGGGTTACTTTGCTGCCTAGATAGCAGATGCCTTAACTTCGTCCACTTCGTTATCTACAATTCTGATTTTGAGTTTCTCGCTGTTCTCATTACTGCTACTTCTCATCCCTTCTGTCTTTCTTCGCTTTAATATCAGTCCATATTCTGTATTCATTAGATTGTTCATTCCATTCAACAGATGCTGTAATTCTTCTTCACTTTCGCTGAAGGTAGCAATTTCATCAGCGAATTTGTCATTTATACCGTTTCGACTTGAATTTTAATCCCACTGCGAAACTTTCTTTCATTTTCGTCATATCTTCTTTGGTTTATAGACAGAACAATAACGACGAAACACTACATCCCTGTCTTACACTACACTCGAGAAGCAGGAGAACCTATTTTAATGGTTCAAAATGGCTCTGAGCACTTTGGGTCTTAACTACTCAGGTCATCAGTCCCCTAGAATGTAGAACTACTTAAACCTAACTAACCTAAGGACATCACACACATCCATGCCCGAGGCAGGATTCGAACCTGCTACCGTAGCGGTCACGCGGTACCAGAGTGTAGCGCCTAGAACCGCTTGGCCACACCGGCAGGCCCTATTTTAATTTTTATTTATTTTATTTTATTTTTTTTTTAAATTTTTATTCATCCATGGATCACTTTTTCAAGGATGTTTGTCTTGTAGTGCTGTTACAGTTTAGACACAAGAAACGTAAGTCATGTATGAAACCTTTACAGACTTAAAACCCCAGTCTGGGAAATGTTGAAACAGGTCTTCAGTGTTTCAGTTATTATGTTTCTCTCTTTCATATTCAAAGTCTCACAGAAAGGTTTTCTTGGCGTCTGGTTGAGCTGCTTTGTTTATTTGATTACAATTTCTACCATCTCCTGCATAGTTTTCAAAAGTGTGGGTGAGTGGTTGAATGATTTTGCACGTGCTGGTGGTAATCACAGAAAGGCTGTACCGACCCTCTTTGATCCCCACCACAGGTATACAGTAATGTATATTGCTGACAGGTCAGTTTCCCGCAGCTAACTTCAGCAAACGGAAGAGTCCCCCACAATACCGTTAGACCTCTCCGGGAAGCCGCCATTGCATCGTTTCTGAGTCACTTTGGGCCCTTCTGGTGAACTTTAAGTACACTCGTCCCTTGGAATATAGTTTGCCACAATCGGCCGGCCGAAGTGGCCGTGCGGTTCTAGGCGCTACAGTCTGGAACTGCGCGACCGCTACGATCGCAGGTTCGAGTTCTGCTTCGGGCATGGATGTGTGTGAGGTCCTTAGCTTAGTTGGGTTTCAGTGGTTCTAAGTTCTAGGGGACTGATGACCTCAGAAGTTAAGTCCCATAGTGCTCAGAGCCATTTGCCACAATCTCCGATGCTTTCGTGAGACTTAATTCGTATATTCGGTTAGAGAACAAGTTCGTTTATTTCATTTGGTTCAATTTCCGGAAATATTTCATTAAAATCCTGTTGTAATGTGTGAATATGTAACTGTGATTTGTCTTTGGTCAAGATCTGACCATGTGACTTCAACAGATCAATTAGTTTTCCTTTAACTGTTTTCTCTGAACTTGTTGATCCGAATTTGGTTAATGATCCGTGAGTGATAGAACCCCCTGATTTTGAACATTTATTATAAAGACATGAGAGAGCCTAACTATTTATCAAATCAATCGCCTTTAGCGACTTTTCCATTACGCTTGCGCGTGTTTTATGTCGAGTTGATCGTGGTTTCAGTGTGATTTCTTTGATGGATTGAACCGATCTACTGTACTCGTGCAAGGTGATTCAGCTGCCGGTACCATTGTTGTTTTACGCAACCCACAATGATACACACGGCCTTCAAAAACCACACGCGAAGTTTTCATATTCTCTAGTTCGCTACGCCAGCCGTACATAAAAAAAATGAACAAGACCTTATTGTAGGAAATTTAATACAGTTAAATTTTTAGCGGGACACGTGTACTCTGGAGGCCACGCTTTGCGAGTTATTCTAGAAAAACGCACAAAAATGACCCTCCAAACGCACTTCCACCTCCATCCATCAGGATTTCCAGTAAGTGTTTCGTGGCGCGCCGTCGTACCACTGTACAAAAATTTCCGACTATAGGAACTAGTCCCGATATTCGACTTTTTTGGCCTCTATTGATTGGGCTATTACGCCACTAGCATAGTTGGCTACTTCGTTGACATCATTAATTTAAAATGATAATAACTACTTTTCTATACATTACGCTAAAACTAATTACGTTGACAATGCGATGCAAACTTAACACTTACAAGCACAGTAACTCTGTAGTGAGAAGGACTGACAAATATGGGGATATAATTCCTTTTTTTTTGCTGTTTGCAAAATTGTTAGGAAAAATTTATACAGGCATAAATTTTACGGTTTGTAAATGTTCGGCTAAAAAGGTGGAGCAAAAAGGCCAGTCAATAGAGACCAAAAATAACCTAATGTGGAAAATAACTGGTGCAGTAACAAACTGTTATACAGTGGTAGGAAGGAGTGCCATGAAAACATACCAGAATTCCTGACTGTTGGGATCTGAGTGTGGGAGTAGGAGTGCATTCGAAGGTCACTTTTTTTAATAAACCACGACTTCTAGCCAAAACGACGTATCCCAGTACAAAATTTGACTATCTTAAATTTCCTGCAAAAAGGTTCTGTTCATTTTTCTCCATAGAACTAATGAAACGAATGAAATGTCGTGTGGCTAGGGCCTCCCGTCGGGTAGACAGTTCGCCTGGTGCAGGTCTTTCGAGTTGACGCCACTTCGGCGACCTGCGCGTAGATGGGGATGAAATGATAATGATTAGGACAACACAACACCCAGTCCCTGAGCGGAAAAAATCTCCGACCCAGCCGGGAATCGAATCCGGGCCGTTAGGATTGACAGTCCGTCAAGCTGACCACTCGGCTACCGGGGGCGGACCATAGATCTAATAGTTTGCTAGTAGTTAACGAGAGAGCGTGAAAACCTCGCGCGTGAATGTTGAAGGCCATAATAACATTTCAGGTTGCATAAAACAACATCGGTAGGGGAGGTAATCTCCATTCAAAAACGTTGAAGAATCAGATTACAGTGAACTGTTACTAGGTGGTAAATGTCTAATCTTTAGACATTTTCGGAACATAATTCGTTTTTTGTTATATGGACATGCCTTTGACCGAGTGGGTAACCACATGCAACCAAGTCAGTGCTCTTAACGGGGGACAACTGCATTGAGTAGAACTAACAATTGTGAGTGAAACGAACTCTCATCTTCTTGGAGAAATTTTAATGGGTCGGAATTTATTAAATATAACATAATCTTTCTGGAGGACTCTGAAATTAAGTACCACAGTGTGAATTCCTCCACCCCCCCCCACCCCCGCTCCACTTAGGATTTATACGTATCTTACTTGCAGTGGTGTAGGTGGGTAGCAGTTGCCATAAATTTTTCTTTGTGTGGTTAATCGAATTATCATGCAGAGTTATTCAGTTCCTGGAGACTCCCAGAATCTGTACACTAACCCCACAGTGGGGTGTTCCTGCTGATACGCAGATTGAATCTGATACTCAGATGGAATAATACTATTCACTATCCCTATGTATGTTAAAGAATCGGTTCCAATTAATGTTTAATAATTTGCAGTGTTTAGCGAAGTCGCCAATATACGTTTATGATGATAAGTAGCAATTTTATTCATCCACAAGTTTCTCTACACTCTCCCCCTATAGGCATGCCACCTCTGCTTACGTTCGCATTTAATTAACCCTGAAAGGAGGAATATTTAAATTTCAAAACTGTTTCTTAAGTAGATTACTACATGATCATAGTGAAACCCTCTGACAATTACGTGTTGTGTGATGTGATAAAATATGTTACCTTTATTTGGGCCTGAGAAGACAGTTTGTTCACATGAAATTGCTCACGTTCCGGACAACTAAAAAGAAATAGAATAAACAATTCCTTCCCTCACCTCCAATTCTCTCCTGAGATACTGATGTGGGCAAAGCAAATCCCTATCATAAGAGCGTACATGTTCTTAATTACAACTCACCTCTTTTACTGTGATAGGTAGTCAACCTTTACCTTATGGTAGGAACCATCTCAGCATTTGCCAGAAGTAATTTACGGAAACTACGGAAGTCCTAAATCAGAAGGGCCAAACAGAATGAGACCCTTCACTCCTTTCGATTACAGTGCCAGTGTTTTGAAAACTCATTCAGTCTGTTCCCAGAATAGAATTCAATTTTTTTTAGTCATTCGTGCATAGAAGTTACATGGAAACGTAAAAGGATAGGGCTAGAGTGTTTATTCATTTCTGTACACCAGTCACTGTACACACTATTAGCTGACATCAGGACTACGATGATTGTGTCTGGTTTTCGATATGTTTCCCTAAAAGCAGTTATTTTCGATCTACAAAAAAAGACATCTTGAGCTCAGAAACAGTGTAAGATGTTACTGTTATGCACTGAAGAGATTGAAGATTTCCTAGGGAAAAAACTCTAACTGTGAAACTGTAGAATTGTTTTGTTATTATTTCTTTGTGTTACACTTCACCAAGTTCCTACTCTTTGTTATTTAACTTATCCTTCATTGTATAAAATGTATTTCTTAACAGCTACCTACTATCTGCCTTCTCAAAGAGGTGTATTTCAGTATTCTGTTCTATCTACGTAAGCAGTTTATTGTGCAATTTTATTACTTAGGAGAAAATACTGTTTAAGATTTTATGTTTATTCATTCCGATAAATATAAATTCTGTTTACACCAAGGTCATGAACAATCTATTTTTGTGATAATTATTAATGTATTTTATGCGTATTTAAAACAATGTTTTGAACAGATCGATATTATGAGCCCAGTTAATGTTTTTACGACAATTTTATTAGGTCGCTTTCTTGTCTATCTCACAGTTAGGTACAAAGTTTGTCGTTAACTCTAAAGTGAATTCTCAATGAGCTAGAGACTTGAAGTTTTAAACGTATGTCAAAACTGTATGACAGTGCAATATTAACTTGCTTCCTTGTGTGGTTAGTATCGGAGGCTACTTGTGTACCGCTGCCATTTCTCCCTTTTCCTGTCGTGAATCTTTTACAGTGAGAACGACTGCTGGTAACCCGCCATTTGAGCTCGATTCTCTTTAGTTTTTACCTTTGTGGCCTTTTCCCTAGTTATAAGTAGGAGAAAGCAACATATTGGTGAGTCAGATGAGGAGAAACGGAAGTGAACACGGAATTTACCACATGTCTCTGTTGCAATCTCATAAATATCACACACACGACGAAAGCGAAGAATAATTCTTTAAGTGAAACTGAATTTTTAATATAGCACTTCTTTAAATAGGACTAAAAAGTGTAAAATAATTTCTCCTAACCCCATACAGATTCCTTACATCACACAGATAACCCTCAAAATTTGTGACTGCGCAATTTTAATCACTGTGGAAATGCTTCTCAGAGTTAAAACGGAAAACGTGGGCCATTTGTAACTGACGCATGAACAGTTCATCTCTATAATCCATTGCATGCACCCCATGGTTTTCCTTTTAAATGTTACAAGTATTTTCGTAGGTATTAAAACTTCAGAGTCACAGATTTTCAGGACTATCTATTTTGGGCTAGGAGAAATCATTTTATACTTCTTAGACCGATTTAACACCAAAAATTCAGTTTTATTTAAATAATTCTTGTTATTACACTTATGATCGTCTTCCGCAGCTTGAAAGTTGTGTTCACACTTTGTGCATTTGTTTCCCAATTAAGAATTTGATAAATAACAAATGAGAGTACGTCCTAATTATTAACTACGAAGCATTAATTGTTACACGATGATGACAGGACTCAGAGTCGTCATATGCTGATTACGTTCTGTTTGCAAGTGCCTTTGCCTGTTCATACCAATTCAACTGAGAATCAGCTTTCATTCCCATGAATTTCGTGTTTGTTACGAAGTCTATTGACGCATCATCTACATTTAATCAGGCAGTATTATTTTTCCTCTTATAACTGAAACTCATGGCACTGGGCGTCTTTATATTTAGTACAGCTTCACTGCACATTTCAATAGTTTTTTCTGCAAGAGGTTGTATTGCTTTTTTTCTAGTAGCTATAATGTTGCTGTCATCAATGAAGATAATTTTTTTGTACGACTAACGCTAATGGGAAAGTTATTGATGTTTACGTGGAACAGCATTGGTCCTACTGTGCTGAGGACAATCTAGAAGGAATCGTAATGCGCTCTAAAACTCAGTTAGTGTCCAACAGAGGGCACTTTAGTGCAGTAATTTCTTACTGTCAAAGCCACTGGGCCGTTAACGAAACGCGGAGGCAGCGAAAAGGGGCCGTTTGCCATGTGTCTCCTCCGGTAGTGCTCCCGGAAAGCTGCTGATTCTGTCTCGGTAAATCAGACTCTGCTGCCCAACGGCTTCTGGAAACGCCCACAGTGGGTTTTTAAGTGGGCCAACAGTTCCTGTGTCAGCTGGGACGTACGTCCCACAGTTGTAAGTCTCGCTAATCTCCTCCCTAGCTATGAACGTCGCAAATGGAAAATTTTCTGTCAGTATCTTTTTTATGCAGCTGCACAATGAAGGCCATTAAGATTTCGTCAGTATTGCACTCATAAAATATACCGCTGACGACATTATGTCTTCAGATTTACAGTTGTGTCATTTTTAAAATTGTTATCACTCTTTTTATTCTCAGAGGTGATATTACAGTAATAACTTGTAATTCAATGCAATCCAATAAATAGTTTACAATGTAATTCTGATTTCAAAACACATTAGGCATGTTAGGCAGCAAAGACAACCCATGGGAAATGTATCCAGATCGTGCTAAGCAATACAGGGCAATGTGGGGAATTTTCCGACGTACTCGAGCAATACGGTATTGCATTTCCTGTGTTATTCTCATTACGATGCAAAGTTCCTTTGGACATGCATGCGTGTCAAAAGGAGCTTTGCATCGTAATCAGAATAACACAGACTCTGTAATCTCGTATTTATTTGGCGGTACCGAGCGAGCGACTTTCAAGTACAACGTCTAACCTGTATGGAATACACATAATACAGGTCGTAGACGCATGGTTGACGACGTATGGAAGTTTAGGTCAGGCCGTGAGTCATGTACGGATAGCCTAATTGTAAGGCGACCGCTCGCGATAAGCGGGAAATCCGGGTTCGAATCCCGGTCTGGCACAGTTTTCATTGTAGCCAACCCATTCTACAGCTGATGGTTGTCCTTATTCGCAAGTTCATTTAACGAATTCATTTAACGTACTCGAACAATTGTTAGCATTTATAGCTGCCGAACCATGGCACCGAATTTATTTTTAAATAAAACATCAGACGTTTTCGGTGTCATAATGGTTCAAGTGGCTCTGAGCACTATGGGACTTAACATCTGAGGTCATCAGTCCCCTAGAACTTAGGACTACTTAAACCTAACTAACCTAAGGACATCACACACATCCATGCCCTAGGCAGGATTCGAACCTGCGACCGTAGGAATCGCGCGGTTCCCAACTGAAGCGCCTAGAACCGCTCGGCCACCGCGGACGGCTTTCTTCGGTGTCACTGGGGAGAGACTTCGAAGAGGACTTTAACAACGTATCGTGTGTGGAAGTTGAGCGCATAGTAATAAGGTAACAGCGCCACTAACCCCTGTCTGACTCTGTCTCAGATATAATTCAACACGTAACTCAGGCACCGTTGATATGTTCGTAGTTATAACTGCCACTCCACCTACTCAAAATATTGATCTTGATTGTTAATACAGGCTATAAAGTGATTCCAGACAGCCTGTACTTAAGGCTGAACTTCAGCAGGACTTACCGCAACACAGGTTCGCGCCAAAGGACATTTCATGTCTCCGGAAATCGTTGGTGTTTCGCTGTTGAACTCCTGTTTTAATTTTATACACTGATATTCGGTTAAGAATATACGCAGTTATCTTTACTGGATATGTGGGACATTACCCATATTGCCTAATATCCATTTGGATGTCTTTCAGTAACTGCTTCAGCATACTTGTTAGGAAGTGTACACACCTGTGATTATTTACATTTCAAGTAATAAACTAAGGAAAAATGGTGTCATTTTTGACACAACGCATCGGCAGGCCGAGGTCGTCGTTTCTTCTCTCAACCAGCGCGTATCTGCTAGTGATGAATAGTGCATAGTCAGAACACATATGTGCCCATAGTTTGTAAACAATTCTTCCTCCGTAAACGAAAACTTCAAATAAACGCTGCAGCACTTTACAGTTTCCGTAGACAGCGGTCAGATTACGTCAACGACTTTTGACAGTGTTCCACGGGTGCAGCGAAATGTGGAAAGGATGAAACACAGGATATACTGTTGGGACCTCTTCTGTTGGAGCTGGTACAGTGGTTTGCTGCGTTCTCGTCTTGTTTGATCAAGTTCCACACATGTTATGTCGTTGAAGTTCTCTTCGAAGGCTTATATTGTTATACAGCAAAATTACATAGTGCCATTAAAAAAGTAAATGCTATAATCTTGCAACTATACCCGTTAAAAATTTGCTTACGTTACAAAATTTGTCACATTGTCCGCTCTGTCAGCGAAAGCTACACCTACGTTTGTTTACGAGCTTTCCTTCAAGGGTTTCTGACACTGTGTACCCTTCACTGGTATCTCATGTTGAAGACTGATTTCTAAGTTGACCAAAAATATAGAACTTTCATTCTGCTAATAACAACGTAGCTGCTGAAGTCGGCAGGGTACGGTTTACTTTTAGCAAATCTTACAGCAAAGTATTTGTGGAATAATGTTAGTAGTTTACTACCGAAATGAAATTTTTAGTGTCGTCTTCTTCATAAGATTCACGCTGGGGATGGGGTGAGAACGATGCAGTGCAGACGTTTCTTGAAGCAGCCGTGATTCAACCCTAAAGTCCAGACGGGGTAAGAGAATCCGTAACATCTCGCTGCGCTGTTGCCGGCTTTCGGCAGTGAAGCGCTATCGGGTGCATGCGAAAACAGTAGCTACCCACGGGGTTCTGGCAACGCGCCATAGAGACATTTACAAAACCGCTGTGCATTATTGGTAGCGTGAGGCTGTCGCGCTCTGTCTATCGCAACTATCAGAGATCAACTTACATCGACTCAACTATAGTAATTTGCTTCCGGGTCGCTCCGACGCATCAGTTTTCATTGTTTTCGTCGAACATACGCCGTCTGAAGCGCGGGCTCAGTTCCTACCAACGTAAATTAATCGTTAACGAGTGAGATACAGTAGAACGTGTGATAAACCTACAAACGTTTCAATTCCCATTAAACATAGACTTCATCAGTGTGACTGCGATAATAGCCGAAGTTCGGTAGTTTTACCAAGTATGACGGTGTCACACACAAAGGAAAACTCTGCAGAAATATCCTTGCACTGATTTGCACTGTTTGTGCTTAAGCTAGCGGAATGTCTCATAATAATAAATATGTAAAGCGGCTTCACTGAGAACAGCTGCTAATTTTCCATTAACATTGAATAAACCTTTGGAGAAAAGAGAACCACTTGTATAAATATCAAGAGCTCAGATGGAAACCCAGTTCTAAGCAAAGAAGGGAAAGCAGAAAGGTGGAAGGAGTATATAGAGGGTCTATACAAGGACGATGTACGTGAGGACAATATTATGGAAATGGAAGAGGATGTAGATGAAGATGAAATGGGAGATATGATACTGCGTGAAGAGTTCGACAGAGCAGTGAAACACCTCAGTCGAAAAAAGGCACTGGGAGTAGAAAACGGGGGTAATACCCTCAGACTTCAAGAAGAATATAATAACCCCAATCCCAAAGAAAGCAGGTGTTGACAGACATGCAAACTACCGAAATATCAGTTTAATAAGTCACGGCTGCAAAATACTAACTCCAATTCTTTACAGACGAATGGAAAAACTAGTAGAAGCCGACCTCGGGAAAGATCAGTTTGGATTCCGTAGAAATATTGGAACACGTCTGGCAATACTGACCCTACGGCGTATCTTAGAAGCTAGATTAAGGAAAGGGAAACCTACATTTCTAGCATTTGTAGACTTAGAGAAAGCTTTTGACAATGTTGACTGGAATACTCTCTTTCAAATTCTGAAGGTGACAGGGGTAAAATATAGGGAGCGAAAGGCTATTTACAATTTGTATAGAAACCAAATGGCAGTTATAAGAGTTGAGGGGCATGAACGGGAAGCAGTGGTTGGGAAGGGAGTGAGACAGGGTTATAGCCTCTCCCCGATGTTATTCAATCTGTATATTGAGCAAGCAGTGAAGGAAACAAAAGAAAAATTCGGAGTAGGTATTAAAATCCATGGAGAAGAAGTAAAAACTTGGAGGTTCGCCGGTGACATTGTAATTGTGTCAGAGACAGCAAAGGACTTGGAAGAGCAGTTGAACGGAATGGATGGTGTCTTGAAGGGAGGATATAAGATGCACGTCAACAAAATCAAAACGAGGATAATGGAATGTAGTCGAATTAAGTCGGGTGATGTTGAGGGTATTAGATTAGAAAGTGAGACACTTAAAGTAGTAAAGGAGTTTTGCAATTTGGGGAGCAAAATAACTGATGATGGTCGAAGTAGAGAGGATATAAAATGTAGAGTGGCAATGGCAAGGAAAGCGTTTCTGAAGAGAAATTTGTTAACATCGAGTATTGATTTAAGTGTCAGGAAGTCGTTTCTGAAAGTATTTGTATGGAGTGTAGCCATGTACAGAAGAATGCTGAAGATTAGATGGGTAGATTACGTAACTAATGAGGAAGTATTGAATAGGATTGGGGAGAAGAGGAGTTTGTGGCACTACTTGACCAGAAGAAGGAATCGGTTGGTAGGACATGTTCTGAGGCATCAAGGGATCACCAATTTAGTACTGGAGTGCACCGTGGATGGTAAAAATCGTAGAGGGAGACCAAGAGATGAATACACTAAGCAGAGTCAGAAGGATGTAGGTTGCAGTAGATACTGGGAGATGAAGAAGCTTGCACAGAATAGAGTAGCATGGAGAACTGCATCAAACCAGTCTCAATACTGAAGACCACAACAACATTGAATAACTGATTTTTATCTTCTGTTGGTAGATCAATATTTACTTGATTACTTTGTTATTTATCAAAGAAAATAATTACCCGTTTACACAATTGTCATGGAGCTATACAATAAGCATTGCTACTTGTTGTGTAGCTAACAGGCAATACAGGTAATTTGTATAAGGAGTAGCTAATGAAAAACATTTTACTTTTCTTTTAAACTGGTAGGGACTCCAAATTCTTACTTTTTGAAATGTGGGAGTTCGAATTCCTTTACATACTATTTCACTCTGAACCATAGGCAACGAGGGAAAGTCTACAAGAATACAATTTCTCTATCATTTTTGGGATTAAATGTATGCAGCACAGCTGAAACTGATTTTTAATATCAGCAACAAAAATCATTAAATAATAAATGAATAGCAGTGTATATTTAAGAATAAAGATCTTTAAAGAGGCCCCTGAAAGATGAGCGATTACCTACTTCACACAAAGTTCTAACTCCCTATTAACGGAGCTAAAGACAAGAGGGAATGATAACATTCGAAATAATTCAACATTTTTGATTTTAGGTCACTTCAATGACAGATGCTTCTAAGAGCAAAACATGCTAACCGTCTCAATTTGTTTATCTACGTGTTGGCGGCACGTTGACTTCTTATTCAGCTGTATTGTAAGTAATTTTAGTCACAATTATAGTTATCTATTTATTTCCGGCAGATACCCAATTTAATATGGGCGTTTAGAGATTTCATCCATAATTGTCCACATTATATATTTTCGGGCCAGTGAAAGTCAACTCCGACAACGTGTATGGCTGCCTCAACATGAATCCTTTAATCCCGACACCCGTGTTAAAACGCACCAACTAGACTATTCCCCCACTAGTAGACTAAACGAAATTTTTAAACTATTCAGTGTCATTAATTTAAAGCTATAAAATGATCTCTACCCAATTAAGGATTCAGTTCCTTTCGTCTTTACAAGGCTATGGAAATATTGTTCTGCCTTGATTTGTACAAATTCTTATTTAATGTTCATACGTATCGCGGCAAAGTTTTACAGTTGACAGTAGGTTCATTTTACTGTTTGTTGAATAAAATACGAAGAATTCTTTATTTCTTGATAATGAAATAATAAAGTTATACACTATATATCGTGCTATCACAATTACGTAGAAGCGAAACTTTTTACAAAACAGTAATTCATTTTAATTTTGAGAAAATGAACGAACCAAAAGATCATTCGAGAGAGCGGGTGTATTTCTGGACCCAACATTCATCAGAAAATAATCCTGTGATGTTACGTTTTGCTCGTTATGCAGAGTACCAAGAAACAGATCAAGTTTTTCCTGGGCTGTCGTGATAACTGTCTGTCACTACACATTTTGTATCCCGCCTGTAAGGTGGTGCGTGGTTCTGTTCCTGTGAACTGCTTCTGTAATATGGGCCTCGAGTGAAGGAAGCGAGTAGAAGCAGGAGAGGTGAAAATGAAATGTCGTGTGACGAGGGCCGCCCGTCGGGTAGACCGTTCGCCTGGTGCAAGTCTTTCGATTTGACGCCACTTCGGCGACTTGCGCGTCGATGGGGAGGAAATGATTAGGACAACACAACACCCAGTCCCTGAGTGGAGAAAATCTCCGACCCTGCCGGGAATCGAACCCGGGCCCTTTGGATTGACTTCCTGTAGCGCTGACCAGTCAGCTACCGGGGCGGAGAGGTGAAGCGCTTCGATACTGCATGCCACTTTAACACTTTTAATAGTGTCAAAAGCAGAATTAAATATCGAATGCATACATAACATTGGCTAGGATGAACAGGTAGGTGTGAAGCCGTGGTCCATGTCTACGTTTTGGTATCGTAACTATCGACGCCACAATACACAATGGTCCCAGAGGAATGGTTAGTATTCAGGGATATGAGAGGAACACTCATGTGAAACAACATTCAGATGAACATACGCCCTGTTCCGAATGGTTTTCTTGATAGAACGCATTTAGTATAGATTTGGTTTCCAGGCAGAGCAGCGCATGTATGCATCTTGCCCACCCTACCTCTTTGACGTTTTATTCCTTCCCAACCCACTTCGTTGCTTTCAGTTTCAACCTCTTTTTTCGGGATGTCTTTCCGCCACTGAACGCGCAGTTGTCCATAGTGTGTTGTGAGTGAAGTATTTCGTGGGATTGAGAGTGTGTCGGAGGGAACGTTCTTTTACCTGTGTTTTTTTTTCAATCGATACTTTCTGTAACTCATGCTGTAATTTTTAGTAGCTGTTGTACAGGTGTACATGTGTAAACCTGACGATGTATGAAATAATACGGAAAATAAATAACAACGTACATTGAAAGTCTTCTGTCTCGGAAACCATTAGGAATAGAGCATATATCCGTACTAAATTATTTGGCTCAAATGACCGTTCCTTTCATATTAAGCATACCGACAATCGTCCTTTCCAAAAACAATACGAGACTGGAATAGAAGGGAGAACCGATAGAGGTACTCACCGTACCCTCCGCCACACACCGTCAGGTGGCTTGCGGTGTATGGATGTAGATGTAGTAGATGTACTGACCATTCCTCCTGCGACATCCTGGGTAGTAGTTTATCAAATAAGAACTACTCTTTCGGTATATTATGATGATAGGCTTACGTTTTAGCTATATTATTGTTGAAAGGCGCGTTGTCTGCTCGGTTTTTTTAATAACCCACATCGTGAGGGAAGCGCAATATGATACGGTTACAGTCCTGTGTTAGCTGCGTCCACGTATACACAAACCTGTGTTGTTCTTAATCTGCTCTGTCACGATTCTTTGGATCGGTCATTTACAGGGTGATTATAAATAAAGTTAAACTTTCAAATCGCTGCAGAAATAACACCACTTGTCAGAATGACGTGAAATTGCAACTGAATGTTATCGGGGAAGGGAGAAAACGTAT
This sequence comes from Schistocerca gregaria, assembly GCF_023897955.1. NCBI lineage: Eukaryota > Metazoa > Arthropoda > Insecta > Orthoptera > Acrididae > Schistocerca > Schistocerca gregaria. The sequence goes on from NC_064920.1 coordinate 105,673,425, forward strand.
AGCATAAAAAAAGCAATGTCAGAATTGATCAAGAGATGGCTCTGTATGTGTCAGAACACGTAAATGAAAACACCTGTCATGCGCACGACCCATTGAAGTTGGTATAAACACGCCACGTACACGGGTATTCCACTTTTCGCGCCTGCAACGTTCGCAATAACTGTCTAATGCAGGTTCGCGCTCTTCTTGTGAAGATGTATTACAGAACGATGCCTGCACACGTCGCTCTGCACAAGTTTCGTACACCGAAGGGTTTTAAAAAATGCATTGGTCCGATGACTGTCGTGGGTCTGGAGAAATTCGGAAAGTCGGGTTCTTTTGGTGTGCAACCTGGCAGAGACGTGCGATGGCGTGCAAACGTGTAGTGCGCGGAGAACTGCCGAACATTGGACATACCCGTGAGCACGGCGCTCAAAATCCTACGAACCATCTTTCTTTACAATCCATTCAAAATTACCCATGTGCACGAGTTGCTTCCTGTTGACCTGCTAGCAAGAGAGACCTTTGCTTTAGGACTTCTTGCTTGCATGGAAGCGGACAATAACTGGCCGTGGAAGATTTTGTGGACAGACGAAGCTCACTTCCATCTGACAGGATATGTCAATATACAGAATTGTCGAACATGGTGTAAGATGTCAGGCAAATCCAACACCTTCCATGAAAACCCTGACATGATAAGCAAATCCAGTAGTATGTCACATAGCTCCGAATAAAGCATGACATTAAATTAACCAAAGTAATACGAGTGACGAGAGAGCAAATGGGAATGGAATACCACAGACTAACACAAGAATGCCTAAATGCATGTCATACCTTCCCACCGTGAGACAGACGCAGTTCCGAGGGGAGAAACGAGAACAGAAGCCGAGAGCAGAACCGTGTTAAGGTAGAAGGCCCTACGATAAGGGACGGACTGGACACCCACGTCGCCAACCTACCGCTAAGACCACACCACCCGCACGTTTTAGCGTGAGACTTTTTCGCATCTCTGTTACGTCAAGGACCACCCCCCAGCCCATGTTAAAAGCTAGAGCCCTCCAGAAAAACAGTATAGATCTTACGATAACGCAAAAAGGGCTACACCACCCGCCAGTTTTAGCGTGAGACTTTTTCACGTCTTTGTTATGTTAGGACCATCCCCAGCCCATGTTAAAAGATAGAGCCCTCCAGGAGAACAGTATGGATCTTACGATAACGCTAAAAGGACCACACCAGCTGCGAGTTTTAGCGTGAGACTTTTTCGCGTCTCTGTTACGTTGCAAACTTTAAAAACATTGCCCCACCACGAAAAGTATAACGTTTCTCATTGGATCGACATAATTTTTGTAGGCGGAGGTTAAGGTTAACATTGAGACCCTGATTGGTCAGATGAAAACACAGTCAGATAGTTTTTTTTAAACCAACTTCGGTAAATGGTAGTAAGGAGAAGTGAGGAGAAAAGTTGCTTCCGAGATGGCGAGGTGAGCGGAGCTGTGCGCCGGCCGCCGCCCTGACGCTGCCTAAACACCGACAAGGTAATGAACGCACGCGATGCCGCATTTTTGAGCGCATAAAGCTTCACTCATAACTGCAGAAGTCTCATCTGTTACACCCCCTTTTTTCGTAATACTAGAGTCGATCGTAAATTAAAGCTTATGGTGTTCACATTTGCCACTTGAAGTAAATATCTCAAACGCGATGATTTCTCTGATATATAATTATTGAGAAGCCACAGCAGCCACTGTAATTTACGACAAGTTAGATAAGTAATTAAAGATAATTGAGGGTCACTGTAGACCATTTTGATAGTTTTCTCTTTTGTGTAACTTATTTTATACCTAGATTATAGATGTAATATGGCATAGGTCATCCTTCGATCCATTGTAGAACTTGGAAACCCACTCAGGGGATATTCGTTCACATTTTTGTTGAACGCAGTTGGTTTTTACCATCCTGTATTGAAACATTTCCTTTTATCAATAGTGAAATTTATTAACAATGTTTTGTGAGTAGAATAAAATTTCCAATGGTAAACTTAATTGCTTTTTCGACGTTATTTTACCAGCTAACTAAAAATAGGAAAGCCTTGAACCCCTTCCACTAAATTTAGTTAGTATTAAGGTTCTTTTACAGGGAGTGCAGTGGAGCTGACGCTGAGATCATTTAGTATTTGGTTATATCATCGCTAGTCTCACTGAACTCTTCTGAATTCTACATGTCATGTGTGGTCTGGCGACTCCTTACCAGCAACAGGTCCCAGGTTGAAACTAGTTAATTCCCTAAAAAACACGCTCAGAGCGTCGTTGCGCTAAAGTGGTAGGGAGACACGATATAGAACAAACTGACACCACCATGAATGTTTAGAATGGGCAATGGAAAATCCACACGCAAATCAACCAGTAAGACTTCATCCTGAAAAGGTTACTGTGCAGTGCTGGTTTATGGAATCATTTATCATTGGGTCTTATTTTTTTCGAAGAAACAGGTGCTTCCGGTCCTGTTACCTGTACAGCCACTGGTAAGCGCTATGAGTGTCTTTTGCGCAACCACGTCATTCCAGCTCTCCAACAGCTTGGATATGTGGATGGGATCATTTTTATGCGAGATGGCGCACCTCCGCACGTAAATCCAGTTAACCAGTCGCTGAAGGGCCATTTCCGAAATGCTAGAATTATCAGCCACCATTTTCCTACACCCTGGCCGTCTCTATCACCTGATCTTAATGTGTGTGACTTCTACCCGTGGCGCTATCTGAAAGATGTTGTGTTCACTTTTCTGACTGCAAACTTAGCTGCATTGAAGGCACGTATTGAATGTTACCCCGGAAACTCTTTGATCAATTGTGGAACATCCTGTTTCTCGATCTCAGATAGTTGCAGAAAACGGTTGACAGCATACTCAACATGTTCTGCACCAGTCACATGGAAATTAATAATCCGATTTGTTTTTGACTGATGGTTTTTAAGCGGTTTGTGGCCTCAGGACAATCGAAAACAGATATGATTAATGCTTTTTATGCAGTTTTTGGCCTCAGGACAATTGAAAACCGATTTTTCCCACCCGATGAGATTTTACCTCGCCGTAGTGGATGGGCTAAAGTAACCAACAGTATCACACCTGTACACCCATACACAGTGAGTTGTACTGTTTGTTGAACGTCAAACGTACACCGTTGGCATAGTTGTATGATTCATTTGTCACTTGTAGTCGACCAATATTAAATTATGATGCTTACAGCGTCGTCTGTTACTACTTTTTTTTTTAACTATAATCACTCTGTAATTAAAATTTACATATATAGCGCAGAAAAAATAGTGATTCAAGTACCCATCATATGTGATGCGGGAAAACAATTTTTTAATTCTTGAACAAAGCTGGGTGCTCCTTTTCAGCGTGGAGATATAGTAACACGTCCTGACGTTTATTACATAAAATAAATTTTATATTTCATGTGAAAAACTGTATGCAATAATTTATGAAGTATCTGCCGAAGAAATACGTTCCTCTAACGTAGCCAGTACCTGTCCGAAATCCAGACTGGATATAAAATAAGGACGGGAAGGATATCTAGGTAAAGCAGATCTTATAAAGTAGATCTTAGAGACATTTAATTGTCTTCTCTAGCTACGATAACGATCGAAGCAGAAGAAAGAGATGTAAATGTCTCAAGGATAAATATAATTATCTGTAAGATCACGTATGGTACAGGACTTTCCCATTACATCCAATGCCGGGGTGCTATTCCAATACTGGAGAGCCCTGGCCGTAAGGACAGTGTAAGGTAAAATAAGCAGAGGATATAAATTGACGTTTGTGTTGGGAAGGGCGCCGGCCGCGGTGGTCTCGCGGTTCTAGGCGCGCAGTCCGGTACCGCGTGACTGCTACGGTCGCAGGTTCGAATCCTGCCTCGGGAATGGATGTGTGTGATGTCCTTAGGTTAGTTAGGTTTAAGTAGTTCTAAGTTCTAGGGGACTAATGACCACAGCAGTTGAGTCCCATAGTGCTCAGAGCCATTTGACCCATTTGGGAAGGGCACTCAACTTGGATGTCGTGCAGCAATGTTGACAGTAGTGCTGTTGTGGTGTAATGGTCAGTATTGCAGCCTAGCAAGCAAAAAGACCCGGATTCGAGTCCTGACTACAGCACAAATTTTAATTAATTTCTTCTGCTGCGATCGTTATCGTAGGTTAAAATATTACCGTGCCTTGTGCTTCCCCTTGACAACATATTGCCTGATGTTTAACGCTTTGCTTTTCCGCATTTTATAACTTTGAGGCAGCGGGTGGATAAGGACGATTCCGATACAAATGATCGCGTTTAGACACAAGACCTATAAGTAATGATGATCTTGAAGTCTGAGAATGATATGTTGTTTGACCGAAGCTGGCAGTGTTTCGGCAGAGAAGTGACTTGCAGCTATTGTGTCAAATCGTGATGGGTGAAAAATGAATGTAAGATAACACTTTATCTGATGTTGTCATTTAGAACCTCTGGTCCGTAAAAGACAGGGGCAATTTTGCCTGGGGTCGGTCGTGGCGGTAACGAGCGACGAGACGGTGAAATCTTTGTGCAGCCTCAGTGGGCACACTAAACGGTAAGTACCGACACGCCGTAAAGGCCTAATAACCGCGGACGCTATCTCTTTTTACGACTGATAAAAGGAATAAGGCGGAAACAAAGGCTCGAGTAGCGTTTTACAGGGGTCGTTGGGCGGTCTTGCATGATTACCTGAGATTACTCCATAATCTCAATATTCATCTGCAACCGCGTTTCCAAGAGCGACGTCACGAACAAGTCCTACTCAGTTCGCAGGGACACATACGATGCTTGAGACGGGTGAGTGGCAACATTAACAGCACAGAAATTAAAACGTCTGTGTTACTTGTAGATTGCACAAGAAACGAAGCGAAAGTTACTTGTGTCTACATTAATGTGTGTGAAAAGAACAGCAGCAGTTAGATATGTGAGTGAAATACCATTGGTACAACAGATTATATACATGAGAACAAAGTATTTCGTGACGGCACCCTTGTACAAAACATTCCCAGATTCTTGCCGCGTCAGTTCAGGGTAAAACCTCGAGCTGTCTACGATCACCTTCACCGTTTTCGTCAGGAAGTTACTCCTGAGGAAGACGACGGAGTTTATCGTCAAAAGCTCGTGGTTTCACTCTGAACTGACCCTGCAAGAAGTCCGAGAATGTTTTATACAGATAACATACGTGGCAATAAAGAAATGATGCATCAGTCACCGATTCTCTCCTGAAACAAAGAAAGGCGCTCTGCTGAATTGTAACCACTAATAAACAGGGACGCTTTCTCACTACGCCGTTCACCGGAATAAGAAGCACTTCAAAATGCCTTTCCTTTAGTCACTCAGTTCGTGCAGCATCCATCGCCTCCCCAAATGTGAAACGTAAAACACAGGAAAAAATGGTGAATTTTCCTGCAGAAAATTTTATACGTTTGTCTACTTAAAACGAACGCAGGACTACAAGGCCCAACAAATATGCCACACATTATTCCACACGGATATGAAAAACACCGGAGACAGGGCTAATGAAAGTTTGCGATGCAAGATGTTCTGCAGCGCAGAATGAAAATAAACACATAACAACGTTATTTATTGCATGTATATTACTTGACATTAAAACTGCAGTATCACTACGGCGGTATGCAACAAACCGCATATTGTTATCAAGAACATTACAGGCTTCGATATATAACTGAACTGACAAAAGTGAAAATTTACAAATATGTTTGAATTCCTAAGCGACCAAACTGCTGAGGTCATCTATTCCTAGACTTACACACTGCCGGCCACTGTGGCCGAGCGGTTCTAGGCGCTTCAGTTCGGAACCTCGCTGCTGCTACGGTCGCAGGTTCGAATCCTGCTTCGGGCATGGATGTGTGTGATGTCCTTAGGTTAGTTAGGTTTACGTAGTTCTAAGTCTAGGGGACTGATGACCACATATGTTAAGTCCCATAGGGCTTAGAGCCATTTGACCCAACTTACACACTACTTAAACTAACTTATGCTGAAAACAACACACACACACCCATGTCCGAGGGAGGACTCGAACCTCCGGCGGGAGGGGCCGCGCAACACCTCAAACCGGGCGACCACTCCACGTGGCTGACACATGTCATGGGACATCTCCTCATGTCGTGTCGGACCTTCGTTTGTCCGGCGTAGTGGACCAACTCGACGTGGCATTGACTCGACAAGTAGCTGGAAGTCCGATGTAGGAATGCTGCCTCACTAGCCGCCATAATTGCGAAAGTGTTGTCGGTGCAGGATTTTGTGCACGAACAAACGTCTTGATTATGCCCCCTAAATATTCAGTCGGATTCACGTCAGGTGATCTGGGTGGCGGAATCATTCGCTCGAATTGTCCAGGATGTTCTTCAAACCATTCGCAAACAACTGTTGCCCCCTGACATCGATGTTTGTGAACATGGAGTCCATGAATGGCTGGTGGTGGTTTCCAAGTAGCCGAATATAACCATTTCCAGTCAATGATCGGTTCAGTTGGAGCAGAGGACTTCTTCTGTTTCATGTAAACACAGCCCACAACATTATGGAGGCACCATCAGCCACCGGCCCTTGTGACCGACCGGTTCTAGGCGCTTGGGTCCTGAACCGTGCAGCTGCTACGGTCGCAGGTTCGAATCCTGCCTCGGGGATGGATGTTTGTGATGTCCTTAGGGTAGTCATATTTAAGTAGTTCTAAGTCTAGGGGGCTGATGACCTCACATGTTGTCCCATAGTGCTTGGAGCCATTTTAACCATCTTTTGAACCACCAGCTTGCACAAAGCCTTGTTGACAACTTGGCTCCATGGCTTTATGGGGTCTGGGCCACAGTCGAACGCTACCATCAACTCTTACGAATTGAAAGCAAGAGACATCTGACCAGATCATCTGTTAGCAAAGGCACTCGTGCCGGTCGTCTGTCGCCATAGCCCATTAACGGCACGTTTCGCCGCAGTGTTGAAACGGATGCGTTCGTCGTACGTCCCACATTCATTTACGCAGTTACTTCACGCAATGTTGTTTGCCTGTTAGCACAGGCAACTCTATGCAAACGCCGCTGCTGTCGGTCGTTAAGCGAAGGTCGTCACCCACTGCGTCTTCCGTAGTGACAGATAATGCTTAAAATCTGATATTCTCGGCACATTCTTCACACTGTGGTTCTTGATATATTGAATTCCCTAACGGTTTTGGAAATAGTGTTCCGTGCTTCCAGCTTGAACTACCGTTTCGCTTTCGCAGTCTGCTAATTCCCGTCGTGCGCCCATAATCACGTTGGAAACCTTTTCATATGAAGCACACGAGTACAAAGGACAGAAGCACCAAAACTACTGTATATATAGGGTGTTACAAAAAGGTACGGCTAAACTTTCAGGAAACATTCCTCACACACAAATAAAGAAAAGATGTTATGTGGACACGTGACTGGAAACGCTTAATTTCCAAGTTAGAGCTCATTTTCTCATTTTAGTTTCGTCAGTATGTACTGTACTTCCTCGATTCACCGCCAGTTGGCCCAATTAAAGGAACGTAATATTGACTTCGGTGCTTGTGTTGACATGCGACTCATTGCTCTACAGTACTAGCATCAAGCACATCAGTACGTAGCATCAACAGGTTAATTTTCATCACTAACGTGGTTTTGCAGTCAGTGCAATGTTTACCAATGCGGAGTTGGCAGATACCCATTTGATGCATGGATTAGCACGGGGCAATAGCCGTGCCGCGGTACGTTTGTATCGAGACAGATTTCCAGAACGAAGGTGTCCCGACAGGAAGACGGTCGAAGCAATTGATCGGCGTCTTAGGCAGCACGGAACATTCCACCCTATGACTCGCGACTGGGGAAGACGTAGAACGACGAGGACACCTGCAATGGACGAGGCAATTCTTCGTGCAGTTTGACGATAACCCTAATGTCAGCGTCAGAGAAGTTGCTGCTGTACAAGGTAACGTTGACCACGACACTGTATGGAGAGTGCTACGGGAGAACTAGTTGTTTCCGTACCATGTACAGCGTGTGCAGGCACTATCAGCAGCTGATTGGCGTCTACGGGTACACTTCTGCGAATGGTTCATCCAACAATGTGTCAATCCTCATTTCAGTGCAAATGTTCTCTTTACGGATGAGGCTTCATTCCTACGAGGTAAATTTTAAATTTTCACAATCAACATGTGTGGGCTGACGAGAATCCGCTCGCAATGTGCAATCACGTTATGAACACAGATTTTCTGTGAACGTTTTGGCAGGCATTGTTGGTGATGTCTTGATTGGGCCCCATGTTCTTCCACCTACGCTCGATGGAGCACGTTATCATGATTTCATACGGGATACTCTACCTGTGCTGCTAGAACACGTGCTTTTACAAGTACGACACAACATGTCGTTCATGCACGATGGAGCTCCCGCACATTTCAGTCGAAGTGTTTGTACGCTTCTCAACAACAGATTCGGTGACCGATGGATTGGTAGAGGCGGATCAATTCCAAGGCCTCCACGCTCTCCTGACCTCAACCCTCTTGACTTTCATTTATGGGGGCATTTGAAAGCTCTTGTCTACGCAACCCCGGTACCAAATGTAGGGACTCTTCGTGCTCGTATTGCGGACGGCTGTGATACAATACGCCATTCTGCAGGGCTTCATAAGTGCATCAGGGATTCCATGCGACGGAGGTTCGATGCATGTATCCTCGCTAACGGAGGAGATTTTGAACATTTCCTGTATCAAAGTGTTTGGAGTCACGCTGGTACGTTCTGTTGCTGTGTGTTTCCATTCCATGATTAATGTGATTTGAAGAGAAGTAATAAAATGAGCTCTAACATGGGAAGTAAGCGTTTCCGGACGCATGTCCACATAATATATTTTCTTTCTTTGTGCGTGAGGAATGTTTCCTGAAAGTTTGGCCGTACCTTTTTGTAACTCTCTCTCTCTCTCTCTCTCTCTCTCTCTCTCTCTCTCTCTCTCTCTCTCTCTCTATATATATATATATATATATATATATATATATATATATATATATATATATATAGAATTTTATCACCTCAGGCTATAAGTACATAACTAGTATTTCAGCTGCTTCGGTAAAGATAGATAGGTTAACCCATCTATATGCCGTGTATAAGGAAATATTACGAAACGGGTCTCTCATTTAGTAATCATATCTGATTGTTGTTTGTTTGTGAGAAGATCATGTCATGATGGCTGTTGTAAGAAGAAGAAACGTCGAAACGTCCACCATTAGGTGGCGTAATTGTGTGGGAACGTGCCATATCTAAACTACGCCCGAGAGGACAGGAGTGTTGTTCGCTCTGCCTTGGAGGATTGTATCCATACTCTGGGCCGGTATAACCGCCCATTTAAACTCTCCGAAAATATTTGTGTTTATAAATTTGTTTTCGTGTCTCATGTCGCCGTAAAAAGTTATAAATTTTTCCTTTAAAACACGAATGTGCTGTTAAAATGTCTGTGTCCTCTGTTTCACCAATAGAAAAATGGCTCTGAGCACTATGCGACTTAACTTCTGAGGTCATCAGTCGCCTAGAACTTAGAACTAATTAAACTTACCTAACCTACGGACATCACACACATCCATGCCCGAGGCAGGATTCTAACTTGCGACCGTAGCGGTCGCTCGGCTCCAGACTGTAGCGCCTAGAACCGCACGGCCACTCCGGCCGGCTCACCAAGAGAGCGCAGCCTAATAGGAAAGGAACAGTTCCATCTTGTAGGCTCCTGTATATTGGCGAATTTACTCTACAAGGTTCATTTGTAGGTTCCATAGTTCTCCATATTATTAATACGTTTTCATTAGATTGCTTTTTCGGCTGTCTGTATGTTTGGTAGAAATCCTGCAATTGATCAGATCAGCTAGAGGCTTGAAACATAGGTCAGAATTGGATGACAGTGCAATATTAATTCGCTGTCTTGTCTGGCATGTTCCGGAGGGTATCTGTGTACCACTGTTTTCCCGTTTTCCTGTTCCATTTGCGAATATTTCAGCGAACTATACTTCTCTTTAAATGGTTTTTGTTTTATAAATTATTTGAAGTGAGCCCATTTCGGAATATTACCATCATCAGGTTCTCTGTAAATACGTGCGTAAGTAATGGTGTTAATACACTCCTGGAAATGGAAAAAAGAACACATTGACACCGGAGTGTCAGACCCACCATACTTGCTCCGGACACTGCGAGAGGGCTGTACAAGCAATGATCGCACGCACGGCACAGCGGACACACCAGGAACCGCGGTGTTGGCCGTCGAATGGCGCTAGCTGCGCAGCATTTGTGCACCTCCGCCGTCAGTGTCAGCCAGTTTGCCGTGGCATACGGAGCTCCATCGCAGTCTTTAACACTTGTAGCATGCCGCGACAGCGTGGACGTGAACCGTATGTGCAGTTGACGGACTTTGAGCAAGGGCGTACAGTGGGCATGCGGGAGGCCGTGTGGACGTACCGCCGAATTGCTCAACACGTGGGGCGTGAGGTCTCCACAGTACATCGATGTTGTCGCCAGTGGTCGGCGGAAGGTGCACGTGCCCGAAGACCTGGGACCGGACAGCAGCGACGCACGGATTCTCGCCAAGACCGTAGGATCCTACGCAGTACCGTAGGGGACCGCACCGCCACTTCCCAGCAAATTAGGGACACTATTTCTCCTGGGGTATCGGCGAGGACCATACGCAACCGTCTCCATGAAGCTGGGCTACGTTCCCGCACACCGTTAGGCCGTCTTCCGCTCACGCCCCAACATCGTGCAGCCCACCTCCAGTGGTGTCGCGACAGGCGTGAATGGAGGGACGAATGGAGACGTGTCGTCTTCAGCGATGAGAGTCGCTTCTGCCTTGGTGCCAATGATGGTCGTATGCGTGTTTGGCACCGTGCAGGTGAGCGCCACAATCAGGGCTGCATACGACCGAGGCACACAGGGCCAACACCCGGCATCATGGTGTGGGGAGCGATCTCCTACACTGGCCGTACACCTCTGGTGATCGTCGAGGGGACACTGAATAATGCACGGTACATCCAAACCGTCATCGAACCCATCGTTCTACCATTCCTAGACCGGCAAGGGAACTTGCTGTTCCAACAGGACAATGCACGTCCGCATGTATCCCGTGCCACCCAACGTGCTCTAGAAGGTGTAAGTCAACTACCCTGGCCAGCAAGATCTCCGGATCTGTCCCCCATTGAGCATGTTTGGGACTGGATGAAGCGTCGTCTCACGCGGTCTGCACGTCCAGCACGAACGCTGGTCCAACTGAGGCGCCAGGTGGAAATGGCATGGCAAGCCGTTCCACAGGACTACATCCAGCATCTCTACGATCGTCTCCATGGGAGAATAGCAGCCTGCATTGCTGCGAAAGGTGTATATACACTGTACTAGAGCCGACATTGTGCTGCTCTGTTGCCTGTGTCTATGTGCCTGTGGTTCTGTCAGTGTGATCATGTGATGTATCTGACCCCAGGAATGTGTCAATAAAGTTTCCCCTTCCTGGGACAATGAATTCACGGTGTTCTTATTTCAATTTCCAGGAGTGTATAATGGGCTATAACTATAACCAGAAATGTTATAACACATCGTTATGTTTTTTTATCTTACATGTAATATCGTTGCTGCCATTTCTTTCCTTTTTTAGAATTATTAGTTTTTCCTTAGATGTACACTGGAGATGTGTATCTGATTTTAGTTGGTTTTTATGCATGCTATTTTTCTCTTGTCATCTTTGATGACAGTGGATCGGCAATATTACATGCTTACATAGTTACTATTATAAGTAAGTGATTTGTGGAAATTTAGTTGTTTTTTATAGGTTTGTTTCTAATTAGGTATTTGCCTGTAAATTGTTTTAGTTTCATTTGAGATTTTTATTTTATATTTTAATTTTTTCGTAAAAATTTTGTCATTGTCTATGATTGATGTTGGTGTTATGCCTCTGTTTTATACTTTTCATGTTGTTACCGCTTTTACTATCGATATATGTCATTTAAAGTCTCTGATATATTACTTTATCCGTTTTCTTTATTTGTATTGAGAATAAAGTTATTTATGTACTTTCTGTGTTTTAGATTGTTTGTTTTCAATAAATTTTTAGGACTGTTGCATAACGGTCAATATATATCTATTTCCTCAAGGATGTTAATGAATACTCCCTTCTGCACACACAAAAGTAAATAGATCTAGAGAGCAGTAATAGAAAAGAAAAGTGGATTAATTTAGTATGTTTTCCTAGTTTTGCCTTCCAGCTTGCCATCATCCATTAACTTTCGTATTTAATATGTATTTACATTCTCATCTAAGGGGAAACTAATAAGTTTAAGAAAGACAGGGCATGGCAGCAACGATATTACATGTAAGGTTAAAACAGCTAAAAATGTATTATAACTTTTGTGATCGTTGTTACAGACCGTTATGTTAAGACCATCGCTTACTTGTGTATTTACAGAACAGCTGATGATGGCAATATGTCGAAATGGGCTCATCGTGAATAATTTATAAAATAAAATCCATTTACGGAGCAGTAATAATTATGTCATTAGAAGACATTTTGCTCTGCGGGACCTAAAGAACAAAAGTCTGTAATAGTCACTTGATGTCATATGCTTCGATATATATCTGTCAATTCTTAATTACACTGAAGATTTATGATTTGGAGAGAGTAGCTTACAGAACTGACGTCTATAGAGTACAGAGTAGCAAAACCTTCTAAGTCTCTTTCCGAGCGCGAAATATCAGAGAATCTTGTTTCAAATTCAGTACGCGATTTTCTTAAAAGATCTGTGTGCTCTCCAAAATCTGCCGCAGTTCCACCGTTTGTTTACGCTGACAGTTTCGGAAAGTAAGAGACGTTTCCAGCATCCAGATGCCTTTCCCTTTCCCATATTGACAATTTCATCTCGACTGTCTTGGTTTTGTTACAGAAATGGATGATGAGAATATCCTCCCCTTCAAGTGACACACACACAAGTCGCGCTGATGCCCAGTCACAGCAGTTAAAAAGCTTAAATCATAAATTCATCTATCGTCCGACAGTTCAGGAACACTTTCTCTCTTCATTTTCTTCAATAACGATATTTCCTGGCTAAGTTCCGCGAAGTGCTCTAGAACTTTAGCACCAGTGTCCCAGCGAACATCACAGCGATAAGGCAAGTCTCAATATTCACGATCGACATCGTTCAGAAAAGCTTTGGACAAGGGATGACTTAATCCTTTTGCTCCAATAGAATTACTGATTTTCACAACCAAGTTCATTACATTATTCAGTTTTATGCTTTTGCAACACAAATTTTGTTGATGAATCAGGCAATGTTATTGAAGAACTAGACAATATATAGGAATGTCCAGGAGGTCATGATTCTTCATTTTGCTGCACTCTGTAACCATTGTACACGCCTCAGGGAACATTTAACACCAACAAAAGCAGTGCAAATGTTTACTGTGGATCACGGAGGTCGGGAATTGAGAATGATACTGGGATGGAAAGTATGCAGCAGAGACCACAAAAATCAGGTTTATAAGCAAATCAATTACTGGATAAGTTTGTGTGTTACTGTACATCACACACAGGATCATTCGAAGATCACAAGTCATGAGTGCACTACAAAAGGGAATAGCAATATTTATAATGTAACGAACTGGAAACTCTGAACTGAACTATAAAATTTTTTGTGTGATCTATCAATAAACAATTGTCTCTCGTTCAGAGGGTTCAGTGAAAACTTATTTACATATATAGCAGTTCATCAAACCCGGGAATCGAGAATCTCGACGATTTTACGGAATATTCCGTAAATTCTTGGAAGAAGATAAGACATATTAAAAATTGGAATACTCAGTATTAATACTCCACAAAAATATCTGTAGTTCCTTATGAACCGGATTTCGGTTTATTAGGCCATCGTTAGATAACGTAAACCTAACAGATAGTCTATAAAATTTCAGAGAGAGTTCATAGCTGTAAAAAGATTCTTGTACAAAGATATGTGATATTTTATAAGTATATTGATATCAAAACACAAGCATGATGTAATACTCATAGAAAATCTGTACAAATAAATATTATATAACAGTATATTCAAATATTAAAAATATATGAATGCGTAAGACAAATATTTGTACAAGTGAACATATGGACAAATTGGTGAATGTGATGAGCAGGTCGAGAAAATGGAGGGGCAGAGCAAAAAGAAGTCTATGGAATGTGGAACAGTTATAACGATCTTATTATTTAATGTAATAGTAACTGACTGTTGTTTCTTTAGTAAGGGTGAACAATGGAACTGGGTCTGTTCATTAGGGACAAGGTTAGGATTTTTTGATTGGTGATATAATTCTTAACAATTTTCTGATTTTGTTCCTTTACTTGTACTGTGAGACCTTGCGTCTTGCCAAATTTCATGATTCTGGGTCAACGGAAAGTACTCCATACGTTTTGTGGAGTGAGTTTGCAAGTATCAAAATATGCAACATAAATGGCCGAATCTTTGGATTTTGCCGGCTTAGAAGCTTACATTTACTATACCGCCAAGGAACTACAGACATTAGTATGTGCCACAAATTTTAATTTGATATGTCAACTTGTTCTTTAGAAAATGGGATCTTAAGAAACGGAGGGGCAGACAGGCAGTTGGATAACAAATAACAAAATAATTTTTTGTGAGGTAATAACAAATTGACAGTTTTCGGATTTCATCCTTTACTTGCATTGCGAAACCTTTCTTCTTGCCAAATTTCATGATTACAGGTGAAAGGAAAGTACGCTAGAGTTTTCAAGAGAGAGTTTGTGAGTATTAAATTATATTATATAAATGGCTGTATCATTTGATTTGTCTGGTTTAGAAGCTTAAATTTATTACAATACGAAGATACCTTAGACCTTGGTGTGTGATGTGAACTTCAAGTTAATACGTCAACACATCCCCAAGAAAAAAGGATCTTAACAGACGGCCAGACAATAATATAATAAATGATAATTTTTTGTCTGATAAAATTATATTTCAATAGTTTTCACATTTTTTTCCCTCTATCTGTACCGTGAAGACTTATTACTTGCCATATTTCATGCTTCCAGATTAACTGGAACTATCACATAGGTATTGATGAGTGAATTTTCTAATATCAAAAGATGTGACATTAATGGCCACATATTTTGATTTCATTGACTTTGATGCTTTGGTTCAGAGACTGCAGACCTTAACATGCAGCATAAATTTCAACTTTGTATGTCTACCTCCTCCTCAGAAAAATGGTTTTTAACAGTCAGACAAGCAGACAGACAGACAGCAATGTGTCCCCATAAAGATTCCGTCTTTGCTAACTAGGTATGGAACCCTAAAAACATCCTACACCACTGGCATTTAAAATTGCTACACCAAGACGAAATGCACAAGATAAACGGGTATTCATTGGACAAATATATATTATACTAGAACTGACATGTGATTACATTTTTACTCAATTTGGGTGCATAGATCCCGAGAAATCAGTACCCAGAACAATCACCTCTGGCGGTAATAACGGCCTTGATACGACTGGGAATTGAGTCAAACAGTGCTTGGATGGCGTGTACAGGTACAGCTGCCCATGCAGCTTCAACACGATACCACAGTTCATCAAGAGTAGTGACTGGGGTATTGTGACGACCCAATTCCTCGGCCAAAATTGACCGGACGTTTTCAATTGGTGAGAGATCTCGAGAATGTGCTGGCCAGGGCAGCAGTCGAACATTCTCTGTATCCAGAAATGTCCGTACAGGACCTGCAACATGCAGTCGTGAATTATCCTACTGAAATGTAGGGTTTCGCAGGGATCGAATGAAGGGTAGAGCCACGGGCCCTAACACATCTGAAATGTAACGTCCACTGTTCAAAGTGCCGTCAATGCGAACAAGAGGTGACCGAGATGTGTAACCAATGGCGCCCCATACCATCACGCCGTGTGATACGCCAGTATGGTGACGACGAATACACGCTTCCAATATGCGTTCAGCGTGATGTCGCCAAACACGGATGCGACCATCATGATGCTGTACACAGATCCTGTATTCATCCGAAGAAAGGGCCTTTTGCCATTCGTGCACCCAGGTTCGTCGTTGAGTACACCATCGCAGATCGCCTGTCTGTGATGTAGCGTCAAGGGTAACCGCAGCCATGGTCTCCGAGCTGATAGTTCATGCTCATGCAAACGTCGCCGAACTGTTCGTGCAGATGGTTGTTGTCTTTCAGACGTCCCCATCTGTTGACACAGGGATCGAGACGTGGCTGCAGCCATGCGGATAAGATGCCTGTCATCTCGACTGCTAGTGATACGAGGCCGTTGGGATCCAGCACGGCGTTCCGTATTACCCTCCTGAACCCACCGATTCCATATTCTGCTAACAGTCATTGGATCTCGACCAACGCGAGCAGCAGAGTCGCGATACGATAAATCGCAATCGCTATAGGCTACAATCCGACCTTTATCGAAGTAGGAAATGTGATGGTACTCATTTCTCCTCCTTACACGAGGCATCACAACAACGTTTCACCAGGTAACACCGGTCAACTGCTGTTTGTGTATGAAAAACTCGGTTGGTAACTTTCCTCATGCCAGCGGCGCTAACCTTGTGTGAATGTTCTGAAAAGGTATTCATTTGCATATCACAGCATCTTCTTCCTGTCGGTTAAATTTCGCGTCTGTATTAGGTCATCTTCGTAGTGTAAATGATCAATAGTGTATTTTTGTGGATCACTGTGACAGACAGTAGCAGGCTACTACAAAAGTGCACAAAATTTGCTGTTAATTTTTTAATGTCCCATAGTTCAAAAGAACTATGGTAATCCTCAATAAAAGCTTTTTTCTAGGTTGTCTCCCCACGTCGCAATCACCAAGCCACACGGATCCACTGACTGTAGGACAGCTGGTGAGATGTTGCCAACACGTCGTTTCTTATCGATAGGCGGTGCGTGGGACAGGCAATTTGTCTAGCGCACCATGATAGAATGCCGCATGCGTCGTGTTGCCATGTGTCGCCATGCTCGAATTGCTCCTTGTAGCATGCAAATGGCCGTATGCCAATTCTTCCGAACCGTTGTCTCTTTGAAATTGCGCCTTAAGAGGCTTTTCGTGCGCAGTAGGAGTCATGTAATACACGACCTCCGATTCAGATTTTCCTCCCATGAAGTTTAGTGTGTCGCAGACAGACACAAGTTACGCTGAAGTAGAGTAGACGAGCTGCAGTGCCGACTCCGTACGCAGGGCGCACAGCCCATCCCGTTAGCGAACGAACTGACTCGACGGCCTGGCCTGCTGTTGTCGCCCACTGCGGGCTACACTTATCTCACCAGCCTGCCCGCTGGGTCAGGCAAGCTAGACTGTGACCGCACGGGCCAGAAAGCCTGACGGCTCTTAGGATACGTTTATACTGCCTCCTCGATTCGTCGCAGGTGGCACCCTGCTGCTCGCCGCTGGCACATCGCCATCGCACACTGTTGCTATCTGGTAGATTTGTTGCATTTACGCTGGAGCCTCGCTGCTCGCAGCGGGCCAGGAGTTTTTGCCTTGAGCTGTTCACGTAGTGAGCAGCACTCTTAGAGCGATCTTGAAGCAGCCAATCACGGCTGAAGTTTCAGAACATACGGAGAAGGTTGCAGCACGAGAAGAAAACAAGCTTGATATCTTCGCTATCATAGCGAGCAACGGGGCACTCAGCAATGATGGAGGTTAAATGAACCAACAAGGGGCAGTGTGATTGATTCATAGATGCCAGACTAGCAGCAAAGTGGCAATACAACCACCCTAAAATGGTCGCACACTAGGACGTGGGGGTGAACAGAAAATCCTCTCATACGGACATGTATCTGTCAGTGATGAGGTAGCATTATCCAGAACAGCAATTTCAATGTCTGACGGCGCAAATACACAGGGGGACAAATAGGCAACGTATGTGACGAGGAGAACTTACCGATGGAGCTGGAAGATCTGAAAAAGACAACTTCTTCCACTGTATGCTGTATCTGATCAAAAATATCTGGATATCCCCTATTTAATGTAGAATTCACCACCAGATGTCACCAGATGCGGAAATGTAGTATAAGAGCAGAGAATCAGAATGAGTCGGTCAGGAGAGCTCAGTAACTTTGACCATAGACTAGTAGTGGGATGTCTGCTGTGCAACATTAGATGTCCTCTGCGTAAGAAATTCATCAGGGGCATTTCAACCCTTCTAAATCTAACCTAGTCTACTGTTGGTTATGCGACTGTGGAGTTGAAATACGAAGGAACAAATGGTTCAAATGGCTCTGAGCACTATGGTACCTAACATGTGAGGTCATCAGTCCCCTAGAACTTAGAACTACTTAAACCTAACTAACCTAAGGACATCGCACTCATCCATGCCCGAGGCAGGATTCGAACCTGCGACCATAGCAGTTGCTGCGAAGGAACAACCACAGCTAAACAAAGACCAGGCGGACCGCACGTGTTGAACAGGAACTACCGAGAATTACAGAAAGTAGTTGTAAAAAATACCATGAAATTAGTTGAAGGAATCACTCGTGAGTTTTGTATTTTTTGCTGGCAGTTCATTTAGCACTATTACTGTGTGCAGAATGGGATTCTGTCTGTGCAAAAACCGACCAAATTTTAAACAAAAATGAAATCAACCCCATCTTATGATCACCGGTGGAAGTAAGAAATCGTTTGGGCAGCATGAGAGAAAAAAACCCACCAAGTCTGTACATCTGTGCTCTATTGCATTTCTTATGATTACGTTAAGTCTTAAACCTCGGACAGACGAAGTGCTGAGTCTTTGTGTGTTGCTGTCTGAGCTCGCTTAACGGAGGAATATTTATTCGATTTCGAGCGAGTGGTTTCTTGGACAATACCATTAAGGAGACAATCGAAACACGTTGTAATTATGTAATAGGCGTATTTAAACTGTTTTAGCATGTAATTATCTGAACTGTTTCTTATTTAAATTGTTTTGTTAATTAAATTGCATTGTGTATTATTGAGAAAGAGCGGGAAACCGCGCATAGATACATTTTGAGAAAGAGCGGGAAACAGCGCGCAGTAATACATCAGTAATGGTAGCAGGGATTGTCTGCACCAAAAACCATTGTTGGCGGCGAGACCGCACTTTTGTAGCATTGAGCGTTGGAAGCGAGCAGTTGCGAGTAAGATGTGAGACGAGGCAGTCGTAGCTAGCGAGATATGAGAGGAGGTCGCTGTAAGCGAGCAGGGATTGTCTGCACCAAAAACCATTGTTGGCGGCGAGACCGCACTTTTGTAGCATTGAGCGTTGGAAGCGAGCAGTTGCGAGTAAGATGTGAGACGAGGCAGTCGTATCTAGCGAGACATGAGAGGAGGTCGCTGTAAGCGAGGTATGAATTAACACTTTGAAAGAAGCGGTGTGCTCGCCAGCCACTCGCTACATGTAGCGCAATGCTAGTTTGTTACAGGAAAAACCAATCCTACAGAAAACAATATATCACCCAATAATAGAGATAAATTTACAGTCGCACAATATTTTAGCGATAATTGATTCAGGTTCACCTATGTGCGTAATTAACGAAGACACATTTAACAGATGCAATAGCAATAATGATTACCCAGTATTTCCTTTAAACAGAACGAAGGTCAAGGGAGCTTTTGCAGGAAAAGGCATTGAAGTTAAAAGACAGACACAATTAACATTTGTTTTTGCAGGGGAAACGTTCCACAGTGATTGTTGGATAGTTCCGAATTTAACAACAGACATGATATTAGGAATAAATTTTCTTGTTCAGTACGATGCGAAGATTGACTTCAAATCGTCATACCTCACACTACAAAAGGAAAACAGGGAAGTGATCGTAAGATTTCAAAACACAGTATCCTCCGAAGAACAAAATATGCACAGGATCGAGATTATTACTGATTCTCAAGATAACGATTGTTATATCGCACTATACACGAACACACTTAATAATGACTTGGTAGAGGAACAGGAGTACAATATGTTCGAGACAATTACACGCAAGGTAGACAATAGTGTAGCAAAATGCGACGCAGAACGCACAGAACTTGAAAATATTCTGGTACAACACAAAGCAGTTTTTGCCAATGTTCCAGGAACAATGACAGGATTTATGTACGAATTTAAGGTGAAACCACACGAGACTTTCAAAGCAAAGCATTATCCAATCCCACACATACACACAGAAGCAGTTAAGAAAGAATTACGAGCAATGATCGATCAAGGAATAATAGAACCAGCAGCCAGCCAATATATAAATCCACTACACATTGTTGAAAAGAAGGATGGATCACTACGTTTAGTTTTAGATTCACGTCAAGTTAATAAAATAATCATTACAGAAACCGACCGACCACAGACGTTAGAAGAGTTACTGCAAAAATTTCATGGCACCTCCATTTATACTACACTCGACCTCAAATCAGGGTTTTGGCAAATCCAACTACACCCAAATTGCCGAAAATATACGGCATTCCTTTGCTTTGGGGAATGCTATCAATTTTGTAAACTTCCGTTTGGACTAACGATTTCGTCTGCCGCCTTTATACGAGGCATGAATACTATTCTACCACAAGATCTGAAAAACAAAATTACTACATATGTCGATGACATTTTAATTGCAGCAGAAAACTGGGAACAACACAATCATACTCTTCAACAATTACTGAATACATTCGAGCAGAATGGTATAACTATAAACTTGCGTAAATCTGAATTTGGTAAAGCGTCAATAAAATTTCTAGGGCACATTATCTCACAAACAGGTATCGCACCAGACCCTGACAAATTGCAAGCACTGAAAGACATCGACGTGCCAACAAACAAAAAGGAACTTCGGAGCTTTTTAGGTCTTATCAATTATTTTAGAAAATTTATCCACTACAAAGCATTTGACACGCCCTTGCTATACCAGCTTACAAGTAAAAACACACTTTGGTCATGGAATGAAGACGTTGAAGCTGAATTCGAGAACTTGAAAGAAGCATTATTAAAAGCACCTTTGTTATCACACCCTGACCCAACACAAAACTTTTCCGTTGCAACAGATAGTTCAACCACAGCACTAGGAGTACATATTTTCCAAGAAATAAAGGAAGAAGATAAGACAGTCGTGAAACACATTGCTTTTGCAAGCAGGATACTTTCTCCAGCAGAGCGCAATTATTCTGTAACAGAATTAGAGACACTATGTGTAATTTACGCTTTTAAGCGATTCCGTCATTTTCTATATGGCCGACATACAACAATATATACCGATCACCGAGCAATCCAGTTTTTATTGTCAGCAAAACTTACGCACGATAGATTAAGCCGCTGGAAATTATACTTACAAGAGTTTGATTTTACCATTATACACATTCCAGGCACGCAGAATACTGTTGCCGACGCATTGTCGAGGTCCATTCACAATAAACGCATGGAGAAAGAAAATACCTTTTGCTACAACAACCATAGTATTATGTATATTAAACAAGTAGCTTTCGAAAACTTTATATCAGCAGCATTACAGGATATAGAGAGAGAACAGCAGAAAGATGAAACACTGAAAGAGATTGTAACGCTTTGGAAAGACAGAAGTAACGCTAAAGTCAGACTTCATTACACTGTACATCAAAATATACTCTTTATTCGATCATACCGAGACGG
Organism: Schistocerca gregaria; assembly: GCF_023897955.1. NCBI lineage: Eukaryota > Metazoa > Arthropoda > Insecta > Orthoptera > Acrididae > Schistocerca > Schistocerca gregaria. The sequence continues at coordinate 105,695,079 of NC_064920.1, forward strand.
TAATAATTGGCTTTTATGCATTCCGGAAGGGATCGTAAATAAACTGATATGGTATACACATCTAAGTTATGGACACTACGGAGCGAGGAAATGCTTTCTGATTCTGCGACAAAATTGCCACTTTAATAACATGGAAAAACACATAAGAAAAGTAATAGCATCATGCAAGATATGTCAAAAAGCTAAATCATCAACAGTGTCACACATTCCACCATTGTATCCCATCATACCGGTTAAGTTAAGACACATGGCAGCAGTGGATCTTTTCGTTCCAATCCCCAGAACAAATAATGGTTATAGTTATATTTTTGTAGCTGTAGAACTAACATCCAAATTTGTAACATTTTCTCCACTAAGGAAAGCAACAGCAAGAACAGTATCAAGAGCGTTTGTAAGAGATTTTCTATCAGTAGTAGGACGTGTACAGAAGGTTATTTCGGATAACGGTCCGCAGTTTAGGTCAGACGTATGGAAGAAAATGTTAGAAAGTAAGAACATAACACCTATTTACATATCAAGATATCACAGTTCTTCCAACCCATCAGAAAGAATAATGAAAGAGATCGGGAAGTTATGCAGAATTTATTGTCATAAAAGACATACAACATGGGATAAATATATTTTACAGTTTCAAGAAGTGATAAATGCAATACCCAATGAATCTACGATGCTATCACCAACCGTAATACTGACAAATAAAGACCCACCGAACAAAATTACCGAACTAATTACTTTTCCTAAGACGCGTAGGCTTCGACATTGTGAAATAATAGACACAGCATTAGCAAACACTAAAAGAGCTGCAGATCGGCGGAAGAAACAACAGAAGCAGGTAAGTCGACTACAGAAGTACGAGATTGGCGACAAAGTACTGATTCGCACTCATTTTCTTTCCAACAAAGGTAAGCACAGATGCCGTAAATTCGAACTTCTGTATGCAGGCCCTTACAGAGTTCGTAATATTCCACACGCTAATGTAGTGCATGTGGAAACGCTACGTAAGAAGAAATCATTAGGGAATCATCATGTATCCAACGTGAAACATTTCTTGACTTAAATTTTTGCATTTCAGCTGACGAAAGGACGGCGTGACACGTAAGTATGCAACAATGGTAGTTTCAGCGCGCTTCAGTAACAAACAAAGCCGCGACACGCAGCGGGCCGCTAATATTTCACCGTACCTTAAAGAACACAGCAGTACTTAATGATGCTACGCCAGCCAAGACAAATAAAAACACGAGAAACATTTCCTAACTTAAAGAGAACATGCAGACAACGACACGACGTATGAATTTGTGCACTGAGAGCTCATAAATGAAAGAAATTTTTTTTTTATAACGTGACATAATTACTTAAGAAAATGTCGATTTTTGCAATAGCTAAATTGATAATATAGATCGTTCATTAATCAATTATTTTAGTGGTAACATTAACATGTACTCTTTATTCCAGAATGCAGCATTGTTGTCACACGTCATCAAAATGAAACGTAGTTTTAGTTAGAATAAGGATGTGAATCTTTAGGTCACGCAGATAGCTGACGCTAATTGTCATTACAGAAATTTTATAGGTCATGCCGGGAGCTGACGTGATTTTGCAGCAGTTAATATTATGATAAAGTGTTTTATAGGTCATGCCAGGAGCGGACGAGAAGTACCAGAAGATGTTTATTGAAGTCATGCCGTGCACTGACGATAATTAATACTGAATGTTTTATAATAAGTCATGCCGTGCGCTGACGTTAATTAATGCTGAATGTTTATAACAGGTTATGCAGAGAGTTGACACAGATGCAGAAGAAGAATGTGTATGTTATGTTAGTATATAAGAAATGTATAATGTTAAGAAATAATTTTGCTAGCATATGACACATTGCAACACTATGGATGGGGACCACACATTACAATGTCTAACCAGAATAATGTTTACCTTAATTTTCAGCTGCAAAAGAATACTTTAAATAATTTTATGACAGTAATTTTATTGTATATTATGACCTGACATTTGACGACTCATAACTGACGACTACACCCCTGAATGGAAGATAAAATTTTAGGACAGTAAGTCAAGAAATGCATTGTCAACAAAATTTATAATTAATGATGTAAGAAACTAAGATATGTAAATACAGAATAAGTAATAATGTACTTGTCTATAACAAATCTGTATACTATCAAATACTGAATAAGTAGGAACTTTTATGTCTTTTATATATGGGAATAATTTTCTGGAAGAATTCTTAAATTAAAACTACATATTGTTACAAATTACGACACAACATATTTTGTCATAGGGAAAATTATTTGGTAGTCAAATTATGGTACCAACAATGTCCGTGAACCCATTGCCAAAACAATTTTACCCGTACCTTAATTCCTGTGCATCCCCATGGTTATTGAGCACAGAATCAGTGAATTGTGAAACACGTGACTTCAACCAATGATGTTCTCGACGAGGTGTTTGCATACCTAGATGCACACCACAGCCCGATGTATGTCAATTGGTGCCTGCATACCTAGATACACACCACAGTATGATGTACGACAATAGGTGTTTGCATACGAAGATGCACACCACCAACCTTAATGGACCATTGAAGATGGAACTTAATCCTGATGTGGCTGCGGCAACTCAGGCTATTCGACGACGTACTTAGTGTTTGGGTACACTAAAACTATGGAGCAAGGCGATGATGGAACCACATGGCGAAACCTGGTGTTGTGCTATGTGAGGGAAAGGAACAGACTTTTGAGTGCATTCACAGACAGTTGCCAGTGCTTTGACCATGCTATCCAATTCCTTTTGTACCTTCCTTAATTGTGGTACTAAGAGATGCCAATTTGAATTAAATGTTTCATAATGTAAACTTTCAATTGCTTCATATGATCTGTATATTGATTTTCACATTTACTCTTATTCTTGTTGTTAAATTTAAGGGAACCAAATTTTACTTGATGTACAATTCCTACTAAAACCCTTTCTATTTACATATTCTCTTTATTAGAGATAGACAAATCATTTCGTATGACAGCATTTGTGTATACACTTTGTTCAAACTATTTTCTATAATCAAATTTTATACTTATGTTGAGTCCATATGACTCAACAACGTAGTAAAATTTTAAGAAAGCCGAGTAGCGGCATATGTAATTATGTAATAGGCGTATTTAAACTGTTTTAGCATGTAATTATCTGAACTGTTTCTTATTTAAATTGTTTTGTTAATTAAATTGCATTGTGTATTATTGAGAAAGAGCGGGAAACCGCTCATAGATACATTTTGAGAAAGAGCGGGAAACAGCGCGCAGTAATACATCAGTAATGGTAGCAGGGATTGTCTGCACCAAAAACCATTGTTGGCGGCGAGACCGCACTTTTGTAGCATTGAGCGTTGGAAGCGAGCAGTTGCGAGTAAGATGTGAGACGAGGCAGTCGTAGCTAGCGAGACATGAGAGGAGGTCGCTGTAAGCGAGCAGGGATTGTCTGCACCAAAAACCATTGTTGGCGGCGAGACCGCACTTTTGTAGCATTGAGCGTTGGAAGCGAGCAGTTGCGAGTAATGTGAGACGAGGCAGTCGTAGCTAGCGAGACATGAGAGGAGGTCGCTGTAAGCGAGGTATGAATTAACACTTTGAAAGAAGCGGTGTGCTCGCCAGCCACTCGCTATATGTAGCGCAATGCTAGTTTTTAAGAATTTTTGTAAAGAACTATGCCCCTTGTAATTGTTTGTCAAGATCGTTCTCAGAATATAGTTATGTAATTTTGATGGAAAATTAGGTATGTAGCGCAACGCTACTTTTTAAGAATTTTTGTAAAGAACTATACCCCTTGTAATTGTTTGTCAAGATCGTTCTCAGAATATAGTTAACTTCTACCAGATTAAATGCATTAAGAATTTTCTATCCCAAAATCATTCACGTAAATGCTTTACGCAATTTATTGTTATCTTAAAAGAAAAGTCTAAACTGAGCTTCAGCTTTTATCAAATCTAAATTAACTTCAACTTAAAGAATTCCAGTCACAAAGTATTATGAAACTCCACCAGCAGCTTATAATTATGTTAAAGAGAAGTAAGTATATTCATTCCACAGTTTGCTGTAGCAGTCAGATGGCGATCCAGTATAAATAATTAAAGGTAAGAATCAGTCTTAATAATTTCAGGTAACGACTGAGGGCCACGGCGACAACACATTTTATGTTTCGTCGTAATAATCAGCAGGTAGTCTTGACAGAGCAGCAGTTAAAAGATTTTAAGAGACGCAGCGTTCAGTCAGCAAGCAAACGTACATCCAATATTAGACGGGAAGGTTTCAACGTGTGGCCCCAAAAATCGTTAATCTTGTTAGTGCTAAGAGGCCACTTGCTCCGAAACTAATGAGAAGTTAGGGACAACACACTCATTTATGGAACTCCGGTGTACAGCGAGCAGTATAGTGGTGTGGAAGTAAGAAGGTAGGCGTGTGATGCGTCTTTGTGGGGGCGTCAACGTGCTCTTCCCAGCTTTCTCTCCTCCCTCTCTGCCTTCTATCTTTCTTTCCGTTTGTCCCACGCCACACTCTTCAGCTGTACACTGCCATAGTAAATGGCAACACTGGGATAATGTCCACATGGGAACTATTTCTGGGCCTGACTCCCACTCGATAATTTCACTGTCACTTCTTAGCTTTATGGCACTCATAAAATATCACTCCAGTGGCTATGTAACATCGCCAAATATAAACTAATATGAAAGTCAATATTGACTGTTCCAAACATGCCCCAAAGTACAGGCGACAGTCAGGGGAGACCAGAGTGGTTGTATTAAGTGGTGGGTACACTGCCCGTTGTTACTGCGCGTTGCTGGCCGGCCACCCGCATTATTATGTGTACTTCACTATAGTTGGTGACCGGGAGAACACATGAACGCGTGGAGAAGCGGCCTTGCAAGGATTCTGTATCTGTCGCCGCTGATGAGTATGTAAGGAGATGGATCTCGAGTCACTTGCTGCACGAAAATGCTGAAGGCAAAATAACAATTGCAGACTATTTGAGCGGCGCGCCCCGGTGGAGCGAAACCCCAAAACTACGATACCGGTGGCCCATTAAACACCTCTTTTATCAAGTCAAATGGTTCAAATGGCTCTGAGCACTATGCGACTTAACTTCTGAGGTCATCAGTCGCCTAGACCTTAGAACTAATTAAACCTAACTAACCTAGGACATCACATATATCCATGCCCGAGGTAGGCTTGGAACCTGCAACCGTAGCGGTCGCTCGGCTCCAGACTGTAGCGCCTAGAACCGCACGGCCACACCGGCCGGCTTTTGTCAAGTCATTAACCTACTTTGCGGAGATACAAATTTCTGTTCCAAAGTCCTAAAACTTAAGGCTAGACGCTCACTGTGGGTAATTTGTCGCGCGGCGGAAATGCCGTACGTTATTTTGTTTCTCCGTTATTTTGTAGCTCATTGCTATTCATTCCATCACACTCATCTGCAGCTAGTATGTGGCACTGGTGAAATAAACATGATCAGTAACATTTTGCTCGCGGCGCGGAGTAGTAATTAAGAAAGTTTGAGAAAGGGCAACTTTCTGCAATAAGTCGCTAAAAGAGTACAGTGACAGGAACCTCGGGAGAAAAACTGGCTACAATATGTAGCTCAAATGTATACAATGAGAGAGGAACAAAAGGAATTAGGGCTTGTTTTGTAAATATTGCATAAATTAGTTGTTAATGAACGAAATAGCGTGTACTCGTTATAAAACGTTTTCATTCACAAAATCAGCAATTTACATTCCTTCTGAAAACTGAAATTCGCAAATGTACAGTCGTATTACCACAGCAGAGAACCAACTCTAAATGGGAAAGAACTTTCAAAACCTTCTTTAGTGCCATTTCAGCTGTTGAGCAGTCCTGTTATAGAATGTTTGCAACTTAGGAAAATTCACTGAAATTTCATCTTCAAAATGTGATTTATACTTTTTTTCTTGCACTGAACAAGTCGTTATTTTTAGTGCCATTGATGGAATAGCGAGGTGCAGTAAGTAGCACGACCAGCAATGAGCGGACAGAAACATAAACTGCCAATAAAGAAGCTGAAATATCTACAAATCCTAGACAACATGAGTGTCCCTACCACAGGTACAAAACTTAACGCTCCCGTAAACGATTTAACTTGTTTGAGAAAAAAGCTCTTATCTATCCATGAGTTTGCCAAGCAAGCCTGTACACGTTCAGACAATGTTTCTCAGTTTAACCACACTTTGAAGCAGACGCAATTAGTTGGTGTGTATTTTGAGCGTCGTGAGTACGGCAACAACTGCAGACAAAGCAGTCCTGGCATCGACTTTGGCACTGTGTTTAAAGAAGAAGGCTCTAGTCTACGGAATGCCTTAAAATGAGAGATTTACCCATTAAAATATGCAAAAGGAACTATTGCTCTGCGATCTCGCTGATTACATCAGCTTTCTTCAAATGGACAGTGATACCTTTTAGAACGTATCAAGACCTGCTAATAGAGCGAACTAGTCTGCTGAGTTTGTTCTTGCCCGTACACGTACTAAGAAAGCTCGTCCATTTGACATTAGTTTTGCAGTATACACTTTTATGCAGTATTTTGGAAATAGTGGGGACGGCACCAAATGCAGATAAAACATTTCTAACATTGTGTCTAGCACTGTATTTAAAGAAGAAAAATACAAGACGCTGGTTTACAATGAGAAATATGCAACTGGAAACCTGTAGATGGAAATGTTTCACCCAGAATCTGATGATTACATCAACCTTCTGCGGATGGACAGTGAATCGTTTAACAACTTGTTTAGCGTTATTTCACCATCACATTGAAAAAGTACGCAAAAATTTATTCTCTTCTACTTGACTCTGTAATGACAGGTCAATAAAATACCGCAACGTGGGAACATATAACCCACATCGTCCGTGGAAGAACCGGAGAACTCGTATGTCACTGTATTCGTAAAATATTGATTTTGTTCATAACCTCTTCATGCGTAATATATGGCTGGGAAATACGTGATATCTCCATCATTTTGGTAACTGTCAGTGCTATTTTGTTTTTATACTTGATCGTAGTTTTCATAGTAATAAAATAATTTCTTACTAAACGTATGCGGTGAAACGTCAACACAAACAACGTCCGCCGCCTTGTCAAACCTTCTCTGAATCAAAATTTCTCTCAAACACCTCAAACACCATCTGTGCTTGACAAACACGTCAAACTGTTCCGTACACAATCGAATATTTGGCAAGTATGTTAAGTTTGGCAAACTGTTTGATCGTTCACGGGGGTCTTTGGGAAGAAATTGATAAAGACAAAAATTTTGTTCCGACGTTAGTACCACTGACGAGAAAATTAACTGATGCATAAAAACACTCCTCTAGACGCCGAATCTTGCATGTAATGAAGGATCACGAGGAGTTTTACGGAGGGCGGTGGAAAACAGCAATGGGAGGCCTCGCAGTTTGTTGTGGTTTTTATTTGCTGCAGGGAAAAGCTTTGCGTTGTACAGCTAAAAGTAGCGTTGTACGCCTTTCGCAGAAAAGGAGAACGTTGGCGGTAGGGCATAACGGAACATCACTTAAACCGTACTCTAGGTTACGTAGCTGGAAGTGCCTACGGACCAGCATGTGGCGACAACGTGTGAGGTATAGCGGGCGGCGGGCAGAGTTTGAGCCGCGCGTCCGCCTGCAGTGGCGGCAACCTGTTGAGCGTTGCAGCGTGCGCCGCAGTGTGGCCTACCTTGACGATCTGGACACCCAGTTCCTCGTCGTCCGGGTTGCTCCACTCGTTGAAGCAGAGGCGGTGGGCGCGCGCCCAGTCCACGCCGCGGGCCGCCAGGTGCCGCTCGGCCAGTGTCAGCCACAGCTGCAACACACGGTAGGCCGTCAGCGCTCTGCAGCGGTATTTGCTGTTTATGTGTCCAACGACGTACGGTTAATGCCTTTACTGATTAAAGAAAGGCAGTCAGACGGAATTACGAAGGCTGCTCGGAACTGAGGCAAATTCGAAGAAGGCAATAAGAGCTCGCATATTACAACTGTGGCAAAATGAGTGGGGCACTTCAGGTGCAGGCAGGATAACATACGGATTGATCTTCAACATCAGGGAGAGATTAAAAATGAGATTTCTTAATACATTGAATGGACTGATACATTACCTGGGGGCCATGGCCCTTACGCCACTTATCTGTACAAAATCAGTATACAGATGAATGATAGCTGCGTCTGCGCTAGTGTGGGCACACAGTGGGACTGCACACTCTATGACTATGCAGCAGGTAACGGACGTCGGGTATTAAGATATTTGATCCTAAAGCACCACTAAGGAATGAGTCGGCCTTGCGGATCTTGGACGACACTGAAGCCGCAGAACCCAGGAAGGACAACAGGGGTAGGCGACTACCGAATGAAATAGTTTCCCAAGAATCTACATTACGTTGGTGCAAATGATCATGGAAATGTCATGGGTGGACTTGCTTACTGTGGTGTGCGTACTGTAAGACCTTCGGTACACACACCATGAGATTATTTGACTTGTCGCTCTAACGAAGTAGGCGAGTGTCAGCAATACGTCTCGTCGTCTTATTGTGGCGTGTTTATCTTCTGCCGTTAGGTCAGGCGATAGAAATGCCATTCGGACGCTTAGAGTAGCAGATTGACAGTGATCAACTTTAAACAGAACTTGATTAATTTTCACACACATTTATTAAAATAATAGAAAGGATAGACATTACATAGCTTGATTCTGGATGCTGTTTAGAATTGACAATCTGAAGTTCCTTTGGTCTTGGTACGTTAATCTTATTCTCACATATCTCTGATACTTGACAAAAGTGTCTATACATTTATCTTCATCGCTGTGTACAGGAATGTGGTAATCTTATTAGGCACAGACTGAAACTTGACTATAGACTGGTACAGACAAATGCAGACTGACTAATCAGATGTCTGTACACTCGTTATAATACCTCACGCGTTCATGTATCACTGCGCGAGTGTGATCCGCGAGGAGGAAAGGTTCTACGTTAGCAGCAATCTCATTGGCTGCGTTACGTATTAATACGCGGATCGGCGGAAGCAGAATTTGGTCCGTCTCTATGGCAGCGCCATCTCGTAGTGCGGAGACAGACGAACGCTGCGCCTGCGCTGCAGTGCCTAGCGGGTCGCGCTCTAGTGGGAAAGTTGTGTACGTGCTGACTACGCAGAACTATGTACCTAACAGTTACTATAGCGGAAACATTGCTGACGTGCTGCCTGACGCCAAAGGAATCCAGCAGACAATGGCTATTGACCTGGATAGTATGAGGGTGGAGCCAGTAATGGAGACGACGATCTGCAAATTAAATGTACCAAAACAAATGTACAAACAGATAACAAATTCCGTAGTGTTCGTAGTAGATTAGTAGCTGCGTAAAGATTTAATGTAGTTTCATAGTAGTAGAAGTAGTCGTAGTTTTTTCGATATAAATACCTGTTTTTAATAATGTATAAAAATAATTACAACATAATTTATCACCATCCAGGGAAATGTGATTTGTATGTCCTAACTTTCCAGACAATAAGCTGTAATTTTGAAGAATAAATAAATAAACAAATAATGTCTTTTGGCCTTCACTTACTTCATACCAGTGTTTTACTGGTGCAGTAATTTTTAGATCAGACATATTTTCAATTTATGTCTACTTTCCAGTTACAGAATACAGTCTAAAACACTAGGCAATTGGACGAAACTGCAACCAAAGCATCCTGGAAGGCCAAGGAAGACCTAACGAGGCATTGAACCATAAGTCATCATGCTGCCACCCAGGCTAGACAACATCCTCTGCAGATGGAGAGAAAATAACTAAGGTCGGCGACTACCGAATGAAATAGTTTCCCAAGAATCTACATTGCGGTGGTGCAAAACACCATGGAAATGTGGACAAAAGATGTGACAGTAATTGTATGATGATCATATTCAAGACGTGAGTACAAACGCTGTTCTAACACTTTATGTAAGTATGATACAGTCATAAAATAAGAAAAAAGGGAGGAAAGCTACATAGTTTCATATAAGAAAAAGCAGGCCCTACCACGTGCAACTTACTCGAACAAATATGTTACTTCTGTACAGCATCTCTAAACAGACATCGGTGCAATGGCGCTTGGCCTGTAACTGGAATAAAAACATATGCGGTATATTAATGTACGAAGGTAAAGTTGCCAAACAGCCTGATATTTTCAGTAGTTATTTTGTTTACATGACCAGTTTCGGTGTGTCATTAACGCAATTTTCAGGCTCCTACGCACCCCATGCACACGAAATCAGATAGATGGATACATACAAAACTGGCCTCATCAGCACTTAGATTCCGTGATTTCTTTGTGGAAGTAGATTAGCTGTTGTCAAGCTCCACAAAAAATTCAGCGAATCCAGAGACTGATGGCTCCAGTTATGCATGTATCGATCTATCTGTTTCTCTATACATGGAGTGCATAGAGGCTGAGGTGTCAGAACTGAATGTCTAAATAAAGTACCTTCTGTTATGTAGAGCTGTTTGGCGACTTTTCTTTGGTAAATACCTGACGAGTTGCTGTCCCGTGTCCACAACGGATCAGCAGTGAGTGAATGTTAATTTCAAGATGGATCGTAGGAGAGTTATACGTAACCGTTGGCCTTCATAGTTGACGTCAGTCTATTGTAGAATTATGGCGCATTTTTTATATTCAAGAATTCTGACGCTTTTGGAGAATGAAAATCTCCTGTATAAAAATCAATAGGCAATACGCAAACGGAAATCTTGCGTCACTCAGCTCGCTCTGTTCCCCCATGGGATCCATAGAGCTGAAAAAAACGGCGCTCTAGTGGATGTCGTATTTCTTGGCTTCAAGAAGGCACTGTCGTTTTGTCAAAAAGTACGAGCCTGCCGAGTATCAGACCAGATTTGCGACTGGTTTAAAGACTTCTTTGTAGATAGAACGCAACGCCTCACTCTTAGCGGAACAAAATCGATAAACGTAAAAGTTATATTCGGAGTACCCCAAAAACCGTTACAGTTTACAGTGTACAAAATGATCTAGTAGAAAGCATCAGAAGCTCTTTACGAATGTTCGTAGATGCCGCAGTTATCATAACAAAGTGACAACTCCTGAGGACAGTATAAATTTGCAAAATGGTTGATGAATGTTGGAGGCCCTGGAACTGACACTGAATGTAAGTAATTATAACATATTATGCATACGTAGGAGCATAAAACCACTACTGTAAAACTACACTGTTGATGACAAACTGCTGGAAACAATAACCACCGTGAAATACCTAGGAGTAACTATTCAGAGCGGCTTTAAGTGTAATGACCACATAAAGCAAATCGTAGGAAAAAACAAATACCAGGTTGAGATTCACAGGAAGAATCTTATAAAAAGTAGCTCGTCCACGAAACAAATGGCTTACAAGACACTTTTTCCAGAGATTCTTCAGTTTTTTCCATCACTCTGGGGGCCTTACCGGCTAGCATTGGTAGAAAAGATAGAGAAGATCAAATGAAGAGCGGCGCGTTTCTTTACGGGATTGTTGATTGTCGCTGGAGCATTAAAGAATGCTCAACAAACTCCAGTGTTTGATACTACAAAAGAGCCTTTGTGAATCACGGAGATGTTTGCTGTTGAAATTTCGAGAGAATACTTTCCAAGGAGAGTCGGACAAAATATTACTTCCTTCCACATACGTCTCGCGAAACGAACACGACGAAAAAAATCGCTAAATTAGATCTAATACGGAAGCTTACTGACAATCATTCTTCTTACGCGCCATTTGCGAGGGGAGCAGGGAAGAGGGATCAATTAGTGGTACCCAGGAACAGATTCAGCTCGGCACGCTATATTCCCTATAGAAGCCTCTATCTCCTCATAACTACTTCAGCCAACATCCATTTCAATTTTCTTATCGTAGGCAAGTCTTGGTCTCCCTTTACAGCTTTACAATTCCTCCCTCTCCTCCTCCTCCTCCTCCTCCTCCTCCTCTCTCTCTCTCTCTCTCTCTCTCTCTGGTTCAAATGGTTCATATGGCTCTGAGCACTATGAGACTTAACTACTTTAACCTAAGGACATCACACACATCCATACCCGAGGCAGGATTCGAACCTGCGACCGTAGCGGTCGCGCGGTTCCAGTCTGAAGCGCCTAGAACCGTTCGGCCACACCGGCCGGTTCTCTCTCTCTCTCTCTCTCTCTCTCTCTCTCTCTCTCTCTCACATATACACATACACAATCTTCCGTCCATATTAAATAACGGAACTTTGAACATTTAGGATATGTCCGATAAACCCATATCTTGTAATGGTGAAGATGTCCCATACCTCATTTTGCTCCCCATTTCGATTCAGTACCTCTTCATTAGTTGCCCGAATTACCCATCTAATATCCAGCACTCTTCTGTAGTATGGCATATCAAAAACGTCTATTCTCCTCTTGCCTGCAGTGGATCTCAGGGCCGAAGAGAACAATTTCTGTTTCACACGGCCGTTACTTGGGGATACCATCGCGAGTACTACATTCAATGAGGTGACAGACGTCATGGGATAGCGATATGGAAATGTAAAAATGGCGGTAGTGTCGCATACACAAAATAAAAAGGGCAGTATGTAAGGGGAGTGCATTTTCGGAAGTGCTATTTGTACTCATGTGATTTACGTGATGAGGTTTCCGACGTGTTTCTGGCCACAAGAGGGGAATTAAAAGACTCTGAACGCGGAATGGTAGTTGAAGCTAGACGCATGGGAAATTCTATCTCGGAAATCGTTTTGAAATTCAGTACTCCAAGACTCACGGTGTCAAGAATGTGCAGAGAATCCTGAACGATTAAAGTACTCAGTAGTAAAACCGCTTCATAAAAAGGGAGAAACGATTAATGTAGACAGTTTTGGACCTATTTCTATGCCATCATCAGTGTTTGCTAAAATTATTGAGAAGGCTGTGATTGTAAGGATAACTGATCATTTTATATCACATCATTTTCTATCAAATGTACAGTTCTGCTTTAGAAGTCGTTTAACAACTGAAAATGTTATTATCTCTTTTCTATGTATGGTACTAGATGGGTTAAACAAAAGGTTTCGAACGCTAGGCATATTTTTTGATTTAACTAAGGCGTTTGATTGCGTTGATCACAAAATATTGCTCCAGAAGCTGGACCATTACGGAAAATGGGGAGTATCTCGCAGTTGGTTCACCTCTTACTTTAGCAACAGACGGCAAAAAGTCATTATTCACAATGTTGAGAATGGCTGTGATGTGGGGTCTGAGTGAGATACAGTCAAGTTTACTCCAGGGATCAGTGTTGGGGCCACTCGTGTTCCCTACTTGTATAAATGATATGCCCTCTTGTATTACGTGTAACTCTATAATATTTCTGTTTGCTGACGACACCAGCTTGGTAGTAAAGGATGTTGCGTGCAACATTGGCTCGGTTTCAAATAGTGCAGTTTATGACCTATGTTCATGGCTTGTAGAAAATAAACTAACGCTAAATCTCAGTATGACTCAGTTTTTGCAGTTTATAACACACAAGTCAAGAAAACCTGACGTTTTATTTTCACAGAATGAGCATATGATTAGTGAAACTGAACAGTTGAATTTTCTAGGTGTTCAGATAGATAGTGAACTGTTGTGGAAAGCCCACGTTCAGGATCTTGTTCAAAGACTTAATTCTTCCATTTTTAGTATTCGAACGATATCTGAAGTAAGTGATCGTTGTCTCGAAAATTAGTCTACTTTGCTTATTTTCATTCACTTATGTCGTATGGTATTATATTTTGGGGTAACTCTCCCCATTCTAAAAGCATATTTTTGGCTCAGAAACAGGTGTTTCGGGCAATAAGTCGTGTAAGTTCACGAACTTCTTGTCGACCCCTGTAGACGAGCACGGGTATTTTGACATTGGCCTCTCAATGTATATATTCCTCACTGTCATTTCTTGTTAACAATATAAGCAATTCTCACTCAGTTAATACTCGGCAGAAATCAAACCTGCATTTAGATCGGACTTCCTTAAATCTTGTGCAGAAAGGTGTGCAATATACTGCTGCATCCATTTTGAATATGCGAACACTGGAATTCAAAAATCGTAGCAGTAATCCACAGGATTTCAAATCGAAACTGAAGGGTTTCCTCATGGGTCGCTCCTATTTTGTCGAGGAGTTCCTTGACAAATTAAGCTGATTCTTGTTGTATTGTTCATTGTGGTTACTTAAATATATGGATAGATTTTTTTCGGGTTCATAAATAGTTTATTTTTATCTGTTATTACTTTCATGTTATAATTTGATGTACTGACACGTTCCACGAGCTTGGAGATTTGCTCCTCAATTTGGTTCTAATGAACTTGACGTGTAAATAAAATAAATAAATAAAATAAATACCAAATTTCAGACATTACCTCTCACCATTGACAACGGAGTGCTCGACAGTCTTCACTTTACGTCCGAGAGCAGCGGCTTTTGCGTAGATTTGTCAGTGCTAACAGACAAACAACACTGCACGGAATTATCTCAGAAGTCAATGTGGCTTGTACTACGAACGTATCCGTTAGGACAGCGAGGCGAAATTTGGCTTTATTGGGCTGGAAGAGGACCGACGCGAGTGCCTTTTGTAACCGCATGATATCGTCTGCTACGGGTCTCCTGGTCATGTGGCCATAGTGTGTAACTGAACTTTGATAACGTAGACATATAGTTTTTTTCAGTAACTGTAACATTTACCATAAGTGAAAAGTGTGGGCTCTGTCGTATTTTTGTGAGTAGTGGATTGAGGTGTGGGATTTGTTCAAAGTATTTTCATAGGGGGGAATGCAGTGAGGAAGCCAGTGGTCATTTTAGGGAGATCCTCTCCTGGGAATGTAGAATCTGTAGTAAAAACAAGTTAATAGAGGAGCAGGAGCGTAAGATCTGTGCCCTTCAGGTGCAGTTACAATGCGCAAAAAAGGAACTAGATAGGTTGAGGAGGGTGAAGAGTGGTGGGGAATGGGAACTGGCAGTTGGCAAGAAGGTAGCTAGGAAGAGGAGGTACTCAGACAGTTTTACTTTGCATACATGCAATAGATACGACCAACTATCAGAGTTGTGAGGAGAGGAGCCTCGTGTAGCCGTAGATGTATGTAACTTGCAGCAGTCCTCAGCTATTAGGAGGCCTAGGTTAGTTGCAAAGACTAGCAGAGAGAAGGTTCTGCTGCTAGGTGGTTCCCACGGTAGAGGTGTGGGCCAGCAGTTGCAGGAAGTGTTGGGGAGTACCAGGTCACCAGCATTGTGAAGCCTAGTGCAGGGTTGGCTCAGGTGACTGAAAGCATAGGGGAGTTATGTAAGAATTTTAGGAAAGGGGATCAGGTAGTGGTAGTGGGTGGAGCAGGAAACAGTCTCGATAGGGACGGGGAATATGATGTCAGTGGTGACTTGGTTAAGATAGTTATTCAAACTGGTGGTACTTACGTGCATTTCGTGCAACTGTTTCAGCGTCATGATCGGCCTCACCTTAATGCGGCTGTTAGGCGCGTTAATGTGGGGCTGGAGAGGGCACTGATGGCGGAGGGCATGGATCACATCTCAGTGGTGCCAGTTGGGTATCAGTAGATGGGGTTTCACTAGGCATGGCCTGCACCTCAATAGGTTTGGGAAGGGGAGGCTGGCTAAGCTTATAGGTGACAGTATAGTGGGTGGTGGTGGTGGTAGTGGTATCACTCATAGAAAAATTCCTATAGTAGTTGGTGTTAGAGCTACACCTTTTTTAGACTGAAGTCAGCTGATAGGTATACCTGCTTAAAGGAAGTGCCTCTAACTAAGGGCTCACCTCCAGAGGATGTAATGTTTCCAAGGAGAGAAGGAGTTAGCATATTTCATCAAAATATAAGAGGTATTAGAGATAAAGTTAGTGTACTGCTAATAGTTGTTAACTCTGAAATTATTGGTATATCAGAGCACCACTTAAATAAGTTGATAATTCAGAGGCTTCCTTTACCAGGCTACAGATTAGCTGGCTGTTTCTCAAGGAGTTCCTTGTGGGGTGAGGAGTGGCTCTGTATGTAAAAAACAGTATTTCATTTGAGTCCATAGACGTATCATGACACTGCACTGAACAGATATTTGAAAGTTGTACAGCATTAGTTGAATTTAGTGAAACCTAACTTCTATTTGCTGTTGTTTATAGGTCCCCTAACTCCAACTTGAGAGCATTTTTACTTAAGTTAGAGAGGGTTCTTGATTCACTTTGTAGGAAGTACCAGAAAGTAGTTCTATGTGGTGACTTCAATGTTAATTTTGTACATGATTGTGCAAGAAAAAGGATGTTGGTAGATCTCCTAAATTCATATGATCTGATGCAAACTTTGTTTTTTCCAGCTAGGGTGCAAGGGAACAGTAGCACAGTCATAGACAATATTTTTATTCATTCTTCATTACTAGATGGGCATTCTGTTAGTAAAAGGGTGAATGGCCTTTCAGACCATTATGCACAAATTTTCACACTAAAAGGTTTTTGTACCTAAACCAGTGTCGTATTTAATTCCAAACTATGTAGGAAAGTTAATCCAACAGCAATAGAGAGTCTTTCAAAACTTGTCAAGGAACAAGAGTAGCAAAATGTTTATAGTACTGATAATATAGATGATAAATACAATGCTTTCCATAACACATTTCTCATGCTCTTTGAGAGTTGCTTTCCATTAGAACATTCTAAACGGGGGTACTAGCAGTAATGGACAGCCCGGTTGGCTGACTAGTGGGATAAGGATATCATGTAGAACAAAGCGGGAATTATATCAAAATGTTAGAAGTAGTCACAATCAAGCTACAGTAGCCAATTACAAACAGTGTTGTAAGGTGCATGAAAAATGTTATTAGCAAGGCAAAAAGTATGTTGTATGCAAATAGAATAACTAATTCACAGGATAAAATTAAAGCCATATGGTCAGTTGTGAAGGAAGTGTCTGGTCAGCAGCACAAGGTGGACGATATAAAGTCAGTTTGCTGTAATAATGTTTCTGTTACTGATAAACCTGATATATGTACAGTATTTAACAACCATTTTCTGAGCATTGCTGGTGAATTAAATAAAAGTTTACTATCTACAGGAAATCATATAAATTCCTTAGCAAATGCCTTTCCGAGATTGACGTCTGAAATACTCCTCTGTGATACAGACAAGAGGGCGATTGAGGCAATAATCAAATCACTGAAGACTAAGGACTCTCATGGTTATGATGAAGTGCCTAGCAGAGTATTAAAGTACTGTGCTGCACATGTTAGCCCTGTATTTATCCATATTTGTAAATTTTTCCTCTAGGAATGGTCAGTTTCCTGAGCGATTAAAGTACTCAGTAGTAAAGCCGCTTTATAAAAAGGGAGAAAGGGAAAATGTAGATAATTTTAGACCTATTTCTATGCCATCAGTGTTTGCAAAAGTTATCGAAAAGGCTGTGTATGTAAGGTTAATAGATCATATTGTATCACACGATTTACTATCAAATGTACAGTTCGGCTATAGAAGTCGTTTGACAACTGAAAACTCTATATTCTCTTTTCTCTGGGAGGTACTGGATGGGCTAAGCAAAAAGTTTCGAACGCTTGGAGTATTTTTTGACTTAACAATGGCATTTGACTGTGTTGATCACACGATATTGCTCCAGAAGTTGGACCATTACGGAATAAGGGGAGTGGCACACAGTTGGTTCACCTCTTACTTTAGCAACAGGCAGCAAAAGGTCATTATTCACAATGTTGATAACGGCTGTGGTGTGGGATTTGAGTGTGGTACTGTCAAGTGGGGGGTGCCCCAGGGATCAGTGTTGGGGCCGCTCCTGTTCCTTATTTATATAAATTATATGCCCTCTAGTATTATGGGTAACTCTTTTGTAACTCTAAAATATTTCTGTTTGCTGATGACACTAGCTTGGTAGTAAAGGATGTTGTGTGCAACATTGACTCGGTTTCAAGTAGAGCAGTATATGACCTCAGTTCATGGCTTGTAGAAAATAAACTAACGTTAAATCACAGTAAGACTCAGTTTTTACAGTTCCTAACACACAATTCAACAAAACCTGACGTTTTAATCTCACAGAACTGGCATATGATTAGTGAAACTGAACAGTTCAAATTCCTAGGTGTTCAGATAGATAGTAAGCTGTCGTGGAAAGCCCACGTGCAGGATCTTGTTCAAAGACTGAATACTGCCATTTTCACTATTCGAACGGTATCGAAAGTGAGTGATATTTCGACACGTAAATTAGTCTACTTTGCTAATTTTCATTCACTTATGTCGTATGGTGTTATGTTTTGGGGTAACTCTTCCCATTCTAGAAGAACACTTTTGGCTCAGAAATGGGCGGTTCGGGCAATAAGTGGTGTGTGTTCACGAACCTCTTGTCGACCTCTTTTCACGAGTCTGGATATTTTGACATTGGCCTCTCAATATGTATATTCCTTAATGTCGTTTCTTGTTATCAATATTAGTTTATTTCCAACAATAAGCAGCTTTCACTCGGTTAATACTCGGCAGAAATCAAACCTCCATTTGGATCGGACTTCCTTAACTCTTGTGCAAAAAGGTGTGCAGTATACTGCTTCATCCATTTTCAATAAGCTGCCACTCGAATTCAAAAATCTTAGCAGTAATCCACGTGCTTTCAAATTGAAACTGAAGTGTTTCCTCACTGGTCACTCCTTCTATTCTCTCGAGGAGTTCCTTGAAAAATTAAGATGAATCTCATTGTATTTCTGATAGCGTTTGCTTAAACTTATGGACTGATTTGCTTACAGGTTCATGAACATTTATTTTTATCTGTTATTACTTTTTATGTTGTAAGTTCATGTACTGACACGTTCCATGACCTTTGATATTTGCTCCTCAATTTGGTCCTACGGAACTTGACATTTAAATAAATTAAATAAATAAATAAAAATATCGGTTGGACCCTAGACGACTGGAAAACAGTGGTCTGGTGAGATAAGCCCAGATTTCGGTTGGTAAGAGCTGACGGTAAGGTTCGATTGTGGCGCAGACCCCACGAAGCCATGGACCCAAGTTTTCAATAAGGCACTGTACAAGTTGGTGGTGGCTCCATAATGGCGTGGTCTGTGTTTAAATAGAATGTACTGGATCCTCTAGTCAAACTGAACCAATCATTGATTATGTTCGGTGACTTGAGGGCCATTTGCAGCCATTCATGGATTTTATGTTCACAGACAACAATGCACCATGTCACTCGGCCACTGTTGTTCGCGACTGGTTTGAAGAGCATTCTGGACAGTTTGAGTGAATGGTTTGGCCAGCCAGATCGTCCGACATGAACCCCATCGAACATTTATGGGACGTAATCGAGAGGTCAGTTCGTGCAGAACATCCTGCACCGCTAACACTTTCCTAATTATGGACGACTATAGAGGAAGTCTGTTTCTGCAGAGGACTTCCAAGGACTTGTTGAATCCATGCGATGTCTAACTGCGGCATTACGCCACGTAAAAGGAGGTCCAAAACGATATGGGAAGGTATCCCATGACATTTATCACCTCAGTGTAGGCGTCGCTGTCTCCAAAAATGCCATGATTGAAATTTCGAGGCCGGCCGGAGTGGGGGAGCGGTTCTAGACGCTACAGTCTGGAACCGTGCGACCGCTACGGTCGCAGGTTTGAATCCTGCCTCGGGCATGGATGTGTGTGATGTCCTTAGGTTAGTTAGGTGTAAGTACTTCTAAGTTCTAGGGGACTGATGACCTCAGAAGTTAAGTCCCATAGTGCTCAGAGCCATTTGAACTTTTTTTTTAAAATGTCGAATGTGTTTTTTGCTATCAGCCTTTCGAGTGATTGGATACCATCCTGCTGCTCTTCCTATCTTGTGCTAATGTTTCCATCCCTGCGTAACTACTGCTGCGCGGAATATCTTGTCTCTCAAAGTTTTACTCTGTTTTATTGGTAAATGGATTAATGTTATTGTCACTATATCGGTCTATATTTATTTTTTCTGACAGGGAACCTGAGCGAAACCTAGTTCCCATGTAATTAAACATTTCCGTTCTTCCATAATGTTGCTAATGAACGAGAAGACCAGCGGGTTGACGTAACTGACTCGCGTTTGGTAAGGGATGGTACTAAGTTGTTTTGTGAATCGTGATATTGGACGCAATTAGTACACCATACTTCCAACAACGCGACAGGTAATTCCTTACTCTCAGCAAGCTTTTGGCTTCTAATAAGGTAAGATCTGAAGGACTTCACGTTGTGTTCCTACTCCAGAGAGCTGTCTGCACGACCCTTGGCTTGTCACATGAAGCACTGTTCTGTAAGCTGCAGCATGTACAATATCTAGGAAGCTTGTTTGGTACTGATCGTGACGTATTGTAAAGACCGCGTGAATTGATCTGCTGGGAAATCTGGATCGTGCGCTCTGCGTTAAACTACAACTGCTCCTGTGTGTCATTTTCCACAGGAAGAGAGAGAGAGAGAGAGAGAGAGAGAGAGAGAGCACAAGCGAGTTCTGCGGCCCAGATGGCACCGGCATCCATTACACGTCTCTCGTGTAATGGTGTGGTTCTTCTAAAATTTCACGGGAGCTCCTTGCCTTGCTGATACAACTCAGACAACCTCCTTTCCTTCCGAAAGACTCAAACGTCTCGTTACTGAAATGCAAAAATTGTCGGAAAATAATTCATACATACTGTCAGGAGGTAAACGGTTTTAGATTACACAAGCACTGAAGTGACACAAATAAGAAATCCACACAAATTATATATATATATATATATATATATATATATATATATATATATATATATATATATAATCCAACATCTCCTCCTAAGACACTGAGCCGATTTGAAGCACACATGGTACTAACACCATGTACTGTCTGGAAAGAATCACTGAGGGGGTTAGAATTGTGCTCCTATCAAAGTCCCGTATCCAGTATCTGAGAACGAGAGCGTTAGACTCTCGCAAAAAATTTTACACATTTTTTCGGACTTTTTCTCGTGGACGACCCCCACAGAATGTTGAGAAGAAAAACGTTCATCGGTTACTGTATTTTCGCTGTTCATCCAGTAAAATTGCGGCATCAAACATGACGCTTTAATTTACCACTTCCCTACTACTAACTGCACTTGTGACACATTTTGCAGACAGTATCCATATATATATACCACTGAATGTACCGGAAAATTACATCATTGTACGACGCTTAGTTCAGGAGATATGAGGTCATAGACACTGAGCTGTATGAAACACTACCGCATCTTGCAAGACGGTAAAATTTATTACTTCGTGGTAACTAATGCAATTCGCAACAGTTTTCAAAGACAGTATTCACATCTGCTGGAAAAGTATATTATTGTACGACCTATAGTTCAGGAGATATGGCTTAAAATACTGAATGCATGAAAAACTGCCGCATCATCCTAGACGTTTAAATTTATTACTTCTTTACTACTAACTCTATTCACAACATATTTCTCAGAGAGTAGCCACATATAATTGGATATACCTCCAAAATTATATTGTAAAGCACGCAGTCTATAAGATATGACATCATAATGAATTGCTTCAAAATGAAATAACAGGGCGAAATTCGCTAGACAGAGTTGAAATACGTGTACAGATACTTGTGAAATACGTCAGATATATGGAAAACGTATATGACATTTGGATATGCGGGCAAAGTCACGGGTAAAAAGATCATTCTAAAAGCCTGAAACGATTGCAGTCAAATTTGGTACATATATTACTTACAGTGAGGAAAGAAATGTGGTACAGGTAAGCACCCCCAGTCTGCTATTGCATGATAATGTGGAGAGAGAAGGGGAGGGGGTGAAGTAGATGGACAGACTGCGAGGGGGAAAGAGGAGATAGGCATTTAATGGAGGAGGAGAATAAGTAGGGAAGGTAGAAATAGGTGCAGAGAGGATGAGAGCAGGAGATGGACATAGGAGACGATGGACAAGGAAGTGAGAGGAGGAAACGACACAGAAAGGAAAGGGGAGGAGATGATCAGAAAGATTGGGGGGGGGGGGGGTAAATGGACAGAGAGAGAGCGGGAAAGAGGGGTGTACAGAGAGAGGGGGAGGAGGCCGAGGGGGTATGAAAAGGTGGACAGAGGAGCAGATGGACAAAGGTGGGAGGAGTAGATTAATAGAAACTGGGCCCAGGGGGGGTGGGGGGGAGGTGATGGAATGAGAGAAAGGCAGGAGCGGATTGACAGAGAGTGGTGTGGAGGTGGTGGGCAAAGAGA
The DNA here is from genome assembly GCF_023897955.1 of Schistocerca gregaria. NCBI lineage: Eukaryota > Metazoa > Arthropoda > Insecta > Orthoptera > Acrididae > Schistocerca > Schistocerca gregaria. Next base: position 105,717,320 of record NC_064920.1, read on the forward strand.
GGGGTTGGAGGAGATGGGCGTAGAAGAGGTTAAGGGGGGTTGGCGAGAGAAAGAGAGAGAGAGAGAGAGAGAGAGAGAGAGAGAGAGGGGGGGGGGAAGAGATGTTCTAATAGAAGTGTAGAACGAATATGTACACGGGAAACACCAGGTACTCAGTAAGCCTATAAACGACGGCAATCTTGATAGAAAAAAAAGCGTTCGACGATAGCCCCCACCGTCTTTGTCGCACCGATGGAGATACTGTCGATGTCTGCGATCCTAATGGCGCCAGATGTCATGAAATCAAGTCATTCAGTTTCTCTGTAGCCTTTCAACATTACCTCCTCCTGCCATGCACCACTGAGATTATAGTCTCAGTTTAACGTATTGTTGCGCATTATGATGACTACAGCCTCCTTAGTGATATTCCCAGTAGGCTGATGCAGAAGGCTATACTTTTGTTTCATCGTGTATGATCCTATATTCGCGAGTAAGTGATGAGCGACACGGGCATGCAGCTTTCGCACACAGCGTGGCTTAAAGGCTCTTAATGCGAACGACATTTTTGTCCTTCATCGTGGTTGGAATCGTTCACCACATTGGCTAACAAGAATTTTATTTTGATTGATCAGTGTACTAAAGGATTATATCCCAGGCTATGTTTTTAAATCGATGTTTTATAGAATTTTCTCTCTGCACTGGACTCTATTGTAATAGATAGTGGTGGATCTAAGCTTGAGAATTCCATCGGCTGCCCTGTTTTCTGTCCAGAATATGTTGTCAAGATTCACTTACACAGCATGTGATCTTCTTACCTAGGATAAGACTGTATCAACTCGAAATTTATGAGATCTTGAGGGGATTGGGGCAGTTGCGATGTAACTAACCCTGCTACAAAATTTCTCATCCCCACGGACTCCGTAAGTGCCCTGCGTGCCACCCTGCTCATCAGAACAAAAGTACATTCAGATGATCCACCTCGCCGTTTTCCACTTACAGCGGCAAGGTAAAACGCCATTATCCTGTTGGGTGACAGGTCATATGGGAATTCATGGTAATGAGACAGCAGGTGAAACAGTTAAGGATGCCTGCTAGCAACATACACTCCTGGAAATGGAAAAAAGAACACATTGACACCGGTGCGTCTGACCCACCATACTTGCTCCGGACACTGCGAGAGGGCTGTACAAGCAATGATCACACGTACGGCGCAGCGGACACACCAGGAACCGCAGTGTTGGCCGTCGAATGGCCCTAGCTGCGCAGCATTTGTGCACCGCCGCCGTCAGTGTCAGCCAGTTTGCCGTGGCATACGGAGCTCTATCGCAGTCTTTAACACTGGTAGCATGCCGCGACAGCGTGGACGTGAACCGTATGTGCAGTTGACGGACTTTGAGCGAGGGCGTATAGTGGGCATGCGGGAGGCCGGGTGGACGTACCGCCGAATTGCTCAACACGTGGGGCGTCAGGTCTTCACAGTACATCGATGTTGTCGCCAGTGGTCGGCGGAAGGTGCACGTGCCCGTCGACCTGGGACCGGACCGCAGCGACGCACGGATGCACGCCAAGACCGTAGGATCCTACGCAGTGCCGTAGGGGACCGCGCCGCCACTTCCCAGCAAATTAGGGACACTGTTGCTCCTGCGGTATCGGCGAGGACCATTCGCAACCGTCTCCATGAAGCTGGGCAACGGTCCCGCACACCGTTAGGCCGTCTTCCGCTCACGCCCCAACATCGTGCAGCCCGCCTCCAGTGGTGTCGCGACAGGCGTGAATGGAGGGACGAATGGAGACGTGTGGTCTTCAGCGATGAGAGTCGCTTCTGCCTTGGTGCCAATGATGGTCGTATGCGTGTTTGGCGCCGTGCAGGTGAGCGCCACAATCAGGACTGCATACGACCGAGGCACACAGGGCCAACACTCGGCATCATGGTGTGGGGAGTGATCTGCTACTCTGGCCGTACACCTCTGGTGATCGTCGAGGGGACACTGAATAGTACACGGTACATCCAAACCGCCATCGAACCCATCGTTCTACCATTCCTAGACCGGCAAGGGAACTTGCTGCTCCAACAGGACAATGCACGTCCGCATGTATCCCGTGCCACCCAACGTGCTCTAGAAGGTGTAAGTCAACTACCCTGGCTAGCAAGATCTCCGGATCTGTCCCCCATTGAGCATGTTTGGGACTGGATGAAGCGTCGTCTCACGCGGTCTGCACGTCCAGCACGAACGCTGGTCCAACTGAGGCGCCAGGTGGAAATGGCATGGCAAGCCGTTCCACAGGACTACATCCAGCATCTCTACGATCGTATCCATGGGAGAATATCAGCCTGCATTGCTGCGAAAGGTGGATATACACTGTACTAGTGTCGACATTGTGCATGCTCTGTTGCCTGTGTCTATGTGCCTGTGGTTCTGTCAGCGTGAGCATGTGATGTATCTGACCCCAGGAATGTGTCAATAAAGTTTCCCCTTCCTGGGACAATGAATTCACGGTGTTCTTATTTCAATTTCCAGGAGTGTAGAATTTACAAATATGCTGCCCATGTACAGGCAGTTACGTCACTGCCGAGACAAAGGGACATGGACGGTGGTCGCATTAATTGTGACTGAACTGTATGTATACAAAGTAAAGCGTTGGTGGGTGAAGTTTAGGTGCCTCCAAAGCTACCCGCTGCTAATCACTGGCTTGTGTGTTTGGTATGCGACAGTGAGTCGGATTCACCGTCAAGCCAGCTATCAATATCGATAAAAGGTCGAAGATATTTGGGGCTTTATACCACGGCCGCAAGTTATTACTGCGGAGGGTGCCGTCATCTCGGCCATTTGAGGTGAGCGCGTCCGCTCCAGCGACGGTGCCCGTAAATGCAGCGGCTCCGTACTTCTCTGGCAGGTCCCGCTATTACCTGAAGCCCTCGACATGCGTCATTGACAGAGTGATTGAACTACCTGGTGTTCATATTTTTCTATTCCGATCGCTCCCTGGATTATGCACGCTCTCAACGACTTTCACTACACTCTAGATTTTGCTTCCGGCTAGTTATTCACATAGTGAACTCGTCTATCATCGTCCCCAGGAACCGTCGGTTCCAATGGTCTCTGCCTCAGCAAAAGTGTTATGCAAGGTGGTATAGGAAACTACGCGCTGTTGTGGCTGTGGAGACATGAGTGTTTGAAGTGGTCACCATCGAATCGTGGTGGCCCCAGGATATCTTGGGGCTCCTTACACAGCCTCAAGTGTCGGTTAGCGCTGTGTGCGGAAAGATTGGTTTTGTTGGTTGGGGTTAGGGACCAAACCTGTGTCATCGGTTCCATCAGATTGGCGAAAGATGGGGAAAGAAGTCGGCCGTGTCAATTCAAAGGAACCATCCTGGCATCTGCCTGAAGCGATGTAGTGAAATCACAGAAAACCTAAATCAGATGGCCGAAAGCGGGTTTGAACCGTCGTCTTCCCGAAGGTGAGTCCAGTGTGCTAACTACTGCGTCACATCGCTCGATTCTACAGAAAGATGTCGCTCGTGAGGAGCTGTTCGACCATTACACTCCATTCTCTTTAACTCCCTATTCACAGCTATTTTTCCAGATGGCCTGCTGGCAGCTCTTTGTGAACTCACGGGTGATTACTTACACTGATTTCGTGTTGTTGTTTACGATTCTCCGCAATGTTCAAGGTCTATCCGTCAGTACATGAGATCAAGCCGGTATTGGTTTAACTGCGGTTGTGTCATTCCGTCTCCATTCCACAATCATATCATCAACTATTGAATTGTGTTAAAATGTCGCAGATGAATTTGTATGAATTTTTACTCAAGTGACGTCCAATGAATAGCGTACCATGTCACTTAGCTCTCCGAGTCATTCTCTGTTACTGCTCTTCTTGGTTCTTAGCACTATGGGGACTTAACTTCTGTGGTCATCAGTCTACTGCTCTTCTGCTGACGTCACAATACTCCCATCACATCCTTTCTTACTGGCGGGTCCGCGTCTCGTGATATCTATTGGCCCATTCCGGGCTACATAAGGGTGTCCAGATAGTTTTAATCATATAGTGTACATTTAGCGTTTTAGCGTGATGGGCTACAAGAAAACTTACTCATCTTTTCACTCTAAAGCAAAACGCCAAATGTGTTTTATAACAATGAAACTTGAGTAAGGTAGATACTGTACAAATGACATGATTAAACACATATATTTTCCATTTTTCAGAAAACTAACTGAAAAACGAAACCAAAGAAAGTAGCCCATTTTTAGCTAGTACAACTGTAAATAGTACAGAATGTTGCAGTGTACTGTATCTGTATATTACAATTTTGTGTGACAAACTATCTGATACGTCCCAGGTTTTGGCGTAAGTTGCGACATCACTCGAAAATTCAATATTCTGCCAGTAGATCTAATTCAGTTCTTGTATTGTTATTGTAATTTTACCCGACTACTATGGGAGAGTGGGAGCGTAGTATAAGAAACACAGTAAAGGCGAATGTCGCGTAGGGCCGCACAATGTGTTCCGAGGCGAGCAAACTCTGCACCACAAGTATCGGTTGTCTGCAGTGGCTCTGCGGAGATGGACGACCCAGCGGCTGGAGAGGAGGAGAGGAGAGCGAAGGAAAGGCACGTCGCCATAGCGACTGAGTCAGTCAAGTGTCAGGACAAATAATCGGGGAGCCCTCTCTGGCGGTGCCCGAGAAACGGTCGCCGTGGCCGACCAGAGATGGCCACAACTCCACTGCACCCGTGACGGCCACATCGGTCGCTACAGCGTCGCCGACTGTGAAACTCAAAACTTAGGCAAATATACAACAGCAGACCCTAAAGACGTTAATTAAAATGGTCCACTCAGTAGCTTCCCTACAACAACACAAAAATCAACATTTATACAATTACTCTGCAGTCGCCCCCACCTCCCTCCTAACCTCTTCAGTCCTTCGCAGAGGATGCTAGATAACACTTAGAACACTGTCGTGCAGCGTGTGAGAAAAAGAGACCTAAGTTCTGCTTTCTGTTATTTTATGGCAATGGTAGTTCCCCCTGGTAAGTGGGGGGCAACAAAATATTTTGTCGTTCAGGGGACAAGGCTATTAATGTAAATTTCGTAAATAAATACCGAAGTAATAAAAATACCTTTGTTTTAATGACTATATCCCACTGATAAGCGAAAACATCATGAACACTGCCCATCGCGACGATGGATGCCTGCCGGTGACGTTGTGGGCATGTGACGCGGTTACAAAAGCACTTAAGCTGAGCAGACACGGACGGGGAGTCACCCAAGCGAAGATATGGGCTGCAGATGGGGAAATGCATTGAGATAACCGATATTGACAAAGGGCAAATTAATATTACGCAGAGCCTGTGAACGAATATCTCGGAAACCGAGAGGCTGATCGAATGTTCACGTGTTACTTTCGTGAGCATCTACGGAAAGAGGTAGACGAACAGTGAAGCTACTATTAGACTCTAAATGGTTGGACGTCCACGACTCTTCACAGAATTTTGGGTACGGAGGCTTGTCTGCTCTGTAAAAGTATGATAGCTGGCGATCTGTGGTATCTCAGCAAAAACAGCACACAATGCTGGTGCACTCACAAGTGTTCCGGAGCACCGTTCATTGTACATCGTTGAACAAGGAGATCTGCAGCAGGCCACCCCTACATGCCTGCATGTTGATCCAACGACATCGTGAACTATGATTGCAGTGGACACGCGAACATTGGGGATCGACCGTCGATTAACGGAAACGTGTCGGCTTTTCGGGTGAATCACATTTTCAGTACACTAGGTCGATGACAGATGGGAGCAGTATTACGCTATGCGAAACATTCTCCTGCTCTTGCATGGAACTTGTGGTAGTAATTGAAGATACGCTTTCAGCAGTATAATTGCCCGTGTATCGGAGCCAGAACCATGCTACTATGGTTCGACCAGCATTAATAGTGAACTCACGTTGGTGTCTCGGCGAGCAATTTCGCCTGCTGTAAATCCTATGGAACCCATCTGTGTCGCTATCGGATGCCGTCAACTCGTACGCAAATCAGAGGCCCGTTATTTACTCGAATTACACGACCTGTGCGTCGATATCTAATGATACATACCTCAACAAACCTACAAACAAACTGACGGGTCCCTCTTTCGCAGAATAATTGATGTATTTCGTTCCAAAGACAGACAAACAAGCTATTAAGCGGGTGGTCATAATGATTTGGCTCATCTGTGTGTATATGTGTTACTGTATTCCGCTATTTCGTAATAACTGAAAAAAACTAGTTTTTTAATGGTCATTAAAATTGCTACACCAAGAAGAAATGCAGACGATAAACGGGTATACATTGGACAAATATATTATACTAGAACAGACATGTGATTACATTCTCACGCAAGTTGGGTGCATAGATCCTGAGAAATCAGTACTCAGAACAACCACCTCTGCAGTAATAACGGCCTTGATACGCCAGGGTATTGAGTCAAACAGAGCGTGGATAGCGTGTACAGGTACAGCTGCCTAAGAAGCTTCAACACGATACCACAGTTCATCAAGAGTAGTGACTGGCGTATTGTGGCGAGACAGTTGCTCGTCCACCGTTGACCAGACGTTTTCAATTGGTGAGAGATCTGGAGAATGTGCTGGCCAGGGCAGGAGCCTAACATTTTCTCTATTCAGAAAGGCCCGTACAGTACCTGCAACATGCGGTCGTGCATTATCCTGCTGGAATGTAGGGTTTCGCAGGGATCGAATGAAGGGTAGAACCGCGGGTCGTAACACATCTGAAATGTAACGTCCACTATTCAGAGTGCCGTCAATGCGAACAAGAGGTGACCAAGACGTGTAACCAAAGGACCCCATACCATCACGGTTAGTGATACGCCAGTATGGCTATGACGAATACACGCTTCCAATGTGCATTCATCGCAATGTCGCCAAACACGAATGCGAGCATCATGATGCTGTAAACAGAACTTAGATTCTTCCGAAAAGAATGACGTTTTGCCATTCGTGCACCCAGGTTCGTCGTTGAGTACACCATCGCAGGCGCTCCTGTGTGTGATGCTGCGTCAATGGTAACCGTTGCCATGGTCTCTGAGCTGATAGTCCATGGTGCTGCAAACGTCGTCTAATTTTTCGTGCAGATGGTTGTTGTCTTGCAAACGTCCCCAATCTGTTGACTCAGGCATCGAGACGTGGCTGCACGATCCGTTACAGCCATGCGGATAAGATGCCTGTCATCTCGAGTGCTAGTGATACGAGGCCGTTGGGATCCAGCACGGCGAAACGTATTACCCTCCTGAACCCACCGATTCCATATTCTGCTAACAGTTATTGGATCTCGACCAACGCGAGCAGCAATGTCGCGATACGATAAACCTCAATCGCGATATACAATCCGACCTTTATCAAAGCCGGAAACGTGTTGGTACGCATTTCTCCTCCTTACTCGAGGCGTCACATCAACCTTTCACCAGGCAACGCCGGTCAACTGCTGTTTGTGTACGAGAAATCGGTTGGAAACTTCGCTCATGTCAGCAGGTTGTAGGTGTCGCCACCGGCGCCAACCTTGTGTGAATGCTCTGAAAAGTTAATCATTTGAATATAACAGCATCTTCTTCTTGCCGGTTAAATTTCACGTCTGTAGCTCGTCATTTTCGTGGTGTAGCAATTTTAATGGCCAGTAGTGTATTTTGGATGTCTTATGTCAATCCTATCTGGTAAGTATCCAATATCGCGTGGGAACGTTATGGGAGAAGACGCAAAGTGCAGCCTGGGTGCTTCCATAGTTGATTTGTTGCAAATTCTGAATGTTCTACCAGCAAAGCGGTTGCTTAGTTTAAGTTTATCTTAACAGTAATCGACAGATATTTCGTTAAATCGACGACTTCTACATTTGTGTCGTTTATCATGTAACAGAAATCCTTGCGGAGTTGTTTTGGTAGTCATATACTGATCTTCTGTTAATTTCATTTCACGATAAAACAACAGCTCATCTGCGAATAATTCAAGAGGGCTACTAAGATAATTTTCTTAATCATTTAATAGACCAAGTACAACAAAATCCTATTACAGGTCCTTCGGGGACACCAACTAGAACTTCATTTTAAATAGATCAGATGCCGTCAGCTATTACATACTGTGATCTTCGTAACAAGAAATAGCGAATCTAGTCGGATGACTGAGACGTTATTCCATAATCACTTAATTTGTTTAGAAGCTCCTGGTCTATTTATCCAATGTCAGACTACTTCCATATCTCTAATAACTGTTCGAAGATTCTACGCCAGCCGTTGTGGCCGAGAGGTTCCAGGCGCTTCAGTCCGGAACCGCGCTGCTGCTACGGTCGCAGCTTCGAAACCTGCCTCGGGCATGGATGTGTGTGATGTTATTAAGTTGGTTAGGTTTATTTAGTTCTAAGTCTAGGAGACTGATGACCTCAGATGTTAAGTCCCTTAGTGCTTAAAGCCATTTGAACCATTTTTTGAAGATTCTACTGAGACAACATATAATTCTCGATTTGCCTCCAGTAATTATTGACGAATTTACAATAAATGTATGCAGTATTGCTATTACTCAGGATTTACTGTCGGTGGTACGCTAATGAGCAGTTAGAATGAATATCTGTGAGGAGCAACTACATACGCTCCAGTGCAAGTATCGAAGTTGCAGCGTCTTCGAAAAACTATCGAAAGCTGATAAAAATTTGAGCCACAAAAGCACACAGATAGCTCTAGAATGAGACAATATATATGAAGTTTTCCAGTTTGCCTCAATGTTTATAGGTATACGCATAGTCTCATCATCGTATGTAATGTTTGTTTTTCTTTGTTCTCCCCTCTCCTGATTGTTAATAAATTATATTCGGAGATGCACTGCAGGATTTACCTGTTTATCTTTGTGTGTGTGTCTTTTAAAATTCAGTAATTTTTGAAAAGAACTCCCACTGTAATTAATTTATATTAATCACAGTATTAGGGGGGCATCTGCGTCCTTTTTTACTCCTGTCGCTTACACTGCATTTCGTAATTACCGTAAGAGGTTCATCCCTCTTTCAAGACATTGTGCATGCTCTGTTGCCTGTGTCTATGAATTCACGGTGTTCTTATTTCAATTTCCAGCAGTGTAGATTCACCTAGATGGGCAATGGATTCACCTTCTTCAGTGCGGATGCGCAAAAACATGGGAACTTCTGCTGGCACCTCCGAGTAGCGAGAATGCAGGAAGTGGTCAGTAACTACGGATAGGTGGTGCTGGGTGGTTATGTGGGTCGTCCATGCCGCGTGCCCCGAGATAGTCCGCGCAATTGCGATACAGACTGTACTGGGGAGGGGAAGAGGTGCAGTAGCCTAATGTAGCTGCCTAGTAAGCAGGAGATTCCGGGTTCGAATCCCGGTTCGACACTCATTTCCACTCGTCGCCGCTGATTCCACATAATGTCCCGATACAGCTGACATCAATAGTCCCTTTTATTTCATTTCTACCCCGTGCTCCTTCAGTTAAATCACGTAGTTCTCACACTTGCCCGCGGATAATACCACACGCTGACAGATGTGGCATCCAGATACCCTTTTGGGGTGAAAATTGGTGCTGACAGGAAGGGTATTTGGCCGCCCTCTACTGCCGACATGGCCAAATCGAAAAATTATCATCCGAACGCTGTGGTGATGAGGATAAAGGCCAGGAAAAAGAATAAGAGAAGAAGACATCCTTCAAATTTTCGTGTTTATCGTGTGGCCAACATTTAACGGAGTTTCTTAGGACTCATATAGTGAAGCTCACAGTTCTTACTGTTTGGCGTCACCTACCACCTTTTGCACCAAAAGGTATCTTGAACAAATATTTTAAAATATTCGTTCTGATCTTTCGTTGACTTTACTGGACGGTAAACGAAAACCTTATTTGTAAATAATCTAAAAAGGCTACCCATATTCTCTTCTCAGTCACTTATATAGACTAAGAACTGCACAGGGCCTAGACAACTTCCTTGGGGACTCCAATAACCACTTTATGACAGCTCTAAGCACTATGGGACTTAACATCTGAGGTCATCAGTCTCCTAATCTTAGAACTACTTAGACATAACTAACCTAAGCACATCCCACACATCCATTCCCGAGGCAGGATTTGAACCTGTGACAGTAGCAGCAGCGCGGTTCCGGGATGAAGCGCCTAGAACCGCTTGGTCACAGTGGCCAGCAAATCATGCTCCTAATAGGACAATTGAGACGACACTCTGTAGTCACTCAGTTTGATTAGAAACTCATGTTAGTACCTCAAATATACGTATCAGGTAGAATTTAAGATAGGATTTAAGACGTTCTTGAGGTAATGAAAACCTTTCCACGACTTGTTTGGGCAACATAAGACTACGAAATGAAGTCATTGGACGCTAAATTAGATGAATACGGGAAATCAGATGTTATTTCAATGTTTTACTCCATCAAGTAATGAATTGTTTTCTGTTTGTGACGTTTGCTGTTGTGATGGTGGAGAATGATCCGCCGTTTTCTGTTGTTTTTTCTCATTTTATCGATGACAAGTGGCAAATAAATTGTTTTGCACAATTCAGCATCAACTACACTGCTTAAATAAGCAACTGAAGAATCCTGAAGGCATGGTCGAATGTCAAATTAATTTAGGGCACGAATACACCATTGGCGAGTATGTAAATGATTGGAGCTGTAATTTTTTGTGAAAGGTAGAGCCTCCACCACAGTGAGTTAGTGCTCTTCATTTTTTGCATCGTTACCGTGCTGTTAGGATGTGTCAGAGACGTGTACAGCCTCATACGTTGAGTGATAGTTGTGAAGGACCCGGAAGTGCAGCGTACATGGGGGAAACGATAATGCTGCGTCCCACACGAACGCCTCACCTCCGCGTCCTGCACAACGATCACTCTACATATGATACTGTACACGTCCATTACGTACCCTAGCTGGATGGTAACGATAGTAAAAACGAACAGCACTAACTGACTGTGGTGGCGGCTCTACCTTTCACAGAATTTGAAAGGCAACTAATTCTGGGTCTCCATCCGCCCAGTTGGTCGAATCGTGGAATATCCAGATCTGTGGGGATTTCGGATGTGATAGTGGCCCGATGTTAAACTGCATGGAAAGGATAAATGACGTTAAGGTTCCATTCGACAGTGTCTGACCGCCATAAGGGAAGGAAGATTGTCGTATTGTGTAACAGACACTTCATAATTCCTTCAAATCTACGCCTGCCTCCTAGTACACGTAATGGACTCTCTGTGACATCCGGTATCATCGTACACTACTGGTAAGAAAGTATGATCATCGGAGTAGACAACTACCATGCCATCGGAAGGCTCCCATTAAGACCCAGACGTAAATTGCTGCTTTTGGAGAGTTGTCGTCGTCGGGAAGTATGTACTGCTCATGAATGGCATCGCATTGTGTTCAGCAATGATTCCTGATTCTGAATTATCCTGGATAACTATCGTCGGCGAGAATGGCGGCGACCTGGAAGGACGTCTTGTTCTTCCAATGTTTTGAAGAGACACGGCGGCTTTACTCCTGACGTCGGGTACTACTTGTCACGATTGCCAGTGCTCAAGGGAACTCTGACAGCAGCATTGCAGCACCCTCATGGCTTACCTCTCATGCGATAGTACAGTGTCCTCAGCTCGTGGTCGTGCGGTAGCGTTCACGCTTTCCGCGCCCGGGTTCCCGGGTAAGATTACCGGCGGGGTCAGAGATTTTCTCTGCCTCGTGATTCCTGGGTGTTGTGTGATGTCCTTAGGTTAGTTAGGTTTAAGCAGTTCTAAGTTCTAGGGGACTGATGACGATAGCTGTTAAGTCCCATAGTGCTCAGAGCCATTTGAACCATTTTTTTCGATAGTACAGTGGTGCCATTTTTCAACAGGAAAATTCTCGTCGACACATGGCATGAACTGTCAGCGTGGCGCTGAGGTACCCCCATGGCCAAGAAGGTCCCAGAGTTGTCCGCTGTAGAGCCTTGTGGAACCAGCTCGGGCTACAATTTCGTCCAGTGGCAGTGACCAGGATATCAGGGACCAGTTGCATCAGTTGTGGGCCCGCTTGCCTAAGGGGCCTCAGAAGATAATACGACGGGCATATGAATGGCCTTGCCAACGGAATCAGTGCTTGGATCTAGTGGTCTCATAATGCCAATTATTTGTATATTTTACTCGATTCTGTAAACTCTGAAATAATGTCACATATCCACTCAAACCGCGAAATTTCATTTCATTTCTTCCTCCTCCTCCATCTGCTACAAGTGTTTTATTAGGCAGTGTATTCATCGATTTTCTGAAGCAATGGCCACAAAATTTCCAGTGTAACGAAAGAAACAAAACCTCGTTTCTGGAAGTGCTTGACATTGTCGACGCTTCTGCTCGTCTTGGTACACCTAAACAGTCAATTTCTACTCGTTTCTGACTCTTAGTAATATATTCAACTTCCGTCTCGTATTACAATTAGGATTTCGTATTCCTTCGCTCGAATTTTTTAGAGCATTAGTTACTCCAAACGGCAAGAGCCTGTTTTTGAGGTTGGGTCAAACTGAGCGGAGCTCACTGGGAATAGATCTTTTTCTGTTTCATGGCCACACAAAGTCGACTGTAATGCAGTCTTCGATTTTTTGAAGGATGCCCATATCTACAGGCAAGCCACTTGCCGGTATTCGTCAACCATGTTAAGCACAGAATCGAGCTTTGTTTTGGAAGAGCAATCGTTTTAGTCGATGTATACGAAAATATCGCTGACTTAAGGGGAGCGAAAAGCTGCAGTCCAATTGTAAACAGTCTGTTCTGAGAGACAGTGACTATAGAAAGTTGGACGTAGCAATTTGAGATATTGCCGATGAGTTAATCTTTTACGACAATTGTGGAAAACGACCTAACGAAAACCCTCAGTCGACATTTCCATTTCCCACGACAGCGTTTTATTTAAATGATCACTAAAACCAGTCGGCCAATTTATGAGCTGCCACTATTTTAACAATAATAAATGAGAAATTATAAAACAACAGCCGCATCTCTCCTCAGCTGGGAACGTCTGGAACATTATGGGCAAGATCCTTTAACCAGCTTGGGATTTTAACGACGTAAGTCGCCAGTTAGACAGAATTTGGCACGACGTCCGTCAGGAGAACATCCTACAACTCTGCCAAACAATGCCAAGCCGAGTAACTCCTTCGATATGACCAGAGGAGGACCAACGCATTATTGACTTGCTCGATTTGTGAAGCTCTTTCTCTTGACTAAGGCATCCAATTTTTATGAAATTGTAATTATTTATTATTTGGTTGTTTGTACATGTACATCACATCTACCGATTTCCGTACGATTGGAATAATTTTTTCGTGGTGTGTCTGTTGTGTTTTGTGTTATAGTGTCTTTTCATGTGACAATTCCACTGTTGCAAATTCAGGGGTTACCGTCAATGACAGTACAGTCACGTTGACTCTTCACCAGTATGTAAAAGTGAAGGAGCCGTCTCTTACTCCTCCCACACCATCCCCGGTACTCATTTGACTGCTGGGGGGAACTGGAACGAGATAAAACCCCGCCTTATCTAGGATTGAACTCAGGACTTCCGGGACTCGAGTCTAGTGCACTACCATCTAGACAACCACTGCCACTTAATCAGTACTTAGGGCGATTCAGCTGCCCCCTATCAATAGGTTTTAAGCATCCGCAACACCTTCAAAAACGACGCTGGAGATTTTCATGTTCTGTCGCTCAAGATGTGCAAACTATTGGTTCCCCAGAAAAAAAAATGAACAGGAACTTTCTGTAGGAAATTAAATGTAGCTAACTTTTCACTTCGAAACATAGGCGGCCACGGTTTTCGAGTTATTAAATAAAACGCATTTGTAAGTCACCTTTGTACATTTCTCTTGAAGAATTCGAAAACTGTGGTCTCTTGCGAAAACATAGTCCAGCACAAAATTTAGCAACATAAAACGAGCTACAAATAATTCCTGTTCCTTTTTGTTGTGCGACTAATGATCTGATTGTAGTGAGCGACAGTATATGAAAACCTGTGCACGGTATTTGAAAGTGCTGCGGGCTGCATAAATCCCATGAGTAGGGGCAGCTGAATCAGCTGTGTAGGAGAGAATAACCTTTGTTGGAAAAGGAACCTACTCAAACTTTCTTCCCAAAGACAGCTGTACTCACAAACAAATCAGCAATGGTTTTCAGCAATGAAAGTAACGAATACATTGTAATGGTATGCGTCACGATAGTATCGAATATCTTGTGGTTCAAAATTCAGTCAGCCCCATACAGGGGAGATGTGGTCGGCCGCAGGGCCGCGGCCTGCGCGTGTGAGGTCTGTGCAGGCAGTGGCGCTGACACAGGCCGCCTGCTCCGCTGTGCCCCGGCTTTAAACTGTCTTAATCGCTCTAATCGCTGCCGACTCGCGCTCGGTCTCTCCCGCTGACGGACGGTCCCTCCCTTTGTAATTACGAGGCCCGCAGCTCTAATCGCAGACCCTCCCGTCTCTCCGTTCTCCATCTCTCTCTCTCTCTCTCTCTCTGTAATCACGCGGCAGACAGTTCTGGAGTGGCAGTCCTGAGAAGACTCATATTTTCCTTGCCTCGGAGTGGTGGAAAAGGCGCCCTGGTCGAGCATCCGCAGCGAGCCACTCGTCAAACCACTTTTCCCGAGAGCTCCTCCACGGCCGAGTGCAACCATTGCTCCACGCCTCCAGGAGTTTGAATCCGTAAAAATCTCTATCCTTTTAGTTGAGTTCCCGTCTGTTGGGTCAGGTCAAGGCCACATGGAGCCAGATGCAGCAAGTAGCTATGGTGTAAAGTACTATGGGTATATTACGTACGAGACCCATACTGAAAGTCGTGAGCAAGCCATCGTTAAAATTGCAGTTTCATAAATGTAACAAAAACGGCTGTAGGATCGTAATCTACAGACACTACACCACATTTTATTGTACGTCATTAGCGTCTAACACATGCCCACAGGCAGTACTTATACAATGGTCGACGTCAATATTTCATTTCAAGAGCGCACTTTCGTTGGGTCTCTTGTTAAAGCGGGAAAATGTGCTGCTAAAATTCACCACATACCTTGACTTGCCTATGGAGCATTGTTATGTGCTGGGTGAAATATTTCAAAAATCGAAACAATAGAATTCACGATAAGTCTTGTGACAGGTGCCTTCGAACAGTCTGCGGAGAACTCAATAAGGAAAGATCTTGTTTGGTTTTCTTGAACCTGGACAAACTATAAACGCTGTTCGCTATATCCAGTCACTTACGAAGCTCCGTCGTTCATTTCGCCATGAACGCCCTGGGAAGAGGATCATGGTGCAACAAGATAACGCACGTCCTCAAACTGCCCGTGCCACTGTGGAGAAGATCAGGAATTTGAAGGGCAAACTCCCCCACATCCTCCCTACAGTCGCGACATGGCATCCTCCGACTACCATATTTTCAATTCTTTTAAGGAACAGATCCGAGGACAAAGCTACGAGACGGTGGAGGATGATTGGCAAGCAGTGCTTGACTTTCTTCGAGAAGCTGCCACGGAGTTCTATCTTAAGCGTATTTTCAAACTTGCAGATCGATGAGAAAAAAGATTGCAAAGAAATGGAAACTATGTTGAAAAGTGACAGAAAGGCTGTAGGTTACCCTATGATTTAGTTGGTTTGTCTAAAATATAAAGATTAAAAACTTTAAAAAATGTTGCTCTTTACATTCAACATGACCCTCGAGTATACTCTGCAGTCAGTCCAGCTTACAGTACATGACGGAGGGAATATCGTACGAATTATATCGATTTTCTGTCCCATTCCAACTGTGCAAGACCTTACGTACGAAAATGAAACAATAATAATGGAGAGCGAACAACGGTATACTCATATTCGTAGAATGTAAGAGAATGATGCAGTCTTTCGACCCTGCTTTACTAAGTGTACATCGAAAATAAACAACAATGATGGAAATAAAAGTTCATAAGTGGGATTAAAATTCAAGGTGAAAGGATACCAACGAAACGATGCACTGAGAATGTTGATGTCTTCAGTGAAAGGGAAGAAGAATCACAGGATTTGTTGAATAGAATGAGCAGTCTGATGAACACACAATATGCGTTGAGAGAACTCCAAAAAAGTCATGTGGAACTTCAAAAGTGAGATTATAGACAAACTTAACATTATCATCTTGGACCCCGAAGTAAAGGAATTCGACTACCTCGGAAGCAAAATAACACGTGTCAGATGAAGCAAGGACGACTTAAAAAGTAGACTATCACCGACAAAGACAGCATTCTTAGGCAAAAGAATATGAGTGTGAAAAATCGGCCTTAATGTCAGGAAGAAATTTCTGACAGTATGTATTTGGGACACAGTATTGCTATGAAAGTGAATCATAGACAGTGAGAAAACCGGAAAAGGATGTAATCGAAGATTGTGACATGTGGTGCTACAGAAGAATACTGAAAATTGGATGGACTGATAAGGTAAGAAATGAGGAGACGGCCCGCATAACCGGCGAGGAGAGGAACATGTGGAGAACATTGAAAAGAAGAATGGACAGGATGAATGGAAATGTGTTAAGACAACAGGGAATAACTTCCGTCGTACAAGAGTGTGGTGCAAAAAAAAAAAAAAAAAAAAAAAAAAAAAAAAAAAAAAAAAAAAAAAAAAAAAAAAAACTGTAGGGGAAGAAGATGATTGAATTATACCCAAGAAATAATTGGGGGCGTTGGGTAGAAGAGCTGGTGGGAGACGAAGAGATTGGTAGAGCAGACGAAGTCGTGGCGGACCGCATGAAACCAGGAAATGTTCAGCTCTATGGCAAATAATACCTTATTCATATCCTTGTGAATCGTATGTAAGGTGGTATTGTTTCCTCCGTGACTTGTGCTTCTGCACGCTTTATGCCTGTTAACCATCAACCATAAGCTTACAGATAAATGACCTCGGTGGGTGGTAGGACAGACACATGCCCCGCGTTCTAATATAATTTGCATTCTGTTTCAGCCATTCGAGTATGAGTACTTCTTTTGTGAGGCGTTGAACTGAACTCTTACGCCCTATGGTAATGAGCCTAACTACAAGACGGGAGCAGACAGACGGCCGACACCGGGAGGAGCGAAACTGGATAACAAATTCAGCGGTGGAAGTTTTGCAGGGCAGAGGGAGGGAGAGAGAGAGAGAGAGAGAGAGAGAGAGAGAGAGGGAGGGAGGGCACTTGCCGTGGGTTCCCAGTGGGACGTTGGAGGTAGCGCCACCGACTGCGAGACTTGAAAGTTAGCCCAGCAGAAATGGACGGCCACTTATCAAATTTTTTCTTGTTTTCCAAGTAGTTATCTGCGTCCGACCTCCTACGAGAAGGGGGACAGTATTTCTGGCTGGGCTGTCTACGCTATCCGAGACAGCCGGCCTCACAAGGGAATGCGAGGAAAAGCGAGGGATAAATTTGTACACTTGTCATGTACCAAAAGATTCTTTGACGCTTCGTCCTTAATTCTGCTGGGAACAGCTATTTGTCCTTATTTCCGACAATAGTAGAACCTTGTTTACGCCGATTGGATGGGACGTAGATCATCTGTATTATCGAGAATTCGAATAAATATAAAATCGGAAAAAAGCATTACAATAACAGGGGTTACATGCCATAGGCAAACACGTTATATTTATTTTCATGGAAACACACGAATTATATATAATTTGACATTAATTTTGACTGCATATTGTAAAAGAAAGCGCTGCCAGATCTATGTTCTGAGGTAACCAGCAATCTTCTATCGACCAGATTCTTTTATCGTTAATGTACAGCATGTCACGCAGGCATTTCACCAGCATTAGCTCGACAAAAGTAGTTTCCGTCTCCCATTCCAAATAAACCAACATTTTGTTCACCTTTATTCATATCTCTGTTACCATAATGTCTTAAGATTGAGCGCCAACTTCGTCAGAAAATCCATTGTATGGCGTTGCTTCAACTGAATCTATATTATTCAAACCACCGTGGAGCACATGGAAGAGGGTGCTTTTAGTGGTACCACTTATTAGGATACCTCTAAATTCTGTGGAGAATAGACCGTGGAACGGATGCTTACATTGCCCTATGCGCGCTGCAGTTAGTCTATTTTTTTTCCCGAATTAGGGCAACGAGGCTTAGGTGGGTGAGTATTCCCTATATTTCTCGCTTAACACTCATTCTGTAACTTTGCGGTATAGTTGGCGCCTGTCTACAAGTGTCTGTCAGTTAAAGATTTTCAGCATTTTCGTGATACTGCACTGAGGATCAAACAAAGTAGCCACAATTTGTAATGCTCTTATAACAGTTAAATATTGTGACAGTGTAAAATCTCATATAAATTTAATTTATTACAACCTCACTTTACGCCAATAATTCGATGTGGGAAGGCAAGTAAGTTCCAAAAAATACGTCGAAAGTTAGATATTTGGTGAAAAAAATCGTAAGGACCATGCCAGTGGCATGGTGAAGCTAGTAAATCGTCCAAGGCTAGCACAACTCCAAGTGTGAAGATCACAGCAGAGAAGGTAGCAAACCCACGCCACAGCACAACAGTCTGGTCGAGAGTGAACTTCACGCATTTTAGTGCTGTCATAATCTTAGTGCCGTTATTTGCTATGTTTCTGTCGGAGTGATTTGGTCATTTGATTTAGTGGATAGAATGTCAAAAAAAAAAAAAATGACACTCCAAACTAGTGAGTACATAGTATATCACTGTGGGCAAGTTCCTCAAGAAATTATTATTATCATTATGTTTTGTTGCTTATCGCAAAGTATGGAGAACTCGACGGATTTATAGTGACTTTTGTAACAAAAGTCAGAAAATCTAGTTTTTTCTTTTTTTTTTTAATTTCACCCAATACACTTTCTACAGACAAAAGTAAGACGGATTTGACGTGCCTATCCGGAGTATCAACCTCCTAGAGGACACAACTATGTTTTACCAAAATTTTAAGTATGTGGTACGTCACTTAAAAATTTTTTAAGCTCTCTGTCAATCGTGTAAACACGATGAGAAAGAAGAAGAAGGGGCGAACGGCAACTATCAAAAATCTCTGAGAATGAACCATCAGTTTCATCGCTACAAGTTGAAATACACATGGTAGCATATTGTTTTAATAAAAAGTCACGGCCGGTCGGTGTGGCCGTACGGTTCTAGGCGCTTCAGTCTGGAACCGCGTGACCGCTACGGTCGCAGGTTCGAATCCTGCCCGGGGCATGGCTGTGTGTGATGTCCTTAGGTTAGTTAGGTTTAAGTAGTTCTAAGTTCTAGGGGACTGATGACCTCAGATGTTAAATCCCATAGTGCTCAGAGCCATTTGAACCATTTTTAAAGTCACAGTTTCTCCTCTGCGATGTGATAAAATCATTGTTCAGCTTCTCTGAAATAATGGTTTAAACACGTACATGACGTACTGTGTTTTTCAGATAGCTCATCCCACACCAATCTGTCATCCCTTTGTATCAGTGGGTTATCAGAGATAATTTCGAGGGGATTTCATTTCACATCCACTGTTAAGAGAAAAACGCGACTTTTGACCTACAAAGGAAGAAAGTGTGGCATCAGAGGCGTATAAAATAAGAACTACATCTATCATATCATTGCGTGCGAAGGAGTAAAGCAGTTTTATAAATGTTATATAATAAATGTTGAAAAGTTGAACCTTCTAGTGAGGAAATTGTGTTTTATTTACGTTTTTCGGGATAAATGAACCCGAAATCGAGTGTTTAATTTATCGATTGGCACTTATTTTGAGGTAACCGTATTTATTGCATACGTCACATAGATGAAAAAGATAAAAAAGCTTTAAATGTCTTAAGAGGGACTGTTTTTCGGCCTGTCACAGGTAATGTGTTGTAGGGGCATGCCTTTTCAGCATACATCAATAATCACATAACATGGCACCTCTCCATTTCGTTTTGCAAGTATTGCACCAGCAGTAAAATATCGTTCTTAAGCTCTGATGATGTTCATCATTCTCATCACCACAGTCCAGACTTCACTGCTAAAAATGTATTTCTAGCGACATGTTACGCTGTAGTTGTTCATAAGAGCGGTTCAGAACATCTAAAAGTTCTTTCACTTCTTCTGTTTATCTGTTCGAAACATTCTTTAACGATTGGCGCACTGTTTTCTTACATTCCTATCACATTAAGTGAAACTGAGTGCCTTTAAAAAGTTCTGAGAGTTGTAAATCGAAAAGCGGACCTTCCTCCACTTTTTCGAAACTATGCCTGGGGAACTTCTGACATAACTAACTAGATGCAGAGCCGTTTACATTTAAAGTCGTTAAGCAGACCTTTATAAGCTCCAGATTTATACGTAGAGCTGGAAAGTAAGTTCTGCTTGGCTCCATCAAGGGGTCGCGGACAACAAATTCATTCCAAGCATTAACGACTGTCTCTCCGACACACCTTTCTGTGAGTAGTGATTGTCTGTAGTATGGCTATCCCATTCGCACAAGAATCAACAGTACATGGGGTAGCCACATTAAGACTCTGCTAATACATCGTTAATATAGCAATTTCAGAATCCCTCTAACTTCACACAATGGTATCTCGCATGTACAGTGAGGATGTTTCTCATGTTTGCATGTTTTTATAATGTGAATATATTTATGTTAGGGTGTACCGCGATTGTTACTGATATCGACTGAAACTACAACTTTACTGTTATCAGTCACAAATTATTTTATTTACACTAGGCGTTTCAGAGGTCTGAACTTCCATCATCAGAAACACACATGTATGAGACACTAATTCACATAAATCCACCTCACGTTGGGTATTAATCCTCCGAAATAAGTGGTTGGAATAAAAAAAAAGTATGATTAGTGGCACTAATCTTATAGTTTCAGTGGATACGTTTGTATTGAATAGACATTGTGAATTGTTAAAATGCCGTCACTTCACAATAAAAGTTCTTAACAGCTGACGAGCATTATCTGGCTACAAAGCTATTGATAATGCCAAGAACCTGTGCAGTGCACCTACCAGATGACGTGACGGTGCTACACTGTGAGAACTGCTACATGCTCAGACGCCGGCGCCTACTTGCTACACGTGGGACCCAATATTTAGTGAAAGTAAGCGTAATGGAGAGTAATGGATGCAGTTCATAAACTGGCGCTAATGTGCAAATTTTGTCAGTTTCGTTTTTAGTGACACCAATTTAACAAGGGTTATCTAATCATTTCCACAATAATATGTATGTCGAACAGCGCTAGGTTAGAGTAGCTAATACAAGTTTATGTGTTACAGTGTTCGAGCGAGTAGGGAGTGCCAGTAAACTTTAAAGCGGAACACTACAAAAGCCGGAAGTAGCGGCAGGGAGGCGCGGAGAGTGTTAGACGGGAAAGGCACCTCTGACAAAGGCGAATTCAGACACAGGACTGCTGCTCGAGGCGTTGTCCACTCGCTTAAGCACCAAAGGAAACTTCATATCCTGCACCGTAACTGCGAGATAATTCCTCTCATTTCAAGTTACACAACGTTCCCCTTACATAGATACTCTAACACGTCCGAAAAGGAGTTAACATTCTCGTTCGTTCCTTTGGGCGTAAGAGCATTCCTCAACACAATATGAGAGCGCTGTTTCGCACAATTCACCGTGCCCATGTCTGCGATGGTCCTATCACATGCCAAGTAAAGAGAAATACTGACAGGTTTCAGATAGATTATATAATGGTAAGACAGATTTAGGAACCAGGTTTTAAATTGTAAGACATTTCCAGCGGCAGATGTGGACTCTGACTACTATCTATTGGTTATGAACCGTAGATTAAAAATGAAGATATTGCAAAAAGGTGGGAATTTAAGGAGATGGGACCTGGATAAACTGACTAAACCAGAGGTTGTGCAGAGTTTCAGGACGAGCATAAGGGAATAATTGACAGGAATAAAGGAAAGAAATACAGTAGAAGAGGAATGGGTAGCTCTGAGGAATGAAGTAGTGAAGGCAGTAGAAGATCAAGTAGGTAAAAAGACGAGGGCTAGTAGAAATCCTTGGGTAACGGAAGAAATATTGAATTTAACTGATGAAAGTTAGTATGGTACGTGATGCAATTGCACAGAACGTTTCTGATGTTCGTTTAAGGGATCAGATTTTGAAACTAATCAATCCCTCCCTTCAACAAGTGATGGACGTATTGGATCGGCAGGACACACTTGACTTTGCTCAGGAATCATTTGAAGCTTCGCCAGCAGTGTGTCAGGTTAACCGGCCCGCCGGGCGACTGCACGGAACAGTAAACAGTCCTCGCGCCCTACCGCACCGCTGCCGCTAGGCTCTCAGCCACGTGTATCGCGACGGCAAGCTAATGCAGTGATCAAATCATGCCCGCGGTTTGCTACGAAACATTCGCGTGAGAATTGCCCGTCACGCCAAGCTATTTGATTTTATTGTAATAAAAAAGGACATGTTCAGAGTGTTTGCCAGAAAAAGCTCGGATCGGAAGCTCGAAACCGTTCCAGGCCCTTTGCTTCGCGCCGGAATCAAAATCGAACCAAGGTTACTCAGGCTCGCGAAACTTCGCCCATGGAAATTCATGTAGTTCATTCCACTCTGCCCAGTGCTACTCTCTGTAACAGTGACTGTGTTCGTCCCAAAAATAGTGTGCGTCGACATCGCCGGAACTCCCGTCAAGTCGCAAGTGATTATGTACCAGTGCCAGTTCACGTTGCTCGGGACAGTCGCTCTTGTCATCAGCAGGACAATAATTTTTTTGTAGACTTGGACATTAACGGCGAAGTGATACCATTCCAGCTCTATACAGGAGCTGCAGTTTCACTGATCAATCAGGACACTTACAAACTGCTGGGCACACCTCCGTTGCGTGCCGCAAATATTAAGGTAAGTAGCTATTCTGGTAAAGACATCGCTGTGTTAGGATAGTGCAGCCTTCTTGCAGCATACAAAGGACAAACAAAACTTGTGTCATTTTACGTCCTTCGTTCTTCTTCTGCAGTAAACTTGTTTGGTTTCGATTTATTTCAGTTGTTTAACTTGTCTATAGTAAATCAGGTCCTATCAGTGAACCAGACGGTGCCTTCATACAGTCTTTCTCGTCTATGTGAAGAATTTGCAGACATGTTTGCACCGGGCCTCGGTTGCGCTACGAACTATGAAGCACATTTGGAACTGAAAGTAAACGTGCAACCGAAGTTTTTCAGAGCGCGCAATGTTCCCCACGCATTGCGTGATGGGGTCGCAAAAACATTACACGATTTGGAATCCCAAGGTGTGATTGAACGTGTGCAAGCTTCTCTCTGGGCATCACCCTTAGTAATTTTGCCCAAACCTTCCGGACAGTTGAGACTTTGTGTGGACTTCAAGGCAACAGTGAATCCACAACTAGTGATTGCAACTTTTCCTTTACTCCGCCCGGAAGATCTTTTTGACTAACTGTGACCGGGTAAATATTTTTCGAAGTTGGACCTAGCAGATGCGTACTTGCAAATACCGGTGGACGAAGAATCCCAGCGCGTTTTGGTGGTTAACACGCATCTTGGGTTGTATCAATTCAAACGACTGGCATTCGGGTGTGCATGCGCCCCTGCATTGTTTCAGCAATATCTACAAACTGTTTGTGCGTCCGTCCCTACTGCAGCAAATTATCTGGACGATATTGCCAATCTCAGAACATTATTTCAGGTCTTCGCTTGCGGAAGGACAAATGTGTGCTTTTTGCTCGGGACTTGCCATACTTGGGACATGTACTCAATGCCCAAGGCATACATCCAAGTCACACGCACCTTCGTCCCATACAAGACTTGCCGTCGCCGCAGAATTTGAAGCAGCTACTGAGTGTGCTGGGAAAAATTAATTATTATCACCCTTATATACCACACGCCTCTTCCATTTCAGCTCCGCTTCATCGCTTACGCCGTAAAGGTGTTCCGTTCGTCTGGACGACGGAATGCGACCACGCCTTTAGCCAGTTGAAATCGGCGTTGCTTTCCAACACTTGCCTTACGCTATTCGATCCCCAGAAGCCCCTCTTGTTGATGGTGGATGCATCGAATTTCGGGATCGGTGCTGTGCTTGCGCACAAAGATGGATCGCACAATCGCCCTATTGCCTTTGCGTCCAAATTGCTCTCGTCTGCGCAGAGAAATTATTCACAGATCGAGAAAGAAGCATTGGCTCTCGTATTTGGTGTTACAAAGTTTCATGGTTTCTTGTATGGTCGTCACTTTACCATAATCACGGACCACAAACCTTTGACATCGCTTTTTCATCCGACCAAGCCTGTACCTCCACGTACAGCGCAGCAATTCATTCGCTGGTCTATTTTCCTCTCGCAGTACCGCTACGATATCTTGTATCGGTCCACTGCTAAGCACGGAAACGACGCTGCGTTGTCCCGCTTGCCTGTTGCTGAGGATAGGGCATTCGATTCCTCCGAACTTGTTGCATGTTCATTGATGCGGAAACCGATGACGTGGTCGAATCGTTTCCGATTGATTATCGTCGTGTAGCTACAGCCACAGCTGCCGACCCTGTCCTTGCTCCCGTTCTGCGTTTTGTTGCTACGCAATGGCCCTTGTCAAGGTCACTGATCGGGGACCCGTTGGGTCGCCGATTTTTTGCTCACAAGAAGAGATTTTTTGTACGACGTGGTGTTTTGCTGCTGCGTTCTGATAATGATCAGTAAAGGTTTGTGGTACCACGTTCGTTACAGTCCTCTGTCTTACAGCTTCTCCAACAACGACATTGGGGTATAGTGAGAACGAAACTACTTTCCCTTCAGCACTGTACTTGGTTCGTAATCGATGCCGCAATTACGAATATGTGCTCTTCTTGCATGGTGTGTGCCGAGCACCACCGCGGAAATTCTTTGCATGGCCAAAAGCCACTTCCCCTTGGCAACGTTTACACATCGATTTTGCTGGTCCATTCTGGAATGCTCGATGGTTGGTTGTGTTAGATTCATTCAATAATTTTCCTTTTGTTGTCCGGATGTTTTCCACGACGTCATCTGCCACCATCCAAGCGTTATCTGCTGTCCTTTGCATTGAAAGTCTTCCACAGACTCTTGTGTCCGACAATGGCCCACAATTCATGTCCGCAGAATTTCAGTCATTCTGCAAGGCCAATGGCATTCAACATCTGACGTCCACGCCGTTTTCGCCACAGTCAAACGGTGCCGCTGAACGATTGGTCAGGACATTCAAGTCACAGATGTTGAAGTTGAAAGAGTCGCATTCTCGGGAGTACGCGTTATTGCTCTTTTTGTCCTCGTATCGCTCTCAGCCCCGAGATGGACGCTCGCCGGCTGAGTTGCTCCACTGTCGCCCTCACCGAACCTTGATGTCTTTGCTCCATCCGCCGCATCAGTTTCCTGTGCAGCAGCAGACACCTGCTTTTGCTCCAGGCGACGTACTCTACTATCGCCACTACCGAGGTTCACGGCGTTGGCTCGAAGGACGCATTCTTCGCTGCCTCGGCAGCGCTATGTATCTGGTTTGGGGGCCTCTGGTGAGGTGAATCGGCATCTCAATCAGCTGCGCGTCTGTCATCGCACGGGATCTGACGCTCGCCGTCTGCTTTCATCGACGGTGCTGTCCGGTCAGCGCCCCGGGGACCCATCTACTGGCTCGCCTCAGTCTCAGGTGTTACCGACGCTACCTTACATTATGCCCCATGGCGACGCGCCGCCGCCAACGCCGGCGCCGCCGCCTGTTCTCCCGCCGGCGACACCCGCAGTGGACGCGTCGCTGCAACCGTCGGGCGCCTTCCTGGGTCACCCGAAGCCGATCGCTTCCCGGGACCAGTTGTCCTCCGACATGGAACAATTGTCCGCTCTGGACCATATGTCGTCTTCGCCCGTCTGGTGCCCCGGCCCGATGGAGGTCGACCCTTCGGCCCCTCCTGTGTCTCTACGGGCGCATACACCGCATGTTGGCGTGCATCATGGAGCAGGTTTTCCGGCGTTTCCTAGCTCCCCCCGGTCCGAATGGCAGGGTGCGGGTTGCACAGCCTCGCCTGTTGTTAGGTTCCCCACCTCGTCGCATACGTCAACATGGGGTCCTCCCCACGGCGGGCGGAAGCCTTATGCCACAACCGTACGCCGATTTGCGAGGGAGGAATGTGGTGTCACCGCGAGACACCACACTTGCTAGGTGGTAGCCTTTAAATCGGCCGCGGTCCGGCAGTATACGTCTGACCCGCGTGACGCC
The DNA here is from genome assembly GCF_023897955.1 of Schistocerca gregaria. Classification (NCBI taxonomy): domain Eukaryota; kingdom Metazoa; phylum Arthropoda; class Insecta; order Orthoptera; family Acrididae; genus Schistocerca; species Schistocerca gregaria. Next base: position 105,743,462 of record NC_064920.1, read on the forward strand.
ACTATCAGTGATTGCAGACCGAGCGCCGCCACACGGCAGGTCTAGAGAGACTTCCTAGCACTCGCCCCAGTTGTACAGCCGACTTTGCTAGCGATGGTTCACTGACTTCTACCCTCTCCTTTGCCGAGACGATAGTTAGCATAGCCTTCAGCTACGTTGTTTGCTACGACCTAGCAAGGCTTCACTATCCGTACTATTGATATTGTGAAATATGTACCGTCCTGACCGACATTAATCATTAATGGATTAAAGTTAAATATTCCACCAGCTACGTCCGTTTTTCTCAATTCTAATTCCCTTGTCATATTCCAGACCTCACGCCAGCCTGCGTGAGCTAAAGCGCGTGTATTTCGGCCTCCTTAGAAGCACAGTGTTGGCTCTCCTGCCAACCACAAGAGCACCTAATAGTCGGAACTCCTCTGAAGAGGTACGACTGTAAGATATTTTGAAAGTCTTTGCTGCCAGGTCTCAAGACAGGTTCTTGACTTATTTTCAAACCCAAGAATTAAGCAACTAGTTTATGCTTAACTTAACAGTCAGAATTCACTATTTTGCTGACCTGTAAAGAGTGTTGTGTCCTCTCATTTGGCCTGAATATTTTCACGTGTTGAGTAACTTTATTATTTTTTTGACTCATGAACTTTAATTTCGTGTGCCAGTAGAGACCTATTGTTTATTTTTTCATTTGTGGAAAACCACGTATAGATACGATGTGAGGGACTTATGCCAAATAGTAGTAACAGAGAATGTTGAAAGGAGGTTTGCTTGGTTCATGGGTGAATATCATAGAAACCCGTGAACAATCGATAATCACAAGCGATAGTTGTGCACTGCTCGAAACTCTGCTTTCAAAGTTTCTGTGACGAACTTAGGAATATATTACAGAACGCTATGTATCGCTTCCTTAGGGATCAGGAAGAAAATGTAGTCACATGAAGTGGCATTTGACGTGTTGGTACTCTGGGCTCTACACTGAGGTGACAAAAGTCATGGGATATCTCGGAATATTGTGTCGGTCCTTCTTTACCCGGTCTAGTGTAAAAACTCGAGTTGACTCAACTCAGCAAGTCGTTGGAAGTCGTCGGAAGTCCCCTGCGACAATACTGAGCCATGGTACGTCTATAGCCGTCGATAATAATAGAAGTTTTGGCGGTGCAGGATTTTAGCACACGAACTGATCTATCGATTATGTCAGGTTAATGTTCGATGGGATTCATGTCGAGCGTTCTGAATGACCAATTCATTGTCCCGAAGTGTCCAGAATGTTCTTCAAACAAACGAGAAATTGACATGATGGGAGTCATCCAAAAGAATTCCATCTGTGAACGGCTGTAAACGATTCACAGGTAGCCGAACATAGCCATTTATAGCCAATCGGTTCAGTTGGGCCGGACGACCCAGTCTAGTCCATAACAAACACAGCCCAAATCATTATGGATCCCCACTAACTTGCACAGCGCCTTGTTGAAAACCTGGGCCCACAGCTTCGTCGGGTCTGCGTCACACTCAAACCCTACCATGAGACCTTTCCAACTAAAGCCGGAACTCATCTGATCAGGCCGCAATTTTGTAGTCTACCGTCCAACGGTTATGGTCTTGAGTGCAGGGAGGCACTGCTGCGATGTCGTGCTGTGGCGCTCCGTCGGTTGCCTGCTGCCATTAAGCCACCGTCGTAACGGATACGTTCATAGTAGTTCCACATTGCTTTCTGCAGTTATTTCACGCAGTGTTGATTCTCTGTTAGCACTGACAAGTACACGCAAACGCCGCTGTTCTCGGTCATTAAGTGAAGGCTATTGGCCACTGTTTTGTCTGAGGTGAGAGGTAATGCCTGAAATTTGGTACTCTCGGCGCACTCTTGACACTGTGGATCTCGGACTATTGAATTTCCTAACGATTTCCGAAATGGAATGTTTCATGCGTCTAGATCCAACTACTGTTCCGTATTGGAAGTCTATTAATTCCCGGCTTGCGGCCATAATGACGCCGCAGGTCTTTTCACATGAATCACCTGGGTACAAATGACAGCTCCGCCAATGTACAGCCCTTCTATACCTTGTGTACGCGATACTGCCGCCATCTATAAAAGGGCATATTGCTGTCCCATGTCTTTTGTCATCTCAGCGTATACGTGAATGTAACGGGAAGGGAGCCTTATGTCTGCTACAGTGAGAAATACGATTTGTCATGCACGTCACAGGGGTCTGCAATGGATGTAGACGTAGATGTAGAGGTAGGGCGTCACACTCAAACCCTAGGGCGTGGTAGGAGGTGTCGCTGAGCCAGCTATTACAGCATGTTCGCGTCGCAGATCCCGGCGCCTGGCGTACGCGGCGGGTAGCCTCTGGGCGCCTTCTGTATTATTCAGCAGGTTGCGCCGCGGGCTGCCGGGATAAACACCTCCAGGCGTCCGCCGACACACAGCGCGAATAGACAGGGGGCTCTGCTCCGGCTCAAGGGCCTAACCCTAATGACGCGGTAGTCGCCAGGCCATCTACTGCTGCAAGATTTTCCTCTTCCTCCTCCTCCTCCTCCTCCTCCTCTCTGTGGCCAGTCATAAAAAATTGTGAAGGTGCTTTGATTTCTTTTTAAGACTTGCTTCCATTAAGATTCACCATGTCAGAACTGTCTCTCTGGTGTGTTAATTTCTCTAAAACCTATCTTAAAGTCATCTTAATAGATGCTTAATTTCCTTGTTCGTCCTTGTCTATTGTATTCTTGTTGACAACTTGACGGTGTGAGATGATAAGCTAACTGTGTGACAATTCTTAAATTTACCTGTTTTTCTATCTTCGGGACTGTGTGGATGATACTTTGCCTCTCCACTTTTGTAGAGTCGACACACTAACTTATATGCGCTTAGTTACCACTTGCCCCAGTGTTTTTCGAAATATCGTTGTTATTTCCAGAATGAGATTTTCACTCTGCAGCGGAGTGTGCGCTGATATGAAAATTCCTGGCAGATTAAAACTGTGTTTTAATAAGCCAGGAAGTTTCATATCAGCGCACACTACGCTGCAGAGTGAAAATCTCACTCGGGAAACATCCCCCAGGCAGTGGCTAAGCCATGTCTCCGCTATATCCTTTCTTTCAGGAGTGCTAGTTCTGCAAGGTTCGCAGGAGAGCTTCTGTAAAGTTTGGAAGGTAGGAGACGAGGTACTGGCAGAAGTAAAGCTGTGAGTACCGGGCGTGAGTCGTGCTTCGGTAGCTCAGATGGTAGAGCACTTTCCCGCGAAAGGCAAAGGTTCCGAGTTCGAGTCTCGGTCGGGCACACAGTTTTAATCTGCCAGGAAGTTTCATATCAGCGCGCACTCCGCTGCAGAGTGAAAATCTCCTGGATGTCGAATACAGTTTGGCATTGCCTTCTAATCAAGAAAATAAGAGCATAGCAAGTCAGACCAACTGTGCCGCTGAACTGAAGAGTTTTTAGCAAACAGCGCATTATTATTTGTTTGCAAGTCTTCCAAAGCTGCCTCTAATACTGGCTTCCATATGACTTCAATATCGGCTCCCATTTCTGTTTTTGTGTAGCCATGATAATGGCCTCAGTACTGCGAGGAAGACGGCCGAAAAATTTATTCATATATCCATATCTAATTGAATGACACCGATTATTACTTCCTGTAGACCTTCTAGTTTGCCGGCCGTTGTGGCCGAGGGGTTCTAGGCGCTTAATTTGAGCCCTCTAGTTCAAAATGGTTCAAATGGCTCTGAGCATCATGGGACTTAACAGCTGAGGTCATCAGTCCCCTAGAACTTAGAACTACTTAAACCTAACTAACCTAAGAACATCACACACATCGATGCTCCAGGGAGGATTCGAGCCTGCGACCGTAGCAGTCGCGCGGTTGCAGACTGAAGCACCTAGAACCGCTCGGCGACTCCGGCCGGCCCCTCTAATTTGAGGGGATGTTGATTATCACGTTTCACCCACCGTTACAAATAGAGCCAGACATTTTCCATGAGAGGAAGGTAGGGTGATTTACCTGGGAAGTCCAGGTGTGACTGGAGCGTTCCTCAAACCAGAAACCTATGTGCACGGTGTATGAAAACTGTTCTTGTCATCCTGGAAGATGGGAATGTCCACAGTGTGCCCTCCGTCGAAATAGAAAGTACTGATGACACAAACAAGCTGGTTTATGTTCACAGCAACCTTCGCACACTGCGGATTAATTGCCTCATTGGATAATTAGTGCACTCGAAGCGTTTCATTATTTGAAATGAAGCAAAATTGCGATTCGCAGAACCATATTACCCGCCTCCAGTCAGCGACTGTTGTTTGGCCCATGGAACATTATGAACTACTGCGAGCAGTGCCCTTTTACGAGGTAGTCGTCTCCAAATGTACACAGTATGTAGCTTTTTTTGCATGTACACTCTGAATGTGATGACCTGCATTTACTGACAGCAGCAGCAGTAATAGTCGTCTCTGGTCCCTGTTTGTTAGCGCGTTTTACGAACAGTGTTCTTACGCTGTGTTACACTACTATGATTGATAGATCATTCTTTGTAGACACGTTGAATGATATGCGGTGATACGTCAACAAATTGGACAACTTAATTCGCGATCCGGTCATAGCCATGTGCAAACACGATGTCTCTTTTCTGCTATTTTCACGTGACCCACCTTACTGGGATGATCCCATTCAATCGACTAGCACACAGACCAACGTCTATGGCATGAGTTACGCCGACTATGGGTGGGTCACGTGACCAGTTCTACAACATGTACTGACTACAGAGTTCCAAAGCGGTAAGTCTACTCTGCCAAGAGGACGACTAATATTTGCTTCGGTGAACTTATTTAATACCAATTCATGTTCCGTGGGAACGGAAATTTGTCCCAAGCAGAACACAAATTCTCCTTTACAAGACGACGCAAGAAGATCTAAGTACTTTTAATTTATATTGCTTATTTTGCTACACATTTCAAAATATTTATTGGTACAACATATTGGGGTATACAGGTTGTACTTAACAAACCCGACAAACTGAAGGGACGGATTCCTTACTAGAAATAGAGAAAAAAGGTCCCACGAACAGATGTCCGGGAATGCATCGTTGCCACGGTAGATGGTGCTGACCACGTGCCGTGTGTTCCTTGCGTGTTCCAGGGTATGTGACTGAAGCAGTGTACTGTAAACTGTAGAATTCTGTAGGCAGCAGTAGTCTTGTAGGGAACAAGCCGAGATGGTGTCTCTGTACGGCCAATCAGGTGGAAATGTGAGACGCAGTATAGTTATACCCAAAGAACTACCCTCAAAGACAAAATTTCAAGTCTTTTTTGGGCGATTGCGTGAGAATGGCTCCTTTCAGACAGAAGAACATGCAGGAAGGCGCCGGACTGTGCGTACACCAAATTTGGAGGACCGTGTTCTACAGGATATTTAGACGAACCCAAGTACAAGCTCCAGGGAAATTGCCCTTAGCATGGTGTAAGACAAAGTACGGCTACTATCCCTGTCACCTGCATCGAGAGCAAGGATTATCAGTATCTGGTATCCCTCTACGGGAAGGATTTTGTCGATGGTTTTTGCACCAGACAATCGCAATTATGAGATTTCTGTCATAAGCTCTCTTTACCAATGAAGCAACCTTTACGAGAACCAGCTTAATCAATCTGCATAATCATTGTCAGGGGGCTACAGACAATCCTCAGGAAGTGGTGGACGCATCTCATCAGCACCGATTCAGCATCAGTGTGTGGGCAAGGATTCCTAACGACCATATATTTGGACTACTTATTATTCCACAACGCCTCGATGGAGGAACGTACGTGGATTTCCTATGGAATACTCTGCATGCACTGCTTGAGAACGTGCCTTTGGCAATGCGATACGTTATGTGCTTTCTGCATGATGGAGCATCATCCCGCTTCCACATAGCAGCTCGCCGACACTTCAAAAACATCTCTGGACATTAGAAAGGACACATATACCCTGTAGCATGGCCTGCTAGATCACCGAACCGCTGGAGTTATACCTATGGGAGCTCTGAAAAGCGTATTGTATCCTGAACCGGTACCTGAATGGAGATCATTCAACAGCATGTTCTTAACGCCTTTGACGCCATTCTAAGAGAGACCAGAATGTGCGAAAGAATGCGACAGTTCATGAAGCGACGAATGAATGCATGCATTGCATCGCATGTAGGCCACTTTGAAGGTCTTTTTGACGTGGATACCACGCAACTCTGTACCGAGTTCTGGTGTCGTTGAGCGTTCACAGTCCATTTTCGGAGACATTTTCATAGGATGCTTCTTTCCTCCATTTCCAGTCAGGAGTCCGTCCATGCAGTTTGTCAGATTTACTAATGTTCACCCTGCATATTCATGTTAAGACTTATACAAATTGCCGGCCGGAGTGGCCGAGCGGTTCTAGGCGCTACAGTCTGGAACCGCGCGACCGCTACGGTCGCAGGGTCGAATCCTGCCTCGGGCATGGATATGTGTGATGTCCTTATGTCTATCAAACAAAGCTTAGGATTTGAAAACGTCATTTATGTGTTGTCAGTTTTGTAGTGTCCTGCGGTCGGCAGGAAAGAATCAAGTTTGAACTCACTTTATTTAACTAAAACGTCTTCTTGGCGTGCACTAATTTCCAAACTCACGAACAACAAGAAACACAATAATTCTTGTCGTGGCAAGACAATGAAAAAAAAAATAACAACCAAATACTACGCTACACGAGTTTGAAGTGACGTCACGCCCTACAAGATATAAATTTCTGCAGAAGGCTACGGCGAGTGTCTACTGGGCTAGAGCCGGCATAGGTACTGGCTGGAGCTGTCCTAGCTGTAGGTATATACAGCTAGTCTGGTTCTGTTGACGTGCTTGTAACACTGATTCTGTGGAGTGGTACACTTAGTCACATTAGTTCCAATTGGTGAATCTCTGTCACATGGTTTTTCACGAAGTAGTGTTCATGCGAAAAGTCAGCTGATATTTACATTCTGTGGCGATGTTTTGGTATGAGCTCTTGAAGGGAGGTCGGCAGTCCACCTTGCTTGTCTGTTGTGCGGGCCCTCTAACTGATAAGGGGCCACTACAACAGTTTTGGCTATACATTGTGCAAGTCACCCGCCTCAGCTACCAGAAACACGGCCGAATCTAATTTGAATAATAGAGATCGTCAAATGTACGTGGTTTGTTTACATACATCCCAGAGTTAAGGCACCACCATACACGATCTCTCTCATGTGAACATATGGGAAACATGAGGGGCCAACGAACGTCACCATTACTTGAATCGAGGCGCCATCTTTGTTTGTGCGCTAGGGAAGCTTCATGCAGCGAGACTGTTTGCCCACCATATCCCTCAAGGACGTGTGGCTCAATTAAGCAGTTTTTCATAACTCGACATTAAACCATTGCTTCTTGTCCGTAAAGAGGATATTTAAACGTTTATACCAGACCAACAGCGAAATTTCTGGTTCCAAATGGAACCAGCCACATACACACGAGCTTCGTCGCTCATCATGAGAACCAAATCATTCGCCATACTCTAAATATGTTACGCGTTTTGTTGCTAAACCAAGGCCGTTTTGTAAAGGCGGGAATGTAGATTATTATAATGAAGGATTCGCCTTATACTGCGTTAGTGGACGCGTGTTGGCGAGCTGGTCGGCATGGACTAGTGTCAACAGCGTGTCTTACCTGCTCATATTTTCTCCTGTTCTGCCCGACGTTGGACGCCCACATGACTTCGTTTTCAGAACTGAAAGTGTTCTCTGAAGTTTTTAACTTCTGACAAGATTGTGTTGAGGGGTGGAACATCTGCTCTTCGATCCACGATGGAGTACTGGCGGAAGTGATGATAAATTAAATCGAAAAAATAGCCCCTTTCAAAAAATATTTCCGCGACAAGTGGAAGGCGATTAAACGTCCACAGCTCCAAGGCTTCTGAAATTCCATTGCACAGAGAGCAATGTGTCGCTTTGCTACAATAAAAATTCTATATAATACCTGAGTTGTTATTAATTAAAGATCATCAGACCTTTTTGATAAACCCTTTATTTAAATACGATAACAGCCACAACGAATATGTCATGTCCTTTTGTTTTCACCAAGGCAGTACATCCACAGACCATTTCAAGTGTCTTAAACGAAGTTTATTTCAATCTTTTTGATTCTGCTTCCACTGCAACGGCGTCATCGCTTGATAATTTGCTCATCATTTATCAATTTTTAGTATTCCGTGCCTCAGAAGGTAGAAACCGAAACCTTATAGGATAACTCTGTTGTCTACCTGTCCTTTTTCCGTGGAACGGTTAGATGTATCATGTTCAAATTTTTGTCAAGTAGAAAGGTCTACAGTCCCTTGCAGTGTATAAAATGTAACGATCTAAGTCAGTGCAGTGAATACATACGGCCATTTATGTCACATGTTTTGACACCGACAAACTCACTGATCAAAACCTATAGATGAACTATCTATATTCATAATAAAATTTGCATGGAACCCTCAGAACGCCAGACCTACTCTCACGTGTACGGTTTTTCTTGTTACACTGCGAGGTCCACATCTTTCTTTCCTGTTAGGACCTTTCCTGACGAGACCTCTAGATGAAATGACATGATTACATTAACTGTTGCCGTCAGTTGTTTGTTAATAAGTATATAGTCGATGGTAAATGCGATTTTGGTACATTGATTTGCATGGAAGAAGCTAGTTTTTCATACAAAGATCCAGTAATTATATGTGAATGTAGACCCTTCCAGCGTATACTGTTAATGAAATTTTCTCGGGCTTCCATCCGAGTGGATGCGTCAATATTACGCAACATTTCGACGGGTGTCATTTCACCATCCTCTAGTGAATTTCATGAGTATGACGCTCATCGAAACGTCGCAAAATTTAGACGCAGCCACTCGGATGGAAGCCAGGGAAGATTTCGTTTCCGGTAACCCCTTTCCCTACATGCTGTAGTGGTCCTGTCGTTCCAGTGCTTCTTCATATACGGCCCTGTTTTTTCTCACATCCGGATTGTGGTCTGTCGGAAGTATTTTCATTTAATACGTTCAGAACTGCAGCAGATCATCTTGGTATTCCACCTTGTACCTCTCTATCGAATGTGTTTGTGGGGAATATATTGACATGGTCTTACTCTTACTCAGATTTTATATTTCGTAATCATATTTTTAGCGCCTTTTATTTCCTTTTGCAGTCCTCGGATGCCCTGCGGCACAGATCTTTTTCCCTTCACAATTTCCGTATAGTTTTAGATCATATTCTTTCCCACATTCACTCACATCTATTTTTGATCTTTCCATGTGGTCTAATGTTCTTTCAACTTTCCTGTCATTGCTTTTACATCAGGGAGGCCCACTGTTATTCTCTTCCCATTGCCCGATCGTTAATCTTTATGTTCCGTGACTTGTTCCATGTTTGACAGCAGTATTCCATTGACTGCTGGCTTGCTTAGCAAATCAGAGCTTCAAAACAGTCACGTAACCTTTCACATTTCAGGATCCTCGTAGAGAGCCACAAAGTCCGTAGCGGTCGCGCGGTTCCAGACTGTAGCGCCTAGAACCGCTCGGTCACTCTGGTCGGCTATTCGTTGGTTGTTGCGAGGAGCGTTCAATAGGTATTGCAACAGTGTTTTTTTCATTTCTGAAAGCAGGTTGGTTTTATTCAGGATTCAAATACATGATATTATTCCTCACTCTTTTCGTTAAAAAACCTTATTTTTCACGGCATTGCAACGACTCGCTGGTGGAGCCTGTATGCCAACATAGTACCACTCCACGGATCAACTTCGGAGCCGTATTGACGCATCAGTAACGTCCCCATGAACCTCTTACTGCCTCCCGTGAAGTGCACCCTTCATTGGGCCATACACATGGAAGTCGGAAGGTGCGAGATCCGGCCTGTAGGGTGGATGAGGAAGAACAATCCAGTAAAGTTCTGTGAGCCGCTCTCGTCTGCGCAGATTTGAGTGAGGCCTAGCATTGTCACGGACATGGAGAAACTCGTCTGCATTTTTTGTGGCTACCAACACGCTGAAGTTTCTTCTTTGATTCCGTGAGGGTGGCACACTAGACGTCAGAGTTGATGGTTGAGCTATGAGAGTCTCCATGAAACAGAAAAAAAATCTTCAGTCACAGAAGACCGTCGAATTATCTTTATTGGCCGTGTGTGCGGTTTTGACCTTTTTCTTCAGAAGAGAGGTGGTGTGGCACCACTCCATGGATTTCCGCTTTGTTCCCGTTTAGAACTCATGAACCCATGTTTCATCACCTCTGAGGACGTTCGCGAAAAAATTGTCATGGTTAGCCTCGTAACGAGCAAGCGATTCCGCACACATGGTCCTCATTCCTCCTTATGGTCTTCTGTTAGGCGGCTGGGGACACAGTGGGAACACACCCTTCTGAGTACCCCAATTGGTGGACGAGTGTATCAGCACTACCAGCAGATACGTCCAGTTGTGCCACGAGGTGCCTGATTGTGATCCGTCGATCGCCTCGAATGAGAGTGTCCGCACGTTCCAACGTAGCAGGAATCACAGTTGTCTACGGCTCGCCGGCACGCGGGAGGTTGGACTGATTTGCGCGACTTTGTTACGATGATGACATACGCCTCGACCAAAGGCTCACCGTGCTTTTGTTGATTTGAAGAGTATGTCTAGCTCTGCCACCTATAGAAACGTTATGAAACTATCGGGGCTAAAGCGGAAATATTCCACGATGTCCCACAAAAAGTTTATCACTTTTTTAACCGAAATTGGCAGAGAAAAAAAATGTGTTCCATTTCTTACTGATCGGTCACGTAATTGTCACCCTTAGTTGTACTGGTAAGGGCAATGATTAGCTGTGAAGAAGAAGTGATTATTTTAGCTCTGTTTCGTGGGTCAACATGAGGCTGGCGACCTTTGTTTGGCATGAGAATGTGTTTGTAGTAGTGCATAGAAGTAATCTGGATCTGCAAACATACGTTTCTAACGTGCTATACGCCGTGCGATTGGCCTTGCGCACCGCATGGCGCTATGAGAGCGTTGACTCTGGACGCGGCCGTGAGAGGGACTGTCAGACGCTACGGAAACTCAGACTAGAAGCTCCGAATCAATGTTTTACTGCTCTCTAAGCGTAAAGACGAGGTGTTTGCGCCTTTCGCGTTTTAAGGTGTTCAACTCTCAGTGCGACTTCATTTACTCTGCTACAGTGTTCGCACATATTTTCGCTGTAGCGCGGCCAGAGGCAGCCCCTGGGCTCTCTGCACCCTTCTGTACCGCCGTCTGTGCACAGCGAAGCGGGCTGAATGCGCGGCCCACCACAAAGGCGCTCCGTCCCATTGGCTGGCCGCGCGGCGCTGACGGCTCGGGGCGCTATTTTCGGAAACGGCAGGCAGGACCACCACAGCAGCGACGCCGCGATCACAGGCACAGTAGCCTCCACTGGACTGCCTAACCCACCTCTACCAGGTGGTTATATTGTAGTTAAAGCGCAGCTGCTCACAGAGGCCGAATGTTAGCTGTAACTATCGTATGGCAACGACAGTTGGTAGATGTTCCGATGCGTTAATGCAGAACCGACTTCCACTGGGACAAAATCTAGGCCACCAGATGCAAATAGGACGCTGTACAGTATCGCGTTGACGTCTATTGTGCTCATATTGAACGAACTGCTTAAGCGGCAGTTAATGATGAAGTCAACACTATGCTTTTTACTTTACTGATTTTACTTTGATGTGGAGCCACAGCTATACAAAACTTCATGAAAGATATACCCGCCATTTGACTGAAAAAACACATTTTATTCCACATTCTAGATTTCGGCTTTAGTCCACTTTCGAGTGTTACAACAGACAAAGCACAATAAAAGTGCAAGTATCAGAAAAATAGTTGGGCGAACAGTTAAATTAATGTATCTGCTGCATGATTTGTTCTCTTGTAAACCTGCCTAATATCGTGTAGGGCACCCGCTACTACGCAGAAGTGCCGCGACACGACGTGGCATGGACTCGATTAATGTCTGAAGTGGTGATGGAGGGAACTGCAGGGCTTTCCATAATTCCCTAAGAGTAAGAGGGGGTGGAGGTCTCTTCTGAACAGCCCGTTGCAAGCCATCCCAGATACGATCAGTAAGGTCTGGGGCGTCTGGTGGCCAGCGGAAGTGTTTAAACTCAGAAGAGTGCTCCTGGAGCCACTCTGTAGCAATTCTGGACGTGTGGGGTGTCGCACTGTCCTTCTGCAATTGCCCAAGTCCGTCAGAATGCACAATGGACATGAATGGATGCAGGTGATCAGAGAGGGTGCTTATGTCCGTGTCACCAGTCAGACTCGTATCTAGAGGTGTCAGGGGTTCCATATCACTCCAACTCCACACGCCCCACACTATTACTGAGGCTCCACCAGCTTGAGCAGTCCCCTGCCGACCTGCAGGGCCCATAGATTCGTGAGGTTGTCTCCATCACGTACATGACCATCCGCTAGATACAATCTGAAACGAGTCTTGTCTGACCAGGCAACATGTTTCCAATCATCAACAGTCCAATGTCGGTGTCGACGGGCTCAAGCGAGGCGTAAAGCTTTGTGTCGTACCGTCATCAAGGGTATACGAGTGGGCCTTCGGCTCCGAAAGTCCATATCGATGATGTTTTGCTAAACGGTTCGCACGCAGACACTTATTGATGGCCCAGCATGAAATCTGCAGCAATATGAGGAACAGATGCACTGCTGTCGCATTGAGCGATTCTCTTTAGTCGTCGTTGGTCCCGTTCGTGCAAGATCTTTTTCCGGCCGCAGCGATGTCGGAGATTTGATGAGTTACCATATACCTGATATTCACAGTACACTCGTGAAATGGTCGTACGGGAAAATAATCATTTCATTGCTACGTCGGAAATGCTGTGTCACATCGCTCAAGCGCCGACCATAGCACCAAGTTCAAACTCACTTAGATCTTGACAGCATGCCATTTTAGTACCAGTAATCGATCTGACAACTGCGCCAGACACTTCTTTAATATAGGGGTTGCCGACCGCAGCGCCGTATTGTGCCTGTTTACATATCTCTGTATTTGAGTAAGCATGCCTACACCAGTTTCTTAGGCGCTTTAATGTATGTATCTTCGGTTACATAAACCATTTTTTTCAAAACTAAATACTAGAATATTTGTGTAAAGGTCGATTTACTGGAATTTAGCATGGCTTATTCACTTGATACTATTGTGGAATCAAACAGACGACCATACCACAGTTTAAAGCTTCTCTACACTGTGTGTAAGCAGGCACTACTATAAACGTAAATGAAACGATCGCCAAAGATGTTCATACAGAAGTCCAATCTGCACCATGTGATCATTGGTATGTCATGGGAACAGTTAGTGGGACTATTTATTATACAAGCTGGTTACGTTATCTTCGAAGTGGGCGGAAGGTGCCAGCGTTTCCATCATATGGTGTGAAGAACGAAGTTCCCAATATGCACGTAAAACGCGACTTACACCACCGTAATTAAAGATACATAGAAGTACAATCTACCAAGATAGTGAAATAATTGACTCGTGATCGATTATAAAATAAGTAGTTCTACGTTATTATGAATTACATTCATGTTTAAAAAATGGTCATTCACATAAGATAAATAGTAACAAATATCATTGTAATTTAAAACCCTTTACACAAAAGCGTCCATGGCTGTTATAAAAGACCAAGCGTACAATGATAAAAATGGGGAAAAAGTGGTGGGGAAGTGGGCGGGAAGCGGGGACAGGGTGGTGGTGTACGGTTTCAGAGTGAATGAGGGAATGGTTTGGTATTGGTTTCGTTTTGCTTTATAGCGCAAAAACAAGTGGGGTCATACGCGCCCAAGTCGAATCTATAGAACACGAAGGCATAGAGGAGTTAAAAAACAACTATACGTCAGTTCCAATTGACACAAGAGAAGACAGCTAAAAACAGGGGCGTGGAGAAAGGACGAAAAAAGGACGTACAGAAACGGAGATCCAAAACTAAAAATTAAGTGGCATTTGCCATATTGCTTTGTCAGATAAAAAGTAAAATGCGGTCGACAGCCCGCGCGTCATTTGATAAAACGGCCGATAAATCAGACGGCAAACAGAAGCGGGAACGGAAGCGGGAACGGAAGCGGGAACGGAAGCGGGAACGGAAGCGGGAACGGAAGCGGTTAAAAAAATGGACATTCCGTTAGGAAGTGGCAGACAGTTTAAACTTAGGCGCAATGTGTACAAAGTGGTGGCATAGAGCCACTTATCGAATGACGATGGCTAAAAAGGCAGTGCCCAATACGCAGCCTAGTTAAAATGACCTCCTCCCGGCGGGATGGCCGAGAGAATATCGTCCAAGCCACCGGGAGAGGCTTAATAAGCTGAAGCTTATTCCCGTGAAGGGAGGAACATTGGCCATGCCACAGGGACACCATCTCCTGACAGACGGTAATGCAGAGATCATCAAAGAGAATGTAGGAAGTCGTGGGCTGAGGAACGAGGACTGCAGCCTCGACAGCAGCGTCAGCAGCCTCGTTTGCTGGCAGACCGACGTGGCCAGGATCCCACAGAAACATCACACTGGCTCCTCCAAGTGTGAGCAAGTGATAGTTTTCCTGGTCCCTATGCACTAAGGGATGGGCAGTGTATAATGCTGAATGAGACTGAGGAGAGGACACAATTGAAAAGTCTGTGTCGCCGGATGTACACCGTGGCCTGATACAGGGCGACGAGTTCGGCTGTAAATACTGAGCAGTGTGAGAGAAGCCGATATCGACAGACACGGGTGACAATGACGAAGGCACACACAAACACAGGATAAGTACGAGAGCCATCAGTGTAGACAAAGGTACTATCGTGAAGTTCCAAGCGAAGGTCGTGAAACTGAAGGCGATAGAGCGAGGCTGTAGTAGTGTCCTTAGCTTCACGAAACCCAGGTGTTGAAGGGTTCAGACCCACCGGGAAAGTCGCAGATAGTGTGAAGTTAAGCCACCATAGCAAGTGCCGAAAGCGGACTCCAGGAGGTAATAGAAGAGGGGCGCTTCCCATACTGGCGACCAAAGAAATCATCGAAGTAGGTGGCATAAAATGGGTGGCCATGCATGGCAGACAAACAGCATGCATACCTGCTGAGGAGAAAGTTACGGCTGTAGGACAGTGGTAGTTCAGGAGCTTCAGCATACAGACTCTCAGACAGGCTAGCGCAAAAGGTGCCAGTGGCCAAACGGATGCCACGATGGTGGATAGTGTTGAGACGGCGTAAGAAGGATGAACGTGCAGACGCATAAGTAAAGCACCCTTAGTCGAGTTTCTACCAACAAACGAAGGAGGGTGGTTCAATCGGTACCCCAGGTAGTATCATTGGGAACACACAGGACAATGGTGAACCGCGTACAGCGAGCTGCCAGGTAACACACTTGGGAGGACCAAGAGAGTTTCCTATCGAGCATGAGCCCCTGGAATTTCCTTGTTTCAAGGAACGGAAGGGCAACAGGCCCAAGATGTACAGATGGTGGGAGAAACCATTTCCGCCTCCAGAAATTCATACAGACGGTTTTGTCAGCGGAAAAACGTAAGCCATTGTCGATGCTTCAGGAATAAAGATGATCAAGATAGCGCTGAAGACTCCGCTCAGTGAGACAGGTCCTTGGAGAATTGCAATAGATCGTAAAATCAACAACAAAAAGGGAGCGAGAGATGCCCGGCGGGAGTCAGGCCATTATAGGATTCATGGCGATAGCAAAGAGGCCGATGCTCAGGACGGAACCCTAATGCACGCCGTTTTCCTGGGTAAAGGTGTCTGACAAGGCAGAACCCACGTGCACCTTGGAAACTCGGTCTTATAAAAATTCCTGAAGGAAGAAGGACAGGAGACCACGGAAGCCCCACGCGTAAAGGGTAAGGAGGATACCAGTTCTCCAGCAGGTGTCGTAGGCCTTCTCCAATTCGAAAATTACGGCTACAGTCTGGAACTTCCGCAGAAAACCATTCATGACACGAGTGAACAAAGTAACGAGATAGTCAACTCAATTGCAAAACGCCGCGCTCGAAATCCACACTCTAGAGTCGTCAGTAAATTGCGAGACTCGAGCCACTATACCAGCCGGGCATGAATCATCTGCTCCAACACCTTGCAAATTCAGTCGGTGAGAGAGACGGGGCGGTAGCTAGAAGCAAGGTTTATGTTATTACCGGGCTTAGGTATACGTACGACGTTGGCTTCACGCCGAAGTCCGAGAAAGGTGCACTCTGCCCTCATGTGGTTGCACGTGTTAAGCCGAGAGTGCCAGCCCGCAAGAGCAAGGTGTTGCAACATTTGAATGTGGACAGCATCTGGTCCTGGAGCGGAGGATCAGGATGAACTGAGAGAATGATCTAGCTCCTTCGTAGTAAAGGTGACATTATAGCACACGCGACTTTGAGAAGAGGAGGGTATTGCCAGAGCCTCCTCCGATGGAGGAAGGCAGGGTAATAGTGGGAAGAGCTCGAAACGTCCGCAAAATATTGTCCCAAAGTGTTGGATTCAAATGGCTCTGAGCACTATGGACTTGACATCTGAGGTCATCAATCCCCTAGAACTTAGAACTACTTAAACCTAACTAACCTAAGGACATCACAGAACACCCAGTCATTACGAGGCAGAGAAAATCCCTTACCCCGCCGGGAATCGAACCCGGGAAACCGGGCGCGGGAAGCGAGAACGCTGCTGCACGACCACGGGTTGCGGACATGTCTGTTTATAATGAATGCAATTTGCCATCGTAGGATGACGGTTAAAACGCGGAGAGCACGTCTCCGTGCGCGAATTGTGTCTCGACACGCCACAGTCCACTGGGGGACTGGGATGCGATGTGGTAAAGAGAAAGTGCAAGGAATGGAACGTTCTGCAGCAGTAAGGATACAGTTTGTGGGATGTTCCATCTGGTCATCACAACTGGGGGAATTTGTTGTTCGTAGGTCGCCTTAGTAAGCTGCAATTTGAGCGTGCATGCAGGTGGGGTAGGAGTCAGACGACGGGTAGCTCATGGCAAATGGACGCTCGAGTAAGCTTAAGAAAGAACAGACCACTCAAGACGATGGGCAAGCTGGGCATTGCAGAGCGATAGTTACAAATGGGAATAGTTGTGCGAGGAGTCAGAAAGGGAAGTGGGTGCTCCAGTGATAAGGCAGAAGAGGTTGCAGCCTAGAGGACATCTCTCTGACAGGTTGTGGGGGAACCCCAAAGAGGATGATGCGCATTAAAGTCATCAAGTAGAAGAAATGTGGGAGATAGCTGACCAATAAGCTGAATGACGTCTGCCCTTGTGACACAGAATGACGGAGGGACATAAACGGTATAGAGGGAAAAAGTCAGGTGGGGAAGGAAAAGGCATGTTGCAGCACCTTGAAGATGGGTAGTCAGGGAGATCGGTTAAGTATGAACGTCATCCTATATGAGCAGCATGACACCCCTATGAGATGGAATGCCGACCTCGGGGGGAAGGTCTAAATGAATCAGGTAGAAACGTGAAAGGTCATAGCGGTCATGAGGATGGAATTTCGTTTCCTGAAAGCTGAGAACAAGGGGATGCTCCAATATTAAAAGTAGCCTTAAGTCCTCTTTGAGGGACCGAAGGCCGCGAAATTTCCATTGGAGTAGAGTCATGATGAGGAAGAGATGAAGGAGGTGTCACCACCGCGGCTTCCGAGTGACAGCCCGTAAAGAGTTGCTGCTACGGGGCACAGAAGCAGGAGGATCCTCCTCCATGGTGTCCACAGAAGCATCAGCTTGCTTGTGCTGTCGGTCTGGTGACCATCGCCGAAATACGGTTAGTTGTGTGCACTGGCGACATGGGGGACGGCTAGGCTAAGGTACCACGTGACAACATCGTCGAACAAGATCTTCGAGTCGGTGAAAGAGAAGACTGTTGACCTTTGGTGGACTTCTTCGAGCCTTTCTGTTGTGTTTGGCTGGAGGGACGTAGAAAGTTTTCATGGGAGTACTTCTGTCTTTCTGGCCTGCTGGTTGTGTAGCTGGTGACCTCACCCCTTGAGGCGAGAGTTTGATCGCTTGTTGCACAGCTGGACGGGGGGATAGCAATGCTACCTTGGACACAGCGATTTGAGAACCTCAGAGCTGAATTTGAGGTCGCACGCCTGTGTGGTCATGTCTTTCATGGAGCGAGGGGCAACAAGAACAGAACTATAGGTGCCAGACAGGAGAACACAGGGTTTGCAACTAGCCAATAACTTATGACGAACTGGGTAAGGCACTTTCATGTTTACCCAGGTCTCTTGGAGAGACCATTCATCAAAATACTAGGGACAATCCTGAGAGGAGGCAACATGGTCGTCATTGCAGTTGATACGGTGGGGAGAAGGAGGTGGACAATCGCCCTCGTGTGCATCCCTACCACAGGTTACAGATTTGGCTGGGTGTCGACAAGACGTTTTAGTGTGGTTGAAACGATGATACCGGTAGCAGCGCATTGGGTTTACAATATACTGCCGGACTGTGATAATTTCATAGCCTGCTTTGATCTTGGAAGGAAGCACCATTCTATCAAAGGTGACAAATAGAGTGTGAGTGGGCATTAAGGAGGAATCTACCTGTTTCATCACCCGATGGACAGCAATGACATCCTCATCAGAGAGGTAAGATTGGATTTCGGCCTCAGTTACACCGTCGAGCAGCGTAGTGTAAATAACGCCGTGGGAAGAATTTATAAAGTCCCAGGGGCCTCGAAACAAACAGGGTAGCCATCGAGGCGGCAAACAGTTGTTGTGCCTGAGAATCAGAAGTAGTCTCTAAAATCAAAGTGCCATTCCGTAAAGGAGAGTAGAGTTTGACAGGGCCGGCAATTACATGAACACCTTTCTGAAAAGGATTTTGCGTGGCAAAGGACTCACCATCTTCAGTACATGAGAATACTAGAAACCGTGATGCTGCTGGAAGGATTTTTGAATCGTTGGACTCATTACGTTTACGTTTCGTAGACGTTGACTGTGAAGATGACTGAATCATTACAAGGAAATCCTCCATGATTCCCAGCGTCTCCGATGGTGCGCTCCTTCCAACTGGGGGCGCACCTGCCTTAAGTGACTGTTCACACCTTAGGTCACACCTTCCGAAGAGAGGGATCAATCGACAATTTGGGAAGGTTGCAGCTCAGGCAATCACCCCTCCCTGGGCCTGACCTGTACGGGGGGGGGGGGGGGTAGGGGGGGTAGGGGGGGTAGGGGGGGGGAATGTGTGAACCCTACATGTCGATCCGGGGCTGGTTCAAATGGTTCAAATGGCTCTGAGCACTGTGGGACTTAACTTCTGAGGTCATCAGACCCCTAGAACTTAGTACTACTTAAACGTAACTAACCTAAGGAGATCATCACATCCATGCCCGAGGCAGGATTTGAACCTGCGACCGTAGCGGTCGCGCGGTTCCAAACTGTAGCACATGGGGCTGGAAATTACGCGTTGCCCAGTTACCTATTACGCGTCAGAAGCGCGGGCCGGCCTTCAGGAGGGCACAGGGAGAAAGAAGAAAAAGAGGGACCTCAAAAAGCCGAAGCAGAGAAACGAGATGAGAAGGGAAACAAAGAAAGGGAAAGGGAGCGAAAACTAGAAACCGTGATGCTGCTGGAAGGATTTTTGAATCGTTGGACTCATTACGTTTACGTTTCGTAGACGTTGACTGTGAAGATGACTGAATCATTACAAGGAAATCCTCCATGATTCCCAGCGTCTCCGATGGTGCGCTCCTTCCAACTGGGGGCGCACCTGCCTTAAGTGACTGTTCACACCTTAGGTCACACCTTCCGAAGAGAGGGATCAATCGACAATTTGGGAAGGTTGCAGCTCAGGCAATCACCCCTCCCTGGGCCTGACCTGTACGGGGGGGGGGGGGGGGGTAGGGGGGGTAGGGGGGGTAGGGGGGGGGGGGAATGTGTGAACCCTACATGTCGATCCGGGGCTGGTTCAAATGGTTCAAATGGCTCTGAGCACTGTGGGACTTAACTTCTGAGGTCATCAGACCCCTAGAACTTAGTACTACTTAAACGTAACTAACCTAAGGAGATCATCACATCCATGCCCGAGGCAGGATTTGAACCTGCGACCGTAGCGGTCGCGCGGTTCCAAACTGTAGCACATGGGGCTGGAAATTACGCGTTGCCCAGTTACCTATTACGCGTCAGAAGCGCGGGCCGGCCTTCAGGAGGGCACAGGGAGAAAGAAGAAAAAGAGGGACCTCAAAAAGCCGAAGCAGAGAAACGAGATGAGAAGGGAAACAAAGAAAGGGAAAGGGAGCGAAAACTAGTGGTGAGACTGTTCTTACATCATCGAC
This sequence comes from Schistocerca gregaria, assembly GCF_023897955.1. Taxonomy (NCBI): domain Eukaryota; kingdom Metazoa; phylum Arthropoda; class Insecta; order Orthoptera; family Acrididae; genus Schistocerca; species Schistocerca gregaria. The sequence goes on from NC_064920.1 coordinate 105,763,727, forward strand.
AGACAATGCAGAACATTCCCAATAACGCCCCACCCATATTCCGCAAGGGAGGGGAAAAAGAATAGCAAGAGGACAGACATGTAGCACGGAAGAAAGATGCTGCAAAGGCTTGGGCCCTGTGGTAGCCAAGCACGAACCCACCAAGGAGTGGTGAACCTCCTGGGGGGGGGGGGGGGGGGGCGAGGGAATGGTGCACATTAGGATGAACTAGAATGGATCAGAGTTATTAAATAGATAAGGCGTGGAGGGGTATTGATGTGGGAGAAAAGATGCGGTAGTCGAATGAAGTAGGTGAAGTAAAAGGTGGGAGGGGGGAGGAAGGGGAACAGCCAATGTGCAGAATATTAACAATCTTACCTATATATACACCTATACTGCAATTTATACATGTGATTAAAAGTAACAGTAAGCCTCTTACTTTAGTAAGTATACTGAATATTAAAACATAATATCTACGGGAATTATCTTCATTATATATGTACAAATGTAGTACATAAGACTAGCTGTTCCATTCTTTTATATTACATTAAATTATGAAGAATAAACTTCACTTTTTAGGTAAAGTTTCGTGGAGAAATAATGTTCTGTCATTACGGCTTTCTCATTTGTTTCATCTTTTCTGCGTACATCCCTTTCCTAATCCATTACATATGGAAATATTTCTATACGACTCTCTTGCATTCTCGCCGTCAGAGTTGCACCTGGCGGCCAAAGTTGGAACTAATTTTCTCCGCGGCACGTTGTAGCTGCGCGGTCTCGGGCGCCTTGTCACGGACGTGCGGCTCGCTACGTCGGAGGTTCCAGTCCTCCCTCGGGCATGGGTTATGTGTTGTCCATAGCGTAAGTTAGTTTAAGTTAGATTGAGTAGAGTGTAGGCTTAGGGATCGATGACCTCAGCAGTTTGGTTCCATACGACCTTACCACAAATTTCAAAATACTTTTGTCCAGTGTAAATCGTTTCCGCATTAACACATTAGAATATCTACCGAGTTTCGCTGCCATACGATAATTACAGCCCACGCTGGACCTCTGTGGGTACCCGCACTTCAATTACAACTACCTGGTGCACACACACTCTTATTAAATGTATCTGGACACCCCTACGTAATGAGGAACAGCCCAGCATATGTCATGAGAGGCGATACCGTCAGTATAAAAGGACATGGGGGGTACTACGTTGTCAGCAGAGCAGCCATAACAGTAGAATGGAACTGTCAGAAGAACTCTGACTTCGAACTTGGACTAGCCATGTCACCTGAACAACAAATCCATCAGGGACATTTCAGCTATTCTAAAGCCACCGAAGTCGACTTTTGGTGACCTCATTGTGAAGTGGGAAAGACAAGGAACGAACTCAGCAAAATTAAGTCCTGGTTCAAAATGGTTCAAATGGCTCTGAGCGCTATGGAACTTAACATCTGAGGTCATCAGACCCCTAGAACTTCGAACTACTTAAACCTAACTAACCTAAGGACAACACACACATCCATGCCCGAGGGAGGATTCGAACCTGCGACAGTAGGTTCCAGACTGAAGTGCTTAGAACCGCTCGGCCACACCGGCCGGCCGTTACAGTCTCCTAAAAGAGTACCTCCTGTTCTGCTAACCACTGTTTAACGGCCATTCAGACTGTATCGTTGTCGGTCCTGTTGTTGACCACGTGAGTGTTTGTTCAGCTGGAGCAACAAGCTGTAACTACAGTGTAAAGTGTCACTTGTTTTGAACTTTTGGATCCACTTTCTATGTCTTCGATGGTGACAAATGGTCTCCAGACTTCACACGCTATCATGAACAACCATCTTTAACTGCTGTAACCGGTTTTGTTACAATTCCATCGCTCATCACATCTTTTCGATAAACTTCACCAATGTGCCGACGGATTTCGTGCGCTTCCCGTCTCGCAGACATAAAAGGCATAAGTGCCCGTATTTTGCAGTCAGTGAATATGTCGGCGTTTCAGTTAATTGAGGAATATTAAATATGCAAAATGTGGATTAACTGTCCCATTATGTCGTCCGCAGTTGCCGGAACAGAGTTCCGTCCGTGGATTGCCGACCGCAGCGCTACAGCGGCCATATTTAAAAACTGACGCTTGTTGGAAGAACACGTGTCGTACTCGTATGCGGTAAAAAGTCTTCCGCACGCTAATAAGAAAGCTGATGCTTTATATTCCGTCGTGGTAGCCTAGGCAATGCCCATCGTAAAGTGAAGGAGAAGTGGGACGCCGAGGCGTAACAGCTCTTTTCAACAGTCTTTATGCAGTTGTCTATGACTGCCAGCAAGCTATAAGAATCCCAACAACCCCTGCGATCGACATAAAAGGATCCCAAGAAGACGAATACACTGAGCCCAAAGCCATAAAAGGCAGGGGTATCTTTTGCTTGCACGTGGAAACACCACAGTACTATTAGACATTTATCGGCACGTTTACAGGCACTGAATGTTAGTACTGTGCAAAACTCAAGAGAAATTCCACAAAACAGATATCACGCGAAATGCAGTGATGGTGAGTGCAAGTTATGCTAATAATGATATACATAATGATAACTGGAATGTAAATTTCAGCAGTGAAAGATATAAGAGATAACACGAAACCGTTGCTCGAACGTATGGGCGCTGTTGAAGATAAGAAAATTAGAACACCTCACTCCTAATGTGCTCATTTAAATATATACAGATATCTGAAACAAAATGTGATGAAACTGTGACTTAAAAGTTCTCATGCGTAAATATAGGATAAAGGTGAAGTAGCCGTACGAGTTTGGGCCGATGTGCATTGACCAGAACTTGCTGTGAATATCAATAACAAGTGTAAACACTTGGAGGACAGAAAATTATGTTAATGTGGCTAAATTTTGAGTAAATTATAATGAACCACGGTTAAAAGGGACCTAGTTTTGACAAAGAGGCAAAATGTCGAAATGTAATGCATGGTTAAAAAACTATAATGCAAAAAATTTAGTACCATAAAACATTTATAAATGGAAAAAGGACCAAACATAGTGCAACAGTAAAAATAAATAAGTAATCTAAAGTACTAATGATTACCGACGTTGAATTTTATGTAGAAAGCTGCAGTCGCAATACCATAATTGGGAAAAAAACCTGGCAAACTATTTTGTTTTTCATTGATTAAAGAACAAAAGTATTTCTTTATTATTTTCTTTCCGTTTCTGCGTAGGTTGTTCAAGGTTTCTGACAGTCTTCGTCAGGCATGACTTCATGGACCTCAGGCAAAAACCAAAGAAAAAAAAAACGTTACTGCTTATACAGACAGTCTCTTTGAGTAGCCTGTCAAACAACCAGGTGGTCCACAGACAAATGCAACACGCCAACACGCTGTCGTGATCTAGCGACACACAGCTGCTGAAATAGCGTGACCTTATCACAGAGCAGGCAGATACCAAGGAATATCTGGTCCCTGCACAAAACATGGTTCAAATGGCTCTGAGCACTATGCGACTTAACTTCTGAGGTCATCAGTCCCTTAGACTTAGAACTTCTTAAACCTAACTAACGTAAGGACATCACACACATCCGTGCCCGAGGCAGGATTCGAACTTGCGACCGTGGGAGCAGCGCGGTTCCGGACTGAAGAGCCTAGAACCACTCTGCCGGCTCTGGAAGAATATGCATCACGCAGAATGCGTAACTGTGAAGCAGTACTTGTAATTTGAACGGGTCATTGTTGATAGTTGCAGAGGGTTTATTACGCAAAATCAGCAGCGACGACTGAAAATGTATACTGGACCAGAATTCGAACCCGGCATCTCCTCCTTACTACGCAGGCGCGTTAACCACTGCCCCATTCGGGACACAGCGTTATCACATCTGCGCGAAATGTCTCGGTACGCCTGCGGCCGATCCACATTTCCAACGAGCACCACCTATCCACACTCCCTGTCCATTTCCTCCATGTTCGCTGCTCTGAGATCCCCACATGCGGTCGGACGTACTTGTGCCTCGGCACTGAAGAAGATCCATCCATTTCCAATTTATGCATCACTTATACGAAGGACGCACAAGTAGGATAGGTGGCGCTCGGTGGGAGTATGGATCGGCCGTGAGGCGTGTCGAGATAGCCTGCACAGTTGTGATAACACTGTGTCCTGACTGAGTGAGGTGGCGCAGTGGTTACCACACTGGGCTGGCATTGGGCAGCACAATGGTTCAAACCCGCCTCCGGCTATCCTGATTTAGGTTCCCAGTGATCTCTCTACAGCTCTTCATGCCAATACTGGGATGGTTCCTTCGAAAGGGCCGACTTCCTTCCCCATCCTTCCCTAATCTGATGCGACCGATGACCTCACTGTCTGGGCACCTCCTCCAGGTCAACCAACCAACCAACCGTGTTCCGAATGGCGCAATGGTTAATGCACCTGCCTAGTAAGCAGGGGATCCCGATCCGGTACCCCTTTTCACTCGTCGCCGCTGATCCGCGCAATATCCAGTAGCAGATGGCAACAGTGACCCCTTCAATTTACATCCGGAAAATCGCTTCCAAGAAGTAAATCTGTCAGTGGTTAGTGGTCGCTCCTGGACATGGTCAGTTTTTTCCCTAACAGATGTGTGTTTCAGGTACAAGATACCAAACGTAAAATCGGAAATGGTCCAGTTTTTCTTCCGATATAAATGACGCATATATTCTCGCCTGCACATGCTCAGAAGCTATGCGGCATTGAGTAGGACTCCCCCCAGAACGTGACGGCGGTTGGGTGTGGGTCGGGCTGGCCCACGCCCCATTCTGAGGTATGTGACATCAAAACAGGTAGGTGTATAACTGAGTGTCCTGCCGACGGAGGGCACATGCGGAATGCGCACTACTGCGCCCCTCTCTGATCCCGCAACGTGGTGCCTGTTACCGCCGGACGTAAACTGCTTTGCCGGGCAGGTGCTCCGGCCCCTAACGCAATAAGGCTGGCTATTGGCTGGTACACTGGGGACTATGTTACGGTAGGGCGAGGACGCTACAGCTGCATGGAGGCCGGCAGGGTTTACTAACACTGGTAGTCAATTACCTCCAAGCAAACCGTAATATTCCAGAATGAGATTTTCACTCTGCAGCGGAGTGTGCTACCTTCCAAACTTTACAGAAGCACTCCTGAGAACCTTGCAGAACTAGCACTCCTGAAAGAAAGGATATTGCTTTTTTAAAGTTTGGAAGGTAGGAGACGAGGTACTGGCAGAAGTAAAGCTGTGAGGACGGGGCGTGTGTCGTGCTTGGGTAGCTCAGTTGGTAGAGCACTTGCCCGCGAAAGGCAAAGGTCCTGAGTTCGAGTCTCGGCCCGGCACACAGTTTTAATCTGCCAGGAAGTTTCAAACCGTAATATTGTTCGATAAATCACAAGCCCTACTTCGTGGGTAGCATTTTCCCATGCTGTGGTGTTTTGGTTGGAACGTAAGGCGTGTTACTTCACTAGGAGACAGCGCCTTCGCTTGTCATTGGCTGTTCGCCGTACCTCCATAAAATGTGGTAGCCTTGTTCTTCCTTGTCACTGATCTTCCGAAGCACTTGACCCAGAAGCTCTACTGCCGCTGACGGGAGAGATAGATGGTGATAGTCAACGTGAGCGAGTGCGAGGACATTGGATAGGATCCGCAGCTCGTGGTCGTGCGGTAGCGTTCTCGTTTCGCGCGCCCGGGTTCCGGGGTTCGATTCCCGGCGGGGTCAGGCATTTTCTCTGCCTCGTGATGACTGGGTGTTGTGTGACGTCCTTAGGTTAGTTAGGTTCAAATAGTTCTAAGTTCTAGGGGACTGATGACCATTGATGTTATGTCCCATAGTGCTCAGAGCCAATTGAACCATTTGAACCATTGGATAGGAAGTGTGTAAGGTGTGTTAGTCACTGCGAGATTTACTCATGGAAATATTAATTGCATTACGGAGCTGCTTTAAGAGTTGGGTGGCAAGTGTAAGGTCGTGGTTAGGAAGTGTTTATAGCGTGAGCACTTGTGATCCGAAGTGTGCTAAATGCCAAGAATAATTTTATTGATCGTTGGTTTTGTATCGGTGACCATAAACTGTAATTAAGATTATAATTAATAAGTGTTAAATACTGATTTCAAAATTACTCAGTCACGTGGAACGTTGTGGAATATTTCGTATGTGCAATTTTAACAACGGCACCTCTGAAAAAAGGGAACCACGACACACCTACCATGATCTGCTGCAACGAGAGGGACATCGAGCTTTAGACGCAAGGCGAGGTGCAGAACCCCGTGATGTGCATCTGACACTGTACACATCCAGGTACAGCTGCAAGTCTCACATGTATCCACATGTTACGCTCAGCCGTCAGGGCATGGCTTTTAAGATGCGTGTCCGCTAGCAAGTTACTTCCGCAAGTGGTTGATGAAGAGTTTACAATAGAAGAAAAAGTTGACCAAGTTTAATTCTGCAAGTCGCTTCGGCAAGTTAATTTCAGGAACTTGCTGCAAGTAGTCGCACAAGTGTTTTCACCAGAGTTGCTTCGTAAGACAGCCAAGCGGAAGTTTACAGTGCCTTATTATTATTATTGAATAAAAGTATTTACAAAAAACGAAATTAACAGAAAAATAAATGTTTGGGTCAAGAAATGGATAAAGACGTGTACCTATTTAAATTATCAAAAAATGATGGTGAATGAAATAAAATCAGAGGAGTTCGCACCGACTAAAAACTTTCTGAGATGTCGTATGATGGTTCCTAACATCTCTTCTCTGTTGTAAGTCATATGTACGAAAACAGAGTATAAAAATGGGTAAATTCGTTTCGTACTTCCTTGGCTGCGGTGGCCAATTATAAGTACATGAAGCTGGTCCCGGGGGAGGTTCGAGTCTTCCCTCTGACATTGGTGTGTGTGTTTGTCCTTAGGATAATTTAGGTTAAGTAGTGTGTAACTTAGAGACTGATGTCCTTAGCAGTTAAGTCCCATACGATTTCACACACATTTGAACGTTTAATATACGTACATGTTTAGTGACTCTCATGATGCATTTATTTCGGCCTGTCTCTGTTTGCGCCATTTTCATTTTCGACATTGACATTTTCGTACCGGTGTTGAACACTCCAAACTTCTGCAAGTCTGAGGAAAACTTCCAGCAACTGGCAATCCGGCAAATAAGCTACTTGCGGCAAGATGCAAGAAACTCTTTCCATGAAATGGCAGGAGCTGCTTCTGCAAGTTGACGAATCTTGTGGTAATCGACTTCATGAGGGTGTTCCCACGTGAAAGAACTTGCGCAAGTATCTCCTGCAAGCGACTTGCGAAAGCTTACTTCCTGGTAGGCAAACGCCCTTAAAGTGGAGGAGTTACAGGTGCGGCGCAGATCCTGCGTGACGACGTTGACACAGGCGCCTCTCTTTAATCCCTTAATGCGAAAGTCGCGGATTCGCATCATCTGTAGCGACTCTAATAAATGGAACGTTAATTGTTATTGAGTGCCAGTGCCTCTCAGATATGCTTCTGTCTCCTGAGTGTTTTGGACTCTTCTAAGGTGACTTGTTAGAGCCCTTGTTCACAATACACACAGGGCAAGTTACGATCAAATTTGAACCACTACAGGTACATACGTAAGTTCAGTTCTGAAAATTATTTGCCTGTTCTGTAGTACCAGTGAAATGTGAATAACATTTTGATGTAAAAAAAGTTGCAATTCCAAGTGAATTCCAAAATGCTGCTTGTGTAAAAAACATATCATTGTGCGTCTGTGAAACTTTGTGATAGCATCCAAGACATGAAATCAAGTGAAGTCAAAGCAAATACACTGACGGAAAGAAATCACAACATCGAGAATGATTTGTGCGGCATAAACAGAGGTAGGTGGGCGAGTTTTCTGATCTGAAAGATGATCTATAATCAAATTCCTCACCAGTGGCACAGGAGTGGCGCTGGGAGCGCTGCTGTGAGAACACAGATCAGGTTTTTTGTTTTGGTTTTTTGGATACGTGTTGTAAGGGCCGAGAGCGTTAGATAGCTTTGATATCAGACGTGGTGAATTGAAGTTAGTGAATCCTTTTAAGGGAATAAAGACGCCTTCGTCAAAGCTCACCAAGTTAGAGCGAGGCCATGTAATATGACTACGAGAAGCCTGATGTTTCTTCTGCAGTACTGCAGAAAGACTTGGTTGGAATGTAGCCAACATACATGATTGCTGGTAGCTGTAGCATGTACGGTCACAAGAAGACTGGGCTCCGGGCTGCCACATGGAACTCCCAACAAGGTGTTCGGCACACGGCTCTGGTGCATCGTCCTACAGCCGAAGCACCAATTTGAGTCGCAGTTGGTATTACAGTGACGAAACGAACAGTTACTTCAAGGACACTTCCACGCTAGACGCCCTGTAGCGTACATTCCACTAACCCCAAACCACCGCCGTTTGTGACTTTAGTGCTATGAAGCGAGAGCTGACTGGAATGCAGGGTGGGACTCTGTCGTGCTTTCTGCTGGAAGCTGGTTCTGCCTCGGTGCCAGTGACAGCCGTATGTTGGTTAGAAGGAAGCCAGTTGACGGACTGCATTCAGCTGGTTGTGTGCCAGACATTACGGACGTACACCTGGAGCTATGGTCTGGTGTAGGAGTTTGCATGACAGCAGGAGCACTCTTGCTGTTATACCACGCACCCTGACTGTAAATCTATTCGTGAGTCTGGCGATTCGAACTACTGTGCTTCATTCCAGTGGTGTTTACCGACAGAATAAAGCTCGCCCTCATATCACTGTTGCAACCCAACATGCTCTACAGAGTGTCGATTTGTTGCCTTGGCCTGCTCCATCGCCAGATCCGACTCCAATCGAACACATGTGGGACATCACTGGACGATAACTCTAGCGTCACCCACAGACAGCATAGCCCGTCCCTGTATTGGCCGGCCAGGTGCAACAGACATGGAATTCGTATCTCACAACCTGACATCCGGCACCTGTACAGCACAATGCAAGCACGTTTCCTTGATTGCATTCAACATTGTGGCAGTTACATCGGCTAGTAATGTGCAAGCGTTTCGCATTTGCAATGGCGTATCTCGCACTTAAATTAACCCGTGATATTGCGGTGTTAATCACTTAAATTTGTTACCTAGACAAATGTATTCACGAAATTTTATTACTCTACATTAATTATCTTTCGGTGTTGCGATTGTTTTTGTGCTGGCGTAAGCTGGCGCCAGCACACCAGCAGGCAAAGAGATTGCGAGAAGATCGACAGAGACCAAAAACAGACTCGGAGGAAACACGCTGCCAACGCCCTCTCAGCCGCCAGTAGTTTGATAGCCGTCGCGGACCAGAGGGCCAGTTGGTTCGGCTCTGACGCAGTCTGTCGCACCGAGTAATTTCCAGTGTGATCAGTCGGAGCCCAGCGGGGAATCGCAGTAGCAGTTAGCTCCGCCACTAACTCAGAGACAGGCAGCACATAGCAACCATAATTGTGAAGACAGAGGATTTTGTATTTCAGCAGCAGTGACGCTAACGTGGAATATACAGAAGAGCTTGTTCCACAACGAATATCTAAATTTAAGTAAAATTTCCATTCCTATGAATAAAGAACCCAGTTAATCTATGCGTGCAGTTTGCGTTGTAGAACGGGATACCGGCCATCAAACAACATCCTCTTCTTGCTCCTGTGGTACAGCTCTGCAGAGACAACGAGACGACATAGACGTTTTTCCGTCAGTGTATTTCTGTTGATTTGTAGCACCAAAATACTTCAGTGACTAATTGTGTTCCTTATTTAGTTACATATATTTTAATTTATTACATATTTCCAACAATTCACATGAACAATCGATCTCAACGCTGTTTTGACTGATTACATTTCGCTCTTATTGCGATGCGGAAATTCTAATGAGCCTGCGATGGATTCAAAATTCTCAGTAGTAAGCAAAGTGATCTACTATTACTCTTGTCCATAATAGAACAAATATAACGTAAACAGGACTAGGTCCTCAGCCAGTATAGATGCAGAATTGCTATGGAAGAGGCGTCAGGATCCAACAAAGCTGGTTTCATATACACTACTGGACTTTAAAATTGCTACACCACAAAGATGATGTGCTGCAGACTCCAAATTTAACCGACAGGAAGAAGATGGTGTGATATGCAAATTATTAGCTTTTCAAAGCATTCACGCAATGTTGGTGACTGTGGCGACACCTACAACGTGCTGACATGAGGAAAGTTTCCAACCAATTTCTGATACACAAACAGCACTTGACCGGCGTTGCCTGGTGAAACGTTGTTGTGGTGCCTCGTGTAAGGAGGAGAAATGCGTATCATCACGTTTCCGACGTTGATAAAGATCCGATTGTAGCCAATCGCGATTGCGGTTTATCGTATCGTGTCGTTGCTGCTCGCGTTGGTCGAGATCCAATGACTGTTAGCAGAATATGGAATCGGTTGGTTCAGGAGGGTAATAAGAAACACCGTGCTGGATTCCAACGGCCTCGTACCACTAGTAGTCGAGATGACAGGCTTCTTATCCGCTGGCTGTGCAGCCACATCTCGATCCCTGAGTCAACAGATGGAGACGTTTGCAAGACAACAACCATCTGCACGAACAGTCCGACGACGTTTGGAGCAGCATGGACTATCAGCTCGAAGACCATGGCTGCGGTTACCCTTGACACTGCATCACAGATAGGAGCGCCTGCTATGGTGCACTCAACGACGAACCTGGGTGCACGAATAGCGAAACGTCATTTTTTTCGGATGAATCCAGGTTTTGTTTCCAGCATCATGATGGTCGCATCCGTGTTTGGCGACATCGCGGTGAACGCTCATTGCAAGCGTGTATTCGTCATCGCCATACTGGCGTATCACCCGGCGTGATGGTATGGGGTGCCACTGGTTACACGTCTCGGTCACCTCTAATTCGCATCGACGGCACTTTGAACAGCGGACGTTACATTTCAGATGTGTTATGACCCGTGGCTCTATCCTCCATTCGATCCCTGCAAAACCCTACATCTCAGCAGGATAATGCACAACCGCATGTTGCAAGACCTGTACGGGCCTTTCTGGATACAGAAAATGTTCGACTGCTGCCCTGGCCTGCACATTCTCCAGATCTCTCACCAACTGAAAACGTTTGGTCAATGGTGGCCGAGAAACTGCCTCGTCACAATACGCCAATCACTACTCTTGATGAACTGTGGTATCGTGTTGAAGCTGCATAGGCAGCTGTACCTGTAGACGCCATTCAAACTCTGCCCAGGTGTATCAAGGCCGTTATTACGGCCAGAGGTGGTTGTTCTGGGTACTGATTTCTCAGGATCTATGCACCCAAATTGCGTGAAAATGTAATCGCATGTCAGTTACAGTATAATATATCTGTCCAACGAATACTTGTTTCTCATCTGCATTTCTTCTTGGTGTAGCAATTTTAAGTGCCAGTAGTGTATGTCTACCTGAACTGATGTAGTAAGTCACTGATCTCAGGTCAAACACAAGGCAAAGACGTAAAAGACGATATTTTGAAGGACAGACAGTACTTAAGTGTAGGAAGTGTCATGTTTATCTGTATCGAAACAAGAGAATTATGTTTCCTACAATTGCACAAATAATGGTATATTGTTTTGTGTACACTGATTCACAATATATGTCGCCGTGTAATTTTCGTTTTAACCGTTTGAATCACATAAATGTAGCACAGGAATGTTAAATAAAATATTTTACAAAATGAAGTGCTCTAATTGTTCAGTTTCTCAAATGTACGTGGCGTACTAAATGATATCCGACAGGTAGAACATATCTGAAATTTCACCTAATGTATCTTTACATTACTGGTTACAAAATACGATTTTTGTTATTTTTCTTTCAAGCAGAAGTTTATCCCGATATTAAGAGGTTAAACATGTCATGTAAACTGCGCCCAGAGAAGGTAGAGGAGAGGTCCACTAATCCCCCTGTCCAAACACTGCCGCTTTCCCAGAAGGAAGCATAGCCAGTGGCTCTCTTGCGGTGTTTGTAGCAACTACCGATGAAGAGGATAAGAGATGCTCGAACGAGAACTGTAATGCCAAAATTACTATAACTGAAAGTGATCATAATTCATTTAATTCTATGTTGTACGAAATTACCTAATTTTAATTATGAGCTGATCTTCAGAAACTACAATGACAAACATGGAAAGGGAAATTAAAACAGGGGATTTAAAAGCTGTATCTCTTCTACATGACGGAGCATACTTTACTTAAAATATGAAATAAAATATGGTCAATAGGCAATGTACATAAGTTGAGCTCTGCTACTAACTGAACGGCCAGGACTGTACACGAATATACGTGACATACACTGTAACCAGATTCTGCTCTCACTCCTAGCGTTACGTGCACGTATCCTCTATGAGAGTTGTTGTTGTTGTTGTGGTCTTCAGTCCTGAGACTGGTTTGATGCAGCTTTCCATGCTACTCTATCCTGTGCAAGGTTTTTCATCTCCCAGTACCTACTGCAACCTACATCCTTCTGAATCTGCTTAGTGTACTCATCTCTTGGCCTCCCTCTACGATTTTTACCCTCCACGCTGCCCTCCAATACTAAATTGGCGATCCCTTGATGCCTCAGAACATGTCCTACCAACCGATCCCTTCTTCTGGTCAAGTTGTGCCACAAACTTCTCCTCTCCCCAATCTCATTCAATACTTCCTCATTAGTTATGTGATCTACCCATCTAATCTTCAGCATTCTTCTGTAACACCACATTTCGAAAGCTTCTATTCTCTTCTTGTCCAAACTATTTGTCGTCCATGATTCACTTCCATACATGGCTACACTCCATACAAATACTTTCAGAAATGACTTCCTGACACTTAAATCTATACTCGATGTTAACAAACATCTCTTCTTCAGAAACGCTTTCCTTGCCACTGCCAGTCTACATTTTATATCCTCTCTACTTCGACCATCATCAGTAATTTTGCTCCCCAAATAGCAAAACTCCTTTACTACTTTAAGTGTCTCACTTCCTATTCTAATTCCCTCAGTATCACCCGACTTAATTCGGCTACATTCCATTATCCTCGTTTTGCTTTTGTTAATGGTCATCTTATATCCTCCTTTCAAGACACTATCCATTCTATTCAACTGCTCTTCCAAGTCCTTTGCTGTCTCTGACAGAATTACGATGTCATCGGCGAACCTCAAAGTTTTTATTTCTTCTCCATGGACATTAATACCTACTCCGAATTTTTCTTTTGTTTCCTTCACTGCTTGCTCAATATACAGATTGAATAACATCGGGGAGAGACTACAGCCCTGTCTCGCTCCCTTCCCAACCACTGCTTCCCTTTCATGTCCCTCGACTCTTATAACTGCCATCTGGTTTCTGTACAAATGCGAGTATGTGACTTCAAAACGTGAGAACAAAATTCTTATGGATGTAGACTTTCCTGCCGTACACTACTGATGAAATCTTCTCGGTCTTCCAGCCGGATAGCTCGGTTGAAATTCCGCGACGTGTCGGTGAGTGTTGCTCTTTAAGAGTCTTCAGATTCTTGAGACTGTCTCCATGCCCTTACGCGTCCGTCCCTCGATACAATTTGAAACGAGACTCGTCTGACAGGGCAACATGTTTTCTATCATCAACAGTCCAATGTAGGTCTTTACAGGCCCAGGCGAGCAGTGAAATTCTGTGTCGTGCAGTCATCAAGGGTACACGAGTGGTCCTTCTTCTCCGGAAGCCCATATTGATTATGTTTTTTTTTTTTTTTTTTTTTTTTTTTTTTTTTTTTTTTTGAATGGTTCGCACTCTGACACTTGTTTATGGCCCAACATCGAAATCTGCAACAATGTGCCGAGAGGTTGCACTTCTGTCAAGTCAAACGATTTTCTTCAGTTATCGTTGAACCCAGTCTTGCAAGACCTTTTTTCGGCCGCAGCGATATCGGAGATTTGATGTTTTACCGGGTTCCTGATGTTCACGGTACAATTGTGGAATGGTCGTTAGGGAAAATCCCACTTTATCGCTACCTCGGACATGCTGTGTCTCATCGCTAGTGCGCCGCCTATAACACCACGTTCAAACTCACTTAAATCTTGACAGCCTGCAATTGTAGCAGCAATGACCGATCTAACAACTGCACAAGACACTTTTTGTCTAATGTAGTCGTTGCAGACTGCAGCGGCGTATTGTGCCTGTCTACATATCTCTGTGTTTGAATACCCGTGCCTCTGACAGTTTTTATGGCGCTTCTGTGTATTATGCTGGTGAATATCACACAGTAAATTGAAAGTTATCTCTGGTTTTTGTTTTGCAAAATTTTTGATCGATGATGGAAACTAGAAGAAATTTATTGCCAACATAATAACTGTTACATATAACACGAATAAAACAATATAATAAAAACATAACAACAACACAAGAAATAATAATTTTATACAACATTCAGATCATAATAGTTCGTTACATTACTTGGCTGGATACATAAGCAATTGAGCGAAAAAGTCCACCGTCGAGTGAATCAAAAGTAAAAGAGGATGTCTTCGTTGGGCCACAGATTCCGGTGTTTTTCAGAGACAAGGTATTTGATGAATTTTAGATGGCGATAAGAAAACTACCTGGGAAAGTTTTAAAAACGTTTGCTTCAGTTTTTTAGAGAATAAGCGATCAGAAAATTGTAAGGCGCCTGTTGCTGAACTGTCGTCATTTTGGCTGTAAAATGTCTCCGCAAACCACCTCCTTCATATCCATTTCGACATCTACGCTGAAAATTGCGGAGCAGTTTCTGACAAACATGGAGAACGAATTCATCGGGATGTTGCAGTCATGGAGAAGAGATATTCTTTCTTTCTCCTTCTTCTTCTTCCTCAGCCTTTCTCTTATCTGTGCAACGTTGTCGGCATTGTTAAACGCGTTTTGGTAAATGTCGGTAATAGTTGGTGGCTGGATGCACTTCCTGACGATATCACTCCCCTCGTAACGGAACGTGTAGGCCTGTACCCTATCCGCCTCTGGCTTTAGCAAATCTGTATTAAGCTGTGAGAACGAAATATTACCGTAGCGTGTACCTTGAGGCGAAATGTGAGTACGAGCTCGGTATTTAGTAGGATATGGGATGTTGTCTAAAGATCACATCCAAGTTGACCGGTTCACCAGCATTCGTCATTAATCCGTTAGGAAGATTGTATCCAGAGCAGGCTCATATTCCCGAATGTCAGGATCTAAGCTTTAACGAGCTCGGATATCCTGGCAGATACCACTACAGGGAGGTTGGGGAGCAAAATAACTGATGAAGGTCAAAGTAGAGAGGATACAAAATGTAGACTGGCAATGGCAAGGAAAGCGTTTCTGAAGAAGAAAAATTTGTTAACATCGAGTGTAGATTTAAGTGTCAGAAGATGTTTCTGAAAGTATTTGTATGGAGTGTAGCCACGTATGGAAGTGAAACGTAGATGATAAATAGTTCAGACAAGAAGAGAATAGAAACTTTCGAAATGTGGTGCTACAGAAGAATGCTGAAGATTAGATGGGTAGATCACGTAACTAATAAGGAGGTATTGAATAGAATTGGGGAGAAGAGGAGCTTGTGGCACAACTTGACAAGAAGAAGAGATCTGTTGGTCGGACATGTTAAGAGACACTGAGGGATCACAAATTCAGTATTGGAGGGCAGCGTTGAGGTTAAAAATTTTAGAGGGAGACCAAGAGATGAATACACTAAGCAGATTCAGAAGGATGTAGGCTGCAGTAGGTACTGGGAGACGAAGAAGCTTGCACAGGATAGAGTAGCATGGTGAGCTGCATGAAACCAATCTCAGGACTGAAAACCACAACAACAACAACAACAACAACAACAACAACAACCTCTACTTTAATTTTTTTTATTCATTACAAGTTAAAAAATTTTATATGCATCTTTGAAAATTTCTATAACAAACTATAAAGAAGGATAAAGATCTTCAGTTTCTTTTAGTTTCATTTAGACACCTTTGTTGAGTTGATATTTACTGTTTTTTTTCAGTCCAAGTGTTTGATATTATTCGAGTGATTCTTCCAGGATTCAGAATCATTAACAAATGTCATCTACTAAAATTTCTGCATTGTATTGCCACTTAAATTAATATGCATATTGTGTTATAAAACATGACACTTTTTTCTGAAACTGGAGATCTGCATCCCTTGTAATCTCTAATTTTCATCATATTATTCCAAGTAAATCAAGAAATCCTAAATATAAGTAATTTTCAAATTTTCATTGAAAATTTGTTGCACAGTGTTGCTGTTAGACTGGTGATAAACCACTAGAAATAGCAAGAGGCGTACAATGGGTAGGGAAAACGTTTGGAGAGACCTAAAGTAGAGTGACCACAAAATTGGAGATGCTAGTACTGCAGATACCACACTGATGTTAATGCGAAGAACTTTAAGAGATTGTGATTAATACACAAAAGAGTGGCTTACAAAATCTTGAGCACTGCTCACCAGCCTGGGACTCTTAGCAGTATGCATTCACCGAACTTATCAACTGATCAGGCAGTTCTGGATGTGGCTATGCAAGCGCGAACGCTCAAGCTCGCTGGGCTCCTGAGTACTGAGCTCTCGTGTTAAAATACGCCGGTGGGACGTCATTATGTAGAGCAGGAGAAGTGCAAACTGTGCGCTGCCTACAGAGGGAAGGCCGTGTGATACGTTCGCCTAGCCTTACACTCAAGTGCATATGGTGTTGTTGTGGTACTCAGCCTGAAGACTGCTTGCTGCAGATCTCCATCCTGCGCTATCCTGTGCCAACCTGTTTGTCTCTGAAAAACTACAGCAACCTACATTTTTTCTGAAATTGCTTATTGTATTCATCTACGATTTTTAACCTGTGCACTTCCCTCCAGTACTAAATTGGTTATACCTTGATGTCTCAAAATGAGTTGTATCAACTGATCGTTTCTTTGGGTTAAGTCCTGCCACAAATTTCTTTTCTGCTGTTGAATTCAGTGCCTCCTCATTAGTTACGTGATCTACCCGTTTAACCTTCAGCTTTCCTCTGTAACACCACATACCTAAAAGCTTCTGTTCTCTTTTTATCTAAACTGTTAATCGCCCTGGCTTCATTTCCATACGTGGCTACACTCCAGACAAATAGCCTCACAAAAGACTTCCAAACACGTAAATCTACATTCGATTTTAATAAATTTCTCTTTTTCATAAATGCTTTTCTGTCTATTCCCAGTCTACATTTTATATCCTGCCTACTTCAGACATCATCAGTTATTTTGTTGACCAAATATAAAAATTGATCTACTGCTTTAAGTGTCTCGTTTCCTAATCTGATTCTCTTGGCACCACCTGGTTTATTCGACTGAATTTCATTATCCTTGTTTTGTTTCTGTTGATGTTAATCTTATATCGTACTTTCAAGAGCCCTGCTCTTCCAAGACCTTTTCTATCTCTGCCATAAGCAAACCTCAAAATTTTATTTCTTCTCCCCGAACTTTATTTCCTATTACAAATTTTCCTTTTTTACTGCTTGCTCAGTGTACATAATGAATAACACCAGGGATAGGCTGCAGCAGTGTCTCAGTTCCTTTTGAATCACTGCGTTCCTTTTAAGCCCCTCGACTCATAACTGCCGTGTGGTTTTTGTAGAGGTTGTAAATAGCCTTTTGCTCCCTGTATTTTACCACTCCTACATTCAGAACATCAAGGAGAGTAAATATTTAGACAATATAGTTGTGTGGAGATAACAGCGACTGATTTACTTATAATCAATTATTCAAAATGACAGTCACAATCGCATTAATTATACTTTGCCGCCAACCGGTTTCAACCCTCGATGGGGTCATCTTCAGGGCAATTTACACTGTAAAGTTATAATATTCGTAAGTAATCATGTACGTCACCTACAAGCAAAGTTACATAAGTAAACAAATTTTTTATACGCATTTGGTCGCTCGCTGGAGTCGTTACCCTTCCTGTGCACGGTTGGTAACTATGCATGGTTGGTTCTCTGTATGAGCTTAAATAACGGCCAACAACACGTGGGCAGACGGTAACGCACGCCCTCCACGGTAACCAACGGTAGTCACATGCTTATGCAAAAAACCGTAAATTTTAAATTTTGTTCCAGTAGTAATATAAAACATAATAAATAATAATTATAACTAATTAAATTTCGAGAAATTTACAATTATTTAAAATTCAGACAACTGCTGTCGAATTCATTTTTCACATCATTTGTGGATTAGAGCCCTCTATATTTTGTGGTAGGGACAAAATTCCGACAGCGCGCGTCCAAGACGAGCGTAACAATGCATTACTTCCTGCTAGACACATCTCGCGAAATTGCAAATTCGACATCATACTTAGATTTACCAACAGTCACTCTTACCACGTACAATTTGCGACTGAGCCAGCAAAGTGGGGATACGACAATTGTACCAAAATTACATTCCATAACACATAGTGGCTTGCGTTGAATATACGTCGATATAGATCTAGTATGCAGTGGCATGCCTTCGTGTGAACGTAGGTGTGACTCCAAAGCCCGGCTGATCTCGTTTGTGACGGGCAGGTGCGCTGCCGCTGACACAGGCGCGCGCGGTGCTGTATTAGAGGTACTCGCGTCCTGGCCTCGCTTTGGTCTGCCGAGCGCAGTGAGAGGTAGCCCACTATTGGTCCGTGTGCAGCGCAGCTCGCGTGCGTCCGTCGCTTTGCCCGGCACGTGTTATTACCGCGATAGCGGCACTTAGCAGCCGGTGGCGGATTCACGCTTCAATCGGCGCCGACAGAAGGAAATTTTAGCGCGTCCCTTCTGCGGCATTCATTCTGCATCATCAGATGTGGACTTTGTGCTGCAAATTCACTGGCTGCAGAACAAAAAAAAATATCGTAACAAAAACGAGAAATATCTTTTTCTGCTTCAATTTTCCCGTTTTAAAGACCAGTATCCAGTTGCCTTTCCACGTGTTACTTCTTTTATAATACACTACGTATCACACTGGATTACTATACCCAGTTACTAAGCTCTAATTTCACCCATTTTCCAACCTGCACTCAGGTTTATGTAGTTGCTCGGACATAAAACTATATAATCCCCTTCAAGCCCTAGAACTCCCTATACCTGTAGTAAACTCTTGCACTTTTCAGTCTGCAAGCTGTTAATTCTCCGCAGTTTATCCTCTTCGTGAACCGTATCAGACCTGACAGTATGATAGGGGATAGGGCCTTAGCCTTCATAGTAATTTTCCTTTACGAGTGTTATCGCAATTGCGAGTATGCGCCGGCCGGTGTGGGCGCGCGGTTCTAGGCGCTACAGTCTGGAACCGAGCGACAGCTACGGTGGCAGGTTCGAATCCTGCCTCGGGAATGGATGTGTGTGATGTCCTTAGATTAGTTATGTTTAAGTAGTTCTAAGTTCTAGGGGACTGATGACCTCAGAAGTTAAGTCGCATAGTGCCAGAGCCATTTGAACCATTTTTTGCGAGTGTGCCTTATTTTCAAGCAAAAACCTACAAACGCTGTAAGTAGGCTGTTTAGGTTTCAACACGTACGCTGGAATCAATGAATCAGAGAAAGATCGCTATTTACTTTGCAAAGTAAAGCAGAAGTATTCTTATGTATTTTCAAAAAAGGGAATGCACCTTTCGCTTGAAATATTAATTGTTGCTTTCTTAAGAACTACGAACGTTTTCTCAACTGCAGTAATATTCCTTAACTTTGTTTTTAGAGGGAATATCTTTACTTCCGTTTTCAGTCGGACTTTCGTTGAATCGATTACTCACTTGTTCGAACTTTCTCTGAGGTTCCTTGAACTTCGAATTACCAACAGTCGACTGAAAAAGGATAACACAAAATCCGTTTTTGCTGATGTTATCATATTAAACACTTTCGCTAAACAGCTAAATTCTCAGTATGCACAGAGTAGCCATATGTAAAATGTTCCCATTACTGCAGTTATTTATGAAATACATCTCAGAATAAGGGAACTTAAGTGGTAGCTCACGTATAAAGCGCATTATTCCACCCTCCGTCCTAAAAGGACCTGTTGCAATGACATACCTTTGAATTTATAAAAAGAATCCGCGAGAACAAGACATCAGCATGGGCGATATCCTAAAGAGACTGTGCATGCTGTCTCACAAAAAGCGCACATGGCGGCTAGCAAGCAAAATCAGTGACCACGCGAACAAATGCTAGAGCGATTCACGACAAAATACAAAGTGACTCATACTTGGTCCATCATGAATATATACTGGACAAAAGTGTATGCCACCACCACTTTGTCGTCAACAGACGAAGCACAGCACGAGGGAAACCACACGATTCTCTGACAACCGAAAAATTTCATAAAGTGATTCGTAGGTATTTAAAACGATCATCATTTTCTGTTTGTCTCGTTCCTAGGTCACTAACAAGATTATTGCTATATCTTTAGTGTACAAGGTCCGTTACTGGAATTTAATAAAAAGTTTTGACTGGCGTACGCGTCTCGCTTCTTCTATGTTTCAACCATTCCCAATGGCCTATAAAGCATGTATTCTCCTTACTACATTATGCACAAGCTGCATCTAAAAGATCATTCGATTTATAAATAATTCGTAACTATTATGTTATATGAGATATGTGCGCGAACAATGTACTGTTGGAAAAAGCAAACTCTCGAGTTTTACATGGTACACCAAAAAGAATCATCCGATTTAAAAAAATCATAACTATCATATTATTTGAGATAACGTGTATGGTCCATTTTATTTTGCCGAAAAAATTGTCACAGGAAGCACATACCTTGATATGATTGAGAACTTTCTTTTCCCACAGTTGCAGACTGCATCGATGGATGGGGCACCGCCACACTAGCATCTGGAAGTGCGGAAATTTTTAGATCAAAGGATTACTGAACGATGAATGGGTCGCACTGAACCAAATGATTCACCCTTACGCTACTGGCCTCCAAGGTCACTGGACATTTCTTGTGGGGGGTTTATAAAAGACTATTTATGTGTTTCCGTTAACAACAACAATGAATGAACTGAATCATTGAGGAACAGCGGCTGTGGAAGCTATACCTCAAGACATGCTCACTGCAGTGTGGGAACAATTTGAATACCGCATTGACATACGGCGTGCATCTCAAGGCAGACATATTGAACACCTATGAAAATTGACGAAAATATTTTGAGTTTCCCGTTTAACAAAAAAAAAAAAAGAAAAATCATTGCCTATTTTTATTAGTTTCAGAAATATAGACGTGCGAAAACGGATGATTCTTTTTGATACACCCTAATACATGCCTGGTAAACATTTCAAAATGTTGTTATATCAATCCCCTCGGCTGATAACATTACAGAAAACATCATTTACACAAAGCCCTTCGCTAAGTAGGGAAGTGATAGAAGATAAAAATTTCGTACCTGAAAATTCATTGATCATATATGTCATCAAAACAATTGCGAATTGAAATACAGAATAGTGATTTAGTGCGGTTAATAATTGCGTTCTTTCACAGACCACGTTACTCAGATGATACAAATGTTGAAAAATTCAATGGAAACTTTAGTATCATCTCAAATAGGTACCACACTCATAGAATTATTGTTGACGGTAACTTCGATCTATATGTTGGCGAAAACATATGTCTGAACCCGGTGCCTGACATAAAATATCTTTCGAAATTGTACGAAATGCTTTCTTCGAAAATTGTTTATGCAGCTAGTTCATGATCTCACACGAAGTGTAAATGCCATGTTATATTTACCTCCCTGAGTGCTACATATAGAACTAGAATTTGAAAAGTACTTTTTCTAGATTTCGTTAAAACATATTTTCAGCATGATTCGTCTCGGATAAGGAAAACAAGAGCACTTCCTCGTCTTCCCTGGGGATGGCGGTGAACGCACGCGTCCCTGCGCCCGCACGCAGGTGATGGCATAACCAGTTTTGGCAGCGTTTTGGACGGGTTATTGAGTTTGGGCGCACGTTGCAAAACACGGCTAACTAGGTTAACTAGGCGCGCCCTAATGGAACGTAGCTACAACCTCCCGGTAGGCGGGCAACCCGCGAAGCACCGCGCGTGCGCCACACGTCATCGCTCGGTCGTGCTGATGAATGGACCTCGTCGCCTTTCTATTAGTAGCTTGCCGTGGTCAGGCGATTTGAATGTTCTGGGGAAACCACTGAACCACCTGAGATACAAAAACTACACAGCCGTGGGAAAAATAGGGAAAAACTCTGCATATTGTTATAAAGCATTACTGTGGGGGGGTGACACAGGGCTCTGTTCTGGGTCCACTGTTTCCTCCACGTCACAGATCGATCATCTGTCATTAACATGTCCCACTGTTCAAAAATATCTCTGTTTACAGGTAGCACACATGTTGTGATGAAAAACATTGAATGATACAACAGACAGAACAGTGCGTCACATTACCTTGTGGTTAACTGAACAAGCACTGTTGCTAAATTGCAACGAAAAATAATATTGCATTCAGCTTCTGAGGCAGAAATTTTGCAATAAAAGTGAATTCCTATTGTTCTCAGAGGACGATGAAGTGATCACTGAACTGGAGTCTTTTTTAATTCTGACGACTGAAGGCAAATGAAACTATTTCTTGAAACAATCTCATTCAGGTTGTTGTGCTGAAATTTTCTGCTTCGAATATGAGAGTTATCTGCAAAACCACTGACACGAAATCCAAAATTTTGTTACTTCATTAAAACTTACTTCATGAGTTAAGAATAAGCGCGGTAAACAAATATCTTTATACAAATTTCTTAACTGGAAAAACGAAGAATGGCATTAGCCTGTTTGTCTCTAGTGTCGATAAACTTCAGACGCGTATATAAGAGCATAGCACGGCAAGATTGAGAGTAATTATCAAAATAACTTGTACATAATAACACTAAAATAATCTGCACTGAATATATCACCACCCAGTTGATGAGTTGTTTATTTATGGCAGTTGAAGACGACTAGATGAACCGCAAAAAAAAAAAATATTGTTTTGTAATGACGCTTCTGACAGGTTCGATACAGCCCGCTGCGAATTCTTCTAAAGCGCCAAGTACTTTGGCTGGGAGGAACAGTAACAATAAATGTCC
The DNA here is from genome assembly GCF_023897955.1 of Schistocerca gregaria. NCBI lineage: Eukaryota > Metazoa > Arthropoda > Insecta > Orthoptera > Acrididae > Schistocerca > Schistocerca gregaria. The sequence goes on from NC_064920.1 coordinate 105,786,727, forward strand.
TCAATTATTTCTTAAATGCACTCCATTCGGTGCCGTACGCTACAGCTTTTTTCATCTACAGCCTCCTCAAGTATCATGGAAGCTACTCCCTGATACCTAACGGATGCCCCATCATCTTGTCCCTTCTTCTTGCCAGTGTTTTCCATGTATTACATTCTTCGACAATTCTGCAGAGAACCTACTCGTTCCGTATCAGTCACCCTAATATTCAAAATCTCTAACCACATCTGAAATGCTGAGATTCTCTTCTGGTTCGATTTTCACACAGTCCATGAATCCATGCCATAGAACGGTGTGCTCCAACAAGGACATACTCAAATTTATTTCTCAAATTTAGGTCGATGTTTGATACAAGTAGACCTCCCTTGGCCAACAATGTCCTCTTTCACTTTGCTAGTCTGTGTTTCTATTTCCTCATTTCTTCGTCCGACATACATTATTTTGTTTCCAAGGTACCACGATTCGTTTACTTCGACTAATTTCCTATCGTTTGATGATAAGTATGTAACTAATCAATCTATGTGAATGTGTTCAACTTACGCAACAGATTAATGCTTGAACTATGTAAGTTGCCCGTGGCAGCCTTAACAGCACAAGTGCGGGTGTATTTCACCAGAGTGATTGAACGTAAAGACGCCAAACTTGCTCAGGCCATATACTGGGTGTCTCTCCCAAGAGTCGTAACGTCTTTCATACGGCGCCCAGCGTTGGTTTGTTTACCGATTCCAAAAAAATTATTTTTAAGTCGGAATTTTTTACGTGCCCATTCGATACAGCACTGCCAGATTAGACTACCGCGATATTCGTTTTACCGATACGTGTTAAGAGGCAGAGTAAAACACGAAGGTTGTTGGCGTGTTCTGCGTGGAACATCTGAAAGCAAACATCCTAGAACATGGAGGGAGCGTTATGGTTTGGGGAACGTTTTCGTGGCATTCACTGGATGATCTTGCCATTCTGGGAGGTAAAATGGATCAACAAAAAGTATTCATGTATCGTTGGGGGCCATGTCCATCCCTACATGAAGTTTGTCTTTCCTCGTCACCATGGTATCTACCAGCAGCACAATGCAACATCGCACAGCTCGAAGTATACGTGCGTCGTTCGAAGAGCACCAAGACGAGTGCACCTCACTCCCCAGGCCAAAAAATCCGCCCCGGATTTAAAACCAACTGAGAATCTGTGTGGCTACCTCGATCGGGATGTCCGCGCCGCAGGTCCTCAAGCGAGAGTCCTAGCGCAGATGGCCACGGCACTCGACTTGGATGGATCCACATCCCTGTCGATACCTTCCAGAAACTCATTGACTCTCTTACCGCACGTCTTGCAGCGGCCTGCGCTGCAAAATGTGGTTATTGAGGCTTCTGACAGCCGGACACACTCAACTGGACCAGCGTATTTGCAAATTATGAAGCAGTGTCAAGTAGCACGATCAGCTGTTATTAAGTAAGGACCTTGGTCTTAAGAAATAATTTTGTTAATTTTTTTCACACTTTCCGGTAACAGTCATAGAGATATCGAAAAATCGTTTGGTTTTTGTTTTGGCCGAGAGTTAAACACCCTGCTCAGCGTCATTGAGCAGCTGATACTCTCCTTTGGTAAAAAAATAAAAAAAAACTGTGACAAATGAGAAAGTGTCACGTTTTCGTTAGAACCAGGTTCTTTTGCTTTTGTTCGGAGTACTGGAAGCTGCCTAACCTCACCGCAACACCGTCTACTCTGATTCTCGATTGACTCGTGTTCGCAGCAATGATGACACTACAAAGCAGAAGTGATGTTCGAATCTGTCGATTATCTAAAGTTTTGATGCAGTTTAGCAGCAAGTGTGTCCCGGAAGTAAAACAGTTCCAGTCCCCAAGTTCCGACTAAGGTTTTCCGGAGGTTTCCCTTGGTCATCAGGCTAAGGCTGGAATTTGAAATACCCTCCCAAATATATCGAAGAGGGATCTCCTTTGGCCCAGTCCCAGACTGCTGGGATATTTGGCTGAAAAAAGTTCGACAAAAGCCTGTCTTGTTCTCTTGAGCAAGGAATGTAAAATGAAAAAATAAATAAAATTAAAAATTAAAAGGGTCTATGGCTGTGAAATTAAGCGACCACTATGTTGCACGTCTCTGCACCTCGTACGCCAATTTTGAGTGGCCAGACTGAGAATTTGAATGACGGTTTGTAACACCATAGCTCAAATGCTGTACTGATTTATTTTACCTTTTGTTTTGTTTAGTGTTATATCTTGCGTTTCTGTAAATATTCTTGGATTAAATCGATACCACATAAGCTGATACCATCAGAGTGTTTATTCTTTTCTGTGTAAAAACTTTGATGCCATGGTTTGATTCTATGCAGTGTAGTGTATCTTTCATTTGAATTCTTTGCCTCATTTGGAGGGAACAAAACTTAATGAATATAATTGTAATTTTGTTTAAATATTTTTTTCGAAATGTCAATATGTGAAAATGTTCTGTTTTATTTGATATGTTTGGTTGCTGTTACGTAAACTGCAGACCTCCACTTAGGGTTCTTCGTTATTTTGTATGTAAAAGGTGGTGTGGTTCCCCTCGGGAACGGAACTTTGTAGTGCGCGCAAAATTTGGTTGGAATGGATAAAAAGGTGGAATCAAGAGTCAGTCCAACTGCTCATGTAAAAGTAGTGTATCGTGCTGGTGCCCAGAGAGGCTTTCAGCGCCGCTTTCCAATGCCTCGGTTGGATGGCTGGATAAAGAGCTGGAACTATTCTGGAATTGATATCTATAATCGCCACCAAGAAATGACAGAGTCCAGCATTTCCGCCTACAAATCCACCCACCGACGTGCACTCGCCACCACGTTCCGCAATCACTGAAAAGGAACGTAGGAGTAGTAGAAATGTACAGTGAAGGATCAGCTCATGTGGATGATTTATTTGTTTCCAATAATAAGGTAAACCAAAAGATTATTTATGGAAACTTACCTTGATTTATCCTCTATCACATTACAACTTAGGATCCTTCTCATGTTAAAGTGATTACCGAGTGTCCTTATTGAAAGAACATAAAGCTCAGTGTTTTACTAATTAATGCCACTTGAAGATACTAAGAAGAAACTAAGTTAAAGTTAATGTAGCAGAATTGAGTAATATAATAAATGATGTTTACTGAAAATATTTTTTCTCCTAAAATTGCTTATTAAGATTTTGTTGCCAACTTCTAAAGTGGATGTTCTCAAAACTGTGGCTTATAGAGTTTTGCAAATTAAATATCACAGTGCAGTCTGCTGAAAATCTCTCAAAGGTTTATATTGTCTTATAACCGCACCAAGTTGTGTTCTACTACAGTAAAAGTTGAGAACTACTACTGTTACACGTTCATGCTTGTTAAGGGCTTGATTCTTTAGTGTATTGAAACTGTGTTTACATTGTTCTGCTACAGTGGTCAAAATTAAGGGCTCCCTCCATTGAAAGTAGTTAAAATGCACTAAGTTACTTAGTTATAAAAAGTTTCAATTACTCATTCTATTCAAGTGAAATTCTGTACAATATTTGGTTCCTCTTGTGTATTAAAAATGCATATTAATGGTATAACAGGATCCACAGTTTGTCTATTATGCCCATGCTAGATGAAGATTAATAGAAAGAACAGTATCGATGAAAACAGTAACTTCTTTATTCAAAAGACAGTGAGAAGTAATCTGTTAGTGAATTCCATTTAATTTTCATTCTAAGTTGAAAGGTGCTTAGTAGTGAGAGACGTAACCTATGCACGATAAGTAATTTTGCTGTGTACCATATCCATATTTCATGTCAGATAGGAATATGTTTGAAAAGTAATATTGAACCTATATCCAGTTTACGATTCTACAAGGACTATTAATAGTAACATTATTGAGACCATTCAGTTTGCCTAAGTCCTCAAGGTAATAGTGTGTTTCATATCTGTTATATTTATGCAAATAGTTTGTTCTGCTCTAGCTGTCAGCTCCAACCTTAACGTCAACATATGCAGGTGTCAGAGTTCATTGCACTCGCGTGTGGCAAAGTATAGGTTGTGTTTCTCCGTTAAAGTTACTCACACCTATTTCCTTGAACTAGAATGTTAATCATTCTCAGACTTCATTAGGCTGGCGACCGTTTCCTTTTTATCCTAGGGACGCTGTGTATAAGTAAATTCTTGTTTGTTACAGTTTTAAGATTTACATAATTCTGACTTTCACTTCCGATAGGTAAATCGCGGACAACACAACTTAATTCCTTTCAGAGGGTAACACTGTTCTGCTTCTTTATACTGCAATTGCTTTAATAAAATGATTTCATTTATACGAACTACCTCCATCATTGAGGTTATCGTATAACAGTGGCAGGCAGAAGTGTTATAGGTTGTTGCCGTCAACTTTAATTTTTCATTACTTTCTTATTTTGTTGTATGCTGGCCGCTATCAGATACAAATACCACGTGCAATAAGAGATATCAATAAACGGATTCCACTTTAAGATGGGAAAATATCAGATGAACGGAAACGGTATTCGTGTTACTTGGCTAGTGGAGACACAAATGGGAAAAAATTGTGCTCCTGACAAGAGACTGCCAGGTGTGCAATGATAGAGTGTAAGAACTTTGACGCTCCATTTTATGTACCAGTTGTGAGAATATACCAGTATTTTGTATAAAATTTTAACGATTTAATTCCCTGTCTTGTGGAGCTGTCCTATTACATTCATCCAAAGGTTCGACCACAACGATAGTGTCCCGTTTATTTGAATTTTTCAACGTTTATTGGAGATGCTGATGGAGGTACTTTTATTTCGTGTTTCGTTGTTTGACTGCACTGATAGGTTCGTTGCTAAGTAATTAGAGACTCTGTTGTGTGGGAACAGATACAAATAATACGAGAATTGGTAGGAACATTAAAATTCACGATCACTGAAATAATTATTACATTAAAATATTATTTTGTGCCGTTGCGGTAGTCTGAAGATGATGATATTCCAGGTGGAATATCTGGACAGTCACTACCTATGTCTCCATTGTCGATACTGTGTGAGACGACAACCTCCATTATCAGCAACTACTGGTCATACATTTTAACTTCTCGCTTGCATACTTTAATTCCTCTGGCCACATGCTGCTCTCACTGTTCCCAGTTTACACATACTGTAACAGATCACAGAGAGGGGGAGAGAGAGAAAGAGAGAGAGAGAGAGAGAGAGAGAGAGAGAGAGAGAGAGAGAGAGAGAGAGAGAGAGAGAGCGGGGCTCGCCATACTGATCTCATGGCTTTCTCCATTCGTCCTACAAGTGAATGATTAGAAATTTTAGCAACAGCCTTTTGTGGTTACGAAATATCTTCATCTTGAATGGAAGGAACTTCAGACGCACCATTTGCACCGGGTAACAAAGCTTACAGTCTTAATACTGTATTATGAAATCCATGGCACCGAAGTGCAGGGAAAAAAAGTAACAATAAGCGATTTCTGGGGAAGATTGAACATTGGGACCGACAAAATTCCCATTGAGGCCCCCAAAGCTGAAACAGAAATGTGAAAGATACCAAATTGCTGTAGAGGAGTATAAGGCGTACACACACACACACACACACACACACACACACACACACACACACACACACACACACACCCTCGGAAACTAACAGTAAGGGAAAAATTTTTCTTCTTTTGTAAGCACTTCAGTACAGAAACTCTTACGGAACTGTTTCAGAGTTCTGAAAATAAAAATGAGATCTCTCCTAACTCACTGCTAGGTGAAACAACAAATGAAAAGCGATCACGAATGTAAAGATGAGAAAAGTTTAAGCACCGATATACGTCACTATTTATCGGACTTCGAAGCAAAATTTCAATCGAACAGACGACGACACGGACCGTGAGAACTGAAGACAGGAAACGGTTGCAAGGTTTGTAAATGTGACGCAGCGTGGAATGGGAGAACAAGTAAATTAAATAGACAGAACGCCAAAAAAAGAGGTGGTGACGAGTGAAGAAATTAGTGGATGTAACTGATAGTAGAAAAATAAACTGGATTGGGTACTGTGCAAGAAAGTATGAATTTTAAAAACCATTGTGTAAGGATATGAAGAAGAAAAGAGAAGCAAAGAAGGTGAATCACAGCCTACACTATCTGCTTAATGGCTGTAAATACAACAGTCTGAGGAAGGAAACTACCCAAAAATGTGAAAGACCTGCTCGAAGGTGACGCCATATAGCCAAACAGCCAAATGTCTGTTCTTTGTTCAAATGTGTGTGAAATCTTATTGGACTTAACTGCAAAGGTCGTCAGTCCCTAAGTTTACACACTACTTAACCTAAATTATCCTAAGGACAAACACACACAGCCTTGCCCGAGGGAGGACTCGAAACTCCGCCGGGACCAGCCGCACAGTCCATAACTGCAGCGCCTGAGACCGCTCGGCTAGTCCCGCGCGACATCTGTTCTTTAAAAGGTCCTAACCAAGAAGGTTTTAAGTGGGCATCATCGCATTTTAGCGACCTGAGCCAAGGGGCAGGTTCATAGTAATTGGTGCCATACTGATATCCTGCAACTCTTCCAACATTCTCTTTGCGTGATACTAACTTCAGCAGCACCTTACGAGCAGTTGTTTCTCTCAGTTCATCTTTCCCCCGCAGTCAGAATATAACAACCTCATTTCTGTTGTTTTTCGGCCAAGAAATATCTCACTGAGTCTCTCTAAAAGGCAATATTTGGATTTTGTATTGGGTATAGGTTCACCTAGTATCCTACAATTGTTTACGAGGGTGCAGGGTGCAGAAGGCGTTGGGGTTATGGTTCACACTGTGAACCTTGCGGGTGGGTATTTTTGCCCATTGCATTCTATGTATTCCCACCCGGGACTTGTTCGATTTCCGAAAACGTGTTTCCTTCAGCAACGTTCGTCTATGCATAACACAGGTGATAATTAACGCTCAAATTTTTGCGAGCTACACCTACTAAGTATCAGCCACACAGTTCTCTAATGAGTTTGGAAGCGCGGTGAGAACCAGACGCAGACTGGGCAATACATCACACTAACAATCGTTAAAGTGGCCTGTGAAACTGGTACGCCCTACTTACCACATCGGCCGCCGTTGGCCTCACGCAACGTGTCGACTGGCAGTTGCCTTTACAGGCCCACGGATACCCTCGGAAAGCGGTCCTCTGGTACCCGGACGGACAGAGGTCCTGTCGATGGTTAATTAGCAGACAGGCAAAGAGGAATTTCCGGTGACAGGAAACAAAAATTATGCAGGCCCGCACACGTCGCTGCAGCGGCAACCTGTCACACTAATTAGCTCTGTAGTTTATCTCCATAAAAATAGAAAAAAGAACAGCGATGTCTCTCGCTGTCGTCTTCGATCATCACATTATCCAAAGCTTCCTGATGTCCCAATAGCAGACAAGACGGTGTTTTTCAAGTAGAAGAAACTGTCTTTTCTGTAAAGTTTAATACAGTTTAAGTACCTTTCGTATGAAAATGTTAGAATTATTCACTTATAACGAGTTGGTTTTAAACTCTTTACAATTAAACTATTTGGCACTAAGTGAAATTAACAAAAGTACTTAAATAAAATGAAGTAAAGTCATACTTTCCTTTCTGTAGGAACATGGTGCAGTTCATCGCTTGTTCAATAAAAGTCAATGGGTTAGTATAAAACCCTAGGCTGTAGGTTTACAAATATATAATTACTGTGTAAAATTAGAATTTGTCTTTTCCATTAATAAATATGAAACTGTTTCAGAAGAATCAGTTAAGTGCATATGTACTATGTTTTTAATACTGATATCATATATTACAATTTCGAGCTCTCCTATTTTGTTATTTTACATAGAGTTCTAAGGTTTTGTTAAATGTAGTAAATACTTCGATGTTCTTACACTCTTATAAGATGGAAAAAAAAGAATCAATTTCTGTAGCCGAAGGGGGATTCTGGTGGTCTAGCGGTAAAGCGAGAGTGCACCTGAAAATGTGACCATTCGGTATTAGTATCCATCAAGCGCATCCCCGTAAAATGTTAATTGCGTCCAACAGATTTATTTAAATAAATTATCTCCGCTGCAGGAGGTCGTATAAAATTTTCTTAACCGATGAAAAAATGTCAGCAATTTCATTCTTTAAATGTTATTTTCATAAACTAAAAATTCAGACAGGTGATGAAATCCGAAGTGATTTTTTGAACCTTACAACTAATGAAATCTTAAAAATTACGCACAACTTTTTGCGAAGAAAATAATCCTAAAACACTTTCTCAGAGGCTCAAACCGAAAGCGATTTTTTAAAGAAATATATGCTTCAAGAAATAATTAAAGTTTTTTGATGTTTTAAACGAGTACCCTTATACTGACAGTAAATAGTATGGGAACGTGTATATAAACGAGCTATAGAGAATTCGAGTTTTAACGATTTTTTCGACATAACTCTAAACGTAAGAAATCCATCGATACCTATGGAAAGCAACAGGTTGGTCTTTCTAAGCCCTACAACTTCTCACTTAACATTTTTACTTCCTTCAGAAAAACCTTTTATCCGCAACTTATCGAGTATTTTGGTCGCGGTCGCCATCTTGAATCGTGTTTCACTTAAAAAAAAAAAAAAAACGAACTTCTCATTTAAAAATTCGTACACGCTCATGTTCCTTTTTTCAGATAATATTTTTTGCCATCGCTTGTCAATAACGCTTGGAGTATAGCTGCTATAAGACCGGCATCAGTTTACGCAGTGCATCATCATGATCAACGCTAACTTGCAAAGTCCATGATTTTGAGAATGTAATTTAAAATTTTAGAGTGCTTCAGTTCAGAGAATTTTTTATCATGGCGTTGTAAATGCACCTTGAGAAGCTTTAATTTGCAACTTAATTATTAACAATTTTCTTGTAGTTCGATACCATATGAAAGGCAGAATTGTAACCACCCGAACTCCTACTGAAATTTATCGTAATATTCGCGGTTATTTAGAATGTCATTCTCAAGGCCCACCTTGACAAGATATACGATACTACTTCAGTTGGTTAAAGAAGGTGTTCCGTGTGTCGTACTCGTACTCGTCTCTATAGTGAGCTACGAATTCTTTCAAATGCCCTTGGATCATCTCTTAAATCCTAAGAAGAATGTGCAGTTCGCTACTCCTGTTGGTCAACCGTATCAACGGCATTGCTGCACACATTACGTTAGAGATGACTGGAGACAGAAAAATCTATAAGATTGAGGTCAGGTGTTCCTGGAGGAAACGGTACTGCTCTGCTCGATATTTTCATCTGGGACAGTATCGGTGCATTAGGCTTCGTCTTACACTAGTATTGAAACGTATTGCATCAGATGACGTCTTACATGAAGAGCGACACGCGGAGCGTTAGATGTCGTCTTACGTGAACTCTAAAATGTGGCGTATTAGATGTCCTCTTACATGATGAGCTATGGCATATTAGACGTCATCTTACATGAGCAGCGAAGCGTGGCGCTTCCCCATTACACAACCACATTCTCCAACTACGGGCTAAGGCTCAAATTTGAGACCAAGTACATGGCGATTTAATCTTTAAATACATTTGTAATAACTAGACCAATACTATGAACTGAAGTCAGTGGTTTCTAATAATCACTCGTTGGTGATTATCTCGCAAACGACGGGCTTGCAGACATGTTTACTGTAACGTTCTTCATGCTACAGTCATACACTTTCACCCATGTAACATTCCGCTGTTAACTACATTACGTCCTGTATGTGTTTCACATAAATAGTTTTAGTAAAGAATTTAATTCGGAATGAATTTTTACTCTGCAGAGGGGTGTGCACTAATTCGAAAATTACTAGCAGATTGCAACCGGTTTTTAGTCTGCGAGAAACTTTCAAAGCAATACTTACTCCGCCGGAGAGTGGAAAGTCATTCCGGAAAAAAATGCCCTAGCCTGTGGCTAAATCATTTCTCCATATTATCCTTTCCTCCAGGAGTGCTAGTCTCGCTAGATATGCATGATAACTGCTGTGAAATTGTGTCGGAAGACAGTGGACGAAATACAGAGTGAAGTAAGGTGCAAGAGCGGATGGTGAGTCGTGCTTGGGTAGCTCGGTCGATAATCCACTTGTCTGCGAAAAGCAAAGCTGCAGATTTCGACCCCTGAGCAGCTTTAATCTGCCACAACATTTATAATACACTGAAGCGTCAAAGAAAGTGGTACAGGCATGTGTATTCAAAGACAGAGATATATAAACAGATAATACGGCGCTGCGGTCGGCAACGCCTTTAAAAGACAACAAGTATCTGGCGCAGTTCTTAGATCGATTACTGCTGCTACAATGGCAGGTTACCAAGATTTAAGTAAGTCTGAACGTGACGTAATATTCGGCGCACGAGTGATGGGATACATCATCTCCGAGGTAGTGATGAAGTGGGGATTTTCCCGTACGATCATTTCACGAGTGTTCCGTGAATATCAGGAATCAGGCAAAACATCATATCTCCGACATCGCTGCGGCCGGTAAAAGATCCATCAAGAACGGGACCTACGACGACTGAAGAGAATCGTTCAACGAGACAGAAGTGTAACCCTTCCGCAAATTGCTGCAGATTTCAATGCTGGGCCATCAACAAGTGTCAGCATGCGAACCATTCAACGGAACATCATCGATATGGGTTTTCGGAGCCGAAGACCCACTCGTGTACCCTTGATAACTGCACGACACAAAACTTCGCCCCTCGCCTGCGCCCCTCAACACTGACATTGGACCGTCGATGGCTGGAAACATGTTGCCCGGTCGGACGAGTCTCATAACAAATTGTATTGAGCGGATGGGCACTTTCGGGTATGGAAGAGTATCATGAATCCGTGGACCTTGCATGTCAGCAGGGGACTGTTCAAGCTGGTGGAGACTAATGGCGTGGAACGTGTGCAGTAGTTGGAGTGATATGAGACCCCTGATATGCCTAGATACGACTTTGACAGGAGACACGTACGTAAGCATTCTGTCTGATCACCTGCATCCATTCATGTCCATTGTGCATCCCGACCCAGTTGGGCAATTCCAACAGGACAATACGACACTTCACAACTCCAGAATTGCTACGGGGCGGCTCCAGGAACACTCTTCTGAGTTTAAACACTTCGGCTGGCCACCAAACTCCCCAGACATTGAGAAAATATGGAATTCCTTGCAATGTGCTGTTCATAAGAGATCTCCACTCCCTCGTACTCTTACAGATTTATGGACAGCGCTTGGTGTCAATTCCCTGCAGGACTACTTCAGACATTAATCGAGTGCACGGCATGTCGTGTTACCGCACTTCTTCGTGCTCGCGGAGGCACTACACGATATTAGGCAGATGTGCCGGTCTCTTTGGCTTTTGAGTGTTTATTTTACATTCTAGTGCAAGTTTTTTTCCACTTCAGTCGTTTCTAGCACACTCATCAGCTTCAAGATGGTTGTGAAAGACGACGATATTTTGCGCCTAAGTAGTTCATCATCATCATCGTCATGATCATCATCATAGTCACTGTCTGTATAATTGTATGATGGATCTTTACATCAAACGACATTGCAATCCCAGTGAGTCTCTCACAGTCTATTATTGGTGAATGAGTACGGTAACAAGTGATTCTGGTCGTTACTTCTACGTCGCTAAGTGACTATGTCGTGAGTGGCAGCCTTGCAAAGGGTCATAGCGGCGCAGTTTGCGAGCGTAGATCCAGCTACCAGGCACGTTGGAGTTGGCGGACGTAGCCAGACGGCCTTGGTTCTACTGGCTGCCCCAGCCGTCACTCACCGTCAGCCCGGCAGCAGTTGGCCGAAGTCTGGGGTTCGCGCACGTCCTTGCCGCCCCCACAATTCCCCAGGGCTGCTGCCGACTGCTGACGGGCCAGCCAACTCGACAGTCGGCCGCAGACAGCAGAAGTGCGCTGCCGCCCTGACCGTATACTGCACCGTAGCTTCGCTTCACGTGAGCCTCAGGTCGACGCCTCACCACGGCCGCGGAACACGGATGCAGTGCCGTCTCCGTCAAACGTACGGGATGACAGTTATTGAGCTATACGAGTTAAAACCGTAATAACTCCTGAACGCTTTGCTTTAGGACATTCAAGTACACGATTGGCTACGGATCATGATGGGAATTAATTTGGTTTGGTTTACGGACGAAGCCCGCTTGCATTTGGATTGGTTCCTCAAAAAGCAAAATTAACGCATTTGGGGGACTGAGAATCGGCATTTAGCGATCGAGAAGTTTCTTCACTCTCAACAGTAATAACCCCAAAACCACTGGTGAATTGAAAACAGCCTCCCCCCCCCCCTGCGGGTCCAGGGGTAAGAATGGGCCCGCGGTATTCCTGCCTGTCGTAAGAGGCGACTAAAAGGAGTCTCAACTGTTTCGGCCTTTAATGTGATGGTCCCCATTGGGGTTTGACCTCCATTTTTCCATATTCAACAGAAGTATGAGCATTTTGTGGAAGGACACCTTACGTGGTGCACCATCAGTCCTCTGTGCCCTAAGACCTTCGCACTCTTTATCGTCTTGGCGTCGTCACTGCACCCTCCATCTCTCATTTTGGGCATACACACCTGATGGATTGTGTAAGTTACATCACTAGTGCGTCACTATCTGCACCCACGATACGTATGGACTTCCCATGGCACCCGAAATCTAGCACGGTAGTCAGCCCGTTGTGGTGGGATCGTCATGTACCCTCTAGGTTGTAGCCCACTGATAATACACGGATCATACTGCCGATGCCTGAGCTGACACCTCCCCACGTAAGCCAAGGAGTAGATGCTCGTCTCTCTGGGGCATCAGGACTCCTGGCAACGGCCATCCTGCCAGGTGGCCTTTGCTGTGGCTGGGTGGCGCCCGTGGGGAGAGCCCCTGGTCGGAGTGGGTGGCATCAGGGCGGATATCCTTCAATGAAGCGGGTAAAGTCTCAATCTGGTGGTCGCACGACCACCAACGTCTCTAAGCGCGGTAAAGTAGACTTTAACGCTGTGGCATATAACCCCAAATCGTTCCCTTCCCTCGCCACGCCCTGCGAGGGTCGTCAGGCTGTGGAAAGGCAGGAGCTGTATTCACTGCAATACCTTGGGTGCAGCAGAACTGATGGTGATTCGTTTTTGGGGACTAAGCCTCTGTTCTTTGTGACCCACCTTGAAGATAAGTTTGGGGAAGTGGCATCTCTTTCCAAAATGCTGAGCGGGGCCATTTTGATACAAGTAGCTTCAGCTGCACAGTCAAGGGCATTACTCACCTGTGAGAAGCTTGGTGACATCCCCATCAACGTCACTCACCATAAGTCACTAAATTTGGTCCAGGGGATTATCTTTCATAAAGATCTTCTGCTACAGTCTAATGACGAGCTATGGGAGAACCTGGCACGACGAGGTGTACACTTCGTTCGTCGTGTCTTTAGGGGACCCAAGGATAATAGGATCGCTACCGGTGCTTTCATCCTGGCCCTTGAGGGCGACTGCTTGCCGGAGAAGGTCAAGGTCATGATCTACCGGTGCGATGTCAAGCCCTATGTCCCGCCCCCTATGCAATGCTACCACTGCTGGAAATTCTGACATGTCTTCCAGATGCACTGCCAGCCCCACGTGTCGAGATTGTGGACGACCTTCGCATCCCAATGCTCCTTGTGCTCCGCCTTCTACCTGCGTTAACTGTGGGGAGCATCATTCTCCCTGCTCGCCAGACTGTGCAGTCTACCAACGAGAGCGGAAGACACAAGACATTAAGACCCTGGACCATTTAACTTACCAAGAGGCCAGGAAGAAATTAGAACGGCTCAACCTATGTTGAGGAGTTATGCTGCTGTAACACTGCCGCCACCAGTTCCTGCAAAGACTCCTTTCACAGTTAGCCCACCGAAAAGTCACGTTACGCCTGCCCCACCACAGGTGGGGGCCACTCTCTCTTCCACTGCTCCCATAACACCCAGTTTGGGAGCAGTGCGCCCCGAACAACTGGGGACGTCAGTCTCCACCACTCAGCCAGAGAGGCGGCAGCCCTCTGTCGCCTCTCCGGCTACTCAGCCAGAGAGACGACAGCCCTCTCCGGCTGCTCAGCCGGGGACGCAGCAGCCTCCTCTGGCCTCACTTGTTTGGAAGGGATCCGTTGGGGGAGTCCCTTCCAAGGACTTCCCCAGTGTCTCACAAGACACTAGCCAGTGGCTGAAGATGGCACCAGCTGCTGGTCCCACTCTTCGTCTGTTCCTGATGATGTGTCAGGAAAGCCCTCCCAGCATGCTAACCCTCCTCCAAAGACAAGAGAGGGAAGATGAAGCTCTCTAAGAAGGATAAGGACCCAGTGGTTCTCGCACCACCACTTCCTGTCAGCTCAGCCTCTGAGGATGAGGTCGAGCGCTTTGCGTCCCCTGATGACCTCGATCTCGCCGTCTCCTCGGAAACGATGGCCGTAGCGACGTCCATCACTCAGTCGATGGCAGCATGTGACCCTGTGAAGTAATTTGCCTTTCCCATGCCTGCATGCCCCTACAGGACACGCTTTGTACAATCCTCCAGTGGAATTGTGGCGGTTATTTTAGCCAACTACCTGAGTTGCGTCAGCTTCTAAGCACAACACCTGCTTTGTGCGTTGCCCTCCAGGAAACCTGGTTCCCGGCAATGTGGACCCCTGTCCTTCGTGGGTACAGGGGTTATTACTGCAACCGCAGCTCTTACAATTGTGTGTCAGGTGGAGCCTGCGTGTATGTCCTTACCTCTCTATATAGTGCTCCTGTGCCCCTTAAAACATCATTGGAAGCTCTGGCTGTCAGAGTAAGAACTACCCAGGACATAACTGTCTACAGTGTCTATCTCCCTCCAGGTGGTACAGTCTCCCTGACCGAGTTGGCTGCACTTGCCACCCAACTTCCCACGCCTTTTCTTCTCCTGGGGGATTTTAACGCTCACAATCCCCTGTGGGGTGGAACGAAGATTACTGGCCGAGGCAGAGATGTCGAGAATCTCATCTCCCAATTCGACCTCTGCCTCTTAAACACTGGCGCCGCCACATATTTCAGTGTGGCGCATGGCACGTTCTCGGCCATAGATCTATCGTTGTGCAGCCCAGGGCTTGTACCATCGGTCCACTGGAGAGTCCATGACGACTTGTGTGGTAGTGACCATTTTCCCATCTTCCTTTCACTACCCCAGCGTCGCTCCCATGGCCGCTTGCCTAGATGGGCATTTAGCAAGGCAAATTGGGAAACGTTCTCCTCTGCTGCCACTGTTGAGTCTCTCCCCCACGATACCATCGATGTTGCGGTTGAGACACTGACTGCAGTGATTGTTTCCGCTGCGGAACGTGCCATTCCTCTTTCGTTAGGGTGCCCCCGGCGAAAGTCAGTGCCTTGGTGGTTCCCGGAGGTCGCTGAAGCTACTAAAGAACGTCGGCGGGCTCTTCAGCAACATAAGCGGCACCGGTATTTGGAGAACCTCATTTTCTTCAAACGTCTCCGTGTTCAGGCACGGCGGCTCATCAAGAGGCGGAAACAGGAGTGCTGGTAGAGGTACGTTTCCACCATTGGTTCCCGTACTTCACCCTCCCAGGTGTGGACGAAGATTCGGAGCATCTTTGGATAGCAGCACTCTACAGGTGTCCCAGGGCTTACCACCAACGGGGTGGTATCCACCGATGCCGATGGAATCGCCGAGCATTTTGCACAGCACTATGTTCGGGCCTCTGCGTCGGGGAATTACCCGTCTGCGTTTCGCGCGCTAAAACGCTGGGCGGAAGGCAAACGGCTTTCTTTTGCTTCTTGCCGCCCTGAGGCGTATAACGCCCCATTTAGTTTGTGGGAACTTCACAGCGCCCTGGCACAGTGCCCCGATACAGCCTCTGGGCCAGATCGCGTCCACAATCAGATGCACAAAAACCTGTCCCAGGACTGTCAGCGATGTGTTCTTGCCGTCTTCAACCGCATATGGAGCGACGGTGTCTTTCCGTCGCAGTGGCGAGAAAGTACCATCATTCCGGTGCTGAAACCTGGTAAGGACCTGCTTAATGTGGACAGCTATCGGCCCATCAGCTTGACAAATACTCTGTGCAAGCTACTGGAACTTATGGTGGGTCGACGGATGTGTTGGCTGCTCGAGTCTCGGGGTCTTCTGGCTCCATGTCAGAGCGGCTTCCGTCAGGGCCGTTCCACCGCCGATACTTTGGTCTTCCTTGAGTCTGCAATCCGCACTGCTTTTTCCAGGCGCCAACACCTCGTCTCCGTCTTTTTCGACCTCTCCAGAGCATATGACACGACGTGGCGGCACCATATTCTCGCCACGTTGCACGGGTTGGGTCTCCGGGGTTCTCTCCCCATTTTTATTCAGAACTTTTTATCTGTTCGGACATTCCGCGTTTTAAATGGCACATTCCATAGTTCACTTCATATCCAGGAAAATGGCGTTCCACAGGGCTCTGTATTGAGCGTGCCCCTTTTCCTTGTGGCCATTAATGGCCTTGCAGCAGCAGTAGGGCCGTCTGTTTCACCCACGTTATATGCTGATGATTTCTTTTTCAGCTCCTCCACCATTGGTGTTGCGGAACGTAGGTTGCAGGGAGCCATACACAAGGCGGAGGCATAGGCCCTAGCCCATGGGTTTCACTTTTCTCCTGCGAAGACTTGTGTCATGCACTTTTTCGG
Organism: Schistocerca gregaria; assembly: GCF_023897955.1. Taxonomy (NCBI): domain Eukaryota; kingdom Metazoa; phylum Arthropoda; class Insecta; order Orthoptera; family Acrididae; genus Schistocerca; species Schistocerca gregaria. Next base: position 105,803,328 of record NC_064920.1, read on the forward strand.
CGTCGAACTGCCCATCCCCACCCTGAGCTCTATCTTCAGGATGCCATGCTCAGGGTTGTTGACACTTACCGTTTTCTGGGGTTGCTGTTCGATGCCCGGCTTACGTGGCTTCCACATATTCGTCAGCTCAAGCGTCAGTGCTGGCAGCATCTGAATGCCCTCCGCTGCCTCAGCAACACAACTTGGGGTGCAGATCGTAACACGCTGCTGCAGCTCTACAAAGCCCTCGTGCTGTCCCGACTCGATTATGGGAGTGTGGCGTATGGCTCAGCGTTGCAACTGCTGGACCCCATTCACCACTATGGGGTTCGACAGGCGACAGGAGCATTCCGCACCAGCCCTGTTATAGCCTCCTTGCTGAGGCTGGGATTCCTCCGCTTCGTATTCGGCATCAACAAATGTTAGCGAACTATGCTGTCCATGTCCGTTGTTCGCCATGTCACTCTAACTACCGTCTCCTTTTCGCTAATGCATATCCCACACCAGCGGCCGCGATCAGGCCATACAGTTGGGATCCGTGTTTGGTCGCTCCTTCGTGAACTCGAGTGTTTTCCGTCTGCTTACCAGGTCCGCCCACATACACCACCTTGGTGTATTGGTCGGCCGCAGCTTTGGCTGGAACTTTCCCGATGGCCAAAGGATTCAGTTCCTCCTGCAGTCGTGAGCCGCCAAATCCTTGCTCTTCTAGGCGCATACCATGACTCGGAGGTTATCTATACCGATGGCTCGCTGGTTGATGCCCGTGTGGGGTACACTTAGGCTCATGCCGACTATGTCGACCAGCGCTCCTTGCCGGAAGGCTGCAGTGTTTACACCGCAGAACTGACAGCCATTTTTCGTGCCCTTGAGCGTATTCATACCAGTACTGGAGAGTCCGTCATTTGCAGTGACTCGCTCAGTAGTCTGCAGGCTCTTGACCAGTGCTACCCACTCCATCCCATTGTTGGTGCCATCCAGGGGTCCATTCACGCTCTTGAACAGCATGGTCGTTCGGTGGTGTTCATATGGACCCCGGGACACGTTGGAATCGCGGGAAACGAACTCGCCGACAAGTTAGCCAAAGAGGCTACCCGGAAACAGACGCTGGAGATCGACCTACCGGCAACTGATCTCCGAAAGGTTTTGCACCGTCGAGTCTTTGGGATGTGGGGAGACGAATGGCGTACTCCGTCTGCACCCAATAAGCTGCGGCATGTAAAGGAGACCACGATTGTGTGGGGTTCCCCCATGCGGGCCTCTCGCAGGGATTCTGTTGTTCTGTGTAGGCTCCGCATTGGTCACTCTTGGCTGACGAATGGTCATCTGCTGCGTCGAGAGGACACCCTCATTGTCGCTGTGGTGCAGCCATGACGGTGTGGCATCTGTTGTTGGAATGTCCTCTTTTAACCGCTCTCAGGCGTGCTTTTAATCTCCAGGGTGATTTGTCATCTCTTTTAGGTGACAATGTCTCTATGGCAGATCGGGTTTTACGTTTTATTCGCGCAAGCGGCTTTTATAGGTCCATTTAATTTTCTTACATCACCCTCTTTTGAGCTGTATCTTTTAGTTTTGTGTTGTAATTCGACTCCATCCTAATCTTTTAGGCTGGAGGTTTTAACGCGTTGCAGAGTGGCTGGCTCATTCTATTATTTTCGTGATCAGCCAGCCACGATCCTCTGCTGTACAGTTTTAATTCTTTCTGCCTTTCTTCTCTATGTTGTTTTTGTTGCTGTGTTCTGTTTTCCATGTTTCTATTATCGACGTTGGGGATTTTCTTCCCTTGGAATTTTCATCTTGTGCTTCGAATGACAAATGGATGGTTTCGCTGTGCTCTGTGTGTTTATGAAACAAGGGACCGATGACCTATGCAGTTTGGTCCCTTTAATTTTTAAACCAACCAACCAACCTTGAAAACAGCCATTTAGGAGGTCATCGACAACACCGATTTTCCGACACTTCGTCGGGTCATGCAGAATTTCGCTACTCGTCGGCGCCACATGGTCGCCACTGATGGCAGGCATATCTAACATCTCATAAACTAAATTCAAATATCTGTAGCGACGTTTGCATCTTGAATAATGTCTGTGTATTCCGCAGTTTGTGACTAATTTACGTATTTTTTCATGTACTTCAATAATCGTCACCCTGTGTCTGAGATCCTGTGTTAAGAGTAAGTTTTGCTCAGACCTTGGTGTCTTGCTACCTGATTCCCGACTTCTACTTCCGGCAGGTCGAGGGAGGAGCTACGCCGTCCTGATGACCAGAGGAACGATTGCATACATTTAGGTTTCCGGAATGCGTTCGACAGAGCCCCTACACTGCAGACAGTTAACGAAGCTACGAACACGTGAATTAGGTTGCCAAACATGTGAGTGGCTCGAAGTAGGTTTTCCTCGACCGCTACTGTCCATTAGAGACAAGGATATCATCAGAAATACCCCAGGGACATGTAATGGGACCGCTGTTGTTCTCTATATGCACAAATGATTTGGCTGACAGGGTGAGCAGCAACCTGCGTTTCACCTCGGAACTGTGGGGCCGTCCATTCAGGAATGTTACTGTCTACAAACCGCTGCTTTACCACAACATGTATTGTCACTGAAGTTAAAATCTTCTGGGTTATTAGGCCGCGTCATGTTTCTTCTAAACTGATCGACGTTTAGACACCTGTGCTGGGATCTTCCTCAGGATCTTCTGGTGTCCACTACCGCTAGAACAGCAGTGTTCTGCATGTATTGTCATGCTGGTACAATAACCGTCTCCGAAATGTTCCTCTACTATACGGAGTACACAATGGTGTAAAATGCTTCCATATACTTTCATATTTAGTGTTTTATTATCAAAAACGAGGCGACTAGAAGCTGACCACGAAACCGCACCTATACCGTAAAACCGCTTCCTCCGTACGTCACTATCGGCACTGCACACGGTGGCAGTTCCGTCTAACCCAGGGCGTCCGATCGGATTGCCAGGGGATGCAGCGTCATTCATCACTCAAAATCACTCGTTTCCAGTCATCAACTGTCCAGTGCCGTCGTCCTCTACACCATCTCAAGCGTCTCTTAGGACTGAGTACAGAAATGTGTGTCTCATCAGGGGCTATTCGAAAACTATACCTCATTCTTTTGAACTCCCTAAGCACGGCCATTGTGCTAGCTGGACTGCTGGTCCATCCGTTGATTTAAATGTAATTTTTTGCTACCACCCCCCGCACTGCTCGATGCTCTCCGTCCGTCAGTACATGAGATACGCCGGATCTTGGTTCGGCTATGGTTGTTTCTTCTCATTTGCACTTTGCAGTCGAGTTGTCGACTTTGGCAGCTTCAGAAGAACTGAAATATTGTTCACGGATTTTTTACCCATGTGACGTCCAATGACTAGCTCATGTTCGAAGTAACTGAGCTCTCCTGATCAATCCAAGTGCTTCTTCATTGACAACGCAATATTTCCCGCCTCCTATGATGCTGGCCGGTCCATCTCGCCTGTCACCTGGTGGTTAATTGCGCGTTTCGTGGGGATACTTTTGGCCAGATAATGTGCATAAAGAGCTAGTGGGTAACGCTGGAAGCTCTGTCGCGCTTCTTCAGGAGTACGCTGTTTGTTGAATGTTGGAATGTCAGAAGCAGGAGGCTGTAGCGAATGCAGAATGACCTGTAGGGGCTGCAGGGACTGGAGCTGACGGTGAATGTAAATAAAACTTACATTTACTGTTAACTTACGCTGTTTGGAAAAGGTGACTGAGAACCACTAGCAATCGTCAAGTACCGAGAAGTTACATCCATAGCGACGTAAAGTGGTGGGATTACGTGAAAGAAAGTTGTAGGGAAAGCAGATGCCGTAGTAAGATTCAGTTGAAGAATCTTAAGCAAACATAATTCACCCACAAAAGAAACGGCTTGCGAAACACTTGTCCATCACTCTGGGACGGTTACCAAGTAGTATTAAGTGAAGAGACAGAAAACATCCAACGAAGAGCGGAGCGTTTCGCCAATAGATCGTTCTGTCAGCGCGAGAGTGTCAGGGATATTCTTAAACTCCACTGGCAGTGGCTACAAGAATGGCGTTGTGTATCACGGAAAAAGTCACTTCTGAAAATCCGGGAGTGTTCCTTTGAAGATAGGTTGAGCAACATATTACTTCCTTCCACACATTGGACTCGCATTCCAGAGGACGACGGTTCAATCCCGCGTCGGGCCATCCTGATTTTTGGTTTTCCGTGATTTCCCTAAATCGCTTCAGGCAAATGCCGGGATGGATCCTTTGAAAGGGCAGGGACAAGTTACTTCCCCATCCTTTCCTAATGTGATGAGACCGATGACCTCGCAGTTTGGTCTCCTCCCCCAAATCAACCCAACCAATGAACCTCCCATAGTCTCGTCTAATGGCCGCGACGAGAAAAATCAGAGAAATTAGACCTGACAGGAAAGTTTATCGACAGTGGTTTTTCCCATGCACCGTTTAGTGATGGGACACAGAATGGGTAAAATGATGGTAGTACCAGAGGCACACTTTCCTACATACCTTAAGGTGGCTTGCTGTGTATGGATGTAGTTGCATGGGGGCCCACAGCTCTGCTTTTAACTGCAAAAATGGCGGGGATGAGCATTTGCGTAAAACGACAATTCGTTGCGGTGTTGTCCGCAACTCTGCGTAATATGGACTCGACAAGACCCCTGAAGCGTTATGAGGCCAATTCTGATTAGCAGACGTTTGTAGCCGTCTATAACTCATACCGGCTGAGCAGGCTAGCGGCGAAGACATTGTAAGTAGGCTGTTTAGGTTTTTTTATTGGTAACGCCGCCGCCACGTAGCGCTCTGTATGAAAAATCACTGACTGTGCTGTGCGCAGTCTGTGGCAATTTTGCATTGTTGTCTGCCATTGTAGTATTGGGCAGCTGGATGTTAACAGCGCGTAGCGTTGCGCAGTTGGGGTGAGCCGCCAGCAGTGGTGGATGTGGGGAGAGAGATGGAGTTTTGAAATTTGTAAGAATGGATGTCATGAACTGATATATATATATATATATATATATATATATATATATATATATATAATGATTATTAAGGTAAATACATTGTTTGTTCTCTAGTAAAATCTTTCATTCGCTAACTATGCCTATCAGTAGTTAGTGCCTTCCGTAGTTTGAATCTTTTATTTAGCTGGCAGTAGTGGCGCTTGCTGTATTGCAGTAGTTCGAGTAACGAAGATTTTTGTGAGGTAAGTGATTTGTGAAACGTATAGTTTAATGTTAGTCGGGGCCATTCTTTTGTAGGGATTATTGGAAGTCAGATTGCATTGCGCTAAAAATATTGTGTGTCAGTTTAAGCACAGTCGTGTATAATTGTTCGAAGGGGACGTTTCAACATGCGCAGGGCTCTGTACACCGTACAGCGGGTAGAATAATATTGTAACAGTCTGTGGTGAGACTCCACAAACCAGCACAAGCTACTTGATCGAGTATTAACCACTGTCAGCCACTCCCTTTCCTGCTTCACTCTTAAACGGAGAGAAAGAAAAACTAGTGCCTACATCATGTCAAAAAGATTTCGATTGTTCTGAGAGGTAGAAGAGAAAATTGCAGTAAACGTGGGCTTTAATATGCATACTTTATGAGCTGTGAGCACTTGATCATCTTTGATAATGTGAAACCATCTCTTGTACTGCAAACTCTTTGGAACAAAACAAGGAATAAAGTCAAATAAACGTGGGCTCTCTGAAATGCGCAGCTTAAGACCTGAGATCACTTGTACAATAGAAGACGTATCTTTCAGAGTAGGGAAGAGAACAAGTGCTCAAATATCTTAAGGTATCCTTTATGGAGACGACCTCTAACGGACTTTTTTCTTGTATTGTCTATACTACTTCTTCCCAAAATATGTAAAACAAAGAGATTGCATTAGAAGAGGTGTGTTTCACAGTATCGAAGATGAACAAGAGCTCATAGCTGGTAAGTTATGCAGTTTAGAGCACATGTTTGCTGAAATTTTTTTCTTGTTTTTATGGTTACTATCACCTCTGAAAATATTAGACACTCTCTTTAATACCCTGCATATGCCTCCGTACGACACCTCATTTGTCTTTTCTTCTCTTCGCAGCCGGCCGATGTTGCTGAGCGGTTCTAGGCGCTTCAGTCTGGAACCGCGCTACCGCTACGGTGGTAGGTTCGAATCCTGCCTCGGGCATGGATGTGTATGCTGTCCTTAGGTTAGTTAGGTTTAACTAGTTGTAGGTTCTAGGGGACTGATCACCTCAGATGTTGAGTTCCATAGTGCTCAGAGCCATTTGAACCATTTTTTTCTTGTCTTCGCGATCCTTACGGGAAATGTACGTTAGCAGCAGGTAGCCGCTAATGTCGGTTCTCTAATTGTCTTGAATTGTGTTTCAGAAAAAATATCGTCTTACCTCCAGGGATTCCCATTTGAGTTTGGAAAGCTTTCCCTTTACATTCGTGTGTTGATAGAACGCACCGGTAACAAACCTAGTAGCATCCGTCTGAAATGATTCGATGTCTTCCTTTAATCAGACCTGTTTTTTTTGGGGGGGGGGGGCGACACCAGTACTCTATAATAGATTTCATTAGTGTTCTACTTCTATACGCGGTCTCCTTCATAGAGCAGATACATTTTCCTAAAATTTTGCCAATAAACTGAAGCCGAGCACTCGACTTTCGTACTGCCATCTTTACATGCTCCTATTTCATATCGCTTCGCACCGTTACGCCTAGGTATTTAATAGAGGTGACTCTCTCAAGTGAATGGGACACCACTAATACCCTATTCGAAAATTACGGATTTTTTCCCTCCTCATCTGCAGTAAATTATATTTTTCTACATTTAGAGCACGCTGCCACTCATCACGCCAGATAGATTTTCCGTATAAGTCATCCTGTACCCTCCCACATTCAGCCATCGATGCCGCCTTCTCGTACACCAGAACATCATCAGCACACAACCGCAGGATTGCTGCCCACCCTGTCCGCCAAATCATTTATGTATACAGAGTACAACGGCGGTCCATCACACTTCCCTGGCGCACTCGAGACGATACCCTTGCCTCTGATGAACACTCACCGTCCAGGACAACACTCTGGGTTCTATTATTTAAGAAGTCTTCGAGCCACTCACATATCTGAACATATTCTATATGCTTGTACTTTCTCTAACAGTATGAAATGGGGCACCGTGCCAAATGCTTTCCGGAAATCTGTCTGTTGCTCTTCCTCCACTGTTCGCAAAATTTCATATGAGAAAAGGTTCAAATGTTTCAAATGGCTCTGAGCACTATGGGACTCAACTGCTGTGGTCATCAGTCCCCTAGAACTTAGAACTACTTAAACGTAACTAACATGAGGACATCACACACAGCTATGGCCTAGGCAGGATTCGAACCTGCGACCGTAGCAGTCTCACGGTTCCGGACTGAGCGCCTATGAGAAAAGGGCAGCTGACTTTCACACGAACGATGCTTTCGAAAACCATGTTGATTCGAGGACATAACTTCTCGGTCCCAGTAAAGTATATTATATTAGAACTGGTGTTCAGGCACGCTGGCCCAGCTAATGGCGTCGGCGGCTGCGCTGACACTCGGCGGCTGCCGAGTGCGCCGCCTTCATTACGGCGCTCCCGTAATTCACCGCCAGCTGGCAGGTCGACAGCGCGCATGCGCGGAGCTGTGCGACCACGCGACCGTCTCTCAAGGTAAAGCCTGGCCGACAACTACGATAACTAAGAGAGAAACGAGAAAGCACTGTGGTGGCAGTCTCGTCCACACATCCCTTCACAGCTAACGTACGGGCTGGACACTGACCATTATCGTAGTATTCAGTACAGGTTTGACTGATGACCATTAAGTTCTGGGACTACAACTTCACTGAGCTAGGTGCAAGAGTTTGTGGAAATGCACGTCGCCAGGTGGTGATCTAGTTAACGTTGCTGACTCTCGATCACGGGGTCCCGGGTTCCATCCAAAATGCGGGACTCATCGTCCCTGTTGTGAAAACTTTCCCTACACAGATGCATAGTGCCACGATGAGGATACCCGCCATGACAGCTCACGCAGTCATTCCGATCGTTGTGGACTTGTGGGAAGAACATAAGAGAAGAGAACAGGACACAATTACGGTGAAACATTTCGGAACTGACTGGATACGCACTGAAAACCGCCTGCGGGGATGTCTGGAGCGACACGTGAGGTGGCAGCCGGCGACCCTACCTCTTACCACCAAACCCCCTCTCACCACACCACACCACAAAAGTCTAGTGCTTGAGGTGTTACAAAGTGTTTCGACGTGCATAAAAATGAAAAATTATTCTTTTCATTTTTAGTTTCTCACTCTCAATGTGTCTCTTGTATTTTTCCAGTGCATATTTATTTCTGTTATTTTTCATCCGCAAACAAAACCTGAGCCAAAACAATGATTACCTCGCCAATATTACAGCCTGTCACCGCAATCAGTGAGAGCTTACGTGTAAAAATTTGGTCTCATTTTGACTGTTAGTGTCTCCCTCTCTGTCTGTCTGTCTGTCTGTCTCTCTCTCTCTGTCTCTCTCTCTCTCTCTCTCTCTCTCTCTGTCTCTCTCTCTCTCTGTCTCTCTCTCTCTGTCTGCAGTCTGTATCTCTGTCTGTCTGCAGTCTGTATCTCTGTCTGTCTGCAGTCTGTATCTCTGTATCTCTGTCTGTCTGCAGTCTGTATCTCTGTATCTCTGTCTGTCTGCAGTCTGTATCTCTGCATCTCTGTCTGTCTGCAGTCTGTATCTCTGTATCTCTGTCTGTCTGCAGTCTGTATCTCTGTATCTCTGTCTGTCTGCAGTCTGTATCTCTGTATCTCTGTCTGTCTGCAGTCTGTCTGCAGTCTGTCTGTCTGTCTGCAGTCTGTCTGTCTGTCTGCAGTCTGTCTGTCTGTCTGCAGTCTGTCTGTCTGTCTGCAGTCTGTCTGTCTGTCTGCAGTCTGTCTGTCTCTCTGCAGTCTGTCTGTCTCTCTGCAGTCTGTCTGTCTCTCTGCAGTCTGTCTGTCTGTCTGTCTGTCTGTCTGTCTGTCTCTCTGCAGTCTGTCTGTCTGTCTGTCTCTCTGCAGTCTGTCTGTCTGTCTGTCTCTCTGCAGTCTGTCTGTCTGTCTGTCTCTGCACTCTCTTTCCCCATCTCTATTAATTTAAAATTTTTGCCTTTCTTCAAATTCATTGTGTTTCTTCTTCATTTTAACGTATACATGTAAAGTGTTTTTACTTTCTTCTATACAGGGTTTTTCGAAAAGGTACGGCCAAACTTTCAGGAAACATTCCACACACACAAATAAAGAAAAGATGTTATTGTGTCCGGAAACGCTTAATTTCCATGTTAGAGCTCATTTTAGTTTCGTCAGTACGTACTGTACTTCCTCGATACACTGCCAGTTGCCGCAATTGAAGGAAGGTAATGTTGACTTTGGTGCTTGTGTTGACATACGACTCATTGCTCTACAGTATTAGAATCAAGCACATCAGTACATAGCATCAACAGGTTAGTGTTCATCACGAACGTCGTTATGCGGTCAGTGCAATGTTTACAAATGCGGATTTGGCAGATACCCATTTGATGTATGGATTAGCACGGGGCAATAACCGTGGCACGGTACGTTTGTATCGAGACAGTTTTCCAGAACGAAGGTGTCCCGACAGGAAGACGTTCGAAGCAATTGATCGCCGTCTTAGGCAGTACGGAACATTCCAGCCTATGACTCGCGACTGGGGAATACCTAGAACGACGAGGACGCCTGCAATGGACGAGGCAATTCTTTGTGCAGTTGACGATAACCCTAATGTCGGCGTCAGAGAAGTTGCTACTGTACATGGTAACGTTGACCACGTCACTGTTTGGAGAGTTCTATGGGAGAACCAGTTGTTTCCGTACCATGTACAGTGTGTGCAGGCACTATCAGCAGCCGATTGGCCTCCACGGATACAGTTCTGCGTATGGTTCATCCAACAATGTGTCAATCCTCATTTCAGTGCAAATGTTCTCTTTACGGATGAGGCTTCATCCCAACGTGATCAAATTGTAAATTTTCACAATCAACATGTGTGGGCTCACGAGAATCCGCACGCAATTGTGCAATCACGTCACCAACACAGATTTTCTGTGAACGTTTGGGCAGGCATTGTTGGTGATGTCTTGACTGGGCCCCATGCTCTTCCACCTACGCTCAATGGAGCACGTTACCATGATCTCATACGGGATACTCTACCTGTGCTGCTAGAACATGTGCCTTTACAAGTACGACAGAACATGTGGTTCATACAAGATGGAGCTCCTGCACATTTCAGTCGATGTGTTCGTATGCTTCTCAACAACAGATTCGGTGACCGATGGATTGGCAGAGTCGGACCAATTCCATGGCCTCCACGCTCTCCTGGCCTCAACCCTCTTGACTTTCATTTATGGGGGCATTTGAAAGCTCTTGTCTACGCAACCCCGGTACCAAATGTAGAGACTCTTCGTGCTCGTATTGTGGACGGCTGTGATACAGTACGCCATTCTCCAGGGCTGCATCAGCGCATCAGGGATTCCATGCGACGGAGGATGGATGCATGTATCCTCGCTAACGGAGGACATTTTGAACATTTCCTGTAACAAAGTGTTTGAAATCACGCTGGTACGTTCTGTTGCTGTGTGTTTCCATTCCATGATTAATGTGATTTGAAGAGAAGTAATAAAATAAGCTCTAACATGGAAAGTAAGCGTTTCCAGGCACATGTCCACGTAACATATTTTCTTAAGAAAGATGTGTCTGAGGAACGTTTCCTGAAAGTTTGGCCGTACCTTTTTCTAACGCCCTGTAGATGTAATGAGTACATAGGTAAATTAATATACCACTTTAAAGTATCGAATTCATACTACCATATTGTGTCAAACTGAAAATATGTTTCCTCCATGTTCTATCAAATCTCATGATAATAATGACCATAAACCTATCCATACCCTAACCAAAAAATTACATTATCATTTACAAATTTCTGCTTTTTACGAAAAAATATGCCACAAAAAGTCACTGTACTTAACTTAATCATGACCGAAAATAAATACGTACAGAAAGAGACCTCCCCCTCCCTTTTTTAAAAAAGAGAAAAATCATGAGAAGTTTATATAATGTTCTGAACATCATAAATAACTTATAGTAAACTCAGTGCGAGCGATACGTACGCAAAGAGAAAAAGATCTGATACAAAAAATTTGGGTATAACACCTAAACAACTTTGTTTTCTGAAATCTCATCAAGTACGTAAGTGTTTCTATCAAAAAGTATTAGTCTGTAAATAAAACTATATAGATGCTAAAAAATGGTTCGCTTCCTGGCCAGATTCGGGATTTTCTTCGCTCGGGACTAGTGGTGTTTTTTAAGCGTCGTTATCGGCGCAGAAGCCACCAAAGTGGCGTGAAAAGATAACGACTTGCTCCGTGTGGCCAATCATGTCAGATGGAGCCTGCCGGCTCGTGATGCACAGTGCAAATTTCCTTTCTTTATGCGTTGTAGTAATAACGAAGATAATCTATCGTCAAACTATATGGAAATGATTGGAAATTAATTCACCACAGCAACAAATATTTACATATACATTGGCGTAAAAAAGCGCCCTGATTAATCCAAAAGAAGATGGAACATAATTGAGCCTTCTGCAACGAACTCAGTCTAGGGATCGCTCGGCCTGGACATCACAGTTCACACACTCCTGGTGGGGCTGTACTGGCCGCCGTATCTCTCATTCGCACGTGGCTCACAGCATCAGACAGCTAGTAGGTCTTACCCAAACTGCATACATCGCGGGTGTTTCAAGACATGTCAGCTGCTGACAGTAGAATCCGAGTTGAATGAGGCATATTGTATCAGAAATTGTCATTATGATGTCCAACAACTTCTGTAGCATCTTGACCATGAGCTTACAATATCTCATGGCCTACCTCTCTCCTGTATACCAGACTGTGTAGTCAGCTCGTATTTGCAATTTGATCAGGGTACAATAAAACTAAGGAAATAGATTTTCGTAAGTTCACAACCTCTGGTAGCTGCCAGGTCAGGTGTTCAGGAATGTATGTTGGGCAAACGCACAGAATTTGGCCAATAGTGCTCTAACAACGTACTGAAGGCACGGCCGCTATTAAATGTATCTTCGGAAATCCCACGTAACATCCAAACATCATGTTGATAGTATAACTGGGAAATGCATATCGTGCTCGGAAAGGCAAATTAATGAATGCTATTTAGCAAAAAAATGTTCAAATGTGTGTGAAATCTTATGGGACTTAACTGCTGAGGTCATCAGTCCCTAAACGTACACATTACGTAACCTAAATTATCCTAAGGACAAACACACGCACCCATGCCCGAAGGAGGACTCGAACCTCCACGGGGACCAGCTATTTACCATGTTGAAACTAAAAATATTTCTAGAAGGGAACCCGAGAACTTGCTTAATGGGCAATATAGGTCTAGCATTAACGCTTTTTACTCCATGTTAGCCCACCTGCTATTAGACTACTCTCCTAGTGTTATAAATTTTGACATCCCTATGACTTGTTTATTTTTACAAATCAGTGACTTGTTTACATTTTATCCTTGTTTGCTGTTACTACATATACTATACTGCACAATTACTGAATGCTTTCCAACAGTAATGTACGTTGTTCTGCCACCACCTCACCATGTTACATGCTGTCGTTGGCCAGCTACGCCCTCCAGCCCAAGGCAACGGCGGTCGCGTAGCAACGGACGCCAGCCTCGTCCACGAGGACTTCGCTAGCTTCCATGCAGTATCAGAAGATTCCGGTGCGGATAACGCCGTTTAGCAACGCTAAGCCGCCCGCTGAACGAAGACGTGGCTGTGCTGTGTCCGTTGAATATACAGGTGACTTCTCCAAGCGGACCATTTTCGAAACTACGTCGCTCTATTGCACACCATTGGCTGCAGAATAGCGTACACGTGGCGGCACTGTTAATTATTTAGTATTCTTTGAAACAATTTTTAATACATCTCGACAGTTCTTTAATAACGTAAAGCAGCCTTATGTATTATTTTACGTGAACTTAATTTTGATAATTTCCAAGAATGATTGCCTATCGAAGTCGCGGGGTCCAAACGATACATATCGAACGTGCGATCGAACATCGATCATGCGACTCTGGTGGCGGGCGTTGTGATCAATTATTTGTGATCGTCATTTTGCTCTGTTATCCATCGTTCCCTTAGTTGCTGTAAAGTACATACCTCCGCGAATTATTTTTGAGTTGCTAGGGAATCCCAGACGATTAATGTCGTTAGTGAGTGGGATGTCTCGTGTTCTTGACGTTTCTTCGGCGGATTCACTCACATGGAAAAAATCCAATTCCACGTTTATCTAGCGTAGAAAATTGTTCGACGTCTTGTCGCAAATTTGGAGTACTACCGAACGAGGAAAGAAAGGACTGTGCAGACTGTGGTGGTGCGAAGTGTGTAAAACTTCCTAAGTACAGTTTCGATGATGAAATACCATTTACAATTTCATTGCAGACAGTGCGGAAAAGGAACAAGTATTAGGAAAAATACATGGTTCGATTTTTCCAAATTATCCAACCAAACCACCGTAATGGACTTTCACATGATGACAACACCGACGACCAGTAAGATAAGTAGTCTCCTTTGCAATTACAAGTATTTTTGCAACGCTTTTTTGTCGTTGCTGTAGCGAGCACCGTAAACGTACTCATAATGACCGCCAGCAAGAGTTGCATGATCAATGTACGATCGCACGTTCGATATGTATCGTTTGGACCCCACGACTTCATTAGGCAATCATTCTTGGAAATTAATTTTAATCACGCCTTCAAAGCAACATGCACTGAGGTAACAAAAGTCATGGGGTAGTGTCGGGTCCCCTTTTGCCCGGCGTAGTTCAGCGACTCGACGTGACATACCCTCAACCAGTCGTTGGAAATCCCAGGCAGAAATATTAAGTCATGCTCTCTGTAGTCATCCATAATGCCAAAAATCCTCCCTGTGCAGGATTTTATGCACGATTTGACTTGCCGATTATATCCCATAAATGTTCGACGGATTCATGTTGGGCTATTTGACTGGCCAAGTCATTCCCTCGAACTGTCCAGAATGTCCCTCAAACCAACTGCGAACAACTGTGGCCCAGTGACATGGGGCATTGTCACCCATGAAAATTCCACCATTGTTTGGGAACATGAAGTCCATGAGTGGCTTCAAGTATACTCCGAGTAGCCGAACATAACCATTTCCAGTCAATGATCATTTCCATTCCACCAGAGGACTCAGTCAATTTTATGTAAACACAGATCGCAGCATTAAGTAACGACCGCCAGCTTGCACAGTGACTTGTTGACAACTTGCGTCCTTGGCTTCGTGGGGTCTGCGCCGCACTCTAACGCTGCGGTCACCTCTTCCCAACTGGAATCGGGATTTATCTGACCAGACCACAGATTTTTGTCACTGGCCCAGGAGATGCGCTGCAGGCGATGTCGTGCTGTTAGCAGAGGCACTCGCGTCGGTTGTCTGCTGCCATAGCACATGAACGCTATATTTGACCACACTGTACTAATGGACACGTTCGTCGTACAGCCACATTGATTTATGCTGTCATTTCACGCAGTGCTGCTTTTCTGTTTCCGAAATGGAGCGTCCCATGCGTGTAGCTCCAACTACTATTCCGCGTTCAGAGTTTGTTAATTACCGCTGTGTAGCCATAATTACGTCGGAAATATTACTCATGAATCACCTGGATACAAACCACAACTCCGTCAATGCACTGCCCTTTTATAGCTTGTGTACGCGATACTACCGCCATATGGCTGTCCCATGACTTTTGTCACCTCAGTGTAGAAAAGCGAGTAAAAAGGCCATAGAACAACCTGCCTACAATATGCTAGTATAGTATGTTCAGGCATAGGTCATATTCAAGACAAGAATGAAATCAAGAGCATGTTCTTTCTATCAGTACCTCTATAAGAGCTGCCAATGGCTAGCCACACACAGTCGACTAACAAAGGCGTTGAAGAGATTAACATTTCTACACTCATGCTCATAAGTTAAGGTTAAGGCTGATACATGGTGAAACAACGCTCTGGTGGGCGGTTTGCGGGTTTAAATCCGTTTGAGGTATGACCATGAAATGCATTTTTCCTGTGGTCACGGCACGGTGGCGCTGGCAGCAATCCACATACGCAGAGGTGTGTTGGTGCATGTCAGAGTACAGTGTAGCGAGTAAGTGTGCAGACGTTTTCAGACGTGCTAATGATGACTATGTGTTGAAAATGGCTCAAAGAACACATATTGATGACGTTAAGGGTAGAGTACTAGGGCGACTGGAGGCTACTCAAACACAGCAACACCGGCAACGGAACCTCTGTGTGTCACAAAGTGTGATCTCAAGATTATGGCAAAGATTCCAGCAGACAGGAAACGTGTGCAGACGCTACAGTACGGGACGTCCATAGTGTACAACACCACAAGAAGACCGACATCTCACCATCAGTGCCCACAGGCGGCCACGGAGTACTGCAGATAGCCTTACCGCAGCCACTGGAACAGTTGTCTACAGACGACTGAACAGACATGGTTTATTTGCTGAGAGACCTGCAAGGTGCATTCCACTAAACCCTGGTCACAGGAGAGCCCGTAAAGCCTTGTGTCAAGAACACAGTACATGGTCATTGGAACAGAGGTCCAGGTTATGTTCATGGACGAGTCCAGGTATAGTGTGAACACTGGTTCTCGCCGGATTTTCATCTGGAGTGAACCAGTACCATCCCTTTATTGTCCTTGAAAGGCCTGTATCGAGGTCGTGGTCTGACGGTGTGGGGTGGGATTATGATTGGTGCTCGTACACCCTTGCATGTCTTTGACAGAGGAACTAACAGGCCAGGTGTATCGGGACGTCATTTTGCACCATCATGTCCGCCTATTCAGGGGTGGAGTTGGTCACACCTTTCTCCTGATGGATGATAACGCACGGCCCCACCGAGTTGCAATCGTGCAGGAGTACCTTGAAACAGAAGATATCAGGCGATTGGAGTGGCCTGCCTGTTCTCCAGACCTAAACCCCATCGAGCACGTCTGAGATGCTCTCGGTCGACGAATCGCTGCACGTCGTCAAACCCCTACGACACTTCAGGAGCTCCGACAGGCAATGGTGCAAGTATGGGAGGCTATACGGCCATTCTTTCGATTACATTACTTCACTGCACCTCGCGACGCAACCGTTCTCTAGGAAGTGAACTGTGACTGCCGACCTGTGTGGCCGTGCGGTTCTAGGCGCTTCAGTCTGAAACCGCGCTACCACTACGGTCGCAGGTTCGAATCCTGCCTCGGGCATGGACGTGTGTGATGTCCTTAGGTTAGATAGGTTTAAGTAGTTCTAAGTTCTGGGGAACTGATGACCTCAGATGTTACGTCCATAGTGCTCAGAGTCATATTGATCAACTCCGTGAATGGGCTGCCATTTTATAGCTTGTGTACATGATATTACAGCCATGTCGCTGTCCCGCGACTTTTGTCACCTCAGTGTAGAAAAGCGAGGAAAAAGCCAGAGAATAGACTGCCTACCATATGCTAGTTCAAGGATAGACCAAATTCATAACATGAAATCAAGCACATCTTCTTTCTATCAGTAGCTCTAAGTGCTGCCAATGGTTAGCCGCACACAGTCGACTAACTAAGGCGTTGAAGAGGTTTTCATATCTAGTATGTACTAATGGACCCATGTGACTGTTGTAGAAATCCAAGGTTGACAGCTAGTTGTTAATACTCAAACAACTATGAGTAAACAGTTACACTACAAATAAATCGAGGTAAAGCTCAATATATTGTACTGCATTTGATGTGATTAAGCCCTATGTGCCGGATAATATAATTATTCTGTTAAATGACACGTGGATATGACAAACAAATCCACAATTATACTATGAGATTTTTGAAGGGGAATGTTTGACATCGTGCAGTATTGGAGTGATTGGCCCTTCAAAAAGCACACCACTAGTGCAATGCTGTGATTTCTACATTTATGGTCAACGAAAGAATTTGACTAAAAAGCTTCAAAACTACCCTCATCTCGCCGAGGCAGAGAGAAAAAGAAATCATATCCCGATAATACTGCATAAAAATGCATTACATTGTACACCACAAACTATCCTCGCCAATTATGCGTTACACTGTGCTTACTGCCAATCTGTGTGATGAGAGAGAACCTTTCATTAATGTATAAAACATTAAAATAACCTTGTAGCTGTAAAAATGTGGCTATAACACGTGCATGACTTCGTGAAAATCACTGCTGCTGAATAAAGGTGGCATCCAGATTGATGGTATTCCAGGGCTAGCCCAGAAATTAACATAACAGAACTTGTTTTTACGATGAGTATTACCCTAGAACATGTAAATCATTAACTGTAAAATAATACAAATATCTAATTTTATATACGAAGCTCTCGTGTAAGCCTTGCAGTTCCTTCCTCGAAATTGAATTACAGCAACAAATTTTCCTTTGCCTTTCCTTTTCATGCCCTTTATGGAAATATTAATACTTACAATACTCTGCGTATTATTTCGGTTTGCGTGGAGTGTTGGTAAGCTACAAATGGAAAATAAAAAGTATATCAGGCATATTAACTCTAATTTACTACCTTTGTATTACCATTCTGTACTCATTCCGTAGCGGCAAATGCTGCCAGGAATAGCGCTAACATGAATGGCTGTTACTTCCCCGACCCGCGCCAAAAATGCTATCTTTTCTAAACGCTTGGCCGTCTGGAGCTTCCTATTCTGTCACTTGCATTTGCGTCCAAGTGCTGAATATAAGTTTGGGCGGAAGCGGTGATGACGAGTAGGTACAGTCCTCTTGACATGGTTGTACATAGATACACGGATGAGAATATGCAGTCAGCTCCAGGGAGAGGTGACACTAAGGCAATCATCGTTATCTCATCAGACTAATATCACATAATGGATTTTGCAAAGGAGTATTATCAAGAAAATATTGGTTGGTCTAATACAGGAACTGAACGAGTGCCACTTTTATATAACAATGTCGCTTGAAACTGTATGATACAAATATCCATTTATAGCCATACCGATCTTATATCGGCCATTATACCCGTCCTCAGCGGTATACTATCAGAAGACCAAAGTAAAACTGCTTCAAAAGATGTTTCTTCATAGTAAAAGTACATCAACATCTACATTTATACTCCGCAAGCCACCCAACGGAGTGTGGCGGAGGACACTTTACGTTATTATCTCCCTTTCCTTTTCCAGTCGTGGATGGTTCGCGGGAAGAACGACTGCCGGAAAACCTCCGTGCGCGCTCGAATCTTTCTAATTTTACATTCGTGGTCTCCTCGGGAGGTAGAAGTAGGGGGAAGCAATATATTCGATACTTCATCCAGAAATGTACCTACTCGAAACCTGGTCAGCAAGCTACACCGCGATGCAGAGCGCCTCTCTTGCAGAGTCTGCCACTTGAGTTTGCTAAACATCTCCGTAACGCTATCACGCTAACCAAATAACCCTGTGACGAAACGCGCCGCTGTTCTTTGGATTTTCTCTATCTCCTCCGTCAACCTGACTTGGTACGGATCCGACACTGATGAGCAAAAGTTAGCTTTATGTGGGTTCCTGGGCATGTCGGTATCCGTAGGAACGAAACTGCAGATGCCGCGGCCAAGGCTGCAGTCCTCCAGCCTCGGACGGCTTCTTGTTGTGTCCCTTCATCAGATTGTAGCACGGTCATTTGTCGGCGCATTTTATCGCTGTGGCATGCCGATTGGGCTGCACTTACGGACAACAATCTTCGGGCCTTGAAACCTCTTCCCGCAGCTTGGACGTCCTCCTCACGTCCTTCTCGGCGGGAGGAGGTCGTTTTGGCCCGGCTACGAATTGGACACTGCCGGTTCAGCCATCGCCATCTGCTGACGGCAGCGCCGGCGCCGTTCTGTCCATGTGGGCAATTGCTGACGGTCCGCCACATTTTAACGTCCTGTCCGGATTTTACTGTGCTCCGTCTTGACCTTGGCCTGCCATGTACTCTGGATGCCATTTTAGCGGATGACCCAGGAGCTGCTGCTCGCGTTCTTCGGTTTATCAACTTGACACACTTGTCTAAGGACGTTTGATTATGCTGTAGTTTTTTAATCCTATGCCTGTTAATACGTCTTTTATAGTGTTGTCCCTTTTAGTTGCTGTTTTAACCTTGTGCCTCGCGGTACATTTCTAAATTATTCAGGGCGCTAATGACCATTGCAGTTGTGCGCCCTAAAACCACAAAAAAAATGATGAGCAATACTCAAGAATAGGTGGAACGAGTGTTTTGTAATCCACCTCCTTTGTTGATGGACTACATTTTCTAAGAACTCTCCCAATGAATCTCAACCTGGCACCCGCCTTACCAACAATTAATTTTAAATGATCATTCCACTTCAAATCGTTCCGTACGCATACTTCCAGATATTTTACTGAAGTAACTGCTACCAGTGTTTGTTCTGCTATCATATAATCAAACAATAAAAGATTCTTCTTTCTATGTATACCCGATACATTACATTTGTCTATGTTAAGGGTCAGTTGCCACTCCCTGCACCAAGTGCCTATCCGCTGCAGATCTTCCTACATTTCGCTGCAATTTTCTAGTGCTGCAACTCCTCTGTATACTACAGCATCCTCCGCGCAAAGCCGCATGGAACTTCCGACACTATCTACTAGGTCATTTATATATATTGTGAAAAGCAATGGTCCCATAACACTCCCCTGTGGAACGCCAGAGGTTACTTTAATGTCTGTAGACAATGCAGTAAAAACCTCTGGACAACCCAACAGTAGTTACATTAAGAATATTCATGACGCGTATGATGTATTGGACATGTGTGTTTCATGATTCATCAAAATCACACTGGGGGTGTTATTGGGCATAAATATGGGCTACTGGGGAGAAATAGACCAGCAGTTTAGTGGGTCATGTATCAGCGTATTCCATAATTTACATATATAAAAAAAACACCATGTCCGTGTAAAAAACATATCTGGAAAAAATGGAGCATGTTCCTAAGCACAAGGTGAGTGTGATACGAGAGAATGAACATGTAACATAATGTTACTGTTAATCCAGTACGTTTAACATATGAAGAGACCGTATTAGTTGTAAAAGAATTAGACTCGTAAATATGTAATGAAAAGCATGTCCCCATGAACAAAAGTGAAATTGTCAAACAACAGATAAAGCAATGTCATTCGAATGATTTTAACGTAGCATTCAAATGATCTTGAGACCATGTAGAAAAGTCATTATCGATTACTGCAGGTCTATTGTGTCGCAGCCACAGTGTGGGACCTGAAAGCGGTTGCCTTCTCACCCCTACTTTGTGGAAGCCGATGGGGAGGACTGACAAAGTGTTTGAGCGGTTTTTCTTAAGGGAGAGCCTATTCATCAAAGCGTCGTTGTCGTCATGGCGGATGATGGATCGCCCAAGGGATAAGACTGAAGAAAAGGACTCGATTCTCTGAAGCAGCCGTCATGCTTCGTTGCTTGCTTCCGCCTGTTTTACAAGCACCAAATAGCATACACTTTTCAAATACGGAAGTCATTAATTTCTTGCGATCGCAGATGTCTTTTCGAGAGTGTAATCACCAAAATCTGCTACGGATAAGAAAACAATCTTTTCTCGCTATCCTGTTACAGCTGGACTATTTTTTCTCAATCACTTTATGCGCTTATTTATAATTTGCATCCTTTAGATTTAAACTACAAACGTATCTTCAGAACTCTCCAGTATTTTTATTTATGCCTTCTGTCTACACAACAAGTTCCTCAATCTTTCTGCCTAACTGTAGGTGTGGGTATTTACGCAATAACCTGCTGATTTTGTTTAAATGACCTAATAGTTTCACGTGAGAAGTCTTCTGCTGTTCACTTCAACCGCAGAAGGATACAATCGACGACATTGAACGTTTTAGTAGGAGCTCTCTCCTTCCTGCTGTGAACCAAAAGGAAATTACTATTTATAGTATATGACATGCAGTTAACATAGGCTGATCATATGTTATATACACTTGTGGCGATTAAAATTGCTACACCAAGAAGAAATGCAGTTGATAAACGGGTATTCATTGGACAAATATACTAGAACTGACATGTGATTACATTTTCACGCAATTTGGGTGCATAGATCCTGAGAAATCAGTACCCAGAACAACCACCTCTGGCCGTAATAACAGCCTTGATACGCCTAGGCATTGAGTCAAACAGAGCTTGGATGGCGTGTACAGGTACAGCTGCCCATGAAGCTTCAACACGATACCACGGCTCAAGATTAGTGACTGGCGTATTGTGACGAGCCAGTTGCTCGGCCACCATTGACCAGACGTTTTCAATTGGTGAGAGATCTGCAGAATGTGCTGGCCAGAGGCAGCAGTAGAACATTTTCTGTATCCAGAAAGGCCAGTACAGGACCTGCAACATGAGGTCGTGCATTACCCTGCTGAAATATAGGGTTTCGCAGGGATCGAATGAAGGGTGGAGCCACGGGTCAGAACACATTTGAAATGTAACGTCCACTGTTCAAAGTGACGTGAATGCGAACAAGAGGTGATCGAGACGTGTAACCAATGGCACCCCATACCATCACGCCGGGTGATACACCAGAATGGTGATGACGAACACGCGCTTCAAATGTGCGTTCACCGCGATGTCGCCAAACACGGATGCGAGCATCATGATACTGTAAACGGAACCTGGATTCATCCGAAAAAATGACATTTTGCCATTTTGCACCCAGGTTCGTCGTTGAGTACACCATCGCAGGCGCTCCTGTCTGATGCAGCGTCAAGGATAACCGGAGCCGTGGTTTCCGAGCTGATAGTCCATGCTGCTGTAAACGTCGTCGAACTGTTCGTGGAGATGATTGTTGTGTTGCAAACGTCCCCGTCTGTTGACTCAGGGATGGAGACGTGGCTGCACGATCCGTTACAACCATGCGGATAAGATGCCTGTCATCTCTACTTTTAGTGATACGAGCCCGTTGGGATCCAGCACGGCGTTCCGTATTACCCTCCTGAACCCACCGATTCCAAATTCTGCTAACAGTCATTGGATCTCGACCAACGCGAGCAGCAACGTCGCGATACGATAAACCGCAATCGCGATAGGCTACAATACGACCTTCATCAAAGTAGGAAACGTGATGATACACATTTCTCCTCCTTACACGAGGCATCACAACAACGTTTCACCAAGCAACGCCAGTCAACTGCTGTTTTTTGTATGAGAAATCGGTTGGAAACTTTCCTCATATCAGCACGCTGTATGTGTTGCCACCGGTGCCAACCTTGTGTGAATGCTCTGAGAAGCTGATCATTTGCGTACCACAGCATCTTCTTCCTGTCGGTTAAATTTCGTGTCTGTAGCACGTCATCTTCGTGGTGTAGGAATTTTAATGGCCAGTGGTGTATAATCAGGGAAAGGGGAAACAGCGTTAACGCAATGAGACCTGTCGTTCGAACCTGATATTTCTGTCCCCTTGATCATGTGAAAGGGCCACGTCTGCTACGGCTTAGACTATAGATGCTTCTTATATCATAAAGAACGTGCTCTTCAGAAACTGAACAAAGTGCCATTTGTGTGTCAGTGAATATGGCGTGGGCCAGTGCCATCGACTCCGACGACACCCTGTGAATAGAAGCTGTTGAACCTGCGATGTGTCTTCGACGTCAGCACTAGGCGAGTAAATTTATGTGTCACAAGAGTCAGCAGCCTAACAGTAGATTAATCACACTCCTACGAGAAATGAAAGACAACCTTCCGCTCGTAACACCTTCGACGGAAATGCGGAATCTTTAACCTTTCGTAGCTACTATATCAGAATCAACGCTGACCGAATGTTGGATTCACTTCGGTAGCCACTTAGTCCCATTTTTGAATTTCATTCATTATTATAATTTTATCAAAAATGGCTTCAATGTTACATTTATCTTTATTGGCACCACCTTCTACGTGTGCATACAGATTGGTCCCGATATAAAGCAATTTCATTAGCAGCACTTGTATTTCTTGTCTCAGAGTGGAAACATTCCATGCAGTTACATCTGCATCCATACAGTTCGAGTTTTATTGGGGGAGCGATAGCGATCAGCGTGACTATAAAATTTGGTAGTCATTCGGTGCTCTGGAACTTGAAATCCACTGAAAGTCTGAAGCAGGACACTACAATGAACATCCAAATACCAGCAGTACTCAGAAGAAGCAGTGCGGAATAAAATAAAAAATTGGTCTACGAAAACCAAAGAAGGTAGATTAGTGTTTTAACATCCCGTCGACAAAGAGATTATAGACGAAGCACAAGCTAAGATTAAGAAAGGAAGAACAGGGGATTCGGAACGTAGTGAAACATTCCCGCTCCAGTTCTTATGGCTTCATGAAGTCCCGACATGTGACGGCGCTATATGTAGGCTTTCAGATGGCGTCTGTAACGGTCGTGCATTCCAAGCAGAGAGCTGTTTTTCAGTTATTTTTGATGGAAAATCGGAGCATCGGAGCGATTCATAGACGCTGCAGAGTGTCTGCGCAGACATGGCAGTGTACAAAAGCACAGTGAACTGTTGGACGAGGCGCCTGCCATCATCGCTACAAGGTCGCGCATACCATCCGATCTCCCACGTGCCGACCACCTGCACACAGCTATGATGAGGTAATCGACGGATCGCCATGACAACCCAAGCCCTCTCAAGTCTGTGCACCCGAGAGTAGCTCACAAAATTATATTGGTGTGTTCTTCCTCATCCACCCTTCAGCCCGGATGTCGCCTCTTCCGACTTCCACTTACTGCGCCCAGTGGATGATGAGGTTATCGATGCAGCAAGACGTTAGCTCCGACGTCGACCAGTGGAGTGCTACCATGCGGGCATACAGGTCCACCCACTAAGGTCACGAAGACGGTCGCGTCGAACGGAGATTATGCTGAGAAACAGGGCTTCGAAACCAAAAGAGTTGGGAATAATAGGGTGTATTGGAATGCTGAAAGAAACCAACCTGCTTTCAGAAAAAAGTGTTGCATTACTTACTGAACAGCCTAGCAGTAACGTGCGTCTACGAAATTTACTTTACGATCCGTGGTTACAGTAACATTTTAATCTGCAAACGTAGGCTCCCCAGTCTCCATTGAGTTTCTTTTTATATTCTACTTTCTTACTGCTGATGCCATATCAAGATTATTTAGCTGTACGTATTTTACGTATCTAGGTATTGTAAAATAAACTTAAATCGTTGTTAAAACTCTTATATTGTAATTTCTGCGTATAGATGCTTATGTATTTGAACATAAGCATATACACGTAGCAATATGCTTCAACACACCCGAGCAAGCTATGTCTGTTTTCCTTCATTTCTTCATTGATTGTTTCTTTACCCACGTTTCACCTCCGTTATTGTTAACCATGTAATAACTTTGAGAATACTATCCATTGCGTTCAACTCTTTTACGACAATCTTTGCCGTCTCTGGCAGAATTTCAGTGTCATCAGCAAACCTCAGTTTTAATTTCTTCCCATTAAACTTTAAGTTACACTTTCATTGCCTCCTGTGGAATTTCAACTCCCGCAATATAAGCGTTCAGTGCGTTTGCACTGTTGCCACCATACGATGGATGTCAGTTTCTTTATAATCAGGTGGCTGCAGTTATCCATAAACTGAAACAGATTGTTTCCTTGCACCATTCGAGTACCTCTTCGTTGGCGTTGGATCTTGCGTCAGTATGAGTGCTGAAAGCAGCAAACAGCTTTTTACATCACACAGAGCTAAAAAAGAGGACTGACTTAATAAAGATGGCATAACACTTATCACAGCTACAGAACTAGAGCTCTCCAAATACAAATATGTCGTCACAGAACCTGCACCGACACTGTTCCTATCTCAGTTACATCGTCCGGAACTAAGCGGTACTATCAAGGCTTAATTCTCGGCCATTCTATCCTGAGTTGTGCATCTACATGTGTATTGCTACTCTACAAATAATACTTTAGTCACTGGCAGAGGATTCATCGAACCACCTCCACAATAATTCACTATTATTCCACTCTTGAACAGCGCGCGGGAGAAATGGACACTTATCTCTTTAATGAAATTATAATGAAATCCAGACCATTATTTGCTTAGAGGCGTTAATAAATATCAACGGGAACAGTTGAAAATGTGTGCCTCGACCAGGACTTGAGCCCGGGATCTCCTGCTTAAACAGCATACACACTATCCGACTGAGCCAATTTTTATCGTTTTTGGTCGTTGCGGACGTCACATGGCATCCGTTAAAGTTCGTTTGTTTATCCTTCCACTCAGTTTTTTTTTAATTACAGAGGCCAACCAGCTCTCTGTTCGAACACGCTGAGCTACCGATGCCCCGATGCCGGCATCCATCGGGGACACAGAGGATAGTGCGACTGCAGGGACTTACCTTTGGCACGCTCCCCGTGAGACCCACATTTCCAACTTACTTATATGGATATGGTGTCTGTTCTTTCGGACATGTCCGACATGACCATCCGATTCTGTGCGGGTGCACAAGTGTTACCCGAACTCTTATGGGACTTGGTAAGAAGGTCTACCAGAGTAATGAGTGTGATGGGCTGGGACACTACAAATGTAGTGTGTGGACATATAAGGTGAGAATGTGCGTCTCGCGGGAGGCGCGTGCGAGGTACTCCCTGCAGTCGCGCTATCCTCTGTGGCCCTCGGTGGCTCAGATGGATAGAGCGTCTGCCATGTAAGCAGGACATTCCGGGTTCGAGTCTCGGTCGGGGCACACATTTTCACCTGTCCCCGTTGATATATATCAACGCCCGTCAGCAGCTGAAGGCATTAATATATAATTCTAATTTCTTTCCAACTTACTGTCCACACACTACACTTGTTGTGACCGTGCCCACTATACTAATTACTCGCGGCAGTCCATCTACCGATTCCCGTAAGTGTTTGAGCAATGTGAGTGCGTTCGCACTGGAGAACATCATTGGTCGGTTAGCCTTGTCTATATGCAGATGGCATCTCTTCTTTCTTCCTACAGCGTCAACAAAATATTTTTGCATTTGGAGGAGAAAGCTGGTGACTAAAATTTCGTGAGGAGATCCCGTCGCAACCAGAAACGCCCTGTGTTTTAATGATGTTTACCCCAAATCCTGTATGACTTCCCTAACACTCCAGTCCCTACTTTTGGAAAACACGATACATGCTGCCATTCTTTGATTTTTCTCGAAGTACTCCGTTAATCCTACCTTGTGAGGATCCCATACCGGGCAGAAATACTCCAAAAGTGCACGGGTAAGAGTAGTGAAGGCAGTCTCCTTAGTAGATCTGTTGCAGCTTCTAAGCGTTCTGCCAATAATACACAGTTTTTGGCTCGCCTTCACCACAATATTTTCTGTGTGTCCTTTCCAGTTTCAATTGTTTGCGATCGTAATTCCTAGGTACTCAGATGAATTTACGGCCTTGTGATTTGTTTGATTTATCGTGTGAACGACGTTTCACGGACTCCTTTTGACACTCATGTGGATGACCGAACACTTTCCATTATATAGGGTCAATTGCCAATTCCCCCCATGAACCATGGACCTTGCCGTTGGTGGGGAGGCTTGCGTGCCTCAGCGATACAGATAGCCGTACCGTAGGTGCAACCACAACGGTGGGGTATCTGTTGAGAGGCCAGACAAACGTGTCGTTCCTGAAGAGGGGCAGCAGCCTTTTCAGTTGTTGCAAGGGCAACAGTCTGGATAATTGACTGATCTGGCCTTGTAACACTAACCAAAATGGCCTTGCCGCGCTGGTACTGCGAACAGCTGAAAACAAGGGGAAACTACGGCCGTGATTTTTCCCGAGGGCATCCAGCTTTACTGTATGGCTAAATGATGATGGCGTCCTTTTGGGTAAAATGTTGCGGAGGTAAAATAGTCCCCCATTCGGATCTCCGGGCGGGGACTACTCAAGAGGATGTAGTTATCACGAGAGAGAAAACTGGGGTTCGACGGATCGGAGCGTCGAATATCAGATCCCTTAATCGGGCAGGTAGGTTAGAAAATTTAAAAAGGGAAATGGACAGGGTAAAGTTAGATATAGTGGGAATTAGTGAAGTTCTGTAGCAGGAGCAAAAAGACTTCTGGTCAGGTGACTACAGGGTTATAAACACAAAATCAAATAGGGGTAATGCAGGAGTAGGTTTAATAATGAATAGGAAAATAGGAATGCGCGTTAGCTACTACAAACAGCATAGTGAACGCATTATTGTGGCGAAGATAGATACCAAGCCCACACCTACTACAGTAGTACAAGTTTATATGCCAACTAGCTCTGCAGATGAAGAAATTGAAGAAATGTATGATGAAATAAAAGAAATTATTCAGATAGTGAAGGGTGACAAAAATTTAATGGATCAAATAGCTCTGAGCACTATGGGACTCAACTGCTGTGGTCATTAGTCCCCTAGAACTTAGAACTACTTAAACCTAACTAACCTAAGGACATCACATACATCCATGCCCGAGGCAGGATTCGAACCTGCGACCGTAGCAGTCGCACGGTTCCGGACTGTGCGCCTAGAACCGCGAGACCACCGCGACCGGCGACAAAAATTTAATAGTCATGGGTGACTGGAATTCGGTAGTAGGAAAAGGGAGAGAAGGAAACGTAGTAGGTGAATATGGGTTGGGGCTAAGAAATGAAAGAGGAAGCCACCTGGTAGAATTTTACTCAGAGCTGATTAATCATAGCTAACACTTGGTTCAAGAATCATAAAGGAAGGTTGTATACATGGAAGAATCCTGGTGATACTAAAAGATATCAGATCGATTATATAACGGTAAGGCAGAGATTTAGGAACCAGGTTTTAAATTCAAGACATTTCCAGGAGCAGAATTGGACTCGGACCACAATCTATTGGTTATGATGTGTAGATTAAAACTGAAGAAACTGCAAAAAAGTGGGAATTTAAGGAGATGGGACCTGGATAAACTGACTAAACCAGAGGTTGTACAGAGATTCAGGGAGAGCATAAGGGAGCAATTGACAGGAATGGGGGAAAGAAATACAATTATAAGAAGAATGGGTAGCTCTGAGGGATGAAGTAGTGAAGGCAGCAGAGGATCAAGTAGGTAAAAAGACGAGGGCTAGTAGAAATCCTTGGTTAACAGAAGAAATATTGAATTTAATTGATGAAAGGAGAAAGTATAAAAATGCAGTAAATGAAGCAGGCAAAAAGGAATACAAACATCTAAAAAATGAGATCGACAGGAAGTGCAAAATTGCTAAGCAGGGATGGCTAGAGGACAAATGTAAAGTTGTGGAGGCTTATCTCACTAGGGGTAAGATAGATACTGCCTACAGGAAAATTAAAGAGACCTTTGGAGATAAGAGAACCACTTGTATGAACATCAAGAGCTCAGATGGAAACCCAGTTCTAAGCAAAGAAGGGAATGCACAAAGGTGGACGGAATATATAGAGGGTCTATACAAGGGCAATGTACTTGAGGACACTATTATGGAAATGGAAGAGGATGTAGATGAGGATGAAATGGGAGATACGATACTGCGTGAAGAGTTTGACAGACCACTGAAAGACCTGAGTCGAAACAAGGCCCCGGGTGTAGACAACATTCCATTGGAACTACTGACGGCTTTGGGAGAGCCAGTCCTGACAAAACTCTACAATCTGGTGAGCACCATGTATGAGACAGACGAAATACCTTCAGACTTCAAGAAGAATATAATAATTCCAATCCCAAAGAAGGCAGGTGTTCACAGATGTGAAGATTACCGAACTATCAGTTTATTAAGTCACGGCTGCAAAATACTAACCCCAATTCTGTACAGACGAATGGAAAAACTGGTAGAAGCCGACCTCGGGGAATATCAGTTTGGATTCTGTAGAAATATGGGTACACGTGAGGCAGTACTGACCCTACGATTTATCTTAGAAGCTAGATTAAGGAAAGGCAAACCTGCATTTCTAGTATTTGTAGACTTGGAGAAAGCTTTTGACAATGTTGACTGGAATACTCTCTTTCAAATTCTGAAGGTGGCAGGGGTAGAATACAGGGAGCGAAAGGCTATTTAAAATTTGTACACAAACCAGAGGGCAGTTATAAGAGTCGAGGGACATGAAAGGGAAGCAGTGGTTGGGAAGGGAGTGAGACAGGGTTGTAGTCTCTCCCCGGTGTTATTCAATCTGTATATTGAGCAAGCAGTAAAGGAAACAAAAGAAAAGTTCGGAGTAGGTATTAAAATCCATGGAGAAGAAATAAAAACTTTTAGGTTCACGCTAAATTTCCAGCTTCTGAGGATTTCACATCTGTTTAAATTTGGCATCTTCGTTTTGTTGTTTCTGCAACGGTGTTCTGACTCGTTTTGTGTACCAAGGAGGATCTGATCTGTCGTTTGTTATTTATTTCGTATAAATCAATTGCTCCCGATACTATTTCTCTGATTTCAAGCCACATCTGGTCTACACTTATATCATTAATTTTGGAAGGAGTGGAGATTGTCTTTTAGGAAGGCGTCAAGGGAATTTTTATCTGCTTTTTTCAATAGATATACTTTTCTTTATTTTTGGCGGATTTTGGAGTTCTGGTATTGAATCTCGCTACCACAAACATACGTTCACTGACCCCTGTATCCGTTTTGATGCTCGTTATTAGCTCACGATTATTTGTTGATAAGAAGTGCGTTTTCACAACGGTTTACTATTCGAGTGGTTTACTGTTCGAATGGATTCGTATACTAATCGATCGAAATAATTTTCAGAGAACGCGTTTAGGTCAATTTAGGATGATGGTTTATGGATACCTTGCTGAACAGCGTTGGGTGCTTCCTGAAGATTTCGGCTGAACTTACCTCCGGATTTAGCCAGCTTTCAGTACCTGCACCGTTTTGGGTGTCAGCGCTTTCTATAATCGCTTGAATCTGGTACTTTGTCAACACAGCTAAGACGTTTTGCAACTGTTGTACTGATGGTTCTTAGATTTACGTTTTTCTTGTGTTCGACCTACACCCTTCTAGACTGTAACCCCATTTTTTCCCCGGACTCTCCAACCTAAAGAACTGCCCAGTCAACGCCGTACATTCGTCGCTACCCGTATAGCGGCCTTCTGCGTGTAATAGACTCCTGACCTGTTTAGCGGAACCCGAAACCCAACCACCCTATGGCGCAAGCCGAGGAATCTGCAGCCCACACGGTCGCAGAACCGTCTGAGCCTCTCATTCAGACCGTCCTCTCGGCTCCGTACCGAAGGCTCTCAATCGGTTCTGTCGACTATGCTGCAAATGGTCATCTCTGCTTTCATCTCGCCAGTAAAACTGGCAGGATTTACCACTTCTGTTGGCCGCTCGAAAGCGGAGAGAATCTCTACCGATCCAAAGCGGCACACATCAGTGGTACCGACGTGAGCCACCACCTGCAGCTGGCTGCATCCTGTGCTCTTCATGGCATCTGGAAGTACCCGCTCCACATCTGGAATGACTCCGTCGAGTGTGCACACGGAGCGTACACTGACTCTCTTCCCCGTTTGGCAGCTGTGTCTCTGAGGGGTCCCATAACGCGCCTATCTTTGGAGCTCTATACTACCAATAATCCTATCCTCTGTGGCTGCCTGGATCTTTCAAGCTGAGAGGTTTCCTCTGAAACAGGGAAAGTGACTGCATCTGACTGAGGGACATTGTCAGCCACAGATAGCACGTTGAACTTGTTTGTCAGACCGACTGGGGAGGCCTTACGATTGGCGTCCCGAGAAATCTTTCGCAGCCTGCCACGCCCAGAGGTGAGCTTCCACTCGACAATGGGTGAGGGGTCAACCTCAGTGTGGGCAGTAACTGGGATGGCAACCGGTGCGGAGCATTCGGGGGATTCGTGGATCGTGCTGGATGTTCTTTGGAGCCCCATGGCCGGTCCAGGATAGTGGTGCCCACCCACTTCAGCCTCAAGCTATGTAACTGAAACCAACACAGCTTGGAGCTGAGAGCAGTGTCTTCAACACAGCTCACGTCCGCACACAGCAATCACAATCCCTACCCACGGTAAGGACGGTGGAAAACTGCACTACAAACAACGGCAATCGGCGCACGCTGCGGAACTCTGCTGCAGTCACTATCGAAAACGTAAGAACCGTGTCTAATAAATTAGATTAACATGCAGAGATTCAACGGCTAAACTACCAAAGCACCCCAGTGAGACTAAATGATTCACTCCTGGGTAGAAACTCGGAAAATGCCACAAAATCTGTTACTTCTCTGTTGCTCCTGTTTCTCGGCCAGCGGATGCTGTCTTCATGATTACTACCAACGATTACCATTACCACTTTTATTACTTCCGCACACGACTTTAGTTGCTTTCTTAATGAAGAGAAGTTGCCGAATCCATTATTTAGTCTTTGAAATTCTGAGGTCATTTAGGTGATCCTCGATAATTACTAGAAACTATCAAGGGCAAACAGGAAAAAACAATGTTTACCAGGAGGGAAATATATTTCAGCCCTCAAGTGTCGTTATATTATTTGTGGTTTCCTACTGTTCATTATATGAAGGGCAACTATTTTGTATTCGGAAAGTAGCTCATAAACTATCACATACACTGCCTGAAGATAGTGTACAAGGCGCGCAGTGCACATGGCGGGAGCGTGGATAACGTGCATCAGCTCACTGTAGTGTGTCGGAAACTCGAATACATTCGGGGCAATTTCGACACAATATATAGAGTTAATAATCTGCACTCTCAACAAAATGCAGCAACTTGTGAAACACTGTCTTTGTGCGTCTTGTTCGGAACGTATTCATACACGCATGGAACTATCGCTGTAATATAACACAACAGACAAATGATATCACTAATTATTACATATAATAACTTAGTTTGCTGTTGTTGCAATATATATCGTAGATACTTGTATTACTGAACTACCACACCTGTAGTGGTGTCCTGGTCCATATTCCTTATGTATTTCTGTCTTGTTACCTGAGACTATGTTGTCACTTACCTGCAACAAAAGAAACATGAAAATTACAAACTAAGCACTAGAAACCACACACACAAACACACACACACACACACACACACACACACACACACACACACACACACAAACACACAGACACACACACACATACACACACACACACAAACAAACACACACACACACAAACAAATACACACACACAAACAAACACACAGACACACACACACATACACACACACACACACACACACACACACACAAACAAACACACACACACAAACAAACAAACACACACAAACACACAAACACACACACACACACACACACACACACACACACACACACACACACACACACACAAAGTATGAAAACTGGCAGATTTGATAGGAGTTTAAGGAACTTAGTTTGAAAAGAAACTACAGCACAAATGTTAGTGGTGAGCCCTCCTACTGTTCGCTTCGTTGGCTAATGCAGACTAATCAGTGGCGTATGTTGTGGGGTATCAAAGCTGTCATCGAAGCCCGCACCTAAAGTGAACTAGAAATATATAAGTAATGGTTATAATAACTGCAATGTCAGCTTTTTCCCCTCATGACGAATTAGCGCAAAGGGTAGAATATGTCTCATTCTGTACCATCGAACAGATGGGAGGAAACCGCTTCGGATGCTTAATGCAGCAGCCTTCGCTACGATACGGAGCAGGGGTGAGGCGCAGGAATATTGCGTATCAAGTTCAGTTACAACTACTTCTTTAATATTTACTTTCTTTCAACTTGTATTTTGGCAGAATGGATCCGTTCTTTTTTAGTGTCAATACGTTGTCAACTAACGACTGTAACTGAACTTGACCCGCAACATTTTGCTCCACGGAGTTGATCCTAGTTTACAATGAAATAATACGAAATTAACGTTTACACAATGATCATCGGCTTCATATGGCCAGCCTGATATCAGGGGCGTTCTTAATGGCGGGATCTGAGCAGTTCGACGCATGAGACTAGACTTTTCTCCTGCAAAACATAATTCTATGTTTTTTATGATTCAGTACTCAAAGTGCTCATTTGTACAAATATGGGTCTGTAATGTTGCGTCGAAGTGCTGCTGAGTGTTCTGACACGGTACACACGGCCTGCCCACTGTAACAGCTAGCCACAAGGAATGTTACGAAGGCCAGGAACGTTAAGACAGGAAGCTCTACCAGCATTTCTCCGTCGTAAACATCAAATTAATCTCCGGTAGTACACGAAAAGTGCCTTAGCATTACGTCACCACAACATAACTCTGAGGACTGGTCAATATGAAAACGTTGCAGTGCACCTGTTACGTCAATCAGCTCCCGAATATGAAGAGGAAATGGTTGCCGAAAACAAGAGATGCCTCTTAAATATAAGACGACTGGAAAAGCTAGAAAGTTTCACACAAGAATACTTCAGCGAAAAACTGCGTTTGGAACAGGAGATACTCACTGTGGTAATTATATTGATAGCTTAAAAAACTACGCAATATCATGATAAAGTAGCTCAGTTACTTTATGGTGATACTTGATCGTCAAGACCTGGCATCAAGAGAACCATTGATTTTAAATTTCATATTTGCTCATGACCAGCAACATCTGCACCTCAGTACGATATTTTGTGACAGCAGCTATGCAGTGTGTTATGGTTGGCAAGAGAGCCAACACAGGGTTAATAAAGGAGGCCAAAATTCACGCCTTTCAGCTCACGCAGTCTGGCGTGAGGTCTGGAACATGACAAGGGAATTAGAATTGAGAAAAACGAACGTAACTGGTGGAATACCTACCTTTAATCCATTAATGGCGAACGTCGCTCTTGATGGTACATGATTTACAATATCAATAGAAACTGATCATGGCGCCTTGCTAGGTCGTAGCAAATAACGTAGCTGAAGGCTATGCTAACTATCGTCTCGGCAAATGAGAGCGTAGAAGTCAGTGAACCATTGCTAGCAAAGTCGGTTGCACAACGGGGGCAAGTGCTAGGAAGTCTCTCTAGACCTGCCGTGTAGCGGCGCTCGGTCTGCAATCACTGATAGTGGCGACACGCGGGTCCGACGTATACTACCGGACCGCGGCCGATTTAAAGGCTACCACCTAGCAAGTGTGGTGTCTGGCGGTGACACCACACAGTGCTCACACGTTATGCAGTCATTAAAAAGTATTCTAGACACTTAAACAAACTAATAAATACCAAAAAATGCCCCTCAACTGACGTTGGCAGAAAAAACGTTTCTGGTCATTTTATGAACCTGTGGGGCTACACGTTGTGTGAGCATGTACACAGTCAACGTCGTTCTTCAGTAATGAATTTTGTGCGAAATATTTAGGCTCAGAGACAGTTTTACTGATGGATAAAAATGTCTCTGAGTAACTGCCACTATTTATACAGGTGATTCGGAGAGTTTGAAGACGACCTGCTCTTACAGTGTACGCGCTCTACGGGAAGGTGAGCCACACAAGGACCGAGTCCGGCGGATTTAATGATCGTGCGCTGGTACTCACACCAACTCGACAATGGATTTTAGGCCGTTTCCCTTGTTCGTTTAATGAACTGCTCGACTGTTTCCCAAATTCCGCATTAGAGAATACGACACACAAATAGTTAAAATACTGTACCACACCGAACGAAATTCACACCATTCACAGACAGATGGCGCACAAGACTTCCCCTTCCCTTAGATTACTTTGAAGACTGTGGCAGCCAGCCTCAAAATTAAACAAATTTTTTTTTTGCACCATACAATAATTCCAGCAAGTTGGGAGAATTTGTGTGTACTGCAAACTACATAACATCGTTTATGCGTGCAATGGTTTCTTCAGGCGTATTAATTTTTCTAGGCACATCATTTTGCTCCTCTTCTTCTTCCTTTGTTTCTTCTTCACCATCCTCTGTGTTTCCGATTTCTATTAAATCTGTTGTTGAAGTGAAAGTGGAGTGAGTTGACAGGAAGTCATCACTTCGAATGCAATCACCTGCACTACATCAAATGTTTCGCGTTTTCATTAATTCAGCAATTGCTGCTGCATGTTCTTAAACTTCGATGGCCACAGAAGAGTCTTGTTCTAGACCCCAAACCCCGCTTTGTTGAAGCACTTGGTGACCGTTTTGGGTTTCATTTCCTTTACTGCCAAGGCAATCCAAATAACTGCATCCAGGCCAGAAATTGACCGTGCAGGAGCAAACGCACTTCGGGCTTCTTCAACACTAAGAATGAGAAATTGCATCAGTAATCGCCTATAATGACACTTGAATGTGTAAATAACCCTCGCATCCATGGGTTGTATGAGGCTGGTTGAACCTGGAGGGAATCAAGCCAATTTCACGTCTGGCAACGGTACTTTCGCGTGGCAGGTTGCATTGACTAGGAAAAGGAGAAGTTGGTAATTTCCTTTTTTCGTTTTCGCATTGAAAGAGCCCAGCCATTCTTCCATAAGACCACTCACCATCCACGCCATGTGACGGGAAGCTTACTGACGTCTATGTTGGTTTTGCCGTCTTTCCATTCACCAGTGGCTTCTCCATTTCATCTAACATGTTTCCACACAGCAGTACAGTGAGTCTTTCTTGGACATTTTTCCGCCGGTGTACTTTTCACCTCGAAGTGCTATCGATTTTGAAGGTAGCTCGCGATAAAGCAGTCCCGTTTCATCGGTACTGAACACGTCTTTCAGGTCATAATTCACAGTTCACAATAAAGATTGACAATATTGTCTTCCACTCTGATGCAACACTTTCCTGCATATCCTTAACTTCCCCACACACTTCATTCCACACGATGTTGTGCCTAGTTTTGAAACTGTACAGACATCACTCTGGAACATAGGTCCAGATAAAGGTAATTTTTTTCCCCGCGCACTTACGAACTATTCCCACACTATTTCGTTTGTTTCTTCATTTCCGGCCTTCTTCGCCTTTATTCGGCTCTTTCCGTTTCTTCTATGCGTCCCGAATCTTGTCCTTGTTTGTTAATGTCTCATAAATCTGTGTTTTACCGCATTTGAAACGCAGCGTAATTTCGTGCACAGAGAGTTTGTCGTTCTCAGTCGCCTCGATTACATTGACCTTTTCGTTAAATGTTAACGACACATACCGTTTTTTCTACATCATGTCACTGTATTTCTTAAAGTGCTGTTAATCAACTGAAACTGGCAAAAAATAATGACGTTGCCGGGTAAATCCGTTGTTTAACGGAAGAAAACTCCACTCTTTCATTGCACGCATTGCAACAGAGTGCTGCTAGATACGCAACAATGTTCCTGTATGCGCCAGCATGCGTCAGTAATGAGGAAAACGAGAAAGCCGACAAAGAGAGCGCTGACGAACGTACCGTTTCCTTTGATGTACTGTACCGTCAGTGAGCGTAACTTATTTGTTGGTGCACAGAGCGGCTTTCGGTCTAAACCAGCAGCCCCGCGCTGTGCTGGACCTCTTGTCCTTGTTTTGCGCCGCTTAACAGAGGTGTTACAAGTGACGTCCTTATAGAGTCGTGAATAACTAATGAACTGTAATACAGTAGTGCCGTATAGGCTCTTTTCCGCACTATACAATGAATTGTTGAATATGTTCTAAGATTTGATTTCCGTTTCCTCTTAGGCACGTTCCGATTTTTACAAAAAAACATGCATCTACAAGTGCACTTAATGTGTCGGGACAGAAATACTTGTACGGTTTCGGCAGATTTCCGAATTATACACGTGTCGATTTGAGCAAGTTTTACGGTATTATCTTATTCATTCCTTCCCACTGCTGGTGTCTCTTCTTACTCGCAAGATCTCTCTCTTACTCCTTGTTATTGTGATAAACTCTGTCTGTCATTATTACTGGCTCGCACCCACCTCCACTTTCTCCATCTCTTTATTCGTCTTCCACTCGCACTGTCTCCTTCACTCTTTCCCTAGCACTGTTCTGTCGCTATCAACTATGTTCCACTGTCACCGTGTCCTTCTCTTTCTCTCACACTGTCATTGTCTCCTT
Source organism: Schistocerca gregaria (assembly GCF_023897955.1). Lineage (NCBI taxonomy): Eukaryota > Metazoa > Arthropoda > Insecta > Orthoptera > Acrididae > Schistocerca > Schistocerca gregaria. The sequence goes on from NC_064920.1 coordinate 105,840,293, forward strand.
GGCTCTTTCTATACCACAACCACCTCTACTATCTTCAAGTATTTATTACTTATTCGTCTCTTTCCGGCTGTCCTTGACCTCTTCTCTATCAGCATAAAATTTTTTGGGAAAACATTTGAAGGTGCTGAGGAAGCAGAATGAGACATCTGGTTCCAGAATTTTTACTCAGAGTTTTTTTAAACAAGAGCATATTTGCCTTTTTCGTGCTCCGATAGGGGCATTTTTCCCTAGTTACCATTTTTCCCCTGCCATAGCAGGGCACGTCACTCACATGAAAACAGCTTGATGGGGAAGTAAAATTTTTATAGTTTACCTGTGTGGAATTGAAGTGACGTAAAGAGGTATACCTCAGACTGGATTTTAAGTGCTCAAAATCTTTGCTTGTGGTTGAGGTCTGCAGCATATTGGGTCCCAGAATTCTTTTTCAGACTCCTTTTAATGATAACGAAGCCACTTTACATCATATTTCCCCATGCTACGTCACTTTATAGACTACGTTTTCGCCTCACACCGTACTTAACGTGTACAAGCAAGGTAACTTTGAGCTTCTGTATCTCGGACACGGATAAAGATATTAAGAAAATTTTCGAGTTTGTTCGAGACCAGAAGTTTAAGAATAGACATTTAAAACGTCAGCAATTTTCTAAGATTCAAGACTGGGTTTTGGTCGAAGAAATTCTAAACCTCTATTTTTTTTTAGGGCGGGGGATGAGGGTTTTGAGAAAACGCTGCTTCAGATCCATGGTAAACTACACCAAATACAAAATGTAGCAAGCGATTCGCTCAACTTGCCTAAGCTGGAGGAAATGTGTGACATTCAGACTTTGGCCGTGTGCTGTAGCAGCGTGACACTGAGACGACTTGCATGTTGAGTGTAGAAATGGTCCCCAGCATAAGAGCTATCCCAAACAAATGACCACACCTTTCTATAGCCAATAGAACCCGAGGTAAGAGTAGCGGGAAAATTCCGTTTTTGTGCGCGGCTTTTGGGACATATTACGTTTGCATAATTTGCAGGCCTACCAGTTTGCTAAATTCTGAAAAAGTCTAGTCCGCACTAGATGGAAGAAACGCTAGGCAAATGAAGAATAATGTCACAGACGTTGGACGTTGAAGGAATATACTTCTATTTAGTCAGTCTTCTGACTGATTTCATGTGCCCCACGACGATTTTCACTTGTTCACCAATCTCTTCATCTCAGAGTAGCACAAACGTGGAACACATAAATTATTTGTTGTACACATTTTTGCCTTCCTCGACGATTTTTGCTTTATTTGGTTTCACTTCGTTTCATCTTGTAGCTTCTTCAAGTCAGTGTTTACCACACATTTATTCCCTGACCGATTCACCTTATTCCTAGTTACTCACTCAATTTTTGTCATCATTCTACTATACCAGATATCGAAAGGTCCGATTCACTTAGTTTTAGCTTTCCCCAGAGTCCATCGTTCACATCCATACAGCCGGCCGATATGGCCTTGCGGTTCTAGGCGCTTCAGACCGGAACCGCACTGCTGCTATGTCGCAGGTTCGAATCCTGCCTCCGGCATGGATGTGTGTGTTGTCCTTAGGTTAGTCAGGTTTAAGTAGTTCTAAGTTCTAGGGGACTGATGACCTCAGAGCTATTTGATTCATCGAACCACATCCATACATTGGAGCGATCCTGATGCACATTCTCAGAAGTTCCTCCCTCAATTTAGGACATACTACTGGCTAGGAAAGCTCTCTTCGCATTTTTATTTTGCATATCTTTGCATCATCCGTCACTTGTTATTATGCTTCCGAGGTAAATGAAATTCTGGACTTCCTCTACTACTTGGTGACCAGTTCTGATGTTTTTCGCTAATTTCTTTTATACTAGTGCTGATCATTTTCGTTTCTCTTCGGTTTAATCTCATTCTATATTCTGTGCTCAGTAGATTATTCATTTTGGTCAACAGTTACGTTCTTCACTTTCACAGAGAACAGCAGCATCATCGGCCAATCTTACCACTGATGTCTTTCCACCCAGAATTTTAGGCCTACTTCTGAGCATAATAAAAACTGCTTTGCCAAGAATTTAATGTCATACGACCTGTTTGCTTAGGTCACTCTCGACCTACTCGGGAAGAAAATCCTGCTCTCAGCACACTTTTCCGTACAACGTACTTACACAATCACACTGACTCCTTGCACTTTCGGAATAATTACCTAAAATCATATAAGGAGGTTGTATGCATGGAAGAAGCCTGGACATACTGACAGGTTTCAGATAGACTATATAATGGTAAGATAGATATTTAGGAACCAGGTATTAAATTTTAAGACATTTCCAGGGGCAGATGTGGACTCTGACCACAATATGTTGGTTAAGAACTGTAGGTTAAAACTGAAGAAGCTGCAAAAAGGTTGGAATTAAAGGAGGTGGGACCTGGATAAACTGAATGAACCAGACGCTGTAGAGAGTTTCAGGAAGAGCATAAAGGAACAATTGACAAGTATGGGGAAAGAAATACAGTAGAAGAAGAATGGGTAGCTCTGAGGGATGAAGTGGTGAAGACAGCAGAGGATCAAGTAGGTAAAAAGACGAGGGCTAGTAGAAATCCTTGGGTGACAGAAGAAATACTGAATTTAATTGATGAAAGGAAAAAATATAAAAATGCAGTAAGTGAATCAGGCAAAAAGGAATACAAACGTCTCAAAAATGAGATCGACAGTAAGTGGAAAGCAGGCATGGCTAGACGATAACTGTGAGGATGTAGAGGCTTATCTCACTAGGGGTAAGATAGATACTGCCTATAGGAAAATTAAAGAGACCTTTGGAGAAAAGAGAACCACTTGTATGAATATCAAAGGCTCAGATGGACACCCAGTTCTAAGCAAAGAAGGGAAACCAGAAAGGTGGAAGGGTTATATAGAGGGACTATACAAGGGCGATGTTCTTGAGGACAATATTATGGAAATGGAAGAGGATGTAGATGAGGATGAAATGGGAGATAGGATACTGCGTGAAGAATTTGATAGAGCACTGAAAGACCTAAGTCGAAACATGGCCCGGGAGTAGACAACATTCCTTTAGAACTACTGTTAGCCCTGGGAGAGTCAGTCCTGACAAAACTCGACCATCTGGTGAGCAAAATGTATGAGACAGACGAAATACCCTCAAACTTCAAGAAGAATATAATAATTCCAATCCCAAAGAAAGCAGGTGTTCACAGATGTGAAGAATACCGAACTATCAGGCTGCAAAATACTAACGCCAATTCTGTACAGATGAATGGAAAAAACTGGTAGAAGCCGACCGCGGGGAATATCAGTTTGGATTCGGTAGAAATATGGGAATACGTGAGGCAGTACTGACCCTACGACTTAACTTAGAAGCTAGATTAAGAAAAGGCAACCCTGCATTTCTAGTATTGGTAGACTTGGAGAAAGCTTTTGACAATGTTGACTGGAATACTCTCTTTCAAATTCTGAAGGTGGCAGGGGTAGAATACAGGGAGCGAAAGGCTATTTAAAATTTGTACAGAAACCAGATGGCAGTTATAGGAGTCGAGGGACATGAAAGGGAAGCAGTGGTTGGGAAGGGAGTGAGACAGGGTTGTAGTCTCTCCCTGGTGTTATTCAATCTGTATATTGAGCAAGCAGTGAAGGAAACAAAAGAAAAATTCGGAGCAAGTATCAAAATCCAGGGAGAAGAAATAAAAACTCTGAGGTTCACCGATGACATTGTAATTCTGTCAGTGACAGCAAAGGACTTTGAAGAGCAGTTGAACGGAATGGACAGTGTCTTGAAAGGAGGATATAAGATGAACATCAACTAAAGCAAAATGAGGATAATGGAATGTAGCCGAATTAAGTCGTGTGATGCTGAGGGAATTAGATTAGGAAATGATACACTTAAAGTAGTAAAGGAGTCTTTGTATTTGGGGAGCAAAACAACTGATGATGGTCGAAGTAGAGAGGACATAAAATGTAGACTGGCAATGGCAAGAAAAGCGTTTCTGAAGAAGAGAAATTTGTTAACATCGAGGATAGATTTAAATGTCAGGAAGTCGTTTCTGAAAGTATTTGTTTGGAGTGTAGCCATGTATGGAAGTGAAACATGGACGATAAATAGTTTAGACAAGAAGAGAATAGAAGCGTTTGAAATGTGGTGCTACAGAAGAATGCTGAAGATTGGATGGGTAGATCACGTAACTAATGAGGAAGTATTGAATAGGATTGGGGAGAAGAGGAGTTTGTGGCACTACTTGACAAGAAGAAGTGATCGGTTGGTAGGACATGTTCTGAGGCATCAAGGGATCACCAATTTAGTATTGAAGGGCAATGTGGAGGGTAAAAATCGTAGAGGGAGACCGCGAGGTGAATAGACTAAACAGATTGAGTAGGATGTAGGCTGCAGTACGTATTGGGAGATGAAGAAGCTTGCACAGGATAGAGAAGCACGGAGAGCTGCATCAAACCAGTCTCAGGACTGAAGACCACAACAACAACAATACCTAAAATATTTATAACTCTTAATTATCTGTGGCATACTTGTACAACAGAATATGTTTCCATTCCTTCCCAGATGATGTAAGTATCCGTACAGTGACGACAGTGAAGAATGTCCAGATATCAGCTGGAGTTCTGTAGATCTGCAGGTATTCTGCCCTCGCAACTCCGTCCTATTATTTGCGTAACGGGGAGCAAAAGCTGCTGGCGAATGGAAGTGGGTTTACCGAGGCGTGCCGCCTGCGCCCCCCCCCCCCCCCCCCCCGCTCCCTCAACCACACAACGGGTGCAGAACCGCCGCGGAGGGTGCGGATTCCAATTTCCGGCGTTTGTGGAGTCTGGCGCCTTCTCTCCAGCTGGAGGCTGCCACGTCGATAGGATTCACGGACTCCTCCTGGAGGAGAGCACGGGAGGAGAGAGGTGCTCACAAAACCTGTCACAGGGATTGCGGCCCGGCGAAAGCGGGTACGTGCGGATACTGACAAGAACCGTGATACGCTCTCGCCTTACAGAGCATTTGCTGTCTGAGAAGCATTTTCCAGAATGGCGAAGACCAGAGGAGAGCTTTTTGACAGCTGCTGCCTTTGTAACTGTGCAAAGTGCAGAAATATGTAAAATATATATTCACAAAAAAGGGTATACAGGGTGGGAAATAAACTAGCCAGGAATATATTTACCAAAGAAGGTCGCAGTGGTTAGCACACTGTACTCTTATTCGAGAGGAAGACGGTTAAAATACACGTCCAGTCACCCAGATTTAGATTTTCCGAGATTTATCTAAATTGCTCGAGGCAAATACCGGGACGGTTCATTTGAAAGAGCATGGCCTCTTTCCTCTCCCTGTCTTGAAACAGTCCGAGCTTGCGCTCCGTCTTTAACGATCTCGATTTCGACGGGATCTTAAACCCTAATGTTCTTTCCTTCTTAGGGCCATACTTCAAGCACCCAACTCGTATCATACGCTCTAAGGGCAGATGAAGTAAATGGGTTGCCTACCTTAATGTACATGAAACATTTTCTGAGTCAACTTCAGTCTGCTAACGTTGTGCGAGTGATATTCTGAAAGTAAGGTCCGATAGGAAGTGAAATAGAAACGACAGTGAAAATCAGATGAAACTTTGCGCAGATGGTTTGGGCAGTGTTTCTACAAGCCTGTATATCACACCACGTCGCTCTTTTCAGTTATGAGCAAACAGTGAAGATGCCTAGAACGGTAGTGACCCCCATCAAGTATGGGTGCCTGCTGAGATATGTCGCCTGATTTGTTGCAGTCTCTCTGCACCTATCATGCATTTGCTTCTACATGACAATTCTCGGCCGCACACTACAGGGGCAACGAGGATGACCCTGCAGTGTTTTCCATGCCATGGGAGGTCTTTGATCAGCCACCATACATCCCAGACCTGGCTCCCTCTGATCTTCAGCTTTTCTAACATGAACTGCTGGCTATGTAGACCACATTTTGGCACAGATAACGAAGTGCAGACCAGGGTATAAAAGTGGCGGAAAGCATAACGGCTGCCTTCTATGACGAGAGTGCTAGAAAACTGGTGCAACGGTACGACAAATGTCTAAATCGGAGCGGCGACTATGTAGAGAAGTAGCTGGAAGGTGTAGCAAACTGTTGCAAAATCAAGCGTTTCTGATTTTTAATCTGGTGTCCATTTAGCGACCTATCTGACCTTACTTTCCGAATAGCCCTCACATAAGGAGCGACCAATGGGACGTCGGCAGCGAGGCGACCGCTCTAGCACGCCTATTTGTGGAGGTGGAGGTGGGTATGGGGATGATAATGTTTACTTAGAGCAATTTCATCCAATGTAAGGCGTTATATGACTAACTATACGGAAAAAAATTACACTGGAGTTTAGGACAATCAAAAACTGTATTTTGTGTAGGCGTAGGTTTGGAGGAGGTAAGATGCAATACGAAAAGGAACGATATGGGATCTAGTACACAGATCTGCTGGCTATGTAGACCACATTGGAGGACTGGCGACAATTCTACTACGTTTAATATGGGATTTAGACTAATCAGTGACCGAGCAAAGCAAACTAATCACCTGGTAGTTAATAAATGTCTTCTGTAACAAAAGCGGTTGAAATTGGGGAGAGTTCTATGAGATTTTGGGGTACTTTCAGAAGGGAATAACGGGAATACAAAGCATACAAGTCATACTGAGTTTATTCTAAAACAACTGTTGTAGATCCAGGCACTTTTCTCAGAAAAGGACCAGATCATTAATTTATTTTCAAACACAAAATCACAAGATGTACTCTAAATTTATCTTCAGGACTAACTCGTAAAAAATAATGTATTTGAAAGAGAAATAACCTCAGACTGAGTGTGTGATCACCTGCAAATGCACTGGGCATGTGTATGGAATATCTAGGAGTGCACCACGTTACACTATATTTATTTATCCATAAAATTGCTATCAATATTGTAGAATTTATACCACACATTGATCGAAAACTGCTTTTTATTTGTGACGCAGGAGATCTTGGCAGAAATTTTATGATTTTCTATACAAGTCTATTAACACATAAAAAGAAGAAACACGTCGACCAATTTATGAAAGTAGGAAGGCGTTAAATCTGTCTCTCGTCTGTCCCCTCAAATGTTTCTTCTCTATAGTGTAATACAAATGAATAGTGAGTTACAGCAAACTGACAACATATAATTATACAACAGTAATAAAATTGCTGTCGCAAACGTAAAATTCACAATTTACACTTTGCGGCGATTACTGTAACGCTGTGACTCGGTGGATAAGTTCCAGACTACAAGTCAAGAGCTCTAAGATCAGATTACATGTCAGTACTTGTATTTTTTCCTACACCTTATCCCTTGTTTCCCCATATGTCAGTGATTGTCAGTATGAGAAATGCCGAGCTGCAGCGTGCTTTGGAGTCTATCTGAAACTGTAGGTAAGCCCACAGTTGGCTGGCTACGTCTGTTCTGAGCACGGAGGGCGACATCGAGACAATTCCTCCAATGGAAACACACCTAGTTCAGCACTTTGGTGACAAAGTGAACTGATTGTTTGATGACAGCTTTACGTAATTGCCGTGAATAAGTTGTATCGAACCTATAATAACATCTGCATCTATAAATGTACATTTATATTCCAGACGCTACGTAATGATGTGAGTTGGTACCACTACCTTTTCCTGCCTTACTTGTTGCATTCACAGATGATGCGTGTTATGAATGATTCTCGTAAACTGTACACATTCTCGTAACTAATTATAGCTCTGTCACATAGGTGAAGTAACAGGAGCGGAGGATGTAGAGCATTATTCCCTCTCTCGCTGTTCGAGTTACATACACCGCGAGCAGTGTGGTCACTCGTCTGACCATTAAGGCACGTGGACACGCGCAGTAAACGTGGGACAGTTACTGCACAACCACCGTGCTTACGTGTTCAGACCCCTGCAGTACCACTCGCCACTTATTGCGGGGTAGTTTCTACCCGTGGAAGCGACGCTTATTTGCGCAGGAAGTACGCCACGAGAGCTCACATGCAGGAAATATCTCCGCCCCTTCTCACATCGCCACAGCCATTGCGGTCAGGCGGAATGTAGGAGAAAAACTGCGGCTGAAAGAAATACTACAAATGTGCTGAAGCGTAACCAAAACCATGGTAATAACGTGGTTTCTCAGTGAGGTGTAGCTTTAAAGTTACATAAAACGATCGATTTATGGAAGACGCAAAAGAGTAGTCAAAAGCAGCAATCGCCTATAAAAGAAAGCTTCTGTATTCATGATGTGCCTATACCAAATAAGCAGTATGCCAAAACCGTGTACTTGGGAGATATTTGTGGAAGCGAAACATGGCTTGTATAGAACTAGAAAAAATGCTTCAAATGACTCTGAGCACTATGGGACTTAACATTTGAGGTTATCAGTCCCCTAGAACTTAGACCTACTTAAACGTAACTAACCTAAGGACATCACACACATCCATGCCCGAGGCAGGATTCGAACCTGCGACCGTAGAGGTCGCGCGGTTCCAGACTGTAGCGCCCAGAACCGCTCGGCCACTCCAGCCGGCAAACAACTACAAAAACCAAAACTACGAGTATTTGAAATGCGTAAAAACGTTACAAACAGAAAAGACGTATGGCGTGGAATGAATTGGAGGGGTAGAAGGAATGGAAGAATGGGAGAAACGCTGACCTTCAGTCTGGTAAGGATTAGTACTATCACATTAACTCTTGGGTATCCAAATGTACAAGACGTCCATGGTGTGTGTAGATATGGTAACTGGGATACCACTCCCTACTCAATCCGTCAGGCAGTACTCTAAATGACAGAGTCGCGCTTCAGCAACACCGCTACAAAACTAAGCGCAATGGAGACCTGTGTATAAGTAATTAAAATTTTAGTCCTTATGGTGGAACTGAAGTGTACATAATGTAATATACAGGGTGTTTCAAAAATGACCGGTATATTTGAAACGGCAATAAAAACTAAACGACCAGCGATAGAAATACACCGTTTGTTGCAATATGCCTGGGACAACAGTACATTTCCAGGCATACAAACTTTCGAAATTACAGTAGTTACAATTGTCAACAACAGATGGCGCTGCGGTCTGGGAAACTCTATAGTACGATATTTTCCACATATCCACCATGCGTAGCAATAATATGGCGTAGTCTCTGAATGAAATTACCCGAAACCTTTGACAACGTGTCTGGCGGAATGACTTCACATGCAGATGAGATGTACTGCTTCAGCTGTTCAATTGTTTCTGGATTCTGGCGGTACACCTGGTCTTTCAATCGTCCCCACAGAAAGAAGTCACAGGGGTTCATGTCTGGCGAATAGGGAGGCCAATCCACGCCGCCTCCTGTATGTTTCGGATAGCCCAAAGCAATCATACGATCATCGAAATATTCATTCAGGAAATTAAAGACGTCGGCCGTGCGATGTGGCCGGGCACCATCTTGCATAAACCACGAGGTGTTCGCAGTGTCGTCTAAGGCAGTTTGTACCGCCACAAATTCACTAAGAATGTCCAGATAGCGTGATGCAGTAATCGTTTCGGATCTGAAAAATGGGCCAATGATTCCTTTGGAAGAAATGGCGGCCCAGACCAGTACTTTTTGAGGATGCAGGGACGATGGGACTGCAACATGGGGCTTTTCGGTTCCCCATATGCGCCAGTTCTGTTTATTGACGAAGCCGTCCAGGTAAAAATAAACTTCGTCATTAAACCAAATGCTGCCCACCTGCATATCGCCGTCATCAATCCTGTGCACTATATCGTTAGCGAATGTCTCTCGTGCAGCAATGGTAGCGGCGCTGAGGGGTTGCCGCATTTGAATTTTGTATGGATAGAGGTGTAAACTCTGGTGCATGAGACGATACGTGGACGTTGGCGTCATTTGGACCGCAGCTGCAACACGGCGAACGGAAACCCGAGGCCGCTGTTGGATCACCTGCTGCACTAGCTGCGTGTTGCCCTCTGTAGTTGCCGTACGCGGTCGCCCTACCTTTCCAGTACGTTCATCCGTCACGTTCCAGTCCGTTGAAATTTTTCAAACAGATCCTTTATTGTATCGCTTTTCGGTCCTTTGGTTACATTAAACCTCCGTTGAAAACTTCGTCTTGTTGCAACAACACTGTGTTCTAGGCGGTGGAATTCCAACACCAGAAAAATCGTCTGTTCTAAGGAATAAACCATGTTGTCCACAGCACACTTGCACGTTGTGAACAGCACACGCTTACAGCAGAAAGACGACGTACAGAATGGTGCACCCACAGACTGCGTTGTCTTCTATATCTTTCACATCACTTGCAGCGCCATCTATTGTTGAAAATTGTAACTACTGTAATTTCGAAAGTTTGTCCGCCTGAAAATATGCTGTTGTCTTTAGCATATTGAAACAAACGGTGTATTTCTATCGCTGCTCGTTTAGTTTTTATTGCCGTTTCAAATATACCGGTCATTTTTGAAACTCCCTGTATTATACGCTATTTCAACTATCTCTCACGTAAGTTACTTTAAGAAGTGTTTAGCCTCTGATTTGTACTAAAATTAAAGATATTGGGTGCGATTACTTAAATTTGCTGTCAGAAAGACACAAAAGTGAAATACGACATGCCAGCATAAAAATACATAGCAAGAAAGAATATGAAAACTGCTTCAATCCACTTGACAGAGTCGGGAATGGGTGGAGTCCTGCACAACGGTTCCTACTTAGAATGTGGATAACGCAGTCTGACAATAATTGACTGGATTCACAGAGATTGTGAAGGGCAAACTACACGGTAACGCGCCATATGTACGTCGAGCTACGACTGCTGCTGTTTGCAGGGGCGCACGCCGTACTCGCTCAGCCGTTCACCGCCAGTTTTCCTGCCGAGTCGGAGCGGCGCGGGGCTCACCGTCGGGCGTCAGCAGTGCGGTGAGCGGCACGCCACGGCGGGGTCAGTCGCCAGTCTCCGCTGCTCGATGCCGAACCCGGAGGACACGAAATCGTGAGGCTCTCAGTAAAAAAATTCACTCAGATTTGCCTCGAGGCAACAAGCCTGAGGTGTTTCGCACTTAACCCCGAGTGTGTGGTGGGTCCTGCGGCCGTCACACAACACACAATTCCGACAGTCTGATTACGACTTCTCTTCGGTAGTCTAATCGCAACCTTCGTCCTCCCCTGACAACATTCAGAGCGCGAATCCTCAGTGCACTTGCAAGTGCCATCCTAAACTACATATACTGGACGTGGAGATGCTCCAAAAAGCGCAATCGACCAATGGAAGGCCGTAAACAGTCCTTTCCACCAATAGCGTGTTTTATAATTCCCGATAGTGCCTCCCTCTAACAGAAGGACAGGCCCTTTTCGACTAATGCTGTATCTCTGTATGTCCATGTTTTCAGAGATGGTTGTGGGACTCGGTTGTTTAGTACATAATATCAGATCAAACACCTTTCAGCCGCCTAATTTCCAAACTGTCATTTCATTGGGCTACCAGTTTCGGCGATACATTACGCCATCTTCAGACCCCATGACCGAAGTTTAGGAAGATTCCAACTTCGGCTCCGATCGAAATTGGGGCCAGCATTCCAAGACTAGTATCTGTGGACTTCTGCTTGTCAGCAGATGGTCTTTGAAATGACTGCTGTATCAAGCAGAAATCTACAGACAGTCTTTGAATACTCGCCCCTAGTTTGACCAGAACCGAGGTTGAAATCTTCCTACACGTCGGTCACGGGGTCTGAAGATGGCGTAGTGTATCGCCGAAACTGGTAGCCCAATAAAATGACAGGTGGGAAATTAGACAGCTGAAAGGTGTTTGATTTGACTTTCAATCCCTTATCCATCGCGCCTCCGGTACGCGCCTCGACGTCAATCAGCACGCCAGTCAGGACATCGCTTCTCAATTCGGGCGGAAACGCCATCATGCGAGCCAGTGTGTCCCTAAAAAAGTGCAGGAATTTTTGGTGTGTTGGTCTAACAATGTTCTACCTGGCGTAGTCTTAGCTGACGTGGTACGCACCTGTCGTCCTTCGTTATGCGCCAGTAATACTTCCAGGCAGTCACTCAGGAAGCCGCAGTTCTACGTCGAATGTTTGATGAGAATCCTACTGAAATCTGTGAAATTTTTCATGTACATCAAGACAAAGTTAACGTTAAAAATAACAAAAAGGAACCGAATTTTTTTTTACATCTGAAGCTTTGGTTTTTCAAGCCTACACCGGATACAGCCATCAAACCATCTGGATAGTATTTGTTTACCTGACCTAATTCTTAGCCATTTGCGTTATGCGCATATAATATTTGGTCGTTATGAAGGTGCTGTTTACTTAAACCAGTCGGGCTGAAAACTTTTCAGGAGCTACTATTTTAGGTGGATAAAGACTTCGTAATTATTAAGGAAAATGTGTAGATATTTCGCGTACATATGTACAAGATTGTTCACAAGTCCCTTCGGGGTTACAGAAGACGACTGTCTATGAACTGGAAATCATACAAAAAAATGACACGCATCATTGGACAGCCAGCATATTCAGCTACAAGAAGCTCTTCTTAGATCAGTTGAGAAGACAGCAATCGGAAGATGACGAAATGAAGCGTGAGGTACCGGTGACAGATGGTTTGTTCGGTACCGGTATCATGAGAAAGACCTCGTTAACTGTAGTCCCCCTCCGCGATTGGGTGCTGCGTTCGGAAATTGGACGCCAAAATGATAAACTTTTGTTATTAATATTTCAAAAACTAAACAGACAATTTACTTAAATTCCACATTAAAGCATCACTCAATATCACGCTGCCGTGCCATTAATTCAAAAGTGTTAATAGCCAGTAGAATAATAAACAACTACTAAACGAAAAAGCAGACGAAGCAGTTAGGAGATATTCGGATCGATCCTAACCGGGATGCCGGGCAAAGTGGTTCTGCTGTAAGATGAGAGCTGGTTCGGAAGTCTCGAAGGGCAGACATGTTGTCTGCCGCGGTCGGTATCAGTTAAGATAACAGATTCACTACCTACGTGCCGTTTTCTGCGTAGTGATAACTATAGAAGAATGCAGGTTGGTGAACATTAATTATATCTTATACATTCCACTCAGGGCGGTGGACGCAAATAGGCAACTCCCCTATACTGCAATCGTAGAACAAATGAGAAATCACCTGTGGTAACACAGAGGACGTATAAAGGAGGGAGATTTTCGACGGATTTTTGTCATTCGCACGTATATGTCTCACCTTCTCTACCTCTTTTTTTCAACTTGCCTTAAGTGGACAGTTCGTATGGATATTAACTAGGTATGTCGTGTATGTGCAGAGTTATTCATAAGTCTCTTGGGGGTTTCACAAGACGACTGTGTGTAAACTGGAAGATGTACAGAAAACTGACACACATTAGTGGAAAGAACGTCTCTCCAAGTTTCGATCCTTAATGACCTCCGTTGTCGGGCTGGACTGGCACTTGGATGGGTGACCATCCGGTCTGCCGAGCGCTGTTGGCAAGCCGGGGTGCACTCAGCCTTTGTGAGGCAAACTGAGGAACTGCTTGACTGAGAAGTAGCGGCTCCGGTCTCGTAAACTGACACACGGACGAGACAGAGGTGTACTGACCACATGCCGTCCATATCCGCATGCAGTCATGCCTGTGGGCTGGGGATGAAATGGCTGCCGGTCGGTGCCATTGGGCCTTCACGGCCTGTTCGGGCGTTTTTCTTATTTTTACTTTTTTTTTTCAAATAAGCACCGTTGCGCACCACTAGAGGTCAGGCGTCTCAGAACGTGCAGAAAATCTTACTGCAGTATTGTCGCATAGAATTGCACTCATGTGACAAAAACCATGGGGTATCTCCTATTACCGTATCGGACCACGTTTTGCACAGCGTAGTGCAGCAACTCGACGTGGCATGGACTCAACAAGTCGTTGGAAGTTCCCTGCAGAAGTAATGACCCATGCTGTCTTTATGGTCGCCCATAACTGCGAAAGGGCCGCTAGTGCACGATTTTGTGCACGAACGTACCTCCCGATTATGTCCCAAAAATTTCCGATGGCATTCACGTTCGGCTGTCTTGATGACCAAATCATTCACTCGCACTGTCCAGAATGTTCTTCAAACCAATCGCGAACAATTTTGGCTTGGTGACATTCCAAATTGTCATCCATAAAAATTTCATCGTTGTTTGGGAACATGAAGTCCATGTTCTTCAAGTCAATTATCGGTTCTCTTCGACCGGAGGAGCCAATCAATTCGGTGTAGACACAGCTAACAGCATTATGGAGCGACCACCAGCCTGCACATTGCCTTGTTGACAACTTGAGTTCTTGGCTTCGTAGGGTCTGCGCCATACTCGAACCATGCCGTAATATCTTACGAACAGCAGTCGGAACTCATCTGACGAAGCCACGGTTTTACAGTCTTGTAGGGTCCAAACGGGCACAGGAGAGGTGCTGCAGGCGATGTCGTCCTGATAGCAAGGGCACTCACGTCGGTCGTCTGCTGCCAAAGCCCTTTAAAGCCAAGTTTCACCGTATTTTCCTAACGGACTCGTTTGTTGTACGCCCTACACTGATTTCTGCGGTTATTTTACGCAGTGTTGCTTGCTTGTTAGCACTGACAACTCTGTGTAAATGCCGCTGGTCTCGGTCGTTAAATGAAGACCGTTGGCCACTGCGTTGCCCGAGGTGTTCAAAAATGGTTCAAATGGCTCTGAGCACTATGGGACTTTACAGCTTTGGTCATCAGTCCCCTAGAACTTAGAACTACTTAAACCTAACTAACCTAAGGACATCACACACATCAATGCCCGAGGCAGGATTAGAATCTGCGACCGTAGTAGTCGCACGGTTCCGGACTGAGTGCCTAGAACCGCTCGGCCACCTCGGCCGGCTGTCCGTGGTGTAACCGATCTTTAGAGAGTGGGTATTCAGAAACGAATATTAGATTAAATTCTGTAATACGAAATGACCCAAGAGCCAAAAACCGGTAGTTGAATTTCGTAGTAATAGTTAAAATTTTACAAGGAGTAGATATTTGAAACAGAGTAACGCAAAGTAGTACAAAGGGAATCCAAGGAAGACAGAACAGAGCTGCGTTTTGTTATGAATTTAATATATAAACAAATGCGTAGCACTATTAGCTCGCTTGAGTGTTTGTTTTAAATGGTGCATGTTCGCAGTCTTCCGTGGTTCAAATGGCTCTAAGCACCATGAGACTTAACATCTGAGGTCATCAGTCCCCTAGAACTTAGAACTACTTAAACCTACCTAACCTAAGGACATCACACACATCCATGCCCGAGGCAGGATTCGAACCTGCGACCGCAGCAGCAGTGCGGTTGCGGACTGAAGTGCGTAGAACCGCTCGGCCACAGCGGCCGCCGTCTTCCGTGTTAGTGAAAGTTAGGGATTATAAGCCTAATTAAATATCATTCTGATAACTGGATTAGACATTGGAGTCGTGGATAATAGATTATTTTGAGTTATTAGGACAGAAAATAGTTGGGCCTTATCATACTAATATCTTTGCCGATCGTTGTCAAGGCGATACTGCTAATAAACGAGACGTGAGATAGACTGCCCGTGAAAAGACTAAATTTTTGCTGAACGGACGCTGAAAGAACTCGAACTTATAATTAATATCGTGTCCTGAGAATTATGAAGCTTAGACACTGTACAGCCAGAGACATATTTATGATTTATCAGATATTAATGGTAAAGGACAGTTTAGAGGGGAATCACATCTTTGGTGATAGGAACGCTAAGGAATGTGGTACGAACTGACTGTTATTATAGCGAAACGATTCAAATTAGGATCAACTCCTTCTTCATTGATTCCCCAGTGCCATCTCTCATTAATTTAAGAAGTGAATTGTGTCAATAAAACAGAATATATACGGGAGTTTCTCCGTGTTTTCTAAATCAGCTAGTAGATAGACAATTATATCTGTGAATATTCAAGGGTTATTGACAAAAGCTGATCAACCTGTTACAAACAGATAATAGGATTTAACGGAGGCATATTGACTCCGAAGGAAACTAAATCAAATTATTTGGGAAACTAAAATGAGAAAAAAAGACTGGAACCCGATTGCTATGTTATTCCCGAGTGATAAATAAAATCTCTGTCTTTGGATCCGGCGTGGTTGCAAGTGTATGAAATATCTCTGGAAATTGAAAACGGCATCAATTTTCAACTGATTGTTCACACGATTAGATTCACAACGTGATTCAGAGATGTTTTATGCCCCACCCACACGACAGGGAGTGCTTCCTAACTAGCCCGGACAATATATACACGAAGTTTTTAGATCAGCTCCGTTGCTGGGGGGAAACAGCGAAGGGATATCTGTGCAGTCGCGACGACGGTGGGTGTGTGGGCGTAGTGGTGAGAGGTAACGCTCCAAATATGGTGGTCTCGGCACAGTCTCAACACTGTGGATCTCGGAATATTGGATTCCCCAACGATTTCGGAAATGGAGTTTCCAACGCGTCTAGCGCCAGCTCCATTTCGCGTTCAAAATCTGTTAATCCCCGATGTGCGACGATGATCACGTCGGACACTTTTGCGCGTTAACCATCTGAGAACAAATGACAACTCTGCCAATGCACAGCTCTCTTACACCTTGCGCATGCCGTACTACCGCCTTGTTTATGTTTGCACGTCGACGCTCTGTGACTTTTATCACCGCAGCGCAGTACGCGTTTGCAGATACGCAACCCAACAATAGATTTGGAAAGCGTGCTGCTGCTGTTGCTCATTCACGCATGTGGCTCGCAGCTATTGGCGTTTGCCACATCCCGAATGGTTCCCATAGTGAGCACCTGTAAAGTGTGCTGTGAATTTGGGGTCTTGCTCTGTTCACTGACGTGCCTCTATTTTCTGCATGTCTGTCTCATGAAACCCTGGATGTGTTCATCAATAATAGTCACTAATCGATTAGATCGAAAGTATGACTCCCAAATGGCAGTTCGGCTTGTTTTTATTTTGTAATACCCGAAACAAGTTTTGTAAACCGACTAGTTTACTGAGATACCCTGTTCCATCAATGGTTACTTCAGCTCATAATTTCCGGTTTCTTCTACCTTTGTTCAGGACTTCTTCAAATTTAAACTCCTCCTCGAGTTTACCATTCGCCCAACGTACCTTCCACGTATTCGACCATGAAAGGAAACTGCAAATAAGGTTTATAGGTTCAGTGTGAGTGCAATGTTGTTATACAGATACTATGAAAATTAAATTGATGAATGAAACACTGCAAATAAAATCGCCGAGTAAACTATGTGAGTTAGCTTTTTCTTAGCCTAAACCAACTCGCAGCCGGTCGTGTAAATTTCAGTACTCTGTTGCTCGCCGCCAGGGAACCAACTAGAGAGCAGCATCTGAACTATGTTCAGGATCTATTCATCGTGCTCACTGACAGTCAAAACTGAAAGATAATATCAAAATAGGAGTCGCATTGCTAACACATTTACCTTACCGTTAATTTTGATAAATCTATGCTATTATTTTACAGAGCCTCCTTTACCTCCATTGTAGCAACAAGGTTCGTATTATTACATACATTTAGTAATATTGTGATACCAAACCTTACGATTTCATACATTTGGCTCGGTTCCAAGTCGAACTGTCTTATACATTACAATTGAGTAAAAAAATTAAGAATTTCTGTTTCGCCACCCTTTGTTTTCGTGTGCGGCATTGGCCAGCAACAGGAAAAGAAAATTTAAAAAAAAGTATAGTTTCCTTCTTTGCCAAAGAAGTTATCTGCTGCAGTTAAATAGACAATTCACGACCAATGAGCAACGCGGATAGTTAATTTATTCTTTTTCTTTTTAATAAAGATAAAAGACCTTCTTCTACAACAACAGAAAACTGTGCCCTCCACGATGTAATGCTATCTTTATCTGATTTATTTTATCTTTCTGACCAGTATCTGATGTATATTATTATTAATTTTTGAAATAATTTCTGCAAGAGAATAAGAGAAAATAATTCCAAATGGCTCTGAGCACTATGGGACTTAACATCTGTGGTCATCAGTCCCTTAGAACTTAGAAGTACTTAATCCTAACTAACCTAAGGACATCTCACAACACCCAATCATCACGAAAATAATCGCAGATGTGCGTTTCTGCATGACGTGACAAACATTATGAGGAAGATGTATGTTTGATTTAAAACCTACCACTCTGGTCTTTCTTTTATATTTTCTTTAAAACAGAATTGCTAAGGATAATTACATACGCTCTTCGTAATATTACACCAGAGAGAGTGTGTCAAAAATCTTTAGATTAATACATTAACAGTCAGCAATGATACTTTTTTCATACTTGTTCATTTTCTATTACTTCACAGCTCGAAGTCGACTAAAAACAGTATTCTTCGCCTCTCACTGTATTCTTTTCATGTTATCATACTTATTTCACTGATTTACAGTGAGACAGTATGCTACCATCTGTTCAACTCTAACGACACACTGTTCTTGCTGCTTCAACCAGATGTTATATGTTCGCCAACATGCCGCACCATAAGCGTGTACCTTTCCGTATTGCTGCACTAATCACGCACTGTTCATGAAAAACAAATTTCAGCGTGTTAGAAATTAGTCTTGTTGGAGTTCTTACTGATGAAAAAAGAACATGATATATGAATTTACTGTAGTTTTGAACATTTGTATGGAGAGCCACAACTTGTTAGGACAAAGAAATGGAGGAAAGAAAAAGTATACAGAATCAATGAGAGCGAACTACACTGGTCCCTTACAGCTATGTTTTCAATGAACAGCTAATGAGCGTACTTTGGACTTAAATATAATGCCAAAATACGACTGAACGTTACTGAATACACAAATTAACTAAACTTGTCTCCTAATCCAAGTCGGCCGCCAAGTTCTGACCTGTATGATGCGCTATTAATCTCAGTACGTGACAAAGAGAGAAGTTGTCGCAATTACTGGGTTCTATCAGATTGGTAGCGAAGCTTTTAAATTAGTATGTGGCTGGGATTCATCTAAGGATTAGTAACTTAGTGAAATTCCTTTGTCCCTTTGTCTTTTCTCTCCTACGCCTTTTTATAATTACTTACGCCAGCAGAAATTAAGACCCTTGAAGTTCAGCACTGCGGTGTGCTTGTTAGTTGCGTAATCGATAGGTCTTCTTTTGAAGGGTTTATAAAAGAACTAACACGTCGCCAAATGATATTAATTCAAACGATATCAGTGGCACGCTGTTGTGACCTATATATGAAACATGTGTTCGTCTATCCCCTCTTTATACTAGGTCAAATCTAGGTCGCGTGACGCATTTTCTCCCAAGCAGAAGGAAAATACTAGCATAATGAGGTTTTTGGCATAACCTCAGCGGGTATGATAGACAAATGTCCCCTAGCCGCTGCAAGTATTCACTAACTTCAGGCGTCTGAAAACGCCATGCAATAAGTGAAACTGTTATGCAAGTATAATGAAGTATCTAGAAATACACTGTGGTCCAAAATAACATCCTCAGTAAGCGTTTTGACTTTGTTTGAGCTAATGTTAAATGTATTAATTAATTATTGACCTTTCATGGTTCAGCACTTTGACGACAACTGCTTTAGATTAGCATGTTCATGTACTTTTGAAATGGTCTCGCGGCAGTAAATGTTTGAGTGCTTACTGAACACATACTGCACGGAACATATCCAAGAGCAGTATTTTATTTAATATGACAAGATTGAAATGAAATATACGTTAGTTAATTGTAATAATTGGTTTTAGATACCACTTACATACTTAGAAGTTTCACTACTCTAAAGCAGATGGCGCAAGTTCGTTTTTCCTCCACGTTCGTGTTAGATGTTACTTGCTACGGAAAACTGTGTGCATTTCATGAAGAATTGTGTAAAAAATGGAGTAAGTAACAAGACAGTTTTCGTACTTATCACCATATACAGCAATAACTTTGTGTTTCCACAGTTTTCATAGTTAATTACACACGTTTATGGTTTTACACGTTATAGGAAAGGAAAAGAAATTTTTTCAAGGAAACGTGGGACGATTTTGGGACTCAAAGCTGAAGGACTCTCGACTAGGGAAGTTGCTAGGAAATTATCAACTGACCACGGAGCTTCGCGAAATCTTTTTAAGAAACAAGCTGCAATAAGAAAGCCAATTTTGAGATACAATTGTGATTGGCAGGAAATCTGGACTTCGGACTATGCAGGGCAATGGAAATGGTGGCAAAGCAAGATAGAAAACTGAGTTCAAAACAGATTTTTGTGTCTCAGTGTTAAGAGGCCCTTTTGATCTCAACCTTGCGAATAAAAGACCTGCAAAGAAGGGGCACCTAACAGAAACGCACGTTCAAGAGAGAAAAAGATTTCTCTGTCTGTATGAACATTCGGCATCAGAGGACTGGAAAAGTGTGATTTTTCGGATGAAAAGAAATTTACTGCTTATGGTATTGACAGAGGTTTGGAAGTGTGGATGGGACCGTAAAAATGAGATATTAAATGATGCAAGTGATCATTTCAATGGAGAAACCCTTATGCCATACGTTTTTCAAGATGAGACAGCTAGCAGTGACCGAGTCAAGATTGTTCAGGAGTATAGCGTAGATGTGGGCAATGAGCGGTTATGGTGGCTCCCAAATTCTCCGCACATAAATCCTATTACGAATTTGTGGGAAATTATGTAAAAAAGTAAATATTATTGTACCAGCAGAGTAGAGTTAATTGCGAAAAATGCTCACGTCTGGTATCATGAAACTGAACCTAGTAAATGTGAAAAAACAGTCTAGTCAATGACAGCTGAAATTCGAGCCCTTAAAAAGCTACGAGACGGACATATAAAATATTAACTTTTATTAATTTTGATGTAATACGTCATGAGCAACTTAACTTGAAATGGTTCAAATGGCTCTGAGCACTATGGGACTTAACTTCTGAGGTCATCAGTCCCATAGAACTTAGAACTACTTAAACTTAACTGACCTAAGGACATCACACACATCCATGCCCAAGGCAGGATTCGAACCTGCGACCGTAGCGGTTGCTCGGCTCCTGACTGTAGCGCATAGAACCGCTCTGTCACTCCCGCCGGCGACTTAACTTCACTTTAAAAATCCCGTACACCAGCGAAATGTAGTCTCATTGTTGTTGTTTTGACAGATATGAAGCAAATGTTTCAGTCCCATAGAAATTCTGATGATAAGAGGGCTTGCACAGAGGAGTGTCGCATCCTAGTACGTGGTGTACTTTCAGAGGGAGCTTTCACTAGTTGTCTTTGTGAAGTTACTGTAACCAGAATAAGCATTTCTATTCTGTACGTGTAAGATTGTCAGTTATGGCTTGTGCATATGAGTGCACTGGTGGAAATATATGTTAACATTTACAACGAAGGCTATAGTTTGAGAATGGACAACATAGTACGAAAATAGTCATCATAAACAAAAAATCTGAAAGCGACTGTGATAGAAACTAAAACAATAAAATTTAATAGAAAACTCTGTTTGTTTCATTGACATTCGCGTACAAATTTCGGGATTTCCACCAGCATGTCTTTTAAAATGGTGTAATTTGTCTGTGTTTATCATTTACGGTGTTGCCACCTTCCAAAGAGGGCTTTTGTGTTGTCTTTTGTTTGTAACACGTAGAGGAAATGGCAGTACCGACCATTCCGTAACGATAAATTTCACGTACTGAACGCCTGGCTATAAAAAGAGTACAAAACAGGGAAAAGTTGTCGCAAGCGTATTAGTGAATGCCGTAAGAGAGAAGCCCGTACAAGAAGCAACATCAGCACTGTATCAAATGGTGCTATCCATAGGTTTCAAAAGATAACAGTCACGTGCCTGAAAGTGACCCGCTCTACCCTCTGCTTGCGCCGTCTGTGGAGCCACAAGGAACTGTTTTTACTTGCTGATCGCAGTACCTCAGATTTCATATCGATATTGCGACCGGCCGGTTCTGGGACAAACTTTGTGGATATTTGTAAAGGCCGATTGTACGCCCGATTCGTGGTGCGTAGTCCTGCCAGTGGCGCAGTGCGTTTCGAATGGTGTTTCAGGGGGTGTGGGTGGGGGGTAGGTAAATTCTACCTCCAGGGAGACATCAGTGCTTTCCACACATTTTGAAAAAAAAAAAAAAGTCATATGAAGATGCTACCGAAACTGTACTGGTACAGATGTGTGGACGAGGTAAAATGTGTGGCAGGTGAACCACTAGAGCAAATGGATTAAATCCATAAAGATATAACACGGCACGTAAGAACATTCGATTCAGGAACACAAAAACAAATGTACGGTTAAAAGAGACAACAGTCACATATTTGATATTTGAGGATAACGAACAGCAGCAGACAATTATACATGAACTATCAAATCTTCCACAAAAAATTAAATCAGTAGCTTTCGAACACACTGTATGTAGGCTCAATAGAATCACACATAACAGACAAAATGTGAAAAAGAAGTAAAAGTAATACAAAACATGACCAAAAATATTGGATTTAACACCCACATAGTACGAAAGCTCAAGAACAGGATCAAGATTTCATTAAGCAAAAAAGAAACCAAACAGAATGTAATATGACCACAAAACTGTACAAGTAACATACATCCTACAGTACGCAGAAATACAGAGAATAAAAACGCTAACGACGCGACTAACAGAAACAGACAGTGCACAACAAGACACGACAAAAATAGTAAAGAACAACGCTTACACATAAAGTACATAGCGAGAAACACACTCCAGTCATACCTACAGATCAATAAAAAAGTCAGAGCAATACTAAGGAAAAGGTATACCGTGTAGTATGTGACGTGCTAGTCTATCTGGGGAAGACAGGCGTAAGCTTGAAAACACGGTACGAAAACCATTAGAGCGCCAGAACCACCACTTCTATCCACGCATAAGATGAAAATAAGTACATAGGTAACTTTAAAAGGATACACACATTGAAAAACTCAAGCGCACCGACAACACAGGAAAATCTCAACTCTACACAGCCACCGCACCACATAGAAAAGACGGCAGATAAACACAAAACGCATGAACATCACAGATAAAAAGGACACACAATAATTTAACGAGTTTAAATCGCAAAGTATAAATGAAAAATGCGTTCGTCAATCTGGAGAAAATGACATCGTGGTCTACACAGACATACTAAACACAGCTCTACACGCGTGAAAAGAATCACACGAAATAGCAAGCTGAATGGAAAGCTGTTAAACACCTAGAATGACTTTGCATCAGGTAGTTGTCATTAACATACAGTTAACGAAAAGACTGCAATGTAGAAAAAAATTCATAATTATCATATCACATGTTGGCTTCGAAAATAAAATTAACTAAGCACGTCTGGCAACTAAACAAACAGCTTTTCATTAAAAAGTAAAAAGGGTATCTACACTAAAAGAACTTACCGAGTATTTTACCTTTGAAAACTGGACTCAAATAGCGTCTTCTCGGAATTATGTTCTGAACTTTGCCCCAAGATTACAAGTGGCTCAGAGCGAAACTGTAAGGAAAACTGAGATAATGCATTGTATCGGGGTATGTGGAATAGAATGCCTATAATTCCGGTAGCTGCAAGGCACACGTAAGATTCGTGAAATATTGCACGTCGTATTCGGAAATCTGTTTGGAAATAAATCGCATGTCTGTGCTACACGATAGATAATAATGTGTCATATGTTGAAGAAATGAATTTCGTAACTTCCTTAACATATTTCTTGCAGGAAGTTTCTACGAGGTCCAACAGTACACAAACGGCATTACTGATAGCTTTTTTAGTTGCACAGACAAAATAATTTCAGCCCTCAAAGAGTGTTTTGTTTACTCACTTGATAGACTACACTTTTTTCCAACAAAATATATTATTTTCACGCACCTGTGAACTATGTTTCTCTACAGAGTGACAAAACTTATTTTAAAGCGTAATTTTAAATTTTACTTAAGGAGGACCTAACGATTTCTTTAGGGAACGTAGTCAATCGTATTCTATATAAAAAGCAGTGATGCGTCACTTTTTCTGAATTTTTATTTAAGTCTGAACTACAGATGCGTCCTGCACGATACTTTTTTGTGTTAAACTTTGCTCATGCACATAAATTTCCAAGTGTAACTATGCATGCGCATTGGTGTATTCGTAATTTTCGAGAAATTGAGGCCGTACGTAAAGCGCATTGGTCACCGCCTTCGGCGGGGCTATGCACTTTTTAGGGGATGACTTGCAGCTGGGGCGCATATTTGTTTGATTGTGTAGTGTCTTGAGGCTATGCTGTAAGGCGATTTATGTGAAATAATGTCTGTTGACTCTAAAGGAAGCACGTTTAAGTTTATAAATGATCACAAATAAACAATTAGTGTGGAATGCCACTTCTGAAGATTGTTTGAATAAAAATTCGGAATGGGTTGCCCTGGACGCCACGTATTAGATAAAAAGTCTCAGATAATATTTATGTAAAGAATAAGATACCATACGTTTCTGAACAGGAAAACTGAGAAGAATAAGCTCAAAATTTATGAAAAGTTAATGCGAAAACTGTGAACGAATATTCATTCTACGGCGACTTAAAAGCGCAACTGAGGAACTTGGACTTTGAAGAAAATAAAGTACTAGAAATAGAAATGAAGCCGACTGATGATACGAAAAATACGTAACTGAATAACACAACTTCCGTTCTAGTGGATTGCGCCGTCTATGAAATTCCCAAATTTGTCGAGTCCGAGAACTTTAATCGTCATATCATATTTCATGATTAAATACAAATGACGCATTGAAAGTAAATTAAACTTCACACACAGACTAAGGACCTCCAATAAGAGTTTCTCAGTTTCAGGTATAATCACGTATATTTTTATTTATTTATTTGTGCTCCGTCGATACAGTAGGGAAGAGGATCGCATGGGTATAGAACGAATCACAATTATACAAGAGAGAAGTACATATCCAAGCTAATAGATACAAACTGTATATAGTAAAGGAACAAAATATGCTAATAATTACATGTTTGGGCATTTCCTACATTGAAAAGAGAGATAAAACAATCAAATAATAAATTACAATTATTCCACATTATAAATTTGGTAGAATTGAAATGCTTTGTTTTGAAATGAGCAATAAATAATTCAAACGAGTATGTAGTAACTAGCTAACAAAATTCTGTTGCCAATCTTATCGGTGCAGTTTCGCAAGCTGAAAATCTAAAATCTCGCTGTGACCTGCTTCTGAATTTTGCAGGCAAAACGTTGTCATCACTTTATATTTCTCGTGCCTGTGTTGTTTACGTACTTCTTTACCTACAGTCGCTTTTGTGTTTTCTTTTTCTGTCGCATTTTCATCACAATAAACGCAACACAAGCTCCCAAGCAAAGAAGAGGATTCATAGCAGACTGCTTGCGCAGTGAGGCTGAATGGTGATGAAGTGAGCTGACGCAACTTTTCTCAAAGGCGAGTGATTTTTCTCAGGAGGGACAACGTTACTTAATATCTCATGGAGAACCTTCCAAAAGGGTAGGTAGGGAACAACAGCTTATAGCAAGTGTACCTATGTGTGTCAGCAGAAGGTGGCGAGTTGAGCGGCTACGTGTTCCTCTGTATGTTGACTGGCCGAAACGTCGACATGATCAAATAATTTTGTGGAGCATTTGTGTAGCTCGTGAAATCGGGGTTTAGCCGACAGCAGTCACAATGGTCGACAGGGGTA
Organism: Schistocerca gregaria; assembly: GCF_023897955.1. Taxonomy (NCBI): domain Eukaryota; kingdom Metazoa; phylum Arthropoda; class Insecta; order Orthoptera; family Acrididae; genus Schistocerca; species Schistocerca gregaria. The sequence continues at coordinate 105,865,939 of NC_064920.1, forward strand.
GTGGACGCTATGGGCTGAAGCTTGCGGCGTTCCTTTTTGTCCCATCACGAGAGTTAAAAAGTTAATTTTTTCTCAAAGGCGAGGCGGTAATGTAATAATTTACAAATTTTGCAACACGGAACAATAGGACAGCCTCGACGTCGAGGCGTGGTGCGCCGCAGAAAAGTTCCCTGATTTTATATCACAATTTGCCTTATATAATTCCACCCTCGTTTCGCTTATCTATAGGTTTACTTGGCATTAGGCCATTGTGTACGTTCGCGAACGTCATTGTTCAGAAGCGTAAACCGATCACATTCTCCTAATTCAGATCGAAAAATATTGCATACAGCCGAGAAACGATCGGATGAAAATGTCTCAGCAGTAATTGACGAAATGACATCAGTTCCGTCCAGTCGTTCGTGTACGAACAACCCGTCGCCAACCTCACCTGCTTTTTGCTGAAACATATGTAAATTACAACGTAATCCGCTTAAATGGTAAGACAGTAAGACACGAGTTAATAGTTTCGATTAATGACGGCATCCACACATATATATCCATAGATATTATAAAGTGGATATGCGCTAAAAACTGAAGCGTTGTGCGTAACGTTAAAATTTATTACTAATTTTCTGTTAACTCTATTCTCAATACATTTTACTGACAAAATCCTCATAGGCTGTTGACTGTACCTACTAAATTAAATCACTGTATGACACAGAGGGCAGAAGATATGTCTTAGACAATGAGACGTATGAAAATCTGCCTCGTCATACTTGATTTTTATATTTGTTACTCCTTCGCTACTACGTCTATTTGCATCGTATTTCGCAGACAGTATTCACATATGGCTCTCAATGTACCTACACACGTAGTTTGAGAGATATGACGTCATAAACACTGAGATTCGTGAAAATTTGCCCCAACATGGGTGAACATACATTTATTCTTTACTACTCAGAGACTCTTACTGTCGAGTGAAATGAAGGAAATCCCTGTCACTTGGCAGCGCTTTGCACAGCTTTCATCTCCGAAGCGCAAACGGCTGTAGACGAAAACAATGGCCGTCTATAGAGCTATGAAGAGGCGTTGCCATAGAGACGTTTACAAAAGCGCGCTGTAGACACAAGAAGCAGCTGCGACCAGCGTACAGGAACTGTACGGGATTACGTTTCTTAATTTTGATGCTGCACATATACATTTGTACATTAGGCATGTATCTTTATAGGACTGTTTCATAATTTCGAAGGCGTTTTCATGAAAACGTCGAAGTGAATGTTTTTCGATACTTAACTACATACGCAGTTTATTTTCTGTTTTCCTTTGTAATAGAAAGATGGTAAAATGAATACCCGGGGGAATTTCGGTTTTGCCAGCTAAGATACATACAAATAATATTTATGCACCAAATAGTAACTGGTGACACACCTTAGGACGCACAGAAGTTCCGAGGAAGAGGTCATTCTACAGGATGAAGATAAAAGAGCAACCCTCTTTCATTTACTCTCACTGGCTTTGCATTCGCCACACTTAAAAACTCTTAAAGCTTTTCTGCGATAAATACAGCCTTTGAACATTTCGCAACTATAGTTATTACAAAGTGGTTTTTTACAAATGAATCATCCTTTTCTTATCAATAATTGCATTATCAATTATGAGAGTAAAAATTACGGCAAAAAGTAAATAATATGAAGAATTTTAAGCTGAATGAGTGTGGTTAGTGTGGAGAGTGAATGACCGTCAGTGATAAACACAGATATTCTCCAGTTTTTGTGAGATAGGGAGCTGCACAATGAGCAGGCATTTGCTAGATGGACGGGGGTGTCATACTAGAATGTGGAGACATCAGCTAGCTGGGGACAGTGTTTCGCAACACCGAACTAGACTTGGCGAGGTCTTGCAAGAGACAATGAGCTCGATTTGTATCATAGGAAACCTGTGGTGTTTTGCGTGAGTCTTTCTTCCTTTTAACTTTAAACAACTATCTTGCTTTGTGTCTGGAGAGGACGTTATAAACCGATTGGAGATGCTGTGGTCGTTATGTTGCGGTGCTCGTTTTCTAGTTCAGTGGACGGATCTGAGTGTCTTTTGAAAGTAACTCGGTTGCAGCAAGGCACTGTTTTTTAAAATCATAATGCGGCCAGCCACAGGTTACTCGCTTGTGCCAATCTCGTCATCTCAGAGTAGCATTTGCAACCTACGTCCTCAATTATTTGATGCATGTATTTCAACTATTCCAATCTCTGTCTCCCTCCACAGTTTTTGCCCTCTACAGCTCCCTCTAGTACAAGGAAGTAATTCCACGACATCTTAACAAATGTCCTATCATCCTGTCCCTTCTCCATGTCAGCGATTTCCGTATATTACTTCCCTCTCCGACTGTGCGCAGAGCCTCCTCATTACATACCTCATCAAATGGTTCAAATGGCTCTGAGCACTATGAGACTTAACAGCTATGGTCATCAGTCCCCTAGAACACAGAACTACTTAAACCTAACTAACCTAAGGACATCACACAACACCCGGTCATCACGAGGCAGAGAAAATCTCTGACCCCTCCGGGAATCCAACCCGGGAACCCGGGCGCGGGAATCAAGAACGCTACCGCACGACCACGAGCTACGGACACATACCTTATCAGTTCACCTAATTTTCAACATTCGTGTGTAACACCGAATCTCAAATGCTCCTATTCTCTTCTGTTCCGATTTTCTCACAGTCCATGTTTGTCTACCGCAGAATGCTATGTTCCAAACGACTCTCTCGGAAATTTCTTCCTCAAATTAAGGCCTAGATTTGGTACTGGTAGACCTCTGTTGGCCGGGAATGCCATTTTTGCCATTTCTAGTCAGCTTTTGATGTCCGTGTTGTACCGTTCGTCATTGGTTATTTTGCTGCCTAGGTATAAAATTCCTTAACTTCATCTACTTCGTGACCTTCAGCCCTGATGTTAAGTTTCTCGCTGTTCTCATTTCTACTACTTCTCGTTACTTTCACCTTTCTTCGATTTACTCTCAGTCCATATTCTGTACTTACCAGTTTGTTCATTCCATTCTGCAGATCCTGTAATTCTTCTTCACGTTCAATGAGGATAGTAACATTATCAGAGAATCTTATCACTGATTTCCTTGCCACGCGGGATTAGCCGAGCGGTCTAGGGCGCTGCAGTCATGGACTGTGCGACTGGTCCCGGCGGAAGTTCGAGTCCTCCCTCGGGCATCTGTGTGTGTTTGTCCTTAGGATAATTTAGGTTAAGTAAGGTGTAAGCTTAGGGACTGATGACCTTAGCAGTTAAGTCCCATAAGATTTCACATACATCTGAACTGATTTCCTTTCGCCTTGAAATTTAATTCCTCTCTTCAACCTTCCTTTTATTTCCATCATTGTTTATTCTATGTACAGATTTGAAAGTAGGGGCGAAAGACTACATTCCTGTCTTACAGCCTTTTTAATCCGAAGACTTCGTTCTTGGTCGTCCACTCTTATTATTCCCTTTCGACTCTTGTACATATTGTATACTACGCGTCTCTCGCTATAGCTTACCCCTGTTTTTCTCAGAATTTCGAACGTCTTGCACCATGTGGCGCTGTCGAGCGCTTTTTCCAGGTCGACAAATTCTGTGTACGTCTCTTCAATTTTGTTTAGTTTAGCTTCCATTATGAACCGCAACGTCGGAATTGCCTCTCTTTAGTCTTTACCTCTCCTAAAGCCAAAGTGATAGTCATATAACAAACCCTAAATTTTCTTATCCATTCTTCTGTATAACATTCTTGTCCGCAACTGGGATGCATGAGCTGTTAAGGATACATACTAGTAGTTGTTATTCGTTAACTCAACTGAATCGTCATCCCACTTTCGGTTTTAAATTGAATATATTTAAAGTATAGTTTCGAATGTCAGTTTTGCGCTTGCGTAATATTCACTTTAACGATCTCGTATTGACCACCATTCTTCTGAAGTAACGTATTTCATCACATAAATTTCAAATTCGAGATCCGTGTCGTAATTTTATTTGAATGAAAGATGAGATTATTTCGGAGGCGATCACCATCATTTAAAATATATTTACCGACAAGACACAAATACGAGGCGGTCCATAAAAGCATGAGTTAGGTGTGTATACAGAGTGTCCTAAGAGTGTTCAGGCGCATTTTCTCTGGTGTTTCACCAGATATTTGCAGTTTCGGTGTTGAGTTGTGTAGCTGGAGCCAACTCAAACAAATAGCCTCATCACGTCTTTCATGCAGCGCCCAGGGTCGTCGCAAAGCGTGGCTTTGTTTCCCCTTAACAACCGAAATGATTTTTAATGCGGAATTTTACGCGCCCATTCGACAGAGCGGTGCCAGATGAGTCTAGTACAATATTTATTGTATCGATATGTTTTAAAGGGAACAGTAAAACTCGAAGAATAAACATCAATCCATAGTGAATCAGTAGCACTGCATGCTTGGCGGTAGCAGTAACCGCGGGCCAGGGCGTTACTCTCGTTGCTGGAGTTCCCGTTAAAACATATCGATAAAACAAATATCTCACTAGACTCATCTGGGACGGCTCCATCATAAAATTCTGCTTTAAAAATAATTGTGTTCGTAACGGGAAACAAACCTACTCTTTGCGTCGACACTGGAAGTCGAATGAAAGATGTGGTGAGCAGTAAATTGCTCGTCTGACTTCAGTTACACAATGCAGAAACAAAATTGAAAAATCTGCTGAAACACCAGGGAAAATGCGGCAGACGACTCTTAGGAGAGACGCCATGAATATTTTATACGAAGTTATGTAACAGCAAAAACTTTCACTGTGTAACTTGAGATTACTCTCTGACATGAACTAGCGATAACGTTAAGATTTCTGCCCACTGGGGAATCATTTCGGTCGTTGGCCTTTGCTGCAAGAAGTGCAGCAGATGCATTATTTGTAATGAATGACATAGAGTACTGGAGGTAATGCCTGTATTAAATCAATAAGAAAGACGCAGAATCTTATAGTACCGACCGAGGAGGCACAGTGTTTAGCACAATGGACTCGTATTCGGGAGGACGATGGTTCAAACGCGCATCCGATCATCATGATTTAGGTTTTCCTTGGTTTCCCAAAATCGGCTCAGGGATCGTTTCTTTGAAAGGACACGGCCGACTTCCTTCCCCATCTTTCCCTACTCCGATGGGATCAATTACCTCGCTGCTTGGTCCCCTCCCCCAAATCAACCAACCAAGCTTTTACAAAACAAAAGGTGAAAAAATCTGTGAGAAGATGTATGCGAACATGGCGCCTTTCGCTTGACAGCTCAAGACACTATCAACTTCGCTACAGCTTCAACACGGTAGCGTGGCCTCCCTATATGGAATACACTGTATAATGAATGTATCCACAAATGTCATTATTTGATATTTAAGTATCACAAATTATATCAAAACTACGCGTTTTGGTAAATAATCATTATGCTATGGGATTCAAATTTTGTACTTTCATAGCAGGAGAAACATGAAATACAATAAGCCTTTCCCTTCTGTCATTTTCCTGTAAAAATCATGATGTTTTTCCGAGAGATCCTCAATTTGCTGATGCTTTGAAACGACTTGTATTCATACCAGGTACTGTGTGATACAGAAAACCCACCAAATATGTTATTTATCTGAATACGATATGGTGGCTCCTAAATTCTGATTGTGTTCTAGAAACGATGTCGCATCTCATTGGGCACGTTCCTCTCCACGAGGCGAAAATTTGACATGCAGATTCTTCATATCGCGTTCCGCAGTAAGGTGGAACATGGAATTCCAAGCAATGACGTTACCAACTGCTCGTCCACGTGCTTTTTCATGTCCCGTGTGAGGACGGGCTGAACAAGGACGAGGCATCTAACGTCGACGTGCACGCAGACGGGATATCCAACGTCACGAGATGCACCGCTGCCTGCACACGGCACTTGCTGGTTAACGTGATATTGCGCTTTCAGCGCTCTCCAGCGGCTGTTGTCGGCTTTATTTGTCTCGCAAACCACGCAGTTTGATCACGAAAATGTACACACTTAGATTAGACTTCCTACGTTGTCTCTATTAAAATCACACATTTCCTGTCTTGACCATATGCGACTCATATTGTTCTGTTTGTAGGACTACAAAAATAAAAACTTCAGTATCCATGAACGTTTAATAAGACAAAAAGATACGTGTCCAGTCAGCGACATCAGCTTTTAAATGTTTGCTAAATCGAAGAAACTCACTTCTTACAGAGAAAGGGCTTCTACTTACTTTACATCGAATATTACAGAATTTATTTCTACTAACCTCATGGGTAAGCCCCACAACGTTCTAGAAACCGGGAAACCGCAAAAATATTGTGTGGAGCAGGACGCGAACCCTTTACCTAAACACTCTTGGTTCCGTAACGTAGCGCCTCAACCAGCTACACTATAGTGAAACAACGTTTAAACGATCTCGTAGTTTATTTTAGAGTCTCGGAAATGTTTTAATCGCCGAAATGTTAGTGACATTCACTTACAACAAATTCTAACAAGAACGACACGTTTTCATGAATCTTCAATGAATCGTTGTGTTGAAACGGATTGCTCTCATAATGCACGAGTTATGTACGGGGTGGTCCATTCAAAGTGACCGGGCCAAATATCTCACGAGATAAGCATCAAACGAAAAAACCCATGGAACGAACCTCGTCTAGATTGAAGGGGGGAACCAGATGGCGCTATGGTTGGCCCGCTAGATGGCGCTGCCACAGGTCAAACGGATATAAACTGCGTTTCTTAAAATAGGAACACCCATTTTTATTATATAATCGTGTAGTACGTAAAGAAATTTGAATGTTTTAGTTGGACAACTTTTTTCGCTTTGTGATATATGGCGCTGGAATAATCATAAACGTATAAGTACGTGGTATCACGTAGCATTCCGCCAGTGCGGACGGTATTTGCTTCGTGATACATTACCCGTGTTAAAATGGACCGTTTACCATCTGCGGAAAAGGTCGATATCGTGTTGATGTATGGGTATTGTGATCAAAATGCCCAACGGGCGTGTGCTATGTATGCTGCTCGGTATCCTGGACGACATCATCCAAGTGTCCGGACAAATCGCGGGAAAGTTTCGTTATATAAGGAAACAGGAATTGTTCACCCACATGTGAAACTTCAACCACGACCTCCAACAAATGATGATGCCCAAGTAGGTGTTTTAACTGCTGTCGCGGCTAATCCGCACATCAGTAGCAGACAAATTGCGCGAGAATCGGGAATCTCAAAAACGTCGGTGTTGAGAATGCTACATCAACATCGATTGCACCCGTACCATATTTCTATGCACCAAGAATTGCATGGCGATGACTTTGAACGTCGTGTACAGTTCTGCCACTGGGAAAAAAGAGAAATTACGGGACGATGATAGACTTTTTGCACGCGTTCTATTTAGCGACGAAGCGTCATTCACCAACGGCGGTAATGTAAACCGGCATAATATGCACTATTGGGCAACGGAAAATCCACGATGGCTGAGCAAGTGGAACATCAGCGACCTTGGCGGGTTATTGTATGGTGCGGCATTATAGGAGGAAGGATAATTGGCCTCCATTTTATCCATGGCAATCTAAATGGTGCAACGTATGGTGATTTCCTACGTAACGTTCTACCGACGTTACTACGAGATGTTTCACTGCATGACAGAATGGCGATGTACTGCCAACATGATGGATGTGCGACACATAGCTCGCTTGCGGTTGAAGCGGTATTGAACATCATATTTCGTGAGAGGTTGATTGGTCGTCGAAGCACCATGCCATGGCCCGCACATTCACCGGATCTGACGTCCCCGGATTTCTTTTGTGGGGAAAGTTGAAGGATATTTGCTATCGTTATCCACCGACAACGCCTGACAACATGCGTAAGCGCATTGTCAACGCATGTGCGAACATTACCGAAGAACTACTCCCTGCTGAGAGGAATGTCGTTACACGTATTGCCAAATGCATTGAGGTTGATGGACATCATTTTAGCCAATTATTGCATTATTGTAGTATTTACAGGTATACACGCTGTAACAGCATGCGGTCTCACAAAGATACATGTATCATATTGTAACAACGGAAATAAAATGTTCAAACGTACCTACGTTCTGTATTTTAATTTAAAAAACCTACCTGTTACCAACTGTTCGTTTAAAATTGTGACCCATATGTTTGTGACTATAACAGTGCGATCACATAGCGAAAAAAGTGGTCCAATTAAAAAATTCATATTTCTTTACGTACTACACGAATATGTAATAAAAAGTGGGGGTTCCTATTTTGAAAAGCGCAGTTGATATCCGTTTGACCTATGGCAGCGCTATCTAGCGGGACAACCATAGCGCCATATAGTTTCCCCCCTTGAAGCTAGACAAGTTTCGTTCTTTGTAGTTTTTCTCGTTTGACGCTTATTTCGTGAGATATTTGGTCCGGTCACGATCAATGGACCACCCTGCATACAAACATTCATTAGCCACTAGTATAACGATCCCCGTTGTCGTATTACAATAGAAAGTGTCAATAACGATGCAATGTGCTGGTGCTTAGAAACAGCACCTATTCACGGGGTGCAACGTGTAACATAAAAACCCCTAAATATGAGATTCTCCTGAACAAAACACATTACGGGGTCTAGCTTTCTGTTTGTGATGTAGGGAACAGTCTTGCCTCATATTGATTCTGCTTTACTTGGCACGCTGCCGAAATATCACGAAACTTAATTTGTGTTTCACGTGACGAAATGATTTTTCAACGTTAAAAAGCAGCGAACGACGACACGAAACTCGCCACGGCAACGTCCCCTGTGCCGACGGCTTAAGAGAGCGTGGACACTGGCAGCCGCAGCGAGTGCGCTTCGTCCGCCACTACGAAAACTCCGGGACTGCAGAGGTTCAAATGGCTCTGAGCACTGTGGGACTTAACTGCGAGGTCATAGTCCCCTAGAACTTAGAACTACTTAAACCTAACTAACCTAAGGACATCACACACATCCATGCCCGAGGCAGGATTCGAATCTGAGACCGTAGCGGTCGCGCGGTTCCCGACTAAAGGGCCTAGAACCGGTCGGCCACTCCGGCCGGCGTCGACAGAGGGAAGGAATGTTGCAACTTCCCACTAGCTAGTACTGTGGATATTTTTAAAAATATCGTACACACGATGTATCGATATTTAAAATATAACAATACCGGCCCTCGATGTATGGCAAAGGTTATCGGCGTAAAAGATATCGACTTACTGCCCCCCAAAAAAATTATCGGCTGCACATTATATATATACTGCCAGTTTTTCAGCTGTATGTTTAAGCACTGATTTAGATATTCTGTACATCAACAAGCACCCTGCTTAGCCCCTTTTAGAGCTAGAACTGACAGAAAAATAATGTACGTTCACGCTTGGCGATAACCACTTGTTAATAGTAACTACAGGTAAGTGGCACAGTAAAAGGTGTCCGATGAGTCCGTCGTTCGGTTTCGTCACGTATCGGACTTGTCTGGAAAACTTAAAGTCGATTTCGCCGTTTTATCACTTCTGCAAACGCCAGCGAAGTAGCAGGTGTAGTGTAAAAATTGCGTGGTGAAGCTAAACTTCGCAGTTTGTGTTGTTAGCACCGAGCACCGCTCACGTCAGCATTTCTCCTCACACATTTCCTCCCACCGCAAAGACCATTCAAGTGATTTAGATTTCTGTTCGTGAGTTTCAGCAGCTGATTTGAAGAATTTCGATGTGAAGAAATAGCTCTCTAGTTGCGTTGAAAATGTTTAACGCAGCTGGTGTGCTACTTCTCTACATCGGAAATCTTGTTATTCCATTCAGACTGCTACCTCTCCCCCCCCCCCCCCTCCCTTCCCAGTGCAATCGGACTTATTCTTTCGTGCCATCTACAATTGCTTCAATCAGTCAAAGAGAAAGGGCGGACGTGATGAAAGCTCAAATGGCAGTAAGACTACTTCACCCAGTGAAAGTAAAATTATGTTCTAATAGAAAAGAACAACTTCAATTAGTTATCGAAAACTGCGAAAAAAATGTAATATAAATTAAAAATATCGGCTCTCGACACTGCCATTTCGATATCGGTATACGAAAAATGGTTCAAATGGCTCTAAGCACTATGGGAGTTAACATCTGAGGTCATCAGTCCACTATACTTATAACTACTTAAACCTAACTAACAGAAGGACATCACACACATCCACGCCCGAAGCAGGATTCGAACCTGCGACCGTAGTAGCAGTGCGGTTCCGGACTGAAGCGCGTAGAATCGCTCGGCAAGAGCGGCCGACTATCGATATATCGGTGAAATACATATCGTCGATGTACATCGATGTCATTTGGAGAAAATAACGATACATCGATATTTTAAGAACAGCCCTATAACTAGCACACGTGAAGAATGCGTATGGCTCCTTGCTCGAGAGCGCAAGGTAGGTTAGCCGCTGCAAGTGCTGTCGTCATTCCTAAAAGTTCCCAGTCCCAGTTAACAGGCACACTGGAGAGCGGCGTGTAGTGACTGGTTTAGCAGTGTGGCTGCCGTCCATTATCTCATATCGCGCCAGCGGCGGTTTTTACGGTCCCCTGGACGCAGCTGCTGTGCGGTCCCGGAGGTGTGGACATGTGCATGTACATGTGCATGTGCATGCGGCCGCGGTATCGACAGCGCGGAAGAGCAGCCGTCAGTAGCTGCGGTAGGCCCAGCCATTCACGCACAGTTGCCCGTGACTGCACGCGAAACAGCGAGAGTGAATTAACGCACTGGGCACGGATGAGCACTGCCACACGCACGTAGGCTGCCGGTGAAATGTCACTGCTTGATCCCACACGCCACAGCAGGGCACAGCACGGAAGATCGAAACTACGATAAGCTGATGGCGAAGAGAACTTCTGTCCTACCGAACACAAGACTAATCTCTATAATAAAAAAAAAAACCGGGTATCTCGTACATTTTGTCTCGTCTGTGGAATACAGTTTTTTGTAACAATCGTACAAATACATTAGTTCACAATTTTGAAAAAGTTCGTGTTACACTGTTCATTTATTGCTCAACACCAATCATTCGACATGCTATACGCACGTTATCAGCTAACATCCGCAACTTTCCATTTGCTTGCCCAGAAAAGTGAGTCAGCATTTGTTCATAATGAATGAAATGAGCTCAGAAATAGAATAAGATATTAGTTGTATCCAATGTAGAGTTTTTATGCAGCTTTTCCCGTAAAAGATAAAAAAATAAACATTATTGTGCGAAACAATTTAAAATGACTGAGGGCGTCATTAATGTTTACCTGTGTTGTATATCTTTGAACCACATCCGTATTCTCTACCATCTAGTTAATCGTTACTTTAGCATTGCTTAACAGCTGCTTTTTAACTTCCTCTATAAATAAGTTCATTCTTTTCCTCTCGTTAATGGTCGTAGGCAGTTTATTGTACACTTTCGTGCCTCGATAGAAGATGCTGATTTGAGTTTCGTGTTTACTACTTCTTGGTTAGTTTTAGTTAAAAGCCGCACGGGGTAGTCAAGGTTCTCGCGGCTCCCTCCCGTTGCAGGTTTGAATCCTGCCTCAGGCATGGGTGCTTGTGTGTTGTCCTAAGGGTAAGTTAGTTTAAGCTATATTAAGCAGTGTGTAAGCCTAGGGAGTGATGACCTCAACAGTTTGGTCCCACAGGAACTTACCACCGCCTTAGTTCAGTCTAGATATCGTTCTACCGTCAAGGACAGAACTGTTTCTGCAGTAATTATCAGCTTTTTGCTACGTAACGAACAAGGCATTATAACTACACTACTCGAGCAACTTTATCAATGTTTTAAACAGATATTTACAATAAGTCAGATTACTAATTTAGTATATTATTCTTGCAATCTTTTCCTCTAGTTCATATTTAGTGCCCTTATTCCCCAGAAAAGAATTCGATTCCTAAGAACTGATTATAGGTTTGAACAGCATGTAAGTAAAACCCACTGACAATTACTCACTTGTGACAGAAATCTTATGACAATTTGTACGTTCCTTATGCGTTGATACCACCGGAACTGACTACCCACTTTGAGCATACGATGCAAATATTCAGCAAGACAACGCCTCATATGACAGCTTTAGCGCTGTTTCAGAATAAAGAGTGGTTCGAGAAGCAGTCGACGGACGTAAGAGCCGATGTATCCTTCCAGCTAGTCGTCTGACCTCGTTCCTAGTTAGCACACCAGGAACAGCATCGAGCGATGTGTTCGCGCCTGACACTCAGCTCCGACCTGGTGAATGAGTGGTGATCGGATCCCGGTAACTTCCTCAATGCATCTGGTGTCGGGACGACGAATAGTCATCATTGTTTGAGCGGAAAGGAGAACATCGTGGTACTAGGTACGTGATTCTTCTTCAACTGAGGCGTCGACATGGGAAAATGTACACCGCCTGATCAAAAATACGCGGACAGCCCTGTGTGTTGCGGAATTGATCACCAGATTTCACGAGAGGCGGACCCACCAGCATAACAGGCGGAGAATGGGTCGGCCACGAAAATTCGGTGACTTCGAACTGAATGCCAACTGAGTAACAAGTCCGTCAGGAACATCTCAACCCTTATATAGGAAACAGAAGAAAAATTCGGAGTAGGTATTAAAATCAATGGAGAAGAAATAAAAACTTTGAGGTTCTCCGATGACATTGTAATTCTTTCAGAGACAGCAAAGAACTTGGAAGAGCAGTTGATCGGAATGGATAGTGTCTTGAAACGAGGATATAAGATGAACATCAACAAAAGCAAAACGAGGATAATGGAATGTAGTCGAATTAAGTCGTGTGACGCTGAGGGAATTAGATTAGGAAATGAGACACTTATAGTAGTAAAGGAGTTTTGCTATTTGGGGAGCAAAATAACCGATGATGGTCGAAGTAGAGAGGATATCAAATGTAGACTGGCAATGGGAAGGAAAGCGTTTCTGAAGAAGAGAAATTTGTTAACATCGAGGATAGATTTAAGTATCAGGAAGTCGTTTCTGAAAGTATTTGCATGGAGGGTAGCCATGTATGGAAGTGAAACATGGACGATAAATAGTTTAGACAAGAAGAGAATAGAAGCTTTCGAAATGTGGTGCTACAGAAGAATGCTGATGATTCGATGGGTAGATCGCATAACTAATGAGGAGGTATTGAACACAATTGGGGGGGAAGAGGAGTTTGTGGCCCAACTTGACCAGAAGAAGGGATCGGTTGGTAGTACATGTTCTGAGGCATCAAGGGATAACCAATTTAGTATTGGAGGGCAGCGTGGAGGGTAAAAATCGTAGAGGGAGACCAAGAGATGACTACACTAAGCAGATTCGGAAGGATGTAGTTTGCAGTAGGTACTGGGAGATGAAGAAGCTTGAACAGGATAGAGTAGCATGGACAGCTGCATTAAACCAGTCTCAGGACTGAAGACCACGACAACAACATAAAGAATGCCCAAGTCAACTGTTGGTGATACGATTCTGAAATGGAAACGCGAACGAATAACCACAGCGAGACCAAGACCCGACAGACCTCATGTTCTGATGGACAGTAGCTGTTGAGCACTCTCGATAGTCACTGTAAATAAATCGCATGATATTAGCGGGAAGAATCATTCGTGAGCTACAAAGTGCTACCAGCAGTCCGGCCAGCACAGTGGTTGTGCGAAGGGAGTTGAAAGGAATGGGGGTACGGTGGTGAAGCAGCCCCTCATAAGCCACACATCTCTGCAGACAGCGCTAAGCGACACTTGAGGTGATGTAAAGAGCGACGCCTGTTTGTTATACCGGAGCCAAGGTAGCCCCTGAGGGCCGGCAACCCATATAACACCACAGAGAACGAGGTTGTCTAGGATCAAAGGCGTGCCCAAAAGAACCATAGTAAACAGCGTCTATTTACACAGCTATATAAGGGGCTAGAACCAGGCCCGAGGTGCAGTTCACGCCGGAGGCCGACCCCGTGTACTGCAACAGTCGAAGATTACGTCTTCGTCTCGGAATTGGACTGTTACCAGTGTTACTGCGTGGAAAATATGAAGTGAACTTAGGAGACTCTTTTCTTATTGTTACCTTTCGTTCGTATGTTCAGTCATCAACCTTGTAAACTTACATCAATATAAGTTCTGTTTGTCAAAAATTGCGAATTGTCAGTCACAACAACGCCATTGGGCACTGGCTCACAAGAGACGAGTGATGAATCGCGCTATGTCCTTGGCTACAACACGATAGACGGGTATGGGTTTGGCGTATGGTTGGAAAACGTTATCTTCCATCACATGTAGTGCCAACGGTGATGTACAGAAGAGGCAGTGTTATGGTATTGTGAGTGTTCTTTACGGTCTGGGTGTGGCCGCCTTATTGCTCTTAATAAAACGATAAATGTGAAACGATGTGAACACACTTTACAGAACTCTGCACTACTTGTCAAAGATAAACGGTTCGGAGATAATGATCGTTTGTATCAGCATGACAAGGCACAGCTTCATAAAACAGCATTTGTGCGGTAATAGTTTGTGGGTAATAAAATTCCTGAAATGGACTGGCCAGCGCAGAGTCCGAATCTGAACTCAGTGGAACACCTTTTGGATGAGTTAGGGCGTCAACTTTGTTCCAGAACCCAGCGTCTAACATCACTGTGCCTTCCACTCTTGAGGAAGAGCAGGCTGCCATTGCTGCACAGATATTGGCACACCTGACTGAAAGTGTACCGAGCAGAGTTGAAACCCGAAAACCAACATTTTCCTAAACTTCTCCAAATAATAGGGATAGGTGGCCACTATTAAATGGCGGGATATTTTTGATCAGATGCTTTGCATGTCCCAAAATCCAGATGTCACGACAGTAGCGAAAAAAGTTTGCGATTATGTAAAAAAAAGGAGTTTTACTTGAATAAACCACTTACAAAAAAGAAGTCATTTGTGAAAGAAAACTCAAGTACCCTAATATTCATAAAACTTTGCATAGTATTGTAAGTATGCAGGCACAGATATTAGTTGGACAACTACCTGCTATAAAACATATCAGAAAGTGACAACTTTGGAGCAGTTATCAATTTCTTCCTGCCGCATAAGATGTCCAGATGTTCCTTCAAAGCATTCGGCATTTACAGTAGTGGTTTTCGTTGCCATGCTTTTCTTTGCTTTTCGTTGATGCAGGTCATTTCTGTCTATGTAACTCACTTTCTGTGCTCCCACACTTACTTTCTCTTTTGGCGCCATAGGCTCCAAGCCATGCCAAGTATCTGAACAGGGGCTATGAAATTAACGCTTTTCGAAATGTTTCCACAGCGAAACTTTGTCTAGAAACTTGGCAGAAAATCGTAAGAGATTCCGGTAGTATATAAAGTATGCTAGCGGCAAGGCGCAACAATGTCTTCTCTGTGCGATAGTACTGGAAATACTATCGACGACATTGCTGCCAAAGCCGAGTTACTACACGCAGCCTTCCGGAATTCCTTCACTAAAGAAGAGGCAGTAAGTATTCCAGAAAGGAAATCAAGAATGGCTGCCATCATGAGAAACTTAGAAGTAGATGTCCTCGGAGTAGTGAAGCTACTTAAATCGCTTAATAAAAGCAAATCTTCTGGTCCAGACTTTATAACAAGTAGGTTCCTTCCAGAGTATGCTGATGTAATAGCTCCGTACTTAACTACCATAAACTACCACTCACTCAACAAAAGATCCGTACCGAAAGACTGAAAAGTTGCACAGGTCACACCAATATCCAAGAAAGGTAACAGAAGTAATCCACTAAATTGCAGGCCCATATCATTAACGTCGATATGCAGCAGGATTTTTGAACATATATTGTGTTCGAACATTATGAATTACCTCGAAGTCCGCACCTCGTGGTCGTGCGTTAGCGTTCTCGCTTCCCGCGCCCGAGTTCCCGGGTTCGATTCCCGGCGGGGTCAGGGATTTTCTCTGCCTCGTGATGACTGGATGTTGTGTGCTGTCCTTAGGTTAATTAGGTTTAAGTAGTTCTAGGGGACTGATGACCTCAGATGTTAAGTCCCATAGTGCTCAGAGCCAATTACCTCGAAGAGCACGGTCTGTTGACACACAGTCAACTGAGATTTAAAAAACATCGTTCTTGCGGAATACGGCTAGCTCTTTACACACACGACGTGTTGAGTGCTATCGACAAGGGATTCACATTGATTCCGTATTTCTAGATTTCCTGAGGGCTTTTGACACTGTATCACACAAGCGACTTGCAGTGAAATTGTGCTTAGGGAATATCGTCTCAGTTATGTGAGTGGATTCGAGATTTCCTGTCAGAGAGGTCACAGTTCGTAGTAATTCACGGGAAGTCATGCAGTAAAATAAAAATGATTTCTGGCGTTCCTCTGTTGTCCTTTATCTATGTAAGCGATTTAGGAATTTAGGAGACAGTCTGAGCAGCCGTCTTAGGTTGTGTGCAGATGATGCTGTCGTTTATCGTCTAGTAAACTCATCGGAAGATCAAAACGAATTTCAAAATGATTTACGAAAGATATATCTACAAGGTGCAAAAATTGGCAATTGATCCTAAATAACGAGAAGTGCGAGGTCATCCACGTGAGTGCCAAAAAGAATACGTTAAACTTCGGTTACGCGATAATTCAGTCAAACCTAAAGACCATAAATACAACTACATACCTAGCAGTTGCAATTAGGAACAACTTAGATTGGGAAGAACACGTAGAAAATGTTGTGAGAAAGGTGAATCAAAGACTGCGTTTTATTGGTAGGACACTTAGAAAATGTAACAGATCTACTAACGAGACTGCCTACACTACGCTTGTCAGACCTCTTTTAGAATATTGTTGCGCGGCGTGGGATCCTTAACCAGATAGGATTAACGGAGTACACGGAGACAGTTCAAAGAAGGGCAGCACGTGTTGTATTAACGAGAAATAGGGGAGAGAGTGTCATTGACATGATAGAGATTTGGGTTGACATCATTAAAACGAAGACGTTTCTCGTTGCGGAGGTATCTTCTCACTCCGACGAGTGCGAAAATATTTTGTTGACGCCAACGTACATAGGGAGAATCGATCATCGTAATAAAATAAGGGAAATCAGAGCTCGCACAGAAAGTTATATGTGTTCGTTTCCTCCGCTCGCTGTTAGAGATTGGAATAATGGAGGAGTGAAGGTGGTTCGATAAACCCTCTGCCAGATTCAAATGGTTCAAATGGCTCTGAGCACTCTGGGACTTAACTTCTGAGGTCATCAGTCCCCCAGAACCTAGAACTACTTAAACCAGTTAACCTAAGAATGTCACACACATCCATGCCTGAAGCAGGATTCGAACCTGCGACCGTAGCGGTCTCCCGGTTCCAGACTGTAGCGCTTAGAACCGCTCATCCACCTCGGCCGGCTCCTCTGCCTGGCACTGAAGTGTTATTTGCAGAGTGTCCATGTAGCTGTAGATGTATAGAGCAAGCTCAGCACTGGAAAATATCCAACAAATAATGGAGGGTGTATGTGCTACTCTCAGATGAATATATTGGTACAGGAGAGCAATTTGCGACGGGCCGCATCAAACCAGTCAGAAGACTGACGAAAAAAAATATAAAAAAACTACTAGAGCGATGTGAGGGGACTATTGCGTGGGTTGGGGAGGGGGGAGTGGCGTAAGTCACTCAAACTCGAAGTTGGGAAGGGGGCGTTGTGGTGAAAAACCTTGTGGACCACTGACCTAGAAGACTGAGATTCGGTATCATCAGCACGCGTTAGTCTCCTTCTTACTGGTACGAGCAAATAAATGTTCCTGATCGTCCGAAGTTTCTTTCCAAACCTAACTCGACACTTGCAGGTGACCTGACGAAACAAAACAAGTGACGCATTCTTATGGAACATAGTGACAAATAGGTAGTTACTCCAAATGACAAGAAGTAGTATGCACTTAACTTCTTCGAAAGGAATCAGTTTTATTGACATCCCGCTCACTTAATTAAATGATTAAATCACTTCGACAGCAACAACTAGAAGTACGATGATAGGAGCGTGGTGACAGTGGAATGTATGAATGCTATTCTTGGTCAGAAAACTTAAGGCCTCCTCGCAAAGGAAGCTCCCCATCGCACCCTCCCCCCCTCCCCCCGCTCTTCAGATTTAATGGTAAGATGGGACAGCAGATAGCCCGTAAAAAACTAAACACAGATCAAGCATGAAAACAGGAAAATGATGTACTGAACTATGAAAAGAAAGGAAAATAGAAACAGTGTATGGTCGACGTTAACAAGTGAAACACCGGGCACATTGGTAAAGTGGCCACGGTGTTGGACTGCTAAGCCGATAACGTGAGTTCAAAACTCTCTCGTTCCACTTATTTTTATTTTATTTCTTTGCATGAAATTATGAACTGACTGTCTGGTCATTGAAATGTTTGTTCCCTTTCTGTAGTCTTGGCAGTTATCACACTATACACTGGTTGTAGAACATGAGTCATATGGCAAGAATAAATTACCGTCGCAGCTAAATGAGATGAATAGTGAGAGCATATGAGATACCATATAGACGTCCCTCAAAAACGAAAACAACAAATAAATGGGTGTGAACTAAGTTACAACAAAGGAATTCAAGAGTCAAAACGTCCAGAACGGAACTGACCTTTAAAAACGTTAAAAACATATGTTTTGCCAGAGCACAGGGAAAACTGTGTGATTGTGAAATTTCTGCGTTCATTTTCTGCAGCTTATTAGACAAACTATTATGATGTCATAATTTCCTTGGGAGTGATCGCATTAACATGAACACCTAAATCGAACAAGGAGGCATATTTCACTCACTCACCAGGCGTGTAAGTTAGGTGCGTCGGTAAGAGATTCCTATCATATGACCCATGTGCTGTCACTAATGCCGTGTCTGATACGCCAAATGTGTTTTACAGTGGAGGGTTCGATTGACTTGTCGCCTTTCCATTCGAAAGCCACTTCCTTTTGGCTGCTAATAGAGAGTTGTGCAGAATCTACTTTCATTATGTCTCTTGCTTACATCTCGCTGTTGCAAACGGACACCACACCACGGCACAGACACAAATTTGAATAGAGCGAACACAGAAAAAAAAAGAAAAAAATGGGGATGATGAAGGTTCGAACACCGATCGCCCGCTTTGAAGTCCAGTACCGCGACTAGGCAACCACAACGCCGTGGCTGTTTCACACACCTCTACGTTGCACGTCTTGTGATTAGGCCTTTCACTGTTTCTATTTTACTTCTTTTTCACGTTCCAACACAACTTCTTCCTGTTTTCATGCTCGATATGGATAGAGTTTTTGACGGGCTGTCAGCTGGTCACCGGCCGGAGTGGCCGAGCGGTTCTAGGAGCTACAGTCCGGAACCGCGCGATAGCTGCGGTCGCAGGTTCGAATCCTGCCTCGGGCATGGGTGTGTGTGACGTCCTTAGGTTAGTTAGGTTTAAGTAGTTCTAAGTTCTAGGGGACTTACGACCTCATCAGTTGAGTCCCATAGTGCTCAGAGCCATTTGAAATAAGCATTTGCCAGCTGGTCCCTCTTACCACTAAATCTGAGGTGGGTGCGATGGGGACTTCCCCTTGTCAGTGCTATGTCCTTCACATTTGCCCTAATGTTACCTCTGGAGTGCTGCAGAAACTGGTCTATTCCCTGTGCAGACTTGCGTGCGTTCACCATAACGGGGCCACGGTCCCTTACTATTTTTTCCACAAAAAAACTGGATACAGATTTTTTTGTCACGTACGTGCTTTCGATTGTCCACGAGAGTATGTAGCGAACAGTAGATACCCTTTTACATCCAGGTAAGATCTGGTGTAAGGGTACATCGCCTCCTGGCGGCTTCCGAGATGGGGTGTGAAGTAGCCTATCGACAGGGCTTTCCGACTTGCCACCAGGAACAGCGAGCAAAAAGAATACGTATGAGGATGTCACGTGGCGGGGGTGAGTGTCGCGGCTTCTGAGGCCAACAGGAAAAATCCATTCGGTCACGGGGCCCACCGCGATCGTTGGACCCAAAGGCCTCTTTGCGCGGTCCCGAGCGCTCGCCGCTGCCGTAGCACATGCAAAGAGCGCGTCGGGATCCCGCCGCGCCTCTGTGCTGTGTGCGGAAGCAAATCGTTTTCAGCGCGAGATCAAAGACACTGGTGGGTGCCCGCGCGACGGCATCTGGCGGCGGTCACGCCGTGAGCTGTTTGCACGTCACGTCACCCAAGAAATGGCCGCTCTTGCGCGTAGAGTTGCGATTCGCAGCTGTCGTGTTATGTTACGTTCAACACAGAGCTTGGCAGACATGTTTACCAGTCTATTAACTCACCGTCACGAGACCAACGAAAGTAGCGTAGCGGGTAGTTTATACTAGAGTCAGTAAGAATTCTATCATGCGTCTCAGAGCAACATCAACTGGACATGACGGCAGCACAGTTCAAATGATGAAGCTTATTATTATTGATCCACTATTACTCCTTGGCCGCAAGCATTTTCGCTGTGGGCTGGAAGCAGGGACTTGACAAGCTACTGCGAAAAAGGAACGCCGCCACAGCAGTCTCTTCATTCCGCTCATTTGCGTTCTTTCAGTGCTGTCCAGAGCCTTAGACTAAGTAGATCACGAACAGCTTGCCAACTGCTTATTATGGAACGAGCTACTAGATGAATATCAGTCAAGCCTCCTTAAACACCACAGCACAACATCTGCTATGACCTTCTGCTAGCCATGGCCAGACAAGAGGCAGGTATCACGTGATTTTTAGACTTCAGAAAACCTTTGGACATTGTCGAATTAGTTATTTCACTTGCGAAGCTTTGCAGCTTACGCTTCTCTCGAATAGCAGTATTTTTTTTTTTTCACATGCCTAATATCAGTCTTGGACGAAAAAGTCCAATGGAGACAGACAGGCGTCCCCCAAGGCTCGGTATTATGACCTCTACACTCACCACTGCACCTCAATGATGTGTCATCAGTTCTGTATTATTGTAAACGCCACATTGCAACATGTATGTGTGTGAAATCTTATGGGACTTAAATGCTAAGGTCATCAGTCCGTAAGCTTACACACTACTTAACCTAAATTATGCTAAGGACAAACACACACACCCATGCCCGAGGGAGGACTCTAACCTCCGCCGGGACCAGCCGCACAGTCCATGACTGCAGCACCCCAGACCGCTCGGCTAATGCCGCGCGGCTGCAACATGTATGCTGACGACCTCCGGTTGAACTAAAAGTGCAAAATCAATCAACCTGAGACTAGCTATTGAGAGTGTCAGTACTGACTTGTGAGAATTATTATAATATGCTCACAGTATAGAATTAAGCTCAAACTGTCCAAGACCCGAACGGTCCTTGTTGGTCATTCTAGGCTCATTATTCCTAAAGACATGGGATAAAATGAGATAAATAAACAAGACTGACTACGTAGCTACATGGCTTACAAAAATAGAAAAAGTCGTCCCCGGATGACCTGAAACAGAAACTTATACAAACGCTTGTAACTCCAGTTATTGAATATAGCGGTGTTATCCTGCAATGTATTTCCCAAATAAACTCTCTACGTTTGGACTTGACGACGAACATCTACGTACGATATATCTGTGACTTTCGACTTTTTGATCCTATTTTGTCTTCATGTGCCCAGCTATCGTAAGTGCAGACATGCGCAGATATTAATGAGCTGTGCACGGCTCGTGTTCATTCCATTAATTGTTTGTCTTCTCCTATTACGGTAATACCGCCTCGTTTTCTTATTCCATTTACTGGCGTCACTAACTTCCTGCCTTACTTGCCCGTGAGTGGCAGCAACAGCGCATATCGATAAGCGCACTGTCGTACCATCTCTGGAGCGACCTATAGTATTTACGGGTCGTCGTGTGTCAGGTAGGAGGTGAGTGGGAGACCCACCAGCAGTGCAGTCGCGACGGAGCAGCAGTCGCTGACGGACCAGCAGTCCAGTCGGTCAGTTGGCGCGAAGCAGCAAGCAAGTTCCCGTCGCGTGGAGTCGGGCTGGAGCCGCTGGCGGGGTGCACGCGTGGTTGGAGTGAGAGATGCTGCTTGGGAGTGCTACGAAGTTCGTCGCCCACCGATCTTGGGCATGAAAATTGAGTTCTCACTTAACTTACTACCGAGCCTCAACTGTTTACGTTTCTTTGTTTGATCCTGGTTGTCGCTTTTGAGACATTCCCACAAGCAACAACATGTGTGTATTTAAGTCCGCTAAGATTCCAGCCGTCTTCCTGTTCAACGTAACTTTAACTTAATTTATTCCCTGTTATGGAAGTTCAACAGTAGTACATTCTGCTTTGTGGCCATTGACGTTCCGGTTACCAGCCCTGGTAGTAGAGATTGGCAGTCTATTTTCCTCGTCGTGTTGTTGCTGTTCAGCGCGCAGTGTAGTTCGACAGCTAAGGTGTTTTCGGTGTGGCCGCCAGTATTCTTGTGGTCGTTTTGCAGGTTGCGTGGAGCGGAACTGATTTGGTTGATTGGTCGGTCGGCTGTCTGTCGGTTGGGATGCCTCCAGATTAAGAAGTCGTTGGAGAGGCTGTCTGTCTCACCTAAACGGGCATTAGTGTTACAACCCTTGGAAATGTCTGAACGCCATTCCTTGTGTGTTACCTATTAATTTCTGTGTTTGGATTTTAGTTATTTGGTTGATGTGTGGCCTTCAGCAGAGTGTTAATGTTTCTTAAATTAATGTCTTTGTCTTGCCCTTAAGTCTTAAGATTGTTATGCTTTTGTTTTAAGATAAGGCCTTCTGCCTTTTTGAAGCACTTGTTATTGCCTAATATGCGGCCTTCAGCCTAGTTTTTCTTAAATTAATGTTCTTGTCTTGCCGTTAAGACATAAGATTGTTATGCTTTGGATTTAAACTCTTCTTATTGCCAAATGTGTTGCCTCCAGCCAAGTTCCATTAAAACTAAACTGGTAAGGCCTTCAGCCTGTTTAGATTGAATATCTTTGGTGATACCTCCAGAAGAACCTTATATTTCATTCTTGCTTAGGCCTTGTGCCATGGATTGTGAGTGTGGCCTTCAGCCGATCCAAAGTTAATCATAGGAAGGTCGAGTGTTTTGCATCCTTGTTATACTATTGTGCGTTGGTGAATAAAGTTTGTATGTTGAGTGAGATTCGCAGCAACATATTTTGCCCCTTTTCACAACCTAATCCGCTCTGTCCTGCTAGCGCAGGCATTTCGATTTTCACACACCCTCTCTCCTTTACTGTATTATACTTAACAGGTCTCTTCGATCTTAACATTCTCGTCTATATAGGTCAGCAGAAACAGTCTTCCCTTCAGAGCAAAATCCTGTCTGTCCGATTCCATCACCCAGCCGCCTTCTTTAAGGCCTTTTCAGTCTCAGGATCGGAGAATGCTGTGCTTCACTATGTCAGAGATTTAAATAATATCTCCGGATAATGACATGTTGTCTGATACTACAACAATGCTTGCATTTGCTCTGTATGCACTCTGCTCTCTATACAATGAAGTGCCCTTCTTTCTCATCATACTTACCTTATTTCCTAAAACCCCTATGTGAGGCAGTCTGTGCGATTCACACTCCTAAATAACTAGGAGTGTGACTGATGTTAGTATTCTTAGTCAATAATATGACATTACATAAATTCAAATCTTGTTTCACATTATTTGATTCTATCGCTGTCATTTCGTTTCTGTGCCTCGTTTTAAACTATACGGCAAATTGGCATGATGGAAGAAGTATCGTATGTGTAAATTCACAGTCCAATGGCACAGCCTATTTCTGACCAGGTTGAATAAATAAATAAAATAAATAAAATTCAGTCAGCTTTAAGCAACTTTCTACGGTGCACGAAGTTAAACTTTTGGATTCATGGGTTATACTACTTTACATGTATTATTCCAACATTTTCCACGCATTGGTCTACATACGTCAGTTTTGCTCTCCTTCTAATGTTTTTACCATTGAAATATATGTCAGTGTACTTAAAGAGCTCCTCATATCTCAACAAACCTACAGTAAGTCTCAGTAAACTGCTATTCACGCTCACCTTCTACCAACATTAGTAGAGCAAAGAACTTGTTGGTGATCCCTCTGCCTTGGAACTGGACCGTAGATGTCACGGCTTCGAGAAAGTGCGAGGGAAATTTTTCGAAAATGACGTCACTTCCTGTTGATATGATAGATATCGTAGGTTAATGCACTACTGGCCATTAAAATTGCTACACCAAGAAGAAATACAGATGATAATATTCATTGGCAAATATATTATACTAGAACTGACATGTGATTACATTTTCACGCAATTTGGAAGCATAGATACTGAGAAATCAGTACCCAGAACAACCATTTCTGGCCGTAGTAACGGCCTTGATACGCTTGAGCATTGAGTCAACAGAGCTTCGATGGCGTGTACAGCTTCAACACGATACCACAGTTCATCAAGAGTAGTGACTGGCTTATTGTGACGAGCCAGTTTCTCGGCCACCATTGACCAGACGTTTTCAATTGGTGAGAGATCTGGAGAATGTACTAGCCAGGCAGCAGTCGAACAATTTCTGTATCCAGAAAGGCCGGTACAGGACCTGCAACATGTGGCCGTACATTACCCTGCTGAAATGTAGGGTTTCGTAGAGATCGAATGAAGGGTAGAGGCACGGGTCGTAACACATCTGGAATGTAACGTCCACTGTTCAAAGTGCCACCAGTGCGAACAAGAGGTGATAGAGACGTGTAACCAATGGTATCCCATACCATCCCGCCGGGTGATACGCCAGTATGGCAATGACGAATACACGCTGCCAATGTGCGTTCACCGCGATGTCGCTAAACATGGATGCGACCATCATGATGCTGTATACAGAACCTGGATTCATCTGAAAAAATAACGTTTTGCCATTCTTGCACCCACGTTCGTCGTGGATTATACCATCGCAGGCGCTTCTGTCTGTGGTGCAGCGTCAAGGGAAACCGCAGCCATGTTCTCCGAGCTGATAGTCCATGTTGCTGCAAACGTCGTCGAACTCTTCGTGCAGATGGTTGCTGTCTTGCGAACGTTCCCATCTGTCGATGCAGGGATCGAGACGTGGCTGCACGATCCGTTACAGTCATGCGGATAAGATGCCTGTCATCTCGACTGCTAGTGATACGAGGCCGTTTGGATCCAGCAGGCCGTTCGGTATTGCCCTCCTGAATCCACCGATTCCATATTCTGTTAACAGTCATTGGATCTCGATCAATGCGAGCAGCAGTGTCGCGATACGATAAACCGCAACCACGATAGGCTAGAATCCGACATTTATCAAAGTCGGAAACGTAATGGTATGCATTTCTCCTTGTTACACAAGTCATCACAACAGCGTTTCACCAGGCAACGCCGGTCAGCTACTTGTGTATGAGAAATTAGGTGGAAACTTTCCTCATGTCAGCACGTTGTATGTGTTGCCACCGGCGCTAACCTTGTATGAATGCTCTGAGAAGCATCTTCTTCCTGTCGGTTAAATTTCGCGTCTGTAGTATGTCATGTTCGTGGTGTAGCAATTTCAATGGTCAGTAGTGTAGTATAACAGAATTAATTTAAAAAAAAGTGATTATGAGCGAAAACAATCGCAAAAAATGTCATAATTTTTCTTCCCCCTTACATTTCATATTGCACCACTAAATTGTCTAAGATAAGTTGTTTCACATTTTTTCTTGTAAAATCATGCTATTGCTCGATTTTGACTGATATGCAAGTACCTCAAAATGCGTTATGTGTTGCCTTATTTTTCACAATATATACTAGAATGAATGCGTACAGTCAACTGTTCCAGTGCAACAAGCTACTTATACCATCAAGCGAACGGATGATTGTACCCTAGACAATGAAAATTACGTCTATTTTGACACATATACCAACGACGTGCTTTCACCGTGGGGATACTTCGCGGTGAAGGAGGCAAATCTCCATTTGTTAATGAAATTTAAATACTGATTCGCAGTAATTTTAAAGGTGTCACCTTTATTCATAGTTTACGCGAAAAGATCATTCTACTTGCTCGGATTTTGCTTCTTTTACAGACATTCTCAGATTTATGACAGCCAGTTTTCATATTACATTCGGATCTTTTCATGATAAAGTGCTGAAGCAATATGCAGAATCATCGTATATGTTTGGGAGTTAAGTTATACTTAACATTCCGACAGATTTGCAGAGTGTTAAATGCTTCCGAAACCTGTCGTAACTAGATTATTATGTTACGTACAGAAGTAGTCATTTCAGTGCAGAATAATGGTCTTAACGTCCTGGCTGTCTCCTACGTATGAACACGAATACCAAGCGAATTAGCATCAATTGTATAATTCGTGCCACTTCAGCGTCTGTTGAAACTGCTTCTCACAAATTTCTGCCAAACAGTTACGAAAATTATACTCAAGGAATACGTATTATGTCTCAGAAATTTTTCTCACATCCAAGGAAAAAACCATGGAAACATCTCGCGTTGGTAATTGACGTCATTCTTATATTTTACTTTATGCTCTCAGCTTCACCCTGATATTAAGGGATCGTATAATCGACTGTTGGGCCATGTGCATGATATTTATTTACACACCATTAACAAACGTTCAGGACACTTATTGTAGTGCATCACATTTCTTGTATTTGGAAGCAGTTTCTCTTTGTTGCATCATCGCGAAATCTACTAAATGACCAAACTGTTATTCACCTGATCGTTACCAATAGCGTCTCATTTATTATAGTTTTGCTTACAACACATGAACTTAAGTGTCTCAAATAGGCGACACCTACACTGAGTCAGGGGAATGAAAGATATCATTGTGATGCAGTCTCGCCGAATTATGTGCTTCATTCATGAATGTAAGACTGACTGCGAGCGCTATCTATTTTTAATCTATGGTTTTAGAAGTGAGGTCCTTTGTTGATCATAACCTAAACTTTCCCGTAATAAACTTTCGCTCCTGTATAGCACAAGACATTTTTGGTTACTATATAAAGTTGTATCAAATTAACCGTATCTTTCCATGTTAGTCTTCCTATTATTATGTACTTCATCAGCTTTCATCGTCTTTTTTAGAAATTTTTCCCAACATTACTAACATGTGTTGCAATTCAGAACTATCTTTTATTCGCAGTGATATAACACGTTTTGTGAAGGATGACTTTTATGAATTATCATCTTATGGAAGACAGGCAGCATTGAGCAACGCACCAAGCACCGTCGATCATGGTGAACACTGTGGGTCTTTAATATTCAGTTCACTGGCGATATATAGAAAAAAACACAACCAGTCTACGATGGGAACTGTCTACAAAACATATGTGTCTCCCATCTTAGCATGCTGCTGAAGTATTTGGGAAGCATACCAAAAGGGACTAACAAGGGTTGCAGAACGTATTCAAAGAAAGGCAGCGAGAATGGTGACAGACCAGTTCGACTCATGTGAGAACGTCACGGAAATAAAATGGCAGACCCTTGAACAACATCGCGAAGCTCTACATAGAAAGATTCGATAACCAATGTTAAGTGAAGATTCTAGAAATCTGCACCAACCTTCTACGCAGCAGTCTCTGTTAATCCACTGTAGACAAGGGACGGCAACTGGTCAAATATTTAACACTAGAATTCTCCAAACAGCCGTGCAATTAAGATGTTATTTTGTTTTATTGTCGCTACCAGTTTCGGCAGTTCATTATGTCCTCCGCAGGCCCCTTATTCACCTCTAAAAAATAATTGATATTGGCGTACTAATGAGGTATGTTTCTTGATATCGTGAATTCGTAGCTCAAGTGCTTCGGAAGAAGAGACGGTGAATGTAAGACGCACTAATTACGGCGTGGATAGAGGGACAGCAGCGGTCGTCATCTTCGCACCACGTACGCGAATGCAGCGCAAAAAAGTCTTCACACGACGTGCAGTGTTGAATATCGCCTACCATACACTTCATAAAAGAAGGTTGTATACATGGAAGAAGCCTGGAGATACTGACAGGTTTAAGATAGATTATATAATGATAAGATAGAGATTTAGGAACCAGGTTTTAAATTGTAAGACATTTCCATGGGCAGATGTGGACTCTGACCACAATCTATTTGTTATGAACTGTAGATTAAAACTGAAGAAAGTACAATAAGGTGGTAATTTAAGATGGGACCTGGATAAACTGAAAGAACCAGAGGTATTGCAGAGTTTCAGGGAGAGCATAAGGGAACAATTGACAGGAATGGGGGAAAGAAATACAGTAGAAGAAGAGTGGATAGGTTTTAGGGATGAAATAGTGAAGGCAGCAGAGGATCAAGTAGGTAAAAAGACGAGGGCTAGTAGAAATCCTTGGGTAACAGAAGAAATATTGAATTTAATTGATGAAAGGAGAAAATATAAAAATGCAGTAAATGAAGCAGGGAAAAAGGAATACAAACGTCTCAAAAATGAGATCAACAGGAAGTGCAAAATGGCTAAGCAGGGATGGCTAGAGGACAAATGTAAGGATGTAGAGGCTTATCTCACTAGGGGTAAGATAGATACTGCCTACAGGAAAATTAAAGAGACCTTTGGAGAAAAGAGAACCACTTGCATAAATATCAAGAACTCAGATGGAAACTCAGTTCTAAGCAAAGAAGGGAAAGGAGAAAGGTGGAAGGAGTATATAGAGTGTATATACAAGGGCGATGTACTTGAGGTATTATGGAAATGGAAGAGGATGTAGATGAAGATGAATAGGTAGATATGATACTACGTGAAGAGTTTGACAGAGCACTGAAATATCTGAGTCGAAACAAGGCCCCGGGAGTAGACAACATTCCATTAGAACTACTGACATACTTGGGAGATCCAGCCCTGACAAAACTCTACCATCTGGTGAGCAAGATGTATGAGACAGGCGAAATACCCTCAGACTTCAAGAAGAATATAATAATTCCAATCCCAAAGAGAGCAGGTGTTGGCAGATGTGAAAACTACCAAACTATCAGTTTAATAAGTCACGGCTGCAAAATAATAACGCGAATTCTTTACAGACGAATGGAAAAACTAGTAGATGGCGACCTCTGGGAAAATCAGTTTGGATTCTGTAAAAATGGTGGAACACGTGAGGCAATACTGAACCTTCGACGTATCTTAGAAGCTAGATGAAGGAAAGGTACAACTACGTTTCTAGCATTTGTAGACGTAGAGAACGATTTTGGCAATGTTGAGTGGAATACTCTCTTTCAAATTCTGACAGTGGCAGGGGTAAAATACAGGAAGCGAAAAGCTATTTACAATTTGTACAGAAACCAGATGGCAGTTATAAGAGTCGAGGGACAGGAAAGGGAAGCAGTGGTTGGGAAGGGAGTGAGACAGGGTTGTAGCCTCTCCCCGATGTTATTCAATCTCTATACCGAGCAAGCAGTAAAGGAAACAAAAGAAAAGTTCGGAGTAGGTATTAAAATCCATAGAGAAGAAAAAAAAAACTTTGAGGTTTGCCGATAACATTGTAATTCTGTCAGAGACAGCAAAGGACTTGGAAGACCAGCTGAATGGAATGGACAGTGTCTTGAAAGGAGGGTATAAGATGAATATCAACAAAAGCAGAACAAGGATAATGGAATGTAGTCGAATTAAGTCGGGTGATGCTGAAGGAATTAGATTAGGAAATGAGACACTTAAAGTAGTAAAGGAGGTTTGCTATTTGAGGAGCAAAATACTGATGATGGTCGGAGTAGAGAGGATATAAAATGTAGACTGGCAATGGCAAGGAAAGTATTTATGAAGAAGAGAAATTTGTTAACATCGAGTATAGATTTAAGTGTCAGGAAGTCGTTTCTGAAAGTATTTGTATGGAGTGTAGCCATGTATGGAAGTGAAACATGGTCGATAAATAGCTTGGACAAGAAGAGAATAAAAGCTTTCGAAATGTGGTGCTACAGAAGAATGCTTAAGATTAGATGGGTAGATCACGTAACTAATGAGGAGGTATTGAATAGGATTGGGGAGAAGAGAATTTTGTGGCACAACTTGGCTAGAAGAAGGGATCGGTTTGTAGGACGTGTTCTGAGGCATCAAGGGATCACCAATTTAGTATTGGAGGGCAGCGAGGAGGGTAAAAATCGTAGAGGAAGACCAAGAGATGAATACACTAAGCAGGTTCAGAAGGATATAGTTTGCAGTAGGTACTGGGATATGAAGAAGCATGCACAGTATAGAGTAGCATGGAGGTCTGCATCAAACCAGTTTCAGGACTGAAGGCCACAACAACAACACGTCACAGCTATTTGCATTGTCTTTATTTGTAGACAGGTGTATAAGCGTGTCAAAATTCCGTCTTTTAGCCGTGCCACACATTTTTTGCGGTTCTATTGTTTGTTGCCACACCGACGCAACACAAGTTTTTTATGTCTCCTCAGAGCAAACGTGAATGTTAATCGAATGATAGCAATCGGATGATCATAATAATTCATCTAGTGCCACAAAAAAGTAAGTTTTGATTCCAAACTCCACTACATACTTTTGAGGAAAAAACCTAAAATACTGACAAACATTAACTTCTTAAGACAGTGTATGTAACATGAATGTAATATCCTGTGAGCTGTTTGTTTAGAATGTTATGGTACTGGTATTCAAAAACAGCAGTATTGGTTTTTCAAATTCGTGATGGACAGTTACAGTGATTTCAATTCAATTAGTCTACCCTGAGTCTTTAAAACTTAATTAATCTGGATTACCTGTTGATATTGACGTATGTTCGTTCAGAATTGTAGTAGTGAATCAGTCATGATTTGCACCGAAACAGAATCACTGCAATATTGTTACGAATGCATGCACATTAACGATTAAAACGAGCTATGTTCCGTTTCAAGTACATAGGAAATAAAATTGTCCATCCGGTGCAGGCTTTGTTAATTGTCACATTATCTGAGCAAAATATTCACTCCTGACACTCGCGTTCAGTACAGGAATCAAGTACTTAAAACAGACTGTGTAGTAATTTTTTACGTATTTGATGTACAAGTACAATACAACATTACTAAACTGAATTACAGGAGTGAAATATTATAGTCCCACATCATTTCATAGTAACACAACATACTTTTTAAGAGGGAAGGGTAAGCATTATTTAGAATCTAGGCTCTATGTTTCACTGTAAGATATTTGAAGCAATTTATCTGCTTATTTTGAATGATAAACCTCCCCTCTCCCTCCTTCCCTCCCGCCCCACCCCGCAAATAACTATGGACCGTGCCGAGGTGTGCGTGTCTCAACAATACAGAAAGATTCAGAAAGCATTACCGTAAGAGCAACCACAACGATGGGTATATGTGGAGATGCCAGACCAACCCATGGTTCGTGATGAGGAGCAGCTGTCTTTTCAGTTGGAATAAAGGTCTGGCCTTGTAACATTAGCCTAAGTGGCCATAATGTGCTCGTATTGTGATTAACTGAAAGCAAGGGGAAACTAGTGTCGAGAATACACAGCTCTGCTTCTGCTGTATTATAGAGGGATATTCTTGGGCTAAATGTTCCGTAGGTAAAGTAGTGCCCTCTTCTGATCTCTGGTCAGTGATTACTCAGTAGGACCATGGAATATGAGATTCTTCAGGCAGGTTAAAGAGTTTTAAGAAGGGAAATGGGTAGGATGAATTTAGACATACTGCGAATTAATGAAGTGGCAGGAACAACACGTCTTCTGGTCAGGTCAGTACAGGGCTGTCAGCACACTGTCATACAGTGGTAATGGAGGAGTAGGCGTAATAATGAGAAAATAGGTATTAGAGTTACATTAGTTTTAACAGTATAATTAATGCACTATCTTAGAGAGAGAGACGCGAGGTGAACACCGTACCTCCCCCCCCCCCCCCCCCAAAAAAAATGTCGTATGTCCGTATGCCAACTAACTCCCCAAGTGATCAAGAGACTGAAAGATTTTATGATGAGGTAAGGGAGAGGAAAATTTAATTGTGATAAGTGACTGCAATTCGATTGAAGTAGAAGGAGCAGAAGGAAAAATAGTAGGAAAACATGGACTTGGAGAAAAGGAATGGGAGAGGAAGCCGCCCGGCAGAATTTTAAACGGAGTGTCATTTAATATCACTAACAATTGGTTTAAGAATCAAGACAGATGATGTCTATGTTTAAGTGATCAGAGGTATAAGGTTTGAGATTGATTATAAGATGGTAAAACAGAGAGTCATAATACAGATTTTAAACTGCAAGACGTTTTCAGGAGCAGATGTGAACTCTGAACAGAATTTTTCGGTTATGAACTTAAGATTAAAACTGACGAAACTGCAGAACGTAGAAATTTAAGGAGATGTTACTTGGATAAACAGAAGGATCCATTGGTTCTTGAGACTTTCACAGGGAGCATTGTGTAAAGATGAACTTAAACAGTGGAAAGGAATGCAATAGAAGACGAATGGAAAGCTTCGAGAGAGAAAATAGAGAATCACATAGGTTAAAATACAAGGCCTAGCAAAAATCCACGGGTAACACGCGACATATTGTATTGACGAAAGAAGAAAATATAAACATGCAGCAAATGAAGCAGGCAGGCCACAAGGAACGTGTAAAAAATAAAATTGATGGGAAATTCAAAGTGGGTAAGCAAGAATAGCTACAGGTCCAATACAAGGCTGTAAGAACATGAATGACTAAAGGAAAGGTAGGTAACGCTTACAAGAAAATTAAAGAGGCCTTTGGGCAAAAGAGAAACAGCTATTTCGTTAGCCCTGGTTTGCACATCTGAGCTCATAATATTCAAAGACAGGAAGGCTGAAAGGTGGAAATAATATATAGTGAAACTGAATAGGTACTTGAGGAATACATAGAAAGATAAGAAAAAGTTGGCAAAGATGAGACAATAATTTGATAGAGCACGTTCTTGTGACGAGTGCAATAAATGTTATATCGGACTCACAGGTGAGAATTCGGGAATCAGATTTAATGAATACACACGAGATTGCGAAAGAATCCAATCCACATTTTTCTTATATTTAAAAATCCAAGAATATAATGTAGGAAATATTGAAAATACCTTAGGAAATTTACACACGATACCTAGAGGACATGTAATGAATATTTTGGAGAAAAGTGAATTTACACTCACACAGAAAAATGCTCAGAACAAACAGATTTGCCACATGTGAAGTTATCACAGAGATTGCAGATGTGGCAAATTCTTTTTGGTATGTGTGTGTGGGTGGGTGGGTGGGTTGGTGGTGCTTTGCACAATATGGTGGTGAACAAGTTATGTAAGTGCTGGATGCATTTAGGAATATGCGAAAAATAGAATCGTACAACTTCGCAACTAAATCGCGCGGGGTTTCGACGGCAACAACACACCAAAAATACTTCGCCACAGTGGGATAATAAAAACCGATAACGGATGATAATGTAAAGCGTATCTTGAAAATCATGTAAACAGCCGTCTCATGATGAACTTGCCAGTTCAAATACGGTAACAGCGCTATTTACCTAAATAAATAGCAGTATTAATAGTGGCTGGTTGCTGTTTTCTTCTTTGTAAGAATTACCCTACATTACTTGATAATACTATCTCTGAAAAATTAAAGGTAATCACTAACCTTCTGCGAAATAGAAATTCATTTGTGAACATATAGCATCACCGGAGACCAAGCTGTCAAAAATAACTTTACAAGACCATGCAAATAAAAAGTTAGCATATCAATAAATTGATCTTATCACAACAAAAGGACTCCTCACATTTCCTCTCCAAAATGCCATTTAGACCACGTCACACCACTAAGGCGTAAGCATTAGGTGTCATACATACAGTTTAAGTCACTAACTATTGCCACCTAGAATATCTCCAAACGTACGAGTATGATAGTTTGTCGGACAAATATTGCATGGGAGAATGGGGGCCATAATATGACTTCGGTTTTTTGTTGCAAGGTGGTGTCTCATCAGAGATATGAATGTCCAATTTGTCGTTTTTTTAATGAGATGCTGTAGTTTGGTACTTAATTTCTGATAACGGCTATCGAGACGAATCCAGTGATGTGTAACAGCAAGGTCTTTGGAGGTCGACAGAGGACAAAAAGGTGGCATGAACGTCCATTTACAGAAGGTGTTCGAAATGATGACCATTGGTACCAATACAGTGCTGCAATCTTCATATCCTGGATTGTGTGGTATTTCTTATAGCTTCAGTACATATCGAAGCACATACTCTGATAATTCTCTCTTGTAGATTGGCAAATAATAAATATTCACTGAATACGGCGAATCCATTTAATGTGCCATTGCCAAGTAAACACTATTCGACCGTTTCGCAGTACAGCACCAATAGGTTCGGTAAGACTAGTATCATGTAATCAAGCAAATGCGAGTGATGTATTCCTTCGAAGAACAAGTCGATATGCTTCTTATTGACGGAGAATGCCAACTAAATTAAGTGAAAGCTAGAGACTTATTCGCTGAAAGATATGCCCAACATACTCACCGTACACGTCGTACATGTGTATGATAAATTGAAAGCAACTAAATTTTTTACGCATCAGAAACATATCCAGCAAAGGAAAGTTACCAACAAGGAAATGGAAATTTGTACTCTTGCCACTGTGGTTCGGGATCCTTGTTAGTTCATGTCAAATTGGAAGGGAGTCTAGTATGAGCCAGAGTAGTGTTGTTCATCTTCTGCATCGCCATAAATATCATCCTTACCATATCAGTCTTAATCAGGAATTAACTGGTACGGATTCTATGTATCACATAGAATTCTGCTGATGGGCTCAACTTCAGATTCAGGGAACACACTGAGAGAGGACAAGTTACTCTCTCACCTATTTGTCGCATACAGAAAATTATTAAATATTTTGTTACAACCTAACGCACATAGAGTGAGACTCTAGAAAGTTAACAGTATGAGCAGATATTGGTGTAGCCTGGTAGGGCGCTAAAAGCACGAGGTATTTTTATGATTCTTAGCTCATGGATCCGGCTGGAGTCGCCGTGCGATTCTATGCGCTACAGTCTGGAACCGAGCGACCGCTACGGTCGCAGGTTCGAATCCTGCCTTGGGAATGGATGTGTGTGATGTCCTTAGGTTAGTTAGGTTCAATTAGTTCTAAATTCCAGGCGACTGATGACCTCAGAAGTTAAGTTGCATAGTGCTCAGAGCCATTTTTAGCTCATGGAAATGGCTTGGGAGTAGAAAGCAATTGGCTGCGAGCCAATTCCTTAGTACATCTTGCTGGACAGGCTCACAGCCGTACAGGGCAGACAGGGCAGCTCCTCATTGAGACGTTCTCCAGCAGATCAATGTTACGATACCTGCCATGGCGCCTGCAGAAGCCTGGGCTGGGGCGTCTTCACAGTGGAGTCATAAACTGCAGAGCCACACATAATGAAAATTCACATGTTTTCGTGTTCACTGTGTCAAATAGGCCAGTGAACCACTTCCCATGGCCACCTTAGTTGTATAAGAAAACTCTGGCTTCTGAGAAACGTTTAGAGATAGAGTCTTTATTACACCTCACAGCTAAGACCAACAAGCTCCAAGGCACAGGCGATTTAGATAAAGATCTTTGTTGCTGTAGGAAGAGACACAGTTTTGGGAAAAAATCATCTCCATCCCCCCCTCCCCCACTGTGAAAACTTAAAAAAGCCAGTAATTGGCCATTTCTTTTCTTTTTCAGAGACTCAGGTTTCTTAACTCTTGCCCTGATTCGACGTGAGTTTGTGCTGCCTTATAGGAGTTGAGATTTAGCGCCTCTAAACCCTTGTGATTGACTCAAGATGGGGTGAAGGCAGAGTCGTTCGTGCATTTTGCGGGAAAACGGAATGTTTTTTCTTTGGCTAAGAACCTGTATTGTGGACTTTGGTCTGGTAAGGACTTCTGGTCGCAACTCTGGCATATGTGGTTGGTACTTGGTACCTGTGCTAAGACTGTCCTCACGTGCAAGTAATTTAGACTGGGAAGTCTCTGGTACCACGTGCCACGGAAATTGAATCCGCGCCAGACTTCATGGACGTCGAAGACCCATAGAGGTCTCTGCACCATCGCGCCATAAGCTGTGGCGGCGGTCGCCTTCTGGCCCACATTTAGTGCAAGGGCGCCACAGTGGAACACGTGGTCCCAGCGGCCAATAGCGGCGCCCCCAATAGCGGCGCCCCCAATAGCATACTTAAGCGCCTGCCTGCGTCTCAGGACATATTCCACCCTCCATGGCGACCTTGTTCCTCTCCCACAGCACACCCACCCTGAAAGTAACTCCACCCTCGCTTCCCCCAACCCCCTTGGTCGCATCGCCGTTGATGTCCTCAATTCCATGGGTAGTGACCATCTCTCTGTCCTTCTCACCATCTCCTCTACCCATCCAGCTACTGCACCCACCCGCCCAGCTGCCCCTCCAAAGTCTGTCCATGACTACCATCGTGCAAATTGGGATGCCTACCGGGAATCCATTGCCTTACAGGTCGAAAGCCACACCCTCACCTTTCACCACCCTGATGACATCACCCATGCTTCTTCCTTCCTTCAGAAGAGAATCACTGACGCTGTGGAGGCTCATGTCCTTACCAAACACATCCACCCTCACCGTCCCACGCTTCCTCCACAGGCCGTCCTCCTGCTCTATCGCTCCTTCCTCTGCACTCGCAACCGGGATACTCTCACCCACCACCAGCAATTACAGTGACATATCCAGTACCTCCTTACAGCAAAGAAACGCTGGGACTGGCGCCAGACATGCACATGCCTCAACTCCACCCTCCCTGTCAACTCCTCCAGGTACTGGTTAGCCTTCCACCGCCTTACTGGTAACCATCCCACCCCGCATTACCTCATCCTCCATGACGATCGACCCTTTCCTGACATCCTCAGTAAGGCTACCCATTTTGCCTCCCACCTATTTGAGGTCTTCTCCATTCCTGACGATCCCCATTTTGATTACTCCCTCTCCCCCACTGTCCTTGACTGCACTGACACCTCTGTCCCACTGCTCGTCCCTAGCTTCCAGTACTTGGATCAGTAACCCCCCTCAGACATCAACACTCCCATCACCACACTAGACCTCACACTCGTCCTCCACTCCAAACGCAACACCGCCCCTGGTCATGATGGCGTCACCTACCGTCACCTCAAGGAATCTCCTCCATCCTTCCTGTCTGTCCTTGCTACCCTGTACAATGTCCTCCTATCCACTGGATTTTACCCCAACCTGTGGAAGACATCCCGTGTCCTGCAGTTCCCTAAAACTAACAAACCACCCCTCTGATACCTCTTCCTATCTTCCAATCTGCCTCACCTCCGTGTTCAGTAAGGTCTTCGAGGCCGTTCTCTCTCGCCGTATTCTCCGCCACCTTAACCATCACCGCCTACTTCCTCTTACCCAATGTGGCAACCAGCCTTCCTTCTCCGCTGATGACCAGCTCCTTAACCTTATCAATCTTCTTTCCCTCCAACTTAACTCCCATCACTCCGCTATCTTTGTTTCCCTTGATCTCCAGAACGCCTATGACCGTGTCTGGCATACTGGGCTCCTCTTCAAACTCCAGACCCATGCTCTCCCCATCAACTTCGTTGGTCTTGTTGCTTCCTTCCTCTTCCATCGTCCCTCCTATGTGACTATCCACAATTCCAACTCCTTTACTTTCTATCCCTCTGCCGGCGTGCCCCAAGGTTCTGTCCTTTCCCCTCTCCTCTATCTCCTGTACACTGCCAATATGCCCAAACCTCCCCCTCCTGTTCATCTTCTCCAGTTCATAGACGACACCGCCTTCCCAGCCCTTTATCTTACTCTTCAACGGTCCCAACGTACCCTCCAAACCCACCTTGACCAATCCACTGCTTGGTGCAACCAGTGGTTCCTCTGTGTTAACCCCTCCAAGACCCAGGCGATCATCATAGGATGCACCACCCACTCCTTCCGCCTCCATGATTTCTACCTCACCATTTATGGCTGTCCTATCCACCTCACTCCTACCCTCAAATACCTTGGCCTCACAGTCAACTGCCACCTCACCTGGATTCCCCATACCCTTACCATCCAAAGCAAAGCTCACAACCACCTCCACTTCCTGAAACTCCTGTCCGGCTGGATGTGGGGTCTGCATCCTTCCACCATCCTTCACACCTACAAATCCTTGATCCGCCCCATCCTCTGTTATGCCAGCATCGCTTGGATTTCCGCACCTCCCCGGTTCTATAAAGCCCTTCAAGTCTTCGAACGCCATTCGATCCGCCTCGCCTTCCACATCCGCCTTCCATCCCCCACACGCATCCTCGATGACCTTGTCCCCTTCCCCCACCTTCTCCTTTTCCTTGAACACATCCACACACTATATATTGTTCGCCACCTTGATCCCCCTCACCCCCTGATGTCTCACTTCTTCTCCACCCCTAACCAGTTGCCGTGCATTTACCGTTGTGTCCCACCCTCTCTCCATCACCACACCCTCCATCTCCTTTCCCAACACAACTTCCACCGTCTACCCCTCCAAGATGATGAGCTTCGTTCTGATATCTACGCTTCCTACCAACCCCATCTTTCTGC
The DNA here is from genome assembly GCF_023897955.1 of Schistocerca gregaria. Classification (NCBI taxonomy): domain Eukaryota; kingdom Metazoa; phylum Arthropoda; class Insecta; order Orthoptera; family Acrididae; genus Schistocerca; species Schistocerca gregaria. The sequence continues at coordinate 105,904,344 of NC_064920.1, forward strand.
CTTCTCGTCAGGGCTCGCTCTCCACCCCACTCCCTCCTCCTGCGCGGCTTCCCCTCCTTTTCCTCCACCATCTCTTGTGCCTGTTTTCAGTGTTTCTGCACTCCCTCCTGCCCTGTCTTCCCTCTTCCTCTCCTGCCCCACGTGTCTCCTGCCTCTTCATGAACCCACTGATGTCCCTCCTCTCTTCATCCCACCACTCCCCCTGCTCCCCCATGCTCTCCCCTCCTTTTCCATCCTCTCTGAACTTTCCCTCGGCAGGCCCCGCCTGGCAGTTTTATTCTTCGTCGTGGGTGCTCCACATGCCGGAGTGTTTTTATTACTGTGGCCAACTTTTAACATGTGCAAGTCCATTCAGTGTCTTCTCTGAGTTTTGAAGACTCGCCAACTGTGTTTTTTAACTTTCTGGTGAGTTTTAACTGTCCTCCTTGAACGTCTCCGTGTTAGTCTATTTTTTAGCTCCACTTTCTTCCATTATTCTGTTTGAAGTTCCTCTTTCTCGCCTTATGTACATAACATTTTATTCTTATTTTACATTGTTATGTCACTCGGCTGAAGAGTGGCGGATTGTGCCGCTGCCAGCCCTCCCCTGCCCATATATGGCAGGGGAAAGAAATCACAACAAAGAAAAAAAAAATCTCAGGACATATCGCCCGCAGACTGCATATTGACTTTCGTATTTCTATTCCAGTGGACGTGGTTGTCTTGTTTGGTTTGTTACTGTGTTGTCTGTTCTTGTTGTGTCATAACATCCCCATTGGTTGTGTCCGTCCTCTTCCGTTGTGTTGTTCGCGGGGAGCTCCGCGGGTCCCACCGCGTTTCTGTCACTACTACCACGCGACCATTTTGGTCGCTGTTGCTACAGAGTCTGTGGTGAAATTCTAACTGTACCGACAGCGTGACATTAAAAGGTATCGGTCTACTCGTTTGCTGAGGGCACACTTATTCGTTTTTCGTTTACCAGTCTTGACGTTTGGTATGCTTTTGCACTCTGTTTAAACGGTTCAAATGGCTCTGAGGACTATGGGACTTAACTTTTCAGGTAATCAGTCCCATAGAACGACTTAAACCTAACTAACCTAAGGACATCATACACATGCATGCCCAAGGCAGGATTCGAACCTGCGACCGCAGTGGTCGCGAGGTTCCATGGGCTCTGTCGTATAACAAATTGGTCCTTGGTATGACCAGTGAACGGGTATGTCACACACTGAAATCTTCCGTGATTTTAGGGCTCTGGTAGAGAGTAAATTGCGATCTGTCTGCCTGATCGCTAGACCATAAGACTGTTGCAGTTCTTTTGTGTCGCTCATTATTTCACAGATACCACCACCAGGTCTCACCTCCACCGCACCCAACTCGCCAGCTGCAAGTTACATCTCGGCAAGAAGTTAACAGGATAACATACTGCCGCTTCAGTATTGTCAGGTAGTACTGATGTGATGATGATGTTTGGTTTGGGGGTGCTCAACTGCATGGTTATCAGTGCCCATACAAATTCCCAACCTGTGCTCAGTCTAGTCTTGCCACTTCGATGAATGATGATGAAATGATGAGGACAACACAAACACCCACTCATCTCGAGGCACATGAAAATCCCTTACCCAACGGGCAATCGAATCCGGGAGCATACACATCTCAATCGCCACTTGCTATCAGCTGCACCTATCCAGAGAAACTTCGGTAGATTTGATCAGTCAAAGTCCGTTCAGCATCAGATCAATTCAGCTTGCGTTATCCACATTTTTAGGTCCAGAGTACTTGACGCCTTGATCAACCTGTTAATAAATGTGTTGAAAGGTAACTCTGGTGGGACTGTCTAATTGATTGAGAATGTTGGGAAAATTTAGTGTACTAACAACACTTATTTTTAAAACCAGACGTAAATTATGCTAAACAAGTTACAGATTGAATATCCGAAACAACTAACAGATGATTTAATTCTTCACTGGCTGGATCCTGGTTGGCAAAGTAGCGCTTAGGAAATATCCTGGAAACGTATGTCAGATATTCAGTAACAATTTTAATTTTCTCATGCACCTTGGATATATGTACAGTGATCATATTAAAAGTTGCTGTTAAGAATGATTTTATTAACAATAAATAATTAATTCCACCAAAAAATTAAAAAAACCCTGTTTTTTATGTATTTAAATGTAGGCGGCACTGAGTGCCGCACGCACCCCCTGACGCAACAATCTTAAGCGCGCCTGCCGCAGGGTTAATTTGATTTTATTTACTGACGAGGCTACCTTCACGAATCATGGAAATTTTAATTTGCAAAACATGCATTATTGGCTAAATGATAATCCATGTTGGCTGCGGCAAGTTGCACTCCAAAAGCAGTGATCGGTGAATGTACGGTGTGGGATTCTGGAGGACAGAATTACAGGCCCATATTTATTCGAATGAATTCTTAATGGTAGGAAGCACTCCACATTCCTGCAAGAAACATTAGGTCTGTTATTGGAAGAAATACCTTTAGGAACAAGGAACAGAATGTGGTATCAACACGATTGGCGTCCGGCACATTTTTCGCTGATAGCTAGAAAAGAGTTCCCGAGAGAATTCCCAAATGGTTGGACTGGACGCGGAGATGTGTCGTGGCTGGCTCGTTTGCGAGACTTAACGCCTCTGGGTTTTTTCTTGTGGGGACTCGTAAAAAGATATTGTTTATAAAGACGTTCCACCTCCACCTGAAGATATGCGAGAGAGAGTTGTCAGAGCATATGATTGGATAAGTGCTGATGTGATAAGGAATACCACTCTGTCCATGATAAGAAGATTGCAGCATTGCACTGATACCAATGGTCATCACTTCGAACACCTTCTGTAAATGGACGTTTCATGCCACCTTTGTGAGCTTCGTTGTCCTTCAACGACCTTACTGTTACACATAATTGGATTCGTCTCGATAGCCGATATCATAAAATAAGTACCAAACTATAGCATCGCATTTAGAAAAACAAAGTTGATCTTTATATCTCTGAAGCGACTCCGACTAGCAACAAAAACCAGACATCATATTATGGCCCCCGTTGTTCCATGCAACATTTGTCACACAAACTCCTATCATACTTTCGGAGTTGTTCTTGGTGGAAATAGTTAATGAATCACCCTGTAGACATAGACAAAATAAACGTAAGGAACAGTGTGATATCTATTATACCGAATTCACAAGTGGACTTGACATTTACAAAATGCCGAAACGATTTCGTCATGTTAATAAATAGACAGCGGAGAAAAAAATTTGCACTTAAAATATGTCGTCTCTTGTAGAATTGTTTCGTTTATTAGATCCCTCAGGATTACCGCCACATAAACTTATACGAAAGACTCAATGAATTTATAATTAATACTCAGCTGATTGACACCGAAAATACTGTTGTAACACCACTGATATACTACCGTAACACTATGTGATTCAAGCATTCCTTTTCAGTTGATAACAAGATAGTAGCCTACTATAAACTGCATTAGCGATCACTGTAACCAACTCGCACGAGCAAACACTTCAAACAGTAGTATTCTTGCCACGGGACATGCGGCTCCCCCCGTTGGAGGTTCGAGTCCTCCCTCGGGCATGGGTGTGTGTGTGTGTGTGTGTGTTGTCTATAGCGAAAGCTACTTTTAGTTAGATTAAGTAGTGTGTAGGCTTAGAGACCGATGACCTTAGTAGTTTGGTCCCATAAGACCTTCCACAAATTTCGAAATTTCCAGTAGTACTGTATCAAATCCCGTGTTTATCAAGTGACATCCATTAAAGAAAATTAAAAACAAAAAATACAGATAGATTACAGTCTTACGTCAAATATTGTTAAATGGAGTTATTGTGATGCTTCGTAAAAAAATTGAGCTAAATTATATGCATGGAAACTTATATACAAGCATGCATCATAAATTTATGATTATCATTTAACGTCTTTTGGTGTGTTTTTAAAGATGTTTTCGCTTCATTCCCACATCTACCCAACGAATATACTTATTCCAAATGCTGTCATTATTTAAAACTATAAAAGTGTGAAAGTTTCGCACGTGGACCCTGGAATCTGATTATTTCAATGACAGCTGCGATTTAGTATACGCATTACCAACCATCTTCAGATAATTTGAGCTTGGTTGCAGTCTAACTTCTTCGTTGCGTATGGCTTCTTCGACATGAAAGTAACTAACATTTTTTAAAAAAAGAAACTTTATTTCAAGGCACGCATTCACAGCGGCCGAATAGACGCGTTACACTGCAACCGCACTAGAAAGTTCTGAAGAAGTAGTCCCTACATTAAATCGCAACTGCGACTGAAGTAACCAGCTGAAACAATTCAAGTTGCCATACAGACAGAACATCAGTCACTTTAAGTGGCACCATATGAGTTTCTGTCCAAATTTATCTTGCAACAGTAACTAGAAGTTCTTGAACGTCGCTAGAAAGGAGATTTTTCATTTTGAATTCAACAGCGGTCTGAAACGGGAAATCGTTTTACATTTCTGAGTTTCTGTCCAAATTTAATTTGCAACAGTAACTAGAAGTTTTTGAACTTCGCTAGAAAGGAGATTTTTCATTTTGAATTCAACAGTGGTCTGAAACGGGAAAACGTGTTACAATTCTTTGTACACAGCCTCCCTGGTTCTACTTTTATCTTCTTCAGCAATAACAGATTACTTTGCCTTTTTCTTTTAATATTAGAGGAAAATATTCTCTTGTGTTTTCAGTTCAAATGCAGCCATTTTCTTCCAACTACCTCCGCCATTTCTAATTTTTGAAGAGAAATTTGTGACTGCTGCAATAAAAATAGACGTCAGCACTTCAACTGCGTCGCCCCGCTGCCAGCTACCGCGTTTTTAATTCAAAGATCTATTTACAAAGCGACACCTCGCACATACTCGCATGTTGACACGAGCAGCTAGCAGAATCCACACAAAAGGGCTGTGGACTCTCTGCGAGACACACTGCACGTCTCCTATTTACGAATGAAATTCTAAGTGCAACAAATTCGGAAGTGCGTTAAATAACAGAAGGTGTAGTTCTTGCTCTATCATTACTACAAAACGGGCTTGCATTATTTAAGGGGCGTAGGACGTCGAACGGGCCGACTTGGAGCAGGAGAGTCACCACAGGACTTTTTAATTTCTACTGTCTATGATTTTACAAATAAATTCATAAACATTTGTCACCATGACCAGGAAGGGTTGAGGACTCAGCCTTGTCGCAGTGGAAGTTCAAAAACGTAGCAAAAAAACCTTTTTCTTACATGTGAAATTTCATCATTTTCTTCCTAAGTAAGAGAGATTCTTCGATGAATTTTTCATAGCATGCAAACATTAGTTACAGGTGTATGAAACTCTAGAATTTTCCAAGTGTCTAAAAAAAACTGTGGGAAAAATTGAGATAATTAACTATAAAACTTGAGTTTTTACTAAACATGAAATTTAAAATTTAACAGTTCATTCATTTTTTCATAAATTAAATAACTTCTAGAGTTTCATATACCTGTAACTATGGTTTGTATGCTGTGCAAAAGTCATCGAAGAATCTATCTTACTTAGGAAGAAAAGTGTGCCTATAGCAACAAATGCAGCCAGTAGTAAGTGAAAAAATGATGAAATTTCACATGTAAAAGAAAAATTGTTCTGTTACGTTTTTGATCTTTCACTGCTATGAGTATGAATCCTGAATCCTTCCTGGTCATGCTGTTAAAGTTTTATGAATTTATTTGTAAAACTATATACAGTAGAAATTAAAATGTCCTGTGGTGCCTCTCCTGCTCCAAGTCGGCCCGTTTGACGTCCTACCCCCCTTAAGAGGAGCGTTCAGTAAGTCATCATCATCATCATAATCTTTTAAGACTGATTATGCCTTACAGCGTTCAGTCTGGAGCATAGCCCCCTTAGAAAATTCCTCCATGATCCCCTATTCAGTGCTAACATTGGTGCCTCTTCTGATGTTAAACCTATTACTTCAAAATCATTCTTAACCGCATCCAGGTACCTCCTCCCTGGTCTGCCCCGACTCCTCGTACCCTCTCCTGCTGAACCCATGAGTCTCTTGGGTGACGTTGCTTCTCCCAGGCGTGTAACATGACCCCACCATCTAAGCCTGTTCATCCTGACTGCCACATCTATAGAGTTCATTCCCAGTTTTTCTTTGATTTCCTCATTGTGGACACCCTCCTGCCATTGTTCCCATCTACTATTGCCTGCAATCATCCTAGCTACTTTCATATCCGTAACCTCAACCTTGTTGATAAGGTAACCTGAATCCACCCAGCTTTCGCTCCCATACAACAAAGTTGGTCGGAAGATTGAACGGTGCACAGATAACTTAGTCTTGGTACTGACTTCCTTCTTGCAGAAGAGAGTAGATCGTAGCTGTGTGCTCACTGCATTAGCTTTGCTACACCTCGCTTCCAGTTCTTTCACTATGTTGCCATCCTGTGAGAATATGCATCCTAAGTACTTGAAACCGTCCACCTGTTCTAACTTTGTTCCTCCTATTCGGCACTCAATCCGTTTATATTTCTTTCCCACTGACATTACTTTCGTTTTGGAGGTGCTAATCTTCATACCATAGTTCTTACATTTCTGATCTAGCACTGAAATATTACTTTGCAAACTTTCAATCGAATCTGCCATCACAACTAAGTCGTCCGCATATGCAAGACTGCTTATTTTGTGTTCACATATCTTGATCTCATACAGTAAGTCAGTAAGTAATGTAACGTATTTTTTTCTCTGAATAAATTTCAGTTTAAAAAATTCAGCGTTTGTTGTGGGACATCGTGGAATATTCAGCCCCTATTGTTTCATGAAGTTCCGATAGGTGGCAGCGATTCACATGGCCGTCAGAATGGCGTGTGTAACGAAGATGCATTCCAACCAAAGAGCTGCTATAGAGTTCCCTTTGGCGGAAAACCAGGGCGCCGCACATATTCATAGGCGACTACTGAATATCTACGAATACCTGGCAGTGAACAAAAGCACGGTGAGTCGTTGGACGAGTCACCTGTCGCCATAGAAACAATGTCTCCCACACGCCAGCCGGCCCCACACAGCTGTGACTCCTGCAGTGTTGGAACGAGCGGATCACAATCAAACAACTCGCTGCTCAACTGGACGTCTCTGTTGGCAATTCTCAAACACTCGTCCACCTGTTGGGGTACGCAAAGGTATGTGCCCGCTGAGTTCCTCGCCGCGTAACAGAAGACAATAAAGAACAACGAACGACCATCTCTACGGAATTGCTTGAGTGTTACGAGGCTGATGGTAACAATATTTTTGTTGAACATTGTCACAGGCGGTGAAACGTGGATTCATTACTTCGAAGTGGAATGGAAGCGGCAGTCCACGACATTCCTCCGAAGAATTAGTGAAAGCCGCTATCTCTGCCGGTAAAGTCATGGCAATGGTCTTCTGGAACAATGAAGCGGTTACTCTCTTTGATGTACTGCCTCATGTGCAACGACCAACTCTGAAGTGTATTTGCTGCCTTCAGTAAATTAAAGAAACAACTTTAGCGTGTCCACCGCCAGAAAAATGCAGGCGAACTTCGGCTTCTCAATGACAACGCAGGGCCTCACACAAGTCTGAGTACTCGTGAGGAGCTCACGAAACTTCATTCATCGTCCACCCTAAAGCCCGATCTCGCACTTTCCGACGCCCATTTATTTGGCGCAATTTAGGATGCTTTCCGCTGGAAGCAGTACATGCGTAATGGGGAAGATGTTGACGAACCAACATGTTGGCTTCGATGTCGACTGGATGTTTGCGTTGACCTCATCATTTCATCATCATTCATGTAAGTGGCAAGTTTGGACTGAGCAAAGGTTGGGAATTTGCAGGGGAGCTGATAACCGCGCAGTTGAGCGCCCCACAAACCAAACATCATCATCATCATGCGATGAGGACCTTGTGGAATATAGACCTTCCCAGGAACAAGGCGTAATGCCGTCGGAAGGGACATTATGTTGCGAAATACGGTTTTGTAGATAAAAGAGTGGGGAATGATAAGGTGTATTGGAATCGTGAATAAAGCCAATCAGCTTTCAGAGAAAATGTGTTGAATTACTTGTTGAACACTCCTCGTAACTGCATGGGAAGTGCATTATTTATATTGGAACATTTCGTTCGTCATTTGTACTCTATGAGCATATTCCGGACATAAACGAGTAAAATCCTGAATAACGGGAATCCAATCTCGCTGTTTTTACAACTACAGCTATGTGCAATTTTCTTCGAGTGGTTTGAGCTCTGTCACGCAGTGCAGTTACTGTTTCAGCATCAGAACTGAAAACGATGTGATCGATGGGACATAACGTAACCAAACTGTTACACTATTAAAGTGGATTAACTACACCCTAGATTGAAGAAGAACTGACTGAGTCACCAACCGGATAGCTCAGCAGAAAATGGCATTGCCCACAAAAGGGAAGGTTCCTAGTTTGAGTGCCCCGCAGTGCGCACAGTTTTAATCTGGCAGGAAATATTACACTAGCGCACGCTGTGGTGCATCTACATCTACATAGATACTCCGTAAGCCACCGTACGGTGCGTGGCGGAGGGTACCCTGTACCACTACTTGTAATCCTCCCTCCCCCCTGTTCCTCTCGCAAATAGAGCGAGGAAAAAGCGGCTGTCTGTACGTCTCCATATCAGCCTTAATTTCTCATGTCTTATCTTCGTGGTACTTATGCGCGATGTATGTTGGTGGCAGTAGAATCGTTCGGCACATAGTTTCAAGTGCCGGTTCTCTAAATTTTGATGACGTGACCCTGGGGGTCTGTGTATCCAACAAAGTTTCTTTTCATTTACAGAATAAATGACTGCTAATATATTGAAAAATCCACCTCAGTTGCTAAAATTTTCTGGTCTTTACCCACGTTTCGGCTAGAATAATATAGCCTTCTTCAGAAGCATAAAATTACTATAACACGCCACAGTAAGACACAGTCAACATTAAAAATTAAAAACTATAGTGCCGTGGTACGATCTCGAAATAAAACGACTTAACTGAAGTCCAGTCCCGGCATTACTTCAACACGCGGTCGCTTGGCAGCGACTACTCCGACATGGTACCACGGCTCTATAGGTTTTAATTTTTAATGTTGACTGTGCCTTACCCTGGCATGATATAGTAATTTTATGCTTCTGAAGAAGGCTAGATTATTCTAGTCGAAACCTGGGTAAAGACCAGAAAACTTTCACAACTGTGTCGGATTTTTCAATATATTAGTCTGTCACAGTTGCTGACGGGGCCGCAATATGCTAAAAATTCTTAAATGACTGCTGTTGATTTATTCCTGGCTTCCTGCCTTACTGAGGACCTATCGACGAATTATTACCTTGGATACTACGTCAATGTTTCCTTAAGGTGAACAGTGATATTGAAGGAAACATTTTAACATTGTCAAGGCTATTTTATGGGAGTCTCGTCGCTAGAGGTGCACATGAGTTATTTGTTGATTTGTGGTTTGCTCTTGAACCAAACACGCAGGAGATTGTGGACCCATTTCTTGAAGGGTATGAATTTTATGGTCATTTACAGAATAGCGAGAGATGTCGTCATCCTTGAGGAAATGAAAGTTTCATCTGTGATGTGATGTGAAGCTTAAAAAAAAGAATGAAAAACGTTTTTTGTCATACTTTGTGATTAGGATAAATTTCAGCAAAAAACTGTTTTTAAAGAACGGCCCCCTCTACCGTCTCTACTAAAAGCTTAGTGGTAATTCAGTCAGGTTTAGGTCACATTCAACAATTTTCTAAATCACAAATCATTAAGAGTTTTATTAAAAATAATACACTGAAGTGACAACGTGTCGCTATAGGAAATTTTTCTCATGTGGAGCTGATTCATGCGTGTAACTACATCATGTGACGGTCGGCAGTTAAAGTTGCGTTTAACAATCAACATAGTTCATTAATGGGAAGCGTGAACTAAATAAAAAATAAAGAAAAACAAAACGGTTCTTGTCACAAATGGCACAATCCCTCTGAAACGGACACGGCTAACTTTCTTGAATTCATTCCATAGACTTGTGCAATCCACTCCCTAATAACTTCGTTGTCGTCGGTAGTTACACGCTGATCCTCCATCGCAGGTCTCTCAAACTCTCCGTTGTATTAGCGATACCCGATATCATTGTTACTTTGGCGACAAAGAAAGTGAAGCAAATTATGCGAAACGACAGGTTATTTGGCACGCGGTATCTTTGTATCTGTACACACTTGGATTTTGTGTACCACACACTGTATTAGCACTTTAATCCCAGTCGTGTTAGTAAACATCATTGTTGTATCTCCACTGGACAACATAGCGACGAGGAGGATACAGCAACAATAAAAACAAGTAAGATGGGATGATTCTGTATCAGATTCAGATTCATCGTGGGCCATCAACTGGGACAGAGAAAAGGCATCGAGAGGAAGCTGCAATCTACCACTGACTTCCTTTTGTACTTACCTACAAAAGTCGGACGCACAACTGCATATCACTGTAGCTACAGTAGTACATATTTTGGATATCGCCTTGAGGTTTAACGCCTGCACATTGTGCCTATTGAGATCGGAGATCTGTGAACAAGCGTGTAATAATAGACACGCGCAGGGCAGGTGGCGTTAGATGCCGTTTCTATGCGATACGGTAAAGGTCACTCGCTGACGGACACTGTTTGCCTGTAGCCAGAATACTATAAATTTTATTTCCAGTTCTGTTTGTTAATTTTCTACTTGTTTATTAGTTACCAATATAGTTATGCTCAGTTATTGCAATTAATGAAGTTATGAATGTGAAATACTGTTTTCGGTAAAGGTTTTATTCTATACAGTGAAGTAATTGGCCACTTGAGGAACGTTCGAGAATGACGTGTGTGAATCATTCGTATCAGGGTATTTGTTATAAACTATTTCGTTAGTTTATGATGCTGGGAAAATGAGATTATGATTTCGGAAAAGTACTTTTGTTAACAGGGAATGAATTTTATATTTGTGGGTCTTCCAAATTTATTTATGTTAATTTACTGTTCAGATTCAGTGACAAATTTTGATTGGTTCTGTATATATGCGTGAGACTGAGGGAGTTTGGTGCTGCTTTCCGACTGGATCTGATATTTCTCCACCAATCAGAAATTAGCAAATTCGCGCGTATTTTGCGAACTAGAAATTGGTTTGTGTTGAGAGATGTGTAGACTGGGGCTTGGATCTGAAATTGATCAGACCTACGGTTATGTGCTCCGTTCAAAATTATTAATATTGTGATATTTCGGTACCAAGATGCTTAAGAAGTGCCGTAAATAGTGAAAGGAAGTTCGGTTTAACACGCAGGGTGAAATTCAGAACTTTTGGTGACGTTTAAAATAACTGAATTCGGCGCGGTGTCTTGCTCCCTCGGATACGTGAACATTTAATTATTTGAGATTGATTATAGCAACATTTAAGCGAGCAATTCTAAAAGAAACAATCCGTTTCTAAGCTTTGCGAGAAGGATAATTCATAATAACCATAAACTGGCTACGGTGATGAATGATGTGTGCGTGTGGACTTTTCAGACTTTGTACAGTTTAGAGTAAGGCTTGGTAGGATTGGTGTTTGCAAGCTTACTGTAACAGAGTGAAATTTTACGCAGATAAAAACTCTCATTCAACTGTTCCTTCCACCGACAAAATAATTTTAGTGCGACTTGTGGTTACGAAGTGTACAGCTGTTTTTGTATAGCTGTTACCGGCTAAGAACTGCATTTTACCGACTTCGAGCAGGCGTGCGTTTGAGATGTTCAGCACTCCGCCGCCGCACCTTGGTTGCGTTGCTGTGTTGCAAAAACTGGAGAGCTCACACAGGTTGCCTCGCAGCAGACAGCGATGCATAACGTGCGGCGAACACTTCCAAAGTTTGCCGAGGTCGTTAGCGGCGGTATAATGTTCACTGACAGCAAACGAGATACGAATGTCTGAAAACGACAGAATATCAAACAGTCGGTAAAGTTTCTATCACTTCGTCTTCAGTGTTCTGTTCGCGCAGAAATAAAAAGAAATCTCTCGACTTCTCATGATGTTCACGTTACGGAGAAAACAGTCTTGTCTTCCGTTGTCAGAGACCCTTATCGTTAGATGCAGAATCAGAACAGACCCTTACACTTTGATGCTTTCCGACAAAATACTTTTCGTTCCTTACTGAGATCGCACACCACGTGGTGAGATTCTGCACTGTCAGCGGTAATACACCTGATCTGCAGGTAGAGAATTAAAAACAGTAAAATTACTTAAATTACGTAAGTTTTAAAAGTTTAAGTATCGGTGACAGTTTTTGGTAATACACAAAAGCCTCTTTTTTACAATGATATTGATGATGGAGATGATTACAGAGCACAATTTTGGTACACATCGATTTTGCTGGTCCATTCTGGAATGCTCGATGGTTGGTTGTGGTAGACTCATTCAATAATTTTCCTTTTGTTGTCCGGGTGTCTTCCACGACATCATCTGCCACCATCCAAGCGTTATCCGCTATCTTTTGCATTGAAGGTCTTCCACAGACTATTGTTTCCGACAATGGCCCACAATTCATGTCGGCAGAATTTCAGGCATTCTGCAAGGCCAATGGTATTCAACATCTGACGTCCGCGCCGTTTTCGCCACAGTCAAACGGTTCCGCTGAACGATTGGTCAGGACTTTCAAGTCACAGATGTTGAAGTTGAAAGAGTCGCATTCTCGGGAGGACGCGTCACTGCTCTTTTTGTCCTCGTATCGATCTCAGCCCTGAGATGGTCGCTCGCCGGCTGTGTTGCTTCACGGTCGTCTTCATCGAACCTTGATGCCTTTGCTACATTCGCCGCATCAGGTTCCTGTGCAGCGGCAGACACCTGCTTTTGCTCCAGGTAACGTTGTCTACTATCGCCAATATCGAGGTTCACGGCGTTGGCTGGAAGGGCGCATTCTTCGTTGCCTCGGCAGCGCTATGTATCTGGTTTTGGGGACCTCTGGTGAGGTGCGTCGGCATCTCAATCAGCTGCGCCTTTGTCGTCGCACGGGATCTGCCGCTCGCCGTCTGCTTTCAGCGACGGTGCCGTCCGGTCAGCTCCCCGGGGACCCATCTAGTGGCTCGCCTGAGCCCCAGGTGTTACCGACGCTGCCTTCCATTTTGCCCCATGGCGACGCGCCGCCGCCACCGCCGCCTCCGCCTGTTCTCCCGATGGCGACGCCCGCAGTGGACGCGTCGCTCCAACCGCCAGGCGCCTCCTTGGGTCACGCGCCGCCGATCGCTTCCTGTGACCAGTTGTCCTCCGACATGGAACTCTTCCGCTCCGGAACATATGTCATCTTCGCCCGTCGGGTGCCCCGAACCGATGGAGGCCAACCCTTCGGCCCCTCCTGTCTCTCTATGGGCGCATACACCGCATGCTGACGTGCACCCTGGAGCAGGTTTTCAGGCGTTTCCTAGCTCCCCGCGGCCCGAATGGCAGGTTGCGGGTGGCACAGCCTCGCCTGTTGTTAGGCTCCCCACCTCGTGACATACGTCAACATGGGGGTCCTCCCCACGGCGGGCCGAACCCTTATGCCACAACCATACGCCGATTTGCGGGGGAGGAATGTGGTGTCACCGCCAGACACCACATTTGCTAGGTGGTAGCCTTTAAATCGGCCGCGGTCCGGTAGTATACGTCGGACTCGCGTGTCGCCACTATCAGTGATTGCAGACCGAGCGCCGCCACACGGCAGGTCTAGAGAGACTTCCCAGCACTCGCGCCAGTTGTACAGCCGACTTTGCTAGCGATGGTTCACTGCCGACTTACGTTCTCATTTGCCGAGAAGATATTTTAGCATAGCCTTCAGCTACGTCATTTGCTACGACCTAGCAAGGCGCCATTATCAGTTACTATTGATATTGTAAATCATGTACCGTCAAGACCGACGTTCGTCATTAATGGATTAAAGTTAAGTATTCCATCAGCTACGTCCGTTGTTTGTAAATTCTAGTTTCCTTGTCCTGTTCCAGACCTCACGCCAGCCTTCGTGAGCTAAATCGCGTGCCTTTCGGCCTCCTCTAGTAACACGGTGTTGGCTCTCCTGCCAACCACAACAGACTCTGTGAAGACTAGCCCATTCGTGTAACCATTCCGCCACAGGTCGTGCCTTATGAACAGGTGCTCGATCGTGTTGAAAGATGCAATCGCCATACCCGAATTGTTCTTCAACAGTGGGAAGCAAGAAGGTGCTTAAAAGATCAATGAAGGCCTGTGCTGTGATAGTGTCACGGAAAACAACAAGGGGTACAAGCCCTCTCCATGAAAAACACGACTACACCATAACACCATCGCCTTCGAATTTTTCTCTTGGCACTACACACGCTGGCAGATGACGTTCTTTGAGCATTCGCCATACTCACACTCTGCCATCGGATCGCCACATTGTGTATCGTGATTCGTGACTCCACACAACGTTTTTCCACTGATCGTCCAATGTTTACGCTACTTACACGAAGCGAGGCGTCGTTTGGCTTTTACCGGCGTGATGTGTGGCTTATCAGCAGCGGCTCGACCATGAAATCCAAGTTTTCTCGCCTCCCGCCTAACGGTCATAGTATTTTCAGTGGATCCTTATGCAGTTTGGAATTCCTGTGTGACGATCTGGTTAGCTGTCTGCATATTACACATTACGACTTTCTTCGACTGTCGACGGTCTTTGTCAACAGACGAAGTCAGCCTGCAAGCTTTTGTGTTGTACGTGTACCTTCACGTTTCCACTTCACTATCACATAGGAAACAGTGGACCTAGTCATGTTTAGGAGTTTGCAAATCTCGCAGACAGACGTCTGACAGTGACACCCAATCACCTGACCGCGTCCGAAATCCATGGGTTCCGCGGAGCGTCCCATTCTGCTCTCTGACGATGTCTAATGAATACTGAGGTCGCTGATATGGATTACCTGGCAGTAGGTGGCAGCACAATGCACCTAATATGAAAAACGTATGTTTTTGGGGTTGTCCGGATACTTTTCATCACATAGTGTATATTTATTTTTAAAAGCTCGGTTATAAATTACTATATTGTTGATAAAGATTTTCAATATTTGCACACGCAAATCGAAGACAGATTCCTTTTCCTTGAAATACACTTATAACACTGATTACTATACTGTAGTCAGACAAAGCGAACATTTAAGAGACTTACGCTTCTGTTACTCACCAGTGGCGTAATCTGAGCAAATGAGAATGGAATTCTTGCAGTTATCGACGAAATGTCGGGGCATACCAACGAACATGGATTTCCTGAATGTCATCGCTTAGATGATCAATAAATGCTCCTTTTACACTAGTAGTAGTGATTCCTGCTGATTTTATTCCTTTGTTTCATGCGCCTAAGCCGTCGGCTAGGAAGTTAAAAAGTTGTTGAAACTCAAACTATTTTCTAATACTGTTAGAACATAATTTTATCTGTATCAGAAGTCTGTTCGTGAAGATAAATGAGGATGCGAAATGAATTTATCACATTTACGCATTGTAGAAAGTCTCTTAACGTCTTAAAATATTGTACTGGACTAAGTTTGTACGCCGTATGATTGCAAGGTTTAATTGAGAGTTTTTTCACACTAACTGCCGTATGACTTGTGCTACTGATGAAATACGGATGTGAATAAGTTGCTTATCTTTTGTTACCTTCCTACGGTACACAGAAATCCAGGATAAAGTGGGAGACCTCCGAGTTTGTTATCCATTAGAGATCCTACAGTTCTAGTGTGAGAAGGAGAAAGATATTTCGTCGATACATATTATTACATTTCAACGGGAAAATCTACAGCATTTATTATTTCTGCATGATTGTGACATCTAGTATCTTCAGCAGGTGTAGGGGCACAAGCATACAAGAGAACAGATTTTATAAAATATCTCACTTCTGACATTACTGTGACGAGAATGTAATGATTGTGTATTAAAAAGTCGTAGTTGTTTTCCTCGAATATAATTTTAGTCTAGAAAGAATAGGTCATTCGATGCGTTTTTATGTTTTGGGTTCAACTGCATGAACGAAAGATACCATGGGATAGTACATGAAATAATTAAAGGTGTAACATGACACTTGCAGAGAAGGACTTAAAGGAGCAAAGAATGGAAGAAGATTAGGGCAAAACTTCCCATCGGCAATGTCATCAGAGACGTATTGTGTGATACATGAGCACTGTAGTCTCTTGGAGATGCAGATGATACCATAATGAAAAACAAATATCATTCTACGAGATTGTATACAATAGTTAGGAGATGTGAGCTATTCGTAATTTGGTTTCAAGTTTTACACACACATCAAGTTAACCACAATACGCGGCAGTGAGAAATCGATGTGGACATTCTGGTAATGTTTGAATCAGACATACCGCATGAAAGAAACAGGCACTTTGCTTGGGAGTGTTTCACCAGAGCAGCGCAGTGCATCTCCAGTAATAAGGGTCAGATAAGTGTTTTACCTTATGAGCACACAAATCATAACTTAGTGCAAGGTTCTAAGTAAAGTGCTCCTTGGTAGCTTACGATAATTACAACATAGGAATCTAAGTGGCATTAGAAGAATGCTAAACCTGTAGGTACTGTGCTGACAATTAATGCCTGCAGTGTCAGCAGCCAACACCTCATCAGTTCTTCAAAGATGCCTAACACACGGAGGACAGGTTTCCAGAAGACAGATGGCTATGCCCCAACCATCTACCAGGAGGTGACCAAGTGGTGCTAGAGGCCACAGACCACATGGAATCATTCTCTTTTGTGAGACACGTGACCTTTCCGTTTCCTAGCGCTGAGTGATATTTACGTCAGTGCTCAGGCCAGACCAGACGAGTACACTCTGAGTGAGCTGTCCTGGATAAGGCGGCGATTCCTCAGAGATTACACGTCAGGATTCTCGCTCAAAAGCGACCTCCACCATGTCACTGCTGTTCACATCTGATTTAATGACCTGTGGAGGAGCCAGCAGTGGACTTTAGAGTCTCTGTAGACTCCTGGCTGAAGAATCCAGGAACTCTGTCATCGTGGCAGACTTTTGCACTTGTAAACTGATCTCTTTGATAACTTCGCTGTCAGTGGAACCTACAATTTGTTAATTTTGTTCGTACTTTAACACTGAGTTTCTACAAGGACTTTGACTTATATAAAGTGTGATTTTAATGAAAAGTGTGATTTTAATAGACTTAGACTCAACGACTGTCTATCAGCCTTCAGTTGGCAGAGGTATTACTGTTCTATTTCAAGAAGTGAATAATTTTATGTTTGGTTTGAATCCACATCGGGGTAGATAGGGTGTTAATCTTTGATCGACAAACTTGTTGAATCATTCCTACCACAGCATTCTTTTTCCTTCCATCGGCAGACATATCAGTTTTCGGCTAGTTTTTGTGTTGATCCATGTAGTCAGTGCTTGCGTGTGTGTTTTCTACTTGACAGCACTCCCAGTACAGTGTTGCTTACACCCTGATCGAATTAGTCGATCTCTCTGCCAAGGTATTGATAATACTCTAGCAGATGCAACTCACCCATGAACTCTTGATGAAGCATCCAGTGGCGATATCTACTCTCCCCCAGAAATCTCCTCCCACCTCTCAGAGACCGGCTCCACGATCAAGGGTATCCAGTCAGCACCATCACTTCTCCAGCCATTCGAGAGGGGGATTGACCAGTGAGTAAACTTTTCTACACACATGTAGCAGCATTTTATGGCACTATGGCACACAGCGTCTCACGTTCCGACCACAGAAGCGATTTCTTTCTTGACACACGTACAGCTGCACGTTTATCACCTACTAAAACAACTAAATCCGTAAGTAGAGCGCAATGTATTTCTGCATGAAAAGTTGAAGACCAGAATACTCGAATTCTCTACCTTTCAAGTGCACATGAAGGCAGCGCACTACAAGCTTTCCGTTGCCATAAACTTCAAGGATTGCCCACCTATGTGGTTTATATCGTGCCATTTTCAGTGCAGTAACCCCACGTGCAAGAAATGATATGCTGCTTTCTTGCTTTAGAGCATACTCCAGATGACAGCCTTAGAAGAGATCGCTTGAAACTCAAGGACATATCTCTAGAAACTTGTCTTCCTATCATCAGTGCGTTTGAATAACGGCTGTGGTCTTCAGCTACTGTAAAGATCCCCTAAGAAGAATTTGTAACTCTGACAACATTCATCCTTTAACCCAATCACAGATACCTGCCCAATCAGATTTACAAATTTCAGGGAACCACATAGCACCCTGATTCCGTCTAGAACATCGTTCTTCCTATACTCAGTGTTTTCTCAGTGACCAGCGACAGGATCGCCATTATTGGCACTGTGGAAAATTCGGATATAAGCCTGAAGTGTGTCAATCAGCTTTTAAGAAGTCAGTGGAACACGCCGATGTGGCCCCCATCGGATATGTGGGCAGACATCGTTGCTGAACTGACCCAGACATAGTGTATATTCAGTCAGTGTTCCCACTCTCAGCAGAAAGTCTCGCCTTAGCTGTCATAATCAGTAACACACACGTGCCGTTGCAGATAGATACTTGATCCACCAAGAGCATTATCGGTTGGATATCGTGTTATACTGTCAGGCTCTCTCCGCTCCTGCCCTTTGATACTCTAGCAATGATTTTATAAAAATTGATGGACAATTCATGGCCAAAGTATATTATCAGTCGCACAACGTCACAGCCATGATATTGCAGTCGACACCCTGAGAGCTGTCAGTCTCTTATGTATGGACAGTTCTAATTCACTTGGGTTAGGAATTCATGGCTGTCCCCAC
Organism: Schistocerca gregaria; assembly: GCF_023897955.1. NCBI lineage: Eukaryota > Metazoa > Arthropoda > Insecta > Orthoptera > Acrididae > Schistocerca > Schistocerca gregaria. Next base: position 105,923,097 of record NC_064920.1, read on the forward strand.
AGTCAGTTCTCTCCTCATACCGCCAAGACTTTTTTTCAAAATTAAGCGCCGTCTTTGTGTTTTAGAGACTGTGAAGTTCAGGTGGCCTTCCTTCCATCAGCAGTGCCTATGATTTTTAGGACTAGAAATGTTTCTTTTGCACTGAGGGATGACCTTCAGGATGAATTACAGTACCCACAAGATGAGGGCATTCTCATTCCAGTCCCAAATAGCCAATGGGCCACACCCATTGTTTCTGTTGAAGAACCAAATGGTGCCTTCCACATCTTTGGAGATTTCAAGACGACCATAAACGCCCAATTATTCACTGATATTACCCAATACATATGGTAGAGGATATCACAATCCATTAATGCGCAGAAAAGCGTTTGCAAAACCTGACCTGAGGAACACATCTCTGCAACTGCCACTGGACAAAGACTCCCAACTTATCATAAGCATCTTCACTCCTTTCAGCCAGTTGCCAAGCTATACTCCAACGATGTCTGGAGCATCTCATTCGAAATGTACTGGAGACAAAAAATTACTTAGAAAACATTCTCATCACTGGCAAAGATGCCCAGGACCTATCCAACAAATTGGTCACTCAGTTCACAGTCCTCCAACAGGACTGTCTAAAATGTAACAAGAAATAGTGTTATTTCTTTGTTCATCAAGTTTAATATCCTGGACCCATCTTCAGTGCTTCCAGCATCTGCTTCACAGCTCACTAAAACCAAGTCAGTACAAAAAGTTCTGGACCATAGCAATATCAGCCAGCTGAAATCAGTGTTGGGTCGACTGAATTACTGCTAAAAGTTTATTTCCTATGTGGCCAACACTGCTGAACCACTACACCTCCTAGTGTGGAATAACGTGCATCGGCAAATGGCCCCCGCTTTTTCAGACACTTAAAACCGGACTTTCTCAACACCTCATGCCCAACCGAACCTTATACTTGGGCACCAGACACATCTGAATATGCCACAGAGGCAGTCCTCTCCCACATGATTGGTCACTTTCTTGCGTAAATCCCTCACTGGTGATCAGCAAAATTATAACCTGATTGAGAAAGGAGCATTCCTATCAGTTTTGGGCTTCTAAAATTCCATAATTATGTGGATGGTATGCATTTAACATTATTCACCGACCATAAATCTTTGCTTCTTTCAACACTTCCATCAAAACGGCACCCCACCTTCAGTAGTGGGCACTGTTCCTGTCGAGCTATAGCTATGATATTTAGTGTAGCTCTACCACACGTAAATGAACATATAAATGCTTATCTCTTTTCCCATCTACCCGTGGATCAGGACCAAGTGTTCGACAAGGATCCAGACATGTGTTTCCATCTGCAAATTGCTGTGGAAGAAGCTCTGGTCAAATTCTCATGGGACAACAAGCGCGTCTCTTGCTACACTGAGGATGACCAAACCCTTAGTGAGAACCTTCACCTGGTAAGCTGTCGTTGGCCATCGGACTGCAAAGAGATCTGGCAGCAGGAGGTCTAGGCCTACAGGCACCGTCAATACAAGCCCTTCACATTGCATAACTTGCTGCTACTCCAACGAAAAAATGGTCGCCCCTGGATGGTCATCCCTGGATCTCTCCAGCAGCGCATTTTGTCGCTTCTTCACATCAGGCACTGTAGCAAGGTGCTCACCACCATGTCTCTGGGCGTGGCATGGAAACTGCTCTTACTAAAATGGTATCACCTTGTATCACCTGTCACAAAAAGTACCCTGTCTGTCCACGCCATTTCTTCCCTTGGCCATACTGTTTCAACCCTTGCTCGGAGCTTTACTTGAATTTCGTGGCACCTTTCTTAGGCCACACTTGACTCACTCCAGTGAATGTAGGTAGCAGATCCCCATATGATTCCCACATGTCTGCCACATCGACTAGTGAAACTATTCATACCTTATCCCCCCTTTCTATTTATTGAAGGACTTTGTGACACCATTATCATGGACAGCGGTCCTCAATTTCCATCTGTACAATTCTACACTTCCTGTAACAAAAAACTGCATCGCTTTAGTATACACAACATCTTTTCACCCTGTCGAAAATGTGGTAGCGAAATGTCTCGTCTCATTTTTAAAACCTAAATGTATAAACTTCACCGCCACCATCCTCTATGTGAGTTATCATTTTTCTGGCTCCTTGCATGTCAGTCCCACACGAAGACTGAACTGCTGCTGAGATACATCACCGCTGAGACCGTTGGTCCCAACTTTCTATCCTTTATCCTACACAACGCTCCACCCTCCACCCTTACTCAGCATCCTAGACTTAAAGACCCAGTGTGGACTCTAGTTTTTTGCTACGAGTCGCCAGAATTGGTTTCTGGCAATAATTTCCAAATTACTAGGAAGGACCATGTACGAGATGACACTTCAAGACGACAAGCTATGCTGCAAACATGTTAACCAATTATGACCTCTTCATAGTCATTCTTGTGACAGTGACAAACTACCACTTTCTTTTGCTCCAGAGATTGGGCCACCTGTCATCGCCACCCCTAACACAGCTGGACTATCTCAACTGCAGCCACTAACCATGTTATTGGAAAGGCCTCCAATAGCTTCACACATCACATTAGAACCAACAGCAATAGATCTGGACATCATGCCCCCTACTGCCCCGACTATCAGTATGGTACCTGCCTCTTCCAGTGGCATCGAAATAAGCTTCGCCATATGCTCTTCTCTGCAGGGTGAAAGTGGGGGGGGGGGGGGGGGGGGATGCTGTGATGCAGCTTAACGCCTTCTGTGTCGGCAACCAACAGCACTCCAGTACTTCGAAAATGCCTAACACACAGGGGACAATTTTGCGGAAGACAGACATCCATGCTCCTGCTCCGACCATCTGCCAGGAGGAGACCCAAGCGCTGCTACGAGCAGCAAGCCTCATAGTTCTATTCTCCTGCATGATACATGTGATCGAAAATATGCCCAACTATACGTAGGGTAGTGCTCGGGTCAGACCTGATGAGTTGGCCCTGAGTTTGCTGGGCCAGATCCGATTCGAGAAGGAATCCATCGATCAGGAAGGAATCAATCCTACATGACGTCGCTGTCATTCATATCTGAACTCGTGACCACGAGAGGTGCCAGCTATGGACTTAGATTATTTGTGACCTCCTCACTGTAGAAGACAGGAATACTGTCATTGTATCAGACTTGTGGCTTTATACATTTATTCCTGTTTAACTATCAAATGCCTATACGTCGAAATTTAACAGATTTGCTCCATGTGGCTCCTAAACTTCCTTCATTCAGTGCAATGAGTGTCTTGAGGGATTCGACTTTTATAAAGTGTGCGTTTAGTGAGCCATCAGTATAAATGAAGGTGCTGTTCCCAAGCTGTATGCGAAACTCCAGAAATATCAACTCAATCATCGAAGCCAGAGTAGAGAGAATACCTCTTAAGCGAAACGAAGACCTGATGTAGTGGACCTCAGCGTGAACCCAGAGGGTGGGGAGCCTCTCAGTTTTCTGGAACGTAGCAGGTAATGTAAGATGGACCCTACGAAGTAGAATACGAAAGCAAACCTTGGAGGCAACGAAGAAGTATAACTTGCCTCATATTGGCGATTAAGGCAGTTATCGAAAAAGGAAGTGTAAGGTGAAAGGCTTTTCAGAGAATACAATCAACAATGGCTCTGAGCCATCAGTGACCTAGGACTTACAACTACTTAAACATAATTAACCTAAGGACATCACACACATCCGTTCCCGTAGCGATCGCGCGGTCCCAGACTGAAGCGCCTAGAACCGCTCGGCCGCAACGGCCGGCAGAATGTAATCGGTAAGAGAATCTGGAAGGAGACAATTGCGCCGGAAACCTGTGAAATTTCAGGAGCTTCCACATAGAAACTCTTCTCCGGACTGGTGGAAAATGAGAATATCAGTAAGTGACCCCATGGATCCCTTAATGATGTATCGTGCTAAGGCGACGAAAAAAGGACAGCATGCAGAGTAATGTACTATATACCCATAGACCAGATTCGATCGGGCATAGCATCGACATAAACGAAGACGACCTGTCCAGTTCTCTACCCGTGACATGCAACTTGCTACGCACAACAAAGGCATTGAATGGGCATAGTTTGTTGCCAGGCAAGATGTATAAGGGAACCAACATAGTTTCCTATGAAGCGCTAATATCAGATATTTCGTGATTACGACGAACGGAGAAGCAGTTTACATCTTCTACAACTAGAACACTTAGTTGCCCACGGCTCTAAGGCGACGTGGCCGGCTCCGTTCCGGTTGTCAGACTCCCTTCTCCACTACTGCTCCCTCAGTTGACAACGATGGCAAACTACTGGACCAGCCACGCCTACGAAAGCGAGCTGACACATGGCCTCTGGTAATGAATGAAAGTCTGGTCTGCCGCTGCCCGTGGTGGAAATGCTCTGGCTCAAGCTGATGGTGTAGCTACAGTTCCGGTCGTCAGACCACCAGACACCCTACTTCTCGCCTCGCCGTAGTGCTGTGCCCGACAAACTCATATGACGCGAGCCTCGTTGTGCGACTGGAAAACACGACCAGTGCTGGTAGAAGAGTTGAGCATCGCAGAATTCAACTGTGTCACCAACTTCTAATGCACGGCACAGGTAACAGTACTAGAACAGGAGTCCGAAAAATAGTAGCAAAATGATGTTTATTAATCGCTCAAACGATGTTGACACTCGGCGCGGCGGCTGATGGGAGCGACTGTGAATGGGAAATTTTCCGACTGCTCCCATCAGCCACCGCGCCGAGTATCAACTTTGTTTGCGCGTTCAGTCCAGTGTTATAAGGGGCGATCGAAAAGTTTCAGCTCGAGGGCGTTGCTGCAGTGTATACGCAACGTAGCGCGACTCCGGTGCAGGTATGTAAGGGATTAGTGTGGGTGCAGTAAGTGGGGAAACGTGAACTATGGTGACGTTATTACCAAATGCGCCCAAACAGGACCAAGGTGCTGTTGTGCTTTTCTTCGCTGCCGAAGGGCAAACGTCGGTTGACCTCCATCGGAGAATGAAGAATGTGTATGGGGCAGCACGTCTGTCGAAAACAGTGAAAAGTGTTGCTGTTGCTTCATGACAACGCACGTCCCCAGTGGCAAATTTCGTAACGCAGAAGTGATGCAAACCCAAATGGGAGAGACCTGAGCACTCGCCCTATATTCCTGATGTTTCCCCGTGCTATTGTCATGTCTTCAGTCCCTTAAAAGATACCTTGAAGGGTCGACGATTCCTATCGGACGAGAATGTGCGGCAGATACTTACGGACTTTTTCGTACAGTAGAACACGATGTTTTCCCAAAAGGGGAATCGTCAACATGGCGCTACTTTGAGATGATTGTCTTAAGGCTAATGGCGATTTTGCCTGATTAGCATACCGATTCTGGACGGAATGGCGTTCGAACGGAGCTTTTCGATCGCCCCCTTATATTTACAGTTAATAGCAAAATAAAAATTACATGTATGCCACTGACGGAATTCTTTGAGCTTATGTGGTAGATGAAACATCTTATTTTTACCTCAGTAACTGTTCTGGGACTTCATTAGAATGCCTGTTTACTCGCGGTAGTATGACGCGCCCTTCCCATTCGCGAAACGTTTATTGCCCCGCTGGCAGAATTTTGCTCCGCGGCGTTTCCCTGCCTGTAATTACGCCTCGCCGTGACGTGGGCGCCACCTGTTAGATTCTGGGCCGCACGCCTTTGTTCATTCCGCGCCGCGATTGTCTGCAGGCGCGCCATCGCTCAGCTGCGGCGCTGCACCTATTGTTTCGATTTGTAGGGAAACCTGCCTCTTTCCACTCGCGGTGCCTGCTGCGAGGGCCGCACCCCATCGTTAGGCGTGCAGCTCCAAAGTGAACGCACCGTGGGTGGAACGAAGGAAACAAGCCAGACTTTGGCAATAGTCGCGTGGAAACACTTGCAGCTGCCTTAGTTATTTCGCTGGTTTTTTTTCATTTCGAACTAAACTCCGTCTCTTACTGCTTATGCCAAAAACAAGTCGAGAGCTATACGGATCAAATATGGATGATCTGGAGATAAGGAACCAAAGATCACAAATACGTAGCTAAAGCACGACGTAGTTGTGTTTATGAATGCTGCACTGTGTAAGGAGCTCACCTGTCTATCTCGCCGGCCGCTACTGCACCGAATAACGCTGATGTAAAAAAAAATCCGAACACTAAGAAATTCTTCACGGTAATTGATATCAGCCAAACAGTTGCAGGATAAAGATTTATTAAATTCTTGACCACGGTTTCGGTGTATCTAAATATACCTTCATCAGAGGTAAAATGCCCTAAAATAACATCCTGCACTGGAGAGACATAAAACAATTCTACCAAAGGCGTCATCAGTAGTTGAAACATCAACTCCATTTATACAACATAATTATAGACAGAGGTTGTGAACAAGCGAGATAATGATGCTATGCTGTGTTCGCATCAACCCTCCGTCCATAATTATGTTGTATAAATGGAGATGATATTTTAACTACTGACGACACCTTTGGCACAATTATTTTATCCATCCCCAGTGCAGAATGTGATTTTAGTGTATTTTACTTTTGATGAAGGTATATTTAGATATACCGAAACTGTGGTCAAGAATTTTAAAAAATCTTTATCCTGCAACTGTTTGGCTGCTATCATTTACCGCGAAGAATTTCAACAGTTGCTGTTTCAGCCATGTTTAAAATGTTGAAACACTAAGACATAATTATTGAAGGAAAACATTTGTCGAGATGACATATTTAACTGATTAACATTTCAAGATCAAAGGTTAATGTAAGCGCGAGAAATGATATTGTGAAATACTGATACATTAAGAAGAGGCGTAACCGCCAGAATGGTGGATGCAAGCATGCAAAGGTGTGTGGGTTGTATTGTACAGATGCCAGCTTGGGGGATGGAGTTCCATGCCTGTTACGCTAGATCGGTCAATACACGGACAGCTAATGGTGGTTGTGGATGATGCTATAGTTCTCGTCCGATAATGTCCCACCTGTGCTCGATTGGAGACAGGTTTGCTGATCCAACAGGACAAGGCAGTATGTAGACACTCTATAGAGCATGGTGGATTACAACAGCGGTATGTGGGCGAGAATCATTCTATTGGAGAACACCCTCTGGAATACTGTTCATGTAGGGCAACCCAACTGGTCGAGCCATCAGACTGCCGCACAAAATTGCCATCAGAGTGCGTGGGATAACCACGAGAGTGCTCCTGCTGCCATACGAAATCGCACCTCAGACGACAACTCTGGGTGAAGGTCGAGTGTGTGTAGCACCCGGACAGTTGGGTTGCAGGCCCTCAATTAACCAAACCACGGACATCACTGTCACGCAGACGGAACCAGCTTTCATCAGAAAACACAATACACCTCCATCCTACCGTCCAATGAACTCTCGCTTGACACTGCTGAAATCACAAATGGGGGCGGTTTGGGGTCAGTTGATTGGACGCTACAGGGCATCTGCTTCAGTGCTATACTTGAAGTAATCGATATGTAACAGTTAATTTTGTCACTGTGGTGCTAACTGCTGGCCGAATTGCTCCAGACGCCGTCGATGCGCCACAACCACAGTGCTCCTGCTGTCATACGAAATCGCACCTCAGACGACAACTCTGGGTGAAGGTCGAGTGTGTGTAGCACCCGGACAGTTGGGTTGCAGGCCCTCAATTAACCAAACCACGGACATCACTGTCACGCAGACGGAACCAGCTTTCATCAGAAAACACAATACACCTCCACCCTACCGTCCAATGAACTCTCGCTTGACACTGCTGAAATCACAAATGGGGGCGGTTTGGGGTCAGTTGATTGGACGCTACAGGGTATCTGCTTCAGTGCTATACTTGAAGTAACCGATATGTAACAGTTAATTTTGTCACTGTGGTGCTAACTGCTGGCCGAATTGCTCCAGACGCCGTCGATGCGCCACAACTACAGTGCTCCTCCTGTCATACGAAATCGCACCTCAGACGGCAACTCTGGGTGAAGGTCGAGTGTGTGTAGCACCCGGACAGTTGGGTTGCAGGCCCTCAATTAACCAAACCACGGACATCACTGTCACCCAGACGGAACCAGCTTTCATCAGAAAACACAATACACCTCCATCCTACCGTGCAATGAACTCTCGCTTGACACTGCTGAAATCACAAATGGGGGCGGTTTGGGGTCAGTTGATTGGACGCTACAGGGTATTTGCTTCAGTGCTATACTTGAAGTAACCGATATGTAACAGTTAATTGTGTCACTGTGGTGCTAACTGCTGGCCGAATTGCTCCAGACGCCGTCGATGCGCCACAACCACACGCTAAATGCGACGGTCTTCGCTCTCTGTAGTGCCATGTGGCGCTCCGGAGCCCGGTATTTTTGTGATCCTACCTTCCAATGACCTTCGCTGTCAGCAGTCATGTACAGTGGCTACATTCCTGCCAAGTCTTTCTGCATTACTGCGTATGGAACATCTAGCTTCTCGTGCCCTATTACACGACGTCGTTCAAACTCTGGGAGCTGTTGATATGGGTTATTCCCCGTCTTAGAAGCATTCTTGACTAACAACAACTCATTACGTCCAGTCTCAACGGTAACTTTTGGTCATGACCGTTGAGCATATCTAAATCAAACTTGATTGCGCTGCTAGTGCCTTTCTTATGCTACTGGAGCGAAATTTGAATGGACGTCTTCTTTCAGATGGACAAACAGGTCTATCGACTTTGGCTTATCTTGCACTACTTATTCTTTGTCATGGAATTTTTTTTCCTTCTGTGTTCGTGAAGAAGAAAATGTGCTTTGCTGACAGTACCAGCAGGATGGAATAACTAAAGACTTCTTGTGATCCTTGTCATGCCGTTCCATGGCCACTTCTGACCACTTACATGGTGGAATCTGGGCTGTACGAATGAGTAAAGAAGCAATAAAGAATTACTGTATCTTCGCACTGACTCGCCTGTGCTGCTGGCCACATCCCACACCTTCGGCAGAGAGCCCAGCCCACGAATAGCCAATTATTTTTCATATTGCAGAACACTACATCTTTCGCGAGACAATAGGAATCATCAATGGAGAGAAAACAAGAACTGACCAAAGAACGTGTACTAAAGGACGGTCGTGTCACGTCAACATTTAAGTCTCTCGTGCTGTTAGATTGAGCAGATGGGTGGAAGGGGGGAGGTGGGGGAGTGGGTAGGAGCAGGGAGTGGGCATATCACCTGACAGACTTGCTCCACAAGCTGGCTGGATCTACAGAGAGACTTTTACGGATAGACGCCATCCATACTAAAGAGAATTACCGTCTTTGACTGAATCCCATCTTCTGAATTTTCCTCAATCGGATGAAGTCTGATGACTGCTGTGTCACTGACATTTATTTTATTCAGCGTAATAACATAGTTTGAAACAATGCTTTGTTTCGCAGGCACTGTCAGCAGTGATTTTTGTGTGAAATCTGTAACAATAGCACTTCAGAAATTACGGATTGATTGAGCCGATATTACTACATTGAGGAATAAAAATGTTACTTATTGTGTAATCTTATAAGGATAACTGCTTTGCCAGTCAAGCAAAAAACGGCACTGCTCCGCATAACAAATGTATTTAAAACAACAAATGTGGTCAACAGTGTACCAGTGGTCAGCAGACCTGTATCTGAGACCCAGTGAAAATTTTTCGATACTGAAATTCAAACCTGATAATAATAATGATAATGTGTGGATTGCATAGGAAAGCGAATAACCAAATGACATCCACAGTATGCTGCGTATTTTACGAGAGGTTAGTTTGGAAGAGTATCAGAGTGGTGACTAAAAGAGAAAGAGTTTTCTCTTCAAATCACTTCACGATGTATGTATACTCAAGCTCATAGTACTGGCACCTGCAGCGTCATACACCACGAGAGAACCTCTTTCGTAACGACCTGATGCAAGGAAAGTATGTTGACATTCTGTTTTGACAAGAAGAGCCTAACACAAAAATTCCTTTGAGTAACGAGTTAGTATAGTACACGCCAGCGACAGGCGAAGGTGCCGGTTTCGAGTCTCGGTTAGGCAGTTTTAACCTGCCAGGAAATTTCATATCAACGCATACTCCGCTGCGGAGTGGAAAATTCATTCTGGAAACGATACTCCAGGCTATGGCTAAGTCAGGTGTCCACGACATCATTTCTTCCAGAAGTGCTAGTCCCGCAAATTACACAGGAGAACTTCTGTGATGTTTGAAAGGTAGGAGATGAGATACTGGTGAAACTATGAAATTATGGTTGCAAGGAGGGATCCTGAGCCGTGCTGGGGTAGCACAGTCGGTAGATAGGTGACAGTTAAAAATAAAAAGAAGAAAAAAAAATTAAGAAAGCGGAGTGGTAGCTCAGGGTGTTGGGTCAGAGGGTCAGTTGGTCTCTGTAGTATATACATATATCATAAAACTGAGTGACCAGATCAAAGTCGAACTTGAACGGGTGTCATAGGGTGTCCGCCCCGAACAAATGCAACGAACACATATGAGATCACACAAAAAAGTCGGCGGAGCACTTGCCCGCGAGGGGCAAAGGTCCTGGGTTCGAGTCCCGGTCCGGCACACAGTTTCAGTCGGTCAGGAAGTTCCAGCGCCTTGTTGTTCAGTTAGTCGGTCACATAGAGGTGGGACACTTGCCAGCCGTTCTGCTTGGTGCTCTGTTAAGTGGTGACGTGGGTGTCTTCACATGGGTGTCTTCTGCTGCCTGACGTCTGCGCGGATGAGGAGGGATGGACTGCTGTGGAGAGCTGCATCAAACTAGCCTTCGGAGTGAACATTAAAACTACAACAACAGGTAACTACGTCGTGTTCTCTTTTGCTATGACTACTTTTGTCGTCGTTTCTATCTTCCTTTCTAACGTTCCTTTCGCTGAGACATATGCTCCTGGCGTTAATTTTAACGTTGATTGATGAAGCCCTACCCGGACGTGAGGTGTAATAAATAAATTACAAATCTGTAATCAACGACTGTATTTGCAACCAAAGGTAACTGTTTTCTCTGGAAAACACCGTTGTAGTTAAGCAAGTATTAAGCTCCCAACAGAACATACACAGAAGCATGAGGTAGCAGCAACTTTTCTAGTAACACCGTTATTTCTAACTTACTTCATCAAATTTAGCTGGCACAAACAGGTAGAGTACTAATATGAATACAGACAGTTTATTGTTGCTCAATAGATAGATAAAATTTGAATGATTTAGTTGACAATTGCTGCACTTCCCTTGATTGCCCTTATTGATTGGACCTGTGGAACACGATGTGTGAATATAGGGAATGAATGAAAGGATTGATTGAATGTACTAAAAATGAAAAGGTTTTTATTTCATATCATTAATGTGATGGTGGCTCTTATCGGCATATTTTCGTAGTTTGACACTTTACGTGCGACGCATAAGGCTTTGTTGTAACGTAATGGCTCACGTTTCCTATCACGCCGGCGAAAACCGGGTCAACACATTTGTCACGTGAACGTCAGTGTCCGGCTCGCCTCCCGCGCTGGCTTCCGCGTTCAGTGTGATGCGTCATCAGTGCCGTGCCGTGTCGCGTAGTGATTCACTCCGTCTGCGCTGACGCGAGATAGCGGCGGCACGCGATCCCAGCTGTGTCCACCGTCTCAGGGCGTGCCCCGGGTAGCCGTCCAGCGGCGGAAACAATGCACGTCTCTCTCACGCACTTGTCGCGGCCACGTTACCTCACAAAACATTCTCAGCTGAATCTCTGACTTCCCCTTTCTGCTACTTGGCGTCTTATGCATAGAAGGGACTGGGAAATAAGGTTACCGGAGGTCTGGATACCTACATCGTGATGCTCTCTTTGCGAAGACTGTATGGACCGACGTACTCATACTGCTGCCCTATGCGGGAATGAAAACACGAAATGGAAATCTGTGTATCGTACCTCACCAAACGTAAAAGCGTAGCATTGCTCCACTATAATATTACAACAGTCACAAGTACAGTCAGTCATGTCAAATACCGAGACAGGGCAATTTTTTCCATCGGGTACAAACCCTAGGAATTGATCGATAGGAGGATACGGAACAAAATAGTCTTAATGAAGTTCTTGGGGAAATGCATGGTTTTCATGCTAGAGACCGTTTATCCGATTATAGTTTGTTACAGAGACTGCGATCTATACGCGCTGTACCATGCAGCCACAGTTACTGTGTGTATGGTTTCCTTCTAGAAGGCTGGCCGTTGTGACCGAGCTGTTCTAGGCGCTTAGTCCGGGACCGCGCTGTGTAAAGTGCGTCTTACACGAGGAGAAAGTTTTTAAAATCGATACATTAAGTTGCCTTATATACAAAATATTTTATAGAAAGGACTACCACCTGTAGGAGTATGTTAAACCATGCTTTTTAAATGCCCTCTACCCACTCTTTGTTACTCCCATATGTTTAGGCAGGAAGAAATGATTGGGTTTAACGTCCCGTTGACATCGAGATCACTAGGGCTGGAGCACAAGCTCGGATTTTGTCAAGGAAGGAGAAGCATATCGGCTGTGCCCTTTCAAAGGAATCATCCCTGAATTTGCCTGGAGCGATTTAGGGAAATCACGGAAAAACTAAATCTGGATGGTCGGACACAGGTTCGATCCATCGTCCTCCTGAATGGGAGTCCAGTGTGCTAACCACTGCGCCACCTCGCTCGGTATACAGAGTGACTTTTTTCCGCCGTGTAAAAGCTCTAGGAAGTGATCGCTGAGAGGATACGGAAAGGTCTAATGAACTTATGTCCGGAAGTACATGGATTCTATGCTAGAGACCATTTATAATATCATACTTTGTTACAGACACTGCGGTCTAATATACGCTGTACCATGCAGCCACTTTTACAATATGCGTTGAAAATGGTTTCCATGTGCCTCAACGCATGCGTGTATGCCCCCGTAGCATGCTCTCTCTCTCACACATTCCTGCAAATCATGCAAAGGTGTGTGGATTGTGTTGTACAGATGCCAGCTTGGGGGATGGAGTTCCATGCCTGTTACGCTAGATCGGTCAATATACGGACAGCTAATGGTGGTTGTGGATGATGCTATAGTTCTCGTCCGATAATGTCCCATCTGTGCTCGATTGGAGACAGGTTTGCTGATCCAACAGGACAAGGCAGTATGTAGACACTCTGTAGAGCATGGTGGATTACAACAGCGGTATGTGGGCGAGAATCATTCTATTGGAGAACACCCTCTGGATTACTGTTCCTAGGTATTTAGTTGAATTTACGGCCTTCAGATTTGATTAATTTATCATGTAACCCAACTTTAACGGATTTTTTTAGCACTCAAATGGTTGACCTCACATTTTCCATTATTTAGTGTGAATTACCAATTTTCGAATAATACAGATATGTTATCTAAATGGTTTTGCAATTCATTTTGATCTTCTGATGACTTTACTAAACTTTAAACGACAGAATTATCTGCAATAAACCTAAGATGGCTGCTCAGATTGTCTCCTAAATCTTTACTATAGACAAGGAACAGCAGAGGGCCTATCAAAGTACCTTGCGGAACGCCGGAAATCATGTCTGTTTTATTCGATGATCTTCCGTCAATTACTACGATCTACTATTCTGACTGCTCTGCCAGAAAATCACGAATCCAGTCACATGATTGAGACGATATTCCATAAGGACGAATTTCACTACAAGCCACTTGTGAGGTACAGTGTGGGAAGCGTATTTTAAACGTGGAAATATAGAATCAGTTTGAAATCCCTTGTCAGTAGCGCTCAATACTTCGTGCGAATAAAGAGCTAGTTGTGTTTCACAAGAACGATGTTTTCAAAATCCGTGTTGATTTGTGTCAATAGACCTTTCTCTTCGAGGTAATTCATAATGTAAATGATTAGAGGCGCAATTATCTGTGACAGGTAGAACGGGAGCCAGAGAGAATTAGTGCTGTACGTATTTGGTGCTGTCACCAAGCTCGATAGGGTATATAAATAGCGAAAACAACGTCAGATGTTGAGTAATTACTGTGAAGGAGACTCAGATGCTGCGTAGTCGTGTGAGACAGCGTTATCAGCACCTGACAGAGTTTGAAAGGGAACTCACTGTGCGTCTCCATTACGTTGGCAGAGCGAGTCGTGCCGTGTCCAGATTTGTGGCATATTCTGGTGTGGTAGAGGCCCAGTGTTCGAATGCATGCAAACCCTGAGGGCGGGCATACTTATCGTCAAGACTGTGGTCGACCATTCGAGGACAAACAATGGGCTTTCTACAAGGTTTTGTGTCATCTCAAACCATTGGACGGAGATTTGTAGTAGTCGGATAAGGTATCGCCGTCCCACGTGTGGCCAATACCACAACACAAACGGCTGCTTTTGGGGTGATGGACTGACAGGAAAGCAAGGCTCCTGATTTATGGTTACGCACTGTGTTCAGCGATGAATCGTGGTTCTGCACTGGACTGGATCACTATCGCCGGCGAATACGGCGGCATGACATGGAGAGAGGTTCCAGTCTTCCAATGTTTTAGGGAAGGACAGCGGTGTTACTTGAGCTGTGGCGCTCAACGCGAGGTTGTGCTTTCCTTTGGCAAGAAGATCTTTTCTAGAATTTCAGGAGGTCGAGTAGAGAAACTAGGCGCGAGAGGTGGGGGTTGCGGCGAGAAGAGGGGACGCGTGCGGACGGCGGTCGCGAGAGGGAGTTTTTGGAGGAGTGCTGTGGGCCCGGATGGAGTGTGTAAACCAGGCCCGTAGGCTGTCGCTGCCTTGGTCGGGTGCGACTGTCTTTCACTGAGGTGGTCCGTGTAGCTGTGAAGTGGTGCCCACCTGTCCATCGATACCACTGTGGACGGTGCCCGATGAGACCAACTCTGGCGACTGAAAACGGTAAGCCTTGCTGCGCTTCGGGAAAGTCTGAATGTAACGAATGTTCATAAAGAGACTGAGTTCGATCATAAGCTGGTTGTGAGAACGTCTCATGAGTCGAGCTTAATACTTGGAGCAGCGTACGCTTATTAAAGGTGTTACAAGTGTAGTGCGCTCAAGCACATGTTTATTTACATGTGACTTTGTAGCATAGTTTGCTAAGCTGAACTACATGGGCTAGTCTGTTAAGATTCGCAACTCTGAATTCTTCATTGCCGTGACGCGCTTGCTGTAATTACGTAGATTGAACCATATTAGCGCTGAATGGCAGTAACTTGGTACATTCAGGTTTCATTCTTGTCAGATAAAGCAGTTTAACCTTGCGTCCATGCTCAAATACTAAGCGCCCCTTTAAGCAATATAAGCTTTCGGCGTGGCCAACTACTACCCAGTCTTAGTGCGGTGCTGCTCGGGTTCTGAAATTGCTCGCATTTTCTTCCATGTTTTTGAGAAGGAAATTTAAGTGGTTTATGGCGGTCCAAATGGTCTTGGTCGATCAGTTGATGGAGGAAGGAAACTCCACAGTACAGTAACCGTATTTCTAACATTGCTGCAACAAAGGATAACAGGCCGGTGTCTTGGCCTTGGATTATTATGGACTACATTAAGTTCACAACAACTGTGTTAAAGTTATGTTCAAAGCTTTGTGAAAGCGGTCGCTTAATTTGCTTGCCACTTGGCAATTTAACTGTGTTAAGCGCAATCCTAGCAGTATTTTCTTACATTCAGTGCGAGTGCACGAAATTCATTTAATCACGTTTTAATCTGTGTAAATTATTACTAGCCAGTTGATTGTGTTAATAATTACTAAATACGTAAAGCAAACATATTGTGCATTGTGTATTAAACCGGGGATCTGGAAACGACGCAGAGGCTTCCTCCCGCCGTAGCCCTCAGTGGTTCACAACCCCACAACAGGCCACAGCAGTCCACCCACCCCACCGCCGGCCCACACAGAACCCAAGGTTATTGCGCGGTTCGGCGCGAGCGTGCAAGCAAACATCTTACTTAAAATTCCATTTTCTTGGGATTTGTTAAAACTAATTTTTATCTTTTTAAGACATCATTATTTTAAAAGAGAGAGTCTTCAAGCTGAACGAGATCTGAATTTTTTCCGCTTAAGATTCCATGATCACAAATATCGTTAATACATGCTATATCAAATTAAACTTGCCAATTGTTAAATAAAATTTCTATTAAAAACTTTTTAACTGTGAACGGTATTGCTGTTGTTACCCTTGGGTTCCCCTTCAACACAACAGCCGTTGTGCTGGCCTTTACCTTCCCCCTGACATCGGATACCATTTCAGTTCACGAACGGTGGTCACAAAGAACTCTTACGAAACAACCGTACGACGCGAACATCCTGCGTCCTCATATATTACCTCTCAAGTGACAGTATCGTGGTGCCTTTTTTTCAACAGGACAAATCTTGTCCACGCGGGGCATGTGTGTCTATGAACTGCCTGCGAGATGTTGAGCTACTCTCGTGACCAGCAAGATAGAGAGATCTGTACGAGGTAGAACACGTGTAGGAAGAGCCTGGACTTAACTCCCACTCAGTGACAATAACCAGGCTATCAGGGTCCAATAATTTTATCTTTAAACTCTTCCACTGTTGCGTGTTTGCATAAAACAACAATATGGGACCGTGGGTCCGCCTTGATGCAAAACACTCTTGTTATTGGTCCCAAACTAGTTTCAGCGACAAATATCGCCATCGCCAGTGGGTTCTTTTAGTTCTAAAACATGCAGAAATAGCATACCTATTAATCATTGTAACACCTTATTACAAGCGTACTGCTTGGTCCCAAATACTGTTTTCTGTGAATAATTTCGCAATACCTTATTTTCTTTACGTCACAGCATGGTTTTACGATTGTTGCCGCTGTTTCCGGCATATTTTCAGCGTTTTCTTTGCTACCATTTTTCTCGGTATATATCATGTCATCTGCAACTGTATGAGTGGCTGTTAGTAAACAAATACAAAACGTGAACTTATGTATGTCAGCGTTGTACAGTTGGGATTGCGATAGTGTTATGGATACCGTTGTGGTGTGTACTAAGTTCTTACTTATTCTGTGAAGTGCTCACGTCGGTGGGCGGCTTGCAGCTACTTTTAGACAAAGAATAACATGACTTGAGCACCTTGTTCGTATTCCGAAACATAATGCCATTTTGCTGTTCGCACGTGTCGAAAAAAAGTATTGCGAATTGCGAGAAAGTTATGAAAATTGCAACTGGAGTTATCACACACAGATAGTGTACTAAGTTGTTCTAGAAGCGCTTACTTTGTATTTTCGTTGCTCTATAATCTTGATTTTATTGTGTACTTTCCGCGGTACAGATTATTCTAGCAATACCAAGAATTAATATCTTACGTATGAGCGTTCTTTCGCGAAAGAGATGGACAATGGCAAACGTCTATACTTCGCGTACACAAGAACATAAACAAATGTGACGAAGGTGTCCTTAAATGAAGTGGGCTAAGAAGTAATACAATCATCATGTATGAAAGGAGGTAAATACTGTTTCAATTTGTTTCAGAAATAGATGACTGGTTACCCTGCGATAACGATGTACTAATTAGCTCACTCTTAATTCAGACAGCAAAAGAAAACATCCGTCCTAAATGTACAAACAAACGTAGTTTACTAACGTGTTTTCTAAAGTACTTTGGTCTAAAATGTTTCACAAGTTCACTGTAGTATTAACAGAACACAGAACGTAATTATATGTGTGCTATTTTTAGGTTATTCTACAAGTATAAAAGTATAACGAAAAATATCATCACATTTACGTCTTCGACTGCAGCTTGTTGCTCTTCGAATGAAATATATGTATCACCAATTTCTGCTGGAATACTTCCGAGTAGCTCCTTTTAACTGTATTCCAGTACGTTATTTAAAGCGAACTATAATTAGGACAGATACCTGTACTGATCCTTGAGCGGTCACGCGACATCGACATTCCTAACCATCCCGGAAACTCTCCACAACGTTTGGTGGAAGGTTTTTGTCGAGCAGCGAGTCTCCGGGTAAGCATGCAGCATGGACGAGACCGCTCTCTAGTGGATACGCGCTTATTTCAGAAAGTGGGTTCTGCTGGTATGTAGCAGAGCTCTCTGTCTCGACAATAACTGGAGCCCTGCCGTGGTAAGCATGGCGACTCCGCGTCTCTCCTGCCGCGGTATTTCCTTCTAGGAAAAATACGGGACGACACGTGTGGGACACAGGTATACGCTGACACCGCAACACGTCCGCGACGTCACCTTTCTGATTGCTGTTGCGATTTGAAACTGGAAAGGAACCCTGATTTGAATTAGACTCGAGAGAAACACTCCCTTTGGGCGAACCTGACTACAAATTGTGGTGGTTTGGATCATCTAAATATAAGACCGTCTTGCACTACACAATTTATTTTCACATGTCTTTTCTATACTCTTTTCGTGAGGACATACTTTTTGGACAAGGAAAGTAAATGACTTGAGGTTAAATTACTCTTGACAAACGAATCTCATTACTTGAAAAAATTTATTGTAGAGAACGACAACCCACTTTGAATGAAGGAGGTATCACTGATCACGTAATACGATAATAGTGCCTTACTGATAATAATCACGGGAGTGGAGACAAACTGAAAAGGAGAAAGTAGCTTACGAATCTTGTGACGAGCTTAGGACAATAATCATGCATTAATATTCTTGTAATTGACACACGATTCAAGTCAGTATATTTCTCCACCATAAGAACTACTTGGGTAGTCTGAGGAGCTCATAAGCTCCGGAATACAGGTTTTCTGTCGACCAGTGCAATGAAGTTGCACACGCAATTGTGCTTAACAAATAGATTCCCGTATTACACGGCGTAAATCGTGTAACAGAAATATCTAAACTCTGGTGATGGCAATGAAAATGGATGGGCAATCGCACATTTATCATTATACTTGGCACGTGGTTCATCAGGAAAAATGATAGATTGTTCAAAGACATCGAAAAATGAATCAGAATTGAGATGCAACTTTGGCCAGAACTAACGTGATAGATGGTAATCAAAATAATGTGGAACGTAATTATTCAAATGGGAGACCACTGCTGACACCACATGGTCGCCTCCATCCTGATCGGAACCAAGAGCTCGTCCATATATTTCTGTCGTAAATTAACTAAATGAATTCACTGAAATGAAAATAAAAACACTAGTGAATTTTCTAGAAACGAAATGAAATGAATTTCTCCTGCTCAAATGACGTTTCGCTGCATTAACCGAATTATGACCACCTTAATCTATGTTCCAAAGGAACAACAGGTCTTGCCATTTCAGCGTATGGATGCAGCACGTTTCCTCGTTTTAAGATGGCCAGTCTAGGCGATAGGCGCCGGAGAGCATTTGTATGTTTTTCGGGTCGGGACTGGACGGCTCAAAACGAAGCTAGCTAAACGGGGTTAACCCCCCCCCCACCCTTCTCGTACCCTCCCCCCCAGCCCCGCAGCCAGAGAGAACTCGCCCGACTGATCGCGAGAAGCTAACAGTGTCAGAAAATGGGGAACGCTCTGACTCGTGGATAAAGAAGCTAGGTGGCGACTCTGAAGAAGGCTATCAGAAAGGTATTAACAGAATAAAATTCCGTTTCAGTTGCCAGTAATTTCTATTTATTACACAACCGGTATCGAAGCCTAAAGCTTCATCTTTAGATGCCACCAAATGACTATGGAAACGCAAATGTGTGGCAGTAGGGCCAATCAGTCCTGAAGGGTCACAGACATGCCAAAAACAATCATGAGAGCGTAGGACCAGCAACAGGGACGCCCGCCTGAACGTCTGACATGGACAAGCGGATTTTTTTAATCCTCTTAATATGTTCCTCGGTTGCTGATTTTCGCTTGATCAAATGTCTTCTAACACAATCGATACTACAGTGCAGACTACACAAGGAAATCTCTCTTTCCCTCATCAGTCGACTCAGACGCACAGGTTCAAAAATGTTTCAAATGACTCTGAGCACTATGGGACTTAACATCTGAGGTCATCAGTCCCCTAGAACCTAGAATTACTTAAACCTAACTAACCTAAGGGCATCACACACATCCATGCCTGAGGCAGGATTCGAACCTGCGACCGTAGTGGCCGCGTGGTTCCAGACTGAAGCGCTTAGAACCGTTCGTCCTCACCGGCCAGCTCAGACGCACAGGATTGCATAGATTATCTAACCAGGGATTAGTTGTATCGCTTACAAACGGAACTTATTTTCTGGATGCTATTTGTACTGCAAGGTACAAATAGCCCACCATCTGCTCATTTTCTGGTTGATTCTGATCTCACAACCGACGAGTAATTCTACATTACTCTTGTGGTCTGGCACATTGTGACTTACTATGTTACTGATTGTGAATAACGTCATTCACATAATTATTTATCGAGGTTTGACTTGGCCTTTCCAAGGCTGTACCTCATCCCTGAACATTTAATTGGAAGTAGTAAATAGTGAAACTACATATGAAATTCACTACAGGTTGATGGAAATGCACTTGGTTTTTTTAATTGTATTACCTCTCACGTGACATATAAATTAAATAATGTGACCAGTGATGAAGAATTATCGATTATAACATAAGTGGTACAGGGATAGGAACCGCCTAATCTTCGACGAGTCGCTTGCAACGCGGGAACGCCAACCGATTTTTCAAACAAACAATTGTGTGTGAAATCCTGTGGAACTTAACTGCTAAGGTCATCAGTCCCTAAGCTTACACACTTAGTAACCTAAATTATCCAACGACAAACACACATATCCATGCCAGAGGGAGGACTCGAACCTCCGCCGGGACCAGCCGCACAGTCCATGACTGCAGCGCCTTTGACCGTTTCTTTTAATTTTTTTTAATATCTCATTTTGTTCGTTTTCGTTTGTTGCATGTGCTCGGTGCGGACGTCACAAGACACCCGTTTCAGTTCGTCGTTAATCCATTAACTCGGTTTTTTTATTACAGAGGGTAGCAAACCCTCTGACCGAACAGGCTGAACTACCGTGCCGGCGACCGCTCGGCTGATCCCGCGCGGCAACCGCTTATGCATTTTGTTCGTTGTATTTAGTCGTGGCGTTGACGTTCGTTTTTGATCCCTTCACTCAGTTTTTTTTTTTAATTACAGAGACCGGCCAGCTCTCTAACTGAACACGCTGAGCTACCGTGCCGGCATGACCACAGTGACTTCTTACGTCCACTACTTTCTCAAATATACACTCCTGGAAATGGAAACAAGAACACATTGACACCGGTGTGTCAGACCCACCATACTTGCTCCGGACACTGCGAGAGGGCTGTACAAGCAATGATCACACGCACGGCACAGCGGACACACCAGGAACCGCGGTGTTGGCCGTCGAATGGCGCTAGCTGCGCAGCATTTGTGCACCGCCGCCGTCAGTGTCAGCCAGTTTGCCGTGGCATACGGAGCTCCATCGCAGTCTTTAACACTGGTAGCATGCCGCGACAGCGTGGACGTGAACTGTATGTGCAGTTGACGGACTTTGAGCGAGGGCGTATAGTGGGCATGCGGGAGGCCGGGTGGACGTACCGCCGAATTGCTCAACACGTGGGGCGTGAGGTCTCTACAGTAGATCGATGTTGTCCCCAGTGGTCGGCGGAAGGTGCACGTGCCCGTCGACCTGGCACCGGACCGCAGCGATGCACGGATGCACGCTAAGACCGTAGGATCCTACGCAGTGCCGTAGGGGACCGCACCGCCACTTCCCAGCAAATTAGGGACACTGTTGCTCCTGGGGTATCGGCGAGGACCATTCGCAACCGTCTCCATGAAGCTGGGCTACGGTCCCGCACACCGTTAGGCCGTCTTCCGCTCACGCCCCAACATCGTGCAGCCCGCCTCCAGTGGTGTCGCGACAGGCGTGAATGGAGGGACGAATGGAGACGTGTCGTCTTCAGCGATGAGAGTCGCTTCTGCCTTGGTGCCAATGATGGTCGTATGCGTGTTTGGCGCCGTGCAGGTGAGCGCCACAATCAGGACTGCATACGACTGAGGCACGCAGGGCCAACACCCGGCATCATGGTGTGGGGAGCGATCTCCTTCACTGGCTGTACACCTCTGGTGATCGTCGAGGGGACACTGAATAGTGCACGGTACATCCAAACCGTCATCGAACCCATCGTTCTACCATTCCTAGACAGCAAGGGAACTTGCTGTTCCAACAGGACAATGCACGTCCGCATATATCCCATGCCACCCAACGTGCTCTAGAAGGTGTAGGTCAACTACCCTGGCCAGCAAGATCTCCGGATCTGTCTCCATTGAGCATGTTTGGGACTGGATGAAGCGTCGTCTCAGGCGGTCTGCACGTCCAGCACGAACGCTGGTCCAACTGAGGCGCCAGGTTGAAATGGCATGGCAAGCCGTTCCACAGGAGTACATCCAGCATCTCTACGATCGTCTCCATGGGAGAATAGCAGCCTGCATTGCTGCGAAAGGTGGATATACACTGTACTAGTGCCGACATTGTGCATGCTTCGTTGCCTGCGTCTATGTGCCTGTGGTTCTGTCAGTGTGATCATGTGATGTATCTGACCCCAGGAATCTGTCAATAAAGTTTCCCTTTCCTGGGACAATGAATTCACGGTGTTCTTATTTCAATTTCCAGGAGTGTACATCAGTTACGTAATACATGCGTAAAACTTCTCTTGCGATTGTCTCTGCGGATACTAAATACCACCCTGCATTCATTAAGATCTAAGTGTCTGATTAGCAAGCTAAGCGAGATGCAGTCCACAAGGGCTTTGCTGAGTCGTCTGCGCGATGCGCAGCTGCCCACGGTGACACGTGACACGTGTCGTGGCAGCAGGGGCGGCCCTGGGAGGACGAGGCGGGCGCACGGCGCACACTGCTCTGCCACAGTAAATGTCACGCGCCTGCGACAGCAGCTGCTGCTACTGCTGTCTGCTGTGTAGCAAGCACAGCCGCTGTCTCCATGCTGCGGCTCTCCGCTTACCTCTACATGTGTCGCCTGCTGATACAGGGAAGCCTTGGCACGTTTTACATTATATGCAAATGCATATAATGCATGTTATATCTTCCTCGTGATAGATCGTGTTCCGTTGGTACAGCGTGTTTCCGTAAAAGCACGCAAAAATTTAACAGGACGCACACGGTACTTCGCTAAATATTGTAATTTAGGGAACCTAGGGTCAGAAAAGAAAGCTTAAAGGGATAATAGGAATAAAATCACGTTACTGTGTACTTTTTTATTTTAGTTAGTTAACTGCAAATACCGTCATTGACATAATGAACGTACTATTTATATTACAAAATGTGCTGAAGCTAAAGGCCATCAACCTCAATGCAAGCATGATATCGGCGGACAATATTCTTAAGCACCCTCACAAATATCCCTAGTGTGTTTTGAGTCACATCACGGGCAGCTATAATTCTGGCAACTAATTCGATCTTTCTATCCACTGGGGTCTCATACATCAGTGACTTTAGATATTCCGATAGGAAGTAATCAAGAAGATTAATGTGAGGTGACCTCACAGACCTTGGAATAGGACCTTCTCTTCCAGTCCAGCGACCAGGAAATACAGCGCCGAGATAGTTGCGGACATCCAGACTGAAGTGAGGTGGTGAACCTTCATGTTGTGTCTACATCCTCACACCAAGAGCCAGGGTGACAATGTGAATACGATATAACAGAGCCAACTTATTGACAAGTAAAGTAAACAAAACTGGTAATCGGGCTCGCCCTCCTTGTTAGTCAGCCGATGTGATCGAGCAGTTCTAGGCGCTTCAGTCCAGAACTGCGCTGCTGCTACGGTGGCAGGTTCTATTCCTGCCTCAGCCATGGATGTGTGTGATGTCCTTAGGTTAGTTAGGTTTAAGTAGTTCTAAGTGTAGGGAACTAATGACCTCCGATGTTGTCCCATTGTGCTTAGACCCATTTGATCCATTTGAGCTTTCTTGTTTCCTTGGAGGAAATAAAGAATTTTCAAATGGCTCTGAGCACTATGGGATTTAACTTCTGAGGTCATCAGTCTCCTAGAACTTAGAACTACTTAAACCTAACTAACCTAAGGACATCACACACATCCATGCCTGTGGCAGTATTCTAACCTGCGACCGAATCAGTCGCGCGGTTCCAGACTGTAGCGCTTAGAACCGCTCGACCGCACCGGCTGGCCAATAAAGAATGTATATATAAATAAACAGCACAGTATGTGTAAACTTGTACGCGAGTTTGTTGTAAAGATGCTGGAAAACAGTTATGTTATACAAAGCGGTAGACAAGTTTACTTCCTATCTGGCTTCTACGACCTCACGTTCCTTCCCTCAAATTGTTCACTGGAGCATTCTCTATTTTCTGTTACATTTTTGCACGCTCTTCCGGAAACATCCTGATGTAGTAACAGCTTACCCGCCCATTCTTTGCTGTGGCTCATTCTGGTTGAGCGGAATAGAATGAAAGTTAATTCTTGGTAAATTGGTGTCTTCCTATGAAGATTACACTAAATGTAAACTGTGCAATAAGTAAGTGAATGCAGGCTATCTCGGTGCAGTGCAGTGATAACTTCTGCTCGGAAATCAGACCGAATAATATATTTGTTGAATCCTCCCTGGTCATCGAATATCGTGTGTATAGGAAATCATTAGACAACAATTCAAGCAAATCGTACTAATAATATTTAACTTTGAAGTTTACATGGATGTGTCGCAAGTAAAGGGCGACATACAAAAGAAACAATCTTCTTCAGTATATACAATTCCTAATACATTTTAAGTAACACAGTTGACGCTTCTTTCATGTCGCTAGTCTTGAAGCTTCTCTTCGACTGGGCCGCGACCAGTCGGGCGCAACGCTTACGTCCTCTTCGCATAGAGGCCGCTGCTGTAGCGTTGTCATCCTGGAAAGGCGTCAGTCAGCTCGCTATTGGCTGGCGTCTTCTTCACAGCACTCCCTGCTTTCTCGTTCTTGACCGACATGCCGGCGCTTGACTTTACACCGCAACAATATTAGTTTCAGAGCGACGTTTAAGCAAGTTTCTCATTTGTCATCTTCACCAGAACAACTCGTGAAAACATAGATAACGCTCGGCTCGTTTCCCTATGAGAATTCATCTATTTAATAACTAAGTCACCAACAATATACCGCAGAAGACTTCAGGAATTCACAACTGATAGTTTATGCATCGTAATTTTCAAGATTTCTCTCCTTTCTTTACCTGTTTTTCTAACATACTTGGTGCTTAATTCATTGTAAATGAAATATATTATTCCTTAGATTTTCGGTGTATTTAACAGATCTACGTTAATTTTTTATAGTGCTCTGACTTTGCCGAGTGCAATATTCTATTTCAAACTCTGAAGGTAACAACTTGCACATAATCGACACATGAAAAAGAAGGAAGGAAGATTGGGTTTTACGTCCCGTCGACATCAATGTCATTAGAGACGAAGCACAACCTTGAATTGTGCCAATGATGGGGAAGGAAACCGACCATGCCCCTCCAAAGCAATCGTCCTGGCAATTGCCTAGTGCGATTTCAGGAAATCACGGAATAACTAAATTGGGATAGCGGGACTCGGGTTTGAAGGTCGTCCTCCAGGATGTGATTCCAGCGAGCAAACAAGTGCGCCACGTCGATTGCTGACACCTGAAGAGGAGTCAGTAATTCAGAAGCGAATGAGAGCTAGCTGCAGCGTATCCCCTATGATATTCAGTTGCACATTGATCAAACAGTAAAGCAAGCCAAGCAAAAACGTGGAAAGCGAATGGGAGTTCACGAAAAAGAAGTAACGTCGTTCAGATTTGCCGATGACGTTCTAATCCTGGTCGAAACGGTAAATACTTGGAAGATCAGTTTAACGGAGTGAGTAGGATCTGGAGAAGACTATAATAAGGTGAACATAGTCGTAAGGAAAACAAAAGTAATTGAATGAAGGAAAATTAAAGTACCTGATAGTGAGACCATTCGAGTAGCAAGGTAAATAATAAAAGTATTCAAAGAGTTTTGCTATTCCGGAAGCAAGATATCTTACGATGGAAGGATTGTAGAGGCAAGAAAACTTTTTCTCAAAAAGAAACTTGTAACATTGAGAACAAAACCATTATTAAAAGGAAATGCACTGTTAACTCCAGACGTAAGAAAGTGTAGGTGGAAAGAGTGCATTGAAAGCACTTATGAGACGCGGCTAATATCTGAAGATACGGTGGAAGAAGAAATGGGAGTCGATATCGAAGATACAGCAGACATTAACACAGCTTTGGAAGACTGAGAGCAAATAAGGCGGATGATACAGGTTACTTTCTGTACGCATTAGGAGAAGTGGCAAGGAAACGACTGTTGAAGTTGGTTTGTAAAATCTATGAGATGAGGACGTATCATTAGACCGTTAGAAAAATATCACTCACACCATCCCGAAGAAACCGAGAGCAAATAAGTGCGAAAACCCTCTCACAATCAGCTTGACATCTCGTGCGAGTTGGAAAAAGCATTTGACTATGTAAAACGGTTAAAATATTCGAATACAGCATGTATAAAAATCAAGAAGAAACAATAATAATGGATAATGGAAGACCAACAACAAACTTTTCTGATTAAAATGAGTGTAAGACAAGGATGCAGTCTTTTGGCACTACTACTCCGTCTATACATCAAAGAAGTAATGACAGAAATAAGAGAAAGATTCGAGAGTGGGATTAAAGTTAAAGGTGAAAAGGTGTCAATGATAATATTCGCTTATGGCACTGCAATCGTTGGCGTCAGTGGAGAAGAGTTACAGGACGTGTTGATTGGAATGAACACTCTAATGGGTGTAGAATATGGATTGACAGCAAACCCGTGAGAGACGAAAGTAATGAAGAATAGCAGCAGTAAGATAAGCCACAAACTTAATGTCAAATTTGGGAGCCACGAAGTTAAGGAATTCTCGTGCCTTGGAAGGAAAGTAACAAACGACGAGCGAAGCAAGGACATAAAATGCGGATTAGCACAGCGAAAGATGGCATTCCTGGCCGAAAGAAGGCTACTAGTATCAGACACAGGCAGTAATCCGAGGAAGAAATTCTGAGAATCTATGTATGGAGCATAGCTTTATATGGTAGTGAACATGGAAAGTGGGAAAACGGAACAATAAAGTGTCGAAACGTTTGAGATGTGGTGCTAGAGATGGATGTTAAAACTGATAAGAAATGAGGAAGTTCTCCACAGAACAGTCGAGGAGAGGGACATATGGAGAACATTGACAAGAAGAAGGGACAGGATGATAGTACACGTGTTAAGACATCTGGGATTAATTTCCGTCCTGCTAGAGGAATCTGTAGTGGGTAAAAACTGGAGGCGCTACTCTGAGAAGAGCAGACTGGCCAGGAGGGGAAGATTAATGACCGGAAAAAACGAAGCACCCTGAGACAGCGTCCAGAGCCTGACAATATGATATGTAGTTAAGAATGCAATTTCTCGCACGTTGAACCGGCTAGCAGGGCCCTTCCTCATATCGTACATTAACTTGGCGCTCGGTGAAACGGGACGGGTGCTTCAGTATGTTATTTTTAACCATGTTCGAAGACCACTGGAGTCCAGTTTATTATACTTGATTAGCCCTAAAATACCACTGGTCAGTATTAGAACAGAAACAGGTGATATATTTCACACTATTGTGAGTTATACAGCTTGCATTTAGTTGGTAGCCCACAGCGAATCGTCGACAAACTTCCTGGTGTTAGTTGGTAGTCCACAGCGAATCGACGACAAACTTCCTTAGCTCGAGCGGTATGTCTGGCCGATGTATGCCATAACACAGTCACATGGTATGTGCTAAAAGCTCGGTTTCTGTAGACCAGGTCACTCTTCACACTCTTTAGCAGAGCCTTAATCTTCGTGGGTGGATGGAAAACGCTCCTGATGTTATGTCTGAGAAGAATTCTGCTGATTTTGGCAGATTTCGGCCCGACATCTAACAAATATGCAACCTTCTTCGTTTCTTCTTGTATCTGCAGTAATGCCAAGATTCTAACACAAACATCGAGGTACTGGGACAGAGTTGTCAAAAATTCTACTGAGATTGTCACGGAGAATCTCATTAACCGTGACACAGGTTTCCAGCTGAGCTCTGCCTGGAACCCGGCACTCGGTATTCTGAAGACATCAAGACGACAGCATACACAGGTATGAAGGTGGACTCAGAGAAAACTTCCCAGTGCATGTAACAAAGGACGCACGTTAGTGTAGGCGCTCTGTCTCCGTCGCCAAATTATCAGCACCTGACAGAGTTCGTGCCTAGTGAACCAGAGTTCTGATTATACCGTCTTTCTGTGCCGGATGGTGACAATTGCTGCCTTGGAGGTGCAAGTTGTTGTGAGTGGGTTTACAATACACACTGTGACTGAAGGTACAATCCCTCTTCCTCTTGACAAGTTCATCTAGGAATAGAACTAGTCCATCATTCTCGATTTCCAAGGTGGATTTAATGTTTGACATCGGCGGTAGTTGGGCACTGAAATGAATTCAGTGTCGGCCAGACAGGGAATCGAACCCAGGATTTCCCGCTTTAAGCGAACGGTCTCTTTACAGATTGGTCTATCCGAAAGCGCCTCACGTCCAACCCAAATTGTGACAAATGGTGTTAATGAAGTGAAGCCGTATACACTCTAAGACAAAAAAATGACCCACCGCGAATGGGACGGAAATCGGTAGATGCAATGCACATTTACAGCAAGCAAATGATTACAGTTTCGGAAAAAATGGATCATTCTACCGAGTCTCGAGCGGAAATTTGAACACCAGCGGCCTGAAAATAACACTACGATCTGTGTTCTAGAAGAATTGATTCCCTTCTCGAGAAGGACAGCAAAACTGGCTGTACAATATCGTGACAACGAAAGGAGTCTTGCTATGAAAATAAATGGCAGCCGAACCATCACTCATGGTTGTCAGGCCGTTGACATCACGTGCAAAGAACACCAGAGAGACACCAGACAGGGACAGGCAACCAAGAAAGCAATTGCCGAGAATTGCTTAGAACTCAGTCATTCTATGAACTACAGTATCCCTTCAGGGACCACTAGCAGGGAAACAGGGTGCAGCGCCCTTTGAAATTCTCGTGAGGTTAGGTAATATAAGAAATCAGCGAACTTTTCCCTTCCTTGGAGCCATCCACGTACCTAAAAAAGCATTACGGTTGATCTGGGGCCGATTTACGTCCCTGCTCTTCAAATATTTTCATGACGAGATTGGCCACAACCGATGAGGGAGGGCTGTCCATTGCCACACATTCCGTTTGCTCGTAGAATTGACCCCCATATAGGACGCGCGTCGAGGTCAATATGTGCCTGAATAAGTCCAGGAGAGCACCGTCGAACTTCCCCACAGTCTTCTCAATTGAACAAATGAGAGGTACGTGGGTGAACAGGAAGACGAGGTCAAACTGACCGTGAATCTGACCTATAATCTCATTGACTGTCTTCAGTGATGAATCCCACTCCGAACAGAGCCCAGATGATTAGCGAAGACGTGTCTGGAGAAGTCCTGGACAGAGGTGGGACACCAAGCTGACTGTCGCCCATCATACCGCTTGGCAACCATGAGTGATGGTCTCGGGTGCCAACCCTTTTCACAGCAAGAGTGCTTTCGTTGTTGCCCGCGGCATCCTTATCTCGCAGCAGTATGTCGACGATATTGTACAACCCGTTTTGCTGTCCCTCATGGCAAGTCATCTTGGGTTTACATTTCAGCAAGATAATGTCCGTGCGCACAAGGCGAGAGGTTCTACTTCTTGTCTTCATGCTTGCCAAATCCAACTTGTCTGAAAAGTTCGCATGATCTTTCCCAGTTGAGAATGTCTGGGGTATTATGGACAGGAAATTCAACCAGCTCAAGATTTTGAGATCTAACGAGCCAGTTGGACAAAATTTATCACGATATTCCTTAGGAGGACATCCAACAACTCTATCAGTCAATGCCAAGGCGAATAACTGCTTGCATAAGGGCTAGAGGTGGACCAACGAGTTTGTTGACTTGCTCAATTTGTGAAGCTGTTTCTCATGAATAAATCAACCTTTTTCCCGAAACTATAATCAGTTGCTTGTGTATAAACGCACAATTCATCTATCGATTTCCGTCCCATTCGAATAATTCCTTCGTGGTGGGGCATTTTTTTTTGTCTTAGAATGTATACGGCTTCACTGCCATTAAGACCATTTGTCACAATTTGAATTGGACGTGAGGCGCCTTCGGATAGCCGAATCTGTCCGGGTTCGGTTCCCTGTCTGGTTGCCACTGGATTCATTTCAGTGCCCAACTTCCGCCGATGTCAAAATTGATTTCTTGTCATCACGTATATGTGCGGCTGTAGGGTCAAGAATGGTGTTAGTTCTTCCGGATATGTCCGGAGAGAGATGTTACACACTATAACCTCTGACTTGCTCGCCGCTTTCTGCGACAGTACCACGGATAAGCAATAGACAGCGCTTTATTCGGAAACTGCAAGCTGCTTGCTGTTGACCAGATCCGATAACCAGCTCGAGTAGCTATCGTTCTTGTGTCCGAAATTTATAGCTCAACTGAGAACAATGGTAAGTTTTTTAAACGAGAAATTGGAGAAACAAGGCAGAATTCACTGGAAAACAATTTTGTGGTATTATTACAGTTCTCCATTAACAAACGACTCCCGCCCACGAATAGGTTTTAATAGACAGTGCAAAAACTTTCCGTGAACGGACGTCACCTAAACGGTAATAGAACTGGCGATACCAAGCCGATTCAGCAAATACCACAAAAAACACACCAAAAAATTTTCCTAGGGCGCTATGAAAAAACGGTTTACTTAAGTGGGGAAAGTCATGTACGCCTCAGTATCCAAAACTCTAATGCGAGATTTCGTAACTTTGTTCAACATTACTGCTATACAAACAGCACAGGAAGTGCAACTGCCTACAGCTATTTATATTTTCTGAGAAATTGCCTAACCAGACTTTACAGGTTAGCCTTTTTTTGAGAACGTTCTGTGAGTATCTGTTTAAGGACCTCTCGAGTTAATTGGTGGATTACTTTTGTGTGACAGCGGAAGGTTTCTTCCGTCAGACGCGAGGAGCTAAATTCTCCTCTTTCTCTTTGGCGTTCACTTCCTCAGGGATTTACAGACATCAAGAGAGCGAGAACTTTGTCGCAACTCAATTACCTGCAGCGGAACGAGTCGGCACTCAATTTTGGTGAAATCCAGTGGGCGTACTGCCGTATTTAATACGATTATGGCTGGAATTTCCTAAAGATCATAAAGCACGAGATAATTAAGTTCTTGCAAGATCTGAACAGATGGTACTGAATGTAGCTGAGTGATGGATTGTCAATCTTCACATCTCTATAATAAGTGTTACACGTATTACAAATAACGAGAGACCAACAATTTTACGTAGATCTCTAGATGCTCCTTAAATACAGAAACTCTTTCAACCAGAAAAAACGGAGCCGGTTACCAGAACACCTGAACAAACATAATTAATGTCGGGATGGATATTATGCCGTCAATTGTATACATGAGATTCGTCGAGGAATAGGTAAACGTACTATTCGTCATGGAATGCGGTACGCAGTACCCACTCAGAAAGAAAATGTGTGCCGTATTTTGTGCGTTAAAACATAGGAATTAGAAGAGGTATTAATTACAAATAACAAGTTACCACGCTCCATTACAACCTAGAAATAGGTTCCAGCAATCTATGAATGACTCGTAGGCTCCATGTAGGTCGTGCAGTACGTTGAAACGAGCAAAACAGTTTGCATTAGCATAGCATTGTTTTTAAAATGTTAATGTAGTTAGGAAGTCATTTCGAATTTTTAGTTAAGTGGACTAGTACGTGAATAAGTGCCAAAAAGGAAGATTGTTTAATTTTTGTCTTAAAAATACTTTGTGGTTTTCTGAGCAAGAGAAGTTTACTTCGAGGAAATTGTACCGGAGAAAGCCCCAAAATTAGAGGAATTTAAAGTGCACGGTACGTACATGCGATGCTGACAGTTATATTAAAAATGTAATTTTGTTCTCACTTCTTTGTTTTATTTTTTATTTTTGAGTCTCTAACGTTGGATAACATGTGAAATTGTTATGTTTGTTTCAATTTTTCTTACACAGACAGTTTAGTCATTGCTATGGCGTTGTGCGAGGGTTGGTACATTAATAGTGGTAACTATTTACAGCTCGTACAGAATAGATACGTGTTTCAAAGTTTTACTGACCAGCATTGTGGTTCAAATGGCTCTGAGCACTATGCGACTTAATTTCTGAGGTCATCAGTCGCCTAGAACTTAGAACTAATTAAACCTTACTAACCTAAGGACATCACACACATCCATTCCCGAGGCAGGATTCGAACCTGCGACCGTAGCAGTCACGCAGCTCCGGACTGAAGCGCCTAGAACCGCACGGCCACTCCGGCCGGCACCACCACCAGCATTGTGTATAGCCCGTTGTCAGCGGTGTGGCAGTCTTAGGATACACTTAGCAGTGCCAGTTATGTTGAAAGTTCGAGCGGCGTGGTCTATTGCCCGACGAATTTGTAGCAATTCTGAAGCGAATGCCGTGAAGTGTTTCCTTCAGTTTAGAAATCGAACTCACGAGGGTTTAAGTCAGGAGAGTGCAGTAGGTCGTATAGCACTTAGCAGCCCCATCAGTCAAACAAATCAGTAACAGCTTGCACTGTACGTGCTTGAGCATTGTCCTGCAAAATGATGATCAGTTCCTACAGAAAGTGTCATCACATTTTACTCTGCTGTTTATTTTTACAACAGAATCGACGACCAGCTTAGAGACAGAAGTGATGACACTTTCTGCAGGACCTGACCATCATTTTGCAGGACAATGCTCAAGCACGTACAGTGCAAGCTGTTACTGATTTGTCTGACTGATGGGCTGCTAAGTGCTCTACCACCTACTGCACTCCCCTGACGTAAGCCCTCATGAGTTCAACTCGATTTCTTAACTGAAGGAAACACTTCACGACATTCGTTTCAGAACTGCTACAAATTCGTCGGGCAGTAGACCGCGCTGCTCGGGCTATCAACACAACTGGCACTGCTAAGCGTATTCTACGACAGCCGCACCACCGGCAACGGGTTATACACAATGCTGGTGATTACTCTGAAGGTCAGTAAAACTTTGAAACGCGTATCTATTTTGTACGAGCTGTAAATACAAAGATGACGCTATTAAAGTTACAACAGCCTATATGTGAACGGATAACAAAAACTCTTCTGGTAGGACTAAATACCTTCAAAATAAGTGTCTTGGATGCTCTGATACGTTGCAGTAATGGGCAGTCCGACGGGTTAAGGCTATGGCGTTGATGGGGTTGCAGAGTGGGCTAAATATGCAAAGAGATTTTTTTCGCTTGTGAACTGGGTGTGTTGTTGTCCTCACGTTCGTATCGTCATAATTGACATTCCAGTACTGAAATGGCTGAACGGGTACGTTCCGAAAGCCAATAAAATTGAAAAGAAACTAAATGATGAGGCGAACAACGCTGCCGCAATCCGTGCTGAGTTGCTGGACAACAACAACGGACCACTATATGACAGACACTTCCAGTCTTGTCACTGAAGGCTGAATGACTACTAAGGAAGTGACAGATAGTCTAAGTGTTAAAAAACAAAAACAAAAACCAAGTAATGTCCGAATAGGTCTTGAAGGCCCAACGGTACAAATCAGTGGCCATGTCATCCACAGCCCTTAGGCGTTACCGGATGCATACCTGGAGGCGCATGTGGTCAGCATACCACTCTCCCAGCCGTTGTCAGTTTTCGTTACCGGTGCCGTTATTTCTCAAACACGTAGCTACTCAAGTAGCCTTTCAAGGGCTAAGTGGACCCCGCTTGGCAACGGCACTTGGCATACCCGGGCGGTGACCCATCCAAGTGCTAACCAAGCCCGACAGCGCTGAATGTCGTTGATCTGACGGGACTCGGTGTTACCTCTGCGGCAAGGCGGTTAACTTTGTTTAAAACCAGGACTGAAGCGCCTAGAACCGCTCGACAATATCGGCCGGCTTCTAAACCTTGACCATGGTTTCTGCTTTAATAATATGGCCTTCTCCAGAAGTCATAAGCTTTTAAAAATAAAGTAAAACATCTTTAAGTTCAGTTCCGTTCGACAACATCAATAAAATAAAATAACGTCGACAGACATTAGCCTGTTTCGATCATAAGTAAAACTACATATGGCACTGTATATCCTCCGCCGTTACATCTGCCATTTGTAGTTTTACTTATGATCGAAACAGGCTTATGTCTGTCGAAGTTATTTTATTTTGTTGATCTTGACGCAGCCGCTGGGCTAAGATGTTTTTCATTTTTAAAAGCTTACGACTTCTGAAGAAGGCTATATTATTATACAGAAACCACGGGCAAGGTTTAGAATAAACATAATTAGTGCAACCGTGGGCTCTTTTTCATTCGAGACTCACGAATCAGTTTTTGACATCTTGTGCTACGTTTTGAAAATTATGAAGGTTGTCGCTGTAGTATTTCTTTCTGCTCATGGCGTCCTGCCACAAGTAGTGGAGGTCATCAAGACTTCCGTACGGCTGTTCTCAATACACTTGACTAACGCGCAGCCAATCAAACACTCGCTGCAGGTAAGAACTGGCTTCTCTGAACGTCACAAATGTTGAATATTTTTCTTCGCCGACGTTTAGTTACAGAAAATAAGTATTCCCATTAAAAAAATCCAGTAATGAAACATGATGTATCGCCAGACGAGGGGAAATAGTAGTCGCGGTAGTGGCAGGCAATAGCGCCCATACGATAGTTTGGATAGTTTAGTGCAAACCGGGGGGGGGGGGGGAGGGGGGGGTTATCTGGAAGACGAAACGCTACTTGCAAGTAGCCATAATAACGTTCCAGTTCCAGCTCTGTTGAAAACCTGCGTAATACCGATTTTTAAATCATATTTTTGAAAGAAGAACACCTTACTACGTAATATTTTTTCCTTCGCCTGAGAGCTAGGAGGTGCCGCGGCTTGCCCCCTTCTCCTTTCTCTTCCTCCGTTGCCGCTGGACATGGGCGCCCTTGGTAGCAGGAACTAACGTGGTCAAGCGAGTACCTACAGTCACATTACGATTAAAGTAGTCTGCTTCGAGCACAGAAGGTGAGGACAGAAAGTGTCTCCGTGAGCAGGTGCGATGGCTTCCAGTTATCGTTATTACATTTTTTGATGTTGAGAAAGAGGACTTATCGTAGCGGTGGGGATGGCGAAGCGAGATGCAGCCAAAATATTAAAGTTGAGCAACAGCATAGTTTGCAAATTACGTAAGCAGAGACATGAGGCTGAGCAGAGTGGATTTCAAGTTTCTACTCCAAAGAAGGAAAAGCAAGGTGCTCGCAATAAGTATACTGTTGATGATATGCATGAATTTAGCGAACAGTAGAAAGATATACTAACTTTGCGAAAACTACAGAGATGTTGTCGAACGGAACTGAACTTCAAATGTTTTTTATTCAAGACTTTGATCACAATATGAATTCTTTACACGATGACCGGTTTCAGTCTTTAATGACCATCTTCAGATCTTTTTTACACCATATCCTAAAGTCATAAGGCCATAATCGCATCCTCAAAACATATACACTACTGGCCATTATAATTGCTACACCACGAAGATGACGTGCTACAGATGCGAAATTTAACCAACAGAAGAACATGCTGTGATATGCAAATGATTAGCTTTTCAGAGCATTCACACAAGGTTGGCGCGGTGGCGACACCTACTACGTGCTGGCATGAGCAAAGTTTCCAACCGATTTCTCGTACACAAACAGCAGTTGACCGGCGTTGCCTGGCGAAACATTGTTGTGATGCCTCATGTAAGGAGGAGAAATGCGTACCATCACGTTTCCGACTTTGATAAAGGTTGGATTGAAGCCTATCGCGAAATTGCTGTTCGCGTTGGTTGAGATCCAATGACTGTTAGCAGAATATGGCATCGGTGGGTTCAGGAGGGTAATACGGAACGCCGTGCTGGATCCCAACGGCCTCGTTTCACTAGCAGTCGGGATGACAGGCATCTTATCTGCATGAGTGTAACGGATCGTGCAGCCACGTCTCGATCCCTGAGTCAACACATGGGGGACGTTTGCAACACAACAATCATCTGCACGAACAGTTCGACAACGTTTGCAGCAGCATGGACTGTCTGCTCGGAGACCGTGGCTGCAGTACACTTGACTCTGCATCACAGACAGGAGCGCCTGCGTCGGTGTACTCGACGACGAAATTGGGTGAACGAATGGCAAAATGTCATTTTTTCGGATGAATCCAAGTTCTGTTTACAGCATCATGATGGTCGCATCCGTGTTTGGCGATATCGCCGTGAACGCACATTGTAAGCGTGTATACTGGCGTATCACCCGACGGGATGGTATGGGATGCCATTGGTTACACGTGTTGCTCACCTCTTGTTCGCATTGACAACACTTTCAACAGTGGACGTTACATTTCATATGTTACCACGCGTTGCTCTACCCCTCATTCGATCCCTGTGAAACTCTACATTTCAGCTAGATAAAGCACGACCGCAGATTGCAAGTCCTGTACGGGCCTTTCGGGATACAGAAAATGTTCGACTGCTGCCCTTGCCAGCACATTTTCCAGATCTCTCACCAATTGGAAACGTCTGGTCAATGGTGGCCGAGAAACTGGCTCGTCACAGTACGCCAGTCACTACTCTTGATGAACTGTGGTATCGTGTTGAAGCTGCATGGGCAGCTGTACTTGTAGATAACATCCCAGCTCTGCTTGAATCAATGCCCAGGCGTATCAAGGCCGTTATCACGGCCAGAGGTTGTTGTTCTGGGTACTGATATCTCAGATTCTGTGCACCCAAATTGCGTGAAAATGTAATCACATGTCGGTTCTAGTATAATATATTTGTTCAATGAATAGCCATGTCTCAACTAGATTTCTTCTTGGAGTAGCAATTTTAATGGCCAGTAGTGTATATATAATCAGCAAAGCTTCGTTACATTACACCGTAAATAAATGCTGGG
Source organism: Schistocerca gregaria (assembly GCF_023897955.1). Lineage (NCBI taxonomy): Eukaryota > Metazoa > Arthropoda > Insecta > Orthoptera > Acrididae > Schistocerca > Schistocerca gregaria. Next base: position 105,960,010 of record NC_064920.1, read on the forward strand.
GAAGTGGGAAGAGTGTGAGTAATATTGTCGAATGAAATTAGCGGTGAGTGTTTAATTGTTATGCACGAAGGTAGTGACATGGATTTCATGATGGATTCACTTCTCACATACGATTCGAAAACCAAAACGTGCCTTTATTTTATAAAAATCTCAATTCATCTTTCCATGACGAAATAAGACACACAAATGCTGAAATATTTTCAAAGTTAACAGAAGAAAAGTATTTGGTGATAACTATACTACTCTTCATGACAAGGTAACGCGTAAACTGTTATATCCTGTTTCTCTTAACGGACAAACGCTATCATCTCATTCGTTTGCCGGTGACATAATATTCGGTAACTCACAATAAAATGGGTGCAGCCGACTTTTTAAAACCATCTATAACTGGATAGGCAAATAAAAATGTTAATACGGTGATTAAATAACGTGACAAAGAATTAGAAATAACCACAATTAATTGAGTGCAGAGAATGAATATAGTCATTTTGCAAAAGAATTTTTAAAAAATTTCATGGAAACTGTGCGGATTCGAACTTACAACCTTTGGCTTACCAAAAATATATCGTCGCCCCTACGTTACAGCAGTAATTTCAATTTTCAGAGCTCTGGTAGTGACCCAGGTCCCGCGTCCACTATCTGGCGTTCCAGCTTTCACAGTGTTCTGTAGGCTTTAGGTGGTTTTCCATTTTGACGTGGTTATTGGTATATGCTTTAACTTTTGTAACAGTACTTTATAAATTAAAATTAGTTCCTTGTTCTATAAATCGTCATTACTCTGGAACCAGTGGGCGGTTAGAAACTTTTACTACAAACAGAGATACAAAAACGGGTGGTACGCACGAAGTGTTTACTAGTATAATCTTTACTCCTTCGTAATATCGCTAGCCATTGTAAGTGTCAAAAATGTTGGATTACAATAGTATTCAACCAGTGACCACTACACAGTTATTTTCCATAAAGCGCATGATCCAGCAGAAGTAATAAAACACTCACGTATGGGTTTGACATTTATATATTTCTTCTTGAATAGCCTCCTCTCTCCATTAAAAACAAAAAATAACGAAGCCGCTGATAATCACACATCGCAGAATTCATTGAATCGGGACAGCAGATTTACATAATCCACTCTTGTTACACAAATCACACTCGGAAACCGATATTTTGTCGGCTTAGCAAAATAAGTTGAGGCCTAACAAGTAAACACGACACCGAACTTCGCTTTCGGATTTCAAAACAAGATTTTCGTCTTCCACAAATTGTGTCGCTTGTAAACGTGGTGATAGACAGGGAGCGTGCGTACACGTTTCGCCGGCCGGGGTGGCCGAGCGGTTCTAGGCGCTACAGTCTGGACCGCTACGGTCGGAGGCTCGAATCCTGCCTCGGGCATGGGTGTGTGTAATGTCCTTCAGTTGGTTAGGTTTAAGTAGTTCTAAGCTCTAGGGGACTGATGACCTCAGAAGTTATGTCGCATAGTGCTCAGAGCCATTTGAACCATTCGTACACATTTCCTGTTCGGTCACATGCTACGTTCCTTGACGTCTTCATCGACAACAAACTCATGTGGACACGACATGTTACGTACCTCACCGACAAAGTTAGTAACACTTGCGTATGCTTGCCCGAGTATGGTGGGGAGCGGAATTGACTCTATATGAGTTTTTGATTCGTTCTGTCTTAGATTATGGTAGCATTGTCTCTAGCACTGTAACGCAATCATCTTTGCGCAAGCTCGACGTCATCCATTATAGATTGATTCGTCTTGCCCTCGAAGTCACGAAATCAGCGCCCTCCTTCGCCCTGCTAGTGGGAGCATCCGTCAAGCCATTGACTGATATTTTTCTTTTTCGCCGATCTTCGATATCTGATGGTGCCTCTCTTAAGACAGAGTGTCTGTTCTCGAGACCCTCACAGATACCTCATGGACGACGAATGACGAGAACTCCTTTAACTGTTCGCAGTTACGAGAAATGGCGCCATCTCTTTCAGTTCGTTCTACAGGACACAAAACTCCTCTATTTTCCATTCCGGCCCCAGTGGCATACCTGCCGTTCAACATCACTCGCGACCTGAAGCATTTTCTCAGCGTACAATGGCTGCAGTACGCTCACATCTATACGAACGGTTCTAAATCTGTGGCGGGTGTGGAATGCTCCTTCTTTTGCTCTTCTAGTGGAGCCTACCAAATGTTTGCGCTTGCACCTGAATTTTCTATCCACACAGCGGAGCTACTGACCATCAGGGGAGCTATTCATTATCGTATCCGTACATTCAAGTTCGTCCCGATACTTGTGGACTCTCAAAGTGTGCTGCACACACTGCAGCATCCTTCGTTTGGTAAACATACCAACAGGTACGTTCTTGAGGACTTGTCGGCGGTAGGACACACGTAGACTTTGTGCATTGCCGGTCAATTGCTTTGGATTAATGAACATCATGACATTCTTCATAATGAACCTGTTGAGCGTCTTGCCAAGAGGTTTGTCACAGAAAGCCAGTTACGCCCAACGCCGATCCCTCATACGGATCTCACAACGACGAGACGGAAGGCCGCTGATCACTCTTGCAACTGTGAACGGCATGTCTCTCAGCAATCTAACAGCGGCCACCTGGCAGCCGTGCAACCGAACATCTCTTCTCGACCATAGTTTGCCTCTGTGCAGCTTCGTAGACGTAATGAGATTTCTACAACTCGCATGAGGCTGGGTCACGTGTGTTACTCCGAGTACCTATTGAATAACGGTTGAAGATTATCACGTCTGGACTCTGCAGTAAGGATACATCTACATCTACGTGATTACTCTGCTATTCACAATAAAGTGCCTAACAGACGGTTCAATGAACCACCTTCATGCTGCCTCTCTACCGTTCCACTCTTGAACGGCACGCGGGAAAACGAGTACTTAAATTTTTCTGTGTGAGCCCTGATTTCTTTTATTTTATCGTGATGATCATTTCTCCCAATGTAGGTGGATGCCAACACAATGTTTTCGCAATCGGAGGAGAAAACTGGTGATTGAAATTTCATGAGAAGATCCCGTCGCAACGAAAAACGCCTTTGTATTAATGATTGCCACTCTAATTCACGTATAATGTCTGTGACACTTCTGGAAATCTAAGAATATGGAATCAATTTGACATCCTCTGCTGATAGCACTTATTACTTCATGAGTATAAGGAGCTAGTTCTGTTTCACAAGAACGATATTTTCTGAATCCGTGCTATGTTCCAATAAATCGTTGTCTTCGATGTACTTCATACACAACGACAATAGCGGATCTTAACCACATCAAATTGACATGTTCCAAATATACAATTGCACAGTCAGACTTGAATAAGAAATTGGTTCCGAGATTTTACCGCCTCTCCATCAGTGTTCGTGTTTTACTCTACCGTTTTTATAAATGTGAGGGGAAATTGGTCACAGACTATTTCAAAGCCACCGGCAGCTGCCGAGGTCTTCGTTTTCACATGACATCAGACCGGTTCGTAAAACTGTATTTTAATATGCGTACATACCTCTACTTGTACATTCATTTTCATTGTTGCTCTGTTGAGCATTTTTTGTCATTGCCCTACTGGCAGTAATGTACGTACGGTTGTTTGCTTTGTTTCCGATTTTGAGTTTTTGTTTTAAGTATGTCTATATGCTACACTTCTCACTTTGTTATATGATGATATTTGTTCCTCAGCTATTGTTGTACTTATTGTATGATGTTCGGTGTTTGCCCTTTCATGTTTCGTCTCTTACTGTATTAGCGCATGTATGTTTGTCGTAAAGTTGGTGTATAGTGCTGTTTGGAAGTCTGCTCCATTGTCGTTGTAAATACTGCCACCGGCTGTCTGGTGTTTGTCTAATTGGGCTTTTATTTTACTTTAAAAGTGTGTTTGTATGCTAACTTCGTAATCTTGTGCTTTTCTAATTTTTTGCGATTATGGTTGCTTTGGCACATTACAACCGTTGTTGGCTGTATGGTCCTCGTGAACCATAAACGAAACAACGAAATGAAAAGAATAGATAGGGGGCGCGCGACGCCGGCCCACTTGTAAGAATGCTGGAGCGTACGTCAGCATTACTTTCCCTTCCTGTTCCTCTGGCGCAACGACGACGATGCTGCCACCGTGGCGAGATTACCACTTCTCTTTATTGGAAAGCCAATGTTGTCATACAGATGATGATTTCATCACGTCACAATATGGAGTTTGTGGGCACGAAGCGTTCACATAAGTGAAATAAACATTAGCTACTGTTGGATTTCAGCAACGTTCCACTAAATTTGAGCAGTACGAAGCAAAATCAGTGTCTACAGAATATTCTGAACCGAACAGACGCCCTGCTCCTTTACTGCTTACGAAGTTGAAGTGACATATTTCGTGTTCTTGTAAGAGAGTTTGCGAACTACGAAAAAGTAGTCTTTCAAGGCACCGCCACAATAAAGTTGTATTAAAAACGAGGTCTTTTTGTTACTGTTTGTTACAGTGAAACATCATAAACGGTACGTCGGTGGTTTAAAATTTTTCGATTCTTTCTAAAGTAAATAAATAAATAAAGTGGACCCTAAATTAAAAAAAAATCAGTTCAGTCTTAAGACCCGATGAATCTTTTCTTCTATGATTTAATCCAGAACGGCACAGATGTTTGGGCAAGATCTGTGGTTAACATTCGGTTATTTGATCACGCAAGTCTTTCCTACACTCAGTTACAGCTGTCTTTCTTTTGTTCAACAGCGAACCAGTATCTTTCTTACAGTCCCAACACTAACCACGCTTCCCTTATCTCCATTACTATTTTCTTTCCTCTTTCCTCTTTCCTCCTGCTCCGTTACTTCTCGTACTTTTCCGAGCCAAATTTCGTGTCTGGATTTTATCCCTTCTGTACTGCTACCGCAAATTTTCCTAAGACATCATAATTCCTATTCGACAAATACTTAATGAGGGAATTACGTAACGCAGTATTCATTACATTGCAATTTCTGAAATATATATCTGTTACTATATCAATTGTTTTACTTCTTTTGCCACTGGCCAGCTAAGGACTACATTTAAACCACTAAAGTCAGCTCTGCGCTTTCTGCAGTGCTCCTTGTCCAATTTTTTCTTTCTCTCTTCGGCTGTCCATGTACTTCCCAGTATCTTTGGAATTGTATTTTCTTGGAAACATCTCCGCCTGTTAATTTTCTTCTTATATTACTAATGGCAATATCTTGCATGTCTTCATGCGTTTTCCTAAACCAGTTCGGTTCGTCTTTTAATTTTTCAATACACTATATTATTTTTCTTGCTAGCCTACTAATACTGAGTCTTTGGATGTTTGTATAGAAATTAGTCTTGTTTCTCTAATTCGTCTGAAATATTTTCTGCATTCTTGTATACTATTGTGTTACAGTCTCATTTAAACGCTTCTGCAGTTGTCTTCATTGCAACCTTTCTTTCATTTTTCATGACCTCATTTTTTATTTATCCAAAAATTAGTGTTTCTCACTCAAATGTGGATTCAGTCTGAACTACAGTCTTGCAGTGATCAACTGTTGTATTTGTAGAGAATGATTTTTTTATTATAAAATTTTTGTGAAGTGAAATGATTATCGCATCCTTCAAATCCTTGCTCTGATGACTGCTTTTTTTACCTCTTTCTGCACCTAGAAACTTAAATTGGTCCGTTCTTTTGATATTTCTGTTATCTGTGTAAAATGTGGATGGCGCTGTTTTGTTGTTTGTCATTACCTAGGTTTCTACTTTTTTTGAAAGGAAATTTGTAGTCCTGTATTACCTGCTGTTTGTTTAAACTTTTCTGTCTGATTTTGCTAAGCACTCAGTTTTGAGATTAACCCCTTTCCAGCCGCTCTGTCTTCCAAATTTGATATTAGATTCTTCCAATTCCTTCCTCCAGTCTACGATCACTTTTACAAGTGTATGGTTAAGCAAGATTGGATCAGAAAGTCTCCCACGAAGTTCAATTTAGATTTTGCATTTGTTAGTATTTATTTTAAGGGATACTGTGTTTTCCGATTACTTTCAGAGTTCTAAATAACGTCTATCAGTCTATAGAGTGATAAAGCTTTTTAGAATCTACAATATGTCACCAGTATTCATTAGCTCTTTTCGTCTTTTATTGAGATTATTGATTTGTTATGCTGAGGACCTACGCCCAATCTCATATATTGTGCTAATTGTAGACATAGTTCAATTCTTCTGAAAGTGCTGGAGATATGATCTTGTATCCTACATGAATTAATGATTTTATTGACATCTGTTATGTCACTTTTCTTGAGTAGTGGGTGGGTTGTTGCTATCTTGTAATCGTTTGGCACCGTTCCTTCTTACCAGTTTTCTACCATTAGTTTAAATGTTTTTAGTACTAATGTTTCAAAATTCTCCACTGAATTCATAATTGTTCTTAAATCCTCCTTATTTGAAAGGTCTATTTGTTTCTTGGATTCCTTAGATTTTTTAAGTTCCAGTCTTCCTTTCAGTGCCTCAAAATTTAGTAATTTATCAAAGCATTTGGTTAAAATTTTGGTGTTGTCCCCGCTGTTGCTACCAGATTACCTTCTCATTCCGGAAGCACTGACCTTATGGCTGAAATTTCTTCTTAAATAACTGATGAAAATTTCTTTTATTGTTTTTCTTGAAGTTTTGATCACTTGTATTTCTTCCCAACTTCCTGAATCCAGATTTCTCAGTGTCTTGATGAATTCCATATTATTTTCTTCACGTGTTAACGTGTCAAATTTTTCCATCTCTTGGGAATCTTTTTTACTTTCTTTGCTGAGATGTAATAAACAGTTCTTTCATTGATCTACGTTTTGTATTTTTACATTAATTACGTTTTTGTAATTCCGCATTTCTTATCACATTATCAGTCTGGAATTCTCATGTTGTTGGTTGATCTCCCTGTTTACCCTTTTTTAGGAAATTTCTTTGAATTATGTTGACATTATTTCCATAGGATAATTTTCACATTAATTTTTCCCATTTGTATTCATTCAGTGTCTGCAAAAATAGCTGCTGCAATTGTTTTGTATAACCTTTCTTTACCAATTTGAGCATTAAAATGCCCGTAATAGTTTTTTTACGTTTTTTTTTCTCGTGGTTAATCTATATATCCTTGCAATTGTTCCCACAAGTGTTCTAATTTTCTGAGTTTTTGCTGCTATTCTCATTTATTGATGCCTGTACACTAAGTAATATGTACCCCTTATTTGCTATTTGAATCTATTATTCTAATTCTTATTGCTATGTGTTGCGAAATTTTAACGATAGAGGTGTCTGTTTACATGTATGGCAGGGCCTGTGTTGCTAATCTTGCCAGATAAAATAAATACTCGAGTAAGTAAAAATAAAAATAAAGTGAAAATGTATAGAATCGTGATATAAACCCTTCGAGACGCTTTATTCAGTCAGTGTACCAACTGATTGCGAATTAGTGAAACTCTTGTTTGAGGTCAACTTGCTACAAACCAGCTAGAAACACAAGCTTTATAGAGAGATACATGACGTAGTCGCATAATCTGTTGCGTTCTGCACTGTGAATATTTTCAATACTCGTACGTGGCATGTTCGAAAGTTTATTTTCTTGTACAAATATATTAGTAATAATGTTTTGTCTAGGAGAAGATGAAATATTTTCAAACATTTCTAGCCAGTACGTTAAGCGCGTCTGAACCCATTAATGCGTTTACAGTGTACTTCAGGGTATTCCCTGGTAAGCTCTTAGGCTCGCTTTTGAAGATAACGAAACTGTTCCATGCGTGTCCATTTTCAAAAGTAAAAACTGCGTGGTTGGCGGGCCAGATGTAGCAGACAACTGTCACCTCAGCTGCCGACCACGCTGGGGAGCACAGCCTGTGTTACGGTTTCCGAGCGGGCACAAGCCACGCTGGAAACAACGTGCACGATGTATGGATGCAGAGTCTCGCGGCGATAACATTGAATAAAATGTTCTCGGCTTTCCAACAGCGTCAATTGCTTAAAACTACACGACCTTTCGGCCAAGCACTCCTTGGCCATTGTCAAGTGGTATGACTGTCATGTTGTTGTTGTTGTTGTTGTCTTCAGTCCTGAGACTGGTTTGATGCAGCTCTCCATGCTACTCTATCCTGTGCAAGCTGCTTCATCTCCCAGTACCTACTGCAACCTACATCCTTCTGAATCTGCTTAGTGTACTCATCTCTCGGTCTCCCTCTACGATTTTTACCCTCCACGCTGCCCTCCAACGCTAAATTTGTGATCCCTTGATGCCTCAAAACATGTCCAACCAACCTATCCCTTCTTCTAGTCAAGTTGTGCCACAAACTTCTCTTCTCCCCAATCCTATTCAACACCTCCTCATTAGTTACGTGATCCATCCACCTTATCTTCAGTATTCTTCTGTAGCACCACATTTCGAAAGCTTCTATTCTCTTCTTGTCCAAACTAGTTATCGTCCATGTTTCACTTCCATACATGGCCGCACTCCAAACAAACACTTTCAGAAACGACTTCCTGATACATAAATCTATATTCGATGTTAACAAATTTCTCTTCTTCAGAAACGCCTTCCTTGCCATTGCCAGTCTACATTTTATATCCTCTCTACTTCGACCATCATCAGTTATTTTACTTCCTAAATAGCAAAACTCCTTTACTACTTTAAGTGTCTCATTTCCTAATCTAATTCCCTCACCATCACCCGATTTAATTTGACTACATTCCAATATCCTCGTTTTGCTTTTGTTGATGTTCATCTTATATCCTCCTTTCAAGGCACTGTCCATTCCGTACAACTGCTCTTCCAAGTCCTTTGCCGTCTCTGACAGAATTACAATGTCATCGGCGAACCTCAAAGTTTTTACTTCGTCTCCATGAATTTTAATACCTACTCCAAATTTTTCTTTTGTTTCCTTTACTGCTTGGTCAATATACAGATTGAATAACATCGGGGAGAGGCTACAACTCTGTCTCACTCCTTTCCCAACCACTGCTTCCTTTCATGCCCCTCGACTTTTATGACGGCCATCTGGTTTCTGTACAAATTGTAAATAGCCTTTCGCTCCCTGTATTTTACCCCTGCCACCTTTAGAATTTGAAAAAGAGTATTCCAGTCAACATTGTCAAAAGCTTTCTCTAAGTCTACAAATGCTAGAAACGTAGGTTTGCCTTTTCTTAATCTTTCTTCTAAGATAAGTCGTAAGGTCAGTATTGCCTCACGTGTTCCAACATTTCGACGGAATCCAAACTGATCCTCCCCGAGGTCCGCATCTACCTGTTTTTCCATTCGTCTGTAAAGAATTCGCGTTAGTATTTTGCAGCTGTGACTTATTAAACTGATAGTTCGGTAATTTTCACATCTGTCTGCACCTGCTTTCTTTGGGATTGGAATTATTATATTCTTCTTGAAGTCTGAGGGTATTTCGCCTGTCTCATACATCTTGCTCACCAGCTGGTAGAGTTTTGTCATGACTGGCTCTCCAAGGCCGTCAGTAGTTCCAATGGAATGTTGTCTACTCCGGGGGCCTTGTTTCGACTCAGGTCTTTCAGTGCTCTGTCAAACTCTTCACGCAGTATCGTATCTCCCATTTCGTCTTCATCTTCATCCTCTTCCATTTCCATAATATTGTCCTCAAGTACATCACCCTTGTATAAACCTTCTATATACTCCTTCCACCTTTCTGCCTTCCCTTCTTTGCTTAGAACTGGGTTGCCATCTGAGCTCTTGATATTCATACACGTGGTTCTCTTCTCTCCGAAGGTCTCTTTAATTTTCCTGTAGGCAGTATCTATCTTACCCCTAGTGAGATAAGCTTCTACATCCTTACATTTGTCCTCTAGCCATCCCTGTTTAGCCATTTTGCACTTCCTGTCGATCTCATTTTTGAGACGTCTGTATTCCTTTTTGTCTGCTTCATTTACTGCATTTTTATATTTTCTCCTTTCATCAATTAAATTCAATATTTCTTCTGTTACCCAAGGATTTTTAGCAGCCCTCGTCTTTTTACCTACTTTATCCTCTGCTGCCTTCACTACTTCATCCCTCAGAGCTACCCATTCTTCTTCTACTGTATTTCTTTCCCCTATTCCTGTCAATTGTCCCCTTATGCTTTCCCTGAAACTCTGTACAACCTCTGGTTCTTTCAGTTTATCCAGGTCCCATCTCCTTAATTTCCCACATTTTTGCAGTTTCTTCAGCTTTAATCTACAGGTCATAACCAATAGATTGTGGTCCGAGTCCACATCTGCCCCTGGAAATGTCTTACAACTTAAAACCTGGTTCCTAAATCTCTGTCTTACCATTATATAATCTATTTGATACCTTTTAGTATATCCAGGTTTCTTCCACGTATACAACCTTCTTTCATGATTCTTAAACCAAGTGTTAGCTATGATTAAGTTGTGCTCTGTGCAAAATTCTACTAGGCGGCTTCCTCTTTCATTTCTTAGCCCCAATCCATATTCACCTAATATGTTTCCTTCTCTCCCTTTTCCTACACTCGAATTCCAGTCACCCATGACTATTAAATTTTCGTCTCCCTTCACTATCTGAACAATTTCTTTTATTTCATCGTACATTTCTTCAATTTCTTCATCATCTGCAGAGCTAGTTGGCATATAAACTTGTACTACTGTAGTAGGTGTGGGCTTCGTATTTATCTTGACCACAATAATGCGTTCACTATGCATGACTGTCATAAGCTCGTGTAATTTTAAGCAATTGACGCGGTTGGAAACGCGAGAACATTTTATTCAACGTGCACGATGCTCCTCTCACTTCCTTACCAGCACCGTATCGCTAGTAATGACGTCACGCTTCCTGACGTATTCTACCGGCTGCCAGCTCTCCCTGTTGCGATGGCTGGTGGGCCGAGGAAGTGGGTGGAGTAGCGGCGTGTGCAGAGGCCCGCTACCGCGTGCTCTTGCGTCGCTTCCAAACGGAAGCCGGACAAAGTGCGTGGCGGTGGCGGCGCTAACGCAATAATACCCGCCCGGCGGGGCTTCCCGTTCTGTGGACGGCAGGCGGTGTCGCACACATCAGGAACCACGACCAGAGCAACGCGCAGTTACTTTAGGCACCTCATGCCGCGCTATTGCGGGCCCTTGGGCTCTGTACTATGCTGAGCTTGCTAGTGTAGCACGTGTATGTTCCACTACTCACAATGGCGATGGGCAAGGTTGGAGGAGTATATTAATACATAAACAATGGATAACCGTAGAATACGCTAAGCGTATTATGTAATTGCATATGTGACTTCCAAATACTCGAGAAGTACATCTATTGTATTTAAAAAAGGAACACACCTCAAATGAAAAATCGCACAATGTTAAGACATCCTTGTCACATAGATGTGCATAGCAGTAACGAAAATATCCCTGCAAAAATTATAAATCTTACAGAATTAAAGATGCTTAATGTTCTGACAGAAAGACCTCAGAGTCTAGGACATTCACTCTGATGGTCCGAAGAATTGAGTACGAACAAATAAAACGAAATCTCTTCTAAATTGATAATGGTTCAACGTTAATCGCCCGACACAAGTTGGTGCACAGGGATTTTTCCCTCTTTAAATTTATGTATCCTCATCATTCCCAACTCAGTATACAGAGTGACTATAATTAAAGTTGAACTTTAAAAACTCTGTAGAAATAACACCACTGGTCATAATGACATCAAATTTGGGGCAAAACGTATGGGAGAAAAAAAATAGTATGAAAATTGATCAGTAGATGGGGCTGTATATGTCAAAATACGTAAATGAAAACACCTGTCACGCGCACAACCCACTAAAGGTGGTATAAACACGCCGGGTACACGGCTTTCCCTTCTTTCACGTCTGCGATGTTCTCCATGACTGTCTCAATACAGAATCTCGCTCTGCTTGTAAAACTGTATTACAAGAACGATGTCTGTGCACACGTCGCTCTGCATAGGTTCCGAACACTGAATGGTTTGAAAAAATGCGTTGTTACGATAACTGCCGTGGGTCTGGAGAAAATGATTCGGAAATTCGAAAAGACGGGTTGTTTCGGTGCGCAACCTGGTGGGGGCAGGAAGCGAATTGATTCGACATCTGTGGAAGCCGTGGCTACAGCCATAAAGGAGGAGACGACTGGTGGTGTGCAAACGCATAGTGCACGGAGAATTGCCCCAACACTAGACATACTCGTGAACAGTGCGCGTAAAATCCTACGAAACATTCTTCTTCGGTTCCCATTCAAAATTACCCATGTGCACGAGTTGTTTCCTGTTGACATGCCAGCAAGAGAGACCTTCACTTTAGAATTTCTTGCTCACATGGAAGTGGACAAGGATTGGCCGTGAAAGATTTTGTGGACAGACGAAGCCAACTTCCATCTGACAGGGTATACACACAATAGTCGAATATGGGCAACGGAAAAGCCACATGCAAATCAACCAGTACTACTTCATTCTGAATAGGTCATTGCATGGTGCGGGTTTACGGCATCATTTACCATAGGGCCATATTTTTTCGACGAGACAGGTGCTTCCGACACTGTTACCTGTACCGTCACTGGTAAGCGCCATGAGTGTCTTTAGCGCAAACACGTCATTCCAGCTCTTCAACAGCGTGGATGTTTGGATGGGACAATTTTTATGCAAGATGGCGCACCTCAGCACATTTGCAAATCCAGTTAAGCAACTGCTTAATCGCCATTTGATATGCCATTTCACCACAGCCTGGCCGTCCCGATCACTTACTCTTAATCCGTATGACTTCTGGCTGTGGGGCTATCTGAATGATGTTGTGTTAGTGTCCTGAATGCAAACTTAGCTGCATTGAAGGCACGCATTGCGCAACACGTTCTGAACGTGACCCCGGAAACACTTCGATCAGTTGTGGAACATCGACCCGACCTCACACCACCAATTCCACCAGTATCTCATTTGCTACCTCCCGAACTTCATAGCAGCTCTCTTTAAAAACTTGCACAACTGGAGCTCCTTGCCGTGGAAAAGGCGAGGAGACAAAGTCTTATCGTCGCACTGTGTCATCACATTACAGTACCAGATTTCGACCTTCCCTCACCAACGTCAAATAATGCTGAAAGTAGAGGGACAGAGGTCGAAACTGAAATGACCTTTGCAGGAGTACCCTAAGGATCGAACTTGTCCCTTGCAATTTTTAAATTCTGTATAACCGACATTCCATCCAAGAACAGCATGGTGCTTGACCAGTTTGCAGGTGATACGGCGCCTCTCACCAGTGGCCTTAGCTACACAGCGCACGTTCGCTGACTTCAACCCCAGTTCTCGGCAATGCAAGTAACGTGTAGGAACAGCAAAGTGCAGCTATATCCCCTGAAGTGCACCGCTATCTATTTTGCATCCGAGGGACCCACGACAGGCGCTGACTTTTTCTATATTTGTTTAACTCTTAATTAATAAATCCTGTGCTCGTTTGTATGCAGGAACGAAAGAAGTGTGTAAAAAAGTACGAATATAATTTGAAAGTTCTCTCGTGTACAGCCCGAAAACAAGGCTGAATTAAATACAGGGTGTTTCAAAATGAATATACGGGTTTTATGGCTTTGTAGCGTATATTAAATTAACCTTACAATTATAAATAATAAACCAAATGAAAGAGAAACGCAAACAAATTTTCTTACAATTATTCAGTGTGAACATCGATCACGCATTGAATCGATAGTCGAGTTGTTCCGAAACCATGATCAATGTTTCAGGAGGAACTGTTGCAAAAACTCTCTCTCTAAAGTCGGATAGATCAGCTGGTATCGGAGGCGTATACACATGATCGCGTCAGATCGTGTGTGAACGTGGAGTTCATGCATAAAATGCTATGTCAACCGGCTCCTATCACCAAATCCACCGGTCGGATACAACGTCGTTTAACCAGTCACGTTCTGAGTTATGCCAGTGAGCCGGCGCAGCATCTGCCTCCCAAATAACGATGCGTTGTTCCGCTTCTTCCCGTTGAGCCACGGGCCATAGCTGTAACACATCAAGATAACAAATATCAGTTACTGTTGATTCACCGTAAAAGAAAGGCCCATAAACCTTCCGCGGGGATATTTCTTGGGGCTAAGCGTGACAGACTCGCACTCGTTCACCACGTTTCTGTCACACTTTGTCATTCCATACATTTCCCACTGCGCACAGGTATACAAACAAAACTGTTAGAAAAAAAAATGGCTCTGAGCACTATGGGACTCAACTGCTGTGGTCATTAGTCCCCTAGAACTTAGAACTACTTAAACCTAACTAACCTAAGGACATCACACACATCCATGCCCGAGGCAGGATTCGAACCTGCGACCGTAGCAGTCGCACAGTTCCGGACTGCGCGCCTAGAACCGTGAGACCACCGCGGCCGGCAAAAAACTGTTAGAGTTGCTCTTTCATTTGGTGTATTATTTACAATTGTAAGTTGAACGTAATAAATGCTACAACGCCTTAAAACCAGTATCTTCATTTTGAAGCACCCCTATACTACCACAAATATGCTCGTTATATGACAAGGTGACGTCGATGTTGCCCGTACTGCCAGAAATTAAGATAACTATGAGGTATTACGAAGAAAAATTAAAATTCAGAGTGAACAAAAAAGAGCTTTAATGTGTGCCGAAGACATTACAAATAGGCAGAGAGGGCAAATCTATTAGATCAGTGGGACGGAGTGGACAATGTCTTTAAAAAATAGTTGTGAGATTAACATCGGTAGAAGTAAAACAAAGATAGTGGAATACAGTCCAGTAAAACCAAGTGATACTGAGGGAAATCATTGGAATCAATGGTAGACGAGATTTGCTATTTGGTAGAAAAATAATTGACTATGGAAGAAGGAAGGAAAATTTGAAATACAGACGGGAAATAGCATTAACACTTTTTTCTGAAAAACAAAATCATATATTAACATCGATGTAGATTTTGGGTTTAAGATGTCTTTTCTGAAAGTATTTGCTTGGAATGTGCACTCGTACGGAATGAAACATATGCAATACGTAGAAACAAGATAGAAGATTCTGAAACACGATGTATCACAATATTATCGAAAATTTCATCAGCACATCCGATAACTAATGAAGAGTAGCTCCGTTAATTGAGGGAGGGCGGTTGGAGGAGTTTCTTGGATAAATTTGATTTTAAAAAAATGGGGCATATTAATTGTTCAAATCCTGAGGCATCAATGATTAGTTGTCTTTGTGATGGAGGGAAGTGTCAGGGGTAATAGACTAATTAGGGGAGGAGATAATTAACTTTGCAACGCTAAACAGGTTAAAGGAAATGTATAATACTACAGTTATTAGCTGATACAGACTATTGCGTTGGACAGGATACCATGGAGAACTTCGAAAGCAGCAACAACACCGTATTACTACTTGTTCTCTTGTACTGTCATCTCAAGAAATCTGACTTGTGCCGGTATAATACATACACTCTAGAGGAATTTCCAACTACTCACACAGACAACAGCGGTACTCCTTTTATCCTCGTTAGAAAATCTCACACTCCTGAAAAGCGTACAAATTTGAATTCCTGGCCCAAGGAGAAAAGCTTTTCCACATCTGCAAAAATCCTGCTGTAGAATCGTTTTTCTATCATACAAGGAACATTTACATGGCGGTTTGGTCGCCTTTAACTGCTTTCACGTTACGGTTCTAATGAGAGGCGAGTGAGGACAGATATCGGTTAAAGTTTTGAAGAATTTGTGATTGTGTCAGATTAAAATAAAGTGTTAACAACTTAGTCAATCCGACCATGAAGTGTCATTTTTCCCTCAGTTAATGTTATCTAATAGAAAACTTCCGTGATCCTTCTGTCATTCACTCTCCTCAATTCATATCCTGGCCACTTCCTGGGAGGGGATAGAGGGAGGAGCAGTGAAGGGAGGAAGGCGGATGGAGGACAGGGTAGACGTCTTTGAAATGCGCATGAACTCACGTAGATATTCTGTTTACATTATACTTGCGAATTTGTCTCAGCATCACAGAAACAGTTTACGTACTGCGTCTTATCACAATCATTTCCTGTGTATTGCTACAATGTCCAGATTTGTTCAGATAATAGTATAATGTGGACTCCAGAGCCTAATTTCTAACTGAAGACTGTATATTGCTCTTTGTTTGAACATGTAAAGCCGCATTTTTGTCAGAAATTCTGCGTGGAGATATGCTTCAGACTGCCCTTTATTGATCTTGGTATAGTATGCCGAATACTACTGCGCCCTGCGTACGCAGTGGTGCATCGCTAACCAAAAAAGCGTTTGTCAACGGTCCTACAATCTCTGATTTCGAATGTCTGTGCCGATAGCTACCCAAAAGTTCTTACCCAGTGTAACGTACAAACCATTTATCCAAAAATAACGGGCTTTGTAAAGTACACAGAAAACGCAAGATCATTAACTCAATTAGGTGTAG
Source organism: Schistocerca gregaria (assembly GCF_023897955.1). NCBI lineage: Eukaryota > Metazoa > Arthropoda > Insecta > Orthoptera > Acrididae > Schistocerca > Schistocerca gregaria. The sequence continues at coordinate 105,976,381 of NC_064920.1, forward strand.
ACAGATTGTGGTTTGCTAGCTTTGTTGATAAAATGTGGTTCGTTATGAAGGCAGTATTTTGCACCCCTAATGCACAGTGGGAGGACGTAGGAGGAGTGGATTCTCTGAGGCGTTCCCGCCTAAGGAAGTCGATTGAAATGGGACGAGATAAGAATCACCTATTTTGCATTGCTAAGGTGACCGTGACCAAAACTATACTAAAGGCTATCACTGGGGCGATAAGAAGTAGAATACTCATCAGCGCAACGCTGCCATCCCCTTGCTGGAAACTGCAGAGGGTGGCTCCAGACACGTAACGACCTCGTTGTCATATGAAAAACTGCAAAGTGAACATCCCCTGGTAATTCTGCAGACATCTGGCAGTCAAGATGCTCTAGTCTGATACTACCTATACAAGAAGCACGAAACAAAAGCAGACTGGACAGGGCTAAAAACATACACCGACGGAAAAATCGTAACATTAGAAAATAATTACTGTAGAGTAACGAAATTTGTGGAATACATTCGTCTTGATGACATATGTAAGAGATTAACTCTGCAAGATCGCAAGTTGTTCCATGCCTGTTCCACATGGGTGGTCAGTGCGAGGATGCTTAATGCTGTTTGTGGATGTCGCTGGATTTGTCGTCCGATGATGTGCACGATTAGAGACAGATCTGGCGATCGAGCAGTCCAAGGCAAAATGTCGACACTGTGTAGGGCATCTTGGGTTACAGCAGCGGTATGTGGGAACATTCCCCGGAGTACGGTTCATGAATGGCAGCAGAAGAAGTAGAATAACCAGGTTGACGTACAAATTTGCAGTCATTTATTTATTTATTTAATTATTGTTCCGTGGGACTAAATTAAGGATAAGTCTCCATGGTCATGGAACGAGTCAATACATGAAATTATAACAAGATAGTGGAAACAGATAAAATGAAATATAAAAAACATATTCAGGCGACAAGTCGGAAGTTTAAATAAAGAAAATCAACAATGTAACACAGGAATTTGCTTAATTTTTTAGCTCTTCCAGGAGCTCCTCGACAGAATAGAAGGAGTGAGCCATGAGGAAACTCCTCAGTTTAGACTTAAGAGAGTTTGGGCTACTGCTATGATTTTTGAGTTCTTGTGGTAGCTTATTGAAAATGGATGCAGCAGAATACTGCACTCCTTTCTGCACAAGAGTCAAGGAAGTGCATTTCACATGCATATTTGATTTCTGCCTAGTATTAACTGAGTGAAAGCTGCTAACTCTCGGGAATACGCGTGGGATAACCGCGAGGATGCTCCTGCTGTCAAACGAAATCGCACCCCACCCATAACTCCAAGAGGCCCAGTGTGTTTAGCAAGCGGACAGGTTGGTTGGTCGCGGGCTGTGGCCGCGTGGTTAGAGGCGCCATGCCATGCATTGCGCGGCCCCTCCCGCCGGAGGATCAAGTCCTCCTTCGGGCATGGGTGTGAGTGTAGTTCTTAGCATGAGTTAGTTTAAGTGGTGTGTAAGTGTAGGGACCAATGACCTCTGGTATGGTCCCTTAGAAATTCACACACCACATTTTCACACAGGTTGGTTGCAGGCCCTCAACTGGTATCCTTCTAACCAATACAAGTCCATCGTTGGTACGGAGCAGAACCACTTTCCATCAGAAAACACAAAAGACCTGTACCGTGCGCGTCCAATGCGCTGTTTCTTGGTACCACTGAAGTCGCAGATGGCGGTTGTCAGATGTCAGTGGAATACACGCTGGAGGGCATCTGGCACGTAGCTGTCCTTGACATAACCATTTGTAACAGTTCGTTGTGTCATTGTGCTGCCAAGTGCTGCTCAGATTGCTGCTGCAGATGCAGTATGATGCGCCAGAGCCATACACGATGGTCTTTATCGTCGGCAGTGCCACGTGGCCTCTGGAGCTCGGCCTTCTAGAGACTGAACATTCTCGTGGCCACCGCTGCTAGCTGTCATGTACAGCGGCTGCATTCCTGCCAAGTCTCTCTGCAATGTCTCAGAAGGAACACACAACATCTCGTAGCCGTATTACACGACTTCGTCCAAACGCAGTGAAGCGCTATTGAGTCTTAGTTGCCTTAAAGAAGTGCTCGACTAACACCAATTCCCCACGTCCAATCTAAAAATGGCTCTGAGCATTATGGGACTTAACAAGTGAGGTCATTACTCCCCTAGAACTTAGAACTACTTAAACCTAACTAACCTAACGACAATACACACATCCATGCCCGAGGCAGGATTCGAACCTGCGACCGTAGCAGTCGCGCAGTTCCAGACTGAAGCACCAAGAACCACTCAGCCACAGCGGCCGGCTGGGCGAATCTCAAACGTACCTAATGCTCACGACCGTTACAGTGTGTATTTAAAGCAAACCTGGTTTGCATCCTCATAGTGGCGCCTCCAGCGCTATTGCAATGCGACTGGTGCGAAATTGGAATAGACATCATTTTACAGGTGTAGAAACACTTTCGCTTATGTCCCACAACTCCTTCTTTGTGTTGAAATTTTTTTCGGTCAGTATAGTAACAACAATATGGTACAGAAACAATGAATTGTGTAAGGGGACGTTCCATGTGAGTTTTTCGCAAGACTACCAATCGACGCTTAATGTTTCGTATGGACAATGATTTGCAATCATTTTGTTAAAAAGAAAACAATGTTGAAAGGATACATTTCTAGCGATCCATAAACAATTGAGTTTAAAAAGTAATGTGACGAATGATACCAGCAATTATACTGGCAAATCATTTTTGTATTTTGTGTTGCATACTAGCTAAAGCGTGCGCTGAAGGTTAAAATCGTAGTTACACTACGACTGTAGGCTTCCATCAAAATTAAAAATTTGTTCACACACATACGGACCTGCCTGGGCTTTGAAATCAATAGCAAGTGAAACTTGCCTTTAGATCGTCCGCAACCACTTTTCTACACTGATCACCTTTTCGTTTGGTACGCGCAGCTGTCGGATCAGAAGTATCCGGACACACTATGTAATGCGTAATTGTAAACTAGACGTCGGCATAAGTGAACCCAGCAGTACAGAAGAAGGTGCGGCAGTACTGCGATATCAGTAAAGAAGAGGTGACAGCTGAAGCGTTCGTCAGGAGAGCTCATTGACTTCGAATGTGGACCAGTCGCTGGGTGTCACCTGTTTAAAAAATCCGTCAGGGACATGTCATTCTAAAACTGTCTGAGTCGACTGTTGGTGACGTGATTGTGGAGCAGAAATCAAGACCAGGCACGCACCTCGTTTACTGACGGACAGGTACAGTCCAATACTATGAGGGATGGTTGTAAAAAATCGCGTTAAATCAGTGGAATGAATCACCTGAGTGATTGAAAATGCTACCAGAAGTCCAGATAGAATAGTGCCTGCGCACAGTGAGTTAAAAAAATGGGGTACACTCACTGAACACACATTTGTGTAGACAATGGCAAGCAACTTTTGGGTGGTGCAAAGAGCGACGGCTCTCAATAGTGGGTGCCTGGAAGTGAATGATTTGTAGGGACGAATCACGCTGTATCGTGTTGGAATCCGATGGAAGGGTTTAGCCTTGGCGAATGCATGGAGAAGGTTAGCTGCCATGACGTGTAGTGCCAACAACGAAGTACTGGGAGCTGGTGTTACGGTGAGGGGGAATAGGAGCTTGAAGTAAATTTTAACTTACGCATCGGAAGTAAAAATTTACCTTGATGCCGGTTGCAAGTCGCCACTTCATGTGGTTGCCGGTACGGGCCTTACTGCCGCAGGTAACTCACTCACTCACAGCCCAAATGTCCAAGTCGAGAGGACGATTTTCGTTTCAATAGGTGCAATTCACTTACAACTGTGCGACTTTCTTTACGCCGACAGTACGGCACTACACGCACAGATTCTGAATTGCAACAAAGGCCCCAAGGATAGCTTCACCTCACGACATGTAACTTTTTTATGGGTGCTCGTAAAAGACTCCGTTTATGTACCTGCACTTCCATCAGCTTATGATTACGTGCGACGCCGTTTAGCAGAGGCAGTGACTGTAGTACCTCTAGACACACTCGCAAAAGTATGCGACGAGTTAGCCGGCCGTTGTGGCCGAGCGGAGGCACTTCCGTACGAAACCGCGGTGCTGCTACGGTCGCAGGTTCGAATCCTGCCTCAGGCATAGATGTGTGTGATGGCCTTAGGTTAGTTAGGTTTAAGTAGTTCTATGTTCTAGGGGACTGATGATCTCAGATGTTGAGTCTCATAGTGCTCAGAGCCATTTTTTTTTGGACAAGTTAGACCGTAATTCGAATGTTTGATATGCATCCGGTGGAGGGCACATTGGTTATTTGTTAAATATAAAGGAAAATTTTCATCCTAATACTAGTTGTAAAAACTACCCCAATGTTGTATGAGCACCATTTAAAACACACAAGGTGATTCAGCTACCCATACCTATGGGTTTTGTGCAACCCGCAACATTTCAAATACCATGTACAAGATCTTCATATTCTCTCGCTCGCTACGCGCAAATAGTTATTCCTACGCAAAAAATGAACGGGACCATTTTGTAGGATATTTAATGTAGTTAATTTTTATAGCAGGATACGTTTTCGCTTGAGGCCGTAGTTTTCGAATTATTCAAGAAAATAGTACGAAAGTGCTTTCAACTTACGTCAGCACAAAACTGCATTAAATTTGCTACGAAAAGGTTCTGACCATTTTTTCTGTACGGCTAATAGCTGCATGTAGCGAGCGAGTGAATACAAAGATCTTACAAGTCATTTCTGAAGCTTTTGCGGGTTACATAAAACCCATAAATAGGGGCAGCTGGTTCACGCTGTGTACACTAGTGTAACTGGAGTGTTCTTTTGGAAATAAAAACTTTGTACTTCAAAGCATGAGCTAAAATTTACATCTCGTTTCTGTCTTCATTTATGGAGATGACATATTCATGTGTAATGAATTTGTTTGGAACACCCAGTATGGCTAGTATCGGCTGTTACCAGAATACCTCTTTAGAGTATCGATTCCGCGCACCACAAGTTATAAATCTGAAAGTAGACTTTCGACTATGGTAGCAATGAAAAGAAAAGCGAGGAACCAAAAGAACTTGGATCCTACCGTGCGTGAACTGACCGACACCAAACCGTATATAAAAAGCTACTGTTGGAAGCTGTTTGTTAAAAACTTTAGAAAAACAGACGCGCTATATATTTCGAACATTCAAAGAGGTATTCCATGTTTTTAACTGAATGAATGTCGTGTGACTAGGGCCTCCCATCGGGTAGACCGTTCGCCGGGTGCAAGTCTTTCGATTTGACGCGACTGCGGCGACTTGCGCGTCGATGGAGATGAAATCATGATGATGATTAGGACAACACCCAGCCCCTAAGCACAGAAAATCTCCGGCCCACCCGGGAATCGAACCCAAGCCCTTACAACTGACATTCGGTCACGCTGACCACTCAGCTACCGGGGGCGGACAGGTTTTTAACCTAACATTTTGTTGTGCAGCAACTTGGCTGGGGGTGTTGGTAGGCACCCTATCTCGTTCATGGGACATCAGCTTCTACACGTAAGATACATTTTGCATGCACGACACGTAGCCTTGCTGAACATTAGTGTTCAGCCCATGCTGCTTCGCAACTCCATCACGCACTCACTCACACACACACACACACACACACACACACACACACACACAACAGAGTTCGCCTGACTTCATTATGTGCAACAGTTCCCCGGCCGTGTCGTAATTAATTTTGTTGCGCCGAACGTCCGCAGGGCCAGGACGAAACGCTGCGTTACTGGCAGCAGATCAAAGGGTTTGTTGCCACCGCGGGAACGTCATACCTGTTCCTCTTTGTGGGACATTACAGCTGTTGCAACATCCGAACAAAATGAGCACTCCGTACCAGTCTTTGTGTAGTTACATAGTTTATGCAATCGTACACCTTAGTGCTTGTTCTGTAAGGATATAAAGGTGATACGAACGTTAAACTTCGGCAAAAGAAAAATGATTTCGGTTTTCACAGCTTGGACTCTTTTTCTAAAACAATTTTTTTTGCTTAATACTCAGTGCAACGAGATTTTATTTTATTATTTCTTCAGAAAACAAATTTACTTCCCTCTTCACACAATACTGGTTTGCAACATTATAAGACAAAAATCTCTTTCCATCGCGAAATTTTTTGAGCGTAGGAAATAGAAGGTCTGGCACATGCCCTTCCGTATTGCAGTGTCCGAAGGGCGAGCAGTTGAGTTTGTGAAGTGCAAAGGCTTTCAATGATCGTTGACAGTGGTTGTTTATTATTTAGATCCTTACCATAACGTCTAACATTGTTCCATAATAACAGCCAATTATATTTTCAGCTGAACAGTCAACAATGAAGGAGGTCATCGTCGTCTTTGTGTCCAACAAAACATTCTAACAATTCCACGAAGAGATTCTCAAATTCCCTTTATTAACTACACTTTTGTCCCCGATGTGCAATGATACAGGCATATTTCGCTAGTCAACTAAGGATGCACACTCGCCTTTGGATTATACTCCAAATTCTCCAACCAGTATTTTAAAATAGTCGACAGAAGTAGAACATGCCCGTAGACTAAACTTTCTTCTCTTCCCAACTGCATTAAGTACGTTAACGTATGACGCTCACGAAGCGTAGTGCGCCAGTCCTTGATACCTTGAATTTTGCGGACGAATTGTTAAGCAAAAATGCCGTGAAATTCATTTATCCAGCAGCGAACAATCTTGAATGTTTGGGTAGGGCCCCTCTTAACCTCACTCATTTTGTCTACATTAGAAGCGAAGTTAGAATCATTTGCATGACACGGTATTAAAATTTTCAGAAAAAATTATTTCTGCTTTTCCAGTAATGAACTATTTGTATGAATTTATTTTTATTTGTCTTGAAAAATGTGAGAAGTTGCTCGTAGGCTATGTGGGTATTCCAGTGCACAAAACTTATTTTATTTTTATGTAAATAATTGTAATCGTACCTGTATATGTTTTATAGGAGTGAACTGATAAAGCCTGCATGGACGTCTTCCCTCATCAGAGATCGGTCTAAACAAAAATCACGTGCTTTCCGATGTCGTGTAACTGCTATCTGGTGACAAAATTGCTCCTCTGCAAAGATGGGTGCTGCCAACCGACCGTAGTCGACGGATTACTGAGACCAACTGTGTCACTTAAAATAGTTATAATATAAATCAATAAAATCCCTGCATATTTTAAGATTAGATCGAGTGAAAATATTTCTCAAGTTTGAATACTATTACCCGCTTTTACACTATATTTTCTCAAATTGCATTATGAAATTTATTTACTGTTGTGGCTAACAGGCCCACTCCAAGCCAAAATTCGAATAACCTCGGCTTCCGGATGCCCTTGAAATTACGAAATCAACGGCCGTTTTATCTGTAGAAAGACTATAGTACTTAATTAACGTAATTTGGAAAAGATGCAGATTCCGTTTTTCGGATAAATTTGACCCACTACGGGTCGGTGAAGCCGGTCAAAAATTTCTCCCTTGATACCTTACGTCATAACAATGCCGAGGGCCACTTTTTCTAGTTATCTGAAACTGGAATGTGTCTGATGATATTTAAATAATGCACACGACTCTTAGTAAACCTTTTCTTTGATGTTATATTTTCAGTCTCAGTACACATACATGAATCAACAACAAACAAGTAGAACAGCAACATCAATAGGAATCGCTAGAGGAGAAGTGAATAATTTTACACTGTTTCGTCACATTCATGTTTTCACAAAAGAAACAATTTAAGCTCGTTATGACGTATTGTCCGTCATGTGCCGAGTCAATCTATAATTCCTCGCTCTGGTATTTTATTACCTTGGGCACTTTCCCTGTTTGTTAATCGTAAGAAATTAAACATGAATAATAGTACGAAAAATAACTTAATTTCAGAAAGCTAGCATCACAATACGGACTCTTAATAGCTCTTACAATAATCTTGAAAACTGGCGCCACAATACGGACTCTTTAAATGCACTTACAATGACTAGTAGAAATTATCAATAGCAGGGTTAAATAATAATAATCAATTATACTCATATTTATTCACTTCTTCGTAAGATATGTGACGGTGCTTTGTGTCTGTTTCAAGGTATGAATGGGGCTAGTAAAAGTCTTACACCGACGAACCGTCAGTTTGCTTGACAAATTCTGACATTACGAACAAATTTTCCGAAACCATCTTTCTCTCATATTGAAAGATCTAAGTATTGTCGTTTCGGGAGTTAAGTGAATTTCTATTGATTTTTTTCTCTGGTTCTACACACTACTCTGTATTTTTTATGTAGGAAAAGGGAGGAGCCAAGGATGCTTGGGGTTTAATTTCCCGTCGCCGACGAGGTAATTATAGACGGAGCACAACCTCGGATGGGGAGTGGAAAGCGGCGGTTCCCAGGCTCAGTCACTTGTGCCCGCTGTTTTGGGAAATAAAACAAAATATCGGTACTGAATATCTTTTGTGATTATGTAAGTAGGCTGTTTAGGTTTTCTTATTGGTAACGCCACATAGCGCTCTGTATGAAAAATCACTGGCTGTGCTGTGCGCAGTCTGTGGCTAGTTTGCATTGTTGTCTGCCATTGTAGTGTCGGGCAGCGGCAGCTGGATGCTAACAGCGCGTAGCGTTGCGCAGTTGGAGGTGAGCCGCCAGCAGTGGTGGACGTGGGGAGAGAGATGGCGGAGTTTTGAAATTTGTAAGAATTGGTGTCATGAACTGCTATATATATTATGACTAGTGAGGTAAATACATTGTTTGTTCTCTATTAAAATCTTTCATTTGCTAACTATGCCTGTCAGTAGTTAGTGCCTTCAGTAGTTTGAATCTTTCATTTAGCTGGCAGTGGTGGCGCTCGCTGTATTGCAGTAGCTTGAGTAAGGCAGATTTTTGTGAGGTAAGTGATTTGTTACAATTACACTGAAAAACTTTCAGCGTTCACTGAGAGACTTATACTGATATTAGCTTAGCGCTTGCTGTTTCGTTCATGTACACTGTTTGGTCTGCTGAGATTTTCCTGTGCTATTCTCTAATCGAATTCGTATGTTCAGAAAATGCAAGGCGTTCTAAATTTTTCGCGCTTGTTAAGACCATACAAGTATGGTGTCTTCTGAGTTCTGGTAGCTGTAGTCCGACTCATTTGTTAATCATGCCTTTGCGTTCTTGTGCTGATACTTCGATGGGATCTCTGATTTGCTAGCACATATTTCTTTGTAACTAGCCGAGAAGTGAAACACAAGTTTTCATGCATTTGGCTTTAAAAATAACGAAATGTTTTCCTAAAAATTTTTAACCCTTATTCCACTCCCTTAGGGGCCAAATTAAAAGAAACACTGAAACAAGTTTTTTTTCTAAGAAGTAAAATACCAGTTTTCATAGATGTAGCTCTAAAAAGGCTTTAGTAGATCTTTAATAATGACCGAGAGCTTTAATACCAGTTTTCGTAGGTCTTGCTTCAAAACTGTCTCGATCTCCAAATTTGCAGTCATGGTGCGTGGGATAACCGTGAGGGTACTCCTGCTGTCAAACGAAATCGCACCCCAGACCATAACTCCAGGTGTAGGCCCAGTGTGTTTAGCATGCAGACAGGTTGGTTGGCCACGTGGAGTGGCCGTGCGGTTAGAGGCGGAGCACAAAAAACCTTTCATCTACTATTTCATCCCCTTAGGAGTGGGATATCGAAAAATCCCTTCTTAAACGACGCGTACAGTCTGAAATCAATACCCTCTGCGAATTTCAAGTTTCTGTAGTTAGTTGTTTGGGCTGGGCATTGACGAGTGAATGGGTGAGTCTGTCAGTCGGAATACAGGCTTTTATTCATAGCGATTACGTAGAAGCTGTCCGCTTGCTTAGCTGGGTGGTAGCATGCTCGCCTCCCAGGCAATCAGGTCCGGGTTCGATTACAGGACGGATTTGTGATTTTCTCGGCCCGAGGACTGCCTGTTGTGTTGTCCTCATCATCATATCACCCTTATTAGGGGCGCGCGAGTCGCCCATTGTGGCGTCGAATGAAATAAGACTTGCACTTGGCGGCCGAACTTTCCCGGATAAGGGCCTCCCGGCCAAGCTTTTTTACACACAAGCTTATACTGCATTTTAAAACACGAACTCTAGATCTCTGTGGAGAATTACTATTAATAGTCTTGTGGTATACGCATTTGCCTTATTAATTTTCCCTAGTAATTCTGTTGCGTAAACATTAGTTACAACTGTAATTTTGCTTAACACTTAGTGTTGTTGTGTACATTAACGGAATATAAGGTGTTACGCTTCGTTTTTGGGGCCAACGTTGTTTTATTATCGGAAAGAGATCAGTAGCAGGAGGCGATTAATGCATTCCTTTGGAGAATTGACCGGTGGGGTATCTGTATTAGTCACTTATTTCTGATTTAGTGCTGCTAAACACACTTAGAGTCCGAAATTCAGAGTGGATCAAACACAAAAATAATATTTAAATTACCTTCGGTTTTAGGCGCTCTGTGCAGACAACAGACAAAACATGGAAACATGGAAACAGTCCCAGAAACAGACCCATGAATGCAGGTTACATCCATCCCCCTCGTTGCGCTGTACAAACGCCCTCAGTTCTCTGCATGTCTCAGTCCTAATCAGAATAGTGTAGTATGTAACTCTGAGTGCACTATGTCGAGGATAAGTGACTTCGAATGTAGGCAAACAGTTAATGCTCGAATGGTGGGTGCTTTCATAGCCAAGGTAGCCGAATTGTTTGGTGACGAACCGTACTGAAGATTTATAAGGCACAAAGGGAATGGGGGAAAACATCACCTGATAAGCCAAAACGCGGACGAAAGTGTGTGTTGTGTGTTGTTGACGAAAGGTCACTGAAGAGGATTGTGTCGAAAAATAGCACGGCGACAGCTGCAAAAGCCACTGCAGAACTCAATGCCACACTCACGAAGCCTGCCAGCACCAAAACGACACGAAAGGCTCTCCATAACCACGGAACTGCAGAGCGAGCTGGAATTTCGAACAGTTCATCAATGATGCAAACGCCTGTAACAGGAACACGTGTTGCCGAAGCCATAAAACCTGGGCCGTGGAGCAACGGAAGAAAGTTATCTGGCAGTATAAGTGTTGATTCACACTGTTTTCATATTCTGGTCGAGTGTAAGTCTGAAAAGCGAAACATGACGGGGTCGGTGATGATTTGGCCAGTCAAGACGTGATGTTCCGTGTGCCCCGTGGCTACTCTGTTAGATAACATTATTGCCAAGGATTAATTGGCAGTTTCGGTAGATCAGATACATCCCACAGTACAGTGTTAATTCCCAAATTTTGATGCTGTGTTCTAGGACGACAAGTCCTCTGTTCACACAGGTCGCATCGCCCAGGATTGGTTTTGTGAGCACGAGGATGAATTGTCGGAACTCCCCTGGCCGTAACAGTCACCACGTCTCAATATTATTGAGGCTTGGTGGTCTGCTTTGGAAAGAAGAGTGCATGATGGCTATCTACCTCAATTATAATTACCTGAACTTATCACCATTTTGAAGGAAGCTGTTTTCAAATGGTTCAGATGGCTCTGAGCACTATGCGACTTAACGTCTGAGGTCATCAGTCGCCTAGAACTTAGAACTAATTAAACCTAACTAACCTAAGGACATCACACACATCCATGCCGGACGCAGGATTCGAATTTGCAACCGGGGCGGTCGCTCCGTTCCAGACTGTAGCGCCTAGAACCGCACGGCCAATCCGTTAGGCGAAGCTGTTTTCCTACAGCATATTAGACAATGGTAATATGTTGTGTTTTTGGTGTTTCCATAATTTTGTCCACCTCCTATAATACTTTAGCATGAAGCATTACGTTTTAATGTACTACTTCTGTACTAACATCTCTATTCGTATGAAATTTATAAGCAGTATTCACAAAAAATTCCACTGAATAACCAAGAAAAATTATGTGATTCTTGAGTTTCTCCCGGCGTATTTGATAATCAAAATATCCACGGGTGTACTGCCGGTCTATAGTGCCCAACGGGCACAATATTTCGGCGATCAAACATGTCGCCATCATCAGGTGAACTGACGGACTGAGCTCCTGTGAACGTGCCGGCACGGAGATCCGTACGCTACGGCTGCTCTGGGGTAACTGGGTTCGGTCGCGGCGGCGGCCGATTTAAATACCCTCCGCCCGCGGCGCGCTCCCTCCGCCGTCCGCGCCCCGCGCCACGGTCTCGCGGTGGAACAGATTGCGACGGCGTCTGAGATGACGTCGGTGTGATGGCTCTGTCCGCCGTGGTCGTCACAACTATGCGTTTGCTCGATTTACTCTTGATTAACCCAATCGCTGGTTCCAATTGAGAATACTACGAACAAACGGAGGGAGTCGCCATGGGTAGCCCACTCTCACCGGTGGTAGCGAATTTGTACATGGAGAACTTCGAGGAGGAAGCCCTGTCGTCATCCGAATGGAAACCTACTTGCTTTTTCCGTTACGTGGACGACACGTTCGTCATCTGGCCACATGGTATGGATAAACTCCTTGACTTCCTTACACATCTAAACTCCATACACCCCAACATCAAATTCACTATGGAGACTGAAAAGGAGGGTAAATTACCTTTCCTTGACGTCTTGGTCAGGAGAAGGGCTGACGGCACCCTAGGTCATGGGGTGTATCGAAAGACAACACACACTGATCTGTATTTGCACGCAGACAGCTGCCACCACCCTTCACAGAGGATGGGGTTCTTAAAACTCTAGTACATAGGGCGCGCACTATCTCTGACACAGAGAGTCTACCCCAGGAATTGGAACATCTGAGAACTGTGTTTCGAAAAAATGGGTACTCAGAGTGGCAGATCCAACGTGCTCTCCGCCCAACCACTGCAGCACAACCTGTTGAGATGGATGAAGTCACGAGGGAGGAGGTAGGCACTGCATTTATTGCATACACAGGCGCACTCTCGGGGAAAATCGCCCGCATTCTGAAGAAACACCGGGTCGGAACTGTGTTTTGTCCTCCGAATAAAACTCGTGCACTGGTGGGGAGCGCCAAAGATGACCTCGGTTTGAGGAAGGCTGGCGTGTACCAGATTCCGTGTCAATGTGGCAAGTCGTATATTGGTCAGACGATGCGTACTGTCGAGGATCGATGCCGTGAACACCAGAGGCACACTCGACTAATGTATCCGAGCAAGTCGGCGGTCGCTGAACATTGTTTGTCGGAAAATCACGCTATGGAGTATGACCGCACGAGGATTCTGGTGCAGACGTCGAGATACTGGGACAGCGTTGTTAGAGAGGCCATCGAAATTCGCACCAATGACGATCTCATAAACCGTGACTGTGGCTATAATCTTAGCAAGGCTTGGGAACCAGCGATTGGGTTAATCAAGAGTAAATCGAGCAAACGCATAGTTGTGACGACCACGGCGGACAGAGCCATCACACCGACGTCATCTCAGACGCCGTCGCAAGCTGTTCCACCGCGAGACCGTGGCGCGGGGCGCGGACGGCGGAGGGAGCGCGCCGCGGGCGGAGGGTATTTAAATCGGCCGCCGCCGCGACCGAACCCAGTTCCCCCTGAGCAGCCATAGCGTACGGATCTCCGTGCCGGCACGTTCACAGGAGCTCAGTCCGTCAGTTCACCTGATGATGGCGACATTTTTGATCGCAGAAATATTGTGCCCGTTGGGCACTATAGACCGGCAGTACACCCGTGGATATTTTGATTAAGAAAAATTATCATTGTAAGACACATAGTTCAAGAGATGTCATCGACACAGATGTGTGAGAAACTTGCTATTGATTAAAATGGAGCGCAGATCTCACAGATCATATTCCTCGAGTATTTCCTCATATTACTAATGACAGTACGAAACAGGTTCCAAAGATGTTTAAAAATAATTTCAAAACTTTTTTCTCGATCACGCGCTTAACGCGAAATATTTAACACATTAACTCATTTGCAAAGTTACCAGAAGTTCTAGAATATTTTATTCATGGGATTTCATAGAGCTTACTGGTAGTCTAACATTCCATGAACAGATAAACGAATAAATGTATACAAAAGACATATTTATTCTGGAAAGTAACAGGTAGAGGAGTCTGCTTCTGATGGGGAGCAACTGAAAACTTGTATCAACTGTGACAAAGTACCCTGATTCACATATGATGACAAACGATGTACTGGTTTACCGTGTGTGGCTGCTAGATTTTGTATGATGGTCAAATGGACAATATTAGTGTCATACAGGTCTTATGCGACTTGAATATATTTGTACCTATAAATGACTTGAAAAACACTTAGTTGTTTGGTTGGCGGCTAAGCGACTCAACAGCGAGGCCATCAGTTCCTGGATCAAGAGATAGTTCATCTGAAGTTAGTGCCGTCCTCCAGAAATTTGGTTGAATTAAGTAACAATGCAAAAGTGCTGACATCGTCGCATTGAAAACAATGTTGATGCCAGAACTTATAAAGAATTTAAAGAGAAGGAAAAAGACCTTGAGCCAGGCCAGTACGTAGAATAGACGAAGGGTCTGCCAGGTCTGGGCTATGGGAAAAGGAAAAGCTCAGGGAGCGAGACAGACAGGGGGAGGGGCAGGAAGAGAGAGAGAGAGAGAGAGAGAGAGAGAGAGAGAGAGAGAGGGAGACACTGTAGGCAGTACACACAGACAGTCTGCACACGCTGACGCTTTGCTTGCTTCCGTCTGCTGCTGTTTTTACTGCTCGTACAGTTATCTACCCGTCCACATCTGCTCATGTAAGCTTTCTGGCAATGGAGGTCCGCACAAAGTTCGACACTGATCCAAATAAGTTGGCACTCAGCCACACGCACAACACACACGCCACAACATTTTAATTTCCGATGAAGACGTTTTGCAAGTTTCCTTTGACTGGAAAGAAAACTGAAACTACTAATCCGCTCCCATTTAATCCCTACTAGGAACGTCGGCTGCAACAGACAGTGACATAGGCACATACGTCATGCAAGTCGTCGAGTTTACTTTATATACATCTAAACACACGCACTATCGCCTACATTAAGCCTTTCATGTATATCTTTTATCTGGACATATTGTTCCAAAGCTCTCATCTCTTGGTTCTGAAAACGAATTTCGGATAATGTTTCCTGCTTCTAAGTGAAATGTCGGAACTCGAAGTCTCCTACAAAAATATTTCTAATTTTGATGAGATAAGCCTGATTCTACAATGGATCAGAACTCCAACATTTAAGGATAGAGAATAGAAATTAAAAATAAAGGGTATTCACTGGAACACATGTTGCGCAAGTGACCGACCTTTACTTTGCTTCTCCTATGAACGTTAAAACAAGTTAAACGATATACAAACGCACACTATGCATTCATATCTACCTCTGCTCTACAAAGTCAAAGAGACAAATTAAAAAGAGTTCCAATCCTCTGGTCCTGACAAAGGTTTTCCAAACATATATTGCAAGCACTCAATCTGTATGCGGTAAGCAGACAGAACATTATGACCACTTGCCTAATAGCCGGTATCTCCATCTTTAGCACTGATAACATTGACGACGTGTCGTGGCAGGGAAGCAGTGACGCCTTGGTAGGCCGCTGAAAGGAAGTGGCATCAAATCTACGAACACAAGTCGCCTAATCGCCGTAAACTCCGGGGAGCGGGAGAAGAGCTCTCATGCCACGTTCAATGACATATTAGATGTGTGCGATCGGATTTAGATCTGGCGAGTGGGAAGATCAGCACACCAAGTGGAAGTCGCCACTGTGTTCTTCGAAACATTCACTCACACTCCTGGCCTTGTGACATGGCGCATTATCTTGCTGAAAAATGCCACCGCCGTCGGGGAACATGATCGTCATGGAAGGATACGTGCTCCGCAACCAGTATACGATACTCCTAGGCCGTCATGGTGCCTTGCACGAGCTCCACTGAACCCATGGATTCCCACGCGAATGTTCAACATAGCAGAATGGAGCCGCCGCCATCTTTTCTCCGTACCAAAGTACAGGTGACAAGAAGCTGCTCCCCTGGAAGACGACGGATTCGCGTCCCCCCATCGGCATGATGAAGAAGGTATAGGGATTCATCACACCAAGCAACGCTCTGCCACTGCGACAACGTCCATTGCCGATTGTCGCGTGCGATTTCAGTCGTAGTTGCCGATGTCGTGGTGTTAACATTGGCACATGTATGGGTCGTCGGCTGTGGAGGCCCACCGTTAGGAGTGTTCGGTGCTCTTTGTGTTCAGACACACTTGTACTCTCCCAAGATTTAGAGTCTGATGATAGTTCTGCCACAGTTCACCACCTGTCCTGTTTTACCAGTTTGCCGAGGCTGCGACGTCCGACATTTGTAATGAGGAGCGGATGCCCAACCGTATGACGTCTGGACGTTGTTTCATCTTGGTTTCGCCGTGTACTGGCGACACTCGCAACGGCATACCTCGAACACCCGGCAAGTCGTGTAGTTTCAGAAATGTGCGCGCCTTCCTCATTCTACATACGTTCAGCAAGCTTCTTGCCAGGTGACGCTGCTGTCGCCTGGCCGGGTTTTTACCGATGTTAGATTGGTGGTCATAATGTTATCACTGGTCAGTGTATAGTCCATTAGTAAATTTTCGCCGGCCGGTGTGGCCGAGCGGTTCTAGGCGCGTCAGTCTGGATCAGCGCGACCGCTACGGTTGCAGGTTCGAATCCTGCCTCGGGCATGGATGTGTGTGATGTCCTAAGGTTAGTTCGGTTTAAGTAGCCTTAGTTCTAGGGGACTGATGTTAAGTCCCATACTGCTCAGAACCATTTGCACTAAATTTTCGCATGTTAGAGGTGATTCTTATGTAACGTAGCAGACTCCTTCGGCTACACAAGCTGCGACATCGTCGCGAAAAAATAGTGACACGTATATGTAATAAGTTTCTTTTAATTTACGTCTATGGTCATAAACATTTTGTTAACAGATTACCGGTTTCGGTCTTTAATGAATATCATCAGATGTCTGCAGCTCGTGGTCGTGCGGTAGCCTTCTCGCTTCCCACGCCCTGGTTCCCGGGTTCGATTCCCGGCGGAGTCAGGATTTTCTCTGCCTCGTGATGAGTGGTTGTGTGATGTCCTTAGGTTAGTTAGGCTGAAGTAGTTCTAAGTTCTAGGGGACTGATGACCATAGATGTTAAGTCCCATAGTGCTCAGAGCCATTTGAACCATTTGAACCATCATCAGACGTGTTTCATAAAAACAAAGTCCTAATGTACTGCAGCCATAGTGGCATCGTCAAATGTTAAATGCGGAATCAGCACCAGCATCATCAAATACATATAAGTAACATCACATGCACGAGTCATGTTGTCAGTAATACCTTCGGCTACAACGTGAAATTACTTTAAACTATCGGTTCTCTTATCATAGTGATATTTTTACTAATATTTACTTATCATCTTTCTTCGTGTAATTCACGTTTTCGCGTTTTGTTTCTACTTCAGAAGTTATCCGCAGCATTAGTAACATTTATTGGAAGACACAACCACCTCTTAGCTGCACCGACGCCTGATACGCTTTCTGCAGCAACTTAAGGTCAATACCTGATGTGCGAACTGAAAATACCTCAATACAGCTAGTTTTCTTTTCAATTAGAAGACAACATTTTAATTACTACAACCTAAATAAAATATCAATACAAATGCCACACTAACATACGTGATACCTTGCCTGAGAGACTACTAAATAGAAGGCTCGACCTAATACGAGTTCATATTAATCCATAGTAAACCTTTTCGGGACCCTTTGTCTTCCATATTGTCCACGACCGTTTAGCCAGAACTGTCTATTCCTACAACGATTCTCTGATGGTATCTTCTACTATTGATTACGATATCTGGCGTCAGCAGTTACTACCGATATGGTCAGAAGAAATTAGAGATATTACCTGTGTACCCCATTAAATGCGATGTTGCGCGACTGGGGTTATCAAAAAACGACCCCACAATGACGATGTACCAAAATAAGCGTTACGTCTAATAACGAGGCATACGGACTTTCAACTGAATAATATCTAGAAAGGCGACGTTTTGCGACTTTGAAAAGTAACTGAAGATAGTGAGCGCCTTGGTCGGGTCGGATAGTGTTCGCTTAGATTCGCCATCATCGCCACATTCCGTGTTCAAGCAACCTACCTTAGCGACAGTTGCAGTTGATGATTGGGGAGACGGTATTACAGTTACAGGTAGTCCGTTTAAACCAGTTATGTTAGCCGTTGATGTATCGTGTATAGGGATCGCGATAGTCCCCTTAGCAGCAACTAAGACCCGAAGATGGTGCGTCGAATCTCCGAAACTGGTAGCTACACAATAAATGACATCTTAAGGACAGCTACAGGTGTTCCATTTTCTTACAATAATGAACGGCCGTAGTCCCCTGGACCTCCATCAACAAGGACGGACATACAAAAACTGTCGGGAGAAGTTCTGCAATATCACTGAGATTGTAATCGACTGTGCAGAATTTTTTATACTTGTATTTCCAATACCACCTTTTTCTTTTCGGTACTAGTGCACCATTAAACATTTGTGAAGCTATAATGATATAAAAAAGGCAAATGGCCACTGGTGGGATATTATCACTAAACCCACTGAAATACAAGTATATGTCTCTCACAAACAAGCTATTTACCAAGAGAATGAGACACTACGTTTCATTAGACGTGACTGAGTTACGCCTGATGAATATATTGGCAATGGAGAGGTTGTAGAGTATTAGGAATGGTGTCAGTTTCATATTACAACTCTTTTATTTAAACCAGTGGCCTCAGAAAAGAACAAACACGTAAGAGATAAGTTATTCGGCTAAGTGTAAATGTAACTGTGTGTCTCCACCATGCGTCTCTAGGGATTCGAATAATTAAAATGTTTTGCTTAAGCTGAGAATATAAGGAAAGTTTACTGCTGGTATTATATTTAAAAAAATGAAACTGCTGTTCTAATTTTCTCCTGAAAATACATAAAATATAATGTGATCCTGCCTACATGCGTGAGTGAGGCCTGCTTTTAGCAAGGAAGCCAGGTCGCCATAAAATCCTCCCCATCAATCTTTCCCAAGGCAGTCATAAAATCAGTGTCTGCCATCATTCCTAAAACGGCACCGGCTGCAGTCCATGTTCACTTTATGGGAAGCAATATGACGCCAGGGACCTGATGGCAACTACATAGGGTGTACAGGTGAAGTTCAACGTGTCCTGGAAGTTCAAAAGAACGAGCGATAAAGTAGATGAAATAAGAAGTTACAACTGGTAGTAACACCTTCCATCATTGCGATAATAACAAACCTCGAATGAGCAAGGAGTTAAAGTCAGATGAAAACTAATGTCCCAGAAAGTACGGAAGAGGCAGACCGAACAGTTAAAAAGAGGTTGAACAGACAATAGTTTATGTTGTTATCTGTTTGATGTCACTCGCAGCTGAACTACAGAACACACCTACTCGCCGCAATCCACTGACGGTGGTCGTTCACCGGCAGACACATACGTCACCAATATGGCACGTTTATCAGGGCCTTTTAGCTTATGGCCATCTCGCCTCAAAACGCCTAATGTGGACACACACTATTTGCTGGAGGTAGCCCGAGCCTTCACTAAGCGAATATTTGTCAATTTCAGCGCAAACTTATTCCAGAGGCGACATATAATATTTAACATACAACAGACATACTATCCAAGCCATACACTATGATTGGAAACTATTCAATTTCCTTAATTTATTGAAAATAAAAGTTATAAAAATATCTGTATATTTTAATGTATTTGATCTCAGCTTATCTATCGTGAAATCCGTTTCCAATTCTGTAGGAGATATTTTTTCCCAATTTACCTTAATTGGTCTGCCGACCAGCAACAATTGAAAATAGCTGATAGGATAGGAGAAAAATATCATAATTTTCCATCCAACTCACAAAAATAGCCACTGTACTACAAAACCTAGAAAACTCGATTAATATTCTGAAAAAGTGTTGCACTTTAGAATAGCGTAGATGACTGTTGTTGGAAATATTTGCTGACACCATGGCTTCTTTCATCTCTCCATCACGTTTAACGTTTACTGAGCACAGGGTTCCGCAAGAGCAATGGCCAGTATTCAGGGATATGACAGGGAAAATAATTCCAAGCAAAAATCTGGTAAATATGGGAAGTAAAGTGCGTATGTTAAGAGCTGTGAATACTTCTTCATCTTCGACACTGTGAAACAAATCTCTTCTATTGCAAGCTCTTTGCTTTCCATATTTTCAGAGATAGTAGTATGATTCGAAATAAGAATAAAAAATAAGCAGTGAACAAGGGGTCTAAAATTCATGCTTGAGAAAGAACTGGAGACCACATAGTTAAAAGGGTTGGACTCAAATTAATATGGAGAGTCTTACAGTGCCGGGACGTCTTGAGATGCCTGCACTAACGCTGCACGCCGGGGCATCGTGCAACCTATTGTATGGTAGATTCAAGGTAAATTGAAGATTGCGATCTGCCACATGGCACTTTATGGCATCCTATCCATCGTGTCCCACCGACTGCAGAGCGTCTGAGAAATCCTCACCTTACGCCTCACTCAGCTGACCAACAACATTTTAATGTACCCTACAACTACATTCGGGACCCCAAACCAGGTAATTAACATGCGACTGATCTTCTACGAATCCAAGTGACCCGGATTTTTACTGGACAATTTGTTAATTTCCTTGCTACTTAGAAAATACCAATTGATAATACAATCTTTTTTTTAATGCATGTGGTACCATATTGAGTGTTTTTCGTTCACGCGACGTGTTCCGAACTCTATAAATATGAACATGGTTGGTTCACGTGCATCTGTTGTGGGCCAAGCAGTTATTAAGACGATTGACAAGACAGTAAGAAGACCAATTAATTCGGCGTTAAACGCGAGTATCACGCAAGTAACAATTACATTACGCTAGTGTAAAGCAAAAACAAAATGAAACTGTAGAAAGCAACAGTACTGTGAAGCCCCATTCATAGCCTGTTGTTGTCTGTGCTCCCGTGCATCACCATCAATAATGTGAACCATGTGTGGCCGGTATCTCTTTCATTTATGTAATCATGGAAAATATCCGCTTTTGTGATTTAGAAAATTTTAAAAAATCATTGATAATGTAACTTATGAACCTGAAGAAATGCAGCATGTTTTCATTTTTTTAGATACCTCACAGTCAGGCAACAATCGCTGCACGGGTGAGACCTACCTGCCCATCAAAGAGGTGGGGTTGGATGGGAAAAAGAAGCGTAGCCCGCGACGCGTGAATTACCAATTATATTCACGTAATACTTGGGAATGAGGGCACTTAGCCACATGCAACAAACGTTACATATGATTTCAGACCTTTACAAAATGTTTTCCTCTCTGAGAACTACTACGAAATATTGAGGAGAATGACGTTTATTGCTTTCAACATTTCCTCTGCTCATGCAGTAAAAGTACATCAGACATCTCATCATAAATTATTATTTCATTACTATTAACTGTATTCAAACACATTTTGCACTATGTTTGCACATATTGCAGCGAATGTAACTGTAGAATTAATCACTGAACTACAAGTAGTTCAGAAGGTACGACGTCATAAACAGTGAAACGTGTGAAACAACAGCCACGTCACGCATGATGTTTAAATATATTACTTCTTTGTTACTAATTCTATTCGTAAATTATGTGAAAAGTATCCACATTATCGCCCAAATGTAGCTAAAATATTTTATCATTGTACGACACTTTGTTCAGGACGAGGTCCACGAGAAAGACGGGCCGAGGAGCACACGTCACGGTACGTAACGTGATACTGTAGGTCTTGTGAGTGAGTACCAGCAGCCGTCTCGGAGGGGGGGGGGGGGGGGGGGGCGAGTAAGTATTTCAGAC
The DNA here is from genome assembly GCF_023897955.1 of Schistocerca gregaria. Lineage (NCBI taxonomy): Eukaryota > Metazoa > Arthropoda > Insecta > Orthoptera > Acrididae > Schistocerca > Schistocerca gregaria. The sequence goes on from NC_064920.1 coordinate 105,998,244, forward strand.
GAGTTTAATAGTTCTTCACTGCACTCTTACAAGCTCTCGATAACATGCGCCGAAATTAAGACCTTCAGTGGGCACGTTTTTGGTTACATACTGATTTCCCGTGGGTCCTGTACGAAGCCGAGCGTTCGCAAAGTGAGTTGGACAAGACTTCTAGTGTGACGTCACAAGTTCGTTGCAGGGCCCATATTTCTCGCGGTGTCGGCTCAGGAAATATGAAGTCACAAACAGCGATATGCGTGAAAAACTGTAGCATTCTGAATAAATTTTAAATTTATTATTTCGTTGCTACTAACTTCGTTCCCAATACATTTTGCAGATACTATCCGCATATACCGTTGAACGTATTGTACGTTCAAAATTACTACATCGTACGACACATCGTTCAGCTATTACGACGTTATAAGCTTTAACCACAGGACCAGATGCTTCATGTTATGGGCTTGGGTGCACAGCTGTAAATAAATACCTGGACAACGCCGGGTTTCTCTGAAAAAAGGAGGAGAAAGCTAACGTACGCAAGCCTCAATACGAGATGCAACAATGAAGAAGTACTCTTAACTGTCGAATAACTTGCTGAGATAATACATTGATCTTTGTAACGAAGTGTTCGCTTCCATCGGTGACAGCCACTTATACGTTCAAGAGCCTGGCAGAACCAAATGAGGGAAAAGCGTTCACCTGTAGTCCAAATCCATCAGAAACTGAACCAGTTCCCTCACGGACGGTACGGCCGTTAATAAGCTACATAGACAGAAATGGACAGCTTTGATCGCCAGGTGCGTTAGAGCAGCAGCCGAGGCGCACACACGAGCCAGGCGCCGTCCCATTTTTTCCCTTTTTCTCCCTCCCTGCGTCCCGTGCTTTGAGCCGCGGCGGCGTGGAAGCAGCAGTCCCTCATTGCAAAAGAACTCATTTCCTGTAGGGAACGCCGCCGAGTGGAAAAACAGCTGTTATCACACCTGCAGACGAACGTTCCCCGCCTCACTCCGCCGGCTGTGTACAGAGTGTAATACGGTCAGGGGCTTTTATCGAGCGAGCTAACGGATGAACACCGGTCTCTCACGCTGAATACGTATAACTTTTTTAAAAAAAAAATGCCGAACAAGAAAGAATTTCAAGTTTAGGTTCAGATACGCGATGGATATCGTTGGCTGTATACTGAAATAAACTCATTAGGTGGAATGTACGCACTGCCATTCAGTCCGTCCCTAATAACCTCGTAGTCGACGGGACGTTAAATCCTAATCTTGCTTTTTTTCCTTTGATCGGTCGGTCCGCTGTTTTACCGAGATACTGTTTGTACGTCGTGCAACTCCTGAGGCAGCGGGCAGTTAAAAGCATCCAATGACCATGTTTGATTCACCTTCAACACCTATCTTCAGCCGGCCAGAGTGGCCGAGCGGTTCTAGGCGGTTCTAGGCGCGACCGCTACGGTCACAGGTTCGAATCCTGCCTAGGGGACTGATGACCTCAGATGTTAAGTCCCATAGTGCTTAGAACCATTTGAACCATTTTTTTCTTCTTTTGCTAAATTTTACAGCTCTCTAAATTTCTATTAAAAATAAATGTACGGAATCTTAGAGCTTTTCTCTTGCATAAGTACTCTAGTATTGTAGCAAACGGAAATTTCTTGACTTGAAAGTTTCACTGTACTGCTGACTAATTGCAATCCAAATTGAAGTACTATAACGTCAGCGGTTTGTGAGGAAAATGTACATGAAGTTGCCAAAATCTAAATTACGGGAAACGTGAATCAAAGATTTGACAGTGTTTCTGTTAAGCCTCACCTTATATGGGTGAACTGGTCCAAATCGTACGCATTCCCTTCTTCATCCCTGTCGCAATCTTTTCTTTGCTTGTCCTCTTAGGTTAACTTGATTTTCAAACTGAGTAACAATAATGTCAGCTGCATAAATTCTCCTGTTATCGATTTCCTTCAATATCGACAGTGTGAAAGCTCCTGAATCAAATCTTATAGCGGCCTTAGAGTCCGTAGTCTGCCAGTATTCTGCAAATTCAAGAATTGTTGTCTCGGGACATGGGTTTTCTATCAGAGCTGTAATCTTCATTAGGAGATTAGAGCCCACACAGAAGCATACCGACAATCCTTCTTTCCACGTACAATATGAGACTGGAATAGAAGGGAGAACCGATAGAGGTACTCAGGGTACCCTCCGCCACACACCGTCAGGTGGCTTGCGGAGTATGGATGTAGATGTAGATGTAGATGTAGAGGATTTTGAGTTTCTCCGTAACACAAAAATTTTGTAGAAATTCTGGATGTGCTAAACACCGAAAGATTTCCAACACTGTGACTGCCTCGCAGCGGAAGGGAACACCGCAGGAACAAATAATATGAGGAAGTACAGACCAACGAAGGGTTAACTGTTATTTGTATCACACTTGGGAGTGGAGCTGGAACTTATTATTCAGGAACTGGAATTTCAATACCATGGCATAAACGGTGATACACTCAAAAACTTTTAACAATTTTGGTCGCTTTGGAGTACGTCCCTCCTCAATTAATACTATACTAAATTTTCTTTCCAATACTGCTTTCTTTTATTAACAGGGGTAATATACTTACCTGGCTGTAATCAGATATCTTCTTATGGGGCTTATGGAGGGATTTCTCTGTCCTAAAAGTTTCACAAGTGCAGCACACACACCTCGCTACACTAGCAGCTGCTCCCTGTGTGGGGCGCACACCTGATCTATTAAGGTGGGCCCAACTATTCTCTACCCGATAGTGGAGGTCGAGATACGTACATCAGATCGTCACAGAGTCGCCTGAGCCTGTAGTTTAAGGCTACCACGCAGGTCCACACAAGGGGAACTACGAATATGTTGCCAACCGCTTCCACTCCGTGAGGCTAGCTGCCTTCACCAGAGCAGCCAGACACCTGTAGAACCGAGAGTGGCTTCTGAAGTCAGGTGGCAGGTGTGATTCTTGAGGCAAACAGAGTGGACACTGGGCTCCTTCTCCAGCCTGCCAACTATCTGACTATGGGGGTCCGTTAACCGCCTAACAGTGGAGCTCCCAATGATAAGCAGTCCTACCCTTTATTCTTGCCCGGACTTTTCATGAAGATAGTGCCCGATCCCAGCAGGCGAGGTGCCCTGTGCTGGCTCAGATGTACTTTCAGCAGCAGGCTACACCTCCTGTTTTTAAGGCGTACGGAGTCAACTGTGCGCTCAGTACCCACTTTCACTTTGATCCCAGAGATTGGCAATCTCACCGATGTTTGCAAATCACCGCAGATGTTGACTGGCCTGGACAATTGGATCGGAAGGAGCTGTGGCATTGGGGATCCCAAGCGGTGTTACAAGCTATAGACGTGCCAAAGCATTAGTATCAGAAGCCCCAAGATACCGCAACCGAAGTCATCAGCCTGAAGCCGGTCGGCAGTGACCCACACAGCTTGCACCTGTTAATTGACAGTGGTCAGTTTCCCCAGCATGCACACACAACTTGCGCAGCCCTACCTACTTTAATCGACTTTTGCATATACCACAAAAATCCTAAGCTTCAGATTTTCAAAGAGTGTTGATCTTATACTGTAGGCGTTGTTTATGAACGGTTTTCTGAAATAGCACGCCTAAGAGGATGAAAGAGGCTCCGGAAGGTTTTTTGAAAATATGTCACTATTTAGGGAATTTCCATGCTAGACCTACGAAAACTGGTATTTGGTTTCTCAGTATGACACAAAGAAATTCATGTTTTAGCATTTTTAGAAATTAACCCTTGCTAGTGACAATTAGTTGATGACAGTTTTTTTGAAAATAAATCATTTTCAAAGAGTAACTGACGTATTTTTAAAGCGACTTCTATGAAAACTGGTATCTGACTTCTCGGTTACAAATTAAAAAAATGTTTCAATGTTTTTGGAATTTCAACCCCTACGGTGGCGAAATAGAGATGAAAAGTTTTATGAAAATATTGCATCGAGAAAGCATTATTAAAGCACAGTCTTTGAGAACTGGTATCTGGCTTCATGGCTAGAAATGAAAAAAATAGGTTGTTTACTGTTTCTGCAAATTCCTCCTTAAGGGTGTGAAATAGGACCAGTCTGATTTACTGACTCATCATCGGCGAGCCCAAACTGATAAGAATAGAAACATAAAATTGGAGAGGACTTTCATCTCATACTATAGGCATCATTTAAGAAGGAACTGTTCGAAATTCCACTTCTAAGTGGGTGAAATACGAGATGAAGTGCTCTTTGACAATGTGTCACTATAAAGGCAATTTTTAAGCTAAACCTACGAAAATTGGTATTTACTTTCTCTGTCAGAAAAAAATACCTGTTTCAGCATTTGTGGAATTCATGCCCTAAGGAGAGAAAAGAGTGGGCGAATATTTTTCTTAGTAAAAACTTAGAGTAAGCTATTATACGGTAGTTAAGACTGTATACACATAGATAACATTCAAGTCTTCACAGAAGAATGTGAAGATTAACATTAAACTAAAATCCAGTGTACAAAACAGAAACTGCTGCTGTTCTTGGACTTATGGTCGACTCGACGGCTACAGCTACAACGCTTTAGAATCGTCAAGATTAGCCCATGACATATTGACTTTTCTCAGAGACAGCAAGAGACCTGGAAGACAATTGAAGGGATCGCGTAGCGTCTTGGAATGTGGTTGCGAGATGATCATAAGTAAAAGAAAAAAAAACACTAGTTATGCGTAGTCGAATTAAATCAGATGATGCTGCGGAAATTAGATTAGGAAAGATAACATTAAGATTAGAAGATGAGTTCTACTGTTTGGATAGCAAAATAAACTGGGTGTATTTATTAAAAATTTAAAAAATGTTTTTCAGTTTCGAAGACGTTCTTTAAATACCCATATTTACAGAATATATTAGGATGTTAGACGTATGAAATTGTAGTAATTGAGTCCATGACAGAGGGAAGAATATGTTTCTGACCATCGGTACAAAACTAACACAAACTCAAACCCCAGGAGGTGCAATGGAGGGGCAACGGAATATTTAACAGTGGTAGCACACACACTAGATGGCAGCTTAAGACGACTGTGGTCTGTCTGATGCTGCTTTCAAAGCTGGTCAGCGTAATTTTCAATGACTCAGTCCGATGTGTCTAGCAGACTTCACTGAGCTTCTCATTAATATCTTTATGATGTCCTAACCCGGCGATGAGCTGAGCAGAATGAGGTCCACTTCCCGACAGCACAACGAACGTGGGACTCTCACTTTTCACGAGGCGCGACTCAGGACACAACTGCTGGCCAGACTTTACTTTTCTATGCCACAATGCCACAAATGCATCCAGCGAACGATATGGCATAGTTAACATATTATATCTCCCACCATTCATTACAAATTGCACTCAGGCCAAAGAGTGAACTTGTTAGACTTCTATTACATAAAATTCTAATGTACAGTTACACTGGACTGTCCCAAGCTATTTATAATTTTGTTAAGCATTTTTTTGATAAACCTTACTTTAATTTACAAATTTACTAATGTTCTCACTTGTTCAGAGAGCATGGGGAGTTACAGGTTACGAAATATCTTTTTAATCAAAATGGCTGCTGGGCGCTACACAGGAGTAGGCCTTCTCGTCTGGTTTTCGTGGGAGGATACATTATTGAGGACCATTTTGGCGGGTGTAGCAAACTTTAAAGCAACCCCTATTCTACGAATACATCGTGCAATAATGGTGTACAATATATTGACGATTGGTTCCAGACAAGGAGATGATATTGCGCCAACTTAATGTCAAATCTAGGAGGTGCAACCATGGCGGAAATGGACGTCAGCTACCATTTGGCTGTTGGACAGGCTTTGTGCTCACGTAAGGAAAAGCAGAATGGAGGAAGACGAAAATTTACGAACTGACTTAAGGATAAGCGAGTCAAATGATTCGGAAACTTTCTAAGGATAAACGTGGGTTCCAGATTCGATTCCCGAACGGGTTGGTGAATTTCTCTGCCCGGAGACCGGGTGTTTGTGTTGTCCTCGTCATTTCATCATCATCATCATCATCATCATCACACTCGCGACCGTGTCTAGATTGGACTGTGTAAAAGAAACTGGACTGTGTTAAAATTGGGCCTTTGTACGGGCGCTGATGACCAGGCATGTGAGCGCCCCACATACCAGACATCATCATCTAATGATAAACGTTCACTCATTTAATTTAATTTTGCTAAATGTCACACTATAATTAAGAAACAGGGACACTCATTTGGGAGACCCTATTCCTGCAAGTCGGCGCCTGTAAGAACTTAGATTATTTGGCTGCGTGCAATCCATTTTAAGGCCTGAAATATAATTGCAGTCAGTAAGCCTAATCGTGATATAAACGTGTGCAGTTACGATAGACGTATTTAAGCATCACAGTCAGACAAGGATAGGCGTATACATGCATGTATTTATTGTACCATTCGTGTTTATATTTCAATCGGAATAGATTTCCTGTAACTGCAGAACACTCATGCCTTCAAAGTACTGCACTGTTGGCCCCAGTAACTCGCCAGCTGTAACTCCGCTTTTCGTTGTGCTGGTAACTCCGCCCAGCTCCTTCCTATATAATTCATCCGCATGGAATTAACTTCTTTACTAACTGCAGCTTATCTGCTTCCGGATACATTTCCATATATTCCGACAGCAGCTGATGGCATTGTTCCTTTTTCTGACGGTTACTATGTCTCCCGAATGGACCCAGAAACATTAAAGCCAAACATTCCGTTGAAAATAAATACGGTAATCAGCTACTGCTCTGCGTTTCTCTGCCCTCTGCCAAGTAAACACTCGTTTGTTCTCTCACGATATCCCTTTACCCCTAAGGGAATAGATGTTAGTTCGCATTCCAATGTGTTCATTTTCGGCAAGTTAACTTTATTGAAAGTTTAATGGAAGTTCCTGAGAGCACTGTCTAGCTACACACGTTCTGCGTTATACATGTTATTCCAAGAACCATACCTGTCGTTAGGAAACTAGTAACGAAATTTCCCAGTTTTCCTTTCACGTCGCTCGCTCTGCATCTGGAATAATCACACCTGACAATACGAGATGTATACTGATGCCTTATCTGTTAGAGTTCGACAGTTTTCGTTAATTTCTCTGCTGCAGACAGCCTTTGCTTAAAGTTACATCGTCATATTAATGATGAAAGGTGCATAATATCCATATATGTTAGAACTGGTGCCTATAATTCGGCCACAGAATAGCTTCCAGTCAAGGGCTGCTTTATAGGCAGCCACTCTGAATCTGTGATGCACAAAATGTGATCAAAAGTATCCAGACACCCATAAGTAACGTGGAAGTGACCAGCAGATGTCACGAGAAGCGGGCCGACCAGTATGAAAGGGAATAGAGCGTTTTGTGCTGTCACTATAGAAGCAATAACACCAGAATAACTCTGTCAAAAAAGATCAATGACTTCGCACGTGGACTAGTCATTGGATGCCACTTGTGCAACAAATCAATCGGAGACATTTCAACCCTTGTAAAACTACCCCGGTCGACTACTGGCGATGTGACTGAAGTAGAAACGCGATGAGACAACCATAGCTAAACGAAGAGCAGGCAGACCTCAAGTACTGAAGAACAGGGACCGCCGAACATTCTAGAGGGTAGTTGTAAAAATTGCAGGATACCAGTGGAGGAATCACTCGTGAGCTGCAAAGTGTTACCAGCACTTCACCACGGAAAATGACTTTTCATAGAATGAGATCAACGGCCGGACAGCTTCCCATAAACCACACATTTCTTGTAAGAGTCCGTGACCTAACAGCAAGAACGAAGTACCTTGCTTTCTGTAGTCGATGCTAAGCCACGGTTGAGGTGGTATAAACAGCGACGCGATTGAACAGAGCAGGACTGGAAACGAGTGACTGATTAGTGGTGATTAATCTGACTAAAAAGCTAAGGCTTAACTCCGTCGTAACAAGCTTCTGGAGGCCCACCGGTAACGACCGATCGCAGTGTCATCCTCAACCGAGAGGCATCACTGAATGCTGATATACGCACATCAAGAACACTTTTCCATCATATGGGTTCCGAGAGTTCCGGATTGCAATAGAGATCAACATAAAGATCATTTCTGCCCTTTTTACTGCTCATGTAAACCACACATTGCATGTTCCACCAACATACAGCGAGACGTTCAGAGGTGGTGGTCCAGATTGCTGTATTCACCGTTACCTCTAATACCCAGTAGCACGTCCTATAGCATTGACACATGCCTATATTCGTTGTGGCATACTATCTACAAGTTCATCAAGGCACTGTTGGTCATGTTGTCCCTCTCCTCAACGGCGATTCGACATAGATCCATCAGTGGTTGGTGGGTCACGTCGTCCATAAACAGCCCCTTTCAATCCATCCCAGGCATATCCGATAGGGATCATGTCTGGAGAACATGCTGACCACTCTGGTGGAGCGTTGTCGTTCTCCTGAAGGAAGTCATTCACAACATGTGCACGATGGGGGCGCGAATTGTCGTCCATCAAGGCGAATGCCTCGTCAATACGCTGCCGATATGGTTGCATCATCTGTCGGAGGGTGGCATTTTAGTATCGTACAGCCGTCACGGCGCCTTCCATGATCACAGGCAGCATACGTCGGCCCCACATAATGCCACCCCAAAGCAGCAGGGAACCTCCACCTTGCTGCACTCACTGGACAGTGTGTCTAAGGAGTTCAGCCTGACCGGGTTGCCTCCAAACAAGTCTCCGACGATTGTCTGGTTGAAGGCTTATGCGACATTCATCGCTGAAGAGAACGTGATGCGTATCCTGAGCGGACCATTCCGCCTGTTGTCAGGCCCATCTGTACCGCGCGGCATACAGGATGTTACAAAAAGTTACGGCCAAACTTTTAGGAAACATTCCTCACACACAAAGAAAGAAAATATGTTATGTGGACATGTGTCTGGAAACGCTTACTTTTCATGTTAGAGCTTATTTTATTACTTCTCTTCAAATCACATTAATCATGGAATGGAAACACACAGCAACAGAACGTACCAGCGTGATTTCAAACACTTTGTTACAGGAAATGTTCAAAATGTCCTCCGTTAGCGACGACATATGCATCCACCCTCCGTCGCATGGAATCCCTGATGCGCTGATGCAGCCCTGGAGAATGGCGTATTGTATCACAGCCGTCCACAATACGTGCACGACGAGTCTCTACATTTGGTACCGGGGTTGCGTAGACAAGAGCTTTCAAATGCCCTCATAAATGAAAGTCAAGAGGGTTATGGTCAGGAGAGGGTGGAGGCCACGGAATTGGTCCGCCTCTACTAATCCATCGGTCACCGAATCTGTTGTTGAGAAGCGTACGAACACTTCGACTGAAATGTGCAGGAGCTTCATCGTGCATGAACCACATGTTGTGTCGTACTTGTAAAGGCACGTGTTCTAGCAGCACAGGTAGTGTGTCCCGTATGAAATCATGATAACGTGCTCCATTGAACGTAGGTAGAAGAACATGGGGCCCAATCAAGACATCACCAACAATGCCTACCCAAACGGACACAGAAAATCTGTGTCGATGACGTGATTTCACAATTGTGTGCGGATTCTCGTCAGCCCACACATATTGATTGTGAAAATTTACACTTTGATCACATTGGAATGAAGTCTCATCCGTAAAGAGAACATTTGCACTGAAATGAGGATTGACACATTGTTGGATGAACCATTCGCAGAAGTGTACCCGTGGAGGCCAATCAGCTGCTGATAGTGCCTGCACACGCTGTACATGGTACGGAAACAACTGGTTCTCCCGTAGAACTTTCCATACAGTGACGTGGTTAACGTTACCTTGTACAGCAGCAACTTCTCTGACGCTGACATTAGGGTTACCGTCAACTGCACCAATAATTACCTCGTCCATTGCAGGTGTCCTCGTCGTTCTAGGTCTTCCCCAGTCGCGAGTCATAGGATGGAATGTTTCGTGCTTCCTAAGACGCCGATCAATTGCTTCGAACGTCTTCCTGTCGGGACACCTTCGCTCTGGAAATCTGTCTCGATACAAACGTACCGCACCACGGCTATTGCCCCGTGCTAATCCATACATCAAATGGGCATCTGCCAACTCCGCATTTGTAAACATTGACTGACTGCAAAACCACGTTCGTAATGAAGATTAACCTATTGATGCTACGTACTGATGTGCTTGATGGTAGTACTGTAGAGCAATGAGTCGCATGTCAACACAAGCACCGAAGTCAACATTACCTTCCTTCAATTGGGCCAACTGGCGGTGAATCGAGGAAGTACGAAACTAAATTGAGCTCTAACATGGAAATTAAGCGTTTCTGGACACATGGCCACATAAAATCTTTTCTTTATTGGTGTGTGAGGAACGTTTCCTGAAATTTTGGCGGTACCTTTTTGTAACACACTGTATATCGTGGTTGCAAAGATGGACCTCACCATGTACGTCGGGAATGAAGTTGCGCATCATGCAGCCTATTTTGCACAGTTTGAGTCTTAACACGACGTCCTGTGGCTGCACGAAAAGCATTTTTCAACATGGTCGCGTGGCTATCAGCGTTCCTCCGTAGGTAGCGGTCATCCACTGCAGTAGTAGCCCTTGACCGGCCAGAGTGAGGTATGTCATCGACAGTTCCTGTCTGTGTCTCCTCTATGTCCGAACATCGCTTTGGTTCACTCGGAGGCGCCTGGACACTTTCCTTGTTGAGAGCCTTTCCTGGCACAAAGTAACAATGCGGGTGCGATCGAACCGCGGTACTGAGCGTCTAGGCACGGTTGAACTACAGGCAACACGAGCCGTGTATCTGCTTCCTGGTGGAATGACTGGCCGGCCGGAGTGGCCGTGCGGTTCTGGGCGCTACAGTCTGGTACCGAGCGACCGCTACGGTCGCAGGTTCGAATCCAGCCTCGGGCATGGATGTGTGTGATGTCCTTAGGTTAGTTAGGTTTAATTAGTTCTAAGTTCTAGGCGACTGATGGCCTCAGAAGTTAAGTCGCATAGTTCTCAGAGCCATTTGAACCATTTGGAGTGACTTGAACTGATCGGCTGTCGGACCCCCTCCGTCTAATAGGCGTTGCTCGTGCATGGTTGTTTACATCTTTGGCCAGGTTTAGTGACAGCTCTGAACAGTCAAAAGGTGATACATTACCCACAGTCAACGTCCTTCTTCAGGAGTTGTAGTAACCGGTGTGATGCAAAACTTTTTCTGATGTGTGTAGATTGGCATGTAGTCAGCACACCACTCTCCCGGCCGTTGTCCGTTTCCGTGCCTTGACCCGTTACTTCTCAATCACGTAGTTCCTCAACTGGCCTCCCAAGGGCAGAGTGTACCGCGCTTATCAACAACGCTCGGCGGACTCGGACAGTCACCCATGAAAGTGCTAGCCAAGCCCGACAGCGCCTAACTGACGGGAGCCGGTGTTGCCCTTGCGTCAAGGCCATTAAGGATTCACGACATACCTTGTGGCAATCCAGTGGACGGTTTTTAAGTTTGGCGAATGCCTGGAAAATGTCACATGCCATCACTTGTAGTGTCAGCAGTGAAATACAGAGGAGATGGCGTTACGGCTTCAGTCTGGAAACGCGCGACCTCTACGGTCGTAGGTTCGAATCCTGCCTCGGTCATGGATGTGTGGATGGCCTTAGGTTAGCTAGGTTTAAGTAGTCTAGGGGACTGATGCCCTCAGACGTTAAGTCGCATAGTGTTCAGAGCCATTTTGGCGTTATGGTATGAGGGTTTTTATCGTGGCTCATGTGTGGTCATCTTATTGTGGTTATGAAAACGATAAATACGGAAGGATAGGAACACATTCTATAGCACTGTGTACTGTATACAACAGATGAACTGTCTGGAGACAAGCATTGTTTGTATCAGCGTGACAATGGGTCGTGTCATAAAACAGTATCACTGAGGCGATGGTTTGAGGCCAATAACGTTTCTTTTACGGACTGGCCTGCTGCAAGTCACGACCAGAACTTTTGGGATGAGTTAGACATCGCTCCTTTCTCTGGAGTTGTTGATAGTATCCACAGTAGAGTTCAAGCCTTCTAAAAGTGGAGGGTGGACGGCCTTTGAATGTCCACTAATAGGTGTCCAAATGCTTTGATCAGATGGTGTGCCAGGTCACTGTATAATTTTCTTGTTCCAATAAAATACAAATTAATAATCCATTTGTTTTAATGTACGTAGTGTCCTATTAGCTGATATTATTTCTTGTAATCTGTTTCCAAATCACAAAATTGCGTCCAAGCAGTCTTTAAATGGCTGATTAGGCGGGAAGGTGGCCACATGACTTGCTTCCCAGCAAGGGTTCCCTAAAGCAAGAAAATACACTGTTGTATTTTCTATGTTAGAAGCAAACAAACATGGGATCTGTTAAAAGAATTCCGAAACTTTGTACACAAAAATTTTCTACGGTTGCCTTTTACTTATTGTGCATGGTCTCCTTCCAAACACTCTCCTCCACAATTGATACAACGCTGTGAACGCCATTTCCACTTCCGGAAGCTGTCTTGGTACGCCTCGTTCTGGATCGCGCAAACCGCCGTCTGCGAATTTTCTTTTGTCTACATCTACATCCATACTCCGCATACCACCTGACGGTGTGTGGCGGAGGGTACCTTGAGTACACCTATATGTCCTCCCTTCTATTCCAGTCTCGTATTGTTCGTGGAAAGAAGGATTGTCGGTATGCTTCTGTATGGGCTCTAATCTCCCTGATTTTATCCTCATGGTCTCTTCGCGAGATATACTGCTTGACTCTTCGGTGAAGGTATGTTCTCAAAACTTCAACAAAAGCCCGTACCGAGCTACTGAGCGTTTCTCCTGCAGAGTCTTCCACTGGAGTTTATCTATCATCTCCGTAACGCTTTCGCGATTACTAAATGATCCTGTAACGAAGCACGCTGCTCTCCGTTGGATCTTCTCTATCTCTTCTATCAACTCTATCTGGCACGGATCCCACACTGCTGAGCAGTATTCAATCAGTGGGCGAACAAGCGTACTGTAACCTACTTCCTTTGTTTTCGGATTGCATTTCCTTAGGATTCTTCCAATGAATCTCAGTCTGGCATCTGCTTTAGCAACGATCAACTTCATATGATCATTCCATTTTAAATCACTCCTAATACGTACTCCCAAACAATTTATGAAATTAACTGCTTCCAGTTTGCTGACCTGCTATCTTGTAGCTAAATGATACGGGATCTTTCACTTTTGCTAAACAGAAAAATCTTCCTACCTTTTTTTAATATTTCTATTTACGGCTGAAATCATCGATGCAGTAACCGCTTTATGATCGCTGATGCCCTGTTCTGCCTTAACTGTTTCAAATAGTTCGGGTTTGTTTGTCACCATAAGGTCTAATATGTTATCGCCACGACTCGGTTCTCTGTTTAGCTGCTCAAGGTAGTTTTCAGATAAAGCACTTAAAAAAATTTCACTGGATTCTTTGTCCCTGCCACCCGTTATGAACGTTTGAATCTCGCAGTCTATATCCGGCAAATTAAAATCTCTACCCTGAGCTATAACATGGTGGGGAAATCTACTCGAAATATTTTCCAAATTATACTGGAGGTGCTCAGCCACAACAGCTGCTGAGCCAGGGGGCCTATAGAGACATCAAATTACCATGTCTGAGCCTGCTTTAACCGTGACCTTCACCCAAATTATTTCACATTTCGGATCTCCGTCAATTTCCTTCGATACTATTGCACTTCTTATCGCTATAAACACGCCTCCTCCTTCACTGTCCAGCCTGTCTCTGCGGTATACATTCCAATCTGAGTTTAGGATTTCATTACTGTTTACGTCTGGTTTCATCCAACTTTCTGACCCTAGTAATATATGGGCATTGTGACCGTTTATCTCGTCTATCGTTGCAAATATTCTTACTTTCAATGGGGTTTTCAACTGTGGAAATAAAAAGGTGCGCAGGGGTCAGGTCTGAAGAGTACAGAGGATGAGGCAGCACAGTGATTTCGCTTTTTGCGCAACAGTCGCGCTCCAACAGGGATGAATGTGCGGGTGCGTTATCGTGGGGCAAGAGCATGAATTGTGTCCCCATATTTCAGGCCGTTTCCTTCTCGAAATTTTTCGCAAGTGTCGCAACACGTCCCGATAGTACCACGGATTCACAGTTTCTCCCTGTGCCACCAATTCGTGATGATATAATTCTTCAAACTTTTTATACCTGGGATTCACAGTCATGTAGAGTTTTATAAAAGACATTATATTTACGCCAGTGACTATAATTATTTATTTCACGATTGCAATTTCGGTCTTAGGCTATTATAAAATGCAAATTTTTGTGTCTTTAAGTCATGTCAACTTAAAATGAGCTGACAGATTTATATGTCGCTGTCATTACGAATGTATTTAACAGTAGTGTGAACGACATGTAAATGTGGCAGCTCATTTTAACTTGACATAACTTAATGCTACAAAAATCTGCACTTGACAATGGGCTAAGTCCGAAATCGCAATCGTGAAATAAAGGAAGTATTACAGTCACTGGCGTAGATATGTCTTTTATAATTCTTCAGTCATTTAAAACTATCAGTATGGCTCTGACATTTGACCTGACCTGACGAGCCCTTTTTGGTTTTGGAGAACCTTTCCCGACCCATCGTGAAGACTCATCCTGGGTCACAACATTATAACCGACGACCCATATCTCACCATCAGTTACGATTTTCTTAAGAAACACCTCGTTCTGATTTCCGCGATCCAAAAGTTTTTCAGCAATTGCGAGGCGAAGGTCTTTCTGATCCTGAATCATGAATGGTGGGACGAACTAGGGAGCAACACGATGCATTCCAAGATGCTTTGTCAGGATTTCATGATGTGATCCAACTGAAATGTTACATTCTTCTGCAGTCTCTCGGATAGTCAGTCTTCGATTGTCACGCAGTTTCGTTTACATTCCTGACATGTGCGCCGTCGGTAGACGTCGAAGGGTATTCAGAATCGAAGGTCACCTTTAACTTCCGTCTGGCCGTTTTTAAACCGTGTGAACCATTCGTATCACCGAGTACGGCTTAAGCACTCATCACCGTAGGCTTCCTGCATCATTTGGTGTGTCTGTGCAAAAGGTTTTCTTAAATCTCACGCAAAATTTAATGGAGACGCGATGCTCCTCTGCCATCGCGAAATTCGCAAACTCTGCGACACAACGTTCTACTCAATACAACACTGAACGAAAACTAGCTGACATACACAGGCGTGTGCCGGGGTGCCAAACCGCATTTTCCTCCAGTACACCATTGGCGCGAAATTACGAATGTTCTGGAATTTTTTGAACAGACCTCGGAGGCACTTCCCCACAGCCGGTAGGTTTTTGCAGTTCTCGGAGAACGCCCAAGTTGCGCAACCGCCGCAGGTCGACGGCCACGGCTCCAGCGTCCATCGGGCTGCCACGTAAAACCGCGGCGTGGTGTCCCCACGGGGCGACAACCGAGTGCAGCGGGCGGGAGTCGATACGGCGGCTGATTTAGCGTTATCGGCCGGCAGCGAGGCGCGAGTCATAACGCCCCGGCACAGGCGGCCCGCTGCTCTTTAGGCCGGACCATTGGGCAAACGGGCCACTAGGCGCCACGACCGCCACGGGCTGTGCACAACAGCCCGTGCGTTATCAGAAAGCGCTTAGCGTCAGCGTACGTGTGGAGGCTGCCGCAGATGGCGCCATATGCTTGCCGCAACATCGGGAAAATCTGTTGTGTGTTCATGCACAGAAAAGCAGCATATTGTCAAATGTTATAGTGCAGCAGCGTCTGATCTCAAACAAACTACCTTCGTATACTTCTACATCTACATCTACATCTACATCTACATCCATACTCCGCAAGCCACCTGACGGTGTGTGGCGGAGGGTACCCTGAGTACCTCTATCGGTTCTCCCTTCTATTCCAGTCTCGTATTGTTCGTGGAAAGAAGGATTGTCGGTATGCTTCTGTGTGGGGTCTAATCTCTCTGATTTTATCCTCATGGTCTCTTCGCGAGATATACGTAGGAGGGAGCAATATACTGCTTGACTCTTCGGTGAAGGTATGTTCTCGAAACTTCAACAAAAGCCCGTACCGAGCTGCTGAGCGTCTCTCCTGCAGAGTCTTCCAATGGAGTTTATCATCTCTGTACCGCTTTCGCGATTGCTAAATGATCCTGTAACGAAGCACGCTGCTCTCCGTTGGATCTTCTCCATCTTTTCTATCAACCCTATCTGGTACGGATCCCACACTGCTGAGCAGTATTCAATCAGTGGGCGAACAAGCGTACTGTAACCTACTTCCTTTGTTTTCGGATTCCATTTCCTTAGGATTCTTCCAATGAGTCTGGCATCTGCTTTACCGACGATCTACTTTATATGATCATTCCATTTTAAATCACTCCTAATGCGTACTCCCGGAGAATTTATGGAATTAACTGCTTCCAGTTTGCAGACCTGCTGTTTTGTAGCTAAATGATAAGGGATCTATCTTTCTATGTATTCGCAGCACATTACACTTGTCTACATTGAGATTCAATTGCCATTCCCTACACCATGCGTCAATTCGTTGCAGATCCTCCTGCATTTCAGCACAATTTTTCATTGTTACAACCTCTCGATACACCACAGCATCATCTGGAAAAGCCGGCCGCGGTGGTCTCGCGGTTCTAGGCGCGCAGTCCGGAACCATGCGACTGCTACGGTCGCAGGTTCGAATCCTGCCTCGGGCATGGATGTGTGTGATGTCCTTAGGTTAGTTAGTTTTAAGTAGTTCTAAGTTCTAGGGGACTGATGACCACAGCAGTTGAGTCCCATAGTGCTCAGAGCCATTTGAACCATCTGGAAAAAGCCAAAGTGACCTTCCGATGTCATCCACCAGATTATTTATGTATATCGTGAATAGCAACGGTCCTATGACACTCCCCTGAGGCACACCTGAAATCACTCTTACTTCGGAAGACTTCTCTCCATTGAGAATGGCATGCTGCGTTCTGTTATCTAGGAACTCCTCAACCCTATCACACAATTGGTCTGATAGTCCATATGCTCTTACCTTGTTCATTAAACGACTGTGGGGAACTGTATCGAACGCCTTGCGGAAGTCAAGAAACACGGCATCTACCTGTGAACCCGTGTCTATGGCCCTCTGAGTCTCGTGGACGAATAGCGCGAGCTGGGTTTCACATGACCGTCTTTTTCGAAACCCATGCTGATTCCTACAGTGTAGGCTTCTAGACTCCAGAAAAGTCATCATACTCGAACATAATACGTGTTCCAAAATCCACTGGTGGATGTATTCGTGGAAGCGAAAGGCAATAGAGTGGAGTAGGGTTAAGTAAACGTTATGCCCTACACATATGAAGCCTCTTCATCTAGCCCTGATAGATACTGCTCTGGGGTTCCCCATCATCAATGTTGCGATTTTCGTAGCTGCCCTAAATCACAAAGGGCGATCGTTAGGAATATTTTATTTCTGTTGGCTTTCGAATCCTGTAAATGAAATATACACAGATAAGCGTAAACATTAGGACCACCTGCTTCATAGCATATTGGTCTACCTTTGCAACGCAAAACACGAATAATTGTGGGTCACTTGCGTTCGACAAGTCTCTGTCAGATTTCCGAAGGTATGTGACGTTCAGTTAGTAATGCAAAACCTATTTATTTTACTGGGCAATTTTGGCTGAAAAAATGTGGAATCTGTTGTGGGACGTCTTGGTATATTCCCTCTTCAGCCCCTATAATATCATTAAGTTACTATAGGTGGCGGCGTCATAAGAAGCCTTGAAAATAGCTTCTTTAAGGGAGGTGCGTCCCACGCAAAGAGTTGGTACTGAGTTTCTTTTGGCGGAAAACCAGAGATAGCACATATTCCTAGGACTTGCACAGTGCCTTCGGAGACGTGGAAGTGAACAAAAGCACGGCGAGTCATTGGGCGAGGCGTGTCTGTTACCATCGTAACAAGGCCGCGCATATCTGTCCGATCTCCAGCACTGCGGCCGGCTGCACAGAGCGTGTGACTCCCGGGATGTTGCGACGTGCAGATGCAGAATCTCTCATTCGAGGTAATCGACGGGTCGCAGTCAAACACTTCACTGCTCAACTGAACACCTCTGTTGGTAGTGCTGACACACTTGTCCGTCAGTTGGGATTCTCAGTGGTGTGTAACCGCTGGTTCCTCATCCACCGTACAGCCCGAATCTGGTAACTTCCGACTTTCATGTGTTTGGCCCAATACAGCTTGCACTCCATGGTAAACAGTTAGTGGATCATGGGAAAGACACTAATGTAGCAAGACGTTGGCTCTGACGCATATCGCTTCTTTGGTATAGCCGCCTTTCCGGCCGGGCGTCCTTATTGCCGCGTAACTAGGCAAACGCCCCGACGCAGGGACAAGGCACGCCACTGGGACACTGTCTACACCGGCTGTATGAATTCAGCTGAATAAATACGTTGTTGTTACCATTAAAATTACGTTGACTGAACGACAGCTGAGAAAGTTGTTCTTCATACTTGCTGCCCAGCCGACAAATGTGCAACATCATCTCGACATGTAATGGGGTCAATTATGCTGGACCATCCTGACTCTTAATACAGTATCATGAGAAACTCTAAGGGAAACACAGTGAAATACTCTCTTTAACCACGTTGGTGGAACAACAGAAATCACACTATATAGGCTGTTGGATGTTCAGTATATGGTACAACTCCATGGAGTCAGTCGTAGCGCTCAAACATGGATGAGTCACAGTCTCGAAAATTGTTCGGAGAACAGAATTCTTGAAAGCGCAAGAGTGAATATTAAAAGTACCAGAAAGCATTCTGCTGGAAACTGCTTCTAGCGTTGCTTATGCAATCATCGTCTGAGCTATTATTGAGTACCGGTACTGCCTGTTCCGGATTCGTTAACGTGTCTACTCACCTGTTAGCGCAGAGAGTCTAGCAGTGAGATTCTTTGTTTCAAGAGCGAAGTTTCAAAAAATTTCCGTAGGAAATGTGGTGATGCAAATGACTGTAGTGGCTGGTACCAGAGAGAAGAGTAACAAGTTGTTATTATCCTTCACGTGCGCATCACAAAAGGATGAAGATTGAAAGGAGGAAGGGAGGAAGGATGATTAGGGTTTAGCGTCTAGACAATGACGAGGTCAATAGAGGCAGAGCTGAAGCTCGGATCGGGATAAGGACGAGGAAGAAAATATGCCGTGCACTTTTCTATAGAACCACCCAGGATATGGCTTAAACGACTTAGTGAAATCGTGGAAAATGTAAATCTGGTAGGCCCAACGAGGATTTGAACCACTGTCCGCCCAGATGCGAGTCCAGCGTCTTACCTATGTACTCGGTAATAAGTACTGTACAACTAAAGAGTAAGGGGACATACAGCAGAACATTTTACTTAATTTTTCGTAAAACTAGCGGTATTGTTAATAGAGGATTACTTGGGAATCTACCGAAAACGTAAATCCGCATGACCGGATAGGAATTACAGATTCTTTTAGGCAAATACAAATCCAATTTATTAAAAAAAATAATAACCTCGTTCTGTCATAGCTAGCGCAATAATGTTTCGTTTATAAATTTCAACAAAAAGTTTTTTTTTTATAATTTAAAAACTATTCGTTTGCTATTAATTTCTCACCCCAATCATACAGACCCGACACAACATCATCAGCTAGCCTCAGAAACATGATGATCATAATAGGTTTCCACATTCTGGAGCTAAATTTCCCAATGGCATCCCGAAAAACTAAGTCAGAATTCCTGCAGGATGACTGAGGTACTTGCCTCAGGAACTGTGTTAGTATTTTTTATTACAGAGTATTGGAGTTAAGTTTTCCAAGAAAATAACGGAATAGGAATAGGGGACTCTTCATGTTACTAACACCAAGGGCCTCCAATATTTGCGTTGGGATGGTTTAAAGAGGACAAACAATATAGTTCTCAAAGTAGGTGTCACTGTATCAATTGAGATTTCTTTGTTTCTGGTGGAAGATGAAAGGGATTTAGGTGTGTGTGTGTGTGTGTGTGTGTGTGTGTGTGTGTGTGTGTGTGTGTGTGTGTGTGTCTGTGTTTTCAACAGCTGTGAAAACGTCACGCAGCATATTTTTTTAAAGTTACTCATAACATTGCTTGCAATTGTATTAAGATGAGGAAACTCACAAAAGAAAATAACAGTTGGCTACTGTCTATCTTGGATAATGTAGAGTAGAGCTGTCTATGAACGATACAATACAAATCTACAGATCGATGCGAGCTCGACTTCTCGAAATAGATGGAAGGACAATTTTTTCTACTGGCCCTTGGATTTCCACGACGCTGCCATCAGCCATTTAAAGAGATACGAGAATACGTTTGCTGCTTTTGTGCACTCTGAGTCGAAGCCAAACGCCACTCGTCTCCGACCTCTCCGCGGTCTTTCAGTACCCTTCTGAACGATGACAAAACATATTTCCTGAATCGCTTCTGGCGACCACGTAAGAACAAACCTCTATCGTTTGGGATGAAATGGCATCACGGAGTTTCAAACCAACGCTGACTCTACAGCAAAGGGAAAGACCATTCTGAATTACCTTTGTCTGACGTGTTGTAGACAGAAAATTCCAGTCGCCACAGGAAAGGGCGTGTCATGTCGCTGAGACGTGGAGGAACTTTGTCCATCGGAGAGCCTATCGGCCGCATGACAAGATGCGTGAAATCAACACGTTTGACCGTCATCAGCTCGTAAGTTCCGGACGCACGATATGCTTCCTCTACGATATCTGGGGGACTCTCTGATTTTCATGCGTCACGTTGTCAATGGTGCTGTAGAGGTGCTTGGATTCGCCCCCAGAATTACCTGTTGTGAGCAACAAAGATTTGACAATAGGGGCCATTGTCGAATATTGCTTACCGCTTACAATAGCACAGAGACGGGAGTGTGGTGAAAGTCATTCCCCAAATCAGTGTTGGTCGACAGCGACGGCGAGCAGCCATAACATCTTGAGACATCTACTCAGTACGGAATTTATAGCAGCACGCAGTTTGCTGTGCACAGTCCGCGTCGCTCAATGCAGACGTAACGCAGGCGAAGGATAGTAACTGTTGCCTGCACCAAGCAATGAAAAAGTACGCCTATGGTTATGATCTTATACACGCCTTAAAATTTCTTCTTGTTACGTGCAGCAACATAGGATTATACAGGCAACAGATTGGTCTCTACATCTACTAATGGTCTCTTCCTCAGAATGAAATTCTGATACCGTAAAATTACATTACGAAAAAGCAGAAGGTCTATTTTAGAGTAGCTACGATCATTTAAAATAAAAAATAAAACGTTCCAGTGTTTGCCACGCGTGCCTAGCTAGGAACATCAAACCACATGACAAAGGCTGGAACGCTTTATTTGATCTTTGACTTGAGCATAGCTGCTCTAAAACCAGGCCTTTGCTTTTTCGCAATGCAGTTTTATGGTTTATCAAAATTTCGTTCTGATGGGTTCCGCAACTTTCGTCAATATACCAAACAGAAATTAGCAACCGGTTGGCTGTACAATTCTACGTTGGCAGTACAACTTCCTCTTTTTCGTCTTTTGACAAGAAATGCTACAGCAGCGCCAGCCTAGATATAACAGCTGAAATAATCTGTTGATTGACTGCGAAACGAGCCTGTGCAGAAACTCTAACGCTTCCGCGAAACGAAAGAGATTGTAAGGTCACGGTGGAGACGTATTACGACACGAGTGGTTAAAAACCGCGTCCTGTCGGAGACACCTAATGCATTAGATGCAATGGAGTCAGTAGGCAGTGAGCGCAGAAGTGCGTGACGTCAGAGCGCGGAGCGTACTCACCCTGCGGCGGAAGTCTGGCGGGATGCCGCCGGGCAGGCGCGCGACCATGCGCATGGCGTCGCGCCATTGGCTGAAGCCGCTGTCGCCGGGCGCCGGCGCCACGCTGAACCGCATCCTCGAGTCCTCGCCTGCAGACAGAAGCGCCCGTCACAACTGACAGCTACACACTCCTCACAGCACGGAGAGCAACATCAGTAACTTCTGTTTGCGGTTTGCATATTCTCAGTTCGAATATAATAAACTTTCTTGAGACTAAGTGCCGGCTGGAGTGGCCGAGAGGTTCTAGGCGCTACAGTCTGGAACCGCGAGACCGCTACGGTCGCAGGTTGGAATCCTGCCTCCGGCATGAGTGTGTGTGATGTCTCTAGCTTAGTTAGGTATAAGTAGTTCTAAGTTCTAGGTGACTGATGACCTCAAAAGTTAAGTTCCATAGTGCTCAGAGCCATTTGAAACATTTTTTTGAGACTAAGAAGCTTATGTCCACGATCAGCACTCGTGCGAAACTCAGCTTGGTCTTATCTGACATGGTATACTGAGAACTATGGATGGAGGGCCACAGGCAGATTCCATATTTCTAGATTTCCGGAATACAAGTGGCACAGTGCCCCATTTCACGCTGTTAACGAAAGTAAGAGCATATGGAATAAGGTCAGATATATGAGTGGTTCGAAGACTTCTTATATAATAGAACCAAGTATGTTGTCCTCGACGGTGAGTGTTCACCATAGACATCAGAAGAGCATCAAGAGTGCCCCAAAGAAGTGTGATAGGGCCTCTGTTCTCCTCCATATACATCAATGATTTGCAGAGAAGCACCAATCTGTGGTTGTTTGCTGATGATGGCGTGATGTACGGTAAGATGTGCGAAGTTGAGTGACTCTAGGAAGATACAAACAACTTCTACAAAATATCTAGTAGGTGTGTGAATGGCAGCTAGCTCTAAGTGTGGATAAACGTAAGTTAATGCGGATGTGTACGAAGAAGCTGTAATGTTCGGATACAGTATTACTGGTGTCCTGCTTGACACAGCCAGGTCGTGTAAATATCTGGGCGTAACGTTGCAAGCTGACGTGAGGTGGAACGAGCATGTGAAAACTGTGTTACAGAAGGCAAATGGTATATTTCGGTTTTTGGGAGAATTGAAGGAAGAGTGCTTCACCTGTAAAGGAAACCACATATAGCAATCTGGTTCGACCGATTCTTAAGTACTACTTGTGTGTCTGGAATCCGTAGCAGGTCGGATTGAAGGAAGACATCGAAACAATCCAGAAGCGGGCTGCTAGGTTTGTTACCGGTAGGTTCGAACAACACGTAAGTGTTACGGAGATGCTTCGGGAACTCAAATGGGAATCCTTGGAGGGAAGCCGATGCCCTTTCCGAGAAACACTGTTGAGAAAATTAGAGAACCAGCATTTGAGGCTGACTGCCGAACGTTTCTACTGCTGCCATCGTACATCGCGCATAATGACCGCGAGTATAAGATAGGAGAAGTCAGGGCTCTTACGGAGTCGCTTTTCCCTCACTCCATTTGCGAGTGGAACAGGAGGGGAAATGACCAGTAGTGGTATAGGGCACCCTCCGCCAAGCACCTTACGGTGGCTTGCCGAGTATCGATGTAGTGCTGCTTTCACTTTCGTCGCAAGCACGTTCTCCGCCTAATTACCAGCAACTATTTTCACAGCTGACTTTTACCATAAATCGGAAAAAACTGTACATCCTACACAAGATGGGAACTAATTTCATGTTCATTTTATTTAATGTAAGCACCTTAGAAATAAAAACACGTTGATATCATAAAACTCTGTGTTTGGTATAAATTACAGTTCCAGAAATAAGAAGTCCTAAAAATTCATGTTGTTTCTGCACCAGATAGATAACACCTGCAAATAACACAAGGTAGTCGGTCATACACTTTAATATTTTCGGATATTTTGCTCCAGAGTCTCGTGTCATTGTCAGTGATTAAGTAAGGTGTATTGTTCCTGGGGAAACAAACAGCGTAGAAATATTTAGAACTTTTTAAATGTAACACACTGACTATGAAATGCAGTCAAATTGCCTCTGCAGGAAGATTCACTTGCAAACGAAGTCCATGCCATAAATCAATTAGCAACAAAAATTGTTACAAGTTTGAAACGATCAGTAGAATGTTAAAAGTTACCCAATAAAACACACAGACAAAAAACTAGACAAGAACAGTTTAAGAAACGAAAGGACACCCAATGCCATTGCATTTATTGGTATACTCTCACATCGGAAGGAAAAAAAAAATCGAGAATCATTATATATAAACATCTGCTTCCCAGAAGCGATGCACCTGAGATAAACACCGGAATTAGCATCTAATGAAGAAACGCATGGAAAATAAAAACTTCAAGTTTTGTGACTGATTATGTTGTATTTTATATTATTATTTTAGAGAGATAGACACTGTAACATCCCAACAAATATATTTATGTTAGAAAATAAGACCTGGATAAAAGAAAAACATTTATACCTAAGAAGGATGATATTGCGTCATCAACGTGCAAATAAACTCAACACGTCGTTCACTCATTTTCCTGATGAAAAGCAAACAAGAAAATATTATTGTGCACTCAAACTAAGTTGACATTCTGCGCGGTGGCCGATGGGAGCGGTCGTAAAGGGATTACCCATCAGCCACTGCACCGTGTGGTGTTTCGTAATAACACTTGGAAGAAGATTTCATTTAGGGAGTTTACGAGGCATCTCTTAGATCGTGAATAATTAACTAAACATTACAAAACCTAATATATACAGAGTGTTGTCTCAGAATCATATTCACAATGATGTAATGTGTTCCAACTAAAAAATAATTTATTAGATTCATTTGGAACCCTGGAAATTACTAAGGCAAGCACATGATCATATTCAAGTTAAATTTTCAGGTCCGGAATTCGCTGTTTCTTCACTGATGTATTTATAACATCGATACCCTGTGGATTGAATTGAGTCCATTTGCATGTAACATAACGATTTAATTCTCCTGCTCCTCCTTTAGCACTAGAGCACTTGATGGGCCGTGGCCTCCTGAAGAACCTTCCTCCATACTTCTCTCTGTCTTGTTTTCTCTTCCATCCCCGTATCTCCACCTTGGTAAGGTCAGCCAACACAATGTCCAGCCATTCAAGTGTCGGTCAGACCTCCTTTCCGGAGGAATACAATCCGCTATAGATTGTTCGTTTGGGTCTCCTGTTATCTGTCATCGTGTACATACGGTCTAACCAGAATATTCCTTGAGATTTAATAAATTTGGCTATATCGTTCCCTTGTATAAGATCTACTATTTCATTACTGCAACTTTTTCTCCAACCCTCTCCCTCAAGGGCTCACAAATTTTACGCAGGGTTTGCTTTAAAATTCTCTTAGGTTGTTCATATCTGCTTCTATCGTTGTCCACATTTCTGAACAATATGTAACAACCAATCACACAAGGTAATAGTATAGTCTTAACTTCGTTGTCCTTGTAATTGGGGTGTACTTAAGTACTTCTAAGTGTGCATAAAGGGCTCTATTTCCTGTTTGTACCCTTTCTCTAATACGTTGTCTCATATTATTATCGATAGTTAAGGGGACACTTAAATAACAGATGCAGCTGACAGCTTTAAAACATTTTTTAGAGGCCGCCAGATAATGTGGTGTTATTCTTGCGTTAAACATTTTAGGTCTTTTTTTGTTTACTGTAAGTCCAATTTTTGTTGCTTCTCCTTCCTTTAATTCGAACATCGATACATTGTGGATTGAATTAAGATTACTTGCATGTACAATAATGATTTTAATGACAAAGCTTGTAAAATATGTTGACTTTCGAAAGTCAATGAAGAATGAAACACTAAAGGGAGCAGAAAAAGTAATAGAATTAACAGGATGTCCAAACTAAAAAAAAAATACGGTATTCATTATCACAATAATTTAATGATCTTAAAAAATATCGTTGCTTGTAATTAAACTTTTGTTACATGAAATGATATCGCGTCGTCTCTGAAAAATCAGCCACCTAGACAACAAAATGATCCAGACAGTGCTGAAAAAAATCTATGCATATTATAAAGGAAATTTATCCGCAGCGTTTTTGTCGATATTGCGGAGTCTAATCTCAGGAAGTACTTTACCAATGAAGCTGGTGTGTATAATTTATAATTATAGAAATGATGAGAGTGAATCACACAGTAAAAGACAGTTGATGGGAAAGAGATACACTGCACGTAAAGCATGGTACGTATATTCATATTAGTTTATAGTTCCACGATAAACGGAGAAACGGCAGCTCTGTGTCCAATTTCGGATTCCCGCTAAAGGCAACTTTGTTAGGATATGAGAAAGTAAACAGAGGTAATTTCCAAAAACATGGCAGCCAACAGTAGTAATGCGTGCGTTGTTCGTGCCAGGAAAATACTTTTCATGGACGATTTGTACGAATCGAAGGTTGATGTCAATAACTACGATTCCTATAAAGATCCTGAACATGTTCCTGAACGCAAATGTGATTCAAAAATTCTTGCTAACCACGTAAATGAGTATGTTTATTTAAAATTTAGGTAAGTATACAATGTTGAGATCCTTACTACAGTTTACGTGACAATCTGACGGCAGACATGTTAACATGCCATAGTTTAATATTTGAGGCATTTATATTTTGTTATTGCAACAAGAATTAAAACATATCTTCGAATAAAAAACTGAAGCAATTCGGACATTTTAAATTCGGCTTTTGAGAGGTTTCATTAATGATGGGTAAATTCGTCCCGCAAATAAATAGCAGTAAGACAATGTTAAGTACCAACTGCGGAATTTTTAAGACTAAATTTGTGGTCAGAATTTTAATTTTAATAATACGTCGTTACTGTTAATAAATTTGAGAACAATGACTTTTTACAAAAATCACATTGCATGTACCTGAAATGTATCATATATGAGATTTTATTGAAACCTTACTGCACAATTTCTCGAGTGTACTGGCCTCTTCTTTACTATTGTTTGTAGCCGAGTTCTAGAAATGTATTATTATTTTATTCTATATTTCATTAGCATTTGGAGTGACATCTCGTGACAATGATGGGAGCTACGAACTGATCAGCTACAGAGGAGGCGGTGTCTGGCGGCAAAAGTAGTAAGGTATACAGCCACTGCAACTCCAGGGAACAGCGTAGCTTCACGAGGACCCATACATATCATAAAATAAAGTCCCCTTTCTGCGATTTCCTGTCTGTACGTAAATGCTAATCTCGGGAACTACCGTAGAGATTTTTCTATGATTTTCACTGATAGATAGATCCACGAGGAAGATGTGTGCAAGTAATCTCTTGCCTTTACGTCAGACATGTCGGCCAGCTGTTGATAGTACCCAACCGAGGTAGTAAATTTTATACTTGAATTCCGATGCATTATTATTTAGTTCTGAACCACTGAATTGCTCGCAAATATAGACTACAATGAAAGCTCTGTGTTGCGATGAGGCAGTCAGTATGTTAGTGGAGGGCTATGAAAAACTCTGCTAGAATGGTTACCGAAATCTTATACGAGTAATTAAATTTTCGTCGAGACATCTGAGTCTCATGTTTATCTGCGATAATAATGGAAGCTGAGGATGTGAATTAAAATTTGTACCATTGGTGGAACTTGAATCTGCGATTATTAGGCAGGAATGGTTGCCATTGCACCACCACAGGAAGGTCAGGTAGGGTCGTGGTGGGGTGTAATTGCTAACATTTCTACCTAATGTCCAAGGAAACCTGTGTTATGGTCGTGGCAGAAATTTTAGTTCATTTCTTCAGCTTCCATCATCATCGTAGAAAAAGATGATACTGAAATGTCCTGAGGAAAATTTGATTATAAATCTGTAGATCACCTACACCTGTGGTAAAGCATTTCCCCATTCTGTCCGACGCTGGGGTGCTATTCAAATACCAGAGAGCTTCGGTGATAGTGACGATCTGATACGAGGAAAATAAGCTGAAGAAGTGAATTGAAGTTTGTGTTTGGGTAGTACGTATAGCAATGTTAAAACTGCTTAATGATGGTGTAACGGCTAGCATTTATTCCTAGTAAGCAAGTAGACCCTATTTCAGGTCCCGCAGGCAGCAAAAATTTAATTCATTTGTTCAGTTTCTATCATTATCGTAGGTTATCGAAATGTTGGAGCAAGTGGTGAGTAGATTTTCCTAGCAGTATTGCACTATTTACTCATTGAATCTTAATTCAGAGCACAAAATAAATTAATATTCGGACAAAAGTACCCTTGAATGCTTTAGGGAAACTATACAAGTTTTTCAAGACAAATGTGTCTCACAATAAAAGTTTACATTGACTAAGTGTTAACAAGTTTTGAGTTACTGTAGTGAGACATGTATTTTTAATACGGAAATGGCAGTTTCTCAGCATATACTAGAGAGGTGCATGCTACGAATTACTAGAAGAGATAAAAAGCAAATTAAAACGGGGAACAGAATGAAGTGGAAGACATAATCACGGCAGGGATGAATATGGATTGGAGACGGGTAGGACATGAGCCAATCGAATAGATGGTAAAAGAACCAAGGTATTGCTTTACTGGATTAAAGGAGGTAAGAAAAGATCCAGAGAATGGCGTAATGGGAAGTGGGGAGATGAAATAAGAAAACAATGTGGATAGCTCAAGGCCGCGATAGTCTGCAGCAGGCCTCTATTCGGCAGTGGATGTCGAATGGCTGTCGCTGCTGCTGCTGTTGATGACGATGATAATAGTTGTGCTGATGGTCGTGATGATGATGATGGTGATGATGATGGTGGTGGTGGTGGTGGTGGAGGTGGTGCTGGTAGTCGTTGCTATGTACACGGGGCGCAGCGACTCCACGCGATATAGCACAGTCAGGTGGAATGGCTGAAGGCAAGTGTTTAGTGGCGAGGCGACACCATAGTTCCAGTGGATCGTATACAGGGTTCCACCCTTGCCGCTCTGTCTTGCAGCTCCTGTCATTTGGGCGGAATTAAAGCTTTCCTCAGTATTCTTCCTCCTGCCTTGAGTTTAAGGAATTGTACGGCCCGACGACAGCTGTCCGAAGTTGTGTGTCAACTGGATGGTCAGCGATTCTAGCTCCGGGACCGATTTCCAACCTGATAGTACGACGAACTGCGGCTGGCCCAAAATACACCGCTGCGTGCATAAACCCAGAACGTCTTGGAAATGTATAAATGAATACTGACCTGATTAGGACTTAGATACATTTGTGCCTTATATCGGCGCTCGTCTAAAGAGAGGCAAGGAATGTATATACTTTATTCAGTAATTAACGTTCCGAACTTTTAAAGTGGCTCTGAGCACAATGCGACTAAACTTCTGAGGTCATCAGTCACCTAGAGCTTAGAACTAATTAAACCTAACTGACTAAGGACATCACACACATCCATACCCGAGGCAGGATTCGAACCTGTGACCGTAGCGGTTGCTCAGCTCCAGACTGTAGTGCCTAGAACCGCACGGCCACTCCGGGCGGCCCGAACATTTACTCAGAACCGTAATACGGTAGTTGTGCTAGCAACCTTATCAGAACTGATGAGTTACTGTATGCGTGCTCAATACAACGACGATGATACTCCCACTGGTGAGTTCTGTTCTTTAATATATCTTCTCCTCTGCGCTACGCATCACACGAAAAAGCGAAAAATGACTGAGACATGTAACTCTTTGTTTCTACTTCTTATACAAACGTCCTAGTTAAAGACGATAATCGTTCCGGAATTCTTGTCGAGTGTGAGGGAACACAGTTGACTTGCAAATGAGATTATAAACGTAAGGAAGGTAGAGATTACGGATAAGGTTAAGGCTATGCAGCTTTGCGTGTGTAATTTCGGTCCCAACTGCGCTAATGCTTCTTGAGGGATTCATTATGTCGGATCGCGCGCAAGCGGAATTTAAATAGGTTCCAATCCAGAAGATATTTTCAGCTTTCGCAGTTTTACATATGAACGTGGTGAAGCAAGAATATGCGCCTTGGATGCATTACTCTGCCTTCCAGTACACGCTTGAGCTCTGCTCCGAATTGTAACGTGCTGTAGAAAAGCAGTAAAGGATTAATGACTCTTCACTGTCGCATCAACTTCGTTATTTCCAACTAGCGACACCGATAACACGATACTTTTCTTTTCAATTCGAAAACAAACAAAAAACAGATTCTGGCACTCTGTAGAAACGTTAGTTTCAAATGTTGTAATTAATTGTTTCGTAGTTATCCAATGACTTCTACTTTCCCTTTTCCTTGTAGATCTCTACATCAATAACCAGAAGAGTTTCTTAATACTGCGAGTGATCTGCAACTTGAGCGGCTGTTGTTAATGTAATCTACCTCTGGCACACAGTTAAGGTATCACATGATTGATTAACTGAGGTTTTACGCACAGATACGAAGTTTTCCAAGTTACCGTCTAGTAAATCGATGCCACTTCTGAGTAGCATGTATGATGCTCTGTAAAGACTACTTAAATCGTCACACCACAGCCATCAAATCAGTTTTAGCATAAATATATCATTTAAGGTCAATAATAACTTTAATCCTAACAGATACTAACGCTGCAGATCACACTTTGTTACAGGAAAGCACAACATCTTATATTGGTGGTGACAAGAGAGATATAGAAAAAGTAAAAAGTACTGTTTCAACGTAAGAATGAAACTAATCACAACATCATTTAAAACTGACGTTTACAGCAATACAACTACATCCAGTTTATGTCTTTTAGAATAATATAAAACAAATAATAATGGCGAGCAGCCGCTGAAACTCGCTTATGAAAGTAAATACTGTTATTGCAAAGGAGACCATCGAATCCCATACGATTCCCGTCTTTCGAGCAATATATAACGTCCTGCGCCATTGTCCGGACATAAGCACCGTGACAACTAAGAGAGATATTGTTTTTGTACAGTTAATCATTTGACGTGTCGTAGAAACTACACATAAAACCACAGGATATTCGTATAGAACTTTATTTGCAAATAAAACTTAGATATCTCTTTTCTGATGATTCTGCCAGATGCAGAAGTACTGCGTAGCCGCCGTATTTTCTTTTCATGTCTTGAGAACGTAGTCGTTTACTGAAAACGAATAGTATGGTCGTATGAGAAATGGCCCAAACGCACCTAAGAAACTGGGCTCATACGTGATAATATTGTAATTAAAACTCCATTATATCGAGTTACGCTTCTGAAATCTTAAACTATTTCATGCAGATCACCGAGTGTTCCGTACTTCTCTCTGTCGAGAGGACTATAAATGCTACACCTCGTTCTACATTACTTTTTTGACATGCAAACCAACGAGACTTTCATGGCTTAAATTCGTGCCTTTGCAGTTCATGTCAAAGAAAATGTGTAATTTGCGAATAGTGCGGAATTCCAGTATGACTTACAGCCTAACTGCTTGAAAAGTGAAAAATTTTTAGAAAATAATAAAAATCTGTTGTAAAGATTTTAAAATCCGATCTACCTATCAAGGCAGTAGAACCGAAACCATTTTCAGAAAGTCATCTATACATGATGCTCCTACCAGTTATCTACGGAACACTGTCCAGCCACGTGAAAAAAACCTGAATAACCACCTTTTGTTGCGCGGACCGCTGCAGACGTGAGAGAGTCAGTGGTATTCTGGATCGTACCAACAGGAATGTGGAGCCATGCCGACTCCACTCTCGCGGCCACATGGGCGACGTTTTACGACTGTGGATCCCTGACAGCAACAAGCCAGTTGAGGTTGTCCCTTAGATTCTCGATTAGGTATAAATTCGGGTAATTTGGTAGCCGGGGCAGCACGATAAACTCATCCTGGCGCTCTTGGAACCACACACGCACACTGGGAGTTGCAGTGTGTGGCAAGCAGATGCCATCGTGCCGAGGAAAATCGAACTGCATGTACGAGTGACGTGGTCCCCGGCGATAGATGATTACTTGTGTTGATACACTGTGGTTTGTAGAATGACGAGATCACCCTGGAAATGTTACGAAAACATTCCCCACACCATAAAGCTGTCTCCTCCGGCCTGGACTCTTCCGACGCTTGTTGAAAGATTTTCGCATTGGAACGTTTCACTCTGTACACGCCAACAACAATCTGTCATCCGGAAGGGCCACCTGCACGACTCAGTGGACATAACTTGCGGTACTGGCGCCTATGAATAGCAGTCGACGTGTGTGCATGCACCAGGCGCCTGCAGCGGAGGCCCAAAGGCAGCAACGTTCTCTAAACTGTCGATGAGGAGACACTGTTGCCAGCTCGTTGGGTCATCTGGGCGATCATCAGGTGCACCTCTATTTCCCCGTACACGTCCCGACAGCCATCGTTCATCCCCGCCATCTATGGCTTGTGGTTGCTTCGACGCCTGTTTTGAGTAGCGCCATTTTGCCATCCACGGTATACTGTAATCACGGCGGCACGCTAACAGTTTACAAACTTAGCCGTTTGCGAGATGCTCCCACCCTTGGCCCGAAAGCTAATGATCACGCTCTGTTGGACGCCAGTTAAATCACTACGTTTCCACATTACGACAACGGCTGCACTGTTTCTGAGGTACCCTGATGCGCTTTGTGTTCCCTCCACTGTTAGCGGTGCCCCTGCCGTCTGTGAGTGGTAGTCGCACGTTAACGTGGGACATAGGCGATGGTCACATTAAAGCGACTCGTGTAATATGAACAGGGAAAACATTGTTAGCTGCTATCTCGAAAAGTTCTTGATCGATTTAGTTCAAATTTTTACACGGTACTGTAATAAACACCCTGATGGGCAAATAAGTAGGTCACCTGTTCGAACGGGCTACGAGGAAGAATGGCTTTGTTATGAAAATATGCGATTTCTTGTTCTTCCTTGCAGTCGGTTCTAACTAGCATACCAGGGCACTAGAAAAATTGTTTCTTTAATATGTATTGTTTCCATGTATAGAAAATTTTAAACATAAAAAACATGCACAACAACGTGCTTTTTTCTCATTAGGAATATTGTAATTAAGGGTTACTGGCGTATGATTAGGATATTACTATGGAATCCGAACCGTTCGAAGCTTTGCTTGATTTTAATCTGCAAACGAGTAATTTCACAATGTAATGTCATTGGAGCTACTATCCTCACAGAACCCACACCTGGAGAGGTCTGTCTCAAATCCCGTATACGAATGATAACAACCGATTTGCCCATTCAACTTTAGTTAGTTGAAGTGTCGTTTGCTGCAACAACAAACATGTCTCAAGGTCAGATACTGAAATACGCTGGAACCGATTTACGGTCAATGTGTTTCTCGCAAGGTCATTTGTAAGTTGCAGTTTCACGAACTGTTATATCGGAAAAACAATTCATACTTTTCACACATTGTATCCAAAAAACGAAAAATGCATTATGCTTTAAAGTTTTGTTCCTCTATTGTGCACAAAAAAATCACAAAGTGCCCGAAAACAAACATTGCTTTTTCATTCGTATTCTATATGTTTTATTACAACTACAAGCTCCAGACCTTCAGAGTGGTAGAAGTCACAGCAAGGAGCCGAAATTTGCGACCTGGCACAATTACCAAGGGTTCCCCAGATGAAGTACCAACAATTATCATACAAATTCCGCAGACATGACAGAGGTGAATTGTAAACATTCAGGAATAGTTGACTACAAATAGCAAACGGCCTGAGGCGTTTGTGAGCAAAATTAACGACAGTCTATGTAAAGTTATAAAATAAATGAGTGTACTGCAATTGGTGCCTTGACCAGAGCAGACACTACAGACTACTGACTATATGATATAGGATAGCTGTAAACGCCGTCCATCGTCACCGCCAGACACCACACTTGCTGGCTCCGTTAGTATCAGTGACTGCAGACCGCGCGCCGCCACACGGCAGGTCTAGTCTAGAGAGACTCCCTAGCACTCGCCCCTGTTTTACAGCCGACTTTGCTTGCGATGGGTTACTGTCTACATACGCTCTCATTTGCAGAGACGACAGTTTAGCATTGCCTTCAGCTACGTCATTTGCTACGACCTAGCAGGGCGCCATATTCAGTTACTATGAATGTATTCTGAACAGATAATATTGTGCATCATGTACCGTCAAGAGAGACGTTCATCATTAATGGATTAAAGTTAAGTATCAAACTAATTACGTCCGCTTTCTGAATTCTAATTCCTTGTCATGTTCCAGACCTCACGTCAGTATAGTTCTTCCCTCGTAACGTCAGCCTGCGTAAGCTAAAACGCGTGCATTTCGGCCTCCACTAGTAACACGGTGTTGGCTCTTCTGCGAACACAAAACTTATCACTTACACACAGAGCTTTTGTGTATTGTAATGTGTTTATTAGATATCTTGCCTTGTTCAAAAATTTTCTGTGTAAATCCTTTATAATTAGTTACTTAAAATTATCGAATCTATTGTCCGCATCATAGATCGAGCAGCGTGACTTTATACATAAGTGAAAGTCTTTCGATGGTTCTCTTTGGCACTGGGTTAGCATAAAGTTCCAAAATTTGTCTGAAGTTACGAGTGTCAATATGCACTCTTCGATTAGCTCTGTATGGACTGCGCAGATGTTTTTAGAGCGGTCATCTCTCATTATAACGTTTGTGACGTTCTGGAGGATACTGAAACGAAAAGATTTTGATGGTGGTGATAAGTAATACAGTATATGTACAAACTAACTCCAAATAGCCCTCATTTCGATGTATCCAGAGTTGTCTGATTGCAGTACTTGAGATAAATACCTTGTGGGTAAGATAGCAATGAAATACCTCAGCGCAGCGGTTAAGAGTGTTAAATGAAACTGCAGCATCGATGTCAGATGCAAACATTACGCTGTGAGTCAAATGGAAGAGTTCTGTTGCGTGCAGCTTACTGGTCTCTCCTATGATTTGTTTTCGAGGAAACTTCCTCTGCTGAGACATTTATCATGTCCGTCTGACTGAGGAGGTATAAGTAGTTCCAAAAGAGTTGTGGCAATAGTGATAGCTTCATTTGTTCAACGTAGGAGCATTAGAAAGGTCCGCAGGAAAGATCAGTGGCCGATGACACATGCGTAATTCACTAGCGACAGATTTACTTGGATAACTCGTTTTCGTGAAAGATTGTAGATTGTGAGAATGTGTTACTACTTTATTGATACATCGTACTTCGTTTTACCACTCCGTAGCAGTGTCTTGTCCACGATACACGGTCAGCGACAGTTCAATTTTGTCTTAATGCTGGTTAATAAATGCACACTGATAGAAGTTTTAGTTGGAGAAAAAATATTACAAAATGGATGTGCGTGTTTGTTTCTTTGATACATGAGCAACGCAGTGGGAGCCGACGGCAGTCTTTGCCGCTGCACGAGGAATTGCAACAATGTACAGAACAACAGAAAATATTGTACGTGACGAAATTTGTTCAGCTCGGATGTAGACTCCATTGCTTTTGCATACCCGCGGATTTTCTCAAAATTTCATTATGTAGCAGAATCATGTATGTTGATATATACAATAAATATTGAAATCTGGTTTTGCAGGTCAGTGCCGACCAGTTTGTGGAAAAGGACCCCAAATCAGTTGCTGTTAGTCGCACAAACATAAAAACTTTATTTTGCTACAACACTTAATCACACGTACCCTTAAAAGAATTCAGAAACAGTACGACTGAAGGCCAGAACACAAGTTATTAAAATTGCTTTAGGGAATACACACGGATGAAGGCCTTAGTTACAAAATAGAAGAACTGAGGGCTTAAAGCCCGGATAACAAGAATTTCAGTCAGAATATTTTAAAAGGTTTTGAACAAATGACTTTTCAAATTTTAATTTAAGACGACTGAAGGCCTTATGTTAAAATATTTCACAAAATTTGCCCTAAAGACCATATACTGAACATACAACAATTCAAGGCTTAAGGCCTACATTACAAAATTAAGACAGAGAGGAAAATTTTCACAATTTCAAATGATTTTTCAAATTTTAATTTAAGACGGCTGAAGGTCGTATCTGAAAATATTTCACATAAGGTTCGGCTGAAGGCCACATACTGATCATTAAAACATAGTAAATTAATAAACGGCTGAAGGCCTCGCACAGTATTAGTGTAAAAGAAAATCACAATCCAAAACAACAGAACAGGAGTGTTCCAAGGGTCGGCCTGGGGGGAGACTCTAATGTAAGTTTAGGTGAGGCAGCCAAGCGTAATACTAAATAATCGAAGGGTAACACGACCGAGGGACGGCTGAAGAACCAACCAACAACCTAATCAATTCCCTTCCACCCGAACAACGGCACGACAACCGAAGATACCAGCGAGGCCGAAGATACCAGCAGCACTACGTATTGACAATTGGTGTCTAAATACAGTCAACGCACAGTAACCATTCAAAAATATGAACAACACCAAAGGCTGACGAACTATACGCCGTGCTGAGTCTGTCCCAACCGACCGACTGACAACTCCATTACGCAGACAGAATTAACATAACTGCTCAGTTCCACGAAAACACTTCCTAAAATCAATCACTGTGGAACAACAAGGAAGAATCACAAGTCGACACACACAGAGAACCCATAAGCGGTCGGCGACCAAATACACGCCGTCCGATGAGACGAACGACCGAAAGACCAATCAACGTGTTCCTCACTCAAGTCATGTGCGTTGGCAACTGTCGGGCGAGTCTTGGCTATCCGGACCTCACTGCAGCTCCATCCCGACTCCTTGATGTCCGTGCGGAGCTCGGAGACACAAAGACCCGGGCACCGTGGCTCGAACCCCACTATGCAGAGGTTAACACTTGCCCATTGGATACCGACATCTCTGCACACAAGGAAGGACCCATGTCCGGCAAGACGACCAACTGACGAGGCCCCGAAACGGTCAAAAGACCAAATACACGTCGCCCGATGAGACGACCGACCGAACGACCAACCAACAGTCGCTCCCGCTCCAGTCTCCTTCCATCGGACAGTGAATGTGTGTTGCCAGCGGCCGGCGAATTCTGGCTGCCCGGACCTCACTGGCGCTCCGTCCCGACTGAACTCCCGACACACGACCGCCCCGAAAATACTAACGGTCGCTCCAGGGATAGTACGACAGTGTACTTACCGATAAGCGCAGCTGCTGCTAGTCACGGGCAACTCAGCAACTCAGTGACGCCAGTAAAACGAATTTATAAGAAACAGACAAAAAAAAAAAAAAAAACAACGAGGCGACAGAACCGTAAAGACAAGATGACGAGCAATAAACGGCATGAACACGAGCCGCGCAACTCTGAAATATGTTTGGTATGATGAAGAGATGTGTTTGATATTACCCTAACGAAGACTTTTTTGAAAATTGTCTAGTGAGGAGATATTTCAACGAATTGATAATAATGATTAAAACTAAAAGGCCACTACGGCGCTAAAGTGATACTTTACGCTTATCTTTGGTTATTAAACATTACGATTACTTGGATGAAACATATTTCGAAGTTTATGACAGGAGCAACGGTTTGTCCATCTGGGAGAAGTATAGTAATTAACTGTCCCAAAAGTGGTCATAGTGAACAGAACTTTAAAATACCAATTAATGACAGTAAACTGAAACTAAAAACCGAAGTCATAGGTTGTCTCTGGTTGACACAGGAAGGCAATCAACTGTGCCACTAACATGTAACATTATACTTGAAGATTTCGTTTATTACCGCGAAATGGAAGAGAAGTTGTGCCCACAGTTACTGAGAAGGAAGCGATAACTTACCTGCGCTGGGACAATTAAATTCGTCAGGAATCAGTGAAGTGCGATTCTAAGCGTGATACCCACTTCGATAATAAAACAGTGTTACTGATATGACATTCGGTAGCGCATAGCCTTTGCGCTAATATCCCACAACAGAACCTCAGAAGTTAAGTCCCATAGTGCTCAGAGCCATTGTTTTAATATAGAACTTGGTGACTCAATTAGGTAGGGTACAACAGGTAGAGACAGTCATACTTCTAGTGTAGACTCCGTCATTCCATGGGGAAATGGGCCGGCGATTGTCCTAAACTGCTCGAGAAACTTTGTCATGAGGCCTGAAAATTGGTTAGTTCCACGCTACATACGTTGCATTAACGATAAACGTTATGAGTTGGGTGTTGTCAGTCGAATAAAATATCGTACAGTATATGCATTGAGGTGACAGAAGTCGTAGGTTACTTCCTAATATCGTGTCGGACCTCTTTTTGTCCGATGTAGTGCAGCAACTCGACATGGCATGGTCTCAACAAATTGTTGGAAGTGCCTGAGACGGTGGGTTTCTAGCGCCAGGCGATATCGATTCCTACTTCCATCTTTGATCGTTGTCCCTGTGCCTTGTTCTTTTTGCGTCTTTGAGGTAGGCGATTTATGGTCGCACGTGTCCGCAAATCGAGGAGAGTGGGTCCGTGCATGAGCCGATTCAGTCTGTGACGTGACGTGCTTTCGAGTTGTCGTTGTGGGGAGTTGGCGACACCATGTCACGTGGCACGGCCGTATGCCGTGAGAACGAGTTGAGTTGGAGCAATGAA
This sequence comes from Schistocerca gregaria, assembly GCF_023897955.1. Lineage (NCBI taxonomy): Eukaryota > Metazoa > Arthropoda > Insecta > Orthoptera > Acrididae > Schistocerca > Schistocerca gregaria. The sequence continues at coordinate 106,036,532 of NC_064920.1, forward strand.
GAAGCATGGACCGCTGCCAAAAAGTATTAAGTTTGTATTGACACGGCTGGCCAATGGCGATCAGGATTTGCTAATCCCGCGAGAGCTATGTGAATGGATGGCGTGTGAATTTCACATGAAGAAGAAAAAATTAATCGCCAAGCTTTCGTGGTGGGTTCCTCCTTCGATATATAGCGAATATTATTGTGTACTTAAGGACTGTTGTCTATTGCAGTTGCTCGTGCTAGTGGTCAGCAAAGCATTCACTGCAGTGGTGGCGAGGCGAGTTATGTTCTGGAACGGCCATGAAATTATGTTACTAAAGTGGCTAGAAATAGCGCCTCGCATTTGTAGGTTTCGATTTGGTGCTTAGTGACGCGCTGGAGGTAGCTGGTTCACTTGAACGTCATTTCTTAATTTAGTTATAGATTTAGAATTTACTGGTTTTACGAATTAGTGGTAGTTGTTGTTTCTTAATAATTCTTGTGTATATGAAAGGCTAGTGGCCATGATAAGTATAGGTCACATTGTGTTTTGAGGTTGATTGTTACGTTACGTACTGCACATTTGATTTATGTGGTGTCAGCCATTCAGCAAAGACAGATTATCTTGTAAGGTGGACTTTAAGTCATTGGGTGTGGATTGACACATCTTTTCACGTAGTATCTAGATATTTTCTTTGGATCAAACGAAACTAAGCTCCTTAATTCTGTTCATTGGTTAACTTGTAATATCTTTGTATTAAGGTATTGCCTTTCTATAAATATATTTGTGTAACTTGTATATACTACAGTGTGTGTGCCTCTCATGTTTTCCTGTTTTCAGAAACGTTTATAGTGGTCGAGCTTGCAGTGTGACGGAAATCTTAGGATTTGAACTCAGCGTCGTCAGGACCACGTTAACGCGCGATTTGTCTATTCCATTCAACGAGAGGCTTGTTTTAGGCAGAAGTTGTATATAAATTCACCCTTTGGATCGTGTGTTTGTGAAATAGTAATATATTAATGTTTGCTCACGTCCATCACATGATCATCAAACTGACGTTTTGCCTTAAGCTTGTATAAAGTCTAGAATTTTCCGGACGCTGAGTGTAGTAGAATGCTAGAATTCTAAGTGTAAACAGAACAACTAATAGTACCCTTCAGGTCAGATAGCATCAAATTAATTTTACCTTTTCAGTAAGTGTAAAGCAGAGCGAGAAAGGTGATAGCAGGTATTGTAAACATTTGGTTATCTATTATTTTGGTGGTTGTTACAAGCACGTAAAGGGGCCGTTGTCACAAGTGTGACGATTAATATTGTAAATACTAATTGTGGATAGGCCCTTGATATGCAAATGTTGTTAATTGCTGCTGCTGCTGATGAATTAATGTGTATGTGTAATCAGTAAAGAAGTGTTGCAACTACAAACTGGTTCCGTTACTGGTATGCACGGTTAGAGTGTGCAATCGCCACACCAGTCCCATGCAGAAATATTGAGGCACGCTGCCTCTCTAGCTGTCCATAATTACGAAAGTGTTGCCAGTGCAGGATTTTGCGTACGAGATGGGCCATAAATATTAGATGGAATTCCTGTGGGACGGTCTGGATGGGCACATCATTCGTTCGAACTGTTCAGAATGTTTCCCAAACCAACTGCGAACAGTTGTGGCCTAGTGACACAGCGAATTGTCATCTATGAAAAATCTGTCGTTGTTTCGCAGCATGAAGTCCACGAAAGGCTGAAAATGGTCTCCAAGCAGCCGAACATAACCATTTCCAGCCAATTATCGATTGAGTTGGACCAGAGGCCACTCCGTCCCGTGTAAACACAGGCCGTATCATTATGGAGCCTCCACCAACTTGTACAGTCCCTTCTTGACATCCTCGGTCCATGGCACTGTGGGGTCTGCGCCACGCTCGAACCCTTCCGTCAGCTCTTACCAACTGAACTCGGGACTCATCTGACCATGTCCCGATTTTGCGGTTGTCTAGGTCCAACCGATATGGTCACCAGCCCAGGAGAGGCACTGCAGGCAGTTTGCTGCCAGTAAATGCGCTTGTGTCGATCGTCTGCTGCCATAACCCATAAAGCCATATTTAGCCGCACTGACGTAACGCTTACGTTCGTCAGACATCCGGCTTCTTTTTTTACTCTCAGCGCCCTTGAAAGTTACCGTGTGCTCCTCTCTGTCCATCATTTAGTGCAACGGGTACAGCAAAGCTCTCACTTGCTCAATCTTGATAGAGCCACTGTGATATTTATGTGGGTTCCTGGTCATGTCTGTTTGACAGAAAACGAGGCTGCTGACGCTCCTACCAATGCTGTAGTCCTCGTATCTCTGTCCGGTTGTTCTTACACTCCCTCCGATGATCTCTGTGTTGCCGTCTATCAGCAGGTGGTGTCATTTTGGCATCATAACTGGTTCTCCTTTCACGGGAACAAGCTCCGGGTTATTAAGCCTCTCCCAGCGGTATGGACGACCTCCTCTTGGCCTTCTCGTCGCGGAGAGATTATTTTAGCTAGGTTGCGCATCGGGCACTGTCTTTTTAGCCATCGCCATTCGTTAAGTGGCGCTCTCACACCACTTTGTGCACATTGTGCCCAACATTTAACTGTCCGCCACTTCCTGAAGGAATGCTGTTTATTTAATCACTTACGTTCCTGTTTGTGTTTTGCCGGCAGAGTTATCGGCCCTTTTAGCGAACGACCCACGGGCTGTCGACGGCGTTTTACTTTCTATCCGTGATGGCAACATGGCGAAGGCCATTTAATTTTTAGTTCTGGACCTGCGTTTCTCTATGGCGTATTTTATAGACCTTTCTCCATTAGCCTGTTTTAGCTGTTTTCTCTTCCGCCGATTGGAATTGACGTGTAGTCGCTTTTAACTCCTCCGTCTTCGTGTTTAACAGTTTTGACATGGGCGTGTATGATCCTAGTTGTTTTTGCGCCCTAAAAAAAAACGACAATCCAAACCAGTCCTTCTATATACGTGCATATCACTGTCCCATGACTTTTGTCACCTCACTATATGGCGACATGTTGGCGAGTTACAAGATTTGTAGCTGACAACATATTTTCATTCGGGAATTAGTCTCCAAAGATTGTTTTTAAGATTCTATTTGTGTCATTTATGTGATTTGCTAGAGGGAAGTGTCGATCATTTCTTTCCCTAATGTATTTATAAATTTCACCGGAATGGACTGTTAACAACAAAATTTACCAGTGAGTAAACGTACTGTGAGCCTGTAGCTAAAATTCCTAGTTCCTTAAACGGATGGCTGCAAAATGTTAACCACACATCGTATTCCGCTGTCTTGCCTAAGCGAGGAATCAGCCCAGTATATTATAATTATTTATGTACTTGTGAAATTAGTGCAGAGGTACATGCAGTGATCGCTAGTACAGCTTATCAGAGGTTTCTAGACAGTAATGTGATTTTAATATGTAGTTTGCAGTGTATGCGTCCCAACTCGACGTCAGCTTCCGCACAGCAGTATTTCTGCCGTGCCGTGCGCCGCAAGTTCATTATACGGCTCAGGTCCGAGATCATGATAAGTAAACATCTGTCGATTCTGTCTTCCACAATTTTCAACGGACTTGATATACGTGACTAATTAATTCAGCTACTTGGATTACGCTCAATGAAAAGCTTCCTAATTTTCCTTCAACGAAAAGACCCTAAATAAAATTTGTCGCTAAGAGTTATTTGAAAAGCCACCAGAGACGGCTCTGTGTAATGGATTACTGAGAGAGGCCATACTGGAGAGACACAAGGGATATTAGCACAGGCTTCCATTGGCCCGCGGCGGTGGACTTTCGCCAAAGTCTCTCCGTCACAGTCCTTCCTCTCTAAGCCCCCAAATGTGCCGTAAATTACATCCTCTCGACTAGATAAATGACCGCCATATACGATTGCCAGTGCATTATCGGCTGCACACACTTCACTAAAGGTGTTTCTTCACGAAAGGGAAAGTAAACCACCGAGCAAAGTCATATTTAATATCAATAGTTAGCTGCTGATGGCACAAACCTTTATTCGTTGTCAATTTAGATCAGTTCGTCAACATCAGGTAGCATAAAATTATTTACACCAGTCCGAATGGTGTCACTCTCACCATTGCAAAAAAATAAATAAGTAAAAATTAAATTGATTGTATTCCGAGGTGACAAGAAATATGTTTTCCGAGGGCTAGTTTCGTATTACTCTCTATGCTAGTTTATCCTATGCAGCAACTTCATATCTGCTTAACTGCTACAACATACAGTATTTGATGCTGGTTACCTTGCTCAGGCCTTGCTCTCCGTCTACAAATTTTAACCGTCCTCCACGTATCTGCATTATCATCAGTACACGAGGGATATTAGCAGAGGACCCATGCGTCACGACATCTGGTATCGTTTATTACTTGGTTTTAGTGAAGTTGTACTACCAATATCTTTCTCGCTGATTCAATTAAGTACGCAGGGTGATCAAACCGCCCCTACTGATGAGTTTATGTAACCCACAGTGCTTTAAAAAACCACGTTTGACTTTCGTGTTCTCTCGCTAGCCACATGCAAGAATTTTGTCCTACAGAACATAACGTTCTTGTAGGAAATTTAAGGTAGTTAAATTTTGTGCTGGAATACGGTTTCGCTGGAAGCCACGGTTTTCGAGTTATTAAAGAAAACGCTTTTGAAGGTTACCTTTGTATGTTTTTTTGATAATTCGAAAACTACTGCCTCCAGCGAAAAGGTAGCCTAGTAAAAAATTTAACTAAATTAAATTTCCTTCAAAAAGATTCTGTTCACTTTTCCTGTGGGACTAACAGTGTGCGTATAGCGAGCGAGAGAATATGAAAATCCTGCGCGTGGTGTCTGAAGACGTTGTGGGTGGAACCCATTGGCAGGGGCTGCTTAATCATCCTGTATATTCATTATATCCCTGTCACGTCTTTCTTTATTTTTGTTTTCTTTATAAAAGGTTTTCTTGTGATTGCTGGCCTACGTCTTGTATCATCTTTAATTCTGTCCTCTTCATTTACTGTGCTCAATGAAGAACAATAAAGCTGCGGGGTTAGATGACTTGAGGACGGAACAGATAAAAATGTTTGGACCAGCAACCAAGAAGTGGATTCTAGATATGATTAACACCTGTGTCTCAACATTGCAAATACCAAAGATCTGGAGAAAAACCGAAGTTTTGGCCTTACTGAAACCGGGGAAACAGCCCACAGATGTCAAAAATTTCCGACCCATATCACTCCTATGTCATCTATACGAAGTTTTAGAGAGAATGATCCTCAATCGCATCTCGGACCAAGTCGATCAAAGACTGATCAGAGAACAATCTGGGTTCCGCCCCGGGAGGTCGTGTTGTGGACAGATCTTGAACCTGACACAGCACATAGAGGATGGATATGAACGCGGGCAGATCACCGGTGTCACCTTTGTGGATCTTACTGCTGCATATGACACCATTAATCACAGGAAAATGTTAACAAAGATCTATGCCATCACGAAAGACTTCCACCTAACACAGTTTTTAAGATGCCTGCTACAAAACAGACGTTTCTTTGTTACCCTACAAAATAGGAGGAGCCGGTGGAGGGCACAGAGAAATGGTATCCCCCAAGGAAGTGTGCTAGCCCCACTGCTGTTTAATATTTACACTAATGACCAGCCTGTTAATTCTGTCACTAGATCTTTCATTTATGCAGATGACACAGCACTTGCAGCGCAAGGAAGAACCTTTGAGGAGGTGGAAGAAAAACTCACAACAAGTCTTGAGGCATTATCTAACTACTACGATAGCAACTACCTGAAGCAAAACCCCTCCAAAACACAAGTGTGTGCATTTCACTTACGGAACAGAGAGGAACGGAGGAAACTGAGAATAACCTGGAGAGGTCAACAGCTGGCCCACTGTGACACCCCAAAGTACCTCGGAGTGAAGTTGGACCGGTCCCTCACCTTCAAGGACCACTGTACAGATACAAACATGAAAGTCAGTGCTAGGAACAACATTATTAGGAGACTGACCGGCAACAACTGGGGAGCACACCCACAAGTCCTCCGCACATCTGCCCTCGCTTTGTGCTTCTCCACTGCTGAATATGCAGCACCTGTATGGCAGAACTCCAGCCATGCCAAATATTGCCCTAAATGAAACAGGACGAATTGTAACCGGCCGCTTGCGGGCAACACCTGTTGACAAAATCTACCACCTCATGGGCGTAGCACCGCCAGACATCCGAAGGAGAACAGTAGCTGAAGTGGAAAGAAAGAAGCAGGAGACAGATCAGAGACACCCCCTGTTTGGATGCGAACATCAAACGCCAAGACTCAAGTCGAGAAAAAGTTTTCTCCAGACAACCCGACCAATCCAGACATTACCTGCAGACCATAGGATACAACTGTGGCGTAGCTCATCATCAGAGAAATATTGGAACAACCCCAAGGGAGAACTTGCTATAGGTCATCATCTCCCATACACAACATGGAAGGTACTCAATAGACTTAGAACGCGTATCTCGATGTAAGGAGAACATGAAGAAATGGGGATACATCTCAGGGGACGAGCTATGTGAATGTGGTGAACCTCAAGACCATCAACGCCTACTCAACTGCAGGAAACTGTCGGAACCTGTTTCCATGGACGATCTGATTATCGCCAATGATGAGGCAGTCTATGCAGTGGAATACTGGGCAGCACATGGAATATAAAGACGCACATATTCTCTGTAATACTTGTGATATATATGCTATGTATGATATGCTATGTATGATATGCTATGTAATATAAGTTATATTTAATATGTTATGTTCTGGACACGTATAAATAAATTTACTTAGGTATCAAAATAGCTTTCGGGCGGGAAGGAGCGCCTGGTCCCCGGCTCGAATCCGCTGGCGGATTTGTGTCGAGGTCCGGTGAACCGGCCAGTCTGTGAATAGTTTTTACGCGGTTTTCCATCTGCCTCGGCGAATGCGGGCTGGTTCCCCTTATTCCGCGTTAGTTACACTATGTCGGCGATTGCTGCGCAAACAAGTTCGCGTACGCGTACACCATCATTACTTTACCACGCAAACATAGGGGTTACCCTCGTCTGGTGTGAGAGATTTCATTAGGGGGGGGGGGGGGGGGGGGCACCGGGAGCCAAACCGCACAATAGCCCTGGGTTCGGTGTTGGGCGGCAGAGGGGTGAAGTGGCCTGCGGTAGTCGTGGGGTTGTGGACCACTGCGGCTGCGGCGAGGACAGAGCCTCTCCGTCGTTTCTAGGTCCCTTGTTAACGTACAATACACACAATACAAATCAAAATAGCAAGATTGATATACCAGTATTAACGTCTCATTTCCCTCGGCACCTCCTGATTTAATTCAGTATCATGTTGCCCTTGTTTTAGTGTTGTTAATAATCATCACGTAACAACTCCGTTCAACTGCTGTTCAAAGTTCATTGCCATCGCAGAATGAAAGCCATTGTCTTAGCCAAACTTCAAAATCATTCTCTCTTCTACCCGAAGATAATTTTGGCTCCATATTTCTCCTTGGTTTCCTTCAGTACTTGCGCAATGAACATACTGAATAATATAGTGTCTACAACCCTGTCTCATCCCTTTCTCAATTCTGTCTCTCTCTATTCTTCTTCGACTCTTATAACTGCAGTCTTAATCCTGTAAAACTTGTAGATATCCTTTTACACCCAACCCTTTAATCACAGATAACAAACTGCTATCCTATATCTTCTTCACGGTATAATTCATTACACGCTACAGAATTACTGAGATGACATTTAATCTTTGAACCTGGAAACAGACTTTTGACGTTCACATCACTGTTTCACGCCAGAAAGTGGTTCGAGATATCGTTTACGACGTTCTACTCAGTGTTTTTGAAGAGTGTGTAACTTAGTGGAGCACACGTCGCAACGCGGCAACGAGATCCGCCAGATCGTCGCCTCAGGAGCACGGTAGCTGTTCGCAGCAGCCGCCCCTCTAATTAACGTTGACCGTCGGCTGCGTAACGCAATAGCCAGCACGCTGCGCTAATGAAGTCATAGATCTTGCGGCCGTCTTGTACAGCCGGGATACGTACCGCGCTGCGCTGTGACGGGTGCAACGATCTACCGTGTAGTTGTTACAGTTCCTAAGGAGTCCTTTGTCATTTACGGTAGAGACGTTTGTCTTCAATCTCTCTTGAACAGAGACGCGACAGCAGTAAGTACATAGAAGCAGGAGTCTCCCGTAACTTTTGGAGGGATACATGTATCTGCAGGCATGTGTGTCGGTGCAGAATTCTGTCGTACTCGCGGCCCTTTTCGTAAATCCAAGACAGACTGCAACCACTCGACCTGTTCTATATCGACCCTTCAGATCAAAACTCCGTTCTACACCCTAATCGAAAATGTGATAAAAGTTGTGACGTAATAGTACAAACAATTTTATTGAAATTATCGTTCTATTTTCAAAACGATTTTTTGCTTCCATTGAATTCATCAACTTTTTTCGCGTAGTTAACTTTTTGGATTTTGGTTACTATTTCACGAATCGTTCGCGTCTCCAGTAACATGGAAGTCAGAAGTATTTCTTACTGCAGTGGCAAAATAGGCTTTATGCGGGCTACCTTCCTTAAACTAATGCTACACAGCTTTACATGCGATCACTGCTAATCTTCATTTTGACACTATTTTTTAAATAAAAGGCTTGCGAAACAACTGATGTATTTCAATCAAAGCGCAAGATCAAAATACATTTATTCTGGTAAATAGTTTCACTTAAAAGACTGTTTTTTAATTATAATTGATACATTAACACATCGGTAAAGATAAATCGATAACTGCTGTACTGCTTTGTATAGACAAAATTCAATTTCAGTTTCGTAATGGTCTGATCGAACGGGATCTTTTGATATACATCAGAATAACATACTCAGATCTAACTTTCCCGCGAAGACATCTTCATATAAAACATTGTCGCTTCACTTATTGGGTCAGATCTTGGTAAAACCTGAAGGTTTCGAAGAAGTACTCCATTATCTTCGTCTGAAATATCTGACTAAATGGAGAATGTATTCTACTATGATAACATCATATTTCATTTTGGCATTTTTCTATTGATTTTTCGTTTTGTAATGTTTATACTTCTTCCACCCAAACAAATCTGGCAATTGCAAAAGACTGGAAATGTCTTTTGGATACACTGAATTATCTCTACACTTGGGCATCAGTATAGCTTAAAACATGTGAAACTTAAAATGTTTGTCATGTTGAACACCACAGCTGACACTAATATTTTAATGAATACTGCAAATCACCACCATTATATTATTACACATTTCTTGTGTCAGCGTCGGTTTCGTTTTTAGAACATCTTCAAGGTGACGACTAGTGCGAAGTAATGATATGAATCTTCTGGTTGTCATATGTAATCGTGAAGCCTAAATCCAGAATCAATGACCTAAACCACTGATTCTGCCATGATGATACAATCATCGTCTCCGAACTGTTCCTCTACTCTGAGAGATTGCAGGGACTGTCACTTTTGATACTGCATTGCATAGGGAATGTGATCTTTATTACTTGGTTTCTACATTTGATCCAATCTGACTTCTTTCATATGACGAAATGGTTGGCAGTAGTTGACACTCTTGCTTGTGTGCCCTGGAGACAACATAGCGGTAGGCTTTGCCTGTATTCGAAGGAAGAGGGTGCTGAGCTAATTGACAGCAGTAAAGGAGTACGGCGGCTGAGAGACAAGGGGACCTTTTTCCTGCAGAAGGGATGAGCATACATTGCTGAAACTGTTTGCTGACAGTGAAGTCCTCCCGTCTCATTGTGCCGACACAGGGGGTGGCGCCGGTCGGTCGGCGGTCGCGTTCAGGTAGGCTGACTAAGGGCGGGGAGTCACTGCAGCTTTGACCTGCGCATTGTGTGATCCGATGGCCTTCAATAAATCGTAGTATGGACTCTTGTTAGGTAGAAAGCGGAAGAGTCGCCTGAGAGTTTTTACGAATTCCTTGGGACAGGCAGTGGGGCCCACGCCTCCAGACACCGCTAGCCGGCCGCGGTGGCCATGCGGTTCTGGCGCTGCAGTCCGGAACCGCGGGGCTGCTACGGTCGCAGGTTCGAATCCTGCCTCGGGCATGGGTGTGTGTGATGTCCTTAGGTTAGTTAGGTTTAAGTAGTTCTAAGTTCTAGTGGACTTATGACCTAAGATGTTGAGTCCCACAGTGCTCAGAGCCATTTGAACCATTTTTTTTTGACACCGCTACAAAACGTATTTGTGAAGGGATGAGGCTTTTAGCGAGTTTATGGCTGTTCTTTAGAAAGTTCGAAATGGACGCAACATGGGAGATAACGATATTTTTATCGAAGGCTGTTGTTCCATGCTTTCAGCAAAGACATGGCGTAAATGTGTGGGCGAGAGGGCGCGAAGCTGAATGTTTTTCTCCTTTTCTCGCAATTAATTTTTAAAGTCGCTTGTTGTTCAAATCTGTGTATGCAGAGCAGGGGGGCGGTCTCCCAGCTTCGAATGCCACGCTCCGGCTCGTGATTGGCTTGTGCTAAAGTGGGTGAAATCTAAGCATGCAAATTTACTGTGTTACCAAGCTGTTGAGGAAAGCAGTAGAGAATACAGAGGGACACACTTGTACTGGCACTTCGCTAGTAAAGAATGGCAGGTCTTTACCTAGATGGTGAGACTTGTATCCTTCCCTAGTGTCCCACTTAGAGGCTGCGCTAGTCACCATCTGAACTGTCAGAGGTACTGCTTGTTGTGTCATGTACACGATTTGTGTGTGGGTGTACTTACTTGTTTCGAGTCGGCCGTCTAAACTTTTGACATATTCCGCCATGCATAGTCGTGTCACGGAGTCAAATTGTTTTGGCAGACCAGCAAACGCCCTTAATAATACGAGTAGATTGCCGCTGTTCGTGAATGCACTGGGAGAGTACGTCGTGCTGCCCTCCTTCACCTGAAAGAGAGTGAAGTATTTGGTGCTACGGCATAGGGTTCCAATATATGCTTCTCAGCACCCTGTTCTTTGGAACTATAATTTTCTTTATGCAATAGTTGAGTGTAGATGCTTGACAGTAGCGTAGTTTTTGGACCATAGCCGTCCGCTGCGACCGAGCGTTTGTAGGCTCTTCAGTCCGGAACCGCGCTGCTAGTGCGGTCGCAGGCTCGTATCCTGCCTCGAGCATGGATGTGTGTGATGTCCTTCGGTTAGTTAGGTTTAAGTAGTTCTAAGTCTAGGAGCCTGTTGACCTCAGATGTTTAGTCCCATAGTGCTTAGAGCAATTTCAGCCATTTTTGGGCCATGCCACAGATTCACATTTCTGAAGTCAGATATAGCGATTAGTTCTCATTAGTGTGGGTGTATTCATCTCCAGCTGATCACTTTGTTAACTATAGACCGAATATTATGGAAAACGATTGTCGGATAAAATGTTTGTGTGACATCTCTTTAGCCATCATTTGTCTACATCTACATCTACATCCGTACTCCGCAAGCCACCTGACGGTGTGTGGCGGAGGGTACCCTGAGTACCTCTATCGGTTCTCCCTTCTATTCCAGTCTCGTATTGTACGTGGAAAGAAGGATTGTCGGTATGCTTCTGTGTGGGCTCTAATCTCTCTGATTTTATCCTCATGGTCTCTTCGCGAGATATACGTAGGAGGGAGCAATATACTGCTTGACTCTTCGGTGAAGGTATGTTCTCGAAACTTTAACAAAAGCCCGTACCGAGCTACTGAGCGTCTCTCCTGCAGAGTCTTCCACTGGAGTTTATCTATCATCTCCGTAACGCTTTCGCAATTACTAAATGATCCTGTAACGAAGCGCGCTGCTCTCCGTTGGATCTTCTCTATCTCTTCTATCAACCCTACCTGGTGCGGATCCCACACTGCTGAGCAGTATTGAAGCATTGGGCGAACAAGTGTACTGTAACCTACTTCCTTTGTTGTCGGATTGCATTTCCTTAGGATTCTTCCAATGAATCTCAGTCTGGCATCTGCTTTACCGACGATCAACTTTATATGATCATTCCATTTTAAATCACTCCTAATGCGTACTCCCAGATAATTTATGGAATTAACTGCTTCCAGTTGCTGACCTGCTATTTTGTAGCTAAATGATAAGGGACCTATCTTTCTATGTATTCGCATCACATTACACTTCGCTACATTGAGATTCAATTGCCATTCCGTGCACCATGCGTCAATTCGCTGCAGATCCTCCTGCATTTCAGTACAATTTTCCATTGTTGCAACCTCTCGATACACCACAGCATCATCTGCAAAAAGCCTCAGTGAACTTCCGATGTCATCCACCAGGTCATTTATGTATATTGTGAACAGCAACGGTCCTATGACACTCCCCTGCGGCACACCTGAAATCACTCTTACTTCGGAAGACTTCTCTCCATTGAGAATGACGTGCTGCGTTCTGTTATCTAGGAACTCCTCAATCCAATCACACAATTGATCTGATAGTCCGTATGCTCTTACTTTGTTCATTAAACGACTGTGGGGAACTGTGTCAAACGCCTTGCGGAAGTCAAGAAACACGGCATCCACCTGTGAACCCGTGTCTAAGGCCCTCTGAGTCTCGTGGACGAATAGCGCGAGCTGGGTTTCACACGATCGTCTTTTTCGAAACCCATGCTGATTCCTACAGAGTAGATTTCTAGTCTCCAGAAAAGACATTATACTCGAACATAATACGTGTTCCAAAATTCTACAACTGATCGACGTTAGAGATATAGGTCTATAGTTCTGCACATCTGTTCGACGTCCCTTCTTGAGAACGGGGATGACCTGTGCCCTTTTCCAATCCTTTGGAACGCTTCGCTCTTCTAGAGACCTACGGTACACCGCTGCAAGAAGGGGGGCAAGTTCCTTCGCGTACTCTGTGTAAAATCGAACTGGTATCCCATCAGGACCAGCGGCCTTTCCTCTTTTGAGCGATTTTAATTGTTTCTCTATCCCTCTGTCGTCTACTTCGATATCTACCATTTTGTCAACTGTGCGACAATCTAGAGAAGGAAGCACAGTGCAGTCTTCCTCTGTGAAACAGCTTTGGAAGAAGACATTTAGTAATTCGGCCTTTAGTCTGTCATCCTCTGTTTCAGTACCATTTTGGTCACGGAGTGTCTGGACATTTTGTTTTGATCCACCTACCGCTTTGACATAGGACCAAAATTTCTTAGGATTTTCTGCCAAGTCAGTACATAGAACTTTACTTTCGAATTCATTGAAAGCCTCTCGCATAGCCCTCCTCACACTACATTTCGCTTCGCGTAATTTTTGTTTGTCTGCAAGGCTTTGGCTATGTTTATGTTTGCTGTGAAGTTCCCTTTGCTTCCGCAGCAGTTTTCTAACTCGGTTGTTGTACCACGGTGGCTCTTTTCCATCTCTTACGATCTTGCTTGGCACATACTCATCTAACGCATATTGTACCATGGTTTTGAACTTTGTCCACTGATCCTCAACACTATCTGCACTTGAGACAAAACTTTTGTGTTGAGCCGTCAGGTACTCTGTAATCTGCTTTTTGTCACTTTTGCTAAACAGAAAAATCTTCCTACCTTTTTTAATATTTCTATTTACGGCTGAAATCATCGACGCAGTAACCGCTTTATGATCGCTGATTCCCTGTTCTGCATTAACTGATTCAAATAGTTCGGGTCTGTTTGTCACCAGAAGGTCTAATATATTATCGCCACGAGTCGGTTTTCTGTTTAACTGCTCAAGGTAGTTTTCAGATAAAGCACTTAAAAATATTTCACTGGATTCTTTGTCATTTGATATTAGGAAAGAATAAATCAATTTCTGTTCAGACCACAACCCCATGCAGTGGTCTGATTTTCATTCCCCTTTCCCCTTAATTAAAGTCATTGAGTTTTTAAAAATTAAGTTTCAATCGTAATGAAATTGAATATACTGATGAACATAATTCGATGTTTTGATTACTTTGCAAGAATATTATTTTTATTCAAGTTATTAATTTTGAACGGCACCCTGTCAAACAGATCCTTTTCTTTCATACACCTAGCAACAGCCTGAAACTGTTGACGAAAACAACCACCATCTTTCAATTGGCAACCCCAGTCAGAATCTTGCAGTTGGTAAACCCTGGAATCTTGCAACTGTATGGCGTACACAATGTTGGGAAACATGTTCATACTTTCCCGCATTCTGCATTTTCTGAAGAGCAAAAGGGGGGGGGGGACACTCTGACTCACAAAAACACCTCCATACCGTAACAACACCTCCTCTATGTTTCATGTTGGCACTACACATGACGGCAGGTAACGTTCTCGAAGCATCAGCCAAACCGAAACCTTTCCACTAGATTGTCAAAGATCATAGGGACTCGTAACTCGAAATCAATCATTTCTAGACTCCCATTGGTCAGTGGAGTCGCTCGTTACACCATCAAAGTCGTAGCTCAGTGGTGACTGCAGACATGTGTAGCTCGTGAGCAGCAGTTCGCCTACTGTACACCATTCTTTTTAAGTCCCTACTCACAGTCGTGGACTGCTGGAAGCAATTTGTAACTCACAAGTCATTCCTTCCGCAGATATCTTGCGATGTTTTACAGCCTCTTTGTCCGTCAGAACATGACGACTGTCTGGTCTTGATTTGCCTGAGGTTGTTCAATCGCGTTTCCAGTTCACGGTCGCCTCACCAACAGCTAAGATGGTTAACTTTTGAAGCGTTGAAATGGCCTTGAAAATTATATTACTCAGGTGCCATCCAGTACTCAGCCCACGTTATTAATCACTGAGCTCCCCTGAGCGACTAATTCTGCTCCGCTGCTGACTGAACAGTACCTCCCGACACCTTCCACAATAACCTGGGCCCACCTCTCGTAAAACCCAGTGGTCAACTCGACATTACATGGACGTCTCCACATGGTATCGATCAAATAATTTTAGAAAATCGTGTTATTGTACACTACTGGCCATTAAAATTGCTACACCAAGAAGAAATGCAGATGAGGAACGGGTATTCATTGGACAAATATATTATACTAGAACTGGCATGTGATTACATTTTCACGCAATTTAGGTGCATAGATCCTGAGAAATCAGTACGCAGAACAAACACCTCTGGCCGTAATAACGGCCTTGATACGCCTGGGCATTGAGTCAAACAAGAGCATGGATGGCGTGTACACGTACAGCTGCCCATGCAGCTTCAACACGATGCCACAGTTCATCAAGAGTAGTGATTGACGTATTGTGACGAGCCAGTTGCTCGGCCACCATTGACCAGAAGTTTTCAATTGGTGAGACATCTGGAGA
Source organism: Schistocerca gregaria (assembly GCF_023897955.1). Taxonomy (NCBI): domain Eukaryota; kingdom Metazoa; phylum Arthropoda; class Insecta; order Orthoptera; family Acrididae; genus Schistocerca; species Schistocerca gregaria. The sequence continues at coordinate 106,051,784 of NC_064920.1, forward strand.
ATGTGCTGGCCAGGGCAGCAGTCGAACATTTTCTCTATCCAAAGAGGTCAGTACAAGACCTGCAACATGCAGTCCTGAATTATCCTGCTGAAATGTAGGGTTTCGCAGGGATCGAATGAAGGGTAGAGCCACGGGTCGCAACACATCTGAAATGTAACGTCCGCTGTTCAAAGTGGCGTCAATGCAAACAAGAGGTGACCGAGACATGTAACCAATGGCTCCCCCATACCATCACGCAAGGTGATAGGCCAGCATGGCGATGACGAATACACGCTTCCAATGTGCGTCACTGCGATATCACCAAACACGGATGCGGCCATCATGATGCTGTAAACAGAACCTGGATTCATCCGAAAAAAAAGACGTTTTGCCATTCGTGCATCCAGGTTCTTCGTTGAGTACACCATCGCAGGCACTCCTGTCTGTGATGCAGCGTCAAGGGTAACCGCAGCCATGGTCTCCGAGCTGATAGTCCATGCTGCTGTAAACGTCGTCTAACTGTTCGTGCAGATGGTTGTTGTCTTGCAAATGTCCCCATCTGTTGACTCAGGGATTGAGACGTGGCTGCACGATCTGTTACAGCCATGCGGATAAGATGCCTATTATCTCTACTGCTAGTGATGCGAGGCTGTTGGGATCCAGCATGGCGTCTCGTACTACCCTCCTGAACCCATCGATTCCATATTCTGCTAACAGTCATACGATAAACCACAATCGCGATGGGATACAAAACGTGATGGTACGCATTTCTCCTCCTTACACGAGGCAAAGCCGGTCAACTGCAGTTTGTATATGAGAAATCGGTTGGGAACTTTCCTCATGTCAGCACGTTGTAGGTGTCGCCACCGGCGGCAACCTTGTGTGAATGCTCTGACAAGCTAATCATTTACATATCACAGCATCTTCTTCCTGTCGGTTAAATTCTACGTCTGTAGCACGTAATCTTCGTAGTGTAGCAATTTTCACGGCCAGTAGTTTATTTGTATTCAACAATTATACACATTACTCCAATATATTTTTTGTTTTCTGCTTTATTTTTTAAGAAAAAAGTCAAACATGAAAACTGGTCTGTGATTTATAATCCTGATCAGCAAACGACGAGAAGAAAGTATATCCACTGTAGTTGCTAATTTGGGATTCTACGTTATTAGTGGTGCCTCGTATTAATACAGTTTTAAGCTAGGTCTCTGTGTGAATTTTTTTTAAGGTATGTCTCTACTCAGTAACTGATTCAATGTTATTGATTAATAACTAAAACAATATATTACACTGGTTCTTTAAAAACCTTGTTGCGAGCATAAGTTATCTTCGAAAGTACGATAATCAGCTACAGACGATACACTACATGAATTAGGTTTATAGTATGCAGTGTGTACCCGTCCCATGTTTCTCTTTACGGACCTCGACAAATACCACTTACGAAGCCACTTTCCACTCAATAAAGGCAATTCTTCTGATCCAGTTAGTACATCAGTTACGCTTCTTTCAGAGTATGCTCATGAAACAGGCATTTGTGCATCAGTTATGTGCTGCATGCGCCCCATGTTTTCCGTTTTAAATCCTTCAAGTATTTTCACAGCTATTAAAATATTGAGGACTATCTATGTGGGGCTAGAAATCTGTATGGGGCTACGATAAATTATTTTATAGCACAATTATATTAAAAAAAATTCTATTCAAATAATTAATTTCCTCTTCTTAGTCTAGTACGGGCAACAGCCTTGCCAGAGTGGATACGCCGGTTCCCGTTAAATAACCGAAGTTAAGCGTTGTCAGGCGTGGCTGGTACTTGGATGGGTGACTATCCGGGCCGCCATGCACTGTTGCAATTTTTCCGGGTGCACTCAGCCTCGTGATGCCAACTGAGGAGCTACTCGACCGAATAGTAGCGGCTCTGGTCAAAGAAAACCATCATAACGACCGGGAGAGTGGTGCACTGACCACACGCCTCTCCTATCCGCATCCTCATCTGAGGATGACACGGCGATCGGATCGTCCCGATGCGCCACTTGTGGCTTGAAGACGGAGTGCAGTCTAGTTTGCGTCAAATTTTTCAATCGATTTAAAACATTTCGATGATATTACAATATGGAGTGTGGTAAATTTCAGGATTATTTCAGTTTCGCTTCACCAGAGTCAACCAATACATTACTTCCTCCTAATATTAGCTCATGAAAAGACCTCGAAGATAAACATTAGAGAGAATCGACCTCACACGGGGACTTGCTAACAACCGTTCTACTGTGAAACGTGCACAAGTGTAACAGTGAAAGGAGGAAATACCGGTGGCTACAAAGTACCCTTCACCACACACGTGCGCAATATTGCAGTGTCATCGAGTTATGAGCTACATTGAAAGTTTCAAGTCTAGAACTCATCGGGAGATGACGGTGGTAAGCAAAATTCTCTCAGACACACACCAGACGAGAAAGCGAGTTAACATTGCTTTACCACGCAGTTCTGCGCTCTCTTAAAAATTTCAAGTATATAGCTCATCGGGAAGTTAGTGTCAAATCAAATGCCGGAATTGTACCAGATAGACACAAAAGCGACCTACGAAAAACGTCTTTAAAGAGCAAACGACGGGGAGCTGAAACATGGTTCCTTCCGTACGTAAAAGAAAACTCTACAGTAGTTACATGTTACAGTTAACAAATTAAATGAAAACAAAAAAAAAAATAATTACTTTTCTAGGCAATTAGCTTGTGTTCAGTTTACTAAAGCGCTTTTCTCAGTTAATGGAATTTAGTTTGCACGAGCAGAGCTGTCAATGACAGTCTGCGGCGTGTTTGTATTTATGTATATATGTAATATTGCGATATCGATTAGGACGATCGCTCTCTATAACCGTGCTCTAAGAGTAACATAGCAGAAACAAACTTTATTTCACTGAATGTTCAGCTGAGAATAAAACTCTATGCAGCCATTTTTCAGAGGTTTGTATTGTATTGTATTGTATGGAACTGGGGATCTAGAAACGACGGAGAGGCTTCGTCGTCCCCGCCGTAGCCCTCAGTAGTTCACAACTCCACAACAGGCCACAGCAGTCCACCCACACCACCGCCGCCCCACACCGAACCCAGGGTTATTGTGCAGTTCGACTCCCAGTAGAGCCCCCTAACCCGTCCCTCCTGGAACGTCTCATTCCAGACGCGTGTAACCCCAATGGTAAAGATGGTGTATGCGTACGTGGAGGCAGTGTTTACGCAGCAATCTCCGACATAGGCGTGGCCGAAGTAGGGAGAATATAAAATTCAGACTGGCAACGGTAAGAGAAGTTTGTGAACGTCGAGTATAAGTTTAAGTTGGGTTGGGTTGTTTGGGGAAAGAGACCAAACAGCGAGGTCATCGGTATCATTAGATTAGGGAAGGACGGGGAAGGAAGTCGGCCGTGCCCTTTCAGAGGAACCATCCCGGCATTTGCCTGGAGAGATTTAGGGAAATCACGGAAAACCTAAATCAGGATGGCCGGAAGCGGGATTGAATCGTCGTCCTCCCGAATGCGAGTCCAGTGGGCTAACCACTGCGCCACCTCGCTCGGTTAGGTTTGTGTCAGGAAGTCTTTTCTGAAAGTATTTGTATGTAGTATAGCCATATGGAAGTCAAACACGGACGTTAAACAGTTTAGACAAGAAGAGATGGAATCTTTTGAAATGTGGTGCTACAGAAGAATGCTGAAGATTAGATGGGTAGATCACGTAACTAATGAGGATGTACTGAATAGAATTGGGGAGAAGAGAAATTTGTGGTACAACCTAAGCAAAAGAAGGGATCGGTTGAGATATCAAGGGACCATCAATTTAATGCTGGAAGGATGCGTGTGGGGTAAAAATCGCAGAGGGAGACCAAGAGATGAATGCAGTAAGCAGATTCAGAGGGATGTAGGTTGCAGTAGTTATGTTAACCGGGGACCTAGAAACGACGGACAGGCCACGTCCAGGCCGCAGCCGCAGTTGTCCGCAACCCCACGACGACTACAGCAGTCCACTTCATCCCTCCGACGCCCAACACTGAACCCAGGCTGCCGGCACGGAAGCTCAGCGTGTTCGGTCAGAGGGCTGCGTGCTCTCTGTAATAATAAAAACTGAGTCGAAGAATCAACGATCAACTTGATGTCTTGTGACGTCCGCCCAGACCAAGCGCAACGACCTATCTCGAAAAAAAAAAAAGGCTTATTGTGCGGTTCGGCCCCCGGTGGATCCCTCAGTGAACGTCTCACACCAGAGGAGTGTAACCCCTAAGTTTGCGTGGTAGAGTAATAGTGGCGTAAGGCGTAGGTGGAGAATTTGTTTGCGCAGCAGTCGCCGACATAGTCTAGCTGAGGCGGAACAAAGGGAACCAGCCCGCATTCGCCGATGCAGATGGAAAACCGCCTAAAAACCGTCCACAGACTGACCGGCTCACCGGATCTCGACACAAATCCGCCGGGGGGTATTCATGCCGGGGACCGGCGCTCCTTCCCGCCCGGAAAGCCGTGCGTTAGACCGCACGGCCCATCGGGCGAGCCTTGTAGTAGTTACTCGGAGATGAAGAGGACTGCACAGAATAGAGTGGCATGGAGAGCTTCATCCAAGCAATGTTCGGTCTGTAGACCACAATAACAACAACATGAAACCTCTTGGGCCATGAGATCATCAAGCCACTTTGCAATCTAACAATTTGTTCGAATTAACTGCTTTAACATGTTTTATGTAGGAGACATAGTTAATTACCACAGTAGCAAGTTATGAACGGATTTACACAAAGACCGATGGTGGAAGCAAGGTATTAATTTCGCTTTAGTACCAACATGAACATTCTGCGTATCAGCTTCGTATGGCCATACCGTTTACCAAATAAATTGACAGGTATTTTTTATGATCAATGTCAGTACGACAAATTATCTGCTCTACTGGAGAGCTTTACCCTTGCAGAAAGAGAACGGATGTCGTTTACGCTCGATGGAGCACCGCACACAACAAATCGGCAATAACGGAGCCTGAAGATCACCCGCCGACCTTACAATATTCCTCCACACATGACGATCTTGTGCATTCTGGATCCAATTCTCGTGGGCATCCAACTGCATAAGGTCATCCTGCATTGCAACCTCCCATCGCTTCCTCGGTCTCCCAATCGGACGAGTTCCGTCAGGTTTCTTGTAAGCAAAGCTTTGGCGCGACATGTTCCTGAACACCTGGCAATGACCGTGCATGATGTTCGGTGTTTCATGAGATATTCCTAAGCCTGGTAAGACAGTACTTAGCACAGCCGTCTAATGAGCGGCGGACTGATTGTGGATGTACAGTAGCATAACCTCCTGTTTCACCTGACATAAACTCTTAGATAGAAATATTAAAGACACTGGTGTATTTCACGCCCTTCGACAATATGTGTAGTTTACATGAGAATGTGAACGATGCATGTGAGCAAATACGAGATGAGCCAGGTTTGTTAATTCCTTGAAGGAGAGGGCTGAAGGAAGTTTAGGAATGTTGTACCAACATTGAGCTTCTACTTCAGTGCAAATAACTGATCATGACTATCATTGGACAGAATGTTCCGTATTTCAAAAAGTATATATTTCCGGACGTACGTTCATGAGCTTTATAGCTCTGAGCAACAATACTATGACTCCAGCATGAGACTTTCTATCTGCAGCAGAGTGTGCGCTGATATGAAACTTCCTGGCAGATTAAAACTCTGTGCCGGACAGAGACTCGAACTCGCGATCTTTGCCTTCTGCTGGCAAGTTCTCCGATACTGAGCAACCCAAGCACGACTCGTGCCATGTCCTCACAGCTATGACTTTTTTTAACGCTGCGCGGTTTAATGTTACGGCACCCAGTCTGATGTACTATAGTGCACTGTACCACTACTAGCGGTCTGCAGTTTCAGTTGCGGACACCTTACGATGAGGACGACACCACCAGGCACGCCTGCGTCGAGGCCGGCGGGAAGCGAGGCAAACGTTACTGTGCGCGGGGGCGGAGGCGGGGGTGGGGGGCCGCTGACCGCAAGACTGGCGCCAAAGCAACCCCAACCCTCCCCACTGCCTCCGCGACATTTAATTAACTCTACACAATGGCTTTTTGTGGACGCCTGACCCATATCGATTCTCGTAATCTTTCAATATTGGACCGGCGAATTTATATCGATGCGAAATGTTTTGGGCGCGTTTCGCTAGGCGGCCGCCGGCTTTTGTCTCGCCCTCCATTTGTGACCGCGCCTTTCGCGCTAACGAAGACTTCAAAATGGAGCTCTGGTCGCCTGTGTGAGCTGAAATTGCGCGTATCTGGGACACTGCGGAAATTAATGTGAAGCCGTTCCGAGGGTCGTCGCAGTATATTGTGGCCGCTTTCACGCCTATCCTCTCCCGCTCTCGCTCTCTCTCTCTCTCTCTCTACTCTCTCTCTCTCTCTCTCTCTCTCTCTCTCTCTCTGCGAACTTGTTTTGCTGGATATTTCCGCAAAACCCTAAATAACCTCGCGTTGTTCCCTTGCGGCCAGCCACGTAATTCGTGATTGCACTATCGTTCAGACGTGCCTCTCCATTCCCGTTGATTGTGCAGATATGCTTCTAGAATGCAGAACACGGCGCCGACAACAGAGCACGAGTTTAGCGTAGGCTAATACAATAATGAAATAGACAAACAACGGTGCCAAAAATATGAAAATTCGTGCAAAATACTAATCAAAACAGCTAAGCGAAAAGTAATGGAATAAAAGCTCTGCCGTTCTGGCGTCAGACGGGCCTCAACCGGGACTGACCAGCACCCGTGTCGTTCTTCAGCCATGGCGTCATTTGCAGTCAGCAGGCCATTGTCAGATTTGCACGCCTTGGGTCGCAACTTCTCATTCAATTAGCTCCGCAATTGAGACGAGTGGACTCAGGTCCAGTCCAGTCCTCCCATTCATCAAAAATTGCTGGCAGTATCAGTAATTGAACATTGGCGCTCTGTACAGTAGTCATCCTTACTAACCACTTACCTTCGAGGGCAGACAAAACTGAATGTACCAATATTTTTCTATAATGCTAACATTATGAGCTTCATAAGGTGTTCAGGGCGAGAAAAGTAGAACTGGCCGAAAAAAGTTTCACCGACCTAAATATAGGCAAACCAACTTGCACCACTTGGCCAGGGTGTCGGTTATGTATGTACGGTTGCCTATCATAAGGTATTTGAAATATTTTGCGGACTAGTCTTATTTTCTCTTGCTACAGATATGAACAGATCACAGTCAAACCAGACCTGCTGAAACGAACATTTCTTACTTTTGACAGGCTACTCGATGTAATGATGTTGTATACATACGAGGACAATTCAATACTTAAAGAAACAAATTGGTCATCAGAAAAAAAGCGTTTATTTTTACAAAACAGTTATTTTTCTGCTTTTCAATATAATCCTCTTGAACATTTATGCATTTGTTCCAACGGGCTACAAGCTCTTTTATTCCGGCTGCAAAGAACTCTTTAGCTTGCTGTTTGAACCAATTTCCCGGCCGGCCGGTGTGGCCGTGCGGTTCTAGGCGCTTCAGTTTGGAACCCCGTGACCGCTACGGTCGCAGGTTCGAATCCTGCCTCGGGCATGGATGTTTGTGATATCCTTAGGTTAGTTAAGTTTAAATAGTTCTAAGTTCTAGGGGACTGATGACCTCAGCAATTCAGTCCCATAGTGCTCAGAGCCATTTGAACCAATTTCCCACGTAATGTCTCATTCACTGCATCAAACAAATGGAAATCACTAGGTGCTAAATCAGGACTGTAAGGGGGATGAGGCAGTACTTTCCAGACCATTTTGTCGATGGTTTGACAGGCTAGTTGAGCAATATGAGGACGTGCGTTGTGTTGCTGGAGAATCACACCACCCCTCTGAGATCCACGACGTCTCTCTCTCATGGCTGGCTTCACCTTGTTTTAGAGCAAATCCGAGTAGTATTGGCTGTTCATTGTACTCTGCTCTTCAAGATAATCACAAAAACAGGACCTCCAGCATCCCAAAACACCTTCAGTATGACTTATCTTTCTGATGCTTGGGTTTTGAATTTTTTCCTGAGAGGTGAGTTGGTGGGCTTCCACTCCATTCTTTGTGTTTTTGATTCTGGCTTAGAACAGACAAGTACTCACCTTCTCTTTCATAACATTCATTTTGCGCTGTTCACACTCTGTCTTGTTTCCTTGTGTAGCCGCGTCAACTCCTTTGGAACCCATCTTACACATGTTTTGCGGTACTTCAGCTTGTTACAGATAATGTTATGAACTGTGCCAGTACTAAATTGAACCTTATCAATTATCGTTTCCACAGTCACACGACAGTCGGCGCGAATAATCTCATCAATTCGACTTTCAAGTGTGGGAGTTGAAAATGCAAGTGTTTGGCCAGAACGGTGTTCGTCAGTCACTCAGTCGCGACCATTTGTGAACTGCTCTACCCACTTATAAAAATCTGCATGCTTCATACAACCTTCACCATAAACTTTAGACATTCTACAATATTTATTCACTGGTTTCACGTCTTCAGTAAGTTGTGAACGAATAACAGAACGTTTTTCAATTAATGTGGAGGTTTCAAGCGGACTCGCCGCCCTGAAATGTATTTTTGATGTTATAAAGAAAATAATGTTGATAGATCAGCTTATCAGGGCTCATCCCAGTGAATCCAACTTAAAGCCGTAAAAGTACTTAACTTCCTCTGCTAACAGTTTTTTCCTCAAACAAATTTGTCTTTTTAATTATTGAATGACCCTCGTATTTTATAATTGACTAAAATCTCATAAAGCATGATTTCGAATCAGTTGGTTTTATGCAGCTGGTTATTCAGTTTTGGACTGAAAGTGTCACACTATTACAAGCTCCAGGCCACATGAACGATGCAGGGTTTGTCAAAGCACTGTATCCAGACTTTTATATTTCATTAGTATTTGAATGTGTATGCTTAGTCAACTGAGATTAAACATCACATTTTGTTCATTTATAATGTAATCGGTCTATACAATAATCAGAAACTTTCCGTATCTCATTACTTTCTCATTCTCTGACAATGTAAGATGTAACAAAGTATTTTGTAGTTAACAGTGGTCGGAAACCTTGAAATTTATGTCCCCTTGTAAATTTTAGAGTGCAAGAGGCGCTCCCTTCTGGCAATATCCAGGATAGTGCTGGTAGTGTGGGCACCTGAGCCTTAGACATACTCTCCAGCGAGTACAGGAAGGTGGGGGTTCCTTGATGTTTTTGGGGTGGCATTATGTGGGACCGACGTACGCCGCTGGTGGTCATGGAAGGCACCGTAACGGCTGTATGGTACGTGAATGCCATCCTCCAACCGATAGTGCAACCATATCGGCAACATACTGGTGAGGTATTCGTCTTCATGGACGACAATTGGCGCCCCCATCGTGCACATCTTGTGAATGACTTCTTTCAGGATAAAGACATCGCTCGACTAGAGCGGCCAGCATGTTCTCCAGACATGACCCGTATCGAACATGCTTGCAAGAGAGTGAAAAGGACTTTTCATGGACGACGTGACCCACCTACCACTCTGAGAGATCTACGCCAAATCGCCGTAGAGAAGTGGGACAACCTGGACTAACAGTTCCTTGATGAACTTGTGGATAGTATGCCACGCCGAATATAGGCATGCTTCAATGCAAGAAGACGTGTTACTGGGTATTAGAAGTACTGGTGTGTACCGTTATCTGGACCACCACGTCTAGAGGTCTCGCTGTATGATGGCACAACAGCAGTGTGTGGTTTTAATTAACAATAAAAAAGATGGAAAAGATATATATATATATATATTGATTTCTGAGCCGCGGTAAAAATTGCTGTTTTGAAGAGCGCGCCGCAGCACATAATGTGACACAGTCGCCCTTCGTTTCTGGCGGTGGCGCCTCTGTGGCAATAGCAGCTTTGGTGTCTCCCTCTGGTGGGAAAGGGGAAAGGTTGCCTGTTCACCTGCATTTAAGGGGCGTTATGAGCTTGCAAGTGGGGCAGTCACTGTCTGTCTGTCGTCCGGAGTGCTAGTATGTGTTAGTCTTCCACTCCGACAGTAAGAGAGCTCAGCGAGAGGTCGCCCGGTCGGGACTTAGTTCCTGCATCTGAGTCCGCGAAATCTGCTCGAGATTGTTCAAGCTATGGTCATTGGCGGTTGGATTGATCGGTCGCGCACTGAGACACAAGACGACTTGTCCGCCTTGAGCGTCGGCATGTGAGGTCGCCACGTCAGACAAGTGGTCCGCGCAGCATAGTGAGGGGAAGTGGCTTCGCGGTCCGCACGAGAGCAACAAGAGTCAACCCACGACATCAGTCTGGCCGGTGCGAGCTGCGACGCCGTGAGACAGGAGATCGGCGCTCCTTCATGCGTCCGTTGAAGCGGCTCTCAGCCGACGGTTCGGGAGAGGGTTTTGGGGGTGCTGCTCCAGGCCTTCGCCAGAATCGCTGTTTATTAGAAGTTAAGTAATTCGTGGTATGTTGTATCATTTACTTGTTAAATTCTTGTTTTCTTGGTCAGCCTCTCGTCCCCAGCTTGCTCGTCTGTCTCTCGACCGCATTTGTTAGGCAGTTAGTGTCTGTCTGTCGGTCTGCCGTACGTTAATAGCTGCCTCTGTCACGTTTGTCGGATTCGGTGTTAATGAATTTATTGCTTGAAGTGTAACGGCCAAATTCGTTTCCATCCCTGCTATGGAGTGCATAGTTTATGTGCTTGTGTGAGTTGTTGAAATTTTTAGTTTAAAGTAATCTGGTGTGTTGCAGATTTGCACCAGTGTAGTCCTTCAGAGGTTGTTGTGAGCGGTCGTGGCTACGGCCGTGTCAAAAGGGAGCGGCAAGGTTCTCAGTCCGAAAGCTCATACAGTCGAAAAGTTATTCTTTCTGCCTCTGAATAAATTGTAACTTAATATTTAGAGGGTGCTTATAATTTTAAATCTGTTTTTTTTTAAATATGTCTTTTAGGAATGTTTTCATTTGTTGAAAGAAATTTAATTTGTTCTTATCATTATCCACTGGCAACTACTTCCACGCTCACATAGTGTGATTAAATGTTCCTAATGAATCGCTAGTAAATAAAGTAAATTCTTAAGAAACAGTTTTGAAATTAAATTCACCGATCAATCTCTATTCCAGTTGTCTGTACAGGTTGCGGAACTCTCGGAGCCGAGGTGATGCAAAACATTTTTTTGAAATGTCTTTCATTTCCTGTATTTTTCATATAATTATTTAACAATTCAGGCGCTGTCCGAATCTACTAAGTAAGGTTTAAAGCAGTAACACAAGTTCACAAGTAACATAAGACACAAGTCGACGGGATCCGGCTGCATACCCGGAAATTATTAGAAGAACAAATATGCCAGGAAAATTTCAGAAGTCACAGCAACACAAGTATTAAAGTCAGAAATAGTGTATCTCTCTTGATGCAGCACAACTGACACCGTTGTAAGATGCCTACTCGCTTTTTGGTTTGTATATATTTCTGTCTAAAACCAGATCAATGTTTGTGTAGTACAGCTTAGAGTCGACATCTTTGTCTCCCGGTGCATGTCCCATCAAAATTAGTACACCTGCCATTAAAAATCTTCACGCTCAGTTATGTATAAGTAACATGATAAGGATTGTAAAGGAGGCACTGTCTTCATAGAATTGGAAGTTTTGTTGTCTCTAGTACAAGCCACAGTCCTCGTTCTTAAGCACACGTACTGACGTCCGCTCTTATTTCAGTTTGTTTTACCTTTCTGAGGTAGCCATTGCTTCTGATACTAATCTTTGGGGCGGCCGCGGTGGTCTCGCGGTTCTAGGCGCTCAGTCCGGAACAGCGCGACGGTTAGGTCGCAGGTTCGAATCCTGCCTCGGGCATGGATGTGCGTGATGTCCTTATGTTAGTTAGGTTTAATTAGTTCTAAGTTCTAGGGCACTGATGACCTCAGATGTTAAGTCCGATAGTGCTCAGAGCCATTTGAACCAATCTTTGCAAATGACTCTCTTCTAATATTGTTGAATTCTTAATCCCTTCACAAACACTGCGACATTTAACGGATTTATCGAAAATTTCAAGGCACGCGTGCACGTATCGTCCACGCTCGTCTAATCTGCAGTCACGAATCCCCCAATGGGCCTACTACTTGCTTTCCGCGCTACCCGTAATAGCTGGCGCCAAAGCGAGCGTCTCCAACACTGGGTGTTCGCCTGGCAGCAATGCTGCTGCACTGTGATGCTACGTGTAAGGAACAGGTACGGATGCGCAACGAGTTACTATTCTGTATCCTTGCAGCATGGAATTACTGCGACTGCCACTCATCAAGTGGTTGAGAATGAGGGTACTTATAAACTTCCAACAATCGTGAACTACTAAGGACTTGCTGCATCCTTCAGCCACTACGATCGCTATTCCAGCTGTATCACGTTACCATTGGTGCTGTGCTCCGCATGCTTGCATGGAGAGCGGAGCTCCATGTGGAGCTAAACGCTTCCCCCTCACCCCGCCCCATTATCCCCCCCCCTTCCCCCTGGCGCCACGTGATCCATGTGCGCAGGGCATGAACTGATCAGCTTCAGTGCCGCATAAGGAGGCCAGCGCATCAGACTCCAGTAGATTCATCTGTCTGCGTCCTGATGTTCATCAAGTACCATCCCACCGCATCTCCTACTTGCGAATATATTACACACGTTCTCGGCTCCATTATTTTTCGGCATCTGACACAAATAATAGTTAAAAAACGTGCTGTAAAATTTCTTGTAAAAGCGAGAGAACATAAATCACAAGTGTCACGAAAATGTCAGATGTGCCTATGTATTCGACTGCAGCTCTGCAGCTTGGGCCTCAGTGAAGAAATCGTATCCCTGAACAGAGTCAAACTACAGATAATTTGTATATTGGCACCGCATTGACATTCTTTTGAAGCTGTCTTTCGCCATCGGTAGAACAAGTCGTCACATTAGCCGTGGTTTGTTCGTATCCTCTTTGGGCTCGCCCATGTTTTCATTGCAGTCTGGTATTTTTTCTAAGCTACAGCGAAAGTGACAGGAACACATCAGTGAGGACTCTTACCGCTGTTTTTCCCACGATCCGGTGACATCATAATTGTAGGCAAATAAATTTATTGCCTTTTAGGCACGAATGGTCCCTGGAGCACAGTATATTCATTTCTTCACGTTCATGTACAGGATTATTACTTACGTCCTCTCTCACAAAAACATGGTCCGGTCATATTTGGTATGGGTAAGTGAGGCTGAGAGTACGGGCCAGAACATTATGACCATCGACCAACTATCAGTATGACACAGTCCAAGCGATATCAGAGTCACGTGGCCAGGAATGACTGCTACTCAGACACGCGCACTGTGCATGTAGTATCATTGAGCGTGCTGCCCGTGTGTAAATGGAGAAAGCACGCGATCAGTCTGACTTAGCCCGATGGCAGATTGTGGTTCAGAGGGCTCTAAGCACTATGGGACAACATCTGAGGTTATTTGTCCTCTAGACTTAGAACTACTTAAACCTAACTAACATAAGGACATCACACACATCCAAGCCCGAGGCGAGATTCGAACCTGCAACCGTAGCAGCAGCGCAGTTCCGGACTGAAGAGCCTAGAATCGCACGGCCACAGCGGCCGGCTGCAGATTGTGGTAGCACGGAATCTCGGCAGGAGCATTTCGTAAACTGTACGACTTTTTGGGTGTTAGAGGAGTGCTGTGGTGATTACGTTCAACACGTGGCGAAACTACGCCCAGACATAGCGGGGTTGGACGGACACCCTGTTGCAGATGTCAGACATCGTTGGCAGGGCAGACTGGCAAAAGAGGGCAGGCATAAACTTTGGATGAACTAACAGCAGACTTTAATGATGGGGAGAGCACAAGTGTGGACACAGAGTGCACCGGACGCTGCTAACGATGGGCTTCCGCAGACTACCCATTCATGTGGCAGTGTTAACACCACGACATCGACAACAGTGACTCATATGGGCACGTGACCATCGTTACTGGACGTTGGCATCGTGCCAGAGCGTTGCACGGCCTGATGAATCCCGATATCTTCTTCATCCTGCCGATTGAAGGGTGCTGATCCGTCTCTTTCAGGGAACAGCTCCTTGATACCTGCACTGCGGGACGGAGACAAGCTGGTAGCGGCACTATTATGCTCTGGATAACATTCACGTGGCCATCCACTGGTCCAGTGGATTCGTATAAGGCATCGTGACGGTCAAGGAGTATCGTACACCACTTGATGGCGATAATGTTTCCCGACGGCAGTGACATTTTTCAACAAGATAATGTGTCGTGTCACAAGCCAGTAGTGTCGTGGAGTGGTTTTGGGAACACAGTGGTAAGTTCAAATTGATTTGCTGCCCTCCCAGTAGCCAGATCTGATGTCGATCGAACACATCTGGCTTGAACGAGGCGCCACTGCTCATCGTTATCCTCCCCGAAATTTGCGGGAATTAGCTGACTTGTGTATGCAGATGGGGTGCCAGCTCCCTTCAGCGACCTACGAGGGTCCCGTTGCTTCAATGCCACGACGCGTCGCCGCCGTTACCCGTGCAAAAGATGTACATAGAGGCTATTGGATAGGTGGTCATAATGTTCTGGCAGCTCAATGTATATGCGTCGTACGGTTAAGTTCTTCGTCACCTCACACAGGCACTTCTGGGCTACACTGGTGTCTTTTATTTCACAGCAGAGTACACCAGAGTCTGAACTGAATTTCTGATAACACAATCGACAATCCTCATATGGTACTAAAGATTTTTTGCAGTCGGTTGCGTGTGGTTCGAAGTTCCAGGATAGCCTTTGGTAATTTAGATGTTGCTTGTAGCTTAAAATTCTGATAGGTTCGCACCTACGTGGAGGGAAGAACGACACTCGCAAGAAGTAATGCAAGTCTGTTGATTATTTAAGTGGAAATGAAAGCTCTGTTTTCGTTGGCTACCAAGGACAGCGCCTGTCGTGAACTAAATTATCTTGCACTTGCCGGTAACGAAGTAATCTTCTGGTTATCGCAGATCCGCAAAGTGGTACTTAGCGTTAGCGTAACTCTATAACTTGGCACGCAGAGGAAACCTGTCTCATTGTCAGTCCTCATTCTGCATGTATCTGTGTGATTTAGGAGAGTCATGTCACCGGTGTGCAAAGTATATCAAAATTAAACCGATTTTTGTTGAATTCTTTGCAAATTAGTTTTCCCTGATGAGGAAGATCCATTGAGAATGTTGACTGAAATACATGGTTTAAAATAATTATACAGTTTTCACCTATGAAATACCGGAGATGTAAGTTATCTGCAGCTTGTACAGAAACAAGATAAAGAAGGAGTAGAAAATTTCGAAATGAGAAAAATGCTGACCATCTGGTGAGTAATCTAAAAAGTAATTAAGAGATACTGAGTCGAATCGAAGGAATAAGTTATTAGGACACAAACTGAGTCAGAAAGTAGTGCGCTGTTTGGTAATGGCGGGAAATGTGGGGAGGAGGGGGCTGAAAGCTACAGAGCGACATCAATGTTTGACAGCAGTAAGTAGGTTGAAGTGGTCGTAGGTCGCAATAGCAAGAAGAGATAAAAGAGGCTTGCACAGGATAGAGTAGCATGGAGAGTTGTATTAAGCCAGTCTTCGGAATGAGGACTAAACAAAATACAACCCCAATGATGAATTTAATTTTTCAGATTGGCCGATAAATGTTGGTAAGCAAGTTACGAATATCGATGAATATCCGCAAAAATATATTCCTGTCATGTGTAAGAGAAACGATCGAAGCAAATATTTCCTCCCGTCATGTATTGTAAGCGGACATCGGATAACCTTGTCGGGACGCACAATGTGGTCCAGTGAATACAAGGCAGCAACATGCCTGTATTGACTGGGCCGTGGTAAATGTTCCCGCAAGGTTATCCAGTGTCATGCTTTTAATACACGACGGGAGCAAATATGTGCCTTGCCTATCTTTCTTGCACACGACATAGGAAATTTATTTTTGCAGATGTTCCATCATGGATGTCCGTAAGTTATTTATGAGCATCTATAAAAAGTATGCCAATCTGAAGAGTCCTTGAATTAGGTGAAACGTGCGTGCAGTGGTAGGAATGAGCTATAACAAAGAATGTAAAATTTTCCAATAATAATAATATCGAAAGCAATACACACTGACAGCAAAAAAAGAACGCAGTACCAAAATGTAAATAATGTAGAGTAATGAAATTTTGGAAATACGTTTGTCTAGTTAACATATGTGACTATTGCAAGATCACAGGTTAACGTAAGAGCGAGATGAGCGATTACAAATGTAATACGCAGGTATATTAATAATCACTGTAACAGCCATAATGTTGAACTTAAAGATGTTAATGTGGATGAATTGTGTTATGCATGTGTCGGATATCAGTTGGTGAGATGGAGTTCCACGCCTACTGCACCTGGTCGGACAATACAGGGACGGTTAATGCTGGTTGTGAATGACGCTAGAGTTGTCTCACATATGCTCGAATGAAAACAGATCTGCTGCTCGAGCAGGCCACGGAAACATGACGACACGCTGTATAGCTTGTTGGGTTACAAAAGCAGTAAAAGGAAAAGTGTTATCTTGATAGAAAACACCCCCCCCCCTCCTGGAATGTTCATCATGAATGGCAGCAGAAGTCTAATCAACCGACTTAGGTACAAATCTGCAGTGAGGGTGCGTGGGATAGCCACGAGATTGCTCGTGCTGTCATACGAAATCCCGCCCCAGATGGTAACTCCAGGTGTAGGTCCAGCGTGTCTAGCTAGCAGACGGACTGGTTACAGGGCTTCCACTGGCCTTCTTATAACCAACACATGGCCACCACTGGCACGGAGACAGAACCAGCTTCCATCAGAAAGTACAACAGAAGTCCATCTTGCCCTCCACAATGGGCTCTGGCTTGACACCACTGAAGTAGCAAATGGCGGTGGTTTTGGGCCAGCGGAATGCACGCTGCAGGGCGTCTGGCTCGGAGGCGTCCTTGACGTAACCAATTTATAACAGTTTGTTGTGCCACTGTGGAGCTAAACTGCTGCTCGAAACGCTGCTGCAGATGAGTGTACTGCGCACAAGAGCCATAGGCCGATACGATGGTCTCGATAGCGTCGGGAGGTCAGTCATCTTGCCACCGTACATTGTCATGATGACATCCGCCAGCAATCTTGTACAGTAGCTACATTCCTGCCAAGTCTTTCCGTAGCATCGCAGAAGGAACATCCTGCTTCTAGTAGCCTTACTACATGACCTCGTTCAAACTCACTGAGTTGTTGGTAGTGGTGCATTTGTTGCCCTAAAGGCATTCTTGACTAACATCAATTCTTTCACAATCGTTACTGCGTGCATGTAAAGGAAATCTGGTTTGCATCCTCATAGTGGTGCTACTACCACCACTCTTGTGTAACTGGCAAGAAATCTGAATAGACATCATCTTTCAGAATTAGAAACATGACTGCCTATTTTCATTGATGTCACATAATTCCGTCTTAGTGTTTCGATTTTTTCCGCGATAAAATAGAACGTAGACTAGATCTTTAAGCAACAGATACTGTAGCAGATACTGTCCACATCCAGTTCTCACGAGCTATCCTGAATGGCTAGGTATGTCAGTACAAAGGCCCCCTCTTGAATGGGACCACGCCTAGTAAAGCACTAACCTTCAAATTGAGGATAGTTTCTTCTTTTTATAATAAGATTGCGTACAAGATGGGAGGACTGGGACGGGGTTGACTGAGTCTTTCCTCAGGCCTCCAGAAATATAGAAATTGCATGGGGAGAGATCGGGAGTGTATGGAGGATATATAAGGACTTACCAGCGGAACTTCTGTCCGCCTATTCGTTGCCAGTGTTGTCTCGACTACGCTGCAGAAGTTTCGCTGGGACGTTCTTGCACATCGTCCATACAGTCCCGATCTCTCCCCATGCAGTTGCCATATTTCTGGAGGCCCGAAGAAAGACATTTGTGGTCGTTGATTTGCTTCGGACGAAGAGGTGCACGCGTAGGTGCAACGGGGTCCTATGGGTAACCGTAAACATTTCTCTATGAAGGCAATGACCGCTTGTCTTACAGTGGGATAAATGTATTAAAATTTATGACGGTTCCGTTTGAAGTAATAAAAAGCTCACCTTTCTTACATCTGATTCGTTTTAATTTTACTACACTTTATATACGTTAATGTTACGGAATGTCCCAAGTACAAGAAAAGAGAATACTGCTTTGTGCACTTAGGCCGTTATTTTACGTATAAACTTAATAGTTTCAGTCTAACGATTTTCATAATGTTTTCTTTCATAAAAAATATTACGCCAGACAGAGAAGTTCAAGTAAATACCTCCACCGAGGCCATGATATCTAGGAGATATGAGGTATACCCGCAAAGTAAGTTCAGTTTGGTTATATAAAACGTGTACAGATACAGAAAAAAATATTTATTGTGCAAAAATCTACAAGTGTTAACCTACTTTTCTACATAGCTTCCGAAACTTTGTAGGCACTTCTCCTAGCGCGGCACAAGTTTTTGTATGCCTTCTCCATAAAAGATTGCCGCCTGTGTATTCAACTATGTGGTTAACATGTTCTTTCAGCTCGTCATCATAGTTGAATTTTTGACCACCAAGGACAGATTTTATGTGTAAGAATAGATGGAAGTCGCTACGAGCGAGGTCTGGGCTGTACGAAGGATAATCAAACGCGTCACAGTGAATTTCCCGTAAGAGTTGGTTGGTCACATTTGGCGAAAAAAACACCACCTTTTAACAGTAATCCTTGGCGCTTGTTCTGTATTGCGTGGCGCAATTTCTTAATGGTCTCGCAGTAACCATGTGTATTGATTATTTGGCCTCGTGGTAAGAAATCAATCATCAAAATGCCTTTTCTGTCCCAAAAAACGGTGCACATGACTGTTCGAGGTGTCAAGATTTGCTTAGGCTTAACCTTCGTAGAGGATGAAGTGTGCCTCCATCCCACTGATTGCCATTTTGTTTCAGGGGTGTCGTACGATACCGAAGTTTCGTCCCCCGTCACTATCCGAAAAAGGAAACCTTTCCCTTCTTCATTGTAGCGTGTCAAATACTGAAGTGCACCGCCCTCACGTTGTTTTTTGTTTTGTTCAGTAAGAATTATGGGTACCCAACGTGCGCTAAGTTTTCGAAATTTCAGTAACAATTTCATGAATTAGAGATCGAAAGATTTGTAGAACGTCCATAGCAAGGGCACTAAGTGTAAACTTACGGTTGTGCTCAATCTTCTCTTCAATTGTGTGAACCAGTTCATCAGTAACCACAGACGGGCGTCCACTTCGTTCTTCATCGTGCACTTGATCACGTCCTTCATTAAACAGGCTGATCCATCTTCAAACCATTGAATCACTCATAGGCTTTTGCCCTTAAACCTCGCTGATTTTCTGATGATTTTTCTTTGGGTTAACTTTTTTTGCATTTAGTAAACGAATCACAGATCTGATTTCATTTTCAATTACGGCTGGCATTATAAAGAAGCACTACGAAGCACACCTCGGCAGCAGCACGTTCTGAAAATGGCGTACATGTCTTCTCGTTGAATTAGAGTAACTGCCGCGAATGCTCGGAACTGCGATCGTAGAGCTGCCACGGATAGAAACACAAACGGAACTTACTTTGTGGGCGACCCTCGTATCACGTACACTGTTGGCGTAGTGAGCTCCACATAACCAGAGCTGGAAAACGTTGGAAGGAAAACTAGTATGCTCTCCACGATTTGTCATACATTATAACCTAGCAGCGGTTCATTAGCTTTCGCACTGTGGGTGGTTGAGCCTATTATAACACTTTCCATTTTAGTGGACGCGGCCTTACGGATAAAATTGACGAACCGTGTTTTTATTGCTAAGGAAGTCATTTCCGTTACTATGAACGAAAGATTGAGCAAGAAAACGGAGATAACGGATTTACGCTATATCCTCTAAGGGCGCTCTTCCTTGTTCATTATTTAGCCCTGCAACGATTTAGGTGGCATCACTGCCAAGGTTGATAGTGGGATGACAGAGGAACTCCCCATTCGCAATGCAAGTGGAGAAAAAGCCGTGTCAGTAATTTACAGGCATCGAATAAGAATCAGTTTTTTATCTTTGCCTTGTTGTAGCGTCGACGGCTTATATATTTGTTCCTCCGTAAATAACCGCTATGAAAGTTGAACAGAGCGTACACCAAAATGAGGCGTGTAGCCACTACAACCTGGTTGAAATTTGGAACAAAAGGCATGTTATTAGCAGAGAAGATATTGACTAATCATCTTCCCTTATTTTGTTGTGACACCAATCACAGAAGTATTTCACAACGCAGTCAACGGTTTCGACCAGCTGGGGGTTATGACGAGAGTGTCTAAATGCACGTGCAGCAAGCGATGGCTTAAGGTTTCCCAATCATTGTCAACATAAGTACATGTAGTTACACTGATGAGCCATCTGCTTCGTAGAGTGCTAGCCCACCTTTCAATGACAATACAGCAGCGGTTCTGAGTGGTGTGAATTCGACAATTTCGTGCAGGTTTCCGAAGGCGAGTGGCACCAGATGTATACGAAAAGGTCAGCGCAATTCCATCAATTACGGGTTGATGGCTTATGGACGTGGAGTTGGTGTCCGATAGCGCCACATGTGCGTTCCATCGGATTCAGATCAGATGAATTTCCTGTCCATGCCGTCAATGGTAGTTCAGTACACGCTCCTCGAACCTGGTACGGCAGGAATATCAACAGCATAGACTGCTGAGTGGAAATGTCAGGAGCTGTGGGAGTCTATACTTTTCTGAGAATACGTAGTTATTAACAGCGCAGTCACCAGAAGAATTCTTGTTAACGACGCAGTCACGAGGACCATTTGAAACAAATGAAAAATACTTCACTAAAATGTGAACAATAATTGCAGAATTTTAATAAAGCATCTTTTAGGTAATACTCTATGTATATATGAGAATATTTAATCAGAGAAATGCCTAAGGAAAAATTAATACTTTTTAAATAAATGCAGAATAACTGGAGCAATGTTTATGTGTAACTAAGATCAACACCTGAAACTTCCTGGCTGATTAAAACTGTGTGTCCGACCGATACTTGAACTCGGGACCTTTGCCTTTGGCGGGCAAGTACTCTACCATGTGAGCTACCGAAGCACGACTCACGCCCGGTACTCACAGCTTTACTTCTGCCAGTATCTCGTCTCCTACCTTCCAAACTTTACAGAAGCTCTCCTGCGAAACTTCGACAACAAGCTTCGGTAGCTCAGATGGTAGAGCACTTGCCCGCGAAAGGCAAAGGTCCCGAGTTCGAGTCTCGGTCGGGCACACAGTTTAATCTGCCAGGAAGTTTCATATCAGCACTCACTCCGCTGCAGAGTGAAAATCTCATTCTGGAAGATCAACGCCTATTATACACCCAAATAAAAGAGAAAAATAATAGAATAAGTCATTATGACTCAAACGTCATTAAAGCGATACCAAAAACAGCAGAATTAAATTGAACTAGGACAAACTAATGCCTGTACTCTGCATACAGTAATTGAAATCCACAGTAAAATGAACAGAGGTTCATGGCTGATACCAAAAATAATGGAACACATTTATTGCTCGGCCAGTTTTGGTTTAAAAATGCAGAATTTGCCCTTGGTTATCTTGGAACATTCCCACTTCAGACCTTATAGCTTCACATAGTTCCGATTGATGGCGACGCTATACGTAGCCTTCAAAATTTGTCTCTGTAATGGGGATGCATTCCAAGAAGACAGCTGGAACCAAGTTTCTTTTGGCGGAAAATTAGAACATCGCAGATATTCATAGCAGCCTGCAGAATGTCGACGGAGACTTGGCAGTAGACAAAAGCACGGAGAGTCGTTGGGTGAGGCGTTTGTCGCCTTCAATCAAGATCGCGCAAACCTGCTCGATTTCCTCCGTGCCCGCCTGTCGCACAGAGCTGTGGCTGCTGCAGTGTTACCAGGCACTCCATGAATTGGCGTCATATTACCTCTCCTCCGTAAGAAAAAACACTGAACGGGTTATTCTCTTTGATATCCGCTTCGTGGTATAGTAGTCAACTCTGAAATGTATTGTGCTACCCTCAGGAAGCTGAAGAAACGATTTCAGAGTGTGCATCGTCACAAAAATGCAAACGAACTCCTCCTCCTCCATGACAACGCAAGGTCTCACACAAGTCTGCACACCCGAGAGGAGCTCACAAAACTTCATTGGAGTGTTCTTCCTCATCCTATATCCCGGATGTCGCACCTTCCGCCTTCCATTTATGTCGTTCAATAAAAGATGCACTCCACAGGAAGCAGTATATGGATGATGCAGCAAGACGTTGGTTCCGACGTCGACCGGTGGAGTGGTACCATGAGGGCAGACAGGCTCTCCCAGCAAGGTGGCGTAAAGCTGTCGCACTGAAGGGAGATTACGTTGAAAAATAGGGGTTTGTAACCGAAAGTGTGGGGAACAGTAACGTGTTCTGAACAAAACGAACTTCTTACAAAAAAAAGTATATCTTTACTTATTGAACGCACGACCCTCGTAGTTCCTATGCCACAGAATCCATAGAAACCACGCTCTCGTCTGAAGAGTTGAAAATCCCTCATAGACAACATGAAACAAACAAATGAAGGCTTGGCTCAACATCACCATGTTTAGCTAACCAGTCGAACGAAGCAGACATGTCAGTCAGATGCGTTTCCTGCCAGTATACAGTCGTTTGAGTAGCGAACACACTTACAGGCCGTCTCGCACTATACTCCGTTCATCATAAGAATAAACCTCATGTAAATATGTCGTTGTTATTGTGGTCTTCAGTCCAGAGACTGGTCTGAAGCAGCTCTCCATGTTACTCTGTCCTGTGCAAGCTTCCTCATCTCCCACTACCTACCGCAACCTTTATCCTTCTGAATCTGCTCAGTGTATTTATATCTTGGTCTCCCTCTACGATTTTGACCTCCAATACTAAACTGGCGATCCCTTGATCCCTCAGAACATGTCCTACCAACCAATCCCTTCTTCTAGTCAAGTTGTGCCTCAAACTCCTCTCCTCTCCAAGCCGCTTCCTTATGTTGTCGACGACAGTCCCGGCTCCGAACAGCAGGTGTTCCACTCGTCACAGAACAAATCACCAAGGAACCAAGAACAGGTGGCGGCGCACGTCTCTGTGCGTTCGACGCCGCTAACTGTGAGTTGTCAGCCAGCAGCGGCCCATCGTGTTCTCAGGCGATGGGTTATCACTCCGCGCCAAGTATCTGAAACCTTCGGGAACGGTGACTGTAACTGTCGGGTAGTCACTGCGCACGCGCGAGAAGGTACTGTTGAGCGCTAACACATTTGGCTGTCTACTGTTTGCCAAGTGCGCCCATTGTGTGTTTTTACGAGATTACATTAGTAGAGCGCAGTGCCTCCAGACTGAAATTATGACGCCTATTAGTACTTCGAAAGTGAAAGGCAGGAAACTGAATAGCCATTCACAGGAGATAGCACAAAACGTTTATGGAAGATGAGTCCACTCAACAAAGTATCATCAGATTCAAAATTACCATTTCTCAAGCTTTAACCATGAAGAAAATTAAGACAGCGCAGATGAAACATGTGGAAATTGGTGGTAATGTTCTATGGGACCAAACTGCTGAGGTCATGGGTCTCTAAGCTTAAACACTACTTAATGTAATTTGAACTAACTTACGCTAAGGACGACACACACACACCCTTGCCCGAGAGAGGACTCGAACCTCCGACGGGGGGAGCCGCGCCGAACGTGACAGGACAGCCTAGACCGCGCGGCTACCCACATGGCCAGCGCAGAGGAAAACAGATAGTGAACAGACATTACACATAAAGTTGCTCACACTATTGAGACGGTTATTATGCGTATATAATTTTCTAAATTATAATATACGTGAGAGCTTAAGATTTGTTAGTTCTGAATAATGGCCCAGATGTCGTATCAGCAAATACGGCGTGTCGCCATATGCCGTGATGTAGCCGCGGTGAGTCAGCATCTCGAGTGTTCTTTCATGACCAAACCCATGTTAGTTCATTTTCCCCTTTGCTTACTCCAGCATTACCTGACATCATCTTCAGGGAATCTAGTTTCCCATCATGAGTAGCTACTAAGCATCACTTTACGGTTTCAAGGAATGACGAAGAGTGTTCGGTGCGATGTCTCGTGCACTACACAGTGTGCTTTTGCAACGACAATGCCAACCAGACCATTCGATTTAAATCAACAAATCAGACTAAACGTTTACTGTGGGTGTAAGGGACAAAGTTCATTGCCTTATTTAATAACGACTTCAGTGAGTTGGTATTACTGAACGCTGAAATTATTTCCGTATTTTACAGTTCTCTATGAGGTACGGAAGGAAGTGACAAGAGCAGGTAACAGATTGGTCTATTACTGCTACAACGACTAAGTTCAAGTTACGTTACTCTCGAAAAATTGCGTCGGTACTGGGCATCGTTGTGTTATACTGGGGTAAAACTTACAATCTTTCACATTTCATTTATTTTGACTTACAGTGAACTTATGGTTAATGACATTTAACGCTGATGTTTTAGAATAAGTACCCTAGCCACAGGCAGGATTTGGTGTGCATAAGTGAATTCCTTACCAGCTACCACATGGAAAATTTTTAGCGCGAATGAGAGCCCAGAAAGAAATAGTGTAAGGAGTGTGTCACAACTCTCCATTACATTGATTAAATTTTACGCTAAGTATCAAAAGAAATACAGCCAACTGAAGGCTATTGTTTGCATTATGTAAGATTAGAAATAAATAAGCACTCGGATATCGATATTAACAATCTGAGGGCGAAACACGGGAGCGCGATTCTAAGCATTGTTGTGAGACGAGGTCTGTCTGCGAGAGTAAAATTTCAGTAGTGTTCGTCGAGAGCTTTGAGACAGAAGACATGTCACGCTGCCCTCACGTCGGTGATGGCAGATCTTACCACACTCAAGTCCCGATTTCATTTATATGGCCAGGAGAGATTTAGTTGGCTTAACCACGTTTGAAGACGGAATTCAAGGTAAAATTCGCAAGCATAGCGTAAAGCGCAATTGATGGGTTAGGCTCGTGATCGTTAGTCCGAGTTTTTCAATAATCCCATATTTTGCTTGCCAGTTAAAGAAGCCTCCTTATCCTCCAAATAATAATAGTTATTATCCACATCTGATTCACAAATATGCTGTGGTAATTAAATGTTAATGTAACTTTGAAATTGAAATGATTTGTTAATCTGGTATTAAGCCATTATTGATACTTACACAGTCATTGTCAGGCATTACGACATTATTAATACTTCTCAAACTACACTCTTGGAAATGGAAAAAAGAACACATTGACACCGGTGTGTCAGACCCACCGGACACTGCGAGAGGGCTGTACAAACAATGATCACACGCACGGCACAGCGGACACACCAGGAACCGCGGTGTTGGCCGTCGAAAGGCGCTAGCTGCGCAGCATTTGTGCACCGCCGCCGTCAGTGTCAGCCAGTTTGCCGTGGCATACGGAGCTCCATCGCAGTCTTTCACACTGGTAGCATGCCGCGACAGCGTGGACGTGAACCGTATGTGCAGTTGACGGACTTTGAGCGAGGGCGTATAGTGGGCATGCGGGAGGCCGGGTGGACGTACCGCCGAATTGCTCAACACGTGGGGCGTGAGGTCTCCACAGCACATCGATGTTGTCGCCAGTGGTCGGCGAAAGGTGCACGTGCCCGTCGACCTGGGACCGGACCGCAGCGACGCACGGATGCACGCCAAGACCGTAGGATCCTACGCAGTGCCGTAGGGGACCGCACCGCCACTTCCCAGCAAATTAGGGGCACTGTTGCTTCTGGGGTATCAGCGAGGACCATTCGCAACCGTCTCCATGAAGCTGGGCTACGGTCCCGCACACCGTTAGGCCGTCTTCCGCTCACGCCCCAACACCGTGCAGCCCGCCTCCAGTGGTGTCGCGACAGGCGTGAATGGAGGGACGAATGGAGACGTGTCGTCTTCAGCGATGAGAGTCGCTTCTGCCTTGGTGCCAATGATGGTTGTATGCGTGTTTGGCGCCGTGCAGGTGAGCGCCACAATCAGGACTGCAAACGACCGAGGCACACAGGGCCAACACCCGGCATCATGGTGTGGGGAGCGATCTCCTACACTGGCCGTACACCTCTGGTGATCGTCGAGGGGACACTGAATAGTGCACGGTACATCCAAACCGTCATCGATCCCATCGTTCTACCATTCCTAGACCGGCAAGGGAACTTGCTGATCCAACAGGACAATGCACGTCCGCATGCATCCCGTGCCACCCAACGTGCTCTAGAAGGTGTAAGTCAACTACCCTGGCCAGCAAGATCTCCGGATCTGTCCCCCATTGAGCATGTTTGGGAATGGATGAAGCGTCGTCTCACGCGGTCTGCACGTCCAGCACGAACGCTGGTCCAACTGAGGCGCCAGGTGGAAATGGCATGGCAAGCCGTTCCACAGGACTACATCCAGCATCTCTACGATCGTCTCCATGGGAGAATAGCAGCCTGCATTGCTGCGAAAGGTGGATATACACTGTACTAGTGCCGACATTGTGCATGCTCTGTTGCCTGTGTCTATGTGCCTGTGGTTCTGTCAGTGTGATCATGTGATGTATCTGACCCCAGGAATGTCTCAATAAAGTTTCCCCTTCCTGGGACAATAAATTCACGGTGTTCTTATTTCAATTTCCAGGAGTGTATTATTGGTCGTTATGATTTCGAAAGTTTTTAAATAGATTTAATTTATGAAATCCCTTCTTACAAGTTTAGTAGCTAACAGGATCTAAGCAAACTCCTTTTTATTGAATTCTTTCGTAGTAACAACAAGCTTTAGTCGCTGCTGGTGCTGCATGCTGCTGCGAATTGATGTAAGCTACTCGGCAAAAGGCAGTCGTCTAAAGGGCCGAGTGCAAAACCTGGAGCCAAAACAGAGACACCGACACACAACAACATATCATGTACTCTAATCCAGTAAATTCCGTCGCACAAGCCATATTCTGTATCACTTGTAAATTCTTATTCAAATATGCAGTTAAGTGGGTCATTTATTAATTGTGACAGGTTCATTTTTCCTGTAGTGTCTCATATTCAAATATGCTGTCAGATAGCTTATCGAAATGTTAGTTTTAGTTTCTACATCTACATCCATACTCCGCAAGCCACGTGACGGTGTGTGGCGGAGGGTACCCTGAGTACCTCTATCGCTTCTCCCTTCTATTCCAGTCTCGTATTGTTCGTGGAAAGAAGGATTGTCGGTATGCTTCTGTGTGGGCTCTAATCTCTCTGATTTTATCCTCATAGTCTCTTCGCGAGATATACGTAGGAGGGAGCAATATACTGCTTGACTCTTCGGTAAAGGTATGTTCTCGAAACTTTAACAAAAGCCCGTACCGAGCTACTGAGCGTCCCTCCTGCAGAGTCTACCGCTGGAGTTTATCTATCATTTCCGTAACGCTTTCACGATTACTAAATGATCCTGTAACGAAGCACGCTGCTCTCCGTTGGATATTCTCTCTCTCTTCTATCAACCCTATCTGGTACGGATCCCACACCGGTGAGCAGTATTCAAGCAGTGGGCTAGCAAGTGTACTGTAACTTAAAACCTTTGTTTTTGGATTGCATTTACTTAGGATTCTTCCAATGATTCTCAGTTTGGCATCTGCTTTACCGACAATTCATTTTATATGGTCATTCCATTTTAAATCACTCCTGATGCCTACTCCCAGATAATTTATGGAATTAACTGCTCCCAGTTGGTGACCTGCTATATTGTAGCTAAATGATAAGGGATCTATCTTTCAATGTATTCGCAGCACATTACACTTGTTTACATTGAGATTCAATTGCCATTCCCTGCACCATGCGTCAATTCGCTGCAGATCCTCCTGCATTTCACTACAATTTTCCATTGTTACAACCTCTCGATACGCCACAGCATCATCTGCAAAAACCCTCAGTGAACTTCCAATGTCATCCACCAGGTCATTTATGTATACTGTGAATAGCAACGGTCCTATCACACTGCCCTGCGGCACATTCTCATGTAACGCTCTGTTGAGGGCATAAGTGACAGAGCATCTGACACTCGTACAACACGCACGCAGTGTTATGCATGTTAGACTCCTAATACTGATACTTTAGGTTGCTTATGGAGCCCATTTTCACAGACGAACATAGGCTTTAATTGTGGCAGGTGCATTACAGTAGTTATATACATGGATGCTTTGTTTCACTCTGTACGGGCTGGATGTAGCACAGTTATCCATTACAGTTTCATTTTGATCAGGTAATCATTATCAGCATCCATTTCGACGTTAAAAAACAGGATGTAGCAATGTTATCCATTACAGTTTCATTTTGATCAGGTAATCATTATCAGCATCCATGTCGACGTTAAAAAACTGAAACTGTACAATTCTGCAGTGGAGAAATATGGTTTCATCCAGTGTCGCCCCATGCTTGTCGATGTACTTCTCACTAGCAACTTTAAACATGCCTGTACTGTTACACCACTAATCGCAGAGGAAATTCCTACGGAAAAGGAGAGTCGTTTTGTCGCTTTGCACAAATTTCAGGAACTCACAGTGTTCGAAAATCATTCTGAAAAAAGGGAAAAAAAATCAATGATTATGATCGATTATAGATACTGCTGTTTCCGTTCACATCATCGTCACACAGAGCTAGCTGTGGCAGAGGTCGCCAACGAGTTATATAGCAGACCTGTTCAACAGGCGCTGCATAGTCTAGGTGAAAATAATCATAATTTTAGACTGTATCACCCATAAATACAACTGAATCATTCTCTGGCCGCAAATCAAGAAGAAAATGCAAAATATCTGCAAAAGGATCAACTACATTTCGAATGTGGTCAACAATGCAAGGCTTCAGTATTATTGTGGACATGTGGTCTTCTTTTGTTTTGGCCTCTTTCTTCCACAGTTACAGACGTACTGATAACAATTATCTGTGCAACTTGTAACATCAGTAATTTCACTGTTTACATAAGTAAAGTTTCATAAAGTACGAGAAGACCAGGTGGTGACTCAACAATGAAACTCCCCTGAATACTGCCTATATACACTCCTGGAAATTGAAATAAGAACACCGTCAATTCATTGTACCAGGAAGGGGAAACTTTATTGACACATTCCTGGGGTCAAATACATCACATGATCACACTGACAGAACCACAGGCACATAGACACAGGCAACAGAGCATGCACAATGTCGGCACTAGTACAGTGTATATCCACCTTTCGCAGCAATGCAGGCTGCTATTCTCCCATGGAGACGATCGTAGAGATGCTGGATGTAGTCCTGTGGAACGGCTTGCTATGCCATTTCCACCTGGCGCCTCAGTTGGACCAGCGTTCGTGCTGGACGTGCAGACCGCGTGAGACGACGCTTCATCCATTCCCAAACATGCTCAATGGGGGACAGATCCGGAGATCTTGCTGGCCAGGGTAGTTGACTTACACCTTCTACAGCACGTTGGGTGGCACGGGATACATGCGGACGTGCATTGTCCTGTTGGAACAGCTTGTTCCCTTGTCGGTCTAGGAATGGTAGAACGATGGGATCGATGACGGTTTGGATGTACCGTGCACTATTCAGTGTCCCCTCGACGATCACCAGAGGTGTACGGCCAGTGTAGGAGATCGCGCCCCACACCATGATGCCTGGTGTTGGCCCTGTGTGCCTCGGTCGTATGCAGTCCTGATTGTGGCGCTCACCTGCACGGCGCCAAACACGCATACAACCATCATTGGCACCAAGGCAGAAGCGACTCTCATCGCTGAAGACGACACGTCTCCATTCGTCCCTCCATTCACGCCTGTCGCGACACCACTGGAGGCGGGCTGCACGGTGTTGGGGCGTGAGCGGAAGACGGCCTAACGGTGTGCGGGACCGTAGCCCAGCTTCATGGAGACGGTTGCGAATGGTCCTCGCTGATACCCCAGAAGCAACAGTGCCCCTAATTTGCTGGGAAGTGGCGGTGCGGTCCCCTACGGCACTGCGTAGGATCCTACGGTCTTGGCGTGCATCCGTGCGTCGCTGCGGTCCGGTCCCAGGTCGACGGGCACGTGCACCTTTCGCCGACCACTGGCGACAACATCGATGTGCTGTGGAGACCTCACGCCCCACGTGTTGAGCAATTCGGCGGTACGTCCACCCGGCCTCCCGCATGCCCACTATACGCCCTCGCTCAAAGTCCGTCAACTGCACATACGGTTCACGTCCACGCTGTCGCGGCATGCTACCAGTGTGAAAGACTGCGATGGAGCTCCGTATGCCACGGAAAACTGGCTGACACTGACGGCGGCGGTGCACAAATGCTGCGCAGCTAGCGCCTTTCGACGGCCA
Source organism: Schistocerca gregaria (assembly GCF_023897955.1). Classification (NCBI taxonomy): domain Eukaryota; kingdom Metazoa; phylum Arthropoda; class Insecta; order Orthoptera; family Acrididae; genus Schistocerca; species Schistocerca gregaria. The sequence goes on from NC_064920.1 coordinate 106,082,144, forward strand.
ACACCGCGGTTCCTGGTGTGTCCGCTGTGCCGTGCGTGTGATCATTGTTTGTACAGCCCTCTCGCAGTGTCCGGTGGGTCTGACACACCGGTGTCAATGTGTTCTTTTTTCCATTTCCAAGAGTGTAGTTTGAGAAGTATTAATAATGTCGTAATGCCTGACAATGACTGTGTAAGTATCAATAATGGCTTAATACCAGATTAACAAATCATTTCAATTTCAAAGTTACATTAACATTTAATTACCACAGCATATTTGTGAATCAGATGTGGATAATAACTATTATTATTTGGAGGATAAGGAGGCTTCTTTAACTGGCAAGCAAAATATGGGATTATTGAAAAACTCGGACTAACGATCACGAGCCTAACCCATCAATTGCGCTTTACGCTATGCTTGCGAATTTTACCTTGAATTCCGTCTTCAAACGTGGTTAAGCCAACTAAATCTCTCCTGGCCATATAAATGAAATCGGGCCTTGAGTGTGGTAAGATCTGCCATCACCGACGTGAGGGCAGCGTGACATGTCTTCTGTCTCAAAGCTCTCGACGAACACTACTGAAATTTTACTCTCGCCCACTGGCGACAACATCGATGTGCTGTGGAGACCTCACGCCCCACGTGTTGAGCAATTCGGCGGTACGTCCACCCGGCCTCCCGCATGCCCACTATACGCCCTCGCTCAAAGTCCGTCAACTGCACATACGGTTCACGTCCACGCTGTCGCGGCATGCTACCAGTGTGAAAGACTGCGATGGAGCTCCGTATGCCACGGCAAACTGGCTGACACTGACGGCGGCGGTGCACAAATGCTGCGCAGCTAGCGCCATTCGACGGCCAACACCGCGGTTTCTGGTGTGTCCGCTGTTCCGTGCGTGTGATCATTGCTTGTACAGCCCTCTTGCAGTGTCCGGAGCAAGTATGGTGGTTCTGACACACCGGTGTCAATGTGTTCTTTTTTCCATTTCCAGGAGTGTAGCTATCCATAGTTGCGGTAGTGATACCGCTGCAGGATTTTGTGCACAAACTGACCTCTCGATTATGTCCCACAAATATTCGATGAGATTTATGACGAGTGATGTGGGTGACCAAATCATTCACTTGAATTGTCCAGAATGTTCTTCAAACCAATCGCGAATATTTGTGGCCCAGTGACAGGTCACATGGTCATCCATAAAATCTCCATCGTTGTTTGGCAGCATGAAGTCCATGAATGGTTACAGATGCTCTCAAAGTAGCCGAACATAGCTATCTGGAGCAATTATCGGTTCAGCTGATCCGGAGGAACCAGTACATTCCATATAAACACAGCCCACAGCATTGTGCAGGTACCACCAGACTGCACAGAGACTTGTTGACATATTGCTTCCATGGGTTCGTGCGGTCCGCTCCAGCTATTATCAACTGAAATCAGGACTCATCTCACCAGGCCATGGTTTTAAAGGCGTCTAGGGCCTAACCGTTATGGTCACGAGCCAGGTGAGTCACTGTAGGTAATGTCATATTGTTAGTAAAGGCACTCGCGTCGGTCTTCTGCTGCCTTTAATACCAAATTTCGCCGCATTGTCCTAATGGAGGTTGCCGTCGGCCACTGCGTTGTCCGTGGTGAGAGCTAAAGCGTGAAATTTGGTATTCACCATACACTCTTGACAATGTGGATCTCAGAATATTGAATTCCCTAACCATTACTGAAATGGTATGTCCCATGCGTCTAGTTCCAACTACAGTTCCGTGTTCAAAGACTGTTAATTCCCGTTGTACAACCATGATCACGTCGGACACTTTTTCACATGAATCACCTGATTAGATTTGACAGCTCCGCCGAATCAGTGCCCTTTCATACCTTGTGTATGCAATACGACCGCCATCTGTATATGTGCATATCGTTGTCCCATAAGTTCGTCACCTCAGTGCATGTTAAATGGCGAAATTGTAGCTCAGTATTAGTTCAAGGAAAACTGCATCATAAAACTTAGGAGAGACGTAATAAAGATATAACCTGCTTATAGCTCAGTTCTGTAACATCGTCCTTAGAAGCGATTGGTTTGAAAAGTTACATCAACCGTTGTTCGTGAAAATCGGACTCTTCTTTACTGTAAAAATGAAAATTTAAAGTGAAATCACGTCCATTTACTTCACAGTTTCGTTATATTCTCTTTTACATGTTGGGACGATTCCCTCCGAAAGGCCAAAGCCGATGAAACCACCCCCCTTCTGCTAGTGAGTTCCTCCCCGACAAAACAGACGTACTTTTAAATATTGTTTAAGAGACTAACTCACAGAGATTTCTACTGTTCTTACTCTCTGATAAATTGACTGAAATACTAGTAGGGTAGATTTTCTAGCAACTCGTGCCATGTTAAGTACGACATGCAAAATGCAAAATGGTGCCATCTGTTAATAAAGTGCAAAAGCATTTGATTGCTCCCAGAATGAGATTTTCAGTCTGCAGCGGAGTGTGCGCTGATATGAAACTTCCTGGCAGATGGCAAAGTGCTCTACAATCTTTTTTTTTATAATAATTTGTATTGAAGAAACTAAAAGTACATATATATTCACTATGCAAGAGTGCTTCAAGGTACCATTCCATTTAAACATATACAAATGACTGTTAGTTAAGCAAATAAATAAATAAATACATTAAAAAAGAAAAAAAATTAAATACAACAAAGTATAACATATTCTGTCTTCTTGCTTTTTTTTAATTTTTTTTCGATGCATGGGAACGTGGATAAGGGTGTTGCATCATGTGACAGGTATGCATGGTACACCCCAGCTTTGAGGGGGGTCAAGGAAGACGCTGCGGAGATAACCGGCAAAAGTTTGTCGGTAAGATGGTTTTCGGGTGAGGGTGCTATGCGAGGTCAAAGCTTTGTACCAGAAGTCAAGGACTGTATGCGGACCATTTTGAAAGAGGTATTCTAAAGCCAGTCCTCGAAACCAGATGAGAGTATGGTGCTTAGCAAGAGGATAGTGAAATGTCTGGGGCAACAACAGGAAATCCGGGGTTACCGTCGTTGGCGGGGCATGGAGGTAAAAGCCCACGATTCGTTGGATGAGGAGCCATACGTTTTGTTTCAGGGGGCACGTAAGACGGTGCTCGTCGGTGTCTTCGAGCTGACAGTCAGGGCAGAGTGGGGAGGTGGCCAGTCCTATGCGATAAAGTCGACTGTTAGTCGGGAATTTTCCATAAACTAAAACATACCAGAGTGCAGACACAGACGACGGTAAAAAGGGTGCATGCACACACCCCCAAACCGTGCGCCAGTTAATGTCAGGATGTCGTAGCACCATGGGGTCACAAGGGTTGGACAGCATAAACAAACCATAATAATCTTTTGTACGGGGAGGACGGGTGACTGGAAGATCGGCCCGAACGTAGCTGAGTTCTATGAAACAATTGGCGACGTGGTACAATAATGGAGAAATAGGTGCCACATTGATCGAGAGAAGCTGGTCGGAGGATATCTAAGAGACTACGTGTTAAGGACGGAACCGTCCCCTGCCAGTGCCGCAACAGAGTGTGGACAAAGAGTGCAGAAGATCGTGCCCGCACGTTGACGAGTCCAAGGCCACCTTTTGCAGGAGGCAATGTTAAAGTGCTGTAGCGGACTTTGAAAAGTGCCCCTGCTGACACGAAATATCCAAAGGCTGACTGGATGCGGCGGCCAAGGAGTAACGGCATTGGGAGGATCTGGGCGACGTGTACCAGTTTAGGGGCTACATACATGTTGACATAGGACACACGTTGGAGTAGGTTTAAGTTACGGTGCACTTGACCGCGGACATGGTGCCGAATCGACTGCAAAAGCCGCCGGTATGCCAGGGCCACTGTGCGGGCTGTGGAGCTCGTAAATTCGATACCCAGGTAACGAAGGGTGGTACTGACTGGGAGTGGGTTCGGCACCATAGCCGGGAGGCCGCGCCCATTGTGCATCATAGTCGATTTGCTGACATTAAGAATGCTACCAGAAAGACGTCCATACTGGTGGATCAATTGGATGGCGTCATTGAGTTCCGTGGAGGAGCAGGTGAGAAAGAGGAGATCGTCCGCATAAGCCCTACAGTGAAAGGTGTAGGCCCTGCAATCTAGAGGTAAGTCCAGTGATGAGGGGCTCAAGTGCAATGGCATATAGTAAAGTAGACATAGGGCATCCTTGACGTACAGAGCGGCGTATAGGAATCGGTCCTGCAAGCCTCCCATTGACTTGTACCATCGAGACGACGGGAAGTAGTAACCGGCGAATGGCATCGACAAGAAGTAATGGGAACCCCATACGTGTCGCCACCATGAGGAGGAATGGGTGTCGAACGCGATCAAAGGCACTCGTGAAATCGACGGATACCAGTGCTGTACGAAGGCGACAAACCGACGCCAGTGCAATGAGGTCACGGCATTCTCCTAGGGCTGTTTGTAAGGTGGCCCCACAACCACGTGCAGTCTGCTCAGGTGAAAGGACCGTAGGTAAGACGGTGCGCATGCGCGCTGCTAAGAGGCGTGCATAGATTTTATAGTCTGCATTCAGTAGTGTAAGGGGGCGATATGCAGAGACATGAGGCCCTCCCTTCGGTTTAGGCACAGGTAGAAGAATGCCAGTGACGAATTCAGGTGGAATTGGGAAGGATGGAGTAAAGAGTTCCTGAATCATTTCCATCCAGCGAGGAAGCATCAACGTGGTGAACGCCCGGTAAAACTCCACTGGGAGACCATCTGGTCCTGGTGATTTGTTCTTGGCCCCTCTGTTGATCGCATCTACTACCTCTTCTGCGGTGATTGCAGACATCATGGACGTTGACTCCGCTACGGTGAGGGTCCGGTCAGGGGAAGGACGGAGATCATCAGGAATGGGCGTCGCCATCTGTTCATCATCATAAAATTGGCGATAATGTTCAGCAAAGGCAGACACCACCTCCACCTGTGCTGTGTGGTGAACACCATCGGAGGTCTTGATGTGGGAGACGAAGAGTCGACGTCGACGACTATGGTCGGATGCGGCATGGATTGTGGATGGGGTTTCGTCGTGGAGGAGGTCTTGTCGCCGGGAACGCACCACGACACCATGCAGTCGTGCACGTTGAAGAGAGAGGAGACGAGCTTTGGTACGTTGTCGTTCCCTTTGGGTGTCAGGTGATGGAGGGAGCGCATCGAGCTCACGGAGGACGGCGTAGTAAAAATTTGTGGTGTCTCGATGCCATGCTGCTGCTTCCTTGCCACATTGTATGAAGGCCTTTCTGATCGCAGGTTTGGCACATTTGAGCCACCAATGGAACGTGGATGTGTACTGCGGAAGGCGTCGTTCGCAAGACGCCCACGTAGTGGCAAAACATTGTCGGCAGTGTGGATCATTAAGGAGGGAGGTATTAAGCTTCCAGTAACCTCTGCTGCGCCACACTGACTGAGGTGGCAGAGCCAGGGAGCAAATGACGGCGCAGTGGTCCGAAAATGCAAGGGGCCACCGTTCAGCTTGGGCGACGTCATTGCCAAGGTGGGCAGAGACATATAACCGGTCCAGTCTGCTCGCAGAATGTGCTGTATAATGGGTGAAACCGGGGGTATTGCCATGAATTTTCTCCCAAACGTCCACTAGGTGAAAATCTTCGATTAAGGTGAGAAGCGCCGGGCATGGCGAATAACCAGGCATTTGGTCCTGCGGATGGAGGACACCGTTGAAATCGCCTCTCATGATAAGGCGATCATAGCGTCCAGGAAACAGGGGCGCCACGTCATGTCCGAAGAATGTGGACCGCTGCCCACGGTTCGAGGAGCCAGACGGAGCGTAGATATTGATGACGCGCGTGTCGAAGATGGTGACAGCCATGCCTCTTCCACAGGGAAGGATTGTCGTGTCCTTGAGTGGGATTCCTTCGCGTATGTAGAAAGCCACTCCACGCCCTGATTGATCACATGTGGACGTGTATGAGTCGTAGCCGTAGACTGGTGGTAGTGTGGCAACGCGTACTTCCTGAAGAAGGGCGACGTCGACGTCAGAGGCCCGAAGCATGTCACATAGGAGTTGCAGCTTGGGTACAGTGCCGATCATGTTGATGTTCAGCGTGGCAAACCGATACGTTTGTTTCAGTGGTGGTGGACGCGCATCTACCATCACCAAGGCAAGTAAGAGGAGGGCACCGACAGGAAATCCCGTCCCATCAGGTGCAGGGCCTCTCTTTTGATGTTAACAGGCAGCCTTGTCCGGCGGAGGCAACTCATCCGGAGGAGGGGGCGTATCTTCCTCAATCTCGTCGGCCCATGCTCCTATGCCATGGGTCCGTCCAATGTCCATGCGAATTGCGTCGTGGTGAGAGAGATCTGGAGTTGCCGGCGGGGAGACAGGCGTCTCAACCGGCGCACCGATCGTTACATTGTGCGTGGCGACCTCCATAGAGGTCCCGTCCTGCAAAATGTCTTGATCATCGTGAAAGTTGTCCGCCGACCTCTGCATGGAAATGTCGGTTGGTTGGGTGTTGTCTTCGTCGTCGCGGGTGGCGACGCTTTGAGAGCCATTGGGTGAACGGCGACGGCGTTTGCGCCTACGTGGCGAGCGTTGTTTGCGCACGTGTTCCTCAGTGTCGGACGACGGCAAGGAAGAGCGTCGACCTGGTTCGAATGCGTCGGTGGGTACAATGAAATTGTCAAACAGGTGTTGTGAAGAAGTACTGTTCTCCTCAGCGTCCGGTGCGGGAGCCTGTTCGGCGGCAAGGTTGTCAGGTGGGACGTCCGCACCGTCCATAGGTGACTGGGACGGTGGGACGTGCAGATCGGAAGGAACGGGCGACGGACTGGACGAAACTGTAGACGTGGCAAGAGCCGCTGCGTAAGTGACCGGTAGGGCGGTCATCGTGGGTGTGACGGACGCTTCCGACAACGGGAGCTGCGCGACACGTCGTTGAATGCATTCAGACCGTAGGTGACCTTCTTTCCCGCAACCGGAACAGGTTCGAGGTTGGCCGTCGTACATTATAATGGCACGGCAGCCTCCGATACGTAGATAAGAAGGCACGTGTTTCTGCAACTCGGTGCGGACCTGTCTAACACCGTTTAAAACGGGATAGGTCTGAAATTGTACCCATCGTTCGGCAACATGTTCCAGAACGTTGCCATAGGGACGGAGCGCCTCGATGACGACGTCTGCAGGTAGTTCGAACGGCAGTTCGAAGATCCTTATCGTCCGTGTGCCGAGACCTGCGTGATCGACGGTAACGGGTCCGACGTTGCCGTCGGAATGGCAGAAGCGCAGTTCACGTTTTGCCTCTTGAAGCACCTTGTCGCACGCCGCATCGTTGATCATTTTGACGTAGACGGTACTGCTAACTATCGACAAGTGGATACCAATTAGATCCGTTGGTGGTATCTTAACTTCATCGCGAATAAATCGTTCTACCTCCAGAGCCTTGGGTCGGGCGAAGTCGGAACAAAAGTTGAAACGTAATGTCTTCTTCCGATAGTTGTGCGCCATGGTGGTCTAGAAGGCCGGCCGCGGTGGTCTCGCGGTTCTAGGCGCTCAGTCCGGAACCGCGTGACTGCTACGGTCGCAGGTTCGAATCCTGCCTCGGGCATGGATGTGAGTGATGTCCTTAGGTTAGTTAGGTTTAATTAGTTCTAAGTTCTAGGCGACTGATGACCACAGATGTTAAGTCGCATAGTGCTCAGAGCCATTTGAACCATTTTTTTTGGTCTAGAAGGGAAAACGGCACTTACAGCGGCCGAAGTAAACACAAACACACCGTGCGCGCCTCGCCCGCAGCGCTCTGGCGCGTGACCGCCTCGCAGCACTGCCGGCGGCAGACTTACGGTAGCTCAGTTGGACAGCCGGCACGGTAGCTCAGCGTGTTCGGTCAGAGGGTTACGTGCCCTCTGTAATAAAAAAACTGAGCTCATCGATCAACAACGAACTTCAATGGATGTCTTACGACGTCCTCCCCGAGCAGAGGCAACGAACTAAAACGAACCAAATGAGATTAAAAAAAAAAAATAGTTAGTAGAGCACTTGCCCGAGAAAGGCAAAGGTCCCGAGTTCGAGTCTCGGTCGGGCACACAGTTTTAATCTGCCAGGAAGTTCCATTTGATTGTTGGCGATATGTGTAAAGGACGAAAAATTGCAACAGAGTTTAATTTACATGTTTTTCCTTCACATGGAAACGGCGAAATCACACATCAACTTTATACTCACTGTGTTAATAGGAGAACGCAGTGAAATGTAGTCTCTGAATTTTGTATGTGAAAACTCTTGAACCTTTTTAAATAAAACAAACGTTACTAACATCCTACAGCTTAATTATTTATGTCTACATGTTTGCAGGCATTTGCCGCTAGAGGCCTCCGAATTTTAGCGTGTTGCATGGCGATGCGTTACGTAACTAATACGCTTATGTTCAGAAGAGAGCAGAACACCTTGAACGAGTAGCGATAGGCGTTAATATTCACAGGCATTTACATCAAAATGCTCTGCACATGTGGTTAGCATTTTAGTCACCTTGTTTCAGTATGAGTTCTGTTGCCTAGAAGGCACAGAGTCCGTTATGGACTCTGAGAGCTTGTTCCTTGCGTGATGGCATCGACTCGTATAAGATGCGAATTTAATCCTGTGGTATAGCCATCCATGCTGCTTTCGTTTGGTTCCAATGTTCATCTGTGTTGGCTGGCATTTGGTCACAGTATTGTACCTGTCGTTTCACCATATCCCACTGGCAACAAGTCCGGTGATTTGGCGGACTAGGGAAAAAGGATGGCATCCTGTGACACCGAGGAGGCACGTGTTCATGCTGCCACATGTGATCCTGCATTGTCTTGCTGAAAAATGGTTTCTGGGCTGTTGTGCGAAAAGGGTATGGCTGTGGGTCGCATTACGTCATTCACGTAGGTCACATTGGTCACAGTGGCCTGGGTACTCAGGAACCGTGATTCATTGTTGTACGCAATAGCACCCCATTGTGATTTATTGTTGTTCGCAACAGCACCCCACAGCATAAGGCTTTCAGTTGGCTTTGTATGTCTTGTGCGAATACTATCACTGTGATGCCACTCGCCCTCATTGCGCGAACCAAAACACGTCCATTTTCAAACAAGTAGAAGCTGGATTCATCCGAAAACACTATCTGGTGGGATTCCTGTCACCAGTGACGTTCCATATACCACTGCCGTCTAGCATGTTTCTGCACATTTGACAAAGATAGGCGGAGAAGTGCACGACGCGCACGTAAGCTATGCCGTAATAAACGGCGACAGACCGTCACTCCTGTGTATCTTACACTATTCCACTGTTGTGCCAGAGCCTAGGAGGGCTCACATCTGACCTGCAATGCCATTAGTTTGAGGCGTCGTTTTCCTCTGCGGGTGGTCTGGATGGCGCGACCAGACACATCTCGTCGTGCTCTATGGACTTCTGTGAACTATTCTGCACACGCCCGTAGCACTGTCGAAACGCTTCGTGCCACAAGAGAAGTAATTTCCCGGATGGCTGCAGCACATTCTCTCTTGCCAATTGTGCGCTCTCATTCATACTCACTGATTTGACGGTACGGTCCGCGCATACGTCTGCGAGGCATCCTGCACGTCTGCTCACGACACACAGCCATTACATTCGGTTTATAGCGACAACGAGGTCTGCAGCCACATTTCACAGTTAGGTGCTTTCGTACCGCGATATCGACGTTAACCTTCAACCCGCTGGCCGACATGGTTGAAATGCTAATCATTTCTGGAGGACGTACTAATCTACATGCCCTGTGAGTATGAACATCCTATCTCTAGTTGTTCAAGGAATTCTATTTCTGAACATAAGCGTGTGTCCGATCGTGAGAAATAGCGGGCTGCCATCGAGTTTTGAATTCGAAGAGTTCATCCAGACACAGAACACCCTTTCTTTCAGCAGTGCAATGCCAGATCACACAAGAGCACTGCGACGTCAGCGCCTCGGTTCGCGATCGACGATCATCCTGCATATGGTTCCCACTTTGCTTCATCAGATTTTCACCTAGTTCCAAAATATAAAGAACTCCTTCTAACACTTTGATGGTGTTGAAGCGGTGCAGGCAGAGGTGAGGTTATGGTTCCGTTAACAAAGGCAAACATTCTACAAACTGGTCTTTCGTTGGATGAACTGTGCTCGTCGCCAAGGTGGCTGTGTTGAGAAATCAATATGTAGACATAAAGAATAAAGATGCAGAATGCTGACAACGTTTGTTTCATTCTGAAAGTTTTAAGAGTTGTCACATAAAAATTGCGAAGCGTTACTTTTCAGCACTCCCTCGTATATACATGGTGCTCCATTGATCGTGACCGGGCCAAACATCTTACGAAATAAGCGTCAAACGAAAAAACTACAAAGAACGAAACCTGTCTAGTTTGAAGGGGGAAACCAGATGGCTCTATGGTTGGCCCGCTAGATGGCGCTGCCATAGATCAAAAGGGTTTTAATTTTTTTTAAATATGCACCCCCATTTCAATACATAATCGTGTAGTACGTAAAGAAATATGAATGTTTTAGATGGACCACATTTTTCGCTTTAAGATAGATGGTGCTGTAATAGTCACAAACTTATGGCTCACAATTTCAGACGAACAGTTGGTTACAGGTTTTTTAAATCAAAATACAGAACGTAGGTACGTTTGAACATTTTATTTCGGTTGTTCCAATGTGATACATGTACCTTTGTGAACCTATAATTTCTGAGAACGCATGCTGTTACAGCGTGATTACCTGTAAATACCACATTAATGCAATATATGCTCAAATGATGTCCGCCAATCTCAATGTATTTGGCAATACGTGTAACGACATTCCTCTCAACAGCGAGTAGTTCGCCTTCCGTAATGTTCGCACATGCATCGACAATGCGCTGACGCATGTTGTCAGGCGTTGTCGGTGGATCACCATAGCAAGTATCCTTCAACTTTCCCCACAGAAAGAAATGCGGTGATGTCAGATCCGGTTAACGTGCGGGCTATGGTATAGTTCTTCGATGGCCAATCCAGCTGTCATGAAATATGCTATTCAATACCGCTTCAACCGCACGCGAGCTATGTGCCCGACATCCATCATGTTGGGAGTACATCGCCATTCTGCCATGCAGTGAAACATCTTGTAGTAACATCAGTAGAACGTTACGTAGGAGATTAGGATACATGGCACCATATAGATTGTCATCGTTAAAATGGGGCCAATTATCCTTCCTCCCATAAGGCCGCACTATACATTAACCCGCCCAGGTCGCTCATGTTCCACTTGTCGCAGCCATCGTGGATTTTTCGTTGCCCAATAGTGCATGTTATGCCGGTTTACGTTACCGCTGTTGGTGAATGACGCTTCGTCTCTAAATAGAACGAGTGCAAAAAATCTGTCATCGTCCCGTAATTTCTCTTGTGCTCAGTGGCAGAGCAGTACAAGACGTTCAAAGTCGTCGCCATGTAATTCCGGGTGCAATCGATGTTGACGTATCATTCTCAACACCGGCGTTTTTGAGATTCCCGATTCTTGCTCAGTTTGTCTGCCACTGATGTGCGGATTTCACGCAGCAGCTGAAACACCTACTTGGGCATCATCATTTTTTGCAGGTCGTGGTTGACGTTTCACCTGTGGCTGAACACTTCCTATTTCCTTAAATAACGTAACTATAAGGCGAACGGTCCGGACACTTGGATGATGTCGTCCAGGATACCGAGCAGCATACATATCACATGCCCGTTGGGCATTTTGATCACAATAGCCATACATCAACACGATATAGACCTTTCCCGCAGTTGGGTCCATTTTAACATGGGTAATGTATCACGTAGCAAATACCGTCCGCACTGGCCGAGTGTTAGGTGATACCACGTTGTTATCCGTTCGTGACTATTACAGCGCCACCTATCATAATGCGAAAAAAGTGATCCAACTAAAACATTCATATTGATTTACGTACATGTAAAAAAATGGGGGTTCCTATTTTAAAAAAACGCAGTTGATATCCGTTTGACCAATGGCAGCGCCATCTAGCGGGCCGACCATAGCGCCATCTGGTTGCCCCCTTCAAGCTAGACGAGTTTCGTTCTTTGAAGTTTTTTCATTTGATGCTTATTTCGTGAGATATTTGGCCCGGTCACTATCAACGGACCACCCTGTACACAACCAGAGACAGGTTTCACCATCACTAAATCGACAGCAATATGCTGGAGATATAATCGAACAAGGTAATGTGAAGACTGTTGTTATTGTGAATAAACAAAGTGAATAAACAAAGTGAATAAATATTCGGCAGGAACCACTTTAGATAAAAAGTTATTGTAGGCATAGAATCCAACGAACACATTAAGGGTGGAGCATGAAACGCAGTTGCATTTCTACATATGGTCATATCGGCACAGCGCCGACGGAGTTCATGATAGGTTTTACCACAAAGCTGCTGGGAAATTAACCCTTTTTCTAAACTATATTTACGAGAATCTCTTTCACAATGAACAGTTCCACATCTCTCGGAAAGACTAGAGATCACCTCTGTTTGTAAACAAGGGTAAAATAATGGATTACAGAAAAATATCTCTGACATTCGCCTACTTCAGGGCTCTAGAGTATGATCTGATCCCAAACATTAAGAGGCGCTTCTCTCAGACAAATAGAATACATTTAGGTGGAAATAGTTAAGGGGAAAACCGCTCGGTCTGTTGAAAAGCGATAAAGGTAGTTGCAGGATACAAGTCGATTCCGTCTTCGCAGATGTTTTAAAAGCCGTTCGACTGAGTACTCTATCTGTGACTAATAATATCTTATCTCCGTGGTCCTTGCGCGCCATGTTCATTCTGCACTCAGCTTCAAATTCCGGTTCTATAAATTTTCTGAATAGTGTTCCTCGAAATGAACATCACTTTCCCTCCAGGGATTCCCCTTTGAGTTCCCGAAACACCTCCGTAACACTTACGTGTTGTTTCAAACCACTAGCAACAAAATAGCTGCCCGTCTCTGAATACCTTCGATGTCTTCCTTGAGTCGACCTGGTAGGGATCCCAAATTCGAGCAGTACTCAAGAATAGGTCGCACCAGCTTCCTATATGCGGTCTATTTTTCAGAGAAACCATACTTTCCTCGAATTTTCCCAGTAAACCGAAGTTGACTATTCACCTTCCCTGCCACAAGCCTCACATGCTCGTTCCATTTCATATCTCTTTGCAACGTTCCGTTCAGATATTTAAATGACGTGACTGTGTCAAGCGGAACACTAGTAAAACTGTATACGAACATTACGGGTATGTCTTTCCCACTTATCCGCATTAACTTACATTTTTCTACTTTGTGACCTAGATGTCATTCATCGCAGCAACTAGAAATTTTATATCATCCCACATTCACTCAACTTAGACACCTTCCCGTACACCACAGAATCATAAGCGAACAACCACAGATTGTTTCCCTCCCTATCAGCCGAGTCATTTACATATATAGAAAATAATAGCGACCCTATCAAACTCCTTGAGGCCCTCCTGACAATACCCTTGTCTCTGATGAACACTCACCATCGAGAACAACATATTGGGTTCTGTAACTTAAGAATCTTCGAGCCACTCACATATCTGTGAACGTATTCTATATGCTCGTACCTCCTTTAAGAGCCTGCTGTGGGACACCGTGCCAAACACTTTCAGGTAATCTAAAAATATAGCATCTGTCGTGCATCTGTCAAGGAAGTAGTACCGAAGGCATAAGTTCGATCAATTTTAAGGTATTGCTGAAGCATTTGGAGTCTTTATCAAGCAGGCGCGGCAGCAAACTTCTCAGATACAGAGAAGCGAAGGTCGGCATAGCAAGTATGAAACTCGAACAGTAACTGTAACTCGGGGAACTTACAAGGCGATTGTTTGGAACAAGTAGGACGTTATTCTCAGGAAACACAGTTGTTTTTATTCCTCACTTTGTATGACAGTGGAACAGGACAAAGATACTCTAATACTGCTACAAATTACACACATTTCACAACGACTTGCGGAGTTTGTATGTAGATATAGTGACGTAGAAAACACTGTTGTCACGATTCTGAAAAATTAAATCATTTTGCTGCGAATCGATAGTGGAACCCTTCAGTTACTGCATTAATTCAGAACTTAAATACACTCAGAGACACTGTCAATAGCGTACCCAGGTAGGAGGAAGGTACAAACGCGAATCTTTGGAAATAAGTACACTAAGATACGATATGTAAGTGATTCACGTTTGGTGCCTGTGCGAATGTCCACAGACCTTACACTGGAGCTGCAATAGGGGAGGAGGCCCCATGTAAACGGTGCATACTGGACTCTAGGAGGACGTTAGTAGGCGCAGAATGCCGGATAGACGTGTTAAACGCCATTTCTCACAGTTAAGTCGGTTTCAGAGGGGCCTAATCATTGGCATGAAAAAAAGTGTGTGAAATCTTATGGGATTTAACTGCTAAGGTCAGCACTCCTTAAGCTTACACACTACTTAACCTAATTTATCCTAAGGACAAACACACACACTCATGCCCGCGGGAGGACGCGAACTTACGCAGGTACCAGCCGCACAGTCCATGACTGCAGCGTTCGAGACCGGTCGGCAAATCCTGCGCGGCTCATTGGCGTGAAAACCGCAGGGGTGTCGACACGACGTGTGGGAGTGTTCCATCAGACGATGTTGCAAGCATTGGACACGAGATGGCACCCACGTGCGACGTATTGGATCTGGAGCGACCGGGAAAACGATGACGGCAGTGACTCGCTCCACGCTATATTGAGATGTACGAATGCTGGTTGCTGTACGGACCATTTACATAGGCCTTGCTGATGGAAATTTGCAATCCAGGTGGCCTTGTCGTTTACTGCCGTTAACACCGAGACATCGGCTACTCCGTGTACAGTGGTGCCAAGCCAGAACAATGTGGACTGCTACAGACTGGCAAAATGTGGTGTTTAGCGATAACTACAGATTCGTTCTTGGGACGGATGATAACCGCATACGGTTGTGGTAGCAGCCTGGTGAACGTTACGGTTGCACCCACGCTGTAGCGCGCCATATCGCCCTCACAGCCGGCGATGTGGTCTGGCGGGCTATAGCCTACAGTAGCCGGTCCCCCTCTAATTGTAGTACATGGAACCTTAATCGCCCAGCATTACGTTGACATTCTTCATCTCCAGTTGGGGACTTTCCCACAAAGTGTATCAGAGGCGCTTTTCCAATAAGATAATGCTCTTCCGCACACAACTCGAGTTGCTGAAGAATTCCTGCCTGATGTTCCGAATCTTGCACGGCCAGTTCGGTCCCTGGGACTTGTCCCCTATAGAACACGTGTGGGGCCAGTTGAGGTGCCAGCTGCCACCATGATACTCTTTACATGATCTAAAGGTGGCTGTTCAGATTTGTGGGCCAGCCTGCCTCAAAACAGCATCAGACATCTAATCAACTCGATGCCGTACTGCGTTGTGGCATGTATTGCAGCAAAAGATGTTGCAATGTATTTTGCTACTTCCACTCACTGTATTATTTTACATGGATTGATTTTGGCATAAATCTCTCATGGGTATCATTATTTCTAATAAACTTCATTTCAATCCACTGCTCCCCTTTTGATTTGGTGTAGTATTTTCAATGCTACTGAGTATGTGTACGCTTTTTTTTTTTTTACAGATACTACTAACAATGGTTCCACAAAAATGTGTGTGATCGACTCCGACCTTGATCGAGATTTCAAGAGAGACCCTGTTATATGCAACACAAACTCTATCCGGATTCGGCACTTTTGGAGACAAACAGAAATGAGAGGCGGAACGGATTGTTCGCTCGTGTTTATAATCAGTTACACTTCAGCCGGGAACTGTAAAGTGTGCCACAGCAGACGCATTCTTGCTGAGTGCGTTGGTTTAATAGCGGGGACTAAACGGGCGCCACCGAATAAAGGTTTACGGCTCCAGTCGCGCCAACCCACGACCACGGATGTTGGAATGAAGCCTAAGACCGTAACCGCGAGCAACGGCAGATGAAATCGCTGTGCTCAATTCTGGAATGCCGGCACTGTGCAGGGAGTAGAAATTTGTTTTACGCAAGACATTCTTCTCAGGGAGGATGGTCGCTTACGGATTACTGGGAGACTGTAGCGCACTTATACGAGGAGGCCACTCACAGACGCTGTTACGACCCATCCTCCAGGGCCGCTAGACAACTTACGATCACCACCAGGGCGGATTAGTGGAAGATGGTAAAGTAATTCTGGAGTTTTCAGAGAGATTCGCTACAGATAGAACTGATCGTTAGAAGTGTATTACGGAAATGCTCGTTGATATTTTTTGCGAAATTCTGTTCAGGAAGTTTAGAGAACCAGGATTATGACCGACTGCTTAACAATTCTACTACCCACAAAATTCATCTCGCGTAAGGACGTTAAGGGCAAAACTATGGATACCAAGGTTCCTCCCTAAGCAAAAGTTACTGGAATAAAAGTCAGTCTGATGGATAATTATTATGGAAGACGGTTTCTGCTTGCACATTATGACCTTTTCGGACAACGATAATCCTGTCTATGAGAATCAACTAGATAGTGAAACAGAGCTCGCTCAGTTCGTCCAACATATAGCCGTAGACAACGGTGAACAGGTTGCTGTCACATTTCTTGATCCCCAGAAAGCATTCGATATAGTTCCGTACTATCATTTAGTGAAACAAAATACAAGCATAGGAGTATCTGAGCCGATTTGTGACTGCATTCAGAACTCAGTTGCAGACATGCGTAGAAAACAAAGCGTTGCTGTCAAAATGCCAAAATTGACACATGTAAAAGCAATTTCGGGAATTTGCAAACAAGCAGCTGTTTTCTCCGCTCAGGGGCGGGGTATTGTGTTGTCCTATTCATCATACTCCAAACGAGTGTTGTGTGTTCTTTACTGTTTACAGTATGTGTCAATGATCTAGTGGATAACGTTGATAATATAGCGTTTCAATACTCATGAGAAAGATCTGAACATAGTGATCAGTACGGTTTTTGATACTAAAGTACATCAGTATCAGTACACTTGTCCACATGTTGCCCTCATCAAGGGTGCATACTACACCAGTTCCGCTTATCACATCATTGAAACTCCACATACCAGTACGCATTTCGATAACAGGCGAGCGTAGAACACACAACACACAGTATATGTACACTATGAGATCAAAAGTAAGCGGACACCCCCAAAGACATACGTTTTTCATAGTTCGTGCATTATTCTGCCACATCCTGCTAGGTATTCCACATTAGCGACCTCAGTAGTCATTAGACATCGCGAGAGAGCCGAATGGTGCGCTCTACGGAACTCTCGGACTTCCAACGTGGTCAGGTGACTGGCTGTCGCTTGTGTCATACGTCTGTACGCGAGATTTCCACACTCCTAAACATTCCTTGGTCTGTTTTCGATGTGATAGTGAAGTGGAAACGTGAAGGGACACTTACAGCACTTAAGGGCTCAGGCCGACATCGTCTATTGACAGACAGACACGGACGACGGTTGAAAAGGATCGTAATGTGTAATAGGCCGACGTCTATCAAGACCATCACACAGGAATTCCAAACTGCATCAGCATCCATTGCAGGTACTATGACAGTTAGGCTGGATATGAGAAAACTTGAATTTTAAGGTCGAACTGTTGCTGATATGCCACACATCACGCCGGTAAATGCAAAACGACGCATCGCTTGGTGTAAGGAGCGTAAACATTTGGCGATTGAACAGTGGAAAAACGTCGTGTGGAGTGACGAATGACGGTGCACAATGCGGCGCTCCGATGACAGGGTGTGTGTATGGGGAATGCCCAGTGAACGTCATCTGCCAGCGTGTGTAGTAAAATTAGGAGGCGGTGGTGTTATGGTGTGGTCGTGTGGAACTATCACAGCACAGGCCTACTTTGATGTTTTAAGCATCTTCTTGCTTCCCACTGTTGAATAGCATCTTTCAACACGACCGAGCACCCGTTCATAACGCACGGCCTGTGGCGGAGTGATCACTCGACAATAACATTCCTGTAATGGACTGGCCTGCACAGAGTCGTTACCAGAAATCTGTAGAACACCTTTGGGATGTTTTGGAACGCCGACTTGGTGCCAGGCCTCACCGGCCGACATCGATACCTCTCCTCACTTCAGCCCTCCGTGAAGAATGGTCTGCCATTCCTCAAGAAACCTTCCAGCACCTGATTGAACGTATACCTGCTAGAGTGGAAGCTGTCATCAAGGCTAAGGGTGGGCCAACACCATATTTAACTACAGCATTGCTGATGGTGGTCGCCGCGAACGTGTAAGTCATTTTCAGCCATGTGTCTGGACACTTTTGTTCACGTAGTGTATTAACATACATGTCCTATTGATTCAATGGCGAATAAGGAAGGGAAGCATGACAACACGGCAACTGTTATTGTAAGGGAAATGACCTGTAAGGACTGAGTATGAATGTACACTGATTCAAGCAAATGTTTTGCCTTCTTCCAATCACTATTTCATTTAAGTTACTTATCAGTCTGCTAGTAATTAGTACAGCGGTTGGACAAAAATATGGAAACACATGCAGATGCTAGCCAAGATTGGAAGTTGCGACGTTGTATTTCACCGCGAACGGCACCTGTGCAAAGCCGTCAGCACGTTGTAAGTGTCAGTCGCTGTCTGAACAGCGTTCTGTGTAGTTCTGAGTGCATTGCGTTGGAAGTAAGTGAATTTGAACCCAGGAAAAGTGATGGTTCTCGTATGGTGGATGCTTCTGTGGCCAGCATAGCCGGAGTGTTTCGAGAGGCGACGTGACAAAGATTTGTACTGCATACAGTGAAAGGGGAGAACCGTCATCTGCTAAGTCACATCATAATGTTATCATGACGGACTGTGACGAAAAATGAGAGAACGACATCTGCAAAAGGTACTGCAGAACTGAACGTCCCACTTGCGAACTCTGTCAGCATCAAGACAACACAGAGGGAACTCCATGAGCAAATAATTACAAGGCTAGCTGGGTTTCCAAAACCCCTCATCAGTGAAGAAAATTCCCGTAAAGAGGGGAACGTAGTGCCGAAGTCATAAGACCTGGACTGTGGAGCAATGGAAGAAAGTAATTTGGTCGGATGAATCCCGTTTCACACTGTTTCCAACTTCTGGCTGAGTTTACATCATGCATACGGCCGTCCCAAGCGTACAATGCAGACTGCTTGCAGACACAAGTGAAACGTGGCGGGGTTTCGGTGATAGATGGGATAGCCGTATCGTAGTATTCAGTCGCCCCATGGTTACTCTGCAAGATGGCACTGGTGCCAATGATCATACGACCGTTTTGGTCCATCCATAGTACAGTATTTTTTTGTTCCCGGGTGGTGACGCTGTGTTCCAAGAACACAGAGCCCCTGTTCATAGAGTTCACAGGGTCTCGTGTGGTATCAACGTTCGATACCCCACTTGGTAGGGGTTGCAGTTATCGACCGCGGTCCGTACTAGTACCGCTGGAGCCGCGAATCGAGACTAGCAACGTTCCCCGGCTTGCAACAAGTCTCTAGCGAGTTCTCGTCCACTCTGGCTAGGGATGTCAATTAGGAAAGTAGTATAGCCTTCAGCTGATAGGAAGCAACCTCTAAAAAGACGCTTAGTTAAAGTATGGCCTATGTGATGCCTCTATAGCTCTCTGCAATTACACTACTGGCCATAAAAATTGCTACACCAAGAAGAAATGCAGATGATAAACGGGTATTAATTGGACAAATATACTAGAAATGATATGTGATTACATTTTCACGCTGTTTTGGGGGCATAGATCCTTAGAAAAAAGTACCCAGAACAACCACCTCTAGCCGTAATAACGGACATTGATTCAGAGCTTTGATGGCGTGTACAGGTACAGCTGCCCATGCAGCTTCAACACGATACCACACTTCATCAAGAGTAGTAACTGGCGTATCGTGACGAGCCAATTGCTCTGCCACCATTGACCAGACGTTTTCATTTGATGAGAGATCTGCAGAATGTGCTGGCTGGGGCAGCAGTCGAACATTTTCTATATCCAGAAAGGCTCGTACAGGAACCGGCAACATTCGGTCGTGCGTTACCCTGCTGAAATGTAGGGTTTCACAGAGATCGAATGAAGGGTAGAGCCATGGGTCGTAACACATCTGAAATGTAACGTCCACTGTTCAAAGTGCCGTCAATGCGAACAAGAGGTGACCGAGACATGTAACCAATTGCACCCCATCCCATCCCATCACGCCGGGTGGTACGTCAGTATGGTGATCACGAATACACGCTTCCAATGTGCGTTCACCGCGATGTTGCCAAACACGGATGCGGCCACCATGTTGCTGTAAACAGAACCTGGATTCATCCGAAAAAATGACGTTTTGCCATTCGTGCACCCAGGTTCGTCGTTGAGTACACCATCGCAGCCGCTCCTGCTGTGATGCAGCGTCAAAGGTAACCGCAGGCATGGTCTCCGAACTGATAGTTCATTCTGTTGCGAACGTCGTCGAACTGTTCGTGCAGGTGGTTGTTGTCTTGCAAACGTCCCCATATGTTGACAGGGAACGAGACGTGGCTGTACGATCTGTTACAGCCATGCGGATAAGATGCCTATTATCTCTACTGCTAGTGATATGAGGTCGTTGGGATGAAGCACGGCGTTCCGTATTACCCTCCTGAACCCACCGATTCCATATTCTGCTAACAATCATTGGATCTCGACCAACGCGAGCAGCAATACCGTGATATGATAAGCCGCAATCGCGATATGTTACAATCCGACATTTATCAACGTCGCAAACGTGATGGTACGCATTTCTCCTTACACGAGGCATCACAACGACGTTTCACCAGGCGACGCCTGTCAAGTGCTGTCTGTGTATGAGAAATTGGTTGGAAACTTCCCTCATGTCAGCACGTTGTAGCTGTCGCAAGCGGCGCCAACCTTGTATGGATGCCCTGAAAAGCTAATCATTTGCATATTACATCATCTTCTTCCTATCGGTTAAATTTCGTGTCTGTAGCACGTCATCTTCGTAATGTCGCAATATATATATATGTTCAAATGTGTTTGAAATCTTATGGGGACTTAACTACTAAGGTCAGCAGTCCCTAAGCTTACACACTACTTAACCTAAATTATCCTAAGGACAAACACACACACACACACACACACACACACACACATACACACACACACACACACACACACACACACACACACACACACACACATGCGCGAGGGAGGACTCGATCCTCCACCGGAACCAGCCGCACAGCTCATGGCTACAGCGCCTCAAACCGCTCGGCTAATCCCGCACGGTTGTGGTGTAACAATTTTAATGGCCATTAGTGTATATTCCTTCTGACTATGAAGGCTCCTGTACCACGAGTTAAGTACAATATATCATTTTTTACCAACGACTTCTAATTATTTTAGTCGTTGTAGACCCAGACCATCAGCCAGCTCCTTATAGACTTCACTAACCTGCTCTGTATGCAAAGAAGAGATTTGTATGTTTCTATGTAGCATTGGTCACCAGTCATTCACACTGGCGACGATTCATTCGTCGTCGTCGTCGTCATAACATCTCGGACTGGCTGTGTGAGACAAGGATGAATTGCCGCATCTTTTCTGGCCACCACCATCACCATATCTGGATACTATTGAGTCTTTATCGTCTACTTTGGAGAGAAGGGTGCGTGGCCACTACTTACCTCTACCATCGTCACCGGAATCTTCAACTATTTTGTAGGAAGAATGTATTAGTTTCCCTTGAAAACCATATAGGACTTACATTTATACACTTGGAGATGACTGGAAGCTGAATGGAAACGGGTTTCCTTCACTGTATCAGGCACGGTAATGTGTTGTGTTTTTGGTGTTTCCATGCTTTTGTCCACCTGCTGTACCTGTCATACGACGTTGTTTCTTAGGCAAATCGTGCTTCTGAAGTATTTAGATGTGTCAACCTCCAGACGTTGACTGTTAACAAATGCAGAGTTTTACAGATATATAACCTTGATGGGTTTTTTGAATGCATTTAAACTTTGTGTTAGCCATTTAAGTTTGATTAACTTCCTTCTTAAGTCATTGACATGAGACAGCTTATTTCGTTTGTCCATTGAAATCCGTATGCACATTTTTGAAAGTAAAGCTATAACTCTTAAGTCAATAACAGCACGTAGACATTATTAACTACAGAAAATTTGAAACTTTCTGGTAGATTAAAACTGTGTGCCGGACCGAGACTAGAATTCGGGAGTTCGAGTCTCCGTCCGGCACACAGTTTTAATCTGCCATAAAATTTCATATCAGCGCACACTCCGCTGCAGAGTGAAAATCTCATTCTGGAAACATCCCCCAGGCTGTGGCTAAGCCATGTCTCCGCAATATCCTTTTCTTTCAGGAGTGCTAGTTCAGCAAGTTTCGCAGGAGAGCTTCTGTAGTTTGGAAGGTAGGAGACGAGGTACTGGCAGAAGTAAAGCTGTGAGTACCGGGTGTGAGTCGTGCTTGGGTAGCTCAGTTGGTAGAGCACTTGCCCGCGGAAGGCAAAGGTCCCGAATTCGAGACTCTGTCAGCAAAACAGTTTTAATCTGCCAGAAAGTTTTATATCAGCGCACACTCAGTTGCAGCGTGAAAATCTCATTCGGGATATAGAAAATTTGTTTCTTACTGAGCCTAACATAAACATCATTGTTTTTAATGTAGATGTTGATACTCTTGTTGATGATAATGGTCACATTTCTTATCTCTCTAATACGGCGTTACACTCAAAGTACTGTCAAAGCAGATTTTAGTATTCGTATCCAGTCAGATCTTTCACGTTACGCCTCCATTATTTCCTTGCTCTACATCATCCTGAAACATTCAAATTCCTTCAACTACGTATTTCCTCCAGAGGTCATTTCGCTTGTGAGGTAACGGGCGAGTTGTGGTGCCCTGAAAATATTCTAAGTTCAGAGTTGGCATGGCCATGCTGGGGCCTCTCGGCGACAGCAACCACGTGATGCCGAACCTTAGCTTAGCAAGTTGAGTAGCCCAGCGCATGGTCCAGCCGCGTGGCTGGGAATTCCATGGTGACGCTGTGTCGATGAAGGAGACATGCCGGGAGTACCAAAGATGGTGGACTTTGTGAAACATTAAAGGCACACATTTCACAGTTCATATGGAAATTAATAGTAGCCAGATGAATCATGAACCTCAAAAAGTAACATGTGCATAACAATTACAATCCTGGAAATGGAAAAAAGAACACATTGACACCGGTGTGTCAGACCCACCATAATTGCTCCGGACACTGCGAGAGGGCTGTACAAGCAATGATCAGACGCGCGGCACAGCGGACACACCAGGAACCGCGGTGTTGGCCGTCGAATGGCGCTAGCTGCGCAGCATTTGTGCACCGCCGCCGTCAGTGTCAGCCAGTATGCCGTGGGATACGGAGCTCCATCGCAGTCTTTAACACTGGTAGCATACCGCGACAGCGTGGACGTGAGCCGTATGTGCAGTTCACGGACTTTGAGCGAGGGCGTATAGTGGGCATGCGGGAGGCCGGGTGTACGTACCGCCGAATTGCTCAACACGTGGGGCGTGAGGTCTCCACAGTACATAGATGTTGTCGCCAGTGGTCGGCGGAAGGTGCACGTGCCCGTCGACCTGGGACCGGGCCGCAGCGTCGCACGGATGCACGCCAAGACCGTAGGATCCTACGCAGTGCCGTAGGGGACCGCACCGCCACTTCCCAGAAAATTAGGGACACTGTTGCTCCTGGGGTATCGGCGAGGACCATTCGCAACCGCCTCCATGAAGCTGGGCTACGGTCCCGCACACCGTTAGGCCGTCTTCCGCTCACGCCCCAACATCGTGCAGCCCGCCTCCAGTGGTGTCGCGACAGGCGTGAATGGAGGGACGAATGAAGACGTGTCGTCTTCAGCGATGAGAGTCGCTTCTGCCTTGGTGCCAATGATGGTCGTATGCGTGTTTGGCGCCGTGCAGGTGAGCGCCACAATCAGGACTGCATACGACCGAGGCACACAGGGCCAACACCCGTCGTCATGGTGTGGGGAGTGATCTCCTACACTGGCCGTACACCTCTGGTGATCGTCGAGGGGACACTGAATAGTGCACGGTACATCTAAACCGTCATCGAACCCATCGTTCTACCATTCCTAGACCGGCAAGGGAACTTGCTGTTCCAACAGGACAATGCACGTCCGCATGTATCCCGTGCCACCCAACGTGCTCTAGAAGGTGTAAGTCAACTACCCTGGCCAGCAAGATCTCCGGATCTGTCCCCCATTGAGCATGTTTGGGACTGGATGAAGCGTCGTCTCGCGCGGTGTGCACGTCCAGCACGAACGCTGGTCCAACTGAGGCGCCAGGTGGAAATGGCATGGCAAGCCGTTCCACAGGACTATATCCAGCATCTCTACGATCGTCTTCATGGGAGAATAGCAGCCTGCATTGCTGCGAAAGGTGGATATACACTGTACTAGTGCCGACATTGTGCATGCTCTGTTGCCTGTGTCTATGTGCCTGTGGTTCTGTCAGTGTGATCATGTGATGTATCTGACCCCAGGAATGTGTCAATAAAGTTTCCCCTTCCTGGGACAATGAATTCACGGTGTTCTTATTTCAATTTCCAGGAGTGTATTTGCTCGACTATTCTGATGGGGTAATCAGATTTTCAATATCTTTATTAGTTTAAAGTTTAATATCAGAAAGTAAATTATACAAGTAACATCCAGTAACGAATTTCCAAAGTGTAAACAGTTCATCCAATTTAGTCGATCGGCATGTCTTTAGAAAGCTATTAGTGTAAACCTAAATTGGTATGAATTACAGGCACGTAACTTAAATAGTACATGAGTTATTCGAGGCCTAAGTGGCCGATTACTATTAATCGCGTCAGGCCATAAGTTCTCCACAGTTACACGAAAAAACGGTAGCAATGTGCTTATAAATATATTTATCCATCTATGTCTTTGTTTATATCCGATATATACTATAAATAAATTGGTTAAATATTTACAATGTTTTAGAAAGCACCGAGACATTAGGCTACTGGCCTACCTTTTTGTTTCTATTCCTATGATATATATATATATATATATATATATATATATATATATATATATATATATATAATTTTCATTATGTACCTAGTAATGTGTGTTAGAGCATGTTTACGGTCCTGCCGTAGGAATAGTTATTTAATTTCAAGTTATTTAAATATACATTCAGTATTCAGAAAGTGTCTCAATATGTTCGTGAGTGTGCGTTGGCTTGGAGAAAGGGCGCGAGCGCTCTAGCCACTCACAGCGATCGTTCCAAAAAGGCCACGTGGAGAGACTGTACGGAAGTGGGGGAGGAGGATCGTTTTCCGGAGAGGACACGGCAGAGTCCGGGGAGTACGGCACTGGACACAGAGGGTGGTGGACACGACGGCGCGACTGTCGAATGGTCGCAGGGTAGACACACTTGAGTGTGGAGCGGTTTGCCCGTGGTAGCCGAAGGTAGAAATACTTAAGAGTGCGGACTTGTGAACTTGCGAGATTTCCGAGGTTTCTACAGTGAAGACATAATATGCTTTTAGAAGTTACTATCTCGTGAGCTATGCTGTAGTTCATAACTAATTACGTGCAGTAGGAACCTATTGTTTCCCTGTTATTCAACTTATATTTTATTCAATTGCTGGACCATCGAACCAATAAGTGTTTTGCAGAAATATGCCACATTCTCAAAAGTACTTGTACTACCGTACTCAACATTTAAAGTCGTCAAGATAGTACCTGCAGATTTTATTTATTGCAATCTTTTATTTATAAATTTCTACGTCACATTCGCGATGGCCGAGTGACAGGAACCTTCAAACATTCGATTCACGTGTATATTCATACTGTATACTGTAGAATCAGCAGTATTTGGCTTGTAATGCGGCAACTACGTATCCCAGCTCCTAGGCAACGAAACCAGTCAAAACTTTCAATATTTCAACTCTGAGTCGGAGGGTACGTAGCTGAGGCCACACCATCGCCACATTATTTCACATTTTATTTGAAAGCCCGCACGCTGATTTTCGAGATATCGTCATATGTTTAGCTATTCTAGAACGTCATGTAATATTACTTCTGAAGTTATGGAAGGCCGCGAGTTGGCAAATATTTTTGTGACGTCTTGTATTAGTAGCACACTTCCCACATACACCAAACTCTTCATTACAAACGAGAGGTATTTAACAGTAAGTTTTATGAAAACATTTACTGATTCCAGATTTATATCTTTTATTGTTTAATCTCCTACCAGAATAAATATTTTGCTGTACAGGTAGAATCGTGGCAGATTCAGGTTGTGTACTGGATCGGAGATCGAACCTGCAAAATTACTGTTCGCTGCAAATGCTCTCACATTGCACTGCCCGCAAAAGGCGATGTTCTTGATTCAGAACTCGGTATGGCATTAAGATACGAAGATTTGAACTGTACATTTCACCATTTGTGGTTTATACGGCCCGTGCAAAATGTATTCCCTAGTGAGTGAACTGACAATGGAGTTAGATTACTGCATCTTATGAAATATAAGCGAAGAAAATAAAAGCTACAACTAATTTGAGTCACAATTTTCTGTCAACATCTGCTGACAGCACTAGATTCCACATATGTCTGTTGAATAATCATGATTTTACACCTGACAAATGTGTGTAAAAATTGCTGAAATGGTCATCATCGTACGTTCCTGACACCACTTCCATCTCCATCTCATCCTGTTCCAGACTAACCGTTCTGTACTCTTAAATCTTCCTCTTTTCACTTCATCCATCATTTTCATTCTTTTCGTTCCTGTTTTCTTCTGCCATTCCTCTGTAGATGCTGTTATAATTCCTTTTCGTTGCAGTATGTGTCCCACCCAGTCAGCTTTCCTTTCCATAATCTGGTTTAACAAAGTTCTTTGTTCCTTTACCCTTTCCATTATTTCACTGCCCATCAGTCAGTCTATTCATTTTATTTTCTATACTTGTCTCCAAATCTACATCTAGAAAGCTTGAATTTTGTCTCTTTCTTTCTTCTTCCACGCCCAGAATTCATAGCTGAATAGAAAAGCACTCCACACTATACATTTAACCAACCCATTTGTTAACTCCAATCCCAATGTGCTGCATAATAAGCACATCTTGTCCTGGTAAGCTTGCGTTACCATTGCCTGAAACTGTAAAGGAAAAATGGATAGCAGTTTCTCCCTCCAATAAAGAACTGTCCAGCAGATAACGATGTAAAAACTGCTAGTAGTCACTCGCAGAAAATATTTTTACTGTCGAGAACAAGAAAAATCAGAAAACAGACACTTCATGATAGAGGTCTTCTTCAATGAGGAAACCGTAATGTTATTACAATTGTGGAAAATGCGCAGTGGAATGAAGACTCCATCAAAGTGACAAAACTGCCGTAGAATTGTGTTGTGTCCTATGATGAGATAATTTATCGGTCGGCGAGATGGGTGTCACCGCAGTACATGGACAAATCGGGGAATAAACGTCACGGAAAGAGCTGCTGGCGTCTGGGAGTGGAAAGTTGCCGATCTCGTTACTCGCGAGCAGGAAGGAGTTAGGGGTGGCGGTGGGGGTGGGGGATGCGACGGCAGAGAAAACAGCAGAGCGCCAAGAGCCAGCCGTCACGATGCGGGTTTTAATTGCTCCGGGAGAAATTATTCCGCGGCCCACAGTGACGGAGAAGCGAACAGTCGCAAATGACTCCGCTTTCCGCGTCTCGCCCCAGAAAATTCCGGGCCGTTAACTTCGGCAGATAAGTCGGCGCTCCGCCATTTGAGCAGCGGAGGCCCTACAGACGGCTTCCTGTCGCAGTCTTACAACTGTCACTGACGGGAGTAATTTCTTAGGTGCGCTAAACTCGATACGAAATGGGGTTGTCGAATGACATACATTAAACACAGTGACTGTCACCAGAGACTTGCTCGTACGGCCTCGTAACTTTTACGCTCTGCTGTAGCCAAAAGTGTTGCTCAGCATAAACTCAAGTATTATGTAATTTGAATATCAGATGAAAGCCGAATACGAGAGTTACAGCTTATACCAAAGGTCATGCAGAACTTGCTTCAGAAATAAGTTTTGAGTAACTGTTTATAATCTTTTTCTCTGGTCATTAGCACGGGTCTGCCACAGCAGCGTCAAGGGCAAAAGCAAGTCGTTCTGGAACTTCGGCAAAATTGTTGTTGCCCGTAAATAGTAGCCATAATCGTTGTCCTGATATCACATTTGTACTAGACATGAGTTATTACTTTACATCATCATCATCATCATCTTCTTCTTCTTCTTGCGTATTACCTATAGCAGGCGCTGCTTCTACGCCTCCAGTTGCCATCTTCTTCTGTCTTGAGTTCTTAACATTCATATTCCTTGCTTACATTGCCTCCTCCACATCATTTTGCCAGTTGCGTCGTGGGTGACCCCTTTTCTTCCTCTGGGTTGCTATCCACCATAGTACCCTATTTGGCATCCTATCTTCATCCGTCCTATTCACATGGACAAACCATATCAGCTGCTTCTGTTGTTAGTCGTTACGAATATGCCCAGCCATTTTCATCCTTTATCAGCTTACGTCATTTCTTATCCTATCGATCCTAGTACAGCTTCAGCTTCGTCGTAAGTACTCCATCTCAGCGGGAAGCAGTTTATTCTGGCCTTTTTTTATTTTTATTTTTGCTAACATCTCATGCTTCTACGTCGTACAGAACTACGCTCTGGACTGTAGTCTCTTCTTCGTTGTTCTTTTTAACTTACTGTTAAACAGAACAGAGTTAATTCTACTAGTTATTTCATCATTGCTTGTTCCCTCTTTGTGAAATAATATTTCAAGGTATTTTGCTTTCTTCACACCCACGAATATTTCTCCATTTGTCTCCAAATTATACACTTTGCCGTTTCACCACCCAGGTACTCACACTTCTTCATGTTCATCTTCAGGCCAGCCTTATAGAATTCCTCTTTAATATTAGAAGATGATCTGAGCTATATGAGCTTATAGTCTTGTCATCTGCAAAATACAGGCTACATATGTTCCTGTCCTCTATGCTGCATTTTCTATGCCTAGTATGCAGGATTCCTCGTACAACTTAAAGTGGAGCGGTGACAGTTGACAACCCTGTCGCAGATCCCTATTCATTTCGAATTTTTCCGTTCAGCTATAACCCACTACATACTCTCGCTGTGCTATTTTCATGTAATTTCATAACAGGCGTTAGCGGTCTTTGATCTAACTATCTCTTTCAAGTTTTTCCATAGTTTGCTGGAAGAAGATCGATTACTACTTTGATATATCTAAATGATTCACTCACATCATAATCTTACTACAGTCATGGTTCGAGAGAACTGTCGGTGACAATGACAGTGTTTTGCACGCCTGAAGAATAGTTCAAGATAAACCGATCGCTTAGACGTGTGGTCGCGGTACGTAGAAAATCTGGTTTCGAGCCCCGGGCTGGCATAAACCTACAATTGACTATGTCGACTGCTTAGTATATCTGAATGGCCTGCATTGATATCGTTTCATGTCTTACCAACGGTTAATGATTTCATGCCAGTCCATCCACTCACTTCATTTAATTACGTTTAACGAACTTGATCTATTATAATAACTTACTTGCTGCCGATACCGACGTTCCGACGTTGATCTTGGATCATTACACGTACTTAACAATCCACGTATGTTGACCTAAAGCTATTAAATGCTGCGCAGCATGAAATGTCAAAAATAACTATAGGAGAAGAAACTGGAATATTTCAAATGTGATACTGCAGAAGCGCTAAGTTCACAGGTATAAAACAGAACGGGTGACGAAAGACTGCATTGAAAAATCATAAACAGAAGAAGGCTTCGTAAGACAGAGAAGAATGGTTAAGTAGGCACTGCGAGCAGCAGTGATGGAAGAGAATAGTAGAGAGAGACGATAATCATAATTCGTAGAGTAGGTCGTGGATGGTTTTTCGTATAGCAGATAACAGGAGTTATTCATCAGTTCCATTGCGGCATTAAACTCTTAGAAAGAGAAATCGTAAAAAGCCGTAAATATTGAACGAAATTACGCGCTTTTAGATGACCTGATAAGTTGTGTTATCCATTCTCATTTTATTCTCGATCACCAGTACTATTGCCGCTTCAGTAAACCACTGATGAAAGTGCGAGAGTAGTTGGTGGGAGATTTGAAAGTCACAGTTTCCAACCTAGAACAAAATTTCAAAAACTGCTTTGAATCTCATGACATAGAACATAAGGATTTTCTTAAAAAAGGCTTCACAAAATGGCGGTACTCTGAAATAAAATTAAAATTTTTCGATTAAAAAGTTGTTTTTAAAAGCTCACCAAAAATTGAAATTAAAATACATCGTAAAAACCCTACGTACTACTGTAGAAACAACATCTGCTTTCAAATTACAAAAAGTTATAATATAATTTTATGTATATTTCATGAGTTATAGCTCCCATCAACTTGAAACATGTTTTGAAAAAAAAAACCAAGCGTGGGAATTTGAACTTGTGTTTTTACTGTTTAAATTCAAGAAACCTTTAACCGCAAATGTAAGAACCGTACACCTAGCTTTCTTTCTACCGATGTCTAAACACTTTCGTTTGATGGAATTATAGCGATTAAGTGACTTCCGCTTATCAACGAAGCGCTTTTTGCACGACTGGAGTTACTTTTCGAACCTTTTCCATCCGTATAAATACGTATATTTTGGATTTTCGATTACTCACAATTTGCTTTGTATTAAAAAAAAACCATCGAAATGACACATAATGTAGGCGCTAGACAAGCACGTGCCTTTAGACTGTCTACCATAAACAAATCATGTTACGAAGAGACACCTTGTTGAGAATAGTATTTTAGTCGATAATGACACTACCCGAAACTAACAGGTCTCTATCCCGTCGGTAACTGTTATAGTATTACATTGGTTGCATTCGAGGTTGTGATTTGCTACACCTTCATGCAGTAAATTGCGATTTTAACATACTTCAACATTTGTATGAATAAATCTTAAAAATACACTCTCTAACGAATACTGTAAGGCATAAAAAATTAGGCTCAAAATTTTCTACACTGGTCTACTCCCTTAAAAAATTCAAAGCTTTGCCTCAGCTTACAAGGTGAAACTACCGTCTATTTCGACGTGTGAGGTCCGATACCCATCTAATTCCTTGAGCACAGAAAAACCATTAACAGTGACGTGTTCTGTAAGACACTCTGTAGCGTACACAAGCCCATCAAGTGCAAACGGCCTGGGCTGCTCACGGAGGGAGTCACTCGGCTCCACGATAGCGCGCGTCCTCACGGCTCCAAGGTCACACAAAGTGTAATGGCCAAGTTCAAGTGGGAGCAGCTTGAACATCCGCCCTACAGTCCGGATCGTCGCCCTGCGACTTCCATGTGTTTGGTCCGCTAGAAAAAAAAAAAAAAAAAAAAAAAAAAAAAAAATCTCGAAGGAAAATACTCCATCTAGGCGGACGAACTGAAGGACACTGTGGAGGACTATCTCCAGGCGCAGGAATTCTTGAAACAAGTGTATCCTTAGGCTCGTGAAACCGGGAAAGTTACGCTCGTGCCTCTGGTGATTACTTTTCAACATAGGGATCAGTTATACCTACAATGTTGTTAGGTACCTTTCCTTTGAACATCCCCTGTACAACCCTAAAACTTGGACTATTTCTTGCTTCATAACTAAAATTGACAGGAGTTTGAGTTATATTGATTTCTACACACGTTACATGATACAAAAATGTGCTATTTGTAAGAATCCAACTCGTTTCTCTAACTCTCAAGGACAATAACTGAATAAACTATGTACATGACTCCACAAAGAAATTAAAGTTCTTCATGCTTTCCTACATAAATAATTCTGCTTTTATTTAATATTTTGAAAGTTACAGAGAAAAATATCTTATCTGATGTACTTTGGATACGTAAGATTATTTTGGCACGTTCAAAGAAAAAAGATTTCAATTTAAGTTCAAACTTTTTATTTACTCCTATTTTTAATTTGGAATTAATTTATTTTGTTGAAGGTAGTAGGAACATTAAAGTTCAACATCCCATCGACATCGCCGTCATTAGAGTTTGAATTAAGAAAGGACGTAACCTTTTCGAAGAACCCATCCTGTCCTTTGCCCACGATGATTTAGAGAAATCACGTAAACCTAATCCTGTATGGCCGGACTGGGATCTGAATCATCATTCAGCCAAATGTAAACACGCCGAAGATTCCAGTCGATTAATAGGAACCTTTCCTTGGAGAGTTCGCCGCGACATATCCGGCCACGGATTCCTACTCCGGGTTGCTATTGGCTCCAGCTCACTGTATAGGCCCGGCCGGTCGAAGACAGATCAGTCTTCGTCCGCTGCCAATGGCAAACCACTATAGCAGAGTCTGCGAGAAGGTATCACTGAAGCCGCTGTACTGCACCGCCGATCGAAGTACCAGCCGACCGAGAAGAACCACATCTCCGGCTAGATCGACGGACGTCTACATCTATTGTACAGCCAGCTATTGTATTGTAGAAGATGTTACGTTCAATAAACTGTTGGAGAATACAACAGTTAATATATTCTGAAGTCCTTTTAGTTGCTGTATAAAGTTCAAATTGCAGTTTGTCCTTGACTGAAGGGGACCTCACAGCTTAATTGAAGTTTCACGATTCATTTGGTTTTCTTTCTTTTGCTGTCGTTATAACTACTTTCATCATCATCTACATATATCGTGAAACCGTTTCTTGCATTTTCTGAGGTTCCCGAGATTTAGCCGCACGACAGAAGCCATGCATTTAGCGCATAAGTTTCCAGGATTTTTCTGCTTGACAGGAATACAGCCTCGCCTACAGTATCGTCGTCCTATGATAGTGAATTGAAATGCCAGCTCCGTCAGATCTTTGACTGTTAAAGGGAAGCCTTTTGAATGTAACGGGAGAAGACGGCGGACTGACTGGTCCTCTATATCTGCGGTTAGTCTCGTGGCTGTCATCAAGCTAGAGGGCAACCTATTTCGCGGCTGTAGCAAGTGAAACTTTAACCACTTTGAAATTTTCTGTTGCTGCAGCCGTACATTCTACATCCAATCGTCCAAGAATACTCGTATTCAGTCCCTCATTATTTAAGTAAAAAATAAAGCACACGTGGATCAGAAAATACCGTGAACAGGGATCTTTAGACATGAGAAATTATTTACGAAATGTTAAGGTCCCGCCTATTAAGCTGTGCTCGACTGACATTTTCATACTGACATGTTTACCAGTTCAGATTACACATTAAAGCAGTCCGTTCTCGTATTTCCCCAAACTAAAGGAATGAAACTGTCGTATGGTGAAGTACTCTTAACTGACCCAAGATCCCCATAACCGACCCTAATCGTCAAGAAGACAAAAATCCGTTAAAAGTATATCGATGTGTTTTCGAACATCTCAGGAGAGAAGATCAAAGTTGACGTTAAACTAGTCTATACGAAATTCAATTTTCAGTTTTCCGGAGGTAAAGCGATCGTTGAACAGGAAGACTTAACATGAGAATGTTGTAGGTTTTTAGTGTTCCTGTGACTACATTTCTGGTGTTGACCGTAAAATATACTATGCCAAGTACTACGATTGACAATAAAGTACAGTTATATGTTCGTGTTTCCCCATATATACGGTGAGGTGAGAAAACTCATGGAATACCTCCTGATGTGTTCTTGGACCTCCTTTTTCGCGGCGTGGTGCAGAAACTCGACGTGGCATGGAGTCTACAAGTCTTGGGAACTCCTCTGCTGAAATATTGACCCTTGCTACCTCTATAGCCATCCATAATTGCGAATGTGTTGCCGGTGTAGAATTTTGTGCACGAACTGACTTCTATTATATCCCATAAATGTTGGATGGGATTCATGTTGAGCGATCTGGGTGCCCAGACCATTCGCTGGAACTGTCCACAATGTTCTTCAAACCAATCGTGAACAGTTGTGGCATCGCGAATTGTTGTTTGAGAACATGAAGTCATGAACAGCTACAAATGGTCTCCAGGTACGCTAACATAACTATTTCCAGTCAATGCTCAGTTCAGTTGGGCCAGAGGACCCATTCGATTCCATTGAAACACTGCCCACAGCATTATGGAGCCACCACCATCTTGCACAGCGCGGTGTTGACACGTTCGAACCGTATCACAGCTCTTATCGACTGAAATAGGGACTTATCCGACAAGGCCACGATATTCCAGTCTGTAGGGTCCAATGAATATGGTCATGAGCCCAGGAGAGGCACTGGAGGCGATTTCGAGGTGGTAGCAAAGTCCCTCACATCAGTCGTCTGCTGCCATAGCCCATTAACACCAAATTTCGCCGCACTGCTCTAACGAATTGGTTCGTCGTTGGTGCCACATTGATTTTTGCGATTATTTCACTTATTGTTGCTTGTCTCTTAGCAGTGAGAGCTCTACGAAGACGCCGCTGCTATTGTTCGTTAAGGGAAGGCTGTCGGCCAGTGCCTTATCCAAAGCTACAAGTAATGCCGGAAATTTGATATTCCCCGCATACTCTTGACACTGTAGATCTCAGAATATTGAATTCCCTAACGATTTCCGAAATGGAATGTCCTTTTTGTCTAGCTCCAGCTGCCACTCCGCTTTCACCGTTGGTTAATTCCTTTTGTCTGCCATACCACGTCGGGAACCTTCCACATGAATCACCTCAATGCAAATGACAGCTCCGCTAATGTGCACGCGACACTATCGCCATCTACATGTGTGCACATCGCTGTACCATGACTCTTGTCACCTTAGTGTACTTATTTGCCGACGATGTGGCCCTGTTGCACAGATCTAAGGAACATGTGATGCGGATGAGAGACGGTAGCGAGCAAGAGCGGTCCCCTTGTGAATGAAACGAAGACTGAATATCTGGTGATGAACAAGAGGCGTGTCTATTCAAGAAACACAATCCATCCATTGATAGCTGAAACTTGACCGTACAAAAATGTTTTTAATTTTATCTGGGGGTGATTTTTATAGAGGACACTTCAAGTGAGAGAAGAGACAAGGGTTAGAGCGAGGACACAAGCTGCAACCCAGTCGTAGTTATGTCTCAGAGAGATTTTCAAAGGGCGAAATCTCTCAAGAAATCTCAGATTCCAGCTGTAAAAAACATTAATCCACCCCGTGGGGTTGTATGGTTGCACAGATTGGAATGTCCGGAAAAAAGGCTCATATGATCTCGTTTGTGAGATTAAAGTCTTGAGAAATATCTACGGTCCGATAAAAGACGAGATCTCTGTTGACAGGAAGATTCGGCCTAACTGTGAGGTAGATCACATCTACAGCAGATAAAATATTGTAATGGTGAGAACCAAATAGCGTGTTTGGATGGATAAAAATCGATTGCCTCTGAAATCCATGGATTCTCCTCTCTGCTCAAGGAGGTCACTCTGTAGACCAAAGGGAAGCTGGAGAGACGAGTCAAAGAGGACTTGCCGTAGAACGGTATACAGGGTGATTGGCGGTAGGAATTGCGAAATGGAATACTTCGAGGATGCGCATTGTAGCTGCGTGCCGTTCTCAGGGTCTGAGCGCTTAAATTAAGTAAGCATATACGCTTCTACAAAGTTGTGGCATCCAAAGTGGACGATTATTAACCTTCGCTTTAGATTACATTTCATTTCCGATTTTTTAGGGATCCAAGCTGGTCGGCATGGTTGAGGCCATTCGGTTCGAGATACTTCATTACGCCTGATCTTCGGATATATTCTAGCATTCTACAACAGATAGATTCCAATGAGACAGCTATAGTTTTGTCAATTATTTCTTCTACCCTTCTTGTAGGTGGGTATAATCTGATATTCATTGCATCTTTGGCCCAGAAAAAAATGGACGCATTTTACTTCGTTGAACCGATAAAAAGAAGGCTATTGACCAGTTTTCGATGTTATAGTCCCTGAAATAAAATGTTCACTTCTCATATTTAGGAAACTAATGCACATTTTCTTCAGGAAGTTGTTGAAATTTCGTTGCTGGGGAACGTACTATTTCATCGGCTGAAGTCATCGAGTGCAGACGCACCAACTTGGCTTTCGGAGGCTGCGAATAAAGCGAACAGAGCATAGATTCAGCCACTATTTTAGAGCAGTGGTTTGCACATCTGCAGCGACGAGAAACCGTCTTTGAAATAAATACGGGTATAAGTCAGCCGTCTGTTCACACTCTTATGAAGATTGGATTCACGATTTTCTTGCAAGTAGAACTCAACACGTCGCTCTTAACGAAACTAAATCGACAGAGGTAAAGGTAATATCCAGAGTACCAGAGGGGAGTGTGATAGGACAGCTGCTGTTCAAAAATGGCTCTGAGCACTATGGGACTTAACTTCTAACGTCATCAGTCACCTAGAACTTAGAAATACTTAAACCTAACCAACCTAAGAACGTCACACACATCCATGCCCGAGGCAGGATTCGAACCTGCGACCGTAGCGGTCGCGTGGTTCCAGACTGTCGCGCCTAGAACCGCTCGGCCACCCCGGCCGGCACCGTTGCTGTTTACAGTATATATAAATGATCAGTAGAAAGCGTCGGATGCTCTTTAACCCTATTCGCAGATGATGCACTTGTCTATACCAAAGCAGCAACGCTATAAGATAGTAATAATTTGCAGAACGACCTGCAGAGAATTGATCAACGGTGCAGGCTATGGCAGTTGACCCTGAACGTAATTAAATGTAACATATGGAGCATACATAGGAAGACAAACCCATTACTGTGCAACTACACAATTGATGATAAACTGTTGGAGACAGCGTCTGCCGTAAAATATCCAGGCGTAACTGTCCAGAGCGACCTTAAGTTGAAAAGGAAATCCACGAAAGAAGTGGCTTCTAAGACGCTTGTTCGCCAGATTCTAGAGTATTTTTCATCTATCTGAGATCGCTATCAGGTAGGACTGATAGAGGAGATAGAGAAGATAGAGAAGATCCAGCAAAGAGCGACACGTTTCGTCACGTGATCGTTTAACTGGCAAGAGATGCGTTACGGAGATGCTAAATAAACTCCGCTGGCAGACGTTACAAGAGAGGCGTTATGCATCACGGAGAGATCTACTATCGAAATTTCAGGACAACACTTTTCAGGACGAGTCGGACAACATATTGCTTCCCCCCACATACATCTCGCATATTGACTGAGAGGAGAAAATTCGAGAAATTAGAACCAATACAGAGACTTACCAACATTCATTTTCCCACTCACTTTTCGCGACTAGAACAGGGTAGGAGGTACCAGGTAGTGATACCTAAAGTACCCTCTGCCACACACCATTAGGTGACTTGCGAAGCATGATGTAGATGTTGAATAACTTCCTGTACCACCAACGATGAAAAATATGGAAAGTTTACAATACTTCGCTATAATAACAACGAGTGATAATAACCAAACCAGTAATAACAGCAAAGAAAAACCGCAGACATTTCTTGAGATTTTGCACAGAACTTTCAGTGTTAAATGTACACACGTAATATTTTTTCTTGTAGAAAAACAATAACTTAGCAATCCAGCGGAAATTGTTCGCTGTAACGAGATTCGTTTGTAGCTTTGAGTGACGTCAGCAGAATTACCGCTTCTGTTGGTGGTTTTAGCACAAGATCTCCGGGTTATGTGCGCTAAACCAAGATAAGCAAGGGCTCAATTTACCCCGAGTGCAGCTATTCTGCAAACTTAGAGATGTGGCAACCGCAAGAGGATTCAACCTACGGTTAACGAGCTGCTGCAAGCATACGGTAGTAAAATCCCAGTTTACAGCAAGTATTACAGAAGAATTCCCTGCCCACCGGGAGCAATATTTGTCCCATATACTGAGATGATGATACCTAAACATTGCTAAAGCTGTTACTTATCAGTCAGGTATCAGACATTACATGCACCTATGCAGGCAACCGAATGTGCAGTATTCGTGAAAACAGAACCTGCAAAACCGGTAACTGTTTCTACATATGGCAAAATCAAGGAGCAAAAATATTTTGTTCGTTGGTAAAAGGAAGTATGATCGTGGAATCCAGATAACTGTACTCGTTAGCGAAGCACAGAAAACTGTAGACACAGCCGGCCAGTTGCTTGTCTTC
The DNA here is from genome assembly GCF_023897955.1 of Schistocerca gregaria. Taxonomy (NCBI): domain Eukaryota; kingdom Metazoa; phylum Arthropoda; class Insecta; order Orthoptera; family Acrididae; genus Schistocerca; species Schistocerca gregaria. The sequence goes on from NC_064920.1 coordinate 106,120,222, forward strand.
TGGCACGCGTTAGATATCGTTTGGCGGTAATGTAACAAACGAAATAAAAGCGTGCTGACATCAGATCAACATTGTGCCTGGATTGATGACGCTCGTCATTTTCACGGGAGAAATATTCAGACGTAGAACTAGCTTCGGCTGCTTCTCTTTTAAGTGGTACTGGACCATTACTAAAGATTTTGCATCCGCACGGTCCACAACCCCTTAGTGTTTAATAAAAGAAAACATTGTCTATTGTAGCTTATATTTAGCTTTATTAAAATCGTGCTATTATCTAATTTCAGCCATAAGCCATCCTCAATCACGTTTTCAATGTCATGTATTACATATTGTGGTCATCACATTTTTTTGTCAAATACTTCTGGTTTTATGTAAGTCACTTCAAAAAATGTGATCAGCACAATATGTGAGGCACGACATAGCAAATATGCTTGTTAATGACTCATGGCCGAAATTATAGCATGATTTTAATGAAACACAATACAGTCTACAACGGATAATGTTTTCTTTTCAAAAAAATGGTTGAAATGGCTCTGAGCACTATGGGACTTAACATCTGAGGTCATCAGTCCCCTAGAACTTAGAACTACTTAAACCTAAATAACCTACGGACATCACACACATTCATGCCCGAGGCAGGATGCGAAACTGCGACCGTAGCGGTCGCGCGGTTTTAGATTGAAGCGCCTAAACCGCTCGGCCACACCGGCCGGCAATGTTATCTTTTATTAGTACCATTACAGTTTTCGGTATAAAGGGTGATTCAGGTTTCCCACCTATCGATTTTATGCAACGCGGAAAACCTTCGAATACCAAATGCAAGATTTTCATATTTTCTGCCTTGTTACCTGCAAACTATTAGACTTACACAAAGAAATGAACAGAATCTTTTTCCACGAGATTTAATGTATAGTGATCAGCAAGAACATTTTGACCACCTACGCAATAGACACTACGTCCACCTCAGGCATGGCTAACAGTGGTGACGCATTGTGACATGGAAGCAATGAGGCTTCAGTAAGTTGCTGGAGAGAGGTGGCTCCACAGCTGCACACACAAGTCAAGTAATTCCTGTCAATTCCGGGGAGGGTGGCGATGAGCTCTGTTGCCACATTCAATGACATAGTTCAGATCTGACGAGTTGGGGTGGGTAGTGAGACCAGCACACCAATAGGAACTCGTCATTGTCTTCCTCGAACTGTTCCATCACGCTCCTGGCCTTGTGACGTAGCGCATTATCTTGTTGAAAAATGTTACTGCCGTCGGGAAACATGATCATCATGAAGGGATGCACATGGTCTGCAAGCAGTGTACGATACTCTTTGGCCGCCATGGTGCCTTGCACGAGCTGCACTGAACCCACAGATGCACACATGAATGTTCTCCGAGCATACGTGAGCCACCGCTAGTCTGTGTCTGTCCTACAGTACAGATGTCAAGCAGCTGTTCCGCTGGAAAACGACAGTTTCGCAACTCCCCACTGGAATGATGATGAAAGTATCGGGATTGATCAGACCATACAGCGCTCTGAGACAGCGCCAACGTCCAGTGTCGATGGTCACGTGCCCATTTCCGTCGTTGTGGCTTACGTCGTGCTGCTAACATTGGCACATATTTGTCGTCGGCTGCGGAGACCCATCGTTAGGAGTGCACTGTGTCTCCAAACATCACTGTCTGTCATGTTTTACCAGTCTGCCCAGACTAGGACGTCCGACATCTGTAATGAGGGGTGGCTGCCCAACCAGAAGACGTCTGGACTTGGTATCACCTTGGTTTCGTCACGCGTTGAAGACAACACAGCACACCCAACAAGCCGTGCAGTTTCCGAAACTCTCATGCCAAGCTTCCAGGCCATCACCGTTTTCATCATGGACAGCAAGGTCACTACATGATTGGTGTCTGTGTCTGACTAGCAGTCATTCCTCATCAGGTGACGGTGATATCGCCTGGACGGGTATATGTCGATACTTGGTCGGTGGTTATAATGTGATTCTTGAGTTTCTCCCGGCGTATTTGATAATCAAAATATCCACGGGTGTACTGCCGGTCTATAGTGTCCAACGGGCACAATATTTCGGCTATCAAACATGTCGCCATCATCAGGTGAACTGACGGACTGAGCTCCTGTGAACGTGCCGGCACGGAGATCCGTGCGCTATGGCTGCTCAGGGGGAACTGGGTTCGGTAGCGGTGGCGGCCGATTTAAATACCCTCCGCCCGCGGCGTGCTCCCACCGCCGTCCGCGCCCCGCGCCACGGTCTCGCGGTGGAACAAATTGCGACGGCGTCTGAGATGACGTCGGTGTGATGGCTCTGTCCGCCGTGGTCGTCACAACTATGCGTTTGCTCGATTTACTCTTGATTAACCCAATCGCTGGTTCCAATGGAGAATACTACGAACAAACGGAGGGAGTCACCATGGGTAGCCCACTCTCACCGGTGGTAGCGAATTTGTACATGGAGAACTTCGAGGAGGAAGCCCTGTCGCCATCCGAATGGAAACCTACTTGCTTTTTCCGTTACGTGGACGACACGTTCGTCATCTGGCCACATGGTATGGATAAACTCCTTGACTTCCTTACACATCTAAACTCCATACACCCCAACATCAAATTCACTATGGAGACTGAAAAGGAGGGTAAATTACCTTTCCTTGACGTCTTGGTCAGGAGAAGGGCTGACGGCACCCTAGGTCATGGGGTGTATCGAAAGACAACACACACTGATCTGTATTTGCACGCAGACAGCTGCCACCACCCTTCACAGACGAATGGGGTACTTAAAACTCTAGTACATAGGGCGCGCACTATCTCTGACACAGAGAGACTATCCCAGGAATTGCAACATCTGAGAACTGTGTTTCGAAAAAATGGGTACTCAGAGTGGCAGATCCAACGTGCTCTCCGCCCAACCACTGCAGCACAACCTGTTGAGATGGATGAAGTCACGAGGGAGGAGGTAGGCACTGCATTTATTCCATACACAGGCGCACTCTCGGGGAAAACCGCCCGCATTCTGAAGAAACACCGGGTCGGAACTGTGTTTTGTCCTCCGAATAAAACTCGTGCACTGGTGGGGAGCGCCAAAGATGACCTCGGTTTGAGGAAGGCCGGCGTGTACCAGATTCCGTGTCAATGTGGCAAGTCGTATATTGGTCAGACGATGCGTACTGTCGAGGATCGATGCCGTGAACACCAGAGGAACACTCGACTGATGTATCCGAGCAAGTCGGCGGTCGCTGAACATTGTTTGTCGGAAAATCACGCTATGGAGTATGACCGCACGAGGATTCTGGTACAGACGTAGAGATACTGGGACAGCGTTGTTAGAGAGGCCATCGAAATTCGCACCAATGACGACCTCATAAACCGTGACTGTGGCTATAATCTTAGCAAGGCTTGGGAACCAGCGATTGGGTTAATCAAGAGTAAATCGAGCAAACGCCATGTTGTGACGACCACGGCGGACAGAATCATCACACCGACGTCATCTCAGACGCCGTCGCAATCTGTTCCACCGCGAGACCGTGGCGCGGGGCGCGGACGGCGGAGGGAGCGCGCCGCGGGCGGAGGGTATTTAAATCGGCCGCCACCGCGACCGAACCCAGTTCCCCATGAGCAGCCATAGCGCACGGATGTCCGTGCCGGCAAGTTCACAGGGGCTCAGTCCGTCAGTTCACCTGATGATGGCGACATGTTTGATCGCCGAAATATTGTGCCCGTGGGACACTATAGACCGGCAGTACACCCGTGGATATGGTGGTTATAATGTTTTGGTTGATGAGTGGAGTTCAGCTAGAGGCGGTAGTTTTCGAATTCAAGAAAAACATGCAGATATGACCTTCAGACTCGCTTTTCTTGAGTAACTCGAAGCCGTTGGGTTCCAGCGAAAACGTATCGTAGTACAAAATTCAAGTACTTTAAATTTCCTGTATGGACTTCCTGTTAATTTTTTCTGTAGGACTAACAGTTTTCCCGTAACGACCAAGGGAACATGAAATCTTGCAAGTGATTTTTGAGGGCATTGCGGGTTGCATAAAACGAAACGTTTCAAAACTCACAGATACAACCAACTTACAGGAATTATGCATCGAACAGAGTTTGACGGAATGGTCTTCAAAAATTCCTACCACAAATGTTACACACACTTGATTGATGGAAAGGTTCAGGAGAGAGAGAAGTTACTTATTAGACACCTGGCCCTCCCTGCCTGTAGTGTCACACATAGATTCATTTATTCAAATCAAAATGTAATTTGTTCGTGAATGAGGAAGAAATTTGATTTAATTACCAGAACGAGCCCTAACGCCATAGACTTGAATGTCATTTTGCAGCCGGACTTACGACATGTTCCGCTAACCCAACGCCGGTCGTACGCTTGGTAGTTGGCTCATTTCATTCAGTACTCGATAACTACACGCATTCCGGACATAGTGGACTTTCAGTCTTATCTGCAAGAATGACATTGGGTCACGCGACAGCGATACTGCAGAAAATACGTTGCGCGGTTGCAAAAGTTTTTAACCATCTCGTTTGGGGAGTAATGAAAGCTGCAGTTCAGCCAGGACTGACGAACACCTTGGACTCCTAGTCGTGTTCCTTGTAGCAGAGGAAGTATCACAATCCCAAAGGAAGAGTATTTTAAACGTGGAGGATTGTAATTTCAAGAATTAAGAATAAAGAAGAAAAATAAAAAGAGGAAATAGGGATTAAAACGTCGCCATTTAATTGAAACTAGTTATCTGAAGCGAGATGTTTTGATGTCCTGTTTCGACCGGCATATTTCAATTGCCTCAGGGGACTTTATAAATAGGTGATTTTAAAGTACTTGAGCAGAGATCTCGCACCGGGCTTGGTTGGTTTAGTGCATGATTACTATTCGCCACCGAACCTAATATGTCACATAGTTCTTTTAATAAATGTTTGTAATGGCAGGTAAAATTTCAGAAAAGAAATCTCTCAACGAGAGCTGATACAGTAAACACGGTTGAGAGTGAGTGGTACGAAGAGAGACGGATGGTTTCAGACAATTGCATTTTGTACAGGAAAGCGGACGTTGCATTAAATAAGAATCAACTTGTATTAGGCGCACATTTAGGTTAGTACGAACAAAGATTCTTCCCGTCCGAAGTAATAGACTAAATGGAGTATATCGAGTGCTCGGAATCGATTGGATAGATAAAAGGAGCGGAAAATTCAAAGAAATTATCATGGTGCAACGACACTCTAATTCCTGTGCGTAACAACAGTGGGCATCTTATTCTACCTACACTAAGGACGTCGTTCTTGTTTAATTTAAATATCACACAGTATCCTACCCGCAGCCACTAATTCTGAGTCAGTTTTTATCATCTACCCTCAAAACTATGTTTTAATGCAGATTACGCATGTTCTTAATTGTTGCATAGGATTTTGGATCTTCTCTATCTCCTCTGTCAACCAGACCTGGTACGGATCCCACACTGATGAGCAATACTCAAGTATAGGTCGAACGAGTGTTTTGTAAGCCACCTCTTTTGTTGATGGACTACATTTTCTAAGCACCCTCCCAATGAATCTCATCCTGGAACCCGCCTTACCAACAATTAATTTTATATGATCATTCCACTTCAAATCCTTTCGCACGCATACTCCCAGATACTTTACAGAAGTAACTGCTACCAGTGTTTGTGCCGATATCATATAATCATACAATAAAGGATCCTTCTTTCTATGTATTCGCAATACATTACGTTTGTCTATGTTAAGGGTCAGTTGCCACTCCCTGCACCAAGTGCCTATCCGCTGCAGATCTTCCTGAATTTCGCTGCATTTTTCTAATGCTGCAACTCCTCTGTATACTACAGCATTATCCCCGAAAAGCCGCATGGAACTTCCGACCATCACGATGGTGAGAGAGAAATTCAAAAAGACACTCCTTCGAGAACACTGTCTTACTCTTTGCGTTGAGTTATTTCCGGAGATTGGAGGCGTTTCAATTAAACGTCTGCGTCTAACTAAACAAGAAGACAACTTTAGCTTTTAACTTACTACCCTAATTACCCTAATGAAGAATGCGTGAAGAATTTTCAAATAATATGTTCACTTTCACAAAATTGTTGTTAGTCGCAACTAGAAAATTTCTGCCTAATCTTCTTATCACTGTGCACAAACAAGGACACGTATGTTCATTGCAGATGTGATTTTACGTATCTGAAAAACAGTATGTCTTTATGTGAAGTCGTCTGTACAGACAATAAAAAACTATTTTTTAATCCCGGTTTCTTCCAGTCACTGACTGTACTAGAAAAAGGAATTAAACGTAAGTGCTGTACGGACGTACCTATAAGGGCTGTTTCACGCAGGACGAAAGTGCTGCCTGCGGCGTATGCTGGAACTATTATCCCTGTAACCAGGCTGCGACCACCACATGGTGCTGCAGCTCGTTGCCCGGACGCAGGTGACCTGAACAAGTACGGCCAGTGATTCGCACTGTACTAAATACACACTACAGTCCTGTTGTAATATAAGGTACTGTTAACGTAAATTACGAAGTTTCCCAGAACTCTAGTGGCGACAGTTCTGTAATTCTGCGTAGCCTAGCTCTTCAGAAGATCAGAAGAGCTTTTCAAGATAAACCTCTCACCATATGCATGGACGTACGTAGCCAGTTGCAATATTGACATTGCGCTATAGTGTGTAGAATTTGTGAATCGATCCACTACCCTTACCTTGTAAGGATGCAATTTGAGTTGGTGAATAGCTCTGTGAAGACACACCAGTTTGAAGTGGTAAAAGGTGGACCGTATTTCTCGGTCTTCTTCCCGAAGCCCCTCTCAACTCATTTAGGTTTTTTTTCCCCCTTAAAACTGATACGCCATCTGCCTCTGTCAGGGTGTATTGATGTAATCACAGTCCGACTGCGAGGGTATAGGTTCCTGCGTAATAAAGTCTTACACGAAATACGCTGCGGTCGTGTCACATGGTCTCGTCGTAGCAAGAAAAGGGGTGTCATTATCACAAAAAAAAGTGGTTCAAATGGCTCTGAGCACTATGGGACTAAACATCTGAGGTCATCAATCCCCTAGAACTTAGAATTACTTAAACCTAGCTAACCTAAGGACATCACAAACATCCATGCCCGAGGCAGGATTCGAACCTGTGACCATAGCGGTCGCGTGGTTCCAGACTGACGCGCCTAGAGCCGCTCGGCGACACCGGCCGGCTGTCAATATCGCAGATTTGTCTTTAGAACAATTTAAATGAAGCATATTCTGAAATTATTTCTCAGTGGTATATTTTGAATGTGAATGCCTTTCTTGTACAAAATAAATGGAGACAACTACGTGAACCATTATTTGTGTGTTTACTGCTAATGGCAAACCACCGGCTATCGACAGGAGGAGAAAGTGGTGACCTGCCCCCCCCTGACGAATAGACCTTCATGCTGCACCAACTGGAGAGCGTTGTTGAGGAAGACAGTGTGTGGTGCAGGAAGTCTCGAGTGAACTATTAAATATTCTGTAGATTCTTAAATAAGTCAGTTTGGTTTTTGGAGAGATAAAGGCACCAGTGAAGCAGTACCAAACCTACCCTTGATAACTGGGTCAGAGCCTCACAATAATCAAGGCACATTCATAGGATTTGTAGATCAAGGAATAGCGTTCGACAATGTGACATGTTTGAAATACTCAGTACGGTGAGTAAAAAGTATTTGCAAGAACCAAGAGGGGATAATAACCAAGGTAGACCGAGAGAAAAGTGATCACATTAAAAGAGTAACAGAAGTTCTTTACTTCCTCTTTCTCCTCTATTGCTCAAATGCTCTGCTGTCCTACGTCGAAGGAGTAATGATGAAAATAAAACAAAGATTCGCTGACCGTATTGCTGTTCTCGGCGAAAGCTGAGAAAGAATTACAAGACGCTCTGAGTGGTATTAAAAGTATACTAAGCACAAAATATGGACTGAAAGCAAACTAGAGGAAGATGAACTATCGGTGAGTGGGAGAAACGACATTACCGGGAAACAGAATAAGGAAAGCATGATGCCCTTATTAGACAAAGTGAATGAATACTGCTGCCTGGGAGACAAAATAACACATTCTTCGCCGTAATAAGTCTCGTAATATTGAAGATAGCCTTTCATCTGAGAAAGAAATTCGAAGCCTCTGGTATGTGATGCTACGGAAGGATAATGAAAAATCAAATTCGCTGTTAACATAAGAAGTTTGTTTTTCCACAGAATCGACGAGGGAAGTAATATGACTGACACTGACAATGAAAAGGGACAGGTTGATAGGACATGCGTTAAAGAAATCACCACCTTTCAGAAGAATGCGTATGACAAGGTACTATTATTGCCGATTATTGTTCCGATATTTTGGATGAGGCGGCCGTTTCCATGATACAAACTTTGTTTCCGAAAGACTATCCCACTTACAAGGACAATGATAGCCTGATCCATGCACTTGGTATTTTTGAAGAATCATCAAATTTTGACATAAAAGGATCTGCGATCTATATTGAAAAGATTAATGTTACTGTACGAAGATAAGGTAAGGTAAGGTTAAGTAAGGTAAGGTTAAGTAAGGTAAGGTTAGGTAAGGTAACGTTAAGTAAGGTAAGGTTAAGTAAGGTAAGGTTAAGTAAGGTAAGGTTAAGTAAGGTAAGGTTAAGTAAGGTAAGGTTAAGTAAGGTAAGGTTAAGTAAGGTAAGGTAAGGTAAGGTAAAATTCCCGACCGATCACCGTATCGTGTGCAATGGTATCAGAGTACGCGGTATGGATCTACTGTACGAATAGCAGTGTGAATTTCACAGCTCTGTGCCACGCCTCATGATTACCTATCTCGACAAAATTTTGTCGTCTGTTCTCGGGAAACCATTATCTTACACTGCACTGTTTGAGAGACAATCATATTTTACGTGCAACGTAACGATATAACCAATCAACAGGAGAATAATCAGATTTATTCTTCACTAGTAACCCATCCCCCTTCACAGACAACTCTTCCTAGATTCTTTCAAGAATCCAACTTTCATACGTAAAACAGCTTCTAACATTTTGGCGGGATTCACATATCTTATTATTTATAACACCATATCTCTTGAACCCCTTATCGTACAACGATATAATTTTGAAGGTATATTCTCTAGTAGATGTGGATGTGGATAGTCTATTTTCTGGAGAAGAGTCTGCAAAAAGGTTTCAAATTCTGTGTAAAATTTGTTGGAAGTCACTAAGTACTCCCATTACCAAACATAGCTGGACATCATCTGTGGAGCTTTCGTGCGGTGAGTGACGCTGTTTTGAGATACAAATGCAGTTTCTGGGTTTCATACCTGTCTCATTGTGTTAAATCAATAAGTTAAAAATCATATCTCTTAATTTGTGTATTATGACTATTTTTATATTCAGTCAATAATTACCTGAAACACCGAAAATCAAGCATTTGTTGCCTCTGGATGCCTTGAAACAGACACACTACAAATGGACTGGGTGACAAGGTTTAGACGTTTTGCACCATAGACTAGTGAGCCAAGTAAGTAGCTAGTTGAAGTAGGCGGCGTGCTTTGCGGGGAGCCATCCACGCTTTCCTGGTATTCCATAGAGCCATACAGAACTGCGTGCAGTAGAAATTCTGTTTGTTGGCGAATCCAGGTAAATGAGTGAAGGGGCTGGCAGAACGCCGGCGTCAGGTTTACCACCATCCCCACGACTCTGTGTTGTGAGGAAAAGCCCGCTGCTCGCCCCTGCCCCGCTAGTCTCTGGCTACAGCCGCGCTTCGTGCGCTTAGTCGAACAGCCAATCGGGAGCGTGCATCTGGGTGTTGACGATATTTCTAGATAAACAGCCCTATAAATAATATCACCAATACATGCAAGCTCGATTACACTCTGGAGGTTTTAATTTTCGTGACAAACCACGCGCATGCACTTCCGCATTGTATGTAATATTTACTCCTGGAGAGGAACAGTGGCCATATTGAGTGAGACGTGTCGCGTATTTCCAACTAAGGTGGGAAAACCTGATTTCTTGGACGACGCTTAGACGTTTCAGTCGTTTTCTTGTGTAGCTCCCCATGATTGGATATAAGCATATGGTAGTACTTTATTGAAAAGGATGGTCAGAAACAGTTTCAAAACCTTGTATGAGTATTGCAGGGTACTTTGTGCTTAGAATTAATTGTTAAGAAAGTGGGGGCGTAGCGCCGCTTCAATATTATTTAGCACTGAAGTTAGGCAATCATGTCGTTTCACTCGCAAATTCAAGAAGCTTGCAAGAGGTGGTGTTGCCAAATGTGTTCATTTGTTTAGCTGAAACTGAACAACCAAAATCAGGACAAATCAATGGAGGTGGCGCCCTGGTGCGCCCCTCGACAAAAAATATTTCGGAATTCAGTCTGATAGCTTGATGTTTTTAAAATAATGGTACTGCATAGAGTGGTGGCGTAGTCTAGTGGTTAAGGAACATTCGTGAAGTGTAGAACGTTGTAGTTTCGAATCTTATCAGGTGATCTAACATCTTTCTGTAATTCGTTATGAAAATGACTTTGATCATTAATCGTCTGCAATTAAAGTCTTGCGTGTAATGTTTATTGTTTCCACTGCTTTGTAACGTCATGTTAATTGTGGCAGTAAAGAATCATTCGTCTTCATGTTTTCTTCATATCACTGTCTTATCTACTGCAATCTTTGTGCCAGTGATCTGGATTATTTTTGTTCGTATATCATGATGTTGAAACATTTGCAATTGGTGATCTATCGGTCAAAAACCAAAATACGAAATAATCCATTTATACTGATTGTGTCGAAAAGGTATTTTTCGTTACAAGACGTGGATGTTGTTGATGATAATCGTGATACAAATATTTAAAACATAAATTATAACCCAGGTGAAAATGAAAACGAGAAAACGAATCATCCTTCTTGCGTTACGGCCTCTGTAGGACTACGGGCAGTCTCTTCGTGGACTGCATTTTCTTCTCCCAGAACCTCTTCATTCTTTCTCTTCTTCTCTCCCGCTCTTCTTCAGAGATATTCACTGTCCGAATTATAAATAAAGCGGAAATTAACCATAAATGAGGAATAGAAATAATAAACGCAGGAACATGGACGAATGAGAGCAAATGAGGAAGCTCATACGATGATCACAATGACGTGACAAAGAAACAGAAATAAAAATTACGTTTAAGCAACGTAATTGAATAAACGTGATGTTCAAAGTATTCCTTTTAAGATTTGAAAACAAATAAATGTTAAAGCATCCAACGAGATTCTAACCACAACCTTCCGCAAGTGAACAATATTGCTTTACCACGACGCTACGAGACCGATCTAGGCAATACTCTTATGTTTAAGGTACCATCGTATCAGGCGAAATTCAGATTATTTTAAAACGGGGGCCTCACCCCTGTGTACTACTTATTGTTAGTCATAACCAGAAATATAATAAAATCAGGGAAAACAATGATAATGTAAATAAGATGATTAAATTGTTTATGTAACAACAAAACAATGAAATAAAAGTAGAAATAATTCACAATAGCTGCTTAAAGCGTCCTCCTCCAACTTGAATGAACGCATTGCAACACTGCGTCATGGAGTCTGCAAGTTTTCCGAAATCAAAAGTTTTCCTCATTTCATGAAAGGCTAAAATTGTGGCTGCTTTAAGGTCTTCGATGGTATCTGCTAGCGTCGCGTAGAGACTTTTCTTCACATGGCCCCACAGATAAAAATCTTTAGAGAGTAAGATCTGGTAAACGAATTATCCAGAGAACTGGACCACCTCGGCCAATCCACCTCTGCTGATTCAACGCAACTAAACTGCAACAGTGAAGTGCGGCAGTGCGCCTTCACGTTGGTACCACATTACCTGACGGAGCATCGGAGGAACGTCCTTTAAATACAACGGTAGGACATGAAACTGTAGACACGTTTAAACGTGGAGGTACTAGGACTTGATCCAACAAACATTCGCCTAAGATACTTGCCCAAATGTTCACACCAAACTAACACATACAAAACAGCCTGTCGTGAATATAGATTTTTGTTATAAGCAGCTCTTTCGTGCATATACTCTAACAATCATGTCGTTATCAGAATACAGAAGAAACAGCACGCTTTTTTGTGACAGGAATGTTGCTCTGTGGCCAGTTTTCATTCGACGGAGTACATTTGTTTTCTGGTAGTGGAAGTGGAATAAACAAGGGTACACCCACTTTGTTTGGATTGCACGAAGTTTGTATGCTTTTCGTCTGTAGCTTGAATTATAGGGTGAAACTTATTCCAGACATCACTCCTCTTCTGACAGAACACATTTGCAGCTGTGTATTTGTCAGCAATTACTTTTCGTCGTCCACACTTGAGAGTGTCATAACACACATCTTCGTTAAAGGCATATGATTCCGACAATCGGTTACTTCGCCCTTCTCCGTGATGCTTTAGAGCAGCAAGATCGTGTACTCGTCTTCCGTACTAACAGTAAGTCAGTACTAGTCTTACACACCTTCAACCTTCAGAAAGAGAAAACCATTCTAAGAGTATGAAGCGACCACAGCGCCACAGTCCTCAGGCAAGTCGCTTTCGCTGAACTACAGTGGGAACGAAGGAAGCCCGTTAGCACTACAGGGTGGTCCATTGATTGCGATACGGCCAAATATCTCACGAAATAAGCGTCAAACGAAAAAACTACAAAGAGCGAAACTTGTCTAGCTTGAAAGGGGAAACCAGATGGTGCTTTGGTTGGCCCGCTAGATGGCGCTGCCATAGGTCAAACGGATATCAACTGCGTGGTTTTAAGTAGGAACCCCCATTTTTTATAACATATTCTCGTAGTATGTAAAGAAATATAAATGTTTTAGTTGGACCACATTTTTCGCTTTGTGGCATATGGCGCTGTAATAGTGACATACATATGGCTCACAATTTTAGACGAACAGTTGGTAACAGGTTGTTGTTGTTGTTGTTGTTGTTGTTGTTGTGGTCTTCAGTCCTAAGACTGGCTTGATGCAGCTCTCCATGCTACTCTATTCTGTGCAAGCTTCTTCATCTCCCAGTAAGTACTGCAACCTACATCCTTCTGAATTCGTTTAGTGTATTCATCTCTTGGTCTCCCTCTACGATTTTTACCTTCCACGCTGCCCTCCAATACTAAATTCGTGATTCCTTGATGTCCTTGGTAACAGGTAGGTTTTTTAAATTAAAATACGAAATGTAGGTACGTTTGAACATTTTATTTCGGTTGTTCCAATGTGATACATGTACCTTTGTGAATTATCATTTCTGAGAAGGCATGCTGTTACAGCGTGATTACCTGTAAATACCACATTAACGCAATAAATGCTCAATGTGATGTCCGTCAACCTCAGTGCATTTGGCAATATGTCTAACGACATTCCTCTCAACAGCCAGTAGTTCGCCTTCCGTAATGTTCGCACATGCAATGACAACGCATGTTGTCAGGCGTTGTCGGTGGATCACGATAGCAAATATTCTTCAGAAATTGGGGGACGTCAGGTCCGGTGATTCGAAGACCAATCCACCTGTCATGAAATACGCTATTCAGTACCGCTCCAACCGCACGCGAGCTATGTGCCGGACATCCATCATGTTGGAAGTACATCGCCATTGTGTCATGCAGGGAAACATCTTGTAGTAACATCGTTAGAACATTACGTAGGAAATCAGCATAAGTTGCACCATTTAGATTGCCATCGATAAAATGAGGGCCAATTCTCCTTCCTCCCATAATGCCGCACCATACATTAACCGGCCAAGGTCTCTGATGTTCCACTTGTCGCACCCATCGTGGATTTTCCGTTGCCCAATAGTGCATATTTTGCCGCTTTACGTTACCGCTGTTGGTGAATGACGCTTCGTCGCTAAATACACGACGTTGAAAGTCGTCGCCATGCAATTCCTGGTGCATAGAAATATGGTACGGGAGCAATCGACGTTGATGTAGTATTCTCAACACCGACGTTTTTGAGTTTCCCGATTGTCGCGTAATTTGTCTGCTACTGATGTGCGGATTAGCCGCGACAGCATCTAAAACACCTAGTTAGGCGTCATCATTTGTTGCAGGTCGTCGTTGACGTTTCACATGTGGCAGAAGTCTTCCTGTTTCCTTAAGTAACGTAACTATTCGCAGAACGATCCGGACACTTGGCTGATGTCGTCCAGGATACCGAGATAGCACACGCCTATTGGGCATGTTGATCACAATAACCATACATCAACTCCATATCGACCTTTTCCGCAATTGGTAAGCGATCCATTTTGACACGGGTAATGTATCACGAAGCAAATACCATCCGCACTGGCGGAATCTTACGTGATACCACGAACTTATACGTTTGTAACTATTACAGCACCATCTATCACAAAGCGAAAAAAGTGGTCCAACTAAAACGTTCATATTTCTTTTCGTACTACATGAATATGTAATAAAAGTTGGGAGTTCCTATTTAAAAAAATGCAGTTGATATCCGTTTAACCTATGGCAGCGCCATCTAGAGGGCCAACCATAGCGTCATCTGGTTTCCTCCTTCAAGCTAGACGAGTTTCGTTCTTTGTAGTTTTTTTGTTTCATTCTTATTTCGTGAGATATCTGGCCCGTTCACTATCAATGGACCACCCTGTATATCGTAACAGCGGCGCCTGAATTTGTGAAGTATGCAACGCGCAACACTGCACTCGTACGCGCTGTTTCTGATCTCCAGTGCCGACGCCGTAAGGAGGCTCGGTGAGGCGACTCACTCGTGTCAAAGAGCAAGCGACAGGCGCCCATTGCCCCTCACTAACGCAAGAGGGCCTCCGGAATTAATTCCGCCTGGTTTAGCGGGGGCGACGGGCGCTGAGCCGCCGCCCACCTCGCCTCGCCGCAATTTCGTTCGTCCGCCGCTTCCGCCCCCGCCGCGCCGCCTGCAATTTAGTTCGCGCTAAACCCCGCTTTTTTTTCTTTTTTTTGGCTCGTCGCCACTCTCACGCTGATTCATTTTCACGCCTATTTTAGACGAGACGCACCAGAATATGAGCAAATCCCCGGTACAAATGTTGACTTCGTCTGCGAGGCATTATCCTCTGTTGGATGAGAGTAACTTCTGTGCCACTGTCCTAACGTAATGCGTACATCTCTCCCTCCCAGTTTTGTTCATTTTATATTTATTCATTTCAAAAGAAAACCGGTAGGGGAAAAGACACGCAGAAAGTGTGCAGTAGCGGAACTGGTGAAAATTCGTGCCCGACCGCAATTCGACAGCGGATTTACTGCTTTTCTAGATCAGAGTGAAGAACAGGTTGTTTCCTCAACCATCAGTCTATCTTAGCATCAATAGCCCTCTCTCTCCCAAAACTTTGCATACGTTTTAAAAAGAGTTCAAATGGCTCTGAGCACTATGGGACTTACCTTGTGAGGTCATCAGTCCCCTAGAACTTAGTACTACTTAAACCTAACTAAGCTAAGGACAGCACACACATCCATGCCCGAGGCAGTATTCGAACCTGCGACCGTAGCGGTCGTGCGGTTCCAGAACGTAGTGCCTAGAACCGCTCGGCCCGCCAGCGAAAAACAAAGAGTCAACATTGCAGACTGGAAGTGCTGTGTCCAATAACAAGAGCAAATTGTTTGCAGATCCACTAGAAAAATGGCTCTTGGTAGTCTTGCTGCTAGTCTCTCGGTTTTCTTCGGACTGATACATCTGTCTGTATGGTGGTGCAGGACGCGACTTCTGTTTGTGAAGATCACGTTTTTTCAAGTCTTTTGTGATGCAGACTGGGTGGGTCTATGCATTATGAACATGTTTGCGTTCTTAGAATGATACAAGAAGAACTACAGAAATTTCTTTTTTAAAATGAAAATTATTAAAATTTGCTACTGAAAACTCACTAATTCTGATAAACATATGTCCGGAAACCGATGGTCACAACGAAGTGACATATTACGGCTGAGTAAATAAACACCTAGGAGCAGAATCCTCGATGCTACAAACTAGAACTAGGCATTTGAGGACAAACACATTATAGCAAGCCATGTAAATGAAGTAACAAGTTAAAAAAAAAAAATACAGGCATGTTCCAAATGGATTGACGGACATCCGGGAATTCACCGATGTTATTTGTATCTGCGTACGTACTCCACAAGCCACCGCACGCTCTACGGTGCAGGTTTCACTGTACCACTACCAGTCCTCCTCTTTCCTGTTACTCTCACAAATGAAGCAAATGAAAAACGAATGTATGACTGCGTCAGTACGGGGCCTAATTTCTCTTATCTTCGTGTTGTTACACGCTGCAGCAGTAGATTTGTTCTGGATTTAGCTGCAAGTGTCAGTTCTGAAATTTTTTGTCAGTAATGTTTCACGAAAAGAAGGTCGTCTTCCCTCAAGAGACTAGAATTTGAATTTACGAAGCATCTCCGTAACACTGACGTATTGATCCGACCTACCGGTAATGAATCTAGGAGCACGTCTCTGAATCTTTACGATTCTTTGATCCGATATTGTCGGAATCTCAAATATCCTGGCAGTACTCAAGGACGAGTGGTACCAAGTGTTCTGTAAGTAATCTCCTTTACAGATGAGCTACACTTTCCTGACATTCTCCCAATAAACTGAAGACGACCTTTTGCCTTCCGCACTACAATCCGTACGTGCTCTTTCCATTTCATATAGCTTTGCAACGTTAGGCTTAGACATTTAGTGGAGTTGGCTGTGTCAAGTAGCACACAACTTCTACCATATTATAAAATGACAGGATTTTTTCTACTTAACTGCATTAACTTGTATTTTTCTTTAATTAGAGCAAGGTACCATTCATCAAAGCAACTAGAAATTTTGTCTAAATCAGTCCGTGTCCTCCTGCATTCACTCAACGACAATAATATCCGTACGCTACAGCGTCATCACCAAACAATCGCAGACTGCTGCTCAGCCTATGTATGATCATTTACATACATGAAGAACAACTGGACTGGAACACACCAAAGCTATTAAATATCTCCGCACAAAAATCCAATGGATTCGTCAGCGATGTGGGAGGACAGGATACTGACGAACCAAGAGCAAAACACTTATTGTCGAGGATCAGTGCTACCTATTCCAGAACAGTCACCACATGGCCATCTTTCGCTATGAGGAACATCATCAAAATAGTCGATTAACATGTGGAGCCACACACGACCAGTAAGCCGGCCTGGTAGCAAATGTGGCTCTATCAACAGACCACCAAAGGCGCTGCCCAAACGTGAATGGAAAGTCTCCGCCGATGCGCCGGCTTAATGGTAGCATGTGCGTTTTCGTAAGCCCAAAAGTGTGTATTAAGGATGTTCATAACACCGTGTCGGGTAAGGTATGCTTCGACAGTAAGTGGCCCTACCGCAAGGAAAAGTGGATGACTCCCACAATGCGTAAAGATGCATCGCAAGAAGGAAACCTGGGCTTGAAAGTCAGCTGGAGCCAGTGCTTGCACACTTTGTTCATGATACATGTACGCTGACACTCATATCTGCCATGAGGAGGGGGGAGAAACACGTTGTGCCGCAACAATCTTGCTACATACGACCGACACTGCGTCCACTTGTAATAAAGGCTGTTGCATTCGTGATGGCGACGTTATTTTTGGTCTAACTGCCTGTTGCATGCCAAGTTTAAATGAACCGCTCTCGCGTAGGCACTAATGGGTAGTGACCACACTGCTTTCTGATTCTTCTCTGAGGATACAATCGTTCTGCTTCCCATGCACTGCTATTAGCACTTCCGTACGTGTAGTGGATATCAGCCATTTCTTCATTTGAGAATGTATGTGGAGCCATGAAATCGCTGCAAATGCTACAACCGCACACTGCGTCCGCTGTTGACTGTAAATTCCGCACGTGAAACACACGTGTTTATGATGCAGCCTCGCTGCTTGCTTATCGCCCACTCGGCCGGAAACCTCAACTGTGATCGGTTGCTTCAACGACGCTTCTCTCTTGACACCGAAGAAATTAACATCCTCAGCTAATCGACAGTGATGTGCCATAAGCGAATCTGCAGCATTAACGTACCCTTCGACATTAACAGTACTGAAACTTTTGAATGACTGCACTTGTGTATACGTCGTAACTGGGAAACCGAAGGATTCCTAACTTACCTTTACTGAACTTATTTTTTTCATAGTCCTCTACACGCCCCTTTCATGTGAATCTATAGCAGCCAAACTGCGTGCACACACAAATGTAAGCACTGGCGTTGATAAATATAATTTGTGAAAGCTAGCGTATGAAATAATGAGTTCCAGCAATCGAAACCTCTTATAATTTTAATATACTGGTACTATTCCTGAGCGATTCAAGCGCTGCCGTGAAGACGAGCACTGATAGCGGCAAGACATGTCTTAATGAGTTCATAATCGGAATAGGATCGCACATCTCGGCCGTCCACCATCACTGCGTAGGTGGGCCTAGACTCGTGGTATAGTGGCTGGCGCTGCTGCATCTGGAATTGGATCTCCGGGACTCGGTGTTTGCATTGCCCTCATCATTTCCTCATCATTCGTGAGAGAGGAGAGATTGGACTGTATAAAGATTGGAACTTTATATGGAAGCTGATAACGGCACAGTTGAGCACCGACAAATCAAACATCATCAACTATAACTGAGCTCAATAAAAACGGGTGGAAACGCCTTGCGGCATATCATCTATGTTAGGAAGTCACGATTAATACGATCAAAGGTTTGATCGAAATCGACAGAGACCACAGCTACTCTAAGCAGACAGGCGGTGGCCCGCCGATTGTTATGTATTCCAAGACACGTTTGATCCGAGGAAATATCGTGTGACAATGCTGTCTCGCTCCGTGTCGCCGCCATTCGAACAAAGATTTTATACTCACACTGAGCATGGTCATCGGTCAGTATTGATCCTATTTCGGGATTAGGAGAAGGAATCGTCACGTGCGTGTCAGGCTGCATGAGCTCATTATACATCAGGATGTCTGTATAAGCCCGATAAAGTTCCAGAGGTAAGCCGTCCTGTTCTGGTGATTTGTTTGCTGCCGCTTTTTTGAGTGCCTCCAGTATGTCATCTTCCGCGGTCACTTCCAGGACCATTTCCTCATCCATCTTGTTCAGCCTCGCCTGTAGTCTTCGCAAGATCTCCCCTCTCAGCATTGGATCCGTCTGGGCACCAGTGAACAGCCGACGAAATCTCTCCAAAAATACTGAAGCTATGTTCTGCGATATGCAGTATGTCTATTAACTTTCAGTGGAAGCGTCGTTTTTCTCGTACCATATGATGCATTGCTGGAGGTTCGCAGCAATAGCGTGATAGCATCTGGCCATTGTTGGCAGGTCCTCTGTCTATGTAGCGTGAAACTGATAATACGCAGTTTAACATGGTTGACTTCAGCCTGAAGATGAGGAGACGGGGTTGCAACGACTGCTAGAGAATCACCGTGTGATAACACTCCGTAGTGCCACTGCATTTTGTCTCTGCCGTATATTATAAGGGCGCGACGTAAAGCAGGCTTTGCATATCCTAGCCCCGTTGATACCGTTCCTTAAGCTTCGAGTCGCCTCTCACATGTGCACGACATATTCCCTGTTCGCTCATGACAATCTTCATCTGGCAATAGCGAAAGATTTAATTCCTCGTGTCCTCGACTGCGCCACATACTCTATCGTGAAAAGTATACCAGATCAATAAAAGCCGTAGGACATATTTCAGTAGCTTGATGTAGTCCACCGGACACATAAATACGCTCAATACGGCTCGCCGAGCGTCCATGAATAATGTCAAGCCCTCCCTATTCCTGTGGATCCATTCCCATGTATCACACAGGTTCACGTCCCAGTATATCACTTGTAACTTCTTGCAGATGTTAGAATTGGGAGTTTGCTCCTTCGGAGCCTGGATAAAGTTGAAATCACCGTCTAGTAGAAAGTGTTCTTACCTGCCGGCAAAAAAGAGGAGCAATATCTTCGGAATAAGGTTGGCGACACCATTGCTTCCCCAACATTTTGTATGTTAGTCCCTTGGTGTTGTCTTCTTGGTCGCCCAAACCGAGAGTGTCAGGAGCACCAACCCCTCGCTGATCCTTGTTGTCGGGTGCTGTTTGCGACGCCTCTGTCGCATCCTGTTGGAAGCTGAAAGAGTGTATGGGATCCGTAGGGAAAGAGTGATCAGAAAAGCATGCCATCCACTCACCATCTGAAAGTGCATAGTAGGCGTCATCATGGTGTTGCAGCTATCGTGACGAATGCTCCAAGCCGTTACAATCATAACTGATCTGAGATGGCAGGGAATGGACGTTGTCTTGATTGAGCCTGACCTTTTTACACCGTTTCAGCGAACGCTGCTTGCGCGTGCGGATGTCAACGTCCTTAGTGAGTGGTTCATCGTGGTGTACATCCTTCACATTGTTGCATGTCAGATCATGCACCTCTATATCCACATCCTGCTCCAGTCTTTCTTCGGTCCCACTGGCACTGGCGGTAGTTGG
Organism: Schistocerca gregaria; assembly: GCF_023897955.1. Lineage (NCBI taxonomy): Eukaryota > Metazoa > Arthropoda > Insecta > Orthoptera > Acrididae > Schistocerca > Schistocerca gregaria. Next base: position 106,140,677 of record NC_064920.1, read on the forward strand.
TCGGCCTTAATTGCGATCGATGTTTCGTCGTTCGTTTGGAACTGCATCGCCGCCGCCTCTTGAGTAAGTGCATCGTTAGAAGGCTTAGGCATCTGTGTCGGCGAGTCCCGAAGTGCCACCACGTATATCGACAGAAAAAAAGGTTGTCGCATCTCTACCTTGCTGATCGTCACGAGGCAGTTGTGTTAATCTTCTCTGGAGGCAGTCCGAGGGAACATGGCCCTCACTGCCGCATCCCGTACACGCCCTTGGTTCTCCGTCCTGTATCACTATGGTTCTCCAGCCCTGATGTACAAATATGAGGGCACACGTTTTGTCAATTCAATGTAAATCTGCCGGACACCGTTTAGTTCTGGATAAGTAGTGAAACTTGCCCATTTTTCGGCTTAGTGGCTGATCATCGCACCATATTGTCGTATGCATCTTACTGTCGCTTCCAAATGTTCAAGGTCAGTTCAAAGATTCGTATGGTGCGTATACCCAAATCCGCACGATCCACTGTCACATCTATATGGCCGTCTGAGTGTCAAATTTTAATCTTCGTTTGGCATTGTTCAGTACCTTGTCGCATGCCGCGCCGGTAACCAGCTTGACACAAAGGACGCTACTTACGATTGATTAATGGATGCCTTTGTAATTAATTCCCACTTCATCTGGCAAAAGGCGTTCGATATCATGTACCTTAAACCTCTCATAGCCGTTAGAGAATGTGAACTTCAGCGTGGTATTTCTGAAAAAGTGTGCCATGACGCTCGTCTGTAAGAATTTACACACGTGAAGCCGGCTGCAGTAAACTCAAACTCGACCGCGAGTGCTCGCAGCCGGGATGTAAACACTACGTCCGAGCTGCTTCCTCACAATTGACCCACACTCCCACCCGTCTGCGGTCCCCGACGATATCCTCCATGATCGCTACTTTGCGTAAGTCTAACGTAATTGTGCATCTCCACTGAAGTACGATCGGTGTGAATCAATTATATGAATGTGTAGCATCTGTTCTTTCGGACATGTCCAAAAGAACAGACACCACGCAGTCACACAATCGCAGCCAGCCGCGGTGGCCGTGCGGTTCTGGCGCTGCAGTCCGGAACCACGGGGCTGCTACGGTCGCAGGTTCGAATCCTGCCTCGGGCATGGGTGTTGTGTGATGTCATTAGGTTAGTTAGGTTTAAGTAGTTCTAAGTTCTAGGGGACTGATGACCTAAGATGTTGAGTCCCATAGTGCTCAGAGCCATTTGAACCATTTGAACCAACACAATCGCAGGTTGCATCTGGTCCGCAGACTGCCCATCCATGCTCTAGAACAAGGTAATTTAATAGATATCAATGAATAATGCAATATCTCACAAAAAAATTATGTAGTACATAACCGTACTATTTTTTTCTTTTCGAGATATTAATCATTAAGACAGAGTATCAAAGGCACTGAGCTTTTCTACATCTCACTCAAAAAATTAGAAATTTATCACAGAATGATACAGAGCCAAAAATTCACTTTTTTGAAGAAAAAGGATTTTTTCATCGTCTTCACGCAATTAACAGTCCCAAGTAAGATGAAACAAACAATTACAGCGCTATTCTTGCAACAGCCCTCCCTAGTTTAAAAGTTTTTTACAGTCAGATTGTAGTTTCCGGACCACATTTTCTTCGCACAGAAAAGGGAAAAGATATTTGTACTTTATCTCAATGCAGACCAGACAAATCTTAAAAAAATTAACTTGGAAATTGTTTCATTCAAACGACCAGATTATTATGGCACTAGGATCTGTCACCTGAAGCAAATAATCAGTAGCTAAGAGCGTTCTGAGTACTGCACATAGCTAGAAACTGGAACACTTCAGTCTGTATTTTTAAAAAACGTGGCTAAGATTCGTACACAGATCTCACTCTTTCGTGGTCTCACCTGTGAAATAAATAAATTACATTTTAGTTACCAAGTTTTTACCTACCATCCGCAACGAAATATCGGAATCTCTCACGAGAAAATTATAGCAGTCTTATGCATAAGTCTGCCACTAAGACATGGTTCGTCACATTATACTTGATTTTTCTGTGGATCGATCGCACAATCACGTGATATACGGCGTCGTGCGATCGTTCATCATTAGTCACGCAGGGTAAAAACGGAAGGATGTCACAACTGTTTTAGACGAATTGGCAGTCTGCGTTCTTGCATTGTCCTGTATATTCTTGCATTATCCTCTTCAAACGGAACCGCAGCGCCATGCAGTGATCGCAGCCTACCTGCCCGGGTATTGGTTCCTGCGCAATGCCGGACACACCGCCTACGTCACACGTCTAAGACCTGTATAATGTAGTCTGAAAGGTGAAGTGTATGTTGTTGGCCCTTCTGGCGTTGTTACACAACATCTACTGAATTTAGACATGAGTTGGTTTGAACTTTTCAAGTAATATCATTAAACCCTCTATAAATGGAATACGACAGAAACGTGGAACAGTGGAGAAGCACCGATAACAAGACACTGTACATTATCCGCGCTGTTAGGAGTTCAAACTCGCAACTTTTGTAACAGTATTTCTTATTTTAAACTTTACTCTGGGACTACCGTTACAAGTGAAGAACATTTGACATTAAGCTCTCAAACTTCTGCAAAAAGGATGAAACGAGAAACGAAAGCACCGTAGATGTAAGAAAGTTACCTTCTATACTCTTAACAACATGATGTGAAGCACTATAATTTGGTAGACAAAGGCCAAACGGAAATACCCACGGAACAGTGTACTTGTATAATAGTGAAAACGACTGGGTTGGTTGGTTGTTTTTGGGGAAGGAGATCAGACAGCGAGGTCATCCGTCTCATGGGATTAGGGAAGGAAGTCGGCCGTGCCCTTTCAGAGGAACCATCCCGGCATTTGCCTGGAGTGCAAAAACGACTGGGGCCCGAACAAATGTAACCTTTTACTTTTGCGCCATATTCAAGTGGTATTGCAAACGATTATGCTTCAGCACATGTTAGACTTTAAAATCCTCAGTCATATACACAAGTCGTCGTCAAAAATAGGCATTTTTACTGTAGAAATACAGTAACATCAGAAAATGATCCGAAGGCTGAAATTGCAGTTGCGAAATAACTAACTACTTATTAACACGACGTGCTAAAAACATCTACATGACTGTGAATCACAACAATGAGAAGTTACCCAAATGTGACCCTCGTTCATAAAGCTGACAGCAAAACAGAACAATTCGTTAGATAACGTAAAATGATCTCGACAAACTTTAACAACTACATTAAATAACTGCAGGCGAGTAGGTTCGTGGTGTGTTGGTTGGATGGCTGAAACCGTAGTTCGCTGTGAACGTAATCTGTAGTTTCACATTTATCATCTTACAACAGATTACAATATGTATGCAGTATAACTAGTTTTCACTGTTTCGGATCTCAACGCACAATAGACTTGTAGGAAGTCATTAAGGGCGCATTCAGTAGTTACCACCAACACCTGTTGCATGAAGCTCGTCTTAACACAATCGCATCAAATACTGAGTTGTAGCCGCATTAAGTTGCTGTGTCACCTGCTCGGCTCGCAAATGGGCACTTCACTACATGCACGCTTGGGGTTCAATTTCTAGAGAACAGCTGGTTCTTAATTGTATTCTAAAACAAAGCACACGACATTTGTGTAACGTGATGTCTGATCATAATGAACAATCAAAGTAGCTAAGAGAGTAGTTAGTGGTGATAGTGAAGAAGGTTGACGGAATCAGGTTCGCAGTGTTTGTAACAGCTGTAATGAGATAAGCGATTTGTCTTTCAGTGATTCAGGGTCTCAAGAACCGTAAGCAGCAGTTCTATGGGAATATGTTTAAGGATGTAGTGAAGAGAGTGATGATAATGATGCGTCCGCACAGGCCCGTTGAAAATGTGTTCGTACGAGTACTATGACGCAGCCTAAGCAAAGCGAATGGTACTGTAAAAAAATTATTATAGCCCCGTTATCTTTCCCTTGAGGCTTTTGATGATTTCTTGAATTAATAAATGAAGTGGCAATCGAAAGTTTCCACGATGAAATGTAATAAATTCTGGCATTGACTACAATGGGGCATTGAAAATTTTTCCAGATCGGTACTCGATTTCGGATTTCCTACTTTATGCGGAAAGTCGCCTTCAGAGCTTTTTCTCATTTTGTTCGTTGCATTTGATTGGGGTGGACATGAAATACGTTTAGCGTAGACTATTTCACTCAGTCTAATTACACAGAACAGTGATCCCTCTGACCGAACACGATGAGCTATCGTGCCGGCTATGGGTTAGCCACGCACGCTTCATATCCCAGATTCCCAACTTTCCGCACACTACGTACGTAGCATTCCTTGTCTACCGTATAATTGCTCAGAGCATTATGCTGGATTCTTGCAAGAGAATAGGAAAGAGCATGCATCGCAATGAAATGATCGTAACGACCGTCAAGCCGTATGTATTTATATATGTTCGGAAGAACAGACAGTACAGATGTATGTACAGAAAGTTTTCCTTTGATGCCTTGCTGTACTGTATATGCAACACACTGCGAATCTGGAGCGCGTGTATCAGCACCGACATCTAGGCGAGGGGTTAATGTGACGGAACGAAAACTTTTTGATCGGTCCTTATAAATTACAGAGAGCATCTTATCTACCTATTTTGTTTAGAATAAATAGGGCCATTTTCTGCACTGATTTCTAACAAGATCGATGCTTGCACGACAGAACAGTTGAACACTGCAGACAGAAACAATTAAAAGATGACAATAAGTGTTTTGAAACTAAACAAGGTGATATTGGGGCATACTCTGAACTAATTATTCTTATGTCACAAGTGAAAAGTCTAGACACTGATTATACTGGAACAAAACCAGATATTTGTAGACACCTGTTGTTCGTGACACAATGATTAGAGAGTAGAGGAAGATTCATTTTTATTTCCCCTTTTTTTATTTTATGGATAGTGAAAAAGGAGAACACACCGACTTCAGGACCCGCGTTGCACAGCTACTACACTACTCTGTTCGTGAACGAACATCAGTGAGCTCCAGCCTATGAGATGAAACTTCAGGCAAAAATGTGGCCTCATTTCCCTATGCACATATCCCCAACTAAGTGAAAAAAGATGTTACAAAAATGATGTGTGTAGCGTGCTACTGAAAAGGAAGCAGATGTGGTAGTACATGGCAGTGTAAGGAGTGTACTTAAACCAACGTATTTGACAGTCCAAGTCAATTAGGTGCCCCGAACGAAGTGAGCTGCAGCCAAGGAGGGTTGGAAATAGATATAAAGTTCTACAAGAGTGACTAAGTATACCACACAGGTACAACGGGTTCAAATGGCTCCAAGGACTGTGGGAGGTCATCAGTTCCCTTGACTTAGAACTACTTAATCCAGGCTAACCTAAGGACACTGAAAGTATCAGACCAAAATTTTATCCTTTGATATTTGGGGAAGTATCAAGATTGTTCTAAATTAATTATTGAACAAACCTGCATCTGACTGTCTGTGAACTTGTTTCTTGCACTCTTCCATTTTGCCAGAAGTGCAACATGTATTTGACTCAGCAATCAAGTTTAAGAGAATAATGTCGTTTGTGCAATGACATTAAGATGGCACTGGAAAATTAACTTTTGGCCCTGATGTTTACTTAATGAAATTATATCTTTACTTGATTTAAATTGCTCTGAGCACTATGGGACTTAACATCCGAGGTCATCAGTCCCCTAGAACTTAGAACTACTTAAACCTTACTAACATAAGGACAGCACACACATCCATGCCCGAGGCAGGATTTGAACCTGCGACCGTAGCTGTCGTGCGGTTCCAGTTCAATGCGTGTGAAATCTTATGGGACCTAACTGCTAAAGTCATCAGTCCCTAAGTTTACACACTACGTAACCTAAATTACCCTAAGGAAAAACAAACACACCCATGCCCGAAAAAGGACTCTAGCCTCCGCCGGGACCAGCGGTACCAGACTGAAGCACTTACAACCACTTGGACACACCGGCCGGCTATCTTCACTTGAATAATGCCAGTTGTGCAACGGGCTTGATTTATTTTTCGACTGTAATATTATGAACGGAGGGATTAACAGTCTCTTGCTGTGTGAGGTTTATTATCAGACGGCTGCGGTCCAGGATGCGTGGGATACCGGCAGCATTGTATTATCAGTATTTCCCGATATCGCCTTCTCCTTTCCGCGAAGGGCACCAGAACATAGTAAGGGAATGGCGCATCAGAAACGCCTTGCCGGAGGCACTTCCAGGAGGCGACAACAGCTGCGACCTGCCCTCACTCCCCGCCCCCACTCCTCGCTCCCTCGGGGCCGCCTCCGCCTCTCCGCCACCCCAGCCGAGGAAGCCATTCCGCCTCTGAAAGCCAAGATTCGATTACAGAGTGGCCGCGAGTCTGGCCAAACGCGCCGCTCTTTATCCCGTGGCACGCTACAGCTGGTCTGCCCCGGCCTGTCTGTTGCCTCTCTCTGTAACATCTTCCTCTAGCGCGTATTCGCAGCGGATGCGGAGCCACGACATTTACACAATATTGAAATTAGTGCTCAGAGATGTACAAGATACTATCAAGACCAGAAAATTATACTTACTCTGTGGCTGCATTCTGTCGTAATTTTTCTACCGTTTCCTCTCTCGTTTACACTCATCAGCCAGAACATTACGACTATCAACCTACTATCGACGCAAACCCGTCCAAAGTCATCTGGCGAGGAATGACTACTAGCCAGACACAAGCAGCGTGCATGTAGTATCAGTGGCCGGCCGGTGTAGCCGAGCGGTTCTAGGCGCTACAGTCTGGAACCGCGCGACGGCTACGGTCGCAGGTTCGAATCCTGCCTTGGGCATGGATGAGTTTTTTTTTTAAGTATCAGTGAGCGTGCTGTCCGTGAGTGGAACGGGGAAGGCGGACGAACTGTCTGGGTTTGCCCGAGGGGGTATTGTGATGCTTCGAAGGCCCCGGCACGAGCATTTCGGTGTTCGAGGAGTGAGTGTCTTCAACACGTGGTGAACCCAAGGTGAAACCGCATCCAGTCATCGTGGGGGTAGGCGACCACCTTTCATTACAGATGTCGGGCGTCGTAGGCTCGGCAGACTGGTAAAACAGGACCGGCGGCGAACTATGATGGAACTGTCAGACTTTAATGCTGACCAGAGTATGAATGTGTCCGAACACACAATACACCGAACACTCCTAAAGGTGGGTCTCAGCAACGAAGACCCACTGGCATTTTCCAAACGGAAAGGAAGGAAGTCGGCCGTGCCCTTTCAGAGGAACCATCCCACGACATCGATAACCACGACTGAAATGACACGTGACCATCGCCAGTGGACGGTGGCGCAGAGGCAGAGCGTTGCTTGGTCTGACGAACCCCGATACCTTTTTCATCATGCCGATGGGAGGGCGCGAATTCGTCGTCTTCCAGGGTAACACTCCTTGACACTTGTGCTGTGGGTCTGGGGAGCATTCACGTCGGCATCCAAATGCAGCTCGTGCAGGGTACCGTGACGGCTAAGAAGTACGCTGGTGTCAGTCCACGTACTCTTCCTTTATGACGGCAGTGGCATTTCTCAATGGGATAATGCGCCATGTTGCAAGGCTAGGAGTCTGATGGAGTTTTCGAGAAACACAGTGGCGAGTTCCAAATGATTTGCTGGCCCTCCAGCTCGCCAGACCTGAACCCGATGAAACGCATCTGGGGTTTGATTGGACGTGGCATAGGAGCTCATTGCCCCCCTCCTTGAATTAGGTGACTTGTATGTGTAGATACGGTGCCAACCCCTCCAGCGATTTACCAAAGCTTCATTGCTTCCATGCCACGACGCGTCCCCGCTGTTATTCGTGCCAAGGGCTATCAGGTAGATGATCATAATGTTCCGGATGATCATTATAGGCTTTCGGAGAACCACGAGCCAGTTTCAGTACCTCGTATTCTGTTCTTTTATTTTCATTTTCCTGCAACATTCTTTCATTCTTTCATTTGATTATTTCTTGCTCTCCACAGTCCGTTCCAACCCGTTTTCTGTTCATTTCCACTTTAGAATCAATCCGTCTGTAAACTTTAATACTAAAACTGCCCCTGTCAGTTTCTCTTTGCAAATTTTGCTTGTCCTCTTTAATGTAGTTCGTAGCTGACATCTTTTGCCAAAGGTACCAGAGAGTTTCTTTATTTAATCCTTTGTCATCCATAATGAACAAATAACCAAGAACATTTCTTATTGTTTCTCTATTACATTGTACATTTTGATACTTTTCTGCACTATTTCTTATATTTCAGGACTCTGTCATTTTTAGTGGACAATGTTTTCTTTATAACTCATCCCTCCGATATTTCTGTTTCCGCTGGATAGACTCGTGCCACGCTAAACCGTGATGTATTTCGATGTTAGCTTCGCTTTCTCTTGTGATCAAAATTCATTCACTGTTTTGGAGAGGTTTTGTTTGCGGACTTCTGTCCAGTACACATCTCCCTTTGTTACCTGCTGTTCGCCTCACTTTATCTCATTTATCTTCCGGAACTAATCTATTGAAAGCGTTTTTCAGCTTTATTTCTAGCCTTTGCTGGTCTTCGCTTGTGTTTGTAAACATAGACATTGTGGTTTTAGATTGCTCCGAAAATCTCAAATAGTGTTTCATTTAGCCTATTTCCGTTGATTCGATTGTAGCGATCATAAAATTGCGCTCATCTTTTACGGATAGTTATTTTTCTACTTTACTGTAAACTTTTATTTTTTCATGTATGCCACTCTTGTAGTTGCTACATTTATTTAAATTACATTATTATTGTCTTGGAAAGGATCGTCAAGGGTGAGACAAAAATAGGGCATTTGTAACTGGTGCCATAGAACAGGTAAACCTTTTCAAGTGTCTATGCCACTCAGTATCATAATGGCCAGAAAATGGATATGGTTTAAATTAATCGATGGGACTTTGAGAAGGAATCGTAGGTAAGCTGCACGAGTGATCTTGCATGAAACACTGGTCGCAACAGCCAAGAGTTATGACCATTAGCTGTGGATCATACAATGGCATCGCGGAACATTGGCAGATCTCCCCTCCCTCCCTCCCTCCCTCCCTCCCACTCTCCCTCCCTCCTCCACCTCCTCCTCCTCCCACCACTCCTCTGACGGTGCAGTGGAAGTAAGTCACTTCTGCTAAATTTAGAATGCAAGAACCCACTTCTAAGTGGAAAACTGTTTGCTCCACATCGCTGATATTGGAAATGGAAATGAGAGTTTGGAGTCATTGGCCGGGAGGTCCCTTGCGGGGCAGGTCCGGCGCCTTGGTGTAGGTGTTATTACACTGGGCGACCTGCGCGGCGGATGGGGTTTGCCTCTGAATTTTGTCCGCAGACTGCTGCCGAACCTTCTGCTGTTGACAGACTGTGGGAAAGCTCCGGTTGCAACAAAACTAAAACCCCCAATTGAAAACTTACAAAAACACTCCTGCGACAATTTTGCATCAATTCGCATATTGTACAGCCTCCCACGAGAAGCCGGCAAAGATCCTTTGCTACAGCCCCAGACCATCAACAGGCGTCTGCCGTGACAGTTTCTGTCGTCACTGCGATATTTTGCGCTCAAGGGAAACCATGTGGTTTGGAGTGTCTGCTTGACCTGCGAAAAATGCCACAGCATTATCAGCCACCCATTATCCGACTGCTAGCAGTGCTTGTGCGAAATGTTTCCGACTGTCAAGTTGGTACTGATCTTAGAGGAAGCAGGAAACAACGTGAGCCCCCTTTCGAAACGGTGGACTGCGCTTCGCCAGGCCCGGCAACTCTGCGGAGAACTTTTCTCTACAAGGACAATGCTCCTGGTTCTTCACTCGCTGTGACCACAGATCCTCTGCAGATCGGGACGCATCCTCTTCGGTGGCTTCTGCCGTGCAAAACCTCCAGCCCAGCTGGCCTTATCAGAACTGGCACCAGTAGGCCTCACCAGCCGTAGAGTTGCTGCCCAACCGAAGAAAAGCGCTCGTCTCCTCCACCTCAAGTAACTGTATACTTCTAGCTACGTTTGAATTCTGCGCTGCAGCCTCCGTCTCACGGACTATAGAGCATGTGATTATCGATCCGATTCAGTAAATAATCTGGAAGAAAGACAGGTTGAAATAACCTGCCGTCCTTCAAGATTTCGGAACTAATCCATGCGGCCCGATTGTAAAATGGTAGGATCCCAGTTTGAATGTCGGGAGATTGAAAAAGCCCACTGGATTTTTCCAATTATTCTAAGCTCAAAATGACAATAGTTCACTTGTCCTAAGTTTAAAATGACAACTCTGACGTACTATTTTCATACAATTTCTCCCATCCTACAGTCAAAAATGGTTCAAATGGCTTTGAGCACTATGGGACTTAACAGCTGAGGTCATCAGTGTCGTATATCTTAGAACCGCTTAAACCTAACTAATCTAAGTACATCTCACACATCCATGCCCAAGGCAGGGTTCGAACCTGCGACCGTAGAGGTCACGCGGTTCCAGACTGAAGCGCCAAGAATCGCTCGGCCACACTGCCGGCCATCCTACAGTCTCCCATGGGTGTTGTAAAATAAGGTATTGACGTTTTTTAATTAAACAGTTATATCAACATTTTACTTGTTCAAACATCTGTGAAATAATGTGGGACTGCGACCATGAGGGTCCGCCGGGTCCGCTTACAACTGCCAACCGCGGTGCTTGCCGGGAGATCACTTCACATGCCGCCTATGATTTGACAGCCAACTGACAGATCTTCCTTCCGGGACTGCTGCACTCCACTGCCACGGCAGCAGGCTGTGTAACGCACCAGCTTCCCTGATCTTCATGACGTTGTGTACATCATGAACGTCACCATCACTGCCAACATTTAAAAAGCGTGCTGAAGCAGGGTGACACCGGAAATGTTGCAGCTGTAACAGCTCAATGCAGGTGACTTTTTGTGTTACCCAGTCACCATGGTAGAGGTTTAGGTGTATCACTATGACGTCGAGACAAATGAACAGACTATCGCTGAAAAAGACCTAAACATGTCGAATATCTTTCGAGATTGGTATGGTGTGCTGCTAACAGATTTGCTCGTAACACGCAAACTGTTCCAGCAGCGTACTACCAGAATCTCCTGATGAGGTCATGGGAAGCTAACCTAGTCGTTTTGCCACAGGGCGCTGTCCAAGGGAATGATTCTGCTCCAGGACGCCACTGCTCCTGCTGCACACGACAGCCTCTCACACGCGGCGTATCTGGACTATTAAATATTGGCACACCTTTCTCCCCGTACTCCCCCAAAATGGCATTCAAAAAATGTTCAAATGTCAAAGGTCATCAGTCCCTAAGCTTACACCCTACTTAACCTAAATTATCCTATGGATAAGCACACACATCGATACCCGAGGGAAGACGAACCTCCGCCGCGACCAGCTGCACAGTCCATGACTGCAGCCCCTTAGATCGCTCGTCTAATCCCGCGCAGCAAAATGATATTCAATGACTTCCTTTTTTCTCAGGTGCAAAACTCGCTGAGCAGTGGACGTTTCGGAGTCATGAAGATAGATGGTAACATCGTCATCGACAAGATGCAACATTCTTAAGAGAGAACAGTTGTATGAGACAAGTGAGGGATGATTGCAAAGCAATGAGAAGTGAAGAGAATCCATAGAATGCAGTGCAGGATAGATGTAGTTACAGGTACATCGTAGAATGTCATAGGTGGACTGATGCCAAAATCAAAATTAAGAACACGTAACCAGAGAGAAAAAACTGGAGCGAACTAATAAAGATATTTTGGAGGCGTACTGAACAAATCACCTGTGACCTTACAAGGTCGTGAGGAACCAAATAATTTAAATATTTGGTTACTTCCTGGCAAGCGTTATGCACCAAAGAAAATTGAACCGATGTGTGTGTACGTTCGATAGAGCACTGTGACGACTATGTGCTTAGAGAGTGTTGTTGCTTGCACGCAGACTGCGATACTGTTGTCAGTGCTGGGCTGTTTACCCCATGGCACGCTGGGTATTGCTCCGCCGGCTGCCCTGAAGGCGTGGGGTGCCAGTGGATAGGGGTGGGGTCTGGGGGGGGGGGAGAGGTCGATTACCGCCGGCCGCAGCGCTAAGCGGAATCCGCTCCCCCATTAGGCGGGCAGCCCGCACAGCACCTGCGCCCCGCCGCGCCTCGTTACGACGCCTGCTGATGCCGACTCCCTGGCGAGGACGCGCCCCAACTGGTACGCAAAAAGTGGCACTGCGCACTCCCAGCGACGTAAGTATGCATCGGAGATCCACAGACATATTTCATGTTAGTTGCTGCTGTTGTGGTCTCTGTGGTGTCACCGCCAGACACCACACTTGCTACGTGGTAGCTTTTAAATCGGCCGCGGTCCGTTAGTGTACGTCTGACCCGAATGTCGCCACTATCAGTGATTGCAGACCGAGCGCCGCCACACGGCAGGTCTGGTCTAGAGAGACTCCCTAGAACTCGCCCCAGTTGTACAGCCGACTTTGCTATCGATGATTCACTGCCTATAGACGTTCTCATTTGCAGAGACGACAATTTGCCATAGCCTTCAGCTACGTCATTTGCTAGGACGTAGCAAGGCGCCATATTCAGTTACTATAAGAAATATCTTCAAGAATTTATTCTGAACAGATAACATTGTGAATCAAGTACCGTCAAGAGCGGTGTTCATCATTAATGGATTACAGTTAAGTATCAATCTAATTACGTCCGCTTTTTGAATTATCATTCCTTGTCATGTTCCAGACCTCACGTCAGTACGGTTCTTCTCTCCTCACGCCAGCCTGCGTGAGCAAAAACGCGTGCATTTCGGCCTCCACTCGTAACACGGTGTTGGCTCTTCTGCTAACACAAAAGTCTCCTATTCCAAGCAGGTTTATTGCTAGTCTGTCCTGACCAAACCTCTCACCTCTGAATAACTACTGTAAGTTACATTCATGTGAAGCTACATACTCTAGCCAAACTTTGGAGTTCCACTGCCATATTTACATATTTTAGCCACCCATATCCCCGCCCCCCCCCCCCTCGCCACCTCCCCCCGGGATTCTCACTATTACCAAATTAAGTTTTGGTTTAGACCACAAGTTTCTCGTGTCAACCTACTCATTTTGTGTTTTAAACCAAATTTGCCATTAAAGTTTTGTGTCCTTAGCCCTTCATGAGTACCTGTCTACCATCTAATTATTTGTGTTGTTCTGTAAAAACTCTTTCGGGAAGCTTCTCTTCACACCTGTACTGTTTCTCGTTCTGCTTCAATAAGAGACTACACTCCAAACAACTTCACAAACACCACTTAACCTTTAGAGCCAGATGGGCCCCGACTTCAGTTGCTAAGAACTGATTGCAGGGTTTGAGTGTGGCGCAGATGCCATGAAGCCATGGACCCAAGTTGTCCGCAACGCACTGTGGCTCCATAACGGTGCGAGAAGCGTTTACATGGAATGTACTGTGTCCGCTGTTCCAACTGAAACAGAGGATCCAGTACATTCCATGTAAACGCTTCTCACACCGTTATGGAGCCACAGTGCCACGGACAACTTGTGTCCATGGCTTCGTGGCGTCTGCCTAAATAGTAAGATGCATCTACTACTTCTAGTGTAACGTTCCCAAATTTTATTTCCTAATCTTCGTCTACTTGTTTTTTTTTCCTTTTGTAGCCTCCGTCTCATCCAACTGATCTCCCGAAGTGTTTGACGTTTCATGTAGAATAACAATGCTATATTCAAAAATGGAAGCTTTTACTTCTTCTCCTTGATCGTTAATTCTCTTCAAAACGTTTTTCTGCTTTCCTTTAGTACTTCCTCAACGTACGTATTGAATAACATGCAGGATAGGCTAAAATTCTGTGTCATTCCTTTCTCAGTTACTCCCAACCGCCTTTTTCTGCACGGAACTGCAGTCTACTTTCTATAAAAGTTATGAATAAGTTTTCGCTCTTTATATTTTAACCCATGTAGCTTCAGAATTTCAAAGACTGTCAACATTGACACAAGCTGTTTCTAAGAATTTAAGTTTTCCTTTCTTCACACCATCCTCTAAAGTAAGTCGTGTATTCAATATGGCAATATGGCACTTTGTGTGTAAATGGTATTTGAATCCAACGCGAAATGTAAAACTTATAAAGTGGGTTTGTTTGTAACGTGTGAAGTAAGTGGAAGATGATGTGGTTGGCAGGAGAGCCATCCGTGTTTTTCTAAAGGAGGCCGAAATGCACGCGTCTCAGCTCACGCAGGCTGGCGTGAGGTCTGGAACATGACAAAGGAATTAGAATTGAGAAAAACGGACGTAGCTAGTGGAATACTTAACTTTAATCCATTGATGGAGAACGTCGCTCTTTATGGTACATGATTCACAATGTCAATAGTACGGATACTGGCGCCTTGCTAGGTCCTAGCAAATAACGTAGCTGAAGGCTATGCTAACTATCGTCTCGGCAAATGAGAGCGTAGAAGTCAGTGAACCATCGCTATCGAAGTCGGCTGTACAACTGGGGCGAGTACTAGGAAGTATCTCTAGACCTGTCGTGTGGCGGCGCTCGGTCTGCAATCACTGATAGTGGCGACACGCGGGTCCGACGTATACTAACGGACCGCGGCCGATTTAAAGGTTACCACCTAGCAAGTGTGGTGTCTGGCGGTGACACCACAGAAGAGATTTTCCGAAGAAAGTTATCCATGTATTACGACATTTTTATATCTTCACAAGAAAGGGAAGAGAGAAACATGTAATGCTCCATCAGAACATTACTGGCCTGTAGGAATATTCAGCAAAATCGTGAATGTGCAAAGTGAAGAAGACTAAAGAAAATACTGAACTATGTCGCAGTTGTAGGCTCCCACCCAGGTACTTTATTATATTTTATCGAATTTCAGCATCAGACGATTCACTGGTTTCAACTCCCAATGTCCCGTCTACCCTAAACAAAAACGATTTCGACAGAAATCACAGAACAAAATCTTGTACTACATATCCGGGAGAATGCAACCTAGATTTCACAATTTTCAGTTTGTTTTCTAAACATCAGATGAGTACTTCTAATACGCTGAAGCCGTACACATTTTATTGGAAAATCTGAGTTGTGTCATTTAGTTGTGATCCTTTAGCATAAAGACTGGTTTCTGAATGATTTGGTCGCTATCGAGAAGTTCGGTTGTAGGTGATTAAACTATGTTCAACAACCAAGTTCATTGCCTTAAGATATGCGAACGCCAATAAAATCCTATAAATTTGTGTCTGTACCATATCTGACGGTTCTTGACTCTTTCTGATACAATTTTCGTCAGAGGAAAATTTAATGTTCAGCAAAATGAAAAAAAAAATGGTTCAAATGGCTCTGAGCACTATGGGACTTAACTTATGAGGTCATCAGTCCCCTAGAACTTAGAACTACTTAAACCTAACTAACCTAAGGACACCACATACATCCATGTCCGAGGCAGGATTCGAACCTGCGACCATAGCGGTCGCACGGTGCCAGACTGTAGCGTCTAGAACTGCTCGGCCACCCAGGCCGACAGCAAAATGCAGGTCCCTATTTATGACACTTGCTGTTCTCATTACACTCAGGTGCGCATGATGACCGTACCTTAGAAACACAACGTTGACTCTCAGCTTCCAGTGCAACTGTGCACATAATTAAAAAACACGCTCTGTGACTTCGCAAAACGACAGTTCCCAACACGTATATTAGCCACGCAGCGAAATAAAAGGTAACGGTTCATTGCTTCCCGAGTGTGCGAACGTACATGGTACGCTTACAAAATATACCATTACGTTGGGCATATGTAAGGGTGAGATTATGTGACACCTTTACACACGCAGTTGTTTAGTTTATGGCTTTGGGCATGATAACAGAATGCCGTGTTAATTTTCTGTTTATGTGTTGTTGTTGTTGTGGTCTTCAGTCCTGACACTAATTTGATGCAGCTCTCCATGCTACTCTATCCTGTGCAAGCTTCTTCATCTCCCAGTACCTACTGCAACCTACGTCCGTCTGAACCTGCTTACTGTATTCATCTCTTGGTTTCCCTCTACGATTTTTACCCTCCACGCTGATCTCCAATGCTAAATTTGTGGTCCCTTGATGTCCTACCAGCCAATCCCTTCTTCTAGTCAAGTTGTGCCACAAACTTCTCTTCTCCCCAATCCTATTCAATACCGCATCATTAGTTCTGTTTATGTACATGTTCTATATGGTCATGGATGTGTGCCGCTGTGCTGGGCGCCTACCCAGTATGGATTTCCGGAAGTAATTCATTAATACTTTACTGACAACCATGCACCACTATGGCTAGCAAACAGAAAGCGAGATGGATGCCATCTGCGTCTTGATGTGACAGGTTACTCGCTCTCTTGGTTGTTACCTTTCAGATTAAGAGGAGGGCTTCCTGCCATCCACCTCTGTCTCACTAATCTTTCAGCCTTTGCTCATCTCGATCGACCACCGGCTGATTCAAACTTGATGCACCTATTCCCTTATACATCTGTCATCCAGACTAGCAGGCGGACTCACAACCTGACTTGGACGACCCATTCTGTTCCCAAGTATCTATATTATTCATGATTTTAATTTATTTCACTTTTTTTTACTTTAAACAAACACACCTCTGAAGCCTATCCTCTACCACCCCGATAGCACTCCACTTCTGCACCTGTACAGTACACTTACTAAGGGCATTGTCACGTTTGTGGCTACAGAGAAGTTTTGTATTATTAAATGTGTGCAGTATACATTCATAAGGTATTGGTAAGTATGTGCTATGGGAATACTTACACGAGGCAGCACTTGTAGCTATACACATGTTGTGTATGAGTTTGCGTTTGCGTCACTCACACAACGCATAGTTAACTGTTCGTGTATAGCTATGTTCTGTATCAGTGGGCGTGTGCAATATGCTTGTGCATCACGCTGTTCGTTTGCGGCTGTAGGCATGCATATGTAAGGCGTTGTTATTCGTGCGTCTATGGGGACTAGGCGCTTCAGTCCGGAATCGCGCTGGCTATGGTCGCAGGTTCGAATCCTGCCTCGGGCATGGATGTGTGTGGTGCCCTTAGGTTAGTTAGGTTTAAGGAGTTCTAAGTCTAGAGAACTGATGACCTCAGATGTTAAGTCCCGTAATGCTTAGCGGCATTTGAACCACTTGACTATGGGGATGTTGTGTATACGTTACCACATGTAGTCCGCTTCCATAAGGCATGGTTAAGTTTCTGGGTATGGCTATGTTCTGTACAAGTGAGCTTGTAGCCTATACTTACACTGTGAATGTTTTGTATGAGTCAGTTCTGTATGAATGAGCGTATGTGGCACAGTTACACAACGCATTGTTACATTTGTGGGACATGCACGTCCAGCATGAGAGAGGATGTGCATTACGCTACATGAGGTTGTATGAAGTTTGTGAATGTGTTCATGTCCTTTCGGGTCAGCAGTGCAGGACACTTACAAAGGCTGCGTTAGTTTTTTTTATCCATAACCACGTTTACTCTACATGCGGATTTACAGTATGGTTATACAACACATTGTTAAGTTTATAGCCTTCGTCACTTATCTTTCTGTTCTATATACATCAGCATACGCCATACGCTTACACAGGCCATTATTAAGATAATGCCATATGGCCACGTTCAGAATCAATTTTTTTTTAAAATCTAGTACTATACTTTGAAATTAATGACTATTCCATTGATGTTTTGGTGAGTCGAGTAGCAGAGGCCAGCTGTAACTCAGTCATAGATTTTTTTATTTCGAGCGCCACGAACTACCTGCGTCTACTGTTTTGCGTGGACACGCAGAGACGTTCAAGCGTGACTGGCTTCACGCTGGTAACTCTCTACGGCTGCACTCTGTCGATAGCAAAGATATTTTGTTTGAGCTTCAAGGATATGTTTTCCGATAAAAATGTGTTTATTGCTCGTTTAAATTATCATTTTTGACAAGACACAGGCTTGTATATTAACTAGTAATCTGGACTCCACTATGGTTTCTCAAATCTGTCATGTCACACAGAGAGTTTCGGGAGACGGTAACGACGTAATTAAAGCAAATATTTAAGGTGACTAGGAACACTGTGAGAAATTAAACTCTAGAAGTCCAGCTTGAGAAGTACTGGCCGCATTTATTTCTGGAATAACGTGCTTAACTTTTTTATGAATTTATTCTCAGGAACATTAAGCTTGTTGTAAGGGAAAGTTATAACTTGTCCCTCGAGCTGAATAACAACTCGCGAGAGACGCCGTTTGTGGGAAATGAAGGCACTTACCATCGTCCGTTGCACAGCTAGAAGAACAATATGGAAATGAACCAATGACAATTCACCGAGCTTTTTATAAAATGGTAAGCGCATTTTAATAACGCATTTAACTCGAAGGACAAGCCATCCAGCACATTAGTATTTAGTTCCAGAACTAAAGCAAAATTATATGCGACGACGCTACCTATCTATGATACTCTTGGAGTCTCTTTAAGCTGCGAGCGTGCGATAATCATTTCTTAGCAAAGATTTCCTTTATTTCCCCCCAATCAGTTTTGTGACTGGATTGTCGCGGCCTGCCACTAATTCATCTCCTGAGCCAACCTCATTTCAGAGTAGCACTTGCACCTAACGCTGGATATACACTATTCGATCAAAAGTATCCGGACACCTGGCTGAAAACTACAAGTTCGTGGCGCCCTCCATCGGTAATGTTGGAATTCAATATAGTTTTTTCTCTCCCTCATTCTTGATTAGAGTTTCCAATCTCGCAAGAATACGTTCAATCGGCTACTGGAAGGTTTCTTGGGGAATGGCAGCCCATTCTTCACGGAATGCTGAACTGAAGAGAGGTATCAATGACGGTCGGTGAGGCCTGGCACGAATTCGGGTTCCAAAACATGTCAAAGGTGTTCATGTCAGGACTCTGTGCAGGACAGTCCATTACAGGGCTGTTATTGTCGTGTAACCACCACAGGCCGAGCGTTATGAACAGGTGCTCGATCGGCACTCGCCATCCCCGAATTGCTCTTCAACAGTGGCAAGCAAGAAGACGCTTAAAACCAGTATAGCCCTGTGCTGTGATAGTGCCACTCAAAACACCAAGGGGTGGAAGCCCCCTCCATGACAAACATGACAACACCATAACACCACCGCCTCCGAATTTTACTGTTGGCACTACACACGCTGGCAGATGGCGTTCACCGGGCATTCGCCACATTGTGTGCCGTGATTCGTCAGCCCACACAACGTTTTTCCACTGTTCAGTCATCCAGTGTTTACGCTCCTTGCACCAGGCGAGGCGCCGTGGGGCATTTACCGGAGTGATGTGTGGCTTATGAGCAGCCACTCGACCATGAGTTTTCTCACCTCTCGTCTGTCAGTCATGGTACTTGCAGTGGATTTCGACGCAGTTTGCAATTCTTGTGCGATGGTCTGAATAGATGTCTTCCTATTACACATTACGGCCCTTTCAACTGTCGGCGGTCTCTGTCAGTCAACAGATGAGTTCATATGTACGCTTTTGTGCTGTACGTGTTCCTTCACGTTTCCACTCCACTGTCACATCGGAAACAGTGGACCTAGGTATGTTTAGGGGTGTGGAAATCTCGCGTACAGAGGTATGTCACAAGTGACACCCAATCACCAGACCACGTTCGAAGTCCGTGAGTTCCGCGGAACGCCCCATTCTGATCTCTCTCGATGCCTAATGACTACTGAGGTCGCTGATATGAAGTACCTGGCAATAGGTGGCAGCACAATACGCAAGTATGCTTTTGGAGGTGTCTGGATACTTTTGATCACATAGTGTATTCCAGACTCTGTCTTCCCTGTAAGGCTCCCTCTAGTGACATGGATGATATTGCCTGACGTCTTTCACATCTGCTAGCTCCCCATACCTCCTCCTGGATGGTGTTTTCCGCATATTTCCCTCATCGCTAATTCTGCGGAGAACTACTTTACTTCTTATCAGACCACCTAATTCCACCAAATTTCCACCATAATTCTACAGCAACACATTCCAGACTCTTCGATCCTCCTCTCATTTTTCCACAATCAATGATTCATGTCCATACAATGCTCCGAAATTCTAGGCCTGCCTTTGATAGCAGTAGGCGCTTTTGGCCAGGAATGCTTTCTTTGCCTGCTCTGTCTGCTTATTATGTCCCTCTTGTTTCGTCCGTTATGTGTTATTTTGTTTCGCAGGCGGCAGAATAGCACTTCCTCTACTCCTCGAGCCAGAACTTTTAACTTAATTTCTCCTACTCCTCACTACTTTCTTCTTCGCTCGATCCATAGCCGCGCGTTGTAGCCGAGCGGTCTGAGGCACCTTGTCACGGTCCGCGCGACTCCCCCTGTCGGAGGTTCGAGTCCTCCCTCGGGCATGGGTGCATATGTTGTCCTAAGCGTTAGTTTAAGTTAGATTGAATAGTATGTAAGCTTAAGGGCCGATGGCCTCAGCAGTTTGGTCCCATAATACCTTACCACTTCGATCCATATTTTGTTGTCATTAAACTGTTCACTCCATTCTAGAAGTTCTGTAATTCTTCCTTCTTTTTAGTGAGGGTAGCAACATGATCAGAAAATATTGTCATCGATATTTTTTCACTCCTAATTAAATCACAATTTTGAACCTTTCTTTTATTGTTGTCATTACTTTTCCATGTACAGATTGAACAAAGGGAAGAAAGACTGAAGCCCTGTCTCATAGTAATTTTAATCTACCTGTTTAGTTTTTAGTCTACCATTATAATATTCCTCCTTGGTTCTTATACGTGTTACATACACTAAAGATCAAAAGAAACTGGTACACCTGCTTAATATCGTGTAGGGGCCTCACTAACACGCGGAAGTGCTTCAACACAACGTGGAATAGACTTGACTAATATCTGAAGTAGTGGTGGAGGGAATTGACACCATGCCGCTCGGGATTAGCCGAGCGGTCTAAGGCGATTCTGTCAGGGACTGTGCGGCTGGTCCTGGCGGAGGTTCGAGTTCACCCTCGGGCAAGGGTGTGAGTATCTGTCCTTAGGATGATTTAGGTTAAGTAATGTGCAAGCTTAGGGACCGACCAATTAAGTCCCATAAGATTTCACACACATCTGAATTGACACCATGAATCCTGCAGGGCTGTCCTTAAATCCGTTAGAGCACGACGGGGTAGATATCTTTTCTGAACAGCTCGTTGCATCCTAGATATGCTCAATAATGCTCATGTCTGTGGAATTCGGTGGTCAAGGAAAGTATTTAAACTCAGAAGAGTGTTCCCGGAGGCAGTCTGTAGCAATTATGGACGTGTGGGGTGTCACATTGTGTTGGAATTGCTCAAGTCGTTTGAAATGCACAATAGACAGGAATGGGTTCAGATGATCAGACAGGATGCTTCCGTATGTGTCACCTGTCAAGTCGTATCTAGACGTATCAAGGGTCACACCACTATATAGCCTACACAAGTTCGCAGTCGCCTGCTGACATGCAGGGTCCATGGATTCATGAGGTTATCGCCTTACCCCTACACGTCCATCCGCTCGATACAATTTGAAGTGAGACTCGTCCGATCAGGCAACATGTTTCCAGTCATCAACAGTCCAGTGACGGTGCAGACGGGGTCTTGCGCCGACACTTTTTGTCGTGCAGTCGTCAAGTTTACACGGACTGGCCTTTGGCTTTGAATGGTTTGCACGGTGACACTTTTTGATGGACCAGCATTGAAATCTGCAGCAATTTGCGAAAGGGCTGCACTTCTGTCACTTTGAGCCATTCTCTTCAGTCATAGTTAGTCCCGCTTCTGCAGGATCTTTTTCCAACCGCACCGATGTCGGAGATTTGATGTTTTACCGGATTCCTGATATTCACGGTACACTCGTGAAATGGTCGTACTGGAAAATCCCAATTCATTGCCACCTCGGAGATGCTGTCTTCTGTCGCTTGTGCACCGACTATAACACCGCGTTCTGAGTAACTTAAATCTTGATAACCCGCCACGGTAGCAGCAGTAACCGATCTGACAATTGCGCCAGACACTTGTCTTATATAGGCGTTGCCGACCGCAACGGCGTATTCTGCATGTTTACATATCTCTGTATTTGAATACGCGTGTACCACTTTCTCTGGCACTTCAGTGTAATAGCTGTCTCCCACTACAGCATACAGTTTCAGTGAGGGTCCAGTGTCTACTGAAACGCTCAGCATTCGTATTTCCTTTTATCATATATTTGAAAAGAAATGAGTGATGGGATTTCATGCATAAAAAAGAGAAACCTAGAAGTGAACTAGTTCGAAACTATGAAAGGTAAATTAATGTTTTCATTTTCTTTTCGAAATTATAGAGTACTTAATTGTTTCTATAGTGCTTAGAATATGGTTTATAAATTGATAAACAAGTTTTGGTTGATGGCTAAGTCGGTAGAGGCTACAGTATCAGAGCTTGCTCAGACGGAAACGATTCTAGAGATGTAAAGGTTTTTACTGTAAGTGGTGAACGGAGGTCAAACTCATACCACACCCACTCCCTCCTACGACGCTTCAAGAAAAAATAAATAAATACATAAAAAATTAAAAATGGTTAAAACTGGATGAATTTGAAATTGCAAAACCAGGCGTCTCGAGTTCAATCTTTAATCAATAGTAGATGGTCTTTGTAACTTTAGCATTTCATTGCCAGCGGTGGATGAAACCTTGTGTGAAATATTTCCATTTTCATAGCTCTCCACGGTTAATTGTAGGTCCCCTCGCTGAATCTGGCAGTATTATGTTTAAACGAGAGAGGCAGATAGCGATATACCATCTGCAATAGCATCGTACCCTGTAAAGCGCTGCAATTTTAGTCAAATCTTTAGGTTTAGGACAACTTTGTGTGCTTTCCATTGAATAACAGATATTGCAGTTGAAAAGTTACTGCTGTCAGAAGCTCTCGTATCAATTGCAACATATTGAAAACGACAGCCTGGTTACGCGACAGCTCAGCTATACAGGACTCGCGTGCATAGAAGCAGTAGCCACACGTATTACATCCCCAACCGTATTCTAATTAAAGAACCCTCATAAGCCAAAGAGCTTATTACCTTTCATTCATGGAGTTACGTAATATATCTGACATTTTAGAAGACTTGATTAGTTGTCCTTCACACTAAAATTACAAAACAATTTTATTTTAATCCAGTGAAATTCGTAAGGCTCGAACCAGACCGGTGGCTCCATTCTCACTGATTCATTTAGCGTACAGTACTACAGATGAAATACAGTCAAGAATATGAAAAAGAACCAGATTATTGTGCGCAGAACTCGTACGCTCAGGGTTCTCTACACAGTTACTTATGTGTGTACAAAGCTCTTCACCCCGGCAATCGAGAATGTCGACGATTTTTCCTGTTACCGATATCTATACAGGCAATATATGCGTCTACGTATTCCTGAGAGAAAGGGGTCTTAACACAAGGACATACAGTCGGTAAAAAATCACGAAACTTTTTCTGTGTGATATAATTACAAATTAATAATTTTCGGTTTTTTCCTTTACTTGTATTGTGGAACTTTGGTTCTTAACAAATTTCATCTTCTTAGCTCGACGGTCAGTACCTTAAAGGTTTTGATGAGTGAGCCTGAGAGTATCAAAATATGTAACACAACTAGCCGTATCTTTCGATTCCACTGACTTAGACGCTTCAATTTTTTATACTGATAAGGGACCATAATCCTTAATCTGCGAAGTTTAACGTGATACGTCAATCTGTCCCTGGGAAAAGGGGTTTTTAAGAGTTGGACAGGCGGCTGGGGGGAGGGAGAGAGAGAGAGAGAGAGAGAGAGCGAGAGAGAGAGAGAGAGAGAGTCTATAAGGATTCTATTTTTACCGATTGAGGTACGGGAGCCTACAGTACAAAATGAGGTACAAATGCAGGTAATTCATTACAAACAGTGTCACATTCTTATGTCTAGTCCCCTTATCCAGTCAAGGCTTGACGCTGTGGCCACTGAAATGTCGTTTCGATCACTGAGGTAACCTATCAGTTGACGCTCCACAGTCACAATTCGGGGTGGGCTGCACAAACTCAAGTAACCGTACGATGCATGGCGGAGGCTGTACTGTACCCCTACTAACTTCCTGTCCCATTCCAATAGCAACATTTGCATCTGTCAATACGCCTTGATATGAGCCCTAGTTTCTCGTATCCTCGTGGTCATTACGCGAAATGTATGTAGCCGCCAGTATGACCATTCTGCAGTCAGCTTCAAATATTGGTTCTCCAATTTTCTCAACAGTGTTACCCGAAAAGAGCGTCGCCTTCTCTCCAAGGGTACCCATTTGAGTAGCCGAAACATCAATACTTTCGGGTTGTTCAAAGGTACCGATAACAAATCTAGCAGCTCACCTCTGAATTGCTTCGATGTTGTTGTTATGGTCTTCAGTCCTGAGACTGGTTTGATGCAACTCTCCATGCTACTCTATCCTGTGCAAGCTTCATCATCTCCCACGACCTACTGCAACCTACATCCTTCTGAATCTGCTTAGTGTATTCATCTCTTGGTCTCCCTCTACGATTTTTACCCTCCATGCTGCCCTCCAATACTAAATTGGTGATCCCTTGGTGCCTCAGAACATGTCCTACCAACCGATCCCTTCCTCTGGTAAAGTTATGCCACAAACTTCTCTTCTCCCCAATCCTATTCAGTACATCCTCATTAGTTATGTGATCTTCCCATCTAATCTTCAGCATTCTTCTGTAGCATCTCATTTCGAAAGCTTCTTCACTCTTCTTGTCCAAACTATTTATCGTCCATGTTTCACTTCCTTACATGGCTATACTCCATACAAATATTTTCAAAAACGACTTCCTGTCACTTAAATCTATACTAGATGTTTACAAACTTCTCTTCTTCAGAAACTCTTTCCTTGCCATTGCCAGTCTACATTTTATATCCTCTCTACTTCGACCATCATCAGTTTTTTGCTCCCCAAATAGCAAAACCCCTTTACTACTTTAAGTGTCTCATTTGCTAATCTAATTCCCTCAGCATCACCCGACTACATTCCATTATCCTCGTTTTGCTTTTGTTGATGTTCATATTATATCCTCCTTTCAAGACACTGTCCATTCCATTAAACTGCTCTTCCAAGTCCTTTGCTGTCTCTGACCGAATTACAATGTCATCGGCGAACCTCAAAGTATTTATTTCTTCTCCATGGATTTTAATACCTACTCAGAATTTTTCTTTTGTTTCCTTCACTTCTTGCTCAATATACAGATTGAATAACATCGGGGATAGGCTAAAGCCTGTCTCAGTCCCATCCCAACCACTGCTTCCCTTTCATGTCCCTCGACTCTTATAACTGCCATCTGGTTTCTGTGCAAATTATAAATAGCCTTTCGCTCCCTGTATTTTACCCCTGCCACCTTTAGAATTTGAAAGAGAGTATCTTCCTTTAATCCGACCTGGTGGGGATCTCAAATACTGGAGTCGTACTCAATAACAGTTTGCACTAGCGCCCTGTGAACGGTCTTCTTTGAACATGAACAAAACATTCCCAAAATTCTCCCAATAAACCGAAGTCGACCCATCACCTTGCCTACCACAATCCTCAAATGTTCGTTCCATTTCACATGGCTTGGCAACGTTATGCCTAGATATTTAAACAATGTGACTGTGTGAAGCAGGACGCTACTTATTCTGTAGCCAAACATCCCCTGCGCGGGGTAGCCGTGCGTGCACGAGCACGCGAGCTCGCGTGTGTGTGTGCGTGTGTGTGTGTGTGTGTGTGTGTGTGTGTGTGTGTGTGTGTGTGTGTGTGTGTGTTGTCCTTAGCATAAGTTAGTGTAAGTTATATTAAAAGTAGTGTGTAAGCCTAGGGACCCATGACCTCGATAATTTGATCCTATAGTAACTTACCACCACCACCACCACCACCAGCGCAGCCGCCACCACAACCACCACCACCCGAACATTACATATATCTTTTTCCTACTCACCTGCATTAACTTACATTCTTGTACATTTACAGATAGCTGCCATTCAAGAAACCAACTAGAAATGTCATCTAACTCATTTTGTATCTTCCTACGGTCACCCAGCTTCCATACCTTCCTGTACACAACAGAATCATCATCAGAGCGATGTCCACCGTGTCAGCTAGATCTTTTATTCGTTAATCAACTTGGAGCTCAATGAGTCAGGGAAACTCCCGACAGCCGTCAAAAACACAGAGGCGTTTAGTAGTGTTTAATATTCTGGTCGGGATTAGTCGCCCCTAGTGATCACGTCAGCTATTCTTCACATACTCTAAAACAATACGAAAGCAAGTTCTCACGTGCAGACTTGCAATCCTGATTAAGTAATTTCTGGTTTTCTAGGAGACTGTGTTGGCTTAGTGAACATAAAAGTCCTCGGTATCATAGAACTCATTACCAGAGCGTAGACCTGTTAGGTGAAGGTGGTTAAAATAAGAAACGGATTTTCAAGGTATGGTATTTTAGTGTCACTCGCAGATAAGACTGGTCTATCTAGATATGATTGATCGAATTCGCCAGGAATGAACTCTATTATGTGTATTGGCTGTGGTCAAATCTCGTAATATTACTGAATGAAATTGAAGAGCTGTAGAGAACTAGCAGTTGGTTTTCGAACACAAACAAGTTTAAACTTGTCTCGTAGGTCAAAGCGAGACTGGCGACCCTTACTCAGAAGTGATTAAGTAATAGTAATGGTCCAGAAATAGAGAAAAATGAACTATGTCGGCCAGTACACGTTTCAGACTTCAACTACGGAAGGATATGTGTGTGTAGTTTGTCTCGCGCTCCTACAGCGCTTAGATTTCGGCGCGTGGGTCTGTGCCGCCTCGTAACCTCAGACGGCGAGATGAAGTGACGTCTTGAATCTACTTAGCTATAGAAATAAGATGAAGGGGTGTTTAAGTCCACGCACTGTCAAAATATTATGATTCAGACGAACTAGTGGGTAGTATACTGTTTACAGGACATCCAAAACAGTTGCTAATTTTTTGTAATGGTGAATATATCTGCTTCAGTTGTACTTGACAAACCCTTTACTTGGATAAAGTCGAACTGACAGCCCACGTTCCAGGATGTACATCCCATCCTCAGACGCTTGACTGCCTACGAGAAATTCGTAACAGCCATGCAAAAAATCCAGCAAACTTATCAATTACTGTGCGAGATCCCTTGCGGGTGTGGCATGAGAAGGTACTCTGAGACAACCAGTTCCACGTATGGTACACAGGGCAACATAAGTGTGAAGCCCGCTGAGTATCGTGGAAGTCCAGCAACACCGGTGTATAGAAAACCCGCACGAGATCTGGTGCATGTCCAAATGTGTGTGAAATCTTTTGGGACTTAACTGCTAAGGTCATCAGTCTCTAAGCTTACACACTACTTAACCTAAATTATCCTATGGACAAACACACACACCCATGACCGAGGGAGGACTCTTACCTCCGCCGGGACCAGATTTGGTAAAAAATTCTGCAAATGTATCACGTGGCATGCACGACTTCCTCGTGCACAATTAAGAGGGTGAAGATGGGGTTTACATCCTGAAACCCGGGTCGTTTGTACGATTTTACCCAAATAAAGTATTTGTCAAGTACAACTGGAGCGGATTTATTCACCACAAAAACAGAAAAAGCTAGAAAGTAGCGCTGCAAGTAGCAGGTGTGGCAACACAGGCTGGCTTGCAGCCTACATTATAGAAGCAGCATTAGCAGCAGCAGCTCCGTGCTGCCGGAAACTGGGCAGTGCTGCCTCGCTCACCTGTTTGGCGGGGACGGCCCCCGTTCCTCCCTCCACTGCGCTACCTCCACAGCCCCCACTCCCAGCGGAGTGTCGGCTTGGCAACACGAGCCGTGTCCAGTATCGGTCATCTCCGGTGACTACAAGTCAGCGATGCATCATGTCATGCCCACCCAATTCGTCTCTTTCGGAGAGGTCCGAAAGGAACTCCCTGCCGACCGAGATGGTACACTGGTTGTCTCTTAACGTCGGCACACTGACCGTGCATCCGAACGTTGAGCGTGCCGAGTTTCTGACGTCAGAGCGTGGAACAGCACGATCGTGAGTCGTTACGAAAGTGCAGAGCAATATCTGGCATGTGAGATATTCTGAGCGTGCGTTTGAGCGTTGACCAATGAGATGGCACAACGCCACCTACGTCACAAGCACGCCGTCTCCCTTCAGTACAGTACATTGGCATTCTTTTCAAGCGTATATGTATATGTGCCGTTTCTGAGCACCAGCAAACTGAGAATCACTTGGAAAACCCGTTGTTAACTGTGTGATTCGTTCCAATAAAATAAAGATATACATCATATTCGTGCCAAAAGAATTATTCTAACTTCAGTATTATGAGAGTAGTTATTTGAAGACAGAGACACACTGAAGATCCACCCAAAACGCATTGTTCTTGGTACAATTTGTTATAATTAAATTTCAGTTAGTAACATATCTACGAATAAGGTTTTGAACAACGGGTAATATAAATGATTAGTTGCTCGAGGCATGATGTTGGTTTAGCGTAATGAGTATCGTCACTGTCCTCATTAGAGTTGCTTGGTGGGGCGGTGGTTCGCATCTTGACACTTCCGTTTTTTTCCTAACATTCACGTTTGAATTAGGTTCTGATACTTTATTATTAGCTTAATATATGTGTATACTATAATATTTGATGTTATGTAAATATAAGTTCACATTTTTTGAGGGGTGACTTTGTTCGATTGGCTTAATCTACAGGACAGTTTGCGCTGCTTGTATAAAGATATTTTGCTCCTTTTTCTTTTACGTTTCGCAATTCACATGTTGCAAGGATTCTGCTACTATGTAGGAACAGTGATCAAGTAAGCCTGACCTTGGGGCTTTACTAAAATGTGGGAATGATGAAATAATCTTTATCTTATGCTCTGAAGTATTCCAAATTTGTAATGCACTGTTTGTAATGGAACTTTTATAAACGTGTGTCCTTATTGATTGGACGTGCTAATTTCCTTTCCGTGGACGATGGAGGAAATGTGCGTTTTAATAGAGCTAACGTGGGAATTTTACGCTCGCCCGTTGAGATAACTGTGTGATTTACGAACTAGAAACATCCCTCAACTGTCGCTAGAGTGCGTTGCGATCGCGTACACCACGTTGGGGCCCACGTACCGTATGCACAAGTCGCAATGTTCTTGAGCGTTCAGCAGCACGTTGAACTTGGCACGCTCTACGTTAACGTTCGATAACACGGTCCGTGTACCGACGGCTTTAGAAGCACCACGGTATCAAAATCGTACCACGTTTTCAATATTTTCTCGAGGAGCAGCGAGGTGGTATACGTAAATGGCTAACATTTTAAGACACGGTTATTGTTTCCTTCGCTAACATTACGGTACTTCCTCGAAGTGGGACAAGAATCGCGTCTAACAGGTCTGTCATATAAGGCTCCCTTTCACTTGACGTTTTCGATCTGTTATTAGCTGTGATACAATACCGGCTTATCTCGTGGTCACGGACGGAACTTCGAAGAAATACGAGGCAGACTATTCCATTCAAACTGAGCATTCCTCACCAAAATCTTTATTAGAAGAGCAAATTTCTAGGCCGAATCAGCATGGCAGTAGCTGTAGATTACCCAAATTGTTGAACGTATGCTGAGGAACGTTGGCCTTTGGCTCTGGCCTCTGATGCGTCCCAATATATCACTTGCTCTGTTCCCTGTCTCAGAATTCTCGATAATTCGGCGCAGCCTACAGAGCGTTTGCCTCAAATACGAGGATCGTCCACAAAGTAAGTTCCGTTTCTCTTTCTATTTGCAGCAGCGCTACGATCGCAGTTCCGAGCATGCCCTCAGGGAGAAGATATGTACGCCATCTTCAGATCGCTGCTGCTGACGTGTTCTTTGTAATGTTTCTTTATAATGCCAGCCGTAATTGAAAATGCCGCCGCATGTGAAGTCGGATCTGTAATTCGTTTTCTAAATACAAAGAAAGTTAAACCATCGGAAAATCAGCGAGGTTTACGG
This sequence comes from Schistocerca gregaria, assembly GCF_023897955.1. Taxonomy (NCBI): domain Eukaryota; kingdom Metazoa; phylum Arthropoda; class Insecta; order Orthoptera; family Acrididae; genus Schistocerca; species Schistocerca gregaria. The sequence goes on from NC_064920.1 coordinate 106,170,647, forward strand.
ACAAATTGCTGTGAGTGATTCAATGGTTAGAAGATTGCTCAGTCTGTTCAATGAAGGACGTGATCAAGTGCACGATGAAGAACGAGGTGGACGCCCGTCTGTGGTTACTGATGAACTGGTTCACACAATTGAAGAGAAGATTAAGCACAACCGTAAGTTTACACTTAGTGCCCTCGCTATGGAAGTTCCGCAAATCTCACGATTACTAATTCATCAAATTGTTACTGAAATACATTGCTCACGTTGGGTCCCATAATTCTAACTTAAAAACACAAAAAACAACGGATGGACAGTGCACTTCAGTTTTTGACAAGCTATCTTTCTCAGATAGCTCCTAGGGATGAAACTTGGGTATCGTACGACACCCCTGAAACAAAATGGCAATAAATGGAATGGGGGCACTCTTCATCCCAAACGAAAGGTAAGCCTAAGCAAATCTTGACACCTCGAAAAGTCATGTGCTCCATATTTTGGGACCGAAAAGGCATTTTTCTGATCGATTTCTTACCACGAGACCAATCAATCAATGTACATGGTTACTGCGATATCATTAAGAAATTACGCCGCGCGGTGGCATTTTCAATTACGATTGACATTATAAAGAAACACTACAAAGCACACGTCAGCAGCAGCGATCTGAAAATGGCGTACATGTCGTCTCGTTGAGTCAGAGTAGCTGCCCCGCACGCTCGGAACTGCGACATTAGCGCTTCCGCGGATAGAAATAGAAAAGGAACTTACTTTGTGGACAACCTCGTATTCTGTCGGCAGCACACAGGAATTAGTCCAAGTTGACAAATGCGTGCTTACTATCATATATGTCTACAAAAACTTCCATGTGTCCTATACACTACTAAGTCCCAACTCCTTACAGACAATAAGCCACTCATCTTCCTCTCTAGTCACCAGTCCAGTCTCCCAGACAGAGCAGCACAGAGTTAACAGCGCATGGTCTTGTTTCCATGTAATTGTTCTTACGACATCTACTACCAACCAACCAGCCAGGACGCAAGGCGTACGCTTCGTCATGATTCCTGGAGGTTCCAGACGTCGACTTGGCAAGCAGCAGGCAATACAATTTGCACTGGACCACAATCTTCGGGATGCCATGGTCAAATTTTCGTTGACAGCGTGGGAAGGCGCTGCAGCTACGAGCGAGGATCTGTATGTGCACAGAGTGACCCAGCAGAGCTGGTTGGATGGCATTACGCAATGTCAGACGCAGCACTTCAGACATTTCAAACTTGGCGACACAGCGTCAACTTCGTTGACGGTGTCATACTGGTAGATACAGAAGATCTGAATACACACATGCTATTCCACTACCGTGGTGACAACGCATTTTGCATATGTTATAATCATGTCATTCGGGAATATCGCGAATAAAGGCACTGGCCCAGTGATATGTCCATGCCATCGATTGTGTGGTCCGCCCACTTCCACAGAGCTCTGCTACAAAGATTTTCTCCGTGACCTGTGCCAGAGCACAAGTGGGATTCAGCGCACATGGATTTCGGCGGTCCCTTTCTAGGAGCCGTGTGATTATTGTGACAGAAGACTTGTCTTATTTCCCCTGCGTTGTTAGGTTGTCCCCCACGAGCCGCACGCTACCATCTGGGCCTTAGCTGCCATTTCCGCTACGGAACGTCGTCCCTGGTCTCAGACAATGGTTGCCTGTTGGTGTCAGAGAAATTTGGAGAATTCTGCCACCGAAAGAGTATTCAGCACTGCGCTGTTTCATCCGGCATTCAACGCAGAGGTTGAGTATTTCCTCAAGAAATTCAAATGGAAACTTAAGAGATGATGCCCATCCTAGGTTTTTGGCGTCTTATCGAGCAGCTCGAATCAGCGGCTGCAGTCCGGTTGAGGTGCTGCGGGTCAACAGCTCCTGACAGCTAACCAACTATGTCGACGTCAAACCGAGGAAACATTCACGGCGATCCATGCACCAAGTCACTCGCACCAATATCAGTGTGGCTCTCGCGTTATTATTTGTGCTCTCGCCCTGAGAAACCAGCCGCCCAGGGAAACTGTTTGCCAGGGTCGGATCTGGCGTAGGTGGAGAACCTCCAGCTACACTATGTGGTCAAAAGTATCCGGACACCCCCCAAAGATGCGTTTTTCATATTAGGTGCATATTGCTGTCACAAACTGCCAGGTACTTCATATCGGCGACCTCAGTAGTTATTAGACATGGTGAGACAGCAGAATGGTGCGCTGCCCGGAACAACGGACTTCGAACGTGGTAAGGTGACTGCGTGTCACTTGAGTCATACTTCTGTATGCGAGATTTCCAGCTACTAAACATCCATAAATCTGTTTCCCGTGTTATAGTGAATTGGAAACGTGCAGGGACACGTACAGCACAAAAGAGTACAGGCCGACATCATCTGACTGACAGTTGAAGAGGATCGTAATATGTAATAGGCAGACATCTATCTTGACCATCACACAGGATATGCAAACTACATCAGGATTCACTACAAGTACTGTGACAGAGAGGGAGTAAGAAAACTTGGATTTCATGGTAGAGCGGCCGCTCATAACCAACACATCACACCGGTAAATGCCAAACGACGCCTCACTTGGTGTAAAGAGCGAAAACATTGGACGATTTAAGAGTGGGAAAACGTTGTGTGGAGTAACGAACCACAGCACACAACGTGGCGACCCGATGGCAGGTATGGTGTGGGTGTAGCGAATGCGCGGTGAACGTTATCTGTCATGGTGTGTAGTGCCAACAGTAAAACTCGAAGGCGGTGGTGTTATGGTGTGGCCATGTTTTTTTATGGAGGGGGCTTGCACCCCTTGTTTTGCGTGGCACTATCACAGCACATGCCTACGTTGATGTTTTAAGCACCTTCTCGCTTCCCACTGCTGAAGAGCAATTTGGGGATGGTGATTCGACCTTTCAACAAGATCGAGCACTTGTTCATAATGCACGGCCTGTTGCGGGGCCGGCCGGAGTGGCCGTGCGGTTCTAGACGCTACAGTCTCGAACCGAGCGCCCGCTACGGTCGCAGGTGCGATTACTGCCTCGGACATGGATGTGTGTGATGTCCTTAGGTTAGTTAGTTTTAACTAGTTCTAAGTTCTAGGTGAATGATGACCTCAGAAGTTAAGTCGCATAGTGCTCAGAGCCATTTGAACTATTTGATTTCATTCAGTTGTTAGATGCCTCCCTTAACTAATATGTGGTGTCGTGTGGCGTCTGACCCGTGTTTCTCAGATATGGCTATAACATTTAAATGTAGGCCTGCCCCTGCTAAATTCGGATTCAATAAGACCTTTTCCCTTGGGGACTTGTTTAATTTCTTTTTAAAAGTAAATTCTTATGATTTCCTGGGCAGTTTCGCTCCGTTTTCTGATTACGGAGATTTTAATTTTACGTCTAAGGGGTTACCCTACCTCACAAAGGCAAGAATACAAGGAAAAAATTGTACACCGTGGTAACTTCTTAATCGGTCGGATATTGTCGTCCGGGTATTTCGCTATTACGTAATAGTATAACAGATTCAGAACACTATAATAAAAGAAAAACGAGCATGTGTCCCAAATGCAGCCGCTCTTAATTCTACTCCGTTATTTCTACTGGGAGAAATGGGTGGCCATCATGGACTGAGTATTTTTAACAAACGCAGAACAATTTAATTAACCACAGCGGCATTCATAAATGCGACGAGAGAGGCTTCTAAATGGATAGTTGTTCGCTCCAAAACACACTGGATTCTGAAGACTAGGGGGAGGAAACTAAAAGATTAAAGTACGAGATGAATGGGAAGCGTAGTTTTCACAACGAACGGTACACCCGTGCACTTAACAGACAATTCCTCTACTTTCCTGTTCCCGAGCCATTTCACGACGAGCCCATTAATGTAATTATTAGGGAAGAAACACTGCGGGCAGGCACTTCGCAGAATTAATTAGCCGTTTGCCTAATGTAGTCCCTGGAGGCAAGAACAAACAGGTGCGTAGCGTAGCGCGGCGAATCTGCGACCTGCGCTGGTTCTTGTGTCCTGCCGCTACTTGTTTGCGCTGGAGTCCGCCGCGTTTCGTGGGCAGGTGTTCTCGGGTCTGCGTTCAACATGTCGAGGGTTCTACCTGAAGCGGAGTTAGGGAGCGAAACCGGCAGCAAACAATCACTTTTTTGGATGCGAAGACTTGTTTACCCCTGGGAAGTTGCACGTTGGAGCTCACCCCCTATGATCGTCTTACTATTATATTTCATGTTTCGAGATCTACCAAATCATTCAGGTGATATCATAAGTAACAGCAAAGCGATGGTTAAACTCATTTGCACCCCTTTACGAAACAAATATTTCTGTATTTCTGAGAGAGGAAGTTAAAAACGAGGAACACAGAAATACGGAAGATAATAGGAAGAAATATACACACCTGGAAAATTAAATAAGAACACCGTGAATTCATTGTCCCAGGAAGGGGAAACTTTATTGACACATTCCTGGGGTCAGATACATCACATGATCACACTGACAGAACCACAGGCACATAGACACAGGCAACAGAGCATGCCCAATGTCGGCACTAGTACAGTGTATATCCACCTTTCGCAGCAATGCAGGCTGCTATTCTCCCATGGAGACGATCGTAGAGATGCTGGATGTAGTCCTGTGGAACGGCTTGCCATGCCATTTCCACCTGGCGCCTCAGTTGGACCAGTGTTCGTGCTGGACGTGCAGACCGCGTGAGACGACGCTTCATCCAGTCCCAAACATGGTCAATGGGGGACAGATCCAGGATCTTGCTGGCCAGGGTAGTTGACTTACACCTTCTAGAGCACGTTGGGTGGCACGGGATACATGCGGACGTGCATTGTCCTGTTGGAACAGCAAGTTCCCTTGCCGGTCTAGGAATTGTAGAACGATGGGTTCGATGACGGTTTGGATGTACCGTGCACTATTCAGTGTCCCCTCGACGATCACCAGAGGTGTACGGCCAGTGTAGGAGATCGCTCCCCACACCATGATGCCGGGTGTTGGCCCTGTGTGCCGTGGTCGTATGCAGTCCTGATTGTGGCGCTCACCTGCACGGCGCCAAACACGCATACGACCATCATTGGCACCAAGGCAGAAGCGACTCTCATCGCTGAAGACGACACGTCTCCATTCGTCCCTCCATTCACGCCTATCACGACACCACTGGAGGCGGGCTGCACGATGTTGGGGTGTGAGCGGAAGACGGCCTAACGGTGTGCGGGACCGTAGCGCAGCTTCATGGAGACGGTTGCGAATGGTCCTCGCTGATACCCCAGGAGCAACAGTGTCCCTAATTTGCTGGGAAGTGGCGGTGCGGTCCCTTACGGCACTGCGTAGGATCCTACGGTCTTGGCGTGCATCCGTGCGTCGCTGCGGTCCGGTCCCAGGTCGACGGGCACGTGCACCTTCCGCCGACCACTGGCGACAACATCGATGTACTGTGGAGACCTCACGCCCCACGTGTTGAGCAATTCGGCGGTACGTCCACCCGGCCTCCCGCATGCCCACTATACGCCCTCGCTCAAAGTCCGTCAACTGCACATACGGCTCACGTCCACGCTGTCGCGGCATGCTACCAGTGTTAAAGACTGCGATGGAGCTCCGTATGCCACGGCAAACTGGCTGACACTGACGGCGGCGGTGCACAAATGCTGTGTAGCTAGCGCCATTCGACGGCGAACACCGGGGTTCCTGGTGTGTCCGCTGTGCCGTGCGTGTGATCATTGCTTGTACAGCCCTCTCGCAGTGTCCGGAGCAAGTATGGTGGGTCTGACACACCGGTGTCAATGTGTTCTTTTTTCCATTTCCAGGAGTGTATTAAGGAGTTGTAAATAACAGAAATATACTATTTTAAGGATAAAATAAAATGTTAGATTGATTTTATCCCATAAAACGTAAGAGATCAGAAACAACTAGGTCAAAAGAAGGAGAACATTACGTAAATATAAGGTAAAGAAGTACTGATGAAAATAAAATACAAAAAAATTGACTGATGTTTCGTGATCCCATTTTTTTCATTATGGGGATAAAAAAAACGCTGATTATACGATTTCGCCTTCAGTAATTATTCTCTCTGTGTCAATAAATGATTCGCTCATTTAAACAGAGGTTTCTTTTTATTCTAGTATAAAGCAACAATAAATGCGTGGGGTAACATGTCTGTCGGAAACCACCATTGCGGGTGCTGCTGTTGCATGATAATGCACGTTTCCATATCGCAAATTTTCTAACGCAGAAGTTATCACAACGCAAGTGGAAGCACTGTACCACACGCCCTATAGTCCTCTTCCCTCTCCATGAGACTGCTACAACTTGTCTTCCTTGTAACAGGCTTTAAAGCGTCGACGGTTCCTGTTGGAAGAGGATGTGTATGAGGCAATTATGGATCTTTTCACACAGCAGGACACAGTTTTCAGCAAATGGGTATTTTCAGCGTAGTGCGTTGGTGATCAAGGAAATTTTGACTGATTGACATACCGATTCTGAACTGTGCGACCTTTGAACGGAAGCTTTTTGATCGCCCCTCATATAATGAGAAGCTCTTTCATTCTTTTTCTTTTACTGCTGCACATGAATCGGAAAAAAATTACGTTACCACATCTACACATTGGTTTGGCCCTAATAAAACATTTTGTCATCTATCAGAAGCGGGACTCAAAGAGGGCATTCGAAAATGATGTTCAATTCTACTTTAAATCGACAACTCCTATGAGTGAAAAGGGAGTCTTACGTACGATTTAATGAAGTGGATAATAAATTATTAGGCAATGATAGAGAGCAACTCTGTAATTGTCGTAGGTAACATGTCGAATAACTTCAAGAATTTACGCTCTCGGAAGAACGTCATACTCTCTTTTTGGACAGTGGACTTGATTTTTTCTCTCTAAATTTGTGTGAATGCAGTTCTCAAGACAAGAAGTGGTGCAATGACTATAGCTAGGCTGCTGGAATACGAAAGTGATGGGAGACCACTGTTGGTCACTTCATCTAACAGGTAGACCAGGCAAAGCACCAAAGAAAAAAATATATATCGCATTCTTTAAAGAGAAGAGAGAAAGAAAGAAAATATAGGCCAATAGCCACACAACTGACAGTTATTGACAAGTTAACGCCATGAACACGTTTGCCAAATGGTACCAATCTGATAATTATTTCCAGGCCTAAGAATAACTTAATTCGTATACTTTCAGGCCGGCTGCTGTGGCCGAACGGTTCTAGGCGTTTCAGTCCGGAACCGCGCTGCTGCTATGGTCGCAGGTTCGAATCCTGCCCCGGGCATGGATGTGTGTGATGTCCTTAGGTTACTTAGGTTTAATGAGTTCTAAGTCTTAAGGGATGACCTCACATGTTAAGTCCCACTGCGCTTAGGTCTATTTGATTTGAAGTACTTTCGAACGTGTCGCGACTATGCGCCAACGCCGCATCTCCAAAATAGCTCGGTGTAGCTCGGTGGATGGCCTATCACGACACTTGCAGGGGTGGAGGGGCTGGAGGAGAGCTTTCAGCAAAAGTTCAATACTTCCGCTACGTGGACAGTCTCAGCGTTCCTCTCTTTATATTCTACACCCTGAATAACGGCCACCACTCACTCGACAGGACGTATGGACGTGGTCAACCCCTCTGCCGTCTCGCCGTCGTTACAACAATCCTGGCACTCACAAAGCTAGGGATCCAGCTGTAGGATGTGTCCCACTGCAGAAGTCATGTCAAACAAGTGTGTCCATATCGCGATCTCCTCGTGCCGTCAGACATGTTACCTTCTGTTTCGGACACCCTGAGGCCGCCCATGACATGGACGAATCCACTCCTCCATTGCGCCTCCCACAGAGGACGATGCCATTCCAGCCGGACCAGCTGCCGACGCCTCCAGCGCCGCCATCGCCGAACCCGACGGCTGTCGTCGCCTCTCCTCCGTCCTCTCTTTTTTTTTGGGGGGGGGGGGGGATGGGGCAGGAGCGGTGGGTGGAGAAATGATGTACGGCTACTATGCGCCGACGCCACACCGTAGAGATAGCTTGGCTAGTGGCCTACACTTTGGCCCCTGCAGCAGGACAGTGGCTACAGGAGAGCGTTCGGCAAAGTTAAACGGCTGGCACCAGATGGCCCCATTGGCGTGGAGGTCACTGTACAAGGAAGCACGCCCACCAGCGACTTCATTGGTGGAGGAAGCTGGGCTACATCGTGATTCCGCAGACACCTGGTGCCGCCAATAGTAATTCCGTACGCACCCGCCGCCGGCGTACTCAGGACTGAGCTCCCGGCTCCACAAGCAGCTTTGTCGCAGTCGACTTGATGGCGCCGCAGACCACGCAGCCGATGACTGCCAGACGCTCCGCCACTTGCTTCTAAAAAATGGTTCAAATGGCTCTGAGCACTATGGGACTTAACATCTAAGGTCATCAGTCCCCTAAAACTTGATGATGATGGGGTCCCGTACTTCCAAGGAGCGTAGGGGACGATGCGGGAGACCCACACCGCTGACCAGGCTAGGTCCTAGCGGAGGTGGTTTGCCATTGCTTCCTCCGACCGTTATGGGGATGAATGATGTTGATGATGTAGGCGCCACAACACCCACTCATCCCGAGGCAGGGAAAATCCCTGACCCCGCCGGGAATCGAACCCGGGAACTAGTGCGCGGGAAGCGAGAACGCTACCGCAAGACCACGGGCTGCATACCCCCTAGAGCTTAGAACTACTTAAACCTAACTAACCTAAGGACATCACACACATCCATGCTCAAGGCAAGATTCGAACCTGCAACCGTAGCGGTCGCGCGGTTCCAGACTGAAGAGCCTAGAACCGCTCGGCCACAACGGCCGGCAGCGGAGAAGTAAATATAAAAGTTGGTGACTTGGGGACTCTCCTGAATAGCTGCGAAAATGATTCAATGAATTTAGACAGTAGTATCAGAGCGCTCCGCAATGTTCTTTACATACTGTTTCCGTTTCTCCGAATAAAAAATGGCAATTATGAATACAGTTTTATTCAGTTAGTAATTAAGAGCTTTATTTAGAGAGAGAGAGAGAGAGAGAGAGAGAGAAAGAGAGAGAGAGAGATATGGATGAAAAAGCACTGTGTAACTACACTTAAAAAATGTTCTTTAGAACTAATTGACAAGAAATATTAATTTTTTTTTACATTTATGCCATACAAATACCTCTCTTTATTGAGTGTCATCTCCTGTGTGTTTTTAACATTCTTTATGACAGGCTTTGTTATTGCGCAGGCACAGTTTCCACTTGACATTCAACCACCTTTGGAAAAAATTAAATGTTATCTTATGACTCTGTAAGTGACCTTTGAATTACAGCCTAATGTCAGTACAAAGGCAAATGTCACGAGCGAAAATTGCAATTCGAGATTTTAAAAAAATTGTAGTGCGCTGTACAATCCCAGGAACAACAAATAGAGTATTCATTTAATGGCTGTCTGTCAAGTCTAAAAGAGAAAATTTTAGTTTCGCCACCAGCAACGTAGTCGCGTATATGACCAGTGATCCAATACTGTCAGACGTTTTTTATTCCAGTCTTTCATCACAATATCAATTCTTTTGACGATGACTGGTTTCAGTCAGTAATGACCATCCTCAGATCTTTTCTACACCATGTCCTGTAGTGATTAGGCCGTAGTGGCAATGTCAAAACATGTAAATATACTCAGCACAGCATCGTTACATAGATCTAAAATGACTGTGTGGACGATGTGGCCTATTCGACACCTTATTTTAGATCTATGTGACGATGCTGTGCTTAGTATATTTATACGTTTTGACAATGTCATTACGGCCTTATCACTTTGGACATGAAGAAGGAAAGATCTGAGGATGGCCATTAATGACTAAAACCTTTCATCGTCGTAGTAACTGATATTGTGATCAAAGATTGGAATAAAAAACATTAGAAAATTTTAGGAGTAACACATTCTCAATTTAAGCATTAGGAGTTCGCGGTTAATGTTTTAACAATAGAGTACTGGAACAAATAAGAAAGACTTACATGTACCAGAAGTTGACATCAATGTAACCACTACGGATAATATATGAATTTCGTAGCAGTCCAGGTGTGTAACAACTTGAGGAGGCGCAATGAAAGCCTGGGTTCTGTATGGGCGCTAGACGCCAGTACTCTACACATCTACGTACACACTCCGCAAGCCACCATACGTTCTGCACTGCATCACAAATGTCACTTCTCTAAGTTTTCTCAACAGTGTTTCGCGAAAAGAACTTCGTCTTTTCTCCAGGGATTCGTCTTTGACTTTACAGAGCATTCCTATAATACTCGCGTGATGATTGAACTACTGGTAAGAGATCTAGCAGCACGCCTCTAAGTTACTGTTTTGACTTCCCTTAATACGACCTGGTGGGAGCCCAAACACTCGATAAGTACTCAAGAATGGGTCGCACGAGTGTTCTGTACGCTGTTACATGGTATTCGTTATGGATGATCTACACTGCCCAGATTCCTCCCAATAAATTGAAATCGCCTATTCGCCTTCCCTGCTACCAAACTTACTCCCTCGTTCCATTACGTGTTGCTTTCTAGTGTTATGCCTAAATATTTCATCGACATGACTGTGTTAAACAACACACCGCTGACACTGCATTAGAACATTAGAGAGTTGTTTTTCCTATTGACCTGAATCTGTATGTGCTGTCAGGTCATTATAAACATAAAACGTGGCTCATAATCTCACCGTCCTGCCCAACACCTAGATATCAGCTTTCATTTCTTACTGACAAGCGTCGTTAACGTTTGCATAATAACAATTTGGTTGCTTAAGGCTAATTTTAGAAAGTAAGGACAGGTGGCGAATAACACAATTGCTCAAGCAAAAGCTGTACTTACACTGAAATAAACAGGTGGAATCTTCAATTCTAAACTCAAATTAGAGTCAATAATTGCAAACATAATCGCACTGAAACGTGTAGCAAAAACATTTTAAGTTATTCAAAGAAACACGGAATAAAACCGGCAGTCGTTACTTGAGTAACTGAAAAATATATACCACAAGTAAAAATAAAGACACTAGATGATCAGGCGAGCGAGAGAGTTATCGTCGAGCAAAGACACAAAGGCCGCGTTATCTGAGAGAAGGCAGTGGTGACCTCGTGGTTCGATGGCGATCGTCCTTTCGAGATGTCATCATTGTTTTAGTGGAATGGAGTTATCGCGATTATTAAGAAATATGATGGCTCGTGGAAAATCAATAGCTTTGCTTAAGCTTCGCAGTTGTCAGAACTCAGGTAAATGTGCACAGGCAATCGCCTAAACTGCAGGCCCATATTGTGCTGACTATCGCAATCGCAGATTTGTGTGAAGACAGTATTTTATCTCACAAAGAGATGATTTTACCGGAAATGACAATTTAGGAGATAATTTGTAACTTATTAGTGTTACTATGCATCGACCCGTTATTATCAGCAGAAAATATCTGTTACTACCATCCTTCTGTCGCGCTCGAAACCCATATAAAATTAATATTCAAACCTGTGCTCTCGTCAATACTTTAGAGGCCTTGCATACTTCCACAATACTTGCCCATGCATCCGATGTCAAAAAGTATTCGTTCTATTGATGCGTCCGGACACAATGTTATGTGGCGTTGATACTGAACTAGTTACATAACCTTCTTCCGTGACGTAGCCATTCTTACAATTATGTGTCGGTGTACATACTCAACAGTGATTGTCGTTAATATGAAGAGCAATATGAAATGTGAATTTAGTATGAACCGTGGAGTTCACAAGCACAACAGCAAAAGTAAAAATTTCCACATAGACTATGCATTTTATATATTATAAAAGTTGCCAGCAGATTTCGAGAAACTGAAAATCGACAGATAGAAACAAAGCAAATCAACCCCTCATAAGCCTCTTCCACAATTTATCAAAATATTTTAATCAGTGATGTAAATTCTGCAGAACTCTATGTTAGTATTAAGCAGTAACAAACAGTGAATAGACGTGTCTCTTGAGTTACATAAATACATTGTGCGAAGTCTTCGATAAAAGTAGCAACTGTGTAGATTAAGAGGAGGCACACTGGATTGTTCCAAAGCAGCAGTTTTCCCCTTGACATATACATACACGTACAAAGTAATAAAAGTAATAAAAGTAATTTGCATGGTTGTGAGTGTGAGTAGATTAGCACTAATGCTGTGCTTCCGGCTGTTTCGCTGAGTTATTTTTACAGTAAATTTCCAGGAGGTTGGTGCCACACATGATTTCTGCCTTACGCTGGTCGTAAAATCTAAGTTTAAGCTACTAGTTTTGGACGACTGATTTGCATCACATTCTTAAAAGCGTTTACAGCATCACATTCGGCTCTGACATTCAGCCCTTGACAGTGTTAACGTCGACTGTTCATGTACCATGAAAGAGAACAACACTGCCTAGAAGACGCAGCCCGCAATGGTTACTTCTGCCTGGTAACATACAACGTATCCCAGGAGACTTGGTCAATATTCGGGATATATGGAAGGAATGAGCATTAGAAGCAAACACACCTAATAAACATAGGCTCTAAAATGCGCATCTTAAGATCTATGATCACCTGTTCTTTTTCGGAACTGTGAAATACGTCTCTTCTACTCAACAAATGCTCATAGATCTTTAGGTATGCACTTTAGAGCCCATCTTAACCAGAAATTTTTGCTTCAAGTGACTGTTCATTAACACTGACCGTTCCTCCTGGGACTCCCTGTATCATCTGACACGTTCCACATCGCTGAAGATTTTCCTTTGCCATGGGATTCACGGGAAGAGATGTATGAATGAATCAACGCAGCGTTTGTTGTATCGGACACTCGTGTAAAGGGAAACTAAGATATCAGACAGATTTGGAAACGCTTCCATGCATCCATCCAAGACACCGGCAGTCGTCTAAGTATGGTACATTTACAAAAGCAAAGCCCTTGAAGGCACAGGTCTCAGACCCTATTTAACTTTCGTACATACTGTGATAACTTATGAAAGGTGAATTTTAGAATTTAAAAATGATTATGTATCAGCTAATGCACTACATTTTCATCAAAAAAACATCTTGTATCTCTGTTGGCCAATTAGTGGGTGTCGCTTTAAATCCAGACCTTCTTTGCCAAAATGGTGTGACTTGACTTCAGTGCACAAAAATTGTCTGTCTACATGGAAAGCACGGACCTAGAGCTCTAGTCGTGTGTTTATTAACGATTATTGTATAGTACGCCTTATATAGATTACTGAACAATGACCGTATTGTTAGTTCTGTAGATTTTCAGAGACAGCGGAATTCACTCCCCCATTAAATCGGCACTCGACACAGCACGCGCGCCGAGCGGCACCTCATCAGAACGGAGGGTGCCAACGAATATGCTTTGTGATGAGAAGAGGAATAACACATTTCATCTCACTGTGGCAATAAACCAGGCGCGCACAATTTTGTGGCAAAGATGTAGTAACAAATCTCCTAAAGGAGTAACACAAATACTCATTAGGCCCGGTATCGATGCATTACCGTGAAGATGAACAAAGGAAGGTTACTTATCACGTATAAATTTAAGACTATTCACCTGCTAATGTCTTCCTAAAGCTTGTAGACGAAACATCTTTAGTTTTTTCCTCATGGCCAGCGGTACATGGTACGTGATCTGTTCACAAGATTAGCTTAATTGATCTTGTGTGCAGTTATAGTATAAGAGTTTATCCGGTCGATTCTAAATTTAACATTAACTCTTTACTAAGATTGTAACGAATAGTGCCATTTGTTTCTAGTTTTTCACTACATCGCGTGAATTTAAGACTTAGATTTAGACTATCAGATAAATGTATGGGAAATGTATGCACACAATACGCTTTTCTGCATTTTACATTACTGGGAACTTGTTTTATATTAGTATCTAGCTGCCTAAAGACAGAAAGCTCTGTCTTAGATATCTTCTTAAATTCCTGCCTTTTTGCGGTTCCTTCAGTTTTAATCTGCAGTTCATAACCAATAAATTTTAGTCAGAGTCCACATCTGCCCCTGGAAATGTCTTACAATTTAAAACTTGGTTCAGAAATCTCTGTGCTCACATTACATGACTTTGAAACCTTCCGGTGTCTCCAGGTCTCTTCCACATGTACAACCTTCTTTCAAGATTCTTAAATCAAGTGTTAACTATGTATTATGCTCTGTGCAAAATTCTGCCAGGCGGCTTCCCATATATTCCTTACCCCCAGTTCATTTTCACCTACTACTTTTCCTCCTCTTCCTTTTCCTACTGTCGAATTTCATTCCATCACCGTTATATGAAGGAAGGATATGAATCCATTTTATAGCATTGTGTACAACGTACAGTAGACAAACTACTCCACGTGGCATTTCATACTCTCATAAGGGAGCATCTGTGACGTAATAACATATCTGAGATTGAATGGCTTGGCCCAAGGCCCGACAAGAACCCAATGGTACAGCTTTGGGAGGATTTAGAACACCAACTCTTTCCAGACTTCGGCGTCCAACGTCGCTACTTTCTCTGGTTTCAGCTCTCGAGGAAGAATGAGCTGCCACTCCTCGACAGACACTGTGACTCTTCAATGAAATCGTTCTCATGAGAGTTCGTGCTTCCATAAAAGAGGACGGTGGACACACACCATATTAAAGTCTGCATACTTTTGATCAGATAGTGTACAGTAGTGACTGTAAGTGACGGAGCGGCGGTCAGCACCGGCCTGGTTGCCTGGGGATTACACACAGGGCGGTCCTGAAAGAAAGTGACGCCCGCTGACCACGGTGTTTTAGCTCGCGTCGCACCTGGGGCGCCTTTCAGAAGGCGGGTCACGGAGCGACCCACACACAGCACAGACGCTTCCGCGTGCCCTCAGCCGTCCAATCCTGCAGTGACTTATAATAGACCAGACGCCCTGCAGGCACGTCTTCTGCGGAGGAGATCAGATCCGAGGTGGAACTTGCCGTTCACCACTGCCGCGTCCGATATTACTTCTGGAGCAGTCTTTAACCTTTCTCTCACTTGCGCTTCATGGAGTTTTATGCTGTCGTCTATTACATTTGTTGACACTCACGTTATATGACACGTTTTTTTAATTATTTATTGCAGTATCATTGTCTCTCTTAAAGAGCGCCTCCGATGTGGCACGTTAGTGGGATACCAGTCAATTAATGTAATTGATTTTATACACGATGAACAATGAAAACAAAGTAGCCGCCACGTTAGCCGAGAGCGCTAATGCGCTGCTTCGTGGCCTCGGGTAGGCGCGCCGGCCCCGGACCGAATCCGCCCGGCCTATTAACGACGACGGTCGGTGTGCTGGCCAGCCTGGATGTGGTTTTTAGGCGGTTTTCCACATCCTCCTAGGCGAATACCGGGCTGGTCCCCACATCCTGCCTCAGTTACATGGCTCGCAGACATCTGAACACTTTCGCATTATTCCATGGATTACACTCGTCGCAGACAGTTGGGGTACACTAATTCATCCTGGAGGGGGTGGGGGGTGGGGGGTGGGGGGGGTGGCGGCAGGAAGGGCATCCGGCCACCCCTTAATCTAACATTGCCAAATCCGATTAACCATGCTGACCCTGTGTACCTGCGGGACAAAGACACATGCGAAAGAAAGAAAGAAAGAAAGAAAGAAAGAAAGAAAGAAAGAAAGAAAGAAAGAAAGAAAGAAAGAAAGAAAGAAAAAAAGAAATAAATAAAGAAATAAAGAAAGAAATAAAGAAAGAAAGAACAGTGAGAACAAAATTTTGCACTAGTATTTCATCTAAACTTGGTACTTCTGTCTCTATGATTTCCTCCCATGCCTGTTTCATTAGCGTGGGTGAACCGACTATCGGTAAATCTCACGTATGTGACAGGACGTAGTGAAAGGTATTTCAAAAAGATTCATACCATTTTAAGAGACTGTCTTCTAAATGAATTAGAGCAAAAATTTGAAATACATTTTGACTCAGGACAATAACTAGAAAGGTCTCATTTCCAAAAGAACCATCAAATTTGAAAAGGCGGTATTTTAAATGTTGCACATAGTACCTTGGGGTACGTCGTATAAATACGTTTAGGATCAGACACTTCAGGCTCCTTTCACAAATGTACAATGTACCCTACATCGGAAGCATGCCAACCTCCTCACGACAGTCAAACTCGTCCCAAACATCTGCAAGCCTGTCTCGAGTTACTGCATACACTGCTTTTGCCATGTAACGTCGTACTTTACCCAAATGTGCTGGAAGGGGCGGAAGAGGGGACGTTCGGGGGGAGGGGGGGGGGCAGATACACGAGGTGCTTGGCATACTGTGACACAAAGCGACCTTGAAAGGCTGTGGTGCAATGCGTGACCCGTGTGTTCCTTGCACTTCAGGACAACGGTGACGACGTATAGTTGCAAGTGGATTGGATATGTTTTAGCGGAAAACGCAGAACACCAGTTGTTGCTGTGCTGTCGTCACCTCGACTCGACGCAAAGTGCGCAGTGAACAGGCGAGTGAGCGAGCTAACGCCACCAGAGGGACCACATGGACTGTCTATGGAATGTGATAAATTAGCTGTGATACAAGATTAAACTACTTGATGAATAAAATAAGTTTAAAAACAACTGATTCATTCTAGATTCAACTTTAGCGAACTTGTAAAGAGTTACTGGAAATTCAAACAAATAAAATGGAAATTTATAGTAAAGAAAACGTAAAGCATTACAAACAGACCTCAACAACCAACATTTTATAATTTATAGGAACACAATGAGTCCTTTCAGGAATTGTAACATTACCGAAAATTACTGCACACTATCATTAGTAAGTGAAGACTACGGTCCTTTCCCTAGTAGCTTTGTTCAGTTAGCTCGTAACAGCGTTACCTCTATGTTAGGCGTGTTGCATACCTGTCGGCCATTACCTCATTTCAGTCACTTTCTTTGCGTATGCGATAGGTATAGCATATTCCCCTAGAAATCGGAATCAATGAAACGTCTAGAATCTGAGTGAGGATATATAAAGAGGCGTATAACCTATGGAACATTTTTGTTCCATATAATTATCCTCCTGTCGATTATGTAAGAATAAAAAGTATTTATAGGAAAACTGAAACTGCCAATGTTTAATTCAGGTTTTATCCGAAAATTGTTGATTTCTAACATGAAACAGAGTAGTGCTGTAGTAAAAAGTAGTAACAATTGCCAGGCGGAGTGGCCGCTCAGTTTGAGGCGCCATGTCACGGATTGAGTGTGTGTGTGTTTCTTAGCATAAGTTAGCTTAAATAGTGTCTAGGGACCAACGACCTCAGCAGTTTTGTCCCTTAGGAATGCACACACATTTGAACATTTTAATAAAGTTTTATTCGCTTCAATACTTCCTCAAATGAAACATGTTTCTGTTATTCATAAACAATTTCACATTCATCAACATTAACAAGAAACTCTTACCATTGACGATGATGAAGAACGTTCTATTTTGTGCAAAATAAAGACAATAATTACATATTTTTTTAAATGTTTGTACATGTTATCTATACTTGCATCAAAAGTAATGGTTTTAATTACATAAAATCGCAGAAGTTATGCGATCAACTAATTTTCATTACTTATAAAATGCAATCTATTTTATTTAAGGATATAAAATACATCATGGACTACCACTGAAATATGCGCTCTTCTAATTATGGGCAAAACCAACCAACAAACAAAAAGAAAGAGGAGCCGTCAGATCCTAGTTCCTCTCACAGGTTCGTTTGTGTTCCTCTTACTAACAGTGCTGCGAATTCTAGAGATAAACCTACCATTTATTACGTCATTTATGGCCTGTAGCAAACTACCGAACGGTAATTTTGGTAGAGCGCAACTCTACGAAACTCATAATAATTTATTTGAACAGAAGTAGTCTCCCTGTAAAGATTTCTACCTCCTACAACCCTAATGAAACAAAGTTGTACATAAATTTCTTTTAACCAGACAGTCTTAATGAATTTATTGTAGAAGAGGTTGCCTAGGTTATCGTGTTTTCCTTGCTCCATATCTATCAAGCCCGATGTGATCATGGTCATCGCGTCTTCTGATACATGATTACCGTATACATATTATGTGAACATAATACAAGACAATATCTCAATTCTATCCATTGCTATCAGTGGTGCTTCTGTGACTATTACTTTTGTACTACATAAAAAAAAAAACGCTCTCCGTCATAAATCGTCATTTTTACTTGTGCATTAACCATTAAGAGCTTCGAGTCTCATCTTCAAATGCATGATTAGTATACATTACTTTTCGAGTTTAGGTTAATACTGGTCCTGTTGAGATACCGTAGCCGGCCGTTGTGGCCGAGCGATTCTAGGCGCTTCAGTCTGCCCCCGCGCGATCTCTACGGTCTCAGGTTCGAATCCTGCCTCTGGCACTTTTCTATTAATGATTGCTTCATTCGATCAAATGTCCGCCGTTCATGGCCTCGCGGTAGCGTTCTCGCTTCCGAATCACGGGGTCCCGGGTTCGATTCTCGGAGGGGTCAGGGATTTTCCCCTGCCCTTAGATGACTGGATGTTGTTGTGTCGTCATTGATCCTCATTACAGATCGAGGAAGGCAACGGCAAACCACCTCAATTCGGACCTAGGCTAGTACGGCGGTGCGGGTCTCCTGCATCGTTCCCCTACACTCTGTCTAGAAGCAGGGCACTTCATTTCCATTATACTTCCATTGGATCAAATAGTTCATAGTAAAGGCCTGCATTCACAGTTTGTCCAGGCTTCTGCTCTTCAAAATCAACTAACCTACAATACACCATACTCACAACAGCGCCTATTTGGGGCGTAAACCTGGCTTACCTGTACTTCATGGCGGTTTATTCGGACTTACCCCGGCCTTCAGCGCTTTGAATGATTAAACAGTACCCTTTTGTCATTTCCAGTGATCAAGCGACCAAAATACACTTCCGTATTATACCGCAAAAGCAGGAAGTGGCATGTGACGGATCGGTTAGCTTTGTTTGTTAACACCAATCTCCTACACATGTTGTTGGACTGCCGACCAGGTCGCGCAAGGATGTCTGTGATGTCCTCAGGTTTGTTAGGTTTAAGTAGTTCTAAGTTCTAGGGGACTGATGACCTTAGAAGATAAATCCCATAGCGCTCAGAGCCATTTGAACCATTTGATTAAATAAAAACAAAACAAAATTTCGTATAGACCATACAGTTTACGGGAGCAAAGCAGCTGGCGCTAAGCTAGTTTGTGTTATAAATTCAGATTGCTTCTTAGATTTAATAGTAAGTGATACAGGTGAATGAAAATCTGAGACCTACAGTTTTTCCGTATTATACTTTTAAGGAAACTGACAGTCAGTTGACACAGCAGAAAGTCTTTAGGAAACAAAAGCAAAGAGGCTAATTGAGAGAGGAGGTGACGCATGCTCATGAAATCCTCGTTAATTCCGATCGTTCATTGAAAAATTTGGAAATCGACAGCAAGATGTGGTTTACATCACCTTCTGACTTGTAATCACACTCACTTGTAGGGGAATCTTAAACGTTGATTCTCTGCAGATGTACAAGAAAGAGGCATTGTAAAAGAGGATTCGAAAGATCGCGGAAATCGTAGACTGGTCCAAATGCATCCTCGTAAACCACGGCCTTGAAGGAATTTGAGGCTGTAACGGCGCATAATATCCAACTTTGATTGTTAATACACATTCCACATCTCCTGGAATTGCTGTTTTCGTGGCACTGGACTTCACGTAAGTAGTCTGTGTACGGCAATTTGTAATCGAGAGCAGTTCCTGTATATGCAGCTTGCTCCACTGAGACATCAACTTCGTGATCTGTTGTCGTTGGTTAGATGGTGGATGGGGCTCTCACGTCAGATGAAGGGAGAGTGCTAGTGTGCGTACAGCAAACATAAAAAAAAAATAATCATGAAATAAACAGCCTAGCTGGCTATAGATGTGACTCCTCCGTTGCAGCTACAATCAACAGTCGCACTGCATAAGTGGTGACAAATGCAACGAACAATATACGTTTCAGGAATCAGATGTCTCTATCACTATAAAAATTGCATCTAAAATCAAATCTAATCTCATTTACGTCTTTTTTACTTGGAAAGCGGAAACTTTACTGGGTGACAGTCCGCAATCGACTGAGCTTGAGAACTGACACTTTGTTATGGCCCAGTGCGAATTTCTTTTGACGTAGAGCGCCGCAGCACGAACGACGACCTCTAGGTTTTCGAAACTATGCAGTCCGCAGAAGGTGGAATTCCAGTAGAAAGTGAAGTATAACAAAATGTATTTCCACAACTATTCATTTAGTGAGCTACACTGTATGACCTTCTATGTGATTGTCTTGTTCAGAAACTTAGACAATAGACAACAGCATCAGACTGACGTATTTGGGTCATTCCCAGTACCCTCCTGAGCATACATATAGAGGCATGGGCATCTTTCAACAATGAAGATAATCACTGTAGGCATTCCACGAGTAACAGTTCTAGCATCACAATAATTGTTTAGCATTTTTGTAAACAACATGCTCCGAAAGGTTTTTTTGTCACTGATAACGCTGTGCTTACAACTAAGATTAGGAGGCTCCGTGCGTAATGTGAGCCCAGAGCAACAAATGTCATGAATAAGGGTATCGAAACGGGAAATTTACTGGCCCGTTTAGGGGCATGCTGATAGTTCATCACGACAATAAAATCTTTCAGAATTCACCATATTAAAAATGCTACCCATTAATTGCAGTAACGAAGATGCAGGTATATCCAGGAACAAATACTAACGTTCTTAAGCAAAGAGCTCAATGTTTAAGTCAGTCTGAAACACTACATTGGCAAACCCGTCCGTCATTGTTTATGGGTGTTTTTGTGTTTTTATGGCTGACACGGACAGGGAAACAAGGGGGCGAGAAAGAAAGACAAGGAAACCGTGTGATTGGACGTGCCTTTGACGACGTGGCCAAGTGAAGTTTGGGGAAAGCGAATAAAATGAGCCGTTTCCCCTTCAAAGAGACGAATCCGACCTTTGTCTTTAGTGACTTGGAGAAAGCACGGGAAACCTCATTTCAGTACTCCCCCTGAATATGACCAAAGGGAGAACAGAATGTCCGTTTTCGATGGTCGGGTAAACGTCGGCTGGAGAGCTCACTCCCTCACTCCATCAGGCACCGTGGTGGGCGTAACGGACTAACCTAGCACATAGTCTGAGCAAAACATTCTCTTCCCCTTGCTGGCAAAATTTCTGTCGTCAAAGAAATTCGAAACGTCTACATTCCGGTCGAACGCCACCGATCTCGCGTTTAGCAAAAATCTGTTCTTCCTCTTTGTAACACCTTCACCTAGATACGTTATGTTAAAGTTATCTTAATTTATTAAATAAATTTAATGCAGAACAGTCGATTAAACAAGTGAGGACGGCTATACTGCACTACAGAGTAAATCATTCTCGACTTATCTGATATGAGTGGAATGCAATTTCTCTCACTGTATGGTCACAAACAGGAAAAGCAGTATTACAGAGTAAGAAGAAGACATCACCTTCATGGGTGGTTTTCGACCCAAGTACTACCAGCGGAAAATTTTCATATCGTAAAAAAGCGAATATGTTCCTGCATATTTAAAAACCTGTGACTGAAAAGTGAGGTGCCAGTGACCTCTTTTTACCTTCCTCAGCACCTTTAAAAATGTTCCTAGAAATTTTGACATGCCACCATATTCGAGCTCTTGTTAACATGCCATTCACCTGAAACTCCATAAACGCTCACACCCTCAAGTCCTTCGCTGTAAGTCGCTCATATTCATCCATATCCAGTTGCCCTTTCCCACTCTCTCATTCAGCCCATCTCATTGTCATTATCTCTTTGAGTCTCTCTCTGTCATTGTGTCCTGTGTCACAGCCGCAGTTCCCTGTCCTACTACTACAGTCTCCCCTCATTGTCACTGTCTCCCTCTCGCTCTCTTTCACAGCTCATATCTCACTCCTTCCTTCCAACTGCTGCTGCCTCCTTTGGCTATTACTCTCATTCTCGTTGCCATTGTCATATACTCTGTGTCTCATTATCACTGGCTCTCACCCACTTCGGCTTACTCCTTCCCTTTATTTATCCACCCCCCACCCTCTCGACGCACCAATCCTGGCACTGTTCCCTTCACTCCCCATCCTGGCACCTTCTCCTTTTCACTCTTTTTCCAGCACTGTCAACTATGTTTCTCTGCCAGTCTGTCCGTCTCTTTCTCTCACATGGCCATTGTCTCCTTTGGTCTTTCTATAAAACAACTGCTGTCTGCTACTTTCCAGTATTTGTTACTTTTCCACCTCTTTGTCATTGACATTGTTTTGTTCTCTCTGAGAATTAAAAACCGCTAATAAGTTTGCATGCTAAAATTCTTGGGAACATTTTTAAAGGTGCTGAGGAAGTTAGAATAAGGCAGGGACATACTCGTAATTTTTCTGCTGCGTTGGGAGCATTTTTCCGCTGGCTAGCTTCTTTCTGTGCTGCAGCAAATCATGTAACTCGTAAGAAAAGAAAAGTATTGGTCCGTAAAAACTGAAATAACGCAAAGTTAATTTCACCATCAGACCTGATTTTCGTGTTAAAATAACTTTGCATGTGCTTCAGTACTATAACATTGGGTCCACACATGCTAACGGAGACACTTTGCAGCATATTTCTCCATGGCAAGCCACATTATAAACTACGTTTTCCTCTAACGCCGGATTCTGCGTGCGTTTTTATTTGTAGTAGGTAAATTTGAACCTCTATATGTAGGAAATGGATAAAGATAAGGAGAAAATTTTCGAGATTATTCGAGATCGTGATCTTAATAACACATAGGAAAAATTACAGCCATTTGCTGTTCATAGCCGTCCCGAAATCCGGGGCTGGGTTTTGGTACCCAAAAAACAAATATTTTCTCGATCCAAATTTTTGAAAAGTGAGATATGGCTGTTATAGATAAATGCGTAGAATATACATATAGTTAAAACCTGAGCAGTTTATTGCGGTCATTTATTTTTTAGACTTCGCCTCATACCGGAGTTAACGTGTAAAGCACGATAACTTTAAACCTCTGTATCTCGGAAACGGATGGAATCTTAGGAACACATTGTGAAATCTTCAGCTATTTGCTGTGCACAGCTGTCCTTGTGTTTTGGTCTGCGTCTGACGACATATATATAACAGTCGTGGGGTTTCCGGAGGAAGCAGACATGAACAAATAGCGGCTCATTAAGTGCCCTCAAACCCACAATAGACAACATCAAATGCGAAAAGAACCAACCGATTTGCTCCATTTGCCAAAGTAGGAGGAAGTGGGTAATGTTCATACTTTTACCCTGTACTGTACGATAGTGACATTAAGACCATCCTTCTGTTAGGCATATGAAAGGTCCTTGAGCCAAAGGCTATTCAAAACAGTGCACTCTACTTTTTTATCACTAATAGAATTCGACGTATGAGCATCAAAAAATTCCTTTTTTATGCTTGGCGTTTAGTAAAGTAATAGTTTCCCATGTTGCCGCATGCATACCGATTTGACAGTTGCAACTGTAAAAGGAAAAATAAGTAATAGTAATGAAAGAGACCGCCTCCCCGCTGAATGGTCATCGCGTCTGACTGGGTTAAATTCCCGGTACTACCAGGGACATTTTTATGGAGGGAGGACTGGAAAGCGATGGACTCTGTCTCCTAATGCCAACTAAGGAGTTGTGCGAGAGGAGTATCGGGTCTAAGGTCTAGGAAGCTAACAAGTGCTAGGAGGGCAGCGTACTGGTTCAAAAACCCTCCTCAAAGCATTCGATTGATCCCATATGCAAACGATGACAAAGCGTTGGATCACCATCGAAAGACCGTACTGCCGCAACACGGAGCTTATTCGTATGTATGTACGTATGTATGTATGTATGTAACAATGCAATGGAAACGTCTACTTCAGAACGAGGAAAGGCTGACATATGAAAATAGCAAATATACGATCCAAAAGATAACAAAAAGTACAAAACTGAGAAGGACTGAGAGTCACCATACTGTGATAGACTTATCTTTTTTTGTATATTTGGTTCCCTGTAACTGCAAAGACCGCTGTATTTTATCTTCTTTTCTTTGCAGCTTCAGCTCTAAGGAGTGTTAGGTGTAGTATCTTTCAAAGGTGTTATTATCAGAAAAAACAGTGACCAGGCAGAACATTACGAACGCTGACCTACTATCGATATGAACCTTTCCAGGAGGAATGACTGTTAGTCAGAAACACGCTCGGTGCATGTAGCATCAGTGAGTGTGCTGTCTGAGTGTAGAATGGGGAAGGCACGCGTTCTATCTGACTTTGACCGAGGGCATTTCGGAAACAGTAAGACTTGTCGGGTGTTCGAGGAGGATTCTGCGGTAACATCAACCAGTGGCGAAACCA
Organism: Schistocerca gregaria; assembly: GCF_023897955.1. Lineage (NCBI taxonomy): Eukaryota > Metazoa > Arthropoda > Insecta > Orthoptera > Acrididae > Schistocerca > Schistocerca gregaria. Next base: position 106,194,996 of record NC_064920.1, read on the forward strand.
AGGTGAAACCACGTCTAGACGTCGTGAAGTTGGGTTGCCATTCCTCATTGCAGATGTCGGTCGTCGTAGGGTCGACAGACTAGTAAAGCAAGACAGGCGACAAAATGTGGCGGAACTAGTATCTGAGTATAATGCTGGGCTGAACATTCCTAGCCATGTGCCTTCGCAGTCGACGACCCATGCACGTGCCAGTGTTAACACCACGACATCGGAAACCACGACAAATGGGGATGTGACCACCGGCACTGGATGTTGACGCAGTGGCAGCGCGTTGCATGGACTGATGAATCCCGATACGTTCTTCGTTGTGCCAATGGGAGGGCGCGAATCCGCCATCTTTCAGGGGAACAGCTCCTTGACAAGCTGACGGTGGCTCCACTATGCTCTGAGAAACATTCACATGGGCATCGATGGGTCTAGTTTAGCTCGTGCAAGGCACCATGACGGCCAAGGAGTATCGTACACTGGATACAGACCATGTACAACCATTCATGACGTTTCCCGATCTCCGTGGCATTTTTCAACAACATAAAGGGCAGTGTCATAAGACCAGAGACCAGGAGTGTGATTGGTTCGAGCAACACAGCTGCGAGTGCCACTTGTCGTGCTGCCCCCCCCCCCCCCACACACACACACTCCCCCTGCTGCTAGCCAGATTTGAAGCCGGTCGAGCGTATCTGGGATGTGCTTGATCCTCATGCCAGAGGTCATCGCACCCCTCTCCGGAATTTACGGAAACTAGATGACAAGGTGACTTGTTTTCAAATGTGGTGCCAACTCCCTCCAGCGACCTACTAAGACCTCATTGCTTCCAAATCACGACACGTCGCCGGTGTTATTCGTGACAAAGATGGACATACCGGCTATTTGGTAACCGGTCATAATGTTCTGACTGATCAGTGTATGTTTTCTCATGGCGGATACCACTATACTTTACTTTGGACGAACTTTGTATGTTTTTTATTCGTAGGGTGAACTAGAGCATTGCTACGCGGATTTGCCGCGTTGTCTAAGGGGACCTCGCCACGGTTCCCGTGGGTTCCCCCGGCGGAGGTTGGAGCCCTCCCTCGGGCACAGATGTGTGTGTTGTCCTTAACGTAAGGTTGTTTAAGTTAGATTGAGTAGTGAGTAAGCCTAGGGACCGATGACGTCAGCAGTTTTATACCACAGGAAATTTTTACAGATTTCCAAACCTACAGCATCTAAATTTCATCAGACGTCACTCGTCCTGCAATGGAGCACTTGTGCACCCAGAAACACTTGTCTGAAGCTGTGAGGGTGCGAGACGACACATAACATAGCTTCGGTAAAGGCTATCTGATCCCGACAATCTGTAACTTCGCCCTGTCAGAGCTACATTACAACAGCAAGACAGTGCATTCAAACGCCGTACTTGATAACGACTTGCCTCACACCTCTGCACTGTTTCAGTTAAAGAGAACGTGTAGACAAGTAGCAAGGGATAGCAGCGCCACTGCTCTCAGATTCGTCATAGTAACGGAACTATATTGGTAAGACGGAAGTCTATGTAATGGGGCTATTCTTTTTTTCTACCCATGATCGGTGGCAAACTTAACACCACAGTGAAAATCAAGTGAAGCTTCACACATCTGCGTTATGCGGTGTCTCTAGCGTTCCTGTATTCTATCGCACACTCTTCAGGTCTGAGCACATAGTCTCCCGGCAAGTATCAAGTCCTGCTGAGGGGTTTCGCCGGATTTCATGAAGTCCACATAACGTCACTGTCTTGGTGTATTTCCTTTTACATGACAATTCTCGACGTCATACCGCAGGTGCAACGAAGATGCTCTTGCCGCGTTTGCGATGGGAAGTGTTTGATCACCCGCATACAGCCCAGATACATCTTCCTCTGATTTTCATATCAATGCTCACATAAACAGCTAGTTATGAGGACTGCATTTTGGAGCAAACAACGAGCTGCAGACCGACACAGGGAATCGGAGGTAATCACAGGCGTTTGTGTACAATGAGAAAGGAGGCTACTGGAAAGTTGATACGGCGCAGCGAAAATATCGGAGTCGGTTCGGCGTCTGTGCCACGAAGCAGTTGTAAAGCGTAGGTAAATGTTGCAAATAAAACATTTTTCATTTCCACTATGGCATTTAGCAAACGATTGGAGCCTGATAAAAGAAAATAGCCGCGCCTTGATTTCTAAGGTACGCAGTTCTCATAATTAGACTCGTACTACTCATGATGAGAATGCAGACAGGCAGTATCTGGTCAGTGTAAAGCCAAATCACACCACCAGGCGCTGGCCACGTGAGGAAACGATGCTATAGGCGCATTAATACTAGGGAATTAATTACCGTACTTCGGCCGGGGTGAAATAATTTGGTGGCGGCGATTCATCCGCCAGCGCGGGGGTGTCCTCGTTAACACCCACGCCAGACGCAGAAGCACCAGCGGGGTCAGTAATTACGCGGTCCTTTATGGGGGGAGGGTGGGCGAGTGGGCGATTCTGGAAGGGAAGGGCGGGGGAAGGCGGCAGGGTGGGAGAGCGCAGGATCCAGAAGACAGGCACCGCCCGCCGCCTCGAAAACACGGCGGCGGTTTTCCAGGTGAGGTCACCGACCACCGGGCGCCGGACACACGGCCTCCCCTACAGAAGTTGCTGCTGCTGCTGCTCCTCCTAGTGAAAAAGGAAAAGAGGTCCGAGTGACAGAGAAGCCGCAGCGGCAAAATCCCGCCGCCCGACGCTCCACCGCCGTCACAACTTTCTGGAAGGATCTCTCTCTACTCCCATCAGCAGTGTTCCCAACAGCAAACACTAGCATAAAGATTGTGCTTCCCCTTGCCTTACTCAACTTTTCCCGCTATGGTCTCCATTGTGAAAGGCAGTGCGAGTTATTTTGCAGCGTCACGAAATTTAAAGACAAAAAACAGTACAGTAAAGTAAAGTTCGTTGTAACAGACCCAAGAGATAACATCCTATATATCCGGAATGCGTTCGATACAGTTCCGCACTATCGCCTGATAAAGTAAGAGCCTACGGAATATCAGACCAGCTGTGCGGCTGGACTGAAGAGTTTTTAGCAAACAGAACACAGCATATTGTTATCGATGGAGACGTGTCTACAGACGTTAAAGTAACTTCTGGTGTGCCACAGGGGACTGTTATGGGGCCATTGCTTTTCACAATATATATAAATGACCTAGTAGATAGTGTCAGAAGTTCCATGCGGCTTTTCGAGGATGATGCTGTAGTATACAGAGAAGTTACAGCATTAGAAAATTGCAGCGAAATGCAGGAAGATCTGCAGAAGATAGGATCTTTGTGCAGGGAGTGGCAACTGACCCTTAACATAGACAAATGTAATGTATTGCGAATACATGGAAAGAAGGATCCTTTATTGTATGATTATATGATAGCAGAACAAACACTGGTAGCAGTTACTTCTGTAAAATATCTGGGAGTATGCGTGCGGAACGATTTGAAGTGGAATGATCATATAAAATTAATTGTTGGTAAGGCGGGTACCAGGTTGAGATTCATGGGAAGAGTCCTTAGAAAATGTAGACCATCAACAAAGGAGGTGGCTTACAAAACACTCGTTCGACCTATACTTGAGTATTGCTCATCAGTCTGGGATCCGTACCAGATCGGGTTGACGGAGGAGATAGAGAAGATCCAAAGAAGAGCGGCGCGTTTCGTCACAGGGTTATTTGGTAACCGTGATAGCGTTACGAAGATGTTTAACAAACTCAAGTGCAAACTCTGCAAGAGAGGCGCTCTGCATCGCGGTGTAGCTTGCTCGCCAGGTTTCGAGAGGGTGCGTTTCTGGATGAGCTATCAAATATATTGCTTCCCCCTACTTATACCTCTCGAGGAGATAACGAATGTAAAATTAGAAAGATTAGAGCGCGAACGGAGGCTTTCAGACAGTCTTTCTTCCCGCGAACCAGACGAGACTGGAATAGGAAAGAGAGGTAATGACAGTGGCCCGTAAAGTGCCCTCCGCCACACACCGTTGGGTGGCTTGCGGAGTATAAATGTAGATGTAGAACTCTACGTTCAGAGTTGAGCGACTTCTACTTATATCAAATCTCTAATGTAGCCAGGTGTTGTCGCTTGGTCCCGTGGAAAAAAAAAAAAAAAATCGATAGCAGACAGTTACAGGTCTATCTCTGAACCACTCTTAACCACGAAACAGAAAAAGCGAAAAGAAAGTCATAGTAACGCAGTAGTCTGTTAGCGAATTTCTGAATCTCAGAAAATGTTTACTGGACGGTCTGTAACGCTGGAAACACGCCAAACTACGAAAGAGAAAATCGATGGCCACCTTCATTGCGGCACTCCAGGCAGGACAGCCATCCACTGTCGAAGAACTTTCATTTTCAGATTATAACTATACCAGACGGCGGATCTAGAGCGTCATAGCAGTTTATGTAATTCCAGAATCATATCTCCACACCTCTTAAGGTTCAACCCCGAAAACAATTGGTGAAGTACACACTGGCCATACGAAATGTACGTACGTTGTTTATACCATAAAACTTCTCAAGTTCGACTTTAGTTTTTACGACAAATTTTATACCGTTTTCTGAGTTGAGAAAGTAATTTTAAGCGTTTCTGAAATCTGAGAGGATCACAACATGAACTTTAATCCAAAACTTTACAAAAATTAAAAGAAAACGACACGACGAACGGGATTGAGTTTGACCGAACAAGTAAAATACAAACGCAGGTGACTACTAATAGTTACAGCGTAGAATCATTGTAAAAAATATGTATCAACAGTCCGCACAAAGAATCGAGTTGGGAGAGGAGGGGAGGGGAGTGGTGGTGGTGGTGGTGGTGGTGGTGGTCGTGGTGGTGGTCCTTGGCGCTCGGTTCGTATCTGAGCTAGGAACATGGGGTAAAAAGTTCTTCGTTTAACCCGAACCAACGACCACCTGTGTAGCCATTCGAACATCTGTCTTACTACAGATATTTTACAGTATATCAAGATTTCACCGACGAACGAGAGCTGGTGATCAGGCAAATTGTGCTAATCGATTAATTCCTTTAGCAAAAAGATTTTAATTGGGCTAAAATTAATGCTCAACTAGTGGCACCATTTGCATGTGCACCGATTGGATGTTACATGCAAAAACATAAAAAAAGAACATGTTTTCTTGGAAGTGTTTGAAGCGCGCCACTTAGATGATTTAAACTTCTACAACTTGGTTCAAGCTTTGCACGAAGTTAGATAAATGTATGAAATCGAATCGAGTTTTTTTTTTTTATTCCGTTGTCGAGATACGATAGTTTAAAGTCGGGCTAACAGCAGCACGTTACATTCGTTCCTCCTTTTATTAAATGTGTGGAAACAGAAAGAACCAAATAAATAAAAAATTCATTCTTGCAATAAAATGGAAAAACTCACTTTCAAAAATCTAGCTTCATTCGGATTTTGTGCAGAAAATATGTTTTAGTAAGTTTTCTTATCCGTAACTTCTATGTTTCGTACTTGCGAGTCCGTTCACGTTTTGTAGAATGGGAGACAAATACACCTAATTTGATGTTTTGTAAAAACTTTCTCAGTTGCCACGATATAAGAAAAACAGTTACAAAACAATGAAAATATTTATACCGGGTCAGGCCTATCCCGTTCAACAAAAATCGTCGTCGGTTGCCAAGTTATGGCGATCTGATATCAATATTACGTAGAGTAAAAGCTGGGAACCGGAGTGAAAAATGCTCCTGTCATATCACAAAAATTCACAAAAATTCACAAAAATGTCCTGGGCAGAGTAAAAGAAGGGACCTAGGTTTTCGCCATATCTGGCAGCTTCAAATACATTTGGATCAAAACATCTTGACATATTCGAGCTTTTTTTACGACTTATCTAAACCTGCTTCCTCAGTGTAGTGAGCTTTCTTAGCTGCTAAGCGCTGGCACACCTGCATCACGTAAGTTATAGATTGAAGTTCCTGATTCCAGGCCCAAAACCCAGATGATTTGCAAGCCCTAGTAAACAATATATAACATCATATGGCTGACGAGCATAGCATACATATAACAACTAAAAAGAGTTTTCTGGGGGTATAAAATTTTTGGGGGTGGGTTTCTTCTCTGGGGAACGCAAAAAAGTTGTTTTCATTTTCGTGTTGGCTGGTTGATTTTTCCCCCGAGGGAAAGCCACACCCTGTTACATGTATGGTTATGGGTGTAAAAACAAATAGACAATAATTTATGTGCTTCTGGAGAGTAGGATGCATCTACAATACGAAGTATCCGAGAGTGTGAGAGCATTTGCAATAGGACATATCCCGGAGTAAGCATGCATGCATTGTAAGCTTTAATAAGACGTTGTGTCCTATGACACGCATGACTAAGCCATGATGGATGACATGATGGTACATGTCATGTTATACGAATGGCATTGTGAATGCCGGCCGCCATGGCCGAGCGGTTCTAGGCGCTTAAGTTTGAAACTGCGCGACCGCTACGATTGTAGGTTCGAATCCTGCCTCGGGTATGGAAGTGTGTGATGTCCTAAGTTTTAAGTATCTCTAAGTCTAGGGGACTGATGACGTCAGTTTTTTAGGTCCCATAGGGCTTAGAATTTTTTGATTGTGTAGTGCACAGTCTTAACCAAAACCGCGCCTGTCATTTGTTTCTCAGAATATAAAATTATTACCAGTTTGAGTAGTAAATTAGTGTTACGATAGTATGTCGCTGAAAACAGTGCGAGAGCTAAATTTCCGATTAGATTTCGCGATAATGATTTTGTCTGATCTATCGGCGATAAACCTAAACAGTCGTATATAGAACGATCATTTGCAAAGTTATGTTTCTAATCAGAACGAAAAAACCTCTTACCATAGCACATAAAAGGCGAATATGTCCTGAAGAGGCTTTGGGACGTAAAAGAAGGGAACTAGCTTTTCGACTTTTCTCGTAGCTTCAGAGACATTTAATTTACAACATCTTGACACATTCGCACATTTTTACTTGTCCGCATTCGTACCCATGTCACGTAATATAATGCATCGCGCCAAGTGCAGAAACATGATACATGATGCTCAAAAAATGGTTCAAATGGCTCTGAGCACTGTGGGACTTCACATCTGAGGTCACCAGGCCCCAAGACCTAGAGCTACTTAAACCTAACTAATATAAGGACATCACACACATCCATGCCGATTCGAACATGCGACCGTAGCAGCAGCGCGATTCCCGACTGAAGCGCCTAGAAGCGCTAGGCCACAGCAGCCGGCACAACACAATCATTTTATCAGTATCCCGTATTCACTTCTCTAATTACGTTTGCCGTTTATCCCAAATCGTACAGGCAGAAAGGTCGATAGACCCCGCATTCCACTTTGTAAATGAGCTGCGAAACTGAAATTTTGTGGGACAAGATTCAGGAAACGCACGGGTCTCCGCTACTGCCGCTGTACCGCGGATGTAAATGTTAGAAAAGATAAACAGTCCTCAGCACAGCTTCCGGAGTTTAGTGGCTCGTAAAACGTACCTTTACATTTCTTTATCCCCTTAGTTGTGGTTTTTACGTCCCTGACGTTAAGCTCAGTCTGCGCCAACGACTCGTTCATTATGAGTATTATTTACTCTGTCACAGTCGTCTGTGGTCCGACAGCATCTAATTGTAACTCAGACCCACAGGAGCTCTTGCAACATCCCCGATTTCTTTATGTAAACGTTCGTTCATTCGTCGAACAAGACCAATATGATAGCACGAGGCAATACCATTCAATATAACACTGGACAGCAAACTGGTTGCAGGTAGTACGTAATTTATTTCTCTATAATTTGAACGTGACGTACATATTTGTATTTAAATACTTTGCCGATAGTAGCGTAACGCGTGAGAAGAGAAAATATGTCAGCGATTTTTTATTTATTACGACACCATCGACCTCATTTTTCGAAACCAATGTCTTTCTACTTCGGTTGATCATAATTATTTCTCATTTTCCCTGTTACTTTTACGACGCTCTTGCAACATAATGTATCTCCATATTCTAATGAGTTTTTCCTACTGTTTTATTCACGCGAGATACTTTACTTGGTACTGCTTCCTTATTCTAATCACGAAATTTGTAAATGTCTGTTACATGCTAACTTCCAAAGAATAAAAATTCTACGTTACTCCTGCGATGCATTTTACTTTCTTTTCTTCTGGAGAGGGAATTTCCTAAAATCTATCACATTAGATCAGTTTCTGACGTCCATCAATACACTGGTTCCAAACAGGTATAACGTAAACAAAACAGGACACGACAAAAATTACACTATTGGAACTTTCACATGATGAAGTGGCACAGGAGTAGCAAAAGCAGTGAGACGATCTGAAATGAAACTCTAGAAGGATACTTATCAAGCTCGCACATACCCCACAGCCAACTATATCAGTGTCATCTTGTGGATTCATACTGACATAGTTGTCCACACTATCCACACGTAAAGCGAAGGCAAAACCCCGAAAAAATCTTTTTCCCACATTATACGTAGCCATCAATGAGCGCCCCATTGAATTCCGCGTAGCAGAATGAAAGTGGACTCTACATTTATTTTTGTATGTCCATCCTTGTTACTGGGGGTCGGGGGCGACTACGGCCGTTCACTATTGTAAGAAAATGACACCTACAGCCATCCTTATGATGTCATTTATTGTGTAGATACCAGTTTTGTCGCTTCAGTGCACCACCTTCAGGCCTTAGTTGATGGTGAAGGGGTTACCATGATCCATAGGTACGATGAATCAGTGGCCAACATAAAAATGGTTCAAATGGCTCTGAGCACTATGGGACTAACATATGAGGTCATCAATGCCCTAGAACTTAGAACTACTTAAACCTAACTAACCTAACGGCACCACATACATCCATGCCCGAGGCAGGATTCTAATCTGCAACCGGACTGAAGCGCCTAGAACCGCTCGGTCCCAGTGGCCGGAGCCACCATAACTGTTTTATGCAGACTACCAGTAACTTTGTAATCGTTGGTTGAGTTGATGGTAGGAGAGACGACTGCAAAGATGCAGGTCTGCGTAAACCAGGTATGTTGGCCACTGATGCATCATATATATGGATCATGGTAGCTCCTTCACCATCTACTAAGGCCTGAAGGTGGTGCATTGAAACTACGGCACTGGTATATACACAATAAGTGACATAACGACGGCTGTAGGTATTTCATTTTCTATATTTATTTTCTCACTTATGCTTTGGCTCAAATGGTTCAAATGGTTCTGAGCACTATGCTACTTAACTTCTGAGGTCATCAGTCGTCTAGACCTTAGAACTAATTAAACCTAACTAACCTAAGGACTTCACACACATCCATGCCCGAGGCAGGATTCGAACCTGCGATGCCGGCCGTGGTGGTCTCGCGGTTCTAGGCGCTCAGTCCGGAACCGTGCCACTGCTACGGTCGCAGGTTCGAATCCTGCCTCGGGAATGGATGTGTGTGATGTCCTTAGGTTAGTTAGGTTTAAGTAGTTCTAAGTTCTAGGGGACTAATGACCACAGCAGTTGAGTCCCATAGTGCGCAGAGCTTTTTGAACCATTTCAACCTGCGATCGTAGCGGTCGCTCGGTTGCAGACTGTAGAGTCTAGAACCGCACGGCCACTCTGGCTGTCACTTATGTTTTCATCACGCTTGTTTTCCTTTGTTTGCTTCTTCAAAAGCTTGTCTGCCTCAGTAATTATCCTCCACCACTACATGCTGACTTATATGTCTAAAGATTTAGAATGCTTGTTTTACCTTCTAGAAAACATGGTACTTCTCTCGGAAAAAAGGGAGAGATTTTTGATTCGGCCTTCAGGAAAAACACAGTTTCTAACACTCAGAAATGTTTCGGAGAGTTTCCACCGTCAGTGGGCGTTTATTCTGATAAATATGTCAAATACGTATGTTTTTCTTTCACTAAACTTCTATAGTGTTGTTTCGTCATACAGCATGCCGTCATTAATATGAGTGCTTATTGCACAATGTACTTTGAAGTAAATTTTTACGTTATGGAACTGTGAATTTATGATAGTTATAAGAAGTTCAGTTGCCTCTTAGGCGAACGTAAGACATGTGGCGTAAATGGTCTCAACTTATTTTGAAACTTAGAAGTATAAAAACCAACAGTGAACAATGATGTGCGAAAAAGTGTGGTTTGAGAAAGATAAGAAATGCATAGAGTTGCAGAAGAACTAAAAGTTAGAACACAACTCCCATTGTCTAAAGAAGAAAAACATAAACGATGTTTTAGCAGACGGCATTTCCCGATGTAAGCGAGAAATATAACGAAAATCACCACCACTGATGAAGCTTTACCTCAATAAACCGAAATACTTCTGGTGAAAAAAAAAAACATTTTTTGGTTGCAACGACAGAATAAAAATACCTTCAAGAATTGTAAAGCAACTACGGACAACATGGCCACACAAATAAGGAATGTAGAAATACATGCACGTCAAAAGCGGCCCAGGAAAGCCCGAACTATTCTGTAACATGCGGCAACTTAGAGCCCAGCAAACAGCACCTTTTTTTTCGCCAGGCGACAAAACATTATATTGAAGAGTAATAACTTTTCACTTACAGCGTTGTCAAAGTTAATCAAGGATGATATCAGAACTTGACTCCCAAATGTCTATCGGTTCTGAGAAACCAGGTGAACACAGTGTTTGTCATACTGTTTTGTAGGTCTGTGACCTGTATGTAGATTAAGTGCATGCCTGGGACCAGTTCAAAGGCACAAAAGGTAAAAAACTGTGTTCCACCAGCTCGCTTTTCTTCATCACAGCGGATTTCCGGGGAGGGAGGGGATCGTTGCTTTGACAATGAGACAAACTGTTATGTTCTGCGCGCTAATTTCCTGATGGTATCTAGCTTATCACCACACTATTGTAGCTTCCTATACAATGGATTAGTTCCGCGACGTTTTTGTTTCTGTTGGAGTGGTAAAGTTGGACACAAACGAAATAGAAATTCTGAATAATGAAACACAAATCATGCGAAAAACATTGTCTACTTACTTTTATTGCTGCGTTTCATTCTTTCCTTCCAGATGCAGACACGATGGTAATATGACATATTTCGCATCTTTTCGATAGAAAGCGGTCACTAATGTGAAACATGCAGTGACAGACACACGTAGAAAGTGTCAATTTTTCGGAAATATCTGTTTTTGTTGTTTCTGATTGTTTATTTTATATTTGACGGTGAAACAGTCCCGAAATACGCCAAGATGGAGGCCGCTGGTAATTTATCTGTTCAATAAAGGAAGGACTGTACGGTACAGGATGTATAAACTTATAACTTCTGGAAAATTATAACCACGAAGGAGAAGCGACGCCAAGACCTGACTAAATAATTTTCTACAAGAGTCACTAAGTTTCGCCGGCGCGTGGTGGGCGAGCGTTTCTAGGCGCTTCAGTCTGGACCCGCGTTACCGCTACGGTCGCGGGTTCGAATCCTGCCTCGGGAATGGATGGATGTGTGTGATGTTCTTAGGTTAGTTAGGTTTAAGTAGTTCTAAGTTCTAGGGGCCTGATGACAAAAATGGCTCTGAGCACTATGCGACTTAATATGTGTGGTCATCAGTCGCCTAGAACTTAGAACTAATTAAACCTAACTAACCTAAGGACATCACACACATCCATGCCCGAGGCAGGATTCGAACCTGCGACCGTAGCAGTCGCGCGGTTCCTGACTGAGCGCCTAGAACCGCGAGACCACCGCGACCGGCTGGCCTGATGACCTGAGATGTTAAGTCCCATAATGTCCAGAGCCATCTGAACCATTTTTTCACTAAATTTTCATAGTGCTCATCGCTGGATGCAAGCGCAGTACAAGCACCGTTTAAGAAAAAGGGAAATAATATGGACATTTATTTGAGGCCTCACAGATAGTCTGATCAGCGTGTGATGTTACCAGCAAATTGTGATAGCTGTGGTGCAAAACTCAACTAACGCTCCAGCCGCGCGGCCTAGGGCGTCTTAACACGGTCGAAGGTTCGAGTCCTCCCTCGGGCCTGTGTGTGTGTGTGTGTGTGTGTGTGTGTGTGTGTGTGTGTGTGTGTGTGTGTGTACGAGTTCCGACGCATCTGGTTTTGCTTGCTTGATGCTACATTTGGATGCCTCTCGCCGCTTGGCATTTCTACGGATTCACTTCAATTACAGTTCTTGAAATATAGTAAATAAATTCCACGGAGGCTGGCGTTTTTTTAATAGAACACGGTGCTCGCGTGACACTTCCCACTAGTGACCTTTCGTGTATATGCCTGATACATTCGACTAACTCAGGTTGATAGTAAGCCGCACTTGTGCGATAGTGCAGTTCAGGTCGTCGACGGATTGGATAGGAGTCTACGTAGTCCAAAAACTGCCGTCTCTTGAATCCCACCATTAACCTGAATCGAATTATACGGTGTTCTTGCGATATTACTTAAGTCATCGTAACATCTGGAACCACTCCAGCCAGGTAATGCGGCATATCTTGGAGAAATACATGGTTTCAGTTGTCACTTCTTGTGCTCGTAGCGTTCCTAGGAAAATGCATTGCTTGACATTTTCTTCACACCAGGTAAAGACAGATCTCAGTCACTACGCCAGATTTGTATCGTGTCAGGGTACGACTGGAAAATTATTTGGTTTTCAATAGATAATATTTTGTCACGTATAATGTTCAAAAATGGCTCCAAGCACTTTGGGACTAAACATCTGAGGTCATCAGTCCCTTGGACTTAGAACTACTTAAACCTAACCAACCTAAGGATATCACACACATCCCTGCCCAAGGCAGGATTCGAACCTGCGACCGTAGCAGCAGCGGCGTTCTGAAGCGCCTAGAACAGCTCGGCCACAGCGGCCGGCACGTATAATGTTACACGAACAAATTGTGTTATTACCTTTTCCCTTTAAGATTTTAAGTAACGTTTAACCCGTATATACGGTAGTGATGCCTTCTATTGCTTAAAAAATTGCTCAGCCTATTCGTAAATCTTGACAGATATCTTTTACAATTCAATCGAATGTATTTAAAAATCATGCCTAGCAGAATGTCCATGGATACCTCCATTATATGATTTCCCTAAGATACGATGTACGTGAAGAGTGTCCTCAGTTTCACATTACTTACGGAATGTAAGTGCAGTAGCAACCCGCCACGACTACACAGTTGTAACACTGAGTAACTACGGCCAGACAACTTGTGTGGCGCAGCAGTTGTAAATTATGTACACACATACCATCTTAGTGAATGTGACTGTCTATAATAAAAACCGTATTAAAATCACTACAATAGTTCTTGAGGCTAGTCTCCACATACAGACAGAACGCGAAGGTGAACTTTAATTGATATGAAATCTGGTGATGGGAGTTTCGCTGCTGTCTCGAGTTACCGCAATTGTTTATTGCTTTTCCTACGAAATACCGCCTTTCCTTAGCTGACCACCTCGTAACTCGCATCACTGAGACGAGAAGTCACTCCAAACGCCAGTTAAATACAGAGATAACAATACCTTACTTAGTGGTAATTAATTATATATTTGAACGTTGCTCGTCAGCCACTCTTTTTATTAGTGAAAACTACCAAATCCCTACAGTAGTCCCTGAAAGTAGCTGTAACGAAAATACAGTAAACAAGGAAGGGGAATTTAATTTAGTAATGTGTGCCCAAAACGCAACGAAAGACTCGACAAGAACAATTTTATCCATTACTGTCAAACAAAAAGACGTTATGTGGCAATCGGCGCATAAATTCCTTCCGTCAGGAAATCTTGTAAGCATGTAAAGATTTCCCATACAATGGGTAATTACACGCATAATTAACTTTATATCAATCAAAAGAGGTCTCCAACGTTATCATAAGCAACGTGATCTACATCTGTGGGACTATTCTCTTGTGGTCTGGCATGCTGCCCTCCTCCGAAATAATTGCACAACTGTCCTCCTAAGTAGTCTCACGCGAACGGAAGATAGATGACTGACATATAAATGAATTATGGGGTAGGGCGGAGCCAATTTTAGCACCATTCAATGAACAAAGCAGTGACAGCGAGGTTTTAGCTTACGAAACTACGGTATGGAAATGAGGGTTTGGCGTCATTGGCCGGGAGGCCCCTTACGGGGCAGGTCCGACCACCTTGGTGCAGGTGTTATTACATTCGACGCCACTTTGGACGATCTGCGCGCCGGTTAGGGATGAAATGATGATGAAGACAACACCTAGTCCGTGAGAGAAGAAAATCTCCGACCCAGCCGAGAATCAAACCCGTGCCCGTAGGACGGCAATCCGTCACGCTGACCGTTCAGCTATCGGGGCGGAGGAAACTACAGTGTCCAGTCACATTAATGTGACCGCATGTCTCTGAATAGCCATCTTTTGCAGCGCATACAGTGCAGCATGGGAGACAATGAGATTCTGGAACGTACCAACATGGATGTGGAGCTATTTCATCTGTAGTGCATTGGCCAGCTGCGCAGGATTTCTCGGTTGAGGATCCATGACACGAAAAGCCAGATCGAGGTTGTCCCACAGATTCTAGATTGGATTTAAATCCGGGGATTCTAGGTGCTCAGTCCGGAACCGCGCGACCGCTACGGTCGCAGGTTCGAATCCTGCCTCGGGCATGAATGTGTGTGATGTCCTTAGGTTAGTTAGGTTTAAGTAGCTCTAAGTTCTAAGGGACTGATGACCACAGAGGTTAAATCCCATAGTGCTCAGAGTCAATTTAACCATTTGAAATCCGGGGAGTGCGGTAAACTCATCCTTTTGCTCTTCTAACCACGCATTACACTGTGAGCTGTATGACACGGATGCGTTGTCCTGTTGGTAGGTGCCGTGGTGCTGTTGTAAAACAAATTGCATGTTGAGGTGGACATGGTCCCCAAGGATAATTTCACATTTGCGTTGATTTACTGTGTCTTCCAGAATGACGAGATCACCCAGGGAATGACACGAAAACATTCCCCAGTCCATAATGCGCCCTCCTCCGGACTGGACCTTTCCCAAGATTGTTCCAGGGTGTTTACTTTCAGTCCGATGGAGCACAGAACCTAATTCATCTCTTAGGGTCACCTGTCGCTACACAGTGGATGTCCAGTTGTGGATCTGGCGTGGAAATCCGAGCCTTCGTCGCCGATGAACAGCAATCAGCGTGGACGTATGAACCAGGCGCCAGCCGCAGAGGCCCATACACAGGAAAGTTCTCTGAACGGTCGTTGAGGACAGACTGTTGGTTGTTCATTGGTTCATCTGTGTGTTTAATTACTCAACGGTTGCAATTTTATTAGCCCGTACACAACTCCACAGTCATCGTTCACACCCCTCATATATGGTAAGCCCCACGGCGCAACGCAACTGCCTGGACGCGGCTTTCGGAAGACTTCATTTGGCCTTTCATTTTGTACTTCAACCACGGTGACACACGAGCAGTGTACAAACTTAGCAGTTTAGAAGATGCTTCCACCTTTGGCCCGAAAACCAATGATAACGCCCTTTTGGACTTCAGATACATCGCTCCTCTATTTTCCGCATGCCACTGACGTGCTTCTACACCTTCCACTGTTAGTACATCCACCTGCCGTTTGTGAGTGGATATTGCACGCTGACGTCGAACATAAGCTTTGGTAGTAATAATGAGACTCGACCGTTTAATTATAGCAAGATCTTCAGAAATCATTCGACACTTGGAACAAAGGGCAGTGTAAAAGAGATCACATCTGGAACAGTGACTGGATTTTGTAGTGCTGTAGCTACTTCTGAGTGTAATTCAAAGCACACGTTGCCCGAGCACTATGGCCTCAATAAACAGGCACGAACTGAAGTCAGTATCTAGGGCAAAATTATAAAAAGAACATTCTTCGCCGCTCGGGATTAGCCGTGCGGTATAGGGCGCTGCAATCATGGACTGTGCGGCTGGTCCCGGGGGAGTTTCGAGTCCTCCCTCGGGCACGGGTGTGTGTGTTTGTCCTTACGATATATGAGTGTCGGAAAATCAGTAACAGGTACCATAGAGATGAAATATCTAAAATCGTATTGATATCTAGAAAGGATGGACAATATTCGACGGCCAAAGAAAGCCTGGCAGTGGACCCCAGCGGAACGAAGAAAGCGTGGACGACCGATATGCAACTGACGTCGAGACGTCCGCGATGCGATGGATGCCAGAGGACTGCAAGAAGGAGTCTGGCGTGATCGGAGGAAGTGGAACATGGGGAGCGAGAAGCGGTGCCAAACGTGGAATTCTCGCAAGATTGTTATGACGTCAATGATGATGCCATAAGGTCAGTATTAGCAAGAAACACAGAGAGTGACTGAACTATGGACTGGAATTCAGAAAGAGGAATTTTAGTATCCGAAATCACCCAATTATGATTTTGGATACTAGTTACTAACAAAAAGGAGTTTTGAAAATGTAAACACAAGCTTTCACGCTGAACTGTAGTGTGCTATGTTGTGGAAGGAAATTCATGAGAAATTAAAGCTATGTGCTGGGCTGGTATTAGAAGCTAAACCCTTAAATTTAGTGAGTGACGCTAGTATCAACCATACAAAGAGAAGTAGTGCGGCTCCAAAGACATGGAGCGGGTTCAGCCTCCTAACCTTCGGTCTCCGTGCACAGTGTCACATTTCATTCTTGGATCGTTACAATAGTGTCGCATGTACACTCCTGGAAATTGAAATAAGGACACCATGAATTCATGGTCCCAGGAAGGGGAAACTTTATTGACACATTCCTGGGGTCAGATACATCACATGATCACACTGACAGAACCACTGCCACATAGACACAGGCAACAGAGCATGCACAATGTCGGCACTAGTACAGTGTATATCCACCTTTCGCAGCAATGCAGGCTGCTATTCTCCCATCGAGACGATCGTAGAGATGCTGGATGTAGTCCTGTGGAACGGCTTGCCATGCCATTTCCACCTGGCGCCTCAGTTGGACCAGCGTTCGTGCTGGACGTGCAGACCGCGTGAGACGACGCTTCATCCAGTCCCAAACATGCTCAATGGGGGACAGATCCGAAGATCTTGCTGGCCAGGGTAGTTGAATTACACCTTCTAGAGCACGTTGGGTGGCACGGGATGCATGCGGACGTGCATTGTCCTGTTGGAACAGCAAGTTCCCTTGCCGGTCTAGGAATGGTAGAACGATGGGTTCGATGACGGTTTGGATGTACCGTGCACTATTCAGTGTCCCCTCGACGATCACCAGAGGTGTACGGCCAGTGTAGGAGATCGCTCCCCACACCATGATGCCGGGTGTTGGCCCTGTGTGCCTCGGTCGTATGCAGTCCTGATTGTGGCGCTCACCTGCACGGCGCCAAACACGCATACGACCATCATTGGCACCAAGGCAGAAGGGACTGTCATCGCTGAAGACGACACGTCTCCATTCGTCCCTCCATTCACGCCTGTCACGACACCACTGGAGGCGGGCTGCACGATGTTGGGGCGTGAGCGGAAGACGGCCTAACGGTGTGCGGGACCGTAGCCCAGCTTCATGGAGACGGTTGCGAATGGTCCTCGCCGATACCCCAGGAGCAACAGTGTCCCTAATTTTCTGGGAAGTGGCGGTGCGGTCCCCTACGGCACTGCGTAGGATCCTACGGTCTTGGCGTGCATCCGTGCGTCGCTGCGGTCCGGTCCCAGGTCGACGGGCACGTGCACCTTCCGCCGACCACTGGCGACAACATCGATATGCTGTGGAGACCTCACGCCCCACGTGTTGAGCAATTCGGAGGTACGTCCACCCGGCCTCCCGCATGCCCACTATACGCCCTCGCTCAAAGTCCGTCAACTGCACATACGGTTCACGTCCACGCTGTCGCGGCATGCTACCAGTGTTAAAGACTGCGATGGAGCTCCGTATGCCACGGCAAACTGGCTGACACTGACGGCGGCGGTGCACAAATGCTGCGCAACTAGCGCCATTCGACGGCCAACACCGCGGTTCCTTGTGTGTCCGCTGTGCCGTGCGTGTGATCATTGCTTGTACAGCCCTCTCGCAGTCTCCGGAGCAAGTATACGAGTAGTAGGTCTGACACCGGTGTCAATGTGTTCTTTTTTCCATTTCCAGGAGTGTATATACGTTGAGCGCAGAGTAAGTGATTGTCGTTGGTGTGTATAATTTGGTCTCATGTACATTTTTGTTGTATGATGGTTAGAGAAGGGAGTGGGTAAAACTCGCTGACACCAGGGTAAGTGTTGGAATTTAATCCATGACCTCGGCGAAAAGTGTGGAGATCAAGAACTTTAAGTCACCACAGCTCCTCCCCTGGCTTGTTAAATATTGACTATGAAAATTCCGTCCACGACCATAATTCGAGACGGCTACCTCCGAGTAGAGTTCCGTAACAGACACGTGTGTCAGTGAGCTCATAAGAGGTGGGTGTCTCATAGTGAGATATGGATACAGGACGACCACGACACGCGTCAGAGATTCCATCTGCCAAGCTACGGAATTTCTCGGAAGTCTTTCTATAAAGTCTTTTCTCGGCTTGCAGAATGACTTAGTCATAGCATTCCTAAATCATTATCTCTTCAAACAGGTACTAGCAACGGACAATCAGGGGTTCCAAAGAGGGTCATCAATCGTGCTTCGATAGAAAAGAATAACATCTCTCCATCACATTACTGCATTCATTCTGTTAGATTAAAAATCAGAAGGCGATATCTTAGGCATAGATAAAGTAGTACCATCAAGTACGAAAGTGGATTGGCTTGCTAACAACACGTTTTCAGCCAGCCCAGTTAACCGTTTACTTGCTGGAGGAAGGTAGTGAGTCCAGCGCTAGCTGGCTGACTTTTAACTAACTCAGTCTTGCGGAGCTTAGCTGACGGAACGATCGTTGACTTCCCTACCGCGAGAAAGGGAAAGAAGAAGCCAAAACATCGAGACTGATTGTTAATTATTAACAGAAGTTAATAACTATTAAGGATATAGATCTAATTGAAACTCTGTTTACTTGTCATGCCATAATAGTATATTGACATCAATATATCACTTATGACGAATACTTCTGACTCTGGTACCAGGAAATCATTATCTCCGAATGTTTATGGGTGTATGTAGGAACTGTATCTCAAAGTACGAACAAGGTTAACTGAGATAGGCAGTGATGACTGAAGACAAGAAATCTTTTTAGAGGTCTGCGACCAAGGTGCACTTAATACAAAACTGTATCGATCAATTTTTTTGTCCACATATTGATAACGCGTTTTAGAAGACTTATCATATTAATAACGTAACTGATGAGTTATCACGTTGTACCATGTCAAGTAGTACATCATCCTACCAAATGTACGTTTTATACTTGGCACGATTACGTCTATTTGACATGGTACAATGTATTGATTCTTCACTAACGTTATCAGTGTCATCAAGGCAGTTTGATTATACTTGGTGCGATTATTTGGTATTCTATGTGATATAATGTATAGATTCTTCACTTCTGTGTATCATCTCATGATGGCAGTTATGTGCTGTTTGACGTGATGCAGTGTAGTGATTCTTCAAACATATTTTTGATCTTATGATGACAGTCAACTGAAACGTGCCATCTACACGAAGAAATAAAGTGAAATTGAGACTTACAATTCCGTCTAACAGTTAGACATAGTCCTGACAACTTATCCGAGCCTCCTCAAGGTTTTCATAACAGTATTATTTATTACTAGTGCTAATACGTGTTCCAACCAGTGAGGTGTCAATAACAGAATCAGGCCTCATTGTATTGAAATGCAACTTGCCGCTGTGCCCCTATAACATCCGATGAAGGCTGTATGTTATTGTGAGTGAAGATTTAAATATGACTGAGGTTGAAAAGGTGAACGCAGACATTTGATTTCGAGTTACGATGGGGCAGACAGTTTCAGTTTGTCACAAACTATGATTTCGGTGAATTATACGATGTTTGCTTCAAGAAGTCCGTACAGATTGCACGTTCCACATTTACGCAACTATTTTAAGCAACGCTACCAATAAAATAAAAAAGGCACAATCTAAACAACGTTTTATGGTATTGATAAGCATCTATATAACGTGCAGGAAAATTTATTGTGACACCATTGTCTAGAAGGCGTTTTAAAATACCAAAAACTTTAGAATGAACTATAAAAAGTAGCGCTCTAAGATAGTCTCTCGGGAACAGGTTATTAACAACAGTCGCAAATGAGTTTCTGATGCTCACATTTCGTGGCAAGCGAAAAAAGTATGAAAGCGCTGGAACCCATTTACGAAGGTTCTGTGGGAGAACAATGCTTTGGCAAAACTTGTACGGGAAAAAGGCTCTGGGTAGCACTTGCTCTAAGCCACTTAACATAGACAATGTTCTTAAGTCCTCGATGGTAAAATTCCGAGCGAGAGCAGTTGCTCATTATCGTCTAGAAGGGAATCTTACAAGTGCCTGTATAGAGATTCTCCTTCATTTCTGAGCACTCCTTCACGGCGCCAATAAATAAATGCAAAGAAAGCATCTGGAAACGTTTTGTATCAGCTACGCAACATTTTCATTCTACTCTTATAAAACTGTGGGTGTCAAGAGCTCTGAAGAAGATTACTGAACGGTTACTGTAACATTTCCGGCTTTGACGCCACAGTATTCCTTCCTACATTCACTTCATAATCTGGCTGAGAATACAGCAGATGACATAAGAGGCGGGAGTGATAGGAAGACAAGACATGGAACAGTCAGTACCAGTTTCGCGGGAGGCTGCGCCAGTCTAGCGGAAGAATAATCTGATTTGCTGCCAACACAGGAGCCAGAGTGTCAAATTTGTTAGTTTCATTTATTAATATTTAATAAAGGATAATTCAGATTTTACTGTCTCCATGTTAAATACAATCTCAGTAGAAAATTCTAACAACTTTTCCTGATCTGACGTTTATAACAATTTTCGTTAACAATTGAATAATGATATTGAGACAAAACGTTTCGTGCACCTTCGGCTCCGGCCAAAAGTGGCACCGAAGCCAAGTGATTTGGGCTGTCTAGTCTGGTCTGGAGCGAGGAGTTGAGCGTCACGATTCGCTTGATGGCCGCACGAACATGATCTCGTATGCGCGCCTCATGATAGTATGTAAATAACGCGGTTCTACGTGCATAGCAGAGAAGAGTATAACAGTGAACGTAATTTTTGTGACCGTGTTTCTTACGTGGCTTAAACCGTCACAGGACTGTGATTGATCCTAAAATGAACTGTGAAACGTGTGGCCTTGTAATCGAATGCACTCAAGACGTTAGCAGTTTATAGCTTTATGTGCCTCTTGTAAATAAAACAGAGAAGATGTTGCTCTTCCTGAGTTGCAACTTATCAGATTATTTAGTTGCCTCGAGAGCCTTAGCGACGCCACTAGTTATATTACAGCCTCTCTCCACGAACAACTAAATCCCTACCTGACCTCTACATCTGTGCTGGGTGATCGTCATGAGTAAAAGATATCAGAGAACTTCAATGTTCTACTTTAAAACTGCACAACACGATAAGATCGCTCGAATGTCTTGATTTTCCAGTACAAATGGAGACAGTTACATCTCAGGTTGGTTGGTTGGTTGGTTGGTTGGTTTGGAGGAGACCAAACCGCGTGGTTATCGGGCCCATCGGATTGCGGAAGGATGGGGAGGGAAGTCCACCGTGTCGTTGTGGAGGAGCCATCTCGGCATTTACCCGAAGCGATTTATGGAAATCACGGAAAGGCTAAATCAGGGTGGCCGGAAGCAGTTTTGAACTGTCTACCTCCCAAATGCGAGTACAGTATGCTAGCCACTGCGCCGTCCGCCCGCGGTAGCTGAGTTGTCTGTGCTGTACATTTGGTGCAGTGCATGGGGTTATAGCCGGAACGGTAGCTCAGCGTGCTTGGTCACAGAGGGTTAGCTACCCTCTGTAATAAAAAAACGGAGTGAACGGATCAATAAAGAACCTGAAAGGCTGTCATAGACAAATATAGGGGGAAAAAAAATTGGTCAGCGTGATAGAATGTCACTCCTACGTGCCCGGGTTCTACTCCCGGCTGGGTCGGAGATTTTTCACCGCTCAGGGACTGGATGTTGTGTTGTCCAAATCATCATCATTTCATCCCCATCGAAGTGCAAGCCGCCGACGTGGTATCAAATCGAAAGACATGCACCCGGCGAACGGTCTACCCGACGGGAGGCCCTAGTCACATGACATTTACATTTTACCGCAGCGCCACCTCGCTCGGTACTTAAATATCATTGGCGGTGACGTGGAGGAGGGTAAGCGAAGGCAGAAGTAATGATATGGAAATAGACTTTCATCGTCACACTGACTAGACGAGAAATCCATGACCCCCCCCCCCCTCCCCCCAGTGAACAGTCATTGATATTTCTCAACCTCTACCACCACCCTCACTTTTGCTTTCTTACCGCCGTACTAATGATTTCACAATGCCTTAAGTGCAGCTGATTCTAAGCAGTAGTGTTAGACAATCACACAAGGAGTCGCAACTATTTACATGTCTTTTTCCTTTCGACTCTTTTACGCAGTACACAATGAAACAGTGGGTCCAGCCTCACACAAATCCAACAAGAAATTGGCTGTTAGCAGAAACTCAGAGAAGCAAATTAAAATTGGGACACCTTTTTATGTTACGTAAAATTTTTATACTATTTATAACTGGAAATTAATAGCACTGTAATCACGTATCTTTCTTAAGTAATAAGACTACCTTCTGTGTTTCTTTTACGTTAACCACGCAATGGTTTAAAGTATTAATGTAACACAGCAGGGTGAAGAAACACCAGTCAGAATTTTCTCTGAGCACGGGCACAATGGTGGAAGTAATTGTGGGCCTATGTCAGGAGAAGGCAGAAGGTTGCCAGAGGTGGAAGGTCCCCACACTGTGTATGGGCAAGGCATGAGATGGCGAAAGCTGAAAGAGGGGAGTCGCCAGTTTGGCACTGATGGCCGAACGCAGCAACTGTCACGTGACCATTCATAAACGACTTATGGAGCTGCCTTAATGGACAGTCATTTTACGAGTTAATTCAACTTTGCGGCTGTACAGAAAGATCAGTGTACCACCACTATCTTGTAAAACTGTCTCTGTAGATTCAAATACTTGTGGAAATACTCTGTTTCTTTTTTATCTACGCTTAAGGCTACATCTCTATTTCCTTTAGCTACAGCGTTAACTAAGAATGTCCTTGATGAAAAAAGTGGAACTTCATCATCATCATCATCATCCTAAATAATGATTCTGCTCAGTTACGAACATTCTTCCGGAAAATTTTGCAGGGAACGATCACAAAGTAGATACGGAGTTATCTGGTATCAGCTCGACGACATCAGTGCTACGAAGACGACAGGAGTTGCGAAACCCCCCTCGCTATTAAAGATAGTGACAAATGATGCTAAGTTACCTGCCAAGATCTCTCCCCCAAGGAAAGGCGTTAATTAAACAGTGTGCAACAGGTTTAGTAAAAGCTAATTTTCAGCCCGGCGTGGATCAATGGTCGGGGGGTTATCAACAATTCCCTTAATTATGCGCAGCGATGAGTAACTATGAAATTAATTCCAAAGCTCCGAGAAATTCCTGAGTTTATTAGCGCAAGTTCTTTTGGTCAAAAACATGGCCAAGTAATTCAGTAGAAGTTATTCAAGATGCAATAATGATATCAAAATAAGAAAAAAATAGACGTGACTCATGGTTAGCAACGTCCAGGAAGTGAAACACTTGATTGCAAGTTGAGCTCTCCAACACATTAAATTTCCACTGACTCAGATCCGTGACTGGACATCAGTAATTGCATTGATGCTTGGCATATAAATGAAGTTCTTGTGCAACTTTGCCAGCTGCAGCGGCCATGTAGAACCTAACAATTACTGACGGCTACTAAAATCACCGCTGCCAGTAAATCTGCGGATGTGCTGGCTGCAGGTGGTGTTGATGGCTCGCTAAGTGCGGCTGCATCGGTGCTGCTGCTGCACCGCCCTCTGACGAGTTCTGACCCGGGAGCCTGCTGGCCAAGTCCCCGCCTGGAGTGTCGTGACCGGGTAGTGTCCCATTTCGGTGCGGAACCCGAAGTGTGTCTACGGAGTGCAAGACACGAAGTGGCTCTGCTGGAAACAGAGGCCGAAGTGTCCCATCTGCTAGTAGAGTCTGAAGTCACCCTACTGAGAGTAACATACGAAGTGGTGTTAAAAGCGCAGAGCGTGTCATTTCTGCTGACGTTTCCCACGTCTCAAGCAGCAAATGTCAATCAAAAAATAACGTTTTTGTTCCTCCAATGAAAAAATTAAGCAGATGCCGCTATATTTCCACCACCGCAGGAGAAATGCGGCCCTACCAGTCAAGTCACCTCTTCCATAAACTTGCGCCTAAAAATTTTATGTCACGATACTCCAGAGAATCCAGACGTCTTACATTTGGCACCTATGGGAAATTTTTTCTAGCATGGGAATATAAGAACAGAGACAAGAAAAAAAAATGGTTCAAATGGCTCTGAGCACTATGGGACTCAACTGCTGTGGCCATTAGTCCCCTAGAACTTAGAACTACTTAAACCTAACTAACCTAAGGACATCACATACATCCATGCCCGAGGCAGGATTCGAACCTGCGACCGTAGTAGTCGCACGGTTCCGGACTGCGCGCCTAGAACCGCGAGACCACCGCGGCCGGCAACAGAGACAAGAAAACGGAAAACTTTTGTGATAGATGGTGAACAGATGGCCGAAGCATGTGCCGTCATTCGGTGTCTTTTAGAGAGCTTTCGAGATCGGTACCTCCCATAGAAAATTTTCTCTTAACAAAGGCTGGAAATATTGGCCTAGTTATTTGCCAAATACTCTTTCCACCAGGAAAACTTTTCGCAACCGTTCTTAGCAGAAAAATGTTGTACAATGCCCCTGGCTGACAAAGTCCCTCCAGGAATCCAATAGACGATGGTGCGCAGCTACTACCTGCAATACGCATCCTCCCCCGCCTTGAGTGCAGCACCAGCGGCCGACGCAAACCAGCGGGGATTGGAGCGGTTCTTCTGCTGCGCTGCCCTTACCGCTCCGTGGCTGCCACTGCCCGCAGACAGCGCCTTTACCCCTACCCAGTACATACAAGGGAATATCTCCAACTGTAGAGTAAGAAGTCACTTATGCAATAACTGTTGCCGTATTAAAACTGAAAAGGAACGTGCGTTTCCGCTGTCTTGCGAACTGCGACTGTATTTATCTTGATATGCAGCTTATTTGGATAACAAACCGACTATAATTTGCATATGAAAGTGAATCGTGCTTGGGTAGCTCAGATGGTAGAGCAATTGCCCACGAAAGGAGAAGGTTCCTAGTTCGAGTCTCGGTCCGGCACACAGTTTTAATCTGTCAGGAAGTTTAGTTGACTTCCTTATTGTAGTCTTCATTTAAGTAACTCTGCACTATAGTAGTTTTCTCACAGTAGTCACTTAGTATCGAAATAAACAGTCAACATTACTTTTCATTAACACATTTTAAATGTACGTTATCCACTTACATTAGTATGACCGCCTCCCAAGAGCGCGAATAAGCAACCCTTCCTATAGCGAGACATGGAGGAGGAGAGTGAACGAGGTTCTGGAAGGAACAGACAGGGACATGCAGCCATGCCGACTCTACTGCCGTGGTCAGCTGCGCCAGGTTCCTCAGTTTCGCTGTGATGCGAACAACTCGATCGAGGTTGTCACACACATTCTTCATTTGCTTTACATACAGTACGTCTGGTGACCAGAGAAGTATGGTGAACTCATTCTAGTGCTCTTTGTACCACACATCTACATTGCGGGTAGATACCATCGCCGAAGAAAAGCTGCATCAAGAATGGACATGATCCTCAAGGACAGATGCATACCTAATTATCCATTGTGTGATCCGGAATGACGTGGTCATCCAGAGACTGTCACTAAAACACCTTCCAGACCATAACGCTCCCTCTGGTCTGCACACTTACGACGACTGTTGTTCCATACATGCCAACGGCCATCTGCCCGATGGAGCGTGCAAATTCGACCGGTTAGCATGGGTGCATGAACCAGGCGCCCAAAGCGGAGGCCCACACGCACCGACAATCGCTGAACGGTCGAGGAGGCGACGCTGTAGTTCATCTGGGAGGTCAGTTGCTAACCATTTGCACGTCTGTTCGTCCCCAAACATCTCCACAGCCGCCGTTCAGCCCTGCCATCTACGGCCTGTGGTGCAACACAGTTGCCTCGGCGCCGGTTTCGAATAACGCCATTTTACCATGCACGGACGACACGCTAAGAATTTACAAACTTAGTCGTTATGGAAATGCTACCACCCTTAGCCTAAAAGCCATTGTTCATGCCGTTTAGCGCGTCAGATAAATCGCTCCTTTTCCGCAGTGCGACAACTACTGAGCTGTTTCCCGTGTCGTTCCTACACGGTTAATATACCCACCACTGCTAGTGCTGCTACCTGCGGTCTGTGAGCGGTTATTGCACGCTGCCTTCGAACATAGGAGATTATAACACTAATGTGATTGGACCGCACAGTCAGAGCACTCCCCTTCTGAGACGTCAATGTAAACAGCACCATAGTGTGCCCTGCTCAAGTGAAGTTATATACGTGGTACAGGGTATTCATATATTGCAGCTCGTTATACCTACTAGAACAACTCATTCACTTTGGTAGATGACATTCTACTACCACCCGGTGGCAGAGGAGTGTTTGCCAGCTCTGCAGTCGACAATTGTTGTGTGTCACAGTCTGTAGAGCACCGGTATTTCGGTCACATTACGTGTTAGAATTATCATTTGAAAGTAATCAATCATCTTAATTAATACAGATATTTTATATCAAGAGATACTGATGGTTAGGAGTGCTGTCATTTTATCAACAAACATAGTTGATACTGACTAGCTTCTCCCTAACACGCTGAAATTACATGTGTTGGAAAAATTAAATTTTATGCAGGGCATAACAATGAAGAGGCAGAGAGCGTTTCTAAGGGTTGTGGCCGGCGAAGACCGCCGGCCAGGCTAGCCGAGCGGTTCTAGGCGCTACAGTCTGGAACCGCGCGACCGCTGCGGTCGCAAGTTCGAATCCTGCCTCGGGTATGGATGTGTGTGATGTCCTTAGGTTAGTTAGGTTTAAGTAGTTCTAAGTTCTAGGGTACTGATGACCTCAGAAGTTGTCCCATTGTGCTCAGAGCCATTTGAACCAACTAGCGAAGACCCTCGCCCTCCCCCAACCCCCAACCCCCAACCCCCAACCCCCATGGAGGAGCCTGGCCTTGGGATCCACCTCACGAAGCAGAATCAGGGCGAGGCTACGATTATAGTTCGGTGACCGTATAATAGTTGGTCTTTTCGCGCGAACATCAGGCTGTGTATAGGTGCCTATGGTCGGAGATTTGGGAGGCGTTTGTTTGAATGTTTCGCGAAATATCTGGAAGGTTCTGCAAGCGTTGTGTAGGCTGGAGAGCGGTTTCACATCCCACCAGGGTGGGAGGAAACTGTTTCGAATGGAAAGTCGTGATTGGCTGTGTCCAAAACGGGCACTGGAGTAACGGAGGCTTGGTAGCGAGCGTGCAGTTCAGTGTAGCGAGAGGAGGCGAGCAGGACATTTACAGAGCAAGGCTTATCTGAAACGTTGCCAGCAATGTGTCCAGCGTTTGTCTCTCTGTCGAGAGAGGAACATGTTGGTACTTCATTGTGGCGCTGTTAGCATTGAGAAGTGCTCATTTGCGTTCGTGCACTAGAGACACACCTGTGCTCCTGTTCAGTGTAGGCAAGCAGACTGCAGAGTCTCAGGCGATTGCAATAACCATAGGTTTCGGAAGCAATAACAAGTCAATTGTGTAGCTGTATTTATTTTCTGGACGCAGCGCTGCGTCGCCAGAATCCCGTCAGTCTTCGACGACGCAGAAGATATACACTTTGCTGATCACCTGGATGATATTTACTCGTCGAGATAATGTCGAGAACAGTAAAGTTAAATATCCACGGTTTCACTAGTTCGTCTCTCTGAGGTCTTCGTTGTCTACGCCAGGCTAGGTGGTGGTTGAAACTAACAAAATCGTTACAGTATCAACCTTTTCTGTGTTCTTAAAGAACGTAACAGGCTACGCGTTTAGACAACTAGGTGTTGGGCCAGTCTTGGTTAAGGTAGGTGGGAGTAAAAAACTAAACCGAAATTATTAAAATCTGTATATTTTCAAATTGTTTACAAAACAACCTTATCCCTTCAAAATACTCTCCTTAACAGCTAATACATTTGCCCTACTGGTGCTTCCACTATTTGAAACATTTTTTGTAGCGAGCTTTGGAAATGGTTGACAGCTCCTCCCTCGTTTTCTTCTTGACTTCTTCTATGCTGGCAAATCGGCGTCCTTTCATGCCCCTTTTCACACGTGGAAATAAAGTCGCATGGAGCACGATCAGGTGAGTAAAGTGCGTGGGAACGTGGAACCATGCCATTTTTAACCAAAAACTTACAGACATGGCTATGTGGGGTGCGTTGTGTTGGAAGGACCAGTGTACTGTCTGCCACAAATTGGGTCTTACTTGACGAACACTGTTGCGCAACATTCTTTAAACTTCCAAAAAAAGAAAAGTGTGATGGAAAGTCTCACCTCGGCGAAAAACTCTGAATGAACAACGCCCTTGACATCAAGAAAGTAACCGAGCATTGTTTTGATGTTTGATTTGAATTGACGGAACGTTTTTTGGACGGGATGACGATGATGTCTTCCACTGGCTTGACTGTTGCTTTGTTTTTGGGTCGTACCATAGCACAATGACTCATCACCAGTAATGAAAGAAAATCTAGATCAGTTTCAAGCTGTTGTTTAGAAGCACCCATGTTTCAACCTCTATATTCCTTTTTATTGTCAGTCAGAACAAGAGGAACAAACTTGGTGGCAACTCTTTTCATTCCCAACTCTTCTCTTAGAATTCGCTGGACCGAACTCTAAGAAAACCTGCTAATCTGCGACGGCTGGTCATTGTCTGTCGACGGTTTGTGAGCACAAGCTCCCGAATCTTTTCAGTATTTTCGTCGATTCGGGCAGTTTGTGGACGTCCAGAACGAGGTTTGTTATCAATCCCCATGTCACCATTTTTAAATCGAGTAAAAAAACTCTTACACTTGAGTTTTTCCCGTAGCGTCATCTGGGTAAACTATTTTCAACACTAGAACTGTTTCTGCAGCATTTTAATCGAGCAGAAAACAAAATTTCACAGTTGCACTTTGTTCAATTAAACTTGCCATAGTAAAAAACGAAGTAAGAAGGAGACGACGCTAGCGAAACAATCACTGGAGATGAACAGAACAATTCAGGTCGACAACACAGGCGGCACTGCACTGCGAATGAGATGCGCCATACACGCGTAGCGGCAGGAATGCGTATTACACAAGCACCGCCCACGGCGATGTTCCGTTGATCTTTTTGGGTACCCTCTCTTAAACAGTATGATATATAACTGTATATTTGTTAGGATTCCATAATGTGCTTTTTGCAATTTTCTTTTTATTTTATAATTAAACATTTATTAATTAAATCTTTCCTTTTAACTAGTATTAGACCCTATTCTCATACTGAAGACATTGGGCAAAAAATATATATGTAGGGAAGGATCAATTAATTTAATTTTTCATGCAAAGAATACCTCAGTGGGTCTCCACCCCTCCTACCTTTTACAAATTCTTTCATATCCTAGAATGCATTGCACTCCGCCTCGCACATCGCATCCGCTTCCCATCCCCCAATGCGGATGCTGTATGACCTCATCCCATTCCTGAACCTAGTCCTTTTCCTTGAACGGATACGGATCCTCTACATCTCCCACAAACTAGATCCTCCTCACCCATTTGTCTCTGCCATCCTCTCCCACCCCCGCCCGTTGCCGCACCTCCATTCCCACATCCCACCTGCTCTCCATCTCTCCACTCTCCACGCCCTTAGCTAATGTGGATTCCGCCAACTCCCCCTCCTGATGATGCCCTCGTCCCATCTACCCCTCCTACCAACTTTGATCCTCCCCACCCACGTCCTGTGTTTTTCCCAGGGCGCCCTATCTCCCCTCTCTCCCTCCTCACTCCTCTCCACCGGGCGCCCCCAACCCCTCCTCCTTTCCTCCCCCTCCTATCACCTCTGCCACTGGCATCTACACCCTCTCCTCTTCCTCCTCCTCCACCTTTTCCCCTTTTTGGCAGGTCCCCAGACTCGTACACGTGTACTGAATTTTCGCGTTCCAGAGATCATCGCCTAATGTTTGTGTGTGCCGTCGTGTTCGTGTCCCAGTGTTCCATTGTTTCATAGTATATGCTCCAACGTTTGTGTGTGTCACCTCTGTCAGCTCTGTGGGTGTCCACGTTTATGAACGTTTTTATTTTGGACACTGCGCCCGTGAACGTTTGCGTGAGTTTTAATTTTGTATGTCTACGTTTGGATATCCACCATATCTGTTCTGCGATTGTCTCCTTTTGTATCATTAGTCTTATCTGTAGCCGAAGATCGGCGTAGTATGCCGCTGCTGGCCTACCTGTATCCGGTGTGAAACTAACAATAAAGAAAAAACTCAGTTCTGACGCGAAAAACAGAGCCAGTCAGATAGCGATAAATCCACTAATAAGCTTCATGGAACATCTTTGCAGATTGTGTGCCTATACGTTGTAAAAACGTAATGAAATGCTAGACGATCATTTAATAAACTTCTCAGGTGTCTATTTCCCTTTTCCATCTCTCGACTGGGCAACCAAAGGATCATTTATGGAGTTAATTACGATTTTCGGCACCAGACCACAGCGTGTCAGGGTTGTTTGATTGTGTTATAAGGTATATTAATAAGGGCAGCGAGAGTTGCTTGTATTCGGTTCGCCAGCCAGCCATCCAGCCAGCTAGCCAGCCAGAACGAGAGCCAGTAGAGGAGGTGGGGTGGGGGGGCGAGGCTGGCAGAACTCGCCCGGAATGCTGGCGGCGAGGCGCCGCGCCGTCCCGCTCTGTCGATAGAGACACGGGTTGGGCACGAGCCGCGCCACGGCCGGCCCTCAGGGGTCCGATTCATCTGCAACAGCCACAGTGCGACGCGGCGCGTCGTCCCCTCCCCAGAGCCAGCGCACAGGTCAGCTACTGGCCGCGACTCTGTCCTGGCCGCATCACTGCTACGCTCCGCGCCAGTATACGAAATTATATTCTTCTCGCATCGTAACCACAGCCGCAAAAATCCCAGACACGGAAGTACTTGCCGCAAAAAAAAACAGCACATTTTTACTGCCACTTCTAACAATTGTAGTTCCGTTCATCATCCTCAAAACTGTCCTCGTCGTGAAGAACGCCAAACGAAGTTTTCGAAGTGTCTGGGGCTCAAGCAGAAATAAGTTTGTACGAGGTCTGTTCATAGAATTCCGGAACATCGCCCAAAACATTTTTCCACGCTTACCTTTAATTTATTTTGCATGGCCTTCTTCGAAATACTCGTCCCCAATCGATACATAGCTCCCAACGCCGTTTCCACTTCTGGAAGCAGTCTAGGTATGCCTCTTGCTGGATCGCGCGAAGAGCAGTCAGCCAATTTTCTTTTATCTCATCTCTCGTTGGAAATCTAGTCCAAAACAGCCGTGGGCTATGCGAGCTGTGTGAACAGGGGATCTGTCGTCTTGGAACGGGGCACTACCATTGAAGGACAAACAATTTACCCTGGGATAGACCTTGTTAGCCAAAACGGTCACATAATCCTTGGCAGTAATGCGACCTTGCACAGTAACCGTGAATCGCATCAAATACTATGATACGACTGCCGAATAGGTCACGCAGCTGCTCCATGTTTACTCTTCTGACTAAAACTCGGCTATAAACTCGAAAGAGTGTCAAAGATTAGCCGGCCGCTGTTCCCGAGCGGTTCTAGGCACTTCAGCCGGAACCGCCCTCCTGCTACGGTCGCAGGTTCGAATCCTGCCTCGGGCAAGGATGAGTGTGATGCCCTAGGTTAGTTGGGTCTAAGTAGTTTTAAGTTCTAGGGGAATTATGGCCTCAGATGTAAAGTTAGTACTCAGAAGCATTTGAACCAAGTCACATGCAAAGTTTAAGAAAGTTTTACTTAAACTGCAATGAGATTTTCACTCTGCAGCGTGGTGTGCGCTGATATGAAAGTTTCATATCAGCGCACACTCCGCTGCAGAGTGAAAATCTCATTCTGGAAACATCCCCCCGGCTGTGGCTAAGCCATGTCTCCGCAATATCCTTTCTTTCAGGAGTGCTAGTTCTGCAAGGTTCGCAGGAGAGCTTCTGTAAAGTTCGGAAGGTAGGAGACGAGATACTGGCAGAAGTAAAGCTGTGAGGACCGGGCGTCAGTCGTGCTTCGGTAGCTCAGATGGTAGAGCACTTGCCCGCGAAAGGCAAAGGTCCCGAGTTTTAGTCTCGGTCGGGCACACAGTTTTAATCTGGCAGGAAGTTTTATTTAAACTGATTATACACATATACAAGACAATGCCATCTTATGATATAAAGAAGTTAGATTTGTGCTTCTCTTCTTGAAATGTTGAATTCTATGCACAGGCGACCCCGCAGTGGGGAGGGGCGGATGAGGGCAGGGGGGGGGGGGGGGGCTCACGCGATTATATCCGCCACTGCTTGTATGCCGTAGAAGTCCTCGAGAGGGTTATCTCTGACACACAGCACTCACTACAGTGAAGACAAGACTACTCTAACCGTGACTGTCACTTGCAGCCTACTGAGGACACAGCACAGCTGCCGATCGTGAGCAAATACAACAGCACGACCTACCGGCTTGGCCATCGTCTGCAGCTACACACCTGGAAATTGAAATAAGAACACCGTGAATTCATTGTCCCAGGAAGGGGAAACTTTATTGACACATTCCTGGGGTCAGATACATCACATGATCACACTGCCAGAACCACAGGCACATAGACACAGGCAACAGAGCATGCACAATGTCGGCACTAGTACAGTGTATATCCAACTTTCGCAGCAATGCAGGCTGCTATTCTCCAATGTAGACGATCGTAGAGATGCTGGATGTAGTCCTGTGGAACGGCTTGCCATGCCATTTCCACCTGGCGCCTCAGTTGGACCAGCGTTCGTGCTGGACGTGCAGACCGCGTGAGACGACGCTTCATCTAGTCCCAAACATGCTCAATGGGGGACAGATCCGGAGATCTTACTGGCCAGGGTAGTTGACTTACACCTTCTAGAGCACGTTGGGTGGCACGGGATACATGCGGACGTGCATTGTCCTGTTGGAACAGCAAGTTCCCTTGCCGGTCTAGGAATGGTAGAACGATGGGTTCTATGACGGTTTGGATATACCGTGCACTATTCAGTGTCCCCTCGACGATCACCAGAGGTGTACGGCCGGTGTAGGAGATCGCTCCCACACCATGATGCCGGGTGTTGGCCCTGTGTGCCTCGGTCGTATGCAGTCCTGATTGTGGCGCTCACCTGCACGGCGCCAAACACGCATACGACCATCATTGGCACCAAGGCAGAAGCGACTCTCATCGCTGAAGACGACACGTCTCCATTCGTCCCTCCATTCACGCCTATCGAGGCACCACTGGAGGCGGGCTGCACGATGTTGGGGCGTGAGCGGAAGATGGCCTAACGGTGTGCGGGACCGTAGCCCAGCTTCATGGAGAAGGTAGCGAATGGTCCTCGCCGATACCCCAGGAGCAACAGTGTCCCTCGCTCAAAGTCCGTGAACTGCACATACGGCTCACGTCCACGCTGCCGCGGCATGCTACCAGTGTTAAAGACTGCGATGGAGCTCCGTATGCCACGGCAAACTGGCTGACACTGACGGCGGCGGTGCACAAATGCTGCGCAGCTAGCGCCATTCGACGGCCAACACCGCGGTTCCTGGTGTGTCCGCTGTGCCGTGCGTGTGATCATTGCTTGTACAGCCCTCTCGCAGTGTCCGGAGCAAGTATGGTGGGTCTGACACACCGGTGTCAATGTGTTCTTTTTTCCGTTTCCAGGAGTGTATTTCTAGCATACAGTTTTCGTGGTGTTTCCATATTTTTGTCCAACCTCTATATGTGTTTCATTTGTGCCTGAGTACGGTCCTCCTATTACTCGTGTCTGTAAAGTTCTAATCGTGCTAAAATGAGCTAGACATTGTTCACTCTGCCTGAAGAAAGAGATTTAATGTTTTCTTATCTCGATCCCAACAGGATCTTTTTATGCTAGTTCCCTCTTTAATCAGACCTTACGTGTGGATACGGTATAATCGAAAAGCTACCGAGAGAAGCTACCAAAACATCAATTCTCACAACGTTCTTTTAACAATAACAGAAACAATGTATGTTGACTATGCCAATTCAGGTTCATGTCGTACCAGTTAAAAGAAATTGTATGAACTTGTGGCGTTTGTTCTTCCGGATATGGGCAAAAGAACAGACGCCACGCATTCGTGTAACTAATCCGACACGATCGACTATGAATCCATCATCTTCAATGCGAATGGACAATCACGTCCGACCTCCTGTGGGAATTTCGCAGTAGCGACTGGATGGAGACTCCGGATAGGCAGAGATCTTTGGGGATCTGAGTCGACCGACGGGCTTACTGAGGTAGTCCACGCAGGTGTGATGAATACCGTGTCCGAGTGGCGTAGTCGTTAATGTAACAGCCTAGTAACCAAAAGGCCCCAGCTTCGGATCACCGTCTGGTGCTTATTTTCATTCGTCACTGCTATATCCATGCAACCGTCATCTAGACTTAGAACTACTTAGACCTAACTAACCCGTCACATACATCCATGCCCGAGGCAGGATCCGAACCTGTGACGATAGCAGTAGCGCGGTTCCAGACTGAAGCGCCTAGAACCGCTCGGTCACAGCGGTAGGCCATTCGCAGTGACCCTCGAACCCGCGTTTCACGGCCTTCGTCAACGAAGACGTGACCTTCCGATGTGGTGCCTTCGCTGACAACGTGGTGCTCTTGGTGTGATTGGGCGACGAAACACAAGCAACGCTTCAGCAGTTGTGTAGCTGCGGAATGGTGTCAGGCAGCGTCGTCTCCACGTGCAAGAAAGCTTAGATGGTTGTCGGAAGAGGCCTTCTCCGCCTGACTGCGATCAGCTTCAAGGAAGTTCCCACTGTGAACGGATTGGGAGTGCAGTTTTCCACTATAATTCGACGAACTGCGATGGCCACATTTCGCCAGCTACTACAACGAACCCGTGTGCTGCCCTGTGACAGCAAATTCCTCCACATGGATATAATTACGCAGACGCGTTACGTCAACACTTACGTGGCGTCCAGAATTAATTATTTTGCACACATCCTTCCCTTAACGGTCACCACAGCCATAGTTTCCAGGTAGTGCACAGACACTTCGTGAGTGCAGGTCAGATATTCAAATTCCACTACACTACCTTAACGAGGCCACCGCAGGCGAGGTGTCTGGGGTTGCCTATGCCAACAACCGTACGTGGGCGCCTTATTTACGGACGACGCGACTCGCGTGGACAGCGGCCAGCACCAGCTTGACGGGCACTGCTTCAGATCGTCGCTCCCCGAGATCATCTACTGCTGGTGGCCGTGGGCCAAATAGCACCATGTCTCGCCCGCATCCCAGATTTCTGGGTCGAACTGCATGACTGAGAATCGGCGACGAGAGCGCCGAGAACGGGAGTCTATTACCGCCTCTATCAAGCACGACAGCCTCGCAAAAATTTCGAACAGCGTCGCCCTACTGCCAGAGTGTGTCACGCTGGACGAACTCTTACACAAAGATACTGCTTATTTTCCCATCCTATGAACTGTACTACGTTTTGCAAGACGTGCCCAAAGGCGCTCTCAACAGACACGACTAGCGAATTATGTAGGCGCATTATTCGAGGATCCTCTTGCTCACTGTAACGTTCCGATTACAAGAAGGCACACCTTAAGAAGACTCACGGACCATGATTAATCCTCCGAGGAAACAATTTACAGGGAGTCCCTCCTCCATTAATTTGCGAGAAGACGACTCGGAGCTTCAGATGGCGGTAGTAGGATTCGGTGGATAGGGAAAAAAATTAATTTAGTTCAAATAAAGATCTCTTGATGCTGTGCGACTCGTTTCCTTCCTTGGTTGTGGGAGAGCGGGATCGGAACATTGTGGCCAGGCCTCGGAAGGCAACCCCTGCCCCCCCCCCCCCCCCGAACCCTCCTCTCGGGCTTATATAAAAGTCCCGATGCAGCTGACATGAATTTCTACCCTTTCCTTTCTTTTCTGTCCTCACTCCTCCACCGATAATTAGCGTAATACAAAAGATTTACTTAAAAGTAGCTGTATCGCGGGTGGAATGTGTGCTGTGCCTCGCTGGACGAAGTATGATGGCATGCAGTTGGAAGCTAATTTCAGAAGCAGTGAAAAGCTAGGTAAGGTCAGATGTCCGTCTCATGTAAGTACCACAGTTACCTTCGAGATAACTCAGACTGCTTCACTGGGTTTCATTTGGACGGCAATCATACGCAGCATAAGTCATTACTGACCTCTGAATTCACTTTAGAACCTGACGGTTTTTTTTTCCAAATCAATTATGGTGAGTGCTAGGGTGGTTCCTTTGAACAGGACTCGATGGATTTCCTACGCTACTTGTCACTAGTCCGAATTTGTGTTCCGCCCCTTACGATCTAGTTGTCATCACAACGTGAAGTCCCATTCGTCTTTCATCCGTGCTTTCTTTCGGTCGCAGGGAACATACGTATCAAATTGCTCTGAGCTCTATGGGACTTAACATCTGAGGTCATCAGTCCCCTAGAACTTAGAACTACTTAAACCAAACTAATCTAAGAACATGACACACATCCATGCCCGAGGCAAGATTCGAACCTGCGACCGTAGCAGTCTCGCGGTTCCGGACTGAAGCGCCTAGAACCGCACGGCCACCGCAGCCTGGTCATATCAAAGGAAGACCGTCTAGGCTGCCGTTTGCCCATGGGTTTCTGTAAGAGCGATTCGCCATTCTGTATGTGACAGGTGAAAACACAGAAGTAATTAGCGAAGATAAGATGAAAATGAATACACAGTTTGGAAACCGCTGCTGGCAGTGCTGTTCGCATATGCCCTACCCAATAATTTAAAATCTCATAGGACAAAAGACACCAGCTCTATCAGCTACAAACGATCAATAATGTTTCAAAATAAGGAGATGTGTCTCCTCAATCGCATTAAGGTCATTTAACTGTAAAGTTAAGAATTTGTTTAAAATATAGCTTTGAATGTTAACGAATGTGAAGACTAGAGCATCACAACTAGTTTAGGCAACAATTCCGTGCAATAGATAGCTGTGACTAGGAGATAAGCAATAGTTTAGAATGAGGAGCTACTTGCCAAACTATTAAACATCCGCTCGAAACAAGATACACTATGTGATCAAAAGTATCCGGACACCACCCCCCCCCCCCCCCACCAAAAAAACATACGTTTTTCATATTAGGTCCACTGTACTGCCACCTACTGCCAGGTACTCCACATCAACGACCTCAGTAGTCAATAGACATCGTCAGAGAGCAGAATGGCGCGCTCTGCGGAACTCACGGATTTCGAACGTGGTCAGGTCATTTGGTGTCACTTGTGTACGCGAAATTTTCATACCTCGAAACATTCCTAACTCCACTGTTTTCGATGTGATAGTGAAGTGTAAACGTGAAGGGACACATACAGCACAAAAGCGTACAGGCCGACCTAGTCCGTTGACTGACAAGAGACCGTCAACAGTTGAAGTTCGTAACGTGTAGTAGGCAGACATCTATGCAAGCCATCACACAGGAATTCTAGACTGCATCAGGATCCACTGCAAGTACTATGACAGTTAGGTGGGAGGAGACAAAGCATGGATTTCATGGTCGAGCGGCTGCTCACAAGCCACACATCAAGCCGGTAAATGCCAAACGACGTCTCGCTTGTTGTAAGGAGCTGACTGAACAGTGGAAAACGTTGTGTGGAGTGACGAATCACGGTATACAACGTGGCCATCCGGTGGCAGGGTGTGGGTATGGCGAATGCCCGGTGAACGTATCTGCCAGCGTGTGTAGTGCCAACATTAAAATTCGGAAGCGGTGGTGTTATGGTGTTTTCATGGAGGGGGCTTATACCACTGGTTGTTTTGCATGTATCGCAGCACACGCCTAAATTGATGCTTTAAGCATCTTCTTGCTTCCTATTGTTTAAGAGCAATTTGGGGATGGTGACTGCATCTTTCAACACGATCGAGCACCTGTTCATAATGCACGGCCTGTGGCGGAGTGGTTACATGACAGTAACATCCCTGTAATGGACTGGCCTGCACAGAGTCGTGACCTGAGTCCTATAGCACACCTTTGGGAGGTTTTGTAACGCCGAATTCGTGCCAGACTTCACCGACCAACATCGACACCTCTCCTCAGTGCAGCACTAAGTGAAGATTGGGCTGCGAGTCCCCGATAAACCTTCCAGCACCTGATTGAACGTATGTCTGCGAGATTGGAAGCTGTTGTCAAGGCTAAGGGTGGGCCAACACCATATGAAATTCCAGCATTACCGATGGAGGGCTCCACGAACTTTTAAGTCATTTTCAGCCAGGTGTCCCGATACTTTTGATCACATAGCGTATGTGAAGGAACGAAGTTCTTATAAGGCATATTTTCCAGAATAGCAATCGCTTGGTTGTCGTATTTCTTCCATTACTCATCGTCGACGCGTAAACATGCGATTTCAGAGAAGTGTTTAAAACGCAGCGGAATGGAACGGTATGCCCTCTTGAGAAGAGCCACGCGTGGTCATACTACATTATTTTCGATGTATCTGCACGTTATTACTCCTATATCAAAATCCACAAAGACCACATTATCATACGTTGCAACAGGAATGACTTAGCAACCAGGTCTTTGCCACCCATGCATTAGCGTAGCGCAGAAACTTTATTGTGGGTGATAGAGTGAAGACGGACGTTGAAATATAGAACATATAACTCTACCCTTGATTTTTCTCCAATTTGGAAGAATACAAAACAAGGCAGTTAGCACAGTTTTTAGTGTCAGAAACAATAGTAACTTCCTGTAATGTAATTTTGTTTCATTGACGGCTTGAGCTTCTGTAGTCTGCGGGTTAGTTAATTGTGGTGTCGTCCGGAGAACGAGGTCTCTTATCAAAGTTGGTACCTCACGAAGAAAGTAAGGGCTCTCGCTGGTTGTTGCAACAAGGAGCTGGAGGCGTAGACGTAGACAGGCCCTCAAGGGGTTCCATACGCTACCGACGTCGGATGGTTACCTACGCCAGAACGCAGTGCCACTCCGCCCACTTTGTATTCATCACTTACGACGACGGCATCGAGTAAGTCTTACTTCAATGTTCTGTTGACTATAAACTTTAACACAATCATTCTGTATAGAACCAAGTGACAGCGACGGTAACAAATACATGTCATCTAAGTGGGCAGCGATTGTTTCTCAAGTAATGTGCTCTCCCTTAAAGGCTTTCAGTAAACTGAACTACAGGTATTGTATTTGTGCTGTAGTATTTGCTCGAT
Source organism: Schistocerca gregaria (assembly GCF_023897955.1). Taxonomy (NCBI): domain Eukaryota; kingdom Metazoa; phylum Arthropoda; class Insecta; order Orthoptera; family Acrididae; genus Schistocerca; species Schistocerca gregaria. The sequence goes on from NC_064920.1 coordinate 106,234,441, forward strand.
CTTCTGATGTGCAACTAGACTTGCTACAGCTCCACTATATTAACATTTAACGTCCGCTTCGGTAGCTGAGTGGTCCAGGATAGAATCTATAACGGCGAAAAACAAGCGACGTTGCACTCAGGATGGTGATGGTGAGTATTTGACTGTGCCTTCTGCGTCAACCTCCTCCGCATCAATTGTATCCCTTACTCCTCTCGATGCTACGATACCTTCCGCGGGTCGTTCGGTGAGTGGCGCAGAAGTTATCTCCAGTATCCCTCCTGTTCGCTCCTTCTGAGCTACCTGTATGTCGAGAGTTAACTGAGTCCCCTCCTCCCCTTCGTTTTTGTGTCCTCCGTTACAGTCTGAGACGATGAAATGTCCTCCTGCTCCTTCGTTTTTAGCCGCCGACTGTTTCCTGCATTTGCCGATTACAGCAGCTCCCAAGGAGAATAAAATTAGCGACCAAGTATCACATGTTGCATTGGTAGTTCCATAGAAAGCGTCCGTCTTAGTGACTGGAACTGCTTTACGACCCTAGTTCTGAGGGACAGGAAGCTGTGCTTATGACCCCTCCCACACCTCCGTGTACATAGGCCGCCATCCCACGTAGCCGACAGAAACAGCGTATGCAACCGTGCTGTGGCACGTAAGAAATCTAAGAAAAAATGTTGCGATGACGGGGGTTCTCGTCCTCCGAGGTCTGATATCTCTATGGATTCCGCAATGGACCTTGACTCTCAGCTGTCTACCTAATTCTACTCGGATGTTCCGTACATCCCTGTCCAGCTGTGATCAGTGACCCAAGCCTACACGTTCCTTTCCTTAAACGTTAATCGTGTTGAATCAGGAGTGGCTACGCTGCTTTAGTTCATTTATTATTCGTGTGCAGACTTAGTCTTCTTACAGTATGCGTTATTTTGTAATTTCTCGTTTCCCAGTTTTCGTATGACCTTTAATGTAGCACCCGAATATTCTACGGGGACCGCCTTATTCTTTCGGGAAGGCATTCCTAATTCTGAGGTGGAAATATTTGATTCTGGCAGGGGCATAGGTTGTCAAATTTTTAATCTTACCCTGATTGGTTTATATGCCCCTTCTGGCACTGGGTGCGCAATGGATCTTTCGCGTTTTCATAAAAGGATATTGTGTATCTATTGCGTAAGCCCTCCGGGAATTCTGTTGGGTGGTGATTTTAACTGTATATTGTGTCCTGCAGATCAGTCTCCTGATTTTAATTTCTCTAGTGAATTATATGAATTGGTCCGCTACTTACGCCTGAAAGACGTCTGGATATGTAAATACCCGACGTTAGTTAAATTTACCCACTTTACTGCGACTTCTAGTTGCAGGTTAGATAGGATTTGCTTATCAGACTGCCTAAGCGATAGTATTCTTAATGTTGAAGTCATCACTGCTTCTTTTACGGATAACTGTGCTGTGGCCACAACTCTCAATCTTGAGCGGCAACCATTCAAATTGTTCCGCCCTCCGTGGATGTTAAACGTTGCTCACCTAGCTGATCCCTTTACCCATGACGTGATGCGAGTATTGTGGGAGCGTACTCTACGGTCCACTGGGTAGTACTCTTCCACCCATGACTTGTGGACGCAGCCAGCAAAACCGAGGTTCAGGCAAACTTTGATGCTTTACTGTGCTCCCAAAGCGCGAGACTTTCGGAGAACTATCCCATACTGTGTGAACTTTATGCTGCTTCGGATCACGCCCCTCAGCGAATTGCGGATGTTAGGCGTGTAGAAGCACTATTGTTAACCTTGAACAGAATACAAATGGAAGGTTTGAAAATCCGATCGAAGCCGCGTTCATTAGTGAGGGAAGAACTGACTTCCTTGCATCATTTGCTTCGGCATCATACCTGTCGCCGACGAGCTTGTATTCATTCTTTCACAAGTGATGGACGTAGCGTAATGGCCCAAGCTGATATAGTGCGTATCTTACACCAGTACTATGTAGACACCTAAGACATCGATGAGTCCAATGAAACCTTTTACGACCCACTTGTCGGCATCTTGTATACGATAATTACACCTGAACATAATGCAACGCTTTTAGCTGTCTTTCAACCTGAGGAAGTTTGCAAACTTATTGTGGGACCGCCTTCTCAAAAGCCCCGGGTCTAGATGGAGTTCCCGAGGAATTTTAAGTGCGCTTTTGGCCGTTGTTGGGTGCTACCTTTACCTCCGTTTCGAACGAAGTGTTAAAGGGTGGAGTAGTGCCGACTTCGTTCAAAGTGGGAAAAATTGTTTTAATCACGAAACGCACTGGACCGGTTGCCCCTGATAGCTTTCGCCCACATACGTTGTTAAATTTTGATTATAAGACTGTGGCGCGGGCAGTTTACAGTAGGATGTCGGCTCTGAGGGAGACGATTGTTGCGAAACATCAAAGCTGCGTACCTGGACGTACCATTCTTACCCCTATTGTCGAGTGTCGTGACGTGGTTTCTGTTGCTGCTGTAACGTCAATTTCTTGTGTCCTTACTTTTCTAGACTTCGGCAAGGCATTTGGTCGTGTTAATCACGACTTGCTGCTTCGGATTCTGGAGGCACTGTTGACACACATGGAGAGCTCTCAAATCTGTTTACGGGTATTTTGGCTTCGGTGGTCGTTAATGGCCAACTGATGCCCCCCCCCCCCCCATAAATATCCGTCGGGGAGTGCCTCGGGTAAGCCCGCTTTCAATGACTGTTTGTGTTGTCTCTGGAGCTCCTACATCGGATGCTATAATCCCAGCTGACAGCTTGGACGCTTTCCTGCGGGACAACGGCTATTCGTGTATGCGCAGATGACGTGACGGTTCTAATTCGCAATCCTGCTGAGATACCTCGGCTGAAAGCTGTAACCGATGATTTTCGTCGGAGTTCAGGTGCAAACCTTAATAAAGGTAAATGCAAGCTTCTTCCCTTGCGAGGTTTTGATGATGCAGTTGTTCCATGGGCTACTGCAGTGCATCAGTATGATCTATCCGTATCATTGATCGTTGTCAACTCAAAAATGGCGACGCTCAACTGGAAGTCCGTTACGGACAAAATTCAGGGAGCGATACTAGAGAATGAAAGGCGCTCTTACTATGCTCCAGAAAGTCCGAATACTGGATACATATGCAAAGCTTATTACGCGGCCCAAGTTTATCCTATTCTCTCGATGATGGCGAAGAAACTATAAAAATTTTCTGATAGTTACTTAAAGAAGAGAAATATATTTCGCATACGGTATGAGGTGATCACGAAGCCTCGTTCCTTTATGGTGTTGGACCTGACTGATATACGGATGAAGACGCAGATGCTGTATGTGAGGCGTACTGTTTTGACGATGACTCAAACTCACACATTCACGTCTCATTTATTTATCTGTGTCCATTCTGCTAGGCTTGAACCCCCTATAGACGTCTGTAGCAGAAATTATAAGTTAAAAAACATTCGTGACTTCCATCTTGCAGTGAGCTAATTAGGGACTGACATCTTATGGAGACTGGTCCTCACCATGAAATTCCCAAAGACTATGGGAAGCAGTCCCTTGCCCGTACATCGTTGAAAGAGAATCGCCGCATACAACCTGGACGACAGTTTGGTTCTACATCTACATCTACATCCATACTCCGCAAGCCACCTGACGGTGTGTGGCGGAGGGTACCCTGAGTACCTCTATCGGTTCTCCCTTCTATTCCAGTCTCGTATTGTACGTGGAAAGAAGGATTGTCGGTATGCTTCTGTGTGGGCTCTAATCTCTCTGATTTTATCCTCATGGTCTCTTCGCGAGATATACGTAGGAGGGAGCAATATACTGCTTGACTCTTCGGTGAAGGTATGTTCTCGAAACTTTAACAAAGCCCGTAACGAGCTACTGAGCGTCTCTCCTGCAGAGTCTTCCACTGGAGTTTATCTATCATCTCCGTAACGCTTTCGCAATTACTAAATGATCCTGTAACGAAGCGCGCTGCTCTCCGTTGGATCTTCTCTATCTCTTCTATCAACCCTACCTGGTGCGGATCCCACACTGCTGAGCAGTATTCAAGCATTGGGCGAACAAGCGTACTGTAACCTACTTCCTTTGTTGTCGGATTGCATTTCCTTAAGATTCTTCCAATGAATCCCAGTCTGGCATCTGCTTTACCGACGATCAACTTTATATGATCATTCCATTTTAAATCACTCCTAATGAGTACTCCCAGATAATTTATGGAATTAACTACTTCCAGTTGCTGACCTGCTATTTTGTAGCTAAATGATAATGGACCTATCTTTCTATGTATTCGCATTATATGGTTCATTATCAATCTTCCGATCTTGCTGATGAGCGTAGCGTCCTCGTGGTATAAGGTAGTAAATAACTTTATTTCCACGAAAGAGCGACTTTTCCCAATAGGGCTTAGTGACACGGATTTATGTTGTTAGAAGTCTCCAGATACGACATCGCTTTGCTTGTGGAGGTCAGGAGTCTTGGATCAGGACGCAGCTAGCCTTCCTTATTCGATCTTCTGAGACTGCATACACTACGGACGTCATATTGCGTCCAGATTATTCTTTCTTTCCATGGTCGAAAACCCATACCGTTATGTGGTAACTGGGCACTTCGTTCATTAAGTTGTAGAAGGCGAGGGGGGACGATAACATGAACTTCATGCAGTACATGATCACGGCCTATTGGACATGGTTGCAAATTCCTCGACGCCGATATCTCTTCGCCAATATGTAGAACCTAGTTTTCCGTCGGCAAGGTATTGGTTAACTTCATTTTCCCGAGAAAAAGTATTTTCCCTGTTATGTATGTTCCCATCTGATTTGCTTCGGCTTGTCCTCCCCTGGTTTCCCTGTTCTTTTGTTTCGTGTAGTGACTCAGCATCGCTCCAATTCTACTGTAAAATGTGTATGGACATAGTATAGATACACATGAGCGTTTTACAGTCCTTGCAATCAAATTGGGATTTTTCTTTGCTTCTTATCTCGAATGTAATCTGGTTTGGTTTACCTTATACTTGTAGATTATATCACAAACTATAAAAATAAATAAAAACAAAATAAAAAGTTAAAAAATTACCAAAAAGCATACAAAAATAATTTTTGATACAAATCATGTGAGCTTGGTGGTGGTTTATCGGCTATGTTCTGTTCTTTTTTCCTTTTTTTCTTATTGTGCTATCATATTTATTTTTTCTCCCATTTGCAACTTATATGATATGATGATTTGACTATGACCTACTGAAGTGTTATGATAGTACCAAATCATTGTGATAAAAAATAAGTGGTTATCGTGACTGAATGCTGTGCAATGGGGCCCGGGCTGGATTCCCGGCTTGGTCTGTGATTTTCTCCGCTCAGGGATTGGGTGTTGTCTTCATCATCATCGTATCATCTCCATCGACACGAAAGTCGCCGAAGTGATATCAACTCGAAAAAAGACTTGCATCAGGCGACCAGTCTACCCGTCTACCCGACGGGAGGCCCTGGCCACACGACATTTCTTTTCATTAACATTTAATCATCGACTGTACACGAATGCGGAGTATTACAGATAAATTACTTTACTGGTGGGTGGAACAAGACAACTCTGTAATTTAAAACCATTTTAGCCATATATGCTGGGGTTTTTTCCTAGTAAGTGTAACTGTAAGGAGAATATAATCATGCGCCCATCGTTCCGCAAAGCGAATGATTTGTAGGAAACTGTAGTTTTCTCTTTTTTTAATTCTCAGAGATATCTGAGTAGTCAGATTCGCTGCCCGGGGATATATGAAGTATACCGTTTTCAACCCAGCTAAACTGTAACTACAAGAATAACAACGAAAACAGACAGTACACGACTACATTGTCCAGTCACATGGAGCGCATATCCTTGATAGTTACTTGTTGTCCAGCTGTATCTGAAACATGTACACACCAGCTGCGTACCACGAAGTGAGTCCCATAAACTATGGATGACGTTCTAGCTGACGCCTGATTTTTCTCACGAACTCTGCAAATATTGGTATGTGCTCACAGAAATCAATCAAAAGGGTTAGCTGCAAACGTTATTAATATTACGAAGTAGCGATGTGTAATAGTGTTATTTTATGGGGTTTTACGTGTCTTATATAAAATTGATTGTAATCAGTTTTATTTTATTTGCATTCTGACTTCTTGTGACCATAGGTTCCTCAATTCTCTGAGAGGAATTATTTCATTTTGTAGTTTGCTTCAAAACTTTGTGCGTATTTCATTTCTATTAAATTAAGGCGTAGAATAATTCTATCAATTTTTAAACGCCTTTTGTTTATTGTATATTCACACTGTGCGCTGCGATCTACCACTATAGGCAATTAATGTGGTATTTATCTATGAAAGTCTTCTCCATATTGTTTAATAAAGGCAATAATATAAAAGCTGAATTTCGTACTACATGATACACGCAAGAATTTTACAACTGTGAAAACAGAAACTTACGAATTGTTGCGTAAAAATTTATGTTAATTGTCCCCTGCTTTAAATCCGCTCTAGTAAAAGTACAGAAAGAACCGTCGTGACCTGTGGTACAGTGTAGTTATGAACACATAGCCGCATTCGTTTGCGGTTGAAGTAAAAGGACGAAGTTCATCACGCTGTGCGAGCTGCAAAACAAAGCCGTTTCGAAGTCCCGCGTTTAAAAGCAGGCCACTTAGAGCGCAATTATCTTAATGGTGGCACTTTGCTTTGTGCCAGAAAAACAATCAGTGGGCAAAATTTAAGGCTACATTAACAGGCACGAGGTGCAGCCAAATGTTTCGAACCCCGCATCAATGTAAAGCATGCTGTCAGACCCTCATATTAATTACAACGTCGTTTTGCACGAACTTTATCGCCATTATTTCCAAAGAAAAGTGGAGCATCAAACGATACGTTTTATAAACTCCTCGAAAAACGTTTTTACCACCCCCACACACAACTGCAAATCTGTGTCGGCTTAGATTCAAAGGGAGCAAGGAGCAGAAACATAAGCATTACTAAAAATAGCTTCACTGTGACACAAAAACAAAAGAGTAACGAAAACAAAGCCAATCTGTCAGAAAGCGCAGATCTCTAAAATACAGATCAACCGCTGGACAGCATTCTGTGAAGCTCCGTCCCGTGGATTAGATTGCTGTCCAAAGGGTACAAACACGCTTTTGATCGAGACTGTTTCATCCTTCTGTGGTGGCCCTCCTGATGTCTTGTAGTGTGTGAGAAGGGTTTCTGTGACGACGCACTCCAGTTTTCAGCTAGTCCCGAATATGCCAACCGATAACGCAGGCCAAAGACTACGTTGACTCCTGCTTCCTGAAGCAAAGTGTTTACGTGTCTGGCTCGACGGGCTCCCCTATCATTGCCTTGAAAGACGACAGGATGGAGGAAACAGTAGCGCCATGGATAATGCATGCCCTTCAGTTTACCTTAGATGGCGACACTGTGCCGTAGGACTGCATGCCTAAGACCTAGTCGCCTCCACATTTTCAAGTGTGTTTCCTACGTATGATCACTAGTCGTAGTACGTTTCTGATTGGTGCCGCAAGATGACTTATTTAAAACTCTTTGGAAATATCTGTAAAACTACAAGTCGGATTAAAAAAAGATTGTAGTAAGTGTTGTTAGTCTCGAAGGGTGACATTAAACAACACCTAATTTGACCCCCTCCCCAACCACGGCAGGCGGAGGGTGTCAGTTTCGAAATCTTAAATAGGAACACCCATTTTTACTGCGGCTTCGGATTTTCTGGAAATGAGTACCTAAGTTCTGTGTTAAACATTTCTTTCGTTGTTTGATAGAGAGCGCTGTAATCGACAAACATCAAAACGCGTCAATGCCGTTGAAAAATGATAATATCTCAAGAAACAGACACGAGATTAAGATCCCCAGAGGTCAGAAACGCAGTTATTCTGTATTCCTTAATAAGGAAACGGCTTTTTATAGCGAAACACTTGATTCTTAGGAATATAACATGAGTGCCAGGAAGAGCTGCATTAATCCAGTGTTCGGGCTGAAGACAACAAGCAGAATAACTTTGTAAACGTAGGCTTCCGCGGCTGTTGTCACAGTCACAGTCAATAAAATTCTTCTGGGTTTGAGGCCGCATTGTCAGTTTTGTAATTGACAATGCGGCCACAAAACCCAGAGAATTTTATTGACAACGACAACTTTGACCACACCATTGATGTAATTTCTTTCGTTGAAACGGAAATCAGTCGGAACAATTTTTTTTTTCATCAATGAATTACAAACTACCTTTAGTCGCGATCCAAATCCAAACAATGGAACTCCTTCCCTGACACTGAAAGTTTACACCTAAAGAGAGGGTCTGACCGCAGAATGCGACGTATGACCGCAGTCCCTGTTTCGTAGATAGTAATTTGAAAGATAAAAAATGTATCGCAGGAAATCAGTTTTCGACGGTTTTAAACCCATTTTCAATTTTGTTGATTACAGGGCACTCAATAACTCAACGAATAAAACGTTAAATACAAAAGTTACTATCTTACCGGACGATTCGAACCCGCAATTAAAAAATTTAGTTTCCTATTTAAGAATTCAAAGTTGATTCTCCTCCCGCCACATGAGGTTGCGGCAGGGAGTCAAGTTTAGTGTCCTTGGATCCCCGCCCTTATAACTTCTCTCTTTAAAGAAATTTGAAAAGACAGTAGCAGAGTTCAACACGTTGTTAGTATTATTAGGGCATTGTTCTTGGGGTTTGTTTCATATTACTTAAATCTTTTAAAAGCTTAAACCTTTATGTCAGCTCCTCCTGTCAATAAAATATAAATATTGGATTATGTAATGCAAAAATGTAACATGCCAGTTTGTTATAGAAAGGTGTCCTTACATTAGCATTTTTTTGCAGATGAGCAGAAGAATTTACAATAAGCTGTATCTCTGCAATTAAATCAAAATATTTTTGTCCTGATGTACGCTTTCCTCGTATGTTCCCTGGCGTATAACATATTTCTCTGGCATTTAACACTATTTTCATGTGTCTGCACCAGCGAGGCAGTGATTGTGGTGTACAAAGAACGAAGAAGACAATGGCAGTATGAAAGAATGAGAGGGACACAGAGGGAGAGGAACAATTACAGAACAGTGCTACGAGAGGGATGAAGATGACAGTGCTAGTCGAAGAGAAATAAACTGAAGGAGAAAGTGGAAATGCTTGAAAACCAGTGTCAATGAGTGACAACTAGGAAAAAAGAGACAGCAGTAGGAAGGAATGAATGAATGAAAGAAAGAAATAATAGCAGTAAAAGAGAGAAAGAGGGAGGAATTGGCAGCGAGAGGAAACAGGACAGAACGAAGGAGAGTGTGAGACGGGAGACGGTGACCGTTTGAGGGATACAAAGACATAAGACAATGTGCAGGGCAGGACAAGTGGAAGTGGAAGTGGAAGTGGAAGCGTATGAGAGACTTACGGCGAGGGACTAGTGGGTGTGTGCGCGTTACAGTTAGGGGAGCTTGTGGGATTTTGATCTGAGACGAACACTAAAGAAAGCGTGAATATGTTCGCATGCCAAAATTTTTGGGAAAGATTTTGACGTTACTGAGGAAGACAGAATGTAGCAGCTAGCATCCTACTTTTCAGTCAGAGTCTTTTAAATGAACTGCAACATATTTGCAATTTTTTCTGCCCCGGTAGGAGCATTTTCCCGCTTGTTTTGTTAGCGAAGAACTTAGGCGAAATGTACGTTTGTGAAAGTTCCTTTTGAAGTCAACCACAAATGCCGTTTCTGTAAATTTCCTCAATACTGTTTCTCGAAAAGAACGTCGTGTTCCTTCCAGGGCCTGCCATTTGAGTTCGGGAAGGGTCCCCATAACAATCGTCGTGTTGATCGATACCTCAGGTAACTCATTTAGCAGCTCGCCTCTGAATTGCTTCTTCCTTTAACTCTACCCGGTGGTGATCCCTAACATTCGAGTAGTACTCAAGAATGAGTCACATGAGTGTTGTAAAACATGTCTCCTTCGTAGATGAACTGCACATTGCTAAAAGTCTCACAAAAAAAACGAAATCGACCGTTCGCCTTCTCTACTACGGAACTGATGTACTCGTTCCATTTAACACCGCTTTGCGTTGCAACGCTGCACCTGGATATTTTATCATCGTGACTGCTCCAAGCAGCGCATCACTAATAATGTATTCGAGTATTATGGGGTTATTCTTCTCATCTGTATTAATTTACATTTTTCTACATATGGAGCAAGATCTCACTCATCGCCTGTTATTTTGCGACCCAAATACCAAAATTCATAAATTAATTTCAGTATGTCATCTGTTAAATTTAGCACTGCCTGATTTAATTCGTCGATACAACACTATTATTGTTTACTTTTGTTGAAGTTGTAAGATAAACTTATTTCCAATACACCATTCATTCGTTCAACCAATGTTTCATGAAATGGAGATACTTTGGAAACAGTACACTCAGAACAAATTAAAATGTTACTGATTACGTACATAACTAAAGTCTATAAGGTAGAACACTAACTTCGTTCTCAAGTGCTCAATTCTGTGCCTTTTGTGGTGCTAGTTGCAGAAGTGTAACGTTCATAAAGTGGCTAATCTCCAGGTACCTCATTCACTCATGAAATACTGTTCCAGAACTTAAGTAGTTCGGTCAATAATTCACTGAGACCTACGTCATGCTTTTTTTTTTGTAAAATAACTACCCCTTTCCCTACATGCAGGGTAATAATTATTGAACTATATGAAATAAAATCGTCAAAAGGTCTGAACGGTTTGCGTTAGGGCCATCAAGCTGCACGCTCGGACGCGTGACGTGATGGGAACTACTTTGAGCATGCGCCCTGTCGCTGTCGGCTACTTACATTTGGACGGGTTCGTCAATAAGCCAGATTGGCGCATTTTTGGGATTGAGAATCCACATTCCGCGATCGAGAAGTCTCGTCACCCTCAACGGATCACTGTGTGGTGTGAAGTGTCCAGTCACGGAATAATCGGTGTGATATTCCTTGATGGCACGATGACTACCGAATGGTACGTGAAGTTTTCGGAAGTTGATTTCATCTCCATTATCCAAAGTGACCTTGACCTCGAAAAGATGTGGTTCATGCAGGACGGAGCTGGCCTCATCGAAGCAGGAGAGTACTTTATGTCTTGGAGGAGCACATTTGGCACCGTATTCTGGCTCTGGGGTACTCTGATACCCCTGGCATAGGCCTCGATTGGCCGCCATATTCTCCGGATCTGAACACAAGAGCCTCTTTCTTGTGGGGTCATATTAAAGACAAGGTGTACAGCAATAATCCCAAAACCACTGATGAGCTGGAAACAGCCATTCAGAAGGTCATCGACAGTATCGATGTTCCAACACTTCAGCGGTCATACAGTATCGTCGCCAATGACGTCAGGCATATCGAACACGTCATAACGTAAACCGGAATATCTATAGCGACATTTACATGCTGTACGTCGCAGTTTGTAACTAATTTACGTTGATTTTTTTTCACACAGTTCAGTAATTGGCACCCTGCACATTGATGTGAGTAAAGACTTTTCGAATGCTAAGATTTGTTTCGCTACCCCGGCACTTCATCTCCGAACGTTCCGTCTCACAAAATGCTCTTAGGCTTTTCTGAAATTCCTGGATATACTGCTTCTTTGTTCCCTGAGTCAGGACAACGTCCGCACTGCTTTCAGTGCTGTGTGTTTCACAGTAAAGTGCCAGAACCTTTGCGGGGCCGCAAGTGGTCGCGTGATTCCAGAGTGAATGTCTAACACGGCAGCACTGCTGGAAGACACTCCGAGTCATCTGATTATGCAAACCTACGCGTGCTCCTGCAGGCAGCGCGAATTCGTGTGGAAGACCTCTCTCTTTTCATGACGTGCCTCCATTCTTTTACGCCAGTCTTCAGGAAGTAGTCTTTTTTTTCTCTCCCTTGAGATGCCACATTTTTCCTGTGTACAATAAAAGTCGTTATGATAAAACTCTTCTGCAGCACAGTTCCTTCATTATGCGGACAGTTACAAGAAATAGTCTGCGATTTTTAACTTAAAGAAAAAAATGTATTGAGTATTTGGCAATATATTCGCCAAGCTTTTGCTCTTAATCGCAGGATCTCACTCGTGGTGCCATTTTTTTTAATTGAAAATCTAAAATGAAGTTCAAAGTGTAATCAATCAATCTACAAACAGATCCTCTATGTCTTTTCATTGTCTCAAAAAAATTTCGAAGGTTTACGTATTTTTTGCTTATTTGAATGAGAACCTCGCCTTAATCCTAGTAAACTGATGGCTTTCTTTTAAACTCTTCTATTCCCTACTGTTGTAATAGTACTGACTAGAGCCCGTCTTTGTGTGGCGAATAAAATTTACACCTACAGCCTGCGAGCCACTTTGAGAACTGTAGCGGAAGGTACTTTCTAGTGTCACTATAATCTCACGCCTTTCACGTTCCACACGGGAATGTTCTGCCCAGTGTCTACCACGTGTTTATTAGAGGCGGAGAGCTAACTTGCAGTGGACAAGCACTGAGAAGGAGCCGAACAGAGTCTTTATCAACAAAAGCTTCCCTTACAAGCACGCCCCTGAAATCCATGGTATCCAACCTCCGCGAATCTGTGCCACGGGGCGTGGTTGGTTGCAAAGAAGACTGTAGGACGAAATTTCATTTCTGGTTCCCAACTGTGCTTAAGCAGTCACAACCTCGAAGCTGAACTATCGCGTGTTACACATAGTGCCAGCAGTGATTGTTGTTTCCAACCAGTTTTTATTACATTGTGACTTTGTTACGAAGTTGATAAACTGTGGAAAACTTATTAAAACTTTCAAGTGGAACTAAAAAGCGAGATTTTGCTGAGGACAACAAGGAATGTGGTATGTAGACAGGAAACCCATATATAGAAAATACGACGATAGCTATTTAGATTTTGGTTTCTCGTGTACTCTTGTCAACCATTAAGAACGTCCAAATCGTGATTTGTGTTTGAAAGTATTTTCTGTAGAATGTATGCTACCTAACAGATAAAACAGTCATTTAGGAAGTGTTCTTAACCTCTACGGTCACAGGTTCGAGGAGGAGGAGGAGATTAGTGTTTAACGTCCCGTCGACAACGAGGTCATTAGAGATGGAGCGCAAGCTCGCGTTAGGGAAGGATGGGGAAGGAAATCGGCCGTGCCCTTTCGAAGGAACCATCCCGGCGTTTTCCTGAAACAATTTAGGGAAATCACGGAAAACCTAAATCAGGATGGCTGGAGATGCGATTGAACCGTGGTCCTACCGAATGCAAGTCCAGTGTGCTAACCACTGCGCCACCTCGCTTGGTCTCAGGTTCGAATCATGCCTCGGGCATGGATGTGTGTGATGTCCTTAGGTTAGTTAGGTTTAAGTAGTTGTAAGTTCTAGGGGACTGATGACCTCAGCAGTTAAGTCCCATAGTGCTCAGAGCCATTTGAACCTTTTTTTTTAAGAATAACATGGTCAGTCCAAGAGAATATTTTTCTGGAAAACAGTCAAATGAAACCAAAAAAATCATTGTTTTCAAAGCAGGCGAAATGTGAAATAAATTATTTAGAGTCCAGCAGTATAGCTTACTGAGTGGCAAAATATAAGAAAGCCCATGCGATTGTGTAAGAACTAATTCCACCGTGTCCTATCGACATATTGTGCATTATGCTCGGGGAGTACATGACAAAACAGCTTTTACCCGTTCCTTTGTGTGATACTACAATTTGTCACGAATTAAAGATTTAAGACCTCTCCTAAATCTCGAATTCGGTGACTAATTGCAGTGTCACACAAAGGAACAAAAGCTGTATACGAATTACAGAAAAAAATAGAGCAGCTTGACGAGACCATTGATAACAATAAGGATGCCCGTTTAATTGCCTATGTGCGATTTTTTGATGAAACAAGTAACTAAATGATGGAAGATGATTTTTTTGTAAGGAAATAAATATAGGCACCTCACTCAATGATTTGTTTGAAATTGTGGACACCTTCATGACAAAAAATCAAATTACGGTAACTGGGCTCACAGAGTTGGTGCGTGTACTTGTGGTGATCCACGTCGCGGCGTTACAGTGGCCACTAGCACGTATCCACGGCAAAGTTCCTGATATTATGTGAAGCCAACCCATAATCCACAGCGATGCATTTGCTTTGTGGCATCTGAGTGTTGATCACAATCATATACTACAAATTCTCATAACTTTGGTGAATGTTATCAAAACCCGTCCTCATAAATCTGGACTTTCTAGACAACTATATCAAGAGACGGAGGCTGAACATTAAATTATAGCAGCACTTATTGGCTTTCCGAGGGTAAAGTATTAACACGTATTTTTTTAACTTAACCGAGAAGCCTGTTCTTAGTTGGAAAAAGAAAATGTCAGTGCTGACTGCTTTCTAGAAACAGACTGTGTAAAGTGAAAATACACTCCTGGAAATTGAAATAAGAACACCGTGAATTCATTGTCCCAGGAAGGGGAAACTTTATTGACACATTTCTGGGGTCAGATACATCACATGATCACACTGACAGAACCACAGGCACATAGTCACAGGCAACAGAGCATGCACAATGTCGGCACTAGTACAGTGTATATCCACCTTTCGCAGCAATGCAGGCTGCTATTCTCCCATGGAGACGATCGTAGAGATGCTGGATGTAGTCCTGTGGAACGGCTTGCCATGCCATTTCCACCTGGCGCCTCAGTTGGACCAGCGTTCGTGCTGGACCTGCAGACCGATTGAGACGACGCTTCATCCAGTCCCAAACATGCTCAATGGGGGACAGATCCGGAGATCTTGCTGGCCAGGGTAGGTGACTTACACCTTCTAGAGCACGTTGGGTGGCACGGGATACATGCGGACGTGCATTGTCCTGTTGGAACAGCAAGTTCCCTCGCCGGTCTAGGAATGGTAGAACGATGGGTTCGATGACGGTTGGGATGTACCGTGCACTATTCAGTGTCCCCTCGACGATCACCAGAGGTGTACGGCCAGTGTAGGAGATCGCTCCCCACACCATGATGCCGGGTGTTGGCCCTGTGTGCCTCGGTCGTATGCAGTCCTGATTGTGGCGCTCACCTGCACGGCGCCAAACACGCATACGACCATCATTGGCACCAAGGCAGAAGCGACTCTCATCGCTGAAGACGACACGTCTCCATTCGTCCCTCCATTCACGCCTGTCGCGACACCACTGGAGGCGGGCTGCACGATGTTGGGGCGTGAGCGGAAGACGGCCTAACGATGTGCGGGACCGTAGCCCAGCTTCATGGAGACGGTTGCGAATGGTCCTCGCCGATATCCCAGGAGCAACAGTGTCCCTAATTTTCTGGGAAGTGGCTGTGCGGTCCCCTACGGCACTGCGTAGGATCCTACGGTCTTGGCGTGCATCCGTGCGTCGCTGCGGTCCGGTCCCAGGTCGACGGGCACGTGCACCTTCCGCCAACCACTGGCGACAACATCGATGCACTGTGGAGACCTCACGCCCCACGTGTTGAGCAGTTCGGCGGTACGTCCACACGGCCTCCCGCATGCCCACTATACGCCCTCGCTCAAAGTCCGTCAACTGCACATACGGTTCACGTCCACGCTGTCGCGGCATGCTACCAGTGTTAAAGACTGCGGTGGAGCTCCGTATGCCACGGCAAACTGGCTGACACTGACGGCGGCGGTGCACAAATGCTGGGCAGCTAGCGCCATTCGACGGCCAACACCGCGGTTCCTGGTGTGTCCGCTGTGCCGTACGTGTGATCATTGCTTGTACAGCCCTCTCGCAGTGTCCGGAGCAAGTATGGTGGGTCTGACACACCGGTGTCAATGTGTTCTTTTTTCCATTTCCAGGAGCGCAGTTACGTGATATATTTGAGAAGTTTAACTCACTGAATGTTTCTCTGCCAGAAAATGAAACATTTACTTCATTGAGCGAAAGTTCCGGTCTTCAAAAAATGTCTCTTTTTTAAGAGGAATATAAACGACGGAGGAACTTATAAACGACAATTAGAAAGTCCTTATAGCAGATTGTTTTATAACTGAAGGATATTTATCTGAACATGTTGATTTTATAAAATACTTTCCTAAAAAGTACTACAGGTGTCAGTGTCTCAAGACCCCTTCAGTAACTATTCTCATTCTGAGTTCAGTGCTGAAGAAGAAGAAATGATACAACTTTCACCAGATTCTTTCCTAAAAGAGAATTTTCATCAATGCCATTGTCAACATTTCGGTATTCAGTAAGGAAAGAGTTTCCAAGCTCGAGGCAGAAAGCACTGGACGTGTTAATTCCTTTTCAAAGCTCCTATCTTTGTGAAACTACGGGTCAAGACTTTGTATGGAGATGGAAATGTGGGTAGCTGTATTTCATTTGCTGCCAAGAAACGAGAAGCAGTGTAACAACAAACAGGCTTAAGCGTCGCATCCACATGAATAGTATTTTATGTTCCGGTGTAAAAGTCAAGCGCCGGCACGAGTCAGGATCGGAAGAGCAGAAAGGGATGTGAAGTAGGCGTCAGCCAATAGAACGATGACCGAGCCCTCTAGGACGACACCGAGACTGCGACGGCCTTCAGACGAAGAGAACATAAGCGCCGCGTCCCAGTTGGAGACTAGCCGTTCTGCCAGCTCTACAGCAGCGACTTAGGAGCTGTATTGTTTCACTTGTACTAGGAGTTGTGTACACGAAAGAGATTTTCTTATTTTATGTGACGCCCATTGCTTTCGACACTCCACTGCAAATTCTCTAAGTTAAGTATTTTCATTTCTCTAACTGTAATAAAAAATTCATTAATACCATTTGCTTGAGTTGTTGTCTAGTGATCAGAGGAAGGTGATTTACTAGGCATCCCATATTCGACGAGTAGGTATGTCAACATTTTGTTCGTAAATTTCCCAGTTAATTATTTCATTTTTTTAAAAGTTATCCTAAAGGGGAACCGCGGAAACAACGTCAGGGAAGCCACGAACTCAAAAAGGTTGTAAAACCATGGTCTTAAATTAGGAAAAAAACTGGGAAAATCAAAATCTTGATGGACGAACGGAGGTTTCAACCGCTTTCCTCCTCAATTCCGAAATGCTCATGCTGCATCTTTGCCTCCGTGCTAGGTCCTTCCAAGCGCATGCACTGTCTTGAAGCCGCTGTACGTGCTCTAGCTCTGATTTTTCTGCCATGGCTATTTCGTGAGACACAGTATACACTAGTGGTAATTTACAACAGATTAAAAGCGGAAAGCAACATACGCCAATGGGCACGAAGCGTACTATGTGCTTGGTTATGCAAATGATTGGCATTTAATTACAGCGCAACCAATCAATTGAAAATCGCATGCGAATGTTGACTGATTGTGAAAAGGATCATCCACCAGCATGTGTAAGATTTTGACAGCAGCAAGACCCTGGCCTATGGAGCTCGGTTTGGTCGGAATATCACGACAGCCACGCGAATACCGAATGGATGGGTTCATGACGACCATACTCTACTCCATGCAAGATCTCAGCAGTCCCACACGATTACCATCCGAAACGATAGAAATCGTACAGCTAAATCCTCTGAATCAGAAAACAGTATTGTTTACAGCAAAACAGGCATCCACTCGAAGGTGCGATTAGGTCTAGAGTACAAGGACCATCTTTGTGGTTTCCCCTGACACGCCACCTTGAGTCACGTCCAGGCAGCGCGCCCAACGACCCAAGAGCGACACGACTCTCTTGAGACGAGTCCGGATTCTTTGCACAGCATCAAAACGGACGTATCCGTTGTGAAGTTTCGGAGGAGTGGTCGTCGTCATACGGTGCAAAGAAGAAATGGAGGAGGATTAGGGTTTAACGTTCCGTCGATAAAGACGTCAATGGAGCACGAGCTCGGATTGTTTGAAGGATAGGGAAGGAAACCGGCCGTGCCCTTTTCGAAGGAACCGTCCCAGAATTTGTCAGGCGCGATTTAGCGAATGGTGAACGCAGATTTGAACCGTCGTTCTCCCGCATGTAACTCCATTGTGGTAACCACTTCGCCACGTTGCTTGGTTGATACGATCCATGCACTTTCACCAGTGGTATAAGAATGCCACTGTGTACACAACGCCACCGTCACTGGTTCGCATAATCGGTAATTTAGGCAGTAAGCTTCACATTTATGACGTGAAGGCCGGTGGTTGCACCCTGCATTCCACGTGACTGTTTCTAGAAGGTCACGCAAGACCATCTGCTTTCTTGACCAGCCTCGATACAGAGGCGTTCGACCGCTGTGAAAGGAAGGATATTTGCCACATCTAACTTAAACTATTCTAGATTGCACTTCGTTATAATTATTCTCTACTACTACTTTCCATACATATTTTACTTATAGTATGATTATACAATGAGAAAATTCACAGGATAGCTCTTAATAGTCTGACCTCATTTTTTCCAGACGGAGTGCACATGTTAAAGATGTGATATGGACTCAGCAAGTCGCTGGAAGTCCTCTGCAGTAATACTGAACCATGCTTCCTCTATAGCGATCCATAATTGCTCAAGTGTTGCCGGTGGAGGTTTTTCTGCACCATTACTGAATGGCCACCAGCTTGTACAGTGCCTTGTTGACAACTTAGGTCAACGGCTTCGTGGAGTTTGCGTCACGCTCAAACTCAACAATCACCTCTTACCAAGTGAAATTGGGATTATGTGACCAGGCCACGGTTTTCCAGTCACCTAGGCTCCAACCGATATCGTCACGAGATCAAGAAATATGCTGCAGGCGATGTCGTGCCGTTAGCAAAGAACCTCTCGTCTGCTGCCAAAACCCATTAACGCCAAATTTTGCCGCACTGTGCTAATGGGTACGTTCGTCGTACGTCCCATATTGAGTTCTGCAGTTGTTTCACGCTGTGTTGCTTCTCTGTTATCAATGACAACTCTACACAAACGCCGCTGCACACGGTCGTTAAGTGAGGAGCCACCTGCCTCTTCCTCGTCCGTATTGGGAGGTAATGAGTGAAATCTGGTATTCTCGGCATACTCTTGATACTGTCGATCTCGGAATATTGATTTTCCTAACTATGTCACATGCGTCCAGCTGCAACTATGATTCTGCGCCCAAAGTTTCTTAGTTCCCGTCTCGTGGCAAAAATCACGTAAGGAACTTTTCGTAAGCAGCACCTGAGTTAAAATGATTACACCGCCAACGGACTGCCCTCTTATACCTTATGTATACTACCACTATCTATATACCTGCACACCGCTATCCCAGGACTCCTGTCACATCAGTGTATTTTCTCGCACCATCTCTATTACATTTTCTTCATATTTCTTATTTTTGACCTGTTATTAAATGTACTTCGTATGTTGGACGTTGAATTGCAAGTTTTCTACATCTCATTGCAACGACATCATTGTGTTCTGCAGTTGTATTCCTAGACCTGGTGTACTCATGCTGTTATTCACATAATTTTTAGTTCATCATTATATACTTGTGCGTGGGTTGCCCAGAAATAAATCCTTCCTCCATCGAGAAACAATAGCTTATATACCCTGTCGGTGCGAATCCTTATCCTGTTGGCGGAGCCAATGCTTCACTGTGTGAATCACCATCTCATGATCCTCAAAATGTCTTCCACGAATGACATCCTTCAATGGCCCAAACAAGTAGAAGCCCGAGGGAGTTAGGACAGGTGTGTCAGCCGTTGATGGTCCCACCGACCGCTGCAAATCGTCGAGCTCCACTGTCTGATGAACTCACCCTCCGTGCCCAGCGACTAACTGTACTTCTGCCGATAGCAGATGCTCCATAGACTTTGCATAAGCGTTTGTGAGTGTTCCCCACTGTTCCTTTCTCTGCAGTGGGAAATTACCTACAGGCGCAATTTTGAAATCGTCGTGCTACTACGCTACTTGTCGGGATGGAGCAAACTTGGTGCGCTCTTTCAGGAGGCCTCGAATAATACACACGTAAAGTTTCGCATGCGTAGCATTGCTTTCGGCTGAGAAGAAAAATGCGATGCATTACTTTCTGGGCAACCCTCGTATGTATATGAGGTAACACTTTTCTTCTATTATCTAGCTTATTTTGTACTTTATTGTTTCAATTATTTTTTCTAGCCATACAGGGACCTGAAGACTACGCTACTGAGGCCCTGAAACCAGTAGCCTAAATTAGGGTTCCAAGAATAACGGCTGATGGAATAAATTTCTACAACAGTTCGACCGGACGCTGTTTGTCACTCCATTTTTTTTACGATCGATTTAAGATTTATTATATGTTGTCCTACTATACAGTATATGCACTATAGTTAAAATTTACGTATATGCTTTCCTTCCACTGTTGCAATCTTAATGACATGCATTATTTTTAGACTCGTCTGATCCCTGAACGTTAACATTGTCTCTTTCCGTGATGCACAATGCTTCTTTTGTAGTATATTCCACAGATGTGTGCGCATACCTGGAACTCTCTGGCACTTCCTAAACAAATGTGAAGAAACGCTTCACTGTTCTCTGGATCTTCTACCTCATATGATAATTCTACCTGTAAGGTTGCTAGCCTGACACTAAAACATCAAGAAAAGGTCGTAGGAAGGTTTTGTTTATTACGACACTCGTTAGTAGATTCTTGACGATTTTGCCAACGAAAATAGGTCTGGCAGCTGCTTTTTCTACGACTAGTGAGGGCTCCACTTTCGGTAGTTCTGGACGCATACATCTAGATATTTCACGGCTGTTACTGCTTTCAGAGACCTGTCAACAGTGTAACTGAAGATTAATGGATCTTTATATCTACTTATGTACAATGAGTTACATATACACTCCTGGAAATGGAAAAAAGAACACATTGACACCGGTGTGTCAGACCCACCATACTTGCTCCGGACACTGCGAGAGGGCTGTACAAGCAATGATCACACGCACGGCACAGCGGACACACCAGGAACCGCGGTGTTGGCCGTCGAATGGCGCTAGCTGCGCAGTATTTGTGCACCGCCGCCGTCAGTGTCAGCCAGTTTGCCGTGGCATACGGAGCTCCATCGCAATCTTTAACACTGGTAGCTGCCGCGACAGCGTGGACGTGAACCGTATGTGCAGTTGACGGACTTTGAGCGAGAGCGTATAGTGGGCATGCGGGAGGCCGGGTGGACGTACCGCCGAATTGCTCAACACGTGGGGCGTGAGGTCTCCACAGTACATCGATGTTGTCGCCAGTGGTCGGCGGAAGGTGCACGTGCCCGTCGACCTGGGACCGGACCGCAGCGACGCACGGATGCACGCCAAGACCGTAGGATCCTACGCAGTGCCGTAGGGGACCGCACCGCCACTTGCCAGCAAATTAGGGACACTGTTGCTCCTGGGGTATCGGCGAGGAGCATTCGCAACCGTCTCCATGAAGCTGGGCTACGGTCCCGCACACCGTTAGGCCGTCTTCCGCTCACGCCCCAACATCGTGCAGCCCGCCTCCAGTGGCGTCGCGACAGGCGTGAATGGAGGGACGAATGGAGACGTGTCGTCTTCAGCGATGAGAGTCGCTTCTGCCTTGGTGCCAATGATGGTCGTATGCGTGTTTGGCGCCGTGCAGGTGAGCGCCACAATCAGGACTGCATACGACCGAGGCACACAGGGCCAACACCTGGCATCATGGTGTGGCGAGCGATCTCCTACACTGGCCGTACACCTCTGGTGATCGTCGAGGGGATACTGAATAGTGCACGGTACATCCAAACCGTCATCGAGCCCATCTTTCTACCATTCCTAGACCGGCAAGGGAACTTGCTGTTCCAACAGGATAATGCACGTCCGCATGTATCCCGTGCCACCCAACGTGCTCTAGAAGGTGTAAGCCAACTACCCTGGCCAGCAAGATCTCCGGATCTGTCCCCCATTGAGCATGTTTGGGACTGGATGAAGCGTCGTCTCAATCGGTCTGCACGTCCAGCACGAACGCTGGTCCAACTGAGGCGCCAGGTGGAAATGGCATGGCAAGCCGTTCCACAGGACTACATCCAGCATCTCTACGATCGTCTCCATGGGAGAATAGCAGCCTGCATTGCTGCGAAAGGTGGATATACACTGTACTAGTGCCGACATTGTGCATGTTCTGTTGCCTGTGTCTATGTGCCTGTGGTTCTGTCAGTGTGATCATGTGATGTATCTGACCCCAGGAATGTGTCAATAAAGTTTCCCCTTCCTGGGACAATGAATTCACGGTGTTCTTATTTCAATTTCCAGGAGTGTATATAACCACTTTTGGTATAACCACAGAAAACTGCCTGCTTAACACTTTTTGCATGCTCTTGGGCACTGCTGAGGAAGTTTGGAAGGAATCTTAATTCTACATCCGTTTCAGTGTCGATAGTGGTTTATATCTGTACACTGTCCTCGTGTTTCCCTGGTTGCAGGGGGCCATTCCCTTGCTCCCACTGGGCGTTGCGAAATTCATTGTCGACGATCGCCAAATGATGCTCTGTGACATCTCGGTCCCTCACATTCGCTGCTGCCATGCTGTTCCAGTAGCGCGGGCGGCTCGCGTTGGTTTATATGGGGATGAGCTTCCCACGCCATTCTGTACACAGCGTCACAAAAGTCGCCGAGGATCTGCCAGGGTGATTCACATCTGGTGGAGCTGTTGCTGCCCCGCAGTATCCAAGGTCTCTGTACGGAGGGCATTCCCCGACAGCCTTCTCCGGTGTGCCTTCTCTCTGCAGGCATATTCTTTTGTTTCTGTCTTTCTGATCTGGTCAAGTACGTGGCGTACGGACCGCGGCCCGTCATAAAGTTGATCAGCTCTCTTGAGAGATTTTGGCGCTGCAGTTATCCGACCGTTCGTCTGATGTTTGGGAAGATGCTGTAGGTCTGTGTCTTTTTCGGCACCAACCCAGCATTCTGTTAGAGGCGAATGACACGACTTCTTACTGGTTTTTGGCCCACATCTCGTGGTCGTGCGGTAGCGTTCTCGCTTCCCACTCCCGGGTTCCCGGGTGTGATTCCCGGCGGGGTCAGGGATTCTCTCTGCCTCGTGATGGCTGGGTGTTGTGTGATGTCCTTAGGTTAGTTAGGTTTAAGTAGTTCTCAGTTCTAGGGGACTGATGACCATAGATAAGTCCCATAGTGCTCAGAACCATTTTTGAACTGATTTTTGATCTGTTCTCGGCGCTCTCATGACATGTGCAATTTGATGGAGTCATTATTATTTATCTAGTACGCAGCTTATTTGCTACAGTACTTTTACGTTGAGCTGATGTATTCCATCACCTGAAGTGCCTCGACAGACAACGTGCCAAAAGCTCCCGAGAGTGTGAGCAGTATTACCCACTGTACTCCGTTATTGCTTGTTCTGGTGGGACAAATAGCAGGTTGTGAACACAGAATAATATGGACCGTAACAAGTTACATCTCGTGCTGAATTTTATGTTTGTGCTGGACAAACTATCACAAAACACTGCACAATGCTGATACCGTCGACGACCGCACGACGTACGTGATCAGATCATATTATGTTAATACTAACACAAAGTGGGATGTTATTTCTAGGGGAGTAACTATAACCTCGGAATGCACGCTGTGTACATTAAGACCTCCGCCCCCTCTACAGCCACAGCCGGTTTCCACCACTCTCGAATATGTTAATTGCCTAGGAGCATCCAATGCAATTATCTCTGTTGACCTTTAACGTTAGCGCTAACTTGAAATAATATTTGCCCAAGCTCTCATGTCCCGCTGCGTGGTACAATATCAAATTATCAAAGTTTAAAATTTAAACGTTTAGCTGCCAGGGAACTGGAGAATTCTCGAGAACAGGTAGCAATAGCCGATGCTCAGATGACGTATCGAGGAGTATGACCCTTTTGCTGTCAGTCTGTGCCTAATATTAGTAATTTTTCCTAGTGTGGCCAAATTCACCTCATGTTCTAATTCACAGTTTTAAGTGTATGCACTGATGACAATCACACAGGGTGGAGAAATTTAAAGTAACTCAAAATATTTACAGTAAGACTGACGCAGGATTCATGCTAGTTGATGAACATCACAAGAGATCTTGGAAATGGCTACCGCTGTGTTCGATACAGTGCTGCTTCCGGTTTATCAAACTATGACACATGCTAGAAGCTCTACCTGAGGAATGACGTTAATAGCGTTTTCTCTCTTCTGCTGTACCTCTTATAGTGTACGAGTACACCTGTTTCTTCAATTTGTCCCACAGGTTAAAGTCAAAGTGAGAGATATTAAGAGATCAAGGGGGCCAGGAGATTGCACTGCTTCTGCTGGTTGTCCTTTCCTCATCGATCACCTCACCCACTGGTGACAAGGTTGTCAAAGCAGTGTTTGCTGTCCCCCCATCTTGCCGAAAAAATGCACACACTCCTTGATCTTAAACGAATTGTCCCACAAATGGATTAAACAGTTTTTTGTCATACAGGTTAGTATTAACATTTTGGTGAAATAATCGCGTTACAATGAGGACGGACACTAAACACCAATCTTCAGAGTACTAACGAGCTGGCCGGTGTGGCCGAGCGGTTCTAGGCGCTTTAGTCTGGAACCGCGCGACCGCCACGGTCCTGCCTCGGGCATGGATGTGTATGATGTCCTTCGGTTAGTTAGGTTCAATTAGCTCTAAGTTCTAGGGTACTGATGACCTTAGATGTTAAGTCTCAGTGCTCAGAGCAATTTTAACCATTTTCGAGTATTTAACGAGGTTTTCCAGGCGCATAACGTCGCATGTTCTGTGAGTCCACATACAGTGACGGGTTGAGTCAGGCCTCATTCGAAGAAACGAAAAACCGAGGAACTGTAAGTTCTGATTCCACTTCACTGAGAAACTATCGGCAGAATTTGTAGGAATGCACATGCTCACTCTTCTGGATAATGTTTCGACACAACGATCTCCTTGTTGCGACTTGCACAGATAAACGGCACTGAGATTTCATCAGATTTTGACCCAGGCTTACCTTGACACGAAAAATAATTAATGGTAACTATAATGTTCTTTCTCTATATAATCGCGCCATTCAGCACTAAATTTAATGTAAGTAGATCACTGGCCTATGGCTAAACAGAAACAGTGCCTCTGATCTGAATCTAATGAACCCGTTCCATATGCAGACTGCCCTTCTACGACGAAGAGGATTTTTATAAACTGTGCGCAATGGAACGAAAAGAGAAAGGGTGCCCCTTATTAAGTGAGTCATGGATTTAGTGGCTGTTCAGCTCTCAGTGATAACAGGAATCAAGGGGGGTTCATCTCTAAATACTAAAGTGAACCAGCACTAACATAGCCCATAGTTCGTAACAAACACAGGAACAGCACACGATAAACAAACGTAAAAGTTGAATGTCTCATACACTAGAGGTGCGTAGAAACCGTAACATGAAATCCGTATAACTGAAGAGTTGTCAGAAACTGAGAGGATAAGTTCGTGTGCACGAAAATAAAATAGTCTAGTAATTAACTTGCGAGGTCATTCAAGTACATGAAGTACACGGTTTCGCATAGGAAATGATGATAGCGTCGTTCAGGTATTATTATGAACATAAATCCAGGAATTCAAATAAATGAATCTTGATTGAGCCATCGACTGCCAATGAGAAATTTAAAACGATACCACCGTGTTGTAACTTTCTTTGTGGTTTTAGGGCGCAGAACTAAAATGGTCATTAGCGCCCAGACTAAATTAGGAATGCACCGCGAGGCATAAGGTTAAAACAGCAACGAAAAGGGACAATACTATAAAATACAGACAGGCATAGGATTTAAAAAAAAACGGCATAATCAAATGTCCTTAGATTTGTCAAGTTGATAAAAAGAAGAACGCGAGCAGCTGCTCCGGTGTCATCCGCTAAAATGGCATCCAGAGTACATGGCAGACCAAGATCAACGCGCAGTTTAGTAAAAGTCGGACAGGACGTTAAAATGTGGCGGACCGTCAGCAATTGCCCACATGAGCAGAACGGCGCCGGCCCAGCCGTCAGCAGATGGCGATGGCTGAACCGGCAGTGTCCAATTCGTAACCGGACCAAAACGACCTCCTCCCGCCGGGAAGGGCGTGAAGAAGGTCGTCCAAGCCGCAGGAAGCGGTTTCAAGGCCCGAAGCTTGTTGTCCGTAAGTGCAGCCCGATTGGCAAGCCACAGCGATAAAGGCGCTCACAAATGACCGTGCTACAATCTGATGAAGGGACACAACAAGAAGCTGTCCGAGGCTGGAGGACCGCAGCCTTGGCCGCGGCAACCGCAGCTTCGTTCCCAGGGATACCGACATGGCCAGGAACTCACATTAAGGTAACCGGAGAACCGTCGTCCACCAGCTGCTGAAGAGAGCGTTGGATCCGGTGCACGAAAGGGTTAACCGGATACGGATCACTGAGGCTCTGGATGGCGCTCAGGGAATCTGAGCAGATGACATAAGCAGAATGTCGGTGGCGGCAGATGTAAAGAGCAGCCTGGTAGAGGGCAAATAGCTCGAACAATGGCCATGGAGCCGGTATTTGAAACTCTGTGCCCCGACAATAAAAGAACACCCAACACCGTCATTGGTCTTAGAGCCATCTGAATAAATGAAGGTCATATTAATGAACTTCGAACGAAGTTCGACAAAACGGGAGCGGTATACCGAACCGGGGGTAACCTCCTTTGGGAGCGAGCTGAAGTCAAGGTGAACTCAAACCTGAGCCTGGAGCCAAGGTGGCGTTTGGCTCTCGCCCACTCGAAAGGTTGCAGGGAGTGAAAAATCAAAGTGGTGAATGAGGCGACAAAAGCGGACTCCAGAGGGTAGCAGGGAAGAGACATACAACCCGTATTGACGGTCCAGAGAGTCGTCAAAAAAGTAACAATAAGAAGGGTGGTCGGGCATTGATAACAGCAGACAGGCATACCGACAAAGCAGTGTATCGCGCCGGTAGTTTAGCGGCAATTCACCGACTTCAACTGAAATCGTGCCTACCCCTGTCTCCTCACTAATATTACACCTGTCTCTGCAGCCACAACTTACCAACTTCATGAAGCAGAAGGACAAGCTCCAACTTCAGGAACTGCAAGTGCTACCCGAGTCCCGCACAGAGGTTGCATCTCTGTCTTCGGCCCCTGTCCAGCTGCAGAAAACTGCTTCGAGTTGTTCCCGAGCAAGAGGGCCGTTCTGCTTCGCATCCTAACTAAGAGAACTGTACTGCTTCTGTCCCAACCGAGAATCCGTTCACCTTCACGCCCCGGTCAAATGTAAAGTTAAAAAGATGCTCTCTTCAGCGCTCTGTGGAAAGACCGCCTAAAGTTAATCTCGCCCAATCACATACAATATTAGGAATACCACCAGCTAGAGGCTACGTAACAAGCACTGTCTTTTCTTTTCCATACAGTCCGTCCTTCAGGCTAATCACTAATTTCTTCAGTTTACACAAATTTACGCCAATTTGGTACTAGCCTCCACCCGAGAAATTATGGACGACCTGGCTAATGGGAGAGAACACCAACTTCAACCCTTCGAAATTTGATGAAAGTTCTGCTACTCCAACTAATTTTTAGGGCCTTATCTAATCAAAGCGTGCGCCATTTCCCGCGTCAAAAGCTCAGACCTCCAAGTATCGGCGCCAGGGAGGCAGTGTAACTCAGGAGTGCCTAATGTGCGAGATGGCATTCCTTGTCCGCTGCAAGATCTTATTCTCAGTCCATCAGAACCCGCATTGCACTAACACAACGAAGGGAAAGATTCTCTCTCTCAACTGTGTAACTGCTAGTCTTAATAAAGACTAAACCAGCAGCCTGGTTCCAGCCTAGCTTGTTTCCGTTTCATATACGTTGTGGACTTTGCTGCCGTCTTAATCTCTTTGTACTTATAGTTCCGCACACATTTTGCTAGAAATGTGGTTCGCATAATTATCAACAATGACCAGGCGCGGTTTTATTGTGAGCAGCATCTTCTATTGTATTCAACTGCTTCTCTCATTCTCTAAAAAATAATAACGCAGTTAAGCACTCAGGTCAGAGCATGTGGGAGATGCGTATGCACCGATATGTGACAACTACCGGCTGGTGTGTCCAGATCATGGTTTCCAGCACGTTCTTTGAGGGGCAGTTCTCTCGTTCATTAAAAGCGTCAAACCCGTGTCGATCCTCTAAATATTTTCTGGGCCTTTTTATTTTTGCGAACTAGTATTAGAAAGTAGCTTCACAACTTGTCCACGTAGGATAAGAAATGCATGGTTCAGGTTAATAAAACACAAAGATGGTAACACCACATGACATGCCAGCTATTTTGAACCTTCGCGTCTTTTTTATTACATGTATCTTCTTTCACGAAGTATGACGATGGCTTTGCTGGAAGTAAAATGACATTTTGAGCTTTAGTTGACATAGTAGCGTCGTATGTTTTAGCTGTAATCGAACCCTTGTTCACATTGCTCCGTTCGGAAGTACGAGAGCTGTGTACACCCTTCGCGGCACGGTGCAGTATGACATAACCCCCGTGTGACGGGAACACACAGCGAGCGTTTCTAAAGGTTACCAAGGAGACTCGAAATCTGACAGCACCGTAGCATGTGAAAATAGTCAGCATGTTTGCGACTCTCCTTTAGACTCTGGGCAACGAACTTTGGACACATCTACATCGACTATTCGAGACGAGCAGCTCAGCAAAACAACTGTTCTATCGGGTGGGGTGTCTGGACGCTCCTCTTTCGGAAAGTAAATATTGCTTTATCACAATGAAGGACCTGCAAAAGTCTATCATTAAGCACATTCGAATACCACCATTTGTAATTCCAGTACTGAAGTACATACTAGGTGGTTTTACGGTATAGGGGTGTTTTTTGTGGTTAGTGTGTCGTCCCATGACTGCGTTAAAGAAAATACTAACTGCCGAAGAACATCACCACATTTTACAACATTGCATGCTGCGTACAGTAGAGTTACAGTTTGGAGAGGTGGAGAGGATGGTTGTATCAGCACGCTGTCGTAAAGCAGCATCTGGGAGGCAGTGTTCTGTGGACGACAACATTCCTCAAACGGCCTGGTCTGGCCAGATTCCCGACGTGGACGCAGTGGAACACTTTTAGGATGCGTTGGAACATCCACCTTCCTCCAGGCCCCAGCGTCCATCATCTCTCCGTGCTCTGGTTTCAGCCCTTGAGTAAAAATGGGCTGAATCCCGCCATAGACATTCAGACAGCTCATTGGAAGCGCCCCAGCGGTGCTCAAGCCATCATGAAGAGGAAGTAAGGACGAGCGCTGTGCTAATTTCCACTAAGAAGTATGCTGATACATTTGATCATACAGGTTATTTCCACAAAATTTGCCTTACGCTGAGCTACCGATTACAGTACCCATCACTGAAACAATTAACAACTGTCCATAACATACTAAGACCAGAAAGAAATCCATAAGATGCCTATACAGTGCAGAGCTGTGCTTGCGTCCTCAGTCCGTTACGTCATCAGATAGCTGAATGAGACTGAGTCAGGCCTAGCCGTCTGTTAAATTTGGTTTGATGCTTTTGAATTTCTACATCCGTTCTGCACATCCTAGTACGATAACGTGAAATTAGGAGAGTTGTGATCTTTTGTGCTGAAAAAAGCATACAGCACCATCTCTTCGTCAGTGCAGGCTCCATAACACACGTCATCGCGACTTCGCGAACTCAGGTAATGATCTGATGATGCAAAGAACCGATCGATTACGTACGAACAGTTCGATGTGCTGAGCTTGTTTTTTCGTCCTCTCCATCATCTGCTGCTGCTATTCCAGCATCAGACCTTATGGGCTGTTCAGACCTCAGCATGTCTTCCTCGGCGTTCCAATACCCTTCACCCAGTAGGATTGTATTCCACTGCTTGTCGAGGGATTGTCTGAGGTGACGTATACAATACACGCGTATTACTTTTTGGATTACTTTTCCAGTTAATAGCTATAGTCCCATTTCTTTTCTCATTTCTACATTTCTTACTCTGTCTTCTCTTTTGCAGTCTTTCACTGATCAAAGTAACTTCATCTCTTTTGCTTCATGTTGTCGTAGGTGTTTTGATGTTAATGTCCAATTTTCTGCTCCATATACTACAGCAAACTGTCACGACTTCATAAAATTTCATTTGCTTATTCTTCTAGTTTTTTTGCTTCATTGTTCTCATCGTGCTACGTAAGTGTTGATAGTAGTTACTTTTCTTATTTATAGCCTTCTGTTCTTCATAATTGTCTGATCAGTTTAAATGCTGCTTGCTGTCTATCGTCTATTTCAGGCTCAGTTCTGCTTATGAATGTAGAAGAAGATTTATGTGCCTGTCTTACTACATTTTTTGGTTTCATTGCTGATTTAACTATGGTTTTCTTTAGCTTCCTTAGGGTATAAGCTTTATTTTCATTTCTATGGCTTCTATCTCTTCGTTCCAAATCTTAAGCCCCCTTTTTTGGATTCGTTTTGAATATATAATAGACTTTTTAATGTTTGTCCATTTTTCAGTTAGATCTTCGCTTGAAGGCATTTGTTGAAGTAGATAATTTATCCTGCATTGACAGAGGCTCCTCAGACTTTCTTCTTGGAGCCGATGCGCCATGTTTCTTCCATGAACTCCACAGCTGGATCTTTGATTTAACAAGATACTGCTCCGTACTCACATCTCCCCCTATATACTTGCGTGTCTATCACTCTTGAGGCTAGTTTCCTATTTACTATTATGCAATGAGTAAGAGATTTGTGCCCTTGTGTAGATAATTTCTATTTATATACGCCTTTATTCTGAAAATATTTACTGGTTAGTTTCATTTCATAAAAGGTGACGAACTCTCTCAGTTTTAGTCTATTGTTATTAACGGTATTTTCTCTATTATTGCCGATCAACTACTGGTCTCGCTGTTCTAGGCGCGCAGTCCGGAACCGCACGGTTAGGTTTAAGTAGTTCTAAGTTCTCGGGGACTGATGACCACAGCAGTTGAGTCCCATAGTACTCAGAGCCATTTGAACCATTTTTTTTTGAAAGGCTTGTTTACCTATTCTTACATTTACGTATCCTTCCAAGATGACACGAATCACCAAGAACGCAATTAATATGCTTATTGCGATGGTAAGGAGTTCAGAGAGGAAGAAACTAGAAGCTTTCCATATGTGGTGCTAGGAAAGATTGCTGAAGATGGGTATGTCGAATAGCGTACGAGGAGCTACTCGGTCGAACTGGGAAAAAAAGTAATTTATGGCACAAGTTGACTAAAGGAAGGAATTATTTGATAGGAAACATTTTGATTAATTTCATAGTGGAGAGAAAAATGTGTGTGCGCGCGGAGAGGGGGGGGGGGGGGGCAAGGGAGACCAAGTAAGCAGTTTCAAATGGATATAGTATAAACTCCCCACTATATTTGTTTCTATATGTAATTTAGCCCAAATTTATCTCCCACTCTACGTATTACCAAAACTATGTAGTCACAAACTGTTATCCAACATACACTCTTATGCTAACCTTTGACTGAACATAACCTAATTGGACTGGACAGTAACTGCAGCCTGTTTTTATATTAAATGCGCAACTGAAGTAAAACAATTATCTGGCCCTAATCGAAGTTTCCAATTACCTGTCGTCTTGACGGCAATGTTGCAGGTTTCTCGAAAGCACAACAGCAAACAGCAAGGAAGAGGCGACTAATCTAGATCTGTATTTGTAAATAAAATTTCCAACTGTTGCGTACCACATGTGGTAATGTGGAATGATAAAGAATGGGGTGGGCAGAGTAACCACTGCTACAAAATGATGTTCCAAGACAACGATTTTAGAATGTAGTGTATATTCAATAAGACGGAGTGAAGCTTCGCATGATCTTTAAGGATACACTATTAAAAGAGAATTTCTATAAAAATTATTGAATTAATATGTTGATGCATGCCTCATCGAAATGGGGCAGTGTTTCTCTCTACTTTGAGAAAGTGAACAAAGGCCTAGAGGCTACTGATCATTTCTACAAATTTATTTTAAAAAAGCAAAACTTCTATTCCTTTCATGTTTAGAAGTGTACATCATATTCATCCTTGCTGTCCTTTTCAACCAATCTTTCTTCATCTAACATATACAATCACAAGTCAACACAGCATACGTCAATCACCTGCCACACTTCAACTAAGAATATATCAGTCAGCGCGGAGGCCAAGACTGCCACGACAAGACGAAAGAATGTTTAAAAGTAACGTTAAGTTGCTCCCCCTCTCGCTCTCGCCCTCGCCCTCTCTCTCTCTCTGGCTCCCCCCCCTCTCTCTCTCTGGCTCCCCCCCTCTCTCTCTCTGGCTCCCCCCCCTCTCTCTCTCTGGCTCCCCCCCTCTCTCTCTCTGGCTCCCCCCTCTCTCTCTCTCTCTGGCTCCCCCCTCTCTCTCTCTGGCTCCCCCCCCCTCTCTCTCTGGCTACACCCCCTCTCTCTCTCTCTGGCTACACCCCCTCTCTCTCTGGCTCCCCCCCTCTCTCCCCCCCTCTCTCTCCCTCTCTCCCTCCCCCCTCTCTCTCCCTCTCTCCCTCCCCCTCTCTCCCTCCCCCTCTCTCCCTCCCCCTCTCTCCCTCCCCCTCTCTCCCTCCCCCTCTCTCCCTCCCCCTCTCTCCCTCCCCCTCTCTCCCTCCCCCTCTCTCCCTCCCCTCTCTCCCTCCCTCTCTCTCCCTCCCTCCCTCTCCCTCCCTCTCTCTCTCTCTCTCTCTCTCTCTGACGTGCACTTTGGTAACATAGAAAAACCAAAATGACATGACCACCATACAGCAGTTATTCGCCGATGAAGGAGGGAGTAGGGTGTAGAGCTGCAGGTGGTGGCGTGGGGCGAGTCGCCGCAGCCGCTGTCCTTACCGGCAGAGTGCGCGGTGGCGCTGGCCAGGCCCCGCAGCGACTGCAGGAAGCCGAAGCCGCTCATGTGCGCGGACGTGGGCGGGGCGGCGCGGCCGCGTCCCCCTGCGTGCCGCTGCTCAGCCTCTGCCTCTGACGCTGGCGCTGGCGCTGGCGCTGCTTCGCGTCGCGGTCGCCGTGCCGGACGACACCTGCGCCCACCAGCCACTCCTTCACACGCTCCGCCCTGCACTCGCGCGCTGCAGCACTCACACACACACTAGCGGCGGCGGCGGCGGCACGTGGCTCGACTTCTCGTTTCTCATCTCCATCCGTACTCTATAGTCCACCGTGCTGTATGCGGTTGAGTGTGGATAGAGCACCACTCGTAGCTACCCATCTTCCTGCTCCATTTTACGGCTGATATGCCAGAAAAAACACTGACCTCACCTCAAACTTTGCTTGCAGATTAAAACTGTGCGTCAGACCGAGGCTCGTACTCGGGACCTTTGCCTTTCGTGAGCAAGTGCTCCAACTATTGAGCCATCCACGCACGACTCACGACTCTCCACCAGTACCTCGTCTCCTACCTTCCAAATTTCAAAGAAGCTTTCCTAAAGCACATTACCGCAAGATATCTTGCTCATAATGTTACATAAAAACCGTCTTGATTGCAATTTTTTTTAAATTCATATGACCGGTTTCGGTTCATTCAGAACCATCTTCAGATCTGATATTTCAGTTACAGGAGTAACCCGGTTTTAAGTAACATTATAAATCACTGATTGCTGTTATCCCATAAGACATTATATCTGTTTTGCAATAATATCTTGCTCATCAGGAATTTACAATTAAGTCCGTGTAAGACTCTGGCTCGTGGATACCTGGCACAGTGATTGCTCCTCATCCTGCGGCGTTTCGCTCACATTACGCTTTTTTTAAATTTGATATCCGTCGGAACAATATAGGGAGAGACAACTGTGCATTGAGTTGTGCAGCATTCGGTTACAGAGCGGGGTAATACGCCTGTTAGCGGTGACTGTATCATGCAGAAGTACCGTAAAGACAACCGTGAATCCCACACTGAGCGTGGCGCGAAGCAATACTGTGTCGTTATAGTTGGAGAAACGAACAATGGCGGCCGAGTTTAGGCTTGCTCTGCGCATCTACGTTACGCATTCGCATACAGCCAATGAGCTTTCAGAAGTGTTCTGAAAGCTGTGCTGTGAATTCCGTAGCTAATGCGAGAATTCAACATGATCGTAGCGAGTTGTTTAGGCAATTTCTATTGCATTTGTTACAAGATGTCATCGTTGATGGTGCTGGTACGTGATAAATTCTGCATCAGCAAGCGAGAGACGTAATTTGCAGGATATACGCTTTCTTCATACGGAAAGCAGGCGCATGCGCGTTGGGGAACCGTCGCTTCGAATCGCCCGCAATGCAATTCCCGCCCACGCCTCGACATGCGCGAACCACCATCGTTCGTGGATCCGACTACAGTTAATATTTGTTATTTGAACACTGCGGCGCTCCTGCAGCCATACCGTCAATATTAGAGAGAGGATGAACAATAGTTTCATAAAATCGTTAACTAAAGTAAAAACATAAATGAGAACAACATTTTAACTAAGTCTTTACTAGTGGAAGGCGATGGACCAATCAGAAGCGCGCACTGGATAAGCAGTCGCCAAACTGTTTAACTCACTACCAGTTTTCTGCTGGGTACGAATGAGGAAACAAACAAGCTTCGGGACGGTCAAATACAATACGATGCGGAGCACTATGAGTCGTAATTAACAGTGCCTCGGAAAACATTTGAGTGTAAAAATTGATCAGCAGTTTTGTATCATATATAAACTAACGCAACACCAGCTTTGGACGGTATCGTGTAACACGTTACTGGAAGTCATTTGTCGTGCTGAACAGTACCTTGGTGAAGGATCTTATGAAATTTTGAACATTTTTTATACTGTGACTCATTAGATTGTGTCCTGATGCGGTGATCTGAGCGTAGTTAGCTTCCGCGAAATATAATTTAATTTATGAACATAATCGGGCTCTTACTTGTGTTTCTTGTCTATCTCTAAGCGTTGATAAATAAAAATCGAGTGGCATTGTACGTTCTAACTTCATTTCATAGCACTGGATTTTCTCCCACACTGCCACTTTCATTTAGCACAGTTTGTTATTTGCACGTCGAATCCTGCGCCTATATGCAGAAGAAGCCCAACGGGACGATATCTTCAAAACTACTTCAGAAACCGCGAGGTAAGCCAGCAAAGTCAGTGACGCTAGGAAAGTGAACATATATACCCTCCTCATAAGCCACAGTACTGATGTAACCTGGCATTTTTGCAAGGTGTGCGTTTTATGGAACCCACCGTCTACTGGACATAGGTAGACGAACATTATAATAATAATAATCATCCATAGTCACCTTTCTTCTCTATATTTATTCACTTTTTTTTCCTTTTTGAAACGTTACAATTCGCTAAATATCAGCAGGTCTACGAAATATTTCTAAACAAGCTGTAAAGGCTGGAGGTACACCATGACGAGGCCAGACACCTGCTGACAGGATTGGCCGTCAGCCTTGGCACCCGACATTGTTCACTTCATGAACACGGAATGGTTGGTTCCCCACATCACATTGTATTTTATTATCCATTATACGACCTATACGACCCAAATACCATATAAGCATTGTGATCTATCATAATAGTGGGAAATTGTGAATGGCATGGTGAATTCCATTTCTTATCAAATGTGCTGTGAGTTCTTATGTCGTCGTCAAAGCCTGGATTCGTTTTCGGGGAAATGGCTTTTCAAATTCCCGTATGATTTCTGTGAATCTATAAAGTAGAATGCTGAGGTCGTTTATTCCCTATGGCAAGGCACAATACCTTCTCTATACTTGCTCAATCCATTGGAGCGTCATCTGTAAAGGCATAACGATTCATCTGTGAGTGTGCACTGGGCTGACTAATTTTATATCCGTTGAGCTAATAATGCAAACGTAACAGGGCAAGGTGGTATGAAACACTTATCACAAACAAGTGGCCCAAAACATGAAAGCGAGAGGTACAAGAGTTATAACACAGTTCCTCTGTTATTCAGCTGTATATTTCTCTTTCAGTTAGCTGCAGCTTAATCAATATGGTTCCCACAACTGTTGCGTAATGGACAGAGCTTCCGAGCGGTCAATAAATAGCAGGATCGTGTTCCGTGGCTATTCTGAACCAAGCCACCGTGCTTTGATACGACGACATCAATTACCAGCTCCAGGCCAATTAATTAGGTACTCAACTACATCCACTGGCCGCTATACAAATTTCCCCTTTCAGTAAACAGCAACTTCTCAAAGCGGCTAACTGGCCAAAATGTCAAGCGACGAGCAACTGATCCGATAAAAAACCAAGTGTTTTGGGAAAAACCACTTGCGTATATGCTATTCTCCCAGTTTTATGTAGTTCATATTTACGTTACAGTTACAAGCACTGTGCATTAGTAAACGCAGACTTTCAATTGCGTATTGGCGAGGAATCATTTCCTCATTCTACAAAATTTCACATTTCCATCTGCAAAAGTGTCTACGTGTACATACTGCACTGTTATTCATGAACTCTTTGCTATATACTTCAAAATTTAATATTTCTCTTACGCTACGCGCATTTTCACAAAAAAAAGGAAAGTTAGAATCACGTGTATCCGTAAACTTAATGAAAAACACCTCCTTGTACCTTCGGTAAACATTGTAGTTACTTACCCTAATATAAATGTAACTCAGTTTACAAATAGTTAAACTAAAACTTACATAGTCTCAGTTACAAGAGAATTTTTCGTTTTCTCCCACTTTTTTTAACTGCTTTGGCCATCAGCGTAACTTAAGCACCATTCGTTTTGCATGTAATCTTAGAAGCAAAGGTCCTCATTTTTCAACTAGACTAAAATACTAAACTCCGTTCCCAAAGGCCTCGGAAGGCCCTAAGGCACCGACCGGCCGCCGTCTCATCCACAGCCGACAGGCGTCTCTGGATGCGAATACGGAGTAGCGTGTGGTCAGAGCACCGCTCTCCCGGCCGTCAGCCAGTTTTCGTGACCAGAGCCGCTACTTCTCAGTCAAGTAGCTCATCAGTGGGCTTCACAAGGGCTGAGTGCACCCTGCCTGCCAACAACGCTCGTCATACCCGTACGGTGACCCATCCAAGCGCCACCCAAGCCCGACAACGGTTAATTTCAATGATCTGCGGGGGACCAGTGTTAAAACTGTCCGTTGACCATTGTTCATCCCCTGTCCAATAATTCACTCAGTCACCCAATTTACCCTTCATAGTGTAAACAATTACAGTTACTGATTGCTGCAACTGCTGCTTATTTGTACACTCCAGAAATATATTTGGGGAAAAAAAAGAAACATCTATGGTCTGAATATCATCAGGTAGTGTAAAATTGAGGCGAAGCGTCACTTTTAATACTGTACGACCGTTTCGCTGCTAGAGTTTCTTAAACATCTCTGTAATGATATGAAAGTATAAAGTGTAGCAGCGCATGCATCTTTCGATTCGAAACTTCTATTTTAACCAAACAAGAGAGCATCATTTACTGAAGTGCGTAGTTTGAGTCCGTTTGTTTAAGTTTAGAATCACGTATACATCTCTGCTGAAGACGCCAATTTGCTGTAAATCGTTCCTCGTTTTCAGAAAAAGTTCGCTTGAATCGAAGTCTGACTAACGGTATATTTTTCTTCAGACATACTCCAAGGACTGGTGGCCTTTCCCTCAGTTAAATTTTTGCTTCATAACACAGTGAAGAGACAACATTCGAAGACATTCCTTTAAGGGCAAATTTCATTGCGAGACGTATCATGTTTATATTTTCATTTTTAAAGTTCCCTGTTAACCGGCCCCTCTGAATTTTTCAATAATTTTCCTTTAGTAACTCGCGAATTTACCTTTGTCGATACTTCTTCTTAAAGCGTATGCATATTTTCAATGTAGATTCTTTCAGCTGCCTCTGCAAACCGTGCGGAGACGTTCTTTGGCAGTTCCGGCAAGTTTTTATGTAGTAACGTACATGGGCTATTTGAGAACTAAGGTCCGATTGGTTGCGAAATGGAAACCAAGGTGAAAATCAAAAACGTTTCATTTGTAACAGTTAGCTGCACCCTCCAGCTACTCCTCTACATCTGTCGTAACGTTGTACCAATTATACAACACCCTCGTCATAGAAGGCAGCCGCCTGCGTTTTCGCCAATTCTCTACACTGGTCTACAAGTAGTTGTATGTGCAAAAATGTTGTCCTCATAGCCAGGATTCGTGTGAGCAGAGATGAAATTTAAGGGGAGCCAATTAAGAGCTGTCATGTGGGTGAGCAAACACTTTTCGCTGAAAACACTGTAGGTGCATCTTCATTGGCCTTGCAGAGTGGCAGCAAAGAACTCTCGTCAAGAATGATACGCCTGACAGTTACGTTATATGGGCTGCATGACATCAGGCGAAATCTCTTACTGGGCCCGCATAATTGGCAGGAGACATTGTTCCAGGCATCTTTACGCACTCAGTGTGTGCTCAGATCTGGAAAGAGCGAAGTGACGGGATCTATGAGTGTATTGGAGACACTGTCCCACTCATCTCTGCCAAGTTTCATCGGATTTATGAATGGTGGGCTCCATGTGGTTCCCAAGTCGTGGAGCGACCGTAAACAATAAAATTACCACAAATATGCAGCAACCAGTCACAAAATCATGTTTTATTTATTCACTTATCGATTTGCAAAAGTGAATAAATAAAACATGATTTTATAAATATTTGCAGCATATTTGGTAATTTCATCGGATTTTCACTGTTTCCATTTCGAGCCCGATCGGAACCTTAATTCCCGAATAGAACTGAACTAAACTCAACTCACTCAGGACAGGCCTAGAAGGCCCAATGGTACCGACAGACCACTGTGTCATTCTCAGACCTCAGGCGCACTAGATGCGGATATGGAGGGGAATCGGGTCAGCCAGCACACCGCTCACCCGGCTGCTGTCAGTATTCGTGACCGGAACTTTCGGATAGCCCCCGCATTTATCATCATGCGGTAATGTTCATCTGGACATTAATTAAAATATATAGGTTTTACTGGATAGCGCTGTTCAGGGTTGAATGTCGTCAGGTTTACTACTAATAGAATTACTCGCTATTGGATGTTATGTCAGTAATTTAAAGAAACCCTGCAGTTTCGACCAGGTTTATTTCATATAAAATATCAATGACTTTCCGACACGTCTAACAAGTTGCTAATTTAAAAATATTACAGAAAAACTA
Organism: Schistocerca gregaria; assembly: GCF_023897955.1. Classification (NCBI taxonomy): domain Eukaryota; kingdom Metazoa; phylum Arthropoda; class Insecta; order Orthoptera; family Acrididae; genus Schistocerca; species Schistocerca gregaria. The sequence goes on from NC_064920.1 coordinate 106,273,418, forward strand.
TCTGCAGTTGAGAGTTCATACATGAGCTCTGAGGCTGTTCTATTTAAAGAGAGCGCCATATAGATCACCAAACGAGCGCCAAGGAGCGTTTTCAGTAAGAATATATTTCGCTGAATACCTGGTAAAGACAAAAATTAGTGGACTGAAAATTTAGAAAGGGGTCCGTCGCAGAATGCCAGTTATACTGGACTGGAATTATTATTCTCTGAACGAAGTGGATCTCCAAGACGGACTTTTCGTTCACCTCTTCTTCTTCTTCTTCTTCTTCTTCTTCTTCTTCTTCTTCCTCCTCCTCTGCCTTGCCAAGTGTGTCTACTGGGACTGGTACGGAAGTCCTTCCTCACGCCAGTTTGCAAGACGAAGGGTATACGAGAGAAATGTAAATATAAGCGTTGCTACTTTTCTTCTAAAATTTAAAACTGCAAGAAATTGCTGTTTTTTGTGAATGTTGCCTGTCGCATTAAAATCTTCACGTGACGCAATTTATGTAGAACTCAAGGATTGAATGTGGCAGTACTAGCTAATTATTTATAAATTAAAACGTAAACTTTGACTTGTTCATTTCCCATAACCTACAGTAGTAATGTGAACAGGGAGGTGCAATGTCCATTGTAAAATATTACTCTGAAATCTATATGACTCAAAGTGAGATGAATAGCGCGCCTTCATGCCTTCACAGTAAATAATATTTCGAGACAGGGACACACAATATTATAAAAAATACTGCGTCGCAAATGTTGCGGAAATGAAGGTGTTATTGATGTGCGGTTTTCACGGAACGGACTGGTAGTCAGGGGGCTTCCAATAACCAACCAACAGATTGTAATAATATGTTTTGTGCAAACATCCACTTTTTTGCATGGAGCAATACCTACTGACATTAAAGGACTGTAAGAAAGATAAATTAGACTGTCATTGGGGTTTTTTGTGGAATTCTAGTGCGAGTCGTTTACGACATGTCTATTTTGTCCAGTACCAATGGTAGCACATGCTAAAGAAAAACCTAAGTGTATACACAAATTAAGTAGGTTCTGACGAGTAACGAGACAACTGACCATCACAGGTTGTGTTCAAAGTGACTACCGGCAGCGCCAATACACGCTTGCAGCATTGTATTGAATAATTGCTGCACACGTGCTAGCATTTCCGAGGAGATATCCGAGCAATACGTCGCTGTATATCATCGGGTGTAGTTGGTATGTCCTTGTACATAACGTCTTTCAGCTTTCCCCACAGAAAAAGTCTGCATACAGAAACAAGCACATAATGAAAGAGAGGAGAGACACAGATAACGAAGATGTCTTAAAAAAGATAGGACTTGAAAAATTAGGTGAAAACTTTATGAATAGAAAACTAATTACCCACGATACACACACAAAAGTGGGAATTACTTAAAATAGACTTTTACACTGATGAGCCAAAACATTACGACCATCTGCTTAATAGCTTGTTTGTCCGTCTTTGGAATAAAGTAGGTCACAGATTCTGCGTATTAGAGATCCGACCTCTTTTTAGTAGGTTTGTGGAGGCATGTGCTACTAAATGTCTTCGCACAGAACATGTAAATAACGGGCCGCTGATTTGCGTATATGGTGTTGGTGCCCTATGACGACCAAGATGCGTTCCATAGGGTTTACATCAGGCGAAATTGGTCGCCGAGACATCAACGTGAGTTCACTATTAAGCTCCCAAACCACTGTAGCACGGTTCTGGCTCTGAGGTACGGTCAATTGCATTGCTGAAAAATGACATCTCCGTCGCGGACGACATCAAGCATGAAGGGATGAAGGGATGAAGGTGGTTGGCAGCTGCAGCGTGTCTTCGATTACTAACACAGGTCTCATTCAAGCGCAGGAGAATGTCTCCCATAGCATAATATTGCTCCAACTAACCTGCGTTAGTCTGTCATGTTTGAGCCGCCGTTCACCTCGATGATGCCGTTTGTGGAGACTAGCGGCTACCTAGATTAGCAAAAATGTGATTTACCCGAGGAGCTGACACGTCCCCATTGACCGATGGTCGAATCCCGATGATCCAGTACCCACTGAAATCTTATTTGACAATGTTGTTGGGTCAACATGTGAACTTTTAGGGGTGGTCTGTTGCAGAGCTCCATGTTCAATAGCGTACGATGAACAGTGTGCTCCGAAACACTTGTGAGTGCACCAGCTCTTTGGCAGAGGGGTAACATGACCAGCTATACTTCTCAACATAGCAGACAAATCTCCGAACCCCACGTTCGGTGAAGAGTTGTGGACGTCCAACCATTTAGCACGAAGTGGTACTTTGACTGTCTTCCTACCTCTCTCCGTAGATGCTCACGTTAGTAGCACGCGAACATTCAGCCAGCTTCGCAGTTTTCGAGATACTCGCTGACAACGTCTGCATAGTGATAATCTGCCGTTTGTCAAAGCCTCTTATTTCAATGGATTTGCAACTTTTATCTTCGCTAGGGCGATTCTCTGCTCGAGCCTGCTCCGCTTACATACCTTGTTACCGGTGTCACGTGCCCGAAACACCACCAGGCGGCATCCTACTTCGCGGTAGGCAATGGTCATAATGTTTTGGCTTATCAATGTAGGTAGACCAAGAAAAGTAGCAGGAAATAAGAAAAGAAAAGAATCTCAAGTGAAACAATAGTGCTACTGACGATATGGCGAGGGTTTCGAGCAAATAACGTTAGGAACATGACAGATTAAATTGTATTTAAAAAATCTCTTCTGAAATGTTATCAAGGTGATGTGAACACATGTAGTGAATTTTTCAAAAGAAAGTGACTTTAGTGTGTAGACGTCACGTTTTATCATTTATGATGGCTGTTGAGATAACTTACAGAGAGATAACTGTACAAATATTCGACGCTCGTCTTAAATGTTCGTGCAGCTTAAGGGAGAAATTAGAAAAATAGGTAATTAACAATGAAAATAACTAAATTCCAGAAGCAATGCCAGATGAAAGCCATTCAAGTACAAGGCGTAGGGATCGTAGTTGGTGATGTTGCACTAGTAAAGATAAGAGTTGGAGAAAGAGTAATAGACCAGTGAGACAGTGGTCAGTGGAGTACAGATTAAAGCAGCCCCGTGGCCAGACGTAGAGGACCTGGTGGCTGTCAGCGGCAGGCGTATCGTGCGCTGCATTACGGCGTCATTTACATGGGCCAGCGAGCGGCCTGCGACCGGCTCACAGCTACCCTGCTTGCTGCCACCTTCCCAGACTTGCGAGCCGCTGCTTGTCATTAAGTTATCCCTGCAGTGGCCTAGCCAAGCTGAGTGCGTCCCGCTCCACTCCTACCACCGACGAAATATCGCTGGCAGCACCGCTAACAGAACGCGTGCCCTCCGCACGGCAGCCAGACGCTGAATTACGGAGGCGGACTTAGTGTACAACATACTCTCTAAAGCCATTACTAACCTCGTAGAAAAACAGCATTGAGATTAGTTCTAGCAGCGAAACAAACTTGAATTTAAATCGATATAGCATAATTAATTTTCAGTTTTTTATAAGGCTCTGTGATACCGTTACAGCCATAGCTGCTTAGCCATGGCACGGGTGAGCACATAGTTTACAGAATGCTGATTAGAATTTTACAAACAAGACTGTTAAAGATTTGTTCAAACAAACCTAGGGCTTGCAGCTGGTCGGCGTTTAATATATCCGGTACTTCGACAGGGCACCTGCCACTCATCTTCAGGTGAGCCGTCGGAGAATGACGAAGGCTAGCTCCGTTCCGGCTGGACCCTATTCCGGTCCAGTGCTGGATCGTTTGAAACTTCTGTTGGCTGAATGAAGATGAAGGTTGGCCGGCAAATAGTGTTGTTTCACCAGGCCATTGCACCATTCCCAAGTACCGGTGCTAAAAATGCTGGAAGTGCACGAATTGGGCCAAAGTCTGGTGACTAAATCCAGTTCGAAGCCCAATTGACTACTTCCTGTTCCCAAACTTCAAACTCTGTCTTGCTCGGAAGAAATTTTCATCAAACGAAGTGACAGGAGCAGTCAACGAGTATTTTTCACAGTTTGACAGAATATATCTTTCCGCTGAGATCAATAAGTTGGAGGATCGCTGGACCAAGTGCACATCTCTCACAGGAAACTTTGTCGAGAAGTAAGGTGAACTGTTTACGAAAAACATTTTTGTTTTCTTTGCCAGACTGATCATATACAACAATACACTGCGTGAAAGCGATGATTTTTACAACGTGCTATCACTGACCAATAATCTGCAGCTACACGAATAATTTCTAAAACTCAATAATTTTTGGTCTTCATTGACAGAATGGTTGTTATGCGCCTTCTTGCCTGTGCACTTCAAAATGTACAAGAGATGTTTATGTAATTTCCGTCTCGCAAGATCGCTCAAGGCAAACGAACATAACTTTCGACATTGTGTCCTCGAAACTCAAGTAGACATTTGTTGCATCACCGAAACATGGTTAAAACTGAACGAATAGTTCGCACGCCAGGGCTACTCTGTCATTAGAGAAGACAGAGGACGCGGTGCAGCGTGGTTGGTGAAACAAGACAGCCACTTTTGCGTTGTCAATACGGGAACTCGGCATGGCCCATTGCAAACGGGCCGATCAACGACCTCACTCTGAATTTGATCTCGGTATACGAAGCATCTAATGAAAGCCTTTCCAGACAGCACTGCCTCGCTCGGAAAACACCTTCTGCTCCTAGGTGACGGCAACGGCCACCGTGCACTGTGGCGCTGCAGAAATGCCAACGCAATGGGGAAAAATGCTAGTGGATGTACTAGACTGGGAAAACCTTGCCGTACCAAATGACGGCTCACCCACACGAACAGTCCGACCGAATGAAGTTCTGACGGCAGTGGACTTTAGCACAGATTCAACTGCATTGTGTACCAGAACTACAGGTCCGGATCCATTGCATATTCAAATTATGATAAACGCACAGCATCGAGATTAATTCTAGCAGCGAAAAAAACTTGAATTTAAATCGATATAGCAAAATTATAGTTATTCATCAGACTCTCTGACACCATGACAGCCATAGCTGCTTCGCCATGACACGAGTGAGCACATAGTTTAGACTTTAGAGAATGCTGGTTAGAATTTTACAAACAAGACAGTTAAAGATTTGTTCAAACAAATTTAGAGCTTGCAGCTGGTCGGCGTCTAATACATTCAATACCTCGACAGGGCACCAGCCATTCATATTCAGGTGAGCCGTCGGAGAGTGACGAAGGCTTGCCCCGTTCCGTAGTTTATAGCGTGCAGCAAGTATTCCGCGCAGGCGTCGAAATCTAGTCGACAGACGGACCACACTTCTCGGTGATGGCGTCCTTGCTGGTGGAACCGATGAACTCAGCTGACCTTTGCAGTGCCGCTCGCCGCGGCCGCTGGCGCACTCTGTCGTCTGCGTTTAGAACAGATCGTGGTGTCGGTGACGTTCATCGCACTACCGCTGTCACGGTTCATCAGATTTGCCGTCAGGCGTATTTTCTCTGCTTCTTGGAGTCCGGAAAAGATGTTGCTAAGGTCAGAATCATAGTTTTATCACGTTCCATTGCGTGCTCAGAAGAGGAACAGTGTCCAGCAATAGAGGACTTGCTTTCCTGGAAAAAGCGACTGCAACGTTGACTTTCAATGCAGAGTTTTTTCACATTGCGTGTTGCCTGTTCTTCGTAAGCCACACCACACTGACAAGATATTTTGTGAATTCCAGCATTCCTCAATAACAAGCCCTCCTTCACCAATCCCAAAAGGTCTTCATTCAGATAGGTGATGGAAAATCACTTTCACCTGAAATCTGTGGAGAATTCTTGATATTTTAAACGAAATTTTGCGTACAGAAGAAAGAAGAGCTAAAGTTTTTCCCGGTGTGTTCTATTCTTTATCCATTTCCCGAGTTTCGGTGTTACCTGACAGAGCTCTGTTAATATTCTGTGTGGAATATCAGTTTCTTCTGAACACTGTCTTTACGACGACGAGCTTCAGTCTAGATCTGAGCCGTGTGAATTCTGAGTACCAGTGCCATAGTTTGCAATAGGTGATGACAGCTAGCAAATATAAATCAGTATGAAAAAACTGAATACTCCAGACAGCCATCAATATTTCTTCTAACCAAGACCTCCAAGAAAGGCAGACAATCTTTCTCTATTTAGATAGTGAACCAGATGTTATGAAATGGAGTTGAGATGGTGCAGAGATTTCATCAGTTTATCTTCTCCACACTATCGAAGTATCGTCCTCATACCCCCAAAATACAGATGGTTTAAGGGAGGCTGATTCAAGCGCTTTCACCTCGAAATCCTCCATGAAAAGCGTACTATGTCTTGCAGAACGGAGCAGTTCTTCGTCAGCCTTCGGTGGCTCACCTGAAAGTGACTAACAGGTTCTCTGTTAAAATATCGTGGTATATATTAAACAACGATCGGCTGCCAGCCCGAAATATATTTGAACATTCATTTCGCCAGGAAAACGTTTAAAATCCACATTTAAAAATTAATGAAACACGAGAAAAAATGAGACATTAACGGAGTATGTACCACATATGTAACACATTACAGAAAAAAAAGTTGTCAGCTGCTGAAAGGAACTTCTGGGCAGAATAGGAGGAGTTCCGCACAAGAAAGAAAATTCATCATAGATTTGAGTAGTTGGAGTTCATGACGAAATTTTTTTGTGTCCTGCTGGAAACCTGTTGTAAGATAAACCTGCTGGATAGTGCTGACATTTCTGTACAGTGCTTAAGGAAGGGTAAACGACTATCTATAGTTTTTTCGTCTAATGTTCAGTGAATGAATGTCGTGGTTTCTTCTGAATAAGTCAATAATGTGAACATCAAATCCCGTTATGGAATATATCTGCAGAGATGGCAGAATACCTTGAAAGGAATTATGCGGCACAGCAATGAGTACAATTACCCTCTTTGAGAAATGTTTCAATTCAACCTCAACAACATGTCTATCAACTTTGCGTAGAAAATATGGCACTGATTCAATTGTGAAGAAGACATCCATAAATTATTCATCTGAATTGATCAGAACAGTGGGAAAGGGACAAGAGAGGAAACAAACGAAAGGAACTGGTTGGGAACTTCTCCCGAAGGTGAGGTACTTTACGTTTAATTGGATAATAAAATTATACTTCCTGGCAGATTAAAACTGTGTGCTGGACCGAGACTCGAGCTCGGGACCTCTGCCTTTCGCGGGCAAGTGCTCTACCAACAGAGGTACCCAAACACGACTCATGCCCCGTCCCCACAGCCAGTGCCTCGTCTCCTGCCAGGAAGTTTCATTCAGCACATACTCCGTTGTAGAGTGAAAATTTCATTCTAGGAACATCCCCCAGGCTGTGGCTAAGCCATGTCTCCGCTGTATCCTTTCTTTCAGGAGTGCTAGTTCTGCAAGGTTCGCAGGAGAGCTTCTGTAAAGCTTGGAAGGTAGGAGACGAGGTACTGGCAGAATGGAAGCTGTGAGGACGGGTCGTAAGTCCTGCTTGGGTAGCTCAGTCGGTAGAGCACTTGCCCGTGAAAGGCAGAGGTCCTGAGTTCGAGTCTCGGTCCGGCACACAGTTTTAATCTGTATTCGCCATTCAGCGCACACTCAGCTGTAAAGTGAAAATTTCATTCTAGGATAATAAAATGGTTGATAGAAGCTTTTAATTTGTGGGCGACATTGGTTAGGATAGCTGAAAAGGCAATAGTGCAGCTGGTGCAAGGTACGATTCGAATTTAAGCCGTGTCGCGGATGGTTCGCGGTGCGAACGGCCTCACAGGAGTAATCGGCTTCTGTTCTGTATGACCTTTACGCTAGCGTTCGATCTGCTACCAGCAAGCGGCGCAAAAATGCCACGATTCAAACAAACGGTAAAAAAAGTGGTAGTGAAAGAGAAATTTAAAGCTTCTCTCGAATGTAACGGTTACCCTTTTGCGAGAGCGAAATATTCCCGACGATACACTATCACAGATTAAAAAGAGAAAGAAGCGTAGCGAAAAAGTGTCCGACCGACCGAGGTATGTGGAGGGACGCAGCTGCCGGCGAACGCAAAGCGGGCAGTCCGCAGCCTATCGCTGCAGTATTCAGACCGCCCCCCGCTGGGAGGCGGACACGGAGAGAGGCCCCCGATTGTGCGCAGAGGTGGGCGCGAGCTTGTCTGGCTGCGCCCGCAGGCGGGCAGGCGGGCCAGAGTTTGCACCGATTACACGGCGGCGGCGACGGCTGCCCGTCTTGTGCGAGGAGCACGCCGCGGCGACGCGCCGGCTGGTAATCTCGCCGGGGCCCTTCGTTACCGCCGCCGAGCCTAATCAACTTACTGCCTGCGAGGTGTCCCGCCGCCGAAGAATCCTGCAGCCGCGATATTGGCAATTTGCGACCTATTTATACCACCGGCCGGCGCACTCTGAGCTTACGGCCTCATTACGTCGCCGGATTACTGTAACAAATTAGCGAAATACGAGATGATTACCAGGGTCGCCCAGATACTTTACATATCGTGTCATGGACTCGACACTAAAATCGTTCGCTGTCGGTGATGCTGGCAGTGGTGTTAAAATTGTTCCAGAGTTATGCCTCATTTGATTCCCTCCTAACGTTACGCCTCTCATTAAGGGTTAAAAGTCATATAGAATGTTTTATATTTATGTGTGTATAAGTACAGGCCAAAAAGATCCCATAAGCATGGGTCCGCAAATCAATCGTTGACGAGGTATCGCATAATTCGATTTGGGAACCTACTGTAAACGCGCCTGGATACCGCGGTTTTTACGTTGGTATCTCAAGTTTTGGGGTCTACTATTTGTTGATATGCACTTCAGGTATGGCAAGGCGAATGGACGTGTCCTTAAGGCTGCACGATTGTATGAAGAAGCTTTTCCTCTCCAAAGACAGCCCGACAGGCGTACATTTAGCCGGTTGCATCAACGCTTTAGAGAAAGCGGGAGTTTCACACACAATGTACGAGAAGGTCGATCCAGAACAATAACACCTGATGTTGAGGAAAGGATGTTACACATAGTCCACGAACGTCCGAGCACTTCGACAAGTAGGAATGCTACGCAAGAGCGTGTCAGTCATAAGAGTGTGTTACGAGCTTTACTTCAGCAAGTATTCTATCCGTATCATCTCCAGCTACTACAAGTCCTCGACAGTGCAGACTTGCCTCCTAGAGAGAACTTCTGCCAATGGGTGCAAAAACAGTGTACCCTGAATTCTCTGTTTGTAAGCAGTGTTCTGTTCACGGATGAAGCTGGATTTACCCGTGACGGTGTTTTTAACTACTATAACTCCCCTATTTTGGCCGATGTCAGTACTAATGCAACACACGTATCACGTCATCGGCAGCGTTATTCGTTGAACTTCTGGGCAGGACTGCTCACCGCGCGACCGCTACCGTCGCAGGTTTGAATCCTGCCTTGGGAATGGATGTGTGTCATGTCCTTAGGTTGGTTAGGTTTAAGTAGTTCTAAGTTCTAGGGGACTGATGACCTCCGAAGTTAAGTCCCATAGTGCTCAGAGCCATTTGAACCAAGGACTGCTCGGAGACAGCATAATTGGACCACACATTGTAACACAGAAATTAACCGGACAGCAGTATGTGCGGTTTCTGTGGACAGTGCTTACAGACGTACATGGTGATGTCCCACTGAACCAATGCCTGAACAAGTGGTTCATGCATGACGGTGCTCAAGCACATTTTCATTTGCTAGTGGAATGACTTCTAACTTGAACGTAGAGTCAACGTTGGATAGGTAGAGGTGGACTTGTGCCATGGCCTCCAAGGTCTCCGGATTTAAATCCCATGGACCTCTGTGTGCGGGGTCATGACAAAAGCTTGGTTTACGCTACAGAGTTCAACTCTCTTGGAGAATAACGCTTGAAGACTGAAGCAGCCTTCTGGCATTTACAGAATTCTCCAGGACTGGCTGAGACGATTCACAGCTCATTTCAGAGACGAGTTCTATGTCGCATTCAAACGCATGGACAACATTTTGAATACCCACTTTAACGTTTAGATACGCCATGTGTTCCTAGACACTGATGAACCGCAACAGAAAATGTGTTGTATTATATCTCGACAACGGTTAATTTGTGGATACATTATAATGGAGCTTTTAGTTACTCCGGCCTGATAAACGACGGAGAGGCTTCGTCCCCACTGTAGCCCTCAGTGATACACAATCACACAACAGGCTACAGCAGTCCACTCACCCCACCGCCGCCCCGTACCGAACTCAGGGTCATTGTGTGGTTCTGCCCCCCCCCCCCCCCCCCCCCCACCCCGCCGACCCCCTGGAACGTCTCACACCAGACGAGTGTAATCCAAATGTTTGCGTGGTAGAGTAATTATGGTGTACGCGTACAGAAGAAAGTGTTTGCGCAGCAATCGCCGACATAGCGTAACAGAGGCGGAATAAGGGGAACCAGCCCCCATTCGCAGAGGCACATGGAAAACCGCCGGCACATCAGACATCATCGCTAATCCACCGGGCGGATTCGGGCTGGGGACCGGCACGCATTCCCGCCCGGAAAGCAGTGCGTTAGACGGCAAGGCTAACCTAGCCTACCGATTGCAAGCCAGCTTGTTACTCATGTTAGTTACTGTCAGGCGACAATTTCGGTGGTAGTATTGTTATTATGTATCATACTTCAGGCGATATGACGCTACAAACAATGAGATGTGTCAAAAACTGCCGCATGTGCATGATCTTTAAATTTATCACTTCTGTGCTACTAACTATGAGCAATAAATTTCGCTGACAGTATCCACATTTGCCGCTAAATGCACCTACAAAATTTTTCCATGGTACCAAATATAGTTCAGAAGGTATGACGTTACAAATACTAACAGCCATCAAAAAATGCACTATCGTGCGTGATTGTGATATTTATTCTTTTCTACTAAAACAGTCGAACAGTCATGTCGACTTTAGGAAATCCCTGACTTTAGGAAATCCCTGACTTTAGGAAATCCCTGACTTTAGGAAATCCCTGACTTTAGGAAATCCCTGACTTTAGGAAATCCCTGACTTTAGGAAATCCCTGACTTTAGGAAATCCCTGACTTTAGGAAATCCCTGCCACCTGGCAGCTCCTTTGACAGCTCTCAACTGCAAAGCGCAAACGCCCCTAGGCGAAAACAACATCTGTCTATAGAGTGCCAATCTTACAGAAACTGCACGTTTCTAATAAAAAAATTGGCGAAACGAATACGAATTGGAGAGGTCATAGTAGTGTAGAATTAATGTTAAACGACACAAATTAGACAGCTATAGAACGGTGAAAATGAGTACCGTAAAAACTTAGCTTCACGACTGGCTGCATAACATTTCACACTTAATCGTCTATGAGATCATAGTGTGCAAAATGATCTAAGTACCCAAGCAGTTGAAACGCCGGAGACATTACTAGGATCGGAATCAAAGATATAGAAAGCTATAAATGATGTGTTCATCATCACACAATGTGCAGAAATTTAATGTGGTACAAATACATCATCTCAATCCACACCAACATTTGAAAGACATCGACAATGGCATGACAATACACGTTTACAAAAATGCGCTAAACGCATGAACTATGTTGCAGCATGCACCTCATATGTAGGTACCCCTCGCTGCCAAAACGGCCCCCTGCCCTTCTGTTATTAAAGGGATCCACCTCGTCGTCTAAGCGACGTGTTAGGAAGTCGCCCTACGCAAGAGTCTGCCTCTTTCACGCACCGCTACTGTGTCTCTGGCCTCTTCATTAAGTACCGAAGCTACAAAATTCTTTTGGTTTCCCTTAACTCCAGTTTACTTTTAAGATTGTTTTTGTGTTCCTGTATTTCTTACACTCCATTGGATATGATCACAGTTTAACAAATGTAATATAACATGTGAAGTAATGGCTCTGAGCACTACGCGGCTTAACTACTGAGGTCATCAGTCCCCTAGAACTTAGAACTACTTAAACCTAACTAATCTAAGGACACCACACACATCCATGCCCGAGGCAGGATTCGAACCTGAGACCGTAGCAGTCGCACGGTTCCGGACTGTGTGCCTAGAACCGCGAGACCACCGCGGCCGTCTGTGAAGTATTTTTTTGCAAATAAACATTTTGTTGAACTTGTGTTCGAAATTAAGTTGACTATAGAAATTCAGATGAATGTAGACGTGGTTTTTGCCTTCAATTACAAAGATAATTTAATCTGAGATGTGTGCTGCGACACTGCAGATCCTGTGGACCCTCATTCCGGAGCTATGGCTCTCACAGCGCCTACATCTGTCTTTTTATGCAACTGTACCACCATATGATGCGGCCAAAATCAGATTTATATGTAAAAGATTGTGCGACAAAAATATATTATTGAAGCATAGAAGCATTCCTTACTAGGATGGCAGCATGGAGGAGCTCAAGATATACGGTTTAACACTTCGCTTATCGTTGCTACACGACACACATACGTCAACAAGTCAAAGGTAAAAATTTGTTCAGAAAGAAGCTGTACATTTTACACAGGTCAGACTGAGGTAATTTTACTTAACGCTTTGAAGAGTATTATAACCAGTTTAGGCTAAATTACTTCACTGAATCATCTAAAACCACACACTTGTGGAAAAATTCACAAAATGCAGTAAACAGGTAAGAGCCACCATTCCACAGTAAAGGAAAGCTGTGACGACTAAACCTCCAGGAAAGTAATTTACATAGATCCAAGCAATCGGATAGTTCCCTGAATGAGAAAACTGAATCGAACGTGTAAGGGACAGTCAAATGAAAACGGAGAAAAATAGGTAAACTTATTTCAAAAGTAGTCGCTGTAACTTTTAATACATTTATCTCACTATGAGAAAAGACGACCAGTGTCTTGATGGAAAAGTTTGCGATTGCTTGCAGAACCATGATGGTACCAGGAGTGCACCCCTTCATCCGGATGTCTTTCTCCACGGCTCTGAAAATATGGAAGTCGCATGAATAGGGACTGGGACTGTATAGAAGATGTGTGAGGGCTTCCCAGCGAAACTTCTGCAGTGTAGTCGAAAAAACTTTGGCAACATGTGGGCAATTTTTTTTCCATCTGTCTCGTTTTTATTTTACTGCATCTTATACATTACTTCTTCGGCAATTCTGATAAGCCCTTCTGCAAAATTCTTAATCATTTTCTACAAAAAGTAAGACTTAATTAGCTGCATTAGAGCACCTGGCTTCGTGAGTGCTGCACTACACTGCAAACTGACGCAGACACATGACGTTATTTTTACAGATGAAGTTTCTGTAAACAATGGCCGGAACGCTCTAACTATCGTCGATTTCCTGGACGATAGGAATCTGCTCCTTGGCTACAGAACCATTCAAGAACTGTGTACACGTCCTCATCACTAAAAAATCTTTCCCGCAGACGTTCTTTCAGCTTACCGACTGCTTGGACATTGCCGTCTGTGGTCGATGTCAGCAAACTTCCTTCCCGGTCAGCACCCCATGTCTGTGCGGCCGTTTCACTACGGCGGGACGCGACACTGCAGTTACTCCATACACCTCCACAATTTCGAGATGAACGTGTGTAAAATTTAGACGTTGCTCCCACAAGTACTGCATCACGTACTTCTCTTTCGGAACACGTTTCCAGTTGACACGCCTCTTAGCTCCCATACAGTGCTGCGTCTGTTATCCATACTGCAGCAGAACCGTGTACTTACGAAGCCCTAAAACATGTACTGTCTTCTGACAATACTTTGACAGTACTCAAACACTGACCAAAAAGAAATTTAAATAGTGAAAACATCGAAAAACCACAGTTATTAATAGCTTCTTGCGGAGCACTTCCCCGCAAAACGGGTGTTCCGGGGTATACGGTTTTGGAAACCCCAGTCTGTCTGGAGTCTTGAATTATATTTGGTGAAAGTTCACCTTCCAAACTTCCCTAGTCTGTACGCACTAAAGTTCGGATATCGACTCAGGTGCAAATAGCACAGAAGGGGCCTAAATTAGATGCCCTGGTAGTGCTATATTCAGTAGCTATTAAGCTATGATAAATTATCCGCATCTAAGTACGTGTCGTTTCGATTTCGAACCAGGTCACGAAGGATAAAGACGGAACTTCTACACAAACCAAAGAATAAATAGCCTTTCCTTCTTTTCGTTAATAATTGAACTCTAAATAGCAGATTGAGCTGTTAAATTGAAAATCTGCAACGAAGGAGTAATATACGTCCACTGCCAGGTATCACAAGACTATGAATCAGGAACCAATAACGTGTGATGTAAATCAAGTTTGATATGCTCATCGCACAACGATTCAGCACTGCGCCATTTTTCCCTAACTAACTCACATTCATTAATTCCATATATACAACAAACTCAGTGCAATATTAATCAGATACAGCATAACATCAGAATTTTCTTCAGGTGAGACGGCAGATTACTCTTTGCAGCTATTTCAGCTGCACCAGCCTCTTAGTAACCAGCCTGGCACGTACAACTGCGAGGAGCGTACATCAACTAATCCAACACAATATTTTTTCGGCCAGTTTCAGTTGAAAAAAATGAAGAATTGATTGTGGAATATCGTAGAGTATGCCAGATTCAGTCCCTGCAGTTTCATGACGTTGCAATAGGTGGCGGCGCGGCGCTGCAAGTAGCCTTCGAAATGGCCTCCGTAACGGAGGTGCGATCCAAGCGGAAACTGTAATTGAGTTTCTTTTGGCAGAAAAACTGATCAACGCAGATATTTATAATCGCTTGCAGAGTGTCTAGAAGAGCTGGCAGCTGAACGAAAGCACGCCGAGACGGCGAGAAAGGCGCCTGTCTTCTACGCAACAATGCCGCGCAAATCTTTCCGATCTCCCGCAACGCGGCCGACCGCAGGCAGCCGTGACTGCAGCAATGTTGGAACATGCCGACACTCATTCGAGATAATCTACGGATCACAGACAAACACCTCGCTGCTCAACTGGCACTCCTGTTGGTAGTAGCTACACACTCGTCCATCACCTGCGGCAATCAGAGGTGTGTGTCCTTAGAGTTCCTCGCCGCCTAAAGGAGACCGCAAAGAAAGACTAAGGACCATTTTTGTGGAAATGCTTACGCGTTACTAGGCTGATAGAGGCACTTTTGTCTCAAACGTGGTCAAAGGCGATGACACGTGGATTCATCACTTTGAAGCCGAAACAAAATGGGAATCCACGGAGTGGCACCACCCAACCTGTTGTGTACAGAGTTCCGCTTTGTCAGCGCTTACACAACTTTCCCACAAGAGCGCGCCCCGCTAAGCACAACAGCGCACGCACAGCGCTCGTCCGTCTCCGCACTACGAGATGGCGCAGCCATAGAGACGGACCAAATTCTGCCTCCGCCGATCCGCGTATTAATATGTAACGCAGCCAATGAGAGTGCTGCTAACGTAGAACCTTTTCTCCTAACGGATCACACTCGCGCAGTGTCTGCATTTGTCTGTACGAGTTCTACATTTGTCAAGTTTCAGTCCGCGCCTAGTAAGATTACCATATTCCTGTACATAGCCATGAAGAGAAATGTATAGACACTTTTGTCAAGTATCAGAGATAAGTGAGAATAAGATTAACGTACCAAGACCAAGGGAACTTAAGATTGTCAATTGTAAATAGCATCCAGAACCAAGTTAAGTAATTTTTATGCTTGTTATTGTTTTAATAAATTATGTGAAAATTAATCAAGTTCTTTTTAAAGTTGGTCACCGTAAATCTGCTGCTCTAAGGCGTCTATCGTCTGACCTAACTGCAAAAGATAAACACGCCACGATCAGACCACGAGACATGTTGCTGACACTCACCTACTTCCTTAGAGCGACAAGTCAATCTGATGGTGTGTGTACTGAAGGTCTTACAGTACGCACACCACACAACCTGTCCTCCAAACAAAATGTTCAAAGCCACATCGTCAGTCATGGAATGTCTTCTTTGTCTATGAAGGTGTTATTCTGTTTGGTGTCTTTCCCTTCCTCATGGTGCAACGATCAACTCTAATGTGCATTGTGCTACCTTCATTAAATTGAAGAAACGACTTCAGCGTGTTTGTCGCCAGGAAAATACAAACGTTCTCATTTTGCACGACAAAACCTCACACATATCTGTGCATCAGACAGGAGCTCACAGAACTTGACTGAGCTGATTTCCCTCATCCACCCTACAGCAGGGATCTCGCACCTTCGCGCTTCCATTTGTTTGGCCCAATGAAAGACACACTTCACGGGAAGCAGTATGTCGAAGACGGGGCGGTTAGTGACGCGGCAGGACGTTAGCTGCGACGTCGAGCAGTGGAGTGTTATCACGCGGGCGTAGACGACCTCCCAGTAGGAAGGCGTAAGCCCGGTGCATTGTACGGATTGTGGTTTGAAAAAGAGCACTTTGTAGCCGAAAGAGTGGGGAATAATACGGTCTATCGATATCCTGAATGAAACCAAACTGCTCTCAGAAAAAAATTATAACCATTGACGTACATAAAGGTCGCCTCATCTTGACGTTCAAGTATCATTGGTTATAAAATCCTGATAATCTGGCCAGTTTTGTATTTAGGAATTAAAAAAAGTATCAACGGGAACAAAAGGCGATCCGTTACACGAGATGCCCAACCAATTCCAAATAATGTCCTATTGTTTTCCCAAAGCAACTGCATCATATTTTTACGGAATTCGTCAGAAGTTCTTTCGGTGTCTGGTTCGAATAAGCTTGTCCATCTAGGATAATATCGCGTCTGGAACATCTGTACTGGTTACTTCACTTCTTGAACGAATGAAATATAAAGTAGCAATGCCCCGGGCTTCGCACGCCGCGAATTCTCCCGAGTTCCTACACGTGGTGTTTCATGAATTTTCAATCCGAGAAAACGAGCTCCTGTGACTGTGCCCATATTTAAGCCCGCTAGGTTGTGCACAAGCGGCTGACGTGGAAGGGGGAGCAACGAGAAGTAACAGCCAGGCCGAAAGAATCTCCTTCCCTGAAAGATGCTCAGTGAGGCGCATTCAGCTGTGTATTTCGCATAATACGCCAGTCTTAATGCGAACTAAGTGAGCTAGTTATCTCTGTGTAGCTGGTGCACCTTGCAGCAAAGAAGACTTCAGAGACGTAATATGTGCTAAACTTAACATAGAAGAAAATAAGTGCCGACAACCACTGTGCCGCCGTCAGGAGGAGAGATCCCACAATTTTCTGCCCTCAGGTAGCAAAGGTAAGCAGAGAAGTAGCTCTGAAATGCTTTGTGAGCTTATTACTAAGATCGTCATTTAAAATGTACCTCCTTGCAGTTTGCGTAGGTATCATTTGGAGAACTGTAACCGAGTTTGCAAGCCATTGCCATTTATGTAGGAAAATGCGGAAAGGAAGAAACGCGTTGGGCTGTAACATTTTGTAAGCATTCCCTTGGCTGACCCAACGACCAGTCATTCTTCACCGTAGTGACATGTGGACAAGGTGCTACAGATGCTAGCAACGCAAACTACATTTCTCTCCTCGTTGCTATTTTTGATAGCATGTTTTATTCTTAGAATTTGGAGTTTCTTGAGATTTTCTAAAATAATGTTTGCAAAGACACACCGTTAGAGTTTAGCACAATAGCATACGGTTCAGCTTATAGCCACACCTTAGTTCCCACATGAGACGTAAGGAAAAATTGTATTTATTTTTTCAAATGTCGGGTCTATTCTGGAAGTCTGCTTTACGAGCAAGTTGTCTCAGCGCTGCGATATAAGAGCACAGGCTGATGGATTGGAAGTGAACGGATAAACACATGAACTTTACCTGAGTTACAAGACTGATTAAATTCGGTAAAGTAGGGTTGACCTCTGCGGTATCTCTTCTCCTGATGGCGGGAAAATTATTTGCGACGCCGTTGCCTTGTCACTATTTAGTCAAGTTCCACGCATGTTATGTCCTAGAAGTCTTCGTCAAAGCCTCTTTATAAAGCCTCAGAAAAAAGTATGTTCCAGGAACCTGACGAATTGTGTGACTCATTAATCTGACATTTCAGATTCAGTTTCGAAGCACTTTGTTATATTTTTTAAAGAGAGAGTTTAACACAAGCATGGCAATTTCTTTTGCTCCTCCAGTAAAATTTAGTTTCAAAATGAATCTGTGCCTTTTCAGAAATATAATGTGTGAGTGAGACGGATTGTGTGTCGACTCGGATGAAGTAACGTTGTACAAGAGATTCTAAATTCACTCGTTACGCCACGTAGGTCACAGTTTTGTTCACGGTAGCAGTAGTATATGGATAACGTTCATTCAGTGAACGGATCAGCAGCTCAATACTGGGAACTCCGGAAAAAGTGCTGAGGCTTGGAAAGCTAACATGTCAAAGATCAGCAGGATCCACTACAAGAAAGTGTTACCACTAATTTATAATGTCGTTCCAATTTGTAAGAATCACAAAACTAAAGCTTTGGACAATAGTAAATATTTTTTTTATACAACGTAGCTGTTATACCACCCATTTTTCGCTACCTCTTCTTTTAATGGAAAGTGGCTAAACTTGTACAAAATCAAACTGATTAATGTTAAAGATAAAAAAGGAAGGATGCAGATCTGTTATTTAACCAACAGGTAAGTCCAGGCGCCGGCAGTCAATGATTGCTATAGCCGGTATCGGACGCCATCAGTTCTATTCCGGACAGATATTGTGTAAATTTTATTTTTGCTTATTAAATGTACTGGGGCAAAATTTTAATTTATTATCGTCGTGATTGATAAGCTTGTCCACCTAAATCAGTGACTGATACAGTGCTTATTTTGAAAAGGGCCAAGCGTTTTAATATTTTTAATGCAAAGGTTAACGAACGTACAGTTTCGTTAGCTCGCATGAAATAACGGGCGAAACAACTATAAACAAATGTGTTACGAGGCTCATACACTCAGACATCCGAGCCAGTTCGTGCGCAGAAATGAGAGCATTAGCTTCGTTAATTCGTGATCTACAACTATCACTACACAAAAGCAAGTGGTCGTTTAACGTTGTTAGCAAAAAATTCCCAAAGTTCTCGACCGATTTATTTCGAACTTTTACATGATACTCAAACCTTCGGACACCCACAGGCTATACAATAATATTTTTGTGATACAAACGTCTGCGAGGAAGAAAATTCTGTGCTGTGAAAATGCGCAGTTTCGTTTCCTCTCTCTTTGTCATCCTACACGTTTGCAGATTAAAACTACGCGAAACACTGTTACTTAACCTATTATCCTCACAGATGCAAAGCAAGAGAGGTCTATCGTACCCAACCGATTTTCCCATTCAATTTGAGCGACTTCAGTTCCCATCGAACTGTTGTTGGCAGTAACAATAAAAAAGGCACAAGGGCAGAGTGATATCGGAAGAGGAGATGGAGGGGATGGACAGAGAGAGGGGAAGGGGGAGGGGGAGGAGGAGGACACAGAGGAAGAAAGGAGGAGGAGGAGATGGACAGAGAGGTGGAGAGGGTGGAAGGAGATTAAGACCTACATCCAACTCCCATACACATTTAGTAATTGCGAAGCATTGCCAGGATCGCTAGTTACTTATACTGTCTAGAAAGGCATAAGAAAATAACACGCTAAGCACGTCAAAACCAGAAAGAAGAAAAGTATTAACAAATCTGGAAAAAAAGGTAAACTATTCACAAGTGAAGTCATGTAGGCAAAAAAGACTAGAGTAATGTTAATCGTAACTTTTTAATGAGAATGTATGTCAGCTACTTTATCAAGTAAAGTTCCATTAGGCGCAAAAGAAATAAAAATATAAATAAGTAAATATAGACAAAGAAGTCGGAAGCTGCTATCCTTTTAATGTCTTAAATTAATTATAAAATAGTTTTCTCTATAAAACGCTGGACGTCAGGATGGATGTATTATTTTCTTGCACTCGTTCTAGATGTCTTGTTTTAATGTGAAGTAAGAATATTTTAATTTGTTTTTTATGATGAAACAAAATTTGACTTCATTTGAAGACAACGATGTAAGCCAAACAAAAAGAAGGAACTCAGTTTTTGACAGGATCATATTGTTGTTGTCGTCATAGTCTTCTTCAGTCCACAGATTGAAGAAGCTCTGCAAGCCTGTTCATGTCAGCCTAACCACGGCAACCAAAATCCACTTGAACCTGCTTACTGTATCAGTCCCTTGGTTTTTTCATTTATACACCAATTTAAAGTCTGGAACCGCGCGACCGCTACGGTCGCAGGTTCTGTGTGATGTCCTTAGCTTAGTTAGGTTTAAGTAGTTCTAAGTTCTAGGGGACTGATGACCTCAGAAGTAAAGTCCCATAGTGCTCAGAGCCATTTGAAAACTTTTTTAACCCAATTCGAATCAGCATCTCCTCATTAATTTTTCGATCCACCTGCCTTATCAGCATTCTTCCGTAGCAAGACATTTGAAAAGATTGTCTTTTCTTAGAGTCTGAAACGCTTATCGACCGCGTTTCACTTCTGCACAAGGTTATACTTCAGACCAATTTCTTTAGAAAAGATTTGACACAAATTTATATTCGAGATTAAAAAATCCCTTTTAATAAAAGATTTCCTTGTTACAGCCAATCTGCCATTTATTTGCTTCGAGCGAATCGCCTGATTTAATTCGACTACAACCCTCGTTTTGCTTCTGTTGATCTCCATATTATAACCTCATTTCACTACGCTATCCATACCGTTCCAATGTTATTCTAAGACCTTTACCGTTTCTGAGAAAATTAAAATGTAATCGTAAACGTCGAAGTTTTTGTTTCTTCTCTCTGAACGTTAATTTCCCTTATAAATTTCACATCTTCTCTTTCAAATCCTTTGACTCTTATCACAGCAGTCTGGTTTCTGCACAACTTGTAAAAAAACATTTCGCTGTCAGAATTTAATAGTTGCTATCTTCATAATTTCAAGGAACGGGTCTACTGCGTTCAATACTGTCAAACGCTTTCTCTAAGTCTACCAATGCTATGAACATCCTACCATAGGACATTGAAACAGTATTGCCTCGTGTGCACTTACATTTCTCCGGAAAACTAATTTTCTCCGATGTCTCCGAGTTTTTCTTTTCTATTCTTTCGCAAGTAATTCGTATCGATATTTTACAACCAGCTCTTTTCAAACTACTAGTTCGATAGTGTTCAAACTGTGGGCAGCTTCCTTCCTTGTAATTGGAACTATTACATTTTTCTTTAAGTCTCTGAGTATTTCTCCAATCGCACTTACCATATTAATCAAATGCAAGAGTTTGCTTATTGTTAGATTTACCAAGGATGACAGTTTAGACAGGTGTCTTCTAATCCAGGAGTCTTGTCTCTTAATAGGTGTAGCAGTTCTCCGTAGTACCATATTTACCACTTCATTTTCTTCCCCCTCTCTTGCCGTAACATTACCTTCAACTTTGTATTTTTATATACTTTCCTTGCCTGTTAGGCGAGATCTTGAGGTTTTATAGACCTGTTCCTCTTTACTCAAAACGTCTGTAATTTTCCCATAGGCGGCTTCTGTCATTCTCCTAGTCTTTCGTGGTTCAACATTCTTGCATTTTCAGTCTAGCTTTTCCTAATTAATAGTTCGATACTTTCAACAAATTTCATTTTCTTGGCGTATGTTTTCGTATTCCCCGGATACATTTGTTGCCTTTAATATGATCCCATTCCGTCAGTTAAATTCGGTAACTGTGTTACCCAAGGATTTCTACTGCACCTTGTCTTTTTACGTGTTTGGTCCTCTGCTCCCTTCACTATTTCTTCTCTCACAGCTACCGCCTTGTCTTGAACAGTATTGCTATATTTCAGTCAACTACTGGCTACTGCTCCCTCTAAACACTGAATAAAATCTGTTTTTTTTTTCAATTTATTCATGTCCCATCTCCTCAATTTCCCAGTGTTTTGCGATTTCTTCCGTTTTAGTGTACAGTTAGTATCCAATGAAATATCGTCAGAGTTCATAGCTGCCCCTGGAAGTTTCTTACAGTTTAAAAGTCGTTTTTGAATAACATTGGGATATTAATATATAATTTACATCACAAAGATGCACTCTTTTCCTTTATAAACAAAATTTTTAAAAGAATACGAAAAATTAAAAAAAGCAATTCAAAATGAAAAATACTGACAGCACAAATAGGAAAAAGAATCCATTGCAACTCAGGATACAGTGGAGCATTTCGCCGGTGAAGTAATAACTGGAGAGCACAAGAGCGAGCTGTAAAGGGGATTATGGAAGCTGAGTTAAAAAGCTACTAAATACACCAAAGAGCCAAATAAACTGGTACATCTGCCTAATATCATGTAGAGTCCCCGCGAGCGCGCAGAAGTGTCACAACACGACGGGGCATGGACTAATATAATGTCTGAAGTAGTGCTGCAGAGAACTGACACCATGAGTCCTGCACGGCTGTCCATAAATCCAAGTACGAAGGCGGGGAAGGGGGGAGGGGGGGGGGGAGAGGAGGTCTCTTCTGAACAGCACGTTGCAAGGAATCCCAGATACGCTCAATGATGTTCATATCTGGGAAGTTTGATGGCCATCATAAATGCTTAAACTCAGAAGAGTGTTTGTGAAGCGACTCTGTAGCAATTCTAGACGTGTGAGGGTGTCGCATTATCCTGCTGGAATTGCCCAAATCCGTCGGAATGCATAATGAAGAGGAATGGATGCAGGTGATCAGACAGAACGATTACGTACGTTTAACCTGTCAGAGTCGTATCTAGAATTACCAGGGGATGCGTAGCACTCAAAATGCACACGCCCCACACCATTACTAATCCTCCACCAGCTAGAATGTTCCTTGTCGATACCTACAGAGTCCACGGATTTACGAAGTTGTCTCCATACCAGTATGCGTTCATCCGCGCGATACAATTTGGAACGAGACTCATCCGACCAGGCAACAGGTTTCCAGCCATCAACAGTCCAGTGTCCGTGTTGACGGGCCCAGGCAAGGCGTAAGACGTTGCGTCGTGCAGTCACCAAGGGTTCACAAGTGGGTCTTTGGCTTCGAAAGCCCATAGCGATGATGTTTCTTTGAATGGTTCGCACCCTGACACAATGGCCCAGAATTGACATCTGCAGCAATATGCGGAACGGATGCACATCTGTAACGTCGAACGATTCTCTTCAGTTGTCGTTGGTCCCGTTCTTGCAGGATCTCTTTCAGGCTGCAGCCATGTAGGAGATTTAATGTTTTACCGGACTGCTGACATTCACCGTACCCTCGTGAAACGGTCGCACGGGAAAATCCCCTCTACATCACTACTGTGTCGGATCGCTCGTGTACTGAGTATAACACCACCTTCAGACTCACTCAAATCCTGATAGCCCGCCATTGTAGCAGCAGCACCGATCTAACAACTGCGTCAGACACTTGTTGTCTTATATAGGCGTTGCCGACCGCAGCGCCGTATTCTGCCTACTTTCATAGGTCTGCGTCTGAATATAACTGATGACCTTCATTTGACAGCGTGGTGGACTTTAGCGGGACACCGCCCGCTATACGAATTCAGTGTTTAAACCAAATTAAGGGTTGGCGACGGAGTTTCATTAAGATACTTGGTGTTCATTTTTTAAGTAAATAGTGTAAGAACAAAAAGACGATGTACCACGAAGGAATTATCCAAATTGGGCGGAAGTCGGTACTTGTGACGTAGATGCACAAGCACACAAAAGAGTAAAATTTAAGAAAAATTGGATGATTTATTAAAGAAAACGAGTTTGACAAATCTGCGCAAGTCAATAACGCATTGGTCCACTTGTGGCTTTTATGAAAGCAGTTATTCGGTTTGGCTTTGATTCATTGAGTTTTAGATGTTCACCTGGGGGACTTATGTCAAATTCTGTACAACTGACATCACATTGTCAAAATTGCGAGATGGTTGGAGCGCCCTGCCCATAATGTTCCAAACCTTATCAGCAACTGAGAACAGATCCGGTGACTTTACTGGCCAAGACAGGGATGGGCAAGCACGAAGACAAGGGGTAGAAACTCTCGCCATGTGCGGGCAGGCATTATCTTCCTGAAATGTAAGCCCAGGATAGCTTCTCAAGAAGCACGACAGACCGGGTGTAGAATATAGTCTACCTACCGTTGTGCTGTAAGATGATGATGATGATGATGATGATGATGATTGGTTTGTGGGGCGCTCAACTGCGCGGTTATCAGTGCCCGTACAAATCCCCAATCTTTGCTCAGTCCAATCTCGCCACTTTCATGACTGACCCCGCCGGGAATCGAACCCGGGACCCCGTGCTCGGGAAGCGAGAACGCGACTGCGAAACCACGAGCTGCGGACTGTGCAGTAAGAATGCAGCAGGTGACACACACAGGTGACCTACTACGAGAAGAAACGGCAGCCCAGCCCATCATTACTGGTTACTGGGCTGTCAGGTGGGCATCCCACCACTGTCCTGGGTGTCTCCAGACACGTTTTCGCCGGTCATCTGAGCTCAGTTCGAAGCGGGACTGAAAGACAATTCTACTGCAGTCAGTGAGGTTCCGGGCCGAAGGCGTGTTTGGCGACGTCGCAGACATCGGTGGGATACCAACCTGCCTGGCACCCGTCATACGTCCCAACAGCCAGGAGCAACGCTCTGGGACGCCATTTCCTTTCGTAGCAGGACCCCTTCGGTTGCCATGCGTCGCACCCTTACAGCACGACGGTGTACGTTGACGATATTCCACGCCCGTTACGTCGCCTTTCATAGCAAGCTATCCTGGACTCACATTTAAACAACATAATACCCGCCCGCATACCGCGAGAATTGCTGTTTTTGTCTTCGTGAATCCCTAACCGTACCGTGGCCAGCAAGGTCGCCGAATCCCTCCCCGTTTGGAAAATTACGTGCAGGGTCCTCCAACCGATTCTGACCGATTCTGACAATCTAATGCGCCCATTGGACAGAATCTGGCAGGACATCCAACAACTCTTATCAACCAACATAAAGCCGAATAACAGCTTGCATTTCCGCCAGAGGTTGAGCAACGCGTTATTGATTTGCTCAGGTTGTGAAATTCTGTCTTGAATAAATCAAAATGTTTTCGAAATTGCAATCACTTGTTTGTACATGTACATCACATCTAACGATTTCCGTTTCGTGAGGGTGATTCGTTCGAGATCCGTCTTTTCTTGTCTTAGCGTGTGTAGTCTAATGATCTGATGAAATCCCTGAGTAACTTTGCGTTTTTCCTTTACTGCATTGTCTTCATATTTTCTTGTAATTTAAAATCGCCTTAATTTCTTCGAATGAATCCACTTTCAAATTCTTTACTTAATCTTGGGGTACTTACCATCTTACTCTATGTTTTGAAATCCATCACCAGCGTTTTGTATTAGGGAGACTATTGCTGGATTTGATCGTTGGTTATGTGCGAAAGACCGTAAGTATTCTTTATATCTAATATGGAAATACCGACCAGTTTTTTCTATGCACAACACGTAACAGTCCTAGTGTATCAAATTTCACGTGTCACAATAACTCTTAATGTCTATAGGACAAGAAGCGCTATTAACGACAAGTTTTCTCTTATGACTACGAAGTCTTTCGCGACGGAGTCCTTGCATCAAAAGTTCTCGGTTTACTTGCCGCGTCAGTTTTACCCCTGACGAAGATGACGGAGGTAGTCATCGAAAACTTGGGATTTTATCCAAATCAGACGCGGCAAGTAAACCGAGAACTTTTTATGCAAGCTTTCTCTTATTTTTATTACAGTGACGTCACCAGAACAATGCAGCAGTTCTACATGTACATTTACAACTACACTCTGCAAAACACTTAACTGCATTTAAGAGAGTACGTCCCGTTGTAGCCATTATTGGCAATTTTTCCAGTTCCATTCACGTAAGGAGCGCGGGATGAATGATTGAATTCTCCGTGAGTAGTGCGAATTATCAAATCTTGTGCTCAGGTTCCCTGTGTGACCGATACGTAGAGAGCTCCGGTATATTCAACGAATCATCATTTAATACCGGTTCTTGGAGCTAAATAGGTTTTCTCTTGATAGTTTACTTTTTCAAGAGGTGTCCCGTTCAGTTTCTTCAGCATCTCTGTCACACTCTTCCACCGATCAAAGAAACCTGTGACCATTCCTGCTGCCCTTTTCTGTATGCGTTCAGTATCCCCTATTTGTGCTATTTGGTATGGGTCCCACACACATGAGCATTATTCCAGGTCGGGTCGCAAGAATGATTTGTAAGCGCCCTCCCTTGTAGGCTGACTGCATTTCTTCAGTATTCTACCAATAATCCGAAGTGTACCACCTGCTTTAACAACGACTGAGATTATGTTATCATTCCATTTCGCTTAATCACAAAGTGTTACATCCCGGTATTTGTATGAGTTAACCGATGTCATTTGTGGCTCACTGGTATGATAGTCAATATACTCTGCATTCTTTTTAGTTTTGGGAAGTGTGTAATTTTACATTTCTAAATGTTTAAAACAAGTTGTCAATCTTTGCATCAATCTGAATTCTTATCAAGACCTGATAGGAAATTTAGGAAGCTGCATCATCTGGAAGAAGTCTGACGTCACTATTAATATACTATATGAACAGCAATGGCCTCAATACACTTCCCTGGGGTTCACCAGAAGTTACGAAGTTACTTCTGGATCTGTCTATGACCCTCCATTCAAAATAGCTTACTGCGTCCTCCTTACCATAAAATCCTCGGTCCAATCACCAACACAGGACTCGCATTCGGAAGGACGACGGTTAAATCCCGCGTCCGGACATCCTGATTTAGGTTTTCCGTGATTTCCCTAAATATCTCCAGGCAAATGCCGGGATGGTTCCTTTGAAAGGGCACTGCCGACTTCCTTCCCCATCCTTACCTAATCCTATGAGACCGATAACCTCGCTGTTTGGTCTCTTCCCCCAAACAACCAACCTACTAACCAATCAATCACCAATTTCGCTTCATGTCCTATAAGATCGTACTTTTGATAATAAGTGTAAGTGTGGTACATCGTCAACTGCTCTTCGGAAATCGAGGATTACTGCATCCACCTGACCGCCTTGATCCAAGGCTTTCAGTACGTCATGAGAGAAGAGTGCAAGTTGGATTTCAACTGTTCATTGTTTCCGAAACCTATTTTTGACTGGCGTAGAGCTTGTCATTCTGCTCGATGTACCCCATTATGTTTGAGCTCAGAGTATGTTCCTCGATTCTGCAGGGATATTGAACCGTGGCTTTGTGGGTTAGTTCTGCTACCCTTCTAGTAGCCGGATGTGACATGGGCTTTCTTCCAAATACTGGGCACGGCTTTTTGGCAAGAGGTCTGTGTCAGGCTACTTAAGAGAGGCGAACTCATGCGCTAATTCACTATATAATCTGATGAGGATTCGATGATGCCGAGGAGCTTCGTTCAGTTTTAAAGACACTTAGTACTTCTCAACGCCACTGAAACTAAGATCTAATTCAATCATCATCTCAGTAGTACCTGGGGAAATACTGATGAGTTCCCCTTTTCTAAAGGAATATATGAAAACAGACTGAAGAATTTCTATTTTTTCACATTTAAGCCCTCATTATGTAATTGGCACATTTACGTCGTGCGTAAGTAAATAAAAATAGATACTAAGGACAGAAAATGCCTTGAGGTTAGAAATCAAATCAGTGATGTTACTGTCGAAGCTTTTCATAAACATGTTCTAAAAATTACTTTTGAAAATTATTTAAGCTGAAACTTACAGATAATGTTTTAGTTCTTATACAGTGTTTATAACATGAAAATTACCTCCCTCTTTGTTGACTGATTCAAAAAGAGTTCAGGGTAGTGGATAGCGCGGCGTGAACCAACGCACTCCGCTAATCGACACCCGAGATACATTCTATTCTAATCGTTCAATGTTCTCGCTTTTCCGCTTCTTGAATACAGACCTAAACGTTTGCGAGTAGATCGTCTGAGACCTCTCGGCATTGATCCGAGCTGTTGCGTGCTTGCAGTATCTAACTGTTGTAACTACTCCTGAAACATTAACATACAACAAAATACACAGCTACACTTTATACAGTAATTGCAGTTCAGATGCTCCTTTCCGGTAAGTTTACATCGTGTTCCGCAACTTTGATTTAGTCTCTGCTGTAAACTTCGCGCATCCACTGTCAAACCAATTGCATTGAGAAACACGAGAATTGTTAATAAAGCTACCTGTCAACGGGTGGACGGTGAAGTGTTCTATTTGAAACTCAGAGCGAATGCACTAAATATTCTTCCTATGTCAAAATATTTCTTCACTGCCCTGATAGTCCAAGCACCTTTAGGTGGTATTAATCTGCAACGTGCCTGAAACATTTACTTTTACAAGAATTTTTGCCTTTACTTTGAGAAATCTGCCGGTCGATGTAGCCGAGCTGCTGTAGGCGCTTCAGTCTGTGACCGCGCGACGCTACGGTCACAGGTTCGAATCCTGCTTCGGGTATGGATGTTGTGATGTCCTTAGGTTTGTTAGGTTTAAGTATTTCTAAGTTCTAGGGGACTGATGACCTCAGATGTTAAGTCCCATAGTGCTCAGAGCCCTTTGAACCATTTGAGGAATCTGAGTTTAGTAGCACGTGACGTGAGCTTCGTTTTACGCGTCCTGAGACCGTGTGGGGTCTCTCTGTCTACTGTAGTTACTCACTCAGGTTGTGACTTTTGTTGAAACGAAAGCCTGCCTTGGAGCAACGTAAAATGTGATTCAACCTGTAAAAGGTACGTGAAAGGCAGGCTGGGTTATACGTGTCATCAGGGAGAGTAAAATATTTTCTGCTGCAAAGTGGGTTGTTTTATCATAGATCTAACAGACGTTACAGAATAAAACATGTTCGTGTCTATAATGTTTGTCTTATATTCTCAGTTTAATAATATGTAAGCTGCTATCAAGTTCGAACTAACATACAGTTCTTGATGTAAAACTGAGTACTTGCATATACTTTGCACTATTACCTTCGCTTGCATACCACAATCTCACCGAAGCATTGAACTCGCGACCTGCTATCTAAAGAACATTTTGAACATTCGACAATGATTATCAGTTTCTGTATGAGTGCTCTATAGTACACATAATGTTCATAAATCTGAAATTCGGAATTACAGCTGCACAGCACGCCACGCAGAATTTTTTAGCCCATTTAGGATATCCTAGAAAGAATGTACAAATGAAAATTTGCTTGAAACTTGCTGGCAGATTCAAACTGTGTGCCCGACCGAGACTCGAACTCGAGTCCTTTGCTTTTCGCGGGCCAGTGCTCTACCATCTGAGGTCCCGAGTTAGAGTCTCGGTCGGGCACACAGTTTTAATCTGCCAGGAAGTTTCATATCAGCGCACACTCCGCTGCAGAGTGAAAATCTCATTCTGAAAATTTGCTTGGCATCTAGAGACTGGCATTAGCGAAAATAAATCCCTTTAACATCAAACAGTGCACTCTCATCGTTGTCAAAACGTATTACAAATGCGTCGAAGTACTTTGGGGAGCCTTAGCGTTCTGCACACAATTTTCTGTAGGCGAAACGTACCTTCTTCATCGTTATTTCGATGAGTAATTGAAAAGTTTGAGAAAAGTTGTTGATTTGGTCGCATCAAGCGACCAAGCATACGTTGTATCGGCCAATCTGTTTAAACTTCACACATTTACAACGTTCAACTTCAGTAATAACTGCTGCCACCTGACCATTTGCAGCGGCATGTATTTTTGCTTGTTGTGAAACCAAAATGGATGGGGGTTTCGCTAGAAATGCAGTGTTGAGATGCAATTACAACCGGACAGCTGCTTCAACAAACGCAGCTGTCAGATCTGGGGCGACGACACTCCTCGCATAACACTCCACGGCCGATGCGGACGCAACAAGGCCGCTGTTTGGTGCGAATATTGAATGAGCACAGGGAGCACACTGACGGTGAACGGTGTGCTGCTTCGCTACGCAGTTATTTTCTTTCATTCCAATTGGAGCATGTCATCTCCAAAACAAGTTACTCAAGCAAGAGGATACTCGGGATCTGCGGTAGAAGATAGTGAGTGTGTGTGTGTGTGGGGGGGGGGGGGGGGGGGGGGGCATGTAACATTACTTTCACAGTTAACGGAGATATCATGACAAATGGCTACGCGAACATTTGGTACTCGTCAACACGCATTACCTGTTCTGACTTTCTTCAAATTGACGTTATAATAATTTGCCTGTCTGCATGCCAGGGTAGGATGCGATGTCGATTTCTTTGGGGTAGGGGCGACTGACCTCCCCACCCTGTCACCCTTTCCTGCCCACCATTGGTTCCAGTACGATGGCACCTTTTATCACACAGAATGGAACGCGCGTTATTGCCGGAGAGATTGGCATCCAAGATTTTGTGGTACGACGCCGTTTGGCTATGTCCTGTAGGGAAGTTGACTGTTGGCGTAAATTTAACTGAGAACGATTTATGAGTTAATGGACAACATGGAAGGCGTCGTCGTGGAATCTATAAAAATTTGCGAAAAATTTTCTAAAAAGAATTAAAGTTGATCAGTAAAGTTTTCACGTAAGTTTGTCTTATATTTTTTTCCGCGTACAATGATTGTGCACCAATGAGTTCAAATTAAAAAAATTCGACTTTTCATTTCACTTGTGTTTTATTCAAGAATTAAAATGTGCCTTCTATTTGGGACCTTCTTCAGTTATCAGCCGTACTTCTACTCTTTACTTTTTGCATTGTTTTCGTGTCGAAACCTATCGGCACACTCGATGGCAAATATTGTTCTATCTAAATATATCTAAACATGTTAAACATAAAAAGGACTTCTTTATCGAACGGGTTGGCCTGCAAAACTGAAGGCAACAGGTTTAGTAACCGTCAGAAATTTATCTCTTTGAAGGAAAAGACGAGTGTTGCTCATCAACGCTCAATTGAAGAACTTAGAAGCTGGAAATGGGAAAACAGTGGGAGAAATGCTCGTACTAACGATATAAAGAATTTATAATGACGTTTCTAAATTAGAAAGGAAATATCGGGTAATTGTGATCACGATTATCGTCAGAAGAAAAAGAATGCTCTCTCTCTCTCTCTCTCTCTCTCTCTCTCTCTCTCTCTCTCTCTCTCTCTCTCTCTCTCATTGGAAAGCTGCAGATAATACGTATGTTGCATAGAGTAACATTGGAATATTCAGAAATCTAATGTACCCGTGGTGTTGGGTACCTCCTCACAATGACACAATGAGCTAGCTCTAAGCATCTATTATGATACATGTTTGTCCGTGATACCAGGACACAAACGAATCACTTTATTTCGCAAATTTTCATCACGCATGAACTGAGCATTTGCACTTAAAACGAGCCTTAAGCACAATACCTCATTTTTACGGCGAGTGGAACGCTCTAGAAACCACTGTAGGTTTAGGGATTCATGCACGATCGTTAACAGCTTTGTTGACTTACACTAAATAGCTAAAGAAACTGCTACACCTGCCTAATAACGTATAGGGACCCGCGAGCATGCAGAAGTGCCGCAACACGACGTGGCATGGACTCGACTAATGTCAGAAGTAGTGCTGGAGGGAACTGACACCATGAATCCTGCAGGGATGTCCATTTGGAAATGTGGGGTAAGTTCTATGTCACCAAACTGCTGAGGTCATTGGTCCCTAAGCTGACATGTTACTTAATCTAGCTTAAACTGCCTTACGCTAATCACACCCATGCCCTAGGAAGGACTAACCTCCGACGGGGGGAGACAAGCGAACCCCGAAAAGGTGCCTCAGACTCGGCGGCTACCCGCGAGGCTAGGTGTGTCCATAAACGCGCAGAAGGAGGAGAGGATGGAGAGCTCTTCTGAGCAGCACGTTGCAAGTTATCCGAGATATGCTCAATAATATTCATGTCTGGGGAATTTGTTGGGCAGTGGAAGAGTTTAAACTCAGAAGGGGTTCATGAAACCAGTCTGTAGCAATTCGTTACGTGTGGGGTACTGCATAGTCCTGATGGAATTGCCAAAATCCCTCGGAACGGACATTGGACATGAATAATGCAGGTGATCACACAGTATGCTTACGTACGTGTCACCTGTCAGAGTCGTATCTAGACGTATCAGTGGTCCCATATCACTCAAAGTGCATTCGCCCCACACCCTTACAAAGCCTCCACCAAGTTGAAAAGTTCCTTTCTGACATGCAGGGTCCATGGATTCATTAGGTTGTCTCCTTACCCGTACACATACATCTGCTCGATACAATTTGAAACGGGACTTGTCTGACCAGGCAACATATTTCCAGTCATCAGCCGTCCAATGGCAGTGTTGACGGGCCCAGGCGAGGCGTGAAACTTTGTGTCGTGCAGTCACCAAGGGTTTACGAGTGGGTCTTTGGCTCCGAAAGCCCATATCGATGATGTTTCGTTTAATTGTTCGCACGCTGACACTTGTTGATGGCCCAGCGCTGAAATCTGCACCAAGTTGCGGAAGGGCTGCACTTCTGTAACGCCGAAAAATTCTCTTCAACCGTCATTGCTCCCGTTCTAGAAGGAATTTTTTCCGGCCGCAGTGACGTTGGAGATTTGTTATTTTGCCGGATTCCTGATACTCACGGTTCACTCGAGAAATGGTCGTACAGGAAAATCTCCACCTCATCGCTACTTCGAAGATGCTGTGTCTCATCGCCCGTGCGCCGAATACAACACCACGTTTAGATTCACTTAAATCTTGATAACGCGCCATTGTAGCTGCAGTACCGATCTAATAACTGCGCTATACACTTGTCATATATAGGCGTTGTCGGTCGCAGCACCGTATTCTGCCCTTTATCTCTATTCGAATTTGCATGCCTTTATCAGTTGCTTTCAGCGAGATGTCGCGATTATAGCTTCATCAAGATGGCAGATCAGTCTTACCACTTTTGCGATTCGTTTCCCTCATGTGAGAGCCGCGTACAGGGGAAGTGGAATTTCGGAAAGTAAAGTGAAAATAACATAACTCGGAAGCAAGTAGTTATTCATCTAGAGCCCGCAGAGTACGAGCAAACTGTCGACAGAAAAAACATCCGGAGGTTTGGCGTGAAAATTAAATGCCGCAGTAAAATCAACATTAAGGCAGTGTTCATCGCACAGGCCGCGGAGGGCGTGCATTAGATGAGCGCCGATGAAGAAATACCATTTAACCAGCCAGTTACAAAGGACTGTTCTAAAAGCAGCCACTGTTCTATAGTCAAGTGGTTTTAGTTGTATAACAGACTTCCCTTGAAGATTTTAAGGTTATCAGGCGAAATATCGAAAACGGAACAAGTAATACTGTCACTGACAGTTAATAGTTATTTACTAATAAAAGGCACTTTTTCCGCTACAAAATGTGTGTGAATTCCTAAAGGACCAAACTGCTGAGGTAATCGGTCCCTAGACTTACAGACTACTGAAACTAACTAATGCGAAGAACACCACACAAACCCACGCCCGAGGGAGGAAACGAAACCCCGGCGGGAGGGGCCACGCAACTATGATATGGCGTCTCTAACCGCGCGGTTTTCCCGCTACAGATACTCAAAGAGCCCATTAGTTACTAACGCAATCTTACAACAACATTAAGACGCTAGAAAGTAGTCATTTCAAAAGACAAATGAACAATCTATAAGATAACTAAGTTGTATGAACAGTTACGATTTCGGCGATCGTATACACGAGTTCCGGACTGCACCCCTTCGTCGCCGGTCGCAGACATGATGCCTTTCGATCTGTTTCTGTCATAAGACTATGCTCCAGGAAACAGCTAGTTTTGAATTAAAAGTGACAGATTATTTCATTACTGCGAGGTAACGATGTTCTTCTAAATAAACACAACATAAGAGCATCCAAGAACATTATTTAAACTAATATAGTTTCCGGCTTACATCATTTATAAATTACAGGATTGGGTGACGATAAATAAAGAGTCGCGTAGTCTATGGAACGTATTTGTTCTAAACAGGTATTCTGCTTTCTGTTACTTAAAAATAAACAATATTTATAGTAAAATTGAATTAGTCATTGTTTAATTCAGATTTCATTCAAAAATTGTTGATTTATAGCGTGAAATAGACCCATGTTGTATGAAAAATAGAAGGTAAACATTTATCATACAGCGCTAGAAAACGCAATTTCAAAAAATAAAAAGTAAAATTAAGGAAGAATACGCAAAAAAGTATATCGCTTCGGTACTTCGAACGTATTTATGTTTCTGTAATTCACAAACAACTTTTGCATTTATCTGTAATAACAAAATTTTCGCCATTGATCACGATGACGAGCGTTTGGTTGAATACAAAATAACAATCATACAAATTTTTTTATGTTGTACTAGCACCAAAACTGATTCCTTTGGTTACATAAAGACGCAGAACTAACGAGATAAATCTTTATTACTTATAAAACGAATTTTTATTCTCTAAGGATATAAATTTCACAGTAGATTAGCACTGAGGGCGTTCCCTGTTTCTCTCTCACGCGTTCATTTATATTTCTTTTTCCAGCATTATCACCAATACTACCGGTAATTCTACCTTTTACTATGTCGTTTACGAGTACTCTTAAGTACTTGCACCGAACCGTAGTTTAGGCAGAGCGCAGTTCTCGCTACAGTCCTGTTTATGAAGGCGTTGCTTAAACTAGGCTAACTGGTACACATAACCCCCAGGGCTTCTCTTTGTCCTCAACCACGTGATGGACGCCGCACCAGTCGGCGTGGACCTCCCGGTTTTCAACGGCTCTACATGTCATTCAGCTGCTCAGTGAACATTCGTATGTTGACTACTTAAATCCGTTACATTAAGTGGTTCACACGCAAGAATTAACGTACATTTATAAACGACGTTGGTCATGTGACTACGTGATCTACCCAAAAATTGTTTAATTCTCTTTCTTGAATTAATATACAAATTAATAAAAAGTGGTTCAAATGGCTCTGAGCACTATGGGACTCAACATCTATGGTCATAAGTCCCCTAGAACTTAGAACTACTTAAACCT
Organism: Schistocerca gregaria; assembly: GCF_023897955.1. Classification (NCBI taxonomy): domain Eukaryota; kingdom Metazoa; phylum Arthropoda; class Insecta; order Orthoptera; family Acrididae; genus Schistocerca; species Schistocerca gregaria. The sequence continues at coordinate 106,308,264 of NC_064920.1, forward strand.
AACTAAACTAAGGACAGACCCAACACCCAGTCATCACGAGGCAGAGAAAATCCCTGACCCGCCGGGAATCGAATTCGGGAACGCGGGCGCGGGAAGCGAGAACGCTACCACAGAACCACGAGCTGCGGACACAAATTAATGATGCTTGTCTTTGTTTAAATGTATATTATACTTTATTAGCCACTTATCCTTCCCAACTCTAGAAATTTTCAGCACTTTGCTGGACGCATTTAATTCTGTGTTCCCTACACAGTTTTTACCCTCCAGTACCACAACGGATATCGTCTGATGCCTTAACTCGTATCCTAGCATCCTGTCCCTTCTAGTCAGTGTTTTTTGCATATTCGTTTCTTAATCAATTCTGCGGAGTGTGTCTTCGTTTCTAATCTGAACATTTAACTTCAAGACAATTTCATATGCTTCGATTCTGTACGTCTCCATTTTCTCACAGTCCAAGAATCAACTCCAGAATGTTGCATTCCAAACGCACATTCTCAAAATGTCTTTGCTCAAACAAACGCCTGCGGTTGGTACTAACATAATTCTTCGAGCGAGGTTTTTGCTCTTTGCCTGAGACAATCTGTTTCTTACATTCTCCGTGCTTCGACCACCATGCGGAAGACACGCGCACCTCCCTCCAATATTTCAACGAAGGCTTAATCAGTCTTATCAAACAATTAAGTATTTTATGCTAACTAATATGCGGATATAGGAAATCGCCGGAACAACTGAAATAGCTCCTAACTTCACTGCAATTTGCATTTATTGTAACACTTGATAACAGGCCAATAAAATGTCTCGTGTTACACTTGATACATAATAGCACTAGAACAATAATAAACATCTGATTCAGTTTTCTGCACTTTAGTTAAATTTCAACAGGCGAACACAATTTAAGTTCTCCCATAAATATAAATATGCTCGTAGGCGCGTTAAAGAACTAGTTATGAAACAGTCACTTACTGCATCAAAGCAGGCACACACCATTTAAAGGGAAAGTAATTAGCAAGTTTACACTTTTACTAGAACATTAAGGTGAATAACAGGAAAGTGCACCGTCCACAACAGCTTACGGCGACAGTTAACCTCCAATAGGCTCCTTTCCTTACAATGCGACCTTAAGTGCAGTTAAATAACAATAAAAACATTTACATTCCATCGAGATTATATGAAGTACATACATACGCAAAGGCACGATTAAAAACTGGTGGAAAAACGAAATTGGAAATTGACAAATCAATACTCAAAGTAACCGCACTCCAAAAAGTGGCAACTAAAGGGCTTCCTAGAGTAACAAAATTAAGAATAGCATGCTTGTAGTTTGACTAGAATAAAGGAATAAATAACACACACATGGCTTCTGCCGGCCGACAAACTGTGTTGGGCTGCTGAGCAGTGATTAATTTAAACTAGCCACAACATACGCTAACTAGGTTAGCGGCGTATTTAAAGACCAGCGTCGAGCAAGAACCCTGGACATAAGGTAATGGAACCAGTACTAATTTACACCTAACTAAGGCATTGAAATCAACTGATGACACGTTGACCATTACCGATGTGGTGTACGATGGACAGTCAATAGACTGAAAACTCAGTTGAAACCCAAGTATAACGCTGTGGGGCGAAACGCCCAGCCCAGAGCATGTTTAACGCGAACACATAGTCTGAGAACAAAACGACCATGAAACATAAGGGTGATATTGCAGCTTGCAGTACAAATGCCAGAGCTCGAATATAACCTTAACCCAAGGCAGGACTAGAGCATACTATATTGACAAGTAAGTGAACACCTACAGCCGTCCTCCTTGACAGTTGATGGTTAGAGTGTTGACATCTGCGTGTCCAGTAATGCTGGCAACTGATGTGCTACGCGTGGGGATCTTGTCTATCTGTATCACATCAAAAACAACCTGAACATGACCCACTGTAGTGCTGAAACTAGTAGCGACAAAATAAAATAAGGACGGCTGTAGGCGTGTATTTATTTGTCAAGGTAGTGAACGGCCGTCGTTGCAGAGACCTCCTGCTAAAAGGATGGACTAAAGCACACTAGTTTCTCTCCCAAAGTTTCCAAAACAATCAAAACTAGCAGGATTCCCATACACGGCAGATGTGCCAACAGTACCCCAATACCCCACAATCAACTAGCGTAACATAAATCATTGAAACATGTCAGATAATATTTTAAGACATACGTAAATACCTTTGTTTACCCCAAGCCTTAATTAGTTAACATGTTAGGCTCTGTTATTTATGCCACGCAAATGAGGTAGCAAATTAAGGTCTACAAGTCTACTCTGCCATTTAACACGCGTCGTGACGAGAAAGGAAAGATCCAGCTAATTAACTGAAAGTCACTACTTGGACTCAGTATTGGACGATGCGCTTAAAATCAACAGGTAAAGGTGAGAGTCAAGTTTACACTCTCAAACAGCGCACGCAGAACACGAGAATAAGGTGAGTATTAAATTAACTGCTCCTTGTTCAGTCATTCACACACCGACGAAACAAATAATCTTCGCCGAATTACTGCAGACGCCGGAATCCCCAGTTTCTTGCAAATGACGCAAATAATGATCAAAACGTCTTACTTTAAGTCCGATGACATCCGAAGGATAGGGGTTTCAGTGGACAACTAGGCCTCATCCCCTTGGATCCACCTGCGACCAAGACAAAAACATTGGCTGCTGTCACGGCTTTAAAGATGCATCACACCTGACAGGAATCAAGCCAAACCATCAACAAAACGGCGTGCCCTCGTGTACGCTCCCAGACGTGCGCAATCAGAGTTCTTCCTCCCTACCGATGCGCACCCGCAAAAACACGGCAGGCAGCCGACAGCAGCAACGAAACTGCGCCCCCTGGCTAGGGTAAGAAAACAGCAAAGCGCGAAGCGGGAAGCGGGAATTTCAAAAGAAACTCGCTACAGACAAGGAGGAGACGCAGAGAACAAACCGTGACATTTCGTCATGGTTCAATGCGTTATTTTGCTTCCAAGGTAACAGATTACCTTCACATCGACTAGTTTGGGGCTCTCGATACCGATCTTGCTTCTATTGATAATCTCGTGCCTCTTACACTTGATTAGTTTGTTTGGTTTACACTTGACCCATATTCCATTCAACACGTCCTGTTTCCTTATTTTCAGTTTTACAATTTCGTATCGCCTCTTCAGATATCGCGTAGCATTCTGTGAGTAAAGCGGACCAATAGAACGCACACACTCAGGAGTAAGATTTCATGTCCTACGCTGACGGCCTTTGTGTGGCGCTCCAGCCAGACAGAAAACGCCTGTCACGTCAGCAGCGAGGTACGTAGGGACAGAAGGGTTATTCTGGTACGAATCAAGTAACTTTACTTGATAAATATTTGCTACTAAAAGTTGCTTTTTCGAATACAGATATTAGGAGAAGCTTACAGCTCAAAAGAACTTTCTTGCAACTATATTTCAGCGTCATAAATCGACTATCTTAATGAATAACTGAATATTGTTTAACTTACCGAAAATTAACGAACGACTACGAAATGTCACAAGTCTCAGGTCGAGATACAGGATGCGTGCCATAGTCGCCAGTCGTCGAGAAGCTGCCGTTCGATTTAATTCTGGTGTAAACCAAGCTCTCAGGATATTATTAGCTTTCAGTTAATTATTGTTACTGGGTCGATATTATCAGTTTATGGTGTTTAGTGAAAAAAACTGCATCAAAATGGCATCCCTCTCTAACGTTATTACGAACAATATAGCCACCCGCTTCAGCACTTTGAATCACTGGGAGTAGAATTGCGCTTTAGGGAGAATCCGACGGCGCTGATCCTACTTCTACGAGGAACATAAATTTCGACAGATTCTCCACAAAACAGGTGGAAAGACTACTAGGCGATGACACACACAATTGGTTTCTTTTTTTTTTTTTTTTTGCTGTCGTCATTCTTCTGATTGGTTTGATGCGGCGTGTCTCGAATTCCTCTCCCGTGCCAACATCTTCATCTCACAGTAACACTTGCAATGTAGTCTTCCTCTACAGTTCCCTCAAGTATGATGGAAGGTATTCCGTGATGTCTTAACAGATGTTCCACCACCTGGTCTCTTCATCTTGTCAGTGTTCTGCATACGAGTATTCTTTTCCTTGCTGATTCTCTGGAAACCCTCTTCATTCCTTACGTCATCAGTCCACTAACTTTAAAAATTCTTTTGTAGCATCACATCTCAAAAAACTTCGATTCTCTTCTGTTCAGGTTTCTCCACAGCCCATGTCTTACTGCCATACAATGCTGCGCTCCAAACATACATTCTCAGAAATATATTGAGACCAGGAGGATTCCCTTACTATACTAGTAGACATTTTCTCTTGGGCAGGAAAGCCCTTTTTGCAGGTGCCAGTCTGCCTTTTATGTCTTCATCAGCGAGGATGTTTACGTGCCTGTCACATGTCAGATTCGTATCTAAACGTATCAGGGGTCGCATAACACTCCAACTGCACACGCCCCACACCATTACAGAGCCTCCACCAGCTTGAACGGTCCCTGCTGATATGCAGAGTCCATAGATTCATGAAGTTGTCTCCATAGCCGTACATATCTATCTGCTCGATAAATTTGAAACGAGACTCGCCCGACCAGGCAACATATTTCCAGTCATCAACTGTCCATTGAGGCGTTAAACTGTGTGTCGTGCAGTCACCAAGGGTTCACGAGTGGCTCTTTGACTCCGAAAGCCCATGTCGATGACTTTTCGTTGAATGGTTCGCACGCTGACACTTGTTGATGGCCCAGCTTTGAAATCTGCAGCAATTTGCGAAAGGGCTGAACTTATGTAACGTCGAAAGATTCTCTTCAGTCGTCATTGCTCCAATTCTTGCAGGATCTTTTTCCGTCCGCAGCGACGTCGATGTTTTGTCGGATTCCTGATATTCACGGTACACTCGAGAAATGGTCGTACAGGAAAATCTCCACATCATCGCTACCTCGGAGATACCATGTCGCATCATTCGTGCACCGACTACAATACCACGTTCAGACTCACTTTCTTACTTACATCTTGGTTGGTTGGTTTAAGAAGGGGGTGGGGGTGAGGGGAAAGGACCAAATTGGAAGGGAATCGGCCCCTCCTCCTTGTGTCCACCAAGGATTAGAGTGCTGCCTAAGTACCAATATTCCTTAAGTTCATCTGCTTAGTGATAAACAGTCCTGATGTTAAGTTTCTCGCTATTCTCAATTCTGCTACTTCTCATCACTTTCTTCTTTCTCCGATTTATTCTCAATCCATATTCTGTACTCATTAGACTGTTTATTCTATGTAGCAGATCCTGTAATTCTTCTTCATTTTCAATCAGGTTAGCAACGTCATCAGCGGTTCGTATCATTGATATTCTTCCACATTGAATCTTAATTCAATTCTTGAATCTTTCTTTTGCTTCCGCCATTGCTTCTTCGATGTATAGATTGAACAGTAGGGACGAAAGACTACATCCTCATCGTACACCGTTTTCAACCGGAACACTTCGTTCTTGGTCTTCCACTCTTCTGTTCCCTCTTGGCTCTTGTACATTCTTCTCAGAATTTAACTATTTGACACTGTGTAATGCTTTTACCAAGCTGACAAGTAATATGAATGTGTTGTTGTTTTCCTTTAGTCTTCCTTTCATTATTAACCGCAATGTCGGAACTCCCTCTGGTGCCTTTACCTTTCCCAAAGCCTAACTGATCCTCACCTACTACATCTTCAATTTTCTTTTCCAGCGTTCTGTACATTAGTCTTGTCAGCAACTTGGATGCGTGATCTGTTAAGCTGATTGTGCGATAGTTATCGCACTTGTCGTCTCTTTCAATCTTCGGAGCTATGTGGCTGACGTGTTTCCGAAAGTCTGGTGGTATATCGCCAGACTCATAAATTCTACACACCAACGTGAATAGTAGGTTCGTTGCCACCTCCCATAATGATTTCAGAAATTCTGATAGAATATTATCAGCACCTTCTGCCTTATTCAATCTTAAGTATTCCAAAGCACTTCTAAATTATGATTCTAATGCCGAATCCGCAATCGCTTCTATATCGACACCTGTTTCTTATTCTATCATATTATCAGACAAATCTTCCCCCTCATAGAGGCCTTCAATGTACGCTTTACACCTATCCACTTTCTCCCCTGTACTTAACAGTGGAATTCCCGTTGCACTTTTCATGTTACTACCCTTGCTTTTAATTTCACGGAAGGTTGTTTCGACTTTCCTATACGCTGAGTCAGTCCTCCCGACAATCATTTCTTTTTCGACACTTCATATTTTTCACCCACACATTTCGCCTGAACTACCATGCACATCCTATTTGTGTTTCATTTCTAAGTGAGTTGTATTACTTTGTTCCTGAATTTCCCTGAACATTTTTGTACTGTTTTTTCATCTATCAACTGATGCATTTCTTCTGTTAACCATGGTTTCTTTGCAATTATCTCCTATGAACTTAAGTTTTTCTTTCCAACATCTGTGATTGCTCTTTTTAGAGATGTCTATTCCTCTTCATCTGAACTGCCTACTGAGATATTCATTTTCTCAGTCTCTATAGCCTCGCAGAACTTCAAGAGAATCTCTCGATTCCTTAATAGTTCCGTATCTGACTTCTTTTCGCATTGACTCTTCCTGAATCTTCAGCCTACTCCTTATCATTAACAAATTGTTATCTGAGTCTACATCTGCTCCTGGGTACACCTCGCAATCTGATTTCGGAATCTCCCTCTGACCATGATGTAATCTAACTGAAATCTTTCCGTAGCTATCGGCCTCCTCCTCTTGTGATTCGTGAACAGAGTATTCGCCATTACTAGCTGAAATTTATTGCAGGACTCATTAGCCTTTCTGCTATCCCTGTCACTGAGCGCATATTCTGCCTTAACCCTTTCTTCTACTCCTTCCACGAAATTCCCATCCCCCATGGTTATTATATTTACATCTCCATTTACGTACCTTATTACAATTCAATATCCTCATATACTATATACATCTCTTCACTTTCGGCTTGCGACGCCAGCCTGTACACATGAATTGTTGTTCTAGGTGTTGGTTTGTTGTCAAGAACAATTCAGTTGTCTTGATCCCCGCAGAGCTCTGATGAAAAAGTACGTTCAGTCGTACTGTACGGCTCTTATACTAACTGGCTAAACTGAGACACTGATGAAAGTTTAGGACAAGCGGGGGTTCTTGCATTCTGTAACTCTTCATCATCCTCAGTGAGGATATCAACATCGTCATCGACTCTCATGAGATATATGCTCTCATCTTCAGTTTAATCCAACTCCATAACATTTATTTTATTTCCATCATTGCTCATTTGATGTGCTCACTGAGTAGGACTAGTTACGTCCACGCCTTACTCCCTTTCTATTCAGGTATTCAGGTATGTCTTTTTGGTGCTCTGTTCGTACTCTACCATTTTGTCCCCTGCACAGTTAGTGCATGACCTGTCTTTTCTTATAGCTGATACCTTTTTTTCTGAAAATCTGAAACATCCGACGCCATTTTACGTGGTCGAACAGTTTTAAAGGTAAGTACTATGTAATTCGTGTTTCACAACAGAACGACTACTCTTCTGAACGATTAAATACACTACTGGCCATTAAAATTGCTACACCAAGAAGAAATGCAGATGATAAACGGGTATTCATTAGACAAATATATTATACTAGAAATGACATGTGATGCAATTTGGGCGCATAGATCCTGAGAAATCAGTACCCAGAACAATCACCTGGGCATTGAGTCAAACAGAGCTTGGATGGCGTGTGCAGGAACAACTTATCATGCAGCTTCAACACGATACCACAGTAAATCAAGAGTAGTGACTGGCGTTTTGTGACGAGCCAGTTGCTCGGCCACCATTGACCAGACGCTTTCAGCTGGTGAGAGATCTGGAGTATGTGCTGGCCGGGGCAGCAGTCGAACATTTTCTGTATCCAGAAAGGCCCGTACAGGACCTGCAACATGCAGACGTGAATTATCCTGCTGAAATGTAGGGTTTCGCAGGGATCGAATGAAGGGTTGAGCCACGGGTCGTATCTCATCCGAAATGTAACGTCCACTGTTCAAAGTGCCGTCAATGGGAACAAGAGGCGACCGAGACGTGTAACCAATGGCACCCCATACCACCACGCCGGGTGATACGACAGTATGGCGATGTCGAATACACGCTTCCAATGTGCGTTCACCGCGATGTCGCCAAACACGGATGCGACCATCATGATGCTGTAAACAGAAACTAGATTCACCCGAAAAAATGACGTTTTGCCATTCGTGCACACAGGTTCATCGTTGAGCACACCATCGCCAAACACGGATGCTATCATCATGATGCTGTAAAAAGAAACTGGATTCATCCGAAAAAATGACGTTTTGCCATTCGTGCACTCAGGTTCATCCATGAGTACACCATCGCAGGCGCTCCTGTCTGTGATGCAGCCTCAAGGGTAAACGCAGGCATGGACTGCGAGCTGATAGTCCATGCTGCTGCAAACGTCGTCGAACTGTTCGTGCAGATGGCTGTTGTCTTGCAAACGTCCCCATCTGTTGACTCAGGGATCGAGACGTGGCTGCACGATCCGTTACAGCCATGCGGATAAGATGCCTGTCATCTCGACTGCTACGGATACGAGGCCGCTCGGATCCAGCACGGCGTTCCGTATTACCCTCCTGAACCCACCGATTCCATATTCTGCTAACAGTCATTGGATCTCGACCAACGCGATCAGTAATGTCGCGATACGATAAACCGCAATCGCGATAGGCTACAATCCGACCTTTATCAAAGTCAGAAACGTGATGGTACGCATTTCTCCTCCTTACGCGAGGGATCAAAACAAAGTTTCACCAGGCAACGACGGTCAACTGCTGTTTGTGTATGAGAAATCGGTTGGAAACTTTCCTCATGTCAGGACGTCGTAGGTGTCACCACCGGCGCCAACCTTATATGAATGCTCTGAAAAGCTAATCATTTGCATGTAAGTAGGCTGTTTAGGTTTTCTTGTTGGTAACGCCACATAGCGCTCGGTATGAAAAAATCACTGGCTGTGCCGTGTGCAGTCTGTGTTTAGTCTGCATTGTTGTCTGCCATTGTAGTGTTGGGCAGCGGCAGCTGGATGCTAACAGCGCATAGCGTTGGGCAGTTGGAGGTGAGCCGCCAGCAGTGGTGGACGTGGGGAGAGAGATGGTGGAGTTTTGAAATTTGTAAGAATTAGTGTCATGAACTGCTATATATATTATGACTAGTGAGGAAAATACATTGTTTGTTCTCTATTAAAATCTTTCATTTGCTAACTGTGCCTATCAGTAGTTAGTGACATCCGTAGTTTGAATCTTTTAGTTAGCTGGCAGTAGTGGTGCTCGCTGTATTGCAGTAGTTCGAGTAACGAAGATTTTTTGTGAGGTAAGTGATTTGTGAAAGGTATAGGTTAATGTTAGTCAGGGCCATTCTTTTGTAGGGATTATTGAAAGTCAGATTGCGTTGCGCTAAAGATATTGTGTGTCAGTTTAAGCACAGTCTAGTAAAAATTTTTCTAAGGGGACGTTTCATATGGCGACCCTGCCAGGATCTTCAAGACTGCTTAGAAATCCACTACTTCCAAGTGCAATTTCTTTTATTGCTCAGACTTTGAAAAAAACACTGCAATTTTACTGTGATGAACGATCAGGACTGTCTTTATGGACTGTGAGAAAATTTTAGCTTCTGACCAACATTGTATCAATAAGTGTGTGTGTTTGATATCTTTGTTATAGTAATTATGAAAAATTTTATCAAATCATTATTGGCCACTGCCCAAAACAATTTGTAAAAATTTTTTGTGGGGAGCATGGGGGCTATGTAAGTAGGCTGTTTAGGTTTTCTTGTTGGTAACGCCACATAGCGCTCGGTATGAAAAAATCACTGGCTGTGCCGTGTGCAGTCTGTGCTTAGTCTGCATTGTTGTCTGCCATTGTAGTGTTGGGCAGCGGCAGCTGGATGCTAACAGCGCGTAGCGTTGGGCAGTTGGAGGTGAGCCGCCAGCAGTGGTGCACGTGGGGAGAGAGATGGCGGAGTTTTGAAATTTGTAAGAATTGGTGTCATGAACTGCTATATATATTATGACTAGTGAGGTAAATACATTGTTTGTTCTCTATTAAAATCTTTCATTTGCTAACTATGCCTATCAGTAGTTAGTGACATCCGTAGTTTGAATCTTTTAGTTAGCTGGCAGTAGCGGTGCTCGCTGTATTGCAGTAGTTCGAGTAACGAAGATTTTTTGTGAGGTAAGTGATTTGTGAAAGGTATAGGTTAATGTTAGTCAGGGCCATTCTTTTGTAGGGATTATTGAAAGTCAGACTGCGTTGCGCTAAAGATATTGTGTGTCAGTTTAAGCACAGTCTAGTAAAAATTTTTCTAAGGGGACGTTTCATGCATATCACAGCATCTTTTACCTGTCGGTTAAATTTTGCGTCTGTAGCACGTTATCTTCGTGGTGTAGCAATTTTAATGGCCAGTAGTGTAGGAAAACTATGCCAGCCATCGTATCAGTGAACACCAGCAATAAGTTACCGAGGCTGATGAAGGAGGCACGAATTACATCAGTTTCTGAAACCTTCGATTTCTTCTAAAAGTTCTGGTCTGTCGGAGTCTGGAAAAACTAAGCCCGTGGAGAGCATTTGTAGCAGCTCGGGCCGTTCCGAGGAGTTCAGATTGAAACTTTTCGTGTCGCCCGGCGCGCCGTTTACGCTAAGCGGCTTAGTTTGCACTCGCAGGCGGGCGGACATGCAGTGCGCGAAGTGGCGAAGTAGGTCAGCGCAGCGCTGCGCGGCCACTCATCTCGCCGAGTGGGGCACAACCGCGGGAGGGACGGGGCGGGGCAAGGAGGGGGAGGAGGAGGCGGAGGAGGTAGGGGAGGGGAGGAGGACGCGAGCGGCTGTCGCGCGTAATTCGGCGCACACGGCCGCAGGACGAATTAAAGCGTCACAGCAGCGCGCCGCGGGCAAATAAAAAACTGCCGGTGCAGCGGTAGCTGGACCGCCGGTTCCATTACGGCCAACGACAACGATAATTTATATCGCGGGTGATCGATACGTGACGGCGGTGGCGGTGGCGGTGGCGCAGTCACGCCGGGCCGTCCGACGTACGGACGGAAGGACGGCCCGTCGATACGGAAGGCGCCGCGCTGTCAGCTGTCGCCGGTCTCAGAGGGGGGGCCGGGAGAGGTTAAAGGGGGGGGGGGGGGGGGCGGGACATGCGTGCGGGCGACGGCTGCTCCGTCACGAAACCTCCCAGGTATACGAATCTCGTATAGCGCCTGTGTCTCCTAAGAGTCGCCAGGCGCTTTTTCTCTGGTATTTCGGTAGATTACCGAAAACAATCCCGACACCAAAGAATAATCGACGCAGAGTAATAAAATTTCGGGAATACTTTCGCCTGCGTAACATACTTACGAAGGAACCTCCTCATCGCACCCCCATCAGATTTAAAGTTTGCACAGTGGATAGGCATTGAAAAACTGAACACAGATCAATCGAGAAAACAGGAAGAAGTTGTATGGAACTATGAAAAAATAAGCGAAATATTCAAACTGAATAGTCCATGTGCAATACAGGCAGCATCGAGGATAATGTGGGCTCAGCAGCGCCGTGGTACCGTGGTTAGCGCGAGCAGCTGCGAAACGAGAGGTCCTTGGTTCAAGTCTTCCTTCGAGTGATAGCCGGCACGGTAGCTCAGCATGTTCGGTCAGAGGGTTAGCAGCCCTCTGTAATAATAATAATAATAAAAAAATACGAGTTAATCGATCAACAACGAACTGAAACGGATATCTTACGACGTCCGCCTCAAACAGATGCCGGCACCATGGCTCAGCGTGTTCGGTCAGAGAGCCGGGTGGCCTCTGTAATAAAAAAAAAAAAAAAAAAAAACTGAGTAGAAGAAACAACCACCGAACTTGAACAGGATGTCTTGCGACGTCCGCAACGACCAAACACGACGATCAATAACGAACCAAAAAAAAAGTGAAATGTTTAATTTTTGAATTTCACAAAGTTATGATCGAGTATTGATTTAAGTGTTAGGGAGTCGTTTCTGAAAGTACTTGTATGGAGTGTAGCCGTGTATGGAAGTGAATCGTGGACGATAAATAGTGTACACAAGGAGAGAATAGAAGCTTTCGAAATGTGGTGCTACAGAAGAATGTTGAAGATTAGATGGGTGGATCACATAACTAATGAGGAGGTATTGAATAGAATTGGGCAGAAGGGGAGTTTGTGGTACAACTTGACTAGAAGAAGGGATCGGTTGGTAGGACATTCTCTGGGGTATCAGGGGATCACCAATTTGGTACTGGAGGGCAGCGTGGAGCGTAAAAATCATAGAGGGAGACCAAGAGATGAGTACACTAAGCAGATTCAGAAGGATGTAGGCTGCAGTAGGTTCTGGGAGATGAAGAAGCTTGCACAGGATAGAGTAGCATGGAGAGCTGCATCAAACCAGTCTCAGGACTGTCAAACCAGTCTCAGGACTGAAGACCACAACAACAACAACATGATCTGTCCTTTCGTTCATTGATGTCTCTGTTCACTGTAATAAGTTTACTGTCTGTGTTTTGCGACCGCACCGCAAAACCGTGCGATTATTAGACGAAAGGACGTACCTCTCCAATGGGAACTGAAAACATTTGATCGCATGGTCAACCGATTCCTCCACAGGAAAACACGTCTGATATATTCTATACGACACTGGTGACGGCATGTGCGTCACATGACAGGAATATGTTGTCGACCCACTTAACTTGTACACATGGCGAATGGGTACAAAGATTCTTCTACATTGCCCGATTTAGGTTTTCTTGTGAATGTGATAATAATTGTCTGAAAATAAAAATTAAACTCTTCACTCGTGGGAAGACTTGAAACAAGGACCTCTCGTTCTGCAGCTGCTCACGCTAACCACGGGACCACGGCACTCCTGAGCTCACGTTATCCTTGATGTTGCCTATCTTGTGCATGGACTACTCAGTTTGTATATTTCGCTTATTTTTTTCATAGTTCCACACAACTTCTTTCTGATTTCTCGATTGATCTGTGTTCAGTTTTTCAAGGCCTACCTACTGTGCCAATTATAACTAAATCTGAGGGGGGTGCGATGGTGAGGTTCCCTCGTTAGAAGACTGACATTGCACTACAAAAGGTTAATGTATGCACGAGATAATCCATTGAAAATGCGAAATATTTGTACATTAATAACCTACACAAACGCCAGAATGTTGAAGTCAGGCATGCAAAAGTGAATCCATTGATTTGTACATGTGCTGGATGTCAGTCTATGGAGTGGAGCTCCATGTCTGTTGCGCTCGGCCGGTTGCTGAAATTGTCGTCCGATGATCACCCATATGTGCTCGATTGGAGACAGATCTGGTGATCCAGTAGGGAGAGGCAACATACCGACCCTCTGTAGGTCATGTTGGTTACAACAGCGGTATGTGGGCGAGCAATATCCTGTTGGAAAACACTCCCTGGGAAAATGCTGTTCATGAATGGCAGCACAACAGGTCGCATGAGCAGAGTAACCTACTGCTTTCCGGTCAAGGTGCTTAGGCGAACTAAGAGAGTGCTCCTGCTGTCATACAGAATTAAAGCTCTGCATGGGGAAAGTACGGCCAACTAGCCAGTGTGCGCCATTTTGGGCCCACTGATACAATGACTTGTGCAGCATATTTACCCGCGTATATGAACGCAGTGCATTCAACCGTGTAATGCATGGCTGGAGCTGATCAGTGGCTTCAAACGGAGCATGTCGGATATTCCGCAACAAAAAATCTCAACAAGTTTAAGCTAAATGAGTCTAAAAGCATTTGTTCTGGTAAGCATTAAACATAGTTTTCTTCCCTGTATAATTTATTAATAGCGAAATCAGATTCCACAGGTTTCGGTATCTAATTTGAACATCTGTTTTCCTAATTATCGTTAAATTGTTCCTGTCCAATGGTCAGCAGGACAAAAGGGAAGCAATATTAGTTCGCAAGTGCAAGGAAAAATCCATCGCTAATTTATGGCTCTACATCGACTTACTTCTTGTTTGTGCAACTTGGTACTACAAAGTTTGCCCAATGTCTCTTTAGTTGTACAAAATAAATTTATATTTTTGTCAGACCCATCCCATAAAATTTTATCTGCAAATTGTTCTATGGCCATAGGACAATGATTACGAAAGTACAATAGGATAGAATATTTTTGAAATGTCTTCTAATAAAACTTGCCCTACGATAATAAGTATTTGCGGTGGTACAATGTAGATCAGGGGCCGTCTTGCAGCAGTAATAATAAGTCTCCTGGTAACGTTAATGGTTACTGAATGAAAAGTCGTAGGTTCGGTATTTGCGAAAGTTTTCTTTTTTTAACATTACATTGCGTGGAACAAAGTACAATTTATTATTGTGAGCATCAGATCAAATTTTTAGCAGTCATGATAACTTGTTATGGTACCGCTAGCTGTTTTTAGTTTTATATCTAAGATATCTATTTTGTAATTAAATTACCATTAAACCATTCTATTTGCTCTTCTGACTTTTTTCCTGTTCGAATGGGTTGGAAACTAAGTAACAGAAATGTAAAAAGGAGAAAGATAATAGGCCAGCTGAATGGTTAAGTCGATTTCCTGCAACCTTTCCCATTGCAGCCAATATTCTCCTTCTTGTTCCATCTCTCCCTTCGGAAGGAATTCTGCACAGTCTTCCTCCCTTTTCGCCTCAAAACGAACAGCCAAAGCCACAACACTGAGTCAGTATTCTACTTATTACTATGAAAATACACAACACTTCCTATGCTTCACATGTAACGCTTGGGCCTACAACCGCTGCTAATGTCACATGACGTTCTTTCAGCCAATCCTGAACTGCGGACGGCAGCAATCGCAGGGGAATAAGATGGCCATATTTTCCTTTGTACAGAGCTTTATACGAAATGGCATCTCTGGTACACCCAGTGTGACTAGCACACAGACAGGTTGGTTGCAGGTGCTCAGCTGACCTCGTTCTACCAACATACACGACTACTAGCGCCCAGGCAGAACCAGGTTTCATCATAAAACACAACAGACCTCCAATGTGTCCTCTAATGAGCTCTGGCTTGACACCACTGAAGTCGCAAGTGTTGGTTGCTTGACCTCAGTGGAATACACACAGCAAGGCGTCTGGTCCTGAAGTAACTAATTCGAAACAGCTCGCTGTTTGTCAAGTGCTGCTCAAACTACTGCTGCAGACTCAGTGCGATGCGTCAGAGCCACACACTGAACACAATTGTCTTCCCTCTCGGTAGTGCTACGTGGCCGCTCGGAGCCCGGTCTTCTTTGCGGCTGTACATCCTCGTGACCACCGCTGCCAGCAATCATGTGAAGTAGCTACAGTCCTGCCATACCTTTCCGCAGTATAGCAGAAGTAACATCCAGCTTCCCGTAGCCCTATTACACTGCCCTATTGAAACTCAATTAGGTGTTAATCATGGTGCCTTTGTAGCCTTAAAGGCATTCTTGACTAACGCCGACTCATCACCTCCACTCTCAAAAGTACCTCGCCATCGTATTCATAGCTGGCCTGATTTCTACCGTACTAGCGCCACTCTCACACGATTGGCGTAAAATCTGAATAGACATCATCTATCTGCTGTAGAAACAAATTTACCAAATTTCGTTTGTGGTGCACAACTCCTTCTTCATGTTGCGATATTTTTACCTTCATTGCATAAGCTAAACATGAGACCAAGTGCCCATACCAAGAACAACAATACATCAAAGCAGTTACAAGTAATAAAGTGCCATCTCAGAACACTTGAATGCACTTGCATGTACAAATTATAAAAGTTACTGTGGTGTCACCGCCAGACACCACACTTGCTAGGTGGTAGCCTTTAAATCGGCCGCGATCCGCTAGTATACGTCGGACCCGTGTGTCGCCACTATCAGTGATTGCAGACCGAACGCCCCAGTTGTGCAGCAGACTTTGCTAGCAATGGTTCACTGTCCACATACGCTCTCATTTGCAGAGACGACAGTTTAGCATAGCCTTCAGCTACGTCATTTTTGCTACGACCTAGCAAGGCGCCATATTCAGTTACTATAATTACTTCAAGAATGTATTCTGCACAGATAATATTGTGTACCGTCAAGAGCGACGTTCATCATTAATGGATTAAAGTGAAGTATCAAACTAATTACGTCCGCTTTCTGGATTTTCATTCCTTGTTATATTCCAGACCTCATGTCAGTACAGTTCTTCCCTCTTCACGCCAGAGATTTTCTCTGCCTAGTGATGACTGGGTGTTGTGTGATGTCCTTAGGTTAGTTAGGTTTAAGTAGTTCTAAGTTCTAGGGGACTAATGACCATAGATGTTAAGTCCTACAGTGCTCAGAGCCATTTGATCCATTTGAATCTCTTCACGCCAACCTGCGTGAGCTAAAACCCGTGCATTTCGGCCTCCACTCGTAACACGGTGTTGGCTCTTCTGCCAACACAAAAGTTACAAAGGCAGGCTTTGGCAAGAGGTCAGCCCCCAAAACAACAGTCGAAGCCACTGCTCTGTTCAATCTGAAAAAAAAAATGTTATACTTAAATGTAGCGTGAAACACCTATATAGATTCAAAGTAGTAGAGTCCATAATCCCAGAACGCTTCGGTACACATCGATTTCTCCATCTCTTGCGCCGCGGGATCCACAAATACATTTGCTACCTCGTTGGTTGATTTTGTCAATTACAGAAAATTCCAGTTAATAAAAATTGTGTTGCAATGTGACCGACTGAAGGGAACAATATGGTCTAAGTGAATTAATTAGCTATGACCCCAGACAGAAGTTGCTCACTATACGTTTCATCAAAATCCCAGCATCGAAGGAGTACGTCGACGTTTTTCATGTTACAGACTGATTCATTAGTGGAGTTTTATATATTAATTCTTTTACTACATGATATATAGAGTAATGCACTCAGAATGACCAGTAACTCAATAGCGACTGACGCGCCATGCTGCTTGTCATTATCAGTGAGGGCAGAGTGGCGTGAGCAGTCACACGACACTCAGCAAGTGGGCGCATGGAAAATGAAGCACAAAGTTTCTCTTCCAGAGCATATAAAGTGAAACTGTACTGCACTGTATTAGAACTGCGGTGACATGCCTTGTTCTCGAAGAGCCTCTAAAGCAGATGGTGACATTGACAGACGTTGAATGGCTGATTAAAAGCACTGACACCGTTTTCCTCGCCTTCGTTGGCAGCCCTATCCGCACTGCCTGACTGCGACTGCTCACTCGCTGCTGCTGTTCTGGTCGTTCTGAGTCTCCGGCAATATAAGCTTTATGCAGAATATGACACTAGATTAACTCGAGGCACTTATATCGAATGAGCGCACCGGATTCCACTTCATCAACATCTACATCGACACGATGACTCTGCAATTCACAATTAAGTGCCTGGCATAGGCTTGATTGAAACACATTACAGCTATATGTCTACCGTTCCGCTCTCGAACAGCTAGCGAGAAAAACGACCACTTAAATGTTTCCTTGTGAGCTCTGATTTCTCTTATTCTACTTTGATTGTCATTTCTCTCCATCTAGGTGGGATGGAACAAAATATTTTCGCGCACTAAGTAGAAAGATGCCGACTGAAATTTCATGAGAAGGTCCTGCCGCGATGAAAAACGCTTTTGTTTTAATGACAGCCACCCCAATTCGCGTATTATATCCGTGACACTCTCCCCCCTATTTCTTGATAATGCAAAACGAGCTGCCCTTCTCCGAATTTTTTCGATGTACTCTGTGAATCCTGTATCATGCGGATCCTAAACCGCACCGCAGTACTCCAGAAGAGGAGGGACAAGCGTAGCGTAAGCAGTCTCGTTAGTAGAACTGTTGCATTTTCCAAGTGTTCTGCCAGTACATAGCAATCTTTTTTTTTGTTTTTACCGAAATATTATCCATGTTATCGTTCCAGTTTAAGTTATTTGTAACTGTAATCATTCAGTATTCAGGCGAATTTAAGGCCTTTAGATTTGTGTGATTTATAGTGTAATCTAAATTCAACTGAGGCCTTCTAATACTCTTGTGAATGACCTCAAACTTTTCATTATTTACGGTTAACTTCCACTTTTCAGACCATAGAGATACCTTGCTTAAATCATTTTGCAATTTTTGATCTGATGATTCTAATAGACAGTAAAAGTCAGTATCATCTGCCAGCTACCTAAGATGCTTGCTCAAATTGTCCCCTAAATCATTTATGCAAATTAGAAACAGTCGAGGGCCTATGAAACTTGTTGGTGGGATACCTGCCATCACGTCTCTTTTACGCGATGAATTTCAGTCAGTTGTAAGGTAGCAGATTTTGCACCTTACATGATGCTAAATCAGTAATAATACATCGAATAATAATTGATAATTGGCTCACCGGTAGAAGAGAATGGGCACAGAAAAGGAAGTGATGTGTGTTATGTCAGACTAACGAGATGGGCTCAGAGGCTGGAACACGGCCGCAGCCCCTAAGGAAGGTGTTTATGTCATGTCAAACTAACGGGATGGCCGCGGCCGGAACCCTTTGTCGGCTGGCACTTCAGACCACCAAAGACGTTCGGAGAGGCTGGGCCATCACAACAAGAAGCGAGAAGGAGCTATATGCGAAAGAGAGAAAGACGATTTCGCGCCACAGTGGAAAATTTGCGGAAGACTGTGACGAGATTGGCGCAGAGTGCATAGAGATACGTGTTAAAAGTTTGACGACAACAGTAACCGCGGGAGAATTCTCTGCCGTGGCTGAGTACAAAGGCGCACGGATACTTGGAAGTCTGTGTCGTGATTGGCTACCAAGGCGCACGGATGCATGTGGCGAAGAACGGCCAGGTTTGCAAAAACTCTGAAGGAGGACTCTGGGGTCGGCTGTGGAGGAGAGCAGTCGCGGTGTCTGGCTGCCCTGCTTGGAGAGAAGTCGGGTGGAGAAGTTACCGGCAAAGAGTCCCGTGGTTACTCTCCATGTCTGAATAGTTTAGAGCATACGACTCCACACAAATAGCATTATCTGTTTCTCTGAGGAGGGAAACAGATTTGTTCTAACTTGTGGTGTTCATACGTAATCTGAAGTGTACTTTTGCTGCCGCGCACTTGAGTCGACCAACTACTCTTGGCATATGTGCAAGTAGCTTGAGTATTGACTAGTGACGGACTCCGCAGTTGAACACTTACGTACGGGAGTTTACGGGCGCAAACCACGTCCTCGTTGGAGGTTAAAGCCAAGCTCGCTCACGGGAAAGACGGCACCACGACGTTGGCAGCGCCGACCGTTGTAATTATCACGGAGAATTGCGGTGATATTAGCAATCATCAGCCAAAGTAGGGCACTGTAATTCTAAATGACTTCGTATTCCGCTAGCTCTTTGACTGGCGCTCTCTCAGTCTGTGTCCGTTCAGGTAGAACTGCAATAGAGTCACTTGCGGGTTCAGTGTTGACTTACGTACTTAGGAAAAGAGGATACATTATGCCAATGGTAGGCTAGTTAGGTTAGCGAGTGTATTGTATTGTCATGTTATGCTAGAAATATTGCTCATACTGTTCTGAATAGATCTTAATTTGGTATCATTACTAATCACCGCATTATTGATTTCGTAGCTAGGAATTACCATATTTTTGCTTAATAATTAGAGTGTAATGATAATTTCGATGCAAATGATACTGGGGGTATAACCCCGCGTTTAAACAGAGCCAACTTAAGTCAGAGAGCAACTCAATGTCGACTAAGACTACCAATAGATATATTTCAATAAATCGATAATTATATAATAAATTCCAGCACGTTGCACAGTTACTACGAACTGTGACCTTTCTGACAGGAACTCCATAATCCAGTCTCAAAACTGAGGCGATGCTCCGTAGGCACGCAATTCGATTAGAAGACGCTTGTGAGGAACGGTGTCGAAAGCCTGCAGTAAATTTAAACATATGGAGTCAATTTGACATCTCCGGTCGATAGCACTCATTACTTCGTGAGAATAAAGAGCTAGTTGTGTTTAAAAAGAATGGTATTTTCTGTATCGCTGTTGACTGTTTGTCAATAAATTATTTTCTTCGAGGTAATTCACTATGTCACTACTTTCGAAAACAGTATATGCTCCCAAAACCTATTGCAAATCGACGTAACTGATATGGGCCTGCAATTTACCGGATTACACTTAATGTCTTTCTTGGGTATTGGTGCGAACTATGCAAGTTTCCAGTCTGTAGATACGGAGTTATCGGTGAAAGAGCTGTTCTATGTGATAGCTAATTATGGGACTATTCTGTCAGCATACTCTGACATGAATGTGAGTAGTAGGCAATCTGCGCTGGAGGTCTTGCATTTATTAAGTGATTTAAGCTACTTTGCTAGAACCAGGGACATCTACTTCTAAGTTACTCATGTTGGCAGTTGGTCATGATTTGAATTTTGGAATATTTTCTTCGTCGTCTCTGGTGAAGGTATTTTGGACAACTGTATTCAATAACTCTGCTTTAGTGGCACAGTCATCGGTAACACTACCTTTGCTGGCGCATAGTAACGGTGTCGATTGTTCTAGCCGCTATTGTACTTCACATACGATCAGAATCTCATTAGGTTTCCGGCCATATTTTAAAACAGAGTTTCGTTCTGTAAACTAGTAAAAGCATCTCGCGTTGACGTTCGCGCTAAACTTCGAGCCACTGAATCTTCACAAAGTATTTAGCTTTAAGTAAGTAATAATCGAAGAGGTCAGCGGAAGAAAGTGCAAACACTCAATTTAGTACGGTCTAGTCTCAGATCATAACCATGGCTGTGAACGTAGCAAGTCCAATATACATTTTCGTACTGGAACCTAACCACCTACCGCAAGTTTGAGTCTCATAAAGCAGACAACAAGATGTCCACAAGACCCGGACATAAGGCAATCTCATTAGTTCTGCAAGCTCCGATAATGCAGCTTAGGACGCAGGGAAGCAGATAAGACGGAAGAAGCACACAAAACTTACATACCAACCGTACTGCAAGGCCGATTTTGTAATCAGTATGACGTCCCTGATGACGACTGTGGCATGTTACAGGAACTTGAGCGCTTCAATTGACCCAGCAGATATCGCCTGCGACCAGCAACAACCGTAACTAACGCAGTTCCTAACAAATTCTAGACCCCATACATGAACAGTCGCTGACGAAAACTTAATCTTCCAGCAGCCCTAACATCATGGAGGTATCTTGCCCCCTGGATTGTAGTTTCACTTGCCCCCATTCCCCTCACTATCCGGTCGTAAACCTCGAATCAAAATCTTTTGTAAGGCAGCATTTGTGCGTTCATAATGTCCGCACCAATAGCTGAATGGTCAGCGCGTTGGAATGCCACGGGGTCGATTCCTGGCTGGGGAGGGAGATTTCCTCTCCTCAGGTACTGAGTGTTGTGTTGTCCTCATCATCATTTCATCCCCATTGTCGACGCGCAGGTCACCCATTGTGGCGTCGCACTCAATAAGACTTGCACTTGGCGGCTCAACTTCCCGTCTGGGAACTCGCCGCCACTGACGCCATACGCTAATTTCCATTTCCATTTCTGCGTTCATAATGAATATAATGGCTATTATGTAGCTTGTGTAAGACTTAGACAATCGGTGACTGCATTTCGAGACATATTTTTCACATATATTCTAGAAACACATAGAATACTTGGTTTATTAAGAGTAAAACCCATTGTGTGGAAGAAAAAATTCTGTGTTACCATGACACCTGCTTGTGCATCTAGAACACAAAATGATCCATAGTGAAGGTACCAGTACGCATTTTGTAATTACCCACCGAGACACAATGAAGTACAAAAGCACACACGAAAGTTTCACACCAATAAGAGACTCTATGTACGAGTACCCACTCCCCCCCCCCCCCCCCCCCCCCCCATGACCCATGGACCTTGCCGTTGGTGGGGAGGCTTGCGTGCCTCAAAGACACAGATAGCCGTACCATAGGTGCAACCACAACGGAGGGGTATCTGTTGAGAGGCCAGACAAACGTGTGGTTCCTGAAGAGGGGGCAACAGCCTGGATGATTGACTGATCTGGCCCTGTAACACTAACCAAAACGGCCTTGCTGTTGTGGTACTGCGAACGGCTGAAAGCAAGGGGAAACTACAGCCGTAATTTTCCCGAGGGCATGCAGCTTTACTGTATGATTAAATGATGATGGCGTCCTCTTGGGTAAAATATTCCGGAGGTAAAATAGTCCCCCATTCGGATCTCCGGGCGGGGACTACTCAGGAGGATGTCGTTATCAGGAGAAAGAAAACTGGCGTTCTACGGATCGGAGCGTGGAATGTCAGATCCCTTAATCGGGCAGGTAGGTTAGAAAATTTAAAAAGGGAAATGGATAGGTTAAAATTAAATATAGTGGGAATTAGTGAAGTTCGGTGGCAGGAGGAACAAGACTTGTGGTCAAGTGAATACAGGGTTATAAATACAAAATCAAATAGGGGTAATGCAGGAGGAGGTTAGATTAGTATCGATCTTACCCCTCGTGAGATAAGCCTCTACATCCTTACATTTGTCCACTAGTCATCCCTGCTTAGCCATTTTGCACTTCCTGTCGATCTCATTTTTAAGACGTTTGTGTTTCCTTTTTGCCTGCTTCACTTACTGCATTTTTGTTTTTTCTCCTTTCATCAGTTAAATTGAATATCTCTTCTGTTACCCAATAATTTCAATTAACCCTCGTCTTTTTACCTACTTGATCCTCTGCTACCTTCATTATTTCGTCGCTCAAAGTCACCCATTCATCTTCTACTGCATTGCTTTCCCCCATTCTTGTCATGTGTTCCCTAATCCTCTCCCTGTTGCTCTCTACAACCGCTGGTTCTTTCAGTTTATCCAGGTTCATCTCCTCAATTTCCCACCTTTTTGCAGTTTATTCAGTTATAATCTACAGTTCATAACCAACAGATTGTGATCAGAGTCCACATCTGCCCCTGGAAATGTCTTACAATTTAAAATATGGTTCCCAAATCTCTGTCTTACCATTATATAATCTATCCGAAACCTTTTAGTATCTCCAGGGTTCTTCAATGTATACAACCTTCTTTCATGATTCTTGACCCAAGTATTAGCTCTGATTAAGTTATGCTCTGTGCAAAATTCTACCAGGCGGCTTCCTCTTTCATTTCTTAGTCCCAATCCATATTCACCTACTACGTTTCCTTCTCTTGCTTTACCTCCTGTCGAATTGCAGTCACCCATGAATATTAAAATTTCGTCTCCCTTCAGTACCTGATTAATTTCTTTTATCTCGTTATATATTTCATCAATTTCTTCATCATCTGCAGAGCTAGTTGGCATATAAACTTGTACTACTGTAATAGGCGTGGGCTTCATGTTCATCTGGGCCACAATAATACGTTCACTATGCTGTTTGTAGTATCTTACCCGCATTCCTATTTTCCTATTCATTATTAAACCTACTGCTGCAATACCCCTATTTGATTTTGTATTTATAACCCTGTATTCACTTGAACACAAGTCTTGTTCCTCCTGCCACCGAACTGCACTAATTCCCACTATATTTAACTTTAACCTATCCATTTCCCTTTTTAAATTTTTTAACCTACCTGCCCGATTAAGGGATCTGACATTTCACGCTCCGATCCGTAGCACGCCTGTTCTCTTGTGTTAGCAAAAAATCTGGGACAGGGCAGAAACAGCATGGCGAACTTACCAGTTCCTTCGGAAGATGAAAGATGAAGAATGTCACAGTACTTTCGGGGTATGGTCCATATCCCAACTACATACTACAACGTCCACAGGCACATGTGAATGTGGCGGAAGCAGCATTCCTGACCACAACGTTTTAGTATTGTGCCATTAGACAAGATGTTACAGACTGACACAGAAAAGTGTTTGGTAACACAACAGTCTATAACATAATAAGGAACGAATAACTGTGGCATAAACTGAACTCGCTGACAGGTAAAATATCGGCTCATAAATTGCAAGCCAAGAGGTCATACATCATAACAAGACGAACTAGGAGAGAACATCCACCTGCAATAGCTTTCCGGAAAAAGTGATGAGATAAGGCTCGAGGAGGACCAGAAAGGGTTTTCTGAGACCCTGACTCCTATCTACCAATCTCTACGCCTGGTGTGGCAAAGCAGCGCAGACCCTGTGAATCCTGAATTGTACCTTAGTGTGCTGCGGCTAAGTATCCATACAAATGAGACATCCATATTGGTTCTGATACCAAGTGCAGTAGTGTAGTTCAATATAGAGTTTTGTAGTATAGCGTTGTATAGTAAGTGCAGTTCACAATTATAACTTGCAAAATTCGTGATCCAACAATGCAGCATAGTGTAGCAGAACAGTGGCACGTCCCTTCCGGACTCCAGATAAACATATATCTGTGCGCCAGATGGCTAAATGGAGTATGCAGGCTCCCTCTTCCTTTAAAAAAAAAAAAAATTTCTTTTATCTATCGAGGGATGCCCAGAATGTAAACACCGCATTCTTTTTTCTCAGCCGAAAATAATGCTATGAATTCGAAACGTTACGTATGTTTTGATTGAAGTCTCTTGAGGGAGAGCACCATGTTTCCGTCACTTCAGACATATAGCTTAGCTGCAGGACAGTCTCAAACTGGCATCTGTGGGTGATGTACGTTACAAGCAAAGCGGCATCATTGAATTTCTACTGAAGAGAAAGAAACTGTTGGCAATATTCACAAACGGTTGTGCAGAGTGTATGGAGTATCTGCTGTGGACAGAAATACAGTCATTCGCTGGGACGGAGGGTGAGGTCATCAGAAGGCGGTTCGGCGTAGATCGAAGATTAGCAGCGGTTGGGGAGACCATCTGCGGCTGTCACACCTGACAGCCCTGACCTAGCCCCCCGGACGTCCTCTTCTTTGGACCATTGAAGGATGCCGTTCGTGGAACACATTCTGATGACGGTAAGGTGGTGATTCACACAGTGAAGCATTGGCTCCGCCACCAGGATAAGGACAGGTGCCGACAGGGCATAACGCCCTTGTTTCGTGTTGGAGGAAGGCCACAGAACGGGCTGGAGATTACGTGAAAAAATAGGGTGTGTACATAAAACACCATTATCTCGTCTGTGTAATTCTCATTACGTTCAATAAAGAATTATTGAAGAAAAAAATGCGGTGCATTACTTTCTGGGTAACTCTCTTATCTTTAGTATATATTTTTTCCCCTCAAACACCATAATACTTAGTTATACTAACACATCTGAAAATATGTTAAATTATTTTGCCAATTCATGTGCAACATTTCATCTGTTCTTGTTCTTAGACTAGACTGAAAGAAAATAGCAAATAAGTAAATAAATAAATAAAATACATGTAATACTGTGTATTGACTTCGGTGTAACATCGCCAAGCCCGCCACTTTCATTAAACACCACAGCCAGCTAGGTAAATTCCCCTCACTATGTGGTATGAAATTTGTTCTCACCAGTAACGTGCACACACACTAGGCCGCACTACTCGGAAATGACTAATCAGAATTCCACCCCCAGGTATGGGGCTTTCAGTACTGGCAGAATGAGTCCTACAGTGGTGCATTCACTCATAACTGGGCATGATACACAGAAGAACCTTAAAACATCACCTGCGCCCCACAGGTACATGAAGTTGCGTGCTACACAAACGACAGCTGTATACCTTTTCCCCGATCTTGCGAGCTCCTAAAAGCTCTAACAAATTCTTCTTAACATCTAGGCCCCTCAGGAGCAGGATGCTGGCATTTCCGTTGGTCAGCTCTCGTTTCCATTAGCAGCTCTCCTCCGCAAAACGCAGCTTCATGCCATGGTTTTTCTCAAGCTTAATTCCAAAGGGTGCTGGAAAATTCCTGCACCATGGTCATCAACACGGTCTAGTAGGCTCCCATCTGAAACGCATTAGGCGTATTACCGCGAAAGACCGACGACTCCCTCCAGACTGGAAACAAGCCTTCTTCCACCGACTGCCAGAGAGAGTTGGGTTCAACAGCAAGCGATCGAGCCCATGGCGAGGCAAGCAGTGATATCTTACACATCTCTACCCACAATGAGCTTTATGAACACAGTCATACACTTCTGATGTCGGATCTGATGTTCCAGGCACTTTCCCAAGCGCGAATATTTTTCTTTTTCCTTGTTGCTAAGGTATCGGGATGGATGTGCAGCAGAAACATTCCGGTATCTCCGTCATCTGCACAGCACCATATCTGTGGACTCCATGATAATGTTCGCAGCAGTTGACAGTAGACATCACCGTTCTTTTTATTTATCTGTTTATTTTCTTCTAGAGAAATGGTTTCGGCAACTATTAGACAATTGTGTACAGGGCGAGGGTCGCCCGCCGTACTCCGGTCGGCCACTCTTGATTTTTCACGCCACCGTAACTTGCATTCTTGTAATCGGCGTGCACTCTATGATAAATCTAACAACTCGCCGACACGCCTTCTTTGCACAAAATTGCGTAACGTCACGCCGTGCGTGCTTGAACGTATCCATCACACACCTCTGCTGTTATTACTAATGGTTGTTCTACGTAGTGATGTGCTCTGTGGAAATTCTTACGTCTTGCGCAGTTACATCACTTCGCCAGCTCCGCTGCACAGCCATTTCGTGTCCGCTCAATAATATTCCCGGATTTTACAGCTTTGTCTCCGTTCCATTTCAACGACTCTTATACAAAACATATACAAATGACTGAAGGTGTGACAGTGAGACGGAATATGTGGGAATGCTTTACTCAGAGATCTTACTGATACGAAACGTTGTGTTAGCTGAGCAACAGGAAAAGCTGTAAAAATGTGGAAGAAATGAAAAAGCATTGGGAACCTAATGCCACATACGCATGTTGTGACCCAAATGAACACAGAAAACATGGAACGAAGGCTTATGAAAAATAATTACCCTACTCAGCGAATTATTGGTGGGATATGTGCTAGGGCATAAAATAAGAAATAATTTGGCAACATAGTGAATGCTCAAGCAGAACGTACCATGTTGCAGAAGAGAGTGCAAGATATGCAGGGTGGCTCGGCAACCCCTACCACTGTCGTTTTATGCAGCCAACAAAGTTATGACTGGCCTTCATGAACCACACGCAAGATCTTCATATTCTCCTGCTCGCTACACGCAAAACTATTTGTCCTACATAAAACATGAACGAGACCATTTTGTACGAAATGTAATGTAGTTACCTTTTTGCCCTAGGACACGGTTTCGGTGGCTATGGTTTAAGAATTATACAAGAAATACATACAAAACTGAACTTCAAACGCAACTCTCCCCCAAATCCCTCTCCAGTCAGAATTTCTAACACGGATGTTGTTCGTGGCACTCACTCTTACCACTGTGCAAACATTTCCGACTACGTGAACTGTTCCCAAGATACGGCCTTTTCTGATCTCTTATTAACTGCGCTATTGCTCCACCATCATAGCCAGCTATTTCGTTAACGTTATTAATTTAAACATGACCATGAGGGTAATGAAAGAAAAAATGACTTTTATAAACGATGCGCTAAAAATAATTACGTTGACAATTCGATTCACCCTTACAGGCACAGTGTCTCTACTCAGAAGGCATGATGACTACAACGATGTAATTTTTCACTTCATGCTATTCAAGTTCACAAATTTTGTAGTTAAAATTTATACACTACTGGCCATGAAAATTCCTACACCACAAAGAAATGCACATGATAAACGGGTATTCATTGGACAAATATATTATACTAGAACTGACATGTGATTACATTTTCAAGCAATTTGGGTACATACATCCTGAGAAATCAGTACCCAGAACAACCACCACTGGCCGTAATAACGGCCTTGATACGCCTGGGAATTGTATCAAACAGGGGTTGCATGGCGTGTACAGGTACAGCTAACCATGCAGCTTTAACACGATACCACAGTTCATCAACAGTAGTGACTGGCGTATTGTGACGACCCAGTTGCCTGTCACCATTGACCAGACGTTTTCAATTGGTGACATATCTGGACAATGTGCTGGCCAGGGCAGCAGTCCAACATTTTCTGTATCCAGAAAGCCCCGTACAGGACCTGCAACATGCAGTCGCGTATTATCCTGCTGAAATGTAGGGTTTCGCAAGGATCGAATGCAGGGTAAAGCCACGTGTCGTAACACGTCTGAAATGTAACGTCCACGGTTCAAAGTGCCGTCAATGCGAACAAGAGGTGACCGAGACGTGTAACCAATGGCACACCATACCATCACGCCGGGTGATACGCTAGTATGGCGATGACGAATACACGCTTCCAATGTGCGTTCACCCCGATGTCGCCAAACACGGATGCAACCATCATGATACTGTAAACAGTACCTGGATTCGTCCGAAAAAATGACGTTTTGACATTCGTGCACCCATGTTCGTCGTTGAGTATACCATCGCAGACGCTCCTGCCTGTGATGCAGCGTCAGGGGTAGCCGCAGCCATGGTCTCTGAGCTGATAGCCCATGTTTCTGCAAAAGTCGTTGAACTGTTCGAGCAGATCGTTGTTGTCTTTCAAACGTCCCCGTCTGTTGACTCAGGGATCGAGACGTGGCTGCACGATCCGTTACAGCCATGCGGATGAGATGCCTGTCATATCGACTGCTAGTGATACGAGGCCGTTGGGATGCAGGACGGCGTTCCGTATTACCCTCCTGACCCCACAGATTCCACATTCTGCTAACAGCCATTGGATCTAGACCAACGCGAGCAGTAATGTCGCCTGGCCTGTGTGGCTGAAGAGTTTTTAGCAAACAGAACACAGCATGTTGTTATCAATGGAGGGACGTCTACAGACGTTAAAGTAACCTCTGGCGTGCCACAGGGGAGTGTTATGGGACCATTGCTTTTCACAATATATATAAATGACCTAGTAGATAGTGTCGGAAGTTCCATGCGGCTTTTCGCGGATGATGCTGTAGTATACAGAGAAGTTGCAGCATTAGAAAATTATAGTGAAATTCAGGAAGATCTGCAGCGGATAGGCACTTGGTGCAGGGAGTGGCAACTGACCTTTAACATAGACAAATGTAATGTATTGCGAATACATAAAAAGAAGGATCCTTTATTGTATTACATGATAGCGGAACAAACACTGGTAACAGTTACTTCTGAAGCCGACCGCGGTGGTCTAGCGGTTCTATGCGCTCAGTCCGGAACCGCGAGACTGCTACGGTCGCAGGTTCGAATCCTGCCTCGGGCATGGATATGTGTGATGTCCTTAGGTTGGTTAGGTTTAAGTAGTTGTAAGTTCTAGGGGACTGATGACCACATATGTTAAGTCCCATAGTGCTCAGAGCCATTTGAACCATTTTTAAGTTACTTCTGTAAAATATCTGGGAATATGCGTGCGGAACGATTTGAAGTGGAATGATCATATAAAATTAATTGTTGGTAAGGCGGGTACCAGGTTGAGATTCACTGTAGAGTCCATAGAAAATGTAGTCTATCAACAAAGGAGGTTGCTTACAAAACACTCGATGACCTATATTTGAGTATTGTTCATCAGTGTGGGATCCATACCAGATCGGGTTGACGGAGGAGATAGAGAAGATCCAAAGAAGAGCGGCGCGTTTCGTCACAGGTTTATTTGGTAACTGTGATAGGGTTACGGAGATGTTTAGCAAACTCATGTGGTAGACTCTGCAAGAGAGGCGCTCTGCATCGCTGTGTAGCTTGCTCACCAGGTTTCGAGAGGGTGCGTTTCTTGATGAGGTATCATACCAGGCAACGCCGGTCAACTGCTGTTTATGTATGAGAAATCGTTTGGCAACTTTCCTCGTGTCTGCACGTTGTAGGTGTCGCCACCGGCGCCAACCTTGTGTGAATGTTCTGAAAATCTAATCACTTGCATATCACAGCATCTTCTTCCTGTCGGTTAAATTTCGAGTCTGTAGCACGTCATCTTCGTGGTGTAGCAATTTTAATGGTCAGTAGTGTACAAACGTCAATGTTGCAACTTGTGAGTGCTTGACTAAACCGGTGGCATAAGAATGCCAGTCAATGAAGAACAATATAAGATCAAATGTGCGAAATAATTCGTGCACTTGAAAATTTTTGTGCGATGGTAGAAGGAAGTGGCATGAACAAACTGAATACGGGAGCCTGGCCGTCTCTGAAAGGTACTCTCGTACGATTGTCTTGAGTAACTCGAAATCTGCGACCTCTAGCGAAAACGAATCACAGTAGAGAATTTGACTTTATTAAATTTGTTACAAAAAGTTCTGTTCTTTTTTTCTGTGGGACTAACAGTTTGCGCACAGCCGACGACAGAATATGAAAATGTCACGCGTGGTTTCTGAATGCATGACATAACGTTCCGGGTTGCATAAAACGACTGCAATAGAGGCAGCTTATTCGACCTTTGTAACAGATCATTCAGAGCACTCACGAGGAGAATATCTTAAGCGCCATATTCCGATTTCCCATGAACTTTGCTGAGTGAAAGAGGAGTCAAAATACGCGAACAAATACTCGTCTTATCCGTAGATACTCGACCGTTTCTGCGAAAGTATTCGAGGTACTGTATGTGCCTCTTAGCGAATAAATAGTGCAAAGGACGCGATGACAGAATGTTTGAGCGACGTGGCTTTACCCTGTGTTCGAAACCCGATTATTATTTCTATTTTTGTTTGTCATTTATCTACCTATGTGTGTATCATATTACTAAGCAAATATTTTCCAGTGTATATTGAAATAATGTTAACCTTATCATCTACTAATTATATGTTTGGTGAATGAAATAAGGAAAACTGAATAAGAAATGGAGAAGTAATCCGTTAGGCGTGGTACGCCGCGAAAGTATTGCCAACGCGTCAATTCTTCACCAGTGCTAACGAAGTTTCTTTCCCGAGTGAGATTCATATGAAGAAATGTCATCGTGACAAAATGTGCCTTCGCGCGATGCTCGTGGTGATCAGAATTTCTACGTTTAGACTGTTTCTCCCATCGGTGAATCCAATCCAACGCACCGAAGTCTCCTGAGAATTAATATAAGGATCGATGTAAGAGTTAAATATAAGTAGAAGAGAATTTCAAAGGCTGTAGCCCCTGATAGTATCATACACACACATTCTGTATAATAAATAGATGACTCAGAGAAACTCAGTTGTACTTTTACATTTAATATAACACCTGCTAAAATTATAAGAAACAGTCATGTGGTAATCTTCTGCTGACATGGGTAGATAAATGAAAAAAAATAATATTAACGGTAATCGTGTATCTAACTCGCGGCTTAACAGCGAGAGGCGTCGCGAATCACCGTTGCAACCGTTGCCACTGAGATTATTGCGGACTAAAAGGGATTTAAATTACCTCGGAAAATGACCGTTGTTCGCTCAGATAGAGTAAAGTTTTACTGATAAGCCAAGACATGTTCCCCTGTTTTGACTCCTATTCCACTGAGCGAAGTCTCTGGAAAATCGGATTATAGCAGTTTACGTGTTGTAATCGTCAGTATAGAAGCTATGATAGCCCATTCAGATAGTGGTTTCTCAGTAATGAAATTATGGAAGTTTTTTTACTCGACGATTCTATATGTTTTTTAGGGGTCTGAATACGAATTAAAACAATAAAGGCAAAAAAACTCAAAATTTTCACTCTCTTTTCAGTTTCTTGCGTATATCTGAAATAGTATGGGTTATTAGAAGATATACAAAATTAAAGTAGACGAAGTTTCCTAAAAATGCATAGGTAAGGTTTGGTTTTTTGACCAGCGGTAACGGTGCCAAAACATCAGAAACAATTTCTCGCGACCTCTACAGCTCATAAATTTGACACGTTACGACCAAAATCCCCTACACCACGTGAAAGTACATTAAATTTCGTACTAGAGACGTTCCATTATCTCGTAAGGGGAAAGGGAGTAAGGCGAAAAATTACGACAGATGCCTTCTACGCCCTGCAATCCACCCGTCTAGCTGTCATCGGCGCTATACTTTCGGTGCATTACGCTTAAAATAGGTTATTTTGAATGAATGTATGGGAAAGCATTTTGGGTGAAAACATTAAAATACAACATTTACAGCATATTAGGTACGTGACATTTAACAGATAGATGAATACGAAATCTGTATGTAGTAATATACAAATGTCATGACATATATATGTGTCGTCGACACTGGCGTCGCATGGAAAACGTGTTGAGTGGTAATTTGTTTGAGGCGACTCCAGCTACACATTGCAGAAACCAAGGTGCATTTATCTACCCAAACGTCAGCGGAAATGCTCCTGACGACTATACTAGAACATCCTGTATTTATAAAGCTCTCCCTCAGGAATGAATTACTCGCTTGTGAAAGCTAATTGCAAGACTGATTTCTACATCATTGCCTGATTCGATCACAATTTATTGATTCATCTCAAACATGTTTCCAGACTGTGGGATATATTATCCCTTTGCGAATAATGTCTGTGGTTGTACACACACACACACACACACACACACACACACACATATATATATATATATATATATATATATATAAGGACAAAAATATTGACACTAATATCGGAGTAAATGAATGACTTTTTTGGCATAATCTAGAAGTGAGCTTGCACTATTTGCAGTAGGATTTTTGCGCTCTGTGGTTTTGAATCTTCTATTTCACAGGTTCTCAAAATTCTGTTTTTAAGTAAGAATGACCCTAGGGATTTATTAAAAACTGATAATGAAGAAATACCTTTTATCTTATGTTGAAGACTTCTGTAAACTTGTATCGCTCTATTTGTAATGGAAGTTTTAAAAAAATTTCTTTGCCGACTGCACATGAAACTTTCCTGTTTCCCTTGTTTCATGTTTATGGATACTGAAGTCTCCATTTATGTATATTACAGGCAGAAAAACATAACTCATATATACAAGAATGGAAATAGGAGTGCTAGTTCTACAAGGTTCGCAGGAGAGCGTCTGTGAAGTCTGGAAGCTAAGAGACGAGGTACTGGCAGAAGTAAAGCTGTGAGGACGGGGCGTGAGTCGTGCTTGGGTAGCTCAGTTGGTAGAGCACTTGCCCGCGAAAGGCAAAGGTCCCGAGTTCGAGTCACGGTCTGGCACACAGTTTTAATCTGCCAGGAAGTTTCAAGGATGGGAATGTTCGTTTCAATAGACATGTGGTATCCACCACTATTAAACCTCTACACCGAGCAGCAGCGCACTTCATTTCACGCATCGTTGGTAGCATTTCTCCGCGCGCGGCCCTCTGCTGACATCGCAGGCTGCCGTCGCGCGCTCGCGCGTCAAAATACAGCGATTGCAGCCCAGCATACACAGCGCTCCCAGCCATCGGCTCCGTTAAATTATGGGGCCTTATTTAACACCGCTACTGACGTCTAGAATAAGTTCTCACCGTGCTGTGTTCTAATCCATAACTCGGGAGTGCTACGTTATGATGGACCTGCTACTCGATATTGATTTGGCTGGGCTCTGGATTTAGAATCCGAATGCTGTAATTGAAGTTTGACTTCAATGTTCACTAGGCTTACTATGTCAAGTACTTCACTAGCACTTCCTGGGCATTGGTATAATCACCATAAATTTATATATTTTTCATAAAGTGTTCATCTGCAACTTGGAGCTTGGTAACAGAATTATTTCCATCAGTGATGTGTCAATAAACCGTAGAATTATGTTATATTTATTGTGTTATTCCTGGTTGTAACAAGACCCAATGCACAGTTTTACAAGTTTCCTCAAAAATAAAAATAAAATAGAAACATCCGTGATATGCTGGTCAAATGCAGCCTACAACTGCCGATGCAGAGCGCTGCGTCGCAGGTCGTCACGAGGAAATGGACGTTCCGCGTGATCCATCAATTTGTTTCTAAGCGTGCACCAACCACGATGGGACCTCTACTGTTCCTGATCTATATAAATGACGTGGGTGACAATCTGAGCAGTTCTCTTAGGTTGTTCGCAGATGATGCTGTAATTTACCGTCTAGTAAGGTCATCCGAAGACCAGTATCAGCTGCAAAGCGATTTAGAAAAGATTGCTGTATGGTGTGTCAGGTGGCAGTTGACGCTAAATAACGAAAAGTGTGAGATGATCCACATGAGTTCCAAAAGAAATCCGTTGGAATTCGATTACTCGATAAATAGTACAATTCTCAAAGCTGTCAATTCAACTAAGTAACTGGGCGTTAAAATTACGAACAACTTCAGTTGGAAAGACCACATAGATAATATTGTGGGGAAGGCGAGCCAAAGGTTGCGTTTCATTGGCCGGACACTTAGAATATGCTACAAGTCCACTAAAGAGACAGCTTACAGTACACTCGTTCGTCCTCTGTTAGAATATTGCTGTGCGGTTTGGGATCCTTACCAGGTGGGATTGACGGAGGACATCGAAAGGGTGCAAAAAAGGGCAGCTCGTTTTGTATTATCACGTAATAGGGGAGAGAGTGTGGCAGATATGATACGCCAGTTGGGATGGAAGTCATTACAGCATAGACGTTTTTCGTCGCGGCGAGATCTATTTACGAAATTTCAGTCTCCAACTTTCTCTTCCGAATGCGAAAATATTTTGTTGAGACCAACCTACATAGGTAGGCGTGATCATCAAAATAAAATAAGAGAAATCAGAGCTCGAACGGAAAGGTTTAGGTGTTCGTTTTTCCCGCGCGTTTTTCGGGACTCAAATGGTAGAGAGATAGTATGATTGTGGTTCGATGAACCCTCTGCGAAGCACATAAATGTGAATTGCAGAGTTGTCATGTAGATGTAGATGTAGATGTAGAAACCACGTCTGGAGCGCTCCACGGCAGGAAATACGTGTTGGGATGGCGTTATTTTGTGCTGCATGAAATTGCCTGCACCAAAGCCAGTGGACTACCAGAAATCAGTGACTAAAACTCCGCTCTGCTCACTCAGACAAAAGTTTGGCTGCGGACGAAGTTATAATAAGTAGACGCGTTCGACTTTGAGCACTCCCCCTAGACCGCTACGCCTGGGTCGCAGAAGGGCGCAGGCAGTCAGCTAGCTACCGTCAGACGGCGTGCAGCCTGTCCCGCCCCGACGTCTGCTGCCCCGCTTTCCCCTCGCCACTCGTCGCCTCGGCAGGCGGCAGCTCCTCCTCCCCCTACCTCCCCCTACCACCCTCCCCCCTCCCTCATCCCCCTCCACCGCCAGCTCTCGGCAGGAGGAATCGCCTAGCCCTGAGGGCCCTCCGCCGCGCCTGCAGACACGACACGACTCGCTCCGCCGACTCTAGTCCGGCCTGGCGACGCGCCCGCCGTCAACCTAACCACGCGGCGCTTACTGTCGCGCTGGCCCGTGCCTAAGTAGTGGAGAGAGCAACCTCTGTCTGACGGCACCGACAAGTCTCTGAGAAAATCTCAGTTATGTTTCCGGAGAATATACAGGGTGTTTCCTTAAGAACCTGTAAAAATTTTATTGGACATAGAAGATGCTCCACTGGTAGGGAACCTGGGATCAGAGGAGCCAGCTTACGAAGATAAGAGGAATGAAATCACATTACTGAGTACATTTTTATTTACATTAGTTATACTTAACTGCAGATACCATCACTGACTCAAAGAACGTACTATTTGTACTGTATCTTACAAAATGTGCTACAACTAACGGCCATCAACCTCAATGCAAGCATGGCATCGGCGAACAAGATCCTGACGCAACCTGAGAGATATATTCATGATGTGCCGGCCGGGGTGGCCGAGCGGTTCTAGGCGCTACAGTCTGGAACCACGCGACCGTTACGGTCGCAGGTTCGAATCCTGCCTCAGGCATGGCTGTCTGCGATGTCCTTTGGTTAGTTAGGTTTAAGTAGTTCTAAGTTCTAGGAGACTGATAACCTCAGAAGTTAGCTTCCATAGTGCTCAGAGCCATTTCAACTATATCCCTGATGTGGTCTGAATCACATCACGATGCAGCTAAATTGCTGACCATGACCACTAATTCCATCTCCGGATCAACTGGGGTCTCATGATATCCCCATAAGAAATAATTGAGGGGATTTAGCTCAGGTGTCCTCGGGACATGGAGTAGCACCTCCACTTCCAATCCAGCGACCAGAAATACTGCGTCGAGATGGTCGCTGACTTCCGCACTAAAGTGAGGCGGTCCACCGTAATGTTGTAGCCAGATCCTCTCACGAACAGCCAAGGGTACGTTCTCCAACAACTCAGGCAGAACTCTTTGCCCGAAGCTCAAGATCCACGTGGCCATTCAGACGGCCAGGTGGAAGGTTAGGCCCTATGAGATTGTTGCTTCCAGTGCCCACCCAGATATGCGCAGAAAAACGGTGTGTCTCTAATACAGTATGGGGGTTTTCCTCATACCACACATGCCTGTTCCTGCCGTTCGAAATATCATGATGATCAAATGCCATCAGTAAACAGGACGACTGGAAGGAAATCTGGTACACGAATCCATTGTTGTAACTACCACTGCCTCAATGCGACCCTTGGTGCAAAGGAATGGAATCACTGTGGGTGAGATGGGTGAAATTGTTGTTCGTGAAGTACTCGCCACACGCTAGTATGGGTAGTATCCATTTCACGTGCAGTACAACGAGTACTTGTACTTGGGTCCGCTGCAGCACCTCCACTTCAAAATCGCGTTTACGACTGGTCCTCATGATGCCAAGTCCCTCGTTTCTTCTTTCCACTGAACCAGTCTTCCGCATTCGTCGATCGAAAGAAATAAACAGTCGTCGTGGTGGCTGATGCCTGTTACGAAATCGTTCTTCCCTGTACAGCCTTTCAGCAGCGAGCGCACTGTGACGTACTTCCCCATACAAAGGTGCATGTCAGTGAGTTCTACGAAACTGTACCGACACTCCTCTATCACATTGTACTGCACGTCCGTGAATACTACTGAGTCATGAATGGGTCTGTCGTTGATTTATAGCACGTTCTGTCCTGGGACAATGTAAATACGATACAACAGAGCCACTTTAAAGACAAGTAAAATAA
This sequence comes from Schistocerca gregaria, assembly GCF_023897955.1. Lineage (NCBI taxonomy): Eukaryota > Metazoa > Arthropoda > Insecta > Orthoptera > Acrididae > Schistocerca > Schistocerca gregaria. The sequence goes on from NC_064920.1 coordinate 106,345,229, forward strand.
ACAAAGCATAAACCCTGACTTCCTTATAGTCAGGCTCGTACTCCTTTCCTTGCAGGATATAAGGAATGTACAAGTAAATAAACAGCACAGTACGTGTAAAATTGCACACATGTTATTTGTAAGTAAGCTGGAAAACAGTATTGCTAGACAAAGCGGTAGACAAGTTCTGTATCTCCGTAAGCTGCCTTCTCCGAATCCCTGTCTCACATTGTTCAGTGGAACATTCCTATGTTCTGTTACAATTTTGCACGCTCTTACTGAAGCACCGTATGCATCAACACTTCATTCGCAGGTCATCATCCAAGTGTTTTTCAATGGACAGTAGTTCCAACTCATTTCTCGCCACCCAGAATCATGTTTCCTGTGGCTTCGCTGTTCGCTTATGGCGATAGTTCCAATGTAAAGGACAGTCCCAGTTTCCTTTCGACCTTCTTCCTCGATGGGGTCTCCTGCCCCGTCTCTAATGATCTCGTTTTCGGCAAAACATTACAACACAAAGTCACGAAATAAAACCTGTAATTCGGAATTTCGGCGCTACTAGCTCTGCAAAACATAATAACTAGAGAAAAACTGCTCCTATCGGAGCATAAATAATGTGAATATGGTCCTGTTTACTTTAAAAGACTGACTGAAAACTGGGGTACCAGGTGCCGCATTCTAACTCCCCCCGAACCTTTCAAAGTTTCCCAAAAATTTTGGCATGCGAACATATGCGAGCTTCTTTGATGTGCAACTCCCCTCTGATTCCCACAATCTCCCCTAAGTGTAACTCACATCCAACAGTTCGTGACTATAAATCGCTCATAGCTATCCATCACTTCAGTTTCTCTTTCTCACTCAATTCTTTTAGCCCAAGTCAATGTCATTAACCCTTTGTGTCTGACTGCCATTGTCTCTTGTATCAAAGCTGCAGTTCTGTCCTATTACTACAATCTCCTCTCACTGTCAATGATCTTGCTCTCTCTTGCTGCTAACATATCCCTTCCTTCCTACTGCTACTGTCTCTTCTCACTGTCAATATCTCTGTCTTCCTCGTTCTCATTCTCGTATAGTCTGCCTCTTGTTATCAATCTCTCTCACACACATCCACATTTTCTTTCTCTTTATTCCTGCCCCTGGAACTCTCTTCTTCACTCTTTTCCTAGCACTGTTCTGTCACTGTTAACGACGTTCCACTGTCGCTATGTCCACCTCTTTATCTAGCACTATCGTTGTCTTCTTTGCTCTTTCCATAACCCAACCACTGACAACCATGTTCCATTGTGTATTACTTTTCCGTCTCTTTGCCACTGTCACTGTCTTCATTTCTCTCAACACAAAAAACGACGACTATGTTGGCATATCAGAATTTTTGTGAAAATTTTTAATGGGTGTGAGGAGGGCAGAATGAAGCAGGGGTTACGCCAAGTTTGTCAGACTCTCTTAAAAAAACAGGAAAATATTCGAATTTTTTATGCTCCGATAGGAACATTTTTCCGTGGGTCCCTTCTTATCCTTGCTGCAGCAGGGCATGTAATTCATATGAAAAGGAATGTATTGTTCAGTAAAATTTAGATAGTTTATTTATTTGAAACTGAAATAACGCTAAACTACTTTTACAGTTCACACTGGATTTTACGTGCAAAAAAAAATTGTATACGCTTCAGTACTACAACATGGAGTTTCTAGATGATGAGGGATTTCTCCGTGCCACGTCACTTTGTAAACTACGCATCTGGTTTTCCGTGCGCATTTTACATAGAGGAGTAGGGCAACTGTGAACTTCTGTATCTTGGAAAAGGATAAAGGTATGACGAAAATTTTCGAGACTGTTCGAGACCGAGATCGTAAAAATTTCATCTTCTTGCTGAATTAATGGTCTTGGAATCACAGGTCCGCCGATAATGGCGAAAATGTAGTGATTGCGGAGTTTTCCGAGGAATCGCTCATGAACTAGTGGTGTCTCCATAAATCCAACTAAGGCCACCGTAGATCACGTCAAATAAGAAAAGAACCATCTGATTTGCTCCATTCGCCTTTAAGCACGAGCAAGTGTGAAATATTTATCGTTTGGCACTGAGCTGTAAGATAGTGGCACTACGACGAACCCTCTGTTGGATATACAAATGGTCCATATCCGAACTTGAGGAATGAGCAGCACCACAAATGCCGTTTTTATGAGCGGCATTTGGAACATACACTGCAGTCAAAAAGATTAGTGCATCCTTTCAGTGCTTTCCAATTCACTCAAGATTTATTGCTGGAATAGTGTATATGAAGTACATGAAATGATTAGATTACAGATCAATAGCAGAAGGTGTCATGAGGTACAAGGTATTGACATCCTGAAACAGCCATATTAGTACGTGGTTTAGCCTCAACGGGTGACATGCAGGCGCTGACTCTCGCATCCAGTCGGTCATACAGATGGAGAATACTGTCTTGGGATATGTTGTGCCACGCGTGCTCGACTTGTTCACGTTGTTCCGTAAGAGCTGTTGGTCGACAAGTCGCACAAGTCACTCCTCGACCCACCATATCTCACACTTACTCGATTGGGAACAAGTCCTGGGACTGTGCTGGAGGGGGAAGTTGCTGCAGGTCTTGCAGAGCACATTGGGTTCCACGAGCATTGTGTGGGCGATGATTATCCTGTTGGAACAACACATCACCTTGCTGTTGAAAGAACAGCAAAGAAACGGGTCCAAGAAAATTCTGCACGTGCCGATCACTGGTTAGCGTCACCACAAGAAACAAGTTCAACGAGAGCTGTAGCTTACCGCACTGCAGACTTACAGGCCTGGGATGGAACCAGTGTGTCTTCGACGAATGAACTCTATGACACAGTACTCCCCCGGTCTACGTCGTACGCATAAATGACTATCAATTGCGTGCAGGCAGAATCTGCTTTCATCATTGAAGGCCACGCAGCGCCATTGCATCTTCCACGTAACCTTTTGACAGCACCAGTCGAACGGTGCACGTCGATGCCGTGGCGTGAGTGGAAGACGGGCTAACGCTATCCGTGCCCATGGTCCCACAGCTGACAACCGGTTTGCAACAGTTCGTGTGGACACGTGTGGACTCATAAGCCCTCCTGTTGTGCTGTGGTAGTTGCAAGATGTGCCACTGCTGTCCTTACAACACGACGGTCCTGTAAGGTGTCTGTGCTGTGTGAACGTCCAGAACGTCGGCTGAGGGTGTGAGAATGTCCGCCTGACCGCTGATACCAGCATCGACACAAAACTGATTCAGAACGTCCAACTTGGTGTTAATTCTCCAAAAGGACCATCCCGCCACTTGGAAGGCCACAATTTGACCCGTTTCAAACTCGCTCAGTTGCCTGTAGGATGCACGAATGTGTCTCAGTAGCATCGTTGTCTCCTTGCTTCACACGTTTGCATCACACTGAGTCTTTTGTCTGAGAGCATTCCCTAGTAAATGTAAACACAGATGACGCTTTGGTAGCTGTCCCACTATCCAATCCGTTAGCGAACGACATTGTAGCCATTATCAGTACATCTACTGTCCCTCAAGCGGTATATGCCATCATCGGATCAAAATCAATGTCGTCTTTCCAGGTGTACTAACTTCTTTCGGCAGTGTCATGTAACTCTCTATAATCAAAACCTGTATTTCTTCACCTCTGTTCAAGATTTTTCAGAACCTGTTTAATTTCTGATAGAGAATGGCTGAAGAAATACTGCGACACACCCACGGAAATTTCCCTCGAATGTATTGCCAAAAGTTTGGTTGCTTGTTTTGAAAATGGGACAATATTCATGGCAGTAAGTTTTCCAAATGCAACAAAGCCATCTAATCGCTCGTCAGAGTCGATGCTGTTGCGAAAAGTTGCGTTCTGTACCTGAGGCTGTGTATTAAATTCCTGTCTTCATCGCAACGACTTGGACTACAGCAGATCAGGTGTCGACTGATACTTCGCGAGACACTGTATACATGCTCAGAATGCGACGACTGAGGAAGGAATCGTAACTGGCAAATACTTATTGTAGGATGTGAAAGAGGAATGAAACTAATCCCGCCCCGTCATCGGTCCATCACGTTTTAGCCCTTGCATTGCGATGGATGTCAAAATTCTCTGCGTTCCGTATAAATATTACGAAATGTCGATGCGTGTCACATTCCGTACGAAAGGAACGAACATTTGTGTCTGACACCCCGTAGGCCACGAGGGCATTAGCGATGGGACACAAACGAGGTCTAAAAGCTATCCTGACGTTTGCCTTATGCAATTCAGGTAAAGTTCTGGGTAATCAGATAGGTACATGAAACGCCGTCGTTCCGGATGCGAGTCCTGTGTCTTACCTCTGCGAAGCGTCGAATGCTGTTAAACATACAGAACTACGATGGTGGTACCTTTATATGCAAATGGAGACAAAATATTTTCAGAGATTTTAGTGGAATGTCACTACCATCAACAGCAAGCAAAATACATGGCCGCGCGGGATTAGCCGAGCGGTCTAGAGCGCTGCAGTCACGGACTGTGCGGCTGGTCCCGGCGGAGGTTCGAGTCCTCCCTCGGGCATGCGTGTGTGTGGTTGTCCTTAGGATAATTTAGGTTAAGTAGTGTGTAAGCTTAGGGACTGATGACCTTAGCAGTTAAGTCCCATAAAATTTCTCACATTTTTTTGAACAAAATACATGTTATAGTTTTGAAACGAGAATTACAGAATATGGAAGGGAAGCATGTCGAAGAATAATGCGTATAATGGAGAAATATTCAGGTAATGAGGCCATATTTCTAATTATACAATTAATTCGGAAACACGAAAATTTAACTGTTCAAAAATTCTACGCCAAAACTGGCAGATATTAGGACGGAGTCAACAACAGACATATATCGTTAAGCAACCAGTTGTTGGAAACGCATAATAAGTGATCGCTACCCATGCGTAAGTACGCCAGTGGCGAAGGGGATACATAAAAAAAAGAACTTTCTTCAAACATCGTTAACACCAAAAACAATTTGAGGTGTGTACTGTTGTGGCTTGCTGACGTTAGCACTGAGCATGTAGAGATTTGATGTCTGCTTTTTTTAGGTGCGACTGAAGGCAATGGTCGAATAACTCATCGAATGTACCGTGAACCTCTCGCTGCTCGAATATGTCAACATTATCGCGCATTGGCTGCAATTCACGTTCGTCTGTGCAGAACCGGCGCACCGACAGCAGCCAGGCAAGCATACCATTAATAGTGCGTTCACCTACCTTTGAGGGAAACGTGCTGTCACGTTTTGAGAACAGGCTCAAGGAAAGTCGCATGCTGGTTATCTCGAAAGGTTAGCAAAGGCCCACAGTTTGCTAAAGTTGCTCTGTTTATGGATAGAATGAACTTACTCGAGGAGGCATGCACAACTCTCATTACTAGCATGTATGAGTGAATGAAAATCCACGTGTGAGGTCATGAGAGGGAATTTGCAATAAACATACGGACCGATGTAGTAGGCGAATACCTGCTGGGCCCTACATGTTGCGTCTCCAGCTCAGATAGCCAATGTTACAGACTGTTTTCGCAATAGCACCTGCTAACATTTTTGAAGGAAGTTTCCTATCACAGGATAGTGTCTCGGCGTTCTTCATTGGAGCAGTAGGCGCAGCAGTAACCAGTGCTTTGGGCAGTCGGTGGTAATCTACCCCTGGAGACGCAGAACAGGAAGTAGACTCAGAGGAGGTATTAGCTGCAAGAATTCTTCCATTGGCCACACACATACAGAGCACGGTACGCGTTATCCATTATACACAGGACGCCCTTCTACGTCGATACCGGTTCTGCACTGAACTTAATGGTGATCGTTATGAGCATTTGTTGTAATACTGCTGAGAACAATAAAGGACTGAAAGACATTTAACTCTGTTTTACTCTCAGTTACACTGAATGGCCTCCTGGATAATCCGTACTCAGTCGATATGCACTACCAGCACCTGGTTATGTAATACCTGTATGTACGTCACTTTGGGTGTCGCATTTTTTAACATCTTACATAAGCTATTATAAATCTCGGAAAGGCTTGCGATCCAATCAAAATATATATGACGTTGCAGTTATTAGCTGATTGATACGTTGCAAGTAACTGCAGTGTAATAAGAGACAGAGAGAAGCATTTATAAAGTATAATAAGTTCAGTAGGATATCGAAAAAAAATTCTGATAGCCGCGCCCTTCCGAACACACCACTCCTGGGCATTATGACCGAAGATAGGCGGCCACGGCCTAGCGACTGCTGATAACATATCTCTGCTACAGGGGAGATACGACCTCTCATTTTTCTCACGAAGTGTGGAGTACAGTTTTGGGTATGTAACATCCGGTAAAGTGCGTCCTATAGAATACAATTATTCGGAAACTAAAGGTCATTTAAAAATACAAAAATATATATTTTAAATATTACAAAATCTAACCACATTCTATTTGCCATATACTTTCCACCGCGACTACACATAGTCTTCATTACGCGCGCGCACGCGCGCATGTGTGTGTGTGTGTGTGTGTGTGTGTGTGTGTGTGTGTGTGTGTGTGTGTGTGAGAGAGAGAGAGAGAGAGAGAGAGAGAGAGAGAGAGAGAGAGTGTGTGTGTGTGTGTGTAGAAGTGACAAGATATGAATCGATAGCTTTTAATTGGTTTTAATCATATCTGATACTGTTAACCGTATACTTCTTCTAAGTGACTTCTCCATATTATTGTGTAACACGATCAAAGCATCACTAAATACCATTATCTGATTGATAGCGGCCTTGAAATGCTGTGTCGGATCAAACATCTCCTTCGCCGTCGTTCTGAGAATTTTTCACGGAATTTGTCTTCACTCACTCCTACATGCTCAGAATGCACTGGTGTCGGTAGTTCTTCACTGAGACATACAGGCCTTGTAAAATTTGGTAAATTAGGGCAGGCACAGTTCTCTTGTTTCCGAGGTGATTCCAGTTATTTTTATCAGGCACATACAACAGTGCTTTGTGTGGACCGTGTGTTCCCTCCAGCAAAGCACGGGACATGTGACGCGATCCTTTTAGCCAGCCTGTCAGCAGTATGGCACAATGTAATTATAATTAGTATTAAAACTGTGGCATTTATCGGACAAACAGTTTAATTACTACTCATACCGTGCGGTCACACAACGTCCATGTGAACGTTTATTTGCTGTGCGTTGCTTCTGGGAATGCGGACATAACAGTTCCTAATCTGTCAAGTGGATTACCAAATGATGAAGGAAAGTAGCCATCACCAGTTATTAAAGCATTTTTAAGTACTGTGCACCACACCGAATCACTGGCCTGCGACCAAAACAAATCAGTGAGAGATTAGGCTACCTACGATGAATATCACAAGAGGGCGAATGGAAGAGTTTGATTTCTTGGGAGGGTTTATGGGAAAGTGTAGTGCATCAGAAAGGGAAATTGTATACATGCCGCAGTTGTAGGGCAATGGTCTAAAACACACACACACACACACACACACACACACACACACACACTAGTAACGGAGTGGTGGACGATGCATTGTGATTGGCTGTGAGCATCATGACAACGACGTGACGTCGGGAGCAGTGGTATGGATCTTGCGTAATTGGACAAAAAGCGTTAAATTGTAGAATACTCGGTAAATATAAAAAAATGGGTGAAAAATACATAAAATTCTTGAAAATGTGGAAAAATGGGGTACAAAACGTAACATTTGAAGAATGAGAGTGCTTACGTATTTGCCTGGATGTTCAGTCTGTTGATGTCTCGACTTACGAAATATTACATTGTTGTTCGCAAATAGATCTCGAGTGGCGTAATTTGCTACAACAGGTAGACAAAGGCTACAACCTGGCGCCGTGCTGCCTAGCTCGAGTGTCCCAGTTATTAAAGGCTGAATTCTGGAGGGGTGCTTTAATATTAGTGACGTCGACAACAGCGGGGTGGAGTTTGCGTGTTTGTCTAAAATGTGGAAAATTGTGGAAAAAACGAAAATGGGTGAGAAATATGTAAAGTGGAGAAAATACGAAAAATTTGGATGAATAAGTTAAAACGAGAATACTCACATACCTTCCTGGGTGTGGTCTCCACTGATCGCTCGAATGACTGAATATCAGTATTAACAAACAGAGCTCAAGTGCCGTGACTTAACGTAATTTGTTACAAACAAATATATGCAGACTGACCCTCTCCCTATGCTGCCCGGATACAGACTCACCCCACCCACTTCATTGGTCCGGTGAGGGGGGGAAGGAGAAAGTGGGTTGTCGCCATTTCTATTTCACGTGATAATTACCTGCGTGACTGCTATGGGCGTATTTCGTCAATTCCTGATGATTCCCCGATGAAGAGTGAATGGGAATACCAAGGAGCCCACGTGGGTAATCTGATACTGGGTGTCCTTATCAGTAATCTTGAGATAAGACCGTTATCTGCACTTCAGTGCCCTCTGGTATCCTGCTTGCTCTGACATTTGGAGTCCTTATTAACAAGTAGGAATGGCACCAGCTGTCGAACTAATTCGGAAAGAAGGACGTTTGGGGTACTTGAAAGGTAGTCTTTTGAAAGAAGGCGACATTATTCTCACGAAAAATTGTTCAGTAGAGTTAGAGAACGTGTACTAGAGGAAGAGTGTGTCACATTTATGCTGCCACCGCCGTACATCTCGCTTTGAGATCAGTGGACTAACAGAGGAAAGGTTAGGGAGCGTACCACAGCATGCGAGTCCATACAGTCATTTTCCCTTGGCAGTACGCGGACTGAATGGGATACGAATTCTCTAATATTGGCACAAATTACGTTCCGGCAAGCACAATACAGTGGCGTGCAACGTGCATAATGTAGATGTAGACGCACCCGATTTCTTGCGGCCACAGGAATACAGGGTATATGAATTTTCCTGCCATCCGTAGTCGGAATTTCTACTTCCCCGTCATGCAACTCTCTGCTCGCAAGATAATTATTCTATAATGCTCGTATCACTCTTATGATATTTCAGTCCAACATAAACGTTGTCAAGTTTGGATGATTACATACACGGATGCTCCAACGAAATTTCCAGGCATTCGACTTGCTCTGACATAATGAGTATACCAATCACACCACGTATCCAATACGACTTAGTCATAGCCCAGGTAATTACGACTATTAGTCTCGGGGTACCTAGTATTTTGTCAGAGTGATCTATGTCCATGTGTTTTTCGTCGCTATTACTCCTGCTTTTAAGTGGAAATTTTTAAATTTACCATCTCTCTCTCACTGATGTGACTTTAGTAGCTGGTATTTGTTTTAAAGAAGAATACTCGCTAACGTAGCTTTACGAAATAAGCCCTGTACTTCCTCTCAGAAAAAAATATAATTCCCTATTTGCAGATGGGAACAGAAGAAATCAGAGTAAAAAAATAAATAAATAAACAAAAATAAAAAATAAAATAAAGTACGTACTGAATGCGTACGTTCGATTTTACTTATAAGATTTTTTTGAATGCATTTCTTGTCGTAATTACTGCAGTATCTTTTGTGGAATGTATGATAACACTCACGAAAGTTTTATAAGTTATTTATTGATGTATGGGGCAGGAAATCGGGCGTAAACATAATTTATTATTTGTCAGTAGGTTCACATATATTCCGATTTATTAACTAACGACAGCGGTTGTCCTTCACCCGTATCTAGTTTAGATTTCCCGGAAAGCGTACTTACAAAATGGAGCAAGATGTTTTCCAGATCACGTCGACAGACCATTTCACACAAAATTATCGCTTGTATTAGAAAAGGAATGTTACAATGTAAGCGTTATTAATATAGACAAGATGCAAGAAAATACGTTCTTTGCGGAAAGAAATGAGAGTCACGAATGAATGCTTTCGATGGCAGGCAACAGAAATTATGTGGTGTTGTCAAACAGTCGATACACTGACAATAACTCGCTGGCACTTACTCATATAAAATTTCGTACTGAGTTAAGCCGGTGGAGAGAGCGGTTTCCTGCGTGACGTGCGTGGCTGTAGATGGACTTAACGCAGCTCTGATCTGTGTTAATCAGTCGCCAATACCAACGAGTGTCGAAAAACGACGTGAAAACGCATTACGTATTCGAGCCTGAAAAGGAAAAGGAAAAGGTCGGTCCACCAACATGGCTGTACTACGGTGCCCTGTGTGATCACTTAACGAAATTTCAGAAATTTGACGACAGAACGGAATCATAGGTTCATTATCACGTTTATTTGTACTCCGTCCGTTTGAAATCACTTATGGGAAGTATTTACTAACGACAGCGGTTCTCCTACACTCATATCTGGTTTTAATTTCCCGGAAAAAAGACTACACAATGGAGCAAGATATTTTCCAGATCACGTCGACAGACGTTTCTAAAGCTCTTGCAGATGCATTATCTAAGAAAGTAGTTATTATGTACATTGTTAAAAACAACGTGCTGGATATACAGTCCTGCATAAAGCACAGCGTTTTGTATATTGTTCAAAACAATGTCCGGGAAATAGAGTCAGGCATAAATCACAGTGTTTTATCAGGGCTTCACGTACGTTCTGCAATTAGCAAATTATTTTTCGTGTTTATTTTAACAAGAATACAACACTGTAACAAGATTAGGCGATATTTATTATTATTTTTCCTACGCAAGATCTGGGTGCAGTTTGTTTAAAGGTAGTCTTTAATGATAATTCTGTGGTTGTATAGTATGCTGTTGTTCATCATCATTTAAGAAGTATAAAATCCATTTAATTTACAATTGAAACTACGTCTCTGAACTGAATAATGTCTGTGTATACAATGCTTATTTGACCATCGGTTGCTTTTTTTATTTGAAACCCAAATATCGGCCGCGCGTGGTAGCCGCGCGGTTTGAGGCGCCTTGCCTTGTAAGAGCGGCTCTCCCCGTTAGAGGCTCAAGTTCTCCATCGAGGATGGGTGTGTGTGTTTTCCTTAGTGTACTTTAGTTTACGTTAGATTAAGTAGCCTGTAAGCCTAGGGACCGATGACCTCGACAGTTTGGTCTCATAGGACCTTACCAGAAATTTCCAAATTCTAAATATCGATCGTTTTCATACACCGTCTTCACGGATTAGGCTTAAAACAGTGCTGTTCTGTTTAAGCTTGTTATGGGTACGTTTGCCTTTAAAATTCCTGTGCTGTATACTGGAATTCATGACATGCTCTACACATGGGACGTGTCCATTGTGTATGTCATAACATATGTAATGATGTGGTTTAAACCGGTTTAACCCTAATCCGTGATGATGGACTATCACTGAAACCAGTCGACACTTGGGTTTTAAATAAACATGCAGCATATTGCCAAACATGCATTTTATACAGCACATGACGGTTGTTAATAAGTCACCTTCGAAAAGTGTGCATACATATGAGTGTAAACAACATGAGAAAGCAACTTCGCTGTGGTGTCGAACGCAGCAAAAAGTAGCAACAGTCAAACATACATGATTGGTTTTTAATACAATCTGCGTGTATTCTACCGTAGTTTTGTATACACTCTACCATAACTGCGCTGACTTCAGAAAAAAATTTCATCGCACGGATAACCGTTTATGTCGCGCTAATATCGCAACAAGGGTTATCCAATTGCCATCTGTAGCCCGGAACTTGAAGCTGTCACTTGAAACTTAGATTTTCCAGTATAACAGGCTACCTAAAATACAGCAGATGTACTTTATTATAAATTATCCCATCTGTTTTATCGTTGCGGTTGTTTTGCGAAGATCAGCTATTATCACTAACCTTAGAAATATGTCTTGCCTGTCACTATCTCATAGAAGGGCGAATAATTCTGCAGGAAACAATCAAAATATGGAAAAAGCTTCAACAAAATATTTCAGGAATTTCACCGCTTTCGATAGAAGCCGACAAGAGTTGAATAAACGGGAGAGACGAAATTCGTGGAATAGCGATATGCACATATATAGATGGCGGTAGTATCGCGTACGCAATATATGAAAGGGCAGTGCATTGCCGGATCTGTCATTTGTTATCAGGTATTTCATGTGAAAAGGTATCGAACGTGATTACGGCCGCACGACGGTAATTAACAGACTTTGAACACGGAATGGTAGCTCGAGCCAGAGGCAAGGGACAATCCTTTTAGGAAATCTGTAGTGAATTCAATATTCCGAGATCAACAATGTCAAAAGTGTGACAAGAATACCAAATTTCAGGCATTACTACCACCACGGACAACGCAATGGCCGATGGCTTTCACTTAACGACCGAGAGCGTCGGTGTTTGTGTGCAGTTGTCGGTGTTGACAGTCAAGCAACACAGCGTGAAATAACCACAAAAATCAACGTTGGATGTACGACAAACATATCCGTTAGGACAGGGTGGCGAAATTTGGCTATGTCGGCAGACGACCAACGCAAGCTCCTTTGCTAACAGCACGACGTCACCTCCAGTGTCTCCTTGGCTCGTGATCATATTGGTTGGACCTTAGACGGCTGGTAAACCATGGCCTGGTTAGACGAATCTAGGCAACGGTCTTGCCGCAATGGATACACCGGTTCCCGTGAGATCACCGAAGCGCTATTGGCCGTGGTCGGCACTAGGATGGGTGACCATCCAGGCCGCCATGTGCTGTTGCCATTTTTCGGGGTGCACTCACCCTCGTGATGCCAATTGAGGAGCTACTCGACCAAAGAGTAGCGGCTTCGGTCAATCATAATGATCGGGAGAGCGGTGTGCTGACCCCATGCCCCTCCTATTCGCATTCTCCTCGGAGGATGACACGGCGGTCGGATGGTCCCGATGGGCCACTTGTGGCCTGTATACGGAGTGGTTAGACGAATCTGGATTTCAGTTGGTAACAGCTGATGGTAGGTTTCGAGTGTGGCGCAAACCCCACGAAGCCATGGGCCCAAGTTGTCAACAAGGCACTGTGCAAACTGGTGGCCAATATCAGTACAATTAACTAAAGTAAATTACTATCAAATGCACCTTCATACCGGTGTGGACTGTGCTTACATGCTATGCACTGGCTATGTTCGGTTTCTTGGAGACCATCTGCAGCCGTCCATGGACTCTTGTTCCCAAGCAACAGTAGAATGCTTATCGATGACAATGCGCCATTTCATCGTGCCACATTTGTTCGAAATTGGTTTGAAGGACATTCTGGTCAATTCAAGCGAATGATTTGGCTACCCAAATTACCCCACATGAATCCCTCGAAGATTTCTGGGACGTAATCTAGAGGTCAGTTCCCGCAGGAAATCCTGCACCGGCAACAAATTTGCAATTATGGACGGCTATAGAGGCAGCATGACCCAGTATTTCTGCAGGGGACTTCCAACGACTTGTTGAATCCACGGCACATCGAGTTACTGCACTACGCCGGACGAAACGAGGTCCGACATAGCATTAGGGTGTATGTGTGCCATGACTTCCGCCACTTCACTCTAAGTTTCATTTCAAAGGACACCTTCGTACTGAAAGGACGCGCCGATAATTTTATCACTGCCCAGGAAACTCCCAATAGCAGGTAAGTATTGCAATCTTAACGCTGCTTTGGAGGAATTAGATAAATACTACTGATAAGAAACGCTTAAGACTAAATCCCTTGCAAAACACAAGTGCTCGCAAGAGAAACACGTTTGTTTGGTGATCACTGTCCTAATTCTCGCAGGTCATTGAGCTAGTTTGGCGTGTAGCTACGCGTTTCAGGGATGAATGTAGACTGCAAGATGAAGGGAGGGCCGGAAGGAAAGGTCCCGCTGCGGCGGCGTTAAACTTGCAGAGGGAACCAGCCGTTGCTCCACGTCAGTGTTTGCTCCCGCCCTCCGGTGGCAGAACAAGGAGACCGTGCGTTATTCTGCCACGCTGATTAAGTCCCGCCTAGGCTGAACCGGCATTTCCTTGGGGAAACAGATCGGAACAGGTACGGCAGTAGCTGTACACGATAACGCTATTGTTCCTACTGTTGTTGCAGAATTGTGATCCATCATTATTAAAAAATTGGTGAAATTGATTGAGATTGGGTGACACATTTTACATGAAACATTTATTGAAACTTTTATTAAATTTAACATTAACCCACTTGAACATGCCAAAACCAACTTACATAGGCTGGCGGCTCAAATAAACATAAATTTAAAAGCATGTCAAAATTACTTAAAAGACTTAAGTCCTCACTTATAGGGCTCACTTAAGGAAACAGTTCAGCAAATAATCTCTCACGAAGAATGTTTTTAAACAAAATGTCTTTCAATTATTTAGATAGGTTTTCCAGTAACAGTGCTTTCAGATAACTATTACAATATTAGAAAAAGAAAATAATGCTACGTAACGCATCAGTCAAATACTCTTATTTGAAGAAAATGTACTTCAGTTAGGACAGACCGGCAACTGCGGCTTAATTTTAAAAATTAATCCACGCAATATACTCGACCGCGAAAATCAAAGGAAATTCTTGATCACATGGTAAGAATTTGACAGAACACTGGAAGACCGCAAAATCCCCAAGATTGACGATATTTTACAGAAGCTCCAAATTTAGCGCGGACTTCAATGCGAGATGCCTACCACAGTTTCCACAACGAAACTTTGTCTCGAAACCTGGAGAAAATCCAAAGAGATTCTGGTCGTATGTGAAGTATGTTAACGGCAAGAAACAATCAATGCCTTCTCTGCGCGATAACAATAGTAATACTATCGAAGCAGTGCTGCCAAAGCAGATTTACTGAACACAGTCTTCCGAAATGCCTTCACAAAAGAGGCCGAAGTAAATATTCCAGAATTCGAATCGAGAACAGCTGCCAACATGAGCAACGTAGAAGTAAACATCCTCGGAGTAGTGAAGCAACTCAAAACACTTAATAAAAGCAAGTCTTCTGGTGCAGACTGTATACCAATTACGTTCCTTTCGGAGTATGGTGGTGCATTAGCTCCATACTTAACAATCATATACAATCGTTCGCTCGACGAAAGATCCATACCCAAAGACTGGAAAGCTGCACAGGCCACACCAATATTCAAGGAAGGTAGTAGGAGTAATCCACTAAATTACAGACCCATTTCGTTAACGTCGATATGCAGCAGGATTTTAGAATATATATAGTGTTCCAACAGAATGAATTACCTCGAAAAAAAAAAAAAAGGTCTATTGACACACAGTCTACATGGGTTCCTGTGAAACACAACTAGCTCTTTATTCACATGAAGTGTTGAGTGCTACTGACAAGGGATTTCAGATCGATTCAGTATTTCTGGATTTCGGGAAGGCTTTCGACACTGTACCAATCAAGCGGCTCGTAGTGAAATTGCGTACTTATGAAATATCGTCTCAGTTATGTGACTGGATTTGTGATTTCCTGTCAGAGAGGTGACAGTACATAGTAACTGGCGGAAAGTCATCCAGTAAAACAGAAGTCATTTCTGGCGTTCCTCAAGGTAGTGTTATAGGCCATTTACTGTTCCTGATCTGTATAAACGATTTGGGAGACAATCTGAACAGCCGTCTTCGGTAGTTTGCGGATGACGCTGTCGTTTACCGACTAATAAAGTCATCATAAGATCAAAACAAACAGCTAAACGATTTAGAAAAGATATCTGAATGGTGCGAAAAGTGGCAGTTGACCCTAAACAACGAAAAGTATGAGGTCATCAACATGAATGCTAAAAGTAACTTGTTAAACTTCGGTTACACGATAAATCTGTCTAATATAAATTTAACTAAATACCTAGGTATTACAATTACGAACAACTTAAATTGTAAGGAACACATAGAAAATGTGAGGAAGGCTAACCAAAGACTTTTAATGGCAGGACACTTAGAAAATGTAGCAGACCTACTAAGGAGACTGCCTACACTACGATTGTCCGTCCTCTTCTAGAATACTGCTGCGCGGTCTGGGATCCTTACCAGATAGGACAGACGGAGTACGTCGAAAAAGTTCAAAGAAAGGCAGAGAAAGGGAGAGAGAATCACAGAAATGATACCTGATTTGGGCTGGACATTATTAAAAGAAAGGCATTTTTCGTTGCGACGGAATTCTCTCATGAAATTCCAATCACCAACTTTCTCCTCTGAATGCGAAAATATTTTGTTGACACCAACCTACATAGGGAGGAACGATCACCGCTATAAAATAAGGGAAATCAGAGCTCGTACGGAAAGATATAGGTGCTCATTCTTTCTCATGTTGATGTAGATGTAGATGTAGAAGATGTGAATATTACCCAACTATCAGTTTACCAAGTCATGGTTGTAAAGTACTAACACGAATTCTTTACAGAAGTATAGAAGAACTAGTAGAAGCCGACAACATGAAAGATCAGTTTGGATTGCGGAGAAAGGTAGGACGAATAGTGGCAATATTGACGCTTCGAGTCATCCTAGAAGAGAGGGTGCGGAAAGGCAAGCCTACGTTTATAGCATTTGCAGACTTAAAGGAAGTCTTTGACAATGTTGACTGGAATACTGTCTTCGAAATTATGAAGATAGGACGGGAGCGGAAGGACATTTACAACTTGTACAGAAACCAGAAGGCAGATATAAAAGTGTAAGGGCATGATAAAGAAGTTGTGATTGAGAAGGGAGTGAGGCAGTGTTGTAACCAACCCCCGATATAATTCACCCTGTCCACTGATCAAGCCCTAAAGGAAACCACAGAAAAATTTGGAGAATGAATGAAAGTTCAGAGAGAATAAATAAAAGCTTTGAGGTTTGGTGATGACATTATAATTCTGTCAGAGACAGAAAAGGACCTGTAAGAGCAGTTGAACGGAATTGGACAGAGACTTGAAACGAGGATATAAAATGAACATCAAGAAAAGCAAAACACGGATAATGAAATGTAGTCGAATTAAAGCAGGTGAAGTTGATAGAATTAGATTAGGAAACGAGACAATTTAAATAGTAGAAGAGTTTGGAGGAGTAAAATAACGGATGATGGCCGAAGTAGAGAGGATATAAAATTTAGGCTCGCAATGGCAAGAAAATCGTTTTTGAAGAAGAAGATTTCGTAAACATCGAATATAGATTGAAATGTTAGGAAGTCTTTTCTGAAAGTACAAAGTACTACATTTGTCTGGAGTGTAGCCATGTACGGAAGTGAAACATGGACGATGAACAGTTTACACAAGAAGAGAATAGAAGTTTTTGAAATGTAGTGCTATAGGAGAATGCTAAAGATTAGATGGTTACAGCACGTAACTAATGACGAGGTGCTGAAAAAAACTGAAGAGGAAAGAAATTTGTGGCACCACTTGATTAGAAGAATGGATCGCTTGATGGGACACATTGTGAAACGTCAAGCGAAGTCCAGCTTCGTAATGGAAGTGTGGGGCATAAAAATCGTAGAGGGAGATCAAGAGATGAATACTGTACGCAGATTCAGCAGGATGAACGTTGCAACAGTTATTCGGAGATGAAGGGACTTGCACAGGATAGAACAACTGCTAGAGGTGCATCAAACCAGTCTTTGTACTGAATACCACAACAACAACATGGTCCTTGAACTATGAGTTGTGTTATGATAAAATGTTGCAGATGCAGTCGGTGGTATATGCAGGTACTTTGTACAAGAAGTGTTGCAAGTACATTTAGTATCAAAGAGGTAATAAAAGAAAACGCAATGCCTGATGGTGAAGTTTTACTACATGAACAGCGAAAATATAGTAACAAATTACAGTAATAAAATATGTTATAAACATCCATAACTATTCCAGTGAAACTTGCCGCAGAAGAGATGTATACATCCTCTATGTGGTTTCCGAAGTTAGTAGCTCAACTCAGAGTTCGATACGTTATTCTATTTACGTGTCACCTTAACGGGAGGCTCGCTGTGTTGGTGATCTGACCCTGTTGCTCTACAAACGCTATGATGTCTTGTATGCGCGTATCGGGGTAGCATCGTTACCTCTTGATGGGCTGTGCCCATCCATGCGTTTCAGGTTTTCGAAAAGACGTTGCTGTGAATTCATCTTCAACGAGAAGATACTCTTTAGTGGCGAAACATACTGCTTGAAAAAGAAACACACCAAAACTTCTGTAACCACTCTCTCTCCTGTGCCCATAGTTCACACAACATTTTCTTGTTTCGTATGGTTTTCGATACCTGTGTAGTATCCCAGCATTCTTAACCATCTGCTCACGCCAGACGGTTGATAATAAAATAAGAGTTTCGAGAGACGAACGTTACTGCACATGCAAATGAACTTTTGCAACGCAATGCTCTTCAGTATGCTTATCGCGCTTGTTTGAGCTCCGTCGGTTCAAGTCGATATCTACGTAATATCACCCGCAGCCATGTCAGGACGCGATGGACACCGATATCGGTACTACCTCATCCACCAGCCAAGGCTTTCTTCGTCGGCCAGAAGAAACTGAAATCACTGTCTACCGGGTGGGGCCTGCTTCTAGAGTGGGCGCAGTATACTCCAGACAAAAAGAATACCATCTCACAAACAGAATTACCAGAAATCCTTGTTCAAGAGCACCACTCAAAATCGAAAATGGGAAAGGCGATAAATCACAGTTCAACCACAGATGCCTTCCAACCCACTGAAAGATGACTTCCAGAATACAGATGTAAAGCAAGATCTACTACAATTCACGTAGGCAGCAGTTCACCGATCGCCCATTGATTCCTATATTTTGGGTTCATTTAGGTACCCTTGATATTCCTGTGTAAGTCTCACGATTATTTCTTATATTATTGTATAAGTAAGTTTGTCTGACGATAAAATAAATATTTCGACAAGCGTAATGAACATGTATACAGATGTTATTGTGTGTGAAACAATATTTCACTGTTTGAGCTCTTATTAATGTACTTTGAAAAACTATATGGTGCGAAAACTGACGATTCACGCTAAATAATGAAAAGAGTGAGGTCATGCAAATGAGTCTAAAAGGAATCCATTAAACTTCGTTTACACGATAAAACAGTCAAATCTAGAAACCGTGAATTGAACTAAATGCCTAGGAATCACAATTAAGAACAACTTACATTGGAAAGAACACGTAGAAAATGTTGTGGAGAAGGCGAACCAAGGACTGCGACTTACTGGTAGAATACCTAGAAGATGCAACAAAGAGACTGCCTACACTACACTTATGCGTCCTCTCTTGGGGTACTGTTGCGCAGCATGGGATCCTTACCAGGTAGGATTAACAGAATACGTTGAAAAAGTTCAAAGATGGGCAGCTAGTTTGTATCGCCAAATAGGGGAGAGAATGTCACTGACATGATACAGGATTTGAGACGGAGCTCATTGAAACAAACGCATTTCTCGTTGCGGCGGAATCTTCTCACGGTATTTCAGTCACAAGCTCTCTCCACCAAATGTGAAAATATTTTGCTGACGCTGACGTACACAGGGAGAAATTATCATAACAAAATAAGGGAAATCGGAGCTCGCATGGGAAGATATCCGTGTTCTTTTTTCCGCGCGCTGTTCGAGAGTAGAATAATGTGAAGGGTGTTTCGATGAACCCTCTGCCAGGCACTTGAGTGTGATATGCCAAATAGCGAAGTAAATGTAGCTGTAGATCTACTTTGTCAGACACCTCAATTCGGCTATAACTGAATCAGTATAATTCCTCCGCTGCCGAAAGAGAAGGTCTCAAGAAACAGTTCACGTCTATCTGATTCATGGTCCAGTGAACACCGATAGGTATGTTCAGTGAATTAAGATAAACAACCGTTATTCAGTATTATATCATTAATATAAGCGAGAGACACCTAGACTCTAGTAAACTGTCCACTTTATATTGTTTCGATTGTAGGTCTGTATCACAGAACCGAATTGTCGATACAGTCAGTTATAGCTGAAGAGGACAGAGCAACACCGCGTCAAATACTCGCCTGTAGTGACGAAATTCACTTTCTGTCATTTCATATCGCTCTTATCATCATACACCATCTGGCAAATGCATGAATGACTGATAAATGTCACTTGAAATGTACTCCCACCGATGATAACTCGATGGCACTACGCGAGATCTACCGTCGCTGCAGAAGCTTCAGTGGAAGCTGTGCACTTAGCCAGTATTATTCCTAACCAGTTCATGTCTGATGCCTTCTATAAGCAGGGAATTGTGTCTTATGGGTAGATATCTAGTGTGATCTGCGTCTGGTTGGACGGGACCAAGCAGCGAGGTCATCGGTCCATCGGATTACGGAAGGATGGGGAAGGAAGCTGGTCGTGCCCTTTCAAAGGAACCATCCCGGCATTTGACTGAAGCGAATTAGGGAAATCACGGATACCTAAATCAGGATGACCGGACGCGGGTTTGAACTGTCGTCCTCCAGAATGCGAGTCCAGTGTGTTAACCACTGCGCCACCTCGCTCGCTCCAGCTTCTGACTGCATTAATAATTCAACAGCAAATTGAACCAAAAATGTTGTTCCTAGCTGGGCGCAGAAATAACTACTAGAGTATCCCAGCGCAGAGTTATAGAGGATACCGTCTGAAGCTGCGAGAGTCTGTTCGTAGACGATATTGTCGTCTATAAGTTAGTTACAAAGCCAGAAGACTGCGAAATTCAAGACGACTCGCGCTCACCGAAGACTGACACATGATCTGGCGGTTGGTCGTGAATGTAAATGAATGTAATTTTGAGGCAATTGTGACGTTGCGGTTGATAATGGAAGCAAGACTAAACAAAGATCGAGACACGTTCATAGGATTTGTCGACCCGAAAAAAGCGTTCGACAATGTAAAATGTTGCAAGACGTTCGAAATTCTGAGAAAAATTGGTGTAAGCTATAGGGAGAGACGGATAATACACAATATGTACAAAAGCCAAGAGGGAATAATAATAGTGGAAGACCATAACGAAGTGTTTGGTTTGAAAAGGGTGTAAGACAGGGATGTAGTCATTGGGTTCCACTATTCAATCTGTACATCGAAGAAGCAATGATGGAAATAAAAGAAAAGTTCAGGAGTGGAACTAAAATTCAAACTGAAAGGATATCAATGATACGATTCGCTAATGACATTACTATCATGAGTGAAAGTGGAGAAGAATTACATGATCTGCTGAATGTAATGAACAATCGAATGACTACAGAATGCAGACTGAGAGTAAATCGAACAAAAATGAAAGTAAAGAGAAGTAGCAGGATTGAGATCAGCGAGAAACTTTGCATGCAGATTGGTGATCACAATGTAGATGGAATTCTACTATTTAGGCAGCAATATTACCAACGACGAACGAAACAAAGAGGGCATCAAAAGCAGGGTAGCACTCCCAAAAATAGCATTCCTGGACAAGAGAAACCTACTAGTATCAAACGTAGCCCTTAATTTGAGAAATAAATTTCTGAGAATGTAAGTTAGGAGCACAGCATTTTGTGGTTGTGAAACATGGACTGTGGAAAATCCGCAACAGAAGAGAATCGAAGCATTTGAGATGTGCTGCTACAGACGAATGTTGAAAATTAGGTGGTTTCATAAGGTAAGGTGTCGTACAGAATCGGAGAGGAAAGGAACATGTGGAAAACACTGACAAGGAGAACAGACAGGATGATAGGATATCTGTTAAGACATCAGAGACTGACCTTCATGGTACTAGAGGGAGCTGTAGAGGACAAAAACTGTAAGGAAAGACAGGGGTTGGAATACGTCCAGCAAATAATTGAGGTAGTAGGTCGCTAGTGTTACTCTGAGGTGAAGACGTTGACACAGGAGAGGAATTCGTGGTGAACCGCATCAAACCATTCAAAAAAATAAAAAAATAAAAAAATAAAATAAATAAAACAAATTAAAAAAAATCTGCTACCCGTTTAGGTTCTTGATGGGCCAGGCAAAGTCGACCGGCCGAAGTGTCATCTTCTGCCAGGCGGCGTCAGCGGACGCGGTAGGGAGTGCCATGTGGTCAGCACACCGCTCTCACGGCCGGTTTGCCGTCTTTCCAGACTGTGCAGCCGCTACTTCTGATTCAAGCAGCTCCTCAGTTGGCATCACGAAGCCGAGTGCACCCTTTCCCAGTCCTCTCACCATGGAGAAGTCCCTGGCAGCACCAGAAATCGACCCTTGACCTTTGCTTGGCAATCATCTGCTCTGACAAATCAGTTATGGAAGCGGACATATAGTACTTATAAGCAAGCTTAAAGATCAACCATATTACTCACATACAAAACGGAAGTTGTTGTTTCATTGTCCCAGAAATTCGTGCTACACTCCTGATTTCAAATCACAGAAAGGATCCTGATGGTGCTGAAAATGCTCTGCAGATTCACGTACTGCGGTAAACATTGGCCTGCTTTAGAGCATTTCATGATCACCCCGCCCTCCGCCCCCCCCCCCCCTCCATCCCCTCCTCATCGTGGACAAACTGCAGTGCTGGGGTCGAGCAGCAGTATATGGTCGGTCGCTGCATTGCCGTTATTCTGTCTGTCTTCAGCTTGAGCCCCTGCACAGCTCTGCCAGTAGCTGCCACTGGCATAGCAGTATGACCATTTGCGCACAAGGCCAGAGACAGCGCTCGCACCGACAGTCATGTCCCGTACTTCTTAACTGCAGATCACGTGGAAGCGGACAGTTATCTTCAGTTTGAATCGTCGTGTTTATGCCAGTTACATAAAACTGGCGATATGTGGACCAATCACTATTATCGTCGTTAAATTAAGTCGAGAAATTTATAGGTTACCAGTTAGTACCCACTGCTTCGCTCACGTAGATTGTATCATCTGCACAGATTTTATTTTCTTCTATTGTTCACAAACTACATCATCATCTAAGGTTTTTCACGCTAATTAAAGCCATAGATCCATGTTTTCCCGAATATACTTCTGAGCAAAAAGCAAGCTCGTAGTAGGAGTCGGAGGTCTTTGTTAGTTCTGGCTTTTGAGTACTAGTGGCGAAATTTCCATAAAAACCTTCATCCCGCAATCCATATTTTTTTAGAACTCAAATACCAGTTTTCATAGATTTAGCATTGTATATGTTTCATTTTAAAGAAATATTGCCACACAACTTTTAATTCCCTATTTCACTGCCGTAGGGGTTGAATCTTCAAAAATCACTGAAAAATGTATTTTTTTTAAATTTCTAACCCAGAAGACACACACAAATGTTCAAAGATTTAGTTTCAAAAATGTTCTCAATGAAATATTTCATAAAATTTCACCCCATTAGGGACTGAATTTCCAAAAAAGCTGAAAAACCTATTTCTCTGTTTCTGACCGAGAAACCAAATACCAATTCTCGTAATTCAACTTGAAAACTGTCTTAATAGTGATATATTGTCAAAAATCTTCCACCCCCAATTTTTCACACCCTTAGAGCCTACAGTATAAGATCAACACTCCCTCCAAATTTTAAGTTTCTATCCATAGTAGTTTGAAGTCAGTCGGTCATTCAAGCATTTCATATATTTTCGTTGAAATGATACATCACATTATGCGTCAATATGGAATGGAAAGTATACAAACATTGACGATTACTTTTGTGGTCTTCAAATGAAAGTCTTTTACCAAAGAAACAGGAAGACACTATATGCTGCATCAAATAGGTACACCAGTCAAGATAAAGTTTGCTACTGGAAGCAAGAAGAAGTTGGAAAAGAAATGAATGCTATCCCTGCCCTGTGCCATTCAGCAACCGACGTGTGGAAGTGGAATGAGAATGTCCGATATCCACGATTCAATCAAGTGGCGAACGCTGCTCCCAACACAATATAAACGACACGATGAAATATCATGTTGACCAGACTATAGAGTCTTTTGCATGAAACGAAATCCTCACCGAAACCGCTCGATGTATGTAAATATCCTATGTGTGATTCGTTTTCCATAGCCCTCGGTGACAAAACATGCACTGTTCCTCTGCCCTTTGTTTTCATTTTCGATGTTCCTAACAGAAATACCACTCGCCGTTCTCTGTCGTCAGGAAATGAGCACCGTGCTCGAGACCTTTAAAAGTTACGGACACTGTTGATATCTGATGCAGATGCAGGTGCTGTAACGAGAACAGCGCAGCATAAAGCCTCGCTCCGCAGTAATGGGGCTTTGTTCTTCCACTTCCAAACAACACCGTCTGCGGCACTCATTCAGGTAGCCCGGATCAGACTATGTCTGTTTGCTTTTCACGACTTCGCTACCACAGCTAAACTGGCGATAAAGCGCACCAGTAAGTTTGGCAGCAGAAATGAACAACGTTCAGGACTGAGCTGAATAGTAGCAGGTGAACTATTTTATTTTTTTGCGTTTACGGTTTCAAAACCGCTTCTTATTCCGGCAACTTTATCAAGAACGCTGACAAATGTTGTATGGCGCCACTGCGTATTAATTTTGCTCGATTATTACTTGCTATAGTCTGCCTGGTAGGAAAATTAGGTATCGGACATTCGTAAGTAGCCAGTTTTAGAAAGTGAAATTACTCCCAAGAACATGCGCCGATCACTAAAGTTCTAACCGTGTGCCTACGACGATTGCCCTATCTATTTTACCACATTGTTCTGTAACTCAGTCCCTTCAAGAATTTTCTAATAATAAAGAAGAGTTAATTTATTTCAGTTTAATTTCAAATATCATGTTCCTACTTGTACTGGTCGCATTCACACTGCGATTACAATCACTCACTTCTCACGAGTATATATGAATTTACTGTCTCCCAATCTTTAAAGTACGGTCGCTTTTTAACTGTATAACAACTCCCCCAATACGAAGTTAGTCATACGCTTAAAAAATATTATTTTAACCAAGATCGCTTTTCTGACGTACGTGAGCGTCCTACTCGCGTGATGGCTCCTGCGCGACTCACTTATTCCTTCGTGCCAAACAGTCTCTAGACGCCAACCTTTCCTTTCTAGAACAATGGGGCATCCCCGTCCGCAACGCCGTTGCGCTGTACAAAGGAGAGTAGCGGTAGATTCCATCCGTCAAGTACAAAATCGATATCGATAACTTTACAATGTTAACAGGTGGCATACTCAATGTAGTGAAGTACCACAAGCACATAGCTATAGATTTCTGTTCTCGTCTAGGGTAAGTGCGATGTACCTCAAGAATCTTGCATCGACATCCACTGTATCAGCAAAAATTTGTGTAATTGTGTATCATTTACTATTTCAACACATGATATACGATTCCCAAGCATCTAGAGAACGTTGACGCGCTTTCACATGGGATAACACCAAGACACAGTAATATGGGATACACAAAGTCTGTACCCCGGTGGACGGGATGGATGGGGGGGGGGGGGGGGGGATTGGGATGGCGACGGGGAAAAGTCATCACTGCTAAATCCAGATTAACATCCCCAGTGAATGATACAGGATAAGACCAAGCAAAAGGAGAAGTATTTGCCCCACAAAAAACACATAGTTTCGAGCTTACTCTAAACGACATGAGATCCTCGTGGACCACACATATACTGTAGAAACAATAAGTGAATATAATTAGTTGAGACTAACAAATTCCTGTCCACTCACGTTCAGATAGTTAATTTGGTCTAGGAAAATGTAGTGGTGCACTATATGTAATATTTAATTGAAAATGCGAAGCTTGGCTTTGTGAGTGTGTAATGTATGATTAAACTAAACAATATTTTCGGGTTTTATCTGACTCTTTTAGCGCACAATGGGTAATTTTACATTTCCTGTAACTTGTCTAAAGATTGTACCCCTCACTGCAGCTTTTATGAAAAGAATACAAGAATCCTACGACGTTTCTCTGTGAATAAGAAATTTAAGAATTTTGGAAGTTTGTTGAAAGTGGGACCAAACTGCTTAGGTCATCGGTCCTTAGGCTTACGCACTACTTAATCTAACTTTAACTTATAACTTATCCTAAGCACAAAAGGACACACATCCATGGCCGAGGGAGGACTCGAACCTCCGACGGGGGGGGGGGGGGGGAGGGGAGGAGCCGCGTGACAACACCGTACGTCTACCCCGCGCGAGCTAAGATTAGGAAGTGTCACGCAGAATCGTTGGTGTAGTGTTTGTAGAGCTTCTGCTCAAGGCTTGGGGACGTCTGATGTCACACTGCGGTCCTCAGATCCATTGTGTTGGAGTCATGGAGTCATGCCTGGAGCAGTTTATGTCGCCGTACTGTAAGAATCTAGCAAAATCAGTTAACGGATAAAACCCACTAGAGACAAGGCAGTGTGAGTTTGAAGAACTAGTTGAACTAGCTACGGGCTCATGAAACCGATGAGTCTGTTGTGAGGAGTTAACGTCATGACGACTGCACGTGTATACCATTGGGTATAATTCTTCTAGAGCATAATTCGGAGAGCATCTTTGAAGTAGTTACAGAATCTGTACATAGTACAATTTCGTAATCCTTAACGTTGCAGTAGTGGGAAAAACCTAGTACATTGTCAAACAGAGTCGGAGGCATGACTATTGGAAAGAGAGATTTTGCCTGTAAGAAAAATAAACGAGTCCTTGGAAACTAGAGAAACAATATCTGAATATCAAGACCTAAGACAGCAAGCCAGTACTAACCACACAAGTGAAATCCGAAAGTCGGAAATAGAATTGCTACACTACCGACACGGAAAAGTAAGAGTAATAAGATGAAAATGGTTCACATAGCTCTGAGCGCTATGGGACTTAAATTCTGAGGTCATCAGTCCCCTAAACTTAGAACTACTTAAACCTAACTAACCTAAGGACATTACCCACATCCATGCCCGAGGCAGGATTCGAACCTGCGACCGTAGCGGTCGCGCGGTTCCAGACTGTAGCGCCTAGAACCGCTCGGCCACCCCGACCGGCGAAGAAGATGAATTTGAGAAAGAAGATACGATACTGCGGGAAGAATAAGACACTTGGAGTAGATGGTATTTCTTCGGAGAAAAGTAGAAACACGCGAGGCAGTACTACTATACAACAGACGTTAAATGACTTTGTACGTCTAGGGACATCTTTCGCAAACGTCAAGTAGAACATACTCTTTGAAATTCAGAAGTTACAGTACTTGAACTACAGGAAGCGAAAGGCTATCTACGGGTTGCACACAAACGTTACTGCCGTTGTAATAGTAAGTGGGCATGTAAGGTAAGTAGTAGTTGAAAAGGAAGTCGGGGTTGTCCTGTCAGTACTTTGAGAAAATATTAAGGGAAACCAAGGAGAAATTTGGAATGAGAATGAAAATTCAAGGAGAATAAACTAAACTTTTGAGATTTCCCGATGACTTTAAAATTTGTCACAGGCGGAAACGAGCAGGAAATGTAACTTGAACGGAATTGATATTGTTTCTTAAATGGCTGTACGCTGAATGTCAACAACAGTAAAACAATGGCAATGGAATCTAGTAGACTTAAATGAGGAAATTCTGAGGGCATTAAATTAGTATATGACACAGTAAATGTTGTGAATGAGTTTGACTATTTGGGCATCAAAAGGATTGACGATGGACGACGTAGAAGGTATGCAAAATATAGGGTGGTAAAAGCAAAAGAAAATCTTTTCTGAAAAAGGCAGATCTGGTACTAACGAATATATATTGATGTATTAGGACGTGTTGTCTGAAGGTGTTCGTTCAAGTGTTGCCTTGTACGGAAGCGAAACGTGGATCAAAAATAGTTCAGACAAGAACAAAAACTTTTGAAATGTTGTGCGATAGAAGAATGATGAAGATTAGATGGATAGATCGTATAATTAACGAAGTGATATTCGAATAGTGAAGAAATTTAAGGAACAACTAGATTAAAACAACTGGTTCAACTGCGTAGGCTTCCGCGGCTAGAGTCAGTTACAACGAAAGTCTTCTGGCTATTGTACAGCGTAATATTGTAAATAACTATTACTGACCTTTTGTCCTCGGTTTCTGTGGCCCTTCTCTTAGTCTCCTGGTGTATTTAATGTTCTACAGAGTCACTTACGTATTGTCAAGATTGCTCCGTTGAGCACGACATTACGTAATTACGAAGAAAAAACAATATTTTTGGTCGTTATAATAGATATCCTGTGTTGGAGGGAGTGAGGACCTGTTGTTGGCTATTGCGTCTTACCGTGTGTGCCATGACTGGGAGTCATCGGCGTAATGGGTGTGGGCTGCAGGTTTCCTTCTGCTGTACGCAGGCACTGCGGCGGCAGTTAGTCGCCAGTAGCGCTCGCGCCTCGCGTTGTAGGTACGGCCTGTTGAGCTCCGATTGCTGACAGCCAGTATGGGGCAAACCAGAGTCCATTCTCTTTCTATTCGCGCTGCTGAGGAGTTGTAATATCTCAGAGGCAATCATAATTACGTGGGCACAGGTTGTGTAACGCAAGAAGTGAACTATTCATTAGCTGACAATTCCCTGCAGTCTAGCCATCATCGTAAGACACAGTATAATGTGCCAGCTACGCTCTATATAAAAGGGGTACCAGTGGAACTATTTCAATACACACTCTTGCTCATAAAGTAAGGATAATGCTGATACATGGTGAAACAACTCTCTAGTGGGTGGTTTGCGGTTTTAAATCACCTCGGGGTATGACCATGCGGTGCACTTGACCTGCGGTCGTCACACGGTGGCGCTGGCAGCAGTCCACATACGCACAGGTGTGTTGGTGCATGCTAGAGTACGGTGCAGCGAGTAGATGTGCAGACATTTTCAGACGTGCTAATGGTGACTGTGTGTTGAAAATGGCTCAAAGAACACATATTGATGACGTTATGAGGGGTAGAATACTAGAGCGATTGGAGGCTGGTCAATCACAGCAGGTGGTGGCACGGGCCCTCTGTGAGCCACAAAGTGTGATCTCAAGATTATGGCAATGATTTCAGCAGGCAGGGAACGTGTCGGAGCGCTACAGTACGGGACGCCCACAGTGTAGAAGAACACCGATATCTCAGCGTCAGTGCCTGCAGACGACCACGGATTACTGCAGGTAGAATTGCTCAGGACCTTACCGCAGTCACTGGAACAGTTGTCTCCAGACACACAGTCTACAGACGACTCAACAGACATGGTTTATTCGCCCGGAGACCGGCAAGGTGCATTCCACTGACCCCTGGTCACAAGAGAGCCCGTAAAGCCTGGTGTCAACAACATAGTACATGGTCAATAGAACAGTGGGCCCAGGTTATGTTCACGGACGAGTCCAGGTATAGTGTGGACAGTTTTCATCTGGTGTGAAGCAGGAACCACATACCAACCCCTTAATGTCCTTGAAATGGACCTGCAGGAGGTCGTCGTTTGATGGTGTGGGGTGGGATTGTGACTGGTGTATTTACACCTCTCCATGTCTTTGACAGAGGAACTGTAACAGGTCAGGTGAATGGGGATGTCATTTTGCACCAGTATGTGCGCCTTTTCAGATGTGCAGTGGGTCC
Organism: Schistocerca gregaria; assembly: GCF_023897955.1. Lineage (NCBI taxonomy): Eukaryota > Metazoa > Arthropoda > Insecta > Orthoptera > Acrididae > Schistocerca > Schistocerca gregaria. The sequence continues at coordinate 106,374,432 of NC_064920.1, forward strand.
CACCTTCCTCCTGATGAATAATAATGCACGGCCCCACCGAGCTGCCATCGTGAAGGGATAACTTGAAACAGAAGATATCAGGCGAATGAAGTGGCCTGCCTGTTTCACAGACCTAAACCCCATCGTGCACATCTGGGATGCTCTCGGTCGATGTATCGCTGCACGTCATCACACCCCTAGAACACTTCAGGAGCTCAGACAGGCATTGGTGCAAGAATGGGAGGCTATACTCCAGCAGCTGCTCGACCACCTGATCCAAAGTATTCCAACCCGTTGTGCGGCCTATGTACGTGTGCATGGTGATCATATCCCATATCGATGTCGGGGTACAAGAGCAGGAAACAGTGGCATTTTGTAGCACATGTGTTTCTGGACGGTTTTCTCAACTTACACCAATATCGTGGACTAACAGATCTGTGTCGTGTGTGTTCCCTATGTGCCTATGCTATTAGCGCCAGTTTTGTGTAGTGCCACATTGTGTGACACCACATTCTGCAATTATCCTTAATTTATGAGCATGAGTGTATTTGATAAATGTCAAGTGTTTTCCTTACTCTGCAGTACTAAGAGTGGAACGAGACCTTCTGCGTGGTTCTTAAGCGAACCGGTATGCATGTTACATACATTTACCTCACAAAAATATGGTTTAACGCTATTAACATTTCTGAATATTGCAATACGAAAAACCAAATCAAATAAAACTTAATTCAATGCCATTCAAAAACATGCCCAGTTTCAAAATGAAAACTTTCTACCTGAAGAAGAATCGTTTTACAGAATATGTTTTTCATCACTTATGTGATAAAGGGATATTGTGTAGTAAAACAATATTGTTCGTTCCCCTTCTTCCTCTGCGGCACAGACAGAACTATCGCCATACCGGTGTTGCTTGGTTTGTCCATACGTGTAAGGGGCTAGTAGAGAAACGTATGTTAACAAAATGTATGAAAAATATGTATTAGCTTCTGTGGCAGCATCAAGCAAGCCTTATCCAATATATTGAACAACTCTTTCATCGTAAATTTTATCCGAAATAGGAACGCTACGCTTGTCGATTTGTGGCGGAACTACGTCACACTTAACGATGAGTTATAAAAGGCACTTAACGGTATCAGTGCAATACACGGGACGTTACAAGATGCAGACACACGTCTGAGGGTGGGCTGCGAGGTTGTAACACTGCACCACGTGCAGTACTGACCCACGAAGTTTTCCTTCAGCGGGCATCGACCTACCGCGGAGTTCTTCCAGAGCACCGCGCTAAGACCAAAACCGCCACATTACAAAATTTAGCTCAGCACACGTTTCAACAACACTTGGAACATTGATAAAATATTGTACACCTTGGTGTACGCCTTGACTCCATAACGACAGAAGTGAATTTTTGTCTACCCTGCCAGATGACTTCATTTTGTACAACCCTGTGTTGTTTCATTTTTATTGATTTCATTTTTCTCTTTGGTTCTGTCACGCCAATAGAGCGCTCTCCCCCCCCCCCCCCCCCCCCCCCCTCTCTCTCTCTCTCTCTCTCTCTCTCTCTCTCTCTCTCTCTCTCCACACACACACACACACACACACACGATCTGATGTTTTGCCTGAAGCAATTTAGGGAAACGACGGAGAACCTAAATCAGGACGGCCGGAAGTGGGTTCGAAACGCTGTCCTCCCGAATGCGAGTTCTGTGTGCACCACCACGCACGGTCATAAATACTGATGTATTGTTTAGTATACTGTTCTCAGTCACCAACAGAAATATCTGCACTTATACCTGTTACACCTTTATATACAGTGAACATTAACAAACCCGACAAACTGCAGAGATCGATTCCTGACTTACGAATGACAGTTCCTCTGACCACTTGTTGTGTGTTTCTCGTGTGCGCAGGCTGTGTGATTGACGCAGCATACAATAAGCATCAGAATGGTCCGGTATGCACTTCGAGAACAAGCCGAGATGGTGTCTGTTTGTGGCCAAGAATATGTAAACCGTGGAGAGGCAGCACAGCTGTGCCAAAACAAGTACCTTCACAGACACCAACCACATCACACAACAGTTCAAGCCCTTCTTGGGCGTTTGTGTAATCACGGGTCCTTCCAGACAGACGAACGTGCACGGAGGCGACAGACTGTGAGAACACGAGATTTGGCGGGCCGCTTTCTACATGATATTAAAACGAACGCTAGTGAAACATTCAGGCAAATGGCCCGCCAATTTGGTCTAACCCATGACCACAGAAACACCCAAAAAGGACTTTAAATGTTATATGGTTGATGTTTGAGAGTGTACTTAGGCTGAAGACGATCGTTAAAAAAGAGCAGCAAATTCCATGAGATTACTTGCTCAGTTTTGCAGTAGTATACAACAGGTAACACACACTGTAGCTAAATGCTGTGTAATTATTGTGATGTTCTCCCGTACAGAATAAAAGGAGTGTGCTACACTCCTTTAAATTGGATTTGCAGAGTCTGAGGCTTATCACTAATATTTTTCACTCGTTGCAGGTCAATGAGCCTACTGAAACTGGAAATTACATATTTAGTCCTTTCTTTAGAACTATTAAGGAATTGTTAACCAACTATAAATCGTTCTTCCGTAAGGGTCCACTCGAATTACTCTGTTTTCTTTAACGAGTTCATCTTATTAAGTACAAATCCCTTGAGAGCGTATAATAGAAGGGATGAAAGAGCTAGTATCACAATGTATTTAAATATCAGTGGATATAATGGTGAAGAACTCATACTTGATGTCATTATTATTGCTCTTTTCTAGATTTAAAATATCCTTTTTGATTGCACCGAATTTGCCGTGTATGTGCACCAACACAAGGCAACAAAAAATGGGACTTAACATCTGAGGTCATCAGTCCCCTAGAACTTAGAACTACTTAAACCTAACTAACCTAAGGACATCACACACATCCATGCCCGAGGCAGGATTCGAACCTGCGACCGTACCAGACTCGCGGTTCGGGACTGAAGTGCCTAGAACCGCACGGCCATACAAGACAACACAGTTAATATTAAAGAAGTAGAGTAGATTAGACATGTCGGGGTCGGTAACATAGGAGGTTATCGTTATAGTGAGGACAGCAGCTGACAGCTACCGCACAAGTTCCCAAATGAAATGCTTTCAAGAAAGCTATTCGTTTATCCTCAGTGCCAGAGTTCTGTGCCAGAAGCTTTACACAGTAGTTCCTGTTGCAGTCCATCGTCAAGCTGTTCTCTGTGAACAGCGACGTCGTGTTAGTAACTGCCATATTTGGTAAACATTATGTTGCAAGTATTTCAGAATGAGACTTGCGACTTGTGTAAGTAGAAAAAATTCAATCATCCGTAACGGTTGGTGAACCTAGAACAGATATGTTAACAACCCACTATCTCTAATGTAGATACTCTCCTCGCATGAAAAAAAGGTTCTCACCGTAACATCTACCTGGGAATTTAAATATTTATTAAAGACGGGCGATAATGATCAATGCTACAATACTGAAAATCTGCTGACAGAAATAATGTGAGAGGTAGTATAACAACACAAAATCTCTCTTTATTCAATTCACAGTTTTCTTCGTGGAGTACTTCTTTACATAATCTGCTAACTGCGTAATACTTCTTGGTTTATATTTTCATGATCTGGAAATACGCCTTCTAGTACACAACAGGAGACATTTTCGTCTGTATTCTATCGCATTCTATCGCAAATGTGTTACGATTTTAAGTTAAACATGTGCTATAGCATTATACTGCCATGAGCATTTGTAACCTTGAAAGGGGACTGACCGATTTGCCATGTCGCTTTACAAGAAGTTTTTGCCATGAGTGTGAAGGAAGTTGTGAATTTAATAACTGTATTCGACGTTCTTAGAATCGATATAGCCAAATTATTTGTAAGTCTGCTGCAGAGGCAACGTATATTGGTCAGAGAGGTTACTTCGTCTGAAGAGTGTGTGTGTGTGTGTGTGTGTGTGTGTGTGTGTGTGTGTGTGTGTGTGTGTATGCGTGTAAAGATGTCTAGCTATGTACTTTCTTTGAGAAGGGTGGAAGCTGTCCTACCGTGTAGTGGATGCAGCATTATCTAAAAAGGATCTTTTGTAATAAAATATTCTGAGGAAAAATTTTGTGTAACCGAGATGATATGAATACAAGAATTTCAAAAGGGAAGTTTTTAGTTTTTTTATGTTCGTAATTGTGTAGTTTCTTATCGTTAGGACAATGCGAACGGCTGACCTCTACAGGAGAGTTATTATTAACATGTAGCCTTTGTTCTCCTTTATCAGTCGTTAAGTTTAGTTCTTGATTTTTGATTCTCTACCTCGCTTTTCACATCGGGAGTTGTGTGCTGTAGAAGAATTTTGTTCAAATTGGTAAGATCTAGCTTTTCACATCGCAAGTATGGCAAATGAAATTTGGTTTAGAAAGTCAGATCAATAATCCTAGTAGAAACAGGTTGTAGAAAGACGATCGTCCATGAGCACAAGTAGGTCAACAAATTTAATTATAATCAAAATTTATGTCCAATATAAGGCACAGCGATCGTCGGTATGTATTTGTAAAAATATCATATCATTTCAGAGGTTTCAAATCAGTTAAAGTTCTATATTGTGAGTTTTCAAACAGTTTTATCGGACATACGTGTTAAATTTTATGTTCATTTGATGTGTAATTAAATTTACAGTTCTGGTACAGTCACTGCTTGCAACACTAAATATGAAGATTAACAATATTCAGGGCCAACATTGTAATCTGAGTCATTTTTGTTTCGCAGTCAGATGGAATATGTAAATCTGATTCAAAACGGTATGCGTTCTCGCTGGCGAATCATTTTATGTACCGGCTAGTCTGGATTTGACATCATGTAATGTTAGCTTCATATACTGCAGGTCAAAGTTTAATTTTAACACAGTTCTGTTGCCCTGTGCCATGGTTTATTGATTTCGACATCGAAATAATTTTTATGCATCTATCAGATATCAATTTGACACATACAAACACGGATTTAGAATTTTGAACCTGATAAACTTTCAAACTGTAATATTGACATACATTAGAAGACTGTTTTCGTGAAGAAAAAGTAAACAATATCTGCGACTAACGCATACGGTGGTGACTCCTGTCCGTGACCTCAGACAGTTTACGGGAAAATATGGCAGCTTGATTAATATCGCCCACGTCGTAAACGTAAATATAGCGACTGTTCGTGGCTGAGAGTCGTTACAGTTCCATTTGACAAGGTTCTCCACTTTCCCAAACTGCTAACTCAGGTTATGATGGGAATAGAAGATCGGTCACCTGACCGTCTGTTTACACACATTTCGCGGAGTCACTGAGGGGTGCAGGGGCGCGGATGCAGCCCGCATCGCGAACAGCAGCCTCCCACGCGGCGGGGTCCACGACCTGTCACTGGGAGCGCGCCAGCCGCAACAACTTTCACTGGCAGCGGCGTCTCCCCTTAGTCCACCACAGCTCGCCGCTAGTAGAAAACTAGCTTAGTTTACTGCACTGTTTACCCAGAAGACACGGCGTCAAAATGAAAGTGACCTGGACAGCGATGTAACATTATCCTTAACATGTCTCCTTTCTAGGACCAAAGAGTAATGGTATTGTGCAAACGTTGGGAAAAATTTTAATCTACACGTAGGTGCATGTTTTATTCTTACATCGAATCGTATCTGCATATCTTGAAAGTTTATTCTGTTGAAGCAGTAACAGTAAACAAGCAGCGTTTAAACCACTTGCTTATAAATTCGCATATTTCTGTTTTTAATTGTTTAATTCTTTCATTTTTCTTCTTGACCTTATTTCGTTTTCGGTCTCGTATTACGACGTTTTAATGGCAGGATACAAGGATGCAAAACAAAAAAAATCATGTTTTCAGCCGGAAACAAATGGAAATTATCTACTACTTGTTATATTATTGGATAATGAAATGTTGCGCACTTCTGTAGCAGTCGTGACTTTCGAGAGCGTACTTTTATGCACGAGATGAGATCTCAATGGAAAATGAAGCAGGACGAGGAATTTTTTCAAAACCAAAACTAGTATTCGTAATTTAAGCAGGAGTTTTAACAGTTCTACTTGTACTTAAGGCATTTTTTCTCAAAATCCTTCACAATTTAGCGTCAAGTTACAATCTTGTGATTTCCACCAAAAATATGACACCTTACAAAACAGACACAAAGATGTGTGTCTTTCTGTTGTCACTAAATCATTTCAAGGTCGAAATCTTTGGGTGTAGAAAACCTACAATTGGCCTATGTACACCACTACAGACATACGTAACAAACTAGACGTGAGCATCGCAGTGGTAGGTGGAGATATCAGAGCGCACAAGGCTAGTGCGACAGCGTTGTAATTCCGGGAGTAGCGATGTAAACACGGAGTGGCGGCGGTCTCGGCAGTAGGTGGCAGCCTCGCCAGTCCGCGCCGCCGCCACCGCGGCGCTGCCTACGCACGCACGTGCCGCCTCCGCCGCCGCGGACTCTCCCGCTGCCGGCCGCACGCACTCGCTGCCAGACTCACCTGTGGGCGTCATGGCGGCCCGTCGCGTCGCGTCGCGTCCCGGCGCGCGGCCGCTGCCTACTGACAGCGAGCGTCGCGACGCCGCCACAGTGCCGGCGGCGGCGGCGGCTGCGGCGCGCATGCGCAGTGCGCGCAGCGTCCCGCGGCCCGGCCCCGCGGTGACGCCTATTGATTCCGCGCTCCCCGCACCGCCCTACCCTACCCTACCCTACCACCCTCCGAGCGACGCATTGCCGCTAATGATAACACCGTTGACGCCACCGCGCCGTCAGACTCCAGTGAAAGGGAAGGCAGCTCCCGCACGTAGCCTTTCACTGGACGGATGTCTCTGTACTATGGTAACCTGTACAAGTTTTCAAAACGAAAATGCCACTTACGACAGGTTCTCACTCCGAGGAGTCACATTTTTATGACCAAAAATTTATGTCAAAATTCATGGGATACCTTCTAATATCGTGTCAGATCTGCTTTTGCCAAGCTTACTGCAACAGATTGACGTGGCGTGCACTCAACAACTCGCTGGAAGTCCCCCTGCAAAATTACTGAGCTACCCTGCCTCTATAGCCGTCCGTAACTGCGAAAGTTGGCTTGTGCAGGATTTTATACACAAACTGATGTCTCCAATAAGCCTTATGAATGTTCGATGGGATTCATGTCGGACAACCTGGGTGACCAAACCATTGCCTTGAACTGTACAGAATGCTTTTCAAACCAATCGCGAACAACTGTGTCCTGATGCTTCATTGTCTGGGAACACAAAATCCAGGAATGGCCCGCATTCAATCCCGCGTCCGGCCATCCTGAGGCCGCGATGGTTCCTTTCAAAGGGCACGGCCGACTTCCCTCCCCATCCTTCCCTAATCCGAGCTTGTGCTCCGTCTCTAATGACCTCTTTGTCGGCGGGACGTATAACATCAATATCCTCCTCCTCCTCCTCCTCCTCCTCCTCCTCGCACTCGGGAGGACGACAGTTCAATCCCGCGTCCGGCCATCCTGATTTAGGTTTTCCGTGTTTTCCCTAAATCTCTCCAGGCAAATGCCGGAACAGTTCCTTTGAAAGGGCACGGCAGACTTCCTTCCCCGTCCTTCCCTAATCCTATGAGACCGGTGACCTCGCTGTTTGGTCTCTTACCCCAAAACAACTAACACCCCAGCCCCACCCAACGAATGGCTGCAAATTGTCTGCAAATTACCGAACATAACAATTTCCAGTCAGCCATCGCTTCAGTTTCACCAGAGAACCCAATCCGTAGCCCAAACCGTTAGGGAGACACCGCCAGCTTGCACAGACAACGGGACAATGATTGAAATAGCTGTGAGCACTATCGGACTTAACTGCTGAGGTCATCAGTCCCCTAGAGCTTAGAACTACTTAAACCTAACTAACCTAAGGACATCACACACATCCATGCCTGAGGCAGTATTCGAACCTGCGACCGTAGCGGTCCCGCGGTTCCAGACTATAGCGCCTAGAACCACTCAGCCACCCCAGCCGGCTTCGGAGAATGGCTTCGTGTGGTCTGCGCCATTCTCGTATCCTACCATCAGCTCTTATCAACTGATTTGGGATTCATCTGACCAGGACACCGTTCTCCAGTCGTCTGGTGTCCAACAGATATGGTCATGAGCCCAGATGGGGCGTTGCAGGCAATCTCGTGTTGTTAACAAATGTATTCGTATCAGCCATCTGCTGCCACAGTCTGTTAACGCCAAGTTTCTCCGCACTGTCCTAATGGATGCATTTGTCGTACGTTGCACATTGATTTCTACGGTTATTTCATTCCTTGTTGCTTGTATGTTAGCACCGACTACTCGAAGCAAACGTCGCTGCTCTTGGTCACTGAGTGAAGTACACCGGCCACTGCCTTCTCCGTGGTGAAACATAATGACGGAGATCTGGTATTCTCGATACACTCTTAACGCTTTGCACCTCCGGATATTGAATTCCCTGACGATTTTAGAAACGGAATATTCGATACGTCTAGCTCCAACTACTGCTCCGAGTTAAAGTCTGTTTATCGTGTAGTGCGCCATAGTAACGTCGGAAACCTTTTCACATGAATCACACGAGTACAAATGACAGGACCGTCAATGCGCTGCCCTTTTACACCTTGAGTACGTGATACTACCCGCAACTGTATATATGATCGTCACTCTCCTATCACTTTCGTCACCTAAGTGCGTATCTACAACTCTTCTCAATAAGCCACGTTACTATTTCTGGCAGCAGATACATACCGCTCTCCAGCCCGTTCTTATTCCGTTCACTGTAATTCCTACTTCGTTACTATTGCTCGACGCATCTGTTGGAGCAAGCAGGAAATTTCTTGACTCATTTTAGAACGTGTGCGCTACTAATTCACTAAGGCTCTCTGGAATGCACGACAACTTTCCTATAACAAATCGCACTGCAGTTCTCTGAACATTTCTGGGACATCCTCACTAAGTAAACTGGCAAACTTCCTGGCAGCTCTTTAAATATTTTCTCCCTTACGTTAATCATGTTTTCGAAGTATCCAAGAACGACGAATAGTACTCAAGGAATGGGTAAACAACTGTTTTATAGAAAATCTCTACCACATAATGGTTGCACTTCAAGCAAATGAGTCCTGCAGCTGCTTTCACCATGGCTACATTCGCGTGGTCGTTCCACATGAATTTTCTCTGGACTGAAACTCCTGGATAACCAAAGGGTACCATTGATTCCAGTGATTGATTGCCACATAGTCAAACAATACGGCATCTTTTCATGTTTCTACGTGCAGTACATTACACTTATTTTTGTGAAGTGTGAGCTGCCCATATTTTTACCAGAATATAATCCCCATGTAACTGTGCATTTCATACCAAGTTTCTAAGGATGTCAAATTTTGCGACTTTCCTCCCTATTTTTCACATATCATACAATACAAACGTTTCTGTTTTAATGCTGTATGACAGTGACTGCGACTCACCTAATGAAATGGACTAGCCTCTTTTAAAGCTATTACTTACACTATAGAGCAGTGCAGTATAATCGGTTTTTGGTAAAACAGTTAACCTACTTGATTTTGAATTACATAACATGGAAACTGGCGTCAGTCCGTAAGGGCACACACTGTATTCAACTAATAAGTTATCATCCCAAATTTTGTTCCTTTATAAAGAAACTATAGTGGCCTGAAATACGGTAATCAACGCGCAAGCCATTCTGAAATGTCAGTATTTGCTGCTTACTGCAATACGATTTAGAAGCACTGACGCGTCAGGTTAATATTTACTATTATAGATAATTCAGGTAGTGAACAGAAACGAACAGTCTGATGATTTAGCCGAGTTGGCTTGGACTATGTTAGATCAAATTAAGGCATACCTCATAGCTGACTTTGTTTACGATTAGTTAGAACGATGCAAGCTTTCGTTATTAAATTTATCTACTAACAAGGGACTCCTAGAGTGCAAGGTTACAAAAGGCCAATGATGTTTACGGCAGTCGACGTCTCACATATTGTCTACTATGCAGCCACAATATTAGCTGCTAATGGCAGCAGGAGGCGGGACTGGAAGTATCCAATGGTGAGCACAGCATGAGCCTACCCACTGCTTACTCGAAAAGTAAATCATAACAGCGCATAAAAATAGCGGTGTTGATACAGAGCAGAGAAATGGTGAAGATAAACAAAGCAAATATTGCATTATATATAGAACATCTGCTGAACTTTGCGTCAGAAAGGAACTCAAGGAATTTCGCATAGTGAGAAAGAAGCGGCAGATGAAATATTAGCGTTTCTGTAAGACATGTCAGTGAAACGTGTGATGTCGTATACATTCGTCTGTGCCCACAATGAGGGCTACAATGATGACCGTGCATTGTTAACAAGTGAAGATCATACAGGTGTCGAGCCATATAGTTTATCGTCGACAGGGAGCCACAAATCCCGTCTCCATTGAAACGTAGTGAAGGACAATAGTCCAAGGAACAGGTACTAAACATAATCAAGTACATGGAAGAGTATTTGCAGCATAGTGAAGAAACAGTTACGAACAGATAAGTCCGCAGCAATAAAGCCGTGTAGTGCGCAAGAAAATACGAATATTCGAGGGAGGACAAGGCGCTCTTGTTACAAACACTGGTTCATGCGAGTTTGAAGTACGCTCAGTACATGTTACAAGATGTGCATGTTCGTGACCTGTGCTATGCACAGCAAACTACGCGAGATATAGATTACAGCGGTTTGGAGGAAAGCAATGGATGGCTGTATAACTTCAAACAGTCCTACAGAATTGAAAGAAGTAAGATAAGGAAATTTCAAACAAAGCATCAAACTGAAGATGCACAGCAAACTGCGAAATCGGCCCTAAAATTTGTATATGAGATAAACAAACTTATTCCATCGTTCAGTAAGGAATCTGTGCGTGATATTGCAAGGGCAATGGGGAATATTTACATCACAGTAGCAAGACTGTGGGTAAGAGATCTACAAGTACCGTATGATCACTGCCTTTGGCCAATAGCTGGTCAATATAGAAAGCTTTTGCTCAATTCCTGGTCTGCAAATGAAAATGTTACTATTTTAAAGAAAACCATCCGTTCAGAAAACTATGTGACATTACAATTCGTACCAGTTGGAAAACTGGACAAATTCACCCTGTGGGTGTTTGTTTTTTCCGTTCCAAAGAAACATTACTGCAATATCTGCAGCTACGCATTGAAGAATAGCCAGTTTCAAGAGCAGCTCCACAAAAGACCGTGTTCCATTCCGTTGCATGCCATCAAATTGCATCAGTTATCACCCCATCGCACCAATACGATTATACAGGGAAATCCATGGATAGTGACCGGGCCAAATACCTCACGAAATAAGCATCAAACGAAACAACTACAAAGAAAGAAGCTCGTCTAGCTTAAAGGGGAAACCGGTTGGCGCTATGGTTTTGCCGCTATGTGGCGCTTCCATGGGTTAAACGGATATCAACTGCGTTTCTTTTTTTAAATAGAAACCTCCATTTTTATTACATATTCGTGTAGTGCGTAAAGAAATATGAATGTTTCAGTTGGACCACTTTTTTCGCTTTGTGATAGATGGCGCTGTAATAGTCACAAACGTGTAAGTACGTGGTATCAAGTAACATTCCGCCAGTGCGGACGGTATTTGCTTCGTGATACATTACCCATGTTAAAATGCGGAAGAGGTCCATATCGTGTTGATGTATGGCTATTGTGATCAAAATGCCCAACGGGCGTGTGCTATCTATGCTGCTCGGTATCCTCGACAACATCATCCAAGTGTCCGCACCGTTCGCCGGATAGTTGCCTTGTTTAAGGAAACAGGAAGTGTTCAGCCACATGTTTAACGTCAACCACGACCTGTAGCAAATGATGATGCCCAAGTAGGTGTTTAGCTGCTGTCGAGGCTAATCCGTACATCAGTAGCAGACAAATTGCGCCAGAATCGGGAATCTTGTCGGTGTTGAGAATGCTACATCAACATCGATTACACCCATACCCTATTTCTATGCACGAGGAATTGCATGGAGACGACTTTGAACTTCGTGTACTGTTCTGCCACTGGGCACAATAGAAATTGCGGGACGGTGACAGTTTATTTGCACGCGTTCTATTTCGTGACGAAGCGTCATTCACCAACAGCGATAACGTAAACCTGAGTAATATGCACTATTGGGCAACGGAAAATCCACGATGGCTGCGACAAGTAAATGTACGGTGTGTCATTATGGGAGGAAGGATAGTTGGCCCCCATTTTATTGATGGCGATCTAAATGGTGCAATGTATGTTGATTTCCTACATAATGTTCTAGCGATGTTACTACAATATGTTTCACTGCATGACAGAATGGCGGTGTACTTCCAACATGATGGATGTCCGGCACATAGCTCGCGTGCGGTTGAAGCGGTATTGAATAGAATATTTCATGACAGGTGGATTGGTCGTCGAAATTCCATACCATGGCTCGCAGGTTCTCCGGATCTGACGTCCCCGGATTTCGTTCTGTGGGGAAAGTTTAAGGATATTTGCTATCGTGATCCACCGACAACGCCTGACAACATGCGTCAGGGCATTGTCAATGCATGTGCGAACATTACGGAAGGTGAATTACTCGCTGTTGAGAGGAATATCGTTACACGTATTGACAAATGCATTGAGATTGACGGACATCATTTTGAGCATTTATTGCATTAATGTGGTATATACAGGTAATCACGCTGTAACAGCATGCATAAGTTCACTAAGATAAATTTATCACATTGGAACATCCGAAATAAAATGTTAAACGTGCCTACGTTCTGTACTTTAATTTTAAAAACCTGCTTGTTACCAACTGTTCGTCTAAAATTGTGAGCCATATGTTTGTGACTATTACAGCGCCCTCTATCACAAACCGAAAAAAGTGGTCCAACTAAAACATTCATATTTCTTTACGTATTACACGAATGTTTTTAAAAAATGGGGGTTCCTATTTTTAAAAAAACGCAGTTGATATCCGTTTGACCTATGGCAGTGCCATCTAGCGGGCCAACCATAGCGCCATCTTGTTTCCCCCATTAAGCTAGGCAAGTTTCGTTTTTTGTAGTTTTTTCTTTTGACTCTTATTTCGTGAGATAAATGGACCACCCTATATACGATTCCTTTGAGAGTGGGTTGTAGCTGTATGTCTTGCACGGTTTGTAGCTCCCAGGAAATTCTCCACCGAAGTTGATGCTGCGGGTCTTTGTGGTCATTGTGGTTCGTTAGTTTTTGTTCGGTGTTCATGGTGCAAGTTAATGGTGTTTTCTCAACATTGCTTTAATGTCGACGTCGTGATATGAGGTGCAGTTACTGGTCAACCAGAACATTATGACCATTTACCTAACAGCCGGTATGTACAACTTTGGCACGAATAACAGCAGCGACGCTTCGTGCCATGTAAGCAATGAGGCCTTAGTAGGTCGCTAGAGGGAGTTCGCACCACATTTGGTCACACGAGTCACTTAACTCCCATAAATTCCGGTGAGTGGGCGATGAGCTCTGATCCCAAGTTCAATTCTCAACCCAGAAGTGTTCGATGTGTTTCAGATCTGCCGAGTTGGGAGACCAGTACATCAACGGGCAGTTGGCAAGAAGGTAGCTAGGAAGAGGAGGTACTCAGACAGGTTTACTTTGCATAGATGCAATAGATACGACCAACTGTCAGAGTTGAGTGGAGAGGAGCCTCGTGTGGCCGTAGATGTAGGTAACTGGCAGCAGTCCTCAGCAATTAGGAGGCCTAGGTTAGTTGCAAAGTCTAGCAGAAAGAAGGTCCTGCTGCTAGGTAGTTCTCACGGTAGAGGCGTAGGCCAGCAGTTGCAGGAAGTGTTGTGGAGTGAGTACCAGGTCACCAGCATTGTGAAGCCTAGTGCAGGGTTGGCTCAGGTGACTGAAAGCATAGGGGAGTTATGTAAGAATTTTACGAAGGAGGATCAGTTAGTGATAGTGGGTGGAGCAGGGAACAGTCTCTATAGGGACGGGGAATGTGGTGTCAGAGGTGACTTGGTTAAGATAGCTACTCAAACTGGTGGCACTAATGTGCATTTCTTGCAAATGTTCCAGCGTCATGATCGACCTCACCTTAATGCGGCTGTTAGGCTCGTTAATGTCGGGCTGGGGAGTGGACTGGTGGCGGAGGGCATGGATTACATCTCAGTGGTGCCAGTTGGGTTTATCAGTAGATGGGGTTTCACTAGGCATGGACTGCACGTCAATAGGTATGTGATGGGGAGGCTGGCTAAGCTTATAGGTGACAGTATAGTGTGTGGTGGTGGTGGTAGTGGTATCACTCATAGAAAAAATCCTATAGTAGTTGGTGTTAGAGCTGCGCCTTCTTTAGAGTGAAGTCAGCTGATAGGCATACTTGCTTAAAGGAAGTGCCTCTAACTAAGGGCTCACCTCCAGAGGATGTAATGTTTCCAAGTAGAGAAGGAATTAGCATATTTCATCAAAATATAAGAGGTATCAGAGATAAAGTTAGTGAACTGCTAATAGATGTTAACTCTGAAATTATTGGTATATCAGAGCACCACTGAAATAACTAGATAATTCAGAGGCTTCCTTTACGAGGCTACAGATAAGCTGTCTGTTTCTCAAGGAGTTCCTTGTGGGTGGGGGAGTGGCGCTGTACGTAATAAACAGTATTTCATTTGAGTCCATAGACGTATCACGACACTGAACTGAACAGATATTTGAGAGTTGTGCAGCATTAGTTGAATTTAATGAAATTAAACTTCTAATTGCTGTTGTTTATAGGTCCCCTCCCGACTTCAGAGCATTTTTGCTTAAGCTAGAGAAGGTTCTTGATTCATTTTGTAGGAAGTACCAGAAAGTAGTTATATGTGGTGACTTCAATATTAATTTTGTACATGATTGTGCAAGACAAAGGATGTTGGTAGATCTCCTAAATTCATATGAATTGATGAAAACTGTTTTTTCCAACTAGGTTTCAGGGGAACAGTAGCACAGTCATAGACAATATTTTTATTCATTCTTCATCGCTAGATGGGCATTCTGTTAGTAAAAGGGTGAATGGCCTTTCAGACCATGACGCACAAATTTTAACACTAAAAGGTTTTTGTACACAAACCAATGTCATATTTAATTACAAACCACGTAGGAAAGTTTATCCAACAGCAATAGAGACCTTTTTAAAACTTGTCAAGGAACAAGAGTTGCAAGATGTTTATAGTGGCGATATTATAGATGAAAATACAATGCTTTCCATAACACATTTCTCATGCTCTTTGAGAGTTGCTTTCCATTAGAACATTCTAGACGGGGTACTAGCAGTAATGTACAGCCCAGTTGGCTGACTAGTGGGATATCATGTAGAACAAAGCGGGAATTATATCAAAATGTTAGAAGTAGTCACAATCAAGCTACAGTAGCCCATTACAAACAGTATTGTAGAGTGCTTAAAATGTTATTAGCAAGGCAAAAAGTATGTGGTATGAAGATAGAACAGCTAATTCACAGGATAAAATTAAAGCCATATGGTCAGTTGTGAAGGAAGTGTCTGGTCAGCAGCACAAGGCTGATGATATAAAGTTAGTTTGCAGTAATAATATTTCTCTTACTGATAAACCAGATATATGTACAGTATTCAACAACCATATTCTGAGCACTGCTGGTAAATTAAATAAAAATTTAGTATCTACAGGAAATCACATAAATTTCTTAGCAAATGCCTTTTCAAGATTGACATCTGAAATACTCCTCTGTGATACAGACAAGAGGGAGATTGAAACAATAATGAAATCACTGAAGACTAAGGACTCTCATGGCTATGATGGAGTGTCTAATAGAATATTAAAGTACTGTGCTGCACATGTTAGCCCTGTATTTAGCCATATTTGTAATTTTTCCTTTAGGAGTGGTCAGTTTCCTGAAAGATTAAAGTACTCAGTAGTAAAGCCGCTCCATAAAATTGGACAAAGGTATAATTTAGATAATTTTAGACCTATTTCTATGCCATCAGTGTTTGCAAAAGTTATCTAAAAGGCTGTGTATGTAAGGTTAATTGATCACTTTATATCACACGATTTCCTATCAAATGTACAGTTCGGCTTTAGAAGTCGCTTAACAACTGAAAATGCTAAAATCTCTTTTCTTTGTAAGGTTCTGGATGGGCTAAACAAAACATTTCAAAGGCTTGGAGTGTTTTTTGATTTAACAAAGGCATTTGACTGTGTTGATCTCACAATATTGCTCCAGAAGTTGGACTATTACGTAATAAGGGGAGTAGCTCACAATTGGATCACCTCTTACTTTAGCAACAGGCAGCAAAAGGTCATTACTCACAATGTTGATAACGACTGTGATGTGGGATATGAGTGGGGTGCTGTCAAGTGGGGGGTGCCCCGGGGATCAGTGTTGGGGCCACTCCTGTTCCTTATTTATATAAATGATATGCCCTCTACTATTGTGGGTAACTCTAAAATATACAGTTTCTAACACACAGTCAACAAAACCTGACGTTTTAATCTCACAGAATGGGCATATGATTAGTGAAACTAAACAGTTCAAATTTCTAGGTGTTCAGATACATAGTAGGCTGTCGTGGAAAGACCACGTTTAGGATCTTGTTCAAAGCCTTAATACTGCCATTTTCACTATTCGAACGGTATGAAAAGTGAGTGATACTTCGACACGTAAAATTAGTCTACTTTGCTCATTTTTATTCACTTATGTCGTATGGTATTATGTTTTGGGGTAACTCTTCTCATTCTAGAAGGATATTTTTGGCTCAGAAACAGGGGGTTCGGGCAATAAGTGGTGTGAGTTAACGAACCTCTTGTCGACCTCTGTTCACGAGTCTGGGTATCTTGACATTGGCATCTCAATATGTATAATCCTTATTGTCGTTTCCTGTTACCAACAATAAGCAGCATTCACTTGGTTAATACTCAGCAGAAATCAATCCTCCATTTTTATCGGACTTCCCTAACTCTTGCTCAAAAAGGTGTGCAGTATACTTCTCCGTCCATTTTCAATAAGCTGCCATTCGAATTCAAAAATCTTAGCAGTAACCCAAGCGCTTTCAAAACTAAACTGAGGAGTTTCCTCGTGGGTCACTTCTTCTATTCTGTCGAGGAGTTCCTTGAAAAATTAAGCTGATTCTTATTGTATTGCTGATAGCGTTTACTTAAACTTATGGACTGACTTTTTTCAGGTTCATGAAAATTTATTTTTATAAGTTCATCTACTGACACGTTCCATTACCTTGGAGATTTGCTCCTCAATTTGATACTACGGAACATGACGTGTAAATAAATAAATAAATAAATAAACTGGATCTCGCCGCTGTATTCCTAGACTCACTCTATCACACTTCTGGCCTTGTGACATGGCGCATTATCTTGTTGTAAAATAGCCGGCCGCGATGGTCTAGCGGTTCAGGCGCTCAGTCCGGAACCACGCGACTGCTACGGTCGCAGGTTCGAATCCTGCCTCGGGCATGGATGTGTGTAATGTCCTTATGTTAGTTAGGTTTGAGTAGTTCTAAGTTCTAGGGGACTGATGACCACAGATATTAAGTCCCATAGTGCTCAGAGCCATCTGAACCATTTTTTTGTCGTAAAATACCACTGTCGTCGGGAGAGGTGATCATGACGGAAGGGAGTACGATACATCTGCGCCATCATGGTGTCTTCCACGAGCTGCACTTGATCCATGGATTCCAACGTGAATGTTCCCCAGAGCGTATCGGAGCCGCAGGCAGTTTGTCTCTGTCGCGCAGTGCAGGGATCAACGGGCTGCTCTCTGGTAAGCGCGAATTCCCGTCATCCCATCAGCATCATCAAGAAAATAACGGGATTCATCAGACCGTGCAACGCTCTGACAATGCTCCAGCATCCAGTGTCAATGGTCACGTGCCATTTCAGTCGTATTTGCCGAAGTCGTGGTGTGAATATTGGCACATGCATGCGTTTTCGGCTATGGAGGTGAATCCTTAGAAGTGTTCGAGTGACTGCGTGTTCAGACACACTTTTGCTCTGGCCAGCTTTAAAGTCTGATATTAGTTCCGCCACAGCTCGCAGCCTATCCTGTTTTACCAGTCTTCCCAGCCTAGGACATCGACATATTTACGAGGGATGTTTGGAAAGTCCGTGCAAAAATAAGAACTACTTACGTGTCTGGGGTAAACATTTTTTCTTTTTTCGACGTAGTCTCCTTTTAGACTTATACACTTTGTCCAACGCTGCCCTAATTTGTTGAGCTCTTCCGAATAATAGGACTTGTCCAAATCTGCAAAATAACTATTAGGTGCTGCAATCACCTCCTCGTTTGAACAAAATCTTTGCCCCACCAGCCATTTCTTCAAATTGGGGAACAAACAGCAGTCCGAGGGAGGCAAGTCTGGAGTATAGGGGGGATGTGAAACGAGATTGAATCCTATTTCCACTAATTTTGCGACCACAACTGCTGAGGTGTATGCTGGTGCATTGTCGTGATGGAAAAAGACTTTTTGGTGGTCCAATCGCCAGCGTTTTTCTTGCAGCTCGGTTTTCAAGCGGTCCAGTAACGATGAATAATATTCACCTGTTATAGGTTTACCCTTTTCCAGATAATCGATGAGTATTAACCCTTGCAAATTCCAAAAGACAGACGCCATAACCTTTCCGGCCGAAGGCATGGTCGTCGCCTTTTCTGGTGCAGATTCTCCCTTGGTAACCCATTGATTAGATTGTTGTTTGGTCTCAGTATAGTAATGTATCCATGTTTCATCCACAGTGACGAAACGAATCTTAAAGCCCTGCGGATTCTTTCTCAACAGCTGCAAACCATCCTTGCAACACTTCACAAGATTCCGTTTTTGGTCAAGCGCGAGCGATCGCGGAATCCATCTTACGGATAGCTTTCTCATGCCCAAATGTTTATGCAAAATATTATGTGCCCGTTCATTCGAGAGTCCGATAGCACTATCGATCTCATTCACGTTAATTCTTCTATCACCATATCATGGATTTTAGCAATGATTTCTGGAATCTTAACCTCCAGAGGGCGTTCAGAACGTTCAGCATCACTTGTGCCCACATGGCTACTCCGAAAATTTTGAAACTACTTATAAACTGTTCTTATCGAAGGTGCAGAGTCACCATAATGTTTATCAAGCTTCTCTTTAGTCTCCTGACTCGTTTTGCCTTTCATAAAGTAATGTTTAATCATCACACGATATTCTTTTTCGTCCAGTTTTTGACAATCACTCGTCTTCCTTAATTCACATGAATGCCAAACACAAAAAAATAGACCAATATGGCTGAAACTTGGTGTGCGTTCTTTCCAAATATGTTACTAACTAAACTTGACCTCGATGCGCACCGGTGGTGACATCTCTCTGAGTTTCCACGGACTTTTCAAATGTCCCTCGTCATGTGTGGTGGCCGCTCGACGCCACAACGCCTGCACGTGGTTTCACCCTGGATTCGCCAGATGTTGAACACACTCGCCACAGCACTCCTCTAACAGCCTACAAGTCGTGCAGTTTCCGAAACGCTCGTGCTGAGCCTCCAGGTCATCTCAGTCAGCTCTCCGTCAATCTCAGGCAGAGAGCGGATTCCCCAGACTACACACGGACAGCACGCTCACTGACAGCGCATGCACTGTGCGCGTTTCTGACTAACGGTTACTCCTTGCCAGATGAAGCTACTCTCGCCTTGAAGGGTTTACATTGATAGCAGGTCGGTGGTCAGCGTACTTCACATATAAGATTTGTCTCTGCAACCCCCTGACACTCACTTTCTGCCGCCTTCCTGATGTTCAAGCTGATTCATTACCAGTTAATATTTTTCCTATCATGTTTGTTAACACAAAACTTCCAAATGAGTGACCTCGCACTCAGGGCGTTCCTTGTAAGATTTCAATAACCACGTAATAAGGAACTCAGTAAAGACGTTGCAACGACACGTCACAAGAAAAGTCAAAAAGTAGGTACACATGTTAGGAAACACATTGACATACCACATTTGCACATGAAATTAAATACATTATTGAAACATTATGAACTGAAGTAGTGCTTTCCAGATTGTAATAATAGTGTGTCTAGGTATATGAAGAGCCACAGAATCCACTTGTACTAAATATATTAACACAGAAATTTCACTGGCCCACATCCTAAGACAGTTTTGATCGCAGCATATGAAGAGCTGCAGGCATCCGGGCGCTAGATCTTTAATCCACGCGTTATTCCATACCACGCTCGCATATCGCACTCTTTCTCTTAAAATTGCTGTCGTATCCGAAGCGCCAATTGCGTCTCCGTCAGGAGCACTACCAATACTTCTCAGTGGGATTTTGCGTCTTCTTAACCTCGCAGGGTCGGAGACTATTTCTGCCACCTGTGTTCGCTAAGATAGCTCAGACACATACCTGTGCCGTCCGCTTAGTCCCCTCTAATCACAGATCTTGCTGAAGTGGAGTGATTTGCATGCTTCAAAGATACAGATAGACGTACCGTAGGTGCAAACACAACGGATGGGCGTTTGTGGAGAGGGTAAATAAACCTGTGGTTTTTCGAGGGAGGCAGCAGTCTTTGTCAGTGGTTACAGGGGCAGCACAGTGGATGGTTAATTATCGGGCCTTGCTACATTAGCCAACATGTCCTTGCTGTGCTAGTGCTGGGAACTGTTGAAGCCAAAGGGCAGCTACAGCTCATATATTTCCTACGGGCCCAAAGTTCTACTGCATGGCATAATAGGGATGGCATCCTCTTGGGTAAAATATCGGGATGTGAAGCAATCCTACTCCCACATCTCAAGGCGCGAACTTCTCACGACGGTATTGTCATCAGGAGAAATAAAATCGGCGTCTGTTGGAGAGTGGAGTGTTAAATCATTTATCTGTGTAGGCAGGTCAGAGAATCTAAAGAGAGAGATGGCTGAGTTGGACTTAGATACATAAAACTGAAATGCAGTGAAAGGAAGAACAACATAACTTTTGGTCGGTTCGTGTAGGATTATCAACGAAAAATCAAATAGGGGAATGCAGGTGTTGGCATAATAATGAATAAGAAACCGGGATTGGGGGTGAGCTACAATCAGCAGCATAGTAAACGCAGTAGCGTAGCCAAGCCTACTCTCACAACAGATGTACTAGTTTATATGCCATCTAGCTTGGGAGATGAAGCTGAACGAACGTGTAATGACATGTGAAAAATTACTCAAATAGTTAAGGGAACCGAAAATCAATTTTGGTTGGGGGACTGCAAATCGGCAGTAGGAAAAGGACAAAAAGGGAAAATGGTAGGACAACATGGATTGGGGGAAAGAAATGTTAAGGGAAGCCGCCTGTTAAAATTTTACATAAGTGAAAGTATTGCTAACATGTGGTTTAAGAGTCTTGAAAAATGTTTGTATATGTGGAAGAGATCTGCATATACCGGAAGGTTCCAGATACATTACGTTAAAGGCAAATCAGAGACTGTGAAACCAGATTTTAAACCGTAAAACATTTCCAGGGAATGCTGCGAACTCTGGCCACAATTTATTGATTATGAGCCAGAGATTAAAGGTAATAAATTAAGTATATGAAGCCTGGATAAACTGAAAGAAACAAGGTTATTGAGTATTTCAAAAGTAGTTTTAGCAAACATTTGACTGGTACGGGGAAAAGAAATGTAGTAGAAGACGGATGGATGGGTAGCTTTGAAGAATAAGTTGTGAAGGCAGCTGATTAGCAAATAGGTAAGAAGACAAGGAGTAGCAGAAATCCAAGGATAACACAGGAGATTCTGAATTAATAGCTGCAAGAGAAAATATAAAAATGCATCGAAAGAAGCTAGGAAAAGCGGATACAAACTTGTAAAATATGTTGTTGACAGGTAGTGGAAAATGGTAAAGCATGATGATTGGATGACAAATGCAGGGCCTTAGAAGCATACATAACTAGGAAAATTGAAGATGCCAATATAGAAAAGAGAATCACCTGTATGAGCGTCAACAGCTCATAAAGTATGCAGGTATCAAACACAGAACGAGAAGCTCAAAGCTGGAACGAATATGTATCGTGATTTAGCTGTTCGTACCACTGGGTTTTATGCAACCCATAACGCCCTTGAACACCACATGGAAAATTTTCATTTTCTCTGACGCGCTACACCCTAACTATTAGTTCTACAGAAAAAATGAACAGGACCTTTTTGTAGTAAATCTAATGTAGTAAAATTTTATATCGGGATACGTTTTCACTAGAGGCTGTCGTTCTCGAACTTTTTAAGAAAAACGTACAAAAATGACCTTCATACGTGTTTTTCTTGAATAACTCGAAAACAGTGGCCTCTAGCGAGAACGTATCCCAGTACAAAAATTAACTGGACTGTCTTTCCTACAAAAGGTCCTGTTCATTTTTTTCTGTGCAGCTACTTCTTTGCGCATAGTGAGCAAGAGAATGTGAAAATCTCCCACGTGCTTCTTGAAGGAAATGCAGGTTGCCTAAAACTGACCATTAAGGGCAGCTGAATCGCCCACTGTGGAGGGATGTACTTAAACCCAATATTATAGAAAGAAAAGAGAAGGAGATGGAGATGGGAGATATGACACTGCACACATAGTCTGAAAAAGCATTGATAGATCTAATTCGAAATCAGGCCCCTAGAATGGACGATATTACCTCACAATTATTGAGATCTCTGGCAGTCATGCATGGCAAAAGTAGTCCACCTGATATGCAAGACATGTGAGATCCACCAAATACCCACAAAATTGATGATGAATGTTCAAATGGTTCAAATGGCTCGGAGCACTATGGGACTTAACATCTGAGGTCATCAGTCCCCTAGAACTTAAAACTACTTAAACCTAACTAACCTAAGGATATCACACACATACATGCCCGAGGCAAGATTCGAACATGTGACCTTAGTGGTTGCGCGGTTCCAGA
Source organism: Schistocerca gregaria (assembly GCF_023897955.1). Lineage (NCBI taxonomy): Eukaryota > Metazoa > Arthropoda > Insecta > Orthoptera > Acrididae > Schistocerca > Schistocerca gregaria. Next base: position 106,397,334 of record NC_064920.1, read on the forward strand.
CTGAAGCACCTAGAACCGCTCGGCCACACCGGCTGGTGAAGATGAATGTAATAAGTCCTATAATAAAGGCAGGAGATCTTTAAAAGTGTCAATATCAACAAACCATCAGATTATGTAGTCATGGTCACGAAATACTGACGCCAATTATTTACAGAAAAATTTAAAAAAATCTGATACAACTCAAGCTCGAGGAAGATCAGTTTGGGCTCTGCAAGAATACTGAAAAAAAACGAGTGTATTTTGAGTCTGCTAGTTACCTCAGGAAATAGGCTGAAGAAAGGCAAACCTATATTTGTAGGATTTGTAGAGTTGGAGAGCTTTTGACTCTGTTATCTGGAATGCACTCTTTGAAATTCTGAAGGTAGTAGGGATCAAATGCAACGAGCAAGAAGTTATAACTTCTACAGAAACCAGACGGTGGTTATAAACCTGAAGGGCATAAAAGGGAAGCACTAGTTGAGAATGGATCATGAATTTAGCCTCTCCGCACTGTTATTCAGTCGGTACAATGAAAATATAACTGATGATGGATGAAGTGGAGACGATAGAAGATGAAGACTAACAACAGCAAAAAAAAAAATTTCCCGGAAAGAGAAATATATTTAGTTGGTTGGTTGTTTTGGGGAAGGAGACCAGGCAGCGAGGTCATCGGTCTCATCGGGCTAGGGAAGGATGGGAAAGGATGTCAGCCGTGCCCTTTGAAAGGAACCATCCCGTCATTTGCCTGGAGCGATTTATGGAAATCACGGAAAACCTAAATCAGTATGGCCGGACGCGGGATTGAACCGTCGTCCTCCCGAATGCGAGTCCAGTATCTAACCACTGCGCCACCTTGCTCGGTGAAATATATTTAGATCGAATACAATTTTAAGCGTTAGGAAGTCTTTTCTAAAAGCAGTTGTGTATTGTGTAGCCTTGTATGGAAATAAAGCGTAGACAATAAACACTTCACACAACAAGAGAATAGAAGCTTTTGAAAGGACGTGTTACAGGACAACGGTGAGTATTAATGAGTGGTCCGAATAAATAATGAAGAGGTACTAATCGCACTGGGAGAAAAGAGATTGACGGATCAGTAGATGGGATACATCCTGAGTCATCAACGAATTTTCAATTTTGTAACGGAAGGGAGAGTATACGGGAACAGAATCATATAGGGACGCCTTGGTTTGAATACAGTAAGCAGGTAAAAATGAATGTCGGTTGTAGTAATTGTACAGAGATGAAGAGGCTTGCACAGGATACACTAGCCTCAAACTCGTCGCCACTCCCAGCCACCTCTAATTAAGGTTCTCGTATATATTACAACCTCTTTGTGCTCAATGATGGCCGGCCGGTTGTGGCCATGCGGTTCTAGGCGCTACAGTCTGGAACCGCGTGACCGCTACGGTCGCAGGTTCGAATCCTGCCTCGGGCATGGATGTGTGTGATGTCCTTAGGTTAGTTTGGTTTAAGTAGTTCTAAGTTCTAGGGGACTGATGACCATGGCAGTTAAGTCCCATAGTGCTCAGAGCCATTTTGCTCAGTGATGTAGTTTGAGAATATCCTCTTAGGGCTACAGACTTCACCCGACTAACCGTTAACGGAAATCGTAAACAGTACCTGTACTATAACATCATTTTGAAGTGCACCTGATTCTATCTTAGCTTATGACGATACCTCTCTATCAAGAACGACATACTCAGTTCTGTTCGGAAGGAAGGTCACTTATATTTCCGGATATTCTATATACCCTGTATCGAAGGCCTTCTGGAAGCGACGAAACACGGCGTCCACTACCTACACTGCTTACTGCAGTCTGAATCTCATGAATGAACAAAGCACACGGTCAATGTTTGCCGAAATCATTCTAATTCATAGGTAGTTCCGTGCGCTAGAACAGTTGTAGTGTGCAAGCATTTAACGTCATACAAGACAGGTGAAAAGGGAATGAGAAAAGGTAAGCGCTTAGCGAGCATTTCCTACGTACTGTAAATTTATCATCCGTACAGCAAAAGAATCTACTTTGTTCCAATTCAGCATGCTATTTAAAGATGCCAAAAATCAGTGAATGTTGTCCGTAATGTCTCACTCACGTCTGCACTGTCACTGTGAGCAGAAAGAAGTCGCAGTTCATACGAACTAAAAAAAATGCAATTTGCATCCCGTTTTGCAGTATCGATATCCGATCACTTACAAGCCCATAGTTCATAGATCACAGTCTCGAAAACGTTAGACACACTTAAAAGTGACATTTCAAAGTTTAGTCAGGTCTCAGAGAAAATGTTCGTCGACTACCAGTATACGATTGACTAAATGTAAGCATTTCGTTTTATTTCACCAGACTTCTGACTGCGCTAGTCGTTTCATGTCTGCGGAACTGGTGTACCTAACGTCCTCAAAAAATGGTTCAAATGGCTCTGATCACTATGGGACTTAACATCTGAGGTCATCAGTCCCATAGAACTTCGAACTTCGAACTACTTAAACCTAACTAACCTAAGGACATCACACACATCCATGCCCGAGGCAGGATTCGAACCTGCGACCGTAGCGGTCGCGCGGTTCCAGACTGAAGCGCCTAGAACCGCAAGGCCACACCGGCCGGCCCTAACGTCCTCGACAATCTGTTTTGCATATCCTAGTGTGTTTCATGTACACGTTTTCTTGACTACTGTCCCTCCCTGCGCACATAAACCATTTCAAATTCCATACAGCTTATCACTTTATTGAGCCTTCCTCATTTCGTACTTTAACCACCATCTTACTATCTACTGTTCCTCGAGACTACTGTAATTCATATCCCTCCATTTTCTTCTTCTCCTGATCAGCTTCTGCTCCGCTTGCATGCTATCCCAAGCAGGAGACGTACACTTTCAGAAACTTCATCCTCAGTTCCATATCAATATTTGGTACCACTATACCTCTTTTAATAATAGAAACTTTCTTCGCCCGTGTCACTATTTTAACTTCTTTGGTTCTTTGTTTCCACCATACTGAACAATGTTACTTTCTACATACGAGAATTCTTTCTCTTCTTGCATAGCTGTGTCGTTTTCAGTTATGATGTTAACGAAGTCGTTGTACTCCTCTATACTGCACTGCCTACGTCTTCGCTACGTTTATCCTTAACCAACATGCTCTGTTAAGTATGCACACCGTTCCTGTCAACACGTGTTCTAACGAGGTAATTACCTCAACACGAAGAAACATAATTTTAAAGTATGCAGATGTGTCTCTTCTAAAGGATAGGCAAAATAAAAATAGCCTGGAAAAAAGGTCATATATCTTAGGATAGGCAACACAACTTACATCAGCTGCCGTGGGTGTAGATGATGTACAAGTCATCAAGCTCATTTAGCTGTAAAACATTGTATTTGCGTACAATCGGTGTTTGAAGGTTAATGAACCTGGAGATTACATAATCACACGTCGCTGAAGAAACAGGGAATCATAACCAGCTGAGCCTACCACTTCGGACGGCGAAAAAAACGTGACACGTTCATCGGTGGTAGCAGAAACACTGGTGACTCCCGGAGTGACAGATATCATGCTGTGCAATCGCATACCCGAAATTTCGACTGGTTCTGATTACTGCTCCATGGATTCTTTTTTACTCACATCCGATGCATCAAATTATAAAATTAAACGAAAAGAAGAAAGGAAATGATACTGGGACGGAACAGACAAGTACTCTTCCATCCGTATAACATTCATATCAAACAACAGAAGAAGTATGTACAACACTGAACAGTTTAGTTTCACTGGTTTAGCCCAGAAGTGGATGACGCTACTTACACTCCTTCCTGAGAGGCACAAAAACCAACGCATGACTGCTTATCTAGACATTCTTTTGCATTACAGTGCGGAAGGAGAAGGCCTACTTAGCAGAATCGCGACTAGTGTCCAGCGCTAAATCACAGACCAATGAGCAATAAATATTGTGTGGTCATAAAAAAGTACACGCCAACTCTATGAGCTAGAAAGGCTACGGTTATCTTTTTCTTTTGGAGTGCTAAGCAAATCTTGTTTGTTGGTTTTGTTGAACGTCGAAGTCAGAGAGAAGGTGAAGTCAGAGAGATTCGTGGGCACACTAAGAGTAAGCGTAAACCGTTCTTCGGGTGGATTATTCGCGACTATGATAGGAAACACCGTCTGGTGCCCTGCCGAACACAGCTGTGGATGTACAGCAGGTAAACGCAGGGTAGGGAAACGGCGGGTAGTATGGGCCAATTGGTATTTCAGCTATTCACCACTAGGTAGCAACACGGTACATATTGTAATCTTTCCAGCAGCGCCATTTCGCTATAAGCAAAGAGTATGTTTAATTCCCAGTGTCGTATCGTTTGTGAGTGATTGTTTATTTGTGCTCCTACAAGTTGTTCCCTAGAATACCTTTTAACATCGCTCTGTATCATTACAGGTAAGAAAATGCTTATGAAACCAGAGCTGTTATTTTGTTCACTCTATTAATACAAGACAATGACAATTGGATTTCGTTTGTCCTAACAATGTATCGGTTACTACTATGGGCCATGCGACATTCGGATGATATTTGACACGGAACTCATTCCCTTTTTTTTAGGATACTATGCCAACATTTAAGGAAAACAACCCTCATCTTGCTTCCATGGCAGAACCTAAATCACTTCTGGAGACACCATCACTTCCTCCTATGCACTACATCCAAGTGAACGTTCTGATTTTGCAAGTGTTTTAAAAAAGGTGTCGCCTTTGCCCTTCTGCAGCGAAAAGACGCTGACCTGTCGGAAAAGAAAGGCAGAGAGAAGAGAAATATAGACATCAACTCCAATAAAAAATATGCTGACAGACAATAAAGGTTCAGAAGAGCAAAACGAAAAAGCACAATAGAAAAGAGACAAATGAAATTTTCAAAAGAAGAACAAACGATGATCAATAAGAAGAAGAAAAATGAACACATCAAAATTTTCCGTAATGACAGTCCTGCACCAATCACTTCTCATGACATTGCAGATGTAAAATGTATTGTGTGTGGAGTAAAGTATGAGGGAAACGTGATTCAGTGCAACAAGTGTGAAGGTTGGGCTCATGAGCTCTGTGCGGACATTGACGACTTCTATTTTTCTTTTGTGATCTCTGTAAGCTAAATAAATCATAGCGTAAATGAGCTATAGTATGTTATACATTGTGCATAGTATTAAACAATAAATCTTTTATTCAAAACAACGTTTTTAATTTATAAACCTAATGATATTGGTATGGCCCATACTACCAGCCAATTTTTAAAATGCCCATCATGCAAAGTTAATTCTAATTACATTTGGTATTATGTTCCCTTCATATATTGCTAAATATATTTTTATTACTCAGACGAAGAAGCTGAAAGTTTGTTTTCCCTCATATCTGAGTTAAGCTACAAATATATTTTCTAATGTACATTTTTCCTTAAATGGCCCATAATACCCGCCGTTCCTCTAATATTGACCCTATGTTTAATTTGAAAGAGAGATGGCAGAAGGGCAAATAAGAAATTACTATATTTGTAGACTTAGAAGAAATGTTTGACAATGTTGACTGTAAGACACTCTATGGAGTTTTGGAGTGATCGGGGATAAATTACTGGGAGTGAAAATTTGCCCGCTGCTTAAATAAAAACGAGACTGTAGTCATAAGAGTAAAAGAAAGGATGGAGTGAGTTGAGAAAGTGAGTCACGGTTGTAGTATATCCCAGGTGTTATTCAGTCTATACATTAAGCAAGTAGGAAACGGAAGTAAGAATATATTGGTAAAGCACATTCAAACATACGGAGAAGAAATAAAAATCTTGTTCTTTGCTGATAATATTGTCATTCTATCGGCCACAGTAAAGAAGAACTTTGAATTTGATTTGATCGGAAAGGACTGTAACATGTATAAGAGCAAGAGTAAAATAGACTGTAGTCGAATCAAGTCAGGTGATTCTGAGGAAATTGCGAGGAGCCTTCAGTCAGTAACGCAACATTTTGTTTATAGGCCAATTTTGGGAGTAAAACTACGGAATTTGTTGTGGGACATCGTGGAATATCGCCGCTTCAACCCCTATAGTTTCATGCAGTTCCGGTGGGTAGACGGGCTCTACGTACCCTACAAAATGTCGTCTTTAACGGAGGGGCGTTCCAAACAGAGAGCTGTCACTGATTTTCTTTTGGCGAAAAAGACAAGAGCACCACAGACATTCATTGGCACTTGCAGGATGACTACGGAGCCTTGGAAGTGAACAAAAGCAAGTGACCCGTTGGGGGAAGCGTCTGTCATCATCTCAACAAGATCGTGCAAACAAGCTCATTGACATATCACAGTCAAACAACTCGCTGCACAACTGGACGTGTCTGTTGATAGTGCTATGACATGCGTCCACCTCTTGGTCTACTCAAAGGTGAAGGACGGTCTGTACGGAATTGCTTGCACATTACGAGGCTGATCTTGACTAATTTTTATCGAACATCGACACAGGTGATGAAATATGGGTTCATCACCTCGAAGGGGAAACAAAACGGCAATCAGTGAAATGGCGCCGCCCCATCTCTCCTCCGAAGAGACAATTCAAAGCCGCACCCTTAGCCGGTAAAGTCATGACGACTGTCCTCTGGGATTCTGAACGCGTTGATTCCGTTTGATGTTCTATCTCATGGTGCAAGTATTTTGTGCTATCCTCAGGAAATTGAAAAGAACAACTTCAGCGGATTCCTCGCCATAAAAATGCAAATCAACTTCTCCAACTCCATGACAACGGAAGGGCTCAACTATGTCTGTGCGCTCGAGAGGAGCTCACAAAAATTCATTGTTGTTCCTTGTCCACCTAACAACCTGGATCTTGCATCTTCCGACTTCCACCTGTTTGTCCCAACGATGGATGCACTCCGCGGGAAGAAGTACGTAAATGAAGGTGAGTTCATTGGTGCAGCAAGACGTCGGCTCCGACGTGGATGAGTAGAGCGGTACCATGAGGGCGTATAGCCCGTCCCAATAATGTGGCGTAAGGCCATCAACATCGAGTCATACCAGTGTTGAGTTTGAGTCGGTTCTGGAGCTCCACGACCGAGCTCATTTGATCTCTTCTGTCAGAAGAGTTAATTAGGAGTTGGAACGGCTACTTGGATGTGGTGCGGGGTCAGACGTTGGTGTGGTTCCTGTTGATTCATTCTGTAGGTGGGACTATACTAGACATGGTGTGCACCTCAACAAGAAAGTGAAGGGTAAACTGGCCGGGCTGGTAGCAGGAAATTTAAAGAAGGGGGGGGGGGGGGACTACATCTCATGGTAAAAACTCTTTTTTTTAGTGTAGGATCAGTGTCCAGTGGGAAACTCAGCCAGGCAAGTACTAAAGATGTTAAAAAAGTTCAAGATACTCACAAAAGTAAAGTGAAAAATAATGTTAGTATATTTCGTCAAAATATTGGGGGACTGAAGAATAAAATTGATGAGCTTCTGCTTTGTTTAGAAGATATAGAAACTGAGAATGTAATAGATGTACTATGCCTGTCTGAGCATTACATTGTCACTGATATGCAAATGGTTAGCATCAATGGGTACAAATTAGCTGCACATATAAGTAGAGATAATATGATGAGAGGAGGAGTTGCCATATATGTAAAAAGCTACCACAGAGCAAAAAATTTAGAAACTAAAATATTTTGTGTAGAGCAACATATGGAGGCATGTGCCACTGAACTTAAACTAAATAATGACACTTTCATAATTGTAAAAGTGTATAGGTCCCCCTCAGGGAATTTCCAGCTACTTCTAGAAAACTTGGATGCTTTGTTGTGCTATCTGTCAAACGGGGGGAAGCAAATTATCGTTTGTGGGGATTGCAGTGTTGATTCCCTTAAAGAGTGTAATAGGAAGAATGACTTTGTAGTATTACTCCGTTCTTTCTGTTTGTGCTCCTTCATTGATTTTCCTACTCGGATAACAAAGAACAGCAGTACATTGATAGATAACTTTTTTATAGACCAAGATAAGTTTAAGGATATAAATGCTTATCCTGTTGAGAATGATTTTCAGATCATGGTGCACACCTAGTTACAGTACATGGCATAGCTCCATGCAGTATATCAAATCAGACTTTTAAAGCAGTGCGTTCAGTTAATAATATAAATATCGCAAACTTTAGGGAAAGCCAACAGCAGCTAGACTGGGATGAAGTGTATAAGGAACCCGATGCAAACTTGAAATATAACTTACTTGACGATACATTTTTAAGGGTATTTGAAAATTGTTTTCCCAAGAAAATAGTTAAACATAATTCCAAGAAAACATATAAAAAACCTTGGCTAACTAAAGGAATAAGAGTATCTTGCAACCGTAAAAGAGGACTGAATCTAACAGCAAGAGGGAGTACTGTTCCCAAAATTGTTCAATATTATAAAATCTATTGTGCGGTACTAAGAAAAACTATTAAAAAGTCCAGAAGCATGTGTATCATTCTGAGATCAGTAACTCTGATAATAAAATTAAAGCAATTTGGAACATTATTGAAAGGGAAACAGGGCAACCAAGAGCACAGAAAGACTTTAGTGCCATAAAGCTGAATGACAAGTGTACTGAGAAACAATCAGAAATTGAAAATATTTTCAATAATCATTTATTAAATGTTGTGGAGAAAATAGGATATAGATCTTCACTAGAAGAGGCAAGGCTACTAATAGAAGAGGCCATACCTGTGAAGTTTGAAACAACTGTAATTCCATCAACCTCTCCCTCTGAAATCAGTAAAATAATAAACTCACTGAAAAGTAAAAGCTCTTACGGAATTGATGGCATTTCCAGCATGGTACTTAAAGCTTGTTCCCTAAAGGTAAGTAGGATTCCCAGCCACATATGTAATAGCTCTTTGGAGCCATTGTAAAACCATTGCATATGTCGGATGTCAACAACTACCGCCCAATCTGTCTTCTGACAGCTCTATCAAAAATTTTTGAGAAAGTAATTTATTCAAGAGTAGCCTCCAATATTTGTAAAAATAAAGTACTAACAAAATGTCAGTTTGGTTTTCAGAAAGGCTTTTCAACAGAAAATGCTATATAGGCTTTAACTGTTCAAATATTAAATGCTCTGAATAACCGGACACCACACATTGGTATTTTTTGTGATATCTCAAAGGCCTTTGATTGTGTAAATCATGAAATTTTTTTAGATTAAATCATTATGGTTTGAGGGGGCAGTGGACAAATGGTTTAATTCATACTTAACTGGATAATTCCAGAAAGTTGAAATAAGTGGTTCATGTAATGTTAAAATAACAGTTGATTCCTCCAACTGGGGGGCTATCAAGTACAGGGTCCCACAGGGTTCAGTCTTAGGTCCTTTACTGTTCTTCATATACATTAATGACTTACCATTCCACATTGATGAAGATGCAAAGTTAGTTCTTTTTCCTGATGATACTAAGTGATGTAATTGTAAATTATATTTCTCACAAAATTATTAAGTGGTTCTCAGCAAACGGACTCTCTTTAAAGTTTGATAAAACACAGTAAATGGCACAACTCCAGTAATAAATATAAACTTTGAACAGAAGTCGGTAGCTAAGGTAGAATTTTCAAAATTTTTAGTTGTGTCCATTGATGAGAGGTTAAACTGGAAGCAACACATTGATGGTCTGCTGAAACGTCTGAGTTCAGCTACGTATGCTATTAGGGTTATCGCAAATTTTGGTGATAATAATCTCAGTAAATTAGCTTACTGTGCCTAGTTTCATTCACTGCTTTCGTATGGCATCATATTCAGGGGTAATTCATCGTTGAGTAGAAAAGTATTCATTGCTCAAAAACGTGTAATCAAAATAGTTGCTGGAGCCCACCCACTGTCATCCTGCAGACAATTGTTGAAGGATCTTGGGCTCCTCACAGTAACCTCACAGTATATATATTCACTTATGAAATTTGTTGTTAATAGTCCAACCCAGTTCAAAAGTAATAGCAGTGTGCATAGCTATAACACCAGGAGAAAGGATGATCTTCACTATGCAGGGTTAAATCTGACTTTGGCACAGAAAGGGGTAAATTATACTGCCACAAAAGTCTTTGGTCACCTACCAAACAGCATCAAAAGCCTAGCAGATAGCCAACTAACATTTAAAAAGAAATTAAAAGAATTTCTAGATGACAACTCCTACTCATTGGCTGAATTTTTAGATATAAATTAAGGGAAAAAACTTAAACATTAGTGTCATGCAATATTTTGAGTAATGTAATATCTTGTACAGACATCTTTTATTAACCTGACACGTTCCACATCATTACGAAGTGTCGTATTTATGATCTATGGAAAAATTATTAGTCTAATGTAATCTAATCTGAACACCGAATCTGTTGAAAATGGGATACTGTAGCCAAAAGAGTGGGGAATAACATAGTATAATGGAATCTTGAATAAAACCAACCTGATTTCAGAAAAAAAATATGTTGCGTTACTTATTGCACACCCCTCGTAGATTAGAATGAGATGTGTTATTTGGTCAGAAAAATAACTGATGATGGCAGCAGTAAAGAGGATGCAGATTAGCAAGAGGAAACAAGTTACTCAAATTGTGAAAATGAGAAATATGTTACATCGAACATAAACTGAATTAATAGGATGTGATTCCTTAAAGAAATATTCTGGAATGTAGTTTCATATGGACATGAAACATAGACAATAAATTGAAAAGACTGGAAGGGCGCAGAGAGTTTTGAAATATGGCGTTACGGAAGAAACCTGAATTTAAAATAGGTAAATAGGATAAACAGTAAAGAGCTACTGAAACGTGTTCGGGAGAAGATCTTCATTCCACAGCGTGAGTAAAAGAAGATATAGGTTGACAGAAAACATTCTGAAACATCAAAAAACAATTAATTTGGTAATGGAGGGAAGAGTGGGGGTTAAAATTCTGTAGAGGATGCGAAGACTCCAATATAGAAAGCAGAAAAAATATATGGAAGCTTCAGATCATGTATAAGATCTCTGAAGAGACCGGCGTGGGACAGACGTGCATGGGGTGCTACAGCGAACGAGGATACTGACTGAAACGAGGATTATGGAGCAGAGGTGTTATCACACTGGACTAGAATTCAGAGAATGGCAGTTAAAATTCCATAATTTCCCTAAATCATCAGAAACATATGCATGCTTAATTCCTTTGAAACGGTTTGGCCGATTTCCTTCCCTACCCCTGAAACAATCGGAGCTTGCAGTCCATCTCTAATGCCCACGATCTCGACGAGTCGTTAAACGCTAATCATTCTTCCTTCCTTCTGCGGGCTGAAGACCACTGTATAGTTATGCTGTAATGAATTGTCTAGTTTTTCTGATAATAAGAATTATTGGCGATAGGGACGTGGAAGGAAGCTCACTATCTCTTCAAATAATGATGTAGAACACTTGCAGAAAAACTACATTGGAACAAAATCGTCACGTGTGCACATAGTCATCCATAATTTCCAAAATCCATTCTGCACTACAATATCGTTCGCTAATAAAAGTTCGTAAAGAATATAGCAGCAGAAATGCGATTGCATCGGCAAAGTTTTTTTAACGTAATTCAGGACACTATACTGCAACGCGGAATATCTTGAATAATTCGTTTACGTATTCGAGGGCAATACTAAGAATCAGCATGAAATTGAACCAGTATGTAAAATCAGTACTGGACGAAACTAATCTTAGAATTAGATTCGTTGGATCGATTATAGGGAAATACATTGCATCTGTAAAGGGAATCGCGTACGAAACACTAGTATGACCATTTCTCCAGAACTGATTATGTGGTTGTAGTTCTTATCCAGGAGGTTTCACAACAGACATCGAACGAACTGAGAGACTGTGCTAGGATTGTGAAAGATCGGCATTGCACGTATGAAAGTGTAACAGATGTTCCCCGGTTACGAAGGCGACGTTGTTTTCACGAAACTCTTTTCCGTACCATTAGAGAACAGGTGCGACAGTACTGCTGCCCTCATCGAACATTTCGCATAGGCATTATGAGTAAAAGGTACTGAAGATCAGCGCGGGTGCAGAGGCGTACACTTATTCTTCTCTTGCTTAGTACGGAAATTGACATTACAATCCAAAAAATGTCCACCACACGCTATACACCACGTTGTCGAGTTTCCATATTTATATTTAAGCGGGCAGTCAAATTAAAACGAGATGAAGAAAAAGTAAGTAAACACTTTATTATTTCAAAAGTAATCACCGTAAATGTTAATACATTTATCCCGCTATAAGACGAGACAGTGGATGCTTTCATTTGAAAATGTTTGCGATTACGTATTGACTGAACCGAGGCGTTCACCTCGTCGTCCGAAGCAGGTCGAGGGCCACTGATGTGTTTAATGTGGTCGGGCCCACATGTTGCCAAGAGTGTTTCGACTCCGCTGCAGAAGTTTCTCTGAGGTTCCCTTACACACCCTCCATACGATTTCTCATAGTGCCATTTCCATATTTTTTTATTCCTATGGGACATTTATGGTCGTCAATTTGCTTCGGAGAAACAGGTGCAGTCCTCGGTACAATCATGGATCCGCACGCAACCACAAAAATTTTTCCATGAAGACACTGATCATTAAATGGCCTCACAGTAGGATAAATCCTACAACACCTAAACAGTTTAGAGTTTTTTTTTTCCATCTGTCTCCTTTCTATTTGACTGCCCCTCATAGTTTATAGGGTATCTCTCATACATGGCAACTGGCGTTCGAAGGACCTGGCCGAACTTAGCTGATTATGACACTGACTAAAGCTCCCCTCGGAGTTGTCCGTAGAGAAACGATAGCGCTCGGCACACGTAGCAACGCTACAGTAAATCTGACACTTTCGTTTGTCCCTAGGAGCGTAAGGTCTATAAAAATTCCTTGTGGTGCCATAACGCCGGCTGAATCAGAACATATGGCGCTGCTTTGGGTGAAAGAATCGACTGCAGACAGAGCTAACGTGCCCCTTTTGCTGCCGTAAGCTAGTCTCGTAACGGCCTTGTTCCTGAAACAGCCGAACACGGGCAGAACGACGGCGTTACGTGGTGAAACGACTGACATAAGTCTTCCGAATATACCCATCCGAAAATATGAAACCTGTCATTCTATAAAAGGCAGATCAGTATCACACGCTCTTCGTGTGGTGGAAGGTGTTTTGCATTCCTTTTACTTGTTTCCTTATCTGCTGCGCTTTCTAATGGACAGAAAGGAAAGTTACAGCCTGTACGACTCCACAGTCTTGTTGTTATTGTGTTTACGCCAAATGTACAATGATGACAGTCTACTAACTTTGTAATCTGTTCTAGGCACGGGCCCTTTGTACGTGAGAAGCATCACATCGCAAAACAGTCATCTTTCATCAATGGTTCGAATGAAAAGCCTCTGAACTTGTTCGTAACATTGGTATGCCTGAATCGGAAGATATGAATGTGGTAGCACGTTGCTAATTATCTTAGCTCATTTCGCGATTTGAAGAAGAACCTAAGATCTGAGCAGTGTTCATGGAGGAGTCGCACTTTGTTACGTTTTGTGCTGGCAGACACGTTACAATTTTCTAAAGCCTTATTAATGCATTGAAATCATCCATATCCGCTGTTGATTCGTGTTTTGTTCAGTTTTTAGGATATGAAACAGAGTGTGTGTGTGTGTGTGTGTGTGTGTGTGTGTGTGTGTGTGTGTGTGTGAGAGAGAGAGAGAGAGAGAGAGAGAGAGAGAGAGAGAGAGAGAGAGAGAGAGAGAGAGAGAGAGAGACAGTGAGAGAATCTAGTTCTGTATTTCAGGGTTGTATGGTACTTTCTTCTAACTGCATCGAGTACGCTTCCGCACTGTCATTTACTGAACACAATACGACCTTACCGATTACCGAAAGAAATGTTTCACTCCATTCGCAACTTCAACACGTTGTTGTTATAGGGGCGAATCCCACCAGTGTAAAGGTAATTTCGGGAACTGTTACAGCCCCTGTATTGTTTAACGTATTTATAAATCTCTAGTGGACAACATCTGAAACTGTGAGACTGTTCGTAGGAGGCGCTGTTGTTTGTAAATACACTCCTGGAAATGGAAAAAAGAACACACTGACACCGGTGTGTCAGACACACCATACTTGCTCCGGACACTGCGAGAGGGCTGTACAAGCAATGATCACATGCACGGCACAGCGGACACACCAGGAACCGCGGTGTTGGCCGTCGAATGGCGCTAGCTACGCAGCATTTGTGCACCACCGCCGTCAGTGTCAGCCAGTTTGCCGTGGCATACGGAGCTCCATCGCAGTCTTTAACACTGGTAGCATGCCGCGACAGCGTGGACGTGAACCGTATGTGCAGTTGACGGACTTTGAGCGAGGGCGTATAGTGGGCATGCGGAAGGCCGGGTGGACGTACCGCCGAATTGCTCAACACGTGGGGCGTGAGGTCTCCACAGTACATCGATGTTGTCGCCAGTGGTCGGCGGAAGGTGCACGTGCCCGTCGACCTGGGACCGGACCGCAGCGAAGCACGGATGCACGCCAAGACCGTAGGATCCTACGCAGTGCCGTAGGGGACCGCACCGCCACTTCCCAGCAAATTAGGGACACTGTTGCTCCTGCGGTATCGGCGAGGACCATTCGCAACCGTCTCCATGAAGCTGGGCTACGGTCCCGCACACCGTTAGGCCGTCTTCCGCTCACGCCCCAACATCGTGCAACCCGCCTCCAGTGGTGTCGCGACAGGCGTGAATGGAGGGACGAATGGAGACGTGTCGTCTTCAGCGATGAGAGTCGCTTCTGCCTTGGTGCCAATGATGGTCGTATGCGTGTTTGGCGCCGTGCAGGTGAGCGCCACAATCAGGACTGCATACGACCGAGGCACACAGGGCCAACACCCGGCATCATGGTGTGGGGAGCGATCTCCTACATTGGCCGTACACCTCTGGTGATCGTCGAGGGGACACTGAATAGTGTACGGTATATCCAAACCGTCATCGAACCCATCGTTCTACCATTCCTAGACCGGCAAGGGAACTTGTTGTTCCAACAGGACAATGCACTTCCGCATGTATCCCGTGCCACCTAACGTGCTCTAGAAGGTGTGAGTCAACTACCCTGGCCAGCAAGATCTCCGGATCTGTCCCCCATTGAGCATGTTTGGGACTGGATGAAGCGTCGTCTCACGCGGTCTGCACGTCCAGCACGAACGCTGGTCCAACTGAGGCGCCAGGTGGAAATGGCATGGCAAGCCGTTCCACAGGACTACATCCAGCATCTCTACGATCGTCTGCATGGGAGAATAGCAGCCTGCATTGCTGCGAAAGGTGGGTATACACTGTACTAGTGCCGACATTGTGCATGCTCTGCTGCCTGTGTCTATGTGCATGTGGTTCTGTCAGTGTGATCATGTGATGTATCTGACCCCAGGAATGTGTCAATAAAGTTTCCCCTTCCTGGGACAATGAATTCACGGTGTTCTTATTTCAATTTCCAGGAGTGTACGTCGCAACGCCAAAAGGCAACAGCGAAAAGCAGCTCACTGGCAACTGACCTTGAACGTACCGTGCATATACAGTCAAAGAGATCATTAATCGTTCAGTTACAATAGTGGCGATAAACTATCGGAAATAGTAAAACCGTACATTACGTGAGGGTAGTCGCCTGAAGCGACGTAAAGTGGAATGATCACCTAAAAACAACTGTGAGAAAAGTAGAGGGCAGGCTGATAACGATACCTATTTTCAAAATGTTAAGGAAGTTTGGTTCTTTCACGAAATAAATGGACTACAAAGTACTTGTTCGATCGATTCTTCGCTATCTCCGATCGGTCTGAGACCCTTACCATGTTGGATTCATAGAAGAGGCAGGTGCCTGGAAAGCTGGGTGCGTTACGTTACGGGAAAGATTTGCAAGCACTGGAGCGTTATAGAGGTGTTCAACGAACTCCAGTGGCGGCAGACACTACTACAGATCCCCTGTGGAACACGGAAAGCTTGCTCTTGAAACTGCGATAGCATACGTTCCGAGAGGAAATCAAAGAAATTGGAACCCCTGCATAGGTTAACTGATGTCGTTCTTCTGACGCAATATCCACTGATGGATAAGGAAAGGGGGGAAAGGGCAGTAGCAGCAAAAGTACCCTGCGCCACACATCCGATTGCGGCTTGCCGAGTATAAATGTACATGTGAAAATCGTTACTGTCTCCTTTTGAATTTCCATACGTACTGCCAAAATTTCTTCTGCGTAACACCAGAGTAGGAAACACTCTGGTAATAGCCCACTGCCCACGTTGTCAGAGAGGGAGATGAAATGCAATGAAAGCACCAGCGACATTATCACGCTATCATGGAGAGTTCCCAGAATTACTTTTTTTACGCCTACATCTACGTTAAAAATGCTCAAACCTTTTTGAATTTAAGGACGAAGATATTTCGTATCAGTGTTATTGATTTTCCGTCGTGTTTCATTCGCATATCAAACGATGGAGAAAAAGCTATCTACTTGCCTCGGTACGTGCCTTCTCATGATTCCAACATACGATATACGTAGCGGTCACATAACTGTTGCACATTCGTCGATTAATAGTTTTATAAATTTACTCAACAGAGTTTCGCAAAAATAATGTCCCCTTTCTTTCACGGTTTCCATTTTAAAGTTTCATGAGCGCCACAGTTACTCTTTCGCATGGATTTGTTAGATTTCTGCTAACTTTCCTACATGATAAGGACTCCAAGCCATACCTTGTATGCGGTTTTATCTTAGGCGCTGTTCACTTTACCGGAACCCTTCCAACAAATATAACTGGCGAACAAATCGTAGACAGATCTGAGATTTCAGTTACAGGAGTAACCCGTCCAAACTCCTGTAACTGAAATCTCAGATCTGAAGATGGTTCAGGATGAACCGAAACCGGTCATATGAATAAAAAAAATCTGCAATCAAGACGGATTATAAATAACATTACAAAGAAGTTAAGGGCTTGTGTTTTCGAAACTATACGTCTTCTTCTGGTATCAAACAATTTTGTGATTTTGAAAGTCTCTTTTGTTTGCTGCTGGATCCCAAAATCCACTCGATTCAATATTTCGGCGATAGAAATGTTCGCCATCTCCAGGATAACGCAGCTTCTGCTGAGGAGTCCCACTGCGAACTGAGTTAGTAAGCTAGTTAATTAGCTCGTTAGTTGTTTTCATATTCCATGGATCATTTTGCACGATAAATCTTCTTGATGACGAACGAGTTATTTTACATTCATATTGAAAATTAATTTGTACATCTATTTGTATTCTAAACATCAACACATTATCATCATTTTTCCCCTTTAAATAAAAACAAGATATGCAGTCTGAGTTAGCAATTCCTACCCACCAACTTTTATGCACTACAACCATACAAATTCTTCTACGGAATAGAAGGAGTAGTCAAGGAGAAACTTTTTCAATTTACTTTCAAATTTTACCTTGTTGTCTACTACACGTTTTATATCACTGGGTAAGCGGTCAAAAATTTTTGTTGCAGCATTGTGCACACCTTTCTGTGCTAAAGACAACCTTGATGTTGAATAATGAATGTCACATTTTCTTCCAGTATTATAATTTTGTACCTTATTGTTCCTTTTAAACTGCAGTCGATTATTTGCAGCAAACTTCCTTGGGGAACAAATATACTGTGAAGCTGTAGTCATAATGCCAAACTCCTTAAACAGATTTCTACAAGATGATTGCGGGTGAGCACCACATGTTATTCTTACAGCACGTTTTGGGCAATGAAGATGTTCTTTCTTAAAGATGAGTTACCCCAGTACGTTATTCCATATGACACTACTGAATGAAAATATGCAAAACATGTCCATTTACTGATTTCTCTCTCCCCAAAATTTTCTATGATTCTAAGTGCAAACGTGGCTGACCTAAATTGTTTTAGGATTTCCAAAATGTGTTTTTTTTCAATTTATGATCTCATCAATATAGACACCTAAGAATTTTGAAGTTTCCACCCTATGTGTTATTTCATCACCATGTGTTACTCTTACCACTGGTGCAGTACCGTTAGAGGTACAGAACTGAATATGGTGTGTCTGTGAAATTCAGGATGACACCATTCGCAGAAAACCGGTCAAAATACTTTTGACAGCTTGGTTCACTATTTCTTCCATTTTTGTATGTATAATGAGAGTCATCGCAATACTGGCGTCATCTGCAGAAAGAACTAATTCTGCTTCTTGTACATTTGACGATAGATCACGTACATATACGAAAAACAGTAGTCGACCTAAGCCCTGGTGAACACCACACGTGATTTCTCCCCAGTCAGAATTATGTCCCTGGATTCTGTTGGTTGAATTAGTACTAAGTACAACTTTATGCATTCTTTTGGTTAGATATGACATGATTAGTTGGCTATAACATCAATCCCAAAAACCTATGATTCACACTACCAAATGCCTTGGATAGTCAAAGAAAATACCTACCAGTGCTGTTTTGTTATTTAATGCTTGTAACATCTGGTATGTGACCATGTAAACGGCATTCTCAGTAGAGCAACCCTTCTGAAACCCAAACTATGATTTTCTGAGTATATTATTGTTGCCAAGTTGAGATACTATTCTAGAATACATCACCTTCTCAAAAAAATTTGGAAAATGATGTCAGCAGTGAAATAGGTCTGTAGTTACTGACGTCTCTCTTATCACCTTTCTTAAAGAGGGCTTTAACAACGGAATATTTGGTCTCTCTGGAAAAAATGTCTTGAGTTAGTGATGCATTACATATTTAGGAAAATACGGGACTTCTTATATGGGAACAAATCTTTAGTACTCTATTGGAAACACAATCAAAACTAGAAGAGCTTTTATTCTTGAGAGAATGTATGACCCTCTTAATTTAAGAAGTAGAAGTTGGTGGTACTTTCATATGATGTAATTTTATAAGAATTGCTTCTTCAACATATTACTGTAATCTTTGTCTTGGACTGTTGGTCCCTATGCTTTCTGCTATGTTTAAGAAATGATTATTAAATGCATTTGCTACCTGCGACTTCTCATTTACAACCATTCCATTCATTTCAATAGTAATGTTATCCTTTTCTGTGGTTCGTTGTCCCACTCTCTTGCTTCACTATATTCCATACTGCCGTAACTCTGCTGTCAGATTTACTGATTTCCGACTTTATTTGCAAGTTCTTTGATTTTTAATAACCTTTCTTTCTAGTTTGTTAAAAATGATTCACTTGTAGACGTTCTCTGATGTCTGGGAATAAACTGTGTGTTGTACCTGCCTCCGTAGCTGAGGATGAAATTTCCAACAGTACTATTTGAACAGCAAGGGAAAGGAAGTGGCGACGACAAATTCCAGATGAGCAGACATTGAATCAATGTCGTGACTCAAATTCAAAACGTTCCTGCAGTATTTCATAGAGAGAGAGGGCATGTGACACTGTTGGTGGCGACCCAGATACGGACTTTAAGTGCAGCTGTCCCCATAGTGCTATATGCTAGCATCAGATTTCAACGCGTCGCTTCCCTCATGATCATGCAACTCACACAGGACATAACACTATACACACAGTCGTTGCTGTTACCCACACTCACCATATTGACTTAAGACACAATTATATCAAGCCTGGAAGGTGGTGATTCTGCAGGAACATAGAATACTATTTCAGATCAAGAGGCTGTCCCTCAGCCAGCAATGCTGTACGATTCGTTCTTACTTTAAACTACTCTGGATTCCATCCCACCTGCGTTGCCGCTCGGTTATTTTCCAACATTTTGGCTGTCTATGTCCGTGATTCTGTAACGTGTACTTGCCTAATACTAAATGTCGCTCTGCGACCTTTAGCATGTGAACCAGCAGACGTCTGCTGACTCCACGTTTGACAGAAAGGTGTGTCGGCTGCGCGCCTGTGCCTGCTTTTTATTTCCCAGACGCTGCGTCACGGCAGACACGTCGCAATCGCCGTTTCCTCTGCCTCGCCAGTGCCCTAGACAGGGATTCGCGCAGAACAGATTTCCAGCAGCGTAATTTACTTCCCGTCGGCTCGGAAATGACTTCCGCTGGCGGCGGATGCAGTCGATATGGTGCGAGCGGGCCGCCGCCTGCTCCTTTCGGCGGCCGTGTCCGCCCCTGGCAAACGCTCGCCTCCCCCACTGCGAGGCCACGTCCGCGGCGTTCAGCTCACGCTGTGACAAGCTTCATCTTCTGCTCCGTCACTAATCTCCCGACTAGTTACATGCTGTCCTCCGTCTCGCAAGATACAGTTCTAATACGTTAATCTCTACGCACTCTAAGTACCCGATACACAGGGTGCAACTTGTACGACACAAATGCAGGCCGACTGTTCTCACTAGCTTGTTCGCTTGGCAGCTACTGCATTACGGCTCTACGCGTTTCCCCAGGGGCTGAGCATGAGCTAAATCGCAATGCGACTAAATTAAGGTACGGTTCTATACAGCAGGCGGTCGAAATGACGTCTCTCTGTTATAAGAGCAACCTGCTGCCATCAAAACACTTAGACACTCTTCGTGTTCCACTTGATACTTTTTTTTGAAATATCAAGCAGAGTGCTCTGCTCTATATATTCTAACATTAAAAGATATTTGGGGACTTCGTTATTCTACTGTAGTAGGCATAGACGCTCGCACACACAGCACATGTTCACGTGTATAGTGACTATAATAGTCCAATGGAGGAAGCAGCTGAAGGGGCTTCACTACACACACACACACACACACACACACACAGAGCTCTTGTACTAGATACTATCATGAATGGAAAGCCGTTAGAAAGAAACAGTCTGGGCGAGTGTGTGTGGGTTTTAATGCGAAAAGAGAGCGTTATACATAACACAACGAATACAATGGCTGAGAAAGAAGGCGGTGTACCCAGAAGACACAATGGAACAAGAACAAATATAATACCCTTTCAGCGAGTATTTAAATAACTGGAGTTGCAATTTTGAGCAGCTGATAGAGCTGCTCGCCACAAGAATTCGTAACTGTTGTTCATCTTAGTGGAGTCAGAAAACCTGGTAGGGTATATAAGTAGTGTCAACAGCGTCAGGCGTTGGGATTGGTTTGTTGGTTTATGGGGCGCTCAACTGCGCGGTCATCAGCGCCCATATAAAGTCTCAATTTTTACACAATCCAATATAGTCACTGTCATGTAAAATGATGATGATGGTGATGATGATGACATGATGAGGACAATATAAACACTCAGTTCCCAGGCATAGAAAATCCCCAAACCAGCCTGGAATCGAAACCAGGACCCCGTGATACAGAGACAGCAACGCTATACACTCGACCACGAGCTGCGGATCCGGCGTTGAGTGATCACTGTGAATGATTCGGAGATGTTGTGCAGTCGTGAGAGACAGCGTTATCGCTACATGTCAGTTTCAAATGGGACTGCACTGAGGGTCTCCATTTGGCTGGCTTGTCGAATCGTACAGTATACAGATTTTGGGGCTTTCGGATGTGCCACTGGCCTCATATTGCACTTCATGGCAAAGAGGGAGCATAGATGCTGATCATCAAGGTTCCGGTCGAACACAAATGAACACCACAATGGCTCCAAGCTCATCGTATCTTCTCACATCTGCGCGTGACTCCCTGGAACATTCTGCGTCATAATGTACCAGTGGTCGGAGACTAGAAGCCGTGGGGAATAGGAAATTACTATCCAGTGCATCGGCTGCCATTAACATCACAAAATAAACTCCTGTGTCTGGAGTGGTGGCTTGCCCATGAAGAATGGACCGCTGATAGATGGCGTTGCCTTATCTTCGGCGATGAATCACGATTCTGCACTAGAGACCACCATCAGGGAGCATGTTGGCGACATGGGAAAGATCCCAACCGTCCAGAATTTTAGAGGGACACACTGGTGTTACTCATGATGTCATGGTGTGGGGAGCCTTCAGGTATGACTTCACACTATGACTGGTAGTGACTGAGGGAACTCTGGCAGCACAACAGTACGTCATGGGCATCCTTCGCCCCCATGTATTACCTCTAATGCGACACTTTTCAACAGTACAGTACTTGCCCACACAATGAACGTGTCACAACGAACGGTATGCGACATGGTGAGGGGCTCCCGTGGCCAGTGATGTCGACAGACCTGTCGCTGATAGAAAATGTGTCGGACCAGTTCGAAAATCAACTCTGTTCTGGTGCCAGTATCCAGAATATCGAGGACCAGCTGCCACTGTCCACGGTATCTACCACCAGTTACGGCAGTTGTGTGCCAGCTTGCCTCTGGAGAGAATATAATGACTTTGATGTCCTTCCCAAACGAATCGGTGCATTCGTCTGGGCCAGACGGTAGCTATTTTCCACTATCACGGTCTTTGTAAAACTGACTCGATTTTGTATCCGCTGAAATAACATCACATAACCTCTCAAGCCCTGAAGATGCATTTCGTTTCCTCCTCCTCTTCTGGGTGCTTGACTATTTGTGCCATAGAGCCATAGAGTATACACCGTCATTCCAAAAAGCTTTTAGACCGCATTAATAAAGTATAAAAGGAAAATAAGATGGTGGTTGTAATGCTTCAGATGTTCTACATAGTCCCCCACACCCATTTAAGTAAGACGCACAAAACGTTCATATGACCATATGTAACTATCACGAAAGTTCTCCTTTGAGATGTTGTTCAACTCGTGCGTCGCAGTGGCCTGTATGTCAGTAGGGTCGTCAAATCATTCACTCTTCAAGCCAACGTGTATACTTGTCTTTTGTGGTAGTGTAATACCAAATCTCGTCACCCGTGATGGTGTTTTCCAGAAACGAATTGTCCACGTTTTGCATTTCTATCAAGCTGCTGAAGTTTCCACGGGTAGTAGATCTCCTTCTGGATTCAAGGTGTACTGGAGAAATTTTGCACCCACTTTTCTCTTCTTCAAAACATTCTGGAGAAATCTTGGGCAGCTGATTTAGAGATGCTCCTCTATTGCGATTTGCGACAAAACAACGTTGACACACTGTGGCCGCAATTCCACATCTTAACACTGTCTGCTCACAACTGACTATTCTAATGCAACTCTCTTGTTTACAATTGTTATATCAAACTGCGACCATAGTTACTACGCTTAATTCGGTTATACGCCAAGGATAAAATCAGTCTCGGAACGTTTTGGACGGTGGTCTAATTTGACAGATGAGAAGAAGAATGTGAGCAAGGCAATAAGTTGTGAAAATATTCTTCAGAACAGTAAGGATGATTGATACTACTTTCGCGACAGGCAGGAAGAAATTAATTTTTAACATCCCACCACTGAGAACATCGTTACACATGGAGCAAATGATCGAAATGGAAAAGGACAAGGAAGCACATCAGCCAGTCCCTGTCGAAGGAATTATCGCCATTCACCTTAGCTAATTTAGAGGGTTACAGAGAAACTAAATCTGGGTTGCTGGACTGGATTTTAACCATTATCTTCGTGAATGCAAGTCTAGTGTGTTGCAACTGTGATACCACCACCCCTAGTGTGAGACACCGCTGTGAGGTGAAAATCTTAAACATAAGAAACCATTTGGGCGGTCAGGCATCATACACAACTTTAAAACACGAACTACATTCGATTCATCACCTTCTAAAATAGAGAGCAGGTCAGCTGGTAAGGATCCCTCATGTCTTGAAATAAATCGCCTTCAGTTAAAATATGGTATACAGATACGTGTCTGCCAGGGGATGAATTCATTCATCAGAGGACAGTTCCCTACCTGGAGGCACGCTCACAGTATTTCTTCCGTCGCAGGGGCCCGAAAGAGGGGCATCATGAACCGTTTGTCACTCCTGAACCCTGTCTTCTACTACCTCCAGATACGCATGATCCTATGCCTCGACAGCGAGGTAACTGCATGTTCTGGAATTGCATGATCGGAAATAGTGTTTTCCAAGCTGCTTTATCTGTTTCTTCATTATCTGAACTCTCACAGGGCTTGGTACCCAGCAGAATGGCACCGTCTTGATCTGTCTCCGTAATAGGAAAAGGGTGCGAGGATAATCTGAATGTACCTCTATGCTGAGCATGTGTGATGGATAACAATAAGGGCACTTAGAGAGTTGGTGGAGATGAGGAATTTGGTAACAGGATTACACTTCATCCGCCTCAGCGCTCTCAAGATCACATATAATTCAGCGTCATACACTGTGAATGCACTAAGTAACAAATCTTGAGAACATATTCTGGAAATAATACAGTGCAGCCGATGGAATTCCTCTGTTCAAAGCCAACAGTGCAAACTACAACGCAGTCGCAGTGCTAGGGTACAATTCAGTAAAACATCGATTTTTTGAAAAAAAAATAGTATGAAGTATGGCTCTTTCTGTACACTTGTGTTTGCATTACGTGGAGTTTAAAAACACAAATATAGTTCCTAAACGTGGAAAGCCGGTCAATGGGAGCTTCGAACAACATAACTCATTATTTTCGTACATTTATAAATATAAAATAATTTTAAATTTTCGTCTCCTTATTAACCATGCTCCGGAACTACTTCAAATTTGATGAAGTACTGAAATGTGGTCGCTTTAAGAGCCACTACTTACCGACGAGATGGTGTTTGCGAAACAAAGATTATTTTGCATCTCCAACAGAATGAGGTTGTTAAAAGTGGAAAGATATCTGTAACATCAATGATGGTAGCGATTAAGTAGTTCCCCCGTTTCTAGGACCCATGTCAGATCCCAGAAGAACGTGTGTTCTTATGTCTCTACGACACAGCTAGTCTGGCAACGCTACGGTATCTATTGGGCAACGGGCGATCTTTACACCGTTCCACAAAGGGTGCTGAAATCGCCTCCTTCCACTAGTCAGGAAGATACCCAGTCAACCAAATTTTATTGAATTAGGGTACGTGGATTACGTTAGGGCCCTGCTTGAGATACTGTATCATGCTATACTGTATTCGATCCTTAGCTGGTAAGGGGGCAATGCACACTTAAGCTAAGGGGCAGTTGAAATTGTTGGTGTTGTTGGAATGGAAGTTTCTACTGCCCCTTTCCGTTAATTTTCAATTGCAGGTGGATCCTCATTTTCAGTGGCAGTGGTCGAACTGAAGTACACTTCTAATGCCTGTGCGATGTCTCCAGGTATAGGCATGAAACGTTCCAGTCTCATTACAGGTGCTCTAAAACATTTGCCAGATATCCTCCTTAGCAATCCCCACACCTCTGAAGTGCTAGTGAAAAGATTTATCCGGTCCTCAAACACTTTCCTTGACGTCTTCTTGCATTCTTTGACTGTCCTTTGTGCCTTTGTTCTCGCCACTCGAAAGATCGGAAGGTTCGTATTAGATGGTTGGCATCTAAAACGTCTCAAGCTCATACACCTGACCCTGATTGCGGAGGGACACACGTCGTTCCGCTCTGGATCATGTCGCGACTGAGGTCGGCGTGAGGACTTTGCGACAGATGCATTACCGGAACCGCGGATCACGCTGGTAATGTGATCCACCCAGTTCTTCATACCAGGCTTATAGCCGTCGGCGTGTCGTACTATTGAACAATAAATGGACTTATTTTGTCACGCTGTGACGACATGCTTCGATGTCTTCGTTTGACTGATAACTGGCGGCGTTCTCTGGCGACATACCCTTTGAATCGACATATGCTTCATACTTGGATTACAAGAGATTCATGTCATTTGCCGTACATCAATGCAGAGATATTCATATTTAGTGTACTGTAATGTTTGATTACTTTTATGTATTGTCCGTAGATGAAAGTTTTTCTTATCTTTATCTGCTCTCAGTGTCTATTCATTTTCTATTGGTTTTTAATTATTACTAATTTTACTTAAAAGCATTTGAGAATTAATATTGACTTTCACTTAATTATATTTCCGATATTTTATATACATTACTACATATTTACGTTCTCATTGCCTCCTTCTGCGATCTCGACTCAGATAATGGACAGAGCTTCGCCTTTATAACTCGTAGCACACACTCGCTACTCAGCGACTGACTGGCTCGCCTTCCGGCGTACACTGCAGCGGCCCTTAGTGTTCACCCGGCTTACCGGCAAGTATAAACATTTCGTGCTTTATTCTAAATTTTATAACATTTCTGTATACACACTACTGGCCATTAAAATTGCTACACCATGAAGATGACGTGCCACAGGCGCGAAATTTAACCGACAGAAAGAAAATGCTGTATTATGCAAATAATTAGCTTTCCAGAGAATTCACACAAGGTAGACGCCGGTGGCAACACCGACAACGTGCTGGCATGAGGAAAGTTTCCAATCGATTTCTCATACAAATACACCAGTTGACCGGCGTTGCCTGGTGAAACGTTGTTGTAATGCCTCGTGTAAGGAGGAGAAATGCGTATCATCATGTTTCCGACTTTGATAAAGGTCGGATTGTAGCCTATCGCGATCCTAAGTCAACAGATGGAGACATTTTCAAGACAACAACCATCTGCAGGAACAGTTCAACGAAGTTTGCAGCAGCATGGACTATCAGCTCGGAGACCACGGCTGCGGTTACCCTTGCGTCTGCGTCACAGACAGGAGAGCCTACAATGGTGTACTCAACGACGAACCAGGGTGCACGAATGGCAAAACGTTATTTTTCGGATGAATCCAGGTTCTGTTTACAGCATCATGATGGTCGTATCCATGTTTGGCGACATCGCGGTGAACGCACATTAAGAGCGTGTAATCGTCATCGCCACACTGGTGTATCACCTGGCGTGATGGTACGGGATGCCATTGATTACACTTCTCGGTCACCTCTTGTTCGCATTGACGGCACTTCGAACAGTGGACGTTACGTTTCAGATGTGCTACGACCAGTGGCTCTACCCTTTATTCGATCTCTGCGAAACCCTACATTTCAGCAGGATAATGCACGACGTGTTGTAGGTCCTTTACGAGTCTTTCTAGATACAGAGAATGTTCGACTGCTGCCCTGGACAGCACATTCTCCAGATCTCCCACCAATTGAAAACGTCTGGTCAATGGCGGCCGAGCAACTGGCTCATCACAATACGCCAGTCACTACTGTTGATGAACTGTGGTATCGTGTTGAAGCTGCATGGGCAGCTGTACCTGCACACGCCATCCAAGCTCTGTTTGACTCAATGCCCAGGCGTATGAAGGCCGTTATTACGGCCAGGGGTGGTTGTTCTGGGTACTGATTTCTCAGGATCTATGCACCCAAATTGCTTGAAAATTGAGTCATATGTCAGTTGTAGTATAATATATTTGTCCAATGAATACCCGTTTATCATCTGAATTTCTCCTTGGTGCAGCAGTTTTAATGGGCAGTAGTGTAGTTAACATGTCATTCCCTGTGGTATTAGAATGGTCTTTCAAGACTTAAACTTGTCACCATACATCAAACCCCTTTGTTTCCTATCAAGACTATTTCATTAAAATTGGATGCAGATGGCCGTGTTTCCTAACTACTGCTCGTGAGCTCGGAAGTGCCGCCACCTGCTGTTCCGCGCTGCGCCGTGGCGCCTCCTAGGCAGGGACCTGGGAGCCGGGGGCATAGCCGCCTAACGAGGCGCCTTGTCTTTGCGACGCGCCATAAAGGCGGGCGCTGGAAGCGCCTGCAGACCTGCAGCCCCACTCGACACCTTCCTGCAGGGACAGATCTCTCCGCAGCCTCCTCCTGACGTCCGCCAGCTGCGGCTAACTTTATTTTTCTCATTCCTCTCTCCACGACACTGCACTGCCTGCCTAGCACAACTCCTGGTCGCTTCTTCACCATCTAGTACCTGTCCATTTTCATTAGAAGATCCACCTAGTGAAGTTTTTTTACATAATGGTACTTGTTCTTAAGCACCACTAGAAATTAATGATTCATTTGTTACGTTAGCCCATCTGAGAAGCTTGTTTATAACTAGCAGATCTTGCCCCCTTCTGCCTATGCATCACCTCCAGCACCCCCACTGCTATCTATCATGTCTGCCCCCTGTGCCTATCTGCCTCCTCCTCCCCTGTCGCTGTCTCTCCTTGCCCCGCCCCCCCTCCTTTTCCCTGTATATCCCCGTCTGCACTGTTCTTTCTATATCCATTTCCCCTTTCCCCCCTTTCTCAGTTCATCCTCTCTTCAGTCCTTCTCAATCCCTGCAAAACTGGTCATTAAAGGTGGGTGATACTACTCCCACAACACACCTGTCATACTGGACAGCCTATACATCAGGGGCTAGAAAAGAAAGAACAACAGTACTCCAGCACAACAAACATGTAGCGCAGGGCACACTATATTCTTGGAGCTGGATAACTGCCTCTTGCCACTGAAGAGTAGACTGAAGAGTAAGCTGCCCTGCAAAGGAGGTCGATAAGGAAGGCTGGTAATATTTACATGCAACACACACAATGTGGTGGGCAGCCAATATGACAGGAGTTGGGAAAAGAACATCTTTGCCTGTATCTCCTCTCCTATTGCAGCTAGCAGGCTATAAGGACTGCAGTGTCATTACCCATGATGTATGTTGTTTGAGAGCCAGATTTGAATGAAACTGATCCATAGGTACGAGAGCAGAGCTCAGACATATATACATACATACATACTACTTTATATATGTGTATCTACTTACATTTACAAACTGAGTGAAGCATTTCCAAACACCACTGAAAAAAACGATTTGGTGCTCTGACTACAGTTATTGAACTGAGAGGTATTAAATTCCATTCTTATTCTACAGAATATTTTATTTCGTACCACTGCTAGACTGATTGCAGCTACCAGTTACCATTACAAAATACATTCTTTAACAAACAACTTCCCATCGCACACTACAATCACAAAAAAAACAATGATATACACTTGATATTAATTATAATCTCAGGCTCTCTTTCCTGGATACTTGTTATGACTCATAGAAATGGGACGTGTGCAGGAGTCATTTACAGTAATTTTGGGTGGTGGGGGCTTTGTTTGTGAATGTAGTGGCCACAGCATATGCAGCTGGAACTGGGCAGCAACATTTGCTGTATTTAGATTGTGATACAGTGCTGCATCTCTGACAACTACAGGCGAGTATATCTCACCACTGAACAGCGATATGAAGATGCGATACATAGCATTTGGAGAATACACACTGAACCACAAGACAGTAGGGGCTGCCAGCAGGCGCGATTTAGAAGGCAAACTCTTTGATCTCTCGGCTGCTTTAAATAACTGTGCACCGCTGCTGGGAAACCAGTTCCCATCCAGCATGTCAATCAATCCTTTATGCGCCATCATAGTACTGTGTTCATTACCCCGCTGTGGACTTGGTTTTCGAATTTGATACAACTGGTGTTAAATGAGTATTGCTTACGACAGATTGTGCCTCTATTTTAGAATTTATCGGCTTGCAACTTCCAGGATGAAGTGACGCACTGCTGTCTTCCAGCTTGTACCGGTTCTAAATGTTTCCACAACGGCCTGACTTCACTCCGAGCACTTCATAGTGGTACTCTCCTAACGCGCTCGTAAAGCATAAGATGTGTGTGTATCCAGTGGGATACAGAATCAAGCGTCCTTTGAACAGTAACTGAAATCCCTTGCATCGGGTCTAACAGGGAAGTGTGCTAGTAAGAGTATTTCCTGGCAGTTTACAAAAAACTTCTCTATGTCCTGGCATTTTATTCTCCAGTTTGTACTCTTTGTCTCATCGATTGGAGAACTTGTTAGAAAGTTTCGTTACTGTTCCATAATGTTCTCCTTCTTCATTCTTAGATATTCACGAGTCTGTATCTAACGTGTAAATGTATCTCTCAGTAAGGTATTTTGAGTATATGGCCACAAACGAAACACATAATTGTACTGAATGAGGAATAGGTGAAAGTACTGTTACGTTTACAAAAATAACTCCATATATGGTTGGGTGGGAGCCGGCCGCGGTGGCCGAGTGGTTCTAGACGCTTCAGTCCGGAATCTCGCGACTGCTACTGTGGTGTCACCACCAGACACCACACTTCCTAGGTGGTAGCCTTTAAATCGGCCGCGGTCCGGTAGTATACGTCGGGCCCGCGCGTCGCCACTATCAGTGATTGCAGACCGAACGCCGCCACACGGCAGGTCTAGAGAGACTTCCTAGCACTCGCCCCAATTGTACAGCCGACTTTGTTAGCGATGGTTCACTGACAAATTACGCTCTCATTTGCCGAGACGATAGTTAGCATAGCCTTCAGCTACGTTATTTGCTACAACCTAGCAAGGCGCCATGATCAGTTTCTATTGCTACTGTAAATCATGTACCATCAAGAGCGACGTTCGTCATTAATGCATTAAAGTTAAGTATTCCACCAGCTACGTCCGTTTTTCACAATTCTAATTCCTTTGTTATGTTCCAGCCCTCACGCCAGCCTGCGTGTGCTGAGACGCGTGCATTTCGGCCTCCTTTAGTTATACGGTTGGCTCTCCTGCCAACCACAACAGCTACTGTCGAAGATTCGAATCCTGCCTCGGGCATGGATGTGTATGATGTCCTTAGGTTAGTTAGGTTTAAGTAGTTCTAAGTTCTAGGGCACTGATGAACTCAAATATTAAGTCCCATAGTGCTCAGAGCCATTTATATGGTTGGGTGGGTAACGGCTGCGTTGGACTTAACAGGTGTGATTCCTCTAAACGTATGTCACCTGTGACTCATGCAGATCGTAAAATAGTTTCTGTGTTGAAAGATTGGATATACTAGACTACAGTGCATAGAAGCTTAGTACCTGATAATATCGCTAGAGGTGACGCGTCTGTGTTAGTATAATCAACCTGTTTTCCTAGTCATGAGGAAAACTAATCGGAATTTTGCATTGTTATCTCTAAGATGGCCGTAACATACGATAAGCAGAAACAATGCAATTTTTATGGGTGTTGTTAAGTGGTAGTTCATTTGTGTCTTTCGGTATTTCAGGGTCGTTATGTAGAAGGGATTATAGGCTTATGGATTTTATAATTACTTAAGGGACCACCTGTATTGAAGGAAACTTATATTTTAAAAATATCCATCGTAAAACTTGTAATTTGGTACAGTATGAATGAAGATAATGAGTGTGGGAAGTTCAAAGTCAATGTATTAATTTATTATTTTAATCACTTTATCATCTGGTGCGCCGGCCGCGGTGGCAATGCTGTTCTAGGCGCTCAGTCCGGAACCGCGCGACTGCTACGGTCACAGGTTTGAATCCTGCCTCGGGCAGTTAGGTTTAAGTAGTTCAAAGTTCTAGGGGACTGATGACCACAAATGTTAAGTCCCATAGTGCTCAGAGCCATCATATGGTGCGATGGTGGAGGAAGCATTAGTCGGAGGACGTCAAAAGATTGACTCCATAGAACGTGGTAGTTGGATATTCTGGATGGCCATCGTCGAACTACCCATTATTCAGCAATGCTTCTAGGGTGATCACTTTTCGGCGAAGGCGTATTTCTTTTAACATAGGAAGAGAGAGTGTTACCCAAGAGCAACGAAAATTTGCTTGGCGGGTGGAGGCGGCCAATAAAATAAAATGAAATGCTCTAGGGGAATTTTACAGTACGGTAAGGGAAAGAGCTAATTTGTATGCACTCCACATGGAAAACAATTGGTTTCAGGCCATGGTGCAGGTTTCTTCAACCTCTGCTGGAATGTCGCCCACACGTTTTGTGACGGAAATGATGAGTTATCGCTGCTAGTGCCTCGACGTATTCTGCCAGTCTGTCGACTTGCAACAGTTACTGCCCGCAACCTCTCGCTCCTCACAGCAGGTTGGCCAGAGGCCTACGGTAATGAAATGCAGCACTGCACAACTGCAAAAGGCTCTCGGGCCAATGTTTCGCCTAGCTCAGAGTCATGACTAATATCTGGGGAAGTTATCTACAAGTAATTTTGATAAAATTGGCATTTATTGTCCTCTTTTCTAACGTTAATGTGTGATAGAATGATTTTAATGGTTTTAGAATGAATTAGTAAGTGCAGTTCCGCTCAATTTAGCCACAGTCCAAAACAGACAAATTTTCTGAAAATGAAACCAGTTACAATGAATTTTGATCACTTTCCTCCAGTAGGCACACCTTACCCATTGACCTGTGACTGATAGTAAATGCTGCTCTCAAGTTTATTTTTTCTAATTGATAGCTGTTATTAAACTAGATCAACTTCTCGAGCTGGACAGTGTAGTAAATCCGTTACCACATAGTAAAGTGTGGGTAACAAAGCAGTGCCAAATGCAAATGGCTTTGAAATGTGGCGTTTAACAAATCATGATCACTACATAAACCCAAATAGCAGTATGGGGCTCACTAATCGTACTACTAATAGATGGTCATAATTGACGCTATGTCCTAGAAACTGTGATTCTTTTGTTATAGTAAATAAACATGTAGTGTCAGGGCGACAACTTTTTAGTACTGGCTATCAGTTTCAATCTGCTCTGCAGTTCATCTTTAAGTCTGTCTTTCACACCTGAAGATGACCTGCAGCTCAGATTGAAACCGACAGTCGCTAATAAAAATTTGTCATCCTGACAGTGTTTTTTTATTTACGCAGAAGTTAACCAGTGTGAAACTAGTGACACGCTGATGACTCCAAACCAGAGTTGTAAAACTAAGGTAGACTTATCATAAGTAAGAGTACACTACGGTAGTTTTCCTAGTGGCTCTGGTCAGTTAAGACTGTACCAGCAGTATCTGTACGATAGGTGTGTCACATACCTATCGGGCATTACTTCATGACAGCTGCTTTCTTTTCGTATGCGTCAGTGTCTAATTAGATTCTCCGAGAAACCGGAAATGGTGAACCCTCTAGAAACTGAGGATACATAAAGGGCTGCACAACGTACGACATATTTTTGTTCCACATAGTTAGCCTCCGGTCTGTTACTTAAAAATAAACAATAGTTGTAATAAAATTGAAAATGTCAATGCTGAATTAAGGTTTTATTCAAAGACTGTTGATATGTAATGCCAAACAAAGGCACATGTAGTAAAAATAAAGATAACAATACAGAAATATCATATAGCTCAATAAAACCCAATTTCCCAAAAAAAAGGATAAAATAAAAGAAACGCAAAACAAAAATGTATCAGATACAAGACTACAATACGTCACCGAACTTGCATTATACATGTTCCTGCATTATTATACATGTTCATAGTCGGCCGGGTGCCCGAGCGGTTCTAGCCGCTTCAGACGAGCTTTTTTTTTTTCCTGAGCGACTTGCGCATTTATCAATAATAACAGGAAATTCTTGTGTTGGTCATTGTGAAGAATAGTCTGTTGAGTACAAGACGACAGACACACGCACGTACTATCTCTCTACTCGGACACGGCCAGTGACTGTGCTGGGGATGTGGTGACGCGGACAGCAGCGGACGCGGCTTTGTAGGTGCGGCTGCAGAAGGCGGCGGGCGACGCCAGCGGCTGCGCAGCCCGCCTGGTTCGGTCAGGGTACAGCCTGGACGCCTCGGCTGTTTGCATTTATGGCGAGCTTCCAAAACCGGGGCGCAGCGGCGAGCAGACCAGAGGCAGGGCAAGGGAAAGCTGGAGCAGGGCAGGCCAGAGCATTACCTCCGCCTTGTTAGCCGCATCGATTTTTTCCCGCTCTTCCCTCCTTGACCCGGATACTGGCTCTGGCAGGAAGCTCTCGCCGGAGAGACGGACCTGTCCTTCCGCCGCCGGTAGCCTTGGGGACGATACAGACACGTCCGAATAAAGTGGGACCCTACTTCGGTAGTCAGGGCTGTGATGCGATGCTGCACTTCAGGACTATGGCGGCGAAAGGCTGCTGTTACCACCGTTACTAAACAAGAAAGGAAAGAGAACTCCGCGGTCGGGCCGTGAAGACCATTCGGTAGTCGACCGACTACCGTGACATTCATCATCGGACTAGGTATGGTCATAAGGTCAGCACATAGCACTCCTGGCTTTTACCGACGTTCCGATGTCGGAGCTGCTATCTCTCAGTGAGATAGCTACTCATTTGCCATCATGAGGTTGTGAGCACCCCATTCCAGTTCTTCCACCGAGGATAAATCTCCGGTAGTACCGGGAATCGAACTCAGGTGCCCCACATGAAAGTTTTCCACATGGAGCACTCAGCTACGGACACGGACGCGGACAGTATTGTTTATATGGTGTCTGAATTAGTACAATAGTGACAAATATATGATTTTTTCCAGTGCACCTTTAGTGACAGATGCAAACTGAACAACTGAAATACCGAGTGATCAAAAAGTCAGTATAAATTTGAAAACTTAATAAACCACGGAATAATGTAGGTAGGTAAATATTGACACACATACTTGGAATGACATGGGGTTTTATTAGAACCAAAAAAAAACAACAAAGTTTACAAAATGTCTGCGTGAAAGACCTCTTGCGCGCATCGTTTGGTGGTGATCGTGTGCTCAGACGCCACGTTCGTCATGCTTGGCCTCCCAGGTCCCCAGACCTCAGTCCGTGCGATTATTGGGTTTGGGGATACCTGAAGTCGCAAGTGTGGCGTGATCGACCGACATCTCTAGGGATGCTGAAAGACAACAGCCGACGCCAACGCATCACCGTAACTCCGGACGTGCTTTACAGTGCTGTTCACAACATTACTACACTACAGCTATTGTTTACGAATGGTGGTGGACATATTGAGCATTTCCTGTAAAGAACTTCATTTTGCTTTGTCTTACTTTTTTATGCTAATTATTGCTATTCTGATCAGATGAAGCACCATCTATCGGAAAATTTTTTTAACTTTTGCATTTTTTTTGTTCTAATAAAACCATGTTTCATTCCAAGCATGTGTCAATTTGGACCTCTCTATCTACATTATTCCGTGATTTATTCAGTTTTCAAATTCATACTGACTTTTTGATCACCCAGTATTATGGCTACTTGCTAACAGCGTGTTGGCCCACATTTGTAATGCAATACAGCAACTATTGGGGGGGGGGGGGGGGGAGGGAGGCTATGGAGTTGACAAGTCCTTGGCAAGACGTCCACGTACAGGTCACATGAGCACACTAATTCACGAACCAGTAGTTTCTGGGCGCGTCCCGGAGTACTTCATGTAGTCCAGGTCGTGCGAATTTGATGGTCAAGATATCAACGTGAATTCAGTCATCCTCCTAAAACCACTGTAATACAATACTGTCCTTGGACAGTTATTCTGCTGGATGGCATCGTCATCGGATATGACATCAAGCATGACGGGATGCTGGTGATCCACAACAAAGGTCACATAGTCCACAGCCGTCATGGTGGCTTCTATCTCTGCCGCACAGAAGGCTAGCTCAATATTCCCCACAGTAACACCAACCCCAACAGCCTGTCTCCGTGGCGTGATGTGTGTTTCGAACAGTCGTTCGCCTTGATGATGGCATAAAACGTGATTCTTCCGACAAGACGTCACATGTCCGTTGATCAACGGTTTAATTTCAGTTATGCCGTGTCAACTGCAGTGGTGACTGACAACGGCGTTGGGTCGGTTCGGGGACATAATGGAGTCGTTTGTTGATCAAAATGAGCACTGAACGATGTGCTCCGGAAAACCTTGTGCCTGCACCAGCATGTGCTGTGTCACCAGATGTGCCACAGAGAGCTGCATATTGCGCTTTACGAGCGAGCAGGTCTCCGACCCCCACATTCTATGATAAGGCTTCGACGTACAACACTTTGCCACCTACTCGTGATTTCTCCGTCTACTTTCCACATACCAAAACGGCATGCCACCAGCCGACGAGCCCAAGTTTCGTACGTCAGTTGCTTTTCCCACGTGTATTCCGTATCATCACTAGAACCAGTCGCCATTCTTCTCCACTCCGATCATATGCTTTCTTTACACGTCACGGGCCTGTAACGCAATCAGTTTCGCGGTGGGCAGCAATCATAATATTTCGCCTCGTCAATTCAGGAACATGACGGGAAAAGGAAAATTCGCGATCGTGCGGTGAAGACCACGTGATAGTAGAAATAGTTATTGTGGTGGTATGTGGTAATATGTTAGCTGTAATAGTACATATAGTATCACCACTTGTTGGTCGAAAGCCAAGTATTAAACATTGATATTAGTAACGTATCTGACCCGCCAGTACAGCGCAATGCGCAGCATGCTAACGTACAAGACAGGGAAGTCAACTAACCCGAACAACAGCCAGCCTGAGTGTGATTTTTAGGCTGTTTCCCATACTCCTTTAGGAAAATACTGGGCTGCTTCCCAAATCGCACATCACGGAAAACTATTCACCAACAGTCAAAACGCGACAACACACACAATAAGTTTGCACGATTCACAGTGAAACGTCCCCTTAGAACAATTATACATGACTTTGCTTAAACTAGCACACAATATTTTTTTAGCCCAACGCAATCTGACTTTCAAAAATCCCTACAAAAGAATGGCCCTGAGTAACATTAACCTATACCTTTCACAAATCACTTACCTCACCAAAAATCTTCGTTACTCGAACTACTGCAATACAGCGAGCGCCACTACTGCCAACTAAATAAAAGATTCAAACTACGGAAGGCACTAACTACTGATAGGCATAGTTAGCAAATGTAAGATTTTAATAGAGAACAAACAATGTATTTACCTTAATAGTCATAATGTATATAGCAGTTCATGACATCCAGTCATACAAATTTCAAAACTCCGCCATCTCTCTCCCCACATCCACCACTGCTGGCGGCTCACCTCCAACTGCGCAACGCTACGCGCTGTTAACATCCAGCCGCCCAACACTACATTGGCGAGTATTACAACAATGCCAACCAGTCACTGACTGCACACAGCACAGCCAGTGCTTTTTCATACAGAGCGCTATGTGGCGTTACCAATAAAAAAACCTAAACAGCCTACTTACAACTGATAGATGGCGCTCATCACTTCTGTGCCTTAGATTACTTGAGGACTAAGATCAGGGCACGAGCACGAAATAAAAATTGCCTCTTCCTTAGAACGAGTACCCTGTACTAGATCGCATGAATGTAAGGGCATATAAAGGAAGAAAGAAAGAAAGAAAGAAAGAAAGAAAGAAAGAAAGAAAAAAAGAAATAACTTGAGCACGGATGAATGCCATTGTGTTTGAATTTTAAGTAAGAGGGTACAATTAATTTAACATATAAATAATCCGGAACAATAGCGATAACACGATTTAAAGCTGTCACTGCATCTGGCAATCAAAGACAAGATACCTCTAACGGAAAGTTACCACGAGACCATTATGGAGAAGTCTACGTTGTCGCTCTCAGCGTCAAATGTATGTTACAGAACAGCAGCTGAACAGACAGTACTACTAGACAACACAATTGAGACCAAAGGGGAAGAACCACTAGCTGAGAAGCTCTCTTCTAACTTACTGTCATAATCTTGCGGACTCCATTCCATTGTATTACACGACTCACTCGCGTCGAATGACAGGACAGTTCTTGTAGAAAGCCCATGATCGCTTTCGTTCCACCGTACCTTGTTAATCGAGATCAAGAAACGAGCCACGAAAAGTATTACACGAGTTGTTCTATTCGAGCAGCAGAGATTGTGCGTTTGTGACATTTGATAGAGTCTCAAATAAACTCAAGTGTTAGGAAGAGCTTTCTGAAAGCATTCGTCTAGTAATCAGGTTCAGGTGGATATATGTTGAAGTAATTATGCATGTATGTAGAGGCTCGCACAGTGGATGATCGCGTCAAGGAAGCCTTCCGACACAAGATGGAAACTACAGCCCCAAACGCGTCAATCTGCTCTCCTCACAGTTTCTAGCACAGATGCATGAACACAACCAGTGTACACCTGAACCACGAAAAAACATTGCGATATATTTCGGCAGGGTACCAGCTCGCCAAAATCCAGATGATGGGGCGTGCCATTGTTGCCCACGGTGTGTGCCTCAGACGGGGTGTGGAGTTATCGGGACGGAAATTATCATAGGCATGTACAGCTCTAGCAACTGTGTCTGAACTATAACTGCGGTTAGAACATCATATACCACCTATTGGCTAGAAAAGTAACTTACGAGGGTTGAGAATAAACGTAGCAGTAGTTGAGGCCATCTGACTGTAAATTTTCCAATTCAAGGTTACTTACAATTTTTTTTTTATATTTTAATATTTCGCTATATTCCCAATGAAGGACATCGGACAAACAAAAAGAAAATGTGTGTGCTTACTTGTAAAGTTTCACTAACTGCTTTTGTACACTTATTGTAACACTGCATTACGGAGTGGAGGGTACAAAAGCATTATTATCAGTATCAATCTAAGAAAATGTGTCGGAAGTGCTCGTGCACAGGCGCACTGTATGTAACACGGAGAAACTTCGAAATTACTCATTAGTAAATAATCGTTTTGTAGAAATTGGTACCCTATTGCATATAAATGTTAAAAAGATGGCAGCACATTGATAAGTTTTCACATGACTGTTGAAAATTTGAGCATAGATTTCCTACTATTAAAGTTGTTTGGCTGTCTTTAGTCCAGATACTGGTTTGATGCAGCTCTCCAAGCTATTCTATCCTGTGCAAGTTTCTTCATCTCCCAGTACTCACTGCATCCCACATCCTTCTCAATTTGTTTAGTGTATTCATCTCCTGGTCTCCTTCTATGATTTTTATCCTCCACGCTGCCATCCAATACTAAATTGGTGATCCCTTGATGCCTCAGAACATGTCCTACCAACCGAACCCTTCTTCTAGTCAAATTGTGCCACAAATTTCTCCTCTCCCCAATTCTATTCATTACCTCCTCATTAGTTATGTGGTCTAACCGTCTAATATTCAGAATTCTTCTGTAGCCCCACATTTCAAAAGCTTCTATTCTCTTCTTGTCGAAACTGTTTATCGTCCATGTTTCACTTCCATACATGGCCACATTCCACACAAACGCTTTCAGAAATGACTTCCTGACATTTAAATCTGCACTCCATGTTAACAAATTTCTCTTCTTCAGAAACGCTTTCCTTGCCATTGCGAGTCTACATTTTATATCCTCTCTACTTCGACCATCATCAGTATTTTGCTCTCCAAATAGCACAACTCATTTACTACTTTAAGTGGCTCATTTCCTAACATAATAGTCTCAGCATCACCCTATTTTATTCTACTACAGACCATTATCCTCATTTTGCTTTTGTTGACTTTCATCTTATATCCTCCTTTCAAGACACTGTCCATTCCGTTCATCTACTCTTCCAAATCCTTTGTGTCTCTAACAGATTTACAATGTCTTCGGCGAACCTCAAAGTTTTATTTATTCTCTATGGATTTTAATTCCTACTCTGAATTGTTCATTTGTTTCCTTTACTGCATGCTCAATGTACAGATTGAATAACATCGGGGGTAGGCTACAACCCTGTCTCACTCCCTTCCGAACAACCGCTTCCCTTTAACGCCCTTCGACTCTGATAATTGCCGTCTGGCTTCTGTACAAATAGTAAATAGCCTTTCGCTCCCTGTATTTTACCCCTGCCACCTTCAGAATTTGAAAGAGATTATTCCAGTCAACATTGTCAAAAGCTTTCCCTAAGTCTACAAATTCTAAAAACGTATGTTTGCCTTTCCTTAATCTATCTTCTAAGATAAGTCGTAGGGTCAGTATTGCCTCAAGTGTTCCAACATTTCTACGGAATCCAAAGTTATCTTCCCGATGTCGGCTTTTATCAGTTTTTCCATTCGTTTGTAAAGAATTCGATTTATTATTTTACAGCCATGACCTTTAAACTGAGAGTTCAGTAATTTTCACATCTGTCAACACCTACTTTCTTTAGGATTAGAATTACCACATTGTTCTTGAAGTCTGAGGGTATTTCGCCTGTCTCATACATGTTGCTCATCAGAAGATAGATTTTTGCCAGGACTGGTTCTCCCAAGCCTGTCAGTAGTTGTAATGGAATGTTGTCTACTCCTGGGGCCATGTTTTGACTTAGATCTTTCAGTACTTTGTCAAATACTTCACGCAATGTCATTTCTCTTATTTCACCTTCATCTACATGCTCTTCCATTTCCATAATATTGTCCTCAGGTACATCACCCTTTATACACCCTTTATATACTCCTTTCACGTTGGTGCTTTGCCTTCTTTTCTTAGTTACTGGGTTTCCATCTGGGCTCTTGATACTCATACAAGTGGCTGTCTTTTCTCCAAAGGTCTCTTTAACTTTCCTGCAGGGAATATCTATCTTACCCCTAGTGATCCTTACATTTGTTGTCTAGCCATCCCTGCTTAGCCATTTTCCACTTCCTGTCGATCTCATTTTTGAGACGTCCTTAATCCCTTTTGCCTGCTTCATTTACTGCAATCAGTATTTTCTCCTTTCATCAATTAGATTCAACGTTTCTTCAGTTACCCAAGGATTTCTATTAGCCCTCGTCTTTTTACCTACTTGATACTCTTCTGCCTCTACTATTTCATCTCTCAAAACTAACCATTCATCTCCTGTTACCATTTCATCTCTCAAAACTAACCATTCGTCATCTCCTGTATTTCTTTCCCCCATTCTTGTCAATCGTTCCCTAATGCTCTCCCTGAAACTCTGTACAACCTCTGGTGTAGTCAGTTTATCCAGGTCCCATCTCCTTAAATTCCCACCTTTTTGCATTTTGTACAGTTTTAATCTGCAGTTCATAACCAACAGATTGTGGTCAGAGTCCACATCTGCCCCTGGAAATGTCTTACAATTTAAAACCTGTCTCCTAAGTCTCTGTCTTACCATTATATAATCTGTTTGAAATCTTCCAGTATCTCTAGGCCTTTTCCACGTATAGAACATTGTTTCATGATTCTTGAACCAAGTGTTAGCTATGATTAAGTTATGCTTTGTGCAAAATTCTACCATATGGCTTCCTCTTTCATTCCTTACCCCCTTTCCACATTCACCTACTACGTTTCCTTCTCTTCCTTTTTCTACTATCGAATTCCTGTCACCCATCACTATTAAATTTTCGTCTCCCTTCATTATCTGAATAGCTTCTTTTATCCCATCATATATTTCACCTATCTCTTAGTTATCTGCGGAGCTAGTTGGCATATAAACTTGTACTAATGTGGTGGGTGTCGGCTTCGTGTTTACCTTGGCCATAATAATGCGTTCACAATGCTGTTTGTAGTAGCTTACCCGTAGTCCTATATTTTTATTCATTATTGAACCTACTCCGTCATTACCGCTCTTTGATATTGCATTTACAACCCTGTAGTGACCTGCCCAGAAGTCTTGTTCCTGCTGCCAACGAACTTCACTAATTCCCACTATATCTGACTTTAGCCTATCCATTTCCCTTTTTAAATTTTCTAACCTACCTGCCCTATTAAGGGATCTGACAGTCCACGCTCTGCTCCGTAGAACGGCAGCTTTCTGTCTCCTGATAACGACGTCCTCTGGAGTAGTCGCCGCCCGGAGATCCGAATGGGGGACTATTTTACCTCCAGCATATTTTACCCAAGAGGACGCTATAATCATTTATCCATACAGTAAAGCTGCATGCCCTCGGGAAAAATTACGGATGTAGTTTCCCCTTGCTTTCAGCCGTTTGTAGTGCCAGCACAACAAGGCCGTTTTGGTTAGTGCTACAAGGCCAGATCAGTCAATCACCTAGACTTTTCCCCTGCAACTACTGAAAAGGCAGCTGCCCCTCTTCAGGAATCACACATTTGTGTGGCCTCTCAACAGATATCCCTCAGTTGCGGTTGCACTTACGGTGTGGCTATCTGTATCACTGAGACCCGCAAGGTGAAAGCATAGGTGGGGGTGGTGGGATCACTCATGGTAAAATTCCGGTAGGTGTTAGAGCCGTACCTTTTTTAGATTGAAGTCAGCTGATAGGTATTCCTGCTTAAGGGAAGTCTCTCTAACAAAGAAACCACTTTCGACAAAGCTTAGGTATCCGATTAATGAGGGAATTAGTATAGTTCATCAAAATATACAAGGTATTAGAAATAAAGTTAGTGAACTGCTTATAGATGTTGACTCTGAAATTATTGGTATATCTGAACACTTCTTAACTAAGGAGATAATTCAGAAGCTTCCTTTACCAGGATACAGGTTGGCTGGCAGCTTTTCTAGGAGCTCTTTGCGGTGTGGAGGAGTAGCCATGTATATGAAAAACGGTATCCAATTTGAGTGAATTCATGTTTCAAAGTACTGCACTGAAAAGGTGTTAGAATGTTGTGCAGGTGTGGTTAAATTTAGTGGAGCTAAACTTCTTACTGTTGTTATTTATAGATCCCCATACTCCGATTACACAACATTTTTTCTAAAGCTAGAGGAGGCTCTTGGTTCACTTTATAGGAAATACAAAATGTTAGTTTTATGTGGTGACTTCAATATTAATTATATAAGCGATTGTACCCCCCATGAACCATGGACCTTGCCGTTGGTGGGGAGGCTTGCGTGCCTTAACGATACAGTTGGCCGTACCGTGGGTGCAACCACAACGGAGGGGTATCTGTTGAGAGGCCAGACAAACATGTGGTTCCTGAAGAGGGGCAGCAGCCTTTTCAGTAGTTGCAGGGGCAGCAGTCTGGATGATTGACTGATCTGGCCTTGCAACATTAACCAAAACGGCCTTGCTGTGCTGGTACTGCGAACGGCTGAAAGCAAGGGGAAACTACAGCCATAATTTTTCCCGAGGACATGCAGCTTTACTGTATCATTAAATGATGATGGTGTCCTCTTGGGTAAAATATTCCGGAGGTAAAATAGTCCCGCATTCGGATCTCCGGGCGGGGACTACTCAAGAGGATGTCGTTATCAGGAGAAAGAAAACTGCCGTTCTACGGATCGGAGCGTGGAATGTCAGATTCCTTAATCGGGCAGGTAGGTTAGAAAATTTAAAAAGGGAAATGGATAGGCTAAAGTTAGATATAGTGGGAATTAGTGAAGTTCGGTGGCAGGAGGAACAAGACTTCTGGTCAGGTGACTACAGGGTTATAAATACAAAATCAAATAGGTGTAATGCAGGAGTAGGTTTAATAATGAATAAAAAAATAGGAGTGCGGGTAAGCTACTACAAACAGCATAGTGAACGCATTATTGTGGCCAAGATAGACACAAAGCCCATGCCTACTACAGTAGTACAAGTTTATATGCCAACTAGCTCTGCAGATGATGAAGAAATTGATGAAATGTGTGATGAGATAAAAGAAATTATTCAGGTAGTGAAGGGAGGCGAAAATTTAATAGTCATGGGTGACTGGAATTCGTCAGTAGGAAAAGGGAGAGAAGGAAACATAGTAGGTGATTATGAATTGGGGCTAAGAAATGAAACAGGAAGCCGTCTGGCAGAGAGCATAACTTAGTGATAGCTAACACTTGGTTCAAGAATCATAAAAGAAGGTTGTATACATGGAAGAATCCTGGAGATACTAAAAGGTATCAGATAGATTATATAATGGTAAGACAGAGATTTAGGAATCAGGTTTTAAATTGTAGGACATTTCCAGAGGCAGATGTAGACTCTGACCACAATCTATTGGCTATGACCTGTAGGTTAAAACTGAAGAAACTGCAAAAAGGTGGGAATTTAAGGACATGGGATCTGGATAAGCTGAAAGAACCAGAGGTTGTACAGAGTTTCAAGGAGAGAAAAAGGGAACAATTGACAGGAATGGGGGAAAGAAACACAGTAGAAGAAGAATGGGTAGCTCTGAGGGATGAAGTAGTGAAGGCAGCAGAGGATAAAGTAGGTAAAAAGACGAGGGCTAGTAGAAACCCTTGGGTAACAGAAAAAATATTGAATTTAATTGATGAAAGGAGAAAATATAAAAATGCAGTAAATGAAGCAGGCAAAAAGGAATACAAACGTCTCAAAAATGAGATCGACAGGAAGTGCAAAATGACTTAGCAGGGATGGCTAGAGGACAAATGTAAGGATGTAGAAGCTTATCTCACTAGCGGTAAGATAGATACTGCCTACAGGAAAATTAAAGAGACCTTTGGAGAGATGAGAATTACGTGTATGAAAATCAAGAGCTCAGATGGCAACCCAGTTCTAAGCAAAGAAGGGAAGGCAGAAAGGTGGAAGGAGTATATAGAAGGTTTATACAAGGGCGATGTACTTGGGGACAATATTATGGAAATGGAAGAGGATATAGATGAAGACGAAATGGGAGATAAGATACTGCGTGAAGCGTTTGACAGAGCACTGAAAGACCTTATTCGAAACAAGGCGCCCAGAGTAGACAACATTCCATAAGAACTACTGACGGCCTTGGGAGAGCCAGTCATGACAAAACTCTACCAGCTGGTAAGCAAGATGTATGAGACAGGCGAAATACCCTCAGACTTCAAGAAGAATATAATAATTCCAATCCCAAAGAAAGCAGGTGCTGACAGATGTGAAAATTACAGTACTATCGGTTTAATCAGTCACAGCTGCAAAATACTAACGTGAATTCTTTACAGACGAATGGAAAAACTGGTAGATACGGACCTCGGGGAGGA
Source organism: Schistocerca gregaria (assembly GCF_023897955.1). Taxonomy (NCBI): domain Eukaryota; kingdom Metazoa; phylum Arthropoda; class Insecta; order Orthoptera; family Acrididae; genus Schistocerca; species Schistocerca gregaria. The sequence continues at coordinate 106,441,615 of NC_064920.1, forward strand.
TCAGTTTGGATTCCGTAGAAATGTTGGAACACGTGAGGCAATACTGACCTTACGACTTATCTTACAAGAAAGATTAAGAAAAGGCAAACCTACGTTTCTAGCATTTGTAGACTTAGAGAAAGCTTTTGACAATGTTGACTGGAATACTCTCTTTCAAATTCTGAAAGTGAGAGGGGTAAAATACAGGGAGCCAAAGGCTCTTTACAATTTGTACAGAAACCAGATGGCAGTTATTAGAGTCGAGGGGCATGAAAGGGAAGCAGTGGTTGGGAAAGGAGTGAGACAGGGTTGTAGCCTCTCCCCGATGTTATTCAATTTGTATATTGAGCAAGCAGTAAAGGAAACAAAAGAAAAATTTGGAGTACATATTGAAATTCATGGAGAAGAAGCGAAAACTTTGAGGTTCGCCGATGGCATTGTAATTCTGTCAGAGACGGCAAAGGACTTGGAAGAGCAGTTGAACAGAATGGACAGTGTCTTGAAAGGAGGATATAAGATGAACATCAACAAAAGCAAAACGAGGATAATGGAATGTAGTCAAATTAAATCGAATGATGCTGAGGGAATTAGATTAGGAAATGAGACACTTAAAGAAGTAAAGGAGTTTTGCTATTTAGGAAGTAAAATAACTGATGATGGTCGAAGTAGAGAGGATATAAAATGTAGACTGACAATGGGCAGGAAAGCGTTTCTGAAGAAGAGAATTTTTTTAACATCGAATATAGATTTATGTATCAGGAAGTCGTTTCTGAAAGCATTTGTTTGGAGTGTAGCCATGTATGGAAGTGAAACATGGACGATAACTAGTTTGGACAAGAAGAGAATAGAAGCTTTCGAAATGTGGTGCTACAGAAGAAAGCCGAAGATAAGGTGGATAGATCACATAACTAATGAGGAGGTATTGAATAGGATTGGGGAGAAGTTTGTTGCACAACTTGACTAGAAGAAGGGATCGGTTGGTAGGACAGGTTTTGAGGCATCAAGGGATCACAAATTTAGCATTGGAGGGCAGCGTGGAGGGTAAAAATGGTAGAGGGAGACTAAGAGATCAATACACTAAGCAGATTCAGAAGGATGTAGGTTGCAGTAGGTACTGGGAGATGAAGAAGCTTGCACAGGATAGAGTAGCATGGAGAGCTGCATCAAACCCGTCTCAGGACTGAAGACAACAACAACAAGTGATTGTGCAAGGAAAAGGATGCTGGTAGATCTCCTTAATTCATATAATTTTATTCAAACCGTATTCTTTCCAACTTGAGTGCAAGGGAACAGTAGAACAACCATGGACAATATATTTGTTCATTCCTCATTACTAGAAGGGCATTCTGTTTGCAAAAATGTGAATGGCCTTTCAGATCATGATGCACAAATTTTAACTCTAAAAGGTTTTTTTGCTGCAACACATGTTCAATATAGTTATCAACTTCTTAGGAAAGCTGATCCAGTTCCTCTAGAGATCTTTGTAAACCTTATCAAGGAACAAGAGTGGCAAGATTTTTATAGTGCTAACACAGTAGACGATAAATATAATGCTTCCCTCAAGGCTTTTCTCGTGCTCTTTGAAAGTTGCTTTCCGTTAGTACTTTCAAAACAGGGTACTAGCACAAACAGGCAGCCTGGGTGGCTGACTAAAGGGATAAGAATATCTTGTAGAACAAAGTGGCAATTATGTCAAAACGTTAGAAACAGTCACAATCTAAATGCAGCAGCCCATTACAAACAGTATTGTAAGGTGCTTAAAAAGTTATTAGGAAGGCAAAAATTATGTGGTATGCAAATAGAATGGCTAAGTCTCAGGACAAAATTAAAACCATATGGTCAGTCGTAAAGGAAGTGTCTGATCTCCAGAGACAGGTCGAGGATATATAATCAGTGCGTAGTGGGAATGTCCGTGTTACTGATAAGTCGCGTATATGTACAGTAAGTAATCACCAATTTCTGAATATAGCAGGTGAACTAAATAGAAACCCAGTCCCAACAGGGAATGATATAGCGCTCGTAGGAAAAAGTGTTCCGAGACTGTTACCTCAAATGCTCCTCCATGATAGTGACAAGAGGGAGATTGAGTTAATAATTAAATCACTAAAGACCAAGCACTCTCATGGATATGACGGAGTATCTAGCAGAATACTGAAGTGTTGTTCTATGTACACTCCTGGAAATCGAAAAAAGAACACATTGACACCGGTGTGTCAGACACACCATACTTGCTCCGGACACTGCGAGAGGGCTGTACAAGCAATGATCACACGCACGGCACAGCGGACACACCAGGAACCGCGGTGTTGGCCGTCGAATGGCGCTAGCTGCGCAACATTTGTGCACCGCCGCCGTCAGTGTCAGCCAGTTAGCCGTGGCATACGGAGCTCCATCGCAGTCTTTAACACTGGTAGCATGCCGCGACGGCGTGGACGCGAACCGTATGCGCAGTTGACGGACTTTGAGCGAGGGCGTATAGTGGGCATGCGGGAGGCCGGGTGGACGTACCGTCGAATTGCTCAACACGTGGGGCGTGAGGTCTCCACAGTAAATCGATGTTGTCGCCAGTGGTCGGCGGAAGGTGAACGTGCCCGTCGACCTGGGACCGGACCGCAGCGACGCACGGTTGCACTCCAAGACCGTAGGATCCTACGCAGTGCCGTAGGGGACCGCACCGCCACTTCCCAGCAAAGTAGGGACACTGTTGCTCTTGAGGTATCGGCGAGGACCATTCGCAACAGTCTCCATGAAGCTGGGCTACGGTCCCGCACACCGTTAGGCCGTCTTCCGATCACGCCCCAACATCGTGCAACCCGCCTCCAGTGGTGTCGCGACAGGCGTGAATGGAGGGACGAATAGAGACGAGTCGTCTTCAGCGATGAGATTCGCTTCTGCCTTGGTGCCAATGATGGTCGTATGCTTGTTTAGCGCCGTGCAGGTGAGCGCCACAATCAGGACTGCATACGACCGAGGCACACAGGGCCAACACCCGGCATCATGGTGTGGGGAGCGATCTCCTACACTGGCCGTACACCTCTGGTGATCGTCGAGGGGACACTGAATAGTGCACGGTACATCCAAACCGTCATCGAACCCATCGTTCTACCATTCCTAGACCGGCAAGGGAACTTGCTGTTCCAACAGGACAATGCACGTCCGCATGTATCCCGTGCCACCCAACGTACTTTAGAAGGTGTAAGTCAACTACCCTGGCCAGCAAGATCTCCGGATCTGTCCCCCATTGAGCATGTTTGGGACTGGATGAAGCGTCGTCTCATGCGGTCTGCACGTCCAGCACGAACACTGGTCCAACTGAGGCGCCAGGTGGAAATGGCATGGCAAGCCGTTCCACAGGACTACATCCAGCATCTCTACGATCGTCTCCATGGGAGAATAGCAGCCTGCATTGCTGCGCAAGGTGGATATACACTGTACTAGTGCCGACATTGTGCATGCTCTGTTGCCTGTGTCTATGTGCCTGTGGTTCTGTCAGTGTGATCATGTGATGTATCTGACCCCAGGAATGTGTCAATAAAGTTTCCCCTTCCTGGGACAATGAATTCACGGTGTTCTTATTTCAATTTCCAGGAGTGTATGTTAGCCCAGTGCTTAGCCATATCTGTAACTTTTCCTTTAGGAGTGTTCGGTTTCCTGACCGATTAAAGTATTCGGTAGTGAAGCCACTTTATAAATAGGGGGACAGGGATAATGTTGACAATTACAGACCTATTTCTATGACATCGGTGTTTGCTAAGGTTATCGAGAGGATTGTGTATACAAGGTTACTGGAGCATTTAAATTCACATAGTTTGATGTCAAATGTACAGTTTGATTTTAGGAATGGCTTAACAACTGAAAATGCTATATTCTCTTTTCTCTGTGAGGTTTTGGACAGATTAAATAAAAGGTTGGGAACGTTAGGTGTTTTCTTTGATTTATCAAAGGCTTTTGACTGTGTTGACCACAAAATAATACTGCAGAAGTTGGACCGTTATGGAGTAAGGGGAGTAGCTTGCAATTGGTTTGCCTCTTACTTTAAGAACAGAAAGCATAAGGTAATTCTCCGCAATATTGACAGTGGTAGTGATGTTCAGTCCCACTGGGGCACTGTTAAGTGGGGCGTTCCCCAAGGATCCGTACTGGGGCCACTGCTATTTCTTATTTATATAAATGATATGCCTTCTAGTATTACAGGTGATTCAAAAATATTTCTGTTTGCTGATGACACCAGCTTGGTAGTGAAGGATCTCGTGTGTAATATTGAAACCTTATCAAATAATGTAGTTCATGAAATAAGTTCTTGGCTTGTGGAAAATAATTTGATGCTAAATCACAGTAAGACCAAGTTCTTACAGTTTGTAACTCACGGTTCAACAAGAACTGCTATTTTGATCAGAAAGAATGGGCATATTATAAGCGAGACGGAACAGTTCAAGTTCTTAGGCGTTCGGATAGATAGTAAGCTGTTGTGGAAAGCCCATGATCAGGATCTTGTTCTGAAACTAAATGCTGCTTTATTTACCACTAGAACAGCATCTGAAATAAATGACATTTCAACACGAAAAGTAGTCTACTTTACATATTTTCATACGCTTATGTCATATGGTATTATTTTTTGGGGTAATTCTTCTGATTCAAAAAGGGTATTTTTGGCTCAAAAACGGGCTGTTCGAGCTATGTGTGGTGTAAGTTCGAAAACCTCTTGTCGACCCCTATTCAATAGTCTGGGAATTTTGACATTGCCCTCACAGTATATATTTTCTTTAATGTCGTTTGTTGTTAGCAACATTAGTTAATACTAGGCAGATATCAAATCTGCATGTGGAATGTACTTCCTTGACTGTTGTGCAGAAAGGAGTGCAGTGTTCTGCTGCATCCATTTTCAATAACCTACAACAAGAACTCAAAAATCTTAGCAGTAGCCCAAACACTTTTCTATTCTGTCGAGGAGCTCCTGGAAAAGCTAAAAAAAAAATAAGCAAATTCCAGTGTTACAATGTTGATTTCCTTTATTTAAACTTGCGACTTGTCGCCTGAATATGTTTTTGTATTTCATTTTATCTGTTTCTACAATCGTGTTATAATTTCATGTATTGACTCGTTCCATGACCATGGAGACTTCTTAATTTGGTTCCACAGAACAATAAATAAATAAAAAAATAAATAAGCCTCCCCACCAACAGCAAGGTCTTTGGTTCATGGGGAGGCTATTACTGATACACTGAACAAATTGCGTATTTTAATTTTAGCACACAGTTACCTAAAAAGACACATTAAGGAACACTAATTATTGCGACATTCGTTTTCTATTTTGGTTTTTTATCATTTATTGTGATGTTAATTTTTGTTTTGAACGTTGTCGTTACTGTATTGTTTATTTTGTGTTGAATTGTTGAGATATGTATTGTTGTATCATAGTTGTATTGATTCAGAATGTTTCTTTGCCATATTTGATAAATCGGCAGATATGAATGTATAACTGACAGTGCAATAGTTAATTTTTTTTTAGTTCTTATTTAATTTTTTACTAGGATCTACATGAGAAAGCAGGAAATTACTACAAAAAGGATTTCTCTTCATGTGAGTACAAATAATTTGAGCCTTTCCTCCGACGGTTGCAGAAAGAAAGGGTGGGAGTTTTATATATGTTCGAACATATTCCTGCCATATGATTGGGTAGTGATGAGAGGCAGTGACATAGTGTTCTTCTGTGGCAGCTAAATACGTCGGACGAAATGGAGCCACTATTGTGTATAGCTCCGCCACTCACTATTGAAAGGAAGAATGATCTTCTGCTCATTTATGTCCACACGTTTTTTGGCATACACCAACCGAACACCGGTCGGATCCTGTTGGAAGACAGCGTGCTACTCCATGGATCTCGAAATTTATTGCAAGGATTTGGGAAACACACTCTCATGAGGGTGCTCGTTTGCCCTTGAAGGATAGTTGTCGACAATTCAAGTTTGTAGATGTTCTCTTACGGTTTAGTTTTCTGCAGTACTTTAACGCCTAATCATCCTATCTTTTTTTCCCTTTCTACCGTTGTTCATGGTCACCAGTATGCCACAGAAACGTGTGTTTCACCTCATCATGCTGCTGCAAGCGGAAATAACCAAGTTATTTTAGTCTTTTGTACCTCTGTAAGCTGACGGAAAATCCTTACTGTGCAATTATTTTGTTATAGCTGACGGAAAATGCTTACTGTGCAATTATTTTGTTATTGTGAGCGTCTTTGTTTTCACTGTTTGTCTGGTACAGACGTGCCCTTTTGGATTACGCTACTAAGAGAATATTGCAGACAGTGCAAGTTCTGCACGTAAGACATACGGCCTTCAACGGCCCGCGAAAATAATAAAAGAAACCACGTCTGTCCGTTCGTGGCGTCCGTTTCTGATGCTAAAACCATAAACCCAATATCCGAGACTGGTACATAGTCATGTTTTCCGCAGTTGGTTACGAATTTTATTACGTTCTAGAGCATCAAAGAATTTCTGTGGTTGTCAAAACATAGGTAAATTTCTAATATTACGTATCAACAAATAATTCCTGCTATTCATGGTTATCTCCCAAAAAAATTATCTATTATCAGGTTGCCTCATAGTCGCAAAATTACTCGTTTTGGCGCACTAATTTATCAATAATAATCGCACGAATTCTCCTGGGAGGCCTGTTCGAAGTGCAGTACACACTACGATTCGTATTGCGCTTCCTCTGGTCCCAAATGACGTATACACGAAGCGTGAAATGAAAAACGTTTTCTACTTGATTGTTATTTAGGATAGTATACCGTCAGCACTAAAGTTATCAGACACGGTGTACTAATTCGGTCTCGACAGCGCCTGCATTGGAATTAAGCAGCGGCCGTGAAATTAAACTGAAAAGAATTACTACGTTCACGATATCGTGTGATTTGAGAACGTAACTTAATAAATAACTGTATCACAAGCAAATCAAAACAGTTTTATTAATTACCGCTTAGCTCAGAGGCTATATTTAGCTTCAAAGCCAGAGCAGTTTTAAAGTGTGTTGCAAAAAAGAAAAACTGCTGCCTGTCACGGAAATTCTTTGTTGGCTCGTGCAGTGCAAACAGCCCGCACCACTACAGTAAAACGCGCGGCTTAGCCTCATTTTTGCGAGTACACGCCAGTGTTCGCAGAACCCATAAGCAATCCTCCCTTCTCCAACCACACACCCACCATAGAAGGACGCCCACGCTCATGCGAACGCTCGTATTAAAGTGTATGAATAGGAAATACAGCATAAGCGTATGATATTTTTGGTTATTTACTAATACTCTGCCACAGAGGACATGAAATACGTTGTCCGCTCTGGTTTTCAGACGCGAGAAGTTCAGCAAAGGCCAAAAACTGGCTTATTGTTAGTGATTAGAATGGTGTGTTAACGGAACCGATATTCAGACGAGAAATGACACAGAAAAGGAATATGACAGCAGTTTTCCCGTACGTATTGGCGAACAAATAAAAAAAAAGAGCTACAAGCTGAGAGAAAGACACTAAAAACTACGGTAATGTATAGGACCACGGACCCAACAACTCTGCCATTGCTGGACATATTTTGTATCAGAGGGTTTGTTGTTGACAATATTGCCTCGCCCAGAAAAAATTACCACATTCATTCAGCGAACAGCCCAAAGAAGGATAAACACTTGGATAACACTTTCTGAAGCACTGTACGGAAAGATGCTCGCTGTTCAGCAGGTTTCATTTTAAACAGGCTTTCAGCAGGATTACAGGAATTAAGAGCTAAACCCCAAGTATGCAAATCCAAGTTGAAAGGTTTCTTGAGGCACCTTATTTTTTTTGTATACAGTAATTCCCCACATTAGTTGAGAACTATTCTCCACAATGTTTTCTTTATTTGTATTGCGTTTTATTACTCCTTTTGTTTATAAGTTTTCTGACCAGTGTTCTATAAAGTATGTACTGACTCGTTCCATGACCAACTAGGTGTGGCTCACATGGCCTCAAGCAACCTGAAAGTGCACAACATAGTTTTCCAAATGGGCAGAAATCGGTAGATGTGATGCACATGTACAGACAAACAAACGGTTACGATTTCAGATACACTGAATGATTTATTCAATGGAAAGAGCTTCACAATTTGAGCAAGACAGCAACGTGTTGGTCCACCTCTGGATGTGCTCCTGAGGCAATAGTTGAGAGACTGCAAGGCACTCTCACTTCTGATATGGTGTCATGTCGCTTAATGTTCTTAGGGTACTTGATCTTTATAATTCGGTTGCTACACGTGGACACGGTCTGACTTCATTCATATGATGAAATGGATGGAAGTAGTTAACGCTCTTGCTTGTGTGCTCTAGTGAAGGGATAACGGTAAGCTTTACATGCCTTCAAAAGAAGAGGGTGCCGATTTCAACGACTGCAGTAAAAGTATATGGTGAAGGGTAGCGTTTTTCTGCGAAACCTGGGTGAAAAACATTTGCGGACTGCTGAGTCCCGCGGTCTCACTGTGCAGACACGTTGTATGGCACCGGTCGGTCGGCGGGTGCGTCCAGGTAGGCTGACTAGCGCCGAGGAGTCGCCGCTGCAATGGGCACATCATTGAACACCGGTAATAAAGCAGAGGATGGACCGTTGTTGGGCAGGAAGCCGATGAGATGACTGTGTGTTTCTGTGAATTTCTGTTGGACAGGTGAGTGTCGCCCAGATGTCCATACTACAAAACATTTGTGAATGCACGAGGCTCTTAGCGAGTTTATGGCTCTTCTTTGGAAGATTCGAAATGGACGCAACAGGGAAGATAATGATCTTTTTATGGAGGGCTGTGATTACACCCAGGTCATGTTTTTAGCAAAGGATACGGCACAAACGTGTGGGAAAGAGGCGGCGAAGCTGAATCTTTTTTCCTTTTCTCACAAATAACCTTAAAGTCTGTGGTCGGTCAAATCTGTGTGTGCAGAGCGAGGGGCAGTCTCCCAGTTTCGAATGCAGCGCTCCAGCTCGTGATTGGCTTGTGGTAAATTGGGAGTACACTAAGCATGCAAATATGCTAAGCTACCGAGCTGGCGAGGAAAGCTGAGACAAAAGGGGGGACACTCTTCTGCTGGTGCTTCACTAGTAAAGAACTGCAGATCTTTACCTAAGCAGTGAGACTTGTGTACTTTGCTACCGTGCCACTTAGAGCCGTACCAGTTAGAGGTACTGCTTCTAGGATCACGCACACAACGATTGATGCGTGGGTGTAATTATTTGTTTTGAGTCGGCCGTCTAAACATTTGACATATTCCTTCACGCATAATCGCGGTCTGGAGTCAAATTGGTCTGGCAGACCAGCAAACCTGCACTCTGCAATCCACCAGGGTTTCAGAGGCTCATAAGGAAGTACCTGCATCCCGAATCAGACGAACGCTAGACGGCGTACTTTCATTTTTTCGGGCAGCCATCCATGACTTCAGTCGCCGAACACATCGTGGCAGGAGAAGGGTAAAGTATTCAGTGCTGCGGCGTAGGGTTCCAGTACATTTTTAGCAGTACCCTGTTCTTTGGAGCCATATTTTTCTTTTTGGAATAGTAGAGTACAGGTGCTTGACTGTAGCGCAGCTTTTGGGCCATACCACGGATTCATGTACATGAAGTCAGGCAAAGCGATTAGTTCTGGTTAGTGTCGTGTGATGATCCCCAGCTAATCACTTTGTTCACCATAGACCGCATATTAGGAAAAGTGTTTGTCAAATAAAATATTAGTGTGCTGTTTGTTTACCCATTTCCTTTTGTCTTGTGATGTTAAGAATGAATAAATCTATTGTTATTTAGACCTCAACTCCTCCCAGTGTTCTGGCTAACATTACCTTTGCCACTTTTATTAAGGTCTTGATTACAATTGAAAGTAGGAAGCTTGTATATAGTCAAATTCTATCAAATTGGCGCGTTAGATCGTCAAAATCTGGAGATGACTGGAGGGACCTGGCCATTAAGTTCGAAATGTTCTCAGCTGGGGAGAGATCTGGTGACTATGCTGACTAAGGTAGAGTTTGGTAAGCACGAAGGCAAGTATTAGAAACACTCGCATTGTGCGGGTGGGCAACATGTTGCTGAACCTTAAGTCCAGGATGGCTTGCCAAGAAGGGCAACAGAATAGGGCTGCTTCGTCGATGAGCAACAGTGCCGTAAAGTTGGCGCAGATGACAACCAAAGGGGTTATGTTATGAAAAGAAATGGCAGCCAAGTCCTTGCAAGCCACGTTGTCGGTCATATGGCGGGCTGCAGTCAGGTTGGCATTGCACTGCTGTGCAGAGCGTCTTTAGACACGTGGATTCGGTTCAAAAAGACACACATTACTGGAGACAATTCTATTCCTGCCAGTGACATTCCAGACAGAATTTTCCCATCACAGAGGTCACAATGGTGGTCGGCACAAGAGTGAATGAGATGAACTCCCCTTCTGTGAGTCTCCTATTAATGGTCCTTGTCGACATGTAAGCACCAGTTGCACGTCGGACCGATGGTAATGATGAATCTGGGTCTCTGAGTGCCTCTCTGACTATTGCTCGTTCTTCACGTTCTGTCGTCTCTTTAGGTCGACCAATTCGTTTTTGATTCTGTTTTTGGATATGGAGCATCCATTCCTGCCAACATCATCGAGTAGTGGCGTCGCTGCTATTCAAATATCGAGCGATTATTCCAACCGCCTTCTTGGAGTCCAACTGCGCGTCCTCTCAAATGCTGACATTTGCGAGTGTTGTTCATCCGCCTGTCTGTGAGGCATAGTTAATGTCCAGTTCAGTACACGAAATGTATCCACAAAAACTTTATGCTCTGGTATCGACATGTCCCCTGTTTGAAACTTCCTGGCAGATTAAAACTGTGTGCCGTACCGAGACTCGAACTCGGGACCTTTGCCTTTCGCTGATACAGGGTGTTTCAAAAATGACCGGTATATTTGAAATGGCAATAAAAACTAAACGAGCAGCGATAGAAATACACCGTTTGTTGCAATATGCTTGGGACAACAGTACATTTTCAGGCGGACAAACTTTCGAAATTACAGTAATTACAATTTTCAACAACAGATGGCGCTGCAAGTGATGTGAAAGATATAGAAGACAACGCAGTCTGTGGGGGGGCCATTCTGTACGTCGTCTTTCTGCTGTAAGCTTGTGCTGTTCACAACGTCAAGTGTACTGTGGACAACATGGTTTATTCCTTAGAACACAGGATTTTTCTGGTGTTGGAATTCCACCGCCTAGAACACAGTGTTGTTGCAACAAGACGGAGGTTTAATGTAACCAAAGGACCGAAAAGCGATACAATAAAAGATCTGTTTGAAAAATTTCAACGCACTGGGAACGTGACGGATGAACGTGCTGGAAAGGTAGGGCGACCACGTATGGCAACCACAGAGGGCAACGCGCAGCTAGTGCAGCAGGTGATCCAACAGCGGCTTCGGGTTTCCGTTCGCCGTGTTACAGCTGCGGTCTAAATGACGCTAACGTCCGCGTATCGTCTCATGCGCCAGAGTTTACACCTCTATCCATACAAAATTCAAACGCTGCAACCCCTCAGCGCCGCTACCATTGCTGCACAAGAGACATTCGCTAACGATACAGTGCACAGGATTGATGACGGCGATATGCGTGTGGGCAGCATTTGGTTTACTGACGAAGCTTATTTTTACCTGCACGGCTTCGTCAATAAACAGAACTGGCGCATATGGGGAACCGAAAAGCCCCATGTTGCAGTCCCATCGTCCCTGCATCCTCAAAAAGTACTGGTCTGGGCCGCCATTTCCTCCAAAGAACTCATTGGCCCATTTTTCAGATCCGAAACCATTACTCCATCACGCTATCTGGACATTCTTCGTGAATTTGTGGCGGTACGAACTGCCTTAGACGCACTGCGAACACCTCGTGGTTTATGCAAGATGGTGCCCGGCCACATCGCACGGCCGACGTCCTTAATTTCCTGAATGAATATTTCGATGATCTTGTGATTGCTTTGGGCTATCCGAAACATACAGGAGGCGGCGTAGATTGGCCTCCCTATTCGCCAGACACGAACCCATGTGACTTCTTTCTGTGGCGACACTTGAAAGACCAGGTGTACCGCCAGAATCCAGAAACAATTGAACAGCTGAAGCAGGACATCTCATCTGCATGTGAAGCCATTCCGCCAGGCACATTGTCAAAGGTTTCGGGTAATTTCATTCAGAGACTGCGCCATATTACTGCTACGCATGGTGGATATGTGGAAAAAATCGTACTATAGAGTTTCCAAGACCGCAGCGCCATCTGTTGTTGACAATTGTAACTACTGTAATTTCGAAAGTTTGTCTGCCTGAAAATGTACTGTTGTCCCAAGCATATTGCAACAAACGGTGTATTTCTATCGCTGCTCGTTTAGTTTGTATTGCCGTTTCAAATATACCGGTCATTTTTGAAACACCCTGTATGTGCTCTACTGGCAGAAGTACAGCTGTGAGGACTGGGCGTGAGTCGTGCTTGAGTAGCTCAGATGGTAGAGCACTTGCCTGCGACAGGCAAAGGTCCCGAGTTCGAGTTTCGGTCCGGTATACGGTTTAATCTGCCAAGAAGTTTCATATCAGCGTACACTCCGCTGCAGAGTGAAAATCTCATTCTGGAAACATGTACCCTGTTTGCTGATCTTGTCAGCTGCAGCGTCACACATTCATCCATCGGCCGGCGAAGTTCTCAATTTTGCATTTTCCGTCATACCCGTATCAATACCACGTTGTGACCAAACTGCAGAACACCTTCGTGGTGCATCTTTTTCTTGTTTCTTAGAGTGTATAATTCGAACGAGTAGCGCCTAAAATTGTGTGTGTTGATAGACTACTCACAAATTGCAGTGCATAAATTTATATTCACAGCAACATAAACACTAGAAACAATTGAACAACTAAGTTTCCCTTGACTGTGCTGTTGGAAAATGTAGAAGTAAGTTGTTGCTGGTAGAGACACAACATTGAGATAGCGTTCCACGCAACGGTATCATCAGAACACCACGTCAAGTCACACAGAGTCTAAGAACAAGTGCATGCCATGGGAAAAAGTATGTTCTACAAGGATGTTAAGTTGCTTGATTGGAAGTTGAAGAGTAGAAGCAAAAATTCTGCGGTACGAGGCAACTAAAATTCCTTGTACGCTTACTACTCTCCCAACAGGTACAGCATTATTAGGTAATACGTACTTTATTTTCATTAGCGAACCTGACAACTTTGAACGAGTAAATGTCGATTTTTTTCTCTTTACGTTGCGTACTGTGTGTCTCGTTTCGTTAAACATTCGAATAGTTCGTGTCAACAAGAGCATCAAAAATTTTCCTCAACACTTATTAACTATTATGCAAACGTTTAGAAATCCATTCCACTGTTTTACATTGCAACCTGCTTTGTGATCTTCACTCAGTACACCAAATTGCTTTCATGACTATAAAGTATGAAAATTACTGATTCTCTATCGACAAGAAATGTCTTATTCAGTCCACAAGAGATATATCGAACTCTCAATGCATACGAAATTTCTAAGGAGATCACGGTAAGGTCTATTACCATACATATTTTCTCGTTTGCGTCAAGCATTCTAAATGCTAAATACTAAACACAAGGCTCTCCATGCAAAAAAGGCCATTAACATAATGAAAGAGTGCAGCATAAAATATAGTTCTACTGCTTTATTACCTAAATTTTTGTAAATTCCAACAACGTAGTTAAATAAGACAGGAAGGTTATCAATACCCAAGTCAGCAGAACCCATGAGAAACATCAACGTAATTTTCTGAAAGGTGGTCAATGTATAGTCACCATACACGTTTACCCCAAACTGAATAATATAGTCAGTTGATGTAAACTAAGTTCCATGTTGCTCGTGGACTATGTGAGTATAGAAATTCGTTTAATGGCTACGTGGAGGCATATTGCAGACTTAACAAAAAATATATTCTGGGTGTCCATGTTTTAAAATTCAAGCTTTCGTTCAATCGCTGTTGGTTTCATTATGAAAGTTAATCGCTGCTATTGAATGCGACTAGCAATGTAAGACGTTCGATACACTCAACTTTGTTGCTGCCGAAATTAAAAGCATTTTTATACATAAATTAAGGCAATAGTAGAAAAACTATGTGTGATGTTATGATATATCTGGATGGGTAAGTAAGCCCACAGGAAAAACATCCACAGCGTCAGGGAGCACCCTATCCAGAGAAAGCTAGTCAGAAAGGCACGCCTAAATTTGACAACATAAAAAATGGTCGGTACCGATACCTGAACTCCATATCAAGTGAGCTGCGAACCAGTTATATTACAGCGTGTACAGTGTTGCTGATAAAAGTGCACATCAATTGTAACTGTGTGATTCTAAGAACTGTACCTGCTGGACACACTTTAAACACGCAAGGAAACCTGCACCGTCTGATTCCTATTATCTGATTCTTGGATAAGGCAAGTACTGTCGTGCAGCCGACTCAAAGACATACTGGTGAGGCCACGTGGAATGGCCGCTCGGTTTGAGGCAACATGTCACGGAGTGCGTGGCCCCTCCCGCAGGAGGTTCGAGTCCTCCCTCGGGCGTGGTTGTGTGTGCGCTGTTCTTAGCATAAGTTAGTTTAAGTAGTGTGTAAGTCTAGGGACCGATGACCTCAGCAGTTTGGTCCCTTAGGAATTCACACACATTTGAACACATTTTAGTACTGGTGAACCCAGAAGAGTGTTTTGCGGTTCACTGGGTTTGCCGAAAGGCTGGAACACGGCTGTGTGTGGTTCAGTTCGCGCCAGGACAATTTCTTTTTTAAAATTACTGTAATACATTGCGCATGGAGCGAATTCGAAATTAAAACAGTAAAGAGATTACAGTACTTATTAAGGCCTACTGTGGCCAGAAAGGCACACCATAGAGGCCGCAACACGTAATACATCATCCGGAGACCCCCGAATTTAACGAGCATCGGAATTCCGCGAAGAATATAATTGTCGCAATGACGGAATCACGGCGTTGCTCATAATATAAGCCAACCGTCTACGACGTGAAGCTACACACTGTAGTAGGGTATCAACCCTGGCCTACTTGGTCCTATTGGCTGCTAAGGACACCACAGTCGATTTCCGCCGTCCTGTGGAATGGGGGATTTCTCCAGTCTAGACATGAGAGGTCAATCTTCCCATGGTTTTTGTCAGTTGTTACTGATCAGAATTTAAATGGCTGGCCTATGCAGGTATGTGTTTTCCAACACCTGTTGGGAATTAACTTCTGAAAATTGCAGACAGTAGCAGCATTTTGTAGAGGAAAGATATCAGAGGGAGCAGGAAGTGGCCAAAGAAAGTACCTGCTTTCTTCTCCTGATGCTGATTGCCTGAAAGGCCTGGATGTTGTAGCAGTTTCACTGAGCGATTCGGAGCTCACACAGTGGAAGAATCAGCTGAAGGAGTCAAGTGCTGTGTCTTTCGGGAAGATGTTACAAATTGCTTTTCGTTTTAAACGTCGGTTAGTAACTATTTGTCATCAAAGTTTTCTGTTGCAATAAAGATAGTCTACAATTCGAGCGTATACGTCCGTGTGTGAATGTAGGATTACTCATAGTCATTTGGCACTTCTCTTGACGAGTGATGCAGTTAAATGAGTGTGGCGTGCACAGTCTCACATCAGAGAGTCAAAAATGGCTCTGAGCATTATAGGACTTAACTTCTGAGGTCATCAGTCCCGAAAACTTAGAACTACTTAAACCTAACTAACATAAGGACATCACACACATCCATGCCCGAGGCAGGATTAGAACCTGCGACCGTAGAGGTCGCGCGGTTCCAGACTGTAGCGCCTAGAACCGCTTGACCACCCCGGCCGGCAACAGAGAGTCGATGTGTCGTCTAGCTGGAGATGACGAATTAATGAAAGTAATGGATTTTGCGGGGTATAACTGAAGGATATAAATTAAATTCTTTTTCGAGTGGAAAATTGTAGTAGGGTGTTTCCGCATTTCTTTTGGTCTACTGAGTCTGGACCATATACTGTGGTGGATTAGTGAAGATTGTCGCCTGAAGTTTATAGGGATCAGCAGAAGGTGCTGTATTGATTGTTAGCGGTGTGTGTTTCACAGTCCAGTGGTCGGATCTCGGAATCTTGTTGAAAGAAGTTAGATAGTACCAGTTCAATAACTACTGGGATTCTAGTAACGATAAGTGTAACAATGTCTCGAGGGTCAAAGTGAAGCTGGCGACCAATCTTAAGCAAAGTTTTAATTGTGTAACTCTTCAGAGAAGTAATCCGCGCCTGCCAACAAACCTATCCGTGTAAATCTTGGAAGCGCAAAGTCCGGTAATTTGCCTCGCGCACTTCACATCGTTGTCTAGGGTGAAATTTCGCGAGACGTTCAAGAAACTCCGGGAACGAAGCGAAGGAACCTATCAATGTGGAGAGATATCACATTTATATAGACACACATGCAGATGAGGGACGACTCTCCGCTACGCGGACAACCTACGGCCTCGAAAATATCACATTCCGCCAGTTCCGATGTTCATTGTCTTCGACAAAGTTGAAACTTCCGTGCTTTTTCTTCCTTCCTCAGTTTCTAGATGGTAAGGAATGCTTTTACTTATGCTTCTGACTGACATGTTGCAATCCATCATATTGACACTACCTCCACCACTGGGTCACGCCCATAACTTATGTGCATTAACAATCCCTCTTACAGCCCTGAAATGATAAGCACTGGAGTCAGTCATCATTTAGTAACGGGCTGAGCGAAGGGATCTCTCTGTGTACCTGTCCCATAACTCATATGGCTGCAAAATTACCTCATATCCTTAAATATAAAACAATTACGTATCTGTATGCGGTATGGAAAGTTCGAACTGTAACAAAAAAAATGGCTCTGAGCACTATGGGACTTAACTTCTGAGGTCATTAGTCCCCTAGAACTTAGAACTACTTAAACCTAACTAACCTAAGGACATCACACACATCCATGCCCGAGGCAGGATTCGAACCTGCGACCGTAGCAGTCACGCGGTTCCGGACTGAGCGCCTTAACCGCGAGACCACCGCGGCCGGCCGAACTGTAACAAAAGGTACATTTTGTGACCGTGGGAAAGATAAGCTGAGCGTTACTGAAAATTATGCAGAGGACGTGTGAAATCAGTAACAAACACTTCGAATAAATCTAAATTGAGAAGGTCACTGCGAACGTAATGGATATTCCAATCATACTGTAAACATAGACACTTCTTAATAGTAAAGACACGCAATGCGTGTTACCGAAAATTCTAGACTCACGAACTCTTGTTTTACAGGGTGACAATTATTGAACGGTACGAAAGAAAACCGTCAAAACACCTGAACGGTTTTCTGCGGGGCACGATGGGAATTAGGACGCGCATGGCCACGCGCCTTGTTGTTGTGGGCTGTGTTCCATTTGGACGGGTTCGTCAACAGGCAAAACTGGTACATCTGGGGGACAGAATCCCCATTTCGCGATAGAGAGGTCTCTCCACCCTCAACGGGTGAGTCTGTGGTGCGCATTGTCCAGTCGGTGCGGTATTCCTTGATAGCACGGTGACTATGGAAAGGTACATGATGGTTTTGGAAGATCGTTTCATCTCAGTTATCTAAAGTGATCCTAATTTCTACAATATTTGGCTTATGCAAGACGGAGCTCGGCCCCACTGAAGCAGGAGACCGTTTGGTGTCCTGGAGGAACACTTTGGGGATCGCATTGTGGTTCTGGGGTACCCAGAGGCCACTGGTATGGGCCTCGACCAACGGCCATATTCTCCGGATCTGAACACATGCGACTCCTTTTTGCGGAGCTACATTAAAGACAATCTGTACCGCACTAACCGTGAAACAATTCAGGAGGTCATCGGCAGCATCGATGTTGCGACACTTAAGCGGGTCATGCAGAATTTCGTTCTTCATCTGCGCCACATCATCTCCAGTGATGGCAGACATATCGAGCATGTCATAACCTAAATAAGAATATCTGTACTAACGTTTACATGTTGAATAAAGTGTCTGCACGCCGTAGTTTTAACTAATAAACGTTTTATTTTTCATATATGATAGTTCAACAATTGTTGCCCTGCAATTACAAAAAGTTATTGGAAAACACATTGAGGAACAATACGACAGAACATTTAGAACAGTGGAAGCTAGACAGTTCGTCTGGGCCAAAACATGTGTCAAAATACCGATTGGTCATTACACATTATAAGGTAGATGAAAAGTAACTACTCCAAATTCTGCAACTATAGTACGTCCAGAACGTGTCTTCAATATTAAGGGAAAACACCCGTAATCGGAATGATGAAATAGCTGTCGCGACACATCTATGAGAATAGTGGGGAATTTGTTACTCACTGCTAGCAGTGCAGCTCATCAGTACGTGCTCCTCTATGACTCGAAGTCAGTCGCCCCGGCCCCTCTCACATCAAAATTACACCTGCGTTTCCGCGCAGCAGGGAGTCACAGTTACATTCTCTGCCCAACGTAGAGCCGTCGGCACAGGGACCGTGCATTTGGACGTCAACGTCGGCCGTATCGGGTTTCTGACGTCAAAGCGTGGATAAAGCACGCTGGGGAGTCTTTCCGAAAATGTAGTGCATTATGAAGCATTGCAGGTATTCTGAAAGCACGCTTGAACGTAGACTAGTACGATAGGAGACCACCACCCGCTGCATATACACGTCATCTCTTTCCAGTAGAGATTATGGTGAGGTCATACTTGCTTTGGGTTTATATTGTAACTTGGGAAACATATTGACTTTAAATAATTTTCAAATTGTAACTTGCGTATTATAAAAGTACGCAATTTCAAGGCAAAGGCACACGATGATCACACACATGTGTGTGATCGTTTGGCTTTATCTACAAGACAGCTTTCACTGCTTGTAGTAAAATATTTTGCACTTTCTTGTTTAGCCTTGTATTTCACGTGTTCTCAAGATTCTGCTACTGAAAAGGAGCAGCGGTCAAATAAGTATGCTCTTAAGGTCTTACTAAAAACTGAAAAATATGAAATAACTGTTATCTTATATGCAAGCTTATTGTAAATCTGTAGTGAAATACTTGCATGCCGGTGCTCTTATTGACTGCACACATAACTTTCCTTTTTGCCTTATAACACGTTCATCAATACTGAAGCTCCTATTTATGTATGCTATAGACAGGACAATACGACTAGCACATGACGAAGGCGAGAAATGTGCGTTATCATAGAGTTGACGTAGGATTTTTTCCCCCATCCATTTCGTAAACACATTGCGTGATTTGCGAAGCTGATAGAACTGAGAACGGCCGCTGCACCGCAGTGAAATTGCGTACACCGCTTTGAGACACACGTATCGCATGCACAAATCGCATCGTTTCTGACCGTTCAGCGGCACACTCAATGTTGACGTTCGAATGCTAACGACTGAAGAAAGACGCAGGTTTTTCTGGCGCCCAAAGAGTTTCCTGCTGTAGGAATATCGATACTGAGACGGTGCCTTTGCTTTAGCAGATATTTCGCATGCACTAGAAGCCTGATCAAAGTGTGAATGTTGACTGCCGTACATACAGATAATACAGCCAACCGCCAAAGTCTAAAGGCGAGTAGATTCAGCAACCAGCAGCAAGCCTCTGCTTCACTGCTGTATTTCTGCCTCGCCCTCAGCCTCCCAAAGCTGGTGTCCAGCTGTGTACTCCGATATTTGAAGGGCAGTTGTGTATTTCAAATGCACTGATTTCAAAACTGGATTTTGCCATGATATGTACACCCCTGCGATGGTACTGAAGTCCATTTTCCGAACACAAAGTGCTGGCTCTGGTCTACCGCCACCTTCCTTTATTGTGTTCCAGAAACAGGCCTCCAACGCTGAATACTTCCCCGGCGTTAGACATAATAAGACCAGCACATGTGGCACATACTTCACCTGCAGCGTTAGCCTTCTACGGCTCCCTCTAGTAACGTGGAACCTATTCTGCGAAACCTTGACACACCAGAAAATCCCTTCTTCTAGTCACTGTTTTCCACATATATCTTTCCTTGTCAGTTCAACAGTGGTCCAGCCGATTTCTTAGCTCATCAGCCCACTTAATCAGTATTCTTACAACTAATGCCGTACAGTATTCGCTAACTGGAGAAATTTAACTTGCGTTGCGCTTCTGTTCTATGTATTCCTTCAGTACTTTTTAAAAGAAGCTCTGCAAAATTGTTAATTTCTAAAGTTTTTTGGTTGAGCTGTCCGTACGTCAATATTCGTAAACCGCAATGTCCACTGTATTAGTCATGCGTTTTCTATCACTTTCCGTGACTGAGATGAAACCGCGCGGGGTAGCCGTGCGGTCTTGGGCGTCTTGTCGCGGTTCGCGTGGCTGCCCCCATCGGAGGATGGACTCCTCCCTCGGGCGTGGGTGTGTGTGTTGTTCTTAGCGTAAGTTAGTTTAAGTTATATTGAGTAGTGCGTAAGCCTAGGGACCAATGACCTTAGCAGTTTGGTCACATAGTGTTTACCATAAGTTTCCGCGACTGAGAAGAAAATAAAGACAGATAAGTTGGGAAACTTCTCTTCAGTGAGTGTGATTACGCTGAAACATGGTTTCATACAGCTCCCGTATTTGCAGGATTTGAGACTGATGTATGCCCAAAAGGCCTAACGGAATGACGCTTCCACTCGTATTTACACGCGAGCGGAAACAGGAAACAGCCGGCTCGCTGGTAATTCTGTACATGAATTGCACTGACGGCCTGCGCTCCCGCCTCCCACGAGTACAGCAGCTCCATTTCCTCCGTGCGGTCGTCTCAGGAGGATACGAAACGAGCTGCCACTGTGCAGTCTAGGAGTTCTTACTGCGCGTTGGAGAGAGCCACGAGAGAAATCGTGTGAGCGGGATCCCACCGCCATGACAAACTTATACTACAGCAGACAGAAACATACAGGCAGCGTACAGTTCTTCGTAGTTGTTCAAGAAAGCAAACACAAATATCTATTTATGTGTCATCTTGCACTGATAAGGAATCATAAGCGTTGGTTTATAGCACTGAAAGTTGTAACACATATTATTACGTGTGTGTGGGAGCTGTACGTACTGCAAGTCAGGAAGAGTACAGTGAGTAGTAGGCTGCCATAGAACACATAACGTTTTCGTCACTACTCGTTAAAGAAATCACAATTTTTTAAGTCTTCCAATGGCCAAATGTTAGGTGTTACAAAGATTCTGGATACGGATACTGTGTTAGGCATAGCTGTTTGTGAAACTTCTAGTTCCACACGGTAGTAAAGTTGTTGTTGTTGTGGTCTTCAGTCCAGACACTGGTTTGATGCAGCTCTGCATGCTGCTCTATCCTGTGCAAGCTTCTTCATCTCCCAGTACCTACTGCAACCTACATCCTTCTGTATCTGTTTAGTGTATTCATCTCTTGGTCTCCTACGATTTTTACCCTCCACGCTGCCCTCTAATACGAAATTGCTGATCCCTTGATGTCTCAGAACATGTCCTACCAACCGATCCGTTCTTCTGGTCAAGTTGTGGCACAAACGTCTCTTCTCCCCAATCCTATTCAATACCTCCTCATTAGTTATATTATCTACCCATCTAATCTTCAGCATTCTTCTGTATTTCTTAGCCGTAGCCTGGCATTAATAATTTTAATTTCAAAACGAAACGAAAACTTGGATTTCCAGATTTTGATAGGTTTATATTTACATTGCTTGTCTTAATCTAATGACAGGTATTATTTCTGTGTAAATTATAGACAGATGTGGGCTACATAAAATGCTGGTGACAGTTTAATGATAACACAGCTTTTGTCCGCTCTGCTTGTTGTGCATGAAACTCTCAACAGCTCCTTATAGTGATATTTCTAACATTTCTTTAACTTATATGGTATTTTCAATTTATTTTTTATGTTTTAAAAATTTTGTTCTGTGTCTTTGATGTGTGCTGCTATGACTGGTCTATCTGGTGTATTGCATCGTAAGGCATAAATATCGACTTTCAATCGACATAGGTGTTATGTCCAGTTTGGCCTATATATTGAACGGAAAATTCAGTACAAGCTGTCTCACAGATTCTAAAGTTTGAGTGGATATAAGGATTGCTCTCAATTGCTACTGTTAGTGAAAAAGCTATTCTCATGCTGTAATATTCTAAGGTTTTGGAAGTCTCTGGGGCATATTTCCTAAATATAGGACAGATGGAGTGTGGATGTCATTCTGTTTACTTTCTTTCTTATTTTGTGTGACAGATTTTATGTAAGTGAAAGCTGGTAACCGTTAGCTACAACTGTTTACAAGGTGTCTTTACGTCTTTAGCACGTTCGTAGTGTTTAAGAACATATACAGACATGCGAAAGTCATGGAAGCTGAAGAAATGAATTAAAATTTGTCTTACAGCCAGGACACGAACCCAGGCCTCCTAGCTTAAAAAGCAGGTATACTAGCCATTACACCACCACAGACAGCATTACAGGTAACATAGCTGTACATACCACCCCAGTCTAATGCACTCACTAACAAAAACTTCAATTCACATCTTCAGCTTATTTTCCCCTCTTTAGAACTTTACAATTGCTGAGGCTCTCCAGCATTGGAATAGCACCCCAGTGTTGGACATAATGATGAAATCCTCTCTGTGACTAAGGCATAGGTAACCTATACACTGGCTATAGTTAAATGTTCCTCGAGACATTTGAGTCTCATCAAGCATCTCGAGGAAAATTTAATTATATCAGATCTATGTACAGATGTAACTTTGAAAATCAGAACTAAAAACGTTGTAGTGGACTTTTGATACCTTATGCTGGGAATTTTCTTCCTGTAATGGACCGCGTTCAATAAACGGTGAGAATATAACTTGTTGTTGTTGTTGTTGTGGTCTTCAGTCCTGAGACTGGTTTGATGCAGCTCTCCATGCTATTCTATCCTGTGCAAGCTTCTTCATCTCCCAGTACCTACTGCAACCTACATCCTTCTGAATCTGCTTAGTGTACTCATCTCTCGGTTTCCCTCTACGATTTTTACCCTCCACACTGCCCTCCAATGCTAAATTTGTGATCCCTTGATGCCTCAAAACATGTCCTACCAACCGATCCCTTCTTCTAGTCAAGTTGTGCCACAAACTTCTCTTCTCCCCAATCCTATTCAATACCTCCTCATTAGTTACGTGATCTATCCACCTTATCTTCAGTATTCTTCTGTAGCACCACATTTCGAAAGCTTCTATTCTCTTCTTGTCCAAACTAGTTATCTTCCATGTTTCACTTCCATACATGGCTACACTCCAAACAAATATTTTCAGAAATGACTTCCTGACACTTAAATCTATATTCGATGTTAACAAATTTCTCTTCTTCAGAAACGCTTTCCTTGCCATTTTATATCCTCTCTACTTCGACCATCATCAGTTATTTTACTTCCTAAACAGCAAAATTCCTTTACTACTTTAAGTGTCTCATTTCCTAATCTAATTCCCTCAGCATCACCCGATTTAATTGGACTACATTCCATTATCCTCGTTTTACTTTTGTTGATGTTCATCTTATATCCTCCTTTCAAGACACTGTCCATTCCGTTCAACTGCTCTTCCAAGTCCTTTGCCGTCTCTGACAGAATTACGATGTCATCGGCGAACCTCAAAGTTTTTACTTCGTCTCCATGAATTTTAATACCTACTCCAAATTTTTCTTTTGTTTCCTTTACTGCTTGCTCAATATACAGATTGAATAACATCGGGGAGAGGCTACAAACCTGTCTCACTCCTTTCCCAACCACTGCTTCCCTTTCATGCCCCTCGACTCTTATGACTGCCATCTGGTTTCTGTACAAATTGTAAATAGCCTTTCGCTCCCTGTATTTTACCCCTCTCACTTTCAGAATTTGAAAGAGAGTATTCCAGTCAACATTGTCAAAAGCTTTCTCTAAGTGTACAAATGCTAGAAACGTAGGTTTGCCTTTTCTTAATCTTTCTTCTAAGATAAGTCGTAAGGTCAGTATTGCCTCACGTGTTCCAACATTTCGACGGAATCCAAACTGATCCTCCCCGAGGTCCGCATCTACCAGTTTTTCCATTCGTCTGTAAAGAATTCGCGTTAGTATTTTGCAGCTGTGACTTATTAAACTGATAGTTCGGTAATTTTCACATCTGTCAGCACCTGCTTTCTTTGGGATTGGAATTATTATATTCTTCTTGAAGTCTGAGGGTATTTCGCCTGTCTCATACATCTTGCTCACCAGCTGGTAGAGTTTTGTCATGACTGGCTCTCCCAAGGCCGTCAGTAGTTCTAATGGAATGTTATCTACTCCGGGGGCCATGTTTCGACTCAGGTCTTTCAGTGCTCTGTCAAACTCTTCACGCAGTATCGTATCACCCATTTCGTCTTCATCTACATCCTCTTCCATTTCCATAATATTGTCCTCAAGTACATCACCCTTGTATAAACCTTCTATATACTCCTTCCACCTTTCTGCCTTCCCTTCTTTGCTTAGAACTGGGTTGCCATCTGTGCTCTTGATATTCATACACGTGGTTCTATTCTCTCCAATGGTCTCTTTAATTTTCCTGTAGGCAGTATCTATCTTACCCCTAGTGAGATAAGCTTCTACATCCTTACATTTGTCATCTAGCCATCCCTGTTTAGCCATTTTGCACTTCCTGTCGATCTCATTTTTGAGACGTTTGTATTCCTTTTGCCTACTTCATTTACTGCATTTTTATATTTTCTCCTTTCATCAATTAAATTCAATATTTCTTCTGTTACCCAAGGATTTCTAGCAGCCCTCGTCTTTTTACCTACTTTATCCTCTGCTGCCTTCACTACTTCATCCCTCAGAGCTACCCATTCTTCTTCTACTGTATTTCTTTCCCCTATTCCTGTCAATTGTTCCCTTATGCTCTCCCTGAAACTCTGTACAACCTCTGGTTCTTTCAGTTTATCCAGGTCCCATCTCCTTAATTTCCCACATTTTTGCAGTTTCTTCAGTTTTAATCTACAGGTCATAACCAATAGATTGTGGTCAGAGTCCACATCTGCCCCTGGAAATGTCTTACAACTTAAAACCTGGTTCCTAAATCTCTGTCTTACCATTATATAATCTATCTGATACCTTTTAATATCTCCAGGGTTCTTCCACGTATACAACCTTCTTTCATGATTCTTAAACCAAGTGTTACCTATGACTAAGTTGTGCTCTGTACAAAATTCTACTAGGCGGCTTCCTCTTTCATTTCTTAGCCCCAATCCATATTCACCTACTATGTTTCCTTCTCTCCCTTTTCCTACTACCAAATAAACTTGTACTACTGTAGTAGGTGTGGGCTTCGTATCTATCTTGGCCACAATAATGCGTTCACTATGCTGTTTGTAGTAGCTTACTCGCATTCCTATTTTCCTATTCATTATTGAACCTACTCCTGCATTACCCCTATTTGATTTTGTGTTTATAACCCTGTATTCACCTGACCAGAAGTCTTGTTCCTCCTGCCACCGAACTTCACTAATTCCCACTATATCTAACTTTAACCTATCCATTTCCCTTTTTAAATTTTCTAACCTACCTGCCCGATTAAGGGATCTGACATTCCACGCTCCGATCCGTAGAACGCCAGTTTTCTTTCTCCTGATAACGACATCCTCCTGAGTAGTCCCTGCCCGGAGATCCAAATGGGGGACTATTTTACCTCCGGAATATTTTACCCAAGAGGATGCCATCATCATTTAATCATACAGTAAAGCTGCATGTCCTCGGGAAAAATTACGGCTGTAGTTTCCCCTTGATTTCAGCCGTTCGCAGTACCAGCACAGAAACGCCGTTTTGGTTAATGTTGCAAGGCCAGATCAGTCAATCATCCAGACTGTTGCCCCTGCAACTACTGAAAAGGCTGCTGCCCCTCTTCAGGAACTACACGTTTGTCTGGCCTCTCAACAGATACCCCTCCGTTGTGGTTGCACCTATGGTACGGCCATCTGTATCGCTGAGGCACGCAGGCCTCCCCATCAACGGCAAGGTCCATGGTTCATGGGGGGGCGAATATAACTTAGGTGGTGAAATTTATTACGTTCTCTCATTTCAGAAGCCAATTACCTTAATTAATCCAAGAAAATTTAAGAATTCGTTTCTATGCAGTATTTACGGGCAGAAAAAAATTGATCATATATGTGAACCTCAGAACAGTATTTCAAGTATACTTATGCCGTGATGGTCACGGAACCGTACGATTCAGCTTGAATTTCCTGGCGACGCTACTGAACGAGACCGTTGCGCAATGCAGGTGGCGGTGTTCTACTCGGCATTGCCTGGGTGGACACATGCGCGCCACCTGTGACGCGTCTTCGGCGAGAGTTCCACTGAACAACAACCAGCAGGCCGGCGTGCGCACACCGGGCGTTATTCTGTTGGTGCGTGGGGCACTAATTGGAATGGCATTGTGTCGGCGAGGCAGCCATAGAACGTTGTTTGGATCATTCCGTGGCAGTTGCGTATACTTTGGGTTGATGGTTGTGCGAAGTAATCAGACTGATTGTTTTAGATCGTGCCACCACAGTCAACAGAAATAGTGTTCCACGAGAAGCAGTTCCTTGCTTTAAGGTTCTGTTCGTGGAGTCTTGCTAATCTCCTTAATAATATTTATTAGAACGTTTGTAATTAAGCTGTTCCCCTAGATGACCCCGTGCATAACGTTACTTCCTGTAACGAAAAGTAAGTCCTCGTCATTAAGGTAAAAACAAATCTTGCTAAGTGAATTTTTATTTTTAAAATTGGTTTATTAGCGTCCTAGTTGATTATTCTGAAAAGGTATTTGAGTGTGTGAGGGTTATATGTTTTGATTTGTTTAAGTGCTGACGTCTTAGTTTTGTCTTGTAATCACTTTAATACTTGATAAATCATAAGAAAATTATCGTAAAATGTATTAAGTGCAATCAGCCCAGTGTTCTGCTTTGTACCAATATTGTATTTTTTCTTTATTTTACAGAAATGTATCTGTTTTGGGCTATCACTAAACTGATTATACTTATGCTCTACAAATTTTTATTAAATTATTCAGGAAAAATTAACACCATTTCATCGCACATCTAGATTAAAAGAAAATCAGTAATGCACCTATTATATCAATAAAAGTTTGCTACTCTACCAGTCTGAGACAAGTCGTACATTGAAAAGTGGAGTTTGACGGGAGTTCTTCAGAACAAGTCATTATCAGTGAGCTGGCAGCGCCAGCCTCTATGTGGCGTCCATGTTGCACTCCACTGAAGAGGAAAATATGGATCCAATTGGATCAGACATCAACCAGAAACTACTGTGATAGAGGGTCACAGCTTGTCAGTCTTGAGCGTCCCACAGCGGAAGCTCAAGTGCGTCCAACCAAGCTTAAGCTAGTGGTCTGACTTTACGCACAGTCATTTTTCTTTTACGTCAGTTTCTCAGCTACCTTTAGGATGCTTATCATGTCTTTAATACCTCTCGGTAATCTTTCAGTCTCTAGGGTACTACACGTCCTCTATAGTATGTTCTGCGCATTAAAGCCTCTCTCTGTCTTGCTGTTCTTCTACTTACTCTTATTTCCAGCCCCATTTTCGTTGCAGCAAATGTGCTGCAATCCTATCGGTTCTTCTGGATAGCGTTTTCTCCCATATATTCTTTTCAAGACTTCTTCATTTCGTACTGTACCTGTCCACTCAATGTTTTGAATTCACTGAGATCACCACATTTTTAAATTCTTCCTCTTTCTTCTTCCATGACGTTCTGCTGATCCACATTGCACTTCCACACCGTGCAGTGATCCAGACATACACTGTCAGTTGCTACATTGTTTTCGTATCAGCACCCGTGGTCTAGGGGTAGCGACTTTGATTCATAATGAAAACGTCTTCGGTCCCAGGATCGATCCCCGAAACTGCCTAAATTTCGATAAATAATCAGCATTGGCGGCCGAAAGACTTCCGGCATAAGAAGTCAGCCTCATTCTGCCAACGGCCTTGTCAAGGAGGGCGGAGGAGCGGATAGAGGTTCAGGGCACTCTCTTGTCCTAGGGGTGGGAAATTGCCCCTAAAGGCGGAAGAATCAGCAATGATCAACGACATGAGGTTGCAGAAGGCAATGGAAACCACTGCATTAAAGACACTTAACGTGTATCCACATGACACGTGGCCCGTAGTTGAAGAAGTGTCATGATGATCTCTCCATTGGCAAAAGATTCAGGAATAGCCTTCCATGCGGATCTCCGGGACGGGACTGCCAAAGGGGAGGTTACCATGAGAAAAAGATTGAATAATCAACGAAAGGATAATGTTCTACGAGGCGGGGCGTGGAATGTCAGAAGCTTAAACGTGGTAGGGAAACTACAAAATCTGAAAAGGGGAATGGAAAGACTCAATCTAGATATAGTAGTGGTCAGTGAAGTGAAGTGGAAGGAAGACAAGGATTTCTGGTCAGATGAGTATCGGGTAATATCAACAGCAGCAGAAAATGGTATAACAGGTGTAGGATTCGTTATGAATAGGAAGGTAGGGCAGACTGTGTGTTACTGTGAACAGTTGAGTGACCGAGTTGTTCTAATCAGAATCGACAGCAGACCAACACCGACAACGATAGTTCAGGTATACATGCCGACGTCGCAAGCTGAAGATGAACACATAGAGAAAGTGTATGAGGATATTGAAAGGGTAATGCAGTATGTGAAGGGGGACGAATATCTAATAGTCATGGGCGACTGGAATGCAGTTGTAGGGGAAGGAGTAGAAGAAGAGATTACAGGAGAATATGGGCTTGGGACAAGGAATGAAAGAGGAGGAAGACTAATTGAGTTCTGTAACAAATGGCTACAGGAAAAATGTGAAGACATCGAAAAAGATATGGTTTTCGGAAGGACAGACTCAGCATACAGGAAAGTCAAAACAACCTTTGGTGACATTAAAAGCAACGGTGGTAACATTAAGAGTACAACGGGAATTCCACTGACAAATGCAGAGGAGAGAGCAGATAGGTGGAAAGAATACATTGAAAGCCTCTATGAGGGTGAAGATTTGTCTGATGTGATAGAAGAAGAAACAGGCGTCGATTTAGAAGAGATGGGGGATCCAGTATTAGAATCGGAATTTAAAAGAGCTTCGGAGATCTTACGGTCAAATAAGGCAGAAGGGATAGATAACATTCCATCAGAATTTCTAAAATTGTTAGAGGATGTGGCAACAAAACGACTGTTCATGTTAGTGTGTAGAATATATGAGTTTGGTGACATACCATCTGACTTTCGGAAAAGCATCATCCACACAATTCCGAAGACGGCAACAGCTGACAAGTGCGAGAATTATCGCACAATCAGCTTAACAGCTCATGCATCGAATTTGCTTACAAGAATAATATACAGAAGAATGGAAAACAAAATTGAGAATGTGCTAGGTGACGATCACGAGAGCGGCAATTCTGACGTTACGGCTAATAATAGAAGCAAGGCTAAAGAAAAATCAAGACACGTTCATAGGATTTGTCGACATGGAAAAAGCGTTCGACAATATAAAATGGTGCAAGCTGTTCAAGATTCTGCAAAAAGTAGGGGTGAGCTATAGGGAGAGACGGGACTTATACAATATGTACAACAACCAAGAAGGAATAATAAGAGTGGACGATCAAGAACGAAGTGCTCGTATTAAGAAGGGTGTAAGACAAGGCTGTAGCCTTTCGCCCCTACTCTTCAATCTGTACATCGAGGAAGCAATGATGGAAATAAAAGAAAGGTACAGGAGTGGAATTAAAATACAAGGTGAAAGGATATCAATGATACGATTCGCTGATGACATTGCTGTCCTGAGTGAAAGTGAAGAAGAATTAAATGATCTGCTGAACGGAATGAACAGTCTAATGAGTAAACAGCATGGTTTGAGAGTAAATCGGAGAAAGACGAGGGTAATGAGAAATAATAGAAATGAGAACAGCGAGAAACTTAACATCAGGATTGATGGTCACGAAGTCAATGAAGTTAAGGAATTCTGCTACCTAGGCAGTAAAATAACCAATGACGGACGGAGCAAGGAGGACGTCAAAAGCAGACTCGCTATGGCAAAAAAGGCATTTCTGGCCAAGAGAAGTGTACTAATATCAAATACCGGCCTTAATTTGAGGAAGAAATTTCTGAGGATGTACGTCTGGAGTACAGCATTGTATGATAGTGAAACATGGACTGTGGGAAAACCGGAACAGAAGAGAATCGAAGCATCTGAGATGTGGTGCTATAGACGAAAGTTGCAAATTAGGTGGACTGATAAGGTAAGGAATGAGGAGGTTGTACGCAGAATCGGAGAGGAAAGGAATATGTGGAAAATACTAATAAGGAGAAGGGACAGGATGATAGGGCATCTGCTAAGACATGAGGGAATGACTTCCATGGTACTAGAGGGAGCTGTAGAGGGCAAAAACTGTAGAGGAAGACAGAGATTGGAATACGTCAAGCAAATAATTGAGGACGTAGGTTGCAAGTGCTACTCTGAGATGAAGAGGTTAGCACAGGAAAGGAATTCGTGGCGGGCCGCATCAAACCAATCAGTAGACTGATGACTAAAAAAAAAAAATCTTATGCCAGGACGACTGTTCGCTCAAGCCAGTGTCCTTCTGATATGTTCATTGCTTTAACCCATCCTGTAGAATCCTGTTACCTGGATAACAGAATCTCCTCACATCTTTCTCTACTGTACCATTCGTTTCTATGTAGGCATTCCATTATTCTCCTCTCATCACATATCATTTCTCTTTGTTTATCCTTCAGAAATATTTTGCGTAAAATATGCTGTCCATTCCTTTTAACAGGTCTCCTACGTGTTTCCTTTACCTGACCGCAAGCGCCGGTAAACGTTACCATTGGTTTCTGACCTCTCCCCCTTGTACTTTCATTCCTCTTCCGAAATTTCTTTCATTCGCTCCATCCAAAAGAGGTGATAATCTGATACTATGCCTTTGTTCCCTGTTAAAACCTACTTGGCTTTTCGACGTTCCCATTATACTAGGCCCATCTGAGTTTTAAATATGTTGTAGATTACATTTGACAGTCAGCGTACTTAAGCCGCAAATTTCTAAGGGCTGAGAACATCTTATCCCAACTACTCTTGTTGAGTAGGTTTACTATCTGACCTCCAATTATTCGTCGAGAAGTTGCCCTCCATCATAAACGACTGAAACACGAGAACTGTCTGCTCGTGATTTACCTCAGCCTATGCTAAAATTGGGAGATCCTTCGAACAGCAGAACATTTGAACCCCTCATCAGAAAAGGCAAGAATTGTTCGAAGGAAATTTTCAAACACGGTTGGATGGAATAGCGATAAAGTCTGCAGGCCGGCCACAACAAGGAGATGGGTATTTGGGTAACTAAACGTTTAAGAACAAGTGGCGGTAGGGCGAAGCCCTTGTGATGTTCCTGCTGTGGCCGCCAGCACTTTTTCTTGCTAGAAGCTCGCCTTGATACAGCTTGATACACGTGAAGTAGCATATGATACAAAAGTGGAGTGAGGTACGAGGAGCAAATGGTGCAGTACGTACCAGTCCCGTGAGAGAGTCCGCCAGTTGTACTGAACTTGCTTCTGATTGGTCGGAACATTCGGGTGTTAAGTGCTAAAATGCCTAACTTCTCTTAGTAATTATTTATATACTTTTCATTCTATGTAACCTAGTTTTCAGTGTAACAATCTCTCGTAGCTAGCCTACGCGTTTACCATTTTTGTTTATTGAATTTCACTAGTTTTGAGATACATAAGAGTAATGATATTACAACTGAAGTGCTTCGGACACATTCGGGTAGCTTTAGCGCGAAGGCCAAGTACTTCGGCTGCACTACTACTGGCTCTGAGCACTATGGGAGTTAACTTCTGAGGTCATCAGTCCCCTAGAACTTAGAACTACTTAAACCCAAGGACATCACACACATCCATGACCGAGGCAAGATTCTAACCTGCGACCGTAGCAGCAGCGCGGTTCCGGCCTGAAGAGCCTAGAAACGCTCGGACACACCGACCGGCAGTTCGACTGCGCCAGTCACCACGTTTCGGGTGTTCTTCAGAGCCGGACGTGTATCTCTGTTTCGGACGGACATGTAGTATTCTGTACCGAAACTTGTCAGAAAAGTTACCGTACTATTAAGAAACCTATATCAAGTATTGCAGAAGACAGTGTAAAAAGTTATATTTTAAAATATTAACAAACAGGGTACATTAATGAGAGGTGTCGCCTACCATGATTGTCAGTACTACAGATATTGCCCTCTGTAGATACAGAATCACCGGGGCAAGTGGCAGCCCACAAGAAAAGCACAAACACAAGTTAAAGTTCAAGATGACAACATAGTATCCTCCGCCGAAGAAGACCCCACGACCGACGAGCTGTCTTCTGCTCTGTGCACACAACTTTAGAAGACGACAGGTCAGTGGAAAGAACGGTTAGACTCTTATTCAATGTCTACAGATCTTTCCAGCTTCCAGATCTAAGTTCCAACACGACAACGTATAATTTTGTACCATCTATTGAACTATGTGGTTTCACAATGCAGGAAAGCAAATGTGACTGCGCAAAAGAACAAACTGTGGAACACTTGTGCCAATGCCCTCTTTGCCCGTTTAACAGAACAAACCACGACTTCATGACAGCAAAAGGTAGCACCCAAGGAGTGTCTCAAATTTTGGCAAATGCCATCTGATTTGTAAATTTCATCTATATTTCTAACTGTGTTTTTTTATGTGCGTGTACTGTGTATAACTGCTTATACAGCAAAGGTAGGCTTCTGACTCTATATGCCGTAAAAGGCGTTCTCTGTGGCTACAAATACTACGACCGTACGCTGATTTTCCTCAGTATCCTTTCCGCTACAAGACCAATGTGAAATGTGCACCTCTGGTGCCTTTACCGTTCTTGAAATGAAACTAAATTAATTCCAGTAACTCTACACAATATATTTGCAATCTTGTCAACAGATTACATGTGAATTACTGTGACGTCTACTTTTGTAGCTTATATCGACAGCTTTCTTGTGAATCCGTTGTATCTCAGGGCTGCTAGCCGCACTGCGAAGTTCCCACCGCACCGGAGGGCAGTGCAGCAGTGTAGCAGGCCACACCCCGGCCGTGCCACAGTAATCCGCGCCGCCGGCTAATGCAGTGGCCAGCCCCACTGAGTCCCAGTTGGCCTGCTAAGCGCGCCGCTCCACAGCGCCGAAGCGGTGTGGCGCGCACATCCCGGCGGCTGCTCTAATAGCCGGCACTAAGCCGCAGTATTGCGGCCAGACTCACTCAATAAGGGCCGCCGGCACGCCTACTGCAGGCAGGCGGGAGGGGCGCTGTGGATACCTGACTGCCTGGCCAGCCGACGGGCGGAGACTCGCAGCGTCTAGCTTCCGAACGGCATGCTACAGGCATCAAGACTAAAGCCTAGTTTACACGACGACACTACGTTGCAGGCAACCGCGCTGCCGGCCACTGCGCATGCGCTCCACGCGTTTGCAAATCGGCGTCTTCCAACTTTGGTGACACTAGCTCAATGTGCTTTGAAGTTACGTGTGTTCATAGAGAGCAGACAAACTGAAATATGAAGTGGGGAACGGAGAGTAATGTTTGTTTTTTGGATAGCTATGCTTTTCATAGGTATTTGTGGGATTTCAGTGATGCTGATTACAAAAATAAGTGACATACCGCTGTTCCTGAGACCTTCATATGCGATCAGAAGTAGACGGTTTTACAATATCTGAGGTACAGGGCAAAATGTATTGATCTACGAGCACATATACAACTGAATTAAGAAAAATACAAGCAAGTGTAGTTCTAGCTGTGGCAATGCTCTCGTCTACAAGACTACAATGCCATCGTTCAAGTTGGCCGACTCTTTGTTAAGGAATCTTGTTGACAGGAAGGAAGGTTATACAAATCAAGAAGCTGCATTTTTATACAGTATTTATCTGTTTGAAACGTCGGTGCACTGTTCCTCATTCACATATGTTAGAATATTGAAATTTTGCCACTCGACATATCTATCTTCAAGAGAAAAGTTTGCAAACCATTCTCTTCTTGATGCGGCCTGCTTCGAATAATCATTGCTGTTAATGTTAATAATTGCTATTGTTAATATTAATAATTAATGTTGTTAACGAA
Organism: Schistocerca gregaria; assembly: GCF_023897955.1. NCBI lineage: Eukaryota > Metazoa > Arthropoda > Insecta > Orthoptera > Acrididae > Schistocerca > Schistocerca gregaria. The sequence continues at coordinate 106,475,684 of NC_064920.1, forward strand.
AGCATCATCAGCAACTAAAACCGCATCTGATAGCATGCCGAGTGTTCTCGATTTTAATGTACAAAATACGATATGTAATTTCAGTTCTGACGACCGTTTTTCATGCATTACAGTACTTTCATTCCTTATCGCATAGTTAACTCTACTTAGAAGGAACGTGAAGAGTTCTGGTGATATTATAAGATAATTAAAAGAAGTTCTTGAGTCTTCCGTTATAAATTGTTTCAGCAAGGATGCTGAGCAATCAAGCTGACGTCTTTTCGTCAACCAGTCACAAACCGAAACACGGTTCTTATGTTTTTCTTATGCAGTGATCCCACGCAACAAGCTTTAACTCCATCACAACTCGTGTGACGTGCAGCTGCCAAAACTTTCATTTCAGACACGACTCCGCGACCCACAAAACGACGAAACTTAAGTGTATACTGGTGTCGCCCTTTCTATACTGGTGTCGCTGTTTCTACAGTCAAATATGAAACCATTTGCGTGCAACTCATTTCACGTAGCGAGTGGCGCAAACTTAATTGCGTCGTGTAAACTAGGCTTAACAGAGACGTTCAAGTAACGGCCTGCCCATCTGTTCTTTCCCTAAATCAATACCTGCATATGCTGCAGCTATTCGTTTGAACAGCCCAAGCCCATTCATTTTCCCGTCACATTCTGTAACGAACGTGACACTGAGTAAATTGTTCTCAGTTTTCAAGCCGCATCAATTCGAATAAAATTCTAAAGCTTTCGAAGGCTATCTCCGCCATTCTAGTCAGGAGTAAAACCACTGGCTGCCGTGGCTGGCACAATTTTCCACGATTGGGGCTCTGGCAACTATCAGAGAGGGCTGAAATGAAGCGTGCAAGGAAGGTGATTGGGCAGCACCGGCCCGCCGCTGGGCGTAGTGACGCTATCGGGAATATTTTCTGGACACAAACAGTTTGTAGATGATGCACTATGTGATCTAAAGTATCCGGACACCCACAAAAACATGGGTTTTTCATATTAGGTGCACTCTGCTGCCACCTGCTGCCAGGCACTCCATATTATCGACATCAGTAGTCATTAGATATCGTGAAAGAGGAGAATGGGGCGCTCCGTGGAACTCACGGACTTCGAACGTGGTCAGGTGATTGGAGTTACTTGTGTCCTACATCTGTAGGGGAGATTTCCACACTCCTAAACATTCCTGCATCCACTATTTCCGATATTATAGTGAAGTGGAAACGTGAAAGGACACGTATAGCACAAAAGCCTACAGGCCGACCTCGTCTGCTGACTGACACGGACCGCCGACAGTTGAACAGGGTGATAATGTGTATTACCCAGACATCTATTCAGGCCATCACACAGGAGCTCCAAACTCCGTCAGGATCCACTGCAAGTAGTATGAAAGTTAGGCTGGAGGTGAGAAAACTTGGATTTCATGATGAAGCGGCTGCTCATAAGCCACACATCACGCCGGTAAATGCCAAACTACGACTCGCTTGGTCTAAGGAGCGTAAACATTGGACAATTGAACAGTGGAAAAACGTTGTTTGGAGTGACGAATCACGGTACACAATGTGGCGATCTGATGGCAGGGTGTGGGTATGGCGAATGCCCGGTGAACGTTATCTGTCAGCGTGTGTAGTGCCAACAGTAAAGTTCGGAGGCGGTGTTGTTATGGTGTGGTCGTGTTTTTCATGGGAGAGGGGAGGCGCTTGAACCCCTTATTGTTTTGCGTCGCAGTATCACAGCACAGGCCTACATTGATGTTTTAAGAACCTGATGGCTTGCCACTGTTGAAGAGCAATTCGGGGATGGCGACTGCATCTTTCAACATGATCGATCACATTTTCATAATGCACAGCCCGTGACGGAGTGGTTACATGACAATAACATCCCTGTAATGGACTGGTCTGCACAGAGTCCTAACCTGAATCCTATATAACACCTTTGGAATGTTTTGGAACGCCGACTTCGTGCCAGGCGTCACCGAGCGACATCGATACCTCTCCTCAGTGCATCACTCCGTGAAGAATGGGCTGCCAATCCCCAGGAAACCTTCCAGAATTTGAGTGAACGTATGCCTGCTAGAGGGGAAGCTTTCATCAAGCCTTAGGGTGGGCCAACACCATATTAAATCCCAGCATTACCGATGTAGGGCGCCACGAATTTGTAAACCATTTTCAGCCAGGTGTCTGGATACTTTTGATCACATAGTGTATTTAGGCCCGTATATCTCGTTTCGCACAGTTGAAGAGTGTTGTACCGAGCACAAGCACCATATTAAACAAAGGAAGCTTGACAAGATGGCCATAGTTGAGCATCATTTTGAAAACGGAAGTAAAATGCAGTTTGAAAAGGAAAGAGTCCTAACTCATGCATCAACATATTGGGATACCGTTATAAGAGAAGCGGCGAAGATTGGAATGAACAGCGATAATTTTAACAGAGGCTAGGGGAACATGCCCAGTAACGGGGGGGTGGGGGGGGTGGGGGGGTGGGGGGGGTGGTTGGCACTCGATATCGAAAGGAATTAATGACCAATGCTTGACGCCTACAGCGGGTCGAGAGCGGCAATTTCAAATGTAGCGCCCGCCCCTCGAGTCACCTGACGTCACCCGGACTGGCAGCGAGGCCCAGAGAAACAGGCCGTGACGCGTACGCCACAGAACGTGACACAGAACGTGACACAGAACGTGACACAGAACGTGACACTGAAGGTTTTACGAGGGCTAGCAGCCGTCTCCGGCGGGAGTCGAGTAACTATTTCAGAAGAGTTAAATAATTCTCAACTGCATTTTTAAATGCATGCAAGCTCTCGACAGCACTCGACAAAGTTAAGACCTTTAGTGGGTAGCTTTTAATTTAGATACTGATTTCCTGTGGGCCCTGTACGGAGACGAACGTTCACGAAGTGTGGCGGACAAGCCCAGTAGTGTGACGTCACAAGTTCGTTGCAGGGCCCGTAGGCCCCGGTCCTGCGGCGGGCCGGAGCTGCTTGGAGCTGCCCATCGGTTTCCGCGCACGCGGCGTTGCGGTCCTCTCTGACTGGTGCCAGAAGTGGCAATCGTGACTACATAAGCGGATAATCGTGCCAACCGCGGCTGTCAGTGCTTTTACTACTGGCGACAATGACGGAGATGGCCACCGAAAGTTCGAGAAATTTACTCGAACTGACGCAGCTTGAAAACCGAGAAGGTTTTATCCAGACATGCCACCGCGAAAGATTCAAAGGACAAAGAACTTGACATTGCGTTGTTGTTGTTGTGGTGGTGGTGTGGTACTGGTAGTGATCTTCAGCCCTCATACTGGTTTGATGCAATGCAACGTAGGGCCCGCCTCCTTGGTTGAATGGTCAGCACAGATTCCTGCCATGCTGTGGACCCACCAGCGATTCCCCGTACTGCCAGGGAGTTTCCCTTTGTCGGAGAATCGCTACTGCCAGACGACAAGCTATTTGACCGAGTAGCAGTGGCCCACGTTCTGTAAAGCCTGCAAAACGACTGGAAGAGCCGTGAGCTGACCACATCCCCCCCTTACCGCATTCACACGACTCCGTAAGGCGGAGGATTACACGACGGCCGCTAAACATCCATTCACGGCTTGGGAAGGAGCTAGTTTCTTGTTTTATACACATTTTAATCTGCTTACTGTATCTCAGTCTTGCTCATCCTCTACAATTTATAACCTCCCCCCCTCCCCCGCCCCCCGCAACACACTTCTCTCCATTACCAACTCCTTCATGTCTCAGGATATTTTCAGTCCACCATTCCCTTCTCTTAGTAGTGTCGAGACAAAATTTATTTTCTCCGCAATTCACTCAGTGCATCATCTGTTATTCGATCTAGCCACTAATCTTCAGCATTGTTCTATAGCACCACAGCTGTTTTCCGTGCACTTTCACTTCTGCACAAGTCACAATACAGACGAATACCTTTAAAGAAAGTCTTCCTAACATTAAACTGATATTAGGTGACACGAAGTTTCTCTCTTCCAGAAATGCTTTTCTTGCTGCTGCCAGTCTGATTTACAGCCTGTCTCATTCAGCCATAGTTATTCTGCTGACTCATTGTGCTAGTAGCGCCCCTCAGCATCGTCTGATTTAATACAATTGCTTTCCTACACCCTTGTTTTATTTTCGTTCATCATGTAGCGTCTCCACTTCATGCAACTGCTCTTGCAACACCTTTGTTGTCTCGGACAGAATTACTGTGTGTTCCCAAGAGCTTGACACATTTCATTCTTATCACTGAACTTTAATTCTTTCTCCCAATTTCTCCCCGCTTGCCCCCACACATTGCTCAACATATAGAGTAACATCGGGCATATCCTACATTTCTGTCGCATTCCCTTCTCACGAACAGCTTCCTTTGCATATCCTTCCACACTTATAGCAGCGGTCAGGTTTCTGTACAAGGTATAAATAACATTTCACTCCCTGGATGTTATTGCTAATACTTTCAGAATTTCAAAATATGTATTCCAGTCAAAAGCTGGATGTTGTTCTGTAATGTTTTGAGGTTTTTCTGCCATGATTTGGGGACACTCACTGAGGCTACCTTGAACTTTAATGATGATGTTATTTGCACGAGCTGGTAAATGTCTCCGTCTCTTCGACATCATAATGATAAATATTCTGTGGAGACTGCTGTCTTCCATTTTGACAACGGCTGTGTTCAATTCGGCCGACAGTGTTTCATACATTACAGTACTTTCATTCCTTATCGCATAATGAACTCTACTTAGAAGGAACGTGAACAGTTATGGTGACATTATAAAATATTTAAAAGAACATCTTGAGTCCTCCGTAATAAATTATTTCAGCATGGATGCTGAGCAATCGAGCTGATATCTTTTCCTCATCCACTCACGAACCGAAACACGTTTCTTATTTTTTTTTCTTATGCAGCGATTCCACTCAACAAGCTTTAACTCCACCACTACTCGTGTGAGTACAGGTGCCAAAACTTTCACTTCAGACACGAGTCAGGGACCCATAAAATGACGAAACTGAAGTGTACACTGGTGTCGCCGTGTTTACAGTCAAATATACCATTTCATGACTCTGATGTGGGTGCTTCAGCAGTAAAAATTATTATTTCGCCTAAACAGGTCATTCCAAAGAATTTAAATAAGCTAAATCTCAAGCTAGTAAATTGTCGAAGTGTCTCCGAAATAAACAGTAGTAATGTCAATATTGTATTAGGTACCGAAAACTGGTTGAAACCAGTTAGCGAAATTCTGAACTCTGATTTGACAATGTTTAGGAAGGATAGGACTGATGCAATGGGAGGTGGTGTGTTCATTGGAGTTAAGAGCTGTTTAAACGCAGTTAAGATACTGGGTCGGATTGTGAGATAGTCTGGATAAATCTGACGATCAGACAAGAAGGATGTTTTTATAGACCACCAGCATCAGCAACAATCGTCGCAGAACGTTTCGGGGAAAGTCATGAGTACATACGAACTAAATATCCATATTATCCATTAGTTATAAGTGGAGACTTAAATCTGGCGTCCATTGAGTAGGAAAATTACACGTTTATCAGAGGAGGCTGAAGCAAAGATTCGTGTGAAGTTATTCTAGGAGCGCTCTTAACATACAGCCTTGAGCAATTGGTTAGAAAACTAACGCGAGATAGGAACATATTAAGTAACTTGGCGACAAACAGACCTGATCTTTTTGAGGAAGTTATCCTAGAAGAAGGAATTAGCGCCCATAACGTCGTTGTGGCTTCTATGTCTGTGGAAGTTGCAAAAAAACAAATAAACAGCGTAGAGTTTTCTTGTTTTTGAAAGCAAATAAAAGTGTCATTAATAAATATCTTCATAGTCATCTCCAAGCATTCCTCGTGGGACACGAAGGTATTGATCATCTTTGATCAGTATTTAAAGGTATGTCCACCACGTGCTAGAGAAAGATGTGCCTAGAAAAATATAGCGGAGGGAAAGAATCCACTTTCGTTCAACAAACATATTAGGAAGTTGCTGAGAGGGCAGATAATTTTGCACAGTCGTTTTACACGTAGTCACTGCCCCGCTGATAAACAGAAATTATGCGAAATGAAAGCAGCTGTCAAACGGTCAATAAGACATACTTTAATCGAATTTGAAAGCAATATTTTATCTGCAGATTCTAAAAATAACCCCAAAAAACGTTTGGTAGTACGTAAAACCTATGAACGTTACAAATAATTCAGTACCTTCTCTTGCTGACAGTAATGGTAATGTAATGGATGATGATAAAGACAAGGCCGAAATTCTAAACCTAGGAGCGCTCGTTTACGGTAGAGGACTGCAGCACCATTCCCCGTTTCAGTTATCGAACAAACGAAAGGATGGCTGATATAGTGTTTAGTGTATCTGGGAATGTAAAACAGTTAAAATCCTTAGACGCCCGGAAGGCATCTGGCCTAGACTGTATCCCCGAAATATTTTATGTTGACTATGCCACAAATATAGCACCATTATTGTCCATCATCTATCAGAGATCACTGGAACAGCGGAAAGTTTCACAGGACTGGAAGATGGCTCAGGTCTATAAAGAGGGTAGAAAATCGGATGCGCATAATTACCGGCCAATTTCCCTGACATCGATTTGTTGTAGAATCATGGAACATATTTTGTGTTCAGACATAAATGACCTTTCTAGATTCTGAGAAGATCATCTGCAGAAACCAGCACGGTTTTAGGAAACATCGATCATGCTAGACACAGCTGGCCCTCTTGGTGCATGATATACAACAGGCTCTAGATACTGGCTCCCAGGTTGATGCCATATTCTTCGACTTTCGAAAGACGCTCGACTCAGTTCCCCACTGTCGCTTGCTCCAAAAAGTGCGCTCTTACGGCCTATCCGATGACATCTGCGGTTGAACAAAAGTTTTCTAACAGACGCAGAGCAGAATGTGGTCCTGAATGGAAAGACTGCAACAGAAACAAGCTTAATATCAGGTGTGCCACAAGGCCACGTAATAGGTCCACTGCATTTTACGATTTACATAAAAGATCGGTTGATGGTACTGACAGCGGCATTCATCTGTTTGCCCATGATGCTGTAATCTACAGAAAGCAGTATCACACGAAGGTTGTCAACAAATAAATGAGGATTTTCAGAAAATAAACGCGTGGTGTGATGATTGTCAGTTATCTCCTACTGCAACTATTGCGTATAACAAAGCGAAAATCCCCATTAATATAGGAGTACAAAATAAATGCCCAGTATCTGGAAACGGTAACTTCCGTCAAGTATCTGGGTGTGACTATTCGAAATGATCTCAAATGGAACGATCAGATTACACAAGTAACGGGTAAAGATAACTCTAGATTTCGGTTTATTGCTAGAATCCTGAAGCGTTGCAGTCCTTCAACGAAGGAAGTTGTTTAGGAGAGTCTAGTTCGTCTAGAGTATTGTTCGCCTGTTTGGGACCCTTACCAGTTGGGTCTGATTAAAGAGACTGAGAAGGTCCAAAGAAGAGCGGCAAGATTCGTGACTGGTACATTTTGCCATCGCGAGAGCGTTACAAATCTCATAGAAAGTCAACGTGTGACACACTTGCAGATAGACGACGCGCTAAACGGAAGGGTCTGCTCACTAAATTCCAAAATCCGATTTTCGCCGAAGGTGTAGAGCGTATATTATTACCACCAACTTTAAAATCGCGCAATGATCACCATTCAAAGATAAGGGAAATTAGAGCTCGTACTGAGGCGTTCAGGCAGTCGTTTTTACCTCGCGTGATCCATGCATCTAGTGTTTGTAGAGGGGGCACAATAGGTAAAGTTTTGAAAGGAACCCATGTCCGAAAATGTGGCGTTTGGATGTAAAATTATTTTGAAGACCGAATCACATCCAAGTGTCCCGCTTCACGGCATGCGTACAGCGGAGACAATGTGCTCTGAGCTGTGTACTATACAGGAGCCCGTGGTATCGGCAGTGTTTCGAATGCTCGTCCTCAGGTTCTCTTCTACGTGATTAGAGGATGCGGCGAGTATGTGGAGCACCACAGTCAACCTTCCTGCTTGCTAACGTACCAGTTTCTCGTAGCCATTGCTGCAATCGGACGACAATGGTATGTGACGTCACAACCACAATAGCGAGGCGCACGAAAACGACAGGCGGAGGAACGTACGTCACTACACGAACGTCACTACACGTGACGCTGAAGGCCATTACGAGTGACAGTAGCCGTCTGCGGTGGGGAGCGAGTAACAATTTCAGACGTGTTTAATAATTCTTGCCTGAGCGTATCAATGCATAAAAGCTAATGGCAAGTTAAGACGTTTAGTGAGTACCTTTTTAATTACATATTGATTTCCTGAGAGCACTGCACGGAGCGGATCGTTAGCGGAATGAGGCGCACAAGCCGACTAGAGTGACGTCACAAGTTCGTTACAGGGCCTGTATCTATCGTGAGGATGGCATCATCTTAAATACCTTTCAGCCGTGAGTTTTCAACCTTATTTTATTTGACAAGCAGTTTCAACGTTTTACTACCCCATCTTCAAGCCCTGTGTACAGACAATAATGGTACCAGTATAAAATAGATAACCAAAAAAAAGGGGCGTGGTGCAAGTCTATATACAGTGGTAATATGTAATAATAATAACAATGCCAACCAGTACAGGAATTTACATATTGTTACAGAAAAATTAAGGAATAAAGTAAGAGAACAGTGCACACCATATTAATTTAAACTAGTGAGCGATGTGTATAGGCATATAATCGTGAAAAAGGGATCTACTATACGGAGGTCAATATTTTATGTTATGCATAGATGATCACGGTATAATGCTGATACAATTCCCGTGAAACAACTGCAGTAAAGTAATGTAGCCATATATTGACTAGTTCAAACTGAACATAAAACGTTTGATTACATGTTGTCATATAATAGTAAAACTTGTACCACTTATTGGAGGCCAACCTCATAACAATCTGTATCATCAAATACTACTAATAACTAACAAACGGAGAATAAAACTCCATCACTGCAATTTATCGATCACAATCCATAAAATGCACCCTTCTATCGCTAACAATTTCGTACAATAAACGTGTAACGACACTCGATATTGTTGTTACTCATCTTCAACATGTATTTTCTTTACACATATCCATTACTGGTTGTAATGTCACTTTTTAGGCATCACTGCAACCGCGCAGTTACTGTTCTTTAAATGAGATATATGTCGTTAGCTTTTTGTAGCTTCCAAGCCTTCGGTGACGTAGATTAACGGTGCTTCCACCTACTTACTTGCTTACCTTCATTCTTCGACTTGTAACCACGACGGTTGCTAAACTACGTTGGTTTGTATGTGTTATGAGTAAGTTCTTTTCTTCTTTACATTGTTTTTATGTTCCATCACGAGTGTTAGTTTTCACGTGATTAGTAACTTTATTAATTAACATGGGTGTTTGTACAGATTGATCACCTGAGCATGTGTTCTCTTGATAATACCAGACACAGTGTTCCAGTATACAGGGTGTTACAAAAAGATATGGCCAAACTTTCAGGAAACATTCCTCACACAGAAATAAGTCCCATTGTGCTCAGAGTCACTTTCTTTTTCCAAACTTTCAGGAAACATTTCTCACACACAAAGAAAGAAAATATGTTATGTGGACATGTGTCCGGAAACGCTTAATTTCCATGTTAGAGCTCATTTTAGTTTCGTCAGTATGTACTGTACTTCATCGAGTCACTGCCATATTTCATACGGGATTCTCTACCTGTGCTGCTAGAACAGGTGCCTTTACAAGTACGACACAACATGTGGTTCATGCACGATGGTGCTCCTGCACATTTCAGTCGAAGTGTTCGTACGCTTCTCAACAACACATTCAGTGACCGATGGATTGGTAGAGGTGGACCAATTCCGTGGCCTCCACGGTCTCCTGACCTCAACGCTCTTGACTTCCATTTATGGGAGCATTTGAAAGCCCTTGTCTACGCAACCCCGGTACCAAATGTAGAGACTCTTCGTGTTCGTATTGTGGACGGCTGTGATACAATACGCCATTCTCCAGGGCTGCATCAGCGCATCAGGGATTCCATGCGACGGAGGGTGCATGCATGTATCCTCGCTAACAGAGGACATTTTGAACATTTCGTGTAACAAAGTGTTTGAAGTCACGCTAGTAGGTTCTGTTGCTGTTTGTTTCCATTCCATGATGAATGTGATTTGAAGAGAAGTATTAAAATGATCTCTAACATGTAGAGTAAGCGTCTCCGGACACATGTCCACATAAAATATTTTCTTTCTTTATGTGAGAAATGTTTCCTGAAAGTTTGGAAAAAAGAAATGACTCTGAGCAGTATGGGACTTAACAGCTCAGGTCATCAGTCCCCTAGAACTTAGAACTACTTAAACCTAACTAACCTAAGGACAACACACACATCCATGCCCGAGGCAGGATTCGAACCTGCGACCGTAGCGGTCGCGCCGTTCCAGACTGTAGCGCCTAGAACCGCTCGGCCACCCAGGCCGGCTGAAAGTTTGGCTGTACCTTTTTGTAACACCCTGTATACCTTGACAACCACGTTTTCAGTTAACAATCTAATCACAAAGGTTCGAACTCACATATTATACATTGAATGATCTATCCCGACACTGGTGGTTTTTCTGTCGTAGGTCATACTACCTTTTATGTTTCCCTGTTTAAGGGTTGCATAACATGTAGAGGTAAACGTCATTGGTTGTTCTTTTCGTAACTGATGTCTTTCTGATTCACTGCATATGCATTGTAGTACTTTTCTTTTATGGTTATTCAGTAACTTCTGATTTAGTTAATACATAGCCACACGCCTGGTTACTGGCAGACCTATCAGTTTCGTGATAACGTGATTTTATCTTTTCCATATTTCAACACTTACTTCTTAGTGGGAATTCGTTGCGGTATATTACATTATAGTTTGATTCACCATAAATGTTTTATTAAATAGGTTGCATCATATGAATTGCCGTCCGGAGTGGCTGAGCGTTTCTAGGCGCTACATTCTAGACCCGCACGACCGCTTCTGTCGCAGGTTCGAAAGCTGCCTCGGGCATGGATGTGTGTAATGTCCTTAGGTTAGTTAGGTTTAAGTAGCTCTAAGATCTAGGGGACTGATGACGTCATAAGTTGTCCCATAGTGCTCAGAGCCATTTGAACCATCTTATGAGCTGCGATCGATAAATTGTACTCATGTAGTTTTGTTCTCATTTTATTAGTTATTAGTAGTATTTGATGATACAGATAGTTATTTGGTTGACCACTAATAAGTGGTATACGTTTCACTAGTATATGAAAACACGTAATCAAACGTTTTATGTTCAATCTGAAGTCTTCAGTATATGACTACATTACTTCACTCCGGTTGTTCCACGGGCATTGCATTAGCAATGTACGTGATCATCTATGCATAACACTAAAATTGACGTCGGTTTAGTTGATTCCTTTTTTATGATTATATGACATATATGCTTTGCTCACTAGTTTAATATGGTGTGCACTGTTCTCTTATTTTAGTCCTTAATTTATTTGTAACTATTTGTAACTTCTTGTACAGGTTGGTATTGTTATTGCTAAGTTATTACATATTATCACTGTGCATAGGCTTGCACCACACACCTTTTTTGGTACCTATTTTATACTGGTACCATTGTTGTCTGTACACAGGGTCTCAAGATAACGTAGTAAAACGCTGAAACTGGTTGCCAAATAAAATAAGGTTGAACATTCACGAATGAAAGGTATTTAATTTGACATCCTCTATCGAACAACAGAGTCCTACAACCATTTCTAAAAAGATTTACATATACATCTACATCCATACTCCGCAAGCCACCTGACGGTGTGTGGCGGAGGGTACCCTGAGTACCTCTATCGGTTCTCCCTTCTATTCCAGCCTCGTATTGTTCGTGGAAAGAAGGATTGTCGGTATGCTTCTGTGTGGGCTCTAATCTCTCTTATTTTATCCTCATGGTCTCTTGGCGAGATATACGTAGCAGGGAGCAATATACTGCTTGACTGTTCGGTGATGGGCATACAGAGGTTGATGCGAGCTTCAAATTTATTTTACATCAGTAAACTTCCTTATCAAAACTTTATCTACTATGCATCCTCTACAGACCTGAGAAGCTTGTAGTACGAAAATGTAATTCACCTTGTATAGGAGTGTTATCGGTTGCTTTTAGTTTGCAGATAATAAACACGCAAGCATTACGCATTTTTCTTTTAAGCGATTTCTTTACCACTGACTCCATTTTCTACGCTGCTTCTCTTAAGAATATGAGGATATTTCGTTGTGTTCCCAATGAATAAGTATTTTCAGGAAATTTGTATACTTTAAAATCTACATATTTATATTCAATGGGAATCGTATATTTGCCAAATAAATGTCAGTAAACAATGGTGCATAGCTCGCAGCTCCAACTCCCGTCACGCGCTGAGTACACATAATGTGGTACGGAACCTGCCGTATATCGAACACGTGTGGAACGAGCTCTACGCTTAAATTTCAGCTGATACTCGGCCAATTGCGTCGAAATCGGGTGATGTCCAATCTCTTGTAAACCTTTTAGCGCTGATCGCGGAGAGTGGATTCCAACATCCATGTAACATGTGCTCGGCTAGCGCTGAAGCCGTGGGGTGTCAACAGCACCAGCTGGTTCGCTGCGGGGTGCGGACAGACGACGGGCGTGGGCTGCGGCCAGCGTGACGTCACACGCTGCTGTGTGTAGCCACGCGTCGCCGGCACCGTTTAACATGTCCGCATTTCCAACGCGGCTAGCTGCTGTCGCTCTGAAGTGCTGACTGGCACCACACTATGTTGGAAACTGTGACAGCTGCCCTGAAGAAGTTAGGATGTCTCTTAACGATGCAAAACGTAATTCGATTGTTCGCAGTTTCTCGTTGTGGTTGAGCGTAATTGAAAAATCTTTCAAGCCACGTCGGAAATAATCATTTCTGTTCGTGTCTACTTTATAAGCGAGACGCAAAGGGTAACTGTAGAAACTGTGTTTTTCTGTCATTGCAGCTATTGCGACGTTTACAGAGTTATTTGGTCAGCAAGAGGAACTCCATTGTACCTTAGAATTACTGAAGATTGCATATTGCTTGGTTTACAAGAGCTTGGGTTTGCTGACCTGTTGTCAGTGTCTCCTTACACCATACTTGAACAACTTCCCTGGTTCTGTTCGTCAGCTTTGTCGTTCGTTGCCTATGAACGAAACACGTTTCACGTCACCCTAGCGATTGTGCGATTCTTTCTCATTACACTAAATAACAAAAAGGTAAGAACATAATTAGAATCAATAGAAAGGCTATGGAGAAACTTAAAAAATTATAAGTAATGAAAACAGAACAATAACTTTCAGGTAGGAAAAAAAGACAAATCTTAATACGCACTTACCTATGAGCAAAGAGGAAGCATTGAAATTATTTAAGGAGAATGACTGCCATTGGAGGAAGATACAATTTTTTCATAGTTTCGGCGTAGCCTTCTTGATGGTTTCGAATTTTTGTAGACTGTGCTGCTGTTTAATTGCAGCGTAAAACGATTGTTCAGCCGGCGCTGTGTGCACCATCACAGTTTTTTTGGAGACTAAACAGCGAGCAATGAACTCTGAGCTCGGCACCGGAAGAACAAACCCAGGGAAGTTGAAGAAATAACGCGAAAAGAGAAAGTAATAACGTGGACGCAAGCAATTTCGCCTAATATGTGTTTATCATCTCATATTTTGTAAAGGTAAATGAAAAGCGTTTGGATGTCAAAAGACCGATGTGTGAAGCCTTCACACCTGGCAGCAGGATCGTGCGAAGGACCTCCAGCAAAACTCAAAGAAATCCTGGTCATACGTAAAGGCTGTCAGAGGCACACCAGTTAGTGTCCACACACTCTTGGGTAACACGGTAACGTAGATGGAGGGCAGCAAAACGAAAGCAGAAATGAAGAAATCCGGTTTCAAAGTCTCATGTACTAAGGAAAATCCAGAGATACAGATGAAACCGTAAAAATTCTAGATTCTAATAGAATTGCTATCAGATTATCTCTGAGTCAGTTATCTCCTCTTTTAAAGGTCTCGAACAAGAAACCGCGTCCACGAGCTGCAAGAAAAAATGTTAGCAATAGTGAGCCACAATACCCTTATTCTTCGTAAAAGCATCTGCGTTTATCGATCAACAAGATCGTTCGACCTCCAATTATCCGTCCAGACGTTAGCTACATTTCTAATTGCAATAATCATTTCAGACTGGTACTGCACTGTGATACCACAGTGAAAATGACATCAAAGTCGGCACGATCCCCTCATATTGCCAGCAATTAGGCAAAAATTGATACCCGATAACAGTCTGAAAAAGTGGAGTAACAAAAAAGACGATTCCTACGAACAGTGTGTAATGCAAAGGATAAGATGATATCAAAGTGAAACGGACCCTATTTGAAACCGATTGTGAAAAACTCGAGTTGGCGAAGGGTCGCGGATGAAAGAACTGATAATACAGACCTATCTCTGGAAATCTCACCCAGTGAAGCTAGAGAGAGTCGAATCCATTCGTCCTGTAACTTGGCCGCCTGAATGTTCTGACATGAACTAGCTGGGCTTTCGTAAAGCAAGCTTCATGAAATGCCACGAACGTGCGAGTCAGTGGATGGTAAGTAGGCGTTAAGCGTGCTGGAGACGGAACTTCAAGCACTCGATGTAAATTTGTTCGTGCCCTTTTAGCATGTCTCCTTTGTCACATACGTTTTGTTTCAACTTTTGCAGAGGCTAACTTGTATGTACTTTTATTACCCATTTGGATGTTTGTTTCCTTTCCTCTATATGATAGGTAATCATCGACTACATCTTTTGTTAATATTTATAGAGTATCACAAACCACCGCAGTGTACTGCAAGTAACATTACGGCAAATTCTGCTCTGATGGTAGGACTATAGGCGTCGGTAAACCGTACTTTCAGTGCTCCGTATCATCAGTGCATAAGGTTTGCAAATACTACATCCCGACTTTCTTTCAGTAGAAGGTCATCTATAGTACCTAGATGTCATTAAGTTAAAACGCTTGTGTATTAAAATATCCTAATAATGTTTTAGAATGTACAAGCCTCAATTTTTGAATATCAGTTTTTAGTGAAAGAAGATCATTAGAGCATTATTAGGGTTAACCAGACGTTCGCCGTAGTTTATGATACGTTGTGATTAATATTTCAGGATTTACTTCAACTACGAAACAGTAAGAAAACAGGACAGATTTTTCACACAACAAATGTAAAATGAAACGGTAATGCCGATTGTTTTCAAAAATAGATCAATTAACATCGCTGACAAAGGCTGATATTTGTGTCACTTTTCTCTTTACCCACACTAGCAATCTCCGTTCTCCCATCATATGGTAGACAGTGGTACTGCTACGAATCAGTTTATTGGAATTGTTTTAAGTTGGAATAAGAACACAAGACAATAAGAAAAAGATATTATTATTTCAGTTTAGTGAAACTAAAATCAGTGTCTCCTTTCAATAAAACAATTCAAATACTTACTTTATTTACGCTAAATTTATTGCACTTAATTACGCTCGAATACTTTCTCTCGCTCTCATCGGAGTGGGATGGGAAATGAAAATCAGTGAAACTCTTACGCAGTATTTCATATATTAGACGGCAAAAGTTTCATTGCCACGTTAGGGTTATAAGTGATTCGGACCGAATATTCTAGAACATTGTACTGTGCTTGAATACACCAATCTTACATAGTAACTCACGAAAACCAGTTTTGATACACTTACTTATTATCTTTGTCACTGAAAACTTTCCTACTGGAAAATTAAGCAGTATCTATCAAGTCAATTAACAGATTATAGTTTAAAGAATTTTAAGCCGACTCTAAATTATTTATTTTTCCACGGATGAAGATCATAGTGTTATCAGTGATACACTGTCTCGGTTAGTTCGTCTCGGAATAACGACCTTACCTACGTCTGGGCATCTGGACAGAGGGCCATTGTGGCAGTAAGTTTGCTTTATATGTAAGGAGCCGGAACAGATTATTAATATGACAAAAAGTTTCAGGTCTGGACCTTTGATTAAGCTTACAGATGAAGTGTGAGCGGATGAAAGAGCGGGAAGTGTTGGCCACGCATGCTGGCTGAGGGTTCCAAGGGTCACAGCAGCTCTTAGTAGATGGACATGTGGAAGGGGGCCAGCCGCCAGGGTAACGCCTGTTTCAGCTTTGATCGTGTGGAGATGGGACACCAGTGGTTCGGCCGGACTTGTGCGCCTAAAGAATACCAGCCCGCAAAAACTGAGACCACAATTAACAGTCCTGCATCCAAATTGCGATGTCCTATTTAATGTAAATCTGCTTCCTAAATTCAAGACATATGCGCAAGGAAAATTGGCCTCCCACCAAGTTACGAACAGTTAGGCTCTTTCTTCTAAACAGTTAATGTGAAATAACATTAAAAGCTAAAGTAGCGTGAATGAAGGTACCAGGCCCTGATTTGCTAGCACAACCATTTGTTGTGAGAGCTGGTCAGGAGACGATACCTGTCACGAAACAGTTCGCCCTGGGAACTCGAGATTGCTGAATGCGCAAGACTTCTTCCTCTGCACCCGCGAGCTGGCGTATAGCTACCTATAAAATCGCTCAAAATTGGCCAGATGTTGTGTATCGTTTAATTGGCTCCAGTGGCACTGGATTTTCTGTATGCAGAAAAAATTCAGGCCCAGTTATTTCAGTGCTTTGCTTCAGTGTCTTGCTTCCGGGTTTTGTTCCCGGAAAGTTCATCGAAATGTATCGTGGGTGTTTTGCAACAGCTCTAATTAAAAAAAAGATCTTACGATGGATTTGATTTGTTTGTTCCGAGATTGGAACCCAGAGGCGACTTTAGGGTTTTTGTTAGTTGCTGTTGACGTTGTCGCACATGCTGTGTAGAGAGTGGTGGGTGTATCCGTTGGGGACATGGTACAGATATGTTAGTGGGGTTTAGGTGTATGCGGGCTGTCCAAAGTCCACTGGTCTCCTCAGGTTACGGAATCCACACGCACAAGCACAATTAAAGAAGAGTATGTTAGATCATTAAAGGCGCGTACACCATAGGACAACGAGGGCCAACCGCTCCGTTGTCCATGATTTGTTTAACGTGTACGGGAGGCAACGAAGCGGTTGGCCTGCCTGCTGTTCGATCTCATTGCGATTACAACAAAAGGTTGGCGGTTCGTTGGCGCTGGGGCACCTCTGGTAGTGTCGGTGTCGGCTCGAATGTTCGTTGGTTCAGTAGCGATGTTTTGTCTCGCTAGAACAGATGTGTATTTAACTTTTGCATAACAGGCTCAAGTTGCACTTAGAACGTTTTATTGACACGTTGCGCTCTCTATTTTAACAAAAGCAATATCAGAAACTTTGGATTTTACAGTTTAATGTGGAGTTGCAGCTGTCCTGAAAATTTTTATTTCGACAGTCACTGTTTCCCCACATGCCATGCCTGCTCTCTCTAAGGGTATGTATTAATGTGTTTAAAAATACTGGAATATAGAGTGGAATATGGAGTGAGCGTTGAAGGTGATAAAGTTTCACCGTAAAGGGGGACAATTAGGAGCCCCTACCAACTGCGATTGTAAAAACAAACTGAAAAGCCTAGACTTTT
Source organism: Schistocerca gregaria (assembly GCF_023897955.1). Taxonomy (NCBI): domain Eukaryota; kingdom Metazoa; phylum Arthropoda; class Insecta; order Orthoptera; family Acrididae; genus Schistocerca; species Schistocerca gregaria. Next base: position 106,493,291 of record NC_064920.1, read on the forward strand.
CGAGGAAAATACACAGCTATTAGAAGTGATGTGCATGATGTGAAAAGGAAAATGATGTCTATTAATACCTTCCCTCTGTGAATGAGAAAGATAGATACAGAAAACAGGGAGTGACTTTCTTTCTGCTGCACGTACAGCTCTCCTCAAAGAGGTATCATCTTTCGGAAATTGTAGGACCTACACAATTCAATAACAATTCAAATTAGATAGCTTTCACTAGTGAAGAAATTACGAAATAACCATTATTCCTATTCAGCTTTAAGCTCTGACAGTTTTCTCCTACCACACAGCTCCTTACTTTTATAAACAGACGTCCATCTCCAGCGTCGTTTCTTCTTCTTTTTCTGACGATCAGCTTACTGCAAATGCTACACATACGACGACTGATGAATCTTCTTTTCTCATAATATCGGCTTGTGAAATTATAATTAAAACAGTACTTTATAAGGGTAAGAAAACTGGAACAGCCTAGGCAAGTTATCAGAGCCAAGTGCAATTGCACATGGCCGAATCTCTTGGTCTCAAGCCCTTCGTTTGCGGTGTATGAAAAGCTGAACGCCAAACGTCTGAATCCTGTCCCTGTCATTCGTTTGCCTTTAATGCGGTGGAGCTTACAGGTTCCTCATATACTCGACCTACTACACACGTATGTTGTGATTTGTCCCGTACATCGCTGATGATAAAAGTGAGACATACATGTAACAAAAGCTAAATATCTCCTTCAAGTTGTAGATAGTCCCTGCAGTAGTCCAACCGCTTCATTACTAGCAGCAGAATGTACCAGTAACTACATAAGGGGTAGTATGGTGTTGTATACAATATTACTATTATTGTTACTAGCAACATTAGTGGCTGTGATCAGACATAAAGCATTAACAGCTTGAAGCCTCCAATTTATGCCAGTTCAGAAGTAAGGAGTGCAGCAATCAAGTGATTTACGACGTGTATTGCACACACTTTAAACTGGTAGATTTTAAATGCGGTAGCAGTGTGCAGGTGAAGCAAGAGCCGCAGTGGTGAGGAGTAATGCAAGCGACGAATGTTTTGTAACAAGCGTCTACCCCCATTGTGGTTAGTTAGGTTTCCGATCTGAGAAGGAGTCGTGGGTAGCATTTGAAATGCATCACAAATTCCTTCGTCATCCATTCTAACAATGCTTCCCCCCCCCCCCCCCCCAATCGCCCCATCGCCACACACAAATGTCATTCATCTTTCACCATATTAAAAATAAAAGTGTTCCAAAAAAAGTCTTTCATTCTACAGTTTAGTTAGGTGTTGAAGTTGGTGATAATGTGGGGGGAGGGGGGCGCAGAGAAAGAGACGGCAGGAAGGGAGCAGAGGGCGAGGGTACTAGGAAATGTCTTGTCCCACTCAGCGATAATGGTGTAAGGCCGGTATTACACTATCACATATCTTTGTCAAAGTTGATGTGTCAAATATTTATGTCAATGAAATTTGGTACTGTAATAGGGAACTTCGTCAAATCTCGCCTTTCGTCAAAGAAATATGACCAAATGCAGGGCCTCGCCATACATTTCATCATAAAAGTCGTTCTTCCTCCGTTTACCCCGGTGTGAACTGTAACCGCTTAGAACGCTGGCATCGCTGCAGCTATTGGAGTTTATTTGGTGTGTTTCTTCGATTGTGTATAATAACCTTGCTTCGAGAAGGGTGGGGAAACGAGCAAGGGGAACAATGCATGCTGTTAATTATGGGCAGGTCTGATATGCTGCAGGCAATTTCAGATCCACAATCACAGCTACAGACGTCCATTTCTACATCACGAAAAACCAAGGTAGTTTTTCAGCAAGCCGGAATAGAGGACAATACATCCTAAAATAAAGAAACATTTCTTAGCTCTCCATTCTAGTTCGTCTGTTTTTGAACTCTGGATGCCACAAACAAAATGGTGGTTTATGTGTTTCGTACTTTTTGTTAATGTTGCGGTTGTTGAACGGTAATTGTATAAATTAAATTATTCATAAATAAAAATATTTGTTAATGTTCGTATAGCGCACTAAACATTTATTTATCTTGAGATGTTTCTCCTTCAGTGCTTCATGAATCACTTCGTACGTTTCTGGAAATATTTCCGTTAACGTGTACTGTGGTATTCGAGAGCTGTTTAGTAAGTAAGAGTAGCTCTCTTCTGCAGCAAGAAATGGCAGTGTTTTGGTGAACTTGTCTTCTGCAAGTGTAGCATTACTCGAGTAAGTTTTCAGCTTTGTAATATTAGGAGCGACTTCACTGAGCAACCACTGAAACCCACTCTCATCAATTCCTACGTAATTTACATAAGATTTGATATCCTCCACTTGCACGTCCCGTAAAAAGTCTTGCTGAATGCTTTTACCATCTCAATATGAAATCCACGCCTTCACTCATGTATCTTACCTTTTCTCCCTCCGCTTCCCTTCCGAATGCATACACAGTGCAACTGTGATACAGGCAACTGCGGCGCATAACATCCAGTTATTGTTGTCCGCCACCTTGAACTCTGACGGAAAATACGTACACGCCTCAACACACGCTCCTTAGTGCTATCAGTATAGGAGTGTGTCGGTACTCACTGCGCTTCTGCGACTGCGCCTGCAGCAGGGCCGTGAGCACGGCGCAGTGTCGCTCGCCGCGGGCGCGCAGCGCGTCGCGCCGCCGCAGCTGGCGCACCAGCACCGCGTTCAGCCGACACACGTGGCACCACAGCTCCGCCGACAGCGCCTGCAGCTGCGGCACACCTGCACAACACCACCACCCGTCACAGCACCGTCGGAAAACAGGTTACTGCTCGTGTGTCTAAACACCGCACGACTGTACCAAATTTTAATTTATCTTCACACGACTAGTAATTAAAAATAAAAGAAACACTTTCATTGAAAATTAGTTACTTATCATTTACGTTTATTAATTAACATTACGTTTGTTAATATCGGCGAAATTTAAATGAAAGCTAAAAAGCAACTTGCGACCTGCCTAATATCCCGTAGCGCCCTAGCGAGCACGCACTAGTGCCGCAACATGACGTGGCATGGACTCGTCGTCTGATGACTGAAATAGGGCTGGAGGGAACTGACACCATGAATCCTGCAGGGCTGTCCGCAAATCCGTAAGAGTACGATGGAGATCTCTTCTGAACAGCACGCTCCAAGGCATTCCAGACATGCTCTGCGGAGTGTGGTGGCCAACAGAATAATCTCAGACGAGTGTTTCTAGAATGACTCTGTAGCAATTCTGGACGTGTGGGGTGTCACATTGTCCTGCTGCAATTCCCCGAATTCGTCCGAATGCACAATGGATATGAATGGATTCAGGTGATTAGACAGGATCCTTACGTATGTGCCACCTGTCAGAGTCGTATCTAGATGTATCAGGGGTTCCTTATCACTCTTACTACACGCACACCACACCATTACAGAGCCTCCACCAGTTTGAACAGTCCCCAGCTGACATCCAAGGTCCATGGATTCATGAGCTTGTCTCCATATTCATACACGTCCAACCGCTTGATACAATTTGAAACGACACTCGTGCGACCAGGCAACATGTTTCCAGTCATAAGCAGTCCAGTTGACAGGCCCAGGCGTGGCGTAAGGCTTTGTGTCGTGCAGTCACCAAAGATTCATGAGTACGTCTGCGGCTTCGAAAGCCCATAGCTGTTACGCCGTCGCCAAGGTACCCCCGTAGGCTGGCAACACATCTAACACCACACAGGACCAAGGATGTCAATGCCCAAGGCGTAAGCAAAGGTAAACATTGGCTGTTTTGGAAACCAGCATCCGACGTCAGTTTACGCCGAATACGGACCTCAAGGACGTCTCCACGGAAGATTAATTTTCCGCCATCGGACTAGAACTTGCGTGTGTGTGTGTGTGTGTGTGTGTGTGTATGTGTGTGTGTGTGTGTGTGTGTGTGTGTGTGTGTGTGTGTGTGTGTATGTGTGTGTGTGTGTGTGTGTGTGTGTGTATGTGTGTGTGTGTGTGTGCGTTTTATCTGGGACTCTTGAAGGAAACTTAGGAGTTATCTTTTGTTGCCTCTAGTGAAATTCTTACTGGCTTTGTGATTGTGACTTTCCGTTGTTATTCAGTCATTTCCATGTAGGCTCGCGTTAATAAAAGTTGTGTTGTAAAAACTTTCAATTGGTCAGTTACAACAGTAGCTATGATGATTCGTTGAATGGTTCGCACGCTCACACTTGTTGATAGCTCAGCATTGAAATCTGCAGCAATTTTCGGAAGGGTTGCACTTCTGCCACGTTTAACTATGCTCTTCAGAAGTCGTTGGTTCCGTTTTTGCAGGATCATTTTCCGGCCGCAACGATGTCGGAGATATAATGTTTTACCAGATTCCTGATATTCACGGTGCACTCGTGAAATGGTCGTTCGAGAAAATGCCCACTTCATCGGTACCTCGGAGATGTCGTGTCCATCGCTTGTGCGCCGATTATAACACCACGTTCAAAGTCATTTAAACCTTCACAACCCGCTAGTGTACCAGCAGGACGTGATATAACAACTGCGCCAGACACTTGTTGTCTTATACAAGCGTTGCCGACAGCAGCGCCGTAGTCTGCCTGTTTACAAAAATGGTTCAAATGGTTCTGAGCACTATGGGACTTAACATCTGTGGTCATCAGTCCCCTAAAACTTAGAACTACTTAAACCTAACTAACCTAAGGACATCACACACCTCCATGCCCGAGGCAGGATTCGAACCTCCGACCGTAGCAGTCGCGCGGTTCCGGAATGAGGGCCTGAACCGCTAGACCACCGCTGCCGGCTCCTGTTTACATATCTCTGTATTTCAGCGCGCATGCCTACACCAGTTTCTTTGGAGCTTCAGTGTAGAACCAGTGACGATACACAGTTACAAAACCTCGATGTCACATTCTCGCCTACCAACGTTTTGCTTTCTACTCACAAGGGAAACTCTCAGTCGCATTCCCCTCAGACGTCGTGATAAAATGGCCCAGCGTATAGCCCCTCAAAAACTGAATACAGATCATCAAAACAGAAAGAAGTTGCACTGAACTGTGAAAAAAGAAGCAAAATAGATACACTGAACGGTCCAAGCTCAAGGTGTGAAAAATCGTGCGGACTGCAAAAACCACAGTATCGTGTTTGTGCGGTCGCAGTTTTAGATTGCTATCCAGGAGACCCGTGTTCAAATCTCCCTCGTGCCTGTTTTTTTCCACAAAAGTATGAAACCTCCGTTCGGTCATTGGTGTGTGTGTTCGCCTTCCGTAGTCTTGGCAATTGTCGTACTATACATTGGTTATAGGATGTGCGTCATGTGCCAACAATATATTACCGTCGCAAGTAAATGTGGTGATTGATGAGACCAGACGAGATACCGAACAGACCTCCCACACAAACGAAAAACAACAAATAAACGGGTGTGATCTACGTTACAGTCAAGTAATTCAAGAGTCAAAACTTCCAAAACGGAACGCAAGACTTACAACATGTGGCACTTGTGCAGAGCAAACAGGAAGTACCTCTGGAGGCCCCTTACTTACACCTCCCCGTTGCAAATTGTCGTTACAACTCGGCGCGCGCACGCACACACACACACACACACACACAGACAGACACACACACACACACACACACACACACACACACACACACACACACACACACACACACACACACACAATCCGAATATAGCGAACAGACATGTCAATGACCGGAAGGAGCGTTCGTAATTTTCTGAAAAAATATGGGGGTTGAAGTGGATTTGATCTCCTACTAATAACCACACAACCACAAGACCGTAGTTATTGAGATTCGCTCTATCTTACTATCTTGTGCTTGGAGCGTTCAGTGTTTGTATTTTGCGGCTTTTTGCACAGTTCGGTATACATACTTCCTGTTTTCGTGCTTCATTTGTGTTCAGTTTTTGACGGACTATACACTGAACCCTCTTACCACTAAATCTGACTGGGGTGCAGAGGGGAGTTTCCCTTGTCAGCGGATCTTAGACTCTTCCAGTCTTCAAAGCTGCCTGTCCAATTTTTCTTACGGACTGCGTCATGCTGCTGTTAGTATATAGACAATTTAAGAGGCCCGGTGCGTACGGCCACGTTATTAGAAAACATATCGTGTAGGCCTATACGTCAACATTTCGAAATGCGAACTAAAAAAAGTTGTTGACATAAGCGGACGAAACAATTTAGAATTGATTCCTTGTAGTCTGACTGCAATTTCATTTCTTCAAATGAATACCAGATGTGCTTCAGAAGCCAAAAAGCGAAAACAGTACAAGAAACTGTCTTGACGAATTGATTTAATTTCTTTTTAAAATTTTATTTTTTAACAACTCGCTGGGTATATACATAAACAGACTTCACTACTGACATTTATGTACACTACTGGCTATTAAAATTGCTACACCACGAAGTTGACGCGCTACAGACGCGAAATTTAACCTACAGGAAGAAGGTGCTGTGATATGTAAATGGTTAGCTTTACAGAGCATTCATTCAAGGTTGGCACCGTTGGCGACACCTACAACGTCCTGACATGAGGAAAGTTTCCATCCGATTTCTCTTACACAAACAGCAGTTGACCGGCGTTGCCTGGTGAAACGTTCTTGCGATGCCTCGTGTAAGGAGGAGAAATGCGTACCATCACGTTTCCGCCTTTGATAATGGTCGGATTGTAGCCTATCACGATTGCGATTTATCGTATCGCGACATTGCTGCTCGCGTTGGTCGAGATCCAATGACTGTTAGCAGAATATGGAATCAGTGGGTTCAGCAGGGTAATACGAAACGCCGTGCTGGATCCTAACGGCCTCGTATCACTAACAATCGAGATAGGCATCTTATCCGCATGGTTGTAACGGGTCTTGCAGCCACGTGTCGATCCCTGCGTCAACAGATGGGGACGTTAGCAAGACAAGAACCATCTGCACGAACAGTTCGACGACGTTTGGAGCAGCATGGACTATCAGCTCGGAGACCATGGCTGCGGTTATCCTTGACGCTGCATCACAGACAGGAGTGCCTGCGATGGTGTACTCAACGACGAACCTGGGTGCACGTATGACAAAATGAAATTTTTTCGGATGACTCCAGGCTCTGTTTACAGCATCATGACGGTCGCATCCGCGCTTGGCGACATCGCGGTGAACGCACATTGGAAGCGTGTATTCGTCATCGCCATACTGGCGTATCACCCGGCGTGATGGTATGTGGTGTCATTGGTTACACGTCTCGGTCACCTCTTCTTCGCATTGACGGAACTTTGAACAGTGGACGTTACATTTCAGGTGTGTTATGACCCGTGGCTATACCCTTCATTCGATCCCTGCGAAACCTAACACTTCAGCAGGATAATGCACGGCAGCATGTTGTATGGCCTGTACGGGGCTTTCTGGATACAGAAAACGTTCGACTGCTTCCCTGGTCTGCACATTCTCCAGATCTCTCACCATTTGAAAACGTCTGGTCAATGGCGGCCGAGCAACTGGCTCGCCACAATATGCCAGTCACTACTCTTGAGGAACTGTGGTATCGTGTTGAAGCTGCATGGTCAGCTGTACCTGTACACGCCATCAAGCTCTGTTTGACTCAATTCCCAGGCGTATCAAGGCCGTTATTACGGCCAGAGGTGGTTGTTCTGGGTCTGATTTCTCAGGATCTATGCACCCAAATTGCGTGAAAATGTAATCACATGTCAGCTCTAGTATAATACTATATTTGTGCAATGAATACCCGTTTATCATCTGCATTTCTTCTTGCTGTAGCAATTTTAATGGCCAGTAGTGTATTTGCTGCAACTCTGCTTCTGTGAAGTTTGGAAGGTAGGAGACGAGATACTGGCAGAAATAAGGCTATGAGGATGTTGCGTGAGTCGTGCTTGGGTAGCTCAGTTGGTAGAGCACTTACCCGCGAAAGGCAAAGGTCCCGAGTTCGAGTCTCGTTCCGGCACACAGTTTTAATCTGCCAGGAAGTTTCAGTGCCACAACTGTTGACTGCCGAATTTGTGCAGTCACGTACATTGTACAGTACGGATGGTTTACTTGCAATTCAAACCATAACCGTCGTATTGTGGTTCATCTGTCAGTTGTAGGCGACCCTATATTCGTTAAGACATTTACAGCGCTCTCTATTGGCAAAATTTTAATTTTTTGTGGCAACACAAATGTTTTAGGCAATGCATCACTTCAGATATGAAGTATGTAAAAATGGACTTCTTTTTGCACTGAGAAGGAGATGCTCTTGTACATTTAATATCAGTTTATAATTCATGACTGCTTGGTTATTTCATTTATAATCTTTGTGATTGGTATTGGTACGCCTCAGCAACCATGCCAACTTTCATAGAAATGCGTCTGCATTGTTTACGAATTGCACGTGCTTATAGATTTGGACCATCTGCCTGTAATTAACGAATTTCTACTGCATCTCATGGCGGTGTTTCGACGGACAACTGAATACACTCCTGGAAATTGAAATAAGAACACCGTGAATTCATTGTCCCAGGAAGGGGAAACTTTATTGACACATTCCTGGGGTCGGATACAGCACATGATCACACTGACAGAACCACAGGCACATAGACACAGGCAACACAGCATGCACAATGTCGGCACTACTACAGTGTATATCCACCTTTCGCAGCAATGCAGGCTGCTATTCTCACATGGAGACGATCGTAGAGATGCTGGATGTAGTCCTGTGGAACGGCTTGCCATGCCATTTCCACCTGGCGCCTCAGTTGGACCAGCGTTCGTGCTGGACGTGCAGACCGCGTGAGACGACACTTCATCCAGTCCCAAACATGCTCAATGGGGGACAGATCCGGAGATCGTGCTGGCCAGGGTAGTTGACTTACACCTTCTAGAGCATGTTGGGTGGCACGGGATACATGCGGACGTGCATTGTCCTGTTGGAACAGCAAGTTCCCTTGCCGGTCTAGGAATGGTAGAACGATGGGTTCGACGACGGTTTGGATGTACCGTGCACTATTCAGTGTCCCATCGACGATCAACAGAGGTGTACGGCCAGTGTAGGAGATCGCTCCCCACACCATGTAGCCGGGTGTTGGCCTGTGTGCCTCGGTCGTATGCAGTCCTGATTGTGGCGCTCACCTGCACGGCGCCAAACACCCATACGACCATCATTGGCACCAAGGCAGAAGCCACTCTCATCGCTGAAGACGACACGTCTCCATTCGTCCCTCCATTCACGCCTGTCGTGAAACCACTGGAGGCGGGCTGTACGATGTTGGGCCGTGAGCGGAAACGGCCTAACGGTGTGCGGGACCGTAGCCCATGTTCATGGAGACGGTTGCGAATGGTCCTCGCCGATACCCCAGGAGCAACAGTGTCCCTAATTTGCTGGGAAGTGGCGGTGCGGTCCCCTACGGCACTGCGTAGGATCCTACGGTCTTGGCGTGCATCCGTGCGTCGCTGCGGTCCGGTCCCAGGTCAACGGGCACGTGCACCTTCCGCCGACCACTGGCGACAACATCGATGTACTGTGGAGACCTCACGCCCCACGTGTTGAGGAATTAGGCGGTACGTCTACCCGGCCTCCCGCATGCCCACTATATGCCCTCGCTCAAAGTCTGTCAACTGCACATACGGTTCACGTCCACGCTGTCGCGGCATGCTACCAGTGTTAAAGACTGCGATGGAGCTCCGTATTCCACGGCAAACTGGCCGACACTGACGGCGGCGGTGCACAAATGCTGCGCAGCTAGCGCCATTCGACGGCCAACACCGCGGTTCCTGGTGTGTCCACTGTGCCGTGTGTGTGATCATTGCTTGTACAGCCCTCTCACCGTGTCTGGAGCAAGTATGGTGGGTCTGACACACCGGTGTCAATGTGTTCTTTTTTCCATTTCCAGGAGTGTAGTTTAGACAAGAAGAGAGTAGAGGCTTTCGAAATGTGTTGCTACAGTAGAATGAAGAAGATTAGATGGGTAGATCACGTAACTAATGACGAGGTACTAAATAGAACTGGGGAGAAGAGGAATTTGTGGCACAATTTGACTAGAAGAAGGGATCAGTTGGTAGGACACGTTCTGAGGCTTCAAGGGATCACCAAGTTAGTATTGGAGGGAAGCGTGGAGGGTAAAAATCGCAGAGGGAAACCAAGAGATGAATACACTAAGCAGATTCAGACAGATGTAGGGTACAGTAGTTATTTGGAGATGAAGGAGCTTCCACAGGAGAGAGAGAGTAGCATAGAGAGCTCCGCCGAACCAGTCTCTGGACTGAAGGCCACCACAACTACAACAACACCGTGAATCAATTTCTTTTATTTTACACATCTAATTTTTACAGCTCAAAGAAATATCTCAGATTTAAATACATGGAACACTTGCTTGAAAATATAGGACGTGAAAAATATAAAATTATAGGAACATAGAAATATAAGCACAACTCACATCAATTACGTACTTCTGTAATTGCATATTTTTCCTGTTTACACATTTTACGATTTTATGTGGGTTTCGACGGATTTAGGCCATAACTATTTCTTTAAGTTATAAAAACCAGTTTTCTAAAATATAAGGTAATCAGCGTTTCGCCGTATCTCAATATTACATCTTAGACTCGACTAAGATGCTTGTATTCCAATTTACATTGAAATTGTTATCTGTTCAAAAATAGGTGACACGATGGTCTAGGGGTGGTGTCATAAACTATTAATCAAAACGTCCTGACGCACCGGTTTGAATAACAATCATGAGCACTGGCGATCGAAGACTTCAGGCATAAGGAGTCATCTCCGTTCTGCCAAAGCACTGTGAAAGATGGCGGGGGAGTGGATAGAAGTTCAGGGCACTTTCTTCCCCTTCAAGTGTGGAACTACCTCTAAAAGGAGGAAGCATGGTGACATCAATTTAATGTGTATGCAGATGATATATGGCCTGTTACTGGAAAAGTGTCATGGTGATCTATCCACTGGTAAAATCTTTCGGATTAGTCCCCCATTCAGATCTCTGGGAGGGGGCTGCCAAAGGAGAAATAACTATGAGAAAGACTAGAAAATCAATGAAATAGTAAGATTCAATGAGTTAGAGGGTGGAATATTCCGAGTTTCAACGTGGTAGGGAGGCTAGAAAATCTGAAAACGGAAATCCAATATCTCAAGCTAGATACAGCGGAGATCAGTGAATTGAAATGGAAAGAAGAAAAGAATTTATGGTCAGATGAATATGATTTTATCAACACTAGCACAGTTATTCGTTATGGGTAGCAAGATTCGGCAGAGAGTGAGTTACGATAAATGGTTCAGCGATGATGTTGTTATCATCAGAATTCACAGCAAACCAGCCCCAGTGAAAACAACAGTTGAGGTAAACATGCCGACTTCACAAGCCGAAGATGAAGAGGTGCTGGAAGTATAGGAGGATACTGAAAGAGTAATTCAGTAAGCAACATGGGATGATAATCTAAAGGATGATTTCCTAATAATCATGGAATATTTGAACGCGGTAGTAGATGGAAATGAAGATAGTGTTACAGAACAATATATTCACTGTTGCAGGAATAAAATAATAATGTAGTTCTGCAACAAGCTTCAGCGGGAATTAGCCAATATACTACTAAAAAATCACAAGAGGAATAAGGGGCCCAAGAGACAAGCGAAAATACTTCATACCGAGACAGAAAGTCAGAAGTCCAGGAGTACATACAGTCTCAGATCACAATTTAGTAATGATGCAGATAGTCTCTAGTGCAACATAATATTCAGGAAGAATGAATGTGGAAAGAAGTGTGTACTGCGCAACTGAGAAATGATGAGGCGCGTTCGAAGTTCCCTGAGGCTATAGCTATTGCGATAGGGAATGTCACAGTAGGCAGTTTACTCGGAGAGGACTCTATACCACTACAAAGGGCAATCACATATCTTGGATAAACAGTTAGAGGTACAAGGAAGGTAACTGCCAAGAAACCTTGAGGGGCAACGGAAATACTTCAGCTGATAGACGAATGTAGGAAGTAAAAACACTCATGAAAACAGCAATGTAAGTCACGTGACAATGCATGACATGGTTTCTAGAAAGAAGCTAAGGAAGTCGAAAAAGAAATTTTCGTCGGAAGGACAATTCAGCATATAGAAAAGTCAAAACAACCTTTGATGATATTTTTAAAAGGGAACGAGTAAACATTAAGAGGTGCGAAGAAATTCAGCGTAAAGGACAGAGCGAACAAGTAGATAGAGTACACTGAAAGATCCTAAGAGGGAGACGGGGGTGGGAGAGCTATCTGCTGAAGTCATAGAAGAAGAAACGGAGTCGATATGAAAGACATAGATTTAATTTTACAGTTTCAGTATGACAGAACTCTAGAAATCTTGCGGTAAAATAAGGCAGAATTTCTAAAATCAACGAGGGAAAAGGCAACCAAATGTCTATTCAAGTTTGTGCGTAGAATCTATGAGATAAGCAACGTACCATCAAGATACCAATGGCAGATAAATGCGAGAATTATCACACAATCATCTTAACATCTCATGCATCCAAGTTGCTGAGAAGAGTAATATACAGAAGAATGGGAAAGGAAACTGAGAATCTCCTTAAGGAAAGGATCCCTTCAAACCGACAATTTTGGCTTAAGAAAGGTAAAGACATCAAAAAGGATGATCTGACGTTGCGCTTGGGCATGGAAAGAAGACAAAAAATAAAAATAAGATGGAATAACATGTGACTTGAGAAAGTCCTGCAGAATCGTTGACGAAAGAAATGTGTAGGAAACTCGGAAAATAGACAGATCTCGATAATAGGACATGCGATAAGAGATGATGGAATAACTTCCATGGGACTAGAGGGGGCTGAGTAGGACAAAAACTGTAGGGGATGACAGAAATTGGAATATATCCAACAAATAATTGAGGACGTTGGCTGTAAGTGCCATTCTGAGATGAAGAAGTTAGCACAGGAGATGAATTCGTGGCAGACAGGATTAAATCAGTCACAGGGCTGATGAACTAAAAAAAAAAGAATTTTTTTTAATACAGTGTGTGAATGACTTGCCTTAATATTACCTGACTGTTGTCCCTTTATCCATGTGCGAGGCCTTTCCTTAAGTAAATAAGAAAACAAAGATTAGGGATTTCGAGTCCCATCGACGACGAGGTCCTTGGAGGCGGAGAAGAAGCACTGACTGCTAAGCTTGTCTTAAAAATTTTCTTTTTTTTAGGCCATCAGTCCTGTGACTGATTTGACCCTGCCTACCACAAATTCCTCTCTTGTGCCAACTTCCTCATCTCAGATCTGCACTCTGGGTTCAAAATGGGACGCACAAATGACAAGCTAAGGTTAGTAGGGATTCGTGCATCTGTGAAAAGATCTATGCGCGAAACATACACCGTCACACTTTAGCAAAAGATCTGGCAGAGAATTAGAGAAAGTTCTGTTCGTATATAAAATCGCTAAGCCGGTCTAAAGCTTCCATTCAGTCCCTTGTCGACAAGTCTTGAGTTGCAGTTGAAGACAGCAAAATCAACGCCGAACTTTTAATTCTCATGTTCAGGAAATCGTTCACACACGAGGACCTCAAAACGTAGCGTCATTTGACCATCGGGTAGACTTCCGTATGGCTGACACAGAAATAAGCATACCTGGAGAAGAGAGAAAACTAAAAAGTTTGAAAACAAATAAGTCGCCAGTGATTCATAGAACACCAGTTTGATTTTACAAACAGTACACAGCGGCATTGGTTCCTTACCTAGCTTGCAATTATCGTCACTTTCTCGTTCAACACAAAGTCCAAAGCGACTGGAAAAAGAGCTGGTGACTCCAGTGAATAAGAGAGGTGAAAGAACGGACCCACAAAATTACAAACCAATATCTGTAACGTTTGCTGCAGAATCCTTGAACATATTCACAGTACTTTCTTGAGACTAAGAAGCTTATGCCAACGCATCAGCATGGTTTTAGAAACCATCGCTCATGTGAAACTCAAACTGGCCTTTTTTCACAAGATATACTGAGAATTATGGATGATGGATGACAGCTGATTCCATATTTCTAGATTTCCGGAAAGCATTTGACATGGTGCCCCATTGCAGGCTGTTAACGAAGCTAGAGCGTATCGAATAGGTTCACAGATATGTGAGTGGCTCCAAGACTTCTTAAATAAAGGAACTCAGTATGTTTTACTCGACGGCTAGTGTTCAGCAGAGATAAGGGTATCGTCAGGAGCGCCCCAGGGAAGTGTGGTAGAACCGCTGTTGTTCTCTATGTACATAAATGATCTGGCGGACAGGGTGAGCAGGAATCTGCGGTTGTTTGCTCATGACGCCATGGTGTACGGTAAGGCGTTGAATTTCAGTGACTGTAGGAGGATACAAGACGACTTGGACAAAATTTCCATTTGGCGAATGGCAGGTAACCCTAAATGTGGAAAAACGTAAGTTAATTCGAATGAGTAGGAAGAACAAATGTTTAATGTTGGGATGCAGTATTACCAATGTCTTGCTTGACACAATCAATTAGTTTAAATTTCTGGGCGGAACGTTACAAAGCGATATGAGATGGAATGAGCATGTGAAAACTGTGATAGAGAAGGTAAATGGTCGACTTCGGTTTATTGCGACAATTTTAGGAAACAGTGGTTCACGTATAAAGGAGACTTCTTAGAGGACGCTGGTGTGACCTTTCCTTGAGTACTGCTAGAGTGTTTGGGAACTCTAGCAAGCCTGATTGAAGGAAGACATCGAGCTGCTATATTTGTTACCGATAGGTTAGAGCAACACGTATGTGCTACGGAGATGCTTTGGGAACTCAAATGGGAATCCCCGGAGGGAAGGCGATGTTCTTTTCAAAAAACGCCATTAAGAAAATTTAGAGAACCGGCCGTTGAAGCTGACTGCATAAGGAGTCTACTGCCGCCATCAGACATCGCGCGTGAGGACCACGAAAATAAGATACTAGAAGTTACGGCTCATACGGAGGCGTACAGACAGTGGTTTTTCCCGCGCTTAGTTTCGAGTGGACCTGAAGGTGAAATAAGCAGTGATACGGAGTACCCTCCGCCACACACTATACAATGGCTTGCGGTGTGTCTATGTAGATGTAAGAGGATAGGGAGGGAGGCGTTTCAGAGAAGCAACCTGGCACTAGCGATGAATAATTCAGCGAAAACACGGAAAATCTTCATGTCGATGGCCAGACAGGTGAGAGGTTGAATACCTTATGACATGAGCTGTACACAGGAGCTCACATTGGTAGCTTGATATTTCCAACAACACAGTTGTTTGGGGCCCAAAGCATGTTCAAATGGTTCAAATGGCTCTGAGCACTATGGGACTTAACATCTTAGGTCATCAGTCCCCTAGAACTTAGAACTACTTAAACCTAAGAAACCTAAGGATATCACACACATCCATGCCCGAGGCAGGATTCGAACCTGCGACCGTAGCAGTCCCGCGGTTCCGAACTGCAGCCCCTAGAACCGCATACCACCGCGGCCGGCCCCCAAAGCATGTACAGTGTGTTGTATAAAAGTTTGTAGTGTTCCCTAAGAGGGTACAAAAATTTAACTGGGCATAGAGGATGCTCCACTGAACAATTTAAGGTAGGGAACCTGGGGTCGGACAGGCCAGTTTCAGGTGATAACAGGAATAAAATCACATTAATGTATACTTTTTTATTTACATTAGTTAACTATAAACATCGGCATTGATGCAAAGAACGTACCATTTGTACTGTATCTTACAAAATATGGTGAAGTTGACGGCCGTCAGCCTCAGTGCAAGCATGATTGTCGGCGAACAAGATTCTGACGCACCCTGACGAATATCCCTGGTGTGTGTCGAATCACGTCACAGGCAGCTACAATTCTGACCTCCGTATCCACTGGGGTTTCATACACAAGTGACTTTAGATACCCCCATAAGAAATAATCAACGGGATTCAGGTCACATGACCTCGCAGGCCATGGAAGAGGACCTCCCCTTCCAATCCAGCGACCAGGAAATACTGTACCGATACTACTTCATCGTTTTGTAGTGTACGTCTCTAAACAGCACTGAGTAATGAATGGGTCTGTCGTTAATCCAGAGCATGTTTTGTCATGGGGCAATGTAAATAAGAACAAACAGAGCCACCTTACGGACAAGTGAAGTTAAGAAAACCTGCATCATGACTCCCATGTAATAAGGTTCGTCTTCCTTGTTTTCTAGGAGGAAATAAACTATATACATGTAAATAAAAGCACAGTATGTGTAGCCGGCCGGTGTGGGCGAGCGGTTGTAGGCACTACAGTCTGGAACCGCGCCACCGCTACGGTCGCAGATTCGGATCCTGCTCGGGCATGGATGTGTGTGATGTCCTTAGGCTAGTTAGGTTTAAGTAGTTCTAAGTCCTATGGAACTGATGACCTCAGACGTTGAGACCCATAGTGCTCAGAGCCATTTGAACAGTATGTTTAAACTTGAACTCATGTTGGTTGTAAATAAGCTGGAGAACAGTAATGCTAGAAATATCGGTAGACAATTTTACTTCCATATCTTCTTAATCTGGCTTCTCCGACCACAGGTTCCGTATCTCAAATTGTTCAGTGCAGCATTCTCTATGTCCTGTTACATTATTGCACGCTCGTACAAAAACACCCTGTATATTGTAATTTAAGATCCCCTGCCGCGTTTTTATTTGTGTATGTGAAGGCTAACCTCAGGAACTATTCCATCGATTTTGATTTCACGAGGAAGTTTTGTGTATAGAGGTTATAAATATAAGCTGAAGTATGATTAAATCTCTCGGCACGTTTTTCTGCCTGTATGTGAAGGCTAATTTCAGAAACTACTGCAGGGATTTTGGTACGATTTTCACTAAGATACAGACTGATTCACGAAGCAGGTTTGTGACACTACAATGCATCAGACAAGTCTTACTGCCTTAGACAATCAACGCTACCCACCTGATGCAGCTTAGTGAAGTAAAGTCGGTCTCGCTTGACAATTTTCACCACCCAGACTTCGCTCCATTACAAAATTTACTATTGCTTATAGTCTGATGATGTGTTCTACCGACCAACCCTTTCATTTCGCTAGTGATTTATATCCTCAGTGAAACTGAGAAACAATTACGGGACCTTAGGAATGGAACGAACTGCCACCTCAGCGCTGTGTATGTTGGTTGGTTGGTTGGGTGGTTGGTTTGCTTAAAAGAGGGGTGGAAGGGACCAAACTGCGAGGTCATCAGTCCCTTATTCCCAGTTAAACAAGTACACAATGGAAAGAGGAATAAAAAGGAGACGTACAGCACAATAACAAGAGAAAGGAAGAACCAGAAGAACGACAGAAGGACAACCAACACTACTATGGACAAAAAAAGCAAAAGAAAACCATAGAGACAAGCAAGAAGCAGGTAGGAGGGGTAAAAACAAGAGAGCAGATGTCCATGGGTGGCCGACCACATAAATAAAAAGGAAAATCCAGACACATTAAAACATCCACCCTAAAAGCATTAGAGTGGAAAACACAAACGGACAAAGAACACATGCTAAAAATTATAGAGAATAATAAAACCCAACGTCGGTTATAAAACGTAAAACTAAATGAGCCGATGACGCATTGTAAGCTAAAATTACTGTCAACGAGTGCGTTAACTGAAGAGTCCGTCGCAGTGCAGCCAAAGAAGGACGGCTCACCAAGATATGGGCCACCGTCAGTCAGGCGCCGCACCGACACTGAGGTGTTTCCTCACGGCGCAGCAGGTAGCCGTGTGTCACCCAAGCGTGGCCAATGCGGAGCCGGCAGAGAACCACAGACTCCCTGTGAGAGGACTGCATGGAGGATTGGCAAGCACTCGTAGTATCCTTCATGGCATTCAGTTTGTTGTGCGTGCTGAGGTTTTGCCACTTCGTCTCCCAAAGCCACAAAACCTTGTGGCGTAGTACTCAACGCGTTGTAAGTTGCAGAGAAGCCGATCTCCGTAAGCTCTTTCCACGTAGACTGTTTGGCCAGCCTGTCGGCAAGTTCGTTGCCTGGGATGCCGACGTGACCTGGGGTCCACTGCACGACCGGACCGTACCAGGGCATAGATGGATTCCTGGATGGTCGCTACCAGAGGATGACGAGGGTAGCACTCGTCGAGAGCTTGTAGGCTGCTCAGTACACAGGAGAAACGCCTCCCCAGAGCAAGAGCAGATGTGCTCAAGAGCACGAGATATAGCCACCAGCTCGGCAGTGAAAACACTGCAGTCATCGGGCAGTATGTGCTGTTCAGTATGTCCTTCATGGACATACGTGAAGCCGGTGTGATCATCAGCCATCGCGCCATCGGTGTAAAACACTTCGTGGCTTCGGTACTTGTCAAGAATCGAGAGGAATTGGCAGTGGAGAGCTGCGGGATTAACTGAGGCCTTAGGTCCAGGCGAAGCCGCGGCGTAGGCGTACACCATGGAGGTGTACGTGAATGAACCTCCAGTTCGGAAATAAGGGATCGGACAAGAACTGCAATCGGAAGCCCTAACCTGGGCGCCAATGCGGGAGATGACTTGCCATGGACGGGAAAAGGAGATCGTTATTCGGATGCAGAAGAGAAATATGAACCTGTGCTACGTAACTGGCTAGCTGGTGTGCACAACTAACCTGCAATGGAGGCACTCTGGCTTCCACAAGGACACTGGTGACCTGACCCGTCCTAACAGCTCCTGTCGCTAGGCAACGCCACAGTGGTGCAATGGGTCGAGTAAACTCAACGCTGATGGTGCCGCCAAACCATAAACCAGACTCCCACGGTCAAGGCAGGATTGAACAATGCTCTGTAGAGCTGCAACACAGTAAGCGAACTGCACCCCAGTTGGTGTTGCTCAGGCAGATGAGGGTATTGAGGTGCTACCAGCACTTCCGCTTAAGTTGATGAAGTTGAGGAACCCAAGCCAATCGGGCGTCAAAAACCAGTCCTAAGAATCGATATGTCTCCACTGCAGTGAGTGAATAGTCATTAAGGTAAAGTTATGGTTCTGGATGAACGGCACGACGCTGACGGAAGTGCATAACATACCACTTTCCCTTCGAAAACTGGAAACCGTGGGCTAGAGCCCATAACTGCGCCTTGTCAATGGCTCCCTGTTGACACCGCTCAACAACCACCAGTAGTGGTGGAGCAGTATGAAGTGCAGAATTCGTCTGCATATGGAGAAGGTGAGACAGACGGCACTACATTACTGCTAGACAATTAATGGCCACTAAGAATAGAGAGACACTCAATACAGAGTCCTGCGGGACCGCATACTCCTAGATATGGGGAGAAATATGGGAGGCACCAACTTGGACCCAGAAAGTACGAAGCGACAGGAAATTATTGATAAAAGTCGCGAGTGAGCCTCGGAGACCCCACTCGTATAATGTGGCAAGGTTATGATGTCGCCAGGTCATGTCGTACGTTTTTCGTAAATAAAAAAAAAAAGGCAACCAGGTGTTGGCGTCTACAAAAGGCTGTTCGAATGGCAGACTCTACGGACACAAGATTATTAGTCGTAGAGCGGCCCTGGTGGTATACGCCCTGGCACAGTCAGTAGGCCAAGTGACTCCAGTACCCAACCCAACCGTCGACACAGCAACGATTTCGTCGGTAGATAACACACCATTTAATGTTAACCCTGGGGTCTGGTACCCAAAAGCACGTTTGATCGTTGCCCAGACTTGAAAAGGTGACGTATGGTACCCAATGGTCGAGACATATCTTTCCCAACACTCCTGCTTCCGTCGTTTGATAAGTTCGCGAATGCGAGCACAGAGCCGTTTAGCGGCTATGAAGTGCTTCATGGAAAGGTGCCGCTAATACCACTGTAGAGCTCACCGACACTCCTTAATTGCTACAGCGACTTCTGGCGACCACCAAGGGACAGCCTTTCACGAGCGGCTCCCTAAAGAGCGAGGCATCGTGATTTCTGCCACAGAAACGATTGTTGTAGTCACCTGCTCAACCATCACATCGCTGTTACCGTGTAGAGGAGATTCAATGGTGACAACAGAGGTGAAAGTTTCCCAATCCGCCTTGTTTGAAGCCCATCTGAGCAGGAGTCTGTGGGCCTGACGCTGAGACAGTGAAGGGGACGTGGTTACTACCACATAGGTCGTCATGTGTTCTGCAGTGGATAGATGGGACAAGTATAGGCTGCAAATTGATAAATCAATTGCTGAGTAACAATCATGAGCCACACTGAAATGTGTGGCGGCCACAGTGTTTAAGTGGCATAGGTCAAACTGAGACAGTAAAGTTTCGACATCTCTGCCTCAGCCAGTAAGCACCTTGCCACCCCACAAGGGGTTATGGGCGTTAAAATCACCCAAATGTAGGAAAGGTTAGGGGAGTTGGTCAATCAATGCAGTTAATACATTCAGGGATACTGCACTATCTGAAGGAAGATATATATTGCAGACTGTTATTTCCTGTGTCGTCCTTATTCTGACACCCACAGCTTCAAGAGGGGTTTGAAGGGGCACAGGTTCACTATAGACTGAGTGTAGAACATAAACGCAAACTCCACTTGACACTCGGTTCCTGTAGTATCCCTTATAACCACAGATGGCAGGGGTCTGCCTAGCTGGGAACCGGGATTCCTGGAGGGCAATACAGAAAGAAGGGGTAAAGCTTAATAGTTCCTGTAGCATGAAACACTCAAAGAGATCATCTATGCCTCAGGGTCATCTGCTGCCACCGACCTATTTCCTGAACAGTCTATATCCATTGTGTCTGAGGGTCTGGCGAGATCTAGGTCCTCAGCAGAAGCCAGAATCTTCAACTCATCCTGAGACGCAGAGCTTGTAGGCAGGGGTGGTGTGGGTGCCACTGCAATTCTCTAGGTCTTGGGGGTCTTCTTTCTGGATTCCTCTCGCAGATCCTTGGGTGCCTCTGGCTGGGAGGACTTACTGATTCTGTCTCTGGGACTGAGAAAGATTGTGAAGCCCTACGACCAGCTGCGTTTGGGCTTTTCAGCCACTGATGGGTGTCATCTTTCTGAA
Organism: Schistocerca gregaria; assembly: GCF_023897955.1. NCBI lineage: Eukaryota > Metazoa > Arthropoda > Insecta > Orthoptera > Acrididae > Schistocerca > Schistocerca gregaria. Next base: position 106,514,226 of record NC_064920.1, read on the forward strand.
TAGCAGAAACCAAGGAAAGGAGTAACCCAAGGGGTGTGGGACCAACAGGTGCCCCCCACCATCAGTTTCTTTAGCTTGTCAATGAAATGTGCTGAGTCCTTAATGTCCACTGAGACCGATCGTTAGCGCTCGTGGCTCTCCGACATACAAACTGGCAAAACACTTGGCCTCTCTGCTCCAGCCACACGTGTGGAAGACCGACACATACATTAAGGACTCAGGACATTTCATTGAGAAGCTAAAGAAACTGAAACTTCCACCAAACGACATCCTGGTCAACTTTGATGTTGTTTCGCTATTTACGAAAGTGCCACTCAGTGACGCTCTGGAGCACATCGGTTCCATGTTCCCGCAAGACATCAGAAAGCTCTTCCATGCATGTCTCACCACGAGCTATTTCAAGTGGAGATTTCTACGAACAGCTGGAAGGCGTCGCCATGCGTAGTCCTCTGAGTCCAGTGGTGGCCAACTTCTTCATGGAACAATTCGAAGCACAGGCACTGGACTCGGCGACTTGCAAACCTAAGGTGTGGTACAGGTACGTCGATGATACTTTCGTGGTGTGGAGCTATGGTTAAGAACAGCTCGGTGACTTCCTAAGATACTTGAGCAGCCTCCATGCCAGCATAACATTTACCATGGAAGTAGAAAAGGACAAGAAACTTCCATTTCTAGATGTGCTGGTCACAAGGGACGGCGAAAGCCTGAGACACAGAGTGTATCGAAAACCGACACACACGGAACGATACCTGCACAAACTGTCAAACCACCACCCGAGCCAGAAAAGAGGCATGATTAGTACGCTCGTAACGAGAGCAGGAAGAATATGTGAGCCGCAACACCTCAATCGAGAAATGCAACACCTGGAAACTGTCCTGAGGAGCAATGGGTACTCCACAAATTATATTAGAAGTGTAACAGAGCCAAACTCTCGGCGATGTAAGGAACCAGAAAAAGGAATGTCGGGTACGGCCTTTCTGCCATACATTCCCAGAGTGACGGACAGAATCGGACGTATATTGCGCAAACATGGCGTAAAGAGGATTTTCAAACAGACAAGGAAGATCAAAGAGTGTCTTAGATCAGCGAAGGAGAAAAGAGACCCACTTGCAATGTCGGGAATATACCGTATACCCTGCACATGCGGAGAAGTTTATGTCAGAATGACTGGACGATCCATTAACACCAGAATCAACGAGCATAAACGACATTATAGGTTGGGGCAGGTGGAGAAATCGGCCGCGGCAGAGCACGCACTGAATGAGACCGACCACGTAATAAAATTCGCCGGCACGGAAGTTCTGGCTGTAGAGGAGCACTATCACACGCGCTTGTTCAGAGAAGCTGTAGAAATACAAAAACACGCGAACAGTTTCAACAAGAAAGAGGGAAGGTAAACGGATCCTGGCTTCCCGTACTGCAGCGAACGACCGTCGCAGGTAGCAAGAGGAGAACTGCACTGGAAATGACCGCGGAGAAGCCCTCGGACGTTGGCGCGCCAGGTACATATAGGCTGCGGCCGCGAGCTCGGCTCCAGTTCACCACCGGCAACGGAGGGTGAAGCTTTGACGAAGCCAGCCACTCGTGCTGGCGAAACGTCAGAAAAACCATTAGATGAACGTCGGGCGAAGAACCCGAGACAGAAGCCAATAGGCAGTTTGTCACTTTCATTTAAATATTCCTTCCATCGAAAAAAATTTTAGTGCAACGTATGGTTGCGAGGTGTACAGTTGTCATTTTTTGTGGCTTTTTCAGGCTGAGAACTGCATTTCAGCAACTCGAAGGAGTGGTTTGATTCACCATAAGGTGATTGGAACTTTGCAACGCACCTCGCCACCACAGCCAGTTGTAATTAAAATCGGTGAAGCTGCTGACGGATTCAGTGCCATTCGCGTAAGCTATGCGGGTGGATGATTTTTTTAGACCATTTCATTGTTTCCCGTTGTTTATTGTGTGTCGTGGTCGGTATTTGTTTGCCGCTACGTTTTCTGACTGTCACAACAGTGACAATAGTGATTCCTGGATCACTGTGTCCCTGTGGAATCTCTGGAAGTTTGAGTGTACGTAAAATGGTCGTTTTCATTTTCCTGGACAGGGAACTACGCATTTGTATTGCGACGATGGCCGCAACTGTGGAAGAATTTCTAACGTTGTTAAGGTCACTTAAGAAATTCCGTAATGGTCTGAAGTAAGGCTGTTCCACGGTCGAAGCTGCCTCTTCCCAACTACAATTAGATCAGCCTTCAATGGCTGAACGTGATGCGCCTACAGAGCAGCGTCGAAGTCTAACATCTCCTTTCAGGTCACGATTGCATTTCTTGGGCACTAACTTACGATATGCAAATGAATTTGTGCGGGGCGATACTTTTACCGCATAGTGCACAGCGCGAAAGCCAACTAAAAACAACAGCCTTCAGAATCATATTATGTTTGATACTCCGCATCATCCATTAATAGCGATTGTCGAAATATTACATCACGTGTTCATAGATAGCTTACTAAAACACTTCAACTTCTTTAGTTGTTTTATTACACCTATCAAAAATGTGCACGGGAAGATGACATAGCAACAAACCGAAAATTTTTCTAATTTCTGCAAGTTATCTACTAATATAAATTATGCTATTAAAATTTTCTAGAAACTGTTGTGTACTGCATAACGTACAACATAAAAACATTCCACAATCTAGTCACAAATTTGAAATAAAGATTAAGAGTCTTAAAAACTGCTCGCACTTGGTATTAACGCGAAATGTGGAAGACAGGTCACTGGAGGTTACAGTGTAACTAGGCACTGAAAAAGACGTTCTTAGTGGAAATCCTATTTCTGGAGATCACTTGGTGAAACTCTGGAAAGTTACTTGGATTTCAGTTGACGTGTTTTGAAAACGCTTGTTATTTACAGAACCCACTTCCTCGCGCAGCTAAGACCGAGGATTAATTAACTGCAAGTCCACAAACAATATCCTGAACTTTATTTGTCTTTCATTTCCTTGAAAGAAAAGTATTTACTGGCAGATATTGGATACGGATTGGATTGCACTGAACGAATCGAAACCTGACCGTCGGCCACGGTAAACAGCGAACAGGAGGAATAATTTCTCAGTGTCTCGAGACGGCGGCAACAGCGATCCCTTTGGTGGACTCTGCTTTTTCCACTGTTTACAAATCCACCTCGCCGCCGTTCCCTACCTCGAACGGCTCCTTCATTCTTTACTCGATCTGGTGGCCAGCCAGTAAACCATAATTAGCTGTTCTCGATGTGACGTTTGCTTTCAGAAGAAATAGGACGCCAGAATACTTAGTAAATGGTGAGGAGAGAATATCTACCAAAACAACTGTCAGCGGGCGTCTCAAGGCTTAGAACAAAAAGTTTCTAAGGTATGCTTCTATGGATTCTGACGCTCGTCTTAATAAATAGTGCACCCGTTTTATCAGAATCACATCAAACTAATTACCAGCAAGAAAAATAATGCGCGCCAAACAGTAACTGAAACGATTAGCATCGAGATGTCACAGAAAATGTATATCAGTAGTGCTAAAAATAAGCTTGTAAAGCACTGTGCTGTTCACGGAATGTCGGGGTTCTGAAATGAAGAAGGAAGTTGTTTGGGGGAAGAGACCAAACAGCGAGGTCATCGGACTCATCGGATTGGGGAGTGACGGGAAAGGAAGGCGGCCGTGCTCTTTCTATGGAACCATCCCAGCATTTGCTTGGAGCTATTTAGGAAAATCACGGAAAACCTAAATCAGGAAGCTGGGTCCGGAATTGAACCATCGTCCTCCCGAATGGGAGTCCAGTGTGCTAATCTCTGCGCCATCTCGCTCGGTAAAGAAGTCTGTTCTGGAATACGGATAACTTAATTTTCTTGAAACAAATTCCTTACTTACTGTCAGCAAGGATACTACGGACACATGGCACGTCAGATCATGAGGTAGTGAAGAGGTTGATTATTTGTATAGTTGCACTAGAAAATGAAGCACTGTGTGTGTAAACCAGTCGTCGTATAAAACATACACAAAATAAAGTAAGAGCTACAAGAAAATTATTATTATTATTATTATTATTATTATTATTATTTACAGGAATCTGGGGCTGTGTACTCAGTGTCCGACATTCATCGATACGGAGAAAATCAAGAAATATAACCTGATCTTAGATGGAATTAATAGCAGGTGTGGTAACGTAAAGAGTGCAACTGGAATTCCACTGTTATTTGCAGAGGAGAAAGCGGATAGGTGAAAAGAGTGCATTGAAGGCCGCTATGAGGACAAAAATTCGTCTGATGTGCTACAAGAAGAAACAGGAGTCGGTTTAGAAATAGGAAATGCAGTATTACAGCCAGAATTTAAGAGATCTTTCAATGACTTAAGATCAAATAAGGCAGAAGGATTGGATTGTTTTGCGGGAAGAGACCAAACAGCGAGGTCATCGGTCTGATCGGATTAGGGGAGGATGGGGAAGGAAGTCGGCCGTACCCTTTCAAAGGAACCATCCCGGCATTGGCCTAGAGCGATTTAAGGAAATCACGGAAAACCTAAATCCGGGATTGAACCGTCGTCCTCCGAATGCGGGAAGGCAGAAGGGATAGATAACATTTCATCAGAATTTCTAAATCATTGGAGGAAGTGGCAACAAAACTACAATTCTCGTTGGTGTGTAAAATGTATGAGTCTGGCGACCTAACACCTGGCTTTCGGAAAAGTGTCATCCACACAATTCCGTAGTGTGCAAGACCCGACAAGTGCGAGAATTATCGTGCAATCAGCTTTACAGCTCATACATCCATGTTGCTGACAAGAATAACATACAAAAGAATGAGAAAAAAAATGAGGATGTGTTAGATGACGATCAGTTTGGCTTTAAGAATGGTAAAGGCATCAGAGAGACAACTCTGACGTTGCGGTTAACAATAGAAGTAAGACTAAAGAAAAATCAACACACATTCATAGGATTTGTCAACCTCGAAATAGCGTACGACAACATAAAATGGTGCAACATGTTTGAAATTCTGAGAAGAATAGGGGTAAGCTATAGGGAGCGACGGATAATGTACAATATGCACAAGTACCAATGGGGAATAATAAGGGTGGACGACCAAAAGAAAAATGGTTCAAATGGCTATGAGCACTATGGGACTTAAAATCTGAGGTCACCAGTCCCCTAGAACTTAGAACTACTTAAACCTAACTAACCTAAGGACATCACACACATCCATGCCCGAGGCAGGATTCGAACCTGCGACCGTAGCAGTCGCGCGGTTCCGGACTGAAATGCCTAGAACCGCTCGGCCACAGCGGCCGGCTAGGACGTCCAAGAACGAACTGCTCGAATTAATAAGGGTGAAAGGGATGTAGTCTATCACACCTACTGTTCAATCTGTACATCGAAAGAGCAGTGATGGAAATAAAAGAAAGCTTCAGGATAGGTATAAAATTCAAGGTGAAAGGATATGAATGCTACGATTCACTGCTGACGTTGCTATTCTGAGTGAAAGGGAAGAAGAGTTAGATGAATCTGTCTGCTGAATGATAGGTAGTGGTAAGTTCCTATGGACTAAACACTGCTGAGGTCATCGGTCCATAGACTTACACAATTCTTAAGCTAACTTAAATTAACTTACGCTAAGGACAACACACACACTCACACTCACACGCACACACACACACACACACACACACACACACACACACACACACACACACACACATGCCCAATGGAGGACTCAAACCTCCGACGGTGGGAGCCGCACGAACCGTGGTAAGGAGCCTGAGACCGCGCGGCTATCACACGCGGTTGCTGAATGGAACGAACAGTCTAATGAGTATAGACTGTGGATTGAGAATAAATCTAAGAAAGACGAAAGCAATGAGAAGTAGCAGGTGTGGGAACAGCGAGAAACTGATCATTATTGATGATCACGATGTAGATGAATTTAAAGAGCTCTGCTACCTAGAAAGCAAAATAACGAATGGCGGACGGAGCAATAACAACATCAAAAAGGGAATTCCCCGCCAAGAGAAGTCTACTACTATCAAACATAGGCCTTAATTTGAGGAAGACAATTCTGGGTATGTACGTTTAGAGGTCAGCATTGTATGGTGGTGAAACATGGACAATGGGAAAACTGGAGCAGAAGAGAATCGAAGCATCTGAGACGTGGTGTTACAGACGAATGTTGAAAATTAGTTGGTGTTGTAAGGTAATGAATGAGGAGGCTCTGCGTAGAATCGGAGAGGTAAGGAATATGTGGAAAACCCTGAAAAAGAGGAGCGGGATGATAAGACATCTGTTAAGACATTAGGGAATGACTTCATTGGTACTAGGTAGAGGACAAAAACTGTAGAGGAAGACAGAGGTAGATAATACAACCAGCAAATAATTGAGGACGTAGGTTGCAAGTTCTGTTCTGAGATAAAGAGGTTGGCACAGGACAGGAATTCTTGGCGCGCCGAATCAAACCAGATAGAAGACTGGTGACACGAAAAACAAAAAAAAAACATAAAAAAGACAAAAAAGCCTACAAAGTATAGCAAATACATTCCCTATTAAACATAACCTTTGGGCTTGAGACTACTCAAGACTACCAAAAAATAAATAAAATCAAAAATTAAATAAAAAATGCGCAAGGAAGTGTGACACTGCCGAACTATAGACTGATTTTAACTACATTAAAACCAAAAAGATGGTTGCACAATAGTATAGACCAATATCCACAACTATGTCAGTTGCTGGTTCCTACAGCGAATACTAAGCTTGAAACTTACAGCAGAGGAAGAGAGGGCTCTTACATCAACACGGGTGAGGCCATTTGAGGCACAGCTTGATTAAGTTATACCTCGTTTCGAACACACTAATGAACATATAGAATCTGTGTTTCTATATTTCCGAAGTAATCTAATCAAATCAAATCATCAACGTCCTTCGCATCATCACGATGTGGCTCGACCATATTTTTATTATATCAATGCTGTCCTGGTCACGTCATATAAACAATAAATAAACAAGATGCTTCAAGGAAATAAAGTACTTAGAAGCTGATAGGTGAAATTTCAGTAATGACAAGATGAGACTCAAGGAAGGATAAGAGAAATGTCAATTTTGTTAGGGAAGGTCAACAGCACTCTGAGATTACTTACATTGAAGTATTATCGCCAGATGACTGTAAGGAAACGTACCAATGCTTGGGAAAAAATACACTTACAAGGCCACATCGCATCGGATTACTGTAATTTTTTTTATATTTGTCGTACGCGAAGTTCATAATTCAAATATTAATCTGCAAAATCCGTTCGACGCAACTCCCAAAAGTTCTCGAGAAAATTGGCTTTGAAATTTTATCAATGTCCTCAGTAACCTAAAGTTCGGCTGTCTCATCAGGCAGTGTGGCACTGTAGTGGAATTCTCAGTTGCAACAGGCCGGGGGGGGGGGGGGGGGGGCTTAGGTTTTCATTCCCAGCTCATGCAAGCCTTTAAACAAAGATGCCTGTTATACGACAATTTCCGTGAAGTGTAAATTACATGATGTTGTTGTTGTGGTCTTCAGTCCAGACACTGGTTTGATGCAGCTCTCCATGCTACTCTATCCTGTCAAGCTTCTTCATCTCCCAGTGTCTACTGCAACCTACCTCCTTCTGAATCTGCTTAGTGTATTCATCTCTTGGTCTCCCTCTACGAGTTTTACCCTCCACACTGCCCTCCAATACTAAATTGATGATCCCTTGATGCCTCAGAATGTCCTACCAACCGATCCTTTCTTCTATTAGAGTTGTGCCACAAATTTATCTTCTCTACGATTCTGTTCAATACCTCGGCATTAGTTATGTGTTCTACCCATCTAATCTTCAGCATTCTTCTGTAGCACCACATTTAGAAATCTTCTATTCTCTTTTTTTTTCTAAACTGTTTGTCGTTCATGTTTCACTTTCATACATGGCTACACTCCACACAAAATATTTTCAATAACGACTTCCTTACACTTAGATGTATACTCGAGGTTAACAAATTCCTCTTCTTCAGAAACGCTTTCCTTGCCACTGCCAGTCTACATTTTATATCCTCCTACTTCGACAATCATCAGTTATTTTCCTCCCCAAATTTCAAAACTAACTCACTACTTTAAGTGTCACATTTCCTAATCTAATTCCCGCAGCATCACCCGATTTAATTCGACTGCATTCCATTATCCTCGTTTTGCTTCTGTTGATATTCGCCTTATACCCTCCTTTCAAGATACTGTCTATTCCGTTCAGCTGCTCTCCCGGGTCCTTTTCTGTCTCTGACAGAGCTACAATGTCATCAGCGAACCTCAAAGTTTTTATTTCTTATCCAAGGATTTTAATTCCTACTCCGAATTTTTCTTTTGTTTCCTTTACTGCTTGCTCATTATACAGATTGAATAACATCGGGGATAGGCTACAACCCAATCTCACTCCCTTCCTAACCACTGCTTCCCTTTCATGTCCCTCAACTCTTATAACCGCCATCTGGTTTCTGTACAAATTGTAAATAGCCTTTCGCTCCTGTATTTTACCCCCACCACCTTCAGAATTTGAAGGAGTATTCCAGTCAACATTGTCAAAAGTTTTCTCTTAGTCTACAAATGCTAGAAACGTAGAATTGCCCTTCCTTAATCTAGTTTTCAAGATAAGTCGTAGTGTCAGTATTATTTCACGTGTTCCAACATTTCTAAGGAATCCAAACTGATCTTCCCCGAGATTGGCTTCTACCAGTTTTTCCATTCGTTTGTAAAGAATTCGTGATAGTATTTTGCAGCCGTGACTTATTAAACTGATAGTTCGGTAATTTTCACATCTGTCAACACCTGCTTTCTTTGGAATTGGAGTTATTATATTCTTCTTCAAGTCTGCGGGTATCTCGCCTGTCTCATACATCTTGCTCACTAGATGGTAGAGTTTTGTTAGGCCTGGCTCTCCCAAGGCAGTCAGTTGTTCAAATGGAATGTTGTCTACTCCCGGGGCCTTGTTTCGACTTAGGTCTTTTAGTGCTCTGTCAAACTCTTCACGCAGTATCATATCTCCCATTTCATACATTCTCTTCCATTTCCATAACATTGTTCTCAACTACATTGCCCTTGTATAAACCCTCTATATACTCCTTCCACCTTTCTGCTTTCCCTTCCTTGCTTAGAACTAGGTTTGCATCATTGCTCTTGATATTCATACAAGTGGTTCTCTTTTCTTCAAAGGTCTCTTTAATTTTCCTGTAGGCAGTACCTATCTTACCCCTGGTGATATATGCCTCTTCATCCTTACATTTGTCCTCTAGCCATTCCCGCTTAGCCATTTTGCACTTCCTGTCGGTCTCATTTTTGAGAAGTTTGTATTCCTTTTTGCCTGTTTAATTTACTGCATTTTTGTATTTTCTCCTTTCTTCAGTTAAATTCAACATCTCTTCTGTTACCCAAGGATTTCTATTAGCTATCGTTTTTTTACCCACTTGATCATTTACTACCTTCACTATTTCATCTCTCAAAGCTACCCGTTCTTCTTCTACTGTATTTCCGTCCCTCATTCTTGTCAATCGTTCCCTAATGCTCTCCCTGAAGCACTCTACAACCTCTGGTTCTTTCCGTTTATCTAGGTCCCATCTCCTCAAATTCCCTCCCTTTTGCAGTTTCTTCAGTTTTAATCTACAGTTCATAGCCAACATATTGTGATCAGAGTCCACATCTACCCCTGGAAATGTCTTATAATTTAAAACATGGTTCTTGAATTTCTCTCTTACCATTATATAAACTATCTGAGACCTTCCAGTATCTCCAGGCTTCTTACATGTATACAACCTTCTTTTATGATTCTTGAACCAAGTGTTAGCTATGATTAAGTTATGCTCTGTGAAAAATTCTACCAGGCAGGTTCATCTTTCATTCCTTACTCCCACTCTATATGAACCAACTACGTTTCCTTCTCTTCCTTTTCCTACTATCGAGTTCCAGTCACCCACGAGTATTAAATTTTCGTCTCCCTTCACTATCTGAATAATTTCTTTTATCTCATAATACATTTCATCAATCTCTTCGTCATCTGCGGAGCTAGTTGGCATATAAAGTTGTACTACTGTGGTAGGTGTGGGCTTCGTATCTATCATGACCACTATAATGCGTTCACTATGCTGTTTGTTGTAGTTTACCCGCATTCCTATTTTCCTTTTCATTATTAAACCTACTCCTGCATTACCCCTATTTGATTTTTTATTTATAACCCCTATTCGCCTGACAGATGTCTTGTTCCTCCTGCCACCGAACTTCTCTAATTCCCATTATATCAAACTTTAACCTATCCATTTCACTTTTTAAATTTTGTAACCTACCTGCCCGATTAAGGGATCTGACATTCCACTCTCCGACCCTTAGAACGCAAGTTTTCTTCCCCATGATAACGTCCTCCTGAGTACTCCCCGCCCTGAGATACGAATGGTGGACTATTTTGCCTCCGGAATATTTTACCAAGCCATCATCATTTAACCATACAGTAAAGTTGTATGCCCTCGCAAAAAGTTCTGGCGGTCGTGTCCCCTTGCTTTTAGCCGTTCGCAGTACCAGCACAGTAAGGCCGTTTTGGTTAGTGTTACAAGACCGCGTCAGTTCATCATCCAGACTGTTGCCCTTGCAACTACTTAAAAGGCTGCTGCCCCTCTTCAGGAACCACACGTTTGTCTGGCCTCTCAACAGATACCCCTCCGTTGTGGTTGCATCTACGGTACGGCTATCTGTATTACTGAGACTCACAAGCCACCAACGGCAATGTCCATGGTTCATTGGGGGGTGGAAAGGATGATTGTAAACTGTGTAAAAATTCAAAAATGTCAGTATCCCTTGAGACTTGTAATCTTTGGTTCGAGTCCTCTATTGGTCGTTATTGATTTCGTTTTTTTAGTTCATTTCGAACACCCATGTGATTTAAATAAAAAAAATTATCAAAATTGATGCTAATTAACAGATATATTACAGTTATTTTTATGAAAAATTTACGTATTCTTACTTCTGCTTACATATGGCCGTAAAAATATATTTTTTATTCTAAGAAAATTCTTTATTACCGATTACTTCTAAAGATTGTTAATAAAAATTTTAAATTAAGAAAACGTTACAAATTGAACTATCCTCCCTTTTATGTGTTTTACATTTCACGGAATTGCTCGAGGAAATTGACCCTTCGTTTAAACATTTACTGTAAACACGAACTGAATTCCAGGCCACCTATGTTAGATGCGAACATTCGACCACGAAAATACGCTACCTGTCGGAAAGTGGACCTTACTTTACATTATTAAAGGCGCTCTGAGTATTTCTAAGTCAACTTTCTCGCCAATGTTTGAAAACTGGATCGATTTGCTTTTGCAAACTGATATTTGAGTTCTAAACTTCACGTACCATAAATATACAAAATTACAATAATCCGATTGTCGTCTGGTCTCCTCCTTAGTGTAATGAATGGCACATCCCTTGAAATCTACACAAATTGGAAATAATGCTTCGAAATAGGAGAAAGGATCCGATTAGATGGTTAATGGTGAATATCTTGAAGACTCGCGTCGTAGAGTGTGCTCGCGACAATGGCGCTTCTGTTCCGTAAGCAACACGTTACGATTTCACTGTTCCCCGCTCGCCTGGTATTCCGGACACCAGCTGGGAGTGGTTGGTTGTCGTCGATGTTTGTTGCTTGAAAGTCCTGCTAGTGTCTTTCGTCGTTCTCTGAGCTATTCAAGTGAAGTATGCCTATCCTGCGAATGAAATCATGTGTATAGCTAAACCTTGCATACGTATTGGTTCATTTAAGAATAGGAGCGAAATTTTTCAGCAACAGTTTTCGAATTCCAGTATTCCTGCAAAAAGACCGTGGTGTTCAGCAGTTAATAATAAAATTGTGATCAAGTGGCATTGCCTCTAATTCTAATCGTAACCGTAGGCGTCATGTTCAAATTCTGGAGGCCGCTGCAAGCATTTCACAGACAGTTTACTGCTATATCATAAATTCGGACAGGTGCCTTTCGGAACAAGCAGGTGTTAAACGCACAACTTGTCATTCAATATACACGCCCCTACATTTGATATCTTACCGCGTTTCATGTGTTCAAGCACTGTTACCAGATAATAAAGAAGAAGGGTTTAATTATTATGACTGGTAGCTTGAAAACATTTTGCATGGCGAGTTTGACGCAAAATTGCATTTATGGGCGATGAAGCATGGTTTCACCTCTCTGGTCGTGTAAATAGCTAGACTAATCTCTACAAATTCCTCTTCATGATTAAAAAAATTGCGTTGAGAGCGCTGTTTCCGGTTGCATGTTCTTTTAAGGCACTGTCAGTACAGATTTTTCTCTTCGAGAACTTTTATCCTCAGTTAAAGGAACATCAAAGCAGGATTACTTTTACCCTCCAGGTGCCTCTACTCGTCACACATCCCGTCAATCGCTGCTTCGTATTCACGAAGGTTTTACAGGACAACGCTCAATAAGCTGAGATGTGTGACGTCTCGCTCGCCGGACTCGACTGTTTCTTTTTATCAATATGGACATGTAAAATATAAAAGTGTACGGAAAAAAGCCTCTCTAAAGAAATCGTACGCCATGCGATGAAACAATCGTTGTTATAGTTCTGTGTAAGGTGGCTTTCAATATGAATTCACGAGCAAAAAATTGCATAGTGGCCGAGGGCGAAAATAATCGCAATGATGTGATTTTCATATTGCTGTAGTTTTTACAAGTATTTTCATGATTTTATAATTTGCATATTATTGACTTGGTCCACGTCTAACTTGGACGTAATGTATAACTGCTTATAATAATATTTGGAGGTGAATGAAGAAGTAAAATCAGTATTAGGGCAGGGAAATAGCAGACTTAGATATGCAAGAAGGGTTCCGTGTATGTTCTGGGCATCGGTAAAAGGAATCGCTTACAAGACTTTTCGTAGAATACCGGCCCGTACCAAGTAGATATGGTAGCGGGTATCTGTTTCACATACGCACTACTGGAATTTAACAGGTAAGTACCCAAAGAAAATGTACTAAAGATGTTCACAATGGTCAGGCTACACACTGTACTAGGCAGGTGTGCCTGATTCAACTGCTTCTCACAAGGCAATCGGATTTTCGCTATTTCTTATTTCTGAGGTACGTGTAGTTCAGAACTCAAATATACCTCCCCCAAAGCAGCTCGATGCATCTCTCAAAAATTCTCGAGAAAATCGACTTCGAAGTTTTCCTATCACGTTTAATACACTAAAATAAGATAGCAGTACCCGACAAACAAAGCGGATCTGTGGTTGAGTGTTCGACACATGAGTGGGGGTCTATGTTCGAGTCCAAGTACAATCAAATTTTTAAGCAAAGATGAATAGCACTTCCGTTAAGCGTTAAATGTAAACAGACAGAAAAAGTTTAACTTCTAATTATTGTTTTAAACATACAGTTTTGATTAACAATCATTTGTCATTTATACACGATCAGTAATCAAGAATTTTTGTTCGTAGAGAAAACTTGATTTTTATATGCAACGTATAATTAAAATTAAGAACACATGCATTTTTCATAAAGTATGACTATTGTCTGTGTTATTAGCATAAGTTTATTGAATTTTTCACTTAACTGGCGTAGGTATACGAACTGCAAGGAAAAAGAGAACAGAAAAAATTATTTCTGAAACGGAACGCGATCTATCGATTGCCTCTCTCGTGCGTCTTATGTACCATACACTTCATGGGAATACTCGTAGAATATTCAATTTTGTTTAAAAATTTGATTCCTCCTAAAATCGAACAGAGACTCCGCACGCAACAAGCAAGCTCTACCACATAGCTAAATTGTTTGCAAGAAATATCCATCTATATTAGGATATTAAACGTGGCCGGAAAGCTTCAGAGTAATCTTTCTCGAGAATTTCTGAGAGTCGCATAGAACTGCTTTGGGAGAGGTACATTTGATTCGTGAACTGCACTTTCGATACGTAAAAAAAAAAAAGTAATGCTACTGCCGTGTGGCCCTGTTCTCAATGAACATATATATTTTCTCGATAGCCCTTCGCGTAAATTTATAGGACCTTTATTCGATGTAAACTGAGCGACAGTTGTGCAGCTACCATCGTATATCTGTCGTAGCGATCAAGAAAGTAAGTTACAAAACGACTCGTGCAGAAGTTTACAGCAAGTTCTTTTCCCCTGAGCATAGCTCTGCTGGTAGGATATTGACGGGCAGTAACCTCTGTTATGCACTATATACTGGCTAGCAGAGTGTACATGACTATACAGATCTCGATAAGCTGTAAGCAGCTTTTAACTGGTCGTGGATCAGCATGGCTGCTGGCTTTGAGTGTTTCGTTCAGTCAGCATCAAGTGTCACCGCCTTCAGTAGGCTGAAATTGGTCAGGCTTCACAATCTACTAGGCAGGTGTGCATAATTCAACAGCAAGTCATAACTGATCCGCACTTGGGATAACGACGGTTCAGATCCGCGTCCGGCAGTCCGAGATTTGCTCCAGGCAGATGGCGGGATGGTTCCTGTGAAAGACCCGGCCGATTTCCTTCCCCATCCTTTCCTAATCCGAGCTTGTGCTACGTGTCTAAGGACCATCCTGCAGACGGGACGTTAGCCAATATCTTCCTTCCTTACTTCCTTCGTATCTCCAACAACCGAGAGTTCAGATGAGAACGATTCGCTTTATCCCGTTGTTTTCCCGTTATCAGTCATATGTTGTAACATTACGTTATAATAGTATTGAAATGCTGACGCTGCAGTATTTTGCGAGATTCCTCACTGTGGCGGAAAGTGATAGTGAGCCGGGTTCTGTTATGAGCTAGTCTCGTTTGTAAATTGCGTACGTGTGAACTAGGTATACCACTAAAGTAGTCTGCGCGTCACAGTAGTTAAATACGGATCACTACCAATTTAAAGTAGAGCTTTATAATTCACAATTGCATTTGCACCGTCGATTTCCTCTTTTTCTGCGTTATGATTCTTGATTCTCGACTCTACGTATGCCTCCGATATGTGTTCGTTATCTATCGCAGTTGTTTCCTTCGTATTTGTTCCGTTTTCAGTATTTTAAAGATTGTTTCCTTCCTGTTTCTAATTGTTCCACCCACATATTTCATGGCTTAGGCTAATAACGCTCTACGCTGATCTCATACTGCAGAAATTTCATCGGTACCAGCTACGTAAAGTAGGTCAAACTGATATCCAAGAAAACCAGAATAAACTGTTTCTAAATTTTGGGAAGAAATTTATACATATTGTAGTTTCCAATCTGATATTCAATTGTAGAAATTTCACAAGCTGTTTTATATTCCGGACAACCACAACTGTTGATAAACATGTTAGGAGGAGCTCCGCTTAGAGCTGGTCAAATTGATTATT
The DNA here is from genome assembly GCF_023897955.1 of Schistocerca gregaria. Lineage (NCBI taxonomy): Eukaryota > Metazoa > Arthropoda > Insecta > Orthoptera > Acrididae > Schistocerca > Schistocerca gregaria. Next base: position 106,529,601 of record NC_064920.1, read on the forward strand.
ACAGCTTTACCGATTTAACGGCTTCAAGCTGCATCATGGATGAACCTACACTGTAAAGAGCAAAGTACAGTGTCACCACATTTTGTGGATACTGAAATTAATAAAGGAATGTCTTTAATACATTCACAAGGTTAAAGGATCATAACCATCCCCATCGCTCCAGCCGGCCGGGATGGCCGAGCGGTTCTAGGCGCTACAGTCTGGGCCCGCACGATCACTACGGTCGCAGGTTCGAATCCTGCCTCGGGCATGGATGTATGTGATGTCCTTAGGTTAGTTAGGTTTAAGTAGATCTAAGTTCTAGGGAACTGATGACCTCAGAAGTTAAGTCCCATAGTGCTCAGAGCCATTTGAACCATTTGAACCCATCGCTCCTAGTCAAAATTTACTATTCAGAAAATATCGTCAATCCCATGACGAGGAAAAGGTAAAGAAGACGTGCTCCATTCTTTAAAATTTGTCCGTATCTAAAATGGGAAAGAAAATATTTTATACTAAGCAGATGGTAAAATTAAAAATAAAGTCGGACTGGCGATAAGAAATTGTCACTGCTAACATGATTACCGCCCCCCCCCCCTCCCCCCCATGAACCATGGACCTTGCCGCTGGTGGGGAGGCTTGCGAGCCTCAGTAATACAGATAGCCGTACCGTAGATGCAACCACAACGGAGGGGTATCTGTTGAGAGGCCAGACAAAGTATGGTTCCTGAAGAATGGCAGCAGCCTTTTCAGCAGTTGCAGGGGCAACAGTCTGGATGATTGACCGATCTGGCCTTGTAACACAAATCAAAACGGCCTTGCTGTGCTGGTACTGCGAACGGCTAAAAGCAAGGGGAAACTACGGACGTAATTTTTCCCGAGGGCATGCAGATTTACTGTATGGTTAAATGATGATGGGGTCCTCATGGTAAAACATTCAGGAGGTAAAATAGTCCCCCATTTGGATCTCCGGGCGTGGAATTCTCAGGAGGACGTTATGAGGGGAAAGAAAACTGGCGTCCTACCGGTCGGAGCGTGGAATGTCAGATCCCTTAATCGGGCAGGTACGTTAAAAAACTTTAAAAAGGGAAATTGATAGGTTAAAGTTAGATATAATGGGAAGTAGCGAAGTTCGGTGGCAGGAGGAACAAGACTTCTGCTCAGGTGAATACGGGGTTATAAATACAAAATCAAATAGGGGTAATGCAGGGGTAGGTTTAAAAATGAATAGGAAAATAGGAATGCGGGTAAGCTACTGCAAACAGCATAGTGAACGCTTTATTTTGGCCAATATAGATACGAAGCCCACACCTACAACAACACTTCAACTTTATATGCCAACTAGCTCCACAAATGACGAAGAGATTCATGAAATGTATATGAGATAAAAGAAATTATTCAGATAGTGAAGGGAGACGAAAATTTGATAGTCATGGGTGACTGGAATTCGGTAGTAGTAAAAGGGAGAGAACGAAACGTAGTAGGTGAATATGGGTTGGTGGGAAGAAATGAAAGAGGAAGCCGCCTGGTAGAATTTTGCACAGAGCATAACTTGATCATATCTAATACCTGGTTCAAGAATCATAAAAGAAAGTTGTATACATGGAAGAAGCCTGGAGATACTGGAAAGTCTCAGATTATCTAAAGGTAAGACAGAGATTCAGGAACCAGGTTTTAAATTTTAAGACATTTCCAGGGGCAGATGTGGACTCTGACCACAATATGTTGGTTATGAACTGTAGATTAAAACTGAAGAAACTACAAAAGGGAGGGAATTTGATGAGATGAGACCTGGATAAACTGAAAGAGGTTGTAGAGTGCTTCAGGGAGAGCATTAGGGAACGATTGAGAAGAATGGGGTACAGAAATACAGTATAAGAAGAAGGGGTAGCTTTGAGAGATGAAATAGTGAAGGTAGCAGAGGATCAAGTAGGTAAAAAAACGAGAGCTAATAGAAATCCTTGGGTAACAGGACAGACGTTGAATTTAATTGTTGAACGGTGAAAATATAAAAATGTAGTAAATGAAGCAGGCAAAAAGGAATACAAACCTCTGAAAAATGAGATCGACAGTAAGTGCAAAATGCCTAAGCAAGGATGGGTAGAGGCATATATCACTAGGGTAAGATAGATACTGCCTACAGGAAAATTAAAGAGACCTTTGTAAAAAAGAGAACCACTCGTATGAATGAAAACAGCTCAGATGGAAACCCAGTTGTATACAAAGAAGGAAAGCAGAAAGGTGGAAGGAGGAAGAGGGTCTATACAGGGGGGATGTTTTTGAGAACAATATTATGGAAATGGAGGAGGAGGTAGATAAAGATGAAATGGGAGATATGATACTACGTGAAGAGTTTGACAGAGCACTGAATGACCTAATTCGAAAGAAGGCCCCGGGAGTAGACAGCATTCCATTAGAACAACTGACAGCCTTGGGAGAGCCAGTCCTGACGAAACGCTATCATCTGGTGAGGACGACGTACGACGCAGGCGAAATTCGCTCAGACTTCAAGAAGAGTATAATAATTCCAATCCGAAAAAAGCAGATGTGAAAATTACTGAACTATCAGTTTAAAAAGTCACAGCTGCAAAATACTAACGCGAATTCTTTACAGACGAATGGAAAAAATGGTAGAAGCCGACCTCGGGGAAGATCAGTTTGGATTCCGTAGAAACGTTGGAACACGTGAGGCAATACTGGCCCAACGACTTATCTTAGAAGAAAGATTAAGGAAAGACAAACCTACGTTCCTAAACTTTGTAGACTTAGAGAAAGATTTTTGACATTGTTGACTGTAATACTCTCTTTCAAATTCTGAAGGTGGCAGGGGTAAAATACAGGGAGCGAAAGGCTATTTAGAATTTGTACAGAAATCAGATGCCAGTTGTAAGAGCCGAGGGGCATGAAAGGGAAATAGTGTTTGGGAAGTGAGTGAGACAGGGTTGCTATTAAATCTGTATATTGAGCAAACAGTAAAGGAAACAAAAGAAAAATTTGGAGTACGTATTGAAATTCATGGAGAAGAAGCAAAAACTTTGAGGTTTGCCGATGGCATTGTAATTCTGTCAGAGACGGCAAAGGACTTGGAAGAGCAGTTGAACGGAATGGACAGAGTCTTGAAAGGATGGTATAAGACGAACATCAACAAAAGCAAAACGAGGATAATGGAATGTAGTCGAATTAAGTCGGGTGATGTAGAGGGAATTAGATTACGAAATGAGACATTTAAGTAGTAAAGGAGTTTTGCTATTTGGGGAGCAAAATAACTGATGATGGTCGAAGTAGAGAGGATATAAAATGTAGACTGGCAATGGCAAGAAAAGCGTTTCTGAAGAAGAGAAATTTGTTAACATGGAGTATAGATTTAAGTGTCAGGAAGTCGTTTCTGAAAGTATTTGTATGGCCAATAAATAGTTTAGGCAAGAAGAAAATAGAAGCTTTCGAAATGTGGTGCTACAGAGGAATGCTGAAGATTAGACGGGTAGATCACATAACTAATGAGGAGGTATTGAATAGAATTGAGGAGAAGAGGAGTTTGTGACACAACTTGACTAGAAGAAGGGATCGATTGGTAGGACATGTTCTGAGGCATCAAGAGATCACCAGTTTAGTACTGGAGGGCAGTGTGGAGGGTAAAACTCGTATAGGGAGACCAAGAGATGAATACACTAAGCAGATTCAGAAGGATGTAGGCTACAGTAGGTATTGGGAGATGAAGAAGCTTGCACAGGATAGAGTAGCATGGAGAGCTGCATCAAACCAGTCTCAGGACTGAAGACCACAACAATAATAACAACATGATTAATCGCGGGGCATACAGATCACTATGTGGAAAATTTCAGGTGGCAGTGCCTTACCAGTGTGATAGCAGTGCAGGTCGGTGCAGCGTAAGGCAAAAGCGGCCCGCACAAACGACAAAGAGCAGCTGGCTGGCCGAACAGAAGCTATCCATGTGTACAGTTTGACGTCATATACTCAGGACTAGGAGCACTGGTTCGCTATTTTTACAAGTGAGAATAATAACGAATTTTATTGTGTAGTAACACCTAGTCACGCAAACAATCAAAATTAGTTGTAATGCTTTGTATGCTTTAAATTTGATTGGTTATTCAACGTGAACCGTGGGGAAAAAAAGAGAAATACCCATCCATGTTGTATAACCAACTGGAATTAAAGCACCAAAGCATTATGGCTAATTCTGATTATTTTCAGGATTTGTTGTTACTACAGGGTGTTTCAGAAATGACCGGTATATTTGAAACGGCAATACAAACTAAACGAGCAGCAATAGAAATACACCGTTTGTTGCAATATGCTTGGGACAACAGTACATTTTCAGGCAGACAAACTTTCGAAATTACAGTAGTTACAATTGTCAACAACAGATGGCGCTGCGGTCTGGGAAACTCTATAGTACTATATTTTACACATATCCACCATGCGTAGCAATAATATGGCGTAGTCTCTGAATGAAATTACCCGAGACCTTTGACAACTTGTCTGACGGAATGGCTTCACAAGCAGATGAGATGTAATGCTTCAGCTGTTCAATTGTTTCTGGATTCTGGCAGTACACCAGGTCTTTCAAGTGTCCCCACAGAAAGAAGTCACAGGGGTTCATGTCTGGCGAATAGGGAGGCCAATCCACGCCGCGTCCTGTATGTTCCGGATAGCCCAAAGCAATCACACGATCATCGAAATATTCATTCAGGAAATTAAAGACGTCGGCCGTGCGATGTGGCCGGGCACCATCTTGCATAAACCACGAGGTGTTCGCAGTGTCGTCTAAGGCAGTTTGTACCGCCACAAATTCACGAAGAATGTCCAGATAACGTGATGGAGTAATCGTTTCGGATCTGAAAAATGGGCCAACGATTCCTTTGGAAGAAATGGCGGCCCAGACCAGTACTTTTTGAGGATGCAGGGACGATGGGACTGCAACATGGGGCTTTTCGGTTCCCCATATGCACCAGTTCTGTTTATTGACGAAGCCCTTCAGGTAAAAATAAGCTTCGTCAGTAAACCAAATGCTGCCCACGTGCATATCGCTGTCATCAATCCTGTGCACTATATCGTTAGCGAATGTCTCTCGTTCAGCAATGGTAGCGGCGCTGAGGGGTTGCCGCGTTTGAATTTTGTATGGATAGAGGTGTAAATTCTGGCGCATGAGACGATACGTGGACGTTGGCGTCATTTGGACCGCAGCTGCAACACGGCGAACGGAAACCCGAGGCCGCTGTTGGATCACCTGCTGCACTAGCTGCGCGTTGCCCTCTGTGGTTGCCGTACGCGGTCGCCTTACCTTTCCAGCACGTTCATCCGTCACGTTCCCAGTCCGTTGAAATTTTTCAAACAGATCCTTTATTGTATGGCTTTTCGGTCCTTTGGTTACATTAAACCTCCGTTGAAAACTTCGTCTTGTTGCAACAACACTGTGTTCTAGGCGGTGGAATTCCAACACCAGAAAAATCCTCTGTTCTAAGGAATAAACCATGTTGTCCACAGCACACTTGCACGTTGTGAACAGCACACGCTTACAGCAGAAAGACGACGTACAGAATGGCGCACCAACAGACTGCGTTGTCTTCTATATCTTTCACATCACACTTGCAGCGCCATCTGTTGTTGAAAATTGTAACTACTGTAATTTCGAAAGTTTGTCCGCCTGAAAATGTACTGTTGTCCCGAGCATATTGCAACAAACGGTGTATTTCTATCGCTGCTCGTTTAGTTTTTATTGCCGTTTCAAATATACCGGTCATTTTTTAAACACTCTGTATGTAATATAATTCCATATAATTCTCGATCGTAAAGACAGGGAATCAGCGCTCCTAGTCATGAATATATGACTTGACACTATCCACATGGATAGCTTCGGTTCCGGCAGCCAGTTTCTCTCCGTCGTTCGTGTGGGCCGCTTTTATCTTCCCCAGCACTGAACTGGCACCTGATACTTTCCCCATCGTGATCATTATGTGCCACGACTGATCATGTTAGCAGCGACAGTTCATCGCCAATCCGGCCTTCTTTCTTTTTAGATGCTGGCAGATTTTAAAGAATGGAGCATGTCCTGTTTACCTTTCTCTCACCATATTATTGACGATATCCTCTGAATAGTGAATTTTGACTAGGAGCGATGAGTATGCTATGATCTTTTAATGGTGTGAGTATATTTTAAACATTTCTTTTTTAATTTTAATACTCACAAAATGTGGTAACACTGTACTTTGCTTTATACCGTGTAGGTTCACCTGTCGTGTTTTTAGTAATTTTACCACCTGTAAGGGGAGCTCTTCATAATATAATGTACAAATTTCACTAACGTCAGCTACGAAAAGTAAGTCAAACTGACCGTCACATTACGCGTAGTATGCTGATTCTTAATTCTGGGAAGTAAATTATACATTTTTTTTAGTTCTCAAGCTGTCGCTCGTACTATGATATTGCACTCCATTATGCGAATCATTTTATTCTTATCCTTTCGACACATTCGTTGATATTAATTTCCAAGATATAAATCGCTCCTACGTATTGGCATGTCAACTGCATAAGACGGAAATAAGTCGGTCGTCGTGGTGTTTGCGGCGCTACTGAAGTGGAATGTTCTCGTTTCTTATAGGCGTAGAGCCAATTCACATAGTAATGTGGAATTCCATTGTTCCGAGGCGAGAGGCTAGAATTGCGCATGGATCAGAAACTTTCACAGGTCTTTGCCGGAAATAGAACGCCAATTCCCAAAACTACCTTGTAGAAACTATGGACAAGTCCCAAATCTTTAAACCTATAGTCTCATATTCACGCTGTCATCAACCTGCAACAATTTTTTTGTCAGATAAAGTAAACATGGGTATACATATACATACACGGATGAAATACATCAAAAGGGGACATTGATCGAATCCGAAAAAGGGCAACATGCTCACTGGTCTGTTTGACTAATGGGAGAGTGTCAATCAGATGCTGAAATAACTAAAGTGATAAAACGCTTGAAGATACACTAACTAACCTACTTACATAGTTTCAACTTCAAGAGAAGTGTCTATAAATATACTATAATACCCTATTTGCGTATTCTGACACAAGATTGCTTAAACGGTTCTGTGTACGCTGTAATTTGTCTAATCATTCCTCCAGCGTTTCAGACGAGAATGGAACGGGAAGGATCAGTAACGATGAGAAGTACCCTCAGCCACACATTTCTCAGTGGTTTTCAGAGTATAGATGTAGATGTAGTTAGCATTAGAAGAATTTCTCTCTGAAGGACATCGCCTCTTTCTATATCCTGGATAGGTCAGGAGTCCACTACACGCAGCAAGCGGCTACACGGGTAGCAGGGGCTGTGTGGCGTGGACTGGGCGGTATTTTAGGCTAGATGGCCTCGGGCAAGTACAGAAAGGGCAACAGTCTCAAAGGGTGCGGGGCAAAGTCATTACATGCGGGGACCAAGCAGCAATCGGTATTGTAATTGTAAACTGTCGAAGCTGCATTGGTACAATACCGGAACTTCATGCTCTGATAGAAAGCACCGAAGCTGAAATTGTTATAGGTACAGAAAGCTGGCTGAAGCCAGAGATAAATTCAGCCGAAATTTTTACAAAGGCACAGACGGTGTTAGAAAGGATAGATTGCATACAACCGGTGGTGGTGTGTTTGTCGCTGTTAGTAGTAGATTATCCTGTAGTGAAGTAGAAGTGGATAGTTCCTGTGAAATATTATGGGTGGAGGTTACACTCAACAACCGAGCTAGGTTAATAATTGGCTCCTTTTACCAACCTCACGACTCAGCAGCATTAGTGGCAGAACAGCTGCGAGAAAATTTGGAATACATTTCACATAACTTTTCTCAGCATATTATAGTCTTAGGTGGAGATTTCAATTTACCAGATATAGACTGGGACACTCAGATGTTTAGGACGGGTGGTAGGGACAGAGCATCGAGTGACATTATACTGAGTGTACTATCCGAAAATTACCTCGAGAAATTAAACAGAGAACCGACTCGTGGAGATAACATCTTGGACCTACTGATTACAAACAGACCCGAACTTTTCGACTCTGTAAGTACAGAACAGGAAATCAGTGATCATAAGGCCGTTGCAGCATCCCTGAATGTGGAAGTTAATAGGAATATAAAAAAAGGGAGGAAGGTTTATCTGTTTAGCAAGAGTAATAGAAGGCAGATTTCAGACTACCTAACAGATCAAAACGAAAATTTCTGTTCCGATACTTACAATGTTGAGTGTTTGTGGAAAAAGTTTAAGGCAATTGTAAAATGTGTTTTAGACAGGTACGTGCCGAGTAAAACTGTGAGGGACGGGAAAAACCCACCGTCGTTCAACAACAAAGTTAGGAAACTACTGCGGAAGCAAAGAGAGCTTCACTCCAAGTTTAAACGCAGCCAAAACCTCTCAGATAAACAGAAGCTAAACTATGTCAAAGTTAGCGTAAGGAGGACTATGCGTGAAGCGTTCAGTGAATTCGAAAGTAAAATTTTATTTTCCGACTTGACAGAAAATCCTAGGAAGTTCTGGTCTTACGTTAAATCAGTAAGTGGCTCGAAACAGCATATCCAGACACTCGGGGATGATGATGGCTTTGAAACAGAGGGTGACACGCGTAAAGCTGAAATACTAAACACCTTTTTCCAAAGCTGTTTCACAGAGGAAGGCCGCACTGCGGTTCCTTCTCTAAATCCTCGCACAAACGAAAAAATGGCTGACATCGAAATAAGTGTCCAAGGAATAGAAAAGCAACTGAAATCACTCAACAGAGGAAAGTCCACTGGACCTGACTGAATACCAATTCCATTCTACACACTGTACGCGAAAGAACTTGCCCCTCTTCTAACAGCCGTGTACCGAAATTCTCTAGAGGAACGGAAGGTTCCAAATGATTGGAAAAGAGCACAGGTAGTCCCAGTCTTCGAGAAGGGTCGTCGAGCAGATGCGCAAAACTATAGACCTATATCTCTGACGTCGATCTGTTGTAGAACTTTATAACATGTTTTTTGCTCCAATATCATGTCGTTTTTGGAAACCCAGAATCTACTCTGTAGGAATCAACATGGATTCCGGAAACAGCGATCGTGTGAGACCCAACTCGCTTTATTTGTTCATAAGACCTAGAAATTATTAGATACAGGGTCCCAGGTAGATGCTATTTTCCTAGACTTCCGGAAGGCGTTCGATATAATTCCGCACTGTCGCCTGATAAACAAAGTAACAGCCTACGGAATATCAGATCAGCTGTGTGGCTGGATTGAAGAGTTTTTAGCAAACGGAACACAGCATGTTGTTATCAATGGAGAGGCGTCTACAGACGTTCAAGTAACCGCTGGCGTGCCACAGGGGAGTGTTATGGGACGATTGCTTTTCACAATATATATAAATGGAGAGGAGGTTGTGTCAAGAGCTGAAGTTTTTCGTTGGCATAAAATGTTTAGTGAAGGCAGAACGAATGTTTAAGACCGCAGTGGACGAACATCAACCTCACGGATGGATGTCAATTTGGTCAGGGTGCGTGAACTCGTACGATCTGATCGAAGATTATCCATGAAAATGATTGCAGAAGAACTGAACGTCAATCAAGAAACGGGTCGTCTAATAATAACTGAAGATCGAGAAAGATTTGTGCAAAAATGGTCTCGAAAAACGTAGCAGCCAATCTTTTAGAGAAAACGGAAATCAATCCAGTACTGTTGAGCCGTGTTATCACTGGTGATGAAAGTTGGTTTTTTCCGTCCAGACACAAAACGCCAAAATTCGCAATGGTGCTCAAAGGGATCACCCAAACCAAAAAAAGCTCGCTTGTCAGAGTCAAAAGTGAAATGCATGCTTGCATGCTTCTTTGATTCCGAGGGAACTGTTCATAAACAGTGGGTGCCTCCTGGACAAACAGTTAACTAATATTACTACAAAGAAATTTTAGAAAGACTTCGTAAAAGAGCCCTTCGTGTCCGTGCCAACATTGCTGATAATTGGATTCTGCATCACGATAATGCGCCATCCCATACTGATCTGGCAGTACATCAATTTTTAACCTCAAGATAAATTTCAGTACTACCACAGCCACCTTTTACACCAGATATCGCTCCGTGAGACTTTTTCCTATTTCCAAGAGTCAAAACCGCGGTCAAGGGACACCATTTTCAAACAACAGAAGACGTCCAAAAAGCTGCCACGAGGGTGTTGGATATTACAGAAGATGAGTTCTAGAAATTTTACCATCAATGGCAGAAGCTCTGGAAAAATTGATGCAATCAGAAGGGAATTACTTTGAAGGAGGCAACACTAACGGTAAACAACATTTTTTTCACGTCAATCTCATTACTCTATTGTCGTACCTCGTGTATATTGTTCGCCAGAAGACATAGTACTGGGCTTTGAGTGAAGTGAATACTGGAAAGAAGGATGACTTTATGCCCCCCTTCATGTGTGTAAGCTTGACGTCGAGCAACCCGCTGTGGGTGCCGTAGGTAATTTCGGCCTGACCAAGAGCCGCTGTCACTCGCCATATGCTGGACAGGTCGGTGCAGGAACCAGCCGCTTGCACGTCCCCAGCTGCAACTGCTCTTTGGCATCTACCATCATTCGCTTGTGCCTATCAACTGACGTTAACATCACAGGGAACGGAAGAAAACACAAGAGAATGCGATAAAATGATCGGTGTATAGTTTTCATCCGATATAACACTAGTTATGGCCGCGATGCGAAAGTGTGACACTCATGGAAGATTATTTTGTATGGCCAGTGCGCTGTTGCTGAAACAAGCAAAGCGGCGTTGGAAAAGACAAATGTCGGCTTCTGAATGTTTACCGGTGCGGAGCGCGTGGCTCTAGCGGCCTTACCAGTGAGCTGCAGCTCCCGTCTTCCTAAACTATTCCAATACTGTAAATGACTTTCATCGGCTGAATACATCAACTGAAGCGACAACTACAATGCAGCAAACTGACTTCCGACGAGCAATATCACTTCAAGAAAGGTAGCAGTTTACGGTGCTATTCTTACAACCTGCAAACAGTTATTCTCAAGTAGGTTACTTATTCCACATTTTACCTAGTGCTGAACTGTTGCCTTATATACTCCGTCCCATCGGAAGGAATCGAGAAATGAATATATTTCCTTTCTAAGCTCCCTGTACCGGACTTTCGTGCTCCAGCAGTTTCCCGCCAAACCTCGTATTTTCTTCTGCATAATATATTGTCGATCTCTTGGATCCCTAAAGTAATTGTGACATCTACATTCTTCTATTAACAAGATTACAGTCCCCTCTAACCGCTTCATCAGTCACACAGTTCGTTTTTAATGATAGAGATACTCTCCTGCGAGTAACAACATTCGGCGATACTCAGCGCCGTAGCAGACAGAGCGTACTACCGTAAGACCGTGTCCTATGTAAGCGTCAGAAACGACCGACAGCGAGCGACGTCTGGATAACGCGACGTTCCAGCAACGAGTAGCAGCGTCGTGCAAAAAGCTCTGGTGTCCTGCTTGCGAGCGACCATCTCCTGCTCCGAGGTGCCTACTTAAAGCGGACCAGCTGTTTCTATTAAACGGCACCCCTAAACTGTAGAATGCTTAGGCTCGAGAGTAAGCCTAAACAATTAACTTTGCTTCGGAAAGTAAAGCAAAAAGGAATGCTGTGCATGAAATTTACAAAGGGAGGTATTTTCAAGGATAATTTCATAATTTACGTATATTATCAACTACGAAGTTCACCAGACAAATTCTTCGAATACACGTGAATGAGCACAGAGGCATTCGACTACCTCATCAATAAATTAAAGACGAATATTTTCACAGTGATCAAGCACTTTGAACAGCCGATCAATGCGGACAAAATCTCATTGTGTAATTTATGGGGAGTCTTTGTTTTCGCTCTGCTTACGCGTTTGAGAAAAACGTATCGAGTGTTAAATAACTGTAAAAACCTGGTTACAGTCCCTGCTGCTTCTTCTATTTTAACTGATTCTACTACAGTTCTGTATACAAACTTTTGTGTATACTGTTTACACTTCATCGCTAAGGGCATTTTTAAGGTCTTGCCAAAGTACTGCGCTACATCTATCCTAGTGCATCAAGTGTGCAGAGGTGAAATCACATTGAGAAATTTCCGTATAGTTATTTTCGGCAGTACATTAATACGAATGAAATGTAATCAATATATCTAAATTGTATTTAAAGCCGGAGGGGGTGGCCGAGCGGATCTAGCTGCTACCGTCTGGAAACGCGTGACCGCTAAGGTCGCAGGTTCGAATCCTGGAATCCTACCTTAGGCAGGGATGTATGTGAAGTCCTTATGTTAGTTAGGTTTAAGTAGTTCTAAGTTCTAGAGGGCAGATGACCTCAAAAGTTAATTCCCATAGAGCTCAGGCCATTTTTTGTATTTAAAGCTGAGAGCGTCATGATATCTCATTGCATTCTTGAGATATTGGTTGTTATATCCGCGGACAGGTCACTCGCGGCGCGTCCGATTCCTTTCCTGGTCATCGGGAATCAAATGGTCGTAAAAATCGTATCTCATAAACAGTTCAAGATATCGAAACAAGGTTTTTTTAATGACAGCACGCAGAAAGCGCTATTTTGTCGTATGATTAACACTCGATACGTTTTTCTCAAACGCGTAAGTAGAGCGAAAACAAAGACTCCCCATAAATTACACAATGAGATTTTGTCCGAATTTTCATAGCCAAACAAAGAGAGAGAAAGAGGCAGACAGGGGATCAAAGTGACCAGCGTGAGATCTAGTTTTTCATGAAAATATTTAAATTCTTGATAGTAAGCGGGGTAATTAAGGAAAACTTAGTTACTGAGTTGAGGAAATATTGAAATATATCACGAAAATCTACTGCAAGCTCTGTAAATGAAGTACCAAAAGTTCCGCTGTTCAAGGCATATATTTTTTGCATATAGAAGGATAAATCGGTGCAACATTTACATGTCGAAGGTTTTAATGACATTAAGTACCAAATTTAGGATTTTCGAGAATAGAAGACGTCAAGAAAGGAAATGAAGTGTCAAAAAGTTAATGCTTTCTGAATACAACTCAAATAAAATGAAAGAAATCGGTTAAACATTTTGTGAAATGATTAGTGTAAAAGAAATAAATAGATCAGAGTAACATTCGGCGTGCCTCTGAATGATGCTCGAAATCGAGAACAGAGAATGTGGTGCACGATATGGCCGGCCGCTGTGGCCGAATGGTTCTAGGCTCTTCATTTCGAAACCGCGTTGCTGCTACGGTCGCAGGTTCAAATCCTCCCTCGAGCATGGATGTCTGTGATGTCCTTAGGTTAGTTAGGTATAAGTAGTTCTAAGTATAGGGGACTGATGACTTCAGATGTTAAGTCCCATAGTACTTAGAGCCATTTGACCCATTTGAAATTTCTAAAACAAAATCATATCCAGGGTCCGATGGCATTTCTGTCATATTCTATGATGAATTTTCGGTTGAGGTAGCCCCTCTTTTACCTGTTATATAACATGGATCCCTAGTACAAAAGACTATGGCCAGTACGTGGAAGAAATCAATGGTCACATGACTGTGATGTGATCCAAAAATTATCGCCCACTAACACTGACATCCTGCTGTTGATGAATCTTACCGTTAGAGAATATACTGACATCAAAAATAATGAAGTATGTTATGTGTCAACTACGATGTGTTCAGAAAACGTTGGTGATGAAAATCTGAATTCCACTTTCCTCACTTGACGGCCGAAAGCAGTGGATCAAGACAGTCGGCTAGACGCAGCATTTCTTGACTTCCAAAAACCGTTTGACTCAGTACCACATCTGTGCTTACTATCGAAAGTTTGATTGTAGGAGATATGAAGCGAAATTTGTTACGGGATTAGTGGGAAAGACGCAACATTTTTTGTTGTACGGAGAGTCACCGACAGTTGTAGAAATAACACAATTCGTGCCCAAGGAAAGTGTGATTGACCCTTAATGTCCATGTATATTAATGAACTTGTTAATTTCTCGGTCACCACTTTATCGTAAAGTATTTTATTCTTTTAGATGACGATGACACACAGGGGCTAAAACACATTTCGTCAAGAAAACTGAGACGAATTTCTGTTATTGGCATTTGCTATTCCTATTTGTTGTTCTTATAATTCAGCACACGTCAACTCTTCCATAAATGGCCTTTCTCCATGCTCCAACGTTCAGTGGCGGGGATCCTGCGTACGTTTTTGTGCTGTAACTGTTGACTTTCGACAAGCTGATGTTAAGGTGCTGGGTTGTGGCTTTTGCATACCACAGTGTAGACATATGTAGGCCTATACATTGCAAGCCACTTCATGGCGTGAGACGGAGAGTACTTTTGTTGCCAATACGGTTTGCCACGTTTCCTGGTCCATTCGTTAATGGCGCAGTTTGAAGAACGACAGTCGGTAAGCTGCCGTATGATCTCAGATTCCTCTGAATTTCTTGTACCTCTGCGTGATGCACAACGCTACTCATCCGGCATCTGCCACTAAGGCGTGTTGGTGATCTTCGGAGCGCTTTCGCGCTAAATAATGAAGAAATGCGCCGTTCGTCCTTGGATCTTCTCAATCTCATCTACTGATCCAACCTGATAAGGGTTCCAAAGTGATGAGCGACACTTCTTTCGTCGATAAATTGCTGTTACTTAAGATTCTTCAAACGAAACTCAGTCTTGCATATCGTTTGCCTAACACTATTTATATATGACCATTCCGCTTTTTGTCGTTTCGCAGACTTACAGGTATTTTAAAACGGTTGTTGTTCTGACTGGTGTGGCAGCCCTCATTCTATACTGATCAACACATCATGCCTTTGTCTGCCGACAATGGAATGCACCTTTCTTCGTTCACCAAACACAAGAACGCAATTAGATGCGCTAATATCGCGCTCAAACAAAGGTGAATATTATATCTTAATAAAAACTCCATACAAGCAATGGAATGCCTGAACTACCTGAGTTGGCTGTCATGTGTGCGTGAGATGTGCATGCTTATGGGTATGAATAGTGTATATTTCTCTGTTTTTCTTTTATTAACGAAGGCAGTGGCCGAAAGCTTTGCGCAAGTGTCTTTCAATTGTGCCTGTCTGCAACTTAACGTGTCTTCTTCACAGTAAGTAGCAATTTATCTTGAATGAGATTTTCACTCTGCAGCGGAGTGTGCGCTGATATGAAACTTCCTGGCAGATTAAAACTGTGTGCCGGACAGAGACTCGAACTCGGGACCTTTGCCTTTCGCGGGCAAGTGCTCTGCCGACTGAGCTACCCAAGCACGACTCACGCCCCATCCTCACAGTTGCCAGAGCATGTGCTTCGATAAGTGCCGACGTGATAAGGAACACCACTCAATCCATGATAAGAAGATTGCAACACTGCATTGATTCCAATGGTTATCACTTACAACACCTACTGTAAATTGACATTTATGCCACCTTTGTGACGTTCTTTGACCTTCAAAGACCTTATTGTTAGACATCATTCGATTCGTCTCGATAGCCGCTATCAGAAAACAAGTACCAAACTACAGCATTCCATTTAAAAAAGACGCTGACCTTCAAATCTCTGCCAAATATTTCACACACGTCATATTATGACCCCCGTTTTCCCATGCAATTTTCGTCCCACAAACTTTTCAGCTCCTATCATACTTTGGGAGTTTTTCTTGGTGCAGTAGTTAGTAACAGCCTGAGTAATCCAGACGATACGTAACATCTCCGAAACCAAATGTGTTTTCGATACAGGACAACCGAATGAGAAACATGTGATCAGTTGTGTAAGTTAGAGACGGAATTTTTTCGGGAACCACAATGACTATTGGTCGAAAAATGCATGCTAAGCAAAAAGGTTTAACTGCTCAAAATTTAAGAGGATATGATAAAGTAATACAGTGACAGTCAACACCACATTATCTCAATCATATTACACATTAACAACGTCTCAGAAACACGTGCGGCCACAACTCGTGGTCGTGCGGTAGCGTTCTCGCTTCTTGCGCCCGGGTTCCCAGGTTCGATTCCCGGCGGGGTCAGGGATTTTCTCTGTATCGTGATGACTGGGTGTTGTGTGATGTCCTTAGGTTAGATAGGTTTTAGTAGTTCTACGTTCTAGGGGACTGATGACCATAGATGTTACGGCCCATAGTGCTCAGAGCCATTTGAACCAAGAAACACGTGCATCTACGTATGTGTGGCCCCGAAAATGTAACATTCAGTGCTGCTTTTCTCAATAGAGGAAAAGCATTTGACTTCTAATGACATCCGGATTTGGTTAAATGCATGGAAATAAATTTAATGATTGCCAAATGTTTTACATACTATACCTGTTCTTGCGTTCGCCGTGATCTTAGAGCGATTTAAGATGCGGTTATTGATATTGATAAGAGTTCTGCACGTGTGCAAGCAAAGTGTTTTACAACGTTAAGGTAGCAAAAAATAATAAACCAGTTTTCATTTGTTCTTTAACTTGCTGTTAGCCAAATTCTTTACGTGTTTAAAATGTGGTAATCGATTATCTTATTTAAAGTTGTGTTTAATTTTTCGAAAAAACAAACAAGTGGTTTTAAAGCTAATTTTTAAGGTTTGCTGTCCTCCCCCTTCCCTCCCCCTTCGCGACTATTCGCTTGACTGCGCTACAGGCCTAGCATGCTCTAGCGACGGGCCTGATTGTAACCATAAGTTTCAGGTGAATTATGCCATCTTCAAATACAGTATAAAACAAAACAAAAAAAAGTCATACCATCAAGAAATTGTCCGAATGAGTCGGAAACAGGTGGATGTGATGTACAAGTATAGACAAACAAATGATTACAGTTTCAGAAAAACTGGATGTTGAACAGAAAGACCTTCACAAATTGAGCAGCTAAGTACCGTGTTGGTCCCATCTCACCTTGATAAAGCTATTGTCCGGTTCGGCATTAATTAATAGAGTTGTTGTATGTCTTCCTGAAGGACATCGTTCCAAAGTCTATCCAACTTGTGCGTTAGCATGTCAGATTCCCAAGACGGTTGGAGGGTTCGGCCCACAATATTCCAAACGCTCACAACTAGGGAGAGATCTGGCTACATTGCTGGCGAAGTTAGGATTTGTCAGAACTCTCGACGTGTACGGGCGGACGTTATCTTGCTGTAAATGTAAGCCAGGACGACTTGTCATGAAGGGGTAATAAAACGGGGTGGAGAATATCGTCGATGTATCGCTATGCTGCAGCGTCGGCACGGATGCTATAAAATGAAATGCCACCACAGACCATCACGACAGTCAGGTTGGCATCTGACCGCTGTCTGGGACGTCTCCAGACACATCTTCTGTCTGTAATCTCACTGACTGGAGTAGAATCGTCTTCAGCGACGAGTCCTGCTACGAATTAACTAGCAAAGACGTACCTGTAGACAGCCCAGAGAGCGGCGGGTTACCAACCCGACTATCGCCCGGCATACGGTCCGACAACCAGGAGTGACGTTCCAAGACGACTTTTTCTTTCATAGGAGAACCCCTTTGATTGTCTGGCGCAGCTCTCTTACAGCACAGCGGTACATAGACGACATTCCACGTCCCCTTCTTTTGCTCTACGTGAAAAGACATCCTGGTCCTAGATTTCAGCATGTTAATGCTCGCTCGCACTCGGCCAGAGTTTTCCACTGCTTGTCTTCTCGCATGCCAAACCCCATTCTGACCAGCAAGGTCGCTTCATCTCTTCCCAACTGAGAAAGTTTGGAGCATTATGGGTGGGACCCTCCCAGGATCTCGGGATTTCGACAATCCAACGCGCCGGTTGCACGGAAATTCACACGATATTTCTCAGGAGGACATCCAAAACTCTGTCAATTAATGCCAAGCCAAATAACTGCTTGCGTGAAGACCACAGCCGGACGAACGCGTTACTGACTTGTACAACTTGAGAAGCTCCTCCTCTTTCTCTTTAATAAATTAGCCAGTTTTTCTGCAACTGTAATAACTGGATTGTTTGTATGTGTTCCTCACGTCTATCTGTTTCCGTCCCATTCAGATAATTTATTCTTGTGATTTATTTAAAAGAGTGTACACTGGTGTCCAAAATTAAAGCAGCGAACCTTTGTTTCCCCGTCCTATGTCTAATTCACGATATAATCGTACAAACTGTCAACAGATATCCGCACAATCGTGTTCTCCACGGAAGATGGAAATCCAATCAACGAACAGCCACGCCAACGATGACATCAGGGCACCTACCAAACACGGTAGTACGAGTATTTGACGAGTAGTGCAAATCCAATATAGCTATGTACACAGTCATACACGGTGGTATATTACACACTGAATTCGCCTACCAGACACTCTGCAGTGGAAGGACATAGGAAGAATGGAATCGGGACAGCCGCAAATTAATCTGGCCTGATGTCGTAAGGTGAGTCGTTCTGTTCGTTCTCGGATGTGGCCACAGTTCATAGAGACCGGAACTGTATCCCGGAGGCCAGAGCAGGGACAACCACATGTGGCATAGGAAAGAGAGGACTGTTATTTGGCTGTAAGCGAAATCGGCACCGTCTTTGTACTGCACGGCAACTGGGATCTGACATCGCAGCTTCCACTGGACTTGTTGTATCGAGGCAAACGGCGTACAGAAGGCTTCTGCAGAGTGGCCTTTGTGGTCGGAGACCTGCTGTACGTGTACCTCTGATCCGTCTTCACAGAGAGGAACGCCTAGATTGGAACTGTGAGAACGTCACCTGGATAGTCGAATAGCGGGCCAATGTTCTTTTCACAGATGAGTCCCGATTTGGTTCGGAGAGTGATTATCGACGTATTCGCATCTGGAGGGACTGTGGATCACGATTTCGAGACCCAGACTTTGTAGAAAGATACCTATATCGAGAAGGGTCCCTAATGGCGTGAGCAGGAAATATGTTGACCACTCGAACACTTCTTCATGAACTTGTACTGTTGGATCAGCAGGGTTTCATTTCTGTTAGTTATCGTGATGAGATCTTGGGACTTCATGTGGGGTTGTTGCGAGGTGCTATGTGTGGCCGAAACTTCGTACTGACGGATGATAATTCTCGACCTCATAGGGTACGGGTGGTTGACGTTTTCTTGAAAACGGAAGAATTTGCTCGCATCGCGTGGGCTGCTCGCTCTCCTAATCTGAATCCGATAGCGGAAGTGCGGAATGCACGAGGGACATGAACTGCATCACGTTATCATCCACCAAGCACTTTCCAAAACTAGCGAGCAGCTCTGCAGGAAGAGTGGGCGTTATTGCCTCAACATTAGACTGATAATATCATTTAGAGCATGCGACATCGTTGTCAGGCCTGTACTACTGCCAGTGGTGGTCAAACCACATACTGAGCTCATCAACCAGATACCGGAATGTGTCTAAATCCGTTAATTTGGAAAAACGAAGGACATAATTGTGTACCGTTATGCATGTTACACATTAATACGGTCTGTATTATACGCGTCGTTTCCACTTTACTATCACCTATTTATACTGTCTTTTGGCAAAATAAATGCAGCTTTGGATAATTTTCATGTATTGGTTTAATTTGGGACACCAGTATATAAACAAAATACAGGATGCAGTTCCTGCAACCGGCGTCAGCTGGTGCCTGTCGCTACAACTCAACAATGCGCATTAGCTGACAGCGGTGCACCGACCGTCATCCTGTATTCTACGGGGGTCACTCCAAAAGAAACGCACACTATTATTTTTTAAATCCGTCTTTTATTCTACATGTTTGAAAGTTTTACAGTGTATAGATACATCCTTTAGGAACAATATTTTCATTTCTCCATATAATTTCCATCCCTGTCAACTGCCTTACGCCATCTTGGAACCAGTGCCTGTATACCCACACGGTAAAATTCTGGACCAACCTGTTGGAGCCACTGACTGGCAGCGTGCACAGGGGAGTCCTCAACTTCAAACCTTGTTCCACGAAGAGTGTCTTTCAGTTTCCCAAAGAGATGATAGTCACATGGACCCAGGTCCGGACTGTCAGGCGGGTGTTTCAGTGTTGTCCATCCGAGTTTTATGATCGCTTCCGTGGTTTTTTGACTGACATGTGGCCGTGCATTGTCGCGCAACAGCAAAACATTCTGCTTTTGCCGATGTGGTCGAACACGACTCAGTCGAGCTTGAAGTTTCTTCAGTGTCGTCACATATGCAACAGGATTTATGGTGGTTCCACTTGGTACGATGTCCACAAGCAAGAGTCCTTCGGAATCGAAAAATACCGTAGCCATAACTTTTCCAGCAGAAGGTGTGGTTTTGAATTTTTTTTCTTGGGTGAATTTGCACGATGCCACTCCATTGATTGCCTCTTCGTCTCTGGTGAAAAATGATAAAGCAATGTTACATCACCTGTCACAATTCTTCCAAGAAATTCATCTCCACCATTCTCGTACTGTTCCAAAAGTTCGCTGCATACCATTTTTCTCATTTCTTTGTGAGCGACTGTCATCATCTTGGGAACCCAACTGGCGCAATCCTCTTTTAACGCCAACACTTCCAGTATTCTGCAAACACTTCCTTTCCCTATCACAACGTAGCGTGACAATTCGTTCACTGTGATGCGTCTGTCAGCAGTCACCAATTCGTTAACTCTCTGCACATTGTCTGGAGTGTGTACAGTACGAGGCCTGTCGCTGCGAGGACAATCCTCAATATTGCCGTGCCCGCTTTCACCACGTAACCTACTTGCCTGCCAAGTAACTGCACTACGATCGACAGCAGCATCTCCATACACCTTTCTCAACCTCTTGTGGATGTTTCCCACTGTCTCGTTTTCACAGCACAGGAATTCTATGACAGAACATTGCTTCTGATGAACGTCAAGTGTAGCATCTACCTTGAAGACTTCTGCGACGGCGTCACTCACGAGAACAGTAGGAACTAAGTTTGAAAACAAGCGGGAAGGAAGTATCTACACACTGTGAAACCTTCACACATGCAGATAAAAATAGTATTTTTACAAAAATAGTGTGCATTTCTTTTGGAGTGACCCTCGTAGGTTTACATTTTAAGATGAGCTGATTTCTCCGAAACCGTGATCGAGAGTGTTTCGTTCGTAAAAGAATTATTACAGTACATTTTGATTTTTGTACCGATTCTCTGTTCTGTGGAAGAAAATGTAATGTCTGTAGAGAACACTAGTCAGCGGGTACTCACTGCGCAGATGCAGTCGCGAGTCGACGTGGGGCCGCGGCGGGAGTACGGAGCTGCCGCTGTCGGAGTCGACCGAGGACCGGCGGTGTCGATATATATCGAGCAACAGGTCGTCGACGAGTCGCAGCACGCGGCGCTGTCGGCCGTCGCACCACTGGCCTCGCCGGCTGCGCTCGCCGGCGCCGGGCAGAGGCACCGAGTGTCGGTGGGCCAGCTGCAGGGGGCTCCTGCTGCGGCTGCGGCCCCACTCGCCGTCCGCCTCGGAGCGCCGGCGCACTTCTGCTGCGGCGGGCGCCTCCTCGTCGACGTCCAGCTCCTCCTCCTCCGACGACGACTCCTCCTGTATCTGCGCCTTCAGCTGCTGGCGCAGCGCCTCCTTGTCCGCCTCGGATCTGCGCCGGGGCTTCGCGACTGGCCGCTTCTTCGTCGAGGGAGAAGGCGACGCCCAGGAACTGAAGAAGGCCCCGCAGCCGACGGGCTTCTTCACTCGGCGGGCGGCGCTTCTCGTCGGAACGGCCTGCTGTCTGAATGTCAGTTCCGTTCGGGCCGCTGTCGAGTCTGTGCTGTGAGCGCCCCACACCTGGTCCTCTGTCAGGTCGACGGCTGCCAATCCCTCGTCCGGTGGAGCCATCGCCCAGCTGCTGTGGTCGTGGTGGCTGCGCGTGTTCACTTTCCCTGTCATTTCTACCCAGTTACGGCACACACGTTGAAACTTTATGTAATGCACTAGTTCATTTCCAATACGCAGACTGCACTCACTGGTGTACTTCCATTGCTTAACTCGCATCCACTAGCAATAATTTGAAATTTCACACCTGTGTTAATCTCGGATGGTTCGTGGGCCTCCTGCAAAAACAAAAAGAAGTGTCATAAGAAATACAAAAGAACAAACCAAAATAACAACAAAATTCAACAATGAAAGTTATATTGTATTTTATTTTTCAACGACGCGTTTCGCCTTATTTAGGCAATTTCAGGTTATCTACATAGAAAACAGATAACAGTTACAGCTACCTAAGAATCGCGATCGCGTTGTGCAGACTTGGATAACCTATAAGCATGTACGAACATATCAGCTATTGAATGAGCAAATACCGTAATTTGGTGTTTCATAGAAGAATCCTTTAGACAGTGTAGCCAAAGGGCATCGTCAAATATATCAGGTCAACATCGCCTTCGTTAAACTCAGTAAAAACTAGAAATATAAAATAGTAAAATCATTACCTCTTCTAGACGGACGCGAGAGGCACCAAGATCTGCATAACCCGTTCCCGTTCACAGAAGCGAGAAACAGACTAAGATGAAGCTGAGTTATGCAGATCGTGGGGCCTCTCGCATCCATCTAGAAAAGGTAATGACTTTACTATTTTATATTTCTAGTTTTTAATAACGAAGGCGATGTTGGTTTGATATATTCGACGATGCTCTTTGGCTACACTGACTTAAGGATTCTTCTAAGAAATATCAAATTAAGGTATTTGCTCTTTCAATAGTTGATCTGTTTGTACATGCTTATAGGTTATCCAAGTCTGCACAACGCGATCGCGATTTTTAAATAGATGTATCTGTCCTCTGTTTTCTATGTAGTTATATTGTATCTCATACAATCTGTCGAAAATCTAAAATTTTGTATTTGCGGGAATCCACATCCTCCAGATGCTTAATAAACGTAAACATGGTCCGCAGTAGGCTGTAATGCGATGTTTGTTTAATTGTGTGATTAGCTAATTTTGACAAAGCTTCACTGTCAAGCACATTTGTAACTTCCGTATTAAATGACATTTTCAATTCCCTTTGCCCTATGGACAACAACATGGTAAAGAGCAAAGTTCAGAATACATCTTCAAAGGTGTCAGTGTCAAATGACGGAATATAGCTACTTTTTACTTGTAATTAAGTCATTTGAAAATGACCTGAATTACAAATGTTAAGTTTGCTTAACAATGATACTTAGCCTAAATCAGCTAAGCGTACGATTAAATAAACATCGCATTACAGCATATTACGGACCATGATTATGTTTATTAATTATACGGACTACTTGTTTCACGTCAGTTTAAATCTCTAATTTTGGAACGTTGTTTAATGTGCCACCGACAAGGAAGTTATGAGAGATGGAGAAGCAGCTCGGTTTGGGAAGGATGACGAAGTCGGCCGTGTCGTCTTTAAAGGAAGCAATCTGCCATTTGCTTCAAACAATTTTGATAAGTCACAGAAAATCTAAATCTGCTTGTACCATCGCTCTGCCGAATGTTTGGAGCAGTATTGGTATGAGTAATTTTCCAGTAAATGACCCGCAGTTAATGAATCGAACTCACATGCATAAAATAGTATCAAACTTCTAATTATTTTACACATGAGTTTTACTGTATTAAATATTTCACCTGAAGCATGTAAGCGAAGAAATATTGAGGAAAAGCTTGAAACTATTTATTAAGTTCCACAATGACATTTTCACTCTGCAGCGGAGTGTGCGCTGATATGAAACTTCCTGGCAGATTAAAACTGTAGACCGGAGCGAGACTCGAAATTGGGACCTTTGAGTTTCGCGGGCAAGTGCCTTACCATCTGAGATATCCAAGCACGACTCACGCCCCCTCCTCACAGCTGTTCTTCCACCAGTGCCCCGTCTCCTACATTCCAAGGTAGGAGACGAGGTACTGGCGGCAGTAAAGCTGTGGGGACGAAGCGTGGACTTCACTTCCCTGGAAAACGTACTGTGCTTCCTTAAAACAGTTCTGTTTATTCAGGTGTTCCGTTACTGTGTCTGTCATGACTGATTATAATGTCCGTGGGAATGATGAGAGTAGGGAACCTGTCCTGCATTTATCAATACAGGGGGTCGTCCGTTGTGGCCGAGAGGTTCTAGGCGCTTCAGTCCGCAACCGCGCTGCTGCTACGGTCGCAGGTTCGAATCCTGCCTCGGCATGGTTGTGTGTGATATCTTTATGTTAGTTAGGTTTAAGTAGTTCTAAGTCTACGGGACTGATGACCTCAGATATTAAGTCCCATAGTGCTCAGAGCCATTTGAACCATTTTTATCAATGCAAGGGCACACCTCGTGAGTTCCTCAGATACTATGCAAAAACACTTGAACTAAGACTTCACAACTACGTGTGTCAAAGGAATTTGTATGATACTCATCCGTGGTTATAGAAGAGAGGTTGGCTTTTCATATTCGTCTGCTCACTCCCTCTTTCTTACTTTTTGTATTTTCTTCCTGCTTTATTGTTCTGTTGTGGTAGACGTCACCATTTAGTGTGCTAGGAAAATTTCCTTCCAGCTTCTCTGAAAGTTGGCAAAATAAAATCGACACCTTAAATACAGCTGGAGGAATATCTTCACTTTTTAGTATAAATGTATACCAGCTGACGTCTCATTGTCCTCCATTTCAACTATGGATGTACGAATAATAAAGTAAGGTTGAAAATTGACGGCTGAAAGGTGTTTAATTTGACATCCTTTTTCAGCAATGAGGTGGAAGGAATCAAGTCACCGTTTTGCCTACACAAAAATAACTTTTCTTTATGCCTAGCTAATGAGACCAGTTAAATCTTTGCGGATTCGTATCACGATAATCAGTTGGATATTAGAATTAGCGAGGCAAGCTAGACCGTTGGGAGGTTTCCGGCGTACTACTGAGCACTAGTGCTACCTACGCACAGGAATAAAAGAACAAACTGGAAAGAAAATCAGTACGGTTCGTGATGTGTTAATCTGATGACCGTCAGAACACAGTAGAAATCCCCAATAAACTCACCTGAATGGCTATGGGGTGTTGTGTGATGTCCTTAGGTTAGTTAGGTTTACGTAGTTCTAAGTTCTAGGGGACTGATGACCATAGATTTAAGTCCCATAGTACTCAGAGCCATTTGAATGGCTATGAGAAAGGCATCGACGATATCTTGAAGACCTGTTTACACAGAGTGACATCAGTGTCACCTCCAGAAAGTACCAATAATTTTTCCCTACAGTTTAGTTGATAATTAACGTCGGACATTGGTTGTGGCCGAAACGTGAGACCTCACACGGTGGTCTGGAAATGTGTATATGCGAGAGACTTCCTGGTTCGCGTCGATAATAACCGAGTGGATACGTACAAGGAAATGTACAATGGCTCTCAGCACTATGGGACTTAACATCTGAGGTCATCAGTCCCCTATAACTTAGAACTACTTAAACCTAAGTAACTTACGGACATCACACACATACATTTCCGGGGCAGGGTCGAACATGCGACCGTAGCGGTCGCGCGGTTCCAGACCGAAGCGCCTAGAACCGCTCGCCCACACCGATCGGCAGGAAATGTACACCTATGCCTTATTCACTATACGAAATTTTCCTTTTGTGAAGTTTCTGGTAAAAATTACGCTGCTCTTGAACCAAACCATCACACGGTAGCCACAGTTTATTGCAGTGTCTTTTATTACAGTCTAATGCCGCAGTATGTTAAATGATAACCGGTTTCGTTCATTTACGGAACAATAACACAGTGACTCATGGTCGTTGAAAGCGACCGGTAACTCTGTAACTCTTATGATATGAAGACACTGTATATCTGATAGAAATCAGTGACCATTTTAAAAAAAAGTACGGCATTATACCGTAGATTAAAAAAATCAATAATTCTGTTATCTCCAGTTTCTCCACTGGACCATATGTCAAGCTTTCAAGAATGTCATACTAATCAATACATATTTAATCGAAAGAACAAACATAGCGATTCTCGCTAGTCTCATTCCTGCACTTGTCAAGAAATCTTCGTGAGAGATTCGCTGCAGTGTTCGAAGAACAAACCGTAAGTAGCGATCTTCAGAGATCTTAACAATGGTAATACGTATGTCTGAATTAACTACTGATGCACATCAGACGTACGGCCAGACAACGATAGAGAATAGCACCGAGATGAACACTGAGAGACGCAGTAATTTGAATGAGAAACTCGCTCCGCTAACGGTAAAGAGGAAAGCTACAACTCAGTTTACAAATCACGAGAGTTATACTTCAAATGCTAGAGACGCAGGACATGGTATATGAAACATCATCAAACATATGAACACTATTTTCTTTCGAGGCAACTATGCAGCGAAGTTAGCGGTGCTGGAGAAAGCCAAAAGTGGATATGTCTGAATGTTAACGGATAACTATCAATGTGTGTTGTGCTGTAGAAAAACCTACGTCGTCTCGGAGTAAGCGAACTAAAAGGTTCAGTTGGTATTGGCGAATCAGTTTTCTCTCTACTCTGAATATTTTAATTATTCAACATAAATATATGAGAACGTTAACTTCCTCAAATGACAACTGAACTTTCAGAGATTTTTTTTCTTGGCATACTATTAGCTTTCTGTAAAGTGATTTCTTATCAACTGCTTGAGAGATAACATTAAAATGCGGATCATTACATTTATTGTTGGCGTGCTACAGCGCACAATAACAGAAACCTTTAATTTCTCTCTGACTGAACAGTTTCCATAAAGGGAATTATAAAATCATTACCCAAGAAGGAATCAAAGAAAAAATTATTCGAAACCCACCCATTTGCTTTCCACTAGCGCTAGACTTCAACAAATATTTTGATAATGGTGACTATGTTCTACCTGTATAACTCACAGGCCTAAATTTTTCTTCAAGCTTTTTACAGTGATTTTGCTCGTAACTTAAAATTTGTCAACAGTGTGTGATGTTTGCTACGCCCAGATCACGATAGAGAAGTGTAGTACCAGAGAATATCACGGGTTCGGTACGAGGTCCATTAACTTTTCCGTTCCATGTTTTATAAAGAGTCAACTGTTTTCTCTCACTACAAGTATTGCCTATGCTGATGTCCTTCAGTTATATCTGATTTCAGGCGAACTAATTTGAAGAAAGATACTCGGTATGCAACACTGTTCAGAATATCACAGCAGATAAAAAATAGTATGCTTCAGATTCAACCACCGTGAAATTCAAGCAATTGTAGTAGCTCATAACTCTCCTCACTTCTGAGAGTCTCTTCCGTTCTAAGTAGTCTCTTCTGACATTAGCCAAAACGCTACCAAATAAAGCAATGAATCGTCACTAAGACTAAACTGAACACACAGCTAATGTTTCTAAGAAAGCGTCATGCTCCCACCACTAACCACAGAAACTTGAAAAAAAAATTTCTTTTCGCGTTCAGAAATAACCTCGCACAATAGCTAGTACTTCCATTCCAAGGTTACGTGACTCTGCTCTGTAAGATTCCAACAAGAAAATCCGCGTCGTCTGGAGCTGGTGAAGACGCTTACGTGCAATACACGATCATAGCCCCATCTTACGAAACTTTATCTAAGCAACGCGTGAGTAAGTGCAAAAAATTAACACGCTCTTTTTAGTTGCACCACCATCTGTTAAATTTCAGTACCCCTTCTTATTTACCTTCAATAGCTTCACTCGTATCTGAATAATATAGCAGACATAGTCATTCAGAGAACGCTAAATTCTCGCTTAGCCACTTGGTAACACAGACATTTTCTAACACTCTTTGTATCGCGGACGTGACTCCGATAGTGTCTTAACTGAAGCAGTCTGCTTTTTTCTTTCTCAGCAGTTACCAACTCTGTCAAACAAACTTGACTGTCATTTCATCCTTTATCACTGACATGACCGTCTGTATTTCAGATGATACTAACATGTCTTTATCGGTAGGAATACAGCTGTTCCTTTGAAAATTGTCTCATTATATCGTCTATAACGAATAGGTATTGTTGATCACGTTGTTAATTATATCTGTTGTAGATTGTTTTGCCGAAGCCTAGGAACGAATATATAAAAGTTTTTATAAGCATAATGTCTGGATCAATGTTAGGTCATGAAAGCCCTAACTGGTCAAGCTAAATAGACCAGAAAATAAACGTGCCTTAGCGAAGACACTGGAAATGGCCTCAAGTGATTTTGGAAATCCATATAGAAGCGGTGTGCATATTTTTCAGGTTTTGCTGGTGAATACTTCGTCGTAACTCAGTTTCTTAAAAAAGTACAACGTATTATCATTATTATTACCGAAAATAGAAAGAAAGTAATCAAAATAATTTTACGTTTCCTTATCACATAAACGTTAAATCTTTACTGCCCAAACTAAAGATTTCAGAGCTCATTTCAAAATCGACTGTCGACGTCTAGTCCTATTTGAGATCACCAGCAGAACGAAATATGTCGTGATTGCTGTTTATTTTAACAGTGTCGACCATATAACACAACTGTTTCTGAAAGAAATATGTTGAAAGTCAAATTTATATTGCATGTAGATCAATGAAACAACAGCTGCTACATACAGACAAAAGTCGTGAACGCTGACGACGATCGATTTAATGAAACAACAAATACATCTTAACTGCATTAAATCTTTAACGCATTATTACCTGAAGTGATTGCTGGTAAAATCAGGACGCGAGACGTCATCGTCGATTTGAAAAAAAAATCTCGTTTTTCGTCCAGTGATCTTTCCTCCAACAGTGTACTTCTTGAGCGTTGTAATCCAACTTGAATTGTTAAGTTAAATTCTCCACGCTGCGTTCCATGGAAACGAAGTAACAAGAACAAAAACGTTGAACCTTATATGTCGTTACACTGCAAATAGTGATGAAAAATCCAAAAAGAGGAGAGATATTGTTTAACGTTACAGAGAGATTATTCCAAAGATAATTTTGGCTTGCTACTTTCATGCATGATCTGTGATGCCGACCATCGTACTGCATTACGTGTGTTATCTAATTAACTGTATGAGAAAGCAGAAACAATTCCACACCTATTTTTCTAGGCAAAAAGGCACCGTATTATCCTGTAATGACATACGTTTATATTTCTAAACCTGCACAGAACCGTTAAAAATGCAAAATCTTTCATTATACAGTTCGTGTTGACATTATGCTGTGGATTAAATTTTACGTTTTCAGCAATATTTACACTGTGATATTAATTTATAATGGCATATGACATACGTTTATATTTCTAAACTTGCACAGAAGCGTTAAAAGTGCAAAATCTTTCATTGTACAGTTCAGGTTGACATAACGCTGTGGATTAAATTTTACGTTTTCAGCAATATTTGCAGTGTAATATTAATTTATGGAAGAACCGAAACTAATATATTTACAGGGTACTGCACAGAAATTAACGGATGCGCTAACGATGCCTGCAGAGATATAAAAATGGTTAAAAGATCGAGTGAAGACATACACGCGCCTCTCAAACGTGTGTCGATTGTGTCATTAACTATCTTATTTCACTGTTGTGGCATAAATATGCACTATTTTTTCTAAAGCATCGACCAGCCGGTTAGTGGACGTTATGTGGTGTGTCCAGCCTTCACATTTACGACGTCTTGAACTCTGCTGAGGACAAAAGTTTCTGAACGTCTGTGGAGGAATGACATTCTAT
Source organism: Schistocerca gregaria (assembly GCF_023897955.1). Classification (NCBI taxonomy): domain Eukaryota; kingdom Metazoa; phylum Arthropoda; class Insecta; order Orthoptera; family Acrididae; genus Schistocerca; species Schistocerca gregaria. The sequence goes on from NC_064920.1 coordinate 106,559,113, forward strand.
TATTCCACGAGTCGTAACGAGAGAAAGTGACGATGTTGGACGCTGGGGTCTGGATCGAAATCAACGTTCTAATTCGCCCCAAAGATGTTCCATTGGCCTCAGGTAGAAACCTGTCCGTTTCAGGAATGTTATTGTCCACGAACCATTACCTCGGAAAAGCTGCTTTATGATCAAGTGTAGTGTCATGCTGATGGAAATAACCTGAACCTTCTTTATTTAAATGAGTATGTCTGTGCTTAAATTGCAGAAAGACTGAGAAGATGGAACTTCTACATTATCTCATTCTGAAACAGATGAGTAAAATTCAACGTACTGAGCCTACTTTCTCTTTACTTTTTCTTATGATGTCAACACTGACTCACAATATTCTAGCACAACGCAATCTAACTGTTCAAAAAAAATTACAACCCGACTTCAAATATTTAGTTCAAAAGAATGGCTCTGACTAAAAAGAAATGTTAACAATAACCTATACCTTTCATTAAGCACTTACCTCACAAGATCTTCATTACGCGAGCTACTGCAATAGAGCGAGTGTCAATACTGTCTGCTAAATAAAAGATTCTAACTACTAAATCCACTAACTACTAATAGACATGTGGTTAGGAAAGGAAAGATTTTGTTGCAAACAAAGTAATGTATTTTTTTATCCTTAATAATGTGACATCCAGTTCAAAAACGAAAAAAATCGCCATTGACATCTAGCAGAAAGGTATATAATCATAAATAATATTCAATCTCCAAGTCTATGCTAACACTTCAGACCTCTACCCTCCGTCAATGCTAACTTCTCACATCGAACATCCATCACTGCTGGCTGTTCGCCTCCGATTGCCCAACAGTACTTCCATCACTGCTGGCGACTAACTACCAACTGCCAACAGTACTGGCGATTAATTGCGCAACAACGAGTCCAAACAGCCAAAGAGTCTCTGACAAAGAAAGCGCATTCAGAGACCCAATGCAAAGCACTACACAGTGCTGCCAACACTGAAGCAGCCCACTTACAAACCGTCGTCTCAGAAATGTTTCTACGTTGTGCGCAGTACTCAGTGCTGCAAAATGTGTCCATATCCTTCCGCATTTAGCGGTTTACCAAGCACAATAAGGTGGACACACCATTTCTATAAAAAAACACACCCATACCGTAACACCACATAGTACTCTGCACTTTACTGATGGCTCTACACATTTTGGCAGTTGACGCTCCCTAGGCAGTTGCGAAAGCCAGGTCCCTCCATCGGTTTGCCGCAGGACACAGCGCGTTTCAAATCATTCGAATCCAGTCATCCACAGTCCAGTGTCCTGTAGTGGTTAATAAAAAAGAAGAAGAGAAGAAAAGAAAAGAAAAGGTTGAAAATGTGGGAAGAAATGGTGCATAAAAAGGGTATTTTAAAATCGTTAATGACTGTGAAAAAAGGGAAAAAATGAAATGCAAATCGGACTTCGTATTACAGAAAAGTTATCGGACTTCGTGATTCGGAAAAGCTATTGTTGGGGTCGTCCTTGTGGCGTTTATGAGCAAAAGTCAAACCAATTTCCACTACAAAAAATATTTGAGAAAAAAACAGAGAATAAATAATGTGACTAACAAGGGGAAATGCCGTAGATAAGAGTTCATCCTTTACCATGTTAACATGTCTCCTCACGTGCAGCGTCCAGGTCTTCAAAAATCTCCTACTTCATTTTTGTGTGAAAAGTGTTAGCTGTTCCGAAATCTTGCAATAAATTTTCATTGTCCAGGAATTACTAATGTATACAAACTAAAACCATCTTGTTAATAAATGCTATATATTTTACATTGCCATTGTTGTGTGTTACCAACTGAACCAGCTCTGTTGCCTTTAAGCTTATCAATTACCTTAAGTACCGAAATCAACTATTTTTCAATATTTTTGTGTTTTAACAAATGTTCCCATTTCCACAGTGGACTTATGTAGTCACTCTGGGTCTCGGTCGGCTGAAGTTGCTTCACCACCTTCCGAATCTGAAGCTACGGCAATAAGAACAGCTATACAAATCCCTGAGCAAAAAATAACTAACATGTTAGCGAAATTAGAGTCCATGTTAAGTGTGGCTCGAATGAGCGCTGAACAAACTCCTTTCGGTGGAAATATAGACACAACTGACTCCGCAGCCGATAAACTTAACACAATAAATTCTGTTTCCGAAGAACAGCACCGCATTGCAGTTAAAGTTCACTCATAGATTTTATTGCTGGACAGATTCGCATTGCGACAAAATTTAATTCAGTAGATTCCATCGCTGGAAAGATCAGCACGGTTGAGTTTAAAAAATAAAATTAAATTTAAAAAAAAGCAACTGAACTTGTCGTGGCTGACCAGAACCACTTAGCTGACGAGCAGACCAAAATAAACAGCACTGAAGCTTTACGTCAGCGAAAGGATAACATTTCGGTCAAGATTCTTGTTGGTAAGTAAGATTCTTTAATGCAAAAAAAAAAGTCCTACTGGAACAAACGAAAAGAACTGGAGTTCCCAAACTTTTTCTTGGACGGAGCACTTTGAAAACTCTGGTACCTATATGGAACACCTTTGTTATTTCGAAGTTTAATTATAATTCATAAAACCATAAAAATATGAGAAAAACATGTTCTTATTCGGTAAGTAATTCTATTTTTCTGATATCACGTATAATGGTAGGAAATTGGAGCCTGTTCCTGAACTTTATCCTCATTACAGAACATCATGCTTCACATAAACATGTACAGGTAAATGGAAGTAAAACAATAATAGATTGTATTTATAAATTCATATATTCTTATGATAAATTGAGCCAGAAATTACATTAAGGCTGATCTTTTTGCTTTTCCTTAAAATCAGAGTAACTTATAAAGTCAATTAGTTTCTAAGTGTCTTTCACATAAGCCTACTGGCTTAGCTCTTACGGAAAACAAATTTCAAACCCAGGAATCTTCGAAAAACATTGCCGGAGAGCGTTTTTCCAAGTCATGTAAGTGATCTATAAATAGCTTGGAAAGTGCTTCGTATGTTTTAAAATTGTTTTCAGTCCGACATACTTGTGGGGAAAACAGTTAAAATCGGTTTCTTTGACTAAAAGGAAAGGGAGCCCCGCGATCAGGCCTGAAGACCACGTGATACTCGACTGATCTCCATATCTTCCTCAGTCATCCATTATCGAATGCGGTATGAAGAGCATGGGGCCAGCATACGGCCGTTGTCGACATTGGGGCCGCCACCACTCAATCAGGCAACTCCTCATTTATCATCACGAGGCTGAGTGTACCACGACCCAGGCCTCCCACCAAGGAAAAATCCATGGCAGTACCCGGCATCGAACCCAGGACCCTCGCATGAGGGTCTGTCGCTTTGACCACTCGTCTACGGAGCCGGAATTTCTTGAAGTCAAGAAATTCCAATTTTCAGTTTTCTCATGCAATTATGACTCTTGGATTAAAAATTGTAACACGCTTTCCTTGCAATGACAAGCTAATTTTGTTGCACTTTGTAAAAATATCAGCCATACAAATTTCATCAAACATGAAAGATTTCTTAAAAGGCCTATACTATTTTGTACTGATTTATTTTGCGCCATAAAGAAGGTCAATAACTCAAACGAAGTTCACAAAATCGCTATAGTGCTTTTCCTCCGAATAGCCATTTCGCTTACGTATGTAGTAAAAGTGCTTTGTGTTCACCGCGCTTTTTATGGCACAAAATTTTGAATGACAAGACATCAGTAGACAAGGTATTACATACTTCATGATTTTGACAGCTTCCCCATTACACATTTTAAACTAGTAAGCATTCCTTTAGTTCCTAGAGCTTGCAACGCAAAATACAGTAACTGCTTGTAACTCTTGTAGCTGCCTCCAATGTGCGTGATACAACTCGCTTGTTATTTTTTCCTACAATGGCTGTAGCACCATCTGTGCAAATATCGGTACACTTTCCCAACCGATCTCTTATAATGTAATCATTAACACAATTGAGTGTATCTTCTCCTGTTTTTATTTTTCATGAGAATGTGTGTTCCTGCATAAATCTTCTTCATTACTTCTGTCAAATGTATAACGAACAGATACTAACACTACAACTAGTCCTTCAATATCTGTGAATTCGCCTGTTTCTAGAGCACACTCAGTGCAATCATTAAGTTGATAAATGAACCATTGCTCTATGACACCAGAAATGTATTTGATGGGTTGTGAAACGGTATTGTTAGGAAACAGTAACGCATTTATTTTTTGGCAGTCTGCTCGTTAATAACGGACGATACTATATTTTTTACTCATAGCTTAATACGTTTTCTTCAATAAGCGCAATACGGTAACTCACACGGTAAGATACTTCGGTCAGTTTTTCAATTTCAGTTTTTGCACAAGTAATTATTTCATATTTAGGTTTTTATTTGAGTCACGCTGTTTTTTTTAAGTGAATGTCTTTTTCTTCGTGATCAGCATTAGTTGTTTTTAAGAACCTACGAAGTTTGGCTGAAGTATAGGAAGAATTGGCGAATTCTCTTTGACATAAACACATACTGCAACAGGAGCATCTTACTCACCAGAACACGTGAATCAAAATTTCAAACAGCTTTCATCGTACTTCCGTTTCAGTTTATTCGTACAGAACATGTGTTCTTTAATATCATCTTTTGGAGAAATCCCGGTGTGTGTATTCTTTTATTCTTCAGTAGTCTATGTATCAGTTGAATTATCAGAACTTCGTTCCATCAAAATCCTGGCTTTAGCCATTAATCTATGGACGCTTTTTAACGGTATATAAATTCTGTAAAAAGAAAATCAATTTTGTTGAAAGGCCTTCTTTACCTCTAAATGAGATGTTTACAAAAATGTATAGGCGTATAACTTGTCAATACTAAAATTCCGTTCAGCATCAAAGGGACCGCTGGAAGTAGAGGAAGAACAAAATGGACGCCACGTGCTGAACGCACTTGAAATCTCGTAAAGCCCATCACATAGGCGTTAACGCTCAGACACGCCACTTACATTATTTATTTGCCAGTTAACACTTACAAGAGTTCATCACGATAGTGCCAAATCTGTCACATCACAGACGTTGGCAGCTGTCGGAAACACTAAGCGAGTGGATGGAAAGTGTACCAAATTGTACCGAAACGTGCTACACTCGAATTCCTAACATCGCACGCCGCCGACAGCTTTCTTGGCATGTAACTCTGATAATTTGCATGAGCAAGCCAGTGTGAAAACCTAGTTGCAAGATCTAAAGTTTTATCACGTATCATTTTGTGTGTTGTCATTTCAAAAATAAACGCAGTTCTTGAGTAAATGCTGTATTGAAATTGGGAAAGAAAATAGGAACCTGTCTATTATTCAGTTAGTCAACATGAACCGCGTCAGTGGAAAATCAAAATGTGGATCAGCGGATCCACGTTTCCTTTCCCCAACGTCCAGGTTCATCTTAAATAATTTACTCCGCTATGTTCGATCACTAGCAGAAGCACAGCAATGTACAATGATAAAACATTATATACAAACATATTAAGTACGAACTCATACTTCATACAACAAACTTTTCACCAGATTGCATATGGAATTTCGGTAAAGCATATGGTAGTTTATTTTTTTCTGTTTTTCAATTAACCATAATTCAGTTCAGTTTCCAAAATTCATGAGTTTAACTCCAAAGACGTGATTTTTTGTTTAAAACTACATTGTATTTAAAAAAGTCATTAAGTCAGTTTAAATCACTCACATTGTAAAGTGTCCGGGTGTAGGAGGGCGTAATTCAAGTCTCCAAATGTGGCTTATTCCGGCTATCGCCAGTACAATTACAGGTAAACTGATATTAATTAATGCTGCGGAATGGACGATGTTCTACTTCATTTCTCTGCATTGGTACACCTACCAACAGTTACTTTTTATTATTTCACAGCATTTATTCGGAGTGATATAATCGTGGAGTGCGATGTTTTAGTTGTATAGATTGCACATTACACAGGGCGAGACAAAGTCTCCCCATCCACCATCTCATGTCTTTGTTGTAACAGACATGATCAAAAAATAAGAAGAGTATTCTAATGGTATGTATGAATTAAAGCAAAAATGTATACAGCGCACATACATGTCTTTGCCCATTCTACTCCATAGATAATAGAGAAATGTAATATGCAAGGAGAAAACGCTTAGTTCCTATGAGTTTATCAGTCCATTATTTTCCCATATACCCATCACAAGGAGGGCATAGAATCTCAGATCAGCAACGAAAATACAAGGATTTGATTAATTGTTGTAATCGATGAAACGACACCTACTTACTTCTGAATTACGTATTATTCCCGTATATTAAGTTTAAGATGTCGGTATATTGATCACTTAGCAAGTTTATGAACCCCCAGCTTGATGAAGGAAAAAGAGGTCATCAACTTACTTTATTGAAACTATTGTTTATTATTCTGTCGAAGTTGGGGTGAGAAAAATCCATTACTTACGGTGAATGATGCCGTGCATGACGTCTATTATCGTAAGTTTGACACGTAAGACAACCAGTATATTTGCTAACAGCCACACTCGGCAATCATGAGTAGCTACTCGTCTACTGTGTATCATCAGCGCATTCCGCCAAACAGAAACAGGACAGTTTCTCTGAAATGGTTTTGCGGGTCTTGTAGTATACTTTAATTTACTGTTCTGATTTTCCTCATATTAAGATAAGAATGTTTCATTATTGTAGATACTGACCTCACTTTTACATAGTTCGACTAGGCAACCCATAGGTTGCCTGTATTTAAGAGGTAGGGTACACAGGAAACTTTCTTACTCGTAATCATCATATGTGTGCATTGTTGATCAGCTGCAGATGTGGTTATAAATGGTACTCTATCTTGTCCCAATATAATCTGATTACATCCCGTATTAGGAAAAGGAGATAAAGAAATAAGGAATTTTTTACTGTCTATAATACAACGTACATTCACCGGTACTCTTTATTTTACTATTGTTATTGCCTACTTTGGCCCATATAAACAGATACTCGTCTGCAATCAGCTTCTTCTTTCTTCTTGTAGACAAATTAAACGGCTTGCAAGCAATACGTAACGCACCATTTTCGTAAAAACTGCTGCCAAAAATTGGCGATATACACTCCTGGAAATTGAAATAAGAACACCGTGAATTCATTGTCCCAGGAAGGGGAAACTTTATTGACACATTCCTGGGGTCAGATACATCACTTGATCACACTGACAGAACCACAGGCACATAGACACAGGCAACAGAGCATGCACAATGTTGGCACTAGTACAGTGTATATCCACCTTTCGCAGCAATGCAGGCTGCTATTCTCCCATGGAGACGATCGTAGAGATGCTGGATGTAGTCCTGTGGAACGGCTTGCCATGCCATTTCCACCTGGCGCCTCAGTTGGACCAGCGTTCGTGCTGGACGTGCAGACCGCGTGAGACGACGCTTCATCCAGTCCCAAACATGCTCAATGGGGGACAGATCCGGAGATCTTGCTGGCCAGGGTAGTTGACTTACACCTTCTAGAGCACGTTGGGTGGCACGGGATACATGCGGACGTGCATTGTCCTGTTGGAACAGCAAGTTCTCTTGCCGGTCTAGGAATGGTAGAACGATGGGTTCGATGACGGTTTGGATGTACCGTGCACTATTCAGTGTCCCCTCGACGATCACCAGAGTTGTACGGCCAGTGTAGGAGATAGTTCCCCACACCATGGTGCCGGGTGTTGGCCCTGTGTGCCTCGGTCGTATGCAGTCCTGATTGTGGCGCTCACCTGCACGGCGCCAAACACGCATACGACCATCATTGGCACCAAGGCAGAAGCGACTCTCATCGCTGAAGACGACACGTCTCCATTCGTCCCTCCATTCACGCCTGTCGCGACACCACTGGAGGCGGGCTGCACGATGTTGGGGCGTGAGCGGAAGACGGCCTAACGGTGTGCGGGACCGCAGCCCAGCTTCATGGAGACGGTTGCGAATGGTCCTCGCCGATACCCCAGGAGCAACAGTGTCCCTAATTTGCTGGCAAGTGGCGGTGCGGTCCCCTACGGCACTGCGTAGGATCCTACGGTCTTGGCGTGCATCCGTGCGTCGCTGCAGTCCGGTCCCAGGTCGACGGGTACGTGCACCTTCCGCCGACCACTGGCAACAACATCGATGTACTGTGGAGACCTCACGCCCCACGTGTTGAGCAATTCGGCGGTACGTCCACCCGGCCTCCCGCATGCCCACTATACGCCATCGCTCAAAGTCCGTCAACTGCACATACGGTTCACGTCCACGCTGTCGCGGCATGCTACCAGTGTTAAAGATTGCGATGGAGCTCCGTGTGCCACGGCAAACTGGCTGACACTGACGGCGGCGGTGCACAAATGCTGCGCAGCTAGCGCCATTCGACGGCCAACACCGCGGTTCCTGGTGTGTCCGCTGTGCCGTGCGTGTGATGATTGCTTGTACAGCCCTCTCGCAGTGTCCGGAGAAAGTATGGTGGGTCTGACACACCGGTGTCAATGTGTTCTTTTTTCCATTTCCAGGAGTGTACAATCGAATATATTTTAACAGCATCTTCACGAGAAGTACTTTCTCGTTTGATATCAGTCAAATATGAATAAGTGTGAAGGTGCTTGATTGAGTTTTTAACTTGGCTGTGGAAATGTAAGTCGCATAATATTTAATGTAATAATATAAATAAGAAAACACCCAAATAACGTTGGAAATGCTATAAAATTTCATGCAAATACACATGTCTTTTCATCATATTACCTTTCAAATGTAATATGTACGAAATAATAGGACTAGTGTTGAAAAAAATATAAATTAAAAGAAATAAACGGGACTCGATCCAGCGAACCACAGATTTAGGGGCTTGAACGCTAACCACATGAGCGCTTGCATCTTATGCTCAGGGTCGCAAAGCATCGGTACATTGCTGACGCGTAAATGTTCCTTTGCGATTTTCTCAAATTCGCCTAAGCATTACGCCTTACTGCTCGCACGTTACGTTGTCCCAGTGGGCTGCTAGAACTGTACAAAGACTGAAGTAAACCCGCAATCCCAACATCGAGGCCACCCGTTGTCAGATTGAAATTTAAAATTATTATCATTCCAACAATATATCATGGGAAAGTGATAAGCACATATACAACGTTCAAATTGCTCTGAGCCCTATGGGACTCAACTTCTGAGGTCATCAGTCCCCTAGAACTTAGAACTACTTAAACCTAACTAACCTAAGGACATCACACATATCCATGCCCGAGGCAGGATTCGAACCTGCGGCCGTAGCGATCGTGCGGTTCCAGACTGTAGCGCCTAAAACCGCTCGGCCACCCCGGCCGGCGTACATATCCAGATGACGGTGATGTCACGTACACAAAGTACGAAAGGGCAGTGCAATGACAGAACTGTAATTTTTACTCTGGCGATTAATGTGAAAGGTTACGGACTTAATTATGACCGCACGACGGGAATTAACAGACATTGAACGCCTAATGGTAGTTGGAGCTAGGCGCATGGAACATTGCTGTCCGGAAATCGTTAGGGAATTCAACATACCGAGATACACTGTCAAGAGTGTGTCGGGGATAATAAATTTCAGGCATTACACCTCACCATGGTCAACACACTGGCCGACAGCCTTCACTCAACCATCAAGAGCAGTGGCGTTGGTGCAGAGTTAACAGTGTTGACAGGCCATCAACGCTGCGCCAAACAATTGCAGAAATGAATATGGGACGTACTACGAACGTAACCGTTATGCCAGTGCGGCGAAACTGGCGTTAATGGGCTATAGCAGCAGTCAGCCGATGCGAGTGTCTTTGCTGCAGCACCTCTCCAGGGTTCGTTACCATATCGGTTGTACCTTAGACGACTGAAAAACCGTGGCTTGGCCAGATGAATCCCGATTTCAGTTGTTAAGGGCTGATGGTAGGTTTCGAGTATGCCGCAGACCCCACGAAGCCATGGATGCAAGTTGTCAACAATCCACTGTGCAAGCTGGTGGTGGCTACATAACGGTGTGGGACGTGTTTACATGGAATGGACTGCGTCCTGTGGTCCAACTTGACAGTAAATGGTTATGTTCAACTACTTGGAGACCATTTCAAGCCAAACAAAGACGGAAATTTTGTGGATGATAACGCGCCTTGTCACCAGGCCAGAAGTATTCGCTGTTGGTTTGAAGAGTATTCTGGAAAATTCCAGAATTGGCTATCCTGATCACCCGAAATTCACCGTATCGAAGATTTATGAGACATAATTGAGAGGTCAGTTCGTACACGAAATGCTGCACCGGCAACACCTTCGCAATTCTGGACCGCAATAGAGGTCGCATGGCCCAATATTTGTGCCAGATGCTTCCAGCGACTAGTTGAGTCGAGCCATATGGAGCTGCTGCTCTACTCCAGGAAAAAGTAGATCAGACACGATTGCAGGAGGTATCCCATTGCTGTCATCACGTCGGTGTATAACCTCACGCCCAGTTTGACACAGTGTTCCTAGACTTTTTTAATGCGCTCGGTACAGTTCCGCACTGCCACCTAATGTGCTAATACGAGCATACGAAATAGCACACCAGTTGTACCAAGTATTTCTAGTAAAGACAACACAGAATGTCATTATCAACAGAAATAAATCTCTTGCGGACCACACCAACGGAGTATTACACGACCATTAAGTAGTACTCACAATATAGAGGGTGGTCCATTGATAGTGACGGGTCCAAATATCTTACGAAATAAGCATCAAACGAAAAAACTACAAAGAACGAAACTCGTCTACCTCGACGAGGGAAACCAGATGGCGCTATGACTGGCCCGCTAGACGGCGCTGCCATAGGTCAAACGGATATCAACTCCGTTTTGTAAAATAGGAACCCTCATTTTGTATTATATATTCGTGTAATACATAAAGAAATATGAATGTTTTAGTTGGGCCACTTTTTTCGCTTGGTGATAGATGACGCTGTAATAGTCACAAACGTATAACTGCGTTCTATCACGTAACATTCCGCCAGTGCTGACGGTATTTGCTTTGTGATGCATTACCCGTGTTAAAATAGACCGCTTACCAACTGCGGAAAAGGTCGATATCGTGTTGATGTAGGGCTATTGTGATCAAAATGCCCAGCGGGCGTGTTCTATGTATACTGCTCGGTATCCTGGACGACATCATCCAAGTGTCCGGACCGTTCTCCGGATAGTTACGTTATTTAAGGAAACAGTGTTCAGCCACATGTGAAACGTGAACCACGACCTGCAACAAATGATGATGCCCAAGTAGGTGTTTCAGCTGCTGTCGCGGCTAATCTACACATCAGTAGCAGTCAAACTGCGTGAGAATCGGGAATCTCAAAAATGTCGGTGTTGAGAATTCTACATCAACACGATTGCACCTGTACCACATTTCTATGCACCAGGAATTACTTGGCGACGACTTTGAACGTCGTGTACAGTTTTGACACTGGGCACAAGAGAAATTATGGGACGATGACAGATCTTGTACACGCGTTCTATTTAGCGACGAAGCGTCATTCACCAACAGCGGTAACGTAAACCGACATAATATGCACTATTGGGCAACGGAAAATCCACTATGGCTGCGACAAGTGGAACATCGGGGAGCTTGGCGGGTTAATGTATGGTGCGGTATTATGGGAGGAAGGATAATTGGCTCCCATTTTATCGATGGTAATCGAAATAGTGGAATGTATGCTGGTTTCCTACGTAAAGTTCTAGCGATGTTACTACAAGATGTGTCACTGCATGACAGAATGGCGATGTATTTTCAACATGATGGATGTCCGGCACATAGCTCGCGTGCGGTGGAAGCGGTATTGAATAGCATATTTCATGACAGATGGATTGGTCGTCGAAGCACCATACCACGTCCCCGCATTTCTTTCTGTGGGGAAAGTTGACGGATATTTGCCATCGTGATCCACCGACAACGCCTGACAACGTGCGCCAGCGCATTGTCAATGCATGTGCGAACATTACGGAAAGCGAAATACTCGCTGTTGAGAGGAATGTCGTTGCACGTACTGCCAAATGCATTGAGGTTGACGGACATCATTTTGAGCACTTATTGCATTAGTGTGGTATTTACAGGAAATCACGGTGTAACAGCATGAGTTCTCAGAAATCATAAGTTCACAAAGGTACATGTATCACATTGGAGCAACCGAAATAAAATGCTCAAACGTACGTACGTTCTGTATTTTAATTTAAACAACCTACCTGTTACCAACTGTTAGTCTAAAATTGTGAGCTTATGTTTGTGACTATTACAGCGCCATTTATCACAAAGCGAAAGAAGTGGTGCAATTAAAACATTCATATTTCTTTACGTACTACACGAATATGTAATAAAAAATGGGGGTTCCTATTTAAAAACACGCAGTTGTTTGACCTATGGCAGCGCCATCTAGCGGGCCAACCAAACCGCCATCTGGTTTCCCCCTTCAGGATAGACAAGTTTCGTTCTTCGTAGTTTTTTCTTTTGACGCTTATTTCGTGAGGTATTTGGCCCGGCCACGATCAATGGACCATCCTGTATAGAAATTACCTACTGTGTGATGTCGGAAGTTCCATGGAGCTTATCACGAGTAATTCTGTTTTATGCAGAGAAGCCGCAAAGCTAGAAAATTATACCGGAGCGAAGGAAGACCTGCAAATGTCCGACTCTTGGTGGAGTAGCGATTGACCCTCATCACAAACAAATGTAACACATTGCGCATAAATAGGCATAAAAACCTGTAATTGTGTGATTACGAGGGTGCAGAACAACGTTGCAAAAAAGTGTGAATACTGGAGAATAACCTTCCGGCGAGAGTGCGGTCATTAGGGACGGAGCACAAGCTCAAATTATGATGGGGAACGAAAACGGCAGTGGCCTTTTTTAATAAAACGTCCTAGCATTTGCATGGGACGATTGGGTGAAATCACGGAAAACTACATCTGGATGGCGGTATGGGGATTTGAAACGTCGTCATCCCGAATAAGAGACCAGTGTGCTAACAGCTGCGCCACTTCGCTCTGTATCGCTTGAAGCACTCACATAGAACGAGTAGCAGGCGTACGCAGCGATTAAAACACAGCGCAAGGTAAGGTAGATGGCAGAGAGCTTCTTTGGAAGAATAGATAGCTTTGCAAAACTTTCGTGCAACAAATTTTTGAATACTGCTCATCAGTCTGGGATCCGGACCAAATAGGGTCGATAGAGAAAACAGAAAATTCTAAGAAGAGGAGCGCATTTAGTTACAGTTCGTTTAGTGAACGCGAAAGAATCAGGGCAATGCTGAGACGACTCGAGTGGCCGACGCTGCAAGGTAGGCATTCTGCATCACAGTATGATCTACTGTGTAAGTAGGCTGTTTAGGTTTTTATGTTGGTAACGCCACGTAGCGCTCTGTATTAAAATCACTGACTGTGCTGTGTGCAGTCTGTGGCTGGTTGGACTCATTGTTGGAATATTCGCTTGTGGAGTGTTGGGGAGTTGGATGTGAACAGCGTGTAGCGTTGCGCAGTTGGAGGTGAGCCGCCAGCAGTGGTGGATGTGGGGACAGAGATGCCAGAGTTTTGAGAGCGGACGATATGAACGTGTGTCCATCTGAAAGAGGAAATTTGTAAGACTGTATATATTGAACTGATGTATATATATGACGACTTTTCAACGTTATTAAGGTAAATACATTGTTTGTTCTCTATCAAAATCATTCATTCGCTAACTGTGCCTATGAGTAGTTGGTGCCTTCTGTAGTTAGAATCTTTTATGTAGATGGCAGTATTCGCGCTCGCTGTATTGCAGTAGTTCGAGTAACGAAGATTTTTGTGAGGTGAGTGATTCATGAAAGATATCGGTTATTGTTAGTCAGGGCCATTCTTTTGTGGGGATTATTGAAAGTCAGATTGCCTTGCGTTAAAAATATTGTGTGTCATTTAAGTGATGATCAGAATAAGTAAAGAGAGAAATGGCTGCATACGTTCAGTTTTACTTAGCTGTTTGAAAATAACATAAGAGGTTTAATGGCACAGTCATTCATAATTTTTCTAGTGGGACATCGAAAGTACGTTCTTAGAAGCGTCAGCGAATATACTCGTATACCTTACTCCTACATACATCTTGCGAAAAGGCCATGAAGGTAAAATTATGGATAAGAGCCCTCGTGGAGGCTTCCCCGCGAACCATTCGCGACTGGAACAGGAAAGCGGACGAGTGACAGTGGTACACCAAGTCCCCTCGGCCACACACCGCACAGATGCAGATGAGGATGCAGGTCCAGCAGTCTTCAGTATCTTTCTTTATTGAATAAAACTGTCAGGAGGTCTATTGTAAGTTATTGCTGAAATTGGTTCCGGTGTTATACATCAACAATTGTAACCCATAAGCCGCACGACGGTAAGTACATAGCGTAAAAGGGTGTCCATGTCAGTTGCTGTGAGGTAGAATTCCTCTAAATCCACCGTCGTATTCATTACGCGAATCGCATATTGCAGAAGCTAATATTTTCCAGACTTTTGCTGGGACGTGGGCATACGTTGACAGACTGGCACTGACAAAATAGTCCGCCCCCAGTAGCGTGACAGATTGTCAACCCTCTGGGCCCGGGTTCGATTCCCGGCTGGGTCGGGGAATTTTCTCTGCCCAGGGACTGGGTGTTGTGTTGTCCTCATCATCATCCTATCATCCTAATCGACTGCAGGTCGTCGAAGTAGCGTCAAATTGGAAGACCGGCACCCGGCTAACGGTCTGCCCGACCGGGGGCCCTAGCCATACGATTAAATAAACAAAACTGACAAATTAAATCCATAACGATTCATGCAACTCCCGTTTCAATGTATGGATAGGCGTTCGGCTTATCCAGTGTTCTTACTAGAGGGTTGTCATAATTTGTTTCTGACACCGACTGTCAATCCCCCTCCCCTGCCCCCCAGCAACCCCCCGTTTCTCTTGTCAGCTACTGTGCGAGTCATCACAGACACGCGCAAGGAAGAAGAGACGTTGCGATGGCCGGTAGCTGAAATCGAAAATGATCTGTACGTATCACACGCTGATTTATATTATACTTTATTTCTAAAAAGAAAATAAACATAGTTCTCTTTATGAAGTGGCTTCCTGCGAATCCTACTTTCAAGTACTGTAGCCATTATTACTACTCGCAGAATGCAATGTAAGTATTGTCTTCCTAGTGCTCAGTACTCTCGAAATCTGCCACCGAACTCGGGCCGACCAGCGATCGGCGGGTGGTTAAGTCAGCGTTGACAAGGGGCGCTGAGCTCTGTCTTGCTGGAGGTGTGGCACTGCCAGCTCTTTCTCTTGGCATGCGGATCACTGCATCCTTCATACCGTTTCAGGGCGCTGCGCTGGTCGCTGTGCTGCCGATTCCTTAGGACTCACACTTTCAAGGAGCCACACATGTGTCCGATTTAATTTTTTTTTTTTTAATCGTCTGTTCTTCTGACTGGTTTAATGCTGAATTCCTTTCCTGTACCAACCTTGTCACCTCAGAGTAAGAGTTGGAACGCACGTCCTCAATTATTTGCTGGCTATATTCCAATATTTATCTTGCTCTACCTTCTGATAAGAATATATACATAACAGTTTTAATATAATAACAAATTATTCAATTATCATAAAGTACACTGAGGTGACAAAGATCACGCGTTACCTCCTAATAGCCGGCCGCAGTGGCCGAGCGGTTCTAGGCGCTACAGTCTGGAACCGCGAGACCGCTACGGTCGCAGGTTGTAATCATGCCTCGGGCATGGATGTGTGTGATGTCCTTAGCTTAGTTAGGTTTGAGTAGTTCTAAGTTCCAGGGGACTGATGACCTCAGAACCTAAGTCCCATACCTACTAATATAGTGTCAGACCTCCTTTAGTCCGGTGTAGTGCAGCAACTCGATGTGGCAAGGAGTCAACAAGTCGTTGGAACTCCCCTGCAGAAATATTGAGCTGTGCCACCTCTACAGCCATCCATGATAGCGAACATTTTTCCGGTGCAGGGTTTTGTACATGAACTGACCTGTCCATTATGTGCCGCTAATGCTCGATGGAATTCACATCGTGCGATCATTTGCTCTAATTGTCCAGAATGTTCTTCAAATCAATCTGCGACCAATTGCGTCCCAGTGACACGGTGCTTTGTCACTCATGGAAATCCCACCATTGGGAACATGAAGCCCATGAACGGCTGCAAGTAGCCGAACGTAATCATTTCCAGTCAACGATGGGTTCAAGGACCTAGTCCATTCCATGTAAACACAGGCCACAGCATTATGGAGCCACCAACAACTCGCGTAGTGCCTTGTTGACGACTTGGATTCATGGCTTAGTGGGGCCTGTACCACATTCGAATCCTACCACCAGCTCTTACCAACTGCAGTTCGGACTCATCTGATCAGATCACAGTTCTCCAGTCATCTAGGGTCCAACCGATAAGGTCACGAACGCAGGAGAGGTCCTTCAGGCCTATTAGCATAGGCACTGCCATCGATCGTCTGCCGCCATAGCCCATTAACGCCAAATTTCGCAACGGTATCCTAACAAATGCGTTCGTCGTACGTGCCAAATTGATTTCTGCGCTTATTTCGCACAGTGTTGCTTGTCTGTTAGCACTAACAACTGCTGCTCTCAGTCGTTATGTGAAGCCTATGGGCCACTGCGCTGTCAGTGGTGAGGTAATGCCTGAAATATGGTTTTCTCACCACACTGTTGGCCTCGGAATATTGTATTCCCTAGCGGTTTCGGAAATACTGCTATACGCATGGGACATTTCAACTACCTCTCCTCGTCCAGAGTCTGTTAATACCCGTCTTGAGGCTATAATGACATCGGAATCCTTTTCACATGAGTCTCCCGCGTAAATACATGGTGTTACAAAAAGGTACGGCCAAACTATCAGGAAACATTCCTCACACGCAAAGAAAGAGAATATGTTATGTGGATATGTGTCCGGAAACGTTTACTTTCCATGTTAGAGCTCATTTTATTACTTCTCTTCAAATCACATTAATCATGGAATGTAAACACACAGCAACATAACGTACCAGCGTGACTTCAAACACTTTGTTACAGGAAATGTTCAAAATATCCTCCGTTAGCGAGGATACATGCATCCACCCTCCATCGCGTGGAATCCCTGATGCACTGCTGCAGCCCTGTACAATGGCGTATTGTATCACACCGTCCACAATACGAGCACGAAGAGTCTCTACATTTGGTACCGGGTTGCGAGGACAAGAGCTTTCAAATGCCCCCATAAATGAAAGTCAAGATGGTTGAGGTCAGGAGAGCGTGGAGACCATGGAATTGGTCCGCCTCTACCAATCCATCGGTCACCGAATCTGTTGTTGAGAAGCGTACGAACACTTCGACTGAAATGTGCAGGAGCTCCATCTTCCATGAAACACATGCTGTGGCGAACTTGTAAAGGTACATGTTCTAGCAGAACAGGTAGAGTATCGCATATGAAATCATGATAACGTGCTCCATTGAGCGTAGGTGGAAGAAACTAAAATGAGCTCTAACATGGAAACTAAGCGTTTCCGGACACATGTCCACATAACATCTTTTCTTTATTTGTGTGGCAGTACCTTTTTCTAACACCCTGTATAACCCCACCAATGTACTGACGTTTTATGCCTCGTATGCGTGCACACCGCTTTTCCATAAGTTTTACCACCTCGGTGCACTGCTTTCTGGGTCTCGTGAACGGACAGAGGCAGGAGCGATTCACACGATCGTTGCTTTCAGAATCATTGTTGATTCGTGCAGAGGAGATTTCGGTGCTGTAATACAAGGAAAAGTATTACACGGCCCTCATTTTTGTTTTAAGAACTAATATCTCGCTACACGTCTGGCATGGAAAGCAAGTGACGCTCTACTTGGAAAGAAAAACGAAGCGTGGGAAAGACGCTGGTGACTAACGTCGAAATTTCACTATTTCTAGGAGAAACGGTATTTCGAAGTGAGCCGGTATTCTCGCTATTAAAACGCGGAGGCTTTTGCGCGTGGCAGCGGTGCCCATTGTGCTGGCGCACGCGTGGGCGGCAGGTGCACGCACCTGCGTGACGCAGCCGCCTGCGAAACATCTGCTGGGCCGCTCGCAGTTTATTGCGTTCTGCGCCGCGGCGAGCTATGGGTCTGAATAAATGACCAACAGGGAAAACCTGACTGCGTCAACGAACGTGGAACGTGGAGGCTCTACTGTGGCAGCTATCGGCTGCAGTACATCCACGCACTCAGATGTATTGTTTTCTCTGACGAGGTTAAGTCCAGACTTGGATTTTTTCATAGCTATAGGATTTGAAGTTCACTGCCTCGTTACACAATTCTACAAAATATCTCGAAAAAACATTATTTTGAAGATTGGAATATTTTCAAATGCTGCTAAGTATAAAATACTTGTATCCGTGTCTCATAGTTTTCGGTAGCTAAGTTTGTTGTGTTAAAATCTAGTAGCCTTAAGATCACTAGTTCCAATCTCACCAGAAAGAATACCTTTTGTTGCTTTTGCTTCAATTCGATATTTATTAACAAATAAAAACATTAATTAATAAATACGGGGTGTTCGAAAAGTCTCTCCGCAGTGCCGTATGACTGTTAGCCGTACGTGCCGTATGCCGCAGTGAATATACCGAAATGAAACTCAGTGAAATACAAGTTATTGATTTATTGAATATTCATATTTACTTACAAATTTTCACATTAAACGTTGAAAGTAACCCCTCACCCGCATGTTGAATACACAATTCAATTTCGTCTAATCATGTTTCCAAACACAAGCTGTAACATTTCTTCTGCAACAGACGCAATGAAAGTGTATATTGCAGTTTTCAATTCATCGATGGATTTTGGACGGTTTTAATAGACAGTTGCTTTCGCTGCACCCCACAAGAAAAAATCAGGTGATGTAAGGTTAGGCGATCGAGGAAGCCGAAGTCCCTGTGAAATTGTGCGATCACCAAAAACGACAGCAAGCAATGGCATTGAAACGCCAGCTGTATGCGAAGTTGCACCATCTTGTTGAAAATAACCGTTCAGTTTTCCACTTAACAGAAGTTCTCCTATGAGTAGGTGCAGAATATCACTGCAGTATCGTTGTGCGTTTATTGTTTCGATGAAAAATAAGGGACCCACAATCTGACGTCTAGAAATTGCAATCCAAACTACTATTTTCACAGAATGATGTGGTTCCTCATGAATACACAATTGATTTTCAGTTCTCAACATACGTGAATTTTGCGAATTCATGTATCCGGATAAATGAAACCACGCCTCATCAGTGAAAAAAGTTTCATTAAGAATATCCCTTCCATTTTGTTGAACGAAATAATGCAGTGTCTTGCGATGATCAGAACCATTGACAATAATGCAGTATCTTGCCATGATCAGTATTTTTCATTTCTTGCACGACTGTCACTTTGGATGGGAAAAATTCTAATTTTTTCCTTACAGGTGTGTGGGCCGTCCCGACACTAACATCGATTTCCTGGGCGAGTTTTCTTACTGACTTGTCCGGACTCATGGACATTTTACTGGAAATGTCGAGTAGTTTTTCCTCAAACAAAACGCTAGGAGGACCACTTCTCGGTGCATCTGTCGCTGAACCTGTACTTCGAAATTTGTTAATCAAATCTCGCACAGTATCGCGATGTGGGAGAGTTGCCTCCACGAAAACTGAATTAAATGTTTGACGAACTGAAACTGTGTATTTACCGCCAGCTTTGAACACTTGTTCGACTAAAAACACACGTTATTCAATTGTTTGCATTTTAACAATGACAAAAACGAAACAAACGAACAAAGGAACTAAACTTCAACGTTCACGTCAACACGTAACGACACACACCAACGATACTACTGACGCTGGCTGAGATAAACGAAACAGTGGAATGTTGGGAGAGTCCACTTGAAGGGAGGTAACCCACGCAGGCGAACAATCATACGGGATGCGTGGCTAACAATCATATGGCACTGCGGAGATATTTTTTGAACACTCCGTAGAATAAGAGTCATGTGGTAAGAATATGCGATGAATAATGAGAGCAGGCGAGAACCACGCAGACGTCTTACAGAAACGAAAACAGCAACTGTTCGCAGCTCGTAGTCTAATGGCTAGCGTTGCTGCGTCTGGATCACGGACTCCCGGTTTCGATTCCCGGCCGAGTTTTTGATTTTCCCTGCCCGAGAACTGGGTGTTTGTGTTGTCCTCGCCATTTCATAATCATCATCATAATCATTCCTGACGTTGAATGCAGTCTCTACCGAATGAGGTACAAAAAACACAATAGGTAGGCTACACAAAACTGCACATTGCGCTACACAGAATAGCTCTATTCTGCGTGTGCGACGTCCCGGCTTATCTTTATACAGTCGATATTTTCACGCATGAGCAGTTTTCACTTTAGAGGAGATGTTCAAAGCGACCACCTTGCATTGACCCGTTGGATCATACTTCGTTGGACCCTACGCAACAGACCTGAATGCACCACAGCCGAAATTGCATGCACGCGAGCTATTAGATCGTGTACCTCCATGAGTGGAGTACTGTACGCGTGTTTCTTTATCTGTCCTCACAAATGAAATTTTGAAATTTGTGGCAAGATCATATGGGAAGGCGTCGTTTCCTAGCCTTACACACTACTTAATCTGACTTAAACTAACAACACACACACCCGTGCCCGAGGGAAGAGTCGAACCTCCGACGGGGGGAGACGCGCGATCGTGACAAGGCTACCCCGCACGGCCGTCAAAAATGAAAATCTAGTGAGTTAAAGTCCCAGGAACGTGAAAGCCAGAAGATCAGACCACTACGACCAATCTGTCTCCCTGGAAACGCTTCATATAAATAGTTACATTCATTGAGAGCTGTGGGGGTGCAGGCATCATACTGAAGCCATAGCTTTCATTGAAGACGAAGTGGATCATTTTCTAATGCGCGAGGCACAGAAACCTACGATACAAGGGCACATTCAACTTGCCTGGTAATAGGTAAGTGCCCATAAACAATCCTCCAGCGATTCCCACAGGTTCATGCCAAAGTGCGCCTAAAAGCCATATTCAAAGGTGACACGTGGGTTGTGTGCCGACCATTAATGACTGTTGTAGCGGTTGCAAATACGTTCAGGAGTGAAGCTGGATTCGTCGGTCCATAACACATTATTTATAAGATGTTAGCTATCTTCTACTTGGAGCAAAAGCCATTCACAAAACTGTACGCTGGTGTTGAGTTAACGCGTAATGATACGGATGCAATTCTTCATTGTTCAGCACTTCAATAACAAGTCTGTCAGATATCTGGAACTGCCTTGCAGTAACATAGTAGACACATGCATGCAGTTTCGTGGATCTCATTGTCATGTGAAACGCTATTGTCGTGTGACAGAATGATGACCTAGTTATAAAGGCCGAGAACTATAGAAGGGATATCTAAAATTAAGAAAAAGGAACGTGACGAGGATTCGAGCCATAGTTTCATGGTGGATGTGTGTTTGATCTCCAAGAACGCTACTCAAAGAGCTGTGATAGTTGGAACGGTTATGAGGGGTTATACACTTTCCTCTGTACATTCCAGTACACGATGTGACAGTGTTGCCAGCTCCTAGTTTTCATGCATGTGTCTCAAAAATTCACCCAATTAGGTAAACTTTAGTCTTGAATCTGGATGAAGAATCGCATACTGTTCTCCAAGAGTGGTATTATTTCTTCACCCTGTATACAGGGTGAGACATATGAGTGGCGATATTTCTGCTGGTAACGAGGACGGCGTACTGAACAACGTAACAGTACTTACGCCATTTGCAGTCTTATACCTTACTGGCCATTAAAATTGCTACACCAAGAAGAAATGCAGATGATAAAGGGGTATTCATTGGACAAATATATTATAGTACAACTGATGATTACATTTTCACGCAATTCGGCTGCATAGATCCTGAGACATCAGTACCCAGAACAACCACCTATGGCCGTAATAACGGCCCTGATACGCCTGGGCATTGAGTCAAACAGAGATCGGATGGCGTGTACAGGTACAGCTGCCCATCCAGCTTCAACACGATACCATAGTTCGTCAAGAGTAGTGACTGACGCATTGTGACAAGCCAGCTGCTTGGCCTTCATTGACCAGACGCTTCCAATTGGTGAGAGATCTGGAGAATGTGCTGGCCAGGGCAGCAGTCGAACATTTTCTGTATCCAGTAAGTTCCGTACAGGACCTGCAACATGAGGTTGCGAATCATCCTGCTGAAATGTAGGGTTTGGCAGGGATCGAAAGAAGAGTGGACCCACGGGTCGTAACACATCTGAAATGTAACGTCCACTGTTCAAAGTGCCGTCAATGGGAATAAGAGGTGACCGAGACGTGTAACCAATGGCACGCCATACCATCAACCCGGATGATACGCCAGTATGGCGATGAACAATACACGCTTCCAATGTGCGTTCACCGCGATGTCGCCAAACACGGATGCAACCATCATGATGCTGTAAACATAACCTGGATTCATCCGGAAAAATGACGTTTTGCCATTCGTGCACTCAGGTTCGTCGTTGAATGCACCATCGTAGGCGCTGGTTTCTGTGATGCAGTGTCAAGGGTAACCATAGCTGTGGTCTCCTATCTGATAGTCCATGCTGCTGTAAACGTCTTCGAACTGTTCGTGCAGATGCTTCTTGTCTTGCAGACGTCACCATCTGTTGACTCAAGGATCGAGACGTGGCTGCACGATCCGTTACAACCATGCAGATAAGATTCCTGTCATCTCGACTGCTAGTGATACGAGGCCGTTGGCATCCAGCACGACGTTCTGTATTATACTCCTGAACCCACCGAATCCATATTCTGCTAACAGTCATTGGATCTGGACCAACGCGAGCAGCAATGTCGCGATACGCTAAACCGCAATCGCAATAGGCTGCAGTCCGACCTTTATCAAAGTTTCACCAGGCAACGCCGGTCAACTGCTGTTTGCGTATGAGAAATCGGTTGGAAACTCTCCTCATGTCAGCACGTTGTAGGTGTCGCCAACCTTGTGTGAATGCTCTGAAAAGCTAATCATTTGCATATCACAGTATCTTCTTCCTGTCGGTTAAATTTTGCGTCTGTAGTACGTAATCTTCGTGGTGTAGCAATTTTAATAGGCAGTAGTGTATTTATACCTACTACAAGTCGTATGTTTTTTAGGTTGGTTAGAACTTTCAAGCAAGAGCTAGCCATTCATGCTTAATTTCCACTGAACAGCAGGTGAAGTATCGAAGAGTGGATACGTGGAGGCATAACTCTCGGTCTCTACTGACAGATGTAGTCTACTTACTGTTGCGGTTACGACTGTGCAGAAAACATCATCTCATAAAGTTTGGAAACCCTTACTGAGAAGCATGTCGCTGCATCTTCTGATCGCAACATCAGACTGGTCCGTGTTCACTCTAGAGTTGTTAGCAGATAGTGGTGGGTTCGCGTGGTATTGGACCAAAGGCGAAACAGGGAGCAGGTCTCGTGGCTGGCTCCCTGCGCCTTAGCAAAAGCTACGAGGCACAAACTGGTGTTGATGATAACTCTGAGCCAGCACAAGATGCCTTTCCTGTTTGGCCAGCGGCCGATTTTCCTTCACAGTCCGGAGAAGTGCAAAGCGTGGGTATGCCCGCCTTGGGAGCTCCAATGTTAGGTGGGTGACGGAGCCACTCAGGGAAATAGCAAGCAACGCCAGCGTGCACTCGGTATGTTTTCCAGGGGGTCTCGTCCTTGATGTGGAAGAGGCCCTGCCTACAGCTGTCAAGCGCACTGGTTGCAGCCGGCTGCATGTAATTTCACATGTCGACACGGGAGACGCCTGCCGCTTGGGTTCTGAGACCATTCTTGGCTCCTTTCAGCGGATAGCTGAAATGGTGAAGGCAACTAGCATCGCGCGCATGATGTAGACTAAGCTGTCAATTTGTAGCATCGTACCCAGAGTAAACGACTCTGCGACGGTATAGGATGCGAATTGCTCGACCTCCGTTGTACGGCACCCTCTAATAGGTCAGGCGTGCACTACACGCGGGAAGCGGCTACTATGGTAGCGGAGTATGTGTGGGATGAACATGGGGCAGACAAATGAAAAGAAATCCAGTACCCTATAGCTATACTACTGTCGACATACCGCTGGAAACAGTATTTGCCGTAAAATATGTAGGAGTGATTATCCGGAACGAGCTTCAGTAAATGTAAATGTCGTGTGACTAGGGCCTCCCGTCGGGTAGACCGTACGCCGGGTGCAAGTCTTTCCACGTGACGCCACATAGGCGACTTGCACGTCGATGGGGATGAAATGATGGTGATTAGGACAACACAACACCCATTCCCTGAGCGGAGGAAATCTCCGACCCAGCGGGGAATCGAAATTGAGCCCTTAGGATTGACTTTCTGTTGCACGAACCACTCAGCTACTAGGGGCGGACACTAGCTGCAGTGCAATGACCATATAGTACAAATAGTGGGCAAAGCAGATGTCAGACTCAGATTCATATGAAGAATCTTAAGGAAACGTAACTCACCCACGAAGAAAGTGGCTTATAAGGCTCTTGTTCGACCCGTTCTTTAGTACCATAACTAATAGAAAACATAGAGAAGATCCAGCGAAGAGCGACACGTTTCGTTACGGGATCGTTTAGTCAGAACGAGAGCGTCAAAGGGATGCCCAATCAACTCCATTGGCAGACGTTACAAGAGAGGCCGTGTGCATCATGGAGAGATTTACTATTGAAATTTCGAGAGAGCACTTTCAGGGAAGTGTCGGGCAACATATTACTTCCCCTACATACATCTCGCGTAATGACCATGAGGAGAAAATTTGAACAAGTAGAGCCAATATAGAGGCTTGCCGACGATCATTCTTCCCACGCACTTTTCGCGAGTGGATTGGAGGGCTCAGTTAGTGGTTCAGAAAGTACACTCGGCCACACAACATTGGGTGGCTTGCGGAGTATGACGTAAATGTAGGTGTCTGTGACGTGTTTGTGCGAAGATTGTTCGAAGCAGAGAAAACAACCAACACATTTATGTGTGTACATATTAATGTACGGTACCATATATAAAGAAATCTGCACTTACACGTATATCTACATCTACATCTGCCAGCCACCTGACGGTGTGTGACGCAGAGTACATAGAGTAACTCTACCGATACGTCCTTTTCCAGTCTCGAATTGTTTATGGAAAGAAAGATTGTCGGTATGCCTCTGTGTGGGCTCTAATCTGATTTTAACCTCATGGTCTCTTGGAGAGATATTCGTAGGATAGAGCAATATATTGCTTGACTCCTCGGTGAAGGTATGTTCTCGAAACTCCAACAAAAGCCCGTACCGAGCTACTGAGCATCTTTCTTGTAGTCTTCCACTGGAGTTTATCATCTCCGTAACGCCTCGCGATTACTAAATGATCCTGTAACTAAACGCGCTGGTCTCCGTTGGATCTTCTCTATCTCTTCTATCAACGCTATCTGGTACGGATCCCATACCCTTGAGTAGTATTGAAGCAGTGGGCGAACAAGTGTACTGTAACATACCCGTTACACCCTGTATTTATAAGGCAGTAGATACTTTTTTCTTGAACCTTCGAGGGTAGTTTCCTTTAGATCTCTCAAATGAGGGAAAAAATGATTTCAGTCGCCAAAATTGTTGATGTCACTGTCGAAGGAATTCCCATTAACATTTTTTTATATGTTTGTATTCTTATTTATACACAGAATGGGTTTTTATTCTTTATCCGCGCACTGTAAAACGTTTAGCTTCAAAATATTGGGTCTGACGTAATGCAGAACACTTGAAGGAAATATATTTAACCTTCATACAGTCTTCACGAATCTACCGAACAATAAAATGAAAATTAGGAACGTGCAATGTCCACCATATAAAAGGGATAGGTTCACTTCACAGTGCTAGGAATAATACCGAACTCAAAAAAACTTTCATCCCTACAACACTTGACTGTGGCGCTACGTTGTGCTGACGGTAACTGTGAATGCCACCATCTGAGTCGCACTGAGGAACGTCCAGTCTGGGCCGATCTCTCGAGCTCTTGAGCAGCCAGCCGCGGCCGCTCGCCTCAGCCGCCTGCTAAGCTGCACGCTGCTCTCTGCAGCGCGCGGCACACGGCCCCATTTCACGCGTTATTTGCGCCACAGTACGCCGCGCTCCTCAATTTCTCTCCGCGTCGTATTTGCTGGGCCGGCGAGAAGTGTTCCCCCGAGTGCCTCGCGCAGTCTGTTATTGTTCTCCATCGCCCCGTCCCGTTGCTTCGCACTGGTGCGCAAGTAACCAACCAACCTGCGCGCCAGTAAATCATCTCCAGTGTTATAAAATTCAGTTTCTAATACACTATTGGCCCTTAAAATTGCTACACCACGAAGATGTCGTGCTACAGACGCAAAATTTAACCGACAGGGTGAAGATGCTGTGATATCCAAATGATTAGCTTTTCAGAGCATGCACATAAGGATTGCGACACCTACAACGTGCTGACATGAGGAAAGTTTCCAACCGATTTCTCGTACACAAACAGCAGTTGACAGGCGTTGCCTGGTGAAACGTTGTTGTGATGCCTTGTGTAAGGAGGAGAAATGCGTACCATCACGTTTCCGACTTTGATAAAGGTCGGATTGCACATAGCCTAACGCGATTGCGGTTTATCGTATCGCGACATTGCTGCTCGCATTGGTCGAGATCCAATGACTGTTAGCAGAATATGGAATCGGTGGGTTCAGGAGGGTAATACGAAACGCCGTGCAGTATCCCAACAGACTCGTATCACGGGCAGTCTAGATGACAGGCATCTTATCCGCATGCACGTAACGGATCGTGCAGTCACGTTTAGACCCCTGAGTCAACAGATGGGGACGTTTGCAAGACAACCACCATCTGCACGAACGTCGTCGGACGTTTGCCGCAGAATGGACTATCAGCTCGGACACCATGGCTGCGGTTACCCGTGATGCTGCAGCACAGACAGGAGCGCCTCCGATGGTGTACTCAACTACGAACCTGGGTGCACCAATGGCAAAACGTCATTTTTTCGGGTGAATCCAGGTTCTGTTCAAAAAAAAAAATTGTTCAAATGGCTCTGAGCACTATGAGCACTATGGGACTTAACATCTGTGGTCATCAGTCCCCTAGAACTTAGAACTACTTAAACCTAACTAACCTAAGAACATCACAAACATCCATGCCCGAGGCAGGATTCGAACCTGCGACCGTAGCAGTTCCGGACTGCGCGTCTAGAACCGCTAGACCACCGCGGCGAGTTCTGTTTACAGCATCATGATGGTCGCATCCTTGTTTGGCGACATCGCAGTGAACGCACATTGGAAGCGTGTATTCTTCATCGCCACATTTGTTCGACTGGTGCCCTGGCCAGCACATTCTCCAGATCTCTCATTAATTGAAAGCGTCTGGTCAATGAAGGCCAAGCAACTGGCTTGTCACAATGCGTCAGTCCCTACTCTTGACGAACTGTGGTATCGTGTTGAAGCTGGATGGGCAGCTGTACTTGTACACGCCATCCGATCTCTGTTTGACTCAATGCCCAGGCGTATCAAGGCCGTTACTACGGCCAGAGATGGTGTACGGGGTACTGATTACTCAGGATCTATGCACCCAGATGCGTGAAAATGTAATCACGCGTCAGTTCTAGTATAATATATTTGTCCAATGAATAGCCATTTATTATCTGTATTTCTTCTTGGTGTAGCAATTTTAATGGCCAGTAGTCTAAAATGGCATTCCTCTATTCAACCGCCAAAATGATTCTGTTATTTGTAAACTTCGATAGACAGAGGACTGTCCTAGAATTTCGTTCCTGATACAAGCAAACTTTTAGTTACAACGTTTGTTTTCCTACGTCTACGAAACAAATCGTTATGCCGGAGACGTACAACTGTTGTTGACATTCCACTAGGCTATGTGTGGTGTGCGTACTGTAAGACCTTCGGTACCCACACCATCAGATTATTTGATTGTCGCTCTAACGAAGTAGGCGATTGTCAGCAAGATGTCTCGTGGTCTTATCGAGCCGTTTTTATCTTCTGCCGTTAGGTCAGACGACAGAAATGCCATCTGCACGCTTAGAGTAACAGATTCACGGTAACCATCTTTAAACAGAACTTGATTAATTTTCACACACATATATTAACATAATAACAAGCATAAAAATAACTTAACTTGGTTCTGGATGCTATTTACAATTGACAATCTGACGTTCCTTTGGTCTTGGTACGTTAATCTCATTCTCACATATGTTTGATACTTGACAAAGTGTCTATACATTTCTCTTCGTGGCTATGTACAGGAATATGATAATCTTATTACGCGCAGACTGAAACTTGACTATAGTCAAATGCAGACTGACTAATCGGAGGTCTGTACACTCGTTATAATACCTCGCGAGTTCAGGTATCACTTCGCGAGTGTGATCCGCGAGGAGAAAAGGTTCTACGTTAGCAGCAATCCCATTGGCTGCGTGACATATTAATACGCGGATCGGCGGAAGCAGAATTTGGTCCGTCTCTAAAACAACGCCATCTCGTAGTGCGGAGACGAACGAGCGCTGCGCCTGCGCTGTTGTGCTTAGCGGGGCGCGCTCTAGTGGGAAAGTTGTGTACGCGCTGACTACGCGGAACTATGTACACAACACTATGTATTAAGTCCACTATCATTTAATGACTGAAAAGAAAGTGGGAGAACCAGGGTATCAGGGACTGATCAGGTACTGCAGCAGGCAGTTTACATTTTGTTTGGTTCTCTTAACTTCTGTATTTACGGAAATATTGAAGCAACTATGGTTGTATCAAATGGAACGATATTTGTTTACACTGGCATACGGAAGCTCTTGGAAAATGAATCTGTGATATAACGGTCGTTAAAGTTGAAGTTGTCTGCAAAGGTATATGTGGAATGTTTACAAATTGAAATGTGAGGCAGATGTAACAGGCTTCGTTCTCGTGTCAAGCTTTTCCAATGTTTACTCGTTTCCACAAAACCTGTTGCCTTCAGATGATGATGGTTGGGAGGGCGCTCGACGTCTCGGTTATCAGCGCCCGTACAAATTCCCAAACTTTGCTCAACCAAATCTCGCCACTTTCGTGAATGAGGGTGAAATGATGAGAACACCACAAATACCCAGTCATCTCGAGGCAGGTGAAAATCCCTGACCCTGCAGGGAATCGAACTCAGGAACCCGTGCTCGAGAAGAGAGAACGCGACAGCGAGACCACAAGCTGCGGACTGTTGCCTTCAGCATGATCTGATTTTTTTTTATATGTTTGTGCTTCGACAGTGGTTCATGGTGTGGGTTCCTGTTGTCATGTCCTAGTTCATGAACCACGGGCAACGTATGAGTGGCCAAATAAGTGGTCCTGGCAGTCGGGATACCAGTTAATTTGGAAGAAGGCTGGGTATCTCGGACATATCCAGAGTCATGGTCGCCTTTATGCTCATACGGCAAAGACTACTAAACCCACCAGTTAGTCCCTCAACCGTTAGGGGTAAAACCCAATGGGACTCGGGACAAGTAAGGTTAGCAACCTGCTTCCCTGGTACTTTAAATATGATGCTGGGAACAATCAGAGCAAAATGCCTCGGACCCTTGGAGGTGACGGAGTCCCACCTCTAACTGACAAACCAGGGACTCCTAAGATACGACTTGGCAAACAAATGGTAATGAGATGGGGAGCTATTAGTATCAATGGGGGCTACTCTGGGAAGAAGGTAGAGCTGGCAGAGGCTGCAAGTAAGATGGGGCTGGACGTTTTAGCTGTTAGACATTCGGTTAAGGGGTGAGAAAGAAGATGAAATGGGAGAATACAAGGTCTACCCGTCAGGAATCAAAGCAGGAATAGCACAATGGGGTGTAGGGCTTTACATCAGGAAAGAAATGGAACCCAGCGTAGTTGCAAAAAGGTATGTAAACGAACGACTGATGTGGATAGATTTGACAGTGTCTAGCAAGAAAATTAGGATTGTGTCAGTATATTCGCATTGTGAAGGGACAGATCAAGATAAGATGGATAGTTTTTATGAGGCACTCAGTGATGTAGTTGTTAGAGTAAAGGACAAGGACAGTGTTCTGCTCATGGGGGATTTTAATGCCAGGATTGGAAATCGAACAGAAGGGTATGAAAAGGTTATGGGTAAATTTGGAGAGGATATGGAGGCCAACAGGAACGGGAAACACCTCCTGGATTTCTGTGCCAGTATGGGCTTAGTAATCACAAACTCCTTTGTTAAACATAAGAACATTCATCGGTATACTTGAGAAGGCAGGGGAACCTGATCTGTCATTGACTATATAATAACAGATCAGAAATTCTGGAAGGCGGTGAGGGACACACGTGTATTCAGGGGATTCTTTGATAACACTGATCATTATTTAATCTGCAGTGAAATTGGGATTGTGAGACCGAAAGTGCAGGAGGTCAGGTCCATATGTAGGAGGATAAGAGTGGACAAACTTCAGGATAATGAAATTAGACACAAGTACGTGACAGCGATCTCAGAAAGGTACCAGTTAGTTGAATGTAGTCAATTACAGTCATTGGAAAAGGAATGGACAAGGTACAGGGACACAGTACTAGAAGTGGCTAAAGAATATCTCGGAACAGTAGTGTGTAAAAGTAGGATGAAGGAAACAGCTTGGTGGAATGACACAGTCAAGGAAGCCTGTAAAAGGAAAAAAGGCGTATCAAAAATGGCTACATACTAGAGCTCAGGTAGATAGAGAAAGTTATGTTGAAGAACGAAACAAAGCCAAACAGAAAATTGCAGCATCCAAGAAGAAATCTTGGGAAGACTTTGGAAATAGGTGGGAGACTATGGGTCAAGCTGCTGGAAAACCACTCTGGAGTGTAATTAGCAGTCTTAGAAAGGGAGGTAAGAAGGAAATGACAAATATTTTGGACAGGTCAGGAAAACTGAAGGTGAATCCTGTGGATGCCTTGGGCAGATGGAGGGAATATTTTGAAGAGTTGCTCAATGTAGGTGAAAATACGATCACTAATGTTTCAGATTTCGAGGTAGAATGGGATAGGAATGATGATGGAAATAGGATCACATTTGAGGAAGTGGAGAAAATGGTCAATAGATTGCAGTGCAATAAAGAAGCTGGGGTGGATGAAATTAAGTCAGAACTCATCAAATACAGTGGAATGGCAGGTCTTAAATGGCTACACAGGATAATTGAAATGGCCTGGGAGTCGGGTCAGGATCCATCAGACTGGACAAAAGCAGTAATCACAGCAATCTTTAAACATGGAAACAGAAAAGATTGTAACAGCTAAAGAGGTATCTCTTTAATCATCGTGGTGGGTAAAATCTTCTCAGGTATTGTTGAAAGGAAAGTGCGAGTATTAGTTGAGGACCAATTGGATGAAAATCAGTGTGGGTTTAGGCGTCTTAGAGGTTGTCAGGACCAGATCTTTAGCTTACGGCAAATAATGGAGAAGTGTTATGAGTGGAACAGGGAATTGTATCTATGCTTTATAGATCTAGAAAAGGCATTCCTAGGAGGAAGTTATTGTCCTACGAGATTATGGAATAGGAGGCAATCTTTTGCAAGTAATTAAAGGTCTTTACATGGATAGTCAGGCAGCAGTTAGAGTTGACGGTAAATTGAGTTCATGGTTCAGAGTAGTTTCAGGGGTAAGACAAGGCTGCAACCTGTCTCCATTATTGTTCATATTATTTATGGATCATATGTTGAAAACAAAAGACTGGCTGGGTGAGATTAAGATATGTGAACACAAAATAAGCATATGCGGATGACTTATTTGTGATGGCAGATTCGACTGAAAGTTTGCAAAGTAATATTTCAGAGCTACATCAGAAATGTAAGGACTATGGTATGAAGATTAGCATCTCCAAAACGATAGTAATGTCAGTGGGAAAGAAATATAAACGAATTGACTGCCAAATAGGAGGAACAAAGTTAGAACAGGTGGACAGTTTCGTGTACTTAGGATGCATATCCTCACAGGATGGCAACATAGTGAAAGAACTGGAAGCAAGGTGTAGCAAAGCCAAAGCAGTGAGCGCTCAGCTACGATCTACTCTCTTCTGCAAGAAGGAAGTCAGTACCAAGACTATGTTATATGTGCACCGTTCAATATTTGCACCAAATTTTTGATTGGAAGCGAAAGCTGGGTGGATTCAGGTTACCTTATCAACAAGGTTGAGGTTACGGATATGAAAGTAGCTAGGATGATTGTAGGTACTAGTAGATGGGAACAATGGCAGGAGGGTGTCCACAATGAGGAAATCAAAGAAAAACTGGGAATGAACTCTATAGATGTAGCAGTCAGGGCGAACAGGCTTAGATGGTGGGGTCATGCTACACTCATGGGAGAAGCAAGGTTACCCAAGAGACTCATGGGTTCAGCAGTAGAGGGTAGGAGGAGTCGGGGCAGACCAAGGAGAAGGTACCTGGATTCGGTTAAGAATGATTTTGAAGTAATAGGTTTAACATCAGAAGATGCACCAATGTTAGCACTGAATAGGGGAACATGGAGGAATTTTATAAGGATGCTATGCTCCACACTGAACGGTGAAAGGCATAATCAGTCTTAAATGATGATGATGATGATGTTGTGCTTCCACACTTAGCCAGTCGCACATTCTGGGTGACAAAAGTAACTTTCAGTATAAAATATTCAATTAGAGCTGCAGTTGTGTCTGCAACCTGAAAAAGACGCGTAAGTAACTAGCCTTTGTGTTTGCAGTTAACTATTCTTAGCCGTAAATGAATCTCGTGCTCGCTCAATTGAAATCACTGGAAATAAATTGTGCTATCCGTTTCCTTCACTGAAACATGAAGCTGGTTTCATATTTGTTACGCTTTAATTCAAGATTTCCCATGAGCGCTTTCGAGAGATCAAGCTGTACCCCGTATTTATTTTTAATCTATTGGTAAGGCAGTTATATGGGCAACTCAGAAAAGATTTGCCAGTTACGCATGAATTATGAATCAGTGCAGTTCACTTTGTCGATGGTGGTGTTCGCCCAAGGAACATAAACAGCAACGGTGATAAACGGAACTGAATTCATTCCGTACTGTCACGCTATTATTTCCCCCCATACTTCCTAATTCCATCTATTGTCGACATTAGCCTTTTATGAAGATTTGAGAGGAACGAAAATTACAATAAACATTGTAGTTTACTTAGCTTCTCATGTAGACTTGGCTCCAGTTTCTCTTGTCCAGCGATCTGAATCTTGATGCTGAAAATGTCACATTTTAGGTACTCACGGGTGGATTGACCTAAATAAATTTGAAGACTGTTGTTGTACAATTTTTGTTTTAACTTAAATCTATTTTCTCACATCTTAGTATGTCAATCAGTCATTTGATTTTTCACATTAACAAAGCCGAAATTACACAGTTCGCACAAAATAAAAAAAAATACTTTCGATAACACTGGAGGCATGCTTACGACTGTGACACTCAGCCGAAATAATTATATTCCAAAGGGTTTACTGTTTTTCTTAAGAAATGAATTTCTGTTAGTTTCTACTAGATTATTACTTTCATTATTATTTTGTAAGTGAATCCAGAAATAAACATAGTGACCAGTAATTAATAATAAAAATTTTAAGTGTGCCAATACTTCGTAATTTTAAATGTCTGTAAAAAATAAGTTTAACTGTACGTTCAGAACTAGTACTTACCAATTATAACATCGAGACTAAAACATTTTCTAAAGTAATTCATTTTAATAAATTTTAGCTTGAAGATCAACATACTGTTTATAAAATTATATTAAAGTTTTCAGAAAAGCAACTGAGATAATATTGACCTATCCCAAAATTCGAAAAATAATTATGGTGGCGACAGCTACTGTTGAAGAAAAGTAATGCTAGAGGAGGATGTCCCGTTGCAACGCGAAATTTTGTGATGGGAAGCAGAGTAACTCTCAGAACAAATGTTAAAGTTTAGTTTGCAACACAAACGACGCGACTGTTCTTTCCACTTACCGCACTCGCGATGCACAGTTCCTTGATGTCTGAACAGAGAACCTGTACGTTACTGCACTCAGACAGGCTACATACCCTTTCGCCAAATCAAATCATTGATGAACTAACAGTCACTCAGCTAAGGCTACACGACTTTTTCGCCACACATGATCCAACCCATATTGAGCAGAAACAATAACTTCTTCAAAGAATCTCTATCGATTGTTCGTATCAAATTTCAGCCACTGACAATTTCCTCACATACTCCTGTTTAGCTAACAGGATTGGCAGATTAGGCCACTTTCGGAGATGTCTATCTTTCTAACTAGAATGTGCTCTCTTCGACAGTGTATAAATGTTCTAAAGCAGGGTCGGCAGTTGTGACCGAGCGGTTCTAGGCACTTCAGTCTGGAGCCGCGCGACTGCTACGGTCGCAGGTTCGAATCCTGCCTCGGGCATGGATGTGTGTGATGTCCTTAGGTTATTTAGGTTAAAGTAGTTTTAAGCTCTAGGGGACTGATGACCTCAGATGTTAAGTCCAATAGTGCTCAGAGCCATTTTAACCATTTTTTCTTAAACAGGGCCGGCCACAGCATGCCAAACTTCACGCGGGTAAATTGTGTAGGGAGCATGTGGGCCAAAGCCTGGTTTGTGTCCACAATGAGGTTGGGACAGCCTGCCCTGGGTCATGAGAGCAGCCACCGCCAGAGCAGAGACCCGCCCACCAGCTGGAGGGAGTTGACGGGTTGTCTCCATGGTATTGTCGGGTGGGCTTCTATGCTGTCCTCATCATCACAGCTGCAGATGTTGCTGACAATTGCATTCGAGTGATCTCATGCTTGGCCTAGCTCTTAGTGCTTGCTGTCAGCAGTGCTGAAAATTCATGGTTCATCTAATACTGGTGACGTCACCTTCTTCTAGGATCGTCTCAACCTACAGCCTATGGTATGGCTAGTCCAAAAATTTTTAATTTTACTTTGAATACTGAGCAAGGGTTTGTTGGTTGTGCAGTTTGTAAACTAGATTTTATTGCGAGTAGAGAACCAGGAAATTTGTCTAGTTTTAGAAGTAATGGATGTCACGAATGGTTAGATGTGTACAGTGTAACCTTGAGGGCCAACCACCACCATGTACAGAATCAGTTCCAGTAAAATACTATAATACAATCGTTAGGGGCACATTGCTAGGCAATGTTGGGAGTCGAAATGGCCCATGATAAGACGTAAGTACCAAGTTAATGTGTTTTGTTCTCTTGTCAATGTTAATTCTCCAAATGAGTTTTGTCAGAGACAAAGCTTCGACAGAACTACAGATGCAAGGTGTGTCAGAGCTGTAAGCAGTAGACACGTTGTTAGAAAAGGTAGCACAGTTAACTTCGGATAATATGGAACTGCGTGGGTTGGTAGAATCACATTCGGAACAATTAGATGTAGATCTGTCAGTGGCAAGTTTACTTGCTCCGTTACCTGATAAAACAATCGAAGATGTGCAGGCCTTTGTGTGGGACCTTGGAAAACTGGCTGGGAGGGAAGGTTAGTCTGATAAGGGATTATTGACTGTTGCAAAACTGAGACTAATAGGGGGGGGCAAAACTTATGTAGGGCATAAAGAAGCTCTTAAGGGAGCAACAACATTTGAAGAATTTAAAGAAGGTTAATTCAGAGATATATGAAACGAAATAGTGCCAGGCACTATAGCACTATAGGGAACATTTAGGGGTAATAGCTATGAGAATTACCGAAACTGTGGAACCATTTTTCAAGCTGAGCAGAGGGCGCTAAATGCTTTTTAAAGAGGGTTGCATGCGGAAATGTCAAGACGTGTACGGACACAGGGTTCAACGGATTTTCGCATAGCGCTGCAGTTAGCTACAGAGCATGAGGAATCGATTTATATACTAGAATACAGGGTAAACGGTAAAAATTAATATAGTATATTTGAGGTGCAGAAGGATGAGGCATGTAAGGACGCAGTGTTGCCAGCCTCAGGGTGACGTGAATAAGATAACAGAAAGTAAGAGTTTTAGAGGAAGAGGAAGGATAAGGTATTAAATGCAATTGTGCATTGTGCAATAGAAGGAATAGTAGAAAAGAAAGGTTGCACGATGATAAAGGACTCAGGGGTGCCTGCGTCGTTCGCCAGAGACATCTACTGAAACATAAGCAATGGGACCCCTCACAGCACACGTTACATTGAGTGGGGGATAAAGATGTCACTCCATTAGGATTGGAGGGCAGAGACGTTTGCCTGGATACGGTTGAATTTAAACAAAGTGTAGAGATTGGAGCACATGTGAGTGAGGGCTATGACATGATTCTAGGATTAGATTTCCTATATCAGCATTGTGGCCTAATCGATCTCCGGTAACATGTACCTTTAAAGAACAATTTGTCAGTTAGGTGAAGCCATTTCCACTATAGTTATGTCAAGAGGGGAGTCTGTCACGAAAAACAAATCAACTAAACCGCGAACAATCACACTAAGATGTGCATTTTCAACTTCTCACGGCGTAATGAATAGTCCATTACATTTCGGGCATGCAGCCGCGCAAAAGCTTGATTTGCTCGTCTGTGCACTTAAGAGTAGTGGGAAATCTCTTTGGGTCAGTGTTGAGTTTACCTTTCTAGTAGGAATTTTGTGTGTGGTGGAACCGTTAGAAGAGAAAGAAATATTAGACCAGATAGATTGTTTACTTGAAAAGATATTTTACGTATACAAGAAATAAAGGGTGGAAAGAAGGTATCTCTTTTTATAGATAATTTTAGCGCAGAGGACGTAGGATGCACTATGTGGTTGTTAATCGCTAATGTGGATATCCTCGAGGAACAAGACTGGGCCGACCGCGGTGGTCTCGCGCTTCTAGGCGCGCAGTCCGCAACCGTGCGACTGCTACGGTCGCAGGTTCGAATCCTGCCTCGGGCATGGATCAGTGTGATGTACTTAGGTTACTTAGGTTTAAGTATTTCTCAGTTCTAAGGGACTAATGACCACAGCAGTTGAGTCCCATAGTGCTCAGAGCCATTTGAACCATTTTTTGAACAAGACTGGGGCATGAGGTGTGTCAGACGACTGCCAAACGCCATGTTGTTGTTGTTGTTGTGGTCTTCAGTCCTGAGACTGGTTTGATGCAGCTCTCCATGCTAATCTATCCTGTGCATCTTCTTCATCTCCCAGTACTTACTGCAACTTACATCCTTCTGAAACTGCTTAGTGTATCCATCTCTTGGTCTCCCACTACGAGTTTTACCCTCCACGCTGCCCTCCAATGCTACATTTGCGGTCCCTTGATGCCTCAGTACATGTCCTACCAATCGGTCCCTTCTTCTTGTCAAGTTGTGCCACAAACTCCTCTTCTCCCCAATTCTGTTCAATACTTCCTCATTAGTTATGTGATCTACCCATCTAATCTTCAGCATTCTTCTGTAGCACCACATTTCGAAAGCTTCTATTCTCTTCTTGTCCAAACTATTTATCGTCCATATTTCACTTCCATACATGGCTACAATCCATACACATAATTCAGAAACGACTTCCTGACACTTAAATCTATACTAGATGTTAGCAAATTTCTCTTCTTCAGA
The DNA here is from genome assembly GCF_023897955.1 of Schistocerca gregaria. Lineage (NCBI taxonomy): Eukaryota > Metazoa > Arthropoda > Insecta > Orthoptera > Acrididae > Schistocerca > Schistocerca gregaria. The sequence goes on from NC_064920.1 coordinate 106,596,657, forward strand.
AACGCTTTCCTTGCCATTGTCAGTCAACATTTTATATCCTCTCTACTTCGCCCATCATCAGTTATTTTGCTCCCCAAATAGCAAAACTCCTTTACTACTTTAAGTGTCTCATTTCCTAATCTAATTCCCTCAGCATCACCCGACTTAATTCGACTACATTCCATTATCCTCGTTATGATTTTGTTGATGTTCATCTTATATCCTCCTTTCAAGACACTGTCCATTCCGGTCAACTTTTCTTCCAAGTCCTTTGCTGTCTCTGACAGAATTACAATGTCATCGGCGAACCTAAAAGTTTCCATTTCTTCTCCATGGATTTTAATACCTACTCAGAATTTTTCTTTTGTTTCCTTTATTTCTTGCTCAATATACAGATTGAATAACACTGGGGAGAGGCTACAACCCTGTCTCACTCCCTTCCCAACCGCTGCTTCGCTTTCATGTCCGTCAACTCTTATAAATGCGAACTAGTTTCTGTGCAAATTGTAAATAGCCTTTCACTCCTTGTATTTTACCCCTGCCACCTTTAGAATTTGAAAGAGAGTATTCCAGTCAACATTGTCGAAAGCTTTCTCTAAGTCTACAAATGCTAGATTCGTAGGTTTGCCTTTCCTTAATCTTTCTTCTAAGGTAAGTCGTAAGGTCCGTATTGCCTCATGCGTTCCAGTTTTCCTACGGAATACAAACTGATCTTCCCGAAGGTTGCCTTCTACTAGTTTTTCCATTACTCTGTAAAGAATTCGTGTTAGTGTTTTGCAGCTGTGGCTTATTATACTGTTTGTTCTGTAATTTTCACATTAATCAACACCTGCTTTCTTTGGGATTGGAATTATTATAATCTTCATGAAGTCTGAGGGTATTTCGCCTGTCTCAAACGCCATAGAAACTAGATTATGAAGAAAAGTGAAGCACCTAGAAGAAACCAATAGGGAATTGACGGAAAACTTTATAATTTAAAGATTTATTTTTTCCAAAATGGCCATTACCAGCTATGAATTTTCACAGCACCGCATTCCAAAGGGAAATGAATCACCAGTCTACCACAAGCCATACAGAAAACCTATAGAATACAGCCAATTTTGAAGGTATTTATCGATCAACAGCTGATCGGTGAAATAATTGAAGAAAGTACGTAATAGCCCACGGCGGTTAGGAATATTGATAATATCAAACAACGCAGTGTATGGAACGCGAAAATAGAAGTTTTGTTATGGTTAAAGAGATATATATATATATGCGAAAATCAATACAGGTGCCTACCCTTTGCCAAACATCTCAGAAACTTTGAACCATTTACCAACAATGGATTTTAAGAGCGGTTATCACCAGATAGAGGTAGCACCACAAGATCAACACAAACAGCGTTTTCGGCACCCTGGGGAAACTGACGATTCAGAAGAGTGCCATTCGAATTTAAAACGTACGCGCATGCAACGTTTCAGAGATTGTTGGAGGAGTGTTTAGAAGTTTAAGACCACAACAACGCTTAGTGTATCTCGATGACATAATAATCATGGGAGTGATATGGAACAGCATATGCAGAGATTAAAGGAAAGTACCCCTAAGGTTAAAAGCAGCAAAATTAACACTGAGTACTAAAAAAGTGTAGTTTTGTGATGGAAGAGATGGCATGCGTAAGCCATATCATAAGTAAAGATGAAGTTAAGACATACCCCAAAGTTAATTGGAGTTGTACGTGAATTTACAGTACCTGAATGAGCAAGGGAGTTGCAATCGTTCTTAGGACTCACTAACTGTCACCACCGGTTCATAAAAGGATTTTCATGTAATAAAAGACCGTTTACACGTCTATTAAAAATGAGTAATCGTGAGGTCAGAAGAGTGCCAGCATGTTTTTGAGGAGCTAAAAGAAGTTTTAATATTGAATCCGGTATTGGTATTTCCAAGTTTTATCATGTGATGCATCAAACCTTGCACTTGGCAATGTGCTGTCGCAAGAGGTAGAAGGTGCAGAACGGCTGGTAGCTTACGCATCAAGACAACAAAATTCTGCAGAAAGACATTTTCCACAATGGACAAAGAGATGTCAAGTCTTTTCAAATATTTTCTGTCCGGTTAAAAGTTTAGAGTAGTAACATACCATGTGGCATTAAAACTGTGGTTGGGGTTAAAGGAGCCTTCTAGTAGATTGACGCGATGGGCTGTAAGACTAAGTGAATTTGATTTCATTGTCACACATGAACCTGGGAAGAAGGACGGAAATGCTGATGGATTAACTAGAAAGATAGCAGTATTACATGTTGGGGGTACTGAGGATAAGGAATGGCACAAACTGCACTGAGAACAGATGACGAATGTAAGCAGTATTTAAAGTATTCATATTTTTGTATGCAGGATGGGCCGCAACGCAAAGAAGCAAAGTTGGGACCACAGGTAGTGGTACCAGAAAAGCTACGGAGTTGAGCGCTACATATTAGCTACATGTAAGTGTGTCATGGTGGTTGCAGTTCTACCAATAGAAAAGTAGGAGAAAGGTATTGGTGGATGAATAGGCCAAGGGTCGTAAATCAGTGTGGGCGGAATCGCGCACAGAGAGCAGATTTGTGTCGGACAAGAGTTCTGTTGCGGCAGAGGTTACTTGAAGCATTAGTACCATGCGAAATTCTGGGGATTTGTGTTTTAAATCCATTCAATAAGACACCTGCAGGGAATAAATAGATACTCAAAATCATAGATCGTTTTTCAAGATACGTAGAAATGGTCGCAATTCCGAACCAGCAGGTAAGAACAGTGACACACGCACTTGTGACTAATGGGATACTGAAGTTCAGAATGACTGAAACAATAGTAACAGGCCAGGGAAAGAACTTCATGTCGGATCTATTCAACGAATTATGTAAGTTATTGAACGTGAAGAAGCTAAGGACGTCTCCTCTTCATCCGCAAGCCAATGGAAGAGCTGAAAGAGTTCGTAGGACAATCGGGAATATGCTTGGATACTACGTTGACTTACATAACACCAACTGCAAAGCCTATTTGATGTATGTCGCCTCCGCCTACAACTCAAAACAGCATATGAATACAAGATTATCACCATATGAAGTAGCATATGGTCGTTCAACATATTGAAAACTAAGGAAGGAAAGACTGGAGATTCTGTTTAGGAATTTGCCAGAGTGATGAGGAAAAACTGGAATAGCATATGGAGGGGAAATACACGATCAGTGGAGAAACAGGAAGAAGCAGTGGGCTGTAAGGAAAAAATTCCACAGTATAAGGTTTGTCAGTGGTTGATGCTGTCAACATCATTCACACCGAAGGAAAAGAAATGCTTCAAATGGCTCTAAGCACTATGGGACAATACCTGAGGTTATCAGTCCCCTAGACCTAGGACTACTTAAACCTAACTAATCTAAGGATAGCACACACATTCATGCCCGAGGAATGATTCGGAGACCGTAGCAGCAGCGTGGTTCCGGACTTAAGGGCCTAGAACCATTCGGCCACAGCGGCCGGCGAAGGAAAATACAAAGAAATTTTTTGGAAGTATTAGAGGCCATATGAAACAGTAGAGGCTATGTCGCTAGTGAATGTCAAGATTCAACTGGCGATGAGAGCGACAGCTATGAATGTAGGGCTGTTGAAACCTTTCCAATGGAGTCCGGAAGTTATTCCAAGGATGTGAGATGTGGTCTAAAAACGGAGAGTGAGTAGAAATAGTATCGGAAGGTAAGACGTCGTAAGTGAAATGGTAACGAGGAACCCGTCTTGATTAAGACCTAGGAGAGTCATTTCATATTTTTAAAGGTTATGTCTGGACTTAGTACAAACAGCTGCCGACCAGCAGTGACTTTAAGGGATAGGAAAGTCATAGGTATTCCGGTCCATACGTGAGGTGCAGAGAAAGCGAGATGCTGCGGATTATACCACTGATCTTCATCGAGATGGAAGCGATACAGGATCAGCACCTGGAAGGGGAAGTTCTGTTCGCCAAGCAGGCAGATGTAGCGATTACCAGTCATTTTTGGGTGATGCAGGTGGTATTCAACGGACAGGAGATGCGTAACGAGGTGAGAAGATTGGAAGAAGCATTCGACAAATTCCTTCAGGGAATGGAAAGGCACGGGATAGTCAAAGGAAGTGCCAGGGTATGTGAGAGAGTACATGGAGTGTACAGAAATTATGGGGTGAAATGATCCAGGTACTGGGGGTTATTGCACATACGCAAAGGTAGAGGGTTGGATCAACATTGGAGGCTGGATTATGAAAACAATATTTGGCACTGCCGATGAGGAAGACATTCGATGGGTGAACGACACCATAGAAAAGATTAAGCCGTGGGCAAAAGGGAAAAAAGCCGTGAGTGAGTGGCACACTATGCAGATTGCAAGTTTAGAGAAGGACGACTGCCATGACAGGTGACTGGAGAGGTAACGCGGTGTGCCACGGCTACACAAGAGGCACTTCGTCAGAATATTAGGGAACTGCAAACCGACATAGAAGGCTTAGTGGGAACTGATGGAGCCAAAGTCTGCATTTCCGTATCTATGCCAGTAGCAGGGAAACATGTACGCTATAAATCATGTATATCCTGCCAAGTGGGGGATACTGAAGACCTATTATTAATTGCAAAAGACAAGGGAGGATATGTAGAAACAGCGGAAGCAAATTTACAGAAATGCCACCGCCGGGAAATCACAGTCAGTCCGAATATGGCAATATGAGAGCTGCAGAATTCATGCGCAGTGAAATTGCTAATGGAGTAAAAGGTGACAGAATGCAATAAAGAAGTCATCGAGCTGGAATTGTACATTCAGCACGTTGAGGTGCACTGGTCAAACACTAGGGGTGGTTCGTTAAGAAACGGAAGAGTGTGCAAGATAACAGGGCCTGCGTTCCATCTGCCCTGCGCAATTTCTGGGCTAACTCTCCTAAATATTTCAAAACCTCATATATCAGGAAAATCAATACCGGAAAGGGAAAACACTGACTTTGGTCATATCAACCACCAGAGTGACATTTGGTCTGCTGGACGTAGTCCTTGTTTTCGTATGTGGAAGACGAAGCACAAAACTGGCTTCAGACGCAGTCGTAATTCAGATTCCAAACGGTTGGATACCTCGAGCATAGAAGCAGCAGAAAGAAGATGAATGCACAGGGGATTAATATTAGGAGAATTGATTCATTTTATCTTGTAAGTTTGGAATAGAGAGAAGTTATTACGCAAGAAGCCTAGTAATGAAATAAGTCCCATGCTGTTTGAGTTAAGGAGAAATGTAGAGTAAGTGATAGCTTTAAGGAAACCAATTGTTGGAATTATTCTTAAGACGCAAAACAGGGCCAGAAGGGCCAGTCGCCAGGAACTCTAGTGTATATGATAATCTGCTTTGGTCGATCAGAGGGAGTGGGTCTTGATAAAAAAGATGGCAACGTAGCATTCGAGCGTATTTTTTCAAGAAGTACGCCAGAGCAGAAGTGGCTTGCAACAAAGCCAGCAGCGAGCAGGGAAGAGTGTTATACATTGAGAAGCAAAACACGACCGACAGGCGTTGCGAGGCAGAACCAGCTGGGTGAGGTGTAGCAGCAAAGGACAACGCAGTGCGCCAGCTGAAGGATGGAACCCTCTTCACACTTGCCAACACTGAAGTGATTAGAGTACATGCCTTAAGCCCTGAACGAAGGTGGTCTGGAGCTTACAAGTACTGAGACCTTCATGTACTAAAATATTCTCGTCTCAGTATCACAGCCTTACGCAATGAGTCCGGGACACCTGGAGCGGTATCCCAGAATGAAGTACGGGGTCCGCTGTTGAACCACAGAATAGGGCAGCCTGCCCTAGGTACTAAGAGCAGCCACTGCCAGAGCAGACAGCCGCCCGCTCGCTGATTGGAGCTCGCAGCTGTCTCTGTTGTATCGTCAGCTGTGCTGCCGCACTGTTATCAGGATCGCAGCTGGAGACTTCGCTGAAATCAGCATTCGAGTTACACTTGGCCCCACTGTCAACAGTGCCGGACGTGTATTGTTTCGCATGAGAGCCACCTGGATGCCTCCACCAAACTTTACTGCACCTGAGGCCAGAATAAAGAACTTAATTAAACAAATCTACTGTCATCCTGGTGTCTCATTTCACTCTCCATTGGTAACAATCCATGGGTCATCTAACAGATAGTTTCCTAAACGTTTTGAGGTCACAGCCATTCTTATATCCCTTTTCGAGGCCATTTTCTGTTTCAGTTGAAAGTGGCCCTTTGCGTGTGCAGATGTAACTGATTGACCTTGTAATGGTACTTGAATTACGCAACCATTATGGCACCTGACCTCAACCTCTTCATACCAGCAATATTCTACTGTGATTCCGTAAAGTAGTTAACGTATTTCTGAGACAACATTCAGATTTGATTTCATTAATGTAGAGGTACTTTGATACATCGATATGTTTATGTTGCAATGATATTATTCTTATGTATATTCCTTCTTTTGTCACTATGATCTTTGTCGTACTTCTAACTCTGATTTTTGGGCGCGTAAGTGGTTATTAGAGACTAGAAAGTCAAGTCTTGGTCGTCTTGTTGAAAAGACGCAAATTGTAGTCAGTTTATAAAATGTGAACTTAATCAGTGAGGAAAATATTTTGAAGTATATTTAATAATGTGATGTTTTGTGTGTTACGTGATACTGCAACAATAGTAATAAAAAAGAAGTGTAACTTAAATTCGGAGTGCTGATTACCTTTTTACATCAACATTGTGCTAACTTGTAAAAGTTCAATCTTCAAGAATGGTTTATGAAACACATCTATAAAACTTTCGAACATTGCAGAATAAAACCTAGGCCTCTTTTCATCCGTGCTTGGAATCATCTCCACCCTGATTTTCGATGATTGAGCCATGAGTTCACAACGAGCCCAGCGTGGGACACACGAAAAGATGAGTGCCTAGTTTATCCATTATTTCATGAAATGACTTTATTAACTGTGCTCTAATGACACCTGCTACATAATATTACCTTGTTGTTTCCCGTAACTGCAGTATTTAGCAGCGTGAGCAACACCACAATCATAATTAATTTTTGACCTTTGTTGCGGTAGTGTTGTTATAACCTGCAAGGTAATTACGTTTTAATGTCAAATCCTTTTACCTTAAAACTGCCCAGGATGTCCACATTGCTTTCCTCAGGTAGGGTGTCCATGTCTCCACAATAAAGTTGTGAAAATGCTAAAATATAACGGTAGGTATATTTAAGTATAACACCTTTTTTAGATTATGAAAGTCACAAGTATGTGGCAACTTGAGTGCAAAAATCTATGAATTTGTCTGCATCTGTCCGAATGCTGTCAGTTTGTACCAAACAAAAATAATGTCTACAGCGATCGGGAAATAATTAAATAATACCAAAAATTTGTCCTGTTTGTGATCTATGTTGTTGACAAATTTGAACTATAGAACAAAGCGGTATCCAGTGTGACTGAATTGCTATTTAAATGCATTGCATTTGCAGTTTTCCCCTTTCTGCAGCCAAAGCACTCAGACAGCGTTTCATTCGTTGGAGGAAATGTGCAGCCAGGCTGTGCATTATGACCCACATTTCACGGTATGGCCCACATGCCGAAATCTCAGCAAGCCCTGCCCTAAAGTAAATAATGAACTGATTCCTCGTTTGGGAATCTAGAATATATTTTTTATTTAGATGGATATTATAAATATCTGTTTAGAGTCCCAATTTCACATGTTCAGCAAAAAAATGTCACAGGGGGTTCAGGTACTTGAATCAAATTTGTCTGATGTGTTCTACTTACATGGAAAGTTACTACAGTTACAGATTTTTTTAGTTACAACCTTTAAATTCGCCATGCAAATTACTGTGAATCTATAGAGAACGACACGTAATCTGACAGTTTCAATGAATTAAAAAGATTTGCTGGAATGGATTGCTCTCACATGTAGTAAATACAACTAAAGGTAGTGAAGATAAAAATAACATAAAATGTATTCTTGCCCTACTATCTTAAGTTATCAGAAACTATTCTGCGGTATGTTGAAGGTCGATGTAGATGCTCCCTTGTTTATTTACTTTCCACGAGTATGTACACACCTACAGATCAGGTTTCAAAAGCCACTTCTGATAAGCTATATATTTGGAATGTAGTTGAAATTACAACAGACGTAGGGTTCGTCGCTCTGTCTGGAGATAGCACTCATGTGTGGATGTGGGGTGCCTGCTTGTGTGAATGTGTGTTTATTTCTTTTCTTGTCTGAAGGAGGCTTTTGCCCAAAGCTCAGTGAACAACAGTCTTTTCGTTGTGCCTGTCTGTAAATGGATATGTCATCCTCATGTTGAGTTCCTGTTCACGGTTTTTGAATTTCTGATTGTCCGAATATTTCGCTAAGTGGCCTTCTTTGACAGGAATTCGTGCAAAGAAGGCGCTTTGGCCTAAAGCTCAGTGTACAACAATCCTTTCGTTGTACCTGTCTGTAAATGAATGTGTCATTCTTATGGTGAGTTCCTGTACCGAATTGTTGAGTTTCTGATTGTCCGAATATTTCGTTCCATTGGCAACGAAGTCACCACATATTGGCGAGGTTTTACAACAACTTAAAGCAAACAATGTCTGTTGAGTACATTGTGGCGCCAATTAATAATAATGCACAGCAGCACAGAGTGGAACATAACATGTGAATAACAGTCTTGTGATAGTTAATATGTCATAAAATGTGGTTTAATAAAGAAGAATTATGGCGAATTCAAGCTTGAGACATTAGAATTTATGCACAACTTTTTGACACTGATCTAGTAGAATCATAGTACACAAACAACGGACACATAGTACTAAACAGTATTATAACTTGCTACTAGGAACTGCTAGCTGTTAATTTACCACCGAAAATTGGGGAAGTTTGGCTGCGAGGCCCCTGATAAAGTGGGGCCCGTCGCAAGTGCCACATCAGTAAACTACTTCTGGTTATAACCTCTCTAGCAGTAAGGTATCAGATGATGCCTCAGATAGACATAACTGACTGGTTTCTATAATATTAGAGATTTCACTGTCGTATTGAGGTAGTTAAGGGAGGGGAATATTTAATTGTGATTGGGGACTGGAATTCGATAGTAAGAAAAGGAATGAAAGTAAAAATAGTAGGAGAATATGTAATAGGGGAAAGGAATGATCAAGAAACCACTTGGCAGAATTTTGAACAGAGTACAGTTTAATAATTGCCAACACTTGGTTTAAGAATCATGAAAGAAGGATGTGTATGTGGAAGAGTGGGTCACTGGAAGGTTTCCAACTGACTATAATGATAAGACAGACATTTCGGTGGAAGAGTACCATGTCAGACGCTTTTCATGTAACAATTCCCAAGAATATTTAAATTACACTCAGTTAGACTAGCAGGTTGGTTTGCTGCTGTTTGCCTTACATAAAATGAGAGCTGGAAGAGAGGTTACTTAGGGAATCATTCTACATTAATTTCATTCACCAGCGTCCTCTATCACTCTTTTACCATATTTCCCTTCAAGACGTGTGCATTAGTGAGTAATTGGGCATTTGTTTGTAACCAGAGATTCTGGGTAGTTGTTTTATTTCTTCTGTAGTTTTCATCTGAATATTATTTTTCACGTCTACCTCGTGACCTGAGCTTGCCGTAGGCAACGAAGTTCCCACTCTTCTTAAAAAGTATGCCCTACCATTGGTCAAGTTATAGAACACGCGGGTGGCCGCGGGAAGCTCCGAAGAGCTTTGTGTTCGAGTTTTGTTCAATAAGTTTGGGTAGGAACAAGGCACAAAGATTTTGGCAGTTTCCTGGCGGCTATAGTTTGGGTGAGGGTGTGGTGCGACCAGGGCGTTTTCGTGATTGGCCAAATAACGCACCAACTGCGTAAGAATACTCTGATCAAGCAGCGACGAAGGAAGATTTCTAAAATGTCTGAAACAGACAGAGCAACTGCGACCACGAGGAGAGTAAGACATGTTCTTATGAGCACTCTTCGTGTAAGCTGAAATTGGATAGGGTCTGTTTCAGGTATTTCATAATCTGATAAACACTGATAAGCCAAAACATTACGACCATTCCCCACCGCGACGTTGCATGCCGCCTCGTGCAGTCAGGAGAACGTGACGCGGTAGCAAAAGCACGTGAGCGAAGCAGACACGGACCGGGAAACATCCTAATGAAGATGTGAGCTGCAAATCGGGAAATCCATTGGGATAAGCGACTTTAACAAAGAGCACACTATTGTTACGCAGAGCCGGTGAACGAGTATCTCGACAACGGCGAAGCTGATCGAATGTTCACGTGCCAATGTCGTGAGCATCTACCAAAAGAGGTACTAGGACAGTGAAACGACCACTAGGCGCTGAATGGTTGGACGTCCACGACTCTTTACAGAACATGGGGTTCGGAGGCTTCCCTGCTCTGTAAAGTAGGATAGATGGTGAGCTATGGCATCTCTGTAGAAATAGAAAAATGCTGGTGCACGACGGAGCACACCGTTCATCGTGCATTCTTGAACGTGGAGCTCCACAGCAGAGCAGCCCTACATGCTCGCATGTTGACCTGACCACATCGTCAGTTTATGGCTGCAGTGCGCACAGGACCATGGGGATTCTACAGTCGACCAACGGAAACGTTTCCGCTCCTCGGATCAGTCACATTTTTGCTACATCAGATCGATGGTCGTTACCACAAACGCCGTCATCGAGGTGAACGGTGGCTCGAAACGAACAGCGTGACGCGGACGCAGGCTGGTGAGAGTAGTATTATGCTACAGGAGAAATTCTAACGCTCTCGGATGGGACTTGTGGTAGTGACCGAAAACACGCTGACAGCTGCGAACTACCTACATCCCTTCGTGCCTGAGCCGGCCAGTGTGACCGAGTGTTTCTTGGCGCTATAGTTTCGAGCCGCGCGACCGCTACGGTCGCACGTTCGAATCCTGCCTCGGGCATGGATGTGTGTGATGACTTTAGGTTTGTTAGGTTTAAGTAGTTCTAAGTTCTAGGGGACTGATGACCTCAGATGTTAAGTCCCATAGTGCTCAGAGCCATTTGAACCATTTGAACCTTCGTGCCTGATGTCTCCCCCAACGGCGACGTCATTTTTCAGCAGTATAATTGCCCGTGTCTCGATGCCAGGACCGAGCTACAGTGGTTGGGGAGCATCATAGCGAACTCACGTTGATCTCTCGGTGACCAAATTCGCCTGATGTAAATCATATGATACCGATATGGATCACTATCGGAGGCAATCACCGCGTACGTAGATCAGCGGCCTGTTATTTACGAGCGTTACATGATCTATGCATAGACATCTAATGCCGCGTACCTCCACAAAACCTACCAACAAATTGTCGGATGTCTGATACACAACATCAGTGATATGTTTCAATCCAAAGATAGAGAAATAAGCTATAAAGCAGATGGTCATAATGTTTGGCTCATCAGTGCAGGTGTTTTATTGAGTTACTTTAACTCAAGCTTCAAGAATGTTATGTCTGTGTGATAGCATACGCAAGGCATAATGTTCCTATGGAAGGCTCCCTTCCTGCTTCCCAGAGATGAGTGTGTTCCATGGATCAAATTATCACTCTAACGACTTGTCTGATCTTTGGAATCCAAGCAGAATGAATACAAGGATCGATATCTAAATTTGCATGTGATGACTTGTACGAATTTTCGCTGTTTTCTGTGGAATGACGTTGAGGTGTCGGCACGGTAATTATGTTGGTATGCTCCGTTTTCTGCACTTGTCCTTGAGTGTTATAAATGCAAGCAAGCTGTGTGTTAGAATCTCCACCACTACAGTGAATTTAGCTTCTGGCCCCTGTTTCCTTCATATGTGATGCTCTTTTCCTTCAGCTGTGCACTTTTGTCTTATAATTTTGTTTGTTTAAGGAATGTAAATATGTGGCTGTTACCAATATTTGGATCTTATTATGGTCCCAAGTGCATCCACGTTACAATCCTTTCCCAATTCTTATACTTGTTGAAAGTTTACCCTCTGCCTCTTGAGGCGTTAACACTGGAAAGTGGCACAGGTCACGCCAATATTCAAGAAGGGAAATAGGAGTAAGCCATTGAATTACAAACCCATATCACTGACCTCAATTTGCAGTAGGATTTTGAAGCATGTACTGTACTCGAACATTATGAATCGCCTTGAAGAAAATGACTTGTGATATATAAGCAACACGGATTCAGAAATTATCGTTCTTGTGCAACGCAGCTAACTCTTAATTCCCATGAAGTAATGAGTGCTGTCGACAAGGGATCTCAAATAGATTTGAGATGCCTAGATTTCCAGAAAGCTTTCGATACCGTTCCCCACAAGCGACTATTAATCAAATTACGTGCATATGGAGTATCGTCTCAGTTGAGTGACTGAATTCGTGATCTCCTCTCAAGAGAGGTCACAGTTCGTAATGACAGACGGTAAATCATCGAGTAGAACAGAAGTGATATCGTTCCGCAGGTAGTGTCATAGGCACTCTGCTGTTCCAGATTTACATAAATGATTTAGGTGATAATCTGAGCAGGCCCCTGAGACTGTTTGCACATGACCCTGTAATTTACCGTCTAGTAAAATCATCAGACAATCAATTCCAATTACAAAATGATCCAGAGAGAATTTTTGTATGGTACGAAAAGTGGGAATTGGCATTAAACAAAGAAGAGTGCGAGGTCATCCACATGGGTACTAAAAGAAATCCGATAAATTTTGGGTCTACGATAAATCGTACAAATCTAAGGGCTGTCAGTTCGACTAAATACTTAGGAATTACAATTTCGAGCAACTTAAATTGGAAACACCACATAGATAATATTGTGAGGAAGGCGAAACAAAGACAGCGCTTTGTTGGCAGAACACTTAGAAGATGCGACAAACCCACTAAAGAGACAGTATTACCCTTGTCCGTCCTCTGCTGGAATATTGTTGCGCGGTGTGGGATCCTAACCAGGTAGGATTGACGGAGGACATCGAAAAACTGCAAATAAGGGCAGCCTGTTTCGTGTTATCGCAAAATAGAGGTGAAAGTGTCACTGATATGATACACGATTTGGGGTGGCAGTCACTGAAACAAAGACGGTCTTCTTTGCGGCGAGATCTATTTACAAAGTTTCAATCACCAGCTTTCTCTTTCGAATGAGAAAATATTTTGTTGACACACACCACACACACCTACGTAGGGAGAAATGATCATCATAATGAAATAAGAGAAATCAGAGCTCGAACGGAAAGATTTAGGTGTTCCTTTTTCCCACGCACCATTCGAGAGTGGAATGGTAGAGAAATAGTATGAAAATGGTTCGATGAACCGTCTGCCGGCACTTACGTGTGAATTGCAGAGTAACCATGTAGATGTAGATGTGTATGTAGTTACCGATAGTGCTATCCAGTTTTGAACTCGCTGATTAAGTTGAGAGCTTGAAAGTCTTAAATCACAGGGAAAGAAATTATTGTTAATTTTTCTTTCCACATTAGAGTGACCAGATTTCCAAAATCAAAATATGATATCCACATTAGAAGTTGAAATGAATCGACATTTTGTGGAAAGTAAAGTTAATACCATGTCTATACAGCAGATTTGTGTTATGCCACTTGGTTTGTGCTACATGTACAGAGACTACCATATCTTTTTCGTAAAAGTCACACTGAAGGAACATCAGAATACCTTGCCTTATTAATAAATATTTTATTATTATACTGATGTTACAAGGAAACAATATATCACTTCACTGTAACAAGGTCTTCAGCCAGGGCAAGACATTAAGGTCATTTATATAGGTTACTAATTTTTTTCTCTTAATTGAGCTGGAAATTTCGCGGGTGCAGTTTCTGAAAAATCTGTTTGTTATATTTTGCAGAAGAGTGTATGTTATTCAGAAGTTTGATATTTTCAAACAGAGTTTTATAAAAATCAACACATGAAATAGCCTAAAAGTGAGTCTTAGTTATGATTATTTCCACACTAAACCTATTTTTTTTTCATCAATCCGTACAGCATTCGAGATCTAAACATCTCTTTCTGCAGCAGCGTATGTACCAGCTGTAATCAAAGAGGGTATTTTCTTTATTCTTTCGGTATGACTACGTTTTTTTCTCAATTTGGTGATGCTGCACGCTACTTAAAAACATGCCATTTCAAAATATACTCGGCAGTTAATGAAAAACAGTACAATATACGTCTTTTATGTATTTTGTCCGGACAAGTGACATTAAAGCTAAATAAGGGATGATCCGCTCAAATACGGAACGTCTGGTCACCCTCCACCATACTGCATTCTACCATCTTCATACTCCCGCTGTAAGAGTACACAGAACGACAACACTTGTTTGAACAGATGAGTCTGATGCAATCCATTCTCTGCCCTGACAAAAGCCACCATTTTTAATTCTGTTGTGGTTTCTAATATAAATAAATGCGCTATATTCATTAACGGTTGCACATGACACTTCACAACATCGGAAAGTAAAAAGAAAAGACGAGAGATTCTAAACCAAAACAGAAGAGCTACTTTTTATGTGGCTACGCCTGCAAGGATCTTCGATATCGTGGAACTTTTGCTTAGCAGTCAGATAAAGGGAGATGTCTAACATTTTAAATTTCTATTCCAGGAGTTAAGCAATTCTAACTTGCATAATGATCACCAGCGCTGAATCTTGACATTGGGTGACAGCTTTGTATGATGGAGTGTAATATTTTATGCGTTTCGTTTTGGGGGGTTAAATTTTTATGTGATTCTGGGGATACCTGCAATCGCAAGTTGAATTCTGGGTAGTAAATTTATTGGGTAGCTCAACTGGTCATTTCTTTTACACCTCTATTGTGATATGCATAAGGTCACACGTTCTCAGACAACATGTTTACGCATAACATGTTTAGGCATTATGAACCAGCTCCGAAAGGAAAGATAAGGACTAATGAGATCTCTGTCATTAGGAGGAGAGTCACTTGTGCATTAGTTTGTACCATCACATTTTAAGTACTTGATCAAGTATGCCTGGCCCACACAGTATGCAGAACAACGGCCACAACCAATTCTTCCTCCATCCCAACAACTTTTCCTACATAAAGGTACTAACTTCCGTGAAATACTGGAACGCATTTCTTTTTATCAGGTATGCCTTGCGTAACGGAAATGTTTGTTTTCGTCATCTAATACGCACATCGGATTTTTGTGACTTAGGAAATTAACAAGGAACTCTTTCATTGTTAGTAAAATATACATTGCTCAAAAAAACATCGTAATAAATCCGTTATAGGAATTTTTATAAAATATTACATGCCAAAAAAATTTTAAGTTCCGTTAGGTGGAAGCCGTCTTTAATGTAACATAATACACTGCCTTGATTTTGTTTCCCCTGCTCCAGTCACTTGTGCAACAACTACATCCGCAGCAGTTTAGCTGTCATATGAACTGCAAGTTATTCATAAAATCAACGATTCGAAACACTTTTGTTATTGCTTAAGCGCGTAAAAATCGTGTGTATGCACTTTCGATTTCGCACTACAAGGCGCTACGTTCTCTTGTCACACCTGTCCCTGCTTATTCGCTGGATCATCCGCCAGGTTGTTGTAAGCGGTAACTATGAAATGTTTTTTTAAATACTTGCAGTATGCCTTAGCAGCTAAAATTTTGACAGTGTATTTATTTCGGTGTATTTTTCGCGCTGTAATAATTTCACGGTAGGTTTCGACGTGTCGGATTGGATCAGTCCCTCGTTAGACCATAACGGGGCTACCGAAGAAATTCGAATAGAGCCCGATGACTTGAGGTAGGACCTAGACAGAATAAATAAATGCTGTGTGTAAGAAACCAGATGTTTCTGAGGCAAATAAAGAGGTTACTGAGATGATAGAGCAGGAGGCCAATGTAGCAGACAGTACTGAAAACTGAATGTTAGCTACAGAAATCAAGTTCAGGGTGCTAAGCAATGCAGCACACATGTACATGAGGTGATTGATGAAGCCTCACATCAACAATAGAAAGAAATAGAAAATGTATCAGAAAGGTTGCAGCTGCTCACTACCGAGGTTGGACAACTTTCTGTACGGTATGATGAGGGCTATGATCAGACTTGTCCAGTCACAGTAGGTGACAGTGCAGACGTTCGGTCACTGTTACTTTTCATGCAAAACCAGGCTGAAATAAATATGAGCAATAGGGAAGCACTGACAGCTCATCAACTTGTGAGCCATAATAAAAATGAACCGCGTCGGACATGACTGACGTCACAAGGAACAAACGTATGTGGAATGAATCTCGAGGATAGTTCGTGTCGGATGCGTGTGACAACCGTGTATGCGAAACAGGGCGAACCAAAAACGTTGATTGATTTTGATGAGAACGAGGAAGAATTAACCGAGATCAGTCATTCTGTATTCAGAAAATAAGGTGGCATAACTCCAGAAACAATGTTAGAGCTGAAAGCAACGACAAGCCGTGAGGAGCCCATCCGTTGGAAGATCAGAAGGAAGAGGAAACCAGATTCCTAACTAGCATCGCAGGTCGCGACAGCGATCAGTGGGAAGACAAGATGTGCGATGAGTTGCAGTCAGCAGAAGTTGAGGGCTACAATAGAGCCGCGCGGGATTAGCCAAGCGGTCTAAGGGCACTCCAGTCATGTACTGTGCGACTGGTCCCGGCGGAGGTTCGAGTCCACCCTCGGGCATGGATGTGTGTGTTTGTCCTTAGGATAATTTAGGTTAAGTAGTGTGTAACCTTAGGGACTGATGACCTTAGCAGTTAATCCCATAAGTTTTCACACACATTTGAACATTTCTGCTGCAATAGAATGGATGATGAAGGGCTCCTGTTCTGTCAACTAGATTTGGTATACGAGTTACGAGTATTACGAGCGCCATGCACTTACGACGACGATGATTGCGAACAATGAGAGAACTTACATGACGACACATTGTTGTCAGGAGTGTACAACGGTGATGGAAGCAAAAAAAGGGTCGCCAGTTTATTTGTGAATTTGGAGAAGACATAAAACGTGCCCCGTTGGGCGAGGAAAACGATCGCGATCTGTGGAACAATTTGTTCCACGAAGAGCTGACATCAGTGAACACAGAAAACGAGGGCACTTTGAGTAGAAAGTAAAGCACGTGAGTTTCCATACCGATATGGAAGAAACAGGGGATACCCAAACAGAGAAGGCGGCTCACGATGACAACGAACAGTGGGATTATCGCTGGAGTGGCAAGTCAGAATTGGTGCATATTTTGGTTAATAGATTCAGGGAACTCGAGGTATTGACAAACACTGGGTAGTATTGTAAGTAGTTTAATGATGCACACGACGTAAACACGTCTAGACAAGGTAAGAGAGTGTTGTTACCAGGAGACTCGTTATTTTTACAGTAATTAAACATTATGTTTAATGATGAGGAGAGTCGTTGTATACTCAAAAAGGCAGGGCAGGTGTTAATAATAAATAATTATGTCCTTAAGTCCTACTGATAAAGAACCAACAGCCATCTGACAAAATCTGAGGAACAATAAACTTTCCATCTAAAAGAAAAGAGAGCCACGCCCAAATTATTCTCATGGCAATTGAACGAATATAGCGACCTCCGCAGCAGTGCAAAGACACAGCAGGAGTGACATACGCCTGACAATAGGGAAGGAAATATTGGTTAAGTCGCTTCGTTTGCCTAGAAAGCAAAATTTCTTCTGCAATAATTTTTTTCTGTATACAGTGAACCATTTAGAATGAATAGTGTGCTTTGCCCGAATGTGGTATAGGCGAGACACTATGCACAGAAAGATCTCGTACCATACATCACAACATTAAAAACTTTCAGGAGTAAGACAGGCAAACAAGAACCTGGTAAGGGAGTGTATGGAATAGCTATTATATTTACAACTGTTTGTTAAGTATATGCCTCTTTTCACTGGTAAATAATGGGTAAGTTAAATTTTGCGCTTGCCCATAAAATTAATATAAGTACCGTACTTAGTTGGTTAGATATTTTGGATGAGGTGTAGATGGTGGGATTTTATCTGCGTTGCTCTTACTTTTTTAAGACAGGCTGATTGAGTTGCGAAGAAAAAGTATTACTTGGATTACAAAAGGGAGAACCGATGTGACAATATGACCTATGCAAACGAAGCAGGTTTCTGACGATTCTTTTATGAGCAGAGGTAAGGGCCTGGCAACAGACGCCTGCTAGAGTAGGAGAATATGTGCAAGATAAATACCTTCGATAGGTGAAGTAAATCATGGCACCGAACAAGTTGAAGCCTTGTGATTAATACTCAAGCTTTATCATACACCATTAAACAAGAGACTGGGATGACACTGTTTAAAGCCACATGTGTCCTGCCAAATGAAAGACTTTCTTTTGGAAATTAGGAAGTCTTTATCGTCAAGAAAGATATATTTCACTGCTATTTTTGTACCCGAATGTGTGATTTTTCTTGTTAATGTTCACATAAGTGGATGTAGGAAACATTCAAAAGATAGTCAGCGTATGATGTACTAAACGGAAAGACGATTAAATGGCTTTGAAGCAATGATTTCTTACTTTGAAGTGCATATTTTGTCTAGTCGATATTCAGTATTTGAATTTTGTATCTTTCCTTTAGTTCATGGACGTTTGTGAGTTGGAGTTTGTTTAAGTTCGGTAGGTCAGGAACTTATTTGTGTGTCCAGTAAACTGAAAAAGCAGGCATGGCGAACGTCAAGTAGTTTTTTTAGATTAATAAGATAACGTGCCATAGTATTTCGTCTCGGGCATGCACATGATAAAGGTTAGCCACTATTGTATCAGTGGAATTAATGTCTAGTGAAATGGTAAAACTACTCTGTAATATTTGTACCGTTTGTTCTAAAATTTTAACATTTTTGGTTACCTTGTACGGAAATTGTGGTGGTGATGTATCTATTAATACAAATGCCCCTTTCTTATCAACATCGCTCTCAACATGTTTTTTTTAATTGCTTCTAGTAGCTGTTTTTGTTATCATAGTGAGATAATTTTTATCTTGCCTGCACCTGAAGTACACGTAATACAATTAGAAAATTACTGTAATTGAATCTCGTCTTGACACCTTGTTTTGAAACTTTCAGTAATTCTTCAGTGATTTATTATAATTTATTGTTTTGTGGATGCCTATTTATGAATTTTTCATTTATTGCAATTGTGTGTCATTTGTTAACGAAGTTTTGATTCCTTTATTTATTGTGTCAGACAACTATTTCTTCATCGTGATTTTGTTCTAATGGAGCGTCATCATGCAAGCCTTGATTTTAATTGTTAGTTTTTGTAACATACAAAGAACATTATTTGTATTACGAGGCTTTTGCGCTGTCGCGGGAAAGTGCCTTCAACTTTGAGGATGAACAGCGGGAAAGACTTCCTGCAGGGTTCTTTCGTGGCCTGGGGTGGAACAGGGTCAGGCCAACAACGGGCGACGAACACTGCCTACCAGAAAAGGGGGTGATAACTCACCCCTCCAGTCGGCACATTCATTCGCGCTGGACTTCGCTCGTATGAAGTCGCTACCTGTTGTCAAGTGGTCCAGCGATCACTACATGCGGCTCCTGCAAAATGCGCCAGGGCGGCACTGGCTACTTTGAAGGTCCACCAGCACTGTGTTCCGTGTTCCGTGTCGCCGCAGTACACCTCACAGTAAGTGGCCCACCACGCAGACCTGCTTGGAACACCGTGTTCTGGCCATTCACGCCTGGTCACTATCAGTGTACGCGGACGCTGATAAGATTTCAATATGAACAACGTGTCGAAGATTAGGGAAATCACACTTGCTGTGAGAGGGTAACTCTTAACAGACGTGGTTTTAACAGATATTCTCCTCAGGTGAAAACCGCTTAAAAAAATAAGAGGCTTAAGTAACAAAGACACGTTGTGTAATCTGCTCATAATATAGTGTGATCGTCAATGAGCGATGCTTACTATACTCTGTTCATCACAAGAATAAACTTGATGTAAATAAACAGAGACGCAATGATTGGCCGTAGCACACATACACTAGTGTTGTTACGCTCTTGGAAGTAGGTCCTACTTTTGTATTAGATATCTTATCACTTAATTACGTTATACGAAATTTTAAGATATCCTATTGTACTAACAACTATCAACGTTTTTCTTAATCACGCTTTAGCTATGTAGTTTTTATTACAAAAATCACGCACAGTTACAGTCTCTGTATTGCTATGCTTTGATTATTGCGCTGATAATAAGAAGTATGAAAATGGCTGAGGCTGCTTTCTGCTCCGTAGTCAATTGCGCATGAGGAACACAGTTCAATAATGTCGAGAAATAGGTTGTTAATGTTTTTCATAAATTTTCAGAAACAACTGACGTTGAAGTTTTCTGAGGGACTGTATATGATTCAGTTGAGATGCAAATGCGAACTTGATATATGGCGGAATTGGTTGCGTAGTCGATTGACAACATGGCGTAGTTCGTGTGTAGCTAGTTCAACTCTCATCCGTCTTTTTTTCCATTCGATTTGCAATACCTACATCTCATAATTGTAAAATTCATCAACATCTTTTATGAATACTGCACGTCTTCTTGTTTATAATTAAATATTGCACGCAAAATTCCTGTCTTCGTTTCAAATATAAATACTTTATTACCGACATTTTATGACAGATTGTTAATGAAGGTTCCTTAATTTTTAGGACAAAAATTAAGACTTTATTTGGATTATGTCAATTGTTTTATACCAATGACGTACAATGAAATTTTCATTCTACAGCGGAGTGTGCACTGACATGAAACTTCCTGGCAGATTAAAACTGTGTACCGGACCCAGACTCGAACTCGGGACCTTTCCTTTTCGCGGGCAAGTGCTCTACCAATCTCCTTTTTTATCATTGTGTTTGGTCGTTGCGCACGTCAAGTGGCATCCGTTAAAGTTCGTTTGTTGATCCTTCCACTTATTTTATTACAGAGGCGAATCAGCTCTCTGACCGAACACTCTGAGATACCGTACCGGCTTACCATCTGAGCTACCCAAGCAGGACTCACGCCCCGTCCTCACAGTTTTAATTCATCCAGTACATCGTCTCCTACCTTCGGTCTTATGAAGAGAGTATAATAAATATTTGCTGTGAAAGAGGCATATATAATGATCAACAGTGTGCTGCACTTACGTTGTGTATAGAGATGAACAGCTTGTTGCCGTCAAATAATACTGATGGAAACCAATAGAATGACGACACCGCGAATCTGATGCACACACAGAATGAAGTCATGAACTTTGGTGTATAAGGGACTTGAGCCCCAATGATCTACGAAGTAACTACATTGTGGGAACTCAGAGAACATTCTTTCGAATATACATGAGGGTAATTCACTGGCAGATAGTGTAGCTGAACTGTTGGACGCTGGACACTTAATGGTAAAGAATTCAAAAACAATTATGAGGTGTTGATTGATGAAGTGGAACCTCGAGTAGCTGAGCATGATTTTGCATTGGACTCTACTCGTAAAGACAGGAAGTAAACCGTCTGCATGTCGTTTTCCTCGCTTTTCTCTCCAAGGCCGCCATCCCACTTTTGCGACGAGACGAGCGCCAATTTTAACGAACTTTGGTATCATTCCACGCTCACGCCACTGTTGTGAATGCATGTGCAAGGAGAGGTGTAAAGTGAAAAACGAATTCATTAACGCGTTACGCCTTAAACTACTAGGTAAAAAATATGTCTCTTTGTTATTTTCGTGGTAAAAAACTGCATTACTTCTTGTGATAAAAGTAACTATGTGTTTTATATGTCTTTATTCATATTGTACAAATAAGAACACCCTACTCTAATTATTGACAACAAACACTGTGATGAGCTGCAGTGGTAATTTTCATGGAAACTGGTTTTTCCGTAAATATTGATTTTTGTAATCTTGTTCTTCGTTTACAGTGACGGTAGGTCACTGATGTATCAAATTAGTGTTAAATTCACGTCAAGAACAGATCTTAAGATCATGTAAACACATAAGTACACACTTAGTCTATTACCTAGCACATTTATCGGAATTTTGCCCTATCATGATGATTGCAGTTGATTTGTTAAAATAGGATTGTTTTGTAAGTTGCTTACCTCTTATTTTGTGTTGTAAAATATGTGCGATATGTTTAGATCGGAAACTTCAAGCATATGCTGATGAAACGGTGTATGATCAATTTTATAGCTTTTGGTGGGTAGTCACAGAGATTTTTCACAACCAAATTGTTGGTCATGTACGCCAAAGTATACCCTTGTGTTAAGAAGCTACAAAATCAGTATAATTTTCTTTCTCAATGTTTTCTTTTCCTGAAAGGTTTGTTTCATATAATTTTTTGAAGATTTTATGAATCGCTGATTTGCTATGAACACATAACTTGGTCATATTGTTAGTCAACAGTAGTATAATGCAGCATGTAATGATCGGAGGTTAGGATCCTCACTGTGCACCATGGCAATGTTATGATAAATGTAAAAAATCATACATTGCCCCTGATATCATATAATTGTTTCAATGCAATTTATCTTGCCAACGTCGATGTAATGAAAGGATGCTCTATTAGTCCCCTTTCATGAAATATATCTCAGGGATATATAAATCATGTTCAATGACAATTACATGCCCCATTGTGTGAAGTCATAATTCCCAAACTCTACTGCACTTTCTCACATAGGTTAGTGCACTGTACTGACTGACAGTCTCACACGACATCACAAAGTAGTAGAAAATAAAAAGGAAAGTGCAGATCCTAAAGCAAAACAGAATAGCAACCTCACATTGAAACCATATTTTAAACATTAGGATTTTTCCAGGGGAAGAAGTCATCGTAGACTATAATTTATTGATTATGAAACGTACAGTAAAACGGAAGAAATCACAAAAAGGTAGGAAAGTGGGGGACCTCAATAAGTAGAAAAGATCAGACGTTGTTCGTAGTTTCAGAGGGAACATTGGGCAACGACATACTGAAACAGGAGACAGGAACACAGCGGAAGATGAATGAATACCTTTGAATGATGAAATAGTGAAGGCAGAACAGAATCAAATAGACAAAAATGTAAACCTCATAGAAATCCTCGAATAACACAGGAGATACAAAATTTAATCACTGAAAGGAGAAAATATAAAAATTCTGCAAATAAAGCAGGTAAAAGAGATTATAGACAGTCTAAAAATGAAACTGACAGAAAATGTAAAATGGCAAAGCAGGAATGGACTGAGGACAAATGCATTATTGTAAAAGCATATATATTTAGGGGAATGAAAGATATTGCTTACAGAAAAGTTCAAGAGACCTTTGGAGGAAAGAGAAGCAACTGTAAAAATATCAAGGACTCAGATGGAAAACAGTACTAAGAAAGAAGGCGAAGCTCAGAAGTGGAAGGAGTGTAAAACTGACGGATAAAAAGCAACAGAAAAAAATAACTAACGTAGAGTAATGAAATTTCGAAAATACATTTGACTAGGTAGTATATGTACATGATTAACATTGCAGGCTCACAGGTTAATGTAAGCACTTGGTAAGGAATTGCAAATATGAAATGCTGGTACAGTATAATCGCCAGAACGTTGAATGCAAGCGTGCAAACGTGGTAGCATTGTTTTGTACATGTGACGGATGTCAGTTTGAGGGATGGAGTTTAGTGCCTGTTGCACTTGGTCGGTCAATACACGGACAGTTAGTGTTTGCTGTGGATGACGCTATAGTTATCGTCCGGTGATGTCCGATATGCGTTCGATTGGGAAGAGATCTGATGATCGAGCGGGCCAGGGCAACATGTCGACACTGCGTAGAGCAAGTTGGCGTCACAACAGCGGTATATAGGCGAGCGTTATCCTCTTGGAAAACAACCCCTGGAATGCTTTTCATGAATGACAGCACAACAGGTCGAATCACAACACTGACGTATTAATTTGCAGTCAGGGTGCGTGGGGTAACCACGGTTGGAAAGTGAGTTCACAATAGGCTATTTTCCTTTGTTAGAAGTATGATTAGATTAGGTTGTTACTGTGAATGATTACAACATAAAAACAAAGTTTTAGGTCAATATTCTCTCAAAATACCTGTTATTTTATGCAATTAAGGGTTTAAAGAACATTAAATATCAAGACACGGCTCCGCTTACGTATATTACTTGAGTGTTAGCTGAAATTACTAGTGACTTCGCGTACTCTTTAACGCAGATGGTTTACTTATTAACTATCGAAACGCGTGTAAAACTTTAAGTAACAGTGCAAAGGAATTTTGTGAAGCCTGATAGAAGAAACCTTCCAAAATTTCATGCATTTATGGCTTAAGTCTGCAGCATCCTGCAACGAAATCAGCTTGCGTCCCTATCTGTGCGGATTACAGAAAATAAAGAAGGTGTAGCACGCAAGCTGTAGTAGCGTAGTTGGTAAGGCAACGAACTACCGACGTGATGCCGGCAAGGTAGCTCAGCGTGTTCGGTTAGCGGGTAAGCTGCCCTCAGTAATTAAAAAAAAAATTAAGTTCATTGCTGAACGACTAACTCGAACAAGAATCATGGAACGACCGCCCCGAACAAATACAACGAACACTAACGAACAAAATTTGATCAACCCAAAAAAAAGGTGAAGGTCGTAGGTTCGTATACTGCTGGATGAGAAAATACTTTTCTTTTCCTCTTCGTTTCTGAGATTTCGTTAATCGTGAAAGTTCAGCATATTCCTTGTAATTTACACGTATGAGTGCGCTTTCTCACTAATGAGTATCTCCGATTTCGTGACTTCCAAATGTTCAAGAAATGAAAGATGAAATTACTGTGCGTGAGACAACTGACAGTGATATTTATACTTCTTGTCACAAATAATTCACCATTTTTTTCGGAATACGTAGCGACTTCCGAGAGTGTGCGGTCAGACAGCAATCTAAAAGAACAACATAAATTACTGCGAATGAAATTAGGAGCTGTCATCTTTATACTTTAGCTCGCCAGAAGTATTTATCTGTGATCTAATCGTTAACAACAGTGGACAGAGATGGAAGGTTCCCACCACAATATTTTCAGACTATACCACCAGATATGAAACATTTTGATTCATCAAATGCATATTATAAACTACAACGAAATTCTATAGCTGCAGTCACCACACGCTCTCGAAAAGGCGATTTTTTAAATTTTGTTTTATAAACCAAATTGTTGATGGATCATATAGGGAAGTAGGCTACTTCATCATTTGGATCTCTAGGAGCGAGCTACAGCCACATTCTATGCACCTTCTTATTCTTTGACACTCTCTTAAACAATTTTTCGGGCTCTTCGAGATGTGTTCCGTCTACGCAACTAACTGAAGGCACTTTATTCCTATACGCGTTTCGCTCCTTTTATTTGTGAAGCATCATCACGGAAAAAGGAAGCGAAACGCGTATGCCAACAACTGCCTTCAATTAGTTGCATAGACGGAACGTATCTTCATGAATTTTGAATCAACTAATGAACAACGTAAATAGAAAATATGACGAATTTTTCGGGTGTTTCTATAGATATATTTGTACACTGTAGTACTACACGCCATTCCTAACTCATATTCCGAAACTTAAAATCCAAAACAAGGCGGCGACGTGAATGAGAATAAAATATAATGTGACATTTACGACAGTTTCCAGAACACAGTCAACATTCTATCGATATCATACAATCATGGAAGCACGTATTCACTGAAATTTGAACAGTGTTACTTACTCCTATCACACTTTTCGATACTGTGAAGAATGGCATGCCTGTGTCGGCTGCTAGGCACTTCGAGTTCTTGCCACTGTGGCGCTGCAGTCGCATGCGTGGATCTGAGGCAGATTGTTTTCCTTTGGTTGGCGCGAGGATAACTGACAACAGCGTTTCGGTTCGGTACGACCGTTCGGCATCACTTTCGAAATGCATACTGAATAATGTTGGTGCTCTGTTTCGAAAACATGGCCGTTCGGAGCGCTCGCGTACCTAACCGATCGGCAATATGGTGGAAAGATACAGCATAGGGCCCCAGGGCTCGATATTCTTACAACTGTACATTCTCGTGGGCACCACTGACTGCAAACGTGTACAGCTGCACTCCTGTTAAGTCTTTCTGCACTGTCGCTGAAGATACTTCAGCTTCTCGTCGCTCTATTGTATGACCTCCTTCAAATGCTGTTAGGTTTTGATAATGGCCTCTTTATCGCCTTAAAGGCATTCTTGGCTAAGATCAACTCAGAAAGGCTACTCTCAAAAATAACTAACGCTCACGATGGTTACTTCGTCTGTCCAAGCAAACCTGATTTGCATCCTCATACTGGTGCCACTTGTGTTACTCTTAAGCGACTGATGCGAAATTTAAATAGAAATCGCCTTTCAGATGTAGAAACACGCCTAGCAACTTTCGTTTACATCGCACAACTCCTTCTTGTCGCTGCGATTGCTTCTTGTCAGTGTAGAAGGGCTGTACAACAGAAATGAATGGTTCAAATAGCTCTGAGCACTACGGAACTTAACATCTGAGGTCATCAGTCCCATAGTCTTAGAACTACTTAAATCTAACTAACCTAATGACATCTCGCACATCCATGCCCGAAGCAGGATTCGAACCTGCAGCCGTAGCAGTCGCGCGGTTCCGGACTCAAGCGCTTAGAACCGCTCGGCCACCGCGGCCGACACAACGGAAATGAAATTGAAGGCAACATTATAGAAAGACCTAAATTGAATCATAGCTCCTGGAGTGGACGACATACCGTCACAACTTCTATTTTCAATAGGAAAGTCTGAGATGAAAAAACTAGTCACCTTGTGCGCAAAACGTATTCTCATGATTCGAGAAAAATGTAATAATTCTAATTCCAAAGAAAGCAGATGCTGGCAGGTATGAATTTATCGAAGTATTTGCTTAATAAGTCATTGTTGCAAAATCTCTATTCTATATAAATAAAACTGTAAAAGTTCGTTTGTTCAAAACCGTATATCTCCGAAAGTTCATCGACTGTTTTCAAATTTTGACACAACGTTGCACTCTAATACGAGCGTGTTTCTATACACCTCCTGGAGCGCCATGTTGTATGTAAATGCATGCATAATATATAAAGTTTATACGTCGTTGGCCAAAACCTCATGTTTGTTTGCTCAAAATCTTAAGTCTACGAATGTTCTCTACCGAAGCCTTTGAAGTTTTGACACAACGTTGCATTTGAATACGCGCATTTTGTTTACGTACCTACTGGAGCGCAATGATTACGCGCTTATTCGAATGCAACGTTCTATCAATCGGTGAAGAACTTCCGGAGCTTCACGATTTTGTACAAACAAACATTCCATCCATGTAAACATAACGTAAATTTTCGATTGTTCAAAGTACTAAATCTATGAAAATTCTTCACCGAGTGCTTCGGAATTTTGAGACAATACTGTATCAGAATACGCGGGTATTTTTGTTTACTAGTTTTTGAAATATATATAACATATAAATATATATTTCATATAAACGGAAAACGTTATTACCAATCTCTAAAAGTTCTTGGCGGATTTGCTTCGAAATTTTATAGAATTTGAGTACTACTACAGAATCTAAATTTACAGTAACGACAAACAAGAGTCAAGGTCAGCGAGAGTGTGCAAGAGGACAAGAGGACATGCACGTAGTGGTGGGAGGAAATGGACACAGAAAGCGGAAAGGAGGAGATGGATAGAGGGAGTGGCAGAACGAAATGGAAACAGAATGGAGGAGAAGGAGGGGAAAAAAAGAAGGGATAATGGACAGAGCGAGGGGGAGATGGGAGAAGAGGAAGATAGAGTTGTGAAGATGGACAGAGAGAGGGGCGGAGAAAGTGGTGAACTGAGAAATGGAAAAGGAGAAGATGGACAAAGAGAAGGGGAGCAGGAGATAGTCAGAGACAGGGGAGAGAACCAGATTAGTCAGGATGTATTGTGAGTTCCCACATATATAAGAATCGTCACCAGACTGGAGCCACAGCAATACGTGACCGGAAACAGGTAGTACTCACACAGTTATTTATAGCAGAATGGAAACTGGTGGAAGTCGTTCTCGGTGAAGATCAGTTTGGGTTCTGGAGAAATGCAGGAACACGTGAGGCAATACTAACCTTTCAGCTTATCTGAGAAGAAAGGCAAACCTAACAGTGTTGACTTGAAAACACTTTTTGAAGTTCTGGAAATAACAGGGATAAAATATAGGGAGCGAAAGGTTATACATAACTTTTACAAGAACCATACGGCAGTTATGAGAATCGAAGGCCATGTAAAGGCAGCAGTGGGCGAGAAGGAAGCGAGACATGTTTGTGACACGTATAAGTGTTATTCGATAGAGTTGAGGGACATGAAAGCGGAGCAGCGGTTGGGAAGGGAGTGAGACAGGGTTGTAGCCTCCCCCCAGTGTTATTCAATCTGTACATTGAGCAAGCAGTAAAGTGAACCAAAGAAAAATTTGGTGAAGAAATAAAATTCAAGGAGAACAAATGAAACTTTGAGGTTTGCCGCTTACATTATATTTCTGTCAGAGACAGCAATGGAGCTAGAAGAGCAGCTGAACAGAACTAACAGTAGCTTGGAAAGAGGACAAAGATGAACATCTGTAAAAGCAAAAAAATAGTAATGGAATGTAGCGTAATTAAATCAGGCAATACTGAGGGAAATAGATTAACAATTAAGACAATAAAAGTAGTAATGAGTCTTGCTTTTCTGGAAGTAAAATAACGGATGATTTAAGTAGATAGTATGATAAATGTAGAATATCAATGGTAACAAACGCGTTTATGAAGAAGGGAACTTTGTTAATCTCAAATAAAAATGTAAGTGTTGGGAAGCCTTTTCTGGAGTGTAACTTAAGCTGTTGAGACAAGTAGAGAATGTAGCACTCCAACAAAAACATTCACCGGAGCATATCAATTAACAGATAACTGTATTTCTGATAATCTCCCAAAGATTTTCGCGATCTACACGAATGCCCCCAAAATCACAGTTAATGCCAGATTTGCTGACGGATTCTTTGTTAGTTTTCCTGTGAAGAAACTGGATTTTCTGGGTATTACGACTTTTACTTTGTGTACAAATACAGACAGCAAAAGTTATTTGTATCGGATTTCCAAGAAATGCTGAATTTAGCCCTTTCAAGAAATAATTTTGTTTAGTAGTTCTCGTTTTTCTTTCTTATACCCTGAAGAATTATGGTCCAATCAACACGTCACAATGACAAGAAGGTGCAGACGGCTGTCAGACAGTGGTTCGAGCCACAGGCGGGAGATTTTTATGGAAATAAGTTCAAAAGTATAGCCTGCACTTTCACAACTGTCTAAATTGTGGGGGACGAATATACTGAGGAGAAGCTTAAGCGTTGTGATTAATGTTTCCAGGAATATACTTTTTTATTTTTACTGAATAACAATGAGAAGCCACTTTTGGAATAATGCCGCAGGCCGCTGTGGCTGAGCGGTTCTAGGCGCTTCAATCCGGAACCGCGCTGCTGCTACGGTCGCAGGCTCGAATCTTACCTCGGGCATGCATGTGTGTGATGTCCTTAGGTTAGTTAGGTTTAGTTCTAAGTCTAGGGGACTGATGACCTCAGAGTTAAGTCTCATAGTGCTCAGAGCCATTTGAACCATTTTTTTGAATAATGCCAATTATTTTGTATCATCATCCTTCGTTTATTCCGAATTTTTTCAACGACTATATATTTTAGCTGAATTTTTTTTTCGGTCAAATATGGCCGCTGTTTGTTTCTGTATCCCGCGTTGTTCAGTTTTCTCTCCTAAATCATAAAATTCTTTCAGCCACCATGTTCTCACTTCCCCAGATACGAGTACCGAATGTAAAGTATATCTTCGTGAACCAATAAGAGGTATATTACCACATTTTAGTGGACGAATTTAGGAAACAAAAATCACTCATAAATACCTCTCAGATTCTTACCTACTCGAAGCTTGGAATTAAATGACAGACCAGTAGCGACAAGAAACGTTTCTTTTCATACGAGCCCACTCCAGTGCAGTATTGTTTTTGCGTTTTCTCTGTGTCAGATAAGCGGAAAATAACTTTGTTCCCGCCAGAAGGAAACGCGAGAGAATCTGCAGTGAACACACACTCTGAAATGCATAGAATACTGTGACGTGTTTGCCTATCGGCAGGCCGTATCTACCGCACAGCGGACAGATGTGCGCCACCTGTACACACATACACCAACCCACCAGCCCACACACACACACACACACACACACACACACACACACACACACAAAGGCGAGCCTAAGCCGTTGAGTCACACACAGACCGCCCACGCTTCAAAGCCTCATCCTCAAACAGGGACACCGGCGAAGGTTTCCTGCGAGGCGTGGAATCGGCACGCGAATCGAAAATTCCTTAGGCCTCCATCTGGATCCTGCAGTGTGAGCTGTGTACTACTTGGTCGGAGAAATGTGCTCTTAGAACATAAAATATTATTATTACGAAAACGGAATACAGCGTCCATATCCAAGGAACATTCTACTACGCGATTGCTGTCGTTTTCTTAGTTCGCCATGTGGTAGTTAGGCAAATCGTTCCAACCGGTCTGTCCATGATTAGGAACAATTTACTTACTTTGGGTTATGAACCGTCCGGCATTCTCAATAACAGTGTCTGGAGGAGGAAATGCAGAGATCAGCACAAGACTGCAACACATCACTGGAATCTTTCTTGTGGTTTCGTTTCCGCAAATGCTAATAGAAAAATAGTGCTCCAGATAAATTTAATGCGCGTTGTATCTTTGGTGTATACACTTCATGATCTTCGACTCTAGGAATAAGAAACATACATTGTACTAGTTATAGTCACGTGTGAGCACAGAATGGAGAAGCATTTACTCTTCCGTTCTAGTAACACTTCTTAGTCACCATATTATAATAAGCAAGAATAGAAATAGAAGGATGTGTGGCCGGTTTGCTCCGACAGCTGCAGCTTTACATACAGTTCCCTTGCCTACCACCTTGTCCTTTGGGTCACGAACTTCGTACTTATAACCTCGTTACCAATGCCTGCGAATCATTGCACATAATTTAGCGGGTTTTCACATTGGACACTGGCTGACGAGCCATAACATAATGACCCCATGCTTAATTGCGTAGTGGTTCACCTTTGGAACGCAATACACCAGCGTTTCTCCATGGCATGGATTCCAAAAGTAGCGAGCGCAGGAACTTACCTGTAGGGGAACAGCGACAGTTCAAAATTATAATTGAAGACCAGCCACAAGCCGGCTGCAACTTTTTCTTTACTTTTACATGTTTCACTCTCCTAACGCATCTACAGAACTGTGGAAGTAATATGTGTTACACCACCATTCAGTAAGATAAAATCACAGATGAAAATCTAATAGTCATGGAGAGCTGGAATGCAGTTGTAGAGTAGGGAGCAGAAGAAATGGTTATGGTAGAAATTGGACTTGGTAGTAGGAATGACAGAGAAGAAAGACTAATTGAGTTCTGCAATAAAATTCAGATGGCAACAGCGTATACTCCGTTCAAAAATCACAAAAGGAGGAGCTGTACTTGGAAGAGGCTGAGAAATACGGGAAGCTTTCTGTTAGATTATACCATTTTAAGGCATATATTCTGGAATCAAATACTGGATTGCAAGGAGCACCCAGGAGCCGATGTACGGCCAGATCAAAATTTAGTAATTTGACTAGTCAGGAAGAATCAGTGCGCAAAGAAGTGAGATACAGAAATGGTATGAAACGAAGAGATACGCTTTGAGTTCTCTGTGACTACAGACACTGCTGTAATGAATAGCTCAGTAGGCAGAACAGTTGAAGAGAAATGGCTATGTCTCAAAAGAGCAATGACAGAAGTTGAAGAAAGTAACGTAGGTGCTACCGTATAGGCTGATATCCTGTCGGCCATACTTCCAAATACGATCGCCACCAGTTACGACGACGCCTTTCCTAGAACCGCCACCGCGGCACGAGGGCGCTGCCACGAACAGGTACGCCAGTCAGATGTAATTATCCCCTTTCCGGAGCTCCAGCGGCGGCTGTACTTGAGTTCGGACATTCATGCATTAAGCGTTTTTTCTGTGTTTGCCAGTTGAATAACATTTACAAACTTTCATAATGGCCAAGTGTCGACATCTTCGGAATACACATTGTACTGTAGAGTGATAGATTAACCCTTTAGTATCTGTTTATATATCTACAATCAAATCTACTGTTAGCAGCAGACGCTGCCGATTCAGTAACAAATACTTGTGTTATTGTTACTATTATACTGGAGCCAAGGTAGCCCCTGAATGCCGCCAACCCATATTATGCCACAGAGGACTAGGTTGTCTATGCCTAAGGCGTACCAAAAGCACTATGGTAAACACCGGCTATTTACATACCAGATAATGGAAACAGACATTCCGAGCACTACTTCCTGCAGGGGGAACTCGAGCCACGGCCTGCAGGAAGTATCACTACGCCAAAACCTGATTGGTTGGAGACAGTTAGACAAGGGCTAGAACCAGCCCCGAAGCTCAGTTCACGACGGATGCCGACCGTTGAAGATTACATCTTTGTCTCGGTATTGGACTGTTACTAGTGTGTGAGTGTGTTACCACGAACCTTTGTGGAAAATTAGAAGTGAACTTTTGTTTGCCTCAATTAGGAGACTTTTTACGTTATTGTTACCTTTCGTTTGTATGTTCAGTGATCAATCTTGTGAACTTACATCAAGAAAAGTTTGTTTGTGAAAAATTGCGAATTGTCAGTCACAACAGTTAATATTTTATATTAGATGTAGAATAAGTTAATATCTAAATTCTCTCTTCATAAACAGCATATGTTTGTTGGTTTGTTTAGGGAAGGGGACCAAATAACGAGATCATCGGGACTGTCGGATTAGGGAGGCATGGGGAAAGAAGTCGGCCGTGTCCTTTCAAGGGAATCATCCCGGCATTTACCTGAAGCCATTTAGGGAAATCACGGAAAACCTAAATCTGGATGGCCGGACGCGGATTTGAACTGTCACCCTCAATGGACTCCATTGTGCTAACCACTGCACCATCTCGCTCGGTCAGCATCTGTTCCTTGCTCATGTATCCACTGAATAACCCCACAGCGTGCAAAGGAAGACATAACAGGTACAACGAAGGTAACTCAGAGGAAACCCTCAATAACAGAAGAAATACTTCAGTTGATTGACGAAAGAAGAAAGTACAAAAATGTTCTGGCGATTTCAGCTGTACAGAAATACCAGTTACTTAGGAACGAAATAAACAGGAGGTGCAGGGAGCTAAGGTGAAAAGAAGGCTACATGAAAAATATGAACAAATAGAGAAAAGAAATGATTGTCGGAAGGACTGAATATAGAAAAGATAAAACAACCTTCGGTGAAATTAAAAGCAAAAGCGCAACATTAGTAGTGCAATTGGAATTTCACTGTTAATGTACTCTTGCCACATATCCGCTATCTTCTTTGCATTTGGGGGCCTTTATGAGGGAGAGAGCTTAGCCAATGACACGGCAGAAGAAGAAACAGGTGTCGACAAGGAAGAGATACGGGATTTAGTATTATAATCAGAATCGAGAAGAACGTGGGTAGACTTAGAATTGAATAAGGCAGAAGGGATGGATAACATTCCATCTTAATTTCCAAAATTGGCAACAAAACGACTATTCATGTTTGGGTATAGAATGTATGACTTTAGCTATATATCATCAGGCTTCCGGAAAAACATCATGTATACAATTCCGAAAATTGCAAGAGCCGACAACTTATAGAATTATCACACAAGCAGCTTAACAGGCCATGCAGCCAAGTTGCTAACATTAATAATACACAGAAAAATGGAAAAGAAAATTGAGGATTTGATAAATAACGATCAGTATGTTTTTAGGAAAGTTGGCACTTCTGACGTTGCAGTTGATAATGGAAGCAAGACTGAAGAAAAATCAAGACTTTAATAGGATTTGTCGACCTGGAAAAAACGTTCGACAATATAAATTTCAGTAAGATGTTAGAAACCCCTACACAATATGTACAAGAACTAAGTGGGAACAATAAGAGTGGAAGACCAAGAACGAAGTACGCAGATTAAAATGGGTGTAAGACAGCACCTGGTGTTCGATCTATACGTCGAAGAAGCAATGACGGAAATAAAAGAAACGTTCAAGGCTAGGATTAAAATTCAAGATGAAAGGATATCAGTGTTAAGATGATGACACTGCTACCCTCAGTGATAGTCAAGAAGTGTTACAGGACCTTTTGAATGGAAGAACCGTGTAATGAGTACAGCATATGGACTGAGAGTAAATCAAATAAAGACGATAGTAATGAGAAGAAGCAGAAATGAGAGCAGCGAGAAATTTAACACCGGAATTGAGTATCTTGAAGGATCAAAGTTAACGAATTCTGCTACTCAAGTGGCAAAGTAACTCATGATGGATGGAACAAGGAGGATATCAAAAGAAAACTAGCATTGGCAAAAAGGGCATTGCTGTCCAGGAGAAGTAGTCTACTAATATCAAACATAGGCCTTAATTTAAGATATGTCTTACAATGTACGTTTCGACACAGCATTGTATTGTGGTTAAAATGGTCTATACGAAGATCAGAATAGAGAAGAATCGAAGCATTTGTGATGTGGTGTTAGAGACGAATGTTGAAAATTAGGTAGATTGATAAATAAAGGAATGGAGAGGTTCTTCGCAAAATAGGAGAGGAAAGGAATACGTGAGAAACACTGACAAGAAGAAGCGACAGGGTGATAGGACATCTGTTAAGACATCAGGGAATAACTTCTATTATATAAAACTGTAGAAGAAGGCAGAGACTTGGATATATCCATCAAATAACTGAGGACATAGGTTGCAAGTGCTGCTCTGGGATGAAGAGGTTGGCAGAGGAGAGGAATACGCGGCAGCCCAATCAGCCGAGCGAAACGCTTGCCGTGATCCGTTCGGCTGTACGATGACACCTGGCAGGAATTTGACTGGCCTACGGAACGTTGGCTGAGACGTAGTGATCGGGGCAAGCTGGTTGAGGTAGAGGCTCGCTGACGCATCCAGCACGCTAACTACGGATCCAACGGCGAGCCCATCGCCTACCCATAGGCGAGTGGGTTAGTGCTAAGCCGCTCTCCATGCGGGTCAATGAACCAGTCAGCCTGTGTGTGGTCGGCCTTAATTCTCGCCAACTACATATCCACAAGTACAGTATATTTATGTGATGTCTACGATGCCCTGTACTCCATGATTTATTACATTGTATCTAACTGCTTACGCTGTTGTGCTTCTGTGAGTCAGTAGGAACGAGACATTACCCATCACACAAGTAATAGTTGGTCATGGCGTATCGACAGGCAATCTCGGAAAGCTATGAGTTTATGCCACATTGTGGAGCGTCGAGAGATTGGTGGAAATCCCATGTTAGATTGTTATATGTGTAAATAGAAGGGGGATCACTGCTATCGGCTGCGGCGGGACATTAATTAAATAATTAGATTGTTCTCGAAGATGAGGGTGTTAGGAAACTGTGGGTATTGGAGAGACTCTCTGCCGTTTTATTCATGCATGTGTCAGTGTCCCCCCCCCCCCTCCCCCCCTCCACCATTTACATATGACCACGCCACAGGATGGCGCCAAACAGGGGGGGATGAAGAAGCATAAACGCTCTTTGCTGCTTCGTGCCATATTCACATTTCATCGAATGATTTTGATCGCTCCCTGGTGGCTCCTTTCGGTATACCATGCCAAAATTTGGGGTCGCGCTACACTCCAAAGGGCGCAGATCACTATCAATAGGGCTGGAGCCCCCGATGTCCTTACAGAAGGGTGGAGTCGTCCAAAGGGGGTCAGTAGTATCAAGAACGTCTTCCTGTTGGTCATCGAATTGCGAACTGTCATTTTCAACTACATAATGTGTTGGAATAAGCGTCCGAAGCGAAGGGATAGTTTCATTAACGCCCTTTTATGCTACATCCTGAGGCCTTTGCGTGCCGATTCTGACTGGTGGTGAGTCTGAATGTTCTTCCTTGGACACCAGTAAGAAAACAGCATAATTTTAACACTGGCGTCGCGGTTCTGACCTCCACTGCAGCGTCGTCAAGACAGGCGTAAAATGTGGGTAAGACGGGGCTAACGACTTCCCATCGTGTGAGACGTGGCGCTGGGCAGGGTTATAGTGATATTTCGTGTCAGTGTCACATCATTAACCCACATTAAAACTCACATTCTGTGCTCTGGCTTTTTCTTCGCAGGTCTCGACACCTTGCGTGTTTGAAGCGTAGCCAGGCGCCACGCTTTTGCATCATTACAGAGGAAGGTTGTAGGCACCTTTGAACCAAATATCAAGATTTTGCGTCGCAGTAGGAAACAATCACGGCGTTTCAAACGTGACATTTTAATTGTGTTGCGCAGTGTAATTGTGAGTCACTGATACTGCAGAGACAGAATATAGTGTTGTTTCGTTTTGTAAAACGCACAATTTTACAATTCCCTGTGTTTATTAGCAAGTTACCTACGTTTCCACAACTTTTAAATGTTATCAAGATACTCAGATTCGTGGGAAAATACTTCATTATTTATAACTGCATGATCTGCAAAGAGCCTGACATTTTAGTTAAGTCTCCCACGTCATTAACACACATCACAAACAGCGACGGCCCCTGTACACTTCACTGCCACTTCTGAAGTTACTTCTGTGGTTGACTGACCCCACATGATAACACACTGCCTCCTCCCTGTCTACAACTCCACAATTCAGTCACAAATTCGGTTCGTTACCACATATGGTCGTACTTCCGTTAACAAGCGTCGGTGTGGTAGAGGGTGAGAAAATATTGCATCTACCCGACTACCTTCACCCACGGCTTTCAGGATATCGTGTGAGGAAAGCGCGAGCTAGGTTTTGCACGAACAATTTTTTTAGATGTTTACTGGTTGCCATGGTGGAGATCACTGTGTTCGAGATACCTCTTTACATTTGAGCTAAATAAGTATTCTATGCCTCTACAACACATGGATGTCAATGACATTGGATGATGGTTTCGCGAATCACTTCAAAATAGTACCGTTCTTGTGCAGGAGGAGGCCGATCTATGAAGGTAATACTGTTTTGTAAATAATAGATTTCAGCTATCAGTCGTCCTTTTGAAATTTTATTGGCAGATCTAGATTTCAGCTAGAAACTAGCCATTCTCAATGCACTATCAGTTTTTCAATCAACTGTGGATGAAGCCCGACCAACAGCATTGATCAAAAATGATAGTGCATTGAGAATGTCTAGTTTCTAGCTGAAATCTAGATCTGCCAATAACATTTCAAAAGGATGATTGATAGCTGAAATCTATTATTTACAAGTCAATATAGCAGCCGCTGCATACCTCAGCCTTCTGAACGGAATACAATTTTGTTCTGTAGTTCTATGTAGCTCCATCGCAGTTTTAGTGGTCGCGATGGTGAGATCGTCAGGTTCTTCTTCAGTCCATTCTGCACTGCATCAACCTAAGCAAATTGTCGAAAAGAAACCATGGGCAAAGACACAGCCATCGCGATCTGAGTAGCTTTTATATTTTGGATGGAAGCGGACATCTTATGGCCTATCATTCATTTCCCGCTATCGTTTGGTGAGGAAACTATCGATGCAACAGAAAATGTTATAAAGTAGACATGCCATTATGATTTTACTGTTAAACAATCTTTGATCACATTGTGATAGAGTCTTTGCTTCTGAGCAATATAAATTTTGATTTTTTTAAAGAGATGTTTGAGCTAAGACTGCAGCACTGCATAGCTATTTTGTCAGTTAGTTAACTTTGTTCAGTTGTTCAGAGCTGAGAGAAAGACCTACTTCCCTGAGTAATGCATTAACGTATCAACTGATTAAACTGTTTGGTTGTCATAGAAATTCTCTGTTATCATTGTGCCTCTTTTAATCATTGTTCACTTTATTAAGCATAGTACTGTTCAGACCAGTGTTATGCGTGAAGATATCGCGAAGTTTTACTCTGTCTTTTTGAATACGTACTTCATCCTAAAATCGTTTTCGTGACATATCGGTTCATTGAAATTGTTACTCTCCCCATCCCACTGTTTATCATTACACATTACCACATTCCACCATGTGGAACGAAACAGTGGGAATATTGCTAGAAAATTTAATAGAAATCTGTCTGCTTGCTGTTTTGCTATCGTGCTTTCGAGAAGTCTGTAATTGTCAGGACGTGAGGTAAGTGAAAATTTTTATTAGGGCTCGATAATTGTTTTACTTCAGTTGCGAGTTTTAACATAGAGACAAATTGTATTTAGACAAGTTACAGGTCAGTTCAAATTAGGTGCGGTTCAGTCATAGGTTAGCAGACGAGTTTAAGTTGAGCAACAGTTTGCGGGTGCACAGTTTTGGTAATACGTAGACTTTCTATTGAGTTGGAGGTAAATTTCGGCTAAATTTCATACAGAAACACATAATGGGTAACTTACAATATTACTTTCCGTCAGTTACGATTGACATTGCCCTGAACAGAAGGTAGTAATTCTGTTTTGCGTGCTGGTATATCATAAATGTGTTTGCTACATTTCTATCTTCCACTACGAGCGTATTTGGCTTATTGATTAGAGTGATTGTAGATCACTGAAAAGGTGTTGGTAATTACATAGACAAATTATTAAGCTTCGCACTCTTCAGAAATTGATATTTTATCCAGTTGTTATTTTCGAGTATGCATCTACTTTGGTCGATGTATACTGCATCAAGCTGCAGGTACACTTGTCCCTTGACTTCCGCTTATGCACTGTCGTTCAGTCAACAACATAGGACATTAGCTAAGATTGAACCAGATTTGTGACTGAATTCAGGAGTTGTTAGCTGACAGAACTAAACGCAGCTTTAACGGGACGAAATCGAAAGACGTGATCGTAATTTCGATAGTAGTCCAACGGAGTGCTATAGGGTGCTTGTTGTTTACAGGATATATAAATGGCGTAATGGATAATGCCCAAAGCCCCGTAAGATTGTTCGTAGACGACGCTGTTGTCTGCTGGAAGGATGGATCCAGAGAAGACTTTAGCGAAATCGAGGAATGCTTGGTGCAACGACTGGCAGTTGATACTCAACACAAACAAATGTAACGTACTGCAAACGTTTAGGCGAGGAAATACATTACTGTTCGATCACCCCGTTCGCGATAAATCATTGGAAACATGAACAGTAAAACCCTTTAAGATACAAGCCAGCCATCTTGTGAAAACCTATAACAATGCGTAGAAATAGCTGTCAGTCGCGCCCAAAAATGAAATGAATGCATAACACAGGCTGTAGAAGGTGGTGATGCAAGGCTGAAATATGGTTCGAATGGCTCTGAGCACCATGGGACTTAACATCTGAGGTCATCAGTTCCTTAGAACTTAGAAGTACTTAAACCTAACTAAGGACATCAAACACATCCATGTCCGTGGCAGGATTCGAACCTGCGACCGTAGCGGTCACTCGGTTCCAGACTGTAGCGCCTAGAAGCGCTCGGCCAGACCGGCCGGCAGGCTGAAATATCTTGGAAACACCTCAAATAAATTCATCCACGAAATAAATGACTAACAAAACACTTGTTCGACCGATTCTTGAACATTGTTCATCAGTCCAAAACTCTAACCGTTTAGGATTAACAGTTTCTGAGAGAAAAAAAGACGCAATCCGAAGGAATTATTCTAATGTAACGGAAATCGGTAGACGTGATGTACATCTACAGATAAACAAATGGTTGCAATTTCAGAAAAATTGAATCATTTATTCAAGAGAAAAAGAGCTTAACAAATTGAGCAAGTCAATAACGCACTGGTCCGCCTCTGACCCTTAGGCAAGTAGTTACTCGGCTTGCCATTGATTGATATAAGTGTTGGAAGTCCTCTTGAGGGATTTGGAGCCAAACTCTGTCCAACTGGAGCGTTAGATCGTCGAAAATTCCGAGTTGGTTGGAGGACCCAGCACATAATGCTCCAGACGTTCTCAATTGGGAAGAGATCCGGAGACCTTCTTGGCCAAGGTAAGATTTGGCAAGCACGAATAGCAGAAAATCACACCATGTGCTGGCGGGCTCTATCTTGCTGAAACGTAAGCCCAGAATGCTTGCCACGAAGGACAACAAAACGAAGGGAAGAACAGTGTTGTCGTACCGATGTGCTATTTGGATGCCGCAGATTACAACCAAAATGGTCCTGCCATGAAACGAAGTCACAGCACAGACCTGGTTGTCGTCGTATATGACGAAGATTATGATGTTTGGTTTATTGGCCGCTCAACTGCTCTGTCATCAGCGCCCGTACAAAGTCCCAATTTTTACACAGTCCAATCTAGCCACTGTAACGATGATGATGATGATCATCATCATCATCATCAAATGATGAGGACAACACGAACACTCAGTCCCCGGGCAAAGAATATCCCCAACCCGGCCGGGAATCGAACCCAGTCCTCTATTATTTCAATCTCGAAGAGCTCGAGGAAAATACCAATCTTTACCTACGAGCTCTAATTTCCCATACTTTATTGCAATGATCGTTCGTCCCTATGTAGGTCGGCGTCAACAAGGTATTTTCGCATTCGGAGGGTAAAGTTGCTGATTGAAATTTCGTGAGAAGATTCCGCCGCAAACGAAATGATGTCCACCTCAAATCCTGTATCATATCAGTGACACCATCTCTCCTATTTCTCGATAGTATAAAACGTGCTATACTTCTTTGAAAAATGGTTCAAATGGCTCTGAGCACTATGGGGCTTAACTTCTGAGGTCATCAGTCCCCTAGAACTTAGAACTACTTAAACCTAACTAACCTAAGGACATCACACACATCCATGCCCGAGGCAGGATTCGAACCTGCGACCGTAGCGGTCGCGCGGTTCCAGACTGTAGCGCCTAGGACCGCTCGACCACCTCGGCCGGCTATCCTTCTTTGAACTTTCTCGATGAACAGCGTTCATCCTATCTGGTAACGATCCCTGGTTACTCCAAAAGAGGACAGACAAGCGTAGTTTAAGCAGTCTCTTTAATATTTTTGTTGCACCTTGTAAGTGTTCTGCCAGTAAAACGTAGTCTTTATTTCGCATCCCCCACATTTTCTACTTGTTCCTTCTAATTTAAGTTGTTTGTAATTGTAACTCGTAGGTACTCATTTGAATTCCCGGCCTTTAGATTTGACTGTTTTATGTGTAACCTTAGTTGAACGAATTCCTTTTAGCAGTCATGTGGATGACCTCACTCCTCGGCACAGGGGGCAATGAGAGCTTAGCGCCCTTTCTGTGACCAGACTGTTACTGATTCTTGTGGTCACTGAAGCACGAGTCTCACATCCAATCGACGATAATGGTGAATCCGGGGCTCTGAATAACTTTCTGACAATTGCTCGGTCCCTACGTTCTGTCGTCTCTTTAGGTGGACGCTTCCTTCGTGACGCTGTGTGTGGCCATAGTTCACCCATTCCTACCAACACCGTAGAATAGTGGTATCGCTACTATTCAAATGTCGAGCGATTCGTTGCGTACTCCAAACGGCCTCTTTGAACCCAAGAATACGTCCTCTGTCAAATATTGACATCTGCATATATTGTTGTGCATCTTCATATTTTCGCGGTGCAAATACTGATCCATAAAATTTCGTACGTGCAGCAGCATAAATTTGACTTCTAATATAGCGGCTGAATAGTGTGCAGCCATCTTAAGAGTGAGCCGAGGTGACTGACGCTCCAGCTTTTTTTTTTTCTTTATTGATTTTCAGTTCCTCCCGAAGGGGGCGGGCTGGCAGCAGCTTAAGAGGAAGAAGAAAGAAACAAGGAAAAGCAGGCGATATAATGATGACAAAGTGTATATCGGCGTAAAAATGCGGAAAGTTAAAACAGAAAGCAAAAGGGGTTGGCAATGTCGATAAAAGACACAGGAATCAGACAAGTAACATAGTAAACACACAATTAAAAAACATGCCGACAGTCTGGTTTCCGTTCGCAAGAGACAAAAAATCATATCCAGCGACAGTATGATGGTTGTTCGCTACACTTCCCTAAAGACACACCACGGAACACTCACTGGGAAACACACACTGTAAAACACTACACGAAAATGGTGGCACAAATATGACACTCCCGAGCCAAAGGCGGATGTGGAGGGGGGGGGGGGGGGACCTGGAGGAGGGAGGAAAACAAGGAGGGAGGAGAGGAGAAAACGAAAGGGGCGGAGAGGACTCATAAGGGGGGAGAGGGGCAGGGCAGATGCGAGAGGGAATAAGAAGAGGCAGAGGAGGGAAATGCAAAAGGACTTGGGGGAGAGAAGGGGGCAGAGAGAGGGTAGGTGGGGCAAAAAAGAGAATGGAAGGGGGGAGAGGGAGCCCAGGAAAAGGACAGAGGAAAAGGGGGGAGTGAGAATCAGAGTTGATAGGGGCGATAAATGGAGGGAGAGAGGGCATCATCCGGGAGGGGGAGTTGATGAAAACCACCTTGGGAAAGGAGATGTAGGGTGTAGAAATGGAGGGTAGGGGGGATACAACAGTGAAGACGTGGTAGGGGGTGGGGATGGGAGAGGAGAGGAACAACCAGGGGGTGAGGGGGTTCAAGGCGGCGGGAGGTGTAGAGGATGCGGATATGTTCGAGGAATAGGAGCAGATGGGGGAAAGGAATGAGGTTATAGAGGATCGGCGTGGGGGACGGGAGGCCTATACAGAAGGCGAGGTGGAGTGCATGACGCTCAAGATGCTGGAGGGACTTATAGAATTTGAGGGGGGGGGGGGTAGATATTTATGCAGGACTGGCATAGCAGAGGATGGGACGGATTAAGGATTTGTAGATGTGGAGGATGGCAGAGGGGTGCAACCCCCATGACGGCCAGAGAGGAGTTTGAGGAGTCGGAGGAGGTGGCGGGCTTTGGAGTGGATGGAGCGGAGATGAGGGATCCAGGTGAGGGGACAGTCAATGGTGAGTCCAAGGTAGGTGAGGGTGGGGTTGAGGCGACAGGACGGGCGCAGACAGTAAGGGAGAAATCCAGGAGCCAGAAGGAGCGATTGGTACGACCTACGATGATTGCCTGGGTCTTGGAAGGATTGATTTTCAGGAGGCGCTCCAGCACTTGCTCCGTCCATTTGAAGCTGTGGACCGCACCACTGTGCATGCGGCTACAGATACACAACGATTAACCTCTCTGGCGCCTTGTGTATCTGTGGCAGCATGCGTAGAAGTGCGCTCCACGGCTTTAAATGGACGGAGCAAGTGCTGGAGCGTCAGTCACCTCGACTCATTCTGAAGATGGTTGGACGGTATTCAGCCGAAATATTAGGAGTCAAATTTATGCGGCTGCACGTCCGAAATTTTATGGATCTTCATGTATTGTATACTACGAGACGTAGTTACCGTCTAACTGAGCACAATGAATGAAAGTCGCAAAGACTTAATGCCGTTGAGTCGACATGTCCTTTGTTTCCTATACTTGCCAGCTGCGATGTGAAATTGCACTGCACCGCGGACATTCATCCATCAGCAGCCAAAAATTTATAGTTCTGAATTTTCCATCGATAGCTGTGCAAA
This sequence comes from Schistocerca gregaria, assembly GCF_023897955.1. NCBI lineage: Eukaryota > Metazoa > Arthropoda > Insecta > Orthoptera > Acrididae > Schistocerca > Schistocerca gregaria. The sequence goes on from NC_064920.1 coordinate 106,640,099, forward strand.
TATCAGTTTCTGACCAATTTTCATAACTCCTTAATGGTACGTATTTTTTGTCTTGTATCTGGAAGTAACGGAAACGATCGAAAGAAGATTGGTGCGTTTCGTCACGAGATCGTTTAGTAAACGTGAGAGATTTATGGAGATGCTCAGAACACAACAGTGGCAGACACCAGGAAAGATACGTTGTGTGTCACGGAGAGGTTTAGTACGTCGGGCAACATATTCTTTTCTCCTGCATACGTCTCGCGAAATGACCACGACGACAAAATGAGAGAAATTATAAAATTATCGAAATTCTTCCAAGTCATCTGTGGCATACAGCAAACCAGTGCTTAACAGTATTGGTTAAAAGCAGTCTTGGTTTCAATTATAGTTTTTTTTAATTTTTCAACTACGCGTTTCTCCTTATTTAGGTATCTGCAGGTTGATCTTAATTTGGTATTTCTTAGAAGAATCCTTTAAACAGTGTAGCCAAAGGGCATCTTCGAAGGCGATGTTGGGCTGATAAATTCGACGATGCGTAGTTGAAAAATAAAAAAAATAAAAAATAAAACTGCAGTCAAGACTGTTTGTAACCAATACATTAAGTTATCGACAATGGTTCTTACCAAGCAGACCTCGCAAACTGAACAGGGATGGGTGGAAACTACAGTGGTACCACAGGTATTCTCCAACGCAAACCGCGAGGTGGAAGCATAATAACCAAGAACGGGACAATAGCAGCAGTCTTCTGTTCCTTAACCTGGTACATGAATTATTTTATCTGTATTCCACCGAGCCTTAGAGGTAAAATTAATTGTTGGTATCTTTGTAGTAGATGACTAAATACGAGGACGCTTGTTAATTTCCCACGTGCCGAGTATTCTTTGAAACTGAAAGAAGTGGAAAACAGAAACAAGCAGCCTTTTACGTAGTCAGAGAGAGGAACATCAGAGAGTAAAAACATACAAATAATAGTGCCGTGTACTTGCTGTAGTGTCATATCAGATACCCGTGATGATTCGCCGTTCAGCTCTTAATCCAAGCTGGAGGTCAACTGGGAGGTGTGGACGGCTGCGGCAGCAGCGCAGACTTGTACACAGTGCCGTTCCACTGCTGGCATTCGCTAACGCCCGGCCATCGCCCCCAGTATGGCAGCGACAGATAGCCGGCCTATCGCCAGATACTGACTGCCTCTATCACCAGTCAGCGTTAGCACACGTCGACGATTTGTTCTGTAGGTATTGCGTACTACTCGTCTACGGCAGCAGTTTCCGTCATATCCTACCGAGTGATGTGGCGCAGTGGTTAGCACACTGGACTCGCATTCGGAAGGACTATGGTTCAAACCCGCGCCCTGCCATCCTCATTTCCCTAAATCGCTTCAGGCCCATACCAAGGTGGTTGCTTTGAAAGGGCACGGCCGTCTTCCTCCCCCATCCTTCCCTAATCCGATGGGACCAATGACCTCGCTGTTTAGCCGGCCGCTGTGCCCGGGCGGTTCTAGGCGCTTCAATCCGGAACCGCGCTGCTGCTATAGTCGCAAGTGTGAATCCGCCTCGGTCATGGTTGTATGTAATGTCCTCACGTTATTTGGGTTTAAGTAGTTCTGTTCTGGGGGACTGATGGCCTCAGAAGATAAGTCCCATAGTGCTCAGAGCCATTTGAACCATTTGAACCTCGCTGTTTGGTCCCCTCACCCAAGTCAACCAACCAACCACCGTATCCTACACCTGGCACGAGGTATCGCCAACACACCAATATTCCAGTTCCACAATCATCGGTCATCGGAAACTCAGCTCGAGTTTTTAACACGTTACAGCCTGAAACCCATGGATCCAATCAGCTGAGAAGCTACAGAACTCTTCACTTCCAAAAAGCATTTGACCCAGTACCACACTAATGTTTATTATTGAATGTGTCGTGTTTATGAGTGATTTGCTTTTGGTGGGATATTACCCTCATCTGAAACAGATTCTGCGTCGATCAAGCAGCCTATATCTAACAAATCATTAATAATCTGGAAACAAAAGTTATTTCTTCATCGATAATCTGTAACTGAGTTTCTTGTGAAGACGATATGAGAGATGTCATTCAGGGTACATTGTGACAGACGACAAATCACTGAAATAAGTGAACAGTAGTAATGGACTTGGTCAGAATCGTGTTCAAAAGTGGCTCTGAGCAGTATGCGACTTAACTTCTGAGGTCATCAGTCACCTAGAACTTAGAACTACTTAAACCTAACTAGCCTAAGGACATCACACACATCCATTTCCGAGAATCTGCGACCGTAGCGGTCGCGCGGTTCCAGACTGAAGCGCCTAGAATCGCTCGGCCACTTAGGCTGGCTATAAACAAATAAATCGCTAGTATCTCGTAGAAGGAACTACAAGCTCCAGTAATTACTTTATCACGCCTTGTGTTCTGAGCAGTTACTAGTCTACAATAGAAATTTCAGTCTGAAGCGGAGTGTGCGCTGATATGAAACTTCCTCGCATATTAAAACTGTGAGCCGGACCGAGACCCGAACTCGGGACCTTTTCCTTTCGTGTGTAAATTCTCTACCATATGCAAGGGGCCTACATACATACACCTGCATCTGTGCGTAGAGATAGGAACGTTCGGGAGGAGAGGTGGGCGTGTAATCAGACCTTGTAAGAAACAGATATTAGTTGATAAAGTTTCTCATATGACTTCCTGAAGGCATTGATCAAATGAGTAGAGGAAAAAAGTAATGTGAATTATTTATGGCTTTCTTACATGAATTTGGCTCACTATCACATCTAAGCTCATTAATTACAGTACAATCACAAGGGTATCAAAAGAAATTTGTGACTGGAGTGAGGATTAGTATAATATGTCGCCCTAACCGCCTTCTGCTTCACGTCTGTTGTGCAGCGAGCTACCTTAATTTAAGTATTAACTGTATTTTTCTTACTTGTCACTTCTTCTTCTGTGTGTTTTTGCTTTTCGGAAGATTTAATAGTTGAGTGCTATTAAGTGTTCCATAGATCTCGTGTTTGTTTTGAATACAGTCAGAGAGTCCCTTTAGTCAGCCATAGTGCCAGTAGTGCTAGTGTTTGTTTTGAATAAGTCCAGAGACAGGTAGTGCTATTTTCATTGTTTTCTACAAGAAGTGGTTAGCAATCACAGTTTAGTCAATAATCAACCGCCTTTGGTGAATTAGCAGTCTAGTTAAAAGTTGATTAAGTCTCTTCAGTAAATTGATTCCTTAGGATGGATAGGATGTGTGACTGCTGTGTACGGACGCAGGAGGAGCTGGCCACTCTTCGCGAACAGCTGAGCGTGTTGATGGCCGCGGTCAGCCGTCTTCAGGCTGCTGCCTCGGAGTGTAGCGGGAGTGGGGAGTCTGGTGTGTCACAAGGTACACCCCAGGTGTTACATGCTTCACCCACTGTCCCTGCTGTCGAGACATCTTCGCGGGTACCGGGCGTGGTTGGGCCACCCTCTCCCCAAGGGGAGTGGCGGGTTCAGCGGCGTTCGCGGCGCACGAGGCGGAGGGTCAATGTGGAGGCTGACCGTGTGGCATCGCCCGCTCTGCCTGTGAGTGGACACGTGGCTGCTCCTTCAGCAAGGTCCGAGCAGGCACACGGGGGGAGGGGTTTATTAGTTATTGGGAGCTCCAACGTTAGGCGGGTGACGGAGCCCCTTAGGGAAATAGCGGAAAGGTCGGGGAAGAAGGCCAGTGTTCACTCTGTCTGCTTGCCGGGGGGGTCTCATCCGAGATGTGGAGGAGGCCCTACCGGCGGCGATAGAGAGCACTGGGTGCACCCGACTGCAAATTGTTGCTCATGTCGGCACCAATGACTCCAGCCGTCTGGGTTCAGAGGTCATCCTCAGTTCGTACAGGCGGTTGGCGGAGTTGGTGAAGGCGGAAAGCCTCGCTCGCGGGGTGGAATCAGAGCTAACTATTTGTAGTATCGTTCCCAGAACCGATCGCGGTCCTGTGATTTGGAGCCGAGTGGAAGGCTTAAACCAGAGGCTCAGACGATTCTGCGGAGAGCTGGGGTGCAAATTTCTCGACCTCCGCTATCGGGTGGAGAAATGTAGGGTCCCCCTGAATAGGTCAGGCGTGCACTACACGCCGGAAGCGGCTACGAGGGTAGCGGAGTACGTGTGCAGTGCACATGGGGTTTTTTTAGGTTAGAGAATTCCCTCCCTAGGCCCGACAAGACGCCTCCTGAGACGCGGCAAGGCAGGAGTAGGCAAAATACAACAGAGAATATTAATGTGCTAATAGTAAACTGCAGGAGCGTCTATAGAAAGGTCCCAGAACTGCTCTCATTAATAAACGGTCACAACGCCCATATAATACTAGGAACAGAAAGTTGGCTGAAACCAGACGTAAATAGTAATGAAATCCTAAACTCTGATTGGAATGTATACCGCAGAGATACGCTGGACAGTGAAGGGGGAGGCGTGTTTATAGCGATAAGAAGTGCAATAGTATCGAAGGAAATTGACGGAGATTCGAATTGTGAAATGATTTGGGTGAAGGTCACGGTTAAAGCACGCTCAGACATGGTAACTGGATGTCTCTATAGGCCCCCGGGCTCAGCAGCTGTTGTGCCTCAGCACCTGAAGAATAATTTGGAAAATATTTCGAGTAGATTTCCCCACCATGTTATAGTTCTGGGTGGAGATTTTAATTTGCCGGATATAGACTGGGAGACTCAAACGTTCATAGCGGGTGGCAGGGACAAAGAATCCAGTGAAATATTTTTAAGTGCTTTATCTGAAAACTACCTTGAGCAGTTAAAAAGAGAACCGACTCGTGGCGATAACATATTAGACCTTCTGGTGACAAACAGACCGAACTATTTGAATCAGTTAATGCAGAACAGGGAATCAGCGATCATAAAGCGGTTACTGCATCGAAGATTTCAGCCGTAAATAGAAATATTAAAAAAGGTAGGAAGATTTTTCTGTTTAGCAAAAGTGACAAAATGCAGATTACAGAGTACCTGACGGCTCAACACAAAAGTTTTGTCTCAAGTACAGATAGTGTTGAGGATCAGTGGACAAAGTTCAAAACCATGGTACAATATGCGTTAGATGAGTATGTGCCAAGCAAGATCGTAAGAGATGGGAAAGAGCCACCGTGGTACAACAACCGAGTTAGAAAACTGCTGCGGAAGCAAAGGGAACTTCACAGCAAACATAAACATAGCCATAGCCAAAGCCTTGCAGACAAACAAAAATTACGCGAAGCGAAATGTAGTGTGAGGAGGGCTATGCGAGAGGCTTTCAATGAATTCGAAAATAATGTTCTATGTACTGACTTGGCAGAAAATCCTAAGAAATTTTGGTCCTATGTCAAAGCGGTAGGTGGATCAAAACAAAATGTCCAGACACTCTGTGACCAAAATGGTACTGAAACCGAGGATGACAGACTAAAGGCCGAAATACTAAATGTCTTCTTCCAAAGCTGTTTCACAGAGGAAGACTGCACTGTGCTTCCTTCTCTAGATTGTCGCACAGTTGACAAAATGGTAGATATCGAAGTAGACGACAGAGGGATAGAGAAACAATTAAAATCGCTCAAAAGAGGAAAGGCCGCTGGTCCTGATGGGATACCAGTTCGATTTTACACAGAGTACGCGAATGAACTTGCCCCCCTTCTTGCAGCGGTGTACCGTAGGTCTCTAGAAGAGCGAAGCGTTCCAAAGGATTGGGAAAGGGCACAGGTCATCCCCGTTTTCAAGAAGGGACGTCGAACAGATGTGCAGAACTATAAACCTATATCTCTAACGTCGATCAGTTGTAGAATTTTGGAACACGTATTATGTTCGAGTATAACGTCTTTTCTGGAGACTAGAAATCTACTCTGTAGGAATCAGCATGGGTTTCGAAAAAGACGGTCGTGTGAAACTCAGCTCGCGCTATTCGTCCACGAGACTCAGAGGGCCTTAGACACGGGTTCACAGGTAGATGCCGTGTTTCTTGACTTCCGCAAGGCGTTTGACACAGTTCCCCACGGTCGTTTAACGAACAAAGTAAGAGCATACGGACTATCACATCAATTGTGTTATTGGATTGAGGAGTTCCTAGATAACAGAACGCAGCATGTCATTCTCAATGGAGAGAAGTCTTCCGAAGTAAGAGTGATTTCAGGTGTGCCGCAGGGGAGTGTCATAGGACCGTTGCTATTCACAATATACATAAATGACCTGGTGGATGACATCGGAAGTTCACTGAGGCTTTTTGCAGATGATGCTGTGGTGTATCGAGAGGTTGCAACAATGGAAAATTGTACTGAAATGCAGGAGGATCTGCGGCGAATTGACGCATGGTGCACGGAATGGCAATTGAATCTCAATGTAGACAAGTGTAATGTGATGCGAATATATAGAAAGATAGGTCCCTTATCATTTAGCTACAAAATAGCAGGTCAGCAACTGGAAGCAGTTAATTCCATAAATTATCTGGGAGTACGCATTAGGAGTGATTTAAAATGGAATGATCATATAAAGTTGATCGTCGGTAAAGCAGATGCCAGACTGAGATTCATTGGAAGAATCCTAAGGAAATGCAATCCGACAACAAAGGAAGTAGGTTACAGTACGCTTGTTCGCCCTCTGCTTGAATACTGCTCAGCAGTGTGGGATCCGCACCAGGTAGGGTTGATAGAAGAGATAGAGAAGATCCAACGGAGAGCAGCACGCTTCGTTACAGGATCATTTAGTAATTGCGAAAGCGTTACGGAGATGATAGATAAACTCCAGTGGAAGACTCTGCAGGAGAGACGTTCAGTAGCTCGGTACGGGCTTTTGTTAAAGTTTCGAGAACATACCTTCACCGAAGAGTCAAGCAGTAGATTGCTCCCTCCTACGTATATCTCGCGAAGAGACCATGAGGATAAAATCAGAGAGATTAGGGCCCACACAGAAGCATACCGACAATCCTTCTTTCCACGTACAATACGAGACTGGAATAAAAGGGAGAACCGATAGAGGTACTCAGGGTACCCTCCGCCACACACCGTCAGGTGGCTTGCGGAGTATGGATGTAGATGTAGATGTAGATATGTTGATATTGTCTATATAACAGGTTTGCAGGTTTTTAAGACTGCTGAAGCTTTCATACAGTAATATTTTAACTGACATAATTATGGAATGAGGATGTCGTTTCCACATTCATAAAAAGTTTTGACTGTCATTCCACGGTTAAGCTACCTTCTATCTGTACTTACTTAAATTTTAGTTTACTTCAAATCTAATGTTGGTTTAAGCCGGTGATGAACATGTTTCACATAATGAATGATAAAATACGATGATATATTATGATGGACTTAAGATACTGCAGATAAATTGTTTGAAAATTTTTCGGTAGTGTAAGACATAGTAATAGCTTTTCAGTGATCTATTAACTTTCATAGAAACGTTGTATATTTATTCATTTTCTTCATACATTACTATGACACACAGTCACAGTTAGTACGTTTCAGTAGCCACTTCATTTAATACCATGTATTTTACAAAATGAAACACTATAATTAACCCATAATGTTAGACAATAAGTATTTAGGTTTTTGACAAAGTTGTATGTTTAGTCTCCTTGCTAGTGTTACAGTGTCTACATGCTTTGGAGCAGGTTATGATACTTTAAGTTACACGATCACAGCAATCACCACATATCTACAGTTAAATGTGACGCAAGGAATCTGTTAGCTAGCATAGGAATAGAATGACTATCTTGTTTCTACTTTTATAGGAAGTTCCGACTGTGAGAACTATATCTTAATGTCAGAATTTTGTAAAATATGATGAATATGTATAATGCAATGTATAATAAAACAAGAAGGTTAAGGTAGCTAAAGTACTGTTGCGAATGTACTGTTTTGAAATGGTTAATAAAACTCAAACTTTGCAAGAGCTGTTCAGTGATTTGTTAACCTTCAGAAAATTTGATGTGTTCTTTCATTTTCTACGTGTGCTAATATTACACACATTAATAAATATTGTGCTTCAGTTCTCCTTTTCTTACATAATATGTATTTTACAGTACGTAACGACGTAATGCCGCCGCGAGATGTATGCAATCGTTTGGTACGGTTTTGATAATGTCATATACTCCTTCTCCCTTTTAGGTTGCACTGTGCTCATATCTGTAATTAGTTTAGATGCATTACTTTTTCCTGGCAGGATGATATAGTAGTTATCACATGTTGAGAGGTCATTAACAATTCTGATCTTCTCTTTAGTACCAGACATAAACTTCGTGAGTTATCCGTTGCAAAAGACTTCTAGTGGTTTGGACTGTCTTTGTGACAGTAAGCCATGCAGCACTTAATTCTTGCTATATGCATTGCCCATTCAATCTATCACGTGAGAATTGGATGTTTTCCTGCGTACTACGATTTTCATGCAGTTGGGCTTTAGCATTTATCTCGATACAAATTGTCATGATCTGACACATAACCTGTAACTGACTTCGTTTTATAAGTAATATGTGACGAATTTTGTGCAGATATACGTTAATTATTTCGTTTGTGATCACTGTCTCTGTTTCATGAACGAAACCAGTTGTTTGTAATAATGACAGCTATTGAGCTATCAATAATGAAGTACTACGACTCAGATACTGATAATATTTCAAAGAAATACAAATATTGGCAAATTACTTTAAATGTTCAGAAGATGGTGCTCTTAAAAGAATGCAATATGTATGTAGTACCCAGTGACAATAGTACTAACGAGTCACAAGTATCGTAATTTTAGAGGATATAAAATAGAATGATAACATACGCTTAATCCAGGCTTTTGGCAGAGTTCCGTTTATTAGCAGGATAGTGAGAAAATGCAAACAGTCCAGAAAGGGAACTGCTTACAACAGAGTTATGCGGTCCACCCTTGAATATTTCCTCAAGTGTGTGGATCCCATACCAAATCTAAGAGACGATATTTGAATGTATACAAGGAAGAGCAGCATCTAAAGGTCATCTGTTTGTCTGAATCACGGGAGAGCGTCAAAGAAATGTTGAACAGCCTACATTGACAGACTCCTGAAGATAGAAGCTGAACATCCCATGGAAGTCTGCTTTCAAAGTAACAGGAGCCAGTATTACTTGAAGTATCTAGGAATATATCGTTCCCTTGGAAACCACTAAGACAAGATTAGTCCAATTACAGCGTATCAGAAATGTGGCCGAAGAGCTGAGAAGGTACGTTTAGGAATTGAACCTCATGCTCCCTACATTCCGGACTGGAGTCCACCAGCCATACACTGATGTCAAAATAACCAATGCGTGGGCCGGCCGCTGTGGCCGAGCGGTTCTAGGAGCTTCAGTCCGGAAACGAGTGACCGCTACGGTCGCAGGTTCGAATCTGCCTCGGCCATGGATGTGTGTGACGTCCTTAGTTAGGTTTAAGTAGTTCTAAATTCTAGGGAACTGTGACCTCAGATATTAAGTCCCATAGTGCTCAGAGCCATTTGACCCATAACAAATGCGTGGATGTCTTGTTCCTCCTCTGGAACATCTTCCACTGCCGTTATCAGACCCATTCGGCAAATTACCAGGGCCGAATACCTAGGATGGTATATTGAAGCTTCCTATACGTTGGAAAATGGTAATCGCAAAGACAGTAGATTACAGGAGGATTGTAAAGCGAGACTGTAAAATAAATAAATAAATAAACAAAAATTGTGTGCATTATTTATGGAATTACTCTTGTAATATTAACGTGGTCGTCCAACTTTTTTGTTCAAGAACCAATACTGACATTGTGTGCCAGCCACAAATCCGCCAGTGGTGTTATTAATTGATAACCTACATAAATTCGTATCTTATGAGCCCACACTAGACAAGCTACAGTAAGGGTGCAATAAGTTGCCTGCAAGGGCTTACTTCTGATTGTTAAAAATCAGCACCATTCGGAACAGTTCGTGGCGACTCTTATCTTGTTTCATATCGCTGCCACCCTGAGCGACGCCAAACTCGTAACGTTTACGAAGTGTTATTGTGCTGTCAGTATGATCGGACGATTAATTGATTAATAACGGTAATTGTATTATATTTAAATGCCTTACGCAGTATAAGGCCGATTGCAATTGTTTGCGAAAGGCTTTGAACGTCATTTTTCTTCTATTTATTCCACTGTGTTGCAACAGCCTTATACACTGAAGTGCCAAAGAAACTTCAGAGGCATGAGTATTCAAATATAGCGAAATGTAAACTGGTAGAATACGGTGCTGCGGTCAGAACGCCCATATAAGACAAGTGTATGGCGCAGTTGTTGAGCGGTTACTGCTGCTAGAATGGCAGGTTATCAAGATTTGAGTGGGACTGAACGTGGTGGTAAAGTCGGCGCACGAGTGATGGGATAAAGCATCTCTGAGGTAGCTATGAATTGTGAATTCTCCCGGACGGCCATTTCACGAGTGTACCGTGAATATCAAGAATCCGGTAAAACATCAAATCTCTGACATTGCTGCGTCCAGAAAAAGATCTTGCAACAACGGGACCAACGATGACTGATGAGAATCTTTCAACGTGACAGATGTGTGACCCTTCCGCAAACTGCTACTGATTTCAATGGGAGCCATCAGCATGAGCGTACGAACCACTCAACGAAACCTCATTGATATGGGCTTCCGGAGCCGAAGGCCCACTCGTGTACCCTCGATAACTGCCTCTTTCGGGCCCGTCAACGCCGACATTGGCCTGTTGGTGACTGGAAACAGGTTGCCTGGGCGGACGAGTCTACTTTCAAATCGTATCGAGCGGATGGACGTGTACGGGTACGGAAACAACCTCATGAATCCATGTACCGTAATGCCAGCAGGGGACTGTACTAGATGATAGAAGCTCTGCAATGGTGTGGAGTGTGTGCAGTTGGAGTGATATGGGACCCCTAATACGTCTAGACACGACTCTGGAAGCTGACATGTACGTAAGTATCCTGTCTGGTCACGTGCATCCATTCATACCCATTGTGAATTCCGACGTGCAATTCCAGCAGGACAATGCGACATCCCACACTTCCATAATTGTAACAGAGTGGCTCCAGGAGCACTCTTCTAAGTTTTAACACTTCCTCTGGCCATCAAACTCCACAGAAATGAACATCACTGAGCATATCTGGGATGTCTTGCAACATTCGGAAGAGATCTTCACCACCTCGTACTCTTACGGAGTTATGGACAGCCCTGCAGCATTTATTGTGTCAGTTCCCTCCAGCACTACTTCAGACATTAGTCGAGTCCATGCCTCGTCGTGTTGCGGCATTTCTGGGTGCTCGCGGGGGCCCTACACGATATTAGGTAGTTTCTGCGGTTGCTTGGTACTTTCGCAATAGACCGTGAAATTTCAGTAATGGAACAGAAGCGACGATACCTTCTTTCTCGCACACACTCCAACCCCACAGGAGCTGTGCTACTGACTTCTGTATCCTGAGGTAAGTGGCTAACTTCACCCAGGTCATGGTCGAATGAACCAATATCAATTAAAATTATGCACATCTTGAAATATTACTGCCCCTCTAAGTAATTTTGTTTGTTACTGAGCATGAAAACTACACCATTAAGAAGAGCTTAACGTTAGTTGATTTTTTCTATTTTGCTGTCATTTGATGGATGCATATAATTATAAAATATAATTGAGAACTGCAGGCTGCGTGAATATTTGATTCGGACCACATGCGACCACAGGCAGCAGTTTGACTTCCACTGGTCTAAATGTTGCGCATTACTTTCACATGAATATCCGATGGTTTGCCTTGGCACTGAGTCTGTTGTTTTATCAAACGATCGTGGCGCCACGCCAAAGCCGGCAACGCACATTGATAACACAGTCATTAGTGATGTCACGATTCAATCCGCAATGACGAATGTGGAAGACGAAATAAGACACGTCCTCTCTCTCAGAGGTCAATATAGAGCCGAGCATGGAAGCGCTCTGTCCACAGTTCGTGACCTCATCTGAAGCATTTATTCAAGACTCACTTGGAAATGTACTTATGCAATTGCTGAACATTGCACTCCATGAGAAGAGTTTGTCAATTATTACAACAAGTGATACTTTAATAGTCAACGACAGTCGTAGGTTATGAAAGAACATCCGTAGCAATGGATTGGATCAAATTGAGTAAATCATTTTATCACTCACGTGAAGTGAATTAATATTTCATATGCTTTATTTCAGATGAGCCATCTCCCAGACCAAGCAAAGCTGCCACAGTTATGGCCAGACGATTGTAGTTTCATCTAGTCATAACAGAATCCATATGAGACCTTGTTTTTTTCTATCATGTACAGTTTTGTTACAATATGACTTTGATATAAACAAGAAAATCGGCTAATCAGTATGAGCAATAATGTGATTTTTCGTTGCGAGTAAAACTTTGTTGAAGTATAAACATGAAAACACCTCTACATTACTAATTTTAACAATTAATTGTCCCCATTGGTTTCTATCTTTTCTCTCTCTCTCCTACTTAATATAGGTTTTCCTCTGATGAATTTGTTCTTGCACTTCCCAGTGAAGTGACAAATGGCGTTCTCCGACCATACTTGGTTTTCAGAGCCTCTGAAAGCGTCTGGCCACTAGTTTCTTGTCTTGACGGAAGCACCCATCTTGTCCCTCGCCGCGCAGTCTCGGGTATCTTGCCATGGTTCGCACGGATGCAATCGCCGGAGGTTCGAGTACTTCCTCTTGCATGGGTGTGTGTGTGTGTTGTCCTTAGCGTAAATTAGTTTAAGTTACGTAGTGTGTAAGCCTAGGACTGATGACCTCAGCAGTTTGGTCCCATAGCGACTTACCACAAATTTCCAAAATTTCTTGTCCCTCACCGCCAACACCTAAATTTCTAAGGAAAAAAGTCAGAATTAATCATCAAACAGTGAATGTTTAGGTTCATCGAGCAGCCCAACTTCTTGAACTTTTCCAGAGTGTTAGCTACAACACAAGCATAATGTGGTTACCTTTTATTGTGTCAGAACGTAATAACAATCTCATTACATGAAATCCAAGCCTCTCTTTCATTCATAGGAATTTTTCATCCAAACTTGAACTCCAACAACATTTATAGTATGTCATGTCCAACAGACATACCTGTTCTGTTTTGTGAACGTAAGAGAATTTCGAAGAAAGTAGCATTTTCCAATAGCAGCGTTTTCTTTTGCCGTGAAGCCTTCAATCATAAACATAATGATGTATTGTATTTCTAGATTAATTTAGTCAGAGTAGCTTAACATGGAATGTACTAACAAAACCAATCACAATATTTAGAAAATATGTTCAAGCTATGAAATAAACTTTATAAAGAAGTGAATCACTATAAAGACCAGATTCTGTAGCGTAAGTGAAAAAAACGATTCTTGTGACAATTGTATTTCACCACTGAGTAGTGGTAGAGTAAATTTTTAGGAAATGCAGCTAATAACTTAAAGTGAATGAAGTAAAAACTAATAAATAATTAGCAGGCTTCATACAATGTGGCCTACCCACTCCTCTCCCCCCCCAACCCTCCACCCTCCTCCCTCCATGTTTGTTTCACTTTGCTTATGAATATTCTCTTCGCTTTGCATGGAGTCATATTGTTCAAAGCTGCTACTGGAATAGAATTGTACCAAATATGCTTGAAGGAGATACAAAAATTAAAGATTGAGACTAATTCAATCATAAAAAATTTTTGTGGAGTAACCACTAATGGTAGCAATTCTAATAAAGGCAAAATTTATTGGGAATAGCCATGTGATGTGCACCACCCAGAGTCTGGAGTTTGTTAGTTCTGACAGTCGTTTCTCAATTTCGGCCATTTCACAAAGTGATGTTGTAAAACACATGAATCGCTCAATGGAATAGCGTAATGCGCACGAAATTCGGGATGTGGAGATGCTGTAATAAAATATTTACTAATTTACTATACGTTCCTTCTGCCAGTAATCAAAAGCAAGGTAAATCGTGGATGACGTCCAACGTATCCAAAACCTTTTTCGTTTGCCACATGTGGGCATTGAATTGCTTCGAATTACTTGGGTCATCCACACACAGAATGTTGCAATAGAATACTTCAGTTGGATAAAAAGAGCCGTGCAAAATTCTTTCACATTTTTGCAACGTTGGTTGCTGTGCATCTACATATCACGTTTTCTTTCAGGTCTCTGATACGTGTTGTGTGTGCTATCTTTGCTATTATGCAACCTCCGATGGTAACGCAAACAAAAGATCGCTATCTTCATTACAACATCAACATATCAATAAAACGCTACATGTCGACATTTCATTTTCTAACAGATACTTGGCTGACATGCGCTATGTAAGTTATTTACCTCAAACATCTGTTACCTAAAAGTCAAATACTCAAACAAAGACACATGGTGAATACGCAAGTAGGCACACACACACAAGCTCGCACACACACACACACACACACACACACACACACACACACACACACAAACACACACACATGGAAATAAGTAAAGTAATTTCTTTAAAAGGACGACATATAGGACACACAGCTGTAAACCGAATACTTAGCAAGTTGCATAATACATAAACAACAAGTAAAAGTTTCAGGGTGTTTCAAAAAGATTATCCGATTTCAGAAGACTATCTTTAGATGAATGAAGGTAGAAATTTGGGATAAATTTTAACTGGTGCATTGGCTTACAAAATATTTATTTTCAAATAACAATATATTTTACAAGGGTATATCTTCTGCTTGCAGGCACAAGCAATTTTGGGGTACGTTTAATAGTCTTAGTATTAAAGTATTGTTTTCACTTTAAGAAATGTTAGATATACTCCCCATTGGAACAACAAGAAGCATCAAGACGATAAATCCATCCAAACTTGTCATATATTTTTGCAACCACGTTCAGAGTTACTGCAATCATAGCTTTGTTGCATAGCAGTTCACCAAATGTTTCTGAAGGAGGAGGCTTTCACCACAACCCACCCACAAAAAATAGCCCGTACTTTCGGGGAAAATGAAGCCACTTAGTTGTAACTGAATTGCAGCTCCTGAAATAGACAACACAAAACCACTTCTATTCTGTGTAACAGACAACTCGCCACACGTTGTGTAATGAACGCGTGATCCCTACCAGCGACTACATGAACTTGTAACGTACAACTGACATGAAGATAAACTTTTAGTTTCGATGTGTAAGCTGAAATCCACAAGTTTCCATGTTCGTTGGTGTAGAAGATATAGAGTTGTGAATTGTGAAGTGTGTTGGCGTAAGTGGTGGCCAGCACACCAGGTGGCAAAGAGGTTACAAGAAGAATTACTGAAGCCAAAGACAGACTCGCAAGAAACGGACCGCCAACGCCCTCTCGGCCGCCAGTATTTAGATCGCTGCCGCGGACTGGAGGGCCCAGTCAATCCGAGTCAGTCACCAGTGAGTCAACGAGTCAAGTCATCAGTCACAGCCCAGTGGGGGTCGCAGTCATAGTTAGTTCATCCTCTAGCTCAGAGTCAGTCAGTACCTAGCGACCAGAGTACTGTACATTGCGGGACTTGTACTTCATCAGCAGTGAGGCTAATGCGGACTACTTCAGAAGAGCTTGTACCACAACACCTGGGCTGTCTTAAGCAGCTTCTGGCTTCTGTTAGTAAAGAACCCTGTTATATATGTGTGCAGCTTGTGTTGTGGGAGAGGACACTGGCCACCAAACAATATCCTCTCCTTGCTTCCCATGGTACAAACCTACAGCGACAATGAGACAACACACAAGGAAGAATCTTTTGATACATCGTAATTTGGATCTATAAGAGAGCAATGCTAAAAAAAGTGGATACAACGTAATGATGATGCTTACAATTTATATCAATTGAAATATAGCAGGAAAAATTATATGCAAAATACCGTAATAAAAAGGTATGTCATTGGAGCAACATTAAACCGTATTTTGAGGAGATTTACTTATTTCTTTATTTATCACGTTGTAATCAGTTACCTATTACTTCAACACAGACTGTACACAACTAGGGTTTTTCAGTAAGTAATGGAACATACATTTTTAATTGGAAACAATCTGCTTTTATTCAGGATTTCAGTAAGCCATATCACTCTCAAGTCTCCTGGCTGCAAAACCCCGTTTTTCAACATAATTTCCGTTCAAAGAGACTACCTAATGCTACGTCACTGGGACATCCTGCATGATGGCATGGTATCACTCTAACGGTTGACGCTGAACCCAACGTCTTGCTGCATCAATAACATCCAATCATCCAAGTTCTGCTTTCCACGAAGAAAATACTTCATTGTGTAAACCAGATGGAAGTCGGAAGGGGCAATATCAGGGCTGTAGGGTGGATGAGGAGGCAGAGTCCAATGAAGTTTTGTGAGCACAGCCAGGAGGGACGTCCAGTTGTGCATCAAGGCGTTTGTTTGTGATCTTCTGATGACCTCTAGTGAGAGTGTCCACACGTTCCAACATTGCAGGAGTCACAGCTGTGTGCTGCCGGGCGACACGCGGGAGATCGGACAGGTTTGCGTGACCTTATTGCGATGATGACAGACTCCTCGCCCAACTATTTTATTCACTGACAGGTCTCCCTAGACATCCTGCAGGCGTCTATGAATATCTGCGATACTCTGGTTTTCGCCAAAAGAAAGTCAGTGACAGCTCTCTGCTTGGAACGCATCTCCATTAAGACACCATTTTGCAGGCTGCGTACAGTGTCGCCACCAGTCGAAACTCCATAAAGGTATAGCGGCTAAGGCAGGACTATTCCATGCGGTCCCACAGTAAAAACTGAATTTTTTAAACCAAAACTGGCGGAGAAAAAATGTGTTGCAATACTTATTGAACGCCTCTGGTACAAAATTCACAACTAAATCTAACACAATACTACTTCCTATCGCCGTAACTTAGTCTTTACTATTTGCAAGAACTCTTTTCTCGATATTCAGTTATTATACATCTTATTAATCAGTTCTGTTTAGGATGAAGTGTGAGTGGCGTGGCTGCTCTTTCTAGTGCGGGCCGCGGTAGTCTCGCGGTTCTAGGCGCTCAGTTCGGAACCGCGCGACTGCTACGGTCGCAGGTTCGAGTCCTGCCTCGGGCATGGATGTGTGTGATGTCCTGAGGTTAGTTAGGTTTAATTAGTTCTAAGTTCTAGGTGACTGATGACCACAGATGTTAAGTCGCATAGTGCTCAGAGCCGTTGCTCTTTCTAGTCGTTTGCTTATTTCTTTCCTGTTTACAATATTGTATGTTTATGTTCATACTTCACGAATTCTGAATTAACTTCGTTTTGTGTTTACCTCTTACCGGTCTGATAATGGCTGTAACGATGATGCAATAATCTGTTTAAATAACTCAAAATATTATGAAGGCTGAATATGCGTTCTTTGCTACATCAGTGGGTGGCAGTCTGCATATACTTCACGACTGCCGATAAACCATTGTGATGCTATGATCTATCTTCGTATTGATAACTGCTTCCTTTTTACGAAAGGGCATGTATAGTTAGATATTCCTCGCCAAGAACGTGACAGCAGCAGATATGCAAATAATTAAATTTGGAGGATAAACTTCTACATATTTCTTGATTACTGTTTCGGCAACAACTGCAACGAAAACGATTCTATGAAAATGGTTCTTCTACTTGCGCCCAATATGGACGAATAATCCCGCTTAGATGAAGCTTCATATTTATGCAAATAACTCAGGGTGGAAGGCGAAGAGGTACTGGAGAAAATACGAACAAAAAGAGGCGGCATGAGGCTCTGTGTAGCGTGTCGTTCTGTTAGCCACGGCACAGACCTTGTTTTCGAAGAGGATTAGCGCTGCACGAGGCACGTGGCGGACTCCGCCGCTCAAAATAACACGACGGAGAAGAGCTGCGCAGCTGAATTAAAGTGGAGACATGTCTCCGCACTGGCGATGGACCACCAGAAGGAGAGCGTCACTATGCAAGAAATCCCCACTCATACGAAAACTCTGGAAATGTCTCAGTTTAGCCGGTGAGTCTTTGTAAGGTGGTATAAAGGGCGTACAGTTAAACTGGCCACCAAAACTTCCTGGAAGATAAAAACAGTGCGCCGGGCCGAGTCTCGGACTTGGGACCTTTGCCTTTCGCAGGCAACTGCTCTACCACACAGTTTTAATGTGCCAATGACGTTTCATATCAGCGCACACTCCACCGCAGACTGAAAACTCATTCTGGAAGCATCCCCCAGGCTGTGGCTGAGCCATGTCTCCGCAATAGCTTTTCTTCTAGAAGTGCTAGTTCTGCAAGGTTCGCAGAAGAGTTTGTGTGGAGTTTGGGAGGTAGGATCCGAGATACCGGCAGAATTGAAGCTGTGGGGACGGGTCGTGAGTAATGCTTGGGTAGTTCAGTTGTCCGCGAAAAGCAAAGGTCCCGAGTTCGAGTCTCGGTCCGGCACACAGTTTTAATCTGCCAGGAAGTTTAACATCAGCGCACCTTCCACTGTAGGGTGAAAATCTCATTCTGGAATCTCGCCACCACTTTGCGATAATTAATCCAGTCGATCCTTGAACTGACTTAATGAGCCGCCGCGTAGAAATTATACCTACCTGTTACGTGAAGATGCTCTCGCAGTTTTATGTCCCCATGCAGTGGCGTGGCAGCGCCGTGAGATTCTGAAAGTGCGAAACTACTGTCTATGTTTCACGTAATGAGGCCGAGAAAAGTTTATTTTGTGCAAATAATTTTTACACAAGATGCCATTGTCGTGCGGTTTATTTAAGAAACACCATAATATGAACTTGTTTACACTGATTACAAGCTAACTATTAACGATACGATAGCATGGTCTACCGAATGACCAGATCGGAAGGCATTCTATCGACGACTGCAGTCTGTAACATGAGCGTACAATCGGCATAGTTCGTGTAAGACCTTCGGTTGTACCAAAGTTATTCATTTGTCAACATCAACGTTTGCTGGCATTGTAAACTTACTGAAAGATTGTATTTATGACCCGTAGACTCCTCGCCGGCCAGGGTGGCCTAGCGGTTGTTTCTAGTCGCTACAGTCTGGAACCGCGCGACCGCTCCGGTCACAGGTTCGAATCCTGCCTCGGGCATGGATGTGTGTGATGTCCTTAGGTTAGTGAGGTTTAATTAGTTCTAAGTTCTATGGGGCTGATGACCATAGAAGTTAAGTCCCATAGTGCTCAGAGCAATTTGAACGATTTGAACCATTGTAGACTCCTCCTAATGTCAGAGTGGCAAAAGGCAAATTTTGTTAGCAAATATTTATTAATAAAAATTACTGGAATCGCGACAGAACAAATGTACTTTCCCTACCCATCTCTCTGCTGATGTTTCGAGCGATTTCCGCACCGGCACCTCATCCCTCGCCGGCCGCGGTGGTCTAGCGGTTCTAAGCGTTCAGTCCGGAGCCGCGCGACTGCTACGGTCGCAGGTTCGAATCCTGCCTCGGGCGTGGATGTGTGTGATGTCCTTAGGTTAGTTAGGTTCAAGTAGTTCTAAGTTCTAGGGGACTGATGACCATAGATGTTAAATCCCATAGTGCTCAGAGCCATTTGAACCTCATCCCTATGGATCTGAAAGCGCCAGACGGTAAATCACCTCTGCTAGACAGCATGGGAGCCTACCGCCCGCTCCTTACTCGTTACGTACTGCAGTGTGGATACATTCACTTCACGTGTGTGAAATAGCAAAACTAAAAATAAAGTAAAATGCGCTCTTATCTGCAAGTAAGAGGTACTTCACAACTTGGAACACCATACGAAGGCCTAGATACAGTACAACCCTGGTTAACCAAACTGAAAGCGGGAAAACCGTCTCAGAAAATATTCTTTTCGGTATGGCCGTGAACATATAATAAGTACTACAGTTTTTACTTTCGTAATTAAAGTACGTATTTTTGAAAGCTTCTTTCTATTATTTCTTGGTTCGTGATTTCTTACGAATCGTCCACGACAACCCGTTCATCCGCCTTGTACGTATCCAAGTCTACGCATCTGGAAATCCTTTTGCCATTACTGTCTAGTTTTCAAAATTTTCCATGGCTTCAAGAGCATTATACAACATCAAGAGTATCTGCAGCACCTTCGGAAAGTTTCCATTTTCACATTATTTCAGCCTTTCGCAATTTTATGTACCCCCGTCGGCAGTTTTGTAAAGACCCCGTCGCTACTGCTGTGGAGGCCGACTTGCCACTGTTACGGTAGGCCGTTTTTAAGTTCGTGAAACAGCTTCTGGTACAGTACACCGCTAAGACAATTTCTCCATGCCACTATTACACAGCTATGTCCCAGGGTTAGGTAACAGGATAGGAGAACGATGGTTCTACAACACTTCACAAATTAGCAACAAAGTTGCACAAATGAGTTAAAAGGTTTACTTATCTTTGTGACTAGTTGAGAAGTCTACAACACTGCTTGTAATATAGCAAAAAAAATGCCCTCAGTGTCTAAGTGCAAATAATCATATATAAGCTTCACAATACGTAACAAATGCAGTTTACACCAACTGTCTGCCTTTCTTTGTACTTTCTCGATGTCATCCGTCAGTCCCATCTGATGCGGATCCCACACCGCACAGCAATACTCCAGAATTGGGCGGACAAGCGTGGTGAAAGCGATCTCTTTAGTAGACCTGTTGCACGTTCTAAGTGTTCTGCCAATGAATCGCAGTCTTTCGTTTGCTCTACCCACAGCATTATCTATGTGATCGTTCCAGTTTAGGGTATCTGTAATTGTAATTCCTAAGTATTTAGTTGAATTTACGGTCTTCAGATTTGTGTGACTTATGGCGTAATCGAAATTCAGCAGATACTCATGTAAATAACTTCTCCATTCAGGGTCAATTGCCACTTTTTGCACAATACAGATATCTAAATCATTTTGCGATTCGTTTTGGTCATTTGATGACTGTACAAGACGGTAAATGACAGCATCATGTGCCAACAATCTAAGAGGGCTACTGAGATCTTCTCCTATGTCGTTAATATACAATCCTAGAAATTGAAATAAGAACACCGTGAATTCATTGTCCCAGGAAGGGGAAACTTTATTGACACATTCCTGGGGTCAGATACATCACATGATCACACTGACAGAACCACAGGCACATAGACACAGGCAACAGAGCATGCACAATGTCGGCACTAGTACAGTGTATATCCACCTTTCGCAGCAATGCAGGCTGCTATTCTCCCATGGAGACGATCGTAGAGAAGCTGGATGTAGTCCTGTGGAACGGCTTGCCATGCCATTTCCACCTGGCGCCTCAGTTGGACCAGCGTTCGTGCTCGACGTGCAGACCGCGTGAGACGACGCTTCATCCAGTCCCAAACATGCTCAATGGGGGACAGATCCGGAGATCTTGCTGGCCAGGGTAGTTGACTTACACCTTCTAGAGCACGTTGGGTGGCACGGGATACATGCGGACGTGCATTGTCCTGTTGGAACAGCAAGTTCCCTTGCCGGTCTAGGAATGGTAGAACGATGGGTTCGATGACGGTTTGGATGTACCGTGCACTATTCAGTGTCCGCTCGACGATCACCAGAGGTGTACGGCCAGTGTAGGAGATCGCTCCCCACACCATGATGACGGGTGTTGGCGCTGTGTGCCTCGGTCGTATGCAGTCCTGATTGTGGCGCTCACCTGCACTGCGCCAAACACGCATACGACCATCATTGGCACCAAGGCAGAAGCGACTCTCATCGCTGCAGACGACACGTCTCCATTCGTCCCTCCATTCACGCCTGTCGCGACACCACTGGAGGCGGGCTGCACGATGTTGAGGCGTGAGCGGAAGACGGCCTAACGGTGTGCGGGACCGTAGCCCAGCTTCATGGAGACGGTTGCGAATGGTCCTCGCCGATACCCCAGGAGCAACAGTGTCCCTAATTTACTGGGAAGTGGCGGTGCGGTCCCCTACGGCACTGCGTAGGATCCTACGGTCTTGGCGTGCATCCGTGCGTCGCTGCGGTCCGGTCCCAGGTCGACGGGCACGTGCACCTTCCGCCGACCACTGGCGACAACATCGATGTACTGTGGAGACCTCACGCCCCACGTGTTGAGCAATTTGGCGGTACGTCCACCCGCATGCCCACTATACGCCCTCGCTCAAAGTCCGTCAACTGCACATACGGTTCACGTCCACGCTGTCGCGGCATGCTACCAGTGTTAAAGACTGCGATGGTGCTCCGTATGCCACGGCAAACTGGCTGACACTGACGGCGGCGGTGCACAAATGCTGCGCAGCTAGCGCCATTCGACGGCCAACACCACGGTTCCTGGTGTGTCCGCTGTGCCGTGCGTGTGATCATTGTTTGTACAGCCCTCTCGCAGTGTCCGGAGCAAGTATGGTGGGTCTGACACACCCGTGTCAATGTGTTCTTTTTTCCATTTCCAGAAGTGTAGATCAGGAACAATAGAGGGCCTATAACACTTCCTTGAGGAACGCCGGATATTAATTTTGTTTTACTCGATGACTTTCCGTCTATTACTACCTACTGCGACCTTCCTGACAGGAAATCACGAATTCAGTAACACAACCGAGGTGATATTCCATAGGCACGCAGTTTGGTTAGAAGACGCTTGTGAGGAACGGTGTCGAAAGCCTTCTGGAAATCTAAAAATATGGAATAAATTTGACATGCCCTGTCGATAGCACTCATTACTTCATGAATATAAGGAGCTAGTTGTGTCTCGCTAGAACGATATTGTCTGAATCAGTGTTGTGTGTCAATAAATCGTTTTCTTCGAGGTACTTCATAATGTTCGAATACAGTACAGTATATGTTCCACAACCCTACTGCAAATCGACGTTAGTGAAATGGGCCTGTAATTCAACGGATTACTTCTATTTCCGTTTTGGGTATTGATGTGAGCTCAGAAATTTTCCAGTCTTTAGGTACGGATCTTTCTGCGAGCGAGAGGCTGTATATAATTGCTGAATATGGAGCTATTGTATCAGCATACTCTGAGAGGAATATGACTGGTACAATCTGGATCGGTGTCGTTTAAATGTCTCTCTTACAACTTGATCCAATGGTTGAGTTATACTGATAAAATTTGGCGGAAGAAAAGGCGCGACAAACATACACTTTTTAGTTAAAAACTTTTCAACTTTCGATACAGATGGTCACTAAAGTATTACCTAAAACGTTCACAAATCATCCAAGAAGATTCCGGGCGCTATAAAAACCTGGAACATCCTTCGTCCTTCAACGTTCGAGGCTATGCGACTTCTTGGTACATATTGAGGCAATATATGTTTCCCCTACATTCTTCGTCTTCTGTCCTGAGTCAGATGTTTCTCTTAGGGAAGATAAGGATCTTGCAGTCAACATCTTAAACCCAACACCCGTTTCATCGGCACAGTAAATATGGTCTGTTAGTGCAGCCTCGGCGCTAGTCTTAAAGTCCACAGCTTGTGGTGTAGCGGCAGTCGGCTTTCAAACGTGATACCGTGCTGACGGGCTCGGCCCGCTGAGCGGAACTCCACAGGCGTTATTGTTTCCTCGATAGCGCGGTCGTCCGTCGTTGTATTGACTTCTCGTAACGGTACCGACCTACCACGTCGACAAGCCACAATAAAACTAACGTTCAACGCATCTTACACGGAACCGAAGGCCCATGAAATAGAACCCTTTATTCGAGACATCATGCACATACAACTGCAAGAACTGATAGGCATCCATTTGTCCATTGTACTCAGCACAGTCTACCTCAAACTGATTGACGGAGCGGCCTGCAACAGACTCCTCCAATGATCTAAACACGGCTACTGCTTCTGTCACGCTGACAGTAATGTGAGCATGGTAGCATTCTGCACTTGTGGTGTGTACCTTGCGCGTCTTTGAACTACCGTTCGAAGTTCCCGTCAACCTTTTCGCTGACGCGCTGCGGCCGTATGGCACAGTTCTGAGACTGACAGAGGAGAAATGGAATACATTTGAAACGCATCCGTCCTTAACGGAATGGGCCAAGTGCGTATAGAACTTGAGAAACACATTCCATCATATGGCCCTCATGCGGCCAGGAGGGCCACGTTAGAACTGAGTTTCTGCAGCGCCACCTCGTTCAGGTGCCCCGCAATGAACTTCCCCAACGATCCACGATAACCTCTCTCCCGCTAACGTATGTGGAGGCGGCACGACATGATGTGACGGATGTTCTAAACCTGATACCATCTCAAGCCGCTGCTAGCTCCGTTGGAGAGTCGCTACTGACGTCGACGACGCCACCACAGCCAAACGGCGCAGAGGTTCTTGCAGCCTCTGCCCATTGCGGCGTCGGGGGCACCCAGCCGCCGTCACTGTCGGAATCGGACTCAGGAATTCCGGCCTCATTCACCAGAAGGAGGCTGACGATAAGGAACACTGTCCTACTACGTTGGCCACGAAAACGAGGCCCTTCTCCAGGAGGTCCGTCCCGATCTGCGTTTAGACCTATATGGCTACACCACCTACAGCCTGCCATCTGGTGATGGAGCAGGAGGAACGGTCATTCTTCTCCGAAATGGCACAAAATGGCACACAAGCGACGGACGTAACATACGTTTGGCGCAGTCCGCGTCGTTAACGCCTACGCTCTCTGGTATTTCACAGCACGGTGGCAGGCACGTCTTTTATTCGGAGGAGGTCGCCCCACTTTTTCAAGGAAATACGGATCACTACATATTGGGTGGTGATTTTAACAGGATTCTAGGATTCTGCGGCCCGTGGACCAGATACCGCATTGCGTCCCGTGTCCGGCTCGTGACCTCGCGCACCACGGCACGTGGCTCTTACATAATGGGAACCAGCGCTGATGTACGCACTTTACTGGCCATTCTGCCAGACGTCTGGACCGGATATACGTCTCGCGTGACCTCCGCACAGCAACCCGTGATGCAGAACTGTGGCCGACGGTCTTCACGGGTCATCTCGCGTATATTTGCACTATCACATTACCCCGACAACTCACCAGGGGCAGCAGAGGCCCATGGACGCAAAACATCACCCTCCTACACGAGAATGCGTGTCGGCAATCAGTTACTAACACGTGGCGTCGTTGTTTCAGGCGCCTGCCCATGTACGCTTCTACATTGCTGTAGTACCTGGTATGTGTCAAACCAGCGCTCCGAAAGACCCTGATGGGCTACGGGCGCGACAGATCGAAATGGCAACGGACGGCATCGGAATTTTACTATGGGTTGGCGACGCAACCACCGCCTCCCGAACGTCAGATGTCCGTACAACGCAGCAAAGGTCGTCTACTTCGCATGAGGGCAGAGCAGCTGGAAAGTGTCCGCATCCGTGCGCGAGTGCAAGACTGCATCCCCAACGCAGCGCGAGAGGCGCCACTGCAAACGTCAGCTCATTAAGGCATTAAACACGAAGGCAGGCGGCCGCGCAGTGACGCAAACGGACATAGCGCACACGTTCGCCCGACACTACGGGACCTTGACACGGAAGATCCGCGAAAGGTACCTAATTATGCCGCGCTGCTGCACGATTTTCCCACGCCAGGCACCCGATGACGTTCTGCTGTTGCCCATCACATCCGACGTGCTGACATCGGCCTTGGAACGTGGAGCACCGAACAGAAGCCCGGACGGTTTAGCCCTAGAATTCTACCGAACTTTTTATGACATTAAGGGCGACAAGTGGCTCCAAATATTTCAAGAACTGGTCCGCCCTGATTTCACTGTCTCCACGGAATTCACAGACGGTATCTTGATCCCAGTACCGAAATCTAATTGTGGTCGTAGGTGGCAGGACTTTTCGCCCACTTATACTGTTCAACAACGACTACAAGATGTCCGCGTGCATCCTCCGCTCCCGTCCCCGCACAGCTCTCGGGAAAGCCATCCACACCGATCAGACATGTTTAGGTGGAGCTTGAACCAGCTTTGCATGGTCTACGGAGGCGATTAGCAGGCATTTGCATGCGGAACGTGACCTTTCGTTGTGGTGCATTTGCCGATGATGTGACGTTCCTGCCCAGATCAGAGGATGAACTGCACATGGCGCTTCAGTGGCTACGCCAGAACGGGGCGGTCGCTGGCAGCGTCGTCAACATGAAGAAGACAAAATACATGAATGTCGGAGGTAGCCTTTCCAAAGCAAGGGCGGTGCCGTTTGATAAGGTTCTCGTACTCAAATGTTTAGGAGTGCACTCCTATATCAATGTTCGCCGCACGGTGGTGGCTACGTACCGTCGGCTATTACACCAGACACGTGCTCTGATACAGGACAAATACTTGCGTCGCATGGACATGCTCCTACGGACACGTTATGTCACCATCTACATTGTCTCCAGAGTGAACTATTTTGCGCATATCGTTTCCTTGATTATTACGATAGCCGACAGATTTCAGGCAGCAGATGGACATTTCGTGAGCGCCGGTCTTTTTTTAAAGTCCGATACGCCACTCTGACACTGCCGCAGCGGGCGGGCGAAAAATGGTTCAAATGGCTCTGAGCACTATGGGACTCAACTTCTGTGGTCATCAGTCCCCTAGAACTTAGAACTACTTAAACCTAACTAACCCAAGGACATCACACACATCCATGCCCGAGGCAGGATTCGAACCTGCGACCGTAGCAGTCACACGCGGGCGGGCGATATCGGTTAAATTAATGTCTATAACCGTGCGCGATCGCTTTATCTCAACACTTTGCGTCGCACGTGGACCTCTGCCCACGCAAGTCTGACTGGCACCCTCATAGCTGAAGTGACACCACACTTTCTGCAACCCCCTGTTTCTGTAGGACATATTTCACTGGCACTTGCCGACTTTAGAGGGTTCTTTATCGCCCTCAGCTACTTAAGATCTGACCTCCCGACGACACGGATGCCCAGCACGAAAGACTATTATCGCCCTTATCAACAGCAACAGCCTGTCAGTACGGTCGCCCACAGACATCCCGAAGTTGGTTGGAACACGGTGTGGCGAGCAGTACACACGCTTTTCTGCCTTCGACGATGCGTTCATTGTGGTTTGTGGTTGTGAATGGGAAGTTCGATACTCGTCAGAGACTTCATTCCATTCATCTGATGGACGACCCCTTGTGTCCGACATGCTCAGTCGTTGACTCGGATGCACACCAACAGACCAACGACTGCTGCCTACTCACGCAGCGGCGATTGCCGGAGACTATCTCCCCTTATGATATATTGCGCCCCGACAGCGTATACTTTCCACCGACCAAGAAGAACGCTCTTAAGTGGCTAAAAGGCATGGCCCTTTACCACATATTTAGTGATGCTCACAAAGGTACATTCGACTTTTGGTCCCTAATGATGTCGACACATGCAGGCTTTAGCAGTAATCCGACGTACAGGACCCATTTCCCTAATTATTTAGGTTCATTATTTGCAGACCCTCCTGCTCACTGGAGCGATCCGGGTACGAGATGCTGGAACTGAAGAAGAATCCTGGAGCATACTAATCCTCTACGAACAGAATTGTGGGGGGGGGGGAACCCCTCCCAACAGAGAGAAGACATCTCAGACGCTCGGCTACGGCAGTTGTAGGATCCTTTTTTAGTGAAACTAAATTAATTCCATAAATTAAAAAAATTAATAAAAATAAATAACCAATTAAAGAAACATAGACAAACCCGTAAAATAGTCTCCCTGATCATTCGAGTCTAGAACACGTTGCGTGGGTATGGCGACGGGATGGCCAGGCCTCGGGAGACGACCCCTGCCCTACCCTTCGTCCTGCTCTTGCAGCGGTTCCTAAAATAAAGTGGCTAGCTTTGCTAACTCTGTATCACTGGGTCCCGGGTTCGATTCCCGACCGAGTTGGGGATTTTATCTGCCCGTGGACTGGGTGTTTGTGTTGTCCTCATCATTCCATCATCATTCGTGAAAGCGTCTAGATTAGACTGTGTACAGATTCGGAATTTGTATGGGTGATGACGACCTTCAGTTCAGCGGCTGACAAACCAAACTTCATCATCATCTAGTCTTGAAACTCTTTCTTCAAAATATCACTTGCATCTGCAGATCAGTTTTCTCCATTAAATTTCGGAATGCAGTATCTATTTTCAAACCGGTGTGACCACCGAAAGATTGAAATAAAGTGCGTGTAAATCGAACTCTAAAAATTGCATTGCACCTGCCTATAGAGTTCCATAACACGTAATTCTATCAGGCAGAGATGTAACTTCTTACAAAAATTTTGAATCTCGCAGAACCGACACACCTGCAAACTGAGCACCAGGTGGCCGCACCTGCTGGCGGACTCGGATCGTACCTTTCAGGATACAGTCTTAACTTTTTTCATGCGTTTCAGACCGTTTACTAAGAAGACAACTAAAGACAAACAGTAGAAAAAGGGCCTTAGCAGGCCAGCAAGAATGTCTGAAGGAACATCCCCAGAGATATGTCGTGACTCCACAGGAGTCACGACCGTCTGCTCCACATCAAGCGTCTTTGCCTACTGCATGCTATTAAAACTTCAGTAGACAAGTCAGAGAACTAAAGTTCAACAGAGGCAGGACTTGACGAGCCTCTAACGTGCACTTAGCTCCCGCCAAAGGTGTGCATAATTTTTTTAAATGCAGGTGATCCTAGATTTTGCTGTCGGTGTTTTGTATGCATACCTCTCGCTTCCCCACGTAAACCTTAGGATGAAAGCAGTCTGACAGGCGTATCGATTGGGCACCTGTTATGTTACAGGGCACGCAGGAGAGCCTCATACGTGGGCATCCGACAAAATGTGGGCTTTTATTACGTCAGGCAGGTGCAAGAGTGGACACACGAGCTACTATCAGTGCAAATACTAGTTGCCCACAGTTTGACTTTCTGTACAGAGGGTATTCTTGCCTGCTGGCACCACATTGTGTGGTTAATGACAAGACGTGTGGTTTGAGAATGGGCGTGTCTGCTCGAAACTGGAACCACTGCAGCAAGAACTGTGTTGAACGAGGTAAGCGATAATTACCCTCACTCATCCGAAATTAATTTCAAAACAAGTAGTCATCTTCAACAGATGTTTTTTTTTCGAAGAAATGTGGAAATTCCCTCTCCTTCCACATATATCTACATTTACATCTACACAGATACTCCAAAAGCCACCATGCGGTGCGTGGCGGAGGGCACCCTACACCACTACTTGTCATTTTTCCTCCTGTTCCACTCGCAGATAGAGCGAGGGAAAAACGACTGCCTTGTACGCCTCCACATGAGTCCTAATTTCTCGTATCTTATATTCGTGTTCCTTACGCCCGATCGAAGTTGGCGGTGGTAGAATCGTTTCGCAGTCAGCTTCAAACGCAGGTTCTCTAAATTTTCTCAGTAGTGTTTCTCGAAAAGAACTCGCCTTCTCTCCAGGGATTCCCATTTAAGTTCCCGAAGCGTCTCCGCAACACTTACGTGTTGTTCGAAACTACGAGCAACAAATCTAGCCGTCCGCCTCTGAACTGCTTCCTTGTATTCCTCCAATCCGACCTGGTACGGATCCCAAACACTCGAGTAGTACTCAAGAACAGGTCGCAACAGCATCCTACTTGCGGTCTCCTTTACAAATGAGCTACTCTTATCTAAAATTCTCCCAATAAACCGAAGTCGACCATTTGGCGTCCATACCACAGTTTTCAATTGCTCGTTCCACCTCACGTCGGCTTGCAACGTTACGCCCAGATATTTACACGATTTGACTACGTCGAGCAGGACACTAGTAATACTGTATCCGAACATTACAGGTTTGTTCTTCCTACTCTATCTTACATTGTTCCACATCTAGGGCTATCTGGCATTCGTCACACAAACTGGAAATTTTGTCTTCGTCGTCTTGTGTCTTCCTACAGTCACTCATTTTCGACACCTTACCGTACACCGCGCCATCATCAGCAGACAATCGCAGATTGCTGCCCACAATGTCCGCCGAATCGTTTATGTACACAGAGAACAACAGCGGTCTCACCTCACTTCTCTGGGGCCCTCTTGACGGTTCTCTTGTCCCTGATGAACACTCGCCGCCGAGGACAACATACTGAGTTCTATTGTTTCAGAAGTCTTCGGGCCACTCAAATGTCTGTGAACTTATTCCATATGCTCGTACCTTCGTTAAGAGCCTACAATGGGGCACCGTGTAAAATGCTTTCGGGAAATCTAGAAATATGAAATCTGCCTGTTGCCCTTCATCGATAGTTCTCAGTATATCACGTGATAAACGGACAACTTAAGTTTCCCACCAGCGATGCTTTCTAAAACCAAGTTGATAAGTAGACACAATCTTCTCAGTCTCAAGAAAGTTCGTTATATTCCAACTGAGACTATGTTCAAGGAGTCTGCAGCAAACAGAAGTTGGGGATATTCGTCTGTAATTCTGCGGTTCCGTTCTTTTCTCTAGAAATCCATTTCACTAATGATGATCATTTGCTTCCCTTCATGTTGTTCGCTGCCACGAAGTATAATGAAGTGGCCATTGAGAAAGCCAGAACTGATTAACTTTCAGTACTTGACGTTATGATCACTTGCTCTCTGTGTGTGCAGTAATGGTGGGCATTTTACGAAGCGTCTAGCCGCACGCGACGTATTCTGTCGCTTTAGCGCGCGTTTTGTTATGGGCTTTAAAGAACATGGGCTGCCCCTTGAATTCGTTTGTGAGAACGCCTACTGTAATTTAGGATCACGGGACCATGGTAACGAACGCATTCATCGATTCTTTACGTACTCGAGGGTCTTTAAAGATCAGAAACGTCGATACAAGGATTCTTCCGTCTTTAATATTGCGTGTGCATGTCCGTGGCATACGGTAAATACCGACCTGAGCGCAGGAATGTGACGTCAGCAATGTAGTCCTCATGGCCAACGTTAAATATTTCAAATTGTTCAAATGTCTGTGACCACTCTGGGACTCAAAATCTGAGGTCATGAGTCCCCTAGAACTTAGAACTACTCAAACCTAACCACCCTAAAGACATCACACACATCCATGCCCGAGGCAGGACTCGAACCTGCGACCGTAGCGGTCGCGCGGTTCCAGACTGAAACGCCTAGAACCGCTCGGCCACAATGACCGGCGATAAACAGTTATCAAAGCCTTTTGGTCTTATATTTGACAGTGTAGGAGAAGCTTCTAACAACGACGTTTTCTCAGAGTTGTAGCGGGGGCCTAACTTTGACCGAAGTTCGCCGTTACATAGACGTCGCTTCACTTGCTTTAATGCATTTAAGATATAAGGCAACGAAGCGAATTTGTTGCGTGGCTACCGCCACACTGATCATTGTGAAGCACAAACAACAAGAAATTTTTCGCAACAGAAAGCATGTTGAGAAGTTCTAACTTTGTAACTTACAACTCTTCCAGCTTATACCAGGTGGTAATAATTGAAATGCAGCTAGTCACTTAGATCCAAAGCGGGTTATAATTTTCGCACGTCAGCGAAACTTTGTAGATACGCTAATGCGCCCATGCGGGACCAATTTACACTGGACAAAAGTTACTTTCAATTTTGGCCGCCAGTAGCAAATCTGGCGCTGTACAGCATCTCGTCGATGTCTGTTGGTTGGTTGGTTTTTGGGGGAAAAGACCAAACAGTGAGGTCGTCGGTCTCATCGGATTAGGGAAGGACAGGGAAGGAAGTCGCCCGTGCCCTTTCAGAGGAACCATCCCGGCATTTACCTGGAGCCATTTAGGGAAATCACGGAAAACCTAAATTAGGATGGCCGGACGCGGTATTGAACCGTCGTCCTCCCGACGTCTGTGGTTCTCATCTTGAACAAACTGTGCAAGACATAGTTAATAATAAAATCAACTTTCTCACTTGTTTGGCCTCTTCAACTCATGTCCCGTTCTCGATGCATTACATATGAAAACATTTATATGCGTTTTTCTTGCATTCACAGCGCCCGATATGCAACTGGTGGCCAAAATTGGAACTAATTTCCCTCCAGCGTAAATCAGTTCTGCACTACCGCAATGGAATATGTATTAAGTTTCGCTGCCATTCGATAGTTACCGCCGACACTGGACCTCCGAGTGGCTATACTTTAATTATAAACCCCCGTAACTGCTAGATATGTTGCAGGCAGCCTCAGAAGAACTCAGTGTTTGTAGCAACAATAAATGTAGGAGTAGGTGTAATTGTAGTGAGTCGCCAAACCAGTTCTACATTGGCAACACTAGTAGGTGCGAGCCTCAGTAATCCTAGAGTCCACACTTACCCATGTGAGTGGCGATTGTGTATATACATATTCTTTGTTATATTTATGTATACCTATCAATTTCTATAATCGAGCAAACTTTCCGCGTGATCTGTTGACGTTGTTTTGATATTTGTAATGTACGCATGATTTTATAGATTGAAACTTAAGCAGTTACCTTTAAAACATTGCATTTAAAACATTAGATATCCAGTTATATTAACTGTGGCCCATCAGGTTTCGTAGTTTATACTTTTTTCAGGTCCCAATCTGCTTGTCTGCTTTTTCTCTCTAGCTAGAAACTGGGCCAACTGAATGATAAATAGAGCTTTCTCTCCATATTCACAAATTGGTGTGTTACTACATTCCACTCGATGCAGATATCTGCGAACTCTAAATAGGTGCAGCATGTTTCCAGTAGAGGCAATGTCGTGCAATTGAACCTGTTCCTGTCCTTGGGAACATGCTCTATACCCGCCTTGCAATGCTTCTACCCTCAGAGTAAGACTGCCGTTCATCGAACTTCCAGGCTAGTAAGTGCCTCTATCAGTATTAGGAGCTCCTGTGATCTCGTACGCACATTCATATTGTTCACATCCCAATCAATGCAGCGGCGCCCGATAACGTAGCACGATACCCATCGGACAACTACCGAGAATCACCAGTCAGCCCTTGACGGGTGTAGTGCAAAAGGCACCATTGAGTTCCAGAAGAACGCTCCTCTGAATTCGTCGCAGTATTGTGTTGCAGCTCTCCAGTCGAAGGCTATGCATTAAGACTCTGGCAGCAAAGCCCACGACAGCAGTTCAACGTAGTTTCGTGAAATTACTGCACCACACTCAA
Source organism: Schistocerca gregaria (assembly GCF_023897955.1). NCBI lineage: Eukaryota > Metazoa > Arthropoda > Insecta > Orthoptera > Acrididae > Schistocerca > Schistocerca gregaria. The sequence goes on from NC_064920.1 coordinate 106,672,992, forward strand.
CGTGCTATCAATGGAAGTCTTATGTACAATTTTAACAACTTTTTGAATTACACATTTTTACATGTTCTAGAATGTTTCCTTTTTCATCTAGAAGTATGTCTAGATAACTGCACAAAAAACTCTGCGTTCTATAGAGATTTCGTAAGGCCTCAGGGAAGGATTCGTAGCGGTATAAATTCTCCCCTTCAGAGGTCTGTATGTGGGCAGTGGGAATTGTACGAATATGAAGACTCCACTGCAGTGCACGGACACAGCCTCTAGCCTCTCGCGTCACTGTGAGTCGCTTGAAGACTCGTAAAGGCCCCAGTCAGCAACACTGCCAAAAGTTTGTCGAAGCAATTCGAGGCAATCAGTCGCCTTCCAGAAAAGACCATTTACAGTTTCGTTTGAGCATTTCGTCGCGGTAGTGCTTCCTTTAGACGCCTTTAGTGCAGGTGGACGAAAATTTGTTGTTCCGAAAACCAACAATGTTGTGCCGAACTTCACTGAAGACAATCGACATGTGACTTACACCTGAGATACAGCCATCCTTAGCCATAGCGAACTCTGCAATACAATCGGCCTTGTATATACATTTAGTTGTGAAAATTCTTGTTGGTCTTTTTGGTCTTCAGTCCAGAGACTGGTAAGATGACGCTCTATCCTGTGCACGTTTCTTCATCTCCCAGTACCTGCTGCAACCTACATCCTTCTGAATCTGCTTAGTGTATTCATCTCTTGGTCTCCCACTACGACATTTACCCACCACGTTGCCCTCCAATACAAAATTGGTGATCCCTTGATGCCTCAGAATATGCCCTACCAACCGATCCCTTCTTCGCCAAGTTGTGCCACAAATTCCTCTTATCCCCAGTTCGATTCAGTACCTCCTCATTAGTTAAGTGATATGCCCATCTAGTCTTCAGCATTCTTCTGTCGTACCACATTTCCAAAGCTTCTATTCTCTTCTGGTCTAAACTATTTATCGTCCATGTTTTAATTCCACACATGGCTACACTCCATACAAATACTTTCAGAAAAGACTCCTTGACACTTAAACCTATCCTCGATGTTAACAAACTTTTCTTCTTCAGAAACGCTTTCCTTGTCATTGCCGATCTACGTTTTATATCATCTCTACTTCGACCATCATCAGTTATTTTGCTCCCCTAACAGCAAAACTCATCTACTACTTTAAGTGTCTCATTTCCTAACCTAATTCCCTCAGTATCACCTGATTTGCTTCAACTACATTACATCATCCTAGTTTTGTTTTTGTTGACGTTGATCTTATTTCCTTCTTCCAAGACACTGTCCATTTCGTTCATTTGCTCTTCCAGGTCCTTTACTGCCTCTGACAGAGTTAAAATGTCGTCAGCAGACCTCAAAGCTTTTAGTTCTTCTCCATATGTTTTAATTCCTACTCTATATTTTTCTTTTGCTTTCATTACTGCTTGCTCAATAGACAGACTGAACAACACTGGGGATAAGCTACAACCCTTCATATCCCTTGACTCTTATAACTGCCATCTTGTTTGAGTGGAAATTTTAAATAGCCTTTCGCTCCCTGTATTTGACCCCTGCCACCTTCGGAACTTGAAAGCGTATTTCAGTCAACATTGTCAAAGCTTTCTCTAAGTCTACAAATGCTAGAAACGTAGGTTTACCTTTCCTTAACCTATCTTCTAAGATAAGTCGTAGAGTCAGTATTGCCCCACGTGTCCCAACATTTCTACCGAATCCAAATTGACCTTCCCCGAAGTTGGCTTCTACCAGTTTTTCCATTCGTCTGTAATGAATTCGTGTTAGTATTTTGTAGCCTCACTTATAAAACTGATAGATCGGTATTTTCCTCGCCTGTCAAGACCTGCTTTCTTTGGGTTTATTATTATTATATTCTTCTAGAAGTCTGAGGATATTTCGCCTGTCTCATACACCTTGCTCACCAGATGATAAAGTTTCGTAATGGCTGGCTCTCTCAAGGTTTTCAGTAGTTCTAATGGAATATTGTCTACTCCCTGGGCCTTATTTCGACTAAGGGCTTTCATTGTTTTGTCAAACTCTTTATGCAGTATCATATCTCCCATTTCATCTTCATCCATGTCCATAATACTGCCCTCAAGTGCGTTATCCTTGTATAGACACTCTATATACTCCTTCCACTTTTCTGGTTCTGTGCAATTTGACCGAAGCTTGAAAATAGGATCTCATCAATTGCTAGGCGTACATATTTCACCTGGAGCGTAGTGTACCTAAGAACACATAATCGCTTCTAGTCGACCTAATGATCGATTATACAATCACATGGAGGGATGCGCAATAGAGATCGCCATAACCAGTTTCCGGGTTTTGTTGTATTGAGACATAGTGTCGTGCTTTGTAGAGCGTTTAATTGAAAATCACACTTTAGGCATTAATTTAGTGAATATTTGTGTCTGTGGAAAACCGCATTGTGATACTTGTCTTTCAGATACAGTATTTTAGACCTGGAGAGACCATTGTGACGCTTGACAAGCATCATACATGTGGAAAATAATTAAATTGAGGCCCTATTGTGTCTTAAGAACTATGGATGTCACCATCTGTCGGTGATGGCAAGCAGCAGGAGTTTAAGGCAACAGTTTATTGTATTTTTCATGACTTATCTGAATAGTATTAAAAGTAATATTCATCTTCGACAAATACAAATGATTATTTTTAACTGTTTATGCAGAGTACGTTATATATCCATTCCAATTTTCCAGGGTGATTGAAATATAACTTTCCAAGAAATTTCCTGGTGTGACTGGTGAGCCAGCCTATAAATCAGTTTTTGAATTTAGTAATGAAAACATAGTTAACAACATGTCTTTATTAAATAGAATTTGGATACTTATTTTAAACATGTCATGTATCTGAATGTCCCGAATTATTTAAAAAAACATGCTTTTGAGCACAGCCCCGATGAGGCTATGTAGTAATTGACTTCGAGAGCACCCAATGTCACTAGCAAAGTAGGTGGTAAATTAGAAATGAATATTACTCATTTGCAAACGGGTAAGTTACTAAGGCACCTGTTCAAATGGTTCAAATGGCTCTGAGCACTATGCGACTTAACTTCTTAGGTCATCAGTCCCCTATAACTTAGAACTACTTAAAGCTAACTAACCTAAAGACATCACACACATCCATTCCCGAGGCAGAATTCGAACCTACGAACGTAGCGGTCGCTCGGTTTCACTCTGCAGCGCCTAGAACCGCACGGCAACTGCTGTGTCGTCATAGAAATATTAGAATACATATGTGGATAACTAAACTAGTCCTCTCATCGTAAGTTCTTAGTGTGAATAAAAAGTAAGAATTAAAGACAACATTACTTGGGGCAAACGCACTTTAAGATATAAAGCTGTGACAAAGATAGCCATTACAGGAAACACACACCACCAACGAGAGACAAGAAAATATGTATCAATAATGTGAGAACAAATTCAATTTCGAGGCCAGTTTCTTATGCGTGGAAACCCATAGGAGTTTCGGACCAATTTCTCCCCCTCTCTCCACCCCCCCCCCCCCCCCCACGTTCCACCCCATAATTTGGCGGGTTAGTGAATGGTGCGGCATTATGGGAGGAAGGAGATAATTAGCCCCCATTTTATCGATGGCAATCTAAATGGTGCAGTGTACGCTGATTTCCTACGTAATGTGCTACCGATGTTACTATAAGATGTTTCACTGCATGACAGAATGGCGATGTACTTCCAACATGATGGATGTCCGGCACATAGCTCGCGTGCGGTTGAAGAGGTATTGAATAGCATATTTCATGACAAGTGGATTGGTCGTCGAAGCACCATACCATGACTCGCATGTTCATCGGATCTGACGTCCCCGGATTTCTTTCTGTGGGGATTGTTGACGAATATTTGCTATCGTGATCCACCGACTTCGCCAGATAACATGCGTCAGCGCATTATCAATGCATGTGTGAATATTACGGAAGGAGAACTACTCGCTGTTGAGAGGAATGTCGTTACGTGTATTATCAAGTGCATTGAGGTTGACGGACATCATTTTGAGCATTTATTGCGTTAATGTGGTATTTACAGGTAATCACGCTGTAGCAGCATGCGTTCTCAAAAATGGTAAGTTCATATGGGTACGTGTATCACATTGGAACAACCGAAATAAAATGTTCAAACGTACCAACGTTCTGTATTTTGATTTAAAAAATCTCGTAAGTATATTGTCCTACCCTCAGGACAATGATGAAACGACCTTGGCGTGTTGGTCACCATAAAAATGCGAACGCATTTATCCTTCTTCATGATAACGTAAGGCCTCCCTCAAGTCCGCACACCTTAGAGGAGCACACAAAACTTCATTCACACCCATCGTAAGTTTCGATGTCCAATCTTCCGACTTCCAGCTGTTTGGCCCAATGAAGGATGTACTGCGCAAGAAGTAGTATGTGGATGACGGGGAAATGAGGCAGCAGGATTTTGGCTCCGACGTCGTTCAATAGAGCGGTACGATGTTGGCAAACAGGCCCTCCCAGTAGAGTGGTTTACGGCTGTCGCACTGAACGTAGATTTTGTTGTAGAACAGGATTTTGTAGCCAAAAGAGTGAGGAATAATATGGCATATGGGAATCCTGAATAAAACAACCTGCTTTCAGAAAAAAGTACGCGTTACATTACTTACTCTTCGCCCCTCGTATTAATCTTAAAGTGTCGTAAAGTAACACTGCCACTGAAATACGAGACATTACGAATCTTCGTTAGTACGATGAAATAAACAATATTATGCCTGAGATTCCTAACATTGTAATGTAGATAGAGACAACCAACACGCTAAAGTATAAGAGATGTGCAGACAGGTAACTCCATTAGTGCTCAATAGATTGGGATTGGGTTGTTTTGGGGAGGAGACCAGACAGCGAGGTCATCGGTCTCATCGGATTAGGGAAGGGCAATGAAGGAAGTGCGCCGTGCCCTTTCAAAGGAACCATCCCAGCATTTGCCTGGAGCGATTTAGGGAAATCACGGTAAACCTAATTCATGATGGCAGGATGCGGGAGCTCAACAGATTGCGTGATACTTACAGCAAATGGTCAACCTAATGTAACCATCTGTCAGAATACATGTGTGTGTACAACTGGAAGTGTACAGTCAATACGCTCTAGTTACGGAAGGTTTTGAGGTACTCATCAACGCCCCCTCCCCCCCCCCCCCCCCCCTCTCGCCCGTCGCCCTTCTTTCACATATATAAGCCATTAAAAGTTTTCAAATGATGAGGCAACTCATCCGTTAAACAGAATATCAATATGCACAACGCGCTTACGCTTGGTAGAGCAAGTTCTAACCGACTGCCTCTCCAGCGACATGGAGACAATCTCGGAGAGTGCCCATGATAATGTTTGGTGTGGCACTCAGTTTCGCATTCGTGCACGGGGTTGTCCTTGGCCCACTGCAGGCAAAAAAAAAGTGGCTGGACCGGCAGCTCCAGTCTCCTTACTAAAGCCTTTGGTAGACGAATTTAGAGTTCAACTGTTATCTGGACTGAACTTTGTCTTAGAATTCTGATTCTGTGGAGCTGTATATCGTAGTTCCGTTCATCGGAACTGATTCGAGCTCACATGACGTGCCCGCAGTCATAAAGGACGCAGCATTTCGTTTCCATTCATCAGCATAGCACTGATCTTGGTGTCCATACACTGCGAGGCTTGCAAATAGTAGAGGTAAGTAATTTTTAATGACGGTACGCCGTTTACTGAGATAAATGCAAGCGTGATGGTTAAAAGTAGTTAATGTGATTGAATGGCTCGTTGAAAGAAAGACGGAATATGAATATTTAGTAATGTATTATCGTCATCTAGTAGACAAACCACAGCCCCGTTTCGCACTGATACTCTCCCATCATCGTTTGCCCACGTCGTAGTATCTCAACCTGACTGCGACGTGACAAGCTGACAGATTGCAATTGTCCAAGTACCCACGCACGCGATATCCCACCAGCACAACGCTTCTAAGAGTTTCACCAGTTAAGTGAAACACAGCAACAGGTACATTAACCGAAGAAGACAAGGAAGTCAGTGGACCTCAGGTTAGAAAGGAGCAGCGAGATTTTGCATCGATAAAAGTTTAATCAGCATCCAAAGAATTGCACGTGAAACGGGTGGCCCGCGTAGCATTGCTTGGAATTGCAGATAAACCCCAGTTATTCATAGAAAGTGCGAGTAGTAACTCTTGGTGACAGAGACATGAACAGCGCGTCGCAATGAGCGAGTAGTGCTACAGGGCTGTATCGGCAATACTCAATTCGTCCGTGTGTTCTCTTCTCGGATAAAACCTGTATCACTAGAGAAGAGAATCAGTAGTCGCAGTAACTATGTATGAGCCGCTACCAATCCTTACTTTGCACTTGCGAAGAACCATCAATATTGCTTTTTAGAGAAAGTGTGTGTGTGTGTGTGTGTGTGTGTGTGTGTGTGTGTGTGTGTGTGTGTGTGTGTGTGTGTGTGGGAGGGGGGGGGGGGGCTGGCATATAGAGTGATTATGTGTGTATGTACGGCATGTACAGCGTGAGAGTCATTCACCTATACGAAAAAAACGTAAATTAGTTACAAACTACTGCCTGCAGACACTTTATTCAACGTGTAAATGTCACTACAGATATTCGGATTTCGGTTATGACATGTTCGCTATGCCTGTCATCATTGGAGACGATGTGGCGCAGACGAATAGCGAAATTTTACATGACCTGCTGAAGTGTCGGAACATCGATGCTCTCCTGAATGGCTCAGTAATGGTTTTTGGGTTGTTGCCGTATACTTTATCTTTAATGTAGCGCGTATTCAAATCCGCAGAAAGTGGCGTCCAATCGAAGCCCATGCCAGTGGCCTCTGGCTATCCCAGAACCAGAATGCGCTCCCTAAAGTGCTTCTCCAGGACGTCAAACACTCTCCTGCTTTGATGGGATCGAGCTCCGTCTTGCATGAACCACGTCTTATCGAAATCAGGGACACTTTGGATAATGGGGATGAAATTATTTTACAAAACCTTCAAGTACCGTCCGGCAGTCACCGTGCTGTCAAGGAGTATACCACTGATTATTCCGTGACTGGAAATTGCACAGCACACAGTCACCCGTTAAAGGCGAAGCGATTTCTCGACCGTGAAATGATGATTCTCGATCCCACAAATGCGACAATTTTGCTTATTGACGAACCCATCCAAATAAAAGTGGGCTTCGTTGCTAAAACAAACCATATTCACATTAAACTTTTGTTCGTCATTCCTGTGGACAATAGTGTTGGCAAAATTCAACCGCTATACCATGGCCCTGGGGATTATTGGCTGATGCAGTTGAATTTTGAATGGGAAGACATGCAGCTCTCAACAACTTGTCCCACTGTCTCCCCGTTGATTCCCACCAATTTGTGCAGCTCGTCCGATCGATTTCCTGGGACTGGTTTGAAACACAGAGTGTGTCTCCTCGATTTTTTCACTCGTTTTCACCCTTTTTGGACGACCGACATTGCCAACTCTGTCATCACCAGCACTATTCGTTCTCTCAAACTTGCGAATAGAATTCTTGATTGTTAGCACACTTGGACCGGTTGTCTTCAGGTTGAATTCGGTCCCAAACTTGCTTTGAACTGCAGTTGGGCTATTATCGGCCGCATAGTAGGCCTCCACAAGCACTATACTTTCATTTTCACGTGAAAATGGGCAACAACAAACACGCGCATGCACATACTATTTCCCATCATGCCCTGCTGCCAACCGCGCTGTTTGAGGGTCTTAACGCAAACCATTCAGAACTTATGACAATTTTGTTTCATATAGTGCAATAACTGTCACCTGTATGTGCATGTGAGTGTATGTATGTATGTATGTATGTGTGTGTGTGTGTGTGGGGGGGGGGGGGGGGGGTGCGGGATGGGGGTTGTGAGAGGGAGAGAGAACCGCGCGTTCCGTATACTGCTACCGACGTCAGCTCGCCAACGAGAGTATAGATGTGCAGTCAGTGTAACAGAAATTATCGGATCAATCTCTTTCGAATAAACAGTGGCCATGTCAGTAAAGGACTCAACCTTTTCTTCAGTGAGCTAACATCTAACGAAACTAGTTACGGTTACTTCTCTCAATACATTGCAAGAGAACACAGTGTCCATGCGCCTATGATAGTAAGGTGTAGTGTTTTTGCTTATAGGAAATAACCACTAATACTGTCATAAGTAGCCGTAAACCTTTTCGTTCTGGGAAAAGATAACTGTATATTGCTCATATGCTTTTTGCATTGATAGATTTTGATGGAACTTCCCATTAAAAATAAATAAATAAAAAAGACAAAAAACATTGCGCGATAATATGGTACAAGTAGTTTCTTATTATTGCAGATAGCTTCATTACATTTATGCCAAACCTCGTATATCGCAAACGCAACTGATAATAAATTCATCTGGTGAACTTCTGCCACGACTATTGTTGCAGTACTTTCACTAATCTACTGAGCCACATTCCGTAGGCAGAAGTGAGTAATTGTGATTTCTGTTTCGCGCGGTAACCTCTGTCCGCGGAAGTAAGTACTGGCTATCGCTGGGAATAACGGAAGGGTGTAAAGCGACAGCTGCTTCCGGAGAAAGCAGGTTTCCAGAGCACTATCGTATCTCGCTGCGGTGAAGTCGTTTCTTGTACAAAGGGCAAGCGGTAAGTAGGCGATGTTGTCAGCCTTTGAATTTGCAGCTTAAACTCGTGTATCGCGAGTGTGTTGTTCTACCCACATTATTCGTTTTATTCTCCGAGGTGTACAAAAGTAAAATAGTTTTCCTAGCATTTTTCCTGAAATCTGTTGGAAGTGTCATTACAGTCAGCCCTGGATACAAACAAAACGGAAGCTCCAATTATGAATTCCTTAAAGACAGCGCTCTTCGTACCGTGTTGCTGGACACGAAACTTCGGATTTGCCTCGTCTTCAAGCTAGACACTACTGCACCAGTGTCACTTTGAGACAGACTGAACAAAGGCTTGCCGCGCGGGGTATTCGCGCGGTCTGAGGGCGTCTTGCCACGGTCCGGGTGTCTGCACCCGTCAGAGGTTCAAGTTCTCCTTCGGACATTGTTGTGTGTGTTATGCTTCGCGTAAGGTAGGTTAAGTAGTGTGTAGGCTTAGGGAACGATGACCTCATCCGTTTGGTCCCTTAAAAATTCACACATTTTTGAACATTTAAACAAAGGCTTGTATGCACGGCGGCTTCATTTGCAATGCCGTCCCAGCCATAGAAGTACCGAGTTTGGACGGCACATATCTGGTGAAGAATGACGAAAACGATAGAGCTCGACGGCACTGACAGATTGTTTAAGAAACTATTACGGCGTTTATTACGTAATACATACAGTTACGGCAATACTTCCGTGTTTTTCATCATCTTGCACTTTGGTAAAACAAGTAGTGTATGCACGCAGTTCACAGCAACAAATTGTCACCGTTACGTTGTACCGAGAAGTTTCAAAAATACACTGAGGTGACAAAAGTCATGGGATACCTCCTAAAGTCGTGTTGTATCTCCTTTTTCCCGGAGTAGTGCAACAAATCGACAAGACTTTGTTAGTCCCCTGCAGAAATATTGAGACATGCTGACAATATAGCTAGACATACTTGTGCAGACTAACTAACCTCTCGTTTATGTCACATAAATGTTCGATGGGATTCATGTCAGGCTATCTGGGAGGGGCCAAATGATTCGCTTGAATTGTCCAGAATGTTCTTCAAACCAATCACAAACAACCATGGCACGTTGACATGACATCGATGTTTGGAAACATGGTCTCTAAGTAGCAGAACATAGCCTTTTCCAGTCAATTTGAGGTTCAGTTGGATCAGACGACCCAGCCCATTCCATTTAAATACAGTCCTTGGTCTCTAAGTAGCAGAACCTAACCATTTACAGTCAATTAGAGGTTCAGTTTGATCAGACAACTCTGTCCATTCCACCTAAACACAGTCCATACCGTTATGGAGGCACCACCCGCTTCCACAGTGCCATGTTGACAACTTGGGTCTATGGCTTCGTGGAGTCTGCACCACACCTGAACCCTGCCATAAGCTCTTAGCAACTGAAACTAGGACTCATCCTATAGGGCCATCGTTTTCTAGTCCTCTAGGATCCAGTCGATATGCTCACGAGCCGAGGAGAGGCGCTCAGGCAACGTCGTGCTATTAGTGAAAGTACTCGCGTCGGTCGTCTGCTGCCACAATCTATTAACACCAAAAACGGAAACTTCGTGGTACGTCCCACATTGATGTCTGCGGTTATTTCACGCAGTGTAGCTTACCTATTACCACTGACACCTCTATGTAAACGCTGCTGCACTCGGTTGTTAAGTGAAGGCTGCGACCCACTGAGTTGCCTGAAATTTCATACACTCGGCACGCTCTTGAAGCTGTGGGTTTCGGAATACTTAATTCCCTAACCATTTCCGGAAACTAATGTCCAATGCGTTCCATGTAAAGGTCTGCTAATTCCCACTGAGTGGCCTGAAATTTCATACACTCGGCACGCTCTTGAAGCTGTGGAATTCGGAATACTTAATTCCCTAACCATTTCCGGAAACTAATGTCCAATGCGTTCCATGTAAAGGTCTGCTAATTCCCAATGTGCCGCCATAATCACATAGGAAACCTTTTCACATGAATCAACTGAGTACAAATGACAACTCCGCCAATGTACTGTCTTCTTACACCCTTTGTACACGATACTAACGCTATATGTGTACGTGCGTATCGCTTTCCCGTGACTTTCGTCACCTTAGCCTACCGCCAATTCCGTAAAACGCCCTCCGCACGACACTCATTACGTTTTTGTCTTCTTACCACCAAAATATTTCACTTCTTAGACGGCAAAAAATGATGTACTTGCATCGTGATGCTACGCTCCACCACAATTCGGAAGCAAATCTTAGTGGTAGAACGCACACATTCACATACACGCACCCACGCGTAACCAAGTGGTATTGTATTTCTCATTTTTTTCGTTATTCGTTGAATACCGTGCGCGCGTCAGGCCACGGCGACACCTACACAGCATTTACCCTAATCCTTTGGCGACCCTTTCCGTGGGCACAGAATCCAGTGAGCGCTGTGCAACCGCTTGGAGAGACCAATCAGTTAAGTAAGCTCTTAACTTTGAATTGCAGACTTTTTTTTCCTGGACCTATAGACGAGGAGCGTTCAATAATAATGGAACACATTTTTTTTCTGAAAGCAGGTAGCTTTTATTCAGGATTCCAACATATCTTATTACTCTCTACTCTTTTGGCTACAAAACGCTAGGTCCCAACATAACCTCCGTTCAGTGCGACGGCCTTACGCCATTTTATTGGGATGGTCTGTATGCCAGGGCGGTACCGCTCTACTGGTTGATGCCGGAGCGAACGGCTTGGTGCACCAACAAACACCCCATCATCCACGTACTGCTTCCCGCATAGTACAACTTTCAATGGGCCAAACAGTTGGAAGTGGGGAGGTGCGAGATATTCCTGTAGGATAGATGAGGAAGAAGAGTCCAATTCAGTTTTGTGAGCTCTTCTAGAGTGTGCAGACATGCATAAGGCCTTGCGTTGTCGCGGAGAAGAAGAGGTTCGTTTGCAATTTTGTGGTGCCGTTTCTTCAATTTCCTGAGCGTGGCGCAATAGCGTGTAAACGGCATAATATGGCAAAATTATACAGATTGTCCATCTTGTTGTGCTTGACAAAACAGCGTAATAAAATATCGCTGTATAACGGTCTTTATTTTTGTATTAATAATAGACAGGTTGAACCGTGGTACTACTCAATACTTAAGAAAATCAAAATTTACAATCTCACCACAGTTATTTAAAGGAAATAGGAAGCCTGGGATCACTAGTGATGGTCAAGCTTGTGGTTGTTTTACAATTTTAATTTGAATGAAAACAGACTTTATTATAAACTTCAGTTCGGACATTTGCCCTCTTACTGATTCAATATGCAAATCTTCACTTTAATTGAATTACATAAACACGAATAAGAATCATATTTTGCGTCCTCAACCAAAATCATAGATAGTAAGCACGGTGAAATAATCAATCACAAACAATCGTTCTTGTTTAAACATATCTCAAAAGACTAGTCACACTATATACTTCCAGCCCAAGGTTACACAGCCACATAATACCACAATGTCATTAAAGTTGCACATTCATCAAAGATGCACAAGTGATTAACAAAAGTGTTAAATAAGAATGGCTAGTAACAGCTCAACCAGTAAAATGACTCACAGAAACGCTAATATTAACAAAGTGGCCTCACTTAACTAACGGACATAATGATTCAGAATTATTCGCAAATCGAACTTAACATTAGAGAACAGCGTTAAGGCCCACAGCAGTATTTGGAAGCAATAACGCTACGGCCGGCAGCCAATACGAGCGTTCACTCCCCACGTCTTGTGCACAGGCTCACTAGCAAGCCGTATATATTTATATATAGTCCGACCGGCCTCACAATGAGCGGTCCTGACAAGACTCCACAACCGCACTGATGCCACGAAACGAGCAGACTTAACAAATGGCCTGCAACACAAATAGATTGCAATGAAAACGAGGTCAATCCAAAGCCACACTGGAATATATGATAAGCATGCCCCCAAATTCTAATGGAGCAATACTCTTAACATTACCAGCCTCTCAGTAAATCAGCAGGAAACTGAGAGATCACTTCCACTTGCCTTAAGGCACTTTCGCCATTAAATAAACACACCAAATCCTGCCGTGAAAAATGATTAAACCATTATCTCTACGGCTGCCGGGCTCGTACACAACGGCAACCAGGCCCCAAGCGGTCAATATGTCCTCCTTAAATAGCCACTGTGGAACCAAGTTCTGAACCATCTCCGGCAGCTACACATGCTACAATGAGTTTCAACAATCTTCTCAGTCAAACACAGAGTGAAAGTCATTCGTAACTTGGAGCTTGCAAATTACAAGCTGAGAAGCTGTTCAGCGTGAGACGACGAACCCACCACAATTTTGCACGTCAAGACGCCCATGATCGGCACCGTACATCCAGAAGACAAGGGCGGCGAGCACGGCGAGGCCCATGCACCACGGTTAGGGACGCCGGCTTGTTTTCAACATGAGTTGGCTCGTTGAACGCCGACCGGAGACTCACCCGTCACACGTTCACCCAGAAAACCCGCCGGGAGGAGCAGTCAAATACAGCAAGACAGCCGAATATAGATATCAGCGATTCAAGTAGAACACCCTACCGCCAATCGCCATGGCCCACAGATATTTGTATATTTGGTAGTAGCCGAGTTTCTATATACATAGTCAACTGGCGGCACACGACCTTGCTTGTATATTACCGACATTCACGCGGCAGTCAGAGAAAGGTAACTGAGGGGCCAAATCAATATAAACATTGGACGTGTACAACGACACAGGGCGGGGGCTAGGTACTACCGAAACAAGCTACCGTAAACAGTCACTGGATTGTCAGGAACGTGTAATTCGTTTTACGTAAACAATGAATTGAGTACAACCAGACGTTTTCTCTTTTGCAACATTACCATAACGAAGGTCCGGGACTAAAGAATAGCTAACATTAAATAAAATGTGTTTCCCTTAGTACAAAATCAAACGATTAGCACGTAATTTGTTGTGCATTATATACGATAAACTGTTTCCTCTTTTTACAACAATACCGTATCGAAAATTAAATTCTGATTGTTTTCCTTTTCTACAACAGTACTTTGTTTCCGGTTACACCAATAATGCCCACCATTCGATTGAATACATGCTTCGTTACGGTGAAACCAGTTTCGTAGCACTTGTTCACACACATTTTCCTGTATGGTATTGGAAGCATCGAAAATCCCCTGCCGGCCGCTCTGGCCGAGCGGTTCTAGGTGCTTCAGTCTGGAACCATGCTGCTGCTACCGTCGCAGGTTCGAATCCTGCCTCGGGCATGGACGTGTGTCCTTAGGTTAGTTAAGTTTAACTCGTTCTAAATTTAGGGGACTGATGCCCTCAGATGTTAAGTCCCATAGTGGTCAGACCCATTTGAACCATTTTTTGGAAATCCTCTGCGTTACTTCACTGAGCAAAAATAAGTTCCTTCATATGGCCCCAAAAGTAAAATTCCAGTGAATTTAAGTCAGGACTGCGTGCTGGCCATCGACGTGAACAAAAACCTCCTGCACGTCGTCTTGGAAACCGTCTGTTCAAAAATCTTCGTGCTCTGTGACCAGTGTGGGCTGGAGCACCATCGTGGAGGAACTTCATGTTATGACATATAGCTAACGGAATATTTTCTAATAAAGTTGGTAGCAATGTTTCCTCTAGAAAGGTTCGGCAATTGTTACCAATCAATCGCGCAATTAAAACATAAGGTAATACAATCATCGAGTAGGCTATATACCAGCCCATACCTTACGGAAAAGCAACGCTGAAAAATGTATTGCTACTGCCTGGTGCAGATTGTGTGCTCTGCACTCCATCGCGAATGAAACAGGCTTCACCTGTGACGAGTATTTTGTTTACAAAATAATGCTGCGCACTTTGTAACAAAAGCGACTCTGAGAATTCTCTTCGTGTGGTAAAGCAGCAGACGCTCTTCTTTCAAATTCCGATAAACTTAAGTGTGCGATACACCCACTTGGCGGGCGATGGTTCCAGTACTCTGAATAGGGTGTTAGTGGATCTGCTCCAGAATTTGTTCCTCAGATTCCAATGCAAGTTCTTCATACTGTGGGCGTCAGCTTTTTGTGCGGGGTACTAAAGAACCAGTATCTCTCAATCGAAGCAAATTAAATATGTACTCTAAGCTTATGCTGTCATGATTTATTTAATAATAAAACGAAAGCATATCAGAGAATACAGAATTAAACGTGAGTAGGTAAAGAAATGAACTGTACTTTGTTATGAATGAGTTGCAAAATAATCGAGTGAAATAAGGGAATTGTGCTGATACAAACGTTTGGCGAGCAGCTAGAAATGTTGATCGAGCAAGATGTCTTCATTGTGGGATCCGAGCGGGGTAGCCACATGATCCAAGGCGCCTTGCCACGGTTCGCGCGGCTCTCGTGGGAAGCATTCTCGATAAATTAGAATAGCTGCCCTCGCAAACACCTTCTGCCTCGCCGCAAATTAAATGAATATCACGTAGTTCAGAGATGGTAAATCTACATTCGATCTAACGTTTGACAGAGTTACAATAGCGTCTGCACAGGCAACTCGACGACTTCCGACGATTGGCGTATTACAGTGACCCAACCAGGCAGGCCGTTGTTGCCTTCGTGTTTGAGGCTGACGCTCGCGATGTCAATATGCACAGCGGTAAATAACACGAACCGATTGCTTGCCTAAGTGCACCTGTGTAGGTGCAGGGGGCGGAGCCTGCAACAAGTACCGTTTCGATTCTGTTTCATGAATTCTCCTAGTCTACTGAGCATAATGTTTCCACATATCACGTCTAATACGGATGCGCTGATCCAGTGTCTACTTTTCGAAAAACATTTCCCGAGATGAAGTGTTATTTTTTCTGGGGCAACCGTAGGAAAAGGACCAATATGTTACTAGACGTTTTCAATCAATTACTTGCGTTCTACAAAGAAATTTATTTTGCGGCCTATACCGTTTAAACCCTGTGTACTTCAGATCATTGCACCATGAGGGAGGACATCAACCTGAATAACCTTGTCAGAGTCACAGAACACAGTAGCCATGACTTTACTGGTTGAGGGTGCGGCATCAAACTTTTTCTTCGCAGTGGTGGTGTGGCGCAGAGCACTGCAGCCCCGTGGCTAACCCGAGTGAACAGCGCTCGTCTACACCACTCGCTTATACACGCACACGCGGTAGCACGCTCACTCGGTATCACGCGACATTCAGTCGCTGAGTGACGGCCAACAGCCGCGTGGCCTTGTCATGTGGGTAAGGAAACGGACACTGCCTACATAGTTTCGACACAACTTAGCGGCACTAATGGTCCCGGCAAGCGTTCAGGTGCATTTATAATTAGAATTTCTTTTTAAATGGCGAATATCCGTGTTTTCTATGCAGAAGGTATGCAGTGTATTCCTGAGATTCACGAGTTGTTATCACAGTATAACGGAAATTGAAGTAGCAGAGGTTGAAAATACTGCTTCAGTTGTAAATTACTTTACTTTCACACGACCGGTTTCGGACTGTTATAAGCCCATCCTCAGGTGTCGTACTGGAAATAGTAAAAGACGGAAGATAATTGCAACACACATCATCAAAAAACAATTTTTTTCTAAAAAGTTTTAAAAACTTTTTAAAAACATTTCGAACCCGCCAGTGTGTTGTTATCTCCTGTCTTTTGCTATTTCCAGTACGACACCTGAGGATGGGCTAATAACAGTCCGAAATTGGTGGTGTGAAACTAAAGTAATTTACAACTGAAGCAGTATTTTCAACCTCTGCTACAATGCTCAGTTGCGAATGTTTCGTCAACAGGATTGTTTGAAGAAAACTAAAATATTGAATATTATTGAAGGTCATTGTTAGAGTTGTGGAACTGTATATTTTTGTGAAATTGTGCCGGCGTAAGCTGTCGTCGCCAGCACACCAGTCGCTGAAGATGTAGCAAGAAGATCGATAGTAGGTGCTGGATCAAGCGCGCCTATCAGAAGAGAGGCCAAAGACAGACTCGCAAGCAACAGGCCACCAACGCTCTCTCGACCGCAAGTATTTAGAACGAAATTAGAATTATATTAATACCATCAGCTGCTCACGGGTGTTGATATATATCGACGTGGACAGGTGAAAATGTGTGCCCCGATCGGGACTCGAACCCAGGATCCCTTGCTTACATGGCAGACGCTCTATCCATCTGAGCGACCAAGGGCACAGAGGACAGTGCGACTGAAGGGACTATCTCGCGCACGCCTCCCCCGAGGCTCACATTCTCATCTTGCATGTCCACACACTACATTCGTAGTGTCCCACCCCAACACACTCATTACTCGTGGAAGACATTCTTACCAAGTCCTGTAAGAGTTCGGGCAATATGTGTGCATGAGTACCGAAGAGGAAGGTCGTGGCCCGTATTGCCTGAACTATATACTTATATGGATATGGTGTCTGTTCTTTCGGACATGTCCGAACGAACGGACACCATATCCATACAAGCAAGTATTCAGACCGCCACAGCAAACCAGAGCGCTCAGCTCTCAGTCACTAGCGCAGTCGCTCAGACACTAGCTCAGTCACTGGAGCACTAACTCGCTTTCTAATTTGGCGTCTGTCAGTTCACATCACCGGCTACGAGAGTGTATTGCGACCAGAGTGGTGTTTATAGCGGGACTTGTACTTCACCAGCAGTGAGGCTAAAGAGGACTAGTGTTGAAGAGCTTGTACCACAACGTAAGGACGCTGTCAAAGTTAAGTAGCAGATATCTGTTTAAGTAAATAAAGAACAATGTTAATACAAGTGTGCATCCTCTCCCTTGTTTCCTAAGGTACAAGACTCAACAGTGAAGACGAGGACACTACAGTAACGTCGAGGATATAACGGAAATAATACCTGATGAATTAATGCTTGCTTCCAGTCAGCTGCTAAGATAGCACGGACAAATAGACATATTCCGCACAGAACAAACTAAAAAGGTTTACTTTGAGTGTGTGGCAACTGAAAGGGCAATTGATTGTAAGTAACAAAAATTGTGAGGTCATACACATGAGTGCCAAATGGAATCCTTAAACTTCCGTTAAGCGATAAATCAGTCAAATTTTGAGACTGTGACAACCTACAGGGCAGCTGACCGTAAATAACAAAAATTGTGAGGTCATCCACATGAGTGCTAAAGGGAATCCATAAACTTCGGCTACGCGATAAATCAGTTAAATTTAAAGGCCGTAAATTCAACTAAGTACTTAGGGATTACGATTAAGAACAAGTTAAATTGGAAGGAACATATTGAAAATGTTGTCGGAAAGGCTAACTAAAAACTGTGTTTTATTGGCAGGTCACTTAGAAAATGTAACAGACCTATTAAGGAAACTGCCCACACTTGTACATCCTCTTTTAGAATACTGTTGCGCGGTGTGGGATCCGTACCAGATAAGATTGACGTAGTATTATCGCGAAATAGGGGATAGAGTGTCCCTGAAATGATACAGGATTAGTGATGGACATCATTAAAACAAAGGCGTTTTTCGTTGCGTAGTAGTCTTCTCATGAAATTCCAATCTCCAACTCTCTCTTCTGAATGCGAATATATTTCGTTGACGCAGACCTACATATGGAGAAAAGATCACCATGACTAAATAAGGGAAGCCAGAGATCGTACGGAAAGCTATAGGTGTTCCTTCTCTCCGCGCGCTATCCGAGATTGCAGTAATAGAGAATTATGAAGGTGGTTCAATGAAACTCCTGCCAAGCACTTAAATGTGAATTTCAGAGTATATATGTAGATGTAGATGTAGATCAAATGTCAGCTTTGTTTATAATTAACTAACAAACTTCAATCCAGCTACAATGCAGGCTTTCTTGAGTGTTAGTGTACTAGTTGGATTCGTTACATTTGATAATATGTACAGTAAGAGAAAGGCAGAGTAAGGTGTAGTGGGTTTTATTCGAACAGATTTCTATCTGGATAATTATACGAATAACTAGGTCATTCAAAGAAATGTATTCGCCAGTAAATGGTCTTTAAATTAAATAAATAATAACATATTATGCCACGGTATTTTCTTTGTTCATTTCTTGTACAGAATTAGTATTTGTTCCCTTAGTTCAGAGCAGTTTGTGTTTTATAAATAACTTATTAATGGCTTGCCCGAAATGCCCTTTTTTGGCTCAGTGGTCTAAGTTACAGACTACGGAACTTAGGCCTAGGGTCCGGTCGCCGGTTCGTCCTACGGATTTCTCTGTTCTCATCTTTTCTTTCACCTATAACAATAACAATCATGCCACCTCCAGTTTCAACGTATTTCGGAGTACCTGCTGAAATCCCCCTCTCTCTGGCTGTGGAAGAGGAGGGAGGAAGTCAAGGGCACACCACCATGCCTAGGTAAGTACTGCAGTGATGAAACTATTCTTCGAGCTGAGCACAGCTTATCTTGATTTCCAGCATAACAAATGAAACATAAAAATGCTTATAGGTGGGCGGCCTTAGCAGTTATGACTATAACGCACGATGCAGCCGCCATATTAGTCTGCCAGCTGATAGTCAAACGTGACCTTTCAGCCAAGCGAGATGGATGTGGAATGTGTTACCCTTTTTTATCGTAAAAAACCTGGTTACTATAATTACCAAAATTAAGTTTCCGTCGCTTTACTTGCTTTACGCACTGCTGATCAAATCCTCACTGAAAATAAATGTTGGAGCTTGGGAAAATATGGGGACTCATCTGTTTTTATGCAGTGAGTTTTGCATGAAAACTTCGTTAGTATAAATATACAAATATCGGAAAAAAGCCTCATATCAAACGAGGGAGTACCAATACTGGACGTCGTTGTTGGAGACGAGGCATTTTGTACATCTGAAAATTTAATGCGTGCTTATGGAGGAAGGAGTTTAACAAACAAAAGAATGAAATTTTCACTATGCAGCGGAGTGAACGCTGACATGAAACTCCCTGGCAGATTAAAACTGTATGCCGGACCGAGACTCGAACTCGGCACATTTACCTTTCGAGGGCAAGTGCTCTACCGACTGAGCTACCCAAGCACGTCTCAGGGCCCGTCCTTACAGCTCCAATTCCGCCAGTATTTCGTCTCCTACCTTCCAAACTTCACATAAGCTCTCGCGCTCTAGCAGAAGAGCTTCTGTGAAGTTTGAAAGGTAGGAGACGAAGTACTAGCGGAATTGGAGCCGTAAGGACGGGTCGTGAGTCATACACTTGCCCATGAAAGGCAGAGGTCCCGAGTTCGAGTCTCTGTCCGGCACACAGTTTTAATCCGCCAGGAAGTTTCAAACTAAAGAACCTTTAAGATGGACCTTCTCGGTCTGTGCGGTTTATAGAATACACTTTGGCAAATAAATGGGGAACGGAGAATTATTCTTCGCTCAGTGGATGTTCGAGGTGAATTTGGAATTGTAATAAACGTATGCTGCGTTTTACAAAGCAATGTGCGAGAAAGAGACGGCTATGAACTTGAAGACAAATTGTACGTCTCTCCAAAACTCGGATTTCCCCAAGCTCCACAAGCTGCAGAAACTCATCATGAAATATGTGCCAGGATGCAAGGAAGGTCTGGTTGCTTCGACAATTGCACAGACACTGAAGGCAGCCACATAAATTCTCCAGGAAGAAACGTGCTCGCGGCGGGCAGCGCGGAACCAACTGGCTGTCACAGCTCCCCAGTATGCGGGCTACAATGCATGTAGTTTTTTTTAATTAACTGTCGTAAACGGCCTGCCTGGTGCGTAGCAGTCCTACTACACTACCGACTCGGTCCCATTCATATCTCTCAGAACCTTTCTTAGATGGGTAACAGCATCGGATATGCGTGTCTCCTTAGCATAATTGAACAATTCGTAGTTGAAGTGTTATAAAATAAGTGAACAAAGCAAGAACCCGCGTATCTATGTAGGATTTGGTAAACAGATTTCTGAGAGCTACTGTACTTCAGTAGCCAATTGCAATAATGACTGTGCACGATGTGGCCTATTCTACAACTTATTTTAGATCTCTGTGAGGCTGATGTGCTGATTATATTTATATGTTTCGACGATGCCATTATGACCTTATCACTTTAGGACATGGTGTATAAAAGGTACGTTTTACCGTATTTTATCTGTACATTTCCCTGGTTGTATGATAGTATATTGTGATACGTATTGCTGTAATGTGTTGAAGGACACACTGCTTACTAGATGTATATACTTGTATATTGTAGATCTGAGGATGGTCATTACGGACTGAAACCGGTCATCGTCAAAAGAATTGATATTGTGATCAAAGACTGGAATAAAAATCATTTACCAGAATTTTAATTTAAAATCTCCTAAAACGTTTATGGAGTGCTGTTAGCTGTCCAGAGTGATCCTAAGTGTCTTAGGATTAATCCTCAGCTTGCCGCTAA
Source organism: Schistocerca gregaria (assembly GCF_023897955.1). Taxonomy (NCBI): domain Eukaryota; kingdom Metazoa; phylum Arthropoda; class Insecta; order Orthoptera; family Acrididae; genus Schistocerca; species Schistocerca gregaria. The sequence goes on from NC_064920.1 coordinate 106,694,027, forward strand.
AATATGAAATAGTTTTTCGATCCGACGTCCATTTATGCAGTTACGTAGAGCTTTGCGATTCAAAAATTTCGAAGAGACACTCGTTTTGAGTATATAAAAGAGTTCGTAATACTGCAGCACACTTGCAAGTTGCGTATCGTGAAAGCGTCAAGAGATGATTTTCAGGCGTTTTTCGTCTTTCTATAACTGCTGCAGTTATTGCAGCAAAATACCCACGGTTTAAAAACAAGTAGTTCATCTCTATGCAGTCCGTGATCAAGGGGGGCCAATGAAAAATTTGAGACATATGAAAGCCAAATAAATCGGATCAAGAGTTTCGAATGACGTTGTTGTTGTGGTCTTCAGTCCAGAGACTGGTTTGATGCAGCTCACCATGCTACTCTAACCTGTGCAAGATTTTTCATCTCCCAGCACCTACTGCTTCCTACATCCTTCTGAATCTGCTTTGTGTATTCTTCTCCCTCTACAATTTTTACCCTACAGGCTGCTGTCCAGTACTAAGTAGGTGATCCCTTGATGCCTCAGAACATGTCCTACCAACCGATCCCTTATTCTGGTCAAGTTGTGCCTGAAATTTCTTTCTTCCCCAATTTTATTCAGTATCTCATCATTTGTTATGTTATCTGCCCATTTAATCTTCAGCATTCTTCTGTAGCACCAGATTTAGAAAGCTGCTACTCTCTTCTTGTCTAAACTATTTATCATCCACGCTCACTTCCATATATGGCTACACTCCATACAAATACTTTCAGAAACGAATTCCTGACACATTATGACTTAAAAAAAGAAAGATTTCATTAGGAATGTGATTCGAGAAATGAAGTTAAAGTGGAAACACAACGAATTATTTTCCAAAAACTACAGCAGAATTGATGATTTCTCCATTTCTACTGAAGACGATTATGAGCTGAAAGTCATACATCGAAATCATGATTACTGACGAATTTAGGAGTATATTGCGTGTAAAGAATGTATTTCCTTTTGTGTCACAACAATAGATCTCCGTAAATCAAATAAGGTTTCTGAGGAGTCGTTTCAAAAGTAGTTGCTCTGAAACCAAATTTAAGAGAAACGAAAATTACATTCATTTAATAAATGACAAAGAATTAGAGCTACAAATGCAATTGTATTTCAGAGTTATCTATTATCCTTAGCACTCGTTACTCACAGATGACGAATAGCTTATTTTACATGTGTAAGTGAATAAGATATCGAATAATATTGTTATTCACGAATAACGAATAGTATTCGTCATTCGCATAAATTTTGTCCAGGTCTAGTGTTAAACGAAGCGCACTGCGCATGTTCACACTGTAAATTTGCAGCCTGTGTGGAAGCAAGTGCAGACGCGTGAAGTCCGCGTGGCCCACGTGCCTGTGCCAGCCGCATGTACATGCTCTCACGCGGCTGTCATTAGCATCGGTAATCTTCGTCAACTTCGGACAACGTTCGCTAAACGCGTTAGCGCTTTCACCCGCACACCACGGGCGCGTGCGGGCCACGCGGATAGAACACGCGGTTCCAGGTATATAGTGTGGCACCACTCCATGGTTTATCGTCTTGTTTCCAGTTGGATGAGATGAACCCATTTCTGATCGCCTGCAAAGATGTGTGACAAAAATCTAAATGAAACAGCTGAATTTCTCAAACAGCGCAATACACTGGTTCGACAGCTACCTCAAAAACAGAACTCAACAAATCATTTGTGGGTTGGAGAAGTCATCATGGAAAAACGTGCCCTCTGGAGTTCCCCAAGGCTCCGTCCTTGGTCCATTACTCTTCTCACTGTACATTAATGATATTTCTTTAGTGATTCACTCCTGCAACTACCATCTATATACCAACTACATCCAACTGTACATAAGTGTAAGCCCCAAGAACATTGCTGACGCAATAGCGAGTATGGACTCAGATCTTTGCTGTGTTTCTCGATGGCCACAAAACCTAGGTCCGAAACTAAACTCCAAGAAATCCCAGGTCATTCTTATATCTCATCCAAAGTTAATCAGCCGGTACTTTCGCGAAACAATCACTCAAATACTCCTCATTGGTACCCAACTACCATACAAAAAACATTAAAAGACCTTGGAATATTCTTGGATGAACAACTAAACTGGGAAGAACAAACAGTCACAGCTTGCCGAGAATCGCTCTCCTCCCTACATGCAATCCAAAAATTTAGAAAAATATTTCCAACCCAAGTTAATCAAAAATTAGAAGAAACACTAGTCTTGCCTAATCTTTACTACTGTGATGTAGTTCAACACGGCATAAATAGTGAAAATTCGGGATACCACAAAATCTTTCTTCGTGTCATTCGACATCTCAGCCATACGACTATGGAACGCGCTCCCCTGTGATCTGCATCTTATCCAGAACCACTCAACATTCAAGAGGGAACTCAAAACTTACATATTAGGGACGGAATAGCCACCGTTATTCTGCCCCTTATATCTTTCTTTCTCTTCTCCATCATAGCTTCAATTTTTACCATTCTATTTCTCTCCCTCTAACCTAGTTACCTCTTCTATATTCTTTCACCCGATTCTATCATCTTATGTCTCTGCTCGATGTGAATAACTCACAAGCTACAATAACATAACTAGGAAATTCCTAACTAGCAATAGGACTGACATTCATAAAAAAAAATGTTTACTTTCATATACATAGTCATTATTATTATTATTATTATTATTATTATTATTATTATTGATTGTTATAATTATTTTTGATTGTTATAATTGTCCTTGCACTACTGTTATAATCCCTATTTTTTTCTTTAACATTAATACTGTATAACACGTGATATGTCCATAATGTTCTGTACAAACTGAAATTCATTCAATTTGAGTACGCCTGGTTAGGAGTAAGAGAGGGCCTGAAGGCCCTAATCTTGCCAGGTAAAATAAATACATAAATAAATAAATAAAATAAAAAGATTGTCACAGAAAACCTCGTAACGCACAAATACGAGGGCTATTCTGAAAGTAAGGAACGATAGTTCGCGAAATGGAAACCACAGCGAAAATTAAAACTGTTTTATTTGTAACGGTTAGCTACACCTTCCAGCTACTTCTCCGCACAGTCGCCGCTCAAATTTAGACATCTGTCGTATCTTTGTGCCAACTTTTCAGTTCCCTCGTGATAGAAGACAGCCGCCAAGACTTTTTAACAATTTTCTACTCTGGACTGCAACTCGTTGTCTGTGTCAAAATATTGTTTTCCTAGTCAGCGATTCATCTGAGCAGAGATGAACCTCACAGGTAGCCAGTTACAGGCTGTATGATCAAACGCTTCCCATCAAAAACGCTGCAGGAGCATTTTCATTGCCCCTGCAGAGTGCGGCCGAGAATTGTCGTGTAAAACGAACCGCCTGACACTTATGTTACGTGGATTGCATAGCTTCTGGCTAAATCTTTCGCCAGGCCCTCATACTTGGCAGGAGACGCTAATTTCTAGCCGTCTTTACGTTCCCACTGTGAGCTCAGAACTGAAAAGAGCGACATGATGCGATCGACAGGCGTACTAGACACAGTGCCGAATGCACCTGTGCAAAGCTTCATCAGATTTTCAGTGTATTTTCCATTTCGCCAGCAATCGTTCCTTACTTTCCCAATAACCCTCGTAATTACACACAGAGAGTTCTACGCTGCTGTTTTTGGAACGCAAGAGACACACGCCCCTATGCATCCGAACCGGAAGGTAAGTGTGTTTACACTGTCAACAGAATTTCACATTGAGCAGCGAGGTTTTTAATTGTGAAACGCCGACCACATCGAATCAAAGTGTCTGCACGTTCCAACACTGCAGGAGTCATAGCTGTCCGTAACGCGGGAAATCGGGAAGTTCTGCGCCACCTCGTTGCGATGATGACAGACACATCGCCCAAAGTCTCACCGTGCTTTTGTTCACTGTCAGGTCTCCGTACACATCCTACAAGCACCTGTGAGTCTCTGCTGTGCTCTGGTAGTTCTCCAAAGGAAACTTAATGAGAACTCTGCTTCCAACGCACCTCCATCACAGACGCCATTTTGAAGGATACGGATAACACCATCGCCTATCAAAAATGGTTCAAATGGCTCTTAGCACTATGGGACTTAACTGTTGAGGCCATCAGTCGCCAAGAACTCAGAATTACTTAAACCTAATTAACCTAAGGACATCACACATATCTATTCCCTAGGCAGGATTCTAACTTGCGACCGTAGAGGTCGCGCAGTTCCAAACTGTAGCGCCTAGAACCACTTGGCCACTCCGGCCGGCCACCGCCTATCGCATCTTGATGGAACTATACGGGCTGAATCAGAAATTCTCCACGTTTTCCGACAGCAAATTGCGCATTTCTTCATCCGAAATTGGCCGATAAAAAAAAGTGTTGCGCAACTTATTGGACGCCCTTCGTATTTTGTTTCAGTCGGCTTGTCGTATAAACTTTGTCCTCATGCGGCTACGAATGCTTCCGCTTGTCTATGTACATGACACTTCACGTAGGGTCAATCTCTAGTCCCTACAGGCCTCCGGCAATCGGCAACATCTTTCTGTCGTTGTAACCATTTCATATCTAACACCGTCACCCGCAGATACGCTCACTAGTGCTCCATCGTTATACAATAGATCATTCATACATGCAGTAAACACTAACAGACCTACAGCTCACCTTTGGCTCTGTCTATAGCTGTCGCTTTCATTTCATTAGTTCGAAGTAATTTTCATGTTCTCGTCCTACACACCAAAGTTACGAGTCTCTGAAACACTGAATTTTTTTCCAGTTCGCTGTTCAAGTTCCTTTAGTCCATTAGAACGCGGTACTGTTTAGGACTGAGTGCTTAGAGTCTGAAGAAGATACTGATATCAATAATACGTCATCTAGCAGCGTCATTACTTTCCGGGGATGAGTAAGACGCGATTATAGCTAGGATTTCAGTACCTACGCGCTAGGTGCGATGCTCATGACCGTCGTATTACGAGGGTCGTTCAATAAGTAATGCCAAACACTTTTTTTTTAAAAAAAGCCTTTAATATACATGCACAATAGTCCATGTTGGTGCTTGACATTTGATGTTTCTGGCCGACCGACGTGGCCGAGCGGTTCTACGCGCTTCAGTGTGAAGCCGCGCGACCTCTACGATTGCAGGTTCGAAAACGGCCTCGGGCATGGATGTGTGTGATGTCCTTAGGTTAGTTAGGTTTAAGTAGTTCTAAATTCTAGGGGACTGATGACCTCAGATGTTTAGTCCCATAGTGCTCAGAGCCATTTTTTTGTTGTTTCTGTGTGCCGGTGAAGTTCGAAACATGGTTCAAATGGTAAACCATGAATTCAATTTCAAAACCTTTTTTTTAAGAATTTACTTTATTTACTAGCGATTTATCAAGAACATTAACACATTTAATCACACTATGTGAGGGTGGAGGTGGTTGCCAACGAGTAACTAATGAAATAAAAATGAAATTGTTTTTAACAAATATGAATTTTATTCCTAAAAGCCTTTTTTTAGAAACAGATTTTAAATTATAAGCAGAAAGCACCCTCTAAATATGTAGTTACATTTTACACAGAGGCAGAAAGAAACAAATTTTTGGCTGTATGAGCTTTCGGGCTGAGAACCTTGTCGCTGCCTTTTCACTCAGCAGTAGTTACGACCGCTCACAACAACCTCTGAAAGACTACACTGGTGCAAATCTGCAACACACGAGATTACTTTAAACCGTAGGAGGGATAGAAATCGTACAAACCACTAAAATTAAAAGATTAACTTGCCACCGAAGGTGCAACTTAATTTTAACTTCTAAGAAAAGTATAGCGGTGGAATTGTGCAACTTTATATACTAAAATGGCCATTTAAATAAAAGCCCATGAAATGCAATCTTGCACAAAATTATACAAAGTTGGCCAAACATGCTCTACAGTTCACATATATCGACTCTGAAGATGATAGGCAAGATAAAAACGTATTTCAGGAATTAGGCCGTAACGCTTCAAGCAATAAATTCGTTACACACCGAATCCGAAAAACATGACAGAGGCAGCTATTAACGTGCGGCAGATTGATAGGGAGATTACCGAACAAGCCAACCGCAGATTGCTCTAACGCGCTCCAACTCCACATGGGAAAAGCGGACGACCCAATTCATAAATAACCACCTTCCCGCGGGTGGGCAAAGAGAGAAGAATGGTGGAACGACCCCAAAACAAAGAGGCTGGTGACCTCACCAGAAAGAAACAAATAGAATTTAACAAGTAAATGAAGCAGCATATCACAAATCACTTAACTTCTAATAAACTGCGATTTCTGGCGAAGACCTGGCGCAGTACCCCGAAAACGCTGTCCCGAACCGTCCGCTGCCAGCCGCTTCAATGGACGCAGGAAGTCGCGCCGATCTCCCGTCTCACGGCGTCGCAGCTCGCACCGGCCAGACCGATGTCGTGGGTTGACTCCTGTTGCTCTCGTGTCGTCCGCGAAGCCAGTACCCCTCGCTATACGGCGCGGCCCACAGGACTGACGTGGCGGCGACCTCACATACGCCGACGCTCAAGGTGGACAAGTCATCTTCTCTCTCAGTGCGCGACCGACCAACCGATCGATCCAACCGCTAATGACCGTTGCCTGAGCAACTCGAGCAGACGCAGGGACTAAGCCCCCTGCCGGGCGACCACTCGCTGAGTTCTCTCACTGTGCCACAAATTCGTACGAGAGACAGATTAGCAAGCTCGGGATGAGAGACATACTCCAGACTCACCCAGACTGAACAACTGGCGAGCTCATAGCGCCCCTTAAATGCACGTGAACAGGCAATCTTTCCCCTTTCCCACCAGAGGGAGACACCAAAGCTGCGACTGCCACAGCGGCGCCACCGCCAGAAAGGGAGAGCGATTGCTTCACACAACGCGTTGCGGCGCGCTCTTCAGAACAGCAGTTTTTACCACGGCTCGTGCCTCTAAACACTATGGGACTTAACATCGGAGGTCATCTATTCCCTAGACTTAGAACTACTTAAACCTAACTAACCTAAGGACATCACACACATCCATGCCCGAGGCAGGATTCGAACTTGCGACCGCAGCAGCAGCGCAGTTCCAGACTAAAGCGCCTACACCCCCGCTCGGCCACAGGCAGTAGAGCCGAAGTTCTGCGTCAAAATGGCGTCTACATACGATTCACGATACAAGCAGTGTACTGTTATTGAATTCTTGTGTGCAGAAAAAGAAACCGTGGAAAACATCCATAAACATTTGTGTGCAGTATATGGCGACGCTGTGGTTGATAGGCGTACAGTTGGGCGATGGGTAAAGGAAGTTACAGCCTCAGGAAATGCAGGAAAACTGCTCCATGATCAGCCATCGGGACATAATTGCCTCATTCTACGCTACTGTCCAGACCTGGCACTCTCGGACTTGCATCTCTTTGGGCAGCTCTGCGAGGATCTCACTTTGAAAATGACGAGAGTAGCAGTCATGCAGTGAAAACATGGGTACGCCTACAGGACAAGAGCTTTTACTAGCAGGGAATTGACGCTCTCCCACATCGTTGGCGTACGGCCATGGAACGTGATGGAGACTACGTATAAAAACAGGACATAGACAAAACATGTTGACATATATTGTTAGCAAATCCTGACTTTTAGCAACAAATATGTTATGAGAAAAAAGAAATGTGGGGCATTACTTATTGAACTACCCTCGTACATCAGTTCTTCGTCATAATTATCATTCTATGCAAGTAAGAAAACGTTTGTGTCTCATAGCAGTGGAGAACGACTAATGGTGAAAATCTGTCCACTAAGACGGTTCTGTTAAAGACAGAGCGTGTGTTCCTGTATGTCGTCTCAGACGACGTCTAACGCATTCTCATGAAGTTCACTGCCTAGTACAGCTGGCTAGGCTTTAACATCTCGTTCACAGTGAGATCATTAAAACCAAGTATTAGCTCTGCTGAAGGAGAAATTGACACACCTACGTCCATATCTAACACATACGCAGTGTTGAGCTCTTCCAGCACTACGGTTCGGTAGTTTTGGTACGCTACATAGATGAGGTAGTAAATGGTAGAATTACCGGTAGTAGCGGTAGGTCTGGTAAGGAAATAACGTGAATAAATGTGTAACGGGGTAACTGGGACTTCCCTTTGTTCTTTTGTTTTGTCGTTTGTTTGTTTCACACATAATTAGAAAACGGACATCATTCAGTCTTACCCCCAGTGTGTATTTTATATCCTGACGTAAGATAAATGGCATTTTATAAGCAATAAAAATTTGTTGAGCACTTGACTTCTGCATTTTTATGTGACCAAAGCAATTACCTTTCGTGCCAGTAATTTACATGCACAAACATAAAAAATATGTATACAATTATTATTGTTATTTTGTACTCAATAGAACGTTCTAATCATGATCAAATGCAATAGTTATTTGTGATAACTGCGAAAGTTGTTCATGAATGACAGAAACATTTTTCATATAAGCACGACGAAATATTGAAGCTATTTTTGATGTAATTTTGTTTATCGTTTTTTTTATTTTATCTTTTTGTTAAGGAAATAGTGTTTTCTAGCGCTATTATGGTAAATTTGTAATACCCTTTTTTTTACTAGAACATCCGTTTCGCGTTACAAATCAACAATTTTCAGATACGGTCGGGGTGAAACATCGACAACTTCTATTTTTCTATAAATACTGTTTACTGTTAAGTAACACATAGATAACTTCATACAAGCAGCCCTTTATAAATCATCACTCAGTTTCGAGGAGGTTCACCGCTTCCGGTTTCTAAACGAATCTAGTTGGGCACTGACGGCATATGTAACGAAAGCGACCGTTACGACGTAACGTCTGATATGTAACCAGCACACCTAACATTCACGTAATGTGGGTACGAACTTATGTAACAAAAACGACTAGGAAAACTAACGCAGTCTGCGTTTACTTATGATAGTCTACAGTAGCCCAAGGTAGTTTCACAGCTCTGCTCATTCTCTAGCGCTAGTCTGAAATCCTTTGGAGCTTCCATTGGACCGCACTCAATTGTAGTCAAGAAAACAGTGCACTTAGGCTTATAACGTATCTACAGGCCCAAAAGCACTCAGCAGATGAAGCCACGATACAACTGAAAACTACTTTTAGGTCTTTGACAATGTATTCCCGTTGAGTTTTAGAATATTTCACGACGCAAACGCCATATGCAGCGTTGCGCCAGAAGCACCTCAAGACAATCCGACCCACCGGTCGTGGTTTCAAGTAGGAGAGGCTCCACAAAGAAGTATGAGAAAATCTCTAGGGTACTCAAGACTTAAGTGAGGTGTGTCTGTAGCATGTACTCACAGATCAATGCACAAATTGTGAGTGAAATCTTACATAATAGAGGTAATCCACCGGCTGATCAATTCAGATGTTATTGCTCGACATGCCGGCTCAGTATGATGATGTATTTAAACCTTAATACACGTTTCAGGTGCCTTGTAAGTACGATATTCTTCGTGCAGTATAACTACTTTTTTATTGAAAAGAAAATTATCACTCTTCATTCCAAAAAGCAACTTTAAACGTTTTGCTTCTGGCAGAATAATGTAGAGGATGTGCGAAGTTTAGAATAATAGTTAACCAAGCACTGAAAAATATGCACGTAGTAAAACCGTATGTGATAGTAGAGACCTTCCACAGTATACAGTCTCTGTAAGTAAACTTTGGTGCTTGTCGATTCAGATTGTGTGTCTTTAATGCAGTGATTTCCATTGCCGAATGTAGAATAAAGTCTTGTTCTCTATGAATCCAAATATACAAACAAAACACAATAGTCACCACAGCAAGTGGAACTTTCAGTATTTAAGCGTTGTCTTCGGTTTCTGCTAGAGGATCAGTATCGTGTTCATTTCCCTCACGTAATGAACATGTCAGTGCATCCTAGTACCACCTCACATTGCGTGGTATGTTCTGCTCCGCCACTGCCATAGTGTCTTTTAGTTTCGCGATTTTCAAGGGAGCTTTCCTTGGTATACGCATGGAGCAGTGAGTGTAATATTCTGAGGCTGCTTCAGCAGCCTGAACTCTCAGAAGACAGACATGCTTGGAGATACATATGCATACAATGTATATTCTACCACATCACTATTGTGAATGTAACGAAAGACCTGATAAATATACACTAGAAATATATCATTTGTATCATTTCTTAAATTTGTACATCCAAGAAGCAATGATGGAAATAAAAGAAAGGTTCAGGAGTGGAATTAAAATACAAGGTGAAAGGATATCAATGATACGATTCGCTGATGACATTGCTATCCTGAGTGAAAGTGAAGAAGAATTAAATAATCTGCTGAACGGAATGAACAGTCTAATGAGTACGCAGTATGGTTTGAGAGTAAATCGGAAAAAGACGAAGGTAATGAGAAGTAGTAGAAATGAGAACAGCGAGAAACTTAACATCAGGATTCATGGTCACGAAGTCAATGAAGTTAAGGAATTCTGCTACCTAGGCAGTAAAATAGCCAATGGCGGACGGAGCAAGGAGGACACCAAAAGCAGACTCGCTATGGCAAAAAAGGCATTTCTGGCCAAGAGAAGTCTACTAATATTAAATACTGGCCTTAATTTGAGGAAGAAATTTCTGAGGATGTACCTCTGGAGTACAGCATTGTATGGTAGTGAAACATGGACTGTGGGAAAACCGGAACAGAAGAGAATCGAAGCATTTGAGATGAGGTGCTATAGACGAATGTTGAAAATTAGGTGCACTGATAAGGTAAGGAATGAGGAGGTTCTACGCAGAATCGGAGAGGACAGGAATATGTGGAAAACACTGATGAGGAGAAGGGACAGGATGATAGGACATCTGCTAAGACATGAGGGAATGACTTCCATGGTACTAGAGGGATCTGTAGAGGACAAAAACTGTAGAGGAAGACAGAGATTGGAATACGTCAAGCAAATAATTGAGGACGTAGGTTGCAAGCGATACTCTGAGATGAAGAGGTTAGCACAGGAAAGGAATTCGTTGCGGGCCGCATCATAGCAGTCAGTAGACTGATGACCAAAAAAAAGAAAAAAATCATTTTTAAAGGTGTTTAGGAAGTAAGGTTTTAGATGACTATCATAGAAGTGTTCGCGGTGATTACATGGAACTTCGATGATGACCTCTTTTGCACTGTCTTTTCACATTCCTACGGCAGAAAAGTCTATTCTATACGTGATCTTCTCGGTTAGACCAAAACGCCAATCGCCGTGCATAAAACCATGAACTGGTTCAGGAAACCGGTGAGAAAGGTTTCCGGTCTGCCAACAGTAACATGCTTAAATAGGAACTAAAATACTTATTTTGGACACAACAGCCGTCTAAGAATATTTATATATGTCTAATACCTCCACCCAGTACATTCTCAAAGCAGTGATTCAAAAAGATGATTACCTATTGCACTTTTCTCTCCAGTCGATTCATCATGCATAAAAAAGTCTGTTTTTTTCTTGGCTCTATAGACAAAGAAAATATACACCCAAAGCTGACGTCTGTAAAGTGCGTTAGTTGGTTGTACCTCGGGTAATGGTACGTTCTGCTGGTAGTCAATACACAGTGTTTCAACAGAAGTCTCCTCCCGCGCCTCTGCAGATTTCTGTCTCAGTTCAATGTAGAAGTAATCAGTTTTTCTAAGATGCGACTCAACCTTAGTAGCAAGATCCTTCTTTTCTCCCTCGGGTTAAGTATATTTCACTTGATTTACTATTGTGTCACAGGCTCTGCAAGTGTCCGTTCGAGAGCTCCCAAAAGCATAATTAAAATTCTGTTATCATACGAGACAATAGGTTTATAGCTTTTTCCCTCCACCTCCAAAATATGCTGGTCTCCCTCATATTTCTCCAGATACACGTCATACATCCTTCTCGCACTTAACTCAGGATACAAATAACATTTGTTACTCTGCTTTCTGCAGTTGTGGCATGAACGCTTTCTATAAACTTTTAATGTGACAATCTATCTGTTGTCTAAAGACTTCTGGAATGGCACTGGGCCTCGTTCTATGTTTTCCTCTCTAGTCCTGTGGAAGTGTAATATTTGTTGCTATGTAACTGGAAATGCGCTCTATACGACTTTTGCTAAGCCCATATTAGTCTGAATCCTGTTTTGCATAGCTTACATTCCTCTGGTCCCAGCCTAAGCTGAAAACAAGCAATATAGTGTGAAACTCCACTACTCTACGTAGCTACATATAAACACACACGCATTTCTGGAAGTGTTCCATTTCACACTTACCTTATATTCGAAAATGCGAGCTCGGCATCTCCTTGTCCCTACTGTTGGTATGCGTTTCGCGACCTTACGTGCCGTTATTAGACCACTTAAATATGAATCTTGCCGTTCTTAATTTTCTATTTCCCAGAAGTACCTCAAGATATCACTTTTTTCAATACCGAAAAGCAGTTGCCCTTGCGTTTGAAGTCTAGCAGGCCTCCTCCTTGGTACAGCTTTTGCAGTAACACCTGTACATTTTTCAGCCCCAGCACGTTCCGACTTCCTCAGATTCCTTTTCCATGTCATTGGATTTCTAAATCGCTTTCAGCCGCTTTGACGACCCTGAACCGTAATTTTACTTTCAAAATCTTTTCTTCAAGAATTTACTTTATTTACTAGCGATTAACCAAGAACATTAACACATTTAATCACACTAGGTCAGCGTGGAAGTAGTTGCCAGGACGTAACTAATGGAAAATAAAATTATCTTTAACAAATGTATTCCTAAAAGCCTTTTAAAAACAGATTTAAAATTACAATCAGAAAGCACCATCTAAATATCAAGTTATAATTATTCAGACGCAGAATAACAAATTTTTTACATTAGGAGCCTTCGGGCTCACAATGACCACTGAAAACTACACTGGTACAAATCTGCAACACACTAGATTACTTTAAACTAAAAATTTTAACAACTCCCACGAACACATTAACTATGCACCCCGTAAGAGGGATGGAAATAGTACAAACACTCTCACTGACAAATTATTTGCCACCAAAAGTGCAATTTGTTTTTAAAAGGGCTCTTACGGTGGAAGGGTGGCAACTTTATAAAAATGACTATTTAAATAAAACCCATGAAGTTCAGACTTACAGAAAATGTACAACATGCTCTACATAACACATATACCGCCTCGAAAGATGATATGCAAGATAAAAACATATTTCAGGAATTCGGCCTTTACCTTAGTTCTATAAATTCGTTACCACCAAATCCAACAAACATGGCAGACGCAGCTATTAGCGTACGGCAGATTGACGGGGGGCTTACTAAACAACCTGAACCGCAGACTGCTCTAAACCTCCCCAATTCCACAAGGGAAATCCGGACCACCCGATTCACAAATAACCACCTTCCTGCTGGTGGGCAAACGGAGAAGAATGGTTGGACGACCCCAAAACAAAGCGGCTGGTGACCACACCGAGAAAACAAGTAGAATTTAACAAGTAAATGAAACAACATATCTCCAATCACTTAACTTCTAATAAACTGCGATTTCTGGCGAAGACCTGGCGCAGCACCCCAATCACTCTCCCGAACCGTCCGCTGCCAGCAGCTTCAACGGGCGCAGGAAGGCGCGCCGATTTCCCTTCTAACGGCGTCGCAGCTCGCCTCCGCCAGCCCGATGTCGTGGTTTCGCTCGTGTTGCTCTCGTGTGAGCCACGAAGCCACTACCCCTTTCTATACGGCGCTGCCCACTGGGCTCACGTGGGGACCTCACATGCGGCGACGTTCAAGGCGGACAAGTCATCTCGTGTCTCCGTGCGCTACCGACCAACCGACCGATCCAACCGCCAATGACAGTTGCTCGAGCAGACTGGGGGCCTAACGCGCACACTCAGATGCAGGAACTCAGCCCCGACCGGGCGACCACTAGCTGAGTTCTGTTACTGGCGGAGTGGCAAGACTCTTATTTTCTGACTTTAAAGTTGATCCAAAGGACAGACCCCCCCCCCCCCCCCCGCCGAGCTGATAGCGCCCCTTAAATCCACGTGAAAACGCAACGTTTCCACTTTCCCACCAGAGGGAGACACCGAAAGCTGCGATTACCACAGCGGCGGCACCGCCAGAAACGGAGGGCGGCTGCGTCACACAACGCACTGCGGCGCGCTCTTCAAAACGGCGATTTTTTACCACGGCTCAGACCCACTTTTACAATTTCCCGTGTAGTTTTCTGTATCAGTACTGGAATTAAGTTCGCTGCCTAACTGCACAAAATTCATATCACTATCGTTCGCCATTTCTCCAACTAGCTAGAGGAAGTGAAGCAACACGCACAAGAGTCGGAATATGCTTCTCCCTACTGGGCGATTGCTGAACCTCTTTGGGGCAAGAGAGGGGTACATCCTGGAGGTGTCTCTCTCTGGCCCAAAACGCAGCAAGCAGTAAAGATTTAATCAGTTTCCATCGGATCTTCCTCATTATTGTATCAAAGGATCAGCAGGGAAGGGGGCAGCTGATCCATAAGCTTAACAGTTATAGTCCAGACAGAACTAAAGCACTATGAAGACAGAGAAGGGTCAAGCAATATGTGCCCCAAAAGGTTGGTTGGTTGCTGAAGTTACAGGGACCAAACTCCAAGGTCCTTAGGCCCTTAATCCTACACATATCGACCCAGGAATAATTTTCAGTAGAAGTATACAAAAGACAAATCCTTCGAATCTCAACTGTAAGCAAGATACAATAAGACAGAGATAAAAATCAAGGAGAAGTAGGAAGGGAGTCAGAGGGTTCAGGTTTGCGAGCCTGTCTGCCCCAAGAGGTAACAGTAAGGAAGCGAAAGACCTGAAACTTACGAAAACACCAACCTTCAAGTGACAGACATAGGGCAACCAAGTGAGATTGTCAGGAAGAAGTCCCAAGAAATAGAACTGGGGGACCATCTCAGGTGTTGATTATTGAGGTAGAGCGCTGGATCAGGTTGGACCATAGAGCAAAGACAGAAAAGTACCACCCTCACCTTAAAGGGAAAGAAATGAAAGCCATGCGAGTTTGCCCTTGTGATAGTGCATCAGATGTCATTCTGGAGCTGTCGTTCTTTGGAGGCCTCAGGGTGGGA
Organism: Schistocerca gregaria; assembly: GCF_023897955.1. NCBI lineage: Eukaryota > Metazoa > Arthropoda > Insecta > Orthoptera > Acrididae > Schistocerca > Schistocerca gregaria. The sequence goes on from NC_064920.1 coordinate 106,709,084, forward strand.
GGTAGCCCAAATACAGAAATCATCCACATTCAGAGCAGGGTGTCTAAAGTTCAATAGAGGCTGCAAGTCCATTAATAGCGATGAGAAAACGATGGACACTTAATTTGGAGTCCTCTAGAACGCCACTCCTGAATCTGTGGAGAGCTGAGATCGCTGCAACCCACTCTCTGAACGACTGGTGGGAAAGAACTGGAGAGTAAAAATCGGGGGAGGTCCCAAAGGACTCCACTCATGGAGTATAAGTATGAAGTGCTGGTGCCAAAATGTGTCATAAGCATTACAAAAATCGAAGAAAACTGCAGAAATATGGCGGCTCTGAGAAAAATCCTGCCAAACAGCGGTTTCCAACTGAAGCAGATGATCAATCAGAGACCGTCCTCCCTAAAGGCCGCACTTATAAGCAGATAAATGATGCCAGGATCCTAGGACCTACCTGAGCAGACAAGCCACCACCTGTTCAGGTAATACGCAGGGGACATTGGTCTGGGTGACTGGTCAGTAACTATCAAGGGACAACGGAGCCTTGTCGCCCTGAAGAACAGGAACCACAATACTGTCTGTCCACCGACAGGGGAAAATGCCTTGGAGCCAAATATGGTGAAACACCTGGAAGGGATATTGTCATTGTGGAGGACTGAATTTTTGAAGCCATTGGTTAGGTATGGAATCATGGCCAGGATCTTAATAGAGGGAAGAAGAGAGGGACAGAAGAGGTTCAAATTCAGTAAAAGGTTCATTTTAGGATGCATCAGTCTGCTGTTCCCTGAGGAGGAAGGCAACTGCATATGAGGCTGACGCCGATGACATTGAAAAGTGTGTCACAAGGTGTGCTGCAAAAACTGACGGGTCTGTCCAGAGGCCACCTGGAAAGACAGGGCCTGGAATGGAGGACTGCAGCTGATAACCTTGGAGGGTGTAGAATGTAGCCTACACTTGTGATAAAGGGACAGAAGAGCCTAGCGTGGAGTCAGCATTCCCAACAAACCTGCGTGCTCTGTTTTATTTAGTAACGGCTTCGACCTGAAGATGTTTATAAGTTAAAAGACTGGGAGAGGATAGGTGGCGATTTCAACGTTGAAAGGCGATACGACGATCACGGATGACGAAGGCAATGTGCGTGCTCCACGATCACTTTTTTTTTTTGTCATCAGTCTTCTGACTGATTTGATGCGGCACGAATTCCTCTCCTGTGCCAACCTCTTCATCCCAGAGTAGCACTTGCAACTTAGTCCTCAATTATTTTCTAGATGTATTTCCATCTCTGTCTTCCTCTACATTTTATGCCCTCTACACCTCCCTCTAGCACCAAGGAAGTCATTCCCTCCTGTCTTAACAGATCTCCTGTCATCCTGTCCTCTTTTTCAGTGTTTTCCACATATTCCTTTCCTCTCCGATTCTGTGCAGAACCTCCTCATTCCTTACCTTATCAGTTTACCTAATTTTCAACATTCGTCTGTAGCACCACATCTCAAATGCTTCGATTTTCTTCCGTTCCGGTTTCCCCACAGTCCATGTTTCACAACCATGCGATGCTGCACTCCAGACGTACATTCTCAGGAAGTTCTTCTTCAAATTAAGACCGATGTTTGTTGTTAGCAGACTTCCCTTGGCCAGGAATGCCCTTTTTGCCATTGCTAGCCTGCTGTTGATGTCCTCCTTGCTCCGTCCGCCATTGGTTCTTTTACTGCGTAGGTCGCAGAATTCCTACATCTACTTCGTGACCATCAATGTTGATGCTAAGTTTCTCACTGTTCTCATTTCAACTACTTCTCATGACCTTCGATTTAGTCTCAAACCATACTCTGTACTCATTAGACTGTTCATTCCGTTCAGCAGATTATGTAATTCTTTTTCATATTCACTCAGGATAGCAACGTCATCAGCCAATCGTATCACTAATATTCTTCCATCTTCAATTTTCATTCCACTCCTGAACCTTTCTTTCACTTCCACCGTTGCTTCCTCGACCTACAGATTGAACAGTAGGGGCTAAAGGCTACATCCTTGTCTTACGCCCTTTTTAATACGAGCGTTCTTGGTCGTCCACTCTTATTATTTCCTCTTGGCTGTTTTACATATTGTATATGACCCCTCTCTCCCTATAGCTTACCCCTACTTTTCTCAGAATTTCGTACATCTTACACCGTTTTACATTGTCGAGCGCTTTTTCCAGGTCGACAAATCCTATTAGCGTGTCTTGATTTTCCTTTAGTCTTGCTTCCATTAATAACGGCGTCAGAATTTCCTCTCTCGTGCCTTTATCTTTCCTACAGCCAAACTGGTCATCTTCTAGCGCATCATCAATTTCCTTTTCCATTCTTCTGGATATTATTCTTGTAAGCAATCAGCTGTTAAGCTGATTGTGCGATAATTCTCGCACTTGTCAGCTCTTGCCGTCGTCGGAAATGCGTGGATGAGGCTTTTCCAAAAGTCAGATGGTATGTCGGCAGACTCATACATACACCATCCTGAATAGTCATTTTGTTGCCTCTTAACCAATGATTTTAGTTCTGATGAAATGTTGTCTATCCCTTCTGCCTTATTTGATCTTAAGTCTTCCAAAGCTCTTTCAAATTCTGATACTGGATCACCTACCACTTCTAAATCGTCTCCTGTTTCCTATACAACCCGACAAAGAAACTGTAAACACAGCATCAGACTATGCAATCAGCATGTTGGAAAGCCTCTGACCATTCAGATGCGGGGAGGGAACTAAGGAATCAACAGGACACACTCACTATCGCAGTGGTCCTCGTGTGGTGACCAGCTTAAGGAAGGAAGAAAGGGAGGGAAAGAGAGTGAAAGATCAACGACAGAGAAGGTGTTACCCCCAACTAGACGAAAAATCGCTGCCACACAAAGAGTGATAGGTATTAAAATCCCCAAGGAGAAGGGAGGGGGAGTTGCTGAAGGGCAGTTCGGGCAACAGGTGTATGTGGCCTGCCACGAGGGAGATAGAGACTGCAAACTGTGACCACTGAGTCCAAGTGGACACAGATGCCAACTGCTTCCAGTGTTGTATGACTAAAAACATACATACAGGCCAATGTGCAAAAGCCACTAGAAGCCCTCTAAGGGCCAATCAGGTTCCAACAAAGCATGCAACCCATGAAGGGTCATTGAGTGAGCACCAGTAAAATTAGTTTCCTGGAGGATGACACAAGCTCCCCAGTAAAGGCAAATAAAGTATTGCAACTCCGAAGATTGATGGTAGTACCCATTACAGTTCCACCAAATAAGCTTGGAGTGGGGATCCAAATTGGAGGCGAATGGGATGGAGCCAGTCATGCCACAAGGTCACCATCCATCAACAATGAGGATGGGCTGACACCCATAAAAGAGAGGTCAGTCTCAGGTTGTGAGTGGGAAGAAGGCACATCCAGAGCCACCGGGCAAGTCTTGTTGTGGGACTTACGTTTCTTCTTGTCTTTTGTAGGTCGAGGAGGGCAGGGCAAGGAGGGAAAGCAGACAAGATCTCGAGATTAAAGAGTGTGGGCGACCTTGGGGCACACCTACTGTGTGTCCCGCGGCTGAGTCGTGGTAGTAGCCTTCCATTCTGAGACTCTGGCGTCATGGTTAGCAGGAGGAAGCTCTATCACCAGCAGGTGAAGAGGGACACTTCTCTGGCCGCAGAGAGGAAGTGGCACCAGAATGGTGCAGCATGAGAACTGCAGGGGAAGGGGAAAGGAGGGAGGGACTGGGGTAAAGAGGACAGAGGAGATGGAAAGAACATAACAGAGTCGAAGTTAGAAGTTACTGATGTAGGGTGAAGTCAGTCGTATTTCTGACGAGCTTCAGTATAGGACAAGCAGTCAAGGTACTTATACTCCAGTATCTTCTTTTCCTTCTTATAAACGAAGAAATCTGGTGAGCGTGGGAGTGGCAGTCATGACGATTAACACACACGGGCGGCGGAACACAGGAGCTACCTCCCCCTCCCCCCCCCCCCCCGCCCCACCATGCAGTGGATGTCCACGTTCATCATACACATGGTCCACTTTACAGTGGAAAGACATGTGGCTGGAACAAAAGCGTCTAAGCAGGATGTAAGGGTTCATGTCACGCGATTAACACATAGCCTTGGCCTTCTATGAGTGGATATCTCCCTCAAATTCCAGAGTAGAGACACTGGTATTGTTTTGATTGTCCTTATGACTTTCCTGAACACGCCAGACAAACTGAACGCCTTATCGTACCCGATTGGCCAGAGTTTCTCATTTGTTTGAAGGATGAAATCTCTATGAAAAATGACTCCCTGTACCATTATCAAAAACTGTTGAAGGCTAATGGACACTGGAACGTCGCCGAGATGATCAAAAGTACGAAGGGCTGCAGAAGGGGCGGCAGAAGACGTTTGGATGAACAGCGGATCCGACCACATCTCACATGTCATCGATATTTTCCACAAAAAATAAAGGTTTTCTGGCAGTGAAAGTGTTCCCATCAGTCCTAGTCCAGACTGGGCGGTGCGGAAAGTGTTCCATCTCAAACGGAGTAGCATGGTCCTCCTCCCAGGGTATAGCCAGGGAAGGGAAGGTGCATGTCACAAAAAGTTGTTTTAAATGTTCCTTTATCAAGCGAAGAGACGCCAAATGGCCAATTTTGCGGAGCTTGATACGTTTCTTACGCACTCTCTCCCAACGGGCGCCACCCAGGCACAGCAAGGGCCGTCTGTCATGGCGGCTGTTGCCAAGAATTCTGATGCTCCAGCATTACAAACACCCACTCCCAGGCATACATTGGGAGGCAACAACTCAGGTATCAGAAGTGTGCTGTTATGATGTTCAGCCTATGGGTGTGTAACAGCTCCAACACAAGGACTTGTTACACATGCTGGTGACCTATTTGGGTGGAGTGCTATAGTGTGGAAGGAAGAGGGGAAGAGGGGGGGGGGGTGAGAAGTATCCATGCTGTACCCCAATGCTAGGGAGGGAACTCTTCCCCAGATGGCCTACACTATGGAGAGAAACTTTAAATGTGGAAGTCAAACCCCAACAGGGGCCAAAAACGCCAAAAAGTGAGGATGAAAAAGAAAGTGCAAAAGGAAACAAATCAGAAGGGATACAGGAAACCAGGTGGATAGCCAGGTCGACATAAGGGGAAGGAGGGGGCAGAGAGGAAGGACTGAGGAAAGGGAGGGAGGGGCATGGGAAATGAAATGCAGCCCAGGAAGGAAGGACGGACTGCAGTAGCTCAGGGCCCCTTGTGCGCCACAGACGAACTCACGAAAGAACTGTGAGCCCCTCAGGGGGAATGAATACATAGGGAACGTTACCTGTCGTCATGTCTAGTGCCAAATATAAGATAATGAGGAGAGGGTTCTACGATACAGATGTATTTTTAGTGGTTAAGGTGTGGTCTCCTCATTGTGCTTGAGAAAACGCTACACGTCGAACGACATGGACACATTTTACTTCATTATGTACTGTGTACAGACTAGAAACAGTTCGGAGATAATAGCTACTTGTATCAGCGTGACATTGCCACAGATTATAAAGCAGCGTCTGTGTCACAATGGTTTGCGGACAGTAACACCCTAAAACCGACTGGCCTGCCCAGCGTCCTGATCTGGACTCAACGAAACACCTTTGGAATCCGTTGAATATTGACTTCGCTCCGGACCCCAGAGTACCTTATCTGTTGCCGGCTCTTTAGAAAGAATGTGGTGTCACTCCTCTACAGGTTTACAAGCATTCAGACAACTTATGAAAGTGATCCCCAACAGAGTTCAGGTCGTTATAAAGGTGAAGAGTGGACACACGCCATAAAAATGTCAATTTATGGATGACTAGGTACTTTTAATCAGTTAGTGTAGAGGACTAACTGAAATGTGTTTGGCTCTCAAAGCGTGCCAGTGAAGCATTCAAAAACTTATTGAAAGATCACTCACAAAACGCAAAGGCATCTTGGTCTTATGTAGACACTGTCTGTGGCACCAATATTTCTGTCCACACACTCAAGGATGACACGAATGCTGAAACGGAAGATACCAAAGCAGAAGCAGAAACACTGAACTCCGTTTCCAAATGTTCCTTTGCAAGCAAAATCCAGCAATACTCTCCCTGTTCAGTTGTCGCACCATTCCAGGGATGAATACAAAGAATAATAGTACCAGTAGACTTCATGAAATCCCTGTCAGATTCTGCACATAATTTGCGTCTTAGTTAGCCATTCTTTTAATCATAATATAGCGTAGATCGCTCGAACAAAAATGTGTAACTAGTAGTTTGAAGAAAGCACCAAATGTTTGCCTACTGTCCAATCTTTTTAATCTGTAGTAGGATCACTGAACATATGCAAGGCTGAAAGGTAATGAGGTGTTTTGAATAGAATGATCTCCACGACGATCAGAATGGATTTAAAAAACTTAGGTCATGCGAAGCACAATTTTCTCACGTGGCATCCTGAAAGCCGAGCATCAAGGCCACCAGGCAGATGCAGTACTTTTTGACCTCTGAAAGGCATTATCAAACGAAATTTTTGGGCTATACTGAGGATATCTTGACAGAAAGGACACAGCATGTGAAAATCGCATAGAGATGTCATAATAAGCTTCAGCTGCCAATCTTCTATCGCTGCTACCTCTAGAATTGCAAATTCTGCATTCCAGTTAACGTCCTCAAATGCTTTCTACAAATCTAAGTTTGCGTCTTTTCAGTCTGTCTCCTAAGGTAAGTCGTATAGTCAGTATGGCCTTATTTGCTCCTAAATTTCTCCGAAACACAAACTGATCCCCCTTCAGATCTGCTTTTATTTATTTGATTTACACGTCAAGTTCCGTAGGACCAAACTGAGCAGCAAATCTCCAAGGTCATGGAACGTGTCAGTACAGGAAAATACAATATAAAAGTAATAATAGATAAAAATAAAATCTTCATGAACCAGAAAAAATCAATCTCTAAGTTAAGTAAACGCAATCAAAAATACAACAAGCATCAGCTTAATTTTTCAAGGAACTCCTCGACAGAACAGGACTGACCCATGAAGAAACTCTTTAGTTTCGATTTGAAACCGCGTGGATTACTGCTAAGATTTTTGAATTCCAGTGGTAGCTTACTGAAAATGGATACAGCAGTATACTGCACGTCTTTCTACACAAGAGTTAAGGAAGTCCGACCAAATGCAGGTTTGATTTCTGCCGAGTATTAACCGAGTGAAAGGAGCTTATTCTTGAGAAAAACTAATATTATTAACAAGAAATGGCAGTAACGAATATATATTGAGAGGCCAATGTCAAAATACCGAGTCTCGTATAGAGGGGTCGACAAGAGGTTCGTGAACCTACACCACTTATTGCCCAAACCGCCCGATTCTGAACAAAAAATATCCTTTTAGAATCGGAAGAGTTAACCCAAAATACCATACGACATAAGTAAATGAAAATAAGCAAAGTATATTAATTTTTGTGTCGAACGATCACTCACTTCAGATACGTTTCGAATAGTAAAATGGTATCATGAAGTCTGTGAACAAGATCTTGAACGTGGGTTTTCCACGACAGTTTACTATCTATCTGAACATCCAGAAATTTGAACTGTTCAGTTTTATTACTCATATGCCCATTCTGTGATTTTGTTGAATTGTGTGTTAGAAACTGTAAAAACTGAATCTTACTATGATTTAGCATTAGTTTATTTTCTACAAGCCATGAACTTATGTCATGAACTGCACTATTTGAAAACGAGCCAATGTTACACACCACATCCTTTACTACCAAGTTGGTGTCATCAGGAAACAGAAGTATTTCAGAGTTGTGATAGAAAAGGAACAGGAGTGGCCCCAACACTAATCCCTGGGGGCACCCTCCACTTGACCATACCCCACTCAGACCCCACATGAGAGCCATTCTGAACACTGTGAATAATGACCTTTCGCTGTCTGTTGCTAAAGTAAGAGGTGAACCAATTGTGAGCTACTCCCCGTATTCGGTAATGGCTCAACTTCTCGAAATAATAAATAATTCGTGTGAAAGTTTTATGAGCATGACTTATTAATCATTCCTTCTTCGTAATTGGGATTATTGCAGTGTTTAAGTGAGAAGGACTGTCACCTGACTCTTGCATGCAACACCGAATAGCCTTGTCGTGGTCTTTATAACTGTGAGAGCATTATGTCTTTCGGTGCTCTGTCAGATGCTTTTTGCAGTATCACATCTCTTCCACCTCAGAATGGTAAGTAGTGGCTCTGCTTCGGTCCTCACTGTGGACCGGATGCGACTCGTAGCTCTGCGGTTGTGGTCGCCGCCGCACGCTTTTAATAACGTCGGGTTTCGATTGCACAGCGACTTCGCGTATCGCCGGGCGCGCTGACGGCGACATACGGCGCCGAATGCAGCTGACGTGAATTGCGGACGGCTCAGATCTGTTAGCGCCAGCCGTTATCTCGCTGCACTGGGGCGGCACAGCCAATAACAGATAATGGTGTTTAGCCTGCGAATCGTACGCGCCTGGGAGCATTTCATTTGCCTCTGCACTCGCCCTTGGTAATTATTTGCCGCGAGGGAGTCAGTGCGACACGGAAATTAGCTCGTTGGGCTTGAGGGTGACGCTGTCAGGACAGTATTGTTGCACCAAAAATAATTAACTGGGCGCAACTGAGTAAATATTAAGATACCTGTCGCGGCTAACGCAAGGGAACGCACAAGTGGGTCAGACCAGAGCTGGCCGACTGTTGTTGCATCGGAGACTTCTGCTGACACTAGGATCGAATAAAAAGTAGTGGCAACACTGCCATAAGACGATGGATATGCATCAGATGGTATACGCACTGTCTGTGGCCGATAGCGAAAGGTCACTTGAAGTAGTTCAGTGAGCGTCGACGGCTGTGTTTGGAGACTGTTGCAGTGAGTACTGTTTGAAAGAGCGGGAGGCCAGTTCAAGCACGCTAACAGAAGGTCGCTGCAAACTACTAAAGCCATTTCTCGCGATATCACCTCGCATCTTCCGGCACCGCATCCCACCACCCTTCATGACAATACACGATACCACACGGGGAACCCGGTGCGAGAGCTCCTGTGTACTTGGGGGTGGGAGATACTGGAACATCCACCATATTCACACGATACGAGTCGCTACGATATCGACCTATTCTCCAAAATGAAGTAACCTCTTCCTGGCATGCGCTACAACACAAGAGAAGACATCATCCATGCCGTAGGGCAGTCCATGACGGACAGATGTTGACGCGCTGACGGTATAAGACGCCTCCGGTGGGTGTGACGTACCGTGATCGACATACGGGGCGATTATACTGAGCGCCTGTAATACGATGAACGTCTCTCATTGAAGTCTGGTATGAATTATGACAGCGTTGAGACTAATTTTTATCGAAAGTATCCAGACACCTCCAAAAACATACGTTTATCGTATTAGGTGCATTGTGCTGCCACGTACTGCCAGGTGCTCCATATCAGCGACCTTAGTAGTCATTAGAAATCGTGGGAGAGCAGAAAGGGGCGCTCCGCGGAACTCACGGACTTCGAACGTGGGTGTCACTCGTGTCATAAGTCTGTACGCGAGATTTCCACATTCCTAAACATCTCCAGGCCTGCTGTTTCCGATGTGATAGTGAAGTGGAAACGTGAAGGGACACATGCAGCACAAAAGCCTGCAGGCCAACCTCGTCTCTTGACATGTGTAATAGGCAGACATGTATCCAGATCATCACACAGGAATTCCAAACTGCATCAGGATCCACTGCAAGTACTATGACAGTTAGATGGGAGGTGCGAAAACTTGGATTTCATGGTCAAGCGGCTGTTCATAAGCGACACATCGCACCAGTATACGGCAAACGACGCCCCGCTCGGTGTAAGGAGCGTAAACATTGGAAGATTGAACAGTGGGAAATCGGTGTGGAGTGACGAATCACTGTACATAATGTGACGATCCGACAGCAGGGTACGGGTGTGGCGAATGCCCGGTGAACGTCATCTGCCAGCGTGTGTAGTGCCAACATTAAAATTCAGTGGCGATGGTGTTATGGTGTGGTCGTGTTTTTCATGGAGGTGCTTGCACCCTTGTTGTCTTGCTTGGCACTATCACAGAACAGGCCTACATTGATGTTTTAAGTACCTTCTTGCTTCCCACTGTTGAAGTGCAATTCGGGGATGGCGATTGCATCTTTCAATACGATCGATCACCTGTTCATAATGCACAGTATGTGGCGGAGTGGTTTATACGAGAGTAACATCCCTGTAATGGACTGGCCTGCACAGAGTCCTGACCTGAATCCTGTAGGGCACCTTTGGGATGTATCGGAACACCGACTTCGTGCCAGGCATCACGGGCCGACAACGATACCTCTACTCATTGCAGCGCTCCGTGAAGAATGGGTTGTGATCCCCAAGAAACCTTCCAGCACGTGGCTGAACGTGTGCCTGCGAGAGTGGACGCTGTATTCAACGCTTAGTGTGGACGAACACCATAATTCCAGCATTACCGATGAAGGGCACCACGAACTTGTAAGTCATTTTCAGCCAGGTGTCCGGATACTTTTGATCATATGGTGTACAATAAGAAATGCACTAAGACTCAGGCTGTTACATCACAGGGTGTTGCTGGTTGCTTGGTTGGTTGATTTGGAGGAAGGGACCAAACAGTGAGGTTGTCGGTGCCTTAGGATTACGGAAGGATTGGGAAGGAACCCGGCCGTGCTCTTTCAGAGGAACAATCCCGGCAGTTGCCGGCCGGAGTGGCCGAGCAGTTCTAGGCGCTACAGTCTGGAGCCGAGCTACCACTCCGGTCGCAGGTTCGAATCTTGCCTCGGGCATGTATGTGTGTGATGTCCTAAGGTTAGTTAGGTTTAATTAGTTCTAAGTTCTAGACGCATAGTGCTCAGAGCCAATCCCGGCAGTTGCCTGATGCGATTTAGGGAAAGCACGGAAAACAAATCAGGAGGCCGGACGAGGGTTCGAATCGTCGCCCTCGGGAGTGCGAGTCCAGTGTGCTGACCACTGCGCCACCTCGCTAGGTAGGGTGTTGCCGGGGTGCAAACACCAACGACACAGCAGGAAGTCAGACACATTGCAGTATCGGTGGTCCAGTAACTTCTCATCCAAACCATAGACTTGTTGTGGTGTACGTAATAAAAACTAACGCTGTATCAAAACAGAAACTGCCAAGGCCGAATAAGCATGTTATTTCTTGCTGAAGGAATCGCGGTCTTCTGGCTGCCTGTCCTGAGGAGGGACCTTCTGAGTCCATGAGTCTACGAGTCTACGAGTCTTCGTGGCTTAACCCCTCATCCTGCTGGCTGCAGCCCTGCTACTAGTGCTAAGTCATGCTGTGGACTTAGCGTCCACCGGCGAGCCACTTGCGGGGCCTACATCATCTGCAGCCAGGCCCATGGCCGTCCAGCCGCTCATTCGCAGTCGCTTTGGCAGGCAAACTGATGGCTGCCTGTCTCTGCTCTGGGCAGACACTGCTCCCCTTGTACACTGTTCAGCGTCATGATACCGCGTGCCATGGTGCACCTCAACTGGGGATACTTGGGTGCCTCTAGGGAGTCGGACGCCGACTTACTGGTGTCAGCAGCCTTGCATTGCAGTTGGTTTCATCGCTTGCTCGCCTACATGGCACCATCGATGTGCTGAGGGCCGGTGGGCGTTAGCATCTCTGGGCTTCCGCAAGACCATTGTAGCACTGATTACTAAATGTTATAACTATATATGAAGGTAGAAACTGTTCCCGAAAGAACAGATACCATTGATGACCGTGCAGCTTCTCTAGAATGAAATGATAATTAAATCAACACCCTAGCTGCAAACAAGCGTTGATATGCTTCGTTGGGGACATGTTGAAAATGTGTGCCCCGACTGGGACTCGAACACGGGATCTCCTGCTTACGTGGCAGACGCTCTAGCCATCTGTGTCCCCGAGAGCACAGAAGATAGTGCGCCTACAGGAACTTTTCCCTTGCACGTTCCCCGTGACAGCCAGATCCCCAACATGTCCACATCACTACATAGACTACCCAGCCATTGACCGTCTTGTGCGAACGCACACGTTATGCGCCAACTCGTACAGGACTTGGTAGATTAATCTGCCACGACTAATGAGTGTGATGAGCAAACATCTATTAGGCGCACTACGAATGTAGTGGTGTGGACATGTTGGGAATGTACTTCTCAAGAGGAGCGTCCAAGGGATAAGTCCCCTCTTCTATGCCCTCGGTGGCTCAGCTGGATTGAGCGTCTACCATGTAAGCAGGAGATCTTGGGTTCGAGTTCCGCTCGGGGCACATATTTTCAACATGTCCCCAGTTATGTATATCATCGCTTGTTTGCAGCTAGGGTGTCGATTTAATTACCATTTCATACTAAATGGTTGCTTATCAACGCTGTTTCACTGACGACACGTCGACGTCCGTTAAGCATATACTCACAACCTCACTGCTATCTCGCCTGGGTGGTGGACTACCAGCATCCTGATCCCCAACTACCTCGCTTCATCACACACCATTCTGGTCGCTAAATTATTGGCGGAAAAAAGACAGGGTAAGCCTGAGGGAATTGGAACACTGGATGAGACGGACAAGTGGCATATTTCACAAATGGCCTCTGGAGTGCAACTCGTATTATTGACAAGGAAGCTCTTTTGTGAACAAACGTGGAGCCAAACTGTTGCTTAATTTCATGCTAGTTACGGAGGAAAAGCACGTTCTTTGTTCTGGTAATCCTGAAATTTTTATCGTCTAATTTATAATTTTAGTACTAAGGCTTAGTTTGCACAGTACTGGTGCAGTTCTCTTACTGCGAGCTTGATAAATGTGTAGGCATTACATTGAACTCAAATGGGCACTGAGTTTGCTGCCTACAATCAGTAGCCGGATGGTGCTTCTCTCCCAGAGAATAATCGGAGGTGGACCAGTGTTATTTGGGAGAAATGGACCAGCTGTTTTAATGTGAGAGAGATGGAGGACAATTAAATATGACTTCAAGGCATGTGCTGTAATCTCGCTGAAGTTGACTGCAATCTCAGGCTATACATACTTGTAGGACGATATATCTGCACTGACAAATGGAAGAGCAGAATCTTGTACACAGGTCGACCAACGACTTCAAAGCTCATCAAAAGACCTACTAATCCCAAACATACCAAAGCGCAGAGTTATCGGTAGAAGTCAAGCTCCTTCACCGACCGTGTGTACAGCACTAGTGCGATCCGTTCTTGAGTACAACTCGAGTGTTTGCGATCCACACTAAGTCGGATTACAGTAAGACTTCGTAGTAATTCAGAGGCGGAATGCTAGTAGCTTTGCTGCCAGTAGGTTCGATCAATGCGCATTACGGAGATGCTTTGCAACTCAAGTGAGAATCGCTCGAGGGAAGACGATGTTCTTTTCCTGGAAAATTACTGAGACAGGCGATGTTATTTCAGGGAAAACTACCGATTCAATGTACAGAACCGGCATCTAAAGCTGATGCAGAACGATTCTTCGCCGCCAACGTACTTCTAAAAAAAAATATGGCTCTGAGCACTGTGGGACTCAACTGCTGTGGTCATCAGTCCCCTAGAACTTAGAACTACTTAAACCTAACTAACCTAAGGACGTCACACACATCCATGCCCGAGGCAGGATTCGAACCTGCTACCGTAGCAGTCACACGGTTCCGGACTGCGCTCCTAGAACCGCGAGACCACCGCGGCCAGCAACGTACTTCTCTCGTAAGGCCACGAAGAGAAGAGAAATATTACTGGGTACGGAGGCATATAGGCAATTGTTTATTACCGCTCAGTTCGCGAGTGGACGCGGAAAACAAATGATAAGAACTGCTTGGTACACTACATAAATCCCGTAGTAAATTGTAGGATTACTGGTAGTATTGATAACACTGATGGGCAAAGAAACATAAATGAATATGTGAGAGAGGACCCTGGAGCCGACGTCTTCTGTTTGTTTTTTTGTTCTGACTGTTTCTTTGTTTTGCACAAATTAGAAGCGCATATCGTCCAATGTTAGCCCTTTGTTTATTTTTTAACCTTAAAAAATATAAATTGCATTTTGCAAGTAATGAAAATTACTTGATTGTGTAACTTCTACCCGTTTATGTGACCAAAACAATTACTTTTGATACAACTACAATTTAAATGCATAAAAATAACAAAATCTGTATAATTATTGTTGTTATTTTGTACTCAGTACAATATTCTTCTTGATGATCAAAGACAAGAGTTTTCTGATATTATCGATGAGTGTGAAGTTCTTTATGAATAATGGAAATATATTTTAAGGTGAGTGTTCATCGGAGGTGAGGGTATCATCTGGAGTGCCCCAGGGAAGTGTGGTAGGTCCGCTGTTGTTTTCTATCTCCATAAATGATCTTTTGGATAGGGTGGATAGCAATGTGCGGCTGTTTGCTGATGATGCTGTGGTGTACGGGAAGGTGTCGTCGTTGAGTGACTGTAGGAGAAAACAAGATGACTTGGACAGGATTTGTGATTGGTGTAAAGAATAGATAAATATAAATTAATGCAGATGAATAGGGAAAAAAATCCCGTAATGTTTGAATACTCCATTAGTAGTGTAGCGTTTGACACAGTCACGTCGATTAAATATTTAGGCGTAACATTGCAGAGCGATATGAAGTGGGACAAGTATGTAATGACAGTTGTGGGGAAGGCGGGTAGTCGTCTTGGGTTCATTGGTAAAATTTTGGGAACATGTGGTTCATCTGTAAAGGAGACCGCTTATAAAACACTAATACGACCTATTCTTGAGTACTGCTCGAGCATTTGGGATCCCTATCAGGTCGGACTGAGTGAGGACATAGAAACAACTCAGAGGCGGGCTGCTAGATTTGTTACTGGTAGGTTTGATCATCGCGCGAGTGTTACGGAAATGCTTCAGGAACTCGGGTGGGAGTCTCTGGAGTAAAGGAGGCGTTCTTTTCGTGAATCGCTACTGAGGAAATTTAGAGAACCAGCATTTGAGGCTGACTGCAGTACAATTTTACTGCCGCCAACTTATATTTCGCGGAAATACCACAAAGATAAGATAAGAGAGATTAGGGCTCGTACAGAGGCATATATGCAGTCAGTTTTCCCTCGTTCTGTTTGAGAGTGGAACAGGGAGAGAAGATGCTGGTTGTCGTACGAGGTACCCTCCGCCACGCACCGTAAGGTGGATTGCGGAGTATAGATGTAGATATATAAGCTCGACGAAGTATTGAGGCGATGTAGAGTATATTTTCGTCCGGAAGTTTTTGTTTAGTTTTAGCTTTTAAGGAAACTACTTGCTATGGCAACGAACTATGCCTTTCTTAAATGTTTACGAGCTGTAGAGCATCAGCTTCAAAAAATAACTGTAGAACAGAGTTAAAGGATCACTTTTGCGAAATCCCATAATTGTCTTCCGTTACGACTCAGAAATTTGTAATTTGGCTCGAAGGTGCTTACAGCCTTATATTGGAGTGGTGTAAAAGCATAGCGCCATCAGGTTCGAACACGAAAAGACAGGCGGAAAAAAGACCACACTCACAAGGTCATCCGACGTGTGAGGTGGGTTAGTAGTGGTGTCTTATTATGATCAAATTGCGTCACTATTCTACCCAACGCCAGGTTGATCGCGTCACACGATCCACTTACGCACACTTCACCCCTTCTTTTGACGCCTCTGCGATGTACTTTAGAACCGCGACACCCAGCGCCGATATCACGCGGTTTTCTAGTGGGTGCCGAGGAAAAGATTTCAGACACGCCCCTGCTCATGGTTGAGTCAATAAATCCTCAGGGAGTGGCGTAAAGGACGTCATGGTAACATCCCTTTCATTGGGGCTGTTGGTCCTCGCACATTTAGCTGTCAGAAACGACGGTTCTCAGCATGATGAGCAACAGGGCATCTATCTTGACAACATCTGAAGTCGCTCACATCCCCGGACGCTTCAAGATCTCTCTAATGACATTGTGGGTCTTCATCCCCACTGAATGTCATCACACCCCTTTGCAGAGCAGCGGGATCGCTATTTTTGGTGTCGTGTGCATGATGGAACCACTAGGGACCATTTGAAACCGTTCGTCGATTTTTACCCACGAGACTTTGTGAAACGTGTGGAAAACTTATTTTCAGGGAGTCAATAGCCACACGGCGATTATTCTCACAGTTTTTCTTCAACCTTCTGCCGAAGCTATTCTGAAAGACAGTCTCCCATTCCTTTTTTCGTCGTGACGTCGTGAGTGTCGGTATCCACTTGCTAACGTTCTGATGATTCATTAACTCGCATTCGCAAGTCTCCACTGGTGATGAGCATTGGTCGCCGATTCCTTACTCCAACTCTAGAACCGAATGTCTGAATGACCCTGATGTGGGTGAGATAACAGAGGGCGCACTGGGTGTCTTATTATTCTACTGCGGTGACATTTACTCAGCCTTCTATGCTGCTATGCTGTTAAAACAGAGTTACTAAATACAGACTTGCGAAATTCTTTCACCAAGGAAGGCGACGTACATGTTTCAGAATTCAAATCAAGAACAGCTGCCAACATGAGTAACTTAGAAGTAGATATTCTAGATGTAGTGAAGCAGTTTAAATGTCTTAATAAAAGCAAGTCTTCCGGTCAAGATTGCATACAAATTAGATTCCTTCCAGAATATCCTGATGCAATAGCAGCATACTTAACAATCATATACAAGCACTCGCTCGTCAAAAGATCTGTAACCAAAGCACAGGTCTTGCCAATATTCAAGAAAGGCAACAGGAGTAATCCACTAAATTACAGGCCCTTATCATGCTGCAGAATTCTGGAAAATGTATTTCGAACTTCACGAACTACCTCAAAGAGCACAGTCTATTCACACACAGTCAACCCGGATTTAGAAAACATCGTTCTTGTGAACCACAACTAGCCCTTTACTCACATGAAGTGTTTAGTACTATCGTCAAGGGATCTCCGGAACTCACAAGTGGCTTGTAATGAAATTGGGCGGTTACGCAATGTTATGTGACTGGATTCGTGGTTTCCTGTCACAGTTCGTAGTAAGTGGTGGAAAGTCATCAAGTAAACAGAAGTGATTTCTGGAGTTCCTCAAAGCAGTGTCATAGGTCCTCTGCTGTTCCCTCCTCATGTATACGATTTAGGACACAATGTGAGTACCCGCCTTAGATTGTTTGCAGATGATGCTGTCGTCTATCGTCTAGTAAACTCATCAGAAGATCAAAACAAATTGCGAAACAGATTTAGAAAAGATACCTGTATGGTTGTGAGGCGTGCTGCGGCTCGCGTTGGTGCTTCTTGTAGGTTTCCGCCCTCTGCTGCAGGACAGACAGTATCGTTTAGTTGGCATGGTTGCACTTGTTTGTCTTCTTCTCGTGTTGACTGGCTTCACTTGGTTTCGCAAGCGTTGTCTGTCCGCTAGTGGCAGCAGCGGCGGTTATCGATATGTAGTAACTGTTGCCCTATCTTTGGGGCGACATGGCTGTTTTTCCGGGTATGTGAGTGGGCCAGTTCGTTTGGGGACTCAGGAGGAGCCAGGTCCTGGTAGTGCCAGAAGACGCCGGGACCGCTGGCGGCGCGCATGGACTGCCGGATGGAAGGGCTGTGGTCACGAGAGTGCACGACCTCGTCGTAAACCGAATCCAGCACGTTTTAAGATGAATGCATTTCAATCCCAGTAGAGAAACTCCCATCATTGTGGTATCTCGCTGTTCTCTAGTGACTTCGGTTCGTGTTGCTGCTCGTAGCGTCGCCAAGGCAGTGAGTGGAGTGCTTTCTACTCTGGTATTAGTGGTTCCTTTCTCGTTCCTGGGGCTCTAAACACAGTATTCTGGGGACGTAGTGCAGACCTCCGATTCCGGCTTTGGCGTATTGTTCCATCGTTGCATTTGGTTAATAGGATGGCAGGTAGCTTCAGCAAGATTATCATTAGTAATTCGTTAGACTGCCACTAGTTTGAGTTACCATCTTGTGAAGTGAATGCAAGTCATGGCTGCCTATCTCATCGCTCGCGAAAGTGTTTGTTGTGGGACCTTCTCAGAGGTCGATTCCTGGAGCACCGTCTGTGGCCCCTTGTGTTACTAATGTTACCATCATCTTATTTCACCCGTTTGGTGATCAGTTGCTTGTTTTTTTTAATTAATCTTTGCTGTTGTAGCTGCTGTTTTAAAGCAGGTTTCTATTTTTTGTATTATTGCCGTTTCTGGAGTGTAAGGCCTTCATCCGTCATTGTGGTCATTGCTTTAAAATTCCAATTCGGTATTCGTATCTTAGCCATTCCTGGCGTCTGATGCCTTCTGTTGTGTTTGTGGCGACTTACTTTTAATATTTCAATTCGTGTAAGTTGTAAATTGCAGCGATTTCTTAGACAGTTATTAATTTATTGCCATTCTTGGCGTGTAAGGTCTTCACCCGTGATCACAGTGGCTTGTTATTTTTTTAAACATTATCTGTATCGGTATTTTATGGTGATTTTTTAAGTCTGGAATTACTGTTTTAAAAATAAATGTGTGTAACAGTAAAATGCAATGAATAGTAACTGATTACGGCCACGTCCACAATCGTAACCGAATCCTGCCTTAGCTTGACTAGCAGGTACCAGGTGCAAAAATTGGCAATTGACACTAAATAATGAAAAGTCTGAGGTCATCCACATGATTACTAAAAGGAATGCGTTAATATTCAGTTACACAATAAATCCATCAAATCTAAAGGCCGTAAATTCGACTAAATATCTAGGGAATTATAATCACGAACAGGCTAAATCGTAAAGTACACATTGAAAATGTTGTGTGAAAGGCGAACCAAGGACTGCGTCTCATTGTCAGATCATTCTGAAGATACAACTGGTCTACTAAAGAGACTGCCTACAGTGCGCTCTTCCGTCCTCTATCTGTGCACCGTTGCGCAGTGCGGGGTACTTACCAGTTAGGATTAACGGAGTACATCGACAAAGCTCAAAGAAGGGCAGCATGTTTTGTATTGTCGGGAAATAGGGGAGAGAGCGTCACGGACATGATGCAGGATTTGTGGTGGACGTCATTAAAAATAAAACACGTTTCTTGTTGCGTCGGGATCTTCTCACAAAATTACAATCACCGACTTCCTTCTCCGAATTTGAAAATATTTTGTTGACGCCAACTTACATAGGGACAAACGATCATCATAATCAAACAAAGGAAATCGGAGCCCTGCACGGGAAGATACAGACGTTCGTTTTCTTACGCGCACTGTTCGAGAGTGGAATAATACAGAATTATTGTCAAGGTGGTTCGATGAACCCTCTGCCCGGTAGTTAAGCGTGATTTGCAGAGTATGAATGTAAATGTAGATGTACTTTCGGATGTACCTATATGACAATGGAATTGAAATTTCGTTGTAATGGATTGACTAACCTCGGGGAGTTGTCATTTGGAGCTAAACACATTTCATTTATACTGCATTATATCGCACTAATAGTGACGTGTTTCCTACCCCCTTCAAACTCTCTGTGGAAGACAAAGTACTTACTCCTCATCTGCAGAATATGATTTCTGATTATTAGACGTAACACTTGCGAAAACTGTTACTATAATTTTCGTAAACGACGTATCAGCTGCTTAAATTTATGTCCCTTACTGAACCAACAGGAGAAAAGTTACAACTTTGCTTTATTATAGCTGCACAGTTGTTGGTGATCCTATCTTAATTGCAAGTCATTGTAATACAATATTACACGTGCAGAGCGCTCTCTCGTTGGCATTTGTGCCTTAAAAATACCGGTCAATTTGGTCAAATTGATACAGATCACGATGCCTCTTTTACGGAAAAGCTCCGCTTGGATCATAAAGAAAGAAATATCATCAATTGAAACACGAAGCGAATAACGTAAGTTGACAACAGAAGCAGGAAGGTGACTGTATTGGAAATCCGCTTTAGAACGTTTCAGAGCTGCGAGCTAATAATCATTAATTAAGCCCGCCCGGATGGTCGTGCGGTCTAACGAACGGTTTTCCGCGCGGGAAGGAGCGCCGGTCACCGGCACGAATCTGCCCGGCGGATTTGTGTCGAGGTCCGGTGAGCCGGCCAGTCTGTGGATGGTTTTCAGGCGGTTTTCCATCTTCATCGGCAAATGCGGACTGGTTCCCCTTATTGCGCCTCAGCTACACTATATCGGCGATTGCTGCGCAAACAAGTTCTCCACGTACGTGTACATCACCATTACCACGCAAACATAGGCGCCACACTCGTCTGGTGTGAGACGTTCCCTGGGGGGTCCACCGGGGGCCGAACCGCACAATAACCCTGGGTTCGGTGTGGGGCGGCGGAGGGGTGAAGTGGACTGCGGTAGTCGTCGTGGGGTTGTGGACCACTGCGGCTGCGGCAGGGCTCCCTCTCCGACGTTTCTAGGTCCTCGGTTCACATAACATAACATAACATCATTAATTATGGAGTACGCCAGTAGATACTGCCTTAGCTTCAAGTTCTTTTGCCACTCGTATACTTCCAACAAGAGATATTAACGTAGCACACAGTGAATTTGTTAATACTCTGCTATTTGCGGACATCTGCTGCTTATAGATAAAACAAAACATGGATTGCCAGCAGAATTACATAATTTGCACCTGTACTCAACTGAATTCAATCTGAATATTTTCCTAAACGTAACAAATGTGATGGCTTTCCTAGGAAGAAATTCCTTAAGCGCCAAAACAGTGATACATAAACAACTAATTGAAGAAGTCTGACCTAGGATACATACTGAGGTGACAGAAGTCATAGGACAGCGATGTGCACACATACAGATGGTGGCAGTATCGCGTACACAAGGTGTAAAAGGGCAGTGCGTTGGTGGAGCTGTCATTTGTGCTCAGGTGAGTCATGTAAAACAGTTTTCGACGTGATTATGGACGCACAACGGAAATAACAGACTTTGAACGCGGAATGGTAGCTCGAGCTAGGCGCATGGGACATTCCATTTCGGAAATCGTTAGGCTCTTCTGCATTCCGAGACTAGAAATGTCAAGAGTGTGCCAAGAATACCAAATTCAGGCATCATCTCTCACCATGGACGACGCACTGCCGACAGCCTTCATTTAACAACCGAGAGCAGCGGCGTAGGGGTAGAAGTGTCAGTGCTAACAGACAAACAACACTGCGTGAAATAACAGCATAAATAAATGGGAGACGTACGACGAATGTAACCGATGGGACAATACAGAAAATCTGGCATTAATGAGCTATGTCAGCAGTCGATCGACGCGAGTTCCTTTGCTAACAGCACGACATCGCCTGCAGCGCCTCTCCTGGGCCTGTGACATATCGGTTGGGCTCTAGACGACTGGAAAACCGTGGCCTGGTCAGATGAGTGCCAATTTCAGTTACTAAGAGCTGTGGTAGGTTTCGAGTGCGGCGCAGAGCCCACAAAGTCCTTGAACCAAGTTGTCAACAAAGCACTGTGGAACCTGGTGGTGACTCCATAATGGTGTGGACTATGTTCCATGGAGTGGGCTGTGTCCTTTACTCCAATTGAACCGATCATTGCAGCCATTCAGCAATGACATATCACTGTGTCACAGTTGTTCGCGATTGGGTTGAAGAATATTCTGGACAGTTAGAGCCAATGATTTAGCTATCCAGAACGCCCGACATGCATCACATCGTACATTTGTAGGACGTAATCGGGACATCAGTTTGTGCACTGTACCCTACACCGGCAGCACGTTCGCAGCTATGAACTGCTATACAGGCAGCATGGCTCAACATCTGTTCAGGTGGCCCCCAACGATTTGTTGAGTCCATGTCACGTCGAGTTGCTGCCCTTCGGAGGTCAGAAGGAGGTCCTGCACGATCTTAGAAGGTATCTTCTGACTTTTGCTAACTCATTGTGTAGTGAAATGTGGAATTAAACTCAATCGGATGGAGAAAAGGAGATTCCATACAAGAAGGTCCGGTAGTGACAGACTGAGGGGAACGCTACTTCTCTGAGTCAATGTCTGCTGAAGTAAGTTGGAGAATTAATGATATTTCAGTGAGATATGAGCGAACTAGAGAACAAAGGTAGTAAAAAAAACCATTTTGGGTCGTACACGGTAGATACAACAAGATCTATGTTGAAAATCCGGTTCATACGAGGGTTGGAACTATTTATTCACAACCTATACAAAAGAGATTGCACTTCTTACTGTCCTTCAGTCACCTGCGTTGTGTAGAACCCGTTACCAGCGATGTGGAAGGCGTGTTGTACCGTAAGCAGATCCTGTTCTGTCGATGGTGCGAATGGAGCGGTGTACTGCCTGTCGAATCTCTGGAACAGTTCTGAAGCGAATGCCGCGAAGTGATTCCTTCATCTTCGGAATCAAATCAAAGTAACAAGGACTTGAGTCCGTTTAGTATGGTGGATGGTACAGTACTTCCCAGTCCCATCGACCCAACAGAGCAGCCATAGCTTTGCGCTGTATGCGCCCACACACTGTCGTACAATATGATGGGTGTGGCCGCTTCTTTCGCAAAGCTAGTCACAGGTGACGCTCCAAAACAAACAGTAATACTGTGCATTGACGGTCTCCGTAGAGGAACGTAATGCGTTAGGATAACACCATCACAGTCGTACACGAGAATCACGATAACTTTCACCATACTGGGTCTCTGACGCACTTTCGACTTTCGCGGCGACCCATAATTACGCCATTCGTTGCACTGGAGTTTCATATTTTGCTCGTACAATGTGGCCCATGTCTCACCCAGTGTTACGATACGGCGGAATAAAGCCTCTCCTTCGCGCTCATAGGGCACAAAGTGCATCTGAGCAGCGTCGTAACGCATCCATTTTTGCGTTTCTATGAAGTCATGCGGTACCCATCATGATGCAATTTTTCGCTTGCCCAGGCGTTCCTTCAGGAGGCGAAGTACAGTCGTGTGCGCTAATCCGGTTTCGTGGACGAGCTCACACACCGATCACTGTCCACTAACGCGACAACAGCATGCACTTCTTCTTCAGAGACGCTAGGACGACCTGACCGATGCATGTCTGCCACAGTTTGCTGGTCTTCGTTGAAGGCTATTACCCAACGTGCCACTGTTGGCCGCTTGAAGACCTTGATGACACTGTCGTGCTGTACGACCTCTGGCACATTCAATCTTGATCCAACTTCGTTGTTCCTGTTTCGAAAACATAGTGACACGGTTACGTTAGACTGCTCGCTCACAAGTGACTGTGTCTCCCTCGATTGTGTGTACGTCGGTGACGTGGGACGGGCGAGTTCATTTGCTCGGAGGTAAGGTAGGTATGTCAACAACGTCTGCTATCAGCGACTATAGTAGATTCCATGGCATTGTGTCTCCACAGCAGTGGTGCCACTAGTTAAGTTCCAACCTACGTAATTGACGAACTCTTCGGTAGTATTGAATGAGAAACGAAAAACAAAAATGTAGAGGATGCGTTGCGGAGACCGCAATATAGGTCGATTTAAAATGAAATAAATAGCAACTCCGTAGAAAAACTCGAAATTTGTGAGACTCACGAATTAAGAAACTGAAATCGGTGCAGTGGAGGTAAACGTACGAAAAAGTGTAACACAATATTTGAGAAATAAGAATTAAAGGTCAGTAACAGACTTGTCACCCGGCAGTAAAGCAAACACTACTGTAAAACGTCAACATAGACTTAAACTTTTGTCGGACAGGCATTTGAACCAGGACAATCCTCTGCAGCGAACGGTGCTCTAACTACGTGAGCTGTCCACATATAGGTTAGAGTCTACCTTTAAGTTTGGGCCTGCCAGTGCCTTTACCCTAATTTGCAAGCTCTACTGAAGTTTTCCTACATACTATATTAACTAGCATCCTTGGGAGAAAGGATATGACAGAGAATGTACGAAGAGCCATAGTTTAAGGGTTGTTACCAGAATATTACATCTCGTAGTGACCGTGGAAAAAAAGTCGCTCCAAGAGACTTCTGCTTACTCACTAAGTTCCAGTTCAGGAACATATAATGTTTGAGCTGGAGTAATCTGCAGAAGATCTTATACCTCTGTACCCCATGTCAGTAGTTACAGCAATATATATGTATCGTTCATGTGACTGAACCCGACTAAAAACTGTCTTTTGAAAGAGAGGAGAATAAGACCAAATTTATTTTCAATAGACATTGTTAATAACTTAAAGCTTTCAGCGTTATCCAGAACTACGATTTCTGCAAAGGTTTAATAAAATAAAAATACAGGACTCTCCATAAACCATTACATGTCACTCTTACTCCTAATTCTGACAAAGTGATATAGCACATAACATCAAATGGGACGTTCTGAAAATACAACGAAATAATGTGTTCCTCTTCCAATTGCTTGTGAAGATCGATCTACGCGCAGATGAAACTTCAGATAAGTAACACTACTAAAGGAACACGGAGTTTAGTTGCAAACCAATAGGTCCCATTGCATTGTGGACATTGTCAACAAATTTTCCACAATGAAACTAAATAAAACCAATTTATTAATGTTTTCCAGAGAAACTATAAAAGTTTCAGCGGATGTACAGAGGGAGAACTAGCTTGATAGAATCATTCAGCATGGGATACGCAATTAAAATCGTGAGCGCCATTCATATTCTTATTGACTCTAGAAAGTTAATTACCTGGTAAAGGAGGCACACACGCAGGTCTTCGAAGTCAGGTGAGAAATTTAGCCTCGAATACACCGGATACGCGGTTTCCAGTATACAAAGGCTACTCAACACTTCCGCCATGTTGTAAGTATCTGCTATCAGGTTTCAAGCAATCGTGGCCCCGCCTTCTATTTCATGCCCGGTCATTATGTAAGGAAGCATTGAAGTGAGTGAGCGTGGGATGTGGGACTGGGGGGGAGCGAACGAATGCTAAGGTTGAATGCACTCCGTCGATTCTTGTCATTAGTGACAGAGCACAAGCTTGCATTGGACGAAGATGGAGCAGCAAAAATAACTGCGTCTCTTAAAAACTAGTCACTCCAGCTTTTGATCCTACTGAGTTACGAGAGGCAAAATGTGGGGGGCCGGACGCGGAGTGGGAACAAGCCTCTTCCGAGTTTCGAGATAGCGTTAACCACAACGTTGCCTCAGTCTACCAGTGAGAGGTCAAACTCACCGATTCCGACGATCTTCGGCGTACTATTTACATCTCAGAGTTTTTGCATGTAATTATACAGCTGGTCATACAGTTAACGATTTTACGTATTACTCGTATTTCACACAAATCCCGTTTTATTACTAGTATATTTTGAGAATTTTACAAAAAATAATTGAGAAAAAAAGAAATAGAAAAAAGTTTATATACATACTTAATTTGTTTCCGGCGTAGATAATGATAATAAAATACATAATAGGTTTTGAACGTATTTTAAGTTAAAATTAAAACTGTATTTAATGGAAGAAATAAAAGGAGACTATAAACTTTTTTCGATATGGTGTGACAGTTCTTTCCTTCACAGCTTCTATGTGTTGGGTATAAATCTGTTACGTATGTTGTCTTGACTGTGGTAGTACATTATTAATGATGTATTAGATTAATTAGGTTACAATGTGTTTCCGAACTTAAGGAAAACATGGAGATTGGGAGTTGCTTTAATATGTCACAGACAGCTGCATCAGGTGCGAGGACTCGGTAAAACTTCGAGCCAACCACTGCTGATGCAGAGAAAGAAGAAGAAATGTCACATCTTCAGATAGTGCTACATGTTATTGAATAGTGTAAGAATCAACTACATACAGAGTTACATTTCCAGATTGATTCGATTTAGTGTTGGAAAAGATTGGCTCATTTTTACTACGCCTGTATGTCTATCTCGTCTTCACTTCCAGTGTGCCATCGGGGTTAGTGTCAGTGTTTGTATCTGTGTCGTTTACGGTGTACTGCTGATCTGTCAGGTGTGGAGCCTATCTAATTCTAGCGTGTAGTCGCGAAACTTCGTCGGCGATGTTGTTCTAGTCACCCCATCTGCGTATTAACTGACCTATCCCCTGGTTCCCTAACCTCGGTCTTCTGCGCTCCAGGTCATCGCAGACGAGCATTATGTGTTCAGATGAGCCATTCTCATCTCAGACACAAGTGTGAATGTGTCTTAAGTTAAACCTAAACGCTGTGATACATAGTCGGGTGACACTCGAAAATAACTTCCGGAAAAAGATTTCTCATGAAGTACTGGTCGATGTGTACTCGTGTATAAGTTCACTGAAAGCAATACAAGAAAATACGACACTATGCCGAGCTATCCCCACAGCTTTCACTCAGGCATCTACGAGAAACTGGATACTTTCGTGTTATAATGGAAGATACGATCGTACAAGACATGCCAGAACACCCAGTCTGAAAGAAGTGAAGATTTATGAAATTTTTTTTCGCAATTGCGGAGTCTTTATGACAGTACCTACATTAGGTATGGAGATATTACCTATTGATGACACACAAAAATGTAAACCAGACCGGGACTGGAGCCAGAATTCCCACTTGTCGCGAGCGATTGCGTTAACCATTGCGTCTATCTAAGCAACTTTCCAGGACCAACCCAAACTTCCACATGTCATACTGTCTACGACTCCTCCGCTCGCAAATTCTCTTGGATTCGCTACACAGAGTTTCATGAAGATAAAACGTCTTGAACGTTAATGTTACGATAGTCATTTTTCCGGTCCAGGTTTAAAATGGAAATTAAATGATCGTATGTCATTGTTGGCCGGGATGCCCCATTCGGGTTCGCCCGCCTAGTGTAAGTCTTATTTCATTCGGCTTCACATTGGGTCAGGATGAAATGATGATGAGATTAACACAACACTCAGTCCACGAACGGAGAAAATCTCCGACTCCGCCAGGAATCGAACCTGGACCCAGTGCAATGTGGAGGGGGGGGGGGGGAGGAGGGGGAGCACATTACGACCCAGTTAAGCAGGCAGACGCCAAAGTTTGTAATACTTATTTTTAACAGATCATACAGCACGCCTTCCAGGCGGAAAATAATAAAAATTCTCCACTGCAGAACAACAAGAGTTTTCTTTTCTTGTTTTCATCAAAGGCTTCTCAGTGTGAGAAGAGTGACTGTCTACGATTCACGTCGAAGTTCAGTTATCATCAGTAAGAAACAAAACAGAAATGGAAGTGAGAACGCCCTCCCAACGAAACAAACAAAACTGCATTCGAACACCACCAGTTTTTGCTATAGCACTCAGACTCCAAAGTAAATCGGTCGTGTTCGAGGCACTTCTTCTCGAAGACTATTGCATTTT
This sequence comes from Schistocerca gregaria, assembly GCF_023897955.1. NCBI lineage: Eukaryota > Metazoa > Arthropoda > Insecta > Orthoptera > Acrididae > Schistocerca > Schistocerca gregaria. The sequence goes on from NC_064920.1 coordinate 106,736,248, forward strand.
GTCGGTACACTAACCCGAGTTCTGGTCACATCGAAATCATCTTTCCATGTCCGGGACACCCCTGGCCATGAGAGGGGGGGCTGGGGGGTGGGGTTAGAGCGAGGGGCTCCAAGAATGCACTACCCAAACAGTTAGCATAGTACTGAGCGTATCTCGGATTTAACATGAGAAAAGGCAGAGCGATCTTCGAGAAACGCCCAGATATCAAGAACGCTCTTGTCTCCTCCATGAAACAAGTAAGAGATCGATAGGCCTTTTATCGAAGTCTCTGTATGTGTAGCTGCAGGAAATAGACATCACCGGCGAACAGAAGTAACTTTGGTGCAATGGCATGGAAAGCCACACGTAGAAGGAAGACAAGCGTTTACCGATTCAGCTGCCGCACCTCTGCAGAAGAGCCATACGTCAGTCGATGATCGTCCGTGTTATGTGTGTGACACTGGCGACAAAGGAGCGAATCTGTCATGTTAATGACAAGTGGACGGTGTTGTTTATTTCCCATTAACAGCCAGATACCAGGTCGCACGAGCGTTCATGTCGAGGACTCGGTACACAGAACGCTAGACCACAGACATGCAAGCATAGGATACTGGCTGTCCAAACATTCCCAGCATGATTTCTCTTCGTTAGGCAACAAACATCACGTGATGTAGGGATCCTGGTACAAGGAAAGTCGATATGGACATAACTATTTGACGAAGAAGGTCTTAACTTGTGAGTAGGAGGTACAAATATGCCCTAATGCAATGGCCGCCATTCAGGAGGAAGGGCCATTCCATCAATCAGGGTTCCGTTAGTCTCATTCAGTGATGTGTCCATTATTTAACCATCGTACTTACATAAAGGGCAGCCGCTCTTGCATGGACGTTAAAGAGATGGAGGACACAGTCTCGAAGAGGAAGAATTAGCGTGTCGTAGCGGTGTTTGATGGTAAGACCTGCGCTTGCCAAGTAGCCAAATGCCGCCTGCAGTCTGTATGTTATTGCTTTTGGCATCAGGAAAATTTGCGGCAAATAGAGTACTCGTGACGCTAGTTGAGTGAAAAAAATCCACTGTTGTATCACGTCTAATACTCGCACCAAGTTCTTGACACATGTCAGTTCAGCAGGAAACCATAATGTCGTGTAATGCGCGGTAAAATTCTAGCTGAAAACCGTCAAGGTCTGTGGATTTATTTGACGCTCCTTTATGAATAGCATCAGTGAAGTCTTCAGCCGAAATCGTCACTGTAAGAATCTCCACAACTGCCCCATCAAGGGTTCCTATCAACGAGTGGAGGACTCCATCCACTGCTGTAGTGTCTTAGTGCTCTGCCGGATAGAAGTGTTTGTACTGGTCCACAAAGGCGCCTGTGCTGTCATTCTGGGATGTCAATCGGCGACTATCTGGCATGTCGAGAGAGTGGACCAGCGCTCTCCGACCCTGCTGCTTCTCTCAGATGAAATGACACATGGACAGGGGTTCTCCTCGTATCCGGTCTTGACATCTCCCACATTGCGCCGTTCAATCAAGAAGGCAATGTGTGATCGAAATTATCATCGCCTTCATCCATTGAATTTCAACCTGTCGTCGAACACAGCAGACATGGTCTTACAGCTGGTGGAGAATTGTGAAGTAACGTTCAATGATATGTCGTCGCCACCGCACATTGTTGCCACAATATTTTATCATTCATCGACGTAAAGCAGGCTTGACGCCACCACCAGTGTGTTGAAGGATATGCCGGAACGCGTCTCACGCAACTGTTGCAAATCGTCTCTAGAAGTTGGCTGCATTCTAGATCCAGGATGTGGGCGACATTCAGCTTCCATGTGCCTCGACCATGCCACACCTTCTACCGCTGGAGGAAATGAGCGCAATTGCAAGTGATACGGTCGGAGAAGGCTGCAGGCCATAACTTAGTGTCAAGTGTGACAGTTTGCGAGTCTTTGGGAAACACAGACACTGTCAAAATAACTCGCTAAATAGCTGGTGAACTACTTATATCCAGGCCGGTCCCAAATATCGGCAAGGTCAGTTCATACACAAGTAACTAGAGTTCCTGGCATGTGGTGATGATGTTTCTGGGATAACACACAACTGAAGATTGCCACCAGGAATAAAATGGTCATGATGGCCCACAAACAAAGCAGCAACCTCTCCTGAATAAAATCCCGAACTGATGACATTATTCGTGCCGACCGCCGTGTGACTTTGTAAATGATAGTCGATAAGGTTGAAGTTAGTACTGGTAGGGTTCATAACGTTATCTGTAACAAGCTGTAGTACCGCAAGACGGGTTCCAAAGGAGTTGACGCCGCTACACAGTGAAACAAGGTTGAGAGTGTGCACAGAGCTAAAGGACGTTATGAAAGAGAAGGTGAGCACTTCCTTAACGAAATTTTAACTTTTGATGAAACTTGGGGTCACTGTTATGAGCAAGAATCAAAAACACAAAGCATGGAGTGGAAGCACACCAATAACGTGTCTAGAAAAAATTCAAAACCCAAGCATCAGCAGGAAAAGTCATGTTGACGGTGTTTTGGGATGCTTCAGGTCCATTTTTTTGTAATTATCTCGAAGAGAAGCGTACAGTGAACAGCCAATACTAATCGGATTTTCTTTTAAACAAGGTGAAGCCAGCCATGAGAGAGAGAGACGTCATGCATCTCAAAAGAGAGGTGTGATTCTCCGGCAAGACAACTCATGTCCTCATATTGCTCAAATAACCCGTGAAACTATCAAGAAAATAGGCTGGGAAGTACTGCCTCGTCCCCCTTACGTCCTGATTTAGCACCGAGTGATTTGCATTTGTTTGGTGCACTGAAGGAGGCGTTTCGTGAGAAGAGCTTCCAGGACAACGAGGACGTGAAAAGATTTGTGGGAAACAGGTTCAAACATCAAGATAAAGAGCTCTTTGCAGCCGGAATAAAAAATCTTGTAGGCGGATGGAACAAGTGCATAAATGTTCAAGGGGATTACGTTAAAACGTAGAAGAAGTGTTGTTTTGCAAATGTAAACGCTTTTTTCTCCAGACTAATTTGTCTCTTTCATTATTGAATGGATAACAGGGGTGAGCGACGGCCGCTGGCTAATAGACGCGCAACTGCTGAACAAACCACCCCATTCAGCAAGGGGCTATCAACGGCGTATCGTCAACGACCGTTCAGCGAACGTCATTACCTATGGGCCTCTGCAGGAGGCGGTTCAATCCCGCGTCCGGCCATCCTCATTTAGGTTTTACGTGATTTCCCTAAATCTCTCCAGGCAAATGCCAGGATGGTTCCTTTGAAAAGGGCACGGCCGACTTCCTTCCCCCTCCTTCCCTAATCCGATGAGACCGATGACCTCGCTGTCCGGTCTCCTTCCCCAAAACAACCCAACTCTGCAGGAGGTGCCTGGTTGATGTACCCCTGCTGGGTGCTGTTTATTGGCGATGAACACTGGCATTTTCACGGCAGTACCGCATCTGGTCGTCAACTGAGTGGCGACAAGTGGCCTTTTCATACGAATCACGTTTTATGCTCCGTCGGACCGATGGCTCTTTGTGTGAAAGAATCGTCGGAAGGGCCCAGGTCCGACGAGGGAGCAGTGTGGTCTGGGGAACGTGTTCGTGGTATTTCCTGCCTGATCTCGTCATTGTGGCTGGCACAATGGACCAACACGAGCCTACATCTATCCCTGGGGACCATTTCCATTACCACTACCGGCACTTTTTCTCCTTGGCGACAACGGGAGCTACCACCTGGACAGTGCAACGTGTCACACAACTCGCAGTGAACATCTACGGTTCGAAGAGCGTCAGAATGAGTTTGTCGTACTTCCCTGGCCACCAGACTCCCCGGATTTTAACTCAGCCGGGAATCTGTGGGACCACTTCTATCGGACTGTACGCGCCATGAATCCTCAACTGAGAAACCTGGATCAGCTGACGACGGCACTGTTGTCAGCGTGGCTCCTCAACCCTGACCGTAACTTCCAGAACACCACTGACTGCCCTCGTGCATGTCTCGCAGTGGTCCGCACTACAAAAGGGATTATTCAGCCTTTTGACAGGTGGTGACATTAATGTGACTGAACAGTTTACATCGATAAGTGAATAATTTAGACTTTCACCCGTACTCACTCCAAACTATGCATTTCCATGAACGTGGCTGTCTATCTGTGTTTCGTTTCCCGCCGTTGTTGCGATTATGCTGTAGTTCTTACTTCTACATGTGGCAGCAGCGATATGTACCGATATTGCACCGTGTACCATCTTTGGTCTGGTGCATATAGTTTCCAGATAGGGGGTCTGCGGGCAGTCGGTCGGTTGGTGCGTACCAGGGAGGATTTCTCCGTGCAGTGCAGCTGGCAGTGTCCGCTGGCGGTTCCTGCACAGTGTCGGAGCGTGGCTGGAGCTGTCCGATCGCTACGAGCTCCGTGGCTCACCGACCCGGGACGTCAATGTTGAGTGGTGTGTTAAGTACCCAAGTCACGTCCGTTGATGTTGTGTCGTTCGTTTCGGTGGTTCGTTGTTGGGGAGCTTTTCCTGTGAGCAACACCGAGTGTTTGTAGTGGTTAAACCGAGCCACCGTGTGGTGGAATTAACTATATTGGTTGACTACAATTCAAGTGCACCAATGGAATTTTCTGCTTGTGGCCGTTAGTGTTCCAGTTGCCTGCCCTGGCCACTAACGTTATTTCAGGCAGCGTCCTTTCCTCACCTGTTGTCGCTGTCCAACATGGTGTGTAGTTTTGACAGCTTAATACATATTTCATTGTGGATAAAAACGTCCGTAACAGTTTGGTTAAAAAAATTGCCCTGAGCAGTGTGGGACTTAACATCTTAGGTCATCAGACCCTAGAACTTAGAACTACTTAAACCTAACTAACCTAAGGACATCACACACATCCATGCCCCAGGCAGCATTCGAACCTGCGACCGTAGCAGTCGCGCGGTTCCGGACTGAAGCGCCCAGGACCGCACGGCCACCGCGGCCAGCTAACAGTTTGGTCTATGAGTTTTTATGTACCGATTGGTGGCTAGCAAGTTGTTTGGTGTGTCGGTCTGTGACTGTCTCTTGGTTGGGTTACCGACGAATCGAGTGTAATTGGGCCCACCACCTCTCTGTTTCGAGGGCAGGTCCACTCCACTCCACTCCCCCCCCCCCCCCCCCCCCCCCCCGGAGGCATCTGAGTGTCGTTGTATATACTGTCGTTTTCATGGGTGTTTAAGCGTCTGCTGGTAATCTATTATAGACAATGCTTTAAAAGTAAATTTTTTTATTGTGTTTTATGTAAATCAACTGTGGGCCTTCAGTTGCTTAAAATCTTAAAATTAATTATTGTCGTTCCGTTGCTTTTTTATTTAGTGTGTTTTCCTCTTTTGAAACCTTAAAGGTTAATGTGTTTTAGAATTTTTGGAAAATCAACTATGGGCCTTCAGCTGCTTAAAGCCTTATTTTCAAAACTTACCCTTAAACGAAAACACTGCGTCCTTCTGCCTTAATAGATTATGGTAACAAATTTTAAAATTTTGAAATTTAATTGTGGCCTTCAGCCGTTTATATTGCACCTTGTATATGTTTTTCTATCCACTTTTGCTTTGAGTTGCCTTGAGGCTTTCCGCCTAACATTACCGCTGGATATATTTCGTACACAACATCAAATACTGACGAACGTGAGGAGAGGGGCTAGTGTAATTGGTTAATACAAACCACAAAAATGCATGGAAGTATTTTAACTCAAACCTACGTTTTTTAAATGGAACCCCGTTAGTTTTGTTAGCACATCAGAACATATGAACAAATACGTAATCAGTGCCGTTTCATGCATTGTAAAATGTTAATTAAATCCGGAGATATTGTAACCTGAAGTTGACGCTTGAGTATCATTCCTCCACTGTTCGATCGTGTGCATCGGAGAGCACCGAATTACGTAGGGATCCAAAGGGAACGGTGATGGGCCTTGGGTACAGAAGAGACTGGAACAGCACATTACGTCCACATGTTAACACCTTTTTATTGGTCTTTTTCACTGACGCACATGTACATTACCATGAGGGGTGAGGTACACGTACAAACGTGGTTTCCGTTTTCAATTACGGAGTGGAATAGTGTGTGTTCCGACATGTCAGGCCAATAGATGTTCAATGTGGTGGCCATCATTTGCTGCACACAATTGCAATCTCTGGCGTAATGAATGTCGTGCACGCCGCAGTACATCTGGTGTAATGTCGCCACAGGTTGCCACAATACGTTGTTTCATATCCTCTGGGGTTGTAGGCACATCACGGTACACATTCTCCTTTAACGTACCCCACAAAAAGAAGTCCATAGGTGTAAGATCAGGAGAACGGACTGGCCAGTTTATGCGTCCTCCACGTCCTATGAAACGCCCGTCAAACATCCTGTCAAGGGTCAGCCTAGTGTTAATTGCGGAATGTGCAGGTGCACCATCATGCTGATGCCACATACGTCTCTCCTGTACCTAAGGTCCACATTCGACGGCGCGTGTTGAGCAACGTTGGCAGATCAGTCTGTAGAAACGAGATGTATGTTGCAGCTGTTTGGGCCCCTGCAATGAAGTGCGGACCAGTGAGGTGGTAGTCAATGATTCCGCACCATACATTTACAGTCCACGGTCGCTGTCGCTCTACCTGTCTGAGCCAGCGAGGATTGTCCACGGACCAGTAATGCATCTTCCGTAGATTCACTGCCCCGTGGTTTGTGAAACCCGCTTCATCGGTAAACAGGTAGAACTGCAACGCATTCTCTGTTAATGCCCATTGGCAGAATTGAACTCGATGATTAAAGTCATCACCATGTAAGTGCAGATGTAGCGACACATGACACGGGTGAAAGCGGTGACGATGCAGTATACGCATGGCACTACTTTGACTCAGTCCACCGGCTCTCGCAATGTCCCGTGTACTCATGTGTGGGTTCATGGCAACAGCAGCTAACACACCAACGGCACCCGCTTCTCCTGTGACGGGCCTGTTACGGACCCGTTTGCGTGCTACGACCATACCAGTTGCATACAGTTGGCGGTAGATGTTTTTGCAATGTGCGACACGCTGGATGCTCTCTGTCCGAGTACCGTTCTGCATACACCCTGCAGGCTTCAGCTGCATTTCGTCGACACTCGCCATAGATGAGTACCATCTCCGCCTTTTCGGAGTTCGAATACACCATTGTCACAGTTCCTACAACACTACACTATCACAGCCGTCTGGTAACACGATGTACTGCAGTTGGTCTGCGTGCGGAGACGAATGCAGAATAACAATAGCAGCAAGCGCTACATGCGGACACTGCGACAGCTAGACCAAACCACAACATTGCACTACAGCCACACTCGTAAACACGGTCGTCATCGTAAACATGTACCTGCAGATGCTGCTGGCCGACCGTGGCCCGTGTTTGTTACAAAACGCAACTGTACGTTTGTGGATACAAGCGTCAACTTTAGGTTACAATAACTCCGGATGTAATTAACATTTTACAATGCAACAAACGGCACTGGTTACATATTTGTTTATATGTTCAGGTGTGCTAACAAAACTAACGTGGTTCCATTTTTAAAAAAACGTAGGTTTGTGTTAAAAAACACACTTCCGTGCATTTTTGTATGGTTTGTATTAAACAATTACACTAGCCCCTCTCCTCACGTTCGGTCTGTGGAATCGGTTCGTCAGTATTTGATGTGGTTTACGAATATATCCAGCGGTAACGCTAGGTGACTCACCCCATATATATATATATATATATATATATATATATATATATATATATATATATATATATTGAAATTTATCTTTTCGCCTTTTTAGATTTCTTGTTCGGAGGCCTTCAGCTGTGAAAGAATTGGATTCTGAAACTCGTAGTTGTAAAGGTTCGCCTATGTGCCGTATTGGATTGGATTGGTTTAAAGGTGTTATTGAATTACAATAAATTACAATTTTGAAGTAAAACTGACCGACACCTTATTTTGGCCCTTTCCAAAATCCAGAGGATTTTGCGGGCGTATCAGACTTGAAGACTACAATGGAGAAAAGAGAAGTAACTAGCAAGCTGTCGTTCCGATTAGGTAGCAGTAAAGCAAATAGAGATTTTTTTTATTAGTGCTGATGCAAGCACACGGCGGCTAGGACAAAATGTGATACTCTTTGTTGACAACCGTGATAGCCCATCTCTTTTCGCAGCCGTGGATGTGATTACCGAGTATAGGCTCCAGACGAGGAACACACCTCGTCCTCCTAAATGACGGACGGCCTGTCACGCGCCCTGCAGCCCACGGCGTTGGCATTAATTTTTCTCCTCGCGAGAGTGTCTCATATTTCTTCCGGCGAGAGAGACATTCATCATAGCGGTTATCACTTTTGTTTACCAGCCGCCAGATCCTATGTCTCAATGGTCCAGCAAGTACTGGGGAATTGTACGAAACAGCAGACGCTGTTGCTCTCCTCAATTCTAGGAGGAGGCGTCACTTCATCCTTTACATCTAAGAACCCAAGAGACCATACATACAATAAAGTAAGCGCTGGTAACTGTGTCTACCTATTGTTCCTTGCGTTATGAATAAGCGGGACGAATGATATTTGCTGTCAAACGAAAATTCATACAAGACTGAGACTCAAACAAGGGTTCCTGCGCTATGGCCGCAGGTTCGAATCCTGCCTCGGGCGTGGGTGTGTGTGATGTCCGTAGGTTAGTTAGGTTTAAATAGGTCTAAGTTCTAGGGGACTGATGACCTCAGATGTCAAGTCCCATAGCGCTCAGAGCCATTTGAAGGATTCCTAATTTTCGCGAGCAGTAGCCTAAACCGTATTTACTTAATTTTCTTCTCCTTTCTTCTTCTTCTTCTTCTTCTTCTTCTTCTTCTAGCCCTCTCCTTTGCTCACGAACATGATTTCATTGGCAATATCTCACCGGTACGCTTCTCTTCTTGCTTTACTTTCTTATTAAACGTAAACGGTGCCACAACTTTGTTACACTCTTGCTGCTCTTTCTGCGCTCCTCTACTATAAATATTGCATTTACAAAATAAATATAGACGTAAAGAGGGATATATATGCAAACAGTTAAAAAATATAGCATTGTTTAGCGGAAAGTGTGTATCGGAGTTTCGCATGGTTACAATGTTGTGGTTGGCAGGAGAGCCAACACCGTGTTACTAGAGGAGGCCGAAAGGCACGCGATTTAGCTCACGCAGACTGGCGTGAGGTCTGGAACAGGAGAACGAAATTAGAATTTAGAAACAACGGACGTAGCTGGTGAAATACTTAACTTTAATCCATTAATGATGAACGTCGGTTTTGACGGTACATAGTTCACAATATCAATAGTAACTGATAATGGCGCCTTGCTCGGTCGTAGCAAATAATGTAGCTGAAGGCTATGCTAACTATCGTCTCGGCAAATGAGAGCGTATTTAACCAGTGAACCATCACTAGCAAAGCAACTGGGGCGAGTGCTAGGAAGTCTCTCTAGACCTGCCGTGTGGCGGCACTCGGTCTGCAATCACTGATAGTGGCGACACGCGGGTCCGACGTATACTAACGGACCGCGGCGATTTAAAGGCTACCACCTAGCAAGTGTGGTGTCTGGCGGTGACACCACATACAGAATTCTAAATCTGCATATGATGAGAAAATAACTCTCTAGCGTACAATATTCGTTAACTTGTACAGGACTGATAACACAAAACAAAGAAAAATTCCCATTTGCAAGAGAGTCTGTCAGCACTGAAGTTCGACGAAACTTGTCCTCTTTCTCAGAATCTCCACGTGCTTTAATAATAACAATAATAATAGTAAAACAGTAAAAGAAAATAAAAACTTTTGAAAGCTGTATATTTTAAAATCAAATCATTTTTGTAGGAGTTCTATTTAAAGGGTGCTATTTAAAGTTCTCAATTACGCTTTGGTGCGTCGTGTAGTTGATAGTATAACTTTTAGATAATTTTGGAAATAGCTTTCGTAGCTTGTGTAGTGCTTCCACTTTCTGACGTCCTTCGATGAACACCGCGAACTTTTGTGTGGCTGAGTCAGTGGTGATAAGCGTATAGTAGGTAACATGTGCCACCAGCCAACCTAATCTGTTGCCAGAATGATATCTTCCAAACTTCACAGAAGCTCTCCTGCGAACCTTGCAGAACCAGGGAGGTAGGAGACGAGATAATGGCAGAAGTAAAGCTGTGAGGACGGGGCGTGAGTCGTGCATGGGTAGCTCAGACGGTAGAGCACTTGCCCGCGAAAGGCAAAGGTGCCGAATTCGAGTTCTGGTGCGGCACACAGTTTTAATCTGACAGGAAGTTTCTTAATCTGTTGTCTGCAGTATGCCAATCGGGTGCTAACATGCCAGTGAGCTGAACAGTACATGTGACGGTTTTGTTTAAGAGTGTAGGTCGCGATCGGTTATCTCAATACCTGTCATTTCGACGCAATAAGTGCTACCACCCCCGGTCATCTCATAGATATCATCTGCAGTTTGAGAGCTTGTCTGATGTGGGATAGTTGTTCTCCAGAGAAGAGTTGGACGTCTCAGCTTCAAAGAACAAAATTATAATCATTTTGCGTAACACTTTCTCAGCAAAACTAGTATCAGTATGGGCGACTCTCAGGTTTTTTTGTCATTCGTGGCTCCAGAAACAACTGTCAACATCAGATTCAGAAAGTCTCATTCAGAACCCAAAATGAGACAGTAAAATGAACTTCCAAAGTTCTGGACATTTTACGAGATACACTACAGAATAAAAGAATAAAGACGGCAACCTCCTCTCTTTGGGTCCCAGCTAATGTAGCTCTGATCTGCAAATACAGTGTAGACCAGTTGAAAGAGTCCAATATTTCTGGTCCTATTTTCAACATCAATCTGGCGTTCCACTACATCAAGATTTGGTTACAGAAACTGGCCGTTCTTGAAATATCATACGTTTGTAATGTTTGTATAATCTTCAATACATAAATATCAGAATTCTGGAATACTCGATGTCTACATAAAAAGCCTCATTCTCCGACCATTTCTGTTCAAGTTGTACGTTGGAGTGCGCAATAAATATGCTTTCATTCCCAGATGTACTGCATTGGCGACTATGCCTTCGGATATGAACACCTACAGAGCATGGGCTGAAAGAATCCCGGAACAATCGTTGAAAGCTTACATATCCATAAAATATCTACTAATTCACTGTCTCTGTGATTTCTGACCTGTCTGAAAGAACAGACACCACGGAGAATCCGCAGCTGTGAGACTTTATATGTAAATTGAAGGTGAAGGGGGAAGAAAGGAAAGGGAAGCCGCATCGGATTTTAGGCGGAATCAGCGGTGACTAAGGAAAAGTGTGCAAGACCGGTATCCGAACCCAGGATCTCCTGTGTACTAGGCAGCTGCGTTAAACTCTGCGGCATCCGGACATAGTAGTTATCGCAAATGCGCGGACTATCTCCCCACGCCCCGCGTCCTACCTGTACATCCACCGACAGCCACCATACCCGTCTCCGACCATGTGCTCCATGATCGCTACTTTGAGATTTCCGCAGGACGCCGAATGTAACTGTGCATCCGCTCTGAACGACAGATCCGAAAGAACAAATACCAAGGCTACTCGCCTTGGTTGGTCAAGAATCAGCCACATTCAGTGCGTATGCACAGTTACGTTCGACCTCCCGCTGGAATCTCAAAGTAGCGCGCGTAGAGGACATGTACGGGGACTGCGAATAGGTGGTGCTATATGGGAGTGTGGATCGGCCGGGAGGCGTGCGGAGGTAGTCGGCGCAGTCACGATGAACACTGTGCCCGGATGGAGCAGTGCTTAAAGCAAAGGGCTAGCAAACAGGAGAGCCCGGCGTTGGGCCCTGGTACGGCACACATTCTCATTCGCCATTGCTAATTCCGCACAACGTCCCTATGGAGCTGATACAAATAACTCCTTTCCTTTCTACACCTCCACCTTCAATTTACATAATACACGGTGACAAAGAAAAACGGGAGCGTTTCTACAATCCAATAATACTAGAAGTAATGAAGAAAAGAAATCGCATTAGTAGTAATTGAAACCTTACAACTTTGCCATTTACGAAACATTGATGGCATTTATCATTTTTTAAAAAAAATACGTCCTATAGATGGCGTCCTCCTGTATGAATACATTCGTGAAATTGCTGTTGAGATTCCTCATTGACCACTGCAACACCTCAGCTGGTATGCTGTGAATTGCATCCCGAATTCTATGTTTTAACTCATTCAGGGTTCTTGGTCGAGTCGTGCAGACTTTGCTCTTGAGGTAGCCCCACAAGAAAAAATCACAAACAGATAAATCTGGCGACCTAGGGGGCCACGGAACGTTAGTCTAAAGAATCGTGAGATCACACGGTTGCCAAACAATTCTCGCACATATGCCATTGATTGCCGTGCAGTGAATGATGTCACTCCGTCTTGTTGAAACAAGGTGCTTGAACGTTTGGAAAGTTGTTCAATGCAGGTTTAACGAAAGTTTGTAAAATCTCCACTTAACGATCGGCATTAACAGTTATTGTGTTTCCCTGTTCATTTCCGAAGAAATACGGTCCGATAACTATGTGATGAAACACCACTCCAATCTGTCACTTTACTAGCGTGTAAAGGGCACTCCTGAACGTCGTTAGGATTTGTGTTTGCCCAGTAACGGTAGTTCGGTTTATTCACATAACCTGTGAGATGAAAATGTGCCTATCTGAAATCAATCACGTGTTTAGAAATTCATCGTCATTGTTTATTTTTGTTATCATTTGTTGACAGAATCTTAATCGTAACCAGTAGTGGTTGTTCTTCAGTTGTTGCACCGTCTGTAGTTTGTACCGATGAAATTCTGCGAACACTCTCCCGGGACATTCCAACAACTGCTGCCTCCTTACAAACTGAACGCCTTGGGCTCCATAAGACAGACTCACGTACAGAAACAATGTTCGCTGGAGAACGCATACTTCTTGGTCGTACTGTTAGTTTCTTCTTGAGGGAAGATCAAGTCTCTTCAAAGTGATTTATCCAATATTTTATCGCGTGTTTCGACGGAATAGCATCATGTGTGTGTGTTTGAGGTTTACGGGCGCTAAACTTCGAGGTCATCAGCGCCCAAGCACATAAAAACAGGAACACATGCAGTGAAGGGACTAAGACGAACAGCGATCAAGGAGAATGGCTAAAAGACGCAGACCTGGCGCAGTTCCAAATCCCCACATACAGAGGCAAAACAAGAGGAGAAGGAACACATTAAAAAGGAAAGGAAACACAAGGAAACCGAAGGGAAACAAGGAGGTAATCGTGACTGGCGGACCTCTTACCTAAAGCCTCGGTGAGCCAGTCACCCAGCAGCACATTAAAACCCTCTCCCTAAAATCCGAGGCAACAGATTGGACAGGACACAAAACCGTAAGACCTTAACCACAGTCGCTGCGTCGTCTTGCAAAATAGAGGTGGCAAAGAAACCACCGCCCTCTGGTCAGAGAATAAAAGACAGTCAAGTAAAATGTGGCGGACAGTAATCTGGACGCCACAAGCACTGCAGATTGGGGGGTCCTCCCGCCGGAGTAAAAAACCATGCGTTAAGGGAGTGTGCCCGATGCGGAGGCGAGTGAGGAGAACCTCATCCCGCCTGTATGACTGGTAGGACGTACGCCATGGCCGCGTGGTGGCCTTTACCAGACGCAGCTTATTGTCAGCAACTGCCAGCCACTCCTCTTCCCATTGATGCATAACACGAAAACGCAAAAGGGAGGTTACAGCATGGAGGGGGGCGGCACATTCAACAACGTGAGGAAGGGAACATGCATCTTTGGCAGCCACATCCGCCAGTTCGTTTCCCCTAATACCCAGGTGCCCCGGCACCCAGCAGAAAAAAACCTCCTTCCCCTGCCGTTGCAGGTGGAGTAGGGCATTATGGATGTTCTGGACGACAGTATCCGCTGGGTACAAGTGTTGCATGGTCTGAAGGGCACTCAGGGAGTCAGAACAGATGAGGAACTTAAGACTGGGAACACATCTCATCTGCTCCAATGCCCGCAACATTGCAAACAATTCGGCATCAAGGATGGTAAACGCCGCAGGAAGCCGTAACTTGACGACTTGATCAGGGAAAACAACAGCACAACCAACAGAGCCCCCCCCCCCCCCCCCCCCCCTGTTTAGAGCCATCTGTGAATACAGGTACATGGTCCGGATGCTGGTTTAAAATATCGTAAAATAAGGAGGTAAAAACAAACGCTGGAGTGCAGTTCCTCCGGTTCTCCGACAAGTCTAGAAGGATGCTGGGCCTCTGGAGCAACCAGGGAGGCAGGCGAGTAAAACCTTGTCGTTGGGGGGCCACACGCTCCCCACCAAGGAACTCAAGCAAATGCTTGGCACGAATCCCAAATGGTCTCGTTGCCCTGGGACGACTGGAAAAGAGACGTTCCATAGGCGGTCGGGCAACGGTAGGGTACGCAGGAGAGGTAGGACAGGCAAGGAAATGACACATCCGTCGCTCCATGAGGAGTTTCCGCCGTATGGCGAGCGGCGGTTCCCCTGCCTCAGCACACAGGCTGGGGATGGGACTGGTACGGAAGGCACCAGTGGCCAGCCTGATACCCTCATGGTGTACTGCGTCAAGGATCTTCAGATACGAAGGCCTTGCTGACCCATACACGGTGCAAGCATAGTCAAGACGCGATCGGACGAAAGCCCTATAAAACTGCAGCAGACGCGCCCGATCTGCTCCCCAGGACCGATGGCACAGACACTTCAAAATATTCATTGCCTTCAGGGCCCGCACCTTGAGGTCTTTAAGGTGAGGCAACCACGACAACTTGGAATCAAAAGTGAGGCCCAGGAACCTCACAGTGTCTCTAAAAGGAAGAACTGTGTCCCTCAGACGCAATTCAGGGGAGGTAAAAGGACGCCGAGAACGATTAAAATGAACACACACAGATTTGTCTGCAGAAAAGGTAAAACCCGTCTTTGCAGTCCATGCCTCTAAGCGCTTTATCGTAAGCTGCAACTGCCGACTAGAAGTGACAAGACTGGAGGAAGAACAGGAAACAGCAAAATCGTCCACAAACAAGGAGCATTGGGCAGGACTCCGGATAGTGGACGTGATACAGTTAATAGCGACGGCAAAGAGGGTGACACTTAAGCCCTCAGGAACACCATTCTCCTGCACGTACAAATCCGATAGCACATTACCAACCCGATACCGATAGAGGCGGTGAGAAAGAAAGGACCGAATGAAGATGGGGAGACGGCCACGAAATCCCCACTCATGGAGTTGATTGAGGATAAGGCGGCGCCAAGTAGTATCATACGCCTTATTAAGGTCAAAGAAGAGCCCTAGATAACGCTGGCTATGTAGGAAGGCCTGCTGGATGGCGGCCTCAAGCAGGGTCAAGTTGTCTATAGTGGAACGACATCTCCGAAAGCCACACTGAGAGGGGCTAAGGAGCTGCCTGGTCTCGAGCAGCCAAACCAGGCGGCGGTTGACCATACGTTCCAACGTTTTTCCAACACAGCTCGTCAAAGTAATACTGCGATAACTACTGGGATGCGTTCGGTCCTTCCCTGGTTTCAGGAGGGGAATCAAAATCGCCTCCCTCCACGAGTCAGGGTACGTGAAGGATAACCATATCATATTAAAACAGTTCAGGAGAACTTCCTTGGATGGCAGCAACAAGTGCCGCAGCATGCTGTACCGGATTTGATCATGACCAGGCGCAGTATCATGAGCCACAGACAGCGCAGAATCCAGTTCCCACATTGTGAAGGGGCAGTTATAGGGTTCATAATTTAGAGACCAGAAGTCCAAGTGACCTCTCTCGATGGCAGTGCGGTAGCGGCAGAAATCTGGATCACAGTTAATAGTGGCGGTAGAGTCCGCAAAATGCATGGCCAGTGTCTGGGCAATGTCTCTCGGCGCCGTGAGGAGACATCCCTGATGCAGCAATGCCTCGACAGGTAGCTGGCTGAGTTTCCCTGAAATCCTCCTGATGGCTTCCCATACTTTCGTAGAACTAGTGGAGCGAGAGATGGAGTTCAAGAACGATTGCCATGACCGTCATTTGCTCTCTTTAATCACTCGCCGCGCTCTGGCCCTTGCCACCCGCAAGGCCGCAAGATTGTCAGCTGAGGGACGGCACTTGAAGCGGCGCAGAGCTGCACGGCGGGCTCGGATGGCTGAGCGGCACTCAGTGGTCCACCAAGGGACAGGACGCCTCTTGGGATGACCGGATGACCGTGGGATTGACAATTCAGCAGCATGGGAGATCACGGCTGTAACAGTCTACCCATTCGTGGACGCTGGCACGGTGTTCCAAAACAGCCAGTTGGCTGAAAAGTGTCCAGTCAGCTCTGCAGAGGTGCCACCGGGGCGGCACTGGTAATGCCACAGCCTCATCCAGGAGGCGAATCCAAAGGGGGAAGTGGTCACTAGAATGGAGGTCAGCAGAAGCCTCCCACAGAGCAGAATCCGCAAGTGCTGAAGAGCAAAAGGAAAGGTCAATAGCCGATGACGACCCAGAAGCAGTACAGAAATGAGTGGGAGCACCAGAGTTGAGGATGCACAGTTCTTCAGACATCATGAGGCTTTCCAGAATGCGACCCCTTGGGCAAGTAGTCGGAGAGCCCCATAAGATATTATGAGCGTTGAAGTCCCCAAGAAGAAGATATGGGCGGGGGAGTTGGCTAATAAGGTCCGTGAGAGCCTCAGAGTCTATCGCACCCTGCGGCGGCAAATAAACTGAACAGACTGTGAGCCTCCGACCCACAAGAATGTCAACTGCAACTGCTTACAAGTCGGTGACGAGAGGAGCTCAGATGAGTGGTGCATGTCACGGACAAAAACCGCATCACCACCCTTTGCCCTTTCCCCCATCAGATCATCTTTTTGATACACGATATAGCACCGTAAAAAAGGAGCATCAGTGGCCCGAAAATGTGTCTCTTGGAGACATAAGCACAAGGGGCACTCTCGTATAAGGAGTTGTAATTCGGCCACATGCGTCCTGAACCCATTCAGGTTCCACTGTAATATGGGAGTCAGTGATCAGGGTGGCTTTCACCCTGCCTCTGTGCTTTGGAGGTGAGCCCGTACTGGCCGGAGATTTATTCCTGGGGCGAGAAGATCGCCCCCGGTCGACATCAATGTCCATAAGCTCCGGTGACGACCCACGGGAGATGTCAGACAGTACGATGGCCTCGTCATCGGACCGACGCTGACTAGTCGCCTCAGGTGGCAAAACCTTCACCTTCTGAGGCTTTGTCTTGGGGGGCTTAGAATGCAGAGCCTTGTCAACAGTTGGAGCTTTACTCGCCTTGGCAGAAGGCGCCATATGGGGAGAGGCAGGAAGTACCCCAATGTCAGCAACCACGGCCTTGTCCGACGTAGCAGGGAGAGCCGCAGGTTGCAAAATAACCGCAGCAGCACAAGTGCACTGGCAAGCGCAGGTATTAATGCTAACACTAGCAACCTCCGTTTGCGTAGCAACAGTGGCCAGTTGTACCGGTTTTTTGAGAGCGGAAGCGAAAGATGTTGAAAACACAGGAGGTTGCATGGCCTTAAAGAGCTTCTTGGCCTCACTATAGGGGATGCGCTTAGATGTTTTAATCTCCTGTACCTTCCGTTCTTCGAGATAGATGGGGCAGATCCGGCTCCAGACAGGCTGACTCCCAGAGCAATTCACGCACTTCACAGGCGATGAACAATCGGCTCCGTCATGGGCAGGCTGACCACATTTACCACAAGTGGCTATCCCATTGCACACCAACGCAGTATGCCCAAAGCGCTGACATTTAAAACAGCGCATTGGGTTGGGGAAATATGGCCCTACTGGCAAACGTAAGAACCCCGCTTTAACATGCTCTGGGAGTCTCGGGCAACTGAACGTGAGAATACACGAGTCAGATTTGACGAGGTCCCCATCGACTTGTTTTATAATATGCTGCACGTCAACAATACCTTCGTCAGCCCACTCAGATTTTAACTCGTCTATGGGGATATCCACCAAGTCCCTACACGTCACAACACCCTTACTATAATTCAAAGTGGAGTGGAGCTCGGTCTCGATAGCGTACTCTCCTAGACAGGTTGCTTTCCGAAGGGAAGGGACTTGACGGGAACTAGAAGTCTCAACTAACATAGTCCCATTGCGCAGTCGCTTTACAGATTTCAGTGTTCCTGCAATTCCCTCAAGACCCTTGTGGATGTAAAAGGGAGAAACCCTCTCAAAGGTACCCTCCTTCCTTTTAATAATCATTCTGATTATCAGCATGTGCTCCGTTACTACAGTCTGTTAAATCTCTAGCAACACCAGCCGCTGGAGGACTCGCAGCGCGTAGCCGCTTTTTCGATGGGGTGTGTTTTCCTACCAGCGGCCCACCCAAGCCACTGGTAGGGGGAAATGTAGAGGTCGAAGGGTCCATTGCGGTCCCACGAGCAGCTAGGGAACTAAAGGTCCGCTCAGACAGAGCCCCGCGTGCCTGAGTAAGCCTTATACAACTGGGGTGCGGCAGATGCCCCAGAGGTTGCCCGCTTGCGACTGTTCCACCCCAACAGCCATGCATCTTCTAGGCGCGTAGCACACCGAAAGATTGAGGGGTTTTTATAGAGGTTGGCCTTCCTCGCAATCCAGGCGGTCAAGCGAAGATTACCAGTCCCCGCAGCACACAACATTTCACCGCCGCGCCGTACGGTGGTCGCTGAAGCATGTCCGGGGGTTACGGTGGCAGGACACTGGCGGCGCAGACCAGTCCCCAGCTCAGGACCCCGGGGTCGCCAAGCCCGTACTCAGCAAGTGAATGCTGAGCCCCTGGGGGAAATAGCATCATGACGTCCTAAATTATAAAAACGTCGAAACTCTCTCAGCGCTGCTACCAAACTATCATTATTTTTATAAAACATTTATGTGGCTAATGCACGCTGTTGTCCATTCCACTGATCCATGATTACTGAAATGGCGCACTGTTTACTCGCTAACTGTCACGAACCCGCAGTGCTGCCACCTGCCCATGGCTGCCACTACTCATTTCAAATATTACCGTTATTCTGTGTCACCCTTTATATATATGAATATTTGTACGAAGCGATTTAAAATGGAACGATAACATGAAATCGCATCTAAGGCAGACGCCAGACTGAGAGTCACTGGAAGAATTCTAACTAAGTGCACTCTATCACCAAAAAAGCTATCTTATAAATACTCGTTCTACCAGTACATGAATACTGCTAGACGTCTGAGGTCCATAGCGGATAGGAGCGATAGAGGAAATAGCGAAGATCCAAAGAATAGAATCGGGTTTCGTTTCAGATTCATTTAGTAAGCGCAAAACCGTCACAGAAATACCTATCTCCAGTGTCATGAGCTCCAAAGGAGCCGTTCTGCACCACAGTGTAGTTTAGCGTTTTGGAAAGAGTCAGTCCATACATTGGTTACTCCTAGGTATATCTCGCGAAAAGACCATGAATGTAAAACCAGAGAGTTTAGAGCTCAGACGGAAGCTTACCAACAATCGATCTTCCCGTGAACCATTCGCGACTGGAACAGGAACTACCCTCCACAATACACCGTAAGGCGGCTAGCGGAGTGTAGCTTTAAGTTATTTATAACAAGCACGCTTCGCAAGTGCAAGTTGCAAAATTACTTAACTTGCTAGAGCGTCAAGGCAGTAGGTTGATTCGACTAAAATGTTTCAAGTATTTCTACATTCACTTTAAGCTATTTAGCACGCCTTAATGTTACAAAGTTACATAGTACTCTTACAGACATTCGATTAAGTAATGATCAAAACTTGCTGCCTGATAGCGACTGCTAGCTATTAGCTCAGGCTACGCATAGCCAACTTACACTGATACCTTGTGGGGCAACATCCACCAGAGTTTACTGCATCCCATGTTTTATTAAAAAAAAGTGCTTGACCCAGGCTTCATTAGCGCAATTATTTGTGTCCTCGCCTGCGACAGGCACTCGAATGCCTAAGAAACTTTTTACCTGTACAGAGTAAATATATAATACTTAAAAGTGTAACTAACATGTTTTTGTAATGTAAATAATTAGAACAATTTGCCAGTTACGATTATTATAAAGAGGACAGCCTGGTAGCGACCTGGTGTCAAGTCGCTGTTTCATTTTATTTATACAACATGAACGCGAAATGTGGCGTCAAAGTACATGGACAAAAGAAACATGGTCTGTGCTCTTTTTCAGTCGGTAAGGACAAGATAAAACCGCAGAAAATCAAAATTACGGACTTTAACGGACTGAGGAACCGTGTGCCAGAGAGCCATCCAACACGTGTCTAAATCATGAATGTGCTATAAATTGCTTTTTGTAAATAAAATGTTATTTTCCTACACATTTTTTAACTGATAATGTCCTCCACACATTGTACATAAAGAAACGTTGAAAAACACGTTTTTCAAAACAAATTTGATCTTTCGTAACGTAAACCAATGGTGCAAATGGACAGATTGAAAGTTGAAACATTAAGGCATTTGAAAGACTTTCGAAATACAAATGATATATGCGCTATTGATTTTCTTCAGAGTGGTCGCTGGCTCGTGCTCTGTTTGATGCTGTAAACCACCACGAAACGAATGGTAAGATTGTGGAATGAATGAGCTCATTGCTTGCAGAACTCGTAGTTCTGGTGCATCGATGTCTCTTTCTTCGGGAAACACTGGCAGTAGCTCAGCCTCATGATTAAACTTACTCTATATTGCTACGTTTCTTCCCAACAATAGCAGAAGTATTTACCTATACTTTGCATTCACGTGATATCTTGATGTCTTCCATGCTTTCTAACCTTTGAATATTCTAATTTTCATTGATCTGATTAAGGACGGGAGTACATTACTTGTATATCATAAGTATCTCAATTGATGTTGAAATCGAGAAAGTATAGCGTACTGTCTACATATTAGTACTACAGGATTGATTAAGTGGCTCAAAATGTCGCTCTGTAGGCAGAAACTTAGCTTACAACCATAAGTCCTCAGATGGTGCGCAACTCTAGCACTGACGGTCTTACCAATTTAAACTGATTGGTCTTTTAAAAATGGCAGTAGATGGTAGATGGAATATACCACTTATTAGAGATTGTAGCATTTATTGGCAGGAGTTGTCGAAATGCCTAAGAAAATTTGAAAGTTGCTTATATGTTTGACTTATTCAGGATTGTTTCAATTGTTTGGTTTCAATTAAGGTCATATATGGCAGGAAAATCAATATTTTAGAATATACAATAAGTGGCAATACGACTTTATTAATACAGCAGATCTCATTTAAAGCACTATACCGTTCGAAGTTTTCTAGCTCAGTAGATTGGTTATGTCATTGTCACCTACCCAACAAAATTGATACAAGTAAAGACGTAAATACACTAAATAAATAGTCATTTTGATAATTTCTCTGCAAAATATTTGTACACTGCTGGGTATTATTACGATCAGAAATCTAGGGGAGATAATACATAGCATTCATTTCCGGAAATTGTCATCGATAAACTTATTATTTTTAATAATTTTCAGTATATCTGTAGACAGGTAAATTCTGCAGTGACAGAATCGAGTGATTATAATCTTGTAGAACTGCTCTGAAACAGCCAATTCTAGGATTTCTGATGACGGAGTATTCATCGTTGATCTTACTTTGCACGGCGAATCAAATTTCAGTTTTTCTGCAAGGTGTCGTCTTCTTTTGTTGTGGTCCACTTTGTTTTAAAACAACATTCAGCAGAGTTTCAAAGAGAATTTAAACAAATAATCTGCATAAAATTCCACAAACTTGATGAGTTTATGTATCAGCTATATACACTAAATCTATATTACGGAGATGGAACCTGCTATATATTCTCAATGGCATGATATAGGCTACAGGAGATTGGAGGATAATAGCAATACCAACGTATCCCCCGGTTACGAGAGCCCATTACAGGTGATTCATATTAACGTCACATTAGTTCCACATCACAGAATGGCGATGACCAAGTCAAAACACTGGTTGGTTTACGCTACAACTAACATAAGCGTTACGTAGCTCTGGAGACAAGTAAACAAAGTAACAGCAAATGAACCTCAGTGTTCTCAATTAGATAGCTGCTTGTGCAACACTACAAACTAGCAAAAGTATGTAGAAAGTTGCTTTTAAAGAAATTAATTTAACAGTGTAAATCAAGAATATTAAAAGGACAAATGGTTACCCGTTATCATGCCTCGATTTATAATTGAAAAGAAGTTTCGGTCAATACGAAAGACAAGATAAATATATGGTGGCCTGAGAAACAACTGAAACAATGAATAAGCAAGATAAGCTCGTAAGACATCAGTTTTTAGTTTTTCACTGATTTTACGTGTAACGTGTTTATTGACTCTGTTCATGTGGCAGATTTTGAGCCGTAGGAGTGAGAAGAGCCCTATAAGTTATTAAACTGCTCTGCTCTTTCAGTCGACATTTAATCTTGTTTCGTACTGTTGGACACTCAGATAAATCTGCACTCGCCCAGTTAATACATGAGGGCACAGTAGTTTTATCTCGAAACAATTCTCAGCTTGGGTTTCTAAGGCCCGTTATCGCCGAAAGAAATAAAATCTTTATTTTTCTAAAGCACAAATGACATCCCATCGAATTTCTTAACTATGCCCCGTATTTCGTACGTAGAGATTTCAGCTGAAGAAGAAATAGTAGTCTTGAACTTCAACAAGAGTGCCGATCCAACATATGACGATCAGTGCAAATATTTACTGTATATCGACATGCTCCTTCAGTTATCGCATGTCACGGTCTGATGCGCTTAACAATATAATGTTAGTAATGAAAAGAAACCATCAGCTAATTTATTAGTTGATACTGCAAAGGGATAAACGCCTTGTGCTACATACTCAGCACTGAGGGCCTGCGAGTGGCTTTGGCGGCTCAGTCAAAGAACTGTAGCTCCTCTCCAAGGAAAACAGAGCGGAGTAAAAAGATAAAAGCGGTCTGTGACTGCAGCAATGTATACACGCACTGCAAATATTCTTAACTAAGCTTGCGGCGTTTAGAAAAGAGCTGAAAGCAGCATCGTGAAAACAGAGGAATCAAGGACAACACATGATCTCAAAGCACTGACAAAATTTTTGCTCGTAAACACGAAATGCAGGTGCTTGTATCAACATGCTTGCTAATGCTTTCGATTGCGAGGGTGTATTATTTACGTCCAGAATTAACTTTTCACTCTGCATACCTGTCCCCCATGGCCGGGATTGCGAACTCACATCTGTACGGCCGCCCTCGACTCTGAGGTAGTCACTTCGAGTTCTGGTGATGAAAGAAATTTTAACCTCCAGTACTGAGCCGGCCGGACGAGCTGTGGTGGCTACTACCGATCTTGGATCCATAGTCCTGGATGAAATTATAAAACCTCTCTGCAACATGTCGCAAAGTGAGGGCGTGTGACAGGGCTGATGGTGATCCGTCTGTGTGATGGATACATTAAGCCGGTGTCCCCATGGTGTCGATACCGGGTTTAACCTCTCCTTTCTCTCACCACCGTACAACTCACACATGCCGCCACACTACACTCATACACTGATTAACAATCTACAATCAACAGATACTCGTAACCCACAATACCCACACAACTCGATAGGTGGCGGTCCCGCCAACAATGTCATAATCCCGTGTCCGGCCATCCTGATTTAGGTTTTCCGTGATTTCCCTAAATCGCTCCAGGCAAATGCCGGGATGGTTCCTTTGAAAGGGCACGGCCGACTTCCTTCCCCTTCGTTCCCTACTCCGATGAGACCGATGACCTCGCTGTCTGGTCTCCTCCCCCAAAAGAACCAACCAACCAACAATGTCATACGGGTCAGTTACTTCTTGCCATTCTCAAATGTGGGGCCTTTTGAAACTTCCTAGCACATTAAGATTGTGCCAATGACCAGAATCCCAATCCAGAACTTTGATTTTCGTGGGAACACCCCTGGCAATATGGGCGATGAGCAGTTCAGACGAGTAGGGAATAGAAACTTAATGCTGAAGATTAAACGGGTACGTCGAACAACAAATGAAGAGGTGCTGAATCGACCGGAAAAAGAAGATAGAAATTTATTGCGCAACTTGATTAATAGAAGGGATTGGTTGACACAACACATCCTCACACATTGAGGAATCGTCAGTTTCGTAAAGTAGGGTGGTGTGGGTGTTGGGAGGTGGGAGTGCGGAGAGGGAGTGACTGTAGAAGGGAGGACCAAGGTTCGAAAATAATATGTAAGTCTGCAGGCTTTCGTGGCCGTTGTCACTGAAGTTAAAATCATCTGGGTTACTAGGCCGTGTCATGTTTCTTCTAAAATGTTCGACGTTTCGACGCCTCTGCTGGGATCGTCTTCAGGATCTTTTAGCGTCCACTACTGCTAGAACACTGTCAGAGACGAGTGTCGCGTCCACTTATAAAGGAAGAGTTTTCTGGCATTCCTGCTGGAGTAGATATAGTATTAGTTAAAATTCATATGACTACCATTGGTGGGCTACAGTCATAGGCTAATGCAGAAGAAGGGGCGTTGGTAGCTCATCTCCTGTGGATACCATTGGCGGTCATCGTCATTGGGTAGAAAGGCACTGATCCACACTTATGCTGGAGAAGGGTTATTGGTTGGAATGCCTGCTACCGCTGTTGGTTGGTTGTCATCAGTGGCTAGATTCGAAACGGACAGAGCAAGAGAGGGAGAATGTTTACCCAAAATATTATTGTCCGCCGAGGTGACTTGTAGCGCGTTGTTTATCGCAAGTTAAAAAGCGATCGGACGAAGAGAATCGTTCGGAAAGTGAAAAACCTGATATCAGACTCCAGACTGGACAGCTCTGTTACACGCCGGCCGCGGTGGTCTCGCGGTTCTAGGCGCGCAGTCCGTAACCGTGCGACTGCTACGGTCGCAGGTTCGAATCCTGCCTCGGGCATGGATGTGTGTGATGTCCTTAGGTTAGTTAGGTTTAAGTAGTTCTAAGTTCTAGGGGACTGATGACCACAGCTGTTAAGTCCCATAGTGCTCAGAGCCATTTGAACCATTTTGAGCTCTGTTACAAAGAATGTAACACCTCGAATACCTGTCTCACCCAGAATGTAAGGACTACCTAAAAAAACATAAAGAATCGGTTCCTTTGAGTCCTATAGTTAATGGGATTAACTCGCCGATTTATTTTATAACACATCTTGCAAACTGAGACATCTAGTTGGTAAAACAAATACATCTATAAAAGATTCGAAACACATTTTAGAAATTATACGCACACTGAGGATATCTGCAGATGACTTTCTTGTTAGCTTCGATGTGACATCGTTATTTACTAACGTCCCAGTATCAGATACAATGGAGATAATAAGAGAGAATGTTACTCCAAATGTTTATGACTTAATTGAACTATGTCTTCGTTCGAGCTGTTTTAAATACAATGGTGAATTCTATGAACAGGCTGACGGTCTTGCTATGGGCTCACCCATTTCGCCAGTTGCAGCTGACGCTTTTTTGGAACGTTTTGAGCAACAGGCGTTAAGTAGTGCTCCTTTGAAGCCTTCTTGCTGGGTACACTATGTGGGCGATACATTTGTTATATGACCACACGACGAAGAAGAACTTCATGCGTTCCACAATGTCTTAAATGGGATTCACCCCAAAATAAAATTGAACTTGGAGGTTGAGATTGAGGTCGGTCTCCCGTTCCTAGATGTGTTGGTGCACAGAAGATCTGATAACAGTCTAGGTCACAGAGTGTACAGAAAGCCAACTAACTCAAACAGGTATTTAGATGCTACTTCGCACCACCGTCCAGCATAGAAGCAAGCAGTACTCAACACTCTGTCTTCACGTGCCTCCTGTATCAGCGATGACGACAACTTAGAATGGGAGTTGAATTTTTTGAAGAGGACATTGAAGGCAAATGGGTATGATAGTTATTCAAACCACAGTGCTTTTAGGCGGAATATTCTAATAAGAATGACAAGGAACCGCCTTCTCACTACGTCAGGTTACCATTCGTTTCTGGAGTCACTTACCGCATAAGCAGAATTTTAAAGAAAAATGGTATTCAGACATCTTTAGTCAAAACAAAATGAAAGACTTTTTCCATCGGAAAACGGATGCACCTGATTACCTTCACAATGTAGGCGTCTATCAAGCGTCATGTGGCTGCGGCAGAGTGTATATAGGCGAAAGGGAAAGAACTGTTAAAGAATTCATTAAGGATAACGAACGGCACATGCGACTAAAACAAAGAGCAAAATCGGCAGTAGCGAAACGTCACGAGATCTGTGGTTATGACATCGATTTTAATAACGTACGTGTACTGGCTAATGAAACAAACATTTATAGAAGAAAGGTCCGAGAAGCGGTTGAAATTTCTAAGAATGCATCTAATTTCAATAGAGAGGACGGCTATAGGCTTCGGGCATCGTGGATCACAACCATCAAGGAAGTAAATACGCGGCCGCGGTGTAAGCAACGTTCTGCAAGTCACCTCGGCGGACAATAATATTTTGGGTAAACATTCCCACTGTCTTGCTCTGTCCGTTTCGAATCTAGCCACTGATGACAACCAACCAACAGCGGTAGCAGGCATTCCAACCAATAACCCTTCTCCAGCATAAGTGTGGAATAGTGTCTTTCTGTCCAGTGACGATGACCGCCAATGGTATCCAAAAGAGATGAGCTACCAACTCCCCTTATTCTGCATTAGCCTATGACTGTGGCCCACAAATGATAGCCATATGAATTTTAACCAATAATGTATCTACTCCAGTACGAACGCCAGAAAACTCCTCCTTTATCAGTGGACGCGAGACTCTTCTCTGACAGTGTTCTACCAGTAGTGGACACCAAAAGATCCTGAGGAAGATCCCCGCAGAGGGGTCGAAACGTCGAAGATTTTAGAAGAAACATGACGTGGCCTAATAACCCAGAAGATTTTCATTTCTCGAATATAGTAGTTACGCACAAACAAAGATAACTGCACTGGAGAGACAAGCGCGCTGGATCAAACCATTCTTCGAACTGAATACCAGAACACAAAACGAGATTATTTTCATCACAGGAGAAAGCCATTCCTACAGGTAAAGAATGGTGCGATTACATGATGGCTGTTGCGTGTGTCTAAAGTTACTGAAAGTTCCAGGTGGATACTGCAATACAACACGTCCAGAGGATGTCCTCGAGCAGTTCATCACCATCTCATGTACTTTGAGAAAACATAAATTGCCATATTAGCTCATATGACCCTGATCAGCGTACTGCAATGGAGCAGACGGCACGAGAGAGTGGGATGTTGTCACCGTAACAATTTAGCAAGGCTAACGCAACGTTGCGAGGCAAGTTAGCTTACTGAAACAGAAAACAGCAGTTCTGAAAGACTGGTGTAGCAAAAGTCAAGGCAGATTTCCATACTGACAGTGGCAGTGGTGTCTTAAAACACGTGGGTGGTAGTAGCACATACGCACAACAAGCGCGCCGCTTTCAAGTATGAACACATTTGTAAGCTACTTTTATTCTAGCAGTCCTACAAGGACGATTGGGTTGCGTCATACGAGGATGCCACATGCACCTGCCAGTAGAAGTCATCATCTCTACACACTGTCTATGGACTTTGTGCCACGGCACAGCTGGCCATACCAGGTCTTCTCAAGCAGCACAGCGTACTCCTGCGAAGGGGTAATGGATCATACCCCATGCACACCAGCCATCATTTGCCATCGCCAAAAGGCCATTTCAGCATGTTGGGCATCCCCCTTCGTGATGACTCAGCCATGTGTATCAAGCAGCGCAGATGAGTATATAAAGAACTTGTTACATATCCAGCTGCCTTTCTATGGAGACCTTCTGGGCTTTCATCTCGGCTCTACCACCCGTTCGCACAATCTTGACTTACAGCTGTCACTACCTGCAAGGAGGCCACTACAAATGTGTGGGAAGAAGTGGATGCAAATGTCATTCCACAACTCCTACACCATGAGAGGATCACTGGATTGTTGAACTGTCTCAGATGAATAGACAGACGACAACAGTAAAAATTTGCACAGAGGTTGCAGCCAAAGTTTCGTCATGAACTGTCTGGAACAGATTACTATAAACTGCATGAAGTCTCGAGATGCCATGCATACGCTACTACTGACACCCTATTTTAGAACACAAAAGATTTGCATGGTATAGAGCCAGAATCAAATGCGACATTTGCCTGGCGATGAGCCTTGTTTCTGCTTGTGGCATTTAGATATACCCCAACTTTTTGTAGACTACGTGGTGACAAGTTATATCTGGCAGCATTTCTCGAGACCAAGATCAACTCCTTGAATCACTGTGTGAGAGCTGTTGGATATGGCAACTCGACTGACTTAACAATTTTTCAAGGCAGGGAATCCAGTATGTGGCTTGAATAGTAAACCTTAATTCATTGCCGTAATGACCACGGTAGTAACTGGCAAGTTTCACCTGCGTAATGGAAAACCCAACACTGTAGTCAACACAACAAACGCCTTGAGGAATGTATGGGACCTCGACTGGCCTGCTCTGCCTCTGAGATGGGGATGTATAGACACTGCCAGAAAACAAAAATCAGTACCCCACTTTAGAGGTTCCCAGTTCTCACAAGGTTTACCATTGCAACAGTGCGTATAAAGTACATGAAAGAATACATTACAGATCAATAGTGCAAGCGGTTCTGGGGTACTTGGTATCGACCCATGCTGAAAGCCCCGTATTAGTACCTGATGTATCCTCCACAGGTGGCAATGAGGGAGTGACTCGTGCATCCAGTCGATTGTAGAGATGGCGAATACTGTCCATAGCTACGTTATGTCACATCTGCTTGACCTGTCGATGTACTTCTGTAAGAGATGTTGAGTCACTTCTCGTCCCATCATATCCTACACGCGTTCGACTGGAGACAAGTACAGAGGTCGTGCTGGCCAGGGAAGTTGCTGCCCATCTTGCAGAGCATATTGTGTTTCACAGATAGTGTGTCTGTGAGCAATACCCTGTTGGAAGAAAACATCACCTTCCTGTTACAAGAAAGGCAAAATAACAGATCTAACTACAATCTGCAGGTACCGAGTGCTGGTTAGCGTCCCCTCCAGAAACACCAAAGGTCAACGAGAGTTGTTGCTTAGCGCACTCAAGACAATAGTGCCTGTGACAGGGCCAGGGTGTGTTGGACGAATGCACTCTACGAGACACCGCTCAGCAGGTCAACGTCGTACGTGCAAACGACCGTAACTAGCGGGCAGGCAGAATCTGCTGTCTTCACTGAAAGACGGGTTAGAGGTGTGCGTGTCCATAGTCCTAACTGATTCGCAATAGTTCGCGTTCACATGTTTTGGCTCACAATCCCTCTTATCTATTCTGTGGTATGAAAGTTCCTGGCAGATAAAACTGTTTGCCGGACCGAGACTCGAACTCGGGACCTTTGGCTTTTGCTGGCAAGTGCTGTACCCACTGAGCTACCCAGGCACGACTCACGCCCCATCCTCACAGCTGTACTTCTGCCAGTACCTCGTCTCCTACTTTCCAAACTTTACAGAAGCTCTCCTGCGAACCTTGCAGAACTAGCACTCCTGAAAGAAAGGATATTGCGGAGACATGGCTTAGCCACAGCCTGGGGGATGTTTCCTGAAAGAGATTTTCACTCTGCAGCGGAGTGTGCGCTGATATGAAACTTCCTGGCAGATTAAAGCTGTGTGCCGGACCGAGCTCGAACTCGGGACCTTTGCCTTTCGCGGGCAAGTGCTCTACCAACTGGGCTACTGAGACAAGGTACTGGCAGAAGTAAAGCTGTGAGCACTGGGCGTGAGTCTGCTTGTGTAGCTCAGTTAGTAGAGCACTCTCCCGCAAAAGGCAAAGGTCTCGAGTTCGAGTCTCGGTCTGGCACAAAGTTTTAATCTGCCAGGAAGTTTCATATCAGCACACACTCCGCTGCAGAGTGAAAATCTCCTTCTGGTATTCTGTGGTACCTGTACGATCTGCCACAGCTGCCCTTACAGCTACGTGGACGTCCAGAACCTCGTCTACAGGTCAATGAAGTTCACGTGCCCACTGATACGAGCATCGTTTCACAACTGACACAGCACGTCCAACTTGTGTGGAAATTCTTCGAAAGGACTATCCCACCATTCAGAAGGCCATAATTTGACCCCTTTCAATCTTGCTCAATTTGCTGTAGGAAGCACGAGTGTGTCTCCGTGATATGGTTGCCTGCTTGCTTCACACGTTTGCACCACACTGGGCCTTCCGGCTGTAAGCATTCCCTATTAAAGAGTAGATGTAGATGGCGCTCTGGTAACTACACCAATACGATACATGTTGATGGACGTGTTGAAGCCATTATCTATTCATTCCCAGGCGGCATATGCCGTCATCGGATCAATATCGACGTCGTATTTGCAGTTGTACTAGTGTTTTTCCGGCAGTGTACTTTCATATCAGTCTCGATTCAGCAACGTTCATGAATTTACACAGTATGTGATTTAGATACGGCAAGGATTCCTAAGTTTGTATTTAGAGGCTGATTGCTACCACGTCAAAACGCCTACAAGAGTGTATTCATGCCGCTGGGGAAAAGACGTCAAACTGATGTTTATGACACCTATCAGTGCCGAACTGAATACATGTTTAATGACATAACACGCATTATGTTATAAAGTTCTCTGTAAAGTTTGATACCAGATTGTTGCTTCATGGTGTAATACATTTCCGTTCAGTCAGTTTATAATGCGGTCCAGTACCTGTCCGTCATTGCGCACGACCCACGTCAATCTACTGGTGTGCTCATGAGCGTGCACACATTCAAACAGAGCACCTTAACGGTATGACCTTCAAGAACTGAAGTGCCGCATGAGAAATTCATTTCCCGGAACCCGACAATTCTGTACCGTTCAAAGTCACTCTAACGCTGCTGTTACGCCCATCGACATCCATGAACGGCACTGGGAATTCTTTTCACGTATTAACTTCAGTTGACAAGGTTTTATTGACTGTGGTGCAACACTCATATTTCTCGCCACTCAAGAGAACGCTCTGCCAACATCGTGAGTACGCCATTGCTCTGCGACCTCTGTTTGTACACCTATAACAGGCTGTTCGAACAACACGGTGAACAAAGTATTTCTTCACAGTATATTTTTTCTTAATGGAGCGACCTATAAACATTTGATATCACACGTTTTGTTCTACAAAGATAGCTGTCATTCAAGAACACATACTTTCTACTACCCTTCCCGTGACTGCACACAAATTACCTATAAATGAAGTGTACTTTAATATGAGCTTAAAGCAGTTATTAGTGGGCAAATCCTTCTGCTCCTTTAATGAACTTATTAGCACGACGAATCGATGTACTTATTATTAACTTCAACTCATAACATGAGAACTACGTAATACCTGAGCTGCAGACACCTTTAGTGTAGTAATTCAATCTGTGTAAGTAATTCTTGTAAGTTAATTTTGTTCGTGACGATTCCTCGCTGCAGTAACCTTAAAAAATTCCTAGAAACTCGTTTTTGAAAATATTTGCCTGCTTGATCACCTTTGCAGCAGAAATTTCCAGCGTAAAGATATACACATAGTAACTTTGATGTTACCAGATGCTAAAACAAAAATCAGGTAGATCACACTGCAGTTGACATCAAGGCAAAAAGGCGATTAATGGATGTGAGGACGACATGGGGTACGGAATGCGGGAGCAACCATTTCCTAGTAAAAAACTAGCTACAAACGCAACACAAAGACAGAGTCAAAATAATACGGTACCAAATCAGTATGATCAGAGACACCACAAAAAAGAAAAAAATTTAAAGTCCAGCTCAGCAACCACTCTGAAAGTCTGCAGGAAGGGGATTCACAAAAAACCTCAGATAAAGTATGAAAAGAAGTCTGACATGCTGCAAATGAGGTGGCAAATTCAGTCACCAAGAAGCAGCTCAGGGGCAAGAAGATTCGGTTTGGGAGCGAATGGACTGATGCGTTAGTCAATGAGACCTGACTACAAGGCGCAGAGTTTGCACAAGGCAAAGCACAGTTCAAAGGAGTACGAATAACTACCCAGGCAACACTGAGAAGAGCAAAGAGAATCTATGCCACAGGAGTGATAGAGGAGGCTCAGCGAGATTTCATGCGAAGTTAACTTCTTTAAGGAAAGGTACCAGAGCCGCCAAA
Organism: Schistocerca gregaria; assembly: GCF_023897955.1. NCBI lineage: Eukaryota > Metazoa > Arthropoda > Insecta > Orthoptera > Acrididae > Schistocerca > Schistocerca gregaria. The sequence continues at coordinate 106,768,378 of NC_064920.1, forward strand.
GCTTCGTAAGGAATAACAATAGGGCGCTACTGCTCCATGAGCCCAACACTGTTGAGAGATGAAAACAGTCAGAGTGCTCCTCAATGATGATAAACCTAAAGATTTGTTCAAATTTTAACCTCCTGGCATTGTAGATTTAGAAAACACGTCACCTACGCTGGATAAAATAAAAAAAATCACGTAATGAAACTGAAGAACAACAGAAGTACAGTAGAAGATGGAATCCCAGTGGTAGTCATTCTAGCAGGAGGGAAGAGGCTCCACAAAACAAATCGCCAATTCATCAAGAGGATACGGATTGTAAAATCATCACTCAACTCTGTAGGACAGCAGTTATGTGCCCCATGCATAAGAAAGATGACGAAATGGACTGCACCAACTGCCGAGGAATCGCCCTTCTGAACGTCTATCATATCTTGCGCATTTGTAGTATACTGCACACTGATTCGGAATTTTACTCGTAAATCACGCAAATTCTTAAGGAATTTCAAACACCAGGTGTAGAGATCACTGATCCAACCCTTGGGGAAACTAGGAATGTGCAGAAAAACACTTAATCTTCTCGTTTTCGAGCGAGAACTCGTAAAGATCTACGGTCCGTTACAAGATGACATCACCTGGGAAGGATCTGGCACAATTGTGAGCTGGATGAGATCTACAACAGAACAAATACTGTTGCCCCGATGAGAACTAAACAGCTTGTATAATCAGAGCACGTAGCTCGCATGGATAAACACCTGTACATCTGTACCTACATATATTCTCCGCAAGACACCGTACGGTGCGTGGTGGAGGGTACCTTGTCACTACTAGTCATTTCCTTACCTGTACCACACTCAAATAAAGCGATGGAAAAACGACTATGCGCCTCCTTATTCCATGAGCAATAAGACCACTACACAGACCAGAGAGCAGGTGGAAAGATGGAATCGGCAAGGAGTTGCTGCAGATTGGCACGAAGAAAATGGCTCTGAGCACTATGCGACTTAACTTCTGAGGTCATCAGTCGCCTAGAACTTGGAACTAATTAAACCTAACTAAGCTAAGGACATCACACACATCCATGCGCGAAGCAGGATTCGAACCTGCGACCGTAGCGGTCGCTCGGCTCCAGACTGTAGCGCCTACAACCGCACGGTTACTCCGGCCGGCCTGGCACAGAGACTGACTGGCGACAGAAAGCAGGAAAAAGAACCCGATGGAAGAGTAGCCTTGTAATCGCGCGATATCTTCTGAGGCTGATCGTGTAAAGTAAGTAAGAAAGACTTTGGCTGTAATTTAGTCTTGTATGGAAGTGAAACTTGAATGGTAAATACACCGTTTGCTAAAAATTTTAACTTCGAAATGGGTAGACGGCAACGGAATGAAACTTTATGGATTGAGAGAGTGTCTTATGTCGCTTCAATGATTACAAAATTTAGTCAAATTTACATGGGATTTTTCTGTATGATGAGCCCATTTAGCAGTATGACTCATCATCCCCTCTGACCTCGATGCACCGATTTGATTGGTAAGGGTGTCATAAGTCGCTGTACCCTCTCCTGAGGGAAGTTGGCTCACAACTGTTGTAACTGGACCTTGATAGCCTGGATACTATCACTATGACGGAACTGATGCCTGAGTGATCCCATACTTGTTCTGGGATTTTGATTGCGATGGTAATACCTCAAAATCACAAAGACCTTTTATAGAGACATGTTCCACGTGTGGAAAAGCATCACCCTATTGAGGAATGACACTACCTCACTGTCGGACGATAGGCAACACATGAGGACGTAGGATGTCCATGATGTACCATCAGAGGAACTCTGACGCCAGTGACTACCAGTCGTGAACTGAAGTCTTACTCAATGGTCGCCTACACCAAGTCGGCAAGTCGCCGCTGTGACCCTCCAAAAACCTTGGAAGAATGTCATACTCGCTGACGATGGTTACGAGGTGTAGTGCAGAACCACGATTTCTCAGCGAACATAGTGCGATGCCATTTATGAACAGTTCTCGCTTCCCAGTCACCGCAGCCCACGCACAGGATGGTACTTCACCAGCACGGTTGCTGCTTGTCTTTGACACAAAATGATACAATGAGTCCGTCATTGTTCTCATATGGCAGGTGCAGGTGTGAAGAGGTTACAATGTTCTTGATGCACAGTACTCTGATTGTTGGTCAGTCTCGTCGACCGGAACCTTGACGACGAGTACGCCTACCCTCATTTTCCCATACAGACCAATGTCGGATACTTGTTTTGCAAACAACTTCCTTTTCCTGCTGCCATTTATTTTCTTTAATCCATACGCGTTTCGCCTTACACTGTTTTAAGGCATCATCAGTGGGATCTATAATGATACAGTTTTGTTAGTTATAGATTATCAAACAGTTCACTTCGCGATTTTTTGTAAAAAAAGTAATTACTTACGATTTGCTGTTCTGCGTTTCCTCACATCTGGTCTGGAGGTCGCACTACCACTTTTATCACTGTTTTACATTCGCTTCGTGTTTTCGCCATCCACACACTGTTCAGCATGTTTCTCACTCTTTTTTTGTGGTAGACTATCGTTCTTCTGTCACTCGATACAATTATTTCGTCGTACACTTCTTTTCACAGCGTAAATATTGTGTGTTTCATCGTCTCTGGTATGTTTACCAAGTGTCGCTAACCGAATGAAGTGTATGTTCATTACTAACTTCTGTTTAGGATATTTATACCGTGTGTGTGCGTATGAATGAGAGAGAGGGGAGGGGGGGATAGAGCCGATTTTTTGGGGGGAGAGGGGTGGTGGCGGTTGTACTAACTGTTAGCGAGTGGTTGAAACTTTGGTGACAGCTGTTTTGACTTTTCGTTTCAGTATTCTGTGGAGGGGCTATGGATGAGTGAGTGTACAGATGTTGGTTTCTATTATTATTACACTGAACACTATTTTTTTATTTATCCTTTTTGCGAACATTATTCTATTATTTTATCTATTAGTGTAAATAATGAATTGCTTGGCATGTGTACTTGGTCATTCAACAGGATTTTCCCCTCTGCTTTGGTTTTATGCATGCGGTAATTTTCTTGCATTGTCAGCCGGTGCTTTTTATTGTTGATTCTAATTATTCTCATGTCGTCTTCTCTAGTGGTTGGTTTGTGGTCATTTTCTCTTAATTGCTCTGCAAATGTGGAGTGGTTTGTCCCATATTTCCATGCCCTAATGTGTTCGTTGTATCTGACATCAAATGTTCACCCTTCACAAGTGTTACATTGTAACTGGTATATACCTACTTTCTGGTATATGTATCTCTTTTTGTCAGTTTTTGGGTTATTTTTGTATAGAATTATCTGTTGTGTATGCTATGTTTATTTCCTGTCTTTTGAAAATAGACTGTAGCGCCTAGAACCGCTCGGCCTCCCCGGCCTGCTTCTAAGGCTGTTCACGCCCCTTATATGCCCTTTTAGGCCTGGTAAACAACATTAAAAATGAACAACACTAATGCGCTCTGGGGTTGTTCTACCTGTCACAGAGAACTGCAGCTCTAATCATTTACATACATGGTGTGTACATGCACGAAGCTACACTGACGTCCGACTATGTCTTCTGGGTGTTTCGCTTTTTACGCCAGGCAGTGCAGTTAAATTAAAAACTAAATGTCATATGAAATTGTTGTGTGTGGTATCCCACGGGGTGTCTTCACCCATACTGGCATCTTTTCTTACAGATACGTCAGAGATGTGGAATGTAAGTGGGTATAATGAATGAATGTCAGCAGTATTGTGCTTGTGCTGTATAGTGATGGTGAAAGTGAGAGGATGAAACCACGTGCCAGACATAGCCTGCTGCTCTCCAATAACACCACGTAGGACTCCGAGATTAAGAGTCCCCATCCGACGGGCGGATTACCATCAACAGTGTCACATATCCTCGCTTCCTGGCACATTGTGGTGATGTTAGGAATTTAACACAGGGCATTGGCGCAAAGGCTTGTGACCGGGAACTCTGTGTCACATCATCTCCCCTTGTCGGCAAAATACTGGGAGTGAACATTTCAACCACCGCTAATACTGAAGCCTGTTTACCTTAGAGAGAAGCAAAACCGTGGCTACGCTCGCTAGCGGCCTTGACTACGGAGTTACGACAAGAAAGTAACAAGACTTTAGAAATTTGGTGCTGCAGAAGAATGCTGAGGACTGGATAGGTAGATTCAATAACTAATGAGGAGGTACTGAACCGAATAGTATAAGCAAGACAATCATGGCACAAATTGACAAAAGAAGGAATCGGTTGATGATAACACATACTCAGACATCAAAGACTTGTCGATTTGGTTATGAATGGCGATGTGGAGGCTTGACTACTGTACTTAGGTTCAAATGGATGTATGGTGCTGTGGTGTCACCGCCAGGCACAACACTTGCTAGGTGGTAGCCTTTAAATCGGCCGCGGTCCGTTAGTATACGTCGGACCCGCGTGTCGCCACTATCAGTGATTGCAGACCGAGCGCCGCCACACGGCAGGTCTAGAGAGACTTCCTAGCACTCGCCCCAGTTGTACAGCCGACTTTGCTAGCGATGGTTCACTGAAAAAATATGCTCTCATTTGCCGAGACGATAGTTAGCATAGCCTTCAGCTATGTCATTTGCTACGACCTAGCAAGGCTCCAGTATCCGTACTATTGATACTGTAAATCATGTACCATAAAGAGCGACGTTCGTCATTAATGGATTAAAGTTAAGTATTCCACCAGCTACGTCCGTTTTTTCTGAATTCAAATTCCATTGTCATGTTCCAGACCTCATGTAAGCCTGCGTGAGCTAAAACGCGTGCATTTCGGGCTCCTTTAATAAAACAGTTTTGGCTCTCCTGCCAGCCACAACATCGCGACGAGAATAAAAGTGTTATCTAAACTGCCCTAATTTACTTGTGTAATGGCTTCGCCACAATCTCCAGATATACTGCCCGAATTTTATCGCTTACAGAATCAGCAGACGCAGGCCTTACTGGATGCCCTTGGACAGCTCGTCCAGGGTCAACGTGCGATGCGAAACGATGCGGCAGCAGCCGCTTCACCGCTAACGCAGCCACAACACGCTGTTGCACCCACTTTTCGACCTTTTGATCCTGCACCGGAAAGCTGGACGGAGTGGTCACGCCAATTTGGATTCCATCTCGCCGCCTACAGAATTCAAGGTAACGAGCGACAACCTTTTCTCCTTTCGTCCGTCGGGGTGCAAACGTACCGTGTGATAGTCAAATTATTTCCCCGACGCGACGTAGCAACTCTGTCCTACGAAGAAATTTTGTCTGCATTAGAAGCATATTTCAAAGAATCAGTCAATGTAGTTGCGAAAAGGCATAGCTTCTTTCGTACAAAACGTACGGCAGGTCAGACTAATCGGGAGTGGGTTGCAACCTTGCAAGGCCTTACTATAGATTGTGCTTTTGAGTGTCAGTGTGGACTCCCTTATTCCGATACTATGGTACGTGATGCAATTGCACATAACGTTTCTGATGCTCATATAAGGGAACAGATTTTGAAACTAGTTAATCCCTTCCTTCAACAAGTGATGGACATATTGGATCGGCAGGACACACTTGACTTTGCTCAGGAATCATTTGAAACTTCGTCAGCAGTGTGTCAGGTTAACCGGCCCGCCGGGCGAGCTGCACGGAGCAGTAAACAGCCCTCGCGCCTTGCCGCGCCGCTGCCGCCAGGCTCTCAGCCACGTGTGCCGCGCCAGCAAGGAAATGCAGTGATCAAATCATGCCCGCGGTGTGCTACTAAACATTCGCGTGAGAATTGCCCGTCACGCCAAGCTGCTTTTATTGTAATAAAAAAGGACATGTTCAGAGTGTTTGCCAGAGAATGCTCAGATCGGAAGCTCAAAACTGTTCCAGGCACTTTGCTTCGCGCCGGAATCTGAATCGAACCAAGGATACTCAGGCTCGCGAAACTTCGCCCATGGAAATTCATGTAGTTCATTCCACTCCGCCCAGTGCCACTCTCTTAACAGTGACTGTGTTCGTCCCAAAAATAGTGTGCGTCGACATCGCCGGAACTCCCGTCAAGCCGCAAGTGATTATGTACCAGTGTCAGTTTACGTTGCACGAGACAGTCGCTCTTGTCGTCAGCAGGAAAATAAACGTTTTGTAGACCTGGACATTAACGGCAAAGTGATACCATTCCAGTTCGATATCGGAGCTGCATTTTCACTGATCAATCAAGACACTTACAAACTGCTGGGCACACCTCCGTTGCGTGCCGCAAATGTTCGGTTAACCACCTATTCAGGACAAAAGATCCCTGTGTTAGGACAGTGCAGCCTTCTTGCAACATACAAGGGACAAACAAAACTTGTGTCATTTTACGTCCTTCGTTCTTCTTCTGCAGTGAAATTGTTTGGTTTCGATTTATTTCAGTTGTTTAACTTGTCTATAGTAAATCAGGTCCTATCAGTGAACCATTCTGTGCCTTCAGGCAGTGTTTCTCGTCTATGTGAAGAATTTGCAGACATTTTTGCACCGGGCCTCGGTTGCGCTAAGAACTATAAAGCACATTTGGAACTGAAAGTAAACGCGCAACCGAAATTTTTCAGAGCGCGCAATGTTCCCCACGCATTGCGTGTTGAGGTAGCAAAAACATTACACGATTTGGAATCACAAGGTGTAATTGAACGTATGCAGGCTTCTGTCTGGGCATCACAGCTAGTAATTTTGCCAAAACCTTCCAGAAAGTTGAGACTTTCTGTGCACTTCAAGGTGACAGTGAATCCACAACTAGTGATTGCAACTTTTCCTTTACCCCGCCCGGAAGATCTTTTTGACAAACTGTGCACGGGTAAATATTTTTCGAAGTTGGACCTAGCCGATGCGTTCTTGCAAATACCGGTGGACGAAGAATCCAAGCGTGTTTTGGTGGTTAACACGCATCTTGGGTTGTATCAATTCAAACGACTGGCATTCGGGTGAGCATCCGCCCCTGCATTGTTTCAGCAATATCTACAAACTGTTTGTGCGTCGGTCCCTACTGCAGCAAATTATCTAGACGATATTGTGATCTCTGGAAAGACGGAAGAAGAACATTTGGCCAATCTCAGAACATTATTTCAGGCCTTGCGACAAAATGGTCTTCGCTTGCGGAAGGACAAATGTGTTTTTTGATCGGGACTTTCCATACTTGGGAAACGTACTCAAATGCCCAAGGCATACATCCCAGTCCCACGCACCTTCGTGCCATACAAGACTTGCCGTCGCCGCAGAATGTGAAGCAGCTACAGAGTGTGCTGGGAAAAATAAATTACTACCGCCACTATGTGCGGCATGCCTCTTCCATTTCAGCTCCGCTTCATCGCTTGCCGTAAGGGTGTTCCGTTCGTCTGGACGACGGAATGCGAACGCGCCTTTCGCCAGTTGAAATCGGCGTTGCTTTCTAATGCTTGCCTTACGCCATTCGATTCCCAGAAGCCCCTCTTGTTGATGGTGGATGCATCGGATTTCGGGATCGGTGCTGTGCTTGCGCACAAAGATGGATCGCACGATGGCTCTATTGCCTTTGCGTCCAAATTGCTCTCGTCTGCTCAAAGAAATTATTCACAGATCGCGAAAGAAGCATTGGCTCTCGATTTGGTGTTACAAAGTTTCATGATTTCTTGTATGGTCGTCACTTTACCAGAATCACAGACCACAAACCTTTGACATCGCTTTTTCATCCGACCAAGCCTGTACCTCCACGTACAGCGCAGAAATTCATTCGCTGGTCTATTTTCCTCTCGCAGTACCGCTACGATATCTTGTATTGGTCCACTGCTAAGCACGGAAACGCCGATGCGTTGTCCCGCTTGCCTGTTGCTGAGGATAGGGCATTCGATTCCTCCGAACTTGCTTGCATGTTCATTGATGCGGAAACCGATAACGTGGTCGAATCGTTTCCGATTGATTTTCGTCGTGTAGCTACAGCCACAGCTGCCGACCCTGTCCTTGCTCCCGTTCTGCGTTTTGTTGCTACACAATGGCCCTTGTCAAAGTCACGGATCGGGGACCCGTTAGTTCGACGATTTCTTGTTCACAAGGAAAGACTTTTTGTGCGACGTGGTGTTTTGCAGTTGCGTTCTGATAATGATCAGTCCAGGGTCGTGGTACCACGTTCGTTACAGTCCTCTGTCTTACAGCTTCTCCACCAAGGACATTGGGGTATAGTGAGAACGAAACAACTTGCTCGTCAGCAATGTACTTGGTTCGGAATCGATGCCGCGATTACGAATATGTGCTCTTCTTGCATGGTGTGTGCCGAACAACAATCAGCACCACCGTGGAAATTCTTTGCATGGCCTTGGCAACGCTTACACATCGATTTTGCTGGTCCATTCTGGAATGCTCGATGGTTGGTTGTGGTAGATTCATTCAGTAATTTTCCTTTTGTTGTCAGGATGTCTTCCACGACGTCATCAGCCACCATTCAAGCGTTATCCGCTATCTTTTGCATTGAAGGTCTTCCACAGAATGGCCCACAATTCATGTCCGCAGAATTTCAGTCATTCTGCAAGGCCAATGGTATTCAACATCTGACGTCCGCGCCGTTTTCGCCACAGTCAAACGGTGCTGCTGAACAATTGGTCAGGACTTTCAAGTCACAGATGTTGAAGTTGAAAGAGTTGCATTCTCGGGAGGACGCGTTATTGCTTTTTTTGTCCTCGTATCGCTCTCAGCCCCGCGATGGTCGCTCGCCGGCTGAGTTTCTCCACGGTCGTCATCATCGAACCTTGATGTCTTTGCGACATCCGCCGCATCAGGTTCCTGTGCAGCGGCAGACACCTGCTTTTGCTCCAGGTGACGTTGTCTACTATCACCACTATCGAGGTTCAGGGCGTTGGCTCGAAGGGCGCATTCTTCGCTGCCTCTGACGCGCTATGTATCTGGTTTTGGGGGCCTCTGGTGAGGTGCGTCTGCATCTCAGTCAGCTGCTCCTCTGTCTTCGCACGGGATCTGCCGCTCTCCGTCTGCTTTCAGCGACGGTGCCGTCCGGTCAGCGCCGCGGGGACCCATCTACTGGCTCGCCTCAGCCCCAGGAGTTCCCGACGCTACCTTCCATTTTGCCGCCGCCGCCGCCGCCGCCGCCGCCGCCGCCGCCGCCTGTTCTCCCGCCGGCGACGCCCGCAGTGAACGAGTCGCTGCAACCGCCGGGCGCCTCCCTGGGTCACGCGCCGCCGATCGCTTCCCGTGACCAGTTGTCCTCGGACATGGAACTCTTGCCCGCTCCGGACCATTTGTCGTCTTCGCCCGTCGGGTGCCCCGGCCCGATGGAGGTCGACCCTTCGGCCCCTCCTGTCTCTCTACGGCCGCATACACCGCATGTTGCCGTGCACCCTGGAGCAGGTTTTCAGGTGTTTCCTAGCTCCCCGCGGTCCGAATGGCAGGGTGCGGGTGGCACAGCCTCGCCTGTTGTTAGACTCCCCACCTCGTCGCATACGTCAACATGGGGTCCTCCCCACGGTGGGCGGAAGCCTTATGCCACAACCGTACGCCGATTTGCGGGGGAGAAATGTGGTGTCACCGCCAGACACAACACTTGCTAGGTGGTAGCCTTTAAATCGGCCGCGGTCCGTTAGTATACGTCAGACCCGCGTGTCGCCACTATCAGTGATTGAAGACCGAGCGCCGCCACACGGCAGGTCTAGAGACTTCCTAGCACTCGCCCCAGTTGTACAGCCGACTTTGCTAGCTATGGTTCACTGAAAAAATATGCTCTCATTTGCCGAGACGATAGTTAGCATAGCCTTCAGCTATGTCATTTGCTACGACCTAGCAAGGCTCCAGTATCCGTACTATTGATATTGTGAATCATGTACCATAAAGAGCGACGTTCGTCATTAATGGATTAAAGTTAAGTATTCTACCAGCTACGTCCGTTTTTCTGAATTCTAATTCCATTGTCTTGTTCCAGACCTCACGCCAGCCTGCGTGAGCTTAAACGCGTGCATTGCGGCCTCCTTTAGTAAAACAGTGTTGGCTCTCCTGCCAACCACAACAGGTGCAGTAAGAGACAGAGACTCGCAGAGGACAGACTGGCGTGGGGGAGTGCATCCAGTCAGGTTTAGAACTGAAGACCAATACAGGAACAATAGCAACAACAATATTTAAATGTTTTCTGTGCACTTTCTAATAAATTCTTGAATGTAAAACTATAATATTTTATTCACTTTTTACACAACCATGACGCCCAACTCCTTGCCGCAATGGTAAAACCCGTTCCCGTCAAATCACCGAAGTTAAGCGCCGTCAAGCTGGGTTAACACTTGGATGGGTGACCATCTGGTCTGCCGAGCGCTGTTATCAAGCGGGATGCACTCAGCTCTAGTGAAGCAAACTGAGGAGCTACTTGGATGGAAAGTAGCGGCTCCGGTCTCGTAAAGTGACATACGGCCGGAAGAGCGGTGTGGTGACCACATGCCCCTCAATATTCGCATCCAGTGACGCCTGTTGGCTGAGGATAACACGGCGGCCGGTCGGTACCGTTCGGCCTTCATGGCCTGTTCGGACAGTTAGTTATGAGGCCCAACTGACCTAGGGTCTATGGAAGAAACATTACCATATCAATTAGTTTTCAAGTATGTATTACTTATTTATTGTTTTTTCCTGGCATTTTGCATATCATAGACTAGAGGATCTCCCCATATTGAGTCTACCGAACGAACGGTGCATGCTTCGATTCTAATCTGTAAACATATGGGAACCTGCTTTACTTGTTGGCAGGTGCATCGTTATCACATGTAGCTAAAGAATAGGCTACGTATTTGTCACGCACACAGAGCTGACATGCTGCCAAGCTGGAACTAACAGATGAAGAGTGGAAATGGTTTCCAACGGATGCCCACTATTCTTTGGTCCGAGAGACTCTACTCAGTTTGTGTGACATAGTTATAAACTGGTAAAGACGTGAAGAAATTATTTAGAAGATTTGAAACAATTCTCACTAGAAGTTTATGTTACAGTTAGTACAGCAAATCCACTACAAAACTGTTTCCTTTAGTTAACAAAAGATCCACTTCTCTGGATGAGAGGTCAGTGTTACTCATTACCACGCCGAGGACCATGGTTTAATTCCAAGCACTACCAGATAGTTTTACTGTGCAGGAGGACTGAAACAGGTTGCACTAAGCTTTCTGAGATAGCTGCAAAAAAAAAGAAAAAAAGAAAAAAAGAAAAGAAAAGGTCCCCTACCAACGAGCAGAACGAGTCAGAAAACAATGCTACCCTTTTTGAATAAAAGTGGCTAGTATTCTAAATCTAACGGGCGGATCGCAAAGCTCTTACACTAAGCACCGCTAAACTTATTCAAGGTCAGAAAACTGCTGAGAAACAGTTATCAAAATTTTACACTCCTGGAAATGGAAAAAAGAACACATTGACACCGGTGTGTCAGACCCACCATACTTGCTCCGGACACTGCGAGAGGGCTGTACAAGCAATGATCATACACACGGCACAGCGGACACACCAGGAACCGCGGTGTTGGCCGTCGAATGGCGCTAGCTGCGCAGCATTTGTGCACCGCCGCCGTCAGTGTCAGCCAGTTTGCCGTGGCATACGGCGCTCCATCGCAGTCTTTAACACTGGTAGCATGCCGCGACAGCGTGGACGTGAACCGTATGTGCAGTTGACGGACTTTGAGCGAGGGCGTATAGTGGGCATGCGGGAGGCCGGGTGGACGTACCGCCGAATTGCTCAACACGTGGGGCGTGAGGTCTCCACAGTACATCGATGTTGTCGCCAGTGGTCGGCGGAAGGTGCACGTGCCCGTCGACCTGGGACCGGACCGCAGCGACGCACGGATGCACGCCAAGACCGTAGGATCCTACGCAGTGCCGTAGGGGGCCGCACCACCACTTCCCAGCAAATTAGGGACACTGTTGCTCCTGGGGTATCGGCGAGGACCATTCGCAACCGTCTCCATGAAGCTGGGCTACGGTCCCGCACACCGTTAGGCCGTCTTCCGCTCACGCCCCAACATCGTGCAGCCCGCCTCCAGTGGTGTTGCGACAGGCGTGAATGGAGGGACGAATGGAGACGTGTCGTCTTCAGCGATGAGAGTCGCTTCTGCCTTAGTGCCAATGATGGTCGTATTCGTGTTTGGCTCCGTGCAGATGAGCGCCACAATCAGGACTGCATACGACCGAGGCACACAGGGCCAACACCCGGCATCATGGTGTGGGGAGCGATCTCCTACACTGGCCGTACACCTCTGGTGATCGTTGAGGGGACACTGAATAGTGCGCGGTACATCCAAACCGTCATCGAACCCATCGTTCTACCATTCCTAGACCGGCAAGGGAACTTGCTGTTCCAACAGGACAATGCACGTCCGCATGTATCCCGTGCCACCCAACGTGCTCTAGAAGGTGTAAGTCAACTACCCTGGCCAGCAAGATCTCCGGATCTGTCCCCCATTGAGCATGTTTGGGACTGGATGAAGCGTCGTCTCACGCGGTCAGGTGGAAATGGCATGGCAAGCCGTTCCACAGGACTACATCCAGCATCTCTACGATCGTCTCCATGGGAAAATAGCAGCCTGCATTGCTGCGAAAGGTGGATATACACTGTACTAGTGCCGGAATTGTGCATGCTCTGTTGCCTGTGTCTATGTGCCTGTGGTTCTGTCAGTGTGATCATGTGATGTGTCTGACCCCAGGAATGTGTCAATAAAGTTACCCCTTCCTGGGACAATGAATTCACGGTGTTCTTATTTCAATTTCCAGGAGTGTATAACTGCTTTTAATATAAAAAAAGATGTGACAAGAATTCATTGATTGTAGCGTAATTTGGGATTGAATAGCAAATACTCTTTATTCAGTAAGCAAAGATGAATCAATGGTAACCATTACAATTTTACGAGTATGGAATCATGCTACTAAGTCTACAACTGGATTTATTTGCAATAATGTCTGAAATTAATGAACATGTACTAATGCTCAAAGCATAGTTCACGTAATAGGCTCGTAAATACTAAATCGATAAGCGATATCATTTAAAGAAAGAAAACGTAATGAAATGTTACTAAGAAAATATAACTCCTGCAGCCACATTACCAAATGAAATAATAAGTTACAAACATTAGGCAATATTTCCACTATAGGAAACATTTCCAAGTCCGAAAGGCGACAATTCTACCGAACATTTGTAGGGATAAAAGGTTCAAATGGCTCTGAGCACTATGCGACTTAACTTCTGAGGTCATCAGTCGCCTAGAACTTAGAACTAATTAAACATAACTAACCTAAGGACATCACACACATCCATGCCCGAGGTTGGATTCGAACCGGCGACCGTGGCGGCCGTTCGGTTCCAGTCTGTAGCGCCTAGAACTGCACGGCCACTAGGGCCGGCTTGTAGGGATATTTTATTGGGAAAAGGACTTTGAAGTATTAATGGAAATATTATTTAAAGGCGTAAATAATTTTTAGGTTATTTTGGAATATATTATCCGTACCCGTGGTCTAAGAGTAGCGTCTTTGATTCATAATCAAAACGTCTTCGGTCCCAGGTTCGATCCCCGCCACTGCCTAAATTTTGATAAATAATCAGCATTGGCGGCCGAAGACTTCCGACATAAGAAGTCAGCCTCATTCTGCCAACAGCCTTGTCAAAGAGGGCGGAGGAGCAGATAGAGGTTCAGGGCACTCTCTTGTCCTAGGGGTGGGAAATTGCCCCTAAAGGCGGAAGAATCAGCAATGATCAACGACATGAGGATGCAGAAGGCAATGGAAACCACTGCATTAAAGACACGTAACGTGCATCCACAGGACATGTGGCCTGTAGTGAAGAAGTGTCATTATGGTCTCTCCATTGGCAAGCTAAGACGAAAAGGCTGCAGGAAAAATGTGAAGACATCGAAAAAGATATGATTGTCGGAAGGACAGACTCAGCATACAGGAAAGTCAAAACAACCTTTGGTGACATTAAAAGCAACGGTGGTACCATTAAGAGTGCAACGGGAATTCCACTGTTAAATGCAGAGGAGAGAACAGATAGGTGGAAAAAATACATTGAAAGCCTCTATGAGGGTGAAGATTTGTCTGATGTGATAGAAGAAGAAACAGGAGTCGATTTAGAAGAGATAGGGGATACAGTATTAGAATCGGAATTTAAAAGATCTTTGGAGGACTTACGGTCAAATAAGGCAAAAGGGATAGATAACATTCCATCAGAATTTCTAAAATCATTAGGGGAAGTGGCAACAAAACAACTATTCACGTTGGTGTGTAGAATACATACCATCTGACTTTCGGAAAAGCATCATCTACACAATTCCGAAGACGGCAAGAGCTGACAAGTGCGAGAATTATCGCACAATCAGCTTAACAGCTCATGCATCGAGGCTGCTTACAAGAATAATATACAGAAGAATGGAAAAGAAAGAGGAGAATGTACTAGTTGACGATCAGTTTGGCTTTAGGAAAAATAAAGGCACGAGAGAGGCAATTCTGACGTTACGGCTAATAATGGAAGCAAGGCTAAAGAAAAATCAAGACACGTTCATAGGATTTATTGACCTGGAAAAAGTGTGCGACAATATAAAATGGTGCAAGCTCTTCAAGATTCTGAAAAATGTAGGGGTAAGCTATAGGGAGAGACCGGTCATATATAATATGTACAACAACCAAGAGGGAATAATAAGAGTGGACGATCAAGAACGAAGTGCTCGTATTAAGAAGGGAGTAAGAGAAGTATGTAGCCTTTCACCTCTACTCTTCAATCTGTACATCGAGGAAGCAATGATGGAAATAAAAGAAAGGTTCAGGAGTGGAATTAAAATACAAGGTGAAAGGATATCAATGATACGATTCGCTGGTGACATTGCTATCCTGAGTGAAAGTGAAGAAGAATTAAATGATCTGCTGAACGGAATGAACAGTCTAATGAATACACAGTATGGTTTGAGAGTAAATCGGAGAAAGACGAAGGTAATGAGAAGTAGTAGAAATGAGAACAGCGAGAAACTTAACATCAGGATTGATGGCCACGAAGTCAATGAAGTTAAGGAATACTGCTACCTAGGCAGTAAAATAACCAATGACGGACGGAGCAAGGAGGACATGAAAAGCAGACTCGCTATGGCAAAAAAGGCATTCCTGGCCAAGAGAAGTCTACTAATATCAAATACCGGCCTTAATTTGAGGAAGAAATTTCTGAGGATGTATGTCTGCAGTACAGCATTCTATGGTAGTGAAACATGGACTGTGGGAAAACCGGAACAGAAGATAATCGAAGCAATTGAGATGTGGTGCTATAGACGAATGTTGAAAATTAGGTGGACTGATAAGGTAAGGAATGAGGAGGTTCTACGCAGAATCGGAGAGGAAAGGAATATGTGGAAAACACTGATAAGGAGAATGGACAGGATGATAGGACATCTGCTGAGACATGAGGGAATGACTTCCATGGTACCAGAGGGAGCTGTAGAGGGCAAAAACTGTAGAGGAAGACAGAGACTGGAATACGTCAAGCAAATAATTGAGGACGTAGGTTGCAAGTGCTACTCTGAGACGAAGAGGTTAGCACAGGAAAGGAATTCGTGGCGGGCCGCATCAAACCAGTCAATAGACTGATGACAAAAAAAAAAGAAATATTATCGGAAGAAGGAGGGGTTTCAGCTAGCCAAACAACGTGTCAACGTAGCTAATGAATAGAAAGTTGAACAACAAGATTTCGATATGATAACAGGTATAAAAATTAAAAATGTTCTTCCGTCTATGCTTCAAATAATTTGTTTTACACTTCTTCAACGCTGCAGTGACACGTTGGTGTCTCCCTCCATTATTACTGGTGTCCTAGCTGACCTTCACGATCGTCCAAAATTATTACGATGGATTTTGAGGGATTGATAAAAAAAACATTCAAACGACATTTTAAAACAGTTCTGAATATATTTGGAGACACAACCTTTACGTAACACACTCACACGGTTAATCATACGTGGCGTGCGTACATATGCATCTAGTCTCTTTCAGATCTCAACACAGATAGCCAGACAGACAGCTACTAATTAATTAGTGCGCGCTGGACTGCTCATTAACAATTATCTCTGGCCTCGCTATCTTTCATCGTTGTCACAGATGGTATCCCTATCTAGCAGTCAGAGAGCGCGTCTTTTAATCAACTTAAAAATTACCGCCACACATTCGCGCGAAGCTATATTAGGAAATACAAGATTTTTTACCGCTGAAACCAGTAGTAAATTGGGCACCCGAAAATTTTTCTGACAGTTGAGACTGCTGTATGCCACCGTGTGTGGTCACAAGTGTACTATAGTGGCGTTGCTCTTGTTTTCCAGCTTATGACTATATTCTTTTACAGAAATTGACTTTTCACAATTCGTGATTGATCAGATCTGAAGATGTGCATTTGTTCGGAACTACATAATTATAAAGTGTGACTAGTTATGACTTAGACTCAATAAATACTCTTTTTAAAAAAAAAAAAAAAAAAAAAAAAAAGAGATCACTTAGGGGACCTCACAAGACAGTATGTCATCCTTTATTGATATGTCATATATCCACGAAAGAAGTGGCATACAGAACCTTTGTTTCGAAGATTCTTGAATATTGGTGATCAGTCTGGGACCGTTACCAATTTGTATTAATAGAAGAGATAAACGAGATTCAACTAAGAGCGGCGCGTTTTGCACAGATACTCAGCAAACGTCAGTGGCACACGCTACAAAAGAGGCACAGTGCATTACAGAGAGATTTAGTTATGGAAGTTCCGGGAAACTGTATTCTAGAAAGAGTAGGACAACCCCGATTTATCACCAGAAACGTTTAAAAAGGTCAAAAACTTCGATTCAGTGCAATCCGAAAATGTAGTATCGTCAGTCAGAGACTGAAATAGAGAAAATAATAGAACCTTCATATATATGGTCACGCAAAAGTCGCTCGCAAAAGGGTGTTTGTTACGAGATGTTGAAAATCGAGTGAAACCACTGGAAGGGACAAAGTGATAAAAGCTGAATGCAGTTACGTTAAACGACGTAACAATCCGTTGCACATTAGTCACCAAAGTAATCATTTGAACCATTTGAGCGAGCAAACTGCGATTTTCTTACTTTAGTGCCACTTAAAATGTTACTAGGTGCAGGTGAGACGTGCACGCACAACACCCAATGTAAAACTTTTCCCAGCTCACGACGAGGTTGGTACAGTAACCAGTATGTTTCATACAAAGAAACAGGCAGCTTTGGCTTTACTGTTAAATTTTTATTGTTCCCAACAACGCGTTTCACGTTGATTTAGGTATCTTCGGATTGGTCTACGGAAGAAATACAAAATTTTATTATAATTACGTGACCTTATTTAGTGAGATTGGATTCCCAAGAAAATGTTAAACTATTTACTGATACTTGATAGCTATGGGTACATGGGATACCGCGCAGGAAATATCCCAGCAGATAAATGCCCTTTGTCAAAACTTTAAGACCACTGCGCGTGTCCTGCAAAATAGAATAAAACAGAAAATGACCGACAGCTTTATTAAGGAAATTTGTAACCTGTTTTGTTCTTAAATTTACAACTCACGCTGGAAATAAGAAAGAAGCAGATTACCTTATTACGGTATGTGGCGGAGTCCAGAGCAAACTAAATGGAATCACACCTACAGAAAACTTTACATCATAAACATGCTGGAGGTGTAGGTCATATCCTGGATATGAAAACGTACAGAACCCCTAAGACGAGTGCACGAGTGTGAGCAACCAGAATAGGCCCTACACCTCCGGCATGTTTATGACGCAAAGGTTTATTGTCGGTCTGATCCCGTGTGGTCGTACTCAGCCACATGGCGTAACAAGGTAATCTGCTACTTCCTTCTTATTTCCAGCGTTAGTTGTTAATTTAGGAACAAAGCAGGTTAAATATTTCGTTAAAAATAGCTTTAGGTCATCATCTGTTTTATTCTTTTTTACAGAACAGCGCTCAATGGTTGAAAGTTTTGACAAGCGGCATTTACGTGCTGTGATATTTTATGTATGTTATCCCATGTACCTATCTCTACCAAATATCAGTAAGTTGTTTAATATTTTCTTGGTAACCCAATCTCACTGAATGGGGTCAAGCTATTATTATGAAATTTTGTATTTCTTCCGTGGGTCAGACTGAAGATGCCAAAATAAATGTGAAACGCGTCATTCGGAACTAATAAAAATTTTAACACTACTACCAAGACTGCTCGTCTCTTCATAGCATGCAATGTATTTACAATCAAATACAGAATTTATGGTCAAACATACTATATCCAAAAATACTGATATGTTACACATATAGAGGCTTAGAAGATACAAGGTAATTCCGAAAATTATTGCATTATTATAGAGCCACCCTGTCAGATTATAATATTTGCCATAGTTACTGTCAAATAATAATAATGTTACATGCTCACTGCCAAATAATGTTTATTGAGCTTTCTTTCATACTACGTATCTTCTTATTAAACTGACGGAAAAGAAATCCCAACACCAAGATGGAGTTCTGTGAGATACAGAAAGTTAGCAGGCATGTTTCTACGGCTGAAAGATGACTTGTATTCAGAACTCGCGGCTGTGGCATAAGAGAGTTCCTACACTACTGGCCATTAAAATTGCTACACCACGAAGATGACGTGCTACAGACGCGAAATTTAACCGAAAGGAAGAAGATACAGTGATATGCAAATGATTAGCTTTTCAGAACATTCACAAACGGTTGGCGCCGGTGGCGACACCTACAGCGTGCTGACATGGGAAAGCTTGAAACCGATTTCTCATACACAAACAGCAGTTGACCGACGTTGCCTGGTGAAACGTTGTTGTGATGCCTTGTGTAAGGAGGAGAAAAAAGTGCCATCACGTTTTCGACTTCGATGAATGTCGTATTGTAG
Organism: Schistocerca gregaria; assembly: GCF_023897955.1. Taxonomy (NCBI): domain Eukaryota; kingdom Metazoa; phylum Arthropoda; class Insecta; order Orthoptera; family Acrididae; genus Schistocerca; species Schistocerca gregaria. The sequence goes on from NC_064920.1 coordinate 106,787,254, forward strand.
CCTATCGCGATTGCGGTTTATCGTATCGCGACATTGCTGCTCGCGTTGGTCAAGATCCAATGGCTGTTATCAGGATAAGGAATCGGTGGGTTCCGGATGGTAATACGGAACGCCGTGCTGGATCCCAACGGCATCGTATCACCAGCAATCAAGATGACAGGCATCTTATCCGCATCGCTGTAACGGATCGTGCAGCCACGTCTCGATCCCTGAGTCAACAGGTGGGGACGTTTGCACGCGACAACAATTTCCACGAATAGTTCGACGACGTTTGCAGCAGCATGGACTATCAGCTCGGATACCATGGCTGCGGTTACCTTTGACGCTGCATCACAGACAGGAGCGGCTGCGATGGTGTACTCAACGACGAACCTGGGTGCACGAGTGGCAAAACGTCATTTTTTCGAATGAATCCAGGTTCTGTTTACAGCATCATGATGGTCGCACCCGTGTTTGGTGACATCGCGGTGAACGCACACTGGAAGCGTGTATTCGTCATCGCTATACAGGCGTATCACCTGGCGTAATGGTACGGGGTGCCATTGGTTACACGTCTGTCTCCTCTTGTTCAAATTGATGGTACTTTGAACTGAACGTTACGTTTCAGATGTGTTAAGTCGATCCCTGCGAAACTCTACATTACATCTGGATAATGCACGACCGCATGTTGCAGGTCCTGTACGGGCCTTTCTGGATACAGAAAATGTCAGACTGCTACCCCGGCCAGCACATTCTCCAGATCTCTGACCAATTGAAAACGTCTGGTCAATGGTGGCCGAGCAACTGGCTCGTCACAATACGCGTCACTACTCTTGATGAACTGTGGTATCGTGTTGAAGCAGCATGGGCAGCTGTACCTGTACACGCCATCCAAGCCCTGCTTGACTCAATGCCCAGGCGTATAAAGGCCGTTACTGCTACCAGAGGTACTTATTTCTCAGGATCTATGCACCCAAATTGCGTGAAAATGTAGTCATATAACAGTTCTAGTATAATATATTTGTCCAATGAATATCCGTTGATCATCTGCATTTCATATTGATGAAGAAATTTTAATGGCCAGAAGTGTACTGGCGTCAATAGGAAGGTGCACATCAGGTTTGGTTTAAGCACGTGCTGTAACGATCGAGAGCGTTAGTTATTTCTGAGAGTGGACGTAAGGAGTTGATGTTATGCATGCCTTCAAGAACACGAACCCGCCATGATCGACAGCTCACGGAGGCTGAACGAGGTCGTGTAATAGGGCTGCGAGGACTCGATGTTTTTACCGCGATATTGCAGAAGGACTTAGCAGGAATGTAGCCACTGTGCATGATTGCTGGGCGTGGTCACGGGAAGGTACTGTAGCATATAGACACGGTTCCGGACGGCCACGCGGTACTAACCAGAAGAAAGACTGTCGTGTTTGGCTCCTAACTGTGCCGCATCATACTACTTCTGCAGTAGCAATCTGACCAACAGTTGGCGCCACAATGACACAACGAATCGTTACAAATCGATTAATTCAAGGATAACTCCGAGCCAGACATCATTTAGCGTGCAATCCACTGACCCCAAACAACCGCCATTTGGAACTTCAGTCGTGTCAAGCGAGAGGTCGTTGGAGTGCGGAGTGGAGGTTTGCTGTTTTACTGATGAAAGCCGGTCTGTCTCGGTTAGGAGGGGGGGCAGCTGTGCGCCTGCAGCCAGCCTGTCTGGGGCCTAGACACAATGGACCTACACCTGCAGTTGTGGTCTGAGATGCGATCTCGTATGACAGCAGCAGCACTCTCGGAATTATTCTACCCACCCTTACTGCCAATCTGGGTCTCAGTCTAGTTATTCGAGCTGTTGTGCTCCCATTCACGAACAGCATCACACTGCGTGTTTTCCAACAGGCTAACGTCCGCCCACGTACCGCTGTTCTAACCCAACATGCTCTACAGAGTATCGAAATGTTGCCTTGGCCTGCTCTGTCACCATATCTGTCTCCAACCGTTCACAACGTTTGACGGCTACGTTAGTTATTAATGGACCAGTATTTTACATTTGCAATGGCATTTCTAACACATATCAATCTGTGATCTTGCAACATTAATCACTAAAATATCTTACCTAGACAAATATATTCTTGAAATTTCCTTGCTTTACCTTAATTATTTCTTGGCGCTGCAATTTTTTTTCCTGTTAGTGTACTTTGCTTTGGTAAGAGTAATGTATGATACATAATCTGTTATACAAAACAAATTAGAAATACTTAGATGAGACAGTAAGTGCAAAATAGTCTATATTCGTAAGCTGGATATTCATAAGCCTTAAACAAATATTGTAATCTGGATGAAATAATTATGTGTATTAAGGAGGTCACCAATACAAGATTTTATGATTGATAGTTGTGGAAGGACAATAAGTTACTTTTTTTATTTCTAAAGAATACATTAAATGTGTGTAGAAATAACGTGTGTTAGACCTGCTTGTTCACTGAGAATTATATTTGGTGAGTTGAAACTGTGGATGAAAATTTCTGGTTCTTCAAGGAGATTCAGTTTCTTTGCTTTGTTGACAAGTGCAGAATCTGAAGGTTGCCTCTAATGTTTGTCGTTGAGTGTCTATGTTCTTTCAAATGTGTTCCAAAGATGGATTTATCCTCGTCTTCCCAGAACATTACAGTGATGTTACTTCCTGTGTGGCCTACATAGAACTTCAGGCGAATGTCACGAAAAAGCTTATAAATACTTGATTTTGAGTGCCACTGGCTATTCTTTCTTTCTACAGTGCATGTTGTGCTATTGTAACTTAGTTCTAGTGCTGAAAGATATTTGTATAGTAATGTTACAAAAAAGACTAGGAGCTTCGTATGAATGTTATCTATAAAGGGGTGCATGAAAATACCAGCCTTAATCACCACGAGTGTATTGTTTCGTTTAATTTTGTTGAGATCTTTATCAATTATATGTTGGTTGTTTCAATTCCTATGTGCTATTTCTTTGATAATGTTAATATTCTTCCTTTCTTCATGATCACCAAATGGGAATTCGTACATACAGCAAAGCATAGACCTGAATAATGCCATTCTGTTTTATGTGAGACGACAGGATGTGTTTATAAAAACATCGCTGGTGACGTGTTTGTGATGAATTTAAGAAGCATGTTTGATTTTTGCCCTGGCTGTTGTAATATCAAGAAAATCAATTTCTGTTTCTATTTAACGACGTACTATGAAGTAGATGTGCACTACTGAGAGTATTTGCTAGATTTTCGGTATAATTAGTTATGTTATTGTACAGGATTATGGTATCTGCATACTGTTTATAATAAATTATATTTTTAAATAAAAAACCTGTATTGAATGAATTCTATGAGTTTAATGTGGATATCTGACTACTGCATGTTGTTACACCACCATATTGCTCATGAATTTTTGGTTAGATGTGAAATAACCATGTGACAAGATTAGTTCCAACATTTCAGTGAATTCATGTATCTCAGCCCTTCTCACATATATGAAAATTGTTCAGAATATCTTTAAGCTTCCTGTTAGTAACGTATGCAACACTGTCTTCAGTTGACAATAGGCTATGTATAACTATCAGGCTTTTGAGTTTTTGGTTGTGAATGTACTTTGGCACTCATGGATTCATGGCAAGGTATTTTGGGACACCAGAGTTAAATAATAGGAAATCAGAGGATTCCAGTAGTTCCCACAGCAGGGTTTGAAATCTGGGTGTGGGGTAATTCTGTGTTACAAGTATGTTATTTTCACTGAAAAACTCATGGGTTTCGTTCATGTGTTGAGATTCACACGAGGCTATTGCTGAGTTCCCTTTGTCGGCCTTTACTATCAGAGCTTTTATTTCAGACAGTTTTCTATTATTTCGGAGCAGTGTACAGTTTCCACAGAATTGCGTTTTCTCTGATTTGGAGACTTTTGTGATTGCTATATTCTTAACTTCAAGGCCATTACTGTTCACTTTAGCTGAGTCACATGCCATTTTAGCATAGACAATGAAATTCATAATATTGATTTTATTTGACAATGGTGCAGTGTTTTGTTTGAGGCCTTTCTCAAGTAATTTAAATTCATATTTGCCAAATTCTATACTTAACACTCAGTCTTAAACCTTGTGCTCTGTTATGGAAACACGGCGGTTCAAATGATTACTCTGGTGACAGCTGTGCGACTACTATTTGGATATTCCATACAATGTAAGCACATTTCATTCGTTTCACTTTACCACGTCTATTAGTTTCATTTATTTCTCCAATTTTAGTGTCATTCAGTTGCCTTTTAAGTTGAACAATGAACACTGAATGTGGAAACATGAAAATACACTAAATGTAAAGCACTCTTTTTCATACATTGAAAATTCAGTACATAGAAAAGAATGTTTCTGTTCTCTTGGTTACAGTGAAATGGTAAAAATAGTGTTGAAACAATGTTCACTTGATCAAAAGTTATAATAACAGCACACGAAAGCTGCTCAAAGTGGGAATAAAACGAAAGTACAGATTGTTCACCGCAGTTGTTAAATTGTCTGCAAAAGAATTTCGAGCATAATCAATCGCTGCTTAGTGGACGACATGCTTCCGTTGCATAAAATCGACCAAGGTAACACACCTTGTTCAATTAAAAATATAAATGACGCACATTAACGTTAGTTACAAGAAAAAGGGAATAACTTTAATACCTAAAAGTAAAATTGCAAAGCTCGAAATCTGACAAACTTGTATGGTACCTCTACACAAATCATGTGGGATCAAAAAAAAAAAAAAGGTAGAACATAGGTACCGAAAGAGTTGAGAGTAGCTCAAAAGATAAAAAAATTATTTTCATTTGCAAAAGATAGCTTTGCAAAAAACACAGGGATAATTTTTTCATTCTAACCGTAACGCCTATTCTTTGCAAAATCGGGACAGCGATAAGAATGGAAAACTCAGTAATGAAGTCCGCTTGCTGTCTCATTAGTATACTGTATGGAAGAAAAATCAGCTACAAGCACCACATTTTTAACATAATCTCCACATATTCTACCATAATTTTGTGTATGCTCTACCATAATTTTTCGAATTTTTATTGTAAACGCATGACTTCTGACAGAGAGGTGTTTCTGTCGTTTGGACATCGCAATGAAGGTCCTTCGGTAACCAATGGAAAAACTGAAGATGAAAGTGTGCTACAAAATAAATATCTTTTTCTCTGCTTCGCAAATGTGAGTTCGTGGGGAACGCGAACAATCTGTTCTTCGGATGGGACTATTGAAGACAACAATCCTCAACCATGACACAGTACCTGGTGCACTAAAATATTCTGCTCCAACACCAGTGCTAACATTCATGGCAACTGGAGACAACAGGATATGAGAAAAAAACCCTCTTTTCCTTCCTTTGTGCAAACACGAATGAGAGAGAACTTACAGATGAGCAACCGTTAAAATGACGTAGAAGTAACATGGAACTTTGATTTCCCTTTCCCGATTGAATATGGGATCTACATATGGCTAATGTAAGCTGTATACAGTTTTATATTATTAGAACTCTTATCACCGGTTTAAGTTAAGTAATTCCATTAAAAACTGAAAATGCTCCATAACAATAATTATTTCATATTTCGTTGTAAGTTATCTTCCGGCTATCAGGCTATCATTACACAAATTAAAATCGAACAGGCAGCCCACACATCAGACACAGCTACTGTCTGTACAAACACTACTATTTCTAAAGATATGTCGCCATTTTACGCATATGTATAAACCTAAAGGGCGTCTCAGAGATGTTGTGGAGGGCATCTTGAGGAACAAATCGAGGATTGGAACCCGTGTCTGGCAACTTCACCCAACGAGACTACAAGCAATGTACGCAAAACGAGTCGCATTGTTATTGAGTGATCGTGGCTGATTCCAAGGATCGCCAGTGGAGCGGAGACAACTGCTTCATACACAGGACTTGTTTTCTACAAACGCTGCTCTCTGTTACTTTGGTGAACACGGATTTTCATCTGCAGTCTATTTTTCTCCAGGTCACCGAAAAACATTGGAGATTTTAGAGGGTTCCAACAAAAAATAAACTGCAGATGGAAAACCTGTCCAAATCTGTCATCCACCAAGGCAACAGAGCATCATATTCACAGGAGACAAGCCCTTTCTTCGCAGCAGCTGGCTCTATCTTCTACACTGGCGGTCGTGGCGAACAGTCGCGATCACTGAATAACAAATAACACTGCAAGACAACCCGCCTACAGTCCGTCAACGTACAAAGTCACGTTTGCTGCCGAAGGGATGGCATAGCTGCAGGCGCCAGCGCCTGTCATTTTGACGGTGTGTAGCGTCTTTGGATGATGATTCCAGACATGGGTTACTGTCTTCAATTTGTTCCTCAAGACACCCTCTACAAGCCCTCGAAGTTTGTCGCAACATTGCTTGGGCTCACTGAAAAGCACAAATTTCAGTATATCTATTTTAAATGGCTACAAAACAAGAAGAACTCTATAACGATGTACTGAAAGTTTTAGACATCAAAGATATGTGTATAAATCTTTAAACCCATTGACTTACTGACGTAAACATATTACACTAAATTGTTTATCAAGATATTGGTTAAGGCCCCTGAACTATACGCAAACTGATAAACTGTCACTATGTCTATTATTATTTTGAAATAGACACAAAGAAGGTATGCACAAATAAAGTTTATGTTACAAAGAATGAAAGTAGAAGAATGTAAGGTAATTACTTTTTCGGCATAGTATAACTAATACCCATTGTTCACAGTTCGTCAACCACTTTCTCAATTCTGCCCTGCCCCCTTTTACCTGCTGATCATTGTGGTGAAAGTAATTTTGTTCATATAACATAGTAGTCTGCGCCAGTAGCCATTTGATGTACTGTTGTAGCATTGCGATCTTACACTTTTAATCTTTGAATGTAATCTAAGGTTTATTCGTTCATATCTTCTTCGTGTCTGTTTCAATACGCTAACCAATATACTTAACGACAGTTTATCAGTTCGTGTATTGTTGTGGAATATTAACCAATATTTGAATATCTTCTTTAGTACAATACGTTTATGTCAGTCAGTCAGTTGGTTTACGGATTTATATTCTTATCGTTAGAAAAAAAAAATGGTTCAAATGGCTCTGAGCACTATGGGACTTAACTGGTGAGGTTTTCAGTCCCCTAGAACCAGGTAAACCTAACTAACCTAAGGACATCACACACATCCATGCCTGAGACAGGATTAGAACCTGAGACCGTAGCGGTGGCGCGGTTCCAGACTGTAGCGCCTAGAACCGCTCGCCGACTAAGGCCGGCCGTATTATTAGAGTCCAAAATATTCAATACGTTATAAGAGAATATTTATTCTTTTGTACCGCTGTAAAACTGTACACTTTAATTTGTGGTTTTTGTATATATAATTATGTATTCGTAAAATAATGACGTATCTTTGGAAATAAGTATGCTTGTAGAGATAGCAACTGTCTCTGATTTTGTGTGGACCGTCCGTTAAATCTTTAGTTGTCTGACGATGCCAAAGAAAGCTGGATGCCTGATCATTAAAACCATAAAATAAATACTGTGGAATATTAGTAATGCGTATTTCAGTTTTTAATATGTCTGTGTTCCTCTAAGTGGCAGCGGAATATTTCATAAATACTGGTAATTATGTAGCTGTGTAGACTAAAACATACTTTACGATTACTTGTCTTGCTATTTCTCTCTCTTGATTTTATAACTGACCTCCTGCGGTACTGCACTAGGTTCAGTTGCAATGTTCGATGTAGCTCTTTGTATTTCACCAGGTGCTTAGGCAAAAGATGTTGTATCCTAGGCACTTAAACCTACGAGTAAACGTGCTTAGAAATTGTAGGAGTTAATTGGTAACGGCTAGAAATTGTATTTAAGTGGGCAAAAAGAATACACATAGTAGAATAAAATACGTCGTTGTGGAGGTAATAGAAGGACTTCATTATTAAGTTTTCTGAAAAAATCACTCCCGTACATTTTATATGTACTCGTAGGCATTTGCAGAATACTCACTCGTAAGGAACGAAGCGTCTGCATAGGAGAACCAGGCAACCACATGGACAAAAAGTGCAGTGGTCTCCAAGCCAATCATCTAACGCGACCCTTTACGCCTTCTCCACCTCACTTTGCCTTATCGGTAATGCCCGACTGACGCGCCTGATCCCGCACACGGAGAGTCGCGCATCGGTCGGAAGGCGCTGGCTGTGTTTTCACCTGCTGCGCGCGCGGCGTCGCCGGCTTTGTGCTGCGCTGCGCTGCGCGGTCGTGGTCGTGGTCGCGGCGTGGCGGGCACTGAGCGCGATAAGCCGGCCTTCCTGTGCCGCGCTGACAAACCTCCCCCCACCGCCGCCGGCAGCTGCGGGCAATCGCCTGCACGCGTCAACGACCAGCCGGCAGCCGCGGCCGCCGACGAGCCCGCGACACCGCCGACTGCTGTCCTGTTGCGTCACGTCAAACCGCAGACGAGCGCTGTTCCGGGCCTGCACCTGCAACGCGCCGGTCACTACAGACAGTAAGGTGGACGCGACTTTTTAATATACACACATCAAAAAAGTTATACATTACCCCTGTTCCCAGAACTCCAAAGACAGACGTTGACTGTGGGTATTGTATCACAGACACAGTACCTTTGACTGTTCAAACATGTCACTAAATCTGTCCAAAGATGTAACCAACCATGCTTGAGCAGCGTCGAGTAGATGGAGGTGGTCCGACAGCCAATGAGTTCCAGTCATTATACCAGGAAGGAAGTTCATGGCTCGTGTTGTCTGTAATTCAACCATGCCTAGACCGTCAATACCGCGGTTCGATCACGTCCACATTGTTACTTCGTGCCAGGGAGGGCTTTCAACAACGGCACTACTATCCAGGCGTCTCGGAGTGAACCAAAGTGATGTTGTTCGGACATGGAGAAGATACAGAGAGACAGGAACTGTCGATGACATGCCTCACTCAGGCCGCCCAAGAGCTACTACTGCAGTGAATGACCGCTACCTACGGATTATGGCTAGGAGAAACCCTGACAGCAACACCACCACGTTGAATGATGCTTTTCGTACAGCTACAGGACGTCGTGTTTCTGGTACCGAGCGCCGCGGAATTTGAATCCGCGCCAGGCGTCATGGACGTCGAAGTCCCATAGAGGTCTCTGCACCATCGGGACGTAAGCTATGGCGGCGCGCGCCTCCTTGCCTGCTTTTACTGTGAAGGCGCCACAGTGGAACACGTGGTCCCAGCGACCAATAGCTGCACCCCCAATAGCGTACTTAAGCGCCGGCCTCTCGCTCAGTCAGTCCTCACCCCCTGGTGTCTCCCTTCCTCTCCACCCCCAACCAGTTGCCGCGCCTTTACCTTTGTGTCCCACCCTCTCTTCATCTCGACAACCCTCCATCTCCTTTCCCAACACAACTCCAACCGTCTACCCCTTCCGGATGAGCAGCTTCGCCCTGACATCTACCCTTCCTACCAATTCTAACCCCATCTTCCTGCCTCTTCCTCAGGGCTCCCTCTCCTCCCCCTCCCTCCTCCTGAGCGGCTTCCCCCTGCTACTCCCCCTCCATCTCTTGTGTCAGTGTCTCTGCGCTCCCTCCTGCCCTGTCTTCCCTCTTCCTCTCCCGCCCCACATGTCTCCTGCCTCTTCGTGAACCCACTGATGTCCCTCCTCTCTTCATCCTGCTGCTTCCCCAGCTGCCCCATGCTCTCCCCTACTTTTCCATGCTTTCTGACCTTTTCCTTGGCAAGTCCCACCTGGCAGCTTTATTCTTTGTCGCGTGTGTACCAAGTGGGTTTTAAGTGTGTTGTTCCGAAGTGTTTTTAATACTGTGGCCGACCTTTAACCTGTGCATGCGCATTCAGTGTCTTCCGTGTTTTAAGAATAGCCAACTGTGTTTTTTAACTTTCTGGTGACTTTTTAACTGTCCCCCATGAACGTCTCCATGTCCATGTATTTTTACCTCCATTTTCTCCCCTTACTCTGTTTTGTGTTCCCCTTTTTTATCTCCTTATGTATGTATCGTTTTATTCTTGTTTTAGTTGTCATATCACTCGGCTGAAGAGCGGCGGATTGTGCCGCTGACAGCACTCCCCTGCCCATATGGGGCAGGGGAATGAAATCACAATAAAGAAAAAAATTTCAGCCAGTCAGTCTAATCTCACTTACGTCGATTTACACCTCGCTTTGCGCTAGGCGGCCTAATTCCTTGTTTGGGTACAAGTGGACCTGTTTGTTTCCTCGTGACTCTGCTCTTCGGTCTTCTTGTATTCGTTCTGTCCTTCGCTGGTTGTGTCCATCCTCTTCCGCTGTGTTGTTGTTCACAGGCCTCTTTGCGGGCCCCTCTGCACTTTCTGTCATTGCTACCCCGCGACCGTCCTGGTCGCAGTTATGACTCAAACTGAGAGCAGTCGCCGCATGATGTGCAACTTCACTCGTGACGTCTATGGCGAGGTCCATCTTTGCAACCACGACACCATGCAGTGCCGTACAGATGGGCTCAACAACATGCCGAATGGACCGCTGAGGATTGGCGTCACGTCCTCTTCACCGATGTCTTTTGCATATGCCTTCAACCAGACAATCGTAGAAGATGTGTGTCACTTCAACCCGGTCAGGATGAATGCTTTAGACACTATCCTGCGAGTGCAGCAAGGTGGAGGTTCCCTGCAGTTTTTGAGTGGCATTATGTGGGGCGGACGTACGCCACTGGTTGTCATGCAAGGCGCCCTAACGGCCGTACGATACGTGAATGCCATCCTCCAACCGATAGTGCAGCCATACCAGCAGCATATTTGCGAAACATTCGTCTTCATGGACGACAGTTCACACCCCCATCGTGCACATCTTGCCAATGACTTCCTTCAGGATAATGACATCGCTCGACTAGAGCGACCAGAATGTTCTCCAGACACGAATCCTATCGCGCATGCTTGGGATAGATTGGAAAGGGCTGTTTATGGATGATGTGACCCACCAACCACTGAGGGATCTACGCAGAATCGCAGTTGAGAAATGGGACAATCTGGATCAACAGTGCCCTGATGGACTTGTGTATAGTATGCCATTATGAATAGAGGCATGCATCAATACAAGAGGACGTGCTACTGGGTATTAGAGGTATCATTGTGTACAGCAATCTGGACCACCACCTCTGAAGGTCTCGCTGTATGGTGGTACAACATGCAATGAGTGGTTTTCATGAGCAATAAAAAGGGCCACATTATCTTCATCTTGATATCTATTCCAATTTTCTGTACAGGTTCCGGAACTCCCGGACTGAGATGATGCAAAACTTTTTTTGGTATGAGTGTATTACACTGAGGTAGCCAAAGTCATGAGATAACGATATGTGCATATCCAGATGGTGGTAGTATCGCATATACAAGGTACAGAAGGGCATTTCGTTGGTGGAGCTGTCATTTGTACTGAGGTGATTCATATCAAAAGGTTTCCGACTTGATCATGGCCGCACCACAGGAGTTGACAGACTTTGAATACAGAATTGCATCTGGAGCTAGATGCACACAACATTTCGGAAATGGTTAGGCAGTTCTGTATTCCCAGACCATAGTGTGAAGAATGTGCCGAGAATACCAAATTCAAGGCATTCACTCTCACAACGGACAACACAGTGACCGACGTCCTGCGGTTAACGACAGAACAACAGCGTATGAGTAGATTTATCAGTGCCAGAAAACAAGCAACACTGTGTGGAATAACCTCAGAAAACGATGTGATATGTACAACGAACGTATCTGTTAGGGCAGCGTGTGAAATTATGGCATTAATAGTCATGGCAGCAGAGGACCAAAACGAGTGCCTTTGCTAAGAGCACAACATCGCCTGCAGCGCCTCTCCTCCGCTCCTGGCCACATTGATTGGGTCCTAGACGACTGGAAAACCGTCGCCTGGTACGATTGAGTCCCCATTTCAATCGCTAAGAGCAAATGGTATGGGTTGGGTTGTTTGGGGGGAGGAGACCAGACAGCAAAGCCATCGGTCTCTTCGGATTAGGGAAGGGGGGGGGGGGGGGGGGGAAGGAAGCCGGCTGTGCCCTTTCAAAGGAACCATCCTGTCATTTGCCTGGAGTGATTTAGGGAAACGACAGAAAACCTAAATCAGGATGATCAGACGCGGGATTGAACCTTCCTCCTCCCGAATGCGAGTCCACTGTGCTAATCACTGCGCAACCTCGCTCGGTAATTGTATGGTTCGAGTGTGACGTGGGCCCCATAAAGTCACGCACTCAGTTTCTCAACAAGGTACTGGGCAAGCTGATGGCGGCACCATAATGTTATTGACTCGACATGGAATGGACTGCATCCTCTGGTCAAACAGAACCGATCATCGACTGGAAATACTTATGTTGGGGTACTTGCAGACCATCTGCAACCATTCATGGACTTCATTTTCCCAAACGATGAGGGATTTTTCTTATGACAGTGCATCGTGTCAGAACATTCTGGACAGTTCGAGTGAATAATTTCGCCACCACGATCACCCGACAATTCCACCTAACATTTATGGGAGGAAATCGAGAGGTCAGTTAGTGCAAAAAATCCCAGACCGGCAACACTTCTGTAATTATGGGCAGCTATAAAGGTGACATGTCTCAGTATTCCTGCAGGGGATTTCCAACGATTTGTTGAGTCCATGCCACAGCAAGCTGCTGCACTATGCTGGGGAAAGGAGGTCCGACACGTTATTAAGAGGCATCCCATGATTTTTCTCACCAGAGTGTAAGGTTTACTCCGTTCTCTTTCGCGGATGGTAAGTGGAAGAAAGACTGTTCGGTGCCATGTGAGCTGTTAGTAATCATAGGTAAGTTCTGTACAAAACCTGGCATGGAATCCGTCAGAAATATGGACGATTTCAATTGCTCTACGACACCATTAGTGCTCTCGTCTTCGCAAAGGTAAGGCAGAGGATTGGTAAAAACATTCCGTGGTTTCGCTTTCACAACATCCGATGACAAAATTCAACATTTTGAATTTCACTTTACTGTGGTATCGGTGCCTGCCTCGTAAATAAATGTTAGGACAATTTTTTGTACCATTGGCAGCCTTAAAAGACCTGAATTTCCCTCAGTTCTGGGAGAGGTTCTACACAAAAATTTCACTGAAGTAGTTGATGAAGTTCTTATGTCGTGTCCCAAAGGCACCATAGCACATTTCCTTTAACACATGCCTTTCTGCGGTTATACTCTGCTTTTCTTTGCACCTGGTATGCAGTAGTGACTATTTATGAAGTAGCTGTCTGATGTTGTTTGTATACCAACGGGCTCTATACGGTTTTTGTAGAGCTTGACCATCTATTTGCTGCCACATCTACTTGCTGCCACATCGTTTTGCAATAATCACCAACGGACATCATCAGAACATTGCCATGGCCCTACATTCCACTCTTAGTGATCATCAAGTAAATGACATTGTCATATTACACTGATCTATGGTTTCTGGCGCTTTTGGGGACAGGCTCCCACAAGCTCACATTAACAGTACTGTGCTTTATGAAGATCCTGAGACTTTTCTTAACGCTTGTGAAGCTGTTTTGGAAAGGAAGACCCCGAGATTCGTCTACAACCCATGACAACCCACCATTAAGGGGGAGACATTATTTAAGTCTTTGGTGTAACTCATAATACACTACTGGCCATTAAAATTGCTACATCAAGAAGAAATGCAAATAAACAGGTATTCATTGGACAAATATATTATACTAGAACTGACTTCATTTTCACTCAATTTGGGTGCATAGATCCTGAGAAATCAATACCCATAACAACCACCTCTCGCAGCAATAACGGCCTAGATACGCCCGGGAATTGAATCAAACATAGCTTGGATGGCCTGTACAGATACAGCTGCCCATGCAGCTTCAACACGATACTACAGTTCATCAAGAGTAGTGACTGGCGTATTGTGACGAGTCAGTTGACCAGACGTTTTCAATTGGTTAGAGATCTGGAGAATGTGCTGGCCAGGGCAGCAGTCGAACATTTTCTGTATCCAGAAAGGCCCGTACAGGACCTGCAACATGCGGTCGTGCGTTATCCTGCTGAAACGTAGGGTTTCGCAGAGATCGAATGAATGGTAGAGCCACGGGTTGTAACACATCTCAAACGTAACGTCCACTGTTCAAAGTGCCGTCAATGGGAACAAGAGATGACCGAGACGTGTAACCAATTGCACCCCGTACCATCACGGCAGGTCATACACCAGTATGGCGATGACGAATACACGCTTCCAATGTGCGTTCACCGCGGTGACCCCAAACACGGATGCGACCATCATGATGCTGCAACCAGAACCTGGATTCATCCGAAAAAATGACGCTTTGCCATTCATGTACCCAGGTTCGTCGTTGAGTACACCATCGCAGCCGCTCCTGTCTGTGATGCAGCGTCAAAGGTAACCACAGCCATGGTCTCAGAACTCATAGTCCATGCTGCTGCAAACGTCGTCGAACTGTTCGTGCAGATGGTTGTTGTCTTGCGAACGCCCCCATCTGTTGACTCAAGGATCGAGACGTGGCTGCACGATCTTTTACAGCCATGCGGATAAGATGCCTGTCATATCGAGTGCTAGTGATACGAGACCGTTGGGATGCAGCACGGCGTTCCGTATTACCCTCCTGAACCCAACGATTCCATACTCTGCTAACAGTCATTGGAACTCGACCAACGCTAGCAGAAATGTTGCGATACGATAAACCGCAAGCGCGATAGACTACAATCCGACCTTTATCAAAGTTGGAAACGTGATGGTACGCATTTCTCCTCCTTAAACGAGGCATCACAACAACGTTTCACCAGGCAACGTCGGTCAACTGCTGTTTGTGTATGATAAATCGGTCGGAAACTTTCTTCATGTCAGTACGTTGTAGGTGTCGCCACCGGCGCCAACCTTGTGTTAATGCTCTGAAAAGCTAATCATTTGCATACCACATCATCTTCTCCCTGTCGGGAAAATTTCGCGTCTGTAGCACGTAATCTTCGTGGTGTAGCAATTTTAATGGCCAGTAATGTATTAGTATTGTGCATACAGCATTAGAAAAAAATTATAGCTTTGCAAATAAATCACTGCACACATGTCATAAAATTAGCTCGTATAAGAAAGAAATAAGTTTTGTAAATAAACCAACAAAAGTAAAAACTTTTAATAAAAATAATGAATATTGTTGTTAATTAATTGTATTGAAAAAAGTGTTATTAAAAGCATTAGTTAATTTGTGATATCACTGTCAATATCTCCAAACGTTGTCACTATAGAGTTATCATTAATAATAATTTGTTTATAACAAGCTGAATCTCTCCTTACAGTGACAGAACTCGAATGAAGAGTCCTAGTCAATTGAAGAAGTTATAAAGGATGAGAAGTGGAAAGATAGCTCGAATTTTATTGGTGCATCGGGTAGGGTGAAGTTTCCTACCATTTTAATGTGGTCCGATTAGGTGAGACATGGGCTGGGTTTCCCACCATGTTTTACATACACAAGATCGTTTAACCGGTATCGGGTTACATCACAACCTTTAATGTAACTAGTCCAATTGCCCCAGGCGCATGGATTGGACCAGGAGCTGGTCTGGGTGACACTGATTCCGTATTTCTACATTTCCGGAAAGCTTTTCACACCGTTCCTCACAAGCGACTCCTAATCAAGCTGCAGGCGTATGGGGTATCGTCTCAGTTGTGCGACTGGATTCGTGAATTCCTGTCGGGAAGGTCGCAGTTCGTAGTAATAGACGGCAAATCATCGAGTAAAACTGAAGTGATTTCAGGTGTTCCCCAGGGAAGCGTCCTGGGATCTCTGCTGTTCCTGATCTATATAAATGACCTGGGTGACAATCTGAGTAGTTCTTTTAGGTTGTTCGCAGATGATGCTGTAATTTACAGTCTAGTAAGGTCATCCGAAGACCATTATCAGTTGCAAAGCGATTTAGAAATGATTGTTGTATGTTGTGGCAGGTAGCAGTTGACACTAAATAACGAAAAGTGTGAGGTGATCCCCATGAGTTCTAAAAGAAATCCGTTGGAATTCGATTACTCGATAAATAGTGCAATTCTCACGGCTGTCAATTCAACTAAGTACCTAGATGTTAAAATTACGAACAACTTCAGTTGGAAAGACCACAGATAATATTGTGGGGAAGGCGAGCCAAAGGTTGCGTTTCATTGGCAGGACACTTAGAAGATGCAACAAGTCCACTAAAGAGACAGCTTTCACTACACTCGTCCTTCCTCTGTTAGAATATTGCTGCGCGGTGTGGGATCCTTACCAGGTGGGATTGACGGAGGACATCGAAAGGGTGCAAAAAATGGCAGCTCGTTTTGTATTATCACGTAATAGGGGAGAGAATGTGGCAGATATGATACGCGAATTGGGATGGAAGTCATTACAGCAAAGACGTTTTTCGTCGCGGCGAGATGTTTTTACGAAATTTCAGTCACCAACTTTCTCTTCCGAATCCGAAAATATTTTGTTGAGCCCAACCTACATAGGTAGGAATGATCATCAAAATAAAATACGAGAAATCAGAGCTCGAACAGACAGGTTTAGGTCTACGTTTTTCCCGCGCGCTGTTCGGCAGTGGAATGGTAGAGAGATAGTATGATTGTGGTTCGATGAACCCTCTGCCAAGCACTTAAATGTGAATTGCAGTGTAGTCATGTAGATGTAGATTGATCAGTTGTCAGAGATTCCCCAGGGGGAGAGGGGACGGTAGAGGGGCTGATCTTGAATGTAACTAGCTGAAGAGTGCAACATGACACCAGAATTTTAAATTGACCCTTTATCTCATCAGCAACCATAGATAAGTTTGTTATGGAGGTCAGAATATGTACTGCATGAATAAAACTCAACTCACCAGTTAAAGTATTATCTTGTCAGTGATCCTTTATTGAGTACTGTTTGAGTGTTTTGTGATCCAGAACTATATAACTACAGTGGACGAGTACTGGTTGAGGGTCCCGACGTCGAGCAACTTACGTTACTTCCAATTTTGATGTTGATGATCTCTGCATGTGTCATTAGCGTCAGTATCACCAAGCTAGGACGAGCTAGAGAAGTATACGATCAGTAACTGAGTAAGGAGGAATTGTTTTTCGATCAACAACTAGTCTCATGTGATTGGTATGCGGGACAAACAGATGAATTACGGCTCTGCTTCAACCAAATAGATGGTCAGGCTCTACAAAAACAGTTTAGAGCCCGTTGGTATACAATAGAGTGGCAGAAAGTGATGACACACTGGGGGTTGGGGTTGTTTATGGGTGTAGCAAATACATCATTGGTAAACTGGAGTAGGGCAATGAAAGCGTCATCAGTGAGTAATGTAGTCGTCGCAGGCACAGACTGAAGTCTGAACACATCCATCACATCTTCAAGGAAAACAATATTGATAAATATCATGCAGAAAAAGATATAAGCAGATTTCTGTAATGATACTTTATAGTTTGTCTTTTTTATTTACATTCAAAATTAGTGATGCCCAAATAACTCCACAAGTTTCTCATTTTTTTCCAAAATTTTATTGTAATATCTTACGCTGTAGACCACTCTAGCACTTAGATATGAAGGTCCATGATAATCATAAGATAGTCCAGGATGCAGAGAGTGCGGCTGCGTTGGCAAACGAGCTGGCATTACCAGCCCGCACCATGCTGGTGTTGGCAGACAGGGCTGTGGTGATATTCGCAGGTATCGCAAATAAATCGTTGGCAGACCAGGCTGGGGCGGACGCCGCCACGCAGACGCTGATGTCCATGGTCTCGCCACCGCGGGTGCCGATGGACGTCGTGTCACCTGGACTGCCTTCACCTGTAGCGGCAGTCCCCCTTACAGGGACAACCCATATTCTTTTACGCCACCAAACGTGCCCAAGCCTCCTCTTCCCCACCGACCGTGCGACCTCCGCCACACTCGTGATCTGTTGCACGAGTTGGTGTCTCGCAAGGAGCTAAGAGCGATTAACGCCCTCCCCATCTTCATTCCCGACGACTGGGAGCACATCTACCAGGTCGCCGAGAAGTGGCTGAAGGAGGAGTGGGTTTCCGGCAGAAGAAAACCTGCCCCAGAGGAAGCAGCCGCCATCGCCCACTTCGAGAAACTTCGGAAGTAACCTGAGGATCCGCGCTGGATTAGCCGAGCGGTTTATAGCGCTGCCGTCATGGACTGTGCGGCTGGTCCCGGCGGAGGTTCAAATCCTTTCTCGGGCATGGGTGTGTGTGTGTTTGTCCTTAGGATAATTTAGGTTAATCAGTGTGTAAGCTTAGGGACTGATGACCTTAGCAGTTAAGTCCCATAAGATTTCACACAAATTTGAACATTTTTCAGCCTGAGGACAATCCGTCCCAGATGCCATCCATACCACCAGCGACTACAAAGGAGTAACAGTAGCTTCGCTGCTTAGACTCCTGCCACATCGGACTTGATGACTAGTCCATGGTACAAGTGAGTGAGTGTCTGGTAGTCAGTTTGAAAGCTACTACTCTCGCAATAACATGAAAGTAATAAAAAGTTATTAACTATTACCACGGACTTGAGTCAGTGTTGTACTTAGTGATATTAGAAAGACGCGGAGTGTGACCGTGTGTGTTTTAGTGCTAAGTGTACTAGTGTTGCATTTTTAGTGAGAATAAAGTGTTTATTCGAGAGCAATTGGCATCTAATTTACCTACATTGTAACGATATAATAAAATGGATCGTTACGCAATAAGAAAAAGAAAAGTAGAAACATCTGAAGATTTTGGTCACTATTTAGCCGCAAAAGCACCAACAGATGTACAGGCAGAGCCCAGCACTTCATCGAAACTTCCACAACAAAGTTCACCGACTGATTACTTTAATCCCACGGATATTGGCAATTATTCGGATGTATTAGACTCAGGAAATATTAGTGACGATATAAAACACGAGCTCTAAGGAAATCTGAAAAAGGTTATATCTTTCCTACTTCCCAGCATAACAAGAGGGGACGGGTTGAACTCAGCCAAGTGCAGGATAATCAATTTGAACAGTCTCCATGGCTGGTGTTCCCACAAGTTAAAAAGAGACTTCTTTGCATTAACTGTTCAATTTTTGTGAATAATAAAATGGCTGGAAAAAAGAAATCCATTATCGCCAAGAAACTTGTGACGGAACCACTGAAAAAGTTTGCCAAACTCAGTGGCAAAGATGGTGACCTTGGCACCCACTCTCAGTTCAACTACCACGTTGAAGCATCAACAGACGCAAAATTATTTTTGGCTGCACAAAACAACAGCGAACTTCAGGTCATAAGTCAATTGTCAAGACAGAGATTGGAAAGCATTAGGGAAAACAGAGACCGTCTTCTACCTATATTAAAAACAATCGTATTTCATGGAAAGCAAAATAATCCTCAGCGGGGGCATAGAGATGATGGGAGTCTATTAGAAAATGAAAATCATCGTGAAAATATAGTAAGTAACGGGGGAAACTAGAGGCCTTCTAAGATCTAGAATTGACGCTGGAGACTTAAGTAAAACATCTTGAGACCACTAAAGCGAAGGCCATGTGCATAAGTAAAACAACGTGTAACGAACTTATTTCATGCTGTGAAACAGTGCTGTCACCGAGAATACTAGACGAAATCAAGGATTCTTGTTATTACAGCATAATTTTCGATAAGACTACGGACATAGCGCACATCGCCCAACTGAGTTCAGTTGCAAGATATGTTGATGGTGACTGCAGATTACACGAAAGATTTTTGGGTTTCGTTGACATTCATAAAGACAATGATTGTAGTGGAAACACTGACGATGAACCTGAAGCGAATCAAGATGTAGAGTGTAGTGTTACTGGTGAGGTATTAGGTACTACGATTCTAAGGCGAATGGAAAGCCTTTCTCTGTCACTGGAGAAATGTTTGGGTGAGTTACATGTGTGAGAAACTCACTTGGTACTGCCGGCTGGTGTGGCCGTACTGTTCTAGGCGATTCAGTCTGGAACCGCGCAACCGCTACGGTCGCAGGTTCGAATCCTGCCTCGGGCATGGATGTGTGTAATTTCCTTAGTTAGGTTTAAGTAGTTCTAGGTTCTAGGGGACTGATGACCATAGATGTTAAGTGCTCAGAGACATTTTAACCATTTCACTTGGCACTATTGAAGAAGTGGTATCGCTCTTTACAGCGTCTAGCAAGCAGTTCGCAACGTTGAAGAGTCACCTAGAACACTCGCTGCAGTCACTTAGTCAAACGATATGGGTTGAGCGACATGATGCTGTCATTCAATTCGCAGCTGATCTCTGAACAGTCTGCAAAGTTCTTAAAGAAATACAGTGTTGGAGGGATAGAGCAACGGCTGCCAATATTCCTCTTCCAGCTCTCTCTAATTGCGAGTTTATCATCACTCTCTTTACACTGAGTGACATTATGAGCATAACATATCCATCAGCAACATCATTCAAGATCCTAGCTTCGACGTTGCGATGGCAGAAGTAAAATTAGATTCGACGCTCAAGGCGTAGGTCGGCATGAGTGTTAATGCTGATAGCCACGTTGATCGTATTGTTGAAGAGGCGAAGGCCGTTGCGGAAGAGTTAGACACAGAGATGAGTGTTCCTCGTCTTACAGGCAGACAAAGACACAGGAAAATCTGCGGTCATAATCATGATGCTATGGCATACTGTTACGACTGACATGAGAGAACGTATTGTTGAAGAAAATATTTATCACTAGAAATTCAACATACTTTTGGCCTCAACTACTGAAACATGACGGTAATGAACTAGCACATAAATTAAGTCAGTGATTAACTAAAGTACCGTTCTTTGAAGAATTACTCCTTGCTATTAAAAGAGACTAATGGGAGAGATCTACAATACAAGCAAACGAGCACAAACGCCCTTGATCGTGATTGTGTTACGTAACCGTTGCCCGTTTGTCCTACTATCCTACTTTGCACACGCTGTACAAAATATTTGCTTGTCTATCTGCATCTATTGTTGCAGCAGAAAGAAGTTTTTCATCTTTTCGGCGTACAAAGACATGGCTGAGGTTGGCAATGAAGGAGGATCGATTTAATGGCTTAGCTCTGTTGAACACCCATCCTGACATTGATTGTACTATTGATGTAATTTAGCAATCTGCCGGGAAGAATAGGTGCATAGAATTCATTTAAGTAAGAGAACTACAATTGTAAGTTTTTCATATAAGATGGCATTGTCTTGTGTATGTGTGTAATCAGTTTAAATAAAACTTACTTAAGCTTTGCGCGCTACTTGATTATTTTTTGTGGTAAAAGTAAAGGTAGTTCAATATATCTTAAGCGCCCTCTCCTTGAGATTCTTGCGTATCTGGCGCTGCTCCTCTGTGCTACAGACAAGAGGGAGACTGAGTCAATAATTAAACCACTCAGGACTAAGGACTCTAATGAATATGATGGAGTACCTAGCAGTATATTAAAGAACTGTGCTAGACATGTTACCTCTGTACTTAGCCATATTTTTAATTTTTCCCCTTAGGAATGGTCAGTTTCCTGAATGATTTAAGTGCTCAATAGTAAAGCCGCTTTATAAAAAGGGCTATAGGAGTGGAAGCTGAATCCCATCTTCAACAGTGTTTCAATTGTACCTCAGAAATTATTTTTATGCGATGTAATGTCGACAACAAAGCGTAAAATTATGGAAGCGCAAAAGGCTATTTGGTCGAAATTACATTTGCTAACATTAGGATAGTTGCGAGATAATAACATCTCTCAGGAACGTTTAAAACAGTAATGGAAAGTCTGAAAAGGATCTCTCAAACAACAGATGGAGGCAGAGTAGTAGTAGTAGTAGTAGTAGTAGTAGTAGAAGTAGTGGTGGTGGTGGTGGTGGAAAAAGAAGAACAAGATGGAAGCACTAGTACTGATGACATTGGTGAACACAAGGGTAGAATGTTAGTCACCATAGGATAGTACAATCAGCTAATATCACTGAGAATGGCACAGTATTTAGGTAGAATAAATCAGCGATATGTGTGGAGACACTGAATAGACGATTCCGTTCATTTAGGGATAACATTCATTCAGTGTTATTATATTGCGGATTTTCGAATAGCACCACTGGATGAAGCTCACAATCTGAAGCCATCCCCATGCTGATATATTTTGTTATATGTTTTAACTGACCATAGACAGCATTATTTGCTAAGACATGATTTGCCTTTGAAAGTTAACACACGACTTGGTGAGAAATTTATGAACAGCTGTTAATAAATAATTTAGAAACGTTTTAGAAACGCATTGAGGAAATTATGATTTCAATCGCCTTTTCTTAATTAATGTAAAATATATATACTCCTCACAGATGCGCTGCAACACATACACTGGGAGATGCAAAGTGCAGTGGCCTTGCCTCTATCCAGTGTCCTGCAACATGCTGTGCATCAGGTGCTACATACTTCTCACAGCCGGTGCACACCAGCGGCGTCTCTCTCCAATTCAAAGGAGCATGTGCAAAAAAAAATCACGACACATTTATATACCAAGGTCAGCGCAGTGCTGCAATCCAGATCACACAGGCAGCAGGTGATATACATCACACATCTACATAGATACCCTGACAGTCACCGTATGGTGCTTGGTGAAAGGTACCCTGTACCACTACTATTCATTTCCTTTCCTGTTACCCTCGCAAATAGCGTGAGGGGAAAATGAATGTCCATATGCCTCCATATGATCCCTAATTTCTCGTGTGTTATCTTTGTGGTCCTTACGCATAATGTATCTTGGTGGCAGTAGAAACATTCAGCAGTTTCAAATGAAGATTCTATAAATTTTCTCTAGAGTCTCTCTTGAAAAGAAGGTTTCTTTCCCTTGAGGGTTTCCCATTTGGGTTTCTAAAGCATCTCCGTAACATTTATGTTTTTTTCGAACCTACCAGTAACAAATTTAGCGGTCCACCTCTGTACTGATCCGATATCTTCCTTCATTCTGACTCGCCGTCAAGGACAACATTATGTGTTCTATTATTTAAGAAGTCTTCGAGTTTCTCACACATCTGTGAACTTATTCCATATGCTAGTATCTGCATTAACTGCACTGTGTCAAATACTTTCTGGATATACAGAAATAAGGAATCTGCCCGTTGGTCTTCATCCATAGTCGCAAAATATCATTTGAGAAAAGGGCAAGCAGAATTCCGCGCGAGTAATGCTTTCTAAAACTACGCTGATTCATGGACATAAGCTTCTCTGTCTCAAGAAAATTTATTATATTCGAACTATATTCTGCAGCAAACAGAAGTTACGAATATTGGTCTGTAACTTTGCGGGTTGATTCTTTCACCCTTCTTGTATACTGAAGTCACCTGCACCTTTTTTCAGATGATGTATGTACTGTGTAAGTGTTTTAATATATGCCATGTAACACACTTATCTGCTAGCATTCTACAGACAGTTTAACCACGAGTTGTGTATGTACAAACAGTCTGATAATCCGATAATAATATCACTTTCATTTTTAAATTCAGAGCAAAAATGGCATGTGTGCTTGGTGGTCCCTCGACTAACATCTCACTACAGACCATAGGCCTTGTATAGAGAGCAACAGCACATGATGGCATTTATATAACATGAGATGGTGTGATGGCACTGTAACTCCAGTGTGATGCCACCATAACCCCGATATAATGCCGTCTGATCATTGAGATGCTTTGGGGCACAGGTCCTCTCATTGGAATTTCAAGCTACACTGTGCGTTGTTATTTTATTCTGACTACATTGTCATGCAATTGGAGTAAGTGGTTATATGCAGTGAGGATGGAAGGTTGGTCTTACCACCGCAGAGTTCAGAACTTGTCATTCCTATCGGACAAGAGCAAAAAGTTGTGGTGGGACAGATCTTATTCACACTGGCTGAATCATCCGTCTGGGTGACTGTGACACATCACCAGCGACCATCGACATGGCATGCACAATTGCATCACCTGTAACATGACATTACAAGTCATTTGACGCTTGTTGAGAACATACACCAATCCTCTAATGCCAATCGAAATCGAGTAGTTTTATCTCTAGCAAAATGATTTTTAGGCAGAATGGCATCCGCTTCGAGCTGTAGGCAGGTGACATTGTCATACCCCAATTCCACAGGTATTCTTAAATTGAGGGTTATATTTTGGTGCAAGTGTGCGAACTGGGCTGTTATGTGTATGGTATCAGAACGTAACATGTGTTGATGAATGGAAAGAATGTTTCTCTGAAACTATGAGGTTTTCTGCGGCATGGCAGCTATCTGCACCGTGCTACACATGCCTCAGATGCTACTTCCTGTGTGTATGCTGACCACTGCATGCCACAGCGAGCGACTTTGCACATCTATAAAAATATGGGAAGCCCACATATTAAACAATAAGGTCATATGTAAGCATCAGGCATCACTCGGAGTGTGCTAGCTATCATGGTATGCATCTTTTGTATCATAAGTTAGAATAATTTATACTCTGCCAGTGAGAATACACAACAGTGTTTCACAATGTCCAGTACTTTTGGATAATTGGTGGCACACAGATCACCCAAACCCCTACCTGCACTGCTCGCTACCAGGAGGGGTAGCAAACATCTGTGTCAAGGCACTGCTAGCCTCTAGTCTATGTTAAAATACGATAAAAACCTGAATGTTTCACCAATAAAATTCTGCGAGGCGTATTTATAAATCACTCTGTAGTATTTTAAATGAGTACACGAAGAACATGAGTTTGCATAATCATTTCCACATTACAGTTAAAATTATAGACTGATAGGTAATATTTTAAGTTAGACGCTCACTTGCAAAACACAGTTGAGTCAGTTATACATACTGAGACACGCACTTGCCGAACACAGTTGAGTCAGTTATACGTGCTGCTATGAAAAACATCTGAGTAAAGGCCTATGACGGCATCAAGATGGCAGCATTGTTTCTTATGCCCTGTAAATGTGAATGTACTTGCAATCCAATTACACTATTTTGTGTTTGTGCTGCGACATGGATATCACAATACTTCACAGCTACGGAAAGAATGAGACTTTTTGTACATAACTTTACTCATACTAATGAAGGAAAATTATTTTAATGCCACCCTGGTCCACTTTGTACCAAAAGTGTAACTGCTTATTTTAAAAAATTTTGATACATGTTGGTAGAGTGCTAAACACTAAAAATATAGGAATGGAAAAGAAGCTTGAAGACTGACATTTAAAGCTATCAAGAGACCTCATAAATTCAGCACTGTCAGAGCTAACCTTCCACACAGTAATGATGAGATATAGATAATAATCATTCCGACAGCATCTTTGTACTTCTGTCTCTCCCTTTCTCCATTGTGCATTAACTCTCACTCTAAACAGTCAGTTGTGGCGTGTCAAAAGTATAATTCCAGCAACTTAACTGATACTGCTGGGAAGAACAATCGATAAAACAATGGAAAACTGTCACTCAAAATGGTGTAACTGAAATATGTGTGTTTACAACAGGATAAAGTCAAATACTCTGTCTCCACAGCAAGCCGTGTGTATGTGTGTGTGTGTGTGTGTGTGTGTGTGTGTGTGTGTGTGTGTGTGTGTGTGTGTGTGTGTGTGTCAGCGATGGCTTTGGTAGTTAGCATTATGTGGGTTAACATTTGGAAGAAGTATAGTTTGTAGATCCTCTGGCTGAATTTGGTAACAGTTTGATGGTGAAAATAGCAAAAATGTAAAAGATGGAAAAATTCATAAAAACTGTATTCAAAATGGTAACAGAATATCTGTATTTATGCAGATGGAGTAGTCAAAATTTGTGGCATAAGCATTAGGTCAAATTGTCTAGAGATCTCTTGCATACTTTCCTAGGAAGCTACAAGTTTGTACCAAGGAAGAGAACTAGTAAAATCACAGCGCCATCTGCTCCCAAAATTATTGAGAAATCTACTCTAAAGGTTGATAGTGCTCGCAATAGTTGAAATTCGTGGTGTAAGAACCAAACATATGCATATATAACAGATATGACGTCACACACACACTTAGAAATAAAAAGTATTATACGGACACTAAATACGTCGTACAGAGGTTTTGTATGTGTTTAATGTAATGGCTAAATATAAGAGACGGAATGACGCAATATATGTTTAGCCGTAGGGCTAGGTACTGGCCCAACCAACCAGTTAGCGTGCTAGTTTGTGACGAATAATGCGCAACGGTATCTCCAACGCTGAGATGACAAGATCTTTATTAATACAGAACATCTTTTAGATGCAGTGTGCTTCAAGGCAAGACTCGCACGAAAGCGAATAAGTGACTTGACTGGTTACTCAAGAACCATGTATAAAAAAGGTACTTAAGAACTAACATGGAGAAAAGAATAACATGTAAAAAAACTATATGCTAAAAATAAATGGCACAGAGAAACGGACACAACACATCACTCCTAGCGCCCAGTGCGTAACTAATTTATCCCCGCAAAATAAATTACTTGCGGTGTGATGCACAGTTGGTGCACTCGTGAACCAAACTGCACTGCACTGGGCTGCACTGCTAATTATGGTCATTACAACAAAAAATGGTTCAAATGGCTCTGAGCGCTGTGGGACTTAACATCTGTGGTCATCAGTCCCCTAGAACTTCGAACTACTTAAACCTAACTAACCTAAGGACATCACACAACACCCAGTCATCACGAGGCAGAGAAAATCCCTGACCCCGCCGGGAAGCGAACCCGAGAACCCGGACGCGGGAAGCGAGAACGCTACCGCACGACCACGAGCTGCGGACGGTCATTACAACAGCCCCCTCCACGGGAGTGGAGCGCCATCCAGAAAGCACGCTGGGAAGTGGACACGCCGACCAGACCTCATGGGCACTGGTCCCCTGGAGCTGACGTCCTGCTTAGTGGTGGTGCCAAGAGTTGCTGTTGCCGGACCAAGTTCTGGGTGAAGCTGTGTTCGCCGAGTCTCAGTGGGGTGTGGCTTGTTGAGGATGTAGGCTGGTTTGACCCTGTCGATTGTAAGAGTGGCTCGTTTTACATTCGCAAGAATATCCAGGGAGCGATCTCTCCTACTGATGATTTGATGTGGCCCGGTGTACGGAGTCTGGAGGGCCGGTTTGACGCCATCAGTTCGTAACGTAATGTGAGTGCACGTCCATATGTTGTGTACAAAGATGGCAACTGTTCCGTGCCTGGATGGTTGCAGAGGAAGGATTTTCCTGACATTATCACGCAGGCGATTGACAAAGACAGATGGGTCTATATCAGGCTGTGTAGTCACGTCTAAAAACTCACCAGGCAGTCGTAACGACTCTCCGTACAATAGTTCTGCAGAGGAACTGTCTACATCTGGCTTGTATGAGTTTCGTAAGCCAAGCAGGACCATCGGGAGAGCTTCTGTCCACACGGCATCGTGGCACATCAAAGCTGCTTTCAAAGTGCAGTGCCAACGCTGTATCATGCCATTACTCACCGGGTGGTAGC
Source organism: Schistocerca gregaria (assembly GCF_023897955.1). NCBI lineage: Eukaryota > Metazoa > Arthropoda > Insecta > Orthoptera > Acrididae > Schistocerca > Schistocerca gregaria. The sequence goes on from NC_064920.1 coordinate 106,814,674, forward strand.
TGGTTGTGTTGTGGTGGCTCATCCGAGAGAATGCTGTTAGCTTTGCAGACAAATTAGATTCAAAATCACCTCGTCTCCTACCTTCCAAACTTCACAGAAGCTCTTCTGCAAACCAGTAGAGCTTCTGTGAAGTTTGGAAGGTAGGAGACGAGGTACTGGCAGAACTGAAGCTGTGAGGATGGGTCGTGAGTCGTGCTTGGGTAGCCCAGTTGGTAGAGCACGTGCCCGCGACAGGCAAAGGGGAAAGGTCCCGAGGTCGAGTCTCGGTCCGGCACACAGTTTTAATCTGTCAGGAAGTTTCATATCAGAGCACACTCCGCTGCAGAATGAACATCTCGTTCCGGAAATCAGATTCAAATTGTTTACCACCATCTGTGGCGAAATGCAAAGGACAGCCAAATCGTGACATCCAGTTTAATATTAAGGCATAATACGCCAAGGTTTCTGCTGAGACATTTTCCGCTGGGGCCACTTCTGGCCTACACGTGAATTGGTCGATCATCGTCAGCAAATATCGATGGCCGTTTGACGGTGGTAACGGTCGCACGACGTCGATGTATATGTGCATAAAACGGGTGTTGGTTTCAGGAAAGTTTCCAATAGGTGCGTGCACGTGCTGCTCGACCTTGCTGCACTGACCCTGTATACAACTTCGGGTCCCCTCATGGCAGTCTTCCTTCATCCCTGGCCACATGAAGCCATCTGCGATTAGGTGCATTGTAGTTCCTGCTCCAGGAAAGCACAGGTTTTGCAAAGATGTAAACGAGTTTTTCTTGAATCTTGCAGGTAAAAATGATCGTGGTTTGGCTGCAGACACGTCACGGTACAACTTGATGCCTGTGCCAGGGACATTAACTGCAGATTCAATGTAGACTTGTTTTCTAGGCAACAGTTCTTGTAGTTCCGGATCTGTAAGTTGTGCTTTGTGAGTTCCGTGTAGTCTACGGTGGAGACGCTCCTGGCACAGGAGAGACGATCCGCTACTACTTTCTCGATCCTGGATATATGCTGGATGTTCAAGATGAACTGCGTGTTATAGAGTAATTGGTTGTGCTGCCTTGGTGAACAGTTGATATTATTCTGTCGAAAGGCGTATTTAGTGGCTTATGATCTGTGGATGTGGTGCACTCACAGGCCTCCTTCTGAAGACGTAAGTATTTGATTGCCTTGTATATCGCTAAGAGTTCTAGATCATAGGAACCACTTACATTGAGACTGCGGCAGTTTCTTCGAAGAGAAGGCTAGAGGTTGCCACGCATCATTGTTGTATTTTTACAACGCTGCACCCGCAGCTGTCTGGCTTGCATCTACAACCAACACTAACAGTGCACTTTGTTCAGGATGTGTCAACAATGCAGCTGCCGCTATCGCTTGTTTAGCCCGTTCAAACGCAGCTGTCATGCAGTCTGCCCACTGTATTGTTACGTTCCCTTTGCATTTCGTACCTTCCAGCACAGCCATTAATGGTTCCTAAATATCCACTGCATGTGGTAAATGTCTGTGGTAAAAGTCCACATCCCCAAAAATCGTCACTGCTCCTTAACTGTGGACGGCCGTGAAATCTGCAGGATGGCTTCCACTTTCTCAGGTAACAGTAGTGAGCCAGACAGAGATTCGGTGGCTAAGGAAATCTACTTGTGGTTGACCAAAAATACATTTAGCTGTGTTGAGAATGACGCCGTATTCGTCTAGCCGTTTAAAAACTTGTATGAGTTGTTCGTGATGTTCTGGCGAGACTGAAAATAACTTTCAAACACACGAAATGGCTATCTTCAGGATCTTTGGCGGCGGGAATCTGTATGTATGCCTTGGCGCAGTCCAACACGCTGTACAGGCGGGAACCGCTCAAAGTGTAGTTGCAATCGTGGAGTAACGGAACTGGGTAACGACCGGGCACTGTATAGGCGTTAAGTGCTCTACAGTCCCCGCACAGACACGGCGCACCGCACCACTCTGCCATGAGATATAACAGCGATGACCAAGGGCTACTGGACGGTCACATGATAGCCCCTCGAATCATACTATCAAACCTGGCCTAGGTGATAGTTAACCAGTCTGGGGCGAACCATAGAGGTCTACAGGATAATGGCAGCCTCTCGGTGGTCTTTATACAGTGCACTGTGCTATGCTTCACTTCTTTAGGCATACCTGGAGGTTTCGTCAGCGCCCGAAAATCCCAAAGTAAGACAGCATACTCGGTGTCTCCTGCTTTAATCAGTTTGGCGGATTGGAGGGTTGTATGCCACCGGAATCCTGCAGCTGTCAGTCTAGCGGCTTGAACGACCAGGCGTGTATGAGGCAGCAGGTAGTAATGTGCCAGGAAGTCCGCTCCTTTTATCGGCTTAGCGACGTCTGCGACCGTGAAATCCCACGCAAACGCTCGGCATAGCCTTAAACCTAGCTCAAGATGATATCTACCATACTTCGCAGGAGAACAATTGTTTGTGGCAGCTAGACACACGACGTACGCAGCCTACACTTGTGTAACAATGTTTGTGGGAAAATACACACATCAGAGCCTGTGTCAATCAAATATTTCTGAAGTGTCTACACCTGACCGCCCCTGGCATTTGGGTATGTGCAGGGTTTGGCATAGCAACGAGCTTGATCATCAAATCTTCTTTGATACCAACATAGTCCTTGCAGAGATTCAGTTAGGTGCAGATGAGGCAGCTGATGATCATCTGTGTGAGCAGTTCCGGTATCTTGGCTGGCCACTATCACTGTTGGTGTTACACTGAGACATCAATTGCCTAATCTGTTACATCAACATGTCCACCTTTGTTGTCGACACACGAAACTATGGCTGACTTGCTCATGCATTGCACAGTTGCTACACTAATAGGTGCAGCTGAGACAGCGTACTGTACCTTGTCTGCTCCGCCACCGTGTCTAAAGACGTTTCAGACTGAGACGCTATTACTGCTTTGATGGCAGGCAGCAACAGACTGCTCCAGATGGTTCTCAGCAGGCTGTCAGGCACAGTACCAGCATCGATATTACTTCACAGGCGCCGCAAGTACAGCGACCGTTTACGATCTATGTACTCCTGAATCAGAACTTTGCAGAGGCGTTCTTCTTGCAAAGCTGATACTCTGTCTTGAGCTCAGACTTGCTCTATTGCGGTGTGGTAACTACGTCTTGCACTTCGGCGACATACTGATGAGCGAGCTGGCTCACGACGAGTGCAAACTTGGTAGTGTAAGTGGTTACTCCTGAGTGAAAGAAACTAGCTTGAACTTGTACAAACCATAGCCGTGGACTATGAGGTCAAAAGGTGATAATCTAACGGCGAGTCTGGACACAGCAGGGTTGGTCCCGATCAGATTTTCAATCATCTTACAGTAACACTTCATTCCGTGCGTCAGGCAGGTGATAAATCACGTCGGGGTCACCAGTTTGGCAGCAGGGCTAGGTACTGGCCCGTCCGACCGGTTAGCCTGCTAGTTTGCGATAAATAACACACAACGATATCTGCTATGCTGAGATGGCAAGATCTTTATTAATACAGGACGTCTTGTAGATGCAGTGTACGTCAAGGCAAGACTCACATGAAAACAAATGACTTGTTGACTGGTTGCTCAAGAAATAAATATAGAAAAAAGGTCCTTAAGAACTAATATGGAGAAAGAAGAGCATGTAAAAAGACTATATACTAAGAATAAACAGCACGGACTAACGGACATATTGTTCCTGGCGCCTGGCATGAAACTAATTGATCAGTACAAAATAAAATACTTGCGGCGTGACACACTGGTGATGCACTCATGAACCGAACTGCACTGCACTGCACTGGCCGGCCTGAGTGGCCGAGCGGTTCTAGGCGCTTCAATCTGATAGCCGGCACGGTAGCTCAGCGTGTTCGGTCAGAGGGTTTAGCTACCCTCTGTAATAAAAAAACTGAGTGAACGGATCGAAGAACAAGCTGAACGGATGTCATCGGACGTCCGCAACGAACAAATGAGATTTTTAAAAAACGAACTGCGCGACCGCTACGGTCGCAGGTTTGAATCCTGCCTCGGGCATGGAATGTGTGTGATGTCCTTAGGTTAGATAGGTTTAAGTAGTTCTAAATTCTTGGGGACTGATGACCTCCACTGTTAAGTCCCATAGTGCTCAGAGCCATTTGAACCATTTTTTGCACTGCACTGCTAATTGTGGTCGTTACACATATTTCAACTGTAGGATGACAGTGCGGTTTAGAGAAACATGGTGATAAGATAAATTGTCATATTCCCACTAGTTCTTCTAGGGTGAGGATCAATGATGTTATTCCAAATCCACATTACAGGTTTAAAACATTGCAGTTTTCAAATGCTGTAGCAGTACCCTTACAATACATTCGCAGCTTCAAGACTCCATTGTGTCGTAAACTAGTAAGTATCCATATGGTTGCTAAACTACTAGTTCCATATATACGAACATACGATGAAAATGATGCTGACACATTAAGTCCTGTACCTCAAGTCATTTTATTACTGAGGAGTGCGATTATAAGATACCCTTTACTTGAATTCAAACTGCTGTGATGTTCTACTTCAGTATATGTGAGCTGCAAGTAAAACATTTGGAAGCAATGTAAAGCAGTACGATACCAAAAACGGAAAGCAATACATATGGAACAGATGTAGATACTACTAAAAATGCATTCATTAGAAGTTTACTGACGGAGGTTAAAAGTGGTCTGTGCACGACGTGGTTAAGATAATATTTTATCTATGTGACTGAGTAGAACATAATAGTAGTGCTGGATACTTGTCTAATATTTTGGAGTAGTTATTTTAGTTTCAACCACTTTTAGGTTGTTCTCTCCATCAGTATCGGTTGTACGAGGGTTGGAACTTAAATAGTGGCAACTATTTATTCACAACCGATACAAAGGAGTTACATGTTAGCACTTGTTACTGTCCTTTAAAGTAGTCACCAGCGTTGTGTAGAACCCATTGCCAGCGATGTGGAAGGCGTAGTATACCGTTAGCAGAGCCCGTTCTGTTGATAGTGCGAATGGAACGATTTACTGCCTGTCGAATCTCTGGAACAGTTCTGAAGTGAATGCCACGAAGTGGTTCCTTCATATTTGGAATCAAATGAGTCATAAGAACTTAAGTCCGGGGAGTATGGTGGATGGTACAGCACTTGCGAGTCCCATAGACCAAACAGAGCAGCCAAAGCTTGCACTGTATGTGCATGCTCATCGTCCTGCAAAATGATGGGTGAGTTGTGCAAAAAGTATCGCCGCTTCTTTGGCAAAGCTGGTCCCAGGTGATGCTCCAAAAACGAACAGTAATACTGTGCACTGACGGTCTGCCATAGAGGAACGTATTGCTCTAGGATAGCGCCATCATAGTCGTACACGAGAATCCCAGTAACTTCCAGATTAGATTAATACTTGTTCCATAGATCATGAATACGACACTTCGTAATGATGTGGAACGTGTCAGGTTAATAAAAGATGTCTGTACAAGATATTACATTAGAGAAAATATTGCATGACACTAATGTTTAAGTTAGTTTTTTTATTTATTTATTTTTTTTCCTTCTCCTCCCTCAATTTATATCTAAAAATTCAGCCAATGAGTAGAAGGAGTTGTCATCTAGAAATTCTTTTAATTTATTTTTAAATGTTGGTTGACTGTCAGGCTTTTGATGCTGTTTGGTAGGTGACCAAAGACTTTTGTGGCAGCATAATTTACCCCTTTTAGTGCCAAAGTCAGATTTAACCCTGCATAGTGAAGATCATCCTTTCTCCTAGTGTTATAGCTATGCACACTGCTATTACTTTTGAACTGAGTTGGATTATCAACAACAAATTTCATAAGTGAATATATATACTGTGAGGATCCCTAGATCCTTAAATAGATGTCTGCAGAATGACCGTGGGTGGGCTCCAACAATTATTCTGATTACACGTTTTTGGGCAATGAATACTTTTCTACTCAACGATGAGTTACCCCAGAATATTATGCCATACGAAAGCAGTGAATGAAAGTAGGCATAGTAAGTCCCATACTGAGGCTCTGACACACTTTGGATTTTCACTGTGACCCATAATGACGCCATTCGTTGGATTGGCATTTCAGTTTTGGCTCATACAATGTGGTTTATGTCTCATCCAGTGTTACGATACTGTGTAAGGAAGCCTCTCCTTCGTGCTCATAGCGCTCCAAGTGCGTCTGAGCAGCGTCGTAACGAATCCATTTCTGCATTTCCATCAAGTCATGCGGAGCCCACTGTGATGCAATTCACTTTCATCCAAAAGTTCCGTCGCACCATAATCTCCAGGTCCGAGTTAGTGCTTCCCGCACTAGCCATCAATGATCTAGTAGCATTGGTGGAGACCTCAGTACCACCCTCCTTGTATGATGATGACTTTCTCCTCTACCATTGCTTCTCTAATGTGGGTGTTGCTGAATAACTCGACTGCAAGGTGCCATATGAAAAGTACCAGCATGAGCCCTCACCCATGGCGTTTGATTTCCTGCCGCCAAAACTTACATCAGCAGAGTTTGATGGTGACCATTGTTAGTCGAGCAGTGGTCACGTACCAAATAGTTTTATCTTGTGGCTTTGGTTTTACATATCTTATGGAAAAGAATGACCATGAAAGCAGTTGTCTTTTTATTTTTTGTGACAATGATTTTATATCAGCTGGTTTGCCTCATATTTCATTATATCCAAATGGTTTATAAAAGTTAATCTACATTCAGATCCAATGATGGCACCTTTAGTGTGTTGAAACCGGCTATCCAGTAAACAGCATTTCAGCAATCTTGGCTTTTGAATTATTTCTACAACAGAGTGATCGCCCCAGTATGCACTGTGTGTTCATTGACAATTTGTGGCAAAACTGTCTTTCATGGTACCAGCAGGCACCATAAATGGTAAGAAACGTCTTGCTAATCTCCAGGTGGCTGGAGGGGTTTCAGGGGGAGGGGGGGGGGGGGGGGGGAGTGGGAAGAGGACTGCAGCTGTATGGGTGTGTGCCATGGCAGCTATCAGGTGGGTAGTGGGTAGCCATCGGGTGTGTAGGCATCACGGAGATCATGAGTGCCATGTACACAGTGCTCATGGGTATGCATGGCAGAATCATGCTAACATGCTGGGACAGGTGTGTGCATTTGAGTGTGGAAGTCAGTTTTGCCATCTTGCTGATCATGTGCATCATTAAGTGAGACTTCTCCACAGTGAAGTTGTGAGGTGTAGCAGGTGGGAGTGTCAGAGTTTGCTGCATGTTTGCACTGCCTTATGAATGACTATTGTAGCATTGGGCAACCATCGGTAAATATGGACGTGTGTGAAAGATCTGGGCAGTGTGGTGGTAGTCACTGAGAGGCCAAGCATGTCGAAGACTGACTGCCAAAAGTGCCATCTCATCAATGTTCATGTGATTTTGCATGGCTGGGGCCTGTGGATTGTGGTAGGCAGGCACGTGAGTCTCCTCAGGAACAATAGATGTTCAGGCAGTGATGGCACAGAGGTGTTGGAGAGGGTCACACATGAGCCCATTCTTTGGACAAAAGCAATGTACATGTGTGCAGCATCTCGAATGATGATAATGGTGATATCAAACAGTCTTTCAGCATGTCAAAACTGTTGGATTGTGGTGGGTTTGATATGATGTCATGCACCTCTATGGCAACTGCAGGCTGGAGTTGAGTGATTGTCAGTGCAAACTTTGTGGTTTCACTCATAACAGAGGAACCCACAAATATTGCTTCAGTGGAAGAACATTACATCCAGGAGTCATAGGCTCTGAACAGACTCTTTGGAGTATTGGAGAGGCAACTCACACCTGGGCAGTGATCATATCCTGTTAGCTCTGTGCCGTGACTGATAGAAGCCTGAAACCCAGCCATTTGAGCTTGAAGTTTGGGACTCTTGAGGAAGGGTGTTGCTGACCAGCTGAAGCAGCACTCAAAGGGCATGGCATGTTGGTGTTGGTGTTTGCTATGCAATAGCATCTGTAATTAGTGCTCCAGGTGATATAAGCACCAGAGTGTATGCCAAAATATTCACTAAAGTCATTGCAGCAGGGCACTTTCTTGGTGCAGGAACGTGCATGACACAAGCAGTGGAGTAGCATGGGTGATGAGGTGTGGTGGGAGAAGGAAGGTACTTAGTTTGGGCTGGGGCAATGAGTGGGAGCAGAAGCTTTGTCTGCACTGACGAACAGTACCCCACATGTATCAGCAAACAAGGCACAGCACAACACAGCAGCATGGAGCATACCCAGAGAGGATGAAGAGAAGGAGGGTGTGGAAGGCATTTCACAAAGTTCTATCTATTTCCAGGATCTTTGGTGTAGTGACTGATTTTCTGCTTGCTAGCACAGCTAGAAATACCCTACAAGCAAATTTCTGAAGGGAGATCATGCGCTAGGGAATGAGGAAAAATGAACCAAATGCACTGACATACAAACAGTATTTATTGAAGTAGACATATCTGCCACAGGAGACATAATGAATTAACATACAGCCATGACACATCTGGTTTCAGAGAGAGTTATACAAAATGGAGGGGAAAACACATATACAATGGTCCAGCTACCACATTCCAGCATGAAACAAACCACCTTTAATGACCCAAAGGGCAAAGAACAAAACTGGTGCATCACATGAGGCCTATCTCCATGACTTGCAACTACACACTGTGAACACTACATGCAATAGTTCACCCTCAGCATCTTAGATATGTCATACCTACATGAATTAATATTTACGCAAAGGCAAAGGTGTATTAGATAGTGAATGAACCTACCAGTTCAGACAAATGGGTTAATACATTGTTATTTCACAGACTTGTAGTCACACGCAGACTTGGTGAAAGTGTATGAGGACTCATGAACACTGACAGTGCACCATTTTGCAGATCTTGGTTGGCAAGGTCATGGGTGAGAGGGGGTGAGGACTGCCATTCATGCTAATGTTAATTTGGCAGTAATCAAGAAGTTATTCGTGGAATAACTGTCTAGGAAGAGGGGCTGTTATTACCTAGTTACATTTAAGAAGGGTAGGCTCTCTGATTCTCACTGACCACACAAGATAGCCTGCATTGTTCCTTCCATGTAGTCACACAAGGCTGACTTACCAGTAAGTAGTCTTCAGGCTGTACACCTATCTAGTGGCACTGTGCAGCAGGCCGTTAAGTTCTATGTCACATGATTTAACACTACATATCACTAAGTGACAGCATATTGAATCAAAACCTTCCAGCTACACCTTTCAGCTGTAAAAGCCCACCTACCTCAAAGAGCTGGCCAGAGTGCTTGCTATGCATATAATGTTTGGCACATCCACATGTTTTTTGGTTGGTTGGGTGTGGGATTGAAGGGACCAGACTGCTAAGGTCATCGGTCCCCTGTTCCACGATAAAATCACACGAAATAAAAACTGTCACTCGTTAAAAACGGAGAACTGAGACAAGGGACGACACAATACAAGAAAGACAGACAAAGACCAGACAAACGGAACTAAAATCACACCGAGTGTGAAGGTGGTTGACCGACCATGAAAATAAGGAAAAGCCAACCACCAAATGACATTAAAACCACAGGCCAAAGGCCCAAGTCAATACAGGAAATAAAAGGACAAACACTCAAATCATACGATAAAAACCCCCTGCCCGAATAAAACTCAACACGAGGTCCGCCATAGCAACGTCATCACATAAAAGGGCAGGGAGGGTATCAGGCAGCGCAAACGTCTGCCTGAGTCCTGTTAAAAGCGGGCAGTCGACCAAAATGTGGACCACCGTCAGAGCTGCCCCGCAGCGACATAGCGGTGGGTCCTCCCGGCGCAACAAATGGCCGTGCGTCAGCCACGTGTGGCCAACGCGCAGCCGGCAGAGGACGACAGAGTCCTTCCGAGAGGCCCGCATGGAGGAGCGCCACACACCGGTCGTCTCCTTCACCGCCCGAAGTTTGTTGGGCGTGGGCAGGGTGCGCCACTCGTCACCCCAGGCACCAAGCACTTTCTGGCGCAAAAGCGACAGGAGATCACACTCCATAAGGCCAAGTTCCAGAGCCGGTGAACTCACTGCCTGTTTAGCCAGCGTGTCAACCCGCTCATTGCCCGGGATGCCGACATGACCTGGGGTCCAAACAAAGACCACGGAGCGGCCGCAACGGGCAAGAGCATGGAGCGACTCGTGGATGGCCATCACCAGACGGGAACGAGGAAAGCACTGGTCAAGAGCTCGTAAACCACTCGGAGTCACTACAGATGACAAAGGACTCACCTGACCGGGAGCGGATATACTCTAGGGCGCGATAGATGGCAACCAACTCGGCAGTGTATACACTGTTCCCGGGTGCCAGCGACTGTTGCTCACAATGATCCTCTAGAGTAAGAGCGTAACCAGTGCGACCAGAGACCATCGAACCGTCGGTATAGGCCACGGCAGATCCGGGAAACTCGGCAAGGAGAGAAACAAAGCGGCGGTGGAGGGCCGGAGGAGGGACCGAGTCTTTCGGACCCTGTGCCAAATCCAGCCGAATGCATGGTCGGCGCACACACCAAGGGGGCAGACGGAGATTGGCCCGGAAAACAGGCGGGAGAGCTAAAAACTCAATCCCACACAGTAGAGCCCGGATGCGAACCACGATCGTACACCCTGACGGGGCCGCCTGTCTGGAAGATGGACGATCGAGTGCGGGAACAGGAGACGGTAGTTGGGATGCCCTGGCAAGCTACAAACGTGGGCAGCATAAGCGGCCAGAAGTCGGTCGAGCCGGATCCGCAATGGAGGAACACCAGCCTCCACAAGTAAGCTGTCAACAGGGCTTGTCCGAAATGCTCCTGTGGCGAGTCGGATCCCGCAGTGATAGATGGGATCCAGCAATTGCAACGCTGATGGCGATGCCGAACCATAAGCCACACACCCATAATCAAGGCGGGACTGGATCAGCGCTTGATACAGCCGGAGAAGGGTGGACCGATCGGCACCCCATCCGATGTGGCTAAGGCACGGAGAGCGTTTAAATGCCGCCAGCATGTTTGTTTAAGCTGCCTAATATGAAGCAGCCAAGTCAACCGGGCATCAAATACCAGTCCCAAGAACCGATGCGTCCCTACCACAGCAAGAGGTTCACCGTCAAGGTAAAGGCGTGGCTCAGGGTGAACCGTGCGACGCCGGCAGAAATGCACAACGCAGGTCTTAGCGGCCGAAAACTGGAAGCCGTGCGCTACAGCCCACGACTGCGCCTTGCGGATAGCGCCCTGCAGCTGGCGCTCAGCAACTGCAATGCCAGCGGAGCTGTAGTAGAGGCAGAAGTCGTCTGCATACAACGAAGCTGCGACGGACGATCCCACCGCCTCAGCGAGCCCATTGATCGCAATTAAAAACAGGGAGACACTGAGGACAGACCCCTGTGGGACCCCGTTCTCCTGAACCCGGGAGGAACTATGGGACGCAGCAACTTGCACGCGGAAGGAACGAGACGACAGAAAATTCTGAATAAAAATCGGGAGCGGGCCCCTAAGACCCCACCCATGAAGTGTGGCCAGGATGTGATATCGCCAAGTCGTATCGTACACCTTCCGCATGTCGAAGAAGACGGCAACCAGATGTTGGCGGCGTGCAAAGGCTGTACGGACGGCAGACTCTAGGGAGACCAGATTATCGACGGCAGAGCGGCCTTGACGGAACCCACCCTGAGACGGAGCCAGAAGGCCTCGAGACTCGAGGAGCCAACTCAAGCTCCGGCTCACCATACGTTCTAGCAACTTGCAAAGAACGTTGGTGAGGCTTATGGGGCGGTAGCTGTCCACCGCCAGCGGGTTCTTGCCAGGTTTCAACACGGGGAGGACGATGCTTTCTCGCCATTGAGACGGGAACACACCCTCAACCCAGATGCGGTTGAAAACATCTAGGAGGCGTCGCTGGCAATTCACAGAGAGGTGTTTCAGCATCTGGCTGTGGATGCGGTCTGGCCCAGGAGCCGTATCAGGGCAAGCAGATAGTGCACTCTGGAATTCCCAGTCGCTGAAAGGAGCATTGTACGACTCCGCGTGGCGCGTGTGAAAGGAAAGCCTCCAACTTTCCAACCGCTCTTTCCGGGAGCGGAAGGCCAGTGGGTAATTCGTAGATGTGGAACACTGAGCAAAATGCGCTGCTAACCGGTCCGCAATCGTGTCGGAGTCAGTACACACCACTCCATTCAGCGAAAGCCCAGGGACAGAGACAGGCGGCCGATAGCCATGGAGTCGCCTAATCTTAGCCCAAACCTGCGATGCAGAGGTACGGACGCCAATGGTGGAAACATACCGTTCCCAGCACTCCTGCTTCCGTTGGCGAATAAGGCGTCGGGCACGGGCACGGAGCTGTTTAAAAACGATGAGGTTCTCCAAGGACGGGTGCCGCTTATGGCGTTGAAGAGCCCGCCGGCGATCTCTAATCGCCTCTGCGATGACGGGCGCCCACCAAGGCACAGTCCTCCACCGAGGGGACCCGGATGAACAGGGAATCGCAGATGCCGCCGCAGAAACGATGCCGGTGGTGACCGACTGAACCACCGCATCAATGGTGTCAGGGGAAGGAGGTGTGATAGTGGCGAGAGAGGAGAACAAGCCCCAATCAGCCTTATTCAGAGCCCATCTGGAGGGGCGTTCAGAAGAGTGACGCTGTGGTAGTGACAAAAAGATGGGGAAATGGTCACTACCACATAAGTCGTCATGGACACTCCAGTGGATGGATGGTGAAAGTCCGGGGCTGCAGATAGAAAGGTCGATGGCCGAAAATGTGCCATGGACGACGCTGAAATGTGTCGGCTCTCCGTGTTTAAGAGGCAGAGGTCAAGCTGCGAGAGAAGAGTCTCGACATCTCTACCCCGGCCAGTAATCGCGGCGCTACCCCACAGGGGGTTATGGGCGTTAAAGTCGCCCAGTAACACAAAAGGAGGAGGCAGTTGTGCTATCAATGCAGCCAACACATGACGCGAGACATCACCATCTGGCGGAAGATACAAACTGCAGACAGTAATAGGCTGAGGAGTCCACATCCTTACAGCGACAGCCTCTAAAGGTGTGTGAAGAGGTACACATTCGCTGTAGACAGATTTAAGGATGTAGACGCAGACTCCACCAGATACCCTCTCATAAGCTGCCCGGTTCTTGTAATAACCCCGATACCCACGTAGGGCAGGGGTCCGCATTGCCGTAAACCAAGTTTCCTGTAGGGCAATGCAGAGGAAAGGGTGACTGCTGATGAGTTGGCGAAGCTCAGCAAGGTGGTGGAAAAAAGCGCTGCAGTTCCACTGGAGTATCGCTTTGTCCATGTCCGAAAAAGGCGTGAAGGGACCGAGGAGGCAGATCACGCCACTGGGTCACCTGCTGCCACCGATGGAGTACCAGTACAACCTGCTTCCATGGTGTCTGAGGGTCTGGCAAGATCCAGGTCCTCAGTGGACGCCCGGATCTCCACCTTATCCTCGGACGCAGGGCCTGTAGGGAGCAGTGGGGTGGATGCCACCGCGTGTTCCTTGGCCTTAGAGGTCTTCTTCTTCGTCTTGTCTCTCTGGTCCTTGGGTTTCATTGGCTGGGAGGGCTCCAGCGAGTCAGTCTCCGGGACGGAGGAGGAGCGGGAAGCCCTGCGACCAGCCGCTGGTCTGCTTTTCTTCCATTGGCTGACGTCACCCTTCCCAGAGGCGGAAACCTGGGAAGGAAGGGACCCAAGGGACCCTTTCCGTGCTATTCGAGCTGGGGAAGTTTGAGGCATCCCCAGCTTAGAAGTGGGGACTGATGTCCCCGATGGTTGGGGGGTTGCTGCTCCTGAGGCAGGTAGTGCAGGAGCAGCAGGGAGTGAAGTGCCCCCCACCATCAAGGGGGCAGGTGTAGCACTCCGGCTCTGAGAGGTGGCAGTCTGAGGGAGAGCTAATGGGGCCATAACAGTAGTAGCCGCGGCGTAAGAGGCAGTCATTCGAACAGGATGGAGGCGTTCGAACTTCTGCCTGGCCTCAGTGTATGTCAGGCAGTCCAGGGTCTTATACTCCATAATTTTGCGCTCTTTCTGGAAGATCCTGCAGTCCGGCGAGCAAGGCGAGTGGTGCTCTCCGCAGTTTACACAGATGGGAGACGGAGCACATGGAGTATTAGGATGTGATGGGCGTCCACAATCTCGACATGTGAGGCTGGAAGTACAGCGGGAAGACATATGCCCGAACTTCCAGCACTTAAAGCACCGCATTGGGGGAGGGATATATGGCTTGACGTCACAACGATAGACCATCACCTTGACCTTCTCAGGTAAAGTATCACCCTCGAAGGCCAAGATGAAGGCACCGGTGGCAACCTGCCTATCCCTTGGACCACGATGTACGCGCCGGACGAAGTGAACACCTCGCTGCTCTAAATTGGCGCGAAGCTCGACATCGGACTGCAATAAAAGGTCCCGATGGAATATTATGCCCTGAACCATATTAAGACTCTTATGGGGCGTGATTGTAACCGGAACATCCACCAGCTTGTTACAATCGAGTAACCGGCGGGACTGGGCGGAAGACGCCAATTTGATCAGAACCGAGCCCGACCGCATTTTGGACAAGCCCTCCACCTCCCCGAATTTGTCCTCTAAGTGCTCGACGAAGAACTGAGGCTTCATGGATGTAAAGGATTCACCATCAGCTCTCGTACACACCAGGTAGCGGGGCTAGTATGGTTCGCTGGCATCCTTAGTCTTTCGTTCCCCCCATGGTGTAGCCAGGGAGGGGAACGATTTGGGGTCATATGTAGTTGCATTGTATTGAGCCCTGGAACGCTTAGAGACTGCTGGCAGCTGGCCGCCAGCAAGAGATGATGTACCACGCTTCATTGCGGGTCATCCGCCCTGATGCCACCTACTCCGACCAAGGGCCCTCCCCACGGGCGCCACCCAGCCTCAGCAACGACCACCTGGCAGGATGGCCATTGCCGGGAGTCCCAATGCCCCAAGGAGATAGGCATCTACTCCTTGGCATACGTGGGGAGTTAACGGCGCTGGCATCAGCAGAGCGATCCCTGTGTAGTCAGGGGGCTACAACCAACAGGGTACATGGCGGCCCCACCACAACGGACTGGCTACCGTGCTGGATTTCAGGTGATGTAGTCCAATATCGTCATTGGCGCACAAAGCAACACAGCATAGCAGACTGCAATAAACTGCACCCAAGAACAAATCCACGCCCAAGAGATGGTAGGTGAGCGGGACTGCTAAGCGATGACGACAAACCTGGCTAGAGATGGTAATGCATGATGGACACATTGCTCCTTGTAAGGCGCCCTTCCCCAATCGGCTCGCTCTTCGGAAAATTTAGAAGGATGGAGGTCAAACCCGTTAGGGGACCATCTCACAAGGCCAAAACGTTTGAGACTCCTTTTAGTCGCCTCTTACGACAGGCAGGAATACCATGGGCCTATTCTTACCCCCGATCCCACAGGGGGGCACATGTTTTTTGCTGAAGTGTTTGCATCTTGTGCTAGGGAAAAGGATTGGTAGGCATGAACTTTGGGGCACATGTTACCACAGCACTAAATGACACTAACTGTCAAAAATCAGCTGGTGGATATGGGATTCCAAGTGAGCTCATCAACAGTTTAAACAAAGGAATGAGTAGATACTGAATTAGAGCAATAACCTTTATGAGAAAGGGTAGTGGCCAGATGACATCACAGAAACAGTGATAGTACTAATACAAAAGAAAACAATTGCAATGTACGGAATATAGAACAATAAGTCTGATGTCTAATTTGCCAAAAATTCTAGTAAGAATATTGAAAAGATGATTACAATCAAAAGATGAGAGAGACTTGAACAATAGTTATTTTGGGCAAAGGTACATGAAAAGCAACTGGGAAACAATACCTAGAAGATGTGTTACTCCACCCCTGTGTGTATTACCTTGAAATATGCTACACATGAGCTCCGGGTGGTGCTAGACAATCCTTGTGATATCCTAGCACAACACATCACTATGGGTCCTATTATCAGCAATGGTTCTTTTAAGCACCAAGACCCAGATATTTAAGAGCCTGTAGTAGAATGTTACAGATTAATGAAGAGAACTATCAGGTCTAAATTCCTTATATTCATGAAAACTTTTCATGAAAAATAATTATGATGTCATCCTTATCCAAGAAACAAAATCAAATGATGAAGACTAACTCATGTCTAGAAGTAAAATACCAGGATATACTCTTGTAACCTATGGGATCACTATGAACAGGCACATTACAATAGAGAAGGCTTTGTTAATCTTGACAATAGCTACTAATGATATCCATTAAGTTGTTATAAAAATTGGACATTTATATATTGTAAACATCTACAAACCTCCAGCATCTCATATCCTGTAAAAACACTCACCAGTTACCCACACAGGTAACTTCAACAGCCAATGTGAGAAATGCTACCCCAATGGATAAGCTTTAGTTTAATGGGCAGAAGAAAATAACCTGGGCAGGGTACCACTGCAGGTTATGGCCACAAAACTGCTGACGTTGGAACTTCCTGGCATCAGCTTTCCTGAAATTGCTTCTCCCCTCCCCTCTCCATTCCCCCAACCCCTTCCGCTTCGCCATGTCACCATGGCATTGATGTCATCATGCTATCTGTCAAACACTTTGGGGCCCAGGGGCATTTACATCTCAACCAATGGCATGCAAGCTCAGACCCCACACTCTTCAACCACATTCAACAGTAATTCAATTGTGCTGTCAATTTGTTGTCTGTATACACATTCAGGTCTCATCTACTTAATTGATGAGATGCTTGTGTTGAGCAAAGAAAGTTTTAACAATCTATTTGTTGTAAGCATCCATCAGAGATGTTTTCACATCTTTTTGTGACAAGAATGGAAAGTCATAATAGAGGAGCATATGACAGTTTATCCAGCAATCAGGACTAAAATTGTTCAACAAATAGTGGTTACACTACAGAATAGCAAGAAGATGCACTACCTGGTTGGGTCCTCCATCACAAAAGTTTCATTTACTGCAATAGTCTCCCCATTTTAAAACCTTGGTCCACTCTCCTGCTATGTAAAGAGTGGTTGCCAATAATCCACTGAGTTGTTTAGTAACACAGGAATATTTTTGTTTAACAAATAATGGCACTGCATTACCTGATTGGACTCTCCAACACAATTAGTTAAAAATGCTGGAAATACCTTTCAGTATGTATTCATTCACCTCTAATTATTATTATTATTATTATTGTCAGTGGCAGCTGCTGAGGCATTCCATTGGCAGTGCTAAAAAAAGCTTAGTTTGGTAACATTGTATCATATTAAGGAATTTTGTCAATAATTCACATATTTTGTAACATACTATATCAAACAAAACATAGCGAAAAAAAATAAACACTTATTACAACAGTGCCCTTGTTATGCACAGTAAGACTTTGATATATTCATAAAGAACATGATGGCAAGCTATGGTATAAGAGTGAGAGAGAGAGAGAGAGAGAGAGAGAGAGAGAGAGAGAGAGAGAGAGAGAGAGAGTCTTTTTTGCATGTCTGCATGAGATATAAAATGTAACACTAACTCTGAAAATCTCTCTTGCACACCCAAATGCATGCATGTGCACACGTATCAACAGCACAATTCTTCACAGCTCACTGGGTATGTGTGGCCACTTTTACATGGCAATTGTAAGTGGGACATGTTTTGATGTATGGTTGCTTAAGATACCAGTGGTGATAAGGTCTGAACTACCACATTAACAACACTGCCGAACTCAGCTAACAATTTCACTATATCCATTACCAAATGATTTATGGATACCTCTTTGCTTTGAGTTGTGCTTGCTGGTTGTTTCCTTTTCATGTTCATGACTTACTGCCAGAAAAATGTCTGCTACAACATGAGTGCCTATATGAGATATAATAGAGCATGTATAACTTATTCAAACTTATAATCTGATTTTTGTGAATCAAATTTAATCACTTTACCAACATTTAAAATTAAAATCCATTGTACTCACCAAAAGCAGCAACTCCCTGACTTTGGGAAGACATCTTCAAAATAAGGAATGGTATTGGAAATCCATTCATTGCTCCTTCTTGTTGGCAAATAAATATGTCACTCTCAAACTGAAATCTCCAATTTTACACGTGAATGATTTTTCACAGGATAATGTTCATAAAACACTTAGTTGTTGTTCTTTCATGGTGTTTCATAGGAACATTTTAATTCTCTTGAACACTGAAACGCACCATTCAGATTCTGATGTTGAGACAGGTGTTGTGTCTAGCAGTTTCAAAACTTTAACAATCTCATGGAATGTGTTCATCCTCTAGGATCAGCGACAGAAATGCTACTGTGCCAGAAATTGCACTCAACTCATGCCTACCACAGAAGACCTGCAGCTCAACTTTCAACTTCCTTTTTTCCAGAAATGTATATTTGTCTTCTATTTCAAGGTATTTGCGTGGAAAATTTGTGATGTATTTGTCAAACTGATTTACAACAAATAACTTGGCTGCAATGAGGTGTTCAATGAACTGAAAACATAATTTTGAGAAAAGCTGGCATCACACTCTTCCCAAGCACCTCTTTTTATGCTCATCAAGAATCTGTGGCTTCTTGGCAGTCAGTGTTTCATCATTTTTGAAACTAATCTCGTTCATGATGGACTCAATGTCATCTCTGATGTTTTACATTACTGTTTCAAAGTTCTACATGTCTTGTTTTGCTTTGGTCAACTCAGTTATCTTCTTCTGAAGCAGATTAAAAAGCATGTCTGCATGAGGCCTTATCTTATAGAAAAATGATAGCCAAAGAATTAATTCATTATCTTGCAGTCTTTGTTAGTATGAACTGGTTTTCTCAATAGTAGAACATAGTTCTATGCTCTCACTTGTTTCATGGTTTCCATAACAGTAATACGATTTTCCTTGTTTTCAAAAACCTCTTATTACTCGTGAATGGCAATTCCATTTCATAACACACACATGGAGCAAGCTTCTTTGAATAATGCAACATTTTATCTCTATGGTTAGTTAGAAAAAAGAAGAAATACCTGAAAGATATACAAAAATGTAGTAACACGGTTCACACTTTCCATCACACTTCAGAGTAGACCGGGAACTGTCTCATAGGCATGCCCAATGTGTACTGACTGGGCACGGCCTGTGCTGTCCGAGTTGTTGTTGTTGTTGTTGTTGTTCCGCTGGCAGAGGTGACGGGCGAATTCTTGCGTGCCCTCTGGTGGACGGGACTGTTTGCGGCAACTACCTTCCATGACGCGCAGTGCCGATGTGCGCCTCCCACGATCTTTGTGGTGGCTACTGCACTACTCCTCCTTTGGGGGGTAAAACCACTGTGATCCACTGCATCGGGAGGTGGAGTGTTGTGCAGGAGTGATGACCTCCACATCCATCGGAAGGCTAGAGTCGAGGGGATCTGCCAACCCTTGAGCCAGAACCTTCTAGTACGGCTGGAAGTGACCCACACGAAGAGGCGCCCGTCATCCCACCACCGGAACCTGGGACAGAACAGGAGACATGCCGTCGAACTCTGGATCCTGGTCCACCCCGGGAGGGGCAAGACCCAGTGGCGGGGGCGATGGGGAAGGGACGACCACAGGTGAACCAGCCTCCTGAGAAACCGGGCCTGTGAGGGGGGCCGGCTCTCGCTGGGGCATCACTAATGATGGCGACGCCAGTGCTGGAGCTACTGTAGGCTGCCAAGGCTGAGAGCCATCGCAGTGTGGCGGAATCACAGGGGGGAGGGGTGATAGCGTCTCCTGAGAAACCAACACAGGTGCCGGCAATGGGGAAGTCGGTGCCCAAGGGGTCAGAATGGGTGGCCAAACGTGGACGTAGCTGATTTTGGTGATGACGTACCTTACGGTCCCCCATCTGCAAGGTATAGAGCCAGCGGCCATTTCGGCACACGAACAACGTGGATTGTGACCAAACCCACATACCCAGACTGACATACCCAGTGGAAAGCCGGGTACTCCATTTTGCGAAGAATGGCTAGGACCGGGCTGAAGGAGGTGCAGCAGAGTCCTAGGTTGACACCCGTGGAGGAGCTCTGTGGGGATGCGTTCTCCCATTGGTGTGGTCCGGTATACCGTCAGGAAAAACGTCAACGCCTCCTCCGCAGGAAATTCGTGCACATACTTTTTCATCTGTGTCTTAAATGTGCGCACCATGTGCTCAGCTTCCCCATTCGATTGTGGATGAAAGGGGGGAGAGCAAACGTGCCAAATACCGAAGCGCCTACAAAAATCCTGGAAGGTCTGCGACATAAACTGAGGTCCATTGTCCGAGACCAGGGTGACTGGCAGACCTACCACAGAAAAGATTTTTGCTAGTGCCTGGATTACAACGTCTGAAGTGGTTGAGGAGCAGCAAACCACATACGGAAATCGGGAATAAGCATCAATGACAACGAGCCAAAAGCCATTGTGTAACGGGCCTTCAAAATTGATATGAACACGTTCCCATGCCTGGGTTGCAGGCAGCTGTGAAGAGAACGCTGACCTGGGAGATGCCTGGTGGCTTGCACACTGGGAACAGGCGTCCACCAAGTGCTCAATTTCTCTGTCAATACCAGGCCAGTACACATGTCTGTGAGCCAAGGTTTTAGTACGGGAAACACCCCAGTGCCCCTCATGTAATAACGTGAGGACTTCCCTTTGCAAACTTGCAGGAACAACAACGCAAGGAGCTGTATCATCGGTAGCCAGAAGGAAAACTCCTTCCAAGAGAGAGAGGTGGTCTCTTAGAACAAAATAATTATGAAGAGGGGTCCGAGGCCTGGCCTGGAGGTCGGAATGACCACCCCTGCTGAATGAGGCGACCTACTTGCCAGAGAACCGGGTCAGCTGCCATTTTCCTGGCGACTCTAGAACTAGTGATCGGGAAGCCATCAACCGCTTGGTGGGACACCACATCCAAATGAAAACACATAATCTCCTCTCGATAGAACGTAGGATCCGGGCCCACCAGAAGATGGGAAACAGCGTCTGCATTGGCATACTATCCGGTAGGGCGAAAATGAATGTCATAATGGTACTTAGAGAGGAACAAGGCCCAGCGCTGTAGTCTGTGGGCCGCCCTATCTGGAATCTGAGAGGCAGAGCCAAATAACGATATTAACGGCTTATGGTCAGTGATTAACTGAAACGTAGTGCCATACAAGAAAGGATGAAACTTGGTAACAGCGTAGACAATGGCCAAAGCCTCTTTTTCCACCAGGGAGCAATGGGCCTGTGTGGGACTAAGAGTTTTAGACCCAAACGCCAGTGGCTGCTTGGAACTTTCTGCGTTGCGATGGGCCAGGACCGCCCCCACCCCATTCTGTGAAGCATCTGTAGCCAGGACCAACGGCTTATGGGGGTCAAAAGGACCAAACACGGCGCTGACGTGAGGAGGCCTTTCAACGAGGTGAACGCTCGCTCGCATGCAGGCGACCTATCAAAAAGAACACCCTTGTGCAGAAGGCAGTACAGGGGGCGGGCGATGGTGGAAGCCCTGGGAATGAACCGGTGGTAATAAGCAATCTTGCCTAAAAAAGCTTGTAACTCCTTCAGCAAAGCGGGCCGCAGAAGGTCGACGATACCTTTGACCAAACTCCCTAGGGGTTGGACGCCGTGCCGAGAGATTGTGTAGCCCACATACTCAATGGACGGTTGGAAGAAGTTTGACTTACGCAGGTTGCAACCCAAGCCCACGGACCTGAATTTGAGGAAGAGGGTGCGAAGGTTGTGCAAGTGTTCCTTCGTGCAACGACCTGTGACAATTATGTTGTCCAGTTAATTAATACAATGAGGGATTGTGGACGTGATGTGCTCAAGATAACGCTGGAATATCGCCAGGGCACTGGATATTTCGAAGGCCAACCGCTGGTATTGGTAAAGGTCAAACGGGGTGTTGACAACCACCAGCCGTTTGGAGTCCTCATCAAGAGGTATCTGACGATAAGCCTCCGAAAGATCGATTTTCGAAAAATATTGGCCTGCCGCCACGGCGGAGAACAATTCATCAGCACGAGGCAAAGGATAGGTGTCCACCACCAATTGGGAATTAATGGTGGGCTTGAAATCGCCAAAAAGACGTAATTTTCCCGAGAGTTTCCTGACAATAACGAGGGACGAAGCCCACTCACTAGAAGAAATGGGAAGAACTACCCCTAGGTCTATCAGTCGGTCTAGCTCTTCTTTTACCTGAGGGCGGAGAGCCAAGGGGGTCTGCCTCGCGCGTAGAAAACGCGGGCGAGCCGACGCCTTCAACGTTAAGTGAGCTTCAAAGTCTGAAACACGCCCCAGGCCCTCTTCAAGGATATCCGGAAAGTCAGAGATCAAAGATTCTAATGATTGATAGGGAACGTCTTGTATGGTGTCAGTGATAGAAAACCCGAAAGCTTAAAAGGCATCCGAGCCAAAAAGGTTAGCGGAGCTCGCATCACTGACAACATAAAAGTAATAGGCCGAGTGACTGATTTGTAAGTCACTTCGGTAGTGAATTGACCCAGTAGGAGAATGAACTGTTTACCATAACCGCGTAGACGCCGGTAAACTGGCGCCAACGGGGGCGACCCAAGGTCGGAATAAGATTGTGCATTCAACAAAGGAACTGCCGCGCCCGTATCTACTTACAGTTGTAATCGGCGCGACCGAACCGACAGCTCGATAAAAAGTTTGTGTGCCGATGTCTCGGGAGCCTGGCCCGATGAAACTTCCTGAATGTCAACGTCCATGTCCTCTGTACCTGCTTCCTTCGATTCTTTCGAGGCTGAGCGGCAAACTTTAGCAATGTGTCCTTTTTTATTACATTTGCGACAAACGGCCCAACGCCAGGGGCACTCCGACCGATCGTGATGTATATAGCACGACGCACAGGACGGCAACCGGGCCCGGCGGCCGGAACTCTACTCGCCGTGCAGGAGCGGCCGTAACGGCCGGGTTGTACCGCTCGCACGTCGTCCACTTCGGACACAGTGGACGCAGCCGCGCCGCCCTGAACCGCCGCGGCATCGTACCACGCTTCCAACTATTGACCAGCGGCTTGAGAGGCTTCATGCGATTGAGCAATGGACACGACTTCCTCGAGGGAATGGACTAACTGCAGGGCCCGTTGGCGGACCTCCCTATCAGGGGCCGAACTCACAATGACGTCGCGCACCATAACGTGGGCATACGACTCTCGCGACTGCTCCGTGACAAAATGACTCTTGCAACTAAGACCGTGCAGGGTAGCGGCCCACACCCGGTAAGACTGATGGGGCTGCTTCTTGCATTGATAGAACTCGAGCCTAGCCGCAACAACGTAAGTGCGGCGGCGATAATATGAAGACAGCAATGAACACAATGCGTCAAAAGACAAGGACGAGGGTTCCCGCAACGGCGCTAGCTGCCGCAAAACCTGATACAGCGAGGGAGATATCCGAGAAAAGAAAAGAGCACGACATACCTCCGCATCGGCAACATTAAACGCCTGGAAATGCTGCCGAAGGCGATGTTCGTACGCGTCCCAATCCTCCGCCGTCTCGTCAGACGGGGGAAAGGGAGGAGGGAACGGCGCTGGAGCAGACGGCGTGGAGAGCAACGCCGGAAGCACTTGTTTCATGGTTGCCATGACCTCCGTCTGCTGCTCAACCAAAACCCGCACTAAATCCTCCATGCCGCGGATAAGTTGCGAAACCGGAACAACGACGCAACACGCGAAAGAACGTCCCTACTCGTCGCCAATTGTGTAGTAACACGGTTCACGTTTTCCGTCGCACTTCAGAGTAAACCGGAAACTGTCTCATAGGCATGCCCGATGTGAACTGACTGGGCACGGCCCGTGCTGCCTGAGTTGTTGTTGTTGTTCCCTGGCAGAAGTCGCGGCCGAATTCTCGCGTGCCCTCTGGTGGACGGGACTCTACTTGCGGCAACTACCGTCCGTGACGTGCAGTGCCGATGTGCGCCTCCCGCGATCTTTGTGGTGGATACTGCAAAAAAGATGCTGGCTTTGTGATTAACAGAGGTTGGCATAGACGTAATAAGGTTTAATTGATGTGCTTGACAATGGATATAATTTTCATTTGGGTGTTTGTCTTTAATTAATTTGTGTACCCCATTCGAATTTCCACTCATAACATTTGTACCCTCGTAACTCTGAGCTATGACTTTTGGTCATCGCCAAATAATGGTTCAACTTCTTTCAGAATACTCTCAGTTATAGTATGAGTAGTCTGACTTTCTGAATTAACAAAGTTCCACAATTTTTAACTGGTTTCCCTACAACAACAATAAGCAATTGAAATTCACGAGACACATCTGTGGTTTCATCCGCAATTATTGCAACAGAATCATCAAATTTTATTTGTTTATGAACTTCATCATGGTACACTTACTACATGCATTGCAGTAGTTTGTTCTGCTCAGTCTTAGAAACGCCTTTGAACACTAATGCTTGACTGAGATGAACTTGAAGATCTTTATCGAGCTTCGTGCCCAACTGAATTAACTCACGAAAAAATCCCTTATTTTGAGAGGCATCAGAGTCATCATAGACCTGGAGACGTAGTTCCAAAGCACCACACAACTAAATATAGTTCACAATTAAATTCAATATGTATCTGCTCTTTTCTGCACATTTGTTGTACTGTCATTTGCTTGTCTGTATTGCAAATCTAATTTCTGCTGAATGTTGGTTTTGCCTAGAAATGAAAGACTATGCCCATTATTCATGTGTCACTTTGACATTTCATGTATTTTCATTTTACACCATATATGCCCAATATCAGTTACTCCAGTGTTGCACCAGTGAACATTTCCCCCAGATAATACAAAAGGAAAACAAAAACCATTGTTGCTTTCTTCACAGCTACAAATCCATTTGTTCTTTTGGTAAATTACTATACTGAACTTAAGGCCTCAGTTTTTTTTATTGCTGCTGCAGATTCAGATTTGGGAGTGGCCTCCCTAGTGTTTTCTATCCGAAATTTTTCAGTGTGAGTCCTGTTGCTAAATGGTGTTCTTAATAACCCATTTTCTTGTTCATGTTTGCTAATTTCACAGTCTACTGAATTTTCCCTTACAGATAACACTATGCACACAGTTATAAATTGTTAATTACCTGACCTCAGAATGACTACAATGTGTTTCTACAGAACTGCATTACATGAACATAACAAGTTGTTGTTGTTATGGTCTTCAGTCCTGAAACTGGTTTGATGCAGCTCTCCATGCTACTCTATCCTGTGCAAGCTTCTTCATCTCCCAGTACCTACTGCAACCTACGTCCTTCTGAATCTGCTTGGTGTATTCATCTCTTGGTCTCCCTCTATGATTTTTACCCTCCATGCTGCCCTCCAGTACTAAATTGGTGATCCCTTGATGCCTCAGAACACGTCCTACCAACCAATCCCTTCTTCTAGTCAAGTTGTGCCACAAACTTCTCTTCTCCTCAATCCTATACAACACCTCCTCATTAGTTATGTGATCTACCCATCTAACCTCCAGCATTTCGAAAGCTTCTATTCTCTTCTTGTCTAAACTATTTATCGTCCATGTTTCACTTCCATACATGGCTACACTCCATACAAATACTTTTGCAAAGGACTTCCTGACACTTAAATCTATACTAGATGTTAACAAATTTCTCTTCTTCAGAAACGCTTTCCTTCCCATTGCCAGTCTACATTTCATATCCTCTCTACTTCGACCATCATCAGTTATTTTGCTCCCCAAATAGCAAAACTTCTTTACTACTTTGTCTCATTTCCTAATCTAATACCCTCAACATCACCCGACTTAATTCGACTACATTCCATTATCCTCGTTTTCTTTTGTAGGCAGATTGTTTCATCCTGTATCCTCCTTTCAAGACACTATCCATTCCATTCAACTGCTCTTCCAAGTCCTTTGCTGTCTCTGACAGAATTACAATGTCATCGGTGAACCTCAAAGTCTATATTTCTTCTCCGTGGATTTTAATACCTACTCCGAATTTTTCTTTTGCTTCCTTCACTGCTTGCTCAATATACAGATTGAATAACATTGGGGAGTTTCTTCAGTTTTAATCTACAGTTCATAACCAATAGATTGTGTTCAGAGTCCACATCTGCCCCTGGAAATGTCTTGCAATTTAAAACCTGGTTCCTAAATCCCTTACCATTATATAATCTATCTGATACCTTTTAGTATCTCCAGTGTTCTTCCACGTATACAACCTTCTTTTATGATTCTTGAACCAAGTGTTAGCTATGATTAAGTTGTGCTCTGTGCAAAATTCTACCAGGCAGCTTCCTCTTTCATTTCTTAGTCCCAATCCATATTCAACTACTACGTTTCCTTCTCTCCCTTTTACTACTACCAAATTCCAGTAACCCATGACTATTAAATTTTTGTCTCCCTTCTTTTATTTCATCATACATTTCTTCATCATCTGCAGAGCTAGTTGGCATAGAAACTTGTACTACTGTAGTAGGCATGGGCTTCGTGTAAATCTTGGCCACAATAATGTGTTCACTATGCTGTTTGTAGTAGCTTACCTGCATTCCTATTTTTTATTCATTATTAAACCTACTTCTGTATTACCCCTCTTTGACTTTGTATTTATAACCCTGTATTCGCTTGACCAAAAGTCTTGTTCCTCCTGCCACCGATCTTCACTAATTCACAAGTATAAACAGAAATACTACACTGTTGTTTGGAAAACAGATGCTCAGCAAGTGGTGAATATGTTACTTTTTTGTTGTTGTTGTTGTTGTTGTTGTTGTTGTTGTTCTGTAGCAACAGTCCTGCTGTTGTCAAATACACTGATATTGAAATAATGCCTGTTAATTTCAAAATGTAAAGGCATAATTATATTCAAATTATGTATAACTATTTATAATGATATTTAAGTATATTATTTCTGTATTTGATTTAATTAAGCATTAATTTGCATTTAGCATTGCTGTAGTATTAACTTGCAGATGGATTGTAAAATTGTGCAATGTGCAATTCACGTAGATTGGCACATCCTCAGAAGCCACCCATTATTGTTATTACTATTATTGTTATTATTATTATTATTATTATTAGCAAAGAAAGTAAAAATAAGTCCACCATCTGCCAAGGAACCACACTGCTATTACATTGCATTAAGACAATGGAAATAACATAGAAAAAGACTGAGGAAAGTCTTAGAATATCATTTTATGGGATACCAGCACCGATTCAGAAGTAACATGGGAGTGGAGATGAGTGGACACCCATACCTTACAACGTCATACTGGTAGGAGAGAAGATTGACTGTGCAGGAAGTTTCAGTTATTTGGGTAGTGTCAAGTAGTCTTAAATGGAATAGCAAAAGGATTCATCTTTTTCCACCAAATACAAAACCTAACCTTGGCCAGGGGTTCCAGTAAGAGCTATACAGACCATGCATCATAAATACAAGAGAAGAGAATCAGTTACAGGCATGTGAAATGTAGTTCCTTAAGTCAGCTCTACAAAAAACCAGGAGAAACAATCAGAGTGAGTACATAAGGAGAGAGGTGCAGGTGACCTTGGCCATGGAGAAGAGAAAGAGCACTGCAAGGCCAAAGTCTCTGCCAGTATTGCTTTCATTGTGGGACTTGGTGCTTAATCATCAGCCACTGTGTGACTCCTGTTGGAGGACAGTGGGTCACATCCCACACACAGCAGTCACTATGCACCATTGCTGTGAGTGTATGTGGGGCAGAGTCACAAGAAGAGGGTGTTTCCTCATAGAACGTCTTTGCATGACAACATGCAGTGCCCCTGACACCATGGATGTGGCCTACTGAGGTTGCGAGAAATTCTCCAGCCTTGGGTCAGCATCATGGGTTACTTACATGAACATCTTCCCAATGGGTGGAAGCAGCTCACCTTGAGCCAGCACTGACCAGGATCAACACAGTGAGACATGATGAATAACTGTGTTATTATAAGTACATAATTTATTATTACAGTTATTGTCAATGAATTAGTGTTTGAGTCACTTCCTCTGAATGCATGCCACTGGGAGAATGCTAGCTTTCCATTTTCTTTTCAAAAACAATGATCTGGAGTTATACCTTAAGAGGTTGTATTTAAACACTTCATAAAAATCTTAGGTCTTGTTATGATGAATTTTTTTCCATTTCATGGAATTGGTCTTTATTGTGCATTTACTTAATCTTTCATATCACTTTTGTCGTTAGACTTGCTTAAATATTAAAAACAAATTTCTTGTCTTCTTTGAAAAACACTCTGGCCATAACTGTTTCCATTTTCTCAGGGCTTCCTCACAATCTTGGTTGTATCATCAGTGTATCTTAGTCCTCCTTGTCAAAGCTGTTTCATCAGAAATCTTCATCATCCCACCCTTCTTCTCTTCTCAGTATTTTGGAGTTTCAAATAGAGTTCATGATTGTTACCAAACAATGGAAAGTCCATTATGGACTGTAACAATATTATGAGAAGGAAAGTTGCTACTTGCCATATAGCAGAGATGCTGAGTCATAGATAGACACAACGAAAAGACTCTCAGAATTATAGCGTTCGGCTGTTAATGCCTTCGTGAACAATACACACACACACACACACACACACACACACACACACACACAGGTTAAGAGGAGTCTTGATTGAGGAGGGGGAGGCAGAGTATGTTGGGAATTGCGGACAGTAAAATGCTGCAGGTTAGACTAGGGGCAAGGGTGAGGTGGGGAGGGGGGTTGGGAAGAAGCAGAATAGGAGAGAAATAAATAAAAAGACTGGGTGTGGTGGTTGAATGATGGGTGCATAGTGCTGGAATGGAAACAGGAAGTGGGCTGAATGGGTGAGGACAGTGACTAATGAAGGTTGAGGCCAGGCAGGATACGGGAATGTAGGATGTATTGCAGGGAATGTTCCCACCCACGAAATTCAGAATAGCTGGTGTTGGTGGGAAGGATCCATGTGGCGCAGGCTGTGAAGCAGTCATTAAAATGAAGGATGACATGTCTAGCAGCATGTTCAGCAACACTGTGGTCCACTTGTTTCTTGGCCACAGTTTGTTGGTGGTCATTCGTGTGGACTGTTAGCTTGTTGGTTGTGATGCCTGCATAGAATGCAGCAAAGTGGTTAAAGCTTAGCTTGTAGACCACATGACCAGTTTCACAGATAGCCCTGTCTTTGATGGGATAGGTGATTTAGTGACCGGATGGAAGTAGGTGGTGGTAGGGGGGATATATGGGGCAGGTCTTGCATCTAGGTCTATTACAGGGGTATGAGCCATGAGGTAAGGGATTGGGGGCAGGGGTTGTGTAAGGATGGACAAGTATATTGTGTAGGTTTGGTGGACAGCAGAATACCACTGCGGTAGGGGTGGGCAGGATAGTGGGCATGACGAGAGGTAATCAAAACCCTGGCGGAGAATGTAATTCAGTTGCTTCAGTGCTGGGTGGTACAGACTTATAAGGGGAATTCTCCTTTGTGGCTGGATGGTTGGACTTTTGGAGGTGGTGGGAGACTGGAAAGATAAGGCATGGGAGATTTGTTTTTGTACAAGGTTATGAGGATAATTAGTCATTGAAGGCTTCAGTGAGCCACTCGTTATATTTCAAGAGGGGTTGCTTGTCGCTGCAGATTCAACAACCATGGGTGGATAAGCTGTACGGAAGGGACTTCTTGGTATGGAATGGATGGCAGCAATGAAGTGGAGGTATTGCTGGTGGTTAGTAGGTTTGATATAGACAGAGGTACTGATACAGCTGTCTTAGAGGTGGAGGTCAACATCTAGGAAGGTGGCATGTTGGGTTGAGTAGGACCAGGTGAAGCAAATGGGGGACAAGTTGTTGAGGTTCTGGAGGAATGTGGATAGTGTGTCCTTTGATCCAGACAGCTAAGATGCCATCAATGAATCTGACCCAGATGAGGGGTTTAGGATTCTGTTTTTTTTAGGAAGGATTCATCTAGAAATTCCATGAAAAGGCTGGCATAGGATGATGCTGTGCCCTGGATTTGTTTGTAGGTAATGCCTTCAAAGAGAAGTAATTGTGGGTGAGGATATAGTTGGTCATGGCGACTAGGAAGGAGGTTGTTGGTTTGGAATCTGTAGGGCATTGGGAAAGATAGTGTTCAATAGCGGTAAGGTGATGGGCATTGTGCGTGTTAGTGCACAGGGAGGTGCCATCAAAAGTAATGAGTAGAGCACAATGTGGTAAAGGGACAGGAACTCTGGAGAGTTGGTGGAGGAAATGGTTGGTATCTTTTATATAGGAGAATAGGTTCCAGGTAATAGGTTGAAGGAGTTGGTCTATGAGAATGGAGATTCATTCAGTGGGCTATTATATCCTAAATGCCTCACCTGGTTGAGATTCACAGATGACATCTTTATTATCTGGATCGAAGATGAGGACATTCATCCAGAACCTCAACTACTTCTCCCCCATCTGCTTCCCCTGGTCCTACTCAACTCAACATGCCACCTTCCTATATGTTGACCTCGACCTCAAAGATGGCTAAACCAGTACCTCCATCCATATCAAACCTACTAATTACCATTTATACAACTGCCACCCATTCCATACCAAGAAGTCATACCATACAGCCTAGCCAACTGTGGCTGTTGCATCTGCAGTGACAAGCAGTCCCTCTCGAAATATATCGATGGTCTCACTGAAGCCTTCACTGACCATAATTATCCTCCCAAACTTGCACAAACACAAATCTTCCATGCCTTATCTTTCCAGTCTCCCACCACCTCCGAAAGCCAAACTGTCTGGCCACATAGGAGAAGTCCCCTCATAACTCAGTACCATCCAAAACTGGACAACTGAATTTCATTCTGCCAGGATTTTGATTACCTCTCATCATGCTCTGACATGAGAAATGTCTTGCCACTATCCTCCCCACCCATCCCATAGCGGTATTCCGCCATCCACCAAACCTAAACAATATACTTGTACATCCTTACACAACCACTGTTCAGTTTATCCAGAATCTCTCTCCTTAACTTCCTGCCTTCCTGCTGCTTCTTCATAACCAATAAATTACAGTGAAGTGTTTACATCAACCACTGAAAATAGGGGTATTTTGCAGTATTGAAACCTCTGTCATACAAAAGTTATATAAAATATCTGAAACTTTTTGGTGTATCCAGGCCTTATCCAAATTCTTTCAAAATTCTTAAACCACATGTAGACAATAATTAGAATGACATCCAGAAGCAAACTGTTGCAAATCCACTTTTTCTCAAAAATGAATTGTTTGCACCATTTTGTTCTCTGTGGTGTTATCTGTAAATTACATCCTTAAAATGTACCAGTAAAATAAGCTACAGCTGCAAAAGTCAATGTATACACATCTGGTTGCAAAACAAAACTAAGTAAATCCATTAACGGTAAAGGAAAAGATAAATTTCTACTTACTGTAAAGGTAACAAATTAAGTTGCAGACAGGCAGACAAGCTTTCAACCTCAGCTTCATAAGAAAAAGAGAAAAGCATACCATTCACTTGCACAAGCAAGCACATCTCATGCACACATGACCAACATCTCTGACAGCTCAGGCCAGAATGTCCAAGCTGCCAGAGTTGGTGGTCATGGGTGATTGAGGTGTCTTGCTTGTGGGAATGAATTAATGATGTGTATTTCTCTTTATTACAACAAAGACTGAGGCAGAAAGCTTATGTGTATTTATCTTTTAATTGCACCTGCCTGCAAGTTGGGCCTGTTATCATTACAGTAGTTAGCAATCTATCTTTTCCTAGATTTTTTTATATTTAACACCCAGCTGGCGTGCATGTGGACATACCATATTTTTTCTGATGCAATATACTTACATATGATAATCACACTACCTGTCGGGAACATTATGCCATTGGAACATAATGCTACTAAGGTTGGTCTTCTGACAAATCACCAGATGTGTGTGGGAAATGATCAAACTACTATTCCTGTAAAAAAATTACAATGTCTAACAGTAATTGGAGAATTGTTTTGACATGGGGAATTGTGACTCCAAAGCATTGACGAGTATACCTGACTGTAAGAGGTGATAGATTCATTTTGTAAACACCTGCACAATGTAAAAACACAAGGGTTCAACTGGATCTGCTATAGCATACAACATGGCAGACAATATATCTGTAACATCATGGATATGTAGGATGTCCTCTCATTCATTTTGTAAACACCTGCACAATATATCAACACAAGGGTTCAACTGGATCTGCTATAGCATACAACATGGCAGGCTATATGGCTGTAACATCATGGATATGTAGGACGTCCTCTCACTGGCTCCCCTAAACAGAGCCCCACATATTCTTTGTCACATTATTGACTGTGATGTTCATTACAGTACACCAACTCACATCAGTGATGTCTTTCCACCCCATTTGTCCACGGGAGCACTGTTCATTATTGCATAGTGCTGGACTCTTGTGCTTAATAACACTTGTTTGACAGAGTCTTGGCAGGATGTGGAAGCTTTTGGAAGTGCTGACTGAAAATACTTGCAGTCTGTTCTCAAATCTGGTCACCTGGTAGATCTAAATGTCAAATAATTTCCTAGAGCTGAGGAAAATCGAGGCACCTAGCTGCTGCAAGTGTGGATGTATCAAAATTTCTCGAATGATATATGCCTATAAATGATAGAACTGTTATGCTGCTTGAATGTAAAGTTGCTGTTGCTTATGTTCAACATGTGCAAAGAAAATGACCATGTCCAGTCATAATAAATGGTTCAAATGGCTCTGAGCACTATGGGACTTTTGAGGTCATCAGTCCCCTAGAACTTAGAACTACTTAAACCTAACTAACCTAGGGACATCACACACATCCATGCCCAAGGCAGGATTCGAACCTGCGACCTTAGCGGTCGTGTGGTTCCAGACTGTAGCGCCTAGAACCGCTTGGCCACCTCAGTCATAATAGATGTATGGGTTTGACATGGAATACTATGATTTTGATGCTTTGATAGCCATTAGGAGTATGAGAGTTCCTCCATGTAAAATTATGTCCATTCATAAGAGTAGTGTAGATATTGATATTTCAATGAGAGATTCATCACAAGGGTGTATTTCCAATACTTCACTTATTGTCAAATGCCATCAGACAGGTAATGTAATTATAATATTTAACTGTATTTAAACTGATAAATATGTAGTTGAATTCCTAGAAAAGCTGCAGGAGCATGGTGGAGGTAGCCAGTAGCCTGAAGGCATGGACACTTCCAGCTTAGGGTGCAAGTCACCACTGAGTCTCCTGAACTGAAAACTGAGGTACAAGAACACAGTAGACCTAACCGTGTCACCCTCTCAGCCAAAGACTGGTGAACTAATACACAGTATGTGCTGTACAGCCTTAGCAGTTGCATGTGTTGTGAGTATTTATTTGGAAATTTGAGAAGATTCAAAATGTTGTGTTTGTGCTGTACAATAATTCCCTCCCACATGCAATGATGGGTTGGCAGCTTGGACACGGTGGTAGTATCTGTGACCTATGAGATGGGAGATGGGCATGCACCTGCCAGCATAGCCAGTACTTGGTGGTGGTGCATGGGGGCCCATGGAAGTTTCCATGATCTCTAACATCCAGCAGTGACAACTACAGTGGAATGGATTGTTGTTAAAATATATGTGTTTACAAAGTGCCCTGTCTGTATGATGATAGCTGCTGTCTGTGGCCATTGAGTACTTCTCAGAACATGCCAGTGGACTCTGTCTTGCAGGGGAAAGATGGGGTGGTATTTGGTTAAGTAAAGTTGGATTTGTTATTGTTACTGTTGACCACATAAAATGTAACTAGCATCCACTGCCATGGGCAGCGGAGCTGTCTGGCTACTCAGAATGCATCTTGTTATGAAACTTCCTGGCAGGTTAAAACTGTGTGTCCGACCGAGACTCGAACTCAGGACCTCCGTCTTTTGCGGGCAAGTGCTCTACCATCTGAGCTACTGAAGCACTCTGCTGCAGAATGAAAATCTCATTCTGCATCTTGTTGTTCCCGTATTGATCAACAGTCTCTGTATGGTCAACATGCTAATATCTGAAGATGTGCTCTTAAGGTAGAAAACTTGTGTCCCTCGTCTTACAGTGCAGTGTGGTCAGAAGTCTGAAAGCAGATGATGCATGGTGTGGCCTGGCAGATGGTGGACGGCACATATGTTTAGTGAAAATGATGTGGTATTGGAGGAAGATGTTTATGTTCTCAAATGTTGGTGCATACAAGACCTTGGATACATTTAGCACAACAATATATTTGCAGCAGAAATTAAATTAGTTGATTTTCATAATGTTTGCATATAATTTTCTCAAACGTTGAAAATTTGTTTTGTTATAATGAAGGATCATTGTAAGGTGGTAGTAAGTGTTTTGAACAATGTATTTGATTACCGTAAATTGTTACACACTTAATTTGGTACTGTAGTGGAAATAGACTATTTCTGCAACTTTTTTATACCACAATTTCACAATCTCTCCCTTTGTCCACAGCACTAGCCAATAGGAACACGGTATTCTGAGGAGGTATCAAAACATCTCCTGTATGTCTGGAGACGCTGGTTAACAATTTTATTTTATTACAATGTGTTCTGCCTTGGTAATTATTTAAGACCAATTACAAGTTCCCACCAGGTAGGAGAAATGTGATATAAGCATCTTCCAATGTGTCTGTACATTTTCCGGAAATTGGAACATGACACACTTTAATTTTTTTGTATTGTTCTTTGTAGCTTTACTGCTTAAATAATATCTGTTTAGTATGTGACTCTCTTAACTTTATCAAAAAAAAAATTCCAAATCAAAAGCTTCATAAACACAAGAGTTATGGGCATGTATGTAGATAAGTATCTTTTTGTATTGACATTCTAGCTGAGCCCAGTTATCAGGACATCACTTACTGCAGTTATTGTTGTTTGTATTTAATTAAGTGTCAAAGTGAGGTTGGTAGCATTACTGCTGTAGAGTCTTTGGTGAACTGAGCAGTGTAAACTTTACTGTGTGTCTTTATGCCTTAAGCCCCTTTTACACTGGGGCAATGTTGTTTGACATTGTGGACTGCAAAAGTGCCACATTGTACATGACGTATGTCGTCGTATGATTCATACGGCATAGACAACATCATGTGTCATGTTGCAAGCTGTTGTAATGTGCTGTAGCTAGTTCCCAAGCTTAGTGAATTAATGTGTAACATTTTCTGTGAGGCAGCAGTAAATTCAAAAATATTTAGCGTTCATATAGGAATACAGACAAGCTGATGTTCTGTGGAACGTATGTGAAAGTAATTTTAAAAATAATGCAGTGGAAAGAGATGTCATACAAAATGTCACTTCTAAATATGAAATTGATGAGAACATTCTCAGGAAGAAGATTAAAAATCTGAGAAGTGCACTTCATCGCAAACACATGAGTGTGATGAAGAAAAAAAGCAACTCTGTGCCTAATACAGATATGAATTATTAAAACTCACCCAAGATGTGGCAGAACCACATGCAAGAATGGACAGCTCAATTGTAAGTATCTCGATTTCAATAACTTCATATTTGTTAAGTGAGTAGTGTAGTATACCAATCCATGGCCAGAAACTATCAAGAAATATCAATATTTGAGAAACAGGAAATTTTATTCTATTCTTAGACAGTCCCACTGTTTTTCAATTGTTGTAATGAATGAGCTACATATAGTACCTTCCACCAAATGGATTTGAATAAATATTTATTTTTACTTATTTTTTATTTATTTTATTTATTCATCCGTTGACAATAAATATTGTATGGATGTTGACAAAAGTACATGTAAGCCATTTCAAAGAAATGGGACACAAACAATATATACGTAAAAAAGCACAAAACAAAATAATACAATGAAGTTAATAATAATACAATGAAATTAATATAGCCTATATACATCCCAGCTTGTTATTTTAAATGCATAGTCTGTTTTTCATAAGGCTTTAGTTTTGTCCTTCCTAAATGGCAGGTACTTATATACACAACACTGCTTAAGTATATATTTACATCACACAACAGCTGTCCTTTAAGTATGTAAATGTAATGAATGATTAGGTAATGAATGATTGGGTACAGATAGAGTATTTTCCATTTTGCCTTTATAAATATCATCAGAAAAAATTTATTGACCTACATAGTCATTTACACAATAAAAACATTGTTCTACAAGAAATTTTTTTAAATTCTGTTTTAAATTTGTTATCATCTTCTAACTGCCTGATGTTGACTGGCAGTGCATTATACAGTTTTGCACCGATATGGTTCACATGCCTTTGTGTATTCGTTCTTTTTTGTTTGTTGAGTATGGAGTGCTGTACTATTACGGGTATTGTAGTTATGAAAGTCAGCATTTGTCTGAAAATCTACAACGTGGGTCCTGACATACAATACACATTTGTATATGTATAATGATGGTATAGAAAGTATTCTAAGCTTTTTGAATATGGGTTTGCAGTGTGTCTGTGGATGACTGTGAATTATTATTCTGATGGCCCTCTTCTGCAACAAAAAAAATTTGTTTTAGGTGCCCTGTTGTGGAACCCCAAAATATTATTCCGTATGTGGCAAGAGATTGAAAATAGCTGAAATATTCCATTCTGGCATCATCTGAGGTACAAAAATTTGCAATAATTCTGAGGGCAAAACAGGCTGAATTAAGTTTCTGTGCAAGTTTTATTACGTGGTCATTAAAATGTAAGGTTTAATCCACATGAATCTCCAGCAATTTTGTGGATGTCACTCTGTCTAAGGCTTTGTCACCCCACAACAGATCGAGATTTACATTTTGACATCTTTCCCTAAACTGCATACAATTTGTTTTATTTACATTCAGTGTCAACCTGTTTGCATTGAGCCAAGAGTGGATGTGATTTAGTACTTTATCAGCAGTTATTAGGAGCAATTGCTTTGGTGCACTTACTATCACACTAGTATCATCTGCAAATATTATTGCTTTGGCTGCATCATCTGAGGTGTGAAAATCATTTATATAGACAAGAAACAATATTGACCCTAGGATGCTGCCTTGTGGTATTCCTATTTCTACATTTTTTTCCTCTGATACTGAATTTATTTTCTGGTTGGAGTAAGTTGATGTCAGTCCTACAATCTCTGTTCTGTTTTTTAGATATGATTCAAACCATTCTTTTCCTATCCCATGTATACCCAACGCTTCCAATTTTTCTAAAAGAATGCCCTGGTTCACAGTGTCAAAAGCTTTGGAGAGGCCTAAATTTACTCCTACTACACTGTAATCTTTTTCTAGATTTTTGATTATTTGTTCAGTGTAGCACATTACTGCTGTTTCGGTATTTTTATGTGCTTGGAAGCCATGCTGATTTCTGTTAAGCAAACTATGGTCATTTAAATATTTGTTGATTCGGTGCTTCATCAGTTTTTCTAATATTATTTGAAAATGCTGGGAGGAGAGATATTGGGCGATTTTCTACCTTACACCTGTTGCTGATTTTAAAAAATGGCTTCACTTTTGAAATTTTCAGCCTTTCTGGAAAAGCTCCTTCACTTAATGATAAATTGGCTATGTGTGCAAAGGGCTTTGCAATTTGTGGTGCTGTCCTTGTTATGATTGACACAGGCACCTCATCTATGCCAGCCGACATTTTGAGTTTCAAGCTTTGTATCACTTTCAACACTTCACCCTCATTTGTTGGCTCTACCCTCATCCTACAAGCTGTTTTTGGATATTCAGGTTTTTCTTCATTTGTAAATTTTAAGCTTAATGAAGTTGTTGCATTTATGAAATAATTGTTAATATAATTTGGCAAATCTTGTTAATTAATATTGACATTTTTAAAATTTTTGAGGCTAATGTCCTGGTTTTCACAACTCTTCCCCATTTCAGTCTTCAAAATACCCCATATGCCTTTTGATTTGTTTTCAGACTGTCTTATAAAACTATCATTACTCATGAATTTTGCTTTAGCAATTAGTTTTCTATATACCCTCTTGTAATTCCTGACAATTTCTATGAATTGTGTGGTCTGTGGATGTTTTCATTTTAGAAATTAGTGTCTTTAGAGTTCCCCATGAAGTTTTGATGCCAGCTGATCCAAGAACTTGGCTTTGTATTGCCATGTGACCGGATTTTTGACAGCTTTTTTGGAAAACACATTTCAAAATATCCCATGAAAATGGAAGAAAATGTGTTATATGCATCATTTGTATTTGTTAGGGATAGTACTTCTGCCCAAGGCTCATTAGTTAGCATATTTATGAACTCTACACAGTTCTCTGTAGAAAAATTTCTTTTATACATGAAGTGTGTTTTTTTCTCTTCCGGTGGCCTTGAAGGGATTTTGAGGACAAGAGCACTGTGGTCTGATAATCTCAAATCAGTAATTGTTACTTCAACTTCTGTGCATCCTACATTTGAAAATATATTATCGATAAGACTGACTGTATTATTTGCTATTCTTGTGGGTGAGTGTTTGTGTGGAAGCAGGTTGAAACTACATAACAGATTTAATAACTGGTCTTTTAGCCTACTTTCACTCATAAGATTAATATTGAAGTCCCCACACACAACTACAGTGGCTCTATTGGTGAACAGTGTGTTAAGCAATATTTCTAACTGGTTAAAGAATATGTCTGCATCACCAGTAAGTGGTTTATATATTGCTATGACTATGATTTTTCCCTGTATTTCATTCAACTGCACAGCTGCACCTTCAAAATGATTTTTCACACTCAACGATTCAGCTTCACACCTTCTTTTATAGCTGATACTTGGTTTGGTAAATATACATACACCTCCATTTTTGGAATTTTTTCTACAATATTGGCTTGCCAACTTAAATGGATGAATATTAATGCTACTTAGTTCAAAACGTCTGCACCAATGCTCCACAATGAACATGCAGTCAATATTTCCACTGTTCATATGTAGTCGATACCTGTAAAAAGTTGTTTTAAAATTCATTTTACTATGGTAGACCACACAAACAAGTTTGCAGGAAAAAAGTTTGAATTCATCTAGATAATTCTATTTGTGTAAATGAGTATACATTATAGTATGAATGTAATTAATACACACTGAGGCAGGATGATTGTATTGGTATCTCCCTTGCCACTCAATCTTTTCATGTAGTGCCATAAAATATTCTTTGAATCCCTTTCATACTGCCTGTGGCTCACAGAAAGGTCTTCCAGGTACCTTTGATAAATTTGTTAAATATATATAGCTGTGGGTAGCTTTTACCCACTCTCCAAGAGTAATTATATCATCATCTATATCTTCTGTGTCCAAACTCCTTTGATGTGAGTAACTAGTTTTGGATGTTGTACTTTGCCTTAAAAAATGTGGAGATACATACAAGCTTGCATAACTTTTCAAACATTCCCAACTTTAAGTAACACTGGCAGTGCTAAACACTCTCATAGCCAAGGGCATTATTTCGAAAGAATTTTTGATAATATATTGTACCTGACAAAGTCAGCAATTAAATATTCTTTCCTCGGTAACCACCCGTATATGGTTTCATTAAATTTATGGTCAATGGAAATGCTCGTCCATTACTAAAACACATGGTGTCAAGTTTTCTCTTCCTGGAAGAGATTCTGGGGAATGAATGTTTAATTTATTTTCTGTTAACACTTTATGAAATGAAGAGTCCTTAAAAACTCCTCCATCTGATACAAGGCACTGACAGCCAACATGTACCAACTGAAAGCAGTAATTTGCATATGCAGTCGCCATAAAGACAATGCTAAATGCCTTTTTACAGTCAACACATTCCAGTATTGGCAGGGCACAATTCGTACATGTTTTCCATCTATGACTCCTATACAGGAAAGGAAGTTCCCCTTCACTGAAATTTATGGTGACATTCTTACATTCTTAAGTATTCTTTGGAATCTGAAAAGTAAAACATAATTGTTACTTTCCCTGCTTTTTTCCAAATGACAACATAGAGGACACAGAAACAAAAGATGAAGATGCAAGTCAGCCTTCTGAATAACATGCGCCTCAAGCACCAACTATGCCTTATGAGGAAACACAGTGCATGAGAATTACTAAACCTATAAAAAGAACAGCTCAGGAAATGGAAAGAGATGCTCAAGCCGAGGAATATTACCAGATTTTAAAAACTGTTGACAACGGAGATGAGTGGAGGGTTCATCGCCAATGAAATAAGAAAATTACCTCCCGACAACACAAACATTGCTATTCAGAGTGGCTTAGGGGGAGTATCAGAAGCAAACTCCCAGCATCACATCACTACTGATTATCATATTGGGAAACAGTGTAAAATAAGCTCTCCAGAAGCTGACTGTGAAACTATATATGTTGACAATGATACTGGTGAGAGTAAAGAGTTTGCTGAAGTACCAGTTACATCATAAGAGTTCTGTCAGTCTTTGCAATTTAAACAGTATCTGAAACACTTTGTAAAAATTATTTAAATACGGTCAGTATTGAATGCAGTGTACTTACATTTATGTAATTCTTCAGAACTGATGAAATAGCTTCACATACTTCTGGTACTATGAAGGAAATAGCAGAATATGAGACTTTGAATAAGTACATAAATGACTTGTATGAATTCTCAGTGGCTAAAAATGTGATGCCCAGTTGAATTCTTGGTGAAATATTACCTGGGCACTTGGTATTTTTCTTTAGAATAAGATGTGTAGTTAACTGCAGTAAATAACTGAAGTCTGGATTGGACACCCTAAATAATTACTAAATAATGCACCATCATCTACTTCTAGATCTCCTAGTATACTCATTCATGGGCCTTCTTTAAATATTCTTCACCTCCGTCATCATTTCCTTCCCTGTTTATTTTCATTTCCATTGTTAACTGCACGTGTGATGACCAAGTAAGCAACCACTGCTGTAACTTTATCACCCATTCTCCTGCAAGACCAACCCAGTCTGATACAAATTCTGTTGCTCTGATATAAATTAACCTGCTGCATGCAACATAGGCTGCAAGATGTTGCCTTTTGTAGCATGCTACAAGGAGACACATGCCACATATCAGTAGCATGCCACAGTGTTGCTAGATGTTGGCTCAGTATAAACAAGCCTTTAGTGTTTGGACATGTGGTTTACAAATGTGAAATAAAACATAAAATACAAACAAGTGCAATCTCTTCTTTCAGCCTAAAACTATCATAAATGTAATAGGTTATGGACCCAATTTCATTTATGTGCCCAAAATTAATTAATGACTTAAAACAGTCAATGAAAATTTGACAACATGTGATATGAATGAAAACTGTGTTAGTGCAAGTAAACATTAAAACAAGTGATTTTTCACCCACCAGCAAATACAGTAGTCAGAATTAGAGGCTAAAGTTTCATCAGCTCAGTTTTGAGTAAAATACTGGCAGCTTAGTTTTGTGGTTAAAAAGGTCAACAGCTGAGTTTTAAGTTAAGAGATGCACTCAGAAGTAACTTTTAGGCTGCACAGTGTATTCTGAGATAAAATTCTCCAGAAATAGATATGTCAAAAAATATTAAACCACTAACTGGAGCAGGGGACTGAACATTTTGGAAAAGGAAAATAAGACACTTGCTGATTTACCATGAAGATGCATTGGACACCACTGATAAGAAATTAGTGAAGCCCAAACGACTGGAAGTGCAAGAGACATAGAAGTTAAAAAGCATAAAGAACAGTCTGGAGTGTATTGAAAGGTGAACAGCTATGCAAAGAGCATGACAAATAATGCAATGACAAAGCTTATAAACAGTTATAGATAAAGAAACTGCCCGTGATACATAGGATGCCTTAAAACAGAAGTTTAATTTTCAATCAAGGATCAGTTGTTCAAAATCTGCACCGACTTTATCTCTTTAAGCTGGTTATCAGGTGAAGGTGTGTCTACTCACATAGCAAAACTGTGGATTGAGTTAAACAATGAACTTAAAGCTAGAAAGGCAAGTGTTTTACCAGACTTAATGCTAGCTTGCTTGGCCTTGCATATTTTACCATGTGAATTTTAAAACTTTCAATCAATTTGGATGTTGTTAATGCAGGATGATAAGAGAACATTTGACAATACAGTTATGTATGTATGAAAGAAATTTCATGAAGAATGCCAGCAGTGACAAAACACCACCAAACAAAGCATTAATGGTAAATGTAAGCAAGCAAAATCCAGATGGCAAAGGCAAGTTTATTAATAATGAGTCAAGAAGAGGTGACACTTCCGATTACTGTAAACAATAGGGCCACTGTGTGAAGGACTGCAAAAAGTGAATTTCTGATGGAAAATCAAAGAAAAATAGAAGTAAAAACCAGGAATATTGCACAACTGCTAGTGCTGTGTTCATGTCCATACGTGAAGAGGCCTGTTCAGTTGAAGATTCAAGAACATTGTGTGTCAACAATGGAGCTACAAGGCATGTCACCAACTCTTCATAGTGCTTTACAGAATTTTTAAAATGTGACTCTCTATGTGGTGTAAAGGTGGCTAGGAAAGAAACCCTAATAGCAGTGGGAAAAGGCAATATTAAGTTATCATCACTGACTGACAGTCAGGATATTATGTTGGTGGAGGTATGGTATGTTCCATAACTATCAAGAAACTTGCTGTCAGTAGTGGCTGCTCATGACAGTAATATAATAGTGAATTTAAGTCATCAACAAGGAAGTGTTGCCATAAAATTGATGACAAGGATGGAAACCACTAGCCATATGGAGCTTTTTAAAAAGCAAACATTAAACCACATTTGCCCAAAGAAATGGCTGTGATAAATGCTATAGAAGAGACTTCATTATTGCAGGTGTACCATGAAAGATGGGGACTACAAGATAAACACAATGTCAGAATTATGTTAGAACTGGAATTAGGCATAAGTTTCCCTTGGAAAAGGCATTTTGGCAGCCTTGCATTTATGGCAAATCACATTATTTACCTTTCAGTCAGAGAGAGAAGACAACCAAGGCAGGTGAATGTGAAATGATTCACTGAAAGGTCCACAGACATGAGTGGATAATTTCAGAAGAAGAGATATATGGTTATGCTCAAAAGCTACTATACAAAATTTAGATATTGACACATCGTAAGACAAAAATGAGAAGTTAAGGATGTCTTAAAATTTGTTCTTCAACATTCAAAGATGTTGGGCCATACAGTCAGAGAACTGCTAAATGACAATGGTGGAGAATTTGATGCTAGAGAAATTCAGGACATACTGCATTCAGAAGGTGTTACTCAGAGACTGGCAGCACCCTACACTCCACAACAAAATGGTGGAAGGGAGCATGAGATGAAAACGTTAGTTGAAAAGGTGAGGACCTTCAAGTATTTGAGTAAGGAAGAAAATTTCCTAGCAGCCATGTGGCCAGAATTGGTTACAGTATCGAACTGGAAAATCAGCTTTGGAAGGAATTAGTCCTTTTGAGTTGTAGTTTGGTAAGAAGCAAAGAATAAAGAATTTACATATAATAGGATCTACATGCTCATCTTAGTGCAAAAAATACAAAAAATGTATAAGAAAGCTGTCATTTTGGCTAAAAGAAGAAAACAAAGTCACTCTCAGCAGTTATTTAACCTTCCACAAAAGGCCTGAAAGTTGTGAAGCATAGGTCACGTTACCATTGCAGTACATTGAGCAAAACAATCAGGAACTTACACAGCAAAAGAATAAGATGAAGAAGGCCCCAGCAAAAAAGAGTCTTAAGAACCAGAGATTGAAGAGGACGGTGCTGATACCAGAGAAGAGGAAGTCCGTGCTCAGCCTCATCACCAGCTGCAAAACTGCTCAATCATTGTGAAACCCTCATGGCTGAAAGACTTTGTGATGTTCACTGAA
Organism: Schistocerca gregaria; assembly: GCF_023897955.1. Lineage (NCBI taxonomy): Eukaryota > Metazoa > Arthropoda > Insecta > Orthoptera > Acrididae > Schistocerca > Schistocerca gregaria. The sequence goes on from NC_064920.1 coordinate 106,858,361, forward strand.
GATATGATAGGTCAAACAAATGAAGAGCTAGCATCATATGAAGAAGCTGTAAACAGTACACAAAGTGTTCACTGGAAGGAAGCTGTGAGAAATGAAATGAAGTCATTACAAGATGATAAAACATGGGAATTAACTGCTCTACCAGAAGGTGCAAGAGTGGGTTTTCCATGTGAAGACTTCTCTCAATGCAAGTATTGAGAAATGTAAAGCAAAGTTTGTTGTCAAAGGTATTAATCAATGATATGGTGTAGACTACAGTGAAATATTCAGTCCTGTAGGTAAGATGAGCATAATTCATTCAATGCTAAGTGTTTCTGCAGCTGAGAAAATGCATCTGATACAATTTGATGTATCTACAGCATTCTTGTATGCAGAATTAAAAGAAGTAATATATATGCAATAGCCAGAATGGTACAGTGATGGAACAGAGAAAGTTTGCAAATTAAAGAAGTCTTTATGGACTTAAGCAAGATCCAAGATGTTGGAGTAAGTGTTTTGGAGCATTTCTTTTTTCTGAAGGTTTCAGATGCAGATCCCTGTCTACATATCAGAGAACAATGTGACAAGAAACTGTTCATCACACTTAATGTCAGTGATGGGTGAGTTATGGCAAGTGATCAGCAAGGTGCCAAGAAGTTTGTTGATGAACTGAAGGCTGAATTCAAGATCACTGTTAAACCAGCATCATATTTCCTTGGACTTGAGATAAAATCCTTTGATGATGGTCCAATCAAGATAAAGCAAGAAGCCTATCCAAAAAAGATATTGGAGCAGTTCAATTTTCAGGACTCCAAAGCACATTACAGAGAGAAAGGAAGAATGCACAGATGTGCATCTTTCCCTGTTGACAAGCAGTTAGAGCACTGATGTACCTGATACTTGGAACAAAACCTGACCTAGTTTACAGTGTGAGATTCCTGTCTCAAACCCTGGACTCAGGATCAGCAGAAAATATGAGGTTGAAGTGGCTACTCCACCATTAGCAGGTACATGTGACCTAGGCATAATCTATCATCCAAATTTGTGTAGTGGATATTAGATTGCTACAGTGATGTTGCCTTTGAGGGATGCAATAAAACTGGATGGTCAACATCTGGTGTAGTTATCACACACACAGGTCAAGCCATCACCTGTCTCAGCCAAAGACAGGCAATGACTGTCATATCTACAACAGAGGCTGAGTTGGTAGCTGCAACAGAAGCTGCTAAAGAAATAATTTATCTGTGTAGACTTTTTAGAGGAATGAGTAAGCTAGCAGAAGTTCAAGGTTCTTCAGATTGACAATGGAGCAACAGTGAAAATTGCACAAACTGCTGAGTTCTACCATTGGGCAAAACATATAAAGAGAAAGAATTTTTTCACTAGAGAAAAAGTGTTGGAAGGAGAGATGGACACTCAGCACATTTCAACTGAGGATCAGTTAGCAGATATACTGACAAAGCGTCTGACAATACCAAGACTTAGTTTTATGTCAAAAATTGGGTCTTTCATGTTGATATGTTTGTATTTCTCATTTCCTCCTTTATTCATAATCAAATATGGGGAAGTGTTGTAGTTATCTTTGTTTGTATTTAATTAAGTGTAAAAGTGAGGTTAGCGGCAATACTGCTGTATACTGTTTGGGGAACTGAGCGATGTAAACTTTCCTGTGCGTCTTTGTGTCTTAGTGTTTGAACATGTGGTTTACAAATGTGAAATAAAACATAAAATAGAGACAAGTGCAAGCTCTTCTTTCAACCTGAAACTATCATATATGTAACATCATTTCATTTAAAAATCTATATAAAAAGAGTTTTAGTCTGAGAGCAAAAAGATTTTGTATAAGTTCTTATAAGTACAAGCAATTGTGCAAGGTTTGATGAAAATCTGAGATAATGGGTGATATGACTTGTGTTATTTGATGTGGAATGACCCATCAGTCAGTACATAACCCCAGTCCTCTGGAGCTGGCCACCTTGTTCTCTATACCCTGCTTGGCACCCAAATAAGACTGTCGTTAGATCTTGCTACATACTTGCTGCATGGATCACTGTACCCATAAATTAAGTGCCAGATATTATTTCCTTGTCCAAATTGTCTAAATTATTGTCCTGCAACAGTATGAAAGACACACAGCTCCCTTACTGGACCTACTGGTCTACCTTACAGGGCAAGGTATGCCAGGAGATGGCTAGTTTGATGCTGACTGTATTAGTTATCAAAGTATACCAGATTTGTACTACAACAGTATAAAACATGTGACTCATTTATTTGCTCTGTATTCTTTGCTGACTGCACCACAATACACCAGTATTGATTAGAGCAAAAGCTTTCTAAATTATTGCACTTATTACCAATCTTAGTTTCACTAGATTATGAGTTCACAAATCTCATTAAGTTTAAATAGATGCTTAGTGTTACTTACCAAATTGTCATCTTTTACATTCTATAAAATTGGCCTGATCTCAGTTCCTGTTATCACTCCCAAATTGTATATTTCAGAAACAATTGATTTAAAATGTCAGTTACCACAGTGAGGTCATGTGAACACAATAGCTTTAAAATTGTGATACAAATAAAATGCAAAAAAAAAACTTTGACAGATTGTTTCCAACAGATTCTTCACTAAATTTTGCATTAGAGTTTCATATTTTCAAATGTTTTGTTTACGTGAAATATTTTCTAGAGAGGGATTGTGTATCTGAACACTTACAGGACTGTAAATGTGATTGTAAATATATTTTCTACATTATGTTTGTGACATCCAAACAAGTAATTGCTGTAATGCTAAATAGATGGGTGCTTGCGCCTGTGTGAGTCAGTATGTGTTAGCATGGAGTAGTATGAGAGACAGTCAGTTTGTGAAAACTGATGTATTTGTGGAAATGTTTGAAGTCTTACAGGCCTAAAATCCTGATTTTATTTCACCTTCAAGGATTCTAATGTTACTAACTGTATGCTATTATGATGTTGTTTGTCAGTATTTGTAAAAAGCTTCATGAATTTCTCACATTTTAGAATAGATTTTTGACATAAATGTAGCACACCATTATTTACAACATATTGTTACAGTTGTTTGTTGGAACTGGGATAACTGAATAATTAGGATTTGGATTTCAGATAGCAGTCATCTACAAACTTGGGACATTCTGCAATAATGAAAAAGACTATGTGGGAATACCAAAGATCATACTGGGTGCTGTAAGGAAAAGAGGATTCATAACTCAAGTGAAACAAAGTGATGGTTTGCTGATTGGACCAGGACTCCAACAATGTCTAAAGCAAAAGGTAAGTACTGTTTTTGTTAGTTCCTAGTCATGTGCAGCGACTTTAGGACTTCACATGTAAAATTATTTAATTTCTATCATCGAACTGAAAGAATCATGCAAAAATGATTAAAGAAGAACCATTTTCATTCTGTGGTGTAGGGAGGGATTCAGGTTATGAACAAAGTTTCAGTGGTTCATCTTTAGGGAACAGCATATGTTGCACTAAATAAATAATAAAGTTGATCAAAACAGATGAGAAATTGAATAAACTGGGTTGTCATGTAGTGAAAACCAGAAATGAATTAAACATGGAGTTGAACTGTGTAACATCCTAATGAAACCCAAAACACAATTAGGAAAGACCATCATAATTTAGAGAAAGGAAAATTTATCCTGACAGGTACAACAACTTTGCCAATAATATAACACCAGAAAGTCTTGATAAACACCAACAGCTTGACAGAGTGTGTTTTGGTAGAAAGGAAGAAGAAAAATGGTTCAAACGGCTCTGAGCACTATGGGACTTAACATCTATGATCATCAGTACCCTAGAACTTATAACTACTTAAACCTAACTAACCTAAGGACATCACACAACACCCAGTCATCACGAGGCAGAGAAAATCCCTGACCTCGCTGGGAATCAAACCCGGGAACCTGGGCGCGGGAAGCGAGAACGCTACCGCACGACCACGAGCTGCAGACAAAGAAGAAAGAAAGGTCATCTTTAGTTATTTGCCAAACATCTAACTAATAATTGCAAATTAATAGCATGGAAGTTAAGTCCAAAGAAATGTTGGTCAGAGGATTATGTGGAAAAGAGTTGAAAATGCAATGAAGAAATTCAATGTGTCTACAATACTCATTCCCAGAAAAAATAAGTCGCTTGCTAGCTATCATGCCATCAAGTCATATGAGAGTAGCGCTTGCCATAGTTGAGCAAATGGAGTGTGATGAGATTGTTTTACTTTCAAGAGTCATTGCTGCATTACGTAAATACACGGATTTTGTGAACTGATATTCAGACTAGAGACATGAACCAAGATAGTATGCTGACTGTGTATACCAAGCTCTTGGAATTTATTAACAGGAGGAGGCAATATTGGACTTAACATTCATATAAGTGAACTTATAGACAGAAATGGACAAAGTTTCAAAAAACTGTAATACACGTGTAGTCTTGAGTAGGAGACATTGACACGAATACATGAAGAAGATACAACTATGCCAAGAGTTAAAGCTGTCATAATTGTGACGATACTTGAAACTAACAGAACTGCCAGTGCTAATTAACTGTGTGTGCATGTGGCGTGATGTTTATAAAATATTTAGTGAAAAGGAACAACAAAATTGTTCATCAAAAGTGAAAATTCAATGTGTCGCCTCCATCATTCTATGAATATTTGGTATTTTCACATCAAAAGTTAATGAACAGTGACTATTTAACTTGGAAGTAAATTCATGGATGGTTAGTTGTGACAAGGAAGGTTTGGACATATATAATATTATGCTGCAAGATAGTTAAGACATTGTTAAAGAGTATCTGTTTATCTCGCATCATTAGAGCAAACAGTTTTGCTTAGTGACAAACAAACAATGACCAATATGATCTGCAATTGAACTTTTTCCTCACTTTTGGTGTTGTGGATGATGTGCATGAGGGAAGATTCATCAATAACTGCACTAAAGTGTTAACTGGGCACATAATAATTCAACTTCAAACCATAAGAGGCAATCAGAGTGTGCAGTTCGCATTAATAAGGAAACTCTGCTGACTTTAATCATTACACAAGGAAGGATTTCTTAAGCGCTTTTTCAGGTCTTATCTCTCGTTAACCAAGGAGACATCCATCATCGTGCATTGTGTCTTGACTCCAGCAATGGAGCTGTAGCAATAATAGCTCCACAGCATCGACAACACCAGCACACAGCAGAGAGGAGACGTCACAAATGTCAGCAGAATTAAATGACAAAAATTTTGACAAAATATTGTGTGTAACAAGTGAATTATCAACTGAAGTTGTAAAAATTGTGATAATTGGAGATAAAATAGTCAAACTAAGTATCACTATAGAAGTAGGGCAAAAGAGCTGAATGCTTAAGTGGAATCTCATTCAAAAGAAGTTAGGGTAAATCAGGGTGATATGGTGAACAAAAAATTTGGGCCTCGTAGAAGACACACACACACACACACACACACACACACTACACACACACACCACACAAAGTACATGGGTGAAATGGCGAATTCCCTTTGGGTAAAATGGTGAATGTATTTCCCTTGCTTTTTGCTTCTGAACCCCGATATTGCATTCTCTGTTGTAGCTGCTTGTATCTATGCCTTTGTAAGCAGTCCTCCGAACACTAGTCTGGAAATTTTTCTATTTGGATTAATTTTAATGTATGAATTGCAAGCATTGTAGTAATAGGATTTCAGAGCTTTAAAAATGCTCTGTTTAGTGGCTGCAGATAGTGTGTGTTGTAGCTGAATAGACAGAGCAAAATTATGGTTTTTTTTTTTTCCTCCTGCAAACTCTAATGTATCCACACTGCTGCAGTGAGAGCTATGTCCATCCAAAATAAGCATGACTGCTCCCCCAGGCTTCCTTGGCACAAAATGGTTCCTCAGCCACAGAACAAAAATATCAGTTGTTATGTCCACCGACTTTTGTGACATGAAAATCACAGCAGCATACCATCCTTGTATTCGGCCTTTTCATTTTTCCCTTCAAAACACAAGCTTGGGGTGAAAACATTCCCTCTTCATTGCAGCAAGCAATTACAGATATGGTTTCGCCCTTTTCACTGGATGTTATTGAAAGGACACTCTTAGACCCCTTTTCTGCCAACATGTAAACTGGTCTATTATTCAGCTGAAGTCCGGACTCATCTATGTTGAATATATTTCCCAACTTATCAAGGAGGTTATGCTCTACCAAAATGTTCTGCAGCAGTGAAAAATAGTCTGAAACATTTTTTGTACTTAAACTTCTTGTCTGTGCTCGTGAAACTCCTTCCGATTTGCAGATTGAGAGTTCCAGATTTCTTTTTCAGAATAAACCTAGCCAGTCCATTCTCAGTTGAAAGAGTGATTTTGGTTATATTTCTCAGCTAGTTTATATGCCATTGTACTTACTTCCATCCTTGATGGTACAAATCTGAAGTTTTGTAATTTTATGATATGTTTTACCAACTTTTTCTCACATTCTTGTGTTAGTACAGGCGACCCACCCGAAGGTTTCTTTGTAAAGCACCCATTTGCTAATCATCTCTTCAGCATTGACCATGGAACGTAAAACCCCTTTGAGGCCTTATTCAGGCTCATTCCATTTTGCACCACTTTTATGGCATCATTAAGTTGCTCCTCTGTCCAATCAGCACAGCTGGATCCTTTTTGTCTTTTGTAAAATGTAGGCATCTTTGCCTGGAACAATGGTGGTAGTTAGAACATTTACTTTTTTAACCACTGACAAACCAAACTGCACTCACAAAGAAATATATAAAAACTAATTGATAAATTAATGATATTATTGAGATGTCAGATAAAACAGAATAAAACTCTCACATGGGATAGGAAATGCTAACATTTCATGACTTGTGAAAAACCCTGGTTGGGATGAACCTAAATAAAAGCTTTACACTTTACATATTTTACACATAAGAAAGTCCTTCACCATATCACCACTGCCCGAGTTCACCATTTCTCCCATTTGATATGGGTGAAAAGGTGAAGAGCATGGCAAGAAGTTCAAAGCACTAGATGCAACAATTTCTAGGTTGTGTAGTACATAAACAGTATAAGAAGGCAGACTACATCAAAAAATACCCCGTGGACTACACTACCTGAAGTAACATCTACAAATGCATGCAGCATATAAAAATCATTTAGCATCAAAAACAGTTTTGTACCAAGTACTTACGGTTTTTAAAACAGAACTGATTTTCAACATGTGCACACTGCACAGATGACCAGAGACAGTTGGCATGCAGACATACTGAGACGTCTGTTTAACCAGTAAAGAAGTAAAGCAATTCACCATTTCATCCAATTCACCATATCATTCTGACTTACACTATTAGTGAATAAAATGATGTTCTTATGGTAACTAAAATTAATGATAATATAATTAATTTATTAAGGATGGTTCAGAAATTGACATTTTGATTGAAGTGTATTATGTTGGCGGCCAGTACCACAGAAGACTTGATACATACACAATGACTTATTGATCTGTATAAAATAAAAGCATCATAACTTCTGAACAGTTTGCATTAGGATGTTCAAAATGATAGGCTGGCCATGGGGTATGATGGGAATTTTGATGTGAATATGGTTTGGTTTAGCAACAAAGCCAGCCCACTTTCATTTTAATGGGTTTGTCAGTAAGCAAAATAGGTGCATTTGGGGGACTGAGAATCTGCATTTTGCAATCAAGAAGTCTCTTCACCCTCAACGAGTGACTGCGTGGTGTGCAATGACCAGTCACTGAATAATTGGTGTGATATTACACAATGGCAAGGTGACTACCAAACAGTAAATGAAGGTTTTGGAAGATGATTACATCCCCATTATCCAAAGTAACCCTGATGTGGTTCACGCAAGATGGAGCTCAACCACATCAAAGCAGGAGACTGTTTGACAACCTTGAGGAGCACTTTGGGGACCACATTCTGGCTCTGGGGTACCCAGAGGCCACTCGCATGGCCCTTGATTGGCGCCATATGCTCTGAATCTGAACACATGTGACTCCTTTTCATGGGGCTATATTAATGGCACGGTGTACAGCAATGCCTCCAAAAACATTGCTGAACTGAAAACAGTCACACAGGAGGTCATCAACAGCATCAGTGTTCCGACACTTCAGCAGGTAATGCATAATTTCGCTACTTGTCTGTGCTGTGTCATTGCCAAGGATGACAGGCATATCAAACATGTCTTAACCTAAATACGAATATCTGTAGTGACATTTACATGTTAAAAAAGTGTGTATATGTAGTAGTTTGTAACTAATTTACTTTTTTTCCTATAGTTAATAACTGTCACCCTGTATTAACAATATTTGTAGAAAGATCTATTTTAATTTTAAAAAATGAATCTGTTTGGAAAATATTGTCAAAATCTTATTAGCAACTGCAGCATAAGTGCGGTAGATGTTCTCAAATGAATTCTGTAGTCAGATCAAAACTAAATTGAAATAAATTTCTATTAATGTAGTGTGTAACATAGATTTTTGCAAATATCTGGTCCTAATGATAAAATGTGTAATTGCATTTTGAAAATTTCATTCACTGGTTAAAACTCATACAGCCCTGCTCCAAAAAAAATTTTTAGTCATGCTGTAGGTGTTTGTAAGTGGCCCGGAGTGATTAATTTTGACGTAAAATTTCACAATTTAGACACATCGAGTTACAGTCAATTCATTACAGTTACACCATTGTCTGCATACAAGTTATCATTTCTGCTTTCTGAGTTCATCGCAGAGGATGTAACAGCAAGAAGCATCATTCACCTCTCACAGTCTTGTTAAGGAACCTACCACCCTCACAATCACAACATGAAAGAAACTGTTGTCATATTCAGTCTCCTGCACTTCAAGTCAGGAGTGAACATTCAAGGCACCCACATTGCACATAGTTTTCAGCCCTGTAGTTCTGTACATGCTCTTACACTGACCTGAGAGCATTGTCTGTTTACCTGATGATATTCTCTGATGATTTCATCAATCCAATTCTGGCACATCTCATCAGTTGCCTTACAGGGTCATCCACTCACAATCGCCATTGTACACAGCTTTATTTCTTTTGTGGATTTAAATGGGAGGTGGTTTCTGCTGTTAGAAACTACATGCTGTTTCTCACACTCTGACAAAGTTACGTCACACACTGCCATTTTACACACTTCAGTTGGGAGTTCTGTAGCAGCAAAGGATTGCAGTTTGTATCAGTGAAGTGGAAAAGTTGACAAAGTAATATGCATGGCATGTAATACCTAGTCCAATATTGAGAACAGAACAAGAAATGCAGTAGCATTTCATTTCAGCATGCCCTTGAAATTTCTTCTCTTCTTTCCCTCCATCTAATTCACTGGCTGAGATAACTGCTTTTATGAATTGGTAGTGAAGCCTTCTTGTTTACTATAATTATCACACTTAGTTTAGAGGACATTTTCACATATACACACTTAATTTGTCAGATTGCGAGCTGTAGCAATTTACAGAAATAAAAATTTACGATTCAATTTACTCCATGGATTTTTCAATTTTGAAATATGTGTCCCTTTTGTACTAAAATACTTCACAGACATCAACAAAGGATTTGAGCACTTCTTTCAATGCACTTTGACCTGTATTCAGATGTATTAATTCCTGCAAAGTTTTTTTGTATGCATTTACAGTTAAACAAATATGGGATTGACGTCTGCATTATTTAAAAAACTTTTAATGCACTTTCATAGGGCACACTTTGTATGGCAGTTGCACTTATGTATGGTTACTTAATTTAATATTATTTTTTCTAATTGGGGCGACTGTTAACACTTGCTTTTCTGCAGATGAAATAAAATTGATTTTCAGGCTTGTAGGCCTTCACACAAGCACTAACACAGTGTGAAAATGATCAAAACATGCATAACTTTTCACAAATACATAATTTTGACAAACTAACAGGCAACAATAGAGTATCACATAATGCTCAACACTCACACTGACTGACTCACTTGGGCTCAAGCACCTGTCCATTTAATCACTACAAAAATTTGTTTCTTGGATGTCATTATAAACAAGGTTTGTGCAACTTACCAATAGAGTCTGTGTGAGGAATTTTGAAAGAGGGATAAAACAAGGACCAACTTTTTAAAAACATTGTCTTCACTAAAAGTAAATGGTTTAAATTGTGTTGTTGTTGACACATTTCTTCTGTGTGTAAAAATCTTGATTTCATTATCATTCTATAAACTCATAATATTTTGCACACTTATTTGAGTAATGTAGTTTAATTGACCGTTCCTCACAAGTGACTTCTAATCAAACTGCGGACCTATGGGGTATCAGTTGTGCGACTGGATTCGTGATTTCCTGTCAGGAAGATCGCAGTTCACAGTAATAGATGGCAAATCATCGAGTAAAACTGAAGTGATATCAGGTGTTCCCCAGGGAAGCGTCCTAGGACCTCCGCTGTTCCTGATCTATATAAATGACCTGGGTGACAATCTGAGCAGTTCTCTTAGGTTGTTCGCAGATGATGCTGTAATTTACCATCTAGTAAGGTCATCCGAAGACCAGTATCAGTTGCAAAGCAATTTAGAAGAGATTGCTGTATGGTGTGGCAGGTGGCAGTTGACACTAAATAATGAAAAGTGTGAGGTGATAGACATGAGTTCCAAAAGAAATCCATTGGAATTTGATTACTCGATAAATAGTGCAATTCTCAAGGCTGTCAATTCAACTAAGTACCTGGGTGTTAAAATTACGAACAACTTCAGTTGGAAAGACCACATAGATAATATTGTGGGGAAGGCAAGCCAAAGGTTGCGTTTCATTGGCAGGACACTTAGAAGATGCAACGAGTCCACTAAAGAGACAGCTTACACTACACTCGTTCATCCTCTGTCAGAATATTGCTGCGCGGTGTGGGATTCTTACCAGGTGGGATTGGTGGAGGACATCGAAAGGGTGCAAAAAATGGCAGCTCGTTTTGTATTATCATGTAATAGGGGAGAGAGTGTGGCAGATATTATACGCGAATTGGGATGGAAGTAATTACAGCAAAGACTTTTTGGTCATGCCAAGATCTATTTACGAAATTTCAGTCACCAACTTTCTCTTCCGAATGCGAAAATATTTTGTTGAGCTCAACCTACATAGGTACGAATGATCATCAAAATAAAATAAGAGAAATCAGAGCTCGAACAGAAAGGTTTAGGTGTTCGTTTTTCCCGCGCGCTGTTCGGTAGTGGAATGGTAAAGAGATAGTATGATTGTGGTTCGATGAACCCTCTGCCAAGCACTTAAATGTGAATTGCTGAGTAGTCATGTAGATGTAGATGTAGATGTAGATGTAGACCATGTTATCGCCATTTTTTCTACCATTTAGAATACAGTATTAGTTATGTTGTTTCAATGTTCGATAAGTGAAATGTTTTTTACACAACAGAGTTATCCTAGTGCTTAGAACAATGCAAAAAACACTATTAAAAACTTGCAACAATTTATCCATAGACAACAAGTTTTTACACTCTCTTGCTCTGCTCCATGCATAATTTTAATGCAGGAGATTTTTGCAAGGTGTGTAATGTGGCATAATAAGAACACTGTAATTAAGTAGGCAATGCCAAGAATGGTCCTGATAAACAGGTAGTGTATAGAATGAATGCTTTGTACATTACTTTTTATATTGTCAATTACTTGCTTTGTACATTACTGTTCATATTGTCAATTACTGTTTATATTGTCAGTCATAATTGCACTGAAATATTAAGTTGAGCGTTCACACTTACAAATAAGCTTTCCCATAGATATCAAATTGTCACTATTTTACATAAATGCACTTTCATAGAATATTCCAGAAAAACAGCCAAGTACCTGCTATTGTTAACAGCATTCCTATATTATATATCTTGGAAATGACTGTTGTAAAGTGTCAATAAAAAGAAAGGCTCTACGAGGACAACAGCATTAAAATTGTAATGTAATTAAAACATAAACAATGTCTCTCCCAGATTGATTGTTTCAAATAGGTATTTTACTAAATTTGCATCTTCTGCACTTGTGTTCACAGAAATCATGTGAAACAATTTTTAAGAAAAGGATTATGTATCCAAACTCTTACAAAATTGCAGATGCCAGTTGTAAAACAATATGGGATATAGGTCTGCAAACACTTTTTGTTTATTTGGTTACACAAACTAGCTTCAGTGAAATATTATTATAAAATGGACTTCATCCTAAAACTTGAAATATTACTATCACTTCATTACATTACAAACTAACATTATTATATGTGTATTGTTTGGTTCCAGATAATGTGTGAATATTTTATAGTATTTTTCTGTTTTAAATGCAGTGCATAATTACAAATGGAATTTGCATTTGTATTGTCATACAGTTTTGGCAGGTACTAGGTTGTAACATATTCTGTTGTGGCTTTAGTTACTCCAAAAAAACATGGAAAACGCTTAACTTTCAACCTGGCAGTAAATCAAATACTACTCCATCTTCCTGTTGACTTGTTCTGTGAGATGTAATTCATATCGTGATAAAATCTTAAAAGCTGTCTCAGGGACTGTGATGTTACCTTTTATGGGGGAAGGGGACAAAGGTTGGTGGACGGAGGGGGGGGGGAGTAAGTATATGGTCTTTTGTGTGTGTGTGTGTGTGTGTGTGTGTGTGTGTGTGTGTGTGTGTGTGTGTGTGTATGTGTGTGTGTTTTGCATGGGCAGGTGGGTGGTTGAACAAAGGCACAAACATGTGTTGTTTGTGTTCTGTGTCCTCTGAGTTCTCTTAAGGCAGTAAAGAGGCTGTTACTGCAAGGAATTGTGTTAATTTGTTATTTATTACACTTCTGCTTCCACTATAGCCTTTTGTATGTGTTAGTTTTCTTCTAATGTTAATTTACAATCTAAGCTCTTCATGCATCTTAGAATGTGTAGATCAGTTTTAGATTTGTGGGATGGTGGTATTTTGTTTATTAAGTGTTCTGAGAAATTGGAATGTTTGCTGTCACTCTTTATAGCTCTCATGTGCTCTGTGTACCTTGTTCAAAAATTCCTGAATGCATGTCCTATGTACAGGGGTTGACAAGAATAGTATATGTGTTGATACATTCCTTCATTGCTGGAGTTCAGCTGTCTGCTTCTTCATTATATTTCCAATTCTGTGTACTGTTTCATTGTTTTGTGTTAGTGTGCAGCATGAGTCTCTTTTTTTTTTTTTTGGTGTGGTGTGGTGTGAAATGCTGTGCTGTGTTTGGTGTCATCTGCCTCTTGTATTTCCTGAATGAAGTACACAGAGCACATGAAAGCTCTTAGTGACAGCACACACCATAGTTTTGCAGTACACCTGATAAAGGAATACCATCCCACACATAAAAAAAAATCTTATGTACACATTCTGAAACACAGCAACAGCTTGCACTGGAAATTGTTTGAGGAAATTATTACATACAAAAGATTATAGTGGAAGGAAGAAACATAATAAATGAACACTCAGTGCCCTGGATGTTGGGCTCGTAACATGTTGTGCCCCCTTGTTTTTGGCAACAGTTTGGCAGTGGCCATTCATTCTAATGGACAGCTGGCTGGTTGTATTACCAATGTAAAACACTGTGCAGTGGTTGCAACAGAAATAGAATATCACATGGCTGCTTTCACAGGTGGCCCAGCTTCTGATGGGGCTAGGGTAAGCCTGTGATGGGACTGGAGTAGGTGGTGCTGAGTGGGTGGATTGGGCACGTTTTTCATCTGGGTCTTCCACAAAGAGTATGATCCCCATGGTAGGTGATTGTGGATGGGAGTGGCATAGGGATGGACAAGGATGTTGAGAAGATTGGGTGGGCAGTGGAACACCTCTTTGGGAGGGGATAGGAGTATCTTAGGTAGGATGTCTCTCATTTCTGGGCATGATGTTATATGATCAAAGCCCTGAGAAGAACATGGTTCAGTCATTCCAGACCTGGGTAGTATTGGTTGACAAGGAGAGTACTTCTTTGTGATTGGTTCTTGGGGTGGATGTAAGGATCAGGTGTGTGTAGGGATATGGCACAAAAGATCCTTTGCATATTAGGTTTGGAAGTTATTGCCTGTCTCAGAGGGCCTTTGTGAGGCCTTCAGCATACTCGGTGATGGAGTTCTCATCACTGCATGTGTCTGCCATGGGTAACCAGGCTGTATGGTAGGGATTTTTTGGTGTGGAAGGGGTATCAGCTGTCAAAGTGCAGATACTGTTCATGATTGTTGGGTTTGATGTGGACCGAGATGTGAATGAAGCCATCTGAGAGGAGGAAAGTGACATCCAGAAAGGTGGAAAGATGGTTGGAGGAGGACCAGGTGAAGTGGATGGGAGAGAAGGTGTTGAGATTGTGGAGGAATGAGGAAAAAGTGTCCAGGCCTTGGATCCAGTTTATAAAGATGTCATCAATAAACCAGAACCAGACCAGGGTTCAAAATGGCTCTGAGCACTGTGGGACTTGACATATGTGGTCATCAGTCCCCTAGAACTTAGATCTACTTAAACCTAACTAGCCTAAGGACATTACACACATCCATGCCTGAGGTAGGATTCAAACCTGTGACCGTGGCAGCCTCACAGTTCTAGACTGAAGTGCCTAGAACTGCTAGGCCACCACAGCCGGCCCAGACCAGGGGTTTGGGATTTTGAGAAGATAGGAATTTTTGCTCTACATGGCCTGTGAAGAGACAGGCATAGGAGGCTGCCATGAATTTGTTCGTATACCTTCCCTTCGAAGGTGAAGTATTTATGGGTTAGGATGTAGTTGGTTAGGTGTGTGAAGAATGAAGTGGTGGGTCTGGAATCAGCAAGGCATTGGGCGAGGTAGCACTCTGTCATGACAAAGCCATGGGCATGAGGGATATTTGTGTTGCATCAACAGTGACAAGGAAGAAAGAAGTAATGGTGTGGGGAATGGAGGAGAGCCTGTACAGGAAGTAACTTTAATGTGGGAGGCTAGGTCTTGGAAAGTGGTTGCAGATGTTGGTGAACAAGGGCTGAGATTCTTTCACTGGGGGCACTGTATCCAGCCACAATGAGGTGCCTGGGATTGTTAGGTTTGTGGATTTTGGGGAGCATGTAGAAGGTGGTGTGCAGACTGTTGTTGGGGTGAGTAGTGAGAAAAATTCAAGGGAGAGGTTCTGGGAAGGGCCTAAGCTTTTCAGCATTGATTGAAGTTATGTTGGGCTTCTGGAATGGTGTCACTTTGGCACAGCTTGTAGGTGGAGATGTCAGAGAATTAGTGGAGGCCCTCTGCCAGGTGGTCACTTTGGTTCATTGCAACAGAGGTGGAACCTTTGTCTACCAGGACAATGATAAGGTCAGGATCCATTTTTAGGTTGTGTAGGGCAGTTGTTCTTTCTGCTGAAAGGTGCTTGTTCTTAGGGACAGACCTGGGATAGGATGATGAAGCCAAGTTGGAAGTTCAGAATTCCTGGTAGGTGACCAGGGGATGGTTAGATGGGAGTGTGGGAAGGTCATGGGTGGATGGTGGTATGAACTGGGACAGACAGGGTTCAATGTTAGCATTGGATTGGCTTTGGTTGGAGGGGTTGGTGGCAAAGAAGTTTTCCACTGTAAGGTGTGGGAGAATGAGAGTAGCTCTTTCACAAGTCCAGCATGGTTAAACCTGGCAGTAGTACAGTAGTACTGAATATGAGGCCTTTGGATAGGAATGAACTTCTGTGATACTGAGGATTTTGGTGGAGAGGCTAACAACAGTGTTCTGGGACTGTTAGCTTGAAAAGGTCGGCTAGACATGATGCGAGTGCTATGAGGGGTTGATGAGGAGGAACACTGTGAGGAGAATTGCAGTTGGATGTGGTGCTCAAAGGCAGGAGTAGGACTTCGGTAGGCGTATAAGTTGTGGAGGCAGTGTTTGGAATGTTCTTCTAGATGTTGGAGTGCCAGGATTTCAACTTGGGTGATGAGGTGTAGGTAGTGGATCTTGCATAGCAACAATAGTTTGCAGAGGGGTGGTGGTGTTTCAAGGATGCTGGTGCCATGGACACATGTTTTTGTTTGTGAGGGAAAGGTTGTGACAGAACCTGAAAAGGTGAATGTCATTGTGAAAGGAGGGGTGGTATCCAGAAAGAGGAATTTTTATGGTTAAGCCATTGGGAGGGAGGAGGGGGGTGGGGTTCTATAGCTTAGGTGCCATTTAAGGAACAAGATATGGGACAGGGCTTTGGCTAGAGATAGGGGAATTTTCTGAACTGTTTGGGATCAGGTACAGAGGGAGCCGGCATCAGTGGTGACAAGCAAGGTGTGTGGTGGGAGTGGGATGGGCACAGATTTTAGACGATCTAGGAAATGGCTGGCATCTTTGATATGGGAGGGAACTCTTTTACGGTGGGTTGCAAATGCTGATGAACATTTCCTCAGATGATGACAACCTGATTCCAAACCTATGACACCCTTCCAACTCACCTTAATCAACTTTATACATACGAACAACTAGTTCACCTTTGAGGAGTTGACATACAAACAGATCACGGGTATGGTCATGGGAACCAGGATGGTTCCTTCCTATGCCAACTTGTTCATGGGTTGTTTGGATGGGGCTTTCCTGGGATGCATAAGTCTTTAGCCCACAGTTCGGTTTAGATACATTGATCACATCTTTACCATACGGACTCATAGTAAGGCTGACCTGTTAAAATTCCTGGAACCTCTTAATACCTTCTCCCAATTAAATTTCACATGGTCCTATTCTGAACCCTGTGCCACTTTCCTTGATGTTGATCTCATACTCACCAAAGGCCAGCTACACACTTCTGTCCACATTAAATCTACTAACAAACAACAGTACTTATATTTTGACAGTTGCCATCATTTCCATGTCAAACGTTCCCTCCCATACAGTCTTAGCATTCGAGGAAAACATATTTGTTTGGATGCAGACTCTTTACAGAAACACACCACCATTCTCACCTCAGCCTTCACTGGACATAAGTACCCCACCAGTCTAGTCCAAAAGCAGATTTCCTGGCCCATCACATCAAACCCTGGTACTGCTGATCCCTCCAAAAAAAGAACTTCGGAGCACACTGCTGGTCTCTCAGTATTATCTTGATCTGGAATGTATTAATCAGCTACTTTGGCAACCCAAGACTTCTCCACTCCATTTTAGTTTTCTACAGCTTTCATTTTCTGGCCTGTCTATTTTTCGCCATCGGCCTCCCACCCATGTTACATACAATGCACTTAGATTTTCACCCTTATTAACTTATGCACAATGTTTAAGCAGTAATCTCTGTTTTGCATATTACCCTGTGTTCCACCTTTAAGCTCTCAAGTTTTCAAATCTTATCCAATGTAGTCCCCACCAATCAGTCTTTCCTCCTCATCCCACATGGGTAACTCTCCTCCAAACTTTCTGAAATCTACTTCTTTTTCCCAACCTCTCCAGTCCTCTTCCTTCACCCCTCTTCCTTCCCCTTCAACCCTTCTGCCTGAAGAAGGAGCTATTGGCTCCAAAAGCTTGCCTAATTATAATCTTTTATGTATGTGTTCTGTCGCTACTTAGTGAGCAGGTTTTTTATTTATCCAAATAAATTAAATGGCATAATTTGTGTACCTGAGGAATGAATTCTCCAAGGATTTATTTTGTGTTAAGTAAGGAAGCCATGATGACAACAGAAGACATATGAATGAACATGAAAGCAGTAGAAATCAATGTTTCTACTGTTCAAGTAATTAACTGTAACATCAGGATGTGAGTTGCATTTTTGTGAAATTGATACATCATTTCTCATGGTGCATTTTTCACTTATGAAAAACATTTTGTGTCTAGTATTACACTTAGTCTCTGGTAAAGTTGACGTGTATGAAGGAGTATTATGTAACAACAGGCAATATGTGGTGATGAACTGTTGTGACCCAACTAAACAATTAAGTGAAATATTGTGCTACATTTATGAAATAGTTTCTACCACTTTCACATGATTGTGGTTAAGTCTGTGGTGGTTATTTTCATTAGAGTGCAATGTGGATTTTACGAAATAAAGTAATGATGAAGCTGATGATAATGAATTGGAGATTACTTTGAGCAAAATGATGTATTTTGGGAAACAAGAGAATGTGCTTCTGGTTAGGACTATGTTGTCCTGAAATTCAGTGAAGAACATTTTGGAAATTGTACAGAATGTTGGAAAGGGAATAAAACTTATTTTCAGTATAAGAAAGAAAGTATTATGTTTGAATATAATGGATGTCAGTACCACACAATTAAGACAAATTCATATGTGATATGAATTTATCTCAACAATGTGATCCAGATTGTGGTGCCTACATCCACAGGAACTGACTTATGTTGTAAACACTATATGAATTTCTTCATGTATTTTGTATTGATATATGAAATTACATGAAATATTGGCTCACATTCAGCTTTCACTGGTATTCGCCCATCTATACCTGGATCAGAATAACGAATTGATTGACAGCTACTTATTGACAGAACAGCTACATAGCATCAAGCAATTGGAGCACAAATTTGGTCATAGGCTCTCTCGCGTGTCAAAATATGCAATGCATAAGAAACAAAGTGCAACAATTAGAAGTGGAACTGCAGTCTGTTGACAGCTCACTTGTTTGCTTAACAGAACATTGGTGTAACGGTTCAGAATTAACAAATGTAGCACTACATTCATACATTCTAGCCTGTCATTACAGTAGAAACACTATGAAATGTGGTGGATCATGCATATACGTGAAAGAGGGGATTATGTATAAAATTAGGAATGACGTCATGGCATTAAGTGAAGATAAACACATAGAAATATCTGCTTTAGATATAAAAAACCTAGATGTATTCCAAAGACTAACAGTACTATGTATTTATCGTGCTCCCAGTAGTGACATGGACACATTCACTACAAAGTTAACCCAAGCATTAGATATGGTCTCCAGCCCCAAAGGCAAAATTATCATTTGTGGAGATCTAAACATTAACATGATGAACCCAGATATGTTGTACAATAATTTTCTGAACATTATGTATGCCTATGGTGTATCACCATTAATTAACACTGTCACTAGGATAACCAGACATTCAGCTTCAAGTATTGACCATATGCTAACAGACATAGAGAAAGATAGATGTGACGTTGTCATAGATGACCTTGGCATCGCAGATCATTCCAGTCAGTTATTAAAATTGGGTATAGAATTAGATAATAACACTAAAATACACAAGTACAGTAGGGTTTTCTCTAAGTCAAAAAGAGCTCCATTTGCTGCACTACTTAACAGTGAAACATGGGAGGAAGTGTACAGAGAATCTACTATAAATGGGAAGTTTTCAAAGTTTCTGTCAGTATTTAAGTTCAGGTTTGAAGAAGTGTTCCCTAAAGTTCTAAGAATCACTAAATCATGCAACAACAACAGCTGGGTAACCAATGGGATAAGGAAATCTGCTGAAACGCTCAAGCACCTCAGCTCAATGAAAAACTACCGTAATGATTCAGCATTTCATAACTATTATCATAGATACATAAAGATCTATAGAAAAGTATTGTTAGTGGCTAAAAGGTACCAAAATGACAAATTTATAGAAAAAGCCAGTAATAAAATCAAAGCAGCATGGAAAAATCACCAAACAAGAAACTAATAGGAAAAAATTAAAGCCAGTAAACATACAGTTTCAGCACAATGATACCAAAATAAATGATCCCAAAAATCTAGCAAACTTTGCCAATCAATATTTCAGTAACATAGCTACCAGACTGCAACAGAAGTTCAACAAAACAAAACAATCACAAACTCTGAACAAATTAGCACACACAATGATGCTACGACCAACCACAGCAGAAGAAGTATCCAATGTTGTGAGTAACCTAAAATGTAAAAATTCAGCAGGCATAGATGAAATACCTGTGTGCTTACTGAAGGACTGCATATACAACATCAAAGACCCATTAGTGCACATCATCAATGAATCCTTCTCCATGGGTTGCTTCCCAGAAATACTAAAGCATGCAAAAATCCTACCTATATATAAGAAAGGTGACCCAGAAATCATAGAAAACTACAGACCAATCTCATTACTGTCATCCTTTTCAAAAGTCATAGAGACCATAATGAAAAACAGGCTCATGGGGTACTTAACAAAGTTCAATCTTCTGAGTAAAGAGCAAATTGGTTTCCGGGCTGGCAAAAGCACAAATTCAGCTGTAGCTCACTTCTCAAATGTTATCCTCGAAGCACTAGACAAAGGAGACCACATAACAGGGATCTTCCTTGATTTGACCAAAGCATTTGACACGGTAGACCACACAATTTTGCTAAACAAACTAAATGCACTAGGAGTAAGAGGAGTAACAAACATGTGGTTTCATTCATACCTGCAAAACAGGGTCCAACAGGTGGAGATCACTCAAACCAACTCCAATCACACCTTTTCACACCTTTCAAACCCAGAATACATCAACATAGGAGTCCCCCAAGGAAGTGTGCTGGGCCCAATCCTCTTTTTAATATACATAAACGATTTTCCACAAAGTGTCAAACATGGTGAATCAGTACTGTTTGCTGATGACAGTAACATCCTAATCAAAGCTGAGTCGCCAAGTGCACTCAATGAAAAAGCTGAGGAAACACTTAAGCATGTATGCCAATGGATAGAGACTAATAAATTAACCCTAAATGTAAAAAAAAAACCAACAGTATTAGCTTCCACTTAAACAGAAAACCGAACAGTAGCAAGCTAAAAGTTAATGACGAGCACATAGAATGTGTACCATCAACAAAATTTTTAGGCATGCATGTCGACTCTCAACTAAATTGGACCAAGCACACTGCGGTACTTGGAAAGCGAATAGCTTCAGCATGCTATGCACGTAGGATTATAAATTCGGTGTGTAGTAGCCGGTGTACTAGAACTGCATATTTTGCGTATGTCCACTCTATAATTAGTTATGGCATAACCTTCTGGGGATCAACAGAGCAGAACAGACAAACAATATTTAAGTTGCAAAAACGGGCCGTACGAATCATAACAAAAAGTAGCAGTAGATCCCATTGCACAGAGTTATTTAAATCTTTGGGTATATTGACAGTTCCGTGTGAATACATTTTGCAGACAGTAATATACATAAAAAGACACATTGACCAGTTCCCGATAAACAGTTCCATACATGCACATGACACCAGACACAGACAACACTTACACCTCTATAGGAAAAACAAATCAAAAACTCAAAATAGCATGTTATATAATGGAATTAAATTATACAATAAACTTCCACAAGGGATCAAAGACATAAGCAAAATAGATAACCTGAGGAAATCGCTAAAAAAATATCTCTCGGAAAAGTGCTTTTATACTGTCAATGATTACTTGAGATGATGTGAATGCATAGAAATATGTAAAAATTAGCAACTGTGTCATTAAGTGGTTTAAAAATGCATCTTGTTATAATATTCATGAATTCCAATTGTGACAATTATAAATTTGTGTACCTATTGTATATACTCATGTTGACAACATCCATACAATCCTGATTGTCTACAGATGGATAAATAAATAAATAAAAAATAAAAATAAAGTTGTCATATTGCTCTGCTACCTCAACTGCCTATCAGTCAACTGTGGCCAACGATTGCAGTCTGTAACGTAATTGCCATGATTTTTTTTTTATATGGTTTGTTCCTCTGTGTAGTGCATTCCTGTTAAGAAACATGTGTGACTAAAATTGAAACTTCTTAGAAATGTGACCAGACTATTAAAATCCTGCAAAGCTAATTCAGCATTGCATATTAACAGAGATAGTATACACACTGTCAGTATGGGACTGTGGAGCTGCTGTTAGCGGAGCTGCATTTGGCTTACATGTAATGTCAAACTAACAACTGTCATCAGAATATTGTTTATTCTTAAATAGTATACAATTTAAAAAATCATTAATGTAGACAACAAACATGAAATACACAGTAACAGAGCCATGGTATATCCCTCTTTTTACTGGTGTATTGCTCACCTCTCCTTATTTTTATGCAAAAGCTTTAACTTAGTGCTTAAATAATATTTGAATAAACTGAGTGAATTATCTTAATACTGTAATTTTTGTTAAGTACATAGTGAGACATCAACTCAAATGCTTTGTTTAATTTAACAAGTTTTCAGACATAGATAACCTTTTTGCAGAGCCTTCATAAACATTATTTGCCAAAGGTTCAATTGCCTTTACAGTTGGCATGATAAACCTGAATCCGAACTGCTGCGCATTAAAATTTTTTTTTTGTTTCAAAATAGCAGTATGTCTGTTCATGTATACATTTTTCTATTATTTTGGATATGATTGGTACCGTTGAAATGGGTCTGTAGTTACCTGGAAGATTTGTATCACCTTTTTTATACATAGATAATGTACAATGATAAACCAAACCATTGTTACCACTGCCCACCACCACACTGGATGCCACCTGATGGTGCTGTGGGCATGTGACAATGTAACAAAAGCATGTAAGTGGAGCTGACATGGATGGGGGATCATTCTAGTGAAGATATAAGCTGCAAATGGGGAAATGCATTGAGGGGCAATATTTATTACACAGAGCCTGTGCTATGGATGAAAGTCCACGACTCTTCATACAACGAGAGGTTCAGTGGCTTGTCTGTTCTGTAAAGTAGGTTAGATGTTTATCTGTGGAACCTCTGGCCAGAGAGCATAATGCCAGTGCACACACAAATGTTTTGAAGCACTCTGTCCATTGTACATTGTTGAACATTTAGCTCTGCAGTAGACCATACCTATGTGCTCTCATGTTGACACAATGACATAGTCAATTATGACTGCAGTGGGCATGGGACCATCAGGATTTGACCACTGATCAATAAAAATGTGTCAGCCCATTGGGTGAATCACATTTTTGCTACAGTAGGTCAACAGTCATTTCCACAAATGCCGTCATCAAAGTGAACAGCAGCTTGAAACATGCACCACACCATGGACACAGGCTGGTGAGAAAAGTAACATGGTATGGGAGAGATTCTCCTGTTTTTGCATGGAACCTGTGGTAGTAATAAATGGCAAGCTGACAGTTGCAAACCACCTGCATCCCTTCATACTCGATGTCTTCCCTGACAGTGATTGCATCTTTCAGCAGTATAACTGTCTGTGAATCAGAGCCATAACCATGCTAAAAGGGTTTCAGGGGCACTAAAGCAAACACACGTTTACGTCTCGGCAACCAAATTCAGCTGATGTAAATTGTAAGGAACCCATCGATTCACTATTGAGCACTATCACCATGTACACAAATTGGCAGCAGCAAATTACATGATCTGTGCATAAACATCTAATGCCACATACCTCCACAAACCTACCAACAAACTTTCCAATCCCTGATATGCAGAATGAGTGATGTATTTTGTTCCAAAGACTGACAAACAAGCTATTAAGCAGGTGGTCATGATGTTTTGGTTCATCAGTAAGCTTAAGACATTATGCAAAAATTCATTCATCTAGTACTCAGACAGTGAGAGAAGCGGCATTTTTATTTCCTTAGCTATGCACTTTATGATGAAATTACTGAGTCCAAAATAGACTTATGTTTTGGAATTACTCAGTTTGTATAATGACTTATGAATGTCATTTATAATGATTAGGATGCAGGTAAATTTCTCACTTCTAAGATATAATTATTTGGTGGAACAGTGGTACTTGCACTATTTACAAAATTTATATTTATTTTAGAAATTTAAAATATGCTTCTCATTTGCACTGCAATTATGTGTAATATTAGTACAAAATCTTTTGGTTAAATTTGAACACATCTTATCTATTATGTGCTTTATCTTCAACAGAGAAATAAAAAAAGCATTTTGCAACTGTTTTATTATTATCCATTACATGAGACCAATCAGTTTCCTTTAACTGGTCTATAACATTATTTCTATTGGATTCTCCTGTTAAGTCTATATGTCACTTGCCTTTCTCCAATACTGGAGGGAGCTGAATTTTCCATTTGAAGTCACAGCCTTGCATGGTCTAATATTCTTCCTAAATGCATAACATTGCATTCAAGAGTGTCTCTATGTACATTGCTAATTACTAATTCAGGGTGTATACAAGGACAAGTAAAAAAAATCCAAATTTTTCCTGGGTTTCCCGGTTAAAGGTGCACTTTTTCCTAGGTGAAAATACACTTTTTCTGTGGTACGTAACAGTATACTTTCCCTCTAAACTATAAAACTTATCAATTCTTTCAGTCGTTAGGCTTTTATACTCCAGCACAGAACCAGCACATACCTAAAAAAGAAAAAAAAAGGCGTTTTAGAAAGATCTTTGATCTTCAGCAGGATGGTACACGGCATATTCTTGTATTATGATACACTTCATATTTTCGTATTACAAAAGTATAAATTCAAATTCCACCAAACAGCAAGCTAGTTTCTGAAGCATTGAAATTGAGTTTGTGACCTGCTCTTGTAAGCCAATCATACCTCATGTCATGTGATCACACCAGCTAATGACAGCAGATATTTGAAGCATAGGACATGCGTGAGGTAAAACAAGAGAAGCAAGCTTTCAAATATAATATTGATCATTTTTGCATGTTTTATAGTTTAAGATACATTGCACAATTGTGCCAGTAAATATTAAATACTGACACACATTTGTGGTCTTCTGGGAAAAATATTCTTCTAAGTGCCTGATCCTCAGAGTGTTAAGTTTTGTGATAGTCAAATGCTTTGCAGTTTAGGAAATTCATTGCACTTTCTCACACATAACGTAGTCTGTCTTGCATAATTTACTTTGAAAGAAATGCTTTTGAAACCACCATTTATAATATTTTGTCGCAACCTATTAGAAACAGGTTATTATCAGCATTTGCCAGATACAGCAAGAAAACAGGCATTATTGCTCATGCGCAACTACAATGAATTAGGAAGCCCATTGGTTCATATGCATATAGTGTTAAGAGTTCTTACATTATGTCATAAGGGAAACAGGACATCGAAGGATAGTCCACAAGCTATAAAATATCGCCAACAAGGACAGGATCATGTACAAAACAGATATAGCACTGCACTCTTGTTGAAACATGATTGTATTTCCATCATTTGTAGCATGAATTAAACTCTCAAAATTGGATACATTATTTCAAACATGCTGCACGATAACATTTTTGATCTATTTTACATATCTTTCGTAAATTAAGGCCAATATTTGACATTAATAGGCTTCTTTTGGCCAGTAATGCCCTGTGCTAGTTGGCTTTTTTTGTCCTCCATGCTTAGTTCCATAGTTGTCATTTTGCTTCTGAGGTAGCACAATTCCTTCGTTTCACCAACTTTTTTTTTTTTTTTTTTTGTCATCAGTCTACTGACTGGTTTGATGCGGCCCGCCATGAATTCCTTTCCTGTGCTAACATCTTCATCTCAGAGTAGCACTTGCAACCTATGTCCTCAATTATTTGATTGATGTATTCCAATCTCTGTCTTCCTCTACTACAGTTTCTGCCCTCTACAGCTCCCTCTAGTACCATGGAAGTCATTCCCTCATGTCTTAGCAGATGTCCTATCATCCTGTCCCTTCTCCTTATCAGTGTTTTCCACATATTCGATTCTGCGTAGAGCCTCCTCATTCCTTACCTTATCAGTCCACCTAATTTTCAACATTCGTCTATAGCACCACATCTCAAATGCTTCAATTCTCTTCTGTTCCGGTTTTCCCACAGTCCATGTTTCACTACCATACAATGCTGTACTCCAGACATACATCCTCAGTAATTTCTTCCTCAAATTAATGCCGGTATTTGATATTAGTAGACTTCTCTTGGCCAGAAATGCCTTTTCTGCCATAGCAAGTCTGCTTTTGATGTCCTCCTTGCTCCCTCCGTCATTGGTTATTTTACTGCCTACGTAGCAGAATTCCTTAACTTCATTGACTTTGTGACCATCAATCCTGATGTTAAGTTTCTTGCTGTTCTCATTTCTGCTACTTCTCATTACCTTCGTCTTTTTCCGATTTACTCTCAAACCATACTGTGTACTCATTAGACTGTTCATTCCATTTAGCAGATCAATTAATTCTTCTTCGCATTCACTCAGGATAGCAATGTCATCAGCGAATCGTATCATTGATATCCTTTCATCTTGTATTTTAATTCCACTCCTGAACCTTTCTTTTATTTCCATCATTGCTTCCTCGATGTACAGATTGAAGAGTAGGGGTGAAAGGCTACAGCCTTGTCTTATACCCTTCTTAATACGAGCACTTCGTTCTTGATCATCCACTCTTATTATTCTCTCTTGGTTGTTGTACATATTGTATATGACCAGTCTCTCCCTATAGCTTACCCCTATTTTTTTCAGAATCTCGAACAGCTTGCACAATTTTATATTGTCGAACGCTTTTCCAGGTCGATAAATCCTATCAATGTGTCTAGATTTTTCTTTAGCCTTGCTACCATTATTAGACGTAACATCAGGATTGCCTCTCTCGTGCCTTTACTTTTCCTAAAGCCAAACTGATTGTCACCTAACGCATTCTCAAATTTCTTTTTCATTCTTCTGTATATTATTCTTGTAAGCAGCTTTGATGCATTAGCTGTTAAGCTGATTGTGCGATAATTCTCGCCCTTGTCAGCTCTTGCCGTCTTCAGAATTGTGTGGACGATGCTTTTCCGAAAGTCAGATGGTATGTCGCCAGACTCATATATTCTACACACCAGCATGAATAGTCGTTTTTTGCCACTTCCCCTAATGATTTTAGAAATTCTGATGGAATGTTATCTATCCCTTCTGCCTTATTTGACCGTAAGTCCTCCAAAGCTCTTTTAAATTCCAATTCTAATACTGGATCCCCTATCTCTTCTAAATCGACTCCTGTTTCTTCTTCTATCACATTAGACAAATCTTCACCCTCATAGAGGCTTTCAATGTATTCTTTCCAGCTATCTGCTCTCTCCTCTGCATTTGACAGTGGAATTCCTGTTGTACTCTTAATGTTACCACCGTTGCTTTTAATGTCACCAAAGGTTGTTTTGACTTTCCTGTATGCTGAGTCTGTCCTTCCGACAATCATATCTTTTTCGATGTCTTCACATTTTTCCTGCAGCCTTTTCGTCTTAGCTTCCCTGCACTTCCTATTTATTTCATTCCTCAGCGACTTGTATTTCTGTATTCCTGATTTTCCCGGAACATGTTTGTACTTCCTCCTTTCATCAACTGAAGTATTTCTTCTGTTACCCATGGTTTCTTCGTAGCTACCTTCTTTGTACCTATGTTTTCCTTCCCAACTTCTGTGATGGCCCTTTTTGGAGATGTCCATTCCTCTTCGACTGTACTGCCTACTGCGCTATTCCTTATTGTTGAGTTAGAGAACTTCAAATGTATCTCATCATTCCTTAGAACTTCCGTATCCCACTTCTTAGCGTATTGATTCTTCCTGACTAATGTCTTGAACTTCAGCCTACTCTTCATCACTACTATATTGTGATCTGAGTCTACATCTGCTCCTGGGTACACCTTACAATCCAGTATCTGATTTCGGAATCTCTGTTTGACCATTATGTAATCTAATTGAAATCTTCCCGTATCTCCCGGCCTCTTCCAAGTATACCTCCTCCTCTTGTGATTCTTGAACAGGGTATTCGCTATTACTAGCTGAAACTTGTTACAGAACTCAATTAGCCTTTCTCCTCTTTCATTCCTTATCGCAAGCTCATAATCTCCTGTAACCTTTTATTCTACTCCTTCCCCTACAACTGCATTCCAGTCGCCCATGACTATTAGATTTTCGTCCCCCTTTACATACTGCATTACCCTTTCGATATCCGCATACACTTTCTCTATCTGTTCATCTTCAGCTTGAGACGTCGGCATGTATACCTGAACTATCGTTCTCGGTGTTGGTCTGCTGTTGATTCTGATTAGAACAACCCGGTCACTGAACTGTTCACAGTAACACACCCTCTGCCCTACCTTCTCATTCATAATGAATCCTACACCTGTTATACAATTTTCTGCTGCTGTTGATATTACTCGATACTCATCTGACCAGAAACCCTTGTCTTCCTTCCACTTCACTTCACTGACCCCTACTATATCTAGCTTGAGCCTTTGCATTTCCCGTTTCAGATTTTCTAGTTTCCCTACCACGTTCAAGCTTCTGACATTCTATGCCCTGACTCGTAGAACATTATCCTTTCGATGATTATTTAATCTTTTTCCCATGGTAACCTCCCCCTTGGCAATCCCCCGCCGGAGATCCGAATGGGGGACTATTCTGGAACCTTTTGCCAATGGAGAGATCATCATGACACTTCTTCAACTACAGGCTACATGTCCTGTGGATACATGTTACGTGTCTTTAATGCACTGGTTTCCATTGACTTCTGCATCCTCATGTCGTTGATCATTGCTGATTCTTCCACCTTTAACGGCAATTTCCCACCCCTGGGACTAGAGAGTGCCCTGAACCTTTATCCACTCCTCCGCCTTCTTTGACAATGCCATTGGCAGAATGAGGCTGACTTCTTATGCCAAAAGTCTTCGGCCACCAGTGCTGATTATTATCAAAATTTTCGGCAGTGGCGGAGATGAAACCCGGGACCGAAGACATTTTGATTATGAATCAAAGACTTTACCCTCCCCCCCTTTTTTTTTTTTTTTTAATATCTCATTTTGTTCCCTTTTGTTCGCTGCATCTGCTTGGGGCGGACGTTGTAAGACATCCATTTTAACTTTGTTGTTGATCGATTAGCTCAGATTTTTATTACAGAGGGCTGCTAACCCTCTGAGCGAACACGCTGAGCTACCGTGCTGGCTGCGGGTACAGTCCTCACCTAATTTATGATCCTCAATTTTGACGTCAACTCCACCACTAATTTCATTTCTGCTAATTGTCATTACCTCTTTCTTTGATTTACTCTCAAACTGTATTCTTCACTCATTGGACAACATCCCATTCAACATGTTCTATAATTCTTCCTCTCTTTCACAGAGGATAGCAATGTCATCAGGAAATCTTATTACATATTCTTTCATCCTGGATTTGAATCTCACTCCTGAATTTTCTCTTTTATTTCTGTTACTGCTCTTTTAATGCACAGACAGAACAGCATGAGATGAAAGACTTTATGCATGTCCCCTTTCTAATACAAGCACTTTCTGATCTTCAGTCCTATTTTTCCCTTCTTTGTTCCTGTATACATTCTATATTACCCATCTTTCCCTACAGATTAATCTGATTTTCCTCAGAATTTCAAACATTATACACCATTTTATAGCATCAGAAACCACTCTAGATGTATTAACCTGATGAACATGTCTTGATTTTTTCTGAAGTCTCACTTTCATTATCAAGCATACAATCAGAACTGTCAAAAATGGCTCTGAGCACTATGGGACTTAACATAATCAGAACTGTCCTCTGGTATCTGTACTTTTCCTAAAGCCAAACAGATTCTCATCTAACATATACTTAAATTTCTTTACTGCTATTCTGTACATCACTCTTGTCAGAAACTTGTGATGCTAAGCTGATTGTGTGATATTTCTTGCACTAAATGCCCTTGCTGCCTTCAAAATTGCATGGATTATATTTTCCAAAAGTCTGACAGTATTGTTGTCAACCCCCCTTCCTGCCACAGTCAGTTTGGGATTTCCAGTTGAATGTTATTTATGCCTTTAGCCTTATTTGAGTGCAAGCCTTCCAAAGCTTTGTTAAACTTACTACAAATCAGGATCACCCAAGTCTTCAAATTTTCTTTGATCATGTCATCAGACATGTCCTCCCACATCTAGAGGCCTAGTACTCTTTACACCTAGCAGTTCATGTCTCTGAGTTCAACACTGGAATCCCTTTTGCACTCTTTGTGCTGCTGCCTTTGCTCCTTATTTAAGAAAGGTTGCTTTGAGGTTTTTTTTTATATGCTGAATCAGTCCTTCCAACAACCATTTCATTTCTGATTTATTCACACTTTTTATGGAGTCATTTTGCCTTGGCCTCCCTGGTTTCCTACTTATTTCATATGTAAGTTACTTATTTCCTGCACATTTCTTACTTCCTCCTTTCGCTGATCAATTAATGTACTACTTCTGTTACTAGGTTTCTTCACAGCTACCTCCCCTGTACCTAAATTTGCCTTCCTAATTTCTGTGATTGTGTTTTTCAGATATTCCCATTCCTTTTCAATGGACTTGCCTATTGTGGTATCAATTAGCACACTATTTATGTCTCAGATAACTTCAAACAAACACCATTGTCCTCAGTAGCCCAATACCCACTTCCTTCACCGTTAATATTTCTGGACAATGCTCTTAAACTTCAGTCCATTCGCTGTCATTATTAAATTTTAATATGAATCTATATCTGCTGTTGGGCATACCTTACAACCCACTATCTGAGTTTGCAGTCTGTCAAAAAATGATGTAATCCAGCTAGAATCTTACCATGTCTCTAGGCCTCCTCCTCTTGCGAAGTGTATTCATTATTAATAACTGAAATTTACAGAATAGCTGAATTTATCTTTTTACTTTGTCACTCCTGTCACCAGACTTGCATTCTTCTACAACTCTGCTTTTTATTACTTCACCTACTACAGCATTTCAATCACTTGTGATTATTAGATTTCCATCCCCCGCACATGAACATTTCCGCATGTACTTTCACTGCATCTTCTGCTTGTGACACTGGCCCCTATACATGAACTATTATTGCTGACCTTTTTTCCTGTTGATTCTGATGAAAATAATCCTATTACTGAATTGTTCACTGTAGTGACCTGCACAGATCCACACCCATTATGTGGGTGTGTAGTCGTAATGCACACCACAGACGTCACAAGTTGCCGCTACTAGTTTGACAATTGACAGAGGCTGCCAAATGTTGATGAGCATACAGCCTCTCATCCATGCACTGAACCAGCTGGCTGACAGGTTTTAGAGATGGATGTTGCTAGCTCTAACTCAGTCATGTTTACTTTGACATATGAGGTCTGTTCAAAAAATTCCAGAACATTCATAATTTTGTGCCAATGGTTTGTTGAAGGGAAATGCCGTTGGCGTACCTGCACATACCTGAGTTTAATGTGTAACTACCAAAAGTTTGATTTTTGTATGTCTGTTAGTTAATTTTCAGTGCTGTATTGACTGGAATGTTGTAACACACAGTTTGCAAATTTCAAGATGGTAGAGTTAGGGTCGAGTGCATCAACATCGCTGACAAGGGATCAAATTTGACATTAGATCAGCAAATGAACTATGTTCAAGAAGCAGCTCTGTTATATAATGCTGAACTTCTATCCACCAAACCAGATTCACATTTGATCTTAGGAAGCATGTAATATCCTTGGCTACATAGCTACAATCACCTGTCAACACCATTATTGCACTTCGGCCACAGCTATTTATCATACATTGTAGATAGGCAGTATTTATTATCAAAGATGTCATGCTATAACCACGGGAGCAAGTAAACATAAAAAGGAGCAATCATCAAACTTTTCTCAATATGAGAAAGATTTGTTGCTGGAATTAGTGTTGGGCC
Organism: Schistocerca gregaria; assembly: GCF_023897955.1. NCBI lineage: Eukaryota > Metazoa > Arthropoda > Insecta > Orthoptera > Acrididae > Schistocerca > Schistocerca gregaria. The sequence goes on from NC_064920.1 coordinate 106,889,834, forward strand.
AGTAGAAAAACGTAATTGAGTGCAATGAAAATAACAGATAAAGTCACTGTGGCCAACAAGGTAAAGGTGTGGAGAGAGGTAGCTTTTGACTTTAATTCTCATGTAAGTCTTATACCTTATGGACACTTCTGCAAGCTGTTGTATGTCTGCTTTCAACAGACCAGTTTCCTATGGCATAACATCTTAAGGTTAACAGCAACATGCAAATTGCAGTCAATAGTTGGTTTCTTTTGAATGGCCTCATCAGATGGTCTCTGAGCCTTAGTGCCAATTGAAACCTCAGCTTAAATGACTTGTTTTTTAACTCCAAGACTGGGTTCACACTTTCGTGGAACATACAGGGAGCTCGCTGGTTCTCTTCATTGACTTCCTCTGGGGACACATCTGAATGCTCAGAATTTTGTAAAGTAAATGAAAGGAAACAATGTATTCACATCCCACACAGGAGTTTGCCCAAATGTGGTCCAGACTGCTAGGAAAATGGCGAGTATTGTATGGTTTCAATAGTATGTAATGGCATGGTAATGCTATTATAATTTTCTTTATGACCAATAATGTAGAGAAAGTAGTAACAAAGGGAAAAAATTCAAGAACTGACATGTTCAAACATGTGATCTTTAGCAACACTACCTCTGCACCACTGAAATGAAAGTAACAGAAATATGTGGTTAGTGTCGTTCACAAACTTGCTTCTGTTCTCTTCATCAACACAGGTGGAACTGTCTTAGCAGTTTAAGGATTTGTCTGGTAGTTAACAATTCAATATGAATTGCACAGTTACTGTTATTCGAGTCAAAAGAGAACATTTAAGTGATGTTGAATCATTATTGGTTGCTGTCAAAATTCTCGTACTTAGCTATTCACTGGAAATGTTTTAAATTTTCCTTTCTGACTCTGCTATACATGCCTTTGAATGAATCACAGATTACGAGTTGTCTCCAAAGAGGTGTTATGGGATTCATCATTAATTATACATGGTAGTTGGTAATTTCCCTAACCTAACCTCCCTGATTTTTTTGGGATGGCAAAGTCACATATTTACTTGGCATTTTTGTGTTAATAACAATGTTTTTTTTATTATTATTTCAATTGGTATCAGCTAAAAGCAAAAGTGATGACTCATAGTGGCACTACACTATAAACTGATGATTATAGCTGAACCTGACTCTGAAATGCAAATTTTCACCAGTCAAATATGATCTAACTTCACAGTGATATGATCTAGAATTAACATTTATACAATCAGATTTCTGGGTTAAGTTTGATGTAAGGTAATTTTCTATCTTTACCTACAGTTAAATGATTCATTCGATGGCACCTTAGGGGAGCAATCCTTCTGCATTGAATTTTGCTGGAAACTCAGCAAACACACTTCACTCAATAACAGAGTAGGTCTACTGTGTGTCCAATGAGAAAAAGATACACATACGGCTTAACCAATCCATGCCTACTGTCAGTAGGTGTGTACAATCTGTTTCCACATATTGGTTACCTATCTTGTGTCACATTCCACCCCCTTATATCAGACAGAAAAGTGCAGTATTATACATATACTAGATGACTGTTGCTAACACCAACTATCAAACATTGAATGATGTGTTCCCTTTCAATCAAAAACAGTTAATATCAGGACCTCTCATTCTTATTGTGACAAGATTCATTACTGAAAATTTATTCAATGCCACTGATAAATTGAAATGCTGCCGGCAACAAAACTGTTCTCTGCCATGCCTGAAACTGTCATGCATGCAGGAGAAAACCCATCAGCATGACAAGCCTCAGGCATGGATTTGAATGGGGCATGGAAGACGTGTACACACATTCTACAAAGGAAGCAAATCATTACTATCTTGGAAATCTGGTGTGTGATGGCAGATAGTTGCTCATGTGTCATCAACATGTCCCACAGGGGCCTACAAGGGTCCATTTCAAGGAATTCCTTACAGTGATGATTAGTGTTATGAACTGTATAATAGAGCTCAATATTCTCTTACACTATTGCCATTTGTGTCATATTATGCTTGAGAGCTGTGTTGAAACATTGATAAGTAGTAGTTCAATAATCCTTATATATGTGTCATTTGAGTAAATATCTGTCAACGTATACCTTACAATAAATTGGTTATACCATCTGTTTCTCCTACTTACGTTCCTCCCTAATCCAGAACGTTTTGCCAATGGTGAGTTCCTTATGAACTCAAAAACAATGAATGAAATTAAGTATCTTCATTCACTCTCCATTCAGAAGCATATTGGTTCCAAAACCATGGAGCTCCATGCCATAATCTTGCTTTTGCTCATTCCTCAGGTCCCACAACATACAACTGCAAGCAACTGCAACATTTTGGAGGATGTGCTAAAAACTGAAAAGTCGCCAATAAATTCCTCTTCAGGCAATCCTGAAAATATAAATAAAGACTTATCAATAGCTACCATCAAAACTCAGATCTTACCTACACTGTAAAAAAGAAGTTCCACACAGAGACAAAAAGGTACGAAAGGTGACAAATGTTTCAGATACAGAGTTCCCTCCATTTAGTAAAAGAAAGTGAGGTGTTGCAGAGAAGAATACACATCAATTAAGTTAACCAGAACTCCCTACAAAGAAAGCACAGCAGGACTTTATAGTTAGCTCATCCACCAGTTTTGAATGTTTTGTTAGTAGAAGTACAAGTGTGAGTAATCTGTAAAGAATAAATAATGAAGTAATAAGTTGTCTTGTGTCAAATCACTTCATTTACAAAGTTACCCTCTGAAATGATTTCTCACCTGAAACACCATACAATAGTCACACATGCTGAATGGGGAATGTAGATCAATCCTTGACACCATTACCACTAAAAGAGCAGCAATGAACACAATTTTTATATTCTAATCATAATCATCACCACCCATTTTATAACAATGACTTGACTTTTTTAAATATTTACGTTTTGCTCATTTTGAATAAAGATTCCAATTTTGCTTCTCTTGCTAGCATATATACTTAATTTTAAAATTAAACTTGCTGCCTGTATTCTTTCGCCAAGTAATAGTGTTTGTCATTTTGTGGTACCAGTTAATAGCCTACTCCTCTCAATTAGCACTGACAGGGGTACCAAGCTTCAAGTCCCCATCTGACAGATGGACCACCATCAACAACGCAGTTAGTCCTCACGTTGTAACACACTGTGAAGAGGTTTGGAATTTAATCTGGGGCAATGATTGAAAAAATGATGATCAGTCCTACTCCTCTTGGTGGCCAAATACTGGCAGTGAAAATTTCATACACCATCGGGATTCAATCTGGCTTACCTCTGAACTTAGCAGCATCACGCAACACAAGAGGTTTAACTAGCTGTCAGGTTACACAAAGAACTCCCACCTCTGATGATTACCTACAGAATATTGTCCCTCTATAACAGATTCTTCTCACATATATAATCCGAGGCAAATAAAATGAAGCACCACAAAGACATTATCTGTATGGGACATAAATTGGTGGATTTGATGTATATATGCTGATAAACAAATGATTACAATTTTAGAAAAATTGGATGATTTATCCCAGAAAAAGAGCTTCACAAATTGAGCACATCAGTAATGCATTGGTCCAACTCTGGCACTTATGCAAGCATTTTTCAGCTTGTTATTGGCTGATAGAGATGTTGAATATTCTTATGAGGGATACAATGCCAAATTCTGGCCAAATGGTGTGTAAGGTCATCAAAATCCCAAGACAGTTCAAGTGCTGTGCCCATAATGCTCCAAACATTCTCAAGTCAGAAGAGGTAACACTTGCCAAACACGAAGACAAGTGGTAAAACTCTTGCCAAGTGTGAGCAGACATTATATTGATGAAATGTAAGCCCAGACAGGCTTTTGATGAATGGCTAATAAATGGGCAATAGAATATTGTTGTGTACTAACATGCAATAAGTATGCCATGGATGACTTCTGAACTGACTACTATGAATAGAAATAGCACCCCAGAGCAGTACTGGTTGTTGTGCTATATGGCTAGTGGCAGTTACCTTGGTATCTTATTGCTGCCTGCACCATTTCCTGACACATCTTCTGCCTGGAATCTCACTGACTGGAGTAGAATTCCCTTCTTCAGTGATGAGTACTGCTTTGAAGTGAGCCCCTATGACCAGAGCGTATTATGAGGTACAAGATCTTCAAACACAGTGAGTCTTTTTTGTGCTTCAACATAGACTGCTTCCATTATTTTGACAGAAGACTTCTTGTAAACAGACCAAGAATGAATGCAATTCTGTAAGACTCAATCGATTCCCTTAAGCTCTTATGGTGGACAGTATCTTCAAGTAAATAGATCACACCAATCCATAAAAAAGAAGCACTTACAGTCTAAGTGTGATCGTGGTTAATGATAACAAAAATGCAACAGTTAGGATCTGTATGTTTCACATTGAGGTACTTATTGCACAATCTTCAGTTGCAGCCATGTATGTTTATGGCCAAACTTAACTGCCTTAAGTTAAAGTATCATTTTGAACCATGACATGTCTCCCCTTTTATATCAATGGCTTGGAAACCAATGCTTTTGCACATTCCTCAGGTCCCACAACATACAACTGCAAGCAACTGCAACAGTTTGGAGGATGTGCTAAAAACTGAAAAGTCGCCAATAAATTCCTAGCAATGGTTTGGATACCTTTATGTCCACACATCCTGTGTATTAAAAAGCAAATGGCATCACATTAAAACCTCTCTCCAGATGGGCACAATTTATCTGGAGAAAATTATTTGAAAGATATCATTTTACTGAAAGATATCACCAGCCATGCGATTCTGTATAATACTCATAATTGCTCATAAAAACTTGCTTATAAGATGATCTGTTATGGCATAAAGTCAAGTGCCATCACACCAGTCGGGATGACAGAGAAGAGATGTCTGTGAGAAGATGTCAGCCAATCACACACTGACTGACCCCTCTCCAGCACAACAATGCAACAGAAGTGGCCTCTATGTGAAGAGGACATAAGAGCCATAAGTGATTGGCGGCACCCCAGTTCAACAATAGCTTCAAGATTAGAAAGTTGAATAGCAGCATCAACTCTATCACTTTGCTTGTACACTAAATAGCATGAATTTGGAATTGTTTGTACTGAATAAGATCAATTTTTCTCAAACAAAGTACCCAGGTTTCCTAAATACCTCATATTTGATGTCAAGGCTGGATGTAATATTTGGTGACGAGAACGAGAATGAACACCAAAGCAGTGACCTGTTCACATTTCATACCCAACACCTAGCTGCCACAAGTTTTCTTTTTGACATGGGCATTTGTGTTTTACTGGTGCCTTAATTCTATCTTGTCTTTTCTTTGCATGGTTGTGTATACATTTTTTACAGTGTCTTTTATACTGTTTCTTCTATTCAGAATTTTCAGGCATGTGTTGCAGAACTTTCCTTTGCTTGTGTGTTTATTTTTATTGCTTACATTGTCTGTTTATTGCATTTGTCTATTCCAAAATGAACAACCCACCTCTCCCACTCCCTGCTCAGGCAGCTCAGCTGCAATGAAGCTAACACAGATGTTTCAGTGTCAGGTGCAGCAGATAGCTGCTCTAATAAAATAGCATTACAGCAGCTCCTGGGTAATCAAGCCACCACTTCAGTGCAACAGGCAACAACTGTAGCTCCGAGTGCCATACCGCCATTTCACCAGTTTAACAAAAAAGACAAGGAATGGCTTTAGTGTTTGCAACAATATGAAGTTCACATAATTGCTCACAATGAGTCAGGTACTGTGAAACTAAATTGCTTTTTGTCAATGGTAGGAAGTGCAGTCTTTCGCCTCACGCCTCATTCAGAAATTGTTTTTTAACACTGCTCCGAGTGAACTTTCCTATGGTGAGGTCATAGATTCTATAATTAAATATTATGACCAACAGGTGAATGCGGTGGCAGCTAGGTATCAATTCTTTAATTGAAAAAAAAGGGTCACAACAACTTATCACGAGTGGGTAACAGATTTGCAGGGTATGATGAGGAAATGCAAATTCAAATGTACTTTTGGTGCTTTATATTCCAATGTTATGTTGCATGATGTGATTGTGTACCATGTAACTGATGTCAGGACTTTGAGAACAGATTTTGTAACAGTCTGATCCATCATTTCATCAGCTAATGCAAATTCTAGATCAGTATGATTCAGGTGCTGTAACAGCCAAGAAAACTGACCAGCCACCTATTTGTCGGGTTGAGTTCTCCCTTGCTCATGACCAGCCCATTAGACAGCAACAGCCTGCACGTGCCAAGCCATGTATACAGTTCTCTACACAGTCAAACAGAATTAATTCAAGTCCTTGGTGCTATTGAAGGCACAAATGCCAAGACTGCCCGTCCAGACAAGCAGTGTCACATACAATGTGTATGTTTGCAATGGAACAAATGTAAGAATTCTAGTCACAAGGCAAATGTAATCAATGCAGTGTATTGCAAGTGACATGTATCTTCAAATGCCACTAGATGAAGAATCTCAAAATATGTGTGTTGTGAACAGTCATTTGGACTTGTTTAAATATTTGCATTTGCCTTTTCACAGTACTGCTGCACCTTCCATTTTCCAATGGTATTTGGAACAACTGACTGTTCAAGTACCAAACTGCTCATACTATTTGGACAATATTGCCTTAGAGGGTCATGCACATGAAGAACACATTGCAAATTTACATGCTTTGATTTGTATGTTATCTGATACAGGACTTAAGTGGGGACTGGATCAGTGTGAATTTTTTGGACCTGAGTTGCAGTATCTTAATTGTTTCACAAACAGTCAAGCCATACATCCTCTTCAGTCACATTTGGTAGCCATATGGGACCTGCCAATTCCCCACAATGCCACAGAATTCCAATCAGTATTGGGGAAAATCCACTATTCTAATCGGTTCATACCAGATGCTGTACAAATTGCAGCTCCATCGCATCACAAGAAGCTGTCCTTTGTTTAGACAGATAAGTGTCAAGAAGCTTTTCAGAAATTTAAAGACACATTGCTCAGTGATCAATGCTTGGTTCACTTTGCTCCTTACAAACCAGTTGTGTTGCAAGCTGACGCTTCCTCTTATGAAATCGGTTCCGTGCATTCACACATATTTGGTTATAAAGACAGTGCTATATCTTTTGCATCAAAAGTGTTGTCCAAATTCAGTGTAACTATTCACAAATATAGAAAGAGGCATTGAATATTGTGTATGGTGTCACCAGATTCCACCAATATTTGTATGGCAGGAAATTCTACTTAGTAATGGATCACAAGCCATTTCCATCCTCATTTCATATAATGAAGTCAGTTCCTGTATGAAATGTCCAAAAATTGCAAAGATGGGCTTTGTTGTTGTCTCAATACCAGTATGATATTGTGTATCATCTGACAGCTCAACATGGTCTTGTGGACACACTTCCACGTCTTCTGATTGACCCTGATACAGACTTTGATGCTTCTGCTGTATCTTGTCATCACATCGATGCTCATGATTCTGAACTGCTTCATTTCTTTCCTCAGAACTGTAAAAAATTTGCACAGGCCATGGAAGCTAATTCAGATTTGAACATTTTGCTAAAATACATTTCCACATCTTCGCCTTGCTCACTGCATAGCATAAAGAGCTCTGTAGTGTGCCGATACTTCACACATGAGCATAGCCTCACTAGCAAGGTGCGATTCTTGTTCATAATGACAGTTGACAGTGACATGTGTTGACCCCAAAAAGCTTTGTAAAATGAAGTGTTGCAGTTATTTCACCAAGAACACTGGGGGACTGTTCAAATGAAACAGTTAACACATTGACACTGTACTTGGCAGGCTATGGACACCCAAATAGAACAGATGGAGACACAGTGTCACCTATGTGTGGAAAATCAGTCCACTCTGCCACAAAAATTCTCTGCTTGTCCTAAGTCTCAATCACCAAGGCAATGAGTGCATGTAGACTTTGCGGGACCTTTTTGGAACACAAGTTGGTTTATTGTGGGAGATTCTTATAGCAAGTTTCCATTTGTTGTGCCAATGAACTCAACAACATCACATAGCACAGTTCAGGCATTGTGCTCTATTTTTTCCTCAAAAATTTGCCTGAAATCATAATGTTGGACAATGGCCTTCAGGTCATGTCAAGTGAGTTTTAAACACTCTTTTAACATAATGGCATACAGCATCTAACTAGTGTGCTGCTCCATCCACAGTCAAACAGCAAAGTGCAATGTTTTGTCGGAACCTTCAAGTAGCAGATGACCAAACTTTGCACTGCACACACCAGGGAGCAAGCACAGCAACTGTTTCTTGCTTCCTATTGTTCACATCCACAAGATCAACCATCACTGGAGGAATTGTTTCACGGCCACCACTATCAGACACTGCTCCACCCTTCTCTGCATCTGGCACTGAAGGAAGGCCACAAGTATCACTTCCTCCTCCTCCTCCTCCTCCCATCGTACTGATGGAGCTTGACCCATCCACATCGCAGTAGCCATGCCTTCTACATTGCGGTAGGGGCCTCAAGAGGTGGGCACGTACCCTTCAGGGCATTTTCCAGGAGATGTTTCCACCAGAGCAAAGGCTAGATGGTAGGATATGACCGGTACAGGTTGGGAAAGGTTGGAAACAGACCCTGAGAAATTAACATCTCTGGGACAGCTGGGATGCAATTGGCAGAAGAGTTGAGTGACACATAATTGTCATTCAAATCTCTCAGACCGAGTACTAGTTAGCATCTCATCCCACTAACATTCTAAATTTAACTTTCCACCAGTATAACATGCCTTTTCCTACATAGTATATTTTACTGAAAGTAAAGTGCATGCAAGACTAAAAAATGTGGGAAAAAATCTGACCAGTAGTGGTAACATTAATACTGCTGATAGACACATATTATTTTCCTAGCTTTCAGAACTGTTACTTCTTTCCTCAGAGAGTGGACTGGTACAGGTTTGGAAAGGTTGGAAATTTGGGTCAATCAAATGTGGATAAACTGTTGTGAGGATGAAGAAATAAAAAAGATGAGGAGGGTGCAAAAAGGATAGGGGTTGGGGGGGGGGGGGGTTGTCAGAGAGAGTGTATCATAGATAGTACTTTGGTAACCTCTGTGTCTGATTCACTACAGCAGTTATGACAGAGTGAGAAGTAATCATGGATTATATAAGAGATACATAGTAATGCATTTATGAATGAAAAAAAAAATAGATACACAGAATGGTGAGGGAGAAGAACAGAGGCAAGAAAGTGAAAGCAATAAAGAAAATAAAGATACATAATAAATAGAAAAAATGTGTGAAATTCAATGAAAAGATGATAGTGAGAAATTATGGCAGGAATATATTACCAGAGGTAACAAAGGTTAAGAAGTCCTGTGAGATATCAGTATGTAGGGATGTGTTGGAGGGTACGTGCACAGTGCCAGAGTCCATGTAAACTTATCAGGTAGGAAGATCTGTCTCACAGATCTCAGTGCCAGCTACAGCATATGGGCTGTTAGGATCCTCCACCAGATACTGGTTTCTAAGCACTCCAGAGATGAGAACTTGTCTACCCATCCACCCACACATTCATCATCATCTCCTTTTTCTTCTTTGTAGCTATAGCAATTTCATTATTTTCTTTACTGCTAAGACCTTTTTGTTTTCAGCCTTCCTTCCTTTTCTCTATCTAACTCCCCCCTCCAATTCTTAATTGTCTTACTCATTTATCTTCTTCCTATCTCTGTTTTTTAAGCAATGGAACTAAGTAGAGAGAGAAAGCTACAAAATCAAAAAATATCAGCAATGGCACTTTTTGGGGTAATATGAAACCATGCAGAGAATAATGTAATGGAAAATGGAGGTAGTGTATTAGCTGTTTGCCATAAAGATGACATATTGAGTTGCTGACAAGCACACTGAAGAGTGTTACTCATTTAGCTTCCAGCCAAAGCCTTCTTCAGAAAAGAAAACACACATTCACACAAACAAGCACATGTTACTGCTATCTCTGGCGGCTCCAGCACAATGCATCAGTCACATTGAATGAAATCAGAAAACCAGAAAACCAGAATGGAGAACAGAATGGGGAGGGATAGCAGGGTGCATGTGTGGTGAGGGAAGAGCACTGTCTGACAAAGCATGCTGGGTCTAGATGGCAGCAGAACAAGGCTGCCAGGCACAGAATCTGGGGACTGTGAGGGAGCAAGTGAGGAGGGATTGGGGAGGAAAGGGGAGTGCAAAAGGAGAGGAGCAGAGAAGGAGAGTAAGACCAGTGGGTGCATTGGCAGAGAAAAGCATACAATGAAGGTGAGTGGCCATTTATAGAGAGGTGGTGTGGGGCAGATGCAATAGAAACTGTTGGGTAGCATGTGTGGGAACAACAGGTTACAGCAGATTGAGGACAGGATAATTTCAAGAGTGAAGAAAGTGTTGAACTATCCTCTGCACAGTGCAAGAAAGCTGGAGTTGGAGGGGATAATCCAGGGCCCAGGTTATGAACCAGGCACGTAAGTCAAGCATGTTACATTCAGCTGTGCCAATGGCTTTGGTGCAGTGATACTACCAGTTCCCTTGAGAACACTGAAGCTAAGAACTGTCAGGATGGGCTACCAATTGGATGCATGACCATCTGGTCTGCCAATCCCTGTTGGCAAGTGGGCTGCACTCAGTCCTTGAGAGGTAAACTCAGCAGCTACTTGATTGAGAAATAGTGTCTCCGGTCTTGGAAACTGACATTCATGCAGAGAACAGTTTGCTGACCACATACCCCTCCAATCTGCATCCAGTGACATCTGTGAACTGAGGATGACTCAGGGGCTGGTCGGTACCATTGGGCCTTGGGCCTGAATTAACTATGCCCTTAGCATCAAAGAGCAAATCACATTCTTTTGATGTTTGATTTGACCTGACAGTATTTTTTTGTACGAGGTGATGACATCACTTTCCACTGGCTTAACTGTTGCTTTGTTTCTGGGATGTAAAAATAGCAACTAGACTCAAAAAAACCTGGATTGATTTCAAGCTGTTGGTTCACAGCATGACATGCTTCAGCAGATACTTAAATCAACACCCTAGCTACAAACAGGCGTTCATATACATCATTGGGGACATGTTGAAAATGTGTGCCTCAACCGTAACTTGAACCCAGGATCTCCTGCTTACATGACAGTCGTTCTAGCCATCTGAGCCACCGAGGGCACAGAGGATAGTGTGCCTGCAGGTATCTATCCCATGCATGCTCCCTGTGAGACCCACATTCCCAACATGTCCACGCCACTACATTCGTAGTGCACCTAATAGATGTTTGCCCATCACACTCATTACTCATGGCAGATTAATCTACCAAGTCCCGTATGAGTTGGGGCATAGCATGTGCATTTGCACAAGAAGGTCAATGTCTGGGTAGCCATATTTTAACTATATATGAAGGTAGTATCTGTTCCCAAAACCAACCAGGTGACAACCAGGATGAATAGCCACTGCCAAACTCTGGACAAGAGCTATGTGGACGACCTTGAGGAACAACATGCTGCTGAATGTAATGTGCTTGATTTATGTCACTGCTTCATAGCCTGCTCCACCTGGAGCCTCCCATCTACCACCAGCTTTTCTGAACTGTGCAGATAGGAATTATCTTTATCACACAACCCCCACTTCTAATATTATCCTGGCATTGACCATCATTAACCTGCTGTTCCCACACCTCCACCCAACAGTTCCTTCATCCTCTCTCCTACATCTCAAAATTCATGTTCCCTCACCTTCACAGTGTGCTGCTCCTCTCTGCCAATATACCCATCAGTCTTTTTCCCCTTCTCTGCTCCTCACCTCTTCCACTCACCTTCTTCCCCTTCCCCTTCCCCTTCCCCCCCCCCCCCCTTCTCTTTCTCCACATGTATCCTGCTATCCCTGCTCCTTCCCCAGACCATTTGGATTGCTGCTTTCATTCAAAGTGATTGTCACATTCTGGCCACAGAAGCCAGAAGCAGTGGTTATGACTGCACAGTATGTTCATGCTTTAGAGAATGTGTGTGCATTTCCTCTTCTTAACTTTGGCCAAAAGAGTTAGGTGCAGCTGTCACTTTGTTGTGCCTGTCTGCCACACAATGTGTCATCTTTATGGTGAGTAGCATTCTATACTTTTCATAATATTGTTGATATTCCAACCTGTACTTTCGATTGTTTGAGGTGGTATATTGGTTAAAGTAGACAATCAGACCCATCCAAATAGGAATCGAAGCTCCATAGAAGATTTATTGAGCAAGACTCCGTACCTAGTGTTAGCATATGAATGTAATTAGACTTTTCCATCAGTCACCAGCCTCTACCTCATATGTAATAAAAACTTTAGAAAAAACAGTTCACTAGCACTTAAGTTCCCCAACCATACTGTCATTGCTGGAGGGGGCTTTAAACAGCTAGCAACGATTTGAGAAAATGATCATTTTTTTAACTTCCCAATGTGACACAACATTCTGTTAAACACCAATAACAGCCCATTTTTGATGGAAATATATATTTGACTAAATGGCATCGCCAGTTCTGAACTTTCTGTCACTACAACTGCTTCACATCCACAGAGTCTCAAATCCTAAAGTACAAAGGTCAGTTAGAACTAGCAGGAAGCTCTACACATCCAATAAACTAGATAATAAAGCTGTCATGTCATATCTCCAAGAGGATCTCAAAAGAATCATGGAACATGTAGAAGGACTGTGGCTAAAATTTAAAAGGAAAATCAACCATGCACTACATATGTGTACCTACTAGAACCATTCTCGATGGAGGTACCCTTGATGGTATGGAGCCACTGTGGAAAAACTTATAAACAAACAGATTCCTGCATGAAACATGTAAAACAAAGCTTATTGATCCTCCACAAAACCAACATAAATTTTGCTTATCCACGAACACTATCAGTGGCACCTCTGTTAGTATCCTGAGACTTATGGATGACTCAGGAATGGAAACCAGAGCAGTAAATCGAACAAAACTTCAGGGCCCAGTGGAATCCTTGTAAGAATCTATACAGAATTTGCAGCTGAGTTAGCTCCTGTTTTAGCTACTATATACTGCAGATCCCTCGGAAAAAAAAGTGTGACCAGTTAGTGAAAGAAAACACGAGTAAAATCTGTCTTGAAAAGGGTGGTAGAAAACTTATATCCAGTCTACCAACATCCATCTGTTCTAGAATCCTGAACTCAAACATGATGATATCTCTCAAAGAGAATGGCCTCCTCCAGACCAACCAGCATCCATGTAGTGGAAAGTGTGGAAACCACTTACAGGTCAATTTTCAACATAGTGCATGACATTTTGAACAAAACAACAATTGACATCTACAGGATTCCACAAATACTCATACCCACTGAAAAAGCCCACCAAACTGGAGTAGCAGTGGGTACATTGCAGCTGAGTTTGGCTAACACAGGTGGCTTCTTTAGCTGTTTAATCACACATACATAATCCATACACCACCATACATGCACAGTGAAGGTGCTTCACACAACTGTCAGTGATTTTCTCTTCTGTTCACCATTATCCCAAAAGAAAGGAGCAAAGAAAGCAGTGAAAATGTGCTGAGTGTTCTCTGAAATGTCATCATGTAGTGCTAACAGATTACAATGAAAAGGGGCAAATCTCCATGGGAACATACTGGCAGAATCTCCAGATGATGTAATGCAAGGCTGTTGAGGTGAAGGGACAGAAGGAGCTCTCTCTTTGAGGTCATATTTTTGCTCCATGACAATGTTCCAGGTCATCCTGTACAGACAATTTTGTTGCTTCTTTCAGCTATCAAATTTTGCTCATCCCTATATTCTCCATCCACTGATTTCTGCTTCTGACAAAGAAACCATCTGGTGTAAGCCATTTTCCAAATGGAAGTGAATCAATTTTCAATGTGGAACATTTCATGGACAATCAAAATGCAGACTTCTACAACTGAAGTATCTGTTGAGTTATCTGTAATTGGTAAAAGTATGTTGCATTAACCCTTGTGTCCACACAAAAGATTATACTTTGTTCTATAATGAGGTTAAAAGGTTAAGTCAATAAATAAACTATACAAGAATGGTTGGAAACACTCAGCAAAATCATTACAACAATGTAGTGTAATCATTGCTAGCTACTGTTGCACAACATTATAGTGTAAATTTTGCTGCAGTGAATCTTGACTCTGGATTCTCACGGACAGTATACAAGGGTTCTCTGAATCTGAATACAGCAGATTAAGCTACAAGCAACAAAGACTGCACTACAATTTAATTGTCAACTGTTGATCCATAAGAGGATGAAACTACTGATCTTAATGAAGAAGATTCTACAGATGAATGGATCCCAAGTAAGGAAGATACTGCTGCTTCAGATGTTGAAGATGCTGTTTATGTTTCTAATGATAATGAAATCAAAAGTGAGATGAGAGATAATAGTGGCAATGACACTGACAGAGGTAATGAAGACAGTGAAGCTGTCGTGTCTTCTGCAGACATTCTGTGTGGTAAAGATAGAACTGTAGAGGATAAAGAATCTTCTGCAGAATACATTTTTTATGGGAAAAGCCTGGTGCAACAAATGCAACAAAAATTCTTTGTATAAAAGACACCTTCAAGATTATATTTACAGATAAAACATTTCATACAATAGTGTATGAAACCACCAGGAAGGCAAATTAGAGATCATTAAATTATAACTAAATCAGAAAGAGCAGTGAAAATGTGTAAGCCATTTACAATTAAAGAATTTGATGCATATTTTGGTATACTGGTTACCATTGGAGTAAGTGAGCACACAAGGAAATGTGGAAAACAAATGCATTCCCTTTGTATCGTGGAAGCTTATTCTTCAACAGGTTTTGTAAGATAAGCAGATTTATAACCTCTGACAAAGTAAAAACTAGGGCTGAGTGTTTGTAAAGTGACAAAGATGCTGCAATATTTGAAATATGTGAAATGCTAAATTGAAATCTTGAAAGAGACTATATTCCTACCAAATGCCTCCCTGTTGACAAACAGCTTTATTCTTAGAAAGGAAAAAAAAAAAAAACATTTACCCAATCCACACCCTCAAACCAAACTGAATATGGCTCTAAGGCTCAGTGGGTTTGTGATTCACAAAATTCTTATCCGATAACTGGCCAAATTTATACAGGTACATCTGTTTCTGGAGGAGAAACAAAAATGAGGGATAGAGGGCAGTAAGAGATTTATGTTACCATCTCAAATTTCCCAGCAACAATATGGTCACTGACAATTGTTTCATAACTCTGCCATTAGCAAGGCTGTTGATGACTTAAGATTTACCTTTAGTTGGTACTACAAAAATAAACAAGCCTTGTACACCCCCATAACTGCAACTTCATGCCAAACACTGTTACCTATATTTGGACTCAGTGAAGGTAACAGTTCTCTGCATCAAAACATCCAAATAAGAAGAAAGTAGTTCTAAAGTTATTCATAACACACTATAATGGATCCATTTTTCCCCTTTTTTAAAGGCAGAAGTTAAACATTCTTATAAAAGTACAAAAGGGTTACTGGTAATATGTGTAAATTGTGTTCTGATTATAGTGTGAAGAGGAGAACAGACATGGTTTGTAGTGTTCTTTACAACAATATCCATAATGCTTGGTTATCTGCATACATTATTGACATAGGAAACAATCCTCAGACAAAAAATGTGACTAATAACAAGACTATTTCTACTGGATCTGAGAAACCATTTGGTAATGCCTTCCATTGTCTCCAGATCATCAGATTCTAATTGTTTGAGAAAATTTTCTGTCAGATCGGGTACTGAGTGCATGGTAGGAACACCTCTAATTCTGGTTTCCAAATGAGTGGCTGCTCAGCCAAAACGATATGCTTCTGGACAGCTGAAAAATGATTGGTGACTATTGACAGGAATAGAAAAACAAGAAAAAGTTGCATAAAATGTAAAAATACAATGATCATTGTGTTACAAAAACACTGAATGGACTTTGTGAATAAATAATCATACCATGTTTGTCTTTCCCTTGTATCAGGAAGTAAACTTTATTATGTAACTTACTCTGTCACAATTAGTAAACAGCTGCCATACTTTGCACACATTCATGATGACATCTGTTGTATTACTACTCAGTTGTCTAATAAATAATGAAACTACTAACATTTTATGCTGAATAAAGTTTCATTTTCAAACTTTACACCTATCCTAATGGAGATATCTGTCTACCTGGTAATCTGAACAGTATATTCCTTTCCGTGGTAAATGAAAGTATTTAACTTTTGCTTTTACTACTACATTTATACAGATGTAAATGATGAATAACCTGAGGCTTGTATCTCCTAGCCTCAATATGCTTCATAAATTGCCAGTTACAGTTCTAAAGGTTATATGGGTAGGCCAATGTGAAGTTAAGGGTGAAGATATAGAAAAGGATTACAGCACATCAAAGATAAATTGTTTTTGAGGGATTACTTAGAAGTTAACATCTACCCCCTAATATCATAGACCAAGTGCTAGTTTTACTTAAGAATGGCATATTCTACAAGTTGGTATCAGTGTTTTGTGGTCCATTTTACATGTCCTGAAGGCAACTCCTTCTCATTATTTCATCACAATAGATACTGGGTTCAAACTTGACTGCACAAATTTACTAGTTTTTATCACTCAACGACTTTTTGAACCAATTTTTGTGTCATTGTGCAGAGTTCATTTTCTGCATTTGAAACCGCATGTTATTCATAGGTTAAAAAATTTCTCTGTGTAAAATCTTGCCCTGTCAACAATCTTGTGCTGTATTTTTATTTCTATTCCTCAATTTCTGGGATAGATCCAATGAAAGTATGCTCATGAAAAATTGTTTTACAGTATATAATAATCAAAAATAATTTTGTTTATCTACTTCTAAGGTTTGCGGTGTATCCACTGGTGTTTCTATAAAATAGCATATTGCACCTGATGGTTGAGCTTTTTACTTTGCAGTATGAGGATTATTCTTAGTTACACTTTAGTTCCTAACCTGACCATAGAAATGGAAACAGAACTTGTTGGTCTAATAGTCCAGTATTCCGACCTGCAGTCATTTCAGTGGCTGTCTCGATCACTTCACTCGGTTTACACTTACTTCAGAAATAGATCAGCTGTGGTAACATTATTCTCATCACTAGTATAACTGAGACTTGGCAGCATTACATACCTTTTGGCAACACTATTCTAACGTACTTCCTGGCATAGCACACAATCATCCCACTAAATTCATTTGGTTTTTCTCTTCCTTTTGATTAAATAATCTTTATAATTCTAAGATCACAGTAACTTTATGTTTGCTAGTGTAGGAGGGTTATCTGAACGAAAACTTAGTAATAGTTCCATCTTTTATGTTGCATAACTCTCTTGGGCATTACTATGACAACAAGACGGGGTACATGCAGCAGTGGCTCACTAGCTGGAGTTAATGTAGCTTCTTTGTGAATAGAACACTGTTTCAGCTGTCTTCCTGTCTCACTGGAGATTTAGTATATTTTATTTGCTTTTTATTAAGTGTCTGTCTCAGTTACAACCATCCAGATAAAAAAAAAAAAAACAACTACCAAAATCCAACAATGCAACAGTAGCTCTTCGTGAATGTATAACCTGACATTAAATTTGTGGCACTCGATAATTTATCAACTGGATTTCAGTATGCATCTACGCGTGCTACCAGATTTCCATACTTCTGTGATAATCCTGAAATGCTATTTGAGTGTGATAACTAATTGGATGTAGATGAATACAATGTCAAGGTCAGAAGTATGTATTAATATTCACACCTCATCCAGCTGAACAGCTTGGCTCATTACAAGAAAGAATGTTTGAGAATGTGGTTGCAGACCTGGAACTAGTTTGGGGGTGCGGGGCTGGGATGGGGGAGGGAATAAATAATAACTCAGTAAACATGTTTAAAATATCAATGACCTTGACCTTTCTTCCCATGCTTCCAAAGTTTTAATTGTAGGGAAGTAACTATTGTAAACACAGTTTGTTATGGTCTTGTTTGATGGCTTAAAATGCAAACTCTCACTAGGCTGTAGAGTGAGGAAGGTTTATAATGGCATTACACTTTTTCAGTCAAGATATGGTAATTTACTGACAACTTACATTATTGTGTTGAGCAACCTTTTTTAACATACAAGCATTGATTTATACCTAACTCTGCAAGTGTTTTAATTGTAGGAAAATAAGTATTCTTAATCCAGTTTGTTATTGGCATGTTTGATGGCTTCAAATGTGACCACTCACCAGGCTCTAGATTGAAACAGGTTTCTTTTTTTATTTGATTTGATTTTTATTATTTACTGCCCCCTCCCAATCACGTCCACCAAAACCCCTGCATCAATTTCAACCAGATTTGGCACACTAACAGCACACTTCACAGGCATCTGCAGATGTGGGTGTTACAAACTCCAAGGTCATACAGGAACTGATATGTGGGCAGACAAAATAGTTTCCTCAGCCCCTGATGTGTAGACCCCCATGCTCAGCATGCATGCTTATAGGAGTAGTATCACTCTTCTTTATTTAACTGTTTTGCAGGGCTACACATGCAGATGGCCATGACTGGTGGAAAGTTGAGGTGGAAAGAAATGGTAATGGGCACAGAGACGGGGCAAGAGTGGGTGGAGAAAGAAGATGGATAGGGCAAGCAGAGAGGAGGACAATACAGAGAGGGGGTTAGGGAAATGCATATGGAGACACATCAGGAAGAGATGTCTAGTGAGGTGGCTGTAGATGGTGAATAAGGCCGTGGTGGGAGGGGAGAGGGGGGTGAGGAGATGTACAGGATGGAGAAGGTGATGAGGGCAGGGGGTGAGAGGGAGGAGTAGATGGTCAGGAAGTCTGTGACGAGGGCAGGGTGGGGGACGATGGGTTGGGCGGGGCAGGGGATGACGAGGCGGGGGACAAGGAGGTGGACAGGGTGGGGGACAAGGAGTTGGACAGAGCAGGTGGCAAGGAGATGGACAGAGCTGGAAAGGAGGAAATGGATCAGTGATCAAAGACAGGGGAGGAAGAAGTGGATACAGTGAGAGGGGATGGCTCTGAGCACTATGGGACTTAACAACTTTGGTCATCAGTCCCCTGTGAGAGGGGAGACAGTGATGCGTGTGATGTATGTGTCAAATACATATGTGAGGACATCTGTGGGAAATAGGCAGGATTATATATAAATTTTACTTTTCCTCATGGCTTTACCTCCATACGCATTTGACACATATTTCATGCATCTCATTCTCCCTCCCCTATCTGTCCATCCCACCCTTCCCCCACCTCTCAGTGCATCTTTTTCTTATTTCAGTTGGTAAATGTAAATGAAATGATGTGAACCATGGTTCAGTGTGACATCAAGGATATGTCATTCACCTTTGAGACTGTAGCATAGAAATTGTTTACTATTCACAGGGAGAGTTATGCAAATGGAGGACAACACAGATATGTATATAATTCACAGTTTGTTTATATGACTTAAAGGAATAGAGTTGGAGTGTGTGTGAGGCCACTTCTACTTGTGCCTGTGCCATAAAGTTAAGTGACGGATATTTGTCCTTTGGTCAGTGGCAATGCCTCAGTGTTGCTGGAGCTATGTCAACCACCAGTGGTTTGTATATATTGTTGCTTTTGCTTGGCAGTAAAATGACATGTACATGGTGCGCAGCTGTGAAGAATGAGTGAAATTTGTAATGCTATGTTGGAACCAATAAGGGAAAGTTAATAATAATGGCATCCATCCATCATTGAGGGAGGATGGTGTAGCATGCTTGGTTCAGAGTCTGCAGCATCTGCTGTGGCTAAAAAGTCCCACTCAAGAGTGGCAGTCCCTACTGCAGTTTGGACATGTGAAAATTGAGGGACTGCGAACAGAAGCTGCTCTGTCTCTTTGCTTTGTCTTCTTCCTGATTTGTTCCTGTGTGCGTTCGTCCTCTGATAGCTTGACGCTGATGCGCACAGTTACTCGCCACTTGACACGGTCATCCGCAGTGCTTTCCCAGTGACTTGTATTGATTCTGGTCTTGGTCAGGTCTCTCTTGCAGACATCCTTGAAATGAACATGAGGTAATACCACTGACCTCACACCCTCCTGAAGTACAGCAGTTGTTTTGGTAACCATTCAGGATCCGTGCACCTGACATGTCCCAACCACCTTAGATGTCGATGACTCAGGAGTGCTAAGATGCTGGTTGTGCTCACATGATGAAAGACTTCGGTGTTGGGTACTCTATCTCTCCAAGAGATCTGAAGGATCTTCTGTAGACAGCAGAGATGGAAGCTGTTGAGTCGAGATTCATGCCTAGAAAGAGTTGTCCATGTCTCACAGCTATAGAAAAGGGTGCTTATAACACAAGCATTGTAGAATTTTAATTTAGTTTTTGTGGTAAGCAGTCCATTGTTCCACACTCTGTTTTTCAATCTAGACATGACAGATGATGCCTTTGCGATTCTGTTAGTAATTTCAGTGTCCATGGACAAGTTGCTACATGTTGTGGATCCCAAGTAGGTAAAGTCATCAACTACCTGGAGAGGATTGCCATCAAGGCTGATGGATGGAAGATTGGTAGTGCTCTGCGCCATGATCTTAGTCTTTTGAAGGCTGATGAGTAGACCAAATTTTTTACAGGCATTTGATAATTTGTTGATTATATACTGCAGCTCATCTTCTGTGTTCACTACTAGAGCTGCATCATCCGCATATAACAACTCATGGATAAAAATTGTATTTACTTTGGTCTTGGCCTTGAGGCGAGCAATGTTGAAAAGATTTTCATCAAACCTCGTATGTAGATACACTCCCTCCGTACAGTCTTCAAAGGCAAATCTGAAGGGAAAAGAAAATGCCAAATAATGTAGGAGCTAGCACACATTTCATGCTGCTATTAACAGGGAATGCTTGGAATGCTTCTGATGTTTTACCATTGAAGCAGATTGTTGCTTGTGTTTTCTTGTGGAAAGAGACAGTTATCTGCAGTAGTTTAGGTGGGCACCCAATCTTCCACAACAGTTTGAAAAGCCCATTTCTGTTTACTAAATCAAACACTTTAAAAAGATCAATGAAAGCAATATAACGTGGCCTCTGCTGCTCACGATATTTCTCTTGTAAATGTCTTAAGGAGAAGATCATATCTACAGTTGATCAGCTGGGCCTGAAGCCACACTAAGATTCTGGGTAGATTCTGGAAGCTAAGATTTGTAATCGCATTAGAATGATTCATGCATAAGCTTTCCCAGCTACACTTAGTAATGAAATGCCTCAGTAATTGTTATAGTCACTTCTGTTCCCTTTCTGTTTATATGGAGTAACTATCCTCAAACTCTGCATACTCATTGGGACATAACTTTCTTCCCAGCCGGTTCTGATAAGTGAATATAAATGTTTGAGAAGAACAGACTTGTTATACTTAATAACCTCTGCAGGGATCTCATCTTCACCTGGGGCCTTTCCGTTAGCAAGAGAATCTATTTCTCTACTAAGTTCTTCCATAGCAGGCATTTTATCTAGTTCTTCCATAACTGGCATTTGTTTGATTGTGTCACATACATCCTTGCTAACTTCATTCTCGGCTGCATACAACTTGAGGGAGTATTCAACCCAGCGTTCCATTTGTTTGCCTTCATCAGGAATGACTTCACCCATCCTGGACTTCAGAGGAGGTGTTTTTCTGACAGTTGGTCCAATTGCTTTCTTAATACCATCGTACATTGCCTTAGCATCCCCAGAATCAGCCGCTTTCTGTATACCTGCACATAAATTAAGCCAGTAGTTATTTGTGCATCTCCTGGATGTTTGCTGTGCCCTGTTCTTTGCTTTTTGTAGGTCATCTCGAGTTCTTTCATTTGAGTTCGTTTTGTAAGCAAGTAGGGCTTTCCGTTTAGCCTCAGTGACTGGTTCCATATCTACCAAATTTTGCTAGTACCAGTCCTTATTTCTTTTTCCTTTTATTCCATAGGCCAATACTGCTGAGTTGTAGATTACACCTGAGAGTTTTTCCCATTTCTTATCAACATTCCTTTCTGCTTGCACATTTCCTGAGAAAGCACTTTCAAAATTACTGGCAAAATCCACCTTTCTTTGTGTGTCATGAACATGATCTGTGATGATACGGGGATGACTTCTTAGTTTAGCATGGTGACAGTTCTTAGGGGTGAGCCTCAATGTGCATGCCACCAGGGTGTGGTCAGCGTCGCAATCAGCACTATGATAACTTCGTGTCAGTAGCACATTTTTGAGACCAGTACACCTAGATTTGACTAAGTCAAGTTGATGCCTGTGATGAGAGTGTGGGTGTCTTCAAGACACCTTGTGCTGCTCCTTAAGCTGGAAATATGTGTTTGTAATATTTTTTTTTTTTTTTTTTTTTTTTTTTTTTTTTTTTTTTTTTTTTTTTTTTTTTGTTTGATTCCACGAATACCTTTCCTGTGCTAACCTTTTCATCTCAGAGTAGCACTTGCAACCTACGTCCTCAATTATTTGCTTGACGTATTCCAATCTCTGTCTTCCTCTACAGTTTTTGCCCTCTACAGCTCCCTCTGGTACCATGGAAGTCATTCCCTCATGTCTCAGCAGATGTCCTATCATCCTGTCCCTTCTCCTTATCAGTGTTTTCCACATATTCCTTTCCTCTCCGAATCTGCGTAGAACCTCCTCATTCCTTACCTTATCAGTCCACCTAATTTTCAACATTCGTTTATAGCACCACATCTCAAATGCTTCAATTCTCTTCTGTTCTGGTTTTCCCACAGTCCATGTTTCACTACCATACAATGCTGTACTCCAGACGTACATCCTCAGAAATTTCTTCCTCAAATTAAGGCTGGTATTTGATATTGGTAGACTTCTCTTGGCCAGAAATGCCTTTTTTGCCATAGCGAGTCTGCTTCTGATGTCCTCCTTGCTCCATCCGTCATTGGTTATTTTACTGCCTAGGTAGCAGAATTCCTTAACTTCATTCTTCATTGACTTCATGACCATCAATCCTGATGTTAAGTTTCTCACTGTTCTCATTTCTACTACTTCTCATTACCTTCGTCTTTTTCCAATTTACTCTCAAACCATACAGTGTACTCATTAGACTGTTAATTCTGTTCAGCAGATCATTTAATTCTTCTTCACTTTCACCCAGGATAGCAATGTCATCAGCAAATCGTATCACTGATATCCTTTCACCTTGTATTTTAATTCCACTCCTGAACGTTTCTTGTATTTCCATCATTGCTTCCTTGATGTACAGATTGAAGAGTAGGGGTGAAAGGCTACAGCCTCGTCTTACACCCTTCTTAATACGAGCACTTCATTCTTGATCGTCCACTCTTATTATTCCCTCTTGGTCGTTGTACATATTGCATATGACCTGTCTCTCCCTATAGCTTACCCCTATTTTTTTCAGAATCTCGAACAGCTTGCACAATTTTATATTGTCGAACGCTTTTCCAGGTCGATAAATCCTATCAATGTGTCTACATTTTTCTTTAGCCTTGCTTCCATTATTAGCTGTAATGTCAGAATAGCCTCTCTCGTGCCTTTACTTTTCCTAAAGCCAAACTGATCGTCACCTAGAGCATTCTCAATTTTCTTTTCCATTCTTCTGTATATTATTCTTGTAATGCAAGAGCTGTTAAGCTGATTGTGCGATAATTCTCGCACTTTTCAGTTCTTGCCGTCTTCGGAATTGTGTGGACGATGCTTTTCCGAAAGTCAGATGGTATGTCGCCAGACTCATATATTCTACACACCAACGTGAATAGTTGTTTTGTTGCCACTTCCCCTAATGATTTTAGAAATTCTGATGGAATGTTATCTATCCCTTCTGCCTTATTTGACCGTAAGTCCTCCAAAGCTCTTTTAAATTCCAATTCTAATACTGGATCCCCTATCTCTTCTAAATCGACTCCTGTTTCTTCTTCTATCACATCAGACAAATCTTCACCCTCATAGAGGCTTTCAATGTATTCTTTCCACCTATCTGCTCTCTTCTCTGCATTTAACAGTGGAATTCCAGTTGCACTCTTAATGTTACCACCGTTGCTTTTAATGTCACCAAAGGTTGTTTTGACTTTCCTGTATGCTGAGTCTGTCCTTCCAATAATCATATCTTTTTCGATGTCTTTACATTTTTCCTGCAGCCATTTTGTCTTAACTTCCCTGCACTTCCTATTTACTTCATTCCTCAGCGACTTGTATTTCTGTATTCCTGATTTTCCCAGAACATGTTTGTACTTCCTCCTTTCATCAACTAACTGAAGTATTTCTTCTGTTACCCTTGGTTTCTTTGCAGCTGCCTTCTTTGTACCTATGTTTTCCTTCCCAACTTCTATGATGGCCCTTTTAGAG
This sequence comes from Schistocerca gregaria, assembly GCF_023897955.1. Lineage (NCBI taxonomy): Eukaryota > Metazoa > Arthropoda > Insecta > Orthoptera > Acrididae > Schistocerca > Schistocerca gregaria. Next base: position 106,914,144 of record NC_064920.1, read on the forward strand.
ATGTCCATTCCTCTTCAACTGTGTTGCCTACTGCGCTATTCTTTATTGCTGTATCTATAGCATTAAAGAACTTCAAACGTGTCTCGTCATTCCTTAGAACTTCCGTATTCCACTTCTTAGCATATTGATTCTTCCTGACTAATGTCTTGAACTTCAGCCTACTCTTCATCACTACTATATTGTGATCTGAGTCTATATCTGCTCCTGGGTACGCCTTACAATCCAGTGTCTGATTTCGGAATCTCTGTCTGACCATGATGTAATCTAATTGAAATCTTCCCGTATCTCCCGGCCTTTCCCAAGTATACCTCTTCCTCTTGTGATTCTTAAACAGGGTATTCGCTATTACTAGCTGAAACTTTTTACAGAACTCAGTTAGTCATTCTCCTCTTTCATTCATTGTCCCAAGCCCATATTCTCCTGTAACCTTTTCTTCTACTCCTTCCCCTACAACTGCATTCCACTCACCCATGACTATTAGATTTCCATCCCCCTTTACATACTGCATTACCCTTTCAATATCCTCATACACTTTCTCTATCTGTTCATCTTCAGCTTGCGACGTCGGCATGTGTACCTGAACTATCATTTTCAGTGTTGGTCTGCTGTCAATTCTGATTAGAACAACCCGGTCACTGAACTGTTCACAGTAACACACCCTCTGCCCTACCTTCTCATTCATAATGAATCCTACACCTGCTATACCATTTTCTGCTGCTGTTGATATTACCCGATACTCATCTGACCAGAAACCCTTGTCTTCCTTCCACTTCACTTCACTGACCCCTAATATATCTAGATTGAGCCTTTTCATTTCCCTTTTCAGATTTTCTAGTTTCCCTACCATGTTCAAGCTTCTGACATTCCAAGCCCTGACTTGTAAAACATTATCCTTTCGTTGATTATTCAATCTTTTTCTCATGGTAACCTCCCCTTAGCAGAATCTTTTTCCAATGGAGAGATCATCATGACACTTCTTCATTCTTCAACTACAGGCCACATGTCCTGTGGATACACCTTATGTGTCTTTGATGCAGTGATCTCCATTGCCTTCTGCATCATCATGTCGTTGATCATTGCTGATTCTTCAGCCTTTAAGGGCAGTTTCCCACCCCTAGGACAAGAGAGTGCCCTGAACTTCTATCAGCTCCTCCGCCCTCTTTGACAAGGCCGTTCGCAGAATGCGGCTGACTTCTTATGCCGGAAGTCTTCGGCCACCAGTGCTGATTATTTATCAAAATTTAGGCAGTGGCGGGGATCGAACCTGGGACTGAAGACGTTTTGATTATGAATCAAAGACGCTACCCCTAGACCACGGGTCCATAAAAGCAGCAAATTTCAAGTAGTCTCTGGCTATTTTTGTTCATTTTTCCCACCCCATGATGTCGCAGGCATTTCTGCCATATGTCATTATCTGATCCAACTCTAGCATTAAAGTCCCCTAGAATATACAGTATCTCAGTGCTAGGTACCTTGGCTACTCTGTCGCTGAGTAATTCATAAAACATATCCTTCTCTTCCATGCTGGATGATAAGGTGGGAGTGTACACATTTAGAATGTTGACAGTGCCACTTGAGGAGCATATTTTCAAACAATAATTCTCTCTGTTCCACTGGATGGTGGCACAGTACAGTCCAGGAGGGTGTTTTTAACAGAAAATCCTACACCATGAAGTCTTGGCTCGTCTTGAGACTTCCCCTGCTAGAAGAATGTGTAATTATCCTCCTTCATAGAGCCCGCATCTGGAAGCTGCGTCTCCTGCAGTCCTGCGATGTCAACGTTCAAATGATGGAGCTCTTGGTCAATTACAGCAGTCTTACGGATGAAATCAACCTCTTGGGCATCATCAATGTACCTTGGACATATGGTCCTAACATTCCAGGTGGCAATACTAAATAGTGATTTCTTTATTATTTCATTTTTGCTGTTGGTAGGTGTACTACATCAACCCGCTTGTCAAAGATTATTTCTAAGCTCCACACATCACGTGAAGCAGGCGGATAGTGGCGGGACAGCACCTAATTGGCTGGGGGCTGCCCAGCTTGAGGCGGCGGTAGCTGTCCAATGAGATGCAATGATCTTTCCCACCATCGGAAGCGGCCTCTGGCACTCAAGTCTTATGCCAATCAGACAGAGCTTATAACCAGTAACTGCCTCTTCTCATGTTGTGCCAAAGTCCTTGAACGTCACTGAAGTGTCCTCTCCAGGATGCTATAAGCCTGAGTGATAAATATGAAGACTCGTGAGTTGCCCAATCATCATGGTCTCCCTCTCGACCTAAATGATAACATCCAGAGGAAAGGCAAGCCAATACGTGGTGTGCCTTCCAACCACTTTTGGGGCCCCATTCCAGATTTTCTTTCATTCCCCCTTAGCCTTCATCCCTCCTGAGACCAACACAAGGCAGTGGTGTGTTAGGTAATTAGAGAAAGAAAAGGAATGGTAACTGAAGAGAGGGTAGCGAATAGGATATATAGGATATAAGATGGGTCGTTGTGAGGCATAATTTGTCTGGCTCCTCTGCTGAGACCTGCCCGCCTAGGTTGGACCTGCCAGTAGCTACGCTACTTAGACACAATCTTATTATCTTTTTTATTGAAGAAGGCTCTGGCCAAAGCCTTTAATGATTAACAGTACATATGTGTATGTGTGTGTTCCACTCTCAAATGGCACAAGGGAAAAAGGAACACCTAAATCTTTCCATTCGAGCTCTGATTTGTCTTATTTTATTATGATGATCATTTCTCCCTATGTAGGTGGGTGTCAACAGAATATTTTTGCATTCAGGAGAGAAATATAATGGAACTCAGGATTACTTTGGTCCACATAGTGGAATATCATCCAGATTTACAACTTATTGAAGTCCATTCATCCCCAGAATCACACTGTGATGATAGGAGGAGAGTAACTGTTTACATCAAGATATAGAAAGTCCTAAGTAATTTTAATTTGATGTAATTAAGGAATAAATTTGAAACCACAGGGGTATTTGCTAAGAGAGTTGTAGAATTTTGTCATGAGAACCATTGTAATTAACATGAGTGGCTTTGAGTGCACTGGTGCAAAGCAGACTATAGAACAGCACTTTTGGGAAGAGAGAAAGTCACAAAATCTATTTGGACTAACATGAGCAAAAATTAAGAAACTGGGGAGGAGTGCATTTCCTTTGAGAAATACATAAAATTCTATTTGGAATGCAAACATTGAGGTGTCAGAAGGGAAACAAGATCAGTTACCAGTGGAAAAATGCTCCAATTGGAGCTCAAAAAGGCAAAATGCTCCTGTTTTTAGACTGACTGAAAAGTAGGGTACCAGATGCCTCATTCTACCTTCCTGACCACCTTTAAAAATTTGCCCAAAAATTTTGGCAAGCAAACATATCACTGTCTCACCTCTTACCCCCTTTAGCTCCTCTAACTGTAACATTCACTAGCCATCACTGTAATTTACTCATACCTATTATTTCCCACTTGCCCATTCTGTCTCTCATTCATTCACACTCATTATCTCTCCGTCTCTCAGTCAATGTCTTCTGTGACACAGCCAGAGTTTCCTTCCTTCTACTGCTCCCACTGCCACTGTCTCCCTCTGGCTCTCTCTTACTGATAGTATCGCATTCTTTCCTTTCAACTCCTGCTGTCTTCTCACTGTCATTATCTCCCTCTCTTTCTTGTTGCCATTGTCGTAGACTGTCTCTTATTATCATTAGTCCTCTCTTGTACAAGTTTCTTCTCTGGACTCCTCTCCCACTGCCTCTGTCTCTTTCACTCTTTTCCTAGCATTATTCCATCACTGGCAACTGTGTTCCACTGCCACTGTGTCCCTCTCTTTCTCTCACACTGCCATTGTCTTCTTTGCTCCTTCTATACCACAGCTACTGTAAACCATCTTCCATTATTTATTAGTTTTCAAGCATTTTACTGCTGGTTCCCTTCTTTTCCCTGCTATCACAGGGAATGTCACTCAAATTACAAGAACTTCACATGTCAGTAAAATTTTGACACTTTACTTACACAAAATTGAAATAACGCAAAGCTAATTTTATACCTTGGTCCAGAATTTACATGAACAAAACTTTTGCATGTGCTTAAGTACAGTACTACAACATGTACTTCCAGAACCCTTCTGATGCCAAAAGACACTTTACACCTCAACTCTCCATACTATGTTACTTTATTCAGTTTGTAAACTGTTTTTGCCTCACACCGAATTTTACGTAGACAGGTAGAATAATTTGAAACTATGTTTCTTGGAAATGGATAAAGATATGAAGAAAATTTTCAAGGTTGTTCAGGACTGGAATCTTAGAATGTGTCATAAAAATTACAATCATTTGCTCTGCATAGCCATCTTGACATCCATGGCTCAGATTTGATACCCAAAAACCAAGTTTTTGGAGTATGTCTCAATAATGGATAGTGATGTCGGTAAACAGGAAGGTATCATTTCTAGATACATGCATAGGGAATATATCCTTAAAACTTGAGGAATTTTGTGTGCTTAGTTAGTTATGTACCTGCTGCTGATGTCAAAGAAAAAACCTTTAAAAGAGCTGCCCATGAACTAAATGGTGCCTTCATAAGCTCCTTAAGGTACACTGTAGACCACATTAAAAAAAACTACAAACTATTTACTCCATTTGCCTAAGCTGCACTCAAAAAATTGACCCTGCGCTGTACAATAATTACAGTAAGATGATCATTTCACTGGGTACACAAATGGCCCCTAGCCCAAGGCCTATCCAAAACGCATGACCCCCCTTTCTGTCAGCAATAGACCCCAAAGTCTAGTCCTCAAAAATTTACATTTTTATGCCTTTTGAAATGGTTCAGTAGCAAATGCTGTCATGGTGTGTTCCAGTTGAGACTGACCAGGCAACAGACAATGATAGCAAGAGCCACATTAACAAATCTCAATTACGCAGTAAGCTTTATAGAAAGAAGTGAACACATTATTAGTTAGGGACTGAAAAGGCTCAGTCAGCATGTAATACAACTCAAAAACAACACTGATTGAATGCTGTGAAGAGCTGTTGTATTGATATCATGGATGTATATGAGGGTAAGTCAATCATTATCCACAATTTAGTTATATTTTTATTTATTTATATTTATTTTGGTAGTCATTTTACGTTGTTGATGCATGCTTTGTTTATCTGTTGTTATATCTTTGCAATTTTCAAGCTGCTAGGTTAGTTTTGTTATTGCTGTTATGCTGTTAATCATGGCTGCTCCACTGTCTATTTGCACCAAAGAAGTGCAGCATTCAGTGATCAATATTTTGTGGTTTGAAGGTGTATCAGTGGCTGAAATTCATCAAAGACTTTTGGTACAGTACAGTAACAATGTTTTGCCACAATGGAGTGTCTACAAATGGATTGAAAAATTCCGAAAGGGTCGCTCAAGTGTTACGCACGGTGAAGGAGCCGGACGACCATTTACCTCCACAAATGAAGAAACCATTGAGTGTTCAAGGGAAATGATTATCTTAAACAGATGATTAACTAGTGACAAAGTGGCACATCATCTGCAAATTAGTCATGGTTCTGTCTACAAAATCATCCACAACAGACTTGGGTTTCATAAAGTTTGTGTGAGATGGGTCCAAAAACAGTTCACACAGTTGCATAAACAAACTCGCTTGGACATCTGCAAGAAACATTTGGATTGCTATGGTAACAAAGGGGACAACTTCTTAGGCAGGATCATTACTGGTGATGATACATGGATCCATCATTATGAGCTGGAGAGTAAACGGAAGAACATGGAATGGAAACATCCAAATTCACCATGAAAGAGAAAGGTCAAGACCCAACTGTCGGCAAGAAAACTGATGCTTAAGGTTTTTTTGGGATGCACAGGGTCAAGTACTGGAACATTATGGGGAAAGAGGCACAAAAATAAACAGTGTACATTACAGTGAGATGCTTACTGCCAGGCTAAGGCCAGCAATTCAAGGGCAACACTGAGGATTGCTTTCAAAAGGTGTTGTGTTGTTGCACGACATTGCCCATCTGCATACTGCTGCCCACACTGCTGAAACATTCCAGAAACTCAAAACTGAAGTACTCAATCATCCTCCATATAGTTCCAGTCTTGCCCCTTCTGACTATCACTTGTTTGGTCCACTCAAACAGGCATTAAGGGGCGATCGATTTGCTTCGGATGAAGCAGTGAAAGAAGCTGTGCGTTCCTGGCTCGCAGCTCAACCAAGAACCTTCTTTCATGAGGGCATCAGGAAGCTTGTACAACCATGGACCAAGTGCACTGAAATGCAAGGAAACTATGTCGAAAAATGATGTTCTTGTAAGTGTCCTACTTGATTACAATAAAATTTTAAAACTACTCTGCGGATAATAACTGATTTACACTCATAGTTAATTCTGCTCATATCCATCTTTAGAAAACTAGAAAATGATTATGACCCACTAATTATGGATACTGTAAATGCACAAAGAAGTATTTTAGAACCACATTTAATTCATCCTGAGTAGTTAAATATTTGGGGTTGATGGAGGATGACATTTGAGACAATCATTCATAATAGAACTTGGAGGGGACAACAGTTCATATGGTTCAAATGGTTCTGAGCAATATGGGACTTAACATCTGAGGTCATCAGTCCCCTAGAACTTAGAGCTACTTAAACTTAACTAACCTAAGGACATCACACACATCCATGCCCGAGGCAGGATTCGAACCTGCGACCGTAGCGGTTGCATGGTTCCAGACTGAAGGGCCGAGAACCGCTCGGCCACAATGGCTTGCAGACAACAGTTACCAGAAACCTTTGACAATTGATCTTTATTTGTTCATTCTTAGTAATATTATAAGTTATGTATTAAATATTTTGTGGTAGACAAGGGTGTGTTTCATTTATACAAAATTATGTCACTTGTTATTTAAATTGATGCTATGAAATAGTAATTTGTTATATTGCAGAAGAAAAGGAATGCTATTAATACAAGATGCCAAAAGACAATAATCAAAAGCGAGCAGCATTATGTGATAATCATTTAAAAATGATAACAGTCAGCGTATTCAAGCAGACAATTGTTCCTTTTTTCCATGTGTGACTATGAAATAGCTGAACCAAGAACATTACAGCCTGTAACAGAGACCCCTAAAAATTGTATTCAAAATGTACAGTAATAAATGAAAGCATTTAGACATGATACAGTGTAATGTGTGGTTGATTGTGGCATTACAGACCGAAAGACTTACCGTGTTCTGTAGTGATGATAAAACCATTGATGTTGTTATTCAGCTTGCAGGCAAACTGAATTTTCTTTTTAAATACAGAGAATATGTGATTAAATAGTGATAGTACCAGAGCAGATTATTCACATAAATGTAACAAATAATGATGCAGTGTCAAATCTGAATAGAGATATAGAGTATTGTCTTGTTGACCAAGTTCAGCAGTTAGAACAGGACATAAGCTTGATGAGCTATAAAATCAAATCTTGCATCAGTAAATGACTGCTTTTAATATCCTTTCACTAAGATGTATCCCCATGAGGAGTTATGTAGATCAAGTATAGTGATTATAATGTCGTTTTTGTCTATCTGTCAACACTGCAAATATTGTCCAGATTCTTTTTTGTTCCTGTTTAGAGCTGTGTGCTATGAATGCTGTGGTGTGGTACAACTGTGAATCATTATGCTAAAAGAGAAATGCTGAAATGTAAACCCACTTAAAGATATTTCATAAATTAGAAGGAAGAAATGTTTGAAACAATACCTATTACATAATATAAGAAATGGTATAACATATGAAATAAACAATGTGTCAAGGCGATATTTAGAGGCTCTATAGAGAAGGCAACTGCTGACATTAATCTCAAGAACAGACAAGAGATGAAAAGAAGGGGTGAAGTGGTGTTAAAAGATATGAATATATTCATATTTTAATTATAATAAGCCTGTATATATTACTGTATACTATACAGGTATTAAGCATTATTCTTGATAAGAGAATGATAAATTAGTGTATGTAAATGTAAGTACTGAAGAAGGTTACATATAAATCAGTATAAAGAATTATTTTTATATTCAGGATAAAAGATTGCTTCTTAGTTAGTCATGTATGAAATGACTATGGCTAACTGAAAAAAGATGAATTCATTATGCATACTGGTAAAATTATTTGATGAAGGATTTATGGTTACTTGAAAGCAATGAGTTAAATATACAAAGAAGTTAATATCTATATTGAAGGAATTATAGAGAAATTAAAGAAAAAATTAATTATGTAAAGAAGAGAAATGTATGTAAGTGTGTAAAGAAAACTGTAAATAAAGAAAATGAACTGAGCAGGAACATAACACCACGAAACTGAGAGAGAAAAATTTTTGCAGTCAGAGGACAGACTATAAAATTTTCCATTCAAGGAGGAAGTATTGCAAATGATTCACACTAGGTATCTCAAGTAGTTTCAAAGAATAATAATAATAACAATAATAATAACACACAATGTATACATGCAGAAGAGAAGCTTAATGTCAACTAGGATGCTGAGAAGCTGTCCTTTGGCTGAGAATAGCATGACTACATGGCAAGGAACAGGAGTTGGAATTGAAGAATCTGCAGTGTTACGTGGCTTTATGCTTAATTACAGACTTACTATTTTATTAGTTGATTTGTTTTCACCATGTGACGCCTGCTGTTTACGTCCTTCTTCGTTGCTGAGCGATGTATTACTTTTCATTCTGACACCGCAACTCTTCCTTTCCTATATCTTTACTACTTTTTATCTATATAAATGATGAACTATTGGTTTTGCCATTTAACAACTTTTTAATAACTGTGGAAGTATTACAGGCATCGGGTCCCACCTAATGTGTCACTCGCCTATACGTTTGACATGAAACTTTCAAGACTCAATCGATCTGTTTACAAAGAGAAAGCAGAATATCTCTTCCTTTGATGTTGTCCAACAATGACTTAGAAAGCTCGATGCCCTTGCGGCACAGGTTCTTCCATGGCTCGCAGTAGTTTGCAGAATTCATTTTATTCCTTGCCCACTTGCCGCTACGTCGAACTTTCGTGGTGATCGTTGGGCAACGTCAAAGACGTCTTCCACATTATCTGCAACATAAATAAACTTTCTTCCTACAGTATTTCCAAAAACCCGAAAACAAACTTAAAGAACATAATAATAATAACTGTTCTTACAATTATTCGTATAAGTCTTGGTTGATTTAATGAGGGGTTGGACAGGCCCTAAGCCTTATGACACCACAAAACTCAAGTGAAACAGGTGGCACATGATGCATATGTGTCTCATTTGAGAGCCTATATAGACAGTGCAACAGATTTTGTGAGGGAGTCTGATGACAGTTTGCCTCTGACACTGGACCCCCAATATTATGCTACTGGGGTGGGACTGACTTCCTCAGAGCACTTAGCTGCACCATGTGGGCACAGAATTATGCAACTTGCAAGGTGCTAAGGTAATGGGAATTTTTTGTTTTTGTTAAAGACAATTTAGTCATCAATGTCAAATTTTTCCTCCTCAAAGTAATCCCTCACAGGTATCATGCATTTGGTGCCAGTGCTTTTTCCAGTCTTGTGCCAGTGCTTTCTCCGATCTTGGAAGCACTTACAGAACTCACTTTTCCTATGTTGTTCAGCTCCTTCAAAAATTCTGTTATTACCTCATAGTAGCAAAACAACTTTCTTACATGGTTCTCTTCAGCCTCAGGAATAGGAAGACTTATGTAGGGGAAATGTGTGGCAAATACGGTGGCTATGCCAGAAAATGATGAATAAGCATTGAGGTATGAGTGGGATCATTATCATGATGCAATTTCCATGAGTAGTTTTGCCACAATTCTGGTGATTTTCTTTGGATGATTTCACAGAAATGGTGCTTAACTTCCAGGTAGCATTCCTTACTGACTGTACAACCACAAGACAGGAACTTATGATGCACTATCCCATTTTAATCTAAGGAAACTGTGAGGAGAATATTCACAGGAGATCAAACTTCTAGATTTTTTTTCAGTTTTGGCTCTTCATACTGTTCCCATTGCTACAGCTGGGGCTTGGGTTTGACATCATACCCATATACCCATTTTTTGTCACATATTATACTCTTCTTTGGAAGTTGTGGATCACTGTTGACTATGCAACGCTTTTGGTGAAAATTCAACAATTTCAGAAAAAACTTTTCTGCTACCAGTTTTGTGCTTAAAAGATCCAAAAAACTCGGCACAAGCCAAAGGATAAGCTGAGATCATCAGCAACCTCTCTGATTTTCCACTATCATGTTCCTTACTTCTTCCACATCACCATCTGTAATTTGTGTGCTAGAATGTAGAGGACAGTCACTGTATTTAATATCTTTGACCCTCTATTATATGTTTACACCACTAATACGCTCTTTTCTAACTTGACAAGATTTGCCAAAAGACACAGCCAACATTTTGAATGTGATGCTGCACTTTATTCCATTTTTTAAGCAAATTTTAATGCAAATTCTTTGATCCATCTGTTTAGAAAGTAAAAATTAATTGAGTATTAGAAAACAATGTGTAACCTTTTCAACTGTCAACAATAAACTAAATATTCAAAACAGCTGAATATGCAAACATTCACCAAGAGTATGTGACCAACAAGACAAAAACAAGAGAATAGGAGGAGGACAACGGTTCAATCCCAAATTCGGCCATCCTGATTTAGGTTTTCCGTGATTTCCCTAAATAACTCCAGGCAAATGCCGGGATGGTTCCTCTGAAAGGACACGGCTGACTTCCTTCGCAATCCTTCCCTATTCCGATGAGACCAATGACCATGCTGTCTGGTCTCCTTCTCCAAAACCAACCAACCAAGAGAATATAGTGTATGAAGCCCACGAAATTAATAAATACCTGTAAGTTTTAGATCACACCTGGTGCAAAGTCAGTGTGCTACTGCCTTGTGGGAATAATTTCAGTTTCTTATCCTACACAGCTGTCTGGTCTCAGATATTGATCAGAGTTTCCTTGTCCTTCTTCACCAAGTTTGCTAGCCTGGAAACGTTCCAGCTTATACTTTTAGACAGTGACACTAGGAGTTGTGTGAGCCTATTACACAACTGCAACTTAATATCAGTCAGCTCTGATCCTGATCTACTAGCAGGACACTATTATTGTGATTGGGTGTTTACTACAGGAAATACAAACACTGGTTATTCTGCTACTTATTCAGCGTTACCTAATTTCCCCTCCGTAAATTTTTTTGGTTTCCCCGATGTCATTACATGAACAAGAATGCCAATTAATAGTAGGTATAAAAAATTAACAAATAAAAAGTTAAAACATCAGAAAGAAAGCAAGGTCCAAATACATACATTTCTAAAAAATACAGATGCTTGATGATATATATAATCTTTGAAATACTTATGATTATGAACATCGTGCAACTCACTGACAAGCTGACAGGTGTTGCCACCTATTAGCCTCATGTGACTGCAGCTCTCACCAACTCTGGTCTTCCTCGCTGCAGTCACATACAGCATTTTGCTGCTGCTGAGGTTTCCAAGGAATAAAAAAAATAGTTAGATTTGTGTATTATTTTACATTAACTATATGCAAAAAAAGAAAATGAAATAAGAAAATTTACACACAAAATGCTTCACTGGAACTTGCACTTTCAAATCTCCTGCTTAGGGTGCACAAACAGCAGAAATGATTACATCTGACCTGTGGGCTGAGCAAAGGGCCAAGGCATGGTGTTTTGAGTACTCTTCAATGGGTTCCCTTCTGAGTGATGAATGATGTACTCTTCAAAGTCAAGAGTGAGGCTTGTCCATGGAGCACTGGTTACTCTCCCAGTTGAAAATATACTACGAGTAGTTTCTTGCAGGCACTGTTGTCATCATATGAAAATGATATGTCATGTCATAATTATGACAGGGACTGACAATGACATGCTCTTCTCAGTTAATGTGAGTACTGTATCATCAGAGTTTTGAAAGTGCCTCAGTCTAGAAACTTATTTTACATCCAAATGGTAATATCTTCAGGTATGGGTTCATTATCAAAAGAGAGAGAGAGACATAGAGAGTTATGGCATTGTATATTGAGGGTGCAGTTACAGGGGCACCCACAGGTTTTCATCGCAGTAAAAACTAAACTAAGTCCCGCCCGAACAGGCCATGAAGGCCCAACAGTAATGACTAGCTGCCATGTCATCCTCAGCTCACAGACATCACTGAATGTGGATTATGAGGGTCATGTGGTCAGCACATCACTCTCCCAACCGTATGTCAGTTTACAAGACCAGAACCACTACTTCTCAAATAAGTAGCTCTTCAGTGTACCTCACAAGGGCACAGTGCACCCCACCTGCCAGCAGCACCCAGCACACCAGATGGTCACCCATTCAAGTGCTAGCTCGGCATGACAGTGCTTAACTTCTGTGATCTAATGGGAACTGTTGTTAACACTGTGTGAAGGCCATTGGCTTTCATCTCAGTAGGTGCAAAATATTTTCTCCATAGATATGATATAGAAATTTTGAAGACCTGCACTCTGCTTTTCTTTTTCTCGTGCTGGTTCCTACAAAACACTTCTAGCACCTAGTTAATGCCATACATATAAACAAGCTAACACTAAAGCATTACTTCAAATTGTTTTTACATTCCCAGATTTTACATTTTCCCAGCATTTTCATTATTTTCTATTGGTCTCATCATAATCCCTATTCTCTCTCTTTTCTTGCCATTTAAATTTTTGCACATTTCAACCACTACCACAAATTTCAACAACAATTTTCAAACTGATTTACATGGAAACTAAATTGCGTTCTTGTTCATGCTCAACCTATATGGTAGATATAACAAAACTGTAGAGTTTTCTTCAGAATCTAAATTACTTTGGCTTCATTTACAAAATATTCGGCATTTTTGAACTGCTTTCAGCATTATTCCCCAGTGTTTCATCACCTGACTGCAGGGGGTGGGGGGTGGGGGGTGGGTGGGTTGGGGTAGGGGTGGGGTGGGAGCGGGGGGGGAGAAGGGTTGTACTTGGAGCTTAGTGTACCTAGTAAAAAATGATGTTTTATGCTCAGAGTTCTAGTCTAGTGACCAATTTCACAATCACATAATGGAATGTACAGTAGAATCTGCCATAAGCTGCTTTGGTCATTGTTCTTGCTGTTTTGAGACACGGGTGCAGCTTTTCTAAATATTATGAGTTCTACATATTTAAGTAACTATTTGGCTATTGTGGCTATTTGGAAGAAATTGTTCATTCTCCAGCTACAGAGATCTGTGGTGAATGTAATTAATATATATTTTTTTAAATATATTACATAACAGGTGCACTTTCGTCCACATGTCATCAGCTGTGCACCATCTTGTACCTTGAAACAGGAGGAGGCCTTGTACCATGCTGATATTTGCACACAAACTGCATTTCTTTAATGATAATATGATTTTCCCTGTCTTGAAAATGGAAATTTGTGTTAGCTGCCGAAAGCTCCTATTTCAAAATATTTTAAACTTTTAACTGAGTTCTGATAATACTACTTCCTAAAATGATATTGTGCTTACTTATAATCAGCAGTAGATTAACGATCTAACACACACTATTAAATACAGTATTAACACAATTTTCCCACATTTTGAATTTTAATTGGGATATTTGTTCCAAAGTACATGACCACATGAAAATTTGCAATAGTTTTTCACATTTGCAGCAGTCTTGCTTCTCTGCAGTAATTATTGCATTTTCAGAAAAAGATTGCAATACACAAAAGTGAATGCAATAATTTAAAAATGGACTTAGAAAATTCAGAAAGTATTCTCCCCAACTCTAAACTGCAATAAATCATGAAAAACAGCATTTCAATTAGTTTTTCCTCTTAAAGGCAAGTCATGTAACATACAAAACAATATGCAAGAAACATTTTATTAGTTTGTAATAATTTCACAAGATTCTAATTCATTATCTACATTCTTAGTTTGGTTTGTCATAATATTGACAAAATTTCTTGACTTTTCAGCTGCATCATTATATCATTTGAAATTCACATGCAGTTTTGCAGATTTGTGAAACTTTCTGAAATTGATGAGTGGATAGCTTTCGATTGTGCTATGATGACTGACATTCATTAAATATGACTGAAAAATCACATAGCTTTGACATCACACATTTATCTGCTTCAAAATATACCAGCCATTGGTATAATGACAGCCAGACCAATCTGTGTGTGTGTGTGTGTGTGTGTATGTGTGTGTAATTGACCTTCACTGTCATAAGAAGTGTTGCACAACCTAATAGCATAAGTGACCAAGGGTATATGTCGATAGCTAATTCTAAGCTGTGGAGCCTAAAGTTTCCAGGTTTGAACCATGCCATGTGCAATTATCTTAATTATCAAGTAATTTAATTGAAATTTTGCAGATCTCAGTGTGTTAATTAATTAATTAATATAAAACAGTGTGGTCTCACAAATAAAAAGTATCTTAATTGCCTCTGTCAGATTAAATGCAAATTAATTTTGCAACATGTTTTATGCCCTTCCTTAAGGTGAAGGTTCAAAAACCCAGGCCTCAGGTTCAACTCTTGCATATATTCAATTAAAATTACCTCAGTCATATGTAAAATCCAGCAAAATGTTTATGCTCCTGATTAGCATCCAGAGCCCCATAGCATTTAATGATAAAGCTATGTCAGCAACCTAACATTCTTGTTATTGTACTGTTCGTCAGTTTTATTGAGACTTGTTGCTTTGTGTTTCAGATTAGGTATATTTCGGACTCTTGTTAGCCACCCTCAACCCCCACAAATTGGCTCTTCTTTTTTTTATTGCTATTTCTATGGTAATTATTGTTGTTTGGGTGTGTTATTTGATCACTGTGTCTAAATTTGGACACCTGTTAATTATTGTAGTTTGGCTCCAACATTTAAATTTTTCTATTTCAAACAACTTACCAAAAATTTGGTGAAGTATGTATGCATGGTAAAGTTAAACTTGTTGTAACTACGACCAGGACGATCCCGGGGTAGCAATGATGGAAAGTGTGGCGGGACCCACAGAGAGGCCCGCGAACAACAACACAATGTGAGAGGATGGACATGACCAACAAAGGGAAGAATGAATACAACACGATCGAACAATGGAGTCACTAGGAAACAAACACGTCCACTTGTACACAGAACACGGAAGAAAGCAGTCTAATGCAAAGTGAGGTGTAAACCGACGTACGCGAGATTAGACTCGCTGGCTGAGCACGAAGCAGGCGCTTAAGTACGCTATTGGGGGCACCGCTATTGGCTGCTGGGACCACGTGTTCCCCTGTGGTACCCTTACACTAAATGCAGGCCAGGAGGGGCATGCCGCCACAGCTTACGGCTTGATGGTGTAGAGAACTCTATGGTTCTTCAACGTCCATGATGTCTGGCACGGATTCAAATTACACAGTACCAGGAAACTGAGATTAATTTTGGCTGTCTTAAATTTATGATCTGAAATTTGTGAACTTCTGGAAAGAATCTTATTTCCTAAAATTGTTAACTAATTTAGTATTTGTTTTAGTACCAGCTCCCTACTGCCACACTTTTCTCAAAGGACATACTTAAACTTAGGATCATGACAGTCGAATAGATGCAGTATTTCTTGATTTCCTAAAAGAATTTCGCTCTGTGTCTCATCCACACCTATTATTGAAGTTACTATTCTATGGGGTATCAAATAAAATTTGTGACTGGATTAAGGATTTTTGGGTAGGGAGGATGCAGCATGTTATCTTTGATGGAGGGTTATCAACAGATGAATTAATTTCAGGTGTGCACCAGGGAAGTGTGTTGGAACCCTTGTGTTCATATCATATATCAATGACATTGTGGACGATATTAGTAGTCATCTCAGACATTTTGCAGATGATAAAGTTGACTATAATGAAGTACTCTCTGACTGAAGCTGCATAAATATTCAGAATATAATATAATTGTGTAGATAAAAATATCTACTTACCAAGCAGGGGCAGGAGAAAAACACACACACACACACACACACACACACACACACACACACACACACACACAAAGATTTAACTTAAGCAAGGATTCAGAGTCAGTGGCTCCTCCATTCCGCAGAAGTGATGAAGGGGAAGGAAGAGGCATGAAGGGAGAGGACTGGAGAGGTTCATTAAAAGGGGTACAGTTTAAAAAAGTCAACCGGAACCCCAGATCAGGGGAGACTTACCAGATGAGATGAGAGGGAAAGATTGATAGTTGGGGACTGCACCGGATGAAATTTGAAAACCTGAGAGCTTAAAGTTGGAAGATAGGATAAAATTCTGGATCAAGGTTACTGCTAAAACATGAGTTAATGAGAGTGAAAAGATAAGTGCATTGCCTTAACAGAGGTGGGAGTGGGGATGGCAAAAAATAGACAGGTCACAAAAAGTAAGCTGTAGAAAACTAAAATGGAGTGGAGAAAGAAGTAGTTACCATGAAGAAATGCTGAAATGGAAGGAATTAACATAAACAAGGCCAAGTGGATGGCAAGAACCAAGGACATGTTGTAGTGCTAGTTCCCACCTGTGGATTTCTATGAAACTGGTGTCTCTGAGAAGAATCCAGATGGCGCATGTGACAAAACAGACACTGAGTTCACAACAGTCATGTCGTAGAGCATGCTTTGCAACAGGATATTGTGTGTTGCCAGTACATACCCTCTGCCCATGCCCATATGCCCATTCAACCTAACTGATAACTCGATAGCTGTCATACTGATGTAAAAGGCCAAACATTGTTTACATAAGAGCTGGTATATGATGTGTTGTTTCACAGATGTCTCTCCCTTTGATAGTATATGCTTTTCCAGTTACATGGCTGGTATAGGTGGTGGTAAAAGGGAGCATAGGGCAAGCCTTGTAGTGAAGATGGTCACAGAGGCTAGGAACCATAGAGAAGGGAGATGGGTGCAGATGGAGCACAGGAGCAAGGATATTGCAGATGCAACATGTCATCTTGAATGGAGTCATTAACTGCACCAGGAAAGTGTGTTGGGATCCTTGCTGTTCATGTTGTATATTAATGACCATGCAGATGCATATTCAGCCAGTGATGAAAAGACTGGCAACTTGCTTTAGATGTTTAGAAATGCAAAACTGCACACTTCACAAAATGAACAAAAAATGAAAAAAATTGTTGTATCTCATGCTTATAGTATTAGTGAGTAATTAGAATCTATTAACTTGTACAAATACATGAATGTAACACTTCATAGGGATATGAAATCGAATTATCATATAGGCTCAGTCATGGGTAAAGCAGATGGTAGACTTCAGTAGAATACTAGGGAAATGCTATCAGTCTTCAAAGGAGATTTCTTACAAATCCCCCATGTGACCCATCCTATAATATACTGCAGCTCCCTGCACAATGCTTCCATAGGGATTATGAGGACAAGTTTAGATTAATTGCAGCATGCACAGAGAGATCTGAACAATCATTTTTTCCGGTGATCCATTGTGAAGAGAGCAGGGAAAAAACTGTAACAGCTGGTACAATGGGATTTACCCTCTTGCATGCACTTCACAGTGGTTTGTAGAGCACAGATGTAGATGTAGATGCCAATACTCCCATGCATTTTACATGAACGGAAAGCACACAACTTAGAAAATGGGTGTTTAACTGCTTTACAATAGCCGACTGTCAGCATAATGACACCATACCAACTGGAATGTTCCCTTGATGACAGCCATGTCATTCTTAAAATTATAATTATTGTTAGGCTACCATTGACTCAATAAAATCCTGTAATTTAAGGAATCATTATCTCACCCCCCCCCTCAAGATAATTTCTGACATTTGAAATACTGATCAAAGAGCACTATCATGAAATTAACTATGTGTAGGCTGCTGTAGAATGGGTACTCAATGAGTTCCACCATTTGTTGTATGGCAGTAGTTCCAATGATGATGACGCCATACTTCTCTGCTTCTACCAACAAGCACTGATTAGTGGCCATAAAGTACAGGTGAACACCCATGTAGAAAATTAAAAGAAATATAACACAATGTGCTACTTTAAATTAGTGCCTGACAGCTGTTAACCTGTTTTTGAATTTCAGAAGAGTAACTTTCGGCTGAAGTGTATTGTCATGTAATTGTTTCATTACAGCAATAGCCATTCACAGGTTATGAAGGTGTGGGCACCTAGTGTTGTTGGAATTTGAAGGTGATTTTCATTCCCCAGGAAGACAATATTTTTATATGAATCTCTCAACATGGAAATCTTTACAGGATCAGTTTTGTCACTCAGTCAATAGGCAGATTCATTTCATTTTATTACAGCTTAATAGTAATGCCTAGAGTTTTTTGGCATGTAATTTTTCTTTCCTTATGAGTTACACCTTGTGCATAAGTACTAAAATCTTAAATAATTTGGTCATAGAATATGTAATTTCAATTTTTGATTTTTTGTCAAATGTACCCTATATTCTTAAAATTTTTTGAAGGGAGTAATTTTTAAGATTTTACTTCATTCTTTATATGTCTGTGTTTATGTCCATTTATGATAACAATTTATTCTCTTAATGTTGGCAATAACAAACAATGGACATGCCTCTGGGAAAAACCCAATTATGTTGCTCGGGAATGTATTAGTACATGTTAAAAATAAACTGATGGTTCATCTGCTCACTGACATCATTGTAACACTACTTATTAACTTGACCACATATGGGTACTTCAACAACAGTAGTGATAATCTGTATCATTATTGTGTCAAACATTTTATCAATACTTTTATGGAATTTTGTGATAATTTTCCAGATATTTCAGATTAAAAAATCAGGTCCTGCAGTTAAAGATCCTTTTTTCATATTTGTACACTACATAGATTCTCACTAGGAAATTTTGCCCACATTGCCCACTCCCACCCCCGTTGCAGGTGCCCCTGAGCAGTTGGAATGGCTAAATTCTTGAATGTGCTCCTAAAGATGTTTGTGGGAAAATGCCACATGCAGTTCTCACTGCCATCTTTTTTGCAATCAATACTGTTCTCCCAGGTGGTGTGTTATCCCAGAAACATATGTTACAAGTCATTACTGACACTATGTTAAGATATGGACTTCCTTGTCTAAAAAAATAGAGCAAGCAATTACACAGGCAGCAAAGTTTGTAGATTTAGCCATTTGATAGCCGCACTTACATGTTTCTTCTACACCAAACATGAAACAACATGCAAAAATGTACATTTTGTGCATACTACCCTATCCACTAACTCATGTTAACTTGCTTCATAAATTATTGCTATTAGTCTTGTTATTCATATAAGTGAATAATCCCATTTTTTCATTTTTTTTCTTTTTAAAAGTGAAGGTAGATTCCATGCAACATTATTAAAAATTTCTGCTTCTGTCTTTGTAATATGATTGATTGTTTTAGCTGTGCCACTCATGAAAAGTAACAACTCTGTTTTGTATATGTGAATGGTCAAAGTCATTCACATTTAAAAGAAATAAAAAGAGGACAAAAACATAAACCTTGTGTGGCATTTTGAGATGTGTCCAAAGAAAAAAAATTCCCATTTTACTCTCTGCCTCTTTTTGTTAAATATGATGGTTAGAAGTTACTTGTAGCAGCATTCTTTCCATAACACAAGCTTTTCTTAAGTGAGTGTTTTCATCTACACCATCAAATGCCTTCAATAGACAATGAAATGCAATGAAATGTCCCAACAGCATTATTGGCTAGAAGACCCCTATCTATGTTAATTCAGCCACTAATTCTAGTTTTTCTGTTTCATGTCACTTCAGCAACTTGTGCATCCATGATGATGTATTGATGATAAGGACAACACAATAATAATAACTAGTGATTGATTAACATCACTGGCTTGCATACTGCAGACTGCCAGTACAAATCCAATCACTAGCAAATATTTGTAATTCCATATTTACAATTTCCCACAAGTTCTCAAAATTTACCAAGTTTGTAATGTTTGCATGCTCTGAAATATTAGACGTTTGTATAAACAGCAGCACTCTCATTACAGGAGTTGAGATCTATTCTGTCTGTATGTCAGTGTTCCTAATCAATGTGCATCCAGTGTTAGGTACTGAACTTCACTAACGATCCTGCTTTCATATAGTGGAAATACGAAATACTTTGTAACATCTAAATCACCAAGGCTCCAATTAGGCAACACAAAAGCCATTGCCTGCACGGACAAGATCCAAAGTACAAGCAGTACATTGCTCCCAACATCCATATATTCAAGAGACCAATCGAATCCAAACCATCAGTAAGTCATTGGCACGGTAGACATCCAATAGTGTCTTCTGGAAACACTGATCAGAACCTGAGGAAACAGCCAATAGGATTTGAACTGGCCACCAAATACAATGGTCAAGTGACATGATACGTTTGGCAGAGATATTCTTTTATGTGGATGGCATAGCACAGCTGTGATTTGAGAAAAACAAAGAAAAGCTCTATAGCTGGGAGAAATTCCAGGTCCAACTGAAAAAAAAAAAACATTTGGTGATAATCAGCAGCTTGCCTACTTAGCAGAAGAACAGAGATCAACATAATGTAGAAAAGACACTGACTTGCATGCAGAACATTTTCGTCATTTGCCACATCACGAATCCGAAAAATATAGAAAATGACAAACAGTCACATTTGATGAATATAGTCACAGAGGCTATACATCAAGCTCTTCTGGTCACTGATGTCACAATGAAAGAGGAATTCATCACATGGTACCAACCCATCAAAAATATGTAACAGGGTAGGGGGAGGGCAATAGGGGCTAAGGGGGGGGGGGAGGAGTCTGGTGAAAGAGAGTTGGCAGGACTAAATGGTGTGACCTTAGTAGTTGTGACAGACCACCTGACCTTGTCTTCTTCATGCACCAGACAGTAAAAGATGAGAGACTGCAGTTTCAAGCAGCCAGAAATGTGGCACCAAGTATACAAAAAATAGTACCCATTAATGTCAGTCCCATATATCAGGAGCTAATATAGATTGTTCAAGTAGAAGTGTATTTATCTTTAGCACCAATCTCCACCACCAGTCCACTGCATCTAGAGACTTGGACTATACTACTCTGACTTATGCCACAGCCGTCAAATGACAAGTCAGCATCCAGGTGACACTACAACCCCCTAAGTATAACACCCCATACAAGAACTAACCTTTAAATGACAGAGAACAACACTGGTACATTCTACCCGTGACACATACAGATGACAAGCAGTAAACCAATATTACACCACAATATGTCAACCATCATGGCAGTCCCATTTACTTCAGTCAAATGCAGACAATTACAGCCAATCTGCAAGATAAAGCCCATTGCCTTACAATGGATGAGTTTGCTCCCCAAGTAGCCATCACCATTAACCATTGCCATACTGAAGTACCAGCCACTTCCTTAGAACCCAAATCCAATAAGGTGATTGTCTATGGACACGAGGCTGCTGCAGAAAAAAATCCTCCATGGCAACAGGTACCAAGAATTCAGGAAATCTCATCACCTCTCAGAACACAAATTGACTCTAGGATTCTTTTCTATAACATTGAAAGCTTAATGTCACCAGTTAAAGAAACAACATCCTGTGATAGAAAAGCAATTGTGCTGAGGGTCACAAAAGAGATACAAGGCCAGCTGACAGGAAGTGTATTACAAGAATAACTATCGACGAGAGATCAAAGCCAAACAATTTTATCATTTTAACAAAATGCAGTCATAATGTTAATCTTGGATGGGACTCCTCACAAGCATGGCAAACAGTTATAAACTGTGGAAGATCTGAGCTTGTGACTGATAAAGCTATTCCAGAACATACACATCACAAGAATTGTTCTGGGTAGTTGTTTACCACCGACCAGGGTTCTTATCCCACCATCACTGACATAATGATTTACAGCTGTCTATGCAGATTCTCAGTCAAACTGCAAAGCTTTTGTCAGCTGCAATAAGCTACACAGGCTCACAAGAGAAATCTACATGCCAGCAATGATCACAAGTGTTTCAGGTGATCGAGGAAAACTTTGCAGCACTAAGTGTCGCAAACAGCCTCAACACATCCCTTAAGGTATGTGTGTAGGAACAGGCAAACCGATCCAGGTGAGCAGCTGAGTGCCATCAATAAAGAATCATGCTCCCAAACCACTACAGCTAAAGCAGTGGGTGATGCTATTATCAAACTGCCAATAGGTCTGGCCTGACCAATGAACAAAGTTACCATTCTATGCGAGTTTTCGGATGCTTTAAAACTCAGAGTGGAGAAAAGACAACTCAAACAGCCCATGGTGAAACCTGCAATATTGGGAATCATCCATCAATTAATCAATTAGTCAGTGGTTACATGAGGCAGCTGAATGATACGTAATTCGGAAGGAAGTGAGAAAGATGCAAGTTGTCATTGATGAAGCCTGCTGAGTCCTTGGTTCTCTCCTGTGGTCATTGTTAAGAAGAAGGATGGCCCATGGCATTACTGAGTCAGCTACCAACGACTGAACAAAAATTTGAAAAATGATATCTAAACATTGGATGAGCTGATGACACCATAGACTGTCTGATAGGATCAATGTGTTTCTCAGCTACAAACATGCAGACAGGATACGGGAAAATTGAGTCTGGTGAGGCTGAAAGTGAAAAGACTGCCATCATAACTCCTGATAGGTCTCTGAGTTCAAAGTTATACCATTTGGATTGTGTAAGCTCCAGCCATCTTCCAGTATATGATGGACCATATGCTTCAACATCTTTAAACTGAAGACATGTCTTTGCTATCTGAATGAGACTATCCTTTTTTCTAAGATATTTGAAGAACATCTAAGCCATTTGACAGCCATGTTTAAGTGTGTTCAAACTGCAGACCTCCATCTGAATAAAAAAACGCCTGTTCACCAGCCAAGAAATAAAAGTCTTTGGGCACCTACCACATGGAGATCGAGCCCTCCCAATCCAGACTAAATAAGAGCAGTCATACGTTTCCTGACTCCTTAGCACATTCATGATGTGAGAAATATTCTCAGAATGTGCCCATACTGCCAGTGACTCATAAAGGACTTATGTACGGAGGCATGTCCCTTGCAAGAATTTCCTGGAATGAAGAGAAAGAAGGATCCTGGATTTTCCTTAAGGAGGTGCTAACACCATCTCCACTCCTAACATTGTAAGATGAGAATACAGAGCCAGAACATCACACTGACACTAGTTGTTATTGGATAGGTACAGTCCTAGTGCAAGTGCAGGCTGATGCTGCAAAACTGCTTATCCTCCCAGAGTACTCTCCAAGCAGAGTTCGAACTATTCTACAAGTGGCAAAGAGTGGCCATAGCTTTTTGGGCAGTATTTCTTTGCCAAACTATTCACCATTGTGAGGGACCCCCATTCTCTATGCTGGCTGACAAGCCTGCAGATCCATCAGGTCTACTGGCAAGATGGGTGCTGAGGCTTCAGGAGATGTGATGTCACAGTGGTATACAAAAGCAGACACAAACACAAGTACACTGACTACCTCTCAAGGAATCCTTCGGGGGAACACAGCGGTGTGAATAAAATCTTACTCATCACTGCGTAAAATGAGATTACTGTTGTCATCCAGAGAAGATGGCTTTGTGGTACCTCCCTCTTACTTTCTGTTTCTTATGACTGGGCACTAGCCACATAGACATAAACTGCTGCCTCTCCCATTCCCTATTCCTCATTACTTAGGCCCCAGTTTCTATCATTTAAGTCTCTCATTACATTTCAACCTAGTCTCCCTCCCAGAACCGATCGCGGTCCTCTGGTTTGGAGCCGAGTGGAAGGCTTAAACCAGAGGCTCAGACGATTCTGTGGAGAGCTGGGTTGCAAATTTCTCGACCTCCGCTATCGGGTGGAGAAATGTAGGGTCCCCCTGAATAGGTCAGGCGTGCACTACACGCCGGAAGCGGCTACGAGGGTAGCGGAGTACGTGTGGAGTGCACATGGGGTTTTTTTAGGTTAGAGAATTCCCTCCCTAGGCCCGACAAGACGCCTCGTGAGACGCGGCAAGGCAGGAGTAGGCAAAATGCAACAGGGAATAACAATATTAATGTGCTAATAGTAAACTGCAGGAGCGTCTATAGAAAGGTCCCAGAACTGCTCTCGTTAATAAACGGTCACAACGCCCATATAGTACTAGGGACAGAAAGTTGGCTGAAACCACATGTAAACAGCAATGAAATCCTAAACTCAGATTGGAATGTATACCGCACAGACAGGCTGGACAGTGAAGGGGGAGGCGTGTTTATAGCGATAAGAAGTGCAATAGTATCGAAGGAAATTGACGGAGATTCGAATTGTGAAATGATTTGGGTGAAGGTCGCGGTTAAAGCAGGCTCAGACATGGTAATTGGATGTCTCTATAGGCCCCCGGGCTCAGCAGCTGTTGTGGCTCAGCACCTGAAGAATAATTTGGAAAATATTTCGAGTAGATTTCCCCACCATGTTATAGTTCTGGGTGGAGATTTTAATTTGCCGGATATAGACTGGGAGACTCAAACGTTCATAACGGGTGGCAGGGACAAAGAATCCAGTGAAATATTTTTAAGTGCTTTATCCGAAAACTACCTTGAGCAGTTAAACAGAGAACCGACTCGTGGCGATAACATATTAGACCTTCTGGTGACAAACAGACCCGAACTATTTGAATCAGTTAATGCAAAACAGGGAATCAGCGATCATAAAGCGGTTACTGCATCGATGATTTCAGCCGTAAATAGAAATATTAAAAAAGGTAGGAGGATTTTTCTGTTTAGCAAAAGTGACAAAAAGCAGATTACAGAGTACCTGACGGCTCAACACAAAAGTTTTGTCTCAGGTACAGATAGAGTTGAGGATCAGTGGACAAAGTTCAAAACCATCGTACAATATGCGTTAGATGAGTATGTGCCAAGCAAGATCGTCAGAGATGGAAAAGAGCCACCGTGGTACAACAACCGAGTTAGAAAACTGCTGCGGAAGCAAAGGGATCTTCACAGCAAACATAAACATAGCCAAAGCCTTGCAGACAAACAAAAATTACGCGAAGCGAAATGTAGTGTGAGGAGGGCTATGCGAGAGGCTTTCAATGAATTCGAAAGTAAAGTTATATCTACTGACTTGGCAGAAAATCCTAAGAAATTTTGGTCCTTTGTCAAAGTGGTAGGTGGATCAAAACAAAATGTCCTGACACTCTGTGACCAAAATGGTACTGACACAGAGGATGACAGACTAATGGCCGAAAAACTAAATGTCTTCTTCCAAAGCTGTTTCACAGAGGAAGACTGCACTGTGCTTCCTTCTCTAGATTGTCGCACAGTTGACAAAATGGTAGATATCGAAATAGACGACAGAGGGATAGAGAAACAATTAAAATCTCTCAAAAGAGGAAAGGCCGCTGGTCCTGATGGGATACCAGTTCGATTTTACACAGAGTACGCGAAGGAACTTGCCCCCCTTCTTGCAGCGGTGTACCGTAGGTCTCTAGAAGAGCGAAGCGTTCCAAAGGATTGGAAAAGGGCACAGGTCATCCCCGTTTTCAAGAAGCGACGTCGAACAGATGTGCAGAACTATAGACCTATATCTATAACGTCGATCAGTTGTAGAATTTTGGAACACGTATTATGTTCGAGTATAATGTCTTTTCTGGAGACTAGAAATCTACTCTGTAGGAATCAGCATGGGTTTCGAAAAAGACGGTCGTGTGAATCCCAGCTCGCGCTATTCGTCCACGAGACTCAGAGGGCCTTAGACACGGGTTCACAGGTAGATGCCGTGTTTCTTGACTTCCGCAAGGCGTTTGACATAGTTCCCCACAGTCGTTTAATGAACAATGTAAGAGCATACGGACTATCAGATCAATTGTGTGATTGGATTGAGGAGTTCCTAGATAACAGAACGCAGCATGTCATTCTCAATGGAGAGAAGTCTTCCGAAGTAAGAGTGATTTCAGGTGTGCCGCAGGGGAGTGTCATAGGACCGTTGCTATTCACAATATACATAAATGACCTGGTGGATGACATCGGAACTTCAATGAGGCTTTTTGCAGATGATGCTGTGGTGTATCGAGAGGTTGCAACAATGGAAAATTATACTGAAATGCAGGAGGATCTGCAGCGAATTGACGCATGGTGCACGGAATGGCAATTGAATCTCAATGTAGACAAGTGTAATGTCATGCGAATACGTAGAAAGATAGGTCCCTTATCATTTAGCTACAAAATAGCAGGTCAGCAACTGGAAGCAGTTAATTCCATAAATTATATGGGAGTACGCATCATGAGTGATTTAAAATGGAATGATCATATAAAGTTGATCGTCGGTAAAGCAGATGCCAGACTGAGATTCATTGGAAGAATCCTAAGGAAATGCAATCCGACAACAAAGGAAGTAGGTTACAGTACACTTGTTCGCCCAATGCTTGAATACTGCTCAGCAGTGTGGGATCCGCACCAGGTAGGGTTGATAGAAGAGATAGAGAAGATCCAACGGAGAGCAGCGCGCTTCGTTACAGGATCATTTAGTAATTGCGAAAGCGTTACGGAGATGATAGATAAACTCCAGTGGAAGACTCTGCAGGAGAGACGCTCAGTAGCTCGGTACGGGCTTTTGTTAAAGTTTCGAGAACATACCTTCACCGAAGAGTCAAGCAATATATTGCTCCCTCCTACGTATATCTCGCGAAGAGACCATGAGGATAAAATCAGAGAGATTAGAGCCCACACAGAAGCATACCGACAATCCTTCTTTCCACGTACAATACGAGACTGGGATAGAAGGGAGAACCGATAGAGGTACTCAGGGTACCCTCCGCCACACACCGTCAGGTGGCTTGCGGAGTATGGATGTAGATGTAGATGTAGATGTCCACAACTGACTGAGTCATAATTAACCATTTCCTTTTAAACAATCTTAATTTAACTGTAGTTGTGTTTTTAATTTATTGTATGTTATTATTGGAATATACTTATGCACCTGGCAAGCCTACTATAGACTTTAACTATGATATTATCAACAATGAAGGTAGAGAGAGATTATTACTTACGACAAAGATGAAACGTTAAGTTGCAGACTGCAACATTAAAAGACACTTACACCTAAGCTTTCAACCACACTCTTCATCTGAATAAGAAAGAGAATCACACACCATTCATTCACACGAGCAAGCACACCTCATGCACACATGACCACCAAGTCCGGCAGCTCAGACCAGAATGCATTCTGGTCCAAGCTGATGGGGGATGCGTGTGTGTGCTCTTATCTTTCTTGTTCTGATGAAGGCCATAGCCGGAAGCTTGGGTGTAAGTGTCTTCATCGTGGCTGTCTGCAACTTAACATGTTATCTTTATGGTAAGTAGCAATCTACATATTCCTACATTGTTGATTTCAAACCAGGAGTTAATTGTTTGATTTTATTTGTTGTCTTTTATTTTTATTCCATATTGCACAATTATGTCATTGACAAATAAGTGTAAACCTATGGTAGCCACATATGAAAGGCTTACAACACAAACATTTTGTGAATACTGTTCAGCAGTTTGTTATGAAGGGTAGCACTCTTAACAAGGTGACCCCACCAACACTGTGGCCTAATGTATACCAAGTTTTAAATATGTCTGATGACTCTAAGCTGTTTTGTGTTTATCTTTTGAGGATACCACAATGGTGTCATTATATTAGCAGATTTTTTTAAAAACAGGTATGCGTTGTCATATTTACAGCACGTTTTCTGCATGTATTTCAGTAATACTTTTCGTTAAAGCATGTTTTATTGTTTAAAGATCTAGACAATCCACTAATTGTATTTGTGTGTATGCCACATTTTATTTCAGATCTGAAGATGGTCATTGCTGGTTGAAACTAGTAATCTAATGACACAACAACTTTGTGTTTATAGACAGAAATAAAAGCATTATTCTACACTTTCTGTGTCACTTTTCTTCACGGCCATGTCACAGATTGCTGTGGACTTCTGATTTTGAAATTTTCTTATACATGTCAGGAAAGGTATTAGTGTTACTTCCAGTTTCTTTAACTTGTGAGTGTCACATTATGAACACTGTTTACAAAAATGTTATCAATCGTGAACTGCTATCTAGGTGTACTTAAGTTTAAAAATTCACTAGTGGAACCAGATTGTATCAGTCAATCTTTACAAGCCCATTTTTTTTCTGCCAGATTATTGTAAAATGTCAAACCTATAATTCCGCAAACTATTAAAACATTTTTCCTTGCATAGCAAGTAGGCCAACAGTGGATCTCAATTTCTCATAAAAGCCTATAAGTTTCCCAGTTGGTTTCTCTAGATTCTTAACATTGTAACTATTAAGTGCTAACAGTTCACAAGCTCATGCATCTAGGCTCTGACATATATAAAAACTGCTTATTTTAAAATTTGTAACTTTGTGTTTGACCTCTTTTTCCATATTGGGACTGAATGAAAATAATGGTAGTCAATAATCACTTATAAGTATACTTAATTTCTATATATTGATTTTTAAATGATGAGGGGTCAGGGATAGAGTATCCCTCTCTTCAGGATTCTCCATTCTTTTGAACATACAGAAAGCTCATCTGCATTGTATCTCAGTTCCTTAAATTTCTTATGAGACAAACTAACGTTATCTTTCTGAAAAGCAAGATTTATTGTGATCCTCTTCTGTTTTGATTTCTTTCAAGGATGCCTATCTGTAGTCTGACTAACCTAAAGCATGTGCCTGACAAATGAAGTTATTCAGACAGTTTTCCTTGTGTGCACTTGTGTCACACTCTGCAAGATGCTGATTTAGTTTGTCATTCCCAATCCATATCAAATGCAGACTGTGGTCAGTACAATATTTGTAGTATGAGTCTGCTTGGTCAACAATACTGGTCTTATTGATCTCCAAACAAGTACATAATATCATAGAAAATGATGGGTCCTGACTCTTCTTGAACTCAACAGAAACAAAAACTACTAGAGGCTGATACCTCTTAGCAAATGAGGTACTCTGCAGAGTTACTGAATAGCTCAAACATTAGTGCTGGAGAACACTTAACTTTGTCACGCTAGAAATATCTCTAATACAAAACCCACACTCAGTGCACACATATACTGGCAGAGCACTTGCAATAGGCACAACATGTGGCTGAACAGAGAAATAAACCATTCTGCATTAGTAATATAAACATGTCAACATGCCAGCCAAATGTCAATGGCGGGCAATAACTGAGTCCAAACCAATGTCCAAAAATAGGTAGGCTTTTTGTCATCATTAGTGTGTCCATAAGGGAGCATGTAATACACATCAGCAAGCCCAGAAGAGTGAGGCTGAGACAGTCTGTTACAGTCCTTAAATCTGTCACTATTGTTTACCCTCTTCACCTGGCACCAGTAGGTATGTGCATTACATATCCGTTAGAATATGTGCGGTTCAAATAGTTCAAATGGCTCTGAGCACTATGCGACTTAACTTCTGAGGTCACCAATCATCTAGAACTTAGAACCAATTAAACCTAACTAACCTAAGGACATCACACACATCCATGCCCGAGGCAGGATTCGCACCTGCGACCGTAGCGGTCGCGCGATTCCGGACTGTAGCACCTAGAACCACACAGACACTCAAGCCGGCTTATATACACTCCTGGAAATGGAAAAAAGAACACATTGACACCGGTGTGTCAGACCCACCATACTTGCTCCGGACACTGCGAGAGGGCTGTACAAGCAATGATCACACGCACGGCACAGCGGACACACCAGGAACCGCGGTGTTGGCCGTCGAATGGCGCTAGTTGCGCAGCATTTGTGCACCGCCGCCGTCAGTGTCAGCCAGTTTGCCGTGGCATACGGAGCTCCATCGTAGTCTTTAACACTGGTAGCATGCCGCAAAAGCGTGGACGTGAACCGTATGTGCAGTTGACGGACTTTGAGCGAGGGCGTATAGCGGGCATGCGGGAGGCCGGGTGGACGTACCGCCGAATTGCTCAACACGTGGGGCGTGAGGTCTCCACAGTACATCGATGTTGTCGCCAGTGGTCGGCGGAAGATGCACGTGCCCGTCGACCTGGGACCGGACCGCAGCGACGCACGGATGCACGCCAAGACCGTAGGATCCTACGCAGTGCCGTAGGGGACCGCACCGCCACTTCCCAGCAAATTAGGGACACTGTTGCTCCTGGGGTATCAGCGAGGACCATTCGCAACCGTCTCCATGAAGCTGGTCTACGGTCCCGCACACCGTTAGGCCGTCTTCCGCTCACGCCCCAACATCGTGCAGCCCGCCTCCAGTGCTGTCGCGACAGGCGTGAATGGAGGGACGAATGGAGACGTGTCGTCTTCAGCGATGAGAGTCGCTTCTGCCTTGGTGCCAATGATGGTCGTATGCGTGTTTGGCGCCGTGCAGGTGAGCGCCACAATCAGGACTGCATACGACCGAGGCACACAGGGCCAACACCCGGCATCATGGTGTGGGGAGCGATCTCCTACACTGGCCGTACACCTCTGGTGATCGTCGAGGGGACACTGAATAATGCACGGTACATCCAAACCGTCATCGAACCCATCGTTCTACCATTCCTAGACCGGCAAGCGAACTTGCTGTTCCAACAGGACAATGCACGTCCGCATGTTTCCCGTGCCACCCAACGTGCTCTAGAAGGTGTAAGTCAACTACCCTGGCCAGAAAGATCTCCGGATCTGTCCCCCATTAAGCATGTTTGGGACTGGATGAAGCGTCGTCTCACGCGGTCTGCACGTCCAGCACGAACGCTGGTCCAACTGAGGCGCCAGGTGGAAATCGCATGACAAGCCGTTCCACAGGACTACATCCAGCATCTCTACGATCGTCTCCATGGGAGAATAGCAGCCTGCATTGCTGCGAAAGGTGGATATACACTGTACTAGTGCCGACATAGTGCATGCTCTGTTGCCTGTGTCTATGTGCCTGAGGTTCTGTCAGTGTGATCATGTGATGTATCTGACCCCAGGAATGTGTCAATAAAGTTTCCTCTTCCTGGGACAATGAGTTCACGGTGTTCTTATTTCAATTTCCAGGAGTGTATATATATATTAAAAAAGGTGCTGTGACTTACCAAACGAGAAAACACTGGTAGATAGACACAATAAAAAACACACACACACACACATTTCAAGCTTTACCAACCCACAGTTGCTTCATCAGGAAAGAGGGAAGGAGAGGGAAAGATGAAAGGATGTGGGTTTTAAGGGAGAGGATAATGAGTCATTCCAATCCTGGGAGCAGAAAGACTTACCTTAGGGGGAAAAAGGGACAGGTATACACTAGCACACACACACACATATCCATCCACACATATACAAACACAAGCTCTCCTTCCCTCTTTCCTGATGAAGCAACCATGGGTTGTGAAAGCTTGAAATTTGTGTGTGTATTTGTGTGTTTTTTATTGTGTCTATCTACCAGTGCTTTCTCATTTGGTAAGTCACAGCACCTTTTTTAAATATGTATACGAAAGCATTGGTATGTTGATAGAGACAATAAAAACAATAAAAAACAAACAAACACAAATTTCAAGCTTTGACAATCCAAGGTTGCTTCATCAGGAAAGAGGGAAGGAGAGGGGAAGACGAAAGTATGTGGGTTTTAAGGGAGAGGGTAAGGAGTCATTCCAATACCGGGAGTGGAAAGACTTACCTTAGGGGGGGGAGAGGGGGGGAAAGGACAGGTATACACAACTCGCACACACACACACACACACACACACACACACACACACACACACACACACACACACGCACGCACACACACACACACACACACACACACACACACACACACACACACACACACCTAAGCATTATTTTCATTCAGATCCATAGGAGGTTTCTACATGACGATATTCCTTTTTGAAAATTCAGGATCTAAACAGGGCTGTATCACCATTCCTCACACATGTAACAAACAAAATATATGACGCTCTAACAGGCTTGTTTGTTTTTTGTAACGAACTCAATTTTACCAATTGAAACAACATATCTGACCCGTGATGATCCTACTACTACTCCAAAGTGTTAAACAGTTACAGTGCTTAGACTCAAACAGTTTAGCAGTTTCTCCACCACCTGCTCCACCCACGAAAATTAACTCAGAATGAATGTCCTCTAGTATATTTTGCACTCACAATGATTTCTTAATCAGGGGAAAATTGTGTGTGTGGTGGACACTTTGCATGGAACGCACTGACACAAATCTATAATTGATGGTCAGAAATGATAAGCTGCTGCTTGAACATGAAGGTACCGTGGCTTATGTTCCGACATACGTTTGTGGGAAGTAATCAAACTACTATTCACATAAGACCAAAAAAAAGACTGTGTATGTCTACTGGTAATGGAGGGATGGATTTAACATGGTGAATTGTGATTTCATCGCATTGAGAAGTAGATTTATTTCGTAGACAGCTGCACAGTATAGCAATGGATGTGGTCAACTGGATCTGCTATAGTGTCCAAACAGGACGGGGAATACGGCTGTAACAATACGCCCCCTCATCGGCACCCCCAATTGTACCCTAGCATTTTCCTTGCTGTTCTGTAAATAGTAGTGTTGATTACAGTCACCAGTCCATGTTGGTGATATCTTTCGAAGCATTACGTCTGCAGGTGCAGTATTCATTATCACACACGATTCTGGACATCTGTCCTTCATAACACGTTTTTGAGAGAATCTTGGCAACACCGTCCAGAAGCACTGAGGGATGAAATGATGATGAAGACAACACCCATAGGATGCCGTGAATTAAAAATCTACCCCATACATGTGAAGAATAATGATTTAATTAATTTGCATAATTTTTTATATCAACATGGTGTTAGCAGTATAATAGTTAAGGGGAGAGTGTGTGTGTGTGTGTGTGTGTGTGTGTGTGTGTGTGTGTGTGTGTGTGTGTGTGTGTTAACGGGTGACATGGGGCATAACAGCAGGTTAAGTGCATAACACTAAGTTAATTTGAGTAATTTTTATGTAAAGCACAGTACAATAGTTTAAGGGGGCGGGTGTCAAAGAAGAATGCGCCAGAAATGGTGTTCAAAAGCATGTGAAATTCGAAAAGTGTACCAGAAAATGGTGGGAGGACATACCTGATTACTTAATTTTGTATTAAAGGTGGTACCATAGTTTAAGTACAGTGACATTGAAAACCACTTAACAGAACAATAGGTTAAGTGCCAACAAGGGCCAAAACACTAGGTTAAGACACTCACAGTACAGTGCTAAACATTAGGTTGTGCAACATGTTTGCCCAATGTAATTGCTTCTTCCAAGATGTACATGTTTCCAAACAACATAGAATGATGAGCAAGAGAAATCCAACCCCCCAAAAAATGATTTTTTTATAAATAAACGATATACCCTTTCCGTATTCCATACACCACCTTGAATCCTCTAAAACAATATTCCATACACAGCAAACGATTTCACTCCAAAGGACTGATCAACAGAGTTTTTCCCCAACCATTTTCTGGGAGGGTGGCAGGGTGGATGGGGAGGGGGTTTACTAGGGAGGGGGATTAATTAATTGATCAATTAAGTAGTCAATCAAGAAGATAGTAGTGACAGGGGCTATTCCCCCAACTCAGACTTGTAGCAGCGAGGGGGGGAGGGGGTGGGGGAACAATAGGTTAAGTTCGGTGACATAGAAAACCACTTAACCAGACAAAATGTTAAGTACATGTCACTCAAATGAGAACAATAGGTAACTAAGACCTGAAAGTGTATAGCTACCAGCGAGGGGGTTGGGGTGGGAAGGGGGGAGGAAGACAATAGGTTAAGTGCAGCGTCATGGAAAACTACTTAACAGAACAATAGGTTAAGTACCTGTCAATTAAAGGAGAACAATGGGTTCACCCCTGACTGCATACCTACCCCTAACATTGCTCCGCACCCCTGTAAGCTCTACTACTAAGGACAACCACCAAAAAAACGAAAGAAGCAAGGATCTTCGGAGGTACTGAAAGAGATCCTGAAAGTGGTTCATGCTTCAACTATATTCGAGAAGGAAGAAACTTCATTGTCTGCCGTGCAGGATTAGCCGAGCAGTCTAAGGCGCTGCAGTCATGGACTGTGCGGCTGGTCCCAGAGGAGGTTCGAGTCCTCCCTCGGGCATGGGTGTGTGTGTTTGTCCTTAGAATAATTTAGGTTAAGTAGTGTGAAAGATTAGGGACTGATGACCTCAGCAGTTAAGTCCCATAAGACTTCACACACACACACAAACTTCATTGTCTCTCATAAAGCACTTCACAATCCCAGAGACCAAAGTTATAACTGATGTTTTAAGTCCTACAGCACCTTCAAGAAAGAGGGAATCCAACATGAATTTGTTAGTCATTCTGCAGAATTTGTCTCTTCGGACTATCTATCTGTCCACACGTAGAACATGGAGCTCTTGTGGAATTCTGTCACATTATTGATCGAAAGAGAGGCCTGACGGGGTGAGAGGAGCAAATTGTACCGCTTCCAGTATCTGTAGTTCCACAATTCGCGGTCGCATGGGAAAGCTCAACCTTCTGAGATTCTCCCAACATTCTTCAGAGGCATATGTTGAGTATACCCAGGTTAAGGGAAAGAAGGAATACTTCTGGCGGTGTAAACAACTTGTGTAACAGCCCATGAAAAATACGTCGTTGACGAGCAAGGTAAGGGAAATTACTGGTTTCCTTCGTCATTAATTCGATTTTGTCGTCGCTCTAGAGTCTAGTCACAATTAGGGAAATCTCTACTTCTGTTCGATCTTTTGATCGGCTTAAGACTAGTGGCTTTTGTTGGTACTATCAGAATGACGTGTCTTAGCGTTTTTAACGCACTATGAATTTTAATAATAAAAGTAACTATGAAACACAGACTGGGTACAGGTCAAGCGTAACACCGGCAACTGACTTTATAAAGTATTGCAATTATGATTCTGTCCAATTCTCGGGCTTTCTTACGTCTCGTGATATAGTGAAGTTTGACATTACTATCTCCAAGGTGGATAATTCCGTTGTAATTTAATCTTGCCATAATAATTACAGTCACTTTATTACGATACGTTTCGTTGTTCTGCATTTAATTACTGATTAATTATCCCGGGTGTTTCATCTGAAAGCTGCCGTCTTGTTTTCAAACTGATTTAAATGTAATATTTCTATTTTTACTATAATATATGAACCTACTAGTTAAATCATTACAACCTCTCATAAACGAATGAAATATGATACTGGCTTCATTCAAGCATTATTTTTTGGAGGATGTATGTTTGTCTTTGCTTGTCATCTTCACTTAAAAGTTAGCAAAATATTTATATCTATAAATACCGGTACTCGGTGAGCACTTGTAGTGTAAATTTGTTCAAACACAATAAGAGTTGGTGCAGTGGTAGGATCTAGTGCCATTTCTTCCACTGTTTTACAGAACTCTCAAATTTATGCCGAGCATAGCTCCCACATAGCATCCCTCATGATGATTCAATTTTTTGTGTTAACAATGACGCTGTTTGTAGTGGATTTGTTGTTCTTTACGTAAGCATGTTATCTTCTTTGGAGAAGCAAGTGGTGAAATGTAAACAACGTGATGGTGTAGGCTGTCTGTAAATAGATGAACAACACAGTAGCGTCAAAATTAGTTGTTTTGTGTAGATACTGCAATAAATCTATCTCGAAAATGACTTTGAACATTGTGCATAATTCACATGATGCGAATTTGAAGTTAGTGAATGCAATGCCTGCAATAGGAAGAGGAAAAAATGCTGCTCAAACATTTTGTGATTTGATGGACTTTCTTCCTCCTCCCTTCAGCAAGTACGTAAAAATACTTTTAGGTGTCTTGATGGTTGTGTCTAAAGCATCTACGAAACGTGCAGTAGAAGAAACGGTACATATTAGTGGAACCAGGGACATTGCTATTGCACTTGATGGGACATGGCAACGTCGAGGACATCGTTCCTTGATTGATCTTGTAAGTGCTACTTCTCTGGAGAATGGAAAAATAGTTGCTGTTGAGTGCTTATCTAAATACTGGCACCCGTGCCATGGTAACACTGAATGACATATTGAACATCAGTGTTCGAAGAATTATGATGGCATGGAGTGTGATGGAGCTCTACAAATATTTCAGGGGTCGGTGCCCGTTTATAACGTTAGATATACGAAGTACCAAGGTGATGGGGACTCTAAAGCGTCAAATAAAATTAATGAGTTCAGTGTTTATGGTGATACATTGGCAACAAAACTAGTGTTGTGGACATGTGTAAAAGAGGGTGGGTGCTAGATTAAGAAAGCTACAAAGAGAAATGAAACGGAAGTTGTTATCTGATGGAAAATCTCCGTCTGGTCGGGGTAGATTGACAGAAACTGAAATAGACCTTCTTCAGAGTTATTATGGACTGGCCATTAGGCGAACTGCGCCTCTGAATGATGTTACAGTAATGCGAAAAGCTGTATGGACCACCAACTTTCTTAAGTTGTCCACAGATGACCACCCTGTTCATGGACTTTGCCCTAAAGGAGCAGATTCGGGGTGTGGTTACCAAAAAGCAAAAGAAAGTGGTGAAATATATCATCATAAGCATTATCTTCCCGAGCCTGTTATGAATGTAATAAAACCAATTTTTAGAGACCTGAGTGACCCTGTTTTGCTAAGTAAATGTCTTCATAAGGGCACTCATAATACAAATGGAAGTTTCAACCATTGTATATGGGAAAGATTACCCAAGAATGTTTTTGTAGGACTAAATACATTAAAAGTTGGTGTACTAGATGCAGTGATATGTTCCAATGATGGAGTGATAAGAAGGTTGGAAGTCCCAAGAAATTTAGGCATAAAATGTGGCTCTAATATGGAAGATCAATTTCTTGCGTGTGACAGACAACAGGTGCATGAAGCTCAATGATAAACTCTTCAAGTTATCAAAGAGGCAAGAAGAACTAAAAGTAATGCTAAGAGGAAGCTTGAAGATGAAGAAATGCTGCAGGATGTAGACTATGCTTCAGAGGTGTTCTGAGGCACAGTTTAATTGAACTCACATCTTAGTTTGCAGTTTCCCGCAAGTTGTATTTTTCAGAAGTCAGGTAAAAGTGTTTCATAAAGTTTATAAAGCATTGCTTTAATTTTTTTCTGTGACTTGCAATAGTCCGTACTCGTGTAGTAGACCTAAGCTTTACTGCAGAATCAACTAAATTATAGAAAAAATAACATTTTTATTAGGAAAAAGTTATAAAAATTAAAATGTAATATGTGATTTTTTATCATTGTAATATACATAATAAATGGAATTAAATAGGTCTAGTACCTCAGCCATTATGTCATGCATTGTTGTTGTTGTTGTTGTTGTTATGGTCTTCAGTCCTGAGGCTGGATGATGCAGCTCTACTTCCTGTGCAAGCTTCTTCATCTCCCAGTATCTACTGCAGCCTGCATCCGTCTGAATCTGCTTAGCGTATTCATCTCTTGGTCTCCCTCTACGATTTTTACCCTCCACGCTGCCCTCTAACACTAAATTTGTGATCCCCTGATGCCTCAGAACATGTCCTACCAACCGGTCCCTTCTTCTTGTCAAGTTGTGCCACAAACTCCTCTTCTCCCCAATTCTACTCAATACCTGCTCATTAGTTATGTGATCTACCCATGTAATCTTCAGCATTCTTCTGTAGTACCACATTTCGAAAGCTACTATTCTCTTCTTGTCTAAACTGTTTATCATCCATGTGTCACGTCCATACATGGCTACACTCCATACAAATACTTTCAAAAACGACTTCCTGTCACTTAAATCTATACTAGATGTTTACAAATTTTTCTTCTTCAGAAACTCTTTCCTTGCCATTGACAGTCTACATTTTACATTCTCTCTACTTCGACCATCATCAGTTTTTTGCTCAACAAATAGCAAAACTCCTTTACTACTTTAAGTGTCTCATTTCTTAATCTAATTCCCTCAGCATCACACGACTTAATGCGGCTGCATTCCATTATCTTAGTTTTGCTTTTGTTGATGTTCATCTTGTATCCTCGTTTCAACACACTGTCCATTCCGTTCTACTGCTCTTCCAAGTCCTTTGCTGTCTCTGATAGAATTACAATGTCATTGGCGAACCTCAAAGTTTTTATTTCTTCTCCCTGGATTTTTATACCTACTCAAAATTTTTCTTTTGTTTCCTTTACTGCTTGCTCAATATACAGATTGAATAACATTGGGGAGAGGCTAAAACCCTGTCTCACTCCCTTCCCAACCACTGCTTCCCCTTCATGCCCCTTGACTCTTATAACTGCTGTCTGTACAAATTGTAAATAGCCTTTCGCTCCCTGTATTTTACCCCTGCCACCTACAGAATGTCATGTATATCTTGTAAAAATTTGGTCTCCTTCAAATGTATATCATTGGATTAAATGGTACCTTAATTTGAGGAACCATTTTGGGAAAAAAATTCATCAATTTCTTTGTAATTTTTTAATGACCCAGAGCAAGTTCAGAAATATTCAAATTACTTCTAATTTATTTAGAAAGTGTGCTGCATTATCTGATATCAACAAAAAATTTGTAAAACATTTGCATTATAAACAGTGCCTGAAAGAAATAAGTGTTGATTTTTACATAATATTGAGCCGGAAAAGTATCCTGTAGCCTTAAGAAGTAACTTTATGAGCAATATTGTTAACAGTGTCATTGAGTGTTTCTGCTCAACTTACTAAGAAAAACTTATTTTACTGCCTACTATGAGTGAACAATTTTGCTCAATTTTATATTGGTCTTTGCTTTGTTACTAACAATTAGGACTTCGTATACTATCTGTCAGTTACTGGCAAGTATTGTTGGAAGCCCAGTAATTTGAAGCTACAGTATTATAAGGTAAAACATAAAAGGAGAAGGAAAAAGCTCTAAGTATAACATGGATATGATCGTCCTTCGTCAGAATCAAGTGGTCCTTCATCTTTTTGTTTTTTAAGTATACAAAATCTTAGCACATACAATTCCAGCACCTTGTCTGTTTTTACAAAACACAAATCTTGCCATTTATCGTTATTCCGTGTGCCATTTATACACACAAAATATTTATTATGATTGTATTTGACAAGTACATTGAAGTAAATTTGATTTCTTCTATGATGGATGAAATAACAAATAAAGGCAGTAGTTGTGTTGAATCATGGTATTACTACTCACTTATCACAAAGCTTGGTGTAGGCTTATATACTTTGTAAACTTCAAAATGAAATTAAAAAGTAAAATCAAGCAAGTTATTCCTGAAAAACTGAACCAGAGAGGTCTTGGCAAGAAATATTTCGGTCAAGACAGCAAACAGACTTCTGTTAAAAATATACAATAAACGAAGTGTGAAACTACATGCTGTTTACTACATCCTTAATATAATACATGTGAAACACCTGTTTAAGAATCATATACATTTAACAGAGGTTAGGCTATTATGTAAGAAAACGAGTTACATACACAGTGGAGCAAAATATACGTTTACAGGGCCTAGG
This sequence comes from Schistocerca gregaria, assembly GCF_023897955.1. Lineage (NCBI taxonomy): Eukaryota > Metazoa > Arthropoda > Insecta > Orthoptera > Acrididae > Schistocerca > Schistocerca gregaria. The sequence goes on from NC_064920.1 coordinate 106,953,587, forward strand.
TTGTTGAGACCATTCCTTTATTCACAATGCGGTCTTTTGCACTAACTAATATAGGAAGTATTGGTCTAAATGCTCATTATTACCATCAGAATTGCCTGATAGTGATATTTATTGAATTTTGAATTGCTGGAACATGCTTGCAAAAAATGAATTTGTCGTCTTTTGCTGTTATTGGCCACTCACTGAATGACGTTTCGTAGATGAAGTTTCAAAGTGAGAAGATGAATAAATTATAATGACTACGGCACATTGTCAATCTGATGAAACTAGAACTTTGTTCAGCATGGAGATATATCGGTAACTCCTTGCAGTTCAGTATCTTTGACATTTCAGTCCCTTCAGCATTTCAAGAGTCTTCCACGTTGTTGACACCCCAAGTCATGATAGCATGACTTGCTTACTTCTTTCCTCACTGTACACATATATATGCTAACAAAGAAAATGCAGTTAAGTTTTTGCAACGTGGACATTAAACAGGTTGTGCATATGATTTGAAAGATGAAAGTGTAACGAATAAGAATCAGCACAATTAATCAAGCAAGCATTGTTTTCGGAGTACTAGCTTCATCAGCTATCGACGCACATACATTAAAATAGGATTACGAAAGCATTCTTTCCAAATCAGCTTACTTCTCTTCTTGGTTATCTGTAATGTATAAACAAAAATAGTAATATTTTGCAGGGACAAGTGTGTCGTATTACTCGTTCAAATACGCATCTATGACAAGAAAAAGATTAGATAATGCCCTTTTGGCGCTATGTTATTCACGTAAGCACTGCATTTACGGCTCTAGTTTAGCAGGGGATACAACCCGTCGGCTTTGACTAATGACGTCAGAATTGGCCAGAGAGCATGTATTACAAAGATGAAAGAGCTGAGAAGGATGTTCAGAAACAAAGGAATGCAAGAGAGAAAAAATGTACTTCACATATATAAGGGCGAGTAGTATTTTCACGTTAACTGTATCGCGTTTTTGTATCTTAGTATTTCTCCGCAAAATACAATATAAACATCACGTTACATGTATGTCAGTTGTATCTCTAAACTCTTTCGAACTGTATTGCTCAAGTGCTGTACGGGATACAAGTTAGCGTACGTCGTTTTCTTAGTTTTAACCAGCATTCTAGTCCTGTTGTTCACTTGAACTATATATACCCTGCTTCACTAAACCGTAAATGAAACATCGGATGCAAATGAAAAGCTCATTCGAAGCGTGTTGCTTAAGTACAGTACGGAATAAGATATTGTCGTAAGTCGATTTCTTCGTTTTCACTATCATTACTGTCCTGTTCTTCACTTGAACGATGTATCCTCTGCTTCAGTAAACCCTAATTGGAACACGGGATACAAATTGTAGATGTGTTGTCTATTTCTTCTCCGCTATTACTAACAGTCTTTCTACTGATGACAGAAGGACCTACGTATGTAATATATGTATACCAGACTTCCGGTGACCTCTATATATGTACACTGGTAACGAAAAGGTGGAAATAAACGTACGTTACATTTGCAACCTGTACCTCAATTGAACTACACGGAGACAAGACGACACATGTACAATTTGTATCCCGTACTTCACAATGGGTTACAGTTTTCTAGTTGCCTTGGACGCTAATAGTATCCCATACGTTACTTGAGCTACAGAGCTGTACGCAACATTTGTATCTTGCTCGCCAATTGACATATATAGCGTCAGTGTAAAGGAGAAGTGAAGGACGGGATACAAATTATAGTTGTGTCATCAGTGTAAAGGTGAAGGACGGGATCAAATTTTAGTTGTGTCGTGATTTCACCTGTTATATAGCAAGTACACATTCGAAAATGTCGTACTGATATTAGTGCTGGGAAACGAAAGAAGATCGACAGCTGAGAAATTTCTATTACGTACTTCCCAACACGAAAATACACATATTGGTGGAATAAAACAGTGAAATATCAAAATAATGAAATACCATGAAAGAAGGAAATGGAAAAGTGAACTTACCACACGGAAATATCGAGGAATAACCGAAGATCGACTAGACAGACAGTAACATACCCACAAACAGACAAATCCATCCCTATAAACGAAAATAAGACACTAAAAATTGTTCTACAATAACAAACTAATACTCCAAATTATCTCAATATCATTACGAATAATTATTTTAATGTACAATGACAGCGCTTATCCGGAACACAGAACTGTTTTATTATCTATGCCTCGAAGTGAAGACGTTACTATCTATGACTAATGCATGACGTCATTGGTCAAAGCGGAAGGGGTTGTATCCCCTGCTTCACTAGACCCGCATTTACTATTTAAAACAACTGTCGCATATACACAACAGCAACTACGAACGGAAAGGAATCGTGAACAATCTCCGTGTAACCAGTAGACCTCTAACGATTTGGGGCATAGCATGAGGACGCTGGCTCCAAAACAACGTACAGTGTAAGACTGTGGTGCCATATCTAATTATTTTTACCTTCATGGCTGTAACAGGCTTTCAACCTTTCAGCTGACGTCATGAACGAATTCTCTGGATGCCCCGGCTGCATGTCAGCTTATGCTTCATTGCTGAACCAGCGATTATATGTAACACTTAAAAATCTTCCTGCTGTAGCTATGGAGGCATTTTTACCTCCATAGCTTTAGCAGACGAAAACTTAAGAACACATAATAACATTCTTTAAATTTCGAAAAATACATAAAGCTTTGCAATAAATTCTTTTAGTTTACGAACAAAAAAAGGAAAAATCTAAGGCCAAATTCTCCTCCTGTAAATCATTCAAGTAAACAAAATCGCGTAACTAAAATAAATAAAATCCATTTTCAAGCTCTGTGACTGGTAATGCGAGGCACACCGCATCCGTAATGATTTTTAGCTGCCTTTAAAATAACGTATGACCACCTCCTCCAGGAGTAGTAGGTGAGAAAATGCATCATAAACCTTCCCTATCTATTTTATTCTGCTAATTAGTAACGCAGAATACCTGATACTTACGAAAATCACTACTCATTAACTTGTCTTTTCTCGTCAATGACGAATAATATGACTGCCTTCATACGACGTATTTATTACTTATGCTAAAGTTACTCTCGGGAAAATCCGTAAAGTAACACTTGTTATCATTCATTTTAAAATACAAACCAATAATGTTATTACATGTACTTACACGATCTTCAATCACATTGTTTTTAAAGCATAAATCATCCGTCTCAAATTTTTTATATCTCAAATATTTTTCTAAGATAAGTTTCCTATTATCACATACTTTAGTTAACTTATTACGACTCAGAAGTTCTCTTTTAAACGCAGTTTCAAATTGAAGCAAAATCTTAATTTTATACTGGTATTTGGAACTCCAATTTGCAGCTTCTCATTGTAAATATTTAACAGTGAATCCGCCCAATCCTTGGATAACCTGCCTTCAAAAATGCAACTGGATGCACAGTATCATCAGTTTTGAACTTAAGAAATTCCTTCTAGCCTACTACAATATCGCCCAAAGAATTGGTGACAGAGCTAGTAGACACAACACCTTTTGTAAGTATTGTTCAACTAACTCTTTTATCCATTCCTCCAAGCTTCTCAAAGCGTTTGGGGCACCACTTGTTTCAACAAAATGTTTGTTCTGTTATAATGACTTTACTTGGCCTTGCGTGTCTGAGATTTGACTGTGCATTTCTTCGAATTCCTGTACACGTTTCATCTTATCGTGTGCCTCTTCGAACTTTTCTTGAGCCTTCTTCCTGAGTAAACTGCTGTGTTTTCCTACTTCAAACTGTAAGTTCTTAGGTAATTCTACGGTAGTCTTACTTGCCTCCTCCCATTGTGTTTTTAAATTTTCAATACTATTAAATATTTCATCTAATTTATTTAATTTCTCCACTAGAGCTATACTGCTATTTGATAAATAACATGTCTGACATTCTGTTACCCAGTTTTGGAGTAGTGACCGACATTCAATGATAATAATAACAACAGTAATATGTACCCCTACAAATACTGAAAGTTTATTTTCTTCGCTTACATGCCAACGTAAATAACCAATAAAACATACACGATCCACATTTCTCAAACGGATTAACTAAAAACAAAACAAAAAAGAAACTTGGAGCTGCTAACAGCTCACCTAATCGGACACGCAGTGCGCTTCCACTGCGTCGTGCGTGGGCAATGCTATATCTTGGGTGGTTGCTGTGCACTGATAGCTTAGTCAGCTAAGTAGCCACTGCCCTGGGATGCGAGGCTGCATTGGTATCATGTTGGTCGGCTGCCGCAAAAATTATATTATTGATTGCTGCTACACAAGCAGGCACGGAAGCAGCAGGTCGAAATCTTCTGTTTTGTAGATATATTGTTTCTTCACTCCTGTTTCGACAGTTATTTCAATATGTAAATATTTTTTGTAGTTGACCTGGTTGCTACGGCCAACTAATTTCACTTATATCTATTGTTGTGCTAAATCACACTTCTTTGGTTTACGTCAAGTTTCAAAAGAACTTCTTCCTAATTATAACATTATATATTGGACGACACTACACCAAGTCTTCGCAAAAAGCTTGTTGTTTACTTCATTTGCTCTGGTCCAGGGGTGGCCAAAATTTCGGCTCGTCGGTCACGCCCGAAACCGAGTGCGAATCGCTCAGCCTCGCTTCACGTTTCCCCCACCGCCACACCGCACTGTCTGAGCGCAAGGAGCGGGGGGGGGGGGGGGGGGGGGAGAGGCGAAAGAGCCGCATTTACAGGCTGACAATTGATGAACAATACGAAATAAAATTGTCATAACTTCTGAACGTTTTCCGTTAGGACGTTCAAACTGCGCGGTTGGCCGCGGGTCAAGATGCGAATTAGTATGCTCTTGCATGCATGCACGGTTAGCGACGAAGCCATTTTCATTTGGATGGGATCGTCAGTAAACAAAATTGATCCATTTGGGGGACTGAGAATCCGCATTTAGCGATCGAGAAGTCTCCTCACCCTCAACAGGTGACTGTGTCGTGCTCAAAGTCCAGTTTCAGAATAATCGGTGCGATATTCCTTGATGGCACGGTGACTACCGAACGGTACGTGAAGGTTTTTGAAGGTGATTACATGCCCAGTGTCTAAAGTGACCTTGATTTCGATAAGATGTGGTTCATGCAAGACGAAGCTAGATCCCATCGAAGCACTAGAGTCTTTGATGTCATGGAGGAGCACTTTTGGGATCGCATTATGGCTCTGGGGTATACACTAGACGGATCTGAACACATGCGACTCCTTTTTGTGGGACTATTTTAAAGACAAGGTGTACAGAAATAACTCCAAAAACCACTGCTGAGCTGAAAACAGTCATTCAGGAGGTCATCGACAGCATAGATTTCCCAACACTTCAGCGTGTCATGTAATTTCGCTATTCGCCTGCGCCATATCATCGCCAAGCTTGGCAGGCATATCGAAAATTTCATAACCGGAATATCTTTAGTGACCTTTACATGTTGAATAAAGTGTGTGTACGCCCGTAGCTTGTAACTAATCTACGTTTTTTTCGTGTAGTTCAATAATTGTCACCCAGTAAATGGCAATACTGTCTTATTGCATACTAATTGGTGTTGTATTTGACGTTTCTTAGCAACATGGATCACAAACCAAATTATTTTTCGGCATTAATTAATTAATTTTGGCTCGCTAAAGACTCAGTATAATTTTTGTCTGGCACAAACAGTCTAATCAAATTGTTCAAATGGCTCTGAGCACTATGGGACTTAACATCTATGGTCACCAGTCCCCTAGAACTTAGTACTACCTAAACCTAACTAACCTAAGGACAGCACACAACACCCAGTCATCACGAGTCAGAGAAAATCCCCGACCCCGCCGGGAATCGAACCCGGAAACCCGGGCCACAAAGAGTCGGCATGTCGAAAGACGCAGACAATTTCACAGACTTTCGCACTCAAGTTGCCACATAATCGTGATTTATTTAGTTTCATAATTGAAAAAAAGTATCTTCACACAAAAGGTCTATCAAAATATTGTACACTTTTGCAAACTTATTATGGAGGCTTAGAAAATCTCTGAGAAAAGCAATGTATACCTCCTGGACAATTTACCGTTAAAAACTCGTAATTAAAACTGGATTTACCTTGTAGGTCAGTCAGTTACACCTGCACATGCACATGGGCGCTTTCAACTAAAGCGGCATATAGTCTCGAAAACTCTCGAAAACAAATCTGAGATTGATAGTGTCCTCACTGTACCATCGGGTGTAGCTTCAGGTGCTGCACTGAAAAGGCGATTTCAGTACTGTGACACCAGTGAAGAGGTCTACAGTCAGAGAGGCGCAGGGGGATGCCATGCGGCGCCAATGAGGTGGTGTGTGGGCAGCGCGTCTTGCATTCCTCGCGTTGGCGAGCAGGCGGTGTTGGGTGACGTAATGGCTGTGACCCACTGACTCGCATTGATGGTCAGCGGGCTGCCCCCTGGGCCGTCTGGCCCGACGTGGTCGCGACTCGGCGCCCTCTGACCTCTGAGGGGGCTGCCCTGACGCAGGGATATGCTGCGGTCCCAGAACAGCATTCTAGATTGCACCCCAAGTGTAAGAGTCCCCTTCGTGGAAGGGTTGTGACACTAGCACAAGTCACATTAGTACAAAATGGCTAAGTACTTATATGCTTTCTGGCTGCGCTTGCTTGGGCGTTGCTATACCCTGTGTCACTTATCAGGGTGTTACAAAAAGGACTTTACAACTTTAAATATTCATCTAAATTTACTGAAAGAAGATACAGAGTTGTGTTTAGTGTTGTTTTATAGGGAAACACATTAAGGGGGATTAGAACGGAATATTTGTTTTTTTTTTGCGTTTTCGGATTTTTATGTCATTATAAAATTTGCAGTTTTCCGAATATTAAAAACTCACATGGGAGGTATTTTATTTTATTGTTTTAAATACAATCTACACCGGTTGAAAATGTTAAAATTTTTACGTGCTGACGGCCGCGGTGGCCGAGTGGTTCTAGGCGCTCAGTCCGGAACCGGTCACAGTTTCGAATCCTGCTTCGGGCATGGATGTGTGATGTCCTTAGGTTAGTTAGGTTTAAGTAGTTTTAAGTTCTAGGGGACTGATGACCACAGATGTTAAGTCTCATTTTTTTACGTGCATTACTTCAATATTTAATAAAATCGGCATTTTTTATATAGAAAGTTGTGGATGTTTCTCATGCCCAGAAGAAGGTGGACATCAGTTGAGGTTCAAAATGGCTCTGAGCACTATGGGACTCAACTGCTGTGGTCATCAGTCCCCTAGAACTTAGAACTACTTAAACCTAACTAACCTAAGGACATCACACACATCCATGCCCGAGGCAGGATTCGAACCTGCGACCGTAGCAGTCGCACGGTTCCGGACTGCGCGCCTAGAACCGCGAGACCACCGCGGCCGGCATCAGTTAAGGAAGTTGGAACAAAGTTTGAGAGACAAGAAACTTTCTGATGGTAAAACCATAAGAGGCAGGCTGACAGACGCAATGATTGATGAACTACAGCAGAATTATGGAATGACCATTAAAAATAATATTGAGGATTTGTTGAAAATGAAGCAAGCAGTATTGGCTACCTTCTTCCACAGACTGTCAACTGATGAAAAACCAGTACACCACCTTTGCCCTCCTGGACCTGGTTCATGGTGCAATTACCGCAATGCCGAGTACTCAAACAGTTCATACAGCCTTAAACATTCCATCCCAACAGCAGTCATGGATATCATAAAACCTATTTACAGAGAACTGGAAAATCCTGAATTACTGAAGAAGTGTCTGCATCCTCAGACTCAAAATCCCAATGAGTCGTTCAATAATCTTATATGGACTCACTTACTAAAAGATGTTTTCGTTGGAAAGAAGACACTAAAGTTCAGTGATAATGTTGCTGCTTTTAATGATAGCAAAATTGGTAGGGTGAAAGGGCTACAGCATATGGGATTTAATCCTGGAGCAAACTGTATCAAAGAACTTGAACGTATGGACAAGATTCGCATTGATGAAGTAGAGTATGCAACACAGTTGGCCACTAAGGAGTCCACAAAGAAGGAAAGAAGAAAAAACCTGGGAAAAGACCAAGAATATGACATACAGTATGGTGCAAGGCGCTTCTGAGTTAATAAAAAAAAAATTAAGGATATATTAAATGAGTTACAGTCTTTGAAACTTTAGAAGCAGGTCCTGAAAATTTACAATTTCTGTGGCATTTTACCTTAAATCTCATAAACCACTTCAAGCAGAGTATTCAAATTTTCAATGACTAGAGTGGTTCCTGAAATACAGGGAAGCCAAGTCACTAAATTTAACATTGTCGGCATCAAGCGTTCCAAATCCCCTTAAGTTTTTTTTATCTTAAACTAAAAATTTTTGTATGTGGCTTCTGTTGGTTGTGCTGCACACATCCAATCGGAAGACAATTTCTTCCCAAACTCGCTGTTGCATTGGAGGTATAACTTGCTCAGCGGCAGCGTGAACTCTTGCTCTTCAGGTAGTTCAGGTAGAGAATCGGGTAGCGGAGTTATAAACACAATCATCATCATCATCATTTAAGACTGATTATGCCTTTCAGCGTTCAGTCTGGAGCACAGCCTCCTTATAAAATTCCTCCATGATCCCCTATTCAGTACTAACATTGGTGCCTCTTCTGATGTTAAACCTATTACTTCAAAATCATTCTTAACCGAATCCAGGTACCTTCTCCTTGGTCTGCCCCGACTCCTCCTACCCTCTACTGCTGAACCCATGAGCCTCTTGGGTAGCCTTGCTTCTCCCATGCGTGTAACATGACCCCACCATCTCAGCCTGTTCGCCCTGACTGCTACATCTATAGAGTTCATTCCCAGTTTTTCTTCGATTTCCTCATTGTGGACACCCTCCTGCCATTGTTCCCATCTACTAGTACCTGCAATCATCCTAGCTACTTTCATATCCGTAACCTCAACCTTGTTGATAAGGTAAACTGAATCCACCCAGCTTTCGCTCCCATACAACAAAGTTGGTCGAAAGATTGAACGGTGCACAGATAACTTAGTCTTGGTACTGACTTCCTTCTTGCAGAAGAGAGTAGATCGTAGCTGAGCGCTCACTGTATTAGCTTTGCTACACCTCGCTTCCAGTTCTTTCACTATGTTGCCATCCTGTGAGAATATGCATCCTAAGTACTTGAAACTGTCCACCTGTTCTAACTTTGTTCCTCCTATTTGGCACTCAATCCCTTTATATCTCTTTTCCATTGACATTACTTTCGTTTTGGAGATGCTAATCTTCATACCATAGTCCTTACACTTCTGATCTAGCTCTGAAATATTACTTTGCAAATTTTCAATCGAATCTGCCATCACAACTAATTCATCCGCATATGCAAGACTGCTTATTTTGTGTTCACATATCTTTATCTCACCCAGCCAGTCTATTGTTTTCAACATATGATCCATAAATAATATGAACAACAGTGGAGACAGGTTGCAGCCTTGTCTTACCCCTGACACTACTCTGAACCATGAACTGAATTTACCGTCAACTCTAACTGCTGCCTGACTATTCATGTAAAGACCTTTAATTGTTTGGAAAAGTTTGCCTCCTATTCCATAATCTAATAGAACAGACAATAACTTCCTCCTAGGTACCCGGTCATATGCCTTTTCTAGATCTATAAAGCATAGGTTCAGTTCCCTGTTCCACTCATAACACTTCTCCATTATTTGCCGTAAGCTAAAGATCTGGTCCTGACTACCTCTAAGAGGCCTAAACCCACACTGATTTTCATCCAATTGGTCCTCAACTAATACTCTCACTTTCCTTTCAACAATACCTGAGAAGAATTTGCCCACAACGCTGATTAAAGAGATGCCTCTGTAGTTGTTACAATCTTTTCTGTTTCCATGTTTAAAGATTGGTGTGATTACTGCTTTTGTCCAGTCTGATGGAACCTGTCCCGACTCCCAGGCCATTTCAATTATCCTATGTAGCCATTTAAGACCTGACATTCCACTGTATTTGATGAGTTCGGACTTAATTTCATCCACCCCAGCTGCTTTATTGCACTGCAATCTATTGACCATTTTCTCCACTTCCTCAAATGTGATCCTATTTCCATCATCATTCCTATCCCATTCTACCTCGAAATGTGAAACATTGCTGATCGTATTTTCACCTACATTGAGCAACTCTTCAAAATATTCCCTCCATCTGCCCAAGGCATCCACAGGATTCACCAGCAGTTTTCCTTATCTGTCCAAAATACTTGTCATTTCCTTCTTACCTCCCTTTCTAAGACTGCTAATTACACTCCAGAATGGTTTTCCAGCAGCTTGACCCATATTCACCAAACTGTTTCCAAAGTCTTCCCAACATTTCTTCTTGGATGCTGCAATTATCTGTTTGGCTTTGTTTCTTTCTTCAACATAACTTTCTCTGTCTACCTGAGTTCTAGTATGCAGCCATTCTTGATACGCCTTCTTTTTCCTTTTACAGGCTGCCTTGACTGTGTCATTCCACCAAGCTGTTTGCTTCATCCTTCTTTTACACATTATTGTTCCAAGACATTCTTTAGCCACTTCTAGTACTGTGTCCCTGTAGCTTGTCCATTCCTTTTCCAATGACTGTAATTGACTAACTGGTACCTTTCTGAGATCGCTGTCATGTACTTGTGCCTGATTTCCTTATCCTGAAGTTTCTCCACTCTTATCCTCCTACATATGGACCTGACCTCCTGCACTTTCGGCCTCACAATCCCAATTTCACTACAGATTAAATAATGATCAGTGTCATCAAAGAATCCCCTGAATACACGTGTGTCCCTCACAGCCTTTCTGAATTCCTGATCTGTTATTATATAGTCAATGACAGATCTGGTTCCCCTGCCTTCCCAAGTATACCGGTGAATGTTCTTATGTCTAAAAAATGAGTTTGTGATTACTAAGCCCATACTGGCACAGAAATCCAAGAGTTGTTTCCCGTTCCTGTTGGCCTCCATATCCTTTCCAAATTTACTCATAACCTTTTCATACCCTTCTGATCGATTTCCAATCCTGGCATTAAAATCATACATGAGCAGAACACTGTCCTTGTCCTTTACTCTAACAACTACATCACTGAGTGCCTCATAAAAACTATCCATCTTATCTTGATCTGTCCCTTCACAATGTGAATATACTGACACAATCCTAATTTTCTTGCTAGACACTGTCAAATCTATCCACATCAGTCGTTCGTTTACATACCTTACTGCAACTACGCTGGGTTCCATTTCTTTCCTGATGTAAAGCCATTGTGCTATTCCTGCTTTGACTCCTGACAGGTAGACCTTGTATTCTCCCACTTCCTCTTCTTTCTCACCCCTTACCCGAATGTCACTAACAGCTAAAACGTCCAGCCCCATCTTACTTGCAGCCTCTGCCAGCTCTACCTTATTCCCAGGGTAGCCCCCATTGAGATTAATAGCTCCCCATCTCATTACCATTTGTTTGCCAAGTCGTATCTTAGGAGTCCCTGGTTTGTCAGTTAGGGGTGGGACTCCGTCACCTCCAGAGGTCCGAGGCATTTTGCTCTGATTGTTGCCAGCATCATATTTAAAATATCGGGGAAGCAGGTTGCTAGCCTTATTTGCCCCGAGTCCCATTGAGTTTTACCCCTAACGGTTGAGGGACTAACCGGTGGATTTGGTAGTCTTTGCCGTATGAGTACAAAGGTGACCATGACTCAGAATGTGTCCAAGATGCCCAGCCTTCTTCCAAAGTAACTGGTATTCCAACTGTCAGGACCACTTACTTGGCCACTCATACGTTGCCCGTGGTTCATAAACTAGGACATGACTACAAGAACCCACACCATGAACAAACACAATATCCTTGATAAATCCCAAGGAAAAAATCGAGTGGTGCCCGGTCTGAGGGACGTGGGGGCCATCCAATTGGCACATCATGGTCACTCCATTGACCTGGAAAGCGGTCACAGAGATATCCCAGATGTCAGCTAGGTAGTGGGGTGGTGCAGCATCTTGCATGAAGCAGATATTTCGTTCGTGGTCATTCTCATCGATCTGTAGTATCAAAAATTGTCGTACCAAATATACTATCACATTGATGGTTCTCTCACGGAAAAAAGGGCGTACACTTTGTTCTTGTTCAATGCACAAAAATCGTTCAGCTTAGGGATATCACGAACATGTTGCAACGTTTGACATGGATTTTCACTGCCCCAAACCCTACAGTTATGTGTGTTAACCTTGCCACTCAAACGAAAAGTCGAATCGTCGGAAAAGATGATTTTCCGATGATCTCCCTTTGACATAAGAGAACGATTTCTGAGTAAGCAACCTTTCCTGAAACTATGTTCATTTGTTTTCTGTTTGTTTACACTCTTGGGTGCGTCTCTCTGTTCCTTGACCTCCAATGTACCACCAAGCCGCTACATCCAAAGAACAAGTGTCCTATCATTGCAGGTGGAGAGATTTATTCACTGTCGCACATTGCCAATATTCGAATTTGATATGACATACACTCTACCTGCACAGACATAAAAACGAGAGCAAACGCAGTGGGATGTTTCACCCTTACCAACAATTGAAACTACGTTTTCAGCTCTGAAAAACATCTTTCGTTGATCCAAGAGGATAAGAGTGGAACATGTTATGCTAAAGTATCCCACGTAACACTGTAACGTTACAATATATGTCTGCATTTTACAACCATAACTTGCTAAACTAATGGTGTTCAGCTTAGATCTTTCAGTGCTCTTGTTCTGTGGCAGCTTTTTCCAAAATGTCTAACGTAACCTGTTTAACCATTCAATATGCATATCTGCCTAGTAAATACAATCAAATCACTATTGCTACATGAGAATTACAAGAATTAAGAACAAATGCCAATGACTGAAATTCTAATCAACTCCATGTCTTTTCCTTGTGGTATCGTGAAGGAGTCTTCTAATTACATCAACGTTTTGGGCTTTTTAGGGAAGAGCCAATTGGTGGGATCTCATAGGTCTTAAAAACGTTCCTGCTGAAAGCCAGATTCTCTTACAAGTAACTGCAGGGGAGACCCCTCTTCCGAAAAAGAACAGCGGGAGGGGGGAGGGGGGGACTAGTCAATGTGGAGAGCCCGACATAGCTATTCATTGTACGTAAAGCAAAAAGGATCTCTTTTAGCAAAGATAGAGATTTGAAAGACAGGAGAGGAGGGTCTGAGCGGGCAGTGAGCCATTAGGCTTGGAGGAACCAGCTGGAACGTTTCTTCAAAATTTAGTAAGGAGACCTGTGGTTAATGCATAGTAATTATTTTGGTAGCGCGGTAGAGTTTTCGCACATTTGTATGTGTGGACATCTTCACTTTGGCCATAACTAGAAATCCGTTGCACAGCGCAGAAGATTTTCCCAGCACCAAGGGAGAAATATATGGTCTTGCTACCAAGTACGGTGAATGGTGTCATATCTGAACGGCAACTTGGCGCATGTATGCGTGCTTGCACTTAGGTCTTCAGAGACTTGGGGAGAATCAACACATGGCAGGCTCTGCATGTGACTGGCTATGTAAACAGTATGCCACAGTGGAACGTAGTCAGTGTGAGACTAAGTGTCACAGCGCAATCGAGCAACGTCTAAACATCTAGTTCTGCTACAGGTTGAAGAAGACTGCAACGGAGACACATGGAATGTTGGTGCATGCGTGCGGTAGGGAAACCGTAACTATAATATGTGTTTACGAATGGTTTAAACGCTTCCGTGAAGGGAAGGAAACAACTGAGGATGAGCCACGTCCAGGTCGGCCATCGACAAGCAGAACCCCAGAAAAGATCAAGAAAGTGCGACAAACGCTGGCACGAGATCGGCGACGGACTCTCAGATTGATTGCGGAGGAACTGGCCAATGATTTGGGTAAGCGGAAGATCTGCTACCGATTTGTGCCGCACAAGCTCACAGATGAGCAGAAAGAAAAATAGATGGAAACTGCTGGCGATTTCATTTCCTTTGCTTCTGAACACGTCACTGGAGATGAGACCTGGTGCTACCAGTTCGATCCGGCATCAAAACGACAATCGATTTAAGGCATTCACCATCTTCTCCGTGATAAAAAACAAGCCATCTACAAAAATCCAAGGTGAAAACACTGTTGATCGCCTTCTTCGACAACAACGGTATCAACCACAAGGAATTTGTTCCTGCAGGTCAGACCATTAATGCTGCATTTTACCAGTTCGTTTTCAACCGATTAATATGGTGCATCCGGCACGTTTGGCCAAAATGGTTGCTGCTCCATGACAATGCCCCTGCACACTGCATGAACCGCGTGCGCCAGTTCCTGGCTTAGGAGATGGTAAGTGTTCTTTAATACTCACTGTACACCCCTGATATACTTTCTGCGGACCTCTGCCTGTTTCCCCGCTTGAAGGTGGCCATGAAAGGTGAACGTCGTGTGGACGTGAATGGCATCAAAGATCATGTGAAAGCAGTTCCGCGATCGATTCCACAGGGGACCTTTGCTGATAGCTTCCAGAAGCTGTACGAACGGTGTCAAAGGTGTTTTATAGCGGGTGGCGACTATTTTGAAGGGCATTAAAGAAAATTGTTTGCATCTTTTGTTTTGTTTGTTGTCTGATAGCATTCGCCGAACTTTTTAGACATACCATATATAGTGTATTGTTTAACCACGACAAAATCTGCGAGAGTAGGAAATTTATCTGCATGTTTATTAAATTGTCATTGGTCAGAATACACATGTTTGTTGCAGTTGACTGTCACGATTCCAACGGTGACAGAAGCGGTTAACAAGGGCACTGCACAAATTCCACTCAGCGGTTTGATTCAAGTTGATATGTGCGTGGGGGGAATGACTTCAAGATATGTAAACAGGAAGATGCAACTCTCAACTATCTTCGAGAAAATCGAGTTTGAAAGTTTCAGGGGGATTTTAAACTATGTGTGGTCACGAGTAGATGATTCCGACGACAGATTTATTATCACTGTCCAAATTATCGAAATTTAATGACTCATTTATTATTTTCATATTCATCCCTAAAAAGGAAAACAATTTTTTGCAAGAAGATTGGAAATAATCAATTAGATCAATATAGTCTTCTTATTCTTGTATTGTGACTACGTATGTGACAAGCATAATATGTAGCCTATGGAGAAATGGGTGAATCAGCATGATAGCGTAGAAACATGGAAAACAATAATTATTCCAACACACAGCAATGTAATGAACGCCGAATTTTTGCAAATGCATGGCTTTTTAATGTGTCTGTTGCAATACAAACTTGGTTTAAGTTCATAAAACGTTTTCAGTCATCTCACAATTTTGCAGCGTTCCACACATATCGAAGCATATCACCAAATACTGGTGCAGAGCCGGCCGAGGTGGCCGAGCGGTTCTAGGCGCAACACTCTGGAACCGCGCTGCTGCTACGGTCGCAGGTTCGAATCCTGCCTCGGGCATGGATGTGTGTGATGTCCTTAGGTTACTTAGGTTTAAGTAGTTCTAAGTTCTAGGGGACTGATGATCTCAGCAGTTCAGTCCCATAGTGCTCAGAGTCATTTGAACTGGTGCGGACAACTAATGATGTGTGACTGATTACATTTTTACGCAGTCTGCTCTAGAAGCTATCTTTCTATTTCGTTCGTTGAAATGCGATCAATTCTGTAGTCACTTTGTAAGGTTTTTTCACCTGCCCGTAAAAGTAAGTGTCGCAAGGCTGCACTAGAAGAGGACATTTTGGAGGAATTACTTTAGTACTGCACGTTGGCAGACCCTCTACCTCTCGAAAAGTTTCGTTGCAGGAAACCCGGGTTCGTTTGCTACCCATATAAATAGAGGAGCAAAATACGTTGTTGTCCTATCACGTACGGCTTCAAAATATCGATTAGAAATTTCTTGTTTAACTCCGTTGTACGTTTTCCCGACTTTGGAGATGTTACCGTAACATTTTTGTATTTTGTGCTTAGTCATCAGTTTTTTTTGTCACCGTTGGTCCAAATGAGCCAATGATTTCTTTGAATCAAACAAAGACCGTCGATAGTAATTTTCCGGATAAGGTTACAGCTTATTGTGAAGTGTACGGATGTTTCACCTTATGTTTATCCTTTATCTGTACAAGAATCACCTTTGTTCTGCGTTTAGCGTGTGTTTGGTCGTAAGTTGACTGATATTGACACCTTAAAACATATATAGTTCACAAATTAGTGTCGTATAGTATGTAAAAATTGTATTTCAATTGATGTAAATGAATTAGCTACGTTTCTCTGTAATACCTGTTTGATCAGTGTTAGTCACAAATCCTTGTCGGTACGTGGGTTCGAGTCTAGACTCGGAAACTTGAAGCTGCGTCAAGGACTTTCTACAGTCAAGCGCTTTCACTCTCGAATACAAATCTAGCGATTTTTCTCTATCGAACCCGATGTCTGCGTTTGAAGAGCACGACCCACTAGTGAGAAGTTTCAAAATTCAAACGAGGAAATTGGCTAGCAGCAGCAACACCTCACTTATGCAAGTTTATCGTCGTCTCCTGATGATTATGTTCTCGAGCTTCTACGAAAAGATCTTAGGTCCGCGAATCAACTGTTTTATGTATTCTTCTCATCTTTTCAAATATTTTATGCTTTTAAGGTGTGATGCTCCCCTTTTATGATGAGCGGTGAAATTCCATCCTCGATGATCTTCTGCCGCGCGGTATTAGCCGAGCGGTCTGAGGCGCTGCAGTCATGGACTGTGCGGCTGGTCCCGGCTGAGGTTAGAGTGCTCCCTCGGGCACGGGTGTGTGTTTGTCCTTAGGATAATTTAGGTTAAGTAGTGTGTAAGCTTAGGGACTGATGACCTTAGCAGTTAAGATCCATAAGATTTCACACACATTTGAACATTTTTTATGACCTTCCGATATGTTGAAGACCCTAATCTTGTAATCGAGCGGAACATAATCACTGTCAATTTTCGCTTGTTTCTCTTTGGCCTCGTAATCTTGTGATGAAGGTGCAGCGACTTCTTCAGTTTCTTCTAACATACATTCTTCATTGATGGCCTGATGGGCAACTACTTCGTGTTCTGCCAATAGTTGTTTCTCCGCTACCATTTCGATGATTTCCCGAGATATTTGGTCTCTAATTTCCGTGCATTCAAGTTATTAAGACAAAATGTTTCGAAGCGTTGAGATTGTTTTGGGGAAGGAGCTCTTCACAATACACGAGTGCCGTTTAGAATCCCATTTTTGAAACTTCAGTCTAAAACGATTCGGCTTCACACTCAGGTTCACTTTCTCTTGCTTTCGAATTACAATACGTATTATTATAATTATTCGTAAAAACAGACGTCTGGAAGGATTGGAATGTAACTGCTTTGGAACTAACAAATCACTGAATTTTCTCTGGGTTTGTGATCGGTGTTTCTCTTCCCCTTCCACCATCCAGACCTTGTTTGTGTCTTGCAGCTTAATTCTACTTGGTCAAAATCCACCCGTATGATTACTGGGAAAATGGGTTCATACGGTGAGTCGAACAGTACCTGAACGTATACCTGGTAAATGGGCTCACGATAGGTCGAAACGTATCTATACAGTTACCGGGAATACGGGCTGATGGAACGCAATTGCAGATTGCGGTTAGAATGGTAAACCACTTCCACATTTTTAGAGAAAAATCCCAATTTCCACGGTAAAGATTATGATAACAATACATTATTCCTTAGATATTTATAATTTGCTTAGTCATAATAAACCAGTTGTTAGAATAACGTTGGAATAAAAAAATGTTTACGTGCATCGAGATTCGATCCAGAGACCACACGCTTAGAAAGCTGTGCGCTTATTGACTTGGCTGAAGACTCTTCGAACGTTCGCGACCATGCAAAAAATATAAGCACACTAACTTTTACGAACTCGATCTTTTTAGAGTTGTGCCTCCCTCTTTACAAATGTTGACTTCCTAGTCGCCCCTACACTCCAGGCTCATATGAATCAGATCGGTGTGAGGGAGTTCGTACAGCCCTATTACATGTTTTGTGGAGGAGAGTAAGTACATACTTCTTCGTAGACTGCCGTAAAGAACACTTCTCAAGGCATCGTAAAAGACAGCTTACCACAGGGTTTGAGGCGGCACCCTTGGTCTTCGAGTTGCAAAGCGAGATGCCTCATACATAGAGCAGAAGTCAAATGCCGATGCTGAACTTATAATTCTCTGACGCAACTCTTCCATTCTTGCACAGATTTAGAATTATAAGCACGTACAGTCACCGAGGCGAGGCAAGCGCGGAGTCATCTACGCTATGTGATCAAAAGTATCCGGACACCCCCAAAAATATACGTTTTTCATATTAGATGCATTGGGCTCCCACCTACTGCCAGGTAATCCATATCAGACACCTCAGTAGTCATTAGACACCTGTGAGAGAGAAGAATGGGGCGCTCCGCAGAACTCACGGACTCCGAACGTGGTCAGGTGATTGGGTGTCACTTGTGTCACACGTCTGTACGCGAGATTTCCACACTCCTAAACATCCGTAGGTCCACTGTTTCCGATGTGATAATGAAGTGGAAACGTGAAGGGACAAGTACAGCACACAAGCGTACAGGCCGACCTCGTCTCTTCACTGACAGAGACCGCCGACATGTGAAGAGGGTCATAATGTGTAATAGGCAGGCATCTATGCAGATCATCACACAGGTATTTCAAACTGCATCAGGATCCACTGAAGCTGCTATGACAGTTAGGCGAGAGGTGAGAAGACTTGGATTTCGTGGACGAACGGCTGCTCATAAGCCACACATCACGCCGGTAAATGCCAAACGACGCCTCGCTTTGTGTAAAAAGTGTAAGCATTGGACGACTGAACAGTGGAAAAATGTTGTGCGAAGCGACGAATCGCGGTGCTGCACAATGTGGCGATCCGCTGGCAGGTTGAGGTTATGGCGAATGTCTGGTGAACGTCATCTGCAAAAGTGTGTAGTGCCAACAGTAAAATTCGGAGGCGGTGGTGCTATAGTGTGGTCGTGTTTTCCAGTGAGGGGGCTTGCACCCCTCCTTGTTTTTCCTGTCACTATCACAGCACAGGCCTACATTGATGTTTTAAGCATATTCTTGCTTTCCACTGTTGAAGAGCAATTCGGGGATGGCGATTGCTTCTTTCAAAACGATCGAGCACCTGTTCATAATGCAAGCTCTGTCGCGGAGTGGTTACATGACAATAACATCCCTGTAACGGACTGGCCTGCACAGAATCCCGACCTTAATCCTATAGAACACCTTTGGCATAATTTGGAACGCTGACTTCGTGCCAGGTCTCACCGACCGACATCGATACCTCTCCTCGGTGCAGCATTCCATGAAGAATGGGCTGTCATTCCCCAAGAAACCTTTCAGCACCTGATTGAACGTATGCTTTCGAGAGCGGAAGCTGTCGTCAAGGCTAAGGGTGGGCCAATACCATATTGAATCCCAGCATTACCGATGACTTGTAAGTCATTTTCAGCCAGGTGTCCGCATACTTTTGATCACATGGTGTGTGCTGGAATCAGGATTTCAACTTGCTGATGTAGTTTTCAGCACTAGATAGTTGCACCATGCGCTTAGGCGAGAGTACAGGTACATGGTGGGCCGAATAAAAGTGGCCCAGAGAACAGAGATCCAGGATACCAAGGAACACAGCAGAGAGACGGAAATACAGGGTTAACCTGACTACATCAGATGTTGAAAATGACCACCATACGTCTCTTGGTACTTTTGGACCCTTGACAGCAAGTTTCTGAAGCCGAACCGCAGCTGGAATACTGGAATGGCTTCTATCTTATGTGAAATGTTCAACTGCAGTTGTTGAAGTCTATGAGAGTTGCTGCGATACACTTTACACTTTAGAGCTACCTAAAAAAGTAATAGCACACTCACAGACCAGGTGACCTGGGTGGCCAGCTAGGGCCCCAACAACTCTGTCAGACTTCCCCAATGTGCTCCAAGGTTCTGCAGGCTGTATGGGTGGTTGCTCCAATTCGTTGGAAGTATAGATCTGTTATTCCTCTGTTAATGCTGCCACAAATTGTTTCAAAATGTCGGCAATGTAGCGTGCCGAAGTTAGGTCTGATGAAAGAAGATGGGACCAATAATGCGGAGTACAAATACTGCACTCCAAATCCCAATTTTCTGACCATGCAACTGTGTTTCTTGGAAGTTATGCAGATTCACCGCTGCCCATAACCTGTGAGTCTGTTGGTTGGCATAATCACTCAATTGAAACCGGGCTTCAACAGACATAAAGAACTGATCCATGGCCATGTCTTTCGTTGTTGTCTCACAGAACAGCCACTCACGAAACTGGAGGACTGGGTAGCGTTTGCTGATTTTATTGCATGGACGACAGACACTCGGTAGGGATACATTTGCAGGTCTAGGTGGAGTAGTCGTTCACATTATCGACGTGATATTGCGGTCTCTTGCTGCTGAAATGCAGCCACATTTTTCGCAGTGCCGCCACATTGCGTTTTCTGACTTATTCGAAACAGAACATGTTTGACTTTATTTTTGGACTAAGCGTTGCATGTCACCATTAAACTTCTCAGCAAGCAACTGACCATGCCGTTTCCACGACCCTGTTTCCCTTAACACAACAGATACCCGCTACTCCGGTGTGAGTAACCTCATCCCCTTTGCTCTGCTTCATTCACACTGACACGCTCTGTACCGGTGTGAATCACGTGACGGCCATACGCGTCGCGGTATGTGATTAAATACATACATTCATGTCCAGTCGTATCCAGTCGTCTGGGCCACTTTTATTTGCCCCAGCCTGTATCTGTTCATACTTTTCCGAGGCCTTTTTTAAATTCATTAACTTTTTCCGCAAACATTGACCATCTTCGCCATAGGGTTTTATATAGTTTCTATCTAGTATCCACCTATCTGTGCCAATGCTATAGTACGTTTTTGCAATCCGTTCTTCGTTTGATAATTTATTGTACTCTTGATTCAATGGCTAAAGCATTTTTGATGTCTTTTAGCAGTCAGTCAGGTTGTTACAGTGATCCTTAGTTTCCTTTCGTAGTTTTGTGGATCCCGTTATCTATACGTCCATGTGAGGTGCGTTATCCAAACTTTCATGTTTAGTGGGGTCACGCCTGGTAATTTCATTAGATGACCCGTTATCCGTTGCGTGACTTTGCTATACTTTAATTCACATGATTTTGTGGGACTTTTCTGCCACGGTATGTCACCAGCGATAGAAATTGTAGCATCTCAGGGGTATGCTAATCTGCTTAACTGTCACCTCACAATTCGTCATTTCTCTCGTTATTATATTTCCCATACACCGTGTACACAAATGTAATATGAAAATTGACAAGTTTAATTATGAGCAACTCTCATAGAGAAATATCACAGGAAATTTTAGATTGAAATATGTATCAATATAAAAGTCGTGATGTTAAAAACTAAGGATCACTGTTAGGTCTGAAAGCTGGTTGTATCAAATGTCCACTTTTCTGTGATTTGTGAGAGTCAGTCCAGACAACTGGTTATTCTAGCAAGGAATGACTCACTAAATAATACTGTAAAGATTATGAGTAGCAACTGACATATGCTCATAAATCTCTCTCTCTCTCTCTCTCTCTCTCTCTCTCTCTCTCTCTCATTCTCTCTCTTTATGTGTGTGTATGCTTGTGTGTGTGTGTGTGTGAGAGAGAGAGAGAGAGAGAGAGAGAGAGAGAGAGAGAGAGAGAGAGAGAGAGAGAGGGAGAGAGTGAGTGAGAGGAAGAGAAATGTTGAAGCACACCTCCAGTAATTTCCTCCAATTTGTGCCACATCTTCGCCTCTTCTCTGACAGATAAATCGTTTGCTTCTGGTATTAGAACGAGTTCAGCGTCGTCTCAGAGAAACTGCCTACTCCAGGAACACACTCATCTTCGCAACAAATGCTATGCCACTTGTTCTCTCTGTCTTAAAGCCTGGCACAGGTTTTTTCGCCGCTCTTTGCGCTGTTGAGAGTTGTTCTTTAGTGAATTTATTGAGAATCAAGATCATAACTCTGTGCTGGTAGATTACATTGTTTTCTTTTCTTTTCTTACCTTTTCATCTCTAATCTGAGGACCACTAAATGATTCTCAAAAACTAGACGTCAAAGTTTCATGTGTCAAATACTTTACATGTCGCAGGCATATGTGAATAATAATAAACCATTGATGATAAATATTTGTGGTTAATGACAATGCAGTAGAGCTATATTACACGAGTACGTAGCTTTGCAATACATTAAAAGGTTTCATACCGCAAACGAAACAGAATTCTAGACAAATAACATAAAACTTTCACGACATGTTAAAATGACTCTAAGCACTATGGAACATCTGAGGTCATCAGTCCCCTAGTCTTAGATCTACTTAAACCTAACTAACCTGAGGACGTCACACACATCCATGCCCGAAGCAGGATTCCAACCTGAGACCGTAGCAGCAGCGCGGTTCCGGACTGAAGCGTCTAGAACCGTTTGGCCATAGTGGCCGGCCTTCACGAGATGTAATACATTTGTGTGAGCTTTTACGAAAGACTTAATATATTGTAGCGATGCCATATCATGTGGCTCCTGTAGGTTTATGTGTAGGAAAAGAAAGGGCTAATGGCTGGAATTACGACTGGCAGGCGAAAAGGCCACTAAAAACAATGTTACGTTCCTTTTTGTTGCATGTAATACATATCGGAAACAGTTTGCAACACAGCTTTATTTGTTCCTCCTGAAAATAACTTCCACTAATGCCCATAAAATTCTTCACGGATGTAGAGCCCATCATACTGCGAAATGAACTATTGCTTCAGCCACTACTGTGTACGCCCTATGCTATAAGGTCCTCAGCAGTAAACTTCATATACTACTGGTTCAATGCTGCTTGAACTCTAACATACTCCCAATCATCACATATAACAAAGTTGTCATGTGACTGGACATTGGGAAGATGGAGAAGTTTTATGGTCGCTTACTGATTTTATTTTTGTTAGCGTCTTTTTGACCAACATTAACAAATAAGAAAAGACTGGCTAGTTTGTTAGTGCTCAAACTATGCCTGGTGGGGGACGAAGTGGTCAGTTCCTTCAATGCTGCTATTTTTTTTGGAACCAAGCGACACATCTTTTGTGTTGAAAAAGTGGTTTAATCTCTTTCAATAATCCTTTTCGTAGTGACAAAGAACAAAATTATTTGTGTACAATGTTTTCTTGTAGAATGGTGTGAAATATTACAGCAAATAACCTCTCGGAGATGATGTCTATTCTGTAGCGTAGCCATCTTGCACTGAGAAGAGTGTTTCCTCACACCAGAACATAACTTCCTGAAATACTGGTAGCACTTCACGAGAACACTGCTCAGAACAGTGTTAATGTTTCCATCGAACACTGACAAGTTATATCATACACCTGCTCGCTATTCGTGTTTCTTCCAACATCTATTCCTTTTACCGCAACATTCTGCAAACCACTGAAGTGCATGGCAAAGGGTGCTTCTCATTCCATCATGTATTTTTGTTTAATTCCCTTGGGTTTTCGTGTGGACGCTAAAAAAAAAATGACTGTTTAAGTGCTCCATTGTGTGCTGTAATTAGTCCAATTTTGTCTCTGCTGTCTCTACCGGGAAAAACACAGGGTTCTCTAACGTGCCCCCAGCGTCTTCACGTAGTACTAGTTCTTCAAATTTTGAAAGTGAGCTTTCACGGCGTGGTTGGTGTCTACCATGAAGGTTCACGTGGTTCAGAATTTCTGTGACACTTTCCGTAAGCCTAATAAATACGTGACCAGGCGTGTTTTCCTTCTTTGGATACTTTCCGCGACCGATGTTACTTCTGTTTGGTAGTTTGCTGAACACTTGGACTACGTTCTAGGGTGGGATACAGGAGTGTTTTGAAAGCTATCTCTCTTGCAAATTGACAATTTTTCCTGTATCTTACCAATGAACCAAAGCCATCCAATTGCTTTACCTAGGATTCAACCTATGAAATCATATCTCCACAATTTTTTACAGACAGGTATTAGAATAAACAAAGCAGTTCTAGTTGTCAGTGATGGATGTTTTAATCACAGGATGCTACTGTTCTACATTTCGTGCCTTTTTTAAATTTCTGAACCATTAAGCAAGTTACCATTCGATGAAAATTCTGAATTCTTATGAGTGTTGTTGTTGTGGTCTTCAGTCCTGAGACTGGTTTGAAGCAGCTCTCCATGCTACTCTATCCTGTGCAAGCTTCTTCATCTCTCAGTACCTACTGCAACCTACATCCTTCTGAATCTGCTTAGTGTATTCATCTCGTGGTCTCACTCTACGATTTTTACCCTCCACACTGCCCTGCAGTACTAAATTGGTGATCCCTTGATGCCTCAGAATGTGTCCTACCAACCGATCCCTTCTTCTAGTCAAGTTGTGCCACAAACTCCTCTGCTCCCCAATCCTATCCAGTACCTCCTCATTAGTTATGTGATCTACCCATCTAATCTTCAGCATTCTTCTGTAGCACCACATTTCGAAAGCTTCTATTCTTTTCTTGTCCAAACTGTTAATCGTCCATGTTTCACTTCCATTCCTTATGAATATTTAAGTGGATATTTGCGGAAAATTTTGTCAAATGTTGGCGTACTGCATGATAGTAAATGGGCCATCTATGAGAAATCTGCGGTTGCTATTGATATTGGTTGACAGATCCTTAGTGATCAGACTCTTGAGTACAATGCATGCTTAAACAGGTTTAAAAATATGTTCAAGAAGTTTGGAACTTGTTCGTCTGAAGACTCATACTGTAAATGTTTCGTGTTATCCATTTCATAACTACGCAGCTACAGTTGTCTCAAAGAGAACATCAAGGAAACTCAGTCATACGATTCTATCGTAGCATGTGCATAGTAGAGTAATTGTTGAACTGCGTGATCGGCATCAGAGCCTTCCCAATTTCTTCTGGTCTCTTACTGTCTTAACGTTAAGATGCGTCCATACGAAGCCTTTTTTCTGTTCAACATGAGCTTTTATTTCCAACAATGCAAATACGCATGCGTATTTGTGCGTGCGTAATGAGCTGGTACTGAAGGGCTTACGCTGTAGCGCATTGCTTCGCGTATTAGGTGAGTATCACTATCATAGTTTAGCAGACGACAGTCAGCTGGTTTCCGATGTGTATTTCGTTGTGTACCGCGTTGTGGTTACGCTCTAATGCGGCTTATTTGCGTTGATGACTGTTGACTGCAAAGAAAGCACGCTGACATTTATAGATAACTAGTTGACAAACACGGCGTTGCCCGAGTATTCATTTCGCCAGTTTCCTGTTACGAACGAAAACAAATATGAACTCTGTTTGTAGTATTACATCCCGGATAGTTTCTGCACGCTGGGATCAATGATTCGCGTGTCTACAACACAATTTTGCACACGTCTCTATGGTAACGTTTCTTCATAGCTGCCGGCCGGTGTGGCCGTGCGGTTCTAGGCGCTTCAGTCTGGAACCGCGTGACCTGCCTCGGGCATGGATGTGTGTGATGTCCTTAGGTTAGTTAGGTTTAAGTAGTTCTTAGTTCTAGGGGACTGATGACCACAGATATTAAGTCCCATAGTGCTCAGAGCCATTTGAACCATCTTCATAGCTCTATAAATGGTGATTATTTTCGCCTACAGCCGTTTGCGTTTCGCAGTTGAAAGCTCTCAAAAGCGCAGTCAAGTGTCAGGAATTTCCTTACGCTGGCTCGACTGCAGGAGTGTCTTAGCAGTAAACTATAAACGTATCCATGATGCGGCATTTTTTACACATCTCAGTGTTTATGACATCACACTTCTTGAGCTACGTGTCGTCAATGATACATTTGTGTAGCTACATTGAGCAACATTTGTCGATACTTTCTGCAAAACTTGTTACTAATATAGTAGGAAATAGGTAATAAAGTTAAATGTCATGCATCATGAGGGAATTTTGAAGGTGCAGGTATTTGTGGATACTGCTGAGCCGTCGTTGGACTGGCGCCAGTAGTATCTCTGACATGAGTACGATTGATTTTCTAGTGCAGAAGTTTATCTTTGGGACTGGGCCGGCTCGAGATATAAGGGAGTGCCGACCGCGAGTAGAGGAGAGACAACGCTTTGAGAACGTTACCTCGCGGTGCGCGAGTCGGTGATTAGCTGGCGGACAGAAGCGAAGACGGCTGCGCGGCGGTTGTCACGTGGTTGTGCTAGAGACCGCGGGAGTTAGCCGGCGCTGTGCATTCTCCGGCAACCTCGTGAGCTGTGGATGTGCCCGCTTCCTTAGAGGGACACGCTCTTATGGTCTTGCGAAGCGATAGTTTGACATCTTCATAAAATCGCCCCAGCATCAACACACCAAGTTAAGCTAAGAGCGCTTCGTTAACTGTCATTCTGATCGCTCTTGGTACAGTAAGACGTTGCAAGACGTGTGATTTCATTTGAGGCCTCTTACTAAGCGTGTGCTCTGCTTAATATCGATGTATTTGCAGATGTGCGTCCGTAAGTTCTAGTCAGTGTCGGTTCTCGTGAGCCAGTTCATTTCCAACTCTTAGTGTTTATCAAGTACTGTTTCATTTGAAGGACTTGAGAGTGAAATTAGTTGTTGTTTAGCCTTGATTTTATAGAGTTAATTTACTGGTCTATCTTAGATGTTAAAGTTAAAATAAATTTCCTGTCTTCTGTTGTCGGTTACGGTCTGAGTTTCAGTCCGTGGCAGCGGAAAACTGAAGCGTAGAGCTTCCCTTTAGATTACAAGTTTGACTTACGGGCGGTGGACTTTGCCTGAGCACTTGTGTTCCTCTTCGGCAGCGTTTGCTTGGTCCACATTATGGTGGCCTACTCGACGTGGGGTTGTAAACGGAGCAATTCTTGGTACTGCTTATCTCAGTCGGTTCCACCGCTCGTGGTTAAACCTCGGCCTTACAAGCTTGGACCTTGCTTCGGTTGGTACACATTTTCTCTTGTGTCTTAACTAGAGTTGCTTTGTTAAAGTTATGGTCACATTTTGCCTGAGTGGCGTTTCTTAATGTTGATTCATAAACCAATGATTTTATGTAATGTAAGTCTCCAAAATAATCTTGCCCGAGTGTCGCATGTCAAATTTTATGCGATTGTTTTGGGTACCTAATAAAGCCATTGTATATTGAGCAAGCATTAAGGAAACAAAAGGAAAATTCGGAATAGGTATTAAAGTCCATGGAGAAGAAATAAAAACTTTGAGGTTCGCCGATGACATTGTAATTCTGTCAGAGACAGCAAAGGACTTGAAAGAGCAATTGAATGGAATGGACAGTGTCTTGAAAGGAGGATATAAGATGAACATCAACAAAAGCGAAAAGAGGATAATGGAATGTAGTCGAATTAAGTCGGGTGATGCTGAGGGAATTAGATTAGGAAATGAGGCACTTAAAGTAGTAAACGAGTTTTGCTGTTTGGGGAGCAAAATAACTGATGATGGTCGAAGTAGGGGGGATATAAAATGTAGACTGGCAATGGCAAGGAAAGCGTTTCTGAAGAAGAGAAATGTGTTAACATCGAGTATAGATTTAAGTGTCAGGAAGTCATTTCTGAAAGTATTTGTATGGAGTGTAGCCATGTATGGAAGCGAAACATGGACGATAAATAGTTTGGACAAGAAGAGAATAGAGGCTTTCGAAATGTGGTGCTACAGAAGAATGCTGAAGATTAGATCGGTAGATCACATAACTAATGAGGAAGTATTGAATAGAATTGAGGAGAAGAAAAGTTTGTGGCACAACTTGACAAGAAGAAGAGACGGGTTGGTAGGACATGTTCTGAGTCATCAAGGGATCACAAATTTAGCATTGGAGGGTAGTGTGGATGGTAAAAATTATAGAGGGAGACCAATAGATGAATACACTAAGCAGATTCAGAAGGACCTAGGTTGCAGTAAGTACTGGGAGATGAAGAAGCTTGCACAGGATAGAGTAGCATGGAGAGCTGCATCAAACCAGTCTCAGGACTGAAGACCACAACAACAACAACAATAAAGCCATTGGAATTGAAATGTTCACTTTATTGGGTCAGCCCTTCCAGGCGTTAACCATACAGGTGTTAAGTAAAATCTGTACCAACTGCCTCAAATTTATTGCGAATACAGTTAGTAGCACAGAAGTAATAAATTTAAACGTCATTCTTTTCATTGTTTATGACGTCATACAACTATGTACGTAGGTGGTTCTTGCCCCGATAGCAATTATTGCCAGATAGTAAGGGACACGTGTATAAAGTTTGGTTGAAATAGGTCCATTGGTTTAGGAGGAGATATGGAACACAGACATGTACACTCACACACACACATTTTTATAATATGTACGAATTAAAGACAAGAAGAAGTCGTATGGAGCGCAGCTTGTAAGGATTATTTGAAGAAAAATTTGAGACGTGATTGCCTGAGCGTCAAGTATTATCTTAAATATGGTGGGAATGGAAAAAGATAAAAAGTTTTGTTTAGTGTTATTGCAAAGAATAATATAAATCTCGAAATAGGTAAACAGAAGTGGAGGAGGAGGACAAAAGAAGAAGCCTAAAAATTTATTAAAAGTGCTGATGAAAACGATTGACGAATATTGAGGAGCTTGTAATACCCAGTATGTTGTCTTCGATGGCGAGTGTTCATCAGAGATAAGGACATCACAAGGAGTGCTACAGGGAAGTGTCACAGAACCGTTACTATCTTCTATGTGCGTCAGTGATCTGGAAGACACGACTGTGGCATTTTGTTGGTGATGCTGTGGTGTATGGGACGGTGTTGTCGTGGAGCGACTGCAACAGGATACAAGATGACTTAGACAAAATTTCTAGTTGGTGTGATGTAGAAAACTGCATGTTCAAGCAGATGAGTGGGAAGAAAAAACCCACAATGTCCGAATACACTACTGTTAGTACGCTGCTTGGCACAGTCACGTCTATTAAATATGCAGGCGTAACGTTGCAAAGCAATATCAAACGGAATGAGCATGTAAGGACTGCAGTGGACTGGTGGACTTAGATTTATTGGGAGAATTTTAGGAAACTGTGGTTTATCTGTAAAGGAGACCCATTGTTGAGTACTATTCGAGTGTTTGGAACCCGCACCGGGGTGGATTAAAGGAAGTCATCGAAGTAGTTGAGGACCACTACTAGATTTGTTGCCGTTAGGTTCGAACAACACACGAGTATTACGGAGATGGCTTTGGGAACTCAAATGAGAATCACTGGAAGGTAGGTTACATTCTTTTCTAGAAGATACAATGAGAAAATATAGAGAACCGACATTTGAGGCTGACTGCAGAACGATTCTACTATTGCATCGTGCATTTCGCGTAAGAACAGTGAAGATATGATTAATTAGGACTCGTACGGGTGAATATAGTCAGCCGTTTTTCCCCCGCTTTTTTTGCGAGTAGAGCCGAAAAGGAAATGATTAGTAGCGGCACATTGTACCCTCCGTCACACACCACACAGTGGCTGTACGGAGTATGTGTATATGTAGACGAACAAAAGTAGGGATGTGATACGTGGAGCTCTCCAACAAATTACTAAAAATTGAAATGAAGGCTATTAATGATATAAAAAATACAAAACGAAAAAAATGCAACTCCTATTATAGTGAACTCTGGGGTCTACGGTATTCCAGAATTAATCCAGTTTGAGAATATTGTAAGTGGGCTGCTTCTGTGTTGGCAACGCTGTGTAGCGCTTTGCATTGGATCTCTGACTGCACTTTCTTTGTTAGAGACTCTGTGGCTGGTTGGACTGTTTCTTGGAAGTTAATCGCCAGTAGTGTTGCGCAATTGGAAGCTAGTTGCCAGCAATGGTGGAAGTACTGTTCGACAGTTGGATGTGAACAGCCAGCAGTGATGGATATTAGATGTGAGAAGTTAGCATTGATGGAGGATAGAGGTCTGAAGTGTTAGCGTAGGCTAACGATCTGTACACGTTCACCTTGGAGACTGAATATTATTCATTAATATATACCTTTGTATTAGATATCAATGACTTTTTTTATTCGTGTTTGAACTGGGTGTCACATTATTAAGGTAAGAAAAATACATTATCTGGTTTGCAAGAAAATCTTTCCTTTGCTAATCACATGCCTATTAGTAGTTATTGGCTTTAGTAGTTAGTAGTTTATCTCGCAGTATTGACGCTCGCTGTATTGCAGTAGTGCGCGTAATGAAGATTTTTGTGGGGTAAATGCTTAATTAAATGTATAGGTTATTGTTAAGATTTCTTTTTAGTCAGGGCCATTCTTTTGAATTAATTATTTGAAGTCAGGTTGTAATTTTTTTGAGCACTCAAATTTTGTTGTGCTAGAATATTGGGGGTCAGTGTTGACATGAAAAGAAAAAGTAAAGAGAAAGTAGGCTCAGCTGTTACAGAATCAAATAACGTAGAAGTTTCATCTTCTCAGCCATTCTGCAATTTAAGTGCAGACACGCACATTTAAATAAAGAAGTTTCAATATTAATGTATGTATGCAACAATTAGGTACCTCGTGTACACAATAGCTCGGTGCGTTAGATTACATTCGGTATTCTAGTTTCTGTGCATGCTTTTTCTCGTACGTGTCTGAAATACCGTAAGAGAGAAGAAGCATCGTGAGCACATACCCTTTCACCGTCCGTAGTGTGCATTTTTCTTTCAATTTGTGCTCTCGCTTTCTCTCTGACCATCCCTCCTTTCTCCACCCACTACACACACACACACACACACACACACACACACACACACACACACACACACTCTGCACTGCACTGCACTGCACTGAATTTGAGAAGTAATATGCTAGTGTCATACCCATGACCGCTACCTAAACTGGATGTCGAACTATAGCTGTCTGCGTATGACAAGATCTTCAAATTGCTTTGCGCCCACATGGGCCAATTAGACGCACGAATAAATACAAAACGAGCTGTTTATAAATTGATGCAGTGGTGGCGTTCGAATGGCTGTTGTGATAAGGACATGGACAGGGTAATCATAAAACTATAGCTGATTCATTTAACTTACGATTCACTCGTACAGTGTGCCGTCACGCACAACAACGTCATAAAATGCTGCGGAAATCTGTAAATTAAGTATCCTATTAGCCAAAAAGTTTTGTTGTTGTTGTTGTTGTCTTCAGTCCTGAGACTGGTATGATTCAGCTCTCCATGCTACTCTATCCTGTGCAAGCTTCTTCATCTCCCAGTACCTACTGCAGCCTGCATCCTTCTGAATCTGCTTAGTGTATTCATCTATTGGTCTCCCTCTATGATTTTTGCTCTCCACGCTGCCCTCCAATACTAAATTGGCGATCCCCGATGTCTCAGAACATGTCCTACCAACCGATCCCTTCTAGTCAAGTTGTGCCACAAGCTCGTCTTCTCCCCAATTCTATTCAGTACCTCCTCATTAGTTATGTGATCTACCCATATAATATTCAGCATTCTTCTGTAGCACCACATTTCGAAAGCTTCTATTCTCTTCTTGTCTAAACTATTTATCGTCCACGTTTCACTTCCATACATGGCTACACTCCATACAAATACTTTCAGAAACGACTTCCTGACATTTAAATCTATACTCGATGTTAACAAATTTTTCTTCTTCATAAACGCTTTTCTTGCCATTGCCAGTCTACATTTTATATCCTCTCTACTTCGACCATTATCAGTTATTTTCCTCCCCAAATAGCAAAACTCCTTTACTACTTTAAGTGTCTCATTTCCGAATCTAATACCCTCAGCATCACCTGACTTAATTCGAATACATTCCATTATCCTCGTTTTGCTTTTGTTGATGTTCATCTTATACCCTCCTTTCAAGACACTGTCCATTCCGTTCAACTGCTCTTCCAATTCTTTTGCTATCTCTGTCAGAATTACAATGTCATCGGTGAACCTCAAAGATTTTATTTCTTCTCCATGGATTTTAATACCTACTCCGAATTTTTCTTCTGTTTCCTTAACTGCTTGCCCAATATACAGATTGAATAACACCGGGGATAGGCTACAACCCTGTATCACTCCCTTCCCAACCACTGCTTCTCTTTCATACCCCTCGACCCTTATAACTGCCATCTAGTTTCTGTACAAATTGTAATTAGCCTTTCGCTCCCTGTATTTTACCCCTGCCACCTTCAGAATTTGAAAGAGAGTATTCCAATCACATTGTCAAAAGCTTTCTCTAATTCTATAAATGCTAGAAACGTAGGTTTGCTTTTCCTTAATCTTTCCTCTAAGGTAAGTTCAAATGGTTCAAATGGCTCTGAGCACTATGGGACTTAACATCTTAGGTCATCAGTCCCCTAGAACTTAGAACTACTTAAACCTAACTAACTTAACTACATCACACAACACCCAGCCATCACGAGGCAGAGAAAATCCCTGACCCCGCCGGGAATCGAACCCGGGAACCCGGGTGTTGCAAGCGAGAACGCTACCGCACGACCACGAGATGCGGGCGAGATAAGTCGTAGGGTCAGTATTGCCTCACGTGCTCCAACATTTCTACGGAATCCAAACTGATCCTCCCCGAGGTCGGCTTCTATCAGTTTTTCCATTCGTCTGTAAAGAATTCGCGATAGTATTTTGGAGCTGTGGCTTATTAAACTGATAGTTCGGTAATTTTCACATCTGCCAACACCTCCTTTCTTTGGGATTGGAATTATTATATTTTTCTTGAAGTCTGGGGGTATTTCGCCTGTCTCATACATCTTGCTTATCAGATGGTAGAGTTTTAGTATTTGTAATTCAATTACGGGAATTAAGTATCGTAAACGAAGCAGGCGTCTCTTGAACAGTTGACTTCATTTGCTGAGACTTTATAAGATTAATTATAAAAATTACTTACAGTGACGTATAGGCCACTCACCGGCCAGACCTGAAACCCCTCCGACACCTCTGGTGCGTGAGTGGCTTAACGTGAAAGAGCTCACATCAGCAGACGACAAAACTGCATTCACACGCGTTCGCTTGTCTAGCAAGCCGCAGCAGAGCTCTGCTAGATGTCGCCAGGCCTGCGGACCTGTTTACCTCCATGGGTTACATCATCGTAGATACTTCCTGTAGGATTTGTGTGTGGCCAAGGGGTATTTACGGCGGTGCAATACCACTCCAAGGCAGTCTTTTGCCAAGCTCCGAGTGGACCAGCACGTTTTCAGTCAGGGTGTCTACCTGAACCTTTGCTATGTACAAAGCAGTTGCCGAGTGGACCAGCACGTTTTCATTTCAGGGTGTCTACCTGAAGCTTTGCTACGTACAAAGCAATTGCCGAGTGGACCAGCACGTTTTAAGTCAGGGTGTCTACCTGAACCTTTGCTATGTACAAAGCAATTGCCGAGTGGACCAGCACGTTTTCAGTCAGGGTGTCTACCTGAACTTTTGCTACGTACAAAGCAATTGCCGAGTGGACCAGCACGTTTTCAGTCAGGGTGTCTACCTGAACCTTTGCTATGTACAAAGCAATTGCCGAGTGGACCAGCACGTTTTCAGTCAGGGTGTCTACCTGAAGCTTTGCTACGTACAAAGCAATTGCCGAGTGGACCAGCACGTTTTCAGTCAGGGTGTCTACCTGAACCTTTGCTATGTACAAAGCAATTGCCGAGTAGACCAGCACGTTTTCAGTCAGGGTGTCTACCTGAAGCTTTGCTACGTACAAAGCAATTGCCGAGTGGACCAGCACGTTTTCAGTCAGGGTGTCTACCTGAAGCTTTGCTGCGTACAAAGCAATTGCCGAGTGGACCAGCACGTTTTAAGTCAGGGTGTCTACCTGAACCTTTGCTGCGTACAAAGCAATTGCCAAGTGGACCAGCACGTTTTCAGTCAGGGTGTCTACCTGAAGCTTTGCTACGTACAAAGCAATTGCCGAGTGGACCAGCACGTTTTCAGTCAGGGTGTTTACCTGAAGCTTTGCTACGTACAAAGCAATTGCCGAGTGGACCAGCACGTTTTCCGTCAGGGTGTCTACCTGAACCTTTGCTATGTACAAAGCAATTGCCGAGTGGACCAGCACGTTTTCAGTCAGGGTGTCTACCTGAACCTTTGCTATGTACAAAGCAATTGCCGAGTTGACCAGCACGTTTTCAGTCAGGGTGTCTACCTGAAGCTTTGCTACGTACAAAGCAATTGCCGAGTGGACCAGCACGTTTTAAGTCAGGGTGTCTACCTGAACCTTTGCTATGTACAAAGCATTTGCCGAGTGGACCAGCACGTTTTCAGTCAGGGTGTCTACCTGAAGCTTTGCTACGTACAAAGCAATTGCCGAGTGGACCACCACGTTTTAAGTCAGGGTGTCTACCTGAACCTTTGCTATGTACAAAGCAATTGCCGAGTGGACCAGCACGTTTTCAGTCAGGGTGTCTACCTGAAGCTTTGCTATGTACAAAGCAATTGCCGAGTGGACTAGCACGTTTTAAGTCAGGGTGTCTACCTGAACCTTTGCTATGTACAAAGCATTTGCCGAGTGGACCAGTACGTTTTCAGTCAGGGTGTCTACCTGAAGCTTTGCTACGTACAAAGCAATTGCCGAGTGGACCAGTATGTTTTCAGTCAGGGTGTTTACCTGAAGCTTTGCTACGTACAAAGCAATTGCCGAGTGGACCAGCACGTTTTCAGTCAGGGTGTCTACCTGAAGCTTTGCTATGTACAAAGCAATTGCCGAGTGGACTAGCACGTTTTAAGTCAGGGTGTCTACCTGAACCTTTGCTATGTACAAAGCATTTGCCGAGTGGACCAGTACGTTTTCAGTCAGGGTGTCTACCTGAAGCTTTGCTACGTACAAAGCAATTGCCGAGTGGACCAGTATGTTTTCAGTCAGGGTGTCTACCTGAACCTTTGCTATGTACAAAGCAATTGCCGAGTGGACCAGCACGTTTTCAGTCAGGGTGTCTACCTGAACCTTTGCTATGTACAAAGCAATTGCCGAGTTGACCAGCACTTTTTCAGTCAGGGTGTCTACCTGAAGCTTTGCTACGTACAAAGCAATTGCCGAGTGGACCAGCACGTTTTAAGTCAGGGTGTCTACCTGAACCTTTGCTATGTACAAAGCAATTGCCGAGTGGTCCAGCACGTTTTCAGTCAGGGTGTCTACCTGAAGCTTTGCTATGTACAAAGCAATTGCCGAGTGGACTAGCACGTTTTAAGTCAGGGTGTCTACCTGAACCTTTGCTATGTACAAAGCATTTGCCGAGTGGACCAGTACGTTTTCAGTCAGGGTGTCTACCTGAAGCTTTGCTACGTACAAAGCAATTGCCGAGTGGACCAGCACGTTTTCAGTCAGGGTGTCTACCTGAAGCTTTGCTACGTACAAAGCAATTGCCCACCGAGGGAGCCACCCTTGTCTGCCTTCACAATCATCAGAATTTGGCCTCTGCATTGGAGACAAGCAGGAACTTCATATCGGCTGCCGATCTTCACTGCCTTATTCTGTTATTCTTCCGAGTGAATATTAGACCATTTTCATCGTTACGGCCCTCAGGTTATGTTCGACTTCCGTAATACAGTGTTAATTGTACTGTAACAATTAACTTTTCTCCGAAAGAGGAGGTTTTGGACGATGAATTTGTTAATAAAACGATTCTATGTTGTATACTGGCTTTTGTTCTCATTGCACCTCAACTGGTCCAAGACTTAACAGTTTTCGACAGGGATATTTCGAGTCCTATTGCCTCCGTTGGCTGCAGTGCCACCCCCAAGTGTAGTCTCATTTCAGTGAGCAATGAGGGTTTTTTTGGTCCCTGCATCTCCACCGGCTCCAAGGCAAAGTTTCGTCCCATAGCAAGAAACAACGTGATAATTTTCTGTCAAAACTTTCATGCGTATTCTTCACCTATATACACAGTCTGTGTGCGTGTGTGTGTGTGTGTGTGTGTGTGTGTGAGAGAGAGAGAGAGAGAGAGAGAGAGAGAGAGAGAGAGAGAGAGAGAGAGAGAGAGAGACCCACATCATGAAGATGTTGATAGTGAGTTTTTTCTCCAACAAGCGAAATGCCCCGTTCGTCCTCAACATGGAAGAGGCACCTCAAGTCCTGTCTTTGCTCTCCTACTTACCACAGATACAGAGAGCCTTACGAAACAGCTGGAGGCACCCAGCCACTATCACAGACGCTCCTCCTCTGGACACGTCCGCCACAGCTTGCTGCTTGTAGCACTACAGTGGAACCCCTGGTCACCATCATCAAGGCTCTGGACGATCACAGACATTATCCTAGATGCTCCTCCGTTGTCAAACACCACGAGACTGAACCGCAGCTGTTTCCTTCTTTCACGGCTCTTTAATCTGCATCCACATCTGTCCTCATGCATAGATCTAACGAAATCTCTTACCAGGACACTTTCGTAGTTGCTCCAACTTTCTCCTGCCTGTCCCATCATGTGCCTCATTTACACGTCGTCGGTGTCTATCCTCAGAAAACTTTTTTTTTTATTTTCCTTTACAGGCACGATCACTGCACTCGTTTTCCTCTTTTTGCGATGCTTCGACAGCGAAATATGTCCTCGAGATACAATCATTTTCTCACCCAACAGTTCCCACACTTATCTATGTCTTCCAGCACACTACAATTTCAAATCCTTCCACTCTCTCTGCACTCCCATCGCACGCTTCTGCCCTCTGCGCATAAAGATTTTACTTTGAAGAGCTACCGCACCCATCTTCACCCTTACAGCACAATCGTTTTCCATTACCCATGCTTCCACACTCATTTGTGTCCTCCAGGCCTAACAGGTTAACGTGCTCGCACACTCACATCCGCCCTCTGAGTTACGCAGTTTTCCTTTCCATTCACTCCAACTGTCACACCCGCCCTCTAGCTACAGTTTGTCCACATCCTTTTCAGAGTGTCTTCGCATCACATTGAACCACATATGTCCCATATGCGGGACCGCTCACATCACTCCACGTCTGCAAACACCAGCCCCGTGGGGACCAGGTTCCAAGTCTAGCAACATTGGCGCGTGACATCTCGGATGGTTCCATTCCTCGACACTGCCACCACTGGACGCCAGCCTTCATCATCCTGCTCTTGGGCCTGTCTGTGTGAGAAGTGACACTACACTCCAGATCCACATACCTTCAGCAGAATCAACATGGTGTACCCCCAACAAACACTGACATCTTTCAAAAGGATTTTAATGATCTTTTGTTCTAGACAGACATACTCGCTTCCACCGCAAGAGACAACACCAACATGCCACTGCTTCAACAGGATTGCAGCCCCCACTTCCATGGACATCAAACTGTGTCCACTCCCAGATCCCACACTGACGGACGTCGCCCAATCTCCTGGGTCACCAGTTCTGTGGGTGGGTGGGGGGGGGGGGGGGGGGAGTATGTCTCCTGACCTGAGATGGTAGCGCGGAGGGGGGGGGGGGAGGGGATGGCGTGGAGGCGTTGTGTATGGGCTAATCGCCAGGCTTATCTGCAACCCCTGTCACATCGTTCTATGCGAGCGGCTTGACAAGGAAGAGGGTACGTCAACAGATGACACATCAATCTCACGCTCGACTTGAGGTCATCGTCTATGTGGACCTGTTTGCCTCTGCGGCCACGTGATCACATATAGACCCTCTGGTATCCCTATGTGGCTTAGGTATCTAGGGCGGCGCAGAGTTGCTCCAAGCTAGTCTTACATCGAGCTTTGGTACAGGCAGTGAGTGCACCCACAGTTCTACATGCAGTCTCGATTGGAACCTTCGCCACGAACCATCCCATGCTGCACTGACCACCACCAGCTGAGGGACCTTGCATTGACCACCTCTGCCGTCGCCAGAAATTGGTCTCTGCATCAGAAACAACCAGGAACTCTGTATCACCCATCGACGTTCACTATGTTACTCTGTTCTTCTTCCATGTGAATATTAAACTTTGTCTGTTTTCATCATTACGGCCGTCGCCTAAGTTTGGACATGCGTAAATTCAGTGGTGACCACCAGCCTTCACAAGCTCTTGTTGTGAGTAACTTTTCTCCAAAGTAGGGGCATTTATTAATAAAACTCTTCTGCATTTTTTGCTTGGGCTGTGGTCCCATTGCATCTCGACAGATGTAACACATGCTACTAATGACCTAAACAAATATTAAAATGTGAAAGAGTCGCTGCTTCTCTGTTTAAAGCTAAATTAGTTCATATACACGTATCGAAACTTGTATATCTGGAGTGATACATTTCTTACCTGCATTTATATTACAACTAAGTGTCATTGAGACAATTACTGCAGATGCGACAGGACATTACAAAGCTAGTTATCAGGAACCTTATCTGCACTTCTGGGTACTGTATGTGGTCTGTTTCGACGGAAAAAGATACTTGTACAACCTTACAGACAATGAATTTAGGGGATAGTGTCGCAAATGCTTGTCGATTTCCTAGAAGATATACAATCATAGAAAAGAAAGAAAGCATACAAAATATTTCAGATGCATTAAATTCTTTGTTACCATTCTCAGGAGCAACACTACAAGAGAGGGTTTAACTTACATTTCTTAAGTGAATAGAGGTAGTGTTATGGTTATGCGGGCATTTGCAATTTTGTGTTGACCTCAAAGTTCCCTGCGTCAAACACGGTAAAAATAAATTGGATAAGCTTCACAACCAGAAATTAGTAAATAATTGTTAATCACGTACAAACCGATCGAAACCTTTTGCCTAAAGTATACATAGCGTAAGACACATGCAGCGGTCTGCAGGCATGCATAATTTCTTTGTTCCAAAGCCAGAAATTCTCCACCCATGTGTTACAGGAATCCTTGCTGAAAATTTTGGAATGGCTGTAAATAAAACACAAGGTTTTTCAAAAATTAACTTTATAGTTTATTTTGAAGAAAACTTTTAAAGACTACAAGGATAAAGATTTGAGATTTCAGAATTTAGTCTTAAGTACTTCAGCGTACAGTACAACACTTACTAAAGTACACATATTTACACAAGCAGTTAGAAAGCACATTGAAAGAGCTCTGTTAGGAGAGAAGGTGGAAAAATGTGAGTGCGGAGGGACGAACACAGGAAGCGCATACGAAGAGTCTGAGAAAGGCGACAGGTGGAGAGACAACAAAGACGGAGAGCCGGCGAGCGAGACAGCTGCCGACAGTGGGAGGGAGGCAGGGAGGGGCGGGGGACGCGCCAGAAACATTGTGTTCCCTGCTGTCTATCACCGCGCCAGCACCTCGACGGGTATGCTGTCTTGAATTTAACGGCTGTTTTAAGTGTTGTCGCGACTACGTGCTAATTTACTAAACTCCCCACTAAGTTTTGTTACAATTTTGCAGACTTCTCTCTTCTTCAGTTCAGTTCTGGTTGAATAACTGCACCATTTTTTAATACTGCAAAATTCCTTTCAGTTGTATTCAGTTGGTTTTCCTCTGTGTAGTGGCT
Organism: Schistocerca gregaria; assembly: GCF_023897955.1. Classification (NCBI taxonomy): domain Eukaryota; kingdom Metazoa; phylum Arthropoda; class Insecta; order Orthoptera; family Acrididae; genus Schistocerca; species Schistocerca gregaria. The sequence goes on from NC_064920.1 coordinate 106,992,895, forward strand.
GACGATACTGCTAGTTCTGGTGTAATTTACTGAAGTCCTCCTTCATTAATGTGAACTTTTCGTTTGTCCGTGTGAACTTGTCTGATATGAAAAAACAAGGGACCTACAAAGCTAAAGTGATGTAATGCAGATATGTGAAAGAAAGATACAGCAGACCTGTTTTGCCTGCACTATTTAAATTATTGCGCCGTGGAATATATAACATAGAAATCTCCGTACATGAATGCAGAAGGCCGACAGAAAGAAATTTAAAAATCTGCATCTGCGTTCTTCCAAAATTCGGAGTAGCTGACTCATGAATGTGGACGAAAGCAAAAGAAAAATATGAATGAAAGGAGGAGGAGGCTGCAGTATGGTCATGGGCTGAAGACAATGAGTAAAGACTGGAGTGTTAGATCTGTTAGCCAAACCCCATGCGACATCGAAGTATTACATAATTTTCACTTTCACACAGCTTGTTACAATGGCTAATGCGAGAAGAGAAAGCAAAGATAGAGAGATGCTAGGTAAGAGTGAAGATACAGATAAGTGATACTTGTTGACATCAGATGCGTGATTGACAAGGGCAGACTCCGTTCAATTTTGCTTCGTTCTAGATACAAAGTTATCAATGGAGAACTGAAACCACCGGTGCAATGCAAATCTTCTGTTGCCCGTAACTGCTAGGCTTCGCTACTACCACATGCCATTCCGTTCCTCCTCAGCTGATTCGTTTGCTTTCGTAGTTCGAATATTCTCTAGTGCACTGTTATAGCCAGCATCTTATGTTGCTTGGGAGGGGGAGGGGGGGGATTACTGCTAACATCAGTTTCGAAAATAGTTGTTTTGATGTAACTGATTCCAGCAAAACAAAAAACTTCGTGGTAGTCTCATTAAGACAAAAAAGAAAGAAATGTAATATTTGAATATAAATCTGTGAATATTTGCTTCGACGTTGCCCCACGACGTGTTTATGCCTGAATAAGCTCACGTGCGATATTTCTTGTGATGGAGAGAGTGCGTAATGTAGTAATCATTGTTGTCACAAGAATTACTTACGAATGTTCATTGTGACTGTCTCAGGCATAATCTCTCTTCCCCTCGGCTAAAATGCATGTCTAAAATAACAAAGTAAATTTCTAGCAGTCTCTTTGTTCTCACGCCGAGGCGAAGAATTTGTACCCTATGTTAGAGCTCCTTTTTACAAGGCGTTATTCCGTACAGTCCTCCTCTCTGCTGGCGTTACACGTTTCTTACTACACGCAAAGCGGCATCAAGGTGGCAGTCTACAAAATCCTCTTTGCTTATAAAGTGTTAGTTTATACTTACGATGAAGATGACGCAATAATGCATTCCATTCATCAATCTCATGATCATCTTCCCTACAACAGACTGTTTTGTTAACACTCTGAATTCACCAAGTCCAGATTAACAACGAGAAAATGCTCGATGCCCTTAGATGCTGCTTCACACCTACTCATTTCTAATATTTCATACCCCAGATACTTTGCAGCTGCACAAGAAGAAATAGAAAACTATAGGGTACTGGAGGTCATAAACTGTTGTTGGAAACAAGATAACCATATAAATATCCTCCTCGAAAGAACGCACCAGAACTAGAATGCAGATTCTCAACCTTCATAGTTGGACAACACCTTGTTATTTCCACATTTGTTACGTTACACACTTCCAAAAAATGTGATACCTTGAGATTTTAATACCCACAGCTGTTTGAAGAACATCCCTGTATATATTTTTCCCCTTCTACCATGTATAGTGTTCCTCTCGTGTTCTCTTAGAAAGGAATTCCCCAGAATTCGAAGTGGGAGCAGATGTTTCCATCAGGAACTCCAATCGAAAGCTTTAATTAATAGTTACCAGCAGAAGAGGAGGGAAGTCTGGTTTCACTTCTGTTCATACTTTCTCGGACAGAAGGGCTTGATTTTACTGATGTCGGGCGAACTCAACAAGAAGAGAGTTGTGGTCAAATTTCGGTCGACACTATTACAGCCAACAGATGAAACAGCTCGTACGTGAAGAGCAGCTAATCTATCTCGTGTGGTAGTCAGGCAGTCCAAAGTCCCTCAGTTTTGTCTGGAGGGAAATAAAAATGTAGCAGAAGTAAATGTTGCCTGCTTGCCTCTTGTAGATAACGAATGTGTGAGCCTGTGGCATCTTGCGTGGAGAACGGCATAACTGCGGTGAGAGGCGACATTTGGTCAAGGGACACGGACTGGGATAGGTCAGGAAACCAATTTAATTCACAGAGAAAAGTCCCTATAAGCAGTTACTTGCATTCTAGTCTTCTAAGACAATCTGAAGAATGTCTATCGCTGAATCTTTTGTTATAAACCACTACATGTATCTGCCTCTCCAAAAATATGAATTCAAATACATTTACAAACTAAATCTAACTTTATATTTCTCAATTGCCTATGTACTTTACCAATTAACACATTGAGGACTGAAATGTAAACTAAATATCAATATATATCCAACAGTTCAAATAAATCGGTGTCTTTAAACATCAGAAAATTTTTGTGATGGTATCCGAAAAGTGAAACATGATATTTTGTGCTGGTATCGCCCCCAATGCGTTAATCACTTCTAGCTGAAGTATTCTAATTCAGGTATAGTAGGCCCAACAAATACTATTTTTCTGGACCAATATGCGGTGAAAATAATAATAAATTCTGCTTAACTTTTACAAAAGATATACATATTTATAAAATTAGTAAACATTTTTTTTTCTTGCACAGCGATTACGCTTAGCCATTGACAATATTTATACAAAATTTGAAATTTGATCCTTCGCTACTAATAAACTCATTTTTTGATGTCTCCCTTGACGTCAAAAAATGAGATTTCCTCGAGAATATCTGTACATCGTTAATCAAACCATGTTCCATTTCTGTGCCAGACAATGCAGCCGGGGCTTTGTAAGAATAAGCGGTTCTTAAGCAAAGGTGCCGACCTGTGTCGTCTGTCATCATCAGAGAAGATAAGCCATGATTTTGTGAAGGATCAAACTCCAGATTTTTTTTATTTGTGGCAAAATGTTGCTACCCTCAAATTACTTTTGAAAATAGAACTCATCTCTAAAATTAATACGGCTAGGTTGCTGAAAACAGTAATTTAAAACTCTGTGTAGCATCAGAGAAGATAACTGCTTTTGTTCTACGATTTCATCCTATGTCTTAATTTTAGAAACAGCTGTCTCCCTCGTCAGCCTTTCATTATATCAAAACAGTAGAGCTTTTAACAAAAATAAAATATCACAGTAACTACATTAAATATTCGCGTCTAATGACAGAAAATGACGTGAGATAATAAAGATCTGACATCAAAAGTTTCTATAATACAGAATATGTTAAATGTTGAATGGATATGTCTATCATGATATGTATGGGTTTTCTTTTCTGATCATTCTCGTAGGTGAATGTATTTTATAATTTTTAGTTCCTGAGACCACAAATTGAAAGTACAATAAACATCTGAACTCTTGTACCCTTAATAATATTTGTGGTAATAATTTTATTCCCACTTTGCTTAATAGTATTGCTTCTTAATCTCTCTGTACTTCCTACATACAATATATTTAACTCTATACACTTTGACAGTCAATAATGATATGTTTCGTATTAATTACAGCATATTGCTCTTTAGTCTTAATAATGATATGCATAGTTTCATTTTTGTTTTTTTTTCTGATAAGTAACTTCTTAATTATAGATAGTTAAACACATAAAATTGATATAAACATGTCAGGGAGGTGCCTCTTCAGGGATATCAAAGGGTAAATGCGGTATTGCTTTTCCAGTTACTTGATTATATATTTAATGATGTTACATGAAAACAATAGTATATATTTTTATCATATAAAACACTGTTAACGGAATTAAATCTATCAAAAATAACATAGTTTTCACTGCACATCTCTTAATCAATCATCTTGGCACACTCGCCGCTGACGCGGCTTCTCACTCACACACAACATGCGCAATCTCTCGCAACACTCAGGCACGTTGTTGGTGTTCCTTAAGCTAAGTACTGGGTCGAGGAAATTGTGCGGGAAAATCAGTTACCTCTGTGGTCAGCGCCGGAACTTACGTTCTAGGTTAAGGAGGTAAATGGTCGGAACAATAATTTAAAGCTCTCGTCAAGATTAATCGTGTTTCAACGACAGAATAGATTTAGGATATAAATTTACGCTAAACTGGCGCCAATTGTGCCAGCATTCTCTCAGGATATCATCACAACCTGCGTTTCACGTGTAGATTTATAACTGTCACTCATATTTCTTTTAGTTTAATATCCCACATCTGCTCAAAACTACTAAGCCTTAAAGTGCTCATGGCGATAACTAGATGATTATGAAGTTCAGGCTCCAGGAACATTTAGGAATACGTAAAGATATGCTAGCAATACCGGCATGGAACTTATGTGTAAATAATTATCTGACAATTACATTCTTTTACGTATTTTGGGTGAAAAAGTCTATTAAACATTCTAACTGGCAAACGTATTTGGAAAAATGGATGAAGCCAGAGAGCTTGCGTGCAGAGGGGCCATAACGTAGATGTGTCATGCGAATGTTTCATTTAGAATTAAACACTTTTGGTTGTAGGAGAAGAAGTGGTTGTAATATGCGATACGATTCGTCTCGGTAAGCAAACGATTTTGAGAATTGTGCATCACGGTTAAAACGACTTGCTGTAATACAACTGAACTTATTGCATGCTTCCCTTAATTACCGGTAGCTGACGTATTTGCGACAGGCTAAAGTAAACAAGGAATTATATTTAAAGCGTCGTTTATTGAGGCTACAGCCAAGACGATTGTACCTAACTGCCATATTCAAAGTCAAGAAACGTATGATGTTCCGCGAAACAGAATATTTTGGCTTCAGTGAACAAGCATACAAGGAATTATCAGAGTGCAGTCTAGCATTGTTTACACTTACTGCAGAATACATCACTATCAGTCTGAAACTTATTATTGCGGTAGGACGTGTAGCCAGGGAAAAGTGCAACGAATTGCGGTGTACATCTAGATAAAATAGCTAAATAAATTGAATGGCTACCGAATCTTATCTTACAAATAGTTACGAAAGCGTAGCCACGCTAGAGAAACAATGCCGCGAGAGCTGAGATGCACTCATGTAGATCCTCTGCTCAGCCCATTCGGTTTGCCTAGTGACGTCAAGACGCTCTGTGAAGACATATTTGTATGTATATATATTTAAATAAAAGAGTGATATGTATGTGTATCAGAATGACAACCATCTGGCAGAGGGTCATCTCCGCTTTCGTTTGTCTCCTGCACAGCACGAGCGCGTCTCTAACTCATCGTACTTGACGTAATATCGGGGCTCTAGCGTCAACAATGGAGAGCAACTACATACACTCACGCGCGCGCACACACAGATACTGTACTATATAGTCTACGGCGAACCGAACAGCAGGGGCGGGAGACTGCCAGCCGCCGTGCTGTCAGCTCTGTCGTTTAATACCGTGAAACTGGTGGAAGGATTTTGCGCGGTCAGGCTACGTGGCGGCGCATCGGAGCCTCGAGGCCCACCCAGAGACACCTCCCTTGCTGGCGTGGCACGGGACGGGGGCCCAGGCGAACGCCTCAAACAGCCCGGGCTGGAAGCACGCTTACCCAGCTGCGGCAAAGTGGTCTCTTGGCTCAACTATCTGTAATCAACCTAGGGGAGAAACGGTGGATCATTACGTTACTGCGTCCCTCAGATTCTGCTTCTAGGTCTTCAGAAACTTGACATTCAAGGAAACTGATGCAGTGTACAAAACTGTCGGGAAACTTTGAAGATCTTTTCACAACGGATACAGTCGACTTTAACCAGTATGGGACAACTCTCGGAGTAGAATTTGGAGCACGATTGGGAGAGGAAAAAAATCAATGAGAGCTCTGGGATTCTAGGTCTTCAGAAACTTGACATTCGAGGAAATTGACACAGTGTGCAAAACTGTCGAGAAACATAGAAGACCTTTTCACAACAGATACAGTCGACTTTAACCAGTATGGTACAACTCTCGGAGTAGAATTTGGAGCACGATTGGGAGAGGAAAAAAATCAATGAGAGCTCTGGAATTCTAGGTCTTCAGAAACTTGACATACGAGGAAACTGACGCAGTGTACAAAACTGTCGGGAAACACAGAAGACCTTTCCACAACAGATACAGTCGACTTTAAACAGTATGGTACAACACTCGGAGTAGAATTTGGAGCACGATTGGGAGAGAAAAAAAATCATTGAGAGCTCTGGGATTCTAGGTCTTCAGAAACTTGACATCCGAGGAAACTGATGCAGTGTACAAAACTGTCGGGAAACTTAGACCTTTTTACAACAGATGTAGTCGACTTTCACCAATATCGTGCCACTCCCGGAGTAGAATTTCGAGCACGATTTGGAGAGAAAAAAAATCAATGAAGGCTCTGGGATGTGATGACCTGAATGTGAGACGTGTCAAATATGGGACCTGGTAACGAACAGAACTGTTGTTACAGATAAAAAAACGTATGAAACTGTGGGAAGACCACAGAGAAAGATGAAAAGAAGGAAATATAATCAACACACACAGGACAGATGACAAAAACGTGCAAAGTAGTTACAGAGGAAACCCATGGCTGAACCCCGCACATAGTTATACCTCACAATAAATGAAAAAAAATTCATTATTTAGCTGCGATGATACTGCTGAAGCCCAAGAGCAGCTGTATGAAGGAAGATTGTGTATAGGTGCAATGTGTGGAATTAAAACGTATAGTAGACAAACAGAGAATGTAATCTTTCTGTCTGTAGGCTATGATTATATTACGGAAACGTTCACGACCCAGTAAGGCAAAATACTGTGGTATATAACAGAAAAAGTTTATGTAATTCGGTTTAACTTCAATTTAATTTATAAGAAACTATCAGCCTCGATTGCAGTAATGAAATCAACCTTTACCTATGTTTCAGCCGAAATAATTGAGCTTTCTTTAGAAGATATTCCTGAATCTATAATTCGTTTAAGAGGGCGTGGTCTACAAATAAAACTAAAACAGCCTGAATGTTGCTGCAATGTTGAAAGTACAAAAATAACTTCAATTTATTACATCCCAATAGGACAAAACGGGTAGAGTATCTAGAAACATAAGTTGCAAAAGTCCCTAGTAGTCAGTCAAGTACTAAGACAAGGCTGTGGACTGTCTCCTTTATTATTTGACATGAACATAGAACCCGAATACAAATGGAATGTACTTGGGCATTAGAATGGTATTACGACAAACTAACTCGCAGGGGATCAGTTGCTTATAGCGGTTTTAAAAGACAGAATGAATAAAATGCTAAGTATATATAAGCTGCACATGTCGGCTAGAAAATTCAAAACAGTGGTCATGCAAGAGTACTAATGCAACGGAAAAGAAATACGTTATACAGTACACAAATTCAGTTAAATATTTGGGCTGCAATATGTGTGTTAACGGGTGAAACGCTCCTGTAAAAGACAGTATCCAGAAATGCAACAAACTAATTATATCCATTAGTAGGCACTGTGGGAAATATTTTATAAACGTAATGCGCATTATATCCAAACGTTCTCTGTTTTATGGAAGCGAGATTAGAAAAACATTAAGAAACATGATAACACCGGGCAAGGAATATTAGAACTGAAGTTTTTATCAGATACCATTATAAGTGAAGATATCCACATATAATAAAATTAGCGATGAAATATGAAACTACTAAAGGCACCACGTGAGCCAAGATCGTCTCCTGTGGCAGCACATAGAGGTATGAGCTGACCGTACTCAAGGTGGAGCGTGAAGTTCCGTTTTGAAACGCTCTCTTTTCAACCCAAGGTTGTTTAAAATAAGACGATATTGCTATGATTTCCCGATGCAATATCGGGAAGGATGTGTTCTTCCTGAATGAATACGTGAGGCTGGGAGACTGATAAGTCGTTCGAGTACAGCGCGCCTTATCCTGATGAACGCAAATGTCAAAAACAAACCACAGAAAGGAGACCAGAAGATCACGAAATAAGAACAATTCAGAAAGAGGATCAGAACCAACACGCTACTGTGAAGAAACCCTAGTCGCGCGGTAGAATGCACCCCCTAAAGCGACTGTCTAATTTTTTCCAAGTTAGCTTCGCTGTGTTTTCATAGAAGAATATAGCGTAACCTTCAAAATTGTAAACATCAGTATGGAACGTGGAACACCTTCACCGATCCAACATTCATGTAATAGGTTCAAACGAGGAGATGACAGCTGTATTTTGGGCTACATAAAAAAGGAAGGAAAATCTACGTCCAAATGAAGGCTGAATACTGTACATGCACGTACTTGGACGAAACTCAGAATGATTCATAGCACCTGGTCAAAAAAATTGTGATGAAGGGCGATCCGAAGGTAAAAAAGGATGAACTGGCCTTAAAAAGTCACGGTTTCATTGTTTCGTAATTATATGCCAAGAAATTTAAATGTCGGGCAGTGACGGAAGCCAAAATGAAATTCAGAGCAGGAGCGGAAACAGATATAAGTATTAACTTTTGCAGATGGCATTCTCCTCCGACACAAAGTCAGTAGATAGAAATAAGTAGTATTGAACTGAACGACAGCTTGCTTAGCACTGAGTTTAAGTGAACAAAACGAAGAACAATTGAAGAGAAATACAGCTGTATTAACGAATTATCTTTCTGGGGTGTAATACAGTAGTATTATCTGCCAAAGAAGTAAGAACACTAAAGCGACCGGAAGAAGAACGACAGAAAGTAGCATAGGCGTGGAGGAGTGTTTTCTTCAACAAGAGAAACCTGATTCCGACAGCACGTTGGTCTAGTAACAAAGACGATTTTCTGACGTATGTTATAGGAAGGAGAGGGAAATGAACTGAAAATTTTTCAAATGTGTTGCTGAAGAATGGGTATTCGTTACCATATGGTGGGGAATGAATGTTAAGTCGACCACAGTCACTTACCTGGGCAGTAGAAGAAGCACTCGAGAGGAGAAATCGTGGGAGACTAGAATACATGTTACAAACTGTTGAGGAGAGTTGCAATTCCATATCAAAATGGAAAGGAAGTAACTCTTCTGTAATTTGTGACTTCTGGTTATCCGATTCTCTTGCCCGCACAGCTGTGTTCGTTGGGAATTATGTTAACGCAAGTACAATCGTTTTCGGAAGAATTAAACCCAATCTTGCGAACATTTCAGAGGGGATGGGATGTAAATTTTGCGAAATCGATTGCATATTATCTGATAAAGCTCCAAAAGAACAGAACTGTACGGGCAAGCTGACTGAATGAACGGAAGTCGGTTGTCGGGGGGCGTTGGATTCGAGAAGTATTGAGATATGAGGAAGTGGAATGAACCAGAAGCAGTGTTCCTCAAGGTAATTGAAGACTTTCGTGACCTAGTTTGTTCCACGGTGTTGCGGAAATTGTAAGACTTGGGGGAGCGTCACTTGCTACGCCCTTCCCGCGGTGACAATTTCCGGCGGCAGGGGAAACGCGAGCTTCCACCAAAGGCTGAGAATTCGGCGGAGCCTGCTGGGCCAGTGCTGACCACGACCCGTGCCATCGCGCCCTATACTTATCAACAGCTTCCAATATGGACTATAAAAAATATGGTATCTTATATTAACAGCCGTACTTCATCATGGACCAATATGATCCACACGTTGGGACCAGGTTCTGCTGCGCCGAGCTGTCGTGCTGCGTTCCTGGCCACGGGGGCCCCTAACTCGCACGTTGGCCTGTCACGTGACACTCCTGACGCCGTTCCTGCCTCTGGGAGTTGTCGTCAAAACAAGTGACACTCTGGTGTGCTCGCATCAAGGGCAGCGAGTGGATCTGTCGTCGGTTGGCATCTCCAACAGGAACCTGCACTCTGTGATGCGGACGTGTCGTGAGGAAACGTAAACAAACTCGCGGTCTGGAATATTAATTGACTACTGCATCCCGATGTATTTTAAGGTCGGACACTCGCTTTAAATCTGTTGGGCTGTACTAGTGTAGGCTTCTTACTGTCACTATCATTAGTTCGAATACACCCATGAGGATTTCTGCTGCTATTTTACAACGAAGATAATTCAGAAACAACTGCATCGAGCGCTACTGTGTGAGTTTTCTGGCAGTGTTGCAGGTAGGTTGCTGAGTCTTGCAAAATAGTCTGTTTTCCCCAATTTACTGTCTCCAGGCACTGTTTGACTGCTATTTTTACAAAAGCATCGAGGTCAGAAACGGAAGGTCACTGCTTTGACGTCGTCACAGCCGTTTGTCGTTTCAGATTGCCGTGCGTCTAAGCGGGTGTAAACTTTTGTGACAGGTTACCTCAGCAAGGCGAGCGTCTTTGCTGTGGATCGCATCTCTTGGTGGGGTAACCGTGACAGTCACTGTATTAGAAGCGATAAAATCTCCTCGCATACATACGTACTATCTGGTTTCTTTGTTTTAAGTTTTGCTTCGTGTAAACGAAACATTCCTTTTGCGGAGAAAACTTTGTACCACAAGCTGCGACATCGTCGCGAAAAAACAGTGACCCGTATATGTAATACGTTTCCTTTAATTTACGTCTGTGGTCACAAGCCTTTTGCTAACAGATTACCGGTTTCGGTCTTTAATGACCATCATCAGATCTTCAGCAAAAATCAGAGGAACATAAATATACTCGCAAACTGCCTACAGCTTAAGAACGAAACTTTGTATTTCCTTCTTCAGCAAAACCGGGCACATTTTTCTTTTACTTGCTGTTTAACTGATAAATCATTGAGTTGGACACCTTCTTGCACTCTGAGGCCGCCCTCACTGTCAACTTCAAACAATATTATGTTACTGCCAATGTTTCAACAAAGAACGGTTGATTACGAGTATCATTTGATTGCGATTAAGATTTCCGATTAAGATTTCTATTAAAACCGTCATTATCCCATGCTTTCCACTCTTGTGTAATTGCTAGCGCATAACATTTACCGTGTCCGGCGTGGGAATGAGTACGGTGGGCCTTAGTTGCCCAGTGTTCCCCGTAAATTTCGTCAGCACTTTCTTTGTCACAACTCCTAACAACGTATTCATCGGCAGACGTCAGCAATTATCCGGACCAAACATGGATGTACGAAGCTGGTGCAAGTACGAGCACCCTCAGTCGAAGAAGGACTCGACATCTTTTGTGATGTTCAAAGCGAAAGGTTTACGTTTTGACTCTGAACTAGCGATACGCGAAACATTTTGTATTAACTTCAACGGCTGTGCTGTTCATGGGGTGGTGTGGCGGTATGGCTTTCACTTTCTGCGCGAAATGTTGCACGGAATTTGTGCTGACGAGTGACATCGTCGCTGCTTCGTTCCTCTAGTGTGCCACGGCAAGCGCATACATTTAAGAAATACAAAATTCGTGACAAATGTCTGTGTAAGAAGGACAGTTTTCCGTTAAGAGGATTAGAGAGTCGGACGACTTTTGTTTTGAAATTGTAACATTTTTCACGCCAGTTGTCTGAAAAACTAGATGTGAACATGAGGTGGTCACAGCTGCTGACCGACAGTCGGAAGAACTTGCGTGAGGTTTATGAAGTTTCTGCACAATTTTGTCATCTTCAGCAGCACGGAATTTTATCTCCAGCTTCATTTTGACGCTCAGGGCAGCAGCTTTGGAATCGCCGACAGTTTCTTGTGCACGAAGTGGCATACTAATGATTCACTTCCTCTCGTGATGCTCCGCAAACATTTTTTTTTTCCAGAGTTACGTGTGACTATGGCACTTTGAATGGAACGGTACGGGAGTCTGAGCGAGTGTCTCGGCCAGCTGGGACACGCCCCAGACCGCCTCTCTCCAGAGGCGAACGACGCCAGGGCGGCGGCAGAACCTGGTACCACGCCCACGTACGCGGGGCACCTCCTCCACAGCCCCCTGGGCGGAGGCAGCCGGGGCACCGGCGGGGGTGCATCCCGGCTGCGCCCGCCCTTCCCTCCTACTTACTACCCACTCATCCGACTCACATCGTCTTCCTTTCGATAGTTCCGGCGACCTTCACCAGGCGACCAAATACGCGCTTCCGGTCGCAGTCGGAAAGGAGCTACCTTTACGCGATAAACAAACGCCAAGAAGTGAAAAATTCTGAAGGAGGAGAAACGGGGCCGCTTTTCCCTGGCAGTTTCTCCCCCTTCATCTCTGACACTCTTAGAAACAGTACAACATTCCTAGAATAATCCAGCAGCACGTTCAAAGTCAATGCGCACGACAGAAAGCTCAAGTACTCGTAAGACTTTACCGTGTCATTTGTGCCGTGCCTGATGTTACCTAAACTTTTAATTTTAGCTATAAACGCGGGAATTAAATTCGCATTACAGTTTCCAGCGGCAGTCTGCACGTATTATTGCTTTGGTATTGCATCACAGAACATGGGAAACCTAATAATCGCGTATTCCGTGGTGCCATTTGGTGAACGAATCAACGCGCTAATTGGTGACTACCGTAGGAAAGAAAGCAACTTTACAATTAATTTTTTTTCCTTAAAAACAGTGAGCACATGAACCTGAGGGCTCAAAACTATAATAATTATTACACTTTTTTAGCAGTGTTCTTTTTTCACCTGTTCCGCAGTCACGTAGCATCGGTGGCGAATTGTTCGCCTCTTTCTTGTTGTACAGTCTGTGGTAACTTAAAGAGTGTGGAGGAATGTACAAAACGAAAAACGACGTCTCTCTTACGACTGGTAGCATAGACTCTGCTGTCGCCTGAACACTCAGCTCTCGCTTGCTCAGTATCTGGCCGTCAGTACTGTGCTGTGTGTTTCCAGAGTCTGCGGGTCCAGCAGTGGTGGATTCTACGTGCGACTGCCAGACGGCGACAACCTCGTCCGCGGCTCGGGGCGACGTTCGTTCTTTTCTCGCGGCCGTCTCCGGATCGCTCGGTGACTGCCGTAACGCAGGGCCGCCTCAGCTCGAGAGCCCTGCAGGTGCCTCCGCGGGCCGCTGGCGCGTGCGCAGTGCCGGGTGCCGGCGGCGGGCGGGCGCTCACTCCTCGGGCCAGCCCAGGTCCTCGCCCACGAGCTCGTAGAAGCGCTGGTTGTGCTCGCTGAAGAAGCGCCGCAGCTTGGCGACGACCCGCGGGTCTACTCGCGGGTGGCGGCGCCCCTTGCTGTCGCGCAGGCACTTGTCGGCCGTCTCGTTGCGCAGGCAGTAGAAGCCCTTCGTGCGGTTGAAGTAGAAGTTGTGGTGGCCGATGCGCGGCTCCAGGCCCAGGAAGCGCTCAATGCGCCGCAGCTGCGACACCGGGTCGTCTATCAGCTGGTCGCCGTTCACCACCAGGATCTGGCCGCGGTCGAACACCTGCGGAACCAGCAAAAACCGTGCCTTACTCAGTGCCTCCCACAGGAGAATTATCCATCATTTTGATTTGCATCTCCCTCGGACATGGGTGTGTGGGTTTGTCCTTAGGTTAAATTAGGTAAAGTAGGGTGTGTAAGCTTGGGGACTGATGATCTTCGCAGTTAAGTCTCATAAGATTTCAAAAGAAAAAGAATTGTTGAGTGTGAGGTCCACCAGTTGTGCACTCACAGATGTTCTTTTGGCGACTCCCACAAATTCAGCACCAGAAGAAAAAGCTACTTAGGTGGAGACTGATCCACTTGTATGTGTGAAGCAAGGGATCGAGTATGTATGCGTTAAGCAAGAATCTCTCGATGTGCAGGAGTGGGAGGTGCCCGACGATCGGAATGATGCGCAGGATCCGATAAAGAGGGTTATTCATCAGGAAACTTCATCGGATGTAGCACATTCTATATTGAGAAGAGCGAGGACGAGGAAAATGAGGGGGCAGTGAGAGGGGACCACGTGGAGGAGCTCAAACGTGAAGTAGAATCGACAAGTAGCGGCAGTGAACCCAAAAGAATAAATAAAAACGAAAACTCACTGATACTGGCACAGTGGTGCTGAAACATGTTTGGGCACTGAGAAAAACGTTGTTTCACATAACTGGCTGATCATACATCCAACAGAATAGAATTACTCATTAATGTAGGATGGCGCAGTTTGAAACAGCCCACCTCACCCCCACTCACGACACTGGTTCGAAAATTGTTACAGTTTGACAGCTGGAGCGACACTAGCGCTCCAAGCGATCAGAAAGTAGTCATACGTCGTAAGGATTACGTTTGGTTTTCACTACTTTCTGCTTATTATTTATTCCAAGTTTCTGCTACCAGTCACTTTTTATTTTATGCTTAATCTAACATAATGCAAAGCGTTTCGAACATGTTCTGTTCATCTTCAGCCGTTTATACATACATACCTACATATAGAGAAATGCTACTTGAAAATAAACCGTCTTAAACTAGATTAATCTAGAACTCTTTGTCCATTTTTTTTTTTTTTAACTGTAGCTGTTGGTGTGGCATTTGAGGGGGAAAGAGGGGGGAGGTGTATGGCCAGCACTCGAAATCAGTGATGTCTTCTGCTGGTTTTCTTCCTTGTGGCTGACTATGTATATCACAGCATGTATGGGATGCAGACAGATTTGCATGAGTTATAGAAACCATAAGATATTAATTGGCGATTCATGGAGTGTTGCGCGCACAACGACCTTATATGTTAAATTAAAAGGAAGGTCAGCGTTGGCAGAATCGAATTTCGATCACATAGTGATCATCTTCAGTGCTGATATGTACAAATTAAACTCAGACACTGGTTATCAAGTTATCAATAACCAAAACTAAGAAGTTATCACAGTTGTGATTTGTACATATCAGCACTGAAGATGATCACTATGGATCGAAAATCGATTCTGCCATCAATAAAACATCAATATTACGGCCGACGCTGACCTTCCTTTTAATTTAATCATAACATATAATGCAACAAACAATGAACATGACCCTTCCCTAATTAATACCATGTCACAACTGAACAAACAACATCAAACTACACTCACAACTGACAGTGCCCCAGCAGTCAAATATGTAACAATGCCATATTTGGAATAGTATCTGACATATTAGCAAGACTATTCAAAAACACAGAGGAAAAAACCAGCTTCAGCGCCAACAATAAACTAAGCGGGAAGCTTATTCACAATATAAAACCACCAGATACAAGTCTTGATGCATCTGGCATTTATAAAATTACCTGCAGCCAATGTAATAAATATTATATGGAACAAACAGGCAGAAATTTCAGAACCCGATTCAAAGAACATTTAGACTGCTACAGGTTTGATAAATGTAACAAATCAGCAGTAGCAACTCACATTAAAGACACAGGCTACCCTTTGAAAGTCGAAGACAACCTCCAAATTTTACACAAAATAGCAAAAAGTAAAAGAATGGATATCATGGAAGGAATGGAAATTTTCATACATAACACAACGCATGAAGATAACTTTCTTTATGAAATAACCGAATTCAAAAACTCAGAATTCTTCAACAGTCTTAAGCCAGTTCTAATTAAATAGATTCAAGATATGTCAATGTAAATAACTGACTACAAATCTGTCAGTACTAAGAATATCGACACAAAACTTCGATAATCGATGTTGTTGTTGTTTGTTGTGGTCTTCAGTCCTGAGACTGGTTTTATGCAGCTCTCCATGCTAATCGATACAGATTCAAATGTTACAGTCCTCCTTCTTGTGTTGTGTGTATAACATCGCAGCAACTTGTGCCGTGAATTACGTTGGCAATCACTGACAAAATATGATGTTCAGTACTGCAATGTCAATCAACAGCTCCACCATTACACCAGTGATGCAAGTGAAGCAGCAAGACGATGAAATTGTAAGTGATCAACTGTCATATAAAAGCCTTTTACACTATTTTCGTAACACATAACTGATGCAAATCTACCTGCATCCTATACAGGCTGTGATATACATAGTCAACCATAAGGAAGAAAATCAGCAGAAGACATCACTGCTTTCGATTTCCAGCCATACACTGCCCCCCTCCTTCCCCCCAAATGCCACACGAGTAGCTACAGTAAAAAACAATGGACAAAAGTTCTAGATTAATCTAGTTTAAGACGGTTTATTTTTAAGTAACATTTCTCTATATGTCTGTATGTATAAACGGCTGAAGATAAACAGAACATGTTCGAAACGCGTTGCATTGTGTTTGATTAAGCATAAAATAAAAAGTGACTGGTAGCAGAAACTTAAAATAAATAATTACACCACACAGTCACGGTGCACAAACATAGCCATTATGACTGAAAATAATTACTTTCTACTTAATTAACAGAACAGTTGTTATATTTTTGCGTTCCCATATATTATTAAGTTACCGAGAGACATGAATTGTCGGGAAATACACGTAAAAATAGCCGAATGACACTTATTAAATGACATAAGCTACAACTCATTCATGAAAAAGTGCAGTAGCACAGTTATTGACCTATGTGAAATAAAATTGTCACAAATTCCGAATGGTTTGCATTAGGACGTTCAAACTGCACGGCTGGCCGCGGGGCATTATGGGAATGATAAGATGCGTTGATGAGATTACGAAAGGACGACAGTCAGATTACTGCACGTGGCTTTTGCGTAATATCAACGTTGGTTTGTTGGCTCCCTCCCATTACATCATGAGTCATGAAGCATGGTTTCACCTTTCCATTCATGTGAATTCACAGAACTCGAGGTACAGGGCTACGGAGAACGCTAACAATGTGTGTCAGCAACCACTCAATGATGAAAACAAAATCTGCGTTTGGTGCGGTATAACAGCAACACATATCAATGAGACTGGTATTCTCTGACACTACCCTCAAACGCCACTGCATGAATTAGAAATTTTTCACCCATTTTGTGCTCAACTCACTGAATTTGAAAGAGAATAGTGCTTGATCCAACAATATGGGACAACTTGCCACTCGTCCAAGGTGTCCCTGGAACGAGTCACTGATGTCTTCACTGTGGAACAAAACTGCCAGCAAACACTGATGGCCACCACGTTCACCGAATGCGATTATTTCGTGTGGGAACACTTGAAGAGCGACGTCTATGAAACAAATTCACACTCATACTGGAACTGAAAGACAAAATCATCCGTGAAGTTACCGCCATCGATATCCGAACCTTAGCTCGGTGTACCTGAATAAGCTTAGAAGTGTATAGCGGCGTACTGGTGCTGCAGGGTGTCACTTTCGGCATCTTCCGTAAATCTGTTTTTCACTCTATGTTTCATTATAAGTAAACGGTAAGTCTAGTTCAACTCTTCGTTTCTGTAATTTCACTGCATTTCTTTTAGAGTTACAGGGGTACTTTTATCTGCACCAGCCTGTAATACAGGGTGTCTCAAAACTTTTTGGTCAAATTGAAGCAGGTGGTAATGGGTGCGCAGCCGATTACATTGAGATGGGGAATCAATGGCCGTAAGTGCATTATAATTCTGTTATGGACATACGCAGCATACACCGCGTAACAACAACGTAGATCATAGTAACTGTGCAAAGCAACGACCACCAGTGTCAATGCATGCATGACAACGGCGCATGAAGTTCTGCCGCAATCACTCCAAGATTCGTGGTGTCTGTTGTACCTTAGAAAGGCAGCTTGGAACCTAGCAAGCATATCTTTATCCGTTTATACGGGGGTTTCATATACCAACATGTTGACGTAATCCCAGAAGAAAAAGTCCACGGATGTGAGATACGGCGAGCGCGCTGGCCCTGGGACAGCGCCTCCTCTTCCAATCCAGCAATGAAGTTGCTCGCTGACATTAACGTCGAAGTGGGGTGGTGCACCGTCGTGTCGAAAACGCATCCTTTTGCTGACAATGAGGGATATAGTCTCCAAGAACTGTGGCAGCACATCTCGCAGGAACACCAGGTAAAGCGGACCAAAAAAACTGGTAGACATCAAATAAGGTCCTGTTATGTGATCTTGGACAACACCTACCCACATGTTGACAGAGAACCGTTGCCGCTGGCAACCGATATGCGTGGCTTGGGGATTGTCCTCATTCCAGACATGGCTGTTGGAAAGACCATCACAGGTCAACGAGGCCTCTTCCATGAACAATACAAACTGTACGAAATTTAGCACCGTGGGCACTGGGGTTGACAGAGGTGAACGTGGGGCTCAAAATTCTGTGGTCGCAGTGCTCCCAGACTTCCTTACGATAGGGGTGTAATACCTCTTTCATCAGTACTGTCCACACGCATCTTTCGAAGTGTGTGTTCCACGGGCGAGTTGACGGGTGCCTGTTGGTGAGTGGTCAGCCGCACGATCCAACCTCATCTCCTCAAAGCCTGGTGTTCGGACATGCCTTCGATGTGGACCTTGCTGACACTCATTGACGTGAACGAAACCGCCTCTGGTAAATCTGTACCCACGGAGATAAATTTCTTGCAGTCAGGATGACGCCTGTTGGGAAAGCGTTCTATGTACTTTCTTGGTGCCTTCCGGACACTACATCCTGTCGCACCGTACATGAAATGCATGTCTGCCACCTCTCGTGTCGAGCAACGTTCCATCTTTGATTACGCGTCATGCACTGTACACAGTTACACAGATCGCCAAGAACACGTCATGAGCTCTGTAATGCAATGGACAACTGACACCAGGGACAGTGGGGTGCGTCACATGACACACGTGTATGACCTGAGTTGTGCACAGTATATCAGTATGGAGGTCTGCTCCGGTGTACAACAAACACCGGGATATTTGCATGAGTGTGGGTGAACAGTACGCGTCGATGCAACACACTCTGAGACAGGCGCTCGTCTTTTGAACAATTACTATCAGCTACCTCGTTGTTATGCGGTGTACGCTGTCCGCTATCCACAACACAATTAATATACATTTCAGACCACTGGTCCCAATCTTAATATAATCAGTTGTGGATCCACTCTCTCCTGTTTCAGTTTGCCCAAAGAGGTTTGAGGTAACCTGTATAATATAGGGGGTTGAATAGTAAGAAAGAAGATGCAGATCATAGAACGTGGACGTTAAGACAGTGTGTGGTGACACCAAAAGAACACACAAGTTCAAGTACTTATGTGCGATTACCATTACAAACACCAATGACTAGGCGGCACTCGATGGAGCCAGAATGCTGAAGAACATGCCAGAACACTATAAAATGATAAATCTATCACTCCAAATTCTAACACCGTCCTAGCTAAACCTGAATATTTGTACACCGTAGACAATTATTGGAAAGGGGCTCCAGAAATCGAGGTCAAAGATGTGAAATTTCTAATGAAAATCCTTGAGCAGTAAAAAAGTAGCAACAGATAACTTTCTATTTCATTTGAGATCAAACAAGGAATTATTCACTAAAGCGCCAAAGAAACTGGTATATCCATGCGTATTCAAATACAGAGGTATTAAACAGACAGAATATGGCATTGCTGTCGGCAACGCCTATATATAATATAACACGTGTCTGGTGCAGTTGTTAGTTCGGTTATTGCTGCTACAATGGCAGGTTATCCAGAGTTATGTGAGTTTAAACGTGGTGTTTCAGTCGGCGCACAAGCGACGGGGAACAGCATCTCCGAGATAGCGATAAAGTGGTGATTTTCCAGTACGACCATTTCACGAGTGTACCGTGAATATCAGAAATCAAACCTCTGACATCGCTGCCAGAAAAAGATCCTGCAAGAACGGGCCAACAACGATTGAAGAGAATCGTTCAATGTTTGCTGCAGATTTCAATGCTGGGCCATCAACAAGTGACAGCATTCGATCCATTCAACGAAACATAATCGATATGAGCTTTTGGAGCAGAAGGTCCACTCGTGTACCCTTGATGACTGCAAGACACGAAGCTTTACGCCTCGCCTGAGCCCGTCAAACCGACAGTGCACTGTTGATCACTAGAAACATGTTGCCTGATCGGACGAGTCTCGTTTCAAATAGTATCGGGCGGATGGACGTGTATGGGTATGGAGACAACCTCATGAATCTACGGACCCTGCATGTCAGCAGGGGCTGTTGAAGCTGGTGGAGCCTCTGTAATGGAGTGGAGCGTCTGCAGTTGGAGTGATATGGGAGCACTGACTTTAAACACTTCCGCTGGCCACCAGACTCCCCAGACATGAACGTTATTGGACATATCTGGAATGTCTTGCAACGTTCTGTTCACCCCCTCACACTCTTACGGATTTATGGAAAGCCCTGCAGGATTCACGATATCGGTTCCCTCCAGCACTACTTCAGACATTTGTCTAGTCCTTGCCATGTCGTGTTGTGGCACTTCTGCGTGCTCGTGGGAGCCCTACATGATGTTAGTCAGGTGTACCAGTTTCTTTGGCTCTGCTGTGTAGCTCACTCACATGCATCCGACGTCTTTTCAAGAACAAAAGCCACATTGCAGTGCTATTCTCCATGCACAGGAGTGTTGTGATATTCAATTCATTCCTGTCGGTTAAAATGTAACCTACTTTATACAAAGAATTGATTTTAACCTAATCTAACGTAACATCGTTGAAACCACCAAATCGTGATGACGAAGGAGGTGGGGCACACCGTCACCAAACTGTGGGGCGATGTTATCGGGTTAGTGGCGACGGTGTCTGACGGCCGTTGTCGGTGCCACTGTTCAAAAATGGTCCAAATGGCTCTGAGCACTATGGGACTTAACATCTGTGGTCATCAGTCCCCTAGAACTTAGAACTACTTAAACCTAACTAACTTAAGGACATCACACACATCCATGCCCGAGGCAGGATTCGAACCTGCGATCGTAGGGTGCCACTGTGAACGCAGCCTGCATCGTTCCCAGAACAGAAGTGAAAAAACTGCGTCTCAATACATTCATGATTGATGCTGCATATCGCTTAAATTAAGTGCTTTTCCTTATGCGTCTTGCTCCTGGAAAGGAAGTTACCGAATTTGAATTTCAGTCATTACCATGTAAGGAGGCTATTTACAATTTGTACAAAAACCAGATGGCAGTTATAAGAGTCGAGGGGCATGAAAGGGAAGCAGTGTAGGGAAAAGTGTGAGACAGGGTTGTAGCCTCTCCCCAATGTTATTCAATCTGTATATTGAGCAAGCAGTAAATGAAACAAAAGGAAAATTCGGAGTAGGTATTAAAATCCATGGAGAAGAAATAAAAACTTTGAGGTTCGCCGATGACATTGTAATTCTGTCAGAGACAGCAAAGGACTTGGAAGAGCAGTTGCACGGAAAGGACAGTGTCTTGAAAGGAGGATATAAGATGAACATCAACAAAAGCAAAACGAGGATAACGGAATGTAGTCGAATTAGGTCGGGTGATGCTGAGGGAATTAGATTAGGAAATGAGACACTTAAAGCAGTAAATGAGTATTACTATTTGTGGAACAAAATAACTCATGATGATCGAAGTAGAGAGAATATAAAATGTAGACTGGCAATGGCAAGGAAAGTGTCTCTGAAGGAGAGAAATTTGTTAACATGGAGTATAGATTTAAGTGTCAGGAAGTCGTTTCTGAAAGTATTTGTATGGAGCGTAGCCATGTATGGAAGTGAAATATGGTCGATAAGTAGTTTGGACCAGAAGAGAATAGAAGCTTTCGAAATGTGGTGGTACAGAATAATGCTGAAGATTAGATGGGTAGATCACGTAACTAATGAGGAGGTATTGAATAGAATTGGGGAGAAGAGGCGTTTGTGGCACAACTTGACTAGAAGAAGGGTTTGGTTGGTTGGACATGTTCTGAGACATCAAGGAATGACGAATTTAGTATTGGATGGCAGCGTGGACGGTAAAAATCGTAGATGGAGACCAAGGGATGAATACACTAAGCAGATTCAAAAGGAAGTAGGTTGCAGTAGGTACTGGGAGATGAAGAAGCTTGCGCAGGATAGAGTAGCATGGAGAGCTGCATCAAACCAGTCTCAGGACTGGAGACCACAACAACAACTACTATGTAAGACTTCCGTCGCTGCGCAGGTCTGTTACTTGTTGGACTTGTGGAGGAAGACAGGCGAGTGCGGGGAGAGCAGAGGGCACGCTCACCTCGAGCCAGCGCGGCACGAAGGTGTGGTAGAGCGAGATGGCGAGCGGCCGGTAGGCCACGTTGACGGAGCCGTCGGGTCGCAGCGCCAGCTGCTCGAAGGATCTCGCGGGCGGCGGCGGCTGGCCCGCCGTGGCGGCCGTGGCGGCCGCGTGGCTGCGCAGCTGCGTGTAGTCCGAGATGGCGCGCGTCACCGGCTCTCGCACGATCACCAGAAGCTTCACGCTCGCGTTCATCGCCCGGATGCGCTCCGGCACCTGCCGGCACGCCACCACCCGTCACCCTGCAAGCCTCTCCGCACAACCGGCGTTACACACTGCACGACTCAGTACTTCGTCCTCGACGGACGGCGCAGTGAAGACTGCGACTGTTGATAAACACAAATAAAACAATTATTGCGCCAGTCACTCGTTTATTTTGCCACTACGTCATCAGATGGTTCAGTTGAGAGCTGTTTATTTACATAGATGGTGTTGGTGAAGAGTGGAGACCAGACCAGGGGCTGTGAAGTTATTTTGCGTCTTTTGCTAATGATAAAAAATGTTTGATTGTTTAACTAAAATAATACAAGAAATGTATAAGGATACATATGTCAAGTGAAAATTGGTAGCACACATTCACAGAAATTTAGAACAAGCAACGGTCTGTTACAAGGCTGCCCCATGTCACAAACTTTATTTGGCCATTAAACTTGCCACACCAACAAGAAATGCAGATAATAAACGGGTATTCATTGCACAAATATATTATACTAGAACTGACATGTGATTACATTTTCACGCAATTTGGGTGTATAGATCCTGAGAAATCAGTACCCAGAACAACCACCGTGGGCATTGAGTCAAACAGAGATTGGATGGCGTGTACAGGTACATCTGCCCATGCAGCTTCAACACGATACCACAGTTCATCAAGAGTAGTGACTTGTATTGTGACCATCCCGTTGCTCGGCCACCATTGACCAGACGTTTTCAATTGGTGAGAGATCTGGAGAATGTGCTGGCCAGGGCAGCAGTCGAAGATTTTCTGTATCCAGAAAGGCCCGTACAGGACCTGAAACATGCAATTGTGCATTATTCTGCTGAAATGTAGGGTTTCGCAGGGATCGAATGAAGAGTACACCTACGGGTCATAACACATCTTAAATGTAACGTCCACTGTTCAAATTGCCGTCAATGCGAACAAGAGGTAACCGAGACGTATAACCAATAGCACCCCACACCATCACGCCGACTGATACGCTTCCAATGAGCGTTCACCGCGCTGTCGCCAAACACGGATGCGACCATCATGATATTGTAAACAAAACCTGGATTCATCCGAAAAAATGATGTTTGCCATTCGTCGTTGAGTACACCGACGCAGGCGCTCCTGTCTGTGATGCAGCGTCAACGGTAACCGCAGCCGTGATCTTCGAGCTGATAGTCCATGCTGCTGCATACGTCGTCGAACTGTACTTGCAGACGGTTGTTGTCTTGCAAACGACCACATCTGTTGACTCAGGGCTGCATGATCCGTTGCAGCCATGCGGACAAGATGCCTGTCATCTCGACTGCTAGTGATACGAGGCCGTAGGGATCCAGCATGGCGTTCCGTATTGCCCTCCTGAACCCACCGATACCATATTCTGCTAACAGTTCTTGTATCTCGACCAACGCGAGCAGAATGTCGCGATACGATAAACCGCAATCGCGCTAGGCTACATTCCGACCTTTATCAAAGTCGGAAACGTGATGGTACGCATTTCTCCTCCTTACACGAGGCATCACAACAACGTTTCACCAGGCAACGCCGGTGAACTGCTGTTTCTGTATGAGAAAACAGAATACATCACTAATGACCCGGATGAGTTATACATACAGGGAAAGAAAATTAAGAAGATCAATTCTTTCTGTTATTTGGGATCCATTTTGCAGTTGTAGGGAAAATCGGAGGTAGAAATTAATGAAAGAATCAGCAGTGGAAGGAAGGTCATTCGGATGCTCAACTGAATCTTATGCAATGGAAATGTAATAAATCGAGCCAAGAAATTATATATATGTCGATACTAGAGAGCGTAGATATGTATGGAGTGGAGACTTAGACTAAAAATCTGAAACACCTAAAAAAACTGTAAGCGACAGAAATGGGCTTCTGGAGAAGATCAGCAAGAATTTCTACAAAAGAGAAAGTAAGGAACGACGAAATAATAAAGAAAATGGAAGTAAGAGGTAGACTACATGACGTGATGGATAGAAGGATGTTACAATGGTACGCGCATGTAAGAAGAATGGAAGAAGCCATAATTCTGAAAATGATCCTGGAATGGGAACCAGAGGGAAAGAAGAGACAAGGACGCCCTATGACCATCTGGCTCCAAAATGCACGGTTAACAATGGGAAGACCTGGCGCAGAGGAAGAAGATATACAAGATCGAAACACCTTGAGGGTCATCCAGACGAGATAAATTAAGATCTTATGTAAAAGATGTAATAACTTCCTGGTATTTGTTAAGTAGGAGAAAAACCTTTGTTTAGTGGAATATCTCAATAAACAAATAAAAAAATGAAAGAAATTGTTTATTAAGAAAGGGCGCTTTAGAGATTAAAGAACTTGAATTTATGACCGTGAATTGCACTTACAAGCACTGTTAAAAGTCTGCATACTGTTGCCAGTATGGTGACCAATGAAACTTCCATTTCCGTATTCGTTAGTGCATAACTGTAAATGTTTTTTAGGAGACCAACAGAAATCGCTGTATGACGACTAAGACCCCAGATACCGTACCACGCAGACTACTTTTAGCAAATAGAAACAAATAAGCCTCGACGCAGAATCGAACCCTCGACCTCCTGCATGCTGACTTAAAACGCTATCCACAGCAGTAACTGCATACCGCTAGTGATGTATAGTGACAGATGTACTTACTGTACACGTGATTACAGTATTCCCAGATTGCCAATCTTTAATATCCATTTAATGCCCGAAATATGCGCAGGGCGAAATTTTTTGACAGATATTTTTGTATTGCCAGTATCTGAGGAATCGCGCTACTAAGTCATTTTTCTTCACCTTGTATAATACACTCTCACTTCAGAGATGTGTAGATATAATGTGCAGAGGAGCAGATATACATCTGCCATCAACATGCAGACTTTTAATAGCGCTACCGTGACTGTTAGAAATTCATGTTTTTTAACCTCTACAGTGCATTTTCTAAATAAACAATTTTTACTATTAGCAAAAAAGGCAAAATGACCTACACTACCCGTGGTCTGCTCCTGCGAAAATAAGTCTGTACTCTTCACTAGCACCAGCCAAGTAAATAAGTATTTCTCCACCGGAAGGTTATGGTATTTACCACCGGATCGTATATCGGCAAAATAAGTTGTTAAAGCGACTCAACACCGCCAGAAACTGATATAAATCATACTCTGTCTTAGTGTGAGTCACATGGCGCTCAGCAAGCAAGCCTGTGCAAGAAACTAAGCAAACTGCAACACCAGCTTACTTTTAATAATGCCACTTCTATACATTTTTAACAAAGAAAATGTCCCATCCAGTTGATGTAAACACATTATTAAAGATGTACGGGACTATGGACTAATTCATCAAAATATAGCTTCAATAATTTATCTACTTTACTGGTCGTTGAGCTCCACGCTGTGTATTATATTGTTTTAAGAAATACAGCCACAATTTTATGTATTTAGTTAGCGTAATACATATCTCAATCTTCAGCTTTATCGATGTAGTTGCTGATGTTTCAAATATGTATTACGCTAACTGAAGGCTGGTGAAAGCCCGAACGTGTATTATGTAAAATACAAATACATAATAAATGTCTGGTTGCTATATTTCTTAAAATGACATTTATCGTGCTGTGTAATAATATAGAGTAGGACAGCAGAATAAACAAACTGCTGAAGCTCCAATAAAAAAAAACCAATCAGATGTATTGGAAGGCTGGCGCCAAGAGGGAAGAAAGAAATTTATGACACAATCTGACTGAATGTAGGGGCTGGTCGATAACATACTTCCTGAGCCTTCGAGAGATCGTCAGTTTCGCAACGGGGGAGATGTGGGTCGTAAAAATTGTGGAGGGAGATTCGCCTCGAATACAGTAAGCAGCCTGAGGTGAGTGTAGGTTGCAGTGGTTGAGCAGAGACAAGAGTCTTGCACGAGATAGAGCAGCCTGGAAATATTTATCAAACCAGCTGTCGAACTGAAGACCACGACAGCAGAAGCAAGACAGTGGTGCAAAATAACAAAAAAATTAAATGTTGACAGCTCCCTCTGCATACGTACCTGAAACAGTCGTGTATGGTATATCAAAATAAATTATGCGCCATTGCAACGTAGACAACTGTACAATTTTAGCATAAGAGTCAAAGACAATTATTAAATCAACAGTAAGCGACAAAAACTGGCTGGTAAATATACTGCTAAAGCTGAGTCCTTATTATACTGTACAACAGACTCCTGGGTAGTTTTTTTTTTTTTTTAAGGAAGTGAAGCAACACCAATCTTTGAAGCATAAAAATAAATAAAAATAAAACTATAATAGAGTACTTGAAAGCGGCAAGTTTGTACTGTTTCATTTATTAATATTCTTAAGTTAGTCCAATAGAACTTGAAAACAGTTGTGGTACGCTACTAAAGCAATATGCTCAGATATACTGTATTCACTGTGCCAGTGAGAAACGCACATGGCACTTTTCATATTTGACTAATACTCAGGAACTGTAGCGGAAAATTAAATTTAACGCCTTTATCTGGTACATTAAATTAATAATGAAGTTTTGTTCTGGTTTCATTTATTATTTCTAATTTTTTGTGTGTACCTGTCTAATATTATAAGTGCTCAAATTATAATTTATCCTGTTGCTGTAAATATACAAAGTGACCCAGAAATCCGTTAACATTTGAAAATGCACTAATTCACGGAATAAAGTAAGTACAAAAGTTAAACTTGATCACATGCCTGAAATGATATGGGGTTTTATTGAAACCAGATACCGATTGCAAAAACCGGCCAACAGATCGCGCTGGACAGCAATACATCAGTGACACTATATGAGCATTGTATATACGAGGGCTACTTGGAAAGTAAGTTACGATCGGTCGCGAAATGGAAACCACCGTGAAAATCAAAAATGTTTTATTTGCAACTGTTAGCCACACATTACAGCTACTTCTCTAGATAGTCGCCGCTACGACTTACACAAGTGTCGCAGCGTTGTGCCAACTTTCCAATATTCTCGTCATGAAAGGCAGCCACCTGTCCTTTCCGCCAATATTCTACTCTGCTCTGCAGGTCGTTGGCGGCGCCAAAATGTTGACTTCAAAGCCTGCAGTTCATGGCAGCAGAGATGAAACTCAGGGCCAGCCAGTTGCGGGCTGTGTTGTGGGTTATCAAATACTTCCCATCCAGAACGCTCCAGAGCGTCTTCATTGCCCCTGCAGAGTGCCGATGAAAATTGTCATGAAGGAGGAACCGCATGACAGTTGTGTTATGTGGGCTGCATGACATCAGGCGATATCTGTCCCCCAGGCCCCCATATTTGGCAATAGATGCTATTCCCTAGACATCTTGACGTGCTCACTGTGCTCTCATAACGGAAAAGAGAGACGTGCCGCGATCGATGGGCATACTACAGGCACTGCCCAACCCAGCTGTGCAAAGCTTCATCGGATTTTCACAGTGCTTTCCAATTCGTGACCGATCGGAACTTACTTTCCGAATAGCACTCGTAGAATTAAGTGAAGTGGGAGAGCGATTCAGATCCAGCAATCGCGTCATATTGACTTCACCAGAAAAAGCACTGTTAGTGAAGCTTTAGTACCAGACTGGAAAACCCGCTACTGCTGCTTTACGATGCTATCGCCATAAGAAGGGTACTCGAACGTGTAAAGGCCCCGTGACATATGTCGCTGTGAAGAATATGATCACGAAGTTCCAAGCCACGAGTCGTTTAGACGATCGGATCCGTAGTGGGCGACTAGACTTTACTGTGTTACTGCTGCTCGGCCAGTTCAGGAAGCAATGGAGACTAGCGGGTTCACCTCCGCATGGTGAGGTCAGCGCTCGTGAAGTCGCACCGGCATTCCACGGACCACTGTTTGGAAAGCACCACTGTTTACCCTCTAGTGCCACCCATACAAAATCCAGCGTCATCGTGAACTGCTGAGCTGTTCCATTTAATAGGGTTGTTCCATTTAATAGGGTAGTAAGGCAGTTATGACTGGTACTGGAGACTGATCGCCGATAGAACGATATTAGGTATTAATATTCTACCATCTTCAACAACTGTAGGTGCATATACCAAAATAATCAGCAGCCAGTTGCATGAAAGTAATTTAATTCCTTAATAGGATCCAGGCACTTAGGTGATCGTGTCAGTTACTTCGTATGGGTAGAAATTATACTTGACAACTGAAATAAATTCATAATTGGTTTCTTTTAACGCCCCCCCCCCCCCCCGCCCCCTCGAGCCCGGATGATATAACTGCTGAAAGGGTCAAGGAAAATTTGAGTCTCTTTTTGAATGGATACCCGACTCATAGATATTATAGTTTGCGGTGACTTCGATCCACTCCCGATAGCTTGGCGAAAATAAGTTTAAAGTCGATGGATGGTATACATAAAACTTCATTCGGGACTGTACTAATTGTTCCCTCCCAAAATTATTTTGATCCTTTGATTCCAAAGTCCACACCAGGTATGATTGCGATAATATACTATACCTCTTAGCGAGAAACAGTCCTGAGCAAATAGAGAACGTCATGACGGATACAAGGATTAGAGATCAAATGGTCGCTATAACTAGACAATACCGTAACACCCAAATCCACCAAAAATAAACGGGAAACACTCGTATATCTATTTAAAAAAGCAGATCAAAATTTGCTTCACGCTTTGAAAAGAGACAGTCTCCATTCCTTCTATACTAAATATGTAAGCGTCGACCAAATATGGCTCAAATTTGAAGAAATTGAGAGGTTTATATCCACTTAATTAATAATGCACGCAAAAGAGCCATCAAGGTACACAAAACAAGACAGGACGCTGCCGCAGAAGGAACAAAACAGAATTTCAGATTTAAAATAATGCAAAATTAGGACTCGCGGCAGTCTGCAAATGCTCGAAACTTATTGTGGACTTCAATGCAAGATGCTTCTAACAGTTTCCACAACGAAACTATGTCTCGAAATCTGACAGAAAATCTAAAGAGTCTTCGGTCCTACGTAAGTTCTCTTAGCAATATCTTCACTGTACTATAGCAATGGTTATGACACTGGTGTCAACGCCGCTAAAGTGGGGTTACTGAGTAAATTTTGCGGAATTTTTTTCAACAAACATGGTGCAGTAAATACGCCAGAAGTCGAATTAAGAAAAACTTCCAACACTAGTAATTTATAAGTATATACCTCAAGTTACTGAATAAAGGTCAGCTTTCCAGCTCATGTTTTATACCAGTCAGGTTCCTTTCGGAGTACATTGATGAAATAACACTGTTTTTAGCAGTCATACTAAACCGCTCGCTAGACGAAAGATCCGTACCTGAAGGCTGCAAATTGTACAGGTCAGAGCAATGTACGTGTACAAGAAAGAAATCCGCTGAATTATAGGCTGGTGTTATTGAAACAGATTTCTAGTAAGATTACGTAACACGTACTGTGTTCAACATCGTGAGATATCTCGAAGAAAACGATGTATCGAAACATAACCACCACGGATTCAGAAAGTGTCTTTCAGTGAAACGCAACTAGTTCTTTATACAAACTAAGTGATGAGTTCTATCGACAGAGGATCTCAAGTTGATTCCGTATTTATAGATTTCCAGAAGGCTTTTGACACATTTCTTCACAAACGGCTTGTAATCAAATTGAGTGCCATTGTCTCAGCTGCGCGACTGGATTCCTGATTTCCTGTCGTAAGGATCACAATTCACAGTAACTGATAGTTATTCAGTGAAGGGTCAGGTCCTCCATTGGAGTACTGAAAGTGTTTCGTTAACTTTCGGTTACAAGATAAATCACACAAATTTAAAAGTTCTCTATTCACCAAACCATCCCGGAATTGCCGGCCGCGGTGGTCTCGTGGTTCTAGGCGCGCAGTCCGGGACCGTGCGACTGCTACGGTCGCAGGTTCGAATCCTGCCTCGGGCCTGGATGTGTGTGATGTCCTTAGGTTAGTTAGGTTTAAGTAGTTCTAAGTTCTAGGGGACTAATGACCACAGCAGTTGAGTCCCATAGCGCTCAGAGCCTTTTGAACCATTTGAACCATCTCGGAATTACAGTCACAAACAATTTAAATTATAACCATTACATAAAGAATGTTGTGGGGAAGGCGAAACAAATAGTTCGTTTTATTGACCGAACATTTAGAAGAAGCAACAAATCTACTAAAGAGACTGCCTAAATTACGCCTGTCCATCGTCTTTGGTAGTACTGCTGCACGGTATGGAATCTTTCGCAGATGGACATCGAAAACATTTATTAGTGTCATGAAATAGAGGAGAGTGTGTCTTGGATACGATAAGGGAGTGTGAGTGGCAATCATTAAAACAAAAGCGTTATTAATTTCGGTGAGACCTTTTCACGAAATTTCTATAAACAACTTTCTCCTCCAAATTCCAGAACATTATCTTGACTCCCACTTACATGGGGTGAAATGACTACGGTCAGTGATCGATTTGTGAGGATGGGCGCTGTTAAGCCGTACATCCTACCAAAAAATCGTTAAAACGACGTTTTAAGACGTCTAAATTTAAAAAATAACTTCCCCTGGAAGGTCACAGTTTTGGAACTTCCTACTTTTTTGTTTTTTCTTTTATTTTTACAAATCAAGCAGTCTCCATAGTGACGTAGTAAGAAAATCTGCGCGCACACGGAAATATTTGGGTATTGAATTTCCCTGTGTGCTATTCGGGAGTCGAGCAGTCATAATATTTTAAAATTGCCACATAAAGCATCTATCAAATACTCAAGTGTTCTATAAAAAATATGCCATCTGCGAACAGTCCTAGAAAGCTAAAAACTATGGCCTAACACTTTATTGAGATCTGTTTAATCAGAGATAACCTAGTGTATTTCATAAAAACCGTTCATGTGTAACCCTTTTAGATGAGTAGGGAAGTCAACGTGAAGAGGTCATCAGCCAGTGTGGCATGTGAGTACCATCTCGTGACTGACCTGTGTTTCTAATAAAATCACTGCTCGAGTTTAATGAGTGACGCAAACCGAACCATCGTGATAAAATACGCCGGGTTTACAATAAACACAGTGAAGTAAATGCGGCTGTTTGGTACTGCTTGCTGGGTAAACCATTTGGATTAATTTTCATATGTATGGCGAAGTGTACATGTAGGTCTCGAATTACCAATGCAGGAGAGGTGTTAAAAAACGGAGGAGGGGATGACACGCAAAACTGGCCCGTGACACGAACTCCCGAGGCAGAGTCGGCAAGTCTTCGCCTGGAAGGCAGTGGTGTAATCTTCAGTAGGCTACAAAATTTTGACGAACAACATCTCTCACAACCGTGTTCCAAAATAATCAAAACCGGTCGAAGCAGACATGCAAATGGGACATAAGAAATTACGATCGTCAGCCGTTCTGCATAATGGCATTCCTTTATCGAATCTCGTTATCCGTCTAGTAGCGTGCCTAAAGTACTTAAAGGACGTTCTGTCGAAAGGTTTCGTGCCGGCGATACGGCGGGCACTTGTAAAGGAGTCATTTCAAGTAATATCGGAAATAATTTAGGCTCGTAATATGTTCGCCGGTGCAGCTACCTCCCCAAAAAGTCCGGATTCATCGGTAGCCGCGGCAAATGGGGACACGGAGCTGTGATTATCTTGAAAGGGCAGGGACTGCGCGCGCCATACGGTAGCCGTTGGTTAGCTGATTAGTCTGGACATAAGTTGAAAAACTCTGTTAAATATTTTGTGTGGCACAAATATAGAATGTGTTACTTACATCGTCGCCTTTTCATTAGCGCAGTTTGAGTTTCACTATGACCTATAAAGAGCATGGTGTATGACGTACAACGTAAATTTCCAAATTTATTTTATTTGGCTACGAGTTTCGGCGATTTACTACGCCGTATTCAGGCCCCTTACCGGCGTGTAGGAAGATTCCAACCTCGGTTCTGGTCGGCAGATGATGGTTGAAGTGATCGCTGCAGCGACCACAAATCTACAATATCTATTTTTACCGGAACCAAGGTTCGAATCTTCCTACCCGTCAGATAGCGGCCTGAAGACGGCGTAGTAAATGGCCGAAACTAGCAACCAAACAAAATAAGTTTAGAAATTAGACGGCTGAAAGATGCTTGATTTGATATGTAATAAATAACTTGAGTCCTATTGACTCATTTCGCTGCAGTCACTTATACCAAAAAAGTTCGAAACCAAAGAGAACAAGAGAATCAAAAAATGTGCAGAAACCAACAAAATTTTGAACATAGTTTACGCTAGTTTTTGAAAGAATAATTCAGTAATTGATCTAATAAACAGAATTGCTACTAGCATAACAGAAGGAATATACAGAAATCACTCCATTTTTATACATACGGTTTGTTTTGTGCGAGAATGGAATAGCTGGAATCATATATTAGCTTAACCAACAATGATACCCACCCACAGATCTAAACACACCTACTGAAGAACGGAAGAAAATTACAGTCCTAGTAAATGTGCCCTTTCTGACGTAGTTACACCAAAGGCAGAAGTGGCTTAAGGTACAGTACTGTCACAGATGGGTGGAACGAAGGTTTGGCACTGGACGCGCACGATGTCGTTAACAACAAGAGAAGCAAAACGGACAACGATGCGGGTACCATCCAAATTCAAAAACAGATGACTCAGTGATTCATCAAAACGAATCCTTAGAAAAGCCAACTGATCCTCTTTTAACATAGGGATACGGCAGGAGCCGAAACACAGTCAGCGAGGTATCTGCAAACTGGGGTATCGGCCGCACTGTGCAACCAGTAAATTTTGGTGTGCGAACTTTGCTACTCGCTACCCTGAAAAATAAGTCCATCAAATAACAGGGGATACTAACAAGAGAATGCTGCTGTTTATGATACTTATGGAATACGTATTGTTTCACAGTCTCGATGGGCACCAATACACAAATGGCGAAAATATCGTTTGCTTACTGTAGGAAGACTCAGTCACTCCACAGACAATACTCTAGTACAGGAATTAACTCCAAGTCAGGACGAGAATAGAGAGACTAACAGCAAATTACGGGCTAACCAGGCTACAGACCAAGGGGCTCACAAAGGGAATACCAAAGAAATAATAACGCTGAACTTCCATCGATCCCGATTCCTACTTCCAAATACCACTATACTGTGACCAAGAATATCTCATTTACCCGAGGAGCTCGAGCGCGTACGACTAGGAGAGGAAGAAAGATCAGAACCGTCGAAAGAGTATAGAAAGTATAGTTTAAGACAAACAATTTGAACAACAGAGAATACTGGGACCAAACGGAATAAAACTACTCCTTCTGACTTTGGTTTCGGTAGTTTCTCCAGTTGTAAAGTGAATGTCAGA
Organism: Schistocerca gregaria; assembly: GCF_023897955.1. NCBI lineage: Eukaryota > Metazoa > Arthropoda > Insecta > Orthoptera > Acrididae > Schistocerca > Schistocerca gregaria. The sequence goes on from NC_064920.1 coordinate 107,026,374, forward strand.
ACACGACACTCCCATTAATATCAAAACAATACAAAATAAAATAAATAAAAGACCAACTCCATCCCCAATGGCAAATACACTCCTGGAAATTGAAATAAGAACACCGTGAATTCATTGTCCCAAGAAGGGGAAACTTTATTGACACATTCCTGGGGTCAGATACATCACATGATCACACTGACAGAACCACAGGCACATAGACACAGGCAACAGAGCATGCACAATGTCGGCACTAGTACAGTGTATATCCACCTTTCGCAGCAATGCAGGCTGCTATTCCCCCATGGAGACGATCGTAGAGATGCTGGATGTAGTCCTGTGGAACGGCTTGCCATGCCATTTCCACCTGGTGCCTCAGTTGGACCAGCGTTCGTGCTGGACGTGCAGACCGCGTGAGACGACGCTTCATCCAGTCCCAAACATGCTCAATGGGGGACAGATCCGGAGATCTTGCTGGCCAGGGTAGTTGACTTACACCTTCTAGAGCACGTTGGGTGGCACGGGATACATGCGGACGTGCATTGTCCTGTTGGAACAGCAAGTTCCCTTGCCGGTCTAGGAATGGTAGAACGATGGGTTCGATGACGGTTTGGATGTACCGTGCACTATTCAGTGTCCCCTCGACGATCACCAGAGGTGTACGGCCAGTGTAGGAGATCGCTCCCCACACCATGATTCCGTGTGTTGGCCCTATGTGCCTCGGTCGTATGCAGTCCAGATTGTGGCGCTCACCTGCACGGCGCCAAACACGCATACGACCATCATTGGCACCAAGGCAGAAGCGTCTCTCATCGCTGAAGACGACACGTCTCCATTCGTCCCTCCATTCACGCCTGTCGCGACACCACTGGAGGCGGGCTGCACGATGTTGGGGCGTGAGCGGAAGACGGCCTAACGGTGTGCGGGACCGTAGCCCAGCTTCATGGAGACGGTTGCGAATGGTCCTCGCCGATACCCCAGGAGCAACAGTGTCCCTAATTTGCTGGGAAGTGGCGGTGCGGTCCCCTACGGCACTGCGTAGGATCCTACGGTCTTGGCGTGCATCCGTGCGTCGCTGCGTTCCGGTCCCAGGTCGACGGGCACGTGCACCTTCCGCCGACCACTGGCGACAACATCGATGTACTGTGGAGACCTCACGCCCCGGCCTCCCACATGCCCACTATACGCCCTCGCTCAAAGTCCGTCAACTGCACATACGGTTCACGTCCACGCTGTCGCGGCATGCTACCAGTGTTAAAGACTGCGATGAAGCTCCGTATGCCACGGCAAACTGGCTGACACTGACGACGGCGGTGCACAAATGCTGCGCAGCTAGCGCCATTCGACGGCCAACACCGCGGTTCCTGGTGTGTCCGCTGTGCCGTGCGTGTGATCATTGCTTGTACAGCCCTCTCGCAGTGTCCGGAGCAAGTATGGTGGGTCTGGCACACCGGTGTCAATGTGTTCTTTTTTCCATTTCCAGGAGTGTAAATGGCGTCCCATCGTACTTAAGGCAACCACTACTCTAAGTATGAAAAGGACGCTACATATGTTGTGCAGCGTATTAATTTTTTCTGATGAAGCCTGGGTGTATATGTATGAACTTGCTAAACAACTAACTTTGGACTTCCCATCAGTTACATCAAGAGCATGATGTGAAAAGAAAATTTGCCCGGTTTTTGTCCACCACGCCATAACCTCTGACGGGTAAGCGAACTACATACGACCTTACTTTTCGAGAGAATGAACAACTAATGGAAAGTATACGCGTATTCCATGCAGAAATATGCAGGGTCGGGCACCATCAATCTGTCTATAACGGTACCAAGAACTCTATTTAATGTCAGAGTCTGTAATACTCTCGTCAGAAACTGTATCTGAGCTGGTCAGTGGCCGGCCGCGGTGGTCTCGCGGTTCTAGGCGCGCAGTCCGGGACCGTGCGACTGCTACGGTCACAGGTTCGAATCCTGCCTCGGGCATGGATGTGTGTGATGTCCTTAGGTTAGTTAGGTTTAAGTAGTTCTAAGTTCTAGGGGACTAATAACCACAGCAGTTGAGTCCCATAGTGCTCAGAGCCATTTGAACCATTTGAACCATTTGAGCTGGTCAGTCGATGTAACACCGTCACTTTATAAGGTTTCAGTCTACATCTACATCTACATCTACATCCATACTCCGCAAGCCACCTGACGGTGTGTGGCGGAGGGTACCCTGAGTACCGCTATCGGTTCTCCCTTCTATTCCAGTCTCGTATTGTACGTGGAAAGAAGGATTGTCGGTATGCTTCTGTGTGGGCTCTAATCTCTCTGATTTTATCCTCATGGTCTCTTCGCGAGATATACGTAAGAGGGAGCAATATACTGCTTGACTCTTCGGTGAGGGTATGTTCTTGGAGCTTTAACAAAAGCCCGTACCGAGCTACTGAGCGTCTCTCCTGCAGAGTCTTCCACTGGAGTTTATCTATCATCTCCGTAACGCTTTCGCGATTACTAAATGATCATGTAACGAAGCGCGCTGCTCTCCGTTGGATCTTCTCTATCTCTTCTATCAACCCTATCTGGTGCGGATCCCACACTGCTGAGCAGTATTCAAGCAGCGGGCGAACATCCGTACTGTAACCTACTTCCTTTGTTGTCGGATTGCATTGTTCACAGGTCTACTAACAGATGCTTCAGACGGACACCTTAGTCTAAGGAGCTAAACGACGCACTATTTTCTTCGATTTATTGGCAAGCTCACTCACAACTCTTCTACGTACGCCATCTGCCACACTGTCAGAGCAACGTGCTGAAGCGTTATACAGTGATCGAGGTTCATCTGCGGAGGCACAGTACTGGATACCGAGCAGTGACAGAGGCAGTGCTTATGTCACGTGTGAAGCGCCCTGAATGGTGCAGTGGGAAATGCCCAGATTTCCTGACTAGCAGAAATCCCAGTATTAAGGAAAGAAAGGTTAAGAATCACAAACACAAGAATTGAAAGAAAACTGAAAGAAAATCTGGCTTAGGAGCAATTTGGATTTAGAAGAAATGCAGAGACCCTTGATACAATAAAACTCTTGCGTGTTGTACAAGAGAGATTTATTTAAAAAAGGAAAAACTTTGTACGTGTTTTTATTGGCTTAGAGAAACTTTTTGACAATGTAAACTGCGAAAATCGGAAGGAAGGGCTTAGGTAAGACTGAAAGAATTAGTGAAAGATGCAAGATGCAAGACAACGTTATTGTCTGTATCTTACGTTTCCAAATATATAAGTAGAAGACCGAGCATTACTTACCGACAGGAGTGTAAGAATCAGTGGACGGAGAATGTGGGTTTGAAATGTAGTACTTCTATCCAGGGATAGAAAGAATTCTATATCTGCATCTACATTTATACTCCGCAAGCCACCCAACGGAGCGTGGCGGAGGGCTCTTTACGTGCCACTGTCATTACCTCCCTTTCCTGCTCCAGTCGCGTATGGTTCGCGGGAAGAACGACTGCCGGAAAGCCTCCATGCGTGCTCGAATCTCTCTAATTTTACATTATCGATCTCCTCGGGAGGTATAAGTAGAGGGAAGCAATATGTCCGAGACTTCATCCAGAAACGCACCCTCTCGAAACGTAGACAGCAAGCTACACCGCGATGCAGAGCCCCTCTCTTGCAGAGTCTGCCACTTGAGTTCGCTAAACATCTCCGTAACACTATCACGCTTACCAAATAACCCTGTGATGAAACGCGCCGCTCTTCTTTGGATCTTCTCTATCTCTTCTGTAAACCCGACCTGGTATGTATCCCACACTGATGAGCAATACTCAAGTATAGGTCGAACGAGTGTTTTGTAAGCCACCTCCTTTGTTGATGGACTACATTTTCTAAGGACTCTCCAAACGAATCTCAACCTGGCACCCGCCTTACCAACAATTAATTTTATATGATCATTCCACTTCAAATCGTTCCGTACGCATACTCCCAAATATGTTACAGAAGTAACTGCTACCAGTGTCTGATCCGATATCATATAATCATACAGTAAAGGATCCTTGTTTCCATGTATTCGCAATACATTACATTTGTCTTTGTTAAGGGTCAGTTGCCACTCTCTGCACCAAGTGCCTATCCGGTGCAGATCTTCCTGCATTACGCTGCAATTTTCTAATGCCGCAACTTCTCTGTATACTACAGCATCATCCGCGAAAAGCCACATGGAACTTCCGACACTATCTACTAGGTCATTTATATATATTGTGAAAAGCAATGATCCCATAACACTCCCCTGTGCCACACCAGGGGTTACTTTAACGTATGTAAACGTCTCTCCATTGAGAACAACAGGCTGTGTTCCGTTTACTAAAAACTCTCAATCCAGCCACACAGCTGGTCTGATATTCCGTAGGCTCTTACTTTATCAGGCGACAGCGCGGAACTGTATCAAACGCCTTCCGGAAGTCAAGGAAAATGGCATCTACCTGGGAGCCTGTATCTAATATTTTCTGGGTCTCATGAACAAATAAAGCGAGTTGGGTCTCACACGATCGCTGTTTCCGGAATCCATGTTGATTCCTATAGAGTAGATTGTGGGTTTCCAGAAGTGACATGATACGCGAGCAAAAAATTATGGAGTAGGTGGAAAACACTGAAAATATTACGAAATGACAATAAACGTACAAAAAAATGTTACTTATGAATAGGACGAATGCCGGACATTTGCCACGCCGGACTTTTGCCACACTTCCCCTTTCGCCAGGTGGCGATCCCTCAGGTAAGGGACGCCCTTCCTCGTACTACTTCTGTCCGCTCTCAAATCTTACTCGATACAACCAGTACGTAGCGGACCTTCGTCTTCGACATCTTGGCCAAATACAGAGGTTCTTTTCCGAAAATCGAATGTTTATAACTTTTGGGAAACGGAAGCAATACCGACGATTATGTCAGTATGTAATTAGTTCTGAAAGTTCCTCTGTCTGTACAGTAGCTTCCTTTCACGCTTACTGATTGCGATATAAACAGTCTATCACCATGGGAGCAACAAGAAAGGAACGGTGTAAACAGAAAGCGAATGTTCGCTAATCATATTTTTTAACACTGCAATTGTGCCTACTTTAATTACTACAACTGCATGCCCAAAAGACCACAAGGAAAGAAGAAATGGGTATGTGAATGTTAAAAAAGAAGAACGACATACTCCATATTAATATACTCTCTAAAATGCGATATCGCTTGCGGCGAAACATTAGTTAATAAAGTGTAGCGGGACAATGTTCAAAACATGACTGAAAATACGTTCACTAAATAGAGATAAGAACATCTATGATTGACATGTCGTCTAAAGTCGACGTACAATTTCAAAACTTTAGAAATAAGGAAATGAAGTAATACAGAATGCTATGCTTGTAACGTAGGTTGTTGTTCTACATTGTCTAGCTCTGGTATTTACAGGGTCACAGAGAAAGCATCCTAAGCTTTGTATGGAAAAGTCGTAACTGAAATGATCTGCACTACAACAGAAACAAGAAACACAAGGAAAAATAATGTAATGTGTGTCCAGCTCACAAGCGACATTGAAGCAGATAGTTCCTGTGACTTAGTATGCCAAGGTTATATTCGACAACCGGAATAAATTAATAACTGTCTCCTTTTACCGACCCCCGGTCTCAGATGAAACAGTTGCTGAACAGTTCAAAGAAAACTTAAGTCTCATAACTTAAGTGTCATCACAAATAGGTACCCTACTCATACAATTATAGTTGGCAGCGACTTTAATCTACCTTCCGTATGTTGACAAAAATACATTTTCAGACCCTATTGTAGATAGAAAACAACTTCCGTAATTGTTCTAAATGCTTTTTTAAAAATTATTTTGAAGAATTAGTTTACGAGGCCATTCAAATTGTAAATGGTTACCAAGCTACAAATAATCCTGAGCATCACGACGGATACAGGGATTAGTGAACACACAGCCGTAGCGATGCTCAATTCTGTAACAAAGAAATTCACCAAAACTAAACACGAAATATATCTATTTATAAAAGTGACTAAAAATACGGTTGACGTCTTTCCAAGAGTCTCCAATCCTTCCAAACTACGTAAGAGAAGACAATATGTTTCTTAAGTTCAAAGAAATAGTATCAACAGCACTCAAGAGATTCATACCAAATAAATTAATAAGAGACGGAATTGCTCCCCCATGGTACACAAGACACGACGGAAAGATTCTGTAGGAGCACCGAAAAAGGAACGTATAATTTAGACGAACGCAAAATCTCCAAGATTGGCGAAGTTTTACTGGGGCTCGAAATTTGGTGCGGATTTCAATGCGAGATGCATTAATAGTTTCCACAGCGAAACTCTCTCTAGACATCTGGCGGAGAATCCAAAGAGATTCTGGTTCTATGTTAAGTAAACCAGCCGAAAGGCTCAGTAAGCGATGGGGAGGAGGAGGAGGAGGGGGAGACAAGGTATCCAACCTTTCGGAGCAGGTAAAGTCGTGGCAAATGTCCAGAGTGGCAAATGTCCGGCGTGGCAAATGTACGCACACCGAGTAGGACAATGTTTGGGATAAAAGCTGCTGTGGCAAGAAACAGTTTACTGAGGGCGGGTGGCACAATGAGAAGTTGTGGCGCTCAGGGTGGCGACAGTTGCCTTTGATGCTGTGAAATGAACTCTTCTCGTAGACAGACGCAAGACTGTGGAGCCGTGTGCAGCGGTAACACGAAATTTGTCTGGCGGAGGATGACGCGTGAGTGACAGCGCTCCTGCGGTGCGGGGACAGGGCCCAGAGCAGGGCCAGACTGCGACATGCGGCGACCCTGAGCGGCCACAGGCGGTGTCCCAGTTTGGCGGTCCGGCCGGCGGATCGATCAAGGCGAGGAGGAAAACAGCCGCGGCCGGCACGGGCTCCGCTGCAGCACCAGACGCAGCCGCCGCCGCCACCGCCGCCGCCGCCGCCGCCGACGTACCTGCTACCTGCTGCACTCCCGCCCCCTGCCCAGGCAGCGAGGCGCAGCGGCGTGCGGTCAGGCGACAGCGCTGCGGGCACCCATGTGCTAATCCCCTTTACACTGGGGTAAAGTTATTTAAACCGACAGACTCTGGGAGCTTGTACGGCACACCAAAACAAATATTTTTCTCCACTGTCATAATTTGCTGTGAGCGTTATTTAATCCGGTAGAAGACGTATTCGCCCTTCAGCTGTAATGACTGATCTGTCGTTGTAACGTTTCCTGTTGTATCGGTAAGGGCGTGCTTCGCTCTTAAGTTGTTTCACATTCACAATTAGTTGTTCCTTTTGACGCGGCACATAACTCGTTTACTACGATAAAGGTGCACCTGGAAAGAGTCCACTGACATGCTTGGTGCTTACTATGCAACGAGCAGGTTTATCAGCGGCAATATCCCAACTGCTGTACCTCGCATCATTCGGAGTTTGCTGACAGCCTTGTAGGTAGGGAAAACACAGCTATGAGTAGTCATTTTGAGTATTAATAGCCGCTCCAGCTGTATTTAGTCCTTTACTATTGGCGTACTACCTGTTTCATGGCACTAAAAGCCACATCTTCAGGTGAACAAGTGAAACGTGAAGGTGTGGTTTTTAGTGCCACAAAACCGGTAGTGATCCAATAATAAAGGGATAAATACAGCTGAAGCGGTTATTAATACCCAGGATGACATTTGAAGTTCACTGCTGCGTATCAACGTCTGCGTGAGACCGGGTCATTTAGCAGATTATCCGGGCAGGGATGTAGTCGCGCAGTACGAACTCTGCCTATTGAGGAAGCCGTCCTGCAGCGTGTGGAGCAAAATCCTTCCATTGGTACTCGTGAAGTTTTGCTTAGCAAGTGGTCGAGTCAGACGAATGTACATATACATCTACAACTACGTGATTACTGATTACTGTGCTATTCACAATAAAGTGCCTGGCAGAGGGTTCAATGAACCACCTTCAAGCTGTCTCGCTACCGTTCCATTCTCGAACGGCACGAGGGAAAAAAGAGCACTTACATTTTTCTGTGCGAGCCCTGATTCTCTTTTTTATCGTGATGATCATTTCTCCCTATGTAGGTGCGTGCCAACAGAATGTTCTCGCTATCGGAGGAGAAAACTGGTGATTGAAATTTCATGAGAAGGTCCCGTCGCAGCGAGAAACGCCTTTGTTTTAATGATTGACACTCCAATTCACGTATCATGTCTGTGACACTATCTCCCCTATTTCGCGATAACACCAAACGAGCTGCCCTTCTTTGTACTTTTTCGATGTCATCCGTCAGTCTCACCTGATGCGGATCCCACATCGCATAGCAGTACTCCAGAAGACGGAAGACAAGCGTAGTGTAAGCAGTCTCTTTCGTACACCTGTTGCACCTTCTAAGTGTTCTGCCAATGAATCGCAGTCTTTGGTTTGCTCTACCCACAATACTATCTATGTGATCGTTCCAATTTAGGTTATTTGCAATTGTAATCCCTAAGTATTTAATTGAATTTGTGTGACTTATTGCGTAATCGAAATTTAGCTGAGTTCTTTTAGCACTTATGTTAATTACTTCACACTTTTCCTTATACAGGGTCAATTGCCACTTTTCGTACCATACAGATATCTTACCTAAATCATTTTGAAAGTCGTTTTGATCATCTCATGGCTTTACAAAACTGTAAATGACAGCATCATCTGCAAACAATCTAAGATGGCTACTCAGATTTTCTCCTATGTCGTTAATATAGATCAGGAACAATAGAGGCGCTATAACACTTGCATGGGGAACGCCGGATATTACTTCTGTTTCACTCGATGAACCTCCGTCTATTACTACGAACTGTGACCTTTCTGACAGGAAATCACGAATCCAGTCGCACAACTGAGGCGATACTTTGTAGGTACGCAGTACGGTTAGAAGACGCTTGTGAAGAACGGTGTCGAAAACCTTCTGGAAACCTAAAAGTATGGAATTAATTTCACATCCTCTGTCGATAGCACTTATTACTTCATGAGTATAAAGAGCTAGTTGTGTTTCACAGGAACGACATTTTTTTTAATCCGTGCTGACTATGTGTGAATAAATCGTTTTCTTCGAGGTACTTCATAATGTCCGAATACAGTATATATTCCAAAGCCGTAGTGCAAATCGACGTTAGTGATATAGGGCTGTAATTCAGCGGATTACTCCTACTTCTATTTTTGGGTGTTGGTGTTATTGAGCAATTTTCCAGTGTTTAGGTACGGATCTTCCTGTGAGCGTGTGGTTCTATATAATTGCTAAATATGGAGCTATTTTATCAGTATACTCTGAGAGGAACCTGACCGGTATACAATCTGGTCCGGATACCTTGCCTTTATTAAGTAATTTAAGCTGCATCGTTACTCCAAGGATATCTACGTAAGAAACGTCCTCCACGAGGAATTGTTACATCTATTTCACTTAGACGGCTATGGAACTAAATAATAATCCACTGAGAGCACAATTCTCAATCAACGTGGGACGTACGACGAACGCATCCGTTAGGAGAGTGCTGCTAAATTTGGCGTTAATGGACTATGGCAGCAGGCGACAGAAGCGAGTGCTTTTGCTAACAGCACCACATCGCTTGCGAGGCGAGAGGTGAGAAAACTTGGAATTGATGGTTGAGCGGCTGCTCATAAGTAACACATCACGCCGGCAAATACCAAACGACGTCGCTTGGTCTAAGGAGCGTAAACATTGGACGATTGAACAGTGGAAAAACATTGTGTGGATTGAAGAAACACAGTACACGATGTGACGATCGAATGGCAGGACGTGGGTGTGACGAATGCCGGGTGATCGTCGTCTGCCAGCGAGTGTACTGTCAATAGTAAAATTCGGAGGCGGTGGTGTTACGGTGTGGTCGTGTTTTTCATGGAAGGGGCTTGCATCCCTTGTTGTTTTGCGTAGCAGTATCACAGCACAGGCGTCCATTAGTGTTTTAAGTACCAGTCTTGCTTGTCACTGTTCCATTGCAATTCAGGGATGGCGATTGCATCTTTCAACACGATTGAGCACCCGTTCATAACGCACGGCCTGTGCGGAGTGGTTACACACAATAACGTCCCTGTAATGGACTGGACTGCACAGAGTCGTGACCTGAATCCTGTAGAACACCTCTGGGATGTTTTGGAACGCCAACTTCGTGCCAGGGCTCACCGACAGACATGGATACCACTCCTCAGTGCAGCACTCCGTGAAGAATGGGCTGCAATTCACCAAGAAAACTTCCAGCACCTGACTGAAGGTATGCCTGCGAGAGTGGAAGCTGTCATCAAGACTAAGGGTGGGCCAATAGCATACTGAATTCCAGCATTACCGATGGAGGACGCCACGAACTAGTAAGTCATTTTCAGCCAGGTGCCCGGATGCTTTTAATCATATAGTGTATCTTATAAAAATGTGAATTACAAGCAAGCGAGTTAATTAATAATAGCACAATGGGACGGTTTCGTTGCCACTCGTCTAGATCGTATAATGGTCGTCAGCGTGAAAGCGGGCTACTCACGCTATTGGATAACTGAAATGAAATGAACTGTTCAAGCGTACGAGGTAGGAAGGCATCGCATAAGTTAACGAACTCCAATGGAGCGTGGTTCAAAATCCCTCTGGCCATCTTGATCCAGGTTTTCCGTTGTTTTCCTTAACCAATCTACGCAAACGCTGTTGACATTTGTAATCAATTTAAAATTTGTATTAGCAGTGTACATAATTACGTTCGACCAGAATAACACTCCCGCACTAAAACGTGATAGGAATAGCACAGTGGTTTTACAGACTTGGTCGTGATGTGAGCGCAGTTTTCTAACTTTCCTCCTACGTTAGAACCTATTCATCTGCCTAACAACACCCGTAATTTAGATTTCGCATTGAATCTTAGGTATCCGTTTAACTGATAAATAGATCTATGGGCAGTTTTATTTCGTAACAGTAATTTAGTTTTCTGATCCGCAAAGCATAATGATAAACATCTATTGGATATGTAGCATTTCAGAAAAGGCAAGCAGTGTTGCGCAGCGCTCTACAGAGGTGAATACTTGAGAATGTCAATGGTATATAAGTGAAATTACTGAAAATACTGCGACTGTTGAAATTAGCAGCAGGGTGGTCGTAACACTAGTGACAAAGTAAGCAGACGTGGCCATCGTAATAGTTTCGGGCACAACGCAATAAACGACGTTGCATATTTACAGTGGTTTATTCTGTCACCTTTGGTGAATTTTTTAACACATCTAGTGAAAAGGCTCGCTACAGCCTCTACTCTGTGTTTTTACGGCAGTTTTCAGTCTTAATAGTGGTTTGATGTGACACTCTTCACTAGTCCACATTCTGGAAGTCTCGTCATCTCTGGCTACTTACTGTAATCCACATCCATTGGAAGCTGCTCACTGGCTCCAGTCCTTTGCCTCCCTTTACCATTTTTATCATCCACTCTTCCGTCCACTAATTAATTCTTCATTGGTTACCCAGTTTATCCCAGTAGCATCCTTCTAAAGTAACGACTTTCAAAATATATTTTAATCTTGTCTTTATTAATTATCATACATGTTTCCTCCTGTATAACACTACGATCCAAATATGCTAGAAAACCTAGTTTGGCTGTTTCTAATTCGAATTTTACATCCTCTTTACTTCTGCTGTTTCGAAAAAATGACTCTGAGGACTATGCGACTTAACTTCTGAGGTCATCAGTCGCCTAGAACATAGAACTACTTAAACCTAAGTAACCTAAGGACATCACACACATGCATGCCAGAGACAGGATTCGAACCTGCGACTGTAGCGGTCGCTCGGCTCCAGACTATAGCGCCTAGAACTGCACAGCCACTCCGGCCAGCTCTGCTGTTGCAAGCAATATTGCTGCGTAAACAGAGAACTATTATTTTCGGCACCTTGTTTCCTAATCTAACTTCTCAAGCATGACAATACTCCATTTGTTTGCACTAAATTATCGTTATCTTACTTTTGTTGATGTTCATCTTTAACATCTTTTCAATATACTGTATTTTCCATTCAAATGACCTCACAACCCTTTGCCATCTCTGACTGAATTACAGCGTCACCGATCAACATTTTTTTTTAAATTATTTTTCTGTAAACTGTAATTCATTTTTCAATTTTCTCCTTGCCTTCCTTTTCCACTTGTTCACTGTACAGATTGAATAAGATGGGTAATACACTGTGACCCTATATCATTCTCTTCTACAGTACTGCTTCTCTTTTATGTCAGTCTCTGATATAACTGCAGTCTAGTTTGTGTTGAAATTGTAGATAATATTTCGTTCCCTGTATTTTATCCCGAATAAATTCGGAATTATAAAGAGAATGTTCCAGTCAGCTTTGTAAATATTATGGTTTCTCGCGTGCTCCTAATTAGCACTCGATTGCCACTAGCTTACTGGATGTTCATCCTGTCATAACCACATACTCACCGCTAATGTCCATCCACGACGGCATTCTGCACAGTGGCACGTATTTGGCGATCACTAGACTGTTCATATATTCTCCTCAACTAACTGTTGCCTCTGACTGTGCCCACATATCATTAAGTTTGTTATGATGAATGATGGTCAGTAAGCAATTATGTCAACTGTTCCCACATGTCTGCCTGTTCCAGTAACTTAAGTGTGCCTCCCTCCCCCATCGCCACCCCTTCGGTCCACTGACCCAACGCACGAGGCGGCCACATGGGCAACGTCACTGCCAAACTGTGCGGGTGGAAAGGAGAGTGCCGTTGGGCAAAACTATGCAGCTTGCTAATAAAATAACGTTAAATCCTACAACATGGACATTAAACAACAAATTTAGTAATTTTTTAACATAGTTTGCGTTTCCTAATGTAAACAAAAAAGTTCCAGCCTCTACTTCACACTCTTACAGGTCAATTTTCTTGTTTTCCTTTCTTTCTATCGGATTATCAGTTTAGGCGTGAAAACGTAATAGGTGGTGTTACTTACTCATTTAATAGTGATGTTATGGAAGTATGGATTAAACACGTTGGGGATTGTATGAGCGCTTTATTCATTACATGGAATCATTTTATGTAAAGACTATCAATTAATAACGATATTTCCATAAATATTATATACAGTTCTTCTCCATGAATTTTAATAACTACTGCGAATTTTTCTTTTGTTTCCTTTACTGCTTGCTCAATTCAATCTGTATATTGAGCAAGCAGTAAAGGAAACAAAAGAAAAATTCGGATTAGGTATTAAAATCCATGGAGAAGAAATAAAAATGTTGAGGTTCGCCGATGACATTGTAATTCTGTCAGAGACAGCAAAGGACTTGGAAGAGCAGTTGAACGGAATGGACAGTGTCTTGAAAGAAGAATATAAGATGAACATCAACAAAAGCAAAACGAGGATAATCTAATGTAGTCAAATTAAATCGGGTGATGCTGAGGGAATTAGATTAGGAAATGAGACACTTAAAGTAGTAAAGGAGTTTTGCTATTTAGGGAGTAGAATAACTGATGATGGTCGAAGTAGAGAGGATATAAAATGTAGACTGGCAATGGCAAGGAAAGCGTTTCTGAAGAAGAGAAATTTGTTAACATCGAGTATAGATTCAAGTGTCAGGAAGTCGTTTCTGAAAGTATTTGTATGGAGTGTAGCCATGTATGGAAGTGAAACATGGATGATAAATAGTTTGGACAAGAAGAGAATAGAAGCTTTCGAAATGTGGTGCTACAGAAGAATGCTGAAGATTACATGGGTAGATCACATAACTAATGAGCAGGTATTGAGTAGAATTGAGAGGAGTAGAGGAGTTTGTGGCACAACTTGACAAGACGAAGGGACCGGTTGGTAGGACATGTTCTGAGGCATCAGGGGATCACAAATTTAGCATTGGAGGGCAGCGTGGAGGGTAAAAATCGTAGAGGGAGACCAAGAGATGAATACACTAAGCACATTCAGAAGGATGTAGGTTGCAGTAAGTACTGGGAGATGGAGAAGCTAGCACAAGATAGAGTAGCATGGAGAGCTGAATCAAATCAGTCTCAGGACTGAAGACCACAACAACAACATATACAGTTCAAACGTCGAAGAGTAAACAGCCTATTCAAAGAGTAAATATGATTGCCTACGTGGCGTTAAAATTTTATATTGCCGTGTTTGTTTTTCTGTGACCCGATTTCGACGAAATAAAGCCTGTTTGTTGCTCCAAGCAACGAGCAACTTACTTTCGAAAACCCCATGAAAATTCATTCAGCAGTTCTGGCGACGAGGTTATTCAGACACGACGGTTTAACGCTTCTATTATTAGTGTAGAAATGGACAAATTTGATATTGAAAACTATATAGCTGTGATACGAGCTGGCACAGAAGAGTCTTTTAATCTGCATTGGTTCTTTCCCCCCCCGCCCCGCTCACTCTCACTATCTCTCTCTCTCTCCCTCTCTCACTCGCTCACTGCATGTCTCTCCATTTAGAACGATTGCTTTAGATCTGCAATGAAGACATAGAACAGTAACTGGCTACTCGAAACCCCCAACCCGCACCAAGTTTGTCCGACATAAAACTTCGGCAAGCTGGCGTGCGGCGCACTGTACGGTCTGAGCTTCGTCTGGCCGTGACCTAGAATAAGAACTTGCTGCCAGATTCCAAACAATGTTTACACGGCAACGTGAACAAGTAAGTCTGCACGCACCTGCCGTCACTGAGCTAGGCATGCAGTAGGAGGCGAGTCTGGTCCGTAGTGGAACACCGAGTCACGTACATTAGAACTTATGAACTTCGTGTTGATCCGCGAGTTCTCATATAACGTAAGTTGCTTTTAGACACATCACGCAAGATATACTAATTTCCAACAGCCTCCTCGATGTAAATTTGCGCGCTCATGATTGTTATCCAGTTCAAACTTAGTCGATTGCTAAGACGCCACTGTCAAACTACACCGAAGAGCCAAAGAAACTGGTACACCTGCCTAATATCGCAGCCCCTTCCCCCTCCCCACGAGCACGCAGAAGCGGAGCAATACGATGTTTCATGGAAACAACTAATGTCTAAAGTAGCGCTGGAGGGAACTGAATCCTGTTAAGTCTGTCCGCAAATCCATAAGAGTACGAGGGGATGGCGATCTCTTCTGAACAGCATCTCAGATATGCTCAATAATGTTCATGTGTGGGGAGTTTGGTGGCCAGCGGGAGAATGCTTGCGTACGTGTCACCTGTCATAATCGTATCTAGACATACGACGGGTCCCATATCACTCCAACTACACATGTCGCACACCATTACAGACCCTCCACTAGCTTGAACAGTCCCCTGCTGACATGCAGGGTCCACAGATTCATGGGGTTGCCTCCATACACGTACACGTCCATCCTCTCGATACAATTTTAAACGATACTCGTCCGACCAGGCAATATGTTTCCAGTCATCAACAGTCCACTGTCGGTGTTGACGGGACCAGGTGAGCAAAGGGTAAACGAGTCGGCCATCGGCTCCGGAAGCCCATGTAGTTGAATGGTTCGCACGCTGACACTTGTTGACGGTGCAGCACTGAAATCTGCAGCAATTTGCGGAAGGGTTGCACGTCTGTCATATTGAACGATTCTCTTGAGTCGTCGTCGGACCTGTTCTTGCAGGATCTTTTTCCAGCCGCAGCGATGTCGGAGATTTGATGTTTTATCGAATTCCTGATATTCACGGTACACTCGTGAAATGGTCGTACGGGAAAATCTCCACTTCATCGCTACCTCGGAGATGCCGTGTCCTATCGCTCGTGCGCCGACTATAACAACACGTTCAGACTCACTTGAATCTTGACAACCTGCCATTGCAGCATCAATAGCCGATCAAACAACTGCGGCAGACTTTTGTTGTCTTATATGGGCGTTGCCGACCGCAGTGCTGTATTATGCCTGTTTTCAAATCTCTGTATTTGAATACGCATGCCTATACCAGTTTCTTTGGTGCTTCAGTGTACATATCTACTGTTCCGCACGTTTGAAAAATTAACACCTACATCTTCCTC
Source organism: Schistocerca gregaria (assembly GCF_023897955.1). Taxonomy (NCBI): domain Eukaryota; kingdom Metazoa; phylum Arthropoda; class Insecta; order Orthoptera; family Acrididae; genus Schistocerca; species Schistocerca gregaria. The sequence continues at coordinate 107,042,311 of NC_064920.1, forward strand.
TGGGATTGATTACTCTTATTTCACTTTAATGCTCATTCTTCCCTATGTAAGTAAGGTGCATTTAATTACTTTAGCATTCGGAAAAGAATTTCGGTGTTCGAAATTTCGCGAAAAGTTCTCTCTGAAACGAAGAACACCTTGTTTTAATGAATGCAGTATAATTCGATTATCATATCGGCAACACCCGCTCACCCATTCCGTGATAACACAAAAACGAGGTCCCCTTCTCTGCACTTTTTCGATGTATTTCGTCAATCCCGTCTGGTAATGATTTGATACTAAGCAGCAGTGCTCTAGAAGAGGACGGTTAAGCGCAATGCAAGCAGTTTAATTTGTGGATTTGTTGCACCTGCTAAATGTTGCATTTATAAAAAGTAGTCTTTCATTATCCTTTCAACAGCATTTTCTTTAGAGTTTTCCATTGGTATGGCTCCTAACCGAACTGCCAAATATTTAGATGAACCGACCGAGCGGGATAGTTCAACAGTTAGCACAATGGACTCACATTCGGGAGTAAGACGGTTCAAGCAAGCATCTGGCCATCCTGATTTAGATTTTCCGTGATTTCCCTAAATCAAATGCCGGGATAGTTCCTTCGAAATTGCACGGCTGCTTTCTTTCCCCAATCTGAGCTTATAGTCGGTCTCTGATGACCTCGTTGTCAATCGGACGTTAAACACTAATGTCCTCCTCATTTAGATGAATCGATAACCTCTAAATTTATGTTATTTATCATATACCGAAAACAAAATTTCAACTTAATTCTCTTAACACTCATATTCATAACCTCACACTTTTTATTATTCATTGTTAATTGCCACCTTTCGCACTATACATAATCCTCGTCTAAATAATTTTGTAATTTGTTTAGATATTTTGTTGGCGTCACTGGACTGTAAACGGTGGCATCATATACAGGCAATCTTCGAGGGCTGCTCAGACTGCATTATTTATGTTAAAGAACAGTAAAGGACCTATCATATTCCTTCGGGAAACGGCAGGTATGACCGCAGTTCCACTCGATGAGATTCCAAAATACTACTATGAACATGAGATTCCGAATATTACTATGGACTATGACGTCTCTGAAGGCGGGGTTCAGTTCGGACTATATTCCATAGCAACACAATTTGAGTAGAAGCCGATTGTGAGGAACGGTGTCGAAATCACTCTGGTCTTTTCCTTTACTAGAAATGCCCTACGTTTCTAACAGGCGAAACAGCATCAGAATTACTCTTGGAAACAACTTCCGTAATTGTCGTCGAATTTTGTGTGAGATTCCACTGGAAACACCTAGAAGACTGATATAACAAATACTCTTTCCAAATTTAAAGAAGTGATCTCCTACTCTGTATGTTAATTTCTGAAATTCACGGTAATATTTGAAATGTTGTAATTTAAATTGTCGCTTCGTGCTAACAACTCTCAATAACTTGTTACGAAAAATGTCAAGAAGCACCATAGTTTAAATTCACATTGAATCTTAGGTGTGTCAATGACAAGTATACAGTAGCACTGTCGATATTTTTAAAATTATCGGGAATCCAATACATCGGCATTTAAAAAAATATCATTATCGGTCCTAGAAAAATCGAAAATGGTATTGATGTAATGTCGGAGAAAATATAAACATGCTGGCCTCTAAAAGCATCGGTTGCACACTGTAAATATACTGCCGGTTTTAGAGCTATATATTTAAGTATTAATTTATTATTAGATATTCTGTACGTCAACAAGCAAGCAGCCTGCTTATCCCTCTTAGAGCAGGAACTGAAAGGGAAACGATGCACGTTCACCCTTGGCGATAAACACTTTGCTAACAATGGTAACTCCATTTAAATGGCACAATGAAAGGTGTCCGATGGGTCCGTCGTTCAGGTTCGTCACATATCGGATTTCATGTCGACTTCCCTGTTTTTCCATTTCTGAAAACATTAGCGACCTGGCAGTTGTTGCGTCAGAATTGCTTGGTGAAGTTAAGTGTTGCAGTTTCAGTTAGTAGCGGCGAGCGCCGACTGCGTCAGCTTTTCCCCTCACACGCCTCTGCCTACAGCAAAGACCAATCTCCTTGTTTAGATTTTTGTTCACCATGTTTTTGAAGACTGCTGATGTGAAGAAATAGCACACTAGTTACGTGAAAAATTGAATTTTAACGCATCTGGTGTGCTATTTCTTCACATCGCAATACACTAGCCCCCCGCCCCCCTTCTGCAATCGGACTTCTTCTTTGTGCCACCTACACTTGCTTCACACAGTCAAAGAAAAAGACTGGAACTGATGAAAGCTCAAAAAGTAGTAAGATCCCTTCACGCAAAGAAAATAAAGTTTTTCCAATATTTACCGAAATTTGTGAAAAAAGAAATACATCAAAAAAAGTTTTGCATCACGCTGGCACCCAGAACTCCTGAACATAGACGTTGAATGTGGATATTGTATCACAGACACAGTTTCTATGACTGTTCAGACATTTCACTGGACCCGCCCAAAGATGTCAACAACCATGCATGAGCAGCGCCTATTAGACGGAGGGGACCCGACAGCCGATCCGTTCCAGTCATTCCATCAGGAAGGAGGTACTCGGCTCGTCTGTAGTTCAACCGGTCAATACCGTTGTTCAGTCATGGCCGCATTGTTACTCTGTGCCAAGAAGGGCTGTCAACAGGGGACGTGTCCAGGCGTCTCGTAGTGACCAAAGCGATGTTTTTCGGAAATGGAGGAGATACAGAGAGGAACTGTCGATGACATGCCTCTCTCAGGCCGCCCAAGGGCTACTACTGCAGTGAATGACCGCTACCTCCGGATTACGGCTCGGACGAACCCTGACAGCAACGCCACTATGTTGAATAATGCTTTTCGTGCAGCCACAGGACGTCATGTTACGACTGAAACTGTGCGCAATAGGCTGCATGATGCCCAACTTAAATCCCGACGTCCATGGCCATGTCCTCTTTGCAACCACGACACCATGCAGCGCGGTACAGATGGGCCCAACAACTTGGCGAATGGACCGCTCAGAATTGGCATCACGTTCTCTTCCCCGACGATTGTCGCATGTGCCTTTAACCAGACAATCGTTGGAGACATGTTCGGAGGCAGCCCGGTCGGGCTGAACGCCTCAGACACACTGAACAGCGAGTGCAGCAAGGTGGAGGTTCCCCGCTGTTTTGGGGTGTCATTATGTGGGGATGACGTACGCTGCTGGTGGCCATGGAAGGCGCTGGAACGGCTGTGCAATACGTGAATGCCATCCTCCTACCGATACTGCAACCATATCGGCAGCATACTGGCGAGGCATTCGTCTTCATGGACGACAATTCGTGCTCCCATCGTGCACCTCTTCTGAATGATTTCCTTCAGGACAACGACTCTGCTCGAATAGAGTGTGCAGCATGTTCTCCAGACATGAAACCTATCGTACAACAAGGGGTTAAGACCCCACCAGGAAAAACACGGCCACACCATAACACCGCCACCACCGAATTTTACTGATGGCAGTACACACGCTGGCAGATGATGTTCACTGGGCATTCGCCATACAGATACCCTGTCATCGGATCGCCACAATGTGCACCGTGAATAGTCACTCCACACAACGTTTTTCCACTGTTCAATCGCCCAATGCTTATGCTACACCAAGCCAGACGTCGTTTGACATTCACCGGCGTGATGTGTTGCTTATGAGCAGGAAATCCAAGTTTTCTCACCTCCCGCCTAACTGCCATAGTACTTGCAGCAGATCCTGATGCAGTTTGGAATTCCTGAGTGGTTGTCTGGATAGATGTCTGCCTATTACACATTACGACCCTGTTCAGCTGTCGCTGGTCTCTGTCAGTCAGCCTGTACGCTTTTGTGCTGTATGTGCCCCTTCACGTTTCCACTCCACTATCACATCGGAAACTCGCGTACAGTCGTGTGACACAAGTGACAGACAATCACCTGACCACGTTCGAAGTCCGTAAGGTCCACGGAGGGTCCCATTATGCTCTCAGCATTCTAATGACTAGTGAGGTCGCTGATACGGAATACCTGACATTAGGTGGCAACACAATACACCTGATATGAAAAACGTATGGTTTTGAATGTGTCGGGATACTTTTGGTTTCATAGTGTATTTCACGGAATTACCAAATCTCTGTCTTGTCATTGCTGGTAGTTTCTTGCGTATCCCTTGTGCTGGATCTGCGCAAATGTGACGCGATTGTTTGACCTCTGGAACATTTTGGAAAATCTCGATTCCGTTCGTACACGAGTATTGTTTATCCAGAGCTAATACGTGGGCGATGTTTAGCACGTTGATACTTCACTGTCCCAAGATTTTATAATCATAATGTCCGTTCTCATTAATGGGACCGCCTCTCGAAAGCTTGGATAATTACCTTTTGCAGCGTGGACCGCTACGACATGTGCAGGAAGAGCATAAATGAGTTTCTGGAAGGTACCAACAGAGACGTGGAGGTACGCCGGCTCCACTGTCATGGCCCGCTGCGCTACGTTTCTGGGTAGGGAATCCATGGCACCAACAGTCCGATCGTGGTGGACCTTTCGATTCTCGTCTGGATTTAAATCTGGGGAGTGTGGTGGCCAGGGAAGTGCGGTAAACTCATCCTGATACCTTTCGAAACATATACGTATACTAAGAGCGAAAAGAAACCGCATGTAGGGGTGGAGATAGTCCCCAATGACAGCTGCATACTTGTTTTGATGCACTGTGCCTTTCATAGCGACGAGGTCACCCAAGGATTGAGTTCTGGCCTGGACCCTTCCAAAGACTGTTGCAAGGTGTTCGCTATCAGACGTTTCTCACCGCACATGCCAACGGCAGTATGTCCGATGGAGCATAAAATGTGATTCATGGCAGTCAGCAAAGGTGCGTGAACAAGGCGCTGCTACGGAGGCCCACACGCAGAAACGATCAGTGAACGGTCGTTGAGGAAACACTGCAGGCAGCCCCTCGGTTCATCTGGGCTGTCAGTTGCTGAACAGATGCAAGTATATTCGCCTGTACCCACCTCCCAAGCCAGCGTTCGTCCGTGGCATATACGCCAGCGGCGGCTGATTTGGATAACACCATTCAGCCATGCACGGTATACTTTCACCGAGGCGGCATGCTAACAGTTTACAAACTTAATCATTCCTTAAATGCTTCCAACCTTGACCCAAAAACTAATGATTGTGTCCATTTAGGCCTCAGATAAATAGCTCCATTTCTGGATTACGACAACAGCCTGGCGCTGCTACCTGCCGCTACGGTCGCAGGTTCGAATCCTGCCTCGGGCATGGATGTGTGTGATGTCCTTAGGTTACTTAGGTTTCAGTAGTTCTAAGTTCTAGGGGACTAATGACCACAGCAGTTGAGTCCCATAGTGCTCAGAGCCATTTTTTGTGCTACCTGCCGTCAGTATGTAGTTATTGGACACTGACGTCGAACACAGTAGATGGGTACATTATAAGGTGACTGGAGAGTGTGGTCCGCTTCTCTCCTTGCGAGTCTGTCAGGCGTCTGCCTGTGTGCGTACGCACGATCGTGGACGCCTGTGTGTGTGTGTGTGTGTGTGTGTGTGTGTGTGTGTGTTTTGAAGGAGAAAGCAGAGACTGAAGAGACAGGAAGAGAGAGAGAGCAGGACAGTAAAGACGTTGGAAGCGGATGCCGATGGCTAGAAACAGGTTAAAAGCTCAGCCCAGAAGACGGCACGCGGCTGTGGTTGACCAGGCGGGCCGCCGCTCGCGTTTTTTCCCCTTTTACTTCCGCGACGTCACCCCGGGCAGACACGGCATGCGCCAGCCAGCTGTTGCGTGCTCGGCTCTCGGCTCTCGTGACGGCGGGCGTCACGGAAGCCGGCCCCGCATATCGAGCAGCTTCCGGCGCGCTCTGCCCGCTTCGCCCGTAATTACCGGCGGCTGCCCGCGGGGAGGCCGGCCTGCGCGGCCGTTCCCACCTGACACATCGGCGCAGGCACGCCCACCGACCCACGAGACCACGCCACGCCGTCGAGCGACCACGTGCGCGAAACGAGGCAGCACGCAGCCGCGCGATGCGGAGCTGCAGTTTCGATCCTAACGATTGCGTTCCACGTCTCGTCCACAGAGAGTCTTTGGTGTGACGAGACATGCGTTGTCTGCCGCGTCATACAAATTACGGAAACTACTGTTCCAATGGTCTACTACACTACTGGCCATTAAAATTGCTACACCACGAAGATGACGTGTTACAGACGCGAAATTTAACTGACAGAAAGAAGATGCTGCGATATGCACATGATTAGCTTTTCAGAGCATCCACACAATGTTGGCTCCGGTCGCGACACCTACAACGTGCTGACATGAGGAAAGTTTCCAACCGATTTTCTCATACACAAACAGCAGTTGACCGGCGTTGCCTGATGAAACGTTGTTGTGACGCCTCGTGTAAGGAGGAGAAAAGCTTACCATCACGTTTCCGACTTTGATAAAGGCCGGATTCTAGCCTATCGCGACTGCGGTTTATGGTATCGAGACATTGCTGCTCGCGTTGGTCGAGATCCAATGACTATTGGCAGAATATGGAATCGGTGGGTTCACGAGGGTAATACGGAACGCCGTGCTAGATCCCAGCGGCCTCGTATCAATAGCAGTAGAGATGAATGGCTACTTATCCGTACGGCTGTAATGGATCGTGCAGCCACGTCTCGATCCCTGAGTCAACACATGGGGACGTTTTCAAGGCAACAACCATCTGCACGAACAGTTCGATGACGTTTGCAGCAGCATGGACTATCAGCTCGGAGACCATGGCTGGGCTGCGGTTATCCTTGACGCTGCATCACAGACAGAAGCGTCTGCGATGGTGTACTCAACGACGAGCCTGGGTGCTCGAATTGCAAAACGTCATTTTTTCGGATGAATCCAGGTTCTGTTTACAGCATCATGATGGTCGCATCCGTGTTTGGTGACACGGCGGTGAACGCACGTTGGAAGCGTGTATTCGTCATCGCCATACTGGCATATCCCCCGGCGTCATGGTATGGGGTGCCATTGGTTATACGTCTCGGTCATCTCTTGTTCCCATTGACGGCACTTTGAACAGTGGACGTTACATTTCAGATGTTTTACGACCCGTGGCTCTACCCTTCATTCGATCCCTGTGAAACCCTTGACTTCAGCAGGATAATGCACGACCGCAAGTTGGAGCTCCTGCATGGGCCTTTCTGGATACAGAAAATGTTCGACTGCTACCCTGGTCAGCACATTCTCCAGATCTCTCACCAACTGAAAACGTCTGGTCAATGGTAGCCGAGCAACTGGCTCGTCACAATAGGCCAGTCTTGATGAACTGTGATATCGTGTTGAAGCTTCAATGTTCAGCTGTACCTGTACACGCCATCCAAGCTCTGTTTGACTCAATGCCCAGGAGTATCAAGGCCGTTATTACGGCCAGAGGTGATTGTTCTGGGTACTGATTTCTCACGGTCTTTGCACCCAAATTGTGTGAAAATGTAATCACGTGTCAGTTCTAGTGTAATATATTTGTCCAATGAATACCCGTTTATCATCTGCATTTCTTCTTGGTGTAGCATTTTAATGTCCAGTAGTGTAGAAAACTCTGCTGGATCAATTTTCTATAAATTCTCGTTACAAATGAAATGTCGCATTGTCTCCTCCTCAGAGCCCCTTTGGTGTTGCTCGATACCTTACATGCGTTGTGCGCCGCATCGCGTAAATTACGGGACGTATGGGGAGCCACTATTACTACAATGATTCCGAGGGCTCCCAAGATCCAAAACACTTGCTCGACAGCTGCCTAAAATCAAGTCAACTAGTCGCTCGTCGGTCGAAGTCAGACCAGAAGCACTGAAACTTTCCATCGTCCGATTCCTCACTCGCGCTGTGTACTACGCCGTGCAAATTACTCGACGAACTGCTCCGAAAACATACTAGCAAACGTCTGCTGAATGAGTTTAATGCAGTGCTAGAACCTGCAAAAGCTTTCTTATAAGAAGTCGCCAGTCTCACGTTTACCTACGAGACGGGGTTAAAGGAGTCAGTGTTCCAAAACTAATGATTAATGCTCTGTAGCTATCTATCCGCATTCAGAAACATTCAGTTATGCGATCAATGGACTACAAAATGTTTATCTCTAACAATCAATAAATTGCCTCCCACTTACTTGTACCAACTTGTAAGCCCACGTCGTGTATGTATTATATAGAGTGTGTATGTGTGGTTGCCTAATGTTTTCTCCGCAGTGGAATTTTCAAGCCTACAAATGATTGCTCTGACAGCACCACTGACAACCGAAACGTAAGGATTTCCATAAAACGAAGTATCGTGTTGTTGTTTTACTTCAGTTTAGTACATCAAACCAATTATTCCTATCAGGATGTTACTGGAATGGATCACAACTTGATAACGTAAAACTCAGAAAAGGTGTCAAGAGCAAAAAATTGTGTAAATGTGATGTACACAATGTCGGATTCCACCCTACAGGTAATTTAGTGATTGACAGAATATATGTTTGACTTCCTTTACACGGTAATCCCCATTATTAGACGGACACAAGTTGGTTGACACGGATTAGCGGTGAGAAACAGAAAACATACACCATGACTGGCACTTAAAAAAAAAACTCAGTGGACAAGCAAACGGAACTCAATACATTTGCTGTGAGAGCTTCTCTATCCACCGAACCACAGTGCACAGATCACCCACTGAGGTACAGACGGCAGTATTACTGCACTGACGATCTGCTCTGTGTGGCGTTGGTGACAGTGCAGACAATATACGTGGCGTATCTGCAATTCTCCGTCTACAACGTGGACGTAATATGCTTTTCCCTAAATCCTAGGTCTAAATGACATCAGTACAAGATAGAAAATGAGCCGAGGCATCTGTCTACTAACTAACCAGGAACAGCAACTCGACCGTAGTGTTCTCATGTACAGAAGCACTTTAATGTGTGTCAGACTCTGCAGAGAACAAAAGAATCCTCGCTTGAGGAAACAGAATAACAACTCTGTTCACAGAGAAACGATTTCATGCCCTTCTTGTGTTACAGGCGACAGTTCTCAAAATCTAGTTGCCATTTTATCTGCTGTGGCTCTCGGTCTATAGTTTGATCCCTGGAGGAAAGTGTCCTTGATTGACCCCCTTAGGGAACTGCCTCTTCACGCCCTACCCCACTCCCAGGTGGACACGGGGCCTCTACATTTGTGTTCAGGTGACAAGTTCCAGCGGCTGTTAAAAAGACATTATTTCCCACTATATGGGCCATGAATCTGACAGCAATCACCTGAAGCTCATACTCCTTTCAGAAGGTTTTCTATAAATTTCCATTTCTCCTCCTACATCCTTAGCACGCCGTCTCTGCTTCTCAGTGGGAAGCGTACCCCAGCGCTTCCATTGAAGAGATTTCTCGGAGGTCTGCATGCGACCATCGTTAAGCGAAGTGTTCCTGATGATTGGAAAAAAGCACAGACAATATCGTTTCCAAGAATGGTCGCCCAGCAGAAGCAAAATACTGCAGGCCTGCATCTCTGACGTCGGTCTGTTGTAGAATTCTGGAACATATTTTATACTTTTCTAAATAAATTTTCACTGAAATACTAAATGAGCTAAGTCCACCAAACAAATTTTGTAATATTTCTACCTCCAGTAATCATTTTGCTACTCAGTGTTGGCACAATTCACTGTAAAACTGTTTGTGCACCTTTTAAGGTCTCTTATCTGTAGACAATCCATTTTCACCAGTGACCTCACTGAATGTGATCGTTTTGATGTCTCCACTTCATCAACCTTTTTTTCAATATTCTTATCATTTCCTAACCCGTTATTTCACCAAATATATTTTTATATGAATTACCCCATCTTTGTGATTTTAATCTATCAGGAAGAACTTATGTTACCGTTATTGTCACAATGATCATATCAACATTTTGCTGAAAGTCCGTAATTGCGAGCTGTTAGTACGTTCTTCATTACATCATCAGGAACGAAATTCTTTCTCACTTTTGCTTGTTTTTAAAATTACGAATTACTCATATTGTTTACATTATCGATTGTACTGCCAGTGAAGACACGTAAGAAACAGGCTACAAAACGGCAGGAGCAAGCGTAAGTGTATAATATCTAAGTCCAATATAGCCAGTTCGTGTTATTTATTCTGCAGTCACCCCATTTAGCATGAAGAAGTCACAGAAGTGACCTTTGTAGCACCTACATCAGCGACAGTTGGAGATAGCCGTTTTAGTACGTAAAATCTCTATCCACATACCACCATACTAAACAGAAAAAACAGTTTATGCGAAACTGGCGCTTAGCTGCCTTGGCATGGTATACCTTCAATTGCTATGGTTATCCTAACACAAAATGTACAAGTAGACTTGTAAAACTGCCCTAGGCCGTCATACGTAAGCATAGGTCGCTTTGTCTGCGTATGAGATAAGTGTTTACTAGATGCCCCTAGAAGCTAGACACGATGGATTATCTGCTAAATGAGTGGGGACATATAAAGAGCGACATAACCCACGTCACATTTTTGTTCTACATAGTTATCCTCGTATCTCGTACTTAGAAGTAAACAGTATTTATAGCAAAATTGAAACAGTCAATGTTTAATTCTGCTTATATTCGGATTTATTTATAACAAGAAAGAGAAAGATGAGATAGCAAAAATAAAAAAAATGCAGGTTTATTGTACACTGCTATAAAACGTAATTTCCTTAAAACATAGCGTACCAAACACCGCTTAAATATTTTGTGTTGAACTAATATAAAACGTTTTTCTGTTATTCATATACAACTTCACACTTGCAGATAATAACAGGAAACTCTTGCCCTTGATCTTGATGAACGTTATATTGAGTTCGAAATGAAAGCAATAACTATGTACATTTTTATATTTGTGCACGTAAACTGTACTTGCATGAAAGGTAACTGCTTTTCTTACGTAAAACTGCAGAAGTTACGGGATCAACTAATGTGTATCACTTCTAAAATGCAATTTATATTTTGTAAGAATGAAAAATGCGCAATGGGCTAACACTGAATGACGTTCGATTTTAATTATGTGTAGAACAGCCAAACAAAATCAAGGAGAAGTCGTCGTCTCCCGGTTTCTTTCTCACATATTCATCAGTTCCGCAGATACTGCTACCGTTTTCTGTGTTGTTTGTGCACAGAACCGGAGTTTTGGTGGAGCGCTACGCTATCCACAAGGAGTCCAAGCCGCCCATTTTGGAAGCAAAGCTATTGGTCTTTATTTATTTTTTTCTTTTAGCCGAGCTCTGCTGATAATTAGAGCTTTCCTCCACACAACCGTGCTTCGGAAGACAATCCGCCGATCCGTTCTGCACACCATCAGCAGGACGGAGGAAAGAGGGGGTCAGACAGGGAGGGGGGCTGGAGAATGCGGTGCTGTACTCCAGCAGGTGGCCTGGGACCACTTTTGCGTCCCAGAAATGCGACCTCGCAAGCGGCGACCTAATTCGATGCGAAGGCCGCGCCCGATGATAAATTATTTACGCCGGAGAAAATACTGTGGTATCCGACGGTTGCTATCTACCGCGCTCTGAATGATTTATTGTCCGGAATACCTGCCGCGCCGAATTTATTGTATTGTAGCGGCGTTTTGCTCGGCGTTCGCAGACACCCGCCTATTCCTCCAACTTTCCCCCTCTCCCACATACGCTCGTTTGGAGACAGTATAAGCCGGCCGGTGTGGCCGTGGGGTTCTAGTCTGGAACCGCGTGACCGCTACGTCGCAGGTTCGAATCCTGCTTCGGGCATGGATGTGTGTGATGTCCTTAGGTTAGTCAGGTTTAAGTAGTTCTAAGTTGTAGGGGACTGATGACCACAGACGTTAAGTCTTATAGTGCTCAGAGCCATTTGAACCATTTTGAGACAGTATAACGAGGAGTAGGAACGAAAGTTGTGGACTAACAGACGGTAATTTTACGAATCTATATCTACAGCTTTGCTCGTGTAGTGAATGATTAAGGAATGCTAATTTCTTTCGATTTTGCATTTGTTACGTGCTGCACGTTACATTGACAGGGCGGATTGAACACACGTGATAAAAGTGCACGCGTTTCGTCTGAGGATTGTTGAGTTATTCCGTGTTGCACGATTTGGTCATTATAGATTACAGGCGTTTTCACTATTGTGAAGATATTTTCACAAAAGCTAGGGTGATTGTGGTAACATACCGAATAAATGATAATCACATTTTTTCTCTGTAACGAACTGCCTTAGACCGTGTGTCTCTTACAAGAAAATACTCACAAGGCATCACTGAAAAACCTCTGGAGTTCTGATCCTCGCTGTATTTTGTCACACAACGAAAAAAGATAATTTTAAATTCTGTTGTAATTAACTTCATGCTTGCCCGCAGTTCAGTACGTTTACTTTTCTGTGTGTCAAAAAGTTAACAACGTCTTGCATTTTCTCCTATTGTTATTGTAATTTACTTTTTATTTTAAATAATATCTACATATTATGAATCTGTGAAATCAAGACTGTCATGTGACAAGGTGAAGAACCGAAATGAAGCACAGTTAGTGTTAAATGTTACTAGGGGGACTGTCGTATGATAGGGTAATTGTTAGGCTAGCGATCACTGATTTGAAATTTAAGACAGTTTGTTGTGTTTGGGTGACATTAAAAGTGTAAAACCAGTGCTGTATTGTGTAATGGTACTCGAATTATGTAATCATTACGGCACTTCAACTCAACATCTCGATACCAGCAATATTCTACTGCGTTTCTGTAAAGTAGTTGACATATTTTTGAGACAACATTCAGATTTGATTTCATTAATGCAGAGGTTTACCAGAAGAAATGTAGAGGTACTTCTATACATCGATATGTTTATGTTGCAATGCTATTATTCTTAGCCAACCGCGGTGGTCTAGCGGTTCTAGGCGCTCAGTCCGGAACCGCGCGGCTGCTACGGTCGCAGGTTCGAATCCTGCCTCGGGCATGGATGTGTGTGATGTCCTTAGGTAAGTTAGGTTTAAGTAGTTCTAAGTTCTAGGGGACTGATGACCACAGATGTTAAGTCCCATAGTGCTCAGAGCCGTCTATTATTCTTATGTGTATTCTTTATTTTGTCACTATGATCTTCGACGTACTTGTAACTCTTGATTTTTGGGGCGCGAAAGCAGTTAGTTGTTAGAGAGTCGGATCTAGAGAAGGTCAAGTTTGGACGTCATGTTGGAAAGACGCATATTGTAGTCACCTTATAAAATGTGAAATTTAACAGTGAGGAAGATGTTTTCAAGTGTGTTTTGTATTGTGAAGTGATGTTTTGTGTGTTACGCGATATTGCAACAAAAGCAATAAAAAGGAAGTGTAAGTCAAATACGGAGTGCTGATTATTTTTTACATCATCATTGTGCTATCTTTCAAAGGTTTAATCTTCAAGAATGGTTTGTGAAACACATCTATAAAACTTTTGAATATAGCAGAATAAAACCTAGGCCTCCTTGCATCCGAGCTTAGAATCATCACCACCTAGATTTTCGACTGTTGAACCATGATTTTACAACGAGACCGCGTGGGAAACACGAAAAGATGGGCGCCTAGTTTATTCATTATTACATGAAATGACTTTATTAACTGTGCTCTAATGACACCTGCCACATAATAACTTTGTTTATGCCCTATTTAGCAGCGTGAGCAACACCACAATCATTATTAAATTTTGACCTTTGTTGTGGTAGGGTTGTTAGAATTGTCAACTCATTAGCAGCTGAGAGTCGTTCAACTGTTAAGCCGTCTTATTTATGATTCATACGCCACGTAGCTTTTGAATAATGAGGCTAGAATCTGCCAAAGTGTTTTCAGTGGACGTTTATCAATGTGACGGAAGGGTAAACATATGGAGAAAGGTGTCTTTTGTGTGTATTCTTTTTAATCCAGTTCTTTGTCATTTGTTAGTTTCTTAGTTATTAGGAGTGTATTGTTACAGACTCTTGCGTGTTTATTTATTACGTTTCTGCAGTTAGCACGCTTTTTACATAAGAGTTTTCTTCTGGCGTTTATTTACTGTGTAGATTATTCCTGTGTTTTAGAAAGTGAAGATCGGTTTCAGTATTTGCTTGGGGATGGTTCTCTTTTGCTAAACTTTGTTAAACTTTTTCTGTAATATGTCTTGAGTACCTTGTTTTACAGACAAAATATGTTGATAGGAGGTAGAATAGACATATTTTTTTATTTTAAAATAATTTTTATTCAGTTTGGAAACGTTCCTTGTGAGCAGTATAATTCCGCGGAAGCTTCTTTTTTTCAGAAACGCCCTTACTTCCGGGTCATCCGCGAACTTGAGTTTGATAGGGGACACAATGAATCGAGAAACGATTCTCGCACATTCCTCTAACAATCTTACCTTCTGTATCTGTATCTTTTCGTCTCGGTGGCCTTATACCCTCACCCCCCCCCCCCCCCCCACCGCCCCCTTACACGTCGATGGCCAATGAAATGGCAGTCTGGTCCGCGGAAAACATCACTTGAGGCATGGTACCTGAGTTCCTTCGCTCGCGACGAGAAATTACATAAGATATTAATCCGGGGTTCCTGCGCGCTGTGGTGAATACTTCACGAACTGCCGAGCTTTTTCTTCTGTTCCTCCTCCTCCCCCCCCCCCCCCCCCCCCCCACTCTTCCTCCTCTCCACCGCCTCCTTTCGGCGCTCGTTGAGAAGTAATCGCCCGCTGCAGCAAGGCCTCGTTCGCATCGAGAAGCGTCTACAGGCTCCCTGTTTTTTTCCTCAGAGATATTGCTTATTTTAAGCGGGGCTGACACATAACAGCGCTACGACTGACACTTCAACGCAAAGCACCGCATGCAGTGCTGGCAGCATTCGAAGTAAGCGCCGAAATAACTTCCGCAAATTTGTCTGTAATTGTGTACTGCTTTGCGTATATCCTCGGGCACTTGGCAAACTTCCATCACCTGTCAGTTCTGTGCGAACTGAATGTCGTACTCGTGCCTGAAATTGAACTGTGCAAAGCAGAAAAAATAACTCGTGTCAAACAAAGCTTGCTTCTTGCTTTATTGGCACACTACATCTTACAATAGCGGATACTGTTGAATATCTAAATTTCATTTCGCTAAATTTCCGAAAAGAGTAAGACAATGCAGTATTTCGCAGACTACTACCGAAGGTACAAACACGCGGACTGTCTATCCAGTTATGTGAATGATTCGACGAATCTGTGTTACCATGCGACTAGGCCAAAAAAAATATGACCTTCAGTATTCCGTATAATCAATGACCGAATTGAAAAATTTAATCTACTCATTAAGAAGTACAATTTTATGATAAAGGTTTAACACAATAAGACAAGTATTAGAGACAGAAACTGTTTATATATTTAGTGGTAGCATAACTAACAGCCATCAAATACGAAGTGTATATTCATCCAATATATACTGAAGTGTCACGCGTATTCAAATACAGATATATGTGAACAGGCAGAATATGGCGCAGTGGTCGACAACGCCTATATAAGACAAGTGTCTGAAACAGTTGTTAGATAGGTTACAGGTGCTACAAAGAGAGGTTATTAAGATTTTAGTGAGCTTCAACGTGGTGTTATAGTCGGCGTCCGAACGATGGGACACAGCATCGCCGAGGTAGCGATGAAGTGGGGTTTTTCCCGTACGACCATTTCACGAGCAAACCCTGACAATTGCTGCAGACTTCAGTTCTGGGCCATGAGCAAGTGTCAGCGTGCGAACCATTGAAATCATCGATAAGGGCTTTCGGAGCCTAAGGCCCCTCACGTATCCTTGATGCCCTGCAGGATTCATGGTGTCATTTCCCTTCAGCACTACTTCAGACATTGTATTGTATTGTATTTTATGTTAACCGGGGTCCTAGAAACGACGGAGAGGCTCTGTCTCCGCCGCAGCCGCAGTGGTCTACAACCCCACGGCGACTACCACAGTCCACCTTACCCCTCCGCCACCCCACACCGAACGCAGGATTATTGTGCGGTTCGGCCCCCGGTGGACCCCCAGGGAACGTCTCGCACCAGACGAGTGTAACCTCTACGTTTGAGTGGTAGAGCAATGGTGGTGTACGCGTACGTGGAAAAGTTGTTTGCGGAGCAATTGCCGACATAGTGTAGCTGAAGCGGAATAAGGGGAACCAGCCCGCATTCACCGAGGCAGTGGAAAACCGCCTAAAAACCATCCACAGACTGGTCGGCTCACCGCACCGCGACACAAGTCCCCCGGGCGGATTCGTGCCGGGGACCAGGTGTTCCTTCCCGCCCGGAAAGCGGTGCGTTAGCTCGCACGGCTAACCGGGAGGCACTTCAGACTTCAGTCGAGTGCATGCTACGTCATGTTGTGGCACTTCTGGTTGATCGCGGGGCCCCTATACGATATCAGGTAGGTGTACCAGTTTCTTTGGATCTTCAGTGTATGAGAATGACGAAAGGAAAACAAGCGGTTTTTTTTTCCAAAATTGATGTAATTAAACTCTGCGATTGTTCCTTTATAGAGCGTGCAATAATAATCGCTACCAGTCACGACAAAAGCTGATTTTATTTAATGTAACACCGGTTTCAGACTTGTGCCCATGTTCAGTCGTTTGTCCATGTGGAGCACGGTAGCAACGCCAACAGATGTAGTCCCTCTATTTTGCGGAAGGGCAGTGGTACGTTATAAATGTAACGCGGAAAGTGCTGGGACGCGTATGTTCCGAGTAAAACAGTAAGCAATGGTGGTCAGCACAAGACGAGTGACTTGCAGTAACAGAGGCGAGAGAGAGAGAGAGAGAGAGAGAGAGAGAGAGAGAGAGAGAGACGTCGGGCGGCGGAGGGGTTATGTGAGAGTGAGCCGTGAATCTGCGGCAGCCCGGCCAGTTTGCAGCCAACTTTGTTTCGCGTGTGCCCGAGCTGCGTGGCTGTGTGGGGACTGGTGAGGGGGATTGGGGGAGGGGGGGGGGGGGACTGACGTAGTGTAATGGGGGCGGCCGGTGTTTGCGACGCCCCTGGGGCGCCCCGCGACGGCGCAAGTCACCGGGCCGGCCAGCGCTCCACTGTGCTGGTTCCTCCGCAGTGGCCGCCGGCCGTCTGTGCTGCACATCAACGGATCGGCGTGGGAAGTCACACTAGGCGCGAAGTCAGAGTAATGTCCCGTAGCTGAGCGCGGCACTGGAGGTTATTACATGCCGTCCGTCCGACTTGTGGAACTCTGAATGTAACATAACTAACAGCGGAAGTTTGTTAATCACCAAACGGAAATTTGTAACAATTGTTCTTGACAAAAGGCCATGTGGTAAACAAGTACACACCTATCGCACACTCAATAAAACGTCAAAATTGTTGTCCACACGTTTCAAAATATCAACATTCATTATTCAGGATAATCAATTGAAACTTTCAGCTGCCTACAGGTGTTGATATTGTGGAGTCACCGCTAGACTCCACACTTGCTAGGTGGTAGCCTTTAAATCGGCCGCGGTCCGTTAGTATACGTCGGACCCGCGTGTCACCACTATCAGTGATAGCAGACCGAGCGCCGCCACACGGCAGGTCTAGTCTAGAGAGACTCCCTAGCACTCGCCCCAGTTGCACAGCCGACTTTGCTAGCGATGGTTCACTGTCTACATACGCCCTCGTTTGCAGAGACGACAGTTTAGCATAGCCTTCAGCTACGTCATTTGCTACGACCTAGCAAGGCGCCATATTCAGTTACTACAATGTATTCTGAACAGATAATATTGTGAAGCATGTACCGTCAAAAGCGACGTTCATCATTAATGGATTAAAGTTAAGTATCAAACTAATTACGTCCGCTTTATGAATTCTAATTCCTTGTCACGTTCCAGACCTCACGTCAGTATCGTCCTTCCCTCCTCACGTCAGCCTTCGTGAGCTAAGACGAGTGCATTTCGGCCTCTAGTAACACGGTGTTGGCTCTTCTGCCAACACAACAGATATATCTCGATGGGGACAGCTGAAAGTGTGTGCCCCGACCGGGACTCGAACCCGGAATCTGCTGCTTACATAGCTAACGCTATATCCATCCTTTTTTTTATCTCATTTTGTTCTATATTTTTCGTTCGGTTTATTCGTAGCGGACGTCCGCTGACACTCGTTCAGGTTGTTGGTTGATCCGTTTACTCAGATTTTTTTGTTTTGTTTTGTTACAGAGGGTAGCTAAACCCTCTGACCGAACACGCCTAGCTACCGTGCCGGCTATCAGAGCCACCGATGACACAGATGAATAGCGCGACTTCACGGACTTATCCCTTGCACGCTTCCCGTGAGACCCACATTCACAACTGTCCACGATCTACATACGTAATGTTCCTAATAGATATTTGCCCATCCACTCGTTACTGGTGCAATCTAAGGTGGCTCACATGAATAGAGCTACTGCCATGTAAGCAGGAGATCTCGGGTTCGAGTCCCGGTCGGAGCACACATTTTCAGCTGTCCCCATCGAGGTACATCAACAACACCTGTCAGCAGCTTTGGGTTTCAATTAATTATCATTTATTCTAGAGAAGCTGCACAGTCATCAATGGTATCTCTTCTTTCGAGAACAGTTACTATCTTCATACATTCATTTTCAACCTCTTCACTATTTTTTTTCTTAATCCATTTAGCCCAACTTTGTCTTCCACTCCTTAACAGGCTACATATGACCAACACTGTGTTCTCCACAAACTGTAATTCAACGTTAACTCGTACGCTAATCTTTGACTAAACAGAACCTAATGGCTCTGAGAACTATGGGACTTAACTTCTGCGGTCATCAGTCCACTAGAACTTAGAACGTCTTATACCTAACTAACCTAAGAACATCACACACGTCCATGCCCGAGGCAGAATTCACACCTGCAACCGTTGCAGTCGCGCGGTTCCAGACTGAAGCGTCTAGAACTGCTCAGCCACTCCTGGCGGCAGAACCTAATCTGAACGGAGGTGTAACAGATCTGAATGCTACATGTCTATGTTGAATGCACAACACTGAAGTAGAACATTTATCTGGCACTATGTAAATTTCCATTTACTCCACGTCTTGACAACACTGTTGCAGATTTCTCGAAGACACAACAGCAAACAGCAAGCACGCAGCGGCTAACCTAGATTTCTGTTTCTAAATGACACTTACAAACTATACTCTTATTTTGAATTGTGATAATATGTAATGATACACAGTGGGATGGGGAGAGAAACTATTCTTCGGAAATGATATTCCAAGACAACGATTTTAGAATCAAGTATATACTCGAAGAGACAGAGTAAAACTTCACGTAACCATCACACATAACATAGGTCTGAACAATACTAAGCTTAACAAAGTGAACAGTCATTTCAAGAGGGTACAATGGTACCAGACAATTTCTATGAAAATCAAACAGCTTAATCAATTAGTAGGTTAATGCACGACTCAGGGAAATGGGGAAGTCTTTCTTTCAGTTCTGAGCAAGTTAACTAGCTGACAATAATCATTCCGACAAACTAGCTACGAAGTTCTGCATTCTTACCTCAAACATCTTCTCTTCAAAAAATAATAACATTATTCGAAATGTATATTCTCTCCACGTTCTAATATATACATCTTATTCATCCGTGATGTGCTTTACAATAAATCTTTCTTCATGTAACAGATACAATCCCAAGTCAACACAGCACTGAAGAATACGTCCATCACCTGTCAAACTTCAACTAATAAATGAATCAGATTGTGCAGAGGCAAAGACTGTGCCACGACAAGACTAGAAATTGTTTAATAGCAAACTAACTTGCTCTCTCTCTGACATGCATATCAGTAACATAGAAATATCAAAATGATATGACCACATTACAATTTATCCGAGAAAATGTATATATGTATGTAAACAGATCAAACAATATTCCGAAGTTGGTGCATATAATCTTTTGGGTTCGTCCTTTGTACGTCGAATTCCTTCTCAATCAACGAAAAATGCTTAAATAAAAAAACTTCATCCGATTTTGTTGTTATTGAACAATGAAGACTTTCTTTATGTCCAGTTGCTGTAAAATCTAAACAGTTTTTAGCTCCGAAATAGTGACTCTTTTGTGGGAAGGAAGAATATTAAGTACTGCGCAGCAGACAATGAAAATAAAGCAACAAAAGAGAGATTAAGGAAACGCAGCAGCACACAATCCGCTGCTACAACATGACTGGGTGCAGCGAGAACAACGTAACTTCCAATGTTAGCAGCCGACGTCAACGTCGAAAGTTTCTTCCTGAGGAATTTTTATTGTGACGTTCTGTTCCGCTTCGCTGCATGATGTCCAATGTCAGTCGATCTGAACAGTCCGCAGATGACGAGAGAGAGATAACGAAATACACACTGACTCTTAAGAAGACACGACGAGGTGGCTCATGGAAGTAACTGAATCGATAGAAAACTAATATAGTTGTCGGAATTGGCAGCTTTTCGGTTGCTACCAACTCAAGCTAGGTGCCAGTCCGTCTGATCAATACCGGTATATAGGGTGTTTTTCCGCGAGAGCGTGCAAAAATTTAACAGGATACAGAGGAAGCTCCACGGAACAATTTGAGGTGGGAACGGGAACCTGGGATGCTGGGGTCGAAGAAGACAGCTTAAGGAGATAATAGGAATAAAATCATATTACTATGTACTTTCTGTTTACATTAGTTAACTGCAAATACCATCATTGACACAATGAACGTACCATTTGCACTGTATCTTACAAAATGTGCTGGAACTGACGACCATCGGCCTCAATGCAAGCATGACATCGACGAACAAGATTCTGGCGCCCCCTGACAAATATCCCTAGTGTGTTTTGAATCACATCACAGGTAGCTACAATTCTGACAATTAATTCCGTCTCCGTAACCATTGGGGGTCTCATACACAAGTGATTTCAGATATCCCCATTGGAAATAATCAGGGAGATTCAGGTCAGGCGACCTCGCAGGCCATGGAATAGGAACTCCCCTTCCAATCCAGTGACCAGGGAGTACTGTACTATTACTGCTCCGTCGTAATCTACTGTATGTCTCTGAGTAATGACTTGGTCTGTCGTTGATTCATAGCACGTTCTATCACGAGACAATGTAAATACGATACAACAGAGCCAACTTACGGACACGTAACGTAAGCAAAACCTGCATGACGGCTTTCTGGTAATCAGACTCGACCTTGTTTCCCGGCAGGAAATAAAGAATGTACATGTATATGAATAGCGCAGTACGTGTAAACTTATACGCAAGTTAGTAGCAAATAAGCTGGAAAACTGCAATGCCAGGTAAACCAGTAGGCAAATCTACTTCCATATCTCCTTAAAGTGCTCAGCGGAGCATTCTCTACGTCCTGTTATACTTTTGCACGCTGTTACGGAAACACCTTGTATAACACAGCATGCCCATAAAACACTGACAGCTTTTAGTATGTTGTGCGGGAAGGCAAACCGATTTGGTTTCAAGAATGAGCCCATATCCGGAAATGCATAGCATGGGCACTGGAGAGCTTTGAAGTATGAGATGGGTGTGCTTTCTACATTAGTCATCAAACCCAACATGAGAGGCACAACGTGCTGTCTGCATTACAAACGGGCTTCGAACAGCGTACCACTTATGTAAATGCAGTCCTACTTCGGCGGTGCTGAGCCCGACGCACGTGAGCCAACAGAGTGCTGTTGCCCTTTAAGTATTTCAGTTGATCTGTGGATCGACAATAAGGTCATCCACTGACGTTACAGGTGTGCCACACACCTTACTCTTCATACTAGCCCACAGAAAGCACTCGAGAAGTGTCAGATCTGGCGACCATGCTGGCCATGGAACTGGTCCACTCCTACCTATTGGGGTATGCGACGTTGCGGTGATTTCACACATCGACATCAAAGAGCGTAGAAGCTTCGGCGTGTTGCAACTACATTCCCATTCGAGCATTTAGTAGCACTGCATCCAGTAGGGTAGGCAAAACATATCTAACAAAAGTGAGGTAGATCTGTCCTGTTAGTCTGTTTGGCAGTAGATATGGCCCAGTGATACGGTCACCAATTATGCCGGTCCACATGTTAATACAGACCCTAAGTTGGTGATTTTGAATCACCTACGCACTCGGACTTTCGTCCGCCCAAAGATGCATGTTGTGCAAATTTAATATGCTGTCTCCAGTAAACCCGCGTTCATTCGTGAATGGTTCCAAGCTTGGGAATTGTGGCTGGAGTATGCATTGTTGCAATGCGGAAATTGTATCCGTCGTGGGAAGTCCTCCTCCCGTAATGCCTGGACTTTCTGCAGATGGTATGGATAAAGCCAGTTTTCGTGGACAACGCGCCACACAGCACTTTTACTCCTGTGCAGCGTCTGTGCCACATTGCCGAGTGCTGGTGGTTGGGTCCTCTTCAAACAGTGTATGCAGGTCCTCCTCCAACTATATAGTGTTTGAGCCGAACGTGGACCAGTCTAATCACGTTTCGACAACTACCAGTGAATGAACAGTAGACTGAGGAAAGTGTTCGCAAGTACCAAGAACAAGGTACTATGACTTTGCTGTACAACGCACAGACCTCAGGCAGAAAATACCTACGTGCAAATTTCCACCTTTTCTGAGACGTGGGATACGTCTGTTTGGGAAAAGTTCTCCATACAATGTTGCAGCAACCCTCCCACTGCATCCCACTTCGCTGAATGCAAACACCATGTCGGGCCTTTCCGCAGGTGTGTACTGGTACACGTCGCACTGCTGTCAACAACGTTACTGCACTGGCAGACCACACTGGCCGCCGTAGGGCGCGCACAAGGGTTGTGGGGAGAGGTGTAGCGCATGCGCAGAAATGTTTTAGGCTCAGGTCTCCATCCGCAGTACACATATGGCTAAAGTGTTGCACACCTTCCGTATTCAGACACGAAACCGAATCGGAACAAACCGTCGCAACCGTTTCTTCTCAGACTTTGACGCTCTCCATCGTCCAAGCCGTGCGTTTCTGGATATGGGTTCCATCTTCAAAATGGATCAGTTTGCCTTCCCGCTCAACATACTTAGTCGGTGTTTTTGGGCCACCTTATATATGTAAGCGTGGTTCGCACGTGCATACCGCTGTAGCCCCGCAACCCATCCCAGCAGCCCGTGGTAGCTATACTATATGGTAGCCATCCAGCCTCCGTCCAGGAGTAAAGTATCGTTTTGGAACTGCGTGTGTTTGGTTTGAAGATAGTGGTATCAGAAGAGGGCATCACTCCAATTGATCCCTTGTGAAAAGTTGGTTAAGCAGCTGGGAGACTAGTACCGATGTGGCCGAAACTAGCCAAAATGTTACTTCTAGGATGTTGTAGAGCGAAAACAAAGCAGAGTTTTCTTTCGCTAAAATAAATATAGGTGTACTGTGAATAAGATTATTTAGTTTAGCATTACAGTTTCTGTATTTAAAGATACATTCTTTTTAAATTCGAGTTTGATAGGACCTGGCTGGCTTTATCAAAGTGTTTGTGGGAGAAGCTTACGTTACCTCCAAACCTACTCACCTCCAATCACTGGTTTTTGTGTTTGGCGGTACCCGTGGTTCCCCGGTTGTGGTGGAGGTGGTGAGGTGGTAGCTGATGTTGTTTGCGACGATATGATTGTTTTAAGTGGTCGCCGTCACATTGTGATTGTCACCAGACATCTTCCGTCTCTTTCGCTTCAGTCTATACATCAAGGGACAAAAATTCGAGATTGATCTACAACATTTTTGAGCTTTTGCGGATATTCATCAACGTTACCGAATGTTTCCGAATGTTCCAAAATATTCCCAAATATTCTAGAATGCTCCAGTGTCACTTAGATTATCCTGAAGTGTTCTTTAACATTTCCGAATGTTCTGGAACGTTTTGCAATATTCTGTAATGTTCTAGAAAGTTCCAGAGTTCTTTAATATTCTCCAATATTTATGAATTTGTTGTAATGCCCTCGACTGTTTCGGAATGTTCTCGGCGTTCTACAAAGAAATGATTAAGAAAGTGATAGACCTACGCGTAAAATTAAGAAATTTTTGAATACTTGAGTGGATTTAAGGGTACTTTATTTCTGTCCATTCGAGAGTACTTCTGAGCGTGATGTACTAATATTTCCAAGATTTTTTTGAATGCTGGTCTTTACAATTTCTCGTGCTATCTGGAATGTTCTCAAAAAAACAGATAAATAGAGGTTTTGAAAGAATAAACCGTCAATGACTGTGTTACTGCATTTATCTACTGTAACATCTAGATTTCGGCTTTTATGCCATTATCAAGTGCAATGCTAAAAGTTCTTAGGCCGTTAACATATCGTATCTGTTAAGGCAGTCCAGAGTAGGTAAACAACACTACACATGCCTTCAAGATGTAATTGTCAAAGAATGTAAACTCTAGAAAATAAATAAGGGACAAGCGAAGCGGGTCGTTTTCAGATATTAGGTCAGTAAATAATATAGTTCGGGACTCTTTTACAAATAATGTATCGTTGTCACTAACATGTCGCTCCCTCTCTTCCTCTCCATTCTACAAAAATCACGACAGCAAGACCAGTGTTGTACTATAAACTTTCGGACGAAAGGCTGTGTTCAGTCAGTAGTGAAATGTAATAAGAAATAAAAGATAATGAGAGAAAAAACTCTATAAAAATACGCATATGCATAAATAAATAAAAAGTATCACTCACTGAAAACTTGCTTGATAATGTGAATGTAGAAGACGCATTATCTTGCTGCCTAAAACGAGCATTTGATAGTCGCATACTGAACAGGACAAATAATTGCCACGATTTTTGTCCCTAATTTTAAATTTGACATTACAAAGCTAGGGATGAACTTTTGAACACGCGTTGAGTAAGTATAAATACAGCATCTTACGTAAGACAAAGTAAATAAACGTATGGAAGAAAGGGGCGGATTCAAGGTAATACTGAAGCAAAACGTTAATGGCATAAAGTTGTGTATATTTATTGCTGCAACCGAAATGTAACTTTTCTTTACCAGTAAAACTGCGAATAAAGGTACCTCTTCGTCACTTTAAAACGTAAAGAAATAGTGATTGTTAATTTATGAATGATTTTTTGTTTGCTTTAAATTATAACGTTTTCTGTTTACCTTAATAAAAGCTCAAAATGCTTTCCGCATTGTTCCTCTTTCGGGTACATCGTGTACATACAGGCGGCACGGATCAGCGTGCATACCGAATCCGACCATTACGTATTCTACCCGAAGAAATTCGGAAGCCCTACTTGCGAGGAAATTCTTGTACTGTAGATGTGAGACACACAGCATATTCATTTACTGTGCCTTCATATAATTATTTTGCCGACACGAAACGATGAGGAAAAACTCATTATTATAGAAGGATCAATAAATAGCTTTATGGAGGGCTCAGGGGCATCAGAAAAGGCTAGATGAGCTGCAATATCTAAGAAAACTTACGTGCTTCCAGATTCACAATATATTGTAGAGAAATCTCTGCTTGTTGGGAACAATTCATTCGATAAATGTGAGGGGAGCTATAAAATATAGCGACCTCGGAACTGAAGTGCTTAGAACGAAATTGCGTCCTCTTTCCTTCACAAAGCTTTGAGCATTTCTGTTCCATTCATGCTTCAGAAAAGGCCTCTTTGATCTGTCACCCAGGAAGAGTTTCTTTGTTACTAGGTGTGCCCATTCAGGTTCTTTGCAAGGAAACGATTCATGTTTGCAGGCTGGCCTCGTCGGAAGAAATGCGTCCTTGAGTAGGGCGAACTAAGGGAAATGAACATTCACTCTTCCTACTCGGGCGAGATAGTTAGTTCTAACACAGAAAAGGGACTTGCGGAACTTCACAAGCAGTCTATTTCGAAAATATATATACGTCCAAACACAGACAGTCACAGTGACCAAAAGTGCTGTGAGAAGCCCGCCCAGAGGCCTCATTACATCTAGAAAAAACTAATTTCTGTAGAATGGCGTTAGCTCAACACGTGGAAAAGTGGCTGAAAATGTTTCAAACGTTCAAGAGACTGCTACATTGTTGTATACTATGAAGGATGCTAATTCTGGAAGAGGAGAAGAGGAGAAATAAATTTACATGATTACTTAAATAGATCGTAATAACTAATTAGTGACAAATTGGCAGCCAATAATGAAACTCTTCTGAATTCTACTCCTTGTACGCTTACAATTAACTCAGGAGTGGCAGATTTTAAGGAAGGCTATACTTCTATTCAGAGATGTAATTACTCCGTTATGCGTCGAGTATAGCGCTACGCAATACTGCTCGTTCCAAAACGTTTCTTTGATGAGGACGACACAAAAGATGCTTTCAGCGACAGAATATGTGTAGTGTTACCAGGTATCGTACGTCAAAATATTCGAGTGTAATCATCCGCTCTGATATGGATGCAAATCATGTCACACGTCGAAAGCGTCAAACTCACTGCCTACCTTGTCATGTCTACCGCTAGAATGTCGTCAGCTTCCTGTGCTTCAATGGGAATATGTGATGAATCTGGCACTTATGTTTTGAATTTTCCTTCCAGGTTCGGTCACCTCTATTTGTCGACTATTTCTGAGGGGTGAACATTACGGAATCGAATAGTGTTTTGTAATCAATTTGATCTGTGAGCTATCTGCACCTAATCAGCATACTGAAAAGACAGGGAAAAAACAGTGCCCGGCGTTTGCTGTATGCGCCAAACTATTCATGATATCCACCCATCTCTCATCGTTTCGGACGGCCAACAAGGCGAGGTGGCGCATGTTTTGTACACTGGACCCGCATTTGGGAGGACGACAGTTCAAATCCGAGCCCAAGCACCCTGATTTACGTTTTCCGTGATCTCTCTAAGTAACTCCAGGTGTATGGCGGGATGCCTTTGAAAGGGCGCAGCTAATATCTTTCCCAACCCTTGAAATATTCCGAGCTTGTGCTCCGTCTCTAATGACATCGATGTCGATGGGACGTTGAATGGTAATATTTCTTCCTACGGAAGCGACTCTCACGTCCTTTTACAAGGTTTATCATATGTTTTGTATTCAAACACTGCCGAAATTTCTCTAATATTGCCACACTTTTCATATCATTCGTTTTCATTAAGACTGAAATGGTTAATACAGCTATAATGGATTAACGAGCTTACATTCAGCTGTATGTTTATCAGTTTTATTCATAGTAACATCTTTATTTTGCTGCTCGAAAGCCCATAAGCTATGGATAAGCATATTAGCTGTGATTGCACTTTGTTTAAAGTTATCTATGGTAAGTATTAAATTAAAGCTAATTTTTCTTGCTTTTCGCTTTTCGTATTACGTTCCCTAAATTACTACCACGTCTTGGTTCTCCGTACGCATTCCTCAAGCCCCTAGAGAGAGAGAGATTTCATGTGTGTGTGTGTGTGTGTGTGTGTGTGTGTGTGTGTGTGTGTGTGTGTGTTTTAACGAATTTTTTGTCCAATTCCAACTGCGGGGGAAAAACTAATTGTCTGTGTGCGCCATAATACACTATATCTTGTCTTATTTTCATGACCCCCTACGAGAGAAATGTGATGGTGGTAGGAGCATTGTCTCAGAGTCTTCCTTATATTGTAAGATGTCAAATTTTACAATTTGTAGTGTTTTGGATCCACTGCGTCATATATGTAACTACGGTTCCATGAACGCTCGTAAATAAAGTCGTTTTATTCGTTACAATACGCCTATTTCGGCAAATTGCCACCGTCAGGTCTGGTATATATTAATTATAAAATATTATCATAAAATTTACCAATTTACTAGGGCCTAGGGCACATACACATTTCAGTGCAAAGACAACGATAAATTCTACAAGGGTCAGACGAGTAGTAACTTCAGTAAGATACAGCGAGAACACTTCATCTTTCCACCAGTTAAAAACCGAATAACACACAACAGACAATTTAGAACAAGCTACAAGTAACATTCAAAGGACCACTAATAAACATTTTGGAGGAGATGGAAATCTATTTACCTATACACAATTGCCCGCTAACAATACTTAATGAGCAAATTGGCCCAAAAAACAAAAAAATAGATCGGAAACTTTATTGAAACTTTAGTCAAGAAAACGTATAGAAACACAAAATATTATGAAATAACCACAGATTAGACAAGACCGCCAACGATACCAATAGCTAAGACAATGAACAAAACATTTTAACTACAGTGCACAATATCGCCGGTACACCTGTCAAATAAGTTGTCAAATACGTATTGCTCTAAAGGAAAGCAAGACAACCTGAAATTTTATCTGTTAAGTCATACCTTGAATAACCAAGCTTAGTACTCCAACAACACTAATTAAAACAAGTAGGCAGCGATAGAACACGGTTAACATATGGATGTCAAACCAATCTAACGTATGCAACAAATTTTATAACAGTCCTTTCTAATTAATATTTACCTCTAAATGCTAGAAATATTGTTCCAGATTTATGTACCATTTACTTACAAGTAACTTAACTACGGAACTGAGCCGAAATAGGCCTATTGTAACGAATAAAACGATCTGACTTGGCAGCTTTTCATGAATCATAATTACATAATGTCCTTGAAAGACACGTAGAAGGCAGCAGGTCCAAGAAACTATATATGTTTAAGTCTTATAATATAATGGAAATTATTCATTTTACACGCCTAAAAATAAAAATGGTAAAATCAGTTGAAAAAAGTCGCCCTTATTCAAAAGACTATTTATTTACACTCCTCGAGCATCTCTGTTACACTTTCATACGGAGTATAGCGATCTGTTACGACCTTGACAGCAGGACTCTGAATTCTTTTGGTGCCTGCTGTCATGTCTACTGTATAAGGACTGCAAACGCTGGAGTAGCATTCAGTATGTGCTCGCACTGGAGTCTTCTAAGTCATTTCCTACACAGATGTACCACAGTTTTCTAGTGCCCTTGCAACTGATCTAGTCTTTATTTTCCCTACCCTAGTGCTTCTTTCAACGTCGTCGTCCTATTTCATGCAGCTGCTTCCCGTAAATATCTATACGATGAAACGTGCCACAGGTGATCGTCACCCTCTATTACTAGCGCTTAAACCATTTGGTCTCTTTTATATTATGGTATTACTATTTTATTTCTTTCCAGCTTCATTAGACATGTTATTATTTTTATTTCTTAACAGTTGCATTATACACTCCTGGAAATTGAAATAAGAACACCGTGAATTCATTGTCCCAGGAAGGGGAAACTTTATTGACACATTCCTGGGGTCAGATACATCACATGATCACACTGACAGAACCACAGGCAAATAGACACAGGCAACAGAGCATGCACAATGTCGGCACTAGTACAGTGTATATCCACCTTTCGCAGCAATGCAGGCTGCTATTCTCCTATGGAGACGATCGTAGAGATGTTGGATGTAGTCCTGTGGAACGGCTTGCCATGCCATTTCCACCTGGCGCCTCAGTTGGACCAGCTTTCGTGCGGGACGTGCAGACCGCGTAAGACGACGCTTCATCCAGTCCCAAACATGCTCAATGGGGAACAGATCCGGAGATCTTGCTGGCCAGGGTAGTTGACTTACACCTTCTAGAGCACGTTGGGTGGCACGGGATACATGCGGACGTGCATTGTCCTGTTGGAACACCAAGTTCCCTTGCCGGTCTAGGAATGGTAGAACGATGGTTTCGATGACGGTTTGGATGTACCGTGCACTATTCAGTGTCCCCTCGACGATCGCCAGAGCTGTACGGCCAGTGTAGGAGATCGCTCCCCACACCATGATGCCGGGTGTTGGCCCTGTGTGCCTCGGTCGTATGCAGTCCTGATTGTGGCGCTCACCTGCACGGCGCCAAACACGCATACGACCATCATTGGCACCAAGGCAGAAGCGACTCTCATCGCTGAAGACGACACGTCTCCATTCGTCCCTCCATTCACGCCTGTCGCGACACCACTGGAGGCGGGCTGCACGATGTTGGGGCGTGAGCGGAAGACGGCCTAACGGTGTGCGGGACCGTAGCCCAGCTTCATGGAGACGGTTGCGAATGTTCCTCGCCGATACCCCAGGAGCAACAGTGTCCCTAATTTGCTGGGAAGTGGCGGTGCGGTCCCCTACGGCACTACGTAGGATCCTACGGTCTTGGCGTGCATCCGTGCGTCGTTGCGGTCCGGTCCCAGGTCGACGGGCACGTGCACCTTCCGCCGACCACTGGCGACAACATCGATGTACTGTGGAGACCTCACGCCCCACGTGTTGAGCAATTCGGCGGTACGTCCACCCGGCCTCCCGCATGCCCACTATACGCCCTCGCTCAAAGTCCGTCAACTGCACATACGGTTCACGTCCACGCTGTTGCGGCATGCTACCAGTGTTAAAGACTGCGATGGAGCTCCGTATGCCACGGCAAACTGGCTGACACTGACGGTTGCGGTGCACAAATGCTGCGCAGCTAGCGCCATTCGACGGCCAACACCGCGGTTCCTGGTGTGTCCGCTGTGCCGTGCATGTGATCATTGCTTGTACAGCCCTCTCGCAGTGTCCGGAGCAAGTATGGTGGGTCTGACACACCGGTGTCAATGTGTTCTTTTTTCCATTTCCAGGAGTGTACATTGTATGTTTTGTTTCTATTTCTTGCTTTGTAGTTAGCCTATCTTAGTTAATGCCATCCGTACAGTAACATGGTTTCTGCGCTATTAGTAGCAGGTGGCGTTAGGGAGAAAACGTTGAAGTGCGGCCGTGTTCTTAGCTGTTGTTGTTTTTTCGGTGGTCCCTCCCGTCCACGGTGTTAGTTCTGGTGGCGGCCACTCTATGATGAGCATGTATGTGCGCTGAGGCGTCTCACTGTAGTTTGCGCGGCAGTCTGTTGTCCGGTCTGACTGGGGACCTGTCGGCAGTTTACTTTTGAGGTTCAAAAGTGGCATCCTGCGTCATTTATACCTTCATTACTTCCTACGACCCATCCACATGTCTGGTTGTTTGCAGTTGATTCGTGAGTTACATTAGCCTCGCAATGAGCCCGTCTTTCTTAATTCGTTCATGGGTTTTTCGTTGAGGTCCTGTTCAGCCAGTGTGATTCTGGTTGACTCAAAGAACATTTACATGCCTCACTCGCACGGGATATCGCATGCTACTTGATAAACTTGCTGGAATTTTTGCATGACTAGTAAAATTTTCTCGTACACAGTCAAAGTACGACTTGATATTTAGATTTTACGGTCTCTTTTTAGTATATTATCCCTCTCAGTTTCCCTTGCTTTTTGTAGCGCCTGAAGATGGGCTTTAAATCTTGGAACCCAGGTCGTGTATACGATTTTATTCAAATAAAAGACTTGTCAAGTACAACTGGAGTGGAGTTATTTACCATGAAAAATAATTTATATTTATTCATAATATTAGGGGTCCTATTACTCTTCCGAATTGTGTAGAATTTCCTTTCTCAGCTGTCTACAAATAAAGAATGTTCTTTGTATCTAATGATCTCCAAACCAATAATATATCTAAATAAACCATTCTTTTTATCACATTTTTATCCTAGCAACGTGGTTATCAAACTGTCTTCACGGAAGAGTGGCAGCGTTCTAGGTGCCACAAACGCTGCCTTGGACTTGGTGGCTCCAAAGACCAGGAAGGAAAGCAAACACAAGTAACTGTAGAGTGGTTCCTCGATTGCCGCAACGTTACACTGAGAGCACGAGCCCCGGTCCGCTTCCAGCGCTGTTCGAAGCCGGAGAGGCAGCGCCGGGCTTGGTTAAATGTCCATAAAGGAGAGCGGAGCACCTCTATAGGCCGGCAGGATGCGGACCATCACATCTGCTTGGCCACATCCTCCGGCTGATTACGAAGTGCAAACCGAGTCACTGCCTCGTCAATACCTACAAACGGAGCATGAGCGACGCCACTGAGGCACAAAGTGATGCCCCCACTGCGGGCGGCCTGGACTTTCGGACTAAAAATTACTGCCCGTCTGCATCGCAGTTTGACATTTCTTCATAATCAATTACAGTGCCGCATTACCAAAATGATAGACGATATCTTTATTTTAAGATGAAGTACCTAAACGAGAACTACACCATACTTTGGAGAAAATAGGTTAAATAATTTGAAGAACATTGCAGGATATACAGGGTGTTGGAATGGAAACACACAGCAACGGAACGTACGAGCGTGACTTCAAACACTTTGTTACAGGAAATGTTCAAAATGTCCTCCGTTAACGAGGATACATGCATCCACCCTCCGTCGCATGGAATCCCTGATGCGCTGATGCAGCCCTGGAGAATGGCGTATTGTATCACAGCCGTCCACAATAAGAGCACGAAGAGTCTCTACATTTGGTACCGGGGTTGCGTAGACAGGAGCTTTCAAATGGCCCCATAAATGAAAGTCAAGAGGGTTGAGGTCAGGAGAGCGTGGAGGTCATGGAATTGGTCCGATTCTACCAATCCATCGGTCACCGAATCTGGTGAGAAGCGTACGAACACTTGGACTGAAATGTGCAGGAGCTCCATCGTGCATGAACCACATGTTGTGTCGTACTTGTAAAGACACATGGTCTAGCAGCACAGGTAGAGTTTCCCGTATGAAATCATGATAAGGTGCTCCATTGAATGCATACTGACGAAACTAAAATGAGGTGTAACATGGAAATTAAGCGTTTCCGGACACATGGCCACATAACATATTTTCTTTATTTGTGTGTGCGGAATGTTTCCTGAAAGTTTGGCCGTAACTTTTTGTAACATCCTGTAGAAGTGGTGGATGTTTCGTATGGAGGACTTTATGGGAAGGTAAGGCTGTACCTTAATTGGATCTTAAACCAAGATTTTAAACATGAAAGAGTGACGTCAGCGCTGGTTTGGGGAAGGAAAGAGAGAGTGTGGTATGTCTAGACGGTAAGGCGGATGTGAGGACGGGTTTCGTGCTCCGTTAGTGGGAGTCGCTTCATTTTTCGTTGGAAAAGGATGTGGAAGTAGGGATGAAGGTAGGCGAGATACAGTGTTTTTATTAGAGATTCGGTGAAATATCATTGGAGTTTGTATAAAGTTTACCGAAATTACAGGGCAATTCTAATTAAACTCACTTTCTTTGAGGAGACCTCCTTGAAAAACGAATGATCGAAGGACAATGAACACTTTTGTAACCATTTGTAAAGACACGCGGAAGAGAAACAACGAACAGACAGTTGAAAGAAACACATTTTAATTTCGAAATGGAAGGGTAAGATTTGTTAACTGTGTACCGTGTTTAGCTTCCAGGCTACAAACGTTGCTCACTGTCGATCATCTGTAGCCACGATAGCCTGGAACCGCACTAGCGACTGCTCTAATGCTGCCCGACGCAGTGGTTGCTCATAGAATG
This sequence comes from Schistocerca gregaria, assembly GCF_023897955.1. Lineage (NCBI taxonomy): Eukaryota > Metazoa > Arthropoda > Insecta > Orthoptera > Acrididae > Schistocerca > Schistocerca gregaria. The sequence continues at coordinate 107,075,564 of NC_064920.1, forward strand.
TTCAGCTCGTGACACAACTCGTGCACTGCTTGAAGATCGCACGTTGCTTTCACCAATCTCAACCATGGCAAAGATAGCTCCTTCAAAAATTTGTGCGAAGTTGGCCGTTGGCATCTCCCAGGAACAAGTCCAAAATCACCAGTTAATTCTAACTTTCGGATCATGTTCTTCAACCCCGGATGGAAGAGGACTTCTCAGTATTCATTTACTGCAACGATATTCGCGAAGAGCTATAGCACTGTTACTGTTGTTTTGATAAAACAGCTTCACGAATAAGCCCTGCTCACCTTGGCCATACCCATGATGACTGACTGCAGTGTATTGCGCACTGAAGCTTGTGTTTGAGCCCAACGTCACCGTAACAATGCCGGCACGTGACGGCAAGTCATGAGACTAACACTACTAATAAAAAAACGTACTGCACCACACAGCCTGTTCATCGATCCTGTAAAGTTGGGTAGCAATATGGTAAATAGTTTTCCGTCTACTCTGGCTCAAGCAGTGAAAGATTATCATAACCACCCAGTGAGTATGACTGAAGAGAGAAGGAATTAGGAGAGGTGGTAAATGATTCGGCCTGGAAAGAATATCAGGCGAAAGCGGAGTGCTGGTTGCTCTTAACGCTTTCCTTACTTGGTATTATTCTTGTTTTCACATTCAACTGCCATCATGTGTTCAAAGGACAGAACAGAGGGTAGAATTTAACGTACTGTCTACGAAGAGCACAGCCTCGACGGAAAACCGAAAAGAGCCGTGTCCTGTTCAGATGAATCGTCCTGGTCTTCGCTTGTGGTGCTACTCCTACCATCCACCGACTCCTAACAGAGCGCGAAATCAGTTCCTTACATCTGCCTTACCTTCTTGATTACGAGTCTTAAGTGATTTAAGGGAAACCCCACAAAAACATAGACTTGAGTGGCTGGGTGGGGGATATGAACCTCTCTACCTTCGGATGTACTGCAGTTCCTTAACCACCTGCTTCGCGTACAGTGGTACTGTGTCGTCATTTTCTTTCGTGCTCGCAGAGTACTTGGATAGCCAGCATGTGCAGTGCGTTTCGGGCTTAGCCTTCTTGACGTCATGCAGAACTGGTTTAATCAGCCGCATTCTCCAGCCAGTTGTAGCGGCTCCATAAAATGAAATGAAATTTTCCGGTGTCTTGTGATGGAAAAGATCGATATAGGGAATATTCCTGACACGATACATTACTGCACCTAAATATGGTTACACCGTAAACCGTTGCTTACGACAAGTTACCTACGGAGGGGTACTGCAAAAGTAAATCCTACCAGATCGCTCTGAGTGCTTCACTAATCGAACAGAGGCCTGCTCACCTCGTATCTTCTACAACTGTCTGTTATTACCATTGGAATACCCCTCCACAGATCGAGCCTTCGAACGAGCTATTTTCAAATGGTTCAAATGGCTCTGAGCGCTATGGGACTTAACATCTGAGGTCATCAGACCACTAGAACTTAGAACTACTTAAGCCTAACTAACCTAAAGACATCACACACATCGATGCCCAAGCCACGATTGGAACCTGCGATCGTAGCGGTCGCGCGGTTCCAGACTGAAGCGCCTAGAACCGCTCGGCCACGCCGGCCGTCCGACCTATTTTAATAAGTGGAATTGTGTGTGGCATTTAGAGTTGCAACTACGTTGTTATAATGATGCTCCATGTATCCAAATACATAGGATGCTGCTTGACTGTTAAAAATAAAACAAGGAAACCGTTGTCAATGTAACACTATCAATCCAGTCTAAACTCATTAATCACGGTGACGATCACAGAGTCTAATCATAATACTTCGAGAACCACAAATATTAAACATCAATTCACTATATTTATTTCCGTTTTTTAAGTTCAAACCAACTTTCCCCGAGGTAAAATTGTAACTTAAATTATTTTCACTTAAATTAAATTCCCACTTATAATTAATATTTGTTAACTACTAGACTACGTCTAATTGTATCGTGATAATTCGGCCACTTCCGCCCATATTATTAAACGTGATCTCATTCTTCTTCGCGAGTTCATTGTCACTAAATGAAATCGTCTTTTTTGGTTCAGCTGTTGCCAGCAAGTTATCTACAGTTGCCAACCAGTTCCAGTCATTGGACAGTTAACGTGAAGTGTTGAAGTATTACTCAAAGTGATAGCCAAAGTGTCTATCTATCGAGAGACAGAACTTAGAAACTCTCTAGCTGCAGTCTAAACTGCGTTTCAATTATATCAGTTAGTCATCATCCACTGTGTCAGATTGTATAGGTTCAAAAGTCTTACAAACGCGTCACTCCATCTGAACAAAGCAAAAGCTGAGTGTATTTTTTTAGTGTGTATTACTTTAATAAATAATTATTCTTGTTTCTCGTGTATTGCCTTAGTTATTCTGTTTTAAATATATGCAGTGTCCTAGGAGGAATGCTCGCTGTTGAGGAATATCACTGGAATGCTCATTTGAAGCAAGAAACTTCATATCGACGTATTCCCTGTTCCAAATGATTTCCAAGATAGAACACATTTATTGAACATTTGTTTTTGGATTACTGGTGCGCATTTAGGTGTCTTACACTAACTGCTGGATTGGTCGTGGTGGTAAAAGCAACTGGCCACCAAAATCGCCAAGCCTTACGACATTTGATGTTTGTTTATGGCATCGAACGAAGTGTGAGGTGTAGAAACAAAAAATGAATACGTGAAATGAACTGCTTGGTCATATCATAGACGCTGCTGCCCTCATTAGAAAACGTGCAGTGGCACACGAAGAAGCATCACAGCACGTTCTCCCACGAATGCATAAGTGGACTGAAGGAACCAGTGAGACGCTCGAACATTTCTTACTAACTGTACAGCTGTGGTGTGGCGTGTGCGGAAATGCTTAGTTGCGTATGTGTTAAAACGTATGAATTTTCAATTAATACTTTGCAATGTTTACTAACTGTTGTATACGTGTACACACGTAAGCCTGGAATTGTACTGAACAACACAGAAAATAAATAACAATGTACTTCTATCTGAGAAACCATTCAAAACAGGGCATATGTCCATATGAAGTTTTTTGCTTTAAATGAGCGTTCTTGTCTTATCTCCATACACTGACCATTCCTACTGGGACAGCCCGTATTATCCCGTGACCTAACTGTGGCTGGCGTGCAAGTAGACCACTTTCCTACAATCACATAGTTCTGTGATTGGGCGTCGCTTCCTGCAATCCCAATGCTGACCATTTAAGGTTAGTGGTGAATACAGCATAAATTGGCGACAAGGAAAACACGCAATACACTAGCGAGCAGGAAAAGTGCTGCAACCTGCCATTGACACACTCGTGACGAGGGAAGCTTAGCCAATTGCATAAACTGGCAACGAGGAAACTTCCTGCAACCGTACAATTACATAATTTGGCGACAAATTCAGAACAGAAGGAGCACTGACAATTTTAAACTGTCGAGAAAGGAAGCCCGTCATAAACTGGTGACGAATTTTCAAGAGCGTGTACGACAGTGTTTCTGCCATTACAACACAACTGGCAAACAAATTTCGGTCGAATGAAAATACAAATTTATGCGGTGAAACTTTCTTACTGCGTGGCCTTTACTTTTATGATTGTTTGAAACTCTATGTAGACTGTCAATTCCGTTTCCTTTTCAAGAAGATTTCAAAGAATTTTGTGTGATTTCTTGTGTTGTATTTTTCCTACATTTCTCAGTTGGAACTGCAGCAGCCGATTACGTTGCTTTTACAACAACTCTCGACAATGCAAGAGCTGCATGCTACAAAGCTGACAAAACTAGAAGCTGAGAAGCAACATGGCCAGAAACCGGAAATTTGAAGCGTGGCCGTATTATATATCCCGAATGGAGCAACATTTCATCACACGCCGTGTATAAGGTGATGTAGACCACAAAGATTTCCTTATTGCTACTCCTGGTCTTGACGTGTCCAATTTCGTTCAACAGCTATGTTCAGTGACTCTATTCTACTCAGAAATTACAGATAAATTGCAATCATATTTTGAAGCCCAAATACATGTTGCACTCACCAGTTATAAATTGTTTTAATGTTTCCAGGAACCGGATCAACGTTGTGAAAAGTGGATAACACAATTACAGGGCGTAACTAGAGAGTGTACATTTCATTGCGAAAACAAGTGTAGTAAGTAGTATGCAGATTTCTCATCGGAAATATGTTAATCACGCTCTGGCTAGACAGTAAAACCTACGTAGTTTTACGAATCCTTCTTTGAAAGACCGTCTACCATTTATCTGGATATGTGAATACATGGAGGTATCAGAAGACGCGATCACTGCGACGATGATAACATGTTTACGACACATTAGCAACGGGCACAGATGGAGCTCAGTACAGCCACATCAGCACATTACACGGCGTGTGAAGACCACGACGGAATCAAAATTCTGTGAACAGCGTCACTAATGCTGAATTAAATTCTTGTACACGCTGTGGGATTTATAACAAGCGAGAAAACTTACTTATTTTCTTTTTCTCTTTCTCTTTTTTTCTTTTTTTTTTTCTACGCACAATGGCACAATGTAGTTACTGCCTTAAGTCAGGACACACATCAGAATAGTGTCACACTAAACGAACCACGCAACGAAATAAGGCACTCAGCATACCAAAGTGATTCCGAATAAAATTTCAAATGCTGTCCACAACTGACATGTACAAAATAATAAACTTTCACCGTATAAGCGTAATGTCACTGCCACATTTTCAGTGAATGACAAGGTGTTATCTGTAACTCTCCGAGTTATTTAAGTACCACTACAAGTTCAGATTGGTCTATAACTAATTTACATGTGTACAGGAATACAAAGGTACGGAATAGTCAATGAGAGACAGTTACTGCATGTAAAAGACGGTACGTTATAGGCTTTATTCGTATTATTAATACTGACGCAAAAGTTGCAGCAACTGTTGCAAACATATGAGACCAATATTTTCAAGCAAGAGTAGCAAGATCACAGTGCACACATCATGTTTAAGCCGACTGCTTTGCCCAAACTTTGCAAACCGCGCAACATTCCCTTTGCGTTAAAGAACAGTCACACAGGGACCGCCTAGAAAAAATGGTATTATAGAATCCATACGCAGTAGTCAGTGGGCAATGCGAACCAGAGTAGTGCAGAAACGGAAGGGCACATTACTGAACTGCGGAGATTTCAAAGTGATAGTAAATACGCAGTCTATCATAGATTCTTATCCAGTTTCAAAATCGGAAGAACTAATGTCAAAACTGACCGCCCGGCAAGCCGCGCGACCTAACGCGCTGCTTCCCGAGCGGATCCTCGGCACGAATCCGCTCTGCCTCGGGGAATGCGGACTGGTTCCCCTTATTCCGCCTCATACTATGTCGGAGATTGCTGCGGTAACAGTCTCCACATGCGAGTACACCGTAATTACTCTACCATGCAAACATTTCGGGTTACACTCGTCTGGTGTGAGACGTTCCCGGGGGATCCACTGGGGGCCGAACCGCACCATAACCCTGGGTTCGGTGTGGGGCTGCGGTGGAGTGGGTGGACTGCTGTAACCTGTTGTGGGGCTGTGAACCACTGAGGGCTACGGCGGGGCGAAGTCTCTGCGTCGTTTCTTCCCGGTTCAATACACAATACACGCACACATACACAACGTCAAAATGGCAGTATATACCTGGTAATCCTGATTAAGGACGCCTATTTACAAATATACTGATATGGACAACTTAAGGTAGAACGTAAGTTACGCATGATGTGTCACTGCAGAGTAACATAGTTTGCTGAAACATGGACCATGCATAGAAAGAACTGATACAGTAGAGTACGGTACAGTAGATAACTGAAAGTTAAGCCACCGTGATTCATGATGGTTCTCTGGAGAGTACTAACAGAGGCACATGATTCAAAATAGCAATGAATTACAAACATCAGCTGTGTACGGGATGTTGATAGAATCAATGGGGAGAGTTGGAAATGTGTGCCCGACCGGGATGCGAACTCGGGATTTCGTGCTTATTAGTCAAGTGCTGTAACCTGGAAGCCAGTGAGGAGACAGGAATTAGCGCCGGTGTGCGGACTTATCCCAAGCCCGCCCTCCCTCCCACCCCCTCACCCCAGCAGAAACACATTCTCCATTTACTCCACATACTAAGAAAGTAGTGCTCTCTGCCCATTAATCTCAATGCTCGTGGCAAGACCTAGTCCCGCATGGGTTCGGGCGTATGTGTTCATCCACACATAAATAATTATTCGCTTGTGCTCGCCGTAATTATACATGTACGGTGTCTGTTTTTTCGGACATTCGCAGGAGAGGGTGGGGGGAGGAGGGGGACGTGCTTCGAATAAGTCCGCGCAGCCTCGCTAATTCCTGTTTCCTCGGTGGCTTAGGGGTTGCCGGCACGGTACCATAGCGTGTTCGGTCAGAGGGTTAGCTACCCTCTGTAATAAAAAAACTGAGTTAATCGATCAACAACGAACTTAAACGGATGTCTTACGAGGTCTGCCCCGAGCAGGTGCAAGGAACAAAAGCGAACAAAGTGAGACTTTTTTTTTTTTAAAAAAAAAAAAGGGGGGGGTTAGCGTACCTGTCTAGTTAGCAGCAGGTCCCGTGTTCGAATCCCGGTCAGGAACACATTTTCAACTCTCCCCATTGGTTCTATGAACGCAGCTGATGTTTGTAATTCATTGAAATTTCATCTTCGCTGCTGTCACGATCCACCATGGTGTCTGTTAGCATTACGTTGGTAATGAGTTTATGTAGTAGGGCGTTCCATTTCTCCACGAGAACAGCTGACAGCTGCTGGCTGGTAGTTGGCGCATGTTGGCGTGCTGGAATACGTCCACCAAACGCACCCCACACGTGCTCCTTGGGATTTAAGTCGGGGGAACTGGCAGGCAAGTCTATTCGCCCAACATCCTCTCGTTCCAAGATATCCTCTACTTGCGGTGCTTGGCGCTATCGACCACTGTCATCCATTAAAATGAAGTCAGGGCGTAACGTATCCTCGCAAAGAAACGCAATGGGAGAGATCACAGTGTCATAATAACCATGACAGCTGACTGTACCGTATTCAAAGATATGGGGATCAGTATACGCACACCATACCACGTGAACCACAAAAACTATCATGTCACCAGGTTTAAATAATATTTGTTAAGGGACAGAGGGAAGTGGCGGGAGACTTTGATAGGAGTGATGTAGTGCAAGTAATCTGCCTGCCAATGTTCGTGCTGCTAGCGGCGCGTCTTAATGAACGCAGGAGTCGGCTGGCAGCGTGAACATCTGCTGCTTAGAAGCCAAGTCTCAACAGGGCCATAACCGATGTTCCTGCTCGGCATCTCCAAGTGAAGCAGTCTATTCTATCGAGCCCCACTGGGAAGTCAGCTATCTTTGTTAGCGTTCTGCAGAGTTATCTTCCTAGACATGGCCTAGCACCCCATTGGCCAGCTTGTGTCCTTATTCTGGCAAATCAAATTATTGTTCGACATCCTTGTTAACGGCCTTGCCACAGTGGTAACACCAATTCCCGTCAGATCACCGAAGTTAAGTGCTATCGGGCTTGTTTAGCACTTAGATGGGTGACCGTCAAGATCTACCGAGCGGAGTGCACGCAGCCTTTGTGACGCCAGTTGAGGAGCTATTTGACTGAGAAGTAGCGGCTCCAGTCACGTCTGGCGGAGTGTCAGCACTCCGCTGACCACATACCCCTCCATATCCTCATGAAGTGACGGCTATCAACTGAGGATGACAAAACGGTTACTCTGCACCGTTGGGCCTTCCGAGGCCTGTTCGGCCGAAGTTATCAACTACTTCGTGTCGTCCATAATTCCCCCGGCAAAAGGACCACACGCAAGCACCAATATAGTTGTCCGCTTTACCCTACGTGGCAAGCAGCGTATCGCTCATTACGAAAATGCCGTCCTGTGACCTTTGGTCGAGTCCATTTAGCATCTCCGCTTTTTATTCGCAAACATCTGCTTTTCTCCAGCTTGACAGTATGTGTTTGTGTGCGTCAACGCCCCGATAGCTCTCCTGGCGTACCGTGTGTTATAGCCCTAGGGCATCTCTCGGCGTGCGCCTCCACAGGGTGAAGGGTGTTACCTGGCCCAGTCTCAGGCGGCTATTGTGTCTGGGCGGCAGACTGACGGTATCGTCTGGCCAATAAGTTACAAGGCTCGTAAAAAACTCTGTCTGGGTGCGAAGTGTCAATAGTGGGGTAGATACAAAAAAAAAAAAAAAAAAAAACATTAGAAGCCCGTAAAATTTTGTGTTTGGAGAAGACTGTTTAAGGTCAGATAGATTAATGTGACAACAAAAGAAGCCTTGCTGCAACCAGAATGAAAGTCTAACGTGGAAGGTAATGAAACAAAAGGACCGAGTGATCGATCAAATATTACGTCATGAATAGTTGCAGGTACATGTGGTCGTAGACATGGCAGAAGGGAAGATTCGTAGAGGCAGGACTAGATGTGAGTACATAAGGCCGATAGTTCACGATGTAGGAGGCAGCAGTCGTGTTGAAATGAAAGGGGAGTCAAACGAATCCTAGAGCTGTTGAGCGAAACACCAACCCCCGGCTCTAGACAGTGCATCTGTCACGAAGGGAGGGGTGCCCTGTTGACCTGGAAAACATCCTTTATTTGCTATGTTTTGCATCTGTATCAAGTGGAAGAAGTAAACGTCACAGAGTCTATATAAACAAGGAACGGGAACCAGATGCACGCTGCCGTAGTATACTGGGCTGCTACTGAACCGCACAAAACAAATCCGCTTTGTCCAGTTAGCCAAAGGCTCTTGTGCGCTGAATATTTCCATTTTTGAATATTATTCGATTTAAGATACTGCTCCATTTCAATACTTCTCATCATGCTTGACGTCAGTATCAATGGCACCGCCTACATATTCATGAAGGAGCTCACAATAGAAAATATTTTTTTTATTATTTTTTTTAGTACGATGTGTTGAGAAGAGTGAAAGAAATTTATGCATGAGCTTCAGGATTATTTATTTACAAGCGTGATTTCTGGGGCTTGTGGAAGTGGAAGGGCCATCTCGCGTAACGTATCGATACATGCCTTCCACAATTCAGCGGATGCGCAGCGCAGTGAAATTGAGTCGCAGCATACAACAGCTCCTGCAAGTTCGTATCTGTTTGGACGTGCTCAGTTGACGCCGACTTACTCCTATCATGACCGATCAAATAATACAGTCTTTTAATTCGTTCGTCGTCAAAGTCTAAGAGACATAAGGTAGTTAACCGCTGCCATGGTCTCCGTGACTTACCTATTTCTCTCCTCCGTTTTTAGTTTCAGTTCACCAATTTCTTTAATAGTTATTCAATTCACACGCTCTTTTCCATCCTTCTTTGTACTGATCTGCTTCCTTATTAATACTATAATTTTTTCAACGCATTATGAGCTCTTTAATTTTTCATTAAACCTCATTCCGTTTATTTATCCAATTATTGCTTCCATACAATAGTAAAGGTATCACCATAGTTTTTAGGAAATATGTTTTTTTGAAATCTTTTCCGGTTTTATAGTTTAGTGTTCTATTTATTGTTGTACGCATTGTTCGATATTTGTGCAAATTTTCGTCTACATTATTGTCATAAACAGTCCAGATAATCAAAACGTGTCTCTTGTTCAAATATTTGGTTGTTAATTCCCATCTTCAGTGACATTAGATATTTACGTTGAACGGCCATAATCGCCCTACGTAATGATATTTTAAGATAGTATTCTGGTCAACAAATAAATTCGCCGAACAGCCGTGCAAATTGAGAAATTATTTTGTCTTCTTTCCGCTACCGTTTTCGGAAATTCAGTTTGCTATCTTCAGGCCCCTGCATAATAAAAATAGTGTGCATGTAGTGTATTGTATATTAAGGTGTACCACAGAAGACTTAACAGAAAGACACAGGTAATAATAAAAGTACTTAAAACATAGAAAATGCAAGTAGCCGTATTAAGGCAATTACATGCGTACATACAGGACAACAAAATAAAACGTAATATGTGCACATGCTGGTTAGAATTGAAACTATTAAAAATCACTGAGTTATAAGAGAAAATTCTAACCCGTCAGGGTAGCCGAGAGTGCTAATGCTCTGCTTCCCGGAGTCGGGTAGGCGCGCCCGCCCCGGATCGAATCCGCCTGGCGGATTAACGACGAGGGCCGGTCTGCCTGGATGTGGTTTTTAGGTGGTTTTCCACATCCCACTTGGGGAATACAGGGCTGGTTCCCACGTTCCGCCTCAATTACACAGCTCGCAGACATTAGAGGAACGTTCGCACTATTCGATGGCTTACACTAGACGAAGACAGCTAAGGTACACTACTTCTGTCCCTAGAGGTTGGGGGTGGCGGCAGAAAAGTTATCCGGTGCAACTAACACTGTCATATCAGTAGTAACACGGCCGACCCCGCTTTGGCGCGGGACAAAGGCCCCAAGAGAGAAAGAAAGTTATAAGAGAAAATTCTGTTTGTTCAAGTGTTAAGTTCATCACATTGAGAGGATATGGTCTATGATCGTGAAACATTAAAATTTACTGAATACAACAGAAAACAACTTTTGTTATCGATTGTGTTGAACGAGATTCAATCATAAAAATCGTTCATTAATACAATCAACAGTATATTGGAACAAATAAGCCCACGGTCACAAATATTAAGTCAAAATTGACCAGGTCTCGGCGCTACTATGAGCGTCGTCTTCAGAATTAAATTAACTGTTCTAAAACATATTAGGTATATAATACATTAATAAAATTAAAGTTTGAACTGACTGGAAAGAGATGCAGTACTTACAAGTCACATTTAAAAAAATCTAAACCGGAAAGGCGACGTCATGGATAGTTGTGAATAAGATGGCGAGTCGCTAAGGGCAACCCTTGTTCACTCAAGTACGAGCAGCCCTTAGGGCGTCACCTTCTCGAATGACTATTCCACCACACCAGCTACCATCAATTGCTCGCCTGATCATTCGTGCTTTATTGTAAATTTTTTAGTTTTAGTTCCCTAACCGTTATTACAATCTATCTTTTTAGTTGAGCTGTCAGCGTGGCTACCTGCCATGCCGGATTTTTCATTGATGGCAGGGATGGTACTGGCTGCTCTCAGCCTCATAAGGGCAACGACTGGAAGAGCGATATGCTGGAAACCTGACAAAATGCTCCTCCATACATCCACTGAGGCGATTGGCAGAGCATGACACGGGTGTCGGCCTGACACAAATGGCCGGCCCTTCTAGGGCCAGAACACGAAACTTTACCTTATCTGGTATTAGAACCATATTTAGTTTTCTTTTCTGTTATTAGTCTCTCATTTACAAGCTGTTTCGCGTTGTCGGTCGATTACCATTTTCAGTAAAATACCAAACAAAATAACAGCAATTGAGCTATGTTACAAGAAGAGTATTTACAAAATGTGACGTTACATTAAGTGTAACCTAAGCACAATATAAATACGGAATAATTAATATAACAAAAAAATTTCCGGGGTCATGAAAGTGGACGCTAGGATCATTGTGATACTGCAACTGGCGTACTACTATTTCCGTCGACGGGAATACCATTTAATGTTATTCGTAATGCGGTAGCTAAGTGGGACTGGAGCACTAAGGTTGTCTTCGGCCATGGTATTCGTACTACAGGAAGTGATGCCTACCCGATCATACTTTTCACATAATAACCAGGTCCCTCAGTTTTCTGGGTCTCGGCGCGGTGGCGTGTTTACATACATAGATCAGCTGGAGGGAGGGGGAGGGGATTGTTCCACAGATCAAACTCACTCAAAGTGCGCTATCAGTTGCTATCTTGTGGCTCTTCGTTAAATGAATTATAAGTGCCACAGCGAATGTAGTTCTGAGACACATCCATAAGTAAAAAAAACGTACGAGACACGAAGAGCAAAGAAACTATGAAATCTATATTATCGCATTTGTTATTCGTGAGAAACAATGATCCAAAGAAGCTTAGTCCTGAAATAACAGTGATTTCTGGAAACTTTCTTGCTTAATAACTACAGATGTTGTAATATTTCAGTCGATTTTAGTTTGTATTATGCTGCTTTGTCTTCTGACGAGGTAGCTAATATATATGAAGGGGACATGCGTGTTAAAGCGTCATGTGTTCGGATCTTACATAGGAAGCCAACCGATTAAAACTACTGCTCCGTAGCAGCTCTCTATTTCTATTCCTAAAGAACTGTCCTCGCGTGCATATTGCCTCGGACGGTGCACAAGAGGCGCCAAGGCTATTCCGAAGTTCGACTTTGATGCAGGTGGTCGATCGCCGTCGCCGCAGGCAACCGTATACACAGGTCGGCAGCGCGGGTAGTAGATGCATCAGGCGGCACTCCAGCGTGTGATGTCCGTTTCGTCGCACTTAACGCGTTAAGCTTCCTACATTCCTTTGGGAGCAAACGTAAACTAACAGTTGTTACCATTTAACGATGTTCAGAGTGCATGAACTGAATTTTAGAACATCATGACAAAACTGCTAATTATATGAGTATCACACTTCAAGATGGCAATAAAGTGCCGAAACTAGTAATGTGAATATCGTAATAATTAGTTGATTTTCACGGTATAAATTAATGTGTAAACATTTGTAAGGTCGCATGATTCCGTCATGTGTTATTAATACTGGAAACTTAAATTGAGTAAGATAAGGAAATAATGGAAAGTCCTAAATTTAGAGGGATTGTGATGTCAATGACAGAACAATGTCGCGTCCACTCATTGCGGGTTCACCACGGAACACATTTATAAGTGATCACCTAAATAATACTACGTGAAATTCTTGTACAATGTAATTCTTATAAAATAATTTTAATATCTGATCACGCAGTAGTTCACAACTGCAAATTATTCCACTCTACGAAATAGCTGGAAATCTCCTTACGTCTGCCTAGCGCCTGGCTTCCCACGTGTGTTCAGGGGACATTATGAACGTGCGATCATGATACGTTATGAACTCGTAGGTATATTCCAGTGCAGAAATAGTGGGGGGGGAAGTGGCGGTGAGTGAGATGTGTTGAAGGAGGTAACGTTGTGTTAGTGCTGTACAACACTGCAGTATATCCTTTTCAAAACCCCAACGTTTGAGATATGAACAATTACCTGTTTAACTGATCAAATAGACAATAGAACGGTATCTTTTTTCAGAGAAGGGACTTGTAACTGCAGAATTAGAAGTTATCTAGAGACGGAAGGATTTCCGAATCGTCAGTAGCTCCATCTGTGCCCTTCAGTTCATAATTGCAAATGGTCTGAAAACAACCGTTTCAGAAACATGCAGACTCTTAATAACTGTCTGCACGCTACCTACTACTGACTACCTCTGAAGCTGCAAGTTGCTTCTCAACTCTAAAAACTTTATAAAGGCGTTTTTAAGGGCATTGTGATTTAGACGGTTGAGTTCATTAGCAATGATCCTGATAGAAAAGAACATGATTCAAACCGTATCTAATTTCATTGAAAATGTTGTTTGCTTATATTAGAGACAGATGAATGGGCTTAGTGCAAAACAACTGCGAACAGGTGTGTATAGTGACCGAATCTAACTCATTCGATCAGTATTTGCTATTATATCGCTGTGTATTTCGTAAGGAGATTTTCAAAACTATTCGTGAGTTCCGATTGTCCTTTTCAGTGTACTGCCTAAGACCAAATACCAATTATTGGATCGTTTTTACCAACGAAGACAAACCTTCGCAGCCGGGATCGTAAATGCATGCCTGTGCGGCCGCGCTCAATCCGGAGGTAGTCGGTTCGAGTTCTGGTGGTGGAAGAAATATTTTACTGCATGTGTTTGGCCGGCAAGGGAAGTAAAGATGGTGGCATTAACATCCTGGTCACCAGACTTTGTTACAATATCCTGAGTTAGATTACAAACCCCTCTGCGATCACTTGACAATTTATCATCGCTAGTGTTTGGCCAGCAAGGGGAGAAAAGATGTTGGCGTAAACTTCCTAGTCAGCAGTTCTGATATCCTGGGTTACAATCTACACCTCTCCGCTGTCAGCCGAGAATGCGAGTGTTCAGCCGTCAAGGGCAATAAACGTAGTGGCTTAAACTTCCTAGACATAAGACTTTGGACCACTATTCTAGGTTACATCAAAATCTTCTCCGCAATGAACTGAGAAATTTTATGGTTTGTGTTTGGTTGCTAAGGAGAGTAACGGTGGTGACGTAAACGTCTTAGTGACCAGACTTCGCTCCAGTATCCTTTCCACATTACAAACCTCTCCGCAAACAGATGACTATTTTATTCGCTAGTGTTTGACTACCATGGAGAGTGAAAATGGTAGCGTAAACTCCTAAGTTACGAGACTTCACTCCAATATCCTGGTTTACATTACATACCTCTCAGCAATGAATTGAGAAAGTTTAACGTTATTGTTTGGTTGGAAATGGAGCAAATTTGTTGGCGTAACCTTAACGTTCCTAGGCACCAGACTGCCCTCGGTTACATTACGAACGTCTTCGCAAGGAGCTGATTTATATGAGATGGCTAACAGTGATCCGTCCGTCACGGGGGGGTGGGGCGGGGGGGGGGGGGGGGGTGACGCTATGTCAGACCGTCTCCTACGTGCAGTTCAACTGTTGTAGGCTATGTGACAACACCGTCTTTTCCACATCCATAACACCGCAACACTAACTTGAACAAGCACTAGATATAGTCATTCACACCCGTTGCTTGATGACACGTCTGAGGATGCCTGCAGTAAACCCTGCCAAGGACGGCAATGCGACGTTCCGTCCCCAACGCTCGTTTCCTGAGTATGGGAGTGACATTTACAAGAGCAAAATTCTATACTACCTTTTGTTAAACAGCACGATAAGCGACGCGAAACACAGGTTGTGATCACAGTCGATCGGATATCCAACAACAAACTCTCTGAATTAACGAAAATTCTATCAAGTGAATTCCATTTTTGTATACATTAAACCTACTTATGAGAACAGTACAATATTGCTGATTGCAGATTGCTAGATGATTCCATTGACACTATTCAATCGTTCAGTTTAATTCATTACCCCACATTTCTCTAACATGAACTGGAACTAAAGACCATCGTAGGAGATTAGGTTTTGTTGCGACCTGCCCATCTACCTCTTTCAAAAATTACATCAGATATGAAGAAGGGAGGGCGTTGCGCAGTATTCATATTCAATTAAAATGCTGTTTCTCAAAGTAACATTTATTCGGCAGACACCGAAAGACAAAAGACCATGTTTTACACATACAACTGTAATCGAAACGCATTAGATGAATTAATGTTAATAAGATATAAATCACAAAATTAAATACTACGTAACTTTATAAATTTTTTGCACTCGGAAAATATAAAGGCAGTTTTGGTATCAGTACGAATATTTCTTTAAGATGAGAAATGTTATACATAAATTCTCAATCCTTTTAAAGCTCTTCAAAATTTCACTTATTTTCGAAGATGGGACACAGGTTTCAGAATATTATAGTGGACTCAAGTCTGGTTGCTACGTCACTAATATGCATTCAACTCAATTTAATATGCAGCTGATAAATTCTTTTAAATTAATGCTATGATGAATGAAAATGAATCTAAACAGCTTAATACTATCATTAAACACTATTTTATACTTCGTTTTGTGACGTGATATCCCTCCAACTGGTGCGAAGTGCGATGTCTTTCAATATATTTTGGATAGACACAGACTGAACAAATGTTGATGCAAGTCATACAGAACTTCAGTATCTTTAATTTTTGTGAACGCTAACAAAATGTAATCTGGCAACGGCGTGAGGACGGGTACGTTACCCGTCACGAGCGGCTACTATGATTGTTTACAAAATAAATACTGCGCTACGAATACATATTTCCATTTATCCATTTATCAATATTTACATCGAACACACATAGAAACCTCGACAGCACAAGTGAGACTCGACACTAGATCGCATTCCATTAGTGAAATCCATAACTTAGATTTGTGGAGTTCTTTTCATATATATAGTGGGCTGTCATGAACTATGCAGCCCGCCACGAATTCCTCTCCTGTGGCAACCTTTTCATCTCACACTTACACAAAATGTTGAATGCTGGCTCGACATAGTCCAATCTGTTTGCATCAACAGTTTTTCTCCTCTAGCGCTCTCTTTTGTACAATGAAAGGCAGTCCTTAATGTTTTAACCCGTGTCCTGTCTTTCTGTTCCTTCTTCTCTTCCGCGTTTCCCATATATCCCTTTTTTCGACGATTCCGCGGAGAACTTACACATTTCGTATTTTCTCAGTCCACCTAATTTTCAACATTCTTCTATAGCAGCATATCTCGAAAGCTTCGATTCTCTTCTTTTTCGGTTTTCTCAGCGTTATAACTCAACTCCATTTAATGCTGTGTTGGTGACGTACATTCTCAGAGATATCTTTCTTAAAAAAAAGGCCATTGTTTACACTAGAAGTATTATCTTGGCCAGGAATCCCCTCTTTGCTTGCGATATTTTACTTTCACGCCCTCCTTGCGTCGTCCATCATGCATGATTTTACTTCCAAGGTAGCAGTATTACTTTACTGCGTTTACTTCATAGTTATCAGCTTTGACGGAAAATTTCTACTACTCCTCATTCATTTCTTCTTTCTTTGGTTTACTGGCAATACATATTCTATACTCAGTAGACTGTTCATTGTGTTCAGTAAGTCTTCTAATTCTTCCTTGCTTTCACTGAGAATGACAGTGTCATCAGGGAATCTTACCATTTATCCTTTCACACTGAAAAATAATCGCACTCTTGAACCTTCTTTTTATTTTCGTCATTGCTTTTCCGATGCACAAATTGAACAGCAGTGGACAGACTCAATCAGTGCCTTACACCCTTTCTAGCCCGAGAACATCGTTGTTGGTCTTCAACTCTACTTGTTCCTTCTCGGTATTCATACATGTTGTGTATTACCCATCTTATAGCTTGCACCTACCTTCTTGAGAATTTCGAGCACCTTGCTCCACTTTACACTATGAAACGTTTTCTCTTTGGGGGCAAATCAAATGAACATGTCTTGATTTTTCTTCAATCTTGCTTCAACCGAGCGCGGTGGCGCAGTGGCTAGCACACTGGACTCGCATTCGGGAGGACGACGGTTCAGTCCCGCGTCCGGCCATCCTGATTTAGTTTTTGCGTGATATCCCTAAATCGCTCCGGGATGGTTCCTTTGAAAGGGCACAGCCGACTTCCTTCCATAATCCGATGAGGCCGATGACCTTGCTGTCTGGTCTCCTCCCCCAAAACAACTCAACGAACCCAACAGTGCTTCTATTATAAAGCGCTACGTCATAACTGCCTCTCTGTGTTGCCATTACCTTTTATAAAGTGAAACTGATCGTCATCTAACATATCTTTTCCATTCAACTGTATATTATTTTCGCCATCAGCTTGTATCCACATAATGTTAAGGCGATTGTGCGATAATTCTTGCACTTGTATGTCCTTGCTGTCATCGGGATTATGGGGATAATATTTCTTTCCGAACGTCCCCGGTCTCATTGATTCTACCCGAAAGGTAGAACTGTTGTGTGTTTACCACTTTCCGCAACGACCTTGGAAATTCCGAAGCTATGTAATCTGTCCCTTCCGCCCTATCTGATCGCACGCCTTCCAAAACTCTGACTCCAATACTGCACCCCGTATGTCTCCTGTATCAACTCCCATTCCTTCTTCAGTCACTTCATCGGACGTTCCCTCCTCCTCATAGAGACCTTCGACGTACTTCCTCTACCTGTCTGCGGTCTCCCTCGCGTTTAGTAGTGGAATTCCCGTTGGACTGCACAGTACTGGTGCTATATTTAACGCGGGTTCAGATGTTTTTTCCTATCGACCGCAAGTATAGGCGAGGCCACAGCGCACCAAAGGGAGCCTGCTACCTGTGACGAACATGCAGAACGGCTCGCGCGCTACACGGTGACTGGGAGAGGCGACGGACGGAGACTCACCTCAGGCGTGACGAAGTAGCTGGGGCTCTTCTCGATGGTGATCTGGCCGCGGAACGAGTGCGGCATCTTGCGGCGGTACCAGTCCAGGCCGCGCCGGTAGTTGTCGTCGCGGTCGAAGAAGTGCACCTCGCCGGCAGCCTTCTGCACGCGCGGGTGCAGCGCCAGCATCTCGAGCAGCGCGCGCGTCCCGCACTTGCGCACTCCTGCGGGCAGACATAGGAGGGCCGAGCTGTAGCACGCATGTTACACTCGCATCCACTGCTGCCACACACTGTAGCGATTCCACTTCATAAAATTAAATGAGATCGTATTTACCGTTCCATATTATTTGAAAATATCGATGTAGATAATCTTTCTGCCGCGATTCATTACTACGACGGCCACTCCAAAAGAAATGCACACTATTACAGTTTTCATTCTGCATGTGTGAAAGTTTTACAGTGTGTAGATACATCCTTCCCGCTTGTTTTCAAACTTAGTTCAACCTGTTCCCGTGGGTGGCGTCTTCACAGCATGTCTTCAAGATGGCTGCTACACTTGACGTTCGTCAGAAGCAACGTGGTGTCACAGAATTCCTGTGCTGTGAAAACGAGACAGTGAGAAACATCCACAAGAGGTTGAAAAAGGTGTATGGAGATGCTGCTGTCGATCGCAGTGCAGTTAGTCGGTGGGCAAGCAGGTTACATGATGAAAGCGGGCACGGCAATATTGAGGATTGTCCTCGCAGCGGCAGGCCTCGTACCGTACACACTCCAGACCATGTGCAGAGAGTTAACGAATTGGTGACTGCTGACAGACGCACATCACAGAGAACGAATTGTCACGCTATGCTGGGATAGGGGAAGGAAGTGTTGGCGTCAAAAAAAGGTTTGTGCAAGGTGGATTCCCAGGATGTTGACAGTGGCTCACAAAGAAACAAGAAAAGCGGTATGCAGCGAACTTTTGGAACAGTACAAGAATGGTGGCAGGGCTCCATGTGACTATCATATCTTTCGGAAACTGAAAGACTCTCTTCGTGGAACAAGCTTTGAAGATGATGACTCCCTTGTGCACGCTGCCAAACAGTGGCTCCAACAGGTTGGTCCAGAATTTTAGCGTGTGGGTATACAGCCTCTGGTTCCAATATGGCGTAAGGCAGTTGAATGGAAATTATGTGGATAAACGAAAATATTGTTCCTGAAGGATGTATCTACACACTGTAAAACTTTCACACATGTAGAATAAAAGATGAATTAAAAAAAATAGTGTGCATTTCTTTTGGAATGACCCTCGTATATGCAAATACGCTAACACTATAAGTTATCCCTTACGTAAAGTTCAGTATGGAGGGCTCTGTTGGAAAAAAATTACCAAGAGTAAATGCTAGCAGTCTGCAACTGAAGAGTGTAAACCAAAAACCTGCTAAGTGTCACAAATGTCGCACAGGACTTATCCCTTTCAATTTTAATATTAAATATAGTCCACACTAAATAGAAGGACAGTTATGGGTAGATTGTTATACACTGCCGGAAAAAAATAGTACACCGTTTTAGAGATTTTTAACTCATTTATGTGTCAATAGTGGATATGGAATACATGAAATGAATACATTTACAGCCGGTCGCTGTAGCCGAGCGGTTCTAGGCGCTTCAGTCTGGAACTGCGCTACCGCGACGGTCGCGGTTTCGAATCCTTCCTTGGGTATTGATGTGTGTGATGTCCTTAGGTTAGTTAGGTTTAAGTAGTTCTAAGTCTAGGGGACTGATGACCTCAGATGTTAAGTCCCCTAGTGCTCAGGGCCATTTGAACCATTTGCAATTCATTTATACAGTAGCACTTGCGGTTCGACGGTACTAGGTATCGACCAATACTTAAACACTCATAGTAGTACGTAGTGTATCCCCCACTGGCGGCAATGCCGGAGGTGACTAGCATCTAGCCAATCGTACACGTCGGCGAATACTGTCCTGGGATGCGTTATTCCAAGCATGCTCGACCTGTTCACGCAGTTCTGTACGAATTGTTAGTTGACGAGTCGCATGAGTCACTTCTCGCACCATCATATTCCACAGGTGCTCTATTAGAGACGAGTCCAGATATATACTTCTATAGATATGGTGTGTATTGTTTCAGACATGTTCGAAAGAACACCACCATTGATGTCCTGCAGCTGTCTAGAACGAAATCGGAATTACGTATTAAACCTTCAGCTGCTGACGGGCGTTAATATATCGACGGGGCAGGTGAAATTGTGTGCCCGACCGGGACCAGAACCCGGGATCTCCTACTTAAATGGCTGACGCTCTATCCATCTGAGCCACCGAAAGAACAGACACCACCTAAATATAAGTATATAATTCTGGAAATACTGGCCATGACCTTCTTCTTCTGTGCGGATGCACACATGTTACCCGAACTCTTACACGACTTGGTAAGAATGTCTTCCACGAGCAACGAATGTGTTGGGTAGGAACACTACGAATGTAGTGTGTGAACTTATAAGGTGAGAATGTGGGTCTCGCAGGAGGTGCGAGCGAGATAGTCCCTGCAGCCGCACTATCCTCTGTACCCTCGGTGGCTCAAATGGATAGAGCGTCTGCCACGTAAGCAGGAGATCCCAGGTTCGAGTCTAGGTCGGGACACACATTTTCACTTGTCCCAGTTGATATATATCAACACCCGTCAGCAGCTGAAGGTATTAATATATAATTCTAAAGTTCAACTATCGCGCTGGTCACGAAAGTTGCTGCACGTTCTGCAGAGCGCGTTGAGTTTCAGGGGCAGTGTGTGACCGAGGATTATCCTCTGGGAAAACACACCTTTCTGTTGCAAGGACGGAAAAGGAACGGGTTTAAACATTCTGCATATACCAACCGTTGAATAGTGTTCAGAAGCAACAAAGATGAACGAGAGTTGTAGCTTATCACACCCGAGCCCATAAGGCCTATGGTGGGACCTGAGCGCCGTGGACGAGTGCGCTCTGCGAGACAGCTCTCAAGCTCTGATCAGGTCTATGTCGTGAGCGCACATGATCATCACTTGCGTACAGGCTGAATACGTTTTATCTGCTTTCATCGCTGAAGACTACGGCGCGCCATTCCATTTTCCAAGTGATCGAGACTCGAACTCGGGACCTTTGCCTTTCTCAGGCAAGGTCCCGAGTTCGAGTCTCGGTCCGGCACACAGTTTTGATCTGCCAGGAAGTTTCATATCAGCGCTCACTCCGCTGCAGAGTGGAAATCTCATTGTGGTTCCAAGTGATCCTATGACTGCACCAGTCGAAGCAGTGGGCCAAGTGGAAGACGAGGAAGAGGCTTGCGTGCCCGCAGTCCCGGGACTGTTAATAAGCGGTTCGCAACAGTTGGTGTTGACGCGTCTGGGCTCACAAGCCCTCTTATCTGTGCTGCTGACCTGTACCATCTCCCTCTACTGTCCTTACAATGCGACGATCCTGGCGGGCGTCTGTGCTGAGTGGAAGTCCAGAACATCGCCTGAGAGTGTGAGAATGTTAACGTGACCGCTGATAACAGCATCTACTCTACATCGATACTCTGCAAATCACACATAAGTGCCTGGCAGAGGGTTCATCGAACCACCATCACAATGTCTCTCTATTATTCCGATTTCGACAGCGCGCGGAAGAAACGAACACCTATATCTTTCCATGCCAGCTCTGACTTACCTTATGTAGTTTTGACCGTCGTTTCTACCTATGTGGACGGAAAATCAACTAAGTGCCAAGGTAGTTTCAGTTCTATTACCAGTATTTGAATAAAACTCGAAATGCAAATCAGTCCACGTAAGAATGACGTAAATTCTCATAAAAAGTTTTTTTTTTTTCTCTAAGTACTCTTTGCCCTTCAGTTCTGTTGAATATTACATTTATGATGTCAGAATATTCCACTCCAGGTTTTAGAATATTAACATTTTTCCAAGTTTCCAATTCGCTGATGATATATATCACTTCTACTACTCTGGGATTCCTTGCTTTTATACGTACCATGGTTACCTTCGAGATCTGAAACCTTTTTCTTGTTAGTCAAGAATCTACGGCACAGTGAATATTAATGACATTTAGTTAAGTCAACGACTTCAAATTTGTTAGCGCATGTAGCACATCTTACAATGTGTTGTAGGCCTTCAGGTACAAATGCACGCGCACGCTCTGCCTCTTCTCACTCAGCGCGAAGTACCTATCGCACGGCAAGTAGCTGTGGCCGGATACTAAGAACTTTTGTTCATTGATGTCAGAGACTCCAAGTGACTCAAGATAAACAAAATGAAAGACCAGATTTCTTAGGAAACATGTGGGTAACGTAGCAAAGCTTCCACCTTGCGATGAACGAATTGAAATTAACTAACTACTGTGGCACATAGCCGTGTCTTGGGTGCACTGGCAATTTTACGTAGATGAGCTGTAACGCATCAACTAATTTATTTAAATCGGCACATACCAGGTTTTTTGGTTACACTCTTCAATTGGTGTTTCACTGTCCGTTAGAGCATGGGCCTGTAGCTGTCTCACTATCCCCACCGCTGTTTAAATCAGTGACAATCAGTGTGGCTTTATGCATTGCTGCTACGATAATTTCCAAGTCCTTAAATACATGGAATCCATTTTATGTATTGTTCCAATTAACGAAAGAAATAACAAGTTGACTGTTACCAGTCAGTATTCATTTATTTCACAATACGTTTCAAAGTTTTAAACCTCCATCAACAGGTCGATTTGTATGTTTTAATACGACATGTGAGTGTTGTGTTATGACTTTAGGGTAATCTGTGGCACTCTCTCCAATGGTCACAGCCTCCTTTCTCTATTGTAACACATCGCGTATAAACTGTCACACTCTGTATACAAAGATTTTGTCTAGAAATAAAAGTAATAAGAACCCTGTCCATATAACACAATCAGTTCTATGTGATACCCAGTCTAAACTTATAAATCACTGTAATGATCGCGGAGTCTGATGATAAAATCTCAAGCGCCATAAATATTAAACATTAATTCACTATACTTACCTTCATGTCCTTTATGTTCAAATTAATATAGTCCAAAGCAAATTTATACTTTAAATAACTTTCCTGAATGAAAGTAAACAAACATAATCGACCAGCGGATAAATGCCCCATCGGAGAACAAAAAATGTAGATGTGTTCCTGTTTATTTAAAAGACCCTGATTAAAAAGTGGGATACTAACTGCCTCATTCTACCTTCATCAACACCTTTAAATTTTAGCATCCAAACATGTTCCCACTTTTCTTAACATCTAACTCACCTCAAACTCACACAAGCTCCCATAACTGCAACTCACTCACACCCACTAGTCCATCACTGTAAGTCGGCCATAGCAACCACTCCCAGTTATCCTTTCTCGTTCACTCATTCAGTCCAACTCATTATTACTATCTCTTCGTGTCGCTCTGTCGTTGTCTCCTGTCTCACAGTCACAGCCACCTTCGTTCTGTCCTACCGCTGCAGTCTCCTCTCACTGTCACAGTGTCCCTCTTGCTCTCTCTTACTATTTATATATCATTGGAAATATAAATGGATACACTACACTCTACAAAGACTTGCCATTTTACACAAAAAAGGAACACCATGTAAAAGCCAACACAATGAGCTAAGAAGCGTACAGAAAACACACACAAAGATAAAATGTAAACAAAATTCAAATTTGGTCCCGAACTCACTGGTGAACAAATGAACACCAACTGGGCTGCGACACACAACAACCACAATCACACTGTGTTTTGGTGAAGTACAAAGGCTTTTACGACCTTACTTGTGAAAATACGCGTTATATTTACGTGTGCATCACAACATCTCACCTTGATGCTGTGAATAAAAGGGCTTGCCACACGAGAGCGTAAGTAAAAACGAATATAGGTGCGAAATATCGCGATAAACTAAATTATGTTTATATGATAGGTTAACTCCCAACAAAATTTCTCATCTACGTCGTTTGGTTTCAGATGACAAGCTACTTGTAATAAATAATACGCAAGTGGTCCTGAAAAATCCTGCACACAAGGGTCTAAAGGTATTAACAAAACGAAACGAATTATTGTTTGGACTAAATCTCCAATTAATTTTGTAATCATTTAGTAAAAATGTTCGCATTACAAATTGAATAAAATGGAAACCCACTGATGATGGCACAGTGGTGCTGAAACATGCTTGGAAACTTGGAAGAAACGGTGTTTTGCATAACTGTCGGACCTAACATCCTACATTCTTCCCTTCATACTGCTGCTGTCTCTTCTCACCATCACTATCTCTCTCTTCCTCGTTGTCATTGTCATATACCCTGTCCTTCACTATCACTGGTTCTCCCCCACTTCCGCTTCCTGTTTCTCTCTCGAGTTCTCCCCGTGTGGCACTGTCTCCTTCACTTTTTACCTAGCACTGTTCTGTCACTGCCAACTATGTTCCACTGGCGTTGTGTGTCTCACTTTGTATCATACTGCCAATGTCTCCTTCGATCTTTCTATAGCACAACCAATGCCTACTATCTTCCAGTATTTATTACTTTTCCGTCTCTTTACCACTGCCATTTTCTTCCTCTCTTCCAGTACAAAAAAGTGCGAATATATTCGTATGCCAGAATTCTGGGCAAAATTTTAAAGGTGCTGACGAAGGTAGAATGAGGCAGTTGTCAGTCTTTTCAGTAAACAAGAACATAATCGCGTTTTTTGAGCTCTTGTAGGAGCATATTTCCGCTGGTTCCCTACTTTTCTCTGCTGTAAGCAGGGCATGAAACTCGTTTAAAAAGAAATGTATTGGTCGGTAAAATTTAGATAATTTTCCTCAGTGAAATTGAAATAACGCAAAACTAATTTTATGTTTCACACCGGAATTTTCTTGCAAAAAGTTTTGCATCTGCTTCTCTACTGTAGCATGAGGTTCCCAAATGATAACGGACTCTTTGCAGCACATTTCTCCTGGTACGTCAGTTTATAAACATCGATTTTGCCTCACAACGGGCCTTACGTGCATATTTAATGTGCACAAGAAGGGTAGATTTTAACTATTCTACCTCGGAAGCGAATAAAGAGAGCAAAGAAATTCTCATGGCTGTTCGGGTGGGCCTTAGAAATATACCGTAATAATTTCAGCCATTTCCTGTGCATAGCTGTCTTGAAATATTTGGCAGGGTTTTGGTCCGCTGATGACGGTAAAAATGTAGTAAAAACACCGCTTTTGTGGAGTTTTCTAGGGAACCGCCCATTAACTAATGGTACCTTCATAAGTACTATCAAGTACACCGTATACCACATCAAATGCAAAAAGAACTAACCGATTTACTTCATTTGCCTAAGCAAGAGGAAGTAAGTAATATTAATAAGTGACTCAGTACTGTAGGATAGTGACGCTAATACCTTTCCTAGTCTAATATCCAAAACACTTTCCCCTGCCTTCCTACCATCAATAGAACCCGAGGTATGGTCACCGGAACAGACCATTTTTATGTCCGGCGTAATGCAACATAGTAGGTACACTTGCTGTCGCATGCATACCGATACGTGCTCAAATAATGAAGACTGACTGATGACTTATCCAAAGCTAGTCTTAGACTATGGCCGTCTTGTTTTCTGCCTGCCAGAGCAGGGAGCATTTTCGTGATTTTCCGCCAACATTTATAACAGCGTTCCAATTTTTTGTTAACTTTTACGGTTTAAAAAGGAAAAAAATGACATTGTAGTTAGAAATTTATAGGGAAGTCGCTCAGAATTCTGAATTTGGTTTTTAATCACTCGAGCACTTAAATGTTAATACTGAACGTTACGCATCTTGGCGCCAAATCTGATGCCAGACTTGCTTCGATCTGCCGTCGCTCAAGGACAGAAGTAGCCCACTTGTCAGAGCTCTCCCACGCTTCGGGTCCACGCGACGTATCCATCTGTCACTAGTGGACCGTGTGTCACTCGTGAAGTGGGAAATCCGTCACTCTACCGACTGGCACAGCTACAGCTGCGAATACAGTTCTATATGACGCGATAAACCATGCCCCTTTACGTGGCATAGTACCGGACGGCGGATTTATCGGACAATAGCTGTCTCTAAATTCTAGCGCTGGTGGCGACACCTGTCACGCCACTGCTCATGGGAATGGCAACATGTTATCTGTTTAAGTTTTATATCATTGTTGACAAACTGCACACTGAAGGCCAGAACTGATGATGCTCTGCTTAGCAGGTCGAAGTCAGTACTCCATACAAATTATAAAAATGTATGTGCATATGTGTGTATGTTTGTACGTACGTACGTTTAACGTCTCCGACTAAACCACTGGATCAATTTCAACCGAACTTGGTAAATATATAATTTATATAATAAAAGAATGGCTCTGGGGATAAGAACCACCAACTTGTCAAAGGGGTGGCAGTGGAGGTGGTAAAGCAATGTAGCCTGCGACGTGAGAATACCCATACTTTAGTGATCCAGTATTTGAGAATGAGAACACTTCGAGGCTTGCAACTAACTTTACACATAATTTCAGATCGTTACGAAACTTTTTCTCTTTTACAACCCCCAGAAAATGATGAAAGGAAAAAAGTTTGTCGTTTACTACATTATCGCTGTTCCTGTAGTAAAACTGCCACATGAAGAACGACCTTTTAATCATAACATGTAAGCTTTCACGGCCGGCGTCTTCATTAATTAAAACTTCCGGGCTGAAGTGCCGTGGTCCATATATAAAACTTCTTCTCCTTCCTGACGTTTCGTTGCCTACTGCGGGCAACATCTTCTCAGGTGAGTCGCCGACTTGGGTCAGCAGATACGGCTTCATAAACACTGAATACGCCAAAACTTACCACATTGTATTAGACGTGTAAATTTATCACATCATTGTTACTAAACCTAATCGCAGCACTTGTTGCAGACAATATCCACATTTGACTCTGAATGTACCTGCAAAACTGTATCATTGTACGACATACAGTTCAGGAGGTAAACACCATAAGTATTAAGCTGCGTGAAAATGAAACTGCAGATCGAAACTCGTTACACATGCAGATGAAATATGTATAAAACTATGCGTGAAATATGTCAAATATGCATGAAATAAATCTGAAATTCGCGCATGCGAATAAAGCTCATCCTAAACCGCTGCAACAGTTTCGGTCAAGTTAGGTACCCATGTTAGTTCAATATAGAAAAAAATAGAGTTGAGTGTGCTAACGTGGAGAGAGGAGGTAGGACGTGAAGGCAGGCACAGACATGAGGAGGAGGAGGAGGAGGAGAAGGAAGAGAGGATGAAAAGAGACAAGGAAGGGGAAGATGGAGAGGAGAGAAAGGCAGAGAGATGAGGGAGGAGGAGATCCAGACAGGGCAGAGCAGTTTTTCCTCTACAATACTTTGTTTCATACAATTCCTATGCAGTATGCTTACCAGACTTTTTCCTCTTTCTGATCTCTTCCAAAAATCTTCTTATTTCGCTTGTTTTCTTCTTTACTTCTTCATTCTTAAATCGGTCAGTTCACTTCATAGCTACATATCAAAACTTTCTAAATTTCGTTTTAACTGTTTAGGATTTACTACTGTAGAACACTACACCTCAGACATAACATTTAGCAAATCCTTTCCTCAGTTCCATTGGAATTCTTCTACACGTTACTAACTGCTTCACCTTTTCAGCAGCTCTCTGTCTTGATTTCTTGTCTAGAGCTTCCGTTCCATGTCGCAAAACTTTCCAAGTACATACAGGATTTTGCATGTTCTATCTTTCCTCCGTCTAAGAATGTGTTCAGACTCTTCCTTCTTCCCTATACACTTGAAACTACTAGCATTGCAATATCTACCATGCATAGTTCAGAGTGGCTCTGAGAAAAAATCACTTCCGCACATAAAATGTACTGTTATCAAACGATTGCATTAAATCGAGAACAATATTCCTAGAAATTGACGTTTGGAAAGTAAGTCGAGAAATAAGTCAAAGTAGGTACCCAGCAAACACAAGATTTAATAAAGGAAATGAAACTCCTGCATGACTCCGTGACCATTGTGGATATTTTGTGAATGAAACCGTCCAGATCGCTTACTAAAATTTCTTTATTCATTGCGTCGTTTCGGTTACTGCCATCATCAGGCATCAGAAAGTTTAGAGCTTGCAAAAGAAATTTTTGTATCAGCACTGCAGTATAACAACGTCAAGAAATTTGATAAGACAACTAGCAAATAGAAGTCGCCTAAATAGTTGATCAGTGATCCGTACTAGAGCCGAAACGGAGGCTACGCAGCGATGTCAGAAATACTGAACTCAGTGTTCCGGAATTTTTATCATTGCGAAATGTGACTAAGTGAGATCCGTTACTGTCCGATTACACAATAAGCAAAGTAGTGCACGTGGACAGTCCTTCTGTGGAGGGCTGGCACTGGCATTCGCACTCGCAAGCGTAGCCAGGCCTCCGTGCTGGCGAAGGCGATAGGCCAGGAAGTGACCGGATTCCATTCATTACGCCGACCGCGACTCACACGCTCAAAGGAAGATATTTTTAGGACAGGCGCTGAGTTCGGCTCGGTCACGCTTTACTGCATTCGCGTCCACTTTCGAGTCAACAGCATTGGAAGACATGCAGAGAACGACGAACTGCTGCCTAGAGAATTCGTTGCAGCAGCGACAAGAGAAACTGGGAAGGAAAGTTAATTTTGAAGTGCTCGGAATGTGAGGCGTCCCCGCAACACTATGGTGATGCAAATAAAGAGAAAAATTGATTAAGAGAAAGAGAAAGGACAGGGATAATGCTCTTGGTACTGGCGGGCACAAAACGTGCACGCAGCCAATACTGACGGTGCTAACAAAAGCCCTGGAGTTGGGCGGACAATGGAATTGGAAAATGAGATTGGAGGACTATCTACGATATGTTTTTCATCTGACGCTGAGGGAGGCGCGGGGATCAGCGGGGATCAGCCGATATTCGTCTTCGGAGCATAACTGCCACATGCAAGAAGTTGGCTTACCCAATCGGTCGAGCGTGAGTATAGTAAACTAAAGGAAAAAACCGGAACAGCAAGAAACAAGTAATGTAGAGTAATGAAATTTCGAGAATACAAGCGTCGAGGTAACATATTTAAGTCATTAACGTTACAGGATCACAGGTTAATGTAAGTCCGAGAAAGCTTATTGCAAATGTGAAATGCTAGTACATTAATAACCGGAGAAACCGTCAGAATGTTGAATGCAAGCGTGAAGGCGTGCGTGCATTGTGTTGTACGGGTTCCCGATGTCAGTCTAAGAGATGGAATTCCAAGCCTGTTGCAGTTGGTCTGTCAATACAGGGAAATTAATGCTGGTTGCCGATGACGCTGGAGTTACCGTTCAGTGACGTCGCTGTGTTCGTCATATCTGGTTAGCGAGCAGTCAAGGCGACATCACGACACTCTTTAGAGCATTTTGGGTTACAACAGCAGTACGTGATCGAGCGTTATCCTGTTGGAAAAACCTCCTTGGAATGCTGTTCGTGAATGGCAGCAAAACAGGTCAAATCACCATACTGACGCACAAATTTGCTTTTGCAGTCAGGGCGCGTGGGATAGCCACGAGAGTGCTCCTGCTATCACACGAAATCGCACAGCAGAACATATCCCCAGGTGTAGACCCAACGCGTCTAGGCCGCAGACAAGTTGGTTGCAAGTACTTATCTGACCACCTGCTAATCAACACGCGGCCATCTATGGCGAATGGCGACAAGGCAGAACCTACTTTCCTCAGAAAATACAGGAGACTGCCACTCCACCCTCCAATCAGCTCTCGCTTAAAACCTCTGAGGTCGGCAAAATGTAGGGGTCTGGTTTCAGTGGAATACACTCTACAGGTAATCTCGGTGCTGTCCTTGAAGTTCGTTGCGTCACTGTGATGTTAGTTGCTGATCGAACCGCTTTTGCAGATGTAGTACGGAGCGCCACAGCCAGATGCCGAACACGGTGGCCTTCCCTCTAGGTCATGGAAGTACAACGTGTCCGTCCCGATTCCGATCTTCTCGCTATCGTACTTTCCCGTGACCATCGTTGCCAACAATCATGTACAGGGCTTACAATCCTGCCGAGTTTTTCTGTAATGTTACGGAAGGAACATCCAGCTTCTCGAAACCCATTTACACGACCTCATTAAACCTTGGTGAGCTGTTGATAAATTTCTTCGTCGTTGTGTTAAAGGCATTCTTAACATCAGCTCAGTATACCCAGCCTGGAAGGTAAATGTGGCTCACGACTGTTACGGAGCGCCGACCGCGGTGACCGAGCGGTTCTAGGTGCTACAGTCTGAAACCGAGCGACGGCTTACGTTCGCAGGTACGAATCCTGCCTCGGGCATGGATGTGTGTGATGTCCTTAGGTTAGTTAGGTTTAAGTAGTTCTAAGTTCTAGGGGACCGATGACCTCAGAAGTTAAGTCCCATAGTGCTCAGAGCCATTTGAACCATTTGTTACGGAGCGTATTTAAAGCCAAGCTGATATGCATCCTCATAGTGGTTCAACGAGGGCTACTGTTATCCAACTTGCCCCAACTCTCAACAACTATCTTTCGGATGTGGAAACACGCCTACCAACTTTCGTTTCTCTCACAACTCCTTCTTTGTGTTCCGATTTTTTTTCTGTTACTGTGTATACTTACTGAGAAAGATCTGGACCAAGTATCCGGACGGTAACCGTCGCGACAGCAGCAGCCTTCTTCACGCACGCCAAACAGTGCAACGCACTCCTCTATTGCCAACCTAGTTCAAGCCACACTGAGAACTATGGTGTTTCGTTCAGGTGCGTAATTAACTGTTTATGGAATTACGCAGCGTGTTTTCTACCGATAATAAGAATATGTAGTGCTTAAAGTAGTGCTTAAACTACGTCTGGTGTCTACGGCAGGAGGCGGTACAAGAGGAGGGAGAGCTTGTGATACACTTAAGGAGGAACAACTGGTTGAGGGATGAAAGTATGGCTCAAACTCAGGATTTTTTTCTCGATACTGGAATGTAGTAGACGTATGGGGTTTTCTGCAATGAATAAAGCGTACATTGAAGTTTTTATTGGAAATTTTTTTACTGATAAACACTAATATCTTCACTGTGTAACTGGGATTTTCCCGAGGCAGCTCTAACTCCGGTTGTGGTTATCGGAAATGTGAAAGTAATATGGCACCCCGATCCTTGCTGTAATTTCAGTTAATCGTAGGGTTTTGAAAAATACAAATTGGCGAAATTATTGATATTTGAAAAATTTCCATTTCTCGGACCTCTCATTTCTGCCGAAAAAAATGTTAAATATCAACATTTAAAAAAATCGGCTATGATGAGGAAAAGAGAATTCAATTTCCTTCAAGGGAGACAGAAAATCATTGAAACTGGATGGAAATTCTAGCGTGCGCGACGACCATGCCGAAAGACATAGTTTTGAGAAGAACGTGTTTAAAGTTTGACAGGTATTAATGGGACAACTTAGCGGATATCATCGATGCCTGGCCCATAATAACTATTGCCCCGGATAGTGGATGGCCGCTTTCTGCTACTTTGACCAGGTTGTTGTTGTTGTTGTGGTATTCAGTCCTGAGACTGACCAGGTACGCCCTCAATTTTTGTCCTCAAAACCCTTTCCGTTCCTGGGTGCATCGTCCCTTGCGCCTCTATATTCAAGGAATCGACGCATTTTGTTACGGAGTAGTCAAGCGCCGGAACGCGAGTCGGGAACGATAGAGAAGAGATGGCTGTGAGAAGACGTCAGCCAACCGCACGCTGGTCGACCCATCTCCAGGACGGCAATGCCGGTAAGTGAAGAGGACATAAGCGCCGCGCCTTAAAAGGGCACGGCCGGTTTCCTTCCCCATCCTTCCCTAACCCGAGCTTGCGCTTCGTCTCTAATGACCTCGTTGTCGACGCGACGTTAAACAACTCTAACCTAACCTAACCTAAGCGCCGCGACTGACTGGCGACGCCCCAGTTCAATAGTAGCTTTAAGACTAGCGAGTTGGATAGAAGCGTCAACGCTCGTTACTTCGCTTGTACACTCTGTGTAACACAGACTTGGAAATTGTTACACTGAAGAGATTCCGTGCCAACGGCTTTGCCGCAGTGGTAACACCGCTTCCCGTCAGACCACCGAAGTTAAGCGCTGTCGGACTGGTCTAGCACTTGGATGGGTGACCATCCGATCTGCTGAGCGCTCTTGGCAAGCGTGGTGCACTCAGCCCTTGTGTGGCAAACTGAGGAGTGAGAAGTAGCGGCTCTGGTCTCGTCAGCTGACATACGACCGTGAGAGCGGTGAGCTGGCCACGTGCCCCTCCATATCCGCATCCAGTGATGATGCCTTTGAGCTGAGGATGACACGGAGGCCAGTCAGCACCCTGGGCCTTCATGGCCTGTTCAGGGTGGAGTTAAGATTTTTAGTTAGAAGAGAGTGCTTATTTCGTACGTCGCCCTTTGCTTGCGACTCTTCTTATAATTGTCAAAGTATTGTCATTTACTTTTTTGTAATAAAACTCATTAATACGATTTATTTGGATTGTTTTTCCAGCGAACCGAGTACGTAGGATTCCTAGATTCCACATATTTGACGACGTGCGTGGAGACAGAATATATTTCATTGCCGACTTTGATCTGAAGGGCATCTGCCACGTGCGTTAATCCATTATGCCCTGCACTGAATAGACATACGGTCAAATTTGAACCAATTTTAACAGTTTCGCTTCGGCTGGACGTTATTTTGGAGCGTATTTCCAGATGAGGCTATTGACACTTTCATTCAAATTCTGAGTACAACCGCCCAAACAATGCTCCAGCATGAATTTTCACTCTACAGCGGAGTGTGCGCTGACATAAAACTTCCTGGGAGATTAAAACAGTGTGCTGGACCGAGACTCGAACTCGAGACCTTTGCCCAGGGCGTGAGTCGTGCTTGGGTAGCTCAGTTGGTAGAGCACTTGCCTGCTAAAGACAAAGGTCCTGAGTTCGAGTCTCGGTCGGGCAGACAGTTTTAATTGGCCAGGAAGTTTCAATGCTCCAGCAATTCAGATTTAGTCAAATCGGTATAAATAGTGGTGACGTCATCGATAACGACTTGTGGCAACCAGTTTTCTAACCCGAGACGTACCGTGTGGGCTCGGCTTCAAACGCTCACAGTATCATTATTTCTTGGGGGTTCGCGCATAATTTTTGGGGAATAATTCCAAGACGTACATACATCCGAATTCCTTATCAAAAGAATTTCGAGTTTTTCGACCGCCACCCTGTCATTCCCCCTTAAGGCTGTCTCGAGGTCATTGTTATTGTCTTTAGAGAGCAGGAAGCGTTACAGTAAGTTCCGTGGCGAGATGCGGAGCGGGCTCACACTGTGGAGGGACGCACCTATGATGAGTGCCTGCGGCAGGCGGCGCGACGTCCTGGCGAAGTGCACCCTGCCGGCGGCCGCCGCCCCCGGGCCCTCGGTGCCCGCCGCCTGCAGCTGCAGCTGCAGCTGCTCCTCGCTGGCGGCGGCGGCCGCGGCGGCGGCGGCGGCTGCGGCGGCGGCCAGCTCGGCTTTGAGCTGCGCCGCGGCGGCCGCCCCCGAGGACTCGAGCACCGAGTGCAGCGCGCCGTCGTACAGCAGGTGCAGCGCCAGCAGCAGCGACACCAGCGCCACGCCCGCCAGCGCGGCCGCCACGCGAGGCCGCGACACGCACTCTGCGCACGCGCCGCCGCCCCCGCTGCCGGTGACGCCACCGCACCCTTCCGGCGCCGCCCCCGAGCCCGCCGCCGGCCCCAGCAGCGGCTCAGGCGTCAAAGATCCGGACGTCGTCGCCGCTGCCGTCGTCGTCAGGGGCCTCATAGCACCCCACCATCTGTAACACAATAACACGCACACACTGATATAAGCGAAGGAGAACCGTGCCGAGCGCTTTGCTACAGAAGAATGTCAGACATGGCGTTACACTAAGAACGCAAGATTTGAATTGCGAGCCATTTTGCCTGTCATGATTCAGTACTTCTGTAATTGCGACAAGGCGACAGGAGACAGAAGTTAGTAAACATGGATTATTACATGATACAACACCACGTTTTCAGAGTTAAACATCTGTCAAAATGGCGAAACTTAAATACTACAACACGTAAATGATAATGTACCAGGTTCGTCAACTGTGATTAGCATAATCGAATAGTACTGGTTCAATTTTTCATGGAGAGAAAACACACGACACGACCTCCTATCGATCCTTCAGAAACAAACATCTCCTCATTTCTCCAGATCGTACCTGAGAGTCCAACAACCTCGATTACTCATCGTGCACATGAAATGGACATTTATTCAGCCACTCTGCACCACATTCCCACTAAAGATTAGTATCGCTCTGCTTACTAAATCCAACTGATTCAACAACTTCTCCTGGCATAGCGAAAAAGAGTTAAAAAATTCCATGACTAAACAAGAAGCATATTTCGATGTTCTGGACTAAATCATCTTCAACGACGACTCCCATTTTATGCTGGATGGCTTCGTTGACAGTTTCCGCATTTAGGATTCAGCATATCCACCAGTGACTGAGAGAAAGAAAAGAATCCCCATCGTGTCATTATTTGGAGTGAACTGAACTCTGAAGGAATCACTGGATCATTTTTTTCTGTTAAAATAAGGCACGTACAGCATCAACAGTAAATGGTGGACAGTCTTCCAATGCTGAGGAAGAAGACAATTACTTCGTCTGAAATTTCTGACCATAATAACGAGTGCTGTTGTTCTTTATTGGGACGAATTATTTAGATTTTGCCTATATTTGTGCAGTATTGTGACAATCTGACGTTCCTTCTGAAAAACCAGTTTCGGCACTTAAAATAGATTTATGGTACCCTTTCGTAGTATTTTTATGGATTACACTATTTTTCATATTTTTTAACGCTAGAATCATACTGTTTCCTTTCCGGCAAGTTTTTTTTCCCATTCGTTTAAATAGGTACTGCATTTTACCCCACGGAAGGGCAGAACTGGGTACTGTGCCATGACGGCGTTACCTTTTTTTACTCCGAGATGGTTTATTTTAAGGTGAAACCGGTCTAGTATCGTGTTGTTGTGTTGCTGAATTTACAAGATCGGAATAGCCCCAAATTGTAAACTTAGTGGTCAATAAAGCTAATTTAACGGGGCGTTTGCGTAAGGGCGTGCAAAAATGTAAGAAGACAGAGAATGCTCCACTGAACAATTTAAGGTAGTAAACTAGAGAAACCAGATTAACGAGATATGGAAGTAAATGTGTCTACCATTTTGCCTAGCATTACCATTTTCCGGCTTATTTACAACTTTCATGCGTAAAAGTTTACATGTACTGTGCTGTTTATTTACATATACATTTTTTTAATTCCCTGCAAGGAAATAAGCTGGAGGAGCGTAACAACCAGGAAGTCATGATGCAGGTTTGTTTACTTTACTTCTTTATAAAGTCGCTCTGTTGTATCGTATTTACATTGTCCTATGACAGATCTTGCTATGAATCAACGACAGACACATTCATTACTCAGTGGTATTCAGAGACGTACAGTACAGCACTAAGGAGTAGTGCCGGCACAGTTTCGTATAACTCACTGACATGCACCTTGTGTATGGGGAAGTACGTTGCAATGCTCTCGATGCTGAAGGGCTGTACATAGAACGATTTCCTAACAGGCAACGTCCTCACTTTACTGTGCATGTCTGCAACCGTCTCAGTGCTGTATTTCCTGGTCGCTGGATTGGATGGAGAGATCGTATTCCATGGCTTACGAGGTCACCTCACCGGAATCTGCTTGATTAATTTATATGGGTATATCCAAAGTCACTTGTATACGAGACCCCAATGGACAATGAGGTGGAATTAATTGCCAAAATTGTAGCTGCCTGTGGTGTCACAGAGATATTTGTCAAGGTTTATCAGAATCTCTTTCTCCGATGTCATGCTTGAATTGAGGCTGATGGCAGTCAGTTTCAGCACTTTTTCTAGAATACAGTACAAATGGTAAAGTATAACTAATGTAAATAAGGATTTTATTCCTATTAACACCTTAAGATGGCTTCTCCAGGTTCCCTACCTCAAATTGTTCAGTGGAGCATCCTCTATGTCCTGTTAAATTTTTGCACGCTCTTACGGAAACTCCCCGTATGAATTAAAATTTAAGGTACAGGGTTCTGCCCCACTTTTCCCACGAGTAGCCCTGTATTTGTGAGCCGGATTCCAGTGCGAGCACCGTGTAGTAATGAGCACTGTGGTGTCTGGAAACAGTAGTGAAACAGAATCTTCGACGCGCTGCCGCAGAGCCCTGTGGACCGAGAGGTGTGAAGCAACGCACGGGGGGAGGAATTCGAGTGCTGTGGACCGACCGGCTCCCCCTGCACAGCGCGTTCCCGGCATGCCACAGGCGGACGCGACCTGAGTGCGTCTCCGCCGATCCCAACAGACCCCACCAACGCCACCTTCCGTCTGGCAGCTTCCGGCCGCTCGGAAAAGCCCATACCCTCCCGCCGCCTCTCATATCGCCTCACCTCAGCGTGGCTCCTCTCACGAACGCAAGCGACAGGCTCAATTTCACTGCCAAAAGGCAGCGTATATTTTACAAGTGAAGTCGGTTAAAATAAAGGCACTTGTGTTGGCACACATCTGTTTAGTTTCTCCATCCATGGGTTCACAACCTCTGAATGCATCAACCAATTTTTGTGGTCACCGTAGGGCGACAATTTTCTGTTATAATGCACTATTACTGGCCAGTTTCGGCTTGTGATCATTACAAATTCCTGAAATATTAATACCAAAAAGGCTAACAAGTGGAAAGTCTTGAACATCACATAATGCATTCAGGAAAGTACTCTGTAGCTCGTCATGTACACTACTGGCCATTAAAATTGCTACACCAAGAAGAAATGCAGATGATAAACGGGTATTCATTGGACAAATATATTATACTAGAACTGAAATGTGATTACATTTTCACGCAATTTGAGTGCATAGATCCTGAGAAATCAGTACCCAGAACAACCACCTCTGGGCGCAATAACGGCCTTGATACACCTGGGCATTGAGTCAAACAGAGCTTGGATGGCGTGTACAGGTACAGCTGAACATTGAAGCTTCAACACGATACCACAGTTCATCAAAAGTAGTGACTGGCCTATTGTGACGAGCCAGTTGCTCGGCTACCGTTGACCAGACGTTTTCAGTTGGTGAGAGATCCGGAGAATGTGCTGGCCAGGGCAGCAGTCGAACATTTTCGGTATCCAGAAAGGGCCATACTGGAGCTGCAACTTGCGGTCGTGCATTATCCTGCTGAAATGTAGGGTTTCGCAGGGATCGAATGAAGGGTAGAGCCACGGGTCGTAACACATCTGAAATGTAACGTCCACTGTTCAAAGTGCCGTCAATGCGAACAAGAGGTGACCGAGACGTGTAACCAGTGGCACCCCATACCATCACCCCGGGCGATACGCCAGTATGGCGATGACGAATTCACGCTTCCAATGTGCGTTCACAACGATGTAGCCAAACACGGATGCGACCATCATGATGCTGTAAACAGAACCTGGATTCATCCGAAAAAAATGACGCTTTGCCATTCGTGCACCCAGGTTCGTCGTTGAGTACACCATCGCAGGCGCTCCTGTCTGTGATGCAGCGTCAAGGGTAACCGCAGCCATGGTCTCCGAGCTGATACTCCATGCTGCTGGAAAGTCGTCGAACTGTTCGTGCAGATGATTGTTGTCTTGCAAAGGTCCGCATCTGTTGACTCAGGGATCGAGATGTGGCTGCACGATCCGTTACAGCCATGCAGATAAGATGCCTGTCATCTCGACTGCTAGTGGTACGAGGCCGTTGGGATCCAGCACGGCGTTCCGTATAACCCTCCTGAACCCACCGATTCCATATTATGCTAACAGTCATTGGATCTCGACCAACACGAGCAACAATGTCGCGATACGATAATCCGCAATCGCGATAGGCTACAATCCAACCTTTATCAAAGTCGGAAACGTGATGGTACGCATTTCTCCTCCTTACATGAGGCATCACAACAACGTTTCACCAGGCAACGCCGGTCAACTGCTGTTTGTGTATGAGAAATCGGTTGGAAACTGCCCTCATGTAGCAAGTTGTAGGCCAACCTTGTGTGAATGCTCTGAAAAGCTAATTATTTGTATATCACAGCATCTTCTTCCTGTCAGTTAAATTTCGCGCCTGTACCACGTCATCTTCGTGGTGTAGCAATTTTAATGGCCAGTAGTGTAATATAATTGCTGTTGCAAAACGACTTCCAGGTCCTTGCCTACGACATCTAACAGCACAAAATGGCCTTTCACTTCCAAAGAAGTGAACAGTCGTTATAAAACTGCGGGAACTGGCAATGTTCAAAGAACACGTTTTTACCATGACGTTTTACAGACTCGATGTTTACGAGCAGAGAGGTAACCTGTTTGGCCACAGTTTTGCATTCAGTTAGTGCCTTGTCACTTTTCTAAGTTTAAAAGACTGACATCCTGTATTTAAGTACCATTTTCTTACTCATCAATCTTCTCGCTGTTTGGACGCTGCCTGCCACTAATTCCTCTCCTCTGATAACGTCACCACTTCAGAGCAGCACGTGCTACCTGTATCGTCGGATATCTAATGGACGTCTTCTAATCTCTGTTTTGCTCTAAGGATTTTACCCTCTGCAGTTCCCTCTAGGACGGTAGAGGTTGTTTGCGGATGCTTCAACACACATCCTACTATCCTGTCCCTTCTTCTTGTCAATGTTTTCCTATTTACCTTTCTTCACCGATCCGATGAAAATCTCCTAATTCCTTAACAATTCACCTTAATTTTCTTCTGTAGCAGAATATTTGAAACACTTCGATTCTCTTCTGTTTCTGCTTTTCGACAGTCCATGTTTCACTACGATACAACGGGGTGCTCCACACGTACTTCTCAGAAATTTCTTCTTCAAATTAAGGCCTGTGTTTGATACTATTAGACTTCTCTTGGCCGATAATGCCCTTTTTGCCGGTGCTAGTCTGTTTTTCATCTCCTCCTTGCTTAGTTTGATATTCGTTATATTGGTTTCAAAGTAGCAGAATTCCTTTACTTCATCTACTTCATCACCACCAATTTTGATGTCAATTTTCTCGCTATTCTCGTTTCTACTACTTTTCATTACTTTTATCTTTTTCCAGTTTACTCTCAGTCTATGCTTTCACTCATCAGACTGTTCATTTGATTCAGCAGATCCTGCAATTCTTCTTCACTCTCACTGAGAATAGCAATGTAATCAGCGTACCTTAATTTTGATATCCTTTTACTCCACATTTTAATCCTCCTCTTGAACCTTTATTTCCCTCATTAGTCCTTCGATGTAGAGATTGAATAGTAGGGGCGAAAGAATACATCCCTGTCTTTCACACAGGATGTCACTTACGTACGTCACATTGGTCACAATGCTCTGGACACGCACCATCTATGATTTGTGGCTGTATCCAGAAGCACCCCAGACCACAAGACCTCGAGCTAACGCTGTATATCTTGTGCAAATGCAGTCAATCTGATGCTGCTCCCCCTGTCTGCGGCGAACTAAAATGCAGCCATCATTTTCAAACAAACGGAACCTGGATTCGTCCGGAAACACTGTCTGATGACATTCCTGTCCCCAGTGACGTCGTTCCATACACCACTGCAGTCTAGCGTGTTTCTGCACATTCGTCAAAGGTAGGCGGAGAAGTGGGTCGACACGCACGTAACCCAAGCCGTAATTAACGGCGACGGAGTGTCACCCATGATAGTGTACGGTGCGTTACACTGTTCCAATGTTGCGCCAGAGCCGAGGAGGAATCAGATCTGTCCTGCAATACCATTAGGATAAGGTGTTGATCTTCTCGGGGAGGGGAGGGGGAGGGGGGAGGGAGAGAGGGGAGAGAGGGGGGGTTGGGTGGGTGCTGCGACCTTACTCATGTCGTCGTGTTCTACGGCCTTCCGTGAACAATTCTGCACATACCCGTCACACTGCGGAAACACTTGGTCCTACACGATCACCAGTTTCCTGGATGGATGCACCGCATTCTCTCATGCCAATTATGCGCCCTCTTTCAAACTCACTGTTTTGACGGTACTCTGCGAGGCATCCTGCACCTCTGCTAAAGTCACACTGATCCACTACCTTTCGTTTATACCAACAAGAGAGCCACAGGCACATTTTACCGGTGGGTGATGTTTGCACCGTTACATCGATGTTGACCTTGAAACCGGGGGCTGACATGGTTCTGCAGAACATGCTAATGTACATGTCCTATGAATATGAATGTCCCATTCCAAGTTATTCAAGATGTTCTCGTTTTTTTCTGAAAATGTGTGTAAAAATACCATCTGGTATACGCTTTCACTGTGATTCACAGACTATGGTTGTAGCTGAAGATAAAGTGCGAGTCAGCTGCTCGACCTCGTTCTGGTTCCGAACGAAGAAGCTTAGGACGCAACCACTCATTTTTCACCTAATTACTTCCGTGAAAACTTAATCTATCTACACTACTAGCCATTAAAACTGCTACACCACGCAGATGACGTGCCACAGACGCGAAATTTAACCGACAGGAAGAAGATCCTGTGATATGCAAATAATTAGCTTTTCAGAGCATTCACACAAGTTTGGGGCCGGTGGCGACACCTACAACGTGCTGACATACGGAAAGTTTCCAACCGATTTTCATACACAAACAGCAGTTGACCGATGTTGCCGGGTGAAACGTTGTTGTGATGGCTCGTGTAAGGAGGAGAAATTGCGTACCATAACGTTCCAACTTTGATAAAGTTTGGATTGTAGCCTATCGCGATTGCGGTATATCGTATCGCGACATTGCTGCTCGCGTTGGTCGAGATCCAATGACTGTTAGCATAATATGGAATCGGTGGGTTCAGGAGGGTAATACGGAACGCCGGGCTGGATCCTAGCGGCCTCGTATCACTAGCAGTCGAGATGATAGGCATCTTATCCGCATTTCTGTAAGGGATCGTGCAGCCCCGTCTCGATCCCTAAGTCAACAGATGGAAACGTTCGCAAGA
The DNA here is from genome assembly GCF_023897955.1 of Schistocerca gregaria. Lineage (NCBI taxonomy): Eukaryota > Metazoa > Arthropoda > Insecta > Orthoptera > Acrididae > Schistocerca > Schistocerca gregaria. Next base: position 107,116,522 of record NC_064920.1, read on the forward strand.
CAACAACCATCACGAACAGTTCGACGACGTTTGCAGCAGCATGGACTATCAGCTCGGACACTGTAGCTGCGGCCGGCCGTGGTGGCCTTGCGGTTCTAGGCACTTCAGTCCGGAACCGCGTGACTGCTACGGTCGCAGGTTCGAATCCTGTCTCGGGCATGGATGTGTGTGAAGTCCTTAGGTTAGTTAGGTTTAAGTAGTTCTAAGTTCTAGGGGACTGATGACCTCAGATGTTAAGTGCCATAGTGCTCAGAGCCATTTGAACCACCGTAGCTGCTGTTACACTTGACACTGCATCACAGGCAGGAGCGCCTACGATGGTGTACTCAACGGCGAACCTGGGTGCACGAATGGCAAAACGTCATTTTTTCGGGTGAATCCAGTTTCTGTTTACAGCATCATGATGGTCGCATCCGTGTTTGGCGACATCATGGTGAACGCACATTGGAAGCGTGAATTCGCCATACCCATACTTGCACATCACCCGGCGTGATGGTACGGGGTGCCATTGGTTACATGTCTCGATGACCTCTTGTTCGCATTGAAAGCACTTTGAACAGTGAACGCTACAACGAACCGTAGCTCTACCGTTCATTCGATCCCTGCGGAACCCTACATTTCAGCAGGATAATGCACGACCGCATGTTGCAGGTCCTGTACGGGTCTTTCTGGATACAGAAAATGTTCGACTGCTGCCCTGGCCAGCACATTCTCCAGATCTCTCACCAACTGAAAACGTCTGGTCAATGGTGGTAGAGCAATTGGGTCGTCACAATATGCCAGTCAATACTCTTGATGAACTGTGGTATCGTGTTGAAGTTGCATGGGCAGCTGTACCTGTACATGCTATCCAAGCTCTGTTTGACTCAATGCCCAAGCGTATCAAGGTCGTTATTGCGCCCAGAGATGGTTGTTCTGGGTACTGATTTCTCAGGATCTATGCACCCAAATTACGTGAAAATGTAATCATATGTCAGTTCTAGTATAAAATATTTGTCCAATGAATACCCGTTTATCTTCTGCATTTCTTCTTTGTGTAGCAATTTTAATGGCCAGTAGTGTATCTTCCAGGTTGGCCTAGAGTTTAGTAGAACAGTTACTGTAAATTAATGTCGTCACAACGGGAGATGTGTGACGTATTTAAACCAATCTACTAATAGCGGAGGGCATAGCGCCGAGCCAGTTTAGCAGTTCCTCCCGACTGTAGATTCCGTAATGCAGTTTTCGGCGACAATGAATGTCCACGATCGTCTCCTGCTCGGTCGTTTCGCTCCTGAGAAGGCGGCTTCACGGGCGTGTCTAGCATTCTTAGCCTTCCATTATGGGTCGTCGCGTAGCTCTACGAAGGAGTAGCTTTATTTGCGTTAAAGTCGGAATGCCGTGGCCGTAAGCTGTGCCTTTTGGGAAAGTGTCGCGGGCAACCGAGCTGGATACTGCGGTATATAAATAGCAGTGGCACGAGGCATAACCTGTTCCGCTGCCGCTCAGCCGTTAACAGGCGGCAGGCCGCTCGGCAGCCCACCAGCGCGGGGCGCCTCGCAGGTGCCGGCAGGGCTGCTCCAGCCGCGCCCGTGGAACGCCAAACCCGACAGTCAGCAGAGTGCGACACTGCGGCTGCCGTCAGCTCCGACGGTTCTTCACGCCGTACAGTAGCCACGTATTCACTGCAAACTGTCGCCACTACGCACACAATCAGAGGGCTTATAAGTGCTGCCGAGACTTGCTGCTAACGACGCCACCACGTACATTATTATTGTTTTCAGAATGAGATTTTCACTCTGCAGCGGAGTGTGCGCTGACATGAAACTTCCTGGCAGATTAAAACTGTGTGCCCGACCGAGACTCGAACTCGGTACCTTTGCCATTCGCGGAGTGAAAATCTCATTCTGGAAACATCCCCAGGCTGTGACTAACCCATGTCTCCGCAATATCCTTTGTTTCAGGAGTGCTAGTTCTGCAATGGTCGCAGGAGAGCTTCTGTAAAGTTTGGAAGGTAGGAGACGAGGTACTGGCAGAAGTAAAGCTTTGAGGATGGGGTGTGAGTCATGCCTGGGTAGCTCAGTTGGTAGAGCACTTGCCAGCGAAAGGTAAAGGTCCCGAGATCGAGTCTCGGTCTGGCACACAGTTTTAATCTGCCAGTAAGTTTCATTATTATTGTTGTTGCAGTCGCCAATTTGAAGACTGGTTTGATACAGCTCTCCGCGGTTCTCTATCCTGCACAGGCCTCTTCATCTCTGCATAACTACTGCCATTTTCATCCATTTAAACGTCCTTACCTCAATCGAGCTTCTGTCTCCCTCCATTGCCAATGGACCACCCCTTGATATCTCGGATGTGTCCTATCACCTAGGGCTGTTGATAAAATATCAAATGTTCAAATGTGCGTCAAATCTTATGGGACTCGTCATCAGTCCCTAAGCTTACACACTACTTAACCTAAATTATCGTAAGGACAAACACACACACCCATGCCCGAGGGAGGACTCGAACCTCCGCCAGGACCGAAAAAATAATGATGTCGCTATTTCTTCCAAAAACATCGCTATTTATAGGTGACCCCTTTTCACTAAATATATCGATGTCGAAATGGCAATATCGAGTGCCGGCTTTTTTTTTGCATTTTTTTTGTAATTTTCGCACCTAAATATTTGAAACTGTTCTCTCGAAACTGTACTCGGACATAATTTTACTTCCACTATGTGAAGGAGTCTTACTGCTCTCTTAGCTTCCACCACGTCCAGTCTTTCTTTTTGAATATGTGAAGCAAATGTAGGTGGCAACAAAGAAAAGTCTGGTTGCACTGGAGGTGGCGGTGTAAATGGAACAACAAGATTTACGATGTAAAGAATAGCACAACAGTTGTGTTAAAAAACAATTTTTAACGCAACTAGTGTGCTATTTGTCCCAAGCGGCATTCTAAAAAATAATTGCTGAACATCGTGAACAAATATCTAAGTGACAACATTGATTTTTGCGGTGTACGGAGGCGTGTAAGAGGAAATTCTGACGTAATCGGAGCTCAGCGCTACCGACAGAAACTGCAACGTTTAAGTTCATGCCGTTGTGGCCGAGCGGTTGTAGGCGCTTCAGTCTGGAACCAAGCGACCGCAACGGTCGTCGGTTCGAATCCTGCCTCGGGCATGGATGTCCTTAGGCTAGTTGGGTTCAAGTAGTTCTAAGTTCTAGGGGACTGATGACCTCAGATGCCAAGTTCCATTGTGGTCACAGCCATTTGAACAATTTTTTTAAGTTCACGCAATTTTGGCGCTACAATTGCTAGGTCACTAGGTTTGTAGAAATGAAAAAACAGGGAATCGACGTTAAGTGTTCCGGACAAATCCGACATGTGATGAATCCGAACGACGGACCCATTGGACACCCCTAATTTTGCCGCATCGATGCAGTTACCATAGTTAACAAAGTGGTTATGGCCAAAGGTGGACGTGTATCTTTTTCCTTTTCATTCTTGCTCTAGGAGCTGCTAACTTGTTGAAGCACAGAATATCTAATAATAGATCGATACTCAAATATACGGATCTATAACAGGCATTATATTTATTTCGATTTATCGATATCCGAAACGACAAATTTTTAATATCGACATATCGGACACCCGATGTTTTTAAAAATATCAGCAGTCCAACTATCAACTGATTCTTCCGTTTACTCAATTTTCTCTGTAGTAAGATCACCAGACAAAAAATTAGTCACCCAGTTTGCAGGCGCTGATGATTTTTAAGCATTCACAGTTGGCGCACTGGCTTTCCATGAGCAGTAGCGAGCAGCGACTCATTTGTGTTTCAACCGGACATTGAACTTAAACATGGGTAAATGTAAGGACGTGACAGTGTGGCAAAAAGAGGTAGTCGTGTTTGACCGAGTCCATGGTCATGCGGTGTTGCTGCGTTTGATGGTTTTTCGTGGCGAACTGTTTACCGTGTCTACAAGCAGAGTTGTAATACAAGTAGTCACGAAAAACGTCGTCAGAATTATGGCCGGCAAAAGATACTGACTGAGAGGAATCGGAGACACATTTCACGGTTTGTGAATCAAAATCGCTCCCAGTTCGGATACGCCGGCCACTGTCGCCGAGCGGTTCTAGACGCTTCAGTCCGGAACCGCGCTGCTGCTACGGTCGGTTTAAGTAGTTCTAAGTCTTGGGGACTGATCACCTCAGATGTTAAGTCCCATAGTGCTTAGACCCATTTGAACCCAAACCGGACAAGAATTGCTGCAGGCAGTCAGTAGAGGTTTATTCTAAACAGTTAGCGAGAGAACTCTACGACGGGAACTATATGCCGTGAACAATTGGCCCCCCGCAAGAGGCCATTGCTCATATAGGCACGAAAAAGGCGACAGTAGCAAAGTTCATCGGGCTGGAAGAATAGACTGGTTTTGTGAATACTCCCCCATACTGTTACATATTGATTGGCTTTCAAAATCATCTGACTTAAACCCCACGCAAATTCTGTGGGAGATTTTGGAGCAGCATAACGCGCTGACGTCAGCATCCCCGTTGTTTGATGGAACTGTGCGATCAAAGTCTCAGAGAGTGGCTTAACCTGGACGCGACGTACCCGCACAGCTTTGTGGGGCCAATTCTTAATCGAATCCAGACGATTGTCAAGTCCAGAGATGGAATCACACGCCATTAAATGATGCTTTAAATAATTTCTCTCTTGTTCGGTACCCATTCGTTGGCTTTCCGATCCACCCAGCCAATCTTCACCGTTTTTCTAGAGCTCTCCATTTTCAAAGTCTCTCTTCTTATGCGTGCGTTTCACTTCCATATATAAGGGCTTGCCGCACTGATAACGGTTTCCGTCACACCATCGAAGTTAGCGCTGTCGGGCTAGTCTTTGATCGGTAACCTGCCGAGCGCTGTAAGTGAGCGGGATGCGGTCAGCCCTTGCGAGGCAATTTGAGGAGACACTTAACTGAAAAGAAGCGGCTCCGATCACGAAAACTGAAACGGGCGGGAGAGCGGTGTATTGACCACACGCCCCTCAACATCCGCATCCAGTTACACTCGTAGGCGAGTATGACACGGTCGGTCAGTACCGTTAGGGTCTTCGGAGACCTGTTGGGACAGAGTTGAATGTGAGGTCTGTAAATAAAGTACTGGCTACACTGACAGCACGTAATATTTAATGAACTAACAAGTACAGCCGGATTATATTCCTTAAATGCAGTCACCCAGAATGTAGTCAACTTTGCCAGACGTGTGGAAGCGGTTGGGGAACGCCGGCAAGGTGTTCAGCGTTGACAACAACGACGGAGCCCCTTACTGCAGATGCCGGGTCAAAAAATTGGGAGGAGTGGTGGGGGGGGGGGGGGGGGGGCTCTCGGTGGTTTTCTTCGACTTCGGAAACAGGTTGAAGTCACAAGCGTTCGGTGAGGACGGAGAGTGTTCCAATATCTCCTAATGCCTTTGGAATTGCACAGGTTTAGTCATCCGGGAAGTGATGTTTCCGAAGCACTCCGAAATTACTACGGTTGCGACTGTGTTAGTGGTACGTCTGTACTGCAAGATACTAGCGTTGCAGAACGCCATCTAGTGTATGTAGTAAACTGTTTCGGCAGATCGCTGTTGCTGTTAGCGTCACGCATGGTTAGTTTCCATGGTTATAGTGATATCCGATATTTTGTTTCTGTGTTCCCTCTGGGCACTGGTCTTCATACTGAAGGCGGGTTTGTAAGTAATTTGGCGCAGTTTGAACTGGTCCTACATCAAGTTTGCTCGCTCAGCTGCTACATTCCGCGTGTAAGAATTTATGAATACTTGTGGTAGAGCTACCTCTAAATTTATGTGTTCATCCCTGAATTTTGTTTCGCCAGATTACCCATACTTTTATTGTCTGTGGCTTCCTTACTGCTCCTTTTGTTCAAAAATGGTTCAAATGGTTCTGAGTACTATGGGACTTATCATCTGAGGTCATCAGTCCCCTAGAACTTAGAACTACTTAAACCTAAGGACATTACGCACACCCATGCCCGAGGCAGGATTCGAACCTGCGACCGTAGCAGCAGCGCGGTTGGGGCTGAAGCGCCTAAAACCGCTAGGCACAGATGATCCTCAGGTGAGTGATTAGCTAGAGGACACTGTGAGCCGAAGCTCCACTGCTAATCTGCTACAGTTACTTCCGTCAAAAACCCAAATGCTACATTAGTTTTTCTAATACCTTAAAAATCATCGATGGAAGGCAGTTCTTGATGGCCTTCGTATCTGATCGTAGACGAGTGTGTTTGACATTTTAGCCGTAGTTACAGCACTTGAAACTGCAGGCAGATTGACTTTGTAACGAGACACTGTCGAACCACGCTGTCTTAACTTAGGATACGTAATGAATTGTAAGATGTACAAACAAACTTTACATTTCCTTATTTATAAACGATTTCAGGGCATTTTCGGTAGGTTGTGAGTTTCCGTATACGCTACAACTTGGTGATACGTCAACGACATATCTTTTGGTGTACTGCTGCGCGCTCTGAGATCTTTGCCAGATAGGATTAACGGAGTACATCGAGAAATTACAGAGAAGAGCACTGCGTCACTTTCTCAAAAGACGTTACATTTTCTCTACTAGGGCGTATATTACATTTTCAATTCCAAAAATAACAACAAAAATCCACGAAGCCCGCAAGGATGCCCGGCCGAAGTGGCCGTGCGGTTCTAGGCGCTGCAGTCTGGAACCGCGTGACCGCTACGGTCGCAGGTTCGAATCCTGCCTCGGGCATGGATGTGTGTGATGTCCTTAGGTTAGTTAGGTTTAACTAGTTCTAAGTTCTAGGGGACTAATGACCTCAGAAGTTGAGTCCCATAGTGCTCACAGCCATTTGAACCATTTGAACCCACAAGGATCATGGAGAAAAAAATGTGGCTGCTGCAAGCCCGTATAGACTCCGACGCACAGTGAGTAAACCTCGCCACTGCTGGCGCATGGCACTCGGGTCGTGACCGGGCAGTTTCTCGCTCCTGATTGGCTCCTTATCACCAGGCGACTTCCTTCTGGGCTCGTTATAGCAGTTCGAGGGGAAAGTGCAGTCGCCTAATATGGGCAGAAATCTCACTATGAAGAAATCAGCGGCATCTGTGTGGCTGTCTGATCATATTTGTATCTCTAGACCAAACACTGCATAAAGCGCTCTCGCTACCCTAAAAGGGATTGAGTTAGTTCCTGATAACTCTCTGCGACTTTTCGATACGAAACAAAAGTTGTGAGATGAGAAGATGTTAAGTGTGTGTTAACTTTGGCACAAGAGTTTCATATACGTCTACATCTTCATGGATACTCTGCAAATCACACTTACGTACCTGGCAGAGGGTTCATCGAACCAGCTCCACAATAATTCTCTGTTGTTTCAGTCTCGAACAGAGCGGGGAAAAAACGATCACCTGTACCTTTCATGCAAGGTTTGCTTTCCCTTATTTTATAACGATGATCGTTTCTCGCTATGTAGGTCGGCGTCATCAAAATATTTTCGCATTCGGAGGAGAAAGTCGTTGATTGAAATTTCTTGAGAAGATTCCGCTGCAACGAAAAACACCTTTGTTTTAATTATGTCTACGCCTAATCACATCATGTCAGTGATGGAATTTCCCCTATTTCACGATAATACAAAACGTGCTGCTCTTCTCCGAACTTTCTCTACGTACTCCGTTAATCCTATCTGCTAACGATCCCAGACCGCTCAGCAGTACTCCAAAAGAGGTCAGACAATCGTAGTGTAGGCAGTCTGTTTAGTAGTATAAATAGTGAGAAATATGCCAGAGGTAATACCAATCACCTGCTTAAGATTAGTTGTTCTGTATTGACAATAAATTATGGTATACAGTCAATATGAATCGCCACTACGTTCTATGACTTTCACAGAAGCCGGCATATACAGTCAAATCCCGATGCAGAAGCTTGAGACCTTCCTATCTGAAATTAGGCTAAACCACGTACAATTATTTCCTTTAGGTGCTGGAGACAATACAGCCGTATGAAATAAATAAACACTATATAATCAGTCTACGTTTTTTCAAGCCTGCGAATAGATAGTTGAGAACAAGTGCTTATGTAGCAGACATTTTGTGAGACATGGAGAGAAATCCTCAGACGTAAAAGTAGCTTCTGGCATACCCCAAGGACGTATTACAGGGCTACTCCTTTTCACAATATGAATATACAGGGTGTTTAAAAAATGACCGGTATATTTGAAACGGCAATACAAACTAAACGAGCAGCGAAATACACCGTTTGTTGCAATATGCTTGGGACAACAGTACATTTTCAGGCAGACAAACTTTCGAAATTACAGTAGTTACAATTGTCAACAACAGATGGCGTTGCGGTCTGGGAAAATCTATAGTACGATATTTTCCACATATCCACCATGCGTAGCAATAATATGGCGTAGTCTCTGAATGACATTTCCCGAAACCTTTGACAACGGGTTTGGCGGAATGGCTTCACATGCAGATGAGATTTACTGCTTCAGCTGTTCAATTGTTTCTGGATTCTGGCGGTACACTTGGTCTTTCAAGTGTCCCCACAGAAAGAAGTCACAGGGGTTCATGCCTGTCGAATAGGGAGGCCAATCCACGCCGCCTCCTGTATGTTTCGGATAGCCCAAAGCAATCACACGATCATCGAAATATTCATTCAGGAAATTAAAGACGTCGGCCGTGCGATGTGCCCGGGCACCATCTTGCATAAACCACGAGGTGTTCGCAGTGTCGTCTAAGGCAGTTTGTACCGCCACAAATTCACGAAGAATGTCCAGATAGCGTGATGCAGTAATCGTTTCGGACCTGAAAAATGGGCCAATGATTCCTTTGGAAGAAATGGCGGCCCAGACCAGTACTTTTTGAGGATGCAGGGACGATGGGACTGCAACATGGGGCTTTTCGGTTCCCCATATGCACCAGTTCTGTTTATTGACGAAGACGTCCAGGTAAAAATAAGCTTCGTCAGTAAACCAAATGCTGCCCACATGCATATCGCCGTCATCATTCCTGTGCACTATATCGTTAGCGAAAGTCTCTCGTGCAGCAATGGTAGCGGCGCTGAGGGGATGCCGCATTTGAATTTTGTATGGATAGAGGTGTAAACTCTGGCGCATGAGACGATACGTGGACGTTGGTGTCATTTGGACCGCAGCTGCAACACGGCGAACGGAAACCCGAGGCCGCTGTTGGATCACCTGCTGCACTAGCTGCGCGTTGCCCTCTGTGGTTGCCGTACGCGGTCGCCCGACCTTTCCAGCACGTTCATCCGTCATGTTCCCAGTCCGTTGAAATTTTTCAAACAGATCCTTTATTGTATCGCTTTTCGGTCCTTTGGTTACATTAAACCTCCGTTGAAAACTTCGGCTTGTTGCAACAACATTGTGTTTAGGCGGTGGAATTCCAACACCAGAAAAATCCTCTGTTGTAAGGAATAAACCATGTTGTCCACAGCACACTTGCACGTTGTGAACAGCACACGCTTACAGCAGAAAGACGACGTACAGAATGGCGCACCCACAGACTGCGTTGTCTTCTATATCTTTCACATCACTTGCAGCGCCATCTGTTGTTGAAAATTGTAACTACTGTAATTTCGAAAGTTTGTCCGCCTGAAAATGTACTGTTGTCCCAAGCATATTGCAACAAACGGTGTATTTCTATCGCTGCTCGTTTAGTTTTTATTGCCGTTTCAAACATACCGGTCATTTTTGAAACACCCTGTACGAACTTCCAGCATGGAGTAGCTTGCGTCAGCAACTTCTGTTAACAAGGAGAACGAAACACCAGTCCAAGTTGCAAATTTTTACTTTTTATTTGTTCGATGACTAGTTCCGGGCCGAGACCCATTTCCAAATCATCATAACATAGTCGAAAATGTCATTTCCGAAGCAGTCAAAAGTGTGCAGTGAACATTTACCGTGCATACAGACAACTGCTTCGGAAACGCCATTTTCGACCATGTTATTATGTTATTATGTTATTATGTTATTATGATCTGAAAATAGGTCTTCGGCCCGGAATTAGTCATCGAATGAATAAAAAGTAAAAATTTGCAACTTGGACTGGTTTTTCGTTTTACTGATGTATGTATACAACCTAATCGATGTCAGGCTATTGACTGAAGCTTTTAGCGGATGATACTGTAGTATATGCTGGAGTCACAAATCAAGGAAACTGCAGTGAAACGGAGGAAGTCCCCTTGAGTATTGACGCTTTGTGCAGGAATTGACAGTTGACTCTCAATGTAAACAAATTTAACGTAGTGCTCATAAACAGCCAGAGGATCTATTCTTTTATGATTACACGATTCCAAAGCAGTCACTAGAAGCCGTCATATCTATTAAACATCTGGGAATATGCGCGCTGAGTCCACAGCCATAGCAGAGTGGTCAGGGAAGCTGCCTGTCGTGTCTACGACCCGGGTTCGATTTCTGGTAAGGCCAGTGATTTTTTTTTTCCTGTCGAGAGAGAACTGGAACGGGGTGCACTCAACCTCGTAACGCTAAGCCAGCAGCTGCTTGACCGAGTAATAGCGGCTCCAGTTCTGCTAATCCGAAAACGGCCGGGAATGGGATGTGCTGGAAAACCCACCTCTACATTTGGCATCCACATACCGCTAGTGGCTGACGGATGATACGGCGGTTGGTCGGGAGTGACTGGCCTGCCAAAGGCCAGAGGGGCGCTGCTTACGTCTACGGAGCGATCTGAAGTGAGACGACCACATAAAAATAACACAGAGGCCAAGTAAAGTCATTGGTAGAATCCTGAGGTTGTGTAGTCCACCCACGAAGTTGGTAAATTACAAAACTGTTCTTCTATCAGTACTTGAATATTGCTCATCAGTTTGGGATTCGTATCACGTAGGATTCTTAGAGGCAACAGAGGACATCCAAGGAAGAGCACCGCGTTCATAACAGGTTCACTTAGCAAACGCGAAGATGTGAAGCAGATGCTTATCAACGCCAGTGGCAGACGCCACAAAGCAGGCGTTGTGCATTACGGATTGTTACTAGAAAAATCAATGAATATATTTTTTTCCTATGTATACTCGAGAAAAGGCCTCAAATACAGGGTGCGGCAGCTCTCATAGTAGGATATTAAAAACACACCATTAAGCAGTAACTGTAATTTATTTATTGCCTCCAATATCAATTAATAGTTAAAGGTATGCCATTTACTAATGTGTAAGTCATTGTCCACTGCGTGAATTATTTTTTGAATATGACACCTGTCAAATGATGGCCCTGTGCACAACACACTCATCTAGGTAGCGTTGGAAGCTTTCCATAAGCCAGCTTAACGTATTCTTTGGGAAATTACCGACGGCAGTTCTGATGCGATCCTTCAACTCAGGAATGGTGGCACAACGCGTTCGGAACACTTCTTGCTTCAGGTTGCCCCAAAGGAAAAAGTCTGCACATGAAAGGTCAGGTGAGCGAAGCGGCCAGGAAATGTCACAAAAACGGGAAATTAATCTACCGGAAAATGTCTGTCGCAAGAAACCCATGCAAATTCTGGAGTTGAAGGATCGCATCAGAACTGCCGTCGGCAACATCCCAGGGAATACGTTACGCCGAGCTGTGGATAGCTTTCAACGCCGCCTAGATGAATGGGTTGTGCAGAGGGGTATCATTTGACAGGAGTCATATTCAAAAAGTCATCCACGCAATGGACAATGACTTACACATTAATAAAAGTCATACCTTTAACTATTAATTGACATAAAAGGTAATAAATACATTATAATTACTGCCTGATGGTGTGTTTTTAATATCCTACTGTGAACCCTGCCGCACCCTGTATAAAATTAGAGAGATTCGAGCGCACATGGAGGCTTACCAGCAATCTTCCTTCCCGCGAAACGTTCGCGACTGGGACAGGAAAAGGGGGATGTGACAGTGCCATAAAAAGTACCTTCCATTACACACATAATCCAGCTTGCGGAGTATAGGAAACCAGTTTGCCGGAATATGGGGTGTAACAGCTCCTTTCAATAGATGACACGGTTGCCGCTGCATAATAGTTTAATGTTGCCGTCTCCTGGAGTGTTCTTTAAGTATGTTAGTTGTCTAATAGTACTAATATTGAGACATTAACGAGAGGGCGGATAGAAGATGCAAGTTTACCGTTTTCATATACACCGTGCCCATAAGTGTTGTGACGATGATGGTGTGTCCAGGAACAAATCCAGAATAGGAAGCATGTCCAGAAACGTTATCCAATGACATTACCGAGCGTCGAAGTTATAATTGCGGACGCATGCTATCAGGCCACCCCTTCGGCAGCAAACGTGACTTTGTATGCTGACGGACTCGCAGTGTTGTTTGATATTCAGAGATCGCGACTCATCGCCACGATCGTCAGTGGTGCAGATGGAACTAGGTGATGCTTAGAAAGGTCTTGTCTCCTATGGATGCGATTCTCTGTCGCCTCGGTGGTTGATGGTTTCGGACACAGGTTTGTATCTGCAGTTTGTTAGAGGGTTTCAGGAGACAAACTGCAGTTCCTAGCAGCTTCGTCCCGTGGCGGGACTTAGTGACGTTACATAGCGTGAGCGGCCAGCGCCGCCATTGAAACTGCCGCTCCCGCGGCCCTGCTAGCGTCAAGGGTACGTCTCTGCATTCGCTCTACGTTCAAAGCCTGCCCCCCTGCTCTACCAAGTTGACAGAACGCAGACACCTACGCTTGACGCTTACAGGGACGCGGGAGCGGCAATTTCAAAAGTGGTTCCGGCAGCTCGCGCCATGTGACGTCACTCGGTTCCGCGGCGGGACTGGGCCGCTAGGGGCTCTCCAACTTGCCTTCCGCGCATGTGTCATTTCGGTCCTCTCCAGAAGTTTCCAGACGCTGCCTTTACATCTGTATAAGCAGAACACCGTGTTAGCCCCAGCTCTCAGTGATTTCAGTTCTTGATAAAGATGGCAGAGACAGCTATCGACAGCTCGAGTGTTTTACTCGAAACGACGCGGCTTGTTAACCGAGAAGATTCCATTGAAGCATGCCAACGCGAAAGACTCCGAGCACAAATATTCTATGCAGTGCCGAGGCACATTTTATGCTACAGGGTGCAGTGACTACACAGAACTGCCGAATTTAGGGTACTATTAAAGCGCGTATTGTGCAAGTAGAGCCATTGCACTCGCAGTAGGGTGACTGCGTGGTGTGGATTCACTCGTGCTCTTATTCTCGATGCGTTCTCCCTTGAAGGGAATGCACGTAGAGGCCCTGTCAGTTGTATCGTGTCGTCTGCAGGTTATCGAGACCTCCAACAGTATATGATTCTTGCTTTCAACAAAACAACTGTGTAGAAACCTGTTTTCATTCATGATGGGACAACGCCTCGTGTCACTCGCTCAGTGAAAGATCTGCTCGGTCCAACCTTCCACGAAATATCCAGAGGTGCTGCAGATGCATGGTCTGCAAGATTACCTCATCTGAACCCTTGTGTCTTTTGGGGCAAGGTATATCTAAAAGAACGCTTTTACCAGGGACACGTTGGTTCTGCACCTGATCTGGAAGACCAGGAACACGTAGCTCAGGTTCCACCGGAACTACTGCGAGCAACTGTTGAACGCGTCGGTTTAGTGATGCAGCATTCCGTTGACGTGTCAGTGATCATATTGACAAAATTATCAAAACGGCTATTAATAACAAAATCGACATTATGCCTTTATCACTTATCAGTATAGCGTCCGGTTCCTAATCCATTACATATGGAAACATTTCTGTATGTCTTCATTGCATTCAGAGTGTCAGATTTACACCTTTTGGCTAACATTAGATCTAATTTTTTCCAGGGTACATGCGTTCCGCATTTATACATTATAATGTCTACCAAGTTTCGCTGCCATACCATAATAACGCCCCCCCCCCCCCCCCCCATGTGTAGCTGCACCACAATTATAAGCGCCTGGAATTACATGCGAAGATGCACAAAAGACGATGAGATCACTGGTCACAGTTTCCCATTGTCTGCAGAGTAATGCTGAGAACATCAAGTCATGAGTGTAGGGGTCCACGGTATGTAGATATACACAGATATGAAAGATTGGACTGGTCCGGGAGGCGTGCACAGATGGCCGACGTACCTAAGGGGATCGCTCGCCATGAGCGGGAAATCCAGGTTCGAGTCCTGCCAGCTAGTGCATAACCACCTATGGCGAGCTAATATATACTCACAACCGAGAACATCGGCAATCCCCTGCACATTAGCAATACTGAATGGATATGTCAGCTACTAGCACAGCCGACCAACAGGCAACAGCAGGGAAGCCAACAGACTCGCACACTAACGCATAGACAAACCGCCAACACCACCCTACAGTGTGAATCCGTGTGTGTGTCCTACCGGACACTAACCGATGATGAACCCAACTGTTACAAGTATGCTGATCCAGAAGCCAACGCCGGTAATCAGCTGCAGCCGCCGAGTAAGATCGCTTCACAACGTCAAAGGTATCCCCCTGCAGTACTAACAAAACCTACCCTTCCACGACCTGTCGCAGGCAGCAAGACCCAACTATCGTAGAGATTTTTTCACCTTGGTTCTTGTGTTAACACTATCTCTACCCTTCAGCACTATCTCTACCCTTCAAACCGCTACCCGTCATTCAACTTGCGACTCAATCCATCTCCATATGAGCGAGTATTAACGGTTAATCATAACCAGACGTACGCCAATATTGCAGTTCCCACATCCTGCGAAACCTGACTTAATGAAAACTAACCAATAAGCAGAGATGGCAGTAGACGTTTTGTGTTGACCATCATATATTAGTTCTCGTCCAGCAAAAATTTTCGTATAACACTAACACGGCGAGAATATTTCTAATTAAATAAAACTTTTTTAAAAAATATTGCAACATTGATAAAAATGAATTAAACATCGTTCCTAGAGTTTCTTCAAAAGGGATGCCACCACTTGATCAAAATATTAGCTTCAGTCGAGGCCCACGACAAAGAAAGGCGTGGCGCGTACGTCACAGCACGTGACACTGCAGGTCTTACGAGTGCCAGCAACTCGTCTCTGGAGGGAAGCGAGTAACTGTTTCAGACAAGTTTAACAATTCTTGACTGCGTGCTTGAATGCATGCAAACTCCCTAAATCACACAACAAAATTAAGACCTTTAGTGGGTAACTTTTCAATTAAATATTGATTTCCTATTGGCCATTCACGGAGCCGAGTGTTCGCGAAGTGTGTCGCTCAAGCTGATTAGTGTGACGTCACAAGTTCGTTGCAGGGCCCGTAATCTCGTTGGCCCCACCTTCAGTGTAATGACGCCATGCGCGGTCTGTATCGTGTATGGTCTGACGCCCGGTGAAATGCCGGGCGACGCCAGGTCTGGGTGCCCCTTGGCTCACACCCGCTGTTGCACAAGCGACGGCCACGCGCGGCTATTGTCCTCCCCCCCCCCCCCCCCCTCCCCCCACACACAGTGGAGGAGACTCCTCTCGTCCGGCCGCTAATAACTCACTGGCGCCGTCTTATCTTGTCGCGCCGCATTGCGGCCACCGACGGCCTGAGTTATGGCAGCAGAGCTGAGCCCAGATGCCGCTCGCCCCTTTTAAATAACGCCGTCGTCTGCCGCGACAGAGCCAACATTCTCTGCGCCTCCATTGCTAAGGGCTTAGTGTTACGATATGGCCAGTTCTGGCTGCAGACCTGAGAATGCTTACTCGGCAGGAACTATACTGACTGACGCCTTACTTCAACGATAGAAGCCCCGAGTCTGCTCGTTGCTGGTTTTCAGTAAGCGACGTCCTCAGTGGAAAACTGAGGCAGTACAACAGCAGGTGGCGGGAATGGCGCAATTGCTGACACAACTGTCAGTTCCGCTGCGTCTCGAGACCAGCGGCTGACGTCTTGCTGCCTGCTGCCCGTGGTGGCTGACAGGAACTTGAGACAACCGCGTTCGCTTCCTTATGTTTACAGGTTTTTGGAGGATTCCGGCCTGAGTGAGTAAAAACTGAACCCTTACATGGCTACTTTCTTGTCCGTCCGTATGTCTCTCCGGCAGTTAACAAAACTTTTTCTCAGGAAATGGTAGAGGTATGAAACTGAAATTTACGTCACAAACTGAAGTCTATAGTGCCTTGGCGTGAAGCTACTAAATCAGTGCAATAAGAAGATACGACCATTTACATCAGATATTTCGACGCTAGCAAACTCAGTCATCAAAACCTATAGGATACTTCCCGTTGACCTCGAAACATGAAAGTTGACAAGAAGCAAGGTTCCACAGTACAACTAGGCGAAAAAATCTGAAAACGGTTAATTTGTAATTATATTCCACGAAAAATATATTTCTTTTGTCATCTGTATTCCAACGTCAAACTTGAAATTAAAGAAAAAAAGATAAAAAGAAGTCGG
Organism: Schistocerca gregaria; assembly: GCF_023897955.1. Taxonomy (NCBI): domain Eukaryota; kingdom Metazoa; phylum Arthropoda; class Insecta; order Orthoptera; family Acrididae; genus Schistocerca; species Schistocerca gregaria. Next base: position 107,132,887 of record NC_064920.1, read on the forward strand.
TAGTTCTGCATTCATTCCTTGCCCGATGTGTGACTTTTACCATTGCGACCCTGTCAGCCTGAATGTAGAACTACTGATTATTCTAATAATGGTCACCTGCCTCCTGTATGACTTCGTGTCACATTTACGAGTATATTACTGAAATTAAAACATTCTAGAAAATCTTGGAATCCCTGGGACATATATACTGCCAGTATCAACGTCGACAAGGGGCATAACCGGTAGAGATTTTCGATTTCTGGAGTGGATGAACTGTCTACGTACAGGATTAAGTTTCTACGGAACACTGAGTGCTCGAATCCTCCTTGCGCTTGGCTAATTTTCTTTTCTTTTTCTTTTTTTTTCTTTGCATTATCGCGTTTTCTAAAATCTTGTGCGACTTTCTGGTTCAATTAATGGAAATAATTTACGTATAATTTATGTTATGTAAATAGAAGTGTGCTGCCTTTAAGAAGTGAGTTTTTTCGATTTTGTGGACTTTTGTAAACCGATGTCCTATCTAACTGGACATGTATCTTTCCTTTTTGTCTTATTACATGTTCATGGGTATTCAAGTTTCTATTTATGTATTCTGTGGACGGAACAACACGACTAGCGTACTGACAAAGGAGGAAATGTGCGTCTTAATAGAGCTAGCCTAAGAATTTTATGCGCGTCAATTTTCGTAAACAAACTGTGTGGTTTGCGAGACAAATAAAGGCGGCAACTGCCGCTACAGAGTAAATTTGAATTTCATAAGTAATGAAGCTTAGATGAGGACGTAAATTCTACGCTTTCATTTAACGAAGACAGCTACTTCTAATGCGAGTAAAGTTTACATGTAGAAACGTAAAAAAACACATGTAATTATTATGATTATTATTTCGTACTCAGTAGAAAGTTATTGACCTTCATAAAAGGCAAGAGTTACCTTTTATTACTGATAATCTCGAATGTTACTTATGAAAAACAGAAACATATTCTATACAAGTTCGACGACGTACTGAAGCGAGTTTGATGTATTTTGGTTTTTCGTTTTTTTTTACCTTATTGTTGAGGGAACTGCGTTTTCTAGTCCTATATGATTAATTTGTATTGTTTTGTTTATTTTTACTACAAGAGCCCTTTGTTTCACGTTTCAGTTAACGATTTCCGAAATCAAACCTCAATTAAACATTGACAAGTTTAGGTTTGCTACATAGTTTTTGCTACATACTGTATACTTTTAAGCAACAGACAGGATGTTACCTATGTAGAACAAGTATGCTCTGTAGGTTACCTGGTCCTCTAGAAATCCTCTGTCAGTTTCTAGACGGTTCACTGCTTCCAGTTTTTAGAGGAATCTAGTTTGACACTGGTAGCGTTCGTGAAATAAGCGATCGTTATCAGGTAACGCCCGATAAGTATGCAACACACCTAACGTACAGGTAACGCGGGTAATCTCTAAATCGATCAAACCTAGTAGGAAAACTACCGAAGTCTACGTTTGCTTATGATAGTCTGCTGTAGACTACGGTAGTTTTAGAACTCTGATCTCGTGACGCTGAATCTCCTGCCCGCGTCCACATGAACGTTAGCTGCCTCGTTCCGCGTGACGACGGCTTCTCTGCTGATATGACACGCACAACGGCCACTTTGTTCACAAGGTCTGCTAGATCCGCCACATCTGTATCCGCCCGCGAGTGCTGGCGCCTCACAGTGACGTCATCGCGTAGGGAGCACTCCTCGGTGACCTTGCGAGGTTTACAGTTTCCCCGCCTCACTCAGCAGGCGGTGCGGCGCCTTTGAAGTGGAGGCGCTCTAGCTCTCCAGGAAGTGGCAATTACGCTGGCCAGCACTGCAGAGAGCCGCCCTTCTACTCGCCTCGTACACAATCTCGCGAGAAACAACACAGCTTGTTAATGTCACAAGCACACACACACAAACACACACACACACACACACACACACACACAGAGAGAGAGAGAGAGAGAGAGAGAGGGGGGGGGGGGCGGGGGGACTGAAGAGATTCCGATCACGCCACTCTCCTCCAGTTTTCAAGGAACGAGGTGTCGCAGTGGTTACCTCACTGGACTCGCATTCGTGATGACGACGGTTCAGAACCGCATCTGGCCATCCTAATTTAGGTTTACCGTGATTTCCCTAAATCACTTCAGCCAAGTGTCGGGATGGTTCCTTTGACTTGCTTCCCCATCTTACCCTAACCCGATGGGGCCGATGATCTCGTTCTTTGGTCCCCTCCCCCAAATCAACCAACCAGTCCTCCAGTTTTCCACGTTTACTGCAGCAGAATTAGTGGTCTTGTGCTGTCAATGAGTAGAACGTATGATTTTTTTTGAGTCTGTTGAGAAAAAGTTTCGGAGGGACAATGAACAGGATCGGATTTTTTATCAGGGTGGGGGCTTTATTTTTGAGATAACCCGATCACCTGCCGCTTAGTTGTGACGTCATCTTACCTGTGAGCGACGCAAGCATTGGCCTGCGAGGCAAGTATCTGCCATTGGTATGGCCTCATCCGCCGAATTGAAACTGATGGACTGGCTCTACTTAAGTGTGCGTAGGAAGAGACACACAATACGTTCTGAATGTTGCGATGTTCGTCTGCTACGCAATTCGTTGACAACATTATTGCACCTGGCAGTGAGGACGGTTCGGTTGACTTATAGTGAGCTTTTGTCGTGATATAAGGACATGCTCATTCGATGGCATATAATACACAACTGTCCTGAAGGCGTTCACAGTGGGATGCGTTTTCCTTAGTCACAACTTTGCTTGTTTAGCATCAACGCCTGTTCCCGACAATGGCGTAAATGCAATAATATCATGAGCAAGTAGTACAGATCTCCCTAGGATATCTCCGTGTCGCAGCACACGTGTCAAGGAGCTGTTCCCCTGGAAGACGACGGATTCTCGTCCTTCCATCAGCATGATGAAGAAGGTATCGGGATTCATCAGACCATACGTGCCCATTTCAGTCTTAGTTGCCGATGTCATGGCGTTAACATTGACAAATGCAAGGGTCGTCGGCCATGAAGGCCCAACGTTAGGAGTATTCGGTGCAGTATGTGCTCAAACACATTTGTGCTCTGCCCAGTATTAATGTAAGACGTTAGCTCCGCCACATTTCGTCGCCTGTCCTGTTTTACAAGTCTGCCAGCCTTCGACGTCCGACAGTATGTGCTCAAACACATTTGTGCTCTGCCCAGTATTAATGTAAGACGTTAGCTCCGCCACATTTCGTCGCCTGTCCTGTTTTACCAGTCTGCCAGCCTTCGACGTCCGACATCTGTAATGACCCTACGATGCCCCGAAGTGGTTTCACCTTGGTTTCGCCACGTTTAAAAGACACTCACCACAGCATTCTTTGGACATTCGACAAGTCATCCAGTTTCCGAATTGCTCGTGTCCAGTCTCCGGGCCATCACAATCCGCTCTGTGTCAAACTGAGATGGAACGTGCGCTTCCTCATTCTACACACGCTATGTGTGTGTCTGACTAGCAGTCATTCCTCGCCATCTGACGCTGTTATCTCCTGGACGGGCTTACACCGATAGGAGACCGGTGGTCATAATGTTCTAGCTGAACAGTATGTAGCGTAGTGTGTCGGTACACGGCAGGGCAAGACGGGGAAGATAGCGTTTCGTAAGGTAATTCTGCTACAAGTGACAGCGACTTGTCTCTAAGAAAGTGACAATCCCTGTTTGCTCATGCACACTAGAGCATGTAGGTGTTGGTAGGTGTCAACAAAATGTTTACGCATTCGGAGGATAACGTTAGAGATTGGAATTTAGTGAAAATATCTCGCCACAACGAAAGACGGCTTTGGTTTATCTGTGACACTCTCTCCCCGATTTCGCGATAACACAAAACGATACAATACGATATCCTCCGTCACTCTTATGCGGAAGGGCTCCGACACTGCACAGTAGTAACAAAGTGTAGGCACTCTGTTTAGTAAACCTGTTGCATGTTCAAAGCTTTCTGCCAATAAAACGCAATCTATGGTTTGCCTCCTCCACAACATTAACTGTGAGGACGTTTCACTTTAAATTGTCCGTAACTGTAATTTCTTGTTATTTAGTTAAACTGGCAGCCTTTAGATTTCCGTGACTTATTGTGCAACCGAAATTTAACGGACGGATTCCTTTTAGTAGTCATGTTGATAACCTCACACTTTTCATTATTTAGAGTCTATTGCCACTTTTCGCACCATAGAGACAACTCGTCTAAATCATTTTAGTCTTTAATCTTTTCAGAACGAGCTGCTTTTTCAGGAATGGGTTTCTGCTAGTGTGCGGACAGATGTCGTTACTCAAGTCCAGAGGATGATGTAAGCAAATAATTACTGTTGGTCTGAGGATGAAATGTGAGCTGGTGAGTCAAACGATACGATATGTCTCGGTGCACATTTTCTGAACACCAGAAGAGAGGGAGATGGGAAAGAAGGGGAGGTTTGTGTGTGCGAGAGAGAGAGGCAACTTCAAATCAAGATCAGTGTCCAGTGCCGATGTCGGTTCATACTAGCGTTTTTCGGATTTGGGGCGCCATACCTCAGGGTATGTGTGATTTTCTGTTCAGTAAGTATCATGTATTGTACATACAAACAGAATCAACCCACATAGAATGAAGGCTTCCACGAAGGTGTTGTCATCACTTAACAATTCCGGGCTGAGATGCCGTGGTCCACACATAAGAGTCTCCCCTGACGTTTCGCCTTCGAGTGCGACTGCGACTGCGGCTGCGGAAGGCATCCTCCGGGAACAATGGGCGAACTGCAATGAGAGCGCGAGTGAGCGCCGTATATATAAGCCATCCAGAGGGCGCCGCTGTCAATCATAGACGTCGGCTGTGCTATGATCTCTGATATTGCCAACTGGTGTAGCTAGAGAATGTCGTTTATCTTTTGCGGATCTATATAGGCACAAAATTCCCTGCAGTTGTGGCAAGGTCTATATAGGCACAACAAAAAGAAGTGTCAACACCCGTCTGGGTGACCATAAAAGGAACTGCCGCCTCGGACTTATTGATAAACAGGTTGTAGCGGAACATGTGTTTTAGGAAGGTGATCATGAAAGAAAGTTTAGTGAGACGACCGTCATAGCGAAGACGTCGCATTATTATGCGCGAATGTACAAAGAGGCCATTGCGATTGCCAAACACTGCAATAATGTTAATAGAAAAGATGAAGGCATTAAGATGGTAAGATACGGATATCAACATTGCAGCAACAGCGTGACAGTCGATTAATTTCAATTGAGAAAGCTGGCAATCATAGCACAGCCGACGTCACTGACTGCGGCGCCCTCGGGATGGCTTATATATACGGCGCTCACTCGTGCTCTCATTCAAGTCCAGGGCGAGTCGCTGAGATGTGCAGCCGCGAGAAGGACGTACCTGCGATTGCTAGCGACGCGGAGGGTGTGGCAGATCGCCGTCCGGCCGCGCTTGCGCCGTCGGCGGCCCCATCTGGCCCCCCAACTTATGACGACCAGTGCTATGGCTATGGATTTGATGGACACAGCTCCGGACACTTTGAAGACAGCGCTGTCTGCTCCGCTCCCCGATTCTGAAGATGAGAGCTCCACCTCCCCTCAGCCACGCGGACGAAGCGGGAAACAGAAGAGGAGGGCAACAGCCGCGACGTCCGCTGTTCGCCGATCGAGAAGAGGGCCCATCAAGATTTCGCCCCTGACGCTGATGGTTTTGTCCTGGCCCGGCGCACTGCAAGACGCATGCAGTCATCGACGACGCTTCCAACTGCCGTCGCCAACTCATTCGACGCGCTCGCTGACACGCCGGACCAGCTGCTGCGCGATCCTGCGCCGAACAAAGACTCCCATCTTCCGCCGGTGGTCCTCCAGTTTCCTCCAGTTTCCCTATGGGGAACTGCAGAAGTTGTTGCGCAGCTGGACAACGGCCGTGTATACCGTGAAGCCTGCCGGACGAGACCTGTACAGGGTCACACTCCGCACTGCTGACGACTATGGCCGGGTCACTCAGGAGGCGTCTGAGCGTGGTATCCCGTTCTATACCCACGCTTCCGCACCTGACAAGGTCTTGAAGATTGTAATCCGGGACCTCCCATTCAACATGGAAGCCGATCACCTGCATCTCGAACTCGCTGACCTGGGCTTCTACATACGGGCAGTCGTGAAGATGAAGTCGCCTAAATCGCGCGATGATATGCCGCTCTTCCTGGTCGTCTGCTCCGACACCGTGGAGAACCGTAAACTATACCAATTGACGCGGGTCGCCGACGTTCCGGTTCAGACCGAAGATGTTTGATCCAGAACAGGCCCTGTGCAGTGCTTTCGCTGCCAGGGGATCAGTCACATCGCGCGCCACTGCTCTATGCCGGACATATGTGTTAAATTCACCGGCGCCCACGCAGGAAGTGCGTGCCCCCGTCCGCCCACCGAGAAGCCGACATGTGCCCTCTGTGGCGGTGCTCACGTGGCCAGCTATCGTGGGTGTGAGGTGTGGAAGCGTGCCATCGCTCGCCAACATGGCCAACACCAGCGACGCGTCCGAAGAAGCCAGCAACGAGACGGCCCGGCGTCTCTTTCGCGGCGGCAACGTCAGGGGCGCCCTCCGCCGTCCCGGCTGCGTCGGGTGCTCCTGCTCCTGGCGCGTCCGATGCCGTGCCGATACCTGAGGCTCCTGCGCCTCCACCACAGCTGCTAGTGGCGGACCCGGGTACTGCCTCTCCCGGGACGTCGGCCGGACCGCGCCCCGCCAATCGCCTGCGCGGGGGTCAGTTCCCCGTGGGCACCCAGCGCTCAGCACCGTCAGTCGAGCAGCCCCAGGTGGACTCTCCAAGCGAGCCAGCCACCCCTCCCCCTAACAGCGACGGGGCCGCCTGCTTCCACCGCTGACCTGGCCAACCTCGTCGCGCAGCTCACTGCCTTGGTGACCAGTGCTACGAAGTTGATTGAAGTCCTGTCGCAGCAGCTCACCGCTTCAGTGCCGATGGCCTCTCCGGCCCCGACCGTTGTCAACACTCACCAGCTGCACCATGGGCAGCGTTAGAGGGCTCACGGTCGTCGCGTGGAATGCCAACGGCGTCCGCACTCAAGCTGGTGAACTTCGCCAATTTCTTCGCCAATGAAGCCGTCGACGTCTGCCTTATCAACGAAACCCATCTGAATCCTGGGGTCGACGTCAGGGCGGCCAACTACTCCAGCTATCGCATCGATCGACTGACGGCGGGTCGTGGGACAGTCGTTTACGTCCGCAATTGCATTCGTCATCACGTGATACAACTTCCACCACTGGCAACCCTGGAGGCCACTGGTGTCGTCATTCACACCTCGGCGGCGCCATCACGTTCGTCGCTGCCTATCGACCGCCGTCTCGTCCACTGGATCCTGCTGACATGGATGCTCTGCTCTTCTTGAGGGGGCAGGTGTTCGTCGCCGGGGACTTCAATAGTAAACATGTCTCCTGGAACTCCAGGATCACCAATGCCGCTGGCCGCTGCCTGCTCCGGGTAGCGGAACGCCACCATGCGCTTGTGGTGGGGCCGTACGACCCGACAATCTTCCCTGCCCGTGGCCTCCTGGATATAATCGACATCGCGGTCGTCAAGGGCATCCCTCATCAGATCACCGCCACGACGAGGACGGCACTGTCTTCTGATCATGTCCCAGTGGTTTTCGATATCGACTTAGACGCCCTGCAACAGCACAGGCGAGGCACCTCACTTGCTGGCATCGACTGGGGCAGGTTTCAAGCAGCCGTGACGGACTCACTCGCCGCCGCGCCGCCCCCTGCGGAAGCTGGAGCGGACGCGGCACTTCTGCACTTTGCGGCAACCATGATCGACGCTGCGAACATAGCAACGCCGCCCCGACCTCGCACTCCGCCTGACTACTCCCGCCAGCTGCCGCTGGACATCCTTGCGGCCATCACTGAGAAGAACCGGGTATACCGGGAGTGGCAGCGGACAAGAAATGCCGACACCAAGCGCCTTCTCAACAGGATGCGGTGGGACATCGGGGTCGCCATTGACAACCATCGCCATCGCGACTGGAATAACAAGGTCGCCACCCTCTGTCTTGACAACGGCACGGCCTGGCAGACGACGAAGCATTTCCTACGCCGCACGCAACTTATCCCTCCACTGCTGGTCAATGGTCAGGCTGTCTGCAAACCAGCTGCGAAGGCTGATGCCCTCGCAGACGTCTTTGAGGCTGCGTTTACGCCGATCGAAGACCCGACCGACGCTGTCCACGACGACCTGGTTGCTGACCGGCTCCCACGCTACTTGGAGGCACGCGACGACGATGACGTCATTGATGAGACGACAACGGAGGAGGTGTCGTCCATCCTGCGTGCCCTGAACCCCAGGAAAGCTGCGGGCCCAGACGAGGTTTCCAACGCCCTACTCCAAAAGTTGCCGCCGGTGGCTGTCACTCATCTCGCCGCCGTCTTTAATGTAATTCTCCGGTCCTGCAATTTTCCTCAGTCCTGGAAGCATGCAGAGATCGTGGCGATTCCGAAGATGGGGACGGATCTGCGTCAGCCCGCGAACTACAGACCTATTAGTTTATTGCCGGCCGTCTCCACCGAAGAGCAGTTCGGCTTTTGCAGGGGCCACTCGGCAGTTCACCAACTCCTACGGCTAGTGGAAGATGCGTTCGTCGCCATCGAGCAGCGCAAGTTCTTCGGCGCGGTTTTCTTGGACGTGTCGCGTGCTTTCGACAGTGTGTGCCACCGCGGCCTCTTGTTCAAACTTTTTGAACTTGGGGTCCCGACGTCGCACGTCCGTCTCATCCATTCCTATCTTGCCGAGAGGACCTTCCATGTGCGGGCCGCGCATGGCTCGTCCTCCGTCCGCCGCATCAACGCCGGTGTGCCACAGGGCTCGGTCTTGGGGCCACTCCTGTATTCGCTGTACACTTCTGATGCGCCGAATATCGACCGTGTGCGGCTCGCCCTGTACGCGGATGACACAGCTCTATATACGAGGAGCCTCAATGCCGCCGTCATGCGCCGCCGTCTGCAGCTCGCCGTTGACACCCTGGCAGCCTGGGCTGTCAAGTGGCGTCTACAATTCAATGGGGCCAAGACGCAGTTCCTGATCGTCATCAGGCGACTCGTTCCTGCGGGTCTGCAACCGCTCACCGTCGGTGGCAGCCCAGTCCCGTGGCGTCCCACGGCGCATTACCTCGGCTTCACCATCGACCGCCGACTCACGTGGGTTCCGCACATACGCGAAGTGAAGGCCAAAGTGCGGAACCGGCTTCGCATCCTGTACCGGTGCTGAACCCCGGTTCCCGACTACCACCGCGTCTGGGCATCACTCTCTACAAGGCACTGCTCCGCCCTGTACTCCAATACGCCGCCGTCGTCTGGGGGAACGCCGCCGACACGAACCTAAAGAAGCTGGAGACACTGCAGAATCGCATCCTTCGGCTGGACTTGCACCTGCCTTACGATTTCCCCACCGCTCATCTTCACGACATCGCGGAAGTACCTCTGCTCCGTGACCTCTTCCAGGCGACCGCCCGCAACTTTTACGAACGTACTGGCCGGTCACACAACGCCCAAATCTGGACGCTGGGCCGCAAACTGCCGCTCGCTGCATAGCTAGCACTGCAGAACTGTGCTGAGGAGACACCCAAGAAGACATTCCACATGTGAAGACGCATTACATCGGCATGCATGGGAGGCAAAGCACTAACTGCTGCGAACTCCATCACACATCGGAGGAAAAGTTATCTCCGTGCATATCCACGCGAGTGCTCTCATTGCACTTCGCCGATTGTCCTCGGAGGATGCCTTCTGCAATCGAAGTCGAAATGTCAGGGGAGAGTCTTATGTACGAACCATGGCATCTCAGCCCCGAATTGTTAAGTGACGAGAATCAACCCACAGTTCTGAGCAAGGGCTCTTCCTTCTCTCTTCAAACTTTCTATTAACATCTGTCGTTATGTTGTGTACATAGTTCCGCGTAGTCAGCGCTTGCACCACTTTCCCACTAGAGTGCGCCCCGCTGAGCACAACAGCGCAGGCGCAGCGCTCGTCCGTCTCCGCACTATGAGATGGCGCAGCCATAGAGACGGACCAAATTCTGCTTCCGCCGATCCGCGTATTAATATGTAACGCAGCCAATGAGATTGCTGCTAACGTAGAACCTTTCCTCCTCGCGGATCACACTCGCGCAGTGATACATGAACGCGCGAGGTATTATAACGAGTGTACAGACCTCCGATTAGTCAGTCTGCATTTGTCTGCACCAGTCTATAGTCAAGTTTCAGTCTGCGCCTAATAAGATTACCATATTCCTGTTCATGGCCACGAAGACAAATGTATAGACACTTGTGAGAATGTGAGAATAAGGTTAACGTACCAATACTATCGTCTGACCTAATGGCAGAAGATAAACATGTCACAATAAGACCATGAGACATATTGCTGACACTCGCCTATTTCGTTACAGCGACAAGTCAAATAATCTGATGGTGTGTGTACCGACACCACACTTTATTAGAAGGAATGAATCCCTCTCATCTTCGCCTGAGATCCGACGGCGAGGAACAAACCCCTTCCCTTTCAAGTCCCTGATATTAATAATGAGGCGTATGGAAGTCAGTGCACTGGGCAGAGAACCAAGGCGAGTGAAACAATCACCCTATTCAGCTGTTTCATTTACTTCGTTAAAAAAATATTTAGGTGAGGAGAACCGTAAGAATTCTGCGAAACAACAGAATCTAGAGCTAACATATATGGTGATTCGTATGCAAGACACGTACGGCGCCTGCTCGTGAGCGAAACAGCCGTTCACGAATTCTGGCCACATTCCAGCGACTCCTATACTGGTGAGGATGCCGAATGTACCCAGTCCACGCGTCAGTCTCGCGCTTTACAGAATCCAGAGGGCTTCCAGGAACCGGCGCACTCATACGGGATGAAGTTCGGGCCTCGTCTTGACCTCGGCGTGTCGGACAGCACCGGCCTTACTTTGCACGCCGAGGCGGTCCGGGGTCTGCTGGGTAGCGTCAGGGCTGCCGCCTGCCTCGTGTTGCAGGCGCAGAGGGAGGCGCCGCAGGCGAGGCGTAGCGCCGGGGAAGGGAAGTGCCCGGCGGTCACAGGCGTGCACACGCCTCACGTCTCGCTCAGCATCACTCTGTTTCTCGTTATTACCCTTTCGAGCGCTCATAAGTACAAAACATTACACAGTAATTCCACTGAGTGCATACGAGGTCTGTTCAAAAAATTCCGGAACTATGCCCACGGAATTACTCTACCCTTACCTTTTGCTTACTGAAATTCGTTGTCTTCGAGAATTTGCGGTGGTTTCCCGCGCTCGTCGTTTCTCACGTCTAAATCACCACTTTTGAATTTTTGAAACCGCTTGAAACACAGTGTTTTTCCCAGAGCATGTTCAAAGAAAACTTCGAGAAACATTCGATACGATTCTGCATCAATTTTCTTCAAATGATAACAGAAATCCAATGTTGCCCGCAAATCGTAGTTCGTAGGCACGAAACTCATGTTTACGGTTTGAAACAAATGCCGATGTATGGCACATGGGTTACTGTGTATTGACATTGGTCATCAGCCGTTACAGGAAGCAGATGGCGCTGCAGACGTGGCCTCACGGACCCCACATTACGGCTAGCACCATCTATAGGGAATTTCCGGCTTCATACTTCTACACCTGATATACTTTGTGAACGTGATACTACCGCCATCGGTACATGTGTATACCACTGTTGTGCACGTAGTTCCGCGTAGTCAGCGCGTACACAACTTTCCCACTAGAGCGCGCCCCACTAAGAACAACAGTGCAGACGCATCGCTCGTCCATCTCCGCACTATGGAGTGGCGCTGCCATAGAGACGGACCAAATTCTGCTTCCGCCGATCCGCGTATTAATATGTAACGCGGCCAATGAGATTGCTGCTAACGTAGAACCTTTTCTCCTCACGGATCACACTGGCGCAGTGATACCAGAACGCGCGAGGTATTATAACGAGTGTACAGACTTCCAATTAGTCAGTCTGCATTTGTCTACACCAGTCTGTACCAGTCTATAGTCAAGTTTCAGTCTGCGCTTAATAAGATTACCCTATTCATGTACAAAGCCATTAAGATAATTGTATAGACACTTTTATCAAGTATCAGAGATATATGTGAGAATAAGATTGACGTACCAATACCAAATGAACTTCAGAATGTCAATTGTAAATAGCACCCAGAACCAAGTTATTATTTTAATAAATGTGTGTGAAAATTAATCAAGTTCTGTTTAAATTTGGTCACCGTCAATCTGCTACTCTAAGCGTGCAAGTGGCATTTCTATCGTCTGACCCAACGGCAGAAGATAAAAACGGCTCGATAAGACCACAAGACATATTGCTGACACTCGCCTACTTCGTTAGAGCGACAAGTCAAATAATCTGATGGCGTGTGTACTGAAGGTCTTACAGTACGCACACCACAATCGCTATATCATAACTTCAGTATATAATGCCCTCCAAAGTGTAGTAGTTATTTCTGCAAAGTGTGCAGGTTACGTTCGATGCGTCCTGTAGTGTACTCCACGAAACCTGGAGTGGTTTGCCAGCAGTCAACGTTAAACTCAGGCATAACGTCACGAGGCAGAGCGGCAGACACAGAGGAGTTGCGGCTTCTGGCCTGTTGTGTACCCAGGGGAACAGTGGGCTGCATTTTTGCACCGGCTGCGCGTTTGTACTGTGGGGAACATTAGCGGGGGCAACGTGTCGGCCCGTTTGTCGGCTTCTCTAATGACCCGCGCCGGCGGCTTTGTCACAGGCCGGGTGACGACGGAGCCGGTGTTTTCCTTGGGCCTCGCCCGTCCTTCGTCCTTTCTTTTCTTTTTGGGAGCTCACATGTGTGCTGTGGTGTGTGTGTGTGTGAGCGGGTCCGGAAACCCAGCGCGGCGCGTCGATTCCGGGAAGGCGTGTAGCGCAGCTGGCCGCCTCCGCGCCTGCTCTGCGTTCCGGCGCGTGTCGTCTGAGCCGCCGCCGCAGCCCCCGCCGCCCCCGCGAGGTGGAGGCGGGAGCGGCGCGGCACGTGGCGTCCGGGCCGACGCGCCGGCACGCCGGCACGCCGCGGCACAGGTCAGGCGCGCCGTGGGCGGCTGGCCGCACACCCGCCGACACCCATCCTGTCGAGTGCAGCAGCTATTTGATGGCAACAGGGCAACTACGTGGAGCCAGAAGAGTAGTTTTCAACTTCGTTGTTGCATTAGTGAAACATTCCTTCGTCCGTTCGGGAGCTCCTGGAGCCTCGCTCCAAGTCATTCATCTCAGCGGTCGAAGTCTACGCACTCACGACAATGTGTGGCGGTCGAGAAAAATTACGCGAGATACTGCCCCATATGCACTGCCAATAAAATTAAAGGATAACTTTTTTTAAGACCCCGTATTTATTTCCAATCGCGAAGTTGTTGTTCTTATGGTCTTCAGTCCGGAGACTGGTTTGATGCAGCTCTCCGTGCTACTCTATCCTGTGCAAGCTTCATCGTCTCCCAGTACCTACTGCAGCCTACATCGTTCTGAACCTGCTTAGTGTATTCATCTCTTGGTCTCCCTCTACGATTTTTACCCTCCATGCTGCCCTCCAGTACTAAATTGGTGATCCCTCGATGCCTCAGAACATGTCCTACCAACCGATCCCTTCGTCTAGTCAAGTTGTTCCACAAACTTCTCTTCTCCCAAATCCTATTCAATACCTCCTTATTAGTTATTTGATCGACCCATCTAATCTTCAGCATTCTTCTGTAGCACCAGATTTCGAAAGCTTCTATTCTCTTCTTGTCCAAACTATTTATCGTCCACGTTTCACTTCCATACTTTCAGAAACGATTTCCTGACGTTTAAATCTATACTCGATGTTAACCAATTTCTCTTCTTTGGAAACGCTTTCCTTGCCATTGCCAGTCTACATTTTATATCCTCCTCTACTTCGACCATCATCAGTTATTTTGCTCCCCAAAGAGCAAAACTCCTTTACTACTTTAAGTGTCTCATTTCCTAATCTAATTCCCTCAGCATCACCCGACTTAATTCGACTACATTCCATTATCCTCGTTTTGCTTTTGTTGATGTTCATCTTATATCCTCCTTTCAAGACACTGTCCTTTCCGTGCAACTGCTCCTCCAAGTCCTTTGCTGTCTCTGACAGAATTACAATGTCATCGGAGAACCTCAAAGTTTTTATTTCTTCTCCATGGATTTTAATACCTACTCCGAACTTTTCTTTTGTTTCCTTTCTTGCTTGCTCAATATACAGATTGAATAACATCGGGGATAGGCTACAACCCTGTCTCACTCCCTCCCAACCACTGCTTCCCTTTCATACCCCTCGATTCTTAAAACTGCCATCTGGTTTCTGTAGAAACTGTAAATAGCCTTGCGCTCCCTGTATCTTACCCCTGCCACCTTCACAATTTTAAAGAGAGTATTCCAAACAACATTGTCAAAAGCTTTCTCTAAGTCTATAAATGCTAGAAACGTAGGTTTGCCTTTCCTTAATCTTTCTTCTAAAATAAGTCGTAGGGTCAGTATTGCCGTGCGAAATTTAACTCTAAGGTGCCTACTAATTTCCTCTGTAATGCTGCAAAACAATGGCGACCTGCGACATCGCCCTCGGTTTCGGCAACGCTTTAAATAGTAAACTGTCGACACAAGCGGAAAAAAGAGCAGAGCTCAGAAGCTCATGTGAGGTGTAAGTGTGGTTAATGATGTCGTCACACTGGCACCGAATTTCATCACAATTCTGCCCAACGCCCCTGCGGACGTGTCAGACAATGGGAAGGTCGTCACACGGCCTCTTATCCATATTTGATTACTTGTTTCGAGGCCTCTGCGATGGCTCTTAGAACCGGGACTCCCACTGTTGAAATCATGCGGTTGTATTACGCGTGGACGAGGAAAACGTTCCCGACACTCCACCGCTCTTTTTTTTTTTTTGTTTTAATCTCATTTTGTTCTCTTTTGTTCGTTGCATCTGCTCGGGGCGGACGTCGTAAGACATCCGTTTAAGTTCGTTGTTGATCGATTAACTCGGTTTTCTTTATTACAGAGGGCTGTTAACCCTCTGACCGAACACGCTGAGCTACCGTGCCAGCAGTGCTCAGAATTGACACGAATGCCAGGACAGACAGGTGTCAAGTGGTTGCCTGCCTGCAGGCGCCTATGACTGCCACGGATTCTCTCTGTACAGGCACAATTTTAAAGCGCTCAACAAACATGGGTAGGTGGCACAGGGACTTGCCGAACTGGGGAATATTAGATGGCCCCTTTGCCATTTTCTACACATATGTCTCAATGTCGCATCACTCCGTGATCAGGCCAAGGAAGGACGCAAAGGAAGAAGGCTGACAAAGTGCAAGCAGCTTTTGCTGCTTCTGCGATTCGCGTTTAGTATCCATCGAATGGTAGTTTGTGGCACTACACCAGAGCAAAACTACGCTCCAGTACGATGCGATTACATTCAATAGAGTTGCTAGCCCATCAGTCCTTAGACTAGGGCTGAAGCGTCTGTGGGGTGTCAGCAGTGTCAAAGATTATGATGAAGGTTGCTACGTTGCTCGTCGCACTGCAATTTTTTTCGACCGCAGAACTTATAAATAAAACTGCCTGTTCTTGCTGCAGCCTAATTTATTTTCCCCACACTCGTTTCGCCTTCTTCTTGCTCTAAGGCATCATCAGTGAGTTCTGTAAGGACGAAGTTTTGTTATTGTTAGATTATCGAACAGTTCACGTCGCGATTTTTATGTAAAAATGTAATTAATTTCTACTTAAATTTAATTTTATGTAAAAAATTAATTTTTATGTAAAACTACTTACGATTTGCTATGATCTGCATTTCCTCTCATCTGGTTTTGTATTTACGTTGTAAGTATATTTACGTTGTTCAGAGCACAGTCTCTGAAGAAATAGGTATATCTAGTGGCACAAGAATAATAGTAAACGACAATAAAAAAGGAGAAACATGCTGAACAGGGTGAAAATGGTCGGAACTCAAAATGGTGCTTAGATGTCGGTAATAAAGTAGTAGTGCGACCTCCGCACCAGATGAGAGGAAACGCAGATCACAGTATATGGTAAGTAATCACTTTTTTATAAAAAAAATCGCGACGTGAGCTGTTTGATAAAAAAAACTGTATCGTTATTGATACCTCTGATGATGCTGTATAGCACGAAAAAGGTGAAACGCGTCTGGGAAAAACTAAGTTGCGCGAAGAAAAGGCGGTTGTATTTACAGTGCAAATATTCGTAAGTTTTCGTCTTCACTGACTCAAGTAGCGAAAATTTAATTATAAACGCCCTGTACGATGGACGCACGAAAATGTCGCTCTGGCTTCCTCGAATACAGGTTTTCTATATTTACACGACAGGTCCTCGCGATTACGCAAGAGGCCTTCGTGAAAACTACGTCGCCTTTCTTCCAATGATTCCCATTTCAGTTCCCCGAGAATTTCTGTTACACTTTCGTACCGGCTGCATCGATGAGTTACGACCATAGCAGCGTCCCTTATAATGCGATCGACGTCTGTTGTCATATGTGCTCTATAGCGACTCGAAACACGGATTTAGTACCCCAGAGGTCGTCGGCCTAGCGTCTTGTATTCGACTTCGTGTACAGACGGTTTGCTCTTTCCCACAACTTTTCCAACAAATCCAAGTGTTAGATTCGCTTTCCCTACCACTGATTGCATGTGATCCTCTCGTATGCTATGGCTAAGTATAAGGGTCGATCAAAAAGCTCCAATTTGAGGACGTTGCTGCAGTGTATATGTAACGCAGCGCGCCTCCGATGCAGGTATGTAAGCACCGACATTCAGGCAATGCACTCGTGTCTTTCCTACGGTGTGCGGTAAATACAGAAATGTGAACCATGGCGACGTTATTACCAAAAGCGTCTTAAGAGTATAGTGTGCTGTTTCTCGTTTCTTGGCTGCCGAAAAACAAGCACATGTAGACTTCCACCGCAGAATGAAGAGCATGTATGGGGCAGCGTGTCCGTTGGAAACCACCGCAGTGGAATGGTGACAAGGTGAACCGCCGCTTCATGATAACGCACGTCCCCATTTCGCAAATGATGTAATGCACAAGTTAGGCAACAGGCCAACTGAAGTGGGAGACGCTCGAGCAGCCGACCTACAGTCCTGATCTCACCCCAAGCTATTATCACGTCTCCGACCCTTCAAAAAGAACTTGAAAAGTCGACGGGTTTGTACAGCAGGCAGCTGCAGACTTCCTCAAGCAACAGGACACGGTGTTTTATCAAACAACTATCTTCCACCTGCTGTGTCGGTGGGATGATTTTGTTTGATTGACATATCGAGTCCGGACTGTACGGCTTTCGAAAGGAAAATTTTTGTTCAACGTGCTCAAGCTCTTCCCCACTAATCTCATAACCGGGTACTAGCGAGTTTTTTCTCTTTGTTGTCGATATAATCTTCTATTTGTCCACATTTAACGAACGGTGCCAACTATTGCAGTAAGTTGATATTTTGTGCACATCTTCCTGCACTGCCTTACGATCGTTCAATCACGATACTTCGGGTTGCTATCGCTTCTCTTGAAAAGGACCACAGCAGTAAATTGTATTTGGTTCAAAAATGGCTCTGAGTACTATGGAACTTAACATATGAGGTCATCAGTCCTCTAGAACTTAGAACTACTTGAACCTAACTAACCTAAGGGCATCACACACACCCATGCCCGAGTTAGGATTCGAACCTGCGACCGTAGCAGTCGTGTGGTTCCGGACTGAAGCGCCTACAACCGATAGGTCACCGCTGCCGGTACTACGAGTGCATACGGGGTCTCATGGCCTGAAAATGACATTGACAAAACTGGTTATGTAGATGAAATAAGACATTTTGAAAACATACTGATGTTTGGTGATTTTTCTTTGCTAAATATCTGACAGGCCGCTAACCTGTATCCATGACGTCAAATCGCTCATAGAATGATTCCCCGTTCGTCTCCACTGCGCAAAGCTTGTAAGGGGTGTTTCCATAAGAGCGCGCACAAATGTAACACGACATAAAGAATGCTTCATTGAACAATTTTGGGTAGGGAGTTGGGGTTGGATGAGCCAGCTTAAGGAGATATGGAAGTAAACTTGTCTACTGATTTGTCTAGCATTACTGTTTTCCAGCTTATTTACAACTAACATCCGTACAAGTTTGCTTGTACTGTGTTGTTTATTTACATGTACATTCTTTATTTCCTTCAAGAAAACAAGGAGAACGACCTTATTACTAGGAAATTCATAATTCAGGTTCTGTTTACTTTACTTGTCCATAAGGTGGATCTGTCGTTTACATTGTTCCATGACAGAACGTGCTATGAAACAACGACAGACCCATTCATTGCTCAGTGCTATTTACAGATTTTCAGTACAGTACGGTGGTGCAGTACCGGTACACTTTTCGCAGAGCTCACTGAATGTACCTTGTGTATGAGGAAGCACGTTGCTCTGGCTGCCGAAAGGCTGTACAGGGAGAGATTTTTTAGCCAGCATCATCCATTACGACGAGTGTTTATTTCTCTATCGACGTATGCGGGAGACTGGTTCATTGGAAAGAAGAAACGAGGGATCTGGCAATATGAGGACCACATGCACACGCGTTTTTGAAGAGGAGGTGCTGGAACGTGTTGCAGCGGACTCCACTACAAGTACTCGTCGTATTGCACGTGAAAAGGGTGCTGCGTATACCGGCGTGTTCCGAGTTCATGTTAGCCACAATGGGTCCTTGCAATGCATGTGACTAACTTGGCACCGAGGGTCGCATTGGATCAGTGGTTGTTCCAACACTGGATTGATCGACCAGATTTCCTTCAAATCGTGCTGTTTACTGACGAGGCCTCATTTAATAGTGGTGGTATTTCCAACAGCGGGAACAGCCACGTGTGGGATGAGGAAAACTCTTACGCTGTAGCAGAGTCACGCTATAGAGTATGTTTTGACGTGAATATCTGGACCGGCACAGTAGACGACAATCTCATTGGGCCATATCTTTTACCTGGCCGTCTGAATGGCCAGCTATACATAAGGTTTGTGCAAAGAATTGTTGAAGGACGTACTCTTGGCTGTTTTTGAGAAGATGTGGATACAACATGACAGTGTAACGTCTCTCTTCAGTGTGGATGTCCGCAACCATCTCAATATTGTATTCCATGGTCGCTGGACTGGCAGGAGAAATCATAACCTAAATACACTTGATTATTTCCTATGGGAATACCTGAAGCGACTTGTGTATGAGACCCCAGTGGACTGGGAGATGAAATTAGTTGCACAGAATTTTAGCTGCCTATGATGTGATTCGAAACACACCAGCGCTATTTGTCAGGGCGTCAGAATCTTGTTCGCCAATGTCATGCTTGCATTGAGGTTGACGGTCGTTACTTTCAGCACATTTTATAAGATACACTACAAATGGTACGTTCATTGCGTCAGTGGTAGTGTTTGGAGTAAACTGTAATTAATGTAAATAAAAAAAGTACTGTGATTCTGATGGTATTATCTGCTTAATTTGGTTTCTCCGACCCCAAGTTCCCTATCTCAAATTGTTCAGTGCAGTGAAGCATTGTCTGTGTTCTGTTAAATTTTTGCACGCTCTTGCGGAATCGCCCTGTACAGTTCCCTTAAGCCGTTGGCACAAGGACCGTGCATCCGAAAGTTGAGCTTTGAGCGTGCCGAGTTTCTGACGTCATAGGGTGGAACAGCACGTTCGGAAGTCTTTCCGAACGTTCAGAGCAATATCTGGCGTGTCAGATATTCTGAGCGTGCGCCTGAGCGTTGATCAATGAGATGGCACTCGCACGCCGCCTCTCTTCAGGACAGAGTTGTGAGGCATTCATTTCAAGCCTATACGTATATATGCCGTTTCTGAGCACCAGAAAATGGAGAATCACTGGAGAACCCGTTGTTAACTGTGTGATTCGTTCCAATAAAATTATGAGAAACATCATATTCGTGGGAAAAGAATTATTGTAACTTGCGTATTATGAGAGTAGGCTATTTGAAGGCAGCGGCACACTGAAGATCCACCCAAAACGCATTGTTCTTGGTAAAATTTGTTATAATTAAATTTCAAGTAGTAACATATCTACGATTAATGTTTCCCGCAAGGAAACACTGTCTTGTAGTGAGTTGTTTATCGAGGCGATGGTTCGCGCCTTGTCACTTCCAATTTTTTATTAGGTTCTGATACTTTATTATTAATTTAATACAAGTATATACTATAATATTTGATGTTACGTAAATATAGGTTCACCTTTTTTTGAGGGGTGACTTTGTTCGATTGTCTTAATCTACTACACAGCTTGCGCTACTTGTTCAAAAAATGGAACAAATGGCTCCGAGCACAATGGGACTTAACATCTGAGGTCATCAGTCCCGTAGAACTACTTAAACCTAACTGACCTAAGGACATCACACACATCCATGCCCGAGACATGATTCGAACCTGCTACCGTAGCAGTCTCGCGGTTCCGGACTACAGCGCCTCGAACCGCATGGCCACCCCGGCCGGCGCGCTACTTGTATAAAGATATATTGCTCCTTTTTCTTTTACGCTTCGTAATTCACATGTTGCAAAGATTCTGCTACTGGGTAGGAACAGTGATCAAGTTAAGACTGACGTTGGGGTTTTACTAAAATGTGGGAATGATGAAATAATAAACATTATTTATTATTATTATTATGCGGAGAAGTATTCCAAATTTGTACCACACTGTTTGTAATGGAACTTTTATAAGCCTGTGTCCTCATTGATTCGACGTGGTACTTTCCTTTTCGTGGACGATAGAGGAAATGTGCGTTTTAATAGAGCTAACGTGGGAATTTTACGCGGACCCGTTGAGTAAACAGTGTGATTTACGAACTAGAAACACCCCTCAACTGCTGCTGGAGTGCGTTGCGATCGCCTATACAACGTTGGGTCCCGCGTACCGTATGCACAAATCCCATCATTCCTGAGCGTTCAGCAGCACGTTGAACTTGTCACGCTCAACGTTAACGTTCGACAGCACAGTCCGTGTGCCGACGGCTTTACCGTACGACGCGCCCGCATCGCCACCAGGTGGCCGGCAGTGGCCTAGTATTGTCGCTAATTAGTGTGCGACCCTTTGACGTCGTGTGCCACGTCAGTGGTCCGGCAGGTTGCGCTCACGTCATTGGCGGACTGCCCCGTGCGGGCGAGCCGGGCCGCGCAGCGCCGCTGTGACTCGCCTGGAAGCTGCAGACTCTAGGTGCGTGACTCCAGGTGAAAGCACGCCTCGGTCCGGAGTTGGTGCGTGGCGGCGGCAGCAGATGGGAGGCGAGAGATGAGCAGCGCGGAGCGGAGAGGAGGGTCTGTTTTTAACCGCCGGCCGGCCTCTATAATTATCCGTGGCGCCGCGGCGGCGCTGGCGCCGCTACCTGCCCACCCGCCTCGGCAGTCGTTCCACTGCGCGGCTCAGCCGGAGCACCGCAGGGGACATGCAGCCAGCCTTCGAAATGGACAGAGCGAGCGGGAACCACGAATAGTGGGCAAGGAAATTTCTGTACCACTCGGTGCTCAAGAACTCGCTCCCTTTCCAGCGGCACTTTATCGTACCTCGATCCAGCAACGGGTAGTTCCAAGCTCATGAAAGAAAAGGCGCTGGTCACTCAAGTTTTCATAAGCGGTCGTAGGCTTATAGCACAGGCGTCAGAATGGTTTAAGTGTTGCACCCAGTGTAAGACGTCGTGGTCTCCTGACCTCCATTGCTTACATATTCCGCCCTCACAATCATATTCCGCACATCAAGACGCTTCATTCGAACCTAAACTCTATAAGATAAAGTCAATATTATATGAATTCATGTAAACAATATGCAAATAACAAGTGCACACCGGGGTTGAGATCTCGAGGCTGGCGTACACACACGACCGTCACAAGAGGTTTTAGTTGGGGAGAGGCGGACCGCACGCCGAGAAGCCAGTCCCTTCAGAGGACGATTCAGCCTATCTACGTCCGACGGCGAGCGCCCGTGGAGTGGACAGCGTTTGCTCCAGTGAAAGAGGAGAACATTCCCGTGTTCGGCTTAAAAGCAAATTCCGCTACATTGTGTGGGAGCGCCCAGCCTACACATTCGTTACAAAAGTAGCACGCAGTTTCAGAGGTTTTCATAGGGAGACAGCAAACTCCAAACGCCGATGCTACAGATTTCCGGATTGGTCGCCTTAACCGAAACGTCATTCTCCCGTTTTAGAAGAGCAATGCCGATTGGCAGACGATATTCCTGACGCCTTGAGCTGAAGGAGTAATGGAAGAGACCAAAAGATATACCGCTTCACGTCTGGCATGGAGAGGGGCCTTTCCGTTGTCGCTCTTGGAGTGAGAACACGTAATGAGAGTGTGTGCGCTCGTACATCGCAACGAAACAAGCCTTTCTTTTAATGATTTGCAGCCCAAATCATGTATCATTTCTGTGACACTCTCTCCCATATTTCGCGATAATACAAAACGTGCTGCCTTTCTTTGAACTTTTTCGATGTACTCCGTCAGTCCTATCTGGTATGGATCCCACACCGCACAGCAGTATTCTAAAAGAGGACGGACAAGCGTAGTGTAGGCAGTCTCCTTAGTAAGTCTGTTACATTTTCTAAGTGTCCTGCCAGTAAAACGTAGTCTTTGGACAGCCTTCCCCACAACATATTCTATGTGTTCTTTCCAATTTAAGTTGTTCGTAACTGTCATACCTATGCATGTACTTGAATTTACGGCTTTTAGATTAAACCGATTTATCGTGTAACTGATGTTTAACGAGTTCCTTTTAGCAATCGTGTGGATAACCTCACACTTTTCGTTATTTAGGGTCAATTGCCACTTTTCGCACCATTCAGATTTTTTTCTAAATCGTTTTGCAGTTTGTTTTGATCTTCTGATGACTTTATTAGTCGATAAACGACTCCCAAATCGTTTATATAGATAAGGAACACTACTTTGGGGAACGCCAGAAATCACTTCTGTTTTACTCGATGACTTTCCGTAAATTAATAAGAACTGTGACCTCTCTGAGAGGATATGACGAATCTAGCCACATAACTGAGACGATAGTCCATAACCACGCAATTTCACTACGAGCCGCTTGTGTGGTAGATTGTCCGGAAATCAGAAATACGGAACCGACTGAAATCCCTTGTCAATAGCACTAAACACCTCAAGTGAATAAAGAGCTAGTTGTCTTTCACAAGAACGAAGTTTTCTAAACCCATGTCGACTGTGTGCAAATAGACCGTTTTCTTCGAGGTAATTCATAATGTTCGAGCACAATTTATGTTCCAAAATCCTGCTGGTTATCGACGTTAACGATATGGGCCTGTAATTTAGTGGATTGCTCCTACTACCTTTCTTGAATATTGGTGTGACCTGTGCTACTTTCCAGTCTTTGTGTACGGATCTTTCGTAGAGAGAACGGTTGCACATGATTGTTAAGTATGGAGCTATGCATCAGCATACTCCGAAACGAACCCAATTGGTATTCTGCTCGCGTACCATGATCCATCGTAACCCGTCTCCGTAGCCGAAACTGCTAATGCTTCCCCTATGCAGTGGATCTCGGCTCGTAGGTAGCCGGTACGTGGAAGAAAATTTCGTCGCCAATATTTGGCGTGGTAAGAACGAGGAACACGTGGCGTACAGTTCCTAACCACCAGTCTTTGCGCCAGTGTCCTGGATTAAAGTCCAAATCTCCCCGCAGAGTCTCACGAAGTGACGGCATGTGACACGGTCGCGGTGGTCCGTCCATCGGATGAGGACTTTAAGCCCAGCAGCCTCCTTGGTGTTATTCGGACAGCACTGTAATTCAGTCTCTCCTCTCTCCCTTCTCTTAATCCATAACAAACAAACACATCGCCACACTGTACAGAGACTCATCACAGATGCATTCTTGACACATCATAAGTCTGAAGAAGACAGTGTGAAACCATCTCCAGCAGGACCTTGCTCTGGCGGTAATACAGGATTTCTGCATCCGACCCTAACTCTCGTTCTCCGTGTGAGACTGACTACTGATGTAAAATTTAACTCGTCGTTCGTAAAGAAACGTAAAAGGCGTAACAGTAATCCCATGAATACCCCAAGTTAGTTCTGTAGGACCGTTAGTCTTCACCATGTACTGAGTGTAAAGAGCTACGCATATAAAAAATTTAGAAAGTTTAGAGAAGGTAAAAATAATTCTTCTTTATCTGACAAAAATGTCAAGCTTGCACTGGTTTCCATAGACACAGACAGTGTTCAAACTGCCGTGTGATGAATACTGTTTTAAAGATATTGCTGAAAATGTCCTCCGCTTACATCAATGCACAACCGGCATCTGCGAGCTAATGCTTGTTCTAACACGCTCAAAACAAACTGGCGTCTGTCGGGGTCTCGTACACTAAACGGTTAATCTTCTCCACAAAAAGAAATACGCCGGAGTGGTCCCGGGACAACGTGGTGGTCATGGTACTGGCACACCTGTCACAATCCAACAATTGAGAAAACATACTCTATATGTTTTCTGACATCAACGGCAAAGTGTGATTATGGTGGAAGCATAGTCGTTACCTAACGGCTAGCGAGGCTTTCCACAACGTTTCCGGTAATAGTTCGAAAAAAAGAAGCCTGATTTCATCTGTGGTGCGTGCAAAGTAGAAGACACAGTGTCGTCAGCAATACCAGTCTACACCGCGGCGGTCGGGGTCACAGCACGAACTAATTACACTTGAAGAGTGGCATATAAGAGCCCGAAACCGGTGGTGTCCTAGATAAAAGAACCTTACAACTGTAGCGGTACTTTCAGCCTCTACATTTATGGTGCAACACACGAGCTGCCTTAGTGTTTTCCAATTCCCAGACATGATTATTGTGGATCTATGAAGTCAGCCTCTCCATTAAACGAAACACACGTTTATAAGTCAGGGACGTTTTCAGTTTTGTGTAGACATCATTGGCTGAACTGCACCAAAAAAAAAAAATTCAAATGGCTCTAAACACTATGGGACTTAACATCTTAGGACGTCAGTCCCCTAGACTTAGCTAACCTAAGAACAACACACACATCCATGCCCGAGGCAGGATCCGAACCTGCGACCGTGGCAGCAGCGCGGTTCCGGACTGAAGCGGCTAGAACCGGTCGGTCACAACGACCGGCTCTGAATTCCACAAACTGCGGAAAAGCATAAGCTGATATGTTTTGCATGTTATGATACTTGAGTGGAAGCATGCAAGGAATTCCACACACTGGCTCTATGGACCGTATGCTGGTGCCGGCTTTGTCCTCAGTTTGCTGTAACACAGCTGCCTAAAACTGAACAGTTCGCAAACAGCGAGGTCTACGAGTTTCCCGTTGGTGTAGTCCAAAGGATCCTATTTCACGAACAGGGCCAGCGTGTCTTTGAAAAGCGACATGATTTGGTTCAAATGGTTCTGAGCACTATGGGACTTAACATCTGAGGTCATCAGTCCCCTAGAACTTAGAACTACTTAAACCTAACCTAACCTAAGGACATCACAAACATCCATTCCCGAGGCAGGATTCGAACCTGCGACCGTAGCGGTCGCGCGGTTCCAGACTGAAGCGCCTAGAAGCGCTTGGTCACTTCGGCCGGCACATGATTTGGTAAGCTCCTCCTTGGAAAAGGTTTTGCATACAAGTGCCTGCTTCATCGTGCCTTCTAAATGAAATGCTTGTCATCCATCTCGGTTACAGTGTAAACAGGCACGAAGAACCTTTAAATGCCAGTATAAATTCTCGTTTAAACGCAGCATAACAAACAACAACACTATAATCGTTTATCCACGGACGTAAACAGTACTTGCAGTAATGAACACTTACTATTCCTAGCCGTAAGACGTAATTGCGGTGCACATCACATTTATATGTCAACATTTTGCATACGAAGCAGTCGGATGTGAAAGTTTGTCTAAGAGAAGTCCAGTGACAAACAGTTCAAGGAGAGGGAGCGGACAAACAGTTCACCTGTAACATTTGTGTCTCATAACAAAATTATTTCTTTTGAGCTCCTATAATAATTTCTGAAATTTATATTCGTATTTCCTTTTCACCCTTTTCTTTACTGCTCTGTGTCGCAAGTTCCGTGATGCCAGTCGTAGATTCGTTAAAGTGTACTTGGGAAATGTAATTAAGACAAGGACTAGAGACGTTGCGAAGAAGAGAGACGCTTTCGTCACGGGTTCATTTAATACACGTGAGAGAGGCACACGTATGCACTTCAAACACCGGTGACAGACGCTGCACGAGAGGTTTCCCGTTACGTTCGAATAACCTCCTTGCATAGGTTACTGGAGAAATGGTCACGATGGGAAAGTCCAAGGACTAGAGGTCGTATGATGCATTATCAACAATTATTGGAGCTGAAAATAGGAAAAAATGACTGTATACAAACCGCCACCCACCGAAAACTGTCTTGTGGAGTACAAAGTTAGACGTCAGGCGTTCGATAAATGCCCGCGTCTTCCTCTGTTGCCATCATAACTGAATATCATTACAACGCAGTTCGCTTTTTCGGTAATTTGCCACTGAACTGGTCTGGATTTCACATCACCTACACCGCCTTCAGTGATGATAAGCGAAACGAGCGAACAGCCGGTGCAACGCGTTTAATCTATGCGAAGTGGCAGACGCACAGCCACACGACCATCACAGGTAGACCAGCTGCGCGGAACACCGGCCACTGAGGCAACACTGCGTGCGGCTTACCGCGAACTTGGGCTAATTAAGTTTACTCCTGTTACCGGCTGTCAATATTTCACCATCGAAGACAACGTTAAGCGCACGGCTGTGGTTTTATCCGCATGGCGTGCCTCTGTCCACCGCAACAGATAACACAGTAAATCAGCCGCGAGTTTCGCCTCTTCTCTGGATTGGGTTTGCTAAATCACAGTGTAGCTCGTCTAGATGGGAATCCTTTAGGGATTTGCACATGGGAAAGAGAGTGCCATCGACAGAATTTCACTGTCAGGTAGAGGTGGGGTGACGATAAACAGGTGCTTACGAACAGAGGGAGTATCATTGTCATCGTCTGTGGTCAGTGCTCTTCCAATTGTATGAACTCGTTCCAGGTTTCATTCCTTCAATTATCTGAAGACGCAATAAAAGGAAGAAATGTAAGGTTTCAATGTCACATCGATGGCGCCACAATTAGAGTGACTGCAATGTAGTAGAATTAGTGAAGTTGAAGGAATTAGGTAAGAAAATAAGAATCAAAGGGCCGACTGTACAAAACTCACTGGCTGGTGATCTCTGATCTTAGATCAGTAAATGGACTCGGTTCACGAGCTCACTATGTTGTATAATACCAAATGTTGAAAAACACAGCCCTCAGTCGCGAACACAATTAATGTGTAACCCAGGTTTCGGCGTCACAAGGGACACCTTCTTCGGACAAAATTAAAACTAAATGCCATAGCATAACGTACCAAAAAATACGAAAGCTGCGGCCATACAAGTTTTGTGTTGACTGTAGCAGAGGACACATGGCAGCCCCTAGTTACTTGCACCTCTGTTGCATTTTATTTTAATTCTATCTGACGCTGTCTGGTATAGCCGCAGCTTTCGTATTTTTTTGGTACGTTATGCTGTAACGTTTAGTTTAATCTTGTTCGAAGAAAGTGTCCCTTGTGACACCGAAACCAAGGCTACAAATTAATTGTGTACGCGACGGAGGGCTGTGTTTTTCAAAATTTTGTATTATACTACAGTCGCTGATTGGCAGTCATGTTATAAACCTTAAGTTGTATAACACTAAAATTGGATCATCTGGGCGACGTTCAGTGCTGATCAGAATTAGTAAGACATA
The DNA here is from genome assembly GCF_023897955.1 of Schistocerca gregaria. Lineage (NCBI taxonomy): Eukaryota > Metazoa > Arthropoda > Insecta > Orthoptera > Acrididae > Schistocerca > Schistocerca gregaria. The sequence continues at coordinate 107,160,688 of NC_064920.1, forward strand.
CACTTGGCAGTACAGATAAAAGAGTTATCGACACGATTATCGTGCTTAGACAGCAGATACTAACAGTATAGGCGAGATATGATGTTAATTGTTGAAGGTTTCTTGTTGTGAAGAGGGAGGAGAATAAGCAAAAGAAATCTCATCAGGATAATTCCCCACAGACTAAAAGCATCGAAATAAGTATCCATAAACAAACAATATAACTTTCAGGCGGCGGAAGCAAAAAGTTGCTCACTACAACGGCCCAAAATGCAATGGGAACAGTAAATGGTGTATTCAGGCTGTGAGGTTTCAAAAGGCACTATTGTCATAATTATTTTTATAACGAATATACGTACATCGTTCGGCAGCTGATGTTTGACGGCCGCGGGGAATTGTTTTTTTAAGAAATTTAATTTAATTGGCACCGCACGAATACAAACGGGAAACATGTCAAGGTTTGCTCTGGAAAAGCTGTTAAGTCCCGGTTTCTATCGAGATCCTCAAAGACCAAGATTTACAAGACAGTAACACAACCTGTAGTGTTATTCGGAGTAAAGACCTGTACCATCGCCCAAAAGATGGAAAGAAAACTTTCGACATTTGAGAATGCCATCCTCGAACAGATTTTTGGGCCAGTGAAGAGCGGAGACGAATGGAGGAATACAAAGAACTGTGAATTGCAGGAGCTATACAAGTCGATGGACATCGTGGCAGTGATCAAAGAAAGAAGACTGAAGTGGTATGGATACGCAATGCGACGAGAAGGCCAGATAATCAGGCAGATAGTAGAGGAAGATATTAGAGGCAGAAGACCACGGGGAAGACCACGACTCCGGCGGATTGCTCAGGTCAGAGCGGATATGGGTACGCTGGGACTGTCTGAAGAAGAATACGTGGACCAAGGACACTGGATGAGGCTAACTGGCCAGGCCAAAGACCGACTGCGGTTTGTGTAGCCTACGCTGTAACCAATTAAGAAATGTAATTGGCGTTGTCATTATGGTAGAGCAGCTGATTTCACTGAAAACAGAAACTGCAGACCGCTGTTGGCGCTAAGGTTACCAATGATGTAGATCCCACACACATTTTCCCTCTGACACTGATTTTCTTGCCCATTATTTATTTGCAGCACCAGCGCCAAAAATATATTTTATGAAACGAGCATACAGACATTTCATTGTGAGCAACAAACAAACGAAAAAACCCACCGAAATGGATGACGAAATAGCGTATTTTACTAGTATATGCACACTGTCAACTCTATACACTATCTAAACACCATCCACTGAGCCCCAGATAATTATTCCGGAAGCATCAGTAAGCCGGCCGCGAGGCCGTACGGTTCTAGGCGCTTCCGTCTGGAACCGCGTGACCACTACGGGCGCAGGTTCGAATCCTGCCTCGGGCATGGATGTGTGTGATGTCCTTAGGTTAGTTAGGTTTAAGTAGTTCTAAGTTCTAGGGGACTGATGACCATAGATGTTAAGTCCCATAGTGCTCAGAGCCATTTGAACCATTTGGAAGCATCAGTAACTTTATAAGATGTTACCATTTAATATATCTACCCCGTTTGTATGCAAACAAGCCAGTGGGATGCCGCCGCATTCCTGTAGCCCGCGTCCTCGTCAGCTGCAGTGTGCAGCAACTGAAGACGACCGGCGCGACGCAGCGCCAGGCGAAACGTCAACGACAGGATGCAGACCCGATGTGCCGCGTGCCGGCAGCGAGGCGGTCTCGCCGCCTTTTATTTCAGAGCCTGCTTTAACGAAGTTACTGGCCGCATGCAGGAGAAAGCTCCTACAAGAATGCTGTCCTCTGCCAGTGCGTGGCATGCGCCACAAAGTTGGATAATCGCGACTAGCGGACGTGTCACGGCAAGAAATAGCCCTGTCGCTTTGCCATCGGGCTGCTATCGGCTTGGAGCCGTTCCAGTTGGTGCGGTAAGCGCCGCTTTCGAAAACTTATCACGGCGACTCGTTCCCCCGACATAATTGAATAAACTGGCGCCTGAGGTCAGCTTCAGAAGGCGGCAGTGCGACATATCACACTGGGTGCAGCTGGCAACCCGATAACGTGACACACACACTCACTCACACACACACACACACACACACACACACACACACACACACACGCACACTCACTCACTCACACACACACACATACACACACACACACACACAAACACACACACACGCGCAGGGAGAGACAATTTTCCTACTTCAGTACAACTGTTTCTGCTTTTTTTCCTCCCTCAGGGACATAAAAGATTTACTGCAATGGGCGATGCATCCGATTACGCACAGACAAGAATTTCTACAAAAGCAAGTTAATGAGACCGATTATGATTTGAACTTTTGCTGCGTTACAAAAAAGCTGAACTTAGTAGCACTTTATCTGAACTCTTAAGTTTCGAATAGATGTGTACCAGCGGAAAATTACTCCTACCGGAGCACAAAAAGTGCGCATGAGTTAGTGTTCATTTAAAAGACTAACTGAAAAGCGGGGTACCAGCCACCTCTTTCAACCTTCCTCAGCACCTTTAAAAATTTCCCCACAATTTTTGGAATGTGAACATATTTGCGTTTTTTTAAACATGAAACTCACCTGGAGCTCCAACAAGGTCCCCTAAATGTAACTCATTCCCACCCATTAGTCTATCTCTGCAAGACTCTCAAACTTTTCGTTTCACTCATTCAGCCCGACTGACTCTCATTTTCTCTCCGTGTCTCTCTGTCATTGTCTCTTGTGTCACAGCCACAGTACACTTCGTTCTGTCGGACGTCTGCAGTCTCCTGTCACTGTCACTGTTTGCGTTTATCTCTTTCTTACAACTAATACCTCATTCCTTTCTTCCTATAACTGCCGTATTTTCTCACTGCGACACTCTCTCTTTCTTTCTCTCTCTCTCTATCTTCCTCTTTGTCACACATTTTGTCTCTCATTAACATTGGCTCTCACCCACTTCCATTGCCTCATTCTCTTTATTCTCTCCCCCCCCTTTACCCCCACCCTGTGGCACCATCTCCTTCACTCTTTTCTTAGCACTGGTTTATCACTGTCAACTATGTTCCACCGCCAATGTATACTTCTCTGTCTTCTTTGTTCGTTCTATAACTAACAACTCTCAACTATCATCCAATATTTAGTACTTTTCCGTCTCTTTGCCATTCCCACTGTCTTCTTCTCATTCAGCACAAAAGAGCGCGATTATATTTCCATGGCAACATTCAGAATTTTTAACTGTCCTTAGGCAGGTAGAATGAGGTAGTTGGTATTTTACTTTTAAATAAACAGGAACATATTCTCATTTAATGTGCTCCAATAGGAGCATTTTTCCGCTGCGTCCCTTCTTTTCCCTGCTACAGCAGGGCGTGTAACTGATACTAAAAGAAATGTATTGGACAGTAAAATTTAGATGGTTTACTTACGTGAAATTTAAATAAAGCAAAACTAATTTTACACCCTACACCGAAATATACGTGGAAAAAAAAATTTTGAATGTGTTTCATCGCTACAACACGGGGATCTCAGATGATAACAGGAACACTTTACAGCATGTTTCCCCTTTCTACGTCACTATAGTAAAAACCTTTTTGTGGCGTTTTCAGAGAATCCGTTCTAAACTAATAGTGTCTCTATAATTCCCGTCAAGTCCACCATAGACCATAGAAAATTCAAAAAGAACCACCGATTTACCCCATTTGCATAAACAGGAGGAAGCACGTAACATTCATACTTTGATTCCCTCCTGTAAGATAGTGACACTTAGATGGTCCTTCTGTTGGGTATACAAACGGTCCCTAGCCCAAGGGCTACGGAGAACACTGTAAACCAACTTTTTTGATATCACCAATAAAAAAATGAATTCACCGTGTAGCCTTGATGGCCGGAAACACCCATCCGTGAAAGTTAGGCCACCGGGGTGCAAGTCTTATTTCAGGCGACGCTACATTGAGCGACTTGCGTGTCGGTGATAAGATGATAACACAACACCCAGTCCACGAGCGAAGAAAATCTCCAAACCGGCCGGGAGTCGAACCCGCCCCGCTGCATGATAGACAATATGTTACCACTTAGATAAACAGGAAGACTATCATCAACAGAACCCGAGGAATGTTCAACGGAAAGTCTCCTATTTATAGGCGGCGTTTCGGAACATGTAAGGTAAGCATGCTATCGCATACACACTGATTGTGCAAATATGTTCTACCTACCAGCTTACCGTATTATAGTGTCCTTTATAACAACAGAAGTAATAATAATAATAATAATATCAGGGAAGTTTGTCTAACACGGTGTCTAAAGTAAAATGCGTGAGTGAAATATCCGCTGCAGGAAGCAACAGGCTGACGGGTTCTCACCATTATTCTTTATCATCATCATCATCATCTGTCGGAAGATCGACACGATCTGGGAATAAAGTTACAGCAATCCAAAAGATTTAAAGAATGGACTTGCGTTCAAGAGAGGTGTTACATCCCGCCCGACAATTGTGATTTACAGAGATGAGGTAAATCATTATGATCGTTGAGCGAGGAATCATTCTAGAAGACGATACGGGCCACAGAGGGGGAAATTTACTGAAATAGGCGACTTTGACAAAAGGCCGATTGTTATTCTCCAGCGCCTGGAAACGCATATCTCGGCAACTACGAAGCTGGTAGGCTACTCGAGTGCTACGTAAGGTTGTCTGACAAGAGAGTGAAGAACGATTAAGCCACGAGTAGGCGACATGCAGTTGGTAGTACACGCTTCGTCAGAGTATGTGGAGGTCGGAAGCTCGATTACTCTGCAAAAAAGAGTAGGGAGCAATGTGTGGCAGATCCGATGACAGGGTACAGTACTGGAGCAAGTGCAAGTGTTTCAGACCACATCGTTCGACGCTCACTCTTGGTTATAGGATCACAGTGAGCAAGTGACCGTGGAGACTGGACCGTGAATCGACGAAAACTTTGTCTTGTGATATGAACCATGTTTCTTGTTACAAACGTCGACTGTCGTGTCTGCATGCGCCGTCATCCAGGCGAACATCTTGCTCGGAACATACAGCACGCAACCAACGCCGGTCGATTCGGCCATTCTTATACTGTGTGGGACAGTCGCCTGGACTTCAACAGGACCTGTGGTAATAATCGAAGGCTCCATGACAATTGTTCATGCCTCATCGGAACCAGATGGAGCACCTCTGGGTCCACGAAGAACTGATGCGTAATTTACAGCGATTGCGTGACTCTTGCGTGTAGACACCTGGTGACAATGCCTCCGGGAACCTACCAAGATCTTGTCCAATGCACTCCACTCTTAATTGTTTCTGTATTGCGCTCCGAAGCTGAAGCAACAAGTTGTTAATTACTTTTTTATCAGTGAAATTCGCCAGACAACGGTGCAATTTATATTTTATTTTATTTTCGCTATCAGTTTCGCTATTAATTGTGCCATCTTCAGGTCCCACATGCACCTCTCAAAAATAATCGTTACTGGCGTACTGGGGCTATACGTTTCTGGATGTCGTGAATTCGCAGCTCCACTGCTTCCTTCGAAGACTTCACTACTATTTCAGTGGAATTCACGGCAACATCCAGAAACATATGGCCCCAGTATGACAACATTAATTATTTTTGAGAGATGCATAAGGGCCTGAGGATGAGAGAATGAATTACCGAAACTGCCAGCGAAAATAAAATGCCATCTCAATTGAACTGCTGTTTGGTGAACTTCATTGTTAAATATTTGACCAGCCGCTGTCTCATGTCCACAATAGATCAACAGAAAGTATTAATTAGGTGGCCGTAATGCTTTGGTTCCTTCGTATATGTGATCGATTGTTTCTTTAAGTCTAAGGCGGTGCAGTCATGGACTGTGCGGCTGGTCCCGGCGGAGGTTCGAGTTCTCCCTCGGGCATGGGTGTGTGTGTTTGTCCTTAGGATAATTTAGGTTAAGTAGTGTGTAAGCTTAGGGACTGATAGCCTTGGCAGTTAAGTCCCATAAGATTTCACACACATTCGAACATTTTTCTTTAAACCAAGATTAGATATTGCTTCCATGAACAGGAAGACCTCATAATCACACCCCTTACCTTGTAGAACTGATTCAGTGCTGTGTCTCCAGTAACTGTTGTCAAAAGAACGGTAATCTCTCATATTCTTCATTGAAATGCGCTCCTATAATATCTGAATAGTGAGCTTGTCGCAGTAATGAGACACCGCGAAAAGTCTCGCTGGTTGTGCGTTTGGCAGGACTCAGGCCGCTGTAAACACTTGCCGTGTCGCTGAAATCGTGGAGTAGGGGAACTGGTCTTGGTTGCCCACTCTCTGGCTCGTAACCCATTAATCATTTACTTGTCAACTTTCCCCAAGATGTCTCTACAAAATTCGGCATCGTGACGATGCAATGAGCGCTTTGGTATTAAGTAGTGAGATGCAACTTCTACGAAGACGTCAGTCGGGGTACCATCAAATCTTGTTTACAGACACACTATCAACATTACTGTCGAACCGTAATTAACACTATTATCTCTACTAAGAGCTACTGACCCGAAGCGCGGCGGGAAGTCATTGTAGCTTACGATCGCTGCAAAGCTAACTGAGTGCTATCGCCTATCTTCGGTAATTACTCGGCATCGTCAGTGGATTTATTATGTTCACTGCATTTTGATAATTCTTGTTTATACACTGGTTTTCTCCACAGACAATCATATCGACTGTTATCGTCTCCTGTTACAAAAAATTAATAACCATATTATCATTCTCTCCTGAATTACGGGTCTTCCTCATGCATCTATACTTGTCACGCAGAAAGATATCCCCCACCCTTCGGTGCTTTTGAACGCGCTATACGTCATAGTCACGACACCTGTAGCCTGTAGCCGTCTGATCGGGTTCACATGAGTGGGCGAATATCATGCTACAAACGTCATTTGCAAAGAAGTGTAACCCCATTCAATAAAAGACGCACTAGGAGAGCGCAGCGCATCTCTTCGGGAATCGCATACAAGACGTTAGTGCGATCAATTCTGGAATATTGTTCCAGAGTTAGGAGTCGTTGTCCAGTAGGCCTGACAACAGGTATGGAATGATTTCAGTGGCGCGCTGCTAGGATCTTAACAGGTTGGAATAACCCATACAAAAGTGTAACAGCTCCCGAACAGCTCTTGCGGATGTGGCTTTATGTTCATTGTTTCTTTTGAAAGAACACGACCTATTTCTTTTCCCCTTCTTCTTCCTATCCGAAATTATGGTCTGCTTCTAGTGACCTCATCGTCGACGGGAATAATCGTTTCCCAAATCGTTCCCCAAATTGTTTTCTAAGTCCCCCTATACATTGTAATCGATATTTCTTCTGGGTTTCCTCCCTCTTTCAGTCACAAGATAACACCATTTTCGAAGCAGGGCAACGTTATTTGTCAGGAACTACGAAACAAAGAGAGAAATAAAGAAGAGGAGCTATTCTACCGCGCGCAGTTTGACCAGCGGCGTAAGCTACTGCTGAGAAGATGGAAATGCTGGAACGGAGGTGCTTTGCATCTAAGGCCGGTGTAACACTATCATATATCTTTGACGGATATGATCAAGTATTTATTACATTTCTTTGACAAAGATCTTTGAGTGGCGCTAAAGGAATACTACATTGTCATTATAGTTTTCGTCAAATTTCAAGATGGCGAACAACAAGAACTTATTAATTATCCGCTGCAGTTGCTTGTACCACAGTCGCATTGTGAGTGCATCTGGAAGAGAAGCGGTGGGAAAAAAGGAAACCTACTTGGACGAAGCCGTGAGCTGTACGTCGAGATAATAAAAGCATTCAGCAAAGTTTGTGACGTGGGCTGCAAGTGCGGGAGGTCTAGTTTATATAAAGTACTTACGATCTTGACGAGAGTGCATTTCAGTATTTTCTCATTAAAGTGGCTTCTAATATTACAAAACATAATACCCATTTGAGGAATGCTATTTGTGCAGAAGATAAACGAACCATAAAACTGCAATTTCTTAATACAGGAGAGAGCTACTCTAGTTTACAACACCACACTCGAATACCACTGTTGCAGCCGGCCGCGGTGGTCTAGCGGTTCTACGCGCGCAGTCCGGAACCGTGCGACTGCTACGGTCGCAGGTTCGAATCCTGCCTCGGGCATGGATGTGTGTACTGTCCTTAGGTTAGTTAGGTTTAAGTAGTTCTAAGTTATAGGGGACTAATGACCATAGCAGTTGAGTCCCGTAGTGCTCAGAGCCATTTTACCACTGTTGCACATTAACCAAAATAATTCCAGAAACGTGTGAAGCGATTTATAAAGCAGTGCAGGAGGAATATACGAAGATAGGTAAATGTGTAGTTCACTATAAGTTCAATAAGAACTATTTTTATTTTTAAATAATTTAATTAATAGAATCAGTGTTCCACAACTACAAAATTAATAAAAATTACGAAACAGATGAATACTTTTTAACTTGTGGCAAAAACAGACAAAGTAGAACGGAAAGATAAGAAAACATTTTTTCTTAGTAATGTAACCGTCTCCTGTATTCCGGCGTGCTGAAAAGCTTCCTGCTCAAATGCAGAGCTGGATGGCTATGGCTGCGATTGTGGATATGAAGTCGCCTGCAGCGTATTCCATCTGCCCACGAGCAGGCGATTAATAGCATGCATTGTACCCCTTGCTCACCCCTCCCCATTCGAAGCAAGGTCATTGAAAAGAGTCGAAGGAAGACACCAGCTAAAATTTCAAGCCACGTTTACAAACACAATAAAGAGACGTCAAACAGTTCTAGCTAGGCCAGCGCTCCATGCAGTTACATTTCTCATATACAGTGAACAGAAGACGAACGATTTTTATGATCACATCAACGGCGAGGCTCTAGATTTGATCATACTTCTTTGACGAAAGGCGAGATTTGACAAAGTACCCTCTTACGCTATCGAAGTTCTTTGACATAAACATTTGACATATCAACTTTGACAAAGAAATATGATAGTGTAATACCGGCCTGAGAGAGAAGCGGTGATCATGTCCGTAGCTAAGGGATAACGGCGGCGCTAAAAGCTGGCAGAGATGTGGCGATAACCTCTGCTGTATGGCGCGCGATGCCGTTTCAACAGAGGCTAATGGGGCTTTACGGCAGTGTGAGAAGCCCGGGGTGAAAGGGTGTGCGATGCGCGCGCGCGCCTTCACGCGGTACCGACGCGCTCTCTTCGCAGCCTCATTATAGGCTACCACTCCCTTTTCGGGTTAAATGCGGGCAGCGACCTTCTTCCACTATCGTTGCTGCTCCCAACGAGCAGAGTAGACGGCCGCATTCCTTCTTTCAACGCGTCAGGCCAATTGCAGGCGAGCGACTTGCTCGTCCATTGTGCGAGCAATGGAAATAAGCATTGAAAATTGATGGACAGAACTTTGCAGATAGTTCCGCAAGAGATTATACAGCATATTTCCCAGCAGTACTATCAGAGTTGGCTGTACTCCAGCGAAAGATGTGAATGACCGCGAACATCCCCATTAAGCCGTCATGTTGCCGTGATCCAAAACAAGCCACAACATGCAACACTTGAAAGGAAGAAGAGCGTTTGTCTGTAATGGCAGTCATTTAGGCCTTTCCCAGAGCATTGCAAGAATACTTTGACAGCAGTAGAAGTCTTGTAGACAGCATGAGTGACGGGTTGGTCTATTCAGACCACAAGACCGGGGTGCCTTTGAGCAGTAGCGTTCTGAAGGGCTCTTTCATCTCTCTCTATCTCTCTCTCTCTCTTTCTGTTCCATGGCAAACGGACATCTGCCGGATACAAGCACTCTTAGCAATTTGCTGCGCGCTGGGCAATTTTCGCGACGTATTGCTTCACAAATGTCGTAGGCAAACTGTACTGGTGGGCACGGATTGATTCCCCCCAATGCTACACTATTACAACGAATGTAAGACTCAACAATCTCACTTTGAGCCGTGACACAAGGTTAAAATTGTGACTTCAATAACACCGATAGGTAAAGGGTAAAAAGATATCAGTTCGCTTAAGGGGAATAGGACGTCACAGAGGCCAACTTGGAGCAGGAGAGGCACCATAGGAAAATTTTAATTTCCACTGTCTATACTTTTACAAATGAATTCATATAACTTCCATCATAAAATGTTCTCATAAATGATCTCATCCTCTGCTTCATCCTCTTATGGGTTCAGTTTCCAAAATCATTGAAAGATGTATTTTTTTATTTGTAATGGATAAGTCAAATAGCAATGTTCATAGCTGTAGCGTTAAAAATTCCGGGTAATCAAAAAGTCAGTATAATTTTGAAAACTGAATAAATTACGGAATAATGTAAATAGAGAGGTACAAATTGACACACATGCTTGAATGACATGGGGTTTTATTAGAACCAAAAAAATACAAAAGTTCAAAAAATTTATGACAGATGGCGCTTCATCTGATCAGAATAGCAACAATTAGCATAACAAAGTAAGACAAACCGAAGATGATGTTCTTTACAGGAAATGCTCAATATGTCCACCATCATTCCTCAACAATAGCTGTAGTCGAGGAATAATGTTGTGAACAGCACTGTAAGGCATGACCGGAGTTATGGTGAGGCATTGGCGTCGGATGTCTTTCAGCATCCCTAGAGATGTCGGTCGATCACGATACACTTGCGACTTCAGGTAAGACCTGGGAGGTCAAGCATGACCAAAGTGGCGGCTGAGCACACGATCATCACCAAACGAAGCGCGCAAGAGATCTTTCACGCGTCTTTTTTTTTTTTCATTAAAACCCCATGTCATTCCAAGCATGTGTGTCAATTTTTACCTCTCTATCTACATTATTCCATGGTTTATTAAGTTTTCAAATTTATACTGACTTTTTGATCACCCCGTACTTTAGTAGTTCTTTAATACTGGTACATTTTTTAAGAAAAACGTTCACCCACTATTTCACCCCAATAGTGTTAAACTTCCGAAAATGCTGAAACACATATTTCTCTATTTCTGACCGAAAAACCAAATACATTTTTTCGCAGGTTTAGTTTCAAAATTGGCTTAATAACGTCATTTTTCAAAATACCCTTCATCCCCTATTTCACCCCTTCTCAAACGACGCCTACAGTAAAGAACCACACCTTCTCAAAATTTCAAGTTTCTACCCTTAGCGGTTTTGACTGTGCGATAATGAGTCAGTCAGGACATTGCCTTTTACATATAGAGAAAAATTATACTGTTCAAGATCCTTGTCTAAGATTTTTCTATTTACTAACTTTCTTTTTCACTAGCTGCTTTTTTTTATGACCCACCGTCTAATTTCTTATGGTGGGTCTTATGTTGCCACTTAGACCCTGTGACTGAGTCTGGGGTCCGGTGTGACTGAAAGTAACACCACACCGGCTACCGTCCCCACTCACACCGTTCCCCACCACCACGGGAGACGGGCTCTATTTGTTTACATCCATTTGATATCTGCTTTTTGTGCAGCATTAGGAAAACTTATAACTAATACAAAATCAAGTGAGATATTAATAAACAAAACGGAATTAAATATTTAGAAACAAGGAAGGAAGAGAATTGAATAGAGAAGAGATAAGTACACTCCTGGAAATTGAAATAAGAACGCCGTGAATTCATTGTCCCAGGAAGGGGAAACTTTATTGACACATTCCTGGGGTCAGATACATCACATGATCACACTGACAGAACCACAGGCACATAGACACAGGCAACAGAGCATGCACAATGTCGGCATTAGTACAGTGTATATCCACCTTTCGCAGCAATGCAGGCTGCTATTCTTCCATAGAGACGATCGTAGAGATGATGGATGTAGTCCTGTGGAACGGCTTGCCATGCCATTTCCACCTGGCGCCTCAGTTGGACCAGCGTTCGTGCTGGACGTGCAGACCGCGTGAGACGACGCTTCATCCAGTCCCAAACATGTTCAATGGGGGACAGATCCGGAGATCTTGCTGGCCAGGGTAGTTGACTTACACCTTCTAGAGCACGTTGGGTGGCACGGGATACATGCGGACGTGCATTGTCCTGTTGGAACAGCAAGTTCCCTTGCCGGTCTAGGAATGTTAGAACGATGGGTTCGATGACGGTTTGGATGTACCGTGCACTATTCAGTGTCCCCTCGACGATCACCAGAGGTGTACGGCCAGTGTAGGAGATCGCTCCCCACACCATGATGCCGGGTGTTGGCCCTGTGTGCCTCGGTCGTATGCAGTCCTGATTGTGGCGCTCACCTGCACGGCGCCAAACACGCATACGACCATCATTGGCACCAAGGCAGAAGCGACTCTCATCGCTGAAGACGACACGTCTCCATTCGTCCCTCCATTCACGCCTGTCGCGACACCACTGGAGGCGGGCTGCACCATGTTGGGGCGTGAGCGGAAGACGGCCTAACGGTGTGCGGGACCGTAGCCCAGCTTCATGGAGACAGTTGCGAATGGTCCTCGCCGATACCCCAGGAGCAACAGTGTCCCTAATTTGCTGGGAAGTGGCGGTGCGGTCCCCTACGGCACTGCGTAGGATCCCACGGTCTTGGCGTGCATCCGTGCGTCGCTGCGGTCCGGTCCCAGGTCGACGGGCACGTGCACCTTCCGCCGACCACTGGCGACAACATCGATGTACTGTGGACACCTCACGCCCCACGTGTTGAGCAATTCGGCGGTACGTCCACCCGGCCTCCCGCATGCCCACTATACGCCCTCGCTCAAAGTCCGTCAACTGCACATACGGTTCACGTCCACGCTGTCGCGGCTTGCTACCAGTGTTAAAGACTGCGATGGAGCTCCGTATTCCACAACAAACTGGCTGACACTGACGGCGGCGGTGCACAAATGCTGCGCAGCTAGCGCCATTCGACGGGCAACACCGCGGTTCCTGGTGTGTCCGCTGTGCCGTGCGTGTGATCATTGCTTGTACAGCCCTCTCGCAGTGTCCGGAGCAAGTATGGTGAGTCTGACACACCGGTGTCAATGTGTTCTTTTTTCCATTTCCAGGAGTGTATAATATTGCCCGTCGCCTGGTTGTGGGCGGCAGCCCGGGTCTTGGAATGACCCTCAAGACGCTGGTCATCTCTCACTATGCCTTTGACATCTACCATCCTAAAAACTAACTTAACTAGAAGAGATTAGGGTACGTTAAAGCTAGAAACTAAGACTAATACCTCCATGTCCAGCCTGCTAAACTATTTACGATATAAAATAGAGAGGTAACTGATTTTGTGCTTGGCTCAAAGTTGATAGTGAAAAGGTTCTTGTGATAATAGTAATAAAGGTAATTACGCTAACAGTTTGTGTTGAGCCTACAAGGCTAGCTATTAAGTGTTCGTTATTCTCAATTTAAATGGCTCCTGATATTGTGTGTTGGGTTTTAATCAACAGTGTAAAGACTGCCGGGGTGGCCGAGCGGTTCCAGGCGCTACAGTCTGCAACCGCGTGACCGCCACGGTCGCAGGTTCGAATCCTGCCTCGGGCATGGCTGTGTGTGATGTCCTTAGGTTAGTTAGGTTTAAGTAGTTCTAAGTTCTAGGGGACTGATGACCTCAGAAGTTAAGTCCCATAGTGCTCAGAGCCATTCGAACCACTTGAACAGTGTAACTTATAGGCCACGTAAACAAACCAGTCCTACTATTCCCCTACCGCTCCGTAATACTAATTTATTTTCCAGACCTTTATATGTTTGAGCGACAGCGCACTCAAGAATTTGCAACTCAGCTGTCCTGCAATTACATTGTCGTCGATAACACGTCCGATACATAATAAAATCAAATGATCATTCTTGACAGAATGGGAGAAAGAAAGACAGATGCAGATGTGAGAGATGCCTGCCGCCGCAAAGAAAGCTAAATTGGCCGTCAAAGATAAGCCGGGCGAGCGTTTGGCAGGCCAGAGCAACCAAGGACGTATAGGCCCTCTCTTTTGCCCCCTCCCTCTCTCTTCCACACAAATGAGCGCAGAGCAGGTCGTATCCGCCTGGTAATGAGGAAGTGGGGCGCATCTTTGTGTGGGCCATTGTGGAATACGGGCCAGCTAATTGGGGTTGGTCATACGTTAACGGCTCATCGGGCACGACGACGCGGCGACAGGGGAGTCAAAGAAGGGCCGCCCGCTCCCCGTCCAATTAAGGGCGAACGCCATCTCGGCGGCTCCGCGCCCTGACGACGCCTAAGCTCTCGACCGGCAGAAACGACGCCGCGTCCTCCCATTTCTAGTAGGTTACCTTCTGGATTCTGCCAGCTTAAGTGACGTCTCTCACTAAATATCTTCCGATTTTCCTCTCTCTCTATTACGGCGTTCGTGTTGGAGTGTGAAGAAAGTGGGAAAAGGAGGATTAGGGTTGTACATCGCTTTGGTGGCGAGGAGAGGGGAAACGAGCGACAAGGTCGCACTGGGCAAGGGAATTCTCAAATTATCAGGGATAGAATTAAGGAGCAGAATGCTATGTACTAAGTGTACAGAAATATGATTAGAGTTATGACAATCGAAGGTGTTATTCAGTCCGTACGTGGAGCAACGTGAAGCAAATCTAAGCGAAATTAAGAAGATGAGTTCAGATGCAAGCAGAAGACATAATAACGCTTAACGTTCGTCTGAAGACACTTGAATGCAGTCAGGGAAAGCAAAGGTCTTCGAACAGTGGTTAAAAGGAATGGACAGTTTCTTAATATGTCTGGGAAGATGAACAGATTTAGAAGAAAAAAACATGGGTTATGGAGTGCAGTACAGTTAAATCAGTTAATGCTGAGGGAATTAAATTAGGAAATGATACAATAAAAGTACCAGACTAGATTTGATGTTCGTGGAGCAAAATAACTGATGATGGGAAAGGTAGAGCTAATAACTAACATAGAGATACTGAGTCCAACTGAGGAGAAATTTATGGCACAACTTGAGAGGTAGGTTGTTAGGACTCATCTGAACCATCCACAAACAGTTAATTTCATCATGGAGAGAATAATGGCGATGGGGGGAGGGATTGGGGTAAAATAGTAGAGGATGGCCGAGACTGGAGTACTGTAAACAAGTGCATGTGTGCTGCAGTAGTCACGCAGAAATGAGGCGATCCACACAGTTCAGACGAATGACAAGAGATGCGTTAAAGCAGTTTTCAGATTGAAGGCCACAATAATGGGGAAAGAAATCGGGCACGCCCTTTCCAAAGGAACCATCCCGGCAAATGCCTTAAACCATCTAGAGAGAGCACGGAAAATCTGAACACACCGTTTGAGATTTGTACCGCTGTCTCCCGAATGCTAGTCCAATGGCTTACCAATGCGCCAACTACCCCAGGAAAAGAAAATAAAGTAAACCACAGGTACTTACGTCTATCCATGCTATATCGAACTGAACGATGTCTGAGTCTTTCATGCGAAACTTATAAAGAAGACACTTTTAGGTTTAATTAGATTAATATCAATACTGAGTTGAAGGCGGCGTGTTGCGACAGCTTGTTTCCATCACGTGTCTGTCTAGAAACTGTATTTTTACAACTATATTTTATTAAGTGCGATGTTTTATTATTGTTTTGTGTATCAGTGATGTTAGATGCAGAAGATTTCGTGGCTCCGCTAGGAATTTAATTCGCTTAATGCATGACTGATCCGTGATTGGCGATCACCGGAAAGTCGACACCTAACGTCACTGTCAAACATCAGTAGAACCATAACACTTACGCCAAATGAAGTAGTACAAAATAACATGTGATTAGCAGGTGGGTTTCTGGTGATATCATCAGGGTCGCGTAACGCTTTGTGCCAAATTAAATATACACTCCTGGAAATGGAAAAAAGAACATATCGACACCGGTGTGTCAGACCCACCATACTTGCTCCGGACACTGCGAGAGGGCTGTACAAGCAATGATCACACGCACGGCACAGTGGACACACCAGGAACCGCGGTGTTGGCCGTCGAATGGCGCTAGCTGCGCAGCATTTGTGCACCGCCGCCGTCAGTGTCAGCCAGTTTGCCGTGGCATACGGAGCTCCATCGCAGTTTTTAACACTCGTAGCATGCCGCGACAACGTGGACGTGAACCGTATGTGCAGTTGACGGACTTTGAGCGAGGGCGTATAGTGGGCATGCGGGAGGCCGGGTGGACGTATCGCCGAATTGCTCAACAAGTGGGGCGTGAGGTCTCCACAGTACATCGATGTTGTCGCCAGTGGTCGGCGGAATTTGCACGTGCCCGTCGACCTGGGACCGGACAGCAGCGACGCACGGATGCACGCCAAGACCGTAGGATCCTAAGCAGTGTCGTAGGGGACCGCACCACCACTTCCCAGCAAATTAGGGACACTGTTGCTCCTGGGGTATCGGCGAGGACCATTCGCAACCGTCTCCATGAAGCTGGGCTACGGTCCCGCACACCGTTAGGCCGTCTTCCGCTCACGCCCCAACATCGTGCGGCCCTCCTCCAGCGGTGTCGCGACAGGCGTGAATGGAGGGACGAATGGAGACGTGTCGTCTTCAGCGAGGAGAGTCGCTTCTGCCTTGGTGCCAATGATGGTCGTATGCGTGTTTGGCGCCATGCAGGTGAGCGCCACAAGCAGGACTGCATACGACAGAGGCACACAGGGCCAACACCCGGCATCATGGTGTGGGGAGCGATCTCCTACACTGGCCGTACACCTCTGGTGATCGTCGAGGGGACACTGAATAGTGCACGGTACATCCAAACCGTCATCGAACCCATCGTTCTACCATTCCTAGACCGGCAAGGGAACTTGCTGTTCCAACAGGACAATGCACGTCCGCATGTATCCCGTGCCACCCAACGTGTTCTAGAAGGTGTAAGTCAACTACCCTGGCCAGCAAGATCTCCGGATCTGTCCCCCATTGAGCATGTTTGGGACTGCATGAAGCGTCGTCTCACGCGGTCTGCACGTCCAGCACGAACGCTGGTCCAACTGAGGCGCCAGGTGGAAATGGCATGGCAAGCCGTTCCACAGGACTACATCCAGCATCTCTACGATCGTCTCCATGGGAGAATAGCAGCCTGCATTGCTGCGAAAGGTGGATATACACTGTACTAGAGCCGACATTGTGCATGCTCTGTTGCCTGTGTCTATGTGCCTGTGGTTCTGTCAGTGTGATCATGTGATGTATCTGACCCCAGGAATGTGTCAATAAAGTTTCCCCTTGCTGGGACAATGAATTCACGGTGTTCTTATTTCAATTTCCAGGAGTGTAGATATAAAAAACGTGAATGGACTCAGAAAACCTTGCTTGTTATTACCAATGATAACCTCTATGTTGAACGTGCTAATCCTTATTCATAATGCTACGACTAATCGTGGAAAAATAAAGAACTAAAAGTTTATTGTGGTTTCTTCAGTTCTACACTTAAATGTATCCAAGAGGGATAGCATTTACAGAACATCGCCTCCAGCGCAGATTTCACATGAGAGTCCTGAACCATTTCCCATCGTCTTACTTATCAACCCAGAGGCAGTGAGAAAGAGACGAACAAGATGTGAATCCAGTAGATTGCACATGTAAAGTTTTTTCCCGTGAAATATTGCTTTTCTCGTCTCTCGCAATTTCGTGACGTCGCGCCAATTCTCACACGCGTTTGCAGTTGAAAACCACGCGACAAAGCAATGTCTGATACGTGGACCAGATTATGCGACTGATTGACCGATGGAACCGGGTCAATCCAATACTTGTAGAACAGTCTTGATAAACACCACCAGGCTCCGTTTCAAGAGCAGGACGTGGTTAAAATTCTCAGCTTTCCTCCATAAAACCACGCAGTTGTAGAACCGCGCTCACAGGCTGTGTAGTGCATACTGAATGACTAGAACCGATTAGACAGAATTTTAAAACACGGTTGTCTGTCTCTTCTGCTACGCATCAATGTCGTTTATCTGCAAGACTGTGTATAATCGATGTTTAGGGGTTAACAAATCTAAAAGCTACAGTGCTGAAAGAATAATACCTTGGAAAGGGCGTTTTGACCAGCAGATTGCCAGGAGTCATAAATGAGGTATTATTCGCCAAAGAGCTGAACAGTTGCTTCAAACTATATCTGATAACACACCAGCGCGTACAGAGTCACATTTCCTGAAATAGACGATGCTTGATGTCGTACGGCCTTCTGTCATTCGTAATCCAAATGTAAATGCGTAATGTCAGTGAAGTGATTAAAACAGTGGGATGGGACAGTACATCCACTTTAAAAAGGCCACATGGAGGCGTGGAACATCGAAAGCCACAGTGACCGCGTTGTCAAGATCCATGCCACGAGTTTGGACGACCCATTCCGCTCCGTTCAAAAGACGGTAGTGGATTTCTAATACTTGTGCTCTGCTCTGCATTTCTAATCCGTCTGAATCACCCACCATCACTAGCAATTTTTGAACATTTTTATACACAAAAGTATCAGAAGGCAGCCTGTCCCACCAACTTAGCTGGTATTCCGATGCTTCCTGTTGACTGGAAAAAGTCAAAGATGAAATGGCGCAAGATCTCCGGAACCAGAAAAATTGCTCTGTGGTGACTGCTAATATTAGGTATCGATGATTAACACAGGTCACTGTGCCGCTGTACAGGCAAAAATGTAATTGGTTGGTTGGTTAGTCTGAAGGGAGGGGACCAAACAACAAATTCGTTGGTCCCATAGGATAAAGGAAAGATAGGGAAGGAAGTCGTCCGTGCCCTGTCAAAGGAACCATCCCGGCATTTGCCCGACGCTATTTAGGGAAACCATAGAGAACCTAAATTAGGAAGGCCGGACGCGGATTTGAACCGTAGTCCTCCCGAATACGAGTCCAGTGTGCTAACTACCGAGCAACCTCGC
Source organism: Schistocerca gregaria (assembly GCF_023897955.1). NCBI lineage: Eukaryota > Metazoa > Arthropoda > Insecta > Orthoptera > Acrididae > Schistocerca > Schistocerca gregaria. The sequence goes on from NC_064920.1 coordinate 107,179,452, forward strand.
TTGATCACAAAAAGGTGAATGAAATTGACTGAAATGGCCTACCCATTTCACAAAGTCGATGAATTTATGTCCGTGTGTGTTACACAACTGTATTTTCATTCGTAATTTTGTTAATTTGTGGCTAGTCATTAAATGAAAATACTACGGATGTGGCAAACACCCAAAAATGATTCAAATGTACTCAACAAGGAGCTGACGATGCACGCAGCTGATAGGTTCAAATGGCTCTGAGCACTATGGGACTTAACTTCTGAGGTCGTAAGTCCCCTAGAACCTAGAACTACTTAAACCTAACTAACCTAAGGACATCACACACATCCATGCCCGAGGCAGGATTCGAACCTGCGACCGTAGCGGTGGCGCGGTTCCAGACTGTGCAGCTGATAGGGATTACAGCACTCCTTGACAGTGGCAGGCTAATGGGGTTCTGTTTGGCTGTACGGCACGCTACCATTAACGTCTAAATAGCTCGGTTCGTTATTGCGGAGAATTGCGTATTTATGTTCATTGGGTCAAGTACTGCATTCTCTACAATGATAGTGTGCATACAGGCTGCTTTTAAAAAATTCAGCTGACCTGCGAGAACTTGCGCAACAGAAACGTGGCAGGAAAGTAATCTGCACTCTGCTGCACTTTAGACGATTACGTATTTATTCACGTTACGACGTAATGGCGTAGAAAGCGGTTGTTCAGGCGAGCTGTGGCAGGCAGCTCCTTCCCTAGTCTCGCTGTCTGCGATATTAGCGCTCGAGCTTCGTAATTAGCAGAGAGCTCCGAAACACTTCATGGAACGATATAGTGTTGCCATTGTAAGTAGGCTGTTTAGGTTTTTTTATTGGTTACGCCGCCGCCACGTAGCGCTCTGTATGAAAATCACTGGCTGTACCGTGTGCAGTCTGTGGCTGGTTTGCATTGTTGTCTGCCATTGTAGTGTTGGGCAGCGGCAGCTGGATGCTAACAGCGCGTAGCGTTGCGCAGTTGGAGGTGAGCCGCCAGCAGTGGTGGATGTGGGGAGAGAGATGGCGGAGTTTTGAAATTTGTAAGACTGGATGTCATGAACTGCTATATATATTATGACTATTAAGGTAAATACATTGTTTGTTCTCTATTAAAATCTTTCATTTGCTAACTATACCTATCAGTAGTTAGTGCCTTCCGTAATTTGAATCTTTTATTTAGCTGGCAGTAGTGGTGCTTGCTGTATTGCAGTAGTTCGAGTAACGAAGATTTTTGGTGAGGTAAGTGATTTGTGAAAGGTATAGGTTAATGTTAGTCAGGGCCATTCTTTCGTAGGGATTTTTAAAAGTCAGATTGCGTTGCGCTAAAAATATTATGTGTCAGTTTAAGCACAGTCGTGTACAATTTTTCTAATGGGACCTTTCATAAGTCGACCCTTAGCCGAGGATACCTCACTGGAATCTTCTGATTTTTTTTTCTTGTAGTTTGTGTAGTTAGTGTTGCCTTTGTTTATTGCTAGCGCGTAATTGTAGAGAGAATTTCCTCTGTAGTTGTAGTTTTTCATTGCTGTACAGTAAAACAGTTGGGGCATGCATGTAGATTTGCACCAAGTATTTTTCAGCTGCGCTTGCAGTTAACTAGATATTATTTTCAGTGCTACGTTAATCTGTTCTCTTTTTTTTTCTCTTCAAATTGTGTTTATCTGTGTTATCGTGTGAAATATTGTGACAATAATGGCGTGTGAAAAACGTAATAGTAGGCTCCAAAGTAAACAGAGAAATGACAGTGAAGACGAAAGCAGTGTGTTAGCGCCACCATGTAATGAATTAACTAATGTTCACAGCATAGGGAAATGGAGTGGGCTGCAAATAATGGTGTAAGCAGTGAAACAATTAGTCAACAGGGAAGCATTATCGATCGATCGGTCGGCAACAGCTCGCCTCAGGATTCCGAAATGACAGGACACAATCTTGCAAATACTGTAGATTCAGGTTTTGCGTCCTCATCGTTTTCTCAAATAAGTCAAGACACATTTTTTGTTTTTCAAACTGCGAATATTGCCGGTTCAAATGCATTGCCGAATAGCACTGAGGAACATGTTTCATACACCAGTGCATTTTTGTTACAATTAATGCAACAAATGGCACAAAATCTTCAAAAGTTAGACACAATGGAACAAAATCTTCAGAAGTTAGACACAACGCTTGAACAAAATCAGAAACAAATGGGACATAATCTTCAAAAGTTAGACACAATGGAACAAAATCAGAGACAAACACAGCAAAAGCTTCAAAAGTTAGGCACCACACTTTAACAAACACGTGAAGATTTAACTAATGAGTTACATAACATTGAATCGAAATGTCAAAAAGTCTATAACGACGTAAAAACACAAATTTGTGAGCATTTTCAACCTATTTTTTCGCGCCATGAAAATGCATTACAGAATCACGAAACAGCCATAAAAGAACTGTAAACTATTGTTCATGAAAATCATGAGACCTTGCAAGTTAAAACTGACTCAGTTGCATCTACCGATTCGGTTACGCAACTTGCAAAAACTCAGGAAAACTTAAAGGACACAGTAGATACGATTTGAACACAAATGGACACTCTGAAACTTGGTTCAGAAAAACACACAGAGTAAATAATTTCACTATCGTATAAAATAGCCGAACTTTCAGATCAGTTCACTAACTTATCTACTAAGGTAGATGATGATCTGAATGACACAAAACCTGACACTGACACTGAAGAGTATGAACAAATTAGAAAATTCAAACAGAATCAAAATCAAATCAACACACAGTACAAAAGAGAAATGCGGGAAGTACAAGATCAGTTTGCTCAAGTAATACAAGAATCACATATTTCAGAGGACACTCGCGCTCCAATACGGGAAGAGGGACATAGAAATACTCTCTGTCTCTAATGACCTCAAGTTTTCGGGACGTTAAACCCAATATTCAGGGGCGATTCTAGAAGTCGATCAAGGGGCGGGGCGCTGCTAAGGGGAATAGAATATCGCTTAACGAAAAGAGAGTTGGGGTCATCCACCGACAAATTGGTAAAATTTAGTGCGGCTTAAAGTAGTTTTTGATAAGAGTTTTGGAGTTCAAGGTAAATACGTGTCTACAGAATGTGTGTGCCCGGGAAAATAATACGATTTTACCCAGATGTCCGGTGATTTCGAAGTTTTTCTCTGGGGTCAGCAATTTAAGTTTTGGTAGGTATATTTATCTTCCTTGATTACTGTGAATGGTATTTGTACATTAATATACATTCAATGTATATTAATAAATAATAAGACGCCCATTTTAAGTTAAACGACATTTATTGGTTTAGATAGTAAGCTATTTGCCGCTCTTATTCTTTTGTTAAAATGTGTCTGAAATACATTGCAACTTATATTGCTACATAATTATACAAAAAATGATTGAATCTGTTGAAGTAAAATATTCGCTGTTTTATGAAGTGTAACACGATACACCATCGGGAAGGGGGTGGAGCTACAGCCCCCATAGCTCCCCCTCCTGGCGCCGCCGCTGCCAATATTCCTTCCTTGAAATCTTCTCTTAACATATTGCTTCATAATAAAAAAAGTGAAGCGCCCAGAATTCGAAAAAGAAACGAAATAAATCTTCAGGAGGCATCTGATCTTACTGCAATGATTATAAAATCGAATCAAATTTACAAATAGTATGAGCCCACTTGTGAGTTTGACGTTGCACATCCTCTGCCCTGGATGCATGCAGTGATTCAGTTTGGAAGGGTGCAGTAAAACCATTGTGTCATTTCCTAAACCAAGGGATCCACAACTGTTACAGTCTGGAACCGCTACGGCTGTGTACTACTGACAGTGGTACAGTGTTGTCATTTGAACTGGTGCCACACATGTACTACACGGGACAGATCGGGGAAACTCGGTGGCCAATGGAGAACATCAAGAACACGACGGTATGAAACTCGGGACCTTTGCCTTTCGCGGGCAAGTGCTCTACCAAGGTCCCGAGTTCGAGTCTCGGTCCGGCACACTGTTTTAATCTGCCAGGAAGTTTCATATCAGCGCACACTCCGCTGCAGAGTGAAAATCTCATTCTGGAAACACGCGGACAGTTCACAGAGAAACACGTGCTATGTGTGGCCGAGCACTGTCCTGTTGAAAAAGGGCACCACTGTACTGTCGCTTGGGACACATGAGAAAGGAGGATGTCCGTGACGTACCGGTCCCACTGCTCCATTAGAGTTGCCTCTGTCACTACCTTCCATGACCTAAGAGCATTGCCGATGTCACTCCACACCATGGTGCCAGAAGTAACACCATATTGGCCTGAAAATCATCTAAAGAGTGAAACTTCTTTTTAAATCGCCGCGGTACTCACCGACAATGGTCATGTGGGACGGTGCGGAATCTCGATTCATCGCTTAACACAGTGCGACGCCAACTATGCAGTCTAAAGTTTAGGCACCATCACATGTGAATGACCCCAAAATCTGGGTATTGCAAGGCTCGACCAATGGACCAAATGGAGACAAAGTCATGCGTTAGGTACTGATAACGGTGCCTCAAAGGAGTATTCAGTATCTCCATGTAAATCACAGTGATTGCTGAACGTGTAATGCAGTTCATGCTCGTAAATTTGAAAATGCGAGCTGGGCAAGTGAGGTACTTTCATTTTCTCTTTTTTTAGACTTTCTAATAATTTCAGTATAATTCTCACATACTGAACTTTAGTTTTCATGTTAATATTCGGCATTTTTAAGAGTAACATTGCAACAAGATTTCACGTTGGTGTTTTTAAAAATGACCGAAAGTTTTTCAATTTTAAACTCGACTTACATTCGATAACCAAGTTTCCTACTGTTTCTCCCATCGAAAGACAACCCTCATAAATGAGGAGTACTCGTATGTTGATAGAGTTTCCTTTGTGCTATAATCTGGAGCCGTGCGACCGCTACGGTCGCAGGTTCGAATTCTGCCTCGGGCATGGATGTGTGTGCTGTCCTGCGGTTAGTTAGGTTTAAGTAGTTCTAAGTTCTAGGGGATTGATGACCTCAGACGTTAAGTCCCACAGTGCTCAGAGGCATTTGAAACATTTTTTTTTCCTTTGTGCGTAGTGGCCAAACAACAACAAAATGTTGTGTCAAGTGCCAAGCACTCACATGCCTTGAGGCACAGTTAAATATCAGTTTACTTGTTAATCCTAAACTTCGGTACAAAGCTTACAAGATTAAATAAATGTTGTCGGAGCTGGAAAATCGATACTAGGTTTGCATATAAACGGAAATTAATTGTAACTGAAAAAATATTATGATTATAAATATTGTAGAGTGGAGCTTGGATGGGTATTATTGAGTCTTACGACAGAAAGGTTAGTGATTACTTAGACATTCGAAGACAAATTTGAAACAGAAGGAACCGATTTATCGTTTCTGAACACTGCGTAAAAGTTCTATGTCATTCTGCGGCAACTTTAATGCCTGCTATAGATGAAACATCGCCTAGAGGTGTATCACAGTCCTCTTCCCTGCTCTACGTATCCTGTTACCTTTTCCTTCTCACGCAGTAGAAAGCCGATATTGCACATCTGAAAATGGAAATTAATGTTATCGTATAGTTAAGTATCTTAGTACACAGAACACTGAACTTGGATAGAGATTATGTACCGTCTGAATTGTTATCCGATATTTCACAATTTAGGAGGAGATAAATTATAAGAAGAAAAATTTTACGAGGACTACTACACGCCAGAGATTGTAAAACCGAAAAATAAAGAAATAGTAAAATTTGGAATTTTACTTGCGACCTTCCTCAAGTTTCCCCCGAAATGTTACAGGCATCCCGCCGTCCCTCGTACGTCCGCGCAAAAGTCTGGTATCGATAGTTCGACGGTCCTTGGCTAGTACGCTCCTAAGCGATGAAAACGGAGCTATGTCGTCGCGCCCGTCAGTAGATGCAAAAATGCTCCGAGCAGCGCTTCTACGCGGACGTGGTAAAGGCTCTCGCTTAGCCGTTTGTTAACATCTGCCAGGCGATCAAAGGCGGCGTCCCACCTGTGGGCCAATAGATCGAGCCTGACGTTTACAGCCGGAGAGGGAAGCGCAAAGTAGCGACGAAAGCTGTGCGGGCGCCACTCGCCTCTCGTTTCATTTTGCTCTTAAGAGCGCCGCGGGCTCAAAGCGGCAGGCTAAACAAACTTGTCCCGCCGCCTTGCCGCAACAGATCCGCAACCCGCCTGACAGAGGCCGGCGGCCGCCCTGTGGCCGACAAGTGCCGCTGCCCCCCCCCCCCCCCCCCCCCTCTCCCCCCACACCAATGCCCTGCTTGTTTTTCATTCCTACGCGCGCCGTTTCCGCCGCCGGCGCTAGGCCGCTTCGCTCGCGCCGCATTAAAAACCACTTAACAGATTTCGTCGCCCCCCCCCCCCCCTGCCCGTTCCTCACCCACGCGCATTCCACGCGCACGAGGAGCGTCTCTGTCCGCCCCCTCTCCTTGAGCCACGCGCGTATTTCCAGCTCCGCGTATTTGTCCACGCGCCGGCGGCCGGCGGTCAACACGGCACGTTGCCGCTGCTGCCTCGCACCCTGGCTGCCGCCTGTACGAGGTCCGTGGCGCGGTAAATAGTTAAGAAGTAGCCGTAGAGGTACACACGCGGTCACCAGGTCACAGGGGTTCCAAAGGTGGGGGCTGTGGAGGTAGGTAAAACCAGAGAGATGCAATGCCGTAAAGGGGCAACATCGGGAGGACAGAGAGACAAACTGAATAACTATGTCACATTTTTATGCTGTCAAAACCAATGAGTCGACCGTTTCCAAAGTCCTTATCTCCATGTAACAATAATTTTCAGAACGAAAAAACAACTGTAACTCGTTTGTTATGTGGTTCTTATTGTTATCCTTTATTTGTTACAATTGTCTTTTTTATCCTGGTTTTATATTTATACTTCCCATAAAGCAGACCACAATATTATTATTTAAAATAAATATTTTACTTTGAAAATGAGGAGTTTTGGAACTGTAACTGGACATAACGGTTTCCCGAAATGTTTGGTTTTAAAATGACGGGAAAAAATAAATTTCATAACATTTATTCCTGTCACAAAATCATTAGTGACCATTATAAAGAGTAACACAGTACATATCTACTAATTAATTGTTTTGAAGTGTTGCCGTCAACTTTGTATTGAAAGTTCGTATCATTATGAGATTAATATTTTTTTTTAAATTCAGATGCTCATCTTCTCTTCAACCATACCATATAGCTCTCCGACATCAACTTGTTCATCCAGTTCAGCTCCAGACTACTGTTTGAAGACATTCTTGTGGAATAAAAGTTCATTAATGTCCATCCAACCTGGTCCATAGTGGTTCAGTAAGAGGACTGTTTCACTTCTGATTGTTTCTGGTTTTACCGTAACATATTTACCTATTCTGCTGGGTTTACTCCCACCCAAAATTTACCATTGTTGCAGACACTTTTATTACATCTTACATGAGTGTTATAGCTTTGTTCCACTTGAATGGTAGTAGTGTTCTGATTTTTTGTTTAATTAATATTCTTTTCTGCCATGCAGATGGAAGTTTCATGGCGTCATTAAGAGATGTCTTCCAGTCAGCAGCATGTATAACTGATCTAAGTTTGTCGATAGCCCCAAAGTCTCAGATTATCACACAATAATCACTGGGATTCAAGATAGCACTTTCTGGACGTACTTCTTTACAATAGAATTTGACAGGTATACCAGTATGAAAAATAAAAGCTAAAGAGAATGAAGTCCCATTTACTTCACAAGAGAAATAAATATAATGGTTGGTTGTTTCGTGGGAGAGGACCAAATAGCGAAGTCATCGGTCCCATCGGATTAGGGAAGGATGGGGAGGGAAGCAGGCCGTACCCTTTCAAAGGAACCATTTGCATGAAGCGATTTAGAGAAATTACGGATAGCTGGATGATGGTTTGAACCATCGTCCTCCCTAATGCGAGTCCAGTGTGCTAACCCCTGCATCACTTAGCTCGGTTTTAATATAATGTTTAAAGTGTATTCTAAGTACGATTTGACAAGTGTACTGACATAACAGGTTTTGGAAATGTGTCTTTTCCAGAGCATTAAATGCGCAGTGAGTATAACGGCCTTAGGTCCTGTATTGTTGTCGGGATTTAACGTCTACTGGTCTGTCGTGATACAACAGAGTCTGGAACATTTATAACAGGAATAGTAGCTAGTAGAAAATGTATGTTCTAATCTGTGCAGGACGAAGTGCGCTCTTTTGACATACAGAAAAATTAATATCGTAAAGAAATGGGTTTAACTGGTTTTGTAAATGGACGACTCAAATCCGCGTGCTGCAGGACACTGAGAGATAACGTATCAAGTAACTACAACTGAATCACTGTTCTGACCTTATGACACGCACAGTTATCCTTCTGGAAGATACAGTCACCATCAGGGAAGACATCAAACATGAAGGGATGCAGGTGATCCGCTATAATGTTCTCTCAGCCCAGAGATAAGGTGTTCTCGATTACTACCACAGATACCATGGATGTCACCACCATCCATAGCGCTTTGTGTATTCCGGGCAGCCGTTCTCCTGGACGATGGTGTATTCGAATACGACTATCGACCTGGTGCAACACGGAACGTGGGTCATAGCACCAGGCAACACGTTTCGATTACACCACAGTCCAGCCTCGTTCATTCAGTTCTCTCTGCAGTCGTAACTGACGATATCGTTGGATAAACATGGAAATGTGTAGCGACCGTCTGTTGCCAAGCCCCGCGTTCAACATTATGAGCCGAATGGTGTGCTTTCAATCACTTGTGCCTGTAGGCGCAACGTCAGATCTCCCACAGATCGTTGCCTGTCTTGCTTTACAGAGCGGGCAAAGCTCGGACCTCCACATTGTGTGAGGAAGTCCACAACCTTGTCGTCTAATCGTAGTTTGACTGTTCTTCAACTATTTTCTATAGATGCTCACTACAGGAGCACACGGAGAACGGTACAGCGCCACTGTTTCCGAGATGCTCGTTCCTAGACGCTGTGACACAAAATCGGTCCCTTTCGTCCATGGTTCTGCCTATTTGCGGCCATTATTGTTGCTAGACAATGACAGAAAGGGACTGGAGCAGACTGCAAGCAGGAGAAATGAAATTTCTCAGAGCAGTTAAGGGAGAAACAAAAATGAATATAGTAAGGAATGTAGAGATTAGAAAGGACCTTAAACAAGAAAGTGTGAAAGAAGAAATTGAAAAAAAAGAGATTAAGATGGTATGGGCTTGTTAAGAGGATGCATGGGCAGAGATTCCCCAGAATTATGGAAGAACTAAAGATGAGTGGGAAAAGAGCTAGAGGGCACCCAAGAGCACGGTGGAAAATGGGAATGAGAATATCTGTAGAAAGGAGAGGTGTGACCTGGCAGAAAGTGGAGGAAGAAAAGTGGCGGGAGGACCGAGCCAAATGGACTCGTCAGCACCCAGACCCGGCAGTAGCTGGAGCGGGACTCGGATAAAGACAGAATGATTCTTCACTCATCTGTGCTCTGCCGATTCACTTTCGTTACTGCATCACATATCTATAGCACCACCAGGCAGCATTCAGTCTCGCCGTGAGCCATTATCGTAGTGTCTCGACTCATCAGTGTAGTTTCAAGAACACATTGGTATGTTGCTGTAGCCTTGGCTAGTCTGCATGCTTGATGCTACTCGAGGCTGTTCGCTTCAGATTACCAAGTTATTAAACATGTAAAAGTGAAGAATGTATTATAACTGCTACTGACAGGAATATTTTTTCCTCACTTGTGCCCAGTCCTGTACATTATTTACATTTGGTACATGGGAAATGGAATATAAAACAGTGAAACATCTGTGGCCAGCTCCATATCACTACGTACGTGGCTGGTGGGGCTGAAAGGCAGCAGGTAATACTGCGTGCCTTTTTTATTTAATTTGATGATGACTGAGTGACTGGAAGCTGATAACAGAGTAGTATCTCATAACAATGTTTTTATTAATGTATATCGGATGATAGTGACTGAGATATCTCGAGCTTCATTTCATTTAACACATTTATGGAATCTCATGTTCTCTGGATGATTTCTGTGTGCGTGGGAAGGCACAGCGCGCTGCATTTGGGACTGGTAGGGCAGTGAATGTAGCAGAAAAAGCGGCCTTCTTGCAATCAGCCCAGGTTGTAGTCTCAGGACGCTGGGTCCAGTCAAGGAGGGTACCAGACCACTATGCATTCTGCCACTGGGACTTGCCCAGCGGCCGAACTGAAGACGCAGGCGACTGTAGAAGGATCACGGCGGCGCTTTCTCGTGTTTTGCAGAGAGCCCTTTGTAGATAAGCATCTTATGATTTTTGAAAGTAACACGGTTAGCCAAATATAATGGTCTACCTCATTAACAGCTTTCTAATGACCTCTGACGCAAGGCTACTTGCTATGCATCAAAATGCGCCATTGGTAAATTTGCCAGTGACGTCTTTGAGAAGGAGCTGAAACGGCAGTTTTGTAGATGTAGAAGGAAAGGATTATTGGAAGGTCATTGGCATTTTATAGCGACACACAGTCTTGGCGAGATTCTGTGTGCTTGCAGGAACCCCGCTATCGGGCAGCCATGTATGCATTTATTACTATTTGCAGGCGTATACAGTTTGGCGGGAAGAAACAGCCACACGTTAGATTCTGTAAAAATAGTGGAACGTCTGTGGCTAGATCCGAAAGAGAACTTGTAAGAGTCTGTAGCCAGACGTGCTAGTGAGAGCATTTTTAGAATTAGTTCGTTCCGAGGCATGGAGCTGTTTGCATTATGTACGTATCAGCCACGTACATTGGAGATGGACAGAACAATTCAGATGGCTGAAGCGTTCTACACTGCTGTCCTTGACTAATTATATTGATAATAATTATCAGCACCAACGTGAAAGGGCATTTTCTTGCTTCGCACTTACAGAAATCATTACAATCGATTGTCGCAGTTCCAACTTTGCTTTGGTGAACGTATGAATTTTTCATTTACTATCCGATCAACAGCCACTGTTTTTCGTTTGGGGCTGTCGAGATTTCAGAGAAAACTTCAGACTGCCATTAGTGTCAGAGGGGAATTTTCCTGTTGGTTCAAGTAACGCCCCAAATCAACATATCCATTAGAGTCTGCATACAGAATTTGTAAAGCATCTTACATTCCATTCATTAATGTGAATAATTATGTTTTTATTGAATAAATTACTGTGTTAATCGAGAGATTGTTTGTGTTTAACATCTACCACTCATATTAACCAATTTATCTGTGCAAATCTGCAGTTTAGGATCCAAAGCTACGGCATTTAATAATTTGATTCATCCATTAAAATAGTGCATACTCATTTGTAGAGTAGATTTTAAAGGCGTGTCTGGCAGTTAATTAGTTGTCTGGGTTTGGGTAATGTTAAAAACGCGGGGACTTTCAGGATTTCAAATCAAACAGCTTTCCCCGTCTAGTTTCCAAAATTCATTTTATTTGGCGGTTTACTACACCATCTTCAGGTCCCTGACCAACGTGTAGGAAGATTCTAACCTCGGTTCCGGTCAAAATCAAAATAGGGGCCAGCATTCAAGCACTGGTATCTGTATATTTCTGCTTGATACAGCAATCACTTCAACCATCATTTGCCGACCATCTGCTCGGCATTTGGTCGGCAGATAATGGTTGAAGTGATCGCTGTAGTAAGCAGAAATCTACAGACACCAGTGTTTGAATGCTGGCCCCTATTTTGACCAGTAGGGCCTGAAGATGGTGTAGTAAATCGCCGAAACTGGTAGCCAAATAAAATAAATTTTGGTAATTAGACGGATGAGGGGTGTTCGATTTGATATCCTCTAGCGAGTCCCGGAACCCTCTCTGAAAAGAGGGACTTACAGAGACAGCGAGTTTCATGTCGCCTCGTGTCGTCTCGTCTTTTCAAATTATTGGCCTTTGGGACGTGCCCATATAGCCATCTCAATAGCGTAATGTCAGTTGTTACAAACTTAAGCATAACACAACGTCCAGTCTCCGAGCAAAGAAAACTCTCAGATCCGACCGAGAATCTAACCAGAGGCCCCTTAGTTAGCAATCCGTCACGCTGACCACGGACCTACCGGAACGGACATGGTCTTCTTTTCCTAACGGCTCTACACACAGCACTCCAGAACACGTCCCGAGGCCAGGCCTCTCGATGCCGCTACAGCCAGCCAGGGCACCATGTTCCAGGAAGTCCTCTTCGTGGTGGTGATCAACTACACCTACGTCATTCCTTAACGGCTTCGCCTTCCATTTTATTTACTTGTTAACTGAAAGGACCCGCTTCTTTACATTTCCTTTCTTCACTGGAATAATGGACAATTAATCATCTGATTTGTACAATATCCAAATTAATCGAAAGTATAAATTAAATTTGGTGTTTTGCTTTGGGTGCAAAGATTTTATGATTATCCAGTAATCGAACATGCTATGCAACTTATAACTATCTGTGCAGAAACATGATTCTTTTAAATTCACTCCGCACCCATAGAACATTTACCTTTATGTTTTATTGATAGTCATACTGTATGCTAAGTTTTCGGGAAACTGGGGCCTTTTAAAGCTGCATGGTAAGTTATCTGTAAAGAAAGGAATACTTGTTATGTGTACCGACTTCGGTTTTTGTTTTCCGGTTCATATTTTCACGTCTATCGTGTTGTTAAGCAACTTGTTTTGCGTGGGTATACTGGGAACACAGAGCGAATTTGTGAGTTATGTTGGGAAGTTTACGCTTCCGTCTTGGTTCGTCACTGCATCAATCGATTTATTTATTTATTTCCTTTACTTGGTATCACATTCTGTATTCCATGATTTGTTTGTTTAATTACGGGTATGTCTTTTGTTGTTTCTAAAATTGTTCGCTCATACAACCTTTCGAATGTGAGTAGTTTATCTCTATAACCGGATACACATTTTTGCCTTTACTTCATTGCACAACGGTTCGGTTGAGACCATTTTTGCCGCAGTCTGCATCAATGCGATATGTTCCAAGTTGTATTCTAGAACATTTGAGAACGTTGGTCAACATTCGAGAATATTCGTAAAAGCTCGAAAACATTGGAGAATAAATGTAAAGAGTGAAAGTGAACTCTCCTGATAAACTACCAGAGTGGGTAATACGCACAGAAACAAGGGAAAATGTGCAGTAAACACGGGCTCTGAAATGCATACCTTAAGAGCTAAGCACACTTTATTTTCGCTACCGTGAAACACATCATATTTACTGAAAGCTCTTCCACATTTTGAGAGGCGGTGGTATGGACCAAAACAAGAAAAAAATGTTCAATAAATGTGGGCTATAAAGTACATTGCTGAAGAGCTATGAGCACTTGTTGGTCTTCAATACTGAACAACTGTCTAAGTTCTACTAAACACTTTCTATACTGTTACTGTATACAACCATTTTTACCATACTGCCGCCTCTGAAAGTTTGTCGTTGGAGTCCTGGTTCGCCCTGTAGAGATGCGAAAGAGTGTCCCGGTCATCAGCACGATCTCAAGGAGATTACTTCAAATACTTATATCTCCGTAAACACAACAGCCGCCACCGCACAACCAATGTAGTGCGCAAGAGGGGGAACCAAGCGTAAAGTGATTGGCGATGGATTGTTTTGAAGGCGTCAGCAGCTTCATCCACAAACTCTTATATACACGTAAATTAATTCGTTGTGCATTTCATTCTCTCCTGCATGGGATAGAGGGTCTGTTCGAGATGCATCCCATTATGTAGACTCTGCTCTTTCCAGCCAAATACCAGGCCAGCTGGTAGTAGGACGCAGCCGTCCCTTACTGGGAATAAATGAATGGGAAAGGATTACCATTTCGGCATTTGCTTTACCATCAGTGTGTGTGTGTGTGTGTGTGTGTGTGTGTGTGTGTGTGTGTGTGTGTGTGTGTGTGTGTGTGTGCCTCCCATTTCGTCTTTACTAGCTCTGGCTGGGTTCCTGTCGGGCCTTCTCCAACTCTTCTTTCTTCCAGGGCGGATTTCTAGTTCCTTCGAGGAAACCCTATTTGCTATTTCGCTCTATATCGCTGTCTTTCTTCTCTCTGTACAGTAGGAGGTGTTTGATTCTGGAATTATCGTCTGTGACTACTCATTGTCTGTTGAGGCTCCCACACTACACGATGCGGAGTTCGTTCGTAGTGAGATTCACTTCTTGTTGCTCGGTCTTCGATTTATCATTTCCAGATAGCTCGAGTATGACCGTAATCAGTCAAGGCCCTCGAGTGCTGATTGTATTTTAAAGTAAGCCACTTGGAAATAAACTGTGAACACGTCTTCCTTTTGTTACTCGTCCAAAGAACTCGGCCATTCAGGTACACACTGCTCTGCTGGCCCCGCGACCGCTACGGTCGCAGGTTCGAATCCTGCATTGGGCATGGATGTGTGTGATGTCCTTAGATTAGTTAGGTTTAAGTAGGTCTAAGTTCTAGGGGACTGATGACCTCTGAAGTTAAGTCCCATAATGCTCAGAGCCATTTGAACCATTTTTCCTCTGCTGGTCTGAAAACGCACCATCGTAAGGCCCTGACTGATGCCAGTAGAGAACTGACTCGGATCACTGATAATACACAACACTCAAACAACAAGTCGTTGTTGAAAGTCAGACTATTCCTTCGTACATGGCTTTTGTGATGTCACCGCCAGACACCACACTTGCTAGGTGGTAACCTTTAAATCGGCCGCGGTCCGTTAGGATACGTCGGACCCGCGTGTCGCCACTATCAGTGATTGCAGACCGAGCGCCGCCACACGGCAGGTCTAGTCTAGAGAGACTTCCTAGCACTCGCCCTAGTTGTACAACCGACTTTGCTAGCAATGGTTCACTGACAAAATACGTTCTCATTTGCCGAGACGATAGTTTAGCATAGCTTTCAGCTACGTCATTTGCTACGATCTAGCAAGGCGCCATTATCAGTTACTATTGATATTGTGAATCCCGTACCGTCAAGACCGACGTTCATCATTAATGGATTAAAGTTAAGTATTCCACCAGCTACGTCCGTTTTTCTAAATTCTAATTTCCTTGTCCTGTTCCAGACCTCACGCCAGCCTGCGTGAGCTAAAACGCGTGCATTTCGGCCTCCTCTAGTAACACGGTATTGGCTCTCCTGCCAACCACAACAGTTTTCTTTTTTGGAATGTTTCGTCTCCCTCATCTTGCTTAACAGTATCTGAAACATTTCTAGGTTAGAGAAAGTGTTTCCACTCTTAATAAACAGTGGGTAATTACTTACAAAATATTGGGTTATTCGTAAAGGTGCATAGTTCACCGAACAGTGACTAACCTCGAAAGCTATTCCTTACGGGTGATCTCAAGAAAGTAATCTGTAGCAATAAACACGGCGATCAGCTCGAATCAATGAAAATAAGTAAGAGATTTCAGATTTTGGTATCACTGATGCACGTGACAGATAACAGGTACCTAATCGTATCCAATCTCGGGTGTCTGACTAATAAGTAATGCTAATCTGTCTTTCTAAAGAGCAACCTTGTGCTCTGGAAATTCATCACACACGTTTAATTGAAAACATCGAAATATTTATGTAGCTGCCAAAATTATGATAAAAGAAGAGAGGGTAGGTTGGATTTTGAATCTCCTAAGCAATGGAGATCAGTGAAAACTGAAGACTGAATATGGTACTGGAAGGAAAATCTGGTTTTATGTCACACTGCAGTCAAAGATGATGAAGAAATGAGGTCACTTGAAGTTTTGGAGGAGACCGGTAACTTTCACATTAAATAAATTGAAGAATTGTACCCCAGAGACTTTTTGGAGACTTTTAAAGCACATGAAGAAGTCTCAGCAGCTATCCAGCTGACTCATTACCAAGAGATAGAGTAAAATGAATTTATGACCGCGTTTCCGATCACATCTTGGCGGCCGCTTATGCAGTTACGAGTGAAATTGTAGGAGACACGAGACTGTACGCCAAATTACCAAAAAGTCGACGAATTTAATCTGATAATTTATACATTAAACGTAATTTTTCCAAGCCAGCTAAATCCGTCGATAATTTGCCTAAACAGAGGACTTTCGAATGGTGGGAGAGGAGCAGTTTTCGTGATAACCGATAATTTAATCCCTAAAGAACAGGAGACGTAAATCTGTGGAATTTCCAGTGGTCTTAATTTTACGTATGGCCACAAGGTCCAGGGAGCGTTGAGATCAAATTAATCTGGTGCCAGGGTAAGCAGTGACAACCACAGTTACTTACTTCTTGCAACTGAAGTTCACCAAGGTGTCCAACATCCACGAGTTCACTGTCTTTCCAATATTTTGGTTTCTTTAAGAAAGTTAATTGATTCATATGTTCAAATAGACTAAGGTGACAAAACCCATGTGATAACGATAAGCACATATACAGATGGTTGTATTATCGCGTACACAAAGTTAAAGGGACAGTGCAACGTCAGAGCAGTCATCTGTACTCACGTGAATCATGTGAAAAGGTTTCCGAAGTGATTATGGCCGCATGAAGGAGATTAGTAGATTTTGAAAGCGGAATGGCACTAGGAGCCAAACGCATGATACATTCCGTTTCGGAAATCGTTAGGGCATTCAATATTCCGAGATACACAGCGTCAAGAGTGTGTCGAGAACACTGAGTGTCAGGCATTACATCTCCCCACTGCCAACGCAGTGGCCGACGGTTTTCACTTAACGACCGACAGCAGCTGCGTTTGCATAGATGTGTCAGTGCTAACAGATAGCTGGTCGTGGTGGCCGAGCGGTTCTAGGTGCTTCAGTCCGGAACCGCGCTGCTGCTACTGTCGCAGGTTCGAATCGTGCCTCGGGCATGGATGTGTGTGATGTCCTTAGATTAGTTAGGTTTAAGTAGTTCTAAGTCTAGGGGACTGATGACCTCAGATGTTACGTCCCATAGTGCTCAGAGTCATTTGAACCATTTTTTTTTTTGCTAACAGATAATCAACACTGCACGAAATAACCGCACGAATCAATGGCGGATGTACGACGAACGTATCCATTAGGACAGTGCGGCGAAATTTGGCGTTATTGGGGTTACGGCAGCAGATGACCGACGAGTGTGCCTTTGCAAAAACAGTGCATCACCTGCAACGCCTCTCCTGTGCTTGTAATCATACTGGTTGGACCCTAGACAGCTGGAAAGCCGTGGCCACTTTCCCAGTTATGGTCGCCCATACAGACAGCATAGCTCAATGTTCCTGTAGCGGACTTCGAACTACTTGTTGAGTCCATGCCACGTCGAAATGCAGACTAAGCCGGGCAAAAGGAAGTCCAGCGCGATATTAGGAGATACCCTATGACTTTCGTCACCTTACTGTAAACCTAAATGTCACCCGACTGAATTGTTTGTTTATTTAAATAATGACAGACTAGGGGCTATAGGTAACTCTCAAAATGGAAAGCTGTAACTCAAATTGTAGATTGCCAAAATAATCTAATTCGCTAGACTAAGGCAGTTCAAATATTTCACCATTAATTTAGCACTTATATCAGAATCTTATGTTGGTAGGGTACACCTCTACCGCTACCAGTCAAAAGTACAAGTAGTTTTCAATGTATATCGGTCCGTCGAACGAGCTTAAAAGTCTATTATGTTGTGCGGAAGGTAGTTCAAAAATGGTTCAAATGGCTCTGAGCACTATGGGACAACTTCTGAGATCATCAGTCCCTTAGAACTACTTAAACCTAACAAACCTAAGGACATCACACACATCCATGCCCAAGGTAGGATCCGAACCTGCGACCGTAGCGGTCGCGCTGTTCCAGACTGTAGCGCCTATCACCGCTCGGCCACCCCAGATGTATACCACATCTCGAACGAATCTAGCATCTCTTATGTTGGAGGACAGGTGGCAAGAATTGTTTAATACAGAAGTAAAGAACACAAACGTTACACTGGGATCAAGCAGAAAACTAAATCGGCTGTTACCGACCACTGTGTCAACTGTGAGCGCGGGATGAAATACTAACGTACCAGCATTGTAGTGTCGGCAGCGAAGATCTGAGTCAAATGAAGGAGGCAAAGGAGATTGGAGTGTAAGGTAATTTAATCAAGATTTGGAGAGTCTTCAGCGTAAGTAAAGCGTCGGATCCGACGCTTAGTTTGCTTAAATCACGTCGGGACACATATGAATGTACTATCCTCCTTTCCGTCCTTTCTACCCGTACCTCACGCCCTCCCTCTCTCTTCTTTTCTCTATCGTCAGTCATAGGTAAGTGCCTGCTATAATTCTCTTACAACATTTTCATTACGTACAAATTTTTCAGTTTTGACGTAGTCTTTTGGTTGGATCTGAATTTCTGCTCACTTTCATTGTTTAACGAAAGAGGGAAATATTTGCTAGGTTGGTATGTAGCGTTCTCTGTTTCATTAGAGTCCAAAAAGCAGGAGACCTCTGCTCTCGACACCTGACGAAAGCGCCGAAACACCGTGTAAAGAGAGAATGACAACTCCGCTGCAAACCCGAAGTCTTGCAAACCAGCGAGGGATAGTTTTCAAAATGTAAGCTCCTATCTGATAGGGTATACTGTTCGGCAAGGGTTTTTTGTAAACGAAAGAGCAGTTTCATTTCAATGTCACCTTTCAACGTGCATCGTTTCGTGTAGCAGCGCAAGATACCTGTGTTGTGTTACTCAATGATATGACGGGAAGTGTAAGACGAGTGCCAGGGGAGTAGCTAGAGATATTCTATTAGGTAGCTTGTGACGGTGCCAGCTTTATAGTTTCTCGCGTGTGCGAGCCCTCATGTGGCACTGGAGACTTCTGTTGTCACGACACGGCCTTAGCAGTGCGAAATATTGCACTCCGGAGAGGCGCCACGGTCTCGTTAGCAGCTGACGATTCTCTCGTCCGATACCAGATGTGCAGCTCACGTGTTACAATGCTCGCATTACAGTCTGGTCACACATGTCCGGGCCGTGTGAGGACAGAGCGACGGACGAGCGATGCACTTGCTCCGTCTCGTAACCGAGGCTTGTCCACGTTTCTGTCGTTCCTTGTAGTGACTCGGAAGTGGTGGTCTGTGTTTCTGTCTGTGAAAGTCGTAAATACGTTCTCTAATTTTTGTAATGGTGAATTAGGACTTTCAACATTCGCTTGAGAGGAAGAAGAAAAAGAAGCAAGACAAAAAAGAAGAAGAAAAATGTGGATCCTGTAGTGCCTAGAAAACAAGATCGCAAGATCAGTACAGGGAGAGTTTCGTACATCATTACTTCCTCATCTCACAGACGACGAGACAAAGTTTTATGTGTATTTTAAGGTCACACAGCACTGCTTCTATCAACTTTTAAACGTACTAGAACCGAAATGAACAAGAACGACAATTTCTGGAGACTGTTAACTTTACCCCATGAACGCCTTGTTGATTCCTTAAGGTAGGTTCAAAAAAGAGTAAACACATAGGTCTTCCTATGTATGGACTAGGACTGTTGATATGTTTCACATATCGGGAATCCACAAAATAAATGTTGAGGATAGCATTTCTATTAAAAGATAAGTACATAATTTATTAAAAAATATACTTAAATTTCTACAAGACTTTCGCCAACAGTTTTTGAAGAATGGCAGTGTGAAGAAATAGCACAGTAGTTGCATTAATTTTTTTTATCGCAACTGGTGTGCTAATTCTTCATATCGGAAATCTTGTTATTTCATTCACACCGCCACCTTCCAGTGCAATCGGACTTCTTCTTTTGCACCATATACACTTGATTCACAGAGTCAAAGAGAAAAATTAGACTTGATGAAAGCTCAAAAAGTAGTAAGACTCCTTCATACAACGAAAGTAAAATTATTTTCTACTACAGCTTCAAAAGAAGAACTTCAAATGTTAATCGAATGTTGTGGAAGGAATATAATATACAGTCAAAGTATCAGCACTCGATATTAACACTTTAATATCGATAAATTGATATGTCTTTGGAAAATGTGATGATGTATCGATACTTTTGCGAGAAGTATCGATATATATATTGTCAACAGCCAAGATTCATCGAGTTATGTTACCTGGCACTGACGCATCATGCGAAAGTTACTTTCGTCCATAAGTTTTGCACTCCAGTGTGTAAAATCACTGACTAAAATTAAAGTATTATCGAATAATTTTGTTTTTCATTTCTGCAAGCGACAGCAGGTGTTGTGTTAAAATTGCGTGGCGAAGCTACACGTTGCAGTTTCTGTCTGCACCACCGAGCGCCGGTTACGTCAGCATTTCCCCCTCACACGTCACCGCCAACCGTAAAGATCAGACTTGTTATATAAATCTTTGTTCGTAATTTTCGGCAACTGTTTTTGAAGAGTGGCAATGTGAAGAAATAGCACAGCAGTTACATTAAAAATTGTTTTTTCATCGCAACTAGTGTGCTAATTCTTCATATCGGAAATCTTGTTATTCCATTCACATCGCCACCTTCCAGTGCAATCGGACTTCCTCTTTTGTACCACATATACTTGCTTCACACAGTCAACGAGAAAGATTGGACTTGATGATAGCTCAAAAAGTAGTAATACTCCCTTATAAAGTAAATAAAATTATGTTCTACTACAGTTGCAAAAGGAGAACTTCAAATATTTACCGAAAGTTGTGAAGGAAATATAATACACAATGAAAGTATCAGCACTCGATATTAGCATTTTGATATCGATATGTCGTTGGAAAAATATGCTGGTGTATCGATATTTCTGCGAGGAATGTCGATGTATAGATACAGGGTGTTCATAAATGAATATCGGGGCTTTTAACACTTTATAATATTTATTACATTAAACTTACAGTTATAAATGATATGTCAAATGAAAGAGCAACGCAAACAGTTTTACCAAGACCCTTATGAATGTATATAAATGCATAGTGAGATACGCGATTGTTTGAACTACACTGTACCCAAGCGCTGGATAGGCCGCAAGGGGCCCAATGACAGGGCTTGCTTTGCATGGCCTCCAAGTTCACCAGACGTAACGCCATGCGATTTCTTCCTTTGGGGCTTCATAAAGGATCGTGAGTACGTGCCTCCGCTACCAGCAGACCTCCCTGAATTAAGAAACCGGATTGAAGCAGCTGTTGCTAGAATCACTGAAGTCACACTTATCAACGTTTGGGAAGAACTCGGCTAAAGACTTGATGTATGCCGTGTGACAAATCGTGCTTACCTTGTAAGTAGGTGTTTAGGTTTTTATGTTGGTAACGCCACGTAGACGATCTGGATGGGTGTCGATCAGAAAGAGTAAATTTTTAATATTGGATACCGTGGACTGATTTTTAAACACTATTAAGGTAAATACATTGTTTGTTCTCTGTCAAAATCTTTCATTTGCTAAGTATCCCTATCAGTAGTTAGTGCTTACAGTAGTTTGAATCTTTTATTTAGCAGGCAGTAGTGGCGCTCGCTGTATTGCAGTGGTTCGAGTAACGAAGATTTTTGTGAGGTAAGCGATTTGTGAAAGGTATAGGTTAATGTTAGTCAAGGCCATTCTTTTGTAGGGATTATTAAAAGTCAGATTGCGTATCGCTAAAAATATTGGCTGTCAGTCTAGTGATGATCAGAATAAGTAAAGAGAGAAATGTCTGAGTACGTTCAGTTTTGCTCAGCTGTTTGAAAATCAAATAACGTAAGGGGTTTACCAGCACAGTAATTCACTAATTTTTCTAAGGGGACGTTTCAACCTTTAACATTTATAAAGTTCTTGGCAAAACTGTTTGAGTTACTCTTTCATTTTACATATCATTTACAGCTGCAAGTTTAGTATAATAAATATTATACAGTGTTAAAACCCCGATATTCATTTATAAACACCCGGCATTTTGTCAACAGCTCTAGTATCGACCAAGATTCATCAAGCTATGTTACCTGGCACTGACGAATCATGCGAGAGTTACTTTTGTCCATAAGTTTTGTGCTCCAGTGTATAAAATCACTGACTAAGATTAAAGTATTATCGAATAATTACCCAATGAAAATTCAGATTCTACAGAATATTTGTCTGTAGCTGTACGTTGTGTCAGAAGCAGTCTGAATTATCCCAGATCAAATGTCGCACTTGCAAGACGGCGTGTACTGTCATCGCACCTGGAGTTCTCTCGATAGAGTTACTCCCATGAGCCACCACGGCGGGTAGAGTGCGCACACAGTAGTGCTCACTGACCCCGCACCTCCATCTGCCGCCCGCCGTGTCCAGTGCTTGGGGGGGGGGGGGGGGGGGGGAGGTGCCGTCGGACAGGACGCGCCTCAGCCGTGGGACGACACGGCACGCACTAATTAGGGGGGCGGCGCAATTAGAGCGGGCCGGGATTTATTTCCGCCGCCTTATGAAAGGCGCGCCGCCCTGCCGGGCACAATTAGCCCTGCCGGCGGAGCCACCTGCTGCCGTCACCTCCGAGCCGGCCAGCCACTGTTAACATCAAATCTACGTCTGCGTCTGCATCTGCACTCCGCCACCCACGATACGGGGCGTGGCACAGGGCACTGCCGGCTCAACTATCACTTCCCTCATCCCGCTCTGAACTTACGAATGTGGCGCGGGAGGATCTGACACTATTCGACAGCTTTTTCCTTGACGAAGTATCACTCGGTTTAAGTGAAGAGAGTGTCAGGTGCGTGTCTCCACCTCGTACCCTGTCAGCAGGAAAATTAATTATGCTTCCCAGGCTGAGTCTTGACCATAGGGGCGGCAAAGAACTCTGATCGCTAGCCGCGCCGCGGCACGTGTGCCATAGCGCACAGTCTCGTTGCACACTTACCCCACCGCCATCCCACGCTGTCTCAGTGCTAGGAAAGGGCAGACGGAAACTGCAAACGCACTGCATTTAAATGGCAGTGATGTCACACTGCAAACGACTTGGTTTTATACTGGGTGGGGCAAGTAAAGGAGGCCCAGATGAGTGGATACCATTGGAAATGAATATACACGTATAACCACACCACGTGTACGCCCGCCGCGTGGTTCGCACTGGTTCAGAGCATAGTGTGGACTGTGTGAGTGTGAGTGGAACAGTACAAAGAGAGCGGTGGGACTCACAGCCGAGCATTGGGTTTTCGCTGTGGAAAGTGAGATGACAATAAAGTATTGGAAATGGTGTGGTAAGAGGTTTTTTGAGAAGTTTAATAGTGTCAAAGTGCCAACAAAGAGTGTCTTGCAACGCTCAGTCAGAAAATGGCATCAAACAGGACCTGTTTCCAAAAAAATATGTAAAGTTTTTTTTTACACTCCTGGAAATGGAAAAAAGAACACATTGACACCGGTGTGTCAGACCCACCATACTTGCTCCGGACACTGCGAGAGGGCTGTACGAGCAATGATCACACGCACGGCACAGCGGACACACCAGGAACCGCGGTGTTCGCCGTCGAATGGCGCTAGCTGCGCAGCATTTGTGCACCGCCGCCGTCAGTGTCAGCCAGTTTGCCGTGGCATACGGAGCTCCATCGCAGTCTTTAACACTGGTAGCATGCCGCGACAGCGTGGACGTGAACCGTATGTGCAGTTGACGGACTTTGAGCGAGGGCGTATAGTGGGCATTCGGGAGGCTGGGTGGACGTACCGCCGAATTGCTCAACACGTGGGGCGTGAGGTCTCCACAGTACATCGATGTTGTCGCCAGTGGTCGGCGGAAGGTGCACGTGCCCTTCGACCTGGGACCGGACCGCAGCGACGCACGGATGCACGCCAAGACCGTAGGATTCTACGCAGTGCCGTAGGGGACCGCACCGCCACTACCCAGCAAATTAGGGACACTGTTGCTCCTGGGGTATCGGCGAGGACCATTCGCAACCGTCTCCATGAAGCTGGGCTACGGTCCCGCACACCGTTAGGCAGTCTTCCGCTCACGCCCCAACATCGTGCAGCCCGCCTCCAGTGGTGTCGCGACAGGCGTGAATGGAGGGACGCATAGAGACGTGTCGTCTTCACCGATGAGAGTCGCTTCTGCCTTGGTGCCAATGATGGTCGTATGCGTGGTTGGCGCCATGCAGGTGAGTGCCACAATCAGGACTGCATACGACCGAGGAACACAGGGCCAACACCCGGCATCATGGTGAGGGGAGCGATCTCCTACACTGGCCGTACACCTCTGGTGATCGTCGAGGGGACACTGAATAGTGCACGGTACATCCAAACCGTCATCGAACCCATCGTTCTACCATTCCTAGACCGGCAAGGGAACTTGCTGTTCCAACAGGACAATGCACGTCCGCATGTATCCCGTGCCACCCAACGTGCTCTAGAAGGTGTAAGTCAACTACCCTGGCCAGCAAGATCTCCGGATCTGTCCCCCATTGAGCATGTTTGGGACTGGATGAAGCGTCGTCTCACGCGGTCTGCACGTCCAGGACGAACG
Organism: Schistocerca gregaria; assembly: GCF_023897955.1. Taxonomy (NCBI): domain Eukaryota; kingdom Metazoa; phylum Arthropoda; class Insecta; order Orthoptera; family Acrididae; genus Schistocerca; species Schistocerca gregaria. The sequence goes on from NC_064920.1 coordinate 107,203,774, forward strand.
CTGGTCCAACTGAGGCGCCAGGTGGAAATGGCATGGCAAGCCGTTTCACAGGACTACATCCAGCATCTCTACGATCGTCTCCATGGCAGCCTCAATTGCTGCGAAAGGTGGATATACACTGTACTAGTGCCGTCATTGTGAATGCTCTGTTGCCTGTGTCTATGTGCCTGTGGTTCTGTCAGAGTGATCATGTGATGTATCTGACCCCAGGAATGTGTCAATAAAGTTTCCCCTTCCTGGGATAATGAATTCACGGTGTTCTTATTTCAATTTCCAGGAGTGTAAATTACGGCTACGTGTCACATACTTTGTCAACTATTCTATTACTTATTTATTTAGCGACATGTTTCGAGGTAAACCTCATCTTCAGGCTAAATGGCATTACAAAAACAACTTTAAAATAAGGCCATACTGATATTACATAGTTTTTTTTTTTGTAAATGCTGGGTTCATCCTGTGGAAGAAGATAAAACTTAGTAAGGGGTGATGTCACTTTGGAAGCTGGACTGCTGTTTGATCGAAAATGTTTTGTAATGGTCACTCACTTTTTTCTTCTGACGTGGCAGTAGTGGTCCGCCGGGGTGGTTCCACTACAGAACTGTTTATGATCGAATTTCCAAGTTACTGCTATGCTAGTGACAATTTGTGAACAGCGACCAGGGAGGCACGGAAATGGAAGCACCCCCGTGCGTCACTACGAGACTGCCACGCCAGAAGAAAAACGTGTGTGACCATTACAAAACATTTTTGTGCAAACAACAGTCCAGCTTCCGAAGTGACATCACCTCTTACTAAGTTTTCTCTCATTCCACAGGATAAGCCCAGCTTTTACGAAACACTATGTAATATCAGTATGGCCTTATTTTAAAGTTGCTTTTGTAATGACATTTAGACCAGGGTACAAAGAAACGCTGCAGAGGAAATGGAATGCAATGCTAACCTGCCTGTAGTAGATGTTGAAAAGTGCCCAGAGTTCATCTCTTGGCACTTTTGGGCCATGGTCAACAGGTTTCTGTAGGTGGGTCGAAGCTGAACTGCTGGAATTGCTGCAGTCTAATTTCAAATATTCTGCTAGAGTTCTTAAAGACTATGAGAGATGTTGCGATATGCCTTAGACTTGAGGACTGCCCACACAAAGTAATCGCACACTGACGGATCAGGTGACCCGGACGGCCATCTGGGGTCGTGACCAGACTGACCTCTGCGTGAAGATTTCGTAAATGAAATCCATGATCTGGTCGGCTGTATGGGTGGTTGCTCCATCCTCTTGGCAGTAATTACAGGCCTTTCCCGCCTCCGTTAATCCTTCCACAAACAGTTTCAAAATGAAACTTCCTGGCAGATTAAAACTGTGAGCCGGACCGAGACTCGAACTCGGGAACTTTGCCTTTCGCGGGCAAGTGCTCTACCAACTGAGCTACCCAAGCACGACTCGCGCCCCGTCCTCACAGCTTTACTTCTGCCAGTATCTCGTCTCCTACCTTCCAAACTTTACAGGAGCTCTCCTGCGAACCTTGCAGAACTAGCACTCCTGAAAGAAATGATATTGCGGAGTCACGGCTTAGCCACAGCCTGGGGGATGTTTCCAGAATGAGGTATTCACTCTGCAGCGGAGTGTGCGCTGATATGAAACTTCCTGGCAGATTAAAACTGTGAGCCGGACTGAGATTCGAACTCGGTATCTTTGCCTTTCGCGGGCAAGTGCTCTACCAACTGAGCTACCCAAGCACGACTCACGCCCCGTCCTCACAACTTTAGTTCTGCCAGTATCTCGTCTCCTACCTTCCAAACTTTACAGGAGCCCTCCTGCGAACCTTGCAGAACTAGCACTCCTGAAAGAAAGGATATTGCGGAGACATGGCTTAGCCACAGCCTGGGAGATGTTTCCAGAATGAGATTTTCACTCTGCAGCGGAGTGTGCGCTGATATGAAACTTCCTGGCAGATTAAAACTGTGAGCCGGACCGAGTCTCGAACTCGGGACCTTTGCCTTTCACGGGCAAGTGCTCCTGGGTTCACAGGAGAGCTTCTGTAAAGTTTGGAAGGTAGGAGACGAGATACTGGCAGAAGTAAAGCTGTGAGGACGGGGCGTGAGTCGTGCTTGGGTAACTCTGTTGGTAGAGCACTTGCCCGCGAATGGCAAAGGCAAAGGTCTCTAGGCCAGTTTTATTTGCCCCACCCTGTATTCCATAGTTATCAACAGAAAATAAAGAAAATTTTGAATATTATTTGATTCGCTTTGGCTCTCTGAAGACATAACTGTTATCTGGTGTGCTCTGTCGACATACAGATAGACGCAGACAGTTTCACTCAAGTTGACAAGTAATCCTGATTTATTCATTTCAAATATTCCGATCGAAATATTGTAGCACATTTTCAACTTAATTATGGGAAAGGGGAAACTCTACATGAGGAAAACAATGTAGACTTCGTCGAGAGTTTTAACGTAATACGGTTTGCCACTAAAACGGGAATTACCTTGCAGGTGAATCAGTTACATCTACACATGCACTGGGGCATTTTCAACTGAAACGTAGAACGGTCTCGAAAACAACTCGAAAGAAATATACTATTGGCGGAGTCGTCAAAACATTTGGGAAACGATCCTTGCAATTCTTTCAAGGCCACGTTTCGTTTAACGGCAGTGAGTTTAGGGAACTGGGCTACGTATGTCAGAATGTGTCCCTTCCAAAACACGGTTTTGTTTTTAAGTACACCCCAATGAAATGAAAAAAAATTTATTTCACACATTTTGAAATGTCTTACTGTGGTAGTGTGTAGTCAAGTCCACTTGAAATTCGAGGCCTGCAGTTCATACTGCATATTCTGATTTTCGTTCCTGCAGTGCTTTCTCCTTAACACATCCAATAACAGCGAGTTTTAAATATAAAAATTGTTCCAGACGTGCCCTTTGACTCAACCAACGTACTTCGCAGTATTGTACGAAGTCTCCACACTCTTTCATTCAATTTAATCGAGAACTGTTGCAAGCTGACAGCGCAAAAATGCATACGACTTTAGAAATTTTATTATTCGTATCAATAATTTCTTTGCTTTGCTGCACGGCTAAAAATTTAGTACAAAGTGCCTCTTGATGTTTAGAACAATGAATTCAGTCTGTCGATGATTGTAATTTTTCCCTCTTTCAGTCTGAAATTAAATATTTAACTTCTTTCTGCATGGTACTCTAGTTTCGTGCCAGAGCAACTTTGCACAAGCAGTCGCTTATGCGGCTGCATAATAAATACGTCGACAATTATATTCTGTCATTTCCATTCATTTACAAAAGCTTGTGATGATAGATCTTTAGACTGCCTCTGTTTGTGCAAACAGCCACGGGAGGTGTAAACAACTGTTAAACTACGAAGAAATAGTGAAAGGTAAAGAGCGCTGCAGCCATGATTCTTCCGAACTGAAGATAGCTGTGCCGACCGCAAAATGTCACACCGCAATACTACACGAAATGTCGCGCTGCATCGAGTACTGCCGGGAAGCAACGGGGAAAGCGGAGACAGGATAAACCTTGACCCGCGTGCGGTCCACACAATCAGCCCGCATGGAGTTTGGCACGCCGTAGCTGGTCCTGGCATAAAGCAGTCGAATTTGTCCCTACTTGCAGGGGCTGTAAGCGATTAGTTGAGACGCTGGGGATGTGTACGGGGTTACACACACAGAGAAAAATTTTCATTTAAGTATTCATATATTAGGACCAGGAACTATCACATTGATGAGAACAACTTTTACAAAAGTACAGTTGCAGCGATGAATTCACTACAAAGAACGACAGGCAAAACAGTGGAATTTAAAAGGAAACAAGTACGGTTAGTAAATTTGGTGAACAGTTAGTGATTACAGAATGGGAGACAAGATGCCATTTAGAAGCTAAATTTAACCTCTACGGCTTCATACTGATGAGGGGTCGGAGGAGGGGGAAATGGGGGGAGGGAGATCGACTAGTGACATCACAGAGATATCTGTGCACAGACGTGAATTTGCTCGAAACGACAAAGAGAGTGGCTACGACGTCTTCTTATCATATGGCGATGTCGAAGATGCCTTTTACCATCCAGCAGGTTTGCTACAACTGTCTTTTTTAAGACACTTGCTCTCGTTCCGTTAAAATGGCGTCGCTTTATCGCGGAGGTCATTACGCGTATGTGTCAAAAGTAGTTAGCAGCTTAACTTTAACGAGACTAGAATGTAATAACCATTTGCGTCTTCCGAACGTGGCATATAACTGCAACCGCTGATGTTCAAAAAAAGGAATTTTGTGACCTCGAAGTGATTGGTACTCTGTGAACTTCCAACCTCAAAAAGTAGTAGTCCTGTCATCTGCGGAGAAAGACATCGGACGAGTTCTATCTGCAGGAACACGGAAAGAGTGTGGTTCCTTCATTCCTCTGATGTTTGCCGCCCTGCTTAGTTGGCAACCGACGCAAAGGAGGGTGTTTTATGTCTCATGTGGCCGCATTGAAGAAGGAGTCTTTCAAATACTCAGCGGATTTTAAAAATTGTCGCGATGGTCCTATCGCTGATCAAATTCCGGGATATTGTTCAGCAGTAAACAAGGAATCTGGCTACAACAGTATGTTACTCTCGGGTCTTTCTTTCAGAGGAAATTCTGCTGGTGCAGTTATACAGATATCGAAATGTAATTAATATTAAAGAAAATGAAACACTCCAGAATCATAGTTGTAACTACGGGATCAACATTCTGCAGAAACGTAAATCTGATTTTAATTAATTAAGGCCTCTTTCTTCGTTTCTCCACCTCGCGTGCGGCGGGCTTGCGCTGTAATGTTGCAGAAAGACCCTCCGTTCAGCTGCCGCTGTGTGGCTGTTCTACCTGTCGCAGAGATGTCCTTCCACAGAGATCTGCAACTTTGATCATTCACACAGCCGCCGATTTTAACTCAACTCAATAACGTATTCGCTGAACGAAGTATTACATTCCACTTCAATTAAGCGCCCTCATAATTGTATTAACACCTGCCAATCTTTCGATGCTACAAGTTCTTCCGTATACTCTTGTACAAAAACAATGGTCATATAATGCCCTTACAGTTTTTGCAACATACGTTTATACCGACAGGAATGGCGGCACAGAGGCACACTTGCTCGGCGGGTCCAAAGTGACCTCGTGAGTGGGACGTAAGGCCCTGGAAACAAAAACCGTTCCTTCGTCCATCAAGTGGCCCCCTGCTCATTTACGGAAAGGCTTCATTTATCCTCCGGCCCCGTGACATATTTATTAGCAGCGCGGCCCGGTCGGTAATGTCTTACTTAACGACCGCAGCCAACAACCGTATTTAGTACTAAGTAGCGGCGATCACAGCAGCTTCGTCTCCGCTTTTTTGCTAGTCATAAGATAACTCCGGCGGCTGCAATCAAAAGAGGCCGACTGCTGCAGTTGGGCTACGGAATAACGAGGTGCTTCGCGAACAACCAGTGGAGGAAACGGTTCGCGCTTGGTACGCAAATTTTCGCGTCTCAAGCTGCACAGGAATTGCAGCATAGGTTATGGCGCACATTATGTGTTACGTATTGCAGATTCAGAATCACTGAACATCAATAGATGAGTGATAAGAGAACGGACAGAATTTATACCGAGAGGAAATGTTTTGGTGTTCGAGAACTGACAAAAAGAGCTGAAACGGACAAATAGGAAACAATGGTGGGAGAGGCTGTTTGATTGCATGCTTCCCGCACTGTACGTGACGCTGAGATGATACCACTTTGCCAATTCGTAACAGTGGTGCTCAAAGCACCTGCGGAAGACGTCTAGATCAGTCGCCGAAACATTGGGTGAAAAATGGAATCCTTAATCCTGCTATAACGCCAAAACAAACCATCAATATATCACACCGAGAAAAACCCAGAAATAGCAAAAGGCTTAAGAAGAAAACAATCCAAAATGATATCTCGGAGAGGTAGTTTGTGTATGTGACCTCACACTGAACAAACTACGTAACTAATTTCTTTTCAAGCTCATGTTTATCGAGAATGCGTTGCGCAGAGAACAGTCCAACGTGACTGGAAAAACAGTGCAGGTTACTTTGTAACATGTCATATGTGGACCGCGCATGTTTGTAAGCTTCGCTCGCTTTTTTTTTTACACCGGGGAAAGAGGTTTTCTCCAGCCTGAATAGAACAGGCTGATTTTGCCATTGTTTTCGTTTATAGTTGGAACTTAGAAGGCCTGCTTCAGGGAGAGTAGTTTCCCAATGACGGGTGATGTTTCGAACAATCGTTGCAAAAAGGTCCTTAACGTAACTGCCAGGAGGCAGCATCTTACAGAAGGAAATGGATTGGCCTAGACAGGCGGACTTGATTTTACGTGTTTCCAGGGATTATGGAGAAGGGTAAGTGTAACAATTTGAGGTAAGGGATCATAGCCAGGAAACGAACGAGTCGAAGGGTGCCCGGGATAACCTACTCAGCTTCCCCTTTAGTATTGCGCAGCTCTCAGATTAAGGGCCCAAACTTCAGAACCCTGACCATGACTTACAGAATTCCCACTGGATAATTTGCCCTGTTGATGGTAGAGTAACGGCACACCGAAAATCCCATGTAACCGCATTGTCAATATGTAAAACTACCGATGTTACGGTCACTGTTGCAAGTGACCTTCTTCAGGGTGCTTTTGTTTATTGACACACAACAGTCTGAAGGAGGGCACTTGCAACAGTGACCGAAACGTCGGTAGCTTTACATACTGACAATGCTGTCACAAACCAAGAAAAATTTTACTGAGCACGAAGGAGACTGCAGAGCAGAACGTGGGGCCGTGAGCTTAGCTGGACGTGGTGTTGTATAAACATAGCGGACTTAGCTGAGGTTAACTGATATCAATAAATTTAATTTGTTTGCGGGCAAATTTGAGGGTGTGTTTTCGAGTGACCTTTTCCATGTTGACGTCTAACTATCTTTCCGTTTTGTTGTTTTGGTAATTGTAAATGGACATGGCTAGTAGCTAGCTGAAGGTGGTGTTCAGAATTGTTAGTGATGAAGATATTCCAGTCCTGTGGTCGGACCTGGGGATCTTTCATGGCACTAGCTACGTAGCTGCAGAGATTTTAATGACTGACTTTTGAGTGGCGAAATGTAGCCCTGTGTCGCGGTCCAAAGCGAGACTTACGCCCTTTATTTTGATTGACCTTATATGTGTGTAGCGGTGGACTGCTTTAATCCTGGGCCGATCAAATCCGTGGAGCAGTACGTCGTGTATTTTGTCTTTCTCGCCCCACGTTGGCAAGACTGCGTGGACTGTCTCCGCGGCAGCGAGTGGAATTTTAGCCGCCGACAAGGAGGCTACGAAGAACGAACGAAAGGAGTGTTTCAACTTTGCGAAAAGGGTAAAAGAACAGATGCAGACAAAAACATCTCCAACGTCTGCTTATTGCACGATCCTAGATCGTATTCTTAGGTCGAGAATTATGGAGGCAACGATATGTACCTGTAACAATCAGCACAGATTCTGAAAAAAAGGGTGAAACGCATGTCATATCACTCACGCGATATATTACACAAATGGTACAAGCTAATGAACTGGTACCGCCTATTTCCGGAACTCCAGCTATCCGACTGATATGGAAGATACGATTGTGGTTGTGTAGATTATCTATCAGTTTTTGAGTACTATGCATCAGTATGCCTTACAGGACGGCGAAAATAACACCGGGAGTGTCGCAAGGAAGCTAAATAGAACGTATAATGTTCTCGATATACGTACACGACTTATGAGATAGAGCTAACACCAAGACTCTTTGCTGACGCTATCTACGGGAAAGTATGGTCGCTGGACGACCGTAACTGAAGGCAGAAAAATTTCGACAAAATTTCCGTTTGGTGTACTGAATGGCAGCACTCTTTAAACATGGGCAAATGCAAAACATTGTCCACAGAACGGAAAACGAACCCGACTGTATCACATAACAAGATTAGCGCGTGACATCGTTCAGCAAAAATGTGTACAGATAATACTAAGAAGCGATATGAATTGGGATGAACAAGAAAACATTTTGACACGTGAGTTAAGGCGTTAGATCTTTTGGAGAAGTTACGGAAAACGGTTGTACGTCGGTAAGCAAACTGCTTACGAGACACAGTGCAACTTACTCTGCGCCACTGATCCAGCCTCATAAAGTAGACATGATAACAGGAATCGCAAAAGTTTAGAAGTATGCTGACAGCATCGTAACTGCTCTATATAGTCTACAGGAAAGTGTAACAATTTTTGTGACCTTAGCGGAACCCTTGGAGCGAAGACGGTATTTTTCTCGCAAAATCCTATTGCACAAATATTAATTTATAAATGAACTGCATTTTTCTTGATGTAGTATTATTATCTAATCTTCAAATGCGTTGTGCCTTGTATATTAATGGCTTATTGAGTGGATTTTTCTGGAATAACACCCAGTTTAGATCTTATCTATGTTCTTTGTAAACCTGAAACTGTGAACATCATTTTTTTTTTTTTGCATAGAAACATAAATATTCGCTGGTATTTCTGCCTGTTTTGATTAATTCCACGTTTCTTCTTATGTTGTCTTAGTTTAAAAGACTTTACTACAGAAAACTCCAAAATTTTTTATTTATTTTACGTTTGACTGCACCACGAACAACTAATATTACAATTACCTAAAACTACAAATTAATTTCCAAACCATGAAATAGTCTGTTAATCCCTCCGTCATCACTAGCAACTCTGATGAATCGCCAGGAAAAGCTCTCAGAGGACATTCTCAAATTACGTGGAGAACAGTCTGCTTTTCAGCGCCACGGTTACAACTTGGTGAAGTTATTTTCTTCCAGCTATACGAAGAGTTGCCACACCTTCCATTGTTGATTCTTATTCAGTTAAGAATCGACCAGATCTTGGATGACAACTGATAGCCAGGTGGCGTGGTCGATGTGCATGACATCTTAAGTTTTTCTGTCGTTGCATGAATCTAGCATGTGTGTCTCCAGCAGTCGTCAGTATTCAAGCCGTTCCCAACTAACATTCTTACGGTTTCCAGGAGCGGACGACGACAGCGAAGCTGACCTTTGCTGATGCTTGGAATTCCTGCGCTAGCAGGGAGATTAGGATTTTTGTGTAGTTTCTATACTCCCATGCAAGTGCACTTTCCGGCCGCAGAGATGGAGATCGTATGTGGCTAAGTATGGATAGCCAGAATGGAGGTGTGGGTCTGATGAAACCCGTTATGAGGCTGAGCTCTGTATCAACAACTTTTGTGTGAGCACTATTTATCTAGGCTGGATAAATAGTGCTCCAGGGTGAAACAGCGCCAGAACTGAAGTAGTGACTGTTAATAGAGTTGATCCCCATGATTGTTTCCAGTTTTAACTTTTTCAGCTGTTCTGACTGGATGTTGTTTGTAACAGAGCTTCATACAAGGCATTTGGTACTTTGAGTTTCTGTTATGCCTGAGTACACTTCCCTCAGGGAGACAGTGAGCTATTTGTTGGCCATCTTGTTGTATTGCTGAAATGTTGGGCACTCTGCTGCAACCTCCATTTGGGAAAATATCCACCAGTAATTGATAGACCTATGGTCAGTAAGAACTCGGTAACTTCAAGTTCTTTATGTCTCGTTTCTAGCGCCCAGTCATCAGCATATTCAAACTTTTTTGGTTTGGTTTCAGGTATACCTGATGTGTGCAAACTGAACAGGAGAGGGACTAGGCCAGATCCCTGTGGTAGCGCATTGTTTTGCTCCCTCTGTGAACTCGTCTTCTTGCCCATTAGTGCTTGGAAACATTGGGTGCTGAGCATTTCATTGATGAGACTGCCAATTTTTAGGCTTGAGATGACTTGCAGCAGTTTCAATATGGCCACCTTGCCTCCAGACAGTATCACATGCAGCTGTCAGATTAATGAAAGTGACATGATTTCTCTCGATTCTAAAGGCCCGTTTCTATGAAGGTGGAGAGGGACAGAACTTGGCCTGTGCAGCATGGTTAAGTCTAAATCTTGCAAGTCCATGAGATGGAAGGAGTTGCCTTGAGAAGTGACTTTAGTTTACATTTAAAACTTGCTTTGTAACCTGTCAGAGATTTTACGTAATTTATTTGATCAGAAACTTTTATTGCTGCGTATTGAACTCCTATCTAAGGCACTGATAGCTTTAACAACAGGTTATGAAAATCATTCTGTCCTCAAGCGACATCACCATTCTTCTCAAGCGGATATGGACTACTTATGACGAATTTTATTAGTGAGTACAGATGTTGTAATAGTATAGTTAAACTACCTAACTCTTCTGAATGGTACCCACACCACTACCGTGGGTGAACACCACTGTTTCCTTTTGTGCCACCAATAATGTCTTTCTAAGTGGTGAGATATCCCAGAAAATAATTCCATAAGCCATTATTAAGTGGAAATCCGTAAAATGTGTTAGGAGGTTAATTTGTAAAGCAAAAGTACCTCAACATAATTGTTGGAGAAGCACAGCAATATTGTTCTTCCAGTTCAAATTTCCTTCAATATGTACACCCAAAAACTTGTCGTGTGCTGTGTCAGTTGTTCGCATCGGGAATGATTGTTTCTCGCACAGAACTTAATATAGCGCGTTTTATCAAAATTTTGGGAGAATCCATTCTTTGGAAAACATCATTTACAATCTCTTTTGTTGGTTTCTCTCTAGTGGAATTTATTGTAACACTAGTATCAGCTGCAAAAAGTACAAAATGTTTAGTGGAAGGTCATTCACATATGCAAGGAATAAGAGTGGATCCACAACTGAACCCTATGGGACTCCCTTTGTGATTTCTCGGAGGTCATTAAAATTTTTTACCTTTACAACTTTTTTTTAATTACTCAACACATTTTTTTTTGGAATTCTTTCTGCCAAGTATGATGCCTGGTGTGTAGTCCGGATATGTCAATAAAGAAGTGTTCACGTAATCCCGCACGTCGTAATGAGTGAGGTAAGGTGTAGACTGTAATATACGGATGGATAGTTTCGCGATGATATGTAGTGATAAAATTTTCTCGGGCTCCCAGCCGCGTCCACTAGTTGAAAATCCACGAGTTTTCGGCCGAGTCCTGCTCGGACATTGTCAAAGGGTCACCACTTGTCAATGGCCGAGGAGAACTCGGCCGAAAGCCCGTAGATTTTCAACCAGTGGACGCGGCTGGGCGCCCGATTTAATTTTATCAAACTGTAACATGTTACGATAAATCTAACTGACCCGTTTAATTTGAGTAGACTACTGTACCGTACGTGGACACAAGAAAATCACATGTGCTGCCCTTGTACAACCGCGCAGTCGCAGGTGGCTCCCCTTCGTTGCTCACTCGGGGCAATTGGCGGCCGCATTCTTGCCGCGGCCGCGGTCGACAGAACCGGTGCGGCGGGTGTACTGCGAAACCCGCAGCCTTGGGGGAGAATGAGGCGGCCATCTGGCAGGGCCTAACTGCCGGCTACCGGCCGCACCAGAAATATCGGCCGGCCGCAGCGCCGTGACTGAGCAATCGCTAATATAAATTCCACACCTGCACCGGCCCAGTACGAACGCTGGCACGTGGTGGAGCCCGGCAGGTAGCTGGGAACCCACTGACGCGCGAGCGATTGCGTTACCGAGAGCGCCGGCGGCAGCGAAGGCGAGCTGATAGGCGGCGTCCCACGTGAGCCTACTGTTGCGAACACGGCACGGCGCCGCGACACGGCGATAGCATCTGACCGATGCCGGCGGCTGAATTGTCCTACGTGCTGGTACACGCGCAGGGTATCGCGTGGCGCGCGATGCGACGAAGCGGACGCGGTCAGCCGGTTTGATATTTTCGTGCCAAGGGCACGCGGTATGCGTTTGAAGAAACAATGTCTGATATTTGAATTGGTGCTGTTAAAGAATCTAGTGCAGATCTACAGGGTAGTCATAATTAAACTTTCTCTACTGGAGCCTCTATTGGACGGAAAACTATTTACCGTGTGGGTACCAAGGTTTGTAGGAATAATGTTCAGCTGTAGTATTTACGTTGTTGGTAGTGTTAGTGTTGTCGCTTGCCACCAGGCGCCGGTACTGGTACGGCGACTTAACAGTAGGACTTAGACCATAAATATAATAGACTGGCCCTGACGTCATTTTCGTTGCTCCAACATCTCTGGGTTAGTCACCGGAATGTTGGCAAAACATGGTTGTTTCGTGTTGCGCTTATGGCTGTACTCAGTGTTTTGTCGGGGGAAATGGAATTACATTTTACGTGTAAGTGTTTCTATGATAGTGCAGATTCGTTTATTGAAATCTGCTGAATTGACTTTTATATGTTTCTTACACTTGAAATACAGTATCACGTAAATTAAAGTGTTGAAAGTGATGCCTGTAAAATCAGACTCATGTTACATTTTGGAAAGTATCTGTGATAATTCGGTTACAGAACTTGGTTCAAATGCCTCTGAGCACTATGGGACTCAACTGCTGTGGTCATCAGTCCCCTAGAACTTAGAACTACTTAAACCTAACTAACCTAAGGACATCACACACATCAATGCCCGAGGCAGGATTCGAACCTGCGACCGTAGCAACGCGCGGCTCCGGACTGCGTGCCTAGAACCGCGAGACCACCGCGGCCGGCGGTTACAGAACTAAGTATAACTGTTTCTCGTTCCTACTCATAGGTTCCCTAAGGGTGAAAACCGAAGGCAGCTTTGGATACAGGCCCTGAAACGGAAAAACCTTAAACCATCTGCACATACGCGCCTTTTTGTATATACAAGTGAGATTATAATAAGGTAAGAGCACCTATAGTCGACACATGAAGAGAATTTTTTAAACTGATCATTTAAACTTTTGTAAAAGTAGTAGGAACTGAACGTTTGAAGTGCACCTAAAATTGATACTCTAAAATGGATCTGCTCCTAAAGTCGACAATTTTGGCACTTATAGTTGACATAATTCCCATATCCCATTTTCTTTTATAAGTGACTAGAGCTCAAAACGTCGCGAATCCAATGTTTAAAGTTTTGACACGAGCCCACTCTTGTTTAAAAGAATTTTAACGACATTTTACTTTAATTGATGGTTTATAGTAATTTCGTCCCGCTGCCCACCAGAGGGGCGTTCGATGTATTTGTTAGATTTTATAAATGGTAATGTGAACAAATCCATGACAAATGTAGTCCTGACATAATTTTTCTCGAATAAAAAAGTAATATTTGTTGGAAGCGTTTGGCAGTCAATTGCGAAAGATGGGCCAACAGTCACGTGGTTTATGTTGGAGCCACACCATCCCTATAGCTTCTGCACAATAAGGCCAGTCTACTAGTAAGTTGCAGACGGACAGCATGGTTCTGGACAAAGTGAGCAGGGCTTTACTAGTAAAGCTGTTCTCTCAAAAGTACAGCAACAGTGCTACTTCTCTTCGCTAGTACCGTCACATTAAAAGAAAATGCAGAGGTCCTCCTTCCACATCGTGTTTCAATTAAATGCCTATCTGGGAACTCTTCCTTGGACGGCCGTGGTAGAGAATACTGGACGCAGTGCGTAATCTTCAACCAGTGTGCGAAGTGTGCCACGACAGCTGAACATTCCATGGTCCAACGACTGAAAAAGGCTGTAATATGGTATCCCTAGTGCAGTTCTAGGCTGTCATGGAAGCTTTGATGGTCGTCACATTGAGCAGCTGTTTGTAACCTCAAACTTAAACATGTTAAGCTATTGACAAATGTCACCCTATCACCTGGAAGTTCAATAAAGATCATTCGTTATTTCTCTTCCGCACGTTGCTTACAAGTGTTTCCACAAAGTTTCATTGTTCTACGATCATTCGTTTTTCATGTGGATCTCTCTCAAGTAGCGAAAGTTTAATTATAACCACCTTCTACTTCTATACCCTGCAAGCCACTGTGAAGTGAAGGACTAGTGGTATGTTCCATTGTATCATTTATTCTACTTGCTTCACTTCTACTTGGTTCACTCACGTATTTTGTGCAAGAGAGCTTTTTATGATGACTGCAAATGTCAGGCAAACATACGCAGGCCGATCTGTGCGGGAGGGGAGGGGAGGGGGGGGGGGGGAGGTGGCGATAATTTCATATGAAACCATCTTTAAATATTACGTGTTCTGCGTATGCACGTTAATCAAAAGAACACGCACACACAAAAAAGGACACGACATACCACGAAATAATTATCCGGGTGAGGCGGAAATCGGTGGATCTGACGCACACGTACGGAGACTTAACAACACTTAACGACAGACAGCAACGGCGTTTGTGTAGGGTTGTCAGTGCTAAAAGACAAACAACGCTGCGTGAAATAACTGGAAAAATCAATGTGGGACATATGAACGTATCCGTTTCAACCCTAAAGGGCTCTCCTGGGCTCGTGCCTACGTCGGTTGGAGCCTAGACTACTGGAAAAGCCTGGCCTGGTCAGATGAATTCCTATTTCAGTAGGTAAGAATTGATGGTAGAGTTCGAGTGTGGCGCTGACCATACGTAGCCTGGAACCCAAGCTGTCAACATGACAATGAGCGATTTAACGGTGGCTCCATAGTGGTGTGGACTGTACATGAAATGAATGGAATGAAGTAGATTCTACGTTCCAACTGAACCGCTCTTTGACTACAAATAGTTCTGTTCGTCTACTTGGAAACAATCTGAAGCCATTCATGGACTTCATGTTCGCAAACAACGATCTGGCCACAATTGTTCGCTACTGGTTTGAAGAACACTCTGGACAGTTCGAGCGAACGATTTGTCCACCCAGATCGCCCGATATGAATCCTATCGAACATTTGTGGGACGTAATCGAGACGTCAGTTCGTGCACAAAGGTTTGCATCTGCAAGGCTCAGTATTTTTGCAGGGGACTTCCGACTTGTTCAGTCCATGCCACATGGAGTTGCTGCATTATGCCAAAGAGGTCCGACACAGTATTGGGAAGTAACCCATGACTTTTGGTATCTCAGTGTAATAATGCTGCGTTCCACAGCAGTATCTCACCGCCGTGCACTAGGTCGCTGGAAGACGGCGAGGTCTCGCGGCGTGGCGCGCTGGCGTCGAATCGCTTATGTAGAACGATCTGATACGCTGGTCGCGAGTGTTTCCTGTACAGGAAAATGGCGTCTCAGCGGGCCATCGCTGAGTGGCGGCGCTCTGCGTACATGAGACATCGGAAGCTTAGCGCCCTCGGATGGGGCCGGCAAGCTGCACGCGGAGAGCCGGCGGCGCTTAAAAATATATCCAGGGCGTGCACATCGACCACTGTGCGCTGTCCGACCCCACCCTCCTCGCGGCGGCCTTGCCTCGGCTCGCTTTAACTCGCGTCTCGCATAAATATGCGTAGAGGGATCTGCTCTGGACGTCTGCCAGCGCGGTGCTGTCCTTGTAGCGCCGAAGCGTGTCTCTCCCCGTCCCTGTACGACGGTACACAGGCGCCGGCCGTCAAACGCTCGTCCGCCGACAAGAGCGATGTGCGGGTACGGCTGTAGCTCTCCGTCTCAACGTAATACTTTCTCACGAGCTGGTAGAATATACTTTCGTGACGACGCTTCAGGACAATAGCGTACTGTGATAGCAGATCCAGCGGTTGTATAAAAATATGGAGAGACCGCGAGAAATTCGCGCTTGACGATGAAGGCTCGTGCTAGCCAAACCTGTAGGTGGTCCTGTTGTATTTGACCACGTTCGGCACCTGTGCGATAGTCTCAATACATTGCAAACGTCAGTCATGGTCAAAACGGTGTTCTGAATAGTTGTGCATGAATTATATCGGAGCTAAGTGAATTCGAACCTGGCCAAATTGTAAGTGAATTCGAACGTGGCCAAATTGTTGGTACTCGTATAGTGGAAGCTTCAGTAACGTACGTAGCCGAATATGTTGGTATTTCAAGATGAACCGTATACAAAATTTATGCTGCATACAGCGAAAACGCAAATACGTCATTCGCTAAGTCACAACATGAACGGAAGTGCCTGTTCCGCTATCGTGGTATATGGTCACTGAAAAGGATTGTCACAAAAAAGATAAGAGAACAACAGCTGCAAAAGTCGCCGTAGAACTGAATTTCACGTTTGCGAGCCCTGTTCAACACGAAAGGAACACCATAAGATGAGAACTGCAGGGCGGGGTGGAATTTCAAAATGACTAGTCAGTGATACATCCGCTTATAAGAGGGATGTTATGAAGCCTGGCCATGGAGCAAAGGAAGAAATGAAGCGTCCGCAGCTCGTGGTCGTGCGGTAGCGTTCTCGCTTCCCGCGCCCGGGTTCCCGGGTTCGATTCCCGGCGGGGTCAGCGATTTTCTCTGCCTCGTGATGACTAGGTGTTGTGTGATGTCCATTTGAACCATTTGAAGGTTCAAAATGGCTCTGAGCACTACGCGACTTATCTTCTGAGGTCATCAGTCGCCTAGAACTTAGAACTAATTAAACCTAACCTAAGGACATCACAAATATCCATGCCCGAGGCAGGATTCGAACCTGCGACCGCAGCGGTCGCTCGGCTCCAGACTGTAGCGCGCAGAACCATTTGAAGAAATGAAGTCGTTCGGATGAGTCTCGTTTCACACCGTTTTCAACTTATAACTGAATTAAATCTGGCGTACAACGCAGACTTCTTGCTACCAACAGTGGAACACAGCGGGCTATATTCCGTGTCATTCCATGGATCCTGTGCATTGATTCCAAAGGTGTGTGACCATTTTCCTTGAATAAGTCCATGCCAAGTTACAATATTTTGTCCCCCGACGGTAATGGTGTGGACCAACACGACAGCTCGCATCGTCCAGGAGCGATTTTGTGACCACGAGGATGAATTGACACGTCCACCCTGATCACCACCGTCACCCGATCTCAATATTATTGGGGTTTTGAAGTCTACGTCGGAGAGAAGGGTGCGTGGTCGCTATATACCTCCCTCATCGTAGCCTATATTTGGCTCTACATTTCAGGAAGATTCGCGTGAAAACCATACAGGACCTCTATTTATCCATTCCGAAACGACTGGAAGTTGTTTTGAATGCCAACGGTTCTTCTGCTCCGTATTGGGCACAGTAATGCGTTGCAGTTTTCGTGTTTCCATATTTTTCTCCACACTCTGTACTATAGTCGGTGGCTCAGTTGTGTAGTGATGCACGTCGCTAAAAAGGATAATCACAGAAGTTGGATGCACAAATTTAAATAAAAGTATCAGAAATATTATACAACAGATGAAATACTTTTTCAATTGATAGAAGGAAGCGGGAAATGCAAAATGATTCAGGAAAGAAGGAAATACGTGAATAAAAGTCACTTAGCAGTAAATGCAAGAAAACTAATGCAAAATGGATACAGGTTGAAAATTAGGCGGATTGATAAGGAAAGGAGTTTTCTGCAGAATCGGCGAAGGACATATGCGAATAAAACATCCACAAGAAAGAAGGTGAAAATGACGATACGACATGTGTTAAGATATCAAGGAATAAATTCAGTGGTATTCCACGGAGCTATAGGCGGTGGTAGGAATATATCCAAGAAATAACTGAGAATTCTAGGTGTAACTGAGAGTCTGGGATGAAAAAAAAAAATGTTCAAATGTGTGTGAAATCCTATGGGACTTAACTGCTAAGGTCATCAGTCCCTAAGCTTACACATTTAACACCCGTGCCCGAGGGAGGACTTGAACCTCCGCCGGGATGGGATGAAGAGATGCGGACCTTAGAAGAAACTAAAGACGGGTCACATCGACCCAACAAAAAAGTCCAAAAAATGTCAGCTCGTATTATCGAGAAACAGGTGAGGGTGTATCACGGATATGATAAGCGAGTTGGGTTGGCAGTCATTAAAACAAAGCCGTTTTCAATCACCAACTTCCTTCTCTGAATGCGAAAATATTTTGCTACGTAGGGAGAAGTGACAATCGTAATAAAATAAATCGCAGCTCGTACAAAAAGTTATAAGTGTTTATTTTCGCCACGCGCCGTTACAGAATGGAACGGTACAGAAATAGTCTGAAGGTGGTTAGAAGAGCCTTCTGCGAAGCACGCAAGTCTGAAATGCACAGTCATGTAGATGTAGAAGTGTTGCCTATAAGATACAGGGGAACAGCATGGTTCCCCATACTACTGCCAAGATCAGCAATGTACTGCCTCCAAACACAGCAGAAACATCACACGTGAACTGCATTCGTAGTCCAGGAAAAACATTCGGACCACTCATACGCTGCTGCTTATTGGATTGACCAGGCAAGTCAATCTCTATTGCTCTCAATGACTTGTACACAGCCCGCATTTCGTGGTCGTGCGGTAGCGTTCTCGCTTCCTACGCCCGGGTTCCCGGGTTCGATTCCCGGCGGGGTCAGGGATTTTCTCAGCCTCGTGATGGCTGGTTGTTGTGTGATGTCCTTAGGTTAGTTAGGTTAAAGTAGTTCTAAGTTCTAGGGGAGTGATGACCATAGATGTTAAGTCCCATAGTGCTCAGAGCCATTTGAATTTGTACACAGAAACACTGCGCCGCCAGCGACGACGATGTCGCCTTTAAGTGTGATTTTGGAAAATCGCGATAGACTTTAGTACGGACGGCCGACGAGGATATGAATTGTCGCTCTCTCGAATACGAGTCCCACCGCCTTGCCACTGTGCCGCAAGTTTTGAAGCACGTACCGGTTCTGTGATGTTAGGCCGACACTATCTGCTAACCAGACCATGTGTCAAGTTAAATGGAAGTTTACTTCCCCCCCCCCCCCCACCCCCTTTCTAAACCTATCAATATATATACTGTTGGAAGTTAACCACAAGTTACTGCAGTGTCACATGGGGCTAAATAGTAGGAAACATTAGAGAGATATTAGTCGGCTGTGGCGGATGTGTAACATGGACACCCTGTCTCGTAATTTTAGAGCAATATTCAAGCAAAGCTGTGAAAATAACAGTAACTAGGGTAATGCCACTGGAGCCTTCTTTTCAAAAGCTTTCTGATGCCGTTATATTACATCCAGTTCCATTAATAAAAGCGCTATCGTCTCTCTTAATGCAAGATTTAACAACATTAATCTTGTTACAGATTTACGGGCATTTATGCTTACTGACATTTGACATAGAGGCCATGAATATATCTTGAACTGGTCAGGAAGTAAGAGTCAAGCCGCAAGAGACTCCCAGAGTATGTATCGGTGAAAAAAGGTAACGCAGAGATGTGGACAACATATGCACCGTGCCTCGATGTCCTCCACAAACTGTAAACGTCCCTCCAACTGTCTGAGATCAGGTTCAGAGCCACGAATTGCCTACAGGCCACCTTGTCACCCTTCGCCATGTGTACTCCTCTAGACGCCGTAGGGAGGCAGCTGCCCACACCTTGTACCTGTTGCTTATCATTCAAGTAACTTCTCCACTGGCCTCGTGGATCCGACTGCACACAGTTCCGACTCCCCTATCAAGGAAATGCATCCACGGAGAATTAGTTGGTTTACCTCTCCTTCTGACGCTTCAAATCTCGGTGGAACTTCTAATAACATGGGTCTACAGTCCGCAGTTCGTAGTCGTGCGGTAGCGTTCTCGCTTCCCGCGCCCGGGTTCGATTCCCGGCAAGGTCAGGGATTTTTTCTGCCTCGTGATGATTGGGTGTTGTGTGATGCCCTTAGGTTACCAGAATGAGATTTTCACACTCTGCAGCGGAGTGTGCGCTGATATGAAACTTCCTGGCATATTAAAACTGTGTGCCCGACCGAGACTCGAACACGGGACCTTTGCCTTTCGCAAGCAAGTGCTCTACCAACTGAGCTACCGAAGCACGACTCACGCCCGGTCCTCACAGGAGACGAGATACTGGCAGAAGTAAACCTGTGAGGACCGGGCGTGAGTCATGCCTCGGTGGCTCAGTTGGTAGAGCACTTGCCCGCGAAAGGCAAAGGTCCCGTGTTCGAGTCTAGGTCGGGCACACAGTCTTAATCTGCCTGGAAGTTTCGTCCTTAGGTTAGTTAGGTTTAAGTAGTTCTAAGTTCTACGGGACTGATGACCACAGATGTTAACTCCCATAGTGAACCTTTGAACCACGGGTCTACATTACTGGTGCGAGTGATCTGGCGGCAGACTGAAGACGCGGTACGTGCCACCACAATCTTAACAAAATCCAGCTGAGGTCGTCTCTTTAGCTACGTGATATTTGAAGACAAATACCCTGGGAAAAAACAGTCGACTTACTAAAGTAGAACAACCTTTTTGTAACTATATGACTGCGTCTCTCCCAAGGAAGGACGGAGGGAAGGAAGGAAGGATAAAAGAAACGAAGAAAGAAAGAAGATAGCCGTTTAACACCCCCACGATGAGGTTATTAGAGACGGAGCTGTGGGAAGGAAATAGACAGTTCGCAATTAAGCAAACCATCCTGACATTCGCCTTTCAGTGATTTTGCAAAATTGCGATTGACTTTAATAGTGACGGCTGGAGGAGGATATGAAGTGTCTTTCTCTAGAATAAGAATCCCGCACCTTCCCACTGTGCCGCATATTTTGAAGAAAGTACGGGTTTTGTGATGTTAGCCCAACATTATCTGCCGTTTTATTGCCATCAGTTTTACCTCAGAGGAGTGTCCGTCGTGTGCTCGAGGCCGGTATTCTAATCAGCAAGGTTTCGTTTTAACGGGAAATGTCACATTAACGTTAACTTTCAACCTGTTCTATTACCCATCCGGTTGTACGGTAACTACAGTCTACAGTGTAATGTGGGATGCCGAATAACGCTGCAGCGTCGTATTCAGTCTTTAGCTTACACTTTTTTCTCTTTTTTTTTTCTTTTACAGGGTCTCTCTCCTAGAAGTCGTTGGATGCATTTTACCGGGTGTTTCGGTAGATATTAGTGGCTTCGTTTTTGCCAAGTGTAACTGGGGTCAGCGCAAACAAATATTGCTATTCACGTCTTTCACGTGACGGGCAGAGGCGAGGGAAAACGTGGGTTGGTTTCCCGTTACAAAGAAAATGACTTTTAATTCAGAATTTTACGTGTCCATTCGACAGAGAGATCCCAAATTAGTCTAGTGTGACATTCTGTTTAGCGATTTGTATTATCGGGGACAGTAAAACGAGAAGAATAATCAGTACTCTTTCAGTGACAGCACAGCTTGGCCTGTGCTGACTGCTACCGCCGTGCAGGAGCGCTGCTCAGTCACTGTTGGAGTTGACCATTCTTCGCGTTTTACTTTTCCTTTTTAAGACACATCGCTAAACCGAATATCACACTAGACTAATCTGGGACCGCTCTGTTGAACGGACACGTAAAATTCCGTTTTAAAAATCGGTTTGTTTGTAACGGGAAACAAACCGACGCATTCCGGCGACGTTGGTCGTAGCGTGAAAGACGTGACGTACAGCATTTGTTTTTAAACATGGCTGAAACAGCAACTGTTGAAATTCTTCACGGTAAATTATGACAGCCAAAACAGTTACAGGATAAGGATGTATTAAAATTCTTGACCACGGTTTCGGTATATATGAATATAAAGAATTAGAGATTTTCAAGCATTTGTCTCATAAAGATGGTTTCGTTCTTAATGAACAGGTGCGGCTTGGAAACAAAATGTTTATAGACAGTTTCAAACCCCTCGTTGCTTTAATGTAATATATTCTGGCTGACTAGAAGTTAGTTTTCTTGCCTGTTGATGCCGGTGAGATGCGCTTTTCCTGTCTTGTTGGGATTTTACGTATGTTTGATGTTTGCTATTTGTGATTTTCGACGTGTATGTGTGGTTAATTGACTGTTATGTTTTCATTCACAACGACAGATGGTTTCGTTTTACTTTAACATTTTGGCTGTGTTCGCTAGTATGTATTTTACCGTTTAAGTTACGCGGAATTCAAGCTCATAACTCTAGTGCCCTCTCTCGTTAGATGTGTACGGAACGGAACGGAACAAGCTTCATCTGCTTGACACTAGAACACAGGTAAATTGGTTTCATATTTCCTATTTTACGTAGATGTTTTTAAATGGTTCTGATATGTTTCATTTATTAAGACAGAAGGTTAGAATTAGCACAAGTCTTAATAATTTTGATTCGCATGTGTATGTATCCATGGATTTTAATGAGCGCGAGTGTCTGTCACTTACCAGAAGTGCCCTCTCTCGGCGAAACTATCTGCCCTAGGGCTTTCACGCTTTCGTCACGATAGTTCATAGGCGAAGTACTGATGCTAAGCTGTGTTCGCATCGACCCTCTGTCCATAATGGAGATTATGTTTTAACTACTGACGACGCCTTTGGCACAATTGTTTGATTAATCTCCATTGCAGGATGTAATTTTAGTAAGTGACTAAAAGTTTTTGGCCCTGTAATACTCTGGCAATTTCACGGTTACTTAAGCTATAGTGTTTTTTCATTTCTCATTTCCGATGCTAAGTTTTTGCTAATGAAAGTGTCTTCCTGTTCAGAATATTGTACTTCTAATGAAGGTATATTTATATGTACTCAAACCTTGGTCAACAATTTTAACATAAATGGTTCAAATGGCTCTGAGCACTATGGGACTTAACATCTATGGTCATCAGTCCCCTAGAACTTAGAACTACTTAAACCTAACTAACATAAGGACATCACACAACATCCAGTCATCACGAGGCAGAGAAAACCCCTGACCCCGCCGGGAATCGAACTCGGGAACCCGGGCGTGGGAAAAGAATTTTTAAAAATCTTTATCCTGTAACTGTTTTGGCTGTCGTAATTTACCGTGAAGTACAGTATTTGCTTAGGCTGGCTTCAGCTACACGTTGAGGGAACACTTATCGGGTACTTTTGCGAAAAGTTTTAACGTTAACATCAACAAGCGTTATGTCGCTGTATTCGTATATTCAAGAGCTTTCCAGTGTCCTTAAGAAAACAACAAACGCATCAATATGTCGGTTCATACAAAAGTTAATAGCACTAACAATTAACAAAACTGTGTGACCCTTTGTGTACTGTTATTAGCGGAGAGTGTCGTTTCGGTATCTGGAACCGTGCACAAAATGAAAATTACCCGACTAACATTGTATATTCGGGAGCACGTCCACGTCGAATGTCTCAGACTGCTCACAGGCGCGTGTGCGTGTCAGACGCGGCCCGATGTGAGTGAAAGGCGAGCGGTCTCAATCCAGGCTAATTAAGAGGCGCCAGCCGCGTGTAATCTGCGCCGCCCCGCGGCGTGTTGCCCAACGTCCGAGCCGCGAGTGTACGCCAGTAAACATGGCGTCCCGTGTCAAGGCGGCCATCCGTCAGCGCTGTTTACTGGCGCCGGCGCTGCTGGCGACTCGGCAGCGCCAGCGCTGACCCACGTCAACCAGGCGGAAGGGTGTGGGGGGACTGCACCTGCTGGAGCAAGACACGGCTCTGCCGACGAGATAAGGTCAGCCTGCTTCCACAGTTGCAGATTGCAGTAGCACCGACATCGTGGCATTCCGCCGGCGTCGACCGAAGGTGGCCGATCTTTTCAAATACGTAGCCTACCACAGATCGCGCGTGGTCTCGGTTCAACCAATCTCAAAACCCGGACGACCAGAGTTCCTCGACAATCGGCAGAATTGAAACCAGTTTTTCATTTTTTTTCGGTCGAATCGGTCTTTGCCACACACAAGCCTAACATTTTGAGAATTTTTGAGTTTAGTACAACAACGATGGAGTTCGTGGCATCTTGAGGGTGAGAAATAGATTAAAAGAGGTATGTTGTGGAATAGGCCAGCCTGCTACCACTGTTGCACATTGCAGTACCACCGACATGTGGCATTCCGCCGACGTCGGCCGAAGGTGGCCGATCTTCTCCAATAAGTACCAAAGAACGTGCGAGGCCTCGGTTCAACCAGTCTCAAAACCCGAACGACCAGAGTTTGCTTGACAGTCGGCAGAATTGATATAAGTTTTTCTTTTTTTTCGGTCGAATCGGTCGTCGCTGCCACACACAAACCTTCGATTTTTAGAAGTTTTGAGTATAGTACAACAACGATGGAGTTCGTGGCATCCTGAGGCTGAGGAATATATTAAAAGAGACATGTCACGGAATCCATGGTCTCAAATTGTTACTTTACTGGAACAAATTATAAATTTGGAATAAATTATGAATTTGATAAGGTATAATTTTTTGTTGACATAATCACTTCTTTATGACAGAATCGTAACCGGTTTTGCCCTTCAAAGGTCATCTTCAGATGCTACAGTAGAGGTCAGAAAAGCTTAAATCAAGATGTGAAACAAGTTCACTTATTTTCACTAGATCTATTTGTGAGCTTAGTACAGCATTGTCACAATGCATATGGTTCGTACCTGCAGGCAGCACTATTTGATGATCGAGTGTTCATGCGTTGTCAACTAAACACAAATACTGAAAACAGGGAATATATACATAAAGCCAAGCGTACTTTTCCTTCCCTAGTCAGCCGGCCGCAGTGGCCGTGCGTTTCTAGACGCTACAGTCTGGAACCGCGAGACTGCTGCGGTCGCAGGTTCGAATCCTGCCTCGGGCATGGATGTGTGTGGTGTCCTTAGGTTAGTTAGGTTTAAGTAGTTCTAAGTTCTAGGAGACTGATGACCTCAGAAGTTAAGTCCCATAGTGCTCAGAGCCTTCCCTAGTCTTAGCGCTGGATGCGTGCGTACTCTATAAGACATTCTTCAATCCTCCCATTGCAGCTTCATGTCTATAGCTATGCAGCATGTCATCTGCAACTCAGGCTAAATCTGTATCGAAAATTTCTGGCCTAATTTATACCCTCAATAAATTTTACACGGTCCAGTCCCCTATGTTGAACGTCAACCAACGATAACTACTCACAGACGGCAGATGGGCAACAGTAGGTTGGTTCGTTGGTTGGTTTGTTTTGGGGTTTGATGGGACCTAAACTTCAAGGTCATCAACCCCTGTTCCAAACAGAAATATTTGTAGAAGGCCTATACAGTAAAAGCGGAACCTATGCACCCAGAGGGAGGGAGCACCAAGGGGTACAGAGCTAAAATGAACACCGCAATAACACAAAATAGAGGACACTTAAAAGGAGCAGAGAAAAGTAAACCAGCTGGAAACCGTTGATAGACGTACCAACACAGCTTGTTACCATAAAAGAGAGTATTTTGGTATCCACGTCACAATTAAAAGTCGCTGGAGTGGGTGAAGCCTTAGAAATCATGAGAGAGCGCCCACACTAGAGTGAGTTATAAAATCCAGCTGAACGGATAAAACGTAAAACTGAATCAACTATAGATGCATCGTCACCTAGAATTAAAGAAAGTTTGTTGTTGTTGTGATCTTGAGACGTGAGACTGGTTTGATGCAGCTCTCCATGGTACTCTATCCTGTGCAAGCTTCTTCATCTCCCAGTACCTACTGCAACCTACATCATTCTGAATCTGCTTGGTGTATTCATCTCTTGGTCTCCCTCTACGATTTTTACCCTCCACGCTGCCCTCCAATACTAAATTGGTAATCCCTTGATGCCTCAGAACATGTCCTACCAACCGATCCCATCTTCTGGTCAAGTTGTGCCACAAACTTCTCTTCTCCCCAATCCTATTCAATACTTCCTCATTAGTTATGCGATCTACCCATCTAATCTTCAGCATTCTTCTGTAGCACCACATTTCGAAAGCTTCTATTCTCTTCTTGTCCAAACTATTTATCGTCCATGTTTCACTTCCATACATGGCTACACTCCATACAAACACTTTCAGAAAAGACTTCCTGACACTTAAATCTATACTCGATGTTAACAAATTTATCTTCTTCAGAAAAGCTGTCCTTGCCATTGCCAGTCTACATTTTATATCCTCTCTACTTCGATCATCATCAATTATTTTGCTCCCCAAATAGCAAAACTCATTTACTGCTTTAAGTGTCTCATTTCCTAATCTGATTCCCTCAGCATCACCCGACCTAATTCGACTACATTCCATTATCCTCGGTTTGCTTTTGTTGATGTTCATCTTATACCCTCCTTTCAAGACACTGTCCATTCCGTTCAACTGCTCTTCCAAGTCCTTTGCTGTCTCTGACAGAATTACGATGTCTTCGGCGAATCTCAAAGTTTTTATTTCTTATCCATGGATTTTAATACTTACTCCGAATTTTTCTTTTGTTTCCTTCACTGCTTGCTCAATATACAGATTGAATAACATCGGGGAGAGACTACAACCCTGTCTGACTCCCTTCCCAACCTCTGCCTCCCTTTCATGTCCCTCGACTCTAATAACTGCCATCTGGTTTCTGTACAAATTGTAAATAGCTTTTCGCTCCCTGTATTTTACCCCTGCCACCTTCAGAATAGAGTATTCCACTCAACATTGTCAAAAGCTTTCTCTAAGTCTACAAATGCTAGAAACGTAGGTTTGCCCTTCCTTAATCTAGCTTCTAAGATGAGTCGTAGGGTCAGTATTGTCTCACGTGTTCCAACATTTCTACGGAATCCAAACTGATCTTCCCTAAGGTCGGCTTCTACCAGTTTTTCCATTCGTCTGTAAAGAATTCCCGTTGGTATTTTGCAGCTGTGACTTATTAAACTGATAGTTCGGTAATTTTCACATCTGTCAACACCTGCTTTCTTTGCGATTGGAATTATTATATTCTTCTTGAAGTCTGAGGGTATTTCGCCTGTCTCATACATCTTGCTCACCAGATGGTAGAGTTTTGTCAGGACTGGCTCTCCCAAGGCCGTCAGTAGTTCCAATGGTATTTTGTCTACTCCGGGGGCCTTGTTTCGACGCAGGTCTTTCAGTGCTCTGTCAAACTCTTCACGCAGTATCGTATCTCCCATTTCATCTTCATCTACATCCTCTTCCAATAACATAATATTGTCCTCAAGTACATCGCTCTTGTATAGACCCTCTATATACTCCTTCCACCATTCGGCTTTCCCTTCTTTGCTTAGAACTGGGTTGTTGATGTTCATACAAGTGGTTCTCTTATCTCCAAAGGTCTCTTTAGTTTTCCTGTAGGCAGTATCTACATACTTACATTTGTCCTCTAGCCTTGCCTGCTTACCCATTTTGCACTTCCTGTCGATCTCATTTTTGAGACGTCTGTATTCCTTTTTGCCTGCTTCATTTACTGCTTTTTTATATTTTCTCGTTTCATCAATTAAATTCAATATTTCTTCTGTTACCCAAGAATTGCTACTAGCCCTCGTCTTTTTACCTACTTGATCCTCTGCTGCCTTCACTACTTCATCCCTCAGAGCTACCCATTCTTCTTCTACTGTATTTCTTTCCCCCATTCCTGTCAATTGCTCCCTTATGCTCTCCCTGAAACTCTGTACAACCTCTGGTTCTTTTAGTTTATCCAGGTCCCATCTCCCTAAATTCCCACCTTTTTGCAGTTTCTTCAGTTTTAATCTACT
Organism: Schistocerca gregaria; assembly: GCF_023897955.1. Classification (NCBI taxonomy): domain Eukaryota; kingdom Metazoa; phylum Arthropoda; class Insecta; order Orthoptera; family Acrididae; genus Schistocerca; species Schistocerca gregaria. The sequence goes on from NC_064920.1 coordinate 107,231,041, forward strand.
TAAAGAAAGTGCAGCTGGTAAAATAAGTGACTGCCGCAAGGGGGCTAAAATGGGGCAGTCCATCAGAAGATGGACCACTGTCAGCGCTGCATGAAAGCGACACTTGGGCGGGTTCTCACGGCGAAGGAGATAGCTGTGGGTCAACCGCTTATGTCCAATTCGGAGACGGCAGAGAACAACTGAGTCCCTACGCGTGCTCTTCAAGGATGAGTTGCATATGGCCGTGGATGACTTTACCATGCGGAGCTTATTTGGCGTGTTCAAGACAGACCATTCAGAGCTCCACACACCGCGGACCTTGCGATGTAGGGCTGACCGGAGGTCTCTTTCCACGAGACCAAGCTCCAGGGGTAACAGTAGGGACGCGGAAAACAGTACAGATGCAGTCGTTGTAACAATGTGGAAAGAGAGCGATTTATCTGACGTCAGAGAGTGTATGATCATTGGCTTTCGGCCGAAAGATGGAGCCATTTCCGAAATGGCTATGTTTATAAACTGTACGAGTGCCGTCGTGGTTAAAGTGTAGCGTGCATGGCAAAATGGTGATATCTAAAACCGGCTGCGAGGCATCTGTGGTGCATGACGGTCCACAGATAATATGAACGGACGACGGTTGCCGAGTTTTGTACGGGAGTTAGACGTCCAACTGTTTAGCAACTGCCCGCCCACATGAACCAACAGTGTGTCCTCAACGAACGGTCATCATTGGTGTGAATGGACCTCCACAGTGCCCACCTGGTTCAGACATCCATAGCGACTGCTGTTCATCGGTGAAGAAGACTGGAGTTTGCACGCCAGTGACGCAACTCGTCGTTCACTGAGTGGCGACAGGTGGCCTTTCCGGATAAATCACGTCGTATGCTCCATCGAACAGCCGTCAGCGTGTACGGCGTTCAGACATTTGAAAGTAAAGGGTCCCAGGCCGATCTGTTGTAGAAATTTAGAACATGTCTTTTGCTCGCGTATCATGTCATTTCTGGAAACCCATAATCTACTCTGTAGGAATCGACATGGATTCCGGAAACAGCGATCGTGTGAGACCCAACTCGCTCTATTTGTTCATGAGACCCAGAAAATATTAGATACAGGCTCCCAGGTAGATGCCGTTTTCCTTGACTTTCGGAAGGCGTTCGATACAGTTCCGCAGTGTCGCCTGATAAACAAAGTAAGAACGTACGGAATATCAGACCAACTGTGTGGCTGGATTGAAGAGTTTTTAGCAAACAGCATGGTGTTCTCAATGAGATGTTAAAGCAACCTCTGGCGTACCACAGGGGAGTGTTATGGGACCGTTGCTTTTCACAATACATATAAATGACCTAGTAGATAGTGTCGGAAGTTCCATGCAGCTTTTCGCGGATAATGTTGTAGTATATAGAGAAGTTGCAGCATCAGAAAATTGTAGCGAAATGCAGGAAGATTTGCAGCGTATAGGCACTTGGTGCAGGGAGTGGCAACTGACTCTTAACATAGACAAATGTAATGTATTGCGAATACATAGAAAGAAGGATCCTTTATTGTATGATTATATGATAGCGGAACAAACAATGGTAGCAGTTACTTCTGTAAAATATCTGGGAGTATGCGTGCGGAACGATTTGAAGTGGAATGATCATATAAAATTAATTTTTGGTAAGTCGGGTGCCAGGTTGAGATTCATTGGGAATGTCCTTAGAAAATGTAATCCATCAACAAAGGAGGTGGCTTACAAAACACTCGTTCGACCTATACTTGAGTATTGCTCATCACTATGGGATCCGTACCAGGTCTGGTTGATAGAGGAGATAGAGAAGATCCAGAGAAGAGCGGCTACAGGTTTCGAGAGGGTGCGTTTCTGGAGGAGGTATCGAATATATTGCTTCCCCCTACTTATACCTCCCGAGGAGATCACGAATGTAAAATTAGAGACATACGAGCGCGCACGGAGGCTTTCCGGCAGTCGTTCTTCCCGCGAACCATACGCGACTGGAAAAGGAAAGGGAGGCAATGACAGTGACACGTAAAGTGCCCTCCGCCACACACCGTTGGGTGGCTTGCGGAGTATAAATGTAGATGTATCAGGTAGCATTATGGTCTGTGGAGTGTTTACGTGGCATTTCCTGGGTGGTATTGGTTATTCTGGACGGATCTACAAAAGTATGCATATGTCCTTGGCGACCATGTCCACCCTGCATGCACTTCGTTTACAGTCGGCATCATGGCACCTACAAGCAGCACAAGGCAACGTGTCACGCACCTCGCAGCGGTTCGAAGAGGAACAGGCTGAGTCTGTCCTAGTCTAGCGCAGCTGGCCACTGCACTGGAATCAGCATGGCTCCTCATCCCTGTCGGTACCTTCCAGAACGTCACTGACTCTCTTCCTGCACGTCTCGCAGCGGTTCATGCTAAAAAAGGCCGTTATTCATGCTTTTGACGAGTAGTCACGTTAGTGCAGCTGGCCAGTGGATACCCAAATAAGGAAGGTGGCGCATGTCAGTTCAGACGCTAAAAGTTACGATAGTGGTTCTTGGGTAAAGGTGGGAGGGTGTTAGCTGTCTACGAATGGTTATTGCTTATTGGTGTCCCTATGCCACTCAGATGGTAATTCTCTTATATGGTATTTGCCAATGCGTTGTGCGTATTTCCACATTCCGTTGCTGTAGGAATTAAAAGTACTTATGTTTGCTTTTCGTACATACGCTGGATGAGAGTCATTGAAGGTTAACTGACACATAGCTCTTTTGCTGAACTTATTTGAAGTGGGGCAAAGTGTTTGCAGTCTTGGTTTGCAATGTCACCTGGGATCATCTCATATACACTCCTGGAAATGGAAAAAAGAACACATTGACACCGGTGTGTCAGACCCACCATACTTGCTCCGGACACTGCGAGAGGGCTGTACAAGCAATGATCACACGCACGGCACAGCGGACACACCAGGAACCGCGGTGTTGGCCGTCGAATGGCGCTAGTTGCGCAGCATTTGTGGACCGCCGCCGTCAGTGTCAGCCAGTTTGCCGTGGCATACGGAGCTCCATCGTAGTCTTTAACACTGGTAGCATGCCGCGACAGCGCGTGGACGTGAACCGTATGTGCAGTTGACGGACTTTGAGCGAGGGCGTATAGTGGGCATGCGGGAGGCCGGGTGGACGTACCGCCGAATTGCTCAACACGTGGGGCGTGAGGTCTCCACAGTACATCGATGTTGTCGCCAGTGGTCGGCGGAAGGTGCACGTGCCCGTCGACCTGGGACCGGACCGCAGCGACGCACGGATGCACGCCAAGACCCTAGTATCCTACGTAGTGCCGTAGGGGACCGCACCGCCACTTCCCAGCAAATTAGGGACACTGTTGCTCCTGGGGTATCGGCGAGGACCATTCGCAACAGTCTCCATGAAGCTGGGCTACGGTACCGCACACCGTTAGGCCGTCTTCCGCTCACGCCCCAACATCGTGCAGCCCGCCTCCAGTGGTGTCGCGACAGGCGTGAATGGAGGGACGAATGGAGACGTGTCGTCTTCAGCGATGAGAATCGCTTCTGCCTTGGTGCCAATGATGGCCGTATGCGTGTTTGGCGCCGTGCAGGTGAGCACCATAATCAGGTCTGCATACGACCGAGGCACACAGGGCCAACACCCGGCATCATGGTGTGGGGAGCGATCTCCTACACTGGCCGTACACCTCTGGTGATCGTCGAGGGGACACTGAATAGTGGTCGGTACTTCCAAACCGTCATCGAACCCATCGTTCTACCATTCCTAGACCGGCAAGGGAACTTGCTGTTCCAACAGGACAATGCACGTCCGCATGTATCCCGTGCCACCCAACGTGCTCTAAAAGGTGTAAGTCAACTACCCTGGCCAGCAAGATCTCCGGATCTGTCCCCCATTGATCATGTTTGTGACTGGATGAAGCGTCGTCTCACGCGGTCTGCACGTCCAGCACGAACGCTGGTCCAACTGAGGCACCAGGTGGAAATGGCATGGCAAGCCGTTCCACAGGACTACATCCAGCATCTCTACGATCGTCTCCATGGGAGAGTAGCAGCCTGCATTGCTGCGAAAGGTGGATATACACTCTACTAGTGCCGACATTGTGCATGCTCTGTTGCCTGTGTCTATGTGCCTGTGGTTCTGTCAGTGTGATCATGTGATGTATCTGACCCCAGGAATGTGCCAATAAAGTTTCCCCTTCCTGGGACAATGAATTCACGGTGTTCTTATTTCAATTTCCAGGAGTGTAATATAGCGTTTCTCTCTTCATCTCTCTCAAACATTCGTGAGCCGTGCATGCCTCGTGTTCCCGCCATCATTTATTTTACACCCTGTTTTTAACGTACTTCCACCTCACTACGTTAATTTAAAATTTCTACTGTCACTGAGTTGTTGCTTTGCCTGACAGTGAGCGGCGATATCCCCTCTGATAGTATCTTTGCTCGACTGCTGTTACTTCCCGACCGTTGTCTGACGTAAGGCAGTTCGGTTTCCGAGTTCGGGTCGTGAGTTCGGCTGTGCCAGTCAGTTGGAAACCGTTTGGAGCGCAGTCCGGGCCTGCCAGTCGGGGAGTTGCAGTGCGGCACTGGTGCAGTCGGGTTGGAGCAGCAGTGCGGTCTGCGTCGACATGGCTCGCCCGACTATTCCCGCTACGCATCACAGGACGACGTGTTTTGGCTCACCGATCGGTCATGAGTCGGCTGGGTGTGTGTGTGCATCGACTCCCAGTTTGTCTTCGTGCGTGCTTAGTTACTGTGTTGTCGGCATTCTGAGAGGAGTCGGTCGGTTGCTGCCGACCAGGGAAGTTATCTCCGCGCAATGCAGTCGGCTCGGTCCTCTGGCAGTCCCTGCGCAGTGTCGGAGCGTGTGTGGAGCTGTCCGATCACTACGAGCTTCGTGCTTCACCTACCCAGGACGTCAAAGCTGAGTAGTGGTTTCAAGTACCATTTATAGTCTATCATAGCCATTGATTGAAGAAAATCTTGGTTTTACTGTGTTTTATGTAAGTAACTTTGAATTCCAGCAAGTGGTTATTTGCTGAAAGGTTATTGCCGTTGTGTTGTTTTTCCTTTTTGTCCGGTTTCAACTACTTAAAACGTAAGGCCTATGGTTACATTATTTAAAAATTTTGGAAAGTTAATTGTGTGCCTTCAGCCTTGGAACTTTATTTTTAAAACTACCTTTCAAACTTAACCATTGCGGCCTTCTGCCGTTGAAAGGTTATCGCAATTTATTTTAAAAATTTGGTAATTTTAATTGTGCGCCTTTATCCGTTTGTATTGCATTTTGTTTATATTTGTCTATCTACACTCACCTTAAGGGTTTCAGCCTAGCTTTCATATATAAATTTTAATTATTTTATTTGTAATTGGAAATTTTGTTTTCGGTCACTTGAAATTTACCTTGTTGACTTTTTAGATCTCTTGTTTGGAAGCCTTCAGCAATAAAAGATTTGGAGTTTGAAACTCGTAGTTGTAAAAGTTAGGCTATGTGCCACTTTGGTTATATATGTGTTATTAATTATGTGTAATTTACAATTTTAAGGTGAAACTGACTCCAACCTTATTTTCCCCAAAATCCTAATTACCTGTTCTGCCCAGCGGGTTTACCGGGCGTTTCAATTCGTAAAACTGATCTGGTTACTCCAGTAACTGAGGAAAGAGCGTTAGGGTAATCGCCACATTCTTCTCAAGACAGACAAAACTCATCGATATGCATTCGGCGTTGTTTCAGTAGTAGAAACCGCAGTCTAGCACTCGTCTTTAGACACAGAAACGTCGTTACGTTCATCCCACTGAAATCAGGTGAAGGAGATCGAACGCACTGTGACCAAGCTGCCGATCGATATATCGGCCGATCTCTTGCGACAGCGTTGTCGGGACTACCGTGACCCCAGCCTAAAAAGGCTCGCACCACACGATCGGTTTATTACCGCTAGTTCTTAGCGTCATTCCTTGCTCTTAGATGTACACGTGGGACAATGGGGCCACGTACCACACTACGGCCCGTGAAGGTGCTAACTCGCCGCGTCCTGCTCGCCGACCACCGCTGCAGCGCAGCCGTCTATCCGACTTCCAAGAAGCAGCAGACGTTGTGAGAGAACAGGTCAGTGCCCGAGTGTTCGCAACAGCTGCCCTCGGCCTTCCAGCTTTACAGCCGGTCTGGATGTGGAAGTGTTTATAGTAGAAGTGAAGAAATGCCCTGAGATATCTAACGCATCTCGCAAGATGCACAGTGATAAGATTAAGAGGACAGCCGCATGGTTTCAAGTGTGTGAAAACATGTGCCACGTTTTTCTGCGAAACTGGATTAGGAAGAGAATGATACAAGCAAGTAATACTGTTAAAGTATTTTATCAACGTGTTTCAGTGGTGGCCATTCAGAACTTGAAATAGCCCTAAGCAGCAAATTTTTCTACTCTATCACTTGAAAAGACAAACAGTAAACAATAACATTTTAAAACACCTAATCTCCTTCAGCCACACTGCCTGCTTTCTGCTGCCGACATCCATAGTGGCTGCCTTCCGATTAGAACTGCTGAGCGATTATGGCTGTGATGCAGAAAGCTACGCTAAATTTTAGGCCCATATCATTAACGTCGATATGCTGCAGGATTGTGGAGCATGTATTGTGTTCGAAAATTATGCATTATCCCGAAAAGAACGATCTACTGACACACAGTCAACACGGATTTAGAAAAAAGTGTTCTTGCGAAAACACAAACTAGTTCTTTATCCACTCGAAGTGTTGAGTGGTATTGAAAAAGGATTTCAAATTGATTCTGCAATTATAGATTTCCAGAAGGATTTTGAAACTGTTCCGCACAAGCAGTTTGTAATCAAATTGCGTGCTTATGGAAAACCGTCTCGGTTTCCTGTCAGGGACATCACAATTCTCAGTAATTGACGGAAAATCATCGACTAAAACGGAAGTGATTTCTGGTTTTATAGGCTCTCTGCTGTTCCTTATCTATATAAACGATTTAGAAGACAATTCGAGCAGCCGTCTTACGTCGTTTGCAGACGATGCTGTCGTTTATCGTCTAATTAATTCATCAGAAGGTCGAGACAAATTTAAAAACCATTTAGAAAAGATATCCGTATGGTGTTAAAATTAGCGGTTGACACTAACTGATGAGAAGTGTGAGGTCGTCCACAAGTTAAACTGGAAATATCACACAGGAAGTATTGCGGGGAAGGCAAAATAAAGACTGCGTTTTATTGGCAGAACACTTAGAAAATCTAACAGACCTACTAAAGGGACTGCCAACATTACGCCTGTTCGTCCTCTTTTGGAGTATTGCTGCATGGTCTGGGATCCCCACCAGATAAGAACAACGGAGTAAATTGAGAAAGTTCAAAGAAGAGCAACACATTTCGTATTATCGCGAAACAGGGGAGAGAGTGTCAATGAAACGATACAGGATTTTGGGTGGACATCATTAAAACAAAGGCGTTTTTCGTTGCGACTGGATCATCTCACGAAATTTCAATCATAAAATTTCTCCTCCGAACTCAAAACTATTTTGTTGATGCCGACCTATGTAGGGAGAAACGATCATCATAGTAAAAAAAAAGGGAAATCAGAGACCGCACGGAAAGAAATAGGTGTTCGTTTAGCAGCTCGCTATTCGATAGCGGAATAATAGAGAATTATTTTGAAGGTGGCTCGATGTACCCAAAGCCTGGCACTTAAGTGTGGTTTGCCTAGTATCCATGTAGATGTAAGTGTAAATGCCGCCATGTGTGTACTGAAAGTACACTGCCTGACAAACAATGTGAATCACGCGGAAGGGGAATAGGAAAAGAAGCGAAAATATACGGTTTAAGTAGGTACTTGATATTGTTTCACTGATTACAAAATCGAGGGAAATGTACTAAGGATTTGGCAGTATGAGCCCACTTATTCCCTATGACGTTGTACCCGCTCTGACCTGAAAGCTTTTACTGATTCGGTTGGTAAGAGTGTCATAAAGCCACTGCTTCCTCTTTTGAGGAAACTTGCCCCACAACTGCTGTAACTGACCCTTGATGTCCTGGATACTCGCGCTGGGACTGAGTTTACAACCGAGCTGGACCCGCACACGTTTTGTTGTGGACATATGTGGGACTTTGCTGGCAGCGGGAGTACCTCTACATCACGCAAAGAGTTCATGGAGACACATGCTATGTGTGAACAAGGAAAATGGCATCTCAAAACTGTGCATGATAGGTAACACATGAGTACGTAGAATGCCCGTGTCGTACCGTTGTGACATCAGAGTCCCCTCACTCACTACAAGTCGTGAGATGAGGCCATACACGATAGCTCCCCAAACCAAAACGGAAGAAGTAAAATCCTTGTGCCTGTCCAGAACAATGGGACTCCTGTCCACGTCGCCAACACACTTGCCAAAAATCCATACTCCTAAACATCCCTAGGTCCACTGTTTCCGATGTGATAGCGAAGTGGAAACGTAAAGCGACACGTACAGCACAAAAGCGTACAGGCAGACCCCGACTGTTGACTGACAGAGTCCGCAGCTCGTGGTCGTGCGGTAGCGTTCTCGCTTCCCACGCCCGGGTTCGATTCCCGGCGGGGTCAGGGATTTTCTCTAGCTCGTGATGACTGGGTGTTGTGTGCTGTCCTTAGGTTAGTTAGGTTTACGTAGACAGATGAACAGGGTCGAAATACATAACAGGCAGACATCTATCCAGACCATCATACAGGAATTCCAAACTGCGTCACGATCCACTGCAAGTACTTTGACAGTTAGGTGGGAGGTGAGAAAACTTCGATTTCGTGGTCGAGTGGCTGCTCATAAGCCACACATCACGCCGGTAAATGCCAAAGGGCGCCTTGGACGATCGAACAGAGGAAAAACGTTGTGTGGAGCGACGAATCACCGTAGACAATGTAGCGATCAGGTGGCATGGTGTGGGTATGGCAAATGCCCAGTGAACGTCATCTGCCAGCGAGTGTAGTGCCAACAGTAAAATTCGGAGACGGTGGTGTTACGGTGTGGTCGTGATTTTCATGGAGCGGGCTTGCACCCCCTGTTGTTTTTCGTGGCACTATCACATCACAGGCCTACACTGATGCTTTAAGCACCTTCTTGCTTCCCTGTGTTGTAGAGTAATTCAGGGATGGCGATTGCATCTTTCAACGCGATCGAGCACAACGCACGGCCTATGGCGGAGTGGTTACACGACAATAACATCCCTGTAATGGACTGGCCTGCACAGAGTCCTGACCTGAATCCTATAGAACACATTAGGAATTTTTGTGACGCCGACTTCGTGCCAGGCCTCGCCGACCGACATCGATACCTCTGCTCAGTGTAGCTGCCATTGCTCAAGAAACCTTCCAGCACCTGACTGGATGTATACCTGCGAGAGTGGAAGCTGTCATCAAGGCTAAGTGTGGGCCAACAAAATACTGAATTCCCACATTACCGATGGAGGGCACCACGAACTTACAAGTCATTTTCAGCCAGGTGCCCGGATACTTTTGATCACATAGCGTATTCTTGAGCAAAACACACATCGCGTGGATGGACCGCAAAAACACTGTTCGCGGGCCGCGGGTTTGACACCCACGCCCTGCACTGTCTGCAACCTCCTAGAGTATACACCGTCGGCAACTTTATTGTTTAGCAAAACGCTGGATGGTCGAATAAAAGAGAACGGGCGCTTCTGGAAATAGCGTTCAGCGGCGGGAGCGTCGCGGTGGAGAAATGCTGCATAGCCGGTCGTTTTGGAACGCGGCTTGACCTACTTCGGCGGGGAATACGGCGAACACGTGGCCGTGGCGGCCGCCTGGAGCTAGCCGGCAGCCGGCCGGGCTACGGCGCGCGGGGCGGGATTCCGCACTCGTAATCTGTTCTTCCAGGCTGCTACTGCGCTGTGCACAGGGGACCCAACGAGCAAAACGGAAGCACATTCCAATTCTATGTGAAAAACTGAATATGCAGACCCGTTATCGGCATCGATTTCTGAATGACCCGTGTTGCTATATAATGGATTCCGTGTGTTTTGTGCGTTATCACTGCACTGCCTGAAAGATAACAGCTTTCTTTGTTTTACTTTTTTTTTAGTGGTTGTGTACTAGCAGAGTTTGCGGTGTCGTCTCTCGGTTCTCATTTTCTGAAGTAAAACTAACTCGCCCGCGCTGCCGATATTGCTAACGTACGCCCGTGCAGTAGTGTTGGACTCAGTAGTGGATGGTCCGAATCATGGTGCTTCAGTAAATTTTCATCCCAAGTATTTGGCTAGTAAGGGAAGAACAGGTGGTGGCGTACAGTTTCTGATCACAAAACTGTGGTATCACCGCCAGACACCACACCTGCTAGGTGGTAGCATTTAAATCGGCCGCGGTCCGTTAGTATACGTCGGACCCGCGTGTCGCCACCATCAGTGATTGCAGACCGAGCGCCGCCACACGGCAGGTATAGTCTAGAGAGACCCTAGCATTCGCCCCAGTTCTACAGCCGACTTTGCTAGCGTTGGTTCACTGTCTACATACGCACTCATTTGCAGAGACGACAGTTTAGCATACCCTTCAGCTACGTCATTTGCTACGACCTAGCAAGGCGCCATATTCAGTTACTATGAATGTATTCCGAACAGATAATATTGTGAATCATATACTGTCAAGAGCGACGTTCATCATTAATGGAATAAAGTTAAGTATCGAACTAATTACGTCTGCTTTCTGACTTCTATTTCCTTGTCATGTTCCAGACCTTACGTCAGTATAGTTCTTCCCTCCTCACGCTAGCGTGCGTGAGATAAAACGGGTGCCTTTCGGCCTCCACTAGTAACACGGTGTTGGCTGTTCTGCCTACACAACAAAAACAATGCCCTGAATTAAATTCCTCAGTATGCCTTATCGTGAGGATCTGTGACAGTTGTTGCTAATCCGTCCGACGGATGGGGATGTCAAACTCGGTGCCCTCTTTGGTGCCATGTGCCGGCACCGTGTGTCACCGTCTTTCTTCGCTTCATACATTACAACAAAAATAAACCAAGTTAGTACTCACCAAAGACATCCACATGACACCGTCACACTCCTGACGGTTTGTAACAGATCGGAGCTAAGCAAAAGTATACACTCTTCCACTAGCATCTTCTCCAAGATGATAATGCGAGATTTTCTCACCTGTACACAAACAGTATTTCCTGAGCAACAGAATGATTTTAAAAAAATAGAATTCCACAATAAGGATATGACACTACGATAGGTGTGGTATTGACGGTGTACAGATTTGAACCGTCTGCTCATGAGAACGCAAGGTGAGCAGTGCGGACTGCCTTTGCATTTAATCAGAATATGGGCCAGCATTTTGTGGACATTTCTTGTTCTCGTTTTGACCTTTACTTCGACCTCAACGCTCAAAATAAAAGCAGAATTCGAGAACAACTCTTTTATTAATGATTAATTTGAAAAAGATCAGATTCTGTTGTATAAAGATTTCTTCAGCTTGCGACCGGCTTCGGGATGTAAAATCCCATCTTCACGTGTATAAAACTGTTGTATTTGGTCATGCACACTATGCACCAATAAAAGCAAAACAAGGATAATGGAATGTTGTCGAATTAAGTCAGGTGATGCTGAGAGAGTTAGATTAGGAAATGATACACATAAAGTAGTTTATGTATTTTGCTATTTGGGCAGCAAACGATTGTTGGTTGGTCGTTTCATTCGGGGGGAGGGGGCCAAACAGCGAGGTCATCGGTCCCACCGGGTTAAAAAGGACGGGGAAGGAAGCCTATCGTGCCATTTCAAAGGAACCATCCCGGAATTTCCCTGGAGCTATTTAGGGAAATCAGCGGAAAACCTAAATCAAGATGTCCGGACGCGGATCTGAACTGTCGTACTCCCGAATGCGACCCCAGTGTGCTCGCCATTGCGCCATCTCGTTCGGTGAAGATAGCCGAAGTAGAGAGGAAATAAAGTCTAAATGTACGGTGCCAGAAATTTCTTTCTCGGATTATGGCCTATGATTGATACCAGTAGGCTTCTCTTGGCGAAGAACGCCCTTTTTGTCAGTGCTAGTCTGCTTTTTGTGTCCTCATTGCTCTGTCCACCATGGGTTATTTTGATGCCAACATAGCAGAATTCTATAACTTAATCTGTTTCGTGATCACAAATCCTGACGTTAAGTTTCTCACTGTTCTCATATCTGCTGTGTCATTACTTCGTCTTTCTTCGACTTACTCCCAGTCCGTATTTTCTACTCATTAGACTGTTCATTCCATTCAGACGATCCTGTAATTCTTCTTCAGTTTCACTGAGCATAGGAATGTCATCGGCGAATCTGATTACTGATATCCTTTCAACTTGCATTCTAATTCTACTCTTGAGGCTTCCTTTCACTTCCGTCATTGCATCTGGTCTTATACTTATCATAAGTAAAGAAATCTGCTTCTACACAACGTAGTCGGTACAGCTCTAAGAATTATTCAAAAACTCGCCACTCAGGCGCCACGGAAACGAACCTGTTGGCTTCAAACAGTTCGTAATTTCAACAACATAGTGCAGCGCCACTCAGGCATCGGACATTTCTGTTCCTATACGTGCAGGAAAGCAGATATCTAGGAACACATTTTACTCACTGGTTACGAAAGGATTAATCATTGGTGTACCTTTCTCAGTAGGTAGGAGCGCACCTCTTTTCAGGGTTATTCCTCCGTGGAGTGCATACCGATACGGCGAACGTTTCCAGTAGTGGAGCGAGCGACTCGTTCCAGTATTCCGGCATTTGAAATGAGCACCGAGGCAAGACAATTGTACAATAAAAACGAAGCGACAGCTCGAGGGCGGCACGTATTGAAACTGCCTCCGACATCGGCGGCCTATACAAGTTTCCTCGCCCGAGGCGCGACTGTAATCTAGTGTTTTGAAGCGCGCCAGCTATTCACGAGGGCACGTGTTAAGTTCCGAACAGTGCGGGCGCCACACACACACACACGGGAACAGGTCTTATTTGCATATAATTACCACGTGGCATAGCCTGACCTGGCGTCGAGCCGCCAACTCCGACGCGCGCTGCCGCCGCCGCCGCGAGCACTGGAGCGGCCACCAGGAGCGCCGGTTGCACTTGTGTCAAGCACGGAGGAGGTCGGTCGTTCGCGAAGAAACACTACGGAACGGTTCACTAAACTGAACGAAAGGGCCGGGGAACATCTTCTAAGGAACGTTCAGTTACCGTTCATCTACATACCGTACGATGCGCACCGGCAGGTACCACTACATTTCATTTCCTCTCCTGCTCCACTCGCAAACAGAGCGAGGGAAAACGACTGTCCTTACGCCTCCGTACGAGCCCTAATTTCTCATAACTTATCTTCGTAGTCCTTACGCGCAATGTACACTACCGACCATTAAACTTGCTACACCACGAAGATGACGTGCTACAGACGCGAAATTTAACCGATAGGAAGAAGATGCTGTGATATGCAAATGATTAGCCTTTTAGAGAATTCGCACAAGGTTGGCGCCAGTGGCGACACCTACAACGTGCTGACATGAGGATAGTTTCCAACCGATTCCTCATACACAAACAGCGGTTGACCGGCGTTGCCTGGTGAAACGTTGTTATGATGCATCGTGTAACGAGCAGAAATGCGTACCATCACGTTTCCGACTTTGATAAAGGTCGGATTGTAGCCTATCGCGATTGCGGTTTATCGTATCGCGACATTGCTGCTCGCGTTGGTCGAGATCCAGTGACTGTTAGCAGAATATGGAATCGGTGGGTTCAGAAGGGTAATATGGAACGCCGTGCTGGATCCCAACGGCCTCGTATCACTAGCTGTCGAGATGACAGGCATCTTATCCGAATGGCTGTAAAGGATCGTGCAGCCACGTCTCGATCCCTAACAGATGGGGACGTTTGCAAGACGACAACCATCTGCAAAACTGTTCGACGACATTTGCAGCGGCATGGAGTATCAGCTCGGAGACCATGGCTGCGGTTACCCTTGACGCTGCATCACAGACAGGAGCGCCTGCGATGGTGTACTCAACGACGAACCTGGGTGCACGAATGGCAAAGCGTCATTTTTTTCGGATGAATCCAGGTTCTGTTTACAGCATTATGATGGTCGCATCCGTGTTTCGCGACATCGCGGTGAACGCACATTGGAAGCATGTATACGTCATCGTCATACTGGCGTATCACCCGGCGTGATGGCATGGGCTGCCACTGGTTACACGTTTCGGTCACCTCTTGTTCGCATTGACGGCACTTTGAACAGTGGACGTTACATTTCAGATGTGTTACGACCCGTGGCTCTACCCTTCATTCGATCCCTGCGAAACCCTACATTTCAGCAGGATAATGCACGACCGCATGTTGCAGGTCCTGTACACGCCTTTCTAGGTACAGAAAATGTTCGACTGCTGCCCTGGCCAGCACATTCTCTTGATCTCTCACCAATTGAAAACGTATGGTGAATGGTGACCGAGCAACTAGCTCGTCACAATACGCCACACACTACTCCTGATGAATTATGGCATCGTGTTGAAGCTGCGTGGGCAGCTGTACCTGTACACGCCAACCACGCTCTGTTTGACTCAATACCCTGGCCTATCAAGGCCGTTATTACGGCCAGAGGTGATTGTTCTGGGTACTGATTTCTCAGGATCTATGTACCCAAATTGCGTGAAAATGTTATCACATGTCAGTTCTAGTATAATATATTTGTCCAATGAATACCCGTTTACCATCTGCATTTCTTCGTGGTGTAGCAATTTTAATGGCCTGTAGTGTATGTTGGCGGAAGTAGAATCGTTCAGCAGTCAGCTTCAAATCCCGCTTCTCTAAATTTTCGCAATAGTGTTTCTCGAAAAGAACATCGCCTTCGCTCTAGGAATATCCATTTGAGTTCCCTAAGCATTTCCGCAACACTTACGCGTTGTTCGAACCTACCGGTAACAAATCCAGCAGCCCGCCTCTGAATTGCATCGAATCCGGCTTGGCTCGGGTTCCAAACACTCCAGCTGTACTCAAGAATAGGTCGCACCAGCGTCCTTTATGCGGCATGTTTTACAGATGAACCACTCTTTCCTAAAGCTCCCCCAATAAACAGAAGTGAACAATTTGCTTTTCGTAGCACAGTTTTCACATGCTGCTCCCTTGCCCTCAGGTCAGTGTCGTTGTTAGTTAGTTTCGCCGTTCCTCGCTCCCGTCTCGGTTTCGATCTGTCGTTGTCGTTATTTTTCAGGTGGTCACCCGTTCACCCGTTCCTGTTCAGTTCAAACCATTCTCAAGAACTCTATTTGCGTACTCCTTTCAGTGTCCACAACCGGTAATTACATATTGAAATTAACGAAAGAAGTTCCGATTCGTTTAAACTCCTTTTTTTTTCGTATGATAGTGCGTGTTTCTGAAAAGAAAATATCAACAATTTCCACTTCAGCTATCCCAGATTTTATCAATGCCGAAGTTAAAGTTTCTATTTATACTGGGTGTCGCTTCCAAAGACACGCCAGTCGCATTTCCTCTAGTGTTACGGCAAATACTTATTATAATTTAGATATAGGTTATGTAGCTGCAGTCAGGTCAATTATAAATAATTATTATAAATAAATATTCTTTATGTGTGCTTTTATTTTACTTATCGCTTTATTTATTGGATTTAGCTGGTTCAGCGTAGTTCCCTATTTCCTTAAATCTTTACCCTCCTGAAAACTCGGAAATGTAAATACTTCGTTTTTAATACCACAGGAGAGCAAGAAGTGTATTCTGCAGTGGCGAACTCACGGACATTCCTCGTCGTTATCCGCTCCACCTCAAATCTCCGAAACCTTTACTCGCTACGCAGATCGTCCGGCACAACTGTGTGCTATGTTGTTTGATGAGTCTGGATGACAGGTCCAACAATTTAGCAAATTAAAGTTTATTAATTCGGAGATAATGTCTCGACGAAATCTAACCGTGGGAAATGCGGGTTCCCACCGAACTAAGTCTCGTAATATCTGTACCGTGATAATTAACTAATTTCGGTCTGGTGATATAACCGCCTTGAATACTTGATGTTAGTTATTAGATTTAGTGTTGTGCAAAAAACTATCTCAACATTTACTATATACCGTAATGGTGTCTCACAACAATACAATCTCTCTCCTCCTCTCACACGTCCGACGTCTGCATTTATTTTTGAAAGACTCGTTAAAACCAAATTTTTGGTTCGGTAAGACACAGAGATGCGTTCGTAGCACGGAACGTTATATTCTCGCAGTCGGTATATGCTGTTCACTATAGAAAACGAAATAAAATGATTGCATGGAGATCCCTATTTCATGCGATGTCACTCGCGGCGACTTGCGCACCAGGCATGAGGATGAAGCGATGGTGAGGACAGCGCGACACCCAATCCATGAGGATAGAGAACCCCAATCCGGCTGCGAATCGAACCCGGGCCCGCCCGCATGGGAGGCAATCACGCCACCACCAAGCCAAAATGGCGGACGCCGCTCACCACCATATCAGTTCGTCGCACACAAATTTGAACGTTGCATACATTGATACACCATACCATCGTAAACAAAATGATTTTTAAAGCGGAACTTTTGCGCATTTTTTAGAGTGGCCTCATATTTGCCTAGCGCGATATTCGCTTTTTCGATATGTGTTAACAGAGACAGTAAAACATGAAGAATAATCCCTACCCCAGCAGTGACAGCAACGCCCTGGCCTACGATGACTGTTACCGCCACAATGGAGTCTTGTATGCGATTTCCTTTACAAGTTCACTCACCTTCCTGGAGGCACACAAAGAAAATTCAAGTCTTCCTATGGCCCTTCCCAATACAATCTTTACATCTTCTTCCCATTTCCTGCCACTTCTTAGCATTATAAGTACGTGCTTCTGTAGTATCACGTGTCAGTACCACTCAACAAGCGTCGAAGTTGGCAATGGAATTGGGAGTTTCCGCCAGACGCCAGCAGTGCCGTGTGGGATCCTGCGGACCCAATGGAGCACACCTGCTGAGCCACACCTCTAGTGACTCGGTATCACGATAGCCCTCTGCGCCGCAATATAGGACGAACGGCCGGCAGCGCCAGACATCCCACTCACGCTCGGAGCCACTTCACTACGCAGACGTCGCTTAGTAGCAACTCCGACATCATCATTTACGCATAGTTCAGAAAGCCTCATCCTTGTTGACATTGTGATAGCTGTGTTCAGTCTCTTGTTGGATTGTCTGCAATGAGTCTTCATATACTTGGAGCAATAAAAGCAAAATAAATCTGTTAACAAAATCTTCCGTCGGTTAATTATAATAAAAAAGCACCAGTTTGCTTTTGTTCTACAAAGCAAATTGGTGCTTTTCATTTATTAAAATAAATCTGTTTCTGCCTCTGTCCAGCTTTCTCACCACTGCAGTTGTCGCACTGCTCTGTAGAGCCCGCCTCCCCTTACCATTGTATACAAAGTTGCACAGAAGTATTTCTGTGTATGGACGTCAGAAAGCCTTACGCTAAGACCAGTGGGCTACAAGAGTGGTGCATTGTCAGAATAGAGTGCATGTTGCAGGTGTTCTGTGAACACAGTTCTGCTGCGGTACAGGTTAACAGGTACAGTGAAGTGGGCGAAAAAAATGGTGTGGCAAATGGAAATGTACTTCAAAGTTGTAAGCGGGTGAGTGCTATTCTTGTGGGCGAAACTTCGAAATTGCACAATGAATCACCGTGATAATCTGACAGTATATGAACCAAATGTAGTGTCGCGTCCAGCCATAGTGAAATGGTGGCGAAATCTTGACCAAGGCCACACATACCTGTGTGGTGCTGATCGAGAACGTCAAGTGTTACACCATCCGATTTCCGTCTTCTCGACAACCTGAAAGACACCTAGGGAGAAAGAGATTATCTAATGATCAGGACGTTCCCACAGCGGTTCTCGAATGGCTGCGTGACAAAGGAGCAGGTTTACATCGTCGAGGAACTGAGTGACTTGTTTTAGGGAATTCCAATCCTTGTTTACGGAGACTCGATGGATGTGTAGAAAAATAGTGTCATGTGTCTGCGTCACTTTAAAGTGTAGCCTAGCACTCAGTAAAAACTGCTTGTCCTACCACAACAATGTGTGACTTAACTTTTTGAAGAACCACTATAACACGTGGCGTTCCCCAGGAGTTCATCATTCATGTTTTAATTTAAAAGTACCACGTTCTCTCTATCGCTCTCCCTCCTTCTCTCCATCCCTCCATCTGTCTGCCTGTCTGTATCTCTCTGTCCCCCGCTCCTCTTCTCTCCCTCCCTCTCTCTCTCTCTCTCTCTCTCTCTCTCTCTCTCTCTCTCTCTCTCTGTCTCTCTTGTGTATCTGTGTATGTGTGTGTGTGTTCTTTCTGCATATGTCTACTATCACCATCCGACGATACTTTCCTGCAGACAGCGGCATCACTTATTGGCAATGATAATCAGTGCATATACCTGACTCACTGTTATGTCTGGTAACGCCACTGTGAGGATACAAATCAGGTTTGCTTTAAATACACACTGTAACGGTCGTGAGTGTTGGTTGCCTCTGAGATTGGAAGTGGTGAGCTGCTGTTAGTCAACAATGTCCTTGAGGTGAGAAAGACGCCATTATCAGCACCTGAGTTTGAACGAGGTCGTATAATAGGACTACGCGAATCCCGATGCTCCTTCCGCGATACTGCAGAAATACTTGTCAGGAATTTAGCCACTGTACATCATTTCTGGCAGCGGTGGTCACAGGAATGTACGGTCGCAAGAAGGCCGAGCTCCGGACAACCAGGTGGCACTACCAGGAGGGAAGCCGATCGCGTTAGGCTTATGACTCTGGCGCATCCTACTGCATCCGCAGCAGCAATTGGCACCACACTCACACAACGAACAGGTACAAATCAGCTACTTCGAGCGCACTCCGAACCAGACGTCCTGTAGGTGCATTCCACCGACACCAAACCGCCGCCATTTGTTACTTCAGTGTTGTCAAGAAGGAACTCATTGGAGAGCAGGGTGGAAGTCTGTTGTTTTTCTTCTGTTGTAGGCTAGTTCTACCTTGGTGACCGTGTGATGGCCGTGTATTGGTTTTAGAAGGCCAACTGAGGGCCTGCAACCAGTCTTACAGGACCTGCACCTGGAGCTACAGTTTATGGCGCGGTTTCGTGTGATAGCAGGAGCACCCTCATGGTTATCCCATTTACGCTGACTGAAAAGTTGTACATCAACTCGGTGATTCGAATTGTTGTGCTGTTATTCGTAAACAGAAATTTAGGGGATGTATTCCAACAGGATAATGCTCGGCCACATTCCGCTGCTGCAAACAAAATTATTCTAGAGAATGCCGACATGTTGCCTTGGCCTGCTCGATCTCTATAAATGTCTCCAATCGCGCACGTATGGGACATCGGACGACAGCTCCTGCTTCAGACACTAACAGGATTAACCGTCCCTACCAGGTGTACCGGTATGAAATGAGCGCTAAGATACAAATGTGTCGATAGGGGACATTTGTTGTTAACGAGCCTTAATTTTGTTTGTATGTTTGGTATGACATGTGTCAAAGATATTTAGCATACATCAAGTCGTGGAACAAACAACATCATATGTTTTCATCGTGTTAACAATGTCGAATTTTGTTCCACGAAGTGATGATTTGCGGAAAGCATTAATTTTTTGTTTTCATTTGAAAAAAAGTGCTGCAGAGTCGCATCGAATGCTTGTCGAGTCATATGATGATCATGCTCTATCAGAAGCAACATGCAAAAGATGGTTTCAACGGTTCAGAAATAAAGATTTTGATGTGAGAAATGAAGAACGTGGAAGACCACCAAAACGAAGATGCCGAATTGCAGGCATTATTGGATGATGATGATGCTTTGAGTCAGAAGAAAATGGCAGCAATGCTAAATGTTGCACAAAAAACCATATCTGACAGTTTGAAAGATATGGGAAAGATCCGAAAGTGTGGAAAATGGGTGACACATGAATTGAATGGAAGACAGATGGAAAACCGAAAAGCCATTTGTCAAATTTTGCTTCAAAGAGATGAAATAAAATCAGATTTGCATCGAATTGTTACTGGCGATTAAAAATTGATTTATTTTAAGAATCCTAAACGGGAAAAATCATGGGTTAATCAGGGACAACCATCACCATCGACTGCAAAACCAGATCGATTCGGCAAGAAGACAATGCTCTCTGTTTGGTGGGATCAGAAAGGTGTGATGTATCATGAGCCTCTAAAACCCGGTGAAACTGTGAATACTAATCGCTACTGACAACGAATGATCAATTCTCAACTATGCATTGATCGAAAAAAGACCAGTATGGGCGAGAAGACATGGCAAAGTAATTTTTTTACACGACAATGCACCTGCACACAAAGCAAAACTGGTTCAGGATACAATCAAAACACTGGACTAGGAGCTGCTACCACAGCCGCCGTATTCACCAGACTTGGCCCCTTCCGACTACCATTTGTTTTCATCAATAGCTCACGCATTGGCTGAGGAACGCTTCGATTCCTACGAAGAAGTCGAAAATTGGGTGTCTGATTGGTTTGCTTCAAAAGACGAACATTTCAATTGGCGTGGTGTCCACAAATTGCCAGAAAGGTGGCCAAAATGTGTACAAAGCAATGGTCAGTACTTTGAATAAAATCTTTTTACTTTTCAATTCAAAATTAGTGTTCCATTTTCACAAAAAAACCCTCACTGCATACCGGTTCACCTGGTATATTACAAACTTACGTCCGTCACCTCTACAACATAATGCAAGTACTGTTGCACGCTTGCAACGCAAATTATGGTGGTTACACGTGTTATTAATGTCCCAGCATTTCACATTTCCAGTGGCTTATCTCGCGCTTACATTAACCTGTGATCTTGCCGTGTGAAACAATTATGTTACCTAGAGAAACGTATTACCCAAATTTCATTACTCTATATCAATTTTTGTTTCGTTTTTGTTTTGCTACTTTTTTCGTTCTATATACCGGGTGATCAAAAAGTCAGTACAAATTTGGAAACTTAATAAACCATGGAATAATATAGATAGAGAGGTAAAAATTGACACACATGCTTGGAATGATATGGGATTTTATTAGAACCAAAATGGAGGATGGCGCTCCACTCCATATTGCTAGACGCGTGAAAGATGTCCTGCGCGCGTCGTTTGGTGATGATCGTGTGCTCAGCCGCCACTTTCGTCATGCTTGGCCTCCCAGGCTCCCAGACCTCAGTCCGTAAGACTTTGGGGTTACCTAAAGTCGCAAGTGTATCGTGATCGACCGACATCTCTAGGGATGCTGAAAGACAACATCCGACGCCAGTGCCTCACCATAACTCCGGACATGCTTTACAGTGCTGTTCGCAACATTATTCCTCGACTACAGTTATTGTTGAGGAATGATGGTGGACATATTGAGTATTCCCTGTAAAGAACGTCATCTTTGCTTTGCTCGAACTTTTGTATTTTTTTTTTAAAATAATAAAACCCCATGTCATTCCAAGCACGTGTGTCAATTTGTACCTCTCTATCTACATTATTCCGTGATTTATTCAGTTTTCAAATTTATACTGTCTTTTTGATCACCCGATATGTTTGTGGCTAGACGTACATTTCTTTCACTGTCTCATTGCCTCTGAGTCCAACTGATCTCTGGGCGGAAGAGAAGTCGATTTGGAGAGAAGTACGTGCGCCGTGTGTAATGAGGAGGAAACCCGGAAGGCGGCAGCCGGTAGCCGGTGCGGGGAGTAAATCTGGCGCGCCTTATCAGACGTGGCCCCCATCCCCTCCCGCTCCCCTAAATAAACTCTCCCTCGTTCCTCCCTGTGCCCCGGTGGCGCCTGCCGGACGTAAATCAGCGGCGCTCGCGGACGCACAATGAAAGGCAGTCGCGGCCGCAGCCACAAGTAGGCGATAACTCAGCACGGCCCTGCGCGCGAACCGACGCCACGCCCGTAAATTCATGGAGCGGCCGCCCCGTAAACACCTGCACCGCTCGGCAGCGTTCTATCAGTGATAATGGAGTCTGAGCGTACCGGCTAAAGGGTGAAATCGACCCAACCCTTATCCCGACAGTGTTTTCCCTTAGCTTTCGTTCGATTACCGAGAGTCCTGTTAGATCGACAAACTTAAACTGAAAGCTTACGAGTAATGCCTGTCAATCCACGGACAATTCGCACATCTGTTTTGAATACAGTTTATTTCCTAGCACACACACAGTTTCAATCAGAAATACCGGTTTAGTACCACGACTAGTCATCCTCATATCTACAGGACAAATAAGTTTAAAAGTGGAACTATGCATATTACGTGAAAATTAAACACGTAATATCCAGTGATGTCGCACTCTAGTACAGCAGTCTCGCTGGAAGAAAACGACCACCGACCATTATAGTCGTGGTTGAGAATGCCGTTTCAGTTGTAAGATATTTTTCTAATACTTAAATCGCGACCGGTTTCGGGTTCTTACGTGTTCATCATCAGGTGTGGTAACTTTGTGCTGTTACCCAGAGCGCTGCGATGGGCGAATGTACCTCCTGCGAGGACAGAGCACGTTGTCCGGACTTAGTGCTCACTGGTGGTATACCGCTTCCTACACCTCGTACACCGAGGCGCTCGGGGTCATAGCACAAAGTTATCACACCTGATGATGAACATGTAAGAACCCGAAAACAGTCGTGGTTTAAGTATTATAAAAAAAAAAGCAATCTTACAGCTGAAGCGGTATTTTCAGTCACTACAGATTTAGTAGTTCACTTCAACCGTTACGGAAAATCACACTCTTCAAAAAATGTAAGTTAGGAACATCATGTGTAGAGGGTTTCACGGTTATAAGTGCACATATTTTTATATGTGGTAAGATATACAGATCACACTGTTAGTTGTCTGTTATCTGCGTCGAACAGTCTGTTGATAAACACGTCACAGACTTTACCACCTGATGTTTTCTGCATATACTGCACCACAGAGGTGGCTACGCCTGTCATTATATACTAACCGTTATGCGTCCACATTTTCTCACTTCAGCAACTGACCTGCTGCTCCACGGAAATAAATCATTAATGACACGCTCCTGCCACGTACGTTTAAAGGCACTAACCAACTTAGAAACATATATATTATAATGGCTATAAATACTGTTAGTCTGCAAATGACTTGAATACTGATATAATGTAGTTCAGTACACCATCCTCAATCACCAATTGAAATCCCTGCACTTATACCCGTTACACAGAGTATAAAATGTTATCGCCTGGTGCCGGCAGCGGTGGCCGTGCGGTTCTGGCGCTGCAGTCCGGAACCGCGCGGCTGCTACAGTCGCAGGTTCGAATCCTGCCTCGGGCATGGGTATGTGTGATGTCCTTAGGTTAGTTAGGTTTAAGTAGTTCTACGTTCTAGGGGACTTATGACCTAAGATGTTGAGTCCCATAGTGCTCAGAGCCATTTGAACCATTTATAGCCTGGTGAGTATATAACTATACATGAGTTATTACAAACACTTTGACATATTTAAGCAAAATTTTGAGGAGCATATACAAGCATTTTAGCCATGAAAATGTATAAAAAGTCTGCAGTTAGCGTATTTTATGATACAGATGTGATACATTTATCACAAGAACAGATGTATTACGTAAAGATAGTATGGCTATACCCAAAAAGGTTTAAAACATTTCATTTCTTTTAAAGTCTCTGAAATTTCATCCTGGATAATAGTTTCCACTTAAACTCAAAAAAAGAATGAATTGAATTTCTTGAGGAATGCGATTTGCTTCAAAAACGAAAAAGGCATACCGGAACAAACAGTAAATTCACATTCACTAGTGGAACCACACACAGAACACTGATCAAAACGACGAGGAAAGAAACCCCAGCACGATCTATAAAGAAAAGGCAAGATATGTAAGCTTATAGCAGTGCTAATTCTACAATAACAGCTGAAAAGGAGAGTGAATAAAAGCTGCGGGAATGAAGGTTCTATTAAAGGCAGCCGGCTGTAGATTTTCTAGTATGATAAGGAACGCAACAATTGGACAGGGACTGTAACGTAAAAGCAAAAATGAACAGGTCAATGGACATATAAATGAATGGATATATCACAAGAGTGAATGAAAATAGAATTCCAAAAATAACAATGAATTATCGACCAACAGGGAAAAGATCGACAGGTTGACCAAGTTGTATAGAAAGTAAATCCAAACTAACCTCAGACAATAGAGGCACTGAACAAGAGGATGTAACAAGCTAGTGCCTAACACCTGAAGAAGGAATAGGAAGAGGAAGAAGAAAAAGAATTGGGGGAGGCTACTGCTGTGCAATATTTGATTGTTATTTTATATTCCATGAACGTTACTGTTAATAGGAAACTTTGAAGGTGTGATGAAACGACTTCTGTTAGAAAGATGATTTCGTTTCTAGTCAGTATAGGACTATACAAGCATTTTTACGATTGTCCACGTTTCGCTTGCATAAAGTGTTTTTCTCCAGACGCGCACTTCCAGGAACCTCGGCCACTGTTCCATATCAGTATCAGATAGCAGCAGAACTATTTTTCAGTACTACAGAAACGTCTCTTTCCCTAATAATATTTCCTTATTTCAGTATTCTGGTTTAATTTTTGTTTTTAGTTTAACGAATTTGTACACTACTTCCACTACCGTATCGCTTCATATTGAATCGCTGCGTGCTGAAAGGGCCTCAGTCCAGTGAGAGACTTCCGAATAGAAAGAAAAAAAAACTATTTAATTTTCTTAGAATGTCTCTTCACTTTTAAGAACTATCTCGTTCTATAGCCAATAGTATGCTGGCAATTGTTTCATTACATCATTTGATTTTCAAACGTTTTCGTAGTGTGTGCAACGAGATGGAAACGATGGCCTGAAGCATCTCGTGTATGACACGATATACTTTGATGTAGTTTATTGAATTTTGCCTATTATTTCGCCATGATACACAAACAAAACCCAAATCAAAAAGTGATAGGGTGCATCTACTGAGCATTATGACGAAGTGCCCTGATTTTCAGATATCACAATGAAACACAGACTTAATCTTATAACATTATGACAAACGCCATCCAATGTTTGCCTGGTCTCTAAAATACCTAATTGTCGAACTTTTCAATTGTAATTATTTTGAGATTTTATGCGAAAACTTTTGCACGCACTGGTCATGCGGAAATTTCATCATAAAATTGTTTATACTCTTCAGTACGTAACGCAGCACTTCTTTTGATCAATCAACATGGCAGACCCTGCTGGGACACTTTGTGTTGGAAAAGCTAGGTTGACTGGTAGGCTGGAGACAGGTCGCCCTGGTTGAGAAACGCAGTTTGACGACATCGTCAACCAGGTAACTTGGCATTACGGATGAAATGGCTGAAGCTTCTGACATTATATTTCTGGTCTCCAGTAACGCTTCTCTGAGCACTTTCATCCGGTAGTAAGTCTTTTTACAGAAGCTACGTCAGAAAGTTTCAAAATAAAAAAAATCTGATATGAGCACTTCCTTGTTGGCAATGATATGTGACGTACAGGGTGACTTAGCTGCCGCTACCTCTGGGTTTTAGGGAACCCACAACGCCTTCAAAAACCACACACGAGACTTACATATTCTCTATCTCGCTGTGGGAAATGTATTAGTCCTACAGAAAAAATGAACGGAAACGTTGTTGTAGGAAACGTAACGTAATTTGTAGTGGGATACATTTTCGATGGAGGCCACAGTTTTCGAGTAATTCAAGAAGTGTTTGAAGGTCACTTTTGTAAGTTCCTCTTGACTAATTCGAAAACAACGACCTCTAGCGAAAACATATCCCAGTACAAAATTTATCTGCGTTACATATGTTACAGAAAGGTCCAGTTCACTTTTTCTGTAGGACTAATAGTTAGTGTGTAGTAAACGGAGAGAATTTGAAAATCTTCTTGCTCTTTGGATAAAATCCATGAACCACCATGTATACTGCAGGTTAAATTATTAAAAACCATTCAAAAACCAAGACCCCGAATAAAAAGAAATTATTCAACACAGCCGGTTCCAACAGTCTTAGCTGTCATCTTCAGGTATTGAAATTTTACGCTGACCTCATGCGCAAGATGGCAAGTGGATAAAATGAACATGGTTTACTACAAAAAAAGTTTAATATCTGAACATGACATATAAATTGTTGAAACCGGTTGTCCATAATTTAAAAAAATGCTATCTTGGCTGTTGAATGATTTTTAACAGTTAAAACAGATTGCCCTTCAGTATTCTCATAATGAGAAAATTCAGTCAGATTCAGTTGTGCTTCCTTACCGACTGCTGTTCTACAAGATCTAAAACCCTGCCGTACGGAAGGAAACGATTACCCTTAAGAGAAAGGAGTGTTCCACCTTCTGGAAGCGACCTTTGCCAGTCAGTATGCGGAACGTTCCAGCTTCTCTGAGTCTTTCCTTTGTTTTTATGGTCTTTACATTATTTTCTTCCATTGCAGTAGCCTATATGCGTCACATCACAATAATACACACAAACAGCAAAAATCTGGTCTCTCGTTGACTGCGCGGTAAGAAGCAGCTGGAAGGGAGAAGCTCAATATGCAATGTAGTTGCCTTCAGTGTAGCTGCTGGTACGATGAACATGGCGGTGCTTTCGTCGTAGCAAGTTAGGTTACATGCAAGGACAACTGTTCTGGCAATAACTCCTTTTCTCCGATACCGTAAATAAAGTCGTGTCAGTATGAACCGAATCGATTTCGATGTCAAATCAGTAGCTACAATACTCTTCATCAACGTCATCTTCTCAAAGAAATTTATGCTTTATGTTCCTCAGAACTCGTAGAAAATACAGAGTGGCACGTTCAGAGGGTAGGCAGGACTGTACATCGTGAATAGGTGTACTGGTGTACCCAGAGGCCAATAAATAAATTAAAATAAGCATCGCCTGTGCTTTCTTTATCCCTATATTATATTCAGTGCTATCTATTCCTGTGGTATCGTGTACTGATACCACATCACAGGCGTCCTCAGTAATGGCAACAGAATTCTAAGTTTCCTTCTGACGTTGACAGTGATCTTGCGGGATCTGGTGGACTCACTGGTGCATGCCTGCTGAGCCACGGCTCTGTACTACCTGCCACCGCAGTTCAGAGCGGCCGGCGGCAGCCACTCAGAACCACTTGCACGTGGAGCTTCTTTGCTGTGACACCATCGTTCGTGCTTAATATGGCGAGCCTCATCCTATTTGGCATTATGATAACTGAACTCTACATCTTGCAGCAGTATTTGTGATGAGTCTTTATATGCTTCGAGAAATCCTTTGTTCATTACGTATGAACTGGCACACAACAATTCCGGCTACTGAATTTTATCTTCTTGAAAGGTATAACTGTCATTTGACTGTCCAACGGGTTTTATTTCACAATCTAGATTTCGGTCTT
Organism: Schistocerca gregaria; assembly: GCF_023897955.1. Lineage (NCBI taxonomy): Eukaryota > Metazoa > Arthropoda > Insecta > Orthoptera > Acrididae > Schistocerca > Schistocerca gregaria. The sequence continues at coordinate 107,258,396 of NC_064920.1, forward strand.
AGGCCATTCTCAAAGGTTACAAGTACTATAAATCACTAGATCACGTATATTTCTTTCGGTGGCTGCTTAGACACAATGTAGCAAAGTTTTATACCTGTAACTTGGTCATCTATTTTTGCACAGCCATATCAAGTGAGTCATGCTAACTGCCAGTAAATTAGCATATTACCCAAATGTTCCCGCATCTATTTCGACAAAATTGGCGTATATAGTAATGATGACAAAACCAGCGGTTGTATTTGAATCTAGCATCGTTTATTATTTTTCGCCATGCTACCAGTTTCGACACCACATTGTTTGATCTTCAGGCCGCCAGTTGTCGTCTGACCATTCTGAACTTGTTATTGCCACGGAAGGTCCGGAATCCAGTTAATTTTGGCGCACTTCATACGAAAACGGCTGTGGATGGCGGGTTACGTTCGGGGCCTGAAGATGACACCATATGGTTTCGAAACTGTTTGGCCCACTACGTACGATTCTGTTCATTGCACATGAAAACGGCTGTGGATGGCAGGTTACGTTCGGGGCCTGAAGATGACACCATGCGGTGTCGAAACTGGTGGCATGTTTTAAAGAGAAAAAAGACGTAATATTCAAATACAGTCTCTGGCTTTGAGGTCATTATTCAAGATTTACGTGTTGGTGAAGCCAGATCTCTCAGTTTCACCGACATCCTGGCAGCGCAGCGTCATGCGGAACCACTGTGGGGGCAGCGGTGCCCGATCGGCCTTCTGTTGGAATGGGGAAGGGTGCGGGTGGTGGTTTGGTTGAGGGGGGGGGGGGGGGGGGGGTAGGGAATACGCAGGCATCCAAATGCCAGACGCGCCGTAAAGCGGCGCCTAACTTAGCAGAGTGTGAAAACTTTACGAGCCGCCCTGATCACTCGAGTGTTTGTCTCGCGGGAATATAAGCGCGAGGCGCGGCGAGCGGTGCTTAGGCCCACATTCCCGCGGCTCCGAGGAAAACTGCCGGGAGGTCTTAAATCCCGCCACATGTCGTCAGGTATGCGGGCGAGGGTGCCTGCCGCCTGCTCTGTCTGTGTGTGTGTGTGTGTGTGTGTGTGTGTGTGTGTGTGTTAGGCAGCGGGGGGATTCCGGTGAAGTGCGGCGCGCCTCGCTGCGCCCTCTGCAGGCCTTTCTTCCAGCGACACGTGTGCCCCGAGATAATGCCACTCCTGTGAGCGCCGCCAGCTAATAAGGACTGATGCGGCCATTCCTCTTGGCTATCCCGTGTCAACTGACCTCTTTGCCCCCTGTTAGACAGCTATACGGGCCGCAAACAAAAATGCTACTTCTACGAAGGAAGCTGTGTGGTACAGCTCCACTGCGCAGCTGGCTCTGACCAATAGCTTTGGTAACGAGTGTACGTCTCGTTCGACGAGGACTGGAAGCGACAGGGAGGTTTCTTAGCAAGCACTACAGGAAACGTCTGACAAAGAGATCACCGACAACACAAGGACACCTCACGCACTCTCTGTCTTCGATGCAATTCTCATCAAAACTCGAAAAAACGCTTTTGAAGACTAGAAAACTTTTCTAGCGCCGCTAATAACGGCACCGTACGAACTTCTCCTGACCGAGTTGATTCATATAGACAGAGTGCATAGGACACGACTAGGATTTTAACACACGTAAACAGGAAGACGCAATTCTCAACCGTTTTAGAGAAAATTGAGTTTGAAGATTGTATGCGTTCTTATATTCTTTGTAGCGCGGCCAGTAATCAAGGAGTCCGCTGTCGAGCGAGCAAGGGCTCAGTTTCCTTAACCACAAAAAAAGAAAAAAAGTTTGAAATGGCTCTGAGCACTATGGGACTTAACGTATGAGGTCATCAGTCCCCTAGAACTTAGAACTAATTAAACCTAACTAATCTAAGGACATCACACACATCCCTACCCGAGGCAGGATTCGAACCTGCGACCGAGGCAGCAGCGGGGCTCCGGACTGAAGCGCCTAGAACCGCCCGGCCACAGTGGCCGGCTGTTCGTGGGACATCCGCAACTGTTGTATGTAATGGTCATGATTGAAGTATACATTTATTTATTGACTTAACTCAATATACTACCAAGTTTCAGAGACAGCAACATCGTCTGGTGCATCTAACAACAGTAGGATGAATCGTCCATGTTACAGTACCTTACAAAGCAACACATCTGTCGCCTCGTCAGAGTGAATATGAAAGAGTACCCGTGTAAAAAGCAACGGTTAAATATAGATTGAATTTTCTCCAACTGAGAAATTAGAAGGTGCGATCTGTTTTATTTTCAATATATCCATTGCGTATGACGAACTGAGGCACTGATTTAAATTGGCGGTTGATCTGGTATTAAATATGCAACCTGTTGCTTTTGCGAGTGTTTTGATACGATTTATTCAATCATAAACATGTTTTCGAGCCACTGCAGGCTCATCATCAGATGCTCCATCTCTAATGGTCTCAATGTCGACGGGACGTTAAACCCTAAACCTCCTTTTTGAAAAGATGTCCACTAAAACCCTGAAACGCCTAAGCGTACGTCTGATGATCGCCGCTCCTCATGTGCGGAAACCTGTGGATCTGGAAGACTTAATTTCCGGAAGAGATTTGTGAAGAAGAACTTACCGAGCCTCCGGAAGCTTCCCCCCACTACAGGAGAGGCGAGAACTTGAGACGGGAGATTTGGAGGAGCCTGAACCGCGTAGGAATGTGTGTAGCACCAGTGGAGGCAAACCCGATCAAGTGGGATCTCACAGATGAATATAATGGCAAACGTGATTGTGGCGGATGTCACGATATGGAACAATTCCTCGCCGGCCGTAATTGTCCCAGTAAATGTAACATCGCTGAATTACGGCAGGGAGTAAAGGAAGCATTGCACGTTGTTGTATTTTGGGCTGGAAAACTTCGAACTTCGAACATGAAAAAGTGTTGTAATTTGTGAAAAGAGTTCGTATAGTTTTGATACATTCTGAAATTTTCTCGTTTACTTTATGAAGAAAAGTTAACGAAAGCGTTTCCTCCGCAGTAATTTTTCCTGTTGGCACTTTGTAATAAAACTTGGACTGTGCTCATTACAGCACGAACATCCCAGATACGAACTGGTCGCACGGCATCGATTCATTTCAGGACGGAATAGTATCAAGTAATCTATCTGGAATCAGAAGAGAGGAGAGGAGAAAGGATTTCCATTCAGTTTAGAGCAATTTGCTTGCTTTTCTCTGATAGCTGTAAAAGTCAAATTACGGATATTTATTACGATGGCCTCATTACGGCAGAATTTGCAGGGGAATGTATGATTACGTCACGACACATTTCATTCAGCTCGTACTCAAGAAGCCAGTTCGCAGTGATGACGTACGTGCTTCTAATTAATGGAAATGGATGTAGTCGACCGCACAGTCTTTTAAAACATTACGACAGTACATCTTGCTGAGAACTTTACGGCACGGTATGTACTAGCCAAGGTAATCTGTTTTCAATATTGCAGAAGCTGACCTCTTTCCGAAGAGGCTAGGGCGAACTGATGAGATAAACCACACCGCTGCGCTTCGCTGACAAATCTCTTCGTGACATTTGCTCTGTTACCGAAGGAGGTATCTGATGTATTGAAAGATGGAAGACGGTTAGCATACAAGAGAGAAAGTAAGTAATGCTTATCGTCTGTGGAACGCATAAACTCACTAAATGTGACGAACGCTTTTTTCTTTTATCGGGTAAGTATCGCCAGCGGCAATTAACGCTGTTGCTGTTACACGAGTGTCGTCTGGAGTTTTTCCACCTCTTACTGCACTGCACTGAATGTTATACTGCCTCACCGTGCAGTTTCTCAGTAACTTCAATCAACTGCCTGTAACTGGCTGTTGGTTGCTCGCAGAATGCAACGATGAGTATTCCACTAAGGAAAAAGTCAAAGTTATGACAACTCTCTTCGTAAATGCTATCACATATCCCGCATCCATAGTAGATATTGCTAACGACTGTATGCGCAGCGGTTCGAATCCAGATGGTGTAAGAAATTTTCAGTAAAGCTACTGATCAAGACACTTGTAGTGAATGTCTTGGACTGAATTCATCAATCATCACTGTGTATACGATACTGGTGATGGTGATCAGTAAGTCGGATGTCGGATGGGGACACTAAGCTCGACTGCCTAGCTGATAATATTCGAGAGGTGTCAGCTGTATATCGGCACACGGTTTCACCATCTCCCTCCCCTTCATCCATAGCAATGTAAACACAAAACATAACTACATTGTACAAGAACTGATCAAAGACACCCGAGCGAGCCATGTTTTTCGACATGCAGTTTTCCTAGCATACGTCGGAAGTGATTTAGGGGAACAGAAAACTAAATGAGAATTAACTTCGTGTAAAATGTGAGCGCACTATGTACAAATTCTGTAAGAGGAATCGTTTTCCGCTTATCGTTGTAGACATTTTAATCCTGATATTACTGTGTATGCTTTGCATCATTGTCAAACGTTTACTAGTCAACATAAATATGTTCTGGGACCTTTGTAAAGTCGCAACTTACAACAATGTAAGCGGTAACAGTGATCACTGATACAAGTAACTAATGCCGACATGTGTGCTATATCACATGCAGAGGTTGAAACTCAACTGTTGTAGGCGTTCTGCGACTCGTGTAGTAGTGTAACTTAAACGCGAATAGCACAGGTTTAGGCGTCACTTTACTTGTGCCAGTGAGACACAGCTTTACAAAAGTATGTTACTTGTAACTTGTACAGTGACGAGGCATCGAATGTTCGCTATTGTTTAATAATGTTTTAACGCAGAGCAAAACCTTCTACGGCAATAAGCGAAAAATGGCGTCTTTTAAACTGGATGAGAGCGGCGCTTTGCCTTCGTCGCTGTACTTGGCTGGGTCTGTCTTTCTGGCTGGCGTACCTCCACCTTTTGACTCTTTTTCAGCTCATCCAGCAACAAGTTATCAGTTGAACACATGTGTGCAGAGTAATCTCATTTGTTGATATATACACGCTTTTCTTCCTTTTGGATTACAAACTTACACATACTAGACGGGACGCAAATAACAACAAAAAGCGGAAGTCCGATCGCTGTAATATAAAGAGAAAATCTGCGTTAACATTCTTTTTCATCAAATGGGGTAAACGACATTGCGGCTAGCGTGCTTCAGACGGTAGGGGTATGTTACACAGGGAGCAGGGTAGCTATGACACAGGGCACACTGGTTCTTGTGTTTATTTTAATTGTTCAAATGGCTCTAAGCACTATGGGACTTAACATCTGAGGTCATCAGTCCCCTAGACTTAGAACTACTTAAACCTAACTAACGTAAGGACATCACGCACATTTATGCCCGAGGCAGGATTCGAACCTGCGACCGTAGCAGCAGTGCGGTTCCGGACTTAAGCGCCTAGAACCGCTCGGCCACAGCGGCCGGCTTTTAATTGTTAAAAAGAGTAACTTTGCGATGTCGGCCGCCAACTCGCCGTGCACTGGTGTAACACCATACTTCTGGGGAAGAAAAGGTAGTGGTCTCGATCAGTGTCACACTTTTTAATGCTTAAAAAAAAAAAAAAAAAAAAAAAAAAACCTCATTTCGTCAGCTTACATACAGTACGTAACTGGGCTGTTACAAGATACTAGCTGAATCGATAAAGGCTTAGGAAATGGAGTAATTAGGCTGATCAGCCTTACGAATAGAATATAGGACGATGGCACTATTCCTGAAGATTTAGTTAAAGCCATTCAAGTTTTCTTATCTATGAAAAACAACCTCAGAGAATGTAAGGATTATATGAAAAATAGTTTCATACAGACCATCGTGAAAGTCTTGCAATTGTGAAATCGGTGGTTCGACTCTCGTATGCAGCAGCAGTTTTCTCTTTTAATAAAGATCCGCCTCAGTTGCGAAAAGTTACAGGTCTTAACGCAGGTTTCATCTAGAGTAATCTAGCCTTCTTCAGAAGCAAAGTTCCAACGCAGCGTCCGCGGCTAACCGACCGCTTTGGATGAAGTGGGGCCGGGGCTGTTTCTCAGCTAAGTCACGTAGCTTGACATGGTACCACGGTACTTTAGCTTCTCATGTTTGACCGTGCCTTATTCTGGCATGTATTAGTATTTTATGCTTCTGATGAAGGCTAGATTACTCTAGCTGAAACCTGCGTTAAGACCAGTAACTTTTCGCAACTGAGGCGGAACTTCAACGTATTAATTTATCACAGATGCTGACATGGCTGCAACATGTTAAAAATTTCTCTTTTATTTAAATTCTGTATTTATTATAAAATGGGAATATTAATTAACAAATACTGAATCATAATTCTTTAATAAAAATAACACCGTTTTTAGTTTTAATTACTGGTCATACGAAAATACATTAAAATTTGATACAGACATTCAAAATGCCTTATCACTGAATGGATAAAATATATACGTTAATGATACTATTGAGTCTCCAGAAACAAAGTGTTTTATTTTCTATCTGATATTTCGCATTTTTGTATTAAATTTTAATGTATTCTGGATAATCGTATTTTCATACGATTAGTACGCGCAATTAAAAGTAAAAATACGTTATTTTTATTAAAAATTATTATTCACTATTTCTTAATTATTATTTCCATTTTTAATAAATATGGAATGAAAATATATGTAAAAAAACGATTGCTATTAGCGAGGATCAGTTCGGCAACCCGCGATTAAAAAAAATGGTTCAAATGGCTCTGTGCACTATGGGACTTAATTTCTGAGGTCATCAGTCCCCTAGAACTTAGAACTACCTAAACGTAACTATCCTAAGAACATCACACACATCCATGCCCAAGGCAGGATTCGAACCTGCGACCGTAGCGGTCACGAGGCTCTAGACTGTAGCGCCTAGAACCGCTCGGCCACTGCGCCTGGCCCCGCGAATAAAGAAATTTAGTATACACACCCAGCTACCGACGATTTTGTTAATAGTATCGAAATGTTTCATTCTTATAAAGGGAGCGTGCGAACTTCTCCTCACCGATTTGATTGATTTCGACACGATGCATAGGAAACGGCTGTTACTTCAACATTTCGAAACTGGTAGATGCAGCTCTCAACCTTTTTCGAGAAAATCGAGTTTGAAAATTGTAGGCGTGCTTATATACTTTGTATGGTCACCAACTTGCATGGAGTCGGTAGCTGAGCGAGTAAACCCCTACTTTCATAAGGGCGAGGTCTCGGGATCGAATCTCGTTGTCGCTGGTACTTTTTTATGAGCTATCGGCATCAACATCCGGTGATATGCTTCGATATGCATGGCACCGGGTTACAGAGTTTGTTGGTTCAAAACTATGTTCGAAATGAGATTAGTTAGACTACAGGAATTTTAATCATCCGGTTCAGTTTTTCATTCTACAGTTTGAGGTGCGGCGTTTACAGTTTTTGCGCAAAGATGTAGTTTATAACATTCTTCGGATGTATCACACAATGCTTTAGGATAATTTACGTTACGAAAGTGGTTTAATAATTATATAATTATTGTAAAGCTTATACAATGTGCTTTGGTGACTGATTCTTTAAAAGGCTGCAACATATCGTCGAGGAGAAAACGCTCGCCACCTAACTTTGTTAAGTTAGTTGCCAGTGGACTGAAGGTGCAGAATATAGCTGAATTAAATTTCCGATTTTTGCCATGAGCATTAAAAAGTGCGAAAATTTCCGTATTCTCTTCAGCTATAAATGAGGTGGACAAGGATGTCTAGAGTTTTTTTTTATAATTTTATGGTAATTGAATAGTCCCAAAATACGTTGTTAGTATGTATATGATATCCTTCATATGTTCAAATACTTGTTTTGTGTTTTTATTATTTATTTTGAGGCAATCCTAAGGCGGCGTGCGGCGGATGTTGGTCGACAGTAAAAATCAGTGCGTCGCAAGAGGTGTTGCTTGGTGGTGCCGACGCTGCACAGAGTCCCATTCCCTCCACATCAGAGATGACTTGGTGGTGCCGTGTCAAAAGCCTTCTGGGAATCTAGAAATACGGAATCAATTTGAGCCGGCCTCGGTGACCTAGCGGTTCTAGGCGCTTCAGTCCGGAACCGCGCGACTGCTGCGGTTGCAGGTTCGAATCCTGCCTCGGGCATGGATGTGTGTACTGTCCTTAGGTTAGTTAGGTTTAAGTAGTTCTAAGTTCTAGGGGACTCATGACCTCAGATGTTAAGCCCCATAGTGCTCAGAGCCATTTGAAACATTTTAGCCAATCAATTTGAAATGTCTTGCCAGTAGCACTCAAGACTTGGTGTGAGTAAAGAGCTAGTTGTGTTTCAGAAGAACGGTGTTTTGTAAATCCTTGTTCACTGTGTATCAGTAGGCCGTTCCCTGCGAGGTGATAAAGAATATTCGAACATAATAAATGTTCCAGAATACTGCTGCGTATCGACGTTAGTGATTTGAGCCTGTAAATTTAGTGGATTACACCTATTCTTGAATGTTGGAGCGACTGGTGCCACTTTCCAGACTTTCGTCGAGCGAACGATTATATACGATTGTTAAGTATGGAGCTATTGCATACCCTGAAAGGAACGTGATTGGTGTACAGGTGGACCGGAATACTTGCTTTTATTAAGAGATTTAAGTTGCTTCACTGCTCCGAGGATGACTAGCTCTAAGTTCTTCATGTTGGCAGCGGTTCTTGATTCGAATTCTGGAGTATTTACTTCGTCTTCTTTGGTGAAGGAATTTCGGAAGGCTCTTTTTCGTATCTCTATCTTAGCACGACTATTGTCGACACTATTTATATTGCTATGGCGCAGAGAAGTCATCGACTGTATATCGGCGCTGCCATAGTTTACATACAACCAGTATAGGTGTATTCCTGTTTTTCCGGCAGGGGCTAGATATCTAGTGATGTGCGGAATGTGGAAGGCGGTACAGGAACGCCGCCTCGGCTGCCACGGACTGCAGCGGGTGTCGTGCGCCCATCGGAAGGAGCGACAGCCGTGATAAGAGGGCGCACAGTGCCGGCCGACTGAGCACGCAAACGCGTGCACAAAGCGGCGGCTGTGGCGGGCACGTGGAGCCCAGGGCAGAGGAGGGCAGAAAGAGCGGCCGCGCGCCACTTGCGTAAGCCGGCGGCGGCTATCACGCCGAGGATCGGATTCCAGACCAGCGGGAGCTGGCTGGGCAGGGCAGAGCGCGCTGCGGGGCCGCCGTAGCCCCGGGCCCCACGTCGCCGCACACGGCAATCGTCTCAGTTGGACGTGTACACGGCAGGGCTGTCGATAGAACATCGATACCGAAATGGCAATATCAAGTGCCGATATTTTTATTTTGCATTTTTTTCGCAGTTTTCAATAAAAATTTGAAGTTGTTCTTTTGTTATTGTAGTGAAACATAAATTTACATTCACTGTGTGAAGGAGTCTTACCACTTATTGAGCTTTCTTTGTGGTGTCACCGCCAGACACCACACTTGCTAGGTTGTAGCCTTTAAATCGGCCCCGGTCCGTTAGTATAGGTCGGACCCGCGTGTCGCCACTATCAGTGATAGCAGACCAAGCGCCGCCACACGACAGGTATAGTCCAGAGAGACTCCCTAGCACTCGCCCCAGTTGTACAGCCGACTTTGCTAGCGATGGTTCACTGTCTACATACGCTCTCATTTGCAGAGACGACAGTTTAGCATAGCCTTCAACTAGGTCATTTGCTAGGACCTAGCAAGGGGTCATATTCAGTAATTAGAATGAATTGTGAACAGATAATATTGTGAATCATGTACCGTCAAGAGCGACGTTCATCATTAATGGATTAAAGTTAAGTATCAAACTAATTACGTCCGCTTTCTGAATTCTAATTCCTTGTCATGTTCCAGACCTCACGTCAGTATAGTCCTTCCCTCCTCACGCCAGCCTGCGTGAGCTAAAACGCGTGCATTTCGGCCTCCATTCATAACACGGTGTTGGCTCTTCTTCCAACACAACATTCTTCACGTCCACTCACTATCTTTGATTGTGTGAATTAAGTATAGATGGCCCAAAGAAGAACTCCGCTTGCACCGGGGGAGGGGGATGGGTGAGTGGCGATGTAATAGAATAACAAGCCATGCGATGCGAATAAATAGCTCACCGGCTGCATTAAAAAACAATTTTTAACGCGTGTTTGCGGTAACCTGAGACGTGTGAGGGGAAAACGTTGACATAATCGCATGGAGTGTTCCAGACAAATCCGACATATGACGAAACCGAACGAAGGACCCATCAAATACCTTGTATTGTGTCACTTACATGAAATTACCATGGTTAGCAAAGACGTTACCGCCAAGCGTGAACTTGCATCGTTTTCCTTTCAACTTTTGCTCTCAGCTTGTTAATGTACAGATTATCTAATACTAAATTAATATTTAAACATATAGCTCCAAAACCGGAAGTCTATCTACTGTATATAGCTCACTTTTTTTCGGTCTTCGATAGATCTACAACTTTCCTCGATGTATCGAGAGGCGATAACGTAATTCTTTATAATATCGATAGATGGGACTCCCGATATTTAAAAAAAAATCAAGAAACCTAGTTTCTATACAACTCTTATTTACCCAGGCAAACTGAGGAATTATACTGATACTACAGAATTGTTCTGCTCGCCACACAGCTGCAACAAATAATAAGACAGATTAGAATATTGAGTAACAACGTTCCAACTCTCATTCCACGAAACATATTCCTTTTGCACTCAGGCGAGAAACATCATGGGATAGCCGAATGCACCCATGCAGAGGGAGGCAGTATCCGCGTGCACAAGTTGCAAAGGGCTACCACATTACTGAAGCCGTCATTTGTACTCAGGTATGCATGTGAAAAGGTATCCGACGTGATTATGGTCGCACGAACGCTGAATCGTAGTTGGAGCTAGATGTATGGGACGTCCTATTACCGAAATCGTTAGGGAATTCGATATTCCAAGATCCATAGTGACAAGAGTGTACCGAGAATATGAAATTCAGGCATTACTTCTCACTACGAACAACGAAGTGGCTCACAGCCAGCACTTAACAACCGACAGCAGCAGTGTTTGCATAGAGTTGTCAGTGCTTGCAGACGAGCAACACTGCGTGAAATAAGCGCAAAAAATCAACATGTGACGTACGATGAACGTATTCGTAAGGACAGTACGGGGAAGTCTGGCTAGAGCAAATGGGCTAGCTTTCGTCGAGAGTCAATACTTCACATCGTGTTCCAATACTTCACATCGTGTTCTCTTCCACGTGTAAAAAAAAAAAATTTCGTCTTTAGCTGTAAAGTTTTCACATACTTTACGCAAATACTTAATATGCTAACTCATTTGGAAAGTAATTAGGAGTCTGAAACTGTTTAATACATAGTTAGAGAAACGGGAGTGGGTCACTAGTTGATGTGATGGTACGTATATCAGAAACGGCCTGTTTTTCATGACTGCAGTATTTCCACAGTTGGAATAGCCAGTTTCAGTTTCATTTTGCTCTTCGTGTAACACAAGCAACTCACTGCGGGAGAAAGTTGCCCTACTTACGGAATAAAAGTTTTGGATCGGCTAGACATCAAACGACAAATAAAACTACGTTTCTGGGGTTACTAATGAGCAGTTCTGCTCCCTAGCAACCAAAGTGAAGGAGGGATATCAAGGTTTAACATTCTGTCGATGACGAGAGGACTAAAAGACTGAGACTAGATTGGGAGTAAGGAATGATGCAGTAGGAAATCCGCCATGCCCTTGTCAAACAAACCATCCGGCGTTTGTCGCAAGCGCTCTAGGGAAATTCATGGAAAAACAAAACCTGGATGACTGGACTGGAATCCTAAAAAATGGCTGAAATGGCTCAAGCACTATGGGACTAAACATCTGAGATCATCGGTGGCCTAGTCTTAGAACTACTTAAACCTAAGGACATCACACACATCCATGCCCGAGGCAGGATTCGAACCTGCGACCGCAGAAGCAGCGCGGTTCCGGACCTGGAATCCGAACCGTCGTCCTTCCGAACAGGAGTCCACCTTACAAAGTGTCCCACGCCAGGACGCCTCTCTATAGGTTAATGACGACCCACGACAATGCGTTATTTTTCTTTTGTGGAATGGTGTTAACCAGCAGGTGGATTAGAGGTGATTTAATACAGATTACTTTTTTCTTTCTTTGCAGAAGAATAGAAAAACCTGTAGAAGGCGAGCTCGGGGAAGATCAATTTGAATTCCGGAGAAATGTTAGAACACTGACCTCACGACTTACCTTAAAAGATAGATTAAGGAAAGGGAATCCTACATTTATAACAGTGTTGACTGGAATACGCTCTTTGAAATTGTGAAGATATCGGGGATAAAATACAGGGACCGAAAGGCTATGTACAGGTTGTACGGAAACCAGATGGCATTTATGAGAGCCGAGGGGCACGAAAGGGAGGCAGTGGTTGAATATGGAGTCAGACGGGCTTGTAGCGTAACCTCGATGTTATTACGTACGTCCATTGAACATCTAGTGAAAGAAACCAGATAAAAATTTCGAATAAGTAGAGTTCAGGAAGAGGAAGTAAAACTTGATATTTGCCGATGACACTGTAATTCTATCAGAGACGGCAAAAATCTGGGAAGAGAAGTTGAACGGAATGGGTAGTGTCTTGTGTGGTGTCACCGCCACAGACACCACACTTGCTAGTTGGTGGCCTTTAAATCGGCCGCGGTCCGGTAGTATACGGACCCCCGTGTCGCCACTATCAGTGACTGCAGACCGAGCGCCGCCACACGGCAGGTCTAGAGAGACTTCCTAGCACTCGCCCCAGTTGTACAGCCGACTTTGCTAGCGATGGTTCACTGTCTACTTACGTTCTCAACTGCCGAGAAGGTAGTTCAGCATAGACTTCAGCTACGTCATTTGCTTAGACCTAGCAAGGCGCCATTATCAGTTACTATTGATATTGTGAACTCTGTACCGTCAAGAGCGACGTTCATCATTAATGGATTAAAGTTAAGTATTCCACCAGCTACGTCCGTTGTTTCTAAATTCTAATTTCCTTGTCCTGTTCCAGACCTCACGCCAGCCTGCGTGAGCAAAATCGCGTGCCTTTCGGCCTCCTCTAGTAACACGGTGTTGGCTCTCCTGCCAACCACAAAATCTTGAAAGGAGAATGGAATGTAGTCGAATAAAAACAGGTGATTGTAAGGAAATCCGATTTGGGAACGAGATAGTTGCGTTTTGCTGTTTTCGCAGCAAAATAACTGATAATGACCGAAGCAGAGAGGATACAAAATGTAGACTGGAAATGGCGAGAAAAGTATTTCTGAAGAAGAGAATTTTTTTAACATGGCATGTAGATTTAAGTGTTAGGAAGTCTTTTCTGAAGGAATTTGTCTGAAGTGTAGCCATGTATGGAAGTGAAACATGGACGATAAATAGTTAAGAGAAAAATAAAATAGATGCTTTTGAACTGTGGTGCTACAGAAGAATGCTGAAGGTTGGGTAGGTCGATGACGTCACTGATGGGGAAGTACTGAACAGAATTGGGGAGCCAAATAATTTGTGGCAGAACTTGACCAAAAGAAGGGATCGGTTGATAGGACATATACTAAGACGTCAAGGGATCACTAATTTAGTAATAGAGGGCAGTGTGGAGCGGGGGGTGGTAAAGACCGTAGAGGAAGACCAACAGATGGTTACAGTAAGCAGATTCAGAAAGATGTATGTGGCAGTAGTTACTGGGAGATGACGAGGCTCGCACAGGATCGAGTAGCATGGAGTCCTCGGACTAAAGACCGCGGCAACAACCTTTTTCCTCGCACCGTCTAGTCGACCCATGAGGCGGGCCTTCAGAGAACGTCGCCGGCCCTGGCGTGTCACGTCTTTCTCTTCCGTCACGCCGCCTGATGCCCGACGCGAGCACAAAACTGCGAGACTGCGGGTTTAACAGGGCGGCGCGGCCTGCTGGCAGGCTGTTTCGTAAGCGATCGGCGACGCTCCTCGCCAGCAGCAGAGGTGCCGCCTTCCGGAAAAGCGGCCGGCGCGCCGCGGTGGAGGTACCGAGCTGATTAATGAGGTCGGCGCTGGACTCGCGCGGACGTCGCCCACGTGCGGTGGCGTGGTGCGCCGAGACGCGACGGAGGCGTTGGCTCATGTTTTTAAATAAGATCCCAAAACGCGGGTTGGGCCCGATTCGAGTGCAGGGAGTGTCGCTGCCGGTTTGCAAATAAGGCCACACGGCGCGCGCGCGCAGATTGTGATCTGGGCGTGAAGCGGCAATAATCGGCGTCAGGTGGAAGCCACACCAGGAGCGCTGTTCAGCTTAGTTATTTAATCTCTGCAAGATGTAATTTAACCACGAAAAAAAAAAGATTTTGAAAAGAAAGTGAGGAAACTTTTGTGAAGCGATTTGACTAAAAGTAAGAAAAAAATACATATCAAATAGACGTATGTCGGCCGGAAACAGCCGGTAGGGGTATGCGACCATTATTATTAATAGACTATAACTGACTGGATTTTAGAAAAGCTGAGTAGTTCGCAAACAAACAGGTACTAGATTACCGCGCGGGATTAGTCGAGCGGTCTAATTTAGGTTAAGTAGTGTGATAGCTTACGGACTGATGACGTTAGCAGTTAAGTCCCATAAGATTTCACACACATTTGAACATTTTGATTCATTTATTCCAAATTACATGCTTTGGGCTCAACCCACCACCAGATTTCCATTTCATAGTAAAAATAACTTTGACAGCTTGTTTTCGTACTTATACATTCACGAACCAAAAGGTGTGACACTCAATTGTAAACTTGGAAAATTGTTAAGTTGGTCGTCAGAAGGACTACCAATATCTGAGTTTTTTGTAGTCTTTCTTACGACCAAAATTCCGAGGATTCTCAATTTTTTTGCTGCTAATGTTGCGTGGATCACTCTTTTAACTGGTCTGGTTGTATCCACAGCCCCGCTAACAGACAACGAGTTCACGCTGCCAAACAGTCTTCCTGAGTTCACAAAACTAGTTCCGTCAATGCAAAGTCACTGACAGACAATGTATTTTACAGTAGTGAGCGGAGCTACAAATTAACACTTCAGAACTCAAAGATATTGAAAGTTTTCCTGACTTTACGGTGCTGTCGTCTGTCATAGCAAAACTGGTTCCATGATCAGGTTGATGATTTACAGGTATTCTTCCTTCCGGCAGAAAGTTATGTAGGCTCTTGACTTTATATTCTACGGGAGATGTGCAATGAACATCCCAGTTATGTGACTGGATTCGTGATTTCCCGTTAGAGAGGTCACAGTTCGTAGTAACTGACGGAAAATTATCGAGTAAAAAGAGAAGTAACTTCTATCGTTCCCCAAGGTAGTGTTTGTTATGGGCCATCTGCTGTTCGTTATCTGTATTAACGATTTAGAAGATAACCTGAACAACCGTCTTAGGTTGTTTGGCAATAATGCTGTCGTTTATCGTCTAGTAAATTCATCTGGAGATCAAAACAAATGTGCAAAACGATTTAGAAATGATATCTGTAAGATGCGAAATTTGGCAATTGACCGAAAATAATGAAAAGTGTGAGGCCGTCCACATGAGTGCTAAAGGGAATCCGTTAACCTTCGGTTACACGATAAAGCAATCAAATATAAGGTCGTAAAATCAAGTAAATACTTAGAAGTTGCAATTACGAACAGCTTAAATTGGAAAGAACACATAGGAAATGTTGTGGGGAGGCGAAGCAAGGACAGCGTTTTATTGGCAGAACACTTAGAAGTAACAGATCTACTAAAGAGACTGCGTACATTACGGTTGTCCACCTTCTTTTCGAGTAATGATGTGTTGTGTGCAATCTTTACCAGACAGCATTAACGTTCTGTCTATACTATGCCTGTACATAACGAAAAACTTCAATATCCATGTGCATCATACAAGGCAAAAAGAAAAGTCCCCGTTCTATTAAGTAAGGACGTAATTTTTTAAAACTTGCATTATAGATAATGTGGTACAAATTTACAGTAGTGTTCTGTATAAGATAAAAATTAATTTGCCCTTTTAACTCGTTTCAAAACGTACGGTCATTTTCGCAAATTCACAGCTTGCAGAATTTTTAGAGTTTGAAATACAAGACTCTAAAAAAGAAAATATGTTAGTCCAGGCTCTCGTATAAACAAAGTAAAAAAAATCATTTATGTACTGTAATATTGCTGTTAAAGCTTCTATAATTTCCTTTAAACCTGCGTGAGTGAAATTCCACGTTACAAAACTGGACCAGTGCCACGTCCAGAAATGCTTTCGCGTTCCGTGTAAGGACTGCTTTAGGGTACACTGAGCTAACGAAAGTCATGGGACAAGGAAGAACAGTCAATATTGCAGCAGCACGGGCACATCACCGAGTTAATTGCCACTCACCACTCCAACTGGATCATCAAAGTGCCAGTACATCACAGTGACCTCAGGGATAAAGGAGTAAACGTTATTCTGTTGAAAACGCACAGCAAAGTAACAACGCGTAAATCGCACAGACGCTGCAGAAATAACCAAACTGAAATCCGGAAGAGAAGAGGTGTGTAGCAGTGGTTTGGTGCGGAGTGCTGACAAGTTCAGAAAACTATGCCATTTTGGGTCATTCTTGCCACATGACAACATTACTGACTGGTACAAAAACACTGACTTGCACAGACCATTTCTCAGTTTACAGCTAACCAGTGCTGCAGTGAGACCTGTGATGCTCAATCTGTCCACCTACACTTTGACCTACGATGCCACAGCTACCACTGCCTGAGGAAATCAACGGCCATGAGCTGTTGCTGCCTCGTCTTCGCCTTCACTGAGGACAGGATTTGAGTGCCTCCTACTACCAGACCTCCTGGAGGCTTAGCTGATGGTACCTGCTGAGCTGCCAAACTGCCTTCATCATAGGAGAGCACAACTGTAATCGCTGCCGATCTGCTTCTACGAGCAGACGCTAGCGTTGCTGGCCGTTCTCTCGCTGACAGGCTGTGACGTTAACTCTTTGCTTCTACAACTACGTCGTGCAGAGCTTCTGGGGCGCCATCAATGACGTCGAGAGCGTCCTGGTAACCTGCTACCCCCGCTGCTGGCCACCATGACCTTGGGATGGCGATTATCTCTGGAAAAATGGGTTTGGGGTTATATAGTTTTCTCTCAACGCTAGTTTAACCTGAGCATTAAGACCGTTGAAAATAAAAGGTCTCTGACATAACCAATTTTCTGTTTTTTTTCAGTCTCTGAAAAAAAAAGACTGAAATATTTTGACTCCCTCAACTCAAGCCGCCTGGAATCAAAATATTAAATTATATAGGCAAATAAAAGAAAACTTAGCCCGTTTACCATTCGCTGCTTTTCTCGAGAAGTAGTCAGTGACTGAATACTACAAAAAATTCCCAGTATTCTGCTACTGTTTCTAAATTTGTGATACTCTGCTCAAAAGTAATGTTGTAATCGAGGATAATACCACAATTTGGACATTAGGGATAGTCAGCCTTGAAGGGTGGAAACTGAGG
The DNA here is from genome assembly GCF_023897955.1 of Schistocerca gregaria. Taxonomy (NCBI): domain Eukaryota; kingdom Metazoa; phylum Arthropoda; class Insecta; order Orthoptera; family Acrididae; genus Schistocerca; species Schistocerca gregaria. The sequence continues at coordinate 107,275,831 of NC_064920.1, forward strand.
TTGCAGGACCCTATTTTTCATGTCAATTTGTCCCGTTTAAAAAGCTACAAGGAGATAAAGACATATTATGTAGACTCAGGCAACAGATGAGCTACCTCCTATTTTTATTGTAAGTTAATATAGAAATGTTAAATTTTAAGTTTTCTCCTTGTGTGATGTCGCAAGTTTGTCTTGGTCCCTCCAATTCTTAATCCTTTAAAGCACACAGTGCGTTGAACTTCATTGATATCGCACTTCGAAAAATACTTCCAGGCTAATGATGGTGACATTCTGAAATACAACTGATGTGTGTGGATTGTACACAAGTAAATGGCAAGGCGAACACTAGATAGCGGTTTATTGCTAGAATCCTGAAGCGATGCAGTCCTTCAACAAAGGACATTGCTTACAATACGTTAGTTCGTCCACTCTTAGAGTATTGTTCGTCTGTATGGCACCCTTACCAGTAGGTTCAAATGGTTCAAATGGCTCCGAGCACTATGCGACTTAACTTCTGAGGGTATCAGTTGCCTAGAACTTAGAACTAATTAAACTAACCTAAGGACATCACATACATCCAGGCCCGAGGCAGGATTCGAACCTGCGACCGTAGCAGCCGCCAGTAGGGTTTCATTTAAGAGACTGAGAAGGTACAAAGAAGAGCGGGAAGATTCGTGACTGGTACATCTAGCCATCACGAGAGCGTTACAAATCTCATAGAAAGTTTGAAGTGACATACACTTGCACACGCCGAGGATGTAGAGCATATATTATTACCATCATCTTTCAACTCGCGCATTGATTACCAGTCAAAGATAAGGGAAATTAGAGCTCGTACTGAGGCATTCAGACGTTTTTCCCTCGTGAGATCCGCGAATGGAACAGAGTGTGTGTGTGTGTGTGTGTGTGTGTGTGCGGGGGATACAACTTTGGCGTGGCACGAATTGTACCCTCCGCCACACACCGCTTGGTGCCTAGCGCAGTATGTGTGTAGATATGTTTCTGTCTGGATTGTAAAACGGAAAATTTTTGCATTGATTCTATGGTTAATTGACATTTCGATTTTTTACCCTGTTATTAGTAAAAAATAAAAAAAGGACGAAAGATAACTGAGATATTTTTATAGCTGATCGGTCATTGTGAGGGAACCAGCATAAGTAACATAACCTTCCAAGAATAAAGCTTTTACCACAACTCAACAAGCAACGAACCTATCACGAAGTACGTAAAATGAATACTGGTAAAATGACAAATGAATCTACGAATGTTGTATTAATAAAACTTTGGCTCACTGTAACGTGAAACTATAATTGCTCGATCTGTACAATAAAAATGTCATTTTTTAAAAGCACCCACTTATAATTAAAAAATAAACACTATTTTTACAAGTGCCTGTATGCACGCAAAAACTAATGAATAGACATAAGTTGTTACTGCACAATACCCACATTTAAAGATATTGATACCGAGTTATTAATTCATTACTTTTAATATTTATTTTGTAAATAAAAATCGCATTCTCTTGCAGCATTGAATTCAGGTAAACAACAAACAAGTGATGTTGGCAACATAGAAACAGAAAACTGGAAATAAATATAATTCCCACTGAACAAATAAAAGTGCCCCAAAAGCACATTATAAGGCACTAAAGTTCCGTATGTTCGCCTTCCCCCACCCGAAAAAAATGGCTCTGAACACTATGGGACTTAACTTCTGAGGTCATCAGTCCCCTAGAACTTAGAACTACTTAAACCTAACTAACCTAAGGACATCACACACTTCCCCCATCCGAGATCGAAAAACAGAAAAAGTAAGACGTCAAAGCGAGGCTGGCGATCTACAGGGAGAAAAGTATTTAAACCGACAAACTCTGAGAGGTTGTAGGGGACATGAAAACAAATATTTTTCCCTAGTGTCATTTTTTTCCTATGAGGAGTATTTAAACAGGTAGAGGAAGATTTCTCTGGAGACAAATTAATTAAACCAACAAAAAAGTCCAGAGGGGACATATCTAGGGATCGAGCAGGCCATAGTACAAGACCACCTCCGCCAGTCCACGTTTCTGGGAACCGTCGGTCCAGGAATAGACGCAAACGACAACGGAAATGTGCTGGCGCCCCGTCATGTTGGAATCATATGCGTTGTCTTGTAGGGAGCGGGACGTTTTTCAGCAATTCTCGCAATGCTCTGACGAGAAAACTGTAATAGTGCCTGCCATTTAATGGCCTAGGTAGCAGATACGGCCCCAACAACACCGACCCACACGTTAACGAAGAACCGCACTTGTGAGCGCATGTGGGTTATCCTCACTCCAAACATGCGAATTGTGCATGTTGAAGATTCCATCACGCCTGAATGTTCCTTCATCGGTAAACAACACAGAGGATGGAAACGTAGGATGCATTTCACAGTTTTCCAGGTACCACTGCGAAAACTGTGCTCCTGGTGTATAATTAACTTGTTCCAGGTTGTGGACGCGCTGTAAGTGAAATGGACGTAAAAACTGCTCTCGAAGGACTGTTCTTACATTCTTCTGATTCGTCCCCATGTTACGTGATATTGCACGAGTGCTGATTGAAGGATCCCGCTACACATGCTGCAAGACAGCTTCCTCAATTTGCAACGTTGTTACCGGACGACGGCGTCCCTGTCCAGGTAATCTGCTAAATGACCCGGTCTCACGCAGACGTTGGTACACAGCACCAAAGGTCGCATGATGCGGGATATGGCGATTAGGATATTGTTGTTGCTAAACCCGCTGTGCAGCTCGTCCGATGTGGTGCGCTACGTAGTACGCACCAAGCATGTCAGTGTACTCACTCCAGGTGTATCGCTCCATTAGTAAACAGAGGCAATGCACTACTACACTGGTGGACAGCAGTTGCCTACAACTGTTAAGATCGTAATACGGCCTCTAACAACTAAAGAGCGTAATACGACCTCCACCGGTTAAAATAATCCTCATAGGAAAAAATGACATTGGGGAAAAAAATATTTGTTTTGATGTCCCCTACAACCTCCCAGAGTTTGTCGGTGTAAATACTTTTCACCCTGTATATGTGTGGTGTGCGTACTGTAAGACCTTCGGTACACACACCATCAGATTATTTGACTTGTTGCTCTAACGAAGTAGGCGAGTGTCAGCAATATGTCTCGTGGTCTTATCGTGGTGTGTTTATCTTCTGCCGTTAGGTCAGACGATAGAAATGCCACTTGCACGCTTAGAGTAGCAGATTGACGGTGACCAACTGTAAACAGAACTTGATTAATTTTCACACACAATTATTAAAATAATAAAAAGGATAGACATTACGTAACTTGATTTTGGATGCTGTTTACAATTGGCAATCTGAAGTTCCTTTGGTTTTGGTACGTTAATCTTATTATCACATATCTCTGATATTTGACAAAGTGTCTGTACATTTCTCTTCATGGTTATGTACAGGAATATGATAATCTTATTAGACTAATGCAGACTGACTAATCGGAGGTCTGTACACTCGTTATAATACCTCGCACGTTCAGGTATCACTGCGCGAGTGTGATCCGCGAGGAGAAAAGGTTCTACGTTAGCAGCAATCTCACTGGCTGCGTTACGTATTAATACGCGGATCGGCGGAAGCAGAATTTGGTCCGTCTCTAAGGCAGCGACATCTCGTAGTGCGGAGACGGACGAGCGCTGCGCCTGCGCTGTTGTGCTTAGCGGGGCGCGCTCTAGTGGGAAAGTTGTGTACGCGCTGACTACGCGGAACTATGTACACAACAATATGTTTACATATGTAGCAGTGGAGAGAATTAATGTGGATGTGCCATTAAAGGTTTCCTAATAAATTTATGGAGCAGTTTGTCGCGTAATTTGTCTCTCGCGCCGCACGCCGCTGTATGTGCGTCGTGGGTTCTCGCCGCGTCCGTGAGTGTGGCATCGTGTGAGGCCGTAGCAGTTGACACGACGGAAAAATCGTTTTAAGGGAGGCAGCATGGCTGGTCGATTGGGCAACTGGCCCTGTATGACGCAACGAGGCGGGAGGAGCTGTTTCATCTCGGGGCATTCTGAGACCCCCGGATGGAACGTTCCGCGGCGGACGATCTTTTAAGAGTGGTGCCACCAAGAAGGCAGCCGTTAGCCACGTTATAGGGCAGGGGCGGCTGGACGACGGCGACCACTTAAAGTTATGACGTGCCGGCGGCGCACAGACGGCGGGCGGTAATTGGCCGACACGATAGCACAGCACAGGCCAGGCCGCCGCTATTAGGAGCCCTCTGTGCCGGCGACAGTACGTTACTCCCTGGGCCCGAGAGCGCCAAATCCGGCGCCGGCGACGCGATAAGCACAAAGGCGGAAACCGCCCCTCCATACTTCAACTCGCCCATCCTTTTTCTTCCTCCGTAACTCACTGCCCTCTGTCGGAACCTGACCAAATCAACCGGTTCTCGCTTCGTATTTCATTCCATTCACACCGCCGTCCCTTCCCCCAACCCCCCACACCCCTCACCCCATCCCTAACTTTCACGCTCCTTCCAATGCTTCCCTCCCTAGCACACATATTGTGATGTAACAAGCCACATATGGACCAGAGCATGTCGACATTTTTGAGAACGCCAGAAACTTGGTTTTTGGTGTGTGCTTATGTCCTGAATAATAATTTTAGAAGATTCGAACTTTTATACGAGAACGGGAAAGAAACATCCCTCATATTTTTGTGTTTGTTTTAACAGACGTTAGTAAATCACGTACAGTGATGGGCCGAATCATTATGATCGCTGAGCGTCTCTAGATTGAATGCCGCCTGTTAGCGTTATGGGGCTGCTGCAAGATCATTGTATAAGGGGCCTGAGACGAACCCGTGCATACTGTAAAAATCGATGTACGAGCAAGTACATACGCATATATGTTCCACATCTCCTCCTAAACCACTGGATCAATTTCAACCAAACTTGGTACACATATCAGTTACAACTTGGAGAACTACCTGCCTATAAAACGGGCGGGACTCGGGTGAAAAAGCAGTACAGCTCACTTGCAACAAACTTTAAACAAATTTTAAATCTATACGAAACTTTTTATCACTGACAACACCGACAAAATAATGAAACGTAGAAACTTTTGCGCTTACTTCATTTTCGCTGTTCATACAGTAAAGTTGTATATGCGACACATCTTGCAAACACTATTCACATATACCAGTGAATGCACTAGCGATATTATATCACCGTAAGAGATATAGTTCAGGAGATATGACGTCATAACCACTGAGAATCGTGAAAAGCCGCCACATCATACATGGCGGTCTACATTATTACTCTATTCGCAATACATTTCGCATACACTACCCACATGCGGGGCTGAATGTATCTAAAAAGTATGTTATTGTACGTCACAAAAACTGAGATTAAATTAAACGGCAAGGTGAAAATCTCTAGAGATATAAGTGAAATATGTGTACAAATGCGTGTGAAGTATTATAAATATATGTGATATATATCTGACAGGTGCATGAGTGGGAAGTTATGGATAAAAAGCACCTCCTAAGACCCTGGGACAATTTCAGTGAAATCTGGTACACATACTTTTTATGATCTCGAAATAAAGACTGGGGGTGGGGGTGGGGGTGGGGGTGGGGTGTGGGTGGGGGTTGGGAGGTGGGTGGGTAAGTCGGAACTGCCATCCTCCTACCGAAGGCAGGGTGATAACGTGAAGAGAGAAGGGGGGGAGGGGAGCAGAGGTGGACAGACAGAGATGGGGAAGAAGGAAATGGACAGAAGGAGGGGTAATGAGGAAACAGACAATGAGAGGGGTGAGGAGAAGATGGGCAGAGAGAGGGACGAGGAAAATGGACAGAGAGAGGAGGAGACAGGCAAAGGAAAGAGAAGGTGATGGACAGAGACAGGGGTAGCAAGAAATGGGCTGATAGTGGGGGAAAGGGAGATGGACATTGATAGAAGAGGAGGAAGTAGAAAGAGGGGAAAGGAGAAAATGGAATAAACGAGAGGGGGAAGAGGAGATGGCATTAAAGAGATGAGGAGGGAAAAGAGTGGAAAGTGGAAAGGAGGGAAAGTGGAAAGGAGGGAGGAGCAGGTGGACAGAGAGAAGATTTGGAGGAAATGCAAAGGGCAGGAGGAGATGGACAAAGAAGGGAAAGGGTGGGAGATGGACAGATGGGTGAGGAGGGAAGGGATGAATAGTGAAGTTGGGATGAGGAGACAGACAGGGAGGAGTAGGTGGTGGACAGAGGGACGTGGTGGAGGAGGTAGACAGACAGAGGGTGAGGAGGAGATGGATGCAGAAAGGGGGAGTAGGAATGGAATTAGAGGGTGACGAAAAGGTGGACAGATGGGGAGGGAGATGGACAGAGAGGAGCAGGTGGACGAAAGGAGTTTAGAGGAGCAGATGGACATTGAGAGAGCTAGGAGGAGATGGATAGAGAGAGGGATCAGAGGAGATGGATGGAGAGAGGGGAGAAGAAGATTCATTGAGGGTGGAACTGTAGTAGATGGACTAATAGGAAATTGGTTTAAATAAATCCCGGTCATCGGCAGGTACTCTTATAGTACACCAAATTCTAGGGACAATACGCACCAAAGATGAGGGAAATCAACTGACATAAGCGACTTTGAGAAAGGACAGATTGTTTTGGCGCGGCGCATGGGAACTACGATATCGAAAACTAGAAGCTAGTCGGCTTTATGCGTGTACAGAAAGTAACTGAAGGACGGTTAAACGACGAGTAGGGGACAAATTTGACTACAAAGTACAATGCCGGTGGTGTCAAAAGTGTTTTGGAGAACATCGCGGCGAAGCCTTTGTCGCAATATCAACATCCCTTGCCGGACGGTGCAGTGCGTGGAATAACATTTCGCGAAACGTCATCTCCCACCTATGTGGCTTTCGACTAGAGGCGGAAGTACACTATGCCGAAATTGTTGAGACTGTGGTTGTCATCACGTGCAGCGTGTGATCTCTGTAATGTATAAATAAAACAAAAACCACGTTGGGCCATCGCTTTAAGAGTGTTCATTTTTTTATTTTTCTCTTGTCGGCAATAGGAAACTCTCCGTAGTCTGAATGAAAACTTAGAAGAAAATGTATTGCTGTGTAGCCACCTGTAGGTGGCCTTAGGAAATAAAAACATGTAATGGCAAGATAAATCGGTGAACTCTCAAATTAATTTTATTTTACCTTTTCTGAAAGGCGCGAAATTGAAAAAGAATGCAAAATTTGAAACCATTTTTCTTGTTTGGCCATTTGTCTCCATTTATTATCCTCAGATAAGACAAACAATTTAGAAATACAGTCGTAATCAGTTAATCGCGAGCCTCTGTCTTCATCACTTGGCCTATTACAGTAAATAGTCAAACTCTAAATCTATTCTCACTGAGGAAAATGAATTTACTGACACTGAAACGGTTCAAATGGTTCTGAGCATTATGGGACTTAACTTCTGAGGTCATCAGCCGCCTAGAACTTAGAACTACTTCAACCTAACTAACCTAAGGAAATCACACGCATCCATGCCCGAGGCAGGATTCGAACCTGCGACCGTAGCGGTCGCGCGGTTCCAGACTGTAGCGCCTGCAACCGCTCGGCCACCCCGGCCGGCACACTGAAACGGCTCAAGGCGTTAGTTTACTGTTCGCAAAGCCTCTTGGCTTAGCACGTTCCATATACATTGGTTGCGAATTTCAAAAAACGGAGTTTAAGTGCTGCTGATTTTTCTATAGCCGTTACATTCGGCGATAGCGTTTCTGAGAACGCGGATAACGTGAAATGTTTGACAGTTACTGATAAACATATACAGCTTACGCCCGCCACTGCAAATAGCTGAGCTGCTTCCGTCCAAATCTGCTATCTGCATGTTAGCGCAGCTCGAAAATCCATAACTCGTATACACTGCCGTTACTCCGATTATGCTACAGAATAACGTAAATTAAAGTTTAAGTTCATTCCTAACTACTGCAGTGGATTTTAAATTGAAATAAATACTCGATACAATGTCGAACAATAGCTCTCGCTGCACTTCGACTATCGATGAACTGTAGGCATATCTACGACATGTTCTCAGAGGTCGGCGCACATTTTAAAATAAAATTACATACAAAACTTAGATGCTGATGAACTGCTAGATTCCGTCTTGCCAGATTGGTGACGGCTAATGTTCTATAGAGACAAAAATAACGTATTTTATAAGACACTATATTCGCCAGTAACTGTAAAAACCCATTTATTTCCGTTACTCCAATTTTGACCAAGGGCCATTATAAAGTGGCATACCGCAAAACGACTGCTTCAGCGCATATCAAATCTCAGAAATCTTCTGACGTGTTTAGACGTCATTGTCCTGTGTGAGCCTGTGGACCGTGAGAATATAGAAACATTAAACGAGGTTACTTACGTATATAAATTACATAAACTATCCCCACTGTTACCATCTATAAAATAAATCCCAACAAACAACTGTTCTTGTGAATAATTTTTACAGTCAGTGTTGACTATGATTCCTTCGAAAAAGTTTTACGTGACTGCGAACGCCAGCCCAAGAAGTTAATAGAAAATATGTCGATTGTGCCCCGATGAAGCATTACAGTACCTCTAATGAACTCCACGTACATAAACGACCAGCTTAGATCATAAGTAGTATCATTTTGCTCGATGAAGCCGTCGTCTACAGGAAAGTGTCATCGTTGGGCGATCGTAATGAAATGCAATAAGTCTTGGACAAAATTTCCATTCGGTGTAAAAATTTCTGCTCTTTTTAATGTGGATAAATAGAAGACAATGCCTATAATTAAGACAAGGAAGCTGATAGTATCAGATTACTAGATTAGTGGAGAACAGATGAAACAAGTCACATCGAGTATATTTTTAGTTGTGTAAATATTTACGAATAATCATCAAGAAGCGATGTGAAGTGGGACGATCACGAAAAATCGGCATTAGCGAAGGAGAATGGAAGACATACATTTGTTGGTAGCTTTCTCGGGATATGTTATGCATCTATAAAGGTAATTGCGTACAAGACGCCAATGCGACTATTTCTAGTCTATTGAACCAGTCATTCGATCCATTATCAACCAGGGATGACAGACGTCTAAGTAATTCAGTTACGTGCTTCTAGAACATAACGCGTTGATGAAACCGGTACGAAAGCGTAACGGAGATGATCGAAGAGCTTAAAAGGGCATCTTTGGAAGAGGATCTAGTACTGGATCTCAGTACAGCACTCGTGGGTGCCGCATCGTGGTCTCGAAGTGGGGCCGAAGCAGTTCCAGCTAAGTTTTATAGTCTGACGATAATTTATGGATTTGTAGTTTTAGCTTTACGATGTCCAGTATGGACAACGGTAGTTACTGTTATTCTGAAGAAGCTTGGGTTATCCAGACTGAAACCTAGGTAAATTCTAGGCAAACAGTGCAACTGAGGCTGTTAATTATTAAAATTAAAACAATTGACTTTAACACTTCCAATGCGTTCCCATGTTTAAGGTACCCCAAAGCATCTGGCAATGTGTCGCAGTTGAGAGTTGAAAATGTCAGCGGCGGTGCAGATAAGTTGTTCTACGGCAAGGAAAAAAAGTTTGGAATTAAACGTCTGGTCGACAATGAAGTCATTAGAGGCAGAGCAGGAGCTCGGTTTGTTTGTTAACAATGGGGAAGGAAACAGACCGTGTACTTTTAAAGGAACCATCCCGGAATTTGTCTGTAGCGATTGAGGGAAATCCCGGAGAGCCTAAATCGTGATGGTCGAAGGCGGATTTGTACCGTCGTCTTCCCGATTGAACGTCCAGTTTGCTAACCACTGAGCCACCTTGTGCTACGGGAGGACGGAACCGGGCCATGCCACTGCGACCGTAATCACAAAGTGTAAATGCGGTGTCTGTATACCGGTACACCATTTGTTGCTGCAGATGTTCACTGGACGAAACGATTACCGCTTCACCGATAGGTGTCAGCAGCGCATCAGGTAAAAGGTGCCCTCTGTACTCTGCTCTGTCATCTCTGTCGCCCCATTCTCGCGGTACTGTCATCGGTCTCACAGAGGCTGTCCATCACGATATCTGAAAGCAAACGCGCACACCTTGACGCACCCCTTTCAGAGCACAGCACGTGCTAGGATTCGACAGCGGCAGAAACGTGGCATTTCCACATTCCGGTTTATCGTTCCTCAATACTGCTGTTCCTGTTGTTCGGTCTCCCGCGTCTGTCGTGCGAATATTGAATCGATAGTTTCAGGTGGCTGTACTCGACGGAACACAGGATTTCAGTGGCCGGACCGTTCGAGACGACAGCCATATTGTTCGTTGCAGAGCTACGTCACGTATTATGGATCAGGAAATTGCCCTGTTTGCAGTAAGAGAGGCACCCACCAACTTTCGAGCACCATGGGCCGTCAGACCGGCTAGCAATGTTGCAGCACAGAGAGGCAACGACAACACTGGGCACAATGTTGATGATTTCTTTATTTACAGACAACTGGTTTCGACAGACTTTGTTGTCATCTTCAGGTCTGCAAAAATTTATGTTAAAAAACGTATTCGTTTTGAGTGGGACCTCACGCCAAGTTGTCATATTGCTAAAATGTAGGATTGTCATATATAAATCACTTAAAATCAAGAAGCACCTTGTGCACATGGCCATGTTCATATACGTAGGGCTCAAAGATGGTTGTTACGTCATAAAAAAACAGACTACGATAAAATACACAGTAGTATACCTGTTGATGTTAGCTGGACGCGTTTTAATAATTGAAGATCGATCTTAGACGACGTATTATGCGGTCTTGGCTTTAGAAAGTTTTTACCAAGTAAAACAGATCGGCGACTTAGCTGGTAATAAATGTACAACCTGTCGCTTTTTCTACTGTTTTCATACGATTTGTTCAACCGTAAACCTGTTTTCGAGCCACTGCAGGCTCATTACCAGGTGGTGGTGTTACAAGAACATTTTACCTTGGACCAAGCGTAGCTGGATCCAGCGCTGAGGCTGCTGACGGAGATTTTCGGTATTTCTGCAGCTACACTTGGTTCGCAGTATAATGTTCTTGCAACACCTCCATCTGATGATGAGCCTGCAGTCGCTTCAAAACATGTTTATGGTTGAATAAATCGTATCAAAATACTCAAAAATGCAACAGGTTACAAATTTATTACCAAATTGCTTTTTGCACGGGTACATTTTCATATTCACTCTGACGAGGCGGCAGATGTGTTGCTTTGTAAGGTGCTGTAACATGGTCGCTTCATCCTACTGTTGCTGACGATGTTGCTGAGTCCTCGCGAATGCCCCACGAACAGGACACAGTGTTCGTACGACGTCGTCATTTCAGGTGAATTCCCGTGCTGCATACAGCATGATAGCGGTCCAATGGGAGGCTCCGAAGGGAATGTACGTTCCCACATTGCATTTGTCACTGTCGCCCTCATATGAGTGTGCTGGCGTTATGGTATGATGTGCCACTGGATACACAACACGATCACATTTGGTCCACATAGCCGGCAATTTAAACAGAAGGCGTTACATATCTGACATATTAACTCTAATTTTGAGGAAGAAATTTCTGAGAATGTACGTTCGGAGCACAGTATTTTTCGTAAGTGAAACATGGACTGTGGGATAATCGGAAAGAGATGAGAATCGAAGCATCTCAGATGTGGTGCTATAGAAGGCGGTCTAAAAGTAGGTACACTGATAAGAAATGTGGAGGTTCTCCGCAGAATGGCCGAGCAACGGAATATGTGGAAAACACTTACAACAAAATGAGACAGGGTGATAGACATCACAGAATAACTTCCATAGTACTAGAGATAGTTGTACTGGGTAAAAACTGTAGAGCAAGAGAGACAGTGCGGTTCATCTAACAGTCGGATGAGGGCACTGTGTGTGTGTGTGTGTGTGTGTGTGCGCGTATATATATATATATATATATATATATATATATATATATATATATATATATATATATGTGTGTGTGTGTGTGTGTGTGTGTTTTTCTGAGAAGAAGAAGTTGCCACAGGAGAGGAATGACGTTCCCGTAGGTGTCATCCGCGCTCATTTGAAACGCCAAGCAGTCTAAGCCGGTGTTTGTCGGCTAGGGGTATAAACAGGGTGAGAAACCTAAGACAGGCCACCCCAAAAATACACAGAATGAATAAACATATCGAGGTACGACTGCCACCGAGTTATAGCGGACAATATTGCAAATATCCTGAAGTTCGCAAGTTAATTTTATAGTTTACTGTCGCCAAATCACGACACCGACTTTGTTTTTTTATCTAATGAATCCATGTATTTTTTCTGTGGTGTTTTAACGAAGGTTCTGAGACAGATTCAGCGACATAACATGTACGGGACGTAATCAAATACAATGAAGATAAAAGCTCCCTAACCCACTGTCCCGCCGTCAGGAGAAGAGGTTCCACAAACGTCTGTCCCACAATACCAAATGTAAGCAAGCAGGTACGATTTATGTGTTTATAATCACGGCCGTCATACCGAGTGCTCAACATGTTGGCCATGAGCATTGCTACCTGCTATAAAGTGAATCTCGAGAAACATCTGGAGTTAACGGCAGCACAGATCGATGCTACAACGCATTTCATGCCTTCAGGAGTCCTCCATGTTTCCTCTTGTTATGTTTGTGAGTGTGCAGACCGTTTAGCATTTCCTGAACGACCGTTCCATGCTCTCCAAATACCTTCTTAAGACAATCTGTCATTACATGTGTGGAACAGGAGGGACATCCGACATGTTTGTATCACACTGACTGTCTTGTGGTCAGTGGGATGTCTTCCAGTAACTGTGACAGCAGTGTGTCTTAGGAGATCGAGACACTTGACAGCATTTAGATCCCCATTAATAAAACAGGGACCAACGATGTGGGTCTTGAGAAAAACGAAACGTCGGTGGATCAAGAGCATTGTTTTTATCCACTTCTTTGAGATAGCGTGGATTTTCAACGGGCGATTAGCGCATATTGCGAAGATTAACTAGCCCATCGTTTGTACATGATACTTCGTCTTTAAACAAAATTTTGCATAGATATGCGCTTTTCGTAGATCATATTTGCATAACTCAAACCCCTTATGGAAATGATTGCCGTGAAGCTGTAGATGCTGCAAAAAGTGTAGAGGAAGAAATAGGATGGAATATAGTGTTTACACAACACTCGTTTGGTTGATCCCTCTCGTATATCCGGAATGCCTCTCAGTGATAATTGCAGTGTGCGCTACTGATACTAAAATGTTAGTTTAATTTGTTTCATCAGTTTCTCTTCGTCTTCCTTGGCGTATTTTATGCTCCACACTTCCAGTCTCTAGAACTTTTTTTTGCGTGTCTCAACAGTTTTACGAACACGTTATCTGACTGCTATGTCAGCAGAACACAGACTGGTCAGGTTCAGGCGCACAAATAAAGACAAGAAGCGTACTGAGTTACGCGCTTGCTTACATTTGATGTTGAGGAACCTCTTCTCGTGACAGCGGGGCAGTGGTTTGCGGTGTTGTTATCTTGATACTATTTCATCAGGTTCCATACGTGTTATGTCGTTGAATTTCTCCTGGAACCATCTTTCAAATGTCAAAGAAAAAAGTATGTGGTTCCATTATAAAGAAAAATGTTGCTGCCTGCTGCTGTAATTCGGCGACTACAAAAGAGAGAGAGAGAGAGAGAGAGAGAGAGAGAGAGAGAGAGAGAGAGAGAGAGAGAGAGAGAGAGAGGACATAGTTAACTGAGAGACGCAGAAGTGCAACGGCTGCTGTAAGGGATCATACAGTTTGTAAAACTTCACAAGGCTTCTTTTCCCTTCATAGTGGATACTACAACAATGAATTTATGAAAGGCCGATGCTGTAATAATTTTATTGTCGCAGAACTACTCTCAGCCTTGTAGGCAGAGCTTTCTACTGCAGGAAAATTCACATTCACATCATTACAGGTTTACTCGTGGAGGAAATATATTCTATTTTATACGTAATCACAAAGTCAGTTGAGAATGGTCTATAAGACTGAAACGAGTTCTGAACCAACAAAATTTTTTTACATCAAAAGAATGTGTTTGCGAGAAAGTTTGACTAACATCAAATTTGAGAAAATAGCAGGCGTTGTTTGTGATGATGTTTCGCCGCCGTTGTTTGTCACTGTATTGTGACCTTCGACAATTGTGGATCTACGATGAAAAGAGTATATGGGTAAAAACAAAAGCGTACTGGCAATTACGAAAATGTTAGAGGTGCTGCATCTTTGATAGTCATATACTACGCAGAGGGGCGTAAGAAAGTAATCAGTATTTAAGATACAAAATAAAAGCGCTAGTGCAATAAAATAAAAATTTAAAAAACTGATGTTCGTCCGCGGGCGATGTTCATGTTCCCTTGTTGCGGTACGTTAATGAACTATCGTTAGCTTTTCGTGGGTGTATTTATACCTCAATTTCAAGCAGTTCCTACAAAGTGTCTTTGTTTCTTTTTCTTCTTTATGCAGAGTGCTGAAGTCAATGCAGTAAATGCTTTGCAAGCATTGGTAGCTACTCCCACTAGTGTTAAAATACTTGCCAGCAGCTGCTCTGACAAACTTTGCTGCCACATCAGTGAGTTTGTTTGACAAACCCTTGGGTAGAAAGCAGGCTGTAACTCTCCAGTGGCCGAACAGTGAAGTCTTTATTGGTGCTCATAGGCGCCGCACCTCCGTGACACGTGACTGGTGGGACTTGAGGATATCCGTTTAGTGTTGTCACGCGTGGGCGGTAGTGTCGCATTTTGGGTGAGGGAAAACGGGGGTGCCGGCAAGTGGGCTCGTCCCTTCGGAGAACACCAAGCGCCTCACGGAACATCAGAGTAGCCACAACAGGGACACTTCTGCATCGCAGAATCTGGTGACGGAAGCTTACTCCAAGCTCAGTACACTATACATAGTGCGAGTGCATTTGTCATACACACATGGGCGCTCCGAGCAGGGACGAGTGCTCCCTCCGCCAGGCCCGCGTCCTGAACAAGCTGTTGGAAGCGACGTGCGGGTTTATTTTTTCGGCGCGTCGCCTACTGAGCAGCCGTCCAGCGGCATTCCACGCGACGGCGCCGTAATTCTGCTTTATCTCCGAATGGAATCCCGACTGACGTCAGATAAATACCGACCGGGAAGGGCGGCTATCGGACGCACAGCCCAGCAGGTGCCGTACAAGCAGCGCTCTTTTTGTTCCTCGAATTTCACTTCGTTTAATTATGGGAGCGGCTCAGCCGTACCTGAAGGGTACTGTCCTGTGCTCTGGCGGCCCGGAACTGTGCTGTCGCTCCCGGCTTCTGGTCCAAACGGGCAGCCCGCCGCACCTGCTGACCGCTCTGCGGCAAGTGTTCACGATGAGCCAGCCACAACACGGCTCACCCCAATCGTGACACGCTCCACCTGCTTACCGGGAACGGCTCTTACCCTCCACACCTATGCAGAACCCAACGTCGATAGGGATGAGGTTGTAAATGCAATTTATTTCATCCACAGCTCATTGAATATGCAAGGAACTGCAGATGAAGCCCGACAAACAGGCATTACATGCATTGATCAAAAACGATAGTGCATTGAGAATGGCTAGTTTCTAGCTGAAATCTAGATCTTCCAATTAAATTTAAAAAGGACGACTGATAGCAGAAATCTATTATTTACAGTCACTGAGCGCAACAGCCTTCTGAATGGAAGGTAAGCTGATAAAAATCTTACCGTCTATTCAGACAAACTGTCTAAGCAATGGAACCAGATTTTATATCCCATATTCTCAGCCCAATCAGATGACATCGACTTTAACAAGCACTGCTGGTCAGTCGAGTTGTATAACAGAATTTTTGCCGATGATGCTGTTGAATACAGGAAAGTAATTTACCTGGACGATCAGGAGGGACTAGGTAAAGAGGTATACATGCAGACTGAAGCGACGAATGGAAGTTTGTACCAAGTCAGGATTCGAACCCGAGTCACCTGCTCACTACGCAAATGTGCTAACCACTACACTATTCTGGCACAATGACTATGCACAACTGCACATACTACCTTAGCACGCCTCCCTCCTCAGCCTACATAGTATTTCTCTTAAAATAAAAATAAAACATAGCAGAAGCTCTCCAGTTGTACTGGAATAGCATCTCAGCAGCAAACGAAGTGGGGGATCTTGCCTGAAACCCCAGAGATAGGTGCTTCAATGAAATACAGACACCTTTTCAACTCTTAAACATCTATGATATATATACAGACTGAAGCAACGAATCGAAATTTGTACTAGGACCGGGATTCGAAACCAGGTCTTCTGGACACTAGATAGATGTGCTAATTACTGTGGCAACCTGGCACTGGCTTTCCACAACTGCTTGGACTGCCTTGGCACACCTTCATCCTCAATCCAAATTCTCATTCCTGCGTCAACCCACTTGATCAAAGAGAAACACTGGGGATGCAAAAGGGAGTCTGGCGATGTGATTGTGAAGTGGAAACTCGAACGGCCAATCAAGACCTCACATTCTGATTAACAGCGACCGTCAAGCATTGCGGAGGGTGCTCGTAAAACTTAGTACGAAATCAGTGGAATCAATAACTCATGAGTTACAAAGTGCTACCAGTAGTCCAACCAGCTCAGTTACTGCGCGTAGCGAGTTACAAATAATGGGGGTACAAAGGTCGAGCAGCTGTTCATTCCCATAATTAATGCAAATGATGGATGTGGTGATGTAAAGAGCGACCCCATTGGACAGTGGATGACTGGAAACGAGCGAGTTGGAGTGAGGAATCACGCTACTCCCTGTTGCAGTTCGATTAAAGGGTCTGGGTTTATTGAAAGCCTGGAGAACGTTACCTGCAGTCATTTGTAATGCCAACAGTGAAATATTCAGAAAATGGTTGGGTGTGATCCGCTCACTACATTTAAGAAAACACTACATGGGAAGGACATGGGCACATTCAACAGCATTGTGTATTTGTGCAGTAGAGGAACAGTTTCGCGACGATGATTGATTCTCCCACCATGGTAAACAGTGGTGATCGACGCACTGAGATTCTCTCCTCATGCTCGTCCCATTTATCTCTACATTCATATATTGCATCGTTTATTTGTTCAACTATTAACACTTTTTGTATTTTCATTTTTTATTTCATGTAATTTTGAACGTCTTTCCACAGTACTCGGAACTATCATTTCAGATGCTTGAATCTTATTTCAGGTTTGTTGTTGGGAAAGGCTCCAGGTCTCACTGCCACACTTTTCTATATATTTGAATATAATTTCGTTCCTCGTCTTATTTTTTGAAGCTACTTTTACAGTGCTCCAAGCATATTGGAACTACACAACTCTTTATATACATCGTTCTCTTACAGATATTTGATTTCGAAGATGGAAACATGGAGAAAATTAAAAACAACGCTGAATTTGTAAAATATAGTGACACATTTCTTAAATCTACGACGTTCAGTTTGTACAACATGCACTAATCACACACGAAAGTCTCAGATAAATGGTAGAGGAAAGCCGCTCTACAAAACAGGAAATCGAAATGGATAAGGAAATTACAAAGGTACACAAAGGGTTGACAAAATTCATGGTATAGCGATATGTACACATGCAGATAGCGGTAGTATCGTGTACACAAGATAAAAAAGGGCAGTGCAATGGTGTTGTCATTTGTACTCAGGTGATTTACGTGGAGAGGTCACGATGGCCGCAAGAAGTGGAGTAACAGATTTTGAACGCAGAGCGATAGATGGAGCTAGACGCAGGGGGCATTCCACTTTGGTAATCGTTAGGGAACATTACCTCTCAGCACGGAAAACGCAGTGACCGACGGCCTACACGTAACGACCGAGAGCAGCGGCGTTTGCGTACAGTTATCAGCGCTAACAGAACAGCAACACTGCGCGAAATAACTGCCGAAATCAAAGTGGGACGTACGAAGAACGTACCCGTTACGACATCGCGACGGAATTTGCCGTTAAGGGCTATGGCAGCAGACGGCCGACGCGAGTGCCTTTGCTTACAGCCCAACATCGCCTGCAACTTCTCTCCTGGGGTAGCGACCATATCGGTTGGACTAAAAAACCGTGACGTAGTCAGGTGAGTCCCAAATTCAGTTGGTGAGAGCTGATGGTAGAGTCCGAGTGTGCAGCAGACCCCACTAAGCCAAGGACCCTGTTGTCACCAAGGCACTGTGCAAACTGTTGGTGGCTCCATAGTGGTTTGGGTTGTGTTTACATGGAATGCAATGGGTGCTCTGGTGCAATTGAACCGATCGTTGACTGGAAACGCTTATGTTCGGCTACCTGGAGAGCATTTGCAGCTGTTAATGTGCTTCAAATTCCCAAACAGAGATGGAATTTTTATGGATCACTATGCGCCATGTCACCGCACCACAACTGTTTTCAGTTTGAAGAGCATTCTGGACAGTTCCAGCGAATAACTTGGCCTCCCCTCCAACATTTAAAGGACATAATAGTGAGATCAGTTCGTGCACAAGACCCCGCACCGTCAACACTTTCGCAATTATGGACGGCTACTCAGGCACCATGGCTCAATACTTCTGCAGGGGACTTCCAAAGACTTGTTGGGTCCATGCCATGTCGAGTTACTGCACTACGCTTGGAGAAAGGAGGTCCGACACGATGTTAGGAGCTATCCCATTAGTTTTGCATCTCATTGTATTGCTGCTTTATAGTAACTGACACTGCGAAATGCACTGATGTGCACGCAGTAGCGTATGCGAAAACCTCTCAGTTAAGCTTACATACAAAGTTTATATGTAGCACAAACAATTCTGTAATGACTGTGTGTGTTTATCAGTCTGAATGCGCGTGTATGCAGCAGCACAGTGTTCCCAACGTCTTGCCTCTTCTCCTTCGACGTGCCGGCCGCTGCTTTGACGCAGAAGCGGCGGGATAAGTGGAGGTAGACAGTGCTGGCAGCACACCCACCGTCCACCTCCACTGACCCAGTCGCATCTGAGAGTTCGATGGCTGCGAACCTAGTCAGGGGCACCCAAAATGGAGACTGGCTTTGAAGGACTAATAAAAAAAAATTGGTTCAAATGGCTCTGAGCACTATGGGACTTAACATCTGTGGTCATCAGTCCTCTAGAAATTAGAACTAGTTAAACCTAACTAACCTGCGGACATCACACACATTCATGCCCGAGGCAGGATTCGAACCTGCGACCGTAGCAGTCGCGCGGTTTCGGACTGAGTGCCTGAACCGCTAGACCACCGCGGCTGGCGAAGGACTAATCGATTTTGAGTAAAACAATTAATAATGTCAGAAACGAACAGCTGAACAAACACTTTTTCTTTCTTTCTTGGGGCCTATGCCCCGCGTCATGCGGGGTCGGCCGTGTTACTATTGATTTGACACTGTTAGTTGCAGAGGGTGGCCGGATACCCTTCCTGCCGCCACACACTTGAACAAACACTAAGAGCACTAAATATAAGTAAAGGAGTTTTGAAAATAACTGGCGGAGAGATATCTGATAGTCCACCATATATGTAGAGTGGGGATCGTTACAATAAGATTTGGGAAATCAGGGCAAATACTGGGGTGTAAAAGCAGTCTTTCTTCCGCGTACTGTCCGTGAATGGTATCACCTATTAGCAAGTGATGCTGGTAGCAAGGTACCTTGCGTCACATGCAGTGTTGTGGCTTGCGAAGTGCAAACACACAAATGTAAATATAGAAAAGCAAAGGTAAAGAAAGCGCACGCTAGCTGGTTCTTCCTCCTATATAACATCACTTAAAATAAACATTTAAAAAATAGTCAGCATGATAATAACAACGATTTCCGCAGTCTCTACGAAGCGCAACGTCCTGAACTGCTGCCGTGTGGACCATTGTCTTCCCGCTGTGCCCAGGCTCAGCATCTGTGACAACTGGAGGGACAGCAGTATCCGGACTTTCAGGACTCCAGATGAACCTCATTCCTTTGAGGCCCAGTCCACACACTGGTGCGATTGTCGCCAATGTTGGCTCGTTGTAGCTGCAATCCCTTCGTGCATTACGCCACGCTGGTAATAACTGAGATTACAAGACGTGGTAGTTTTAAAATAAGATTGTACTGCAGTCGAGTTTAAGGTCACTTTCCCCCATTTTAGCTTCGTCATCATTTCTGTAGGCGTTAGAAACTAAGGATGGGTTTTATCTCTGAAACAACCGGTTTTCGGTTATATCGAGCTTTTTCGCCGCCAATTGAACCTTACAGTTAAAACCGTTAAAAGATCGGTTTCCAAAACGACCGATTTTCGGTGCTTTGTTCCTATTATTTCTTGTAACAAGTGCTGAGATCGAACAATGGTGGAAAATTTTTGATTCTCTGGGTTTTCAAGATACATACAATCTAAATAGTAAATGAAATAGACAAATGGAAGAAAACATAATCTGTCCATCGTTCGCTGCTTTTCTCGAAAATTGCTAAGTACGTGGATACTAGAAAAAATCACACGCATTCTCATACTGATTACAATTTTTTGAAACTCTATTCAAAAATCATGTTGTAATCGGGGAGTATTTGGAAGTTACGAACAGTCAGCGCTAACAGGCGAAAACTTACTTTGAAGAAATCTATTTTTCGTATTAATTTGTCCCTTTTCAAGTGCTACAAGCAGACAAAGCATTTTATGTAGACTCAGGCAGCGGATCATCTACGTTCTCTTTTTATCGTAAACTATTAATGAATAGTTAAGTTTTAAATTTTCTCTTCATATGATGTCCCAGATGTTTTGCGATTCCTCCCGTTTTTAATGTGTTGAAGGAAACACAGCATTGTACTTCACTGACACCAAACTTCGTGAAAAACTTCTAGAGTAGCAATGGTGTCATTCTGTAACACAACTGATGTCCGACGACAACAGTGAGAAACTACAATATAAAGTGAAACGTCTCATGTGAAAAATTAAGCATGACTGTACTGGAAAACCTCTTATTTGATAGAGAGACAGCTGAGTAAAACTGAACGTACTCACTCCGACAGTTTTATCTTTACTTATTCTGATTATCACTAAACTGACCCACAATATTTTAGTGCAACGCAATCTGACTTTCAATAATCCCTACGAAAGAATGGCCCTAACTAACAATAACCTATACCTTTCATGAATCACCTACCTCACGAAAATCTTCGTTATTCTAACTACTGCAATACAACGAGCGCCAACACTGCCAGCTAAATAAAAGATTCTAACTACTGAAGGCATTAACTATCGATAGGCATAGTTAGCAGATGAAAGATTTTGATAGAGAACAAACAATGTATTTATCTTAATAGCGTTCAATAGTCATAATATATATAATTTTGTGACATCCAATTAAACAAATTTCCTTTTTCTGACGGACACACGTCCAGATCGTTCGCTCAAAACTCTGGCATCTCTCTACCCACATCCACCACTGCTGGCGGCTCATCTCCAGCTGCACAACACTACGCTCTGTTCACATACAACTGCCCAACACCACACTAGCGAATATTCCAATGCCAACCAGCCACAAAAAAAAGAGGTTCAAATGGATCTGAGCACTATGGGACTCAACTGCTGTGGTCATTAGTCCCCTAGAACTTAGAACTACTTAAACCTAACTAACCTAAGGACATCACACACATCCATGCTCGAGGCTGGATTCGAACCTGCGACCGTAGCAGTCGTACGGTTGCGGACTGCGCGCCTAGAACCGCGAGACCACCGCGGCCGGCCCAACCAGCCACAGACTGCACACAACACAGTCAGTGATTTTCATGCAGAACGCAACGTGGCGTTACCAACATAAAAACTTAAACAGCCCAGATGGGAAAAGTGTAGGACACTGCATGTGCACATGTACCCTCCAGTAGGCAACGCTACGTGGTAACAGGTACATTGTTTCAGCAGAGATGTAGCAATTCTTATGCAATGTGTTTGTTATTCGTTTCTGTGGGCATTTTTATTAAAATAGCACTGGTCGCTTTTCCTATTTTCTATTATAATGCAGTATTTCAAAACAATGGATAATTTACTAATAAAAATTATTCGTTTTTTAATGCTTTATTTAAAAACCTAAAATTTTATCACTTTTGCACTGATATTTCGATTTTATTACCAGTTTGTTGCTAAAAATAAAAAAAAATCACCTGGTATAACAGAGACCAAACAAATACCGAAAAATACCGGTTGTTCAGAACTAAAATACCGATGTCTGTTTTAACCGTTCGTTTCTCCCCGTTTGTAGTTTGGACCCCCCCCCCCCCCCAAAAAAAAAAAACCCTCAACTGTCTACTCCCATGCTTACCACCGTCAATTCATTGTTGATAGGAGGGAACTGGATGTGTGAATTACGTGTGAGATGTTTCCATCGGATGAGCATCTGCCTGTGTACGTTGTGCTTGAGCAGACGCTTCAGGGGGAAATAAACAGGTCGAGGTCGGATGTGCAGGAGACACGTAACGGAACTTCCCGCCAATTTCGCGACCGATAAGCTCCGCAAACACAGGTAACTGTGACGGCGTTGTCCCCTACGGTACTGTACATATACTGACAGGCCGATATCTGCAGACGGTACTATAAGGAGAGCAGCTAGCGAGCGTGTTCTCAGCAGTGTTGGCGGCTTCACAGTCACTCACTCGCCTTGACGCGTAAATCCCATCGTGAAAGAGAGTCACACATCGACAACCAGAAGCATCCACTGCATGCTATTTCTGTACAATATACTGATAACAAACTGCGGTTATTGTGATTGATGAATTGCAGCCTTCATACCATAATACAAGCTAAAAAATGTTCCTATCACAGCACAAAAAAGCGAGTATGTTGCTGTTTATTTAAGGGACACTTACTGAAAAGTAGGGTACCACCTGCCTTTTTCTACCTTCCTCCGCACATTTAAAAATTTTCCCAGAAAGTTTGGCATGCGAAAACATTCGTGTCCTTTTTTCTTTCAACTTCCAACGGACCTCTCATTCTCATAATCTCGCCTAAACGTAACACATTTACAGCCAGTAATCTATCGTCATAAGTCGCTCATGTCCATCCACTCCCAGTTACCCTTCCTCATTCATTCATCCCACTTCATTCAAATTAACCCTCTGTGTCTCTCTGTCATTGTCTCCTGTGCCACTGTCAAAGTCTACTTTGTTCTGCCCGCTACTGCAGTCTCCTTTCACTGTCTCCCTCTCGCTCTCTCTCTACTGCTAGTACCTCATTCCTTTCTTCCGACTGCTGCTGTCTCTTTTCAGTGCCACTGTCTCTCCCGTTCTCGCTGTCATTGTCATGTACTGTGTCTCTCATTATCACTGGCTCTCACGCCCTTCCACTTTCTCTTCCCCTTTATTCCTTCCCTGCCCACTCCCCATCCGGCCCTCCGCCACTGTCTCCTTCATAGTTTTCCTGACACTGTTCTGTCACTGTAAACCATCTTCTACCCTCACTGAGTCCCTTTTTTTCTCTCACACTGCCATCGTCTCCTTCGCTATTTCTACAACACAACCACTATTTACTGTCTTTCAATATTTATTATTTTTCCGTCCGTCTGATTGCTGCACGATTTTTTTTCTCTCTCAGCATAAAAATGGTTTATATATTCGCATATCAAAATTGTTAGGAGATTTTTAAAGGAGCTGAGAAAGGTAAAATGGGGGAGCTCGTAAACCATTTTTAATTGAGAGTCTTTTAAATGAACAGGAACATGTTTGCATTTTTTGAGCTACCATAGGAGCGTTTTTCCCCTGATGCAGCATGCCATTTAACTCATATGAAAAGAAATGTACTGGTCAGTATAATTTGAGTAGTTTACATACGTGAAATTGAAATAATATAAAACTAATTTTACAATTCAGGCCAGATTTTACGTGCACAACAGTGTTGTTTGTGCTTCAGTACTACAACATTGATTTCCCATATGATAACAGAGGCACTTTACAGCATATTTCGCCGTACTACGTCACTTTATAAGCTACGTTTTCGCCTCATATCGGATTTTACGTGCGAGTTTTACGTTTACCAGTAGCATAAATCCGAACCTTCGTTTCTCGGAAACGGATAAAGACGTGAAGAAAATCTTCAAGGTTGTGGGGGATTGGGATTTTAAGAATGTGTCTTTAAACTTTCAGCCATTTGATGTGCATATCCGTATTGGAATCCTCGGCTGGGTTTTGGCTCGCTCGTGATGGCGAAAATATATTAAAAAACCCTTTCCTTCGGGTTTTCGAGGGACAGTCCAAGAAGTAATGGTGCCACCGTAAGTTCCATCAAACCCACCGCAGATCACATCAAATGCATAAAGAACCAACCGATTTGCTTCATTTTTCAAAGGGGGAGGAAGTTTGTAATACACTTTGACCCTGTACTTTAGGATAGTGTCACGAAGACTGTCCTTCTGTTGGATATATGTTGTCCCTAGCCCAAGGGCTATCCAAACCACTGTCCATTCTTTTCTATCAGCAACAGAATCTAAGGTACAACCACCAGAAATAACGATTAGCAAATTTGAATTGAAATAAATGGAAGCCCATATGACCGCATTATCTGTACCGGCCAATGGTTTTTCACTTTAAAGGTCATCAGGTTCACTTAAGTTATCCCTTCATGCCTGATGAAAACTACGTTATTCCAAGGTGAAGCTATAAACGAAACGTGAGTGATCCCTCCACCGTCCCACTGATGCTAAGCATACTAAATAAAATCCGTAAGGTGAGGAAATGTGAGCGTGGAAGCTCCAATAAACGGGAGAAGTGCTCATTGGAAAACGCACAACAACACATACTGTTAATTGGACAGAAATGGGTGTACAAAATTCGATAATGACTATAGTCAGCTGGAAGAGACCAGTCCACCGAAAGTGTAATGGACTCTGGAAATATAGGGTTAATGGACTCTGGAAATATCGGGTGATTGTGCCTGAGAATGGCGATGTAGAGTGCCCGCTGTGGTGATTGGTGTCATGGCAGTAGGCGTGCTATATGTCTGCATTCCGAATGCTGTTAATGGTCTGGTACAGGAAGACATATGCATGAATGCACTAAGCAAGTTCAAGTAGTAGCAACTTGCAGCAGTTATTCGGGGGTGAAGAGGCTTACACAGGATAGGCTAGCGTCGAGATCTGTAATCAAATAATCTTCAGACTGAAGACCACAATAATATCAGGAAGCAGATTGTTTTGGAAAATTGTTGTCATCAAGCGTGAAGAATCTGAGCATAAATTACAAGAAATTTGTGAACTTTTTCAGATGGGGTAAAAAAAAATTCTGCTTGGCGTGCCATGCAATCGTAATACCGAAATTCAGATTATTGGTTATTGGTCAGCTGTCTACTATTGGGCGAATATACTCTAATAATCAAAGTTGAGCTATCAAAACGTTGCTTGATTCTTGAAAGCTGCGGTTCCTCAGATAGCACGTCGCCAGTTCTATACTTATTCTGGCCTGTAGTGAGAGGGGGGGGGGGTGATCGTGACAACCGTGCGGACGTACTAAAGGGGCTGTGTGTGTATCAGGGCGGAACTGGTAGCAGCTTGCACATTATCAAACTGAGAATATGTGACAAACATTTTATTTAGGAGCTTTCGACCTTTGATTAAAGAACCTTCTTTGCAGTAGGAAAGAGGCAGTTTTATGCACTCTGCTCACACTTATTAAGCAGGCTGTCTTTTCTGGTTGAACCACTTTTTACATCATCTTAGAGCGGATCGTTGTTCTAACGAAGCTCATGGAGACAAGTTCGTACAGACCCCGCTCTTTCACACGTTTCTTATATTGCATCGTGATAGTAATTGGTTAACTGTCACGATGCGTTTGTCTGTGAAGTTTCTCGAAACAGCATCGGCAGCGCCACTGGTCTCATACTGTAGGTCTATTTTTCTTATATGAAAATCCAGTCACTTTCAATTATTGATACCTGCTTTACCTCAGCATCATGGTTATCCTTTATCGTCCTGTCTCGAAATGATAATGTACATTTATCTCTAAACAGTCGATTTTTCTAAAACTCACACAGATATGATAATTATGTCTGTTGTTGCCGTGTTAGGTCATTTAAAGCCGAATCACTGTGCTCTGGACAGCTGTGTAAACAGTCGACACCAAAGACGCACATATCATAAGTTACTGCAAGTGGCGTGTATCTACAGCCAAAACAGTAGCCTTTCTGAACTGATATCATAAAATAGTTGCCGCGACTATCTGATATAATTTTTATTGAAAATGAAACTCCTCCAGCTGTACTTAAGATTATATATTTATTTGGCGACTAGTTTCAACGTTGCGTCAACGCCATCTTCAGGCCCGTACACTTTGATGAAAACAATTGTGTGTGGCTCAGTATCAGAAGTTCTCGGTGAGACCAACACGTGCTCCACCAATTAATAAAAAATTATCCACAAATTAATAAAAAATTATACCAGCTGTGTCCCATCTTCATCCAATTTAAATATGGATCTCTGATATAAGGATTCTTCAACGCAATTTACATTTCATCAGACTTAGCTGCAGATCTACTCACTGACAGCTAGCGATGTCGTTGGCTGTAATCGCCATCTCCCGAATGCATGAAAAACGCACCCACGCCGTTCAGAAGTATCGATTCGTCCCCTTCCGTTACCTCAGCCCCTGTAGCGCTGCGTCTCTGTTTACCTTGGCTTCGGACAACAACAGACGTCCGTGACGAAAGAGGGCTACAGGTGAGCAAGTATAAAGTAGTCTCAACATAGAACGAGCACACAGAGAGTTGCCGGCGCACAAAATTCTCGAGGCCTCGTTATATAAACGGATCAAATTACGCGTAACGAGGCACACCCAACGTCGATTCCCACCGCAATCGATGTAACCGCTCTGACCTGGGGACACTCCACGCTTGTTGCGCGGCCCACATGGAATCCTAGCAGAGGTCACCTGCTCCCCGTGTCTGTGCGGTACGCCCTCAATATCTGTCACTTCCTCACAGAACTGAGATTGTCCCTCTGTTAAGGAGCCTCTTTTCAGTAGACATGTGAAGTGTGTGTTAAGGTAACTTTATACTTACGTAAAGGCGTGGTTTAAGCGCCATAAGCCTCGCCATCATTGGACACTGTACCTGTTTCAGGAATATATTAATGGTGTTTCTACTTTTATTAATAATTGAGCGGGAAGAGCACTTCACTGCAGTATGAGGCGTAAATTTCCGTACTTCGGTTCAAACTAGTTTCTGTTACATATATTAGCTGTCTACTCGTTGTGAGGAAGATCTGATTATTGTACACCCTAGCTACACCAACAAAATATCGAAGGTTGTTCAACGTTTTTCAGTGTAAGGGATCCATGTTTCACCGTGACTCGATACAGAGTAATTGTGTTTCGTTTGATTTCCTGCCACAGTTTATCAAAGTAGTTCAAATGGCTCTGAGCACTATGCAACATAACTTCTGAGGTCATCAGTCCCCTATAACTCAGAACTACTTAAATCTAACTAACCTAAGGACATCACACACACCCATGCCCGAGGCAGGATTCGAACCTTCGACTGCAGCGGTCGCTCGGCTCCAGACTGCAGCGCCTAGAACCGCACGGCCACTACGGCCGGCCCCACAATTTATACTTGTAGCCGTCATACGCTGAGAATATCTTCGCAGCAGTGCAAATGACAACGATATGTGTTGTGGGCCTTACCGTACTTCCTGTTAATAATAATACTGCCCACTTTGCTCTTTGGCCTCGGTATTACATTCAGTGCAGGACCGTTCCGACCCGAATTTGTTTTCCCGACGGCGTTAGTCGTACGTTAATAGCGATACACGGCAGTTTGAATAGGTTTACTGCCGAAGAGTCGGCCGTAATGCGCATCATGTTCAATGTATGGAACTGATGAGGGGGAAAGCGGCGCTATTTTGCGGTGTTTCCGCACGATGCCCATGAGGAACCGTTTCGGTGATTTCTTATGACATGCTCTTCCATTTTTGCGAAGGTATTCTCACAGAGACAAAGAGAATTACACTAACAAAACGAATAGCCGGCCAGAGTGGCCGAGCGATTGTAGGCGCTTCAGTCTGGAACCGCGTGACCGCTACGGTCGCAGATTCGACCCTGCCTCGGGCTTGGATGTGTGCGATGGCCTTAGGTTAGTTAGGTTTAAGTAGTTCTACGTTCTAGGGGACTGATGACCTCAGATGTTAAGTCCCATAGTGCTCAGAGCTATTTGAACCATTTGAATAAATCATAATTACATTACTGCTCCCTAACAAGCGCCAGAAGATCACGGGGTTCTTTATACCAAAATACTCAAAAAATCCATAAGCAACCACTGAAATTTTATCTCTGAAGTTCCAGTTGACGTATTTTGTAAACTATTTGGTGGTTGTCATGTGGAGCCCACTTGGTATTCTGTTCTGGAAATTAATAATGCAAGAAGAAACTAGAAATTAATGAACTTTCGTCGCATCATGAGTGAGAGCAAGAAATGGTAACGTATATGTTTTAAGTACGTGATTTATGTATAATCTGAAATAGTTTGTTCTTCGAAGGACGCAGGCATAACTCCAAAATTATTCGGTAATGGTAAATCTGAAGAATTACTTACGGCCACTATTCTATAGCCGACATTTGCGGTAAGGATTAATTTGATCTTTTTTTACGGCCTCGTGGCAAGGAACAAATCATTGGACCATCATTAATACAGATGAAAATCGGAACGGCACAGTGACGCACAAAAAAGGGAAAGAAGCAAATTCTCAGTTTATAGACTATCAACTTTTAGAAGGGCTTTTGGACATTGGGCATATTCAAATTTTATGAGACAGGATTCATACAATCGTCTACCGACGCATAGCTACCTTGTTCTTATGAAACACAACTAGATCTCCATCGGTATGAAATACTATCAATTACCGTGAGTCGCAAGTTGATTCTATATCCAAATTTCTCAGAAGAGTTTTGTCACCATTCCTCACAAACCGGCTCCTGACCAAATAGCTGGCCTATAGAATATTGTCTCAGCCATGCCACCTATGACAAAGATCTCAGCAACAGAACTTAACTCATCAAGTGAATCCGTAGCTATATCTGACGTTCCTCATGGGAGTGTGATAGACAAAATTTCTGTTCTTTATCTGTATGAATGAATTAGAGCAATGTGAGCAGCTGCCGTAGACTGTCTTCGCTTATTACGCTGTCGTTTACCACCTAGAGAAGTCAGCGAAGATAAAAACGAATTTCAAAATGGTTAATACACGTTATCTGAACGCTGTGAAAAATTGCAATGGACCCTGAATAATAAAAACGTGAGATTTTCCGAAAGTTTAGTTTGGAAATGCCATACAGGTTGAATCACATGACAAACGAGACCAATTTAGCATATGTTATCAGCTAAATATGGAAGCATGGTTGTTAGCAACAATTTAAAGGGGAAAGATCATATAAAAAACTTTGTAGCGAAGTCGAAAGAGAGACTGCGTTTTATTAGCAGAGCAGTTACAAGGCGCAACAAATCCACTAAAGTAGCTCTTTACACTAGTTTTCTCTGTCCTCTTTTTGAGGTTTGTTCCGCGGTATGGAATCTTTACGAAATAAAATTACAGCAAGACAACGACAAGGTTCAAAGAGAGGCACAGTAGCGCAATTTCAGTCAACAGTTTCATTCGAATGGAAAGATAGTTTATTGCTAGCCACTTACATAGGTAGGAATGACCAATACGTTAAAACGAGAGAAATCGGAGCTTATACGAAGATACGTAGGTATTCATTGTTTGCAAGTGCTTTAGGAGAGCGCAGAGGTAAAGATATAGTATGTAGGAAGAAGGACAATTAGGGCTTAATGTCCCGTCGACAATTAGATCATCAGAGACAGAGCACAAGCATGCATTGAGAAACACTGGGGAAGGAAGCCGACTAAACTGGCAGTCGCTGTAAGCGATTTAGGGAAGTCGCGGAGCACCTAAATATGGATGACCGCATGGGGATTTAAAGTGCCCTCCTGAATGCGAACCCAATGTGTGACCACTGTGCCACCTCGACTGGTCCCTTAAGTGGTGCCTATCACCCTGTGACACGTACTAAACTCTGAATCGCAGTGTAATAGTGTAGATTTATGTGATTAGTAATGTCGTGGATTTGTGCAAATGGTTCAAATGGCTCTGAGCACTATCGGAGTTAACATCTGAGGTCATCAGTCCCCTGGAACTTAAAAGTACTTAAACCTAACTAACCTAAGCCTATCACACACATCCATGCCCGAGGCAGGATTCGAACCTGCGACCGTAGCGGTCACGTGGTTTCAGACTGAAGCGCCTAGAACCGCTCGGCCACTTCGGCCGGCGGATTTGTTCATTTGGACCAAGATAGTTCTCTGTGAATCACTTGCGTCTCAGTTCTCTCACCAGTCATCGCACAGTGCCGACATAACTTTATCGCCGACAGCGTGTTAAATTTTCGGAATCTACGTTGACATCTACCGACTGTTAATCAGCCATATTCATTCGTGATACACAATAATTTTCTGACACAAAATCAAGGCATATAAGACTGATATTATTTGGGAGTCACCGTTCCCATCATGCTACTGCTTGTTTCAACTTTTACTCGCTTTTTCTGATTTCCTAACGTGGCAAGTGTTGTGAGATCATCGCCAGAAGCAGAGGGCAGTTGTGTTGGCGTTGCTGCATTCCATCGTGTATTCTCAACGTCTCGCAATAGTTTCGCGCTCTAGGGAATACTAGAACCGTGAGAGGAGCAGGTGGGAGCTCAGCAGAACAGGTCGCGTTCAGCACTGACGTACTGCCTCAGTGACTGACATGCTGCCTGACGGCTTCCTCAGAGCTACCGCCGTCTTGAGACACCTTACTCGCAGTCTCGATGGTCGCATTATGGATACAAAACTGCTCGAGAAACGTCAGCGTCCACTGATAAACGTTCCCCCAACCCAGAAGCAGAGGTGGAAACACAACGAAACTTCATGGTTGAGAAGGTAGGTGATTACAAAATTAAGTCAAATTTAAAAATAACTTGGCAGTATGAGCCCACCTATCGCTATGACGCTACAACCCACCTGGCCTAGATGCATGGAGTTATTCGGTTGGAGCTGAAGCATGTCAGCAACTTGTTTCATCCTCAACTGAATCATGATGTCACACAACTGCTGTAAGTGGTGTTTGATGTCCTCAGTATTGGAAATGCAGTGGAGTTCAAGCTGGTCCCTCACATATTCTACTGAGGAGAGATCCGCAAATCTTGCTGGTTACAGATGTGCCTAAACATCAAGCAGACACAACATAGACACACGTGAGAGGTGTGGCAAGCACTGTCCAACTGAAAAAATAGCACCATATGGCTGCCAAATGAAAGGTAGAATGTGAGGATGCAGGATGTCTGTGATCTACCATTGTGCAGTGAGATTGCCTCAAATACTACCAGCTGTAAGCTGAAGTCATTCCAGATGCCCCCTCCCCTTCTCCCCCTCCCCACAGAATGACACAAGAAATAACACCAATGTTCTTCTCCAATTTATTGGACAAATGGGATGTCTCCTCAGGTCACTTCCATACTCTCTGACGATGGTCATCTGGGGCAGTGCACAACCACTATTCATATCTGTACACACTGCAACACCATTTATCAGCAGCCCATGTTGCCTTTGGGGTAGATAAATAATGTGTGGGTAAAACATAATAGAACACATTTGAAAGCAGACCTAAACATTAATTATATTAGAATTAAGACTGTATGCTTGGGATCTCCACCAAAAATCTGGATCTATTTGAACCAATTATGGCACAGAAACAGGAGGTCTCTTGAGTATCAGCACTGTGGGGTTTATAAGCGCCTAGTTGTAATGGGAGCAGAGGTAGAGGCTAAATATTTTTCCAGCCCTGGCTTATAGACTGCCCTTCATGACAAGCATGTTCTGTGGGAACAGTATTAGCCTGCATTGCAAACTGGTCTACATGTAACGGGCAAGAAATAGTTTTCTGGGCCCTCAAATGTAAGCTGCCCCATGTGACGGGTGTGTTGTGTTGGAGTAGGATCGGCCTGCTTTATTGAACTGTATTGCAGGGGCTGCACATGCCAATGAGCATGGCTGGGGACAGATTGAGATACATAGAGTAGGGGAAGGACAGAGTGAGGGGAAGGAGGAAATGAAGAGAGATCTGAAGAGGGGGAGGTGCATGAGGCAGGTGCAAAGTGGAGAGAAAAACTAAGAGGGGTACGTGGAGGTGAAGAGAGACAGAATGATACGAATATGGTCAGAGGAATGGGGGAGAAAGATGTGGCATGTTGGAAGGAATGGACAAAAAGAGGGGATGAGAAGATGAAGAGAAAGAGTGGGGAAGGGGAGATAGACTGATAGAGATGGGAGGATGAGGGGACAGAGAGAGGGAGGAAGATGTGGATACAGAGTGGAGAAAGAGTAGGTGCATTCAATAAATGTAGATGTATGTTAGTGGAGTAGCAGGGAAATGCTAGTAATGTGTAAGCAACGTGTTGAGAAGAAAATATATTATGAATTAACGATAAAGTTAAAGACCCACAGAAATGATGTTATGTTGTTTTTATTTTGGGCAAAAAAAGACAATTTCTGGATGGACATGAAAGGAAACCAGCAAAAAGGTGAAGAGGGCCTGGGATACTTTTCGTGAACCGACTCAAATACATTACAGTTTCAATAACAGCTCCCATACTGCCTTAAATGTAAAGTTTGAAATAAATGTGGATTTTCATTTGTCGCAGTGAGAAGCCGACGCCGACGCTCATACAGCCCAACAAAAGCGTTGCCCTCTGGTAACATTGAAGTCCTTTCCTGATGTCTTAACAGATGTACTATCATCCTGTACCTTCTGCTTGTGAGTGTTTTCCACATACTCCTTTCCCCGTCAGTCCAAGAGATTTTCAACATTCGCCTGTTGCACCACAACTCAAATGCGTAGATTCTCTTCTGTTCAAGTCTCCCCACAGTCCGTGTTTCACTGCCTTTCAATGCTGTGCTCCAGACGCACGTTCTCAGAAATTTCCTCCTCAAGTTACACTTGTGGACTTCTCGTGGCCAGGTATGTCCTTTTTGCCATTGCTAGTCTGTTTCTGACGTCCTTCTTGCTCTGTCCATCATTGGTTATTTGGCTGCCTAGGTAACAGAATTCCTTAACTTCATCTACTTCGTGACCATCAATACTGATGTTAAGTTTCTCGCTGTTCTCATTTGTACTACTTCTCATTACTTTCGTCTTTCTTCGATTTACACTCAATCCATATTCTGTACTCGTTAGATGGTTCATTCCGTTCAGCAGATCATGTAATTCTTCTTGACTGTCACTCAGGATAGCAGTGACATCAGCGAGTCATGTCAGTGATATCCTTTGACCTTGAAACTTAATACCACTCATGAACCTTTCTTTTATTTCTGTCATTGCTTCTTCTATGCACAGATGGAACAGCAGGAGGGAAAGACTACATCCTTGTCTTACACTCTTCGTAATGCGAGCATTTCGTTCATTGTCGTCCACTGTTATTATTCCCGCTTGATATACCACACAGAAAAGTAGTCAACACGTCACTAGCCGAACGGTTGTTCAGAACACCATAGTGCTTTCATGGAGACACGGTCCTGTTGGACCGAGCGAGGTGGCGCAGTGGTTAGCACATTGGACTCGCATTCGGGAAGACGACGGTTCAATCCCGCGTCCGGCCATCCTGATTTAGGTTTTCCGTGATTTCCCTAAATCGGTTCAGGCAAATGTCGGGATGTTTCCTTAGAAAGGGCACGGCCGATTTCCTTTCCCATCTTACCATAATCCGAGCTTGTGCTCCGTCTCTAATGTCCTCGTTGTCAACGGGACATTAAACAGTAATCTCCTCCCACGGTCCTGCTGGAGGTATTATACACTAGCCGTTGACAGTGGCAGCTTCCGTCCGCTTGACCACGGTGCGGCTTGCCACTTTGCACGTTAACGGACAACTGCCAGCAGTGGAAGGAGTGATAAGAGAGAGAAAAAATATCTTAGTGCATTAAGAGAATTATGTTCAAATAACCGTTTGAACACATTAAAATGCTTTTTGCTTCTTCAAAACCGCGTGGCAGAAAACTGAAGCTTGGAGTTTCATTCCAATTAACTTAACTGTCAGTCAACGCTAAGCAATATTGCGACCTCGTTACGTTCCAGCTGTATCCAGGCCGCGTATTGCAGCAGGTGCCGCCCGTTCTCGTAATATCAAATGTGTTTTTTCCGCAGGGTCGGAAATAATCGCCGGGTGCAAGCTGCTAGCAGAAGAGCGAAAGGGAGTGATCGCGTCATTAGGGAAACAGGCCCAGGGCAAATAAAATGAAATACTACACGGCCACTTTTCGGCGTTAACGAGATCTCCCTTTGCAGGTGGACTGAGAATGCGGCAAGAACTGTTCAATAAGCAGTTGATTAACTAGTTCTTTAGCTAATAACGAACCGGATGTACGAAGGCCAAAGTCTTTGTTCACAGTGCGCTGGTGCTCGAAGGCTCATATCGCTATTTCTGTGGACAAGATTAGCTAGAAGAACCAGGATTAATCTGATACCGAAACTCACATTAAAGTGTAGCAGCATGAATATCAAATTGTGACTGTTTTCCTGTACGTTTAGTGTTCGTTTTACTTACTAGTGGGAGCACTCACGAAAATAAGCAAAATTACTTTTCAGAACTGGAATTTTCAAAATAACGTGCAACAGTCGTAATTCGAAAGTAGCAACAGCGCTAGAATAGCTTATTTCCGGAAGTCACTTTTTTACGTTCCGTAAGTCTTCGAAATCCTTCCATTCCAGATATTTCTTCGCTTAGGAAAAAAGACAGAAAAAACAGGAGCCTGATGAATAATCTACACTCTTTTACCACTATTTTCGTCTATACGACGCACTCAGTTAGCGACGGTAAGACGGTGTTACTGATGATAGAATGAAACACAACACCACTGTGTCTCACCCCAATAGCATGCAGCGTGTGAGGAACCTGCCATCAACTGTTGGACGCTGGGTTTCCCCAATCTCTTTTCTTCGTTCTTGCTTATCGTCCAGTCTTCAATAATTCTTGCGTGGTTTATGAGTCACACCGATAACAGTGTCGTTCGGTTTAGGGAAGGACTCTCATCCATTTATTCATTCACTTCCTCGTTCATTATATCGCTCACACACTCATTCACCCATTCAGTCTCTCCCTCACTCAGTCATTCAGTCTCTCTTCAGTATCTCATTTATTCGCTCACTCATTAATTTTCTTACTCACTAATTCGCTCACTCATTCTAGCCTAATTTCTCAAAAGCAGCAGTGTACTATCACAGGTCAAGCATTAAGTTACACATTAACTTAATATTGCATTTGCAATTTAATGTGGCTTTTTCAACAGCAAATCTCAACCTCCATTTACAATATATTTTATCAAAACCATGATTAGAACGGGCAACCTAGCGACCTCCGCTACAGAGGCGCTCAGCAATTATATGTCCATGAATCTCGCAATAAATTTGGAGTGTGTATCTTCTACATTCTTAGGTTCACATTCCGCATTTACTCTCGAGATCTGCTCTGTAATTAAGCTACGGAAAGAAAAATTCCACGTAACTCCGCATGCCTTATTTGTCACTGCACAAACATTTTACATGGTAAGCCATTCCATTACCCCAGGTTCCCTACCTCAAATTGTTCAGTGGAGCGTTCTCTATGCCCTGTTACATTTTTGCACGATCTTACGGAAGCACCTTGTACGTTCAATATACGCGTATGTTCAGTATCTCATCCTAAGGGTTCGATTTCAAGCAAGCTTGGTATACATATTACT
Organism: Schistocerca gregaria; assembly: GCF_023897955.1. NCBI lineage: Eukaryota > Metazoa > Arthropoda > Insecta > Orthoptera > Acrididae > Schistocerca > Schistocerca gregaria. The sequence goes on from NC_064920.1 coordinate 107,311,530, forward strand.
TCCTCTCTCAAAGGAGATACTTTGGGTGTGAAACCGACCAATTTCTCATTCCAGTGAGGGTATGGGATCTCATTCGATAATGGATGGCGAAAGCGGGGAGGAGATGGAGAGGGGTATGAAGAGGTGGGCACACAGAGAGGAGGGAGAAGATAGACAGGAGGAGATAGAAACAGGAGGATTGGATAGAGAGAGGAGGCAGGAGGCGATGGGTAGAGAAGGGGAGGAGCACATGGACTAGTAGAAGACTGGAGTAAATAAATACCCGGGATTCTGAGCTGCTTACATTAATACTAGCTCAACGCCCCCTGCTCCGCTCTCGTAGATAGTAGATCTGCACGTATCTTTATTTTTTCTTTAATCGAATTTTTATGTTGTCCACGAATTGTAATATCGTCAAAACTTTCGACGGTAATGAAGATAATAGAAAAGTGGTCTTTTCCTAATGCACTTCTTACCAAAAAGCGATTGTGGTAGCTGAAACCAGAGGTGTTTGCTAATCCTGCCTTTTCAGTTCTTGTGGTGATATCTACATAGAAACTTTCATCAGCGAACATATATTTCTTTAGAAGTCAAATACCAGTTTTGATACATTTGTATACAGTCATATTTTATTACAACGAATTATTTTCGTAAAAATGTTCATCTCTGATTTCACCACCTTAACAGTTAAATTTCCATAAAACACTGAACCACGTATCTTTTTGTTTTTAATTGAGAAGCCAAACGCAAATCCTCAGAGATTTGGTTTCAAAAATGGTGTCATAATGAAATATTTCCATAAAAATGTTCGTCCCCTCTTTTACCCCTTTCGACGTTGAATTTCCAATAACGCTGAAACACATTAGTTTTTATTTCTAACCGAGAAGTAAATTATAAATTTTCTTAGATTTTGTGTTAAAAGTGCTTTGAAAATGAATTACTGTATATTGCGATGTGCTCGTGGTTACGCATGTGGTTACTTTTCGGAAATGTAGTGAGAAAAAAAAAATGCTGCTAGCAAAAATTATTAGATTTCCTGGCAGATTAAAACTGTGTGCAGGACCGAGACTCCAACTCGGGACCTTTGCCTTTCGCGGGCAAGTGCTCTACCAACTGAACTACCCAAGCACGACTCAGGCCCCCTCCTCACAGCTTTACTTCTGCCAGTACCTCGTCTCCTACCTTACAAACTTAACAGAAGTTCTCCTGCCAACCTTGCAGAACTAGCACTCCTGAAAGGAAGGATATTGCTGAGACATGGCTTAGCCACAGCCTCATTCTGGAAACATCCCTCAGGCTGTGGCTAAGCCATGTCTCAGCAATATCCTTCCTTTCAGGAGTGCTAGTTCTGCAAGGTTGGCAGGAGAACTTCTGTTAAGTTTGTAAGGTAGGAGACGAGGTACTGGCAGAAGTAAAGCTGTGAGGACGGGGCCTGAGTCGTGCTTGGGTAGCTCAGTTGGTAGAGCACTTGCCCGCGAAAGGCAAAGGTCCCGAGTTTGAGTCTCGGTCTGGCACACAGTTTTAATCTGCCAGGAAGTTCCATATCAGCGCACACTCAGCTGCAGAGTTAAAATCTCATTCTGGAAAAAATTATTAGTTTATATGCACAAATGGAAAACGCTCGGTAATTTGGAGGTACATTTGAAGGTACTGTACCGCCGGGACCTCGGCGCATCTCCCACGCGGCTGCCAGCGACATTTGGACAGGCGTTCTCTTTAGGCCGTCGAGATGCTGCGCCCGAAGAGCTGGCGGCGCGCTCTACTTCGCCGGCTCAGATTTACGGTTCCTCCGCGGCCACAGCGCCCTCTCGCCCGCTATCTGCCAGCGGCCGGGCGCTCGCCCGTCTTTTTCCTCGCCCGATGCGTCCGGCCGGCTGTAAAATTTCTTTCTGCCGACTTCAAAGCGAGCAGACGCCCGGCGCCCACCTACGTCACTGAATGCATTACGTTTCTTGCCCTCGCACTAGTGGCAGCGGCCGGAACCGCGGAGGCAGGCAGACCGACGGACAAGCGGACAGATACTGCCGCTCGCACAGTAGCGGCGACCGCCACCTCGGCCCGAGCAGTTCCCAGCTGCTCAGCCGGTTTAGTGCGCGTCGCTTTAACGTACGAGAACAAATTGGGCATAAAGTAATACTTTACTCGCGAAAAACACTGTAACTTATCACGGGCTACGTAGAAACGCGTACGGAGGTCGTAATTTCAGCTTTGGATATTTAGCTTCGCGCCTGCTGCGGTATGTGTCTTTTTTTTCTTCCTCAACCGACTCAGTCTATTCCAGGCGTGTCCAAAATAATTGCGCGGCGGTACAAGTAATAAGAAACTGGTAACCACTGACAGGAAATTAAATACCCTGGATAATTTTCACAAAAAAATTACTGTGAAAGAGTTCCTTGCGCAGCGCAGTATATTTAAAGCCTAAGAGGCTGGGAAACTGAGATCTGGGTTCAAGACCGATTTTCCCGGCACGGACGCTAATCTGTTTTGGCTCCAAGGCGGTTCCACGACTGGGCCGAATTCTGGATTGGATTCTGATGTTCGCTCCAAATGTTTTTTTTTTTAAGTTGTCTGCGGTCGGAAGACTGTTTTGATGCAGAGCTTCATGCTTGTCTATCCCCATCATTTCCGCGTAACTGATGAAACCTGTTTGCAAGCCAAACTACAATCAGTTCTGGCCCTCTCTCTACAACTCACATCTCTCAAACTTCCGTTAGTTACAAAAATTAACGAATTTTTGATCGGGCACGATATGGCATGCTAACCTATCCCTCCTTTTAATCTAACTTTACCATATGTTTTTCTTTTCAGCAGTTCGAGTAGTACCTCTTTATTAGTTACACCATCTACACTTCGAATTTAGCCCTTTTTTCTGTATCAGCATACTTCAAAAGCTTCTAGTCTCCTCTCGTCCGAACTGCCTGTCACCCCTATCTCATTTCCGTAAAACGCTATACTGCAGGCAAATACTTTAAGGAAAAATTTCCTCTGAACGTTATTTTCAGTATTTACCATTTTCTCTCTCTCAGAAGTGCTTATTTTGCTGGTCTGCATTTTATATCCACTCTACTTCGAGCATCATCAAATGCTTCAGATGGCTCTGAGCACTATGCGACTTAACTTCTGAGGTCATCAGTCGCCTAGAACTTAGAACTAATTAAACCTAACTAACCTAAGGACATCACACACATCCATGCCCGAGGCAGGATTCAAACCTGCGACCGTAGCGGTCGCTCGGCTCCAGACTGCAGCGCCTAGAACCGCACGGCCACTCCGAGCATCATCACTTACTTTGATTCCCAAAAAGCGAAGTTCATCCATTACGTGTAGTGTCACATTTCCTTACCTAAGTGTGTCAGCGTTGCCTGACTGGATTCGGCTACGTTCCGTTACTCTTGTTTTAATTGTGTTGACGCTCATCTTGTAACCTCTTTTCAACACACTATCCATTCTGCGCAACAGCTCTTCCAGATTCTTTGTTGTCTCTGACGCAATTACAATGTCATCGGAAAACCACAAAATTTTTAATTTCTTCTCGAAATATTCCTTTGTTTTCACTTATTGCTTGCTAAATGTACAAACTGAGTAATCCCGGGGGCAAGCTACATCGCTGTCTCATTCCTATCTCAACCATTGCTTCATGTCAGTCGACTCTTATAACTGCTGTTTGATTTCTATCCAGACTGTACATAACCTTTATCTCCCTGTATTTTACCCATGTTACCATCAAAATACCAAAAAGTGTATTGTTCATAAGTAATAAATGATGGGTCAGGGTCCACATTTGTCCCTGGAAATGTCTTACACTTTAAAATCTGGTTCCGAAATACCATACTTTTCATTATGTAATCAATCCGAAACCTTCCAACACCTCCAGGTCGGTTTCTTGAATACAAAATGTTGACATGATCACCAATTAAATTATGCTCTGTGCAAAATTCTTTCAGGCGAGTTCCTCTTTCATCTCTATCCAACCGTCCATTTCCTCTTTCTATTTTTCCTTCTCTCCCTTTTCTTACTATCGACTTCCAATAGTCACAATTAATATTTCCTCTACCTTAACTTTGTAAATAATTTCTTTTATTTCGTCATATATTCTTTCGATCTCTTCATCATTGGCGGAGCTATTTGATATCTAAACTTTTACGAGTACTACTGTGGTGTGTGTTGGCTTTGTGCCTATCTCTACTACTATGCTTGGAAGCATTCCTATTTTTTTATTTATTGTAAGATTTACTCCTCCATTAGCGCTGTTTGGTTTTGTATTTATAACCCCATATACTCCTGACTGGACATCCTGTCCTTCCTGCCAGAGCCCTTCACTAATTCCCTCTGTATTTAACTCCAACCTATCCATTTCCATTTCTAGATTCTCTAACCTCCTTGGCACTCCGTCTTCAGGCCACAAGTGGGCTATCGGGACCATCCGACCGCCGTGTCATTCTCAGGTGAGGATGTGGATAGGAGGGGCGTGTGGTCAGCACACCGCTTTCCCAGCCTTTATGATGGTTTTCCTTGACCGATACAACTACTATTCGGTCGAGTAGCTCCTCAATTGGCATCACGAGGCTGAGTGCACCCCGAAAAATGGCAACAGCGCAGGGTGGCCCGGGTGGTCACCCATCCAAGCGCCGGCCAAGCCCGACAGCGATGATCTGACGGAAACCGGTGTTTCCACTGCGGCAAGGCCGTTGCGCTCTAACCTCTTTACCCGACACTTGCTTTTACTGATGATTTCATCCTCCTGAATAGTCCCCGCCCAGAGATCCGAACGGGGAACTAACCACCAGAATGTCTTACCCAAGAAGATTCCATCATTATACAGTAGAGATGCATGTTCTCAGATGTAGTTTCGCCTTGTTTTCAGCCGTTCGCGGTAATAGCACAGCTAGGCCATACAGACTTACGTTACAAGGACACATTAGTCTAACATCCAGGCTGTTGCCCCTGATCCAATGAAAACGCTGCTGTCCATCTTCAGGAACCACATGTTTGGCCTCTCAACAGTTATCACTCCGTTGTCGTTGCGCCTACGGTACTGCTATCTGTGTAAGCCATCCCATCTCGTCAAGGTCCAAAGTGGACGAAGTATGCACTTGAAATGTTCTGAATGATCCTAACACGCAACTCGAACTTTCGGCCTTGACACATATGCCTCTTGCCCTTTGGTTGCAAACATAATGTTGGAGAAACGTAGTTAGGACCGCCAAACTGCTGTGTAAAATGATGTGACAAGAGAGTGTCCAAAGTAGCTGTAGAGTACAGAGATACTGACAGTAAACCAAAAGGCGATAAATTCAGTTTAGTTAAAAAAACCATTTTGGTTAGTATGATAATTTTAAGCCCAGTGTACTATAACCGAGTTCTTACGTTATTGTTAAGATTTTACAGAGAAATTTTCCCGGTACACTGTGCATCACAATTAATTTACTATGGCTTGTATGAAGCCTACAGTCGGCACAGAAGGTCAATTCATATACTTTATATTAGATGTTAGCAAATGCATGGGGGGTATGTTTTCTTTAGTGCCGTTGCACGGTAGCAGAATTTAATACTGGAAATTAATAACGAAGTTCAAGATTATAAGCCAGTAGGTAGACGAAACAGCCAGCTATGTTATTAAAAAAACTTCGGTGCACTTGATGCTATAGCGATAATCTTAAACAACGCCCGCGGCGCGAAGGGCTTCCCAGCACATCTTTTGCGCTTTCTCTGCTGTGGGATGGCTACGTTCTGCAGCCAACATTCTTTGTCTGTTGTTATTTTGATGGTAGTGCAAACAGGAAAGTCATGTCCCTCTGTATGTATACTCAGAACGCCGCTAATTGTCTACAACGTAATTCTCTAGACAGAGTCTTCAAACGAGTTCATACATAATGAATATGTATACAGACTGAAGCAACGAATGAAAATTTGTTCCATGGCCTTGGTACAAATTTTCATTCGTCGCTTAAGTCTCATATACACCTCATTGATGTTTGAGACTTGGAAAGGTCTCTAAAACGATACATTTTCATTGGTCATACAAACATATATCACTGAGATTAATGGCGCTCATTTAGAGTATCCTCGCCACTAATTTTTGACTTGTTCCAATTTCTCGTATTCCCAAGGTTATGAGCAAAGTTCCGTGCGTCTAACAATCGATAGAGCGCAGTGCAGCGTATCGCGTAAAATAGCGCAGGTTCTTAAATACTGTTATAATGCTTAAATAAAAGCTGACAGACAGTGTTTCGAGCTGAACGTGGTGAAAGATGTGGACCATCGTAATTTTTCTTGCATAAATCAATTCACAACGCAGATGTATGACAAGTCTTCTCAGTTCATCAAAACGCACAATGTAAGAGGGTCAATAAATCTCATATGTGCATACACAGGCATCAACAATGACGCTGCATTGTTCTTCCCATACAAATTTGAAATAAAATTTGTTACACGATTTTTGTGGTTGTGTTGACATTCTAATAGTTTATCAAGTTTGGGCAACTAAATTGCCCATTCAACTTGCGATTTTCTCTGAAACGTTTAGTGTCGCCTCTTAATACCTGTGGTAATAATAATAATGATAATAATAATAATAATCGACATTAAGCGTTAGGTCTGTCCATCTTTTCTGTGGTATTCCTCTACTACGTTTCCCTATGGCTTTTTACATTTAACCATTTTAAAAGAATGGTTCAAATGGCTCTGAGCACTATGGGACTTAACATCGATGGTCATCAGTCCCCTAGAACTTAGAACTACTTAAACCTAACTAACCTAAGGACATCACACAACACCCAGCCATCACGAGGCAGAGAATATCCCTGACCCCGCCGGGAATCGAACCCGGGAACCCGGGCGTGGGAAGCAACCATTTTATCCTGAAGCATTTCAGTCTCTTTCAGGATATTTTCTACAACTAATCTCTGTGTCATACCTTCATTTCGGATGCGGTCAGCTGTTCTGTACCATAAAAACGAGCGTAAAGACTTCATTTTGCTGTGTTTAGTCGTAGTTTCTGTTTATCTGTCAGGGCCCAACACACTGCTCCATGAAAGATGGTAGGGACTGCCCCAGTCACTGACTTAGCTCTCACTTTACTCTCTAATTTTGTTCTAATTGTGCCACTTGAACAACAGAAAAATTTAATTATGATGTTTATGGCAGTTAAATTCTCAAAACGTAAGCTACAACCAAAGTATTTAAAAACAGTGAACAGTTACACTTGTTTTCAATGCTATTAAGATTTTATTATCTTGTGTATAGATTCACCGTAAATGCTAGTATCTCAGTTATTTACACGTATTTTAAAATTATATACTTTGTTATGAATCATAGTTCGTAGATTGGCGTTTGTAAGTCTTATGACTATATTATAATTACACGGTCCTGCCAAAGTATGTTACAAAACGTATGTGTATTCTATCGTAAATTTCTCTGTAATTTGTTGGAAATCTACACATTTCGGTTTAAAAACTTAGGTATTTCTCTCACGTTGAAATAACAATGAATGTCCTCTAACAGCACGTCGAAGCCATGAAGAAGAAGTTATTGTTCAAAATGTTCATTGGTGAATACAATACGCTATTTGAAAGACGGGTTAAATTTTCCATAAGCACATACGTTTACGGCATAGCCCTAACTGCAGTAACGTGTCCTCGGAAGTGAGAGGCAGTCTAAATACCTACATTACTAAACGGGGAAAACAGTGACCACATCAGACTTGTAGGCTGCCTATCTGAGGACAACGAAAATTCTATTTTCAGTATTTCATCTAAGTGTTGACAAACTTAAAAATTTAAAATCTTCCCGGCGAATTGAGTGTTGGAAGAAACTACGGAATTGCAGCATTGTCGTCTTCGTCTATCCTTCAAGATAACGAATGTAGTAATCAGCTCACTGTTACCTGTCGCTGTTTATTTGTATCCACATAGCAACTAAAGTAGAATACCTCCAGTAGTCATCTACTCACCCAAAGGTATCCACGACTGTTGAAGCCTACGCAGAAATGATAGTTTGTTTTGCTGTATGACCAATGTACTTTGAAATAATGATTCTGATTTCGCTGTATGTTCTTTGCACCTAATAGTTTCGACATACCATTTTTGTTTACCAAACGTGACAGTTTATATGTGATATATTACCACAAAGAAAAGAGCCTGTGACCACGGGAGCTGTTATATCTTAGTTGCTTTATTTTCACATTTATAGTTTAATTTTTATTCAAAGATCTCCACAGAGTCATGTTCTGAAATAGTCTCTTGTTTCTCTACTACACACTGTCACGGATTACCCCTCAACACACTTTACACGTCATATTAACGCATATAAATCGATCTGATAATGGAGGTCTGAACCTTTGAAACGTGTTATCGATATAAAGTAAAAAGTGATTGGTAAAACTAACATCGTTGTTTCATTCGATATAGATAGCAGCCACGGTAAAGTCTAACCCAAAATGTTCACACTATACAATATTTCGACTGGGTACCTGCTAGTCATAACGTGTGATATAATAATACCCTTAAATTATCAATAAAAATGAAAGTTGTCTTCGACCTTTAAGGCTGGTTTAGACACAACTGTTCTTTATTGGTCATGGTCCTCAAGGCGGTGATAAGTATTTCCCTCCCTTCGACCTATGAAGTGCCTTAACTGTACGAGTGGGCCTACGGCTTAACGTAAGTTCAGCACCACAGAGCAACTTTCAACGTTAGTAGGCCCGTTATTTGCATGTCTCGCTTAATACAAGGATCCCATGCCACTGTAAATGTGGATAATACGTGCGTATGTCTGCCACATCAAAAATTACTAACAAAATGCAGGGGTATCGATGGGAGTTATGTTTTTCATTCGAACATGATGCTAAAATTAACAATAAGAATAGAATGACAGGTAAAGAGTTGTCAGAGATTATTAGGACATCACTTCTTTTTAGATTCAAAAATACCTTACATGATTGATAAACTGTCAGTTTTGGACAAAGACAGAGGCCGGAGTCCACTCTTACTTCACACGGGGCGGAAATAAGAGGTCGGTGACCGGTTGTTGCAGCGGGCAATATTTCCCCTGTATGCTGCCAAATGTCACAGCAGTTCTCACGGGAGGCGTGCCCTGTTTATAACCGACAGCATCGTCCGCTGGAATTTGGCTTATTTAGGCGCGTGTGGCTTGTTGCCTGCTGTTCGTGCCGCAACCGGCAGCAAAAAATACCGTGCCCGCATCAGATAGTATTCGAAGTTGAAAAAAAAAAAGACCTCTGAATCAGAATAAACGATAAAACCAGCGGTTTCGGGCCACACTGCGGATAGAACGTGAACTGGTTAGCGGCACAAGAAACAAACATCTTCTGATGAGAGCGTAAGTGCAAGAATATTGTAAGCAAGGGTGCCCCTGTAAGTCGGTCACTTAGTATCGTAAAATTAAAGTACGTATGTGTGTATGAGTGTATTTTCCATATCTCCCCAACGACTGGACCGATTTCAAACAAATGGTTCAAATGGCTCTGAGCACTATGGGACTTACCTTCTCAAGTCATCAGTCCCCTAGAACTTAGAACTACTTAAACCTAACTAACCTAAGGACATCACACACATCCAAGCCCGATGCAGGATTCGAACCTGCGACCGTAGCGGTCGCGCGGTTCCTGACTGTAGCGCCTAGAACCGCTCGGCCACCCTGGCCGGCAGGACCGATTTCAACCAGACTTGGTACACATATTCCTTACTGTAGGCTGTGGAATGTACGTGGCAGCACGTGGCACTGTAGCTCAAGTAGCAGCAGCCGTCTCCGGCGGGCAGCGAGTAACTATTTCAGATCATTTTAATAACTCTTAACAGCACGTTTAAATGTAAGCAAATCCTCGATAGCACACGACAAAACTGAGATCTTTAGCGTGTACCTTTTCAATTAAATACCGATTTCCTATGGGTTCTGCACGGAGTCGAACGTTCCCGAAGTGTGGCGGACAAGCCTCCTTCTGTGACGTCACAATTTCGTTGCAGGGGCTGTATACCTCGTTCGGCCTGGTTCAGGACATAAGACGTCATAAACAATGAGTTTTGTGAAAACCTGCCGCAACGTGCATTACGCTTTAATTTGTTACTTTTTCGCTACTAACTGTACTCGCAGCCAAGACAGTATGATCATACGCCGCTGAATGTACCTGCATAAATATGTCATTGTACGACGCATAGTTCATTAGCTACGACGTCATAAACACTGAGATGCATGAAAAGATGCCGCATCATGCTTGAAATTTTAATACATTTGTTCCTTACTACTAAAAACCTTTTACAGTCGAGTCAGTATAGGGAAATCCCTGACACCTGGCACCGCCTCCGACAGCTTTGAACTGCGAAGCGCAAACGGCTGCAGGCGAAAACAATAGCCGTCTATAGCGCCATGAAGAGGCGTTTCCATAGAGAGGTTTACAAAAGGTTTGGATATTCTACTTATACATTTATACATGACGCATATTTCTTTGTACTGTTGCATAATTTCAAAGGTGTTTTCGCGAATACATGGAAATGAACTTTCGTTTTCGATGTTACGGTACAGACACAGATCATTTTTTGTCTTAGTTCCGAACAGAAAATTAGCAAAATGCATACTCGGGCAATACCTGATTTGTCTGCTGCTTCCAGGATATACGGATTTATCCGAATGTATTTATATGAACAACTTGTACAAAGAAGCTATTTTAAGATGTATTCAGTTTGTAATTATCGCTCTTGCGATGCATGAAAGAAGTAACTCTATAAGTGATGAAATGATCTTCGAGGCTGACTGGTTCTTGTGTCGGAGTAACTTCGCGACTCGTACCTTCAACCTAACAGCAAAAATTTACTACAATTTACCTTTCACGCAAACAAATGCCACGGAAAATCGATCCCCGAATGAGTATGAAAATGGGGTGGGTGTTATCTTCAAACAGAAAATAGGCAGGATGTTCCAATGGATCCACCGATCTGAACTTTTGGTTATTATCGTTTGGTGATTACGATCATGATTCACGAACAAAAAACATTTAAAAGTGTGGCGTGCGTACTGTAAGACCTTCAGTACACACACCATCAGATTAGTTGACTTGTCGCTCTAACGAAGTAGGCGAGTGTCAGCAATATGTCTCGTGGTCTTATCGTGGCGTGTTAATCTTCTGCCGTTAGGTCAGACGACAGAAATGCCACTTGCACGCTTAGAGTAGCAGATTGATGGTTACCAATTTGAAACAGAACTGGATTAATTTTCACACACATTTATGCAAATAATAACAAGCATAAAAATTGCTAAACTTGTTTCTAGATGCTATTTACAATTGACAGTCTGAAGTTCCTTTGGTATTGGTACGTTAATCTTATTCTCACATATATCTCTGATACTTGACAAAAGTGTCTATACATTTATCTTCATGGCTATGTACAGGAATATGGTAATCTTATTAGGCGCAGACTGAAACTTGACTATAGACTGGTGCAGACAAATGCAGACTGGTACAGACTGGGGCAGATAAATGCAGACTCACTAATCGTCTGTACGCTCGTCATAATACCTCGTGCGTTCATGTATCACTGCGCGAGTGTGATCCGCGTGGAGAAAAGGTTCTACGTTAGCAGCAATATCATTGGCTGCGTTACATATTAATACACGGATCGGCGGAAGCGGAATTTAGTCCATCTGTATGCCAGCTCCATCTCGTAGTGCGGAAACGGACGAGTGCTGCGCCTGCGCTGTTGAGCTTAGCGGGGCACGCTCTGGTGGGAAAGTTGTGTAGGCGCTGACTACATGGAACTATGTACACAACAAAAAGAGAAGCGAGAATTCAAGCGTCTGCGAACTTTAACAAATCAGCAGCTCACACTTTCTCTATATCTTCCTGTATAAATTATTAACGGCCAGTTGTATTCTTTCAATGTATACCACCAGCATAAGAGGAAAATCGTTAAAAAAATAAATTACAGAACATAAAAGGATAGAGGTTTCGGACAATCTCACACGCCACCTGATGATCGGTAACGATTGGATTTGGGTGCTGTGTCTGCGTCGACCAAACCACATCGAATATCCCTTGTACATCTCGTTTCAGTCGAGTAATATTTGGTCATAGCTCGATATCATTTGGTATGATTTACTATCTAAAGTACCAGTGAGAAAGTCGTTTGACAGATGTCAGTGAAAACATCGACACGCCGTGTTTTTGACATAGGTTCCGTATTTCATGAACTGATTGGAGCTGCCAAACTCGTTCCGGGATATCGCTATAGACAAACTTCCGATAACGGTGAATAATTAAATCCTGAGAAGTACAGTCAATCTCGACAGTTATCGCTACAGTCCGAATCGGTAGATTAAAAAAAATCTGTAATAAATGGCATCATCTGACATTCTTTTTCTCGTGAAACACTGAAAGCATCGCACTTACTAGTTCCAAACATTTTTTCTAAATAAATTATACTGCTGCCTGTTACAACTAGAAAAGTTTCATGTTGCAATGAATAATTAATTGTGGAAACCAAAAGTGATACCAATACAGCCTCCAGACAGTACTGAAGAACAAAATACCCATCTTCTTCGTGGTCTTATAGCATCGCGAACCACATTGAGTATTGGAAACATGACATATTATTTTTGTTACACTTCTCAGTTTAGGCGCAGTTTTGCAGCGACATAGTATGATACAGATGAGAGGCAAAACTCATCGTCCTGCACAAAAGTTAATGCTAATGATAATCTTATGGTGGGTACGAGCGCGTTAACGCAACACTGCCCTGGTTCGGGCGCTGCGCCTGCCTCAGGTAGAATCCGCCTCGAGGACTGCCGGCGGGGCTTCGTGAGCCGGCCAGACTGGATGTGTGTCTTGGGCAGTTTCCTACATTCATCATGGTAAATTTCCGGCTGATGTCCACGTTCCGCCTCAGACATAAGTTACGCAAGCATTTAGAAAACGCCCTCACACGTAAGCTTGCGATTTACTCTCACAGGTGCTGACAGATGAGGTGGGGTAAATAGATTCCATACCGAGGGTGTGGTGGCATCAGGAAGGGCATTCGGCCATCACCTGTCATCAAGGACAGATGAAGGGCAAAATGCATTTTTGTACTTAAACATATAACAATATATTGCAGCTAAAATAGTAAAAACTGAGACTATTATGTACAACATATTGCTTAATATTCAGTGTAATTTTTGTTTGAAATTGCGCATCGAACATACATTTTATAAAAATCTGAATTTTTAACTACCATTGCTTCTGCACTGAAGCGCCAAAAAAAGCTGGTGTAGGCATGCGTATTCGAATACACAGATATGCAAACAAACAAAATACGGCGCTGCAGTCGGCAACACCTATGTAATACATGAAGTGTCTGGCGCAGTTGTTAGATCGGTTACTGCTGGTACAATGGCATGTTGTCAAGAGTTAAGTGAGTCTGAACGTAGTGTTATAGTCAGCGCACGAGCGATGGGTCACAGGATCTCCGAGGTAACGATGAAGTGGGGATTTTCCCGTACAACCATTTCACGAGTATACCGTGAATATCAGGAATCCCGTAAAACATCAGATCTCCGACATCGCTGCAGCTGGAAAAAGATCCTGCAGAAACAGGACTAACGACGACTGAAGCGATTCGTTCAACGTGACAGAAGTGCAACCCTTCCTCAAATGCTGCTGATTTCAGTGCTGGGACACCAACAAGTGTCAGTGCGCGAACCATTCAACAAAACATCATCGATATGGGTTCTCGTGTACCCCTTATGACTGCACGACACAAAGCTTTACGCCTGGTTCCGTCAGCACTGACATTGCACTTTTAATGCCTGGAAAAATGTTATCTGGTCGGACAAGTCTCGTTTCAAATTGTATCGAGCAGATGAACGTGTACGGGTAACGAGACAACCTCATGAATCCGTGGAACCTGCATGTGAGCAGGGGACTGTTCAAGTTGATAGAGGCTCTGTAATGGTGTGTGCAGTTGGAGAGATATGGGGCTCCTGATACGTGTAGGTACGACTCTGACGGATGACACGTACGTAACCATACCTGCATCCATTCATCTCCATTTCGCATTCCGACGGGCTTCGGCAATTCCAGTAGAACAATGCGACACCCCCATGCCTCCAGAATTGCTACAGAGTAGCTCCAGGAATACTCTTCTGAGTTTAAACACTTCCGCTGGCTTCCAAACTCCCCAGACTTGTACATTATTGAGCATATCTGGGATGCCTTCCAACATCTCGCCCACCTCTTACTCTTACGGATTTATGGACAGCCCTGCAGGATTCATGGTGTCAGTTCCCTCCAGCTCTACTTCAGACTTTAGTCGATACTACGTCGTGTTCCGGCACTCCTGCGTGCTTAGGGGGGCCCTACATGATATTAGGCAGGTGTACCAGTTTCTTTGGCTCTTCAGTCTACAATGTACCTTTTCTCGTAAACTAATCAAGCAATGAAACTGGAATTTTACGGTTTATATCTGCATAAGACTCTAATGAAATGCGTGTAACAGATTTTTGTCTAAGGTCATAGTTCCTTTGAAACTAATTTTCAGTTTTCTGTTATCCGGGATTGGTCTATTTTTCTCAAATTTTAAAGAGAGCTTTTCTCAGAGAAATGATAAGGGAAAAATGCTGCTCAGAGTTATCAGGTTAGTAGTTATTCAGAACTATGCCAAATTTCAGGATGTTAGTTTTTGTAGTTCCTGAGAAAAGGTACATTATATCTCAAGAAAGTTAGAAAGGAACGGCAATTCGCATTCAAAGTTTTTATTTCAATTTATGACTTCTAGTCACTAATGTTGTCCATTTCCATAATCTTTATTCTTTTCCTTGTCTTCGAGGAGCAATTTTTTACCCTTTCACCTTTGCCAAGCCAACGTTTGCTTTTTTCTTCTGCTGCTTGAGCTTTGTCCATCTGCGCTTCATCGATGCTTCTGAGTATCTTCAGTGTGAATGCACCTGGATGGAAGCCTTGTCTCCTCAGGCACTTAATCCTGCCTGAATTTCCACTATTGAACACTAGACAGGTACCACATGCAACTAACTCCACAACAATTGAGGACACAAATACTGTTTCTGGACAACACATCCGTATAAGGTGATTGTAGCTCTCATTTGTATTTTGTGTTTTCGGATGTACATATATTTTTCCAGCAGTTCAGGACTGACTAGGAACCTGAATGTTTGTTTTATAACATCTAAAACTGCAAGTGGGAAACCATTTTTGCCATTTTTGTGGGCGTATTGTTTTCCACTGGCTTTTATCTGAAGATATTTGCACCACGATATGTCACGAAGGGAGTGTTGAGGATTACCATTTGTGAAAAGTTTATGAACAATGTTGCCCACACGGCTTGCTGCATTGTTGTCACGCTATGTATGTTATTCCTAATAGCTTTACCATAATATACTTTTAAAGTGTGAATTTCCTTATCTGTCACTCTATTAACACCTCAAAGCGGCTTTCCTTCTTCTAAAAACTGCGTTATAACCAAAGGAACAAGCAAAGATAATCTTTCTCACAGCCTTCTAGACTCATGTGCTGTTCGTTTCGATTGTGTGAACTAAAAATTGACACGCAAAGAATTTCTAGCGTAGAGAAGGTGTGGATCATAGCATAGAATGAGAGAGCGTGGCAGGAGCAGACGCCCAAACAAACTTTTGTAAAACATTTCTAGCCGTAATTCTATAATGAAACTTTACGATGTTATTCGTAAAGAATCAGTCTAATAAGTTACACAATAAACAATTCCTAATTTTTTCGTAATTTTGCCCCACATCTGCCCTTAGTATAACAATTGTAAAAGGGAAGGAAGAGGAAAAGGAATAAGAAGAAAAAGAAGAAGAATCTCATTACATGCGTGCATGCGACAAACTAATGGAAAGGGCGTTTAGTAAATGTCCGCTGCAGTTGGTCGTGAGGGCAAGTCAGCAGTGGTTTACCTGGTCCATGCGAAGTAAGAAACTAAACTGCTCTCTCTCGAAACTGAAGAGGCAGGTATCAAGGACACGCGTTTTCTAAACAGTAACACGTGTGAGCCTTCAGAATGTGTTTCTCAAGTGTAGCGTACAAAAACGACAGCAGAAGGAGATTCTGGCGAGAACTGGTGACTGAATTATGACGGCATATTTCTCAGAATATCACAAACCGAATAGTGGAGTAAAAGCTGCCGAAAAGTGTCGAATGTTGAGGATTTATTTAGAAAACGCACAGAATGACGATCGACGGGGACGACACTTCATACGTTGTAGTCCCATGTCTAACTTTCTCCTCATACAATAATATTTATTTATTGTTATGCAATTGTTTGTCGTATTCTCATGGTAAAAACAAAAATAACAAACAACGCTATTAGTCCTCAAGGCATCGTACGATAACTATAACTGCCCCGAGACAGGCGTCACTCATAAAATATTAAGTAGAAACTGACTGATCTCATACTTGCCTGTACTGGAATCACTAGGTGACAGTCTATTACAACTGATCAGAAATTTAGCTTATGCATCACGTATAAGCTTTCTAGTCTGCGTCGCTCTTAAGAAAATTCACAATTCGGTAGATAATATTCAAATTACTGTGGACAAGAGGTAAATATATGGCAGACAAAAAGAATATACCAATTTAGACACAATGAGGAAGAAGATTGTAGAATTAGATGCTGGCTCTATTTGCACAGTCGCCATGTTCATTCAGGCTGATAGACAAGAAGCCACAAAATCATGAACTGCTTGTATCTCGGCTAACGACCCGTCGAGTGCTAATTTTGAGTGATTCCTTCCTTTAGTTGGAATCGTGTTTGCTCAGTATGTCTCTTCACGTCGTAGCTCACAAGTAACATATATACAAAGAGGAGATACGTCACTGAAAAAAAAGTTATCACGTTATCATTTTCATCATATGTTTGTCACCGAAATGTGAAAAACATGGAACAGTGAGATGTCGACATTGTTTTGTCATTGTCAGAGTTTCTTGGATTCACAATGCCCTACAACATGAACAAAGATTAGATTTTTAAAATTAGGTCAATGACTAACTGTAACACTACATTTTGCCATTTATAAGTATTCTTGAATTAGAGAACTCAAAAAATCTCACGTCATATCTGGTGGAGTGCTGCCTAACATTGTAAACCTTCATTATTCATAAGGTTGATAACGTGACGTTCTCCCATTTAGAAGTGGGGGTTGTTCACTACACAAGCGTCTAAACTTCGACACGTGCAGGCCTGAACACAAAATACGCGAGTAACGCAGAGAGCCAAATACTGTGTGTGTCAGAAATTTTAGGAGGCGACATGAAAGTGATACAGCGTCTCTTTTACTCTTCACGCCCTGCGTACAAAAATGGCAGTGACATAATTTCTACTTTAATTAACATAAAATGTTAATAATAATGTCTAACATACTCTGTCACTGCTTTTCTGTATTTAGAGAAATTTTTATTACTTTGTTTTAGTCCTATAGAATGTCCAACAAACGTATATTGAAACAATTTGTATCAGGAAAGCGTTGTAGCTAAAAGAAGCTGTCCAGACAACACCGTCTTGAAGAAAGCTGCGGCTGCGTTAGCGGTATATACTTCTACTCCTCACAGTCGGCATGTTACGGAAGGATGAGCATTTCCAACAGTATCTGACACTGTGCTCTATAGTGAGTCGCAGGGGCGCGATAGCAAACAGCGCTCAGTGTTGGCGCCAGGTTCGTCCTTAAATGTTCGTGGATGCGAGAGATTTACTTGCGAAGGTAATTTTTGCCTGTAGACGTTTTCCTCCAAGAGTTGTGTTTTTACTCTTAGGAAGGACACAATGGCATGCTTCGGCAGGTTTGGCAACGATTCAGACTTTTTGTAGGGTGTTCAAGTGAGTCTGTAGCACGGTCACCGGTAGTGTTGAGGACGGCGTTATTCAAACAATTTGTATTAGCTGCAAGGAACTGGTCCCACAAGACGTCTGAATTATTGGCGAGCTCCGAAAGACGTGCCCGTACTTCTTATCTAAGACGAGAAAAGACAATTCATGATTCGCAGCGAAGAAATAAAATCTAACAAAATGTGTCTGAAAGCGTCATCGCAAAATAGGCAGGGTAAGTAATAGAACCAAATGTGGGAAACCTGAAATATTTTGAGCGGAATAAATCAATGACCGTAATGTAGCTATAATGTGTCGAATAGAAGTGTGATTTGAGTATTTTACATTGCATCAAAGTTATCAATCATTGGGCCTATAAAAAAATAAGTAACAGCTATAGTATTCCTCAGAGGTATTTCACGGCAGAATACGCAACGCTGTGTACATAAAGGAGAGTATTTTCGAGAAAAGGCTTACCGTAGTTCCTATTAAGTAAAGTAGAAATTACGTCACAACGCATAGCGCGCACAGAACGTACTGTGTTCGGACAGACGCCGTATTATTTACATGTCACCAGGAAATTGCCTACACCCCACTGTCGAGGCTCGGCGCCGAGTTTCGGTCAGCTGGACGCATGCACGTCGTCAGCAGCGGCCACTCACTTAAGGCACGGCGCGGTGTGGACGCGCTGGCCGGCGCACATGCAGCGCTCCCTCGCAGCCACACAGCGGCAGCGGCGCTGCTCCAGTAGTGTCTTCGGCACTGTGCACTGCGCACGCGACCGGTCGCAGCGGCGGTCGGCCAGCGACTGAGCCGAGCCGGGCCTTGCGCAACGCGCGGCTGCCGGTGGCGCCTGTGGCCGGCGCTGGCGCCACCCTCCCCTCCCCCACTTCCCCACTCCTCCACGGCTCCTCCCCCACCCTGCTGCCCCCGCCGCGTCCACACCACGCACCTCGCACCTGCTACTCGGCCGCCGCTGCCGCTGCCGACCTCATCTCAACCATTCCCTGCTGGGACGCCGGCGAGCACTTTGTACGTACGTTCTTCGTCAGACATTGTAACACACCTTTACCCCAGATAGTAGTATTATTATTGTCGTATAACATCATATAAGAGAGAAATACTTACTGACTATACTCTCTACATCATAAAAATAAACCTGAGGCAAAAAAAAGTCGTCGGCTATATCCCCCCCCCCCCCCTCACTCTCTCACACTCATACACACACGGTATAAACATGATAAATAGAAGTTAGTTTGCCGGCCACGGTGGACGAGCGGTTCTAGGCGCTTCAGTCCGGAACCGCGCAACTGCTACGGTCGGCCGGCCGGAATGCCCTTGCGCTTCTAGGCGCTGCAGTCTGGAGCCGGATAACCGCTACGGTCGCAGGTTCGAATCGTGCCTCGGGCATGGATTTGTGTGATGTCCTTAGGTTAGTTAGGTTTAAGTAGTTCTAAGTTCTAGGGGACTGATGACCTCAGATGTTAAGTCCGGTAGTGCTCAGAGCCATTTTAGCCAGAAGTTAGTCTCGAACATACACTTCGTTAGGTTTGCAACAATATAGGTAAACATACCAAACAAGATGAAACACGTAATGGAGTCGCAATATTTACGTTGTGAAGTACATTGTACGACAAAATAGTTGTATCGAGTGGCAAAAGAACAATAGTTCACCACAAAAAAAGAGTGAGAAACATGGTGAACAGTGTGTGGAAGGCGAGAACACAAAGATGTGATTATATGGCAGTGATGAAAGTGGTAGTGATACATGCAGACCAAATGTGAGGAAACGCAGATCAGCAAATCGTAAGTAATTAGTTTTTTTTTTTTACAGAAAACACGCGAATTGAACTGTTTAATAATATAAAACTGACAAAACTGTATCGTTATAGATCCCACTAATGATGCCTTTCAACAGGAGAAGGCGAAACGCGTATGGGACAAGTACAGTAACTAGCAGCAGGAAAAGGAAGTTTTATTTACAAAACAAGTATTTATATACTTGCTGCGGAGGATGGCCAGACAAACAAACTTATAACGCGACGTGTTCTTGCGCGTTTGTTTGAATCTCATTGGTTTTCGTTTCACGTCGAGTGGAAGGCTAGCTGTGTCAATTACAGTCAAGTTCCATCGCAATGATACGTTTTATGCTGAGTTACAGACAAACAGACCGAACGATAATGCGGGACAACAGCTTTACGGCGCATTAAACTTGGACAGCACTGGCTAACCAGCTGGTCCAACTAACCCGCGATGATACGAGCAGATGCAGTTCAGAAGTAAAAAGAGACGAGCAAAGAAACAATATATCTTCCAATGACATTTAATTTTTAAAGGTTATTGTGGTGCGCGTACTGTAAGACCTTCAGTACACACACCATCAGATTATTTGACTTGTCGCTCTAACGAAATAGGCGAGTGTCAGCAATATGTCTCGTGGTCTTATCGTGGCGTGTTTATCTTCTGCCGTTAGGTGAGACAATAGAAATGCCACTTGCACGCTTAGAGTAGCAGATTGACGATGACCAACTTTAAACAGAACTTGATTAATTTTCACACACATTTATTAAAATAATAAAAAGCATAGACATTACATAACTTAATTCTGGATGCTGTGTACAATTGACAATCTGAAGTTACTTTGGTCTTGGTACGTTAATCTTATTCTCACATATCTCTGATACTTGACAAAGTGTATATTCATTTATCTTCATGGCTATGTACAGGAATATGATAATCTTATTAGGTGCAGACTAATGCAGACTGGTGCAGACAAATGCAGTCTGAGTAATCGGAGGTCTGTACACTGGTTATAATAACTCGCGCGTTCAGGTATCACTGCGCGAGTGTGATCCGCGAGGAGAAAAGGTTCTACGTTAGCAGCAATCTCATTGGCCGCGTTACATATTAATACGCGGATCGGCGAAGCAGAATTTGGTCCGTCTCTAAGGCAGCGCCATCTCGTAGTGCGGGGACGGACGAGCGCTGCGCCTGCGCTGTTGTGCTTAGCGGGGCGCGCTCTATTGGGAAAGTTGTGTACGCGCTGACTACGCGGAACTCTGTACACAACAGGTATGAAATAGAATACGGCATAGCTCCAGCACGACTGCACTCTTCTTAGGTTACCATACGTTCTCACCTAACAAGAGTGATGAAACTTCCTAAATAAACACAAAGTAATTTTTCTGAGCGTGCTATGTGTGATGTAAAAGCATACTGTAAGCATCTCATCGATGCTGTGTCGTTCGAGCAAGACACAGCCAGTGCCAAAGCACCGCAGGCCCAAAGATGCGACTCGGTGTCAGTGCAATAGAGACCCGCCACTTGCTCGAGTTCCACCAACGCCACAGGCGACGCTGAGGGTGAAGATACCGACTTCGCCTTGGCCAAATGCCGGCCGAGTACAGTCCACCAATGACCGGACGACAACGAACAGAAACCTCCCCGGAAGATAGAAGAGCAGCTCTCGCCCACTTGGTTATAGATCATCGTCCAGGGCTGACTTAGACAAGGAACGTCGTTTAGGGAACTCTTAGAATTGAAGAGACAGTTGCTGCAAATGCATTTGGTGTGTACTGTGAAGTTTAACTGCGATTGTCTGCACTCAGGCATAGAGGGCCTTCTTTGTGTTACTCGTACATTACATGCAGTGTTGCAGACGTCATACAGTATTTCAACTAGTCACAAATATAAGTAAATCTTTTGCTCCTGTGCGTGTATTTGTTACTAATTTGTTGGAGTGTTGTAGAACCTACGTTCTCCAAACCTGTTACCTGACCGTCGAGCGTAGCTGTAAATTGTCTTAGCGGAGTACTGCACCAGAAGCCTTTTGACGAACTCGCAAACTCGGCCTACCGTAAAAACCGCGTCAACTCAGCCTCCACAGCAGTATCGACGAGGCCTTTACGAAACTGGAGACGAGGGTTTACAAAACCCGTTCTGTTCAATACTGAAGCCACTGAAGGTATTAATTACTGTCAGTCTAGTCTGGTAATCTCTTAACTCCTTCCTTACCCGAATCCGAGAAATACGTTTCAGTTCCGGAGCTGTCATCTGCTACAATGACAACGAGTCAATCAACCAGAGAATCGACGAAGCCAACCATCCGCCGCATTTTCTCCTTTGATGACGTACCGTTCTATATCTCGCCAGCGTTCGGCAGTGACTCGTGGAAAAGCTGTGTGCATTAGTTCCAAAACATTTGGCAGCTAATCAGTCTTGTTATTTCTCGGGCCAAATCCCTTCACTTGTCTCCAGATCAACTCTGCTGGGTTCGTACTGTAATGGTACAGTGGCAAACGTAAAAATGCAGCGCTCGTATCGTGTGCTCGACGTTGGGAAAATGATTGCTTTTCATGTTTCTACGACACTTCTCTACATCTGTGGTATAAAACAATGGACATCGTCCAAATAAAGAGTATTTGATTTTACATTTTTACCCTAAAAATTAATTGTTATGTTTTCCTAATTTAAGCAACCTTTCTACAATCTTTCATAAAATATTGATAATTAAAAATTTATGTTTCAAATGAAAACAGGAATTTCGCGTGAATTATCTAATTAGAAACAAGAAGACGTGCATTATTCATTAAAAATGAAGATGATTTTTACAATTACGAGATATAGGTATTTCAAATTGAAAGAAAAAAAGAAAATCTGATAGAGGAGAGACTTCAACCAGCGATCGTTGAATCGCACCGGGTTCTCAATTTAGTAAGCTAACGTTTCCGCTATGCATCCAAAGCGTTCTTGTACGTCAACTGTATTAAACACAGGATGTCAAATGAAACAGCTATCAGCCGTCTAGTTTCCAAACTTGTTTTATGTGGCTACCAGTTTCAGCGTTTTACTACGCCATCTTCTGGGCCCCGACTAACGTGTAGGAAGATTCTATCTCGGTTCTGATCAAAACAGGCGCCAGCAGTGCTGGTATTAATAGCTTTTCGCTATAGCGATCACTTCAACAGTCATCTGCCGACTCAGTCCCTCGGAAAATTTCAAAGCTGTTTTTTTTTCTGGAAATTTATAAAAAACATTAAGAACAACCTATTTCTCGGCACTTTTTAACCGTGTTCCACACGCGTGTTTCACTGCGGGACAGGAAGCAGCCTCAGCAATTTTCGTATTGCGTATTAATAGCGCCTCAATCAGAGCACAACAGTACAGAGACTGTGACTGTACATTATTTTTGAAATAAAAACTACATAGCTAAAGTGTGATAAAGGAAAACAGTTGATGGCTGTTAACGCATTAGAATATCTTAAAGTTTCACTTAACGTAAGTTAATAATAATATATGTGATACATAAGTATGACCTACTTCCAACAGCATAGCAGCACCAGTGTACGTGTGCTACGGCTTCTGACCAATTACAGCGTTTGTGTTTGTTTACATCATGTTTACTCTTATGATGAACAGAGTATAGTAGCGCGCTACGCTGGAATACGGGTTCGAATCATTACTAGAGATAAGAAATAAACTCTGTATACAAGCTTTAACCCGTACGTATGTATCCCATGGTAGGTTATCAGGGAGCCGACTGGAATGTTTTGTATGTTGCTGTTATGTATCAATGTCTAGTTGCTAAAGGGAAGTCTAGTATGGTTACAATTACAGACTGCTCCTGCAGATTGTGCTGTCCTCAAGTCTCATTGTTCACCCTCGTCTCCGTATTGTCGCATTGCATTATAAAAAAGTTTACTTTTTTAAATTCCAGTCTTTGATCACAATATAAAGTCCATCGGCGATGACCGGTTTCAGTCAGTAATGACCATCTTCAGATCTTGTGGTGTCTTCTTCTCAACAGTGGCAGCGATCCACATTATCCATTACAAAATTTGGCAGGTTTGGAGCTTATATATGAACTCTCAATGTGTGTCGGCGAACGATTTTGTATTCAAATAAATACTAGCTTTTATCATATTTGTGACTCTAAATACTACAGGATCTTCAGTTGTATGTCTGGCCAGTAATACGTCTCTTGCAGATTGCGGGGTTCTGCAATCTGCAAGACACTAATTGCTGGCTAGACATCCAAACCGGGCCTTCCAACTTTGCGAGTGTGTGGGGGTTCTTTACATATATCTTACCTTTTAACTTTTTCTAAAGATATCTGGAGAACATGGAGACCAGTCATTTATGTTATCATGGAAAACACTTCATACTAATCGTAGAGGCACTGGCAGTGTATGGTGTTGTATGGACATGCATGAAATAAGCGCAGGTCTTTTTCCTTAGATATTAGTTCTCTAAGAAAAGATACAGAATTGTTCACATACCTATCAGAAATTATTGTTTCATGACAGATTCTTGGTGCAATAATTCGTCTTCCGCTAGACATCATACTCCGGTTTTCGCATGATGCACTTGTTGATTGAACTAATGAGGATTTTCGGAACCCCAACGTCGACTGTTATGAGGATTTACGCACACTGACTAATACAGTCATGCTTCACCAGAAAAAGAGCATTTTAGGTTCGACATCCTCATCACACACAGGCTGTAACAGCCAGCTGTAGTAATGACATCGAGAAATGTATCTGAGTTAGTTCAGTCGATGCGCTACTGTTATTTTGTGTAACTGAAGTTTGAGTTTGTGCATGGCTCTGTGAATATGAGGGTTGGAACTTCAATAGTGGCAACTTTTTATTTACAGCTCGTACAAAACACATGCGTGTTTCAAAGTTTTACTGACCCTCAAAGTAGTCACCAGCATTGTGTATAACCCGTTGCGGATGATGTGGAAGTCGTAGGATACTCTTAGATGTGCCAGTTGTGTTGTCAGTTCGAGCGGCGTGGTCTATTGCCCGACGAATTTGTAGCAGTTCTGAAGCGAATGCCGTGAAGTGTTTGCTTCAGTTTAGAAATCGAATTGAACTCACGAGGGCTTAAGTCAGGAGAATGCAGTAGGTGGTATAGCACATAGCAGCCCCATCAGTCACACAAATCAGTAACAGCTTGAACGCTTGAACATTGTCCTGCAAAATGA
The DNA here is from genome assembly GCF_023897955.1 of Schistocerca gregaria. Lineage (NCBI taxonomy): Eukaryota > Metazoa > Arthropoda > Insecta > Orthoptera > Acrididae > Schistocerca > Schistocerca gregaria. Next base: position 107,336,316 of record NC_064920.1, read on the forward strand.
TGGTCAGGCCCTGCAGAAAGTATCATCACTTCCGTTTCTAAGCTGGTCACAGGATGTGTTCCAAAAATGAACAGCATAGAGACAGACGTGATGATCCCATAAAATGACAAGTTTAGCTTCCTGGGTGCCTTTTTATTACGCAGATCGAACGCTACAGCCTCTGGTTGTTTACCTGGGTTTGCTTCAGATGGCTCTGAGCACTATGGGACTTAACATGTGAGGTAATCAGCCCCCTAGAACTTAGAACTATTTAAACCTAACAAACCTAAGGACATCACACGCATCCATGGCCGAGGCAGGATTCGAACTTGTGACCGTAGCAGTCTCGCGGTTCCGGACTGAAGCGCCTAGAACTTCTCGGTCACAGCAGCCGGCCCCTGGGTTTGGCTGGAGGCTCTATTTGTGAAAGTACTCATTCACTATGGCGAGAGTGTACTCAATGTGTAACAACTTTGGTCTGACCTATTAGTACCACGTCTTCTGCATACTGGATTTTCTTCTACTTAATAGTCAGCGTGTCGAGCGCATACAAATGATAGGCGATGGGAGCTTTTACTGAACCTTGAGGCAGACAGTTGATCAGGGTTTCCACGTGATGGCTGCATCACTCAAAAAACCTGAAGAACTGGACCAGACACAATGACGAAGAGTAAACTTGATATCTCCTGACATGGAGTTACATCAGCAAACTTTGAGCATATGGCCATCTCTCCACACTGTACAGCCACGCTTCCGCCCGCCCTGAGAGAACTGCAGCTGATTTGACGCCTCTCAGAAGTCCCAATCCAACTGGAGTTTTAAATGTAGTGTTTCTATCACTTTGTCTTCGAAGCTTACGTAACGTTGCCTGAAGTCCCACTTGTGGAAATAGCAAGGATGAAGCCGAATGTGTTTACTCGAATCCGGAGAACTGGCGAGGCTCGTCATTTCGACTTTCCCTTGCAGAACAGCCAATACTTTTGAAAAGCGACCTCCTTCGCATTGACCCATAAGCAGGAGTCGAAAATTGTTAGGTTGCGAACTGTGGTGTCAGCTCTGGGACACATCTCCCTCCTGTCTACCGTGGGGATAAAATTTCAGCCTGATGCGTAACGTTTCCACATATCGCCGTGAGTGGGATAGAACGTCTCCTTGTTGCGGATAAAAGCCCTCGCCCTAGCCGGATCTCGGGTGGCACGGAAAGCCGACCTCTAAAGCATATCGATATACAGCGTCCCGACAGCACTGTTGTCAAAGGAGAGTGGCGCTGCGTCGGGCCTCCAGAGAGACAAACTACTGTCCGTATATTTTAGTCAACCTCGGAATATGAAGACCGCCGCCACACGAAAGCGCGAATTTGCAGGCGATCATTACGGGATATTAGGGACGGTTTGCAGCCCATTCCGTTTGGAATGATCCTCGTCAGTGGAGAGAAATTGCCGCGCAAGTGTCCCTCGCCCACGCTCCGTGAACCTCGCGTGAACGATGCTCTGGGTGGTCCTGATACCCATGCAAACTGCTGAGCCGAAGACCGGTTCCTATGTCTGTGTCCCTTGAGCAAAAACACAACAATAAAAACTGTGTTTCACTGTGTGTGCTGTAGTAGAAATTGGTGCCCATGTGCTGGTTCCATTGAAAACTGTTTGTCGTATGATAGCCGGTAGCCACATTGTAATTTATCTGCTCTGACCTCCATTCCCTATACAACTGTACCACGTTGCAGTTAATAAAGAATGCTAGACTCTGTTATCATAAGAATAAACCTGATGTAAACATTACGCCACGTATTCTTCCGCGTTTGCTTGAATTTCATTGGATTTCGCTTCACGTGGTGCAGGAGCCAAGCTGTGACCACTACAGGTCATGTAGGATCATAAGGATACGTGATATGCTGCCTTACACGGACAGACTGAGCGATAATGCGGGACAACAGCTTTAGCGGCTCATTAAACTTGGACAGCACTGGCCAACCAGGGGTGCAACTAACCTGCAATGATGTGAGCGTTTGCAGATGGTTCAAATGGCTCTGAACCTATGGGACTCAACATCTGAGGTCATCAGTCCCCTGGAACTACTTAAACCTAACTAGCCTAAGGACATCACACACATCTATGCCCGAGGCAGGATTCGAACCTGCGACCGTAGCGGTCTGAAGTCAGATATAGAGAACGCACACATGTAGCACTAGGAGTGGAAACACGGCAAGAAACGCATGCTTGAACATAAATACAGATGGTAGCCGAACCTGCAGCTTCCGATGTTGTATTTGACCACGAACGGCACTTTTGCAATGCCCTCGATATATTGCAAATGTCAGTCCCGGTCAGAACAATATTCTGAGTAGTGAGTGCATTCAACCAAGTGAATTATAACGGAGGCAAATTGTTGGTGGTCGCATGACGGGCACTTCCGTAAGCAATGGAACCGAGGTGTTTGCTTCTTCAAGAGGCAGCATATCGAAGACTTCACCGCATGTAGGGGAACAGGAAAACCATCATCAGATAATCTACGACGCGGGGCGAAATTGTGTGTTGGCGAGCGTTACAGATGGCTAAACAGGACGACAGCTTCAAATCGATACTTCAGAACTGAATGTAGCACTCGCAAACCCTGTCAACACCAAAACAACACCAAGGGTGCAGTGAATTGTATGGCGAGCACGAATTCCAAAACAACTCCTCAGTGATGCAAATGCCCGTAAATGGAAATCATGGTACCTGAGTCCTGCAATCTGTAGAGTAACGGACGAAAGCCATTCCTGTGGTGGGACTTGTTGTACGCTGTTTCCAACTTATCACGTCACAAGAGTGAAACGTGGCAGAGTTCAGTGATGATTTCACCATTGTAGTACTCCTTGGGCCCCACGGGTTCTCTGGCAGCTCGCGTTACTGTCAAGCACTGTGTGCCCGTTCCAACAGATGTTATAAGACGCCAGGGTCTGTTCACTCAGGTCACATCATCCTGGTGTGGTTTCGTGAGCACGAGTATGAACTGACGCGTCTCTCCTGGCCGCCATAGTCGACAGAGCTTTCTGGGCTACTTTGCGGTGAAGGGTGTGTGATTCATAACCACCTACTTCATCACTGAAATTACCGTGAAATCCAGACCTTTTGTAGCTACTTACAGGTGTTGATAAATATCAACGGAGACAGTTGAATATGTGTGCCCTGACTGGGCCTCGAACCTAGGATCTCCTGCTTACATGGCAGACGCGCTATCCGACTGAGCCATTTTTTTAAAAATCTCATTCTCTTCATTATTGTTCGTTCTATTTGTTCGGGGCGGACGTCCCATGACGTTTGTTCAAGTTCATGGTTGAGCCATTAACTTAGTTTTTTATTACAGAGGGCAGCTAACCCTCTGACCGAACACACTGAGCTACCCTGCCGGCGATCGAGCCATCGAGGACACAGAGTATAGTGCGACTGCAGGGACATATCCCTGGCACGCTCCCCGTGAGACCCACATTTCCAACTTATTGTCCACACACTACGTTTGTAGTAGTCCTGCCCACTATACTCATTACTCGCAGCAGTCAAATGTAGTGTCTGGACGATGAGTTGGAAATGTGGGCCAGACGGGGAGCGTGCCAGTGATACGTCCCTGCAGTCGCACTATCCTCTGTGTCCTCGATGGCTCAATCGCTGGTAGGGTAGTTCAGTGTGTTCGGTCAGAGGGTTAGCTGTCCTCTGTAATAAAAAACTGAGTTAATGGCTCAACCACAAGCTTGCACAAGTGTCATGGGACGTCCGCTCCGAACAAATAGAACGAACAATAATGAAAAAAGTGAGATGAAAAAAGGCTCACTCGGATAGACCGTCTGCCACGTAAGCAGGAAATCCCGAGCTCTAGGCCCGGTCGGGACATACATTTCGAACAGGCAGGGTCGGAGCACACATTTTCATCTGTCCTCGTTGATATTTATCAACGCCTGTAAGCAGCTACAAAAGGTTTGGATTTCACTGTAATTTCATTCTTGGTGAGCTGCAACATGTACATTCACATACATCATCAGTATCTGAACTTTCCACTGTATTCCATGGAGAATGGTATAAAATTCTCTTGGAAACCGTACAAGACTCCGTTTCGAGACGACTCAAAGCTGTTTTGTATGCTAACGCTTTTCTTGGTCGTGATAATGTGATGTGTTTTTAGTGTAACCACAGTTTCGTCCATCGCCCGTACCTTTGTAAGCTGTCTCTGTACACTACGCAAACGATCATCTCGTAATTTTCAACAGATTGCTCCTTTCTGTCTCTTTAGTTTTACCATGCTCTTATAACAAACCTGTGTAAATGGAAACTGCGTTCCTATGAAGCTAGCAATAAGCCAGTTCTGAGGAAGTCACCAGAAGCTACAGCCGAACAGTCTAAAAAAATGGCTCTAAGCACTATGGGACTTAACATCTGAGATCATCAGTCCCCTAGAACTTAGAACAACTTAAACCTAACTAACCTAAGGACGTCACACACATCCATGCCCGAGGCAGGTTTCGAACCTGCGACCGTAGCAGCAGCGGGATTCCCAACTGAAGTGCCTAGAACCGCTCGGCTACAGCGGCGGCCATCGAAGAGTCTGAATCGTATCAAACTACAGCAAGGAAGGAATATAACGATATGTGTACTAGCCAAGAAAGCCTTCGGACATCAGTTGCACACGCTACACTCTGGAAAATTTGGGAGATGAAATTTACGAAGGAGCTGTGTCCAAAGCGTGTTAACTTTTTTTCCCTTCTCTTTCTCCGTATATTACCCGCCGCAGGCTGACAAAGCCGTCGTGCTGGTTTCTCGTTACTGATCCCAGTACCTTCACCCGACCATGTTTGTCCGGCGGCGGCTACCATGTAACGTTCCATTAATGTACTGATTACTCGGGAGATCGATCTGATTGCAAAGCCTGGTCTCGACTTCCGCGTCCAATACCGTTTCCTCCGATGCCGGCGATCCTGTTTTCCCGAATCGGTGCCTATTAATTTCTGCCTCCGCCAACTGAAAGTTTGTCCTGGATAATTATTCCTAATGCCAAGTCGCACGCCAGAACGAACAAGAAATTATTTTGATTGCATACCATTATTTTCTTTTAAAGATAATGACGCATTAGGTTGCCTTGAAATTTCCAGAGCTGTAGCGAATTATTGCTTTTGAAATGCCTTATTATCTATAATTTTATCCGGGGGCAAAAATCGAGACGCGAGACTAAATGCACGAACCCGCACCGAACAAGACCCAGAGCGGAAGTCAACTGCGGGATGCCAATGTTTATACTGCAGTGTACGTGTGCCTCGTTTGCCTGACGTACAAATGATTGTTGAAATAATGAAGACAGCTGTGTTTCCAAACACTCTACCTTTGTGCGGTGATGCTAATAACACCAATAAACAAGGTACAGACTATGGTATAAAGTGTAACAGTTTTGCAATTCTTCATGCACATGTCAAATCTGAAATGCTCTATTACGTCAAATTTTGGAACTATTAAATCAAAAACATCCAGCAACTTAGGTCCCATAAATGTTTCCCTTTATTTAGACATCTGCTTTCGTCAGACTTTACTATCTCATCGGTCTTAAAATATCTTTTTTTCTTTATGAAACGTGTTCATTTTACGTTGGACCTCACACAAAGTTGTCATCTGGATAAAAATCAGCACATTATAAATTATGAAACGTATGTCATAACTAAAACATAAAGCATCTTTCGCAAATGATGATGTATATATACCTCGCAGATGCTTATTACATCTCAAAAACAATGTTTAAAATTCGACCAGCTTATGTAAATAGATGTGGTGCTGTGTATTGCGGTTTTGTGATGTAATAAGCATCTATGATATATATATATATATATACTTACAGGGTGTTTAAAAAATGACCGGTATATTTGAAACGGCAATAAAAACTAAACGAGCAGCGATATAAATACACCGTTTGTTGCAATATGCTTGGGATAATAGTACATTTTCAGGCGGACAAACTTTCGAAATTACAGTAGTTACAATTTTCAACGACAGATGGCGCTGCAAGTGATGTGAAAGATATAGAAGACAACGCAGTCTGTGGGTGCGCCATTCTGTACGTCGTCTTTCTGCTGTAAGCGTGTGCTGTTCACAACGTGCAAGTGTGCTGTGGACGACATGGTTTATTCCTTAGAACAGAAGATTTTTCTGGTGTTGGAATTCCACCGCCTGGAAAACAGTGTTGTTGCAACAAGACGAAGTTTTCAACGGAGGTTTAATGTTACCAGAGGACCGAAAAGCGATACAATAAAGGATCTGTTTGAAAAATTTCAACGGATTGGGAACGTGACGGATGAACGTGCTGGAAAGGTAGGGCGACCGCGTACAGCAACCACAGAGGGCAACGCGCAGCTAGTGCAGCAGGTGATCCAACAGCGGCCTCGGGTTTCCGTTCGCCGTGTTGCAGCTGCGGTCCAAATGACGCCAACGTCCACGTATCGTCTCATGCGCCAGAGCTTACACCTCTATCCATACAAAATTCAAACGCGGCAACCCCTCAGCGCCGCTACCATTGCTGCACGAGAGACATTCGCTGACGATATAGTGCACAGGATTGATGCCGGCGATATGCATGTGGGCAGCATTTCGTTTACTGACGAAGCTTATTTTTACCTGGACGGCTTTGTCAATAAACAGAACTGGCGCATATGGCGAACCGAAAAGCCCCATGTTGCAGTCCCATCGTCCCTGCATTCTCAAAAAGTACTGGTCTGGGCCGCCATTTCTTCCAAAGGAATCATTGTCCCATTTTTAAGATCCGAAACGATTACTGCATCACGCTATCTGGACATTCTTCGTGAATTTGTGGCGGTACAAACTGCCTTAGACGACACTGCGAACACCTCGTGGTTTATGCAAGATGGTGCCCGGCCACATCGCACGGCCGACGTCTTAAATTTCCTGAATGAATATTTCGATGATCGTGTGATTGCTTTGGGCTATCCGAAACATACAGGAGACGGCGTGGATTGGCCTCCCTATTCGCCAGACATGAACCCCTGTGACTTCTTTCTGTGGGGACACTTGAAAGACCAGGTTTACCGCCAGAATCCAGAAACAATTGAACAGCTGAAGCAGTACATCTCATCTGCATGTGAAGCCATTCCGCCAGACACGTTGTCAAAGGTTTCGGGTAATTTCATTCAGAGACTACGCCATATTATTGCTACGCATGGTGGATATGTGGAAAATATCGTACTATAGTGTTACCCAGACCGCAGCGCCATCTGTTGTTGACAATTGTAACTATTGTTATTTCGAAAGTTTGTCTGCCTGAAAATGTATTCTTGTCCTAAGCATATTGCAACAAACGGTGTATTTCTATCGCTGTTCGTTTAGTTTGTATTGCCGTTTCAAATATACCGGTCATTTTTGAAACACCGTATATATATATATATATATATATATATATATATATATATATATATATATATATATATATATATATTCTAGGCACTTCAGTCTGGAACCGCGCGACCGCTACGGTCACAAGTTCGAATCCTGCCTTGGGCTTGGATGTGTGTGATGTCCTTAGGTTAGTTAGGTTTAAGTAGTTCTAAGTTATAGGGGACTGATGACCTCAGATGTTAAGTCCCATAGTGCTCAGAGCCATTTGAACCATAACAAAAAGACTTTGAAGACATGAAGATGATAGCAACGTCTGTCGAAACCAGTTGTCTTAAATAAAGAATTATTCATGCTTTCTACTTTGTTGAATGTATTTAGCAAGTAAAAGAGATCGCATCTTCGGTCTTCTCAAAATGAGAAAATTCAAGAAAACGTCAAACTTTTATTTCTTAATTAACAGGTGCGCCATGAACGTTGCAGGATTTATTAAGGTAATTGTCATTTTGTGTTCAGTCTCAGTTGCATATTTTTAATTATATGACATGTTTCCATCGCTAGAGTCATCTTCAGATCTAACACAAAGTAGAACTAAGTAGGTGCGTCTGTAACCCGTCATAGTAATTTCATACGAGCTTCTGAATCATCAGGACTGATTGCTAACGCAACTACTTAGTCCTACTTTGCATTAGATCTGAAGATTATCATGTGATCAAAACATGTCGTATAATTAAAAAAGTGCAACTGAGACTGAACAACATATGAGAATTATTTTAAATAACAATGCAGCTGCTGAGTCTCACGAGATGAATATGCCGGCTATAATCCTGCAGGATTTTCTACGAAATATGAGAGCGCACTCTTTTTCGCAACGTTTAGGTTTTTGGTTCCTTGTCCAGCCATCCAGATTTAGCTTTCCTGTGATTTCTCTAAATTGATGCAGTCAGTTAGTCGGATGATTCCTTCTAAAAGGATTTCCCTTCTGCTAGCTCGTGCTACGTCTCTATCGAGGTCGTCGTCGACGGGGTGTTAAGGCCTAATGCCACTTCAATGCCCTCAAAAATTGAAGATTCTTTGGGTACGTTTGGGGATATACACAAACTCTTTTCTACTCACATGGATAATCCTTGGAGAGTGAAAAAATCATGTCGATCTTCGACAGATTGGTCCTTTTCCTGTAGGTACGAGTATAAGTAGCAGGAAGATGTTACCACTTGCAGAAATATTGTATGCTCTAAAAGTGGTATCGATTAATAGTACAAGGAACGGTGGTTAGGCAGCAGAAATCGTATTACTAGTCCGTCTGTGTAGAACAACCGCGATATTATCTACTGAGTCACTAGTAGGCTTGATAGGATACAAATGTGGTTGGTCGCTTAGGTTTGCAGATCAGATGTTCCAGATTAGTGAGTTGAATCCTGGCAGGTGTCGATAAAAATGTGCTAAGAATCAGGACTGAAAATTCGGACGAATTATGGGAGGCGTCGATGATCAATGCAAATGTACCCTCAAAAATTGTGAACGAGGAAACTTATGACTATTAAATGGAACAAGGGTTATAATGGATTTGATTTATTACCATATAAACGATTATTAAATAAGTATATGAAGATGATATCTGTTCTTTCGCACATGTCCGAAAGAACAGATACCATATTCGTATAGTTAAGGTTAACCGGTCATTGACCTTCTTCTGTGCGGATGCACACGCATTTCCCGAACTCTTATGGTACTCGGTAAGATTGTCTGCCTCGAGTAATGAGTCTAATGAGCAAGGGCACTACGAATGCAGTGTGTGGACTTTAAGTTGGGAATGTGGGTCTCACGGGGAGCGTGCAAGGATAAGCCCCTGCAGTCGCTCTATCCTCTGTGCCCTCGGTGGCTCAAATGGATGAGTAACACCGTGGTGTAGTGGCTATGATACTAAACTGTTGCTTGGAGGATCGTGAGTTCAAAACTAATATGCACTGTACAATTCAAAGCTGGCAGGGTAGCTCAGCGTGTTCGGTCAGACGATACGTCAGCTTCCAACTAAAACTTTGGCACCGTTGCCCGCAGAGCCTTACTACCCCCTGCTTCACAACTTTGCACTGGCCTCCTTGTCCGTCCCAGTACTGGTATCGACCATTCCCACCCCCTTTTATTACATCCTAGAGTTCAGTTATATCTACCGGTTCTTACCACTTACACGTTTGTACCTCACGAAAAAAGTCTCCGAATTATTACAACAGTGCCGCCCGTCCAACCCCATCGAACGTAAGTATCCACAGTACGTGTGCCGACACATATGGAAGGCGATCCATGCGCGTTTTCTTGAATCAGACGTTCAATCAGCGTGGTACATCACCGTGAATGGCAAACAAGTTAACCGAGATCATCTGCACCACATCCATCTCGCCGATTCATCCCTCTGCACCCACTGTATAGTGGATGACACGGATGTCCACCGGTTCCACTGTGGCACAGCGTTTGACGTCTGGACACTTGCGCGGCGAATTTTGGCGTTTCTTACTCGCCAGACACTCACTCTGCGAATTGGATCTGTGACCACACGATCCGCTATCTTTTTACTTCTGGCGACAAGTCTGCGCTAGGATATTGGACTTATCTCAACTAACGACACTGCGTTCTGATACGCAACCCACGCTATAGACACTATTTTCCAATTTCTTACGGACCGCTTTCGATAACCCAACTAGTAGCTGGAACGTCCAAGCCCTGAGAAACTGAACACTGTATAAACCGAGCCGAACTGAATAGATCTGCTACCCAGAACCCACGCCTACGCCATGAGAAAACACGTTTGGACGAGCTGGCATGCTGTAGGCGGATACACTTCAGGAGCTCCTGAAAGAACTGGACTTTAACTACAAGTCGCACGACTTTACGTAAAAAAAAAAAAAACCTTTTCCTTATTTATTCCTCATAATTTGTTCTTAAAGGAAAAAGAAATTTGAGTTTGGCTTTGAAAATTTAAAAAAAAAAGAATTTTTTTGTTCCAAAAGATTGCTTCTTCGCCAACAAGACGAAGGAGATTCATTTTTGTTTCCTGGAAAGAGAAACCGTTACAATAGGAGCCTTGTTTTCTTTTGAAAAAAAAAAAAGAGGGCTGCTCGCCCTCTGTAATAAAAAGACTGTGTAAAGGAATCAACGATCAATTTGAACGGATGTCTTGTGACGTCCGCCCGGACCAAACGCAACGAACTGTACCGAACAAAATGAAAAGAAAAAAAAATCGATAGAGCGTCTGCCATGAAAGCAGGAAATCCCGGTCCAGGCACACATTTTCAACTGTCCCCGTTGATGTATATCAACGCCTATCGACAGCGTATGGTCTTGATTTAATTATCATTTTATTAAATAAGTTGGAACCTGTGGCTACATTAAATCCTTGGAATATCTAACATACGGTGAGGGGAGGGGAAGATACTGATAATTGCACAGGAAATGTACTCATAATCGCGGAATTTCTAGTGTCTCCGGCATGTTTAATGGTGATAGGTGGTACTATAGGTGGGTTCATCGTTGTCTCGCCCAGTTCGAGTGTCCCCTATACATCATTTAGATGTTTATCTGTACTTTTACAGGAAAATGGCCAACTTTCTGTATCTTCAGTACAGAGGCGCCTGCCTGCTAAGAAGGCGAGTTTTCTCCATTTCCTGTCCGTAAAATGTTTTGACCGCAAGTTTTATCTACAGAAGATGCTGTCTATGTGTCTGAACAATAGCCTGATGCCCTAATGTAGTTCCGCAGTGCAAAACCTGGTGACCAGCGGCCCTCACCCTGCGGTTTTTCGAGAGTCTGGGGCTCAGGGTGGCTCCATCTTACTGCTTTTAGCGGGACCATGCCGACCCAGGGTGCTTCCAACATTTTCTCCCATCTACACTGCATGAAAATGTGATTTAAGAGTAAGAGAACAGCAATGCTGCATTTTCTTCTGACAATCAATAGTACTGTGATGCATCGTTTTCATCGAAGCAAATTAAAAATTTCGATCAAATACGAGTTTCATCACTGATTTACATATATTGTCAGACCGTCTCTGCACAAAACCCGTCCCATAACACTAGGAAAATGCAGATTTCTTATAAAACTCTAATATAATCCACAGTAGAATATTGATTGACTATGCAGGACACATACCAGGCACATAATTTTTTTTGTTTTTGTTTTGTTTTTTGTTTTGTCAGACTTATGAGCGTTTTGATGCGGCCCGCCACGAATTCCTCTCCTGTGCCAACCTCTTCATCTCAGAGTACCAATTGCAAACACCTACATCCTCAGTTATTTGCTGGATGTAGTCCAATCTCTGTCTTCCCCTACACTCTTTGCCCTCTACAGCTCCCTCTTTCCTTACCTTACCTGTGCACCTAATTTTGAACATTCGTCTTTAGCACGACATCTCAAATGCTTCGATTCTCTTCTGTTCCGGTCTTCCCACAATCCATGTTTCACTACCACACAATGCTTTACTCCAGAAGTAAATTCTCAGAAATTTCTTTCTCAAATTAAGGCTGATATTTGATATTAGTAGACTTTTCTTGGCCGGGAATGCCCTTACTGCCACTGCTAGCCTGCTTTTGATGTCCTCCTTTCTCCGTTCGTCATTGGTTATTTTACTGCCTAGGTAGCAGAATTCCTTAACTTCATCTACTTCGTGACCATCAATCAAGATATTAAGTTTCTCGCTGTTCTCATTTCTACTACTTCTCATTATCTTTGTCTTTCTTCGATTTACTCTCAATCCATACTCTGTACTTGTTATACCGCTCATTCCTTTCAGCAGATCATGTAATTCTTTTTCACTTGCACTCAGGATAGCAATGTCATCAGCGAATCGTATGATTGATAACCTTTCACCTTGAATTTTAATTACATTCCTAAACCTTTCTTTTATTCGCATCATTGCTTCCTCGATGTACAGACTGAATATTAGGGGCGAAAGGCTACATCCTTGTCTTAACCCCTTTAATACGAGCAATTCGTTCTTGGTCAACTCTTATTATTCCGTCTTGGCTGTTGTATATATTGTATATGACTCGTCTCTCCCTACAGCTTACTCCAACTTTTTTCAGAGTATCGAACATCTTACACCATTTTATATTATCGAACGATTTTTTCAGGTCGACAAATCCTATGATCGTGTCTTGATTTTTCTTTAGTCTTGCTTCCATTATAAAACGTAATGTCAGAATTGCCTCTCTCGTGCCTTTACGTTTCCTAACGCAAAACTGATCGTCGTCTAGAGCATCCTCAATTTTCTTTTCCATTCTTCTGTATATTATTCTTGTAAGCAGCTACGATGCATTAGCTGTTAAGCTGATTGTGCGGTAATTCTCACACTTGCAGATATTGCTGTCTTCGGAATTGTGTGCGTGATTCTTTTCAAGAAGTCAGGTAGTATGTCGCCAGACTCATATATTCCGCACACCAACGTGCCAACGTGAATAGTCGTTTTGTTGCCACTCCCCCCAATGATTTTTCAAATTCTGGTGGAATGTTATCTATCCCTGCTGCTTTATTTGATCTTAAGTTCTCAAAAGCTCTGTTAAATTCTGATTCTAGTACTGGGCTCCCTACCACTTCTAAATCGACTGCTGTTTCTTCTTCTACCTCATCAGACAAATCTTCCCCCTCATTGAGGCTTTCAATGTATTCGTCCCACCTATCCTATCTCTCCTCTGCATTTAACAGTGCAGTTCCCGTTGCACTCTGAATGTTATCACCCTTGCTTTTAATGTCACCGAATGTTGTTTTGATTTTCCTGAGTGCTGAGTCTGTCCATCAGACAGTCATTTCTTTTTCGATGTCTTCACATTTTTCCTGCAGCGATTTCGTCTTAGCTTCCCTGCACTTCCTATTTATTTCATTTCTCGGCGAATTGTTTTTCTCTATTCGCAAGTTTCCCAGAACATTTTTGTACTTCCTCCTTTCATCTATCAAGTATGTCTTCTGTTACCCTTGGTTTCTTCGCAGTTAGCTTCTCCGTACCTATGTTTTCCTTCGCAATTTTTGTGATGGTCTTTTTTAGAGATGTTTATTCCTCTTCAACTGTACTGCCTACTGAGCGATTCCTTACTGCTGTATCTATAGCCTTAGAGAACTTCGACCGTATCCTGTCATTCCTTAGTACTTCCGTATTCCATTTCTTTGCGTATTGATCCTTCCTGCCTAATGTCTTAAATTTCAGCCTACTCTTCATCAGCACTATATTGTCATCTGAGTCCATATCTGCTCCTGGGTACGTCTTACAGTCCAGTATTTGATTTCGGAATCTCTGTCTAACTCCTTTTCCAAGTATACCTCTGTCTGTTGTGATTCTTGAACAGATTATTCGCTATTACTAGCTGAAACTTGTTACAGAACTCAATTAGTCTTTCTTCTCTCTCATACCTTTTCCCAAGACCTTATTCTCCTGTAATCTTATCTTCTACTCCTTTTCCTACATCTGCATTTCTGTCTGCCATGACTATTAGATTTTCATATACCTTTACATACTGTATTATCCTTTCAATATCCTCACATACTTTCTCTATCTCTTTATCTTCAGCTTGCGACGTCGGCATGTATACCTGAACTATCGTTGTCGATGTTGGTTTGCTGTCGATTCTGAAAATAATAACCCTATCACTAAACTGTTCACATTAACACACTCTCTGCTCTAGCTTCCTATTCATAACTAATCATACTCCAGTTATATCATTTCCTGCTGCAGTTGATATTATCCTATACTCATCTGACCAGAAATCCTTGTCTTCTTTCCACTTCACTTCACTGATCCCTGCCATATCTAGATTGAGCCTTTGCATTTCCATTTTCAAATTTTCTAGTTTCCCTGCCACGTTCAAGATTCTGACATTCCACGCCCCGATTCGTAGAACGCTATCCTTCCATTGATTATTCAATCTTTTTCTCATGGTAACCTTCCCCTTGGCAGTCCGCTCCCGGAGATCCGAATGGGGGACTATTCCGGAATCTTCTGCCAATGGAGAGATTATCATGACACTTCTTCATTTACAGGCCACATGTCCTGTGGATACACGTTACGTGTCTTTAATGCAGTGGTTTCCACTGCCTTCTGCATCCGTTGATCGTTGCTGATTCTTCCGCCTTTAGGGTCAGTTTCCGACCCTATGGACAAGAGAGTGCCTTGACACGCATATGTAATAGGATATAATCGTCATATACAGAGGACGGGAGTGGGAATGGTCATGGGTTTACTGTGGAGCAGAATGTCGTGGAAATTCTTAACAACCTGAACTAGCAGACGCTTGAAGGTACACGCCCACTGCCCTGAGAAACCCCACATCCATGTTGAGTTAGGAATTAACCACAGCCTCTTGCATATCACTCCCTTAGGGACCCTAAAATCAAGCTTGGACTGACTATACCACACACAGATGCATTTAACCAGCCATTCTTTCTGCGGCTCTCATGACAATGAAATGGGAGGGAACCTAACGCGCAGTGCAAAGTCATATACCCCCTGCCATGCTCATGGTAGTGCTTGGTGAAGCACGAATGTAGACGTACTTGAAGATACAGATGTCGAGCGAGGTGGCGGAGTAACTCAGAGTTGTTTCTGTGGCGTCGTAGTGAGACCCAAGTCGTAAGCTGACCGTCAAAAGACCGCCAGCGCGAACGTCAGAATCTACGGACCCCGAGAAGTGGCGCCGGCGTGGCAGTATAAGGAAACCAGGCACCGCACGTCCCCCCTCCGGTAAGACTACACGACACCACCGACCTCTCCGTCAGTAGGATAGGAGGTCTGCTCAAAAAATTCCGGAACATTCTTAATTTCGTGCCAATGGTGTGTTGTAGCGAAGTACCGGCCAGGGTAGCCGAAAGCGCTAACGCTCTGCTTCCTGCACTCGGGTAGGCGCGCCGGCCCCGTATCGAATCCGCCCGGCGGATTAACGACGAGGGCCGGTGTGCCGGCCAGCCTGGATGTGGTTTTCAGGCGGTTTTCCACATCCCGCTAGGTGAATACCGGGCCTCAGTTACACGGCTCGCAGACATCTGAACACAATCGCACTATTCTATGGATTACACTCGACGCAGACAGCTGGGGTACACTAATTCCGTCCTGGGAGGTACGGGGTGGAGGCAGGAAGAGCATCTGGCCAGCCCTTAAACATTAACATTCCAAATCCGATTAACGATGGCCGACCCTGCGTCTTTGCGGGACAAGGCTCAAGCGATAGATAGATAGATAGGTGTGTTGTAGCGAAGTGCATTGGCATCCCTGCACATGCCTGCGTTTAATGCGTAGCTGCCGGAAGTTTCATTGTTGTATATCTCATAGTTATTGTTCAGCCCTGTATTGAGTAGGACGTTGTGTTGCAGAGTTTTGCGAATTTCGATATGGCAGATTTAGAGGAGCAACGCTTCTGCATTAAATTTTGCGTGAAACTCAAGAAAACCTTTACAGAGACTCTCCAAATGGTGCAGGAAACCTACCGTGATGAGCGCTAAAGCCGTACTCGGTATTACGAATGGTTCACACTGTTTAATAATGGCCGGGCAAAAGTTAATCCTCGCCCAGGACGCCTTTCAACGTCTACCGACGACGCTCATGTCAGGAATATCAACGAAATTGTGCGAGACAATCGAAGACCGACTGTCCGAGAGATAGCAGAAGAATGTAACATTTCCGTTGGATCACATCATGAAACTCTGGCACAGCATAGTGGAAAGCATCGTGTTGCCGCCAAGTTCATCCCACGGCTCATGAGTCAAGACCAGAAAGACCTTCTCTCCTTGCAATCTGTGAAGAGTTTTTGTATCGCGCAGATGGGAATGAGATGTTGGTGATGAGGTGTGGGTCTACGGTTATGATGTTGGGACCAAGTTTCAAACTTCGCAGTGGGGATTCTCCATGATCGAAAAAAGCTCGTCAGGTTAGGTCAAATGTCAAAGCCATGCTGACAGTTTTCTTTGACTTTGAATGATTAGTTCATCATGAATTCGTGCCACAGGGACAAACTGTTAATCGACAGTAATATCGGGATGTGTTGCGACACCTGCGGGAAAATGTGAGTAGGAAAGGGAATGAAATGTGGCAAGACAATTCATGGTTCTTGCATCACGTTAACGTACGAGCACATTCCTTCCTCTTGGTGCTTGACTATGGCGAAAAAAATGAAATCACTGTGATGCCTTATCCTGCGTACTCTGCAGGTCTGCACCCTGCCGACTTCTTTTTATTCCCAAAGTTGAATACGTCGTTGAAAGGACGAAGATTTGCAGCGATAGACGAGATAAAAGGAAATTCGCAGATGGCACTTCACGCGATCCAGCAAGAGACGTATCAAGATGGCTTCCTGAAGTGACAACGACGTTGGGAGGGTGTACCAATTGTCGAGGAAAGTATTTCGAAGGAGATCATGTACAGTAAGAAAAAAGTAAGCATAGAAAAAATTTGTGGACATAGTTCCGGAAAATTTTGAACAGACGGCAGAGGTTCGTCAGTGCAGATCGTCTCCACAGTTCCACAGCTCAGGTCCACGGATAGCGGCTGTCGATGTTACAGTTAGGTAGGTGTGCAAGAATCAGCGCAGCTAGAAAGACAGTTTATTGGTGACTTGACAGAAGACCTTATTCAGAGATTCGAAATACCTGTTAGTTCTACATGATTGCCTTTCAAAAATATAAGTTTGATCATTCAATTATAGCATTATAGCATACTCTGTAGTGTGCCCAGCAACCTTGGCATGTCTCCTGCTTCCGTGTCCACGAATTAATGTTGTGACAACCAGAGGTACAACACTTTGCAAAGCATGGATTTAGATGTAGATACAGATAAGTGGCGCAGTAGTTCGCGGTGCTTTGCAGATGTAGATGTTGAGTGAGTTAGCCCAGTAGTTTACAGTGCGTATCACAGGGTGGATGTAAATGTAGAGCAAGCTGGCGCCATAGTTCCCAGAGCCTTGCAGAGCGTGGATGTGGATGCAGATGTAGATTGAGTTATCCCAGTAGTTCGCAGTCCTCATTAGATGTAGATGTAGAACGGAGGTGATACAGTAGTTTACAGTGTTTTACAGAGCGTGGATGTAGATGTAGAGCGTAATGGTGCAGTAGTTCAAACCAATGAATTTCGACTTCTTTTAATCGGGCAGATTGCGAACTTACCATCTTAGTCGTCCAAATGTTGATGTAGGATGAAGTATCGTTGCGTTGGGCCATCCGATTCTTTTCTCATTCTCCCCCAAGTAAACCTGTGTCCCATCCCTGAGGATAATACGCCGATAAGACGCTATAGTCCAGTCCACATTCATTTTATTTTGTTTACTAGCATGTAGCTGGATAAGCACCTGGTCCTAAGACTTTATTTTTTCATTCGTCGTTTACTTACATGGCTGTGATTTGTTAATAAGAAGAACTTCCACCGTGGTTCGGATTCAATGTTTAACTGTTGGTCTCCAGCCTGGATAGTTCAGTCTGGGGCAAAGTAAGGTTGTAACAACACTAATACGACTGTGCCTAGTAAACGTGTTGAACTGTTTTGCTTAGTAGTTGTAGTGGAGACTCAGAAAACACAAAGAAACATCGCTTACCTAGGACCTTCTACTCCTGCCACACTTTGAAACATTGGGCCAGTGGATTAGAACTCGACTCACGATATAATGTGATTAGACCTATTTGGAACTCGGTGCGACGAACCTGGACAATCGTCATACAACCACATGGAGGCTGGTCTGTGCCGTTGGAAACCATATGGCGTCGCGCCTTCTTCATATGTAAAATGCAGGACAATTAAAGTTAGCAGCGGGTCTAAAGCAGTAAGTTAACCGGTAAACTGAAGACAGGCGCGCACACACAAGGTAGTCCGCCGTTACAGTAAGCGGCGAGCAGCGCGTTATGTTTACCGTGCTGCAAGCCGCGAGTGAACAAGATGGCTGCGCTAACGACTTCCCGTCAAGTAGCTTTACAGACCGTATTCAAACTGTCCCTTAAATCAAAAGTCGATGGTGTTGTCACCGCGGCGAGCTCGTCGAGGAAATTTACTGATCCCATAAGGAAGTAAACGTGGCCTCTAAAGGTTAAGTAACTTGTTTACACCCTGGAAATAAAATGATCGTAAAATGGCAAAGCGCCGCGTTCGTTTGTGCGTGCAAAGCCTCAAGCATTTCAGCGTGTACGCCACACCGTAAATTAACTGTGATTCCCACCTTAATCTGTTTCCTGGCACTTTCGAAGTGTTCTCTTCTATACAAAACAAATCCTTAGTGGTAAGCAACCAATTCTGGAACGAATAAGGTGACCAAGTTACGGTATATCCTAATTAATAGCGGAAACTGACACTCTATTAAATACACGATAATAGAGGCCAAAGCACTGTAGTAAACATGGATCCACATACGAGATAACTGCCATTGTGTGATTACGAGCTGCCACTTACTTCATAATGAAATATTGTCCGAGTAAATAGAAATTTATTTGAACTGTCAAGTTATGACTGAGCCCGTTAACTAGGTATAGTCTCCTTTCATAGCTGTTTTGGTACTGATTTCGCTTATTCAAACGGCGCTATAGTTATTTCTGCTGCAAGTATTGTAGTTTAAAGAGGTGAATTCAACGGAATTTCACTGTTCAAAATCCAGTTACTAATTTCGGACTAATTAGAATATTTCGAACTTAGTATTTATCCGTTCTGAATATGAATCCAACTGCTGCCTTATGAGGAAGTTCATGATTATATGCTCAAATAAGGAAGAACGTAAAAGTAAAGATTCATCGATGGAGTAAAAAAAGGTACCATGTGCAATCTGCACAGAACTGCTAACGAAAAATGACGAAGAAACATAAATAAGAACGATAGAAAGCACTAAACCGCTTGTCTGGAAGCGGAAAAGCCACGGAATCAAATCCCAATGGGACCACGGATTTTTCATTCTAGGCTTTAACCTAACATTCACCTCTCGATTATGAGGGTATTCGCCAGAAACGACACTTGGTTCGGATTCCTTAGTAAACTGTAGGTCCCCCTTCTCCGGTTGGATAACTGGGGTGGGCTAGGGACACGCTAGTTGCAGAAGTGGCCTCCTCTTGAAAGACTTGCACCAGGATATTGTGGCCTGCGACATTATTATGATGTCGGGTTATTATCTGTGACCGCTCTGTAAAATTGCTTTTAGTTGGCAAGAATAGGCTTAAAACAGACTCTGGAAGCCAACCTGCCAGCCGAAGTGGCCGAGCGGCTCTAGGCGCTTCAGCCCGGAAACGCGGTGCTGCTACGGTTGCAGGTTCGAATCCTGCCTCGTGCATGGATGTTTGTAATGTTCTCAGATGTTACGTCCGATACTGCTTAGAGCCATTCGAACCATTTTTTGAAGCCAACCTAGAGGAATATCAATTCTGGTGGTGAAGAACTGTGGGAACATGTGAAGCAACGCTGAAGAAAGGTAATCTTACGTTTGTATCATTTATACACTGACGTTCAGGAAAAACAGAACACCTTGAACAACTAGAGGTAGGACGTTCATATTCACAAGACATGAGTATTAGTATATTCTGCGGAAATGATTAGCATTTCAGTTACTGCGGTTCAACATGTGTCCCGTTGCCTAGTAGGCACAGGGTCCGCCATGGACCCTGAAAACTTATTCCATGCGCGATGGCATCGACACGTATTAGGCGCGATTGGCGTCTTGTGGTACAGCCATCCATGATGCATTCACCTGGTTCCAAAGTTCTTTTGTTGTGGATGCCACTGGGTCACAGTACTGCACCCGTCATTTCATCATATCCCACATATCTGCGATGAGCGACAAGTCTGGCAGGCCACGGTAAGAGGCTGACATCCTGTGCTCGTGCAGCAACATGTGGTCGTGTATTATCTTGCTGAAAAATGGTGTCTGGGGCGTTGTGCAGGAAGAGTATGGTTATGTGTTGCAGAATGTTAACCACGTAGGTCACACGGGTCACAGCGCCCTGAACACGCACCAATTGTGATTTGTCGTTGTGCCTCATAGTACCCCAGACCATAAGACCTCGAGTTGGCGCTGTATGTCTTGTCACTGTGATGCTGCTCCCCTGTCTGTGGCGAACGAAAATGCGGCCATCATTATTAAATAAACAGAACTTTGATTTGTCCGAAAACACTATCTGATGCCGTTACTGTCCACAGTGACGTCTTTCCATACACCATTGCCGTTTAGCATGTTCCTGCACATTCGTCAAAGGTAGGCGGAGAAGTGTATGACGAACACGTTATGAATGCTGTAATAAACGGCGACAGACTTTTACCTGTGATAGGGTTCGATGTGTTCCACTGTTCCACTATTGTGACGGAGCCGAGGAGGACGCAGATCTGTCCTGCAATGCCGTTCGTAAGAGGTTCCGATCTTTTTTGGGAGTGGTCTGGGTGGTGCGACCTGCCCCACCTCGTCCTGTTCTACGTCCTTCCGTCAACCATTCGGCACACACCCGTTGCACTGCTGAAACACTTCGTTCCACACGAGCAGTAGTTTCCCGGATGGGTGCATCAGATTCACTCATGCCAATAATGCGCCTTCTTTGGAACTCACTGATTTGACGGTATGGTTCTCGCTTACGTCTGCAAGGTATCATGCACATGTGCTCAAATCACTCAGGTATGTTCGGTTCATGCCGGCCGCGGTGGTCTAGCGGTTCTAGGCGCGCAGTCCGGAATAGCGCGACTGCTACGGTCGCAGGTTCGAATCCTGCCTCGGGCATGGATGTGTGTGATGTCCTTAGGTTAGTTAAGTTTAAGTAGTTCTAAGTTCTGGGGGACTGATGACCTCAGAAGTTAAGTCCCATAGTGCTCAGAGCCATTTGAACCATTTTTTTTAATGTTCGGTTTATAGCGACAATGAGTGGCGCAGTCACATTTTACCTGTAGGTGGTGTTGCACCGCGATATCGAAGTTGACCTGGAACCCGCGAGAGGGCATGGTTCAAATGCTAATCATTTCTGTACAACATACTAATGTACACGTCCTGTGAATATGAACGTCCTACCTCTAGTCGTTCAAGATATTCTCTTTCTTGTGAAAATTAACGTACATTTCGAAAAAACTTTTGCCAGGGACACACAATATGAAAAAAGACTTTGAGCCATGGCTGGCTCGCGCTGATGCCGTTTTTTCTTTTTGGCATTTTCTCACCATCGATTGGGGCCTTTCTGCCCCCGCAGTCACTACGTGAACGAGCTGCTCACTTGCCTCCGTCAGTGGCAGCAGCAGCAGCGTTTATCGATAGTAGTACTGCTGTACCATCGTTGGTGTGACTGCAATATTTTCCGTGTGGTGGTGTGTGTGACTAGTCGTTCGATTGCGAGAGAGCAGCGAGGAACTCTGCGGCACGTGCTCAGCCCGGGGTAGCTGGTGGCGTGCACGTGCAGTTGTGTGGCACAGCCTGCGAGAGCTGCAAAGTTCGTCGCCCACTGAACCTGGATACTGGAGTTGAGCAATCAGTTAACCTGGTACGAAACCTCAACTGCTGTAACATCTCTTTGTTCATTGACAGTTGTTGCTTCCTGGGCCATCCTGCAAGCAGTTATCAATGGTGTGCTGGAGTCAGCAAATTTTGCAGCTGTCTTCCTGTATTGTGTTTAGCTGTTGAAATGATTGTAACTTATTAGTGAAGTGCTCCAGCGGTATCCTCTGCCTTGTGGCTGTTAATGATCTGGTTATATGCCCTGGTCGTTAGTGTGGTTTTCCAGCAGTGTGTTTTCCTCTCTGTGTTGATGCTGTCTGGCACGGTGTGCAGTTCGACAGCTTGATGTTGTTCTCCTTTTTTTTTTGAGTCGTTATTGTTCCTTGACTGTGTATAGATGCCAATTATCAAGACATAGTGCAGGTGCTATCTTCGTCGTCGGTGATATTTTCGGTTGTCGTGCTGTTGGTTGGGTGCGAGGGAATTGATTAGGTTGTTGGTTGGTTATTCAGCCATCCCTAGGTCGTGCTGCCACCCAATTATTTAGTGTTACGTTGGCTGCCTGTCTTGCATAACCTGTTGTTATAGTTTTTCCCCAGGCTGACACTTGGAACACTTCTGAGCACCACTGTTCTGTTGTGTGGGATTGTGATTTTGTTTTGTCTCAAGTACTGTGCCAGGCCTTCAAACTTCTATTTATTTAGTTTGTTTTAATGTTCAGTATGTGGCCTTGAGCCGAACCATATGTGAAATATTTTAAGATACGGTCTTCAACAGTCTGAAGTAAAAAAAAAAATCATCATTTGAAAATTTTCTCTCTATCTTAATTTGTTATCCAGGTCTTAAGCCTTGAGTTGTTCTATGTTCAGTATATGGCCTTCAACTGAACCTTATGTGAAATATTTTAAGATTAGCCCTTCAGCCCGTTTAAATTAAAATTTGAAAGGTCTTTGTCTGAAACCTCTTAAAATTTCCTTACTGGAGTTCTTGTTATTCAGGCCTTAAGACCTCAGTTCTTCTGTTTTGTAAATAAGGCCATCAGCTGTGTGTATTCCTTAACACAATTTTAATAGCTTGTCTTCTGGCAATCAGCCGTATTGTTTCTGAATTCCTGTTGTGTACATAGTTCCGTGTAGTCAGCACGTACACAATTTTCCCACTAAAGCGCGCCCCGCCAAGCACAACAGTGCACTACGAGATGGCGCTGCCTTAGAGACGGACCAAATTCTGCTTCCGCAGATCCGCTTATTAATATGTAACGCAGCCAATGAAATTGCTGCTAACGTAGATCCTTTTCTCCTCGTGGATCACACTCGCGCAGTGATACCTGAATGAGTGTACAAACCTCCGATTAGTCAGTCTGCCTTTGTCTGCAGCAGTCTGCACTAGTCTGCATTAGTCTGTACCAGTCTATAGTCAGGTTTCAGTCTGCACCTAATAAGATTATCATATTCCTGTACATAGCCATGATAATAAATGTATAGACACTTTGTCAAGCATCAGAGATATGTGAGAATAAGATTAACGAACCCAGACCAAAGGAACTTCAGATTGTCAATTGTAAGTAGCATCCAGAACCAAGTTATGTAATGTTTATGTTTTTTTATTAATTTAATAAATGTGTGTGAAAATTAATCAAGTTCTGTTTAAAGCTGGTCACCGTGAATCTGCTACGCTAAGCGTGCAAGTAGCATTTCTATCGTCTGATCTAACAGCAGAAAATAAACACGCCACAGTAAGACCACGAGACATATTGTTGACACTCGCCTACTTCGTTAGAGCGTCAAGTCAAATTATCTGATGGTGTGTGTACCGAAGGTCTTACAGTACGCACACCACAATTCCTTTAAGGACATGTGTGATAAAGCGTTTTTACCAAATAAAGTTTGTATGTTTCTGCAACTAGGAGCAACTGATGTGGCCGCCTTTCCATAACCTGATGCGCTCTGTCCTGCGGAACCAGTCTGGCATAGTCTAGGGACATGGAAGTCACCGAATTGAAAAACTTGCACGAGGCCATTGATCCACACGAAATCATTGTTATAATGTTGTCCGTCCCGTCCACGCTGTCGAGTAATGCTTAGTTTGAAAAAAAAATGTCTTTTGCAAGCGAAGAGAAACAAGATATGCTACTTCCTTATTTTGGGATGAAACCAGGAACCTCCGCATAAGACAACAAGTTCTTTAATGTTAGAACCAGATTAATTCTTAGTTCTAAGTGTTGCAATTAGTCTGAGAATTAGCAATCAGATTTCTGAGAGTGAAACGCTGTTGAATTCGTGTCTTTAATCCTACCATACTAGCAGCAGAAATCACTATGCTTCCATTTGAAAAAAAATCAAAATTGGTGTCGATATCTCAGTAATTAATAAATCTAAGAAAACAGACATTATTTAGTGAGGACTTAGTCACAGTTTATGTAGGTGAAAACAGAATAACGGTATGTTAAAGATTTCAGCAAATATTTGGGATGAACTGCTTAGCTGACTACGCTGCTTGTAGAAAGGTAGAAATAAGATGCTTTACTAATCTTGGAACTTGCATACCCGGTATTTTAAGAGTCAGCGTCTCGTCTTCGTCTTCCTTTAACATCTGCTACTGGAGCTGGATAAGTATCTTACTGCTCACTGAAGGAATGTGTTAGGAATGCGCGCCCAGTTGTTTACACATTCTTAGTCTACTTTATTAATGCTGCAGGGCAACTAAAGAGACAGCTTACGCTACAATCGTTCGTCCTGTGTTAGAATATTGCTGCGCGGTGTGGGATCCTTACCAGGTGGGATTGACGGAGGATATCGAAAGGGTCCAAAAAAGGGCAGCTCGTTTTGTATTATCGCGTTATAGGGGAGAGAGTGTGGCAGATATGATACACGAGTTGGGATGGAAGTCATTACAGCATAGACGTTTTTCGTCGCGGCGAGACCTTTTTACGAAATTTCCGTCACCAACTTTCTCTTCCGAATGCGAAAATATTTTGTTGAGCCCAACCTACATAGGTAGGAATGATCATCAAAATAAAATAAGAGAAATCAGAGCTCGAACAGAAAGGTTTAGGTGTTCGTTTTTCCCGCTCGCTGTTCGGGAGTGGAATAGTAGAGAGATAGTATGATTGTGGTTCGCTGAACCCTCTGCCAAGCACTTAAATGTGAATTGCAGAGTAGTCATGTAGATGTCATGTAGATGGGTAAGGATTCCAGACAGGCGCGCAAAAGTCACGAATCGGTCGAACGAGGATTTTGTTAGATGTCTCCCTCATGCTGCTATGTTTCTTCTTAAAAGCGGTGTGAGTCTGGCATCTGCCTTTTACAAGGCTAGTCTTTTGTGATCTTTTCGCTTTGATTTGCTCCAGACGAATTTTTCTAGTTATGACAAGTTGCAGTCGTCGATTTACAACGTCGTATGCAAAAAATAACGGGTCTTTCAGCCTGTTTATGCGCAAAACTTTACTTTTACGTCGAGCGTCAACTGCCATTCCCTACACAAATCGCCGGTCGTCTGAATGTCTTGTGCGTTTCACTGCAAATTTTGGCATCTTGACATCCGCACGTTGCTATGTTTCGAGCCCCACCAGATCGTCGCATTTTCGTCTTATGAACTGAGCTTACTGTGCTTGGCGTAATGATTTGCGCTTGTTACATTTCTCTGTGGAAAATATTAACTTGTATTTCAGCGTTCTATCAGCTGATGTGAAACACTCCAACTTACTTTTTGCGCTTTTAGCGCCAAGACGAGGGGCTGTACATTTTGTTTCTGTTGAACTACATCAGTGTTAAACTCTGATACTCGCAGAGAGCTGAAAGTTCCAGCGTTACACGCGACGCAGATCCTGCCCCAGCGGTTCATACGCGGCAAGTTCCAACTCGACTGCTTAAGCTTGCAACTCGTCGTGCGCGGTAGTTCGTGGGCGTTAGGCGAGATGAATGTTCACGTATTAGCATGTTAACCGTGCGTGTCGGGAAACATATGGCGGACGATGCAGCTGGCATTTGTTTCTAGTAACATTAATTAACAGCGTGCGCCGCTGCCTCGGTCAATCCGTTATGCGTAAAGACGTTTAGAATCCCACACAGGGGATCATTTCCGCTGTAACGCGGTGTGGTCATGCAAAGCACGAAGCTCAAGGACTGTTGATGAGCGCGCTGCGAGCGTTTACTAGCTGGAGTTATTTCCGGGATGAGCGGCAGCGTGAATAGTAAATACTTTTCTCTATTTAAGAGAGTAAATACCATGAAAGGCTCAGGTTATCACCAACAGATGCCTGAGGTTAGCTACACACCTCTCTAACATGTATACAGGGTGTACATAATGTCCGACAACGCTTTCAATTATTTGTTGCACGAGAACCAAACATTGTACAGATATCATACATATCTCATTTTGAAGAGAAATTATAGAAACTTTTTTCATGTATACTGCCACAAACATGGAGAGTTCAGGTGCGGAGCGAGCTTTCTGTGTGTTGGAGTTCGACAAAAACAAGCGTGCTACAGCTGTTCACTGGATGTTTAGAACCAAGTACGGTAAGAAGCCACCAACAAGGAAAGCCCTTTACCACTGGCACAACAAATTCGTTATGACGGGTTGCCTGTGCCGAGCAAAGAGAAGCGGACGTCCCAGTGTGAGTGAAGTGTATGTGGAGCGCCTAGGAGAGACATTCATAAGGAGAAAAAAAAAAAAAAAAAAAAAAAACCGGTCCGTCGTGCATCCCGTGAACTCGAAATGGCTCCAATGACGGTGTGGAAAGTCCTGCGACAGAAGCTATGAAACCATTCAAATTGGGCTCAATCCAGAAGATCAATAACGACGGCAAAGACAAGGGGTTCTGAGTTTTGTTCGCATTTGCAACAATTGAATGAGGATGGGGATGGCGTTGTTGATCGCTTAGTTTTTAATGACGAAGCCACTTTTCAGACTAACGGGCACAATTGTCCAACATGGGGTACAAAGCATTCACATGAGTGCACTGAATTTGAGCGTGACTCCGCAAAGGTAAATGTTTTTTGTGCCTTTCACGTCGAAAACTGTACTGGCCATTCTTCTTCGCCGGGAGCACTGTCACTGGATATTCCTGCTTGGACATGTTGCAGCAATGGCTGATGCCTCAAATGCAATCGGACTCTCCGTTCATCTTTCAGCAGGATGGGACTCCAACCCATTTTCATCGTGAAGTTCGTGGGTACCTGATACGGAGGTGCCGCATCGATGGATTGGCTGTGGCACAGAAGGGGATTGAGGTTTCATAAAATTGCTTCCCCGATCACCAGCTCTCACTCCGTGTGACTTTTTTCTGTGAGGACACATCAAAGATCTGGTGTATGTGCCGCCTCTACCACGTGATGCAGCAGAGCTCCGGGAGTGAATACGGGAAGCGACTGACACAGTCGACGATGCCATGCAGGGACGAGTATGGAAAGAATTCGATAACCGAACTGACGTCTGCCGGATCACTCATAGTTCGCATATCGAATGTTTGTAAAAAAAAATTAACTTTAACTCTTCAAATTTCAAAATACAGGCTGTTACAAAAAGGTACGGCCAAACTTTCAGGAAACATTCCTCGCACACAAATAAAGAAAATATGTTATTTGGACATGTGTCAGGAAACGCTTAATTTCCATGTTAGAGCTCATTTTAGTTTCGTCACTATGTACTGTACTTCCTCGATTCACCGCTAGTTGTCCCAATTGAAGGAAGGTAATGTTGACTTCGCTGCTTGTGTTGACATGCGACTCATTGCTCTACAGTACTAGCATCAAGCACATCATTACGTAGTAACAACAGGTTAGTGTTCATCACGAACGTGGTTTTGCAGTCAGTGCAATGTTTACAAATGCGGAGTTGGCAGATGCCCATTTGATGTATGGATTAGCACAGGGCAACAGCCGTCGCGCGGTGAATGTGTATCGAGACAGATTTCCAGAACGAAGGTGTCCCGACGGGAAGACGTTCGAAGCAATTGATCGGCGTCTTAGGGAGCACGGAACATTCCAGCCTATGACTCGCGACTGGGGAAGACCAAGAACGACGAGGACACCTACAATGGACGAGGCAATTATTCGTGCAGTTGACGATAACCCTAATGTCAGCGTCAGAGAAGTTGCTGCTGTACAAGGTAACGTTGACCACGTCACTGTATGGAGAGTGCTACGGGAGAACCAGTTGTTTCCGTACAATGTACATCGTGTGCAGGCACTATCAGCACCTGATTGGCCTCCACGGGTAAACTTCTACGAATGGTTCATCCAACAATGTGTCAATCCTCATTTCAGTGCAAATGTTCTCTTTACGGATGAGGCTTCATTCCAACGTGGTCAAATTGTAAATTTTCACAATCAACATGTGTGGGCTGACGAGAATCCTCACGCAATTGTGCAATCACGTCAGCAACACAGATTTTCTGTGAAAGTTTGGCCAGGCATTGCTGGTGATATCTTGATTGGGCCCCATGTTCTTCCACCTACGCTGAATGGAGCACGTTATCATGATTTGATACGGGATACTCTACCTGTGCTGCTAGAACATGTGCCTTTAAAAGTACGAAACAACATGTGGTTCATGCACGATGGAGCTCCTGCACATTTCAGTCGAAGTTTTCGTACGCTTCTCAACAACAGATTCGGTGACCGATGGATTGGTAGAGGCGTTTGCAATCCCATGGCCTCCACGCTCTCCTGACCTCAACCCTCTTGACTTTAATATATGCGGGCATTTGAAAGCTCTTGTCTACGCAACCCCGGTACCAAATGTAGAGACTCTTCGTGCTCTTATTGTGGACGGCTGTGATACAATACGCCATTCTCCAGGGGTGCATCAGGGCATCAGGGATTCCATGCGACGGAGGGTGGATGCATGTACCCTCGCTAACGGAGGACATTTTGAACATTTCCTGTAACAAGTGAAGTCACGCTGGTACGTTCTGTTGCTGTGTGTTTCCATTCCATGATTAATGTGAATTGAAGAGAAGTAATAAAATGAGCTCTAACATGGAAAGTAAGCGTTTCCGGACACATGTCCACATAACGTATTTTCTTTGTTGTGTGTGAGGAATGTTTCCTGAAAGATTGGCCGTACCTTTTTGTAACACCCTGTATATGACATATGTATGATATTTCGTTCTTGTGCAATAAATAAATGGTATAGTGGCATGTTACTAACTGCAGATCTCTTTTATCGGAGCTGAGTCACAGCCAGGCCATGCCACTGCCATGTATTTGCGACGTCACACATCAGGCCTTTTGCACGCCACGTCGGTGGCCGCCCTGTCTGTACATTGAAGTGACAAAAATCATGGAACAGCGATATTCACATACACAGGTGGCTGTACCATCACGTACACAAAGTGTGAAAGAGCAGTGCCTTTGCGGAGCTGTCTTTTCTACTCAGGTGATTCACGTCCGACGTCATTCTGGCGGCACTGAAAGCGGAATGGTAGTTAGAGCTACAGGCATGAGAAATTAGATTTCAGAAGTCGTTAGGGAGTTCAACATTCCGAGTTCCACAGAGTCAAGTGCCTGGCGACAATTCCACATTTCAGGCATTAGCTCATACCACGGACAACGCAGTGGCCGACGGCCTGAACATAACGACCGAGAGCAGCGACGTAAAGTTGTCAGTGCTAACAAACGAACAACACTACTTGAAACAACAGCAAAATCAATGTGGGACGAACGTCGAACGTATCCGTTAGGACAGCGCGTCGAAGACTGGCATTAAGGAGCTGTGGCAGCAGACGAACAAAGCGAGTGCCTTTGTTAACAACACAAGCTCGCCTGCAGCGCTCGTGACCATTACAGTTGGACACTGGGCGACTGGAAAACGGTGGCCTGGTCAGAAGTGTCCCAATTACAGTTGGTAAGAGCTGATGGTAGGGTTCGACTGTGGTGTAGACCCCCCGAAGCCGTGGACCCAAGTTATCAACAAGGCACTGTGCAAGTTGTTGGTGGCTCCATAATGGTGAGAGCTGTGTTTACATGGAAATGACTGGGCCCCTGGTGAAACTGAACCGATCTTTAACTGGAAATCATAATGCTCGGCTTCTCGGAGACCATTTTCAGCGATTCACGGATTTCATGTTGACAAACAATGATGACATTTTTATGGATGACAGTGTGCCATCTCACTGGGCCACAATTGTTCGCGATTGGTTTAAAGAACATGCTAGACAATTCGAGTGATCTGACCACCCAGATCGCCTGAAATTAATCCCATCGAACATTTGTGGGACATAATCGAGAGGTCAGTTCGTGGTTGGTTGGTTGATTTGGGGGAAGAGACCAAACTGCGAGGTCACCGGTCTCATCGGATTAGGGAAGTATGGGGAAGGAAGTCGGCCGCACCTTTTCAAAGGAACCATCCCGGCATTTGCCTGAAGCGAATTAGGGAAATCACGGAAAACATAAATCAGGATGGACAGACGCGGGATTGAACCGTCGTCCTCCCGAATGCGAGTCCAGTGTGCTAACCACTGCGCCACCTCGCTCGGGAGGTCAGTTCGTGCACAAAATCATATAGAGCGCAGCATAGCTCAATATTTCTGCATGGGACTTCCAACAACTTGTTGAGTCCATGCTACGCGGAGTTGCTGCACTACGCAGGGGAAAAGGGTGTCCGACACGATATTAGGAGGTATTCCATGACTTCTGTCGCCTCAGTGTGTAGGTGGGCGCACTCGCAGCAGGTGAGACTGGCCTGCCGGTGGGCGGCAGGTAGGCGCTGGCCGCTTGGAGCAGCTCCAGTTGCTGGCGCCAGTGTGCGGCGCGCTGGCGCCTGCTACTGGCGCCTGCTACTGGCGCCGATCTCGGGTTACGTCCCGTGGCGCGCTGTCGTCATCTGTCGTGAGGCCAGCAGGCCGCACTTGGCCTTGCGGTGCATCGCCGCGGCGTCGCGTTACCAGCCGACAGACAGCACCCGCACAAAGTGTTCCCCTCTCAAACGTTTATCTTAGGTGTCTTACAATGTATTGATGCGAATATATATATTGTAAGACAGGACAGTGCTTACCATGCATTTCACAAATATATCGATGCTGCTGAAAGTCGCCTGAAAATTTTTTTGGTGTATCTCTGAGGCAGGTAGTAAAGGTAGGCCATCACTTTCTATTGTTCGAAGATATCATGCTCTTTATCACCTCGAGAAAATGCATCTGCAATCCATACTGAGGGGTCCATCATTTCATCGACTGGAAAAATAAAAAAAAAATTCTGTGAGTGCACGTCTGCGCAGTAGCTGCTTCGTGAAAACTTAGGGATAAAATCTTAAACATGTGTTTTGCTACGGCCACTAATGTCCGACGTGTCAGCGTTGGTCGTTTGGTGTTCACGATACATACTTGGGCGGCGCTGTGACACAGCCACCGATGTATACATTATCTCTGTTTTCTGTGATGCCTTTCAAGAACGCCTGCGCATACTCCGTAGATTTTCGGACTGTCGCTGGGCACACTACGCTCTATAGGCCAGTTACGTAATCACTTTGCACCATTTTATTTTAATTCCTTATCGACGCTGCCGTAGCTGTCGGGTTCGCTCGGCACTGAACATTTTGTGTTCCTTTCTTCGCGAGGTTTCCACTGGCTTGCATTTTGTGTAATTTTGAGTCACATGAGAAAAAACTTTCATTATTTTATAATTTTCAGTTTAATACCGATTTTCACTTAAATTCTGACGAATACTTTTATTGTTGTACTTTTGGTCCTAGTAGTGATTCGCAAGATCCTCTCATGGACACTCGAGCAAGTGTCCTAGCTAAACGTGTTTCAGTTTATAACTTTACAGAAAGTTAATTAGTGACATTAGCGAGCACGAGCCTAAATTGGTAGGATGAAATCCGAGACAAAACAAATACTGCTCAACAAACACGTAGAGACAAGCTCTATCAGTCGTGGGCTACACCACTGGTTACACATTGTCAGTCTCGTAGTTCTTCTAATAATTTCAGGGTATGCAGCCGTATCCCGTCGACATTCTGCCACGATATTTCGGCCCAGCGACGTCCGGCCATCATCAGGTGAGTACACAACTACTGAAGAGCCCAGGTGCAGTCGGACGTCTCTGGGCCGAAATATCGTGGCAGAATGTCGACGGGATCCGGCTGCATACCCGGAAATTATTAGAAGAACAAATACGCCGGGAAAATTTCAGAAGTCACAGTCTCGTAGTTATTAGCGATTGAAATATGACGGTATTTTGTCACACAAGAAAGTTCGACCGACGAGATAATTCATGATTTCACCTACAGATACAGATGTTGTTCTAAGTGATGTAGCAGGCCGCTGTGGCGGTGCGGTTCTAGGCGCTTCAGTCCGGAACATTGCAGCTGCTACGGTCGCTGGTTCGAGTCCTGCCTAGGGCAGCTAGGTTTAAGTAGTTCTAAGTCCTGGGAACTGATGATCTCAGATGTTAAATCCCATAGTGCTTAGAACCATTCGAACCATCTAAGTGAATTAAACACGATAGGATAAATGATCACTGGAGACAGTGCCACATGTTACCAAAATATCGTAAATACGCCATGTGCGTGTGATGTTAACTGATACAAATCAAGAAAACTGAAATGCGAAGTGAAGTGAAAGTAAAATAAATTGTTACTGGTAACTTGAAATTTTAGTACATATTTACAGCAGTCATTGTAAATGTTATCCGAAAACGTTCGCATTTAAACCACTTCATACAAAACAGTAGGGAGGAGTGAACTAGAGAGTGGTGCGGCAACTGTCGCTGTAGGAAACATGTCACATTTCGTTAAACACTACTTGAACGAACTGTGACAGAAGCCCAAAGAACAGGAAACTGACGTACTAGGACGTGCTTTGATACTATGAAATAGTGCATTGGTAATGGCTAGGCACTAGCCGAAATCTAGATTTGCTTAATAAAACCTGAAATAAAAGGACAACTGATTGCTGTGTTCCATCATTTTGAAACTCGCAATTCCGTTGTCAACGTTGACGCCTGTAATATGCTACCGACACGTGATACCACACCACATCTACATTTCAGCGACAAATCTCTGCCTATGATGGGTGATTTGGCGGACACCGTGGCTGCTCAGGAAAAGTTCCACCTATGACTTAATCTATGTCATCACACTACTCGATATTTCCACAAAATATAACACCTACATATATGGATAATTCGACTGATTCCAGCTGAGATTCATTTATTTTATAATCGTAGAATTCTACGTTGTTTTCGTTTTGTATAGCGCACAGTTCTTTGATTTTCTGGAAATTTAAAGCGTGTTGTCACTCTTTGCACCACTTTAAAACCTTACGAAGACCTGAACAGATATTCATATAATGAATTCGCAATTACACATAAGGACTGACATCAGTTGTAGCAAGGACTGGCGGTAATGAAAATTTGTGCCGGACCGGGACTCGAAGCCGGATTTCCCGCTTTTCGCGAGCGCAACCATACACTTTTTTTTTAAAATTTCATTTTGTTCGTTTTCGTTCGTCGCATCTGACCGAGGCGGACGTCGTAAGAAACCCTTTTAAGTTCCTTGCTGATCTATTAACTCAGTTATTTTTATTACAGAGGGCAGCTAACCGTCTGACCGAACACGCTGAGCTACCGTGCCAGCTTGACCCTTTTGGCTATCCGTGCACGACTGACAGCCACGCCCAAATTTCCATATGTCGTAAACCACGGGTCTAACGACCTGTACTCGTCCATCCATTATGTACACTACTGGCCATTAAAATTGCTACACCAAGAACAAATGCAGATGATAAATCGATATTCTTGGGACAAATATGTTATTGTAGAACTGACATGTGATTACATTTTCATGCAATTGGGGTGCATAGATCCTGAGAAATCAGTACCCAGAACAACCACCTCTGGCAGTAATAACGGCCTTGACACGCCTGGCCATTGAGTCAAACAGAGCTTGGATGGCATGTACTGGTACAGCTGCCAATGCAGCTTCAACACGATACTACGGTTCATCAAGATTAGTGACTGGCGTATTGAGACGAGCCAGTTGCTCAGCCACCATTGAGCAGATGTTTTCAGTTGGTGAGAGATCTGGAGAATGTGCTGGCCAGGGCAGCTGTGCAACATTATCTGTATCCAGAAAGGACCGTACACGACCTGCAACATGAGGTCGTGCATTATCCTGCTGAAATGTAGGGTTTCGCAGGGATCGAATGTATGGTAGAGCAACGGGTCGTAACACATCTGAAATGTAACGTCCACTGTTCAAAGTGACGACAATGCGAATAAGAAGTGACCGAGACGTGTAACCAATGGCACCCCATACTATCACGCAGAATGATACGCCAGTATGGCGACGACGAATACACGCTTCCAATGTGCGTTCACCGCGATGTCGCCAAACAGGGATGCGACCATCATGATGCTGTAAACAGAACCTGGATTCATCCGAAAAAATGACGTTTTGCCATTCGTGCACCCAGGTTTGTCGTTGAGTACACCATCGCAGGCGCTCCTTTCTGTGATGGAGCGTCAAGGGCAATCGCAGCCATAGTCTCCGAGCCGATAGTCCATGCTTCTGCAGACGTCGTCGAACTGTTCGTGCAGATGTTTGTTGTCTTGCAAGCGTTCCCATCTGTTGACTCAGGGATCGAGACGTGGCTGCACGATCCGTTACAGCCACACGGATAAGATGCCTGTCATCTCGACTGCAAGTGAAACGAGGCCGTTGGGATCCAGCTCGGCGTTCCGTATTACCCTCCTGAACCCACCGATTCCATATTCTGCTAACAGTCATTGGATCTCGACCAAAGCGAGCAGCAATGTCGCGATACGATAAACAGCAATCGCGATAGGCTGCAATCCGAACTTTATCAAAGTTGGAAACGTGATGGTACGCATTTCTCCTCCTTACACGAGGCATCACAACAACGTTTCCCAGCTAACTCTGGTCAACTGCTGTTTCTATATGAGAAATTCGTTGGAAACTTTCCTCATGTCAGCACGTTGTAGGTGTCGGCACCGGCGCCAACTTGTGTGAATGCTCTGAAAAGCTAATCATTTCCATATCACAGCGTCTTATTCCTGTTGGTTAAATTTCGCGTCTGTAGCACGACATCTTCGTGGTGTAGCAATTTTAATGGCCAGTAGTGTATATTCCCGTACAGGGCAGACATTGTACTTGAAAGTCGCTAGCCCGATACCTGTGTTATTCTGATTACGATGCATGACTGTATAAAGGAACTTTGCGTCCTAATCAGAATAACATAGGCACTGCAATATCGAATGAACAGATATTTGTGCAGCTTTTTCCAATTACTATTTTACTATAGATAACTACATCACGGAATAGTTTGTGGTTACTATTAAAACTGCCTGATAGTTAACGTACACTAAGGCGACAAGAGTCATTGGATACCTCCCTTTTATGCGGCGTAATGGAGCGACTTCAGGTGGCATGGTCGCAACAGGCCATTGGGCGGCTATGAAGGCCGCATGGCTCAATATTTCAGCAGGGCTGCTGAAATATTGCAGGGCTGCTGAAATATTGAGCCACGGAGCCTACACAGCAGGCTGCGATGGAGAATTTGGTGCTCGAACTGACCTCTCGATTATGTCTTACAAATCTACATCTACATCTACATTTATCCTCCGCAAGCCACCCAACGTTGTGTGGCGGAGGGCACATTACGTGCCACTGTCATGTTAGACGGAGTTCGTGTCGGTCGATCTGGATGTCCAAATCAATCTCTCGAACTGCCCAAAGTGCTCATAAAACCAGTTGCGAGCAATTGTGGCCAGTTGACAGAGAATGGCGGCAAGTGATCTCCAACCAGGCAAACATAATCATTTTCAGTCAATGATCGGGTCAGTTGGAACACAGGAGCTACTTCATAGCATGTAAAAACAATCGACACAATTATAGAGCCACGACGAACTCGCAAAGTGCCTTGTCGAAAAATTGGATCCATGGCTTCTTGGGGTCTGCGGCACAATCGAACCCTACTATCAGCTCTTACCAGCTGAAATCGGGACTCATCTGAGCAGGCCACGGTTTTCTAAACGTCTAGAGTCCATTCAGTAAGGTCACAGACCAGGAGAGACGCTGCCGGCGATGTTGTGCTGTTAGCAAAAGCACTTGCATCAATTGTCTCCAGCTATAGCCTATTAATGCCAAATTTCACCGCACTGTCTTGAGAGATACATTTGTCTTACATCTCACACTGATAGCTGCTGTTATTTCATGTAGTTCTGTTTATCTGCACGGCCTGACAACCATGCACAAACGCCGCAGCTCTCTGTCGTGAACTGAAACTCGTCTACCACTGCGTTGTCCGTGGTGACAGATTTGCATTAAATGCGGTATTCACGGCGTACTCTTTATCTACGAATATTGAATTCCCTAACGATTACTGGAATGAAATGTTCCATGCTTCTAACTCCAACACCGTGTACAAAATCCGTTAATTCCCATTGTAGGTCATCTTTTTAGTGTACAACATGAGTAATTAGCCTTCCTATATGCTTCTCTTAGGCACGCCTATATTCCTGGTACTGAAACTTCCTGGAAGATTAAAACTGTGTGCCCGACCGAGACTCGAACTCGGGACCTTTGCCTTTCGCGGGCAAGTGCTCTACCAACTGAGCTACCGAAGCACGACTCACGTCCGGTACTCACAGCTTTACTTCTGCCAGTATCCGTCTCCTACCTTCCAAACTTTACAGAAGCTCTTCTGCGAACCTTGCAGAACTAGCACTCCTGAAAGAAAGGATACTGCGGAGACATGGCTTAGCCACAGCCTGGGGGATGTTTCCAGAGTGAGATTTTCACTCTGCAGCGGAGTGTGCGCTGATATGAAACTTCCTGGCAGATTAAAACTGTGTGCCCGACCGAGACTCGAACTCGGGACCTTTGCCTTTCGCGGGCAAGTGCTCTACCAACTGAGCTACCGAAGCACGACTCACGTCCGGTACTCACAGCTTTACTTCTGCCAGTATCCGTCTCCTACCTTCAGCTCAGTTGGTAGAGCACTTGCCCGCGAAAGGCAAAGGTCCCGAGTTCGAGTCTCGGTCGGGCACACAGTTTTAATCTGCCAGGAAGTTTCATATCAGCGCACACTCCGCTGCAGAGTGAAAATCTCATTCTGGAAACATCCCCCAGGCTGTGGCTAAGCCATGTCTCCGCAGTATCCTTTCTTTCAGGAGTGCTAGTTCTGCAAGGTTCGCAGAAGAGCTTCTGTAAAGTTTGGAAGGTAGGAGACGGATACTGGCAGAAGTAAAGCTGTGAGTACCGGACGTGAGTCGTGCTTCGGTAGCTCAGTTGGTAGAGCACTTGCCCGCGAAAGGCAAAGGTCCCGAGTTCGAGTCTCGGTCGGGCACACAGTTTTAATCTGCCAGGAAGTTTCATATCAGCGCACACTCCGCTGCAGAGTGAAAATCTCATTCTGGAAACATCCCCCAGGCTGTGGCTAAGCCATGTCTCCGCAGTATCCTTTCTTTCAGGAGTGCTAGTTCTGCAAGGTTCGCAGAAGAGCTTCTGTAAAGTTTGGAAGGTAGGAGACGGATACTGGCAGAAGTAAAGCTGTGAGTACCGGACGTGAGTCGTGCTTCGGTAGCTCAGTTGGTAGAGCACTTGCCCGCGAAAGGCAAAGGTCCCGAGTTCGAGTCTCGGTCGGGCACACAGTTTTAATCTGCCAGGAAGTTTCATATCAGCGCACACTCCGCTGCAGAGTGAAAATCTCATTCTGGAAACATTCCTGGTACTCCTATGTAGAAAATTTGCTTGCAATTGCTCCAGTCGTTCCAACTTACTTTCAAACATGCGCCTATTTTTACGTACAATTTGATGTGTTTCCCGTACTAAGCAGCTGCTTTTACTCGGTTTCCTCGGGAAGCAGTGCTGCTAGAAAGCAATAATCAGGCCACCACCGCAGTACGATGCAACGGGCAGTTGCTCAGAGAGTGTGGCAGTTGTATCGTTGGCACGGAGGAGGTCCTCCTGTTCGAGAAATTCGTTTACATTTCATGGTACATCACCGTGCAGCAGTCGAATTTGGTTGTGGTGCGCCAGAGGCGGGGCATTGCGCCTGCTTAGGCAGTCACGTCTCGGCTGACTGTTGACGCGTGTCCTTGAAGCTGCGGCCAGGCCGTATTTCAAAGCGGCCGCTGCGCTGGCTCTGCTGTCACGGCCGTCCCCGTGGGAACCATTAGTGTCACGATACTTGGCCAGAGCCGCTGCAGGCCTCCGACGCGCAGACATCCACGGCGCTCCTGCTCTTCTTGCTAGCATCCACTCTGAAGCGCGCTGGTGCCTTGTGGGTGTGAGCAATCCTGGCGTCTGCAACCTGTCATAAAGAGAGAGACGTAATGCGTTGCGAGAAGCACCGAGCTGCAGTCGTATGACACTGGACTTGCATCCGGGCGGGAAGTGGTTCTAAACTCCTTCCGACCTACCATTTATACACTGAAGATCGCTGGCCGGAGTGGCCGAGTGGTTCTAGGCGCTACAATCTGTAACCACACGACCACTACAGCCGCAGATTCGAATCCTGCCTCGGGCATGGATGTGTGTGATGTCCTTAGGTTAGTTAGGTTTAAGTAGTTCTACGTTCTAGGGGACTGATGACTTCAGAAAAGTCCCATAGTGCTCAGAGCCATTTGAACCACTGAAGATCCAAATAAACTGATAAACTTACCTGATGTTGTGTAGAGCCTCCCCAAACACGCGGAAGTGCCGCAACACGGCTTGGCATAGGCTCGAATAATCTCTCAAGTCCTGCTGGAGAGAAATGACGCCATGAATCCTGAAGTGTTCTCAATAAATCCGTCAGAGTACGAAGGGGATAAGCACTGAACAGTACGTTGCAAAGCATCGCAGATATGCTCAATAATGTTCATATCTTCGGAGTTTTTTGACTAGCGGAAGTGTTTAAACTCAGAAGAGTGTTCCTGGGGTCACACTGCAGCAATTCTGGACGCGTGGTATGTCGCATTTTCCCGCTGGAATTGGCCAAGTCCTTCGGCATGCAGAATAGACATGGATGCCTACATGCGTGTCACCTGTCAGCGTCGTATGTGGATGTATCCAACTGCATATGCCCCACACCATTTCAGAGCCTCCACCAGCTTGAACAGTCTCCTGGTGACATGCAAGCTCCATGGATTCACGAGGTTATCTCCATAGCCGTACAAGTGTATCCGATAAAACTTGTAACGGGACTCAGCAACATGTTTCCAGTCATCAACAGTCCAATGTCCGCAGGCAGTATGATGGATTGCATGCGATTCTTGCACGCAATATGGCTGCCTGACTGATTAGTAGCGGTATGTGGCAATATGGATGACACCCAGTCTGCATTTATTAGGCGTGGTTGTGCAGTTTTGTTTCGTTTCGCTTTGTCCACGTTAAGTAATTCACATTAGAATTTGCAGTTATCCATGGACCATGAGCTCCACTGAGAAGTGAAGTGGAAGTGGAGTTGCCAATTATACTGAAGCGACAAAGAAACTGGTACACCTGCCTAATATCGTGTAGGGCCCCAGCAAAAATGCCGCGACACGACGTGGAATGGACTCAACTAATGTCTGAAGTAGTGCTGGAGAGTACTGACACCATTGATCCTGCTGGGCTGTCCATAAATCCGTCAAAGTACGAGGAGGGTGGAGATCTCTTCTGAACAGCACGATACAAGGCATCCCAGATATGTTCAATAATATTCATGTCTGGGGAGTTTGGTGGCCAGCGGAAGCGTTCGTGTAACCACTGTAGCAATTCCGGACGCGTGGAGTGTCGTATTGTCCTGCTGGGATTGCCCAAGATCGTCGGAATGCACAATGGACGTGGAGGGATGCTGGTTATCAGATAAGATTTTCATCCGTGTCACCTGTCAGGTTCGTATCTAGACGTATCAGGGACCCCATATCACTTCAACTGCACACGCCCCACATCATTACAGAACCTCCACCAGCTTGAACTGTCCTCTGTTGACATGCAGGCTCCATGGATTCATGAGGTTGTCTGCAAACCCGTACACGTCCATCCGCTTGATACAATTTGAAATGAGACTCCCCGATCAGGAAACATGTTTCCAGACCTCAACAGACCAATGTCGGTGTTGATGGGCCCAGCGAGGCGTAAAACTGAGTGTCGTGCAGTCATCAAGGGTACACGAGTAGGCCTTCGGATCGGAAGGCCCATGTTGATGATGTTTCGTTGAATGGATCGCACGCTGACACTTGTTGATGGCCCAGCATTGAAGTCCTCAGCAATTTACGGAAGGGTTGCACTTCTGTTACGATGAACGATTCACTTCAGTCGTCGTCGGTCTCGTTCTTGTGGAATCTTTTTCCGGCCGCAGCGATGTCGGAGATTTGATGTCTTATCGGATAACTTGTCATTGTAGCAACAGTAACCGATCTAACAAATGAGCCAGACACTTGTTATCTTACATAGGCGTTGCCGACCGCAGCGCAGTATTCTTCCTGTTTACATATATCTGTATTTTAATACGTATGCTTCCACCAGTTTCTTTGGCGCTTCAGTGTATATCAAGCCGTAATACAGAATATATCCTCCGATTCTGCAGTGAAAAGCGGTTTGAAGCTTGTACTATAGGAGTGGAAATGTTGGAAAGCTGTTACTAATAGTCGTGATACAATGGGCTCTCTTCTTACGATTTGGAGTTATTTGTGAAATAAGAAATGCAGTATTGAAGTTTTTAACTTCAGAACAGAGTGACGTACGTATCTACTGTAATGTTAAAAGGATTTTTTAATTTAAATGTTCAGGGCAAAGCTATTATAGAGCAATATTCAAGTCTCTTGTCTTCATGCGGTCTACAACAAGAGTTACGGTAACAGAATGGTTCAAATCAAATGGTTCAAATGGCTCTGATCACTATGGGATTTAACATCTATGGTGATCAGTCCACTAGAACTTTTTTTTTTTTGTCATCAATCTACTGACTGGTTTGATGCGGCTCGCCACGAATTCCTTTCCAGTGCTAATCTCTTCATCTCAGAGTAGCACTTGCAACCTACGTCCTCAATTATTTGCTTGACGTATTCCAATCTCTGTCTTCCTCTACAGTTTTTGCCCTCTACAGCTCCCTCTAGTACCATGGAAGTCATGTGTTTTCCACATATTCCTTTCCTCTCCGATTCTGCGTAGAACCTCCTCATTCCTTACCTTATCAGTCCACCAAATTTTCAACATTCGTCTGTAGCACCACATCTCAAATGCTTCGATTCTCTTCTGTTCCGGTTTTCCCACAGTCCATGTTTCACTACCATAGAATGCTGTACTCCAGACGTACATCCTCAGAAATTTCTTCCTCAAATTAAGGCCGGTATTTGATATTAGTAGACTTCTCTTGGCCAGAATTGCCTTTTTTGCCATAGCGAGTCTGCTTTTGATGTCCTCCTTGCTCCGTCCGTCATAGGCTATTTTACTGCCTAGGTAGCCGAATTCCTTAACTTCATTGGCTTCGTGACCATCAATCCTGATGTTAAGTTGGTCGCTGTTCTCATTTCTACTACTTCTCATTACATTCGTCTTTCTCCGATTTACTCTCAAACCATACAGTGTACTCATTAGACTGGTCATTCCGTTCAGCAGATCATTTAATTCTTCTTCACTTTCACTCAGGATAGCAATGTCATCAGCGAATCGTATCATTGATATCCTTTCACCTTGTATTTTAATTCCACTCCTAAACCTTTCTTTTATTTCCATCATTGCTTCCTCGATGTACAGATTGAAGAGTAGGGGGGGAAGGCTATAGCCTTGTCTTACACCCTTCTTAATACTAGCACTTCGTTCTTGATCGCCCACTCTTATTATTCCCTCTTGGTTGTTGTACATATTGTATATGAGCCGTCTCTCCCTATAACTTACCCCTACTTTTTTCAGAATCTCGAACAGTTTGCACCATTTTATATTGTCGAACGCTTTTTCCAGGTCGACAAATCCTATGAACGTGTCTTGATTTTTCTTTAGCCTTGCTTCCATTATTAGAATTGCCTCTCTCGTGCCTTTACTTTTTCTAAAGCCAAACTGATCGTCACCTAGCGCATTCTCAATTTTCTTTTCCATTCTTCTGTATATTATTCTAGTAAGCAGCTTCGATGCATGAGCTGTTAAGCTGATTGTGTGATAATTCTTGCACTTGTAAGCTCTTGCAGTCTTCGGAATTGTGTGGTTGATGCTTTTCTGAAAGTCAGATGGTATGTCGCCAGACTCATATATTCTACACACCAACGTGAATAGTCGTTTTGTTGCCACTTCCCCTAATGATTTTAGAAATTCTGATGGAATGTTATCTATCCCTTCTGCCTTATTTGACCATAAGTCCTCCAAAGCTCCTTTAAATTCCGATTCTAATAGTGGATCCCCTATCTCTTCTAAATCGACTCCTGTTTCTTCTTCTATTACAGCAGACAAATCTTCACCCTCATTGAGGCTTTCAATGTATTCTTTCCACCTATCTGCTCTCTCCTCTGCATTTAACAGTGGAATTCCAGTTGCACTCTTAATGTTACCACCGCTGCTTTTAATGTCAGCAAAGGTTGTTTTGACTTTCCTGTATGCTGAGTCTGTCCTTCCGACAATCATATCTTTTTCGATGTCTTCACATTTTTTTCTGCAGCCATTTCGTCTTAGCTTCCCTGCACTTCCTATTTATTTCATTCCTCAGCGACTTGTATTTCTGTATCCCTGAACATGTTTGTGCTTCCTCCTTTCATCAATCAGCTGAAGTATTTCTTCTGTTACCCATGGTTTCTTCGCAGCTACCTTCTTTGTACCTATGTTTTCCTTCACAACTTCTGTAATGGCGCTTTTTAGAGATGTCCATTCCTCTTCAACGGTGCTGCCTACTGCGCTATTCCTTATTGCTCTATCTATAGCGTTAGAGAACTTCAAACGTATCTCGTCATTCCTTAGAACTTCCGTATCCCA
Organism: Schistocerca gregaria; assembly: GCF_023897955.1. Taxonomy (NCBI): domain Eukaryota; kingdom Metazoa; phylum Arthropoda; class Insecta; order Orthoptera; family Acrididae; genus Schistocerca; species Schistocerca gregaria. The sequence goes on from NC_064920.1 coordinate 107,378,947, forward strand.
CTTCTTTTCGTATTGATTCTTCCTGACTAATGTCTTGAACTTCAGCCTACTCTTCATCACTACTATATTGTAATCTGAGTCTATATCTGCTCCTGGGCACGCCTTACAATCCAATATCTGATTTCGGAATCTCTGTCTGACCATGATGTAATCTAATTGAAATCTTCCCGTATCTCCCGGCCTTTTACAAGTACACCTCCTCCTCTTGTGATTCTTGAACAGGGTATTCGCTATTACTAGCTGAAACTTTTTACAGAACTCAATTAGTCTTTCTTCTCTTTCATTCCTTGTCCCAAGCCCATATTCTCCTGTAACCTTTTCTTCTACTCCTTCCCCTACAACTGCATTCCAGTCGCCCATGACTATTAGATTTTCGTCCCCCTTTACATACTGCATTACCCTTTCAATATCCTCATACACTTTCTCTATCTGTTCATCTTCAGCTTGCAACATCGGCATGTATACCTGAACTATCGTTGTCGGTGTTGGTCTGCTGTCGATTCTGATTAGAACAACCCAGTCACTGAACTGTTCACAGTAACACACCATCTGCCCTACCTTCCTATTCATAACGAATCCTACACATGTTATACCATTTTCTGCTGCTGTTGATATTACCCGATACTCATCTGACCAGAAATCCTTGTCTTCCTTCCACTTTACTGACCCCTACTATATCTAGATTGAGCCTTTGCATTTCCCTTTTCAGATTTTCTAGTTTCCCTACCACGTTCAAGTTTCTGACATTCCACGCCCCGACTCGTATAACATTATCCTTTCGTTGATTATTCAATCTTTTTCTCATGGTAACCTCCCCCTTGGCAGTCCCCTCCCGGAGATCCGAATGGCGGACTATTCCGGAATCTTTTGCCAATGGAGAGATCATCATGACACTTCTTCAACTACAGGCCACATGTCCTGTGGATACACGTTACGTGTCTTTAATGCAGTGGTTTCCATTGCCTTCTGCATTGCTGATTCTTCCGCCTTTAGGGGCAATTTCCCACCCCTAGGACAAGAGAGTGTCCTGAACCTCTATCCGCTCCTCCGCCCTCTTTGACAAGGCCGTTGGCAGAATGAGGCTGACTTCTTATGCCGGAAGTCTTCGGCCGCCAATGCTGATTATTTATCAAAGTTTAGACAATGGCGGGGATCGAACCCGCGACCGAAGACGTTTTGATTATGAATCAAAGACGTTACCCCTAGAACTACTTAAACCTAACTAACTTAAGAACATCACACACATCCATGCCCGAGGCACGATTCGAACCTACGACGGTAGCAGGAGTGTGGCTCCGGACTGAAGCGCCTAGAACCGCTCGGCCACAGCGGCTGGCTTACGGTAATCACTGACAACATTTCAATGGACACTTCGAGTAAATTGTGTAAATACTGGCAGTTAAATTACAAGGCTAGTGAATAAAAGTGGAATTGAGGGCTAATAAACGTAAAACGAATTGTATTGGCGCACTAGAAAGGTGTACGCAAACATTTGGCGTCAGTGAAAAATTTAGTATGTTCTATAAAGTATTCTACAGTTCCCAAGAAAATGATTTGGAAACAACTCAAACTATAATTCTCGTTTATTTCAAATTTGTGCTTTTCGAATATTCGTGGGGATACGGAAATTAGCTGCAACTTCTGTTAAACATAACAATTGATTTTCCGTTGCAGAACTTCTCGACATGGTGAAATTCCGAAAAGTGATTGAAATTGCTTGGCAAATCGCTCGCGTGTGGGGTGTCGAGGCGAGTGAGCGATTGCAGGTGATATCGCATGCGACGGATCGCTGCAATGCGTCGCTCGTGTGTGGGGCCTCTAGTTTAACTGTCCAGTGGCCACTGTGCATGCGGAGAGACGTGCGTTCGGCGCTGATACAATTGGCTGCCAAGTTTGCCACGGGTGTCCACTCTCAACACAGTACAAGTTCGATCGTCCTTCATGTTTTCCCTGTTTTGCATTACTAGTGCGCAGTGACTTCAGATTGAAATTATGACATCCATTAGTACTTCGAAACCGAAAGGGAGAAAACTGAAGAGTTAGTTTGCGCGTAACGTTTTAATGTTCTTGGAAGATGAGTTCTCTCACGGAAGGAACATTCCGGGTTCAGCAAGTTCAGCTGAGAACACAACTGAGGCGTTTCGCGTATCACCGTCCAGAAAATCAAAGGCGAAGGTAAACGTAAGACGGGTACAGACTTTGATAAGTTTGATGAGACCGACGATAGGAGAGTACATTACAATTTTTATCTGACCGAAAAATGAGTGCCTGCAGTGGAAAGAATTAAACAGAAGTTGAAGCAATCTAGAAGCCTTCAAGGTAGCAACATTAGTGCCAGGCAGTGATTAGAGGAAATATGTTTCCACTGAAAATAAAAAAGAAAAAAAGAAAACCGAAGAAAAATTGCGTATTTGGAGCACTTAAATAATTTAGGGAGAAAACGGAGATATTGTTTACGTCGATGAAACTTCCATTTTATCATCACACGTAAGTGGGAAATCATGGGTGATAATACATCTCACTGTCTCCTCAAACCAGTATCAAAGGGACAACGCCTAATAATAACTCACGCAGGCGGTTAAAACTGCATTTTTCCTAATGGTCTTTTCACGTGGAAGTCAAATCAAGCAACGGGAGATTACGACAATCATACGAACCAACAAAAGTATGAAAAGTTTTTGACAGGGAAGGTGATTCGCAATTTAAAACATAACCTTTTACTAATTCTAGAAAATACTTCACATCACAACGTTAAAATAAACAAAGCTAGAATGTCTAATTCTGTCAGAAACGATATCAGAAAGTTACTAACAAAGAAACTCACCCATTCCTCGGATGACTTGCTCAAACCTGTTCTGTTTGCTTGTTCAAAGAAACAAACCAAGGATTGTCGATTATTCCGCCGATAAGATTCTACAAACTGCTGATCGGATTGCTTTACACCTTCCTGCTTACCACCAAAATTAAATCCACTAGAAAATATTTGGTTTGCTGTGAAAGGTTGGGTAACATCTAGGAATGTTCTCTGTAATGTAACGTCTGTGAGACATTTGTGAGTGGAGAAATTTAATTCAGTGACTAAAGAACATTGGATTCCGTTGTGCGAAACGTTAAAAACAAGCGAGAATACATGCACAGCGAAATCTTTTTCGACAATGAAACACATAAAATAATAATACGTTTAGCTAGCACAGATCATGACAGCGAAAGTGATTACGGCGATTCTCACGCTGAAGATGACGAAATGGAAGGAGTAACTGTGCTGCCTGACAGTGATTGACGGTGAGTAAGCGCAGTCAATGTTTTACGCTAAGCGCGCATACGCTTGCTACAAGCTTCGCAGCAGTTCCCTTCGTGACGTCATCTGTTGTTGTGGTCTTCAGTCCAAAGACTGCAGCTCTCCATGGTACTCTGTCTCTTCATCTCCGAGTAACTACTGCAACCAAAATCCCTCTGGATCTGCTTAGTGTATTCGTCTCTTGGTCTCCCTCTACGATTTTTACCTCTCACGCTTCCCTCCAATACTAAACTGGTGATCCCTTGATGCCTCAGAACATGTCCTACCAACAGATCGCTTCTTTTAGTCAGGTTCTACCACAAATCTCTCTCCTCTCCAATTCTGTTCAGTACCTGCTCGTTAATTACATGATTTACCCAACTAATCTTCAGCATTATTCTGTAGCACCATTTTCAAAAAGCTTCTATTCTCTTCTTGTCTAAACTGTTAATCATCCAAGTTTTGCTCCACTCCATACAAATACTTTCAGAAAGAACTCCTGACAGTTAAATCTATACTTGATGTTAACAAATATCTCTTCTTCAGAAACCGCTTTCTTGTCGTTTCCACGCTTCATTTTATATCCTCCTTACTTCGACTTGCTTCTCAAATAGAAAAACTCATCTACTACTTTAATTGTCTCATTTCCTAGTCTAATTCCCTCTGCACAATCAGATTTAATTCGACTACATTCCATTATACTCGTTTTGCTTTTGTTGATGTTAATCTTATATCCTTCTTTCAAGATTCTCCCTATTCCATTCAACTGCTCTTCCTAGTCTTTTGCTGACTGACAGAATTACAATGTCATCGGAAAACGTCAAGGTTTTTATTTCTTCTCCCTGGACTTTATAATTCCTGCTCCAAATGTTTCTTTTGTTTCCTTTACTGCTTGCTCAATATACAGATTTAACTACATCGGGGATAAGCTGTCTCACTCCCTTCTCAACCACTGCTTTCCTTCTGTCCTCCACGACTCTTATACCTGCCATATTGTTTCTGTACAAAATGTAAATAGCTTTTCGCTCTCCGTATTGTTACCCCTGCCACCTTTAGAATTTGAAGGAGAGTATTTGAGTCAACATTGTCAAAAACTTTCTCTGAGTCTTAAATGCTATACACGTAGGTTTGACTTTCCTTAACCTATTTTTTATGAGAAGTCTGACGATATTTCACCTCATGTAGCTTGCTCACCAGATGGAAGTGTTTTGTCATGGTTGGCTTTCCCATGGCTATCAGTAGCTCTAACGAATTATTGTCTTCTCCCGGGGTCTTGTTTAGACTGAAGTCGTTCAGTGTTTTGTCAAATTCTTCAAGCAGTTATATTTCCCTTCTCATCTTCCTCTACGTATTCTTCCCTTTCCATAATATTGACCTCAAGTTCATCTCTCCTGTATAGAACCTCTATATACTCCCTATACTTTTCTGCTTTCCCTTATTTGCTTACGACTGGTTTTTCATCTGAGCTCTTGTTATGCCCATGCTTTCAGAGAAATGGCGTGGAGTGTCCGTCGCAGTTCAGGCGAGGCGTTCAAGTGACGTAATATTTCCGCCTGAGACAGCAGACATAATGGACGTGTACTTTCGTGTATCTTTCAGCAGAAACGTCCCACACCTCTGAGCATTTTCTCACTTCATTTCTGAACAATTTAATGTCACTATCGCAAACGAATAACGTGTTTGTGTCCTGAGTGTCTCTGACTGCATTTCACGTTCGTCTGAACCGGGCCTAAGTCGCTTCGGACAAATTCCCGAAAGGTCCCTTCAAGAAATGTATCTCATTTCCTATATGAGCTTGAGTTGCGTCTTTAACGACTTTGTCAGCGGCGCTTTAAACCCTAACCATCTTTCCTCCCCTGCTAGTCTGTCCGACGAATGAACGAACACGGTGTGTAGCAGTCAAGCCTGTCGCATTTAAAACCGAATTTGTGGGTTGTAACTATGTAAACAGATTGTATGAAAGACATGTTATCAGTCTTGACGACAACTACTGTGCCACAAGTCTGGTTAACTATAAGACCACAGTCTCACTGAGGCTGTGAGACCATATAATCTCATTGCTTCTTTCAGCAGGTGGCCTTAAATTTATTATCAAATAGCATCGTCTTAACATATGTTCGTTCAGCAAATTATGATTCAGATAAAGACCCATTCTCTCTCAATAAAGAAACTTCTGAAGTCTAATGTGCTTCTAAGTTTCAAAATTCAGATACTAAGGGTGCTGTAGTAGAACATTTGTCCTGCGCATCAGCCCACAGGAACTTCTGTCATCAAAGAGGCCGCAGAGATCATAGCTAGCAGAAATACCAGTTTTAACCAGGACAACGGCTATAGTTTCAGTGGTACCCGGAAACAGGTATTGAGAGGCTAGAGAGAAGTTCGTCCAGCTCTTTACGTTCCAGAGGGCGCCACCAAGATCACAACATTGACACTGTGTCTGGCAGCATGACGACAGTCAGTTGGTCGCGACGAAGACGATGAACGCCGGGGTCACAAGCTCGAGTTTTTGTTTAATTTCGTTTGGCAAGATTACCCCGAATATTTTGTACACGCATTACTCCTCGTCGGAATTAGGATTACAGTTAGATAATTAGAATTCAACGGGGACTGCGAACGATTCTTCTGTTCCAGTACTGAATTTCACGAGCGTTTTCTGAGTCATCAGTCTTCTGACTGGTTTGATGCGGCCCGCTACGAACTTCTCTCCTGGACCAAACTCTTCATCTCAGAGTAGCGTTTGCAAAGCACGTCCTCAATTAATATTGGATGTATTCCAGGCTCTCTCTTGGGTTTTTTACTTTCTACCGGTCCCTGGAATACCATGGAAGTTATTCCCTGATGTCTTAACAGATGTCCTATCGTCATGTCCCTTCTCCTTTTCAGTATTTTCCACATATTCCTTTCCTCTCTGTTTCTTCGCAGAACCTCCTCATTCCTTACCTTACCAGTCCACTTTATTTTCAACGTTCGTGTGTAGCACCACGTCTCAAATACTTCGATTATCTACTGTTCCGGTTTTCCCACGTCCATGTTTCACTACCATACAATGCTGTGCTGCAAACGTAGGCCAACATTCTCAAAACTTTCTTCCTCAAATTAAGGCCTATGTTTGATATTAATAGATTTGTCTTGTCCAATATTTCACTTTTTTCTTTTCTATTTTTACAGAGTTGAACCAGCCCTCTGACCGAACACGCTGAATTGCCTTGCCGGCTCCCCTGGACAACGAGTGCTCTTTCACGAAGGCAAAAAAAAATTTTCCTATCCCCATTAGCGAATGGATGAAGAAAGGGAGGAAAGATATCAGGTATCAGGTATCAGGTACGTAGGTCTGAATCTTCGCGAGAGCACATGAACGTATGTATACGACTAACACGAACAACAGTTCTTCGGAAAACGGTGAATTTCGGTACAAACTTGGTATGCCAAAAATATTTTACAAATGGTGCGTCGTAGGTTCAGTTCTCGAAGATGGCCTTTGGTATACGAGCAGTTTCCATTGTTATTCACAATGTGAGAACATCGTTATCATCGCCTCGTAAAACTCCGCTAGTGCTCTGCAGAATTTCACGTCTCCAGGCTACCTTCTCTTCTGACACGAACAATTTTATTTTGGTCATATTTCGCTGCGTTCAGGGCGGAAGAGATTTTCAGTGACAGGAAGCGGTTCCTCGTATCTCCTGTTTCGTCAGAAAGGCGCGTTAGCGTCACATACTGAACGAAGCCCGACTGGTTATGGTAATGCAGCAGCAGGTCTATTGTCTTGTGCAATTTCCCCTTCTCTTACATTCCTCGGAAAACATGCAAATTGCCCTTCTGTGCAGCGCTAGTAATTTAACGGAAGGGAAATCGTATATCAGGATTCGCGTCTGTTTTTCTTTGTGTAAATGAGGCACTAATTCTTGCTCGAAGCACAGTTTCAGAACAAATTCCACTTGCATTTCTCATTTCCTTCTTACACAGCTTCATCTTCAATCAAAAATTGACTTTTCATGTAGGATCTTGTATTTTGTAGAATCATTCAGTATGAAAGGAACAGCACAGTACCTCTCTTCTCTCTGTCTCTTTGTGGACAAAATAGGAGTATCTTCGTTTCAGCGCTTGCATTAGTAGTAAAGGATGTACCACAAGTGCATGGCTGTTGTGTAGGTTGCCGGTGAGTTATCGACAAGTTTTAAAACAAGTAAAGCAGTAAGACAAGGACCTTCTATATCACCAACCTTATTTAAGTTGTATTTACAAGCTGTTCTTGGTTACTGAAATAAACAGTGCAGAAGTTAGGGTGAAGCAGTACAGCATCAATGTTTGCATTCATTGCTGTTTGCTTACGATCAAGTACTTACGGCTCTGAATAAAGATGATGTCATGTACCAAATGAGACAGATAATGGATGCTTATAAACAGTGGGGACTAAGAATCAGTGTTCTTAAAACAGAATATCTTGTTATGGGATGTGGGGAAACTGAGGATTGGGATTTTGAGTTTGCCGGAGAGGAAATACTGAAGGTTCATATAATGGAATCGTCGCCTCCGAAAGCCCATATCGATGATGTTTCGTTGAATGGTTCGCACGTTGACACTTTTTGATGGTCCAGCATTGAACGTTTTCTGTTCTGTCACTTTCAACTGTTATCTTCAGTCGTCGTTGGTCCCGTAATTGCAGGATCTTTTTCCGGCAGCAGCGATGTCGGAGATTTCATGTTTTACCGGATTACTTATATTCACGACACACTCACGAAATGGTCGTGCGGGAGAATCCCCACTTCATCGCTGTCTCGCTGCTGTGTCCCATCGCTCGTGCACCGATAACAACACCACGTTCAAACTCACATAAATCTTGATAACCTGCCATTTTAGCAGCAGTAACCAAAGTAATAACTGCGCCAGACACTGGTTGCCTTATACAGGCGTTGCCGACCGCAGCGCCGTATTCTACCTGTTTACATTGAAACTGTACAGTACCGTCCGACATTGAAAATAGGTGCAACATTCTTCGTTATTCTTGTCAGATCAACATATTTTTTGTAATAATACCTCAATTTCACTTAATACACCGAAACCGGATACCAGTGTAGGAAAGAATGGGAATTTATTTATTTAATTGATCACATGTGCACTCCCACAAAATAATTCCCTACATCCAATTTGGTGAGATCTGTGAAATGGATGATTGTATGGTCGTCTGCTAACCGCAGATAGTGAATGTGCAGTATATGATCATCTTTGAGACGGTCCTTTGGTCACCTTTGGTGGAATCAAAGAGATGAAATTTACCTGAGCTTTGAGCGCCTGAAATGTGGCTAACTAATACGGTAGCATGGTGTTCCCCCACGTCGGCCGAGGTGCGAGATGACCTGAAGAACTGTCATGTTTCAGCACTCTGGCGCTGGATCTTGTGTTGGTAAGACCTGTCTTAGGAGTGCTCCTTAAAGACAAAAGAGTGGAGAAAATGGTATGCATGTGAAATACTTAAGGGTAGTTTGGAATAATTATTTCTCTATTTCAGGTACTTTTGGGGGGAGGCAGGCAATATTAAGGTGATCGAAGTAATCTTCGGAACTGACGAACCACGTGTAGCATTAAGTTGAAACACTTGCGAGTGCTAGTACTAAGTTGAAATACTTCCGAGTGCTAAAGTTAAGCTGAATTACTGGAGTGTGTACTATAAGTTGAAAATATTTAAGAAATGGCGTGTGTAGGACTTGAAATTAGAGACAGGTGAGTACTGTGTGAGTCTCAATCTGTGTATGAGACAAAGGATAAAGAGAAGTACTCGTCCATGGTATCAGTTGAGGACTCGCGTGTGTGACGAATATGTTCTTAATATTACTTTGCGTGTTACGTTTCCGTGTGACGCTGGATTCAAACTCTGAGAGAGAAGTGAGGTGAGTCAGCCTTCTATCCAGCAACACCACTTAGCTGGCATTGCACAGGAAGACGTGGATATATCCTCCAGAGTTCGTAGTAGGAAAGAAAAGTTACGAAGTGGGGCACTGTCGTGTGAAACTGGGATGAATACTAATTGAAGGGGGAAAGCTGAAAGTGAAGTGATTCTAACGTTGTGACTATTCTTTGTGATGTATGTTGCCAGTGTGATGTATTTCATGTAATTTAAGTATGTGTGGTTTGCATGGGAGAGTAGCAAGATAGGTTCAGAGGCAGTGGGTTATGCATGTTCCTCTTTGTACCACTCTGTCCGGAGTAAATTTTCGTGATGATGGGTGTGAGAGTCGAAGTGTGAGATATAGCAAAAGATCCACCATTCTATCCAGAAAGTGCACTGTAGCGTTAGATAATTAGGAGACCATAAGATACAGAATCACCAATGTAAAGCCATGCCCACTGGGCGGAGTTTCTCATGTGTAATTGTTGTATAAAATGTAATGGTGTGTTTCAGTTATCTTTGAACCATAATAGAATTTATCGGAATAAAAAAGATAGTGAAAATAAAAATTTTAGTGGCCCTGTTCTTCAAATAGTGTGTAGCCATGATACCCAGAATATATAATGTGTGCGCCATTCATATTCAGTGCGATGGCCACGTGTTGGTCAAAGCCGTTGGGTAAGAAAGAAAATGTGGTATTGCCAGAGCGTAGAAAATGGTTCAAATGGCTCTGAGCACTATGGGACTTAACATCTGAGGTCATCAGTCCCCTAGAACTTAGAACTACTTCAACCTAACTAACCTAAGAACATCACACACATCCAAGCCCTAGGCAGGATTCGAACCTGCGACCGAAGCGGTCACGCGGCTCCAGACTGAAGCTCCTAGAACCGTGTGTAAATTACGGTCCAGAGCCTAGAGTTGTGTAAATTACTAATAGTCAGATGTGCGTTATCCGTTTCCGTTTCGTAATATTCAAACAGGACAATAACTTGTAGCTTAATTGTGGGTACTAGACCTCATTGATGTTACACGAGAAATAACAACAAATCTCTTGGCAGACCACTCATCTTGCAGGCCTGACTGCTTGATGCCACAGTATGAGCAAGGCATTTGGGTGCCTCTCAACATATCTCTGTATTTGAAAGCCATGCCTGTACCAGTTTCTCTGACGCTTCAGTGTATGTTCAAGTATGCATCTATCGCACTTTTTCCACATTTTGTCCAAACCTTGTACGCATATGAGTTATGGAACTTGTAACTAAGTGAACAAGGCAGGGACCCTTTCCGATATTTCCGAGAAAATCTGAGTAGTTTGGCGCTCGGCCATTGGTGACCTGGGCTCAGAACGAGGACTCGGAGCAGCGGCCTCCTGTAGCAGCCGTGCAGAGCCGTGGGCTGGACGCGCTAACCATGAGCTATGGGAGACGCCGGCGCGCAAACTCTGGCGTGGCTCCGCGCCCACGCCGTAATGAGACGTAATTGCCCGCCGCGACGGTAAGGGCCAGCGGCTGGAAGCGCACACCCTTGACCTATGCAGCAGGGGAATAACCCCAGAGTCCGCTAACAAGTGAACGCAAACACCTTGCAACAGAGGCAGTGACTTAAGGTTCGTTAACCTAGAACGCAAAAAGAACTGTTTTGTGAGCTGTACATAGTCGACTGTACGCCTCGGAAGCGTCTGTGTAGGATCACTGTGTCGCTGCTGTCGTGGTTCGCCTAACCTACCTATGAGTTCCTCTACGCTTCTACATAAGCAAGCTAAAAGGCAGGAGGGAACCTAGCAATAAACTAGTACATGGGGATGGGTCCAAGCCGCAACCGTAACAGTGGGAAGAGCCCAAACTTGACTCAGGAAGGAACCGAACTTGCACGTCGTCACCAGTTTAGTCGAAATTTATGGTATATGTAGGGCTTGACCAGAAAAAAAAGTGACAGAATTGGCAGCTCCAGATGGCAAAACGTGTAGTGAAAATAGTATTTTTGGCGCTAACTGGGCGTCACTTTCCGCTACAAATGCTATTTTCGTTACGTTTCCGTCACTTTCATATCCGGTGGAGACCTGCATCTAACTTAAATTTGGACGGAATGGGTGATGACGAGCAGGCGCGATACCCTAGTCAGTAATTAAAGCACATTATGTACCGAAGATTTATGTCAAATTGTTGTTGTGGTCTTCATTACGAACTCTGTTTCCACGCTTGTCTGTATCGTGCAAGGATCTTCATCTGTGACCTACACTGAAGCTCCAAAGAAACTGGTATAGGCATGCGTATAAAATTACAGAGGTATGTAAACAGGCAGAATACGGCACTGCGGCCGGCAACTCCTATATAAGATAACAAATGTCTGGCGCTGTTGTTAGATAAGTCAAGATTTAAGTGAGTTTGAACGTGGGATTATAGTCGACGAATGAGCGATGGGACGCAGCTTCTCCGAGGAAGCGATGAAGTAGGGATTTTCATGTACCGTGAATATAAGGAATTCGGTAAAACATCAAATCTCCGATATCGCTGCACCGGAAAAAGATCCTGATTGAACGGGACCAACGACAACTGAAGAGAATAGTTCAACGTGACAAATGTGGAATCCTTCCTAAAATTTCTGCAGATTTGAATGCTGGGCCAGCAACAAGTGTCGGTGTGCGAACCATTCAACGAAACATCATCGATATGGGCTTTCGGAACTGAAATCCCACTCATGTACCCTTAATGACTACACGACGCAAAGCTTTACGTCTCGCCTGGGTCCGTCAACACCGACATTGGACTGTCGATGACTGGAAACATGATGCCTGGTCGGACGAGTCTCGTTTCAAATTATATCGAACGTATGGACGTGTACGGATATGGAGAAAACCTCACAAATCCATGGTCCCTGCATGTCAGTAGTGGACTGTTCAACCTGGTTGAGGTTCTGTAATGGTGTGGGGCGTGTGCTGTTGGAGTGATATGGAACCTCTGACACGTCTACATGCGACTCTGGCAGGTAACAAGTACGTAAGCACCCTGTCTGATCGCCTGCATCCATTGATGTCCATTGTGCATTCCGACGGACTTGGCCGATTCCAGCAGGACAATGCGATACCCTATATGTCTAGAATTGCTACAGTTGCTACAGAGTGGCTCCAGGAACACTCTTCTGAGTTTAAATACTTCCGCTCACCAGCAATCTCCACAGACATGAACATTATTGAGCATATCGGGGATGACTCGCTGTTCAGAAGAGATCTCTACCCTCCGAACTGTTAGGGATTTGTGGACAGCCCTGCAAGATTCACGGTGACATGTCCCTCCAGCATTACTTCAGACACTGATCGAGTCCAGGCCACGTCGTGTTGCGGCACGTCCACGATATTAGGCATGTGTGCCAGTTTCTTTGGCTCTTCAGTGTACAGCAATTTGAACCTGATAACGGTATTCAGCCTGTGGTGTCCCTGTACAATTTATACTATCCCTCTCCCACTGAAATCCAACATCAATCTGCGACAATACAGGACTCGTGTTATTACCTGGGGCAGGTATACAAGAGGGACATTTTAATCTATAAGGAAGAATAACTCGGAGCAGATATGAGATACAGAAAAAGGTAAGAGATAAAACTTGTGGGTAGCAAAGAAGGTCATGTATTGCTACTAATGACCACGCCAATGAACACGATTATCAATGAGCTTTGGTGTTTAAGGGCCCTAATATTTAACATAAGACTTGAAACGAGCGGCTAATTTTGCATGTAAAATGATGTATTCTTCAAAGACATGGCAAGGCTGAATGAAGCTCAAATAAGCAAATATGTTTCTTAGTTCTAGTAGGGAGTACCTCCCGATACAGGTGGGTACGGCAAAATACAATATTAAATACAAATTGGAAGGGTCATAAGAGGTTCATATATCATTACCAATAAGCGCGGTACTAAAGGTAATTATCGAAGGTGATTCTAGGGCTGAGTTTTGTGTCATGGAAATCTCTGTTTGTGTCGTCGGATTTGGAAAGAGGGAAGAGAGACTTGAATCTGAATTTTCAATTAATTTGGCGAAAGTGTATACATCGCAACGTATAAATATTATTTCGACATTTGAAAGAGAGAACAAGCATAAAACGTAGATAACTGATTTTCACGGTTTTGCGTGAGTCCACTCGCGTTTCATTGCTTGGCATGCCCCTTCCAATTTCTATCTGACACAGTAGTTTGCTCTATTCCTCCTCTAGTCTGCGTTAATTTCTACAAGAACTAGAAATATATTTGCTTATTTGACCTTCGTTGAACCTAGCCATGACCCTGAGTAATGTATCTTCATTTATTAAGTCTAATATCAGGGTCTCCATTCCAAGAATAGCTTTGATCTCCAAATCGAAGTATACTGCAGTACAACAAGGTAGTGGCGGAGGCGGAGGACATACGTTTCCATATGTAATTTTACATCGAAACAGGCTTATGTCTGTTGAAGTTATTTTATTGCTCTGGACATAGCCGCTAGGCTAAGACATTTTTCATTTATTAGTGTGTATGACTTCTGAAGAAGGCTATATTATTACAGCAGAAACCATGGTCAAGGTATAAAATAAACAGAATTTAGTGCAACTGTAGGCTGTTTTCATTCGATACAATATGTACATTTTTTCAGTTTTCAGCAAAGTCTCCATGAATATTTAAACATTTGTCAAGTAGTGGCACCGATGTTTGGATCCCAGCTTCAAAGAACTTTGCCTCCTGACCAATTAGCAACAGTTTTCATCATTTTCCGAGCGCCTTCCACCAAGTACTTCGTCTGTTTTAGAAACAGGCGAAAGTCAGAGCTGTGTGGGGAACGTGAGACCGAGCATTGTCGTGAAGCAGAACGATACTGCTGGACAGTAATACGAGCCTGCAATTTTGAATAGCACGCTTAAGCTTTAATAATTACTCACAATAGCTCTCAGCATTTATTGCTATTCCTCTTGGAAAAACGTCTAACAGAAGAATGCCTTTTAGGTCCCAAAAAACTATGGCCATGACTTTCCGTGTTGAAGGTTCTTGGTTGGTTGGTTGATTCGGGGGAGCGGACCAAACAGGGAGGTTATCTGTCCAATCGGATTAGGGAAGGAAGTCGGCCGAAATTTGTCATTAATGGACTACGTCAGGAGACGACTTACCCTAACGCTTTTGCTAAGAGCACGGCATCGCCTGCAGAACCTCTCCTGGGCTCGGGTGAATCCTAGACGACTGGAAGACCGTGACCTGGTCGGATGAGTCGAGATTTCAGTTGGTAGGAGCTGATGATAGCGGCGTAGTGTGGCGCAGAGTCCACGAAGCCTATAGAGGCAGTATGGCTCATATTTCTGCAGGGGACTTTCAACAACTTGAAACTATCTGGCAGATTAAAACGTGTGCCGGACCGAGACTCGAACTCGGGACCTTTGCCTTTCGCGGGATAGTGCTCTGTCATCTGAGCCACCCAAGCACGACTCACGCCCCGTCGTCACAGCTTTACTTGCACCAGTACCTCGTCTCCTATTTTCCAAACTTCACAGTTTTAATCTGCCAGGAAGTTTCATATCAGCGCACACTCCGCTGCACAGTGAAAATCTCATTGTTTAAACAACTTGTTGAGTCCATGGCACGTGGAGCTGCTGCACTACGGCAGGCAAAAGTTGTTCCCACCCGATATTAGAAGGTCTCCCAAGAATTTTGTCACTTCAGTGTGTAGCCATCACGGAACCTCAATGTCGTACGCACACTCTGGTTCCAGATGCAATCTTTCTGCGTATAGAGTGTGATGACTACAGCAGTGTCACACTTTCGCAGACCGCTTAAGTTGGCAGAAAGTGCAAAGCGGCATTAAAGCTTTCGAATAACCACCGACAAGACTCGATGGAAATTCTGCCAAGGTCAAAACATGATCAATTATTCCCAACCAGCGATGACTAATGAACGGACGATGGGGAGGGCACCATCCGACCTTCCTGTTTTCTGCATGCAGTTCGAAACTAACATTCTGCGGCGAATCTTTCACATTATACCCTCTTGAAACAAAGAATGGAAAAATATTTCATTCACTTTATTTGTTGTAGTTCATCTCATAGTACCACAAAAAAACTAATTTTGAAATTTTTTTTAAATAATGTTTGAATAATTTAATGAACACACATGTGTACATTGGGTCTTAACAGAGGAAAAAATGTCGATTTCGTAATATTTTCATATTTTTATTTACAATCAAAAATGTTCACATCACTTCTCATTTCATGTATGCATTACATTTTATGAACACATTACTTCTCTTGTTTATGGAATTTAGCAAAACAATTGTTTTTTAATACGCACAAATAAACTTTGTACTTTTTACATATAATGCGAGAACGTGACTGGTAGCCGACACATTGAGACAAAAATTCAATATATTCAGGAAGGTGGCCAACCCTGTCACATTTGCTTTCTCTAGTTGGCTTTTGCACAACTCATCTTCGTTTTGTGTGGTTTGATGCTCCTCATCTTCATCAGGTCTGCTGACATTCTCTTGTGTTACACTCGGAGAAATTTGAAGACACTTTTTAAAGACTTCACCAAGTCGTGGGCCAAGTGAATCCTGAAGTTAATGAGAGACATCCACTTCTATTTTGGTATCCCTTTGTTCTGAAAACACCTTTTGTACATAATCCATGAACTAATAATGGCACACCAATACATTCAGGTGGCGTTGGAAGTTCATCAACAGAATCCTCGTCTTCATCTGACAAGGTACTCAAGTCACTCGTCTTAAGTAGTTTCGTAATTTCGTCGTCTGTCAGTGCTGAGAAGCGAAAATTAAATAAAGTGAAGGTAACTGTTGAAGTAATTGAATAAAGAAATGAAATTGAACCCAACAATAAAATTACTAATTTTAGAGCTTTTACTGAGATTAGTACCCTGAACCTATAGATTACATGCCCATCATGCTACCCGTGACCCACAACGACTTTGCTCCTACGCTGCCGTATTAGTAGCTAAACATTCAGATTTTAATTTAGATTACGTTTTAAATTACGATTTCGTAGTGAGATCGGTCTTAGCCTTAGTACCACTACATTCTGTGAGCTAAGACCTGATGTACACAAATGTGTACTTCAAATTCAGCAGTCGATGTTTGAAAAACTACGAAATTATCGTTTTAATTGCATGCACATATCACTTCCTTGTTGTCTTCTTTGGAGTAAGGCACCATAAAAACAGCAGTACAATTAATAAAGAAATATTGAAACTGAATTTACCGTTCTCGCGTGTCGCAGAATACGCTACCCTTAAGATCGGAAGTTTCAGGATGCGAGAAACCCCACCAAAACTGACTTCGGCGCGACTTAGTGGCAAAAACAGAAACCGCATGATGTGCACAGTCGTGCACGTCAGGTCTCAATTCGGGAAAACTACACTTGGTAGGATGACACTACAAAGACCTGATGTGCACATATGTGTACGTCGGGACTGAAGAGGATACAGATGTTACTTTTACCAGTTTTTCCACTTTACAAATAAAGTAACGTAAGAGAATAACTTTACTAACATCTATGAATGCCACCTGAAATGCCCTTGTGTACCAGTGGTGGTAGGCGTAACACCTTCTAGGAACACCTGTTGTAGCATACGTCGCAGTAACGTATCTTAAGCAATGTCTTTGCATGCTGATGGCATTTTCTCAGTATCCTACAATAGCAGTGAAGTCGGACACTTGCTGTACCAGTGACTCGGCCTATGAGACCGTTCAGTGTCCTATTCTAACTAGCTATTATAGTCAGTTATTTGTATGAGTTGATTGATTCCAATTGAAACTCATTTAAATTTTTATAAACCAGAATGTACAATATTACGTATCTGAACCTCCTAAAACAACTTGCCATTATTGGACCATTCTCAAATCTAATCAAGATACCATTAAATATTTCTCCAGATTTCTTCCGAAAGTACACTGATCAGGCAGAACATGGTGACCACTTAACAAATATTCGGTATGTCCACCTTTGGCACGGATAACAGCGGCGACGCGTCGTGGCATGGAAGCAATAAGGTCTTGGTAGGTCGCTGGAGGGATTGGCACCACATATGCACACTTAAGTCACCTAATTCCCGTGAATTCCGCGAGGGAAGGCTATAAGCTCTGGCACCACGTTCAAACACATCCCAGATGTGTTCGATCGGTTTCAGATCTGGCGAGATGGGGGACCAGCATTTAACTGGAACTAGCCACTGTGTTCCTCGAACCACTCCATCACACTCCTGGCCTTGTGACATAGTGCCTTATCTTGTTTAAAAATGCCACTGCAGTTGGGATACGTTATCGTCATGAAGCGGTGTAAGTGGTCTGCAACCAGTGTGGGATACTCCTTGGCTGCCATGGTGCCACGCTCTAGCTTCACTGGACCCATCGATGCCCACGTGGCTATTCACCAGAGCATAATGAAGCCGATGCCACCTTGTCTCCGTCCCTCAGTTCAGTTGTTAAGGTGCTATTCCCCTGGAAGACGACTGTCTCGCACCGTCTTCGGCATGATGAAGAAGATATCGGGATTCATCAGACCATGCAACGCTCTGCCATTGCACCAAAGTCCAGCGCCGATGGTCATGTGCCCATTTCAGTCGTAGTTGCTGATGTCTTGGTGTTAACGTTAGTACATACATTGATGGTCAATTAAGGAGGCCCATCGTTGAGGTGTTAGGTGTACTTCGTGTTCAGACACACTATTACTCTGACCAGCATATTTGTCCTGTGACAGATCGCCGCCTGTCCTTTTGTACCACTCTGTTCTGCTTATGACGTCCAACATCTCTAATGAGTGGTGACCACTCAGATCCATGACTTCTGGACGTGGCCTCACCTTGGTTTCGCCATGTGTTGAAGACAACACAACATTCCTGCAACAACCGAGAATCGTGCAACTTCCAAAATTCTCGTTCCGAGCTCTGATAGCCGCTCGCCTTCCCCATTCTACACAGGGACACCATGCTCACTACCACAAGCATCGTGTGTGTGTGTGTGTGTGTGTGTGTGTGTGTGTGTGTGTGTGTGTGTGTGTGTGTGTGTGTGTGTGTGGCTAGCAGTCATCCTGACGCTGCTATCGCCTTGTCTATATCGACAAGAAGAGGGTGGTCATAGTGTTCTGGCTGCTCAGTGTACTTCATTATAGGTAACTACATGATATGATAAACATCTGAGGTTATTATCAGAGTCGCGCTGTGCCAAAACGACGTTTCGGTAGTTTTGCTACACTACATAAATGACATAGTAAATGGTTGGATTAACGGTAATATTGGTAGCACTGGTACGAAAAGGAACGTAAATGAATGTGTAAGAGAGGAACAGGGAGCGAACAATTTCTCTTTGTGTTTTGTTTGTCTAATTTTTTTTTCGCATAATTCAAACCACATATCATTCAGTGTTAGTATGTTGTGTATTTTATGTCCCTGAATAAAATAAATCGCATTTTATAAGTAATATAACTTAGTTGATAACGTAACTTCGGCGCTTTTATGTAACCAAAGCAGTTACTTTGGATGCAAGTACAGTTCAAAACACTAACATAAAAAATTGTAATAACTTTTGCTATTTTTTACTCAGTAAAACGTTCTTCATCACGATGAAAGGGAAGCGTATGCTTTAATTACTGACAAATGCGAAAGTTGTTTATGAATAAAAAAAACATGTTTTATGCACGTTCGAAGAACTACTGAAGCGCTGTTTGATCTATATTTTTATTTTGCGTACTTATTTTATTTTACTTTTTGTTTAGGAAATTGCGCTTTCTAGTGCTCTGTGATATATCTATATATTTTTTTTTATTTTTACTACTACAACAACTCTCTGTTTCATGTTACAAATCAGCAGTTTTCAAATAAAACCCGAGTTAAACACTGACAGTTTCAGTTTTGCTATAAATACTGCTTATTTTTGACTAACAGACAGGATGTCAACTATGTAAAACAAAAATGTTCCGTAGGTTCCCGGTCCTGTATATACCCTAGCTCAGTTTCTAGAAAGTTCACCACTTCCAGTTTTTAGGGGATCCTAGTAAGAGACTGATCACATGTGTAAAAAAGAAAGTTATCAATATAATGAAGCGCCCGACAGGCATGCAACCCGCCTAACGTACAAATAACGCCGGTAGACCCTAAACTGAGCAAAGCTACTAGGTAAACTACAGTGGTCTTCGCTTACTTATTGATAGTTCACAGTAACCTACGGTTGATTTACAGGTCTAGTTACTATTAATGTAGCCTGTCAAGTCATTAATATACACTACTGGCCATTAAAATTGCTGCACCACGAAGATGACGTGCTACAGACGCGAAATTTAACCGACATCACTAGCAGTCGAGATGACATGCATCTTATCTGCATGGCTGTAACGGATCGTGCAGCCACGTCTCGATCCCTGAGTCAACAGATGGGGACGTTTGCAAGACTACAACCATCTGCACGAACAGTTCGATGACGTTTGCAGCAGCATGGAGTATCAGCTCGGAGACCATGGTTGCGGTTACCCTTGATGCTACATCACAGACAGGAGCGCCTGCGATGGTGTACTCAACGACGAACTTGGGTGCACGATGGCAAAACGTCATTTTTTCGGATGAATCCAGGCTCTGTTTACAGCATCATGATGGTCGCATCCCTGTTTGGCGACATCGCGGTGAACACACATTGGAAGCGTGTATTCGTCATCGCCATACTGACTTATCACCCGGCGTGATGGTATGGGGTGCCATTGTTTACACGTCTCGGTCACCTCGTTCGCACTGACGGCACTTTAAACAGTGAACGTTACATTTCAGATGTGTTGCGACCCGTGGCTCTACCCTTCATTCGATCCCTGCAAAACCCTACATCTCTGCAGGGTAATGCACGATCGCATGTTGCAGGTCCTGTACGGGCCTTTCTGGATACAGAAAATGTTCGACTGCTGCCCTGGTCAGCACATTCTTCAGATCTCCTACCAATTGAAAACGTCTGGCCCATGGTAGTCGAGCAACTGGCTCGTCACAATACGCCAGTCACTACTGTTGATGAACTGTAGTATCGTGTTGAAGCTGCATGGGCAGCTGTACCTGTACACGCCATCCAAGCTCTGTTTGACTCAATGCCCAGGCGTATCAAGGCCGGTATTACTGCCAGAGGTGGTTGTTCTGGGTACTGATTTCTCAGGGCCTATGCACCCAAATTGCGTGAAAATGTAATCACATGTCAGTTCTAGTATAATATATTTGTCCAATCAATACCGGTTTATCAACTGCATTTCTTCTTGGTGTAGAAATTTTAATGACCAGTAGTGTACTAGGGGAGATGAAAAAGTAAGTTACAGATTTTGATGGCAAGGCAAGGTAATTTTGCTGAATGGTGCACTGCCATTCAAAGTGACTAAAATACGTGACACCATTTTTCAACACAGTCACCAAGCGACTGTAAAATGACGGTCGGAGAGTTCTACCAATTGTTCAGCTCCTCGCGTATAGTAATTCGCTTGTTGGTCACATAGCCACTCCAGAACCGCTGTGGGAACGTCCTTATAGGTGGAAAATCTACCACTGCTGGGAATTGCTTTCTCGATTGCCTGCTTGCTGTCGTCAGTGTTCGATGTCAATGACCCTCTTTCACTATTAGCATCACCCATTGTATTTGGTCCATTGTATTTGGTGTATGGACTTCCAAAGAATTTCATGGCAGCTCTGTGCGAGACATTCTACCCACGATTATCGTATTGCCCGGGTACCTCAGATTAGGAGTACGTTTCCAGGTAACGCGCCATTAAACTGGTTCTCTACACTGAGGTCATAGAAGCCGTGGGATAGCCACATGCACATATACGGATGACGGTAGTCTCCTGTACACAGGTTATAAAGGGGCAGTGCATTAACGGAGCTGTAATTTGTACTTAGGAGGGTCATGCCAAATTGTTTCCGACGTGATTGTGGTTATGTGACAGGAATTAACAGGCTTAGAACCAAAATGATAGTTGGAGCTAGCTGCAGTATTCCGAAATCTGCAGTTCCAAGAGTGTCCCGAGAATACTAAGTTTCAGGCATTACCTCTCACCACGAACAACGCAGCGGCTGACCGCTTTCACTTAACGACCGAGAGCAGCGGCGTTTGTGTAATGTCGTTAGTGCTGACAGACAAACAACACTGCGTGAGATAGCTTCAGAAATCAATGTGCGACGTACGTGTAGCAAAATTTTACTTTAATGGGCTACGGCAGCACATAACTGACGCGAGTGCGTTAGCTAAAAGCACGAAATCGTTTGCAGAGCGTCTGGTGACCACATCGGTTGGACTCTGGACGACTGGAAAACCGTAGACTAATCACATGCGTCCCAGTTCCAGTTGGTAAGAGCTCATGGTATGTTTCGAATGTGGCTCAGACTATACAATGCCATGGACCTAAGTTGTCAACAAGGCACTGTGCAAGACAGTGGTGGTTCCATAATGGTGTAGAATGAGTTTACAGGGAATGAACTGGGTCCTCTGGTCCAAATGAACCGATCATTGACTGGGAACGGCTATGTTCGGCTACTTGGAGAGCATTTGCAGACATTCATGGACTTCAAGTTCCCAAACAACGACGGAATTTTTATGAATGAATGCGCCACGTCACCGGGCTACTAGTATTCCCTATTGGTTTGAAGAATATTATGAACAGTTCCAGCGATTGATTCGGTCACCCAGATAGCCCGAAATTAATCCCATCGAAGAATTATAAGACATAATCAACAGGTCAGTTCGTGCTCAAAATGCTGCACCGACAACACTTTCACAATTCTGGACGGCTATAGGCGCAGCATGCCTCAATATTTCTGCAGGAGACTTCCAACGACTTCTTGACTTCATGACCTTTGTCACCTCAATGTACGATGCACTGCAGCGGCACTGTGTCTTCAGGAAAGACAGAACCTGTTTTCTCTTACGACGTGCACCCCACTCTTGTTGCGCAGCGGTCGTGGCATGGGACGACATGTGTTGCCTACTTTCTGAAGTCCTCTCGTAGGACACGAGGAGCAATGGTTGCAACATACCTCCTTCGGGCACGCTTGAAGTTACTTCTACACTTGTCGATGATACGATAAAGTCTGAGAGTATGAGGACCATATACCAAGATACCAAACAGACGGGCGTTCTGCTCAGCCGATACATATGTGAGACAGATTTAGGTACTTGAGGCACAGGCAGTCCCATAAGTGAACTCCAGTTTGAATTTTGATGGATGGCGGCAGTTTGAAAGATTTAGGCAAGCTGTATTCCTCCCCATCCCTCACCGCCACTTTACTCACGCAAAAATCTTCGATACTAAAAATAAGTCGTGGCGGGGAGGGGGGCGGGGGGGGGGGGGGGGGGGGAGAGGACTGAAAGTTACGGCGCCGTCCCTGGAGACTTGCTTGAACCGGGCTCCAATAAACAATCGCTGCTGACAAACCACAGCGCACGACCTGTCTGAGGCCGAGTTACTCCACGATAACAGATCGCTGCGACCGCCCTGTGTCTTTATTGCCAATAAAATGAGAACTGCGTGTCCTCTTGCCTTTTATTTCGCTTTCCCCGTTGGCAGTTTCGTCCGTGACTGGACAGGGATTTAGAAGAGATGGAAGGGGTTGAATTGGAAAAACCGTTGAATAGGGAATCATTTTTAAGCTTATCCAATGTATCTCCAAAAGATTTAATTCAGAAAAAAATGAGGCTCTATCGATCTTTAAATTAGCTCTGAAAATTGTCACGGACACAACGAATGGCAATTTTACTGAAATTAAAAAGAAAAAAAATATTTACGTGATCATGCGAGAGGCACAAGGATACGCAGTAAAGAGTCAATGCAGTAAAGCTTTGTACGTCGATCAGCTTTTGTAGAGGGAATGGACCGCCAGTTTTGCTCATATGAGCAGCTTTAATAGAGCTTTTGTCTGTGCGTTTACTGCACGTAATTGTGCGCGGGTGTCAAAAACAGCAAGCCTGTGGGAAGCGACAGGCGGAAGATGCGTATTCGACCCAGAGTACAGCATTCTGTATTAGGGAGTTGTGCTTGCTTAGTAGCGTTCGTATTTCTTGCAGCGTGTAAGAATTTTGAGGAAACGTGGCAAGGACAGCACATTCACAAACGCCACCGCTGCCCCCTCCCCCTGCTCTCCTTTGATCCATTGTTGAGCCCCTTTCTGGTGTCTTTGAGTATTAGGATAAGCCACACATATAGACAATTCAGAAATGCTGCACTTTTTGTTTCTAGCTCACTAATTTCAACAGAACTAGTTCTGGCCGAGCGGTTCTAGGCGCTTCAGTCCGGAACCACGACGCTGCTACGGTTGCAGGTTCGAGTCCTGCCTCGGGCATTAATGTGTGTGATGTCCTTAGGTTAGTTAGGTTTAAGTAGTTCTACGTCTAAGGGACTGATGAACTTGGATGTTAAGTCCCATAATGCTGAAGAGCCATTTGAACCATTTTGAACTAGTTCTTTTGGGAGATGACAAAAGTAATAAAATCAACCCTCCATAGACCTACAGTAATAGAGAAATTCATATATCAGCTGTTTAGAAGGATTATTGCCGCGAATAGTCTCTCACTTAATTGTTAAGAGAACGCTACATATTCAATCCTACACATCACACTGTACAACATCAGTGACAAATTTAAAGCTTGAGAGAGAATTAGTAAACAAGGCCGAATCTTCAAAATTTTTCTATGTACGTTGTCAATCGTTGCATTTGGCATTATTTCAAGCTTTCGAGAGCATAGTAAGTTAACATACTTTTTATTTTTATACAGTAATAACAAATATTATATTCTAGGGTAACCCATCTTTAAGAAACAAAGTTTTCATGTAACGAAAGAATGCTACAAGAATAATATTTGTACTGTCCTCAGCCTCGGCCATGTTGAAGACAGCTGTTAGGTACTTTAAGTACAACTTCACAATACATCTGATGAAATTTGTTGTAAATAATCGGAAGGTACAATGACAGTTATAATTACAGTACTAGATTTTAAAGTGACCTTCATTGCTCTTCATCAAAGCTTACTTTAACTCAGAAAGTAGTGAATAATGTTGCTACCAAAATCTTAGATCAGTTATCCAATGATGTTATGTGTCTGGCAGAAAATCTAAATTTTAAAATAAACTGAGACAAGTTGCTTCTGGACAAATTATCCCCGTCTATAAAAAAACAATTGCTTACGAAGTTGTAGCTTATTTACAGAAAAGTATGACATAATTATTTATATTATTAAATTACTTATTGTTTTGTGATGCGTGATCCCATCTGTAATTAGTCAACAAGTGGTCATATTTACATACCATCTGAGTGTTCTGTGAAGAGATCCGTTCCACGCCGTTACGACGTATCGTGTATCGTACAGAATACCCATGGAATATAAACCTAATTAACCATCTAACGTCAGAGGAGCGCTCTGAAGGATCAAGTTGGAGACGCTAAACTTAAACTGTTGTCTGTCAACGAAGTTCTTTAGGGCCTCACAGAAGAAATTCCTAGTACCTGCCTTCCATGAGATCGTATAAAACTTCTTAGCGGTCCTTCCCATAATAACACAAAGATCACCACAGATAAACCAGAATTAATCGGAGCCACACAGCAAGGGCATTTCCAGATCTCAAAATTGTCGTCACAATCAAAAGACAATAAATGTTTTCTCGTACACAATTTATTTGTAATCAGAATGCTCAGAAGTTATTCAGATAGCACGGAGTTCTGTTGCTCACCTTACCACTGCAAAAAATAAATAAGAACTTCTTCCGCGCCACACCAGGGAGCATACTAACAATGCCACTAACAGTGTTTTTATTTCAAGTGCTATTAACACTGGGACATGAAGAGTTATTTGTGATCATACAGGTACAGAAATACAGCAGCGGTGTTTAAACTAGTAGAACAGTAATAAACCAACTCCATTTCTCATATCTTTTAAAATGATTACAAGAAAAAATTAAATTCAAGAAAAATATGTTTCAATTTGATTTCTGTTTCTCACGTAACCTCATTCTTGGGATCAGATGTTGCAAAGCTTACTGTAGCCTCTGTGCTGTTCAGGAAGAAATGGCGACATAGATGAAGTGCTGCATGGCATACATGAGCCACGGGATTTCCACTTTTGAGTACACTAATATTTTTCCATTCTTCTCTTTCAAAGTAGGATCTTTTAATAGCTATTTGAGATGGATGATTCTCGGACACTTTCATCACAGTGCATTTGGAGATGTTACACGCCTGCAATGGAAATGGAAATGAGCGTTTGGCGTCATTGGCCGGGAGGCCCCTTGCGGAGCAGGTCCGGCCGCCTTGTGCAGGTCTTATTACATTCGACGCCACATTGGGCGACTTGCGCCAGATGGGGATGAAATGATGATCAACACAACACAGCACACACTGCCTGACCGGAGAAAACCTCCGACCCAGCCGGGAATCGAACCTGGGCCCGTAGGACGGCAATCCGTCATACTGACCACTCAGCTATCGGGGCGGACACGCTTGCAATGACTAGAACGTCTCAGGAGCCTCTTTAATATCAGACGAGTCAGCAGCATGCATCGGAATCACAAGGAATGTCTTCTCAGCTTCAACTACACTCCTGCAAATTGAAATAAGAACACCGTGAATTCATTGTCCCAGGAAGGGGAAACTTTATTGACACATTCCTGGGGTCAGATACATCACATGATCACACTGACAGAACCACAGGCACATAGACACAGGCAACAGAGCATGCACAATGTCGGCACTAGTACAGTGTATATCCACCTTTCGCAGCAATGCAGGCTGCTATTCTCCCATGGAGACGATCGTAGAGATGCTGGATGTAGTCCTGTGGAACGGCTTGCCATGCCATTTCCACCTGGCCCTCAGTTGGACCAGCGTTCGTGCTGGACGTGCAGACCGCGTGAGACGACGCTTCATCCAGTCCCAAACATGCTCAATGGGGGACAGACCCGGAGATCTTGCTGGCCAGGGTAGTTGACTTACACCTTCTAGAGCACGTTGGGTGGAATGGGGTACATGCGGACGTGCATTGTCCTGTTGGAACAGCAAGTTCCCTTGACGGTCTAGGAATGGTAGAACGATGGGTTCATGACGGTTTGGATGTACCGTGCACTATTCAGTGTCCCCTCGACGATCACCAGAGGTGTACGGCCAGTGTAGGAGATCGCTCCCCACACCATGATGCCGGGTGTTGGCCCTGTGTTCCTCGGTCGTATGCAGTCCTGATTGTGGCGCTCACCTGCACGGCGCCAAACACGCATACGACCATCATTGGCACCAAGGCAGAAGCGACTCTCATCGCTGAAGACGACACGTCTCCATTCGTCCCTCCATTCACGCCTGTCGCGACACCACTGGTGGCGGGCTGCACGATGTTGGGGCGTGAGCGTAAGACGGCCTAACGGTGTGCGGGACCGTAGCCCAGCTTCATGGAGACGGTTGCGAATGGTCCTCGCCGATACCCCAGGAGCAACAGTGGCCCTAATTTGCTGGGAAGTGGCGGTGCGGTCCCCTACGGCACTGCGTAGGATCCTACGGTCTTGGCATGCATCCGTGCGTCGCTGCGGTCCGGTCCCAGGTCGACGGGCACGTGCACCTTCCGCCGACCACTGGCGACAACATCGATGTACTGTGGAGACCTCACGCCCCACGTGTTGAGCAATTCGGCGATACGTCCACCCGGCCTCCCGCATGCCCACTATACGCCCTCTCTCAAAGTCCGTCAACTGCACATACGGTTCACGTCCACGCTGTCGCGGCATGCTACCAGTGTTAAAGACTGCGATGGAGCTCCGTATGCCACGGCAAACTGGCTGACACTGACGGCGGCGGTGCACAAATGCTGCGCAGCTAGCGCCATTCGACGGCCAACACCGCGGTTCCTGGTGTGTCCGCTGTGCCGTGCGTGTGATCATTGCTTGTACAGTCCTCTCGCAGTGTCCGGAGCAAGTATGGTGGGTCTGACACACCGGTGTCAATGTGTTCTTTTTTCCATTTCCAGGAGTGTAGCTTAACAGTATTTTGTAAATCTTGGTCCCCCGAGTCCTTTCTCACCTTTCTTCGTTTCCCTGTCATTGAAAAATATTCCTTCTATTACAAAGATGTTTTAGTAATGCAAACAAAAGCTTGCACTCGCTTTGCTTACGACGTGGACTGTGCAACAGCTAAACGGAGGGGCCATTGACACAGGGGACTTGCGATTCCAGAGGGAAGCACTGCCTGGCACAAATACTATGCGCCACCTAACAATGAATTTTTGAAATATTTTTTCCATGATTTGTCACTTTGACTAAGTTTACGGACATGCAACACACTACCGAAAGCACAATAGCATTGAAAACGCGTTTTGTGAAAATATGGCACTTAGGATATTTGACGATCCATTTTTCAGATTTAAAGCATCCCGAGGGGAATTGCTTAAGGAAATAAGGACAGAAATTAAAGGAAAATTTACACGGGTATTTTTGCATTGTAAGTTTCGTTCTCAACTCTCACAACTTATACACTGTTCAGTCACATTAATGTCATCACCTGTCGAAAGCCCGAATAATCAACTTCTGCAGCGCGAACTGCTGAGAGATGTGTAGAAACAGAGGTTCTGGGAGGTACACACTGCGAGCTACGTGACACTTTGCGTTGTTCTGCTGGTAAATGCCAAGGTTCCGAGAAAAAAAAATTGCATCTAAGGACGGACATGGTCCACAATGATAGATACCCATTTATCTACTGTGACTTGCAGAATGACGAGATCACCTAGAGAATGCCTTCTGGCCTGGAGCCTTCAAACGGCTGTTGCAGTGTGTTTGTTTGCATATGTTTCACGCTTTATGCGGGAACGGGCATGTGTCCGAAGGAGGATAACAAGTGATGCACCTGGGCGGTTTGTTGGAAAACAGTTGTACGTCTGTTTGCCCGTCACATCTCCACAGTCGTCTTTCACCCCTGTCATCTATGGTTCGTGGTGCACCCCTGTTGCCACAGCGTAGGGTTTCAGACAGCGCCATTTTGCCGTGGACGGTATACTTTCACCAGGGCGGCACGCGAACAGTTTACAAAATAAGCTGTTTCGGAAACGCTTCCACCCTTGGTTCAAAAGGCAATGATAATATCCCTTTGCATGTCAGATAAATCGCTCCGTTTCCGCATTACGACAATGGCTGTACTGTTGCCCGCGTCCCCCGCTAGTGCTGCCATCTTCCGTGTGTGAGTGGTTATTGCAAGTTGACGTCGAACACAAGTGGTGGTTCAAAAATGGCTCTGAGCAGTATGGGACTTAACTTCTGAGGTCATCAGTCCCCTAGAACTTAGAACTACCTAAACCTAACTGACCTAAGGACACCACAGGCATCCATGCCCGAGGCAGCATTCGAATCTGCGACCGTAGCGGTCGCGCGGTTCCAGACTGTAGCGCCTAGAACCGCTCGGTCAACCCGGCCGGCACAGGTGGTGGTCACATTAAAATGAGTGAACAGTGTATACAGTTTTAAGTATACGTCCGTGTTTTGAGGTTGGAACAGGCATATTGTTTAAGCCCTGAAGTGCAGAAGAGGAAGAAGAGGACGTTTACATTGGTAACCTTACAATGTAAATCTCATACGGGAGACGAAGTTAGACTTAGACAGCAATTGAAATAAGGAAATGTCAGGTCTTACACAGTACCTGTAATTTTGCGCGAGTTCCCATTGCTTTTGTTTCAATCGCTGCACTTTAATTTAAGTGCATTGACCTTTTCCGTGCTAGTATTCTCCGCAAAGTTTATCCGAAACAGTTTTTTCATTTGAATTTGCAGAGTTTCTTTCCCAAGTTACTAACTAGCAGACGAGGTTCGCTAATGAATGTTTTACCTCGAGCGGAATCCGCTTTCCATTACAGTGACGGAGAGCTAGCTCATTCAGAAATCTTCCATTACAGCGAGCGAGTAACGCTCCATTCAGTCTTTTTTTATTCTCTCTTTCTCTCTCTCTCTCTCTCTCTCTCTCTCTCTCTCTCTCTCTCTCTCTCTCTCTATCTCCTTCTCTCTCTTTGCCGTGACGTCTACTAATCTCGCATGGCATTTGTAGCGCGGGAAAGTATTTCGTCTCTAGCCATTAAATTTATATAGTCTCTTCTCGCGAATGTAATATTCACGAAGTGGCTTTCAGGCATCCGGTTTAGTAGACCCATTTAATTGGAAAATTTTCAGCTCGTGTAGCTGTGAAAGGCAGTGACAGGAACTTCAGTATGTCGTACAAGAGGAAGTTACTTCTATTGCGTGCCTCGGTGCTTCAGATGTAAATAGGATCTATGTACAAAGAGAGAAACGGATAGCGGAAATAATAAAACAAAAAGAGAAATTGAAAAAAAAGACACACTCATATAAAAAAAGGCATAATTATAAAGTAGCCGTTCTGCAGAACAAACATCCACATTACTCGAAGTGAATTCCATATTGTGCGAAAAGTCCAGTTCGGCAAAGACTGTAGAATTCTCAAGCGCATTTCTAATTTGATTCAGTGTTTAAGCAGGCGCTGGAGTAGATCAAAG
This sequence comes from Schistocerca gregaria, assembly GCF_023897955.1. Taxonomy (NCBI): domain Eukaryota; kingdom Metazoa; phylum Arthropoda; class Insecta; order Orthoptera; family Acrididae; genus Schistocerca; species Schistocerca gregaria. The sequence goes on from NC_064920.1 coordinate 107,408,607, forward strand.
AGTAAAATGTTTCTTTGAGATTTACATATGTAAAAATACTCCGTAAACTAGCGTACCCTGTCTGTCAATGATTCCACAATATCGGATGGATTTCTGGCCTTTTCTATCCGTCTACTGTGCGTGCCAGAAGTTTCTGCCTGTATCGTTCTGTACGGCCCCTAGCCTCTCTTATCTTATTCTCGTAATCCATTTGACAGACATGAGATGCTGGCAAGGTGTTTCACTACTTTCTTCGAATGTTGTTACGTACATTTCCCAAAAGCGTTTCATGAGCATTACGTCCTCTATCTTCCGAGGATTGTCCTTTACCATCATTACACTTTAATTTGGGATATAGCGACCTACATCTGCATCTGCATGACTAGTCTGCAATTCACACTTAAGTTTCTGGAAGAGAGTTCTTCGAAGCACCTTCATACTAATTCTCTACCGTCTCACTATTCAACAGCATGAACACTCGAATCTTTCTGTACGAGCTCCGATTTATTTTACTACGATGATAATTTCTCCCTATGTAGGTTGGTGTCAATGACATATTTTCACATTCAGGGGAGGAAACGGGTGATTTAAATTTCATGAAAAGAGTTCGCCGCAACGAAAAACGCCTTTGTTCTAATGATTGCCATGCCTACTCGTTTATCGTATCCGTGACACTCTCTCCCCTGTTTCGTGATAATACAAAATATGTTGCTTTTCTTTGAAAATTTTTATATCCTCCACCAACCCTACCTGTTAAGGGTCCCATACAGCAATAATGTAGCAGCGTAGTGTACGCAGTCACTTTACTAGACCTGTTGAATCTTCTGAGTTTTCTACCAATGAAACTCAGTCTTTGTTTTGCCTTTCGCAGAACGTTATCTACATGATAATCCCAATTTAAGTTCTTCGTAATTGTGTTTCGTGGGTATTTAGTAGAAATGACAGCCTTTAAAGTTGTGTGATTTGTAATGGTACCGATATTTAACATATTTCTGTTAGGACTCATGTAGATGATCTTACAATCTTCCTTTTGAGTGAGAATTGCCACTTTTCGGACATATCATGTCCAAGTTATTTTTAAACTGGTCTTTTATCTTCTGATCACTTTAACAGACGGTAAATGACATCGTAATCAGGAAACAAGCTAAGAGGGCTGCCCAGATTATCTCCAGAATCGTTCATGCAGATTAGGAATAGCAGAGGGCCTACAACACTTCATTGGGGGACTTCTGTTTTACACCTTCATTTTCCGACTATTTCTACGTACTGTGCCTTTCTGACACGAAATCATAAAATCAGTCGCACAACTGAAGCGATGCTCCATACGCACGCAAGTTGATCTCGCGATGAACGATGTCAAAAGCCTTCAGCAAATTTAGAAATATGGAATCAATTTCAGATCCCGGGTCGACGGCAGTAACTATCTCGTGCGAACAAAGAGCTAGTCGTGCTTCAAAAGAACGGTGTTTTCTGAATCCATGCTGTCTGTGCTGTAATAGACCGTCACCTTCGACGTAAATCATAATGCCCCAACACAGTATATGCTCCAAAATTTTACTGCAACTCAACGTTTGTGATATGAGTCTGTAATTCAGCGGATTACTTCTATTTCCTTTCTTGAGTGTTGGTGTGACCTGTGCAACTTTCCAGTCTTGTGCTACGGATCTTTCGTCGAGCGAGTTTTTGTATATGATTCCTAAGTATGGAGCTACTATATCAGCATACTCTTGAAAGTAATCTAGTTGGTATACTGCCTCGACCGGAGGACCTGGCTTTATTAAGAGCTTTAAGCTGATACTATCTGCTTCTAAGTTTTTTATGATGGCAGTTAACCTTTATTCGAATTCTGGGATATTTACATCGTTTCTTTTGGTAACGATTCTAACTGAATATCTCTAAATTAGTTCGATACCAGTTATCGTGCCTACTTCTTACCCTCTGAAAAGGATAGAGCAGTACTTTAAAATTGGTTACACTAGCGTGTTGTATGCGATTTATTCTACAAATTCACTGCAATTTTCGAGAAACTATCCAAAGAAATCACGTTTTCCATCCGCTTTCCCTAATACCGATTTTACGTACTCGTAATGTTTCATATCGCTGCTTGCTGTTACTCTCAAAAACATGGCCTGACAAAATGGTGAAGCATCCAGCAAAGGAGAAGAAAACAGAGCGAAACTTCACGGGTTGAGAGGGTATTAGTTGTTATTTCACTTATCACAAAAACGACTCCAATTTATGAAGAAATTTTCGGTATGAGGCCACTGATCAGTACGACATAGGATTGTTGATATTTTTAAAAAGATCGGGACTCCGGTAAATCTATATTTAAAAAATATATCATTACCGGCCACCGTAATATCGAAAAAAATTATCAATATATCAGTGGAAAAAAGTATCGACGTACCAGCCAAAAAAGTGTTGTGGCTGCACATTGTAAATATACTGCCAGTTTCAGAGATGTTTATTAAAGATGGTACTGATTTACCGTTAGATATTCTATACATCGACAAACTAGTAACCTGTGTACCCCTATCATAGCAAGAACTGGAAGGAAAACGCCGTACTTTCACGCTTGCTATAACCAATTTGATTACAATGGTAACTGCTGTATGTGGCACAATTAAAGGGGTCCGATGGGTCCGTCGTACGGGTTCTTCAGATTTTGGAGTTGTCTGGAACGCTTCCCCTTTTTACATTCTGCTGACGCCAGCGTCCTTGCAGTTGTAGTGTCAGAATTGCTTGATGAATATTGCAGTTTCTGTTAGTAGCTCCGAGAGCTGATTACGTCAACATTTCCCCTCACACGTCTCCACCCACCGCAAAGACGAGTCTTGTATTTTTGATTTTTGTTCATTAGTTTCAGCACCTGTTCTTGAAGAATGGTGACATGAATAAATGGCGCCCTAGTTGCGTTAAAAATTGTTTTTTGATGGCACTAGTGCGCTATTTCTTCACTTCGGAATCTTGTTGTTCCATTCACACTGCCACCCCCGGTGCAATCGGACTTCTACTTTGTGCCATCTATTACCTGCTTCACACAGTCAAAGAGAAAGACTGGACGACAGTGACGCTCAGAAAGTATCAAGATTCCTCCACACAGTGAAAGTAAAGTTATGTTCTCCTTCAGTTTCAAAAGAACAGGTTCAAATATTTATCGAGAATTGCGAAAAAAATGATATAAAATTAAAAATCGGTACTCAGTAGCGCAGTTTCGATGCAGATGTATCAATACATCGGAGTAAGGCAACACCGGCGATATATATCGTCAATTTGGGGATAAATACCTATAAATCAATGTATCGATATCTTATAAACAGACTAGTACGATTTCCCACCTCGTATGGCCTGGATGAACTCACTGTTCAGGTTGGAGAAGGTCTTAGAAAGCTGTTGTATTCTGTCCTGAAGCAAGCTGGATCACAATTGCCGTAAACGGACCTTGATATCCTAGATAGTAGCACTGAGGTCGAGCTGACGTCGGAGCTAGTCTCATACACTTCGTATCAGCGGAAAATCTGTGAGTTTTGCTGGCCACCTGAGTAACTCAGCATGAAGGAGACAGTTCATAGAGACACGTGCCATGTGTGGACAATGGGTATCCTGTTAAAACTGACGCGAGACAGGTAACACATGAGTACGTGGGGAGAGTGTGTGTCGTACCGACACGCCGTCAGAATTCCCTCAGTTACTGCCAGCTGTGAGTCGAGCTAATACCTGATGTCTTTCCCTCCTTTTCCGCTCTCCGCCTCCTATGACGAAAGCAGTGAAGCCGCAAAACACTAGAAGAACGGGATCTCTCTCTCGCCAGGTCACTGCCATCCCATGTCCGCCCCGATACGCCGGCACGGGCGCTCAGAGTGTTCGATCAGAGGGCTGCTTGCACTCTGGAAAAAAAAAAAAAAAAAAAAACGGAGCATAGGAAACTACAATCAACTTGAACGGATGTCTTGGGGCGTCCGCCTAGACCTAGCGCAACGAACTACATCGGACAAAATGAAAAAAAAAGAAAAAATGTAGCTGAGTGGTCAGCGTGACGGATAGCCGTCCTACGGGCCCGGGTTCTATTCCTGGAAGGATCAGGGATTTTCTCCGTTCAGGGACGGAGTTGTGTTGTCTTCATCATCATGTCATCCCCATCCAGCGCGCAGATCACTCAATGTGGTGTCGAATGTAATAAGACCTGCACCAAGGCGGCCGGACCTGCCCTGTAAGGTGAGTCCGCCAATGACGCCGAACGCTCATTTCCATTTACCGCCATCCTATCAGGTGACGGGCATCCGATTCTCGTGCGTCCTCATATGTTACCTTTCTCGTGACAGTATTGTGGTGCCATTTTTTAACAGCACATCGGTCGTCCACATATGGTACGTGTCTCGATGAACTGTCTCCGTGATGCTGAGGTACTCTCATGGCCAACAAGATCCATATATTTGTCTGTGATAGAACATGTGTGAGACCAGCTCCGACGTCAGCTCGGCTCACAATGCGACATAATTCACCAGCAGGCCGTCCTTAGCCGTCATGGCGCGCTCCAGACGCATTGGTTTGTGTTGTCGTGATAACGGCAGCCTACAGGGGATGGCAGCTCAGTAATCACGTCAGCGCTACGCTTCAGTCAGTCGTGTTGGCTGACGCAGAATTTTTCAGAGAGTCGATTACTTCTTCTCGGGTGGCAGCCGCGATTTTAAAGGGATTACGATGAGGTTGGTGCACAGTACGGCAATACTACCTTGTGGTTGTCAGATCTGGTCGACCAGAACCTTGACGACTTGAATGTCAGCCCTCATGATCCATGCATTCCAGGTCACATCACAATTCTCCCTAAATCTGGATGTAGCACGATTAGAACAGCCGGCCAAATGGTGACCCACAATGAGGCTTTCAGGTGGTTATAACGCTGGCTCATACGAGCACGCGGCATCTTCCTGTCCTTCACAGTAATAACTCAACACGTAACACTGTTCACGCCACTTACATACACCACCAGGCCTGGTAACAACACTTGGTAGGAAAAACGCTAATGAACACTGGTGGCCTTCTACTTGCAACAGGGAGCTGTGTCTCTAACCATTTACATATCCGCCGACGGTTTGTAAGTATGAGAAGATAAACTACCATCCGACCACGTCTTCTGTGTGCTCTACCTTTTTTGGCGGGAAGTGTGTTTACACGACATCATGTGCTAAAGATATTCGCAACTAATCTTTGTCTGATGTTATGGGATTTTATTCAATTTGTTGTGTGTGGACATTGCCTTACATCAGTTCAAATTTGAGACGAGCTACCGTTCATTATACCTAGTAAAAAGTTTGTTCAATGTTTTTACATTTTTCTCGTGATGGACCAAGTGACTAATCTCGTCAAGGTATACTTTACCTTGACATGGATAATACGTTTATAAGTAGGCCAAATGTAATGGTTCTTTCTTTCCTCCTGTGCATTTCGATCCGAATGAGAACGAATGTCCAATGGGCGTCTTGGAACATTATATTGTAAATAATAAACTAAAGTGGAGTAAAACTGATGTTATCTTACATATGTGTGTGAAAGGGTGTGAGAAGTCAATTAAAATTCTCCTTTTCTGTTTATTTATATGGAACAATGTTTCGGCTCTGAACACCGCGCTAGGAGGCACTACCAGACACAGTGTAAATTATGATCTGAAGCGGCTGGTTCAAACTCTATCCAGGGCAATCCACTACTCGCGAAAGTTATATTGAAATTAACGTTTGTAAAAGCAAATATATTGTAATACTGATTGTGCCTAGATTACTGTTTTGTTTTTGTCCAATGAAGGACGTTTAAAAAAAATGTTCGTAATGTTAAAATATTAAGGAATTTTACATATTAGTATGACTAATGTTTAATGTGAACAAGACTGATTACGAATATTAGGTTTTTTCGTTATCTAATTCAAAGTAATGTACAGTACTGTCTTTCTAATGATTAATGAAAGTGTAAAGGAACATCACTATTTGTTTTAATAAAATAAAATGAGATAAGTGAAGTACCGAAAGAATTTCATTTCCAGTATTCGTGAAAGCACATTAAAATTGTGGATCATTCATCCAAAGAAATATGCATAATGTACAAATGTATGAGTACAATTTTCAAATTAAGAAACATGATCTAGGACAGTTTCTGTCCGATGCTCTCAGCTGCTTCGCGTGTCTTCAACGCGATTTTGTAAACGTCTGTATGGCAGCGCCTCTTCGTAGGGCCAGAGACAACTACTGTTTGTCTCCAGCCGTTCGCACTCCCCCATTGAAAGCTGTCAAAAGCGCTGCCGGTATCGGGTTCAAAATGGTTCAAATAGCTCTGAGCACTATGTGACTTAACATCTGTGGTCATCAGACCCTAGAATTTAGAACTTCTTAAACCTAACTAAGCTAAGGACATCACACACATCCATGCCCGAAGGAGGATATGAACCTGTGACCATAGCGGTCGCGCGGTTCCAGACTGAGGCGCCTAGAACCGCTCGTCCACACCGGCGCCAGTATCAGGCATCTCCGTAATTTGATACGACTGTAAGAGTGTCTTACTAGTAACGAATAAATGTATTACAATTTCGTGCATGATATATCAGCTTTCCAAGACTCTAGGTTTTTATGATGTCATATGTGCTAAACTCATGTTGGTACCATGATACATCTTTGTAGGTACATTCAGTAGTATATACGGATACTGTCTGCAAAATTCATTGCGAGCTGAGTAAATAGCACAGAAGTTATATTTTCAAACGTCAAACATGATGCGGCTGTTCTTCACGTTTCTCATTGTTTATGAGGTCATATCATGGACTATAGTGGATAGGTGATACTCACACACACAGCGATTGTTGCCTGACTGCAAAGGATATGTGTACCGATTTTCGTTGAAATTGGCCCCGTGGTTTAAAAGGAAATGTGGAACACACACACACACACACACACACACACACACAGGTACATTTTTATAATATCTATCGATTGACAACTCAGTCACAGCCAACATAATTTCAAGGAATGTCTCGTAGAATAAATTGGGTTTGACTTTGATCAATAGCGCAGCCACAAATATGTGCACTACACTCGCTAACTGAGACTGTGTTGACTTGGTTTGTATGTCTAGCGAAGAGTATCGCTAAGTTCTATTAACTCGTTTTTCCTTTACTGTGAAGATCAGGCACACTTTGTAATAGCAAGTACTTTTACTATCTTATCAAGTTTGAGCTGAGATACAGTAATCTGATAGTGATGTTGTCACTAACTGACAAATCATTTATGTATAGTGAGAACATTAGAGATCCTACAACCCTATATTACTTTCGGGAGTGCTGAACATTTTTCTTGCAATATAAAGTAATGGATTCTCACCAATGCCGACGTGTTTGTCGTGGGAAACTCCGTAATTGTCTTGATATTTAAAATTTATATTTTATTTTGGTGCCTCGGATGCACATTTAGTTTATGATATACTTATATACTTGTGTAGACCAAACTAATGAACTGTATTAGTTAAGAATTAATCGGTTCAGAGGAATATCTATAAACGTACTCCGTACGACCATTATCTATGTTGGTCGACGATGTGGTAGTGTCGAACGTCTTACGGAGATCTAAGAAGACGGAAACAACTTCCTCGAATGTGGCTACTACTTGTGAGGTATGCTGTGTAAATGAAGCCACGAATGTTTCGTATGAGTGAGTTTCTCTGAATCAGTGCCGGCACTATGAGAGATGCTTCTTGTCTTCTGAGAGCGTCATAATGTGTGAGGTTACATTATGTTGTAGAACAGGCCTGTTCAGGAAGCGGCTAGGCAAGCACGTGCCGTCACGGTTGCTCGCCTCTTTGGTGGGCGTGTAGTGAGCGCTTGCGGAAAAGTGCTCTCGCTACAAGTCATTTTGCAGCGCAGGGAAAGCGCAAAATGTGCGCTGTCTTATGGCGGAGTAACTAAAGAGAAGATAAGACGTCACTTCAGGGAGGATAGCAAAAGTTACAATTTATAAACCTTCAGTGTGACAGCTGCTTGGTAAGTTTCGGTATGAATATATATTGAAGGGAATCACTGCTGTCAGCTGCAGTGGACAATACGTGGAATCAGCGGGGATGAGTAAAAGTGTGTGCCTGACCGGGATTCTAATCCGGGATCTCCTGTTTACTAGGCAGGCATGTTAGGCACTGCGCCGTCCGGGACACGGTGTTATCGCATCTGCTCGGACTATCTCGGAATGCCTCGCGGCTGATACACATCCCCACTGAGTGCCAGCTATCCGTAGTCTCTGTCTGTTGACTCCATGTTCACTACTTCAAGATTCCCACATTTCCTTTTTATTTTCCTTTATTGAATTTCGATTACCCCCGAAGGGGGCGGGCTGGCAGCAGCTTAGTACGCTGCTCTTCAGCCTACAGCATAAGAAGAAAATAAAAAAACAATAAAATCAGGCGATAAAACTGTGACCTAAAATGGCGGAAAATTGTGGAAAGTTATAACAAGAAACAAAGGGTGGGCGAGGCTAATAAAATACATAGAAAGCAGACAGGTAAAATAGTAGATGGACAATTAAAGAAACACGACGACAGTCTGGTTTCTGTTCGCAAGACAGATAAAAATCACACCCAGCGACAATATGATGTCCGTTTGCAATACTTCGGAAAAGATGCACAACACTAAACAATCACTGGAAACACTGCACTAAAAAGTCGGCAAGAAGATGACACACCTTGGGGGAGGGGGGGAAGACCTGGACTGGTGAGGGCAAAAAAGGGAGAGGAGAAACGAAGGGGGAGGGAACGGCGGAGGGAGAGGACTCATAAAGGGGGGGGGGGCAGGGATACGCGAGAGGGAATGGGCAAAGAAGAGGAGGGAAATGCAAAGTGACTCAGGGGAGAGTAGGGAGGTTGAGAGAGGGTAGGTAGGGAAAAACAGGATGAAAGGAGGGGGGAGAGGGATCCCAGGAAAACGACAGAGGAAGGGAGAGGGAGGTGAGGATCAGAGTTGATTGGAGGGATAAATGGAGGGAGAGAGGGCATCATCCAGGAGGGGGACTTGACGGAAGCCACCTCAGGAAAGGAGACGAAGGGTGCAGAGATGGAGGGTATGGGGGAACACAACAGTGAAGGCGCGGCAGAGGGCGGGGGTTGGAGAGGAGAGGAGCAACCAGGGGATGAGGGGAATCAAGGCAGCAGGAGGTGTAGAGCATGCGGATATGTTTGAGGAATAGGAGCAGATGGGGGAAAGGAATCAGGTTGTAGACGATCCGCGTGGGGGACGGGAGGCATATACGGAAGATGAGGTGGAGGGCACGGCGCTCGAGGACTTATAGAACTTGGGGGCGACGGATATCCAGGTGGGACTAGCATAACAGAGGATGGGACAGATTAAGGATTTGTGGGTGTGGAGGATTGCAGAAACGTTCAACCCCTATGTCAGGCCAGAGAGGAGTTTTAGAAGTCAGAGGCGGATGTGGGCTTTGGATTGGATAGAGCAGAGATGAGGGATCCAGGTGAGGTGGTGGTCTATGGTGAGGCCAAGATCGGCGAGGGTGGGGGAGGGGCAGACAGGACGGACGCAGATGCTAAGGGAGTTTCACACAGGATATCTGACGTATTTGTGCATCTGTACTGAAGAAGGTGATCCATTGCCCAGTTAGGCATATCAATTATATGAAAGCTTGGTGTCTGTTTTTCGGACACGTTGGAAAGAACATCATGCATTCGTATAGCTGATAATCCTAGCTGGGCAATGGATCACCTTCTTCAGTGCGGTTACACAAATACGGTCTCCTCTAGGATGTCAAAGTAGCGACCCTGGAGTGGATAGGTGGCGGTCGGTGGGAATGTCGACTGGCTGTGTGGCGTGCCGAGACAGTGGATGCAGTTGCGATAACGCCATGTCCTGGACTGCGTAGTGGTTTCCACACCTTAGTTATCAGGAGATCCCAGGTTCGAATCCCAGTGTGATACATATTTTCACTCGTCGCCACTGATTCCGCGTATTGTAATGATTCACAGCTGCATATTCTGCGTGGTATCTCTTCTTTCGGATATGTCAGAACAGCCACCATGCATTCATATGACTGGTATAAAGCTTTCTTCGACATTAATTTTCACAACTTTACAAGTTTCCTGCCACGATTATGCCAGTGTTTGGACCTAAGTATTTGTGTAAGTAACTTTTTTCTGCAGTGACGAGAAAGAAATACATCCACAGAAGCTCACTGGCAGTCTTCAACTTAATGCGTTCCTTGGAATTAGTAGTGGTCAGAAAGTGCTACCAGGCATTGACTGTTTAGTGGAAAGCAATATAGCCGGCCGGAGAGGCCGAGCGGTTCTAGGCGCTGTAGTATGGAACCGCGGGACCGCTACGGTCGCAGGTTCGTATCCTGCCACGGGCATGGATATGTGTGATGTCCTTAGGTTAGTTAGGTTTAAGTAGCTCTAAGTTCTAGGGGACTGATAACCTCAGTACTCAGAGCCATTTGAACTAGTAGAGTCTGGAGTTCCTTAGGAGTCTGCGGGATTTGAAAAGTTGACTGAGACTGAAGTACAACCAGTTAGCAGGTTTGGACCCTCGCTTTGATGACTGCCTCACACGAGGCGTTCTTTGCAAAGATCACCACAAGTATTTAAAAATCGTGAATCCTTTTAAAATTTTAGAAAGAATTTTGTAATTGAAGCAATACAGCGATCGGTATGAAATGCTAAAAATCAAATAAAAACAGTCTAGATCGCATTTTCAGATTTTTGTTCGTTAGCTGAGTGGTCAGCGTGACGGTTGTGTCATACCTAACGGCCGTGGTTCGATTCTCGGCTGGGTCGGAGATTTTCTCCGCTCAGGGACTGAGTGTTGTGTTGTCATCATCACCGTAATTCCATCCCCATCGACCCGCAAGTCGCCGAAGTGGCGTCAACTCGAAAGCCTTGCACCAGGCGAACGGTCTACCCAATGGGAGGCCCTAGCCACACGGGAATTCCATTATCTCACTGTCATTTCACATCAACACAACAGTCTTATGAAATAATTTTGCCACGAAAGGGATTAATTAGCCACCGTGAAGCGGTGCGTCTCCGTAGAACTAATATTACGCAGAACTCACTAGTTGACAACAGTTTCTCGTGCAGAGCTGCCTTGCTCCGTTATCTCTTGCCGTCACTCTACTACACGTACCATTAGTCGCCGTCAGCTGGGCAGTTGTTTACTGTTGAGCCGTTGGCGCGAGCCACCTCGCACGAGCTGATCGGTGAGCAGGCCTGCTACAGGATACTGTGACAGTGGGACGTTAACGGTACTGGTCAGGTAGTTTAGGTTTTGGAGATTCGTACCCATCAGTGTTGTCCTTAGACACATCACACGTGCTGCTTTCTGGGCTCTGCATTAGGCTTTGAACTGCTGGTAAACACCGGCGTATTATCGGCACACCGTCGGATGTCACCGCTCAGGAGATTCGGCACGTCGTCTGTTGGAGCCCCAGCGGGTTGCAGCGCTCCTGACCGCCCCGAGCGTCCACCAGGCGGCAGCAGCGGTGGCGCAGAAGCCAATCGCAGGCAGCAGATTGGCCGGTGGGTCGCCCCTGCTGCCACCTGCCGCGGACGGACGCCTGCCGCCGCCCCTTGATCCAATTTGGCCGCGAAATTGCGGTGCCGAGCAGACGCTGCGGCAAGCGGCGACGCAGGCGGTGGCGCGGCTGAGGCCGGCGGAAGAGGGGGAAGTGCGCTTCGCCAAGACTGTGCGTGTATGTCGGACTGGCTACTAGGTCACTGCTCCTGAGTTCTTACTGGGGAACACTCATGCAGCGCCACTGTCATGTCTTGTCCAAACAAATGTACCAATACATCCTGTAGATCATGGTACAGTGGTTACCTCATGTGCACTCGCCAAGCAGATATATATGTGATCAGAAGTATTCCAATACGTATTAGTGTACAAAAAAGGGGGGGGGGCAGTGTTCATCCTTTGGCTTTACGACATTTTGAATTCTGCTTGGAACACTGGCAATGAGGTGTTTGAATCCCTACGGAGAAATGGCACCGCATTTTTCATCACGAGCTGAAGACAGAGTGAGAGACTGGTGCGGATTGCAGGGAGTTTACTGACTGGGCGCAACATACGCCTCGCCATTAGGTGGTGGTGGCAACACTTTGAGGCTCCTTATATATAAAGGCACTTTATCAAATAATCATCAAAGCAGAAGGACAATTTACTTTCAAAACCAGGAGCAGTAGTTTAGCAAATCGACGCTTCATTACAAATGCTAGATTACAAATAATAATCAAGCAATATTTGTCCATATGACAAAATTAAATTCTGACCCATCTTGATTACAAGAAAACGGGTGCAACCAGCCCCCAAACGAACCTCATGCCAACAAATGTTCAAAATGTTCAAATGTGTGTGAATTCCTAAGTGACTAAAGTGATGAGGTCATCGGTCCCTAGAGTTACACACTTCTTAAACTAACTTATGCTAAGAACAACACATACACCCATGCCCGAGGGAGGACTCGAACCTCCAGCGGGAGGGGCCGTGCAATCCGTGACAGGGCGCCTCAAACCGCGTGGCCACTCCACACGGCTCACAGCAGCCACCGTTGTCTGCGTAACATAAAATACTTTCAGAACATCTGGTTTTGTAAAACAGAGGAGCGTAGTTATAACAACCCAATACAATAACTTTCTTTCAGAGTCCTTAATTAAAACTCACTCCAATGCTCGAACGAGCCTTATTAACTAAAACAAAATTCTCTTGCAAATAAGTAAAGCACTACACAAAACAGACCTTAAAACGATACAAGAATGATAGCAGCGATATTGTTTAAACCTTTACAGGAACGAGCGTCCAATAGGAACCAACTTACGCGCATCCAAAAAATATTTGAACTTGGTCTAAATAGTCAGAATCAGTTTCACCAACTAGATATTAAAGAAATTTTAATTAAAGGAGTAAAAAATGTAAACAGAATTAATCACGCTAAATTGAACACCGTTTCCTCATATTATGAAAAACAACCGCCTCAAGAGACGCCGCTGAAATGTTCCTAGAGCGGGCAAATAATACACTTTTTACTTCTATAACATTCCAATGGCACACAAGCACTATGAATAATGGAGGCAAGAACTATAGCTCAAATTACTCTTAGAAAATTAGTTCTACACCATCGTGATGCCATGCTGATATCAAAAGACAGGACTCGCCTCTCCCTTGTCGCAACTATCTTCTGGCTGACACTGATACAGAAAAGCACGATTGTAAAGCACAGCTAACTCGGCAGACTAGAATGCTTACTTCCGCACAGCGCTGAGAGCTCAAACTCTAAGCCAGCAGGCGAACACGCTTCTCATTGTGAAGAGCGCACTATAGCAAGTCAACAACAGGTTGCACGTTATCGTTGGCTTACCATCTGCTCCTCTCAACCCTGTGATTATGTTAAAGCTTGCCGTGACTTGGCTCTCGAGCTTCACTTCGTCTTGTGAATCAGTGAGAGAAAATCCAACTTGGCTGACGAGTATCTCTCGTATTCCGAACCCGGTCCATCAATTCATCAGGCACTCCCAGTGAAAACAGTCTTAAAATCTCAGAAGAGCACACGAAGGTATTCAGCATATTCCCAAATCTTCTCAGTGAGTTGTCGAATTATACAGGTGTTGTCCACTGTCGTACGGCCCTTTCTGAAACCACGTAGATATTCGTCATACTTGTAATAGTTTCGTGCCTTAAGAAAGGTTGAGCGAGCGAAAACACTAGCCGGGTGCTCTAACCAGTGCGGTCCGCGGACTGTGTAAGAGGACGCTGCGCCCTCCCCAGGGCCGCGGGCAGCTGTTTACGGGGGCGCAGCAGCGCCTGGCTGGAGTTTTCACTTTGCCGCCGGCGCTCCTGCATACTGATGCCGGGCGCGCACCTGCGCTCCGATCGCTCGGCCCGCCTCCCGGAGCTGAGGAGCCAGTAGCCGACCCTGCCCCTGCCCTTACTGGCTGCCTGCGATGCATACCGCATTCGCAGGGCGACCGTCCCGTCCGGCTACACGGCGCGATATCGGTGTCTGCCCGTGTGCTCAATGGACCCTAGCCGGACGCGAATGCAAACCACTGCTCAAGATCGGAGAAAAAAAAACAACTAAAGGCTTATTCCTGCAACAAAGCTTCAGCCGCTACTTGAGCCACGACGTGTAGCTATGGTGCACAACTGTAAAGTTTCCATCCGACTCATTCACACCTTTGGCAACGTTGCTTGCGTGCAGTCGACTCTCGAAAGTTCGATGTTAAATGTAGAGATCAACATCTTCGTTCATCTCTGGAAACTAGTTCACTGGCGACCAGTCCTTTTTTGGACCTATACGTTTTTAATCGTTCACTATTCCCTTTTTTATCTTATTATGTAATAATGCTGGTGTGTACCAAACTCTTATTTATTTTCATACGACCAGTAATTAAAAATTAGGAGACATTTTTCTTGTTAGAGGTTGCGATTCAATATGTTCTAACAGTCATTTCCATTTACTGCAACTGAAATATAAATAAAAATAAAAAAAAAACGTTTGTACTATTGAGATTCGAGCAATGATCTTACAGATAAAAACTTCTGCGCTGCACATTCTGCTTTTTTTCTATTTACTTAACATAGCTCGGAAATGTTCGACTCTTTAAATCCACTATATCAGTTTTTCGACACCTGAGCCGTGCTGCTTTAGGAAATTGGTGTCTGGCCCCGGTGCTTCAAATACCATACGTATGAAAGAAGAGCTCTAGTCGGTGAGGTGGCCTTGTTAGGCGAATACTGTACATACGCCAGACTCAAGTGGGATCAGACATTTAAGAAATTCGAAATAAAGTGACTTGAGTAAATGATACAGATCAGAATGGAGCCCATATAGTCCGACAGCCCTTTATTCCTTCCAGAGGAGTGCCAGCCGTGCCTCATCAGCCGGAAAGTTTAAATGGTAAAGGATCTGTTGCTATGAATCCATTTTATAACATTTGAAAATCTTATTTTTTAACAGGTCGTAGAATGTAAGTATATCTACAAAATCTTCAACATTGCCACTGGTATTATTTGTGAAATATTAAGCGTAAATGACAGGCAAAAAACGAGTTCCACCGAATAAGGTCTTCTTAACTTTAGCGTACCGGAAGAATCGGCTACCCCTACTTATTGGGTTTATGCAACCCGCAATACCTTCAAACACCATGAGTGAGAGTTTCATGTTCTCTCGCTCACTACATGCAAACTATTGGTCTTACAGAAAATAAGAACATGACCCTTTTTGTAGGAAATTTGATGCAGTTAAATTTTGTACTAGGATATGCTTACGCTGAACGCCACAACTTTCGAGTTAGTCAAGAAAAATATTCTTTTCCATGAATAATTCGACAATTACGGCCTCTAGCGAAAATTTATCCCGGTTACAATTTAACTGCATTAAATTTCTTTCAAAAATGTCCTTTTCATTTTTTCTATAGTTTGCGTGAAGTAAGCGAGATAATATGAAAATAGTGTATGTGGTATCTGAAAGCATTACAGGCTGTATAAAATCGATGGGTAGGGGCAACTGAATTATCCTGTATATCGTAAAACTATGAAATACCGGTTGTGCTAGCTCAATGGCGTATTCAGATAACTAGAAGTCGAGACTTCGAGAACAGTTTGAAACTGAACAAGAAGAGGCGAATGCAGTGAACGAACAGAACTGGAACTGAATAAAGAACGTTGGAGATGGAACGAGGAATGAGTGATCATTCCAAAAAGAAACAAAAGGAGCGAACGAGACGATGGTGGTAATGAGATCGATCTGAATGAAATGGTGAACGTCTCTTAGCACGAATTCTGAGTATGACTCTAGACTGGTTTCACTTTTTGTAGGAAATAGTATCAACTACTCTCACAAAGCAAGACACAAATTTTCGATTTGCTACTTTTCCTGCTGAGAAGCTACTCATTGATATAAGAAAAATGGTGAACGTGTGCGAATGTCGTTTAAAATGCCCCTTTTCCATATACATAAATGACCTTTCAGACAAGGTGGGCAGCAATCTGCGCTTGTTCGCTGATGATGCTGTGGCGTACCGGAAGGTGTCGAAAAAGTGACTGTAGGTTGAGAGAAGATGTCCTAGACAAAGTTTTTACTTGGAATGATGAATGGCAGATGGCTCTTAATGTAGAAACTCGTAAGTTAATGCGGATGAGTAGGAAAAACAAACACTTAATGTTCGAACACGGCATTAGTAGTGTCCTGCTTGACACAGACAGTCATGTCGTTTAAATATCTGGGGGTAACGTGTAAGTAGGCTGTTTAGGTTTTTTTATTTGTAACACCACCTCTGTATGGAAATCACTGGCTGTGCTGTGTGCAGTCTGTGGCTGGTTGGTATTGTTGTAATACTCGCATTTGTAGTGTTGGGCAGCGGCAGCTGGATATTAACAGCGCGTAGCGTTGCGCAGTTGGAGGTGAGCCGCCAGCAGTGGTGGATGTGGGGAGAGAGATGGCGGAGTTTTGAAATTTGTAAGAATGGATGTCATGAACTGATATATACACACCTGGAAATTGAAATAAGAACACCGTGAATTCATTGTCCCAGGAAGGGGAAACTTTATTGGCACATTCCTGGGGTCAGATACATCACATGATCACACTGACAGAACCACAGGCACATAGACACAGGCAACAGAGCATGCACAATGTCGGCACTAGTACAGTGTATATCCACCTTTCGCAGCAATGCAGGCTGCTATTCTCCCATGGAGACGATCGTAGAGATGCTGGATGTAGTCCTGTGGAACGGCTTGCCATGCCATTTCCACCTGGCGCCTCAGTTGGACCAGCGTTCGTGCTGGACGTGCAGACCGCGTGAGACGACGCTTCATCCAGTCCCAAACATGCTCAATGGGGCACAGATCCGGAGATCTTGCTGGCCAGGGTAGTTGACTTACACCTTCTAGAGCACGTTGGGTGGCACGGGATACATGCGGATGTGCATTGTCCTGTTGGAACAGCAAGTTCCCTTGCCGGTCTAGGAATGGTAGAACGATGGGTTCGATGACGGTTTGGATGTACCGTGCACTATTCAGTGTCCCCTCGACGATCACCAGAGGTGTACGGCCAGTGTAGGAGATCGCTCCGCACACCATGATGCCGGGTGTTGGCCCTGTGTGCCTCGGTCGTATGCAGTCCCGATTGTGGCGCTCACCTGCACGGCGCCAAACACGCATACGACCATCATTGGCACAAAGTAAGAAGCGACTCTCATCGCTGAAGACGACATGTCTCCATTCGTCCCTCCATTCACGCCTGTCGCGACACCACTGGAGGCGGGCTGCGCGATGTTGGGGCGTGAGCGGAAGACGGCCTAACGGTGTGCGGGACCGTAGCCCAGCTTCATGGAGACGGTTGCGAATGGTCCTCGCCGATACCCCAGGAGCAACAGTGTCCCTAATTTGCTGGGAAGTGGCGGTGCGGTCCCCTACGGCACTGCGTAGGATCCTACGGTCTTGGCGTGCATCCGTGCGTCGCTGCGGTCCGGTCCCAGGTCGACGGGCACGTGCACCTTCCGCCGACCACTGGCGACAACATCGATGTAGTGTGGAGACCTCACGCCCCACGTGTTGAGCAATTCGGCGGTACGTCCACCCGGCCTCCCGCATGCCCACTATACGCCCTCGCTCAAAGTCCGTCAACTGCACATACGGTTCACGTCCACGCTGTCGCGGCATGCTACCAGTGTTAAAGACTGCGATGGAGCTCCGTATGCCACGGCAAACTGGCTGAAACTGACGGCGGCGGTGCACAAATGCTGCGCAGCTAGCGCCATTCGACGGCCAACACCGCGGTTCCTGGTGTGTCCGCTGTGCCGTGGGTGTGATCATTGCTTGTACAGCCCTCTCACAGTGTCCGGAGCAAGTATGGTGGGCCTCACACACCGGTGTCAATGTGTTCTTTTTTCCATTTCCAGGAGTGTATATATATATATATATATATAGTATGACTATTATTGTAAATACATTGTCTGTTCTCTATTAAAATCTTTCATTCGCTAACTGTGCCTATCAGTAGTTAGTGCTTTCCGTAGTTTGAATCTTTTATTTAGCTGGCAGTAGTGGCCCTCGCTGTATTGCGGTAGTTCGAGTAACCAACATTTTTGTAAGGTAAGTTATATGTGAAACGTATAGGTTAATGTTAGTCAGGGCCATTCTGTTGTAGGGATTTTTGAAAGTCAGATTGCGTTGCGCTAAATATATTGTGTGTCAGTTTAAGCACAGTTTTGTATAAGTGTTCTAAGGGGACGTTTCAACAGTCATGTCGCTTAAATATTTGGGGGTAACGTTGCGACGTGACATGAAATTGAACGTGTTCCGGCGTAATGACAAGCGCTGGCACCAAGATCAAGAACGATACAGCAGAGCGGGCTGTGATACGACGTCAGCCAATAGCACGTTGAGTAGGACGTCACCACGACAGGGGCGGCCTCTTCACGAAGAGAAAAAAGCGACGCGCTGCCTACCTACGGCCGGGCAGTAGAGGACGCGCAATAGAAGAGCCGCAGTATATTAACGATAGCAGCGACTTATGAATTTGTGTGATACGTATCAATCACTGGCATGGGCATTGTGTATAACGAAGGACACTGTTCGCATGCTTGAGACACGTTGTTGTAAATCAAAGTTAAGTGTTGTCAATCTATTGTAATAAAAACCATTAATGTGATTAGCTTGAATTGTTGTTTGGCTATTACACAGAACGAGTACGTGGGGATTGTGGTAGCGAAGGCGAATGGTCGACTTCCGTTTATTGGGAGAATTTTATGAAAGTGTGGTTCATCTGGAAAGGAGATCGCATACAGGACGCTAGTACGACCTATTCTTGAATACTGCTCGAGTGTCGGGAACTCGCACTATGTCGGATTGAAAGGAGGCATCGGAGCAAATTCAGAGGCGAGCTCCTCGGTTTGTTTCCGATAATTTCGATCAGCATCGAAGTATCACGAATATGCTTTGGCAGCTCAAGTGGTAACGCCCGGAGGAGAGAAGACATTCATTCCGAAGAACACTGCTGAGAAAGTTTAGAGAACCGGCAGTTGTAGCTAACTGCAGAACGATCCTATTGCCGCCGACATACATTTCGCGTAGGGACCACGAAAAGAAGATAAGAGAAATTAGGGCTCATACGGAGGCGTATAGAAATCAGTTTTGCCTCGCTTTATTTGCGAGTGGAACAGGAAAGGAAATGACTAGTTGTGGTAAACCGTTCCCTGTATCCTCCACCACGTGCCGCACGGTAGCTTGCGAAGTATGTATGTAGATGTAGTTACAAATTATGCACCGCAGTTTACTTATATGTAAGTATCACAGTAACTAACGGCAATAATGAAACAGAAAAAAGTGCACTATCAAGCTGTGTTGTGGAATTATAAGATGTGAAAAAAAGCTATTTTTCCCCGAATAGTATTCTCCAATCGAATGGGAAACTCCGTGGTTTCCGTCTTCACGCGAAAGGTAAAAGGTTTACTGAGGAACTAAGTAGAGAGATTGATGTAGCTTTGCTTCATTTACATAAAAGAGTTTCATAAAACAAGACGTTTTAATTCATTTCCTCAGCTTCCATTATTATCGGAGATATAAAAATTTCTTTTCGAGGCACTTACGCTGATACTGAATTTGTATCGTACGATACAGATGAGTGGAGCAAGCAGCACTCCCTTTTGCACCGGGTGACACCGTAAAGATACGTATCGATGTCGTATCACTGGCGTCCAAATATGAACCCGGACTGTAAATAAAATATCGATATATGTATGTGTGTGTTACAGAAAATATCGATATACATCGAGGATATAGATTTCCTGAAAGTATTGATATATCGATATAAACATGACATTATCAAGTTATTTTTATTTTATATTACTTTTTTTCGCAGTTTTCGGTTAATATTCGTTCTTTGGAACTTGTAGTAGAACATAATCCTACTTTCACTGTGTGAATTGGTTTTACTTCTTTTTCAGCTTTCGTCACGCCGAGTCTTTCTCTTTTTTTGAGTGTGTGAAGCAAGTGTAGGTGGCACAAAGAAGAAGTCGGATTGTAACGGAAAGGGGGGGGGGGGGTGAATGGAATATAAAGATTTCCGACATGAATAAATAGCCCAACATTTGAGTTATTAAAGAATTTTTAACGCTACTTCTTCACATCGGCATTCTTCAAAAACATTCCTTGAAAAGGATGAACAAAAATCTAAATGACAAGACTGGTCTTTGCTGTGGGCAGAGACGTTTGAGGAGAAATGCTGACGCAATCGGCGCTCGGCGCCACTAACTGAAACTGAAACATTTAACTTCGCCATGCAATTTTGACGCTACAGCTGCCAGGTCACTAATGTTCACAGAAATGAAAAAACAGGGAAGTCGACACGAAGTGTTCGGTCAAATGCGACATGTGAGGAAACGGAACGACGGACCCGTCGGACACCTTTTATTGTGCCACGTAAATGCAGTTACTACTGTTAGTGAAATAGTTATTGCCGAAAGTGAACGCGTGTCGCTTTCTTTTCAAGTGTTGCTCCAAGGGGGTAGGTTGGCTGGCAGCTTGTTGATGAAGAGAATATCTAATAGTAAATCAAAACTTAAATAGACAGCTCTAAAACCAGCAGTATATTTACAATGTCCAGCCCATATTTTTATAGGCCAGACGGTGATACACTACTGGCCATTAAAATTGCTACACCACGAAGATGACGTGCTACAGACGCGAAATGTAACCTACAGGAAGAACATGCTGTGATATGCAAACGATTAGCTTTCAGAGCATTCACACAAGGTTGGCGCCGGTGGCGACACCTACAACGTGATGACATGAGGAAGGTTTCCAACCGATTTCTGATACACAAGCAGCAGTTGACTGGCGTTGCCAGTTGAAACGTTGTTGTGAGGCCTCGTGTAAGGAGAAGAAATGCGTACCATCACGTTTCCGACTTTGATAAAGGTCGGACTGTAGCCTATCGCGATTGCTGTTTATCGTATCGCGACATTGCTGCTCACGTTGGTCGAGATCCAATGACTGTTAGCAGCATATGGAATCGGTGGGTTCAGGAGGGTAATACGGATCGCCATGCTGGATCCCAACGGCGACGTATCACTAGCAGTCGAGATGACAGGCGTCTTTTTCGCATGGCTGTAACGGATCGTGCAGCCACGTTTCGATCCCTGAGTCAACAGATGGGGACGTTTGCAAGGCAACAACCATCTGCACGAACAGTTTGACGACGTTTCCAGTAGCATGATCTATCAGCTCGGAGACCATGGCTGCGGTTACCCTTGAGGCTGCATCACAGACAGGAGGGCCTGCGATGGTGTACTCAACGACGAACCTGGATGCAGGAATGGCAAAACGTGATTTTTTCGGGTGAATCCAGGTTCTGTTTACAGCATCATGATGGTCGCATCCGTGTTTGGCGACATCGCGGTGAACGCACATTGGAAGAGTGTATTCGTCATTGCCATACTGGCGTATCACCCGGCGTGATGGTATGGGGTGCCATTGGTTACACGTCTCGGTCACCTCTTGTATGCACTGACGGCACTTTAAGCAGTGGACGCTACGTTTCAGATGTGTTACGACCCGTGGCTCTACCCTTCATTCGATCCCTGCAAAACCCTACATTTCAGCAGGGTAATGCACGACCGCATGTTGCAGGTACTGTACGGTCCTTTCCTGATACAGAAAATGTTCGACTGCTGCCCTGACCAGCACAGTCGCCAGATCTCTCCCCAATTGAAAACGTCTGGTCAATGGTGGCCGAGTTACTGGCTCGTCACAGTACGCCAGTGACTACTCTTGCTGAACTGTGGTATCATGTTGAAGCTGCACGGGCATGCCATCCGAGCTCTGTTTGACTCAATGCCCAAGCGTATCAAGGCCGTTATTTCGGCCAGAGATGGTTGTTATGGGTACTCTGAGGATCTATGCACCCAAATTGCGCGAAAATGTGATCACATGTCAGTTCTAGTATAATATACTTGTCCAATCAATTCCCGTTTATCTTCTGCATTTCTTCCTTGTGTAGCAATTTTAATGGCCAGTAGTGGAGCTTTTCCGTGTATATATCGATACATTTTCTCGGTATATCGAGATACGATGATATTTTTTAACTACCGATCAGATTACCGACACTTTTAAAAGTATCTACAGTCCCATTGTGAACCAGTCACGCCACCTACTTTTATATGTATCCCGCCGTTTCGGGTTGTTTCCGCGTCGTATTGCGAGTGCTTCGCGTACCGTACGGCAGCTTAGCGTCCTCTGACGCAGCCGCAGCCTCGCACAGTGGGGCAGGTGGAGAGGTGTTGGCGGCCGGCGCGGCGCGGACGTAACGGCAGGTGGCGCCAGGCGGGCCCCGGTGCATTCATTAGGCGGCTGCCTCTGCCTGCTGCCTGCTCACCGTTAGTCGGCGGCCGCCACACGCCGCAGTCAACGACCGGCAGCGCAGACCCGCCAGCAGCTTTCGCTACATTCCGGCCCGGAGTCGTCCTGCCGCCTGGGGTCGCCAGGGACGTGCCGGGGTCGCCACGCGTAAGTGTACTCACACGTGGCTGCCGAGCGCTAGTCCGAAGCGGGACAGGTCATCTAGGGCGCTCGTCAACCCCCATCCCCCTGACCCAAACAACATTTTGCTTTAAGTGTTTATGCAGGGTTGAGCCGTGGTAAAATCTGCTGTTTTGAAGAGCGCTCAGCAGCGCGTAGTGTAAAGCAGTCGCCTTCCGTTTCTGGCGGTGGCGCTGCTGTGTCAATTGCAGCTTTGGTGTTTCCCTCTGGTGTGAAAGGGGAAAGGTTGCTCCTTCACGTGCATTTAACGGGCGCTATGAGCTCGTCAGGGGGTCAGTCAGGCAGAGTCAGTTGGTAAAAAAAAAAAAAAAAAAAAAAAAGTTCAAATGTGTGTGAAATCTTATGAGACTTAACTGCCAAGGTCATCAGTCCCTAAGCTTACACACTAAGTAGCCTAAATTATTTTAAGGACAAACACACACACCCATGCCCGACGGCACCAGCCGCTGGTCTGCATTTGTGCAGCAGTTAGTGTCTGTCTGTCGTCGGAGTGCTAGTATGCCTGTTGTTAGGATCGAACTTTAAAGCCAGAAAATGAGAGTCTTGCCACTCCGCCAGTAACAGAACTCAGCTTGTTGTCGTCCGGTCCGGGCTGAGTTCCTGCGTTAGGCCGCCAGTCTGTTCGAGTTGCTCGGGCAACGGTCATTGGAGGTTGGATCGGTCGGTTGGTCGGTCGCGCACTGAGACACGAGATGACTTGTCCGCCTTGAGCGTCGGCGCATGTGAGGTCCCCACCTGAGTCCAGTGGGCAGGGCCGTATGGAAAGTGGTAGTGGCTTCGCGGTTCACACGAGAGCATCAGGAGCGAAACCACGACGTCGGGCTGGACGGGGCGAGCTGCGAAGCCGTGCTACGGGAGATCGGCGGGCATTTCTGCGTCCGTAGAAGCGGCTGGCAGCGGACGGTTCGGGAGAGCGTTGGGGGTGCTGCTCCAGGTCTTCGCCAGAAATAGCAGTTTATTAGAAGTTAAGTGATTGGAGATATGTTGTTTCATTTACTTGTTAAATTCTACTTATTTTCTTGGTGAGGTCACCATCCGCTTTGTTTTGGGGTCGTCCCACCATTTGTCCACCCGCGGGAAGGTGGTTATTTGTGAATCGGGTGGTCCGTTTTTCCCTTGTGCAATTGGGGAGGTATAGATCAATCTGCGGTACGGGTTGTTTAGTAACACCCCCCCCCCCCTCCCCTTCTTAACCTGCCATACCTTAATAGCTGCTTCTGACAAGCCGGATTCGGTGTTAACGAATTTATTGCATAAGACCAAATTCTTGAAATATGTTTTTATCTTGCTTATCATCTAGCGACGTGGTATATGTGTAATGTAGAGCATGTTGTACATTTTATGTAAGTCTGCATTTTATGGGTCATTTTAGTTTATAATGTTGCCACTCTTCCACCGTAAGAGTCCTTTAAAAAATTGCACTTTAGGTGACAAATAATTTGAGTGTTGTACCATTTCCATCCCTCTTACGGCGTGCATAGTTTACGTGTTTGTGTGAGTTGTTAAATTTTTTTTTTAAAGTAATCTGGTGTGTTGCAGATTTGCACCAGTGTACTCTTTCAGAGGTTGTTGTGAGCGGTCATGACTACGGGTGTGTTGAAAGGGAGCAGGAAAGCTTCTCAGTCCGAAGGCTTATACTGTTAATATTGTTCTGTCTGCCTATAAATAAAATTGTAACTTGATATTTCGAGGGTGCTTTTCTGCTTATAATTTTAACTCTGTTTTTGAAAAGTCTTTTAGGAATAAAGTCCACATTTGTTAAAAGTAATTTCATTTTCCATCAGTTACTTCCTGGCAACTACTTCCACGCTCACCTAGTGTGATTAAATGTGTTAATGTTCTTGATGAATCGCTAGTAAATAAAGTAAATTTTTTAAGAAAAGATTTTGAAAGTAAATTTACGGTTCAAGGGTGTTTATAGAAATGTGTAACATAATCTTACGTAGGTAGTATTCGTCAAAATTTCCTATAATTATACAGAGTGTTTTCGTAAGAACGTGCAAAAATTTAACTGGACATAGAGGATACTTCACTGAACAATTTGAGGTAGGGGACCTGGGGTCGGAGAAGCCAGCATAAGGAAATGATAGGAATAAAATCACATTACTGTGTACCTTTTTATATACATTAGTTACAGTTCTGCAAATACCATCGCTGACACAATAAACGAGACATTTGTACTGCACCTTATAAAAGTGCCGAAACTTACAGCCATCAACCTCAATGCAAGCATGACATCGGCTAACAGTATTCTGAGGCACCCTGACAAATATCCCTGGTATGTTTGGAATTTCGTCACAGGCAGCTACAATTCTGGCAACTAATTCCATCTCCCTGTCCACTGGCGTCCCATACAAAAGTGACTTTAGATAACCCCAAAGGAAATAATCAAGCAGATTCAGATCAGGCCATCGAATAGGATCTCCCAATTGTTTTGTCTGCTCTGAGCCGAGCCGGCAAAGCGCATTGCGTGCAGGGGGCACGCAGCGGTCTTGGGCGGGGCCGCGTGCCGATACGCTCTTTAGGCCTTTTTCTCGGTCTTCTTTGGCAGCAGGACGGCCTGTATGTTGGGCAGGACACCACCCTGTGCGATGGTGACACCCGACAAGAGTTTGTTGAGCTCCTCGTCGTTGCGGGTGGCGAGCTGCAGGTGGCGCGGGATGATCCGTGTCTTCTTGTTGTCGCGGGCCGCGTTTCTGGCCAGCTCGAGCACCTCAGCCGCGAGGTACTCCATGACGTCGGCGGGGTAGACGAGCGCCCCGGCGCCGACGCGCTCGGCGTAGTTTCCCTTGCGCAGGAGGCGGTGGATTCTGCCGACCGGGAACTGGAGCCCTGCTTGAGCGGGATTTTGACTTGCCCTTGACTTTGCCTCCCCTTCCGCGTCCGGACATGGCGTCGGGCTAGTGGCGTTGGCGTGCGCGAGAGACGGTAACGATGTGAGCCGCAGCGAGTCGATCAGCGGAGTGCCTTGCCACTGTCTGTGCTGCACCCGCCGTCGGAGGTTCGAGCCCTCCGTCGGGCATGCGTGTCTGTGTTGTCCTTAGCGTAAGTGAGGTCAAGTTAGATTATGTAGTAGATTAAGTAGAATCAACTGGAGAGATCGAAGACTTATAAGGAACTTGTACCTATGTCAAAGGGTAAAGGTACGACTGAACTGTGGAGAAACGAACAGTGTGGAAATATGGAAGGGGAGTGAGGCAAGGATGTTGTCTGTCACCAAGTCTCTTCAACCTGTATAGAGAAATGGAGAAATGCTGGCGAGAGAAGCGCTGGAAGGATGCGGAAACTTCAAAGTAGGAGGACGTCTCATCAACACCATCAAATCTGCAGACGACCTATGCCCACCAAAAATCAGACACAGCTGCAACACATGATGAACAATTTGGTGGAGACGGGAAGAAAATACGGCATGGAAATCAACATCGAAAAATCAAAAGTGATGCGCGTATCAAAACGAGAGAAACACTTGAATATATATAACTGTTGACAATCGGGAGCTGGAAAATGTGAACCAGTTCAAGTACCTGGGAAGTTTTATCACAAAGGATGCCCACTGCACCAACGAAATCCGAGCAAGAATCGCCATGGCCAAAGCTGCTTTCAACAAGAAGAGGTCTCTGCTGACCAGCAAATTGAGTTTGGCACTGAGGAAAAAACTGATAAAGTGCTACATTTGGAGCATTCACTGTATGGAGCAGAAACATGGACCATGAGAAATAAGGAGAAAAAAATACTTAGGGAGCTTTGAATTCTGGTGCTGGAGGAGAATGGAAAAGATCAAGTGGACAGATCGCATAAAAAATGACGATGTACTGCGAACTATACTGCGTACAATTCTTCAGAGAAAGGCCAACTGGATTGGACATGTACTTAGACACGAGGAACCCATACATGATGTCATCGAAGGGAATCTTAGAGGAAACACAGGACGAGGAAGAAGATGAATTTAACATCTGGACATGAAACATGGAAGGAGATACAACAGGCTGAAGGAAGAAGCTGAAGACAGGGAACAATGGAATCAGAAATTCTCTGCCACTAGGCAGAATACTACATAATAATAATAATAAGTAATGTGCAAAGCCTATTGGACGATGACCTAAGCAGTTTATTCCCACAGGAGCTTACCACAAGATTCAAATTTTTGCCTTCCAGTCCAGGAAATACAGCATTGAGATTGTTGGTGACATTCACAATGAAGTGAGGCGGCGCACCTTGATGTTGTAACCGCATCTTTGCAAGAACAGTCAAGGGTACATTCTCCGACGACTCAGGTAGAACTCTTTGCACGAACTTCAAGTACAGGTTGAAGATGTGGCCCGAGAACGTTTACGCCTACAATGCCGGCTCAGATATTCACCGGAAAACGTACTTCATCAAGCTTGAAGGTTTTCCTCATCCCACACATGGCTATTCCTGCTGCTCGAAATACCATCACAATAAAATGAGGCCTCGTCAACAAACAGCATGACTTGGAGGCAATCTGGTGGATCAATCCATTGTTGGAGCAACCACTGACACCATTCTACCCTTAGTGGAAAGTCAGCCACAAGCATTGCATGGACTCGTTGTGGGTGATGGGTGTAATTGTTGTTTGCGGAATACTCGCAACACGTTCCAGCGCCTCCTCTTGAAAATGGGATGAGCGCCTGGTCCTCATCTTGACAGGTCCCTCGTTTCTTCTTTCCAATGAACCATGGGAGCATTCTCAATCGAGAGAAATGAATACTCGTCGTGACGTATGATACCCGTTAGAAAATCGTTCCGCGCACAGCCTTTCAGCAGCGAGAGCATTTCAACGTAATTCTCCATACAGAAGGTGGATGTTTGTAAGTTCCGCGAAACTGTGCCGATAGTGCTCCATTATTTCGTACTGTACGATTCTAAATAGAGCTGAGTAATGAGTGCGTCTTTCGTTGATTCATAGCACGTACTATCGTACGACACAACAGAGCCATCTTACAGGTTAGTGAAGTAAAAATAAAAAAAAAAAAAAAACTGCATTATGATTTCCTAGTAATCAGGCTTCCTCCTCGTTTCCTTACAGGAAATAAAGAAAGTACATGTAAATAAACGGCACAGTAAGTGTAAACTCGTACGCATGTTAGTTGTAAATAAGCGATAGACAAAGTTACTTCCATATCTTCTTAAGCTGGCTTCCCCGAGCCCTACTTCGAATTTTTCCGTGGAGCATTTTCTGTGTCCTGTTACATTTTTGCACGCTCTTACGGAAACAACCTGTGTGCCAGAAAACCAGCACCTGTTGAGAAGTGGGTTGTAGAAGGGTCCCAGTTCAGATCCTGGATTTGGAATTTTATTTAGAAACGGGTCGAGATTCACAATTGATGGCACAGTAAATTACCACATCACGCACGTGTGGGCAGAAGCGATCCCTTGTGCAATCATGGGCGTGAGACATCTGTATCGTTTCAGTATCAATGTATGGAGTGTATGGGCAGGAATTATCCATGACAGACCTATAGGGCCATAGAGTATACCAAACAGGTTAACAGATGCTGTGTATCAGTGATTCCTGCAGGATGAATTAACAGTGCTGTTGCAAAACTTTAGCCTCGCAGAAAGACAATGATTGTGTGTTCTACGGATCGTGGAACAATACCTCATGGACGATAGATTGGTCGAGGAGGTTCGGTGGCATGGTCTCCCCATTCATTGGACCTGAATCAATTGCATTTCAGGCTATAGGGCATTTAAAGCTATTGGTGTACGCAAACCCCGAGAATCTGCAGACGTTACAGGAGCATGTGACCAATGCATGTGACGCAATTAGTATGTAGCCACTTTCATTCGAACCAGTACGTGATTCACTGAGAAAAAGGGCCATGGTGCACCGTAAAATCATGCAGCACCTCCTATGGTGTCTACATCAACCGTAACAGACAAATGGGAATGAGAGGACTGATTGGCCCTTACCTCAAACAGGTATTGTTCTCCAGAAATATCACTACAGAAACTTTTATTCTCGTTTCTACCAGTACTGCCTCCTTTGGGAACATGTGAAACTTTCTCTTAAAACACCACAAATTTTTACATACAGCTTGATTCAGCTGCCCCTACTTATAGGTTCTATGCAACACACAACACCTTCAAATACTGTGCACAAAATCTTTCTATTCTCTGACTCACTACATGTAAACTATTAGCCCTCCAGAAAAAATGAAGAGGAGCTTTTTGCGGGATATTTATTGGAGTTAAATTTTATACTGGGATAGGTTTTCACTAGAGGCCATACTTTTCGAATTATTCAAGAAAAGGTAAAAAATTGACCACCAAATGAGTTCTTCTTGAATAACTCGAAAACCGAGGCCTCTAGCGAAAACGTGTACCATTACAAAATTTAACTATATTAAATTTTGAACAGAAAGGTCATATTCATGTTTTTTTCTTTGGACTAATAGTTTGCATGGAGTGAAAGACAGAATATGAACATCTCATGCGTGGTTCTTGAAGGTGTTGCGGGTTGCGTCAGACCAGTCGGTAAGAACAGCACCATTATTCTGTATATTAGGTTTCGAATTTTTCAATTGACTTTCGGAGAATACAGCATCGTTAGAACTAAGAGTTTCGAAAATGTCAAGGAATTCTGAAAACAATCACAGGTTTCCTCTAACACTCGTACTTTTCTTGAGAATTCACTCAGGTCAAACACGCACCAGTTGTCAGGAACAGGTCTTACATGGTTTGTGTGTCAACAGCTGAAACTGGTAAACCACAGGAATTTTTGGGAAGGCGTAACAGAAAGGGAAAGATGCCCCAATAAAAAACAAAGAACTATGAAGGGCCGGCCGCTGGTGGCCGAGCGATTCTGGCGCTACAGTCTGGAACCGCGCGATCGCTACGAACGCAGGTTCGAATCCTGCCTCGGGCATGGATGTGTGTGCTGTCCTTAGGTTAGTTAGGTTTAAGTAGTTCTAAGTTCTAGCCATTTGAACCATTTGAACTATGAAGGGTGACTTTCCCGAACGTACGGGGAAATGCCAGAAAGATATACGTATAGCATTTTCCCCACTTACGCACAGACATATTGCTCTGAAGAATCGGCGAAGAAAGGAACATATGGAAAACACTGAGAAGAAGGGACATGATGATGGGAATAACTTCCACTGTACTAGATCGAGCTGTAGAGGGTGAGAATTATAGGGGAAGACAGATACGGGAATAGATCCAGCAGTTAGTTAAGGACGTTGGAGCAACAACTATTTTGAGACGAAGAGTTTGGTACAAGAAAGCCTTTCGTGGCTAAAAAGAATGTTGTTATTATATCTCTAAAAACAAGTGCACGACACAGATACTCAAATTCTTGGACAACTGCTTTTCACTTGATTGAGTCTGCCACCTACAAACGAGGGTGAATCTTTGGAAACTGTAGCAACTCTTGCGAAACATTAGAAATTCATTTCACAAACGTCGGCTGAGATACGTCGCCAAGTGGCCACCAAAAGCGGCAGTGGTTTAGGACACCAGTATTCCTGCACATGCCACCGCTGCATTGTCAGGTTCCTCATTTCCCAGCATTCGCACATGGCCCAGGACCCAGCAGCATCATACTGCCTAGCCTTGATGTAAAGGGTTTCTTGTAGGCCCTGGTCCACTTTGTCCGCTCGGTACATTTGCTGAATGCTCTTTAGGGTACTTACGGAATCAGTGCAGAAGAGGAAAAACGCAAATACTGTACTAAATTAACATGCTAAAAGCATTTAGATGAGTACAAACAAAATCGGCAGCTGTAGCAAATTTACGACATAAACTGAAAGTATGTGCGTACATTAAGTTGGTCACCCTGTTTCGGAAATAACGATACGTGAACTTAAGTGCACCATGTTGAATTTGATTCTAGGAAGCGTACTTGAAAATAGAAGCTACCACTCCAAAAAATATGCGAGCAGGTGAAGTTAATGTAACTAACAGAAACAGAATGAATAATAATTAAATTGTAAGGGCTACTTCAAGTGGAAGCAAGGATAACAGTCAGTGAAAATGGGAAATTCTTGATGTACCGTAAGCGATATGAGAACTGAATCAGAAGTAAGTAATGCAGGCGGACAACCCCCTGTAATTGGCAGGCTCTTGTTGACAGTGTACTGTCCAAGCGGAACGATTTCTCTGCCCACCAGCAGTGACGCCTTTCCATCAAATGCTGCTCACTGCATCTGCAGATAGCTATTGTGACAGGAAACAGTTATGATTGTGTTATAAAATGTGACTGTGTGCTAAATAAATTGAATGATACGAAAATTATTTTTCTTTTCTGCATTGGTTGTAGTAAGTGTTTCGGTTATGCATGTAGCTGGGTTCACCAGTAACCATTAAAATAAAAATGTGTCCTAGTAACGTAGCAAAAATACTGCTGGTACACATGCACTGTAGTTGGTGACGATTTATGTGGTTGAGAATGACTGCAGTAATACACTGCAGTTTAAATTAATCTAGTGTTTCAATGAAGAATGAACACTACTGTGGACCTTCTAGTTAATATCTGTACAAGTAATAAGCCGAACTGAACATCTGCCAACAGAGGTGAAAAATATCATATAGGTAAGAGTACGACGTATTACTCCATGTATCCTACATGCAGCGAGCATGTGCATACGTGGCCGGCACCTGCTCAGATTACCAGTATGCTACTCTCTGTAGTCCTATGACTTGCTCACTTAATCTTCGTTCTTTGGCCGCACCTGTGTGCTGCTCCAGTAGCTGTTATTTACAGCAGTGCTTGTTCTGGTGCAAGGAAGCCGTGTGCCGACTGGAGTTGATGGTCTGGTCTTTCCGTAATCTTCCTAAATGGGTAGTGATCTGGGCTGGCTCAAGGCCGAGTAATTTTCCGAGGATAACCGGATTTTCCAACACCATTTGTAGATCGTAGAAATCATCGAAGGAAGCGGCACGCTACAGAAGCGCTCTAAGGAACGGAGGAGATGCGATGCCTACATTCTGCTTATGATTCTTACTGTCTGATACGCTTAAATCCATAAAAATCATAAAAATGCGATGTACAAAGGTATGTATGTTCCACGTCTCCTCCTAAACTACTAGACGATTCCAACGAAACTTTAGTACACGTATCACGTACTGTCTGGAAAGATTCACTGTGCAGCTAAGAACCGGATACCTTTTCAAGGGTTGGGTGTGGGTGTGGAAAAGCAGTGTAACACTCGACGCGTGAAAATTCATACTTTAGTTATCCAGTAGTTGAGAATGGGAGCACTTAGAGACTTGCAACGAACTTTACACATAATTTCAAACATTTAAGAAGCTTTTTATCGCTGAAGACCACCATAAAACGATGAAAGCAGAAAAGTTTATCACCTACTACATTTTTGCTGTTCCGCATTATGCAGGACGTCTTAATTTGTTACTTCTTTACTATTAATTATATTCGTGAAACATTTTACAGATAATTATTCACATATAACACCGAACGTACCAGCAACAAATACGTCATTGTATGATTCTTCATCCAGGAAATAAGACGCCATAAACACTGAGATCTGTGAAAAGCTCGGGTATCACACATGACGTTTAAGTTTACTGCTTAGTTGCTACTAACTACTCGCAAGACTTTTTGCAGACAACAGTCACATCTGCTACTGAATGTAACTACAAAAATATATTATGTGCGACACGAAGTTCAGGAGAAATGACGTCAAATATTGCGATGCATGAAAAGCTGCCGCGTCTTGGAAGACGTTTAAATTTATTACATCGTTGCTACTAATTATATTTGCAACAATTTTCGCAGGGAGTATTCACATATGTCGCTGAATATGCCTAGAAAAACATATCACCGTGTCACATACTTAACGATATACACTGACCCAAAAAATCGCAATACCAAGGAGTTGTGCGACATAAACGAAGGTTGACAGGCATGTTTCTACGTCTGAAAGATGGTGTCTGTTCAGCTTTAGACTAGTCACACAAGAACGGCGCTAGTAGAGGCACTATGATAATGCAAATCAGTTTTGCTTTAAATTCATGCTCGTGAGCGTTACTTACCTTGGACGTGGTGAATTGATGTTAGTCACGAATGCCTTTAAGGCGACAAAGACGCAATTATCGATACATCACTGAGTTTCTACGAAATTGAAGAAATCAGGGATAAGGTCACTGTACATGATTGCTTGCAGCGGTGGTCAAGAGAATGTACGGTCGCAAGAAGACCGGACACCGAAAGGCTACGTGGCACTGCCGAGAGCAAAGACCGTCATGTTTTGCGTATGGCTCTGGCGCATCGTAATGCATCTGCAGCAGCAATGTGAGCTGCAGTTGGCATCACAGTGAGTCGACGGTTACAAATCGGTTACTTCAAGAACAGCTCCGAACTGGCAGTCCTGTAGTGTACATTCCACTGACCCAAACCATCGTCATTTGCGACTTCAGTCGTGTCAAGCGAGGGCAGTGTGGAGGCCTGCTGTGTTTTCAGATGGAAACTGGTTATTCCTCACAGCCAGTGATGGTCGTTTATTGAACTGAACTTAGACCAGTTGGTGTCCTACAACCAACCTGTCTGTGTACTAGACACACTGGAGCTATCCTCGTCTGGGGTGTGATTTTGTATGACAGCAGGACCACGCTGGTGGTTTGCCACGCACACTGACTGCAAATTTGTACGCCAGTCTGGTGATTCGACCTGCTGTGTTGGCATTCATTAACAACATTCCATGCGTTGATTTCCAACAGGATAACACTCGCCACCATATCGCTGTTGTAACCCAACGTTGGCCTCTTCGATCATCTGAACTATCTGCAATAGAGCACATATAGTACATCATTGTATGTAACTCCAGCGTCATTACAAACAGTATTGACGGACCAAGTGTAACAGGCATGGGCCTCCAGCCCATCCAACACCTGTACAACAGTACTCTTGCACGTCTGCACGATTGCATTCAGCATTCTGGCAGTTACACCGGTTATTAATGTACCGGCATTTCACTATGACGTAACAACTGCGCCAGGCACTTGTTGTCTTACACAGGCGTCGCATAGATTTAATCCGCATCCGCCGATGATCGTTCCACATTCAATATTCCGAGCAGTAAGTCGCGGAATCTGTCTGGGTGCGCACATCGCCGAGAGGTTGTAGATTCTCGCCGCGGTGGCAACTGTGAATGTTTCAGTCTCTGAATGACGTATCATAGGAAGCCCTCCTTCTCTGTTTCCGTCTTCCTGTTTACCCTATGGTGCTTAGTTTTTGGCTACTATGTTGACTGTCGCGTTCTCAGCACGCATTACGTGTACAGTGACGGTGGTTACGAGGAGCACGTGGCCCGTAAGATGTTTGCGAGGCGGGTAATAGGAAGGGAAGCGTTTATGGTCGGGGCGGCCGTCGCCAGGCAACCGGTGCGCGGCGGCCCCTCTGCCTCCGGCTGCTGCTGGTGGAGGAGACGTGCGCGGAATGCAGCACCGCCACCCGGCCCGCCATCGATCGGCCCGTCGCCTCCTCAGCCAGCCGGCGATAACGCGCCGTAGCCGGCCGTGGAGACACCGACTGTGGCCAGAGCGACGCGCTCACGACAGCCGGCGCTGTCTGAGGGTCTGGTGTATGCGTCGACTCGAGGGAGGCAGCAAACGACACAATAAGCCTTGTCTTTTGGGCCGCTTGTCGAAACCAAAGTTTTGGTATTGTTCGACTTCGTGCGTCTCCGGCGGAGTCTCTGGTTGTGTACAATCTCTTTCCCAGTGTATTTTGTAGTGTAAATGTGGTCTCTTGCAGCTCGAGTCTCGAGTTAGCAGTGGAACAAGGAAGTAGAGATGGGAAAACTCTTTCATCCATGGGAACTAGTTCACTGGTGATCGCTCTTTTTTGGGAACCGTTCATTTTTACTCGTTCACCGTTCATTGGTGCTTGGTATATGGTTCTTATGAAAAATTGAAAATTAGTAGCACATGTGACTGAAGAAGGAGGGCACCAAGAGGGGATACTTGCGGCCTCCCTCTCCACCCTCTGGAGTACCGAATTTTTATTCGTAACAGAATTCTCACACACTTGTAATTTTCTTGATTCTGCTAAACATGTCGTTTAGCCGACTGTAGCGTTATGTAACTGATCGCAGTGAAATAATATAAGGTGGCGCACAAAAAACCGGCCCCGAGTACAGACTGCTCGCTAATTACGCACAATTTGTTGACCGCTACGAGTATAAGAAATAAACTTGTAAAAATTAGGCAGTCAAGAAATAACAAATAAGCTAATGCAAACAACAACTTCGAAACAATATGTGGCGATTGGTGGGCGACAATGAGCAGACTAGTAGTCGGTGCAGATTTTTTGTGCGCCATCCTGTACCACTGAAATAATATTGTAGAAGTTATCATATTCTCTTTACAA
The DNA here is from genome assembly GCF_023897955.1 of Schistocerca gregaria. Taxonomy (NCBI): domain Eukaryota; kingdom Metazoa; phylum Arthropoda; class Insecta; order Orthoptera; family Acrididae; genus Schistocerca; species Schistocerca gregaria. Next base: position 107,443,505 of record NC_064920.1, read on the forward strand.
AATGTGACACCAGACACTCGATTATGGAGCGCGGGTTTCAGTCGGTTCTAAGATGGTCTGCCTTCCATAACAATGTACATGCCCTTTCACCTTAGATCAAAAAAAGACGGAGTATTGCCACTCATGTGTGCCGTGCTGACTTCCTTTGCATGTGTAATAACAAAAGAAATCTTGCTTTTCACAAGTATTTCTTTTGCTGTTTATCGATATAGTGAAGTAAGCTGATATGCCGTTTTGTTACCTGAAAATATGTATGCATTACTTACCACGTAATTTTTATGTAATTTGCGTAATTATAAAATACATTTTACTTACCGATCGGGTACGCTGAATAGAATACGAAAAGAACCAGAAGATTAGAGTTCCGAAAAGGTTCGAAACAGATCTAGAATGGGCGTGCGCAGCGAACGAAACGAACAACAACTCGACACTGAACTAACTGTGAGTAGTCGGCAGTGGAACTGCGACGAGTGGCCACGCGAAGAAGGACGGGTCCGGCCGAGAGAGACCGAGACAGACGGGAACGGGACCGAGGCTGGAACGAGACCGGCCGACGTGCCGTTGCGGGAACGAGACCGACCGTTTCCCATTCAGGGAACTATACGTAGAAAGCCGCGACCGAAGTGAATTAGTAACGCCCGTTCCTTAGAATTCGTTCCTCGCTCCTTCCGCTCATCTTGGCGAACCGTTCCATTGGACGCGTTAGTTCGCGAACGATCCATCTCTACGAGGAAGGTGGCGAGCGGGGCCCTGTGCTGGGAGCAGCCTGTGAGTGTGCCGGAAAACGGCTTGGCCGCAGCTGGAGTGATAACGCGGCCTAGTTGTAGTTGAGAGCCGTTGTTTGGAAGCCTGTAAGTTGGAAAGGAGCTCCCCTTTTGTATGCAAGAGCGCATCGGTCTCACAGTACTGGTGGTGACAGAAAGATACCGGCGGTTAAAGCAGCCATTGGAGGTCGGTACAGCCGCCACTATTCTGTCGCTACACCCTGGTTGCATTTACACGTGAGTGAAACTGAGTAATTTGGGTATTGAGTACTTGCCCATCTGTGTGTTTCAGTTGTTCGTCTTGCAAAATTGTAATTGAGTCTGCCCTTGTGGGGCACCATTAGTTCCACTAATTCGTGACTGGTCATTTGTTTGTTTCAACTGTTCATCTTCAGATTGTCATTGAGTTTGCCCTGTTGAGCCATTACTTGTATTTAAGTGTAGGACCAGTGTAACTGATTTATGGTTCAAATGCTTCAGATGGCTCTGAGCACTATGAGACTCAACTGCTGTGGTCATCAGTCCCCTAGAACTTAGAACTACTTAAACCTAACTAACCTAAGGACATCACACACATCCATGACCGAGGCAGGATTCGAACCTGCGACCGTAGCAGTCGCACGGTTCCGGACTGCGCGCCTAGAACCGCGAGACCACCGCGGCCGGCTACTGATTTATGTTTCAGGTCTTATCACGCCAATTTAATTATGTGTGTAATGTATTGGCAGGAAATGTGTGTAAGACTGACTTGTGAAATAAAGTAAGATTGCAAGATCACCGCTCTGTAAACCGACTGAGGTAGCAGCGGATGAACTCTGGTGCTGCACATTTGATGTTGAGTTAAGTAATTATCTTTTGTAACTGATCAGTTCAAGTCTCTTAATTTGCCCTTCATCTGCAGGAGTTTTGCACCTAAACTTATTTTGGCACTCCTGCACAGGAAATGAGAAATTTTAAATTGTGCTACGGGAAAAACTGGTGTGTACAAAACTTGTGATAAGGTGGTCCCGCTGTAATTTGTTGTTGTATATTTCAAGTGCTTTTATTAAAATGGATTTATTTGAATATTGTTTTTAGGTTTGAATTTCTGTCGTTTTCTTATTATAAATTTGTATGATGGTTACTACATGAATTTTGAAGACAGTATTGGAGTTTTAAATATTTTATTACCAGTATTTATGGAGCTCGATTTGAAACTTTTAGTTGGTGTTATAATTGCTTGACACTACTGTATTAACCGTATTTTACCTTTGACATTGGATCAGTGCAAATATTATCAATTAAGAGTAGCCCTTGTAATGAGTACCCTTCAAATCAAGAAAAAATTAATTTGGTAGAAAAATATGTTTCTAATAACTTTTGAGTAAGTGTTGTTTGTAAATAAATTTGTTTGAAAGGATGGCTGAATTAATGTTTGTCTGGCACCTTACCATTCTTTCATAGATCTCACCATACCATCATTGTGGCCGGCCGGAGTGGCCGAGCGGTTCTAGGCCCTAGAGTCTGGACCGCGCGACTGCTACGGTAGCAGTTTCGAATCCTGCCTCGGTCATGAATGTGTGTGATGTCCTTGGGTTAGTTACGTTTAAGTAGTTCTAAGTTTCAGGGGACTTATTAACTCAGTTGAGTCCCATAGTGCTCAGAGCCATTTGAACCATACAATAGTTGTTTTTGCCTTCAGTAGGAACACTGGGTCGAGACACTTCACCACGATATTCTGTCCTGTAAAAGCCTTTTCATCTCCCAGCAAATACTGCAGCCAACATCCATTAGACTTTGCTCACTCAGTTCTAGACTCTTTCACCCTCTATAACTATTGCCCCAGTTCTTTCCTTCCAATACCAAACTGACGATTACTACCCGCAGTAGGTGTCGTATTAACCGATGCCTTCTTTTGGTCAGATCTTGCCACAATTTTTTCCCCGTTCCTATCGGATATGTATTGTTTACTCAGATTACCCGTCTAACGTTTAACTTTCTGAATCATCGCACATCAAAAGGTTCTTTTTTCATTTTAACTGTTTATAACCCTGGTTTCACTTTCTTACAAGGCTACATACATTCCATACAATCATCTTCAGAAGAGTCTTCCTAACATTTCATTTCATATTCGACATTAACACATTTTTCATCTTCAAAAACGCTTTCCTTCAAAAACGCATTTCATATTCACTCTACTTTGGTCATCATCACTTGTTTTGTTGCCCAAATGCCGAACCTCATCCTCTGTGGGTAAGAGTTTCATTTACTATTTCTTATTCCCTCTGCATCGTCTGATTTAATCACACTACTTTCCATTATCTGCTATTAAGTTTTGTTGACCCTGATCTTATGACCTGTTTTCAAGACACTGTTCATGCCGTTCAACTTCTCTTTTGAGTCATTTGCTGCAACTCACAGAATTACAATGTGATCTGTTTCTTCTGCCTGAACTCCCTCTACATATCTCCGTTCCGTTTCTTTCACTGCTTCCTCAACATGCAGTTAGTATAGCTTCGGGTAGGCTACAAGCTTGTCTCACTCCCATCTCAACCAATGTTTCGCTTTCATGTCTGGTTTCTGTACAAGTTGTAAATAACGTTTCGTTCCCTGTCTTTTATGTCGGCTACCTGAAGAACTTCAAAGAGTGTGCTCCAGTCAACACTGCCAAACAATCCTTTCAGAAATATAGTAATAATAATGATAATAATAATAATAATAATAAAGAAAACATAAGAGGGCTGCAGACTACAATCTCGTCAGACAACTGAGAAATTGTCCAACCTTGCAGCACACATTATTGAAAGGCGATTAAAATTGTATGGGTACGTCTCTAGGCTTCCCAACACAAGGCTCAGACACAAAATTCTTAAATACATAGTTCGACTTATACCATCGATACAAGAAGTCAAAAAGGATCTACAAAAAGCACAGATAAATTAGTCATATATTTTGGACAGAAAAGTATTTAAGCAGAAAGCTGACTGATGGGAAGTTAAGTAAGAGTACGAATCTCCGAAGAAAGCAGGAACAAAATGGACAGAGGAAAGGACGAGAGCCCATGCAGAAAGAATGAGAGCAGTGTGGAAAAAAGGAAAAAGAATCAAGAAGCTATGCGTGTTCCAACGAGGTCTAATGGCACATAATAATAATAATATTGGAATAATAACTAACTGCAAAGAAAAAAGCGAACGGAAGACAGTTTAATCTAAACGACATCACATTACATTTAACTGCTACTATTTTTATCTCACTATTGGAATTTAGGCTTTTGTGCCATTTACAAACAAGTGACTTGGTGTCATATTACGTCACACAAGTGGGTTAAAATAATGCTATTGTAGGGCGTTTTACTCTTGATGGTAATGCATGTTGTCATTAATGACGTAGTAGACTTTTGCTAACATGCAATCATGCAATTTGACATTACTTCTGCCCTACATTAGACTCTTTAAAAATCTTGGTATTTCGACACACACACACACACACACACACACACACACACACACACACATATAAGGGCTTTCTGTAAGAAATCGTCGGCCGGGGTGGCCGAGCGGTTCTAGGCACTACAGTCTGAAACCACGCGACCGCTACAGTCGCAGGTTCGAATCCTGCATCCGGTATGGATCTGTGTGATGTCCTTAGGTTAGTTAGGTTTAAGTAGTTCTATGTTCTAGGGGACTGATGACCTAAGAAGTTAAGTCCCATAGTGCTCAGAGCCATTTGAACCATTTGCAAGAAATCCTTCTAATTCACTGTTATTAATTCTTATTAATTCACATCATTGGAGCAACTGAACAATCTTTGGTAATGTTAAGTCATTTCATGATCCCGCAGTTAAACAAAATGAGTAACTTTGCTTTCATTCCACATCTCAGACACTGCTATCCGCAGAATGCATGGAATCTGAATAATCCCATGTGAAGCAGATTGTTTAAATGAATGTGGGTTACAATAATAGGATAGATTAGCGTGGAGACCTGCATCAAACCTGTCCTTTGACTGAAGACCACAAAAAAATATGGATGAAGTGAATGAAATGTGACGAATGAAAGCGGAAAATAAACAACCTGTGGCTAAAAAGCATTTGCTATAACTTCACATTAACTGAGTAATTCTATTTGGCCGAAATTAAAATCATCAGCTACTTCAGTTCGTCAGACAATGAGCAGAATGCATATCCGCCTGATAGCAACGGAATGCTTGAGGGCCCGTAGAAGAAGGTTAAGGTGTTTCAAGTTCCCTGACGTGAAGATCCGCCAACAGTGTCTGTGAATGGCTCACTGGTCAGCCGACGGCGACTCAAACACGTGATTCAACAGTAGGCAGGCGGCACTGGGCGAAACACTGGTAGAGAAGCGCAACAGTGCCGCCAGCGAAGTGCTGCCAACTTGGCAGCAGCTTCTCAGTCGTGGCTGGCGCCATTGTCGCCTGATTTCAACAGTAAATACACCGACCAGCGCTGGTCAGAGTTAGCCACTGACGTCTGTTGCACACGGTACTGATTGTCATCAGTTTCCGCGCGTGATTTTGAAGTTTCAGAAGTATATCTGTTATAATGATCCTGACTAGAGATGAAAGGTAACGCCTTATACGGTATCCACTGCTTGGCAAACCTAGAACCAGTGTTCTCGCATTCGTTTTCTGTGAGCTTCCTTCCTGTCTTCAGTAAATATCTTCACAGTGTTCAATTTTGGCTTTCTTTGAGAATGCTGATGGGCGAGGTTCTTTCTTGTAATGATCACGTTCGTGTATGTAATGATTTGTGAATTCCATTTCTTGAAGATCCAATTCAGCTTTCAATGAAAGAGACTCTCTTGCAATTTATTTTCCAACGGGCAAAATGCGCTTGGTCACACTGTTAGGCTTATTTGAGTTGCATAACCATAAAAAGCAGTCCTTCGGTCGTGCTCTTTCTCACCTTTTCCAAATGCAAGTACAGTTCGTTGTTATTCCGTATTCTGTATTTACCATCTCCTCTTATTGGTTCTCAGATCTTCTTTAAGATATACCTTTCCTTCGCTTCAAAATTCTTGTTCATATCTTTCGTATTCATTATGAGGCATTTGTTGCATAGAGATACTCTGGTCGAAGAGAGATACTCTGGTCGAACAAATGATTTTCAGTACTTGCACCTCTACCTTGCTTTAAAAATACCGATCGTTTATTGTGAACACCTCTAGTCAGTTGTCATGCACCGTCCTAAACGTGAAGACGTTTTTATCAACCATATTCGGCTCCATTCACCCACCTAGGTACTGGAACTGGAACGATTCAGGAGGAGATCGGAGCACATCATGCCCAAAGGGTATGCATGTGCAGATTATTGACATCTTTCCGACTTTGAGAAAGATCGAATCATTGATATAGGGCAATACGAACATGAAACCAAAGAATCCTACAGATAGCTGGCTGTGGTGCAACGACTGCAGGACTGACAAGGCGATGGACTTAGGACAAGAGTCTGACAGGAAGGCTAGTCATCGGTACTTCCAGAAGGAATATGCTTGACTGTCTCTGATGGATCGACGCTGCACAACAGCTGAAATTTTGGGAAAGTTTGCGGGAAGAGTGTCATGACGAACCGTCGGGAATAGATAACTGGTAGCTGGGCTGAGATTTCGTGTCGTAATCCTTCGTTTACCGCTGAAACAATACCACAGAGACTACCCTGTTGTAGAGCAAGGAAGAACTGGACCGCTGAGTGGAATTCTGAGGCGTTCAGACTTGAATCTCGCATCTGGATACAACATCGACGCTAATGTGACAAAAGGCCAAATGTGACAAAAGGCCACAGAGATAAGAATTCGCGATATGCATAGCCGTGCGGCACCTGGAAATAGGGTGTCGGGAACTAAATCTGCATCTACTTTGATACTCTACAAATCACACAGACGGTTCATGCAACCACCTCCACAATAATTCTCTGTTATTCCAATATCGAAAAGTGCGCGGAAGAGACTAACGGCTATATCTTTCCATGCTATCTGATTTCCTTTATTATGATGATCGTTTCCACCTACGTGGCTCGGCGTTGACAAAACATTTTCTCATTCAGAGGAGGAAGTTAGTGATCTAAATTTCCTTAGAAGATTCCGCCTCAGCGAAAAACGCGTTTGTTTTAATGATGTCCACCCCAAATCCTGTCTCATGTCAGTGACACTCTCTACTCTACTTCGTTATAATACAAAACGCGCTGCTCCTCTCTGAACTTTCTCTATGTGCACCGTTAATCCCGTCTGGGAAGGATCCCAGACCACGCAGCAGTACTCCAAACGAGAACGGACAAGTGTAGTGTAGGCAGTCTCTTTACTGCATCTGCTACATTTTCTAAGTATTCGGCCAATAAAACGCAGTCTTTCGTTTGACTTCCCCACAACATTTTCCATGTGTTCTTTCCAATCTAAGTTCTTCGTAATTGTAACTCCTATGAATTTAGTCGAATTTACGACCATTCGAATTGACTGATTTATTGTGTAACCGAAATTTAACGGATACCTTTTAGCACGATACCTTTTAGCACTCATGTGGATGGCCTCACAGTTTTGCTGATGTTACTTATTTGGTTATTGTTCAAACGGGGCTGAATGCCCGCCCGTGTGTGTTAAGAGCGATTAAGTCTGTTGTCATACTGCTCATGACTAGGGTTACAGACGATTTATTCCAGCAGGATGGTGTAAGATCCCACACAGCAGTTCTCACAACAAAAGTCTTCAGCAATGTACGCTCCTATGAGTGACTTTTCCAGTCGCATATCACTCGCTTATGGACCGAAGAAAGATAACTTCTTGGATGTTCCAGTGCGTGTGGTAATTTGTCTAAACTTTTCTCCGCGGCCCCCATGGGAACGATACATGGTGGTTGCTGAAACTTCGAAATTGGTCGTCCGCAAGATAGTTGGTGTCTGCCTTCAGGGTTCTGCCAGTTCAAAGTTTTCAGCATCTGAGTGGCACTCTCCGGTGGTCAAAGAAAACCAAGACGGAAAAACGAATTAATAATTAATTTAAGCCTTCGTGTTGAATATCTCCTGTTAGATCAATCCAGTACGGGTTTCTACACGCTGCCACAGTATTCTAACAAGAGGAACCCACCCTAGGTCTCTCTGATACAGCCGAAATTTGTTACGACGAGAGAAGAAGGAAAAGAAGCGGTGGTTGCGTGAACCCTCTGTGTGAGTATCAATGCCACCACTGCATCAGCTCTCTCGCGTAGCATGAATTCAATTCAGAAGTTAACGCAGTGGGTGGAAGCAAAGCTTCGAATTTCTGCATCTCGTGTTCAAATCCAATTTTATGTATTTTTTTCCTCTCTTTTACTGTCGTGGAAGTATGTGACATCGTGGAATGCAATGGAATCGTTGATGGAAGAAGTAAGCATTTCAGATATATTAAACATAGGTTTTATCATCACGAGTGACACGGATTAACTCTTTGCACAGAACTGTTACCAACAGTAATCGTTTGTTTCTTATAAATCAGCAGTATATTTGGTCCTCTAGTACAAGAAGACTTGAACTAATTAATGGAAGGGCAACAGAATGTGAATGCAACAGCCACAGGGAAATTCACTCCACGAAGACCTTTCACTGATGTCGTGTTGTATCCCCTAGTGCATGTATTTTACTTAAAGAAATACATAATGCAATGTGAAGAGCGTACAATGACGGTCGAAGGTCGTTCTTGTGATTTGTTGTTTTACTGAAAAAGAAGCGGAATATCGCTTGCAAAATCGAGCGTCACCCAGCTCTCACCTTTTAAACAAAACTCGTAATTTCTAGAATTCCTCGCCATTTTCGAGACTGTTAGTTTCCATGCTACTTCATTCTCCAGACGTTAAATAAAAAATTTGGAAAATTGTTTACAGAAAAACATAAATTCATTTCAAAAAATGTTCCTTGTGGAGGCAACTGATACATCAAGCTTAAAAAATAGCACATTATTGGATCTGTATTAGAATCTACGAGTGGTGTTTCTTTTTCCGTTTCTTTCGAAACAAAGCATTGAGTAGACGAATATGCAGCAGTCTGGAAGGTGACGAATACGCAGCAACCCTGTACGTAACTGTGTCGCTTGTATCGTCTACCGAGTAACTAGGATACACAGTTCGTTGCACGTCAAGGAAAAGGCAACAAGATGGCAGCAGCAGCTAATGTAAATTTCATGCACGGCAGTTTATGTTGCCAAAGTCACTACGTTTAGTTAGCCGACAATAAAATGTTGCGTGTGGTCGCTCAACCAAATATATCTGCTATAAAAAGAAGGATAATAAACCGACGACATTAGCGTTCGACCGTATCGCACTAGAATTACGAACAGGCGACGGCCAAACACGGAACCGGTGCTTGTGACTGCGGCAGCGCGTGCGGAAGCCCGGGGGCGGTATGGGGGTGGAACGACCGGCTGCGCCACCCCCACCCCCACCCCACCCAACTTCCAGTGTCAGCTTCTAGTTCAATGCTTCTTTGTAGCTACTTTCCTCCTGCCTATATTTGTTTGTCTGGCTTGTGTGATTTTATAAATGCTCGTTCGTCTTCAGCTGCACTCCCTGCTGTAGTGTTCATTATCGCATTATCCACTACATCTGTGAACTGTAAATGCCTGTCAACATTCCTCAGTACATCAATATCCCACTTCTTCACACACTGATTCTCTCTAATAATTCTCTTTCACTTCAACCTTCTTCGTTACTAAATTGTGATCTGTGCCTATACCAACTCCTTGGTACGATTTAAAAATCCAGTATCTGAGACGTGCTTCTATCCGTCTCGTTTAAATACGTGACCTAGTTACGCCTTGACTTCCCGCCGGCGCTTTTCCACGTGGCGGCGCCCTCTGTTCTCCTCGTCTCATGCCCCGCCCTCTAGGTCGGTGGAGTGGAGTGACTGAGTCGTGAAGCGTGGCAGTACGCCATCGACTCCGGAAGTGCTTGCTTGTCTTACTTGCGGTGGTTTGTGTGGTGTCGGCCGGCTCATCCCACCGTGAGGTTCTACGGCATAGCGTGTCGGAGAAGCAGTTAGCTCCGATTATGCTTGTTCTTGTTGGATGAGAATTGAAATAAGGAGCTGTGATGTTGCTGTTCCGGAGAATAGTGGTAGTCGCCGAGGACGGTTGCTCCGATAATGTTTTGAGCACTGAGGGCGGCAGGTTTTCCTCCGGGACTGAAATTGAGTATATTTCGCGATTACCGTTGTGCTTTTGACTTACTATTGCCTTGTATTAGGGTGGTGTTTGCAACTTCCTTATGTTGCTGCCGCCGACATTGTGTGTTTTCGATCCACTGGTTTAGCTCGCCGGTTCTGAACCTATGAAGGAAAAGGTTGAATGTTAGTTCTGCACTGCGTTTGCGGAGTTTGACCTAGAGTGTGTAGGTTGTTCTTGTACTGCTGGGCTGGTTCCTGGGTTATGCATCGATGTGAGCGTGAATAAACTTTGTAAATTTGCTGGCCATGTTGGTGTGCGATTGTTTGCATTTTCAAATTTAGATTTTATGCAAGTTTACCTTTTAGAAGTATATGCATGTATTGTTGTCCCTAGGATTTAAGCTGGATAGTATCAATTGATTTATTTAAGGTGGCTAAGTTTCAGGGAATTGCTTCGCTGTTTGATAGGTCTTAATGCTTAATGTGGATTCTAAATGTACTGCGGCCCTTAAGGCTCGATTGCTGATATATTTGTCGATTTGCCTTCTATTATTGAGAAATTGCCTAACCTTAACCACCTCCTGGCTGAGCTCTTTATTAAGTACCTTGATGAATTGGCCCTTTAGCCCCCCCCCCCCCTTTTGGTAGATCTACAGCCCTTAAGGCTTTGAAATCCGCTTTTAATACTTAACCTCCCTTGTTAGTGTGCTGGGATCCTTAAGGCTGGCTTACTGATAAATTCCTGTCCATTACTTATTTATTGCAGAATTTGTTTGACTAATTTCATTTATTACCTAGCCCTTAAGGTCGAGTTGTTAATAAGCACTTATTATCCAGTTGATATTTTTAAGATTTTCTTCTTTTGGAAATTTGGCCCTTCAGGTCCCTTACTTGAAGTTGCACAGCCCTTTAGGCTGAACACATATGTATTCTTGCTAAATTGGCCCTTCAGGATTTCTTTCCGATTGCAGCCCTTGAGGCATACGCATTACTATGTTCCGAGGTACAATGTCACATGGTTGATGGACTAGTTTCTTCATGTTTGATTCCCCCTATATTCATTATCTTGGCAGATTGTATAATGTATTTTAGCTATTTTTAATAAATGCATTAGAAGTAAGGTGTTGTGTTACTTCTACCAGCACCTCGCCCTGCTTCCTCGCCCTATCCTAGTGATTGTTAGAATTTTTGCCCTTTAGCCACTATTATCGGTTTCAGTATCATCTCTCGGAATACCTATCTGACCTTGATGAAATCTGCTGGAATATTCCAGTTTCTCCAGGCCTTTTGGTTTCTGAAATGTACATTCGCTATTACCGTCTAAAGTTTACTATAAAACTCAATTACACCTTATTCTCTCTTATTCTTGCTACCGAATTCATATTCCCCCGTGATTATGTCTTCTGTTCCTTTCTCAACAGCGCTGTTCCAATCCCCACATGAGTATTAGATTATATTCTTCATATTCTGAGTTACCCATTCAACGCCCTCGAATTCTCTGCCTCTAAACTTCTCTTTTTGACAATGGCGCATATAATGCAACATTTTTGTAGGTTACTTTGTTGCCGATTCAGGCGAGAATAATTGTATCTATAAACTGTTCACAGTACCCCATTTCCACCCTACTTACTTTTCAAAACAAACTTGCTGCTGTTCATATTACGCTATATTCGCCAGATCGGAAGCCCTTATCTCCCTTGCAGTTCACTTGACAGCCCCCACTATAACTATACTGAGTCTTTGCATTTCCGTGTATAGATTTTCTCCTTTACCTACGAAATTGTTTCTACTGATATTCCACGTCTCGCTTCGTAGTGTGTGAGCCACTCATTTGTTTTCCGATCTGTTATTCATGACTACCACCTCCTTCGCAGTTATCTCGCCTAGATGTGAATAAGGACTTCACCTGGAATCTTTTCTCAGTGGAGCTATTTTCGTGACAGTCAACCTATTAGAGGTTAAGTTTGATGTGGGTACACATTATGTGTCTTGAATACGATGGTTTCCGCTGATGTCTGTATTGTCATGCCATTGCTCATTGTTGAGTCGGTATGCCTTCCACCACAGGGGCAAGAGGGTGGTCCGAACATCAGTTCGCTCCTTGGCTATCGTTTACAAGGCTGTGGCAGAGTGGGGGTGACTCCTTGTTTCGGAAATCTTCGGCGGCGATTTCTAATGGTTTTTACTTAAAGTTTTAGTAGTCTCTAGGAGTAGAGTCGGTATCCTGGACTCTTCGATTGGTAACCTAAGACGCTAGACCACTGTGACGGTGTCACTACTTCCAGGTCTCAGTGGTACATCCGTTTTTCTCTGCTTTTGTTGGTCGTTGTGCTTAACTGTTTACCTCAGTATGCAGCAACTTCGGATGAAAATCTTCCACGTCTTTCAACCCCTGTTTGCTCTTATTATTTCGTAAATAAGTAATCACCAAACTACTATTTATTCCTGTTTCCCTTGGCTGCAGCTCTCTGTATATTCAGTACTTCATCTGGTGCCCCAGTGAATCACACGGAGTCACTCTTATTCAAGCACCCTCGCATTTGCCCCACCGTATGGTGCGGTGATTGTCACGATGGGGTACTATTCACATGTGCAGGCAAGCAGCTGCAGTGGAACCGAAAGATCAGTAAAACGAGAAGGAAATCAGGTATTCCCAAATGAAGCGAAAAACAAGTGTTAATGCTCACAATATACATGAACGCTTAATCAGGAACGATCAGCAATATTCTCTGATCATTGGACGTTAAAATGAAAAGCCAGTATGGCAATTAATTATTTTTAATCTGTATACTGAATAGCATAAGAGCCTTGTTCAAAAAATTCGATAGGGTTCATGTGTAGACAACATGTTGGCCACTCGAGTCGAGCGATGTCGTTATCATGAAGGAAGTCATTCACAAGATGTGCACGACGGGCGCGTGAATTGTCATCCATGAAGACGAATGCCTCGCCAATACGCTGCCGATATGGTTGTACTATCGGTCGGAGGATGGCATTCACGTATCGCAGAGCCATTGCGGCACCTTCCATGACCACTAGCGGAGTACGTCGGCCCCTCATAATGCCACCCCAAAACACCAGGGAACCTACACCTTGCTGCACTCGCTGGACAGTGTATCTGAGCCGTTCAGCGTAACCAGGTTGCCTCCAAACAGGTCTCCGACGATTGCCTGGTTGAAGGCATATGCGACACTCATCGGTGAAGAAGAACTTGATGCCAATTATGAGCGGTCCATTCGGCATGTTGTTGGGCCCATCTGTACCGCGCTGCATGGTGTCGTGATTGCAAAGATGGATCTCGCCATGGACGTCGGGAGTAAAATTGCCCATCATGCACCCAATTGCGCACAGTTTGAGCCGTAACAAGACGTCCTGTGGATGCACAAAAAGCATTATTCGACATGGAGGTGTTGCTATCAGGATTCCTCCGAGCCATAATCCGTAGGTGGCGGGCATCCACTGCAGTAGCAGCCCTTGGACGGCCTGATCGAGGGATGTCATCGACAGTTTCTATCTCTCTGTATCTCCTCCATCTCTGAAAAACATCGCTTTGGTTCACTTCGAGACCCCTGGACACTTCCCTTGTTGAAAGCCCTTCCTCGCACAAAGTAACAATGCGGACGCAATCTAACCGCGGTATTGACCGTTTAAGTATGGATGAACTACAGACAACACGAGCCGAGTACCTCCTTCCTGATGGAATGACTGGAACTGATCAGGTGTCGGATCCCCTCCGTCAAGTATGTGCTGCTCATGCATGGTTGTTTACATCTTTTGGCGGGTATAGTGACATAACTGAACAATCAAAGGGACTGTGTCTGTGATACAATATTCACAGTCAACGTCTATTTTCAAGAGTTCTGGGAACCGGGGTGATTCAAAACATTTATTGATGTGTTTATTTTGTATTCAAGACAACCGGTTTCAACAGTCATAGATGTCATCTTCAGATCTGTAAGATAATGGAATATGTCTCATTTGATATATAACTTTTAGTTTGGTACAATAAAAAATCAGAAGTGGACCTGCACATTTACATACCTTAAACATTTTTTAAAGTAAAACATTTTCATTTTACGCAGAATCTCATGCGCAAAATGTCAAGTGGATAAAACTCAGCACGTTGTAACCGTTTATCAACGCTAAAATATTGGCCATTACACGGTTTCACGCTCTGCACTGCGTAGCTCCAGGATCCCCCCACCTGTGACAACGATCCTTTCACAAAATGGGGCATGCTTCCACGATCTGTAAAACCAAATACCGCTTACGTTATACAGACGAATTTGGGCGCCGAAACGCATAGAGCTCTTCTGGGAAGTGATAGCGCAGCATTACTTCGCAAATCTCGGTTCCATAGTATTAAGGTTTTATGAGATGCTCGAATAAAGCAGAAGCAATGCTTATAGAAGAAGCAGCTGCGTCTGCTTCTTGGTAGCAGAGCGACAGGTGTGTCTCCAGACAGGATATTGGCGGTGTTCGCGGAAACAATCTCCCGCGAATGTCGCCACGGAAGACGCGCCCACTTGCTCACTCTATATACCAGGAGCGTGGGCAGCCAAGACTGAGCACCTCACATATATCAGTGCGGCTTTCCCTCAGCTACAGAGCGAAACGTGGCAAATCTAGTGTAGGCAAGTAAAGTTTAATGATATAGAAGGCGAGCTATGGGAACGAATGTATAATAAACGGAACTCTACTATGAGTCGGTGGGAGTGGGGCTGTATCCGAGAAAAAGTTTCGTAAATATTTTTAAATTATGTGCAAAGTTCTTTGGAAGTATTCAAGTGATATCATTACCAAACGCTGTATGAATGTCGTCCTGGTAATTGGTGCACCATTAGTTTAGATGTCACAATACACAGTTTCGAACATTAATACTTTATTTATTAGGTTAAAGCTTTGTGTAAAATTATAGCTCTGAATGACTAGGTTATGACAGATTTTAGATTTTTAAATTCTGTCAATAATTATATGAATTACTCAAAATAATAATTTCGTTGCCCCTGGAAGCTATTTGATAGGCAACCTGCAACTGCGGCTGGGTGACCGTTCACTAACATACATGGTGTTTCACAATCTATATCACATACATCTAGAGGCTGAAATGCGGGCTTAGTAGGTCATGTTTTGCATAGGAACCCATGCTGAAAGGTCATCCAACGTCGTTACAGCGCGTCAAAGTTATAAGCTCCGTCGCCTGTAAATGTATGTATTTACAGCATGATTAGATGATGTTACAAACTTTCTAGATTGATGGAGAAGATTAGTGTATCACTTCGAGATAAAGGTCCCTGTACTGGAAACGACTCAGTCGAAAGCTATAAGTGAGAACCGTTCTAAAACCTCTGACAATGGAATACATTTACTGGTAGTTATTTTGCGAAGACTGTAGTGTAGGCAACTTTAAGAAATGGTAGTTTGGACCAAAATAAAATGAAATGTCTAGGACATGGGCTCTAAAAGGCATACATGAGGAGCTGTGGGCATTTGGTCAATAGAGGAGATGTGTTTCACAGTAGCTAAGATCAGCAGGTGATCATAGATCCTTAGCCGGCCGCGGTGGTCTAGCGGTTCCAGGCGCTCAGTCCGGAACCGCGCGACTGTTACGGTCGCAGGTTCGAATCCTGCCTCGGGCATGGATGTGTGTGATGTCCTTAGGTTAGTTAGGTTTAAGTAGTTCTAAGGTCTAGGGCACTGATGACCACAGATGTTAAGTCCCATAGTGCTCAGAGCCATTTGAACGATCATAGATCCTTAGGTAAACATTTTTGAGTCCATGTTTATTGCACTTTTTTCTTATTTTGACCCATACTACCACCTCTGAAAGTAGCCTGCCCTGCCGGCATTCCACTGTTAAGATAAATCAGAAAGGTTTTCGCATATAACTTTCGACTCTTTCGTTTCAGTACGGAGACCCATACCTCATATTGATACATTTATGTTTTTGCATCATACTAGAAGGTTTGTAACGTCATGACGGAATCACCCTGTATACATAGATTTACAGGCGATGGTGCTTATAACTGTAACGTCGTTGGATGACCTTTCAGCATGGGTTCGTATGCAAAACTTGACCTACTAAGCTCGCATTGCAGCATCTAGATGTATGTGATATAGATTGTGAAACACCATGTATATTAGTGAACGGTCACCCAGCCGCAGTTGCAGGTTGCCTATCGAATAGCTTCCAGGGGCAACGAAATTATTATTTTAAGTAATTCATATAATTATTGAAAGACTTTAAAAATCTAAAATCTCTACATCGTCGTTAGACATGGGTTCCTATGAAAACTTGATCTTCTGTTCCCTATACAGCATCTAGAAGTGTGTAACATGAATTGTGAAACACGCTGTAGATACGTTTTTCTACGGCATTGGGAAGAGCCTTCGAAGATGACTTCAACGGCAGTATTTCTGAACGTCTCGCACTATTATTATTTCATATCACTTATCTTTAAGTGAATTTATATGCACGGATGTATCCATTTCCTTACTATGCGTTTCATGTCGCTGAAATTTAAAAAAAGAAGATTTTGAGAACTGACCCATCTTGAATACACGATTAGACCAAAGCCGTCATTAGGAGACATGTATTACACAGAGTTAAACTCCGTATTTGGTGGTGTGTTTTTTTTTTAATTATACGGTACGTGGTATGAAATCAGGTGTTTCAAAGCATAAGCACATGGACGATCTCGAAAAACACGTTTCTTTTTTAAATACAGTTTTTTATAATAAGATGACAGGCACTATATACTGGTAGTTAAGGGCTTCCGGTATTTCATGTTTTTAGCGTCATATCTTCTGTTCTAAGAAAGTGTACCACTTCCATGCAACAACACAATGATGAACCACCAAAAGCTCGGCATTTTGAGTACTTTTTGTTATAGTTAAATTTCACATAATAACATTTGTAGTTACGGTCACTACAGTGTATACAACGAATAACTGAGGCACAGCAGCCATGTTGAAGCTGCGGCATGGTTGTTAGCGCCATGAACTTTGAAGTGGAAGGCCATAGGTTCACGTCTAGATACCTCAATATTATTTTCACTTTTTGTTTTCTAAAAGATTCTGTGTCTTTGTTATTCATTTAATAGGAGTGTTATTTGCAGTAGTCCATTTTTTATTATAAATGTTATGTTTGCTGCAGTTTTCGTTGTATAGGTCAAGGACGAATTTTTCCCCAGTGAACAGGAATCTTATCGTGGCTACCGGTCTGTGTCAGAAAAGAAAGACAAGTCGGAAGTTTTTTTTATTATGAAACTTTGTGAAAAATCTGCCTCTTGATTGCATGGAATGGGTTATATTTGTATCTCGCAGATAAATATTTTTTCAATGATGTGAGCAACTTTGGAAAAATCTCCTCGTCCATTGAAGTGAAATTACGAAACGAATCCCGATCTTGAAACCAGTGTAAAGTACGTTGCTCCATAGAGGTGATACGGATATTATGCGTGTATAGACAGAATTAGAAATTATACGTTAACTATACTCGATTTAAAAGAGAAATTGAGATGGAGACTCATTTGCGTTAACGAATAACATCTATGAAGATGCGTATCAATCGTTGTACGGCATTATGTAATGTTTCTCTACCAGTAGTTCTTTGTCGTAGCCAACTACAAGTCCAGAATCTTCACCACGATTTTCTGCACTCTTCTTCGACAATCGCTAACAGAGTTAAGGCAGCTATTTTATGCACGTCCATTTTCGGAAAGAAATTGTGTGATTTGCTCACCAGATGCAGCCAAGAATTGCCGCTGGAGGACGCCGAAGTCACAAATCACGTTCAGGAACACGTGAGACGTGAGATGTAGCACGTCTTTTCGCAGCTCGCAACAACCACGACGGACACCACATCTGGCGTTCATTGCGATGATGAATACGTCCCGTGTGATGTCGGCTGAAGTACAGCGTGCACAGAGGAAGCCAAGCTGTCACATTTCCAGCGCGGTATCTACATCTACATTTATTCTCCGCAAGCCACCCAACGGTGTGTGGCGGAGGGCACTTTACGTGCCACTGTCATTACCTCCCTTTCCTGTTCCAATCGCGTATGGTTCGCGGGAAGAACGACTGCCGGAAAGCCTCCGTGCGCGCTCGAATCTCTCTAATTTTACATTCGTGATCTCCTCGGGAGGTATAAGTAGGGGAAGCAAAATATTTGATACCTCATCCAGAAACGCACCCTCTCGAAACCTGGACAGCAAACTACACCGCGATGCACAGCGCCTCTCTTGCAGAGTCTGCCTCTTGACTTTCGTAAACATTTCCGTAATGCTATCACGCTTACCAAATAACCCTGTGACGAAACGCACCGTTCTTCTTTGGATCTTCTCTATCTCCTCTATCAACCTGAACTGGTACGGTTCCCACATTGATGAGTAATACTCAAGTATAGGTCGAACCAGTGTTTTGTAAGCCACGTCCTATGTTGATGGACTACATTTTCTAAGAACTCTCCCAATGAATCTGAACCTGGCACCCGCCTTATCAACAATTAATTTTATATGATCATACGCGACTGGAACAGGAGGAAACCTAACACAGGGTACAGTGCCAACCATCACCTCTCCGTGGACTTCAGAGTGCTCTGCACAGTAAGTATGTGTATGAACGTTAAGGTGCCTGTGTTCTACAAGCGGCACATCGCTCGTGGCGTCGTCAAGGATGAAGACGCCGAATACAGAGGATCCTTGCATTTCGGCGCGCTGCACTCTTTTTGTCTCAAGTGGAGCCAAGGAGGCCGAGAGCAGACAATGGGTGCCGGCCGTCACGTATCGACTCCATTGCGGTGGCGGTCTGCCGCGTCAAGACAGCCGATACACCTGCAGGGGCAGGGGACAAAGAAGCAGGGGAAGTGCCGAGCGCCTGCCGCCGCCACGACCGAGAGTCCCTGAGCTGTGTTACAAACCTCACGGTGTCAAAAGCACTAAAGATCCTACAACTCGAGTGTAGTCACCAGGTGGACAAAGAGATTCACTGTGATGACGTCGAAAACTTCTGGAGGCGACAGGTCTTCTTGCCAATGCACGCAGGGTCGACAAAGGAACGAAAACTACTTGTTACTGCGAACATTTGCTTTATTTATTTGATTTGGCTTGACTGATACAGTCAGCAACTTGGAAATAATACACAAGTATCCGCACAGAAGTATCACAAGAGAGAGAATGTGCACAACAATTTAAAATTCCGTTAAGCTATCCACATAGACACACACCTAGCCGAAGAAACCTCAAAAGGCAACAGCTGTAGCTAGCCAAGAATGCGTCTTCATCTCTATCCATACCCTGCAAATGACTGCGAAGTGAACGTCAAAGGGTAAATTTTACTGTAGCACACGTTAAGAATCCTTTCAGTTCCATTCACGGATGGAGCGTGGGAAGAATGGCTGCTTGCTCCACTCTCCTGGAGCTTTTATTTGCCTAACTGATTCTATGCGGTATCTTCTACGTATACGTACAGAGAGTGTAGAGGCAGACAACATGTTTATCATCCGAGACTGCCAGTCTAGCTCTGATATTTACAAATCACAGATTGGTATGAAGTAAAAGGGAGTAAAAGCATTGTCGAAATACAACGCAACCATGCCATGGATTCTCATTAAAGACACTGTTTCTTTTTAAACTTGCCATAAGTGCTGATGTATACCCGTAGTTTCTATTCTTAAAAATCATTCTTTCAATGTGATGTCTAAAGCTATTTTGTCTAAAACTGACATGGTGAGACCGTGGCTGTATACGATTAATGTAGGTTGATTCTTACAAAGAAGAAAACAGCAACCAGCCACTATTAATACTGCTATTTATTTGAATAGCGCCGTAACCAGTTTCGAACTGAAAAGTTCATCTTCAGACGGCTGTTCACAATATTTATAAGATGCACTTTACATAATTATCAGTTTTTGATATTTATGCTTCCACTGCAGCGAAACCTTCCACCTTCCTACAAAATTTCATTCACCTACTGTCCAGTTTAAAACATAAATAACACTGCTCCTTTTAACAACAACACACAATCAATATTCCAAACAAAGTATTACATCACAATACAGCTGCCTGTCCATCACACATTACTGCAACTTTAGAACTGATGAAAAAAAATGCCGTACTACACTAATATAATTTGTACTGTCACATTATTCATGTACCTCATGTATATGTTGTTGTTGCTTGTGTATGGCATAGTATTTATACAATACCATGTAAGTAACATTCATACGAACTTGCCACCACATTTTTCCAATTTAATTGTTATTAACGCTCACAGAATATGGTATGCTCACAATGTAACATTTATTCTTTGTAATATAAATACCTGTACTGTTACCTTGATTCTTCTAGGGGGAAAAAAATGTGTCCATTTTCAAATTTAAGCATTGTTTATATTGCAATAGAAGCTCCTTGTGTTTCAATTTTCATTATGTTATGTCTGTTCTTTAATAACATACTGTGAAGTCAGACAATCTGTATATTGGAATATCTCTGTTAAAGAACATCTCTGGCACTGTTGTGTTTGTAAACCTTCAATCTTTGTGTCAACACATGTGGCAAATACCTTTTGGTATGTGTGTGTGTGTTGCTTTGCACAATATGGTCATTTGCAAATCAAATAAGTGCCGCATATATTATACAATCCTACCCCCATGAACCATGGACCTTGCCGTTGGTGGGGAGGCTTGCGTGCCTCAGCGATACAGATGGCCGTACCGTAGGTGCAACCACAACGGAGGGGTATCTGTTGAGAGGCCAGACAAACGTGTGGTTCCTGAAGAGGGGCAGCAGCCTTTTAAGTAGTTGCAGGGGCAACAGTCTGGATGATTGACTGATCTGGCCTTGCAACATTAACCAAAACGGCCTTGCTGTGCTGGTACTGCGAACGGCTGAAAGCAAGGGGAAACTACAGCCGTAATTTTTCCCGAGGACATGCAGCTTTACTGTATGATTAAATGATGATGGCATCCTCTTGGGTAAAATATTCCGGAGGTAAAATAGTCCCCCATTCGGATCTCCGGGCGGGGACTACTCAGGAGGATGTCGTTATCAGGAGAAAGAAAACTGGCGTTCTACGGATCGGAGCGTGGAATGTCAGATCCCTTAATCGGGCAGGTAGGTTAGAAAATTTAAAAATGGAAATGGATAGGTTAAAGTTAGATATTGTGGGAATTAGTGAAGTTCGGTGGCAGGAGGAACAAGACTTCTGGTCAGGTGACTACAGGGTTATAAACACAAAATCAAATAGGGGTAATGCAGGAGTAGGTTTAATAATGAATAGGAAAATAGGAATTCGGGTAAGCTACTACAAACAGCATAGTGAACGCATTATTGTGGCCAAGATAGATACGAAGCCCACACCTACTACAGTAGTACAAGTTTATATGCCAACTAGCTCTGCAGATGATGAAGAAATTGAAGAAATGTACGATGAAATAAAAGAAATTATTCAGATAGTGAAGGGAGACGAAAATTTAATAGTAATGGGTGACTGGAATTCGAGTGTAGGAAAAGGGAGAGAAGGAAACATAGTAGGTGAATATGGATTGGGGCTAAGAAATGAAAGAGGAAGCCGCCTAGTAGAATTTTGCACAGAGCACAACTTAATCATAGCTAACACTTGGTTTAAGAATCATGAAAGAAGGTTGTATACGTGGAAGAACCCTGGAGATACTAAAAGGTATCAGATAGATTATATAATGGTAAGACAGAGATTTAGGAACCAGGTTTTAAGCTGTAAGACATTTCCAGGGGCAGATGTGGACTCTGACCACAATCTATTGGTTATGACCTGTAGATTAAAACTGAAGAAACTGCAAAAATGTGGGAAATTAAGGAGATGGGACCTGGATAAACTGAAAGAACCAGAGGTTGTACAGAGTTTCAGAGAGAGCATAAGGGAACAATTGACAGGAATAGGGGAAAGAAATACAGTAGAAGAAGAATGGGTAGCTCTGAGGGATGTTGTAGTGAAGGCAGCAGAGGATAAAGTAGGTACAAAGACGAGGGCTGCTAGAAATCCTTGGGTAACAGAAGAAATATTGAATTTAATTGATAAAAGGAGAAAATATAAAAATGCAGTAAATGAAGCAGGCAAAAAGGAATACAAACGTCTCAAAAATGAGATCGACAGGAAGTGCAAAATGGCTAAACAGGGATGGCTAGAGGACAAATGTAAGGATGTAGAAGCTTATCTCACTAGGGGTAAGATAGATACTGCCTACAGGAAAATTAAAGAGACCTTTGGAGAGAAGAGAACCACGTGTATGAATATCAAGAGCTCAGATGGCAGCCCAGTACTAAGCAAAGAAGGGAAGGTAGAAAGGTGGAAGGAGTATATAGAAGGTTTATACAAGGGCGATGTACTCGAGGACAATATTATGGAAATAAAAGAGGATGTAGATGAAGACGAAATGGGAGATACGATACTGCGTGAAGAGTTTGACAGAGCACTGAAAGACCTGAGTCGAAACAAGGCCCCCGGAGTAGACAACATTCCATTAGAACTACTGACGGCCTTGGGAGAGCCAGTCATGACAAAACTCTACCAGCTGGTGAGCAAGATGTATGAGACAGGCGAAATACCCTCAGACTTCAAGAAGAATATAATAATTCCAATCCCAAAGAAAGCAGGTGCTGACAGATGTGGAAATTACCGAACTATCAGTTTAATAAGCCACGGCTGCAAAATACTAACGCGAATTCTTTACAGACGAATGGAAAAACTGGTAGATGCAGACCTTGGGGAGGATCAGTTTGGATTCCGTCGAAATGTTGGAACACGTGAGGCAATACTGACCTTACGACTTATTTTAGAAGAAAGATTAAGAAAAGGCAAACCTACGTTTCTAGCATTTGTAGACTTAGAGAAAGCTTTTGACAATGTTGACTGGAATACTCTTTTTCAAATTCTAAAGGTGGCAGGGGTAAAATACAGGGAGCGAAAGGCTATTTATAATTTGTACAGAAACCAGATGGCAGTAATAAGAGTCGAGGGGCATGAAAGGGAAGCAGTGGTTCGGAAAGGAGTGAGACAGGGTTGTAGCCTCTCCCCGATGTTATTCAATCTGTATATTGAGCAAGCAATAAAGGAAACAAAAGAAAAATTTGGAGTAGGTATTAAAATTCATGGAGACGAAGTAAGAACTTTGAGGTTCGCCGATGACATTGTAATTCTGTCAGAGACGGCAAAGGACTTGGAAGAGCAGTTGAACGGAATGGACAGTGTCTTGAAAGGAGGATATAAGATGAACATTAACAAAAACAAAACGAGGATAATGGAATGTAGTCAAATTAAGTCGGGTGATGCTGAGGGAATTAGATTAGGAAATGAGACACTTAAAGTAGTAAAGGAGTTTTGCTATTTAGGAAGTAAAATAACTGATGATGGTCGAAGTAGAGAGGATATAAAATGTAGACTGGCAATGGCAAGGAAAGCGTTTCTGAAGAAGAGAAATTTGTTAACATCGAATATAGATCTATGTATCAGGAAGTCGTTTCTGAAAGTATTTGTTTGGAGTGTAGCCATGTATGGAAGTGAAACATGGACGATAACTAGTTTGGACAAGAAGAGAATAGAAGCTTTCGAAATGTGGTGCTGCAGAAGAATACTGAAGATAAGGTGGATAGATCACGTAACTAATGAGGAGGTATTGAATAGGATTGGGGAGAAGAGAAGTTTGTGGCACAACTTGACTAGAAGAAGGGATCGGTTGGTAGGACATGTTTTGAGGCATCAAGGGATCACAAATTTAGCATTGGAGGGCAGCGTGGTGGGTAAAAATCGTAGAGGGAGACCGAGAGATGAGTACACTAAGCAGATTCAGAAGGATGTAGGTTGCAGTAGGTACTGGGAGATGAAGCAGCTTGCACAGGATAGAGTAGCATGGAGAGCTGCATCAAACCAGTCTCAGGACTGAAGACAACAACAACAACATATTGTACAATATTTGAAAAAATGCAATCCTGCAACTTCGCAAAAAAAAAAAAAAAATTCGCGGAATTTTCGATGTAAGAACTATAACCACTTAACCTCACATATTTGTTTACTCTGTATTTCATCGTTTGGAGGTTAGTATGTTCACATAGGACGCTTATAACACTGTTTTCTGCCGTAGGGCACCAACACACCAAGAATATTTCGCTGCAGTTGAAGCATAAATATAAAAAACTGATAATTATGTAAAGTGTGTCTTATAAATATTGTGAACAGCCGTCTGAAGATGAACTTTTCAGTTCGAAACCGGTTACGGCGCTATTCAATTAAATAAATAGCAGTATTAATAGTGGCTGGTTGCTGTTTTGTTCTTTGTAAGAATCAACCTACATTGAACGATATGTAACTTCTTTTTAACACTCGTGTTACGTATTGCCTGTTGATTTCTCTCTCGAGATCTTCCACTGACGTCTGTTTAATAGATGCTGCACCTTCGGCAACGCCCGCCACTCGAACTGACGAAACGTCACAGAAATCATTGGACAACCATCGGCCGAAAATCTCGAGACAGAAGCCAACACATAATACACAGAGGTGACAAAAGTCATGGGGTAGTGATCTGAACATCTACAGATGGCGGTTGTATCGTGAACACAAGGTATAAAAGGGCAGTGCATTGGCGGAGCTGTCATTTGTACTCAGGCGATTCACGTGAAACAGATTCCGATGTGATTGTGGGCGGGAATTAAGAGACACTGAACGTGGAATGGTAGCTCGAGCTAGACGTTTGGGGCATTCTGTTTAGTAAATTGTTAGGTAATTCAGTATTCCGACATCTACAGTGTCAAGAGGCCGTGAACACCAAATCTCAGGGATTACCTGTCATCACGGACAACGCAGTGGCTGACGGCCTTTGTCTAACGACCGACAAAAGCGACCTTTTCATAGAATTGTCAGTGCTAAAAGACAACCAATAACTGGACGTACGACGGACATATCCGTTAGAACAGTGCGGCGAAATTTGGCGTTATTGGGCTATGGCAACAGATAACCAACGCGAGTGCCTTTGCGAACAGCACGCCATCGCCTGTAGTAGCTCTCCTGTGTTTATTACCATATCAGATGGACCCTAGACCACTGGAAGATCGTGGCTGCTCAGATGTGTCCAGATTTAATTTGGTAAGAGTTTATGGTATTGCTTGAGTGTGGCGCAGACCCGACAGAGCCATGGACCCAGGTTGTCAATAAGGCACTGTTCAAGCTTGTGCTGAATCCATAGTGGTGAGCTGTGTGTTTACATGCAATGGACTGAGTGCTCGATTATGTTCGGCTACTTCATGGACTGCATTTTCCCAAACAATGATTAATTATTGTAGATGACAGTGCACCAATGGGTCACAATTGTTCGCGATTGGTTTGAAGAACGTTGCAAAGAATTCGAGGGAATCAATCCATCGAGCATGTGTGAGATAAAATCGAGAGGTCAGTTCATGCACAAAATCCTACACTGGAAATCCTTTCGCAATTATATCCCTATAGAGGCAGCATGGCTGAATATTTCTGCATGGGACTTGCAGCGACCCGTTGAGTCCGTGCTACACCGAGTTGCTGCACTATACCGGGCAAGAGGAAGCCCGACACGATATTAGGAGATACCCAATGACTTTTGTCACCTAACTGTACCTCAAGAAGTGGCCACGAAAGCCTAAGCAATTTTGTGTCTGTTTACTGTTTCTCCCCAGTACAATAAAGATCAGATCACCCGCATCTCTCTTCCTTGTCTACCCTTAGTATTGCTTGGTTGAGCAATACTGTAATATGGTCCGTACAGGTGTTCTACCCATAGCAACACCGTAAGTTTGCTAAAAATATTGTCGTTAAACAAAAAGCAGCTGCAGTGAACAACTTGTTACTCTTTATTTAAGGAACATAATTTTGAACAAAATGATAATGTTGCTATGGGTAGCCCTTTGTCTCCCACAGTAACTAACTTTTTTATCGAGGATAAAGCACTTCGGTCGGTGATTTTGAAACATGGAGATATGTGGACGATACATTTGTGGTGTGGACTGATGGGATAGCAATTCTGCCTGCATTTCTGGGACACCTTAACTCCATCCATTGAGAATTTCTTTCATAATGGAATTGTAGAAAAAAGCAGTGTTCCATTTTTAGATGTCTTGGTGTGTTTCGTAAACCAACCCACACTGTCCTGTATCTAAGAGCTACGAGCTGCCATCACTCATCTCATCGAAGTAGTGTATTACGGACTCCCGTTCATAGGGCTACAGTCATCTCTGAACCAGATAACATTTAAGCATTAAACCTCATGGACAGCCGGAAGAAACGGAAAATTTCACAAGGATGGTTTTTCTACCTGGTGCTGGTGCCATGTCCTTTAAGATCGGTAGGGGGTCCAAATAAGTGTGGCTTCCCCTCTCCAGCGGCAGTGCAGATTGTGCTGGGTTCCGCTCAGGACAACCCAGGTCGAAGGAGACCAAGAATGTGTAATACACCTGTGGCAGTGTGGGTCAAACGTGTTTCACTGTTACAGGTAGATGCGTTGAAAATAGACGTCACATCAGAAAATGTCAGAGAGAAAACTCTGCTATTTTGCTGATCACTGCCTCAACACGAGACATAGGATGAACTACACAGACACGAAAATCCTTTCGTTCACCTCCACGTACTGGGATTCCATAATTCAAGAAGCAGTCGAAATGCATATAGCTAACGATCTGATAGTACTAGGGCACCGTCGGCAACAGGCAAAACAAACCCAACGAGTCAACACGTGCTGTGAATTGGAGTCACGACACTTGAACTTGGCGCCAACGCCCTACATGCGCGCCCGTTGGGCCAACGCTAGTCATTTCGCTCTTTTCTAGCGTCACGTATGCGAAGACCGTGGCCCGTTTTTCTGGCAAGGGGCTTTCGACGTCCTCTCTGATTCGTCTACGATGGCGTTATAACATCACCCCATGGAGCCTGCGCTTTTCTAGCGAGCTCGCGCATTTATTGAAGAGCCACTGCAGCAACGGGACTGTAAGCATCTGAAGTTGATATGCAGCTGAGCTGTCTAGTTTAAATACTGCGCATCTTTCACAACAGTATCCACTCAAGTAGTTACTAAGCAAGGAAGGTCTCAAACAGCGTGTTTTTAACGCGTTTTTATCAAGTCGCTTTCCTATTTGTTTCTCTGTTCAATACAAGTTGATTTTATACTAACTTCCTGATGAGCTACAGTCTTAAAATTTTAAACATAACCGAGTGTTGGATGACAATTGCAATATTAACTCGCTTTCTTTTGGTATGTTCGATAAGGGTGAGGATGGGGGAGAAAAACTTTGGAATTCCTAACATCTCGGCTGGCTTACGTGGCCAGCATATTGTACAGGTTGTATTGGAATGCGTTCCAGGCGGTATGTGAGGAGATGGGCACAACTGAGTAGTGAGTGTGGGAGGGAGAGGGAGAGGGGGAGGGGGGAGAAGAGAAGACGGACAGAGAAATGGGGAGGAGGAGATGAGTGAAAACTGTATGTAAAAGGGAGAAACTGTGCGTGAAACGGTAGTATGTATGTATAAATAATGATTTAAATAAAAAGTTTAATCTCATCAAAATGTTTCAATTCCATTGAGACGTTTCATAGACACTAGACTAAAAAGCAGAAAAATTTATAAGTAAACATAAATCAGACTGAAAAGTATAAAATAACTTCTCCTATCCCTATATAGATTTCTAACACCAAACAGATAGATCTGAAAATCTGTGCTTGTTGATTTTTAATTGCTACGACCATATTTGTAACATTTGGGGCGCATACAACATACAAGCTATATCCAGCAAGTAGCTGTTGATGTAGGTTGCAAGTGCTACTCTGAGACGAAGAGGTTGGCGCAGGAGAGGAATTCAGAGCGGGCCGCATCAAACCAGTCAGAAGACCGATGAACACTCTCCCCTCCAAAAAAGACATAATTATAATAATAACTGCACAAGAAAGGAGACAAATCCAATGTCAATAATTACAGTAGCATACAAGATCCGTGTCATTGCTCTCAAACATAGCATAGAACAACATACAGATCAGCAATTAGGTGAATATCAAGCCGGCTTTAGGTCGGGAAGGTCGTGTGCAGAGCAGATCTTTACAATCAAAACTAAGACACTAGCAGCTGATAAGAAAGTAATAATGACATTTATGGACTTTAAAAAGGCGTACGAATCCGTAGATAGAGATACATTAATAGAAGTGCTGAAAGAATTTGGAATAGATGGTAAGACAACGAGGCTTATTCAGCAAACATTAAAAAACACCGGATCACAAATTGAATTTTTAGGAGGACTGTCAGAGCCCTTAGAAAACAAAACCAGTTTGACACAAGGAGACAGTCTCTCTCCGATCTTGTTCAACTAGAAAAAGTTGTCAGGGAATGGCTAAAAGAAATGAGTCAGTTCAGCTTTCCAAATGGCATCAGGCTAGGCCGCAGCCAGTCTGTGCTTACATTTGAATGCCTTGCGTTTGCAGATGATACAGTGTTTTTGCAGAGAATCTGCCAATTGAAACTAAACAGATTGAAGTCCTCAAGGAAACAGCAGTGAAAGCAGGATTACAAATATCTTTTGAGAAGACACAATATATGAATCTACATGCCACTGATCCAGTCTGGACCATGAGGACCAAGTGTGACGACATCAAAAGGGTTCTGATGTTCAAGTACCTAGGAGAGATTTTAACTCCAAACAACAATGAAAAGGCAGCAATTGAAGAACGGGCAAGAAACATATAAGTAGCATTCAGATTGTGTCAGAACATATACAAATCTAAATCACTCTCATAGCAGGCCAAATTCCAACACTACAACACTGTCGTCGAACCTGAATGTTTATATGCATCTGAGACAGTAGCCAGGAAGGGACTTGGAAAAGAAAGAAATTTCTTATAAAGATTCTTGCCCCCAGAAAAAATATCTAATGAATTTACGTTCCGTCTAAGATCAAATCAAGAACTTCATCAAGGATTTGAGAATACCACCATCACAATAAAGAAAAGAAGACTGTCTTTCTATGGATATATTAAAAGAATAGAATCATAGAGGCTCGCCAACGAGACTCTTCTCTTCCAGGAGAACACGAAGACACAAGTTCCATAGATGAAAGAAGTGCACTGGCATCTAGGAAAATCCATAATCACGGCAGAAGAAATTCTTAATAGGCAGATCTTTTTTAGTAAAAAAAGGTTGCGGAGGTGAAGGATTTCTTCGAGGAGAGAACGAGGAAGAGCAGAGTATTCTCGGCAGACGAATGTGCACGATTGAGCCAACGGATGAAGGAGTACTGGAGACAGAGGAAGGAAGAGAACTTTAGAAAGCGAGGGAAGTTGTGTAAGCCGGTGGCTGTGGCCGTGCGGTTCTAGGCGCTTCATCTGGAACCGCGAGACCGCTACGGTAGCTGGTTCGAATCCTGCCTCGGGCGTGGATGTGTGTGATGTCCTTAGGTTAGTTAGGTTTATGTAGTTCTAAGTTCTAGGGGACTGATGACCACATATGTTAAGTCCCATAGTGCTCAGAGCCATTTGAAGTTGTGTAAACGTAGCCCATAGACGGCTGTAACGAAAATAAATAAACAAATAAATAAATAATGAGGTGAAATATTCATGCCTCAATTACGTATTACAAGTGACCCATGTTTCTTGTTGTAAATCTTGCAAGTACAGTCATAGCTATTAAAACTCTAAAACCACGAATTTTCAGGGCTATTGTGTGTCGTTAGGAATCTTTACTTTATACATTTTTAGTCCGATTTAAAAGGCATTTTATATTAAAATTCACTTGATATAAGCAATTATTTTTCTTAATTGTATTCTACAGATTTTATAAATTAGAGAAACGACATAATGTAAAATGTAAGTTGCAATTCAATTTAATCCTTAATGCGTGGTCGGTTACATACACTCCTGGAAATGGAAAAAAGAACACATTGACACCGGTGTGGCAGACCCACCATACTTGCTCCGGACACTGCGAGAGGGCTGTACAAGCAATGATCACACGCACGGCACAACGAACACACCAGGAACCGCGGTGTTGGCCGTCGAATGGCGCTAGCTGCGCAGCATTTGTGCACCGCCGCCGTCAGTGTCAGCCAGTTTGCCGTGGCATACGGAGCTCCATCGCAGTCTTTAACACTGGTAGCATGCCGCGACAGCGTGAACGTGAACCGTATGTGCAGTTGACGGACCTTGAGCGAGGGCGTATAGTGGGCATGCGGGAGGCCGGGTGGACATACCGCCGAATTGCTCAACACGTGGGGCGTGAGGTCTCCACAGTACATCGATGTTGTCGCCAGTGGTCGGCGGAAGGTGCTCGTGCCCGTCGACCTGGGACCGGGCCACAGCGACGCACGGATGCACGCCAAGATCGTAGGATCCTACGCAGTGCCGTAGGGGACCGCACCGCCACTTCCCAGCAAATTAGGGACACTGTTGCTCCTGGGGTATCGGCGAGGACCATTCGAAAACCGTCTCCATGAAGCTGGGCTACGGTCCCACACACCGTTAGGCCGTCTTCCGCTCACGCCCCAACATCGTGCAGCCCGCCTCCAGTGGTGTCGCGACAGGCGTGAATGGAGGGACGAATGGAGACGTGTCGTCTTCGGCGATGAGAGTCGCTTCTGCCTTGGTGCCAATGATGGTCGTATGCGTGTTTGGCGCCGTGCAGGTGAGCGCCACAATCAGGACTGCATACGACCGAGGAACACAGGGCCAACACCCGGCATCATGGTGTGGGGAGCGATCTCCTACACTGGCCGTACACCTCTGGTGATCGTCGAGGGGACACTGAATAGTGCACGCTACATCCAAACCGTCATCGAACCCATCGTTCTACCATTCCTAGACCGGCAAGGGAACTTGCTGTTCCAACAGGCAATGCACGTCCGCATGTATCCCGTGCCACCCAACGTGCTCTAGAAGGTGTAAGTCAACTACCCTGGCCAGCAAGATCTCCGGATCTGTCCCCCATTGAGCATATTTGGGACTGAATGAAGCGTCGTCTCACGCGGTCTGGACGTCCAGCACGAACGCTGGCCCAACTGAGGCGCCAGGTGGAAATGGCATGGCAAGCCGTTCCACAGGACTACATCCAGCATCTCTACGATCGTCTCCATGGGAGAATAGCAGCCTGCATTGCTGCGAAAGGTGGATATACGCTGTACTAGTGCCGACATTGTGCATGCTCTGTTGCCTGTGTCTATGTGCCTTTGGTTCTGTCAGTGTGATCATGTGATGTATCTGACCCCAGGAATGTGTCAATAAAGTTTCCCCTTCCTGGGACAATGAATTCACGGTGTTCTTATTTCAATTTCCAGGAGTGTACATAAACTGAGAAGCACTTCGCTAAAAATATAATATTTATAAATAATGTATAGTCATGCAGTAGTATATGCATAGAGCATCAATTACTTTCGACTTCCCTTGGCTCGGTGCTCGCACGGAAGAATTTAGGTGTTCAATTTTCCTACTCTCTATTGGATAGTGGAACGGTGCAGATGTAGTTCGAAAGCGGCACCTTGTGCCATCTCTCAAGCTCATAAGGTTTAATTCCAGACTTGTCTTGTTGTTGTAGAGGTAGTGTGTGAATTGCAATCCACTTTCACTGGGTAGCTGCACTGGTCAAGACTATTGTGTCGACGTTCCATTACACACAGAAACAATTCAACCGACCGTTGTTCAGTCGAATTGTTGTGTTGTAGCACCACGTACATTTTTCTGCAGAACAAAACTAGTCTCTAGCATACTCTTATGTAGGAGAATATCAGTAGATTTCCCTCTACCACTGATACACATAGAGACATGAACCGAATGAAAGGACTGCTAGAGTGTAAAACATCGACACTATTGTGCGTTTCGCACGAGGGGTGCAAACACCATCCAACATATTCACGTCTGAACAACGGACGTCATGCAATGTCAGCACGCTTGTCCCCATGGGTCGACATTTGTGGAGGAATTACATCAGATATTACAGCGGAAGCGCGGTGAAAAATTATTTCCTGCGGGTAGATGAAAGAGAAGCAAGATTTCGTACGCAATATCTCTAGAGGAAATAAAAGCAGAATAAAATGCCTGCGAGCACAAGACTGGGAGGACGATTCTCACAGTTCATTATGACCAGCAGAAAAGATTCAGAAGAGGGCCGTTCCGCAGGGTCGGGGAATTGCTCTCCGCAGGAGGGAGGGTATTAAAACGAGGCGTTCCTCCATTCTGCGGAAGTCATTGTTCCTTGGGATGAGGATCCAGAGCTTTCTCCTAGTTTTAATTGAACTTACTATTTTTCATAATTTCTGTACCTTACTTTTACCACAGTTTCAATGTAACTCCTCTGTCATTAGTTAATGACCAATACTAGTTTCAGACTGATGATGTTGTTATCTACAATGTGGAAATGACTAAAGGGAAGTTCCACAAATATTCAGTCACATGCTGATTAGTTTTCCAAGGGATATGATGAATAGCAACTGGCTTTAAATGTTCAGAAATGTGAAATTCTGCGCTTCACAAGTAGTTTACCATAATTACAACGCCAGTAAGACATGTAATCAGAAGGCAAATACAAATACATGGATGTACCAACTTGTCGGCATGTGAAGTAGTATGATGACATAGACTGAGTTGATTCTTAAACTTTTTCCGGTGTAAGGAGTTTACGGGCTTGCAGCCAGATGGCGTCGACATCCCGCCAGGATATTTTGGCTGGCCACCATTCAACCATCTTCAGGTGAGTTCTCTGACATTTAAGAAGGACAAAATTTTACGCCTAAAGAAAGTCCAGTCTTAATTATTTTTATTATTTTGATAACTGAATTCTAATCTGCAGGATGACTGTTCGGTAGAGACCGTGTATGCAGTTCCGTTTGCGCGGCAGATATGGAACAATATTCGACAGAGGGCGCTAAACCAGACAGAGTCATGTAGTGAAAACTTATGCGCATGCGCCATTGCACCTATTGTCAATATAGTCAGCGCCGTGCACCAGCAATCTTCATCTTATTTTTCTTTGCTTTTATCACGTAAGTATACAGCGTTGGCATCATTATTATCGCATTTGACATTGTTACTGTTACGAAATTGCCCGGTTGCCCTGTCGCCTCCCTATAACTTTCATAGACGGAAATTGTGCACCCCAACGGTCTGAATTTAATGGCACCTATTTGAAAGTGGATAAACGTTTTGTAAATGATAAATTCTTCTCGAGTTGACAGCCGAGTCAATGCGTTGTTCTCCAGCAACGTTTCAGCAAGTTTCTTACTTGCCATCTTCAGGCGAAGTGTCGGGTTCACGTCTCGTCCAGGTCTTTATAGCCGCTGGACCACGGGCATCTCTGTATCCTTGGCGCTGGTCGGGTGACATGCACTGGAAATCTGCAGTGTAAACTCACCTGAAGATGTCTGAATGGTTGTGAGCCGAAATATTGTGCCAAGGCGTCGACGTCATGCGGCTACAAGTTAGGATCGTCATGGAATGGGCGGAGTTGTTTAAGTAAATCAGGTGACAGACCTCAGTTGAACGGTTACATACTACGAGAATGCAATCAGCGTACAAAGGTGTTGCTTACAAAACCCTCGAACGACCTAACCTAGAATACAGTTGAAAAGGGTGGGAACTGTACCAGTTAGGACTAACAGTGGATATTGAATGCGTACACAGAACGTCAACACGAATGGTCACGGATTTGTTTGAGTGGATGGAGAGTGACACGGAGTGGTGAATAAACTGAAGTAGCAGGCACCTGAAGATAGACACACGCTACTGGCAGAAAGGTATTTATGAAGTTTCAACAAACGGCTTTAATTATGAATATACTACAGCCCCCTACGTTCACTTCTGCAGGGACCATGAGGACAAGATTACATTACTTACAGCGCTCGCAGCACAAAGACATTTAAACAGCGGTTCTTCCCACGCTTCCTCCGTGAGTTGTGGGGGAAGAAGTCCTAATAACTGGTACAGTGGTAAGTAACCTGTCTCATGCACTTCATAATGGTTTGCAGAGTATAGGTGCAGATGCAAAATTTTTTCGGAATTTGGGGTACGTTCCTATGGGAGCAAACTACTGAGGTCATCGCTCCCTAGGCTTACACACTACTCAATCTAAAACTAACTTACGCTAAGGACAACACACACACAGCCATGTACGAGGGAGCACTCGAACCTCCGACGGGGGGATCCCCGCAAACCGTGGCAAGGTGCCTAAGATCATACGACTACCCCGCGTGGCGGTGCAGATGCAGATTTAAATGTAGATGTATTATAAAATCAATGATGATGATTTGCTGATAAGGCGAAAACAATTATGATAGTGATCGTGTAATGTCAAGCTGCAAAATGTAATTAAAAATTATTTCTTTATTATTTTATTTCAACAGGACAAGAACAGCAATATCTGTGCAAGAGTGAAACACTTGGCGGATGACCAGAAGCAAACTTCGTTTCATGCGGAAACTTTGACTAAGCTGAATGATGGTTAATATTATATTGACTTATATAGATTGATGAGATCCAATAATTTAATTGTGGTTGTGGCTGCAACCTGTCGCCACTGTTGTTCATATTATTTATGGATCATATGTTGAAAACAATAGACTGGCTGGGTGAGATTAAGATATGTGAACACAAAATAAGCAGTCTTGCATATGCGGATGACTTAGTTGTGATGGCAGATTCGATTGAAAGTTTGCAAAGTAATATTTCAGAGCTAGATCAGAAATGTAAGGACTATGGTATGAAGATTAGCATCTCCAAAACGAAAGTAATGTCAGTGGGAAAGAAATATAAACGGATTGAGTGCCAAATAGGAGGAACAAAGTTACAACAGGTGGACGGTTTCAAGTACTTAGGATGCATATTCTCACAGGCTGGCAACATAGTGGAAGAACTGGAAGCGAGGTGTAGCAAAGCTAATGCAGTGAGCGCTCAGCTACGATCTACTCTCTTCTGCAAGAAGGAAGTCAGTACCAAGACTAAGTTATCTGTGCACCGTTCATTCTTTCGACCAACTTTGTTGTATGGGAGTGAAAGCTGGGTGGATTCAGGTTACCTTATCAACAAGGTTGAGGTTACTGATATGAAAGTAGCTAGGATGATTGCAGGTACTAGTAGATGGGAACCGTGGCAGGAGGGTGTCCACAATGAGGAAATCAAAGAAAAACTGGGAATGAACTCTATAGATGTAGTAGTCAGGACGAACAGGCTTAGATGGTGGGGTCATGTTACACGCGTGGGAGAAACAAGGTTACCCAAGAGACTCATGGGTTCAGCAGTAGAGGGTAGGAGGAGTCGGGGCAGACCAAGGAGAAGGTACCTGGATTCGGTTAAGAATGAAGTAATAGGTTTAACATCAGAAGAGGCACCTATGTTAGCACTGAATAGGGGGTCGTGGAGGAATTTTATAAGGGGGCTATGCTCCAGACTGAACGCTGAAAGGCATAATCAGTCTTAAATGATGATGATGATGATGATGTGGGATTCCAGGTTTGTTATTTTTTAGGTATTGTGATCCACGAAGAGGTAGACAACACTATCGTGAGAGGTCACCACCACCCGGGCACAACCACTGACGTGGCGTCTCTCAGTGCAATGCGGCAGCCTACACACGGTGTTCACAAACCCAGACCTCTTCCTGCTTTCGTGCCACTTACTCCAGAGCATCGTGTATGTCTGTTGATAGTGTTGACAGCCAACAGGGAAAGCTGTCAAAATGTGTAATGCACTGCTTCCGCCAACAGGTACCAAAACACGACGTGCCGCGGCATTCACACAGCTCGGCAACAGTAGTTAGACAGTTGAGTACAGTCGCTGCAGGCTGCTAGGTGCAGTACTGTCTTTCGCCTTAGCAGCCAGTGTTTACAGAGAACCAAAGACAAAATGCAGACTGGTAAGAGACGATAAATTTATTTAGATTTCATTGTATTAGGTTTAGGACATGCATAAAATCTTTTCAGAGTTAACTACCATTATGTAACTTACTCTTATTGTGTTGCTACATCTCTGTTACTGTGAGGCCCGTGCAAGACAAGCGTTTAATTATCATTGCGTGCAAGAGGTACTTTTACTGAACGCATGTAGACGGCTGGATTAATAGTAGCATTCAGATACTACATTCAGAGAGGCTCTGATATTCGCTACGAAAGAAACTGAGTAGCATGCTATGTCTCCTGCTTTCAAACAGGCCTGAACGTTAACATGTATCAGGGAATCAGTGATCACAGTACTGATGCAGAGTCGCCTCCTGCGGATATCGTTATGTGTATAAAGAAAAATAAGAAGGTATTTGAGACGTAAAAGTAGGTTCAAGATATCAACAGTCAGTATTCATATCTGAGAGTGAAAATACTGAGTGTAAATAGACAAAGTTCGCGAATATTGTACAATGTACCTTACACAGATACGTATAGAGCAAAGTTGATCAAAAACCAAAGAGATCTTTAAGGCACATTTTAACGTATCGAGTCTTTGTAAACAAACAAAAATTAAATGAGGCCGAAATGAGTATAAAGAAAGCCATTCGTCAAGTGCACAACGAATTCGGAAGTAAGATTCTATTTACTGAACGCTCAAAGTTTTGCTCTTATGTTAAATCAGTAAACGGAGCAGAGGTCTCTGGCATAATCACAGACAGAAGGCCGAAGTAGTAAAATATGTTCTCAGGGCTATTTCACTGAGGAAGATTGCACTGTGGTTCCTCTTTTCAATCGACACACGAGAATCAAAATGACAGACACCGAGACATGTGGCATTAGCACAGAAAATCAGTTAAGAGGAAAGGCAATTAGCGCTGATGGGAGTCCTATATGAACGTACATAATGGCAGAGAACTCAGAAAACGAAGTATTGCTTGATGTGGGAAATGCACAGGTAATTCCCGCTTCCTAAAAGGGTCGTACATCACTTACGTCACTCTGTTGTGGAAGCTTAATGTTCGCGTATTATGATCTTTTTGGAGGTCGGAAATCTCCTCTATAGGATTCAACAAAGGCTTAGAAAACAGCGATAATGTAAAAGTCTGCTCGCTTTGTTCATCCTCGAGACCGAGAAGGCAGTTCATACCAGAGCCCAGGGTTGTTGTTGCGATCCTTTTCAGGGAGGAGTGTGGTACAGTTCCGCACAGTTGCCTAGAGTAACTCACGATAGTGATTTGATTTGTTCTTAGTAAATAGATTTTTTCCTTTATTGTTATTTCATTCCTCAATTAGGCGAGCCGGCAGCGGCCTACGTACACCGCTCTTTGGCCAAGAGACAAAACAGATAGACATAAAGAACAGAGAAACTGATAAAAAGCATGGTAATACATGATGAACATATTCACAACATATTTGAAGTCGTTCGATGGAAGGCAGTGTACATAAAGGGTGTCACCACGTGAACAGACAAAGACATGCAGTAAGAGATGCGAACGTAGGAGAACACTGATGAAAACACTGTAGAACACGATGGAGAAACACTGACACACGGAAACACTGGTGACGATCATCGGCGAAGCACTCACAACCTGATGAAAGAGGGGGGGGGGGCTGCCTTCAGGTGGAAGGGAGAGGTCGGAGGGTGGGAAAGAGTGGGTGGAGCCAGTGGGAGAGTAGAAGGGAGGGGGAGGGGAGAGGGTAGGGGTGCATGTGGAAGCCCAGGCAGGGGGGATGGGAGGGAGGGAGGAGGGGGAGGAAGGGGGGATGGAGAGAAGGGAAAGAGGATGCCCTGGAGGAAAAATACAGGAGAAGGAAGGAGAGGATCAAAGCTGGTAGGAGGGGCAGAGGGAGGGGATGAGGGCATAATCAGCGAGGGGGAGCTGGCGGAAGCCACCTTGGGCAAGGATATGGAGTGTGGTAAGTTGGAGAGCGGGTGGGATGCATGTGTACAGGGGCGGCAACGGGTGGGGGGCGGGGGGAAGGATGGGGGAGACTAGCAGGTGACTGGGGATTGAGGGGGGATCAAGTTTACAGGAGATGTAAAGGACTGTATCCGTTTAAACGAGAGGGAGAGGTGTGGGAAGGGAATTAAGTCATAGAGGATCCATGTGGGGGAAGGGAGGTGCATGCGATAGGTGGGCAGAGCTCATGGCATTCCAGGATTTGAAGGGACTTGTAGAAGGTAGGAGAAGTGGAGATCCAGATAAAATGGGCATAACAGAGGCTGAGGCAGATGAGGTATTTGTAGGTGTGGACGATTGTGGAGAGGTCCAGACCCTGTGTGTGGAGCTGGAGGAGGAAGTCAGGACTGCACTTTGGCTTGGAGGCGACGGTGAAGGGTGACGCCAAGGCACTTAAGGGTGGGTGTGAGGTTAATAGGATGGCAGTAGATGGTGAGATAAAAATCAAGGAGGTAATTGATATGCCTGGGTGGACAATGAATCTACAACCTTCAGAGTGGATGCAAATTATCGTTCGGTCTCCAGCGGGAATCGAAAACTGGCGAGCATGGAGGACGTGGAAGGGTCAGCTGGCCGATGGCGCTGTGTGGGAGTGTGCGATGGCCGGGGAGGCATTCCGTGCTTTAGCGATAAATACTGTGTTCGGGTGGCGCAGTGGTTAACGCAGCTGCCCTGTAAGCAGGATGCTGTCGTGTTTGGATCTTATGGGCGTTCAACATCGAGGTCATCAGAGCCCTTACACTTATCAAAACAAATGAATGTCGAGATAAAGTCTATAATTGTTGCACACTCCTGCACTTGAAATGACTGCACAGCCACTGCATCTCACATCCCTTAAAACAATTAGGCAGAGGGAAATTAGCTATGCATATAACTAAAAGAAAAGAAAAGGGAAATCAGACTGGCCGAGCACTTACAAATAACTTGGGTGGGTCAGTCAACCTGTTATCACATTAAAAACATCTTCCTAAAAATGTTGTACAATTCACAAAACGTTAAGACTCTAACCACATTCGGTTGAACGTTACTTGAAATATAGGGCAGATCCTTTGGCAAATCGGTAGCGGCCGGCTGGTCGTCAAATAAAACACAATGCAGTGAAACGTGTTGAACAGTTATCTATACGCCACAAGCACCACACATTATACGATCCTCTTGCCGGAGAAAGAAGCCATGCATCATAAGACTGTGACATATACGAAGACAAGGAGGGCGTCTAGTCTGCGTGGCTGGTAGGAAGCAGACCACAGCCGCGTTGTGGGCTTCTGTCGGCTCTAGCCACACTTCTTCCTATCGACGCCTGACTTAGTACCTCAACAGCGAGGTGATAGCATGGAGGGGGATGGCACACTGCAATACCTGGCTGCTAGATCCTCCCTTTCGTTCCGCGCAGTACCTAGGAAGCAGGTGATCCCGGTCCGGCACAAATTTCCGCTCGTCGCCACTGATTCCGCATAAAATACAGAAGCAACTGATATCATCCCTTCCTTGCCTTTCCTTTACTTTCTCTTCCTCCCACAATCCGCCTCCAGTTTACATAACGATGGATAACCGTAGCGAACTGCGGACAAACATGTAGATGACTGTTACCGTTTGATTATACGATTCTTCATGCAAGTCGGATGACAGACGCTACAAGAGAGGCATTTTGTATGTTTGCAAGGGGCAATATTCAGCTGTCAAATAATTGCTGAAATTCATTTTGAAAACTTCAACTGTCATTTATTTTCCACAATTCATTAGTAGTTATCAATCTTAGCTGGCATAAACGGCAGAAAAGTTATACCGTTTTTTGAAAAAGAAGTATTTGCATTTCTAAGCCCACCACAATAATAACTATTTTATATAATAATAATCAAGAATCAAATCCAAAGCGACACCTCTCTTACTGGTTGTCGATGCCGATTTGCTACTTGACGGAAATTATCGTACACAGTTACTACTGTGAGAAATATTTTACGTACTATGGTGGGTTTAGAAGAGCATTTTTTTTTCAAATAGTTCTATAACTTTCTGCCGTTTATGTCAGCTAAGCTTGATTGTGGTCATTGACCGAAGCCACACACATCAAAAATAGGTTTGCATCACCTCGGTTCCGAGAGTTACGGAACCTGTACGGAAAATTAGAATAGAGATAAAATGAACATCATTTACTCCCATTTTATTGCTCCTGAAAACCTCATATTGCATGTTGTCCCACCCTACAGCGACACCTTCAGAGGTGATGGTCCAGATTGCTGTACACACTGGTACCTCTAATACCCAGAAGCATGTCCTCTTGCATTGATGCATGCCTGTATTCGTCGTGGCATACTATCCTCAGGTTCTTCAGATTGTCCCACTCCTCAACGGCGAATTGGCGTAGATCCCTCAAAGTGTTGGTGGGTCACGTCATCCATAAACAGCCCTTTTCAGTTTATCTCAGGAATATTCGATAGGGTTCGTGTCTGGAAAACATGCTGGCCACTCTAGTCGAGTGATCTCGTTAACCAGAAGGAAGTCATTCACAAGATGTGCACTATGGTGGCGCGAATTGTAGTCCATGAAAACGAATGCCTCGCCAATATGCTGCCGATATGGTAGCACTATCGGTCGGAGGATGGCATTCACGTACCGTACAGTCGTTACAGCGCCTTCCATGACCACCAGCGACATACATCGGTCCCACTTAATGCCACCCCCAAAACAGCAGAGAAACTACACCTTGCTGCACTCGCTGGACAGTGTTTCTAAGGCGTTTAGCCTAACCGGGTTGCCTCCAAACACGTCTCCGACGATTGTCTGTTGAAGGGTTATGCAACACTCATCGGTGAAGAAGAACATGATGCCAATCCTGAGCGGCCCATTCGGCATGTTGTTGGGCCCATCTGTACCGCGCTGCATGGAGTCGTGGTTGCAAAGATGGACCTCGCCTTGGACATCGCGACTAAAGTTGCGCATCATGGAGCCTATTGCGCACAATTTGAGTCGTAACACTACGTCCTGTGGCTGCACGAAAAGCATTATTCGACGTGGTGGCGTTACTGTCAGGGCTCCTCCGAGCCATAATGCGCAGGTAGCGGTCATCCGCTGCAGTAGTAGCCCTTGGGTGGCCTGAGCGAGGCATGCCATCGACAATTCCTATCTTTCTGTATCTCCGCCATTTCCGAACAACATCGCTGTGGTTCACTCCGAGACGCCCGGACACTTCTCTTGGCCGGCCGGAGTGGCCAAGCGGTTCTAGGCGCTTCAGGCTGGAACCGCGCGACCGCTACGGTCGCAGGTTCGAATCCTGCCTCGGGCACGGACGAGTGTGACGTCCTTAGATTAGTTAGGTTTAAGTAGTTCTAAGTTCTAGGGGACTGATGACCTCAGATGTTAAGTTCCATAGTGCTCAGAGCCATTTGAATCACTTATCTTGTTGAGAGCCCTTCCTGGTACAGAGTAACAATATGGACGCGACCAAACTGCGGTGTTGACCGTCTAGGCATGGATGAACTACTGACAACACGAGCCGTGTTCCTCCTTCCTGGTGGAGTGACTGGAGCTGATAGGCTTTCGGACCACCTCCTTCTAATAGCATGGTTGTTTACATCTTTGGGAGGGTTTAGTAATATCTCTGAACAGTCAAAGTGACTGTATCTGTGACACAATATCCACAGTCAACGTCTTCTTCAGGAGTTCTGGGAACTGGGGTGATGCAAAACTTTTTTTGATGTGTGTAATAGTGAAATACGCAAAAAAAAAAAAAAAATGCAGCTGATGGTTTCAACATGAATTTTAACATGAGTCATTTTGCATCACAGTTTGGTTCAGGTTGGAATTGCGAGGGAATGCGTTCCTAAAAGAGCCAGTCATACACTGCTCCCTCCTCCTTATACCCCAGTATGGTTCAAATGGCTCTGAGCACTTTGGGACTTAACATCTGAGGTCATCAGTCCCCTAGAACTACTTAAACCTTATTAACCTAAGGACATCACACACATCCATGCCCGAGGCAGGATCGAACCTGCGACCGTCGCGGTCGTGCGGTTCCAGTCTGAAGCGCCTAGAACCGCTCGGTCACACCGGCCGGCTGTACCACAGTAAGGTGAGGTTAGAGACACTGGCGGTCACACAGAGGATTACCAACACTCGTTCTTCCTGTCCCCAATATACGACTGTAATAGGAAAGGAATGAAGTGACAGGGGTTTTTGAAGTAACCTCCACCGCACATCGTAAGATGCCTAGCTGTAGATGAAGATACCTGTTAGGTGATGCTCTGCCAAACTACGGCACAAGTTCCATGAGAGGAACTGTGCTAACTGTTTTACTGATTTATTTCTGTACGGAGGAGCAGTAGCCTGTTCGAGAAGAGAGATAACACGAGCCACTGTGCGGTCCCGAGATGCAGAGCGGACGCAGGGAGAAAGCAGCAGTGAGGGCGGAGCGCCGACAGGCGGCCGGGATTGTGGACGCGCAGGTCCCCAGGGAGGTGGCAGGTGCCGCAGGCAGAGGTGGGGGCCGCGTGGCCCAGGTCGCCGCTCGATGCCAATGGATTTCCGATGGGCCGAGGCGCGGGGTTAGAGTTGGCACTCCCTGCCTGCTAATGGCTGCGCAAGCGGCACGCCACCTGCTGCCGAGCCCGGCTACTCAACCACTCCGGACTCCGGGCCAACCGAAGGGCGCGTATCTCGGCGAACGTCTTAGAAGCCGACGTCAGTGGAACAGAACGTGACATCTAGCTATTGTTCATTGATTAGTTTAGAAAAAGCGGGCCCCCAAGAGCAGTTTCTCAAATTCACAGCTCCTGTGATTGTAGGTTGTCCATGGTTTACGCGTCAACAGATACATTCTTTTGGACAAAAAGAAAAATAAAAATAAGGGCGTTGTGATATGTTTGTTTATCCAACTTCGAAATTAAAAACCACGAAACTAGTGAGATGGCCTCAACTTCGCCGCTGCATCAGTGTTGCCACCTTGGACCAAAACAACACAATGTCACCTTGAAAAATACGTACATCTGTAGCTGTCAAAGCATCTCATTTCTTCAACTTTATTATTACTATTATTATTATCGTCACGTAAACTTATGTTGTTTATTCGATATCGTATAAGGGAAATGAATTGAAACGTAATAGAGTTCGTTGTGGCGAAGTGGTATTGGGAGCTCGACTCTGTGTAGAGCGATGTCTCGTTCGTTCGGCTGGTGCAGCTTTCTTCTGGCTGGTCCAGGCGGAGGTTCGAGTCCTACCTCGGGCATGGGTGTGTGTGTTTGTCCTTAGATTAGATTTAGGTTAAGTAGTGTGTAAGCGTAGGGACTGATGACCTCAGCAGTTAAGTCCCATAAGATTTCACACACGTTTGAATCGTTCTTTTTTTTTCCAGGCCCTGAAGCACTGCGTCTTAATGTAGACACGAACCGGTTTGTATTTGAAGTTGTTGTTAAGCAGCTTCTGGACTGTCGTGGTTGCCGACATTCAAGATTGTCCTCACTACTGCTGCTACAGCCTAGCTTCAGCCACGGCTGCTGACTCTATTCCACTAGCCTGTGATGTCGTTCCCATGGAATCAAATGGACGGTGCTTTAGAATTTCTACGTGTCTCATGAAGTATATTCACTTTCATACAATTTTAAGCTGTGCTGCTGGCCAATTATACAGACAATGCGAGCATCCAAATCGCATTGGGAGCGCCTATTAATGTCGGTTCTCTTACATGCGAATCGTGTTTATAATACATCGACCGAACCAGGTTGAAAAGTAGTGAAA
Organism: Schistocerca gregaria; assembly: GCF_023897955.1. NCBI lineage: Eukaryota > Metazoa > Arthropoda > Insecta > Orthoptera > Acrididae > Schistocerca > Schistocerca gregaria. The sequence goes on from NC_064920.1 coordinate 107,486,972, forward strand.
GGGCTAAAAACAAACAGGAACATAAACCACTAGAAAAAAGCCAAAATAAAAATTAAATAATGTTATTGTCATGTATGACAGATGACTGCATTTGTTCAGAGGATTACGCAACTGAAATTAGATTTTGTCTAGGCAATGTATTACAAGACTTATCGATTTTTTAAATTGATATTTTAAAAAAATCTGCTTTTATGGAAAACAAGTAAATTGGTCTCTTCCTTCGACTGAAATACCTTAATTGCCTCAATAGTCTTTTCTAAACACCTTTGGTAATTGAGGTGATCAGTGTTTGCGTAGATCAGTTCCTGCAAGTTAACTCCCCGAAAAATCTGTTACTTTACTATGAATAAAAGATGCTTCTGATTTTCAGTACACGTCAGAAAACTGAGGATAATTTCCTAGAAGAGAAACAAAATGTCAAAACATGAACAGCACGAAGAAGTTGATAAAATAAACTCAGAATGTTTAAAAAGAAAAAAATCCCCTCAGCAGATACTATTTGTCAGAAATAGAAGAAGAGTTCCCTCATTGATACGTCGAGAAACTAATACCTGTCGAGATACGAACCGCTTTACGTCTGACGAAAAATGTGTACTGGTCACAGTACGTATTTTATTTACGGATAAGGCAGAATTCACAAAACGTGGCATTGTAAATTGCCATAATAAGCTCGTGTGGACAGACGAAAATCCTTGAGCAATCATCCCGGGGAATCTCTTCATTGTCAATGAATGTGCAGGAAGCGTCGGTGGCAGACTCAAAGGAAGACACCCGCTACAAAACAGTTTAACAGGTACTATGTATCGCCGACCTCTGAACTATTCGAGAACAGTACCCATGAAGCAAGACAACAGTTGTGGGTCGGGATACCATACCAAGTTGTATGGTACGTGAGGCGGTACCTCACTGCAGCGTTTCATTGCCGATGTACTCGTCGGGGAAGCTCTGTAGCATGGACTGCCGGTTCACCGGATCTGAACCCGTTCGATTTGTGGGTATGGCAACATTTAAAGGCAATCGTGTGCGGCCAATCTTTCGACAATATGCAGATGTTACAGACGCATGTGAGTCATGCATGGGACGCAGTCCAAATGGAACCAGCTGTATTCGAAAGTGCGTGATTCACTGCGAAGAAGGCCTGGAGGATGTGTCAGGATCGGTGGTAACCACATGCGGCATTACCTCTGGTGTCTGCATCTACCTAACAAACAGATAACAATGAGAGGACAGATCGGCCTATCTCCTAACAGGTACTGGTTGCTGCACTAACGATTACCGGAATTTTTCTTCTAGCTTTGACCAATAATACGTCCTCTACATTATGTGACACTTTTTTTTAAACACCCTGTACAAGTAAAGCGATCGGTGTGGAAGGTAAGACTTTACTTAATACATTGACCAGGACGAGCGTCTGAAGCAGTGTTATAGTATTATACAAATTGTGAAGCATCATTGTATTTGTGCATCAACACGTTTCGTGAGTGACCCGTTATGTGGTCATTGGTGTAATCATTTTGTGTAGAAATGGGGCTATGACAAGACTTACAACCCGCAACAAACAAAACGTCTCTTAAAAGCCACTGAAGTGCTCTTTGCTGCAAAGTAGCTGCCCACTTCCGTACTACCTTTACTTAGCAGCGCCACTTCATAAACGAAGTAATGACCAGGCACTATCTCCTGCAGCGAAAGCGATATCGACATCCATCATTAGAAGACGCCAGGTGAGATCAGGATTACTACTATGTGTTCCTGATGTTGTACACCAAAAACTACAAACCTCGTGTGTACCGTTTCATACAACGTGCGCCGGCGTCACGTCGTCGGAGGCGATGTAAGTTACTACACAAACAGAAACGCACACGCACACGCACACACACACACACACACACACACACACACACACACACACACACACAAACACAACTTTTGATCATAGACACGACATAAATACATCCTATAATTGGTAAAACTTCTCGAAACAAACGTAATAACTTGGAGGAAAGATGTGCGCACACTTTGAGCCTCGTGCTCGCTTTATTTATTGGTAGCGAAGGCAGAAGAGTAGCTTCACAGGAAGAACAGTAAGGATACACGTGAAAGATAAAACTCACACCGCAAGTAATAAAATATATTTTTTCGGTATAAAGAAAGTTTGATTACAGCCGCTTATGGCACAGTATATGAATCAGAAACATTTAAGTTTGAAAGTGTATTTCAAACCACAGTAGACGCCTAAATAGATGAAGATGAAACAAATCTTACATTTGTTCAGTTGTACATGGACAGACATGAACTAAGAATCGTTAAAATAACTTCATGAAATTTTCAGCACTAAGAACCCGAACGGTCAACGTAAGCATAATAATCGCTAACACGACAAGAAACAACTTCTCTGACTTTTTAAAATAACTTCATGAAATTTTCAGCACTAAGAACCCGAACGGTCAACGTAAGCATAATAATCGCTAACACGACAAGAAACAACTTCTCTGACTTTCTGGATGAAAGGTCATTCGCTTTCTTCGGTCGCTCGTGTTCTTCCAGCGGGGCATCTATAGATATCTCCCCATAAATCAATCGACAAGGAAGCCATAAATTCATCGTCTGACATGGTCCCTTGCTCGATACGTGCCGAATCCCATGATATGCCAGACACGAAGATAGTTGCCAACGTTTATTCTCAGGAACGAAGCTCTTATTCCGCACCAGAGGAGATGTTTGGAATTTTTCTGACGCATTAAAACTGTGTGCCGTGACGGGTGTGGGTCTCCAGGACCTTACCTGTCGCAGCTAATACTCTTACCGAATGAGCTTCACTATGTGATCAAAAGCATCCACACAGCTGGCTGAAAACAACTTACAACTTCCTGGCGCCCTCCTTGGGTAATGCTGCAATTCAATATGGTGTTCACCCACCATTAGCCTTGAAGACAGCTTCCACTCTGGCAGGCAAATGTTCAATCAGCTGCTGGAAAATTTATTGGGGAATTGCAGCCCATTATTCAATTTGTTTCGCCCTCGTTATCAGATAGGCGTCATCAGTGGCAAATTCCGTACATCCTGCTTGGCATGTGGTCTTGTGCCAGTTTTGGAGCTATTCCTTATATTTGCAAAAAGTCAACGGAGATTATTTATGTGCGATCGGTCACCACTCCACTTTCTACGCTTCCCACAACAGTACCGAATGCAAGCGTTTGTGTGCCCTAGTGATTGGCTCACAATGTGTGTGCTGTCTGAACTGCAATAGTACGTGCATTCAAGGAAGGCAAAACAGCGTTTTCCTTAACGAACACATGTAAGGGTCTACAACTGTTTTCGTACAAAATGCGTACATGTTAGCATTTTTTGCTACCCACATGGGCTAAAGTGGCACTAAATCCGTACTAATATTATAAATGCGAAAATAAATATGTCTGTTACGAAAATATCTCTGTCTGTTACGTTTTCACGACTAAACCGATGAATCGATTTTGGTGTAATTTGGTATGGAGATAGTTTGAACCGTGAGGAAGAACATGGGCTACATTAGGAATCTATATTATTCTTTTGGTCTATTATCAGTAATTTTAAATATGATACGGGTGAGTGGGAAGCAGACGACACTTGCGTGGAGATCGCCGACTCGGAATCTACAGATTATTCCGTGACAGTGCGAATCCAGTGTTTACTCGTGCGTACGATTTCTGAAAAAAAAAAAAAAAGACTGCACGCTACCTAGCGAAGCTGGACAGGTTTTGTGGAGAAATATTGTGGAGATAGAACAACAAAATCCGACTGTAAGCCTGATAACCGTATTTAGTACGATTACTTCGGGAAAGCCGCAAGAAACATAATAATAATAATGTTTACTTTAGAGTGTGGCTCGCATACGTTAAGTCTGATTTAGCGCATACTGGCGAGAGAGCTCGAGCTGCGAAAATTATTACAACCCAACAAACCTTGGAGCGGTTTCTGATCCGGCGGAACGTAACGCAGAACCTCTTGCAGCCTTACAAGCCAGAGAGACTTTAGAATAATCACAAGCCAGCAGTATATTACACGCCGAGCGTCACGCGTTTCTTGTACCTTCTGAGGCTCTTAAAGACCTACAGTGGTGGCGTAATTTAAATACTGTATGAAAAACAGAGAAACGGTGTGCCATTACATGTAGACCACGGCAGGTTGAAAGGTCTCTGTTGAATTACTTTCATGTTAATTTCTGAAATCTGTAGTCATTTACGGCATAAATTCCTCTTCTAAATTGACAGTGGTGTTACTGACTATCTGGGAGAAGACTGAGCAGTGAAACGTGTTACTTTTACACATAAACAAGAACTATCTGTCACACTACTACACTTTAAAACACAATTTATATGTAATTCATGTCACACAGCCTCATGCGGAACCTACATCCGCTTTCTTTTATGTACTGTATATGATAAGATACTGTCATCCCCCCTCCCTTCTGTGTGAGAGGATGAATGAGCAAGTGTATTTCTAGTTGCATGCTTGATGGTAGTAGACAAGCCTGTCTGCTAGAGAACAGTAGGACCAAAGTCGGAACATGTAGCTACGCTTTCTAAAAGCAAAGAGGTTTCTATCCTTAGTCTGGTCCTATCCGTCCCTTGTCATGTTGGTATAGGAAACTGCCCCTCTGGCCACTTCCGTTTCGTATACGGAAGCACCCTTGGTAGGAGCCCAGGTCAGTCTGTCCGTGGCGAGCATCTGAAGTGGTAAGATCTCCGGCTAAGCGCGTCTCTGCTAAGTCCGCAGGACAATGGATTTCTTAAGTTCAGCCTAACTGAAAATGTAATCACCTTTATTTCAGGTTTAGCTCTAAAATATCTAATGTTATCTTAAATTGCAACGCAGTGTATTTCGAGTGTGAAGTTCAGAATATCTTCCAGTAGTTGATTTGTCACTACTTTGTGAGTAAAGTGGAACCGCGTGTCGATCAGTAACTCTAAGATCATCAATCTTAAATGCGAATGTCCGTGAGATTATAATGTCTCTTCTTGACAATTTTTTTCCATATAGCAACTTTTCTTTATGTTCAACCCACGTGGGGTGTACTTTGTGAGAGCAGTACCACTTGCTTATACAATAGTTTGACCCATCAGGTTAGTAGTAAGACGATAGTAACCAGTTCGAGGTTTCTCTTTTGTAAATTGCTTTTCGACCTAATTAATTTTAATTATCAAAATTGTTGTGGAGTTACACTCTTTGATTACACCACATGCTTCATGTGGTCAACTTGGTTTACACAAAGTAGCCCTCAGTTATTCTTTTCGGGAAGATTTCACAGAGAGTTGGTATGAATTTAGTATGCCAGTGTGTGGTAATTACATGACGGACAGGATTGCGCTACGAACGTAACTTCTTTGGGTGAAAATTGAATCGGTTGCTTGTGGTTAATTTACTCTTACATATGTTTCAACGTTCTTCGTGTCTTATTTTATGAATGCCGTGTTGTATGCAGTCCCCCAATCTTGGATCCATATTTGATGTATTCCGTAAGATTACAAACCCACATTTTCACAATCCTAAATAAGGCACCACCTTAGTTATGACTCAAGTATAACATGCTGAAATTTCAATGATCAATGTTAAAATAAATTTCCAAATATAAACTGATTTATTTTTATTTTTATTCTCTTATATATATATACTCCTGGAAATGGAAAAGGAACACATTGACACCGGTGTGTCAGACCCACCATACTTGCTCCGGACACTGCGAGAGGGCTGTACAAGCAATGATCACACGCACGGCACAGCGGACACACCAGGAACCGCGGTGTTGGCCGTCGAATGGCGCTAGCTGCGCAGCATTTGTGCACCGCCGCCGTCAGTGTCAGACAGTTTGCCGTGGCATACGGAGCTCCATCGCAGTCTTTAACAGTGGTAGCATGCCGCGACAGCGTGGACGTGAACCGTATGTGCAGTTGACGGCCTTTGAGCGAGGGCGTATAGTGGGCATGCGGGAGGCCGGGTCGACGTACCGCCGAATTGCTCAACACGTGGGGCGTGAGGTCTCCACAGTACATCGATGTTGTCGCCAGTGGTCGGCGGAAGGTGCACGTGCCCGTCGACCTGGTACCGGACCGCAGCGACGCACGGATGCACGCCAAGACCGTAGGATCCTACCCAGTGCCGTAGGGGACCGCACCGCCACTTCCCAGCAAATTAGGGACACTGTTGCTCCTGGGGTATCGGCGAGGACCATTCGCAACCGTCTCCATGAAGCTGGGCTACGGTCCCGCACACCGTTAGGCCGTCTTCCGCTCACGCCCCAACATCGTGCAGCCCGCCTCCAGTGGTGTCTCGACAGGCGTGAATGGAGGGACGAATGGAGACGTGTCGTCTTCAGCGATGAGAGTCGCTTCTGCCTTGGTGCCAAAGATGGTCGTATGCGTGTTTGGCGCCGTGCAGGTGAGCGCCACAATCAGGACTGCATCCGACCGAGGCACACAGGGCCAACGCCCGGCATCATGGTGTGGGGAGCGATCTCCTACACTGGCCGTACACCTCTGGTGATCGTCGAGGGCACACTGAATAGTGCACGGTACATCCAAACCGTCATCGAACCCATCGTTCTACCATTCCTAGACCGGCAAGGGAACTTGCTGTTCCAACAGGACAATGCACGTCCGCATGTATCCCGTGCCACCCAACGTGCTCTAGAAGGTGTAAGTCAACTACCCTGGCCAGCAAGATCTCCGGATCTGTCCCCCATTGAGCATGTTTGGGACTGGATGAAGCGTCGTCTCACGCGGTCTACACGTCCAGCACGAACGCTGGTCCAACTGAGGCGCCAGGTGGAAATGGGATGGCAAGCCGTTCCACAGGACTACATCAGACAGCAGACAAGTGTATTCGCATGAGCTGGTGATTCTTTGGAAACAAAGGCTGAAGTATCAGTGAGAATGAACGGTCACCACACTGAGCTGCCCCTGTAGTGGCCGGCCGAAGTGTCAGTGCCGTTGTAGGCGCTACGGTAGCAGGTTCCAATCCTGCGTCGGGCATGGATGTGTGTGATGTCCTTAGGTTAGTTAGGTTTAATTAGTTCTAAGTTCTAGGCGACTGATGACCTCAGCAGTTAACTCCCATAGTGCTCAGAGCAATTTGTCCTTGTAGTGGTTAACAGGACATAATGGCCCGCATCTCGTTTTCAAATAGTTCAAACGGCTCTAAGCACTATGGGACTTAACTTCTGAGGTCATCAGTCCCATAGCCGTAGAACAACTTAAACCTAACTAACCTAAGGACATCACACACATTCATGCCCTAGGCAGGATTAGAATCTGCGACTGTAGCAGCAGCGCGGTTCCAGACTGTAGCGCCTAGAACCGCTCTGCCAGTCTCCGGCCATATCTCAAAAAGTAGAATTAGGTTCGTACCATTTTTTTCTAATTTTGACATGTACTATCACCTATAAGAATACGAGACACATTTTTTTCTTAACAGTTTGTACAAATGTGACTGGTCTTAGCTTGCTTCACGCATTCTGGGACCCAGCAGTCAATGACTTGGCTGATAGTAGAGTGAACGCTGCGTAATTTGGTAATAAGCGTCGGGTACCAGCAGTAAACGCAAGCGTCCGAACATCAAACTATACCTCTAGTAAGAAAGGTGAGGAATGAGCTGCAACATTTGAAAGGAGACATTGAAGGAAACTTTCTGTACCAGTGACGGATAAGTGTTGATTGGCATAGGACCCAAGAAAAAAAAAATTACTGCAGGCGCCTCATAATCACCAAACCTAATTAACATGATAATACAACATCGTACTAGGCATATAACTAGGATGTTATGTTGCGTATCATTCCACAGAAACAAAACAAGTGATACTTTCGACATCAATTGTCATATACATATCACACAGTTGGACGCAGTGAAATTCACTGAAGGACCGACATATCGACTTTCAGATAAATAGGGCTGGTGATATCTATGATGACGATATATCGATACTGTTGGTATATGGGAGCGATTCGCATTTGAAGAAAGTTCTTACGTTCATAATTGAAACGTCTTGTTATTTAAATTTGTTGCATGCGAGATCTATCACTGTTGTCTTAAACACAAAATTTTTCAAGAAATGAGTATAGTCTTCATCAAAAAAATAACATACGAAAAAATTTTCTTTGCTTTAAAATTAAATATATTGCAGAGCCCCGTCATCACAGTAAACGTATTTTAATTAGTGTATCAATTAATGTAAGATAAATTACATTTCCTATAAAATGAAAATAACATCTGGAATTCAACACTTTAATGACCTAAGTTCCTTAGCCCACTGTTGGCTCAAAGGATTGATTTTCATAAGCAGCGGGACGTTTTAAGTACTAAAACAAAAGACACTGCAGTTAATTCCCACAGACATTGAAACTGGGGCAAAGAACTATTTGCATTATTTGTACAGAACGCCCTTTCCTTCTCTGTTGTGACAGTAAGGACTATACCATTTTTGCTTAAACCTGAAAGCTACTTGTGTAGTCGGTCAGAACCAGGGGAAATATTCCAAATGCTTAACGTTTCGGCAATTGCACTTCTTGATATTGCCAGTAAGATAGAGGTAGGTACAGAGTCAGCGTGTTGTGAGGGCATATCTGCAAAGTCACTGCTTAAACTTTAGTCAAACAATTCACACGCATCTCACTACATAGATTTGACTCAACAGCCGAACTCGACAAACGGACATGCATGACTAGTTGCAGGCGTGTGGGAGACTTCCCGATTCGATGTATTCAGACAGGCTATGGATTCACCGGCCTGGTAGCTTCATAAACAATGGAAATTAACTGAGTTGTCCAGCGTTTATATCGAGTGGGAGACACGAATATGTGTGGTATACTGCACATCCCCGGCTTTCAGTCTCGACGTGACCCATTCTAGTTAATATATTTGACCGTCTTTTCGTTTTCGTTAATATCTTACCATCAGTTCCAGTTGTTCTAGCTAGTCACACACATCGCCACACGAGTATTAAACTGATGAACCAAAGCCCGAGGGAAGTAGAGAGCCTGTATTCCTTGACTGACCAATCAGAAGGTGTGGGAGAGATGGCGTGCGGCAGCCTCTCCTGCTGCCTGCAGAGAGACACACGTCAATCACGTTTAGCTCTCTCGTATTCTACCTCTGCTCTCATCTGTCTTGTAACCGGCATCTGCCTTTGTCTCTCTTGCATCTTGCATTTGTGCTTCCTTCCATTATTCCGTATTCGCGCCTGAACAGTTACTACTCCTTTGTAATGTGTTTAACGTTCGGCCCCACGCCCTTCTTGTCTGTGACACTGGAATGGTATAAGTACGTCCATCCTCAATGGTCCCAATGTAAACCAAATTTTAAAAAAATTGTGGCTTTCAGTCGTCCTACCCACGTCTCACCCCCCATCCAGTACACTATGTGGTACGTGTAGAGCGTCAAGAAGTCAAAATGAGTTAATTGAAAATAAAATACATACCATACAGAAAGTTGACGTCTAAATGGGATTCTGGAAATAATCACTGTTCCTTTTCCTAGGTTTATCTGACAGCATTTATCAAAACCATGTGACTATTTACATCCAATGTGCAGTAAAAGTATACAGAAAACAGAGGCTCGATATTTCAGGGAAACGTATAGATGTTGCCAACATATCGACTGTATAACAATGATGCATGAATAGCGATGTAATTTTTATAAAGTGTCGATATTACTCATATGCCAAAATGTCGTTAAAATCGCCGCACACTGTAGTCCTGAAACTTCAGGTTATCGCATATTTACGGACCGTTACCGATAAAATTTTACTGTGAAAGCTAACCAGCCTTATATCACGTATAAAACATTTCAGGGGTTCAACTTACGTGGTGTAAACTGTATTCGAGTAAACCTAAACTTAACGGTTTTTTTTCTTTCTTTTTTCATCAGTCTTTTGACTGGTTTTTGATGAGGCCCGTCACGATTTCCTCTCCTGTGTCAACTTCTTCGCCTCACTGTAGCACTTGCACCCTATGTCCTCAACTGATTTTTGGCTGAATTCCAATCTCCGTCTTCCCCTACAGTTTTTACCCATTTCAGCTGCCTCAAGGCCATGAAAGTTATTCCCTGATGTCTTAACACGTGTCCAGTCATCTTCTCCCTTCTTCTTGTCAATGTCTTTTACATGTTCCTCTCCTCCCCGCTGATTCAGCAGACAACCCCGTAATTTTCTATCTTATTTTCAACATCCTTCTGTAGTACCACATCTCAGAGGCTTGTACTGTCTTCTCTCCCGGTGTTGCAACAGTCCATGATTAACTATCATACAGTGATGAACTCCAAACCATTATTCTCGGAAATTTAGTTCTTAAATTACATTGTACTTGTGGTACTAGAAGATTTCTTTTGGTCGCGAATGCCCTCTTTGCCTCTGCTGCTTTTCTATTATCTCCACCTTGCTTCGTCCGTCACGGGTTATTTTGCTTCCAAAGCAGTAGAATTGGAAGTTTTGACGTTAAACTTTACGCTGTTCTCATTTCCGTCATTCCTCATTATCTTCGTCATCCTCTGGCTTTCTCTCCATTCATGGCGTGTTCTCGCCGATTGAACAACACATCTTCTTCACCTTTCGCTGAGGATGGGAGTGACAGCGAATCTTATCGTTCATGTACTGCCTCCCTGAAGTTTAATCCCACTCCTGAAACTATCTTTATTCTTCGAAGCATAGATTGAACAACTGGGCCGAAAGACTGCATCCCTGTCTTACACACTTTCTAATTCTTATTTTTAAATCTAGGGCTCTCTACATACTGTATGTTACCTGTCTTTCCCTATAAATGTCGTATATTACTCGTCTTTCCCTACAGCTGACCCCATTTTCCTGAAAATTTCGAATAACTTGCATCATTTTACGTTGTCGAATTTTACATTGTCGAACGCTTTTTATAGGCTGACTTTTCTTAAGTCTTGCTTCCATTATCAACCCCAGGACTGGCTCTTCGGTACAAGGGCGTACCCAGGATCTGAACTACGGGGGGGGGGGGGAGGGGGGGGGTCATACTAGTCACACGAAACAAGGACTCGAGACAACGTACAGCACTTCTTATTAAATAAAACAGTAAACCAGTGAAAAATTGCTTTTAATAAACATTTTAAATACAAGAATGCACTTGTACAATCTGAGAAAACATGCAGAATTTCTTATTAATAAAGCAGTAAACTAGTAAAAAACTGCGAATATCTTCTAGGGGCGGGGGCAGCTGCCACCCCCCTCCCCTTCCCCTCACTGGGTAAGCCCATGCTTGGGTGCCTCTACCATTCTTGAAATCAAACTGATCGTCATCTCATATACCCTCAGTCTTACATTTCATTTATCTGTATATTATTCTTGTCAGGAACAAGAATGTATGAGTCGTTAAGCTGATTATGAGATGGTTATCACTCTTATCTGCCCTTCATATCTTCGGAATTGTGGGGAAATTCTGATGGAATGTACTGTATCACTGTACGGTATCATGCAACAGATTGCCCTTAGATTGTCTAACAACTTGAGAGAAGCGTGTCGTACATAGCAGGCGCGCCACACGACTGAGTGAGGGTGCATTTCGTGGACCTGGCCCACCGTGTTTTCTGCGCGACGCACTCTGAGCCTTCCACCCCCTCGCCGATTGCGAGCTCCTTTTAATTCAGAAAAGCGAAGAAAATAAAAGGAGGTCTCCTAATGGATTCCCCGCAGACGATCCGTCGAGACGGGGGGAGTTCCACCCGGAGCCAGCCACTTAGGAGAAATCAATTAGGTTGTCGCTGCCTCGAGGCGACGCGTCAGCGGCAGGTACTGGCACTGGCGAGGAGCCCAGGGTCGCCTCCCTTTCTGCAGACGCTGCAGACGCTCACGTAGACGCGCCCCCTACACGGGATGCGGCTGATGTCCCATCCCTTCCCCCAACTGCTTTCTGTTTGTCCCAGGCGAGTTTGTCCCAGGCCGCTATCGGCAGGGGATCTCAAGTTGATTCCGTATTTCTAGATTTCCAGAAAGCTTTTGACACTGTTCCTCACAAGCGACTTCTAATCAAGCTGCGGGCCTATGGGGTATCGTCTCAGTTGTGCGACTGGATTTGTGATTTCCTGTCAGGAACGTCGCAGTTCGTAGTAATAGATGGCAAATAATCGAGTAAAACTGAAGTGATATCAGGTGTTCCCCAGGGAAGCGTCCTGGGACCTCTGCTGTTCCTTATATATATGTAAATGACATGGGTGACAATCTGAGCAATTATCTTAGGTTGTTCGCAGATGATGCTGTAATTTACCGTCTAGTACGGTCATCCGAATACCAGTATCAGTTGCAAAACGATTTAGAAAAGATTGCTGTATGGTGCGGCAGGTGGGAGTTGACGCCAAATAACGAAAGGTGTGGGGTGATCCACATGAGTTCCAAAAGAAAGCCGTTGGAATTCTATTACCCGATAAATAGTGCAATTCTCAAGGCTGTCAATTCAACTAAGTATCTGGGGGTTAAAATTACGAACAACTTTAGTTGGAAAGACCACATAGATAATATTGTGGGGAAGGGGAGCCAAAGGTTGCGTTTCATTGGCAGGACACTTAGAAGATGCAACAATTCCACTAAAGAGACAGCTTACACTACACTCGTTCGTCCTCTGTTAGAATACTACTGCGCGGTGTGGGATCCTTACCAGGTGGGATTGACGGAGGACATCGAAAGGGTGTAAAAAAGGGGAGCTCGTTTTGTATTATCACGTAATAGGGGAGAGAGTGTGGCAGATATGATACGCGAGTTGGGATGGAAGTCATTAAAGCAAAGACGTTTTCCGTCGCGGCGAAATCTGTTTACGAAATTTCAGTCACCAACTTTCTCTTCCGAATGCGAAAATATTTTGTTGAGACCAACCTACATAAGTAGGAATTATCATCAAAGTAAAATAAGAGAAATCAGAGCTCTAACAGAAAGGTTTAGGTGTTCGTTTTTCCCGCGCTTTGTTCGGGGTTGGAATGGTAAAGAGATAGTATGATTGTGGTTCGATGAACCCTCTGCCAAGCACTTAAATGTGAATTGCAGAGTAATCGTGTAGATGTAGATGTAGAAATTCATTGCCGACATTGATGCATCCCACCCCTCCAATCTGTGTAGACTGGAGTGCACAGTAGATAACATCTGTACACTGACACACTGATGAGGCAAAACAATGTGACCACCTACTTAGTAGTTTGTTGGTCCACCTCTAAAGCTAAATGAAACAGCTATTGAACGTTTTACGGATTTCACCAGCCCTTGGTACGTTGCTGGTGGTATAAGATGCCAGGTGTCCACGCACTGGTAAAGTGTTTCCCGTTAATTATTTGTCGGTCTGCTTGTGGGCATGATACTGGTAACCGATACCGTCCCAGATTCGTTCCATTGGGGTCGGATTAGGCGGATCTGGTAGCCAGGATATTTTTGTGAGTTCACTACTGTGCTCCTCAAATCGCCTGTAGTACAGTTGTGGCATTGCAACAGATGTTATCCTGGTGGAAGGTGTCATCGCTGCTTGGAAGGCCATCATGCATGAAGCATTGCATATGCTCCATAATAACATTCAGTGAAAAATATTGTCCATGTTGCCTTCGATATCCACCGCATTTTCCATGGAGATCGAGGTGATCAACCCTCTTAAGCCCCCATCAACCTGCGTTCGTGCCGCAGTGCAGGCCACTCATTAACCTGGATGTTGGTGTAACCAATGAATCCAATGACCTGATGGAGCAAAAAGCATGCTCAATAGCACTAGACGACATTTTTGAGCTCTGATGCACTGTGTGCACCAGAAATATTCCGATAAACGTCGACGAGCTGGAGAGGATATCTTGAGAAACAAACAGAGGTCAGGACCCAGTTTCTCGAAACGTGACGCAACGACGCCGATGCGTGTCGAATTTATAGGCGCTAGCGCCTGCCGCCAGGCCACCCCTTCGGCAGCAAACGTGACACTGCATGCTGTCAGACCATAGTTGGACTGTCTTGCAACGTTGTCTGATATTCAGTCATCACGACTGATTGCCTTAGGCGCCAGTGGAGAAAATGGAACCAGTTGCTGTGTAGAACGGCCTTGTCTCCTGCAAAAGCGATGCTTTGTTGCCCCTGTGGAGGATGGTTTCAGAGATGGGTTCCAATTTCCAATTTATTTTTCTCTTGGAACCCTCTAAAATCTCTAAAGTTTTTCAGTATACAGTAGAAACATAAGCTTCAGAGGGAAAACAGGGTATGAGACCATCATGCATTGTGCATCAGACTGTCTTCGCAGCAGCTAGCTCCATCTTCTCCACTGGCGATCGTGGCAATCAGTACCGATCACTGAACAGGAAAGAATATTGCGATACGTTCCACCTACGTACAAGGTCATGTTGCGGAAGAGGTGGTCCAATGGCAGGTGCCGACACCTATAACATAGAAGCTCAATAGCGTCGTTGGATGACGTTTCCGGTTACGGGTTCCTAACCTCGATTTGTTCCTCAAGAAACCATCTAGAACTTCTCGATGTTTGTCGCGACCTTTATGTGACACCCTGCATACTTCCTTTACTACGTCACATGGCCACAACATCTATGGATGTAGGCTGAGACTGGAACTCTGGAACCTGTCATTTTTCGCTGTAGTGTTGTCAGAGCAATGTCCATACACGAAATGCTGTCTTCCATAGTCACGAGTGAAGCTTTGCGTTATCTTACAGCTATTCACTCCCAGCAAGAACTGGAAGCATGAAAGACATGCAATACGATAAACGGAGGGCAGCGATGTGCAACGAAGACAGGAAACTTGAATGCCGCACGTCTACGCCAAACAGGGAGCGCGGAAAGTGACGAGCCTTACTGACCGTTTCGGGCACTAACCCTTGGAGGACGAGCAGGTCTGCGAAAGGGAGGAAAATTCTAGGAATTCTTTCGTCGAACCCTAAGAAGATGGAGACTACGGCGAAGTAGCTCGAGGAGAAATGCCGCTTGGAGATGGAGAATACTGGCTCCATGTCAGGTGTACACATTCTCATCTGATCACCAAACAGCTCAGTGCAACAGTACAACAACATGCACTCTCTCATAGAGATAAAGACTGCGCCTACGCCACCTTGATAGCAGATGAAACTGTTTTCTGCATTTAGAAACGTCTGCGTACCTTTTCATGTTCCTGCGCGATCCTATAAAGATAGTAGTTTGCTATGAAAATACTAAACAGGAAACATTATAGAATTATCACAAGATAATAAACATATATAACGGAAGGTAGGTAATTTATGATAAAAGGAGCAGTCAATCCGCCTTCCATATAATTTTGTACTTTTTTCAAGTGCTGCAGAGTGTTTTATCTATGTTTGTATTTTCTCATATTTTTAGAATTCCATGGACGGATATCTCGCTGGGAGTCGTATTGACTGTGTTCCATTTTTTAACATGCAGTTTCGAATTTGACCTTCAGACCCATGTGCAAAACTCATGCTTGTTCAAATTTTAGATGCTCAAACCAGCTTCGGGAACGAGGCTTTTTCTCTCCCGTTTTCTGATTGGAACAGACGCCTGGTGCCAGTAAGAAATTCGTCTTGAAGGTTGGTAAGTTCGCACGCTCCACGTTTCTTCGGTCTCTGTGCAAGGAGGTGAGGCAGAATTGATTTTGTGGACATTTAGTCAGTCGCAGACTAGTTGCTGTTCTCGGGGCAGGCGAGTGTGGTGTCCACTTCTTTACGCATTTGGACGATGATTCCGTATGGGAGATAGCTCAGATTTTCGTGTCAGTAATTTACTGTAATTTTGAACTCATTTGTTAGGAGAATTATCGTGTTCTCGTGAGTGATAATTTGGTATTGTTACATAATTTTTCTATGAGAGTTAGGTCAGAGTTTCGTGTTATTAGTTTAATGTTATTTTTGCAGACATTCGTTAGAAGCATTACGGGGTTCTAAAAAATGACTGCAAAATTACAGTAAATTAATAACACTTTATGCACCGAGCTCCCGATTAAGTTTCATGTTTCTTTCCGCTCCGAGTCAAAAGCCAGTTTTTACGATTCAACTTCTGCTAGAAATTAGTACATTTTAACTTCGAATATTCTGTGAATGTTTGAATCTTTTGTGCGAGCACATTAGCCTGATTGTTGCTTTCCTTAGTCAATCTAATCCTCACTGAATAATGGTGATTAAAATAATGACAAACAGTTTGCCCTATGGAATCATAGTGTGGAAAGTTATATGTGCTACATGTTACCTAAAGTTTAGAGGTACGGTCCATCTGCGAATAAACGCGAGTATGGAATTAACTTAGTTCGCTGAACTATCCCCATTGTGCATACCAGGATGCCATCTTACCGCCTGTGGTCATTAGGCTCATGTACCCTTTAAGAGAAGTTGACAAAGAAGCATATAGTAAAGATGAATCCATAATCTGTTTATCTGTGGTCCAGTAGCTAGAATTCCGTTGCGTGGTTTCTTTGTGATAAAACAAAGGGATAAATTCAATAAATATTTCTGAGACTTCAGACGACTTAGCATTCAATGAAAGTCATAGAATGGTAAGCACTGTTTTGTTAAATATCGTGGTCATGAGTATGAATAGCTCACGTTATATGGCAAGAGTGCATCCCACAGTACAACGAATTAATAATATTTAGAAGCTTTCGACAGTTGATAGTGAGAACCTTTTATTGGTATTACAGTTTTAGCTTATATCGTAATTGTAACATACTTATAATGCACCAGTACGGTGACATATTACCATTAACATTACATAGCTGGTTGGGATATTCACTTTGTTGAAAACATAATATCTGAAATAAGTTTAAAACATTATTAACCGACATTATATGACCTGCCTTTGTACCGAGACGGCATGTCAAAAGTCAGTACCAGCAAATAAAACAGGTGGGAATTCACAGAGAGGAAGGAGGGAAGACTTACATGGCTACGGTACACATTTTCCCAGAAACATTGTAGTATCCAAGCGAGTAAAGTGTTAGGAAAGGTCTGTTAGCAGGACGTCGAATCATGGGTAAATGCAGTCACGTAGTCTGACTGTTTACCCTGCTTTACCCGCGTCAAAGAAAACTGCTCTACTGGCAGTTACCTGCAGGGTTAATTGACAACAGTCCGTAATTGTATTGGCTGTACACTGAGGTGTCAAGTTATGAGATACATCCTAATATCGTGTCAGGATTCCTTTTGGCCGGCGTCATACAACAACTCGACGTGGCATGCACTCAACTCCTTGGAAGGCCCCTGCAGGATTACTGCGCAATGCTGCCGCAATAGCCGTCCATAATCGCGAAAGTGTTGCCGCTGCAGGATTTTGTGCACGAAATGACCTTCCCATTGTGTACCATAGATGTTCTATGGAATTCATGCCGGGTGGTCTGGGTGGTAAAATCGATATCTCGAGTTGTCCAGAATGTTCTTCAAACCTATCCCGAACAGAGAAATGACATGCGTTGTCCGTGGTGAGAGGTGATGACCATGGTTTGGTGTTCTCGCCACAGTCTTGGATCTAAATTTGTGGATCTCGGAATACTGGATTCCCTGACGATTCCGAAATGGAGCGTCTTATGCGTCTAGCTCCAACTTCTATTCCGCGTTCAGTGTCTGTTATTTTCCGTCGCGCGGATATAATCACGTCGGAAATCTTTTCACATGAACCACTTGAATACAAATGATAGCTCTGCCAGGGCACTGCCCTTTTATACCTCGTGTGTGTAACACATACCCTTATATTTGCATGTTGGTATCCCATGACTTGTCACCTCAGTGTACGAGTATATCTTCTGTTATTAGTGGTGGCAATACTGATTACACCCAGCGGAGAACTCTACAGTACGTATACCAACAAAGTTGAGGGGATTTGTAGAGGTTGTCCTGAGGCACAGATTGAGTACAGGCACTCATCTCCCGAAACGTCGACCAGCAACGCTACAGAGCGTTGAATTTGCATAGAGAAACGCCTACATCTGTGCTAACCCTTCGGTAGTAAAGGTTGACGTGAGTTGTGACGCTGGCGGACCGCTGTCGAGCTGCCATTCATTCCGGGCGCTGTCTGGCGTCTAACGCGACCACGCCTGTCGCAGCTACGTTGCAGAGACCGCAAACAAGTAGGCGTAGTGACCGCACAGGCACCAGCGTCACAACTCACGTTTCGTTTCCGAAGTGCTAGTTTAGAGGCTAGATATCAGAAATGAGCTCCGTGTACTCTCTTTAAACTCACCAGCAGTCCAATGGCGTCATCCCTGTACTCGCCGTCTCCGTGTGCCCACTTTCACCTGTGTTTGTTGTTGGGTACAAATGGACTCGCTCAGAAAGGAGACCAAGTATACAAGTTCGCAAGTATAACCGCGGACTCGTAGGATTCGAATTGCGTAACAACCGCCTTCAAAGAAGTTCCCACTATTACACTGTAAATTACGATTCACTTACTTCGCACAGACATGATCTACATGGTTACTCTGCAATTCACACTTAAGTGCCTGACAGAGGGTTCACCGAACCATTTTCATACTACTTCTCTCCCATTTCACTCTCGAGTGGTGCTTGGAAAAAAAGTAACACCTAAATCTTTCCGTTCTAGCTCTGATTTCTCTTATTTTATTATGATGATTATTTCTCACTACGTAGGTGGGTGTCAACAAGATATTTTTGCATTCGGAAGAGAAAGTTGGTGATTGAAACATCGTAAATAGACCTCGCCGCAAAGAAACCGCCTTTGTTTCAGTGACTGCCACCCTAACTCGTGCATCATATCAGAGACACCCTCACCTCTATTGATCGATAACACGGAACGGGCTGCCCTTCTTTGCACTTTTTCGATGTCCTCCGTCAATCCTACCTGGTAATGATCCCATACTGCGCAGCAAAATTCCAGCAGAGGACGGACAAGTGTAATGTAGGCTGTCTCTTTAGTGATTTTGTCGCACCTACTAAGTGTTCTGCCAACAAAGCGTAGTCTTTGTTTCGCATTCCCCACAATATTATATTTGTGGTCTTTCCAATTGAAGTTGCTCGTAATTGTAATTCCTAGGTATTTGGTCGAGTTAACATCCGTTAGATTTGTGCGATTTATCGTATACCCAAAATTTATGGGCTTTCTTTTGGTACCCATGTGGATGACCTCGCACTTTTCTTTGTTTACTGATAATTGCCACTTTTCGCACCATACAGAAATTCTCTCTGGATCATTTTGTAATTGGAATTGATTGTCTGATGATTTTACTAGACCGTAAATTACAGCGTCATCTGCAAACAATCTAAGGGGGCTGCTCAGATTATCACCTAGATGATTTATATAAATCAGGAACAGCAAAAGGCCTATGACACTACCTTGCGGAACGGCACGTATCACTTCTGTTCGATGATTTACCGTCCATCACTACGAACTGCGACTTCTCTGAGAGGAAATCAAGAATTGTGTCACACAACTGAGACGATACTCCATATGCACGCAATTTCATTAATAGTCGCTTGTGAGGAACAGTATCAAAAGCCCTCTGGAAATCTACGAATATGGAATCGATCTGAGATCCATTGTCGACAGCACTCATTACTTCATGGGAATAAAGAGCTAGCTGTGTTGCACGAGAACGATATTTTCTGAATCCGTATTGCTTATGTATCAATAAGTCATTTTCTTCGAGGTGATTCATAATGTTCGAGTACAGTATATGCTCCAAAATCCTACTATAAATTGAGGTAAGTGATACGGGTCTGTAACTCAATGGGTTACTCCTATTTCCTTTCTTGGACATTGGTGTGACCTGTTCTACTTTCCAGTCCTTATGAACAGACGTTTCGACAAGTGAGCGGTTGGATATGATTGCTAAGAAAGGCGCTATTGTGTCTGCATACTCTGAGAGGAACCTGATTGGTATACCATCTGGACCGGAAGACTTGCCTTTCTTAAGTGATTTGAGTTGTTTCTCAGCACCTAAGGTATCTACTTTTATGTCAGTCATGCTAACAGCTGTTCTGATTTCGAATTCTGGAATATTTACTTCGTCTTCTTTCGTGA
Source organism: Schistocerca gregaria (assembly GCF_023897955.1). Taxonomy (NCBI): domain Eukaryota; kingdom Metazoa; phylum Arthropoda; class Insecta; order Orthoptera; family Acrididae; genus Schistocerca; species Schistocerca gregaria. The sequence continues at coordinate 107,506,943 of NC_064920.1, forward strand.
AGGAATTACGGAAAACTGTATTTAGTAGCTCCGCTTCAGTGGCGCTATCGTCATTAACATGATGTCAACATGATAGCCATTCTCAAGTACAAGTTGAAATGTCTCAAAATGTCTGACCTGCCTAAATGACGAAAGCAATTTATGCACCAATATGGCGACTGATCGGTTACCAGTGAATATTATTCTGTTTATGCATACATTTACACAGATACCACTCTTCTGAAGACCGCTGTAAATTTATTTTTATATTTTACTCAGAGAATGTCAAACAATAACGTAACAGAATGAGATTTTCACTCTGCAGCGGAGTGTGCGCTGATATGAAACTTCCTGGCAGATTAAAACTGTGTGCCCGACCGAGACTCGAACTCGGGACCTTTGCCTTTCGCGGGCAAGTGCTCTACCATCTGAGCTACCGAAGCACGACTCACGCCCGGTACTCACAGCTTTACTTCTGCCAGTATCCGTCTCCTACCTTCCAAACTTTACAGAAGCTCTCCTGCGAAACTTGCAGAACTAGCACTCCTGAAAGAAAGGATATTGCGGAGACTTGGCTTAGCCACAGCCTGGGGGATGTTTCTAGAATGAGATTTTCACTCTGCAGCGGAGAGTGCGCTGATATGAAACTTCCTGGCAGATTAAAACTGTGTGCCCCACCGAGACTCGTACTCGGGACCTTTGCCTTTCGCGGGCAAGTGCTCTACCATCTGAGCTACCGAAGCACGACTCACGCGCGGTACTCACAGCTTTACTTCTGCCAGTATCCGTCTCCTACCTTCCAAACTTTACAGAAGCTCTCCTGCGAAACTTGCAGAACTAGCACTCCTGAAAGAAAGGATATTGCGGAGACTTGGCTTAGCCACAGCCTGCGGGATGTTTCTAGAATGAGATTTTCACTCTGCAGCGGAGTGTGCGCTGATATGAAACTTCCTGGCAGATTAAAACTGTGTGCCCGACCGAGACTCGAACTCGGGACCTTTGCCTTTCGCGGGCAAGTGCTCTACCATCTGAGTTCGAGTCTCGGTCGGGCACACAGTTTTAATCTGCCAGGAAGTTTCATATCAGCGCACACTCCGCTGCAGAGTGAAAATCTCATTCTAGAAACATCCCCCAGGCTGTGGCTAAGCCAAGTCTCCGCAATATCCTTTCTTTCAGGAGTGCTAGTTCTGCAAGTTTCGCAGGAGAGCTTCTGTAAAGTTTGGAAGGTAGGAGACGGATACTGGCAGAAGTAAAGCTCTGAGTACCGCGCGTGAGTCGTGCTTCGGTAGCTCAGATGGTAGAGCACTTGCCGGCGAAAGGCAAAGGTTCCGAGTTCGAGTCTCGGTCGGGCACACAGTTTTAATCTGCCGGGAAATTTCAATAACTTAACATTTACACTTATTTCAGGCGTTACCGTGTCTGTAACGACAGTACCAGAAAACATGACATAAGGAAGAAGTGTGATTTGCAGTGTAGTCACGTAGCTGTAGATGACTGCAAGTTACACCAAAGCCATATACTAAGCACTGATATAGGCACATTATTAAAATTAAGCTCCGTCCGAGGAGCCCACGGATGGCCCAGTGGTACTGAACCTCCGTCACGTTATCCATAGCTGCTAGCCGCCATTGCTCGCGGATAAGGAGGGGCGTATGGTGAGTATACCGCTCTCCTGACCCTTGCTAGTTTTCGTGACCGGACGCACATTATTATAATATTAAAATGTTTCACATATTTTACTGTTACTACTATAATTCTAGGTATTTGCGGACGTCAAGTAAGGTATTTTCTGTCGATGGGTGTGTAATATACAGTAACTCCTGCCACCCCCACTAAATCTCACTTGAGTATCGGAACAGTTGTACGGCAGCTGAGTGGAAGTTGTACAGGAGATTCAGTATGAGAGATACGGTGGAATGATGACTGACGGGTTCGTGCCGTAGCGCGCACACACCCTCGCAACGATGCCGCTAAGGCGGTGCGGCGCGCTTCACGCTCCTATCTCCACAGAGGCGCGCGCGCGTGCAGACAGCGCGCTGACGTCACGGGGTGCTGCGAGTTCATTAACCCCGCGGAAAATTGCGCCGCTCTCTTTAAATGGCAAGGGCCGGGCGCTCGAGCCAAAGCTGGACACAAAGGGCCGTCGTAGCTCGCACCTCGCGCGCTAATGCGGATGTCCCACGTACATACCGCCTGCAGGAGCAGCAGCACGTACTGCTCTGCAGACTGTTACTCTCTTGCCGACTGTGGTCAGAAAATTACTTCCAGGATGCCTCTAGGTCTGACCTTCGCCGCGAGATAAAAAATCCCTCCCGGTGGCACTAAGGCACGTGCCATCGTAAGGAAACAGCGTAAGCGGGGCAGAGCTAATGGAGAATCATTCCAGCGACCATACGCGCAACAATTGAGTAAATCCACTGATATGTTCCTTTTACAAGGGGCCGATTGTTATGGGCCGGCGACTGGTAAGAAGTACCTCGGACACGTCAGAGCGGTCCGGCTGTACGTGTGCTACTGCCGTTAGTCTACGGCAAGTGACTGAAGGCCGAAGAAACCACGACAGGGTGTTGGACGTCCACGACTCAACACAAAACGTGTCCACTGTTGTGTTGGCAGAAGAGCCAACATCGTGTTACAACTGGAGGCCGAAATGCACGCGTTTTAGCTCACGCAGGCTGGCGTGAGGAGGGAAGAACTACACTGACGTGAGGTCTGGAACATGTCAAGGAATTAGAATTCAGAAAGCGGACGGAATTAGTTTCATACTTAACTTTAATGCATTAATGATGAACGTCGCTCTTGACGGTACATGATTCACAATATTATCAGTTCAGAATACATTCTTGAAGAATATGGCGCCTAGCTAGGTCGATGCAAATGAAGGCTATGCTAAACTGTTATCTCTGCAAATGAGAACGTATGTAGACAGTAAACCATCGCTAGCAAAGTCGGCTGCACAACTGGGGCGAGTGCTAGAGAGTCTCTCTAGACTAGACCTGCCGTGTGGCGGCGCTCGGTCAGCAATCACTAACGGACCGCGGCTGATTTAAAGGCTACCACCTGGCAAGTGTGGTGTCCGGCGATGACACCACATCCACTCTGTAAAATTGGACCCCCTACGATCTGTGACAGACCCAATGTTCGAGCAGGCACAAGCGTTGCGGTCCACAGGGATCAGCGAACACTGTTGAACATGAACTCCATAGCAGACGACCTCTGCGTGATCGTATGTTGACCTGACGTCAGTTATGGTCATAATGGGCACGGGATCACCGGACACGTGGTCTCATGAATCATGATTATTGTTCCACCATAAATTTACAAATTTTTAGACAACAGTAACTTTTAAACTATTGTATATTTTTGTGGTCCGTCTAGATAATTTAGCTTTACATACTTTTCTGTCCATGAATTCCAACTCGCACATCTGTATCACTCTTAGTTCTGTTTTTATCAATTTTTCTGTGGCATATAAATTTCTCCAAGAGTGCAAACGTGGTCATATGCGCCGCTGCCAAGCGCCCGCTCAGGTTTTTCCAAGGCCGCGTAAACACTAGCCGCTTGCCAGGGCCCCGTAGCAACCGCCAGCCACATGCTCTGCGGTAGGAAACTGCGGCTCTAAACTCCCCTCACAGCTTGTACGCTCACACATAGCTACGGAAACTATTATCTTATTAGGATATGCTGTTACTTTTTGTGTGGTACTGAACACTGTCAGAAGTACGGTTAGTCGAAAATTATGAGTGGAAGAGGGGAAAAGTGAGTAATTTTCTTCAGAGTCGTAACATCGACGTAACTGGTAATTTTAGAAATTCGGAACTTCTACTGCTAAACCAAAGTTCTCCATATACATTAACCTAATCTCAATTGGTAACGGGCCGGCTGTTGTGGCCGTGCGGTTCTAGGCGCTACAGTCTGGAACCGCGTGACTGCTACGGTCGCAGGTTCGAATCCTGCCTCGGGCATGGATGTGTGTGATGTCCTTAGGTTAGTTAGGTTTAAGTAATTCTTAGTTCTAGGGGACTCATGACCTCAGAAGTTAAGTCCTATAGTGCTCAGAGCCATTTGAACCATTTGAATTGGTAACGGTTTGAGATACGAAATAAAATCGTGCGATCGATACCCCGTCACAACGACAATAAACAACTTTGCATGTAATGCAATTCTCCATTAATAATTTGACCACCGCGCACAACGAAGAAATACCATGACAATGAAACAGCATCTTAGTGTATTCCTGATTAAATATGTTAAACAAGGGTCGCATAGTCATGGGAGGAATTGTAGGAAGCAGGCTTCATCAACGGAAGTCGATCTCACAAATTACTAAATTATTATTCAAATTTCAAAAGCCACATGAAATAAAACTTCGATTTTCAACTTGGTAAAAAAATGTAAGACTTTGACACATGTATAAAGAGCGGAAGAGAAACAATGCACGAAACAGCCAGATAAACGCGATATGAAAATAAAATCTCATGCTATAGCAGAAAGTGACAGTCGTCAAACTGCACAGGCGGCACGACACGACAGCTATGAAGCGAAACGATTGGTAAGCACACGACAACTCGCAGAAAACGAATGATAAGAACCCAAAGTTCGGTATTCTCAGCCGAATCTCCGTTGAGAAGGCCACAACAATGCCTTAGCTAATGTAAGGAACGTAAATATGTCTCGAAACATCGAAAATAGAGATAAGTACTGAAAACAGTTTCCCTGGTACGGCGTGAAAATGTGCATAAACAATTCGTAATGTTGGTGCCTAATTTCAACGGTTTTCTGGTATTGGTTAACTAAGCGTACACACTGTCTACAAGAGGAGGCAATACACAGGATTAACTGAAGACAAAATACTGCTGAGAAGTCACTATATGTTTCACGTTCAGTGGGAGAGGAAAAAAAAAGAATTCTTGTTGACATCAATTTGAATAGATACTTATTTCCTCTCAAGTGGGCACTTGGGGGGGGATTAACTTCCAGAAACCGCAAATCCAGAATGCGCCGAGCTGGCTGTGGCGACCATGACAGAACTGCGACTCAGCGTGAAACAAAGCCCTGCTGCTGCCGCCCCATGCACAGGAAAACCTTTCGGCCGCCACCCATTATTGCTGCTCATAATGTATAGGAAATAAAGTGTGACAGAATTGATGCAGTATCGAGAAGTGATCTGTACAAGTCATGTTACCTGCGAAATCGAAGAGTTGTTGAAAACACAAGGACACATAACCTTACCACTGTCCCTTCAACCCAGTAGAGTTGATATGGTGCTAAATTAAAAGTTACGTAGTCAAGAATAATAACAGTAAACGTATTTTTTCTGCAGTCGAAGCACGCATAAAAGAAGCTGCTAGGACAGTACTCTCTGAAGACTGAAAGAGATCCGTCCGTCTTATGTCGAACGGCATGGAAAGTGCACGTCTGAATGAAGTGGATTTGCAAAGAACAACGGAGAAGAAATGACGGGTGGGACAATGGCGCTGGAACAGCAGTGACAGCAACGAGAGTCAGGTCAGCTGGGTTTTCCATACAGATGATAGGTGGGTGGACTCAGCCGAATGTTTGGAGTGTGCGCCTTGCAATGGTAAGTAGCTACACAAGAAAACTATATTTCTATATGTTTTAACATTTTCATAAGAAGAGCGTTGTCAAAAACTAAGTTAAGATTAAGTCCCTCTCAGGAATTCAGTCAGCATCACATAAAATAAACATCACTGTCCGCATTCAAATTAATGAAGTATGAGGTACTGTTTTCGGTGTTCCTTTTAATCTCTCTTACTATATCAGCTTTCCTAATTAAGATAAGTTTCCTCAGTGCGATATTCACGCACAAATCTTGTTTTTGTTACCTTACAAATAAGTAGGTAGAACGGAAAACTTAACAACAGATTAATTCTAATAGTAGCAATCGGTTTCGCGGAATAAAACCATACGGGCGATCGTTTAGTACTTGACGCGAGAGTCCATCATTGTGTGTCTCATTTCACTGAAGTTATTCCGTGACACAAAACGCTGACACAATTCCGGTTTGGAGTTGATGAAAAACTGATTTCGTTCGCTTTCTGTGTTCTTCTAACATTATTAACTAAAAAGTCTCCCACATGCCGGTAACGTCGCGAGGAAACAAATTTTCGTAAACTGTTTGTTTCATTGTATGTCATAAACAACTGCAGTCACCAAAATTCGCAGATACTCGTTTCTGGGGTACTGACATTCCAATAAAGGGTCTTCGGTAACAAGCAAAGCCTTGAAAGTGAAGCTGTGTTCCGAAATGTACATTATTGAAGTAAGAGCGCGACAGAAAAGCGAGTAAATGTAGTCGTCATTAAATTTTCCACTGATTTCAGAGTCTCGATTTTGTCAAGGACATCTAATGTGTCTGCCATAAAACAAACAGTTTGTATTTCAATAACAGACAGTGTCGTCTGAATTTCATTAAGGTTTAGCAGCAGTACCGACCGCAGTACTCGCTGTTGTGCAGACTCAGCTAGAACAATCTTCATCTCAGGTAGTGAAATGACTCCAACGACCAAAGCTTAGGTCAGTCGCCTTTCTGACGTTAGCACCATTACGCTTTGCGTTTCGTAACAGCAATCGTAGATGTCGTGTCGCTGAGGGACAAGTCGCCCGACGCACTCACACACACATACAGTGGTCAGTGGTACTCACGCAGTGTTGGCAGCCAGCTCGCAGCACACACGCCTGCCACTGCTTAGCGACCAGTTCCGTCTCGCTCCATCCCGTCTTGTGCTGCAACAGAAAGAACAGTTCGTCAGTAAGTTCACAAAACACTAAAATCAAGTTACTGCGCTGATAACTCCCCCTGTAGACGTTTATTTTTTAATTCGCTTCGGAAACATTAGATTACGAATTAAAATATGTGCAACGCGTGGGGTTAGAAATGTTCTTCAGTTATGGTGGTTATAACACAAATTACACATAGCAAAATTACAAAACAAGGCGTACTACACTGCTGGCCAACAAAGGTGAAGCATCGAGAAGACATGATCGAATGTCAATATACACACCATCGGCAGGTATGTAAGTGATTAGAGCTGCAGTTCTCTTTGACAGATGGAACGGCCACCAGTGTCCATTGGTGTTGTTCATTTTTAGTGTTAGGCCTAGTCTGGTAAATAAGGGGATTGAACAGTATCAGATGTTGAGTGATCATTGTGGAGGACAAGGAGGTGTCGCGCAGTGTTCTGTGTCATCTCGTACCACTGGCCGGAGATTAGTAGTAACTAGTAAGCTGTCGTCAGCACCACGACACAAAAGGCTGCGTTTGGAGTGGTACTGTGACCGCAAGGCGTGGACTGCTGATTAACGGCGTTGTATTGTGCTCAGCGATAAATCATGTTTCTGCACTAGCCCGGATTACTATCGTTACCAAGTACGCTAGTCATCCGTGCTTCCGGCCGGGGTGGCCTAGCGGTTCTAGGCGCTACAGTCTGGAACCGTGCAACCGCTACGGTCGCAGGTTCGAATCCTGCCTCGGGCATGGATGTGTGTGATGTCCTTAGGTTAGTTAGGTTTAAGTAGTTCTACGTTCTAGGGGACTGATGACCTCAGAAGTTAAGTTCTATAGTGGTCAGACTCATTTAAACTATTTGATCAGTGCTACAGAGGGTAGACCAATGTTACTCCTGGCGCCGTCACAACCCCGTCGTATAACAACGGAATCGTCTGCGTGATTTTGAGGTACCCTGGTAGCGCGGCAAGATCTCTATATCTGTCCCTGATAGTACATGTATGGAACTAGATTAGTCGTCAACTGCATCCCAGTGCTAGTATCTTAGCTATAAATTATCGCAATAATTTTTGGCTACCTTGCCCCAGAAGAGTAAGCAACGGCTCTACAATGCGTTTCCCAACCGAATCAGTACATGTAACCAGGCAAGAAGGCGTGCAACGTCATACTGACAAGTGGACTCTGCTATGTTCTTTGTAAATTTGACTCGTTTCTATAATCACTACAATAACATCGCATATTTCTCAGCCTATGAAGTTTTGATTCCTTCACTCCTCTTCTTAGATGTTTTATTTATGTTTTTAACAGCCCATGTACTGTGGTACTTAGACCAGCAGTAACCGATGGAAGTTGGGCTAATTACACCGAAATAACCGATGCAAGCTATATTAGGGGTTTCTGATGTGAGGTGCTGGAGGCAGCATTGGGTTGGCCAATCAGGGCAGGAATATCCGTAGAATGAAATATTTGTTTTTCCATTAGTGTACTATTACGGCACAGAATAGCACGGGGTAGAAATTAAAAAAATTAAAAAAAGTGATTAACACTCATTCAAATTGCCACAGGCAAATTCAAGTGATGCCATCGACAGAAGTTGAAGCAAGTGGGTAAGATCCACGACACTGTCTATCTAGTTAGGATACACATTCAGCAGAAAGCAGATTGCGACAGAAAAGCAAATGAAGCGAGACAAGCTGTAAGTAGACTGTTTAGGTTTTTTTTTTTTTTTTTTTTTATTGGTAACGCCACGTAGCGCTCTGTATGAAAACCACTGGCTGTGCTGTGTGCAGTCTGTAGCTGGTTTGCATTGTTGTTGGCTATTGTAGTGTTGGGCAGCTGGATGTTAACAGCGCGTAGCGTTGCGCAGTTGGAAGTGAGCCGCCAGCAGTGGTATATATATATATATATATATATATATATATATATATATATATATATATATATATATATATATATATTTGCTAACTATACCTATCAGTAGTTAGTGCCTTCAGTAGTTAGAATCTTTTATTTAGCTGGTAGTACTAGCGCTCACTGTATTGCAGTAGTTTGAGTAACGAAGATTTTTGTGAGGTAAGTGATTTGTGAAACGTATAGGTTAATGTTAGTCAGGGCCATTCTCTTGTAGGGATTATTGAAAGTCAGATTGTGTTGCGCTAAAAATATTGTGTGTCAGTTTAGTGTTGATCAGAATAGGTAAAGAGCGAAATTTCTGAGTACGTTCAGTTTTGCTCAGCGGTTTGAAAATCAATAACGTAAGGAGTTTACCAGCACAGCAATACATAAACTTTTCTAAGGGGACGTTTCATAGCATATTCGTTAGCTTGTGACACAAGTTGCAAGAGACTCCATCACTTTCACAGGAGATCATAGAAAGGAACCGACACAGCACTTAACAGCCTGTTATGTGGGTATAGCAAAATAAGGAGTGAGAATGTGGTCATTACGAACCGGGCCTTGTGTTACTTTGTTTATGTGCTTCAATACTCCATCTATCCAGTTCTCGTCATGAGTTGATCAGTGCGATCCACGGCATTTACGGTAACAGTACTCGACTCCGCGATTACGATACTGTAGTGAATCTGCGTCCTATACGCTCCAGCATTATGAACTAGCTGAAGATGTACTGAAAATGATGAACTTCATGCTGCCTCCATCTACGGTCGACTGATGGAGAAACTAACTGTCGTCCGACAACACCAGATAGCAGAGTGCCGCCAACAGCGGACATCAAAAATGGTTCAAATGGCTCTGAGCACTATTGGATTTAACATCTGTGGTCATCAGTCCCCAAGAACTTAGAACTACTTAAACCTAACTAACCTAAGGAGATCACACAAATCCATGCCCGAAGGATTCAAACCTGCGACCGTAGCGGTCGCGCGGTTCCAGACTGAAGCGCCTAGAACCATTCGGCCACAGCGGCCGGCTTATTTAGATCACAACATCTCCCTGTGTTCTGATGAACATTATCTTTGCCATATTTATTATAGTACTGATTACAAAAGAAAGTAGCAAGCTTGCAGAGACACCTCTGCATGAAGTCGGGATAGCAGTTGCGTACCTGTGAAACGCTTTCGATGTTAGGAAAACATTATTAGAGTTCAATTATTTATTCACAATGTTTACAGATCGTTGTCTTCCATACCGACCTCACTGTAGCTCAATTGGCTGCGTGGCGGATTCCAGCTGACATCCGTCAAATCAGTTCAGTGGCTGCGCACCCAGGAGAAGATGTCAGCAGATCCGGGCGCCACGATGGAGTGCTCAGAGCATTTGGATATAAATGACATTAGCATTATTTATTCTTAACCTCACAAGACAAAAAGAAAAGGCTAAAGAAACGTCATACAAACATTTTTATTTGACAAACGCTTTCACTAATATGGGGTCTCTGGTGGAGAAAGTGATCAGCTAGGGATCAACACACGACACTAAACAGAACACTAATGGCTTCATACAAGTGTATCCGGAGCATGGCACAAAAACTATGCCACTATTAAGAATTTGTACTCTAATATTCCAAAAATGAAAATATGGTACGAAAGAACACGGTGGTGAATAACATATATTGCAGCCCTAAGTCGTAGCGGCGAATACTGGTCAGGGTGAGACACCACGATGCACTCGGCGACTGTAGTCGTGGACGGCAGCAATCTATTATTAATGGCGCGCACCCGAAAATTGCAAGTACGCGGTCTCGCGTTCGGCTAATTCGGAATGCAGGTATTTCCCTATGAACGCCCGAAACCCCGATGGACTCCAGTGTGCAGGTGGACGCGTTTGCTGGTCCGCCAAACCAGTTTGACTCCATCCCACGACTGTACGTGATGGAATATGTCAAATGTTCAGACGAACGACTTAAGACAACTAAGTACACCCACGCATCATTTGTTGTGTGCGTGATGCTAGAAGCAGTACTCTGACGGTTCAGAAGGTGACTGGCACAGGTCTCACCGTTTAGGTAAAGACCTGCAATTCTTTACTAGCGAAGTGCCAGTACAAGAGTGACTTCCCTTTCTTTCCGCTTTACTCACCAACTCGGTAGCAAAGCACATTTACATCTCCGACTACTCCCACTTTAGCAGAAGTCAATCACGAACTGGAGCGCGGCATTCGAAGCTGGGAGAGCGCCCCTTGCTCTGCATACACCGATTAGACCAATCAGAGACTTAAAGGTTGATTGGGAGAAAAGTAAGAAAAGATTCAGCTCCACGGCCTTTTTCCCAGGGGTTTACGCCTAGTCTTTTGCTAATAACATGCCCAGGATGGAACCACAGCCCTCCACAAAAAGATTGTTATCGCCAGTGTTCCGTCCATTACCGAACTGTCCAAAGAACGGCCATAAATTCGCTAAAAGTATCGTGCCTTCACAAATATGTTTTATAACAGAGTCTGCACGTCTGGGCGCCAGTGACCTGTCCCACGGATACTTGCAGAAAGCTCACAGTTGTCTCATCGGCTTCCTGGCTGACAAGGGCCCATCCTCTGCTTTATTGTCAGTCTCCAATGCATTTCCCATTGCAGCGACGTCTCCTTGCCGATAGTCAGCCTACCTGGAATCGGACCCGACTGACTGGGGCCATCCAACGTGTCTGCACAATGAGACCGAGGAACTCAGCTGCCCGTAAATTTTTTCACCCAAGTTCCATAGAAAAAACGCCCCCCCCCCCCCCCCCCCACGGCCTTCAGTCGCTGTACGCTTTTACTGCAGTCGTTTAAATTGGTACCCTATTCCTTTGGACACAGGTAAAGCTTGCCGCTATTCCTTAACTAGAGCACACAAGCAAGAGCCCACCATTTTATCATGATGTATGAAGTCAGATCATAATAAAGACCATCTTCCCTAAGAACATTAAACAGCATGAGACAGAACCAGAAGTGAGACTGCCCTGAAATCTCTCATCTCCACCCGGCCTCTGCAGTACAGCCACATTTTTATTCGGTCAAATCACTACCGCTTGTGGTACCTGGTACCATCATCACTCCATCTTACGATAGAACGCATTACAGTACAGAATTTTATATACACACATCAAAAAAGTTTTTCATCATCCCAGTTCCCAGAACTCTTGAAGATAGGTGTTGACTATGGGCATTAAATGACAGACATAGTCCTTTTGTCTGTCCAGAGATGTAACTAAATCCACTCAAATATGTAAAAAAAAAAACATGCATGAGAAGCGCCTATTAGATGCATGGGATAACACAGCCGATCAGTTCCAGTCATTCCACCACGAAGGAGGTACAGACATGAACCCCTGTGACTTCTTTCTGTGGGGACACTTGAAAGACCAGGTGTACCGCCAGAATCCAGAAACAATTGAACAGCTGAAGCAGTACATCTCATCTGCATGTGAAGCCATTCCGCCAGACACGTTGTCAAAGGTTTCGGGTAGTTTCATTCAGAGATTACGCCGTATTATTGCTACGCATGGTGGATATGTGGAAAATATCGTACTATAGTGTTACCCAGACCGCAGCGCCATCTGTTGTTGACAATTGTAACTACTGTTATTTCGAAAGTTTGTCCGCCTGAAAATGTACTGTTGTCCCAAGCATATTGCAACAAACGGTGTATTTCTATCGCTGCTCGTTTATTTTTTATTGCCGTTTCAAATATACCGGTCATTTTTGAAACACCCTGTATGTGCCTCGTGTTCTCTGTGGTTCAACCATGCCTAGACAGACAATACTGCAGTTCGATCATGTCCGCATTGTTACTTTGTGCCAGGAAGGGCTCTCAACAAGTGTACAGGCATGTCGGAGTGAACCAAAGCCATGTTGTTCGGACATGGAGGAGATACAGAGAGACAGGAACTATTGATGACATGCCTCGCTCATGCCGCCAAAAGGCTACTACTGCAGTGGATGACCGCTACCTACGGATTATTACTTGGAGAAATCCTGACAGAATCTTCACCTTGTTGAATAAGGCTATTCATGCACCCACAGCACGTTGTGTTATGACTCAAACTGTGTACAACAGGCTGCATGATATGCAACTTCATTCACGACGTCCATGGCGAGGTCCATTTTTCCTACCACGACACCATGCTGTGCGGTACAGAATAGCCCAACAACATGCCGAATGGAACGGTCAGAATTGGCATCACGTTCTCTTCAACAATGAGTATCGCATATGCCTTCAACCAGACAATCGTCGGAGACGTGTTTGGAGGCAACCTGGTTAAGACACACTGTCCAGCGAGTGCAGCAAAGTGGAGGTTCCCTGCTGTTTTGGGGTGGCATTATGTGGATCCGACGTACGCCGCTGGAGGTCAAGGAAGATCTCGCTGTGTGGTGGTACAACATGCAATGTGTGGCTTTCATGAGTATTAAAATGGGCGGAAATGATGTTTATGTTGATCTCTATTCGAATTTTGTGTACACTTCTTTTGATGTGTGTAACCTTGTTAGACAACAGCGATCTTTATTGTCATAAAATTATTTAAAAACAGTTTTGATCGCAGCCGACGTTAACTTCTGACCGGTTTCGGCCTTTTAATTACGGGTCATCATCAGTGTTTGCATCATCTGGATGACGGCGATGGCGTCTGACCCGCTGTGGAGGCCTCAGACACTGCAATTGAACAGTGACTGTGGCTTCCAGAGCAGTCTGGCGCCATCACCGTCATCCAAATGGAGCAAAGTTTGATGATGACTCGTAATTAAAATGTCGAAACCGGTCAGAAGTTAACACCGGTAACCGGTTTCATGGTCGGTATTTCAGTCAAGCGACTCATTATGGAATCACATGATGGAATGGCCACTAGAGACCACCATAAGCAATTCCCGCATTTTCTACAGTTTTTTTTGTTATTGCACATAAGGTTGTAATTCGCCCAGCATTTCTAAACATTTCGCATTCTCCTGATTTAAGTCTGTATGATACATCAAATTTATTTCGAATATATTGTTAATTCTTCACGGACAGTTTTCTGGTGAATGAAATGGTGTATATTTTTAAAACTATTTATGCAACATTTATATAGATAGTTTAGATAGTTAAGCTATACTTCATCGGTCGTATAATATCTTGCATGTTGAAACAGAAGAATGTCCTTTACCATGTGGCTTGAAAAAGAACTGAACTGCATTAATGTCTTAATGATTTTACTCGCATTGAAAATGGAAATCTGTGTTGGTTTTCATAGATTCTGTTTGAAAATGTGTTTAACAATACAGGGATAAAACGTGTAAGTGCACTGGAGACTGAACTAAACAACATTACATCAGTATTTATGTCATTTCCCGACTACTAATATTAGCCATTGCAATTCGTGTGCTTTTAGGATGGTTAGTTCCTCAAAGTGCCTGTAACAGAAGCAAGGCATTAACGTTTATTTTCCCCTGGACAGCAGGTCAGGTGTTAAAGTGCGGACACATGGAGGTAAAACAGTTAGACTATAGTGGTGCAGTACGACCGTGCAGAAAAACATCAGGTCATAAAGTTTGTGACGTGTTTGTGGGAAGAGTGCTCGATGCAGAGAAAAAACGAACAACAGATGGATTCGAGTGGATATTACGGCATCACATGTAGAAGTATCTGAACTTACATCCATTATACCCTAACCTCTGCTTAATTTTTTTTTAAGCTGGCGATTACTGGTTTGTAGGAAAGTAGTAACATAACAGATAGGCGAGTAAATACTGTACTGACAAGATTGTGATCTGAGTCTATAACTGCCATGGGTACGCCTTAGAATCCAGAATCTGATTTCGGAATATCTGCCTGACGATGATGTAATCTAACGGAATTTTTCAAATACACCTCCTCCTCTCGTAAGTCTTGAAAATAGTGTTCGATATTACCACCTGAAATTTATTGCTGAAAATTCATCTTTCTCTTCTCTTATTCCTACTGCCAATCCCATATTCTCCCGTAGCCCTTTGTTCTGCTCCTTCCCCTACAATCGCATTCCAGTCCCCCGTGAATATTAGGTTTTCATCTCTCTTTACTTATTGAATCATCCATTCTATATCCTCATACACTTTCTCTATCGCTTCAACTTGTGTTTGCAACATTCGCATGTATACCTGAACAATTTTTGTCCGTGTTGGTTTTCTGTCGATTCTGAGGAAAACAGCCCTATCACTGAACTATTCACAGTAACTAACTGTTTGTCCTACCTTCTTTTTCATAACGAATTATATTCCCGTTATTACATCTTCCGTTGCCGTTGATATTACCTAATACTGGCCTGAAAAGGTTATTCTTGCTTTCTATCTATTTCACTTCACTGACCCCCTCTGTATTTAGACTGAGCCTTAGCCTTTCCATTTTCGGATTTTACAACTTCCCCAATACTTTCAAACTTCTGACATTACACTCTCTGGTTCGTAGAACGTTATCCTTTCGTTGGTTATTCAATTTTTCTCATGGTCACTTCACCTCCTGGAGATCCGAATGGAACTAATCTGGGATCTTTCGCCAATGAAGGGATCATGTCACTTTTTCAGTTACAGGCCTTATGACCTGTGCATACACATTATGTGTCTTTAATGTGGTGGTTTCCATTAATATATTAAACTTCTGTTACAGGAATGGCTAGAGGCAAATGTCCGAAAAGCGTACCAAGGGACAACACTCTTCCCTACTGCTAGTTGATTTAATACCTCTGATAGTCTTGTGGTAGGCAGAGTGCAAGCTGAATAAAATAGTTAACCTACAAGATTAAGAGATGAAAACATGTAATCCATTACTATATCTTTTTGCGTAAATATGTCGCTTCTTACAACGATAATCCGTGAAAAGCCCAAGTTTGAGCTAACTGTATCAGATAAAACATAGATAAATGAGTAACTGAAAGAAAATGTCAGTATATCTGACTACTGAAAACCGGAGGTTGTACAGAGTTTCAGGGAGAGCATAAGGTAACAAATGACAGGAATGGGGGAAAGAAATATAGTAGAATAAAAATGGATAGCTTTCAGAGATGAAGTAGTGAAGGCAGCAGAGGATCAAGTAGGTAAAATGACGAGGGCGAGTAGAACTCCTTGGGTAACAGAAGAAATATTAAATTTAATTGATGAAAGGAGAAAATGTAAAAATGCAGTAAATGAAGCAGGCAAAAAGGAATACAGACGTCTCAAAAATGTGATAGACAGGAAGTGCAAAACGGCTAAGCAGGGATGGCTAGACGACAGATGTAAGGGTGTAGAGGCTTATCTCACTAGGGGTAAGATAGATACTGCCTACAGGAAAATTAAAAAGATCTTTGGAGAAAGGAGAACCACTTGTATGAATATCAAGAGCTCAGATGGAAACCCAGTTCTAAGCAAAGAAGGGAAAGCAGAAAGGTGGAAGTAGTATATAGAGGGTCTATACAAGGTCGATGTACTTGAGGACAATATTATGATAATGGTATAGGATGTAGATGAAGATGAAATGGGAGATACGATACTGCGTGAAGAGTATGACAGAGGACTGAAAGACCTGACTCGAAACAAGGCCCCGGGAGAAGACAACATTCCATTAGAACTAATGAGGGCCTTGGGAGAGCCAGTCCTGACAAAATTCTACCTTCTGGTGAGCAAGATGTATCAGACAGGTGAAATACCCTCAGACTTCAAAAAGAATATAATAATTCCAATCCCAAAGAAAGCGGTGTTCACAGATGTGAAAATTACCCAACTATCCGTTTAAGTCACGAGTGCAAAATAACAACACGAATTCTTTACAGACGAATGGAAAAACTGGTAGTAGCCGACCTCTGGGGAGATCAGTTTGGATTCCGTAGAAATGTTGGAACACGTGAGGTACTGACCCTACGACTTATCTTGGAAGCTAGATTAAGGAAAGGCAAACCTACGTTTCTGGCATCTGTAGACTTAGATAAAGCTTTTGACAATGTTGACTGGAATACTCTCTTTCAAATTCTGAAGGTGGCAGGGGTAAAATACAGGGAGCAAAAGCCTATTTACAATTTGTAAAGGAACCAGATGGCATTTATAAGAATTGAGGGGCATGAAAGGGAGGCAGTGGTTGGGAAGGGAGTGAGACAGTGTTGTAGCATATCCCCAATGTTATCTGTATATTGAGCAAGCAGTAAAGGAAACAAAAGAAAAATTCGGAGGAGGCATTAAAATCCATGGAGAAGAAATAAAAACTTTGAGGGTCGCCGATGACATTGTAATTCTATCAGAGACAGCAAAGCACTTGGAAGAGCAGTTGAGCTGAATGGACAGTGTCTTGAAAGGAGGATATAATATGAACATCAACAAAAGCAAAACAAGGATAATGGAATGTAGTAGAGTTAACTCAGGTGATGCTGAGGGCATTAGATTAGGAAATGAGGCACTTAAAGTAGTAAAGGAGTTTTGCTATTTGGGGAGCAAAATAACTGATGATGGTCGAAGTAGAGAGGATATAAAATGTAGACTGGCAATGGCAAGGAAAGCGTTTCTGAAGAAGAGAAATTTGTTAACATCGAGTATAGATTTAAGTGTCAGGAAGTCGTTTCTGAAAGTATTTGTATGGAGCGTAGCCATGTATGGAAGTGAAACATGGACGACAACTAATTTGGACAAGAAGAGAATAGAAGCTTTCGAAATGATGTCCTAAAGAAGAATGCTGAAGATTAGATGGGTAGATCATATAACTAATGAGGAGGTATTGAATAGAATTGGGGGGAAGAGGAGTTTGTGGCACAACTTGACAAAAAGAATGGACCGTTTGGTAGGACATGTTTTGAGGCATCAAGGGATCACAAATTTTGCATTGGAGGGCAGCGTGGAGGGTAAAAATCGTAAATGGAGACCAACAGATGAACACACTAACCAGATTCAGAAGGATGTAGGTTGCGGTAGGCACTGGGAGATGAAGAAGCTTGCACAGGATAGAGTAGCATGGAGAGCAACATCAAACCAGTCTCAGGAGTGAAGACCAAAACAACAACATCTGACTACGACAATACATCCTCACTGGTTTGTCTACAGGTCCAAAAGCCTCGAAAAATTGGTGTAGTTTCAACAGATTCCACAGACCTCAACTGAATTTCACTCCTGCTCCATACATTAAAGTATCTATTACACGTCGTTATGGCTCCATGAACTTACTTTAAAGAAGCCGAGAATTACAGAAATGTTGATTTTCTGCTGCAGGGGATTTAGCAGAGAGAGACGATTTCGTAATGCAATACACTTTTCAGAATACTCAGGTTATGGTGTAGCTTAAGAATGGTCTCTTGTACTGGTGAGGATGGAGTTGTTACTATATTTCCAGGAAAATCATTCGTCGAACCGAAATTAATTTGCAAACGTGTGTTTATTTGAACGAGAATTTACACATCCGAGCACTGATGGTGGTCTCGCCAACCAGCAAGGGAAATAACATTAACTACACGTCGGACCGCTGGAAAAAAAAATCACGCTATAACGTTCAGCCTCTCACCGAAAAACGACAATAAAAAGCATTAGTAACATGTCAGTAAAAAGTTTTTCTTAACACTTTCAAGCGAACTCGTGGAGTGATGTAAAAAGCAAACAAACTTGGAATTCATATTGCCTCCAACCACACAAAACAAAAGAATCCTGGCGTAAAAATCTGCAAAACATCCTCTCAAAATATCGTCTGGAAACGAGAGGTTAGCCTCATTTCTATCTGAAGAAGGCTACGTAGACCTCATGCACATGCAGATGGGTAATTACCGAATGGGTTCACTCAAAGCAAAGTTCATGTTGAACGTGTGTTTCCTTCACAGTGATACGAGAAGGATATTTTGCCACAACAACGAAAGTTGCCAACAACTAATTTTATTGGCAATATGAAGACTCGTAACTGACCAATAAAATATAAGTGTATAACTGCGGTAAATTTTGTAGAACGCTGGTGGAGAGATGTAACTGATGTTGACCACGGAAACTGAGGTTTTCTGTGGGACACTTCAACAAATGCTACGAGGTTGCTAAGGACTTTGGTCATGACTGCAAGTGCTAGCAGTCAGTGGGAGTCACATCCTCACATGTCTGTCAACACAGGTGAACGAATCACCTGCTACTGACACGTACTGAAGTCCTTCAGGGGAAATCGAGCTGCCTACGTTCTGGTTGTCTCAAAGTTATAACTAACAGTCTATGAAACCCCCTTGAGATAATTATTAAATCAATGGACATACTACTGTTCGTTTTTCTTAAGCGTAGCAGGTCATGGTAGGGAGATAATTATTTCAAAATGTGTTTTGCATACGGAAACTGAGATATATGTGGCTGAACTCTAGAATAAAAACACTTTAGCAAAATCAAATCATTTGTAGTGCACTCTGACTGTATTTGTGCAATTAGTGCACTTATACTTTGGTTTGATTCTAACTGCAAGTGCCACATTCAAGTGTAAAATCTTGTAGTTAATATATGTGGTGAACGATAATTAGTTTCTCAAATTAGATGGCATAAAAGCCACCAGAAAGAAGTTTGCGGCGGAGTGTGTGCTGATTCAGAACTTCTTGGCAGTTTAACACTGAGTGTTTGGCGGGGACTGGAACATAGAACTCTAGTTCTTCGCGGAGAAATTCTCTATCGGCTGAGTTATCCAGATACAACTCACTACCCATCCTCACAGAACAGGTTCCGGTTTCGAGCACCAGTTCGGCATACAATTTGAATCTCCTAGGATTTAAAGCATACAAATCGATCACAACATAAATATCTGTCCAGGATGCGGCTTAACAAAACAATAAGGAAAAGCTATAGAGAATGCGGCGCTTAAATCTTGATAAATGAAACTTTGTTTAAAGAAAATTTATTAAAACAAAATACAAATGAAAATGAAAATTCTTTTAGATATAAGTGGTGGTATCTCGATGTAACCCCTTCAGCCGCAATGACCGCCTCCAATCTTGTCCTGAAGCGATGACATGCAGCCGGCCAGTGTGGCCGAGCGGTTCTAGGCGCTACAGTCTGGAACTGTCGCAGGTTCGAATCCCGCCTCGGGCTTGGGTGTGTGTGTGTGATGTCCTTAGATTAGTTAGGTTTAAGTAGTTCTAGGGGACTGATGACCTCAGACGTTAAGTCCCATAGTGCTCAGAGCCATTTGAACCATTTTTGATCACATGCACTCTAAAACAGCACTGTACATATTCGACAATGCTGCTTCGATAGCGGTACGTAGAGATGCGATATTAGGGTGCTTACTGGTCTTTCTACTACGCTCCAAACGTAGTAGTCGAGGGCGCTCAAATCCGGGCTATTCGGGGACCAGCACTCCTTTGACCAGAACCTGTCAACGTTATCCGTGATTTTGGACTAAATGCCTCGTATGAGATTCTCCTCTGCCATGCGAGGCATTGTTCGCTAGCTAACATTCAATACTGATACCAGTTTCCTCAGTGATTGGCTCAGGAGCTCTGAAATTAGCCCCTGAGCCTTTTCGATGACTACCGCACTTCGTGACGCCGTTTCCTCAAATGACGTTTCCATGCCGGGTTAGCGAAACCTTCCCAGACTTCTTCGAAGCATTTGCGTAAACAGTTGATCTCGTACACAGAACAATCGAAATGTTTCCGTGGGCGAACGCCCAGCTCTAAGACTTCCGATAGTCGCAGCTCTTCGGTTGCACTCCACATTCGTCTGTAAGGTCTCGCCCAAGTTGAGGTTCTGGCTATTTACTAGATGCCTGTGGCTTCCCAGAACGCCAATCGCTACCTCCGGAGGAACTACTATATGACGAGAAATTCAAATTGAAATTTATCCGGATTTAAGCGCCCACGTTGTATTTACCTGCAGGTTTTATGCCACTCTTCGTCTTAAGACACTATCCAAAAGTTTGTACCATTACTCGTATTTATCTGGCGCCCAAAATTTATCATGCACTCAACAGCAGCCGCCGGCGAGTAGATATCGTTCACGCACGATCGACTTATTTTCCGAATTATAAACCGCAGAGCCCTCCAGCGTATTTTCGGCACGCTTTCCTTGGATATCACTGATTCATAAATATCTGACATACGACGCTGCTAAGCTGTGGGAAAGACAACGCGCTGGAAGCTAGGGAGAGTCACATTCCACGTACTGTCTGATCTTGCAGACATTACGCTCATCGAGTGCAGAGCTGATATCAGAAAGCCCTATATACATGACGATATGCGACAATAACTGTATACAAATATTCTGATACGTTCCAAAACGAAGCATTTACCCCAGAAAAAAATTCGTTACAGAGTTTTTTGAGGGGTGTGGAGGGGAGCGAGTCCTAGTACTCGGTCCCTATTTGACCTAGTTTGACCTAGGAACATGGGGTGAAAAGTTTCTGCACTTACCGGACCAGCGGCCATTTCTATAGCCATTAGAATATCTGTCCTACTGTAGCTGTGTTGCAGTATATTAAGCAAGTTTTGAACGACGAATCGGAGTTGTCTCCTCGGGAAAATTGTGCGAACCGATTAATAGCTATTGTAAAAGCTAATGGCACCATTTGTACGTGCGTAGTTCAGGTTTTACATGCGGAAACAGTAACTCCGTTCGCATTTTATTGGAAAAAACAGTCACCCTTAAATAACTTCAGAGTGAAAAGAGACTAATGGTTTAAAATTTGGTCTACTTATGTATTAGAGCTTGGTCTCAGATGAGTTTGAACCTTTTGAAAAAATCTTTCTTCGTTTGGATTTTACGTGCAAGAAACGCATTTTCCTGGAAGATTTTTAATCTTGGCACTTCTATATTTCAAGCTTATACAGGTCGGTTCAAACTTTGTACGAAAGTAGATAAATGAATAAAGTCAAAATGTTTTTTTTTTGTCCAATAATATTCATTCGTTGTCGGGATACGATGATTTAAAGCCGAGCTAAAGAAGTACGTAAAACCGTTCTTGCGTAAATTCAACTCAAGGAAACAGTTTAAAGTGATTCAAGTAAGAAAGAAATGAATTCTTACGATAAAATTGAAAACTCTTTCCAAAAATGGAGCTTCAATAGAATTTTAGGTCCATAAATATATTTTTTGTGAGTTTCTTTCGGACGACACTTCTATATTCCAAAAGTGTGCGAATCAGTTCAAATTTTTTACGAAGGTAGACAAACAGAGTATTTTTTTGTGAGAACTTAATCCGTCGCCACGACAGAAGCAACTTGGTTCGAAAGAAAATAAATTCATCATTCATCACCCTAGGTAACATCGATTGACTGGCTCTGGAGGTCTAATGTCAAAATCATAAACGCAGTCGTAAAAAATACTCCACGCTTGTATACGCATGATTGTGGAAGATACACCATGCAAACAAGAAGTTCATAGTCCTATGCGTAAGTTGAAATGCACTCCAAGTTTCTGCCTTCGTCGATGTCGAAAACGAGAGTAAAAAAATACTTCTACACTAAAGAGCTAAAGAAACTGGTACACCTGCAACATCATTAGGATCCCCGCGAGCATGCAGAACTGCCGCTACACGACCTGGCATGGACTCGACTGATGTATGAAGTAGTGCTGGAGGGAACTGACACCATGAATCCTGCAGGGCTGTCCATAAATGCCAGCTGTTGTGGCCGAGCGGTTCTAGGCGCTTCAGCCTGGAAATGCAAGACCGCTACGTTCGCAGGTTCGAATCCTGCCTCGGGCATGGATGTGTGCGATGTCCTTAGGTTGGTTACGTTTAAGTAGTTCTACCTTCTACGGGACTGATGACCTCAGATGTTAAATCTCATAGTGCTCAGAGCCATTTTTTTCTCCATAAATCCGTAAGAGTACGATGGGGTGGAGATCTCTTTTGAACAGCAAGTTGTAAGATATCCCAGATATGCTCAATAATTTTTATGTCAGGGAAATGTGGCGTCCAGCGCAACTGTTTAAACTCAGAAGTCTTCCACCAGTCACTCTGTATCAATTGTGGACGTGTGGAATGGCGCGTTGTCCTGCTGGAATTGATCAATGCCGCCGGAATGCACTATGAACATGAATGGATGCAGGTGATCAGACAGGGTGCTTAGGCCGTGTCATCTGTCAGAGTCTTCTCTAGACGTATCAGGGGTCCCATTTCACCCCAACTTCACACGCCCCACAGCAATTCAGAGCCTGTACCAGCTTCACAGTCCCCTGCTGTCATGCAGGTTCCATGGACTCATGAAGTTGTCTCCATACCCGTACACATCTATCCCTTCGATACAATTTGAAAGGAGACTGCGCCGACCAGGCAACATGTTTCCAACAGTCCAATGCCGGTGTTGACGGGCCCAAGCGAGGCGTAAACCTGTGTCGTGGAGACACCAAGGTTGCACGATTGGGCCTTCGGCTACGAAAGCCCATATCTACGATGCAGCAATTTGCGGAGGAGTTCCATTTCTGTCACGTTGAATGATTCTTGTCAATTGTCGTTGGTCCCCTTCTTGGAGGATCTTTCTCCGGACGCAGCGATGTCGCAACATTGATGTTTTACCGGATTCCTCATATCCACAGTATACTCGCGAAATGGTGGTACGGGAAAATCTCCACTTTATCGCTACCTCGGAAATGCTGTGTCCCATCGTTCTTGCACCGACTATTATGTTATTGTTGTTGTCTTCAGTCCAGAGACTGGTTTGATACACCTCTCCATGCTACTCTAGCCTGTGCAAGCTTCTTCATCTCCAAATAACTGCTGCAACCTACATCCTTCTGAATCTGCTTAGTGCATTCATCTCTAGGTCTCCCTCTAAGATGTTTACCCTCCACGCTGCCCTCCAAACAACTGGAAAACCGTCGCCTGGTCAGATGAGCTCCGATTTCAGTTGGTTATAGCTGATGGTAGGTCTGGCACATACCACACGAAGCGATGGACGCGGGTTGTCAACAAGGAACAGTGCACACTGGTAGCGGGTCTATATTGGTATGGGCTGTGTTTACATGCAATGGGCATAGTCCTCCGGTTCCAACTAAACCGATTACTGACCGGAAATGATTATGTTCGGGCATTTGGAGACCATTTGGAACCATCCATGGACTTCATGTTCGAAAAGAACGATGGAATTGTCCTCGGGCCTCAACTGTTCGCGGACGGTTTGCTTAACACTCTGGAAAACTCGAGCAAGTAATTTTTCCAAAAAGATCGCCTGTCATGAATCGCATGGAACACATATGTAACATAATCTAGAGGTCAGTTCGTGCACGAAACCCTGTACCAAGAACACTTTCGCAATTACGGGTGGCTATAGAGGACTTCCACCGACTTTTGGAGTACATGTCAAGTCCATATGCTGCGCTAGGCTCGGTCCGACATGTTATTGGGAGGTATCTCATGACTTTTGTCACCTCAGTGCATTAATATTATTATTACTTCTCATCAGTGGAGGAAGAGAACTTCGCGAAGAAATAAGAAAATCTTCGGATTTCCTACACTTACCACAAAACCTGGCGCCAACCACACAGCGCAACGGCTGACTGCCAGCTGTCGTACTCAGTCGTGCTCACAGTAGCACACGACGCCTCCTAACACCTCCACACTCCCCACGCCCTCTATCAACGAAACTGTAAGTTCCTTCCTCTCTCTATTTGACCGGCATTTCCACCATAAGGCCTACACATCATTCCAGGTCGCACATAATACTCGTTTCCCTCTTCCTAATCAGGACTCGCCTTCCCGTTTCTGCGCTCTTTTTCCAAAAGCTTGGTCTGATGTCCTCTTCCCCCACTTTTCCAGCTCACGTCATTTCTAAAACACTCTCCTATAAAACACTCAGCACCTAGAGCTAAGTTCCTAATCACAAAAAGACACCGGATTTCACATCTGAAGATAATGTAAAGATATTCATCGCTATTCTAAAGTATTAATCTGATGTAATCGAACACATTTCACTGACTCAAATCATTTTTTATATGTGTTAAACCTCTTTCACTGAATGCGTTATCCTTCACTGGTGGGTCCATTCCTGTGCGTAGCGAAGAGGAAATACTAATAATAAGTTTAAAAATATCTGTGCAATTCCTGATATCTTCACAAATGGCTGCCTTAGACACTTTGCTTTTTATAGCATTTCCAGAAGTGTGAGTTGTAATATCCAAATTCGTAGTTGTGAGCTCTAATATTAAAAAAGATTTCGAAATATACTGCTTGATTAGTGTGGCAAATCTGTAACTGTCGTTATTTCATTCTTTCTTTAGAGTCGTTAATGATAATAGTCGCCTAACCATTTCTCTCCATTGTAACATATTCGAAATCTGGACTCTGATGATTGTTATTCTGCCTGGAAACCTGATTTTGTTTCCAACTTTGGCACGATGGCAGCATTTTTTAATTTTCGAGGCATTGTGATAAACTTCGTTTGCGTTGTTATATTTAGAAAGGTACAAATTACTATTTATAGTCCCGCCTGAATAAAGATGACTGACTACAATTATATTCATGGACGGGGTTTTGGCAAGGATGAATTAAAAACAAAAAAACAACAACAGACAAAAAAAATTCAAATAGTGCAGAACGGAGAAGTGACTTCTGCCCATTCATTCAGTGAACAGTATTAATATATAAACCTAGAAAATTTACTTTATTTTCAATTTGTCAGGTTTTCAGTATTTTGATTTTTGGGTGTTGTCAACACCAACGGAAAAATTACTGTTTCTGTAACTTTTATTCAGTTTAACTAGTCTGATAACAAATCTCATGACCGAAATTCCTTTGGACTGATCAGCCCCATCCCATAATTGTTATGAATCAGCATTTGCTAGCTCCACCAATAGTAAGAACAGCCCCTTCATCAGTGATCATGTGGGGGCCTTCAAAGACTGGTTAAATGCAGCTCTGCATTCCAATCTATCCTTTGCAAGCCTCTTCATCTACTGCAACCTACATCCCTCCGAATCTGCTTCCTTATTCATCTCATGGTCTCCCTTTACGATATTTACCGCTCACACTTCCCTCCAGTACTAAATTGGTAATCCCTTGATGGCTCAGAGAGTGTCCTACCAATAGATCGCTTCCTTAGTCAGGTTGTAACATAAATTTCTCTTCTCACCATTTCTGATCAGTACCTCCTCATTAGTTACGCTATCTACCCATCTAATCTCAGCATTCTTCTGTAGCACCACATACCGAAAGCTTCCATTCTCTTTTTGTCCAAACTGTTTATCCTCCATGTTTCACTTCCACTACACTATATACAAATACTTTCAGAAAAGACTTCCTGAGACTTAAATATGTAATTGATATCAACAAATTTCTCTTCTTCAGAAACGCTGTATCTTGCAGTCTACATTTTATATCGTCTCTACTTCGACCATCATCAGTTATTTTGCTCCCTAAATAGCAAAACTCATCTACTACTTTAAGTATCTCATTTCCTAATCTAGTTCTCTCAGCATTATTTGATTTAATTCAACTACTTTCCCTTATCCTCGTTTTGCTTTTGTTGATGTTCACCTTATATCCTTCTTTCAAGACACTGTCCATTCCGTTCAGTTGCTATTCCACGTCCTATGCTGTCTCTGACAGCATTACAAGTCATCGGCAAACCACAAAGTTTTTATTTCTTCTCTTTGGACTTTAATTCCTACGCCAAAACTTTTTTTTTTGCTTTACTGCTTGTTCAATATTCAGACTGAATAACATCGGGGATAGGCTACAACTCTGCTCACTCCTTTCCCAACCACTTCTTCCCATTCATGCCCCTCAATTATTATAACTGCCATCTGGTTCATGTACAAATTGTAAATAGGCTTTCGCTCCGAATATTCGACCCCCGTCACCACCACAATTTGAAAGAGAGTGTTCCTGTCAACGCTGTCAAAAGCTTTCTCCAATTCTACAAATGCTTGAATCGTAGGTTTGCCTTTCCTTAATGTATTTTCTAAGGTAAGTCGGTGGGTCAGTATTGCCTCACGTGTTCCAACATTTATACGGAATCCAAACTGATCTTCCCCGAGGTCGGCTTCAACAAGTTTTTCCATTTGTCTGTAAAGAATTCGTGTTAGTATTTTTCAGCCGTGACTTATAAAACTGAGAATTCGGTAATTTTCACACCTATCAACACCTGCTTTCTTTGGGATTGGAATTATTATTTTCTTCTTGGAGTCTGAGGTATTTCGCCTGTCTCATACATCTTGCTCACCAAAGGATAGAGTTTTGTCCGGCCTGTCTTTCGCAAGGCTATCAGTAGTTCTAATGAAATGTTGTCTACTCGCTGGATCTCGTTTAGACTTAGGTCTTTCAGTGCCCTGTCGATTTCTTCACGCAGTATCATATCTCCGGTTTCATCTTCATTTTCGTTCACGTCTATTTCCATAATATTTCCCTCAAGTGCATCGCCCTTGTATTGACCCTCTATATAAGCCTTTCACTTTTGTGCTTTCCCTTCTTTGCTTAGGACTGGTTTTCCATCTGAGCTCTTATTATTCGTGCAAGTGGTTCTCTTTTCTGCAAAGATCTCTTTAATTTTCCTGTAGGCAGTACCTTACTTACCCTAGTGATATATGCCCCTACATCATTACATTTGTGTAGCCATCCCGGCCTAGCCATTTTGCACTTCCTGACGGTATCATTTTTGATACGTATGTATTCCTCTTTGCCTTCTTCATTTACTGCATTTTTATATATTCTCCTTTCATCAGTTAAATTCAGTATCTCTTTCTTACCCAAGTATTTCTACTAGCCCTTGTCTTTTTACCTACTTGATCCACTGTGGCCATCACTATTTCATTTGTCAAAGCTACCCAATCTTCTTCTACTGTATTTCTTTCTCCCATTCTTGTCAATCGTTCCGTGATTCTCTCCGTGAAACTCTCTACAACCTCTGGTTCTTTAAGTTTATGTACTTCCCATCTCCTTCAGTTTCCAACTTTTTGCAGATTCTTCAGTTCAAATCTAAAGTCCATAAGCAATTGATTGTGGTCAGAGTCCACATCTGCCCCTGGAAATGTCTTACAGTTTAAAACCTGGTTCCTAAATCTCTGTCTTACCATTATATATTCTATCTGAAACCTTCCAGGTTTCCAAGCCTCTTCCACGTGTTTCCAAGCCTCTTCGACGTATACAGACTTCTTTCATGATTCTTAAAGCAAGTGTTAGCTATGATTAAGTTATGCTCTGTGCATTATGCTACCAGGCGGCTTCCTGTTTCTTTCCGTACCCCCATACCATATTCACCTACTACTTTTCCTTCTCTTCCTTTTTCTACTATCGAATTCCACTCTCTCATGACTATTAATTCGTCTCCCTTCACTATCTGAATAATTTCTCTTACTTCATCATAACATTTCTTCAATCCCTTCGTCATGTGCGACTATAATACCACGTTCAAAATCTTGCTAACTTGCCGTTGTAGCAACAGTAACCGATCTAACAACTACGCCAGACAGTTGTTGTTTTACATAGGTTTTGCCGACCACAGTGTTGTATTCTGCCTGTTTTCATGTCTCTGCATTTGAATACGAGTGCCTATAACACTTTCTTTGGCGCTTCAGTGTGTCATAGCACAAAAAAGACGAATATCTGCTGTTCAGAGTTAGGGATATAAGAAAAGGGAACTTGCTCTTCGATTAGTCTGGCAGTTTCAAGTACATTTAAATCAAAACATCTTGACAAATTTTCACTTTTAACTTACCCCCAGGAATTTGATGACCCCAGAAACTTTTCTTAGCTATTGCATATATGCTCTTTAGCCACATGATATTCTGTTGACTATGGCTGGCGAATCTTCTGCATGTTGGACACAGGATCAGGGATTTTAGCCTTTAAATTGCAAGAAGTAGGTGTGCCCACACCTTGCTGCTAAGGCGGCTCACTGCGCTCGTGAAGTAGGGTCAACTCGTAAAAAGCGCGAAAATGTCAAGATGTTTTGATTCAAATGTTTTTGAAGCTGCCAGATAATTCGAAAAGCTAGTTGCCTTGTTATGCGTCCCTAACTCTGCCCAGAACATAGTCACTTTTTTATGCTATAATAGGAGTATTTTTCATTGCGGTTTCCAACTTTTACTGAGACTACGAATTATACTACAGTAATAACTTCGTCTGTGTATTGTAGGAGCAAAACTGTATTTAAGCACTGAATTCAGGTGATGTATTCCGCTTCAGTGACACCACAGCATCGCAAAATTTCTGTAACTAAATTCACCTACCTTGAGTGATCTTAAGCTTCCACTTGCTTAAGTGGATATGTGATATGGATTTATACTAGTAAAACAGAATACGTTACAAACCCTTAAAGCCAGATATTCTTAATGTTGGTTTCATATTGACCATTTCACAAGAATAGGACTCAAGAGAAATGTATTAAATAAGTAAAAATGGTATTATAATTCAGTCACTCTGTGCAGTATTCAAATGACTGTGCTGTAGATGACGTAACGTCTGTCGATGACGTCCGTGTACTAAAGAAGGAAGCGGCAGTTTCTACAGTGAAATAACACACGTCCATAACAATTATTCAGCGAGTGGATGAAGCCGTGACATCATTAACAGCATTCAATGCAAATACTCTTTGATTCGCAACGCCGTACCGATTACCATACAAGATCCAACAGCCTGATATTTTTCTGCGTTCCTCTGAGCCCCTGCTCTACACAGTCAACCTTGGCTGTCTTCCGTTTTCTCACCTTTACAGAACAGAGCACACAGGCAAGTTCGTCACCAACCATCGTTCGTGTACTAGTGGCGCACCGGTGCGTATCGTTGGTCAGTGAGACATGGCCGATAGCCGAAGCGGCTCAGTAATATTGCGAGGCAGTCAACTGCTTCATCGGGCTGTAGTTTGTAGAAAATAAGTACATCAAAACAAGGAGATGCAACAAAAGCGAGCGGAATACTGACTCATAGTCACGCTAACCAAATGAGGCTGAATAGGACAACTTTATCACTAAAGGTGAAAAGTTTTCCGGTACTACAGTTTGACAACAAAAATATTTCAGTAGGTATTTGAATCCGTGCAACGCCGAGGACGTAAGGGTCAACAAATCACATGTTAGAATAGAACTAAATTAATTCTAAACTAAACTCTGTCCGAACAGGTCTAGAAAAACTTGAACGGTGTTGACCGACCGGTATATCATCCTCGACCTATAGGCGTCACTGGAGGAGGATTAGAGGGCCGTGTGATGATCACCTCGCTCTCCCGTGACCGGAGCCGCTACCTCTCAGTCAAGTAGCTCTCAATTTGTCTCACAAGGGCCGAGTACACCGCGCTTGCCAGCAACAGCGCTCGGCAGACCGGGGGTCACCCACCCAAGTTCTAGCCAAGCCGGACAGCGCTTAACTTCGGTGATCTGATTGGAACCGATGTTACAACTGCGGCAATGCCTGATGAAATGTTGTTGTCATGCCTCGTGTAAGGAGGAGAAATGCGTAGCATCACGTTTCCGACTTTGATAAAGGTCGGATTGTAGCTTATAGCGATTGCGGTTTATCTTATCGCGACATTGCTGCTCGCGTTGGTCGAGATCCAATGACTGTTAGCCAAATGTGGAATCGGTGGTTTCAGGAAGGTAATACGGAACGCCGTGCTGTATCCCAACGGCCTCGTATCACTAGCAGTCGAGATGACAGGCATCTTATCCCCATGCCTGTAACGGATCGTGCAGCCACGTCTCGATGGGGACATTTGCAAGACAACAACCATCTGCACGAACAGTTCGACGACGTTTGCAACAGCATGGACTATCAGCTCGGAGACCATGGCTGCGGTTACCCTTGACGCTGCAGCACAGGCAGGAGCGCCTCCGATGGTGTACTCAACGACGAAACTGGGTGCGCGAATGGCAAAACGTCATTTTTTCAGAGGAATCCATGTTCTGTTTACAGCATCATGATGGTCGCATCCGTGTTAGGTGATATCGTGGTGAACGCACATTGGAAGCGTGTATTCGTCATCGCCACACTGTCGTATCACCCGGCGTGATGGTACGGGGTGCCATTGTTTATACGTCAGCTCTTGTTCGCAATGACGGCATTTTGAACAGTGGTCGTTACATTTCAGATGTGTTACGACCCGTGGCTCTACCCTTTATTCGATCCCTGCGAAACCCTACATTTCAGCAGGATAATGCATGACCGCAGGTCCTGTACGGGCCTTTCTGGATACAGAAAATGTTCGACTGCTGCCCTGGCCAGTACATTCTCCAGCTCTCTCACCAACTGAAAACGTCTGGTCAATGGTGGACGAGCAACTGGCACTACTCTTGATGAACTGTGGTATCGTGTTGAAGCTTCATGGGCAGCTGTACCTGTGCACGCCATCTAAGCTCTCTTTGACTAAATGCCCAGGGCCGTTATTACGACCAGAGGTGGTTGTTATGCGTACAAATTTCTCAGGATCTATGCACCCAAACTGCGTGAAAATGTAATCACATGTCAGTTGTAGTATGATATCTTTTGCAATGAATACCCGTTTATCATCTTCTTGGTGTAGCAATTTCAATGGCAAGTAGTGTAGTTTACATAATCATAGCTATAGTACTTCCGCGTTAATTTAAATTAATTAAGACATTTTGTGTTAAATAGGAAATGTTCCTTCCTCGCAGATTAAAACTGTGCGACACAGCCGTACTCGAACCAAAAACTTATGTGGGCAGGCGCTCTATCGACTCACGAGCCGCCCTCACAGATTTACTCCCGCCAGTACCTCTTCTCCTACTTTCCAAACTTCCAACTTTAATGTAACTTCGCGCACTCTGCTGTAGACTGAAAAATTGTTTCTGGAAGCATATATGTCTCACAAGCTGCGACATCATCGCGAAAAAACACAGTGACCCGTATATGTAATAAGTTTCCTTTAATGGTAACAATCTTTCCTGTTTAACAGATTACCGGTTTTAGTCTTTAATGACCATCATCAGATCTGTCTCAAAAAAACAAATTCCTAATGCACTGCAGCCATAGTGGCATTGTCAAATGTTAAATGCGGAATCAGCACCAGAATCGTCAATTACATATAAATGACATCACATGCACGAGTGATATTGTCAGTAAAAAAAATAAAAATTAAAAGAGACTTACTGCATATAAGTCTGTACGTATACACGCAGCACACTCTCGAGACGTGTGCAGATACGTTAAATTAAAGAAGAAATAATGTCTTTTTCATTTTTGGTCCTCTTCTTCCCGCAGTCACAATAAGACAAGTAATACTATATTTCGCCTTTCGTGGCGATTATAAGTAAAATCGGATCTAGACCAAACGCATTTCGCTCAATTTGAAAGCATTTTCACTGAATAATGCAACAGTTCGGTTTTTCTCACAAATTTGTTTGTAAGCAATTCTCATGCTTTACATTGCTACTAAAAACTGTTTAAAATTATAATAATCACTCACGATTTTTTTCTTGCTATTCCACACCTATTGTGCTTCTTCACACAGGTGCTCAATTTCTAGAAGATTGCACTTCACTCGCACTGGATATGATTTTAATTAAAAA
The DNA here is from genome assembly GCF_023897955.1 of Schistocerca gregaria. Classification (NCBI taxonomy): domain Eukaryota; kingdom Metazoa; phylum Arthropoda; class Insecta; order Orthoptera; family Acrididae; genus Schistocerca; species Schistocerca gregaria. The sequence continues at coordinate 107,538,972 of NC_064920.1, forward strand.
GTTTTCATGCCTTGTGGAGGCACATATGCCTCTTGTAGTTTGTATCGATGTTACATGATGTCAGTGATTTCGTCATCTGCGGTCGTGGAAGCGTCTGCTTTTTCTCTGTGTGAGTTTATATTTTTCGTGGTTAGAAACATTATTATTTACCTACAATATGTTTTATTTGTTTAAATAATGTTTGGATATTGACGTTTGTTTGGTCATTTATATTTTGTTTCCCTTCTGACAGCCATTTGAATTTAGAAGTTTTTTGTAGTGTCAGGAGATATTTTTCGTTGCTGAAACTGTTTTTATATTCGGAGGTGTTCTGCAGATGTTGAGTGGTTGGTAGCAGTACAACAGAAATAATTACTCAGCAAACGATTACGAAATGGCCGAATTTCAAAGAAACGGTACCACTATAACAACGTTTACGGAAAAGAAAAGTGCTAAAATGCAGAAGCTATACTGCAGTGGTAATAAAGAACATTCTTAAGTAAGAGGTTTTGTCACACACAGTTTCCAAGTTTCAGTAGGAAACTTTCAAGTACAAAACTGAGAACAAAGCCGTCCACGCTAAACAACTATTATGACCTAGAATAACCTTTGCTACCCTACTTTTGAATACCCTACTTTTCACATTAACTACGTAAATTATTTTTGATGTGTGTAACTCCAGTTGCTTCAAACTGAATCTGAATATTTGCATAACATGAAACTGAATCCAAGAATGGCTGTCCATAGTGCACAGAATGCGTTGCTCATCTGACAATCACAACACACTGGGCGACCGTCGCGTACTGAAACTGTGCCCTGTTAGAAAATGCACCTATTGAATCATGTAACAAATTTAGAAGTGAATATCATTTTTTAACTTCGCCTCACAAAGTTCGTTCAGGCCCTACAATTGTTTCTTATCCGCGCAACAGACAACTCGGCTCTGCCATGTTTGCTTTCAACTGCGCAATATGAAATGTTTAACTGCATGTACCTTAAATAAATCACAATGCGGCTAACTGCCCTATTTTAAGCTATCTTTTCAAATATGCAGGTACCTGTGCACGCAGTAGTAAGAGGCCTGACAGTACAGTACTGTTGCTATTTGCATTAAAGCTGTGGGGATAAACTTGGTGAAATGTTTGCAAATGAATAAAGAGGTTGGTTTAATTCAAATGGTATTACGATTCTTTAATAGCACAGAAATGGATCACATCAACTTGAAGACTATATTCTTATTTTAGCGTTAGTATGAACAATGAAATCCTATTCAGACAAATAGTATTGCCTATTTAAATTACAAATTTTTCTCTTTATTTTTCCTACAAAATAAAATGATTCTAAGTTAAAGCGGAGGGTGGCGAGTAATAATTAAGATTCTGAGGAAATGGTCAATAATTTTCTCCGCATAACAAAATGTATATATTGTTGAATAAAATGGAATTTTTACACCACAATTATTACATGGCTTACGTTTGCAGAAAATAAGAACTCTTTTATGTCATATTTATCCAAATACGCCGCCTGTAGTTAAAGAGTAACGTATCATTCACGTGTTTAGTCACCCAAAGACATTCGTATGGCAAACATCTCAAAGAAAACTGATATTTGAAAAGATATACAGGGGGAACATTAATAAAAGCGACAAACTACAAGGACGGATTCCTGACTGGTAATGGAGAAAAAAAGTCCTATGAACATGCGTTCAGAAACGCATCGTTTCCGCGGTAGATGGCGCTGACGAATGACAGTTCCTCTGACCACGTGCTGTGTGTTCCTTGTGTGTTTCAGGCTGTGTGATTGTTGCAGTACCCTCACACACACGAACCACACCCCACAACGTTCTTTTCAGGTAGGGGAACGTCCAGAGAGTGGAGGACCGTGCGTACGCCAGATCTGGAGGGCCCGGTTCTGCAGGATATTGAGACGAAACCCAGTACAAGCTCCAGGCAACTGGCCCGCCAAAGTGGTGTAAGCCAAAGTACGGTTATGTGTGTCCTGCATGACAACCGCTACTATCCCTGTCACCTACAACAACTGTAAGGATTGTCGGCAGCGGATTTACCTCTATGGAAAGGATTTTATCGATGGATTTTGCACCAGACCATCACACTTAATGGATATCTGTCATCAGATCTCTTTACTGACGGACCGAGCTTTACTAGAACTGGTATCATCAGCCTGCATAATCATTATCTCTGGGCTACAGATACGGCACGTGATGAGAGGAACTTTCATTCGTCAGCGCCATATAACGTGGCAACGATGCATTTCCAGACACGTGTTCATAGGATCCTTATTCCTCATAATTACAGTTTCTATTTTTTTAAGGCTGTCCTTAATTCCACTTCGTGACACGTTTGCTTGTGCCAGTTTCTTTAAAAAAGTGTTTCGAGTTCAATAAATCTGACCTCACAATACTATGTTTCCTTCCGCACTTGTGACCAGCGTACCCACCTACTCCGAACATTCATCTCCTCTGCATCTTACGACAATAATTTGCTCGTAGAGACACGATAAGAAGAGGAGCCTAATTGCAATGCGCAGCGAGGCATTTCAGCAGTCATTCCTCCCTCACACCTATATAACGAGGAGAAATAGGAATATGTGCAACGGTGGGAACTAGTCTCTACCACGAACTTCACGATGTTTAAGTACACTAGTATGGACGAAGAAGTAGATGAATATTTGAGTACAATATCGAACCAGTCCCTTTCCTGGCGGCTCATTATCTCGTGGAGGTGTTCCTGTGGATAAACTTCTTAGCATTCATAGAATGTGATAGCACTGAAACCCAATCATATAATAGCAGCACAGCTGTCCGCTGGGACGCACTTAATCCGACTCATGCCATTTTCCAATCGGACGTGAGCAACAGGCACTTGTTAAGGCCATTGCCTGTTCCAGGATTGGTGGGACGAGTACGGTTACAGTGGACGGAACAGCGCTAGCTCCGCCCGTCCCTAAAAGGAAAGTTGTTAGAGATGTTTTACTATCTCAGCTGAACCATAGCGGGTGAGGAGTCACCGCCATAGAACTAGCCGAACTTACGTAAGCCTGCGTTGTGTGGCGTGGAACTGGACTCCGTGAATATAGATCCCGTGACTCATCTCTAAAGGAGAGGTAATGATTCTCTTTCCCCTTTACCCTGTTGGAGGGCTTGACATACTGCAATATTGCTGAAAACTTTCACTTTATCAGTTTCCACTATAGCTGTGCGTAACGCATTCATCAAGCTAAAGCACCTAGTTGTTTTCCCATGTGGTTCTTACACATTCTTCATGTAGCAGATAAGTTTTCTTTCTGCAGCACAATTCTAAAATTCCTGTAATAATTGTGACTTATTATTGGAGAGCGTCCATATGATTACATTTAGGAGCGAGAGAGTCTAATAAACCTCATTATCTCATTGATGGCTGTACACAAAAATGAAATTTACAAAATAATAATAATAATAAAATGAAAGTTACAAATTGATAATTAGTCGTTAAGTGACTAATGTCACATTTATTAATGTGCACATTTCCTTGCAGTCACATGTTTTTGTGGTATCCGACACATTTATTTAGAAAAATGCAAAAAAAAGCTCTAACACTGAAGCTGACAACGAAAATTTTCATTGAAATTTAATATTAGATGTTATAAGCTACGTGAAAACAACATTCTAAAGTTTTATGTGAAATTTCCTTGCTGTTGTGGAAGCAACAACCAAACTGTAAAATTTAATATGATCAAGCTTTGGAGAAAAACAAAATGGGAGACAATAATTATAGAAAATATCAAGTACTTTTCGCAAACAGTTAACTAATGGTTTCGCTTGTTTTAGAAAATTCATCAATTACTAAAACTTCTAAATCCATCTCGCACTGCTAAAGATACTTCAAGAAAATTGATGTGAACAATCGAATCCATGAATAACGAAATCAAATATTCCGAGGGACAGCTCTCGTTCTCCATGAGACAAATTTGATGACGTAACTATTTCGTACATATGACAAGAAATTATGCAGTACAAATGCATTTAAAATTGAGATTTTATGTTTTTATTGCGGGGTGGATGACGCGCTTCTTACAGGTCCATGCCTTCCTTAAAGGTGAAACACTTCATTATGACAGTCGTTTGATCAGTTGTGTATTGCACAGTACAGTGATATTAACGTCTACAGGGATGAGGTTTATTTTTATTGTATAGTGTCATACCCAACTGATCCTTCTGTCAGCTAGGGGAAGGACAGTACTGACTTTAGTTCCTTCCACACTACTCCCCTTTACAATCACCACTGCTTCTTAGTCCCACCACCATCACTATCACAAGAAACTGTGCGTCAAAACTTTGCTGGCAAACTTTCTTTCTTTTTCCTAAATTTTTTAACGATATTATCGCGTATTTCTGGACCGATTCTGGCAACGACTCGTTCAATTTGTTACTCTAACGTAGGTATCGTTCTAGATTTTTTCGCGTAAATATACTGTCTGATCAAAAGTGCCTTGGCGCCTATCAGTGGACATTAATACGGGGTCCGTCCACCGTACGCCGTTGCGACAGCTTGAATTCTGCTGGAGACATTTTCGTTGAGGTATCAGCATGTCTGTGGAAGAATGGCAGCCCATTTCTCCTCAAGAGCCGAAATTACAGAAGGTAGTCATGTTCGATATTCTAAGTCACCCCAAAGGCCATTGTGTTTAGGTCGGGACATTGGGCTGACCAGTCCATTTCAGGAATGTTATAGCCCACAAACCACCGTGTCACAGAGGCTGCTTTATGACTGGACGCACTGTCAAACAGTCAACGTTTCCGAACTGTTCCAGTAGTGTGCGCAGTACACAGTCTCATAAATTGAGTTCATATTCCTCCACATTTAGTGTTTTCTTTTGCGCAGTAATGGACCACATCCTAACCACGAAAGATATATGCATACTGTAACACAACCTCCTCCGTACACATGACGGCAGGTAACGGTCTCCAGACATTCACCATATCCAAACCCTTTCACTGGATTGCCAGAGGGTGCAGCGTGGTTCCTCAATCCAAATTACTCGTTCCTAGTCATCCACTATTCAGTGGCGTCACCCTTTACACCTTCTCAAGCGTGTCTTAGAACTGACTATAGAAGTGAGTGACTTATGAGGAACTGCTCGATCATCGTATCCCGTTTTTTGACCGACCTACGAACAGTCGATATACTAGCTGCCTTACTGGCTCTGAGCGCTATGGGACTTAACATCTCAGATCATCAGTCCCCTAGAACTTTACTTAGACCTAACTAACCGAAGGACATCACACACATCCATGCTCGAGGCAGGATTCGAACCTGCGACCGTAGCGATCGAGCGGTTCCAGACTGTAGCCCCTAGAACCGCTCGGCCACTACGGCCGGCAGCTGGCTTACTGGTAACACTTTGGAACCCAGTAATGAATTTTTGATTGCAGACTCGTTTACAGACTTTATGTCTTCAATTAACAATCAGTAACGATTCCTCCTGCTGATTTCACGAGGTTTTTTACAAAGATTCTCCGAAGTCCTCGACGGTTCCTGTCGGGTAGTAGGGAAAATTCTTCAAAATCAGGAACTTGTGGGTATAAGCATACCAGTAAAGAAACAAGAATGACATTTAAACCTGTGATTGAGAGGGGTGCAGGAACCGCTAGATATTCCAGTCGGACTATAAGGAAAATGAATAAGAAGCAAGTAGTTCCTAAGACTACACTACATTCAAAGGAATGTGGAAGAAGGAGAAGAAAATTTTATTTGTAGGTAATAGTGCTCAACACATTCTGAGGGGACTGATAAACATTTCTGCATGACCCCTGTCCTTGATTTTACATTACTATTATTGTAATAAGAAATGTCGCCTCTTATTGAACATTTTTCACCTGCTTCTTGTTTTACGCAATTTTCTTCTGACAGTGCTTTGGCTGATCCTTAGATTTAGTGGCTATTTATTTTTCGTCATCGTGTGCAGAAACCATTGACTTCAGTTGAAACTTCCGGGCTGAGAGGCCATGGTTGATGTATAAAATTTCCACCTAACATTTCGTCTCCATCTGCGGGAGACATCTTCTGAGGTCTTCCGGCTTGTGCAGTAGCCGGACGACCTCAGAAGATGTCTCCCGCAGACGGAGACGAGACGTTAGGTGGAAATTTTATACATCGACCACGGCCTCTGAGCCCGGAAGTTTCAACTGAAGACAACACCGGCCGTGAAAGGCTACATTGTATGAAGAAACCACTGACTTTGAATGTCTATGTTTGTCGAAATGGCATAATCTGTTAATGTGATCGTCTGCAGACTCGCTAGCTGCATGTTACATGAGATATGCGTTTGTTCTCCTGCTGCCTAACTGCAGCTCCGCTGACGAGCGGTGTTCGTTCATCCCGAAGCTCCCATCGCCGTCGCGCCGTCTGTGCAGGTACTGGCCAGTTCCACACTTTGCGTAGAACGAGCACCCTGGCCGTGTAGGCCGACAGCTGTAATGCAGGGCGAGGGCCACGGCTGGGCGGCTGACGGCGGATCAATGGCCGCTCAGTGGGCCGCTCCGTACTACCCGGTGACGTCATTCATTCAGTGTCCACCACCCTGCGCTCTGCTCAGCTGCCGTGACAGCGCGGGATCCCCGCCAAAGCCGCACGTCATTCAGCTACACTGTCGCATAATCCTACTCCCCCCCAAAACATACACACGTTGTTTTATACATAGCTCTGTAGCTGACTGAAAGTATTAACGGTACTTTGTCGCTCTGCGCTTACACACGGCGGGGCGATAAAATTCCGGAACAGCTTTCAGCAGGGAAAGGGAGATCGTATCAAATATTTGATCTGAGTATTACTTTAAAATGAGCTATTTATAATGTTTATACGTCAAGATTGTAACCGCAAATGCACACGCAGGGTGAAGACAAATTCGAGTAGTTGGACTTCACAGTGCGATGACGCTGGTAGAAGTAATACAATATCGCCGGTACCCTACACTGGTACAAGCAATAAAATCCAGTCAGAAACCACGACGGACGACTATTTGGTCTTCTCTCCTTTCACCGTCATTCACATCCACCCATCATGCGCCAACTGAAACTCGGTGAATGTCTAAGCTTCTGGAAACTAGAGCATTGGCGCAAGGGCGCTGTAAGTTCTTTGTTTGCGAAGTGATCTTTCGTCATTGCTTGCAGCCCTTAGCCTTCACGCTATCGTGGCGAGAAGGCAGAACACATTATTTCTGGAGCTGAGTGTGGTTCGCATGACTAGTATACTGCGTCACAAACTGGTGTGGACTAGAAAGTATCACGTAGAAAACTGACTCGCTTTGTGCATTTTGTTGTTTCCAATCCTTTTTTATTGACGCCCATGAGGAGCCTATACATCCAACTAAACAATACAACTTCAGTAATGCGACATTAACTTGGGAACAACACAACACCCAGTCCTGGCGTGTAGGAAATCTCCGTCCCAGCCGGGAATCTAAACCGGGACACGTCGGTTATCAATCAGCGCGCTGACCGCACTGCTACCGAGGGAGACTTTCCAATATCTTGTATCGCAACATAAACTTCATACGGTGGAATATTCTAGGTTCTGAAAAATCGCACAACCAGACATTATATGTATTTCAGCTGAGGACTGGTTAGGGCCACATAGTGTAAGATGACGGTAAAACCATGTGCTTCGATGTTTAAGGTCTCTCGGATGACAACATCACTAGTCATTTTCAAGCAACGCAGGTGCGACACCACTGTTGTAAAAGCCATACTTTGCTAGGTGCTACTTATTTTTCTCTGTTCTAAAGACCGTATTTTCCTTGATGCTATTTATTTTCTTCTGTTTTAAAGATCATATTTTGCTTGATGTGACTTATTTTATTCACAACAATAGAGCACGTGTCGTGGCTTCTGGTTTGTCATGCTGAACTTTGGCGAGCACTTACTTTTGTAATTTTCATAATTTGCACTTGTGTTCCCAGACAGATCATTCTTATGTGTAACTTTTCTTGGCTCTTTGACGTGACTCTGTGTGCGTCGTGCTCAGCCTGGAAGTTATGTAATATGTTTTTTTTTTTTTTTTTTTTTTTTTTTTTTTTTTTTTTTTTTTTTTTTTACTTATTATACTTCTAGTTCCCTCAGACTACCGACTATGCTGTCACGCCAAAGCCCTATCTCGATGCTGTATCACATATGCGTTATAATCATCTGAATTAGCAGGTTTCACCTGCCATGGTCCTCCATCCAGAACGTTAAAATTTGTACAACTCATAATATTTATTGAGTACGTAATCAGTCATAGCTGGGGAGGCGCCCAGGTTTTGCCACACATTCTAGTCATCGGAAAAAAATGTGTCGAGATGCAGTTTGTCTCATATGAAATTATACAAAGTTAACAATTTACAGCACAAAATCATACAGCACATAGCATAGAAACTCATCCAGTACCTCGTGAGCATACGACAATATCTCACTACATAGAATGATGCCGGCCGCGGTGGCCGTGCGGTTCTAGGCGCTGCAGTCCGGAACCGCGGGACTGCTATGGTCGCAGGTTGGAATCCTGCCTCGGGCATGGATGTGTCTGATGTCCTTAGGTTAGTTAGGTTTAAGTAGTTCTAAGTTCTAAAGGACTGATGACCTAAGATGTCCCATAGGGCTCAGAGCCATTTTCACATAGAATGATGTGGATCGATGGACGTCCGTTTCCCGTAATTGACATGGATACGTTCAGAATAGTGATGTCTGTGGAAGCTCCGTAATTTGCGTATAACCATACACTAGAATTTCCTCCCTCCAGTAACTTTGTGCAACTGCCCGTGATCATTTTACTGATGAACAATGAGCCACTGACTGTAACCAATACGAGACAATTCTCTATCCTGTAATTTGTGATATGCTATTTTGTACCCACTGGATGACTTAGGATATCGCCCTTGTAAGTGTGATGTGTTCCTAAGCTGACCTAGTGTATGGAAGTGTATTGTGACAAGCATAGACTGTTCGTATGTATACTGTACAAACAGACCTAAATTTCTTGATACACTGATGTGCAAAACAAAGTGACGAAAGTAACTTTCCCATGATGTGTCACTGCCAAGTAACAAAGCTTGATCAAAAAATACATAGAAAGTACTGCTGAAGAATGGTTCAAAAGATACCAGAACGAAATGATACTTTCATTCAAAGACAATAAACACAATGAAGTAATCGCGATTTGTCATGGTGCCCTGACCATTGTAAAGGTCAGGACACGGATTTTGATAGGGTGTGTGATCACCAAGGGCAGTAATGCACGCTTTGCAAAGAACTCCCATTCTGGCCACGAGGCTGATAATAAATTTTTGTGGTAGGGCATTTCATTTCTCCACCAGTGCCCTGGACAACTGCTTCATTATCGTTGATGCATTTGGACACACTACAATATGTCTCCCAAAGGCATCGCACACATGCTTGACGGGATTTAAGTTGCGATAATAGATAGGCCAGTCCATTTGCCAATGGGATTTAGGTCAGAGGAATGGGCAGGCCAGTCCATTTGGTGATGGGATTTAGGTCAGGGGAACGAGCAGGTCAGTCCATTTGCTGATGGGGATTTATGTCAGGGGACTGGGCAGGCCAATCCGTTTGTTGATGGGATATAGGTCAGGAGAATGGACAGGTCAGTCAATTTGCCAATGGGATTTATGTAAGGGGAACAGGAAGGCATGTCCATTTGCTGATGGTTCTTAGGTCGGGGGAACGTGCAGACAAGGCCATTTGCTGATGGGATTTAGGTTGGAGGAATGGGCACTCCATTTTCCAGTGGGATTTAAGTAGGGGGAATAGGCAGGTCAGTCCATTCGCCGAATACCCTCTCATTCCAAGAGTTCCTCCACCTATGCTGTTCGATGCAGTCACACTTTGTCATTCATAAACATGAAGTCAGGCCAGAATACAGCAGTGTCACAATAACCCTCACTGGTGAGCTTTAAAGATTGGAAGGTGAGTACCCCTTGCATCATTATATCCCGTCGACCCTTAACAGGTAGTCCACCAAAACTGTCACGTTTGGCAATGTTCTCGGCTGTATTGTGTATTCCCGCTTCTCGGCACAACGGTAAGTCCAGCACTGTCGAAATGGTCGTTTTGGTGATCCAGATGTTATCGTGTGGGGAGGCATAATTCTGCATGTCAGAACTGACCTCCGTATCCTCAAACACTGTGCATTCACTACAGACCATTGTTGTTGCAACACTGTACTCCTTCGCCATGTGCGTATTTTCAGGGCTGCTTTCGGCCCTGATTGCATTTTTATGAATGAACAATGCTAGACCGCGTCGAACGGCGCAGATGAAGGAGCTCATGGAATGAATGGACTGTCTTACACATTCTCCCTGACTTAAATCCTATAGAGTACACATGTGACTCGTTGGGTAAACGTACTGGATAGCATGTCCGTATGCACCAACGATCATCCAGGAGTTACCACCACCGCCGAGAGCTGATGGATGAATGGTCTGCCCTACCACAAGCACTCCCTACCAGCCTTGTGGCCAGCACGGGGGAGCGTTGCAAAGTATATACTGCCGTCTGTAGTGAGCACGCACCCTATTAAGAACCATGTCCCGCCTTTTGCAATGTCCAGAGGACCGCATGAACCGCGGTGACTTCTTTGTGGTTATTGTCTTTGCTATAAAAGAGTCATTTTTGTTCGCCCTATTGTGTATTTCTATCAATTACTATACTGTACCATTTCTTTCCATCTATGCTCCAAGTTTCAACGAACTATGTTACTTGTCAGTGACACATCAAGCAAAAATTCCTTCTGTCCTTAAGTTTTGGACCAAACTGGAATTACACTATAGACTCATGATAAAGAAGCTGGCAATGATTCAGATTCGTTAGCAATTAGTCACCACTAAGGAATACGTTTGAATCTATGATAGTGAGCTGAATAAATAACAGTAATTATTTACTTGTTCGCTGAGTAAATGTCACACTATGTGTGTGTCTCCGCACTGGTTAGGGACAGCCTGTGCAGTCATGATACTGTCTCAGCCTGTGCCCCCACATGTTTCTTCGATGGTGTTTCAAAGCCATTTCTGCGTTGAAACACCACGGCCGCCGTCTGCCGGTAAGGATTTGGCTGACGTCAGTGACTCGTTCCCTGAGCGTGGCAGGCGGGCTGGCACCGACCTTCGACCAGCGAAGGGCGAGCCTCCAATCCGGACAGCAGCAATATAGCGATCTATCCCCCTGCTGCCATATTTACCGGGGGACGCAGTATAAATACACGGGCGGCCAGCGCTCACGGAACGCCTGCCCGCCTCACGCGACCGGAGCACACAGCTGGCCGTGGCTTCCCAGTCTGCCTTGGCCTAGACTAGACTGGCCCGGCACGGACTAGCTGGCGCAATTAAAAGTCCATAAAACAGCGATTGCGGCTCGCCTAGGCCGCCGCGGATACGCCCAGACACTGGTTAAAAGTAGAAGCAGCTCATCACGGAGGGAGGAGTCGCTCACTGACTCACTGACTGATGGCTTTACGGGCTCTGAATAGACATGCACGCCGAAGAAGTTGCGCGAGAAACATTTTTAACTTTCTACTAGCTTTCAGAATTTGCACATACAGACAGGTATCTATTCCAGAATTATGCACTATTAGAAGGTACATTCGGGGACAAAGTGGCATGACTTCGTTTACTTTTTCCACATGCAAGCGTGTGAACAACCAATTTTATTATGATATTAGTGAGAATTAAAAGAGGGAAGGGTGCTCCAAAATGCTAGTATTTATGTGTAGATGGAGAACTCTATACATCAAAATACTTGTTTTGTATTTTTGCTATTTGTCTGACGAAATCCTAGGGCAGCGTGCGGCGTATGTCGCTCTACGGCAACACACCTACGTCACAGTAGATGGTGCGTGGAGCTACCAACTCTCTACGAAGCGTCAAGGAGAACCTGGCAATACTTCATTCCTGGGTAAATCCATGAATGTGCAAGACAACAATACTAACGGAGAAAAGGTAACAGTTTACGTAAAGCTGATTGCATCAGGTTAGCTACTGACTCGACAGGATTTTGTACTCGCCTGTTTGTAATAGAAGAAATAGGACAAGTACCGTATTTTGTAAGAGACAGACGAATAAGGAAATACTAAATTAATATCAATGTTGATTCTAGTATCAAAAAAATTGAAAATGGAAACCACAACAGACGGAGAAATAAAATAAAAGGAGAAGAAGCTGGATTTTAAAAGAAATTTCGCGGGTGTTGCTTTTGAAAATTCGGAACAGAGAACAGAGATATTGAAATGAATATACCATCACTTTAGCTTCAGCTCCGATGTTGAGAATCGCTTTTCAGACGACATACACATTATCTATTGAGAACTTCGTCTATGGAGTACTCGGTCCCTCAGGAATAATTTCAATTTGCTGTTAAGACTTTTAACTGTCAGCGACTTTCAGTTACCAAGGAAGTGGTCAAATACTTTTACGGGTGGTTTCTTTGCTCTTTTATGTGCGACGATTGAATTAGTGGGTTTTGCTAGGGAATGCATATCAGAAATTAAAGCAACATTAGATTTACCTCCAGGAAGAGAAACAGGGCCACTGATGTTTTCGATATACATCAGCGATGCATCAGACAGCACTGTCTGCACCTACTATACTCCGCAGGCCGTCTTACGGTATGTGGTGGAGAGCTCTTTCTGTATCACTGTCACTTCCCTCTTTTTCATTCCAAGTCGTGAACCTTTCGCCGGAAGAAGGATTTCCAACAAGCCTACGCGTTGGCTCGAATCTCTAATTTTATCTTGAACGTCTTTTCACGAGATATTTGTTGACTCTTCTTTAAACGAATACTCGAGGAACTTTTAACAATAAACCATGCCTCGATGCAGAGAGCCTCTCTTGCAACGTCTGCCATGGAGTTGGCTGCGCATCTTTGTGAACCTAAATGAAGCTGTAACGAAACGCGCTGCTCCTCTTTGGATCTTCTATATTTTCTATATCAGTCCTATCTGATACGGATGGCATACAGACAAGCAACATTAAAGTATTGGTCGGACAAGTGTTTTCTAAGCTACTGCCTTTGTTGATGGACTATAGTTCCTGGGGATTCTTGTACTGCCTACCTTACCAGCAATCAATTTTTTGTGATCATTCAGCTTCAATTCGCTCCGTCTGCATATTCCTGTACGTTATATGAAAGTAACTGGTTCCAGTAATTTCTTTGCAAACGTATGATTAAAAAATAGTGGGTTCCCCACGCCCTCTCCTGGTTACAGTGATTCCTTTGCAATCATGTGATTAAAAAATAGTGGGTTTTCCCCCCTGTTTATGCGCAAGTTTGTTGATGTTGATGTTTCCAGTCCCTGCACCAAGCGTCCGTCCTCTGCAGCTCTTCCTGCATTTCGCTTCAATTTTCTAGCGTCGCCAATTCTGTGTATACCACAGCACTATCTGCGAAAAGCCTCATGGAACTTCCGACGTTGTCTACTAGGTCATTTATATGTATCGTGAAACGTAATGGACCTATAACACTCCCCTGGGTCACGTCGAAGTTACTTTTGCGCCTGAAGACTTCTCCACTTTCAAAATGACATGCTCCATCCTGTTAGTTAGAAACTCTTCAGTCCAGTTAAACAGTATTTTGTTTGTGAGATGGCAGTGCGGAACTATATAGAACGCCTCCCGGAAGTCAAGGAACAGCGCATCCGCCTGGAAGTCTGTATCAACTGCTTTCTGGATCTCGTGGGCGAACATACCGAGCTGGTTTGTCCATAGTAGAAGATGATGTGTATGGGGAAGTATTGTTGCTGGACGTTTGTAAGAAAGTGTAGAATATCTTGCATAAAATTTCTACATACTCTAATGACTAACTGTTCTCTTTAAATGTGGGTAAATTCAAGATAATGTACTTTATCTAGACGGCATCACATCGCATAAGTGATATGTTGAGAATATTTTGTGAAATTGCAGTGCAGCTGAAAAGAAAAGCTAGCGTGACTAATTCTAGCGTATTCCTCCAGCGTTTGGAATCCTTTTCAAGAAGACGCAAGAGATTCCATCGGACATATTTAGGAGCGGGCTGCTACCACCGTAAATGGTCGGTACTTCACGTACTGCCGTTGAAAAGTGGTACTCGGAGATCCTAAATGGAAATCTTGCGAAGAAACGCGGCACTGTTCGGGCGAAATCCTGTTGGGAAAATTTAGAGAAGCAGTAGTGGTGAAAAGACGGTGCGATGGTTCTGACTCTACCGTTGTGTCTCTCGTGGGGATCATGAGAACAAGGCATGAGAGATTGGACAGCAACAAAGGCATAAGGATAGTTACTTTTCCTTGGTTAAATACCCGACTGGAGATAGTAATTCGCTGACAGCGATAAGAAGTATCCCCCGTCAAGCACTTGCAGTGACTTACCGAGTACGTATGTGGACATACGTAGCTGTAGATTTCTGTGAGTCCCAATAGTGTACTGATGACAGTACTGGAACATGTGACAGCAAACCTAGATTGATGAATCCATTACGATACAAAAAAAAAAAACAGTAAAAAACTGGGAAAGTGCACCCAGGATTCTGTGGGAGGGAGTGGAGGTCCGTACAAATGTAATTCCATTGATGGAATAGAGAATCTCGACGGCTTTTGCCTTTCATCGACACTAACTAGCAAGATACCGATCCCAGGGATTCCGATCCCAGGGATTCCGACTTTCGACAGTGTTTTAATTAGAAGTTTGACGTCGGATAACATACGACAAAAGAAATATTTTCTGATGTGATGTAATTACAGATTATCAGTTTTCTGATTTTTCCTTTAATTGTACCATGAAACCTCGCTTCTTGCCAAATTTCATGATTCTGCGTCAGTTTTAGTGAGTGAGTTTGTGAGTATCAAAACATGTGACGTAAATGGCCGTTTTCTTTTTCACCAGCAAAAGACCGTAGAACACAGTATGTGACATAAATTTAAACCCAATATATCTCCCCATTGTTGAAAAAAATGGCCTTAACAGATGGGCGGAGAGACAGACGGTCTGATAACAAATAACAATATTTCTTGCAAGTAATACAATTACGAATTGACAATTTTCGGGTTATTTCCTTTACTTCTTACTTCTTGCCAAATTCCATGATTCTAGACCGAAGGGGAGGCCGTGAAGGTTTCGATGAGTCAGTTTTCGTGTATGAAAGTATGTGACATAAATGGCCGTTTCATTTGACTGCATTGACTTCGAATCTAACGTTTATCAAACCGCCGATGGACCATAGCCGTAGTGTGCAACATTAATTTCAATTTGAACCCCTTCCCGAGAAAAAGGGTTTTTAACAGTCGGACAGACAGACAAACAGACGGACAACAAAGTGGTCCGATAAGGGTTTCGTTTCTACCGATTGAGGTCCTAACCATAAAAATCAAGCAACAGTTGTAGAAGACTAGGAATATTTACTTGGATGAAATTTGAACAAGTAACTAGTGCATGAATTCTTAACTTGTTTACTTTTCGGTCGGATATGCACCGTCTGTCCACAAAGTTTCGAGACTGATTTTATTCCTAGCGTTTAAGTGACATCAGCGTAGAAACTGCGATGGCAGCATGAACTAACAACTGCAAGCAACAGATGTTCATTCGATTAGTAATTTTTGGGCAAACTGTGACCTTCTAACCCTACCTAGAACTATTGCTAAGCTATAGGTCAGTCAAGTATATAATTAAGTGCCGAAACGGGGACATTGCGGCGGAGGGAGGAGAAATGCTTAAGACTTTTGAGATGTGTGCCTGGATACGAATGGTAAGTGTGAAGTGGAGACACACGATAAGGAACGAGGTTACAAAAAGGGTACGAGAAAAGATAAATACTACAAACAAGAGTAGGAAAAGAAATTATCCAGGATACTGGATGAAAAGGCACTGCATAATAAAGAATGCATTAGAAGGAATATTGACTGTGAAGAGGACTAGAGGTAGAAGAAGATGTTAACTGACAGCATCAAAGTAAAATTTCCTGGCAGAATGAAACTGTGTCGGGCCGAGACTCGAACTCGGGAACATTGTCGAGTTTCGGCCCGGCACACAGTTTTAATCTGTCAGGAAGTTTCATATCAGCGCACACTCCGCTGCAGAGTGGAAATCTCATTCCGGCAGCATCAGAGTAAATTTTATACGCAGCTACTAAAATGATGCCTGGTAATAGCGAGGCCTGGAGAATGCTGAACTTGCGATGATGGACCTGCCTCATGTGCAGAACACGTCATCGCCATCACACGGAAGCAATATAAATACTACTGTGTGTTCCCTTTGAATACACGACCCCAGTAAGATAAATCCATATTGTAAATAGACTATCAGTCTAACTCGTACTGGTACCGGAATGGTTGCAGCCACCACCACCACTAGATACACTTTCCAAACTCGTCTTTGGTTAATAACTTCAAGAGAATTTTACATTTATAACAGACTGGTATCATTACACTAATAGACTTTTATGGGAAACGTATAACTGGAAACACTACTTTCTGGTCTGCGCGACAAACATTCGCATATCGTATTTCTGGACGCTTACCTCGAGAAGCTGTAGGCAGCGGTAGATCCAGCTCCAGGTGCCGCCACTGCAGCCCCGTCCAGAACGCCTGACCCCTGACCACCAGTGTGATGGCTGCGGAAACCAGGAGGCCGCTTTATACGATCGCGGTCTGACGTTCGGCAGACAGACGCGCGCGTTGCCACGGAGACGAGAGAAAACAGCGCGCCCTTCTGCGACCTGCGGATGCGTCACACACGCCCCTGCGTCACCTCACAGCAAAATTACGCGCTTTTCGAACATTATTTCCCCCTACGCTTCTGGGAGCGCCGTTAAAGTTCTCTGTCGCGCCGCGATATAAAACTGTTTCCAGGAGAGTGCGTATTGCCGTTTGAGCCTCTTATACTCTACAATCATCAAAATTATTACTCAGGGTGATTGCTAAGTTACGCTAGCGCGTTGCGCAGGAACCAGTAACCCCATAGCAGACACAGACCACCGCCGGCTCGTTGCTCGGACACTGTATGTGTCGGTTTTAGCCGAGACTGCACTTCGGAAAAGAACTGCGGGTTTCTTAGGCGACGAACGGTTTCGCTTTAAGGAAAGGGAAAGTCACGAGGGACGCAGCGATGATGTTGCATCTGATGTACCTGATAATGGAAGTAAATCGTAGCAAAAACCAAGACACCAAAAGATTTTTCGACCAAGAAAAAGCGTTCAGCTATGAAAAATGGCACAAGATGATTGCAATTCTCAGACAAATAATTGGAGGTTATAGGGAAAGACAGATAAAATATGTGACATGTACCAGAAACAAGAGTGAACAAATAAGACTGGAAGATCAAGAACGAAGATCTAGGACGAAAAGGGCTGTAACACATAGATGTAGACTTTCGCACTTAACATTCAGTCTATACATCGAAACAGTAATGACGAAAATTAAAAGTAGATTCAGGAGTCGGATTAAAATTAAGGGTGAACTAATATCATTATGACATTGATATCCTCACTGAAAGTGAAAGGAACTGCAGAACATGTTGAATGAAAGACGAAAGTTTTCACGAGTTGCAGGACGAATATAAACGCTAAGCCTAACATCAAAATTGGGGAACGGGACACAGAGGAAATGAAGGATATCTGCTACACTGGAAATAGAGTAACGTACGAGGTACGAATCAAGGTGGAGACATAAACCATAGTATCAAAAGTAAAGAGTGTATTCCTGGTAAAAACAAGGTTACTAATGGCAGACGTCGAACTTAATTTGAGGAGGAGATTTCTGACAATGTACGTCTGGGGCGTCGTATAGAAGTGAATCGTGTCTGGACTTTGAGAAAATTCGGAAAGAAGAGAACAGACATATTTGAGGCATGGAGCTATAGAGCGATGTTGAATATTAGATGCACTGATAAGAACTAAAGAGATTCTTTGCAAAATAGGTGAGGAAAGAAATATGTGAAAAACACTAAGAGGAAGGAGAGACAGCAACGTGTGACATGTTTAGGGCGCCAAGCAGTAACTTCCTTGGTACCAGAGGGAGATGCAGAGAGTAAAAGCTGTTTGAGAGGACAGAAACTCTAATACAGCCAACAAATAATTGAGTGTACCCTATCTCTCCAAATCAGTCTTTTCCAATTATCCCCTGTGCATTGACATCACTCTTTACACCTTCAAGCGCCGCTTAACCGTGAGTACAGAAATGTGTGGCTTATGAGTAGCTATTCGACTACTGTACACCATCTTTTTAATTCCCTTTGCGCAGTTATTGCGATAGCTGGACGGCTGCTAGTACTTCCTTCCTTCCGCTGATTTCGGGCCATATTTTACAGACATACTCCTCGATGCTTGACGGTCCTCGTCCGCTGTTGCAGGAGATCTGCTTGTTCTTGGTTAAGCTTTGGTTGTTCCTTTGCATTTACTCTTCCCAGTCACACCACAAACTGCTGACTTGAGCAGCTTTCGAAGGGATGAAATATTCCTGATGGAGTTGTTACGGAGCGGACGTCCAGTGACTAGTCCATGTTCGAGGTCACTGATATCTCCTGACATACCCATTCTGCTGTTACTGCCTCTCTACCGGCAACACAATACCCGCCTTCTTCCTCTCACACTGTTGAATCCACCGCTCATAACATCAAATGTTCTGTTCCGTATTACGCAGTTGCAGTCTTGAGGAACAGGTTGAGGATAGGAACCCGTGTCTGGCAACGTCATCCAACGACGCTACAGAACGCCGAAGTTACTGGCCCTGGCGCCGGCCAACAGGCCACCCCTTCGGCAGCAAACGTGACTTTGTACGCTGAAGAACCATAGGCGGATTATTTCACAATGTTGCTTGCTATTCAGTGATTGCGACTGATGGCCACAATCAACAGTGGAGAACATGGAGCTACCTGCTAAGTAGACAGGCCTTTCCTCCTACCAATGCGATGCTCTGTTGTCTCGGTTGTTGACGGTTTCAGTCACAGATTTCCATCTATATATTTCTCCTTCACATAAAAAATCAGTGGGAATTTTAGAGTCTTCCTGGTGAAAGATAAGCTGAAAATGGAAACCTGTGTCCGAAACCGCCAAGGCAACAGAGCATCGCATTCATAGGAAACAAGGCCTGTCCATGCCGCAGCTAGTACCATCTTCTCCACTGGAAATTGTGGCAGTGAGTCTCTGTCACTGAATAACAAACTACATTACAAGGAATTCGGCTTACAGTCCGATCGGGAGACTGTTGTAGCGTAGGGGAGACCATTGTAGCAAGTCTACATGTACTGATGACCATTCATCAGTTCTCAGCCGCGCTGGTGAACGAATGGAACACCATATCAAAAGAAATCCTTCCAGCCTTGTGGCCAGCATGGCTGCATAATTGCAGGGCATGCGTTGCCATTTGCTTTGATCAGACACCCTATTATGTACCATTTGCCGTGTCTATCATCCCTCAACAGCACTACAGCTCAAAGATTTCAGGTATAAATATACTGTTGCTGGATATTAATCCTTTAGCATAAAACTGTCTTTTTTTACTGTTTATAATCATGTAATTGTCATTTAACCTTTTGTTGCGCGAAGATTATACACACACACACATTTTGCATCACCTCGGTTCCGAGAGTTCCAGAACCTGTACAGAAAATTAGAATAGAGATCAACATAAACATAATTTCCGTCATTCTCATTGCTCATGAAAACCGCACATACGATGTTGTATCACTATACAGCGATAGGTGGTTGTCCAGATTGCTGTACACACCGATACCTCAAATACCCAGTAGCGTTGATGCATGCTTATATTCGTCGTAGCATCCTATCAACAAGTTCATCAAGGCACTGTTGGTCCAGATTGTCCCAGTCCTCAATGGCGATACCGAGTAGATTCCTTAGAGCGGTTGGTGGGTCACGTCGTCCATAAACAGCCATTTTCAATCCATCCCAGGCATGTTAGATAGGGTTCATGTCTGGAGAAAATGCTGCGCATTATAGTCGAGCGAGGTTGTTATCCTGAATGAAGTCATTCACAAGATGTGCACGATAGGGGCGCGAATGGCGTCCATGAACACGAATGGATCGCCAATATACTGCCTATATGGGCTCACTATCGCTCGGAGGATGGAATTCACGTACAGCCGTTACTGTTCCTTCCATGACCACCAGCGGCGTACGTCGGCACCACATAATGCCACCCCAAAACAGCAGGGAACCTTCACATTGCTGCACTCGCTGGGCAGTGTGACTAGGGCGTTCAGCCTAACCGGGTTGCCTCCTAACACATCTCCGATGATTGTCTGGTTGAAGGCATATGCGACACTCATCGGTGAAGAGAACGCGAAGCCAATCCTGAGCGGTCCATTCGGCATGTTGTTGGGCCCATTTGTACCGCGCTGCATGCTGTCGTGGTTACAAAGATGCACCTCGCCGTGGACGTCGGAAGTGAAGTTTTGCATCATGCAGCCTATTGCGCACAATTTGAGTCGTAACACGGCGTCTTGTGGCTGCACGAAAAGCATTATTCAACATGGTGCCGTTGCTGTCAGTGTTCCGCCGAACCATAATAAGTAGGTAGTGGCCATCCACTGCAGTAGTACTTCTTGGGCGGCCTGAGCGAGGCATGTCATCGACAGTTCCTGTCTCTCTGTGTCTCCTCCATGTCCGAACAACATCATTCTGGTTCACTCCGAGACGCCCGGACCACTTATCTTGTTGAGAGCCCTTCCTGGGCCAAAGTAACAATGCAGACGCGATCGAACCGCGGTATTGACCGTCTAGGCATGGTTGAACTACAGACAACACAAGCCGTGTACCTCTTTCTTGGTGGAACTGATCGGCTGTCGGACCCCCTCCGTTTGAAAGGTACTGCTCATCCATGGTTGTTTACACCTTTGTGCGGGTTTAGTAACATCTCTGAACAGTCAAAGGGACGGTGTCTGTGATACAATAACCACAGTCAACGTCTATCTTCAAAAGTTCTGGGAACCGGGGTGATGAAAACTTTTTTTGATCTGCCTATTTTGCTATAATCTGACTGTGTAATAATAATAAAAGAGTGTGCAACATACAATATCTGTTCTTGAATACTGAATCCTAATGTCTTCTAGTTGAAAGGGAGTCTTGGGCTATCCTTTCTGTCCTTAGTAATGTTTTCCTGGGCGTGACAACAACGTGGTCTGTTTTACCTGTATCATAGCTGGAAACGCTGGTGGAGTGTGTCAGTCCCATCATGATGACGTCACTGTAAACCATTAACATGGAATTTGTGGCAAGGTGTTCATGTTAAATAAGTAACCTACAATTGCATTCCTTTTTCAGTTACGAATTACACTGACGGAAATGAAACCGCAACACCGAGAAGGAATTAATCGACGTCCGAAAGAAGTCTAATTAAATTTTACGCCAGTCGCATAAGAGAGGCGTTATTAGCGCCACTACGAGCATCGAAATCGGGTTCGCTTTAAATACACGCCGTAGTGGTCGTAAATGGTGGAGTGGTCTTGAATGGTGAGCTGATGTTAGACAAGAAGCGGAAGCACATTGCAAGGCATGGTGGAGGTCTGTTGTGTTTTCTGTTGAAAGCTGGTTCTGCCTCGATGTCAGTAATGGCCGCGTCTAGGTTAGAGGGAAGCCACTTTGGGGGCTGCAACCAACCTCCCTGCGTGCTAGACACACTGGACCTATACTTACAGCTATGGGGTCTTGGTGTGATTTCGTATGACACCAGGAGCACTTGCGTGCTTATCTCACACTCCTAGACTGCAAATTTGTACACCAATCCGGTGATCCGACCTGTTGTGCTGCCATTCATGAGCAGCAGTCCAAGGGGGTGCTTTCCGACAGAATAACGCTCGCCCAGATACCGCTGTTATAACCTAACAAGCTCAACACGAATTCTACAACCGTTAACCTTCGCCGCCCGGCCGGTGTGGCCGAGCGATTCTAGGCGCTACAGTCTGGAGCCGCGCGACTGCTACGGTCGCCGGTTCGAATCCTTCCTCGGGCAAGGATGTGTGTGGTGTCCTTAGGTTTAAGTAGTTCTAAGTTCTACAGGACTCATGACCTCCGATGTTAAGTCCCATAGTGCTCAGAGCCATTTTTTTAACCTTCGTCAACAATCCCGACTGTGGCAAGACGCCAATCCCTCTTCGATCCCCCTTTGCCCTGCTCCAGATACCGACCTTCGGAACTTCCATGCTGCTGTCCATTTTTTAGCCGCATGTTTCCACCTGCGCGTCACGCTCTGCGGCCCATGGGGTCACAGAGGTAGTGTTTCAGTGGGTCTTTTTTGTGTATTGTGAGATGTGTTTATCATTACAAACAGTTTTTTGTGTGTGTTTCACGCTGTTTATCCTTTGTGGCCTCGAGTTTCGAGAGGAATCTCTTCTTTTTCGGGCAGGAAGTTTTCCGTACCGCATTGAGCGCGGCTGAACGTACCGTGGCAATAAACCTGCTGGGTCCGGACACGCGACAGACGTCCTCCGTCCGTGTAGCGCCCGGCGGTGTAAATCTCCGGCAGACAGACCAGGCCGCGACAGGACGCGGCGCGGGTCGCGAGCCGAGGCCGCCTCTGGCGCGCGCCCGCACCTGATGATGATTAATGGCGCGGAACGTTTCCATCGAGCCGCGCACTGATTTATCGAACCGCGGCCTACCGGCTCGCCCTCTATTTCCTTTTTTAGCCGGCCATCGCGTCGCGAGACTGATCAATCAGCGGGGCGGTAGTGCTCAGGAACCCAGCCGCCGCCCGTCTCTGCCATTAACTCCGCCGCAAAGGAAATCCACCTGCCCCGGCGCCTTCACCTCGTAGCCTCGCTGTGGGCTTCCATCGTGGGTGAAGGAGACCGGTCCGCTGGTACGATACTAGGGACGGGGAAAACCGGGTGGTTAAAACCTATACCGGTATTTTAGTTCTAAATATTTGTGTATTTTCTTGGTTTCGTTAACAAAAGGGTTTTTTCTTATTTATTAACATAGCAGCAGTGCTAAAATATGTAATGAATGGCTTCGAAACAGCTCTGATTCAATTTTATGAGAACATCAAGCAGGCTTCCGTAAAGGAAGATTTTGACCGGCTGCTGTGACCGAGCGGTTCTAGGCCCTACAGTCCGGAAACCCGCTGCTCCTGCGGTCGCAGGTTCGAATCCTGTCTCGGGCATGGATGTGTGTGATGTCCTTAGTGTAGTTAGGTTTAAGTAGCTCTTAGTCTAGGGGACTGATGACCTCAGGTTTTAAGTCCGATAGTGCTTAGGTGCTTAGAGCCATTTGAACAATTTTTTTTAAAGATTTTGAGCCGCCGATGTTTCCACTGCGAAATAAATTGTACAAACACGTTAATTAAGGGGGGATCACTGCTCACAGCTGCAGCGGGACATTAAGCGGAATCCGCGGCGATTAGCGATAATGCACACTGCACCGGGATTCGAACTCTGGATCTCCTGCTTACTACACAGGTACGGTAACCACTGCGTCATCTGGTACACAGCGTTACCCCAAGTACACGGTGTATCTCGGTACGCCTCACGGCCGTTATACTCTCGTTCGCTACTCACTGATTTCCACAGAAGGTTGGACGTCTTTTGTACATTCGCACTGAAGAAAGTGAGCCCATTGCTCAGCCGGGCTTATTAATTATATGGATGAGCAGTGCCAGTGTTGTGTACCGGATTACGCAGTATTTACTGCATCTGCCTAGTAAGCAGGATATCCCGGGTTCGAATCCCGGCCCGGTACACATTCTCGCTTGTCGCCGCTGATTCCGCTTAATGTCCCGCTGCAGCTGTCAACAGTGACCCCCTTCCACTTACACGTAGTGCTTCACTGCTGCGGGATCTGTGTGATGTCTGTTTCTTCGACGAAACAGACACCATGCATTCATATAAAATTACACAAAGAAAGAGGAGAATTCAATTTCGACACACACCTAGCATCTATCGACTTTGAGAAGACATTTGACCACGTCCAAGGTCTTTCAGTACTCTGTCAAACTCTTCACGCAGTATCGTATCTCCCATTTCATCTTCATCCACATCCTCTTCCATTTCCAAAATATTGTCCTCAAGTACATCACCCTTGTACAGACCCTCTATATACTCCTTCCACCTTTCTGCTTTCCCTTCTTTGCTTAGAACCGGGTTTCCATCTGAGCTCTTGATATTCATACAAGTGGTTCTCCTTTCTCCAAAGGTCTCTTTAATTTTCCTGTAGGCAGTATCTATCTTACCCCTAGTGAGATAAGCCTCCACATCCTTACATTTGTCCTCTATCCATCCCTGCTTAGCCGTTTTGCACTTCCTGTCTATCACATTTTTGAGACGTCTGTATTCCTTTTTGCCTGCTTCATTTACTGCATTTTTATATTTTCTCCTTTCATCAATTAAATTCAATATTTCTTCTGTTACCTAAGGAGTTCTACTAGCCCTCGTCCTTTTACCTACTTGATCCTCTGCTGCCTCCACTACTTCATCTCTCAGAGCTACCCATTCTTCTTCTACTGTACTACTTTCTCCTATTCCTGTCAATTGTTCCCTTATGCTCTCCCTGAAACTCGGTACAACCTCTGGCTCTTTCAGTTTATCCAGGTCCCATCTCCTCAAACTCCCACCTTTTTGCTGTTTTTTCAGTTTTAATCTACAGTTCATAACCAATAGATTGTGGTCAGAGTCCACATCTGCCCCTGGAAATGTCTTACAATTTAAAACCTGATTCCTAAATCTCTGTCTTACCATTATATAATCTATCTGATACATTATAGTATCTCCAGGATTCTTCCATGTATACAATCTTCTTTCATGATTCTTGAACCGAGTGTTAGCTATGATTAAGTTATGCTCTGTACAAAACTCTACCAGGCGACTTCCTCTTTCATTTCTTAGCACCAATCCATATTCACCTTACTATGTTTCCTTCTCGCCCTTTTCCTACTTTCGAATTCCAGTCACCCATGACTATTAAATTTTCGTCTCTCTTCACTACCTGAATAATTTCTTTTATCTCGTCATACATTTCTTCAATTTCTTCATCATCTGCAGAGCTACTTGCCCCCATCTCATGGTCGTGCGGTAGCGTTCTCGCGTCCCACGCCCGGGTTCCCGGGTTCGATTCCCGGCGGGGTCAGGGATTTTCTCTGCCTCGTGATGGCTGGGTGTTGTGTGATGTTCTTAGGTTAGTTAGGTTTAAGTAGTTCTAACTTCTAGGGGAATGATGAACATAGATGTTAAGTCACATAGTGCTCTGAGCAATTTGAACCATTTTTTTGCAGAGCTAGTTGGCATATAAACTTGTACTACTGTAGTAGGTGTGGGCTTCGTGTCTATCTTGGCCACAATAATGCGTTCACTATGCTGTTTGTAGTAGCTTACACGCGAACACATTTTTTTATTCATTATTAATCCTACTCCTGCATTACCCCTATTCGATTTTGTGTTTATAACCCTGTATTCACGTGACCAAAAGTCTTGTTCCTCCTGCCACCGAACTTCGCTAATTCCCACTATATCTAACTTTAACCTATCCATTTCCCTTTTTAAATTTTCTAATCTACCTGCTCGGTTAAGGGATCTGACGTTCCACGCTCCGATCCGTAGAATGCCTGTTTCCTTTTTACTGATAACGACGTCCTCTTGAGTAGTCCCCGCCCGGAGATCCGAATGGGGGACTATTTTACCTCCGGAATATTTTACCTAATAGGACGCCATCATCATTTATCCATACAGTAAAGCTGCATGCCCTCGGGAAAAATTACGGCTGTAGTTTCCCCTTGCTTTCAGCCGTTCGCAGTACCAGCACAGCAAGGCCGTTTTGGTTAATGTTGCAAGGCCAGGTCAGTCAATCATCCAAACTGTTGCCCCTGCAACTACCGAAAAGGCTGCTGCCCCTCTTCAGGAACCACACGTTTGTCTGGCCTCTCAACAGATACTCCTCCGTTGTGGTTGCACCTACGGTACGGCCATCTGTATCGCTGAGGCACGCAAGCCTCCCCACCAACGGCAAGGTCCATGGTTTATGGAGAAGCCAAAATCGATAAATAATTGAAAACTTCAATTGTCTGCTATTTGCTGCTTTTCTCGAAAAGTAATGATTGGTTGTAAACTACAAAAAAACCATCAATATTCTATTGATTCTCTGTTAAAACATCATATTGTAATGTAGAACCATATAATTATTTGGACGTTACAAACAATCACTGGGAAAGGGTGAAAATTGAGGGTGGAGAACTTTGTTCGTTTTACGTTGCCAGTTTATTAGGATATAAGTAGATGAATGCATATTATGTAGACACAAGCAGTAGATCAGGTACTTTCTATTTTTATTACAAAATACGAACTATTAAGTTTTTAATTTATTTCTATTGCCATAATTACCTTTCTCTTTTTGTTATTTAACAGATATGGTAGACAAATTATAAGCTTTTATCTTAAATTTGTAGCGTTCTTTGTCTTTAATTATTTCGAAAGAAAAACCGTTCGGTAGTCAAATACACTTAGTCATCAGATATGTATGGGCCAGATGTGAGTGAGTCTTGCATGGAGCACGAAAACGCTTAGTCCACACGGCAACAGGTACCGTATTGTATCGATTCTTATGTCACGTGTTTGTTGATCGCGTCTGACTATCGGCGTTGTTATCATAATAGCACTAATCGATTTTCCCATTGTTTATAACACCCCAATATCTGATGCCAATGGAAATTTTACGACTAAACAGTACTCTTTAAAAAATATCTTCTCCTCCTTCTGCCAATCGAGGATTAGGCCTTCGAGCCTGCTCCAGCCTCACCATCTCTTTCTCGACCTTTTCAAACTCCTTACTCCAATCGAATTGTATTCCATCGTTTGCCGAGGAATTCTCTGAGATGACAAACGGAATAAATGTTCTTTCCAATCCTGTTTTCAATGGATTGCGTTTTCAGTTTATGGTTGTATCCCAAGTTCTTTCATTATTTATTTATTTCTTATTCTGACTTCTCTTGTGCTACCTTTCACCGACCTAAGGAACTTCATTTCCGGTGTCTCAAATTGTCTTAAGTCTTTCGAAGTTAATATCCAATTTCGTGTTCGATACAGTACTGTGGGTAGTGCGATGACTTTATAACATTTCATTTGTGTTTCTGTTCTAGTCATTCCTTTCAGTGCTCCTCTTATCATGTCACATACGTGTTGATAGATGTTAATATTCATATAAATGTCTTTCTCTTCTTCAAAAGTTATGGGACATTCTAGATACAGGAAATGGGAACCCTGTTCTATTATTATGTTTTTGATGACTATCATAGTTCTTATAGGGTACTATACTAAAAACGCAATTTTTTTGCTATCTTTAGATAGTAATTTAGACTTACATTGTTTACTCCATGTGCCGCAACTTGTAATCTATCTGCTCTGTCCTTCCGTCAGTGAAAAGCATAATATGTAGAAATTTGCCTGGGTCATTTCTCGTGTCTTGAGGTATTCTGTCCATCATTTACTTCCTGGCCAGTCCTTCGGTGTAGCTGGTGACATAGTGCAGCGTTGCCTTACTCCCAGGTTTTTCTCCATTTCTGTCAGCTCTTTGCCAGTATACATTCTTATGTTGGTGTTTTTGCATAAAGTTGGAACAATTTTACCAGCCTTCTGAGCAAACCTCTTTTCTCCATTACCGACCAGGTCTTTCAGAGTAGACAACATTCCATTAGAACTACTGACGGCCTTGGGAGAGCCATTCCTGACAAAACTCTACCATCTGGTGAGCAAGATGTATGAGACAGGCGAAAGACCCCCAGACTTCAAGAAGAATATAATAACTCCAATCCCAAAGAAAGCAGGTGTTGACAGCTGTGAAAATTACCGAACTATCAGTTTAATAAGTCACAGCTGCAAAATACTAACTCGAATTCCTTACAGACGAATGGAAAAACTGGTGGAAGACGACCTCGGGGAAGATCAGTTTGCATTTCGTAGTAATTTTGGAACACGTGAGGGAATACTGACCTTACGACTTATCTTAGAAGAAAGATTAAGGAAAGGCAAACCTACGTTTCTAGCATTTGTAGACTTAGAGAAAGCTTTTGACAATGTTGACTGGAATACTCTCTTTCAAATTCCAAAAGTGGCAGGGGTAAAATACAGGGAGCGAAAGGCTATTTACAATTTGTACAGAAACCAGAGGGCAGTTATAAAAGTCGAGGGACATGAAAAGGAAGCAGTGGTTGGGAAGGGAGTGAGACAGGGTTGTAGCCTCTCCCTAATGTTATGCAATCTGTATATTGAGCAAGCAGTAAAGGAAACAAAAGAAAAATTCGGAGTAGCTATTAAAATCCATGGAGAAGAAATAAAAACTTTGAGGTTCGCCGATGACATTGTAATTCTATCAGAGACAGCAAAGGACTTGGAAGAACAGTTGAACGGAATGGACAGTGTCTTGAAAGGAGGATATTAGATGAACATCAACAAAAGCAAAACGAGGATAACGGAATGTGGTCGAATTAAGTCGGGCGATGCTGACGGAATTAGATTAGGAAATGAGACAAAGTAGTAAAGGAGTTTTGCTGTTTGCGAAGCAAAATAACTGATGATGGTCGAGTGAGAGAAGATATAAAATGTAGATTGACAATGGCAAAGAAAGCGTTTCTGAAGAAGAGAAATTTGTTATTATTGAGTATAAATTTAACTATCAGGAAGTCGTTTCTGAAAGTATTTGTATGGAGTGTAGCCACGTATGGAAGTGAAACATGGACGATAAATAGTTTGTACAAGAAGAGAATAGAAGCTTTCGAAATGCGGTGTTACAGAAGAATGCTGAAGATTAGATGGGTAGATCATATAACTAATGATGAAGAATTGAATAGAATGGGGGAGAAGAGGAGTATGTGGCACAACTGGACAAAAAGAAGGGACCGGTTAGTAGGACATGTTCTGAGGCATCAAGGGATCACACATTTAGCATTGGAGGGCAGCGTGGGGGGTAAAAATCGTAGAGGGTCTCCCATGAATACACTAAGCAGATTCAGAAGGATGTGGGTTGCAGTAAGTACTGGGAGATAAAGAAGATTGCACAGATAGTGTAACAACGAGAGCTGCATCAAACCAGTCTCAGGACTGAAGACCACAACACCAACATCCTATTTTGGTGTTTTATTTATATACACTTCGAAATGTATATTGGTAAATCGCGAGGAGTTTCAGAATTTTTCGATCTTTGTTCAGTTTCTACGCTTATTACTGGAAATATTAAAATAGTAGCAATAAGAAACTAAGAATTGGTTATTTGCGAAACTGGTTATTTTGAGTGCTTTGAGCAGTCATGTCAAACTGGAGATATATAAGTGTAACCCCAAGCCCAGTTATTTCAGCGATGACTGCCATCCTCGTAGCGTATTGGCAAAATGCAGCTATTATATATATGAGCTTGCTTACATAACATTCCTACATTGTTTACATTTTCATCTACATTCATGACATTAAGCAGATGAATGAATTCTTTCTTACGCAATTTCTACTGATTTAAATGTGCATTTTTCTGAAGTTTGGTTTCGATTTTGATGTACATATCAACGGCGAACTGATGAAACAGACGGTTTCATTTTAATATGTTACGGTCCTCGTTTCGACGAATCATCAAATGGTTGGCATAAAAATTCTTATACCTGACATGTTTCTTTCTTTCTTGAACTGTAAGTCAATAATGAACTTTTGTTAGAAATCAAATTGAAACACGATTACCGCATTTTGAGTTAACCGTTGTAGCGGTGTGTGGGTTAATCATCTTGACAAAAACTGATATTCATACTCTCCTCGGAAAAATATCAGGGGGTACTGCAACGCATCATACGAACGATGGGTTTCGAAGATACGCTGAAGATTGTCACCATCACGCCGTCGAATCACAGTGTCGCTAGACACCAAATTCTCGCCAACAATGACAATGGCTTCATTGATCATCGGTGCACTGAAGCGTCTTTAGTGATCAACTGCTGGTCTTTTGCCTCCTTTGATCATTATTTTGTTGACATTGAAGGCATCATTTCCAGTCCAATCTTGAATTATTTGATCAGTTAATTGTGTTCATGTAACAGTTGAAGTTAAGCTATAGTCTCTTCTCGCTTTACCTCATGACTGATGGCACAACGCTTGTTGATTTCATCATCAAAATTTCCGAAGAAATAAATCTGAAGAAATTTGTGGTCAGCATTTACTGGCGGCAACAATGTTCCTACACGATGATGAATCTGTCGTTAAATCTGTAAAAATGAAGACAAATTATTGATTTATGAGTCTCGGTGAGACTTTGTTTGTGCGACGTGTTTGTGTATGTGAAGTGTGATGCACTCGAAAAAGAATTTACCTTAAAAGTTGGTTGGAAACCTAGTTCTTCGAATTATTCGTCCGAATGATATGATTTGGCAGGAGCTGTTCTACTTTTGTACATTCTGCAAGAAATGGTCGAGGTTCTTGGCCAGAAAGGAATGATGCCTCTGGCTCTTGTGGTAGCGTGAATTGTGGTAATGTGACCTTGCCGCTCGCACAACATTATGCTGACGGCTTGAGTCGATACCTCAAAGCATTGCATCGTTGACAAGCATTGTTGACTTTTCCGAAGGCGACCAATGCATATGCTACCTGAACGCCAAACGCCCAGTTCGAATTGTGACGTTTGGCCTTGTGTTTTGTCGACGTTCCAAATTATTTTGTGCGTAATCTCCGACTGAGCGAGTCGAACCCGACTGTATAAGCTGTTATGGAATCATAATGGATCGCGGCTGAGGAGTTCCAAACGAGCCTCACTGACTCGGTGGTCATGTAGTTGGCTTGATTAGCGCGTATGCCAACCGATATTCAGAGGACTCACGGGTGGAACTGTTGCCAAAGAAATAAACCACGAACGAAAATTAATTGAATGTCTGCAACACACCAAATCATCTCTAACTAACATCAATTCATCTTTGCAACACACCTAAGATATGATCATCACCGATAACGCTCTGAAATGTCGTTTCAAATTGTATTCTTTTTTGCAAAATGTCAATATTTAATGAGGAATTTGTTGTTTTATGAAAACATGCGACAACAGAAATGTTACACTGAATGTTGCATTTTGTTGTTGTTGTGAAAACATGCAACTGCAGAATTATCAAACCGACTATCACATATCTTTCATTAAGATTTTAATACAAAAGTACCATCCAAATTTCCGACTTTTCCGGTGGATTTTTCATAAATATTTTTACGAAAAAAAAGCCGAATTGGTCAAACCCTTCTCAAGTGCTGATCTTTCATACATGCGGCATTTGGTTGTTTGGTTGGTTTGGGGAAGGAGACCAGACAGCGTGGTCATCGGCCTCATCGGATTAGGAAAGGATTGGAAAGGAAGTCGGCCGTGCCCTTTCAGAGGAACCATCCCGGCATTTGCCTGGAGTGATTTAGGGAAATCACGGAAAACCTAAATCAGGATGGCCGGACGCGGGATTGAACCGTCGTCTTCCTGAATGCGAGTCCAGTGACTAACCACTGCGCTACCTCGCTCGGTGCGGCATTTGGTTTTTATTTGTATATGTAAATATTCTGTTTTGTACTCACCAGACCGTGGTTTCCTTTAGAGAATAAAACAAAATGAAAATATACTAATTTTGTTCCAGCGACTGAGTGCAGTGTCCAGTTCTTTTTTATTATTAACTGCTGTTTGAAACTGGGACCTTTGTTTATTATTGGTTTGGCTACTTAGTGTGCTTTGATACTTAATAACGTCACAATGGGTGGAACATTATTATCGCAGATACATGCTTATTTTAGAGTTCCAACTATGCTAATAAATTGATATCTCTGGGGAATTTTATTTTAGGCCACTACTAACGGTGACTCACCTGGGTCGAACTCTGTAAAAACGTGAACTTAAACCTCGAGTTACAATCCTTATTCAAATTTTAGAAAACGGAAGCCTCCTCAGCCTTTGCGAAAACGATTAAAAATGGTCTAGCAAAAGTCTTCATGTGAAATTTTCACAACAATGTTCCATTAAGCGCTGACTGTAATCAAACTGCTTTGCCAGCTTTTGAGCTGTCATAGTGTTAACACAAACAAATGAAAATTTTAAAGCAATAGTTTCTGAAGTGAACTTCGTACCACAACCTACTACGTGTCGTCCCCATAAAAATTAATTACAGCGCGAAACGGCATTGCAGTATTCACTCTTCTGGCGCTGTATAAGTGAATGGACTGACAAGCAAACCTAATACATACAAGTAGTAAAATGCGAAGTACTTCCCTTCCATGCATTTCACAGTGGCTTACAGATTATGGACGTAGATATAGATGCAGATGTTATTATAGACCTACACCGCTGCCTCGCGCTCCCTGTTTCCCACTTTCTCCGCAGTTGCCTAGGAAATAAAACTCGTAAACACGAAGTAGTGCCATTCGGGTGGTGCCTATAAAATAGTTCTACCGCGGGAACTACGACGTATCGGGTGGCCGTTACCTTGGGCCTTTTTTTTCCCTTTCTGTGGGCCGCTCGTAAAGGAGGTACTAGCGTCCCGAGGAAAGAAGAAGAAGAAGAAGAAAATAACAGAATGCACTGCTTCACAAGCACGCTTTCGTCAAGAGACTGATTGTAAGATGGAAAACTTACAAACTAACAACTGAATCATCGCGACACCGGCAGAGAGAAAGGGCAGCAGAAAATCTCAGCTGACGCTATATGCGTCTCTGTGCTGGGTGAGTGCAACACTGCACTCGTCATAAGTTGTGACGTTATCTCCATACGGTCTTCACCGGGAGTACATAATGGTGTAGCCTGGCGGACTGTACCCGGTACTTGGTTTTAGAACGGACATAAATGTAAGTGACTGACATTAGAGACTTACTATTGGCATAAAACTTTTTCTGCAATTGCTTCTATCTTTTAGAAATGGAAGTGTAAGATCGAAATGGCTGTACGGAAAAGCTGAAGAAATCTAAGGAGAAAACTGATCCCCGGTAGGACGGATAAATCAAAGCAACTTACGTAGAATTTAAAAGTAGAGGCGTTAACGTCAAGAATGTAAGTTATGTGATGCTTACTGTTAAACACCGAGGACGGAGAGGATGGGTTGAAATACTTTGTAATAGGTTTAGGAGAAATACCTGTCTTCTATGGCGATGGAAGAGGAGATCTGTGACGATTTGGAAGACACAAGTGATCCAGTACTAGAATGAGGATTTGATGGAATTTTGGAAGGCTTGCAGCAAAACACGGCGGAAGGGATAGACAACATTATCTCGAAAATTTTAAGTCCTTCGAGATAAGTGACAAACAAACGACATTTCAAGGTACTGAGTATGATGTATGAAACTTTTGGAGGAATCCCGAAGGTATGAGGGAAAGATAAATAGGAGAGCTATAGTACTGTCATTTATCAATTTGCCATAACCTTTTATCCAATAATAAGTGAACAAAAATAATGACAGAAAAAAGATACAAAATAATAAAAAACAAAATTGAGGATTCCTTATATTTCAGTTTAGAAAACGTTTAGTTTACTTTTAAGACAATAAAAAGGTAGCAGAGGGTAGTTCTGACTTTATGCCTAGTAGTGAAAAGAAGACGTGTTATAAAAATATTTCTAAGGGATTGTGAGCGTATGAAAAGTGTTGGACATTGGATAGTAGTGCTAACTACTTGAAATCTTGATGAAAATGTACGTGCCATAAGAAATCATGTTTAATATACGATATGTGTTTCAACAAAGAGGGAACAACAACAGCGGAGGTCCAAGATAGAAGTGATAGAGTTGAGTGCAAGTCAAGAATGCAACTTTCTCCTCAGTCTGCAAATCAAAGAAACAAAGACTTGCTGCGGGAATTATGCTTGTTTTGTTCAGTGCATGACTCACATACCCCACCTGTATAAAGTATAAAAAGCAATAGTGGAACTCTTTAATCATTTCTGAGGCATTTAACTGGCAGAGAATTTTTTAGACGGGACCGAAGCATATTTCTTTCAAAAATGGCGTCTTGTTCAAACGCAAAGGCTTCGAGCGATATGTGTCTATGTAGGAGACTATTACTGATGGAATGCTTTCAGTGATACGTATAATACGAAACTACTGTCAAATTCGATGGCTAAAAGAACAGATCTTACAGATTTCTATTACCAGTATAAGATGGGTGCGTTAGTTTCGTTATGTCTTCTTTTTAAATAAAGGTAAGGTAAGTGCACGTGGGAGAACAGCGGCCGCTAATTGTCCAGTTTTAAGTTCCATTCAGGGGTCCAGAGAGAAAGCAATTTGGAATCACGTATTCTGCCATTTGCTTGCCGAGCTCCGCTTGATAAAGACGTCTTCTGGACGAAGTTTAAGAATGCGATGGTTTGGCTGTAGGTTTATTGTTTTAGAATTTTGCTGATAATGTTTAATGACAAATCAGGTAACCATAATGACAATTAAATCTGAGGGGTGTGCGAACAGTTTGGAGGAAAGTAAGCTAACAATAAGACCAGACCAGGACAGGTGGTATCGACCAAACTCTTCCAGTCAGCCCGGGGACTGAAGTCCATCCCTGCGGAGCTAAGGTCGTAAAACGACGGTCAATCTACGACGAGTGCACGCAACTTCGTCCGGCAAACGGACGCGACTTGATGTGTCTAGCAATGCGGTTTTGCCCGAATCAACTGCTATTCTTGTACTGCGGTTTTCGTCAACTTTGTAAAGATGTTATAAGAAGACATTTGGACCATTTGCACTAACCAGTGTTTGCTATGAGAAATAAAGAATGCTTAAAATTTAATTTCCCATTTCTTTGTCACTATTGTCTTAATCCACATTCACTGATATATTGTATTTATCAGAACAGAAGTCTGTTTATGCTATCTGGATACGTGGAGGATTATAATCAATGGCAGAAAACGCATGCAGTTGAAAGTACACGATATTCAAAGCAAAAGAGTCCCAGTAAATATGAGCTCTAAAAAGCATGCCTTGAGAGCTATGAGCACTTCATCTTCATCTTCGATACTACTACTGCGAGCTCTTTGCTTTCCATAGTTTGGGAGGAGTTAGTATGGACCAGAACAAGAAGAAATGAACGGTAACCACAGGCTCTAAAGTGCATGCCGTAAGAGTTTGGTTCAAATGGCTCTGAGCACTATGAGACTTAACATCTTAGGTTATCAGTCCCCTAGAAATTAGAACAACTTAAATCTAACTAACCTAAGGACATCACACACAGCCATGCTCGAAGCAGGATTCGAACCTGCGACCGTAGTGGTCGAGCGGTTCCAGGCAGAAGCGCCTAGAACCGTACGAGTTGTTTGCACTCGTTCAGTAGAAGAATCGTATTTCAGAGTAGCGAGGATGAAGAGGTGCTCACCAGCGCTAAAGGTACGATTCTTAAGATCCATGTTTACTAAGACTTTTTTACTTCTAGTGTCGTGTACTTTCAAGTGTGAGCGTTCGCGCCATTAATTATAATACACCCTGTGTAACTGTATCTGAGTTCTTTTAACTATATTTTAATTCTCCCTAATGTTCTCCCGCTACTTCACTTTCCTCTGGTGGCAAAACTGCGTTCAAAACACACATGAAACCATGCAAATACACAACGACGACTACCGTAAAATTCCCATAATTTTTAACTGGTCTGACTGTACGATTAATACCATACACGTCGTAAAGGATTTTACAGTGGGCTACAACAATTATGCCTTCAATATACGATCAGCAATTAAAACTGAGACTTTTTGTCAACTATAGAATGACATCTTTTTAAACACGTGCGCTACCACAACACTATAAGTAAATATAACGAATGTCCAATTACTTTCGCTTCCGACAACGTTTCTCAAATGATTTATTTAATTAAATATGAGCCTTCAGTATAGACATTAATTAAAACTATTGTCTGCAGTATAGACATTGATTAAAACTATAAATTCATGTTACATATCGAACTCACACGTGACTCAATTCTTTTTTTTCAGCATCAAAAAATGGTTCAAATGGCTCTGAGCACTATGGGACTCAACTGCTGTGGTCATTAGTCCCCTAGAACTTAGAACTACTTAAACCTAACTAACCTAAGGACATCACACACATCCATCCCCTAGGCAGGATTCGAACCTGCGACCGTAGCAGTCGCACGGTTCCGGACTGCGCACCTAGAACCGCGAGACCACCGCCGCCGGCTTTCAGCATCAACTGTCAACGTTTTTCGGTTGTCAAATATACGTGCAAAGAAGTCTCTCCGACCTCGTGACATTTGAAGACGGCGCGCTATACTGCAATCTCTGTCTGTGCTGATTTTGCTAAGATGGCGTGGCGTCTCTGTTGATTTTATGCCGATACAGACTAAAATGATTGTTGACGATGTGCGACAAATGGACTTCACACGAACAGGTTTTCTGAAAAGTGTAAAATAAATTTGGAGAAATATATGAAGGAATATTTAGGTGGGAGTAATGTTGTACATTTACTCAGTTTTACTCATCTACGCTCGATACGTAACTGTAGGGACGCGATGCTTTATTGAGCAAAACAGACATATAACGCCATTAGAAGCGCTGCGCTTTCACAAAAATGTGTTTCAGTAACCAGTCATTCCTTACCGTGATTTGGTAAAAGGTAACATTCGTCCGTCATTTACAGCTCATGCATCAGCTCCTCTACGCTCATAAATCGCTTGTGATAATTATGTGGAGACATACGTTCTTTGCTCCACCTTTACACAAACTTATCATTAACTGTTAGTACTTGGCTCGTTCAAATCTTCATTTTCAGGCATTTGATGCCTAAAAAAATTAATGCCATTGCACTCCCTCTCTACTGAAAGTCCTTCAACTGTCTGTTTCTCTGATGTTTCATAGATATTAATGTCTATGGGCATAGCACTCACACTACAGGGAGTATGCCGGTGCAATACTTTCTTCAATAAAAGTTTACGTATTTTAGATAATACAAATAATATTTATTAAAGGTAAAGAAAGAGAAACAATGATATAAATAAAGGCGCCAGGAAAATACCGTCACATGTACATTAGTAAAAGTTAAAATTTTCGTTTGTTAGAATTTGTTATTAACAACACTTATCTTAGAGTACCATATTTCCATTGTCTTACTCCAGCCCTGTTTCCCCAACACAGCCTATTATCTTAAGAAATTTATGGCATTATCTTCAGCCAACTTAATTAGCTACTGCGCTCTTTAGTATAACAGGTGGTAGCTGCGTCAAAGCAGTTTGAATCCAAGTACTTGCGCTGACTGGGCGTCGTTTTATAATCGTAGCCCCGTAGTGTGGCACAGGTTTGCGCAGGTTTTTCTGTTTTTTTTTTTTTTTTTAATTCCTCGTGAAGAATTATGAATATTTTAAGTAGTGAATTTGTATCCTGTATTATAGTATTGAAAATTGTTGTACTTAACCTTTTCGTATGATGAATTAATCCTGTGTAAATGTTGCTTATTTGAAATGCCTATTACTACAGTCTTATTCTGAATGCAGCTCGAGTCTATCGTGTTTTGTAATGTTAACTCACTTTACAGACAGACATTTGTCCTATGCGATGTCGTCGCCATTACTAGCGTCTCTAGTGCAAATCCTTCCTAAGACATTGTGTGTACGTTTTTCTCTCAGGACACGATGAAAGATTTAACAGCTTTGTAAGTGACAGTGTAAATATACCCATTCCGAATTCGATACGTAGACCCAGTATACTAAGTTTCTAAGGAATGACCTGTTCAACGTTTTCAAGGATTTACCAGTGGTACAGGGAGCAAGCAGAAACGTGAAATAAATTTTCCAGTCGCAGGTTGCTGTTGTTAATAAAAAAAATGTGGCCTGCTAGTCATCGCTCTTTAGGAGGTGCTTCCACACATTCAGACCAGGACAGACATTGGGCAGGACTGAGCCGAAGCGTTTCGTTATCAGTTACATTTGGCAGTACCGTCGCTTTTACTTAGAGGCGTCTGTCTTATCTTCTGTCCTGCATCTAAATCTACATTAACATCTATACACTGTAAGCCACCTTTTGGTGTGTGGCGGAGAGCGTTTCATTCTCGAGATGGTGCGCGGGAAAAACGGTTATTGACGATAATTTTTCAATGACTTGAGGCCACAACGGTGTACTACTTTATAGATGAAAGTTCCGCCATTTGACTGTATGGACCATTTAATCCTCTGTACGATCATGATTTCGGTCTTTGACCATGTTGGATATAATCACTCTTCTGTAAACAAAGTCATCGTCGAAATATGTTAAACGTGTTTACTTATTGCTGATGTCACAGCATAAAAAGAGAACATTTTCACAAGGTGTCTGGCAGGAATAAAACAGCCACGTCTGACAAACAGTCAATACCTGCGATTTGAGACAATGGTACCTACATATATAACGACTATTTTTAATAACTATTTTATGCGACAGTTTTTCAGTGTATGTCATAAATGTTCATTTTATTTCTGCCAAACTCTTTTCGAATATGCTCTCGTTTTTATGCACTGGTACCAGGATTATGTATCCACGTTTACTACATTTCGACGATGACTTCCTGTACAGTAGTCTGATGAAGCCCATAATTGTGGTACTTGAAAATGGCCAAAGGTCAAATGATGATAGTACAATAGTATAAACCTTTTCTTTAAAGTCAGTACCGCCATTAGACTGTTGTTTATTTACAGTGTTACATTTACACTCGTATTAAAACACACTTTTAGACACATTGTCTAATACGACAGTATGCCATCTTAGGCAATTTAAAGCACTTAAAACACTTGATAATGGCACTTTCAAGCCGAAATCAATATTGTGTAAGTGTAAATGTAACACTCTAAATAAAAAAGTCTAATGGCGGTACTGACTTTAGAGAAATATATTATGACTGTGGCTCCGCATTATTAATAGTATAGCCGATCTAGGCAGTCAAAAGGTGGAACTTCCATTTAAAAAAGATTATCGATAAGCGTCTGAGCGAGCTAGAGTCACCCTCGTCTTGCCTTCACGGTCTTTCCGCAAAATATGTATTGGTTTAAACACTATATTGGTTGATTCTTCTAGGAACGTTTGCTCCTGGAATTTTAACAGTAAACCACATCGTCTTGCACAACGCTTCTTTTGTAGCGTCTGCGGCTGGAGTTGAGTGAACATCACCATGATGCTTTCTTGCTTTCTAGACGAACCTAAGACGAGAAGCCCTGTTATTTTTTGTATCGTTCCTCTTTCACCTATCTGATAAGTGAACCCAGACTGGCAAGTAAGACTGAGATATTGGTGGAACGACGGTTATGTAGATACCGCTATTGTGGGTAGACTATAGATCCTGAAGATTCTTCCAGTGAATGGAAGTCTCGAATCAGATTTTTCTACGACCACGTTTACGTAGTGCTTCCACTTAACTCGCACCGTACTTATACTTAAAAATATACAGTGTCCACCTTACTTTCGTCGTCGCTCTCGTCCTTCCATCATGAACGAATAGCAGCACGACGACTTTTGTCTCTCAAAGTATGCACCATCTACATTAACGGAGTACCGAATTCTGGGACGCGAAATCGATTTTCTGTAGCAAGTTTATTTTTGGTGATTTCTCCTAGGGTATGCCCGAAGGGAACGCCTTGTGTATTGGCATCCGTTTACGAAGTTTGGTGGATCCACATCGGCCAGCACGCAGAGCCGAAGTGTCCGCACATTCCTGCACTGCAATAGTCACAGTTGTGTAAAGCCGTCCGGGTCACGGGGGGCAGGACCGGTTTGGGCGACTTTGTTGCGATGATGTCAGACGCCTCGTCCAACGACTCACTGTGCTTTTGTTCACCATCAGCACTCCACAGACATCCTGGAAGCGTTTATTAATATCTGGGGTTCTCTGGCAGCACTCTGGTTCTAACGGCATCATTTATCATACGGCCATATTTTTTCGAAGAGACAGACGCTTCCGGTTCTGTTACTTGTACCGTCACTGGTAAGCGCTATGAGGGTCTTTTGCGCAACCACGTCATTCCAGCTCTGCAGCAGCGTGGATGTGTGGGTCGGATCTTTTTTATGCAAGATGGCGCACCTCCGCACATTGCAAATCCAAGTAAGCGGAAGCTGAAGCGCCATTTGGGAAATGCTAGAATTATCAGCCGCCATTTCCCTACAGCCTGGCCGTCCCGTTCCGATCATCTGATCTTAATCGGTGTGGCTTCTGTCAGTGGGGCTGTCTGAAAGATGTTGTGTTCAGTTTTCCGATTGCAAACTGCATTGAAGGTACGCAGTGCGCAACACATTCTGAGCGTGACCCTGCAAACACTTCGATCAGTTGTGGAACATGCTGTTTCTCGATTTCAACTTGTTGCAGCAAACGGTGGACATTATACTGGACATGTTTTGCGCCAGTCACACGGAAATCCGATTTGATAGATGCTTTTTATGCAGCTATTGGCTTTAGGACAACTACAAACCGATTTTTCCCATTCGATGTGATATGACCTTGCCATAGTGGATGGTAACTAACAATACACCCATACAGTACAGTTTGTTTAACGTCAAACTTGCACCTTACACATTGTTGTGTGATTCAGTTGTCATTTGAAGCCATCCACTATTAAATTATGATGCTCACAGTGGCATCTGTTGCTACATTTTGTAACCATTTATTTTTCTTCTGCCATACGTTTTCCCCCTTCTCCGATAATGTTCCGTTGCAGTTTGACGTCATTCTGACCAGTGGTGGTATTTCTACAGCGGTTTGAAAGTTTAATCATAATCACCCTGTACTTCTAAGGTCTATCGAGTATCCACAGTGAACACAAGTATACACAAAGCCCCTCACTGTCCATGTAGGATAACAAAATGACAGTACGGACAGATGCAAGCTCAAGGAAAATAAAACAGAAAGAGTGGTAACAGCACCACATGAAATACTTAAAGTAATTACAGATGTTCGTCCTACATTCATTTTTGTGTCACTGTCCTCCAGGAAGCATTTGTTATACGATCTTTTCCGTTAGATTCAACTTTGTCTTCTTTTCCTCGGAACAATTCTCTGTGCATGCTACTCCTCCTTTTTGGTCCCTTAGCACGCTGAGGCCGGCGCTGAGAAGGGTGTTTCTCGCTGTGGGGAGGCGTGCGTGTTCAAGCCTCCCTGCATCTGGTGGCGCTGATTTACCTGTTTCTCGCCTTGGGGCGGAGGTCGCACTCAAACGCCCTAGGCTACTATTTCAATATATTGAGCCTTTGGTTTGAAAGTGAACTGCTTTAAGGAAACCAGAGATCACATAAAATAAATTAATTACAAATTACGTGAGAATACGTTTGTTCAGAAAACTCTTTGAAGGGACACACAAAATTGTATTCATAGCTGCTCGTTGCACCTGGCTGGTAGATAATACATCATACGTTAATGTATTGCCGATACCGTAATTGAATCATTTATTTCAGGAATTCACTTGCAAGGGGAAGTTGCAGCGCGAACTTCCCCTTACCGACTTCAATCATACTGACAGATGATGTAGGACTTCAGCGCGTGTAAACATCAAGACACATCTCTGAACCATTACCAAGAAAATCGAGTTTCTAAATTTTAGATGTGCTTACATACTTTTTACGGTCACAAACACGCAAGCAGTCCGCTGCTGAGCGTGTGCGTGGTTAGTTTAATAAGTGTGAGGTCCTTGGATCGAATCTGGCTTCAGGTATATTCTTTTCATTTCCACATTATTCTGCTATCGTGCAGTATTAAAGTGATGCCTCCCAAACGAAATCCGCTTTATCGAACTGAGAAGAGAGATAGCTTCTAGAGAAGATGCCAGTATCAGTCTTCTGTTACAGTACTCGCTGAAAGGCTTCGATATGGCTGATGTAAATTGTGTCATGATCAAGAACCGTTAATACATGTAAAGCAAGTTTGTTTTGCTATAGACACTTTGAAAAATCATGCACATGCAAAAATTGGGCGTTCATCATACGTGGTGTATGTCGTAACAATTATTTTTTCTATGTTTCAGAGACCAGTATCGTCCAGACTCTTGCAGTCCCCCATAGCTAACATATTATACTTGTCACAAATGTAAGTGCACTAGTGCAAATGAAATGACTAGACGAATCTGGCAGAAAGTTCCTGTGCATCCCTTTTTTTTAGTTTCCAAACTCCTTCCGAAAAGCATCTTTTCGTTTTTTCAGGATAAATACTATGGTACGTAAATAAGAAACAATTAAGTTTATATTGATAATTTCTACAGCCATAGTAAATAAGTTGTCAGGATTACGTCCCAACAGAGAAATTCGATCCAGAGGGGTTCTGCTTATAAAACTATGCAATTACTCTCTCTCCTGCGGACTGCTTAAATGTTTGCGACAATATAAAATACATAAGCACGCCTAAAATTTTCAAACGCGATATTTTCGAAAATAGTTGATTTGCGTCTTCCTTCTTACATATGAAGTCGTAGTCGTGCCCTACACCCTGCGTCAATATGAATGAGACTGGTGAGGGAAAGTTTGTGCGGTCCCTATGTAAGATCACTGTAAAACCTTCGAGAAATAAAAAAGACATTCCGTTGTTGATAAGAAAACACTGGCTTAAGAAAATGTTGAGCAGTAATCAACATGATTTCGAAACATATATATATATATATATATATATATATATATATATATATATATATATATATATATATATATATATAAAGCTGAAGGTGACGATGCGCTGAATAACATCGTGACCAGAGATGAGATGCGGTGTCACCACTACATTTGCATCCACGTGATTACTCTGCTATTCACAATGAAGTGCCTGGCAGAGGATTCAATGAACCACTTTCAATCTGTCTCTCTACCGTTCCACTCTCGAATGGTGCACGTGAAAAACGAGCACTTAAATTTTTCTGTGCGGGCACTGATTTCTCATATTTTATTGTGATGATCATTTCTCCATATGTAGGTGGATGCCAACAGAATGTTTTCGCAATCGGAGGATAAAACTGGTGTTTGAAATTTCATGAGAAGATCCCGCCGCAACGAAAAACGCCTTTGGTTTAATGATTGCCACTCCAATTCACGTATCATGTCTGTGACACAACCATCACTATTTCTCGATGATACAAAACGAGCTGCCCTTCTTTGAACTGTTTTCAATGTCATCCGTCAGTCCCACTTCAAAAAATGTTCAAATGTGTATGAATTCCTAAGGGACCAAACTGCTGAGGTCATCGGTCCCTACACTTACGCACTACTTAAACTAACCTAACGCTAAGTAGAACACTCACACCCATGCCCGAGGGAGGACTCGAACTTCCGGCGGGAGGGGCCGCGCAGTCCGTGACATGGCGCCTCGAACCGCGCGGCCACTCCGCGCGGCAGTCCCACCTCATGCGGATCCCACACTGCACATCAGTACTCCAGAATAGGGCGGACAGTCTTGGTGTAAGTACTCCCTTTAGTAGACGTGTTGCACCTTTTAAGTGTTCTGCCAATGAATGGCAGTCTTTGGTTTGCTATAACCACAACACTATCTATGTGATCGTTCAAATTTACGTTCTTTGTAATCCCTAACTTGGGACATGTCCGAAAGAACAGATACCGTTAAGGCTCACCGGCCACTTGACCATCTTCTTCTTCTGTGCGAATGCACAAACAGTGCCCGAACTCTTACGGGAATCGGGAACGCGCAGCGAGAAATGAGTATAATGGGCTGGGGCACTACGAATGTAGTGCGGGACAATACGTTGGGAATGTGGGTTTCGCGGGAGGCGTGCCAGAGATAAATCCCCGCAGTCGCGCTCTCCCCTGTATCCTCGGTGGCTCAGATGGATAGAGCGTCTGCCATGTAAGCAGGAGATCCCTGGTTCGAGTCCCGGTCGAGGCACACATTTCCCCGTTGACGTATGTCAATACCTGTAAGCAGCTATGGGT
The DNA here is from genome assembly GCF_023897955.1 of Schistocerca gregaria. Classification (NCBI taxonomy): domain Eukaryota; kingdom Metazoa; phylum Arthropoda; class Insecta; order Orthoptera; family Acrididae; genus Schistocerca; species Schistocerca gregaria. The sequence goes on from NC_064920.1 coordinate 107,582,752, forward strand.
GTTCATTTCATTGTAATTTAGTCCCAGTCTTTCGGACGGGGAGCGGCGAGGACGTCTTGTTTACGTCCCGTCCGCTGAGTCGCGAGCGCGCGTAGTTTGTTTACCTCCTCGCCGCAGCTAATATGCGCGTCCGTTAGCACTGAGTCGCCATGGCTCATTCGTACAGAAAGGCTACCTTCAAGATCAGCTTCCAGCCCGACTACGCACGACCACAAGCTTTTGAAGTCGAAGCCGGCCGCGGTGGTCTCCCGGTTCTAGGCGCGCAGTCCGGAACCGTGCGACTGCAACGGTCGCAGGTTCGAATCCTGCCTCGGGCATGGATGTGTGTAATGCCGTTAGGTTTAAGTAGTTCTAAGCTCTAGGGGACTGATGACCACAGCAGTTGAGTCCCATAGTGCTCAGAGCGTCGTTTACGTCAAGATGGTCGATGACGAGTTATGTCACGCAGTTGTGAACAGATGCGCGAACACTCTCAAGTTCAAACACTCCGATGGTCACATCGGAGAGGTTACTGTTGACTAGGATTACGCACACTAAGAGTCTTCGAACTCCCTTTCGGAGTACCACCGGACGTCGTTACCTCAGCTTTCCACCCTTATGGGACGGTAATTAGCCACGTGGCCGAAAAATGGAACACCTTCTACACGTACCAGGTCCTCAACGGCGTTAGGCAATTGAAAATAGAATTAAAGAAACATGTGCCATCCTACTTAGTCATAGGTGGCTGTCGAGCAATAGTAATGTACGACGGACTACCTCGTACTTGTTCTGGTTGCGGCCAGGAGGGTCATGTGCGCTCGCCGTGTATTCAACGTCGGGTTACGCAACTTCCATTACATGACACGACACCGCCACCTACGCTCATGGCCCTCCCCCTCAATTACGCAGAGGTGACACGATCGACCGTCATGACAGACGACAACCCCCCCCCCCCCCCCCCCGGAAGACAGGGTTAGAATGCGCATCTGTCGCCGGTCCTGGATTGACCAACACCATTACGGCGTCTGCCCATCGACTCCACATGAAGATTCGGACGAGAGAATGGAACTCGACGCTAGGGTTGTACCGATCTCTGCCTTCCTACCTGAGAGGGATTGTATACCGGTACCACAAACTCTTTCGGACACAGAAACCCACGTCCGCAAACAAAGGTCACCGAGAAAACATAAAAAGCGACGTCGCACACCCTCAGACGATTTCCTCCAGCGGACGTCTTCTCCAGTTGACGACCGGACGGCCGACGAAACTGAGGAAAATGGATGACACTAGATGGCCCTCACCTGTCACTTTGTCTGATTTTGACAAACCCAATTCCGCTCTCTCGGGCAAACGGATGGCCAGCACCGCGCCCGCCGTTGGTACACAAACGGAAACAACTGCGGATTCACCCTTAGTCACTCAGCCCACAAGTGTTCTACCGCAGCCACCCTAACTTACGGACCTTGGGCGGATGACATTGCAGACGATTCTACGGCCGCTGTGGTGGATGAGGAGAGGGGTCTCTCCTCCCACACCTCGGCCCCTCCTGAGTAGCAACAGATGACGGCGCGGACGCGGCCAGCAGATCACAGGCCCCACCTTTTACGGCGACACTGACGGCGGCCCCCACCGCAGGAGACGATCTACAGACCTATCGCTTAACGACCATCAACGTTAACACCATTCGGTCAGGTACGAAGTTGTCGCTACTCCAAGACATGCTCAGTGCAGCAGACGTTGACAATGTCTTTCTCCAAGAAGTTTCGTCGCCGATTTCCCGGGTATGTAAGGTTATACGGCTCATGTGTCCCACGCCCCGCCAACTAACAGTGGAGTCGCAATTCTCCTCAGAGGGGGCCTCGAGGCGGACGAAGTTCGATATCTCCCCAACGCTAGAGGAATGGCCGTAACGGTGCAAGGCATCCGGTTTATCAATGTGTACGCCCCTTCCGGAACGAATCGCCGTCGTGACCGATCGCTCTTCTTCGCAGAAGGAATAGCACCACTTTTTCAGGGCAGGCACGATGACTTGATATTAGGGGGCGATTTCAATTGCACCCAAGCACCTAAAGATGAGCTGCCACGCCATTCACCGTGCCCCGAACTCAGGGCGCTCATCGGCGATCTCCAGCTGGTAGATACATGGGAAAATGTCCGAGGAAATAGACCGGGATACACCCATTTCACGAGTGACTCGTCTAGTCGCATCGATAAGATTTACGTCTCCCGTTCTCTCGCGGCAACGGTGAGTGACGCGGAGGTGTGGCCAGTAGCCTTTTCTGATCACGAGGCCTATATATGGGCCGTCATCCTTCGTCGCCAACGGATGTGGCGCAGGCGATATCCCTGTAAATTAAACCTTGCTCATCTCTCTTCTCCGGATTGGTTACGCGCCATCGAAGACACGTGGAGTTTGTGCGTCCTCCGCCTGCCAACGTATCCTACGTCGATTAGTTTGTGGTTAACCTGCGCCAAGCCGGCCCTACGGCGAACCTTTATTACGTATGGTCGTGAGACTGCTGCTTGGAGACGGCAGACCCTTGATTTTTATTTCACCGTCCTTCGCGAATGCGCCTCCTTGCCACCCACACCGGAACGACAGTTGACAGTTCAGCGTGCGAAATCACAGATCGTAGCCCATATGCGCCGACACCTTGAAGGGTCCATCGTCCGAGCGCGAACACAAGACAGACTCGGGACGAACCACCATGTACCACGTCATCCGAGAACGTACACTGCGAAGACGGGCTCTGATACATGCCATCACCACTGAGGACGGCCCTCATCACACCACACAACGCGATATTGCTGCAGCCATCTTCGACCATTACGCACGACTTTATACTGCTCAATGTTCCGACCCGACGATGGTGACAGCAGTCTCACGACTGATTTACGGCATTGTCCCACAGGATTTACAAACTGAATTATTGAACGACATTATGGAAGACGAAGTTATCGACGCCATCAGTAAAGGAGCGGCGAGTAAGTCTCTTGGCCCCGACGTGCTCCCTGTGGAGTTTTATAGAACTTTCCAGTATTTACTGGCTCCCAAGTTAAGAGACATCTGTCGGGAGCTTATGTCCCCCGAGGTGCCGCTCCCTGCGACCTTCGTAGAAGGAATAATTATACCGGTTCACAAACCTAAAGGTGGGGCTCGAATACAAGATTACCGCCCACTAACACTCGTGAACTGCGACATGAAGATATTCACCAGACTATTAGCATACCGTCTACGACCGACCCTACCTTACGTCATCTTGCCAGATCAGCCTTCCCTAGGGGGTATCAACAACATCCACACAGCACTGTGTCGATACCGTGACTTAATAGCCCTAGCCAGGGCACGCCTCATCCCGGGAGCGCTGGCATCACTAGATTTTAGCCAAGCTTTTGATCGAGTGGATCACGCGTACCTAACGTCCGTTCTCCAGCATATGCAGTACCCACAGCAATTCACAGACGTCGTGATGCGCCTCCTCCGAGGGGCGACTTCCAAAGTGCTCGTTAACGGGCGTCTCTCACAGTCCTTCCCGATTTTCCGCTCCGTGCGTCAAGGCTGCCTTTTGTCGACGTTACTATATGCTCTGGCACTGGAACCGCTCCTCTGTGGCCTGCGTCAACGACTCACCGGTCTTACCCTACGTGACGTCACATTTCGCTGTACAGCATATGCATACGAACTGGTTCTCGTGTTCCGCAATCGCGACGATGTCAACAGAGACTAGAATGGATCACCACGTAGGGTGTGGCTTCCGGCAGATGTCTCAACGTCGCCAAATCGGTCGCCATGGCCATAGGAGACGGGTTGACCCCAGCGTGTGTCGAACCCCTACAGCTTCGTGGCACTATCAAATGTCTCGGAATAGAGTTTCACAACGACATAGGGAGCACTGCGACTCGTAACTACCACCGCTTATTACAACAAATTCGGGTCCAGATCTTCAACCTTCGTCTGCGGACCCTCGACATTCTCCAAAGGACACACTTCGTCAATGTTTATCTCCCATCGCGCCATCCACACATACCGCGCGTTCTTCCAATACCGTTACTGATGGCTCGACGTCTATTAGTGGCATTCAAGGCCTACGTCAGTACAGGCATGCTCTTCAAAGCCAGTTATGACCCACTGACCCTTCCCCCAGAAAGGGGAGGTCTTGGTCTAGTTCATGTCCACGACAGAGCTGTGGCCCTGTATGTCAGCTCACACATCAAGCAGTGGCGCCACCACCCGGAAAGTTTGACATGTTTACTGTTCGAGTCCTTAGCTCCACCCTCCCTTATGCCCCCACTGACGACGCAAGACATACCCCCACCCTTCTACTACTTCGGGAACTTTTACATTGAACACAGCTATGTCCGTATCGCAGTAGCACCGACGAAAAGGCGTCGGTGCGGGATATATATCATGTCATACAGCACAGGCGCCCTCAGGTTAATTGGAAGGTGGTGTGGAAGACGATTCTCGCGGTTACACTGGGCACAGACGTCCGATCCACATGGTATATCACAGTCAATGGTAAACAGATCACCCGATCACGCCTCCAACAAGATAAACATGGCGGAATCGCCTCTCTGCGTAGACTGCGGGATACCAGACACAGACGAACACCGTCTCACATGTGCGCGGCAGAAGACGTATGGCGCTTGGTGCGACAAATTTTGTCGTATTTTCTACGAGTGACTTCGGAACACCTTACACCTCGGTTTCTGCTATTTCCGGATCAACAGTATTTCCCGCGTGCCAAGACTAACGCTGTCACGTGGATCCGTGAGCATGCGGTACACTACTTATTTCACGATGGACCTAAAGATGTATTCGTATTTTGGAACTACCAACAAGAACGTCATTGCAAGATCGTACGGAACCCAAAATACAGAAAGTATTTTTATGATTACTTAGGGAGTGCCCTACGCGACCCTCCACGCAGCTGGATCATCAAAAGGTAGGAGAAGACACCCATTGAGAGAGCTGTGGAATAACATGATATACGTGAAGACGTACCTGGATGATGAAACGTAAGGAGAGTAGCGACACACCCTTCTGCATCACGTTTGAAGCACTTTTTTTCCGTTTTCCCCATATACATTACCGCGGTGTAGGAACGTGCCGAGATATTGTTTTCGTTACTGCTATACAGATATCATACCTAAATCATTTTGCAATTAGTTTTGGTCGTCTGATGAGTTTACAAAACGGTAAATGATAGCATCATCTGCAAACAATGTAAGAGGGCTACTCTGATTGTCTCATGTGTCGTTAATATACACTGCTGGCCATTAAAATTGCTTCATCAAGAAGAAGTACAGATGATAAACGGGTTTTCATTAGACAAATATATTATACTAGAATTGGCATGTGATTACATTTTCACGCAATTTGGTTGCATAGATCCTGAAAATTAGCACCCAGAACAACAACCTCTGACCGTAATAATGGACTTGATATACCTGGGCACTGAGTCAAACAGAGCTTGGATGGCGTGTACAGGTACAGCTGCCGATGCAGCTTCAACACGATACCACAGTTCAACAAGAGTAGTGACTGGCGTATTGTGACGAGCCAGTTGCTCGGCCACCATTGACCAGGCGTTTTCAATTGGTGAGAGATCTGAAGAATGTGCTGGCCAGGGCAGCAGTCGAACATTTTCTATATCCAGAAAGGGCCGCATAAGACCTGCAACATGCGGTCGTGCATTATCCTGCTGAAATGTAGGGTTTCGCAGGGATCGAATGAAGGGTACAGCCACGGGTCGTAACACATCTGAAATTTAACGTCCACTGTTCAGTGCCGTCAATGCGAACAAGAGGTTACCGAGATGTGTAACCAATGGCACCTCATACCATCTCACAGAGATGCCTCGTTACAGGAGAAGAATGAGACTATGATAATATATACAAATATCACCCTGCAAATCAAATCTATTTTGAAACCGGTCTTCAACTTTGACCCAAATATAAATCCCCTCACTCGCCAGTAAAGCGATTACGAATACACGCTTCCAATGTGCGTTTACCGCGATCTCGCGAAACACGGATGCTACCATCATGATGCTGTAGGCAGAACCTGTATTCATCCGAAAAAATGACGTTTTGCCATTCGTGTACCCAGGTTCGTCGTTGAGTACACCGTCGCAGGCACTCTTGTCTGTGATTCAGCGTCAAGGCTAACCGCAGCCATGGTCTCCGAGCTGATAGTCCATGCTGCTGCAGACGTCGTCGAACTGTTCGTGCAGATGGTTGTCTTGCAAACGTCCCCATCTGTTGACTCAGGGATCGAGACGTGGCTGTACGATCCGTTGCAGCCATGCGGATAAGACGCCTATCATCTCGAGAGCTAGCGATACGAGGCCGTTGGGATCCAGCACGGCGTTCCGTATTACCCTCCTAAACCGACGGATTCCATATTCTGCTAACAGGCGTTGGACTCGAACAATGCGAGCAGTAATGTCTTGAGACGATAAACAGCAATCGCGGTAGCCTACCACCCGACCTTCATCAAAGTCGGAAACGTGATAGTACGCATGTCTCCTCCTTACACGAAGCGTCACAACAACGCCGTTCAACTGCTCTTTGTGTATGAGAAATCGGCTGGAAAGTTTTCTAATGTCAGTGCGTTGTAGGTCGCCACCGGCGCCAATCTTGTGTGAATGCTCTGATAAGCTAATCATTATCAGAGCATCTTTTTCCTGTCGGTTAAATTTCGGGTCTGTAGCACGTCATCTTCGTGGTGTAGAAATTTTAATGGCCAGTTTTGTAGATCAGCAATGACAGAGGGCCTATAGCTCTTCTTTGGGGAATGACGGATATTACTTCTGTTTTACTCGATGACTACGAGCCTGAATCCAAAAGACAGTCACTGGAATGGCGACAAGCGGGTTCTCCGTCAAAGAAGAAATTCAAGGCGCAGCCGTCTGCAAGCAAAGTGATGTGCACAGTCTTCTGGGATAGCCAGGGTGTAGCTCTTTTGGATATCCTGGCTCATGGAGAAACTGTCAGTTCAGCGCCCTACAAGAGGACACTGACAAATCTGAATGCCCGAATTTCTGTTGCTAAGGCCAGAGAAGAAGACCAACCGTCATTTGCAACGTGGTAACGGCAGGTTCCACCCAAGTTTTGCGACCACGCAACTCGTCGCAAAATTTGGCTTGCCTGTCTAAAGGACATCCACTGTACAGTCCCAGTTTAGCGCCTTCAGACTTACATCTCTTTGGGCCTGTGAAAGATTGTCTAGAACATTTTCAAGACTAAGACGTTGTTGTCAAAGCTGTAAGGCAGTAGGTAGCCTCAGCTGGCTCAGATCTTTAGAAGCGCGGCATGCAATCTGTGCTTCATCGTCGGCAAAAGTGCATAACGATTGGGGGTGACCAGGTGGAATAAAGACAATCTGTAGCTGAAATATTGGTCTATTTAGCTGTTGTGATTTGTGGATCTCCTGTAGGGAGCATTACTTTCAGAACGACGCTTGTAATAAGACTCTGATCGCCATACGCGAACAAAGCGATCGAAATGACGTAACGCCTAATACGTATGCAACACAGATAATGTATAGGTACCGTGGGAATGTAACTGACCTAGGCTAGTAGGAAAACTACCATTACCCTTCCTTACGATAGTCTACGCTAGCTCAGCAAATCTAGTCTAGCATGAACCACCGGTCAAGACGTTGGACGTCCTTTGGGGATTGGCCACGAGCCTCGTCAGACGCACCTGTTTGCCATACAGCGAGCAGCTGCCCAGTCTGCCTGGAACGAGCGCCTTGAGGATCCAGCGTCCAGTGGTGGCGGGAGCGTAAATATTTGAGGGTTCTCCCGAGAGCGTTTTAATAAGCAGGTCACCCCTCACACCTGTAGATAGACCGCCAGCGTGGGTAGAGGCCGCGCGCAAGCCCAGGACGCCGCTGGACGACCCCCGCCCCCCTCTGCCCCTCCCCCTCCTCCCTCTGCCAGTCTCACAGCTGACAAACGTCTCCTCGAAAAAAAAATCAAGTTCAGTGAGATGGGGTCCTTGTGGTTGCAGTGCGCATACTACTGAGATGCTAAATTAAAGTTCCTGTGATCAGAAAAGGGAGTGTAGCGCCCTATGCAATAACTCGAATTTGCTTCTGAAAAATAATGAAACAAGTTTCTGAATGGATAACGTCTTATTACGCCTCGGTTTAACAGGGGTAGGACCAACTTTAAAAGTTAATAGCAATGAATGAAATACACAAGTTAATTACAACACGACAATACGGTTTAATTAAGGGACCTGTACAGGGTGTTACAAAAAAGGTACGGCCAAACTTTCAGGAAACATTCCTTACACACAAATAAAGAAAAGATGTTATGTAGACATGTGTCCGAAAACGCTTAATTTCCATGTTACAGCTCATTTTGGTTTCGTCAGTATGTACGCTCAATGGAGCACGTTATCATGATTTCATACGGGATACTCTACCTGTGCTGCTAGAACATGTGCCTTTACAAGTACGACAGAACATGTGGTTCATGCACCATGGAGCTCTTGCACATTTCAGTCGAAGTGTTTATACGCTTCTCAACAACAGATTCGGTGACCGATGGATTGGTAGAGGCGGACCAATTCCATGGCCTCCACACTCTCCTGACCTCAACCCTCTTGACTTTCATTTATGGGGGCATTCGAAAGCTCTTGTCTACGCAACCCCAGTACCAAATGTAGAGACTCTTCGTGCTCGTATTGTGGACGGCTGTGATACAATACGCCATTCTGCAGGGCTGCATCAGCGCATCCATGTGACGGAGGGTGGATGCATGTATCCTCGCTAACGAAGGACAATTTGAACATTTCCTGCAACAAAGTGTTTGAAGTCACGCTGGTACGTTCTGTTGCTGTGTGTTTCCATTCCATGATTAATGTAATTTGAAGAGAAGTAATAAAATGAGCTCTAACATGGAAAGTAAGCGTTTCTGGACACATGTCCACATAACATATTTTCTTTCTTTGTGTGTGAGGAATGTTTCTTGAAAGTTTGGCTGTACCTTTTTGTAACACCCTGTATAACTATTACACTACTGGCCATTAAATTTGCTACACCAAGAAGAAATGCAGATGATAAATGGTTAGTCATTGGACAAACATGTGATTACATTTTCAAGAAATTTGAGTGCATAGATCCTGTGAAATCAGTACCCATAACTACCACCTCTGGCCTTAATAACGGCCTTGATACGTCTGGGCTATGAGTCAAACAGAGGTCGGATGGCGTGTACAGGTACAGCTGCCCATGCAGTTTCAACACGATACCACAGTTCATCGAGTAGCGACTGACGTATTGAGACGAGCCAGTTGCTCGGCCACCATGGACAAGACATTTTCAATTGGTGAGAGATATGGAGAATGTGCTGGCCAGGGAAGGAGTCGAAGATTTTCTGTGCGCAGAAAAGCCGGTACATGACCTGTAACATGCGGTCATGCATTATCCTGCTGAAATCTAGGGTTTCGCAAAGATCGAATGAAGGGTAGAGCCACGGGCCGTAACACATCTTAAATGTAGCGTCCACTGTTCAAAGTGCCGTCAATGAGAACAAGAGGTGACCGAGACATGTAACTAAAGACACCCCGTACCATCACGCCTGGTGATACGCCAGTATGGCGATGGCGAATACACGCTTCCAATGTACGTTCACCGTGATGTCGTCAAACACGGGTGATACCATCACGATGCTGTAAACAGAACCTGGATTCATCTGAAAAAATGATGTTTTGCCATTCGTGCATCCAGGTTTGATCTTGAGAACACCATCGTTCGCGCTCCTGTCTGTGATGCAGCGACAAGGGTAACCGTAGCCATGGTCTCCGATCTGATAGTCCATGCTGCTGCAAACTGTTCGTGCAGATGGTTGTTGTCTTTCAACGTCCCCATCTCTTGGCTCAGGTATCGAGACGTGTCTGTACGATCCTTTACAGCCATGCGGATACGATGCCTGTCATCTCGAGTGCTGGTGATACGAGGCCGTTGGGATCCAGCACGGCGTTCCATATTACCCTCCTGAACCCATCGATTCCATATTCTGCTAACAGTCATTGGATCTCGACCAACGCGAGCAGCAATGTCGCGATACGATAAACCGCAATCACGATAGGCTACAAACCGACCTTTATCGAAGTCGGAAACGTGATGGTACGCATTTCTCCTCCTTACACGAGGCATCGCAACAACGTATCACCAGGCAACGCCGGTCAACTGCTGTTTGTGTATGAGAAATCGGTTGGAAACTTTCCTCATGTCAGCACGTTGTAGGTGTCGCCACCGGTGCCAACCTTGTGTGACTGCTCTGAAATGCTAATTATTTGCATATCACAGCATCTTCTTCCTGTCGGTTAAATTTCGCGTCTGTAGCACGTCATCTTCGTGGTGTAGTAATTTTAATGGCCAGTAGTGTAAATGAGAACGCACCCTTATTAAAGATGCTATTTATTTCCATTAACGAGCATTCATCTGGGGAAACGTTCACCAAGATAGCAATGAATGAAAATGTATGAAAAGATTATATTTAATTCTGATCTTGGTACCAATATTAGGATCACGTAATAAACATTACCAATGGTCAACCGAAGAGCATATCAGTAACTGCTAGTGAAAAGTGGACTCGGAAGAACAAGCACCGTTCACAGATGCAAAGTGCATCCTGCAAGTCAAATAAGTAAGTGCCGTTGTCACTTACAGAAACGACAAACTCCTCGATGTTAGCAAATACCGAACCCCCCCCCCCTCAGAACTACTCCACGGAAAAGCATTGCTGGTCGAATCTTACCAAATAAACCCCCAGTACTCGGCGGCTGCATGTGCGCCGGCTGTGAGCGACAGTTAATAGCGTACTGGCCCCGTCTGCGTGTGTCCGGCCCGGGAGGATGACAGCAAGATCGTCTTTCTAGGCGGCAGGAAGTATATTGTGTCTAATCAGAAATTCTAACTTGTCTATCAAGTTTTGGAAAAGCTTCAAGTCGTCCCCCCAATCACGGAAATGACTCTACGGGGAATCCAATCTCTAGCCAAGTTTTGCCGAAATTTCGACCACTGTCTCAACGAAACTTCAAGATTTCGACAGAGTGGTGCAAGGGGAGCCTTTTTGTTTGTGGATGGGGGAACAGGCAGAAGCTAACCGTCTTTCTAGACATGTTCCAGAGCAGCCGCTCAGACGCTGTGTCTTGCACTTTCCATGGAAAACTTCCAACGACCACTTTCTTTCTTTAAGCAAACGAGACTTTCCTACATGTAGGTATCGCACATTTGCACTCGCGCTTTCTAGCTGCCCGGCACGTTACCTCGCATCGCATTAACATGGCCAGTGCTGAGTCGGGGAAAGTGGAGGGTGGAGGCTGCATCGGCCCTGAAGACAACTGAAAGCTACACATTTATGGCTGTGACAAAGATCGAATGCTTATGACCATTCGCCGTCTCTTTCTGCTACGCTTCTTTGCCGAACTAACGGAGAAATACTGCTACTCACAAACCGATGTGAAAAGCTAAATTATTTCCTAGCTTGACTGTAGGCAACATGTGGAATTACATATGCATTTTGCAAATAGTAATATGCATTATGAAAAGAACATTGAGTTACTCATTCATTACGGTAATTGACCTGGGGAGTACTACTAGAGCATAAAATATATGTGGCACTACATGAATAATTAAGCCGCTATTCACTGCTTACTTGAAATTTTGTGATCGTCTCGTTTTTCTCTCCTTCAACGCGACACTATTTTCCCCTTCGCTGAATGACTTTACGGAGAGCTGGACAGTAGATGATTGCATTTTGGCTACTCAGGGAACGTCCGACAGGCAGAATCGTCTCGCCGTCATTCCGAAAATGCTTAGAACGCGATGAGTACTTCATTCGAGGTCAGGGGAAGAAGTCAGAGGGTGCCGTGTGAGGAGAGTATGGGGGTAAGCCAAAATTTGACAGCCCAGAGAAGCCGGAATGTGAGACTGTACTCTCTGCAAATTACCGGTGTTATTGCCGTGGAACAAAACAACCCCTCGGACAGCTTTCTGCTACGCTACATGTCGACAGCCTCCCGTAACATCGTCAGAGGATTTCACTTGTATGCATACAGTGGTGATTCGCCCCTTACGAGTCTACCTCAACATACAAGTGCCGCAAGCCACCGTAAGGTGCGTGGGGAAGGGGACCCTGTACCACCGCTAGTCGTTTCCTTCCTCGTTCCACCCTCAGACAGAACAAGGGAAAAAAGTCTGTGTGCCCCTGTATGAGCCCTAATTCCTCGTATTTTACCATCGTAGTCCTTGGAGGAAATGTCTATTGGTGACAGTAGGATCGTTTGGGGGTCAGCTTAAGATGCCAGTCTTCTAAATATTGTCAACAGTGCTCCCCAAAAAGAACGGCGCATTTCTTCCAGGGATTCCCTTTTGAGTTCCCAAAGCATCTCTGTAACACTTGCGTGTTGATCGAAATCTAGAAGCCCGCCTCTGAAATGCTTTGATGTCCCCCTTCAATCTGACCTCACACGGATACCAAACACTCGGCAGTACTCAATAATAGGTCACACTGGCTTCCTATATGCGGCATCCCTTAGCGATGAGCTATAGTTTCCTAAACTCTCCCAATAAAATGAAGTCGACTATCCACTTTCTCTACGACAGCCCTCTCATACGCTAGTTCCATTGTCCTGCTGTGTCAAGCAGAACACTACTGACGCTGTGTCTCTACATTATGGGTTTGTTTTTCACAATCATCCGCTTTTTTTTTTTATAGAGTCAGCTTAATCTTCGGCACCTTCTCGTGTACCACAGCATCATCAGCAAACCACCGTAGATTGCTGCTGACCCTGCCCAACACGTCATTTATACACTCCTGGAAATGGAAAAAAGAACACATTGACACCGGTGTGTCAGACCCACCATACTTGCTCCGGACACTGCGAGAGGGCTGTACAAGCAATGATCACACGCACGGCACAGCGGACCCACCAGGAACCGCTGTGTTGGCCGTCGAATGGCGCTAGCTGCGCAGCATTTGTGCACCGCCGCCGTCAGTGTCAGCCAGTTTGCCGTGGCATACGGAGCTCCATCGCAGTCTTTAACACTGGTAGCATGCCGCGACAGCGTGGACGTGAACCGTACGTGCAGTTGACGGACTTTGAGCGATGGCGTATAGTGGGCATGCGGGAGGCCGGGTGGACGTACCGCCGAATTGCTCAACACGTGGGGCGTGAGGTCTCCACAGTAAATCGATGTTGTCGCCAGTGGTCGGCGAAAGGTGCACGTGCCCGTCGACCTGGGACCGGACCGCAGCGACGCACGGATGCACGCCAAGACCGTAGGATCCTACGCAGTGCCATACGGGACCCCACCGCCACTTCCCAGCAAATTAGGGACACTGTTGCTCCTGGGGTATCGACGAGGACCATTCGCAACCGTCTCCATGAAGCTGGGCTACGGTCCCGCACACCGTTAGGCCGTCTTCCGCTCACGCCCCAACATCGTGCAGCCCGCCTCCAGTGGTGTCGCGACAGGCGTGAATGGAGGGACGAATGGAGACGTGTCGCCTTCAGCGATGAGAGTCGCTTCTGCCTTGGTGCCAATGATGGTCGCATGCGTGTTTGTCGCCGTGCAGGTGAGCGCCACAATCAGTAGTGCATACGACCGAGGCACACAGGGCAAACACCCGGCATCATGGTGTGGGGAACGATCTCCTACACTGGCCGTACACCTCTGGTGATCGTCGAGGGGACACTGAATAGTGCAAGGTACATCCTAACCGTCATCGAACCCATCGTTCTACCATTCCTAGACCGGCAAGGGAACTTGCTGTTCCAACAGGACAATGCACGTCCGCATGTATCCCGTGCCACCCAACGTGCTCTAGAAGGTGTAAGTCAACTACCCTAGCCAGCAAGATCTCCGGATCTGTCCCCCATTGAGCATGTTTGAGACTGGATGAAGCGTCGTCTCACGCGGTCTGCACGTCCAGCACGAACGCTGGTCCAACTGAGGAGCCAGGTGGAAATGGCATGGCAAGCCGTTCCACAGGACTACATCCAGCATCTCTACGATCATCTCCATGGGAGAATAGCAGCCTGCATTGCTGCGAAAGGTGGATATACACTGTACTAGTGCCGACATTGTGCATGCTCTGTTGCCTGTGTCTATGTGCCTGTGGTTCTGTCAGTGTGATCATGTGATGTATCTGACCCCAGGAATGTGTCAATAAAGTTTCCCCTTCCTGGGACAATGAATTCACGGTGTTCTTATTTCAATTTCCAGGAGTGTATGTATACAAAATAACAGCGCTCCTATCAGAAGACTTCCCTGGGGTCTGGTGGCTATACCATTATCTCTGGTGAACGCTCCCCGACGAGAACAACATACTGGGTTCTATTACTTAAGAAGTCTTCGAGCCACTCACACATCTGGGATGGTGTTACATATGATAATCTTCATTGGGGCACGGTGTCAAACGCTTTTCGGAAATCTAGAAATGCTTAATCCCCCTCTTTCTTTTCATGCATAGTTCTCAACATATCAAGTGAGAAAAGTGCAAGCTGACTTTCACAAGAGCAACGTTTCCTAAAACCGTGTTGATTCTCTGTCATAACTTTTTCGCTGTGTAGGAAATTTATTAGATTTGAACTCATAATACGTTCTACAATTCTGCAGCAAACTGACGTTCAGGATATTGGTCTGTAATTTTGCGGATCCGTTGTTTTACCCTTTGTATATACACGAGTCAGCTGCACTTTTTTCCATGGCAGCCTCAAAAAATCAGCATCAAGTTGCCTGATGATGGTCAGGTCTTTGACGTTTTCCGTGGTAGTGACTCCACATATTTTCATTGGTTGATTTGTTCCTTTCTGCGTCATAGTGATAGACTCATCACTCGTCCACTGTGATCACGCGGTAGAGAAATCATAAGGACTGGCCTGAAACATGTGTAATACGATGTTGTGGTTTGGCGGGCTATTTGAATGGTGGTGTGCACGGCAACCTTTACTGCAATGTTTTGAAATCTGATCCTCCAGTGGTTTACAATTTTTCCACTGACGCCTTGAATGTTTTACTCCGGTCTTCGAGCACTAGGACCTGCAGTACTTCAGTGAATTCCGGTTCTTCGCAGAGAGATGCTCCAGCACTTCGTTCTTCGTCCATCAGACGCATTTGACCACACTGGAAGGGCAGTCTGCGCCACCTGCCAACAGTGTGACGTATGGTGGATTGTTGCCAACACTTCCAACATCTCAGCGAGGATTGTTGTAGCGTTGTTCTCCTTCACGTTCAGGAAATGGATTACCGCAAGATATAATTACACCATACACTATCACTCGTCAATATAACGGAATTTACAATACCCTCACAGTTAATCGGATTTGTTAAAATGTGTATAGACCAAACTTTATGTCATATAAAGGTACCAGTTGGAGAATGTGAACATCTTAATGTGTACACTGGACTGAGACAAGCAGACGCCATTTCACCCGTTTTATTTAATCTCGTCTTAGAGAAGATCGCCAGAGAATTAATTGAAAGTAAGCCTCAAGAGATCCAACTGCACAGGGTGAAAATTACTAGACTTATCTATACGAATGATGTAGCTCCGATATTTCAGTTCCAAAACAGAATCAATCAGAATGATGGAAATTAATTTCGACTTCGCTGAGAAAACTGCTTTACTCATTGATGAAAAAAAAAAAAAAAAAGAATAGAAAAGAAACAGAATATATGGCCAGAAGTAAGAGATCACGTAGTGACGCACTTTTGGCTGTACGTAGATTCACTTTCACGACAGCTGGCCGTTTCAACTACTTAGGGGTCCTTTTTAGCAACATCGATAGACTGGATATAGGAGATTCTCTAGTAACATCGAATAAAACACTTTTTGGTTTTACCAATATATTGTGTGAGAGATCAGTTAGTACTACGAAATTCGATTGTATCAATCGACTACTCTATCAGTAACATTATACAGATGTGAATCATTAATAAGAACGGTAAAAAAACTGTTAATATTTGAAACGGAAATAATGAAAATAACATAAAACGGAGGATAAGAAAAAATGAAGAACTATGAGAGCTAAAGAAACAATGTAAAAAATGTTCAAATCTGTGTGAATTTCTAAGGAACGAAATTGCTGGGATCGTTGGTCCCTAGACTTACTCACTACTTATTGTTGTGGTCTTCAGTCCTGAGACTGGTTTGATGCAGCTCTCCATGCTACTCTATCCTGTGCAAGTTTCTTTTATCTCCCAGTACCTACTGCAACCTACATCCTTCTGATTCTGCTTAATGTATTACACAGTACTTAAACTAATTTAAACTAACTTATGCTAAGAACAACACACACATCCATGCCCGAGGGGGGACTCGAACCTCCGGCGGGAGGGGCCCCGCATTCCGTGACATAGCGCTTCAAACCGCGCGGCCAGTCCAAGCGGCAAGCAACGTAACATTGTTCAAGTGCCGAAGAAGAGAAATTTGAACGGGGCCGGCCATATAAGATGGATGACAGAGAATAGACTACGTAGGATCTAATATGCTATTACAGTGCGTGTCTTGTTAAGAAGAACGACGCAGTATTTCTTCGGACACGCATGCTTGCCGGAAGGAGCAGGCACTGCGGCGACTACAGACGTCGTGAAATACATGAAATGTATTCACATTTGCGATTACGAACAACCATCAGCTGTTTAAGGTAATGAAGATAACGAAAATATCCGTCGGAGAGGCAGTCGAAACTGGACTTCCGGCTTTATGTGACAGCTGCGTTAACCACTTTGGCTATCCATGCACGACTGAGAATCAGACTTCCAGTGTCGTCGTTCCTGCATCACAGCCTGTACTCATTCACACATTATTCAATTACTGTACCGAGAAGGACAATTTAATTACAAGTTGTTGCTTGGTATTGGTGGCTAAATACGGTATTACAGGGCCTGTACTGTTAAAAAGAACGATGTAACGTTCCTTCGGAAGTGCATGCATCTCCGACATGTGGAAGTTGGTCTGGCCGTGAGTCACGCACGGATAGCCAAAGTGGTTAAGGTGACCGCTCGCGTAAAGCGGGAAATCAGTTACAAGTCTCAGTCGGGAACAAATTTTGACTGTCGTCATTCCGTTGTCCAACTGATAGTTGCTCCAATTGACAATATTTTGGGCACCTAGAATGTATTCTGAAGGACAATACGTGAAGCGACAGGAAGCGGAAAATACAGAATTGGGTGACACGATGACATTCAGGAAGACACCGTTAGAATGAATATCGACACTGGATGAGCAAGCAGTGCATTCGACAGAAAGAAATGGAAGAAGAGTATGGTCGATAAGGCACTTTGCCACATGAAAAGCGAAGTAAAGTTCTCCACTTTGTCTATGTCAACAACACAGTGGCCGAGTTCCGATTGCAGCTATTGTTTGGGCGGTCAATGACAGAGCATGCTGCATCGCGCGCAGTTTGTATTGTCTCTTCATAGTAACATGGCCTATGTGACTATAAGCTTACAAACCATCCTACAACATGTGGCTATAATTGTCCAAGATCGTCTGTTCAAAATGGTTAAAATGGCTCTGAGCACTATGGGACTCAACATCTGAAATCATCAGTCCCCTAGAACTTAGAACTACTTAAACCTAACTAACCTAAGGACACCACACACATCCATGCCGAGGCAGGATTCGAACGTGCGACCGTAGCGGCCGCGAGCTTCCAGACTGTAGCGCCTAGAACCGCTCGGCCACACAGGGCGGTAGATCGTCTGTAATAAAGGAAAGTACGGCAGAAGCGAATTTTAATTTCATTTTCTTCGGTATGCAAGTGGTTACGGATGAATAATATTCTTATTCATGGTAGTTTTCTGTCAAAACTGTGCCCGTTTAAGATATTTCACATACACTTAGCCCTTGAAAAATTCCAAAGAGTTGAAAGGTTCATTCGGATTGAGCCTGTTTCCAGGCGTATTCATTTCCAATAACAGTGTGACGGAACCATACACAGAATGGAACTCAAAAATACGTTTTGGTAAGAAGTAAACCATTAGCATCAAAGGAATACTAGTAAGAATATCATCAAATATCATTCACCTAAATCGGAGTCTACAGTACGCCTGAAGCAGCAAGTCTTGGATATTAATAAACTTCGGACTTCAGTGGTAGAGAGCGTATGTGTTAACTCCTTTTGGGCATTAGAGAAAGCACACGTCGGGAAATCAATGTTTCGGCACTCCCGGATTCTTCAGTTTACGATTTAAGTCCGCGCCCGACGGCGAGAATTCGTGGCCCCCTAAAAGCGACACTTTATTCGGGTTTACGCCGCAGTTCACGTCATGTTTCTTCGGCTGTTAAGTATGGGCCCTGGGATCACAATGCAGCTTTTGAAATCGAGAGTTCCGAAAGCACAGTTTTTATGACCTACTTACGCCTACGCTTCGCTGCCGACGGACTATCTCGGGTCGCCGTTTCCAATTTGGTGCGTTCAGTGTGGCACCTCATTTCCCTCTGGCCGCCATTGGGACATAACTTAGTGGCCAGTTTAGCGTCGTTAGCCGAGCAGAAGGTCATACTGGAGAGGATATCACTTTGGGTATCGCCCTGATGCTGCTGTCACGAGTATAGCAGTAAAACTTTAGTGAAGCGAGGTTGAAGAAGCCACATGTGTGTAAAATCTTTCGGTGTTCAGATCCGAGTCAGAACCCTAGCTTTCGCATATTAGCGCCACATTCTTCGTCAGGAGATGATGTCCACCGGAAACGAAGTCTGCTTCCTTGACAGAGACGTTCGAGCTTGTCACTGGTCAGGTGATACCACTTTTATTTCTGTTATTGGTGGCGTGACGTCACCTGCTGACCGCATTTCGCATGCACTAATACTGAAGGCCGGCATTGTGGTAATGTGCCACCTTTACCTCACCGAGTTGTGTGAGGAGGGGGACCGCAAGCGGAACGGAGTCCCCCCAGCATCGACCCTCGCCATATGTGTTGCGATTTTTGATCGTATTTGTTTGAAGACGCACGGTCTGAAGTGCCCATTTCCAACCACAGCTCACATTATAACCCCCTTCTCATTTTACTGCGGAATCACTTTAGGTCAAAGGGTGGGAGAAGAACATTTGCTCACTAATATATCAGGGGCCCTTCCGTAAGGGTCTGTCCCACTATTAGTGATTTTTCACAATTTCCGTATTTGATGGGCGGCCAGTGTATTTTCTACTCTACGTAATTTTCAACACATTCGCATGGCGCATTACAGAAATCTGGTACTCTCAAATCCAGGTTCTCTTCCACTGGATGAACCAAATCCTTAATTTTCCGCAGAGGTCAGTACACTAGACTCATACCATATTTATGCAATATGTGCCCAAATTTGTTTCACGTCGTTCCGCAGAATGGAAGCAATGCCTTTTTCCGATGACTGGATGCATTGGTGCCTACGTTTACCAGCGATTGCACCTCTAATTTATTGTAGTTTGTACCCATGTTTCCTGAGCAGATCCTTACGTTTTTTCAAGTCAGACCTCGGGTGATAAATGTTAGAAATTTTTTGGCTCTATGTACTAATGTGCTCCGTACAGAACATATAATTCCTGTTTTTGACAGAGACGCGGCTATAATTTGAGTGGCGCCTGAAGACGTGCACTTAAGACGGACCGTCTTCAAAAAAATGCAACCTAAAACTTTCAAGGGGACATGTGATGCTGAGGATTCTCCTTCCTCAATTCCGTAACTCCCGTCCCCTCACTCCCTCACCGACAATAAAAGTTACAATGCCAATATTGTCATCCAACCAACGACAAGCTTTAACGCCATTATAATGGTATCACACTTTATTCCCGGTGGACGACCATCTCTTCACGAAGAAGATGGCAATAATCTCCGGAAGCTCGAGTTTTAACTCCGATCTGACGAAGTTTGAACACTGGGGAGATCTTATAAAAGGATGCTGTCTCAAGAAACTTCGAAGCCACATCTATTTGTCAGTGGAGGTCTACAGATCCGAGGTCTTTGTGGCTACTTCTTCACCTCAAATACAACGTGGTATTCTCGGGCTGTCCGCAAGAGCAATGAAGACTATGCTGAAAAGTATTTATAACAATGGAAGATGATCACAACTGCATTATATTCGGCTTTAGCGAACAATAAAAAACTGAAATGAGTCTCTCTCTCCCTCTGCAGTGGGAGAGTTAGACTGAGACTCGAGTTGATTTCATACGAGTATATCTGGATTTTCACCTGTTTTGACACCGTTCCTCAAAATCCGATTTTAATCAAACTGCCTGCCTATGAAGTATCGTGTCAATTGTGCGACTGGATTCGTAATTTCCTGTCATAAAAGTGACCGTAATAGCTGACGGGAGGTCGTCGAGTGAAGTAGATGTCTGTAGTTCTGTAAGGAAGTGTTATAGGCTTTCTGATATTTCTAATCTATAAAAATGATTTAAGGTGTAATCTGGCAGCCCTCTCAGATTGACCTACAGATGCCGGCCGGGGTGGCCCAGCGGCTCTAGGCGCTACAGTCTGGTGCTGCGCGACCGCTACGGTCGCAGGTTCGAATCCTGCCTCGGGCATAGATGTGTGTGACGTCCTTAGGTTAGTTAGGTTTAAGTAGTTCTAAGCTCTAGGGGACTGATGACATTAGAAGTTAAGTCCCATAGTGCTCAGAGCCATTTAAACCATTTTGACCTACATATGGTGTTGTTGTTTACCATCTAGAAAAGTCATCACAAGGTCAAAACGAGATGCAAAATGGTTGAGCAAGATAACTGTATTGTGCAAAAGTAGCAGTTAGTTCTAAAAAGTAAAATGTGTGATCTCCTACTCATGAGTGGTAAATAAATCAGTTAAATTTCGGTTGCACAATAAATCACACAAATTAAAGGGCGTCAATTGAACGAATTACAATTATTCACGACTTAAATTAGAACCATCAAATAGAAAATTCTGTGGGGAAGTCCAACCAGAGACTGACTTTCATTGGCAGAATACTTAGAAGATGTAACAGATCCACAAAATAGACTGCCTAGACTAAGGTTGTCTGTAATCTGCAATTCTGCTGAGCAATTCTTGTCATGTAGGATTGGCTGAGGACATCGAAAGAAAGGTGGCTCGATTTCTACCGTCGCGAAATAGGGTATATGATAGGTGTATTGGAGTGGCAGTTTTCGTCATGTCGGGATCTTTTCACGAAATTTCAGTCCCAAATTTCTTCTCTGAATGCGAAAATACTGTTGACTCCTGCTTACAATGGGAGAAATGTCCATCATAATAAAATAAGAGAAACCACACCTTGCATGGAAAGGTGTTCTTCCTATGTGCCATTCGAGAGATGGTTCTATGAATCGTCTGCCAAGCACTGACTGTGAATTGCAGAGTTGTCACTTAGATGTGGGAATAGATGTAGACTCGGAGCAGAAACCTTTATTTTTCGCATCTAACACTATCTACTGAGCTTCCTGAGTTTGACTAGTGACCCACTCTCACAGCTTGATTCATTCTGGAAACAAACCCCTATGCTGCATATAAGCCTATTTTATGCAGTATACTTTCTTTCAGGTGTATTTTCCTGCAAGGTATCCAGCAAAACGTCTGTGGAGTCTGGAAGGTAAATGAGGGGGTATTGGCGAAAGCACAGCTGTGAGTTCGGGTCGTGATTTGTGGGCACGACACTGGTGCTCGTTGGCATTCCAGATGTGTTTCGTTAGTTCATATCACACGAATTTGGTGACCAAAACATTAACATGTGTTGAGTGCCATGTTCCTCAATACACTGTAGCACGATTTTGGTTTTCTGACAAGGTTGTGTTTTAATTGTGTATTGAAGTGGGGACCTAGAATCGACGGAGAGGCTTCGTTCCGCCGTAGCCCTCAGTGGTTCACAACCCCACAACAGGCCACAGCAGTCCACTCACCCCACCGCCGCCCAACACCGGACCCAGGGTTATGGTTATTGTGCAGTTCGACTCCCAGTGGAACGCCACGCCCCCCCCCCCCTCCCGGGAACGTCTCATACCAGACGAGTGTAAGCCCAGTGGACCAGTGGAGACTGTTTGCGCAACATAGTGTAACATGCGGAATTAGGGGAGCCAGCCCGCATTCGCCTAAAAACCATCCACACAGGCTGGTCGGCACAACGGACCTTGATGCTAATCCGTCGGGCTGATTAGTGCCGGGGACTGGCACGCCTTCCCTCTCGGGAAGCAGCGCGTTAGACCGCGCGGCTAGCCGGGCTTGTGACACGGTTACTTCTCCTCCTAGAACATGCCTTTATCGTCGCAGAAGACATCAAATATGGAGGGATGCATTTGATCCTCAATACGTTCGAACACTACCACACTAACCCCATACAACGATACTGCGGCCATCGGCAAGTATCCATGGCACTGCGTGTGTTTCAAGGAGGCGTTTGCCTGGACAACAGTGTGTCTGGACACGACCATCCACCTGGTGTCACAAGAGACATCCTTCATGAGATCAGGCTGTATGTTTCCACTGATCAGCGGTCCAACCTCCACGAGCCAGTGCAAAATGTATTCGTAATGGGTGACGTATGTGAACATGAGAACACACAGAGGTCACCTGATGCTGAACGTCGTGTCCATCGGCGTTCGCGGAATGTTGTGCTCCGAAGCACTTGTGCTTGCACCAGCTCTGTACTCTGTCGTCATATCGTCAAGTGTCGCCTTATAGTCAGCTGTACTCCACGTTCCGTCACTAGGCGCGGATACCCAACACCTTGTCATCCACTCGTGATTTTACTGGACTTTAACTACCCATAGATGTTTAAGACAGTAGTACGTGAACTGCTGACCAGTTTCACCGTTTCCAAGTTTCTCGTTCCCAGGTACTTGGACGTAACAGTCTGCTCTTCATGTAAGCTGTTTACGTCAGTGAATTTCCCTATTTGCTGGAATGATTCCACACTCTTCTCTGCTTCACTTACATACTTCCATCACCATGCCATGTAGCCACGGGACCAAGCAATTACTCTTGCGGTTGGCAGTGTTAATAATGTTTTGTCTCATCAGCGTAGTTTTGTCCGCAAGGTGAAGTTCCCATTACTCAAGTCCTACCTTAAATAGTGACAAATATGTTGAAACAGAATTGCCTGTTAGGTTAGTGATTCGATACTATTACTTAAACGCTCACTTTCGATCGCCGACATCTAACGTAGACAAATTAAACAGACGTCTTTTCTTAACGCATATTACACCCTTCAGCTACTGTCTGTGAGGCAAAGAACATATACATCTGAACTTGACGAGGTAACCTATGTTCTGGAGTGGACGGTAGACAGTGCCACAGTGCAACATTTTGATGTATCTCCCTTCCATATTCCGTATGTGCATGGTTCACAGGAAGAACGACTACCCATACACCTTTGTATGGGCCAAGAAATCATTATTTTTATTGTTATAACTATTAATCGAGATGTTTGTAAGAGGAAGTCATATGTTGCATGTGCGTTGACACAGTATCCAAGCATGTCATATTTAGCTAAGTCCAGATAGATGCACATGCAATCAGCATGGGAACGTCTGCCTTTCCCCACAAGTTGCCGCAAACTGTAACAAGTTGCCCCATGTTTCAGAAAAACTGTAACAAGTTGTATCACATCACAGCAAAACTGCAGCAAGTTGAACCATATTTAAAAAAAACTGTAAGATGTTTCCCTCCCCCTTGTTGATGCAATGTTTAGTGGGCAATAATATTTCTTAAATGGACTGGCCTACTCAGGATCCTGACCTGAACCCAATGGAACTACTTCGCGTTGATCTATAACGTTAACTTCACTCCAGATCCCAGTATCCAACATTACTATCATCTTTGGCTTTAGCTCTTGAAGAAGAATATGCTGCCACTCCTCTACAGACATTCACACACCTCACTCAAAGCATCTTCAGCAAAGTTGAAGCCCTTAAAAAGGTGAAGAATGGACATGTCTCTTATTAATTTTACAATGTTGCAATTTTATTGTAATTAGAGGGCAGTTTGGTACCGTTAGGCTACAATGTCGTAACAATGGTGACATAGGGTGCAATGCTTATCTGTAATGAAATATAAAATATTGAGGCCTGGAGAATTTGTTACAGTTTGCTGTTATTTGTTCTGGTGTAATAACCTGATTATCGTTGTGAAGGCAACATGAGAAATTACGAAAAGAAGGCAAACACAGGTCACACCGTAACAAAAATGTACCAAAGTGCCAAAAGACTGCTAATAAATACGAAATAAATTTCATGACGCTATAGTGCTTCTGTCCAAAAATTAGATGTGATTCTATTGGCAACAATTTTTACAGTTACATCTAATTATGCAGTTTCACGAGCTAAGACAATACTATTTCTGAGACAGAATGCGGAATGGGACCTCTCATCGAAAATTTTGGATTCTCATGCAGCATTAAATTCTAAACAATTTGTAAGAAAAAAATAAATTTCTGCCTCTGAGTTATTGGTGTTTTATGAAAGTTAATTTCAAAGTTTCTTTTTATTAGCGTTATTTCATTTGACGTATATATGTAAAAAAAATCTGTATACACACGTCCTTAAAATGCCCTTTCTCAAATGGTCCAAAACTTTTAAGTTTAAATTACACACCAAGTGGTTAACCCCTTTCAGACGTGTAGTACGTCATAGTGGACAAAAATCACTAAATAAATTTCCCCAAATTGAGAAAAGTAGTTCACTCTGCATAGCTTATTTCCTGCCAAAATATTAGTATATTTATATGAGATGGTATATTTTAGACCAAATTTTTATTTTAATGGGCTCAAAATCACCAAAAATTTTGCATTTACAGATTACTGTGATCCCAAATTTTCTAGTGGTCAAATCATTTGATATTCTTCTTCTCAAATACTTGTGTCTGAAAGGGTTTAAGATCTGTCAGAAACAGCATTTTCGCCGCTTCTTCCTTTGGTCTGGAATATCTGGCAGGTAAAGTTCTTCCTCAGAGTCCTCACTGTCACTGACTGGAGGTTCTGGTTCAGACTCTGGTTGTATCTCAGGGCACAGAATATACTTTTATTGCTCTTTGCAACAGGCCTTGATGTTTTGCCATTCTTGCTGGAATTACTGCATCAGGAAACTCGTCGGAACCATTTTCTTTG
Source organism: Schistocerca gregaria (assembly GCF_023897955.1). NCBI lineage: Eukaryota > Metazoa > Arthropoda > Insecta > Orthoptera > Acrididae > Schistocerca > Schistocerca gregaria. The sequence goes on from NC_064920.1 coordinate 107,607,810, forward strand.
GGAAAGATGTGGTGCAGTGTCACAATTCATTTCCATCAGTGTCCATTTTGGAATGTATACTACCCTTTGTAGCTAACAATGGACTCAAAATGAATATATTTAGTTATGCAAGGTACCTTCTCAGCATTACTATTCTTCAAGAAATGTAGTCAGTCATATGTACTCACCGAAAATTCACCTTTTTCATTTTTATCAGAAATAGCAGTGTTAGCATGTATTGCAGTGGTAGGGTTTTGTTGTTGGAGTGACTTCAGCGGTCAGCTGGCATTTTAGGATTGCGAACTGCAAATTGGTGATGTCTGTAGGCATTTATAACTCTCATATAAATGTGGACCACTTGTCTTGGCATTATTTTATACACAAAACGTTCTTCTTTTAAGCAAAGCTACTCTGAGCATTTAATTTAAGGAGATGCTGTTTTAAGAAGCATATCATACAGAGCTGTGAGGTTTAGAAAAACGGCGTCTTCTCAGTCCATTGTTATTTTTCTATAATAACAAGAGCTCCTTCTTCAGAAGACCAACATCAACTATTTTAATGATATTATTGACTCCTGTTGTATTCAAACGACTTTGAAATCGATACGAGCTTATACGGTACGAAGTAAATTACTACAATAAACCAAACCATGAAAATAGATGCTGTGGGTGTTACCGAATGTTTTTGCTCGTACTAAACATTTTACTTCCCCAAAAAGAGATTCCATTTCACTTTCTGTCTCACATTTCATATAAAGTAACTGACCTAATTTTCAAATTTATTGCTATCATCCACAACAAACTCATTGAATCAATATGTAAAAGAACATTATATTTTCAGTTTTATTCCATAACACTGCTGTGCCTCATGCTGGATAGAGAACATCACCCCAGGAAAAGCATACAAAAAAGATATACCAGGACAAAGGAAATGGAGTCAAAGAAAACAATGTACTTATGAAAACAGAAAGGTGAGAAGAAAAAGATGATGATGAATATGATAAAGACAATATTGTTGAAGAATAGTCATCAAAGAAAATTCTCATTGCTACCAAAGCTCCTAAGTAATTGCTGTATCTCCTAGAGACCATTAAATTCACAGGTGTTATAGATATATTCAGATTGTTAGTCAAATATTAAATACAAGTGGTGGATATTATTAAGACGCTATGATGTAAGTACTGATATGAGAGAGATAAAAAATGCAGTTGAGTATGACGGATGCCAAACCGTCCTGTCTTGTCCTTTCTCGCGTATTTTCTTTAAATGCCCTCTTAGAGGATGTCGATAGGAAGGTGTGGGGTATGAAGATCGTTACTTATTCTTTGGTCAGAATAAATCAGATGATATGTCTTACTTAATTTGCCATATTTTCCACGCTCTGATGGTGGCGTTCTGCGTGGGAAGGGCTTGCGGGACAAGGGGGTTATGTGCTTCCGCCTGCGCCGGGTTACAGTGGTGGTGTTCGGCTTCTTTCAATGGAATCTTCGAGAGCAGGGTGCCATCGGATTTTCCTCAGCTGGATGAAAGGCAATAATGATTGTGAAGACCGCTGAGTGAACTAACAAAGTGCGGTGTTAATAGGTTTACAACAGGTGAGTGGCATCCCAGTCAAGGGTGGAACCTGGCAGTGTGACTCCACGGCACCTCTGGTAGGGCGATCTGCATAGTATCACGACTCATATGCAGGGGTGTGGCCGCCAAGTCGGCGCCTCACGTAGGCACAGTATTTTGCTGTGTCGGCTACTCTTCTCACACCGCTGTCTTCCTGACTCTGAAGGGGCAAACTATTTGGCAAACAGTCGGAGACGAATTCTGACGTAAGAAGGAACCGCTAGTTTCTGGGCGGCCCGCTTCCCAATCAGAGCAGGATTTTTCGTGTTTTATATATATATATATATCGACTTCTTGGAAGTTCGTACTTTGGTGATGGCGCTAAGATCATCAATTGGGCCACTATCGGTAGCCATGCAGCTTGGTGGGGCCGGCGTCTGTGTAGAGAACTGAATATTCTCGGGGTCTGTATCCCGGACCGCTGTAGAGAGAAGACATGGAGAAGTGGTCGGACATCCAGTCGACTAAGAGTTTTCACTGCCCTGGTAGCTCAGACAGTTTCTTATTTACTGATCCGGACTGCTGGTCAGCTTAACTCAGTTTCAATATCGTGACTTACGGAACATTGGTCACGGCCGTGGTTCATCCTGGAGGTCAGGAGTCATGGTTGGAGTCTGCTGTGCAGTCTGTTGCTGGCAGCTGCCTCCATACGAATCGAGCACGTCGTGTGGTAAAGCATCTAGCAGCTCCGACAAAGCAGACAGTTATTTTTGATGGCCCCAGCGCCGTGCCTGCCCATTCAAGGCCCACAGCTGATCTGGCCTACATGCAGAATTCCACAGGTGACTTCTGTTATTTGATCACTGTTCCCCAAGTTAGTGATTCAACAATCTCTTAGGATAATCAGCCCATTCACAATAGGGGAAAGGGAACTACAATAATTTGATAGACTCCCACTTCAACTTTTCAAACTCATTATTCATGGGAACTTGTTCTACTTGTCACGTATTCGGATAGCCACATATTTTAATAATAATTGAAAAATGATTTATTTGTTCTTTAAATTAACAAATCTCATTATGATATCAAATCTCGCTTTCATTTTATTAATTATGGAACCTAATTAGAATATCCTACCTTTTATTTATTGTAAATTATGTAAAGGGGTCAACACAAGCATTGCCGTTAAGAACGGGGCCAAAGAGATCAAATTACACTCAATATCCTTACGCAGAATGAGGTGAGTGACAGCTCTTGGGGGTGGCGTGTATCTTCACAACACTGAGATATAGGTGTTACTCAAATAGGGGGACTAGTTTCACCTGCCAGCGAGTACCCTTTCAAAAACTGCAATTGGAATAAAGCAAATGAAATGGTGGAGGTTTTAGTTTTCTTGGTAGCTTCAGATGCAGTAATTCACATGATAATGAAATAAAATCTGTTGAAGAGGAATTCTGGGAAGCATTGATTGTTGCTTGAAGTCTTGTGACTAGAAAATAAAGTGCACACAACTCCAGAATGGGAAGTTGCATATGACAACATTCTTACGAAGAGAAATAAAACGCTTAAACAAATCAAGACAGAAAGGAATGAAAAACCTTAGCGGTCGGGGGCCACTGATTTACATCAACAGGGCAAGGTGAGAATTTCTGCCGGACAACATGCTTATTAGGCAAATGTGCTGACCACTATGTCGTACTTGCGTATTACGGAAAGGAACCTGCATGTCTATTGTACTCAAATCTTTGCTTATTGCGATAAATAAATTTATTTAGATGCAAAAATCTAGCTTTGAGGTATCAAGCTTCCACCTCAGTGTCGTTGTACCATCGCCTTTGTTTATTTTTCATCGCTGTCTTGTTCCAGCAGTGCCTTTTCTTATATTTATAACGAATGAAAACAGTGTAAAAGTTCTCCTAGAGTACAAAGAAAATATGCACTTGAAGTCGTACATCGCAATTAAAAATTCGTGAAAATAGCTTCTTCCTTCCTTCCTAAAATGGTATTTAGGCAGTTCCTTTGTGTTTTGTCTCTGTCGTATGTGTGTGTGTGTGTGTGTGTGTGTGTGTGTGTGTGTGTGTGTGCGTTTTGTGGACAACATCACCGTGACACATGATGTAGAGATTGCATATTGAGACGTGTAAGGATCGTTGTGGCTCATGAAAAGCGCATAGAACAATTTATATATCGAAAGCAACTAGTTTGCTGGTCCACAGTGCGTTATAGCAAGCACGGTACAGTAATCTATGAGCGAATACTAGTCCAAGAGTCTATTAACGATGCCAAGCAATGGGAAATAAAGCAGCAACTGATTTCATTTCACATTTTGTGTTTTTATTCTACAGTAGTTGGAGTGAAACTTGTTTTGCGCAACTAAGTGTTCCTGATTTGTTACTAACATTTCATAAGTTAATATTGGGTTTTAATTAGTTTTGGCTAGTTTCATACTCGTTTTACATTCCATAGCAAATGCTACTAGTTTCCAGCACTCTCTTACGTCCGTTAGCGAAAACATTATCAAAATCACTGTAGTAGTTGTAGAAATTGGCTTCCACATAGAGACGGAAAAAGACAGCGGGAGATTTTGATTTTTAATGTGTATAGATTTTGGTTAAGCTTCAGTGTTCTTTGGATTTGCAGCAGCAGTTACTTTACTGCTGTCCCCGTGATATATCATATCCTCTCTAATTGACCAGCTCGCAGATATCACACAGAATTCCAATTAAATATGGAACAGATAAACATACATACATTACACTCTTATCATTAACTGTCAATAATAAATTATAGAAATAATCCTTCCTCTTCAACGAGTCTATCTATTAGTGAAAAGCGCATCGAAATCTCTACAGCAGTTCCTTGGATTAGCCCTAGGATCTTAATTTATAATAAGTAGAAATGCTAACAAATTTCTCTTTTTCAGATACACTTTACTTCGACGAACGTCTGTTATTTTGCTGCCCAAAAAGCAAACCTCATCGACTAATTTTAGTGCCTAATTTCTGGTCTAATGCTGTCAGCATCCCCTGATTTAATTTGATTACATGCCATTACTCTTGTTTTATTATTGTTAATATACATCTTACAGCTCTTGTTAACACGCTGTCCATTACGTTCAGCTTCACTTCCAAGTCGTTTGTTGTCTCTGAAAGAATTAAAATGCCATCAGCAAACATAAAAATTTTTATTGCTGTTGAACGACGTCTGAGAGAGGGTACGACGCTGCCTCGCTGCCTTCTCAAGTACATCTTTCCTTTCATGTCCTTCGACTATTGGAACTAGAGTCTCGTTTCTGTACAAGTTGTAAATAACGTTTCGCTTGCTTCATTTTATACCTGTTACCTTCAGTATTTCAAGTAGTCGAGACAGTATTATCAAAAGGTTTTGTTAAATCTACACAAGACAGAAATGTAGGTAACTCGTCTGGTCAGTACTGATTCACCTGTTCATTTCCCCGAGGTTAGCTTCTATTAGTTTTTCCAGTCTTCTGTAAATAATTCGTGTCACTGTTTGGCAAACATGAGTTAGGCGGACGGCTAGATAATATTCACTCACACTTCTTCGGAGTAGGATTTATTACATTAGTCTTGAAATTTGGGGGTTCTACAAGCAATAATTGTCTTCGAAAAGCAGATGACTGGGTTTCGGGGATACATTTGAAGCTGGCACGTAAATGAACAATATTCTGGAAAGTCACGTGCCCCGTCAGGTATCAAGAGCTGTTGCTCCAGCTGCTGGAAGGTTGGTGACAACAGCGACCGTTCAGGCGGCTGTTACAGAAATAGCGCAAGAGGACGGGCCATTGAGTCTCCCTGCCAGAGACCACAGCTGCCGGGGCGAGGGGCGTAGTGAACGGCAGGTGTACTGTGTGGTGGGGAACGCCTCCCCCCTCCATCCTGTTGTCAAGGTGGTCGCTCACTCTACCATTTGGCTACCTTCAGGGGTTCATAACAAAATGTCTAATCACACATCTCACACAGCAGCAATGACTTCTGTAGGGTGTTAAAAAATAAAATTGGCCTGAAAAATACTTACAAGACTGGCGCAGACCTTTCTTAATGAACACGAGAAATGCCCAACACAGGAAATGACGCTACCCAGTCTGTCGATGTCACGCATCTGCGCTTGGTTTCTGAGTGAAGTGGAATCACAACGTATGGATCCTCAGTTTTTCATTTCTTGAGATAAGGTACAGCCTGTCAGGGTACTTGACTTACAGAACATGCGCCATTGTGCATCAGAAAATCCGCATCAGTACGCTGAAGCACGGTTGATTAATTTCAAGGTGTTTAATGTGCAATCCATGGTGTCCGCATCGCAGCAAGTTCCTTTTAACAAACCGTTAATGGTAACCGGTATGACTAGCAACTGTTTAATCCAAATGCGGATCAAGCCACTGAAAATGTCAGCAAGACGGAGCAACAGCACATATCGCCTTAACAACATTGCCTCGACGGCATGAGGTGTTTGATGAGGAGAGCATAATCATCAGAGGTAATACAATCTCCTGGTTACCTCAACCACCTGATGTCTCTTCCTGCGATTTTTGCGTCTGGGGGAAATTGAACAGTTACGTGCAATCAAACGATGTTCACACAGTGGAAAAGCTACAGCATAACATTGAAAACGCTGTCGCTGCTGTCCCTCACGCAGAGCTGCTACGTGTCTCTTACGGTTTGATAAATCGAGCACTGTAGTGCGTCGACGTCAACAGCGGTAATTTCCAGCATCTCCTTTGTTGTTAATAAATCTGTGTCAGTCCCGTCTCAGGCTTATTCGACATTAAAGAGCCATAGAAACTAGCGCTCCTGCCTAATATAGCGTAGGGTCCCCCAGAGCACGCAGAAATGCCGCAACACGACGTGGCTAATGTCTGAGGTAGTGCTGGAGGGAACTGACACCATGAATCCTGCAGGGCTGTCCATAAATCTGTAACAGTACTAAGGGGTGGACATCTCTTCTAAACAGCACACTGCAAGGCATACCAGATATATTCAATAATGTTCATATAGGAGTCTGGTGGCCAGCGAGAGTGTCTAAATTCAGAAGAGTGTTCCTGGAGCCACTCTGTAGCATTCCTGAACGTGTTGGGTGTCTCATTATCTTGCTGGAATTGTCTAAGTCCGTTGGAACGCAGAATGGAGATGAATGGATGCCGCTGATCGGACAGGATGCTTACGTACGTGTCACCTGTCAGAGTCGTATCTAGGCGTAACAGGTGTCCCATTTCACTCCAACTTCACACGCCCCACACCATTACAAAGCCTCCACCAGCTTGTCCCCTGCTGACATGCAGGGTCAATGGATTCCTTAAGTTGTCTCCATAGCCGTACAAGTCCATCCACTAGATACAATTTGAAACGAGACTCGTCCGACCAGGAAGCAACGTGTTTCCAGTCATCAACAGTGCAATGTCGGTGTTCACGGGGCCAGGAGAGTCGTAAAGCTTGGTGTCGTGCACTCATCAAAGGTACACGAGTGGGCCTTCGGCTTCGAAAGCTCAGATCTATGATATTTCGTGAATGGTTCGCACACTGACATTCGTTGATGCTCAAGCATTGAAATCTGCAGCAGTTTGCGGAAAGGTTGCACTCCTGTCACGTTGGGCGATTCTCTTCTGTCATCATTGGTCCCGTTCTTGCAGGATCTTTTTCCGTCCGCGGCGATGTCAGAGACATGATGTTTTACTGGATTCCTGATATTCAAGGTACAGTCGTAAATGGTTGTACGGGAAAACCCTCACTTCATCGCTACCTCGGAGAAACTGTGTCCGATCGCTCGTGCGCCGACTATAACACCACGTTCAAACTCACTTAAAACTTGATAACCCGCCATTGTAGTAGCAGTAACCTATCTGACAACTGTGCCAGACCCTTGTTCTGTTTATAGGCGTTGACGGCCGCAGTGCCATATTCTGCCTGTTTACATATCTATGTATTTGAACACGTATGCCTATACCAATCTCTTTCTCGCTTCAGTGTAAATAGTTTCTGGGACGGTTTTGTTTTGGTCGGATTCTACATTCATTCTGTGAAAACTATTTACCGAGTCGGACCAGGAACAACACTTGCCAAAAAAAAAAAAAAAAAAAAAAAAAAAAAAAAAAAAAAAAGTGAAATGTTCTGAGCCTCTGTTTGTAGTTCTGATTCAGTTACGTACACCTGAGGAATTATTTTGAGAACAGATGTGATTACCAACAAAATAATAACAGTTAATAATAATAATGCTATTAATAATAAATAAATAAAACATAGCATCAAGAGTAACAATAATATTGATTACTTTAGTACATTTGATGTCATTGAAGTCGTCTTTTGAGTCATCAGAGACGGAAGGGTAATGGCAGAGCAGAAGATTGTTATAAAAGAGTAGCTGTTAAAGAAGAACATTCAGTGGAGGACTGTGTGGACAAGTGGAAAATAAAAGTGGTGGGGGATGGGGCAGATCGACAAGAGTGGGCTGCCGACAATTATTTGCAAGAGATGGTTTTTATCGTAGAATGTGGACCGTTAGCCGTCCTTTGAAATTTGCAAGGAATTTAATTTCTTTAATTTTTTTGACGAAAATCCTCGCAAATTCGGGATGATGATATAGAAGGTAACTGTACTACTACAGAGGATTCTATTTAGCTGAAAACGAATATTTTTGTTGTGGTGTCCAGATAGTACTGTAAGAGCTGAAGATGAATATGAGAGAGTGCAGTGATCGAGAAGACAATAGAGCCAAAACAAGGTATGATAATCTGTAGACTTACTGGCACGAAGCTGTTATAGTAATTGTTCGTAAGCTACAGTGATATTGTGGAAGTAGCAAACGTCACGAAAGTATCCGAAACAAGTGTTCATCGCCAGTTCCAACCGGCATCAGCTCTCATACAAACTTCCTTGAAGAATATATACGCTATAATCAAGTATGAGGGTATTATTGATTCTACTAGTCTCGTTTTAAACTCAAGTAAAATTATACTTTTACGTTTCTGCAGTGAACGAAATGACATCGACATCTTCTTTCTGACTGCAGTTGTGTGTTCAGTCTAGTCTAAACGATCGTACAAAATCATCCCAAAGCTATTAGCGGAAGAACTAAAAGTTGTATTTCAGTGCGGTTTAGGATTAAGACAGGAAGAGATTCTCGGAAATAAGGGATAAGACGTCTTTCGTAACCGAGGAAAATTCCTTGTGCTTTAGATGAGTTAAGTTTCAAACTTCTGCGCCGACTCTGACAAGCATGGCGTTTCGCACAAAGTTATCTGGCGGGTGGGGGAAGCAGAGTCTAAATCTTGCCGTTTTTGATGTAAGAAATACAACAATTACTTGAGTCATAGTGTCGCTTCACCGCAATCAGGCTGGTAATGATACAATTGGCTAAATAAATGGTTCAGCGTAATCACGAGAAATTGCTTCTACACGAGTATGAGAGTCCTGTAATAAATAAAATCTCTGTACACCACATTCCAGGGAGGGATTGGAGGTGCAGGTTTACCCCTTAGCCCCCTCCCTTCCACCCCCGCCCTTGAGTATGCTTTCGCTGATAAGGCAAGTAAGTCAACAATTTACGTGCTGCATGCGTGTTGGACTTGTGCTGAGATATAACTAACGCCCCAGAGTATGGTACTTGTAATGGGAGGCTACAGACGATACATCACGGACATATAATGAGTATATCATTGGACCCAAAACTGATACTTGTAGAACCCATGACATTACACCCATAAACTGTAAGCTTTTTATTCCGATAATTACACACTGTTGGTGAGCAGTACCAGGTGATCCGAAACATAGTAAGAGCACTTGATGAAAAAAATTGAGTTATGAGTTTAGCAAGTAGAGTGACAAAGTCGACAGTGTCGGAAGTTCCTCCGAAATCAATAAAACGTTCTCCATGACATAGGGTGTAGAAAAATTTCCGCTACCAGTCACAATAAAAGGTTATTTATTTGTATCACGACCAGTTTCTGGCTTGCTCCCATTTTCAGGTGTTTATACATTCATGTACATGTTTATATGCTGGAGATCATTGCATAAATACAAAACAAATTATTTGCTGGTGAGTAAACAGATACAAGTGGGACAATTGTAAGTGACAAGGCAGCATTTGTCAAAAATATATCTGTACTTACATAAAGCTGTATCATCATTTTTATAGTTACGTTGTCGTGACAATTTTTCCTCTTAGTTACACACATGTTATCACTTTCATGTCCATATTTCAGTTTTATAAAATTTAGCTGTATGTTTCACTATTAAGATGTGCACTCACCAAATACACTGTGGTCAAATAACTTGGACGTAGCAGGTGTAAAGACGTTGCTCATACAGAAACATGTAGGTTATGGTCTACAGGAAGTGCAAGGGTGTTTCACATACAAAAACTTGAAAAGCTATTATAGAGTACAAAATTATTTTGATACACATTATGAAATTTTTTTGATCCACATTTATGTAGGAGAACTTACAGCTAGGAAGTACAATAATGTTATATACATGAAATTACTAAAAGCTATTACAAATTAAAAAATGGCTGGTAGACCGTGTTTGAGCCTCACTGTTGCCAGAGAACTTAGATTTAGGAAGTACAATTACGTTACACACATGAAATTTTGAAAGCTATTACAAATTATACAATGAGAGTCACGGAGTTCAACAGCATCCACTATGGATAAAATTAATTTACTTCTCCATGACGCTGTCCCATGAGCCAAGCAGGTCTGTGACCATTTGTGCTGCCCTTTTCTGTAAACTTTAATATTCCCTGTTAGGTCTATGTTGTGTGGGTCCCTAAAATTTGACAGATATTCTACGATGGGTCAATACTATTCTACCAACGAACCGAAGTCTGCCGTCTGCTTTACCTATGATTGACTTTATGTGGTCGTAAAATTTCATATCCCCTAAAATTGTTACACCTAGGTATTCGTATGAGATGTCAATTTTATTTGTGACTCAGTGACATTGTAGTGGTATGATACTAGTCCTTTCGTTTCTTAATTTCGTGAAATTCCTATAAACATGCTGCATGTATTTACCCATGTTGAGTACCCCAATATGGTATTTGTGTAGCGGTTTTGTAATGGACACGCTGCTGGTGCTTGTAGAGAATATGACATACGATTTCCTAACTGGAGACTACCAGATTCAAGAGTGTTTACTCGTGTGTTCAAACACGGCGAGCCGCTGGTACAGTGGCCAGTAGTCATATCTCATCTGCATGTGTAAAGGAACAGACTGTGAATGAAGTAGGAGACATTACTCAGTCTGTAGAACGCAGCCATTCAACAAGCATACATAGAATTTCTGCACTTACCAGTGTTCCACGCACAAGCATGTGGCGGACATTACATGTGCTTGGGTTACATCTGTATTACTTACAGGTCATTCAACACCTTCGAGCAGGAAATGAAGATGGATGATTGGAATTTTGTCGTTCGATACCTGAAAATCGACAGGTAATCCCATTTTCACTCTTCACTCATGAAGCCAGTTTCACTCGTGACTGCATCAGTGGTCTGAAGAAAATCCACATGCCACTGTGAGACACACTTTCAAGAACGCTTCTCTGTGTGGTCTGACAGACAGTCAGTTGATTGGGTCTGTTACGTTACGTTACGTCCAGCGTGACGGGGCTCCTGTAGTAGTCAGGTGATACGTCATCTAAACCTAACGTTCCCCAGAAGATGGATCCGTAGATATGGGCTCGTTTCTCGGTCACCATGTTCCTCGGACCTCACTCCTTTGGATTTTTTCTTGTGGGGACGGTTGAAAGGCAAAGTCTAGAAAGAAAAAGTAGCCACAAGAGCCCATTTGAGAGTTCTGGAGTGGTTCAGCCCTTATGAAAGAACGCAAAGACTTCCTCAGAAGAACTACACGTGATGTCATCAAGAGAAGTCAAAAGTGCATTGAAGTTGGCTGTGGAAGTTTTGAAATATCAACTGTGAACGTCCTAATTTGCCTTTGATTTAGGCTTGTTTGGGTTGCATACTAAAAGCTGTATCTCTGTACTCAATAAAAGTTGGTCACATGTTATATTTTTTGCTGCAGTTCATCTACACTATTATCTCCTAAAATATTAAATATCCCTCCTGAAACAAAATATGTAACATGAATAGGAAGGTCCGCAACAAATTTCCGTGGAGTACTCTCCAAGGAGCTTCTTGATCTGTTGATAACTTTCCATGCAAGATAACTTCCTACGTCGTCGTTACTACGAAATCCCGAGTTCAGTAAAAATTGGCCTTGATACTCCATAATTGTGGGTAATGACTGCCGATACTGTTAACTGGAAAAGCGATACTACGTTGTCCGATGGAACAAACGATAATATTTGTTTTGTCAACATCGAGGACACTTTCTTTGCCGTTTGCACTATATATGCTCCTACTGGCTGGGCGACGGAGGGCTAAATGTGGGAGTAGACGCTACGAACTGCAGCGAGAAGGTTTTCGACGCAGGTGAAAGGCGAGAGCAGCCAGACAGAGTTTGGGCCGGCGCCGAGTCGTAATTAATGGAGGAGCCGCTCGGAGGGCGGCGTCACCCCGCAGTCCCGGCGACGCCACCCCCGCCGCCCCCACAGCGTATACACGATGGGAGCCGCCCTACGCCCCCTCGCCCCTCTCTCTCCCGCCCCCCTGTCCTCGTCTCTTCTCGTCCCGTCTCGTCGGCTGCTGCTCGGCTGGGGTCGGCGCGGGACGGCCTGTTTAATTACATTTTCTGGCCCGCGCGCGCCGGAAACATAAATAAACCAGATCAGAGGATGCGGCGTCGGCGTCGGCGTCGGCGGCAGAGCTGCGCGCCGGCCGCGGCGTCGCCCCTCACGTAACGAAGCAGCCGGCAGCGAACTGCGGACCCGCGCTCCGTGCGCCCGGGTCGCCAACTCGTTTGCGCGCGCCTGCTGCGAATACCGAGGAGTCAGCCGTGTCTGCAACTTTCTGCCGCCCCACACGGCCGCCTAGGCGTCCACTCACTCATGATTCGAATGTGTAATCCTGTTTGCGACCATCCCAGCGTCCACAAAGTTGGCGGACGGGGTAGTTACGAGGAGAGAAACGTTATGAACTTCGTTGTTTATGGCTGCCTTGAAGATGACGATGGAATTATTTCCGCGCACGATATTGAGATCTGTTTGTCTCCCTTGCCCAACAATTTTCTGTAAGAGATTTACGGCTGCTTTTCTGAAAGTATACTTAGCAAAACAAGGCAGCATCCGAAACTAAAGTTTTTAACATTGACCTACGCAGGATTAAACATCTATTCTTAATAAAATATTGAAACACACGCAGAGCAGAACCTTGAACGTTCTAACAACCGAAATTTCTTCAGATTGTTACTATGGAGAAAAATACGATAAGAAACTGAACTTTAACATCAGGAACAACGTATTAGAGGTATCTGATGCAGCAACTATTTAAATTTCCAGGAAGAAAGTCTCACATTTGTAGTAATCACATGAGGTTAATATAAGTGCTCAGATACGAATATTGTCTCTGCTTTGACAATATTTTAATGTTGTTAATCTTCGATAGAACTTCTTACCATTAAAACACATTACCAATCCACCGAAGGAAGCACTGTGTGCAATTACTTGTAATGTTGAAGCGACGATGAATTAATAAAGACGGTGATTGAAGCAGAGGTGACAGACTTTTTTCAGTGTCACCGAGAAAAAAAGAACCACATAATCCTAAGAGCACAGAGAAGAGCGTCTCCAACACTCGTAAATAAGAAATATCAAAAACGAAAACAATGGCGGATAGTGGCAGATGAAGTGGTGTAGAGTTAACTGAAGCAATTACAGTTATTACGCGGAGAAAAAGGATTACACCAGAAAAAGAGATTACGAAGAAAAGTTATAGAAAAACTTTGGAAAGTCCAGCAAGAAGTAATATACGTAAAAATATCATGGAGGTTATGAAAAAGTTAGAATTAATCCTGGGCGATATGCAAAACAAAACAGGAAATTTAAAGAAAGTAAAAAACATAAAAATATGTTTCAAAACAAAAATAGACAAACGACAAAGAATAAAAAGGTATTAACGGATGACGAACGACAGAAAAGATAACATCGAATGAAAAGATACTGGGACGTTTGCAAAGGAAACCTTGTGAAGAAGGTGAAAGGGAAATGACGTCCAATCCGTCTTTACAGGGCATAGGGGAACGATGCGGGAGACCCGCACCGCCGTACTGGGCAAGGTCCTAGTGGAGGTGGTTTGCCGTTGCCTTCCTCCGACCATAATGGGGATGAATGATGATGATGAAGACGACACAACAACACCCAGTCATCTCGAGGCAGACCCCGCCGGGAATCGAACCCGGGAACCCGTGCTCGGGAAGCGAGAACGCTACCGCAAGACCACGAATGGCGGACTGTGAAGAAATGACCAGTTAATTATTGAATGAACTGCTCCAATGAGACCGTCAAAGCAGAAAAAGAAGATAGTTTTGCAAAAGGCCGATACTGTTTATTAATACCTACATATAATTAGCGGAAGAGTAAAGGCAACAAACATTAGAAAGGGTCATTCTACAGTAGAGAAAACACAGTGGTAACATATGATGAGTGGAACTGTCAAACATTCTAAGTACCATATTATCAACGAACGCGTTTTCATTTCTGTTGTGTTCTCGGTACTCTGTTGGACTTCCATAGGCTTGTTCTAAGTGCCGAATCGTGTATAAAACGTCACAAACATTTATTACTAGAGGAGAAGTTATTTCCGTGCTTCCGTCTGGAGTTCCAAGCGCCGTACATTACGGTCTCCTCGATTTCGTTGATGCACAGTGCTTGTAAAATTTTGTTTGTACTAATAAAATATCTTTGTAATGGAGGGAGATAATATGTGACTCAAAAATAATGAACCAAGTTGTAGAAGTGAGCAGATAAAACAACGTGTGACTGGAAAAGGTTCTGACAGAGAAAGATAGGAAACAAAATTCCCAATAAGCAGCTATCAAATAGTAACGTTAGTCTTGTTGGTGATTCATTAACAAACGTCCTGTATTTACTACACTTAGGTAGTATACTGGAAGTAGTATATGATTTCACATTTTATGTCTGAATTCATTTATCATTTGGACAATCATGATCAGTTTCTACAATATTGATTACATTATGGATTTAGAATTGCTGGAGGAGCGGTTATAAATGCAGTGAGATATTGTTTCACTGAAAGCTCCAACTTTCCAATGATTATCACGGAACAAGGACTGAAAATGAACGAGGAACTTATTTATTACGTTTATTGTTAATCATAGAAAGCAAACGACACTTAAATCCAGTAAGTAGTTAGCGCCAATGTACAACGTGTTACATAATACCTAACACTGATGGTGACACTGGACAAGCTTCCATAACAACTTCCGAAGGAGTATCTGAGATCAGGCACAGATTTTTTCAAGCTCTTCAGGCTAGAAAAAAACAAGGAGTATCAATGCATACAGACTCTCGTAGCTGATGTATGCGATACTGTTTTTCGCCTTACAGACCAATCAGGTCCGTCGGTTGCAAAACAGAAAAACCTGTTGACGATATTGCTACTTGTTCCTCAACAGCTCGGGGAGCTCTACAAAAAACGTTGCAACATCTGATCCGAAGATTGGAGTTGTGTAAGAAAGGGCAATCAATACTGAGAGATTTTTTCCTTGAGGTTCTTTATTCTCTTGTAAAACAATTAAAAAGGTACGAGAAATAGTTTGTGATGATTACTGTTCCACTAATCACTGTTGTTGTTGTGTACTCGTATTAACTCAAATAAGCTTAGTTTTTCATTATTAATGTCACTTAGAACCAGTCGTTCTTTGTTGCAGAAACTGGAATTAATAAGCTAATTATTATCTAATTTCCCTCATTTTTTTTTGTGGTGATGAAGTAAGCATCAAATTATGGGTTATTTTTATCTTCTCAACTTTTAGGGTACAAATAAATTAAACGTAAAAAAAGATGCGTTGTTTTTTTTTCTCTTGACAGACTGAGCTGTGGCGTTTGGTGCGTTTGTCACTTCCACTCTTGAAATGTCCCTCTGTCTGTCATAGCCTGCAGTTGCACCTGAAAGTCAGTTCCATGAGGACGGAGAACTACAGTGCCGTAGTACTTAAAACTAAATTTTAACATCTTGTCGATGACTAGATGAAGAATACAGCGCAAAAACTAAATTTTAACATCTTGTCGATGACTAGATGAAGAATATAGCGCACAAGCTAGAACAGGAAAGCAAGAGAAAGGAATTCTACTGGTCTCACTTGCAAAAGGAGTAATACCGTCAGGGATTCGTCTTATACTATTTAGGACGACCTCTGTAAATCTGTAACTGAGTTGCTGAACTGCGAATTGAACCTGGTCCCTGCAGAACAAGAGCTTGGGGCCTTAACCACTCCAGCTGCTGCCCTGTCAGCGTCTCCACCGAAAGCGGTGCCGCAATGGTTAAGTCCATGGCTTCCAGAGAGACAGTAAAACGGTTCAGATTTGGCGTCACACGATTCATTTTTAATTTTCCTTGCTTCTCGTATATCGTCTGAGATGGACTGCGTGATTGTGTTATGAAATAAACACGGCTCAACTCCCTCCCCAGGCTCATGTAGTGCTCCGTCTCTAATAAGCTCGTCGTCGCTGAGTCCTGATCTCCCTTCCTTCCTGTAGTGATAAATGGTGTATGTCTCAAGTGCTTCGCTATTCAGGATGTTCATGCGTCATTAGGGAAACAAATGTACCGTCTACGCTACTCAAAGTAATTAGTCAGGCCTGCATCCTCCACTGTTAGAATAAGATCAAAGAACGTAAGAAAAGCAGGCAAGCAACAAAAGCCTCGCTGAGTGGTCTGTCCGATTCTACACTTCATGTGCCAGCATTCTGCTTCCAGTCACTGAAACTGACACGGGGGGCATTTGTAAAGTCCGCGCAAAAATAAAAACTACTTATGTGTTTCCGGTATTTTTCAACATAGTCTCCTTGTACACCTATACACTTCGTCCAATGCTGTTCTAATTTGTTGATCCCTTACGAATAATAGTAATTGTCCAAGTCTGCAGAATAGCTATTAGTTGCTGAAATCATCTCCTCGAATGAACAAAATCTTGTCCCGCCAGCAATTTCTTCAAATTGGGGAACAAATAGTAGTCCGGCGGAGCCACGTCTGGGGAATAGGGGGGATGTGAAACAAGTTGGAATCCTATTTTCGATAATTTTGCGACAACAACTGCTGAGGTGTGTGCTGGTGCATTGCCGTGATGGAAAAGGACTTTTTTGCGGTCCAATTGCCGGCGTTTTTCTTGCAACTATATTTTCAAACGGTCCAAAAACGATGATAATATGCACTTTTAATAGTTTTCCCTTTTCCAGATAGCGCTGAGGATTATCCCTTGCAATTCCTCAAAGACAGTCGCCATAACCTTTCCGGCCGAAGGAATGGTCTTCGCCTTTTTTGGTGCAGATTCTCCCTTGGTAACCCATTGTTTAGATTGTTCTTTGGTCTCAGGAGTATAGTAATGTATCCATGTTTCATCCACAGTGACGAAACGATGCTTGAAGTCCTGCGGATTCTTACGGAAGAGCAGAAAAACATCCTTGCAACACTTCACACGATTCCGTTTTTGGTCAAGAGTGAGCAATCGCGGAACCCATATTGCGGATAGCTTTCTCATGTCCAAATGATTTTGCAAAATATTATGTAACCGTTCATCCGAGATGACCACAGCACTATCAATCTCACGCACCTTAACTCTTCTGTCATCTATCACTATGTCATGATTTTGTCAATGATTTCTGGAGTCGTAACCTCCACAGGGCGTCCAGCAAGTTCAGCATCAATTGTGTCCATACTGCCACTCCCAAAATTTTGAAACCACTTATAAACTGTTCTGATCGAAGGTGCAAAGTTACCGTAATGTTTATCAAGTTTCTCTTTAGTCTCCTGAGGCGTTTTGTCTTTCATAGAGTAATGTTTAATCACCACACTAAATTCTTTAGCCTCCAATTTTTGACAATCACTCGACTTCCTTGATTCACACGAATGCCAAACACAAAGAAATAGACCAATATGGCTGAAATTTGGTGTGCGCTCTTTCCAAAGATGCTACTAACTAAACGTGACCTCGATATGCACTGGTGGTGCCATCCCTCGGACTTTGCACGGACTTTTCAAACGCCCCTCGTACATCCAATGAAATGAATGTCCACGGATCTGTCTCTAACTGTACACCAAGTTATGCACAGTTGAAACAAAACATTATGACCACCAACACGGCGAGACTGCTGTGGTGACGTGAGTCGGTAAGGAAATTATGTAAGCGTAGCAGACGAATGCAGAATCGTTCCAGTAACGATAAGTACCGAAAATGGGGAAATCCATTGACATTATTTGTTGGGCGTACATCACTACACATGAAATACAGTAAAGAATACATAAAGATACATAAATAGACGTAACCGGCCGCTATGGGCGAGTGATTCTAGGTGCTTCAGGCTGGAATCGCGTTGTTGCTACGGTTTCGAATCCTGCCTCGGACATGGATGTGTGTGATGTCCTTAGGTTAGTTAGGTTTAAGTAGTTCTAGGTCTAGGGGAATGATCACCTCAGATGTTAAGTCCCATAGTGCTTAGAGCCATTTGAACCGTAAATGAACAGAAATATACGTAATGCATTAAAGCAGGTGGTATATTCTAATGTCCATCTTCCTGATCCAGACAATGCTTGACGCCGTGGACTCAAGAAAACAAACAAACAAACGTTCGGGTCTGTTGTGTTCTGCCCACTCGTCTAATATAGGATGCCTAGGAAAGCTGATTTCTCGGATCGCTAGACAACAATTCAAGCAAATCGTATTAAAGGAGTTTATTACAAAAGGAAATAATTAAAATACTTAACTTTGTGAGACATAGACGTGTCGAAAGCAAGGGGCGGCAGACAAACATAAGCAAGCTATTCAGTAAATGCAGTTTGTAATACAAGTGAACCAATACAGTTTCTAAGTCACTGCTGTAGCGTTCATAGCCGGCCCTACTTCGAGCGGCGGGTAGGCGGCGCGGGGATTATATTCTCTTCGTGTAGAGACCGCTGCTGTCTCGATATTACCTGGAGAGGGTTCCGTCTGCGTACTACTGGCTGATGTCTCACAGCCTTCTCTGCTCTTCCGTTCTTCATATTCGTGTCGCCGCTTGACGTTACGCTGGAACAGGGTCACCCGGGTAAGTGCTTTGTTTACACTTCTCGAAAGTGTGCCGGACGGTCTTGTCCGGTGCTCTGTAGTGACAAATTGCGGTGGGCTGCTTACTCCATTTGTGCAGGTTGTGTGCACACACTCCGTGACCTGTTCGGGTGCGATTTCTATTCTTCTACTTCCGCCGCAGTTCAAAGCCCTTAGCTCACTGCAGAGGGTCAGTAAGATGTCACATTTCAGGCGTAAAATTCGTAGGACAGATTTCATTCATCTGCTGCCAATGGACCAGTCGATGTAGTGGATTTCTGCAACGAAGACGGTTTGTTCCCAACCTGAGAATGTCTTCATGGATGGGAAGTTTAAGGTTATTCATTACTTCGAAATATTCTTTATGCTGGGCTTCTTATTTTCGTAACAGATAAGGAGCTTCCAGCATAAGGAAGTGGATTTGTGCACCCGGAAATGATACTTGTGGTTGTATTGAGCTGAGTGTCTGTCATATTTACGTGAAGTCCTCTCAACCACACTGGAGAACAATGTTCAACTGTAGATAACACTGAAGTGTGCTACGAAGTTCGAAGTGTATCTGGTGATGCTCCCCAGTTAGTATAGAGGAACTTCTGGATAAGATTGTTTCTTGCGCTTAATTTCCAACAAGTATTTGATAGATACTTCCTGGAAGATAGCGTCCTATCAAGAGTCATTCCAGGATAATTTGGGTTAGCCTGATATAACTGACATTGGCAAAGGGTTGTCTGTTATGGAGTGGCGTACAAGTACGTGCGTCTCGGAAATGGTGAAGCTGTTCGCCTGCTATTGTCAGCATCTGTGGAAAGTGGTTAAGGGACAGTGAAGCCACGACTAGGCGACAAGGTGCTGGACGCTCAAGCCTCATCACAACTTAGAGGTCTACCGGCTCTGTAAAGCATGATAGGTGCGGCGAATTGTCCCACCTCACAAGTGTTTCGGAGCGCGCCATTCAGTGCACCCACTACTTCGTAGCCGATGATCCGTACGTGATACCATGTTCGCCCTGCCCATGCGTCATTTATGATTGCTAGTGAGCGTAGCATCATGAAGACTGGACCGTGGATCAGTGGAAACGTGCCTCCTGGTCGGACGAATCAAGTTTCTTTTCTTACACCAGGTCGACGACGGATAAGCCGTCATCCAAACGAACGACCGCTCGCGTCATGAGCGCCACACAGACGCAGGTAAGTGGGAACAGTATTACGCTAAGATCATAATTCACCTGGGATTTGTGATGGTAATCGAAAACAACATGGCAGCTGTGTACTACATAAAAGTTGTCTCTTCACATCTGCTGTCGTCCCCAACGACGATGACATCTCCAAGCAGGTAACTGCACGTATCCCAAGGACAAGTGATTTCTGCTATAGCTTGAGGTGTGTGATAATGCAGTTTAACGTCTTGACCACCAAATCAGCCTGATTAGAACCTGATGGAATACACATGGGACGCTCTCCGTCGCCACTTCCTTGTTCATAAGCCACAGGCCGGTAATTTACGTGAATTGTTCGATCTGTGCGTAGACATCTGAGGTACATACCTCCGGAAACTTACCAGAGACCTGTTACATCCAGAAATCCATGGTAAGCACTCCAGCTGGTGGACTGCGGCTGCAGTGTGAAAATTAATTCTCGAAAGAGTACCCTAGGCTGTGGCTGAGCCGTTTCTCCACAATATGCCCTTCTTTCCGACTCTTAATCCTGCAAGGTATGCAGGGCTGATACACTTTTAAGTTTGTGGTCATAATGTTCTGGATCATTAGTGTACATATCAGACTTTCCGCTTTACGCATCAGCGGAAAGTCTATAGTTTTAGTTGTGTTTTTGTCATCGCTATTAATTTGCACTTCTGAGCTACATTTCCTTACATTTTACTTTTAATGCTAAAACATACCGTACTGCATGCTCAGAAACTACTCCGACATCCTGTCAGCAAACATACCTGTAAAGAAAACGAAAATATATTGAGTACAAGCTTCACACTATGTACAAAATTCTACAAAATAGAAGTCAATATTAATACGGTGCTCTGAACTAGAACTCGAAACGGGAACTTTCGCCTTTCGTGGGTCAGTGCTCTACCAACTGAGCGGTACAGGCACGACACATAACTCGCTTTCATACCTTACTTCCATCAGTTCGTTTTTACCTACCTTCCAAATTTCACAGCAATTTTCCAGCCCGGGAGGTAGAAGAAGAGGTACTAGCGGAAACAGGAAGGTATGTGTGCCCGTTTTGAGTCATGTTAGGATAGTCAGTTGGTTTAGCACTTGCCCGCGAAAGGTAAAAGTCCGAGGTCTGTATCTGCCACGAAATTTCAAACCAGTGAACATGCCGCTGCAGAGTGAACGTAATTAAACATAAAATGTTGCGCATACATAGGAAAATGAATCTACTACTGTACAACTACACTATAGATGACAAATTGGTGAAAACAGCATGCGCCGCAAAATATCCAGGAGTAATTACACGGAACGACCGTAAGTGGAATGGCCACATAAAATAAATAGTAGGACAAGCAGATGCCAGACAGAGATCCATAGGAAGAATCTTAAGGACCTGTAACTCACCCACGAAAGAAGTGGCTTACAAGGCACTTGTTAGGTCAATTCTTGAGTATTGTTCATCAATCTAGGACCCTTTCCAGGTAGGACTCATAGAATATGATTCAACGAAGGGCGGCGAGTTTCATCACAGGAGGGATACTCGGCCCGAGAACGTTATCGATATGGGCAACGAACATATCGATATTTGTTACTGGAGAGACATTGTGCATTTCGAGAGACCACTTTCCAGGAAGAGTCAGACAAGATATTGCTTCCTCCCACATATATCACGCAAAAATACCTCAACGAGAGACATTTGAGATAATAGAGGAACTTACCTACATTAATTCTTCCTACAGGCCATTTGCGAGTGAATCAGCTAATATAGTACTTTCAGCCACAAATCGTTAGACGGCTTGCAGAATATTATGTACATGTCGATGAATATACAAGACATTTTCATGATGATATTACAGACTTTCATACAGAAGGCAAAAAGGCAGAAATGCAGTTGTACCAATTTGAAATAGTGAACCGGAATCCGAAAACGACTGATTCTGAAGTTCCGAGCAAAAACGTAAAAAATTGACATTTACCATTGACGTTTTCACGATGATAAAACCAGAGGAAAACATTTTTTATACTTGGCGATGCAGCGACTCAAAAGACTTTATTAACTGTTTAATTAATAGGCAATCAGACTCACCGAATTTAAAAATTACACTCGAAGCAACCATGCAACTCCACACCAGTGGACCTTAAAACAACAGTAAAAAGTTGATGGAATGGGTCCAATTTACAAGTACAAAAATATTCGAGTATGTAACTGAGAAAGCCGCAGAACTTGCAAAACAATAATTCTGAATATCGTACGGGCGCGAGCCTGGAACTGTATTATGGTTGTATTATGGTAATGACACGAAGCTACTGTTTAACTAACGCGCAGTATTACTGGATTTCAGCAGATACACTCTAAGCTCTACAATGAAGGCTTTCACGACCGGGTGGTACTGTTGTTGATAATTCTTCCTGGTTATGTGGCCGTGGTCCATGGAATACTTCTATTCCTAACGTTTCGTCCAATACTACGTTGGACATCCTCAGAGGTATGGCTGGTTCTTGTTGAGTCCTGCCGACTCAGGACTCAAGAGCACCAGCCATACCTCTGAGGATGTCCAACGTAGTATTGGACGAAACGTTAGGAATAGAAGTATTCCATGGACCACGGCCACATAACCCGGAAGAATTATCAACAACACTCTAAGCCCTATATGAATGTGGTTTTCAGCTGCGCAGTACTTGAGACATCAGAAATGAATCCAAACAACACATGTATCAGCTGGTGTAATTAATGTTTCTGAAATATGCGATAACTCACTGGTTGAGGTGACCAAAATTTTGCTTCACCTTTCCTTTGCAGATTTCTATTGCCACCCCAGACTGATCAATGAATGACTCGATAGAAACGTTCAATCTGCTTAATGATTTTACGTATAGCCAGAATTTCCTCAGCTTATCGACAAGATCTTTTTCAAATTTATGACATTTTTTCCCCAGAATCCAATGATCTATGTTTCCTTAGAATTTTGCGAACTAGGATTATTACACCAGGGAGGATTCTTTCTATCTTTAATCCACATAGCTGGCACATACATCTACAGAGCTCGATTTACAATCAGTTTAAACTATGCCCATAATCCCTCTACGTCCGTCACATTGGAGCTAAATGGTGTCCATTCATTGTCTAAAGTAAATGGGATGCTACCAACTGCTTATCTGCTTTTTCTAGAGCACACATCTCCTGGCGTTCTTGACAGCTTTACTAGCTTTAGTAACCATTGTCCCCATGATGAAATAATGATCACCTATGCTTGTTTCTATACTTGCACTGTCCATAAGATCAGGCCTGTTTGTTGCTACAACGTCCAACATATTTCCACTGTTTTTCGGTTGCTAACTAGTTGTTGAAGGTAGTTTTCAGGAAACGTCTTCGGAAGTGCTTCATAACACTGTCTGTCCGTGTCACCTGTAGTGAATCAACAGGCGTTCCAGCCAACGCTCGGCAGGTCCCCTCCAACCAATACTGCGCGACCTGGGTATTTTCACGATAGTGATCGTAGACTTATAGGTGTGGAGGTAACTTCACTGTCACACTCGATTTTGACATCAAGAGAGACAATATTTTTGTCAACTGCAGTGAACACTCCTCCTCCTACAGTGATTAATCTGACTTTTCGATATACGTTTTATGTTTCGTTAAATATCTCAGACATTTTACTTCGGGTACCAACAAGCTCTCGGTCTCGATTATAATTTGAGCGCAAGAAATTTCCTGGAAGATAGTAAATTCGGAAACTTTGTTAAGCATACTTAGACTTTTAACTGTTAAAACTTTGGCAATAGAACTGTCCCTATTTTGTATGCAATTTGATTACGCTCCCTGCATATCGACTGGCGAGCGTTCATCAGAGAACCGCAAACTACCGCCTAGCCTAGCAATATAAACACAAATAAAACACATTCATAAAAGTTGGTAAGTGTCAGTCTATGGATCCAAGGGGCTAAGAATTCCACCTCAGATCAGCCCTAGAATTTTTATATCTGTCGTTTATCAATTTTGTCCATTTCTGGCGTCGTTTGGTAATGCCACAATTGCTAAGTCGCACCGTGGGCCAGGGTCCACGTTGACCAGTAGATCCCCTGTAACTGTCTGGTTAGGTGAGTCTATAGGTCGAAGGAAGACGACGACATGCCACAACCGACAGGACCATGCCTAATGAAGCACTGCAGTGTGCAGACCAACATTCCTATAGGCAACTTTAATTCTTATCAATAACGAGCTTTTCCCTTGGTAAAGTTATCATTAAAATTGTTGTGTTGGCAGAAGAACCAACACCGTGTTACTAAAGGAGGCGGAAATGCGCGCGTTTTAGCTCACGCAGGCTGGCGTGAGGAGGGAAGAACTATTATGACGTGAGGTCTGGAACATGTCAAGGAATTAGAATTCATAAAGCGGACTGAATTAGTTTCATACTTACTTTAACCCATTATGATGAACATCGCTCTTGACGGTACATGATTCACAACATTATCTGTTCAGAATACATTCTTGTAACTGAATATGGAACCTTGCTAGGTCGTAGCAAATGACGTAGCTGAAGGCTACGCTAAACTGTCGTCTCTGCAACTGAGAGCGTATGTAGGCAGTGAAACATCGCTAGCAAAGTCGGCTGTAAATCTGGGGCGAGTGCTAGGGAGTCTCTTTAGACAAGACCTGCCGTATGGCGGCGCTCGGTCTGCAATCACTGCCAATGGCAACACGCGGGTACGACGTATAATAGCGGACCACGGCCGATTTAAAGGCTACCACCTAGCAAGTGTGGTGTCTGGCGGTGACACCACAAAAACTTGAACTAGATTACTGCAGATGTTGGAATTGTTTTATGATAAAATTTCCCTAAGAGCAGCTGATTTTATATGAAAGTGCGGACTTTTAAACTAATATAAGTAATAACTTTTACAAATACAGGTGAGGTTACATAGAGCTGCTACTGTGTGTGTTGCATTGCATATTTTGATGCTGTGTCTTCTGCAGAATCTTAGTTACGGCTCCTGCTCGGCGTTCGAGAAAGAACAAGCGTTTTATTACTGAGATCAACAGTACTGACCTATATTGTAACCAAAGTGAACCTAAGATTTAGAATAGGTGCTAGTTTGATGATCAGATTTAGTTACGCATGGCAAAATTCCAAATTTTTTGCATGATAAAATTTTGCAGGAAACGACTGTAGCATATAAAAAGTGAATATCATCATTTAAAAATGGGACAAGAAAATATATTAAACTTCTGTTATAGGACTGGCTAGAGGCGGAAGTCTGAAGTGTTCCAAAGCACAACACTCCCTACTCAGTTTATTATTTACTCGTACACATTTTTCGCCCCAAACCTCTGGTGCATCTTCTGTATGATGCTTTCATCGTCTACTCCAACTCTTCCAACTTGCTGTATTCTTATTTCTTAAACAGCTTTTCTTGGTTGAATATACGGCGCTATTTTTTCTAAGGGGTGTCCACAACTTGTTTCTGGGTGTCAACACTTTTCTCTATAGCCTTCTGTTTAATTAAAACGTCCTTCTAAGCAAAAGCGGTGTGATTTATGTTCTTTTATATTTTTCTTTGATCATTGTGGTCCCTGAAAACGATAAACACCAAGGGGTGGAAATATCATCGTGAAAACTTTTAATTAAGTGACACCAGGTGTACTTTTTTGTTTGCTTGCAAACAGCGCTACTGATGAGGAACGCAAGTGATGGTCTGCCGATTACGACTCGAGTTTTCTCCTCGCATCCGTCGATTCTCCGAACGTTTCTCGCGCAAGTTCTGTATTGACCTAGGGCCGCCGACGGGGCGCATTTGCTGCTCGGGGGCACAACCCACGCCTGAAGGAGTACGGCGGGAAACTTTGCCGCATAAAAGGAGCCGCAACTTTCGCCGGCTGGCGAGTTGGCAACTCTTCCTTTTCAGCGGCGAGGCGCTCGTAACTGCTTCAAACGTGCAACCGTTTTCCCAGTGACTTTTTTTTCTTTATTTTTCTTTCCTCCGATGACACGGCATGAGGACATTGTCCGGGCATGTCCACAACAAGTGACGGAAATTCAAAATATCAGCGCCAGGTGCTATTCGCTGGTATTCCGCATAACTTTCCGAGGAGTTACTGTGAGGTTTATCGACGAAGTTCTCGTCTCGTTTGCATCTACATCCGCACCTGTCCTTCAGGTAGCACCATATTTTCCTCGTACCCTGTTTCATCCGCGACTAGTGCGTGCCAACCTTTCCATCCCAGATTAGCACTTTCAGCCTAAGTCCTCAATTATTTGCTGAATGTACTGAATTCCAATCTCTGTCTTCCTCTGCAGTTTTTATCCTCTACGCCACCGTATGAGCACTAATTTCCGTGATTTACTTGGTTCCAATGGCTCTGAGCACTATGGGAATGAACATCTGAGGTCATCAGTACCCTAGAACATAGAACTACTTAAACCTAACTAACCTAATGAC
The DNA here is from genome assembly GCF_023897955.1 of Schistocerca gregaria. Lineage (NCBI taxonomy): Eukaryota > Metazoa > Arthropoda > Insecta > Orthoptera > Acrididae > Schistocerca > Schistocerca gregaria. The sequence continues at coordinate 107,634,122 of NC_064920.1, forward strand.
ATCACACACATCCATGCCCAAGGCAGGATTAGAACCTGCGACCGTAGCAGTCGCGCGGTTGCGGACTGAAAAGCCTAGAACCGCTCGTCCACAGCGACCGGCTGATTTTCTTGTTGGGGTCATTTCGCGAGATGTATGTGCGAGAAGGTAATATGATGTTCGCCCCTTCCAAGAACGTAAGTTCTTGCAGCTGCAACAGTAACATTTTCATGATGCACACGTCTCTCTTGTAGCGTCTATCAGTGGAGTTTCCTGAGCATCTCCGTACCGCTCCCGCGAAGACTGAATGAATCCATAAAGAACGCGCAGCCGTCCTTTGGATTTTTTGTATCTCGTATACTTCTCCAACTTCGTGAGGGTCCTAAACGATCCATACTCAAGCATCTGCAGAGCAAACCATCTCAACATCTCTTAATTTAACCGTTAAACGACATGTTTAGTTCGAACTACAACGAGGTCCTGAAGAGTAAATGCTCATTCTTGGGTATAGAATAATATTGCAAAACAGATGTTAAATTTCTGTTGCTTTTGTTGCTAGCAGCTACAAAAGCTAACAAAAACTAAAATGAGAGTAATAAAACGTAATACATTAGTGAGCATGTACACTTATGAGCCAGAACATTACGACCGCGTGCTTAATAGCTTATCTGACCGTCTTTGGAACGAAATACATCACTGATTCTGGGTACCAGGGCTCCGAAAATTTATTGGTAGGTTTGTGCACATATGTGACATTAGATGTCTAAGCATATGTAATTCGCGTAAATAAAGGGCCGCTGATTTGCTCACCCGGTGATGGTGCCCGATAGTTACCCAGGTAGATACCATAGGACTTACATGAAGTGAATCTGATCGCCGGGTCGTCACTGTGAGTTCATCAGCTCCGAGACACGGACAGTTATACTGTTGGAAGATGACATCGCCGTCGCGGAAGACATCGAGCATGAAGGGATGTAGGTGGTTCGCAGCTGTCAGCCTCTCTTCGATTACTATCATAGGTCCCATGCAAGCGCAGGAGAAAGTCTCCCGCAGCATAATACTGCTTCCACTAGTCTGCGTCAACGGTGCGTTGCACGTTTCGAGCTGCCGTTCACTTCCATGACGGCGTTTGTGGAGGGTTTGCAACCTAGGGTAGCAAAAATGCGATTCACCCGAAGAGCCGACATGTTTCCATCAAATCCCGATGGTCACGTGCTCACTACAATCGTAATTGATGATGTATTTGGGGCAAAATGTGAATACGTAGGGGTAGTCTGTTACGGAACTCGATGTTCAACTATGTACGATTAACAGTGTACTCGGAAACACTAGGGCATGCACCAGCATTGTGCTCTTTTGGCAACGATGCCACAGACCACCATCTATTGTAACTTACAGAGCAGACAAGCGCCCGAACCCGACGGTCCACGAAGAATCGTGGACGTCCAAACTATTCACGCCTCGTGGTAGTTTCACTGTACTTTTGTCTCTTTCTATAGATGCTCACGACAGTAGCACGTGAACATTCGACAAGCCTCGCCATTTTCAATATACTCGTTCGTAGGCTCTGCGTGATTATGATCTGCACTTTTTCAGAGTCGCTTATCTCAGTGGATTCCCTCATTTGCAGCCCATACCTGCGCTAGGCCGATTCCCCGTCTGTGTCTGCTCCGCTTACAGTCTTTTGTTACCGGGTCACGTGTCCGCAACGCCACCAAGAGGCATCCAAAGTTGCGGTGGGCCATGGTCGTAATGGTTTGGCTTATCAATATAGATTTATAGAGCAACTGGCATGGAACATTTTATAGTTGGAAATACTAAACTTATATTGTCAGAAGGAATCCTTAGATAAGTTTTATTATGAATATTCAATTTTAACATAACTACAAACCGCATTTCAAAATATTTTCATTTCCTTGTTGGGATTATCTTATTATGACCGACGCACATGTGTTTGTTCCCGCTGTTATTTTTACTAGATTTACTGCAGGTAATGGGAATCGATACCGTTTCCGTCACAAACCCAATGTGCATAAAGACAGTTCTTTTTTTTACGACTGTGTCTGTATTTTCACCATCTGTGTCAATACCACTCAAAAATTCTCCATACGATAATACATCACGTCAAGAACGCCACCGACCACTACGAACATTTACAGCACTGGCCTCGACCCACAAGCGCCTTTCTCAGATGCGACAAGAATGGACAAAAAGCCCCGTCACAAGCCAGAAAGACTGGTCAAGCGCATACCAAACACTATGAAGGTGATGCAAAATATGTCGTTTTCAAACACATAAAATGAACGTATTTAATAGTGTTCTCTTTTTTGGTATATTGTCCAAAACATTATGAGGACCTGGGCTTCAATAAAATTGCAAAGATTTGTAATTTGAGATAAGAACCAACCATGTGGTCCAAAAGTTTATTTCGATCTAACTATTGCCCGTTTCTGATTTCTTACAAATCCGTCTTCAGATGGCTCTTACTTAATTCCTTGTTTTGTTGCTGGGACCTCGTTTTGTTGACCTTATTGATTTTATGCACTGAGATAAAAAAGAGTTATTAGATTTTTAATTTTGTAAACTCACAAGAGAATTTTTTAATGCTTCTAGGGTACGTACATGGAATGATATTACGGTAAATAACACACGGAATATGGCGAAAAAGCATGTGGTGTGCATTTCTGGTTTACGATTTCGCTAGAGACCATAGTGTTCGAATTATTCTAGAAAATCGTGCAAAAGTGACCGTCAAACGCGTTTTTCTGTGGTCTCAAGTGAAAACATATCTGTACAGAACGGTCCTGTTCACATTTTCTGTAGGACTAACGGTGTGCGCAAAGCAAACGTGATGATATAGAAATCGTGCATGTGGTTTTTGAAGATGTTGCGGGTTGCATAAAATCTACCGGTTGGGGTAGCTGAATCACTCCTTATAAAGCATACAGTAATAGCTCTAACACATTCTATTGCAGTACCACCGAAATTATTCTTACCTTTGTCATTTTTTTCCATTAAGAATGACTTGAGAGATCCATATGGAAGGAATTCCTCAGCCCACTCACAAAACTAGTATGGACTTTTATTACATAACTGATACTGCAGGATTCTTTGAAGTCATGAACGAGTATCCATACACATAGATGTAAGATAATCGTAGCATTTCGTATTAGAAACAGCATATTACAAGTTCAAAATACTGATATTTGCAAATTACCGTAAATTGACTTTCAATGTGCTAGCAGTACTAATACTCAAAATTATTTTTCCCATCATTGTTATTCAAGCCATTTCATTCCACATTGAGTCACTGTGATTTTGTTCTTCGGTTTGTGGAGATTCATGGTTTACGAGCATACGTGACTGCACGACAATACGTGTGTGCGAGCCCGTGCGTGGTGTGTGTGTGTGTGTGTGTGTGTGTGTGTGTGTTTTATGTGTACGTGTGCAACGTTTGTCTGTCTACTATTAAATCTCAGTCAACGTATAGATCATGGTAAAAATGTGAAATGTACAGTATCATAGTAGCAAGAGAGATGTGTATCATTTTGTAAATATTTTGTGGTACTCCATAATACGTCTTTTGTGTCAAATGATGAGTCAATGCGTAGGTAAAAGCGACAGTCCAGTACACATTTTAACGGAAATGTAGTGTCATAAAATATACAAGCGTTTTAATAGAAAAATTCGCTTCATTAACGTCCAAAAAGAACCAGACCAATTTAGTTTTCGACATTTCGAAAGAACCACGGGGATTGAGTTTAGACGTGCCAGCGACATTTTCATACAGCATCTTTTCGTTCATTAAATTTCTTGTGCTGCCTCGATTCGCAGCACGTTGCAGTGTGTGGTGACTATCAGCGAAGTGAGACCACCCGACCACCAGCAGCGTTATTCATGTCAGCTGCATGTGAGGTCATCGGGATTCCAGTGATGCGCCTACCTAGTACCGACGCAATTAAGTAATTACTGAAACAAAAATTACTTTCGGTTACCAGTAATTAATTTCAATTATTTACCTTTATACGCCACATGCTAATGACCCTGTACGTAATAACTGTGTGGCAGCAGGAAATTAATGCCAGTAACGTAGGAAAAAAAGTTTTAGGAGTGAGGTAAAATACGAGTAATTTAATTGAATACTACCGACAATTGTATAGTGAAAAATTAATGGAAATTGAAACGAATAATGCGTTCCATTGCTGTTAATGTGTGTGATAACTCCCTAAGTAATTAATAATGTTAACAAAAGCAACATTGACGATTCAGATAAAAAAATCAACTTCCCGTCTGTATGTTAAGCAGATTCTCACTACCGTATGATCGTTCTCATTTTAGTAATAAAACGTTCATAATGCCTTCTTTGATTTTCAGTATCTTTTCTCCTCAGTTACAGATATACAGGTTTCATAGGTTAAATACCGTCTTTTGCAGTTATGATGAAGTCAGATCAGAACTGTTGTTGTTGTTGCGGTCATCAGTCCAGAGACTGGTCTGATGCAGCTCTCCATGCTACTCTATGCTGTACAAGCTTCTTCATCTCCCAGTACCTACTGTAACCTACATCCTTTTGAATCTGTATAGTGTATTCATCTCTTGGTCTTCCTCTACGATTTTTACCATCTACGCTGCCCTCCAGTACCAAATTGGTGATCCTTTGATGCCTCAGAACATGTCCTACCAACCGATCCCTTCTTCTTGTCAAGTTGTGTCACAAATTTCTCTTCTCTCCAATTCTATTCAATACCTCCTCATTAGTTATTTGATCTACCCGTCTAATCTTCAGCATTCTTCTGTAGCATGACATTTCCAAAGCTTCTATTCTCTTCTTGCTTAACTATTTATGGTCCACGTTTAACTTCCATACATGGCTACACTTCATACAAATACTTTCTGAAACGACTTCCTTACACTTAAACCTATACTCGATGTTAACAAATTTCTCTTCTTCAGAAACGCTTTCCTTGCCATTGCCAGTCTACAATTTATATCCTTTCTACTTCGACCATCATCCGTTATTTTGCTCCCCAAGTAGCAAAACTCCTTTACTACTCTAGGTGTCTCACTCCCTAATCTAATTCCCTCAACATCACCCGACTGATTTTGGCTACATTCCATTATTCTCCTTTCAAGACACTGTCCATTCCGTTCAGCTGCCCTTCCAGGTCCTTTGATGTCTCTGACAGAATTACAATGTAATCGGCGAATCTCAAAGTTTTTATTTCTTCTCCATGGATTTTAATTCCTACCCCGAGTTTTTCTTTTGTCTCCTTTACTGCTTGCTCAATATACAGATAGAATAAAATCGGGGATGGGCTAAAACCCTGTCTGACTCCCTTCCTAACCACTGCTTCCCTCCTAACTGCCATCTGGTTTCTGTACAAATTGTAAATAGCCCTTCGCTCCCTGTATTTTACCCCTGCCGCCTTCAGAATTTGAAAGAGAGTGTCCCAATCGACATTGTCAAAAGCGAATTGCTCAACACGTGGGGCGTGAGGTCTCCACAGTACATCGATGTTGTCGCCAGTGGTCGGCGGAAGGTGCACGTGCCCGTCGACCTGGGACCGGACGCACGGATGCACGCCAAGACCGTAGGATCCTACGCAGTGCCGTAGGGGACCGCTCCGCCACTTCCCAGCAAATTAGGGACACTGTTGCTCCTGGGGTATCGGCGAGGACCATTCGCAACCGTCTCCATGAAGCTGGGCTACGGTCCCACACACCATTAGGCCGTCTTCCGCTCACGCCCCAACATCGTGCAGCCCGCCTCCAGTGGTGTCGCGACATGCGTGAATGGAGGGACGAATGGAGACTTGTCGTCTTCAGCGATGAGAGTCGCTTCTGCCTTGGTGCCAATGATGGTCGTATGCGTGTTTGGCGCTTTGCAGGTGAGCGCCACAATCAGGACTGCATACGACCGAGGCACACAGGGCCAACACCCGGCATCATGGTTTGGGGAGCGATCTCCTACACTGGCCGTACACCTCTGGTGATCGTGGAGGGGACACTGAATAGTGCACGGTACATCCAAACCATCATCGAACCCATCGTTCTACCATTCCTAGACCGGCAAGGGAACTTGCTGTTCCAACAGGACAATGCACGTCCGCATTTATCCCGTGCCACCCAACGTGCTCTAGAAGGTGTAAGTCAACTACCCTGGCCAGCAAGATCTCCGGATCTGTCCCCCATTGAGCATGTTTGGGACTAGATGAAGCGTCGTCTCACGCGGTGTGCACGCCCAGCACGAACGCTGGTCCAACTGAGGCGCCAGGTGGAAATGGCATGGCAAGCCGTTCCACAGGACTACATCCAGCATCTCTACGATCGTCTCCATGGGAGAATAGCAGCCTGCATTGCTGCGAAATGTGGATATACACTGTACTAGTGCCGACGTTGTGCATGCTCTGTTGCCTGTGTCTATGTGCCTGTGGTTCTGTCAGTGTGATCATGTGATGTATCTGACCCCAGGAATGTGTCAATAAAGTTTCCCCTTCCTGGGACAATGAATTCACGGTGTTCTTATTTCAATTTCCAGGAGTGTATTTTCTAAGATAAGTCGTAAGGTCAGTATTGTCTCACGTGTTCCAACATTTCTACGGAATTTCAACTGATCTTCCCCTAAGTCGACTTTACCAGTTTTTCCATTCGTCTATAAGGAATTCGCATTAGTATTTTGAGGCCGTGGCTTATTAAACAGATAGTGCGGTAATTTTCACATCTGTCAACACCTGCTTTCTTTGGGGTTGGAATTATTACATTCTCCTTGAAGTCCGAGAGTATTTCGCTTGTCTCAGACATGTTGCTCACTAGACGATAGAGTTTTATTAGGCCTGGCTCTCCCAGATCAGAACAATATACTCGAAATGGCAAGACGATAGTTATTCTTTACAATTAAAAAGCATGAATATATTTAGTGTTATTAAAATGCTATGTGCTAAAACCTAGCACGCAGGGTGTTCAGTTCAATTGATGACATTGATATTTCTCTAACTACACATGGAATCAAACAAGTTATAATTCTAATTCATTTTCCTTAGAGGGGGACATCCAGTGATACGACACTCAAACACCCACCCAATCCCGTGCATGGATGGCCGGGGACAACTTTACAAACTTCAGTGGGAATCCTCTTTATTTACTGCAGATTTTGATTCTACGGAGAAATCTGAGTGAGTGTTGTCTCAGGCATTTCCTTCGTTCCGCCACAGATAGCGCTGTAATCAGAGGAATAAAAATTGGTATACAATCGTAATATACAACTTGCTACTCAACGGCCCTTGAATATCCAATGGCGCGAGGGATCCCACCTCGATGCTGCAAGGGTAGAACAGGTCAGTATTTCGTAATTAGTGTTTGGAAACGCCATTTCGCAACGTTGAGTTCCTTCGAATAGGGGACTACTCGACGCGCCGCTGTGGCCACGGCTCGAGGCGAACGCTGCTCAGTTTTTCCAGTTAGAGTAAGAGTTCAAACGAAGTATCGCCAACTTCAGTACATTTAGTGATCCACTTCTGAAATGACCGTACGTAGGACAGAAGCATATCTGCGGAAATGTCAGCAAAGGTGTTTCTGATGCGGTCGACCATGTCTTCACGGTCTGCTGGTACCTGCTGATACACTTTATCTTTTAAATATTCCCACAGAAAGAACTGCCGGTACACCGATCAGTGTAAACGTGGTCTAATACCTCCCGTGCTTCAATTGTTGTCATGCTGAAATCACATACGTTGCTGAACGTCCACGGCAACATCCTATAGTCGGTAGTTCCTGTTCCAAAAATAATCGATATTTGCATCCATACAACGTGTTGTAGATAAAATGCGGACCTATGAGTTTGTTCCCCATGATGACACACTACATGTTAACCGACCATGGTCAACTTGCTGTAACCAGTGGGAATTATCTACACTCCAGTAATGCATGTTATGCCAGTTAACGCTGTCATGGTTTCTGAATGTACAGTCATCGAAAAATAGTACCTCGGCAAAGAACGTGGGGTTCGTTTTCATTTGTTGATATGCCCGTTCACAAAATACTACCCGGTTATGGAAATCGGCGCCATGAAGTTCTTGATGCAGTGACACATGGTACGAATGATACTTTGGACGATGCAGTAATATTCCCTGCAGACACAATGGAATCGCGGTGTGATTGCCGGACGCCTATTCGTGGTATGTGGTACCCTGCCGCTGATACAGCTATTTCATTAGCTTATCCTGTAACAAGTTTGCTTCGTTTGCTTCTCCCGGGTTGTACGCTGCCAGTAGACATAAATAAGCTTGTAAAAGAACGAAAGTGAGCGAGCTTTCTCGCTCAGCATATAAGGCAACAGCAGTCTCAACATTTGTCCTACATTCTCCGTATCTCAAGATCATCTCAATTTTTTCTTCTGTCATTCCAACATTCATCGTGCACTTGCAGATTTGTTATCCAAATGATAGGCAGTTGTGCAGCCAGTACCACCGGGCAAGTAACCCAGGATGAAATTTTCACTCTGCAGCGGGACTGCACTGATATGAAACTTTCTGACAAATTAAAACTGTGTGCCGGACAGAGACTCGAACTCGGCACCTTTGCCTTTCGCGCGAAAGTGCTCTTCCGGCTGAGCTACCCAAGGAAAGGTCCCGAGTTCGAGTCTCGGTCCGGGAAATGGTTGTAATCTGCAAGGAAGTTTCAAGTCTTCTAATATTTTGCACGATACGTGAGCATCGGTCGCATTGTACTGCCTGTTACGATACGTCATAGTTCCCTACACGGCCACGGTGGCGCATCGAGTAATCCTCTGTTCGATATGTTGGAGGAATGCAACGTTGCGAGTGGATTCCCAATCATAAATTATGAAATACTGGCCTTTTCAACCCTCGCAGCATGGAGCTGGGGTCCCACGTGCCATTGGATATTCAAGGGCCATTGAGTAGCAAGTCGTAAATTACGATTGTTTACCAATTTCTATTCCTCAGATTACAGCGCCATCTGTGGCGAAATGAAGGAAATGCTTCCAACAAACCGTATGTAGATTTTGACGTAGAATTGTAATCTGCAATAAAAAAACGGCGTTTCCTTTGGATATTTCAAAGTCCCCCCCCCCCCCCCCCCCCCAAATGGTTCAAATGGCTCTGAGCACTATGGGACTTAACATCTATGGTCATCAGTCCCCTAGACCTTCGAACTACTTAAACTTAACTAACCTAAGGACGGCACACAACACCCAGTCATCACGAGGCAGAGAAAATTCCTGACCCCGCCGGGAATCTAACCCGGGTGCGGGAAGCGAGAACGCTACCACACGACCACGAGCTGCGGACTTGCCTCCCCCCCCCCCCCCCCCCATCGCCACCCACGCACGCAGTGGGGTCGAGTGTGGTGTCTTTCGACGTCCCCTTCCGAGACGAACAAATTGAAGTTATAGCTCCCTCTGACCCGATGTCTTAGATATATTTCATTGTCTTTAGTTAATATTTGTAAGAACAGGACGAATGAAGCACACAAAAAAACTGACCACTGCAGGTACTTTCGAATAAATGGAAAGTCGTTTGGCCTTAAGAAGACTTTCATTACAGTTGCAAGAGGTGATATTTAAACTTAATGACGATTTGATTAGACTGATATTTAATTCAAAATCAAGTAGCTAGACCATGCAATAGACTAAGTGACGTTTAATTTCTAAGGTGCTTGATTGTTGTTTATCCTTTAGGCCAAGTTTTGCACCGAGAGAAAATGTTTTTTTTCTTCCGTTCTCTAATGCAATGTGCAGAGCGATCTGTTTGAGGGGCGCCCGATCATAGAGACTCCGTTCGTTTTAGCCAAATACCTAGTGAGGTAGTAGTGACACAAATGGGTTCCGAGTTAGGAGAAAAACTGAATGGGTTCCAACATTTGCCTTACAACCAAGCGATACCTCCCAGTAACCTAGATCGGAACCGAGACTTTACATCAATATGTGTGTGTGTGTGTGTGTGTGTGTGTGTGTGTGTGTGTGTGTGTGTGCGTGTGTGTGTGTGTATGTGTGTGTTTAATTCTACCCTTAAGAAAACGCAGGCCGACAGTGAGCCTGTGCCAATACATACAGTCGCCATTCATATGGACCAAGTTCCGTAGTATGCTATCTGGTAAAACCTTAATTGGAAACAAGTACACTCAAAGCAATTTCGATTCAAGTTTACGTAACATAAATTCGTATTCCGAGCCTTCAGAGATAACGACCTGAGTTTTAAAAGGTAAACTTCGTAGTAGATATATGTCCTGTCTCTCGCCTATCTGGAAAATCAAGCTGACTGCCTGTAGCAAATTACTGCGAAAAGAAAATTTGTTGTTTTGTTGCTACGTAATTATCGCCGCTTCATGCTAAATGTCAGCGGAAACGATTATTCTACAAATTACAACGTTGTGAGGAAATAACACCTTCGGCGAGCTGTTAATGTATACTACTGAAGAAGCTGTCGAGCTGAAACACGCCACAATATCGACAGACCAGTCACGTTAGTTGTCTGCGTGCCACCGCACAAAGATGTACTGATGTCACTTTGGAGGCGGCATTTTAACTGGTTGTTATGATCACGTGGTACAAGAGGAGAGGCGTGACTAGAGATCAGTGTTATAGGTCAGCCCTAAACGGGTTTTTAATTAGTCTGTTTACCTTCAACATATAGGCTACCATAACTGAACGAACACGGAATCACCACCACCACGAATTTATCTCCTCCACACGCTAATTCTCATGCATAGTCAAGCAGATACAGACATAAGAACACACAATCATAATAATATTAACGGCTGATATCGGCAGGGCATCTCAAGTTGACTCCCTATTGTTACGGTGGTTGTACGAAAACATGGAAAAGCTATGAGAAATGCATGCCTCAATAGTACTGCAGTGGTTGTACGAAAACACGCATATACCACGAGAAATGTATGTTTGAAAGTAAATAAACGCAGATGCTAGCGAAGTCAGTAAGTGACGCTGTTGTACACTGATGAGACGAAGAAACTGGTACTCCTGCCTAATATCGTGTAGGATCTCCGCGAGCACGCAGAAGCGCCGAACCACGACGTGGCATGTACTCGACTAATGTCTGAAGTAGTGCTGGAGGGAACACCACGAATCCTGCACGGCTGACCATAAATGCGTGTAGTACGAGGGAGTGAAGATCTCTCCTGAACATATATGCTCAATAATGTTCATGTCTGCGCAGTTTGGTGGGCAGCGGAAGTGTTTAACCTCAGAAGAGTTTTCCTGGAGCCACTCTGTAGCATTTCTGGACCCGTCGTGTCGCACTGTCTTGCTGGAATTGCCCAAGTCTGTCGGAATACTCAATGGACATTAATGGATCCAGGTGATCGACAGGATGCTCAGAGCCTTATCTAGACGTATCAGTTATTCCATATCACTCCAGTTACACAGACTCCACACCATTACGGAGGCTACACCAGCTTGAAGAGTCCCATGCTGACATGCAGGGTCCATGCATTCATGAGGTTGTCTCCATACCGGTACACGTGCATCCGCTCGACACAATTTGAAACGAGACCCTCCCGACCAGGAAACATGTTTCCAGCCATCGACAGTCCAGTGTCGGTGCTGACGGGCCCAAGCGAGGCGTAAAGCTTTGTGTCGTGGAGTCATCAATGGTATACGACTGCGCCTTCGGCTCCGAAAGCCCATATCGATGATGTCTCGCTGATTGGTTCACACGCTGACACTTGTTGACGGCCAAGCATTGAAATTTTCAGCAATTTGCGGAAGGGTTGCACTTGCGTCACGTTGAACGATTCTCTTCAGTCGCCGTTGGTCCCGCTCTTGTAGGATCTTTTTCCGGCCCCAGCGATATCGAAGATCTGATGGCTTACCGGATTCCTGTTATTCACGATATACTCCTGAATTGGTCGCACGGGAAAATCCACACTTCGTCACTACCTCGGAGACGCCGTGTCCCATCGCTCGTGCGCCGAAAGTAACACCAAGTTCACTTAAATTTTTATAATCTGCCATTATAGCAGCAGTATCCGATCTAACAACTGCACCAGACACTTGTTGTCGTATATAGGCGTTGCCAACTGCAGTGCCGTATTCTGCCTGTTTACGTATCTCTGTATTTCAGTACGCAAGCGAATACCAGTTTCTTTCGCTCTGCAGTATGGGGTGCACCTGTGCAATGTCGTCAATACGTTGTAACTTCCAGTCGGTGTCAGAACAGTGTACTGCTTAGTATCTGCATTACGTCGGAGGTAACTGAAAGTGGACAAATTGTTGTTGTTCGTATGGTGACTGCTTCCATGCCCAAGGTAGCCGAAACGTTTGGTCTTTAAAGAGGCAAGCTATCGAAGATTTCTACCACATACACGGAAAGAGGAGAAACATCATCCGCTGACACAACGCAAACGAAAGTGCGTTTTGAGCGATCGTGACAGACCGTCATTTTAACTTATGGCCAAGTTTACTTCTCAAGAATCGTGGCGTGGGTTTGGTGATTATTTGAGAAGCCATACAATGGTATTGCATGAGCCCCGCGCTCTACACGTTCACATAACTGTCAATGGTTATGTGATCATTTTGCCTAATCAGGTCCTTCCGATGATACAATATTTGTTTCCCGTTAGTGAAGCTGTGTTCCAAGACGATACGTTCCCTGTTCAAACAGCTCGCACCACCCAGGACTGGTTTTGTGGCACGAGAATGAATTTCCACTGTCGTATTATTGAACAATTGTGGTCCACTTTGGAGAGAAAGGCGCGTGACCTCTTTGAAAGTCGCGTAGCCTGAATGACTGGGAGACCCCGACGGCCAGATTCAGCCGCCTAAATGGATCTTCTCTGCCCTTCGCTCACGCAGGCAGCTTTCCATCGCGAAGCAATAGCTGTATATGTAAGTGTAGCTGTTATCTGTAGGCCACTGTAAAGGCGTGTGTGTAGTGTAGTGTCCTGTTTTTGTCAGAGATGAGAGAATGACAGAAACGAGAGGGTGAGACGCGGTACTCCTAGCCAATAGATCCGGGGAGTGGGGGGAAGGGGGAGGAGAGGCGAACTTAACGTTCCCATCCGACGGACGGATCACAGTCAACGGCAACGCACAAGCAGACGTTAGCGCCCTCGGCTACTGAGTATGGTTGCACAATCCCTGTCCACCTCCGTCATTGTTACATGAACTTGCAACAATTTTGCAGGGGTGGGGGGGATTGGTTTGTTTGGGGGGGAGGAGACCAAACAGCGAGGTCATCAGTATCATCGGATTAGGGTATAGAGTCGGCCGTGCCCCTCCAAAGGAACCATCACGGCATTTGCCTGTATCGATTTAGGGAAATCACGTAAAACCTAAATCAGGATGGCCGGAAGCGGGACTGAACCCTCGTCCTCCCGAACGCCAGTGTGCTAACCACTGCGCCTCCTCGCTAGGTCAATTTTGCAGGAACAGTGGTGTAAGATTCACTTGAAAACCATTTAACACCTGTATTTATCCAGTCCGTCACGACTAGAAGCTGTTTTGAAAGCCAACGGGTTTCATATTAGGTATGGTATGTGTTGTGTTTTTGGAGTTTCCGTAATTTTGTCCGACCTTTGCACATTGCCAGGAAACTTTTAATACAGTACCCAGTCGTCTCAGCTTCACGACTGGATTCGTGATTTCCTTGCAAAATGTTACAGTCCATAGTAATTAATGGGAATAATGTAGTAAAATAAAGTTGTATCTGGCGTTCCCCAAGGAAGCACAACGGTCACTGTGCTGTAATAATCTACAGGCTGTTCCCATCACGTGCCTCTAGAGTTTATTGACGCGATAAGAAACTCCGATAAGAAACTCACGTCTGTAAATGTACTTTTTTGATATAAAACACGTTTTAATAGAGTATCTGATGTCCTCCAAACCTCCTGCTTCAAGGTACGCACACAGCGGAGACAATGAAGTGCGACCGATGTGCTCCACAGGAGCCCATGGCATGGACAGTGTTTCCAGTATTCGTCGTCGGGTTATCTTTTATGTGACGAAGGATGTCCTTTTCAAATTCCGAGGAGAACCACAATAAATCCAACTAGCAGCAAACGTTCCTGTAACTCGCAGCCATTGTTGTAATCGGACGCAAATGTTATACACAGAGGAGCCAAAGAAACTGGTACACATGCCTAGTACCACACAGGAGTGCTGCAACACAACATGGTATGGACTCGACCAATGTCTGGAGGGAATTGACACCACGAATCCTGCAGGGCTGTCCATAAATCCGTAGAGTACGAGGGGGTGGAGATCTCTTCAGAACAGATATGCTCAATAATGTTCATGTCAGCAGAGGTTGGTGGCCAGCGGAAGTGTTTAAACTCAGGAGAGTATTCCTGCAGCCAGTATGTAGCAGTTCTTGACGTGTGCTGTCACATTGTCTTGCTGGAATTGCGCAAGTCCGTCGGAATGCACACTGAACATGAATGGATGCAGGTGATCAGACAGTATGCTTACGTACGTGTCACCTATCATGTTCGTATCCAGACGTATCAGGGGTCCCATATCACTCAAACTGCACACACCCCACCCCCTAACCAAGCCTCCACCATCTTGAACAGTCCCCTGCTGACTTGCAGGGTCCATGGAATCATGAGGTGTCTCCACACCCGTAGACGTCCATCTGATCGATACAATTTGAAAGACTAGTGTTACCAGGAAACATGTTTCCAGTCATCAACAGTCGAATTTCTGTGTTGATCGGGCCCAGGCGAGGCGTAAAGCTCTGTGCCGTGCAGTCATCAACGCGGTACACGGCTGGGCTACGGCTCCGAAAGCCCATATCGATGAAGTTTCGTTGAATGGTCCGCACGCTGACACTTGTTGATAGTCCAGCAGTGAAATCTGCAGCAATTTGCTGAAGGGTTGCACTTCTGTCACGTTAAACGATTCTCTTCACTCGTTGGTCTCGTTCTTGCACGACCTTTTTCAGGTCGCAGCGATGTCGGAGATTTGATGTTTTATCGGATTCTTGATATTCATGGAACAGTCGTGAAGCGGTCGTAGGGAAAATCGCCACTTCATCGCTACCTCGGAGACGCTCTGCCCCATAGCTAGTTCGCCGATTATAACACCATTTAAATCTTGATAACCTGCCATTGTAGCCGCGGTAACCGATCTAACAACTGCACCAGACACTTGTCTTATAAAGGCGTTGCTGACTTCAGCGCCGTATTCCGCTTGTTTGCGTATCTCTGTATTTGAATACGCATGCCAGAATCGCTTTCTTTGTCGCTTCAGTATATGGTGTCTTAATTACAACAAGCACTGACGACGTGGCGCTCTTCTCTCGTGCTTACCGTATTATTTCATATCCACGGTGTACATTTCCGGACATAAGCTCTTCATCAATATTTTGACTACTAAGTACACTCAGTAACGCCTCCCATATAACCCTACACAGAGTCATGGGATAGTGATATGCACATACACAGACGGCTTTAATATCGCGTGCACAACGTATAAAAGGGTAGTGAACTGCCAGATCCTTCACTTGTACCCAAGTGATTCATTCCCGACATGATTATGGTCGCACGACGTGAATTAACAGAGTTTGATCGTGGGATGATAATTGGAGTTAGGCGCAGGGGACATTCCGTTTCTGAAATCGTTAGGGAACTCACTATTCCGAGATCTACAGCGTCGAGAGTGCTCCGAGAATACCACAGTTCGGGTGTTACCTCTCACCACGGACAACGCAGTGGCCGACAGCTTTCACTTAACCACCGAGAGCAGCGGCGATTGCGTATAAAAATCGGTACTAACAGACAAGCAACACTGCTGGAAACAACCACAGACATCAATGTGGGACGTACGTCAAACGTATCCGTTAGGAGAGTGCGGCGAAGTTTGGCGTTGATGGTCCGGCAGCCGAAGCGAGTGCCTTTGCTAATACCATGACATCGCCTGCAGGTTCTCTACCCGGGTGGTGAGCATACCGTTTGGACACTTGACGACTAGATAACTGTGACCTGGTGAGACGAGTCCCGATTTCAGTTGGTAAACGCTGATGGTAGATCTTGAGTGTAGCGCAGACTCCACGAAGCAACGGACACAGATCGTCAAAAGACACTATGCATACTGGTAGCCGGTCCATACTGGCGTCGGCTGTGCTTACAGGGAATGGATTGTGTCCTCCGGGCCAACTACGCCGATCATTGACAGGAAATGATTATGTTCGGCACTGGGAGACCATTTGCAGACATCTGTGGATCTCATGTTCCCAAATAACGATAGAATTGTCACCGAGGCGCAACTGTTCCCGATTGGTTAGCAGAACATTCAGGAAAATTCTTGCGAATGATCTGGCCACTCAGACGACCGCCCAACATGGAAATGAGCGTTTGACATCATTGGCCTGGAGGCCCCTTACGGGGCAGGTCTGGAGGCCTTGGTGCATTCGACGCCGCATTCGGCGACCTGCACGCCGCATGGGGATGAAAAGATGATGAAGACAACACAACACCCAGTCCCTGATCGGAGAAAATTACCGACTCAGTCAGGAATCGTACCCGGGCCCCTTAGGGCGGCAGTCCGTCACGCCGCCCGACATGAATCCCATCGAATATTTATGAGACATAATCTAAAAGTCAGTTTTTACACAGCATCTTGCACCGGCAACCCCTTCGCAATTGTAAATGACTATAGAGGCAGTATGGCTCGCTATTTCTGCAGGGGACTTCCAACGACTCGTTGTCCATCCACATCGTCTTCTGCACTGCGCAGGGCAAAGAAAGGTTCGACATGATAGTAGGAGCTATCTCACGACTCTTGTCACATGACTGTGTTGTTATTTTTATTATTATTGCCTATTCATGGAGGAACAGAATATGGGGATGAAATAAAGAAATATTCGGATTTTCTACACTTCCCTCTAAACCTGGCATCAACCACACAGCTGTTGCTTCCCTGACTGCCAGCTGTTGTACTCCGCCGTCCTCGCAGCAGAACACCAAGCCTCCTAATACCTGCACACTCTCCACGCCCTCTGCCAACGTAGTAACTGTAAGCTCCTTCCTTTCTCTACTTCACCGCGTATTCCACCTTGAGGCCAACGCATCATTCCAGGTCGCACATAATACTCATTTTCCTCTCCTCATCAGAACTCGCCTTCTCTTTTCAATAGCTTGATCTGAGGTGTTCTTACCCTACTCTTCCAGCCAACATCGTTTCCGAAACACACTCCTAAAATATCCTCATCATCTAGTACTAACTTCCTAATCATAAAAAAACACCGGATTTTATCTCTGAAACTTACCTGAAGATATTCATCGCTGTTTTAAAGTTTTAGTGAACTCCTTTCAATGGTTCAAATAATTTTTCTGTATGCCTCAAATCTCTCTTACTGAGTACGTTACCCTTCCCTGGCCACACCTGCCCTTGCGCCGTGAAGAGGAGAAACAAATAATAATTTTAAAAATATCTGTGCACTTCCTAATATGGCTGCTTTAGACAGTTTGCTTTTTATAGCATTTCCGGAAATGTAGGTTTTCAGCCTACACATAGTAATATCGAAACTCAGTTGTGAGCTTTAATATTAAAAACACCATTCCGAAATATACTGCGTGATTAGTGCTTCAAGTCTGGATCTATCGTTACCACAGTCTTCCGTTTAGAGTCATTGGTGATAACGGCCGCCTAACCGTTTCTTTCCATTGTGGAATAGTCGAAACCTGGAATGCTATAGAAGTTCTTCTGCATGGAAACAGGATTTTGTTTCCAACTGCGACAACTGCTTCTTCTTTTGACACGATCGCAGCAAATTTCACTTTTCGAGGCTTCGGTATAAATATTCCTTGCGTTGCTATACTTAGAAAGGTACAAATTATTATTTATAATCCCCTCTGAATACCTGTGACTGACCGCAATTAAATTTATAGAGGGGGTGAATTAAAATACAGTAAACAAAACATTACAAATGGTGCAAGAACGGACAAGTGACTTTTGCCCATACATTCGGTGCGCAATATAAACATAGAAAATTTACTTTATCTTCCATTTTTCAGTATTTCAGGAATTTGGGTATTGTCAAAACCCACAAAAATTTACTGTTTCTGAAAGAAACTTACAGTCATTTTTATTCAGTTTAACCGCCGCAGTCTGATAACAAATCTCATGATCGAAGTTATGGTGGACTGAACAGCCCCCTTCCCATAGCGGTTATGAATGAGCATTTCCTAGATCCACATAGAATAAGAACAGTCGCTTCGATAGAAAATTGACGATATATCAGAGAAAAACTTGCAGTCGCCGGCCACGGTGGTCTCGCGGTTCTAGGCGCGCAGTCCGGAACCGTGCACTGCTACGGTCGCAGGTTCGAATCCTCCCTCGGACATGGGTGTGTGTGATGTCCTTAGGTTAGTTAGGTTTAAGTAGTTCTGTTCTAGGGGACTAATGACCACAGTAGTTGAGTCCCATAGTGCTCAGAGCCATTTGAACCATTTTTTTGAAACTTGCAGTTAACGCGTACACTCCAGCAGTGAAACAGAAGGGCGAAACGAAAGGCATATCTGTAAGAGAAGGAAAGATATACGTAAAGGATTTTGAAAGTCTTTTCGTAAGAAATTTTGGGTTTCAAGTGATGACATGGGGAAAAACTTTCGTTAGAGACTTTCTGAAAATGCTACGCATCCTTTATTATTCGCGTACCCTGGGTCTACAAGACGTCACCGAACTACCAAGGTTTGCTAACCATGTGCACTGCATTGGTACATACCCTTGTAAATTGATACAATTTTCAATAAGAAATCTAAGACGCGAGAGATATTTCAGAAGCAAATCAGAATCTTTAATTTGCCCTGCCTATCGCTTTCACTAGGAGCAAATGATTGGATTACAGAAAACACACACTACATACTCAAGACTCAGACTGTCTAATAGTTGCACTCAAGGGCAGGAACAATACAAAAGAACGTCCAGTCCCGCGCAGAAGCGTCATCGAACAGTTTGTATCTAATAAAAGTTGTTTCCTGTGATACGATCTGCCACTTTTAGATGTTTGATTCAAAGAGTATGAAACGCCAGGGCTTATTACTGGTTCTGGGCAACTACATACATCAGACAGTTTCTTTCTGTGTATTAGATCTTCATTGTCTTTCACAACAAGAAAGTCCATTGTAGCTGTCTTTAACTGATTCACTACGATGGAGTTCTCAGGTACTCATTCTGGTTAATGTTATATTAAAAGTATGGGTGACTTGGGACTTGATGTACGTCACTTATGGACAAATCTCTCAGTGTCACAACAAACAACATTCTATTGTATCCACATATTTGACCACACTGCACTAAGCTTGATTCTTCATCATACACCTGGAAGTATCTTACAATGCCACAGTCGGAGTAACAGCTTCACCAGCCTCGGATGATGCCTAAATAAATTAAGGCGAAACGCGTCTGGTAAAACAAATATTGCCTTTAGTATGCTAATTACACACGACTCTAAGCTGTAAAATCCTCACTGTATTAAATTTATGAGGTTGTTGCTTCGATCGGAAGAGCGTTAACATGTTATTAGGTTGGTGCATAAGTCTGTAACGCTTTTCCGTAAGATACATAAACAAAGACTTAAGTCATCAATAATATACGCTACTGGCCATTAAAATTGCTATACCAAGAAGAAATGCAGATGATAAACGGGTATTCATTGCACAAATATATTATACTAGAACTGACATACGATTACATTTTCGCGCAATTTGGGTTCATAGATCCTGCGAAATCAGTACCCAACTCAACCACCTCTGGCCGTAATAACGGCCTTGAAACGCCTGGGCTATGAGTCAAACAGAGTTTGGATGGCGTGTACAGGCACAGCTGCCCATGCAGCTTCAGCACGATACCACAGTTCATCAAGAGTAGTGACTGGCGTATTGTGTCGAGCCAGATGCTCGGCCACCATTGACCACACGTTTTTAATTAGTGAGAAATCTGGAGAATGTGCTGGCCAGTGCAGCAGTCGAACATTTTCTGTATCCAGAAAAGCCGGTACAGGACCTGCAACATGCTGTCGTGCATTATCCTGCTGAAATGTAGGGATCGAATGAAGGGTAGAGCCAAGGGTCGTAACACGTGTGAAGTGTAGCGACCGCTGTTCAAAGTGCCGTTAATGCGAACAAGAGGTAACCGAGACGTGTAACCAATGGCACCCCGTACCATCACGCCGGGTGATACGCCAGTATGATGATGACGAATACACGCTTCCAAAGTGCGTTCACCGCGATGTCGCCAAACACGGATGCGACCATCATGATGCTGTAAACAGAACCTGGATTCATCCGAAAAAATGACGTTTTGCCATTCGGGCACCCAGGTTCGTCGTTGAGTACACCATCGCAGGCGCTCCTGTCTGTGATTCAGCGTCAAGGGTAACCGCAGCCATGGTCTCCCAGTTGATAGTCCATGCTGCTGCAAACGTCGTCGAACTGTTCGTGCAGATGGTTGTTGTCTTGCAAACGTCCCCATCTGTTGACTCATCGATCGAGACGAGGCTGAACGATCCGTTACAGCCATGCGGATAAGATGTCTGTCATCTCGACTGCTAGTGATAAGAGGCCGTTGCTATACAGCACTGCGTTCCGTATTATCCTCCTTAACCCACCGATTCCATATTCTGCTAACAGGCATTGGATCTCGACCAACGCGAGCAGCAATGTCGCGATACGGTAAACATCAATCGCCATATGCTAACATCCGACCTTTATCAAAGTCACAAACGTGATGGTACGCATTTCTCCCCCTTACACGAGGGATCACAACAACATTTGACCAGGCATCGCCGGTCAACTTCTGTTTGGGTACGTGAAATCGGTTGGAAACTTTTCTCATGTCAGCACGATGTAGGTGTCGTCAGCGGTGCGAACCTTGTGTGAATGCTGTGAAAAGCTAATCATTTGCATATCACAGCATCTTCTTCCTCTCGGTTAAATTTCGCGTCTATAGCAAGTCATCTTCGTGTTGTAGGAATTTTAATGGCCAGTAGCGTATTTTCCTTCACTATTCAAAACAGTTTGTCAACGATGGGGCAGCTTCTCGATTCCGTGATTGTAGAAATCACATGGTGTTGAGGCGAAGAAATCGCTGAGCCATGTTCAAAGCGCATTGTCATTCGGAAAGGAAGTTCCTTGGATGTTATTCGATAGAGAACGATGGATGTGAAAATCTGAGGGCGCAAGATCTACATCTACATCTACATTTATACTCCGCAAGCCACCCAACGGTGTGTGGCCGAGGGCACTTTACGTGCCACTGTCATTACCTCCCTTTTTTTCCAGTCGCGTATGGTTCGCGGGAAGAACGACTGTCTGAAAGCCTCCGAGCGCGCTCAATTCTCTCTAATTTTACGTTCGTGATCTCCTCGGGAGGTATAAGTAGAGGGAAGCAATATATTGGATACCTCATCCAGAAACGCACCCTCTCGAAACCTGGACAGCAAGCTATACCGAGATGAAGAGCGCCTCTCTTGCAGAGTCTGCCACTTGAGTTTGCTAAACATCTCCGTAACGCTATCACGGTTACCAAATAACCCTGTGACGAAACGCGCCACTCTTCTTTGGATCTTCTCTATCTCCTCTGTCAACCCGATCTGGTACGGATCCTACACTGATGAGAAATACTCAAGTATAGGTCGAACGAGTTTTCTGTAATCCGCCACCTTTGTTGATGGACTACATTTTCTAAAGACTCTCCCAATGAATCTCAACCTTGTACCCGCCTTACCAACAATTAATTTTTTATGATCATTCCACTTCAGATCGTTCCGCACGCATACTCCCAGATATTTTACAGAAGTAACTGCTACCAGTGTTTGTTCCGCTATCATATAATCATACAAAAGGATCCTTCTTTCTATGTATTCGCAATACATTACATTTGTCTATGTTAAGGGTCAGTTGCCACTCCCTGCACCAAGTGCCTATCCGCTGCAGATCTTCCTGCATTTCGCTACAATTTTCCAATGCTGCAACTTCTCTGTATACTACAGCATCATCCCCGAAAAGCCGCATGGAACAAGATTAGGTGAATACGATGTGTGCGGCATGACTTCGCAGCCCAAGCTCTGTATAGGGTTCACGTCAGTGTAGCAGAGTGCTGGTGGGCGATTTCATGGAATAGAACCACTGATCGCTCTCTTCCTGGTCCTTGTTCAAGTACTATGTCTGCAAGCCGCCTCGGTTGTTGGCGATGAATGTCAGCAGTGATGGTTACACCTTGGGGAAGCGATTCGCAATACATTACACCATCGCTGTTCCCCCAGCAGCATAACGTCTTTTATGGGCGCGCGAAGGTCTTGTACGGGACCTGCTGCTTTGTTTGTGCTAAACCATTCCCTTGTTTTCCTTATTTTAGCACAAAGACACCAAATAATGTAGGTTAATACTTACAAAGAAGAAAACAGCAACCAGCCACTATTAATACTGCTATTTATTTAGATAAATAGCGCCGTTACCGGTTGCGAACTGGCAGGTTCATCATCACACGATTTTCAAGATACACTTTAAGTTATCGTCCGTTGTCGATTTTTATTATTCCACTGTGGCGAAGTATTTTTGATGTGTTGTTTCCCTACGGTAGAAAACAGTGTTAGTAGCGCCCTATGTGAGGTGTACCATAACCACTTAACCTCACATATTTAGTTTCGCTGTATTTCATAGTTTGGAGGTTAGTTATTTTCACATAGTGTGATTCTAACACTGTTTTCTACTGTAGGGCAACAACACATCAAAATTACTTCGCCACAGTGGAATAATAAAAATTTAAAACGGACGATAATGTAAAGTGTATCTAGAAAATCATGTGAACAGCCGTCTGATGATGAACTTGCCAGTTAGCAACCGGTAAAGACGCTATTTACCTAAAGAAATAGCAGTATTAATAGTGGCTGGTTGCTGTTTTCTTCTTTGTAAGAATTAACCAACATTAATTGTACACAGCCACGGTCTCACCATGTCAGTTTTAGTCAAAATACACTCCTGTAAATGGAAAAAAGAACACATTGACACCGGTGTGTCAGACCCACCATACTTGCTCCGGACACTGCGAGAGGGCTGTACAAGCAATGATCACACGCACGGCACAGCGGACACACCAGGAACCGCGGTGTTGGCCGTCGAATGGCGCAAGCTGCGCAGCATTTGTGCACCGCCGCCGTCAGTGTCAGCCAGTTTGCCGTGGCATACGGAGCTCCATCGCAGTCTTTAACACTGGTAGCATGCCGCGACAGCGTGGACGTGAACCGTATGTGCAGTTGACGGACTTTGAGAGAGGGCGTATAGTGTGCATGCGGGAGGCCGGGTGGACGTACCGCCGAATTGCTCAACACGTGGGGCGTGAGGTCTCCACAGTACATCGATGTTGTCGCCAGTGGTCGGCGGAAGGTGCACGTGCCCGTCGACCTGAGACCGGACCGCAGTGACGCAGGGATGCACGCCAAGACCGTAGGATCCTACGCAGTGCCGTAGGGGACCGCACCGCCACTTCCCAGCAAATTAGGGACACTGTTGCTCCTGCGGTATCGGCGAGGACCATTCGCAACCGTCTCCATGAAGCTGGGCTACGGTCCCACACACCGTTGGGCCGTCTTCCGCTCACGCCCCAACATCGTGCAGCCCGCCTCCAGTGGTGTCGCGACAGGCGTCAATGGAGGGACGAATGGAGACGTGTCGTCTTCAGCGATGAGAGTCGCTTCTGCCTTGGTGCCAATGATGGTCGTATGCGTGTTTGGCGCCGTGCAGGTGAGCGCCACAATCAGGACTGCATACGACCGAGGCACACAGGGCCAACACCCGGCATCATGGTGTGGGGAGTTATCTCCTACACTGGCCGTACACCTCTGGTGATCGTCGAGGGGCACTGAATAGTGCACGGTACATCCAAACCGTCATCGAACCCATCGTTCTACCATTCCTAGACCGGCAAGGGAACTTGTTGTTGCAACAGGACAATGCACGTCCGCATGTGTCCCGTGCCACGCAACGTGCTCTAGAAGGTGTAAGTCAACTACCCTGGCCAGCAAGATCTCCGGATCTGTCCCCCATTGAGCATGTTTGGGACTGGATGAAGCGTCGTCTCACACGGTCTGCACGTCCAGCACGAACGCTGGTCCAACTGAGGCGCCAGGTGGAAATGGCATGGCAAGCCGTTCCACAGGACTACATCCAGCATCTCTACGATCGTCTCCATGGGAGAATAGCAGCCTGCATTGCTGCGAATGGTGGATATACACTGTACTAGTGCGGACATTGTGCATGCTCTGTTGCCTGTGCCTATGTTCCTGTGGTTCTGTCAGTGTGATCATGTGATGTATCTGACCCCAGGAATGTATCAATAAAGTTTCCCCTTCCTGGGACAATGAATTCACGGTGTTCTTATTTCAATTTCCAGGAGTGTAGCATAAAGACACCATTTCTGGTAGGCAGCAACGATACAGCGTAGGAATGATCAGTGTTGTTCAGGAGACAATTGATGAATAGCAGGGAGAGATGCACATATGATTTTTGTGCTTTTTGCTTAGAGCATGCGGTACCCACACACCCGAATCTTGATCCATTCCCACTGTATGCTAATGTGGTTCGATGGTGGAATGATCACAGGTGACCACATTTGCAAGTTCTTGATCACACTTGTGGATTAATGCGTTTAAATGATTTCGTCAAATACAGAAGGTCTTTTTAATCGTTGAGCGACAGATCTCCTTTTCTGTACTTTTCCTGCCGAGGTGCACATTCTGTTCTGTTCCACGCAACCGACTATACTGAGATGGACTGCGTAACAGGCGGCCCCATTCAGAATTTAACGCCGATTGACCCTCGCTGTAGCGACGAGTTCGTAGAAGTATCATTTGTCTCGCCTTTGAGCTTTCCACAGCTAATCTACAATTCTCACATCAACTGAAAGGTAACCCGACTCTATCATTTACTTCCATACCCCTAAATTTATACGGCCCGTTTCATTTCTGTCATCTCAAATACGTACCGAAACAAATTTGATTGGAATGCGTCGGCGGTCTTTCGTTGTGCAATCGAGGTTACTGGATTTTCCATGCCAAATCTTAAGCAGTATGTTGCGTTGCGCTTTGTCTCAAACGGTTAATTCGTCTTATAAGTGAAGCTGGGTGGTCTAAATCGTGCAGGAAATTGCAATCTCTTCAGACCGTTAGAAACAAAACGTCGAATTGCGTCACTTACGAGGGGCATTTGAAAAGTCCATGCAAAAATAAAAACTACTTGCGTGGTTGAGGTAAACCTTTTTTTTATTTTTTTACGCAGTCTCCTTTTAGACTTATACACTTCGTCCGACGCTGTTCTAATTTGTTGATCCCTTCTGAATTATAGGAATTGTCCAAGTCTGCAAAATAGCTATTAGTTGCTGCAATCATCTTCTCTTTTGAATAAAATCTTTGTCCCGCCAGTCATTTCTACAAATTGGGGAACAAATAATAGTTCGAGGGAACCAAGTCTGGAGTGTAGGGGGAATATGAAACGAATTGGAATCCTGTTTCCACTAATTTTGCTAAGGTGTGTGCTGGAGCAGTGTTGTTATGGGAAAGGACATTTTTGCTGTCGAATCGCCGGCGTTTTTCTTCCAGCACGGTTTTGGAACGTTGAATAATATTCACCTGTAATAGTTTTACCCTTTTCCAGATAGTCGAATACCAAAAGACAGTCTCCATAACTTTGCCGGCTGACGGAATGGTCTTCGCCTTTTATGGTGCAGATTCTCCCTTGGTAACCCATTGTTTAGATTGTTCTTTGGCCTCAGGAGTACAGTAATGTATCCATGTTTCATCCACAGTGATGACGCTTGAAGTCCTTCCTGAACAGCTGCAAAAGATCATTGCAACACTTCACTCGATTCCGTTTTTGGTCAAGCGTGAGCAATCGCGGAACCCATCTCGCGGGTAACTTTCTCATGTCCAAAGTTTTATGCAAAATATTATGTACCTGTTCATTCAAGATGACCACAGCACTAGCAATCTCATGCACCTTAACTTTTCTGTCATCCATCACCGTATAATGGATTTTATCAGTGATTTCTGGAGTCGTAACCTCCACAGAACGTCGAGAACGTTCACAAACACTTGTGCCCATATGGCCACTCTGAAAATTTTGAAACCCCTTATAAGCTGTTCTAATCGAAGGTACAGAGTCAGTATAATGTTTATCAAACTTCTCTTTAGTCTCATGAGTCGTTTTGCATTTCATAAAGTAGCGTTTAATCAACACACGAAATTCCTTTTCGTCCATCACTCGACTTCCTTGATTCACACGAATGCCAAACACGAAGAAATATACCAATATGGCTGAAACTTGGTATGCGTGCTTTCCAAAGATGCAACTGACCTCGATACGCGCCGGTGGTGCCATCTCTCGCACTTTGAACGGACTTTTCAAACGCCCCTCGTATACGCTATTCCAAATTTATATCCGAATGTGTATTTCCGACTTGACACAGGACAAAATTATAAGGAGGAAGCACGGCTCCTATTAGTTTCACTAAACTGTGTGAGCACTTCGTCCATTACAACAAATGTTTGTACAATTTCTAAAATGAAACGAATGAACTAATGTCAGTTCGCAACACTGCAACAATACGGGCAAACAGTAACGTTCGTCTGACAAGCAAAAGGAATGAGGTGTCGAGGATGAAGCGCTATGGAACTCTGATCAACTATTTCTGGATTCCATCGCGTCAAGAAAGAGAAGACAAGTACTTCGATCACCTAGCAAAACGACATAACTCTAACGTCCATCCCCGATTTCAATGCATCCAATCACATTCCTCTGCTTAAAGCTGAGTGATATTATGATATAATGCATGGAAAGAAAAATGCAAAAAACACGATGTTAGAGAATCCATCAGTACAATAGCGAGCAACCTGCATCGTACGGAAGGTCTTGGTTTACGCACTGTTGAACTTGTTGTAGAATATACACGCCAGCCGTTGTGACAGAGCGGTTCTAGGCACTTCAGTCCGGAACCGCGCTGCCACTGCGGTCCCAGGTTCGAATCCTGCCTCGGGCATGGATGCGTGTAATGTCCTTAAGTTAGTTAGGTTTAAGTAGTTCTACGTATAGGGGACTGATGATCTCAGATATTAAGCCCCTTAGTGTTCAGATCCATTTGAACCATTTTTTGAATATAGACGATAAGTGAGCGATCACTGTGCGTCCCCATCACAAAAATGTCCCTAGTCACCGCGACAGGACAGGCGTCTTTTCGCTTGGGTGTATTACGATTAGTGAATCACTCTGTGAAAGAGGTTAATAATACCTTTTTCCGATCTGCATCATCAGTATCCTTACGAAATATACGAACATAAAAATTGGCTCAGGAAAGCTGTTCACCTAAAATATTTTCGCCCTGAATGACGTATAGTCTCTTTCCATAGCTGTATGAAGTTCGCTTTTTTATACAGAACTATGATAATTTCTGCTACTAGTAACGCAGGTTTAAATAAATAAATACGACTGCATTTCACTCTTCAGAATCGAATTAGTAGTTTGGAGAAATTATTTAGAAATTGAGTTTTATCTCTTCAAAAAAAATGGTTCAAATGGCTGTGAGCACTATGGGACTCAACTTCTGAAGTCATTAGTCCCGTAGAACTTAGAACTAGTTAGACCTAACTAACCTAAGGACATCACACACATCCATGCCCGAGGCAGGATTCGAACCTGCGACCGTAGCGGTCGCGCGGTTCCAGACTGTAGCGCCTAGAACCGCTCTGCCAATTCGGCCGGCGTTTTATCTGTATTGAACATGAAAGCGGTAGTCACTTTATACGGAAGATCGTATTGTTATACGAAAATATCGAATTAGGCTTACGGACCGTAGCTAAGGGGCCCACCGACAACAGCGCAGCGGAATAGTGGCAGAATGTTTAATTTAAAACCGATACTAATCACTCTTGGTGACATAAAAATTGGAAGGCAGAGGACGACGCACCTAAGGACGATGCACGATTTACCTACGATAGCAGTTTTGCTCTTACTTCTGCGAGTGCCTTGATAGAAAGGTGCTCAATAAACATTGTATGGATTTATAAAACACGTAATCGAGGTGTAAGTATTGTTAAATAATAACTGCGTATCATGAGCTTAAGATCAAGATACTCATTTATATTTCAAAATTACATCTGCACAAGCGACAAAAAAAAAAAAAGAATTCAGAAAGGAAAAGTTTTATAAAAGTCTTTAAATTCCATTTATGTCGCCAAATGTTCAAAACGAATTCCGTCTGCTGCAATACATGCGTGCAGTCGATAGTGCAAGGACTTCTGGACACACTGAAAAAGCTATTTCGATATCACTCAATATGCTGCAGAGATGCGACGTCTTATTTTTCGTCGTCGGAAATTGTGCAGAGACTTTGAGTTCATCCCATCGAAAAGTCAGGCGGCGTTAAATTAGCAGAACGTGGAGCCTAACAGATAACGCCTTCACCTCGCATCAAGCGACCATATAAGAGCTACGTGATCGCTTTCCTAGCCGAAAGCCAGTCTTCAAGTAGTAGTTGTTCTACGAGAGGCGGTAGCACTTACAAAGAACCCCATGAGTGCGAGATTGCAAGTTCAGCCTTTAGTAAGGCTACTTTGAAAGCACTGTGGTAAAAGTTACTACACGAAAAATATTAGCTGCTAATGACTCACAAAGTGTATCGGCAGAGCGACAGAAAGAGTGTGCAGGAGGCGCGGGGATCGACCTTCTACGAGATGTACGTATTACACGTTACAAAATGGACATCGTCGACATTCCAGAAATATTCAATACAAAGCATTAGCTTACACCCTGAATATCGGATGGAAAATAGTTGGCCACAGTGATCACACAGTTTCGCGCTGTCAAGGTCGATGACGGACACCTTATGAGATAGAAGGACGTCCAGGTATGTATCTACTCTTAAAGAAAGCGTACAGGTTCATATTGGTGATACGGGGTGATGAGAACTGATGGAATGTGACATCATGCAACCGAATGCGAAACAGTCTGTCTTGCAGCTTACCGTGAAACTGGCTGTCCTTGAAGGCGTAACTGCAGACAGCGCTTTAATATGGTTTATAGGCACGGAAAAAACAAAAATCCGGAGGCAGAATTTGTCCAGTGGCTGCATTGTCACACAATTTCCAGGAGGAAGAGTTTGCTCTAAACGAGTATGATTTTTATACAAAGTCCATCAATCAAGCAAAAGCAAGTTATTTTGACCAGCTGTCAAAAGCAGTGCTAATACCATAGCTGCAGTTCTCTTACACCCATTTTCCCACCCTTGCTTGCTGTGACGTAAATATTCCCTACTGTCCTTGCAAGACCACGCACACGAGAAAGAATCGTAGCGGGCAGAGCACCTCCAACTTCTCGGAGCACAATAAATAACTTCCCGTCCAATTTACTATCCAGATTAACAGTCGGTGTAATTGTATACAAATCCGTTAATGCATTGATGTTAGTCGATCTTGATACAACTCTCTTGGTACCCCTCAATTCCAGAATTCCTTTCGTATACATTTCCTCTTCAAAGTAACTAATTCGTTACTGAACGACGAGATACGTTTGTTATCTCATCTACAGATTTTCGGGACAGTTCCGGAGCTTGATGTGCATCGTCAAATCGACGCTCGTTATCTTGTACCTTTCAGTTCTGTTGCAATGTTTTACGTTATGCAGTCATCCACTGCTTCCCTTGAAGTAACTGTAATGTATGTCACTCGCAGTATGATGTGCATAACGTAGTGGTTCACTATTATGCATATCCTGTAAATTGTATCGAGCATCTCGAAAAGCGCAAACACTTGTTTCTGTGTTGCCTCCTGTGTCAACCTCCCTTGAATACACATAGTTTTTAATATGCCCTACACTGTCGTGTTGCTGCGGACTTATTCGAAATCTTTTCATAATTACTTTTCACTGTCCTGCAGTATGTTTCATTAGAAACGGGACTTGTGGCTTCCTGTGTGACAAAGATGTTGAACTGCACGGCTCGACACATGTTTCAGTATTATTTTCCCTTGTTAAGCACGTATCATCATCATTGTACTCGTCATTACATTGCCCACACAATCGAGCGTGTACCACACCACACCACACATATCACTGATTCGTCTTGCACTGCCACATTTTTCACATTCTGGGAAATTCCTTGGGTTCCTTTCCGACGAAATGTCAATTTCGGCAACTGCTGTTGTAGATATAACGCAATGTTTGCTTTGTTTGTCGTTGCCATTGCTCTGATTTGTATCAATACCACTAGCACTGTAGTACCGTCGTGAGTTACTCGTCGACTAAATAGTTGAACTACGCTCCGAAGCCTCATGCTGTGCTCGCCACTGGATGTCTCCAGTCCTGCACGCTGTTGCCATTAGCAGCCAATGTTGTGGCTGCATTGTGGGGCATCAAATACAGTAGACACCATTGGCCTTTCGCGGTCTCGCATTCATGGCGTTCCTTTCTTAGATGAGAAACTGTGCGCGTCAGCTACCCGTTGAAGTTTCTTCGGTGAAGTAAGGTCCAGTGACGTAGTCTCCAATAATCCCGTACCAAACGCTCTGATTCCGCTGCCTGTCATGTTCAAACTGCCTCAGCCAGAGAGTATTTTCAGTAGCCTGATAATACATATTTCTTTTATTCAGCTTTCCATGATCTGCCTCAGCCAGAGAGTATTTTCAGTAGCCTGATAATACATATTTCTTTTATTCAGCTTTCCATGATCTTGTATAGACAGCTTCATCGGTTAAGACAATTCTTAGAATAATGAACCTAGATCCCGATTTTGTATCAGATCCAGCTGACAGAATGCCACGCATCTTATGAAATCACGTTGGTTAATCTGTTGGAGAAGTAACACACGATACGGTTGGAAGCTCCCTGCGCACACAATGTGAACAACGACCGGCTCATTCCAGAGACACTCGCAGTTGGTCTAGAGTTAAGATGTGTGTTACCAGCGACATCTGCCTGAACGTCTGTTTCGCCCCTTCTACTCGGTACGATTTTGCTCCTTACCCTCTATGCAGTAATCCAACCAATTCCAATAACAACATTTTGCGTACCGTATTTGTTGAAATATCATCCTAAGTGGACGACGTCTGTCGCCATCGTGGAATGTACCAAGGCTCGTCACTAAGGGTTGTTTCTTTCTCTTTGTTTTATTAATAATGGGAGTTCAATTTCAATAATTTATTTTCCAGGAAGCTATCTGATACAAATGACAGATTTTAGGCTTTTGGAGTAACGTCTGTGCCTTATCAGTTGCTGTAAATTCTGTGGTGGTTATATTCGGTAGTCTACTATGCGTTCTCTGATGTTCTGGAAAATAACTTTTCCCTGTATGCTGCTGAATTGTGATCCATGTACTTCCATCGTATCTAGAGGAAAGGATTATGTACAACATGGATTGTCCAAATAGATTGCAAGTGCAATTAGATTTCACTCAGAAATTAGTCTGAAGCTTTATTTTTAACGCTGCACGTTTACAGCTGAAAAAGTGTATATTTTGTGATTAGTCGAGCTTTCTACCAATCGGTTGTAATTGGAGACGATGGCAGTAACCATACTGTTATATGTACAATCTATTAACATCAGCTTGGCATAGAACGAATTATAAAAACCGCCTAATAGCATATCTAGTCTCTCTTGTCTCATGAAATACATCTGTTTGTTCAAACTAACCAGCACTCGAATCACGTTAACGACACGGACAGAGGGAAAGCTAAAGCTGCTCTGGATCACTTTTATGCCGGTCTTGTGGCCCTCCAACATTGTGATTCCTGCTTATCGGACGTCAAGCATTCCGTCACTTGGTTATGAAATCACAAAGTTCCCCATAAGACAGCAAGAAGTTTCATGTTCAAACAGATGAATCCGAAGTTCCACACTTTCTCATTATGATGAAACTAATAATCTAGCGTTGAAGAGTGAAACACCGTTGAATTCGTCTCCTTTGGAAATACGATACTAGTTGCAGAAACAACTATAATACCGTTAGGGAAAACGTAGTTAATCCCGATACCTCTGTGAGTAATGTAGTTATGATACGAGAATATACATCTTTAAGTGAGGACCTTCGCACGTTTGAGTTGGGTGAAAACATAATTACGAAGTCTTGAACGGCTCTTGAAACTTCTGAAATCATCTTTTACGGGGTAGTCAGAAACAGTTTGAAAAGGTTGTAAGGGTGTTGCAGGGAAGGTTGTATTGAGAAATAATGTGCGGGCAAATTAAAGCGGACGGCCAGAGAGGGAGTCACCAAATATGTTCTTAGTTTCGTTTCCTGAAACCGATCGAGAGTGCGATACAAAAGTTCGACATGGGACGGTAGTAAAGCTGGAAGGCGAGCCAAAGTCTGAGCAGTCTCGTGAGCTATCTACGCTATAAGTGACACTAACTGTATCTGGCGGTCCGTTTAAATTAGCGCACGCAATCGTCTGATTGGCTAATTTCATTGCTAATCAACTCGGAAACAGCGCATCGTACCGAATTTTTTCCTAAAGTTACGTCTCAGCTCAACCTACACTGCAACATCCTTACAAGTTTTTCAGATTGTTTCTGTCCACCCTGTACAATGTACAGAAACATCATGGACAATGTTGGAGATTGTAACCATCTCCATTACCTTCCTTTCAGATGGTACTGTTGTAACTCTTGTGTATTGCTTAAGCTCTATCTCAAAAATACCAGCGTGAACCAGAATATTATATTGAATCACATGTATTTGCACTACTACTTATATCTTCTCTACAGTGGCTAGACTGGAGTGTGAAAAAAAAAGGACTGCATAAAACCTGGAACTTTTTACGGGTGCTGATGGCAGCATAGTTGAACGCGCCACAAACCAAAAATTATCATCATCATCATCTCTTCCCAGTAACCGAAAATACCTGTATTTACACCCGTCTGACCCGTTGGAAGAAAAATTTGTTTCAGAACAAATGTAGGAACACGTGAGGCAGTACTGACACTCCGGCTCACTTCTATCTCGGGAGTCAGACTGGAAGATAAATATACGTTTATTACATTTATAGCATCTGGGAAAAAAACTTTTAACAGTGCTGGTTGTAATACACTTTTCTAAATTCAGGGAAAAACTGAGGAAGCAAATAGCCATCTACGACTTGCGTGTAGCCGTAAAGCCGCGATCCGACATGAAGAAGGTGCCGACCTGCGCGCATGGAAAGACTGGACGGCGCCACACCTCCAGGAGGACAGGGTTCAGCGCCTCCTGTCAACGCTGACGAAACCAGCCGCTCATCTCTAGGCGGCGCAGTTCTGCCTTAGACTTCGAGAGCATCAGAAGGAAGACGATACTTAGCCTGCGTTCTGCGAGTAGTAATAGTGTAAAAGTAATTCCTTGTAGGAGGCACATCATGTCACCTCATAGCGAGAACTTACGTTTCTTTCTTTTTTAGAAATAAAGTGTCCTATTAATTTGGAAATATACGTACAGAACATTTTGAATTCCTGCCAACGGCCGTAGCAACTTCTCTCCAGCCTCGTTATGTCGCTGCTGACTTCCAATGTAGCCGTCACGAGAACTTGTGCAGAAACCAGACTGCAACCAGAATAATCGAAGGAGATGAGAGAGAAACAGGAGTTGTGAAAGGAGTGAGACAGGGTTATAACCTTCCGTCCACGTTATTCAATTTTTGCACTGGATAAGCTGTGAAGTAAACCAACGAGAAATTTGGAAAGGCAATACTAGTTCGATGAGAGGAAATAAAGCTTGTGGCCTGCCGACAACACTGTAAATCTGTCAGACACGGCAAAATATTTGGTGTATCCTTTGAACAAAAACTACAGCAGCTTGAAAAGAGTTTAAAATATCAACAACAACAGAAGTAACCTGCAGTTAATGAAGTGTAACAGAATAAATTACGTAATGCTGAGGGACTTGAATTAGAGAATGAAACATTAAAAGCAGTACATGAATTTCTCTATTTAGGCAGTAATAACTACTCATGGAAGAAGTAAAGAGGACTAAAATACAGACTCGTAATAACAAGAAAAGCTCTTTTCCAAAAAGAGAATTTAGATTTAAATGCTAAGGTATACTTTGTGAAAGTATCCGTCCGAGGAAAAGTCCAACCTCAACTTATTCGCGTCAGAGACACCTTTCAAGTTGCGACCCTGAAAAAACGAATTTTAGTTTCTTTGATGTTGTATGTTACAGTACCAAATGGTGTTCCGGGAGACGCTGAAAGCGTTCATAGGCACAGCATGTGGTAACAAAAGAGTAATTGGGGAACAGCTATCGTCTGCGTCATGTAAATTCTGCAAGAAATTGTACGACATTCATCACAGGATTAGTGATACAAGCATGGCATGAAAAAAAAGATGAGCAGTATCAAAGCAGTTGATTGGCTGATAGTCAGCAATAAAAAAATACCCTTCTGCGCGCTGCCAGGGAAGCGGGTGGACGCCCTTCTGGGGATGGCGACAATTCTTTTGTGACGTCCGCCAAAGTGCGTCTGTCGCTACTGAGCTGTCCGAAGTAAACAGACCACTGACATCATTAACCGGCCGCCAGCAGAGAGGACAAACGCTTTTATCAAAGCAACATCGTTCAGACGGGTCGATTGTGCCACTCCAGTCGACATACCTGGCGCTCGTACAAAAAAGATCACACGCGCCGACTAACTGCCTTCTCGATAAAGGCGGCAATGAGAATAGTGTCCGGCTCGCGCAAACACCCATTTGCTAAATGGCCCGTCTGGTAATGTCTTTCCGACTTGGGGACACATCAATAACACTGACAGGCGTCGTAAAGAATATCTCTACTCGCCCACCAAAGTACTGAAACCACTGCACCGCTCATTTTTAACACTTAGGTACACATTTATGTACCTAAGAAATCATGCAACCTGCATTGTACGAGAATCTTTTTCAGAAGCAAGTCTGTTTCGTGAAGTAATCCGCATACTAGAATGACTTCGAGACAAGTTATATACAGTAGAGGAATACAGTATAAAGACAGGTTGCTACGAAAGTAGTAGTAGAAGGTCTGAAGCATATGTGTATCGAATTTATTGTGAAAGTAGTAGATAAATGCAAGACATAAACAATCTTTATGAAATTACGTATTTTTCATTCATAACCCGAGTATCAAATTAAGGAGTTTGCATTTCCTGGATGGAAATTTGTACAAAGGCCCCCACTATCCTGTTGTAGAATTGGACAGTTAGTACTTTGCTGAACCTTCGTTCTCGCTAATTATCTCAAAAATTCTATTCGACACTGATTTTGTTACGGTCTGTAGTTCTACCAGTGGAATTGACGCCCACTCTTTTCGTATCTCCCTTTTCAGGTCACATACGGACTCAAATTGTCTTCCGTTGTGATGAACACGCATTGAAAGTATTCCGGAAGGGTATTCCTTTCGGTTCAAATCCGTGCTACGTTCAGGCCAAGGTAAGACATCGATATCTTTATCTTCAATATGCAGCAGAAATATGCACAGACGCATTATCTTGTTGAAACTTTTGATTTCGTCCCCTAGGTCCTCACAAATTCTAAATTGCATTTTTAGCAATGTCTAAGTTACCTTTCGCGCCTAAATCGTAACACTTCCACCACCAAAATTTCTGCTCATTCTTACCTGCTGCTCTGTTCTC
Organism: Schistocerca gregaria; assembly: GCF_023897955.1. Lineage (NCBI taxonomy): Eukaryota > Metazoa > Arthropoda > Insecta > Orthoptera > Acrididae > Schistocerca > Schistocerca gregaria. The sequence goes on from NC_064920.1 coordinate 107,669,689, forward strand.
AGATCGTGCCATTAATGCTGATATCCATCTGACCAATTTAAATTAAACTTCTTCTCATCTCTGAAGATCACTTCGTCCCATTCAGAAGTCTATGACATATGTTTTTCAGGAAATTCTAATCTAGCCTTTTCATGTTTCGGTACTAGAGCAGGTCTCTGCAGTCGTTTCTTGAGTGCTAGATGTTCGTCATGGCACAAAATTCGTCACGCACGTCTGACAATTATTAGCAAAGAGTTGCTCAAAAGTAACTGTTTCGATGCCTGTGATAATTTTCTTTGCCAATATCTTCCAATGTCCGCACCGTGCGCCCAATCTAACTAAATTACTAATCACTGTATTTGAACGATTCAACGAATTTGACATTGGAGAGGTCCATTTCGTTGTTTTTTTTTTCATCACATGATAACTCTTTTTCGCCTGGAATTGTCACAATCGTCGCTTATGTACACAAAACGCACTGTCACGAATGGTGTCCGTTTCCTATCTGCGGTAAGGGCACGCACGAACACACTGATACCCTCAATCGCCTGAGTCGTTAATGTCTTGTTATATAGGGTGCAACGAAAATGTCGCGCACAAATTGCAGAACACATTCCTCACACGTACATCTACATCTACATCTACATGGGTACTCTGCAAATCACTTTCAAATGCCTGCCAGAGGGGTTAACTCAACAGATAAAGGGGTTGTTCAGACGTCATCAATAAAATGTCGACTACATACTGTTAATTTTATGCTCTAATCAATATTATCATTACTATTTACTGGCTCACTCATTTTTACCTGGTAGTGACATAATGATAACGGTTCAAATGACAAGTTTCACTAAATTAGTTGTGTTCTCCAACAATTCCAGGAACCATTCTACAGGTGTTCTGTACGACTTCTTCCAGCAACTGGCGACAGAGCGAAGGGTGCAATTTTAGCTCATCTGGGCTCTTCACAGTCCTATTACGGACAACCTCGGTGCCCGATGTTACCGCAGGCACGATGTGTGCTCACTCCTCTATTGTCATGGCTTTTACTTAATCTGACAGTCCGCTGTATTTAGCCATCCTCTCTCCTCACGAGGTTTGCAGATTACGGGTGTTGGGCTGATTAACTGCCGTTTTAATAATATTTTATCAAATTTAGTTTTTCTACAATCGGCTTCTCCTGTTACTGTTATCGTTATTGTGGTCTTCGAACTGTTCATTTGCATCCTTCCACGATCCTCTATCCTGTGGAAGCCTCTTCATCTCTACGTGACTACTCCACCCTAACTCATTTGAACTTGGTAACTGCAATTGTCTCCCTCTTCCATTTTCACCCCGCTCACTTCCCTTCATTACCAAATGGATGATTCCTTCACAACACATGATGTGTTCCATCAACCTAACCCTTCTTTTAGTCAAGTTGTATCATTCATTTCTTGTTTTCCCAATTAGATTCAGTACCTCTTGATTAGTTACCCGATCTACACACCTAACACTCGGCATTCTTCTGCAGCACCACAGTTCAAAAGCTTCTATTCCCCTCTTGTCTGTGTGCATACCGTTCTTATTTCACTTCCGTGCAAGGCCGCTCGCTAGACATATACAATCATAAGAGACTTCCTAACGTTTAAATATATCTTGGATGTTAACAAATTCCTCTTTTTGTGAAATGTCTTTCGTGCTATAGCCAGTCTTCACTTTATATCGTCTCCACTTTTTGACATCTTCGGGTATTTTTCTGCCCAAATAGCAAAATTCCTCTACTGCCTTTAGTATCTCATGTCCTAATTTCACATATTCTGGATCACTTGACTACATTCCTTCATTTCTCGTTGTTCACTTTTATTGCTATTCATGTTAAAGCCTGTTTTCAAGACACCGTCAATTACAGTAAGCTGCTCTTCCAAGTCATCGGCAGCCCTCTGCAAATTTTTCATTGGTTTCTTTTACTGCTGCGTCAACATAGAGATTTAATAACGTGAGATATAGGCTGCAACCTTGCGTCAATCCTTTTTCAACTATTTCTTATCTTTAATGTCTTTCGACGCTTAGAATTGTAGTATGATATCTGTATTTGTTATAAATAACCTTTCCATTCCTATATTTTATTCCCACTACCTTAAAAATTTCAGAGTGTATTACAACTATCATTGTCAAAAGCTTCCTCTCAGCTTTTTCCAACCTTCTGTAAGCATGACTTATAAAACATGTCAGTACCTGCTTCCTTAGAGGCTGAAATTATTACATTTTTCTTGATGTCTGAGGATATTTCAACAGTGTCGTATATCTTGCACATAGAGTGCAATAGTTTTTGCATGTCCGGTTCCCTCAAGGGTCTCAACAATTATGAGGAAATGTTGCTACTTCAGGGGCCATGTTTCGGCTTAGGACTTTCAGTGGTCTGATAGTTTTTTCTTCCATACCTCCCATTTCATTTTCGTCTACTTCATCTTCCTTTCTATAATATTATGTTCATTTGCCTTGTATAACCATCTTCCACCTTTCACCTATCCCTTCTTTGTTTAGTACTGGCTTTCCGTCTGAGCTCCCAATATTCATTTAGCTATCTTTTTTTTTCTTCCAAAGTTCTTTTTAATTTTCTTATAGCAAGCGTCTATCTTTCCCTAGTTCTGCAGTTTATAATCATTGCACTTCTCCTCCTTCCATTATTGCTTTGCCATTTTGCACTTCCTGACAACCTCACCTTTTAGGCATTTGGAGACCCAGTGGTCTGCTTATTATGTTTCGTCGTTTTTGTCAATTACATTAACGGCTCCTCTTTTACCCCAAGATTTCTTTCTGCCTATTTACTTCTCTACTGCTTCACTATTTCATCTCTCGAAATTACCTATCTGTCTTCTGTTGAGTTTCTTTCACCTGTGTCAGTGAATCGTAGACCACCGCTGCCTTTGAAACGCTCGACAGCCTCTAGTTATTTCACCTTATTCCAATTAGTATTTTCAAAAATGTTAAGGTTTTCTTTACATCATCGATAGATATTCCTGGTTGTCGTAATGGTCTTCATCTTTCAGTGGATTCATCTGCCACAGCGTTGATGAATATGACTTTCTTCGATCTCATTACAACACAAATCAAATTTGTAAGGAATTTTTTGCTGCAGTATCAGGTTTTTTAAATAGACCAGATTGATCAATGTTTTCTTGGGTTCCGCGTTCCCCAATGGCTTGTTCGTCCATTTCTTCAAGAATTCCTCTCAAATATGCCGACAGATTTCTCGGTTCTTTTTTTTGTGTCAATATCCAAGTTTCGCGAGTGACTTAGAGACGGATAGTTTGATTGTCCTACAAGTGTCTCTGCGTTTTACTGTAACTGTCAGAAGCTTTTGCATTTGAAATTCTAATTTTAAGTTAATCTTTCACATTTTTAGCTGTATTGAAGAAGGTTGCCAGATATCGGAGTTCGTTTGGAAGTTAGAATGTTTTTGTTTGAACTTAAAAGTTATCATTATATGTGCAGGTATGGGTGAGGGTAAACATTCAATTTTGTTGACATTTAATTGCAACTTGTTTCCACTGATGATTTAGAATAATTGCTGTACAAGAGATATTTGTCTTCTATCCGTTCTCCTCAGAAAACTATACCAACAATGTAAGCCAATATCGCAAAAAAAAAAAAAATCCCGAGTGTTAATGCATCATATTTGCACATACGGCGCAAAGAATTCCTCTCATCGAGCACTAATTTCCAGGTTCTGTAAAATTTATAACGACAAGAAACTGGTATCTTTGCAGCTGATTGACCGCATCAGCATTTTTAGTGCTTCGTGTCAGTTACATGAGGTGATTGATGGAGTTGTTTACGGTTGTCAGCCGTGTGGGTATTAGGAATCCGTCAAGTCTGTGAGGACTCGTTCGCCTACACATAAGTGAGGAATAATTTAAAGGTCAAACAAAGAAACTGACGGTGGTTACCACAGCGGAGCCACTTCGCCAGGTTAGTAGAGACAAATGCACAGACACTTCTCCGACTTCGGTCAAACTCTCCCAGATGAACAAAACGTATTTGTCTTCCCACCTGACTGAGCGAGGTGACGCAGTGGTTAGCACAGTGGACTCGCACTGGGGAGGACGACAGTTCCAACCCGTGTCCGGCGACCCTGATTTAGGTTTTCCGTGCTTTCCCTAAATCTCCTCTGAAGTGCACGACCGACTTCCTTCCCCATCCTTCCCTTACCCGATGGGACTGATGAACTCACTGTTTGGTCCCTTCCCCCAAATAAACAATTCAACCTTCCTGCTTGTCTTTAAAGAAGTGTAATCCGACCATTCCGTAGGAAGCAAAATCAATAATTACCTTGTGATTTTTGGCCAGTCAGCATTTTCCCCCGCTCTATCCAAAGCTGTGAACTATATTGTGCTCTATCTGCGAACTCAATATTTACGCAAATTTGAATTCAATAACAAATATCATTCCGATTTTCGCTAAAACGTCAACATATATACTGCTCTAATTAAGGTAACTGATGATATGACATACACGATATCCAACTGTGAGACCTGTAATGGTACTTGAATTACGTAACCATTAGGGCATCGCATCTGAACCTCTCGATACCAGTAATATTCAATTGTGTTTCTGTAAAGTAGTCAACATATTTCTGAGACAACATTCAGATTTTATTTTATTTGGGATACATCGATATGTTTATATTGCAATGATATTATTCTTATGTGTATTCTATCTTTTGTCACTATGATCCTTGACGTACTTGTTACTCTGATTTTTGAGCGCGTAAGCGATTGTTAGTTAGTTGTTAACTTGTTAGAGAGTCGGACCTTGAGAAAGTCAAGTCTTGGACGTCATGTTGGAAAGGCGCATATTGTAGTCAGCTTATAAAATGTGAACTTTAACAGTGACTGTGAGGAAGATGTTTTTAAGTATGTTTTGTATTGTGAAGTGATGTTTGTGTGTCACGTGACATTGCAATAAAAGCAATTGAAAGGAAGTGTAACTTAAATTTGGAGTGCTGATTACCTTTTTACATCACCATTGTCCTGCTAAAGTGTAATCTTCAAGAATGGTTTGTGAAGCGCATCTGCAAAACTTTTGAATATAGCAGGAAAAAACTGAGGCCTTTTTGCATCCGCGCTTGGAATCACAACTATCTAGATTTTCAACGACTAAGCCATGATTTTACGACGAAACCAGCGTTGTTGTTGTTGTCTTCAGTCCTGAGACTGGTTTGATGCAGCTCTCCATGCTACTCTATCCTGTGCAAGCTGCTTCATCTCCCAGTACCTACTGCAACCTACATCCTTCTGAATCTGCTTAGTGTACTCATCTCTCGGTCTCCCTCTACGATTTTTGCCCTCCACGCTGCCCTCCAATGCTAAATTTGTGATCCCTTGATGCCTCAAAACATGTCCTACCAACCGATCCCTTCTTCTAGTCAAGTTGTGCCACAAACTTCTCTTCTCCCCAATCCTATTCAATACCTCCTCATTAGTTACGTGATCTATCCACCTTATCTTCAGTATTCTTCTGTAGCACCACATTTCGAAAGCTTCTATTCTCTTCTTGTCCAAACTAGTTATCGTCCATGTTTCACTTCCATACATGGCTACACTCCAAACAAATACTTTCAGAAACGACTTCCTGATACATAAATCTATATTCGATGTTAACAAATTTCTCTTCTTCAGAAACGCTTTCCTTGCCATTGCCAGTCTACATTTTATATCCTCTCTACTTCGACCATCATCAGTTATTTTACTTCCTAAATAGCAAAACTCCTTTACTACTTTAAGTGTCTCATTTCCTAATCTAATTCCCTCAGCATCACCCGATTGACTACATTCCATTATCCTCGTTTTGCTTTTGTTAATGTTCATCTTATATCCTCCTTTCAAGACACTGTCCATTCCGTTCAACTGCTCTTCCAAGTCCTTTGCCGTCTCTGACAGAATTACAATATCATCGGCGAACCTCAAAGTTTTTACTTCGTCTCCATGAATTTTAATACCTACTCCAAATTTTTCTTTTGTTTCCTTTACTGCTTGCTCAATATACAGATTGAATAACATCGGGGAGAGGCTACAACCCTGTCTCACTCCTTTCCCAACCACTGCTTCCCTTTCATGCCCCTCGACTCTTATACTGCCATCTGGTTTATGTACAAATTATAAATAGCCTTTCGCTCCATGTATTTTACCCATGCCACCTTTAGAATTTGAAAAAGAGTATTCCAGTCAACATTGTCAAAAGCTTTCTCTAAGTCTACAAATGCTAGAAACGTAGGTTTGCCTTTTCTTACTCTTTCTTCTAAGATAAGTCGTAAGGTCAGTATTGCCTCACGTGTTCCAACATTTCTACGGAATCCAAACTGATCCTCCCCGAGGTCTGCATCTACCAGTTTTTCCATTCGTCTGTAAAGAATTCGCGTTAGTATTTTGCAGCCGTGGCTTATTAAACTGATAGTTCGGTAATTTTCACATCTGTCAGCACCTGCTTTCTTTGGGATTGGAATTATTATATTCTTCTTGAAGTCTGAGGGTATTTCGCCTGTCTCATACATCTTGCTCACCAGCTGGTAGAGTTTTGTCATGACTGGCTCTCCCAAGGCCGTCAGTAGTTCTAATGGAATGTTGTCTACTCCGGGGGCCTTGTTTCGACTCAGGTCTTTCAGTGCTCTGTCAAACTCTTCACGCAGTATCATATCTCCCATTTCGTCTTCATCTACATCCTCTTCTATTTCCATAATATTGTCCTCAAGTACATCGCCCTTGTATAAACCTTCTATATACTCCTTCCAACTTTCTGCCTTCCCTTCTTTGCTTAGAACTGGGCTGCCATCTGAGCTCTTGATATTCATACACGTGGTTCTCTTCTCTCCAAAGGTCTCTTTAATTTTCCTGTAGGCAGTATCTATCTTACCCCTAGTGAGATAAGCTTCTACATCCTTACATTTGTCCTCTAGCCATCCCTGTTTAGCCATTTTGCACTTCCTGTCGATCTCATTTTTGAGACGTTTGTATTCCTTTTTGCCTGCTTCATTTACTGCATTTTTATATTTTCTCCTTTCATCAATTAAATTCAATATTTCTTCTGTTACCCAAGGATTTCTAGCAGCCCTCGTCTTTGTACCTACTTTATCCTCTGCTGCCTTCACTACTACATCCCTCAGAGCTACCCATTCTTCTTCTACTGTATTTCTTTCCCCTATTCCTGTCAATTGTTCCCTTATGCTCTCTCTGAAACTCTGTACAACCTCTGGTTCTTTCAGTTTATCCAGGTCCCATCTCCTTAATTTCTCACATTTTTGCAGTTTCTTCAGTTTTAATCTACAGGTCATAACCAATAGATTGTGGTCAGAGTCCACATCTGCCCCTGGAAAACCTGGTTCCTAAATCTCTGTTTTACCATTATATAATCTATCTGATACCTTTTAGTATCTCCAGGGTTCTTCCACGTATACAACCTTCTTTCATGATTCTTAAACCAAGTGTTAGCTATGATTAAGTTGTGCTCTGTGCAAAATTGTACTAGGCGGCTTCCTCTTTCATTCCTTAGCCCCAATCCATATTCACCTACTATGTTTCCTTCTCTCCCTTTTCCTACACTCGAATTCCAGTCACCCATTACTATTAAATTTTCGTCTCCCTTCACTATCTGAATAATTTCTTTTATTTCATCGTACATTTCTTCAATTTCGTCATCATCTGCAGAGCTAGTTGGCATATAAACTTGTACTACTGTAGTAGGTGTGGGCTTCGTATCTATCTTGGCCACAATAATGCGTTCACTATGCTGTTTGTAGTAGCTTACCCGCATTCCTATTTTCCTATTCATTAGTAAACCTACTCCTGCATTACCCCTATTTGATTTTGTGTTTATAACCCTGTAGTCACCTGACCAGAAGTCTTGTTCCTCCTGCCACCGAACTTCACTAATTCCCACTATATCTAACTTTAACCTATCCATTTCCCTTTTTAAATTTTCTAACCTACCTGCCCGATTAAGGGATCTGACATTCCACGCTCCGATCCGAAGAACGCCAGTTTTCTTTCTCCTGATAACGACATCCTCCTGAGTAGTCCCCGCCCGGAGATCCGAATGGGGGACTATTTTACCTCCGGAATATTTTACCCAAGAGGATGCCATCATCATTTAATCATACAGTAAAGCTGCATGTCCTCGGGAAAAATTACGGCTGTAGTTTCCCCTTGCTTTCAGCCGTTCGCAGTACCAGCACAGCAAGGCCGGTTTCGTTAATGTTGCAAGGCCAGATCAGTCAATCATCCAGACTGTTGCCCCTGCAACTACTGAAAAGGCTGCTGCCCCTCTTCAGGAACCACACGTTTGTCTGGCCTCTCAACAGATACCCCTCCGTTGTGGTTGCACCTACGGTACGGCCATCTGTATCGCTGAGGCACGCAAGCCTCCCCACCAACGGCAAGGTCCATGGTTCATGGGGGGGGGGGGGGGGGGGGGGGGGGAAACCAGCGTGGGAAACACAAAAAGATGAGTGCCTAGTTTTTTCATTATTACATGAAATGACTATTAACTGTGCTCTAATGACACCTGCCACATAATATGACTGTTGTTGCCCGAAAATGCAGTATTTAGCAGCGTGAGCAACACCACAATCGTTATTGAATTGTGACCTTTGTTGTGGTAAGGTTGTTAGAGACCGTAGTGTTACAATTTATAGATTTCAGCAAAGCAATTGACATCATCAGGAAGAACACAGAAATTCAACGAGTTATCTACATTCGAGCGGACGCTACTAGCGTCGCAGACGTAGACACCGTTTTCGCAACATGAGGGTAGTCAGTTATTCCTGACAAACAGGATGGACTGCTTCACTGAAAACACGATATGTTATTCAGTTTGAAGATGCAAGAATACTGAGAATAACAAATTGATACACAATTCACAGACTGAAATTTAGATCCTGCTATTTACATAACCGTCTTTGAAGGTCCACTTTCATTACAGATGTGCTTCTGCGTGAGTAACGTCTATAAATATATCAATATGCATAATATTCAATTCACATTTATCACCATATAAGTATACTGCAAAAATAAAAGCGAGTAAAATAATTACTAAAATTTTGGGGTCATTAGCATTAAGTTATCTGTTTGGGATAGTTATGTAAAGTAACAGATACGCAAATCGAATTTTTGTAACTCCCTCACCAACTCCCCAGCCCTCTCCAATTCCTTTTGTTGCAGGTCCTATTCTTGTGCCTTACCTAGTTTACCAAAGAGTGGTAACCATATGTCGTTGTTGTTGTTGTTGTGGTCTTCAGTCCAGAGACTGGTTTGATGCAATTCTCCATGCTACTCTATCCTGTGCAAGCTTCTTCATCTGCCCGTACCAGCTGCAACCTACGTCCTTCTGAATCTGCTTAGTGTATTCATCTCTTGGTCTCAGTCTACGTTTTTTACCCTCCACGCTGCCCTCCAATGCTAAATTTGTGATCCCTTGATGCCTCAGGACATGTCCTACCAACCGATCCCTTCTTCTACTTAAATTGTGCCACTAACTTCTCTTCTCCCCGATCCTATTCAATACCTCCTCATTAGTTATTTGATCTACCCATCTAATCTTCAACATTCTTCTGTAGCACCACATTTCGAAAGCTTCTATTCTCTTAGTGTCCAAACCATTTGTCGCCCATGTTTCACTTCCATACATGGCTACATTCCATACAAATACTTTCAGAAACGACTTCCTGACTCTTAAATCTATATTAGATGTTAACAAATTTCTCTTCTTCAGAAACGCTTTCCTTGCCATTTCAAGTCTACATTTTATATCCTATCTACTTCGACCACCATCAGTTATTTTGCTCCCCAAATGGCGAAACTCATTTACTACTTTAAGTGTCTCATTTCCTAATCTAATTCCCTCAGCATCACCCGACTTAATTCGACTACATTCCATTATCCTCGTTTTGCTTCGTTTGAAGACACTGTCCATTCCATTCAACTGCTCTTCCAAGTCCTTTGCTGTACCCAGTCACGTGCATTTTTTCTTCCCAAGGTATGTTTCGAAGAAAATTGCACCTCTATCATCAGGAGGAGTTAATGAGTTAGTGAAACCATACAACCAAGCAAGTTAAGTTATTTAGCGTAACGTATATTGTAAGTAGGCTGTTTACGTTTTCTTATTGGTAATGCCACGTAGCGCTCTGTAAGAAAATCACTGGCTGTGCTGTGTGCAGTCTGTGGCTGGTTTGCATTGTTGTCTACCATTGTAGTGTTGGGCAGTGGCAGCTGGATGCTAACAGCGCGTAGCATTGCGCAGTTGGAGGTGAGCCGCCAGCAGTGGTGGACGTGGGGGGAGAGATGGCGGAGTTTTGAAATTTGTAAGAATTGGTGTCATGAACTGATATATTATGACTACTAAGGTAAATACATTGTTTGTTCTCTATTAAAATCTTTCATTTGCTAACTATACCTATCAGTAGTTAGTGCCTTCCGTAGTTTGAATCTTTTATTTAGCTGGCAGTAGTGGCGCTCGCTGTATTGTAGTAGCTTGAGTAACGAAGATTTTTGTGAGGTAAGTGATTTGTGAAACGTATAGGTTAATGTTAGTCAGGGCCATTCTTTCGTAGGGATTTTTGAAAGTCAGATTGCGTTGCGCTAAAAACTATTGTGTGTCAGTTTAAGCACAGTCGTGTAAAATTTTTCTAAGGGGACGTTTCATAATATTTAAAAAGTCTTCAGGACTAAATATTTAACATTTTTAATTTTCTAATTTTTATTACGTTTCATTTTGATACACTTCTTGCTTACAAGGTTACAGCCTTTTAACTAATAAGTTTATACAGAAGAATAATACTTGGAACAGGGGAGGTGCGAGGCATTGTTCGAACGCGTGTGCGTGTTGGAACGAGAGTTGTTCGTTGTCTTTATATTTTATCTTCATAAGGGAGTCACATGTGCATCTGACAGTGTCGTAACCTGTTTCTCCAGCCAGAGGTCATCTTGGAGTAAAGTTACGTGGTGCAACCGGTTTCCTTTCCGTTGCCTAAGCATTGTTAAAAACATAACAGAAACCCCGTTCAGCACGTACTTAGTCCGAAGACAGCCGCTGGCTGGAGAACTCGGTTACGGTATTCTCAAACGTCCATGTGTCGCAAAAAAATAAAAGAAACATAAAAGCACATAACTTATTCTCCAAGACCGTATGTCATTTTCTCCACGAAGAGAGTTCGCGAGCACCCTAAGTTCTGCCCTTCTTCTTTCTTGTTATGACTGGCATTGTCTGGTATGGTCTGCATTAATGTGCAGTGTAGGGGTATTATTATTTATCAGTAATTATAGTTTTACGGTATTTTATAAAATTATTTCAAAATTCAAGGATGATTGCTAATGTAAAGAAATTTGTCATAATTGTAGCAACCATTTCATCTGTTTACATTATTGTTTGTTATGTTCGTAATGTATATGAAGTTTTTCCGTATGAATAGACTTTTGTTACGTACGGGCACAGATGAGGATGAAACTGTCAGTTTAAAAATAGCTTCTGTAAATAAGAAACCAACATCCACAGTGCAGCGAGTGGAGTTTACTTTCAGTTTAGAAGACGTACCACTACCTCGTCCCCAAATAAGGAAGCATGCGCTAGTGAGGGCTCGACCAGATACACGGAGAATATTTTACATAAGACCCTGATTTCCGGCGCGCGTTCTCCGAAATAATTGGAAATGGATGCCAGGGGATTCGCAGAAGGATTTTGACACTGAACCGGAAACGACAAGTAAAAAGCGTGCCAGCACTCTCTCTGAAACTGCTCGCTGTCGCCACAGCCCGCTGGGCGTCCGCTGCCCTGAGACAGCGCCGATCTAATTCCACGCCTCGGAATCTGTTCCATCAGCCACCCGCCCGTCATTAGTCACGTCCCGGTGAAGAAGACGTTGTTGTGGGCGTGTTAGCAGCTTCCGCAAGCGTTTTTAGCCGGCGCCGTGTTTAATGATTTACTCTGCCCCGGCGGATGTTTCGAGGAAGTCGAATATTAATAACGCCATCCAGAGAGATCAAACGCGCACCTCTGGTCAAGATATGTCAGATCCTGCGATGTTTCGACAAACCGAAAGACGGGTGGTAGCTTATCTCAGTGCCAAAGGGGATATTTGTTACGAGTGTGCAGCTCATATTAAAGATCATGTGATGTAAATTTGATCGTTCCGTCTTTGAAGCTTTGCTGTAATCCACTGTAATAGTAAAATACAATGTCCCGCAAATATTTGACGATGGTTAATTGAACTGCTTTATACCTCTTCATGAGCTCCTCATTGAAGAGCCTATTCTATTCACTGTAATTACTTACGGTACCTATCTGTGTTGAATCACTTGTCAGACCGGAAAATTGTGCGCCGCTCCCTTCCCCTAACAGGCTGTCTTTTGAGTTATTGTTAAGAAGTTCCATTGTACGTGACGTGTCTTGTTGTACTTCACTTGCCTGCAAGACTCAGAAACTGGTTCGACACGCAGTAGGTTGGTTAAGTAAGAAACAGTCGTGAAATGGAATAGATACTATATTGAAAATGATGATCATGACTTGAAAGACTGTCGGCTGAAACACGTAATGGACGTCTAGCCATTTTCCGACTTACCTGAATATTTTTTTCAACCACTCGATAGGAAGGAACAAAGTTGCAACACTATGTAATCATAATTAGCCAAGAAAGGGATTCTACTGCTAAATACTGATAATGGAGAAATTTACTTCTTGAGTTTCAGATTCGTGCTAGTGCAAATGGCACTTTGAGTACCTCATCACATGTAAACCGGAGACGATTTGGACTGTAGTTTTGTCAGGCTCAACGCTAGGTTTCCCTGCTTAAACTACGCAATCTACGTTTCCATACTTAAAAAGACCTAAACTCTGCGGTCAATCCCAGACCCATGCCGACTGGCCGCCATGTGATCATCTGAAACGTGGTTTGATTCGCATGCAATACGAATGACATGGAGTGCCACTATCAGTTTTTCCAGGTTTAGGAACAGTTTATTCTCATTCAAGTGGTTCCTTAGTTGGCGTCCAGAAGTTGAATGGAATCCGTTGCAGTCCCCATAGCATTACCACGAATTGAACCCGGGTCCTCGGCATGGCAGATACATGCGACAACCACTCGGATACGGAGCCGAACACTTCCAATACCCCTTTTGTGGGCAAAATTATTGAGCAGTTTTTTTAATAATTGGAGAGCAGATAGTAGTTAATAGATAGGTATATTTAACATACGGAATATCAAATTTGCTCTAACTGTGCAAGTGAGGTTACACAACAAAGTGGGAAGTATTCTTCCCACTGCCCTTCCTTGGAGTTAAATGACAAAAACAACTTTTTCAATATATGTCATATTTATTTCATAAATTTACTTCTCTTGTTACAATGATTGTTCGCAATTACTTGCCATGAAAGTTTCTGAAACATGGGTCTATGCAAAGTGGTATTTGACAATATGTACGAACACAGAGAGTGCTCTTTTCCGCAGCATTGGTACTACAGTGACGGCACGTCCAGTAGGTTTCTCCTAAAGTGAGTTGATGCTCCCCTACAGCCACTTGGCGAAAATCTTCAGGTACTTTACCCTTTTTGCCAGAAAGACAGGTTTTTGTCCACGCCTTTTTTGGGATGGATCCTGTATGTGAGCTGATCATGCTGTCCACTTTCTCTTTTACTTATTTTCCACCTTCGTAAAAGTTGTAAATAAGGTATTAACTGGCAAAACGTTTAACACTAATCACTCGTTAGAAACAATACACGTTAACACATGAAGTACTTACGGAGTCATATTCTTCCAAAATGGGAATACAATGTTGTCAAATGTTCCTTCCTTATTCATCTGCGAAGCGCAAATCTAGAGTTTCAACGAAACAGCAGAATCGAATCTTACAACTTATATATTTTGAAATTTTTATCTTTATGGATTGCCCTGCTACAAAGTAACATTTCACTTTGAACTCCTGTGAATCACCCTCTGACAATGGTCTGCCGGAAGGTTTTGTTTCCTCGGCAATTTGTGCTTCTGTAATCATTAATTTCGCCGAGGCTCACGCATGGAATGTACACAAATACAGAGGTTTACAGATAGCTCACCTTGTTGTGTGGCACAACAGACGTGTGTTCGTACATTGCGATAATTTTTATTCGGTTCTAGTTGTTCGAGGTGGGGTATTTCCTTTGTGAGAATATTTGTCCCTGACTTCCGCTTCATTTTCGAATTTCTTTTCTGATGAAGTATAATGAAATCTCTGGCATTAAAGTACATACCATATTATTATTAATAGAAGGGCTGTTTGTAGATATTTTGTTAAGAGTAAATCAAATGTTTTCTCGAGATATGTGAATACCAGACAAATTGCCATTTCGTATTAGTTAACTTCGATGGGTTCAATAGCTCCCAAAAATCTTATTTTAATTGACTTTGTACGTTATTTGTCCGTGCCTGTAAATCCATAGAAATTTGAATGATAAATTCATCTTATATGAATCCATCACTCTTTCTCTTTCGCTGCCACTTTCTTTCTCCCATAGCCACAGGTTATGGTATCTCACAAAAATTCACAATTTTTATTCGCTGAAAAGTGATTAAAACTTGTATATAAATAAACCAGCAGAAAAATATTCGTGTGGGAGCGGAAAAAAAGGGAAATACATTCCTCTTCACAAGACCCTTACAGAGAAATGGGGAACCAGCTGCCCCACTTCTAACTTCGCCTTCCTCATCAAAAATCTTGGCAAGCGAACATATTTGCGCTATTTTGTCACGGAAAATTTTAAATCCCTTTACCCAGTCTCTCTTTGTAGTTAAGCTGTCACGCTCAGCTTCTACCTCTCACTGGTGGTGTCAATGCGCGCCTCTCTTCACTGTCTACTTTTTATCAGAATGATTTACAGTATATCCCACTGCCACAATCTCCTCTCACATTTACACTGTCTTCTTTTGTCTTTCTTTCCTACTGCCACTGTCTCCACTATACCTCAGCAACTCAAAAATTCTGGGGGGATCCAATTATTTTTTCCCCTACACGCAAGTGTTTAAAATCTCGGTCCAAAACGAACCAACGTGTTAACATTTCCGGTCTGGGAGGATCCTGATCTCCCAGGCCCATGTATGGTATCCACTAATCTGTATTTTTAATTTTCGTTGTCTTCTCTCTCTTTTGCAGGCCACGGTGGTCTCGCGGTTCTAGGCGTGCAGTCCGGAACCGTGGGACTGCTACGGTCGCTGGTTCGAATCCTGCCTCGGGCATGGCTGTGTGTGACGTGCTTAGGTTAGTTACGTTCAAGTAGTTCTAAGTTCTAGGGGACTGATGACCACAACTGTTAAGTCCCATAGTGCTCAGAGCCATTTGAACCATTTGAACCATCTCTCTGTTTTCCTCTCACAGCTCCTGTCTGTATCCATCTGCCTCTCTTTCCCTTCTTAGGCCTCTCACTACCATCACCATCTCGTCTCTGTTTGGAATTCATTACTATTGTTTTCATCCACCTCTTTTTCTCTTTCACTGCCACTTTCACTGTCACCATCACTGTCTTCTCCTTCTCCTTCGCTCCCTCACTCGCACTGTCTTCTCTCTCGTCAACTCTCTCTGTAATACTCTCTTTCAGCACAAAGCAGGACGAATGTGTTCTCATGCCATTACTTTTGGCGAGGAAGGCGGAATGAAGATAGAGGCAGCTGTGTGGTGTCACCGCCACACACCACACTTGCTAGGTGGTAGCCTTTAAATCGGCCGCGGTCCGTTAGTATACGTCGGACCCGCGTGTCGCCACTATCAGTGATTGCAGACCGAGCGCCGCCACACGGCAGGTCTAGTCTAGAGATACTCACAAGCACTCGCCCCAGTTGTACAGCCAACTGGTTCACAGTCTACATATGCTCTCACTTGCAGAGACGACAGTTTAGCATAGCCTTCAGGTACGTCATTTGCTACGACCTAGCAAGGCGCCATATTCAGTTACTACAATGTATGCTGAACAGATAATATTGTGAATCATGCACCGTCAAAAGCGACGTTCATAATTAATGGATTAAAGTTAAGTATCAAACTAATTAAGTCAGCTTTCTGAATTCTAATTCCTTGGCATGTTCCTGACCTCACGTCAGTATAGTTCCTCCTCCTCACGCCAGCCTACGTGAGCTAAACCGCGTGCATTTCGGCCTCCTTTCGTAACAATGGTGTTGGCTCTTCTGCCAACACAACAAGCTGGCTCTCCATTGTTCTGCAAGTCTTTTAAAAACATATTCGCCATTTTTGTGCTCCAACAGAAACATTTTACCGCTGCTTTACTTCTCTTCGCTGCTACAGCAGTGTGTGCTGCATATGTAAAACGAATTGAGTAAGTCAGTAAAGCTTTAACAGTTTATTTATGTACTTCGACACACTTGTATAACTCGATACATATAAACAACAAATAAGTACGAATGGTTAACACAAACTTGCTTTACATGTTTCTAAATGCTTTGCACATCTAACTCAATCCGTTGAAAATGCCTGGCTCATGGTTTGTATCTTAAAAGAATGAATATGTCACTAGAAATATTATACTGAATTTTCAGTTATTCTAGTTTCACACAATTTTTGGCAGTCATTTTAAGTTCTTTTCAGGTATGATAAGGCGTTTTAAGCGTTTTAAGACCATTTCTTGTTAATTTAGTACCACTCTGGTCATATCTGGATAGGCGTAAGGTGCCCATTACACGGAGAAGGCGTGTCACAGATCTATTGGTGAAAAAATGCTGTCTAGAAACATAGTTTGGTGGGCTGACAACCCTTTAGATGTCCCTAGAACTCTTGGCATCTGTTCACCACGTCAATTAAAACAACTTTTACGCCTCAGACCGGATGTTATGTGCATCTTTTACGTTCATAAGTGTGGTAACTTTGGAGCACTGGATCTCGGTAGCGGGCGGTGCTATCATCTTGAGAACGCATGGTAAAAATTTCGAGGATTTGCCATGAACAGAAATTATGGAAGTGGCCATCCCCCACAATTGACGCGCTCAAGCAGAGTTCTCGTGCATATTGACGGTAACTGTGATATCGTCCAAAGATCGCGGTACCACACTGAAGTCGGCAACACGTGTCGACACCAAAGACATTAGCGAGGTCTGGCTACAGTCCGTCAGAACATAGGGAAGCGCTCTTGACGAGCACGCTTTCCCTCTAAGCAAAGCAGCGCCCTCACACCGGAGGTTAATACAAGGTGATTCAAAAATGACTTAACAACTTTAAAAATTCATATAAATTTTTTGAAAGAAGATATAGAGCTAGATTTAGTGTAATTTTGTAGGGAAACACATCAAAGTTTTTACCTTAAACTAAATATGTTGTAAGTGGCTTTCGTTGGTTATCCTGCACACATCGCATCAGAAGTCAATTTCTTCCCAAACTCGCTGTAGCAATGCACGTGTAACTTTCTCAGTAGCGACGTAGATTTTTGTCTACGGTCAGGTAGAGAATCCGGCACAAGAGGTAGAAACACGATACCCTTGATGAATCCCCATAAAACATCGAGTGGTGTTAGGTCTAGAGAACGTGGGGGCCATGCAATTGGCGCATCATGGCTATTCCATTGATCTGGACACGGTTTCTCAATACACACCAGACAGTCGTATCTAAAATTTGCAGTTCGCGAGATGCATACCAGGTCGATTTCGTAGGGCTTTCGATAAAACGTTGTCTCACTCGCTCAACGATGTCGTCAGATGTCCTTAGATGACCTGAATATTTCCCTTTCTTACCGAGTACCCTGTTTCTACAAAACATTTATGCTTCTCATAACTTGTAGGCCTACTAGGAGGATATTTCGCATACTTGTTACG
Source organism: Schistocerca gregaria (assembly GCF_023897955.1). NCBI lineage: Eukaryota > Metazoa > Arthropoda > Insecta > Orthoptera > Acrididae > Schistocerca > Schistocerca gregaria. The sequence goes on from NC_064920.1 coordinate 107,687,477, forward strand.
GAAATCACGCTGAACTGTTCTCACCGACTTCGATTCTTCGAACCAAAACACACAACTAGCATGCTCGGGTCCAGTGAAGGCAGTCAACTTTAACGCAACTACCGCTAGCGCTCCTTACAGTGCGATTCGGCAGTAGCAAAGCACGCGAGACAAAACGTGATGTATTTCCCTACAAACTGACACTTCAATCACCTCTGTACGTACTATGACTTAAGTTATATGAATTTTCCAAGTTGTAATGTCCTTTTTGAACACCCTATATAGAGCTGAGCACGGAAGCCTTCTGCACCAATTCCTGAGTTCATCTGAAGAAGTCAGTATCATAGTTTGAGACCAACGACTTGTTCAAGTTTCGGAAGAACTTTTACTTTCGTAAATGTCGAAGTTTGCTCCTCAAGAGAACAGTTTGTTATTTACTGTGTGAAGTGATGCTCTGCTAGTCAATGACGGTTGTAAATAGTCCAGTACTCCTGCGGCAAAGACGTGAGTCAAAGTGAAATAAATCTTTTATTCATTATTGTGAACTAACATTTCATGAGTTACAGTTCGCATGTGCCACCTCACCGAGCAGTTAGGAACCCACATTTTTGGCAAGACGAAAGTAGTTCCGTGTGGTCACAACAGTAACACAGACCAAAATATACACATGTGTAGCAGAATCCTTCATCGAAGTAGAAGGTGCGTCAGAACACTGTTTCGTGATGAAGACGCATGAATGTCAACGACCAAAGTATTCGTAATGTAGGAACTGTAACTTGGTATTTCTTGGTTTTTCGCAGTTTTTCTGTCCAGCAGACACTGGAGTTATAGTTGGCATTATATTCCCGGTTACAGATTCCGTAAAGCTTTCATCCGTCGCATGGCAAATAGGACAAGGGTTAATTATAAAATTTTATCTTAGTACCGTATGTAGGCATTAATTGGCGGTTATTGGTTTTCCACATTAATTTTTAAGTAAGTTCATAGTTTTGGTTAATTGTAGAGACGTCTGCACAGTGTGGAACTTTGCCTCTTTTGTGTTTTTATGTTAACTTCATTTCCCGATTTTAATCTGCATATGCCTCACTATTGTCATTTTTCACTCCTAGGTCAATCTAATGATATGCCAATAGAGAAAAACGCGTCATTTCCTGTAAATGACAAATGTTTTGCAACTGACACTCTCTTATTTCAAGACTCTCTCTACCGTTTCATTGCAGTCAGATTACACCATGTGAACAGATATAAAAATCCGTTGGGTAAACAAACATTTAAAAAGTTCAAAAACAGTAAAAATGCAAGAGCGAATCACGATGTACCTGCCTCCGTGTGCCAGGCTTATAACAGACAGAAGCAGCATAAACAGTTATAACGAAAGGGCACGTTATTGTACAAAGGAATTTAACGATACTGTGGCATGTAGTAATTTACCAACGCTTAAAAAAAAAAAAAAAAAAAAAACGACAACGTTGCTGTTGGCTCAATGAACGGCCTCGCGGCATGAATACACTCTTGCAGGCGTTTACACGCAGCATTGTTCACCATTGTGAGCAGCAACGTTTTTCCGCAAGCAGATGCCGATTTGCATACACTGGGGCGCTAGGCAGCGCCGAGTCGATCCGACACACTAGCCAGGAAGCGCTGCACAATTTAGCGCGCGTTGCTACGAGACGCCGCTACCTGCCCGCTACCTGCGCTATTGTTTCGCTAGCAAGGAGCGCCCGAGACCGCGGGTAGCGAGCGTCGGGTGCTAATTCTAGTGTCTGGAAAATAACAAAGACGACAGGACCGAACAGATAAGAGGCAGGGCGAGTTCTCCTCACGGACCGCGGTCTGGTGCTGCGCTGGCAAGCCGGGAGCCCTAAGGGCCGGTCCGGGGCCGGCCACCTCTCTCCTCCTTCCTTTTCTCCAGAGTGCGGGCGGGAATCAGCAGATCTCGCGTTTCGGCCACTCCAGCTCTTGCGCTTGCTCTGAGTCTGCGGATCCGCAGAGGGAAAGACTGCGGGCTCGAGATGAATCAAAAACGAAAATTAAGCACCACGAAAAACCTGTCCAAGTGGTTCAAAATGGCTCTGAGCACTACGGGACTTAACTTCTGAGGTCATCAGTCGCGTAGAACTTAGAACTAATTAAACCTAACTAACCTGAGTACATCACACATATCCATGCCCGAGGCAGGATTCGAACCTGCGACCGTAGCGGTCGCTCGGTTCCAGACTGTAGCGCCTAGACCCTCTCAGCCACTCCGGCCGGCCTGTCCAAATGAAAGTGGGTTTCTTCGCTAAGCCAAACCATACACGCCCATACTAATCCTCATCATCCCCCGAGGCCAACAGTGCAATTTGAACGTCCTAAGGGGAAAACCGCTCGGAAGTTACGTCAATTGTATTTCATCTAATTCAATAATCATCACCCTGTACATAAACGCCATAAGAGGTTGATCTCTGCATCTCCCAGACACTCATTTTCTGACGCCCTCCTGATGCAAACAGTGAGTCAGGAACACCTAATATTTTTCCTGTCAAAATTGTTAACACAACACTTTCAAATGGGCGTAAGGAGTACCGGGCCAGTGAAGAGAAGAGACTAAGTTAAAACACAGCTGCAGTTCCAGAGCAGGGCCCCTGACATTTGTGACAGAGGCTGCAGTCACAGTCAGATACAGGGTGGCATACGACTATATATATATATATATATATATATATATATATATATATATATATATATATATATATATATATAAGTAAACACTTAACTGTGAAGACAACTGCAAAGGAACATATGGGAGGCTTGTCGAAAAACTTCCGGAACAGTCGTAATTTCGGGCAAATGGTGTGTTGGAGTGAAAAGTACAAATAACCTAAATTGGAACGATCACATAGATAATATTGTGGGTAGAGCAAGCCAAACACTGCGATTCATTGGCAGAACACTTAGGTGCAACAGGTCTACTAAATAGACTGTTCAAAGAAGGGCTGCTCGTTTTGTATTATCGCAAAATAGGGGAGATAGTGCCACAGACATGATACGTGAGTTGGAGTGGCAATCATTAAAACAAAGGCGTTTTTCGTTGCGACGGGGGTCTTCTCATGTCTCATTTCAATGACCAGTTTTCTCCTCCGATTGCGAAAACATTCTGTTGGCACCCATCTACAAAGGGAGAAACGATCATCACGATAATATAAGAGAAATTAGGGCTCGCACAGGAAAATTTAAGTGCTCGTTTTCCCCTTGTGCCGTTCGAGACTGGAACGGTAGAGAGACAGCTTGAAGGTGGTTGACTGAACCCTCTGCCAGGCACTTTATTGTGAATAGCAGAGCAATCACGTAGATGTAGAATGCGGTTGGCATCCCTGCACACGCTTTTGTTTATTGTGTAAGTGCCCTAAGTTTCATACCGGTATGTCTGTTTGTTATTGTTCAGTGCCATATTGAGTAGAACGTTAGTCGCGTAGTTTGCGAATTTCGAGATGGCAGAGTTAGAGGAGCAACACGTCTGCATTAAATTTTACGTGAAACTCAAGAAAACCTTTACGGAAACACACTAAATGATGCAGAAAGCCTACGGTGATGAGTGCTTAAGCTGTACTCGGTGTTACGAATGGTTCACACAGTTTAAAAGTAGCCGGATGGAAGTTACAGATGATTTTCCACCGATCGCGCTCATGTCAAGAACTTCACTGAAACTGACTGTCCGAGAGTTAGCAGAAGAATGTCAAATTTCATTAGGATCGTGTCATTAAATCCTTACACAGCAACTTGAAACGCTTCGTGTTGACGGAAAGTTGGTCCCACGGCTCGTGAGTCAAGAGTGCAAAGACCTTCGTCTCGTGATATGTAAGCGGCTTTTGGGAGAAAGAGAATCTCCGCTCACGGACTGGGTGTTTTGTTGGCTTTATCATCATCATTTCATCCCCATCCACACACAAGTCGCCGACGTGGCATCAACTCGAAAGACTTGCACCAGGCGAACGGTTTACCGTGGGAGGCCCTAGCCACACGGCATTTCCGTTTACAATCATCTATTAAAACAACTTGCGCCTGAAGAAGACCCACAGGGTACGAAATGCATCCTGCAGTTAATAAAACACAAACATTAGTGGCTGAAGGTGTTTTTAAATCCATACTTGCAGTACACTGAATGCAGTCATGTTTGCAGCTCCAAAATATGGATAAAACTTTATAATGTGCTGATTTTTATCCATTTGACAACTTGGCTTGAGACTCAACGTAAAATGAAAACATTCCACAGAAAAAAGATTTTTAAGACCTGGAGACGACAGCAAAATTGTCTGAAATAAACACATTACCCCAGTTCCCATAATTCCTGAAGATAGACGTTGACTGTGTTTATTGTATCACAGACATTCAGATATGTCACTAAACACACCCAAAGATGTAAGCAACCATGCATGAGGAGCGCTTATTAGACGGAAGGTGACATCCGATCAGCTCCAGTCATTCCACCATAAGGAGGAACACGGCTCGTTTTGTTTGTAGTTCAAACAAGCCTACACGGTCAGTACCGCGTTTCGATCGCGTCCGCATTGTTACTTTGTGCCAGGGAGGGCTCTCGCGACGGCAGGTGTGGCCGAGCGGTTCTAGGCGCTTCAGTCTGGAACCGGGCGACCGCTACGGTCGCAGGTTCGAATCCTGCCTCGGGCATGGATATGTCTGGTGTCCTTAGTTAGGTTCAAGTAGTTCTAAGTTCTAGGGGACTGATGACCTCAAATGTTAAGTCCTATAGTGCTCAGAGCCATTTGAGGAGGGGCTCTCAACAAGGGAAGTGGCCAGGCGTCTCGGACTACTACTGCAATGGATGACCGCTACCTACGGATTATGGCTCGGAGGAACCCTGACAGCAACGCCACCACGTTGGAAAATCGTCTCGGACTACTACTGCAATGGATGACGCTACCTACGGATTACGGCTCGGAGGAACCCTGACAGCAACGCCACTACGTCCAGCCACAGGACGTCGTGTTACGACTTAAGCTATGCGCAATAGGCTGCATGATGCGCAACTTCACTCCCGACTTCCATGACGAAGTCCACCTTTGCAACCACGACACCACGCAGCGCGGTACAGATGGGCGCAACAACATGCTGAATGGACCGCTCAGACTCTCTTCACCGCTGAGTTTCGCATATGCCTTAAACCAGACAATCGTCGGAGACGTGTTTGGAGGCAACCCGCTCAGGCTGAACGCCTTAGACACGCTGTCCAGCGAGTGCAGCAAAGTGGAGGTTCCCTGCTGTTTTGGGGTGACATTATATGGGGCCGACGTACTCCGCTGGTGGTCATGGAAGGTGCCGTAACGGCTGTACGATGCGTGACTGCCATCCTCCGACCGATAGTGCAATCATATCGGCAGTATATTGAGGAGGTATTCGACTTCATGGACGACAATTCGCGCAGCTATCGTGCACATCTTGTGGAAGACTTCTATCAGGATAACATCGCTCGACTAGGGTGGTCATGATGTTCTCCCGACATGAACCAATCGAACGTGCCTGCGATAGATCGATAAGGGCTGTTTATGGACGACGTGACCCACTAACTCTACGCCGAATCGCCGTTGAGGAGTGGGCAATCTGGACCAACAGTGCCTTGATGAACTTATCGATAGTATGCCACGACGAATACAAGCATGCATCAGTACAAGTGGACGTGCTACTTGGTATTAGACGTACCAGTGTGTACAGCAATCCGGACCACCACCTCTGAAGGTCTCGCTGTATGGTGGTACAACATGCAATGTGTGGATTTCATGAGCAATGAAAAGGGCGGAAATGATGTTTATGTTGATCTCTGTTCGAGTGTTCTGTACAGGTTCCGGAACTCTCGGAACCGAGGTGGTGCGAAACTTTTTTAATGTGTGCAGATATTTTTTTTTTGCCATCTAGGCTGTTAAATGTATATATTTCGCTTGATTTCGATAGACATGTTCGCACGGTGGCCATTATTGGGGCTTCCAATCCGTGCTGCGTTTTTGTGCTAATTATTCTTCTAGTGCCGTGCACTAAGCGCTATATCTGGAATAGTTTCTGTTATTAGAATTGCGTCTTCAGGGCATAGAAGTCCATTGGGGTGGTTATTGTGTGTGCTCAGTGATGAAGTTCGTGGCAGATAGATTTTAAAAACAGAGATGTGGAGATTGCAGTCTGTAGAGAGTATCTATATTAATGTTTTTATCTAAGATAAATATCGGTACCTCACCGTTAGGGATACTCTTCTTTCGATTATCGTATCAGCACGATACTTTTCTTGCGATAGTACCCATGAGTAAACTATGGATTCATTCTGTTCGTAACTGTCCCACTTAAATGTCTCTGGTACCACCTGCCTTCGTCAGCCGCCCTATATCCTTCTCTCGCCGTAACGACCCCCCCCCCCCCCCTCCCGCTCACGTGTGTGTCTGGGTGTGAAGCTAGCGGCTAGCGGTACACTCGGATCTGGTGGACGCACAGCAACGCGGTTTCAGGACCCCTGCTGACTCCACGACTCTGCTGCAGAAGGGGAATAAATTAGTGAGTTTAGGCGCCGCTGTTTTCGTTTCTAATTAGGAGCCCTCCCTGGCGCTGCCTCCTCTCCATAGCACGTGATTGCCTCAGCAGACGGCCGTGGCGTGTCTTTGCTGTTCGAGGCGTTTGGTATTTTTCCCACTCCTCCAGGCTGTAGGGCTCTGCACGTCATGTAGCTATGTACGTGTCAGTATTTCTCGTATACAGAAAAAATAACAGTTGCCATTTGTTTGCGGCACCTCTAAAATGTTGGCAGTTATTTTACCTTTGGGCCTAAATGATTCAAATGGCTCTGAGCACTATGGGACTCAACATCTGAGGTCACTAGTCTCCTAGAACTTAGAACTACTTAAACCTAATTAACCTAAGGACATCACACACATCCGTGCCCGAGACAGGGTTCGAACCTGCGATTTTAGCAGTCGTGCGGTTCCAGACTGAAGCGCCTAGAACCGCTCAGCCATCGCGGGCGGCTACTTTGGGCCTACACCGCAATTTTTGCTCGTATTTATTTCCTGGGCGCCAGAATGTAGTGTAGTGTTTATACATTGCTGGTTTCAGACTGGTAAGCAGTGTCCTATCAAACACTTTTAATGAGTGATGGATGCCTGTTCGATAAAGATAAACTAAAAACTCTAAAATATGTAAAGTTACTTCTTCTCAAATTAATTCGGTCTGTACAACGAGCAAGCTGTGAAGCCCACGGACAAATTTGGGAAATTACAAATCACTTGATATGAGTGGCAGCCAGAGCTGTGATTATACATTTCAAAGGATTAAAACTGCAACAGCTGTGTCAAAACGATGTTTTACTCACGATTAGTTTCACGGCATTATTGTCGTATCTTCATGCCACAAACTGATCAACTTTGAATACAAAATGTCCTTAAAACATTCGTAAGGGTAAATGGAAATCCCCTACATTCCTGCACAACGATGGTGTCACAAAGAACACAACCCCTACTTTGTAGCGCTTATTTTGTGCAGGAAGAGTCATCTTATGCCTTGAGTAAAGAAGCAAAGCCAGTTTTGTATTTCTTCTTGATGTCTCCAATGCTGTTAAACTTCATGCCACACAAAGTTTTGTTTCCAGCAGACCAAACAGTTATGTCATGGCTGGGTGAGGAGGATGAGGTAGGAGCTTCCTACCCACTTTACCAATAGTTTCTAGTGTGAGCTGTTACGGATGAGGTCGAGCGTTGTCTTGAAGAGTCAGCATGCCTTTCCTCTCCCATCCCAAACGTAGGGTAGGCCTGACTGTTCTCACTGATACCTGAGTAATATAGGCTGTTGATCGTTGCTCTTCTAAAAATTCACAGAAAATGGGACCATGGGCTCTCTCATTTCGCAGAGGATACAATTCCCCCCCTCCACATTTATTCTTTCTTACATTGTGTCCGATCTGACGTAGTGTAGTCCGTATTTACGTCGAATGGGCTGGGTTTTTGTTTCTTTATTGAGTTTCGATTCCCCCCGATGGGGGCGGGCTGGCAGCGGCTTAGTATGCCGCTCTTCAGCATACATACTTGCTTTTCTATATATCCCTAGCAGTCCTAATGGTATTGATGGCGAAGTCCCTACGCGCTCTATGTCAATTTGCAGTGCATCCACTTGACTGAAACGGTCATAATGAGTTTCTACGTACATACCTGTTTCTCTCAGATATTTACGGTGTTCTTGCAGGAACAGAAATAAAGAGAAGGAAATTGTGTAGAGCAATGCCAAGTGCTGCTAGCAGTCCATCAGCTGAAAGCTCACGGCCCGTTTATACGTTTACGGAAACTCTATTTCACTCAAGCACTCAGCACTTAAGGTGGTAATATTTCCTTATGTTGATATGATTGCTCTCGTAAAGTGATACTTCGTGATTGAATTTATTTTTTCTCACGTTTCCCTTTGAGCCGAATGTAATCGCATATGGAAAAGCAAAATAATTTGCAGAAAGTTGCAGAAATTAAAATAACAAACAACACGTGAACAAAAGATCGGCTACAATACACAAGAACAAGTAAAAGTTTAAAATTCCGAAAAGCATCTGTAAACAATAAAACGATTGCGCCACGAAGATGCCTTTCAACTTAGGTTTGAAAACTTGGCGTTTATCTATCAATTTCTTCAGCTTTCTTGGAATATGAGGCATCACATACACGTACATGCCTTAACCATCTATGCCCCAGGCTAAGCTCCCTGCCCACCAACATTTCATTTAGTTGATGTTGCAACTACGTCTTCACTTGAATTTCTTCGCTTACTGGCCATTCGCTTTTTCTTCTTTCTCCCCTACTAACTACCAAATTACCGTACCTCACTGGGTGACTAATAGGTTCTGCATGATTTTAGCAATAAAACTATAATACATGTGTCACTTCACAAGTCAAAACTGGCACTACTTTCCGATTCAAACAGGTCGGACACTTAATTTTGCAAACTCTGTTTATTTTACAAACCGAACTCCACGCCATCCTGCACTCTATTATTTACTTCTCTTTCCGTCCACCTAACCGTTGTTCTCAGCTGTCTAAATGCAGAAGCACTCAGTTATTAGATAACTTCATTGGTTATTTGTACGTGTACAGTTTTCTTTACAGTAAGTTGTTTGTAATCTTGGTTTTTACTTCAAATACTGGTTTGATGGACGCTAGTATAGGCTGTGCAGATCTCTTGTTCTCTGCAGAACTACGGGAACTTACATCCAACACAACAGGTTTACATTATTCGAGCCCTAGTCTTTGCCAAGAATTTATACTTCCCCACACAGTATCCTTCATTGCCTAATTTATTCATGTTATGTTCAACATTCTTAGCACTATAATTCAAAATCTTCTCTTCTCTTTTTGTCTGGACTGCTTATCGTCCATTTCGGTTCATGGATACACTCAAAGTGGATACCATTGGGAAGGACTTTCTTAATATTTCAATTTGTATTTTGTGCTAATACATTCTCTATTTCAGAAACGCTTTGGTTATTCTTGTCAGTCTGCACAAAATACAATTTCTACTTTGGCAATTGTCAGCTATTCTGCTGTCTGCTCCTTATAATCTCTTTTCAAGACACTATTCATCCCGTTCAACTGGTCTTCCAAGTCCTTTACTGTCTCTGACGGAACTACATTGCCATCGATCAGCCTCAAAAGCTTTATTTCTTCTCCTTGAAATTGAATCCCCTTTTCTAACACCTTTTTGGTTTCCTTTACCGCTTGCTCAGTGTACAGATTGAATAACATTAGGGAGAGGCTACACCCATATGTCCTTCTGGTCTCAGTTACTGCTTCCTACTCATGCCTTAAGGCTTTTATAACTGCTGTCTCGTTTTTGTACAAGTTGTCAATAACTTTTCGCTCTCAGTAATTTACCCATGTTATCTTCAGAATTTTAGAGAGCGTATGAACCAAGTCTTCCCTGAAGTCGGCTTCTACCAAATTTTCCACTCTGCTGTATATAATTCGTGACATTAATTTGCAAGTAAGCTAATTAAGTGATGGTTTGATGGATCCCCACCTACGAGTATTTGTCTTCTTTGAAATTTTAATTATTACATTACGGTTCCGTGCCTGTGTCACGCATAAACAGATTGTGTTTCATCCTCACATGCATATTTTCTCTACTCTCGTAGGTAGGTTACGAGTTGCTGATGCGCAGCGGACGATAGTAAGAACCGACTTTTATTGTACTTTGTTTAGGTTTACATCTCTTTTGCTTTCAGATTCTTTTGTACCTCTACTGACTTAAGGATAAACATAGATGGTCAGACGTTGGTCATTCTGTATTAGGTTGTAAGCTTGATTAGTCACCTATGAACCACTATCTTCTTTTCATGCTCTGTTGGAGTTCATTACTGCAACGCAGGACTACGGACTGGTGCACAATTCAGCGTTCAGCGCACTTGCTGTCAGTGACGTGGTACATCGGACCAGTAATCCATAGCAGCAACCTCCATTTACCCTGAGGGTCCTGTATGCGTATCAGCGTCACTGCACACGTCAGGCACTGGTGCGTCAGTGAATTGCGTAAGCGTGTGCCATTGCGAGACGAATGTCATGCAGACATAGTAAAATTAGAGGCTATAATTTCTGATTTTGGCGACTGCATAAATTTAAATGCATTCCTAGTATGCAGTCAACGACACTGACATGGGAGGGTTTAACGAAAGCCAGTAAACTAGGTATTAACGTGGAAATTTGAGTATAGATTTTTTGTAGGACTCTTTCCCTACTTACGTTGGTCTGTTTACCTGTTTCGGTTACTATTTGCTAAAGTTGATAGTGGCCATTTGTGGGCTCCAAGTAATATGATCCAGAATCACCTTAAACGAGCAGTTCTCTAGGACCAAACTGAGGAACCAATCTCCGTGGTGATGGAAGAAGTCAGTACACGAAATTGTCAACAGAAGACCGCTCGGTTAGCCGCGCGTTCTAACGAGCTGCTTCCCGAGTGGGATGGCGTGTCAGTCCCCGGCACGAATACAACAGGCGGGTTAGAGTCGAGGTCCGAGTGCCGGCCAGCCTGTGGAAGGTTCTTGCGGTTATCCAACTGCCTCGGCGAATGCGGGCTGGTTACCCTTATTCCGCCTCAGTTACAGTATGTCGTCGATTGCTGCGCAAACACTGTCACCACGTACGTGTACACCATAATATAATTACTCTACCACGCAAAAATTTCGGACTACACTCGTCCGGTATGAGACGTTCCCGGGGGGGTGGGGGTGGGGGGTGGGGGGGAGGTGGTGGTGGGGGGGCTCCACTGGGGGCCGAACTGCACACAATAACCCTGGGTTCGGTTCGGTGTGGGGCGTCGGGGCGATGGGTGGACTGCTGTGGAATGTTGTGAGAGGGCTACGGCGGGACGAAGCCTCACCGTCGTTTCTAGGTCCCCAGTACAACACACAACAGCAGAAAATTTGATAATAAGTAGAACAAAGTTTACATGAATCCTATGCAGACAACAAGCTGCTGATTAATCGTTAGCAAAACCAACAGTATAACGTAGAAATCTGTTTAATTTTTTCCAGAAACTCCCCGACAAAATAGAAGAAGCGAGTCACGAGAAAATTCTTCAGTTTGGAGTAGAAAGTGCGAGAATTATTCCTTTTTTTATTGTGGTAGCTTATTGAAAACGGATGCAGCGGAGTACTGTGCACCTTTCAGCACAAGGGCCAAGTAGTTGCGGTCCAAATGCAGATTGGATTTCTGCCTAGCAGTATCTGAGTGAAAGCTATTAATTCTGGAGAATAAGCTTATATTGTTAACAACAAGTGACATCTATATTAAGGGCAAATACCAAAATTTCCATACTTCTGAACAAAGTTCAACAAGAGGTCCGCGAACTTAAACTACACGTTGCTTGAGCTGTCGCTGTCTCAGCCAAAAATACTAGGGACATTACATAAATATTGCACAGTCGGTGTCACTATGGAAGTACAACAGTTCCAGGTAGGATTAATAGTTTACCTAGTGCTCTTATGAGCATAGACGATAATTCAAGACCCGGAAGGCCAAAAGCGTCAACACATGAAAGAAGTTTTGAACTTGTGCCAGATGCTCTTCAGGAAGACCAAAATGCGACTTGTGGGGAACTCTCTGAAGCCACGGGAATGGCTCCAACATCAGTATTCCGTATTCTGACAAATGATTTGAAGAAGAGAAAAATTTCTGCGAAGTTGGATCCTACACTGTTCGACTGCTGAAGAGAAGCAGAAGCGAGTGGACGTTGCTGCCTTATTCAAATGGTGAATCGACCGTGAAGGTCAAGGATTCTTGTGTCAAATTGTCGCTGTTGATGAAACTTGGATTAGAGAAGCAGAACCGAAGCTGAAGTAATATTCCAATGAGTAGAGGACTTCAGATTCTCCACGTCCAAAAAAATTTCAACTTGCATAATTAAAGCTCAAGCAACTGATGATTTTCGCTGATGATCACCAAGGAGTCGTCATGACAGATAGAGTTCCATCTGGAACACGTGTCACTACAAAGTATTATCCTAACTTCACGCAAAACCTGCGCTGAAAAATGAACAAAACCCGACCTCTATTGCTGGAGGCTGGGCCACCCATTTTCCAAGACAGTGCTCGCCCGCATACCATAAACTCCACGAATACGGATGAGAAGCCTTCCCACATCCTCCCTACAGCTTGTTCCTGAAGGGGAAAAAAATACGTGTACGTAGTTATCCGGAAGAGCTTTTACCACCGTTACAAGAACCATTCTTCAGATGAACAGACGTGGTGTCCTGGATGAACTAATAGAGTTTCCGAGACGTTTGAAATCAATCATAGAGAAGCCGTAAGATGACACTGCAGGACTGTCAAAAAATATTGAAAAAAGTAAAACAATGGTGTATATTATTTATAGAAACGACCGAGCAACTCCGTTTGTATACCGATGTCAGTGACAACAGAAATCAAAGTGCGATTTTCGACTAACGTCTCCATTAGGATTGTGTGCCGAAATTTGGCGTTTAAGGGCTATGGCGGCAGACAAGCGAGTGGCTTTGCTAACAGCACGACATCGCCTGCAGCACCTCTCACGGGTTCGTGACCATATCGGTTGGGCTTAGAAAAGTGGAAATTTGTGGCGTGATTAGATGAGTCCCTATTTCAGTTGGTATGGGCTGGTTAGGGTTCCAGTGTGGTGCAGAGCCCACGAAGCCATGGACCCAAACGGTCAACAAGCAGTGTGCAAGCTGGTGATAGCTCCATATTAATGAAGCCTGTATTTACAACTAATGAGCTGGATCCTCTGGCTACTTGGCTACAACCTTTAAGGGTAAATGTATCAAAGAGTGAGCAGTCCCAAAGAGAGCGCAGATTGTGTTACTGGTAGTTGACTAAACTAACCAACTCGCTACTGACATACACTCCTGGAAATGGAAAAAAGAACACATTGACACCGGTGTGTCAGACCCACCATACTTGCTCCGGACACTGCGAGAGGGCTGTACAAGCAATGATCACACGCACGGCACAGCGGACACACCAGGAACCGCGGTGTTGGCCGTCGAATGGCGCTAGCTGCGCACCATTTGTGCACCGCCGCCGTCAGTGTCAGCCAGTTTGCCGTGGCATACGGAGCTCCATCGCAGTCTTTAACACTGGTAGCATGCCGCGACAGCGCGGACGTGAACCGTATGTGCAGTTGACGGACTTTGAGCGAGGATGTATAGTGGGCATGCGGGAGGCCGGGTGGACGTACCGCCGAATTGCTCAACACGTGGGGCGTGAGGTCTCCACAGTACATCGATGTCGTCGCCAGTGGTCGGCGGAAGGTGCACGTGCCCGTCGACCTGGAACCGGACCGCAGCGACGCACGGATGCACGCCAAGACCGTAGGATCCTACGCAGTGCCGTAGGGGACCGCACCGCCACTTCCCAGCAAATTAGGGACACTGTTGCTCCTGGGGTATCGGCAAGGACCATTCGTAACCGTCTCCATGAAGCTGAGCTACGGTCCCGCACACCGTTAGGCCGTCTTCCGCTCACGCCCCAACATCGTGCAGCCCGCCTCCAGTGGTGTCGCGACAGGAGTGAATGGAGGGACGAATGGAGACGCGTCGTCTTCAGCGATGAGAGTCGCTTCTGCCTTGGTGCCAATGATGGTCGTATGCGTGTTTGGCGCCGTGCAGGTGAGCGCCACAATCAGGACTGCATAAGACCGAGGCACACAGGGCCAACACCCGGCATCATGGTGTGGGGAGCGATCTCCTACACTGGCCGTACACCTCTTGTGATCGTCGAGGGGACACTGAATAGTGCACGGTACATCCAAACCGTCATCGAACCCATCGTTCTACCATTCCTAGACCGGCAAGGGAACTTGCTGTTCCAACAGGACAATGCACGTCCGCATGTATTCCGTGCCACCCAACGTGCTCTAGAAGGTGTAAGTCAACTACCCTGGCCAGCAAGATCTCCGGCTCTGTCCCCCATTGAGCATGTTTGGGACTGGATGAAGCGTCGTCTCACGCGGTCTGCACGTCCAGCACGAACGCTGGCCCAACTGAGGCGCCAGGTGGAAATGGCATGGCAAACCGTTCCACAGGACTACATCCAGCATCTCTAAGATCGTCTCCATGGGAGAATAGCAGCCTGCATCGCTGCGAAAGGTGGATATACACTGTACTAGTGCCCACATTGTGCATGTTCTGTTGCCTGTGCCTATGTGCCTGTGGTTCTGTCAGTGTGATCATGTGATGTATCTGAGCCCAGGAATGTGTCAATAAAGTTTCCCCTTCCTGGGACAATGAATTCACGGTGTTCTTATTTCAATTTCCAGGAGTGTAGTTGTGTTTAGAGCAGTATCAGAAACCCCTCGTAGATGTTGTGTGAGGAATAGTCTTTAATTCTTGATTGAATGTTGAAAGGCTGGCTGCAATCTACCATGCTGCTTCCACGTGTTTTGCAAATGTGAAGGGTGCTGCCATTTGTTGACTTCGCTTGGAATCATCGTTTCTGTACGAAAGAGGACGCATATAACGTCCCAATGAGTGCGTGCCTTCTCTTTATTGTTGATTGGTTGATCTGGGGGAGGGGATCAAATAGCGAGGTCACCGGTGCCATCGGATTAGGAAAGGATGGGGAAGAACGTCGGCCGTATCATTTCAAAGGAGCCATCCTGGCATTTTACAGACGCGAGATTGGGAAATCACGGAAAACCTGTATCATCATGGGCGGACGCTGGTTTGAACTGTCGTCCTTCTGAATGCGAATCGAGTGTGCTAACCACTGCGTCACCTAGCTCGGTCTCTCTTTAAGGCACAACTGGAAATTTGTATCTCCTGAGTGCATTGTAGAATCCGAAGGATACATTTTGTTTAGTAATGACTTCGAATTATGAACGAAAATCGGGCAGGAAGGTCATCTCAAGAGCTGCTCTGTGAGGCCAGACAATTAAGTGAAAATGGAGAAAGCGAACAAAGGTTGCCGCTGCTCTTAGTACGAAGGAGTGCGCTTTAAGGATAAGACTGAAGACTGTGAATAGGGCACACAGTTTTTGGCGTTTGCAGGGAACTGGATCCACTGCATTTAAGTGTGGGAGATGGTGGAATGAATAGGGCTCTTCATTTGAGGCTGATGTTGGTTTCATTTGTGGCATTTGCTAAATGTATACTTTTTGGGAATGTTTTGCGTACTCTTAAGCGCAAGTGAACGAAAGAGTGCGCATCCATCAATTTTTGTATTTTTCAGAAGTTCAATAAAAGCATAACCTGTCTCCTGCTGTAGAAATATACACCAAAAATGTTTTTATTTTCCTATTCGCAATAACCCAGATAATTACGGTTATTACTTAACTGTGAACTCTTAGGAAAATGGACTCGCATTCGGGAGGACGACGGTTCAATCCCGCGTCCGGCCACCCTGATTTAGGTTTTCCGTGATTTCCCTAAATCAGTCCAGGCAAATGCCGGGATGGTTCCTTTGAAAGGGCACGGCCGACTTCCTTCCCCGTCCTTCCCTAATCCGATGAGACTGATGACCTCGCTGTTTAGTCTCTTCCCCCCAAACAACCCTAACTAACTCTTAGGAAAAGTTCCTCTACGGTTTCATGTTGCCAATCATGTCACCTGGGTACAATTTTTCGGGGTTCGTATGAAGTACATTGTAGACAATTCAAGCGAATGATTTGGCAGATCGCTCGACATAATCACTTGGTACATTTGTGGAACATAATCGAGAGGTCAGTTTGTACATAAAATCCTGCACTGGCAGCATTTTCGCAGTTATAGAGGCAGCATGGCGCAGTACTTGCGTGGAGGACTTCCAATAACTTGCCGAGTTCATACGTCGGACTGCTGTACTACCTCGAGCAAAAGGAGGTCCGACACGATATAAAGGGGTATCCCATTATTACTGTCAACTCAGCGTAAATAGGGGACACGTCCGTTTGAAGTTTTTAGCTTCGAGCTAGCGTTCCTGTCACATCGACCACCCTGTCATATCGACAACTCCCCCCGGGACACACGTCGTAGCGCTGTCCCACAAGGCGGCCGCACCCGTCCACCAGCCCGCTCCCCTGCCGGCGCGTGATGCCTGCACCAGCGCGCGTGGCGTGCGGGCCAGACCTCGCGAAGTGCAGGATCGAAACTAGTTAGGCCCCGGCCGTCCCGTGCCGTGTCTTGGCGCGCCCTCGGCCGCCAACTAATTTCCTGCGGCCCGCGAGAGCTGCGGCTGCGGCTGCCGCAACTTGTTGGCAGGGTCAGCTGGCCAGTGCTCCGTTAGCCCCTCCCACACCTCCCCATCCCGGGCAGGCATTGTTCCGCCGACCCGGCGTCGTAACTTGGCAGCTGCTGCGCCAGGCGCGCGCCGCGCTCTGCACGCTACGCGCTACACGGCTCCGCAGTTAATTCCGCCCGCACGCAGTCCACTGTGCTGTGATGAGGGCGCGCATTTAACGCTGCTGCAGAGCGCCAGGCATAGTCGCTTCCTGGGTGCGACGTGTCCTTCATACCCTAAGGAAACGATCGGGACCAGGGAACACGTAGCGACTCGTCGATTTACACAAGCTTCGACGTGTTTTAAACTGCACTGTCAGCCCCTGGTAGCTGAGTGGACGGCGCGACAGAATGTCAAACCTAAGGGCCCGGGTTCGATTCCCGGCTGGATCGGAGATTTACTCCGCTCAGGGACTCAGGGACTGGGTGTTGTATTTTTCTAATAATTATTTCATCCCCATCGACTCGCAAGTCGCCAAAGTGGCGTCAAATTGCAAGACTTGCACCCTGCGAACGGTCTACCCGACGGGTCACATGACATTTTTAACTGCACTGATACGTAAAAAAGTTATCACAACTGCCCACCGCGATGTTGGATGCCGCCTGGTGGCGTTGTGGGCACCTGACGTGGTAACAAAAGGAATATATCGGCTGCAACTGGGCGAATCCACTGAGATAAGCGACTTGGACAAATGCAGATTATTACTAGGCAGAGCCTGTGAACGAATATGTAGAAAACGGCGGTGCTGATCGAATGCTCTCATGCTACTGTCATGAGCACCTGTGGAAAGAGATAGTAGGACGGTCAAAATAGCACTAGGCGCTAAATGGTTGGACATCCACGACGCTTCACAGATCTTGGGAATCGGAGGCTTCTCTGCCCTGTAAAGTAGAACAGATGTCGATCTGAGGCATCTCTGCCGAAAGAGCACTATGCCGGTGCACGAACAAGTGTTTCGAAACGCACTGTTCATAGATCATTCTTGAACAAGGAGCTCCGCAGCTGACCACCCCTACGTGTTTACAGTGAAATGAATACCCCTAGATGCATACAGGCGACAGTTGAATATGTGTGCCCCAACTGGGACCCGAACCCGGGATCTCCTGCTTGCATGGCAGACGCTCTATCCATATGAGAAAGCGAAGACACAGAGGATAGTGCGACTGCAGGGACTTATCTCTGGCACGCCTCCCGCGAGACCGGTTCCTATTTGAAAAACGCAGTTGATATCCGTTTGAACTATGGCTGCGCCATCTTATCCAACCATAGCGCCATCTGTTT
This sequence comes from Schistocerca gregaria, assembly GCF_023897955.1. Taxonomy (NCBI): domain Eukaryota; kingdom Metazoa; phylum Arthropoda; class Insecta; order Orthoptera; family Acrididae; genus Schistocerca; species Schistocerca gregaria. The sequence continues at coordinate 107,705,466 of NC_064920.1, forward strand.
CCCCCCTCAAGCTAGACTAGTTTCGTTCGTTGTAGTTGTTGCATTTGATGCTTATTTCGAGAGATATTTGGCCCTGTGACTATCAATGGACTGCCGGCCGCGGTGGTCTCGCGGTTCTAGGCGCGCAATCCGGAACAGTGCGACTACTACGGTCGCAGGTTCGAATCCTGCCTCGGGCATGGATGTGTGTGATGTCCCTAGGTTAGTTAGGTTTAAGTAGTTCTAAGTTCTAGGGGACTAATGACCACTGCAGTTGAGTCCCATAGTGCTCAGAGCCATTTGAACCATTTTGAACTATCAATGGACTACTCTGCATATATGAAGATCGTATCTATTTTTTGAGACATGTTCGAAAGAACAGATACCATCTTCATATACATACCCCTACGTCTTCACATGTTGACCCAAAGACATCGTCAATCACAATTTAATTACTACACTAATAAGCCAGAACATTATGACAATTGCCCACCGTGCCTTTGGATGCTGCCTGGTGGCAATGCGAGCACGTCATGCTGTACAAAGAGGTATGTAAGCGGATAAGACAGGGATGGTGGTATCACCCTAGCGTAGATATGCGCTGCAGATGGCGAAATACATTGAGATAAGCGATTTTGACAAATGACAAATTATTATTAAACAGACATTGTGAACAAGTATCTCGAAAACAACGAAGCTGGTCGAATGTTCACTGTCGCCAGCATCTCCGGCAGGAGGAAGGAGGACAGTGAAACTACGGCTAGGTGATAAACGGTTGAACGTCCACGTCACTTCACAGAAGTTGGGGTTCAGAGGCTTTTCTGCTTTGTAAAGTAGGATACATGGTTATCTGCAGCATCTCTGTCGAACGAGCGCAATGATGGTGCACGCACAAGTATTTCGTAGCTCACCGTTCACTGTACATTGTTGAACATGGAGCTCCGCAGCAGACCACTCCTACGTCTTCACATGTTGACAGAACGACGTCGTCACTGACAATTGCAGTGGGCACGGGACCACCGGCACTCGACCGTCGATCAATGGAAACGTGTCGGCCTTTCGGGTGAATCCCATTTTTGCCGATGGGCGTCTCCACATACGGCGCCATATATATGAATGGCAGATCGAAACGTTTAGCACGCCACGGACGCAGGCTGTTGCGAGTAGTGTTACGTTATGGGAGACGTTCTCATGCACTTGCATGGGACCTGACGGAGTGATGGAAGACACGCTGACAGCTGCGAACCACATGCTTTATGCTTTATGTCTTCCCCGACGGCGATGTCATTTTTCGCAGTATAATTGGTTCAAATGGCTCTGAGCACTATGGGACTCAACTGCTGTGGTCATCAGTCCCCTAGAACCTAGAACTACTTAAACCTAACTAACCTAAGGACATCACACACAGCCATGCCCGAGGCAGGATTCGAACCTGCGACTGTAGCAGTCGCACGGTTCCGGACTGCGCGCCTAGAACCGCGAGACCACCGCGGCCGGCCGCAGTATAATTGTCCATTCTTGGAGTCAGAACCGTGCTCCTTGGTTTGAGGAGCATTATAGTGAAATCACGTTGATGTCTCGGCGACCAAATTCGCCTGTTGTAAATCCTGCCCGGTGCCATCACCGCAGCCGGCCGCTGTGACCGAGCGGTTCTAGTCACTTCAGGCCGGAACCGCACTGCTGCACACTTTTTGATGTGTTGAAGAGCCGAAATTGGTATCTGAGCTGTGGTTGGCTCAGGTCGTGTCTTCTTCTTTTTTTTTTTTAATTATCATTTGTTGCAGCCCTGTCGTATCTTATTTCTTCTTCGGTTACCCCCATAACCTTGCTGTCTTCTCCCCATCAGTGGCAGTAGCAGTGTATATCGATACTACTACTGCTGTAATATCTTTGCGATGGCGGATATATTTTCCAGGTGTGCGGTGTGTGGCAGTCAGTCGGTTGACGCAGAGCAGCGAAGAGGCCGTAACGCATAGTCGGCTCAGAGCAGTTGGCGGCGTGCACGGGTGGTTCGCGTTTGAGGCTCTTCTTGCGAGGGTTACGAAGTTCGTCTCCCACCTGTCTTCGACTCTAAAGTTGAGTGCTCACTTAGCCTACTATCAAGCCTCAACTGCTACCGCTTCTCTTCGTTTGATCCTAGTTGTTGCTTTCTGCGAGATTCCTGCGAGCAACAGCGTGTGTGCATTGAATTCGGCTAGAATTGCAGCCGTTTTCCTGGATGGGGTTTAACTTAATTTAATTAGCTCCTTCATTAGTGAAGTGCACCAACGGTATCTTCTGCCTTGTGGCTGTTAACGTGCCGGTTACATGCCGTGGGCGCTGACGTAGTTTTTGGCAGTGTATTTTTCTCATCGTGTTCTTGCTGTCCAGCACAACGTGAAGTTCGACAGCTGAGGTGTTTTTGGTAGTTTGGGCGTTTATTCTGACTTGAGTGGATTGGGTACCAGTATCCAGAAAATTGAGCTATTGACGTCACCTTCTGAGCGCCGCTCCTTGTGTCTTACATAGTGATTTCCTCTTTGTGTTAAGCATTCTGTGTGGCCTTCAGCCGAGTTTTAGCTTGTTAAAATTATAAGCTTTTTTTCCCTTTAAGCCATGAAATTGTTTTCTCCATGGTGTGTGACCTTCAGCTGAGTTTTAAACTGTCTTAAACTGAAAATTTAAAATCTTGCTCTTGCCGTTAAGTTGTTATGTTTTTGGGTTCGAGGCCTTCAGCCAAATTTGCATGAAGTGTTTTAAGCTAGGACCCTCAGCCTTTTCAAATTGAAAGCTATTCTTCCTAGGCCTTAAGCCGTAAAATTGTTCGGACAGGGTGTGTGGCTTTCAGCCGAGTTTTAATCTCTTTTAAATAAAAATTTCAAAATTTTGATCTTGCACTTAAGTCATAAGATTGTTATTCTTTAGTATGTGGCCTTCAGACGAACTTTAATCTCTCTTAAACTAAAATTTTAAAATCTTGGTCTTCCTTGAAGTCAGAACATTGCTATTCTTTAGTATGACGCCTTCAGCCGAATTTGCATGAAATGATTTATGCTGAGGCCCTCAACCTGTTAAATTGAAAGCCCTTTTTCCTAGGCTTTAAGCCATTAAATTCTTTGATTGATATGCGGTCTTCAGCCAGGTTTCAGCCTATTTAGAATTAACATTGATAATCTTCGTTTGGGCCATAAGCCGTAACACTGTTCTTGCTTAATGTGTAGCCTTCAGCCTATTTTTTTATTGAAATAAAAAAGTTTTTTGAAGGAAGTGAAACTTCCAGAGAACTCCTGGACCTCAATTGCTTGCTTAGGCCTTGGGCCCTGGACTTACGCACGTGGCTTTCACCCGATTAAAATCAAATCAAAGGAGCTCTTTCGTTAAAACCTTGAGAGTTTTTAATTCTTGCTTATGTTATTGTGTGTTTTAACTAATAACATTTATATGTTGATTGTAAATGACAGCAACGTATTTTGACCCCTTTCCACAAATGTAACCTAACCCGCTCTATCCTGCTAGCTCAGGGAGTTCAGTAGCTAGATAAATGACATCTTAAGGACGACTGTAGGTGTTTCATTTTCTTACAACAGTGAACTGCCGTAGTCCGCCAGACCTCCTGTCACAAGGACGGACATAACAAAAACTGGAAATATTCTGCTGTTACCGCTCCTCTACTGACTGCACTTCCGGATTCGTTTTATACTTGCGGGTCTGCCCCACGTGACACCTAGTAGTCAATTCCGATTTACATAGGGTGTCCGGGTGCTTTTGATCAGATAGTGTCGACGACAACCGCATGTTTGGTAGGAGGCTGGACTTACAAGCGCCTCGCATACCCCACCGAGTGACGCGAGAAGCTTTTGACGGGAAGCAGCAGCAAGGAGCCCCGAGTCCTCCAGCGTGCGACAACTCCCGAACATAAAGATTAGCCGGCGGACCAGCCGCCTGAGAATTGCGCTATCGACTGCATCACGGATTTAAAAGGAGGCGGTGGGAAGGCGAGGAGGGGGGAGGCGTAGCTCCTCTCGTAAAGTGTCCTCTGGCACGCGATGAAGACCGCTCCGTAGGTATGCGTTGCGCGCCCGGCGATAAAGAATACACAATGCGGGAATACATTTGCGTGCTGTCAGCCGGGCACGCTCGTATTTAAGGAGTCCGAAGCCGCGCTGCGACACAATTCACCGCCGCGGAATCTCGCGATCGGCCCGGCTCACAGTCGTTGGGATAGCGGGACCCGCGACGCGACGCGTCGCCTCACCCTGACAAACGCCCGCCGACGCGGCCGCTGGCTCCACAATGGCGCGGTGTGTCCGACGATTGCGAAACCCGCACCACCTCTTTCCAACCGTACCCCCCCCCCCTTCTCCACCCGTCCCCAACAAGCAGCCATCAACCTGGGCCCATTCCCATAGCTCGCCGGCTCTCCTCGTGCTCGCGAACGGCCGTGCGCTGTCCATTTTAAGCGGCGCGTTAAATACAAGTTTTACGAGCTAATGTCTCGAAATAAATTACCGCGGAGCCCACGGCGGCGGCCGGGGCCTTATCGCAGGCAGCGATTAACAAAGTAACGCACGTGCCGAGAGGCCTCCGGAATGTGTAATGAGCAGAGGGGGACGGCTGAGGCGTCGGTCGTGGACAGCGCAGGTGGCGCTGGCGCGGCAGCGGCGTCGGCGCGTGGGACGCCAGCGAACTGGCGCCAGGCGATGGCGGTTCCAGCTGTCGGACAGCCAGGTCCTCCTCTGGGTGTTGACCGTACACCAGGAATATCTATGGAACGAGGGAAGTTCTCTCTCTCTCTCTCTCTCTCTCTCTCTCTCTCTCTCTTCGTCCGAACAGGCCTAGAGACGCCATACGGCATCGACCGACAGTCGTGTCATCCTCAACCGAGAGGGCGCACACATGGACGATCCCTCTCCCGGCTATTGTCAGTTTTCGTGAACGAAGCCGCTACTTTCCAACCAAACAGCTCCCCAATCAGGGTTGGGTGCACCCCATTTGCCAACATTGCATAGCGGACCTGGACGGTCACCCATCCAAGTACTATCCAAGCCTGACAGCGCTTAACTTCTGTTTTACTCGATGACTTTCCGTTTGTTACTAGAATTGTGACCTTTCGAAATCACGAATCCAGTCGCACAACCGAGGCGATATTCCATATGCATGCAGTTTGGTTAGAAAACGCTTTCGGGGAGCGGTGTCGAAAGCCTTCTGGAAATCTAAGTATATGGAGTCAATTTGACATCCACTGTCGATAGCACTCATTACTTCATGAGTACAAAGAGCTAGTTGTGTGTCACAAGAACGATATTTTCTGTATCCGTGCTGATTATGTATCAATAAATTGTTTTCTTCGAGGTACATAATAATATTCGAACACAGTGTATGTTCCAAAACCCTACTGCTAAAATAAAATTTCAATCACCAGTTTTCTCCTCCGAATGGGAAATCATTCCTTTGGCACCCACCCACATAGGGAGAAATCACGATAAAATAAGAGATACCAGGGCCTGCGCAAAAAAAGTTAACTGCTCCTATTTCCCGTGCGCCGTTCGAGAGTGGGACGATAGAGAGACAGCTCGAAGGTGGTTCATTGAACCTTCTGCCAGGAACTTTATTGTGAATAGCAGAGTAATCATGTAGATGTAGACGTGAACTAATTTTATTACTGCAGCACGGTTGTTGGCCGACTTGTCTTCAGTGTAACGTAATTTTCTTTCATTGTGGATCACTTTGATATTCCACCGATTTGCCTCGTTTCTAGACATTTATTTTAAAACAAGAGGAACAGTGAATAATTCCTGCAATTCCTGAAGAATCTGTAACTGTTTCAATGGACGGAAAGTTACTTTTAATGCTAATTACCACTAAAGATACAATAACAGTCATTATATCAGCAACAGGAGCTTTATGCGTTGGATAATCCTAAGGGCTATGAGTGAATATTGTCACACATATTTTTCTCCGTAAGCAGGTTGGTTTTATTCAGGATTCCAATACATCATATACATAGAGTGTATAGTTCCGGCAATACCGGCCATGACCTTCTTCTTCTGTGCGGATGCACACATATTACCCGAACCCTTACGGGACTTGGTAAAAATGTCTTCCACGAATAATGAGTGTGTTGGATAGGGACGCTACGAAAGTAGTGTGTTTACATACTAGGTGAGAATGTGGGTCGCGCGGGACGCGAGCGCGAGATAGTCGCTGCAGTCATACTATCTTTTGTTCCCTCGGTGTATCAGAGGGATAGAGCGACTGCCGCGTAAGCAGGATATCCTGAGATCGAGTCACGGTCGGGGCAGCAATTTTCACCTGTCCCCGTTGATATACATCAACACCCGTCAGCAGCTGATGGTATCAATATATAATTCTAATTTCATTCCAATACATCATATGGATTGGGGGGAAGAAATGAAAGAGGAAGCCGTCTGCTGGAATTTTGCACAGAGCATAACTTAATCATAGCTAATACTTGGTTTAAGAATCATAAAAGAAGGTTGTATACATGGAAGAATCCTGGAGATACTAAAAGGTATCAGATAGATTATACAATGGTAAGACAGAGATTTAGGAATCAGGTTTTAAATTGTAAGACATTTCCAGGGGCAGATGTGAACTCTGACCACAATCTATTGGTTATGAACTGTAGATTAAAACTGAAGAAACTACAAAAAGGTGCTAATTTAAGGAGATGGGACCTGGATAAACTGAAAGAACTAGAGGTTGTAGAGAGTTTCAGGGAGAGCATAAGGGAACAATTGACAGGAATGGAGGAAAGAAATACAGTAGAAGAAGAATGGGTAGCTCTGAGGGATGAATTAGTGAAGGCAGCAGAAGATAAAGTAGGTAAAAAGACGAGGGCTAATAGAAATCCGTGGGTAAAAGAAGAAATATTGAATTTAATTGATGAAAGTAGAATATGTAAAAATGCAGTAAATGAAGCAGGCAAAAAGGAATACAAACGTCTAAAAAATGAGATCGACAGTAAGTGCAAAATGGCTAAGCAGGGATGGCTAGAGGACAAATGTAAGGATGTAGAGGCTTATCTCACTAGGGGTAAGATAGATACTGCCTACAGGAAAATTAAAGAGACCTTTGGAGAAAAGAAAGCAACTTGTATGAATATCAAGAGCTCAGATGGAAATCCAGTTCTAAGCAAAGAAGGGAAGGCGGAAAGGTGGAAGGAGTATATAGAAGGTTTATACAGGGGCGATGTACTGGAAATGGAAGAGGATGCAGATGAAGATGAAATGGGAGATACAATACTGCGGGAAGAGTTTGACAGAACACTGAAAGACCTGAGGCGAAACAAGGCCCCGGGAGTACACAACATTCCATTAGAACTACTGACGGCCTTGGGAGAGCCAGTCATGACAAAACTCTAGCATCTGGTGAGCAAGATTTATGAGACAGGCGAAATACCCTCAGACTTCAAGAAGAATATAATAATTCCAATGCCAAAGAAAGCAGGTGTTGACTGATGTGAAAATTACCAAACTATCAGTTTAATAAGTCACAGCTGCAAAATACTAACACGAATTTTTACAGACGAATGGAAAAACTGGTAGAAGCGGACCTTGCGGAAGATCAGTTTGGATTCCGCAGAAATGTTGGAACACGTGAGGCAATACTAACCTTACGACTTATCTTAGAAGAAAGATTAAGAAAAGGCAAACCTACGTTTCTAGCATTTGTAGACTTAGAGAAAGCTTTTGACAATGTTGACTGGAATACTCTCTTTCAAATTCTAAAGGTGGCAGGGGTAAATTACAGGGATCGTAAGGCTATTTACAATTTGTACAGAAACAAGATGGCAGTTATGAGAGTCGAGGGACATGAAAGGGAAGCAATGGTTGGGAAGGGAGTGAGACAGGGTTGTAGCACCTCCCCGATGTTATTCAATCTATATATTCAGCAAGCAGTAAAGAAAACAAAAGAAAAATTTGGATAAGGTATTAAAATTCACGGAGAAGAAATAAAAACTTTGAGGTTCGCCGATGACATTGTAATTCTGTCAGAGACAGCAAAGGACTTGGAAGAGCAGTTGTACGGAATGGACAGTGTCTTAAAAGGAGGATATAAGATGAACGTCAACAAAAGCAAAACGAGGATAATGGAATGTAGTCAAATTAAATCGGGTGATGCTGAGGGAATTAGATTAGGAAATGAGACACTTAAAGTAGTAAAGGAGTTTTGCTATTTAGGGAGTAAAATAACTGATGATGGTCGAAGTAGAGAGGATATAAAATGTAGACTGGCAATGGCAAGGAAAGCGTTTCTGAAGAAGATAAATTTGTTAACATCGAGTATAGATTTAAGTGTCAGGAAGTCGCTTCTGAAAGTATTTGTATGGAGTGTAGCCATGTATGGAAGTGAAACATGGCCAGTAACTAGTTTGGACAAGAAGAGAATAGAAGCTTTCGAAATGTGGTGCTACAGAAGAATGCTGAAGATTAGATGGGTAGATCACCTAACTAATGAGGAGGTATTGAATAGAATTGGGGAGAAGAGGAGTTTGTGGCACAACTTCAGAAAAAGAAGGGACCAGTTGGTAGGACATGTTTTGAGGCATCAAGGGATCACAAATTTAGCATTAGAGGGCAGCGTGGAGGGTAAAAATCGTAGAGGGAGACCAAGAGAAGAATACACTAAGCAGATTCAGAAGGATGTAGGTTGCAGCAAGTACTGGGAGATGAAGAAGCTTGCACAGGATAGAGTAGCATGGAGAGCTGCATCAAACCAGTCTCAGGACTGAAGACCACAACAACAACAACATCATATTATTCCCCACATTTTTGACCACAAATCCCTATTTTTCAATATAATCCACGCTCAACGTGACGGCCTAACGCCACATTACTGGGACAACATGTATCCCCGCTTGGTGCCACTGTACTTGTTGATGTCTTAGACAACGTCTTGGTCGATCAATACACTGCCCGTCATCCATGTACTGCTTCCCGTGCGGAGTGCATCCTTCATTGCGCCAAACATATGGAAGTCGGAAGGCGGGAGATTAGGGCTGTAGCGTGGATGAGGAAAAAAATAAAATGACAGCAGAGAAAGAAGGGGCGCCTTAAAAAGAAGCCTACCACATTCTTTTGCATTAGAAGGGCCTGTACTTGGAAGGGATGTAGTTAAATAATGGAAGGTTAGAGATTCTATGGTGTCGGAATATTAACAAAGGGCTCATGTGGGTTGTAGTGTGATGACGGATGGGAGAGAGGAGGAATTGATGGTAGGAGACGGGAGTGGTTTTGGGAAGTGGAGTATTGTCATTGTGTAAAGAAGAGAGAAACATCAAAAGAAAGACAGTAAGAGTGACAAGAAATGGAACTCTGCTGCTGAGTGGCTGGGACGGGGAACGAATGAGTTAGAGCTGACAGGACGAATAAATATCGTGACGGATTCCATGTACGAGTGACTCGAATACTCCTTAAATGACAGAATACAGTACCTCGTTCTGAATGGCGAACGTTTATCGGAGGTAAGGTTACCGTCAGGAGTGCTCCATGGAAGTGTGGTAACACCGCTCTTGCTTTCTGTACACATAAATTTTTTGATGGACTGCGTGAACACAAATCTGCGACTGTTTGCTGATGATATTGTAGTGTACATGGTATGATCGTCTTTATGTGTCTGTAGAAGGTAAAGTATGACTTAAACAGAATTTCTGGGTTGTGTGATGAATGACAGCTTGCTATAAATGTGGAAAAATGAAAATTAATGCTGACGTATAGGAAAAACAGCCTAATAATGTTCAAAACAGTATTAATGCTGTCCTACTTGACACAGCCACAACAATTATGTATTTAAGAGTAACTGAAGAGTGACTGAAATGGCATGAGCACGTAATGTCATATGTAGGCTACAAGAGTGGTCGATATTGGTTTATTGGGAGGATTCCAGAATTGCGCGACCCATTTCTGATCACTGGTCAAATTTTTGGGACCCCCACCAAATTGGATAAAGAAAGATATCGGAGCAACCTGCAGATTTGATCAACATAGCAGCGTTGCGGATATTGCAATTCCTTTAAAGAAGAAGGTTTTTTTTTGCGAAACACATGTTGGAAGGTTCAAAGAACCGGCTGCAGATCGATTCTGCAAACGTTATGACATCCATAATGTTCGCGGAGACAAAAGAAATCAGGGCTCCTACCGAAACATGTAGATCAGTGACGGCTACAGGTACCAAATTTTACACAGATTGTTTCTTCGGTCCACCTGCTGGTTAAGGTTTGGAACGTCTCGCTTAGGCTCGGTGCATCCCGGAAATAATCCGTACAGCGCGACATTCCATTTACATTGATGAGCCGAAACAGTATCACCACCTGCTTAATAGCTTGTTTGTCAGTCTTAGGAACGAAATACATCACTGATTCTGCGCATCAGGGATCCGAAAGCTCGTTGGTAGGTTTGTGGAGGTATGAAGCATTCGATGAGTACGCACAGGTCATGTAATTGGAGTGAGTTGATTTGGATACGCGATGATGACGCCCGACAGCTACCAACACGGGTTCCATAGGAGTTACATGAGGCAAATTTGGTCGCAGATACATCAACGTGAATTCACTATAACGCTCCTCAAATAGCACGGCTCTGGCTCCGAGGCACGGACAATTACACTGCGAAAGATTAAATCGCCGTCGGGGAAGACATCCAGCATGAAGGAATGCAGGTACTTCACAGCTGTCAGAGTGTCTTCGATTACTACCACAGGCCCCATGAAAGCGCATTGAAACGTCTCCCATAGCATTATATTGCTCGCAGCGGCCTGTGTCTGTGGCGCGCTGAACGTTTCGAGCCGCCATTCATCTTGATGACGGCTTATGTGGAGACGACCATCGACCTAGTGTAGGAAAAATGTTACTCACCCGAAGAGCCGACACATTTCCATTGATTGACGGTCGGATTCCGATGATCCCGTGTGCATTGGAATTTTAATTGACGGTGTCGTTGGGTCGACATGAGAACACGTAGGAGTGGTCAGCTGCGGAGCTCCGTGTTCAGTAACGAACGGTGTGCTCCGAAACACTTGTGCGTGCATCAGTGCTGTGCTGTTTCGGCGGAGATGCTACAAGTCACCATCTATCCTACTTTACAGAGCAGACAAGCCTCCGAACCTCATCTTTTGTGAAGAATTGTGAATGACCAACCATTTACCTCTTAATGGTAGTGTCTTTGCCCTTTGCCTCTTTCCGTAGTTGCTCACGATAGTATCACTTGAATATTCGACAGGCCTCGCCGTTTTCGAGATACTCATCCACAGGCTCTGCGGAATAATAATCTGCTCTTTGTCACAGTCGCTTATCTCATTGGATTTCCTCATTTGCACCCGTTATCTTCGCTTGTTTGATTCCCCATCCGTGTGTGCTCCTCTTACTTATTTTTTACCGCATCACTTGCCCACAAGGCCACGTGCTGCATCGAACGTGTCGGTGGTCAGTGGTCAAAATTGTTGTGGTTGGCAGGAGAGCCAACACAGGGTTAATAAAGGAGGCCGAAATGCACGCGTTTCAGCTCACGCAGGCTGGCGTGAGGTCTGGAACATGACAAGGGAATTAGAACTGAGAAATAGGGACGTAGCTGGTGGAATACTTAACTTTAATCCATTAATGACGAACGTCGCTCTTTATGGTACATGATTCACAATATCAAGAGAAATTGATAATGGCGCCTTGCTGGGTCGTAGCAAATGACGTAGATGAAGGCTATGGAAACTATCGTCTCGGCAAATGAGAGCGTAGAAGTCAGTGAACCATCGCTAGCAAAGTCGGCTGTACAACTGGGCGAGTGCTAGGAAGTCTCTCTAGACCTGCCGTGTGGCGGCACTCGGTCTGCAATCACTGATAGTGGCGACACGCGGGTCCGACGTATACTACCGGTCCGCTACCGATATTGAGGCTACCACCTAGAAAGTGTGGTGTCTGGCGGTGGCACCACAAAAATGACATCTCGTTGAATCGGGTGTACTGCTGTTGGTCTACGCTTTTCTTAGACAATATTTCGACGTCGTATCTCGGCGTCCCCTATTTTTGGGATAGTGTTATCACTGAATCGATATAAATCAAGATGACAGAGAACTTGATAGACCGGGAAGCTGGATACCAACTCAGCACGGAGTGGAGCCCGGCTTTGAACCTATTACAAAAGCAACGGAAGAAAACACAAGACCAGGAGAATACAGGGCCGCTGGAGAAAGTCGGAACGGTTACTACAGCAAACGCAGCCTTTCGACAGTGCTAGGAACGCACCTCTCTCGCGTGGATATGCACGGAGATAACTTTTCCTCCGATGTGTGATGGAGTTCGCAGCAGTTAGTGCTTTGCCTCCCATGCATGCCGATGTAATGCGTCTTCACATGTGGAATGTCTTCTTGGGTGTCTCCTCAGCACAGTTCTGCAGTGCTAGCTATGCAGCGAGCAGGTGTGGCTAGCGGGTGGTGACGCTGCGCGGCAGTTTGCGGCCCAGCTTCCGGATTTGGGCGTTGTGTGACCGGCCAGCACGTTCGTAAAAGGTGCGGGCGGCCGCCTGGAAGAGGTCACGGAGCAGAGCTACTTCCGCGATGTCGTGAAGATGAGCGGTGGGGAAATCGTAAGGCAGGTGCAAGGCCAGCCGAAGGATGCGATTCTGCAGTGTCTCAAGCTGCTTCAGGTTCGTGTCGGCGGCGTTCCCCCAGACTACGGCGGCGTATTGGAGTACAGGGCGGAGCAGCGCCTTGTAGAGAGTGATGCCCAGCCGCGGTGGTAGTTGGGAGCCGGGGTTCAGCACCGGGTACAGCATGCGGAGCCGGTTCCGCACTTTGGCCTTCACTTCCCGGATGTGCGGAACCCACGTGAGTCGGCGGTCGATGGTGACCCCGAGGTAATGCGCCGGGGGACGCCACGGGACAGGGCTGCCACCGCCGGTGAGCGTTTGCAGACCCGCAGGAACGAGTCGCCTGGTGACGATCAGGAACTGCGTCTTGGCCCCATTGGATTGTAGACGCCACTTGACGGCCCAGGCTGCCAGGGTGTCAACGGCGAGCTGCAGACGGCGGCGCATGACGGCGGCATTTAGGCTCGTATGTAGAGCCGTGTCATCCGCGTACAGGGCGAGCCGCACACGGTCGATCTTCGGCGAATCAGAAGTGTACAGCGAATACAGGAGTGGTCCCACACCGGCGTTGATGCGGCGGACGGAGGACAAGCCCTGCGCGGCCCGCACATGGAAGGTCCTATCGGCAAGATAGGAAAAGTTTGAACAAGAGGCCGCGGTGCCACACACTGTCGAAAGAACGCTCCACGTCCAGGAACACCGCGCCGAAGAACTCGCGCTGGTCGAGGGCGACGAACGCATCTTCCACTAGCCGTAGGAGTTGGTGAACTGCCGAGTGGCCCCTACGAAATCCGAACTGCTCTTCGGGTAGGAGGCCTTCCTCGTCAACGTGGCGCTGCAGCCGCCTGATGTACACCCTTTCAAAGACCTTGGAGACGGCCGGCAGTAAACTAATAGGTCTGTAGTTCGCGGGCTGACGCAGATCCTTCCCCATCTTCGGAATCGCCACGATCTCTGCATGCTTCCAGGACTGAGGAAAACGGCAGCACCGGAGGATTACATTGAAGACGGCTGCGAGATGAATGACAGCCACCGGCGGCAACTTCTGGAGTAGGGCGTTGGAAACCTCGTCTATGCCCGCAGGTTTCCTGGGATTCAGGGCACGCAGGATGGACGACACCTCCTCCGCCGTCGTCTCTTCAATGACGTCATCGTCGTCGCGTGCCTCCAAGTAGCATGGGAGCCGGTCAGCAACCAGGTCGTCGTGGACAGCGTCGGTCGGGTCTTCGATCGGCGTAAACGCAGCCTCAAAGACTTCTGCGAGGGCATCAGCCTTCGCAGCTGGTTCGCAGACAGCCTGACCATTGACCAGCAGCGGAGGGATACGTTGCGTGCGGCGTAGGAAACGCTTCGTCGTCCGCCAGGCCGTGCCGTCGTCAAGACAGAGGGTGGCGACCTTGTTATTCCAGTCGCGATTGCGATGGTTGTCAATGCCGACCCGGATGTCCCGCCGCATCCTGTTGAGGAGGCGCTTGGTGTCGGCATTTCTTGTCCGCTGCCACTCCCGGTAGACCCGGTTCTTCTCAGTGATGGCCGCAAGGATGTCCAGCGGCAGCTGGCGGGAGTAGTCAGGCGGAGTGCGAGGTCGGGGCGGCGTTGCTATGTTGGCAGCGTCGATCATGGTTGCCGCAAAGTGCAGAAGTGCTGCGTCCGCTCCAGCTTCCGCAGGGGGCGGCGCGGCGGCGAGTGAGTCCGTCACGGCAGCTTGAAACCTGCCCCAGTCGATGCCAGCAAGTGAGATGCCTCGCCTGGGCTGTTGCAGGGAGTCTAAGTCGATATCGAAAACCACTGGGACATGTTCAGAAAACAGTGCCGTCCTCGTCGTGGCCGTGATCTGATGAGGGATGCCCTTGACGACCGCGATGTCGATTATATCCGGGAGGCCACGGGCAGAGAAGATTGTCGGATCGTACGGCCCCACCACAAGAGCATGGTGGCGTTCCGCTACCCGGAGCAGGCAGCGGCGAGCGGCATTGGTGATCCTGGAATTCCAGGAGACATGTTTACTATTGAAGTCCCCGGCGACGAACACCTGCCCCCTCAAGGAGAGCAGAGCATCGATGTCAGCAGGGTCCAGTGGACGAGACGGCGGTCGATAGGCAGCGACGAACGTGATGGCGCCCGCCGAGGTGTGAACGACGACACCAGTGGCCTCCAGGGTTGCCAGCGGTAGAAGTTGTATCACGTGATGACGAATGCCAGTGCGGACGTAAACGGCTGTCCCACCACCCGCCGTCAGTCGATCGGTGCGATAGCTGGAGTAGTTGGCCGCCCTGACGTCGACCCCACGATTTAGAAGGGTTTCGTTGATAAGGCAGACGTCGACGGCTTCATCTCGAAGAAATTGGCGAAGGTCACCAGCTTGAGTGCGGACGCCGTTAGCATTCCACGCGACGACCGTGAGACCTCTAACGCTGCCCATGGTGCAACTGGTGAGTGTTGACAGCGGTCGGGACCAGAGAGGCCATAGGCACTGCAGCGGTGAGTTGCTGCGACAGGACTTCAATCAACTTCGTAGCACTGGTCACCAAGGCAGTGAGCTGCGCAACGAGGTTGGTCAGGTCAGCAGTGGAGGCAGCCGGCGCGGCCCCGTCGCTGGAAGGGGGAGGCGTGGCTGACTCGCTGTGAGAGTCCACCTGAGGCTGCTCGACTGGCGGTGCTGAGCGCTGGGTGCCCACGGGGAACTGACCCCCTCGCAGGCGATTGGCGTGGCGCGGTTCCGCCGACGTCCCGGGAGAGGCAGTACCCGGGTCCGCCACTAGCAACTGTGGTGGAGGCGCAGGAGCCTCAGGTGTCGTCACGGCATCGGACGCGGCAGGAGCAGGAGCAGCCGACGCAGCCGGGACGGCGGAGGGCGCCCCTGACGTTGCCGCCACGATAGAGACGACGGGCCGTCTCGTTGCTGGCTTCTTCGGACGCGTCGCTGGTTTGGCCACGTTGGCGAGCGATGGCACGCTTCCACACCTCACACCCACGATAGCTGGCCACGTGAGCACCGCCACAGAGTGCACATCGGCTTCTCGGTGGGCGGACGGGGGCACGCACTTCCTGCGTGGACGCCGGCGCATTTAACACATCTGTCCGGCACAGAGCAGTGGCGCGCGACGTGACTGATCCCCTGGCAGCGAAAGCACTGCACAGGGCCTCTCCTGGATCAAAGATCTTCGGTCTGAACCGGAACGTCAGCGACTCGCGTCAATTGGTATAGTTTGCGGTTCTCCACGGTGTCGGAGCAGACAACCAGGAAGAGCGGCATATCATCGCGCGATTTAGGCGACTTCATCTTCACGACTGTCCGTATGTAGAAGCCCAGGTCAGCGAGTTCGAGTTGCAGGTGATCGGCTTCCATGTTGAATGGGAGGTCCCGGATTACAATCTTCAAGACTTTGTCAGGTGCGGAAGCGTGGGTATAGAACGGGATACCACCCTCAGACGCCTCCTGAGTGACCTGGCGATAGTCGTCAGCAGTGCAGAGTGTGACCCTGTACAGGTCTCGTCCGGCAAGCTTCACGGTATACAGGGCCGTTGTCCAGCTGCAGTTCCCCATAGGGCGGCCGAAACTGGAGGACCACCGGCAGAAGATGGGAGTCTTTCTTCGGCGCAGGATCGCGCGGCAGTTGGTCCGGCGCGTCAGCGAGCGCGTCGAATGAGTTGGCGACGGCAGTTGGAAGCGTCGTCGATGACTGCACGCGTCTTGCAGTGCGCCGGGCCGGGACAAAACCATCAGCGTCAGGGGCGAAATCTTGCTTGGCCCTCTTCTCGATCGGCGAGCTGCGAACAGCGGACGTCGCGGCTGTTGCCCTCCTCTTCTGTTTCCCACATCGTCCGCGTGGCTGAGGTGTGGTGGACCTCTCATCTTCAGAATCGGGGAGCGGAGCGGACAGCGCTCTCTTCAAAGTTTCCGGAGCTGTGTCCATCAAATCCATAGCCATAGCACTGGTTGTCAGAAGTGGGGGGGGGCGAGGGGGGGGGGGCAGTCGGGGCCGCCAACGGCGCAAGCGCGGCCGGACGGCGATCTGCCACACCCTTCGCGTCGCTAGCAAGCGCAGGTACGTCCTTCTCGTGGCTGCACATCTCAGCGACTCGTGTGCGTGTGTGCGTGTGTAGGAACGCACCTGACGGGTGCAGGCCAAGTAGAGTACGCCATGAAACGGCCGCCACGGGGGAAAACAGCGGAAATGGGCGCGGACGGAAGACGGAACGTCTGGCGACAAGACGACACGGCCACAGTTGGAGCGGACGGCGTAGAGAACGCCAGATACAGACCGGACATAAATACGGGACACGGTCAGCCTGTTGGTCAGTCGCAGGAAGCACCTGATGAAGGCGCCGAGGTACGGCGTCGAAATATTGTGTTAGGAAAACGCAGACCACCGGCATTACACCCGATGCAACAAGATGTCACAAAATTGCTCGGAAGTCTAAGAAATGACAGTGGTCATAATGTTTGTTTTGTCAGTGTAGTATTGCGGTGTAGCATTTTTCGGTGAGTACAGCTCTCATGAGTTCGACGGAATCGTCGTACCAGCGCTATTTAGCGTTCGTTCTTTGTTCGTGGTATGGGAGACGCTCACCGCTCCAATGATTTTTTTTTTACCAAAAGACGCAGTCTAGTGAGCTCCTGTCACTATCCAAGAATTCTTAACGTGAGTGACGGCACCCCTGCGCTTGTGCACATGTACCTGACGGACGTGCGAAGTGATTCCCGGATTAATGCAAATCCTTTACGTTAACACTGTGCAGGACGCCTGCATTGCTTTCTTCAGGGAGTGTTTCCACGTCTCCATTATGAGGTTGCAACTGCTATATTGTATCGATTGACATATTTGTATGAAAGATCTTTTTTCGGTTATGAAACTAAGTAAGCCACAATTAGTGGCAAATTGAGAGCGAAAATCTGTGAAAGTGCCTGCGTCTGTTGTCCGTTTGCTGGCAGTTCTACATTTACATATATACCCCGCTTGCCACCAAGCGGTGTGTAGCGGAGGACACAATTCGCGCCAAAGTCATATTCCCGCCCCCTCCCCCCCCCCCTCCTGTTCCACTCGCGAATCGCGCGAGGGAAAAATGACTGAACTCCTCACTACGAGCTTTTAATGGTGATGATTGAGCGATTTGAAAGTAATATGTGAAGATCCGATTTAGGAATTTAGTGAGTAGCCCCTTCCGTTTAGCGCGTCGTCTCTTGAATCAGGCCGAACTGGTAATGGTCCCGTACAGACGAACTCCTGTATTGTAAACAATTTCCTTTGTTCAAGGACTGCATCGCTTCAGGATTCTATCAATAAACCTCCATCTAGAGTTCGCCCTGCCCGTTGCTTGTCTAATCTGAAAATTCGATTTGAGATCATTTTGGATTGTCACACCCAGATACGTGACGACTGATACCGCTTCAAAAGACTCGGTATTTATTTTGAACTCGTACATTAATGGGGATTTTTTGTTTTACGCAGTTGGTTACATCTACTAATATTGAGAGATAACTGCCAGTCGTTACACTACGCATTTATTTTTTGCAAATCCTCATTGATTTGTTCACAACTTCTGTGTGATACTACTTTCCTGTAGACTATAGAATCATTGGCAAACAGTCTAGTGCCGCTGTCAATACCATCAACCAGATCGTTACGTAAGTCGTGAAAAGCAGCGGACCTATTACGGTGCCTTGGAGCACACCTGACGTTACGGTTGTTTCTGTTGAAGTCTCCCCATTCAGGACGACATACTGCTCACTTTGTCGCCCCTGAGGTAGATACTCGGAACGGGAAAGGAAATGACAAGTAGTGCTCCAAGGTAGTCAGAGCACGCATCGTATGGTAGTATGTATGCAGGTGTAGATTCGGATTTTCTGATAGAGTGAGTCGACTGAGATGTGGATTGTGTAGGTGTAGGGTTGTTTTTGTGGTATACATGTGGGCAGCGTACCATGATTAGAAATTAGCGGGGAAACAGAGGGTTTTTGGCAGCAAATTTTGTGGATAGTGTGGTATATACGGAAATGGTGAAGTGTCAAATACGGATGAATGAGAATTCGATGAGGTTAGGGTGGTGTCCCCATACTACTCGTTGGTCGAGAAAGCCGAGTTCCGCCAGTCAGCAGGTGTTCCTGCCTGCCGCAGACCACGGTAGATCTCCATCCCTCTTGAAGACTCTCACTAGCAACACGCAGGTCGCACTGAATCTACTGTTTCTGTAAAGGTTGTAAACACCGAATTTAAGTCAGGTGCCACGGTTGAGAGGCCTCTAATTATTTCTTATTTATAGGGAAGAAGGGAGAGCCATCTCTTCTTTTATTGTTTTGTAGTGTATCTAATTATGTTTCCGATCGTCTCAATCAATAAGAAAGTAGGAATACGGGTGAGCTACTATGAACAACACAGTGAACGCTCTTTCACAGCCAAGGCAGACCGGTCGGCATCGTTACTGCCCTATTCCGCGCAGGCCTACCTGCTGTGATTCTAGCGGTTCACAACCGGCCACCAGATAGCGCTGTCCAAACAGCGCACACCCAGTCCCACGGTATAACCACTCATTACTACTAAAACACAACTGCTTGTCACATACCCATACAAAGCCCACATTTGCGCATACATTTCCTGTACGTACTATAATCACTATAAAGTACGTCAATTACAAAGTAAAAGCATCTGAGGCACAGACATTATCCTCACATTAGCCTTACTATCTAGTAAACGATAATGTATAATAAGGTAAAAGATAGTTGAAGGAGACGAATATTTAACTTTGATGGGAAACTGGTATTCAATAGTAGAAATAGGAGGAGAAGGAAAAATAGTAGAAGAACATGGGTAAAGAAATGAAGGGAATCTGCCTGACAGAATATTACACAGAGCATATGCTGTTCGTTGGTAATATTTGGTTTAAGAACGGTGAAAGAAAGTTGTACACGTGAAAGAGAACTGGAGACCCTGATAGATTTTATCTGGATTACATAAAGTTAAAACACAAAACGTAAAACAGGTCAGAACGCTATTGCAGGAGATACGAAAAAAGGATGCCAAATTTAAAACAACGGAAAATCCCCAAGATTGGTTAAGTTTTACAGAAGCTAGAAATTTAGCGCGAACTTCAATGAAACAGGCTTTTAATAGCTTCCACAACGAAACTCTGTCTCAAAGCCTGACAGAAAACCCAAAGAGATTCTGGTCGCATGTAAAGTACACCATTGGCAAAACTCAATCAATACTTTCACTGCACGATATGACGTAATCGATGTCAGTGCCACTAAAGCAGAGTTACTAAACACCGTTTTCCGAAGCTCCTTCCTCAAAGAAGGTGAAGGGAATATTCCAGAATTTAAATCTAGCACAACTGCCAGTATGAGTAATTAGAAGTTGATATTCTCGGTGCAGCAGGGAGCAGCTTAAATCAATTAATATAGAAATAGCCTCCTGTCCAGATTGTATAGTAGGTTTCTTTCAAAATTTCCTGGTACAATAGCTCCATACTTAGCAATCATGTAAACAGCTTGCTCTTTGGAAGATACATACTTAAAGACTGAAAAATTGCTTAAGTCACATCAATGTCCACAATAGAAAATGAGAGTAATTCGCTGAATTAGAGACCCATGCTATTAACGTCGGTTTGCTGTAGGACTTGTAACGTAGGAACATATATTGTGTTAACATTATGTATTACCTCCAAGAGAACGAATGATTGATAAGAAATCAACATGCATTTAGAAAATATCGTTATTGTGAAAGATAATTAGTTTTTCATTCTCACGAATTAATGAGCGCTGTCAACAAGGGATGTCAAACTGCTCCCAGAGCTTTAGATCTCCAGAAGGCTTCAGCCACCGTTCCTCACAAGCGTTTTCTAATCATATTGGGTGCCTATGAAGTACCACTTGTGTTGTATAGTAGGAAGTTCATAGTTCGTAGTAATTCACAGAAATTCTTCGAATAAAAGAGATGTAATATCTGGCGTTCCTCAAGATAGAGTTACAGGCCGTCTGCTATTCATGATATACATAAACGACATAGGATGTAGTCTGAGCAGTCCTCTTATATGGTCTGCAGATGATGCTGTCATTTATCGTCTTCTAAAGTCATCTGATGATTAAAACCAAATGTCAAATGAATTAGACAAGATATCTGTATGGTGTAAAAAATGCCAGTTGACTCTAAATAATGATCTTTTAAGTCATACACTTGAGTACTGGAAATTCGCTAAATTTCGATTGCATAGTGAATCACACAAATCTAAAGGCTATAAATTCAAATAAATATTTGGGGCTTACAATTACGAACAACTTCATTTGAAGCGATCACACAGATAATGTTGTGGGGAAAGAAAATGAAAGTCAGCGATTTGTTGGCAGAACACTTAGAAAATGTAACGTGTGTACCAAAGGGGCTGCTTACACTTAACTTGTCCACCCTCTTCTGAAGTATTATTGTGCGGCATGTTATCCGAAACAGTTATGATTGACGGAGGACACCGAAAAAGTTCAAAGAAAAGCAGCACGTTTTTTGATGTCGAGAAATAAGGTTCAAAAATGTCTCTGAGCACTATGGGACTTAACATCTGTGGTCATCAGTCCCCTAGAACTTAGAACTACTTAAACCTAACTAACCTAAGGACATCACACACATCCATGCCCCAGGCAGGATTCGAACCTGCGACCGTAACTCCTAGAACCGCAAGTTCATACCGGCCGGCCGAGAAATAGGGGAGAAACTGCCACGAATATGATAGACGAATTGGGGTGGCAATCATTAAAAATCATTAAAGGAATAAGAGCTCGCAAGTCAAGATTTAAGATCTTGTTTTTCCAGCGTGCTGATGGAGATTGGAATGGTAGAGAAGTAGCTTAGAGGTGGTTCGATGAACCCTTTGGCAGCAACTTAATTGTGAATCGCAGAGTAATAATAATAATGAGCGCATGGCGCTGGTGGCCTGGAGACACCTCGCGGGGCGCTTCGGCCGCCGCTCCACAAGTTCTGTAACGCCACTACCGCTGACTTGCGGGTGAATGAGGATGCAATGATGATGAAAGTCACACAACACCTAGTCAACTCGAGGCAGAGAAAATCCCTGGCCCCGCCGGGAATCAAACCCGGGACCCCGTGCGCGTGAAGCGAGAACGCTACTGCAAGACCACGAGCCGAGGACGCAGTGTAATCATGTAGATGTACAATAAATGTAAAGTGCAGAACGAAGTTTAAGAATGCAAAAACATATCCAGGGGCAGATATGCACTATAAACATAATTTATTCGTTATGAGTTGCAGATTAAAACTGAAGGAACTTCAGAAAGATAGGGAGTTAAGAAGATGGGGCTTGGATAAAGAAACAGAGGCTGTAAAGAGTTTCGAACGTACCATTAGGTCTCGCAGAAACTGGCGAAAGGAATATCATACAATACGGATGGGTAGCTTAGAGAGGTGAAGTGGAGAATGCAGCAAACGATCAAATAGTCAAAAATACAAGCCCTACTAGTCATCTTTGGGTAACACACGAGATATTTAATGTATCTGACGGAAAGAGAATAAGTGCAGGAAATGTAGAAGATAAAAAGAAATACAGAAGTCTAGATATTGAGACTGACATGAAGTGCAAACTGAGAAAGTTAAAGTGGTTGGATGAAAAATGCAAGGCTGTAGAAGTATGCATTATTTGGGGAGAGGTAGACGCTATCTACATACAAATTAAATAGAAGTTGCTACACAAGGTGATGCCATCGTGCTCATAATTTTAAGGGGACTGCTCGGATAAGCGGGAAATCCGGGTTCGAATCCCGGTCTGGCATAAATATTCATTGTCGTCATTCCATTATACAGCTGATGGTCGTCCACATTCCCAATTGCGAATACGTTAAGTGTTATATTCTGTCAGCACAATATCAATGAGTCTCAGGTGGAAAGGAGCAAGTCATGAAAATACCTTAAAAAAGCACTCCCTCATCAGGCCACAAGTAGGCAATCGGGACCATACGACCGTCGTGTCATCCTCAGTTGAGGCGTGTGGTCAACACACCGCTCTCCCGGTCATTATGATGGCTTTCTGTGACCGGAGCCGCTACTATTCGGTCGAGTAGCTCCTCAATTGGCATCACGAGGCTGAGTGCACCTCGAAAAATGGCAACAGTGCAGGGGGGCCTGGATGGTCAACCATCGAAGTGCCGGCCGCGCCCGACAGCTCTTAACTTCGGTGATCTCACGGAACCGGAGTATCCACTGCGGCAAGGCCGTTGCCGTGAAAATACCTTAGTCTAACAATATTTAGGAACATGTAATGGAACGACAACAAAGGCAATGTTCAGTCGTGGGTAAAGCAGGTAGCAGGCTTCATTTCATTGGTAGAATACTATGGAAATACAATCAGTCAACAGTGAGACTACTTACACCCATCCGACCCATCGCAAAAGATGTTGAGATGCGTAGGGCCATACCATATAGGCGAAACAGAGGATACTGAATGCAAAGGACGACACGAAATGTCACAAGTTTGTTTGACCTTTGTGAGAGTGTCACGGAGATGCCGAAGAAACTGAACTGCCGAATGCCTGAAGAAGCTGCAAACTATTCCAGAAAAATGTACTTACAAAATGTAAAGAAACAGCTTTCAGTGAAGACTATGGGAACATACTACAGCCCATTACATATCGTTCCCATAGGAATTACGAAGATATGATCAGACTAGTCACACCGCATATTTTGAGACGTGTATTTAGTTATTCTGTATCTGAATGGAATGAAGCAGGGGGGAGGGAAGTGTGGTCATAGTCTCCACCCCTACAGCAAACATAACCTGTGGTTACGCACACTTTTAGCTATTTTAATATTAATAATAATAAAATATATACAATGTTTTAATATAATAATAATGATTAACTAGATGTGCAGTTGTACAGAGATGTGGTGTCTTCTTCTTACGGGTTGGAGGGCTTACAGAAGGAATGAAACAGTTTTTAAATCTAACATGCCAGTCTACTTAAAAAAGGCAGTTTTTGATCAGTGTGTCCTACCGGTTTTAACGTACGGGTATGAAACTTGAACTTTAAATGAATTTTTAAAAAGGAGAGTAATACGAGAGAGAGCTACGGAAAGGTCAATGTTAGGTCTCACTAAGGAAGATCAACAGAAAAATGAAAACATACGAGCATTAACAGTACTAAAGATATTATAGAACGCGTTAAGACTGTAAAATGGCAGTGGGCAGAACATATTGCACGAACGAAAGATGGAAGGTGGACAATATCAGTTTTAGAGTGGAGTCTCGAAGAAAAAGGAAGACCACCACGGAGACCACCTGATCGCTGGGATAAGGAACTCAGGAAAATCGACATAAAACTTTTCTGGGTTTGGTAGCGCGTCATAATGTAAAAAAAACTACCGCTGCTGGAGTAGTTTTTTAGATAATGATGCGGTACCATACCCAGAAAACTTTTATGTTTACTGACTTTGGCCGCGGAAGCCTAGGCAATTATAGAACTCAGGGAAGTTGCGGACTTCAACTGGCAGAAGACAGCAGCGGACAGAGATACATGGAAACACCTCTAAAAATTATTTAATAACTTCTACATCTTGTATAGATTGTATTAGCTTAACGATAAATAAATAAATAATGAGTAATTTACAGCAGCAGTTACTACATCCATGAGAATAAGCTCCGAAAGATTTTATTTCAGGGAAATACAGCATTTGAACAGCATTCGTAAGAAAATTTGAGAACAATATGTGTCATACAATTAATTTATTAACTGTAACAGAAGAACTCTCGCAACGTCGACGTCGTCATAATTTACACAATGTAAAATAGATGTGTGTCTCCAACTTCAGTGTTTCACTAAGCATCACGACTGTGAACACAGGTGTGAAAGTGTAAACGAGCGGAACGCTCGTTTTCTGTCGTTTGCACCTCCTGATGGGAGAGACAGTCATCCTGGTGTTTCTTCATAGTGGAGGATCTTTCTCTCCCCTTTGTTTTACGTTACTCAGCTTCCTGTAGTTCGTCTGTTTAATCTGCGAAATTATATTTTCCATATTTGTTGTGAAAAGGAGGTATGCTCAGTCTGAGACTGTACGTATTTAGCTGGTTAGGACGTATCGGATGCAGCCGTTCACACAAACAACTGAAAATTGACCCGTGTGAAAACTAATATGTAGAATTCCTTGACATTTGCGATATTCGCAGTTTTCGTGTTACTTTATATCCGAAAACTACCGTTGAAGTTTAGAAATTCATATATGTAAATATATAAACTATTCTTCTCCCATGACACCCATATAACATCTATTGCTTCTCCGACTGTGTGCAGACACGCGGCTCACATGTCTGAAACTTTCAGAGGCAATGCAATGTTAGTGGGGAGTGCCACTTGACAGTAATGTGCGGTTGAAATCATCCAAGCCCTACCTCAATTTATAATCGAGTGGGTGCTAACAACTGAGAGTGCAATCACTGTATGTAGATCGTGAAGTCTTCAAGGTCGCTAAAAGCTGGATAAGCTCGTAAAGTCTCCGACGGTGAGAGCCCCCAGCGGTGAGAGGAAGGTGGCGAGCAGCGGCTGGCGCCAGTGGCTGTGGCAGCCGGCCGCGGGTCCCACGCTGCACGCACCGCGGAGGCGTGGCGCCAGCAGCTCGCCGCGTCCTGCGCCGTGCGGCCTTGCGCTGCCCACGCGCCGTCCTCCGCCTGGTGTTTTCTCCAGGCCGCCACACATCGGAGCGCGGCAGGCGGCCAGCACCATACCCCCCACTCCCCCAGCCCCTCCCCCCCCCCCCCCGTCACGGCACAACGTCACGTGGTGGCGGCACCGCGCCAGGTGGAGCACGCAGGTGAACAACAGCGACGCCAAAGCCCCACCCCTCCGCATTTTGCCCCAACAGTGATGATCTGTCGGACGGGGTGATGATGCCGTGGTGCACGGCAAGGTGCCCAAGTTGAGTGACTGTAGGAAGATAGAAGACGACTTAAATAAAATTCTCAATTGGTGTGATGAGTGGTATCTAGTCCCAAATGTGGTAAAATGTAAGTTAATGCAGATGAGTAGGAAGATCAAACCTGTAATGTTCGGATACAGTACTAGTAGTGTCCCGCTTAATACACTCAAGTTGTTTAAATATCTGGGTGCAACATTGCAAAGCGATTTGAGGTGGAACGAGCATGTGAGAACTGTGGTAGGGAAGGCGAGTGGTCGGCTTCGCTTTATTGAGAGAATTTAGGGCACACCTTCGAAGGAAACCGCATGTAGGACGCTGGAGCGACCTATTCTTGAGTACTGATCGAGTGTGTGCGACGGGTACCACGTCGGATTGAAGAAAGACTTCGAAGAAATTCAGAGGCGTGCTGCTGGATTCGTTACCGGTAGGTTCCACAACAAGTAAGTGTTACGGAGAGCCGGTCGGTGTGGCCGAGAGGTTCTAGTCGCATGTTCGAATCCTGCCTCGGGCATGGATGTGTGTGATGTCCTTAGGATAGTTACGTTTAAGTAGTTCTAAGTTCTATGGGAGTGATGACCTCAGATGTTAAGCCCTTTAGTGCTCAGAGCCATTTGAATTTTTTTTTTTTTTTTTTTTTTTTTGAAACTCAAATGTGATTTCCTGGAGGGAAGGCGACGTTCTTTTCGAGAAACGCTATTGAGAAAATTTAAAGAACCGTCATTTGATGCGAACTGCAGAACGCTTGTACTGGTCCGAACATACAATTCTCGTAAGAATGACGAAGATAAGATACCAGAAATTAGGGCTTATACGAAGGCATACAGACAGTCGTTTTCCATCGCTCTATTGGTGAGTGGAACAGGAAGGGAAATGACAAGTAGTTGTACAGGGTACCCTCCGCCACGCACCGTAGGGTAGCTTGCTGAGTATGTATATAGATGTAGATGTTGAACAGCGCTGCCACTTTATACGATAAAGCCAAGTTACTGTTATTGCTGTTCTGGACGTGTTCAGCCAGAGCAGTGATGTTCAAATGTGTGTGAATTCCAAATCGCTGAGGTCGTCGGTCCCTAGACTTACACACTGCTTGAACTAACTTATGCTAAGAGCATCACTCACAACCATACCTGATGGAAGACTCGAACCTCCGGCGGGAGGTGACAGATCAGGGATATGATGTTTTCTTCACACTAGTGCATCATGTGTAGACCTCATCATTCCGCGTAACTGCTGCAATATGCGGTTTGAGAAACGTCTTTCATTCTAATGTGTACAAATGGTAAAGTGTCCGCCTATGTGTAATGCGACATTATGAATGAGAAGACATTCCAGAAAGATACTAACGATTACGAAGTGCAAAAGAGAGTAGAGGAGCATGTATGTACATTTTATTACCTGTGTGTAGTACTGTTATATTTTTTACATTCTTCTTGTGGTCTCAAGGTATTCAACCGGTCACGTAAACAGATGGAGAAAAAAATAGCAATACCAAATAATAATTAATGTAGAATAATGAGATTTTGGAAATACATTTGTCTAGCTGACATATTTAAGTTGCGGGGGGGGGGGGGGGGTTGGGTTGTTTTGGGGGAAGAGACCAAACTACGAGGTCATCGGTCTCATCGGATTAGGTAAGGATGGGGAAGGAAGTCGGCCGAGCCCTTTCAATGGAACCATCCCGGCATTTACCTGGAGCGATTTAGGGAAATCACGGAAAACCTAAATCAGGATGGGGATGGCCGGACGCGGGATTGAACCGTCGTCCTCCCGAATGCGAGTCCAGTGTGCTAACTACTGTGCCACCTCGCTCGGTCATATTTAAATGATTAACGTTGCAAGTGCGAGATAAGCCACTGCAAATGTGAAACGCCGGTACATTAATAAATCGGTGTAATAGCTGGAAAGTTGAATACAAGCAAGCAAGTGTGTCAGCAGTGCCACTTAACTCTCCAGAGCCCGATCTTCTTGTAACCGTACTTTCTTGTGACCACTGCTGCCAGCAGCCATGCAAAATGGCTACATTCCTGCCAAGGCTTTCTGTAGTATCGCAGAAGGAACATCCAGCTTCCCGTCGCCCTGTTTGGCGGCGTTGTTCAAAGTCAGTAAGGTGTTGATAACGGCGTATTTGTTGCGTTAAAGGCATTCTTGACTAACGTCAGCTCATCGCGTAAGATTTCAGTACTAACGCCCACCACCGTTACAATGTGTGCTAAAAAAACCTACTGTCATACAAATAGCGGCGCAACCTCAGTCACTGGCACGAAATCTCAATACACGTCACCTTTCAGATGTAGAAACACGCCTATCAGCTTTCATTAAGAGAGGCAAATCTATGTTTGTAGCTTTTGTATTTGGAGAACCCTTTTGGCAACGCTGACCGCACTGCATTCTTGAATTTTTCAACGTAACAGGCAAATTTGTAAATTTGCGGTAAAATCTTATGGGACCAAATTGTGTAGGTCATCGGTCCCTAAGTAGCAGGTACAATTACAGGGAACGGTAGGTTATTTACACCTTGCACAGAAACTAGACTGCAGTTATGTCAATAGATGCAGACAGAAGGGAAGCAGTGGTTGAGAAGGAAATGAGACGGAATTATATACTATCAGCGACGCCTTCCTGTCTGTATATTGGGCAAACGGTGAAGGAAACTAAGGAGAAATTCGGAGTAGGAATGAAAATTTCGGCGAGAAGAACGAATAACATTTAGGTTTGCCGATTACATTTTAATTCTGCCACGGATGACAAATGGCTTGGAAAATAAACAGAACGGAAAGAATAGTGCGGTAAAGAGAGAGTGTAACAAAACAGAAGTGAAACGTGGCGAATGGAATGCAGTCGAATTTAAGTAGGTGACCGTGATAGAATTAGATTATGAAATGACAAGCTAAAGCGATCGAGGAATGTCGCCATTTGGGCAGTAAAATAACTGATGATGGCTGAAGGAGAGAATATATAAAGAAACATCTCTAACAAGGAGGTAGAGGGTAGTACGAGGGTTGAAACTTAAGTAGTGGCAAACTATTTATTCACAACCGATAGAAAGGAGTTACGTGTTTGCAACTGTTACTGTCCTTCAAAGTAGTCACCAGCGTTGTGTAGAACCCGTTGCCAGCGATGTGGAAGGCGTAGTACTCCGTTGGCAGAGCCTGTTCTGTTGATGGTACGAATGGAGCTGCCTACTGCCTATCGAATCTGTGGAACAGTTCTGAAGCGAATGCCTTGAAGTGGTTCCTTCATCTTCGGAATCAAATCAAAGTCACAAGAACTTTAGTCCGGGGAGTATGGTGGATGGTACAGTACTTCCCAGTCCCATAGAGAGAACAGAGCAGTCACAGCTTGCGCTGTATGCGCTCGCGCATTGTCGTGCAAAATGATGGGTGGGTTAAGCAGAAAGTGTCGCCGCTTCTTTTGCAAAGCTGGTCGCAGGTGAGGCTCCAAAAACGAAGAGTAATACTGTGCGTTGCCGGTCTGGCGAGAAGGTAAGTAATGCGTTACGACAACACCATCAAATTCGTACACGAGAATCACCGTAACTTTCACCATGCTGGGGCTCTGACGCACTTTTGACTTTCGTAGCGACCCATAATGGCGCCATTCTTGGACTGAGGTTTCAATTTTGGCTTCGTGGTATTCGCTTCAGACCTGTTCCAGAAATTCGAGAGGCAGTAGACCGCTCCATTCGCACCATTAACAGAACAGGCTCTGCTAACGGTATACTACGCCTTCCACGTTGCTGGCAACGGGTTCTACACAACGCTGGTGACTACTTTGAAGGACAGTAACA
Organism: Schistocerca gregaria; assembly: GCF_023897955.1. Lineage (NCBI taxonomy): Eukaryota > Metazoa > Arthropoda > Insecta > Orthoptera > Acrididae > Schistocerca > Schistocerca gregaria. The sequence continues at coordinate 107,734,718 of NC_064920.1, forward strand.
GCTGCAATAATATAACTCTCTTGCATCGGTTGTGAATAAATAGTTGCCACTATTTAAGTGGTAGGAAATGAGTTTGGTAATGGAGGGAAGTGAGCGTGTTACCGTGTGTCTGGGGACGGTGGGGGGCAAGAGTAGAAGTTGTTGAGGTAGAGCAAGGAATTAATACAGTAAACAAGTTCAAATGAATATCGGTTGCAATAGTTAGGCAGAATTGAGCGCGAGTTAGACTAGCGTGAAGATATGTTTCAAACGAGCCTTCAGACTGAAGGTCACAACTACAACAATGTAGTATTATCGTAATCACCTTCAGAGGGATCAATGTGTTTACAGAATACCATCACTCTCTAAAAGATGTAATACATCTTTACTGCTTTCACAATTGATCTTTGTAGTACTGGGGCGTCTCTGGTACTTGAGCCTAGAACCGCGGTCAGTAGGCCGGGAGTGTGACGTAATCTCTACTGACCGTTTTGTGGACAATACTTCTGTATGAACAGCGCATACATTTTGTGATGTGAAGGTCGATGGCAGCATGTCATGACCTCAAACAAATGTAGGATGCAGTGGGATTTGCAGTGGTATGATAGAGGCTAGCACGAGAGAGGTGGCTGCAGGACTCTGGAACGTTCTATAATAATTAGTACTGGAATACTTTAGTAAATTAATTTTATTGACTTTGTCCTGCTACTGCACTCCAGGAGCATAGCTAATAACAACTATCTTTCCTGAATACAAATGACTCATTAATAAACATTAACTGGATTACAGAACAAGCAACGTAACACAATTCTGGTATTATGTGCGTAATACATGCGTGAAGTAGAGGCTGGGAACCTAGCGAGCTGAAGGCTATTCTAATTTGACTTCGCTCACGACTTGTAGCTGTCTCGGCCGGTGCCATACGGCGGCGCTGCAAGCGCCAGTGAGTCCAGAGAGGTTGAAAGTGCTGGACTGCTATAGATGATCGCAACCTCTAGCGTGGTGTCTGACGTTGACACCACACTTTGATGCTGAGGAGCCAACTCGAGTGCGCTGGATGGTCCGCGCTGCTGACATTGGAGTTGGTAACGGAAATTTCCATTATTCTTACGCATGTTACAGCTATCCTACTGGCCAGGGAGAGGAGTGTTAGTGTTAGGTTTCCTTGATGGTGGTGGTTGTTGGGATGTTTAAGGGGGACTAAACAGCTAAGGTCATCAGTCCCCCAAGATTTTCTTGAGATATGACCTTCAGTCGCCAAGACCAGCTCATGGTTTTATACTGGGGAACTGTTATACATAACTTTAAGACCTAAACCCAATGAAGCGCCAAAGAAACTGGTGTAGGAATGCGTATTCAAATACAGAGATACGTAAACAGGCAGAGTGCGGCACTGCGGTCGGTGTCTGGTGCAATTGTTAGATCAGTTGTAAGTAGGTTGTTTAGATTTTTTATTGGTAACGCCACGTAGCGCTCTGTATGAAAAATCACTGGCTGTGCTGTGCGCAGTCTGTGGCTAGTTTGCATTGTTGTCTGCCATTGTAGTGTCGGGCAGCGGCAGCTGCATGCTAACAGATCGTAGCGTTGCGCAGTTGGAGGTGAGCCGCCAGCAGTGGTGGACGTGGGTAGAGAGATGGTGGAGTTTTGAAATTTGTAAGAATTGCTGTCATGAACAGATATATATATTATGACTATGAAGGTAAATACATTGTTAGTTCTCTATTAAAATCTTTCATTTGCTAACTGTGCCTATCAGTAGTTAGTGACTTCCGTAGTTTGAATCTTTTAGTTAGCTGGCAGTAGTGGCGCTCGCTGTATTGCAGTAGTTCGAGTAACGAAGATATTTGTGAGGTAAGTGATTTGTGAAACATATAGGTTAATGTTAGTCAGGGCCATTCTTTTGTAGGGATTATTGAAAGTCAGATTGCGTTGCACTAAAAATATTGTGTGTCAGTTTAAGCACAGTCTTGTATAAATTTTACAAAGGGGACGTTTCATATGTCGACCCTTAGCCAAGGATACCTCACTGGAATCTTCTGATTTTTTCTTGTAATTTGTGTAGTTAGTGTAGCCTGTGTTTATTGCTAGCGCGTAATCATAGAGAGAATTTCCTTTGTAGTTGCAGTCTTTCATTGTTGTACAATAAAACAGTTGTGGCATGCATGTAGATTTGCACCAAGTATTTCGCAGCTTCGCTTGCAATTAACTAGATATTATTTTCAGTGCTATGTTAATGTGTTCTCTTATTTTTGCTCTTCAAATTGTGCTTTTATGTGTTATCGTGTGAAATATTGTGACAATAATGGCGTGTGAAAAACGTAACACTAGGCTCCAAAGTAAACTGAGAAATAATAGTGACAACGAGCGTCGCTTATCAGCACCACTGTGTAGTGAATTAACAGACATTGTAAGTAGTAATTTGGTAATTGTGCATAGGGAAATGGAGCGGGCGGCAAACAATGGTGTAGACAATGAAACAAGTAGTGAACAGGGAACAATTATCGATCGATCAGTCGGCAAAAGCTCGCCTCAGGTATCCGAAATGACAGAACACAATATTGCAAATACTGTAGACTTAGGTTATGGGTCCTCACCGTTTTCTCAAATGAGTCAAGACACATTTTCTGCCTGTCAAAATGTAAATGTTGACGGTGAAAATGCACTGCCAAAAAGCATATAAAAACAGATTCCAGACACTAATACATTATTATTGCAATTAATGCAACAAATGGAACAAAATCAGAAACAAATGGGACAAAAGCTTCAAAAGTTAGACACAATGGAACAAAATCTTCAAAAGTTAGACACAGTGGAACAAAATCAGAGACAAACACAGCAAAAGTTAGACGCAATGGAGCAAAAGCTTCAAAAGTTAGGCTCAGTGGATTATACGCTTGAACAAACATATGAAGATTTAACTACTGAATTACATAAAATCGAATCGAAATGTCAAAAAGTCTATAATGACGTAAAACACAAATTTGTGAGCATTTTCAACCTATTTTTTGCGGCATGAAAATGCATTACAGAATCACGAAGCAGCAATAAAGAACTGCAAACAATTGTTCATGAAAATCATGAGACGTTGCAAGGTAAAATTGACTGAGTTGCATCTACCGACTCAAGAAAACTTAAAGGACACAGTAGATACTCTGAAAATTGGTTCAGAAAGACACATGGAGGACATTAGTTCATTATCAGAGAAAGTAGTTGAACTTTCGGATCAGCTAAATAATTTATCTACGAAGGTAGATGATAATCTGAATGACACAAAACCGGTAGTCTTTAATGACACAGAAGAGTTCTAACAAATTAGGAAATTCAAACAAAATCAAAATCAAATTAATACACAACACCAAAGAGAAATCCGGGAAGTACAAGATCAGCTGACACAGGTAATACAAGAATTACGTATTTCAGAGGACTCTCGCACACCAATACGGGAAGAGAGACATAAAAACACGGAACTGCCACAAAATAATAACACAGGGCACTCTGGAGATTATGAAAGAAATTGGCAAAGTACACCGAATTTTGAGATGCAACCGCCGAAACGATGTAACAATGACCGACATGCGACCCGCCGACACGATGATTTTGACTATAAGCTGTTCATTACTACACGTAAATTCAAAACATTTAAGAATTCTGGCAACGACATTCATCCACAAGCGTGGCTTCATCAATTCTCTCATTGTTCCCCCCCCCCCCCCCCCCCAACTGGTCATTAGAGCACAGATTAGAAATTATGTGTGGCTATTTAGAGAATGAACCAGCTGTCAGAATGCGATCGGTCATTCACGATTGCCACAGTGAAGGAGAATTTTGCCATGCCTTCCTCTCAGCATATTGGTCTCAAGCCACACAAGACCGAGTAAAACATGGCATCATAACGATGAAAAATTTCGAACAATCTGAATTTTCAAGTCTTGTGAAATATTTTGAAGACATGTTACATAAGAATCAGTATCTTTCTAACCCATCCAGCCCCTCAGAACTCATCCGCATGTGCTTAATCAAATTGCCTGAACATTTACGACACATTATTTATGTAGGACGTTGCAAAGACGACACTGAAGCTTTTCAGCGACTCTTACAAGAACTGGAAATTGACACTGACAATCGCGGAACGCAAAAACAGAAGCACAACAATTACAGGTCATATCCGTCGCAATTCCGCGATGAAAGAAATAACAACTGGACACGACAAGGCTATTCTCACAACACAAATCGTGACCAAAACAGACACCACCCGTATGACAACCACTGGCAGAGTAATAGTTACAGAGAAAGATCGTATTTCCGTAGTAATGAACATGACAGAGACGATCATAGAAACAGACAATATGGCAACAAGAACAATTATTATCAAGGGAGACAGAATAACTAAAGACGCAACAGTCTAGCGCACAGTTACGATTCAGAGAGTAATTCTCCACCACGTGACCGACAAGAAAAAAACTATGGAAACTACCGACATGACGACAGACGATATGATCGTAACGACAGACCTGAATTGCAGCAGAACTGGCGGAATTCAAACAGAGCTGGGCCCTCTCGGCAAGGTGAATTTGTAGAAGTTAGGTCTCCTAATCCCAATAACGGCGCGCGCCAACAAAGAGAGACAATGACTCGCACCGCAGGCAGCAGCTTGCGCCGGCTGGCTCGGAGAAAAATAAAGTAAGACGCTAGCCTTGAGAAAAATTTTAGCATTCTTTACCGACGTATACGACATGATAATTCCGTTGAAGCTCGAGCTTTGCATAGTAGGAAGAGTAAAGGTTTACACCATATTTCACATGTAAAACCGTTTATTTAAAGATAATCTGCTTTTTAACTTAGTCTTTGCCATAAAATTTTTCACTTCACATTTCTCGTATGCTTTGTCACACTGAGAAACTGTTAACATGCAACAATGTTTTGAAGTTAACTATACACTCTAGAACCTAGGGAACATTTTTAAACAGAAATTACGAATGCATTGTTATAGTGAACATACGACACAGTGTTGTTATTTGTACATTCTTGCTTGTTAGTTGCACGATTACGTAACGACTAAAAGGCTTACACACTTAGAACATATACTGTTAATGAGGTTTTAATACAACATTTTGGTTCAGTTGAAAAGACATTCTTTATTTGAAGTACTTTCTGTGAGATTAAAGATGACTTAGCGTTTGGTTTCTTTGATAGCTACACGATTATATCACGACGCTACTAATGTGTGACACAATTTACATTGTGCTTTTGCGGTGTATCTGTTTTATATCTGCACAGTTTTTCTGAATTATTCTGGAAAGTAAAACATGTTTTACTGGTAACTTTCGTGGTATAGCTACAATTAGACAGCCTTTTCCATAGCAGAGCAATACGTTACAGCACATTACTTTCTTCATCACGGCAATAAGCGTAATAACTAAGATATTTATATGCAAAGAAATTCACTTCGTTTATTACGAGGTAAGTACATTGACTTCAGCAGAACTTTGCTTACAGAGGACGATAACTACGACACTTCCACATAATTATCTTACAACAAGACGCACAGTTTATCGCTACAGTACACGTATTTGAGTGATTAATTTTGTACTTAAAACATTTATTTTTAAAGATATTTGAAGTACAATGATACAAAGGTTTTCCGTGATACATTTCATTCCATTGCTGTAATCTGTAACACCTGAGGATATAATTACATTAATCCTCAGGGGGGTACACGCTTTCTTTGTGTACCATGTGTCTGGCAAGCACAAGGAGCCCTAGCTAATATGGTATTTGCTTATACAACTTTACACATCGGTACCATATTTCTCTAACACAGAATTACACAGCTATCTGATCATTTAACTGAGAGAGACAAACATTCATTTTACTACATCAGTGACAGATGTTTATGTAATTACACAGTTGGATAACTTCACACTTATGAAATTGTATTTTGTCTGTACTTTGTGAACTGTTCATACTTTTTCGGAACCATTGTGATAATATGAGAGCTTTGAATGAAATAATTGGTATGAGATCATGATTTTTAAAGTACGTTTGAGGCAGATGACACTTGACAGGAGCAGAGAATTTTTTTTTTACGTTTCGAAATTATTGGAGGAAGCTACGACGATTTTGAGATTTGACTGAGGTGTAATGATATTATTACGATGACTATGTGTATTATGCTGTTGTGGTATGTTTATGGTCAATAAGCTGATGCTATATGAGTTATTTGATTATGTTATATATCTGTTATGATGAAATATTGAAGAAGTGTCGACGAATAAGGTAAGGAATAAAGAGTAGTGGTTAGGGACTCTGGTTTGTGAAAAAGGATGTTGGAAACCGAGAATCGTACTTTAAGAGTTATGAAATGTGTGTATATGCGTGAATGTATCACTCTGCTGGCGAAAATTTTTTGAACACTCTTATATTTATAGGATTTTATTTTCTACACATTTATAACGCAAATTCTCAACCTGTGAAAATATTTTTATATGAGACTGCCACTGTAGCGGAAACTGGTGTCGTAAATATTTCGTCAATACAGTTAAGTGTCCACCTGCACGTAATGCGTCGTGGGCACCCAGCTGCGCGACAACCACATGACAAAAGAAAGCCATTAGTGTGTGCCTGTCAGAGGCACAGGTGGAGAAAAAAAAAGAGGCCGTTATCCTCGCTATTGACATTCCTTTGTAGAAAGCATCGCAAAAACGACACGCTCATTACTTGGAAAGATACTTTCTTACATCTGCACACCTGATAATGACAAGCGTCTTTCTACGAGAACTGAGAGAATTTCTACTAACTTATGAAATGCCACATCACTATTGAATGATATTTTCATGCTTTTTACATAAATGCTTATTTCATTTGATATCTGTTTTCCAGCTGTGTTGCAGCATTGGTTTTATAAAATAAAAGTAAATGCATTTGCTAATGTGAAAACTTTCTGTTAACAGATCTGTTAAATAATAATTTTATGATCCACATTCTTAAAAAAAAAAGGAGCACTTGGAAAGGAAAGAACAATAAGAAGGGACTAGTAACAGGAACTGCATACATAATTTTCTTTTCAAGTACTTGGTAATTTACTTCATAGAATAAATTGTGGTCCACCACTTTAATTACATAGACATTAAGATGTTAATAGACATTGTCCTTATCTGCATTGTTGTCTTTAGTGTAACATTTTTTCTGCTTGAGCTTTGTCATGTTTAGGTATAAGTTATAGCATTTGCTGCTGCTGTTTGCAATGCATAGGGCTACTGAATGTCACTTTGTATTACTAGGTTAAGACAATTTTATAAATTTATTTTTCTTGTTTGCTGCGCATTGCCTTATATTAGTTGTAATATTGCTGCCTTTTTTGCCAATTTCCATTTTTTTTATCATTGCTGTTTGCGTTAATTGTTTTGTGCTGCTGCATTGCCTCGTCCCTTAGTTTAGCATCTGAGCTCAGTAGATTTAAGTTAGCTTAAGAGGGGGTAGCCTATATAAGAGAATGAGTTGCGATGGATTTGAAGAAATGCACTGAGAGGTTACATGAGAAAAGTACAGAAAGCAGGTATACCTAGGACTTTTTGGAAATAATGAAGAACTAAGGGAGATCTCTATGCAAAATACTGCAGTAAAACAAAGCCTGTCCTTTCCTTGTGTTATCCCACTATGTGTTTGTGTATCCTTGTGTATTTGTTTTCTTCCTGTCTCTGTGTGCTGTTTCATAGAAAATTTTCTCTTCTAATACTAAGCTACATTCACTATGATGAGGAATACTGTTATCCTCAAATATAATTTGCGTTAATAACATGTTATTTACTTCATAAAGATGTTTACACATTATTTATTCTGTTTTGTTCTAATGCTCATGTGTGAAGTTGATGTTTCAAAAGTTATTCTGATCTTTTATGTATGTACTTATGTCATAATTTTTGTAACACTGATGTATTTGTTATTTCGATTCTTTTGTAAAGCCTGTATTACTGCAAAAGTTATCTGTACTGTTATGTTCTTTAATGATATATTTTGTACCTTTGTTATTGTATTCTCATGTTATAAAATTGTAATTGGCACCTGTTCATCAAATTAAGTAACTTGTAAGTTACATTTCACTGCACACTCTTCTGTTGGTCATAGTATATGGACAATATGTGAGAAGTAGGGGCTGATAGTGTTTGCAAGTGTATTGATAATTCAGCAAAGGACTGGTTAACAGCATTGCTGGTTCTAAGGACATTTCAAAAACAATTTTTGTGAGTGCACAAGTGGTGGTTATGGACTTGCTATATTATCCGCAAAACTCTTCAATGGTGATTGTGCGCCTGCACAGTCAAACACATGGCTGCTGGCCATCTCTACAAGGACTTCAGTGGGTCTACACCTTTGATGACCCACCAATACCATTATTTCTACAAGGACTACAGTGCGTCTACACCTTTGATGACCCACCAATACCATTATTTCTACAAGGTCTACAGTGGGTCTGCACCTCTGGTGGCCCACCAATAGTAATCTCTACCAGGACTACAGTGGGTCTGCTCTGTGATGACCTACCTACCAATATTCTTCAAAACTTCAACTGACTCTGCTGTGGGTTTGCTCTGTTGTGGCCCATTACCTGTCTGCATGTCAAGATTCCGCACTGTATTTCCTTGGAAGGACAACACTACTTCTTCAAGACTGATTAGAAATCCACTACTTCCAAGTGCAATTTCTTTTATTGCTCAGACTTTGAGAAAAACACTGCAATTTTACTGTGATGAACAATCAGGACTGTCTTTATGGACTGTGAGAAAACTTTAGCTTTTGACCAACATTGTATCAATAAGTGTGTGCGTTTGATATCTTTGTTATTTTAATTATGAAAAATTTTATCAAATCATTATTGGCCAGTGCCCAAAACAATTTGTAAAATTTTTTTGTGGGGAGCATGGGGGCTATGTAAGTAGGTTGTTTAGGTTTTTTATTGGTAATGCCACGTAGCGCTCTGTATGAAAAATCACTGGCTGTGCTGTGCGCAGTCTGTGGCTAGTTTGCATTGTTGTCTGCCATTGTAGTGTCGGGCAGCGGCAGCTGCATGCTAACAGCGCGTAGCGTTGTGCAGTTGGAGGTGAGCCGCCAGCAGTTGTGGACGTGGGTAGAGAGATGGTGGAGTTTTGAAATTTGTAAGAATTGCTGTCATGAACAGATATATATATTATGACTATGAAGGTAAATACATTGTTAGTTCTCTATTAAAATCTTTCATTTGCTAACTGTGCCTATCAGTAGTTAGTGACTTCCGTAGTTTGAATCTTTTAGTTAGCTGGCAGTAGTGGCGCTCGCTGTATTGCAGCAGTTCGAGTAACGAAGATTTTTGTGAGGTAAGTGATTTGTGAAACATATAGGTTAATGTTAGTCAGGGCCATTCTTTTGTAGGGATTATTGAAAGTCAGATTGCGTTGCACTAAAAATATTGTGTGTCAGTTTAAGCACAGTCTTGTATAAATTTTACAAAGGGGACGTTTCACACTTACTTCTGCTACAGGTTATTAAGATTTAAGTGAATCTGAACCTGGTGATACAGTCAGCGCACGAGCAATGGAACACAGCGTCACCATGGTAGCGATGAAGTGGCGATTTTCCCGTACAACCATTCCACGATTGTATCGTGAATATCAGGAATCAGTTAAAACATCAAATTTTCGACATCGCTCCGGCCGGAAAAAGATCCTGCAAGAACGGGACCAACGACGACTGAGGATAATCGTTGAATGTGACAGAGGAGCAACCCTTATGCAAACAGTTCCAAAGTTCAGTGCTGGGCCATCAACAAGTGTCAGCGTGAGAACCATCCAGCGAAAAATCATCGATATGGACTTTCGGAGCGGAAGGCCCACTCGTTTACTCTTGATGACTGCACGACACAAAACTTTACGTCTCGCCTGGGTCCGTCAACACTGACATTGGCATGTTGACGACTGGACACATGTTGCCTAATCGGACGAGTCTGGTTTCAAATTGTATCGAGTGGAATGATGTGTATGGGTATGGAGACAACTTCATGAATTCATGGATCATGTAAACATCATGTCTGATCACTTGCATCCATTCATGCCCATTGTGCATTCCGACGGACTTGGGCAATTCCAGCACGACAGTGCGACATCCTACACACCCAGGATTGCTTCGGTGTGACTCCAGGAACACTCTTCTGAGTTTATTCCGCTGGCCACCAGACTCCCAGACATGAACATTTTGAGCATATCTGGGATGCCTTGCAAAGTGCTATCCCGACGAGGTTTTAATATTTTTGTTGTGGGACCTAAAATTTAAAAACCTCTCTCACACCGGCCTGATTTAGCTTCACTGATCAGGATAGTAAAAAACATGCGTATATAAAGGGAATTTTCATTCACAAAGCAGGCTTATCACATTCGCACAGTTCAATACTGTTCTATCCTGATTAAATTGAGCTTAACGTAAATTCCATAAGGCAGTGAAGCAATTTCGAAGTCTCGGTGCGATGAAAATTGTCAGTCGATCTCCTGAAAGCATTTGTAATAATTATTAACTTTCGGTGATCACATGGGGAAGACCGGAGATCTGCTGGTGAGACCGTGTTAGCCTATTTATTAAAAGTAATAAACTGGATATCTCGCGCATACAAAACGACAGGCTCGTCCAGAGTAAATCAGACGTTCCCCACTGATACCGTGCAACACAGCGTAGTAAGCAGACAATGTCAATAATAATCAGTTAAATAATACGCGAGCACACTTACTTTAGTTTAGTTCATGTATTAAATTCCTTCTCATACAGAAGATGGCGACTAGCTCAACAATACATACATATACATCTTCCTTCTTTCACGGCTAATCGGCAAGATCTCAATCATTCTTTTTCACAACAAAAAACATAAATAGCAGAGAAGCTATTCCATTGAGTAAATGGACGCTCCAAGGAATAATAGGGCTTGAAACTACTTTGTATTGATAATCATCGTATATTAAAGTTTAGGAGTCGGAAAGATAGTAAGAAATATTACGAGATATGTACTGAGTTATATAATTTATAAAATTTCTGAAAATATCGCGGAGAGACCGCTGCGTCAGAAATTACAAGGTCTCCAACCCCTCGTACTCTTACGGATTTATGGACAGGCCTGCAGTATTCATGGTGTCAGTTCCCTCCAGTACTTCTGCGTGTTCGCGGGACCCTACACGATATTAGGCAGGTGTACCAGTTTCTTTGTCTCTTCAGTGTATAATGAAACTATATAGTTCCAGAGACCTTTCCAAGTCTCAAACACTTCTGAAGCGATGAATGAAACTTTGTACCAAGACCGGGATTCAAACCTTAGTTTCTTGCTCAGTGGGCACATGTACTAGTCACTACGCCACCCTGGCACAGTGTCTTTGCACAAGTGCACGGAATACCCTATCACCCCTCCCTCCTCAACTTAAGCGTAGTGCAAGCAGTTGTGCAAAGACACAGTGGCATGGTGGCGTAGGGATTAGGATTCGTGCCTAGTGAGAACTGAGTTAAAATCCCAATCATAGGAAAAAGATTGATTCATCGCTCCAGTCTGCATTTATGCATCTAATATAAATCTAGAGGTATAGATTTGGAACATCACTATAATATTTGCCAAACTGTTATGTTAAACTGTAATACATACGCTAATTATATACTGTGTATAGAAGTAAACAGTTTGTACATAATTCAGTGAAATGGAACCACATAAAAATCAATCAATCAATGAATCGATTTGAACTTGCCTATTGCATTCATGCATTGTCTCCATCTACAATATTTACCCCTTTCTCCTACACACACATGTTTTTCTTCCTACCTAAGTTAACTATTCCTTGATCCCTCACTTTGTCTCCTGTTAACCTATCCCTTCTTGTAGCAAATCTGTGATCCACGTTTCCTTTCTTCCCGGTTAGATGTAGTATCTCTTTATTAACCACTCTACCTACTCACTTAATCCCCATACTCGTCTGCAGCACCGCAAATGTAAAGCTTCTACTCTCTCGTGTCAGAACTGCTTATTGCTTACGTTTCGCTTCCGTAGAAGGCTACACTCCAGATAAATGCTTTCACAAAATACTTCCTCACTCTCAACTTGGTATTCGATGCAACACGATCACCTTACTGAAGATATATTTTCTTGTTATTGCCAGTCTGCCAATCTGGTTATTATATCCCCTTTACATCTTGCTACACAAATACGGATATTTGTCTACAACTTTAGCGCCTTATTTCTTAATATCATTTCCTTAGCGGCACCTGTTATAATTGCTTACTTTTGTTAAATTTCATCTTATACTCTCCTTTCAAGTCACTACCATCACATTCAACTGATCTTCCAAGCCCTTCGCTGTCTCTCATACTTCTGCCTGAACTTCCTTTTTTAAAATTTCTCCTCAAGTTTTTTACGCATTGTGTAAATTGAATACCACGAGGATAGGGTGCAGCTCTGTCTCATTGTCTTCTCAGCTATTTTGTTCATTTCAAGTCTTTCGATTGTTGTGACAGCAGTTTGGTTTCTGTACCTTTCGCTCCTGGAAGTTTAGTCCTAATACACTTATAACTTCGAAGATTCGATCCTGGTATTTTAATCCAAATACATTAAACTTCAAAGCATACATTTTACCCAGCAATGACAAAGGCTCTTGTAAACCTATATCCTGAACTGAGATGACAGTGAGTTGACTGCTAAACAGAACTAAAAGAAGCTTAGAACATCACCTTGCGATAGGTGTCTCTTGATGCTAATTTGTTTTGTTATGGCCATTGCCAATACATTTATAGGTGTAGATATATCTCTCAGTGTATCATGGACAAATTTTTATTATCATCGTTGTTACTTTCTGTCTACTTTGTTTGATCGTTGGAAGATTAGGACTTATGGTTTCGTCAATGAAGTGATCATTAGTGAAGCAGCACAAAATCACATAGGGGAAGGACAGGGAAGGAAATCAGTTGCATCTTTCTCAAAGCAATAATCCTGGCACTTAACTTAAGCGATTGATGGGAACCACAGGAAACATATGGCCCAACTTGCATTTCAACTATCGCCCTCCCGTATGGGAATCCATTGTCTTCAGTCCAAAGTATGGTGTTTGCTGTTATGAACGCTTTCCAATGTACTTTGGTAGAGCTAATATACGAGTTCTAATTAAGTGCAATGTGTCGCCACTGAGAACGAAAGCTTATGGAATAAAACAAAAAATCTTTGAAAATATAGAAATTAAAATCAATTTTTGTGTTTAAATGCTCACAGAATAAAACTAATTTATAACTGTGAAACGGATATGGGCTTGTAAACCGTGTGCTGTGCAATAAAAATAAACTGGTATAATGAGCAGCCGAGCAAGGGCCTGAAATATTAAGTTATTCAGCAACAAGTGTGCATTTCTTCCCCAGCAAACAATTAGAAATAAAATGTGTGTAACGAGTTTGTTGCAGGCACAAATTCTTACTTAATAAGGATGCAAGGGAAATGCATTTTGTGTAGTTAAATATTTAAAGATTAAGCAGTACGTAATCATCAAGAACATGACGAAAATTGTATTTTGTGTTTTCTCCAGCTGGTAATCAAAAACTGTGGAATGCTGATGATTTATTGTGTCTGGAATCATTGAATTTAGACCTTCAAACGAAATGTTTGCTCAAATAGTTCACTGAACCATGTAGATTTGAGCATAGTTTCTACATCCGCATGATTACTCTGCAATTCACATTTAAGGGCCTAACAGAGGGTTCATCGATCCCCTTCAAGCATTTCTCTACCGTTCCACTGCAAGGTATAAAAAAATAACACATCTTACATTGAATTCCTGAAACAGTTCCAATTAAGTCGATTTGTCACACAACAGAGTTATGTGAAACTCTACGAATTATTGATAGACAAAGCGAATAAACAAGCCAGCATTTAATGAATATAAACCACTAACACTCACACTAGTAATTGCATCCAAGTAATTTCGCAGACCTGAGCTACAATTATGAGGGAAGGAGAATTTTACGAAGGCAATGCCCATCCCAATGTTAGGCCGAAACCCACACTGCAGGACATCTAGCAGACATAGTGAGATGCTGGAGCCACTGTGTAGGCCTTCAGCAAAAGCTTCCCTTGTCCCTGCTTTTAACGACAACCCTTTGGAAAACCTTTCTACAGGAACACGGCTGGAGATGCCAGATAATCGTCCAGAAAAACCCAACTCAAAACATTGATGACTCACTATAGCCACATATGTTGAAATTCACATGAAAGAGTGACAGACTACAGAAGCTCTAGTGGGTGGAGTTGTAACAGGTACGAATGCTTTAGTTGGCCAGAAAGGAAAAGCGTGCCACCAGCTTTGATATAGGCTAATGTAGACAGAGAAATTCACTCTTTCTCTTGCAGGAAATCGTCGGGTGTTTGAGGAAGGCGACTCGCGCCGTGCTGAGACGATTGGGAGAGTCATTATGTGAACACTTGTTCACAGGTTCGACTTAACTCTTAAGGAGTTAAATTGCAAAGTCTCCTAGTACGAAGAATCGCACCGAGCACTGTTAACGCTTGCGAGTGTTTTGAGGGCAACGACATACGCGCTATTTCAGCCAAATACCATAGTCTCGGCTTCACTGAAGACGTAGGAAATGTATCAGATTGGGATTAAACAGTCGAGAGAGATTTAGAATAGCTTCTCAAGTGCACAGCTCGCATCGAGTGAGATGATGCAGTGGTTAGCACATTGGACCCGCGTTCGGAAGGACGACGGTTCAATCGCGCATCCGGCCATCCTGATTCAGGTTTTCCGTGATTTACCTAAATCGCTCCAACTGACACTCAGAAATGCGGTCGTATCCGTCTCACCTATTTTTTTGTACACTCAACCATGACCTGTAGTTAAAGATATACACGATTGTCAGGCTTAATTGAAGCAAAAATGTGAGATATCCAGTTTAATGAAAAGAACTTATCAGCCACTGCAGAGTGCATTATACCCTGAAGTCATTGAATTGTTTTAATTTTATTTATATTTGTTTACACGTTAAGTTCCGTTGAACCAAATTGGGCAGCAAACGTCCATCGTCATGGAACAAGTCAGTACATGAAATTACAACATAAAAGTTATAAAGATAAAAATAAAATATTTATGAACCCAAAAAAGGCAACCCATAAATTTCAATAAACATAATCAACAACACATAAGAATTAATTACTTGTCAACAATATAACATAAGTATTAGTAACAGAAATTTCATGAGAAGATCTTGCCCTAATGAAAAATCCTTCAGTGGCACCCCATTTCGCGTATAATATCCATCGAACCTCCTCCCTTGTTCCGCAGTAACATAAAATGCACTGCCTCTTTTTAAACTTGTTCGATGACCATTGTCAAAGCTATCTGATGCGGGTCCCACATCACACAGCAATACTACATAAGAGGATGGACAAGACCGGTGTAAAGCTTTAAGCAATCTCTTTAATAGATCTGTCACATTTTCTAAGTGTTTAAGAACAAAATCTCCTTATACTGTTGTAAAGAGGAAGGTCCTCACATGTGTCCCAAAAAACATTTCATTAATAAACCAAAACTCTGTGCACTGTACTCAGAAAACATGAGTCTTCCAGAATATCATCTGATGACTTACCTTTTATCAGTGGGGTGGTGGTGGTGACACTTCTGGTGCATTCTACATTATTGTCAGATTCCCCACCCCCTCCCACTATGACGTTATCAGTGATGTCACACAAGGTTGCCAGATTTGTCTTCTGATGTGATAAGCAAATTGCCCTGTGTACAAAATGATGGGAAACTCAGAAATTGGTAGGAAATTCAAAATAGCCCAATGATGCTATAGGATCTGAGAGAGATTTGAAGATGGATCCCCCACTTCACAGTCCAACACCGTCACCACACACCGACGACGCCTTAGTTCTTGAATATCATTTGATGTTACATATCCTGATCTTGGACTATTCACTGTTTATATTATGCTTCTTTTTTCACAGTTCAGTACACCTTCTTTCTGTTTTCGTGCTCGATCTAAGTTCAGTTTTCGACGGCTTATCCACTGGGCCCTTTTGCCACTAAATTTGAGGGGGGTGCGATGGGGAGTTTCCCTTGTCAGTGCCGTCTTCCCGTGTGCCTGCAAAGCAAGTAAAACAACAATCGTTCTTGATCGCAGTCCAGGGAATGTCGTTTGAATACAGTAGCTTAATGCGCTGGCAGCTTCTCTGTGACTCAATGTACGCATACCAACAACTACTAAGTCCCAGACAATCGTGTAGCTATAAGTAGTGATTATGCAATCGAGGCGTGTGTAAGAAAGGATCAGATATTTCAAGAAAGGCACTGTAGTGTTCACTGAAAGAAGAACACTAATACCTGTGTGAGAGAATGGTATCAACATTCTGCTGAAAAGAAGGAAAAGAAAATAAGTAGCTAGAATTCACAATGCAATTTTTTATCAGGAAGAATTCGTCAGTAACTCCTGGCGTATCGCAAACTAGACTCGTATGGAAGCTACCGTGCGAGGTCGCGCAGTAATCAGCACACTGGACATTCTGGAGGACGACGGTTCAAATCCGCGCTCGGTCATCCAGACTGAGGATTTCCGTGACTTCTCTAAATCGCTCGAGCCAGATGCCGGAATTATTCCTTTGAAACCACAAAGCCCATTTCCATTCCTATTTTGAACAAAAACAATACGAGCTTGTGCTCCATCTATAATGACCTCGACTCGGCGGTTCCTTCCTTCCCTAATCTTCCTTTCTTCCGTACGACCGCTACTGGTCACAGTAGTATACGTAATGCCTGTAATGGATAACGTCAGACCTTCGTAAGGCTCTCCGTATACCTGGATAAAGACACGGACGCAGTTATAGAAGCGTAGGTACAAGCACAGATTTAGACATAACACAAGGCATACATTGAGGATGCAGCCCAGAGTCCGAAATATAAACTGTTAACATACGTGAACCATCTCCAAAAGACGTAGCTCTATTCGTATGATGAATGATAGTCATAGCAAATATAAAAATAGATCGTGTGCTGAACTGACAGCCATTCATTGTCAATATAAACGAACTATAATTAGCCCATCCTCTCAGTTCAAACAATACGAAGCTAATAAAATAAAGAAATTTTAGTTTTAAACCCACATTTCTTCGTCTGCAGTATCAGACATGTAAATGTAGACGAGTAAATGTTGGGTGAGGGCACTGTTGAATCAAAAACGTTGCAAAGTTAGTTGTTGTATTACTAAAACAATGAAAGTGATCGCCTTGAGTATTCAGCGAAATTCGTGGCTCACCTTGTCATCCAAAAGTACATAGGGGTACGATTTCTCTTGAGGTCCCGATATTGGATATATTCGAAAACATACAACTGTTACGAGATAAATTGCTGATGTAGTATTTTGGTTTCAATATAACCATGCATTCATTTCTCCTTATTAACGTACAATAGATCAGATACAAAAGCTCACTTTCAAAACAAACATTAGCTTCATGACTGATGAATTTGTATTTCTTCTCAAAAATATTTCTTCAAAACAGTTGACACATACGTTTCAATCAATTTTGATGACATTGAGTACACAAGACAGAATTACACTTCGTCTTACAGGTATGTCCTAGTCCTTTATCATCACATCCCGTAACAATTACGACACTATAAAGACTCTCTCTAATCCTAGTAAAACAAAGATATCAAAATTCGTTGGCGCAAAGCACGATGTGTACTTAGTACATGCCTGAGTTAACATTAATCAAGGGACAATATTTATGCCGCAACCGAAATGTATAGATACAAAATAATTATATAAACTTGCAAATAATATTGTGATTCAGTTTCGATTATACTTAAAATTAAATGTTTAAATTTCTGCTGTTTATTGACATGATGAAACAGATGGAATGCTACAAGGTAATTAACACTGTAGAACTTCATATGATGAAAGAAATGAGTTCCTAAAATATAACAGAAGAAATATAAAAACAAGAGAATAAATTTCAAATAAATGTTTCCAAACTACAAAAGAATCCCAAAAGTTCCCTTTACGAACATAATATATGCAAATTTCGAAGAAACATAGTTTTTAAGAAAAGATATAAATAATACGAATGGTATCAGAATATTCATTAATCAGAAGATGTATTGTCATCGACTATGGAACCAGGAATGTCCCCTTTGCTTGTTCTAGTCTGCATTCTATGTCCTCCTTCGTCAGTCGTTTGGATTTTTTTTTTTTGTTCTCAAGATGTCAGAAATCCTTTTCTTCGTTTACTTCATGGTCACCAGTTTATCGTTTTTCACATTTTCACTGCTTCTCATTACTTTCATCTTAACTCGGTTTGCTCTACATTCTATACACGTTAGACTCTTCATTCCATTCAACAGATAGCGAAATTCTTCCAAACTTCCAAACTGTCACCAGTGAACCTTACCATTGGTAGAATTTCACCCTGAATTTTGATACCATTCCTGAAACTTTGTTTTATTTATGTTATTGCTTCTTCCATGTATAACTGAACTGTAGGAGCGAAAGGATACGTCCACCATATTACACAACTCTTAATCTGAGCACTTCCATCTAAGTCTTCCAGATTTGTTGTTCCGCTTTTGTTCTTGTACATATTGTATATTAGCAGCATTTTCCTCAGAATTTCGAACGTCTGACACTATTTTACGTTATCAAACGCTTTTTTTAGATCAAGGCTAGAATCATGTTAGAAGTAGGCCTTCTCCTCCAACAAAAATCGTATAAAATACCGTCTATTGGGAATTGATATCATGGATTGCAGTCCTTACTCTGATTATCTTCAGTTTTCACCCACTATACGGAGAACTAATCAGTCGCAAGATTTGACAAGGAACTTCAAAAGCCAGGAGTCAGACGAACGAAGAAATTTTCTTTCTTTGAGATGGGAATGGCTTTGGATATTGTTATGGGTGAGATGTTTGTCGTCGTTTCGAGCTCGTACCATGCTGACACTACTGGAGAACCCGGAAAGGTGCGAATTCCCTCCGCTGATTGTCAATGCAAGCGCATAGTGGCCATCGGCCTGCAGCTCTCGTTCACTGGAAGGCCGACTTGTTTACTACGGCTGGATTTGCGTGTGACTGGACTTGCATTCGTCAGAAGAACCTGACGTCAGTGCTGAAACCCTTATAAGAATGGGATCCGTGGCGGCCTCACGAACCCTATTCACCTCATTTCAAGTAATTATTTCTCCATGTTGTTCCTCACAGATTGTTCATCCTTTAGGAAGCGGTAACTGTTCGTAAGTTCAAATGGATGAAAGAACTGTAGCAGCTGATTTAAACATCATCTTAGTGGCGTAACGTTTAATTCGAACACGTGTTGTTACGTGCTTCAAATAGCAAAGAGCACTGTACCAGTGTTGAGGGTTTATGTATGTTGACTTCTGGCATTATATGAGAACAGTGTATCATGCAGAGTAAAGCATGCTTTAGATTTGAAGTGTTTATTGTCTTGATTGCGTGTGCGGTTGCTAGCTTCGAGAAGACAAAGTGGCCATCTTCAGATTCTCAGTGTACAGGTTATGAAATCATGCCGCGCGATAAACGTTTGCTTTCGTGCCGTCGTAACGGACTAATGATACAAAGAGAGTAGAACAGCGAAAAATATAACTGTATCTTCATGGCAGGATCGCGTCTGTGTGGCACATTAAGAAGTGCCTCATGATCTTGCGTTACACAAAGCCAGCTGATTTTTTTATTGTTCTTGTTGGAGTGGTAATGTGCTTCTGGAGCTGGAGGCCTGTAAAGGAGGAGAATCTGCTCGCGATCTATTTAAATAAGTATACATCAAAATTCGCGAGTGAACTATGTTAATGACCACAAAATTGTTTGCATCTCGAAATAAATGTCAGATATCTGACTGAACTGTATTTTCGTTAGTCACGTACGAATGTATGTAAATTATAGCAACGCGCTCGGTACTATGTTATATGATGCAAAATGTGAACAGTTTGCTGTAAGCGAGTTATTATTTACTGCGAATTGTGGACCTTGCCGAGGTGCGTGTAAAGAAACATGCTATACGAGTATGTATGGTGGCGCAGCCTAAAGTTCTCATTGTATTTCTTGGAAAAACAAGATGCCAAACTGTTTATCTGTGAGTTCCGTGGTTATGCCAAAATCAGTCCTGCAGGAAGAACATTTCTGCTCCACTAGAGCGACTTGCAACGGAAAAAAATTGCGAAGTTTCGGTCGGTGATTTTTAAGTGAGTATGTAACATACTTGGGCGTGTTTTGGCAAAAACGTTGTTGACAACAGGAAATACTTCAACATAAATTGTTCAAGACGGCTGAAATCTTTTTTATATGGTCTACTTCGTGACACTATCAAGACTATTACAGGGTGCTTGTTTTTCGTTACTTTTTTCAATGTATGACATGCACCTGCGTTATTGTACCGATGCATAAATACGCCAATTATGTCAGTACTTTTTTGATGTTGTGTCATTGAAATATACAGTATCTGTGTTAATGCAGTAATCCCCCAATCCGCCAGATATACTGTTTCGTACGTTCACATTCAAATTCATTTGCTCTTGAATTTATATTACCAGTTTCTTTGCTCCCAGAACGTCCATATATTCTCATAGCTGCAAGCCAAGTAAATTAGTGTGGTTCAGACTGTTCAAATAGCTCTGAGCACTATGGGACTTAACATCTGAGGTCATCAGTCCCCTAGAACTTAGAACTACTCAAACCTAACTAACCTAGGGACAAAACACACATCCATCCCGAGGCAGGATTCGAACCTGCAACCGTAGCGGTCTCGAGGTTGCAGACTGAAGCGCCTAGAACCGCGCGGCCACCATGGCCGGCTAAATTAGTGTGGTGTCCAACCTGATGTTCACAATGAACACTAGTTTTAAGTGTTTTTTTTTTTTAACTTTTCCTTAATGATGGCCGATCAATCTTGCGTCTGTCAGAGCAAGAACTTTTGAGCCTCCTGGTTTAGGTTTATCAAAAAAAGAAACTTATAGCATGAAAAGCTGTTACGTCCTTGAAGTACAAAACAATACCTAGAAAGCATTTACTTATCCTCCTGACCTCTATTATTTTCAATTTATGGAAAGATAAATGAGATCGACCTTAGCGTGACAATCGACTCTAAAATGCCTGTTGTGTAATTCGTTGTCTATGAGGAAACTCATCAGTGACCTCATTACTCCCGACAAAAATTGTCAGTTGCGTGAGCCTGTTGACGTGGTTGGCGACGTCATAACTAGGAGCAGTTCGACCTCTGTCGGAGATTACGTCACGAAAACTCAGAGGGGGTGTTGACTGCTGCAGGCAACAGCATCATTCATTCATTCAGCCCAGTCTAGCCCGCCCTTGTGGAGCCGGTGACACAGCAATTTTCAGAGCGGACACGATACTGACGTCGACGGTTTTGACAACCGCGGCGTCCTTTCCTCACTCACCTAAAGCGAATTCGATCGACAAGTACGCCTTAACCCACCTGTCGAACAACGCTCCGTATGGTGGGGTATGCTGTTACCCAACTCCCGTCTAGGTTTACGTAACTAGACAGCTCCTAAGTACGAATTTCTACGGGAAACAGTAGTACTATCAAGTATGTAGTCCGCAAAAAGTACGCCTTAACCCACCTGTCGAACAACGCTCTGTATGGTGGGGGATGCTGTTACCCAACTCCCGTCTAGGTTTACGTAACTAGACAACTCCTAAGTACGAATTTCTACGGGAAACAGTAGTACTATCAAGTATGTAGTCCGCAAAAATATTAGATACTTTGTACAAGATTGCAGCTCGTTAATATACACAGGGTGAGTCACTTAAAGTTACCGCTGGATATATTTCGTAAACCACATAAAATACTGAGGGATCGATTCCACAGACCAAACGTGGGGAGAGGGGCTAGTGTAATTGGTTAATACAAACCGTAAAAAAATGCACGGAAGTATGTTTTTTAACGCAATCCAACGTTTCTTTTTTTTTAAATGGAACCCCGTTAGCTTTGTTAGCTCATCTGAACATATGAACAAATACGTAATCAGTGCCGTTTGTTGCAGTGTAAAATGTTAATTACATCCGGAGATATTGTAACCTAAAGTTGACGCTTGAGTACCACTCCTCCGCTGTTCGATCGTGTGTATCGGAGGACACCGAATTACGTAGGGATCCAAAGGGAACGGTGATGGACCTTAGGTACAGAGGAGACTGGAACAGCACATTACATCCACATGCTAACACATTTTTGTTCGTATTTTTCACTGACGCACTTGTACATTACCATGAGGGGTGAGGTACACGTACACACATGGTTTCCGGTTTCAATTACGGAGTGTAATAGAGTGTGTCCCGCCATGTCAGGCCAATAGATGTTCAATGTGGTGGCCATAATTTTCTGGACACAATTGCAATCTCTGGCGTAATGAATGTCGTGCACGCCGCAGTACATGTGGTGTAATGTCGCCGCAGGCTGCCACAATACGTTGTTTCATATCCTCTGGGGTTGTAGGCACATCACGGTACACATTCTCCTTTAACGTGCCCCACAAAAAAAAAGTCCAGAGGTGTACGATCAGGAGAACGGGCTGGGAAATTTATGCGTCCTCCACGTCCTATGAAACGCCCGTCGAACGTGTGCCTCACTCGTCATGGTAAGGTACATGTGCGTCAGTGAAAAAGACCAATAAAAAGGTGTTAGCATGGGGACGTAATGTCCTCTTCCAGTCTCTTCTGTACCTAAGGTCCATCACCGTCCCCTTTGGATCCCTACGTAATTCGGTGCTCTCCGATACACACGATCGAACAGCGGAGGAGTGGTACTCAAGCGTCAACTTTATGTTACAATATCTCCGGATACAATTAACATTTTACAACGCAACAAACAGCACTGATTAAATATTTGTTCATGTGTTCAGATGTGCTAACAAAAGTAACGGGGTTCCATTAAAAAAAAAAAACGTAGGTTTGTGCTAAGAAACATACTTCCGTGAATTTTTAATCCACTTTCTTCGTCAGGAACAAATGACTGTCATGGCTGCCATTGGTCCGCGTACATCATTACGTCATGCTACCAGTGATTGTATCCATGTCTGCACTGGTGGTGTCAGCGCTTTAGAATGTAAACAGTAAAGTGCAATTATCTCGGCTGCAAGTGCTCGCTACCATTCATCATCAAGTATGCAGGGTGTTACAAAAAGGTACGGCCAAACTTTCAGGAAACAGTCCTCACACACAAATAAAGAAAAGATGTTATTTGGACATGTGTCCGGAAACGCTTAATTTCCATGTTAAAGCTCATTTTAGTTTCGTCAGTATGTACTATACTTCCTCGATTCACCGCCAGTTGGCCCAATTGAAGGAAGGTAATGTTGACTTCGGTACTTGTGTTGATATGCGACTCATTGCTCTATAGTACTAGCATCAAGCACATCAGTACGTAGCATCAACAGATTAGTGTACATCACGAGCGTGGTTTTGCAGTCAGCGCAACGTTTACAAATGCGGAGTTGCCCATTTGATGTATGGGTTAGCACGGGGCAATAGCCGTGGCGCGGTACGTTTGTATCGAGACAGATTTCCAGAACGAAGGTGTCCCGACAGGAAGACGTTCGAAGCAATTGATCGGCGTCTTAGGGAGCACGGAACATTCCAGCCTATGACTCGCGACTGGGGAAGACCTAGAAAGACGAGGACACGTGCAATGGACGAGGCAATTCTTCGTGCAGATGACGATAACCCTAATGTCAGTGTCAGAGACGTTGCTGCTGTACAAGGTGACGTTGACCACATCACTGTATGGAGACTGCTACGGGAGAACCAGTTGTTTCCGTACCATGTACAGCGTGTGCAGGCACTGTCAGCAGCTGATTGGCTTCCACGGGTAAACTTCTGGGAATGGTTCATCCAACAATGTGTCAATCCTCATTTCAGTGCAAATGTTCTCTTTACGGATGAGGCTTCATTCCAATATGATCAAACTGTAAATTTTCACAATCAACATGTGTGGGCTGAAGAGAATCCGCACGCAATTGTGCAATCACGTCATCAACACAGATTTTCTGTGAACGTTTGGGCAGGCATTATTGGTGATGTCTTGATTGGGCCCCATGTTCTTCCACCTTCGCTCAATGGAGCACGTTATCATGATTTCATACGGGATATTCTACCTGTGCTGCTAGAACATGTGCCTTTACAAGTACGACACAACATGTGGTTCGTGCACGATGGAGCTCCTGCACATTTCAGTCGAAGTGTTCGTATGCTTCTCAACAACAGATTCGGTGACCGATGGATTGGTAGAGGCGGACCAATTTCATGGTCTCCACGCTCTCCTGACCTCAACCCTCTTGACTTTCATTTATGGGGGTATTTGAAAGCTTATTTGAAAGCTCTTATCTACGCAACCCCGGTACCAAATGTAGAGACTCTTCGTGCTCGTATTGTGGACGGCTGTGATACAATACTCCATTCTCCAGGGCTGCATCAGCGCATCAGGGATTCCATGCGACGGAGGGTGGATGCATGTATCCTCGCTAACGGAGGGCATTTTGAACATTTCTTGTAACAAAGTGTTTGAAGTCGCGCTGGTACGTTCTGTTGCTGTGTGTTTCCACTCCATGATTAATGTGATTTGAAGAGAAGTAATAAAATGAGCTCTAACATGGAAAGTAAGCGTTTACGGACACATATCCACATAACATATTTTCTTTCTTTGTGTGTGAGGAATGTTTCCTGAAAGATTGGCCATACCTTTTTGTAACACCCTGTATAGCTACTGTCCCAGTTCAAGTTATTCTCGCACTTTCTCATTTCTATTGCTTCTTTAATAACAGAATCCCAGTATGTACTAGACAATGCGTATTTTAGTTTCATGAAACATGGTTCTCTATTTATTTGGGAGACTGTGTTCAGCAACTACTGGTTTGTCAAGTTCTCAGTTTTAACGTGGTTTTGGTGTTCTGCGCAGCGGTTGGTAACGGTACAAACAGACTAACTGATACAGTTGCCGTCTCACTCAGAGGGAATTTTGTAAATTCCAGGGAGGGTGAAACCGAGTATGTCCTTAAGAGGGAGCAATATGCCCTCCACTGGGTGGCCGCAAAAGAGCTCTTATACATCTTCTGCTCGATATACTAAAAAGGAAGAAGTAGAATATTTAGATCATCACGTAATGTTCAACATCTTCGCACTTTCGTTTCTCGGGGAACGCTAACTCTTGTGTCCTGAAATTCACACATAATCACAAGCCACCTATGGGCTGTAAGTAGTCACCACGGCAGCAGCCACCACAGTCATTTTTTTCCTGTCGAACACGACGGAGGATTTTGCCGACAGATCACGATTTTATCCAGATTTGAAGCGGCAAGTAAACCGAAAAGTCTTTATTTAAGGATGACGTCGAGACAAACTTCGATCACTCTAATTTCTATATTGCTATTTCACATTCATTTCTCAGATATTCTCTTTTCTCTGAACGACTACACTCTTTCCAAGCCAAGTACCTGCATAGAACCTTGCACATGAATCACAGAATTGTTTTCTAGATGAATCACAGATGGGGCACTATCGCATCGATAGTACAATGAAGTTTCACAGATTTAGACTGATATTCAGTCCATTACTGTAGTCTTGGAGTTATAAAGTCTGCGGAG
This sequence comes from Schistocerca gregaria, assembly GCF_023897955.1. Classification (NCBI taxonomy): domain Eukaryota; kingdom Metazoa; phylum Arthropoda; class Insecta; order Orthoptera; family Acrididae; genus Schistocerca; species Schistocerca gregaria. Next base: position 107,760,333 of record NC_064920.1, read on the forward strand.
GTTCTTGGTGAGTTCTGTCTGTTCATCACAGGGTTTGTTATAAGGAGCTGTCAAAAAATTTCCATTTGAGTGTCTTCCTACAGCGTATACGCAACCCAACGCGATACCGATACTGGTATATAAGTACAGACATGTAGCGAATTTGTGAGTGTGGCCTTAGAATGAAACTTTTTGATCGTCCCTTGTACAAACAAATCTGCCAGCGAAAACCTGGCCGAGATGCTGCGGAGGTTAAATCCTTTATAACATTTGAGTGGTATCACGGTAAAGCGTTTAACGTCTTTTGTCCCATAGTAAGCAGGGATTTAGGTAATATCGTTCCTGTGAAACACAACTTTCCTTTTTTTTCACAAGAAGTAATGATGATATCGATAGGGATCGCAAGTTGATTCCCTGTGTTTAGATTTCCGGAAGGTTTATGACACCGTTAAACCTAAGCGGCTTCTAATCAAGTACGTGCCTAAGGAATATCGTCTGTGTTGTGGGACTGGAGTCGTGAGATCTTGTCAGAAAGGTAAGAGTTCGTAGTAATGGTAGGAACGTCATCTTAAGTAATATGTACTGTTCCCCAAGGAAGTATTTTAGGCCATCTACTGTTACTAATCTATAGAAAAGATATAGAAAATAATTGGACTAACCGCCTTAAATCGTTTGTAGGCAATGTTGTCATTTACTATCCTGCAAAGTCATCAGCAAATCTAAACGTACTGCAAAACTATTTGGACAAGGCAACTGTATTTGGAAGTTATCATCTCAGCTAAATACTTAGAGAGTACAATTAAAAAGCAAAGTAACGCTCTGCTTTCTGGCCTTGGTGGATCAGTCGAGACCGACTAACAGCTCTGACATGGACATTTCACCGGAAAATTCAGGACCACCCAGCGTACAGTCCATATCCCGCCCCTAGAGATTTCCACATTATCAGACCTCTGAGGAAGTTCCTACATTTTATATCCTATCAGATTTAAGTGTCAGGAAGTCGTTTCTGAAAGTATTTGTATGGAGTGTAGCCATGTATGGAAGTGAAACATGGACGATAAATAGTTTGGACAAGAAGAGAATAGAAGCTTTCGAAATGTGGTGCTACAGAAGAATGCTGAAGATTAGGTGGGTAGATCACATAACTAAGGAAGAGGTATTGAATAACATTGTGGAGAAAAGGAGTTTGTGGCACAACTTGACCAGAAGAAGCGATCGGTTGGTAGGACATGTTCTGAGGCATCAAGGGATCGGCAATTTAGTACTGGAGGGCAGCGTGGAGGGTAAAAATCGTAGAGGAAAACAAAGAGGTGAATACACTAAGTAGATTCAGAAGGATGTAGGTTGCAGTAAGTACTGGGAGATGAAGAAGCTTGCACAGGATAGAGCATCATGGAGAGCTACATCAAACCAGTCTCAGGACTGAAGACCACGACAACAACAACAACAACAAGGAAGTTCCTGGCACGTCAGCGTTTCACAAGTAATGTTGAAACCAAGAAAACAGTCCGACGGTGGTTCCATAGTCAGCCACACGAATTCTACCTCAGGGGCATCTCAAATTTAGTGTTGGGATGGGACAAACTTGTGAATCGGTATGGGAACTATGTGGAAAAAATGTGTAAGGTACGTAGAATAGTATTTATATTTGTTGTTATCTGTATATGCCTTACTTTGGCTAATAAAAATTCGAGGCAAAGATTTTTTGATTCGCCCTAGTAGAAAATTGTGTGGGGAAGGCGAACCAGAGACAACGTTTCATTTTCAGAAATAAGATGCATAAAATCGTTGTCCGTCCTTTCTAGAATATTGCTGTGCTGTGAGGCTACCTCATCAAATAGGATCAATGGGGGACATCCAAAAATTCCAAGAAGGGCAGCTCGTTTGCTATTATTGCGAAATATGGGAGAGAGTGCCACGGATATGATACGCTGATAGTGGTGGCAATCATTAAAACAAAGTCCTTTTTCGTTGCGGCATATCTTCTCACAAAATTTCAATAATATACTTCCTCCTCCGAATGATGAAATGTGTTTTTGACTCCCACTTTCCCAGGGAGAAAGGACCACCGTAATAAAACAAGAGAAGTGAGTGTTCCCACGAAATAATGTGGCTGTTCATTTATCTCCACACAGTATTTGATAGTGGAACGCTTGAGAAATAGTCTGAAAAAATGGTTCAAATGGCTCTGAGCACTATGGGACTCAACTGCTGTGGTCATCAGTCCCCTAGAACTTAGAGCTACTTAAACCTAACTAACCTAAGGACATAACACACATCCATGCCCGAGGCAGGATTCGAACCTGCGACCGTAGCAGTCGCACGGTTCCGGACTGCGCGCCTAGAACCGCGAGACCACCGCGGCCGGCAGAAATAGTCTGAACGGAGTTTTGTGAGTCCCCTGTCAAGCAATTGGTTGTGAATTGTGGAGTAGTGATCTAAATATTGATACAGGTGTAGTATGCCATGGTGGGATTCGAAAGTATTACTCCACAAAGCAAAGTGTGTCCTTGAACGGAGTGGGAACTGACTTGATGGCGTGAATGGCTGGGTACAGCCACGCTCCAGTCTGAAGCAAGGCGAGGTGGTACATTGCTAAGCAGGGAAAGTGAAGGCGCTGGGAGTCTCTTAGCAGGCAGCTGTGGCGTCTTTCTGTTAACGGCATTGAATTTATTGATGGTGGTGATGAGAAGGACAGAGGAGTGGCAAGTGCTGGCTGAAAAGGTGGCGAAACGTGTCAGCAAAATTATGAAGTTGGGTGGCAGCTACTAAAGCAGGGGCACGATGCGGAGCGGAGTGGAATTCACGTAGGAGAAGTAGAAGTGAAATGTACACAACAAATTGACAATGTGGAAAAATGTGTTACCATGCAGCAGTCTCTGCGATATTAAGAACGATATGACGCAATCAATATTAAGTTTGTGAATCCTTTGTAACATAGAAAGGTGCGATTATCCTACTTCCTCTTACATTATTCCTAATGCTAGTAGTATTTTTTCCCCTTTTTTGTTCTCTTTCCATTAGTAGTGCAATATACGACAGTTACATAAACTAAATATTTTATTATTCACTCTGTTCTTTCCTGAACTTCATTATTCACAAAACAGTTTGCCTATTGTTAACGACGATAGTCTGTTTAGTTAATGTGGAACGATTTTATTGAAAGAAATTCGATAATTTACTTTAACTGAAAACCATGAGCACGTCGGAACTGAATGCTAAAAATTTCTTATTTTAATATGAACATAGCTTATTTCAGAGCCCTCATTGTACTCTTTCGAGCAAACGTACAATTTTTTCTGAAAACTTTACAGTTCAAATGTTATTCGAATTTAAAATTTTCGTATACCAGAATGTTCCAATCTTAGGATGCAAATCTTTTCAAAATCTAGTTTTATAATTTTGTTACTCCAATTTTTCTGTTTGCAAGAGTGAGTAGTTCCACTAAAATAACACGTTAGTTTATTAATTACTCCAATTTCAAAATTTCACTATCTTGTAAATTCTTGGTGAACTTTGGGAATCCTTGTGCGCATTAAAACTTCTCTCCCAAAAATATTTTCATTTTAAGAAATTATTTTCATTGATTGTTGTATCTTCATATGTTTCAGTTTTTCTGCCTTTTATGATAATATCTACTCTCCTGGAAATGGAAAAAAGAACACCATACTTGCTCCGGACACTGCGAGACGGCTGTACAAGCAATGATCACACGCACGGCACAGCGGACACACCGGGAACCGCGGTGTTGGCCGTCGAATGGCGCTAGCTGCGCAGCATTTGTGCATCGCCGCCGTCAGTGTCAGCCAGTTTGCCGTGGCATACGGAGCTCCATCGCAGTCTTTAACACTGGTAGCATGCCGCGACAGCGTGGACGTGAACAGTATGTGCAGTTGACGGACTTTGAGCGAGGGCGTATAGTGGGCATGCGGGAGGCCGGGTGGACGTACCGCCGAATTGCTCAACACGTGGGGCGTGAGGTCTCCACAGTACATCGATGTTGTCGCCAGTGGTCGGCGGAAGGTGCACGTGCCCGTCGACTTGGAACCGGACCGCAGCGACGCACGGATGCACGCCAAGACCGTAGGATCCTACGCAGTGCCGTAGGGGACCGCACCGCCACTTCCCAGCAAATTAGGGACACTGTTGCTCCTGGGGTATCGGCGAGGACCATTCGCAACCGTCTCCATGAAGCTGGGCTATGGTCCCGCACACCGTTAGGCCGTCTTCCGCTCACGCCCCAACATCGTGCAGCCCGCCTCCAGTGGTGTCGCGACAGGCGTGAATGGAGGGACGAATGGAGACGTGTCGTCTTCAGCGATGAGAGTCGCTTCTGCCTTGGTGCCAATGATGGTCGTATGCGTGTTTGGCGCCGTGCAGGTGAGAGGCACAATCAGGACTGCATACGACCGAGGCACACGGGGCCAACACCCGGCATCATGGTGTGGGGAGAGATCTCCTACACTGGCCGTACACCTCTGGTGATCGTCGAGGGGACACGGTACATCCAAACCGTCATCGAACCCATCGTTCTACCATTCCTAGACCGGCAAGGGAACTTGCTGTTCCAACAGGACAATGCACGTCCGCATGTATCTCGTGCCACCCAACGTGCTCTAGAAGGTGTAAGTCAACTACCCTGGCCAGCAAGATCTCCGGATCTGTCCCCCATTGAGCATGTTTGGGACTGGATGAAGCGTCGTCTCACGCGGTCTACACGTCCAGCACGAACGCTGGTCCAACTGAGGTGCCAGGTGGAAATGGCATGGCAAGCCGTTCCACAGGACTACATCCAGCATCTCTACGATCGTCTCCATGGGAGAATAGCAGCATGCATTGCTGCGAAAGGTGGATACACACTGTACTAGTGCCGACATTGTGCATGCTCTTTTGCCTGTGTCTATGTGCCTGTGGTTCTGTCAGTGTGATCACGTGATGTATCTGACCCCAGGAATGTGTCAATAAAGTTTCCCCTTCCTGGGACAATGAATTCTCGGTGTTCTTATTTCAATTTCCAGGAGTGTAAAATGTGATTGTCTTGTATTCTGCCATTTCACAATTTGTGTAAAACAACCTTTTATAAAAAGGCGTTGTGCATCAAGGCGCAGTGAGTAGATGGGAGAGTCCTTTAGGAACGAAAGTGGAAGATATTCTAAGATATTTCGTACAAATGTTTTGTAAGCAATGTCCTTCTCTTTTCGAGAAAGACTATTTAGAGAACCGGCATTTGATGCTAACTGCCGAACTGTTCTACTGCAGCCAACATACATTGCGCGTAAGGACCCCGAAGATAAGATACGAGAAATTAGGGTTCATACGGAGGCGTACAGATAGTCGCTTTACCCTCGCTCTATTTGCGAGTGGAACAGGAAAGGAAATGACCAGCAATAGTACAGAGTACCCTCTGCCACCCACCGTACGGTGGCTTGCGGAGTACCAGTGTAGATGTAGATGCAGAATGATTCCATCTCCCTAGTATCTTGCCAATGCACCGAAGGCTCGCACCCGTTTCATCTACAAAAGAGCTTATGTGATCGTTTCATTTCATATCGCTGCAGAGAGTTACATTCAGGTATTTGTATGAGGACGAGCCCATTGCTACTCGTTGATATTTTAGTCATAGAAAACTACGATTTTTTTTTTTTTTGTTGCTGAAAGCTAACTTTTATATCTCTGAACATTTAAGGTAAGTTGCCAATATCTGCACTACTTTCAAATCTTATCATATCTGACTAGATATTTGTGCTACTTTGTCAAATAGTATTTCATTATACGCTACAATGTCGAATTATAAGAGTTAATACAAGGCAGGAACATATTAAAATTTGTGAAATCACAGTGAATTCGATGGCTAGGAAACTTGGAGAGAATGGCAGAGGATAGAATTCCAAAGAAAATGATGAAAGGTGTGATCCATTCAGTTAGGAGAAAAGGGACACCTAGAAGAAGATGGTTCGTGAGGTAATAATGGATATCACGAGTATGGGAGTCGGGAGGTGGAAAAGAGTAGAAAATAACCGAGAAGTGTGGAGGAAGATTGTTGAAGAAGCCAAGGCTTACCAAGGCCTGCAGCGCTACTGAAGAAGAAGATTTCATTATACATAACTGTATCAGATGTGAAAAGTGTGACGTTACGGTTAATTCCGTCTGGTAGGCGATTATGTACAACATGAGCAGCAACGTTCCGAACACGCTTCCTTGGGGCCGACCTGAACTTATTCTCTACACCTATCGATGATTTTGCATCCAAGTTAACGTTCTGCATCCGCCGCACCAAGAAATCTTCAGTTCGGTCACAAGCTACTCTGAAACCCCGTAGTATCGGATCTTCGACAATAAGCTTGCGGAGCCAAATACTTTTCGAAAGATGAAAAATACTGTATGTAGCATACTGCTGTGATCCATAGCTTTCACAATGTTGTATGAGAGAAGTGGGAAATGGATTCAGCATGATTGATATTTTCGAAAGACATGATGGTTTGTTGGGAGAATGCCGTTATGAACGAGATACCTCACTAGATTAGAGCTCAGAATATGTTTGAAGATTTCAAAAGTAAGAGAATCTTTTTTTTTGTTTAGTTACAACGTCCGATCGGTTCATTGATTCATTGATAGGCAAAGTGTTTGTAACTAAAAACATTACAGAAAAACACAGAAGACTTAATACAGAAACGCCTATGACTTATCGACCTTGAATAGGTTTTTGACGGTATGAGTTGTGATATTTCATGGAAGATTATGTCTGTATGTGGACATTCTTATCATCTAATAGAGGTAGTGAAAAGTCTTCACAAAAATCACGCTTTGAATTAGCACAGGTGTGAAACGAAGAAAAGAAATAATTTTTAAGCAAAGCTGTTAGAAAAGATTGTCGACCAGCAACTGTCGTTTTTAATATTTGCATTGGCCTCGTTCTTCTCAAACGCAAACTTACAGTAAAGGAAGAAATTAAGATAACGAATGAGGAATACCTGAATATACTTTCGTTTGCTGATGGTATCGTCATTGTTCAAAGGAATGAAGATGACATCGAGCTGAACGAATATGCATGAACTACAACTTTAAAATTGCAGAGGTTGAATATTCCGCTTCAGTTGTAATGCACTTTTAGTTAAAAACACGACTGGTTTCGAGGTCTTATATGCCCATCACCAGGTGTTATACTAAAAATAAGTAAGAGATCGCAGCTAATAATACTTTTAACGCGCAGTTGTTCCATTGACTTAGGTTTTACTGCACCTAGCGCGAATGCTGGTTTCTAAAACGTTATATGGAACTTCTTTCGTCGGTTTTTTATGTGCACTACTGCGTGTAAAAACTGTTATTAGCTCCAGTTTCTTGTTTATTTTCAGTACAACACTTGATGATGGTCATATAAGAGCCTGAAACCGATCATAGTTTAAATAAAAAACACATTACAATTGAAGTGGAACATTCAACCTCTGCTATAATGTTCAGTTACGGATGTTCCTCCGACAATATTGTTTGCAACTTTAACATTTATAATAATAAAACTAAAGTAACGGCATCCCCGAGAAAATATCCAGTGAGATCAAATGTTATTTTGGATAAAAAGTATGAGAACAAGTCTCTCGAATCTCTTGCTTAGTTTCTGCTATAAGTTTTGATTCTGAAAATAAAATGCACAAATTCCAAGCTGTCTGTGGAATAATTAGAACATTGGACCATAAAGTACAAAAAGAGACCATCACGAAGTTCTATAAAGTGATGGCGGTTCCTGTGGTTTCCTAAGGAAGCAAAATCTGGGTGACTATAAAGAAACAAGAAATAAAATTCAAACAGGAGATACAAGATTGCTAAGGAGGATAAAGGAATGCACAAGAAGAGACATGATTAGAAATGTAGATATTACAAGAGAATTAATCGTTTTCAATCTGAATGAAAAAGTTCAAAAATATCGTGAAGATTGGATAGAAAGCTAGGTAACAGAATATCCCAGAAAATCCCGAACTACAAGCCTAATCGGACAAGAGATGTTGGAATATCTCGAGAAAGATGGCAATGATCTTATTTGTGAGTTCGGAGTAGGCAACATCCTAATCCTTGAGAGGAAGATGATGGTGATGATGAGCTTTGTGGGTAACTTCTGCTAGCGTTCTAGCATACAGGTGTGGTCTTTATTTTCTTCAAAACACTGGACATGTTTCTTTGTTAGAGTGTTTCACGGTTTGTTATGAAGATAAAAGGGGCTTATTCGGCAGTAATTTCTGTATAAAATGTGAAATGGCACGTTAAAAAGCGACGGTGATAGCATATGAGATTTGAGCAGGAGGGAAGAGCGAGACAAGCTGTAATACATATACTTACATCGATATGGTGTCTGTTCTTTCTGAAATTTCCGAATGAACAGACACCATTGATGACATTTAGCCGTCTAGAACGAAATTAGAATTATATTAATACCTTCAGCTGCTGACGGGCGTTGATATATACCAACGGGGTCAGGTGAAAATGTGTGACTCGACCGGGACTCGAACCCGGGATCTCCTGCTTACATGTCAGACCCTCTATCCATCTTAGCCACCGAGGACACAGAGGATAGTGCGACTGCAGGGACTATCTCGCGCACGCCTCCCGCGAGACCCACATTCTCACCTTGTATGGTCCACACACTACATTCGTAGCGTCCCACCGCAACACATCCCAGCACTAAATCTCAAATCCGTGACGGTGTATAATCGGTTTAGTGTAATCCGGTCACGTAAAGTTTGAAATCGGGCAAGGATCGGATTCGCAGTGGGAAGCTCGTGTTAGAGGCCACCTGGGCTACCGGCCGCACTATTCGTATCGGAACTGGGTCAGCAGCCTTGGCCTGCGACCAGGGTGCTTCGCTACGTGTCGTGGCCTTCCGTGTCGTGGGGCGGCTTCCGTGCCTCCGCCAGGAGCAAAGGCGGCAGCGGCGGCGGCGGTGGCGCCGGAATTAATCGAAGCTCATAGCGGTGGTCGGCGGTTCCAGGAAGGCCGCAGGAATAGCCAGCCGGCCGCGGTCGATCACCTTACGTAAAGGGGAGGCCACCCAAACCAGCCGGGCCTCAGCAGCTGCGGTCGTGGCCTTCCAGGTGCCAGCTGCCGCTGCTGGCGCTTCGCCGCACCTTCCAGCCAGAACACTGCAAGACCCCGAGGGGCCCACCTAGCGCAGAACAGTCTTTTGCTGAATGCAGCTAGACGTGTTCAAGTATCCCTGACCGGTGTGTCTGTGCAGACGGATCTCATATCATCATCATCATCATCATCATCATCATCATCATCACCATCACCACCATCATCATTACTATCAACAACCTCAGCATCAACATCAACATCAGCATCAAAAATCAACATTAGCATCAGTATCAACTATATCAACATCAGAAACAGCATCAACAATTACCATCATAGAGTCCTTCCAGCAAGTTCGGCATCATGTTTTCGAACGCTTTCCCAGTGCCCATTTCTGTCTTGGTAGATTTCCTTCCTCACCACCACATCCAATGTCTCTCTTTCCCGTTCAGGGTCTCCTCTAATTACGGCCAACTACCTGTTTCTCGAACGTGTACGCAAGTGTACTGATGTGGAATTCCGCTAGGATACATCTGCTCCGTGTGACTGACCCAAGTCAACCTTCGTTGTACTTATTCTTTCCTCCACGGTCACCTCCAGTTCCAGATCTCTCTTTGCGTGCTCATTCCTGATCTTGTCTCTCCTTGTCTTTTCTAGAACAGTTCTAAGGAATTTCATTTCACATTCATGCCTTTTCATTGCGACGCACATCTACCGACTGTACGGAATGATAGGCGGAAGAAAAATTTTGAGCACGCTCTATCTCTTAGAGGAATGTCCTTATGCCAGACGAGTCTATGCACTAGACAAAAAAATTGTATCCTTTATTTACTCCGTTCACAGCCTCAACACTGGAACTTCTATCACCTGTTGCAAAAGTACAATGATATGCGAAATAATTCACATTTTTAATTCTCTTCTCCTCCTAAAACAGGTTACGTGAGGGAGATGTTTCAGTCATTCACATTACTCTCAAGACCATTAAATTTCAATCGGATCTTTTATTATTTATTCAGGTTGATTCTTTCGAGGTACAGTACTGCTCAAAATTATAAATAGAAGACCTACAAACAATTCAAGGAAAATTAAGTCTGAAGAGTGTCATCAACGTACTCATGCTTCTGACACTATATCACTGGGTAACACTTCCTCAAATATCTGATTAGAACAAATAACCCACAAAATTTGTCAGCACATAGCCCTAACCTTTAAGTACATCGTATTGGTCAGAGTATAACGTCCCTTTATGAACATTTACAGATCTAAAGCCTTCCGACCAACTTAAAACTGCGACGCTACAACCTTCAGTACCATATCCTCAGAATGCTTGAACACTGACAAAAAGGGGTATATCAGAAAGCTAGAAATAAGCGAGAGAACGATTATGGAAAAAAAATAACGAAATTTGCGACAAAGATCACTGCGTAATATTTATAAGAACATGAGATTCTCTCAAGTCTCTAACAGTAGGTCAAGACGAAGAAAAATTCAAAGATTTTTGTATCTCTTTCACGGTGTCAGAGCCCCTATTTTCTTGTTATTAAAGAACAAAACATGCTGAGAAATAATTCATCAAGTACGAAATATACTTACAATTACAAAAGTCTGAGTGGTAGAAAATGGTTACATTTCACTCTAAGTTATCTAAGCGAACATGAAGAGGCTTACACAGGATAAACTAACGATCAGATCAAACAAATATTCGGACCGAATACCACAAGAGGAACATAAGCACTTTGAGTAATCATTACAGCTTTCGGCTCTTCGCTGTGGTGATTCCATGATCAGCTTCATACTTGTGAATTGCACATTTTCTGTTCTCGTAAAAACATCATCTCTTCTTTTTTATTTTTCTTGGTGTACATTAGCAAGTATAAAGCCTAGGTAGCACAGAGGTGAGACATTAGACTCGTATTATGATGATCAGCGCATCACAGGCTGTCCCGGTCATTCACATGTAGTCTGCCTTAGTTTACCTACATCCTCGAAGGAAAATGCCAACGTTTCCTTTTCAAAGAGACGGCCTAGTCCCCATTCGATCCTTCATCAGCCTGAGCTTGTGTTTCGTCTCTAATGACCTAGTCGTCGACGCGACGCTAAACCCCAGTCTTCTCCACTACAGGATTGCGCCGGTTAGCCGAGCGCCTGCTAGGAAACTCCGCTGGCCGCATACCATTACTCGACGCGTTGGGAACGTGTCCTGTGCAGTCCTGTCGCGCCGGCTCCAGAAATAGCTCGCGCCCGGGAGGCGGACTGCAGAACCTGTTGGCTCGCAAACAGGTAGGTACAGTCGTTTCCGCCACCCGACGATGCAAATTAATCTCGCTCTAATCACCCCTCTGTCGGCAGTGACGTTAAATCCCGGAGTGGGCGGACGTGACATAAAATGAAGTGAAATAGCTCTCGAAGAAGAAAATTACTCGTAACTAGATCTAAACGTGCGAGGCACAAGTTAAGTGCGGACCAGAGAGCTATAGAATAGATAGAGAGACTGTGGTACGTCATTTAGCGCTGCCACAGATGACACGCTGTTCTCCCAGTCGCTATTTTGCTTGTGGTCATTCTGCAGTTGTACCGAAAGCGAGAGAATCGGTTTTGTAAGCAACAAAACTGCTGATATTGTTACCAGAATAATGGTTGTTGTATGGTTAACGCATAAGTACACGCCCATTGTTGTGTTGTCCGCAGAACGAGGTCTCATGCAAACGTTGTTACTTCAGGTCGTCACCAGAAGAAAATACATTCGCTGCCAGACGTAACAACGAATCGTAGAGGTCGGCAGAGACACGCTGCCAAAACGTTTCCTTACGCCGCCACGATCGGAAAGTTATTTATGTCGCAGCGTTGTACCGCTCAGCTGGTTTCTATGAAGTCAGCGACCACCTGTAATCATCGCTAATAACGACAGTATCATCGTGGTACATATCCGGCCGCGTGCTAATGGAATAGTTATTAACTTCACATCTAGTTAATGACATTGTACTCTGATGTGAAACTATAGTTCTGCAAATTACGAAGTCACAAATGTTACAAGTGTCAGATACAGTATCGAATACATGTAAGTTTGTTCAGACACTAATTGTTTCGAAAGTTATGTATTCACCATGTTCAAGTTTCAGTAAATTACTAATAATGTCCGTGCTTGTTGTATCTGCTCAATCTCCTCCTGAAATAATCTAGTTGTTCCAATACACTACACACATATCATGAAGAAAAGATTCAAGCTGAGTGCACAAATTTTTACGTGTGTTCTGTAACTGAGTTGTCACTTGCGTAGATTGACTTATTTGTTTACTCGTGTAGTAAAGCCCGTTTCGTCGAAGTTCTCCTTGCCATTTACTCAACCCCTTGCGAAACTCCCAGAATTTTCTGACGATGGAAAATTTCGACAAGATGTCTGATCTGTAACACTTTTGAAACGTCAAGAGCATGAGGTCGTAAGATTTTCTTGTGACTGAAAAGATACCTGTTGCGTGGAAGTTACGCTGGATTACGTCCTTTTTGGTATTGCAAAGTAATAAACAGTTGCAATAGGCATAACTTCAATAACCGTTTTTGCTGCCAACTGTTAAATTTTAAATGAAGCTTGCTTCCACTTGAGAAAATATAGATTAAGGACAGTAATTTCTCGTCTGCAGGTAATGGCTAGATTTAATTTACAGCTTCAAAGTATAACAGGAGTTCCTTTTACTAAGAGCAATAATTCCCAACCATAAGTTACTCTATGAAACAATTCTGGTATTCTTTTTGAGATTTAAATTACAGCTTCAATAGATAACAGGAGTTACCTTTGACTCAAAGCAATAATTTCAAAACGTAAGTTACTCTATTAAACAAATATGGTGCCCTTTTGTACGTATGTAGGGCCTATATAGAGTGTTCTACGAGGAACGGTCAATAATATATAATATAAGAGAAACGATCGTTCGACGCAAACAGTAAACATGGGCTTAAAAATGCATCCCTTTAGAGCTATGAACCCTCCTCGTCCATCTTCTCTACTGTGAATTATATCTCTCCGACAGAACAAGTCCAGTTTCTTAAGCCATGCAGCTTAGAGGACACGTTTATTGGATTTTTGGTCTTTCTTTTTGTTTTGTTTTAGATCATACAAGTTCCTCTCAAAATATAAAAAGCAAATAGCCTGAAATAGAGCCGGCCGGGATGGCCGAGCGGTTCTAGGCGCTACAGTCTGGAACCGCTCTGCTGCTACGGTCGCAGGTTCGAATCCTGTCTCGGGGATGGCTGTGTGTGATGTCCTTAGGTTAGATAGGTTTAAGTAGTTCTAAGCTCTAGGGGACTGATGACCTCAGAAGTTAAGTCCCATAGTGCTCAGAGCCATTCGAGCCTGAGTTTTGTTTCACAGCATCGAAGATGAAGAAGTGCTCATAGCTCTTAAGGAATGTATTTTAGAGCACATGTTTACTAAACTTTTTTTCATCGAACGATCGTTTCTGTCATACCACTGTCTAATGGCTCTTCCTCGTAGGACACACTATGAAATACACGGATGATGTATTAATTCCGGACACAGAGAGGTTAGGTAGGTGGTATCTTTAGAACGAATTTCATAAACTTGCGATCATCCAACAACTTCTCTGGGTACTACCAGACTGAGTGATTAGGTCGTATTGTTACTGGTCTGTTAGAATTTCCATATCTGACGCACGTAAAATACAGATTACTTTACGTATTACGGAAAAAAACTGTAAATTAAACCAAAGGCTACAGACAATGTATATAAAACCAAAGTTTTTCTAGAGTGTTTGTCTGTGAACTACCCGTTCTCTGCATGTTGTTGACTGTGCGTAGCTCCTACTCATATCGGAGGATCTTGTGGACTATACATCGCTCCTCCCTATAGCGGAATTTTTCTGCATTTTATTTATCTTAATTATAGGCAAGTGTGTGTTAAACGATACGAACACTGATCCTGGTTTGAATAATCCAGAGTGCGTCTTCGCATTCTAAAAGATACGCAATCTACCGTCCGGGCTAGAGTATTTGTACGTAAGTGTTACTTCTGAGAGATGTATTAGGGGCATAAATACATATATTTTGATTGACGACTGAGGACAGTGCACTGAGTAACACTTCATCTGTATTTAGCTCATCTGCATAATAATAATTATAATATATTATTATATATAATGTATATATTACATATACTATAATCTTATCAGTAGTACGTTTTTGGGTTGCTCGGTACCTCCAAATACGTGTGTCAAGAGTTTTCGGGTAATGATTATTTTCCCCTGTGGAGCAGGCCAGGTGTTCAAGTGTGGATACGTGGACACAAGACGGTTAGTCTATACTGATAGTCGTAGTCCACTTAGTTATGCAGTTACGACGCGCAGAAAAGACCACGTGTTAAATTCAGTGATGTTTTTACAGAAGCAGATGAAAAACAACTGACACAGTGATGTCTGTACGTATTAAGGTGCCGGCCGCGGTGGTCTCGCGGTTCTAGGCGCGCAGTCCGGAACTGTGCGACTGCTACGGTCGCAGGTTCGAATGCTGCCTCGGGCATGGATGTGTGTGATGCCATTAAATTAGTTAGGTTTAAGTAGTTCTAAGTTCTAGGGGACTGATGACCACAGCAGTTAAGTCCCATAGAGCTCAGAGCCATTTGAACCATTTTTTTTTTTTTCGTATTAAGGTACCAGTGATCAACGTATCAGCACTTATACCCCTAACAGCCTGTATTTTATGCGTTACTCCGCTACAATCAAAGGTAATTCCATTTTTGGTGAACATTATCAGTTGGATGTTATATTGGAGTTACTTGACACATTATCTACCACTATCCTATACCACGCCCATTTGTCTGCACAACATAAACCGTAGTGGAGAAGTTTTCAGTGTAAATGCATACAGATCGTGGAAAAGTGTGAGAAGTGATGTGTCAACTGGCCATCAACTGGAAGCACAAAGCTGCCCATACAGTCGCAAGCCAGCACTCAGCATTATGCTAAAAAGGTTCGAAAACGCCGGTCACTGCGGCCGAGCGGTTCTAGGCGCTTCAGTCCGGAACGGCGCTGCTGCTACTGTCACAGGTTAGAATCCTACCTCGGGCATGGATGTGTGTAATGTCCTTAGGTTATTTAGGTTTAAGTAGCTGTAAGTCTAGGAGACTGATGACCTCAGATGTTAAGTCTCATAGTTCTCAGAGCCAAATTTTTTCGAAAACCGGTTCATGGAATAATATAGAACTATTTAAAAAAGTGACTGGTTGCAGTTTTATGTTTTTATACTCAGTTAACAGTCAAGAGTTTAAAAATATCCGTAATGGATAAGCTTAATGTAAAGTGTTCAGTCTGCCTGAGTGGCGTTGCGATGTCACCTTTGTGAGGTGGTCTATCTCTTTGGCGGGGCGCTAGCGCTCGGACTGAACACGCATACCGCCCTGCCGCTATAAACCACGTGGAGGCAGGCGAAGCCAGCAGATAAGATAAGGTGCAGACTTTTGGGAGAGCCTGTGCCCGGGGCCCAGGGTGGGGACGACTCAAGCAGCCCCGCGCGGCCCTAAAACTTTTGTTGCCTGCGTCCTCTCCCTCCTCATCCCCCAGCCAGTGTTTACACGCGCCACGTGGCGTGGTACGACGGTGCCTCCAGCGTTTCTATATCCGGCCCTCTGCTGCGGTCACATCGCGGTGCTGGGGTCACGTAACGATTTTACTGAAGAAGGAGCTTTCGGTCCCTTCAACTTGAAGAATCGTAGTGAAACATGGTCTCTGCGAAAACCGGAACGGAAGAGAATCGAAGCATTGGAGATGTGGTACTACAGAGGAATGTTGAAAATTAGGTGGACTGATAGGGTAAGTAATGAGGAGGTTCTGTGAAGGCGCGGAGAGGAAAGGAATATGTGGAGAAACACTGAAAACAAGAAGGGACAGAATGATTCGACATGTGTTAATACATCAAGAAATAACTTCCGTGGTACTAAGTGGAACTCTAGTGAAAAAAAAAAAAAAACTATAGAGGAAGACGGGGACTGGAATACACCCAGCAATTAATTATGGATGTACGTTGCAAGTGCTGCTCTACTGTTAATACACCAAGAAATAACTTTCATGGTACTCTGGTGGGTAAAAGCAGAAGCTGGAATACATACAGCAAATACTTGTGGATGTAGGTTGCAAGTGCTGCTCTGAAATGAAGATGTGGTCACAGGAGAGGAAATCGTGGCAATCTGCACCAGACCAATCAGATGACTCAATAGACTTGTAGATTCCGAACTACTCCGGTTGAATAGGGAGCGAGGAAATTGCAAACAGCCGGTCTTCGTGCTCATAGGGTAGCACTGATTCCTCGAATGCAACGTGTAGGTAGCATTTCCGTGTGGAAGTAGCAGAAAATTGTGTCTTGTGAACTGGTGATTGAAAATTCGACTGACATGGACCTAAAAGTAGAAACATGAAAAACAACGTAAATTTTCAGTTATTGCGTATAATCCACTGAGTGACTTCGCTAAATGGGACACACTGCAGAAAATGATCCCTGAGATGATAAGGAACAAGATAGTCGTCCTCCGTTTTGAAGTGGAGATAAAAGATTTTTGACCACATATGTTCCAGTGATCGAAATACACAAGAGAAAACAACAGACAACTCGGAATATTCCGTCTGTAGTAGTGTTTTATATCAACAATCAAGAGGGCAGTGAGGTGAAGGTGTCACACCATCGTGCAATAGCCGTATTACCTTTCGTGCCGCCAAAGACACGCCTTCCAGCAGAAGAGGCTGGGTGAGCCGCGATATGCACAGATTTGCCTCGCCTACGTGGCATTGTGGAAAGGATGACTCACCTTACAAGGTGGTCGCCAATAACCGCGCCGACACCCTAAGTCGGTGATGATAGTTTGCTGCAACATACCATGGGGATTCTCCATGGTGTCGTACACGAAGGTTGGCCATACCGCTCCTCGTAAAGGCCGCCTCATCTACGAATACGATCGCTCACAGAAATGATGCCCTAACGACAAGCCAACGACAAAATAGTCGTCTCGGAGACACATCCGTAGGTGATAAAGGCTTCCACGAGTTGTTGGTGACATGGATAGTGGTCGTTGTCGAGGAGAATGTTCCACACGATCTACAACCCGACTCGATGCAGACGCGCCACATGGGTGGTGATTATACCGGAGTCACTGTCACAGAAATTATTTCTCCACCTTCGAAATGGTGTATCTCCACTGGAAACATTTCAGGCCATATGACCACATCATTTCCATCAGCTTTTCGCCATTTACAAAGTCACCCTATGAAATCAACCAAGTTGGTACACTAGAGCAACTGCAGAGAAAAGTAATGTTGTGCTCATCGAAAGTACCAACTTTAGGCTGACAATAAAAAAATTTAGACACGATTTAGCACGAATCAGCGGAACACACTGATGTATAAAACTTGAGGAAGGACGATTGTCATTTTTGCAGCATGTGTCTCAAGTAACATAGCTCGATTAAACCTGGACCATACGTAGAAAGACGTGATAACAGTATAGTGCAGAAGTAACTGAAACAAATACGCTATCAGACGAACAGAAATGGCGCTTTCACTCAAGAACAATAATTACACCGAAGACCCCGCGACTTAATGATGATCCCGCTTGAGCGGTGGTAAAAATTGCTCTTTTGAAGAGCGCGCCGCAGCGCGTAGTGTGAAGCAGTCGCCCTCCGTTTCTGGCGGTGGCGCCGCTGTGGCAATCGCAGCATTGGTGTCTCCCTCTGGTGGGAAAGGGGAAAGTTACCTGTTCACGTGCATTTAAGGGGCGTTATGAGCTTGCCAGTGAGTGAGTCTGGGGTCAGTCTGGATCATTCTCTCGTCCCCAGCTTACTCTCGTCCGAATTTCTGAGGCAGTTAGTGTCTGTCTGTCGTCCGGAGTGCTAGTATGGATTTCGTTCGGATCAATCTTTAAAGCCGGATAAATTAGAGTCTTTCCACTCCGCCATTAAGAGAACTCAGTGAGTGGTCGCCCGGGGCTTAGTTCATACTTCTGAGTTTGCGCGTTAGGCCACCAGTCTGCTCAAGTTGCCCAGGCAATGGTCACTGGCGGTTGGATCGTTCGGTTGGTCGGTCGCGCACTGAGACACAAGATGACTTGTCCGTCGTGAGCGTCGGTGCATGTGAGTCCAGTGGGCCGCGCCGTATAGCGAGGGGTAGTGGCTTCGCGGTCGACACGAGAGCAACAGGAGTCAACCCACGACATCGGTCTGACCGGTGAGAGCTGCGACGCCGTGAGACGAGAGATCGGCGCGCCTTCCTGGGTCCGTTGAAGCGGCTCGCAGTGGACGGTTCGGGAGAGCGGTTTGGGGGTGATGCGCCAGGTCTTCTCGAGAAATCTCAGTTTATTAGAAGTGACTGGTGATATCTTGTTTGATTTGCTCTTGTTAAATTCTGCTTGTTTTCTTGGTGAGGTCACCCGCCGTTTTTCGTTATTTATGAATTGGGTGGTCCGTTCTCCCTTGTGGAGTAGGGGCGGGTTAGAGCAACTTGCGGTTCGGGTTGTTCGGTAATCTCCCTATCAATCTGCCGTACGTTAGTAGCTGCCTCTGCCATATTTGTTGGATTCGGTGTGTTAACGAATTTATTGCTTGAAGTGTAACGGCCAAATTTCTGAAATATGTTTTGATCTTGCCTATCTTCTTGAGAGGCGGTATCTGTGTACTGTAGAGCATGTTAACTTGTTTGGCCAACCTTGTATAATTTTATATTAGATTGCATTTCATGGGAGTTATTTTAATGGTCATTTTAGTATATAAAGTAGCCACCCTTCCACCGTAAGACTTATCTTAGAAGTTGAAATCAAGTTTCACCTTTGATGGCAAAGTTAATATAGTAATTTTAGTGTTTTGTACCATTTCCATCCCTCATACGGGGTGCATAGTTTGTGTGATTGTGTGAATCGTTAAAACTTTCAGTTTAAAGTAATCTGGTGCGTTTCAGATTTGCACCAGTGTAGTCTTTCAGAGGTTGTTGTGAGCGGTCGTATCTACGGCCGTGTCAAAAGGGAGCGGCAAAGTTTTCAGCCCGAAAGCTCATACAGTCAGAAATTTGTTTCCTTCTGCCTCTAAATAAATTGTAACTCGATATTTAGAGGGTGCTTTCTGATTATAAAAAAATGCTTTAGGCACTATTAAAGTGAATAAATTACCATTTGTTAAAAAAGGAATTTGCTTATCATTTCATCAGTTACTCCCTGGCAACTACTTCCACGCCCACATAGTGTGATTAAATGTGTTAATGTTCTTGATGAATCGCTAGTAAATAGAGTATATTCTCAAGAAAACTGTTTGAAAATAAATCACGGTTCACTCCTGTCATTACAAAAGGTGGGACATTTTCTTAATAGGATGTGTGATCGCCACGGATGGAAATGCATGCTCTGCAACGTGCTTCGATGATGCAACGTGCTGCTCGTGTTCGATGCGACGTCGTCGAAACAGCCAGACCAGTCCATTCTCCGACGTCCAACAATTCATTCACGTGTGCAGTTCGGTATGGTAGCACACTCACTTCCGTAGTAGTTGAAGTCAGTTGGAAAGTATCCTTGTAAGGACGCAGTTTGGGCTGGAGCACACTATCACAGTAACTCTGGCCAATGAGTCTTCCGTGTTCAAAGATAAGCAGTGGGGGCTCGCAATCGATTTCGCGTGTCTCGATTTCGGGCATTATTCATTGGCGCTGCTATTGGCAGCGCGAATCGATTGTAGCTTGTCGCTGATTACCTCCGTCAGAGTGAGTCCTATTGTAGGCCTCGAGCAGCGTTGGTGGGGAACTACACTACTGACCATTAAAATTTCTACACCAAGAAGAAATGCAGATGATAAACGGCTATTCATTGGACAAATACATTACACTAGAACTGACATGTGATTACATTTTCACGCAATTTGCGTGTATAGTCCTTAGAAATCAGTGCCCAGAACAACCATCTCTGGCAGTAATAACGGCCTTGATACGCCTGGGCATTGAGTCAGAGCTTGAATGGCGTGTACAGGTACAGCTGCCCCTGCAGCTTCAACACCATACCACAGTTCATCAAGTGAAGTGACTGGCGTATTGTGACGAACCAGTTTCTCGGCCAACACTGACCAGACGTTTTCAGTTGGTGAGAGATCTGGAGAATGTGCTGGGCAGGGCAGCAGTCGAACATTTTCTGTATCCAGAAAGACCTGTACAGGACTTGTAACATGCGGTCGTGCTTTATCCTGCTGAAATGTATGGTTTCGCAGGGATCGAATGAAGGGTAGAGCCACGGGTTGTAACTCATCTGAAATGTAACGTCCACTATTCAAAGTGCCGTCAATGCGAACAAAAGGTGACCGAGACGTGTGACCAATTGCACCCCATACCATCACGCCGGGTGATACGCCAGTATGGTGATGACGGATACACGCTTTCAATGTCCGTTCACCGCGTTGTTGCCAAACACGGATGCGACCATCATGATGCTGTAAACAGAACCTGCATTCATCCGAAAAAATTACTTTTTGCCATTCGTGCACCCAGGTTCGTCGTTGAGTACACCATTGTTGGCGCTCGTGTCTGTGATGCAGCGTCAAGGGTAACCGCAGCCATAATCTTCGAGCTGTCCGAGCTGATAGCCCATGCTGTTGCAAACGTCGTCGAACTGTTCGTGCAGATGGTTGTTGTCTTGAAAACGTCCCCATCTGTTGACTCAGCGATCGAGACGCAGCTGCACGATCCGTTTCAGCTATGCGGATAAGATGCCTGTCATCTCGACTGCTAGTAATACGAGGCCGTTGGGATCCAGCACGGTGTTCCGTATTACCCTCCTGAACCGACCATATTCTACTAACAGTCATTGGATCTCGACCAATGCGAGCAACAATGTCGCGATACGATAAAACGCAATCGAGATAAGCTACAATCTGACCCGTATCACAGTCGGAAACGTGATGGTACGGATTTCTCCTCCTTACACGAGGCATCACAACAACGTTTCACCAGGCAACGCCGGTCAACTGCTGTTTGTGTATGAAACATCGGTTGGAAACTTTCCTCATGTCAGCACGTTGTAGGTGTCTCCACCGGCGCCAACCTTGTGTGAATGCTCTGAAAAGCTGATCAATTGCGTATCACAGCACCTTCTTCCTGTCGGTTAAAATTCGCGTCTGTAGCACGTCATCTTCATGGTGTAGCAATTTTAAGGCCACTAATGTAAGAGCGAGGCAGCGAGTGATAACGGACTAAAGGGCATCACTAGATGAGTTACGGACGCATTTGGTCAGTCAGCCGTTAGCCCTGTTAATGTGTACTTGGTGTAACGGTTGAAGTCGGAATTACGACAGTGAGTTGAGTGCCGTGTCCTTCTGTTCGGACCCGGCTTTGATTATCCAAGCTGTGCGTGACTGGGTGCTGGTAGCTGCACTGCATATTTCCAGGGTTATCAAATATCTGCCACATCTTCCGTTTATGGTCAGTCCTTTTCACACTACAATACACCCACTTCCATTACCTGCGCTTAATGGCTTACTGAAATATTTGTTGGAGCATAATTAACTGAGCTGACGTTCTGTTGCTTCAGATTATTTATACTTCTCATCAGTCGAACATTTGTCTGCATGTGTAATTGTGTCTGTATTGAAGATTTCTATGTACTACTGAGAGCTTCTTTGTAGCGTATTTGTGTTGGCTTTAGGCATTGCGAAAGACTAAACTCAGGGGCTAACCTTAACGTTAGATTTTTCCCATTCACATGGCAGTGGGCTTTCTCGCACCGTAGTATTCTGGCAAAGTATTCAAAATTTTTGGTACCATTCTCGGGGAGCAGCGATCTTGTAGTCTATATAAAATCAGTGAAAACATAGTCTAGATCACGATGGTACTTTACTGAAATGACTGGTTTCGGCCTATACTTAGGCCATTTTCAGACAGCACCACCAGCTGAATTTGACGATGCGTACAAAAGCCAGTTGACCTCAGACGCTGAAACTGCTCAGCGGCTAAGGTCAACTTGCCGTTTTTCGCATCGTCGATCTGATGGTGCTGTCTGAAGATGGCCTAAATATGGGCTGAAACCGGTCACTTTAATAAAGTACCATAGCGATCTAGACTGCTTCTTCGCTGATTCTGGGAAAGTCTTTTGGCAATAAGCCACAGCAGAAATTTTGCAGGTTAAATTGTGATCTTAAGTGTTTTAAGGATTTTACATTTAATCTTTTATTTTGTACTGTGCTTTAACAGACATATCCTGTATGTAATACGAGTGTTGGAACTTGGATAGCGGCAAGTATCTATATTTACAGCTCGTACAAAATAAATACGTGTTTCAAAGTTTTACTGACCTTCAAGCATTGTGAATAACCAGTTGCCAGAGACGTGTAAGTCGTAGGATATTCTTAGCAGTACCAGTTGTGTTGACAGTTCGAGCGGCGCGGTCTATTGCCCGACGAATTTGTAGCAATTCTGAAGCGAATGCCGTGAAGTGTTTCCTCCATTTTAGAAATTGAGTTAAACTCAAGAGGGATTAATTCAGGGGAGTGCAGTAGGTGGTATAGCACTTAGCAGCCCCATCAGTCAAACAAATCAGTAACAGCTTGCACTATACGTGCTTGAGCATTGTCCTGCAAAAAAGATCGTCAGGTCCTGCAGAGTCATCACTTCTGTCTCTTAGGTCGTCGCAGATTGTGTTCCTAAACTTCACGGCCGGTTTTTCAGTGGCTGGTTGCCTCGGGGGCTTGTCGCTGTTACGTACCGCATTGGTGTTCATTGGCTACCTTCGCGTCCGCTATTGCCTTAGCACGCTGATTTGCGCTGTCCGCTAATAAATTTTGACTGAATTAGTGTCTATATTACTTAATATTCTCATCTATGGAACCTTATTCAAGTTTCACTTGAAGTCGTACATCTCCTCTGGAATACGCTTATATTGCTCATTTTCGGGTAGCTAAGTTGTTTCTAAACTTGCTTAAGCACAAGGTACTGCCTTGATTATTGTGTCACGTTAATATTTCCAAATCATTCAAGCATAATTACTGGTTTGAGCCTAAGTTGGGATTGTACTTACCTCTATTGTCGTCAACCTTAATCTGTTTTCCGTTTTCGGTGCTTGATAAAAGTTTCAGTAGACTTTATTCTGATTTTAGCAGTGTGTTTTCTTTCTTGCGCGTTAAAGGCCTGTTTGATTGAAAACTAATTAATTTTCCAAGAATCCTTTGAAGAGCTCAAGTGACCTTCTCTTAAATTGTCTTAAAGATATTTTTGCTGTTACTCTTTCAGAAGGTTCTGTTTCATAAGAAAAGAAGTTTTTTTTTCTTTAATTTACTCATTTATGTTTATTCTGGCACTGTGTTTTGTGTCTTGTTGAGCTAAATTACTTGTTAAAGTCGAAACTGCAGTAAGCAACTAGTTAGCTTAGAGCTGTCGCTCATAATTGGCTGGTTCAAATGGCTCTGAGCACTATGGGACTTAACTTCTGAGGTCATCAGTCCCCTAGAACTTAGAACTACTTAAACCTAACGAAGCTAAGGGCATCACACACATCCATGCCCGACGCAGGATTCGAACCTGCGACCGTAGCGATCGCGCGGTTCCAGACTGTAGCGTCTAGAACCGCTCGGCCACTCCGGCCGGCCGCTCATAATTGTTTGTGATTATTGTATCTATTTATTCAAACTGTCGTGTGGTGGTTAAACAAATAATAAATGACGCTGCTGTTCTGGGTTCGCACTTCCATGTTTACGGTGTCCTATCTCATACTGTTTAGGGATTTCATTGGTAATCACAGAGCGTGGTTACGCTCTGTTCAGGTGAAAAAGGGGGAGGGACAAATGTCTGCCCCAATAGCATCATTTGTCGTTTGAAAATTGAGAATCCCATTCCTAACTTTTTTGTGCTGCTTCTGGAAACCACTGATTGTCATGGAAGCCAGAGGTAGTTTGGGCATATCGTA
The DNA here is from genome assembly GCF_023897955.1 of Schistocerca gregaria. NCBI lineage: Eukaryota > Metazoa > Arthropoda > Insecta > Orthoptera > Acrididae > Schistocerca > Schistocerca gregaria. Next base: position 107,784,288 of record NC_064920.1, read on the forward strand.
AATCAAGCGTGGAACCTTGAGTATCAGTTAAAAGTACAGTGCGTTTCTGTAGTACGTAGCGTTCTGGAACAGGCGTTCAGGTTGAGTGCAGCATTTGGACAACTCTCTTCACATTCTTCCTGACACCGTTGGAGAGCCAGGCATCTCTGTTTCTCCTGCTTCAGTAGGTTTAGAAGAAGTGTCTCGTAATTTTCAATTTTTGGAAGGCAGTCAGCCTACTTGTAGGCAGATATGTAGGGTCCAAGCTCCTTTGGGTCATTGGAGTAACCATCTTGCTGATTTAAATTGTCTTGAGCTTAGTGATCAGCAAAGAGAGACTTTTATCAGTTGGTTGCTAGTGAAAGATCTACAAGCTAGGAATGGTTCAGTGAGTTTGAATAGTGAAGTGGGTAGTTTGGAACAGAGTATTTATGCCAACAGTCAGTTACTAGATTTAAAACAGGTCGGTGATGGAGGTCTTGGTTGTCTTGGCTCTGATGCACTTGCTAAATTGTCTAACCTGATCATGTGTTTGTTCAGTGGTATTTCCGATTTATCTATTGGTCACTTAGATCAAGTTTCACAGGTGTTGTGGTTACTGGTCCGATTTGAATTTCATGTTGATGCCTTGTATCGCGTTCAGCGATACTTTCCTTGCTTTATTCTTTGTCAAAGGTGTTGTTAAGTAGTTTGCTGTCTGAGATACTTGGAAATCAAAGTACCCTAAGTAAGTTCAGGACTCGTATAACAAAGAGAAAGTTATTAGCACGTATGCGTAATGAACTCGAGCCGGTACACTATTGGCAGGTACAAGCATCTTCCGAGACCTTGAGTCAGTGTATTGAGCATGTTAGCATTGCTGTCTCGGCTTTGAGTAGAAAGGTTACCGAACAGGACTGTGTCTCGAACATTTTGGAAGGTATGAGGTCGTAAGATGGGTCATGTTTCGTCTTTGGGCGCAAACCTACGACTTTCTCAGCGTTAAATGAGTCACTTGGTTCTATCGAGGCACTTAGATTTTCAGAGGAGCAATGAGATCGGGGTCAGGGTTTTCAGGCTGAACTTCCTGACCGAAATGGTAATCATCAGCAATTGCCTTCTGATTCACTGGCCGGTAAACGTTGCTTTCGGTGTGGCGCCAGTTGTCATCTCGTGCGCCAGCGCCCTAGGCCTATCTGACGTCTTACGCTGCGGGGTAAAACTTTTCCGAGTAAACTTCCCGTTAATTGCGCTCGTATTCGCACCTTTAATGAATGTTTCCTTCCATGTGTTTGTACTCGGCTTAACCAGGGAACTCTTTGTTCAATCCTGGATTCTGGAAGTTCCGACTATAGTTGGTATCTCGAATTTCGTAATTTGTGTACGATGTATTCTAAATGCCCCTCTTCCCAGCGAGATCGTGTAGCCAATGACCAAATGTTGCTTCTGGTGGGTGAAGTGCCCGGTAGTTTATCTACTTGTCATTTTTCTTGGCCGGTTAGATTCATTTTGGTTAAGAACTTGTCGGTACCTTGTTGCTTGAACGTAATTTCATTCAACGGACAGGCTTCGTTCTCGACTTTGCTAGTAACACTTTTTTCTTCAGATTGCGTTCGTCTGAGAAAACAGCCATTTGCTCTTATTATTTAATAAATAACATCAACGTTTCATGGCAGAGCTCTCGGAATTCGAGGTTAGTCACCTCAGTCATGATCAGGCTAAACAGTTGGCGACTCTTCTACAACAGTTTCCTGATGTATTGACTAATACGTTGGGCGTAAGCGCTCTACTTCAATACAAAATCCCTCTGGCCGACGACATCCCGGTACGCCATACTCCGTGTCGTCCATCACCCCTTAAGACGAGAATATCCAGACAAAAGATTAATATGCTGTGGGTTGGAGTTATTAGACTATTTATTTCCCCGTATGCTTCACCCATGTTTCTCGTTTATAGGCCGGTACTCGATTACTACCCCTTAATTACAATGTTATTTTGAAGTCTATTCCTCCTTCGTGAGCTCCGTAACTGCTTCACTTGGTTTGCTGGTGCTTGCTATTTTGCCGTACTCGATTTAAATTGGGCTTACCATCAAATCTGGATGAATTTAATCAGTTAGCATTTTTCTTGACTACTAGGGCTGCGACTCTTTCACGACCTTTAGAACATGTTTAGGGCCACCATAAGTTTGGTGCTAATATGGTTTCGTGAACCCACCATATACGTCACATGAACTGACCTGTGGCCTTTTCTTTCTTGTGTTGACACTTTGCTGTATGAAGTGTTGTCGTGAGGTAGCAGGTTGCCATACATCGACACCATTACAGAGAAAGGTTGTACGTATCTTGAGCCAAATTTCAAACTTAAGCGTCGTAGTTGATCTAAGTTACGGCAGTTCGAAAAAGCGATCTATTAAATTGGTGGTGCAGTGTATTTTTACAGTGTATTTTTATTTTGAAAATAGCATTTGGAGAAGTCCTAGAAAGAGGCAGCTTGGGGGAAGACAATCACCAACGAGAATGCTCACATTTGAGTCGAAAGCCGACACTTCTGTTCGCTAACACTGTCAAACAGGACACTCCTGTCCAAAAGAAATCTACCAGAATTAAACAACAGCCTTAATTTGAGGAAGACGTTTGTATGAATGAACGTTTGGAGCACAGCATTGTATAGAAACATTTCATAGAATGTAACAAAACAGGGAAATACAGAAAACCTAAAGCTCTAAAAATGCTAGAAATGAGGAGATATTCCGCAGGATACGTGACGAAAGGAGAGTGTTGAAAACACTGATTAGACGAAGGGGAAGGATAGTGGAACATTTGCTAAGACAAAATAGAACAATTTCATTGTACCAGATGGAGCTGTAGAGGGTGACAGTAATAGAAAAAACCAAATATTGGAATATATCCAAAAGATCACAGAGGGCGTAGGTTGTAAACAGTACTACGATGATGAAGAGGTTAGCACAAGAGAGAAATTCGTCTCAGATTGCATCAAACGGATCACAAAACTGCTGAGAAAAAAAGAAAAGAAAGTGATGGAAGGTAGAATGGCTGGAATAGGTTCAAAACCACGACTGCGATGTGTGTGCACTGCATTGCAATGCTCAGCAAGGTGATGTGCAACGAGGGTGAGCCGGTATCAGCTGGTAGTCGCAGCTCATTTGATACAGCGGCAGCGCGGACAGCAGGTGGAACAAAACACTCGTGACAAACACGCTGCAGTGCCAGATAGCGCCGTGTTCCGCCGTCATTGCTTCACCTATATCTTCGTACCTGACCGACGAACAATGTCGCCAGTGCCACATACCCCCCAACTGTCTCAGTTGTGCATTTCTGAAGTTGCGGTCCTTCTATGTTTGATTCAGTACTGAAAAGTTTCGCCTTTCGTGTTCAGACGACGCAGTTGCATAAAATCTTTTAGATATGATCACTTTAAACGTGAATTAGTAAGTTTTATATTTCTTTACTTGTCATTTCTTAGCTACAGGAAATAAATAATGGTTACGTAAGGATAGCGTCTTAGAAAAATGATAAATCACTTTTTTAATCCTTTTGTCGATATCTGGATGTAGTTTCGTTTTGTCTACCATCTTATAGTCGCCGTGTAAACAAGGTTATTCAACTAAACTGTTGATGTCAGATACATCCTGAACTCTTTAAAACATCATAATTCAGGTTTCATCCAAACAAAATGTCCTCACTACATGAACTATTGTGTGTTTACATAAATATATTAATGAAGAAGATGTCGGTACAATTCGCTGCTACAAATGGGACTGCGGTAACTTCTTCCGCTAGCATCGTAGTTTTAAAAGAGACGAATTCAACGGCCTTTCACTCTTCAAAAATCTGATTATTAGTTTCGGAAAAATTACGATATTATGCACTTAAAATTTATCACTTCTCAACATGAAATCTACCGCTGTCTTATGCGGATGTACATAATTTCGTACCCTAATAAGTGAATAGCTTCTCTTCGTTTGTGAAGTACATTTATTTTTATCAAAGTAACCAGCATTCGACACACGTGTGCAACAAAGACAGGACGAAAACCACATTTTCTCTGTGTTCATTCTGTACTGCTACTGCCATGATGGAACTCACATATTTCTTCCTACCCAACGCAACGTGACGTATTTCATTATTTGGATATGTGATCTAAAGGATGCCAGTAAATTTCAAATCGGTTTTCAGTTCAAAACAGATAAATCCTTAGTTTTTATATTTCTACTTGTAATAGAGCTATGAAAAGAGACCATATGTCGTTCAGTGAGGACTGTCTCACAGTGCAGTTGTGTCAAAACAGAACCACAGTATCTTCAACCATTCCGGTAATATCTACATTGAACACCTTAGTTGAACTATATTGCAGAATTTTTATTTTTTTGTTGTGCACGATGCCTACTGTTATTTGCTAAAACCGTTGTTCCGGAACATCGAGCTGTTGGTGAAATAAAAAGAATGTTAATATCCTGTGCCGCTCTTCCTTTAAATACATACCGGGTGTTTCATGAACGATTCATGCATTGTGATGGGACCAATATTGATTAGGTAGGCTCTTATCATCGCATGCACTGTGCAGCGTTCTTCGGACTGTAGAAAGTGGCATGTAACGACTCAGTAGATTCGGGACAGTTACACAACCCAATTTTCTTTCTTTTGAGTGCCAGTTTCTTAAATAATTCAGTTTTACGTATCTAAATGCATTAGATATTATATTGTAACGTCTGGCGAGTTGTACGCGTAACTTATTGCAAATAATTTATCCGATGATTCCTGTTACAATTTTATGTTGAAAAGAGTTTCTACCGGTGGGCATTTATTAGTGAGCATTAATCCTGAAGTACGGAATATGTAATCTGGCTGCTATCTAAAGCCATGGCTTGGGATAATTCTTGTTTTGTCAACGTTATATATATCAAGAGCCGCTGGGCTTCGTCTAATCTAAGTACCATCATGTAATGTAACAAAGTCCAATCCTTCTGAGGACGACATTTTTATAAGTATTGAAACCTGGGCCAAGGGCTAATAAACCTTTATGTCGCATCTGGTTGGCTGAGTTTTCAACATGTAGGTGTCGTGGCGATGTATCTAAATTACGGAGGAATCATAATTTATCACGCATTATTAACTATAAAATCGTGAGGGGCAGAGAGAGAGAGAGAGAGATAGAGAGAGAGAGAAAGATACCAGTCTGTCACTGAAGTCATGACATCTTTTTTAGCAATGCGTCCAAACAGATAAGCTAACCAATAAAAGTTACAAAGTGCAGCTCTGAGTACACTCTTTCGACTTTCACCTATTAAAAATGATTTCTACAAGAAACATTTTCATCATTTTTTTTAATTACAATCACGCCATAGTCTATTACTAATTCCATTACATCGTAATGTCGGCATGTATGCGAGAGCTTTCGTTACCTAATATGTTCCAAAATCCTGTGCATAAAAATTGGATTTCCCGGTGCTCATACCTCGGGTTCTATTCGTGATAAAAAGGTAGGATCAAGTTCTTGAATAAACTTTTGGCCAGGGACTGTTTGCTTATCCAACAGAAGGATCGTCTTGGTGTTATTATCATACAGTACGAGACGAACAAATTGAGAAAATTAATTAGTTCTTTTTGAATTTGATGTGGTCTACGGGATGTAGGTTGCACTAAGTACTGGGAGATGACGAAGGTTGCACAGGATAGAGTAGCATGGAGAGCTGCGTGAAACTAGTCTCAGGACTGAAGACCGCAACAACAACAACAACAAACGGTGAGCGCGATGGGACTTACGGAGGCATCAGTACTTCATGAGCTGTTCCTCAGAAAACTCCACAAAAAGGGTTTATTTACTATATTTTCACCGTTACTAGCGTATCAAAACCGAGCCGAGTCTTGGCAAAGCACAGAAAATGGTTGGAATTCTTATGACAGATTTGTAACATCCACCGCGTGGGATTAGCCGAGCGGTCTAGGGCGCTGCAGTCATGGACTGTGCGGCTGGTTCCGGTGGAGGTTCGAGTCCTCCTTCGGGCATGTGTGTGTGTGTGTGTGTGTGTTTGTCCATAGGATAATTTAGTTTAAGTAGTGTGTAAGCTTAGAGACTGAGAACCTTTGCAGTTAAGTCCCATAAGATTTCACACACATTTGAACATTTCTAAGATCCCCACGAATATCCTTGAAAATTTTTCTGATATCTTTATCTTTTTCCAAGATACAGAGGTTCAAACGAACTCTACTTCTAAACGAAAAATTCGGCATGAGGCGGAATCTAAATAATAAATAGCCTCAGAAGACTGATCAAATTTTGAGGGTGGATTCCATAAGAGTTTATCTAGAAGTGCCATCTCCTCATTCTCAGAAATCTTTATCCGTTACCGAGAAACACACAAAAAACATTTTTTTTTGGGTTCCTAAAACCCACTGTAGATTTCGAGACGGTTACGCACAACAAATGTCTTACATTGTTATGATGTATTTCTAAGATCACGATCTTCAAAAACCTTGAAAATTTTCTTCGTATCGTTATCCGCTTCCGTGATAGAGAGGTTAAAATTTACCCTATGGTGCACGTAAAATATGAACGGAAAATCCGGTGTGAGACGAAAACGCAGTTTATAAAGTAACTTAGCAGGAGAATTATGCTGTCAAGTGTCTTCGTTATCATGTGGGAACTCGAAGTTGTAATACTGAAGCACATGCAAATTTTTTTACGCATAAAACAGTGCCTGGGTATAAAATTAGTTTTGGGTTATTTCTGTTTCACATAGGTAAAGTGTCTAAATTTTAATGACCAATACATTTGTTTTGTTACGTGCCCTACTGCAGCAAGGAAAAGAAGGCAACCAGCAGAAAAATCCTTCTGTGGGAGGTGAATATGTTTCTGTTTATTTAAATAATAGACTCTGACTGAGAAGTGGGGCATCAGCTGCTTCATTTTACCTTTAAACATTTTCTCAAAAACTTTGGCATATGAACATATTCTCGCTTTCGTATACTGAGAAAGAAGAAGAAAGTGGTAGCTGCAAAGAGACGGATAAGTAATAAATAGAGGTAGAAAGTGGTTGCGTTATAGAAAGAGCGAAAGAGACAACAGCAGTCTGTGAGAAAGAGAGGGCACCGTAGCTGTGGAACATAGTTGTCAGTGACAGAACAGCGCTTGTAAAAGAGTGAAGGAAACAGATGCAGGGAAGAGGAATGGGACTGGGAGGAATAAAGAGAAAGAGGAAGTGGAAGTGGGTGAGAGCCTGTGTTGATGAAAGAGTATGTGACAATGACAACGAGAAAGAGAGAGATAATGACAGTGAGAAGCAGCAGCAGTAGGAAGAAAGGAATGAGATGTCAGCAGTAAGACAGAGTGAGAGGGAGAGAATGACAGTGATAGAAGACTGTAGCAGTGGGACAGAATGAAGATGATTGTGGCTGTGGTACACCGGACAGTGATAGAGCGGCAGAAGAAATAGCGACAATGAATTGGTCTGTATGAGTGAGTGAGAAACGGCAAGTGGGAGTGCATGGGTACACAGTGATGGATTAGTAGGTGTGAGTGAATTACAGTTATGGCAGTTTGTGCAAGGGAAAAGTGAGTTCCATGTTGAAATGAGAGCGAATATGTTTGCATGCCAAAATTTTTGGGAAAATTTCTAAAAGTGCTGACTTTTCAGTCTGATTTTTAAGTAAACTGAAACATATTCACCTTTTTTGTGCTCTGATAGAGGCATTTTTCAGCTGGTGTTGTAATATTCAATAATTAAAGTCTTATTTTTGTGTGTGATTACTAATGTAGTTCGTATGAACTTGTGTGCGAATGCTTTCATATTGTTATGTCATATTATTATTACGTAAATCCTGTGCCGTAGGACACCAGATCACTGACCATGCGTACGTCAACCTTCCAGTTATATTACTCCAGAAAGAAAGTTACTCGTGTTATCCCACGTTAATACCACTGGACACAAGGATGGCGCACTGTCAGAAGACAAACCATGTTCCGGGTCTTCTGCAGATACAGTTCTGCCAACAGGGACATCAAGACGTGGGAGTGAATCGGCCCGGCAGATGGAAACCTGTTCCAAAGTACGTGAAAGGGTAAGATCCTTGTGGGCAGGACGTCTAAATACGCACAGATTTATCGTGAAATTCTGACGACAAAACGCAGTGTCCCGTCCAGCCGTAGTGAAACGGTGCCAACAATTTGACTGTCGCCATACAGACATCGGTGATGCAGATCGAGAAGTCCAAGTCTTCCACCACACGACTTCCATGTTTTCGGCCAGTTGAAAGAACATCTCGGGGGAAATAGATTTTCCAACCATGAGGACGTTCAGACTGGGGTTCTCGAATGGATTGTTGATCAAGGAACGGATTTCTATCGTCAAGGAACTGAACAACTGGTAAAATATTTCGACTGTTGTTTATAGATATTTGCTCATCATGTTGAAAAATAGTGTCATGTATCTATGTTACTATGAAATGTAGTGCAGCCTGCAGTAAAAGTTACTTGGCTCCCCGTAAGTGTAACTAAGTTTTTGATGTCCTGTCGTACGGAGAAAATTAGTTTTTCTTGTAATTTCGATTTCAAATCTCCTCCTATTTGTCGTTATACTTTTTTTCTTTTAACCCTGCACTGGCTGTCCGAGGAACTCACGGCCATTATTCCTAATCAGGAGGTGTATTTAAGTAGTAAGCCCAGACTACAGCCTTGTGGGTTCCACGAGTTACGAAAGAAGTCCGAAAAAGACGTTGTCCCGTTTGACATTCCAGCCTGATGTGTCAGTTGCTTCTGGTGATACATCTTACAAACAAAAAATACTAATAGACTGACCAGTTCAGACACTGTCGCGATCTATCAACAGATGAAAAGAGAAATGAGTATTGCTGTGCTGTGTGGAACCCGTTCCAGATAGGACTGACTGAGGACATCGGCAGAGTTCAAATAATTGCTGCTCCCATTATCACGAGATAGGGGAGAGAGTGCCATGGATATGATAAACCTATTGAGGCCACAGGAGTTTATCGCTGGGGTAGGACGTTCTCATGAAATTTACATCACCAACTTTCTCCTCGGAGTGTGAAAAACTTTGTTGGCATCCACATACATAGGGAGAAATGATCATCGTGGTAAAGTAAGACAAATTAGAATTCGCACGGAAAGATTTTTCCCACCCGATATTCGAGGTTGGAACGGTAGAGAAGTAGGTTAATAGCGGTTCAATGAACCCTCTGCCAGGCACTTAAATATGAATTCGGAGTAATGATGTAGATGTGGATGTAGTTGAAACCTACGGTTATTTGATGCATGACAATGCAAGATCACTACAAATGCGTCTATGAATGTATTATTATAAGATTTTTGATGACGGTAACTATCCTTGTAACACTGATGCTTTGGTAGGAGTGCGATCTGGTGCCATCCTTCACGAAATAACCGTAGGTATATTCGTATGTTAGTTTTAAATCCGCTTGTCATGGTAATCAGAGTCTTTAAGAGCTAGTGACTCTGCTTTGGAACTTATGAGGAACTGAAAACATGTTCTATCGCCCTAAAACACACAAAAGAAACTGTTCCTTGTGGCCCTGAAACTAAAAATGTTTTCCCCGCGGTGGAAGGTCTGATCTACTCTCAAGAGTATCTGAAATAGTGTTGTCTTCGTCGTCACCTGAAACAAATCTCGCTGCTGTGCAATGCTATGGCGCTTGTTTATACAGGGTGGTTTTTCCAGTAGTGAACGGAAACTGTGGAGTCGTAAGATGATGTGAATCAAAGTTTTACTTCAGTAGAACTATTACACTGAAAGTACAAAAAATAGTACATGATTAAAAGCCTCAATTTATGTGTTAAGTATCAAGTGGTTGCCTCTTTAGACAAACATGCCTAGTAGAGCTTGCCTGTCACGACCGCCTGGGAACAAACATGGAACACAGATATCATGTTAATACAACATCACACATAAGATTTACACTTGAAATATTTTAATCTCAGAAAGAAGGGAGTGAGACATCAACTTATGGAGCACAATGCGTAGCGAGAACTCACTGGACGTCTGTTAATTCAGATTGCGTCAAGCCCGTACCAAGTGAACACACCAATCTTATCAGTGGGTGATTAGGAGGAAAGTCTGCACGATGCAGTTACCATAATAGGTTCTCATATGAGATCGAGCTACAGGCCGAAACAAACTTATCTGACTTAACGCTAATACGCATGCAACAACCGAGAAGCGGTTGCCAAGACAATGATTTTATAATCATGAATCTGATATCAAAACAACGACTAGTATTATTATCATTATTATTTCTGATCATATGACACAAATTAGAGATCGCAGCGCGCGCGTACGTGTATTCGGATACAAAACTCTTGATTGTGTCAGCAGATGAAAACTAATACCGCAGTGTCAACGATGTATTAAAAAATAAATCTACAGTCACCTCTCAAGTTCTCTGCAAATAGGTTGCGGCATATTTTTCACACACATATCAGCAGTTACGGTTCGGCGGAGAAAGATCAGTCCAGTAAGTCGTGTTGAACAAAATACACACGACACTGCTGCTGTTTTATATCAAACAGAGCTCCCAGACATGTCCGTTGCAGATTTTCAATACTCTGTCGTCGATTGGTATTCAAGTTAATTTCCCCAATAAATGCACACACTCTTAATCAGAAAGAAAGAACATTTTAGCGTCAACGATTCCGTGGCGCTCAGATTTCAGTATCCACTTCCAGTAGCGAGGTCGAGCAACAGTGTCTGGATTGATAAGACAATGGAAATGGAAATGAGTATGCGGCAGGTCCGGACGCCTTCGTGCAGGTCTTAATACATTCGACACCACATTGGGCGACCTGCTTGCCGGCTGGGGATGAAATGATGATGAAGACAACACAACACCGAGTCCCTGAGCGGAGAAAATCCCCGACCCAGCTGGGAATCGAACCGAGGCCCATCAGGACGGCAGTCCGTCACGCTGACCATTCAGCTATCGGGGCGGACATTGGTCAGATAATACATCACCGTGCCTCTGTAATGTCTCAACTTTAATTTCTGCACGGCTCTGTGAGCAGATGCTACGGACACACCAGCATGTGGTACTAGGTGGCGAAACGATTTTACCGGACTAATGGCTGAAAGCCTGAATTATAAGTTAGGAAGGCAATTACACGTTAAAACCTTGGGGTAAATTTAAACAATTATGAAAACTTGACCAAGTAAGACGAAGTGATCCCCAGAGGGCAATTACAAGTTAAAAATACTAAAACCTTTTTAAGTAATCTTAACAAACTGTAACAGGTTATAGTGACAGCTGAAGAAGACAGAATTGAAAATTATTTGTCGGCTGAAGGCCACAAGCAATATTAGGAACAATTGATGGCTGAAGGCTGGATCGACCTGAGGAAGGTGATTACAGGTGCGTAAGTGGTGAGGCTGGCAGCCAAGAGTAATGTTCACCTAAGGAGGGCAACTCAAACTAGAGACGGTTTAAATGCTGATGAACCATCTTAGCAAAACCACCTAACGCCAGATAACCAGTACAATGATGGAATAATTCAGACAAGAACGAAGTGACCGACAGCAAAATCCGATGTTTAAAACACCAAAAGGCAGAGGGGGCCACTATAACCAAGGTAGACAAGGAAAACAACTATCCATACCCCAGTCAAGGAAGCCGTCAAATTACACGCCATGCCGGACAGCATCGGCAAGATGAGGAAATGTACACTGCCGCAAATTACGCTAACCTCCAGGGCAGATAATTGCGGCGTTAGCGGTGACTAGGCAGTAAGATACCGCTGGTTGCACTTCACCAATAATAACACAAAATTTAATATCAAGCAGTAGATGGCGACTAATAGCTTCCGCCAACATGACTTGTTGTGGCTGGTCTCACTGACCCTGAGAGCAGCAACACACAGACAACAGCGAGCTCTCAAACAGTGGAGGTTTCACAACCGGATAAGGTTCACTCAACTTCAAACGTCCTGGGTTCGATCGTCGGCTACAACCCCTCGATCCGACAGTGCCTGCACGCCGCCAGCGGTCCTGGCCTGTCCTAGCGGACCTCCTCGCTGCTCCATTTGAAGCCGAACTGCCTGACACACACGACGATGCGGAAATCCAAGTGGTCGCACCACGATAGTATCACAGCACTAGCTATGGGTAACCGCTGCTGCTGCCACTCGCAGACAAGCAATACTAGCAAACGCAGTGTCGCCATTAACAAAAGAAGGAAACGAGACGCCACTACCGCTATTACAAGAATCCAAGTTATGAAAAGCAGGCACGCGAGCCACACACACGGCTCAATCCTATTTATTGTACGAGGAGCGATCAATAGGGAACGCAAAACATTTTTTTCGAGGGAAATTTCGGTTGAAAAATCCGGAGTTTGTTGATGAACATCGTGGAATGTACATGTTCAACCCATACAGTTTCATGAAGTTCCGATAGGTGGCCGCGCTATACGTAGTCTTCAAAATGGCTTCTGCAACGGAGCTGCGTTCCAGGCAGAGAGCTGTCATTGAGTTTCTTTCAGCGGAACGCCAGAGCGTTATAGCCTTTCATATGCGCTTGCAGAATGACTATGGAAACCTCGAAGTGAACAAAAGCACGGTGAGTCGTTGGGCGAAGAGCGTATCATCATCGCAAGAAGATGGCACAAACATGTGAGTCCTGCAATGCTGAAACGTGCGGACACTCTAATCAGAGCAATCAACAGATAACAATCAAACACAACTGAACAGCCCTGTGGTAGTGCTGACACACTCGTCCACCACTTAGTGTACTCAAAGGAGTAAGCCCGCTGGGTTCCTAGCTGCCTAACATAAATAAAGAGCAATGAACGATCATCGTGTGAAATTTCTTGCGCCTTACGAGAGTGATCGTGATACACTAGTGGCCATTAAAATTGCTACACCACGAAGATGACGTGCTACAGACGTTAAATTTAACCGATAGAAAGAAGATGCTGTGATATGCAAATGATTAGCTTTTCAGAGCATTCACACAAGGTTGGCGCCGGTGGCGAAACCTACAACGTGCTGACATGATGAAAGTTTCCCAGCGATTTCTCATACACAAGCAGCAGTTGACCGGCGTTGCCTGGTGAAACGTTGTTGTGATGCCTGTTGCAAGGAGGAGAAATGCTTACCATCACGTTTCCGACTTTGATAAAGGTCGGACTGTAGCGTATCTCGATTGCTGTTTATCGTATCACGACATTTCTGCTCGCGTTGGTCGAGATCCAATGACTGTTAGCAGAATATGGAATCGGTCGGTTCAGCAGGGTAATACGGAAAGCCGTTCTGGATCCCAACGGCCTCGTATCACTAGCAGTCGAGATGACAAGCATCTTACCCGCATTGCTGTAACGGATCGTGCAGCCACGTCTCGATCCCTCAGTCACCATATGGGAACGTTTGCAAGACAACAACCATCTGTACCAACAGTACGACGACGTTTACAGCAGCATAGACTATCAGCTCGGAGACCATGGCTGCGGTTACCCTTGACGCTGCATCACAGACAGGAGCGCCTGCGATGGTGTACTCAACGACGAAATTGGGTGCACTAGTGAAAAACGTCATTTTTTCGGATGAGTCCAGGTTCTGTTTACATCATCATGATGGTCGCATCCGTGTTTGGCGACATCGCGGTGAACGGATATTGGAAGTGTGTATTCGTCATCACTATACTGGCGTATCAGCCGGCGTGATGGTATGGGATGTCATTGGTTACACGTCTCGGTCCCCTCTTATTCGCATTGACTACAGTTTGAACAGTGGACGTTACATTTCAGATGTGTTACGGCCAGTGGCTCTACCCTTCATTATATCCCTGCGAAACCCTACATTTCAGCAGGATGATGCACGACCGCATGTTGCAGGTCCTCTACGGGCCTTTCTGGATACAGAAAATGTTCGACTGCTGCCCTTGCCAGCACATTCTCCAGATCTCTCACCAATTGAAAACGTCTGGTCAATGGTGGCCGAGCAACTGCCTCGTCACAATACGCCAGTCATTACTCTTGATGAACCGTGGTATGGTGTTGAAGCTGCATTGGCAGCTGTACCTGTACACTCCTTCCAAGCTCTGTTGGACTCAATGCCCAGGCGTATCAAGGCCGTTATTACGGTCAGAGGTGGTTTTTCTGGGTACTCGTTTCTCAGGAACTATGCACCCAAATTGCGTGAAAATGTTATCACATGTCAGGTCTGGTTTATTATTTTTGTCCAATGAATACCCATTTATCTTCTGCATTTCTTCTTGGTGTAGCAATTTTAGTGGCCAGTAGTGTATTTTTCGTCCAACATCGTCACAACCGGTGTAACATGGGTTCATAACTTCGGACCGAGAACAAAACGTCAGTCCATGTAATAGCGCCACACCATCCCTCCTGCGAAGAAAATGTTCAAAGCCACACCCTCAGTCGGTAATACATGGCGATGGTCTGTGTTTTTGAAGGGGTCATCGTGAAACGATCGACACTGAAGTGTATTGTTCTACCCTTAGGAAATTTAAGGAACGACTTCAGCGTGTTAGTCACCACCAAAATGCAAACGAACTTCTTTTGCACGACAACGCCCTGCCTCGCACAAGTCTGCGCATCCCAGAGGAGCTCACAAAACTTCATTGGGGTGTTCTTCCTCAGCCATCCTACAGCCAGGATCTCGCACCTTCAGAATTCCATTCGTCTGATGGATGCATTCCGCAGGAGGCAGTGTGTGGATGGTGGGGAGGCTATTGATGCATGAAGACATTGGCTCGGACGTCGGCCAGTAGAGTGCTACCATGCAGGCATAGAGGCCCTCCAAGTAAGGTGGAGTAAGGCCGTCACATTGAACGCAAATTATGTTGAAAAATATTGTGGCGGAAAGAATGGGGAATAATACGGTGCATTATTGGAATCTTCAATTAAACCAGCCTCTTTTCAGAAAAAAATGTATTGCATTACGCAGTAGTAAAGCCGCTTTATGAAAAGGGAGAAAGGGATAATGTAGACAGTTTTAGACCTATTTCTACGGCATCAGTGTTTGCTAGAGCTATTGAAAAGGCTGTGTATGTTAGAATAATTGATCATTTTATATCACAAAGTTCTCTATAAATCGTAGAGTTAGGTTTTATAGGTCGTTTAACAGATGAAAATGGTATATTCTCTTTTCTCTATGAGGTACTGGATGGGTTAAACAAAAGGTTTCGAACGATAAGAATATTTTTTGATTTACCTAAGGCGTTTTATTGTGTTGTTCACAAAATATTGCTCCAGAAGTTGGACCATTACGGAATATGGGGAGTAGTTCGCAATTGGTTCACTTCTTACGTTAACAACAGGCAGCAGAAGGTCATTATTCAAAGTGTTGAGAATGGCTGTGATGTGGGGTCTGAGTGGGGCACGGTCAAATTGGGGTGCCCCAGGGGGCCACTGCTGTTCCTTGTTTACAGTATGTAAACGATATGCGCTGTAGTATTACGGGTAACTCTAAAACATTTCAGTTTTCTGGTGACACTAGCTTGGTAGTGAAGGATGTGTGCAAGATTGGCTCGTTTTCAAATAGTGCAGTTCATGACCTAAGTTCACGGCTTGCAGAAAACAAACTAATGCTATATCACAGTAAGACTCAGTTTCTACAGTTTCGAACACACAATTCAACAAAACTTGATGTTTTAATTTTACAGAATGGTCGTATGATTAGTGAAACAGGACAGTTCAAATTTCTAAGAGTTCAGATAAATGGTAAACTGTCGTGGAAAGCCCACGTTCAGGATCTTGTTCAAAGACTTAATGCTGACATTTTTACTTTTCGAACGGTATGTGAAGTAAGCGATCGTTTGTCACGAAAATTAGTCTACTTTGCTTACTTTCTTTCGCTTATGTCGTATGGTATTATATTTTGAGGTAACCCTTCCGATTCTAAAAAGATATTTTTGGCTCAGAGACGGTCCGTTCGGGCAATACGTAATGTAAGTTTGCGAACCTTTTGTCGACCCCTGTTCACTAGTCTTGGTATTTTGAAATTGGCCTCTCAATTTATTTATTCCTTACTGTTATTTCTTGTTAACAGTACAATCTTATTCCCAAGAATAAACTGCATTCAATCACCTAATATTCGGCTGAAATTAAAAATATCTTCGCAATAATCCAGGCGCTTTCAAATCGAAACTGAAGAGTTTCCCCATGGGTCACTCCCTCTATTCTGTCTGTATTGTTGAATGCGTTTACTTAAAATTGTTTCTTGACTTTTTTGGGTTTATAAACATTTTATTTTTATCTGTTATTACTTCTACATTGTAATTTAATGTACTGAAATGTTTCATGACCTTGGAGATTTGCTCTTCAATTTGATACTACGGAACTTGACGTGTGAATAAGTAGATAAATACTTACTGAGCGCCCCTCATATGTTCAACCTTTTTAAATCTGCTGAAGTTTTATTTACTTTACTTTTATTAATATTGTGTGGCTTCATGAAGGCTTGAACCGAAACTCTTTCATGGGTTACATTATCCAGCAATTGCTCATTGCAAGAAAAAGCACGTTGTCCGACTGGAATAACAAAACAATGTACGGCCTTGGATCAATATTTACCTCTTTTCGGGTCATAACCAATGTTGGTTCAGTATATAAGCATACAGTGACATTGTTGTCTCCATTACGTGTTGTCTTCGCTGCGGTGAGTTTTCTTTCGTGTGTCGTGTCACGACTGCTTTCATATGCAAAAAGCAGGAGACATGCAAACCTCCGTGCTGACTGCTAATGAAATAAGGCTAGGTTTGCAGCGACGCAAAGCTATCATTTCTAGTCGAGATTTTTCGGTTTTCCCACCAACTACCACGTTAAGTGTTTTGAAGCAGAGCGCCACTGATAAGTCCCCTTTCTGCTTTAGGGACTGAACAGCTATTGACTGTTTCATATATTGTATCCTAACTTCGACACACGTGATATGTCCTTCATGTAATCATTTAAAAATGCGTTTTACTTTATAATGTCTGTGTTTTACAATCACTGTATGTTATTATGCAATATCCTTCAAACATGCACACATGTCTGAAGGAACAGACGGCTGTATTAAATATTCCAAAACTGATTCTCAGTTACGTCATTATGAAGGTAAAAAATCGTCAGGACTACGGTTTTCTCGTTCACATTCAGTATATTTCCCAAATTTATTTAGCGATACTCTAAAACCTCCTCCTTTCCAGAGCTGTCGGATTCAGTAATAAAAGGAACAGTGATGTCAGTAGACCTATACTCATTATACCCAGGAACAAAGAACTGCGAAATTAACCACACAACAAATTCATTCTTTTGTTGTGTACTATGACTTGTTTCGGTACCTCGAGCTGTTGACATACTGTAGGTTCACTGTGTGTACTTTATGCTCTCCTGAGTTTTCCTTGTGTCGAGGTTATCATACAATTGGAAATTTTTTCCTTCTCTTAGGTATTTAATTCTTGTAGATCAATATGCAGACAAAAAATTCTAAAAATACTTCCATTGCAACACATTTTTTACTTCATTTACCTTTGTGGCCTTTTGTTATTTCAGTAAATTTACTGTTCTCCATTGCATCCATTGAACAGTGCTTGAGTCTGTATTCTGGTGAATAAAATTAAGTAGTAGGCCAATGAAAAAAGCTGATAAATGTTGAGATAACATTTCTGATCAGTAAACAGATTTATTTCTGCACTGAAAATATTATTGTTGTAAATAATGCCGATTATTCCAAGCTTTATCTGCCAGAGCTTCCAATTGGCTGCAGAAAGATTAATGTTTCACCGAAAGTTCCAAATTATGGAATAATGATGTACTATGGTTTCACGAAATTCTCTTAAAAATTAGAAGAAATAAAAATTAATTCATATATTACCTACTGTTAAGATAAAAAGGCATGAACATTGTAGAAAAAAATAGAAATTTATTTATAAATTATCTACTGTTAAGATAAAAAACGCTGAAAATGTATCTAAGGCATGAAACATTAACTATTTGATATGAGCTATTGTGGCTATGAATACATCAGTAACATTAAAATTTTTAAAGGCATTCTTTGATTACTATTTCATTACTACGATGGTAAATGTCAGCAGTTCCCGAAATATGTACGGCATTAGAACACTTATTTCAAAGGACGTAGGGAATACGAGCACTGAAATTAACATTTTATTTTATTTAGTACTATTGATTTACACAAATCCCAAAAATCTATCTGTGCAACAGTTAACAAATTTAGTTAGATCTGAAGATCCAAAAAAACTTGTGGAGACAGTAGTGAGTTACTGTAATGAGCGTTTGGATCGGAATTCATTACCGAACGCTTTTACTCGTACATTGAGCAAGGTATACTGACTAATTCTTTTACGCGGTATTTGAATGAATAAAACGATAAAAGAGCTGCAACGAAACGCAAACGAGGCATGGCTTTTCGTAGTAACCAGGAATGTTAATTTCCACATAAATTGTCGCCAAAGAGCACGTTCAAAAAATACACTATTTTATAACCCTAGCTGATAGCATACTCGGAAGGACAAAAGAAAGCCACCAAGAGCACTAAGACTGCCGAGGGTATTTCCCCAAAATATAAAGAAGAAAACATGTCTGCCATTGATTCATTCGAACAATCTCATGTAACAACTATATTAACAGAACTTCTTGGTTACTTTCCTGTTTTGACTACATTTGGTTATTAATTACGAAAGTTACTACTCAGTTTCATTATAAACTCCAAAATGACATTGTAAATGTAGAACGCCCACAAATGCGTTCTACACGTCTTTGGCTTTCTCTTTTGCAATCGGCCAGTGAACAGCAACGATGCTGTCGTGGACAGCTGTGTAAACACGAAGTAGGGATACAGCTGTTTGGAGGAAAAACACAGATGAAAAATAAATATTAATAAGGATAATAATAGAAGTATTTATGGAGTGAACATGAAACGGAAATTTTCATGTGGCTTTGTTATAACGCTGCTGTTCACATTTTACGCTGGAACTGAAACTAGTGTATTACAGTATTTGCCTATTTCTACACATTTCATTAGTAACACAAATGGTGACTCATTGTTGTGCTACGGATGTAAACTGAAATATGTTAAACCAGGGAAAGAAGAAAACTTGCGGGGAAACTTTATGGCGCACTGAAGTCACGTGGCCTGGGGATCAGTTGGTATTGATGACAAAAACCGTGTTCTACGCAACTGAGCGCTCACTTCATACATATTCCTAGTCTGTCTCGCTACACACTATTGATACATGCATTTAGTGTCGCTTACAGGTACTTAAGATTACACAGAAGTGGAACGTCGCTGAAATCCTCCGAAAGGATGAGGCTGAGGAGCCGTCCTTACGATTGAGGTGTCATCCTTACCTCCGTTTGCCGTAAAGCGAAACATCTGAGATTTGGCGTTAAGTTGTGCAGAAATACTCTCGTCGCATTTCCTCCTTTGATCATTTTATTACATAATTACATTGCAGAACAAAAATACGCTCCCGGGACGAGGTTATACCATCCATAAGATTCCGATTTCACATGTAAGAGAGACAGAGTGTAAATATTGATCCAGCCAGCCACTTATAGCCTAACTCACTTGAGCTAAAGAAATTACGTCTATGGGTATTAGGTGTTTCGTACAATGCAAGAAGCATATGCCTTTGCCCTACACTCGACCTAAATATGATCTTGATTATGCCCCACCTAAACAACACACGTGCAAACGGCGAGAGATTGGCTTACCACATAAGTACATTTTAGTGGGCTCTCAGAGGAAAAAACCAATGGAGATAAGGAATTTGGACACAAATATGGAAACACTGCGATATACCAGTACTTAAACATACACGAAAATGCTAGCTACACTTGTAAGTTCTGCTGTCGTAATTGACAACGAACGGCATCTGCCCAATGTACTCTGTACGTTGCAAATGTTCTGTGTAGTTGTGAGTGCATTATGTTGGAAATAATTCGAACAATGAAAAATTGTTGGTCTTGGTGTTGTGGGTGCTTCCCTAACCAAGACAGCTGAAGTGTGTGGTATTACAATATTCATCGTTTCAAAGACGTATACCGGATACACAGAAAGCGGAAAAGCATCACCCGCTCGGTGACAACTCGGACGAAAGTGTGTGTGTGTGGCGTGATTGTGGGACACGTCTACTGAGGAGGATTGTGAAGAAAAATAAGAGCACGGCAGGTGAAAAGTTCGCTGCACAACTGAATGTCCCACTCGCAAACTCTGTCAGCTCCATAACAAACTTAACGAAGCTTCATAAGCAGGGAACTACAGTACAGGTGGAGGTGGAATTCCAAAACCACTCATGAGTGATGCAAATGCCCGTAACCGGAGAACGTGGTGCCTAACCCACAAAACCTGGACTATAGATCAATGGAAAAAAAGTGTTTTGATCCAATCAGTCTTGTTACACACTGTTTCCAAATTCTGGCCGATGTTACGTTCCAAGAGTGAAACCATGACGTGGGTTCAATGATGGTTTGGGAAGCCATGCCGTTGCGTTCCATGGGTGCCATGTTTACACTGAAAAGTCGCTTTACTGTCAAGGACTGTGTTACTATTTTGGCTCATCTGATCCCTGGTACAATGTTTGCTGTCCAGTGGTGACGATATGTTCCAAGACCTCACTGCGCCTGTTGCCCCAGCTCACATCGTCAAGAACTGGTTTTACGACGGTGATTTGTCACATCTCCCCTAGCCACCACATTCACGAGTCCTTAATATTATTCAAGTTTTGGGTCTGCTTTGTAGAGAAAGGTGAGCAATCGCTACCCATCTCCCTCATTTAGTGAACTTACCATTTTTTGACAGGACTAATGGCATAAGATTCCGTCAAAAACGATACGGTGCCTATATTTATCCATTCGTAGGCGACTAGATGCTGTTTCGAAACGGTTTTCCTACACTATATTACGCATGGAGGTTTCATATATTTATCCACAGCTTGTATGTTAATTACATTATCTTACAGTTGCCAGCAGAGTGTGCTCCAGAAGGTAGGCGGCACAACCTACGCAGGAGAGCGTCAAGCTGCCTACGTCTCAGGCGCAACTTAGTTGAATTCATATTCCAAAGACTGCGCACGCAATAGCGATTACGTTACACCCCTGGTTTACCTCACACAAATATTTCACAAGCGGACACCCATTCACTACATGTTTGTGTAATCAGACACAGGACTCCATTGCTACATTTAGTTAGTCAGACAGTACCCCAACACAGGACTGTGTCTCACACAGTGTCTCAGGACCTATCTACAGTCACTGCCAAGACGATGCTAATTAGAGATTATGCAAGTTATGTCAATTATTGTGTACTGGGTCTAGGACTATTCCACTTTTTAATGCAATGCAATGAAGGTTAACATTGATCTACACTCCTGGAAATGGAAAAAAAGAACACATTGACACCGGGGTGTCAGACCCACCATACTTGCTCCGGACACTGCGAGAGGGCTGTACAAGCAATGATCACACGCACGGCACAGCGGACACACCAGGAACCGCGGTGTTCGCCGTCGAATGGCGCTAGCTGCGCAGCATTTGTGCACCGCCGCCGTCAGTGTCAGCCAGTTTGCCGTGGCATACGGAGCTCCATCGCAGTCTTTAACACTGGTAGCATGCCGCGACAGCGTGGACGTGAACCGTATGTGCAGTTGACGGACTTTGAGCGAGGGCGTATAGTGGGCATGCGGGTGGCCGGGTGGACGTACCGCCGAATTGCTCAACACGTGGGGCGTGAGGTCTCCACAGTACATCGATGTTGTCGCCAGTGGTCGGCGGAAGGTGCACGTGCCCGTCGACCTGGGACCGGACCGCAGCGACGCACGGATGCACGCCAAGACCGTAGGATCCTACGCAGTGCCGTAGGGGACCGCACCGCCACTTCCCAGCAAATTAGGGACACTGTTGCTCCTGGGGTATCGGCGAGGACCATTCGCAACCGTCTCCATGAAGCTGGGCTACGGTCCCGCACACCGTTAGGCCGTCTTCCGCTCACGCCCTAACATCGTGCAGCCCGCCTCCAGTTGTGTCGCGACAGGCGTGATGGAGGGACGAATGGAGACGTGTCGTCTTCAGCGATGAGAGTCGCTTCTGCCTTGGTGCCAATGATGGTCGTATGCGTGTTTGGCGCCGTGCAGGTGAGCGCTACAATCAGGACTGCATACGACCGAGGCACACAGGGCCAACACTCGTCATCATGGTGTGGGGAGCGATCTCCTACACTGGCCGTACGCCTCTGGTGATCGTCGAGGGGACACTGAATAGTGCTCGGTACATCCGAACCGTCATCGAACCCATCGTTCTACCATTCCTAGACCGGCAAGGGAACTTGCTGTTCCAACAGGACAATGCACGTCCGCATGTATCTCGTACCACCCAACGTGCTCTAGAAGGTGTAAGTCAACTACCCTGGCCAGCAAGATCTCCGGATCTGTCCCTCATTGAGCATGGTTGGGACTGGATGAAGCGTCGTCTCACGCGGTCTGCACGTCCAGCACGAACGCTGGTCCAACTGAGGCGCCAGGTGGAAATGGCATGGCAAGCCGTTCCACAGGACTACATCCAGCATCTCTACGATCGTCTCCATGGGAGAATAGCAGCCTGCATTGCTGCGAAAGGTGGATATACACTGTACTAGTGCCGACATTGTGCAAGCTCTGTTGCCTGTGTCTATGTGCCTGTGGTTCTGTCAGTGTGATCATGTGATGTATCTGACCCCAGGAATGTGTCAACAAAGTTTCCCCTTCCTGGGACAATAAATTCTCGGTGTTGTTATTTCAATTTCCAGGAGTGTATATTGTCATCCACATTCTTCACACTCCAGTTAAGTACTGTAAAACATTTATGAATAAACCATCCCCTGTTACAAATACAGGCCATGCTTCGTCGTTCATTTCACCGGTTTTCGGCAAACTAACGATTAAATTGCAAGTTACTTCCTGGGTAGTAGCAAAATGAACAAATGAGAGGGACTTGGTGGTTGCTACTTGTGCGATGCACGCCAAGCAGCCGCAAGCGATTTGTCTCTTTAAGAGCTCGCCGCTTTCCCATTCAGCCGCGGCAGGTAGATAGCCGCCAAAGGCAACTGAACCATAGCGCGGCTGTCAAAGGATCCTTTCAACAGCTCACTTGAAAAGGAGACGGCTAATTTTCTTCCCCATTTTTGCGTGATGTGAGTTTCTCTTAAGACTCTAGTGCCGTCATCGTATACTGCAGGCTAAAGGACAGCCTTCCATCTTCCTTACCAGCATAGTGAGGCACCTACTCAAACATTTAACCGGTCTTTACCCTAGCTGAATGCAACTTTTCTGAAAGTGTGGTTATAGTACACAGTTGAGCTTCTGCTAACAATGTACCGTCACATTATGGTAAATTCCTCACCTCACCATTAATACCCTGTCCCTCATTTACGGTAAGGAATCTCTTACGATGAGCAGTACATGGACATAAAGTTGCTTTGTAAAGTGGAAAACCACAAACATGTGTTAGTGATTCCGAGCTTTCCTAGCGTATGGTGACAAGGATTGTTAAATCACCAAATATTGTAGAAGTACCAGAAGTAACACACTATTTCCTGCGTTATATTTCTTTATATAGTATGGTGTTACTATTTCTAATTAATAAGATATTAACTGCAACTACAAAAATATTTAATCGTTGTCTTATACCTTGACGAGGTATTTCGTCTTACTGTCGCACCGTTAAATTAGTGAAAAGTTTATTTGTATTTTTTACGAAATTCTCCTGGTGGAGTCAGTGACCCGCATTTGGTGACTCCAAGATCTGTGAACTGGTTAAGTGACCTAGATATTCAGTTATAAAATTTTGGAATGTTTGTTTTTTATACTGTTTTCCTTTTTACACTACATATTTTTTACGTACGTATGTGACCAGTAGTGTTAATTTGTACAATTTCCATTGCTTTGAAATATTTGGTTGTTACAGAAAACGGAAAAAGTGATCAGTGCTATTTTAATAGAAACACCAGTAGTTAGAAACTACCAAAAAACGCATGAGATAGTAACTGGTACGGCATTGCCGTAACAATAATGCACCTGTTGCCGTGTGCCTAGGCCTATCAGACTGTATGCTCTCTCATGCAACTTATCTATACCAGAGTTTCACGCTGCCATCGCCAGACACCTGCCGTATTGCAGAACGGCACCATTCACAGTGTTTTACGAAGTGCAGTTGCAATGAAGTAAATGCTCCATTTGATTTAAAAGATTAAAAACAGGAGGAACCACCATAGACTTGCAAAACATATCAGGAGAAAACATGCAGAATGTCCCCTGGAAGAGAAGGTGAATTTGATTTTTACACCTACAGTTTTACTGACGTGCTGTACAAGTCCGATAATAACTGAACCCTTAATTTTTTTGTTGCCTCGGTGTGAAAAACTGATACCACCCAAAAGTGATGATGCAGGAAAGTCATCAACTTGTGACCTTTTGGTCTCGCCCTCAACGCACCTGTCTCTTTCATCCTCACAATCTTTTTTTTTTTTGGAGACACTGAGACCGAGTCCTGCTCCAGCGTAAACCTCATCTCGAATGAGGTCTCCTACTCCTTCACTTTCATGAGATTTTTCAATCGTTGTTCAAAGTCTACGTTTACTGCTGGAAATGCTAGCAATTAAAGAACCAGAAATCGGTTCTCTCATAAACCGGTTATTTTGATCTATTTTAACACTCATGTTAAAACGTTGACGGGGAAAACTGGTATATAACCGCTACTCTCATTGTCTGTCTTCTCTTTTCGTCCTAAATCAACTTGGTTTGTGGTCTGCTTTCTTTATCTTTGCCTTTCTTGATTTTGTCTGTCTCGCTTTTTAAATGCTATTATTTTCAACTTGAAGCTCCCACATGCCTTCCATGATTTCCGTATGTCATCTAATGTTGGTCTCACTGTTCCACAATTTCTCTACTATTCAGTTAACGATTTCGTTTTCGCATGTTCCAGGCGCTTGTAGACAGTTTCTTTAGATACTAGTCTCCTGTGTACCTCTTATTTTTATTTCCTAGTTTTTGACTGTTTTGATCATTTTTCTTTGTGGCTGGAGTATTATATCTATGTAGTATTAGTTTTGAAAATTATTTTACATGCATAAGTTATTTCTGATTGTGTGACTCTTTTTTAGTGTTTAGTTCTCCCGTCGGTCAGCACCATTTTTGTTGTATTCAATGTACTTTTATCAGTTTAATGTTTCTTTCACATTATATGCTACGATTTGTCTCAAAGTAATTAAATTTCGCGACAAATTTGATGCGGTTCTTTTAATGTGCTTCCATCTAAGAGTAGAGGGTCAGAACATATATATATATATATATATATATATATATATATATATATATATATTTTCGAATGAAATTATGAGCCGATTTCCTGCAGAATCTCAGGTGGTGATTTAACTAATTGTCAAATGTTCTGAATGCTGCTGGGCAGGAGAGCAAGGTTGCTAGCTAATATCAAGAAGTTTACATTTTCTGCATGTTGCATTAAAGGCTTTCAACTTTTATTTTCTTGGAACTAAGTTTGTTTCACTGCTGTTAATTTGAAAACACCACATAAATCGTAATTTAAATTTTTCAGTCGGCCTAAAATAGTTGGCGTCCTTCTGTTGTAGAGAGTTGCTCTATACGGAAAACTACAGAACTATAATTTTCTCAATTATTTGTGCGTGGAACACAATATTGCAAATAAATAAGAAATACATCTACAAAAAAAACCTTTTTTTTTTTTTTGAAGTGGTGGTATGCCAGAAATATTGACAGTAGTATTTGCCAGTAGGTTAGAGGAACCTGTCCAGATCTTCACAGTCTACAAATGTTAAGTTCGCTGGCTATGAGACATATTCAAAATGTATGCATGGTATCAGGCCAACACATGACTGGCAAACATTCTTTCTAAACCTGAGGGACTGCATACGTAAAAAGTGTGTTGGTAGCTGGTGGGATATTCTTATAGGACGCTCGTCAAGCGTTACGTCATACAGATTCTTGTGAGTACCCAACGGTTGTGTGCACTACCTTTATTCATGTGTGTTGTGTGTGCGTGTGTGTTGTGTGTGCGTGTGTGTGTGTGTGTGTGTATGTGTGAGTGTGTGTGTGTATGTGTGTGTGTGTGTGTGTGTGTGTGTGTGTGTGTGTGTGAGTATGAGTGCGTGCGTGCAAGCGTGTGTGTGTGTTGTGTTGTGTGTGTGTGTGTGTGTGTGTGTGTTTACTATAAAATTCACTTTCGAATATTGTGAGTACTGAATTAACCCTTAAAGGGCTGCTATGCAACACTTCATATCACAAAACAAGATATTTATATTGTAGTTACACAAGGAATTACTTCTTTTCTTTTTAGACCACTGAATATGACTAAAATAATTAGGTGAAACTTATTTTGCTAGAACCAGAACCAACAGTCAATTGCGGAACACAAGCGATAGTTGTTCTGATCGACAAGGCAGGGAATATATTTGTAACTACTTTGCCACCGTCTAAATCGCCACCTAGTTAAATGTTTGCTCGCGACTGAGGCCCCACAAATCTTCTTCAGTTGCCGTGGCGTGAACACAATGGCCCACTACGGCTTCGGCCATTCAGCCCGCCTTGTGGAACAGCACCTCGCGGCGGTTATTTCCATTCTGTTGGACCGCGCTCAATGAAAGCTGCTAAGTCCCGCCGCCTGAAGACGGTGCAGCGGAACAAAGCAGAAACATCCTTCAGATCTATTCCCTGGAGGGGGGAACGGCCATTCATCTCACACTGTTAAGATACCTCGTCCCTTAAACAAAGCAGTCGCCGAGGGCGAAGATGCAGTAAAAATACGAGACTGGGATCAAAGAAGCTGATTTAACTAAACGCGCCGCGGGCAAGGCTGCCCTCGCTGATTGAACAGGCGTAGCAGCGTCTGTCAGTGCCACGCAGTTTAGCGCTGTCTTCCTGAGCCTGCATTCTTTCGTAGGCAGAAGAGGTACCAGGCGCTACAGCTAACGAATTTCAAGCGTTTTAAGTCTCTAACAATTGGAATGGCAGGTGTATTCAAGTTATATTGCATTAATTGTTATTAGATTATTCGTTAAAACTGAAATATGTGTGTGTGTGTGTGTGTGTGTGTGTGTGTGTGTGTGTGTGTGTGTATACGAACCGTATAACTGCCACTCGCGCACTTTCCTTAATCACACTGATATTAGAGACAAAACAATTTCCACCTCAGCCGTATTACGAGCACAGTAATTTGTTTCATACGATCAGATGATTTCAGAGACATGCCAAAGTGCCTACTTATTGCACGGTCTTCTGTCATTTAAATACATTCCAAGACAAAGAAAAGAGGTATGACGAAGGAATTATCCGAATGGGACCGTATTCGGCCAATGTGATGCGAATATACACAGAAACAAGTATTTAATATTGCAGATAAATCTGGTGGTCTATTCAACAGAAAGAGCTTCACAAATTGAGCAGTGGTCTACCCCATGCTCCATCCAAGCAGTTATTCGTCTTGCCAGTGATTGACAGAGTTGCTGGATCTCCTCCTGAGTGGTATGATGCCAAACTCTCTTCAATTGGCAGGTTAGACGGTCAGAATCCCGAGCTGGTTGGAGGACCCTGCACATAATGCTCCAGACGTTCTCAATTGGTGAGAGGTCTGGTGCATCGTGCTGGCCACGGTAGGGCTTGTCAAACGTGAGGACAAACAGCCGAAACTCTCGCACCGTGCGGGCGAACGTTACCTCGCTGAGACGTAAACCTATGATAACTTGCCACGCAGGGTAAAAAGGCGCGACGAAGATTATAGGGTGTGGATGACAACCAAAGGGGGTCTGCTATGAAAAGAAAGTGCACCCAAGTCCATCACACCTGGTTGTCAGGCTGTGTGGTGGGCAACAGTGAGGTTGGTATCCCACCAATGTCCAGGACGTCTCCAGCCACGTCTTGGGCATGGACTCTCATTGACTAGAGTACAATTATTTTCTTCACTGCTGAGTCCTGCTTCTGACTGAACAATAATGACCAGCGAAGACGTAACTGGGGCTGGTCCATACAGAGGCGGATTACCAACCTGAAAGTCGACCACCATACCACCTGACAACCACGAGTGACTATCTGGAGTGCCATTTAATTTCAGTCCAAGACCCCTTTGGTTGGCATCCGTCGGCGGTATTACACGTCCGGTTTTGTAGACCTTCATGGCAAGCCATCTTGGGCTTACTTTCCAGCAAGATAATGCCCGACCGCGCATAGTGATGGCTTTCAGACCTTATCTTCGTGCTTGACAAACCCTATCTTGACCAGCAAGGGCACCGGACATCTACCCAGTTCAAAAAGTTTGGAGCATTATGGGCAGGGCTCTCCAAACCAGCTTGTCATTTTGACAATCCAACGCACCAATTGGACAGAATTTGGTTCGGTATCCCTAGCGACGGCAACCAAAAAACCGGTCAGTCAATGCCAAGCCTAATAACTGCTTTCATAACAGCCAGAGGTGCGCCATCCGTTATTGACTTGCTCAGATTATAATGTTCTTTATTTTCAATAAATCATCCAATTTTTCAGAAATTGTAAACATTCGTTAGTCTGTACATCACATGTACCAATTTCTGTTCCATTCGGACAATTCCTTCGTGGTGCATCACCTTTTTCGTTAGAGTGTATCTTTAAATAACATGTTATGACTGTTGTTAATGGGGTCTTCAGCCTGGAAACTATTATGTTGCATTTCTCCACTCTAGTCTGTCCGTTGCAAACTTGTATTCTTCAATCATTGGAGTGTACGTGCGGTATCCATGCCTTGGCCTCTCTCTACACACACCTCTGTATGTCCATCTGTTTTGAGATGGTTGCGGGACTCGGCTGTTTGATAGAGAATGTCAAATTAAATACCTTTCAGCCGTCAATTTTCAACCTTATTTTATTTGGCAACCAGTTTGAGCTCTTTACTAAGGGATCTTCAGGCCCCTGACTAACTGTTAGATGTTTTTCTAACAGTCGGCAGGTGATGGTTGAATTGTTCACTGCAGCAAATATATACTAATACCAGTGCTGTTGGCCCCTGGCCTGATCCCAACCGAAGTAAATTCTTCCTAAAGGTAGGTGAGAGGCCTGAAGATGGCGTAGAATAACTCTGAAACTGGTTGCCAAATAAAATAAGGTTGAAAACTGACAACTGAAAGATATTTAATTTGACATCTTCTGCACACATATTTCGCACCATTACTGAACTGACAATTCCTTGATGCCTCAGGATGTATCCTATAAATCGACCACTTCATATAATCACATTGTGGTATTAATTTCTTTTGTCCTCAATTTGATTTTGTAACTACTCATTCGTTATTCGACGTACCCATCTAATCTTCAGCATACTTATATAGCACAACATTCGAAAAGCTGCTACTCTGTTTCGTCTGAAATTCTTATCATCAACGATTCACTTTCATAAAACACATCGCTCAAGACAAATGTGTTCAGAAAAGACTCCCCAACGCTTAAATTATATTCGATGCTGACAAATTTCTTTTTCAGAAACTTTATTTGTTACTACTGCAAGTCCGCATTTTGTAACCTACCTGCTTCGGCCAATTTCAGTTATTTTGTTGCTCAAATTCCAAAACTCATTTACCGGTTTTTACATCCGATTTCCTAATCTAACTCTCTCGGCATCACATAATTTACTTTCTCACCATCACAGTATCCTTTCTTTACTTTTATTGACGTTTATGCTATAATCTTTCAAGACACTCGCCGTTTCATTCAAATGCTCTTGGCGGTCCTTTGTTATCTCTGACAGAATAAAAACATCACCAGCAAACAGCAAAGTTTTTGCCTCTTGGTGCTAAACATTAATTCTCTTTGCAAATTTCTCCTTGGTTTCGTTCACAGCTTGCTCTATGTACAGATTAAATAACATCGGGGTTGGGCCACAAATCTGTCCCTCTCCTTTCTCAACTACTGATTTTGCCTCATGTCCTTCGAGTTTTAAAATTGCAGTCTCATTTCTTTACAAGTTGCAAGTAACCTTTCCATCCCTGTATTTTGTCTTTCTTACTTTCATAATCTCAAAGACATTATTACAATACACACTATCAAAATCTGTCTCTAAATCTACAAATCGTGTAAACGTTTGTCTGCCTTTCTTCAGCCTATTTTTTACGGTAAGTCGTAAAGTCAGGTTTGGCTCGTGTGTTCCTACATCCTTTCGAACCCAAATTTATTTTCCCTGAGGTCGATCTCAAACACTTTTTCCATTTTTCTATAAGTAACTCATGTCGGCATTTGATAATTCTGAAACTGGTAGTCCGGTAGTATTCATTCCTTTCGTGTCCTGCCTTGTTTCGAATAGGGACTATTACAGTCTTCCTGAAGTCTGAGGGTAATTCGTTTGTCCCATGTGGAATAACTTTCTCACAGTTTTCTGTCCCAAGCATCTCAATAATTCTGGTGGATTCTCGTCTACTCAAAGATTTTTTTCCACTTTCCACTTTTAGTGGTTGTTAATCGCACAACGCCGAAATCAACTGATGCTGTGAAGTAAATGGCTGTGGTGGTAAGACAGACGAATTGAAAAACTGAATTGCCCTTTGACAAGTTATTTGCTGCCTCCCCTGATATGAAACAACTTAGTATTAGTGCATCCTCCGTAGTTCAAATTTGTGAAAATTGACAGAATTTACCAGGTGTTGATTGTATGGGGAAATTCTAGCTGTTACAGCTAAATAGACCTCGACAAAATATCTGCCTTATGTGACACTGTTTTTTTGATGTAGACAAATGCAAAGTTAAGTACTTCGCAAGAAATTGCTGGCTAGCGTTATGTGTTGATCAGTCATCACAGTCATTTCACAGTATCATACTAGTTGTCTAGTATTATTTTTCAATAATATGTTTGTTTTCAAAAATGGGTTTCTTATTTTTAAGCGTGCTTAATAATCACGTAGTGTGTGTATGTTTGTGTGTTTTCTTGTGGGTATGACAAGTTATTTATTATCTAAATTCAGTGTTAACAGTTATTATTGTAAATCGTAGACCCTTCATGAGCATTGCTTTTATCAAAGGATTTGACTGAATTATTTCATTTCAAAGATAAACATCTGAAGCTACAGCACTATGTCCCTCTAACATCCCCTAGTTTTGATAAACCATTAGGGGCACCAGTGCACATTTACTAAGAATTTTAAGAATATGCCTTTGCCGGCCGGAATGGCCGAGCGGTTCTAGGAGCTTCACTCTGGAACCGCGCGACCGCTACGGTCGCAGGTTCGAATCCTGCCTCGGGATAGGATGTGTGTGATGTCCTTAGGTTAGTTAGGTTTAATTAAATCTAAGTTCTAGGGGACTGATCACCACAGCAGTTAAGTCCCATAGTTCTCAGAGCCATTTGAATATGGCTTTACAGAGAAAACCTGCGAAACACTCCTAGGTGCATGCAGGCAGGCAGCTGGCCTCAAAAGTGCATTGGGTAGTTACCAATGTGCAGGTGCCTCAGGTTACTTTGGACTTTTTCTCTGTTAAGGTACATTCTTTAAAATTCTCAATAAATGTGGTAGATGCCACAGAGGGTTTTGCAGAATTGTAAGGTGTTAGAGGGAAACTTTACCGTTTAATTCTCGCATGTGTCGACGATGCGACTCCCTTGTGATTACGCCACAAGATGGTGAGAAACAGGACCACTGATAAAGCATAAGGACCTTCTGCTCCTTCGGATCACGTTCAAAATTCGCCGAATGGTCCCTAGTGGACCAGAACAAAAACTGTGGTCTCGCTGCATTCCAACGGGATTTGGTGACTCTCAATGGGGGTGCAGCACAACATTGTGCCTAGACATGGGCTGAAAGGACCAAAGGTGTCAGCAACATCAAAAGTTGTCAAGGACGCCTTCTTGTTGACCTTCACAGCGAACCATCGTCAACGACCACGATTTTGTGGAAATCATCGTCCCAAGGCAGGAGATGGTTTCACTGATGTCCTTCATTCCACCCACTGAGGCCTTTTCTTTTCGATTCCGAGCAGTGGTGTGTATGGAATTCTTGCCTCAGCCACCCACAAGAAAACCGCGTGATTTCAACGCTCCATCGCAGAGGCGTCAAATGAAGGCGCGAAATGTGGGTAAGGGGGCTGACCCGATCTTGTCATAGTGTAACACGTCCATAGCGGCGTTTGACAGAATTTTAGTGAAATTTGGTGCCACTATGACATTACTGGACTACTTTACACGTTACATTAACTTCTGAGCTCTGTCCTTTTTTTCATACCTGGAGAACTTGCTGCTTGAAAAGTTGTCAATCCCGGTGGTGACGTCAAAGGGCACTATGCTTTTGTTCCATTTGAAACGTCCCCTTAGAAAAATTTATACACGACTGTGCTTAAACTAAAACCCAATATTTTTGGCTCAACGCAATCTGACTTCCAAAAATCCCTACGAAAGAATGGCCCTGACTAGCATTAACCTACATGTTTCACAAATCACTTACCTCACAAAAATCTTCGTTACTCGAACTACTGCAATACAGGGAGCGCCAATTCTTACAAATTTCAAAACTCCGCCATCTCTCTCCCCACGTCCACCACTGCTGGCGGCTCACCTCCAACTGCGCAACGCTACGCGCTGTTAGCATCCAGCTGCCGCTGCTCAACACTACAATGGCAGACAACAATGCAAACTAAACACAGACTGCGCACAGCACAGCCAGTGATTTTTCATACCGAGCGCTAAGCGGCGTTACCAATAAGAAAGCCTAAACAGCCTACTTACACATTTCGAGGAAGATTGTAGGCACCTCTGAGTGAAATTTTAAACTCACGCTCCAGGATGGGAGACAATTACGAAGTTTCACAAAATTGATGCATTAATTCTTTTATACAGTATATAGACATACAGGGTAACTCACCTAAATCACACACAATCGAATAGCGCAGGAGTGGTACTCAAGCGTCAGCTTTAGGTTACAATATCTCCGGATGTAATTAACATTTTGCAATGCAACAAACGGCACTGATTACGTATTTGTTTATATGTTCAGAGGTGCTAACAAAACTAACCTGGTTCCATTTAAAAAAACGTAGGTTTGTGTTAAAAAACCATACTTCCGTGCATTTTTTTATGGTTTGTATTAAACAATTACACTAGCCCCTCTCCTCACGTTCGGTCTGTGGAATCGGTTCGTCAGTATTTGATGTGGTTTACGAAATATATCCAGCGGTAACGTTAGGTGACTCACCTTATATATATATATATGGTTGGTGTACATGGTGATGGCGGGAGAGTGAGCGTGCGCAGTCGCTTCATCGTGTCCACTGCGGGCCATGACGTCTGAGCTGTTAGCAGCTCATTCCCCCCTTCGTTCCTGCGGCAGTGGATGGCAGCACGCCGCATGCCGCCCCCATTACGTAGCGGCCAGGAGACCATCGCCGCAGCTCCCATTGGTAATCGCGGCGTGCGCCGACCAGCCGTCAAGACTCGCGCCAACGCGGCTCGTAAGGACCTCGGCCTGGCCGCTTCCTGCTCCAGCCACTGTGCATACCGAACAACAGCCTTGGGCACCTCACCGGGAAGCTGCGGTCGCAGACTGTTAACAAACCCAGGAACTTAACCGTCAACAAAATACCGGAACTAAACTTCTTAAAGAAGAAGCAGAACGGCAACATGTTCCATAGGTAAGATGACGTGGAACGAGCCACTTTACAGGGAATGTATACACTTTTTCCTTTATTTTTTAGCTACTGTGTACTAGTTTCTAAGTGGAATTTAGTCAACGGAATTGAAGGAGTAGACCAGAAGACATGCCTTTAAATAAGATTTGAAACTTACTTCGCTACCTCTCAAACATTTCATATAATTGGGAAAATGATTAAATATTTTTGTTGCTGCATATTGAACTCCTTGCTGGATAATAAAGGTCACTTCTTTCCTCTAATGTTGTAGGTATGGTTATCATAATTCTTCTCGTGATGCATTACTTATGACGAACTTCATAGCAAATATATGTACTGTGATGGTGCAGTTAAAATGCAGAAATTCTTGAACAAATGTCTATGTGATGATCACAGGTGGACACCATATTCTATCATTATTGCTGCTCGCTTTTGTGCAGTCAGTGCTTTGCTTCTAACAAGGAAATTGAGCGCGAGGTCGCAAAAGGGAAGTCACGTTCACGGTATTTGACACCCTACATATTACCTAGCATGCAACCACAATATCGGCTGTTAATGGCGACAGAGGGCTGGACTGGAGGTATCCTGTGGTGAGCACAGCATGAGGCAATGAAGCGCGATTGAACTGCTTGGCCGATGAGTAACTCCCAACAGTGCTACAGTGATAGTGGTGTTGATACAAAGCAGGGCAAAGGCAACGACAAACAAAGTAATTATTTCACTATATCAACAAGAAAAGTTGCTGAAGGTGACATTTCGTCAGAAAGGAACCCAAGGAGTTTCGGAGAGTGAGAAAAAGTGGCAGGTGAGATATTAGCGATTGTGCAAGATGAGTCAGTGGTATGTGTGATGTCGTATGCGTTGGACTGTGCGGACAATGTACACGGAAGTACAATGATGACGATACCTACTTAACAAGTGAAAGTGATATTGAACATGTGTCGAGCCACGTACTTCATCATCCATGAGGGACAGAGTACCACAAGTCCCGTCTCCAGTGAAACACATTAAAGGTCAATCGTCTTCCAATGAGCGGGAACATAATTACGTACATGGAAAATCATCCGAAGCATGGTAAAAAAACAATTATGGACAAATACCAATTAAGTCAGCAGCTATATGAACGGATAGTTCATAAAAAAAACCGATGTTCAAGGCAGTGGTGTTACAAGAACTGGTGTTCGCGCGTTTTAAGGACGTGCAAGATAATGAACTACTACGTTATGCACATCAAACTGTGCACGACATTATTACAGTGATTTCAAGGGAAACAGTGGATGGTTGTATAACTTGACACAGTACCACAGAATTCGAAGAAGTAAGATAACGAAATTTCAAACAAAATGCCAACTTGACGATGCGAAATAGGCCCGAAAATTTGTAGATGAAATAAACAGACTGATTTCATTGTGCAGAAAAAAATTGGTTTTGAACTCCAGTCGGGACTTGAAGAGGATATGCATGTGAAAGAAACCCTGGAAATCAGGTGTACCAAGACAATTGAACCAACATCAACTAAAATCAATGTCTAAAACACATTCATATTCAATTATGCCGACTGGTAATCTGGATAGTAAATTGTATGTATAGTAATTTATTGTGTTGGGAGAAGTTGGAGGAGACATTGACATTGCAGTTTATACCACCTAGTACGACCGCACAAATTCAGCCTCTGGACGTTATTCTTTTTCGTTCCTATAAAACATGTCTATAAAACACTGTAAAAAGATGTCTATAAAACACTGTCTCGAGATGCGCCTTAAAGGATAGACCTTTCCACGATAAGCTTCACGACAGACTGTTTCGGTTTCGCTTGCGTGCCATCACATTCCATTAGTTGCCATCACCGTATTACACCAATATGATTCTGTATGCATTTTTTAATCGTGGATATCTATCTGAACTTCCTGCACTGTTTGTAACTCCCAACAAAATCGCCTTACATCTTGATCGTATGGAACTTTGCAATCAATGTGGCACGTGATTTTTCATTCGGTGTTCAGGATGCAAGTTAATGATTTGTTCTGAACATTTCTTGAATGTCGACGATGTCCATTTTGTAACGTGAAATACATACATCCCATAGAAGGTTATCTCTACTCGTCCCAGACACTCACTTTATATCGCCCTCCTGATGGACACAGTGGGTCATTGGCAGCTAATTTTTCTCGTGTCATAATTGTTATACAACACGTTCAGATGAGCCTCACTAAAGACTGATATTGCAACTTGGCGCCATAGTGGTTCCTTGTAAGTGATCCCGTACTATATTATGGCGTGAAAATATGCAAAATATGTCAGCAGATTAATATTTTTCTTTCCAAGAACAGCAATTATACGAAGAGTTGAAGTTTATTGTTTGAAAAGCTCAGTAATATACTTCTTCCAATTTAGGTTTTCATCAATGTGTACAACCAAAAATTCGAAACATTCTGCCCTATTTACTGTGTTTACATCATGTGCCACGTGAATTGTTGATATGACTCTAAATGTTGTACAGAACTGAATGTTGGGTGTTTTTTTCGAAATTTAGGGGGAGTCCATCTTTAGAAAACGATTTAATAATACTTACCAACTCTTCTATTGCTTTCTCTCTAGTGGGATTTATTATAACATTAGTATCGTCTGCAAAGAGAACCAATTTTACTTATTGACTATTTAGTGGAAGGTGGTATACATACGTAAGAAATAGGAGTGGACCCAAAATTGGACCCTGTGGGATTCTCTTTGAGATATTTTTTCTTTCCCAATCACTAACATTTTCTATCGTCCTGGCATCGTCTAAATTATTCAGCATAACATTTTGCATTCTGTTTGTTAAGTATGATTCAAACCAGCTGAATGTGAATCCATCAACTGTATAAAAATTGAGTTTCTCTAGGAGAGTATCGTGACGTAAACTCCGAAAAGCCTAAGAAAGATGACAAAAAATACTAACAGGCGATATGTATGACGGTTTGTCCATAGACAGGGCCTGAAAACGAAGAAGTGTTAATTGTACTAATAAGGAGAACGACGAACCGGCTTTTCATACTGTAAGGGTGTCGTTCATTTCTATAGTCAATGACTGCATAAGCAAAATGCTTCGGAAAATTGGAAAAAAATCACACTTTACAATCAGTACAAAATTACATATTTTTTCCGACGCAGAACCGACGTAGCTGATCACCTCCACACTGCAGGTGTCTATGATGTGAGATGTGGCTGTAGCAAAGTCTGTACAGGCGAAACTCGGAAAACGAAGCTTGGGAAACAATATAAGCTGAAATTAAAGAGCAGGAACATCATACACGTTTAAAAGAATGTGTGAAAAATGACATAGCGGAGAACCATAAAACATTGACCAGTTGACATATTTACATTGAATACCACTGCTGGAGATAAAATGTAACACTTGTGGAATGGAAGTCTGAGAAGCAATTTCAATAGTGATGATAGCAACAGCCTCCCATGCGACCGTGCTACACGGGACCGGACGATGCCGTGAACAGCACGAGATGCTTGCTTAGCTACACCCTGAGCTGCCCCATAGTTACTGACTTGGTCGTCGATGAGGCTTTAAACACTAACCCTCCTTCCTTCCTTCTAGCATTACTTTCCGAAATTAACTCTGTTGTCAATAAGGCAAAACCTGGAGTCAGTTGGAGATTACGTGGGGTATACTTCCATGTTCCACGGGTCACTTTCCTAAAGCTAGATACCTAATCTGTTCAAACTGAGCTTTACGGGAGCGTCGCAATGTATTCTGAATGTTCTGAACCATATGTGGCAAGCTTCCTTAAGAGGTAGGAACTTTTCGATGATGTATTTTCAGAAGACAGTACATTGTATTGGTATGTACTTAATATAATCTGTACTAAAAATAAAGAAATCGATAATGTCAATTCCGTTCTCAACAAAAAAAATGTAATATCGAAGTTAATAAGCCGTGCGTGTTTAGCCGAGCGGTCTTGGGCGCTGCAGTCATGGACTGTGCAGCTGGTCCCGTCGGAGGTTCGAGTCCTCCCTCGGGCATGGCTGTGTGTGTTTGTCCCTAGGATAATACAGGTTAAGTAGTGGGTAAGTTTAGGGACTGATGACCTTAGCAGTTAAGTCCCATAAGATTTCACACATATTTGAACAATTTTTTTGAAATTATTAACGTAATAACAAACTGAAAAAAATTTGTAACGTATCAGACACAAACGTTTGTAAATTTATATGCCTGTAAAATGACTGTTTATTTTATACTTCACTGAATCAACTAAGCAATTAACGGTTACGAATGAGCTGAAATATGAGGAGCACGTCTTTTCCCTTAAGACATACATTTTAAGCATTTGTCGATTCTCTCTGTCTAGTTTCTGTGCCGCATTTTTTTTATGTCGACTGTACAGATTTTTAACTATAAATGTCTGTCTGACGCTATAAATTGAATGATAATTTGGATTTTTGGTGGAAGTATTGTTTCTGCAAAGAACGGACACCTCACACATATATATTTAAGGTGAAGACCGCTAATGATCTCTTTAGTGCAGATGCACAGCAAGCCCGAATTCTTACGGGGATGGGCGAGATGCGGCGAGTAATGAGGCCAACGAGCAGGGACACTACATCAGTAGCGTGTGCCATAAGTAGTGAATTTTTGTCTGATAGGAGGCGTGCTAGGTTAGCGGGTGTGCTTGTGACGACCACCGTCTCCAGATGGTATAAAGGTCAACGTAACCGCCTGGCAAGCACGAGGCCCGGGATCGAACTCCGGTCCGGCACAGATTTCCAAAGTGTCCCGTTATTATAAATCAGTGGCCAGGGGAATAAAAAGCCTTTGTCCTGTGTGTCTTGAGAGATAAAAAGAATTAAGGCGAATGCGGAGATACGTATTTCAGAAAAGTCAACCCCTGAGAAAATACGAACCAGTGCTCCATCCATAGTGTTCTCGTTATGCAGGGGCTGTCATGTCATCTCATTTTACAGTCCGTTGAGCTAATCCACGTGTTTTACACTTACAAAAACTTTCAGCTTGAGGATGCTAAGGTTTCAGGCGTCAGCCTGAGACCCATAGTTTTGTTTTGACAAACTAAAATAGTGTCAACACAGTAGCAGTAGTAGTATGGTATTCTGCCTTACAGCTGGTCTTGTAATGGGTTAAGCGTCTTCCACTTTTGTCTGTCTATAGCCAGGAAACAAAAGAAAAATTTGGAGTAGGTTTTACAATTGATGGAGAAGAAATAAAAACTTTGAGGTTCGCTGATGACATTGTAATTCTGTCAGAGACAGCAAAGGACTTGGAAGAGCACTTGAACGGAATGGACAGTGTCTTGAAAGGAGGATATAAGATGAACATCAACAAAAGCAAAACGAGGATAATTGAATGTAGTCAAATTAAATCGGGTGATGCTGCCGGAATTAGATTAGGAAATGAGACACTTAAAGTAGTAAAGGAGTTTTGCTATTTGGGGAGCAAAATAACTGGTCGAAGTAGAGAGGATATAAAACGTAGATTGGCAATGGCAAGGAAAGCGTTTCTGAAGAAGAGAAATTTGTTAACATCGAGTATAGATTTAAGTGTCAGGAAGTCGTTTCTGAAAGTATTTGTATGGAGTGTAGCCATGTATGAAAGTGGTCCACAAAGTAATTTCACTTTCCTCTTGAATCCTTCTTTTGCCACTGCAATTATTTTCTCAATTTCTGTTGAGCAATACCTATCATCCATTATTACACTTCAGAAGTAATTCAAGTTATTCATTTGCTCTGTTTCCTCTCCCCCTTTTTTCATACGGCATTTTCTCCCCTTTCCTCCAATTACCATGCTTTTCGTTTTCTTCTTCTTAATATTTATTCCATATTCTTCTAATTTTGTGTTTAGATCATCTAACACTTGTTCCATCTCTCTAGCACTCTCTTCCATTACTACCATGTCGTCTGCAAATCTTACACACTCCACTCTCCGAGCCCCTTTACCAGCTCCTCTCCTTCCATCAAAACTTTCACTAATAATTTCCAGATGTATATTGAACAGTGTTGGCGATAAACAACAGCCCTGTCTTACACCTCTTCCCAGTTCTATTTCATCACTCATCCCACCTCCTATTCTTACTCTTGCTCTCTGGTTCAAACTTAAATTTCAACACACTAAAGTCACGAAATTTCCGTCGGGTCTTCTTGACATGATTGTCCAAAACGAATTCATATTTTGTATTCCATCCCTTAATTATTGCCACAGAATTGTCGGAGGAAATTATTATGAATCGCCGGTAATATTTGTTTTAAAAATACTAATTTTTTCAGATAACGCTACTGACGCCGTCGTCCAATTCAAGTACAATGTTTGACGCCGTCCCGCGCAATATTGGGTAACAGCGCCCCCCCCCCCCCCCCCCCCAGAGCTGCGATAAAGAAGTGGGCACCCTCGCAGAATGTGCGTCACCCACTGTTTTCCAAACTCGGTTTCCCTCTGCTAATGCCAGAGCGGGAGTTACTGTCAAAAAAGGAAGAAGGCCTGCCGTAAGTGAGGTGAATATGTATGCAGTGGTTGCGGAGCCCGCCACACGAGCACGTGAGTGGCGGAACAATAGCGGTACGTGTCACGTGTAGCCTGGGGTGGTGGTGGGAGGTGAAGGGGTGTGGGGAGATGGGCTTCTACACGCTGCCCGAGCCGCCTCCTGAATGACAAGTGGATTAAGAGCCGCCGGCCAGGAATGTGAGCGCACTGCCGCGGTGCCTCAGAGGGGGCGGCTATACGCAAAGGCCTCAAGCTGTACCCACCCCGTCTCCACACGCGACATTGCAGCTAATTGAGGGATTCGTTGCAGCTAATTGAGGTTAAGTTTGGTTTCAAGAAATTTATTTCGACATGTGCTGACTTCCACTTACCTTTTATTCAGTAGTCATTACTACGAACAGACATGGAGTTGCAATGGGAAGCCCGTTGTCACCTACAGTGTCCAATTTGTTTATGGAGGACTTTGAGGAACGTGCATTGGAGTCAGCGACCTTGAAAACTGCGTTTTTTTTCAGATATGTAGACGATACTTTCGTTTTTGGCCTCATGGTAGTGAAAATTTAAACCGGTTTTTGTAACACTTGAACTCAATCCAGCCGAATATTCAGTTCACTATAGAGGTGGAAAAGAATAGATACCGTCCCTTCCTTGATGTGTTGGTCAGAAGGAAGACTGATCGTACCTTGGGACATTCTGTTTATAAGAAGCTTACTGACACTGACTTGTATCTGCGAGTTGATAGTTGTCACCATACAGCTAAACGCGAAGGAGTACTTCGTACCTTGGTTCACAAGGCCCACGTTATCTCAGACCCTGAAAGTTGGGCAGCTGAGCTATCACATCTCGAAGTCACCTTTCGTCAGAATGCTTATAGTGAAAGGCAGATCAAACGTGCGTTGTGCTATCAGCCTTCTGTGCAACGGGTGAGTGACGATAGCAACGAAGTGGCACGTAAGTCTACGGCCTTTTTGCCTTACGTAGGAAGCATTTCCAACAGGACTGGCCGTATTTTGCGGAAATACGAGGTCAAATGTGTTTTTTCGACCGCCTTCTAAGATTAAGGCCCTGTTGGCGTCCGTAAAAGATGATCTTGGTTTGCGTAGGGCTGGTGTCTATCGTATTCCTTGCAGTTGTGGCATGTCATATATATTGGTCAGATAATCAGGACTGTGGAAGACCGATGTGTTGAACATAAGCGTCACACATGCTTACAACAGCTGAGCAAATCCGCTATTGCAGAACATTGCCTTGACACCGGTCATCATTTGGAATATAACAACACGGAGATTCTGGCTTGCACGTCCAGCTACTGGGATAGTGTTATTAAGGAAGCTGTTGAAATCAAACTATCAAGCAACCTTATAAACAGAGATGGTGGATTTTGTTTAAGTGTTGCTTGGAATCCGGCTCTGTCTCTCATCAAAAAACAGAGGGCCAGAATTAGTGCTACCTCACCCGTTGATTTACAGTCACTATCGATATTTCTGATGTTGGTTATCTTTGCTTGTGTTGACACTTGTTCTGTGTGTAGTATATTCCTTGTTTCTCCTCTGTGAACCGAGGTATTAATTTTCCTCTCACATTGCTTCCTCCTTGGATTTGTGCCTTGAGAATGCCAGGGTGTGGTTCTGTCGAAATATCGAGGGTGGTAGACGACGTCATCCGGCACCAAACCCGTAAGTTATTTGAACATCTTGCAAGAAGTGTAAAGTCAAGTATTAGTCTGTCGTCGGAGATATTTATGTTATGGTGCTTATTAGTGCTAATTGCTAACCTGGTTATCCAGGATATCTGAAACCTTGTGGGGTCACACTGAAACGGGTGATAGTGGCTCCA
Source organism: Schistocerca gregaria (assembly GCF_023897955.1). Lineage (NCBI taxonomy): Eukaryota > Metazoa > Arthropoda > Insecta > Orthoptera > Acrididae > Schistocerca > Schistocerca gregaria. The sequence goes on from NC_064920.1 coordinate 107,826,203, forward strand.
CAACCGATTACATTGAGGTAAGGGACCAATAGTCTGAAATGCGAATTTATTGTATTATGGATATACAAAGCGTACACTGCATAACGACTCTGTAGCTCATAGCAACTGCTGAAAGTGACGACCGCTAGTTTCAGTGCATATGGTACATTACATGAAGTTCTGCTGCCATTTCGCAAAGATCTCTGGTGTCTATTGTACCAGGAGACAGGCAGCTTGCACACTAGCAAGCAGATCTTCGTCCGTTCCACGGGGCTTTCATACATCAACGCCTTGACGTAACCGTAGATGAAAAAGTCCAGTGTTGTGAGGTCCTGTGATCGCACTAGCAATGGGACAGGACCCTCCCTCCAACGATGAGGGTACGCGCTGTTCAGAGTTTATCAGGCATTATCATCAAAGTCGGCTGGTGCACCTTCCTCAGACATCATCACCAAAGTAGGCTGGTGAACTGTCATGTTGAAACCACACCCTTTCACCGGTGGCGAAGGGTACCGTCTCGAAGGAACGTGGTAGCACTAGAAGCAGGAACACCACGTAATGAGCACCAGTCAAACAAGAAGGTAAGTTCTACTGGATGATCTTTACAGAGAATCGCTGCTAGTGGCCACCGATGTGGGTGGCGTGGGGATTGTTCCTACACGAGACTTGGCTTTTGCCGGCTGCTCAAAACACCATCATGGGTGAATAAGGCCTCTTACGTGAACAATAAACTGTATTATGTTCGGTAATATGGCACTGCGATGGATAATCCATCGAAAGAAGTGAACACAGGGCGCAAAATCCATTGGTCCCAGTAAGCGCACACATTATTTACGGGAGGTGTGTAATACGTGTTCCACCAGTGCTCTCCACGCTGTTCCTTTCGAGGTTTGCGTTCCACGGGCAAGTTGACTGCTGCTTATTACTAGGCGCTCGCTCACACGATCCAACCCCAACACTCAAAGTGTGGTGTTCGGACATGCCTTTGGTTGGATCCTGGACCAGCTCCCTGTGGCGTAAACGACTCCCGTAAGTTGGTATCCACGGAGAAAACTTCTTCGGATTTGGATGACTCCTGCTGGGAAAGAGTTCTCTGTACATTCGTGGGGCTTTACGGGCACTACATCCTGCTGCAACATATTCGTCTCGTGGCGAGTAACGTTCCGTCTTTGACTACGCGTCGTGCACTGTATACAGTTACACACGTCACCATGGACACATTACAATGGACAGCTGACACCAGTGATAGTGGGGTGCGTGTGGCACAGGCTAATGCGTCAATGCGATGCATGCGGTCGCCACGTGGCAGACGTGCAATGAGCTAAGCTGTGTACAGTATGGCTGTTTGCTGGTCAGGCGTGTACAATGATTGTCACTCGCTGCCTGTTTCAGTGTACAAGACTGTACCAGAACTGGTTGTGCCGTTGGAATACATGCACTGAGTCCGGCAGTCGTCGCTTTGAACGATTACTATGAGCTATGCGGCGTACGCTGGCTGCCCATAACACGATTAATGTGATTCAAAATGGTTCTGAGGACTATGGGACATAGCTTCTGGTCATGAGTGCCCTAGAACTTAGAACTACTTAATCCTAACGAACCTAAGGACATCACACACATCCATGCCCGAGGCAGAATTCGAACCTGCGACCGTAGCGGTCACGCGGTTCCAGACTGAAGCGCCTAGAACCGCACGGCCACACCGGCCGGCCCGACTATTGGGTACCTTATCTCAATGTAATCGGTTGTGGAGCAACTATTGAGACGCCCACTAAACCCGCTGGGCAGAACAGGTGATTAGGATTGTGGAAAACGCCAAGTAAGGTTCGGGTCACTTTCACCTTAAAATTGTAATTTATTGTAATTTAATGACACATTTACAACAAAAGCGGCACAAATCCGAACTTTTACAACTACCAGTTTCAAACTCAAATTCTTTCACGGCTGAAGGCCTCCAAACAAGATATCTTAAAAGCAACCAAATAAATTTCAAGTAAAATTACAAATAAAAAAATTTAAATATATATCTTACAGCAAGGCTAAAAGCCTCAAGGCAAGAGTGGATAAACAAACAAAAACAAGATTCAATACAAACGGCTGAAGGCCCACACTAAAATGTTCAAGATTTTAAAATAAATTACCACAACTTTTCAAAGGCAGAAGGCCTCACTGTTTAAGCTTCAAAGGTAATTTTAAAAATAAGGTTCCAAGGCTGAAAGCCCACAATTAATTTTCCAAAATTTTAAATAAATATAACCATAAGTCTTAAGTCTTAAACAGCTCAAATAGCACTAAAAGAAAGGACAACACAACGGAAATAACCTTTCAGAAAATATCCACTTGCCGGAATTCAAACTTACTTTCAGAAAACACAGTAAAACCAAGATTTTTTTAAATCATTGGCTACGATAGGTTTTAAACAGACAATTAAACACCGGTGAGAAAGACAGTAAAGACAACAGCACTCAGAAGCCTCCAAGGGTCGGTCTGTCCTCGTTCACTTAGGTGAGACAGGTGGTGAGCCCAACTACACTTGATCCGTCGGAACCCAACAAAGGTAGGGCCACCGACGGACCGACAAACGATTTACTTGCCCCCAATCAGTACATGAGAATTCAAACACAAATTTTTACTGTCGTAATTATCCTCACTCAAATATGCATATGTATTAAGCTGTAAAACTACACACCGTGTTGGACAGTGACAACAGGACAGGAAATGTCACTGGCTGAAATTACGTTAGTGGCCCGGGCAGGTAATCGGAACACTAACGGCCCACAAGGCAGATAATTCCGCTGGTGCACTTGAATTGTTGTCAACCAATATAGTTAATTCCACCGCATGGCGGCTAAATTTCAGCAATGAAAACACTCCGTGTTGCTCACAGGGAAACGTCCCCAACAGCGAACCACCGAAACGAACCACACAACAAGAATGTACGTGGCTTGGGTACTTAAAACACTACTCGACTTTGATGTCCTGGGTCGGTGAACCACGAAGCTCGTTGTGATCGGACAGCTCCACACACGCTCCGACACTGCGCAGAGACCTCCAGAGGACCCAGCCGACTCTACCGCGCGGAGATATCTTCCCTGGTCCTCAGGAACCGACCGACTAGCCGCAGAATGCCGACAACATCTAAAATAGTCTTAGTGGAAACCACACCAACTACACACACACACTGACAAAACCCTTCCACGAAGACCTAAACGATACCCTACAGTAACTAAGCACACACGAAGACAAATTGGGAGCCGATGCGCGAGCGCGCGCGCGCGCACACACACACACACACAGATCCGACTCATGAACGATCGATGAGCCAAAACGCGTCGTCCGGTAGGACGACCGACCGACTATCTACGAAGACGGTGGCCCGGCTCAAGTGATGCGTGGCGGTAATGGTCAGGCGAGTCATGTCGACGCAGACCTCACTGCTGCTCCAACCCGACTGCACTCGTGCCGCACTGCAACTCCCCGACTGGCAGGTCCGGACTGCGCTCCATCCGCGTTCCAACTGACCTGCAACTGCAACTGACTCGCAACCCTAACTCCCCATCCGAACTGGCTTACGACAGACAACGACCTGGAAGTAATAGCAGCCGAGCAAAGATACTACGACAGGGGATATATCGATGCGCGCTGCTAACGCCATTCATGGTCAGGCAAAGAAGCAACTGAGTGATAGTAGTAATTTAAATTAACGTAGTGAGGTGGATGTACGTTAAAACAGGGTGTAAAATACATGATGGTGGGAACACGAGCCACGCACGGCTCAACTATCACCTGTTTCAGTGTGACCTACAAGGTTTGAGACACTGTGCGTATTTAAAATTGCTGCTTGTGACAAAGCAGATTATCAGTCAGCGCATACTGGGTATAATGAAACGTAATGAGATCTAAAATTTATTTCTGAATTGTGATCTACAACTTTCCCTACAAAATATTACTACTGTTGAATTTTGATGTTTATTTTTCTATACAGTAAATAATAACTGAAATCTTTATTGGATTCGTTGGTATCTTGCTAGGGATTCCGTACGGCGAGGAAACACACGTATAAATGCACTTTGAGAAAAGTTAAGATTGTACAAGTGTGAAATGAATGTATTAAACTTTAGGTAATATTGTATGTGACAATGTCCAGTTAAAAATTATTCGCTGTTAGTCATTTCTCTCGTTCTGTTGCTATAGAACGTTGTGTTGTGGAACGAAAGCATCGAAAACACTGAAGTTACGGAATAAATACGATTTACGGCATGAACAAGATCAGGAAGAAATAATGCATATCACAGAAGCAAACTGACTGCCAGGAGATAGTGACGTAGAGTGTGTTTTTTCAGGAACTGAAGAAAATGTAGAAGAAAATGCCATGTTGAGAAGTGTTTGACGAGATTCAATTACCGGAGAGACTTACGTACACCAGATAAGTGGAATAATACGCCAGTCAATGTACAGGCAACTGAGCGGGCGTCGCAAACAGGATATTCTGTCTAAGTCTAGCGGTCTAAAAATAACTTCCAGGTGTTAAAACCTAAAGCTGTGGAGAAATTTGTGAAATACAAAATTCAAAAATCAGAGAGAGTTGATTATTTATGGAATGCGACTCATCATTCTAACAAACGCAATCGGGTCCCAACAAGTACAACGGATGTTATCGGTTTCGTAGGATTATTTGTAACTATGGAAGCACTATAAGCTAAAACATAACCACTTTCTATATTATGGTCCGCGGACCACATGTACAAACGCAAATATTCCCAGTTTCATTTTCGAGAAATAGTTTTTCTGAAGTTCTTTCTTGGGTCAGGTTCAGCGACATGATCGCTAGAAAGGAACAAGTTGACAAATTTTGTGCATTTAGAGAAATGTTTACAACTTTTACACATGAATACATTGTACACAATTATCCAAGTGGTCATTTACTATAGTTGAGAAGTAGATAGCTATTCGTGAGAAATGGCCGTTTATGGTTTACATGAAGTCCAAACCAACTAGATACAGCATAAAAATTTGAGGCTTCTGCGATATTGAATCTTCATATGTATCCCACGCAAAGAAGAGGAGTCTACGGAAAAGAATCAAAGTGCTAGAGTTGTAACGGATCTTCGCTTTTAGAAACTGGGTATCGTACTACAACGCACAACTTTCTTGCGAGTGTTCCACTTACACAGGATGCTTCAAACAATGGCTAACCATGACGGGTACTCTTCCAAGAAAAGCCCAAAATCACATTTGAGCTTTTCGAATCAAATAGGTTTACTTTGCTAATCTAATGCGATGTAATTATTCATATTTTATTGAACTGGTAAGAACTACAGCTGTTAACTGTAGTTAACCCTCAAATGTTATATGTCTCCTGGCAGCCTCGAAGGAATAGTCGTAATCGTATGCTTCGCGATAACCAACTGACATCACCAACAAAAAAAAAGTCTCTGAACAGATTCGTAGCAACTGCCACTGACGAGAATCTGTATTTTGTTGTTCATCTCGGTATCGAGCAAGAAAGGACACACCAAGGAACGAATGAAAAAGCTCGTTAGTATATATCCCTGTGAATCCACAATTCTAGATTATTGACACCGATGTATTATCCTATTATGTATAATATGTACACATTTTGGAGGTATTCCTAACATTCTTGTTGGCTATGAAATAGGACCGGACGTAAATACAGACCGTTTGAGGTCAAAGGGGGTAGTATCTTATTGTTTCTTGACATTTTGGACGAAGTCGTTTTTCACACATTTTTAGTTTTCTTAAAATAAGCTAGCGCCACAAGCAGAATAGGGTAAGTGTGCAACTCGTTATTGTTTTTCAGTCGTGTAATCTGCTATCGGTTTGAAGCCTTGCCTTAGATCGGTGTCTCGAAGTGCAGCTCTACTGAGCCCTGGCTGGAACAGACTGTGGACGGCAGTAAGAGAATGTGAACTGTTCGTGAAGTTTTTTATATCGCTAGGGCAGAAGAAATTTGGAAATACTGCTGACGATGTTTGGCAGAGTGTAATCATTAACTTACTTTCGGCATTGGTTCCGAGTGATGCTGCTAAAATCTCGCAATATTTTCTTTTCATACTGGTTAAGTAATTTCAATGGTCATCGTGTTTATATGACACTGAGATAAAAAATTTAATTTTTCTCCCCTAGAAAGGTAATTCAAATTTTAACTGCGTTAACTAAGACCAGACCAACGACGGAGACCTAAACGGAGCAGTGTCATGTTAGCTCTGTGATGCTATTCCTGTTTCGTGATGTAGGCCAAGGGTACCTGCTGATTCAGATTTCATCGGACTACCCATATGTATCACTTCATACACTACTGACCATTAAAATAACTACACCAAGAAGAAATGCAGATGATAAACGGGTATTCATTAGACAAATATATTATACTGGAACTGACATGTGATTACATTTTCACAGAATTTGGGTGGATAGATCCTGAGAAATCAATACCCAGAACTACCACCTCTGGCCGTAATAACGGCCTTGATACGCCTGGGCGTTGAAACAAACAGAGCTTGGATGGCGTGTACAGGTACAGCTGCGCATGCAGCTTCAACACGATACCACAGTTCATCAAGAATAATGACAGGCGCATTGTGACGAGCCAGTTGTTCTGGCACCATTGACCAGATGTTTTCAATTGGTGAGAGATCTGGAGAACATTTTCTATATCAAGAAAGGCCCGTACAGGACCTGCAACATGCGGTCGTGCATTAACCTGCTCAAATATAGGGTTAGGCAGGGATCGAATGAAGGGTAGAGTCACGGTTCGCAACGCATCTGAAATGTAACGTCCACTGTTCAAAGTGCTGTCAATGCGAACAAGAGGTGACCGAGAGGTGTAACCAATGGCACCCCGTACCATCACGCCAGGTGATGCGCCAGTATGGCGATCACGAATACACTCTTTCAAAGTACATTCACCGCGATGTCGCCAAACACGGATGTGACCATCATGGTGCTGTAAACAGAATCTGTATTCATCCGAAAAAATGAAGTTTTGCCATTCGTGCACCTAGGTTCGTCGTTGAGTACACCATCGCAGGCGCTCCTGTCTGTGATGCAGCGTGAAGGGTAACCGCTGCCATGGTCTCCGAGCTGATAGTCCATGCTGCTGCAAACGTCGTCGAACTGTTCGTGCAGGTGGTTGTTGTCTTGAAAACGTCACCATCAGTTGACTCGGGGATCGAGACGTGGCTGCACGATCCGTTACAGCCATGCGGATAAGATGCCTGTCATCTCGACTGCTAGTTTGGGATCCAGGACGGCGTTCCGTATTATCCTGCGGAACACACCGATTCCATATTCTGCTAACAGTCAATGGATATCGACCATCGCGAGCAGCAATGTCACGATACGATAAACCGCAATCGCGATAGGCTACAATACGACCTTTATCAAACTCGGAAACGTTATGGTACGCATTTCTCCTCCTTAGGCATCACAACAACTTTTCACCAGGCAACGCCGGTCAACTGCTGGCTGTGTGTGAGAAATCGGTCGGAAACTTTCCTCATGTCAACACGATGTAGGGGTCGCCACCGACGCCAATCTTGTGTGAATGCTCTGAAAAACTAATTATTTGCATATCACAGCATCTTCTACGTGTCGGTTAGATTTCACGTCTGTAGCACGTCATCTTCGCGGTGTAGCAATTTTAGTGGCCAGTAGTGTAAATACCGGCTTTCGAGAGGGCGTTGTCTGCGCCTTGCTTGCGAGTCGTTGGCCTCTTTCCTGATAGGCGCGCTTCATTCAGCGCCCATTATCGATCTTCTTGCAACCTGTTTGCCGAATGGCTTACGCCAGCACAGTGTAGGGTAACCTCCGCCACGCACCGTTGCGGCTTCGGGATTATCTATATAGATATAGTTGACAATTTAGGACAAAGAGAGGGGGAAGGAGGACATGGACTAATAGAAAATTGAAATAAATACTCGGAAAGCAGCGCGGTATTAGCCGAGCGGTCACAGGCGCTGCAGTCACGAACCGTGCGGCTGGTCCCAGCGGAGGTTCGAGTCCTCCCTCGGGGATGGGTGAGTGTGTTTGTCCTTAGGATAATTTAGGTTAAGTAGTGTGTAAGCTTAGGGACTGATGACCTTAGCAGTTAAGTCCCATAAGATTTCACACACACATACTCGGAAAACGCTAGATATTGAGCAAGTGCTTCAAAAAATGTTGATAAAGATTCAGGAAGTTGCATTACTCTGTTGTCCAAAGCGAAAGAAATGAGGTAAAGTGGCAATGCTTCCTGAGAAGATGTTAAAAACCTAGCTCTTTATTGTGGAAATAAAAGACTAAAGGAGCGTTTTGACCCGTTCTGCTGTTGCAGCGTTAACCCAGTGCGAACGCAGCAGGTGGTGTATTTTTGCGCGTCGTCGCTCGCTTTGCCCGTTGAGGCGGCCACTGGCCGCTGGGCATGGCAGGCGGGCGACGCACAGTGTGTGGCGCTGCCGGCTGCCCCGCTATACATAGCCAGCCAGCGCTAGCGCCGCCCTAGCGGAGCCCTAGCCGTTCCTAGCGGCGGGGTCGCGGCTCACCTGCGCTGACGTATCGCCGTGTTTACGCCCGCCACACGCCTGGCCGCCGGACGCGTCCTTTATTTCTGGACGGGCGCCACCGCCGCAGTCAAAAACGAACGCCGCGACCGACACTACGGCCCAGTTATAGCGGCCGTCAATGGAGCTCCTTTGTGGACCGTCCTGCCTCCTCCCATCCCTCTCATAACTCACACTTCTTCCGCCTGTTGCATCAATGGACGGCTCTGAACGTAGGGGATGGAGACTCTTGGCACAAATCTCTGTATCTGTGAACGCTACTGCCACGCTGGCCCTAGCTTTTATTTTTCACCACTAACCTGCCTTGTTTGATGCGGCCCGCTGCACATTACTCTCCTGTGGCACTATAGGTGTGCGGGGGTAAGACAACGGAGCTGCATTATCGAGGACGATGGCTCCAACCCCATCCGGACATCCAATTCAGATGTACAGTGATTCCGGAGACAGTTTACTTGAAAGGGACACAGAAATTTGCTACACCATACTTCCTCGATCGGATCTTCTTGCTCTGCATCCTGTGTCCCCATTGTCGATAAGACGTTAAACCATAACAGTTCCGCGCGACCGCTACCGTCGCATGTTCGAATCCTGCCTTGGGCATGGGTGTGTGTGATGTCCTTAGGTTAGTTAGGTTTAAGTAGTTCTAAGTTATAGGCTATTTTAGATGTGTCGGTATTCTGAGGCGTTGGTTGTTGCGGTTGAGGTAATTTACCTCCGTGCGGTGCAAATAGTTCAAATGGCTCTGAGCACTATGGGACTTAACATCTGTGGTCATCAGTCCCCTTGAACTTAGAACTACTTAAACCTAACTAACCTAAGGGCATGACACACATCCATCCCCGAGGCAGGATTCGAACCTGCGACCGTAGCAGTCGCGCGGTTCCGGACTGAGCGCCTACCGCGCGGTGCAGTCGTCTGGGTCTGCTGGCAGCCCTTGCGCCGTGTCGGAGAGTGTATGGAACTGTGCGATCGCTACGAGCCAGGAAGTCAAATTTGATTAGTGGTTTCAACTACCCAAGCCGCGCCCATTCTTCTGTGGTGGTTCGTTTCGGTGGTTCGCTGTTGGGGAGGTTTTCCTGTGAGCAACACCGAGTGTTTCTACTGCTGAAATTTAGCCACCACGTGGTGCAATTAACTATTTTGGTTGTCTACAATTCGAGTGCACCACTGGAATTTTCTGCCTTGTAGCCGTTAGTGTTCTGGTTACCTGCCCTGGCCAGTAACGTAATTTTTTAAAAAAATGGTTCAAATGGCTCTGAGCACTATGCGACTTAACTTCTGAGGTCATCAGTCGCCTAGAACTTAGAACTAATTAAACCTAACTAACGTAAGGACATCACACACATCCATGCTCGAGGCGGGAGTCGAACCTGCGACCGTAGCTCGGCTCCAGACTGTAGCGCCGGCACGTAATTTCAGGCAGCGTCTTTTCCTCACCTGTCGTCGCTGTCCAACATGGTGTGTAATTTTGACAGCTAATACATACTCCATTGTGGATTATCACGCTTGTAACTTTTTGACTTTGAGTTCTCATGTACTGATTGATGGGAAGCAAGGAATTGTGTCGGTCGGACCGGGGCTGGCCCCTGGTTAGGTTGCGAAAGATCAAGTGTAGTTGAGCTCACCACCTGTCTCGCCTAAGTGAACAAGGGCAGACCGACCCCCCTGTAGGCTTCTGAGTGCCACCAGTGTTTAATTATCTGTTTTAAGCTATCTAAGATTTAAGGTTTATGGTGGTTTTTTTTATTTTTTCTTAAAAATTTTGCAAAATTAATTCTTAAATTTATCTTTCAAGCTTAAACATTGCGGCCTTCTGCCTATAAAAGATAATGGTAATATATTTTAAAATTCTGAAATTTAATTGTGGCCTTCAGCCATTGGAATTGCACCTCGAATATGTTTGTTCTATCTACTTTGCTCTGATGTTTTTGGTAATTATTTTATTGCTATCTTAACTGGATTTTATCTTGTTGATTTGTTAAGGTTTCTTGTTTGGAGGCCTTCAGCCGTGAAAGATTTACATTCGATAAAGGTCCGGCTATATGCCGATTTGGTTGTAAAAGTGCCATTAAATTACATGTAGAAGGTGAAACTGACCCCAACCTTATTTGGCCCTTTCCACAATTCTAATTACCTGTTCTGCCCAGCGAGTTTAGCGGGCGTGTCTCCAGGTGCTGGGCCATAACGATGTGCCTTAGGTCAAAGTCGCTTACGTCAGTGGATTTCCCAGTTTGCGGCCCGTATTGTCGCTGCAGCGATTACCCATTCGTTCCTGCTCCGTTTATATAGTTTTGTCACCGCGTCACACCTGAGACGCTACTGACTAGTATTCAGTCTCGAGGTGTATGTGTGTGTGTGTGTGTGCGCGCGCGCGCGCGTGTGTGTGTGTGTGTGTGTCATACTAGTAGATTTGCTTTGTCCAGCACAGTTGTCTTAGCCTGTGCCAGCCTGTCTATTATGTCGTCCTTGATTGATCCATATCGCGATATTGTGCTTCCAAAGTAACACAATTCCATCGTTTCCTTGCCATGTGATTCCCAATAATGATATTAAATTCGTGCCTGATCATATTTTTACTACTCCTTAGTACTTTCTTCTGTCTTTCTTTCGTCTTAGTCCTCATTCAATGATCAGTAGACTCTTCATTTCATTCAAGAGGTTTCTCATTTCCAAAGGTGAAATTGACGTCACCAGCGAACCTTATTATTGTCATTCTTTGTTCGCAACTTTTGCCATCTTTTCCCCTCAATTTTATTCCTAATTACTAGTCGTTCTTCTTCTCTCTACGGGAAAAAAGACAACGTATCACCATGGAAACTGGTCACGAACTCATATCCATAGAAGTATGGACAGAAAATGTAAAATAGTAAACTTTGGCGACCAATGGATGAAAGTATGACGTTGCAGCGCAACTTTACCTAGCAGCTGTCAAGGATAGTAAACAGATGACATGTTCGAGGGCATAATGCCTTTGCGAGGTTCAGTTCGTGTTCTCAGTTGAGCGGTAACTGTGGCCCGCAGACAAGCGCGTGAACAATATACGTAGATGTCAGCATTTGAGAGAGGATATGTAGTTGTGAACAGAGAAGCCGGTTGGAGTGATCGGCGAATCGCTCGACATCTGAATAACAGCGATGACACTGTTCGACCATATTGGATGAAATGGGTGAACCATGGCCGAACACAGAACCAAGAAGAAAGCGGTGGACCTAGAGAGAGGACAGAACGTGAGCACCGAGCAATCGCCACAAAGGCATTGACAGCTACATATTCGTCGTCATTATCGATCCGATGTGCAACTGGTGCTTTCATTGACCACAAGCATCATTAATAGGCGGCTCACAGAGAGGGTGCTGAGCATATACAGGCGTGTCTGCTGTGGTGTCGGGCACATTGTCCGGCAATTTGATGGACTGGAGTGGAAATGTCTTTAGTGATAAGTCCCACTCCGAACTGACCAGTGCACTTGTATTTAGAGACACCCTAAACAACAGGAGCATACCAACCTAACAAGTGGGAGTGATGGTCGGGGGTGCTATTTCTTTTCGTAGTAAGACCCCTCTGCTTGTCATCCGCGGTCCCCTCACGGCACAGCAATATTTCGACGATATTCTACATCCCACTTTGTTGCCCTTCTTGTTATGCCCTCCAGTGCCTATTTTTCAGCAAGATAATTCCCTCCTACATACAGTGGAAGCTTCTTACCTTGGCCAGTTAGGTCGTCGGATCTCTTTCCAACTGAGAACGTTTGGAGTATTATGGCAGAGCCGTCAGACGCTGTCGCTATTTTGACTGTCTAACGCCCCAATTGGACAGAATTTTGGCACTCTGTCCCTCAAGAGAACATACAACAACTGAATCAACCAATATCTGGAATAAATCGTCCAATTTTGCCGCGTGGTTTAGGGCGCCTAGTCTAGGTTCTCTCGGTTCCCCTCATCGGAGGTTCGAGTCCTCCCTCAGGCATGGGTGTGTGTGTTGCCCTTAGCGTAAGTTATATTAAGTAGTGTGTGAGCATATAGACCGATTACCTCAGCAGTTTGGTCCCATAGGATCTTATCACATGTTTGCAAATCATATATTTTTCCTGTAATTGTAATCATTTGTTTTTCTGCACATATACATTACATCTACCGATTTCCGGCCTATTCGGATAATTCGCTCGTAATTTTTTGTTTAAGATTGTTTTTGTGCTGCTTATACATAAAGAATCATTCTTCACTTTTGTTTAAAAAAATAAAAAAATTAAAAAAACTATTCAAAGCCTCTGCAAAGTTACAGTTGCCGAGAGTTACCATAAAGTAGTAATTACGTTCCTTCCAGAGCTTGGAGTTCTATGGGAAAAGGTGATGATGCATAATGTGGGTGTAATTTATGAGTGCGTAGTGACACATCCCCAACGGAAACTTTTTCCTCTCTTTCTTAAAAAGTAGAGTTGCATGAGTGAAAAATCCCCTTCCGAAGCTACTAGAAGTGTTAACTACGTCATACATGCAGTCGAAACACGCCTCATCTATCTTTGAGTCCACAAACCTATGCTTGCCACAGGAGACCGTCTCGGTTTATCCACCGTAAATGCGACATTAATTGCCCTAGGTAGTCTTGTACATCAATGGTCATTTTACGGGTTACGTGAATTCTTCACGCCTAATTTTATATCATTAAGTCACTTTTTATGGACTATGCCATTGATGTGAATTCCTCACTCTTGATTTTATCTCGTGAAGTCACTCCCGTGATCCATCGTCAAAATCTCATTTCTGAGGTTCGTATGCTTCATTTGTTGACTTAATATCAGTAACTCGGTTCCACATAATTGAGCAAGATTCGACGTGATGTTGAGCATTATAGTTCTAAGATTTTCCTCAGCTAGCTCTGTTCATCCATAAGATCCAAAGCGGCGCAGAAAAAGGCGTATGCGTTGACGCGGTGTTCTTTGATTTCACGAAGGCGTTCTTCAGAGCTCGAACTGTGATTTAATAAACAAAATACTGCTTTTCTGCAGAGTTCAACACGTCGTTCTTAACGGAGCAAAGTCGACATATGTAACGCCAATTTCATGAGTGGCCCTAGAAAGTATGACCAGATTGTTCTGTTACTGTATATTTATCATCTAGTGGATAACGTTGTAGGCTCAGTAAGAGTATTTGCGGACCATGAACTTGTCTACAGGAAGATTGCAAATCCAGAAAACTGTAGAAAATGCAGAAAGACGCAGAGAGGATCGACAAGTATTGATATTTGAACAGAACATCAATGAATGTAACGTATTGCGCATAAATATGTTGTTCAATTTCACTATTGGCAAGAAATCACTGGAAACAACAGTTGTCGTAAAATACCTTGGAGTAGGCACCAGAGCGAAATAAATTTTCTCTAACAACCTAAGTTATACGAAAAGTTGATGTCAGGCTGAGATTCGTTGGAAGGATCTCACGCAAAAACATAATTCATTCATGAAAGAGGTGGCTTAGAAAACACTTATTCCACCGATTCTTGAGTACTTTGATCAGAGTGGGGTGCGTGCAAGATTGAGTTAATAGAAGAGGTAGACAAGATCCATCAATGTTGATCAGAATCGGATGTCTGCTAGTTTGAATTAAAAGAAGAGATAGATATGATCCATCGAAGAGTAGTGCGTCTTTTGACATCACGGGAGCCTCACGGAAATGACAGACAGTGAAAGGTCGGTGGCTTGTACCAGGAAGATGTCAACTGTTGAACTCCCACATACGTCTCTGAGATGAGAAAAAGTCAATGAAATTCCAATCTTACAGAGACTTTCAAAAAGGCGTTGTTTCCATCACAACCAGTACTAGTGACGGTGGTACAAAAACGACCCTTGCGTTTGTATGTATTGCAACGGTTTGGACCGCAGCATGTGCCAGTGCCACATCTAGAGTGCCAGCAGCCATGGCCAGCGTTCTGACAACAGATGCACCCCTCACCTTGTGACTTTTTCTGTGACATCAGACCTCTACGAGTCAATGGCATGGGACCTCCAGGAAGCTACTACTGTCTGACCCATTGCCACGGGACAACAAACGGACTTTGGTTACCGAATGTGTTCCAGACACTTCTGTATAACACAGAAAAACAGCCCCTTCCGTCTAGTAACGGCCAGGACACTGCATTTAAAGACCCTAGTCCAGCCCGTCGTGGAGATCGTACAGCTCGAAAATATTGTTGAAACCAGGCTGTAATGGTGACAGCATTCTCTATAGGGTCTTGTTTCGCGAGAAAGCAAGGGAGAGAATGTTGTTACAGGCGGCCAGTATCATCTGTCTACAATACAAATGTACAAATGGATTAATATGGTTCTTTATTTACATGAACTGGATATCTAACTTGATGAGAATCCATGTGTTGTGGTACAAGGTCATCAGTAACAGTTCTCTTAGTCCCCCCAGTTAGCTGAGCGGTCCAACGCATAGCTTTCCGGAGCAGGAAGGAGCGCCTGGTCCCTTGCGCGAATCCGCCCGGCTGACTTGCGTCGCAGTCCGGTGAGCCAGCCATTCTGTGGATGGTTTTTAGGCGGTTTTTCATCTGCCTCGGCGAATGCAGGCTGGTTCCCCTTATTCCACCTCAGCTTCACTATGTCGGCAATTGCTGCACAAAAAGTTCTCGGCGTATGCGTACACCTCCATTACTCTAGCACGCAAACATAGAGGCTACACTCGTCTGGTGTGAGATGTTCCCTAGAGGGGTCCACCGGGGGTCGAACTGCACAATAACCCTGGGTCCAAGGTTCGGTGTGGGGCGCCGGAGGGGTGAAGTGGACTGCGATAGACATTGTGGGGTTATGGACGACTGCGGCTGCAGTGGGGACGGAGACTCTCCATCGTTTCTAGGTCCCCAGTTAACATCCAATGCAATTCAACAGTTCTCTTGGAGACAGTATCGATGAGTTTCGTACTTTAGTCTCGCTATAGTCACTAATCTGGTCGCTACGTACTGTTAGCACTGTGATGTGAACAGAGTCGCGATTGGACTGACAGACATAAAGCTGGTGGAAAAGTGAGTGAGGCCCTTCAGTTAGCGGCGGCGGCCCAAATACATGCTGTCGAGAGGGTGTTGGCGGCGTGTTGCTTGTTGGTGTGTCTCTGGCCTCTCGTGATAGGTGCGCTTGATCCAGTGCCTACTATGGATCTTCGTGCTACATCTTTGCCGACCAGTGTGCAGGTGACAGCTTACGTCAAGACATTCTCCATGCAGCCACCTATGCTCCAGCCAGTCGCTGAACCAGTACCGGCTGCCTGACTGTGCAGGTCCTGACAAGAGACACTCTGTGCCACCTATGAGGGGCAGTTCGTCGACATATCTGACGCTGCATCCTGCTCCGATCCATGAATGGACATCATCAGGCGGACACCGCCACTGTCCAGTCGTCGATCCAAAGTCTGACTAGGCGATGCTGCAACCTGCTGAAATATTAGAAGATGCTTCTGGCTGCCTCGTGCCTGCAGCAGAGATGCGCCCAGTGCTCTGATCACAGCATCGAAAAAGCATCCAGCGTGCCATCAATGCCGAGTCAACGCGACACGTACTGAGCAGTGCGTATATGCCGCAGGCTGTCGGCGCCACGCTTGGAGGAAATTTGCGGGACGGGGCAAACCCCGCAGGAGACGAGAGCGCCTCCGAATGATTGTTCAAGTATAATGGATTAAAAAAGAGCTGCTTATGTTCGCCGTTAGTTTTCTGCAGCTTCCCACAAACACAACACCCATATTCCAAGCCGTCAAAAGAACCCAGGACGCCCCACGTGGGCCTCAAGCCCATTCTCACATGCACCAAGGGGGCACCCATCAATCAGCACAGAAGTTTGCATTCTGACCCGGTACAGAATGTAAAGGGAGGGGCGAGGAGAAGTGGTGAGAGAAATACGTGTTTGCTTCGGCCCATGAGCCCTACAGCAATGCCCCAGCACAGTGTACCACTTAGATGTGACTGTGTTCCGTGTTTCCAAAACAACACGCTCCACAATTCCACTCGATTTGAAAGAAAAACAGCTATTTTTTTCTTCATTACTGGACGGTATTTTCTGACAGCTATCGATGTGTCGCCATCTTCCAAGATCCAGACTTGAGCCTTAGTCGACATGTCATAGTTGTACAGCCGAGTCTCGTCATCTGTCACAATGTTATCCATATACTGAGACTGTCCCTTAAAGAAACTTCTTTAACATATCCTGGCACCAAGTCACACGTCGTGTCATCTGCTCTTCCATCAATCCCTGCAACAACCAGGGACAACAAAATTTCTTGACTCGCAGTTCACGCAGAATCGAGCCGAATTGCTGGCGCATTTTTCCCTAAGGTATCTTCGATATGCTTATAGGTAACGCGCCTGTCCTTCTCTAGTATCTTCTTCACAGCCTCGATATATTCTCCCGCATCTGATGATCGCGGCCTTCCGCCCACTCTGCGTCCTCCACAGTCAAATTTCCTCTTTGGAGTTCTCTGTACCACCTGGATATAGATGTATTATGTGGACACACAGCACCGAGTGCCCAAGTCGTTTCTTCAACGCACTGATCTATGTTTTGGTTCAAATGGCTCTGAGCACTATGGGACTTCACTCATGAGGTCATCAGTCCCCTAGAACTTAGAACTACTTAAACCTAACTAACCTAAGGACATCACACACATCCATGCCCGAAGCAGGATTCGAACCTGCGACCGTAGGGGTCGCGCGGTTCCAGACTGTAGCACTTAGAACCGCTCGGTCACTCCAGCCGGCGGTCTATGTTTTAATTACGCGCGAAGTTGTACCTAAAAACTGCCCGAATCTCATTTCGTGACCACGATGCCGTAACAAACACTTCATACTAGATTTGGCTACTGTTACTATGTGTCGATACAGTGTATCGATACGTGGAACTACACTCCTGGAAATGGAAAAAAGAACACATTGACACCGGTGTGTCAGACCCACCATACTTGCTCCGGACACTGCGAGAGGGCTGTACAAGCAATGATCACACGCACGGCACAGCGGACACACCAGGAACCGCGGTGTTGGCCGTCGAATGGCGCTAGGTGCGCAGCATTTGTGCACCGCCGCCGTCAGTGTCAGCCAGTTTGCCGTGGCATACGGAGCTCCATTGCAGTCTTTAACACTGGTAGCATGAACCGTATGTGCAGTTGACGGACTTTGAGCGAGGGCGTATAGTGGGCATGCGGGAGGCCGGGTGGACGTACCGCCGAATTGCTCAACACGTGGGGCGTGAGGTCTCCACAGTACATCGATGTTGTCGCCAGTGGTCGGCGGAAGGTGCACGTGCCCGTCGACCTGGGACCGGACCGCAGCGACGCACGGATGCACGCCGAGACCGTAGGATCCTACGCAGTGCCGTAGGGGACCGCACCGCCACTTCCCAGCAAATTAGGGACACTGTTGCTCCTGGGGTATCGGCGAGGACCATTCGCAACCGTCTCCATCAAGCTGGGCTACGGTCCCGCACACCGTTAGGCCGTCTTCCGCTCACGCCCCAACATCGTGCAGTCCGCCTCCAGTGGTGTCGCGACAGGCGTGAATGGAGGGACGAATGGAGACGTGTCGTCTTCAGCGATGAGAGTCGCTTCTGCCTTGGTGCCAATGATGGTCGTATGCGTGTTTGGCGCCGTGCAGGTGAGCGCCACAATCAGGACTCCATACGACCGAGGCACACAGGGCCAACACCCGGCATCACGGTGTGGGGAGCGATCTCCTACACTGGCCGTACACCTCTGGTGATCGTCGAGGGGACACTGAATAGTGCATGGTACATCCAAACCGTCATCGAACCCATCGTTCTACCATTCCTAGACCAGCTAGGGAACTTGCTGTTCCAACAGGACAATGCACGTCCGCATGTATCCCGTGCCACCCAACGTGCTCTAGAAGGTGTAAGTCAACTACCCTGGCCAGCAAGATCTCCGGATCTGTCCCCCAATGAGCATGGTTGGGACTGGATGAAGCGTCGTCTCACGCGGTCTGCACGTCCAGCACGAACGCTGGTCCAACTGAGGCGCCAGGTGGAAATGGCATGGCAAGCCTTTCCACAGGACTACATCCAGCATCTCTACGATCGTCTCCATGGGAGAATAGCAGCCTGCATTGCTGCGAAAGGTGGATATACACTGTACTAGTGCCCACATTGTGCATGCTCTGTTGCCTGTCTCTATGTGCCTGTGGTTCTGTCAGTGTGATCATGTGATGTATCTGACCCCAGGAATGTGTCAATAAAGTTTCCCCTTCCTGGGACAATGAATTCACGGTGTTCTTATTTCAATTTCCAGGAGTGTATATTTCAGTGTTTCGGAACGGTTGTGGTTCATTGTTTCGAAACAGTGGTGTTTCATTCTGCCCCTGTCTCGGATAACCGGACCAGATTCGATCTCGAGCCAGACACAGAAACTGTATCGTTGTTTCGAAATAAAGCTGTTTCAGTCCACCTGACTAATTGTATAGAAACAGTGATGTTTCATTCCGTTCTGTGTCGGACGAGATGCGGATTCGGCACAGGTACTGAAACACAGCATACCACTTCGTGAAACACTTTCAAGTGTGTCGAAATCTTTTTGACAAGCAGTAGCATGAAGCTTAAGATATGCGAATATAAACGTCTCTAGCTGACTGTCCTATTCCGAAATGGCGTAACATCTGTTTTATAAACACTAACCAAACAATAAAACAACGCATACTATTCACATTCAAAATAATAAATATGTGAAAATCATTCAGTTAAATTACACTTTTTTTATAACATACGCTTCTCTGTCCATGTACAGTAATCATATTAAGAAACGCAAGTAGGCCTACAACAGTTGAAAAAAAATAAAAGGCGTCGAGTGACAGTTATTAGAAATGTGATGTAGGTATAACTGCAAGCAATCTGTTTGACATATCACTGATAGTGTAATGGTGAACGGGAAGGGCTGGGAAGCATGGTGAATTTATAGTAATGATTCGAAACACCTCGAAGGACAATTTTTTCTGTTATATTTTGTTATTTATTCGAATTATTTGGCATTATTTGTGAGTCTATAGTGACTGTGCCTATTATCCACAATGATTCCCTTTGTGTGCATGGAAATCAGCAGGATGGGTATATTACCCATACTAACGGAATGTGAGAATCCCAGTAGAATATCCTTTGTTTCTGCAGATTGCTCCCACCTCCAGTTCCGTTCGTGGTGGTTCTTCTGTCTTCAGCTATGGCTGTCCTCAGCCAATTGAAAAGTATGAAAGTCACGCGCCACGAAAGCAGCACATTTGCTGCATGAAATACGAAACAGCCAAGGAGCCTAAGTGATAGTTTCATACTTTCTGCGATGTGATTAGCGCTCTCTCACTTCATTTGTGTTAATATGGACATACTTATACAGTAGATTACACAATGTGTATGTTTATTAGATTACAAAACACAAACTGTTTCACTGTTTCGAAACAGCATATCAAAACATTACATTGTGCTGTTTTATTTGTTTCGAAACAGTTACGTGTTTCAGTTTGCCCATCTCTACTTCAGACTAATGTACCTTGTGATCGACTGCGCCCACCGACTATAATGCAAGTACGAGTCATTCTCGAAACACAGCAACAATCAGCCTCCTGCGATTTATTGTTGCATGGTATTGCAAGACTTTCCTAGCGCCCTTTGTACTATTGTTGACAAGTGCTGGAAGGCGCGCCCTCGGTGCGGCGATCTGAGCGCGGACTCGCGGCTGTGCCTGCGATGGGGGTGGGAGTGGGTGCAGCTTGACCCGCGGCCGGGCTCTCGACCCAGCAGCCCTTGTGGCGGGGCCACTTGTCCTGCCGGCACGAGGGCCTGGCCCGTCTCATTGTCTCCTGGCCACAAGTTGCCCACGAGGGGCGCGCCCCTCCGCCGCGCCTCTGCGCGCTTTCTGGCTTTTGATGGCGCCACCTGCAGGTTCCGTCACCTCGAGCTGGCGCTACCAAAGTCTACAAAATTCTGCGTACTGTCTTTCTCGCAAAATATGCGTTATCATCGCTTATACAACAGACTTTATTGCCTGTGTAGATTGCTCCATTATTGTATTTGTTGGATATACTTCAGGCTCTCCCTTCACTTATAGTTCTTTCAAGTTACACTGAATTCATTCCTTGATCTCTTAACATATGTCCTATTATACTACTTTGTCTTGTTCTCAAGGTATACCACATGTTCCTCACCTCGTCTATTAAGTGGAGAACCTCATTTCTTATCCTAACAGTACACCTACTTCTCAGTTATTGAGAAGGGAATGAGGTACACATAGGGCCTATAGCCTTTGTTATTCAGTTTGTAGAATGAAAGGGCATGAAACGGAAATGACGTGGAATTTGGAAATGGATAAACAAAACTGCAGGGGAGAAATAAAATCTCTGTAGATTGCCAGTGATACTAAACTTGCGCTACACACGGCAAAGGAAAATCAGTTGAAAGGAACACAGATAGTGCCTTTAAAACTAGGAATAAAATGAACATTAATAAAAGTGAAAGAAGGGTGTTGTGCAGTTGAATGAGTTTAGGTGATTAGAGAAAGAGATGCTTGAAACAGGGGGCGAGATGTGCTATTTGGGACCCAGAATAAATGACGACTCCTGAACTGGATAGGTTACAAGACATAGACAGATAACATAAAAAAAAATCTTTTCTGAAACGTAAAAAAATCGTTAAGATCGAATACAGAAGCACTGCTTTAGAAAGGGATTTATGTTGATTATAGCTTAAGAGAAATTCGGAATTCAAACAAAAGAAAAGAAACTAGAAGCTTCTTGAAATGTGGTGCTACACGAATAATTTAAAATTGAGTAAATTAGGGGTTCTGAATTGGATTGGTGAGAGCTGGCCTATACGGTGTTGCAGAGTCCTTGCAGCAGACGTTTAGGACTGATGGACCACGTATGGAGGACGTTCAATGACGTTCAATGACGCTCCACGGCGACGCTAATTGTCGTTTGCAATTGATTAAGCCCATGAGAGGCGGCAAGGCCTAGGTACTCCACCCCGTGCATATGTAGTGTTTGGTGCCCTTAATCCAGTCATCTGCTCCACGTGTAAAGGGCTGGGCTGAACAAAATTACAGTTCTTGATTTGCTTGTAAAATAACTTTCTCTGCATAGAGACACTCATTCTTGCCGTTTTGCTGTTGAAGATCTGCCAATTTACTGGTGTAGGTAGTATGCAGCACAGTTTGCTTGTAGAACGTGCTAGTTCGGTGAAATTTCGCCGTCACAGCGCCAGCGAATATGAAAGAACGTCTAGCGTCTCCGGGAAGTGTGAGTGGACATTTTGTCTCTAACAAAAGTTATGAAGTGATCTATCACACCTAGATGTCTGATGCAAAGACATACACCATGTATATGGAAAAACTTGAGTGAAAGAAGAAATATGTTGGTATTAAAAATTCTGAGACATCAAGGAACAGTTGATTTGGTAACGGGAAGAAGTGTGGTAAGGAAAATATAGTACAATGAGACCAAGGCTTGAAACAGATATAGGTTGCAGTAACTGTGCAATATTAAAGAGGCCTGTGCAGTATAAAGTTTATGTGCAGAATTTCATCAAACCAGCCATGAGACTAAAGATTACAACAACAATAACTGTTAATAAATCCAGCCTCAAATAGAGTGTTAAACAATGTCTATTGTAGATTTTAACTTGTATCCTCGTCAAGAGAAACGCTTAGTGGAAGAAGAACTTGATTGTAAATGCGCTGGACGCAGTCCGATCATGTTTTATCCACAGTTTACAGCATTTCACGAATTCCAACACCAGTGTAACCATACGCTTTGTAAACTCTAGAAGAAGGACATAGTCCCAAAACTGATCACGTGTTAAATAAATCTTATTAAGTTGTGACTTATTCTGGAATTAATGTATCAATAGTCTTTAAATGAACAGTCGCGGATTTCAGCGGCGTCCATTACGGATAAAACTGGCTACTGATCCGTTTATGAACTCATGTACTTTCATGTTTAATAAGTCTAGGCATCCCAAATTGACATAAGTCGAAAATGGCGATTTAAAGGCGAGTTTCTCGTCCTCAGGTAGGAGGCGGTGTAGCTGTTCTGGCTTTCCAGTGCCGCAGTATCAGCCAGACAAGGACCCAAGGCCTATCACAGATCATGTGCCTCGCGGGATTAGCCGAGCGGTTGGGGCGCTGCAGTCATGCACTGTGCGGCTGGTCCCGGCGGAGGTTCGAGTCCTCCCTCGGGCACGGGTGTGTGTGTGTGTCCTTAGGATAACTTAGATTAAGTAGTCTGTAAGCTTAGGGACTGATGACCTTAGCAGTTAAGTCCCATAAGATTTCACACACATTTGATTTGAACAGATCATGTATGAGGAAAAGCAGATGTAATATTGGGATTGACTGTACATCTTCTCATCTGCGCATACACACCCCTCACGTAATTAGTTATTCAAACTGACACCCGTCAACTTCAAAGAACTGAAATATTGACACAGGATTCTGCGCCTCGCTTTACTCCATACTAGGTTACGTTTGGAAGTAGGTGCTAATGTAAGTCTACAGAGATATTGGTTTAACATTAGTTCTGTGCTGGCAGTTCAAATGCGTTACTTATTTCTTTGAAGTAATACACGTAGAAAATCCGAATGGATTGTCTCTATGCTAACTCGGTGTTTTTCTATTCAGAATGTGGCTAAATACCTTTGTTAGGTATGTGTATTAGTTTAGGATCTAGTGACATGGACTCAGCGTGCAGACAGAACTATGGAAGCACCACAAGAAACGCTTGCTCGAACATAAATGCAGGTATTGGCTGGTTGTCACGTTGTACCTGACCACGAACACAACCTGTGCAGCGTCCACAATACGTTGCAAGTGTCAGCTGTTGTCAGAACAGTAGTTTGTGTATTCTACGAGTCCATTACGTCGAGCGTTTGAAAGTGAGATAATTGTCGGTGCTCGTATGGTGGGTGATTCCATAACTACAGTAGCCGAAATGTTAAGTGTTACAAGAGGCACCGTATTGTAGATTTACGCCTCGTACAATGAAAGCCGAAAAGAATCATCTCCTATATTACAACACGGAAACGATTGTGTGTTGAGTGATCGCTGCAGACGGTAGTTGATGAAACATGTGACGAAAAATAAGTACGAAAACAGCAAAAGTGATTGCAGAACTGAATGTCTCTCAAGAGAATCATTGTAGCATGTAAACAATACGAAGGTAATTCCATAATTAGGGAATTGCAAGGCGAGCTGGAATTCAAAAACCACTCATCGCTAAAGTCAGTGCCCGTAACAGGAAAACGTGGTCCCGAAGCCACTTGTGGACTGTGAAGCAATGGAAAAATCTCATTTAGTCAGGTGAGTCTTGTTTCACGCTGTTCCCAACTTCTGGTTGACTCTACGTCCCATTAGTTAAACACGGCGGGGCTTCGGTGATTATTTGGGCAGCCGTATCATAATGATGCATAGGCCCCAAGGGTGTTCTCAAGGTCGTATTGCTGCCGATGGTTGTGTGACGGTTTTTGCTGACCAGGTACATCCCATGGTATGATATTGTGTTCGAAGACAACAAATCCCTGTTCACACATCGTCTGAGAGTGGTTTTGTGAACGCGAGAGTGAATTGTCATATCTCTCCTGACTAGCACAGTCGACAGATCTCAACATTACTTAGCATTTGTGGTCTACTTTGAAGAAAAGGGCACGTGATCCCAGCTTCGTTACCTGATCTTGCCACAATTTTGCAGGACGTATCGTATAAGGCTCCCTTGAAAATCGTGCAGTGACTGTATTTACCCATTACAAGACGACTGGAACTTGTTTTTAATGTCAACCACTTGCTTACGCCGTATTAGGCATCTTAATGTGGTATTTCGAAACTGTTGTCCAACCAACGGAGCTTCACTACCGACTAATCTTGTGCTCAATTCCCGCACCTTATATATATGTGACAGGAGCGCACTGCATGCAAATCGCTTGTTAATCCTTACGTCAGCACATTCCCCGTAATGGCCAAGCGTTCGCCTGATGAAGTCGCCAATTGGTTCCTGCTACCGAATTCGGTCACGCACAAGTTACCTGCAATTTTCCCTTAAAAGGAGATCACTTACTTCATCACCAGTGCAAAGCGTATCTTCTGTTTTTAAAAATGAGCTCATGGGAATATATATATGCTACATATTACAATTTGCACTCAATCCTACAAAGCTCGTGCGCCCGGACTTGCTACATCTTCCTCAGCTGAAGTGCCTTACACGATATTAGAAGTAATTTTGACCCATCTCCCCCCTCCCCCCCCCCCCCTCGCCCCCACCCCCACCCAATGATACCACGACAAACGGAAACAAACACAAATAACTCAAATTGGCTGAGCCAATCACAAAACGATACTAACTTCGTGCATATAATGTTTAACTTCACCCTCTTAAATACTGAAGTTCGTAGCGTAATTGTAGAGTCGACCACTGTTTCAATCAAATTTCGGTAGAACACTGACAACTCTCGAACTGAACTACTGCTCACTACAGCATGAAACACAGTTTTATGGGGTGCTCAGACACTCTGAACGCAACCCTATAGAGAAAGTGATAGGTCATCTTTGAACGCTGTTTTAATAGACAATGGTTTCCTGAGAAGCACATGGGGCTCCGCTGTTGCGGGCGGACTTCCCCTACTAAAGACCAAATAGACCTCGACTCTCCACCATGAGGTGCTAGGCTCGTAAATAGCAGGTGTAGCTCTTGAGGAAGAACGAGGGAAAATCCTTGGAACAAAGATTACATTGTCTTTACGAAACACCGACTCGTAAATTTAGAGAAGAAGCTGCATTAGAAGGATGCTGTGGGACCATTCGGGTGTCAACAGAGTGTTTCTCGTGTAGGAAGATATGAGAACAAGATGACAGAGATTAGTGGGGCGTTTGCAGGAAGATGTAGATAATAATGTTTCCCTCACTCTGTACGCGAATGGAACAGAAACCCGAAGTACCAGACACCCTCTGGCTTGCGCTGCACAGTGTCTTGCGAAGTATATATTTACGTGATGGCGTGAGAGAGTATTCGAAATATGTGACGAGACAGTTCAAAACTATATTAGAAGTGTGGAGTGATACGAGAAGAGCTACAAAGTGGCTAATTGAGTAGAGAACATGTACGGAAAAAAGACAGAGTATTAATAATATTTTTAATTATAGCTCTTCTTACTTTCCGTGACTACTAAGAAAAACTGGACAGAAAATCCACCTTATCCAAGACAGTATGATTAGTTTGTTTTACCCAAAAATGATTTCATTTATAATTTTTTTAATATCATTTGATAACATGCTGTGGAGGTTGCAAGAATTTCGGATTAAGGAGCGGTGAGTAAGCGTTACATTTTACGTTGGTTTACATCTACAGTTGAAGACACATGTTACAGACTTGAGGCATTACTGTTTTACGTTTTTGCTACGCTTATCATTAGACCTAGAATACTGAAAATAGGACAGTGATGCAGATGTTCACATACCTCACATGACTCAAGCAGTTATTTATGTTAGTAGTTTTATGTTTACCACGCATTCAACAGTTTATCATCACCAACCAACTATAACTTTAATTGGCACCAGAAATATTCGATATTCGGATAAAATATATGAAATACAATATACATGAAGTATATGAAATACGTAACAGTTAAAAAAGGTACTAAAAAAGGAAATAACTTTTTTAAGGCAAGCGTTAAAAATTGAAGTTAACAGGCTAAATAATGTAACATAAGATTTTCAGTTTTCAATGAACGAAAGACAGTAGCATGCAGAACGTTTTACTATTTGCAGGTGACAAGCTGTAGAATTCTTTGGCAGATATAAAATTACCAACATAAATAAGTTATAGCGCCAAGTGTGGCATATCAACAAAAGGAATCCCTCATCTGAAACTCAGCTTGCCTTTTCCTCACAACATGTCCTGCGAACTATGGATGATTAATGGCAGGCAGATTCAATATTCATAGATTGGCGAAAAGCTTTTGACACAGTACGCCACTGTAGACTCTAACGAAGGTCCCAGGATATGTACAGGTTCTCAGATATGTGATTTGATCGAAGACTTCTTATGTAATCGAGCCCAATACGTTGTTTCAGAAGGAAAGTATTTTATCAGAGACAAGAATATCGCGAGGAGTACCGCAGGGAGAGGGTGATCAACAGTCTGCGTCTGTTTGCTGATGACGCTGTAGGGCGCGGGAAAGTGTGATCGTTGAGTGATTTTAGAAGGATACAAGATGACTTGACAGAATTTCTATGTGTTATCAACAACAGCCTGCATTAGGTGTGAAGAAAATGTAAGTTAATGCGGAGAAGTAGAAAAACAGTTCTGTAGTAATGGGAGAGAGTATTAGCGGAATGCTGCTAAACACTGCCACGACGATCAAATATCTGGGCGTAATGTTGCAAAACGACACGAAATGGAACGAGGACGTGAAGTGTGTTGTGGGTTATGCGAATGGTCGACTTCATTTGATTGGAAGAATCGGAAGAAAGTGTATTTTATCTACGAAAAAGAACGCGTATAGAACACTTACTGGGTTTCATTATTGATAGCTGCTGGAGACTTTGCAATTCCCACCCGATCGGATTAAACTAAGACTTCGCGACATGTCAGAGGCGTGTTGCTACATTCGTTACCAGCATTTTCGATCAACACGCCAGTTTTACGGAGATGCTACTTGAAAAATTTATAGGACTGGTTATGGCGACAGACTGCAGAAGAGAAGAGATATCAGAGCTCTTATGTAAGCGTATAGATGATAACTTTTCCCTCGCTCCATTTACAAATGGACCAAGGAAGGGATTGACCTAGTAATGGATGGTAGCCTCCACCATGCACCGTACAATGCCTTGAGGACTATGTATGCATATCTTGACTAAATGAAGGGATTTGGTGATAGAACATAAGTATCAAGGAGTGGTCAGTTTCGATGGTATTGAGGATGTCGTGGGTGAAATTGTAGTGGAAGATCAAGACTTGACTATAGTAAAAAAGGTTGAGTGTCTGTGTAGAATTGAAGAGATTCACAAGAGCGGCATCGTAGAAGTCTCCGTACTGAAGACAGCAAGAACATCGTGAGCTGTTACGCAGTCAATTAATGAGAGTACGGAAAGAGTGATTCGGAAGGCCCAATGCAGCGAAACCGGCCCTGAGATTCGGGGGCGCCTGTACTGCGGCGCAGCTCCGTGCAGTGCAGCTTGTTGCTGGCAGTAGTCTGGGCACGTCCTTGAGACTCGTGCCGTGCCGGCGACCCATCTTCCCCTAACCACCAGCACGCCGACACCATCCCTACGCCTCGCATCGCATCGCATTGCGTGTCTGCAGGGCACAAGTCAGTCGAGGCCGCGCCTGCATGCCGGCCGAATGTTGCCCGCAACGCCCTGCGGCCGCCTCGGAAGGCGCTCTGCCGGCTTCAGGCGCCAGCGCCCCAGCCACGGCATGCACTTGTTAGCGGGGCCGCATCACCCTCAGGGTCTGCACTAGGGATGGCTGTTATCGCTGAAGCCACCAGTTTTCCGTTATATCGCTTTTTTCCACGCCAGTTTAATATGACTGCTAAAACCACCCAAAATAACCAGTTTCTGAAATAACCGATATTCAGTTTTTTGCTCCTATTATTTCCTGTAAGGCCAACGGCCATGCCGCAGCGGTAACACCGGTTGCCGTCAGATCACCGACGTTGAGCTCTGTCGGGCTGGGCTAGCACTTGGATGAGTGACCATTCGGTCTGTGGAGCGTTCTTGGCAAGTATGGTGCACTCGGCACTTGTGAGGCACACTGAGTAGCTCCTTGATTGGGAAGTAGTGGCTCCGGTCTCGTAACGTGACATACCGCCGGGAGAGCATATCCGCATCCAGCAACGCCTGTGGGCCTTCATGGCCTCTTAGGGCGGAGTTTAGCTTTTTTCAGTTTCCTGTAATAAATGTGGAAATCGAACAAGAAAGTAAAAATTCTGACTCTCTCTGTTCGACGATACATAGAGTCAAAATATTCAATTAAACAGGCAAATAAAAGAAAACTTAGTCAGTCCACAGCGGGCTGCAGCTCTCGACAAGTGATAAGTTGTTGAACACGACAGAAACACAACAGTATTTTTCTCTTAATGCGAATTTTTTGAAATTGTGCTTAGAAATCATGTTGTAATCTGAGATCGTATGGGGTGTTATGAATATTCAGCCCAAAAATGTGGAAACTGTGGTTGAAGAACTCTGTTTGTCGCGATAAGTTGTCATTTTTCAAGGGCGAAAAGCAGATAAAGGCATATTACCTAGACACCAGCAGCGGTTGGGCTACTTTCTATTTTTATTGTATTCTTTCTTCTTTTGCTGGAGCCTTGTCAAGCGGATTCGCGCGGTGGGCACTGTTAGGAACGGATTTGGCAAGGTTAGTTTTAAGGGGTGGCCGGATGCCACCCCGTACCCCCAGGGACGGAATTAGTACACCCCAGCTGTCTCCGTCTAGTGTCACCCAAGGAATAGTGCTAACGTGTTCAGATGTCTGCGAGTCTTGTAACTGAGGCGGAACGTGGGGACCAGCCCGGTATTCACCTGTCGGGATGTGGAATACCACCTAAAAACCACAGCCGGGCGGATTCGAACCGGGGCCGGCGCGCCTACCCGAGTCCAGTAAGCAGCGCATTAGTGCTCTCGGCTAACCTGGCGGGTTTTTTATTGTTATTGTATACAGTATATGAATTGTTAAGTTTCGAATTTGTTACTGTTACCCTAACTTCCTTCTTCTTTTACTACTTCATAGAAATGGCAAATCTTTAATCCTTTAAAGCAAATGAACCATTGAAACCCATTGCTACTTTACTTTTGTTAAAATATTTCTGCACTAGGGTGCGTAGCATTCTGCAGTACAACAGTTGTCCAGCGCCGTCAGTAGCATGTGTAATGAACCAGGTGGGGACAACTGTTGCACACTGCACGTATACGCCACCTTACGTCACGGCAAGCGGAAACAGCGATGTTATTGCCTTAACAGTGCTGTATCAATTCTTACGCCATGTATTTGTTGCTATTTTCTGTAGACACTGTTATTAAAATAGCACTGATAGCTTTTTCCTATTTTCTATAATAACGCAATATTTTAAACCAATGCACATTTTACGAATAATAATTACTGAGTTTTTAGAAAGGTTTATTTAAAAACTAAACATTTTATCATTACTGGTCTGACTAACTCACATTTAGGTTCTTTTACTTGATTATTTGTAACAAATAAAAAGCACCTGTTATGACCGAGAGCAAACAAGTACCGAAAAATACCGGTTCTTCGGAACTAAAATACCGGTATTGGTTTAAACCGGTCAGTTTTTGCCATCCTTATTCTATCTACAGCTCTCCTCACTCACAGTGCTCAGTGTATTACTCTCACGTGCTTAATAGCGAGATGGTACACTTTCGGAACGCAATACAAAACGATATTAGGTGGCCTCCAATCGAAATTTCCTCGGCAGGTTTCCAAAGTCATGCAGGGCCAAATTTCTATGCAGATGTCAAGCTATCACTATACATGGCAGGACGGTGGTTTTTGGTCAGATAGTTGATGCCCGATTGCTTTCCGTATCTGTTCCATCGGTTTCGGATTAGACGAATTTGGTGGCCTAGACTTCCGTGTGAGTTCACTACTATATTCCTCCAATCACTGCAGGATTATTTTGGAAATAAAAACTGGCCAGTTATCTTGCTGAAAAATGACGTCGGTGGAGATACCAAGCATGAAGGGCTGCAGGCAGTCCGCAATAATGTTCACATAGCTCGTAGCTTCCAATGCAGTGGTTCCCAACCTAGGGTAATTACCTCATGAGGGACAAAATTCAATTTTATGAGAGGTGAAAAAGAGGTTTCAATTGTCTTCCGGTCAAAGAAATATTTTAATAGAACATTACTGTTATTGTTACTTCATAGGACTGCACTACCAATTAAATATCCTACTAATAATTAAATTTCTCTGAGGTACTAGCATTATCACTTGATACAACGTGATGGAAGTTATAGCCTTTGAAACGGAAGTATGAACATCATCCTCAAATAGACCATCCACTACACACATTCTTTGTATCATGCATCTATGACAGTAAAAGTGGGACATACGTATTACACTTGCTTAAATACCTCGTGAATCTGCCATCTCATGGTTGTAACTAGTTCCCGGAATAGCCCAGAAATTTCTCATTATTCACTACGCAACAATAAATGCACTAATTGACAGTAGAATACAACAGTAATCATGTAATGATTACTACACTGCAGTAGAGTGTAAGCAGTATTATTATTATTATTGACACTGGTCAGACACATAGTATGAGCATAGTGAAGTCTTTCAGTTTTTACCAGATTATAAGTAAGGAATGCAGCGATCGAGTTATTTTCAGACAGTAAGTATTGTACACGCATTTTAAATTGGAATTGGCCGGTTTTAAATGGAAGTGTAGGATATGACTGATGCAAGTATCTTTAAGGACAGGGGTTTTGTAGAGAAGTATGTCTTATGGGAACTGTCTACCCTCAAAATCGATCGATAATCAACTTCTTTTCCTGAGGCGGAATTGTAGAATCACTCACGATGTCCTTAGAATTGATTCACCACTCTACAAAAAAGGTTGTTACAATACGCAGTACCAGTTCTCATTCACTCAAAAGTTTCTGGTTTTGTGAAATCCCTACAAAAACTTAATATTTTTTATCGTTAGTCACTTTAAAAGTAAAGGTTTTCAAAGAAAACTCTTTTTCTCTGTAAAT
The DNA here is from genome assembly GCF_023897955.1 of Schistocerca gregaria. Lineage (NCBI taxonomy): Eukaryota > Metazoa > Arthropoda > Insecta > Orthoptera > Acrididae > Schistocerca > Schistocerca gregaria. Next base: position 107,857,482 of record NC_064920.1, read on the forward strand.
GTTAATCAATCGCTAATGCTGATGAATGGGGGGAGGGGGTACTAGGTAATATAGGTTTGGACTCAGGGGTAATGGTCACAGAAAAGTTGGAAACGTCCGTTCTGATCCAATGGAAGCCCATGTGAGTGTCCCGTATAGCACAATAATGGCCTGCGTCCGTCGTGCGATGCATGTTTCGAGCAGCTGTTGACTTGGGTGATGACGTATCTGGACACAGCCAGCGATGTTTCCGTTGATCCACCGTTCAGTCTCTACTATTTAGTGCCCAGTGCGATCGTAATTAACGATGACGTTTGATCAACAGGTGAACATGTAGTGGTCGTCTGCCGCAGAGCCACGTGTTCAGCTATGTGAGCTGAAGGATGTGCTCCGAAACAACTATCTCAGCACCAGCATTGCATTCTATCGTGACATCGGCCACAGATTTGAGTATCCTGCTTTACAGAAGGGCAAGTCCACGTCCTCCACGATTCGCGATGAGGCTTGAACGTCAAGCACATTGTGGTTTCAAAGCTCATTCCACAGATGCTCACGGCAGTAGTACGCCAACAGCAGACCAGCTGCAGCGTTGCGAAATGCTCATTCCGACGCACTGGACCATTGAAATCAGCCTTTGTCGCTTATTCCAATGGATTTCCCCAATTCCGGACCATATTGACGTTACAATGTTTCCCCGTACGTCTCTGCGCTGCTTGCTTGCTTTGCTTGCTGCACAACGTGTTTGCAATACCTAATACAGCACTGATTATCGTGACAGCATGTGTCAATAACGTTCTGGCTCGTCAGTCTGACCGACAGAGGAGTGTACCCCTTTCATTTTTGTGGGATGTTGAATGGGATGGCTGTCAAGTAGTGTTGACACTAGTGCAAGGTTCTGTGTCTTTTCTTCCGTACTGAAACACGTTAAAACTTATCGACATGCTTTGTGCTTTTTCCGTATAAAGCAATACTTTTACCTTTCATCTCCTGGCCACAATCTCAGTTCATTCAATATTGATATTTTCGATACCATTGACTTCGATGTGATAGGCTTCACTGTCATGCGTGAAGTTTCATGTTGTTATGTAGGAACATGGGTAATTTAAATTTAGTTTAATACGAATGCGTTAGTGATTAATAATCATCTACAAAGAATTTCGGTAACTCGATATTTCAACGAGTTGCCCAGTAATTGGACGACTTCCTGTAACGATAATTATGATGTTGGATACCTGATGTTACATAAATAAAATGAAATGCATTTTGAATGAAATCCATACAGGGTTGAGGTAATTTGAGACTTGCCGAGCCACACACTAACCGGGGGTCTGTCATACTACAGAACATAAAAAGAGTCTATGTGGGAAAAATATTTTCATGAAATGCACGAATAACTGTAAATGATGCGTATTTTTCCTCTCGTTTTACCAAAACTGGCAGACATACTAAGGCAACTTCAGACTGGGGTAGAGGTTATTTCTTATTAATTGTACCTTTTTAATACATTTATCGTTAACATGTATCGTATAAACTTATATCTTCATTACTGCTTTATTAGTGTTCAAATTGCTCTGAGCACTATGCGACTTAACATCTGTCGTCATCAGTCGCCTAGAACTTAGAACTAATTAAACCTAACTAACCTAAGGACATCACACACATCCATGCCCGAGGCAGGATTCGAACCTGCGACCGTAGAAGTCGCGCGGCTCCGGACTGAGCGCCTAGAACCGCGAGACCACCGCGGCCGGCGCTTTATTAGTGTTAAGAGTTAAGGAAAGTACTTCAATGTGGAGAACTTTCAGTGACATGAATGTAGCGTACGACCTGCTTTATAAATATATAGGAGGGCACGTTATTAGTATGCAATAAATCAATAAAGACACTAATTAATAAACACTATCGACATTTAGTGACGATAAACATTGATCAGGCTAAGAATAAGTATACAACAGGCGCATTAGTTTTTGGTTTACCATATTGCACGATTAGCTTTAGACAATTAGCGTTAGCAATATATTGTGAATAAATGAAAGCATCGGGCGTAAATATTGAAATCCTTGATTTTACAGATCGATTTCGGTCCCTTTGTGACCACCTTCAGTGCAAATTATTCGAAACTAGTTGGTTCATATCATAAGAGCACAACATTTTCTGTGGGGTCTAACATGTACTGCAATGATTATTTCCAACAGATACCTTCAGTTTTACTGCTTACAATAATTTTTAAATTTATAGAAGGGCCTACCTTGTAACCTTACCAGTTGCCGATCCAACGTAAACTGCCAAGGTTACAAGATAGAATCTTCTATACATTTAAAAATTATTGTAAGCAGTAAAACTGAAGATATCTTTTGGAAGTAATCATTACAGTACATGAGATATAGAGCACTACAATCATGACAGAAGTGAGGGGCTTGAATTTTTGCAGTCTCCATTATATTATTATGTTTTCCGTATTTTCCTATTTCATCTTAAAGAATTAATCGTTTGTTTTTCTTCTTAAAAGTGACTAATTCGGATGCATGCCACCATGGTTATACGCTTCCTCCAACTCATGTAGATCCGAAAATAAATGTAAAACCTTCTGTCCAGTAATGTCATCTCTGGCACAGAAGCAAAACGAATTTTATATGATCAGATCCTCATAAAAAAGATAATGGATTCGACCTCTCATGTTTTGGGAAACGGTGATTGGTGCAATGAGACAAGAAACCAGTTGCTGACTCTCTGGAGCGTCGGCAAGTGCTCTACCTACAAGATTACAAAGGCACGCAGCGCCCATTTCTCAACAGTCTCCTTAAGATGACAGATAGTCTCATTGAAGAAACCCTTGCGTAATCAAGGACTAGACACCGCTGAAATCCCGAGAAGAATTTAAATTATATATTCGTGGACAAAATATACGACCGTAAATTAAAATGTATATCGTGAGGAGATAACATCATTCCCGTAAGCTGAGTACAAGAAGTGTGATTAAACCCTGCTGCTATATAGAGGGGCAGGAGTCGATTCCTTAAACTGTCAGCGGTTTTTCGCTGATGACACTGGTATTCTTTTTGAAAATGCAGTGAATTGCAGGACCTATTGAGTAGCACGGAGTGGAATCAACGTTATAGTGGGCATAGAATATAGTTGAAAGTAAACTTGAGAAAGAAGCGTGTATGAAGCAAGAGCAGAAATGCTACAAACTTAACATAAAAATGGGGACCTTATGCTAGATGAAATTAAGAAACTGTCTTGTTGGGAAAATAACACACCATGGTCGTAGCAAGCAGAATGTAAGATTGAGTCTGGCACAGATAAAGAGAGCATTCCTCGCAAGAATTTTACGAAATCCAGACATAGACCCAAAACGGAGAAAGAAATTTTTGAGAATATTCGTCACATGCGCAGCGGTGTATGCAAGTGAATCTCTGACAGTAGGAAAACAGAGAGAGAAAGCAATTGACGTATTTGAGTTATCACGCTGCAGAGGGCTGTTGAAAATTTGGCGGTCAGATAAAATAAGAAATGAAGCTTTCCTCGCCAGAATCGATGACGAGAGAAGAACGCTTTGGCGCAGAAAACGGCTCAGTGTTTGTGAGCACGTAAATGCATAAAAAGATTTCGATATATCTATTAACGACAGAATTCAGTACTTCATAGCACGTCAGTAAAAGTAAGACTCGATAAAAATTACCAGCATTAAATTCGCGAATAGGCATTACAACAATATCTAGCATAACACGCCTAATGGTAAAAGCTATGGCCTGAAAAGTCATATGAGCTTCATAATAACAAGGCGAACACGAAACAATAGACAACATTATTAACTATTCTATAGCCCGGAAAGAATGACAAGAAAAGTGAAACAGGAGACACTAGCTTAATACACATCTACATCTACATCTACATCTACATCCATACTCCGCAAGCCACCTGACGGCGTGTGGCGGAGGGTACCCTGAGTAACTTTATCGGTTCTCCCTTCTATTCCAGTCTCGTATTGCACGTGGAAAGAAGGATTGTCGGTATGCTTCTGTGTGGGCTCTAATCTCTCTGATTTTATCCTCATGGTCTATTCGCGAGATATACGTAGGAGGGAGCACTATACTGCTTGACTCTTCGGTAAAGGTATGTTCTCGAAACTTTAACAAAAGCCCGTACCGAGCTACTGAGCGTCTCTCCTGCAGAGTCTTCCACTGGAGTTTATCTATCATCTCCGTAACGCTTTCGCGATTACTAAATAATCCTGTAACGAAGCGCGCTGCTCTCCGTTGGATCTTCTCTCTCTCTTCTATCAACCCCATCTGGTGCGGATCCCACACTGCTGAGCAGTATTCAAGCAGTGGGCGAACAAGCGTACTGTAACCTACTTCCTTTGTTTTCCGATTGAATTTCCTTAGGATTCTTCCAATGAATCTCAGTCTGGCATCTGCTTTACCGACGATCAACTTTATATGATCATTCCATTTTAAATCACTCCTAATGCGTACTCCCAGATAATTTATGGAATTAACTGCTTCCAGTTGCTGACCTGCTATTTTGTAGCTAAATGATAAGGGACTTATCTTTCTATGTATTCGTAGCACATTACACTTGTCTACATTGAGATTCAATTGCCATTCCGTGCACGATGCGTCAATTCGCTGCAGATCATCCTGCATTTCAGTACAATTTTCCATTGTTGCAACTTCTCGATACACCACAGCATCATCTACAAAAAGCCTCAGTGAACTTATGATGTCATCCACCAGATCATTTATGTATATTGTGAATAGCAACGGTCCTATGACACTCCCCTGCGGCACCCCTGAAATCACTCTTACTTCGGAAGACTTCTCTCCATTGAGAATGACATGCAGCGTTCTGTTATCTAGGAACTCCTCAATCCAATCACACAATTGATCTGATAGTCCGTATGCTCTTACTTTGTTCATTAAACGACTGTGGGGAACTGTGTCAAACGCCTTCCGGAAGTCAAGAAACACGGCATCTACCTGTGAACCCGTGTCTAAGGCCCTCTGAGTCTCGTGGACGAATAGCGCGAGCTGGGTTTACACGACCGTCTTTTTCGAAACCCATGCTGATTCCTACAGGGTAGGTTTCTAGTCTCCAGAAAAGACATTATATTCGAACATAATACGTGTTCCAAAATTCTACAACTGATCGACGTTAGAGATATAGGTCTATAGTTCTGCACATCTGTTCGACGTCCCTTCTTGAAAACGGGGATGACCTGTGCCCTTTTCCAATCCTTTGGAACGCTTTGCTCTTCTAGAGACCTATGGTACACCGCTGCATGAAGGGGGCCAAGTTCCTTCGCGTACTCTGTGTAAAATCGAACTGGTATCCCATCAGGACCAGCGGCCTTTCCTCTATTGAGCGATTTTAATTGTTTCTCTATCCCACTGTCGTCTATTTCGATATCTACCATTTTGTCAACTGTGCGACAACCTGGAGAAGGAAGCACAGTGCAGTCTTCCTCTGTGAAACAGCTTTGGAAGAAGACATTTAGTATTTCGGCCTTTAGTCTGTCATCCTCTGTTTCAGTACCATTTTGGTCACAGAGTGTCTGGACATTTTGTTTTGATCAACCTACCGCTTTGACATAGGACCAAAATTTCTTAGGATTTTCTGCCAAGTCAGTACATAGAACTTTACTTTCGAATTCATTGAAAGCCTCTCGCATAGCCCTCCTCACACTATATCTCGCTTCGCGTAATTTTTGTTTGCCTGCAAGGCTTTGGCTATGTTTATGTTTGCTGTGAAGTTCCATTTGCTTCCGCAGCAGTTTTCTAACTCGGTTGTTGTACCACGGTGGCTCTTTTCTATCTCTTATGATCTTGCTTAGCACATAATCATCTAACGCATATTGTACGATGGTTTTGAACTTTGTCCACTGATCCTCAACACTATCTGTACTTGAGACAAAACTTTTGTCTCGAGCCGTCAGGTTCTCTGTAATCTGCTTTTTGTCACTTTTGCTAAACAGAAGAATCTTTCTACCTTTTTTAATATTTCTATTTACGGCTGAAATCATCGATGCAGTAACCGCTTTATGATCGCTGATTCCCTGTTCTGCATTAACTGATTCACATCATGCAAAATTAAATGAACTAGAGCCGCACAAGCTGTAAAACTAAAACAAACACAACGAATCGACAGAAGAGAACAGTATGAAGATCTTTCGGACATGTCCGAAAGAACAGATACCATCATGCTGTAGATGAGGCTTACCGACCAATGATCTTCTTCAGTCTGGATGCACTCACATTGCCCGAACTGACGGCCGCTAGTCAGTAGTGTGCAGGGGCACTACAAATGTAGTGTGTGGATAGTAAGCTGGAACTGTGGGTCTCACGGGGAGCGTGCCAGATATCAATCCCTGCAGTCGCACTATCCTCTGTGTCCTCGATGGCTCGGTCGGGTAGAGCGTCTGCCATGTAAGCATGAGATCCCGAGTTGGAGTCCCTGTCGGGGCACACATTTCGACTCTCTCCGTTGTTATTTATCAACGGCTGTAAGCAGCTGAAGGCCTGGATTTCATTGTAATTTCATTCAGAGGTAACAGTAGTTAGATAACTAAGCCAAGTGGAAGCAGGGTACACAACTCTGGCCACAGAACAAAGAACCTGATCTAAAATTCAACATGGCCAGTAATCAGAAGCCAGAAAGCAAATCAGTTACCACAACTGATGATACAATAAGGAGCACCCTTTGGGTATAATGTGCCCAGACTTTTCTCTTACTGGAACGTATTTTCGGTAGGAGCGCTAGACCTTGCAGCGGTCCCGCTTCTGTGACAAAAGGGCAGCTAGCACAGCATGAACTAAACAAAGAGCGAGACACAGCCACCTGGACTTTGGTACTGCCGCTGAGCAAAAAGTAGGTAGGATACTATTCTTGTGGACAGCTGCCCAAGAGCACACACTGCAGTCAGCTTCCGATTGTGTCTCATCAGCGTGACCTTACCTGTGTCCAGGACTCTAGACGCTGCCCACTCGTCGGGACGGGGATCGACATCCCGCGTCTATACCGAGACGCTGGAGTCGCCCAGAGGCCATCGGGCTGCCTCCACTGGTGACCATTCTAACCTGCATCTTTCTCTGTACTGCCGACGCCCGCCTCAGCTGCCCGCTTCTTGCACTTCCTTGTCAACTCTCTGCAGACAGGCGATGTCTCCGCTGAGGGTTCTCGCGTCTTCAGTATGGTGTTGCTGGCGACTGGGCACCGTTCTTCAGACGACTTCTGCATGCCCACCTGACAAGTCAGATATGCCTCTCTAACGGCCGGGAATAGACTGGGATGTCGTTAGTACTCAGATGATTCATGTAAAAATGTTTCCGACGTGATTATGGCCCGCACAATGAGAACTGACGAATTTTCAACGAGGGATGTTGGTTGGAGCATGGGACATATGGGACGCATGGGGTGCATGGGTCATTTCATTTCGGAAACCGTTATGGAATTCAATATTTTCAGATGCACTGTGTCATGAGCGCGCCGAGAATACCAAATTTCAGACATTGCCTCTCAACATAGATAACATAGATAACGCGCTGGCCGACGACCTTTTCTTAAGGACCGAGAGCACCTGAGTTTGCATAGAGTTGTCAGTGCAAGTAGACAAGCAACACCGCGCGACATAACAGCAGAAATCAATGCCTGACGCACGAGGTTGGTCCTAATGGGCTATGACAGCAGATGACCGACATGAGTGCCTTTGCTAAAGGTACGACATCAGAGAGCGTCTTTCTGGGCTTGTGTCGAAGTCGATTGGACCCTAGAGGCTGAAAAACCATGGCCTGATCAGATGAGACCCAATTTAAGAGCTGATCGTTGGTTTCGAGTCTGGTGCAGACCCCACGTAGTTACCGACCCACCTAGTCAACAAGATAGTGAGCAAGCTGGCGGTGGGTCCATAATGTTGTGGACCGTGTTTGCATAGATTGGACTGGATCCTCTAGACTTTCTGCTACTTGCAGACCATTTGAGGCCATTCACGGGTTTCATGTTCCCAAAAAACGATGGATTTTTTATGGGAGACAATGCGCCATATCACCTGATCATAATTGTTCGCGACTGCTTTGTAAAACATTCTGGACAGTTAGAGTGAATATTTTGGTTACCCAGATCGTCCGACAAGAATCGAGTCGAACATTCATCGGACCCAATTGAGAGGTTAATTCGTGTACAGAATTCTTCACCGTCAACACTTTCGCAATTATGGTCGGCTATACAGACACTATGGCTCAATACATCTGCAGGGGACTTCCAACGAAAGCTGTGTTGAGTCCATGTTATATCGAGTTGCTACACTATTCTACGCAGAATGAGGTCCGACACGTTACTAGGAGGTATCCCACGATTTTGTCATAGTATAAGCACCGATATGTAGACAAGGGATTAATGTGGTATTCGTGTTTTTCCAAAGTGCATGCGGAGAATGCGGAACCGTGAACTATGGCGACGTTATTACCAAGTGCGTTCAAAGGACCAACATGATGCTATTCTTTTCTTGGATACCGAAAAACAAATACTGGTAGACATTCATCACAGAATGGACAAAGTGTATTCTGCAGCATGTCTGCCGACAACCGCTGTTGTGGAATGGTGGACAAAATTCCACGCCGATCGCGGTTCGACACAAGAAGACCCCAGATGGAAAAAATCGTAACGGAGAAGTTACCCCAACTCATGTGAGATATAGTCGAGCACACGACGTGTATTCCTGATCTCTCTCCAATCGACTATCGCGCATTCGCTTTCCTATAAAAGTGCCTTGAAGGGCCGACGATTCTTGTTGGGAGAAGTCGTGTAGCACTTCTTGTCGCAACAGCACACTGTGTTTTCCCAAACGGGTCTCGAAAACCTGTTGCGTCGATGGGGTGATTGCCTCAATGGTCACGGAGATACTGTGTCATGGACATGTTGATTCTGCACTGCACACCTTTCGAACAGAAATTTTTTGATCGCCCGTGGCAAATTTCTCTGGTGGTCATTTAACAAGCTGTCTTTAATCGACGCCATCTGTTCGCTGACTGTAAGTTTGAATGCGTCGGCCTTTCTGGTGAGGGAATGGATGCTTACACAATACAATAAGGATTTTATCTTGGACTTCTTAACACAGATTTTGCTCTCCTTTCGATCTGCAAACTACTTTTGCTTAGGTCGTTTTACTGTGTTCAACTTTTGAAAGCAGTGGATAAGGTCAGAAATGTTGTTCTAGATATTGCCATTAACATGAAATGTGCAAAACCAATTACTATTTTCATTAATACAGTTTTCGGTATCTTTATTTATGTAGGATTATTTAGCTGCATTTTGTTCTAGGATCTTGGCCTGAGTGCATTTTGTCATGATCTTATTTGTTCAGATTTATAAATCTAGTCTTGTTTGTTACTCGTACAGTTTGCTTATTTGGGTAAAGTAATAGCAGACAAAAATTTATGTTAAGTTATATAAAGAGTATATTTAAAAGTTTTTACTATTTATAAACTTAGTTGATTCACAAACGAACTTTATATTCCTGTTAATAATGACTGTCATTTAAGCTTAAAAGAGTTACACCATAGCCTATGTTAAGTTAGATATTTGTGAGAGTAATGAACTATTAAAAGTGTCCTGATCTAATGTTTTGACGCCAGCGTAGTAGTTCCTTGCAGTTTGAAAGATAGTTTTATTTGTTACAAAAGACACATGTTTTTAAAAACCAAGGACTAACTTCCATCACGCACCAGGGAACTGCGTAGATGAAAACGGAAAACCGAGATTGAAATATATCCAATTAATAATTGAGAATGCTGAAATCAGCAAATAACTGTGGAGATCTGGTGCAAGTCCTCGTGTGGAATGAAGAAGTGTTGGAGGACGCATCGAAGCAGTCAAAAGCCTGATGAAAAAAAAAAAAAATTCGAACAGGTTAACACAGCATCTGAACTTCCATAAGCGACGTGAATGTTTAGCAATCTACTTATTATCACACAGCTAGGAAAAAAGAAATGACTGGACGCTAACTTAGAAAATAAGGTTGCGAAGTTAAAATGTTTTAAACATATGCGTTTATAATGGACTCTGTGGGATAAATCTCAGTTAATAATGAAAAAGTATTATATATAGGTTCTCACAAGATTCATTGGTATCAGATTACATCTACATCTGCATCTACATACATACTCCGCAATCCACCATACGGTGCGTTGCGGAGGGTACCTCGTACCACAACTAGCATCTTCTCTTCCTGTTCCACTCCCAAACAGAACGAGGGAAAAATGACGGGCTATACGCCTCTGTACAAGCCCTAATCTCTCTTATCTTATCTTTGAGGTCTTTCCGCGAAATGTAAGTTGGCGACAGAAAAATTGTGCTGCAGTCAGCCTCAAATGCTGGTTCTCTAAATTTTCTCAGTAGTGATTCACGAAAAGAACGCCTCCTTTCCTCTAGAGAGTCCCACTCGATTTCCTGAAGCATTTCCGTAACGCTCGCGTGATGATCAAACCTACCAGTAACAAATCTAGAAGCCCGCCTCTGAATTGCTTCTATGTCCTCCCTCAATCCGACCTGATAGGGATCCCAAACGCTCGAGCAGTACTCAAGAATAGGTCATATTAGTGTTTTATAAGCGGTCTCCTTCCCAGATGAACCACATCTTCCCAAAATTCTACCAACGAATCGAAGACATCCGTCTTCCCCACAACTGCCATTACATGTTTGTCCCACTTCATATCGCTCTGCAATGTTACGCCCAAATATTTAATCGACGTGGCTGTGTCAATCGCTACATTTCTAATGGAGTATTCGAACGTTACAGGATTCTTTTTCCTATCATCTGCATTAATTTACATTTATCTATATTTACAGTTAGCTGCCATTCTTTACACCAATCACAAATCCTGTCCAAGTCATCTTATATCCTCCTACAGTCGCTCAACGACGACACCCTCCCGTACACCACAGCATCATCAGCAAACAGCCGCACATTGCTATCCACCCTATCCAAAAGATCATTTATGTAGTTAGAAAACAACAACGGACCTACCACACTTCCCTGGGGCACTCACCATCGAGGACAACGTACTGGGTTCTATTACTTAAGAAGTCTTCGAGCCACTCACACACTTGGGAACCAATCCTATATGCTCGTACCTTAGTTAGGAGTCTGCAGTGGGGCACCGACTCAAACGCTTTCCAGATGTCAAGGAATATGACATCCGTCTGATACCCTTCATGCCTGGTTCGCAAGACATCATGTGAAAAAAGGGCGAGTTGCGTTTCTCAGGAGCGATGCTTTCTAAAGCTGTGCTGATGCATGGACAGCAACTTCTCTGTCTCAAGGAAATTCATTATATTCGAACTGAGAATATGTCCGAGAATCCTGCAACAAACCGATGTTAAGGATATTGGTCTGTAATTCTGAGGATCCGTCCTTCTACCCTTCTTATATACAGGCGTCACCTGTGCTTTTTTCCAGTCGCTCAGGACTTTACGTTGGGCAAGAGATTCGCGATAAATGCAAGCTAAGTAAGCAGCTAACGCAGTAGAGTACTCTCTGTAAAACCGAATTGGAATCCCATCAGGACCTGGCGATTGATTTATTTCCAACCCATTTAGCTCCTTCACCACCCCAGGGATGTCTATCACTATGTCCTCCATACCGGAATGTGTACGAGACTCAAACGGCGGTATGTTTGTACGATCCTCCTGCCTGGAAGACTTCCCGAATGCTAAATTTAAAATTTGAGCTTTCGTTTTGTTGTCTTCCGTCGCCAGTACAGACTGATCAGTGAGTGACTGGATGGAAGCCTTCAACCCACTTACCGATTTTACGTAAGACCAGAATTTCCTTGGGTTTTCAGCAAGATCTTTTACTAAGGTATGACGGTGGTAGTGGTTGAATGCTCGAGCATCGCTCTTTTTACAGCAGCATGAATCTCTACTAACTTTTTCCTGTCCTCATTCTCCCGATTTTTCTTGTACCGCGAGTGCAACTGCCTTTGCTTCCTGAGCATTCTCCGAATTGCGCTGCTAAACCACGGTGGGTCTTTTCAGCCCGTAACCCAATTTTTCGACACATACTTGTCCAGTGCGTGATTTACAATGTGTTTAAAATTTGCCCATAATTCTTCCATGTCCCCCGTACCGGACGTAAATGAGCAAAGATTAGATGCCTCGCCAATTTTAGGATTTTTGTCCTTCACTTAATACTTATTTCACTTATACCTCTGTTTGATAATGTCAAAATGCCGCTTTGCTCTATGGTTCGGAGTGCACAGTAAATTGTAGGTCCCTTTGTAACATCATGGGTGAGTCGGTTCTATAGTAGAATCAAGGCAACGGCGTAACTCCTGCAATGAGACCTGCGATTTTCAAACCAAGCCTGGGGTTGACGACAGCTTCACCTTTCTTAAGCTCGATGTGAGTATGACCCAGCCCCACGAGCGCCGTGTCATTGGCCTGGGGTGCCGGCAGGCTGCAGTGCACCGGCCACAGCATCGGGGGGAGACGCGGAAGTCTCGAGGGCGGACGGACACAGCCGCAGGTGCTCTGGGCGGATGGCAGCGGGGGCGACGGGGGCGGAGGCGGCAGCGCACCCTCCCACGGGGCCACCGCGCCGGGTAAAGGGACCGCCTTTGTCCGTGTTTATAGATTTACTACGTGCTGCACCGCCGGTGGCGGACCGGAATGCCCGAGTAGGTGGCCAGGGTGGGGGGCGGCACTGGCCGATCGCACATCCTGCGGAAGGGGGGGGGGGGGGCAGGGGGCGGTGCGCAGCTGCACTGCCTCGTGAGGCACTCTCTTGGTGGAAGCGCTGAAGGTAAGGCTTGCCATACTACACTTGTTCCGCTTCACTACACAGCTATCAGCTGCCTCACCATGTATTTGCCTGGAATCTAATTCTTTCAGATGTCTACAGTGCCATATTACGTACTCTAGTTTTTGCGTTACTTCCTAATTTGCTCTTTTCAGTATTATTCTCATTGTGAAGTTACACTGGATGTCTTGACACATTCAGTAACTGATAACACGCAGAGACCACATGTTCTGTGAACAGATTTGTGTGGTCTATGAATAGATGCAATTCATCACATTCTTCGTGTCTACAGTTGAATTAGTTTACTGGTCACCACGAGTGAACCGCAGACAAGATACGACATGAATGTATGCTTTCACTACCATTGTCAATGAAGTTTGCTTGAGCTTTTGTGTCGCACCTTTCTTTCATAAATCACTGAATCCGACGTTTTGGCGCTCTTGCTGCTTCCTCCTTCTGGGAGCTGGCTGTACACTGTTGAGCATTCTCCGACTTTCAAAAATTTAAGGATTTTTTTTCCTAATTTTTCGTCGTAAATGTTCATGACTGGTTTGCAATGAGGTTTCCGTGGGTGTAAGGATCGTTCACCAGTGTAATAACGGCCGGAGGGCGGCGGTTGAGTCGCGCACTCTGTTTGTTCGTGTTTGTGTTTAAGTTTTTGTTTAAGTCTGTTGCGTACTTGCACTACCGATGGCGGGAAACAAAGCCGACGTCAGCCTAAAGCTGTTAACACGATTAAAATTATACGAACCTTTGTCAAACTCGAGTGCTCTCTCTGACCTTTCCTTTGCATAGACCTGGTGATTTTGCTAAAACATGAACATTAGTTAAGTCGTTGTATTGATCACGTGTCACACTGTATTCAGATACAGCTGACTTGCTTGTTTACTTTAAGACACGTGTCGTTCGTGCTCTCTTAGCCATTCCTAAACTGCGCGACGTGTCCCCCTTGTGGATAATAATAACAGTTGCATCTAATTTCATACACTCGAGCAGTCTGTAGCAGACTTGGCCGGTTTTTCGCCCGTGTTAACAACTCTTTTACTTTACATTTACTTAAAAAAAAAGACTTGTTTTGTATCCTTACGAAAATGGTTCAAATGGCTCTGAGCACTATGAGACTCAACTGCTGTGGTCATTAGTCCCCTAGAACTTATAACTACTTAAACCTAACTAACCTAAGGACATCACACACATCCATGCCCGAGGCAGGATTCGAACCTGCGACCGTAGCAGTCGCACGGTTCCGGACTGAGCGCCTAGAACCGAGAGACCACCGCGGCCAGCGGACCTTTACGCCGCAGGATCTTACCGATAACGTTCTTTACATATTTTAGAAACACATGCCATTGTGGTTCTGTGATATCTTCCTATTTCTTGTCTGTTACTTTATTACGCCACAGAGCTGTCTAATGACTTAGCGTGATAGACATTCGTTGTGAATGTCTTTCGTCGAGGCATCGAAAGATCTTGGAAAAAGTGCCTTAGTGTTCCGGACAGACTTAAGTTATTTATATAAGCAGTTCATCCATCCCGGGAATCGAGACTCTGCCTGTTATCGATACTGATCTGAAAAAATGTAAGTCCCGAGGATTTCATCATTTCTAAAACTGTTTTAATTTCGGCTTTGAAGTTGGATAACAAATGAGAAAAGAAATACTTTTTTCTTCGTGTGATGCAATTTAAAATTAACAATTTTCAGATTTTTTCTCTTAGTTTCGCTGTTAAACATCAATTGACTGTACAAACTTCGAAACTTAATATTTATGCACCAACACAGGACTATAGGCCTCAGTACGTGTCATAAATTTCAACGCGGTACGTCTAAGCATTCTTGGGGAAAAGGGACCTCAACAGACTGACAGACAGTCGGATAATAAATGACAAAAGAAAGTTTTTCGGATGATTTAGTTACAAATTCACGGTATAGGATTTTTTTCCTTTTGGTTCCCACTGTGAAACCTCCTTTCCTGACGAATTTCATTGTTATAAGTGAATGGGAAGTACGCTGCAAACTGACGGTGTGACTGTTAAGTGGAAACGCTGATGAATAACTACGGACAAACCAAGGCCAGTAATACCTCACGTACTGACATACAAGGACCGTCAAGGATTGGCAGAATGAATCGCTTGTGAGTTTGAGAACGCTACTAGTAGTTCAGAAGACTCAGTGCTAGTACGTAGGTCGTTAAAAACAATGGGGTGTAATGGTCGAGCAGCACTGTATAAGCCACACATTACTCTAGTCAGCGATAAGTGTCGTTTGAGGTGATGTAAAGACGACGCCACTGGACAATGAATGAGCGGAAACGAGTGAACTGAGCGAATCAATCACGCTATACCCTGTGAAAATACTATGGTAGGATGGTAGGGTTTGGATGTGGCGAACACTTAAATAACGTTACCTACAATCATGTATAGCGCAAACAATGGAGTACAGAGAAGGTGGGGTTCCTGTACGGTGATGTTTTTCGTGATTAAGGTGTCATTGCCCTCTTGCACTTAAGAAAACGCTAAATTCGGACCGGCGTGATTAAATTTTACAATACTGTATACTGCGTACCGTAGAGCAACAGTTCAGAGGCGAAGAATGTATCAACATGACAATGTGGCCTCTCATCAAACAGCGTCTGTGGGGTAATGGTTTGCGGACAATATCATTCATGAAGTTGACTGGGCCGGCCAGGATGGCAGAGCGGTTCTAGGCGCTACAGTCTGGAATCGCGCGACCGCTACGGTCGCAGGGTCGAATCCTGCCTCGGGCATGGATGTGTGTGATTCCGTTAGGTTAGTTAGGTTTAAGTAGTTCTATGTTCTAGGGGACTGATGACCACAGCAATTAAGTCCGATAGTGCTCAGAGCCATTTTTTGAAGTTGACTGGCCTGGGTAAAGTACTGACACGAACCAAATGTAATTAATTCTTTTGAGATGAGTTAGAAATTCTCTCAAAATGTCAGTGCCCAATACCACTAGCTTCAATGTATTCGGCCTACTCCACAGACACTTAGGCACCTTACTGAAAGTGCCCCAACAGAATCCAAGCAGTTATAAAAGTTAACAATATATTGATGTTACTAGCAGGTGTCCGTATACTTTAGATCAAGTACTGTATACACGCTGTGACAAAAGTCATGGGCTCACTCCTAATCAGAGCCCGACAGCAGTGACAGTAGCATCTAAAAAGAGTTTTACGGTAGCACATACACAGTCTCTCTGGCATTAGCTTGTTCTATCTAACGGTCTGCTTCCTGTCACTGACACATACTTTGTGCTCCAGCCAGTAATTAGTTTTCTGCAAAACTCAAACGATATTCATCAGTGTTTGATAACTTGCGTCAAACGTGTTAATATCAAACATATGCCTGATGAGGGGCTCAGGACGTATAAATCAATGTTACATGCACAGTGTTTAGCGCTGTTACATATAGCTTCAAATGTGAAATGAACATTCAGAGTATTCCGAAATATGTCAGCCTGCATTTCTTACGAAGCCTGTAGCACAACCTCTGTGGTCTTCTACCGCTTGCTGGTGCAAAAATGTCATCTTTTCTGAAAGAGTCAACACAAAGTACGAGGTTGGCAACTAAATGACGGGTATCGCGTACCTCCTACCGACCAGCCAGTCCATTTGGTGCTTGAATGTGGGAGTTGACGTTGATATTATGAGAACTATCAATCGTCGTTTCACATTTTTTAAGTCTGCTTTTGAGCCCCGGTTGTAGAGGACACTGTTACGTAGCTCTCCCACGAAAGCGTGAAAGTCGAATTATACTTTAAATTTAAAATCGTTGTGAAATTTAAATAAATCGCGAACGGAGATTTCTAAATTTTAAGGGAGGTGTTACGTGACAGCATCACGTCACTTGAATGAGTTTTTAAATAGCACACATCGTTTTCCAAAGGTCCAGAGGAGGTCGTATGTGATGACACTCTTGGTCGACGTTTCAGTGGAAGTACTGAAAAAAAAGGTTAGGTGGTTATTGAATAGAAAGACCAGCGTTTGGGCATTCAGATGTCTACTGACGTGGTCAACCATTAACGAGCTGGCAAGACAAATCTAGAGTAATGAATTAAACGTTACAAAAGTTGGTACGAAATAGCCCTGAGAAACGTTACTCTGGAAAAAAATATACAGTAAGATAAATTTAGCGTGTTGAGCTAAATATGACAGACGCTAGTAAAACAGTGTTTCTGGAAAAGTTTCTGTCAAGAATAAAATGAAAACAGGAGGAATATTGGAGAAGCGAAAATATCCGATCATCTACTTTTGGTGTGATATGAGGATGACCTGTGACTGTTCAGGGCTTAGTTTAACAACGGTTTTGAGCCCATAATGATACCAAAGAAGGTTTACTTCATACCTGACACCGTAGTAACAAAGCTCAAAGGACTGGCACTTACAAACTGTGTCGTCATGATACAAGTGATAGTTACTAGCGCTGTCGATAATACACTCCTGGAAATGGAAAAAAGAACACATTGACACCGGTGTGTCAGACCCACCATACTTGCTCCGGACACTGCGAGAGCACTGTACAAGCAATGATCACACGCACGGCACAGCGGACACACCAGGAACCGCGGTGTTCGCCGTCGAATGGCGCTAGCTGCGCAGCATTTGTGCACCGCCGCCGTCAGTGTCAGCCAGTTTGCCGTGGCATACGGAGCTCCATCGCAGTCTTTAACACTGGTAGCGTCCGCGACATCGTGGACGTGAACCGTATGTGCAGTTGACGGACTTTGAACGAGGGCGTATAGTGGGCATGCGGGAGGCCGGGTGGACGTACCGCCGAATTGCTCAACACGTGGGGCGTGAGGTCTCCACAATACATCGATGTTGTCGCCAGTGGTCGGCGGAAGGTGCACGTGCCCGTCGACCTGGGACCGGACCGCAGCGACGCACGGATGCACGCCAAGACCGTAGGATTCTACGCAGTGCCGTAGGGGACCGCACCGCCACTTCCCAGCAAATTAGGGACACTGTTGCTCCTGGGGTATCGGCAAGGACCATTCGCAACCGTCTCCATGAAGCTGGGCTACGGTCCCGCACACCGTTAGGCCGTCTTCCGCTCACGCCCCAACATCGTGCAGCCCGCCTCCAGTGGTGTCGCGACAGGCGTGAATGGAGGGACGAATGGAGACGTGTCGTCTTCAGCGATGAGAGTCGCTTCTGCCTTGGTGCCAATTATGGTCGTATGCGTGTTTGGCGCCGTGCAGGTGAGCGCCACAATCAGGACTGCATACGACCGAGGCACACAGGGCCAACACCTGGCATCATGGTGTGGGGAGCGATCTCCTACACTGGCCGTACACCTGTGGTGATCGTCGAGGGGACACTGAATAGTGCACGGTACATCCAAACCGTCATCGAACACATCGTTCTACCATTCCTAGACCGGCAAGGGAACTTGCTGTTCCAACAGGACAATGCATATCCGCATGTATCCCGTGCCACCCGACGTGCTCTTGAAGGTGTACGTCAACTACCCTGGCCAGCAAGATCTCCGGATCTGTCCCCCAATTGAGCATGTTTGGGACTGGATGAAGCGTCGTCTCACGCGGTCTGCACGTCCAGCACGAACGCTGGTCCAACTGAGGCGCCAGGTGGAAATGGCATGTCAAGCCGTTCCACAGGACTGCATCCAGCATCTCTACGATCGTCTCCATGGGAGAATAGCAGCCTGAATTGCTGCGAAAGGTGGATATACACTGTACTAGTGCCGACATTGTGCATGCTCTGTTGCCTGTGTCTATGTGCCTGTGGTTCTGTCAGTGTGATCGTGTGATGTATCTGACCCCAGGAATGTGTCAAGTAGTTTCCCCTTCCTGGGACAATAAATTCTCGGTGTTTTTATTTCAATTTCCAGGAGTGTATATCGGCATACTGATAATCTTTTCCATAAATGTCGATATATATTGGCAGTAGTTTTTCACTGAGATATCGATATCGAAATGGTGATGTAGAACGCAAACAGTTTTATTTCATAATATATTATTTTCAAAATTTTCGTTAAATATTTGAAATTGTTCCTTTGAAATTCTAATAACATAATTTTACTTTCAGCGTGTGAAGAACTCTTATTACGATTTTGAGCGTTTATCGTGTTCAGTCTTTCGCTTTTACTGTGTGAAACAAGTATAGGCAGCAGAAAGAAGAAGTCCGATTGTACTGTGGACGAGGAGGAGGTGGCGGTGTGAATAAAATAGCAAGATTGCCGATGTGAAGAGACAGCACACCAGTCGTGTTAAAAAACGATTTATGACGTAATTAGTACGCTATTTCTTCACATCAGCGTTCTTCAAAAACTGTTTATGGAAATGATGAACAGAAATCGTCATGGAAGAACGATATTTGCTCCATTAATGGTGAAGCTCCATGTTGAAGTGATGAATTTGATCATATTGCCACTGTAAATTTCTAATAAAAGTCAAACCTTTACTTGTAGAGCTTAAATCTACCCAACGATAAGATTGGTGTTTTGGGTGGCAAAACCGTGTGAGCGAAAATTCTGACATAATCGGCAGTAGACACTACCAACAGTACTGCAGTGTTTAACTCCAGCATGTAATTTTGACATTACAACTGCTAATTTGCTGCCGTATGCAAACATTAAAAAAAAGGACAGAGATATCGAATGAAATGTTCCGGCCACATTCGATATGTGACGAAACCGAACAATGGACCCATCGGACACCTTTCATTTGCTACTTACATGCATTTGCTTCTGATACCCAAGTGGTCATCGCTAAGCGTGAACGCGTGAACATGTATCGTTTTCCTTTCAGTTCTTGCGCTTAGGGGGAAAACAGGCTGCTAGCTTGTTGATGTATGGAATATCTAATAATAAATCAATAGTTGAATATACAGCTCTAAAAACGGCAGTATATTTACAATGTGCAGCAGATATTTTTTTAAACCAGTAAATCGATATTTTTTCCAGCGATATATCGCCTTTTATTGATATTTCAAGTGCCGATAATGGTACTTCTTAAGTATCAATATATCGGGTATTTTCCAAATTTCAACAGTCCTAGTAGTTACAACATTGAAGCACATTTGAAATAGCATTGATATACAACGAGAGAAGCCATGGATCGAGGACTGAATCCTGTGGGATTCCAAAGAGCACATGCTTCCATGATGACTTCCCTAAACAACAGACGTGTCGTACACTTTTTTTTTTTTTTTGCAGTAGCTGCTGAGTATTGCAGTAATTCAGAATTCAGATGTGCCATTTTCGTAAGTAATTTATGGAAATGAAGAATATCAAAGCTGTTGCTGAAATCAAGAAGTGTTGAACTGTCGCTTGTCGCTTGTTCATGGGATGTTTGATGAAATCAGATTGATTATTGCAGTTGCCATCCTAAGGTAGGTTTGGTAGCCTAGTGGACATTTATCTGGGGTCTTATACGTTTTATTTGACTGGCTGTATCTGTGAGAATCCTACTACGTTTTCGGCACCATCACGGACAGTCAGGCATTAATATGGCTTACACTGATTTTATGACTACCTTGCAGAAGTGTAAAAGAAACTCTTACTGAGTGCAGTGATATAAAGGAGAACACACCGAAACCTAAGTGTTCACTTGTCGCGCTCTCACCACCAGCTTGAGAAGTGTCGTCCCCACAGTTAATGACAGTGACAGTGTAAAGAGGCCTACGCTCTTATGTGTGTCCTCTTGAGCTCGTAGCTGCAGTCTCAGGAGGCTCCTCCGCCAGCAATTAGCGGCCGTGCTGCGCGCTGCGGCGCTGTGACGTCACGCCGCTGTGCTCTGCAGAATCGTCGCGTCGCCAAGTGTGCAGTGTCTGGTGTGCGCAGCGGGTTGGCAGCCCTTGAGGGGCTCTGCCGGCCACCGCGTCTGCTTCTGGCACAAGGGCCCGAGCACCACTCAGTGCTACCAACGTAGTTCCTATTCATTAGCGCGTTGCACAGTCGCCACCTACTCAACTGACGTCATCTTTTGCTAAACTATGATGACTGGTAAGCTGTATTGCGAAAGCGTGAGATTTAGTTTTGCCAACGTTTTGCCAACCCCACGCGTCATATACTATAAGTCTATTCTAATTACGAGGAGCAGTGAAATGAAAACTAGACAGAAGGAAGAAAGGAAGTAAACTGTATATTATTTCAAAAGTAATCGTAGGCATGTTTCACCTATGCCGCAGAAGTTTCGATGGTGTGGTGTGCGCACTGTAAGACCTTCGGCACACACACCACCAGATTACTTGACTTGTCGCTCTAACGAAGTAGCCGAGTGTCAGCAATATGTCTCGTGGTCTTATCGTGGTGTGTTTATCTTCTGCCACTAGGTCAGTCGATAGAAATGCCACTTGCATGCTTAGAGTAGCAAATTGACGGGGACCAACTTTAAACAGAACTTGATTAATTTTTACACACATTCATTAAAATAACAAAAAGCATAGAAATTACTTAACTTGATTCTGGATGCTGTTTACAATTGACAAGTTCGTTTGGTCTTGGTACGTTAATCTCTGACACTTGACAAAGCGTCTATACATTTCTCTTCATGGCTATGTACAGGAATATATTATGTTAATAGGCGCAGACTGAAACTTGACAACAGACAAATGTAGACGAATGCAGACTAATGCAGACTGACTAATCGGAGGCCTGTACACTCGTTATAATACCTCGCGCGTTCATATATCACTGCGCGAGTGTGATTCACGAGGAGAAAAGGTTCTACGTTAGAAGAAATCTCATTGGCTGCGTTACATATTAATACGCGGATCGGCGGAAGCAGAATTTCGTCCGTCTCTAAGACAGAGCCATCTCGTAATGAGGAGACGGACGAGCGCTGCGCCTGCGCTGTTGTGCTCTGCGGGGCGCGCTCTATTGGGAAAGTTGTGTACGCGCTGACTACGCGGAACTATGTACACAACAGATTGTAAGCCCTTAGACATCCTCCATACAATGCCGATTCCTCCCCATGCGATTTTCTTATTTTCGGAGCCTCGAAGAAAAACATTCGTGGGAGTCAACTTGATTAGTGTGAAGAGATGGGCACCTGCGTACATTCATGATTCCGTAGGCAACTGCAAATATTTTTCCACGAAGCCATCGAACGTCTTGTCCTATAGTAGGATACAGTTTTAGTAGTTATGGCGATTACTGTTGAAAAAACAAATATTTCCTTTTTTGCATCTCTCTAGTTGTCATTTGAGTGCCCCTTATACGTTTATTCACGAAGTTCACTGCACTACGCGTGACTGTATTTATTCAATACAAGGTGCTGAGTGACCATATTGAGCTGTTTGTAATTCTTTGAGTAACCGCTTTGTGCCAGCAGAACTACCAACGAATGTTTCCCTAGAAACTGATGACGGCTGATAAAGGAATCGTTAGTACTGTTGATTTCATTTTATTTCCATCTAAAAGAATGCTGAAGTGCTGTTAACAGTCCCCTTGATTCCAATCAAACTTTACCAACAACAAAAAAGTAGAAGTGATATTTTAGTACCTTGAGGTCGTGTTTTCTGAGATATTGGATACGTTATCTCTCTGAAACTGCTTTTCAGACATTTACGAGCAACTAGCTATCGCCAGAATTGTCCTTTGTGCATTCATAGCTCCAAGAACACTTTGATATTCTCAGAACATACATATTCGATTTAATAACTGTAGTATTATTTAATAGTTCTTCTTGAGCTTAGAACGTATTGATAACAGGAATACTACTCCTTAATTTTTTTAGCTCGCTATTGCTGAATAATAAAACGAGTAAAAGGGTACTGCACTTAACCAACTGGTAAAAGGCACAAATCATTTTCTTTCTTAAAGATGAATGGATAAAACCGGTGCACAATAGCAATAGCAATCATAGAAAATCCAGCAACTGAGGAAGAAGAAAACGAAAGAAAGATAAAATTAATTCAACGACAGCTAGCACTGGCCAAATATTTACGTGTGTTTCACACATATCTCATGTGGTCACTGAGAGAAAGAAATCAATATGCAACGGACTCGTTTGTTGAACTGTGACATTTGCGAACTGTTTTGAACATGAGGAGCTTTTTAGCGTTACTTAAGAAATAAATTGCTTTAATAAATGCCATATTATACAGATTATTTCGTAATTTATTTAAACTTGTTTCATAACTTTTACATTTCAAGATACATGTTAACATACTACACTTCAGTTGTTAATAAATCTGAAATTTTTTGTGTAGTTTTATGTGGGAGTGAGACATGTACGACAACCAGTAAAGCAAAGACATTAGTAGAAGCTTTAGAAATGTTACAGAAGAATGGAGAAGAATGGACGGGTAGAGCGATCAGTGATGAAGTATCAAATTGAATCGGAGAGGAAAAAGCTTTTTGACGTAACTGTCTGAAAGAAGGGTTTAAGTTGACATAAGGCTTTTTTAGGGATTAACCTCATGTGGAGAGAAATGTGTTTGTGTATCCCAGGGGGAGAAGGAGAACGGTTTCGTAGAGAAAGACAAGAGCTTGAACAAAGTAAGTAGGTTTGAAGAAAAAAGATTCATCATAACAGTGTTTCAACTGAACAGCAACAACAACGTTCATATCACATACCGAACTAATTACATGGTAACCAATGTTCTGACAGGTCTTTCTATGCTGTGTAAGTATAATATGCTTGTCCCCACATTATGAGGAAGTTTCTTATACAGTCATTCACATTCAGATTTCCTTGTGACACTAAAATAAACTAAAAGAGAGATAATTATTACGCGAGAAAGGTTCAAACCATTGTCGCCGCAAAAGCGTCGATTGCGCGCTGCCATTGTGAAATGCGGTGCGACAGAATGTGATGGCGTCAGCCGAGCAGCGGTTTCCACTCACCCGCAGAATTACATCCGGTTAACAGCACCTGGAAAAACAGGGAGAGCGACGAGTGTAACACAACAACTCTGCACAGCGGTGCAAGATACAGTGACAGAACATCGATAAAAAATACAGAATTCTGTTCAGAATAGAACTGCAATCTATACTGTATTTGTCTCTCATTTTGAATAAGATCACATTTGAAAAAATTGGAAGTTTGTGGTAAGGTCTTTTGTGACCAAACTGCTGAGGTCATCGGTCTCTAAGCTTACGCACTACGTAATCTAACTTAGACTAACTTACGCTAAGGACAACACACACACCCATGTCTGAGGGAGGACTCGAACCTCCGAAGGGAGCGACCGCGCAATCCGTGACATGGCGTCCCAGACCGCGCGGCTACCCCACGAGGCAAGATCACAGTTATATCATTGTAATTTATTATTACCATTCTGACGAGGGAGAACGCCATGAATGTCTAAGGGACACTTTAAAAGTTCTCCAGGAGTCGTACTGAACAACACAAGAAAAAAGCGGCTCTATAAACGGATGTTCGTGAATAAACACTTGTTGATCTGATGGATGGAGCATTTTACTTGTGTCAAGAATGGTTGGTACTCACTGGTGTTGACTATCTTCCTTTTTCAAAAAATACTTTTAGGGTACCGACCCAAGGATCCTCAGCCCCAAACTACATTCACATTTTGTGCAACTAAGATAATATATGGGGCAAAAATTTTGCCATGCTCGTTATAAAATCTCTACAGCATAACAAAATATACATCAGCATGTAGAAACACAGTCAAGCGTTTCTGTTATGATTAGACTAGTTCATAATTAAATTTTAAAAATTGTAGATTGATAAGAATTATTACACATAAATATTGGATGGTATACTTCATTATCAAGAAAAATAACAAATTATTATTTATAGTGATGTTTGTTCTGTCTGCATACAGGAACATGTGTTTGTAATATCTATGGTGCATGTCAGTTTCATTGTATGTTTATGATGTGAAAACAATATCAGCTTTTGACTTTATGGTTAAGTTATTCATGGAAGTCATATGTGGGTCACTGACGAATTACTCTTCTGGTCGAGTAAAGGAGTTTGCTATGGAAACTTTCAGATATGGAGCGAATCTCTAGTGACAATTTCAGTTTTTTATGTCATTATGGACCGTTTAGTTACTAATTAAAGATGTAGTATATAGTGCTACTTGCAATTCTTATTTTTTACAACAAGATATCGCTAGACACATCATGGGCCCATATCGAGGAGGCATACAACATTACTGATTTTCTTTTATTGATGTGTGAAGATATGTACATTTACTTTATTCGCTACATCTGTTAAATGATTCTTGAAAGTACTGCGTTTGTCCGATAAAACTCCCAAGGAATTTGGCAGATCACTTCAAAAATGCTTTCATTCAATGGCAGCAGTTGGGTTTGCAAACCCTGTCTCTTTTTTGTCTAAAAGGCTGCTTCACTTTAACTTAAATTT
Organism: Schistocerca gregaria; assembly: GCF_023897955.1. NCBI lineage: Eukaryota > Metazoa > Arthropoda > Insecta > Orthoptera > Acrididae > Schistocerca > Schistocerca gregaria. The sequence goes on from NC_064920.1 coordinate 107,882,576, forward strand.
GTTTGACCCCCCACTCTGTAAACAATTTTTTATATGACGGTATAATACGTTCTGTGTCATCATGAATGTTCGTTACATCGTTTTCGGTGTTATATATCACTACCATCAGTGAAGGAAGCTATTTTACCTGAGTGCAAGTCAGTTAGCTCTGATAAAAGTATTTTGAAGGGTGACAGTCCCAAAAGAGACTCTTGTGGTATTCCGGTACTTATAAGGTAGGCACCAGAAGCAATCAGTAAAAGTACAGTCTGTATGATATGAAATAATTGATGTCACAATATAACACAGAAATTTTAATTTTATTAACACATACAGGGTGTAATGAGGATGTTCAGATATTTATAATACTGGTGGAAGACGGTGTACTGATCAAAATTACATAAGTATTCAAGTCATTTGAAAACTAATAATTATAGCTATTACAAGTTGTATGTTTTCAGGTTTGTTAGTATCTTCAAGTATGTGTGGTAAGTTGAGTCTTTTAACGTTCATTTCCTCCTGAGCAGCATGCCAGATGTTGAAGTGTGGAGTCCGCTTAGTGGTGCAGTTACGACGATTCAGAAGCATCAGGTGGTAAACTATGTGAAGTGTTTGTGGGAAGACTGTTCGATGTAGAGAGAAAAGAATCATCTCACTGTCATGTGTACATATTGAAGTACCACATATATAAACTTCTGCATTTTTACCCGTTACATCCTGTATCATTACCCATTATGCCATACTCTGTCGAAGGCCTGAAAAGTGTCCAGGTATATGACTACCTGAGATTGATCACCGTTATAGCCACTTGTGATTGCATCCACTCATCTTAACAGCTGCAGTGGGTCTGAATGGTTTGGACGAAAATCAGAACTGAGTATTTGGTACAACTGATTTGTCGTTGTATGTCTAAGGAATCAGAAGATGTACAGTCCATTGAGCTATTTTCGAAGTTGGTAGCAATAGGAGTAATCTGTAAGTTTGGGGATACCTGTGGTCACTATCTTCTTGTTGATTTCTCTGTATTTTTAGTTCTCTGGCAGCAATACTGCTGTCAGACACAGCAATTTCAACCGTCACTTACATAAAACATCGCGTACGTTTTCTTGTTTTTAGTTTTGCTGGACTAAGAACAAGGTTAGTGCTCCCGTGTAGGCCAAGACGTAAACGCTGAAATGGGTTCCCGTTATTTCTGCTGGGAAATGGGTGTCATGGTATTCTGCTATGGTGTAGCTAAAGGCGGTAATGGGCAGGTACTTGTCATGCAGGTCAAATGAAATCCTTGACGTCGTATTCGGTATGAAAAATGACATGTCCAGGAAGTTGTTCAAACGACTTACAAATATGCCATTGCTCACGAGAAAAGAAAGGCACCAAGACGGACCTCGTACATTTTGAATGCTTAACATAGAGGCTCGAACCTTACATTCTCTGAGCCCATGGTAGATCACGTGGACGTTGCCTGGTGCAGTGCGCTAAGTGAGATTTGACGACAGTTAAGAGAAGTCGACGATCTTAATGTAAGACCAAGACCTGTAGTTCTACCTTTATTTTAATTTATAAACGCCGCAAAAGTATTGGTAGACATTCCAGTGTTTTAACCTCATGCGTACGGCAGACAGTGGTTGAGTCCTACCAGTTACTCTGTTCAAATATAACAACCTCTACTTGAAAAGGTATCTGTAAGATAATTGTGGGTAAACATCACGTATTCACTGATGTGAAATCAATACTTTCTTTCTAAATGAACAGTTGCCACAGAAGATTACTGCATTTGAAAAATACAATAGCAGCCTGATTCGTTTGTTTGCAAGATTATACAAAGAACGCATGTAGCTGATTTCACTGCTTGAGGGGCTCACAAATTTTTTTTTACGGTTCAAGTTGTCACCAGTATGTACATCCAGATATTTGGAGGACTCTACCCTGTTTACTACTCTTGTGTTCATGTGTTACATCTCCTGTTGGTATGACTCTATTTGTTGCACGGAACCATACATGGAGTGTTTTCTCAAAATTAATGCAGAGCCAATTTTTAAAGAACCAAGTAATAATTATTTGAAATTACGAACAAGTTCTCCTGTTAGACACAAAGTATTGTGTCTAATATAGTCGGCAAAAAGTACCAATTCTGCCTGATGAATGCTAAGCAGCAGGTTATTCATAAATATGGTGAATAGCAGTGGACCAAAAATTGAACCCTGTGGGACTTCCTTTGTGATTATAATGAAATATCTACTGGTAGTGACGTAGAGAATGAGGAGCGAATGTCTCGTTAATTTTCCGGTGTAGACGACGGCGGAGTGGTGGAAGTGGAGGTGGCAGGTGCGACAGACAGGAAGGTGAGATAAGACGCAGGCAGCGACCTGGTCTGTGGACTGTGAGCTGCCGGTAGCCTCTGCCCCCGTCCTCTCTCTCCCCAGCCGTCTACCGCGGCCTTAATTACAGACTTCATTAGCGGCGCGGCGTTGCATGGCCTGCTGCGACACGCGCCTCTGGCTCTGCGTATCACGTGACCGGGCAGCGTACAGCACCCGCAGCCAGGCACTGCCCAGCTTAGCGCAGTGTACGGCGAGACTCTCAAAGACTGTCTACCACCCCACACCAGAGCTATACTTAGGTGATCCTGCAGTTGCATCGCTTCCCTTTCCTACTGTAAAACTACTTTTTTGCTATTCCTCCCAAACAGAATTAACAACTTTTATAATTTCATAAATAGGCTTAATAAGAAAGTATCATTGAAAACTATATCTACTTAAGAGATCTAATGAAGAATACTTCTAACAATACCACCACTTGCAAAGTAGGCTAGAAATAAGATTAATAATGCTGCTCACGCAGCATATGTTCGCTTTATCTGGCAACAACAAAGTTATTGACTGTAAATGGTAACGTCAGAATGGAAATAATAAAGTCACTGTAAAAAAGTAATTAATTTTGGCTCTATCTTGAATGGATTCCCATGTAGATTTCGTCGAAGTTTTTATGGCGCATATGGTTGATTCTAGGGGGATTCCACTTTGAGTGCTAGAAGGTCCAGATCATTATTTCAGCAATATTTGAAGACCTAACAATTGCTTTTTTCGGAATTTCTTAATGATCAAACTGTCCCAGATAAGAAAAATGGTATTGTAGAAATAATTTTTGACTTCATCTACATCTACATCCGTACTCCGCAAGCCACCTGACGGTGTGTGGCGGAGGGTACCCTGAGTACCTCTATCGGTTCTCCCTTCTATTCCAGTCTCGTATTGTACGTGGAAAGAAGGATTGTCGGTATGCTTCTGTGTGGGCTCTAATCTCTCTGATTTTATCCTCATGGTCTCTTCGCCAGATATACGTAGGAGGGAGCAATATACTGCTTCACTCTTCGGTGAAGGTATGTTCTCGAAACTTTAACAAAAGCCCGTACCGAGCTACTGAGCGTCTCTCCTGCAGAGTCTTCCACTGGAGTTTATCTATCATGTCCGTAACGCTTTCGCAATTACTAAATGATCCTGTAACGAAGCGCGCTGCTCTCCGTTGGATCTTCTCTATCTCTTCTATCAACCCTACCTGGTGCGGATCCCACACTGCTGAGCAGTATTCAAGCATTGGGCGAACAAGCGTACTGTAACCTACTTCCTTTGTTGTTGGATTGCATTTCCTTAGGATTCTTCCAATGAATCTCAGTCTGGCATCTGCTTTACCGACGATCAACTTTATATGATCATTCCATTTTAAATCACTCCTAATGCGTACTCCCAGATAATTTATGGAATTAACTGCTTCCAGTTGCTGACCTGCTATTTTGTAGCTAAATGATAAGGGACCTATCTTTCTATGTATTCGCATCACATTACACTTCGCTACATTGAGATTCAATTGCCATTCCGTGCACCATGCGTCAATTCGCTGCAGATCCTCCTGCATTTCAGTACAATTTTCCATTGTTGCAACCTCTCGATACACCACAGCATCATCTGCAAAAAGCCTCAGTGAACTTCCGATGTCATCCACCAGGTCATTTATGTATATTGTGAAATCGACGTTAGAGATATAGGTCTATAGTTCTGCACATCTGTTCGACGTCCCTTCCTGAGAACGGGGATGACCTGTGCCCTTTTCCAATCCTTTGGAACGCTTCGCTCTTCTAGAGACCTACGGTACACCGCTGCAAGAAGGGGGGCAAGTTCCTTCGCGTACTCTGTGTAAAATCGAACTGGTATCCCATCAGGACCAGCGGCCTTTCCTCTTTTGAGCGATTTTAATTGTTTCTCTATCCCTCTGTCGTCTACTTCGATATCTACCATTTTGTCAACTGTGCGACAATCTAGAGAAGGAAGCACAGTGCAGTCTTCCTCTGTGAAACAGCTTTGGAAGAAGACATTTAGTAATTCGGCCTTTAGTCTGTCATCCTCTGTTTCAGTACCATTTTGGTCACAGAGTGTCTGGACATTTTGTTTTGATCCACCTACCGCTTTGACATAGGACCAAAATTTCTTATGATTTTCTGCCAAGTCAGTACATAGAACTTTACTTTCGAATTCATTGAAAGCCTCTCGCATAGCCCTCCTCACACTACATTTCGCTTCGCGTAATTTTTGTTTGTCTGCAAGGCTTTGGCTATGTTTATGTTTGCTGTGAAGTTCCCTTTGCTTCCGCAGCAGTTTTCTAACTCGGTTGTTGTACCACGGTGGCTCTTTTCCATCTCTTTCGATCTTGCTTGGCACATACTCATCTAACGCATATTGTACCATGGTTTTGAACTTTGTCCACTGATCCTCAACACTATCTGCACTTGAGACAAAACTTTTGTGTTGAGCCGTCAGGTACTCTGTAATCTGGTGTTCACGATCTACATTTTTATTCAACTTCTTGTAAATTCAGGTATACTTCTTCTTAATTGTTACATCATAAAGAAAACAGTTTTGTAGCAATCTTCATATATTTAATTTCCACTTTAACCAAACACAAGACTTGACTGTTCTTTTACAAAGCGAAATAACAATTTATCTTCCGCAAAGTGAAACAAAGACTGCTCTGTGCGCATTCGCGCCAAATCAAGTAAGTCAAAGGTTATAACAGTCTCAAAGAAATGAATACACACAAGAACCATATCACTGTAATATATCGATACATCTGAGTATCTATACATCACTAACACCAAATGTGAATGTCGTCACAAAAATATGTCTGTTACTTCGCAGAAAAGTAGTACGATATTACTGGTATCGAGAACTGAGGTTGGAGTACAGTAATGGTCACGTAAATAAAGAACCGTTACATACTACACCAAACAAATTGAATTTATCACTGTAATAAATAAACTACATACAGTTTAAATTTTCGAAAAAGTAACGGCTTGTGTACATTCGCTTTATTACGATGAATAGTAAAGAGCAATTTCTTGTAGCTGCTCATAAATTATTAACAGTACATTGAATGGCAGTTAGAAATGAAATAAAATTCTTGATTCAACAGTCAAGAATATATCCCTTTCACATTCGTTTACACGCGGTTTCAACTTATGCGAACAGGATGTACCTGTCTACCATGATGATCACCGCGACGTTCGGGATCGCCTGTTGGCGATGCAGACGCGTGACGCGGTAACGAAAGTATGTAAGCGGAGCAGCGACGGCCGGGGTATCACCTAGCGAAGATATGGGCTACAAATGGGGAAACCCACTGAGATAAGGTACTTAGGCGAAGGGCAGATTATTATTATGCAGAGCCTGTCGACGTGTATCTCGAAAATGGCGAAACTGGTCGAATGTTCACATTCTACTGTCGTGAGCATCTACGGAAAGGGGTGGAAGGTCAGTGAAACTACCAGCGCTAAATGGTTGGACGTCCGGGACTCTTCAGAGAACGTGGGGTTCGGAGGCTGGTCTGTTATGTAAAGTAGGATAGATATGATCAGTGGCATCTGTGCCGAGGGAGCACAGTGCTTGAGCACGCGCAAATATTTCAGAGTACACCGTACGTTCTTGAACATGGAGCTCAGCAGCTGACCACCCCTACATGTTCACATGCTGACCCATCGATATCGTCAATTACGATTGCGGTGGGCACCGGACCATCAGGATTCGATCATCGATCAATGGAAACTTGTTAGCTCATCGGGTAAATCGCTATGACGATGGCCGCCTCCACAAACGCCGTTATCTAGGTGAATGACGGTTCGAAACGTGCAGCGCGCCACTGACGCAAGCTGGTGGGAGCAGTATTATGCTACCGGAGACATTGTCCTACGCTCGAATGGGACATGCTCCATGTTTCGGAGCCAGAACAGTGTTACTGTGGCTTACGATCCAGAAAGGAAAGCATGGACCGACACACAACACAGCGGCGGTCCGTGGTCCACCTCCACGTCCGATCGGGCACTGAAGTACATAGCAAGCTCCTTCCATCAGTATGTTCTCCACGCCGTCCAAAGGTTGGCAGCCGGCGGCAACCGAGTTAATATTGGTTCGCAGTCTAGGAACCCACCTGAGTGTCTCTTCCTGGTATCGCTGCAACGGTCTGCGCCGGTGACTGTTAACTGCCGAATTTGTACCAGTCATCAACTGCCACCACACTAATCGCCTCACCCTGGGCGAATCGTTTCGCCTTCCTGGTCTGTCACTCACCTCACCTCCGATCTCCGCGCGAACCACGTCTTCCTAATGCAACTGTTCTACTACAGACCGCTGCACGATCGATAGGTTCGTAGACCTCATAATCAGCACTTAAAATGTGTACATCCCTGTAATTTCAGCATCTCTCTTTTCGTAGACTCATGTTCAGAAGAAGATCTTGGGATAGAAGAAGAAGAAAAAGTTGTAGATGATGACAAAGGGAATGGAATACTAACTAGTGAGATTGGAGAATCTATGAAGGAGATGAAAAATGGAAAGGCAGTGGGAATTGATGAGATTGTTACGGAACCGTTAAAGTCATTGGAGAAAGAAGGGAAAAGGTAGTTGATTGATTTGTGTAATCAAATATACATGACAGGAAAATGGCTAAACGACTTTACAGAAGCTATCTTAATACCTATACAAAAGAAAAAAAAACAGCAAAAACTGTGATTAACATAGAGTAATGAGCCTGATATCGTATGCAGCCTGTCTCTTGCTGAGGACGCTCAACAGAAGGCTATATGGAAATCTGAATTGCGTAATAAGAGATGAACAATTTGGTTTCAGGAGAGGAGTGGGAACCAGAGATGCCATTGGGCTACTGAGAGTGATACGGGAGAGGTACATGGAGATGAAAAGGAAGATGTATGTTGTGGTGTTCATTGATCTTGAGAAGATTTTTGACTGTATCACATGGGACAAACTCATGGAAGTCCTAAGGAAACATGGAAGTGACTGGAGGGGTAGACGGCTAATGAGAAATTTATATTTCAACCAGAGAGCAAGATTAAGAATAGGAGGTATGTGAGTGACGAAATTGAACTAGGAAGAGGTGTAATACAAGGTTGTTGTTTATCACCAACACTATTCAATATATATCAGGAGCAAGTTATTAGTGAAAGGAGTTTGTAAGGGGGGTCAGAGAGCGGAGTGTCTAAGATTTGCAGACGACATGGTTGCAATGGAAGAGAATGCAAGAGAGATGGAACAAATGTTAGATGATCTAAACACAAAATTAGAAGAATATGGAATGAAGATTAACAAGAATAAAACGAAAAGCATGGTATCAGGGGAAAAGGGGAGAAAATGCCGTATGATATGAGAGAATGTGATCCACCCTTTCGGGAAATAGAGCAAGTGAAAAACTTCAATTACTGGGGAAATGTAATACTGTATGATATGTACTGCACAACAGAAATTAGGAAAGAATTGGAATATAAAAAGAAAGATTCGAGGGGAAACAAAAAATTACTTTGTGGACCGCTAAACAAAGATCTGAGTTAAAGTCTTGCCAAATGTTACATGTGGAGCGTTGAATTATATGGGGGGAGGGGGGGGGGGGGCTGGACATTCAGGAAGGGGGATGAAAGAAGACTGGAGGCACTAGAGATGTGGATATGGAGAAGAATGGAAAATGTGAAATTTGGAGACCGAGTAAGGAAGGAAGAACTATTAAGAAGGAGAAGAAAGGAACATGCTGAAAGTCATCAGAAAGGGAAAACAGAACTGGATTGGACGTTATTTGAGGAGGAACTGTTTATTGAAGGAAGGAATAGAAGGAATGGTGGAGGGAAAATGGAGAAGAGGAAAAAGAAGATATCAAATGCTCGATAATATCAAAGGCGGCAAATATTCAGAAATGAAAAGACTGGCTAAGGACAGACAAAAATGGAAGAGGCTTAACCAATGACGTAAGGCAGAATACCATACTATTACTTCGTTCAGAAAAGAAAGCACCTTGAACGACCAGAGATAGGTCTTAAATATTCACAGGACATGTTCATTAGTATGTTCTGCAGAAATGATTAGTATGTGAACCAGGTCATCATCGATATTGTGAAGCAGCACTACCTACCGCTAAAGTTTACCTGCGGCTCTCGTTGGTGCTATCAACCGAAGGTAATAGATCAGAATAACTCGACGTGCAGGACGCCTCGCAGAAGTATTTGCGAACCGTACCGTCAAATCTGTGAGTTTCATAGAGGACGCATTATTGACATGAGAGTATGTGATGCACCCTCTCGGGAAACTACTGCTCTTGTGGCACGATGTGTTTCGGCAGTGCAACGGGTGTGCCGAATGGTTCGAGGAAGTCTGTAGAACACGACGAGATGGCTCTGGTCGCACGACGCAGACCACCCACCAAGAAGACCGACAGGTCCGAACGCCATTGCAAGCTAGGTCTGCGTCCTCTTCGGCTCTAGCGCAACAGTGGAACAGTGTAACACATCGTACACTATCGTCGGTGACAGCCCGTCGATCTTTAATATAGTGTGGGTTACGAGTACATCGTCCACTTCTCCGACCACCTTTGAAGAATGTGCAGAAACATGCTAGACGTCAACGATGTGTGGAACGATGTCACTGGGGACTGGAATGGCATCAGACATTGTTTGCAGATGGTTCTGTTTATTTGAAAATGATGGCCGAATTTTGGCTCACTGATTATATTCGCACAAGACATACTGCGTTAGCTGAAGGGCTTATGGTGTAGGGTGCTATTGGGTACAACCATGAATAACGGTAGGTGAGTGTACAGAGCTGGTCGCTGTGGCCGAGCAGTTCTAGGTGCTTCAGTCCGGAACCTCGCGGCTGCTACGGTCGCAGGTTGGTATCCTGCTCCGGACATGGATGTGTGTGAAGCCCTTAGGTTAGTTAGGTTTACGTAATTCTAAGTCTAGGGGACTGATGGCCTCAGATGTTGTCCCATAGTGCTTAGAGCCATTTGAACCTTTTCTTGCGTGTACAGAGCACTGTGACCCGTGTGAACTACGTGAATGGTATCCTGCGACCTGTAGCCACACTCTTTCTGCACAGTACCTCAGACGCTATTTTCCAGCAAGACAATGCATATACACACGTGATTTATTGGTGTCACTGGATGTCAGGTTTTGCCCTGGCCAGCCAGATGACAAGACTTGTCGCCAGTCAAGAATGTACGGGATATGGAGAAACGTCTGGTGCAGTGCTGTGACTCAATGCCAACCACCACAGACGAACTTTGGAAACAGGTGAATGCAGCAGCGACGGCTACAGCACAGGACGCCATTCACGTATAATACGCGTCGACGCCATCACGCAGTCGCAAGTTATCAGGACACATGTTGAACCGAGGTGATTCAAATACTAATCATTTCTGCAGAACATACTAATGGACATGTCCTGTGAATGTGTGAATGTAAGCGTCCTATCTCTTGTCGTTCAACGAGTTCTGTTTCTTCGGGATATGAGAGAATATGCTCGCACTTATAATTCTTGCCACTTACAATTCCTCTGAAAGTCTCCCGAAGCACCAAATACCATTTAGCAACTGCACAAATGACCTTTTCTGTTTAACACTGGCATATTTTGTAATTTCCAGATTTATTCTATTTATGCGTGTATCCTTACTGCTCCTGGCCTTCAATAACCTACTTCCCAAATCTCTCATTGTGACTAGTGTATTGTCAACATCCACAGTATTAACAGATTAGGGCTCATCTACCTTGACTGCAACCATCCCTTTCGCGGTATTATGTCTATCTTTGCTTTGTCATTATTTCACTGCGCCAGTTTCTGAATGTCTGGAATCGGTACATTCGACTGGAAGCAGTTACCAGAATTAAATAATAAATAACTGTCGCGATCTGGGCTGACTGTTTTTGATATACTGTTAAAATAAGGCATTAAAACTCAGCAGTGAAACAAGGTTGCCTGTATGCTAAAAATTAGAAATGTTAGAAAGAAAAAATTATACAGGAAGTATTATATCCTTAAAAATGCAGCATTTTGGAAATTATGAAGTAATTATAAAAACTATTAGGACATGGAAAATATACCGGAAACGGTAAGCAAGAGGCGTTTACTGTGTTTTGGTCAATTAACAGGAAGATTGACGGCAGACACGCCAAGTATGTCTACAAGTATTTTAGAGGAAAGTATTTAACAATGACCTCGATTAAAGAAGTTAACAATGATTTAGAAAGAAATGACGCAAGATAGGGAAGGAGTACAGAAAAAAGCGTTTTATGGCAAAAATTTAAACCTGAAGAATTCCATGTCAATAGGGAAAAGACTACTGGCACAAAGTGGTCTGAAGACTGGAAAAAGAAACGTGGTGAAACAATGGACTAACAATTCGGAATAACACAAGCACTGTAATAATATATCATAAATATTTTTGTCCTCAATCCGTCTTAGTAACACTTCTTGCATGAAGACATTCTAGCGGCCACAAAGAAATTCGAATTTTTAACCATTGCAGTTCTCTCCTCTCCTAGGTAGAAAAGAAAAGAACTACAAAGGATTAAGAATTCGGATTGCTTTGTGGCCACTAGAAGGCCTTCACGCAAGAAAGTGTTCCTCAGTCGAATTGGATAGAAAAGAACTACAAAGGTTTAAGAATCGGATTGCTTTGTGGCCACTAAATGCGTGTGTGTCCGCAGGATCGGGCACTACGTCCACTACAGCCGTTATCAAATACATGAAATATAGCCACAATTGCGAATATGAACTATCATCAACCGTACAGTGGAATGACGACAGTGAAAATTTGTGCCGGACCGGGATTTTATGCGCGATAAGTGGGAAATCTGGATTCGAGTCCTGGTCCGACACAAATTTTCATTGTCGTCATCCCGGTATACAGCTGATTGCAGTTCATTATCGCAATTGCGAATGCATTTCTTGTATTTATGATACATCTTGCCTAAAAGAGAGAATAGGATTACATGATAAATACTGCGATAAGAAGGAACTGTTAATTTTCAATTGGTAACATATCACACCTCCAATTTCTGCGGCATAAATCTGTGTTTTTACGTAACATTACATTTTTAGTTTTCTCTTCAGGAGTAGTTTACTATCGCCTAAGCTCTCAAATGAGCCATGTTACATCTGCTACCGTCTCATTTTCACTTGTCTCTAAGTAAAGAACAAAAGCAGTCAGAAATACTTGATTTTTTTTCTTCCAGAATGATGAAGGGGGAGGATGCAAAGAGATAAGCAATCACATTTTGTAACGGATTTATTTAACTAAATAGTGAGTTACAAGTTAGCATGGTATGTACTATGTTAATTAACAATTTGTTCAGTTATTTATAGTAATAGCAGGTCGTGCAATGTGAGTTTCCTGAATTAAGAAAATAAAAATCCCGCCAGTCGCATGCAGAACATACGAGAAAATGGAAAGATTGTGTGAGTGAAGTAGTAAAGGCAGCCTACAGTTTCACACATAAAACAGTTTGGAGTGGCTGTAGGTTGCAATATCTATGCAGAGATGGAGAGCCGTGTGCCGTATAGATTAGCTGCAGCAGAACGAGAATTCGAACTGAGTACCATAAACACGGTCCATTTTTATTGGCAACTTTCCATCATGAAAGCTATAAGAGTCCGATTCACAGGATATGGATAAGGGACACAGAAATTGTTCGTATGTCTCAACATGAGAATGAATGTGATAAAAAAGAAAAAAAATGGTATGGCGATGTGACGCAGTAATTTAAAATTACCAATTTCCTACTAATACCACTATTATCATAGCATAGGAAAATGCAACAAATTAACAATCATCTACTTTCTAGGGACTGGTAGCTACAAGTCTAATTACGTATGTATTCTCTATGTACTAACACGAAGCGGTTGTATTCATCCGATGTACCACTTATGTCATGTAGTGCTGACCGCATGGTATGAATGGAAAATTCCAATTAAGTTAAGTAAAAGAAAATGATTTGAAGGAGTCAGTGGCTAACAATGTTCAGTGGGGGCGCTTTATGCTGTTTAGGGTTGGTTTACTGACGGGAGTTTACTCTCAGAGGGGTGGGCCTCTTTTGGTAATGCGAGAGCAGCTGTTTCCGACGCTACTGATTTAGGTTTCGCGTGATTCTTTCGAGTCACGGAAAGCAAATTATTTTTGAGTCTCTCGCTGGCGTGACGGAGGGTTCCACCTACAGAGTCTGTACGCTTTGGAATTCTCGGAACCTGACTGAAAAAAGAGACCCGGTGTTTTGCATTCATTACGTTTTCATGAACTTAGGGTTATAGTCCCCTCCGTTACAACTTGAAGTTAGTTCTGCGATATATGCCTTAACAGCTGAGTACAGATAAACTATAAAATATCTGCCATCTGCAATTCAGAACATGTACGGAAAAACGTCATCTGTACGGGAACTAGGTGGAAAACTGACATACCCCGTACCAAAAAACAAAGGTACGATGCAAGGGTGCAGTTCGGCTACTGCCCACTTTATTATCTACATCGACGATGATATTCGCAAATGGAATTAGAGGACAGAGCTGAACGATCTGTCAATATTTACAGAAATTATTTATGCTGGCGACCTTACACTTATTTTGAAGGGAAGAATTGACTTACATGTATCTGTTGGCCTGAATAAAATATGTTAGCAATTAAGACTAACCTGAATATTACATTTCAGAAAACGAAAACCATTGCCTTTGTAGGGAAACACCAAACATGGATTAAAAGTGTTAACAATAAAGTAATAGAAAGAGTCAAAAGGTTCAAACATCTTGGATGCGACGTAACGTGACGTTACGACGCAGACATACAATATAAAGTGAATAACGTAAGCAATACCAGTGAACTATCAGTAGTTATCTTAAAAGTAAAATGCAAGGAATTTTGCTCTATCAGCGCAGTTATGTGGATGTGAACCATAAGAGTTCGACAAGAAGTAAGTAAGGATTATTTAGAAGATATGGAGGTTTTCTAAGAGGAGTCAAAAAATATTAAAGAACACTCAGAATCAGAAAGGAGCTAAGCATATCCAGCGTGAAAGTAAATTTAGAAGGAAGTAGGAGAAGGCTGAAAAACTACAAAAAACATATCCAGAAAGTTAACGAGTGAGAATAAACAACGGCAAACCAGAAAGAAAACGAAACATTGAAAGACCGAGAAAAAGATGGGAACAATAACCAAGCAGCCTAAAATGAAAACTGAAAAGAAAAAAAGAAAAGCTGAGTACATATTTTAAGGCAAGTTTACATTTAGAGTAGGGAAAAATTTAGTTTAAATATTTTCTGAAGCAGCTAAGTGTTATTTTGAAAATTTAGGGCGTTGCATATGTTATCAACCTTACAAAAAAATCATTTTAACAACTTGATTATGTATCGTTAAAGAGAATCGTAATAATTTCGAACCGCTTAAACTGTATTTTATTAAATACCAGTACTGTCTATAACAAGTATGATGTACGTATTCGTTTCCAAGAGAAGTTGTATTGATAACAGCAATATCCGATTAGTCTTATATTTAATTTTCAGGATTCTTCTTCTTCCCTTCAGCTAGACGGTTCTAGGACTGTGATACTCCACGGAGTACTGCAGGTAGCCTTGCTCGATACCTTACCACAGCCACTGGAACAGTTGTCTCCAGACACACAGTCTACAGACGACTGAACAGAAATGGTTTGTTCGCCTGGAGACCTGCAAGGTGCATTCCAATTACCCCTGCTCACAGAAGAGCCCGTAAGGCCTGGTGTCAAGAACGTAGTACGTGGTCATTGAAACAGTGGTCCCAATTTATGTTCACGGACGAGTCCAGGTATAGTCTTAACAGTGATTCTCTCCGGGTTTTCAACTGGCGTGAACCAGTGCAAGCCGTCTGGGGGCACTGATGGTGAGATATCAGTCTTCTTGTGGTGCTGAATACGCACCTGGACACGTTTCCTGTCTGCTGGAATCGTTGCCATAATCTTAATATCACACTTTGTGGCACACGGAGGGCCGGTGCAACGACCTGCTGTGTCTGACCAGCCTCCAGTCGCCCTAGTATTCTAACGCTCATAACGTCATTAATATGTGTTCTTTGAGCGATTTTCAACACACAGTCACCGTTAGCACGTGTGAAAACGCCTGGACACTTATTCGCTGCGCCGACTGCAGGTCAAATGCACTGCATGGTCTTACCCCGAGGTGATTTAAACCCGCAAACCGCCCACCAGAACGTTGTTGCACCATATATCATCAATGTCCTTAATTTATGAGCAAGAGTGTGTTAGGGTCTTTCCCGTTAAATATCATATCGAGCGTGAGATGGTTCATTCTTTAAATGCCCCTGCGCGTGGTTAAATAAGTCTAACAGTGTCTTCCTTCTACCTCCGGGGGCAATACGTAAGGGGTTGTAGGATATTCCTCTATTCGTGACTTAAAACTGGCTCTTAAAACTTTATAACAATGTGGAACCCAAGGGGCTGGCCATTTCTATGCTATGAGATATTGTAGTGCCTGTGTTATGCCGAACGACGACGCAGTGCATGCCTGAAGGAACAGACACTGCGGTTACTACAGTAGTTATGAAATACTTAAAGTGAATTCTCAGTTGCGAATGTGGACAACAATCAGCTGTAGAATGAAATGGCGGCAATGGAAATTTGTGCCGGACCTGGACCCGACCACGGTTGACGAAGTATGGAAGACTTGGTCTGACCTAGAGTCGTGTTGGACAGCAAAATGGTAAGGTGACCGCTCTCGATAAGCAGGCAGTCCGGGTTAGAAACTCGGTCCAGCACAAATTTTCATTGTCGTCATTCCATTATACAGCTGATGGTTGTCCACACATGTCATGTACTTCCGTTCAGGGTTCGGTTGCGGCGGTGGGTCGTGTTGAGGGTGCAGACCGATGGGAGATGAAGTAAACAACATTGAAAGTCACTCATTTTGTTAAAACGCATGAGACTACTCTCATAGCTTCGCAGTGCAGGAGCCACGTCCCCCTTTCAGCATGCTGTCACGATGGCGCGTACTGCGTGAGGGCAGCTGGCAGACGGCGAGGGTTCCGTAAAGTCGGCACCCCGCCAGTGGCGCGAAAGACTGCCGGAATACTTTAAGGGGCGACATCTTCCGTTCTTGGAGGTGGCGTCGCGTGGCGCCAAAGGGCCAGGGCGATCGGCTCTACTGGCCCAGTCTCTATCTGCTGCCTTCCAGAACAGGAGTCCGCCCTGGTGCTGGAGTGAGCCTGGAGGCGTTGAGGCTCCAAGTCCAGAAAGGAGGACATAGCGCTGGAAGCTGGTGTGACGGTGGACGCCCGGATTCTGTCTCATATAGCTCTGGCACCAGGCAGGCCCTCTCAGCATGCTGCGCACTCCTGTACTGCTAATCACAATTAATCTCAAACTGTTTCCAGCCCCACTCTCGGTCTATTTGTAACAAAAGCCTCGCCATATAGTCCTACCACGTTTCTACGTTCACTAACTAAATAACTCGAAAACAACACGTCGTTCGAAAGGAAATTTTCCAGGTGAAAAATTAATGTTAGTGCCACAAATGACCAACCTCTAAGCACCCCTCCTGCTTTGTATTTACAAATGGGAACACTCCCCCCCCCACCCCATTATATTCCATATTTAGATTATACGCCACAAAGTGCGCGCCGTTTACTCCAACCATTGTTACCCATTCGTGGCAGACGGCCCTGTAATTGAAAAGTAGTTAGTGTGCTTGTTTTTGAAGTTAAGGTTCAAATGGCTCTGAGCACTATGGGACTTGACACCTGAGGTCATCAGTCCCCTAGAACTTAGAACTAATTAAACCTAACTAACCTAAGGACATCACACACATCCATCCCCGAGGCAGGATTCGAACCTGCGACCGTAGCAGTCACGCTGTTGCGGACTGAAGCGTCTAGAACCGCTCGGCCACCTCGTCGACTGCAGTTGAGAGCCGACGCATTTGGGTCTACATTTCAGTTACGATGAATATATAAACCTTGTATTCTAACAGTTAAAGTTTACGTTCGAAACTTACTTTAGAGTTGCACGTTTGATTGTACAATACAGTATGGTTAGCCATTTCATTATCGAGTTAGAAGCCACCTCTGGCGTGATCCAGGAACAACGATGTGAATTTAATAGTTGTCCCATCGATATGCTTGCTCGCACATCGTGGTACTTGGTTTAGGTGCTTATTCATGGCAGGTTCGCCTGTCACTGTCACCGTAAGGACATTTTACCTTACCTTACTGCAATGGTTTTGGTTTGTATTCCGCCGGTAGTTGCGTAGCGGAAAGCGCAAGAGTTACGGCGGTTGAATGGGAACAAACACTGAAATCAATCACCCAGATGGCATGGTTCGAGGGCGACCGACATGCACACTTCCATCCACATTTCTGTGGTGACGGTACTGAGTACTCCAGGGAGCACTGCACCACAATCGATAATACGCATGCGAAACACTCGTGCAGCAATAACTGTATGGGTTAGCAGTACGAACGATACTGAGGCCCGCCAGGGGCCGCAGCTGCCAACGCATGGGCTTCACGTGTGTGGGTAGTGATTGGCCGACACCTCGTTAAATACCGTAACAACGAACTACGGCTGACAGTTCTCTTCAGTACGTCGAGCCTTGTACAGCCTCCATTTACCGCCGAGTCTACAAGCTGCAGTGTTCGTCCGTCATCCCCGAGACTTAGGCTCCGTAGGGCACCTTTGGACGTAATCATCACTCAGAGAGACTGGGACAGGACTTTAATATTTTAGAGGACCTACAATTATTTTAAATGTTTCACAGGAAGAAATATCTTCTAATTTCAGTATTTCTTCATATAACGACGGCTTTCACGGCAGGTATTGTCATCACTTTAACACTTCCCGGCTGAGATGTCTTGGTCTGTAAGACATTCCCCTGACGTTTCACCTTCGACTGCGGAACGCTTCCTCCGAGGACAATCGGCGAACTGCAACGAGAGCACGAGTGAGCGCCGTATATATATAAGCCATTCAGAGGGCGCCACTGTCAATCACGTGACGTCGACTTTGCTATGATCTCTGATATTGCCAACTTTTTCAGTTGAAATTAATCGATTGTCACGCTGTTGCTGCAATGTTGACATCCATATCTTATCCAGCTTAATGCCTTCATCTTTGCTATTAAAATTATTGCAGGGTTTGGCAATCTCAATGGAGCCTCTGTACATTCGAGCATTATAATGCGACGTCTTTGCTATGACGGTCGTCTCACTAAGCTTTATTTCATGATCAACTTCCTGAAACACATGTTTCGCTACAGCCGATTTATCAATATGTCCGAGGCGGCAGTTCCTTTTATGTTCACCCACACGGGTGTTGACGCTTCTTTTTGTTGTGTTTATATAGACCTTTCCGCAACTGCACGGAATTTTATGGACACCTGGTGTAGCTAGAGGATGTCTTTATCATTTGCGGATCTTAAATATTCGTTTATTCTCTTGGTCTGTCTGAAAACAGTCTCCACATCGTACTTGCTTAAAAATTTTCCAATGCGATCGGCGACCTTACTGATGAATGGTAAGAACACTTTCCCCTTGGGTTTGTGTCGATCCTCGTCCGTCCTAGTTGTCAGTCTAGGGCATAGTGCACGATCTATCTCTCTGTTAGAATACCCATTCATCTTGAAGGTCGCTCTAAGGTGTTCGGTCTCATGATGTAACTGAGTTGGTTCACATATTTTGTGCGCCCTATCTATTAATGTTTTAATCACCCCTCTTTTATGTCTTGGGTTGTGCTTAGAATGTTTCTGCAGATAACGATCAGTGTGTGTGTCTTTTCTGAAAACTTATCTCCCAATAAATCCGTCCTCTCGTTTGATTACAGTCACATCTAAGAAGTTTAGGTGACCATCGATTTCCTTTTCCATAGAGAATTGAATTCTTGGATTAATAATGTTCAGATGTAACAGGAAGGCATCCAGTTCCTCTTCCCCATGGGTCCATATAACAAATGTATCGTCTACATAACGATACCATCTGGCTGGTCGTTTTCTAGCTGTTTGCAGCGCCCGTTGTTCAAAGTTCTCCATGAACGAGTTAGCCACAGCTGGAGTAAGAGGACTTCCCATAGACATCTCGTAAATCTGTTCATAAAAAACATTATTACATTGAAAATAAGTTGTTGTATGGCAATGTCTGAATAATGCCAAAATATCACTAAGAAAAATTTTCGCTATACATACGATCGCTTCATTCACCGGAATCATGGTAAACAACGTGACCACATCAAAACTGACCAGGGTATCATTAGGACCCACATTTATTTCCTTAATAATATCGATGAAGTTATATGAGTTTTTAACATGACTGTCAGTTCTTCATATTTAAGAAACATCACTTTATTACTAATTGTTGGGAATCTTCATGACTGAAGCCAACTGTGCGTTTCCAACAACTTTCATATGAAAATCAGATGTCAGCAGACATCCTTGGTAGAATTTTTCATATTCCTGAAAGAGATATCAATCGCAAGACTATTCCACCTGGCACGCAAGATATATGACTGGCGAAATACCCCTAGACTTCAAGTAAGGTATAATAATTCCAATTCCAAAGGAGGCAGCTGCTAAACGATGTGTATATTACCCAACTATCAGATTAACAAGTCATAACAGCAAAATACTAACACAAATTATTTACAGAAAAATAGAAAAACTGTAGAATCTCACCTCTGGAAAGATGAGTCTGGGTTCTGGAGAAATGTAGGAACACGTGACTAAATACTGGCGCTACGATTTATTTCCTAAGACAGCTTTAGGAATTGCATGTTTGGAGCAAATGTTTGACCATGATGACTGGAATACTTTCTTCGGAATTTTGAATGTGGCAGGAATTAAATACAGCGAGCAAAGTGTTATTTATACGTTGGACAGAAACCAGACTACAGTCAGAAGGCTCAAAGGATACGAAACGGAAGTAGTAGTGATGTTATTAAACCTGTATATTAACAAACAGTGAAGAAAACCAACAATAAATTTGGAGAAGAGAATTAAAATTCGTGGAGAAGAAGTAAAAGCTTGCGATTGGTTAATGATGCTGTTATTCTGACAGAGACAGCAAGAGACGTGCTGAGAACAGCTGAACGGAATGGATACTGTCTTGAAGAAAGATTAGAGGATGAATACGATGAACGTCAACGGAAGTATGACAAGAACAATTCAATGTAGTCGGATTGAATCAAGTGGAATTTGATTGGTAAGTGGTAACTCAGGCACTAAAAGTAGTACCTAAGTTGTGGTATTTCGGCTGCAAAATAATTGATGTTGATGTGAAACTAGACTGTCTAGATCACGAATAGAATTTCTGAAAAAGAGTAGTTTGTTAACATGTATAACGAAACTTCGAGTTTGGAAGTCTTTTATGAAAGTGTTTGTCTGTAGTGTAGCCTTGTACGGAAGTGAAACGTGGATAGTAAGAGTTGAGACAAGAAGAGAATAAGAGCTTTCGCAATGTTGGGCTATAGAAGAATACTGATGTTTAAATGGGTGGACCATTTAACTACCGAGAAGGCACTGAGTTGAGCAGTGGGAATAAGAAATTTATGGTACACCTTCACGGAAAGGAGAGATCAGTTGATAGGAAACATCGTAAAGCATCGATGAACCGTCATTTTGGTAACAAGGGGAAGTGTGTTGGGGAAATATTATGGCGGGAGGTAAAGGAATAAATACAAAAAGCAACTTCAAATGAAGGTAAGTTGCAGTAGCTACGCAGCGATGATGAGCTTTAGAGAGGATAGACTAACGTGGAGAGCTGCGTCAAATCAGTCCTACAAGAAAACATCACCAACGGGACTTCATAATTTAGGGAGAAGAAAACACATTCGCGAAATATCAACCCTAGTAAACGATACCACGCGAAAACATGGGCCATAATTCTGATAGTACACAGTTGTGCCCTTCTCAAAATACAGCTTTTAAACATGGGTGCCCAACGGTTGCCACTCGGTTCTCACCACTGCAGCCGCTTAATACCCGAACAGTACGATGGAGTGAGTAAGAAATTTGTGAATTACTGTTTTGACAATGGTGACATTCTTTGTTCCCCGTATCAAAGTGCGCCGTTTCTTACCTGTAGCTCGTGACAGAGATCTGTGCTGCGAACGTTTTTATGTTGCGATTCACAAATGTAGTGTAAATGAATGAAAAGAATGAGTGTGTCATTAAAAACGGAAGCGTAGAGCGATTTTAAATCTAGCACTGTTAAAGTGAAATACATCTGCAGGAGATGCGGTGATCTTCAACGTGATTGGCTTGATTAAATCGTTATCGAAAACCATTAACTTCATTTGATAATACTTCTCCAGTTGCTTAGGTTTATACATTTTGATTTTTAGGTGTGAGGTTATCTGTAGAATATCAATTCGACTATACTGTTAAATTAATATTGAACTTATATATGCGTTTTGATGACATAGATGGTGTCATGGGTATAAGAACAGATGTTTCAAAAAAATGTTGGAATGTATGTGAATCCCTAAGGGACCAAACTGCTTAGTCATCAGTCCCCAGACTTACACACTAAACTATCTTACGCTAAGAACAACTCACGCACTCATGCCTGAAGGAGGACTCGAACCTCCGGCGGGAGCGGCCGAGCAATCCGTGACAGGGTGCCTCAAACCGCGCGGCCATTCCGCGTGGCAACAGGTATTTCAATTGGTGACTGAGGATGGGGTAGTGAACAATCAATATTTACGTTACTTACAGATTAATAATGATAGCTAATAGTAGTACTTTGTTTTTAGGTTCGTTAGTACCTCCATGTACAAGTGGCAAGGGCAAGACATTAGTGCTTACTTTCCATGGCCAGTAGGTCAGGTGTTCAAGTGTGGATGAGTGGCCGCAAAGCGGTTAGTCTGTACTGGTAGGCTGGTCCAATTTGTGGTGCAGCTACGACAGTTCAGAAAATATCAGATAGTAAATTATGTGACGGGGTTGCAGGAAGACTGTTAGAAGGAGAGAAAAAACAAACAACACACTGATGTGTTTAGATATTGAGGTACCACATATAAAAATGTCTGCACTTATACCTGTTACACCCTGTGTTGTGTGCTCATATTTTTAACTACTTTTCGTTTAGAATAGCGTGTGTTGTGGAATAAGATCTCAAACCACAATTGGTAAATACTTTCGCCTTCCCATTCCTTTTTCCTCGCCTTCAACATCAAGCGAGAGCATGGGCCCTACTAGGCAGTCTACAGTAGGGTACCTCGCTATCGGACGAGGCTGCAAAGGGGCGGGGCGAGTGGCAAACAACCGGTGCTCGCAAAGGTTTAAAAGCTGTACTTTCAGAAGTTTTGTGCGGGATCGAATGCTGGAGCTGATATATTGCACGTGTGCTTTCTCCTCCTTGTAATTTGAGGTCAAGTTGGTAATGTTTCCTTGTTATAACTGAAGACACAAACAAAAACAACAACTTCATCTGGTAAAAGTAGAGCTTTTTCATTGAAGACTCTTTTCGTTGTCTGTGTCAGTCTTTTCTATTTTCCTTGCTTTTGTCGTCCTCTGTAATCTTGCTTCTCTACAGAATTCTTTCACTTCCTCCACTAAGTTGTTACTCTCGTCTCGACTAAACTGCATCTCTTTGCTATGTTTATCATTAAACCATGTATGCTTCCCATTAACTCAAAGAGTTCTGTCAAGCCGCCCTTCCATTCATCGAGAAATTTCAAGTCGTCTGACTACTTTAGACGTGTTATCTGTTCCTGCGCTTTCATTCTGCTTCCGTAGTTCTCTTTTCTTCTTTCATTGCTTTTCGCTGATTAGCTGAAGAACAGATCTTATGAAATGGAACCGTGACTTGCAGCCTTTCCAACACAAGTCTAATTCAACTTTTCACTTTTGATGAAACGAAAATCGTCTTTAAAACAAGATGGTAACATTTCGAGGAAACAAGGAAGTTAAACTGGAATTAAATGCCTAATAAACGAAGATAATGATATTAAATTCACTGCATTTCCGATTACGAGAACAAATAAATGTCAAGACCCATTGTGGATATCAACAGACTTCACTAAATCACAGGACGAGCTAAGGCTCAAGAATTAGACTGAGCCGTGATTACGATCACTTATCTGTTTACTAATGGCTACTTATGGATATGATCTGCATTTTATAAGATACTGCAGTAAGCGTTTCACGGTTATTTTTAACATTAAAGTCCATAACACATTACAAACTCTATGACAAGCCATGGAGGTAGTACCAAGTGAAGTATGGCCATCAAAATCCCTAGCAAACTCCGTAATTTCCTAAGTCGTGACGTCAACTGCTCGAACAGTTCGGTAATATTCAAACAAAGAATTGTTCCACATCTTGTTCACTTGTAGGTGCTCCAGTCTCACTTGCAACGGCGGTTGAGGGGAAGTGAGGATGTGCTTGAAGGGGCAGACTGCCCTTCGAGGTGGCCGCCACGCTCCAAGTCTCGGGGGGTTGCTGCTCCAGTAATGTTATTCACTGCCCACTCCTGGCTGTCACCAGATTTACATAACACTATTGGGGGCCAGGAGGGCGGTTGCTGTGAAAACGTCTACTGACCGCGGTTCTGCTTCTTATTCCTGCCGAATGGGAAGAACTTGGCAGATCTAATTTTCGAAAAATAGCCATCTGTATGTACGGTTGTTACCGAGAAAATAAAGACGTATTCCACGAATAAAAAGCTACATTGCATTTGAAACCAATGTATTAACGGAAATCACTGAACGAGAAGTCTAGTTTCCACCATTTTAAAGAAGACAAAAGCAAAGTTCAAACGAAATCTGAAAATGTTGGCGGCATATTTTCCTTTTTTTCTCTGCTGTATGTTGTTTTATAAATCCCCTTTCCCTACTTTATTGTGCCTGAATCTTCTGCAATTTACGGAGGCTATTTTCTGTGGAAGGTCTGATCGGTCGCGAAATTAAAATCGGTGCAAATTCGATGAAGCTTCGGACATATGTGTTGCGCAGTGTCTCTTGTGTGTCCGTTGATCACGTCACGTCACACTTTACAGTTCTGAATACACAGCAACCAAGTAAGGATGTCTAGAACAATACGTGTCAAGTGCTTGCTGTTTTAATAGTGAAGGACTCAGCCTGATGTCATGCAGCGCACGTAAGGTATCTGTCATTCCTAACAGCAAGGTGTAGCAAAGCTGCAGGAACTTTGAAGCAATACATACAGACGTTCATGATTCAGGAAGTCATGCACGGATGCGAGTGTCTAACCGACGATCTTGATCAGCGAGTGGATCAGGCGATTCGAGAAAACCATCTGCAGAGGACGACTGAGATCAAGGGAATGTTGTCATCAGACATTGTATTTCTTCATGCCAAAGCTTGGCTGCAGACTGAAACTGCAATAAATACGCTCCTGCAGCGTTTTTGATGAGAAGTGTTTGATCGCCCACAATTTTAATTTTTTTAGTTTTGCCATCAATGTTGGGACTGGTTTCATACCGCCTGCCACGAATTCCTCATTCTGCCAACCTGTTGATTTCAGAGTAGCACTTGCAATCTACGTCCTCAGTTGTTTGTATTCCAATCTCTGTTTTCATCTACAGATCTTATCTTTCACAGTTCCCTCTGACACGATAGAAGTTATTGTCTGATGTCTTAACAGATGTGCTATCATTCTGTCCCTTCTTCTTGTCAGTATTTTTCGTATATTCCTTTTTCGCCGATTCTGCAGAGAACCTCCTAAGTTTCAAGACTCTTCTGTAGCACCACCGTATATTCAGGAGTTGATTCCCTCGGATTTTCATGTCTGTGCCAAAATGCTATCCTCATAGGCAACAATTCATGTGAGCAGACAACGATCTGCAGGCCAGCGTAAAGAATTGGTGCAAAGCACAGGCGGCTGTGTTCTATGTCAAAGGTACTGGAAGGTTGGTACCAAGCTACGACAAATATCTAAGACGGACCTGTTACTATGTAGAGATGTATCTAGAAGGTGTAACTAAATGTTTCAAATAAAACAATTTTGATTTTGATTGTGGTTTCCATTTAGTGACCGGTCGGACATTGAAAAACAATAATAATAACCCTCGTTTACAAAGGCAAACTTTTAAAGAATGTGGTTGAATTCCTTCACTGCTGACTGGTGCATTTTTATCCGAATTAGTGGCGATCTTTCCTATATAGGACTATACAACCTCTTATGTATCAAACGAACAATGATGACGAATACAGGATTAGACTAAGTGCATCACACACGGAGGTGTTTACTCTGTCGCTCTTGCTGTGCTCCATAAGCGAAAGGAATGGGAAGAAGCCTTAATATTCATAGTGTGGGGAGCATCGTCTGCTATGCGTTTCACAGTGGCTTGCGGAACATACATGTAGATTGTATCCCTAGGCAAATTCGAGCTGATCCGAAGTTCTCTGACAACCATACCGTTCAACAAAGGTGTTGGCGCCGACAAAGAGCTGCATGGTATTTTTTGATTTATTTGGTCATAACCGGTTTCAAGGCTTATACACGCAGAGCATTAGCAGCTCCAGTCACAGGTGACGAAGGTTGTCTCTGACAAACTAGCCAGGTTTCGTCAGCAGAAAAAGAGAAATTGCATTACCAGCCTCTCCGTCCTGCATGTACTACAATTGATAGTTGTAATAGCATCGTGCGTTTCCGTCTGTATTTGTCATCAGAATAAATGCTGTGACTTTGTAAAGTTTCAGTCTGAGTTTGTATATATATGCTACTGACACACAAATCTAAAATACAGTATTCAATGATGCAGTGATTTTTACGGGATACTTTTAAATGTCATTTTATTATCATTTAGTTTACTCTCAGTTGAAACACTTGCTTATCTGTAACCTTCTATCTCCAATTAGCATACAACTTCTAAAATTTATTTTCTATTTTCACGGAAAGACAAAACGACATTCCAGAT
The DNA here is from genome assembly GCF_023897955.1 of Schistocerca gregaria. Lineage (NCBI taxonomy): Eukaryota > Metazoa > Arthropoda > Insecta > Orthoptera > Acrididae > Schistocerca > Schistocerca gregaria. The sequence goes on from NC_064920.1 coordinate 107,907,782, forward strand.
CCGAGTATGTTGTTTCATAATTAAATAGAAGAAAAAGTCCTTCGTACCTTTTGTATCTCAACAGTAAGCACGAATTACATGCACTAACAAAGTAACAACTATGTGCACTGGATCGCACAGTAAATGAAGCGTGCCGTCAAACTGTTATGAAACTGCATATATCTGGTCGTTTTAACTGCGTATAAAAACCATTCATATGGTAGCTTCGCAACAAAGGTAATCGTAGATTAGTGACAGCATCTGTCCTCTTCGAAAGTAAAATTTCGTATGCAACAAAGTGCTCAGTATTTCAGTGTCGATCGTAATTAATGAAGGGCAGAAATAAACTTAGTACAGCGTCAGAGAATAGCAATGAAAAAGTGTTTGTTGATAGAAACATTGTTGCTTGAGTTGTTGCGTCACCAGCCAGCAGGTGGCACCTGCCGCGCAGGCAACCCGCGCAGCACGCCACCGCTGTCTGCGGTGACGGCAGTGGCTCGTTATGGCTGAATTAGCTCCCAGCCCAACCCATCCCATGGCCATCCTCACCCCCACCCAGCCTGCGGCTGTCATTGGTCGTTAGCTGGCACAGGCTCTTCATTGCCCGCGCTGGACTCATTGGCGCCACTGACAATTCCACGATAACCTGTTCACTCGAAAGCACGGGGCAACATTTAATACGGTGCAATTTCTACACGTATATCGAAATTCCGAACTCACAGATTTTGGTAAATATGCAGCTCATCATCATCTTTCAACACGCTCTACATTCAGGCATTTTTTTTACTGCGGTTGCATTAGGACATTGAAACTAAACAATGATCTATTACATGCTTGACGTAAAGCATTTCGAAGCCACTATAATTTCTGTTCTCCTTATGCATTTTGTGTTACAACGGTGCTTTAATTAAACAGTATATGAGATAATTTGTAAATGTTAAACAGGTGCTAAGGTTATGAAGGACCTTACAGCGTGAAGGACAATAAGTAACGATCAACAAAGAAAATCAACATAATCCTAGTCATATAAGGACTTTAAACATCTTCTTTCACCTTACTTTGAGAAAGACGTTTCCTGCATCCATAAACAAGGAGGTGGTATCCAGATTTTTCCATAAACTTCCCTTTAAATATCAGAACTGCTTTTCTGGTGTCTTCTAAATTCTTGTAAGAAAAATGACATTTCTTGAGTATGCTTTCACAGAGTTTTAAATGTTTAAATTTCTGTTAGTACTTATACGAAATACTGATAATCATATTTTGGTGGTCCCCAAATACGTAAACAACTTAGATCTGGAACCAGGTGACCATTTCAGCCCTTTAGTACTGCTACCGTTTTCCTTGTGGCTTCACCTACATATGCATTCAGCACATATATTTAACATCCCTCCTCCTCTCCGTCTCTTGTCCACCTCTTCCTCCCTCTGTCTGTCCACATCATCCACCCACCTCTATTTACTTCCTCCTCCATACTCGCTTTGCCCCTTCTCCTCGAACCCTGACCCATGACCATGTCTTCATACTCCATCCCTGTGACCACATCCTCCTTCCACTCTCTCTCTTTCCACCTCTGCTACTCTTGTACCTTTTCAGCCTGTTCACTACCCCTCTACACCTTTCACCTGCCTCATGCATCTCGCTGTACTACCCTCTCTCTCTGTTCATTCCCTACTCCCCTTTTTCTCCTGATCCCTTCCTCTATCCATCTAAACTTGTCCCCATCTATGCTTATCGGCATGTGTTGCCACTACAATACAGTTCAATAAACCAGGATGATACCACTGCCACAACACATTTGCCATGCATGAAAGTGACTTGCAAATCATTTACTTGTTCCTGAGATACATGCCACGATACAACGCCGGTCGAAAAACCCTGCTGATACTATCACAGGGTCCTTGTCAGGCAGGACAGCCTACATGTCATAATCTGGAAAACTGTTTCTTGACCCAAAAGTATACAGGCTGCTCTGCAAAGATAATTGATTTGGCAGTGTGATATTGTTCACATGGCATGCTTGTTGTGCAGGGCAACCTGTACACCAGGGGATGGGACATAATACATTTTTGCCTTATCTTCATCCGTATTGGAGTTATGAGGCTAGAAATGCCACAGTGAATATATTAATGTGACCTGCTGTTTTTGTGCCAAATTTGGTTGAAATCGATCCAGAGGTTTGGCAGGAGATCCCAGACATACACACATATATTCTGCTGTATATCACTTTTTATGGCTGAAGACGATGTACTGAATAACATCATCTCAGTATTTACTTCATTTGCAGAGATGTTATTATAGTTATTAGGAGGAGTCTGTTTTTAATTGGTTAGTACCGACAAGTACATTCAGCAAGAGCAAGTCATTAATGTGTATTTTCCCCTGCGCGCCGCCCAGCAGCTGAAGTGTCGGTGCAAAACGGTAAGTCTACACTGACAAGCCGGCCGCGATGGTCTCGCGGTTCTAGGCGCGCAGTCCGGAACCGTGCGACTGCTACGGTCGCAGGTTCTAATCCTGCCTCGGGCATGGATGTGTGTGATGTCCTTAGGTTAGTTAGGTTTAAGTAGTTCTAAGTTCTAGGGGACTAATGACCACAGCAGTGCTCAGAGCCATTTGAACCATTTTTTTTACACTGACAAGTGCTATCCACTGAATGGTACTGCTGTGACTATGCAGAACACATGAGGTAGTAAATTACATGATGCAGAGAAAAAACAACCAATATGCATTGAGTTCACATTAAGCTACCAATGATGAGAATATCTGCACTTACGTTCCTAACACACTGTATATAAGGGACAGATATGCTGAATGATAAGTTTTCTTTCATTATCTCGAGTAAAAATTTCAGCAGGAACAAACACATCTTACATTTAGAACGACTTCGGTATTTGCAGAGTGCGTAAGTATGATGATCTCTATTTTGTCTGTCGCAAGATAGTAAAAGCGCCTTGCGTACACAGTGCTTTTCCGAGGGCGGGACCTTCGAAACACGAGCCTCCTCAGCCACCGCCCACGCGCCTGCTCTGCGTGGCCGCCACGCCCGTTTGCAGATGACAGAGACCGCAACAAAGGCCCCACTGTCCGAGCACTGCGCCTCGCCGCAGGCCGCCGACGCCATGGCGCCGACCGGCTCCAGCCATAACCCTGGGTCTCCGCCCTCTGTCGCCATCTCCAGCCACCTGTTACGGCTGTCTTACGCCTCACCGACACAGACAGAAAACACACCTTGAGTGTGCCACCAGCTATCTGCAACGCGGGCGGGGCCATGAGCCTTGATGTGGAGCTATGTCCGCAAACATCGCGGCCGCATTTCTGATAAGCCACGCCGTTTATGGCGGAACTGCGGCAATCCACGAGGCTGAGAAGGGCGTGTGAGCGTCTCGTTTAACGTTACTCGATGCAGGCACCGCTCGAGGGCTACTCAAAGTCTCACATGAAATAACTTGGGTTTAGGTCCTTTAGATCCTTGAGCCACCCATAACAATACTAACTCATGTTGTATGCATGCCCTGACACATCAAGAATAATGTAATAATTACGGTTCAGAACAAGGCATTTGGTGACATGATTGAATGTTGCCGAAGCATCAGTTTAATAAATCATGGGTTGAAATTACTGACACGAATTATTTACAGAAGGACGGAAAAACTGGTAGAGGCTACGTCGTGGAATATCTGCTTGGAACACGCAATGAGATAATGACCCTACAACCAAAGCCTGCAGTTATTGCATTTGTAGATTTTCAGAATTTTTCCACTTAATGTTGACTCTAGCACACTCTTTGAAAATCTGAACGCAAGAGGATAAATTAAAAAGACGGAATAGCTATCTGCCGGTTGGTTATAACTATGCAAACATCTAGCACGGTATTTTTTTTAATTCGAGAATATCCTTCTATTTGGTTTCCCATTATACCGTAAATTACTTAACTGTACACTTATATGGTTAACATTTTGAAAACCGGAAATTAAAAATACAACTTTTGTGCTCAAGGGCACATTTTGCCCTGGGTTAGTAGTTCCTGTGACCATAATTCAAGTTGAGTTTAGATTTCATTTGGAAACCTTGGCATGCCGTAACTGCGGTGCAATTCACTCGTAAAACTACTGTTTGTTCAAGTCTGTGGCTATTTATTTATTACCTTGAAGTACTATCTCCATTTATTTATTCGTGCACATAAACGTTTCAGAACGTGGAGGTTGTTACCGCCTGTGAAAGAGTAACTCAGGACCAACAACGTTTTGTGCAGGGGGTAAAAGTCATCTGTATATGTCAGTATTCTCTCCAATTGAAGAGTGTTTCTTAAAAGATTTCAATTTACCGTTACCCGTATTTGTGTAAGTGTTTTTATTTCTATATGTGGAAGGAATTGTTTAATTGTTAGCTGAAACAGTGAATAGAAATTTTGGACAGCCTGTATATTCAACCGTGGACTTTGTTTCTAGTTTATACAGACATTCATTATCCAAGTTTTGATCACTGTTGCATGTTATACCCTTTACCAGAGAAATACAGTACATTAACTTATACATTGGGCATCTCTCTCTTCAAAAATTTACATTTTTATGTCACTCATAACTTTTAAATGCTGCCACATTGTAAACACAATCACTTAAAATAAATGTATGTTACAAGATTTATAGCCTGCTGTATCACAGAAAAAGTTTGTTCTTGGTTGGTACTCCATGTAACCCAAAATAACGTTCCCTTTTAGGGATACTTAAATTTTAGCTACTTGAGCAAGCGGTGACAGAAAACCATTTACCGTATGGACACTCCAGATTGTAGGAATTATGTTTAAACTGAGACGCTGCATGATTTGCGTTGCTAGTAACGTCAGTTTCATGACTTGCCGTTAGACGCCGGTAATAGTAAGGCGACGCAGGGTTGAAACACAAGCACGTGTGGGTTACAGTTGCAGACAGTCAATATGCATCTGGACATGGTGAGCGGTAGTTTACTCCTAAACTGTTTTATCAAAACAACAGCAATGATGCTGCAGCTATCCGCGAGTAGTGACGCATTAAATAAACAAGCAGAGGTCCTCATTCCGCACTGGTGTTGATGAAACATGATTCGGTAGTTAGAATTAACTGGCGATTTGGGAACTGCTCTTACGACATGCTGACAGCCAATTGCGCCAGAAACTGTTGAAGTTACTGTTTTCATAGCTGACAATGCACACCCAACGTGCGACCTTCAAGAAGTGCTCGAGCTCTGCCAGACAACTCAAGATTTCACGTTCCACCGTTCGAAAATTGTTACGAACAACTGAAGAGTTGCGGTTCCAGGCGCTCGTGGATGCAGATGATCGACACACTGAGCAACGTTTGTGGACAAGAATGTAAACATGGCACCCAATTAACAAATGCTATCTTATCATGTGGAAATCAAAATGTTTTTCTTTCAGTGGTGTGCTCGTTGTTTCTCTTTCGCATGTCCTTATGCTTCTACAAATCTGATTATCCTACGATCATTCGTTACTCATCGGGGCCTCTCTTAGGTGATGAAAGTATTATTACAGCCACCCTGCAGAACTTATACAAAGAAGAGACTGCAGTTATAAGAGTAGAAATACATGATACGGAAGCAGTAGTTGATAAGCGAATGTGACGGGTTTCAAAGCTGTTACCGAAGCTATTCAATCTGTACATTGATCAACTAATAAAGAAAATCAAAAAAATACGGTAATAGTATTAAGATACATTGATGTTTGCCTATGACATTCTGATTCTGTCAGAGACTTGCAAGCTCAGTTGAGCATCTTAAAAAGATGTTGCAAGATGAACATAACAAAAAGGTAAAACATAGGTAATAGCATATTGTTGAACTAAATCTTTCTTAGCTGAGGGAATTAGACTGGAAAATGAGGCACAAGAAGTACTAGAGGAGTTTTACTGTGTGGTCAGCTAAATAAATGTTGATGACCGAAGTACAGAGGATGTTACATGTAGACTGGCTGAGAAAGAGGAATTTATTAACATCTAATGTAAAGGTAACTGATAAGAAATCTTTTGTGAAAGTATTTCAATGGGACGTAATTTTGTACGGGAGTAAAAGGTGAACAACAAGAATTTCAGACAAAAGAATATACTCGTAGAACCTTTTGAAATGTGGTGCTGCAGTCTAGATGGTAGTTCGAATAACTAACAAGGAGGGTCTCAATCGAACTGAGAGAAAAAGAAATTTGTATCACAAATTGTCTGAAAGAAGAGCTAGGCTGATACGAAGCATCCTAAGGCACCGTGGATTCGTCAGCTTGGTAACAGGATTTGTGGGGAACAAAAATTTAACGTGAGAGTCGGGGTCGACTACAGTAAATAGGTTCAAATAGATGGAGGTTGCAGCAGTTGTACTGAGATTAAGAATCTTGCACGCGATAGACTAGCGTAGAGGACTAAAGACGAAAACCACAACTTTACCCCCTGCATCTTTAAGAAATGGAAGTAAGATCAGGGTGAAAGTTCGTCAATGTGATGATTTGCTGACGATATTGATATTCCAATTGAAATTAATAGAAATTACAGAGTCTGTTGAGTACTGGGAGTCGTGTAGGGCAAAAACTAAAGGCGAACCCAGAGACAGGAGTATATCCTACAGATAACTGATGAAGACTGGCGTAAGTGTCATTCTGTGATGATGAGGTTGGCAAAGGAAAAACGCTCTGGTGGAGCACATCGGTTCAGCCACAAGACTGATGGCCCAAAACAGAACTTTCCTTACTATAACTTTAAAGGAGATTGTTTCTCCACTTTCATCCATTCTGTTTGGAATTAGACCAGGCTCATCCAAGAATTGCGCCCGGCGGGCGCGCCCGCGCCCCGCGGGCGAATTGCAGTGTAATTCAGCCCTCGTCCGCGGCCGTGTGTCGCTAGTATCGCCATAGGAGAGAGAGAGAGAGAGAGAGAGAGAGCTGCAGAGAGAGTGAGATCGCACAGTACTGCTCTGCGCTGGACTGTCCCGCGGTCAGATCTAACGTAAACAAATTATTCTATTTTAGAATTAATTTTATGTAAGGGATAGTCTCATTCTGTTAGTAGTTACTAGTAAGTATTTTTTGTTATACTTCGTGCTACAATTTTTTGGATCCCTTTTCAGAGTTTAGAAATCGGATCCTTAGTTTGCTGTTTTGTACGTAATAATTTTAACTGACCAAGTTCGAAAACTTATTAAAATAGAATTAAGGTTATAAAGCTCTTTAATTCTTACAGTCAACATTGTTGACTGTGAGACTGCTAACCTCAAAGAATTGGGCAAATTTTTATTGCCAAGGAATGAACGGTTCTTAGTTTTAGCAAGCTTTAAAGGAGAGAAAAAGCGCTCACAAATATACGTGAAACCAAAAATTGAGAGAAGTTTGGTCGCGTGCTTGCGCAAAAGAGGATATTTTTCTCGTGGAAGACAGCTGTAAAAGTCATCCAAAGTTTTACACATATGAAAGCGGTCCTTCAGGTGGATACGGCACTGTATGTCAATTAGCTCTAGGTGAAGCATTTGTGATATGTCCTCTGCCCGAAAGGAAACCGGGCGAACAAATACATCTATCGGCTGGCGTTCGGGCGCTCCGCACGGCCAGCTAAGCGGCAAGGCTCGGCCACTGCACCAACATACGAATTCTCTCTCTCTCTCTCGATCTCTCTCTCTCCCTGAGCCGTGTCTTGTAACACACTATCAGTTGAGGTCCAACCAAAATTATTGAGCGACCGAAAGATACTGTGTAGCAAAGTCATCTTCGGTTTTTCCGCGAGGGGGCGATGCGGTGAGTCTGTCTGAAAGCGCGCTAGATGAAATGGATATATGGATGCGCACCTTAATAATCGTGAGAAAATCGGGAAGTTAATTACACTGGAAAGGGAAACTGAAGAAAGGAAGGTTTTTCTACAATATAGCGTGTAGTTAAAAACACAAAAACTGTAATTATTTTCCATTCGGGAAATACTCTGATGCTTTCAACTGATCATAATATGAATGGAAAGGAGATATTGGTTAGGTCAGGGATTTATAGGGTCAAGGGGAGCACGTGTCCCAAGAGCTAGGTTGGAACGCCACTGAGCACCTGTTTTAAACAACACACAACAATGAATGATAACAATGCTCATAATTCTGGTACACGTCTAGTAGAAATTAACCGTATCACTCTGTATTATGTACATATTTGAAACCTTATATGGCATACACTGACAATTTCGCATGCTCTTTCGGAACGTTATTGGTTAATATCTTTGTTCCATAGGACATCTGTTTCATTCGTCACGATCTTTGAGTTGCCACCTTCCTCTGTAATAACGTCTGTTAGAGTACGACGCCTTAGTACACTTTCAGAGACCATTATACCATATGTTGCATGGCTGTCGGGCACTTAGATCTCATTTTACGGATGGCTGACTCACACTGAGTAGTTTTAGCACTGCTGTTCCGATTTTAAAACCCTAGTTACGTAGATTGTACGCCCGACTAATGGTCGTTAGTTTTGCATTTATTTTCTTGCTGTTCACCGGTCGCTGAGCAACTACGTGGCAGGAACGTATGCACCAGTCGCTGAGCAATTACGTAACAGGAACGCATGCTTAACAATAAATTTTAATGTCTTAAATGTACAGAAGTAAGTGATGTTTTTTGTTTTTTTGTTTTTGATACTACACCTTATCTGTTATGTTGTCTTTTTTTATCAAGATTAAATTAAATACAGTTGTTACTTGACAATGGCAAAGGAGGCGAAGTTGGCCAATAGCAAACGCAAATAGTCGAGGGTGGAATATTTATTTATTCATTCTTTGATTCTTTGACAGGAGGTTTCGCATTTGGGCCACAGAATTGTACTGAAGGGAAATTTGGAACATCGGAGATGCCGAGGAGACGAAACTGTATGTTTTTGAAGTGATGTGCTATCGAAGAATGTTCAAAACTAAGTGGTGATGCAAAGTAGCAAATGAAGAAATGATGAAAATAATAACCGAGGAAAGAAATCTAAAGGGATACGAAAAACGGATAATACGGGAAGTAGAGATGAAAAGTTTAGGATGGACAGATCTATAGCACAGCATCAAACCGGTCCAAAGGCTGATGACTGGCGGAAAGAATGAGCTCAGTTCCTAGTTATGATTGTTCTAGAATTTTTCTTCTATTTATTCAGATTGTAGGCAGTTTTTTTGTGCTGATTACTGGTAGTATTTTGCTAGTGTCATTTAAGGATTCGTTAAAGGTACGTCTCGAAGTAGCACGTGGTGTGTTTGAACATACATGCTAAGACAAAGAAAAACGACGCACTACGAAGTAATTACGCGAATTGGAGGAAAATTGGATCTTTTATTCAAGAGAAAGAACTTCACAAGCTGAGAAAGTCAATAACGAATTGGTCTTCCGTTGGCCGTTATGGAAGCTGTTATTTGTCTTGTGATTAATTGACCGAATTGTTGGATATCGTACTGAAAGACATCATGCCAAATTCTGTCGAAGTGGGGCATTATCTGGTTGGTGATGGATCCGACTACCTTGGTGGTCGATGTAGGGTTTGACAAGCACGAGCACAAGCTATAGAAATTCTCGCTGCATGTGGACGAGTATAATCTTGCTGAAATACAAGCCCTGGATGGCTTGCCGTGAAGGGCAACAAAACGGGACGTGGGATATTGTCGTCTTATCGCTTTACTGGAAGGGTACCTCGTATGACAATCGAAGAGGTACTGCTACAATAAGAAATGGCATGCCAGCCAATCGCTCTTGCTTGTCAGGCCGTATGTTGATAGACACACTGGTTGGTATCCCTCCACTGACCGTGTCATCTCCAGACACGTGTTCGCTGGTCGTCGGGGCTCAGTTCCAAGTGGAACTCATCACTGAAGACATTTCCACTCCAATCAGTGACATTCGAGTCCGAAGAGTGTCTGTAAATGCCCCAGACAGCATTGGGGTACCAACCTTACTGCCGCCCGTCATAAGGCTCAACAACCAGAAGGTGCCATTTATTCTCATAAAAGTACCCATTTGATTCTCATTCGCGGTACCCTCACGTCAGAGCAGTTCCTCGACGATATTGTACCCCCTGTTTTGTTGCCCCTTCTGGTGAACCATCCAGGGTATGCATTTCAGCACAAAAATGCACGCCCGCAAGCGGCAAGAATTTCTACTGGTTGTCTACGTGCTTACCAAACACTACATTGATTAGTAACGTTCCGGTGCTCTCTTCAACTGAGAAAGTTTGGAGCGTTATGGGCAGTTACTTCCAGTCAGCTCAGGATTTTGACGATCTAACGATCCAGCTGGATAGAATTTAGCACGATATCTCCCAGGAGGACATCGAATAATCCTATCAATTAATGCCAAGCCGAATATCTGCGTGCCTAAAGGCCAGAAGTGGACCAACGCGTTATTGACTTGCTCAGTATGTGAAGCTCTTTCTCTCCTTTGTTTGTCTGTACAAGTACATCACATCTACCGATGTCCATCGTATTCCAATACTTACTCTGTGGAATGCTTTTTTTGTGTATTAAAAGTGCAGTACCCCCACCAGACTGTGACCGTAAAGCGGTGCATGCTACGAGCTGTCGTTCGCTTGGATTTCGCCGTGTCCGACTGACCCATCAACGGGCTGTAAAAATAAACGTCATCCGTCTGACCTGGTTACAGGTGTCTATGATCCAAGCTCCTGTCTCATACCCACTGCAATTGTAGTTAACAACGTCATTGGGTCAACGTGGGGAGAGGCATTGGTTGTCTGCTGCGGAGCCTCAGGTTCTCCAATATAAGCTGAATGGTGTGCACCGAAATACTTGTGCCACCACCAGAATTGCATCCTTTCACCATCATATCTGCCATAGATCGCCGCCTACTCTGCTTTACAGAGCGATCAAGCGGTCAGTCTTCCTTATCCCGGTTCATTTCTCTGTCATCGGCTCGTATCGCCAATACAATGGTATGGGGATTACAAGCAGATACAGAGGACAAAGCAGTACCCAGTTCGTTCACGCCGCCGCGTCTGTCATACTGTCTTTGTTGTGCAGTAATCGGGTGATAACTGCTACGTTCCACTTAAGTTTTTACGAAAGAAGAAATTTAATTTTCCACTACTTTTCCCATTAAAAGTCCTATTTGAGTCACTCTTTGTTAAACGATTCACGAAATTACTAACTGGAGTCTTTTCTTTGTAGGTACTCCTTCTGAGCCCATGTGGTCCTCAGCAGAGTAGTTAGTTACCATTTTACCTTGCGTGTTCATTCTATTATTGCTCTGCGTTGCAATATTTTATTGCAGATGATTTCTATGTGTATAATGCTTCGTAAATTAGCGTACCATGCCAAGCGTTGGAGAGTCTTTTTTCTCTGGTGAATTCTAATGCCTCTACTGTAGAAAAAATTGTGACCATTACCTCTTAAATGCTTAGAAATTTTTTTGCAACACGTAGCCTGTTCCTAACCTTTTGGAAACTTATTATTTTTAGTGAATTTAATATTTTGTGAACCACGTAGCTGTTAATTACTACTGAACACTTTGTCTTAGCAGACTGTAGTTAATGAGGCCTGGATCAATGCCGTTCTTACGAAAAAAGAGGGTGATCTCTAATATCATGTGGGAATTTATAGTTGTTTGGGATAATATGGACATGCTTTTATTTGATTAACTGTAGGAAACAGTAACCTCTCAGTTACGCACGTGCGTAGGAACTGCGAGAATTCCTTCGTTCCTAAATGTGTTTGTCCCGGAATGCATTATATGTGGAGTGTGTTGATTTGATTGCTCAGTACTGAAATCAATACAGCTCGTTCACAACACGGCATCTTCGTTCCTTTTTCCATCGTTCATGTTAACTCACTATTTTGGATACAGAACCCAAAGTTTTATTCAGATTTACGTAAGAAAGTTTTGTACAGAGAATAATATTGAGATTGAAAGACACAGAATCTTAGATACAGAGATCAGTATTTAGCCAGGACACTGCAAGCTCACTTCTTGCGCGATATATCACTGAGTCGCTTTTCTTTCAGCTTTCTGTTCCTGTTTAAAGCAGTCTATGGGCCAGGCTACATATTATCCTGCATCTCCATGGTGCAGTGACGATATTTCAGATGCGATTGTGTTCCAGGCCAGCCGTCGTTTATCCGCCGTTCGAGTCCGACTCTGACACATCTCGCAGTCCAGCAATCTGTTAAACTGCACTAGCAGGTCTAGTTATTTGGATTACCCCATTATCTGTGTTTTTATATTTATTTTAGGCGTCATTTAACACGCTACTATGCATTTATAGCATTCTTGGCTCAGCCTCGGGCGTATTTACATCCAGAAGAGAAACCCTTCTTGTGACAAAATCATTCGTGGGATCGTCAGTGGACCATGTTTTATTGTTGTTTACAAAATACATGTTTTAGAGAATATTTATTGAACAAAACATTTAGTTAGGTCCTACAAAGCATAACCAACTAGAGCAGGACCGACCACTGGGTTTCAAACTGCAGATGCGCCAAGTGTGTGGGCCGCGAGAACCAAGGTCCAGCCTGTCAATCGGATTTGTTCGGTCCTTGCCAGAAGTACTCGGAAGAGCACATTTCATGTGGCATTCCGGTCGACACAACTCTCATAAGATCAGCAGAATCGTTCTATCAGTGCTGTTCAATCTTCGCCAATTGTTTGTGATATGAAGGACGTTCACAGTCCATTGGTTGTTTGCACAAAAGAGGCAATCTACCAATCTATCATCGCAATACTTTAAAATAAATTAGAGTAATAGATGAGAGCCTGAGAATACCCAATTCGTATAAGTGACACTTCGTTGCTGTTAAATGACATTACAATACCACGCAGAAATAATTCAAAGACTTAGTTGACTATCAAAGAACCAATAATTACGACGATCAACAGACGAGATTCATTGTTCTGTACACCAAAAAGCACTTTGTGCGAAATTTGCTGACCTGTACAAAGTGGTGGAATTGGTGGTACAATCGTAAAATATCTGAAAGAGCACGCATTATTCCATTGTTAGTTGCAACATTTTTCAATGGAACTGGACAAGGATCATAGAGACTTGATATGTTTCTGTAAAGCATATAGGTTAAGTCAAGCCCCATGCCTGGAACGATTTTTCGATTCAAAACTCGCTACTGTTGAATTTATGAGGGGAAATGGAGTGCAGGAAGGAATGGAGTACAGATTCTGTATTTTAGTGGACCTGACTGCACACTGCCCACAGTAAGATACTGCAAGGAAAATTATTTCTGATTTGATGGGGATGCAAACACTTTGTAGAAAGGACACATTCTGACAAAGGCAGCTCATTTCTCTAAGCCAGGGTTTCCCAACTAAATTTTATCGAGGACCCCCTCATCGAGTATGTTTGGTACCTTGTCATACCACAGTATCAAGTACCTAAAAAAGCCAAATTAAGAGTATTTTTATACGTTTTCTATTTTTGGTACTTAGAAAAATATTGACATATTCATTATTGAAAAATATTGAGATTAAAACTGCTCATGCAGGAAGCGGACAAAAAATGTTCTCATACGAAATATATTTAAAATATTTTTTATTTTAATAGCATCTTGCTGACCTCTCTGGCATAGCTCGCGGACCCCTGGGGGTCCGTAGACCATCTGTTGGAAACCACTGCTCTAAGCTAAGAAAACACAAAGTTTCAGGAATTCAAGGTGGACTTGAAAGAATTACGAGGGTAGTTTCCTAAACGTTTCGAGGTTTTGAGGACGCTGTCAATCTTACAGCTGTTTTCGAGACCGTTTGCTGTTTCCGTTGATAGTGCCCTTGTGCACATGCAGATCTAACTGAGACAGTTCCCATTTGAATGACAAATCATTATACGTTAAAAGCGTCCAGGACGTCTACATTGCTATTCTCGGGTAGAGTTTCCAAGTCTTCATAATTAGGTTGCAAAAGTGGTACATCATTTCGATCCTCTACTTGTGTGAATGACATTTTCTATATTATGAGACTAAATAAGAAACTATTACGTGGCAACTAGAGTGCGGAATTCTATGAAATCGTCTGCGTCTGTCCCTATGCACTAGATAAGAACTATATTACGCCTTCAGCGTGCCAAAATTAATTAAGTAATACTGAAAATTGTTTCCAGAAAGAGATTTTCACTCTCCAGCGGACTGTGCGCTGATATGAAACTTCCTGGCAGCTTAAAACTGTGTACCGGACCGAGACTAAAACTCGGAGCTTTTGCCTTTCGCGGGCAAGTGATCTACAATATGAGCAACCCAAGCACGACTCACGACTCGTCCCCACAACTTCAATTCTTCCAGTACATCGTCTCCTACCTTCTAAACTTCACAGAAGCTCTTTTGCGAACCTTGCAGACTAGCACTCCTGGGAGAAAGGATATTGCGTAGAGATGGCTTTGCCACAGCCTGGGGGATGTTCCCAGAGTGCAATTTTAATTCAGCAGCGGACTGTGCGCTGATATGAAACTTCCTGTGCCGGTCCGAGTCTCGGACTCGGAACCATTGCCTTTCGTAGGCAAGTGCGACGGTACTGAATGCGACGCGGTCGCTGCTTTTCCCTCTTCCTCCTCCACCTCCTCGGGCTCAGACAGTGTGGTTTGGCTGTGGCGGAAATGTGAGGCGAGGCCAAGCTCTTTGGCACTGATGCATAGGCACGGGCCGTGAGCCAGAATATTGGCCTTCCCTGCTCTAGAGACTAAGACGAAAGCTACAACAGACATTAAATATTTTTGGGTCTAATTGTTCGCACGACGTTTATTCCGATAAACAATTTTTAATTTGCCATACCCGGGCCGTGGATGATGACTGATATGTACCGAAAGATTTTTGAGTAACAAAAAGATTATGCTACTTGTGTAATGATGCAGAACCCAACTTCCAGAATGGACCTTATTTAGAATTGAAATTTACTTAGCTAGTTCAAAAGTAACATATAATTTGTGTATCTTAAAGTATGTGCATTAGTCTGCTAATGGATAGACTACTGGCGCTCACTTCGGAGAGGGGTGAGGAAGGACTGGGAAAGACCATAACGTCAGCTGATTGTCCTTTTTGTGTTTTTTCGCAGAGATCGACTTTCTGCACATTTTACACTGTCACATTTAAGAGCATGGTCTGTGTCGGAGGCATGCGGGAAGGGTATGGCTGCTATTTTATATGTCATGAATGTTGTGGCGGAATATGTAGATACCTGGCAGGTATTTTTGAATAGGGTTTACACTTCCATTATATCGGATCACTGTGCACTTCCTCTAATTCACATGTGGCTGAGGAATAGAAGATTTGTAGATCCGAAATGACGCAAACACCTTGTTTCTGATCGCAGTACTTGTTTCAGCGATGACCCGGCACCGCGAGTGAGATAGTGTTCAGCAGTAAGTGGAAATCGACCAGCAGATGCGGGTACACCAAAAAAGGACGTACTGACCTTATCTCACATCTGTCGTATAACCATATAGTAGCAAAGTGGTAGGCTTGTAACTTGCAAATAGGTGACCGCCAGACTGACAGGTACACTGCCGCACCATTACAGAGGACTGAGCAACTGTGCTTTCAAAATACTCACCTAGTACATCGAGCCCAATACAGTAGGAACACATAATAAACAACACCAAGAACGTTCTAAATTACTAAACAGATTTCATAGTCAATAAAACAAAAAAATGGCTACAAAGAAGATAACTGTGAAGAAACCATGGGTAACAGAAGAAATAATACAATCGATCGATGAAAGAAGGAAGTACAAAAAATGTTCAGGGAAATTCAGGAATGTAGAAATAAAATCATTTAGGATTGAAACAGAGAGAGTGCAGGGAAAATAGCTGCATGAAAAATGCGATACAATAAGAAACGATTGTCAGAAGGACTGTCTTAGCATACAGAAAGCCAAAACAACCTTCGGTGAAATTAAAAGCAAGTGTGCTAACGTTACGAGTACAATAGGAATTCCACTGTTAAATGCAGAGGGAGAGCTGATAGTTGAAAAGAGTACATGGAAGGCATGTATGAGAGATAATACTTGTCTGATGACGTGATAGTAGAAGAAATATATGCCAGACAAACGTGTGGTTCCTGAAGAGGTGCAGCAGCCTTTTCAGTAGTTGCAAGGGCAACAGTCTGGATGATTGACTGATCTGGCCTTGTAACAATAACCAAAACGGCCTTGCTGTGCTGGTACTGCGAACGGCTGAAAGCAAGGGGAAACTACGGCCGTAATTTTTCTCGAGGGCATGCAGCTTTACTGTATGATTAAATGATGATGGCGTCCTCTTGGGTAAAATAGTCCCCCATTCGGATCTCCGGGCGGGGACTACTCAAGAGGATGTCGTTATCAGGAGAAAGAAAACTGGCGTTCTACGGATCGGAGCGTGGAATGTCAGATCCCTTAATCGGGCAGGTGGGTTAGAAAATTTAATAAGGGAAATGGATAGGTTAAAGTTAGATATAGTGGGAATTAGTGAAGTTCGGTGGCAAGAGGAACAAGACCTCTGGTCAGAAGACTACAGGGTTATAAACACAAAATCAAATAGGGGTAATGCAGGAGTAGGTTTAATAATGAATAGGAAAATAGGAATGCGGGTAAGCTACTACAAACAGCATAGTGAACGCATTATTGTGGCCAAGATAGATACGAAGCCCACACCTACTACAGTAGTACAAGTTTATATGCCAACTAGCTCTGCAGATGACGAAGAAATTGAAGAAATGTATGATGAAATAAAAGAAATTATTCAGATAGTGAAGGGAGATGAAAATTTAATAGTCATGGGTGACTGGAATTCGGCAGTAGGAAAAGGGAGAGAAGGAAATGTAGTAGGTGAATATGGACTGGGACAAAGAAATGAAAGAGGAAGCCGCCTGGTAGAATTCTGCACAGGGCACAACTTAATCATAGCTAACACTTGGTTCAAGAATCATAAAAGAAGGCTGTATACATGGAAGAAGCCTGGAGGTACTGACAGGTTTAAGATAGATTATATAATGGGACGACAGAGATTTAGGAACCAGGTTTTAAATTGTAAGACATTTCCAGGGGCAGATGTGGACTCTGGCCACAATCTGTTGGTTATGACCTGCAGATTAAAACTGAATAAACTGCAAAAAGATGGGAATTTAAGGAGATGGGACCTGGATAAACTAAAAGAACCAGAGGTTGTACAGAGTTTCAGGGAGAGCATAAGGGAACAATTGTTAGGAATGGGGGAAATAAATACAGTAGAAGAAGAATGGGTAGCTTTGAGGGATGAAGTAGTGAAGGCAGCAAAGGATAAAGTAGGTAAAAAGACGAGGGCTAGTAGAAATCCTTGGGTAACAGAAGAAATATTGAATTTAATTGATGAAAGGAGAAAATATAAAAATGCAATAAATGAAGCAGGCAAAAAGGAATACAAACGACTCAAAAATGAGATAGACAGGAAGTGCAAAATGGCTAAGCAGGGATGGCTAGAGGACAAATGTAAGGATGTAGAGGCTTATCTCACTAGGGGTAAGATAGATACTGCCTACAGGAAAATTAAAGAGACCTTCGGAGAAAAGAGAGCCACTTGTATGAACATCAAGAGCTCAGATGGAAACCCAGTTCTAAGCAAAGAAGCGAAAGCAGAAAGGTGGAAGGAGGATATAGAGGGTCTATACAAGGGCGATGTACTTGAGGACAATATTATGGAAATGGGATGTAGATGAAGATGAAATGGGAGATACGATACTGCGTGAAGAGTTTGACAGAGCACTGAAAGACCTGAGTCGAAACAAGGCCCCCGGAGTGGATAACATTCCAGTGGGACTACTGACAGCGTTGGGAGAGCCAGTCCTGACAAAACTCTACCACTAGTGAGAAAGATGTATGAGATAGGCGAAATACCCTCAAACTTCAAGAATAATATAATAATTCCAAACCCAAAGAAAGCAGGTGTTGACAGATGTGAAAATTACCGAACAATCAGTTTAATAAGCCATAGCTGCAAAATACTGACGCGAATTCTTTACAGACGAATGGAAAAACTAGTAGAAGCCGACCTCGTGGAAGATCAGTTTGGATTCCGTAGAAATACTGGAACACGTGAGGCAATACTGACCTTACGACTTATCTTAGAAGAAAGATTAAGAACAGGCAAACCTACGTTTCTTGCTTTTGTAGACTTAGAGAAAGCTTTTGACAATGTTGACTGGATAACTCTCTTTCAAATTCTAAAGGTGGCAGGGGTAAAATACAGGGAGCGAAAGGCTATTTACAATTTGTACAGAAACCAGATGGCAGTTATAAGAGTCGAGGGACATGAAAGGGAAGCAGTCGTTGGGAAGGGAGTAAGACAGGGTTGTAGCCTCTCCTCGATGTTATTCAATCTGTATATTGAGCAAGCAGTAAAGGAAACAAAAGAAAAATTCTGAGTAGGTATTAAAATCCATGAAGAAGAAATAAAAACTTGGAGGTATGCCGATGACATTGTCATTCTGTCAGAGACAGCAAGGGACTTGGAGGAGCATTTGAACGGAATGGACAGTGTCTTGAAAGGAGGATATAAGATGAACATCAACAAAAGCAAAACGAGGATAATGGAATGTAGTCGAATTATGTCGGGTGATGCTGAGGGAATTACATTAGGAAATGAGACACTTAAAGTAGTAAAGGAGTTTTGTTATTTGGGGAGCAAAATAACTGATGATGGTCGAACTAGAGAGGATATAAAATGTAGACTGGCAATGGCAAGCAAAGCGTTTCTGAAGAAGAGAAATTTGTTAACATCGAGTATAGTTTTAAGTGTCAGGAAGTCTTTTCTAAAAGTATTTGTATGGAGTGTAGCCATGTATTGAAGTGAACGATAAATAGTTTGGACAAGAAGAGAATAGAAGCTTTCGAAATGTGGTGCTACAGAAGAATGCTGAAGATTAGATGGGTAGTTCACATAACTAATGAGGAAGTATTGAATAGGATTGGGGAGAAGAGAAGTTTGTGGCACAACTTGACAAGAAGAAGGGATCGGTTGGTAGGACAAGTTCTGAGGCATCAAGGGATCACCAATTTAGTATTGGAGGGCAGCGTGGAGGGTAAAAATCGTAGAGGGAGACCAAGAGATGAATACACCAAGCAGATTCAGAAAGATGTAAGTTGCGGTAGGTACTGGGAGATGAAGAAGCTTGCACAGGATAGAGTAGCATGGAGAACTGCATCAAACCAGTTTTAGGACTGAAGACCACAACAACAACTTATAGAAGACATATGGGATCCAGCATTAGAATCAGAATTTTAAAGAGGGCTGGAAGACTTAAGATCGAATAAGGCAGAAGCGACATATAATATTCCATCGGAATTTCTCGAATCATTGCGAAAAATTGCAGCAAAACGACTATTCACGGTGTATAGAATGTATGAGTTTGGCGATATACCATCTGACTTCCGGAGAAACATCATACGGATAATTCCGCAGATTGCAAGAGCTGACATGTGCGAGAGATATCTCTCAATTAGTTTAAAGTCTTATGCATCCAAGTTGCTGATACAAAAAATATACAGAAGGACGGAAAGGAAAATTCATAATGTTATAGATGACGATAAATTTGGATTTAGGAACGGTAAAGTTATCAGAGAAGACATACTTACGTTGCGGTTGATAATGGAAGCATGACTAAAGAAAATCAATATACGTTTATAGGATTTGTCGACTTGGAAAAAGCATTCGTCAAATGGTGGAAGATGTTCAAACTTCTGAGGAAAATAGGGGTAAGCTAGAGGGAGAGGCGGGTAATATGCAATACGTATAAGAGCCAATAGGGAATAGTAAGACTGGACGACAAAGAACAAAGTGCTTGGATTAAAAAAGATGTAAGACAACGATGCAGTGTTTCGACTCTATTGTTAAATCTATACATTGAAGAACCAATGCCGAAAATAAAATAAATGTTCAAGAGTGGAATTAAAAACAAGATGATACAATATCAACTAAAAGATTCGCTGATGACATTGCTGTCCTCAGTGAAAGCGAAGAGGAATTATAGGATTTGATGAATGGAATGGACAGTCTAATGACTACTGAATATGGATTGAGAGTAAATCGAGGAAAGACGAAAGTAATGAGAAGTATCAGAAGTGAGAAGTGAGAACAGTGAGAAATATAACACTGGTATTGGTGATCACGAAGTAAATGAAGTTAAGGAGTTCTGTTATCTAGTTAGAAAAAGAACACATGACAGTCGGAGAAAGGAGGACATAAGAAGCAGAGTAGCGATGGTTGGAAGGCATAGGGCATCCGTGGCCAAGATAAATCTACTTGTACTAAACATAGACCTTAATTTGAGGAATAAATTTCTAGGAACGCAAGTTGTATGGTAATGAAACATGTGCTGCGGGAAAACCGACAAAGTAGAGAATCGAAGCATTGGAGACTTAGTGCTGGCGAAAGATGTTGAATATTAGGTGGAGAGAAGAGGTAAGGAATGAGGAGGTTCTCCGCAAGATCAGTGAGGAAACGAATATACGGAAAACGCTGACAAGAAAAAGGGAAAGATGGTAGGACATTTGTTAAGACTTCACTGAATAACTTCCATGGTTCTAGAGGGAGCTGCAGAATGTAAAAACTGTAGAGGGAACCAGAGATTGGAATACATTCCGTAAATAACTGAGCACGTAGGTTGCAAGTGTTACTCTCAGATGAATTGGTTGACATAGGAGAAAAATTCGTGGCGGGCCGCTTCAAACCAGTCAGAAGACTGATGACCCAAAATAAATAAACAAATAATCTGTTGAGGCATGTCAGGGTTGTGGATAAACACTACTTTTCTGTTCAGACACGTCACTCATTCCAAAAGGAACAAACTAATGTAACAATATTTTCTTCTGCAAATTGATAATGTCGCCTGAAAAAATAATTTTAGGTAGCAACACATCGAGGGAACAGTGCTTATGAGAAGTGGAGCTCTGAATGTCTGCATAGGTTTGCTGCTGATTTACAATTTTCTTGCACTGATGCTGTGATCTGAAATTCAGATAACAGTTCATAAATTTTCTGCCTTGAAGGTGAGGATACAAAAGTAATGTACTGTTGTAATACTACGGTTACAGCCGGCACTAAAACGTTGTCATATCATCCTATGATACATGTTTGGTAAGGATATTAGATTAGTGGAATTTAGCTATAAGATCGCATTGCCGCGCGGGGTAGCTGTGCGGTCTGGAGCGTCTTGTCACGGCTGGTGAGGCTCCCCCCGTCGGAGGTTCGAGTCCTCCCTCGGGCATAGGTGTGTGTGTTGTCCTTAGCGTAAGTCAGTTTAAGTTAGATCAAGTAGTGCGTAAGCCTAGGGACCGATGATCTCAGCAGTTTGGTCCCATGAAATGAAATGAGCGCTTGGCGACATTGGCCGGGAGGTCCCTTGTGGGGCAGGTCCGGCCTCCTTGGTGCAGGTCTTATTACGTTCGCCGCCATATTGGGCGACCTGCGCGCCTGATGTGGATGAAATGATGATGAAGACAACATAAAACACCCAGTTCCTGAGCGGAGAAAATCCCGACCCAGCCGGGAATCGAACCCAGCCCCTAGGACGGCAATCTGTAACTCTGACCACTCAGCTGTCGATGTTTGGTCCCATAGTAAAAAAAAATTAGAAACAAAAATCGTATTATGTGATGCAGATTAGGATTTTTTGTGTGTCAAAGAAATAGACAAGTACAGAGTGGTTCACTGGAGCAATCCATCAATAAGGATTCTAATTAGAAATTATACTGGTCTTAACCTAATTTCATGTAATGAGTTTGTGATGCATATCTTCAAGTATAAGGGACGATCGAAAAGTTCTCGTTTGAAGACGTTGTTTCAGCGTCTATGCAACTCCAATGCGGATATGTAAGCACCAACACATAAGGAAGACATTAGTGTGGTATTCGTATGTTGCCGAAGGGCGTGCGGTAGATGAGGAAAGTGATTTAACTTGCTTCACTACTACCAGGATATCTACTTCCATGTTACGTTGGCAGCTGTTCTTGATTCGAATTATGGAATATTTACTTCGTCGTCTTTGGTGAGGGAATTCCGGAAGGCTTCGTCAAGTTCCGAGCTGGTACCGATTTGACTCAAGATACCAGTCGATCCAGGAGGCCAGCCTCAGCCACGATGGACAACAAGCAGATGATTCAGTAATGTCGGACCAGCGCATGTTGACTCGTGCTGGACATCAGCTTTGGTTCAAATTCAAATGACTCTGAGCACTATGGTACTTAACATCTGAGGTCATCAGCCCCGTAGAACTTAGAACTACTTAAACCTAACTAACCTTAGGACATCGCACACATCCATGCCCGAGGCAGGATTCCAAGCGACCGTAGCGATCGCGCGTTTCCAGACTGAAGAGCCTAGAATCGTTCGGCCACAACGGCCGGCACTAGCTTTGGTAAGAGAGGCTACCATAAGGTCTGCAGCCAGTGGATAATCTGGGCTTTGAAGGCCGTACTAAAAGCAAACCCGACGGCAGTATGCCTGGAGCATCTGATGCGTTTCTATGTTCGAGATCACACGTTTCGTGAGCACAGTGTTGCAGGTGACAAAAGTTGGTGCCACCACTGGGAGAGGAAACGAAAACGTCAACGATGCAGACGTGTCATCCATCACCTCCTTGTCACAAGGCGGTAGTATGTGAGACAGCCAGTAAAAGACTGATAGCACGTTGGTCCCATATGGACGCATTTGATAATAACATCGCCGTGGTTCTTGTTTCCCTATCTACCGTACACACGCCGGGAAGACACACTATTCCCTTCATGTAGGTGCTTAAGTAACCGCTATCGGAGTCGCGCAACGTTGCATATACGCTGCATCAACGCCTTATGTAGTGACAATGAAAGAGTTCTAATGAAACCCTTTCATAAGATTTATGTACTAGAGGCGCCTTAGCAGTCTGGCCGCGTCTGCTTCTGCTGGGAAGGTGATGCTCACCTGTTCTTTGACTACCGCGGCTCACTGCTTGTTAATTAGAAGGAACATCGTTTCTCCATCATTGGGGAACAGCACTACGCAATGCAGGAGAAGTTACGGCGTGCAATTTAGGCGAAACGTCCGGGAAAACTGCGACAATGGGTGATGCTGCTTCATGACAACGCACGTTCCAATACCGCAAATGTAGTAACAGAGAAGTTATGCCCACTGAAGTGGGAGATACTCGAACACTCGACCGACAGTCCTGACATTTCCCCATGCGATCATGCGAGTGTCGCGTCTTTGAAGACCTTGAACGGTCGACTGTTCTTGTGGTACTTGCACATGCAACAGGCAGTTGCAGATCTCTTCAGACAGCAGAACCCAACCCATAATTATACAAAACGGATAACTTCAGCCTCGTGCGTCGGCGGGATTGTGCGATTTTGCCTAATTGGCACAATGATTCAGGGCCATATGGCCTTCGAGCGGAAATTTTTTGAAACCTCCTAACAGATCATTAACATGGTATGCTGCAATTTATGTAACAAAAAATATTTTTGTATGACATTTTGTTATAATTTGCTTCTTTAGTAACAATGTATTTGTTTATTGAAACCCCTTCGTAAGAAATTTCCTGGCAGATTAAAACTGTGTGCCGGCCGAGACTCGAACTCAGGATCTGTGCCTTTCGCGGGCAAGTGCTCTACCATCTGAGCTACCCAAGCAAGACCCACGCCCCGTCCTCACAGCTTTACTTCGGCCAGTACCTCGTCACCTACCTTCCAAAGATCCCGAGTTCGAGTCTCGATCCGGCACACAGTTTTAATCTGCCTGGAAGTTTCATATCAGCGCACACTCCGCTGCAGAGTGAAAATATCATTATGGACCATTCGTAGAGTTAAGTAGGACAAGCCTCTTAGCAGTCTGGATGTGTGTAGTCTTTGCTCTTTCATTCTGCGAGGCCAACACATGACCTCCAGAGAAGGAAGAGCACCTGTGTTTCTTTATTCTTCCTTGCGAAGCCAATTTGCTTACCACTTCACACCGTGTGAGTGAGTAAACAATAGGAGCATTTGATACCTGCTTTGGTGACTTCAGAGTATGGTGTAGTATTGCCAATTCAGCTTGTGAATAGTACTGGAGACAGAGACGATAGTCAGTGCTATGCAGTTGGTTATAGTACGTCCCTCTACTGGCGAGAGCGACCGCAGTCTCTGGAACAAGGAAAGTTCAAACTCTCCTTCCGGGATGGCTGGTAAGTGAAGGACTCATTCAGCAAATGCTCCTCTTGTGTCATGGACAACGGTTCACGGTGAAAACGTAGCTTATTGTGAGAATAAAGTTCTTTCTTTCTCTTGTAGAGCTAGACAGGCATGAGAAAATAAGGTAAAACTGGGTACTTTAATTTTTCATTCAAATAGATTATCTTCAGAGATCGATAAGTTTGCAAATTAAGATTATACAGATCCCTTATATATTATATTCAAAACATTATACTACTCTGGTTTCAACTTAAAGTAAACTATCGGAGCATAAAAATAACGACTTAATTAGGTACAAGAAACGGGTTTTGACCCATCCACGAGAGCATTTGATGGGGAGTGAATATTTTTCTTAATTTATAGACAATTTTGAGCTGGATATCCTGCAATGTATGTTAATGACATAAACTTAATGACTTGCAACTGGCATAAAAGATCGAAATCTGGGTCGTAATTAAGTAATCAACTATACATTCAAATGGCGGTGTGTTCGTTTAAAAATTATTGCATGACTGTTGCTCAGTAACATCAAAAACTGTTTACGAAATTCATAGTTCCGTAAAACAACGTATTTAAGGTCGATAGTAAATTGCAAATGACAGCAGCCGCTCATACTGCAGAGGAGTCGCTATCTGAGGAATCACAACAAGTTATCACGTTGAGGCATGTGAGGAACAGAGGAGGCAAAAGGTAGTGTATTACACACAAGCATAAAACTTATCAGATCAACATTTAACATTCAAGTTTTTCACTGTATAAGAATATAGTACAAGCATTGTTGTGTTAGAGAAAAATCAAGAATGGAGCCCATATGATTCATTTTGAAGTCCACTCCTATTCAACAGTCATAGGTTTCAGAATTGAAAAAAACGTGGACCGACCACAGCTGTTGGTGGCTAGAACTACTTTGGGGGCAACAAATGAAGTATTTGTATAAAGTTGGATCTAGAAATCCCATCAGAAAGAGTAGATTTGCATGTGAGGCCAGTGGGCTAAACAGGCGGAGAACGGGAAGTAAGGAGACTGCTTCGCGATGGCCTGGAGCGGAGGCACGGCCCTGCAGACCGGGTTGTGTGTCGGCGCCGCCATTGTGGGTCACGGCCGCCGGTATCGACTGGCCGACTCCCCGCCCGCCCGTGGCCAACCAGCCCTTCCGCTATTCGGGAACTCGGCAGAGACACGCAACCGGCAGGAAGCCGCCTTTCCGAGGCTGCGTGCGGAGTTCTCAAACTAAAAAATGTTCCCGCACTGCCGTAGTCTACATATCGTCAGTCTTCTCATCCGTCGATACCTAGTACATCTTATCATCACAGGGCACCTGGTATGATCAAATTATAGAACGTAGCTTAAATTTTTCTCCGAACATGTAACGACACGAAATATTTGAGTTGCTCTCCAGTGTGCCACATACTGGATTACGCAGTTTATTATAAATTCCTTATTTTAACACAGGATGTCTTGCATTGTAATCTTAGCAGCTCGGGAGTAAGCGCGAATGGTGCCCACAAGGTTCAAGTTTAGCTCCACTCTTATTCTTTATATACAAGGTGTTTCCGTTACAGGTTTTCCTCTGTAACTCACAAAATAATAAGTGAAAGGAATACATACGTAGACAGTTAAACGTAATAAATATTATTACTGCTCCAGAACTGTGAGTATAATTTAGCTGTTTTCCAGAGTCATACAGAAACGAGTTACACTGGTATCCAAAACTGAAGCAACAAAAGGAAATTTTGCAAGGTTGGGTTTATTTTGCCACAGAACAATGTAAACAGGTGACAGTAAAGCAGAAGTAATATAAAGAATACAGAAACTAAGCAATTGCAGCTTGCATAACGGCAGAGAAAAAAGTTCTTCGTTTTTTCCAACAGATTTGCACACTGGTCAATGTGCTCAGTCTGACTCGTGACTACCTCTGGCACCAATACAGACCTGACAGTCACAGAGCAAGCTATGAACGATGTCATCAATCTCATGTTGAAGCAAGAACGCACATTATTCCTGAAGAGCCGCTCAAAAGTCTTGGAGAGTGGTTTGTGCATGCTGACGTGATGCAATCCGCTTCCCTAGTGCGTAGAGAACTGACCAAGGAGTTGTTCAATCCATGCTACGTATAATCGCTGTTGCATTGCTTTCCTAAGGTGGAACAACAAGCCTATTAAGCTGATTGTCTTAAAGTATTGGTTCTTTAGCGTATATTAAATATCCATTTAGGTCTTTGAATGTAGGTGGCACTGAGTTGTGGTACGACATCTTCAAGTTCAGAATAACAAACTTCTCAACTTGACGATATAGTGGAACATTAAGCCACCTACATTCAAGGAGCTAAACGGTCTTTTTAAAGGTGTAGGCAATATCCAATTCCGACTTCACATGTTTGAGGACCACCTTTACCTCGGTCTTCCAGTCGTTTTTTTCAGACGATCTGTATCTGATTACAATGATTGGAGTTAAGTCTCCTTAGATGCATTTCATATGTTGCTTCCAAATCTGCCTATATGCTTCCACTTCGGCGTTTGAGTTAGATATTCCTACGAGAGCTTGGTGAAAAGTAGGGCATCCAATTTTGTATGTGAAATCTCTGAAACCTTTTTCAATAACAGAGACGGTACTAACGCTCTACATCTTTATTCTTCATGTCTACGTATTTATTTCTCAACATAGACACTCTGGTGACGAGAACATTTCTCCCTACGAGGGACGAGGTTGCTGATACAGTCACTGCAGGATGTTTGCCTTTCTTGAAGGGGTGACAACTTCATCACTGTCAAAATGAAGTTCTCGAAGGAGTTCTTTAAGTTTTAGAAACAGATGAAAATCAGATGGGACTAAGCCGCAACCATACGGAGGATCATAGACGACAGCAAACGGAAGGCGTCGGATTGTTGCAGGTGGCTCAGCGCTCCTGTGTGTCCGGCATTGTGACGCTGAAGAAGGAGTGGTGCTCTGTGAGTGGACGGATTCTGCGAATTCGAACTCGATTACAGTACCCTGTTTCTCACGTATTGACGTAGTTACGTTACGCACCACCATGTTACACGCCACAAATCGGACTCTTTATCGACAGAATGCTGAAATATGTAGACATGGAGCATAAAGACATAGAATACTAATAATTTTCGTTTTATTTAAGACTTTCCATATACAAAATCGGAGGCATTACTTTGTAGCACGCCCTCGCAATTCCACTCGTATATTACCATCTCTTATAAGGTCCATCCTTGAGCAACGTTTGGCAGATGTTAAAAATCTTATTTCTGCCGAATGTAGGCTAGTTTCGTCTCCCTTTTCTTTTTCAATCCAATATTCACCGCCATAGAACAAGACTGCCATAACTACTGTTCTGCAAACCTTTCATTCTCTGTCTTTTCTCGCCTTGCCCATTAAGGTTTTATTTATAATTCCTCATGTGTATTGAAATTTATTGATTGTATTTTGTACATCATTATCGTTGTTGTAATTGCTACCGTGCCCTAAACATCTAAAACGAAGACTACTTCAAGTGACTTCTCTTCAATAAAAATTTTTGATCGGAATGGCTGTTTCCATTCAGAGCCATTTCTTTAGTTGTAGTGATGGATATTTTTAGATAGTAGCATTGTCTTCCTCGTTCATATAATCTGTACACCATATGTTCTAAGTTTGCTTCTTTACCATTATCTGCGAATAGCAAAATCCGCCCGGCTAGACTTGCAGACGTGCGTGTTAAAACGCGAATTCCGGCACATGTAAGTGCGCTCTCTACAGCCCGGTGAGTTAGAAACGTAGGTCGGTGTTGCGGGCAACCTGGATGTGGTATTTAAGGGGTTCCTCCACATCCCACTAGGAGAAGACGGCGCTGGTACCCACGTACTGCTCAGTTACATGATTCGCAAACATTCTGAAAACTTTGCTCACTTTCGCAAGAATAACATCACATGCAGAAGACAGCTGAGGTACATATACTCTGTCGTGTGGAGGGAGGGGGGGGGGGACAAGTTGCCGAGAGGAAGGGCATCCGACCACCCCCTTCAAACTAAACGTCCCATTCCGTTAATAACCACGTGCCAGTGCCGGACTAAGGCAAAAGAAAAAGCAAGAAGATCGTATACATATATCATAGTGTTCAACTGATCTTCATGTACTTCATTCTTCCATTTTTTTTCGAGATGCTCGCCACAGATGTTACAAGAGTGTCGGTAACAAGCTACATCCTTGCGTGACACCTTGATTAATTATCATCTCGCGTTCTTTCCAGCTACCGGTCTTTCTGATCATTTTGAAATTTTCCTATAAGTTTCTAATTGTCTATGTAATAGCTTTTTAATATGTTTATCTTGTGGTGCAGCCGCGTAAGTTGTAATAGTCATCGAGATATAGACATGAGTATGAAAACTGGTAGCAGAGTGATACATTTTTAAGCAGTGTTACGTGGTGGATAAAAAGTTCTCTGGTTTCCAACCGCTTCAAGCAATTGAAATTACACGAGTTTTCGGACTAGCAGTACTTGGCTGCTGTCGAACTATATGACTGCCAGTGGACTGCTGGTACGCCCCTTATATACAGTGGCTGCCGGTTGTGACGTCACTGGTGCCCGCTGCATCGCCATATACTTCCATATGTTGACTCTGCGTTCGATGCGCCCACTTCAGCCGCGCGAACGCTGGATCTCACGCCATGCTGACCTGCAAGCCAACCGCTCTACTTAGGGTGCTATCGCTGATTTTTATTTCAATCGTTCCTTTAATTGCACAACCCCAGAAGCCGTTTGTGCGAGCTACGACGGATGCCTAGACAAATTTTATCCGGTGTCTATTTTCTAAAGCATGCTGAGCTGATGCAGATTTCTCGAGGTAGCGTAAGCGACAATAATTTCTCTCGTTCCTCCCTGCATTTTCCACAGTGGGTGCTCCTTGTCCGATGTAAGACTCGCCACACTCTCAAGACGTTCTGAGACCTGCTGTGTCTTTAACTGGTCTCAGCGACGTCACAGACGACAGCTGCTATATAAGGGGCGTACCAGCAGCCCACTGGCAGTGATAATTCTTGATAATAATCAAGGAATTCTTGGTCGAAGGCTCAGGTAATCTGAATTATTTGAAGCAGTTGCAAACACGAGAACTTTTTGTTCAATGCCACCGCGAGACCCTGCATGCTTGCATTTGTAAGAAAATAAAACACCTACAGCTATAAGTTTCCTTTAATTTACGTCTATGGTCACAAACATTTTGTTAACAGATTACCGGTTTCAGTCTGTAATGACCATCATCAGATCTGTTTCATAAAAAGAAAGTCCTAACGTGCTGCAGCCATAGTAGCATCGTTAAATGTTAAATGAGGAATCAGCACCAGCATTTAACATTTGACGATGCCACTTTGGCTGCAGTACATTAGGACTTTGTTTTTATGAAACAGATCTTATGGTGGTCATTAAATACCGAAACCGGTAATCTGTTAACAAAACGTTTGTGAGCTTAGACGTGAATTAAAGGAAACTTATTACATTTACGGGTCACTGATTCTTCGCGACGATGTCGCAGCTTGTGAAACCTACAGCTGTGCTTATGATGTCATTTATTGTATAGCTACCAGTTTGAGCGCTTCATTGCACCATCTTCAGGGCTTAGTTGATGCTGAAGTCATTACCACCATCCGTACACGATATGCATCGATAGCCAACATAACTGGTTTACACAACTACTTGTAACTGTGATATCTTGTCTCCAACAATTAACTGTTAGAGAAACCCTTCAGCATCAACTAAGGCCAGAAGATGGTACATTGAAGCGCCGAAACTGTTAGCTACACAATAAATGACATCAGAAGGACAGCTGTAGGCGTTTCGTTTTTCTTATAATATTGAATGATGGTAGTTCCTCAGACCTCCAGTCACACGGATGGACTTACAGAAACTGCATTACTACAGTTTCAGGTGGTATCACACCAAAATGTCTTTTGTAGAAGCTGTGGTGCACGCCTTGAACAAACTAATTAAAACTTTATGATTATCGCTGTACAGGTGGAGACAAAATTTTTGAGTGTGTCAGTGAGTGTGTGTGTGTGCGTGAGTGCGCCGCCAGTTCCCCTTTGCTGAGGAGCGTCGTGTAGCTCGCAAAGTGACTCAGCAGCCGTTGCGACCTCGTTCGCACGATGCCCTTTCCCGCTCCCCCCGGCACGTGCTGCAGCGCCAGCCCGGCACGCGAACCGGCGCGCTCTTCAGCAGCCGGCGCGCCGATTAGTGAGTGGCGAGGTCGCGAGCCGCACTACGGCCACGGCCTGCGCCGCTGCGTCGGATCGACCCCTGGCAGCGCACTCAGTCAAGGTCGATCGACCGCGAGGCGCCGCGCCGCGCCGCGCTGCAGCCCCCGCCGCCGCCGCTGCCGCTGGCCCGGCCGTGACGTCACTGCGAGTACTACTGGCCGCTACTACCGCCGCCCGCGCTGTACTCGCAGCAGCGGCTGCCCCCCCTGACCCGGACATCGATAGCCCGGCCCCCGGGCTCAGCCGCTCCTGACCATTGATTCGTCTGTCCGCCTGCTCGGCTCGCCGCAACAGCCGGGTCGGGTCGCACGACGCCCCACTCTGCCGTAGTGGCAGGGGGGAAGCAACAGCATACTCTCAGCCGCCTCCCCTCTAATTGCAGCGTACTTAGAGTTGTAAAACAACCGTAAGCCACAGTAGACAATACAGGGTGGTCCACTGATCGTGACCGGGCCAAATATCTCACGAAATAAGCGTCAAACGAAAAAACTACAAAGAACGAAACTTCTCTAGCTTGAAGGGATAAACCAGATGGAACTATGGTTGGCCCGCTACATGGCGCTGCCATTGGTCAAACGGATATCAACTGCCTTTTTTAAATAGGAATCCCCGTTTTTTATTACATATTCGTGTAGTACGTAAACAAATATGAACGATCTATTGACACGTAATCAGCGTGGCTTCAGAAAACATCGCTCTTGTGCAACGCAGCTAGCTTTTTATTCGCACGAAGTAATGGCCGCTATCGACAGGGGATCTCAAGTTGATTCCGTATTTCTAGATTTCCGGAAAGCTTTTGACACCGTTCCTCACAAGCGACTTCTAATCAAGCTGCGGAGCTATGGGGTATCGTCTCAGTTGTGCAACTGGATTCGTGATTTCCTGTCAGGAAGGTCGCAGTTCGTAGTAATAGACGGCAAATCATCGAGTAAAACTGAAGTGATATCAGGTGTTCCCCAGGGAAGCGTCCTGGGACCTCTACTGTTCCTGATCTATATAAATGACCTGGGTGACAATCTGAGCGGTTCTCTTAGGTTGTTCGCAGATGATGCTGTAATTTACCGTCTAGTAAGGTCATCCGAAGACCAGTATCAGCTGCAAAGCGATTTAGAAAAGATTGCTGTATGGTGTGTCAGGTGGCAGTTGACGCTAAATAACGAAAAGTGTGAGATGATCCACATGAGTTCCAAAAGCAATCCGTTGGAATTCGATTACTCGATAAATAGTACAATTCTCAAGGCTGTCAATTCAACTAAGTACCTGAGTGTTAAAATTACAAACAAGGGAAGGCGAGCCAAAGGTTGCGTTTCATTGGCAGGACACTTAGAAGATGCAACAAGTCCACTAAAGAGACAGCTTACACTACACTCGTTCGTCCTCTGTTAGAATATTGCTGCGCGGTGTGGGATCCTTACCAGGTGGGATTGACGGAGGACATCGAGAGGGTGCAAAGAAGGGCAGCTCGTTTTGTATTATCGCGTTATAGGGGAGAGAGTGTGGCAGATATGATACACGAGTTGGGATGGAAGTCATTACAGCATAGACGTTTTTCGTCGCGGCGAGAACTTTTTACGAAATTTCAGTCACCAACTTTCTCTTCCGAATGCGAAAATATTTTGTTGAACCCAACCTACATAGGTAGGAATGATCATAAAAATAAAATAAGAGAAATCAGAGCTCGAACAGAAAGGTTTAGGTGTTCGTTTTTCCCGCTCGCTGTTCGGGAGTGGAATAGTAGAGAGATAGTATGATTGTGGTTCGATGAACCCTCTGCCAAGCACTTAAATGTGAATTGCAGAGTAGTCATGCATGTAGATGTTTTAGTTGGACCACTTTCTTCGCTATCTGATAGATGGCGCTGTAATAGTCATAAACATATGGCTCAAAATTTTACACGAACAGGTGGTAACAGGTAGGTTTTTAAATTAAAATACAGAACGTAGGTACGTTAGGTACGTTTGAACATTTTATTTCGGTTGTTCCAATATGATACACGTATCTTTGTGAACTTATCATTTCTGAGAACGCATGCTGTTACAGCGTGATTACCTGTAAATACCACATTAATGCAGTAAATGACCAAAATGATGTCAGTCAACCTCAATGCATTTGGAAACATATTCTGCTCAACAGCGAGTAGTTCGCCTTCCGTGATGTTCCCACATGCATTGACAATGCGCTGACGCATGTTGTCAGGCGTTGTCGGTGGATAGTGATAGCAAATATCCTTCAACTTTCCCCACAGTAAGAAACCCGGGGATGTCCGATCCGGTGAACGTGCGGGCCATGATCTGGTGCTTCGACGGCAAATCCACCTGTCATGAAATATGCTATTCAATACCTCTTCAACCGTACGCGAGCTATGTGCCGTACATCCATCGTATTGGAAGTACATCGCCATTCTGTGATGCAGTGAAACATCTTATAGTAACATGGGTAGAACATTACGTAGGAAATCAGCATACATTGCACCATTTAGCTTGTCATCGATAAATGGGGGCCAATTATCCTTCCTCCCATAATGCCGCACCATACATGAACCCGCCAAGTTTGTTGATGTTCCACTTGTCGCAGCCATCGTGGATTTTCCGTTGCCCAATAGTGCATATTATGCCGGTTTACGTTACCGCTGTTGATGAATGACGCTTCGTCGCTAAACAGGATGCCTGCAAAAAATCTGTCATCGTCCCGTAATTTCTCTTGTGCCCAGTGGCAGAACTGTACACGACGTTCAAAGTCGTCGCCATGCAATTCCTGGTGCATAGAAATATGGTACGGGTGCAATCGATGTCGATGTAGCATTCTCAACACCGACGTTTTTGAGATTCCCGATTCTCGCGCAATTTGTCTGCTACTGATGTGCAGATTAGCCGCGACAGCAGCTAACACACCCACTTGGGCATTATCATTTGTGGCAGGTCGTGGTACACGTTTCACATATGGTTGAACACTTCCTGTTTCCTTGAATAACGTAACTATCCGGCGAACGGTCCGGGCACTTGGATGATGTCGTCCAGGATACATAGCACACGCCCGTTGGGCATTTTGATCACAATAGCCATACATCAACACGATATCGACCTTTTCCGCAATTCATAAACGGTCCATTTTAACTCGGGTAATGTATCACGAAGCAAATACCGTCCGTACTGGCGGAATGTTACGTGATACCACGTACTTATACGTTTGTGACTATTACAGCGAAATCTATCACAAAGCGAAAAAAGTGGTCGAACTAAAACATTCATATTTCTTTACATACTACATGAATGTGTAATAAAAAATGGGGGTTCCTACTTAAATAAATGCAGTGGATATCCGTTTGACCTATATCAGCGCCATCTAGCTGGTCAACCATAGCGTCATCTGGTTTCCCCCTTCAAGCTATACGAGTTTCTTTCTTTGTAGTTTTTTCGTTTGATGCTTATTTCGTGAGATATTTGGCCCGGTCACGATCAATGGACTACCCTGTGTAACTAAGCATACACTACAGTGGATTTGCTGTCGCTAACTAAGTGTCGTTACCCGCGTTGCATGTACGTTAGGTGTGTTGCATACCTAATGGGCGTTACCTCATAACGATCACTTTCTGTACACATGAGATCAATGTCTTACCAAAAAACCGGAAGTGGTGAACTGTCTAGAAACTAAATGATGTTTTACAAAGGGCTGGATAAGGAACATTTTTGTTATACATAGTTATCCTCTTGTCTGTTACTTAAAAGTAAACAGTATTAATAGAAAAATTGAAATTGTCATACGTTTAATTCATGGTGTCGTTGGAAAATATTGATTTGTAATGTGAAACAGAGGTATGTTGTAGTAAAAGTAAAGAAAAGAATACAGATTTATCATACAAGGGCAAGCAAAGCAATTTCCTCAGCAAAAATGTAAAATATAAATAACACAGAACAAAAACATATCATACATCGCTTCAGTACTTCGTTGAGCTGATATAAAACATTTCTGTTTAAACAACTTCCCCATTTAACAATAATAACAGGAAACTCTTGCCTTTAATCATGATCAAGAACGTTCTAATGATTACAAAATAACAATAATTTGCTGAATTTTTTATTTTTGTGCATCTAAACTGTATTTGCATTAACAGCACCTGCTTTGTTTACATATAACTTCTGAAGATACGCGATGAAATAATTTTCATTACTTATAAAATGCAATATATTTTCTGTAAGGGAAAAACACGGAATGCACTATTACTGAATGGTGCGCGGTTTCAATTATTTGCAAAACAAACATATAAACAAACATAAAACTGAACGTAAACATCGGCTCCCAGTTTCTCTTACACATTCATTTATGTTTCTTTAACAACCAAAGATAGCAATACTACTGGCAATACTACGATTTATAGCATAATTTATGTAGTGTACCAAAGCTACCTAACCGCAGTTTTGGTAGAGCGCAGCTCTGTGTGTTAGAGAAAATGTGAGTTATTTACGATGTGACAATAGGTAGGTGACCTTTTACCATCACACGTAAAGCATCCGTCGCAAAGCGCGCATCCCAAGCGGCATAAATGAAAGGAATGTGCCCCAATGCACGGACGAGATAAGTACTAATAGGTCGTCGGAATTTCAGATGAATCCGATACAATATTTGACAGCGGGAAGGCACTGGCTACGGGCCTACTTGCAGGAGACCAGTGGCTTGTTTGGATACTAAGGGAAGCTAGTAGGAATCGCAAGACTGACAAATAAAAGATTTAGACACTATAACAACTGAAATGTATTGCAAAATCAGTATAGGGAGCGTGTCAACTGCAAGAGATACTCTCTAGCAGATAGCCTTGCAACAGTCTTGAAAGAGTAAATGGTTGCGCATAAAGTCGCGTGCTAATGTAGAAACGTCTGAATTTAGAGCCTCAAGCTCTAGGAAGAGTAATGGTTCTGTCGTTTGTTTTAAATTCTAAAAAATGGTTCAAATGGCTCTGAGCACTATGGGAGTTAACAACTGTGGTCATCAGTCCTCTAGAGCTTAGAACTACTTAAACCTAACTAACCTAAGGACATCACACACATCTATGCCCGAGGCAGGATTCGAACCTGCGACCATAGCAATCGCGCGGTTCCGGACTGCGCGCCTAGAACCGCTAGACCACCGCGGCCGGCTGTTTTCAATTCACATTTAAAAATTCTCCTCCTGAAACGATGACCTCATTTCCAAATGATAAATAAGCAAGACGCGACTGAACTGAAAGCTTGGATCACAGGTCTGAAGTAGGATACAGCCGATGCTGATCAAAGGTCTCCTGGAACACATATTCGTGTTTGTAGTCGTCATTTAATCAATGTTGTTGTGCCCACAAGAGTAGCTGACTGTACAGGATTTTTATGAAGATTGTACGTGACACCAAAATTATCTTCCCTGTAAGTTGCAATATGATACTACTGCAAGATGCAAAAGAAGAAAAGGGAGAGGTGGCAAGAAAGACGAATGTACTTATTTGTGAATGTGAAATATCCCAAACAAGTACAGTGATTTAAATCGTTCTTGTAGTATAAACATGCCATTTTGTGATTAGGGAACCAACTGTGAAGCGAAAGTTCAAACAAATTTGCAGTTGCAGTGGGTGGATAAATAGTGTATTAGACAGAATGTCGTGTAAACACTAGTTATGATGTTCAAGCTGAGGAGTAAATTCTAATACATTTCAAGGTTACATGTCCATAAAAATACCGAAGGAAACCTCACTGCTGCTACTGTCATAAAATTTTGCTTTCGTTGTTACCTTGTGTTCACCCAAACTTCACATTAAGCACAGAGAATTGGCTGCTTCCTTTTTAATGAAAATAAAATTAATAATTAGTTTTGTGGTGTCTTTCAACTGTTATAGGACAATAATGTCGCCCAGTTACATATTTACTCTGCAGCACTTGTATGAAAAAGCTAGTGTGTGGATATTTTAGCCCAAAAGTCTAAGATACACGCAATACGCCAAACTCTAATTGCAAAACGGATGTTTTAGAAAAATTTCTTTCATTCTTAATGAGGCAGCACAGTTCAGCAATATATTTACAGCGTGCCGATAGCACTGCTTCACAATCACATTCACCTTGGATCACCTTTTTGTCATAGCGTATCTGAGAAACAAAGTACTGGTTCAAATGGTTCAAATGGCTCTGAGCACTATGGGACTCAACTGCTGTGGTCATTAGTCCCCTAGAACTTAGAACTACTTAAACCTAACTAACCTAAGGACATCACACACATCCATGCCCGAGGCAGGATTCGAACCTGCGACCGTAGCAGTCGCACGGTTCCGGACTGCGCGCCTAGAACCGCGAGACCACCGCGGGAAACAAAGTACTCCAGGATACGAAGAAACAAAGTGTTCCAGGGTACAAAGAATCACAGTAAAGGAAACAGAGTACTAACTTGAGTATAGTAGACGTTGAAAGTGACTACCATACATTTCTTGACCCTTTTGACCCCTGGTCAGGAAGTTGCTGAAGGCGAAACGAAGCTGGACTGATGGAATTGCTAAGAGTCTCACCCGAAATTGTCTGCTGTAGTTCTTGAAGAGAATGAATCTTCTTAATGGTAGTCACCGTCTTGAACAGTTTATTACTTCCTCCCAAAATGACCGCATCTCATTTATTTTTACAGATTTCGGTTCATTTGTCTGTTGGGAATTGCTGTTATAAGTTTGACTTTCTCTAAGAAATTAATTTAATTGCTCTAATTCCCGACTGAATTTTTGGGTACTTCGAAATAAAATTGATATGCAATTATGAATACAGCAGCAGTTTGTTCCTCATCAGAAGGTCGAAAACCTCTTACCTGATTTAATCTTTATTGATTACTTCCCTACTCATCCCTTGTTTTCGACCTTGAGTGGCCGACCACGTGTTCGTTACAGTACGTGGCGTTCTTGGGAGGGCTTGTGAACCATGTTAATCTATCATATGTTTTCTGATATTGTAAATAATTCACCTTAAATGTACAGGGACAAAAATAAATGCACGCACTGCACGAGTAGTGAATAAGATTCTTATTCTGTGTTTAGTGGTTGGCTTTCTAGTCAGTCTGTTGTGGAGCGCTGGGACGTTCTTAGTTGAACCTAGTAGCGTGCAGTTGTTTCTTACAGAATCAGATCTGTTTTCTGTAAGTCTGGGAGAAGCTGATTCAAATGGTTCTAATGGCTCTCAATGGGACTCAACTTAGAACTACTTAAACCTAACTAACCTAAGGACATCACACACATCCATGTCCGAGGCAGGATTCGAACCTGCGACCGTAGCGATCGCGCGGTTCCAGACTGTAGCGCCTAGAACCGCTCGGCCGCTCCGGCCGGCGGAGAAGCTGAATGGAGTACTTTATTACGGAGATGAAAGTTCATTTAATACTTTATTGTTATTTATATTGATGTAGAAGATTTTGGAGGAAATCTGAAGGTGTCTTGGTAATTTTTGTGATTATTAGATTCTTCCTGTGTTGTGCACTGTTTTTGTTAATAATCAGACTTAGGTGTCTCAAAAACGATTTATTTAAAGTAAAACGCAGCTCCGTTATTTATAGTACAGCTTCAAATTTTTGTGAAGTGCACATTCCAAGCTAACGCAACGCGAAGTCACAGACTGTTTCTTACAAACAAATCCAGAGTAGGTTATTTACCTATAGCTGCTGCATCTCTTAATTAGTATGTGCTGTCGAGAAATTCAATACTCCATACACAATAAACAGCATGCTGAGTAAGAGGTAAGTCACTTTTATTCCAGGACAGATCTCACCTTGCATTCCTGTGCAAACAGGGCAGAGTTGTGATTGTTACGTGTCGTGCTAGCTATTACATTCCTTTTTCAGGGAACCATGTTGGCAATTTCAAACAGTTATGGTCTTACGAGTAGAGGAGTAATTTATTTTTGTGGATATTCCAAATCAAACATTGCACTTCACACCATGTGACGTTCATAATGTACTTCGTTATTAAGTTTTAATTTCATAGTCTCCATTGAACACGCAATTAGTTTCTTTTGGCATTTAATTAGATTCATTTCCTTCGTTTCAGATGTTGCATTTCATGAAGTTTAAAGCTATATATCACGACACTGTTCAGATGCGCAACATAGGGCCGACCAATAGCCAGTTTTACTCACAAATTGAGTACGTTATCTAAAGTACAAGTTACACGTTTTTTAAGTGAATATATTCAGTTATCTTCCATACAGAAAATATTTTATAGAAAGTTTACACTACTGTCACGCCCTACCGTAGAGACTCCATGCATCTCATTTTTGGGTTCTGCTGTCACGACGGTCCGTACTAAGAAAATTTGAAAATTCAAATGCATGGCAACAGCAACGTGTCGCCATTTTATAGCTTATCCATATTGTCTCATAATTTCAAAAAACTTGCACCATTTTATGTTGTCGGTTACTCTCTCATGGTCGACAAATCCTATGAACATATCTTTATTTTTCTCTATTCTTGTTTCCACTATAACACGTAACAACTCCCTCTCCGAATCTGTACTTTCCCGAAAGCCAAGCTGATCGTCATCTAACACGGCTTCAATTTTCATTCCCATTTCTCTGTCTATTATGCTCGTCAACGACGTGGATGCATGAGACGTTACGTTGATAGTGCGATCGTTCTAGCAATTATCAGCTCTTTTTATCTTCGGGATCGTGTGGATAAAATTTTTCTGTACGTCTGATAGTAGGCATCCAGTTTCATAGATCCTACACTCAAACTTGAATAGTCGCTTGTTTGTTACTGACCCACCTCCCCCCCCCCCCCCCCCAATGGTTTAAGAAATACCGAAGGAATGTTATATATCCTTTCTGCATTATTTGATAGCAAGTCTTCCAAACTCTATTACACTGTGAATATAATATTGGGTCCATTATACCCTCCGTATTAACTTCTTCCTCAGTATTAACTTCTTCCTCGGCTACGTCATCCGACAGGCCCTTTCTCTGGTAGAGACCTTGAATGTATTCTTTCCGCCTTTCTGCTCTCCCCTTTGCCCGTAACAGAAACTTTTCCATTGGGTTCTCAATGTTGCCCTGCTGTTAATTTTGTAGGACACTGTTTTTAATTTTCTATCAGCTTAATCAGTCTTTCCATTGATAGTATCTGTTTCGAATTTTTGACATTTTCCCTACAGCCACTTCGCTCCTTTCTATTTATTTCATTCCTAAGTGACTCGTATTTCCGCATTCCTGAACTTTCCTAAACATTTTTGTATTTTCTTCCTTCGTCTATCGAATGCAGCATTCCTTCTGTTACCCAACAGTCTTCGCAGTTTCCATCTTGGTACCTATAATCTCTCTTTCCATCATCCACATTTTCCCTTTACAGCAATGTCCATTCCTTTTGAAATGAACTGCCTAATTTGGTACTAATTATTGCGATATCTATAGCCGTAGAGAACTTCCTCAATTCTTCAGTATCATACTTCTTCGTACACTGATTCTTCCGAACGAATCTCTTGTGAGATACACGAATCAAATGTAAGGCTGTGTTTTACGGAAACAGTTTTTGGTGGTCTCTGTTTATTTCTTTTTTTTTTTTTTTTGGTAGGTGTGTAATGCCGCCTGGTTCGTTGAACCAACTCCAGGGCAGCCAAGGACCTCCCCGGCGAAAGTTCGACCTTGGCGTCCCTCTGATCAAAATTACTGCGGGCTATATACTGATAGCTGTTTTCGCTCCCTAAAT
The DNA here is from genome assembly GCF_023897955.1 of Schistocerca gregaria. Lineage (NCBI taxonomy): Eukaryota > Metazoa > Arthropoda > Insecta > Orthoptera > Acrididae > Schistocerca > Schistocerca gregaria. The sequence continues at coordinate 107,947,802 of NC_064920.1, forward strand.
CTGTGGTTTATGTGTACATGCCTGCATGGTATTTCCACGCCAGTATCAAAATTTTCATCATTTTTTAAACTACATCGCCCAACATTAAACTTGTCCTTTCTTACGTGTTCCGTTCCATTTCAAGGCTCTCAAGTAAAAGCCATGTTTAGCCTCCTATAGACTGCGCATCCAAAAATTTCCGACACTGATTTCATTCCTAACGCATAAGCGACGTCATCGGGATGTCTACGGTGGCAGCTTGAACTAACAGCCACGAACAAGATATGCGTTCGACCGATCGGTCCTGGACTGTCAGTGCTAAGTAGTGGATTTGCGCCGTGGTGTGTCAATGCTGCTCTGTCACAGTTTGCAATGGAGTAAAATCCAAACATCAAATCTTCAAGATATTCTTCAGAATGTTTTGACGAACAGAAAAGTGTGAGCAAAGTTTGTCTTCTGCACCTTGACAGTTCTTTTCTGGAAAAAAATCATCAACGGTGACGAGATTTTGTGATATCAAAATGGTACTGGAACAGAGGATGGCAGACTAAAGGCCGAAATAATAAATGTCGTTTTCCAAAGCTGTCCACAGAGGAAGACTGCACTGTAGTTCCTTCTCTAGATTGTCGTACAGATGACAAAATGGTAGATATCGAAATAGACGACAGAGGGATAGCGAAACAATTAAAATCGCTCAAAAGAGGAAAGACCACTGGACCTAATGGCATACCAGTTCGATTTTACACAGAGTACGCGAAGGAAGTTGCCCCCCTTCTTGCAGCGGTGTACCGTAGGTCTCTAGAAGAGCGTAGCGTTCTAAAGGATTGGGAAAGGGCACAGTTCACCCCCGTTTTCAAGAAGGGACGTCGAACAGATGTGCAGAACTATAGACCTGTATCTCTAACTCCTATCAGTTGTAGAATTTAGGAACGAGTATTATTTTCGAGTTTAATGACTTTTCTGGAGACTAGAAATCTCGTGGTCGTGCGGTAGCGTTCTCGCTTCCCACGCCCGGGTTCCCGGGTTCGATTCCCGGTGGGGTCAGGGATTTTCTCTGCCTCGTGATGGCTAGGTGTTGTGTGCTGTCCTTAGGTTAGTTAGGTTTAAGTTGTTCTACTAGGGGACTGATGACCATAGATGTTAAGTCCCATAGTGCTCAGAGCCATTTGAACCATTTTTGAGACTAGAAATCTACTCTGCAGGAATCAGCATGGGATTAGAAAAAGACGATAGTGTGAAACCCAGCTCTCGCTATTCGTCCACGAGACTCAGACGGCCATAGACACGGGTCCTCAGGTAGATGCCGTGTTTCTTGACTTCCGCAAGGCGTTCGATACAGTTCCCCACAGTCGTTTAATGAACAAAGTAAGTGCATATGGACTATCAGATCAATTGTGTGATTGGATTGAAGAGTTGCTAGATAACAGAACGCAGCATGTCAGTCTCAACGAAGAGAAGTCTTCCAAAGTAAGACTGATTTCAGATGTGCCGCATGGGAGTGTCGTAGGACCGTTGCTATTCACAATATATATAAATGACCTTGTGGATAACATCGGAAGTTCACTGAGGCTTTTTTGCGAATGATGCTGTAGTATATATTGTAACAATGGAAAATTGCACTGAAATGCAGGAGGATCTGCAATGAATTGACGGATGGTGCAGGGAATAGCAATTGAATCTCAATGTAGACAAGTGTAATGTGCTGCGAATACATAGAAAGAAAGATCCTTTATCATTTAGCTACAACGTAGCAGGTCAGCAACTGGAAGCAGTTAATTCCATAAATTATCTGGGAGTAGGCATTAGGAGTGACTGAAAATGGAATGACCGTATAAAAATAATCGTCAGTAAAGCAGATGCAGACTGAAATTCATTGGAAGAATCCTAAGGAAATGCAATCTGAAAAAAAAAGGAAGTAGGTTACAGTACACTTGTTCGCCCACTGGTTGAATACTGCTCACTGGTCTGGGATCCGTACCAGATAGGGTTGATAGAACAGATAGAGAAGATCCAACGGAGAGCAGCGCGCTTCGTTACAGGATCATTTAGTAATCGCGAAAGCGTTACGGAGATGATAGATAAACTCTAGTGCAAGAGAGACGCTCAGTAGATCGGTACGGGCTCTTGTTGAAGTTTCGAGAACATACCTTCACCGAGGAGTCAAGCAGTATATTGTTCCCTCCTACGTATATTTTGTGAAGAGACTATGAGGATAAAATAAGAGAGATTAGAGCCCACACAGAGGCATACAGATAATCTTTCTTTCCACGAACTATACGAGACTGGAATAGAATGGAGAACCGATAGAGGTACTAAAAGTACCCTCCGCCACACACCATCAGATGGCTTGTGGAGTATAGATGTAGACGTAGAACCTTCCATAAATTAACACAGTGCATAAATTTACTTGAAGGTCGACGCTTTGCCGATATAACAGACTTTCAAGCCAATGTGATGTGCGAATTGCAAAACATCCCACAGAAAGATTCTTCTGGTAGCTTTGCTTAATAGTATGAACGTTCTGTGCGTTGTACTGAAGTGGGGTGGGTGTTGTGGGGAAGCAAGAAAACCAGCATCTTAACTTGCAAAAATATTTTTTAATTCAATCCCTACTGTCGAGGAAGGGGGGGTGCTCTAAATGTGCAACTGCTTGTTCTTTTCGGTTATCCTAAGTATAAAACTTTATCAGATGTGTGTATAGCTTGACCATTAATCCACACCATTTACCTTTGGTATATGAACTATAATTTATTTTTGTCTGTCTATAATTAATCCTAAGGGTTAATATCATATTTTCTCTGTTCAGTTTGATATATTCTCTCTTAGAATGGAACGCCGCCTCCTTCACCTCATATTTTAAAGAGAAAGAAGCAGCTCCAGCAATCGATCCAGTGCAAAAATTTGGGTCGATGTTCTGAAAGTTCGCAGTTTTGACCTTGTGAAGTATAGGTTTTAAACTTTCGCGTGCAACGTATCTTTTTCTCTAGGTCCGCCCCACACCAGTCTCTTATGTCCAAGCGCGAGATATTTTGCAGTGCAGTGACAACCAGAGCCCTCCTGTTGTTTGGAAACATAAGTTACTTTATGTGCAGAACAGTAAGTAATACTAGGACGTGATAGGTCAGAGTCACGCACATATGCCTTAAATATTGTTTCTGAGGTACAGTGAAACAATTTTTGAACTATATGAAATAAAATCGCCAGAACTCCTGACCGGTTTGTATTAGGACGGTCAAACTGTACGGTTGGCTGCCGGACATTATGGAATTAGTATCGTTTGGTTTAGCCACGAAGCCCACTTTCATTTGGATGGGTTGATCAATAAGCGGAACTGGCTCATTTTGGGGACTGGGAATCCGTATATCGCTATCGAGAAGTCTCAACAGGTGACTGGGTGGACTGCTGTGTCCAGTCACGGAAAAATCGGCGCCATATTCCTTAGTGGCACAGTGGCTACCGAACGCTACGTGAAGGCTTTAGAAGACGATTTTATCCCCACCATCCAAAGTGACCCTGATTTCAACAAGATGCGGTCCATGCAAGACGGAGCTCGACTCTATTGAAGAAGGAGTGTGTTTGATGTCTTGGAGGAGCACTTCGTGGGCTGCAGTCTGCTTCTGGGACACCCAGAGACGACTGGCTTAGGCCTCGGTTGGCCCCCATATTCTCCGGATCTGAACACATGCGACTCCTTTCCGTGGTGCTATATTAAAAACAATGTCAACAACAGCTACCTCAAAACCACTGCTGAGCTGAAAGCGGCCATTAAGGTCATCGGCAGCATCGATGTCCCGACAATTCAGCAGGTAGTGCCGAATTCCACTATTCGCCTGCACCACATCATCACCAATGATGGCAGGCACATCCACCGTTTCATAATCTAAATACAAAAGTCTGTAGTTATGTTTACATGTTGCACAAAATGTGTGCACGCAGTTGTTTGTAAGTAATTTACGATTTCTTCCATATAGTTTCATAATTGTCACTCTGTATATATGTGTCTAAAAATCAAAATGAATGAAACTAACTGACTCAAGAGTAATTACGAAATAAAGTTAATGATTTTCAATTTACTGTGTGTCGCCAATCATGATTAGTGCATCCCCTCAAAACGTGCTTCACTTTAACAGTGTCAGTTTTAAAAGCCAAAGAAAATAACGTACAGCGGGGATATTAATAATTCAATAGCGGTGGACTATTTCATCTCTGGCACCAGCTACGGATTAGAAATCGCGTACTCTGACACAATGAACAAAGCACGTTACGAGTGTAAAAACAGTATTTGGCAAACCTCTTGCTCATTCCACAGTACAGTACTTCACACGGAAGCATTAAACGGCTGCAGGGGCGGGTCGAGTGACAGACAAACGGTGAGCGCTAAAGTTTTGCAGCTGTACTTGCAAAGGGTCAAGAATGCGTAAAATCGGAATTATGGCACAAATTTTTGAGCAGAATAGATTTCTAGGGCTCATATCTTGGTGATGTGCATTTCCCCATTAAAATATGAGCAGAATTTGAAAGATATTACACCGGCCGGAGTGGCCGTGCGGTTCTAGGCGCCAGGCGCTACAGTCGCAGGTTAGAATCCTGCCTCGGGCATGGATGTGTGTGATGTCCTTAGGTTAGTTAGGCTTAAGTACTTCTAAGTTCTAGGGGGCTGATGACCACAGCAGTTAACTCCCATAGTGCTCAGAGCCACTTGAACCATTTTTGTAAAGATATTATATAAAAAAAACTCTGCTCACCACTGTTACAAATACGAAGCCCTCTTAAAGCTGAAATAGCGTTGCTCCTGCAACAGCTAAGCTGAGCGAACGCAAGTGCATTCAAACTACAGATAAAAATGAACAAGGTAAAAGCCCCTTGAAGATGTGGGAAAGCTAAGAAATAGTGAGAACATGACTTGTCATCAACAGTTTGAGGGAACAAAATGTTCAACTGTGGGACTTAACTGCCGAGGTCATCAGTCCCTAAGCTTACACACTACTTAACCTAAGTTATCCTAAAGACAAACACACACACCCATGCCCGAGGGAGGACTCGAACCTCTGCCATGACCAGCCGCACAGTCCATGACTGCAGCGCCTAAGACCGCTCGGCTAATCCCGCGCGCTTTCAGGGAACTCTTAGCCATGGTGTGCTCCTTAATGGAACTGCAACTGTGAAAGTAGTTACAAGGAAATTAAATATAAATAAGTTAATTAATTAGAATAAATCGAGCGTGACTGTGCAACTTCTGCTTCGGAAAGTAATTCCTTATAAGCTGTGGATCTGGAAATAGTATTTTTCTAAAGTAATGGAGAAGATCATAAATCCAGTGAGAATCTCAGAATTGCATTGATGAGTATTAAATAAAGTATGGTAAGGTATCCGTAATTGCTTAGGTAGTTATTTTGTGCTGCTTGCTTGGTCGCTTAACGCTACTAAACGTAGCACGTCTCACTTTAGTCTAGACTGTAATCATTGCTGTTTCGAGCGTGCAAACATAGGATGATAATGCAGGCCATTAATCGGGCTCCGCAGCAATGGCCAGTCGGGCGTGACGGCGAGTTCTGCGGCCGGAAGGGTGCGAAGCACGCGTGTTGTGGCTCGGCAATAAGTCAGGCGGTGCTGGCGGCCGAGACCTCAAATAACACGCCGGGCTGCACTGCACACAGCCTCGGAGCACGCCAAGGTCACACCACAGCACTCTGGGCCGAAAGCTGCGACCCTGCTCCTGGGAGGGTCATTGAGGCTCCTCAAGTTAAACAGAGAGCGTATTTAACTGATATGACATAGGAGAAAGATGGGAGGGGAGAGGGCTTGTGGTGTTGTGATGGTGTAGAATTTTAACGATATGCGAATCAGTTTCATTAAACAAATCGACCAATGCAATGCATGCGTGAGAAAGCACAAACCAGGAACTAGCGCATAATTTCTTAAACGACCTTCATACCTACTACAGTAAAGCAGAACTCTAAAGAACTGTTGACCCATGGGAGTAGTCAGCTTTAGAAAAGGGACACAAAGAGGACACAAAATCAGAAAGCCCCAACCTAATACACAGCATTAAATATCAATATTTCTTCGCACTCAGATCCAAAGCTTGCAATAAAAGCCAGGAATTAACACATACAATAACAATACACGTATCAACAGGAGAATACAAAGACACCCGACCACGTATCATGGAACCCAAACAAGTATTCTGTTCCGTAACTTAACCATCAAATATAGCCAGATATGATTGACACATCAAGCTAAAACGAGACACACAACACGAACCGTCAAACACATTTTTCAGTAACACGTTAACCAAATCTACATCCTACAGTAAGGAGACAAAGAAACGGAATGTCAATAACAGGCAAACATTTCCCTGCAATATAATTCAGGCGTGCACCACAAGACAGCACAACTCAGATTGAACAATGCATTCCACTTGTCTTAATGGAAACTGTATTTCAACTAGCACTTGCTAGTTCCCAGCTGCACTGAGTCCCCTAGACAAATGAAGGCAAATATCGTCCAGCCAGAACGACCGCTAATGTTGACAACAATCCGCATCTGACCTTGACAGTTTGTTAGCTGCTGCGGCTCAATTCGAGCTGCATCTTCAGCTCCAGTATGCTGGCTGTGATCGCTTTCGCTCGCCATTTCCAACTGCACTTTCTGTTCCACCACCGCTCGTTTGCACCGATAGTAACAGTGTGTGCGCGTCCTCCTTCTGTGGAACCACACTTTTACTGATGTCTCCTGGGCTGGCCATGCCAGTACTGAAACAAACTCGACCGGTGCACTATGCACGATTCTGGCGGTGCACTAAGAACTTGGCAGTTACTGCCTGCAGTAGCGCGGAGCTGGCTCCAAGGTTAAGCTGCCGCTTTGGTTTCATACTCCAGACTGAAATTTACTCTTACAGTATGCTAGTTCTAGCCTAGCTGTAGCACTGTCCTCGGTGACAATCAGATGCACGTGCTCTTTGGCACATCAGGAAAACCTGAGCAGTGCCGAAGAAACTGCATAGTGGGATGGGCATACAAGTGTACCCTGAAACTGCTGAATCATGGCACACTGCTGACAGTACTGCATAAACCAAGAAATGAACACTACATCCATATCGAACATACAAGGGTTAGTCATAAAGTTTTAATTACCACATAGGAAAAATCAAAATGAGACTTTGAAACTTGGTCTAAATCTTTCTCAGCATATCTTTCTTTTAATGCGACTCATTTTTTCTTCCAGGAACTAATTTTAGAAAATTCTCCGGGATCCAGCAACACTGGGCGTTAGCGCTACTTGTATTTAATTTCGTGCATTCACCCTTTCTATAAACAACAGTCTCTTGGACACTTTTCCAGTGACACGGGACTGTACACTCTCCGAGAGATTCCGTATGAATTTCAGTTAGGGAAGGGACCAACTGAACTACACATGCAGCGAGCCTTATTTCTGATGGGAATTGCATCAGAGCCTCGTGGCATAACTGTTTCGCAATAATGAAAACGTCAATGTGGATGTTTCTCATTTAAATGTATTATTATTACACCTAAAACACAGTTTACACAATTTTTTACAGTTGAACACTCTTTATATAATCTTTGACTAAAATATGGCCACTTCCAGTGCATTCTCCGGTGGCTGATGAAGGTTGGACACTTTTCCAGTGACACGGGCCTGAACACTGAGGGAGAGATTCCATATGAATCTCAGTTAGGGAAGGGACCAACTGCACTACATGAGCAGTGAGCGTAAATTCTCATGGGAATTGTATCAGAGCCTTGGGGCATAACTGTTTCTCGATAATGATAACGTCAATGTCGACGTTTCTCATTTAAATGTATTATTATTACACATAAAACACAGTTTACACAGTTTTTTACAGTTCAACACTCTTTATATAATCTTTGACTAAAATATGGCCAGTTCCAGTGCATTCTCCGGTGGCTGCTAAAGCTCACCTGAGCAGGTGGCAGGACACTGTCGACGATGAAGCATATGTTGGACAGTCTGTTTTTCCCCGCATTTACATTGGGTTCTGTTTCATTCAGTGTATCCCCATTTTTCCAGGTTAAGCCGTGATCTGCCTACTCCTCACCTCAACCTATTCAGGAACTTCCAGACTGGCCAATTCACATCATGATCAGAGGTAAAGACTCTGAAAATCTTTTCCAACCACGAGGGTGGGATGTTCCACCCATCCATAGTTGCAGCCTGGCTTCTTCATCAGTGGTTGTTAGTTTCCCCGATGTTTAAATGTATGTGAAGGTCATTCGTGAATTAAATATTGTAAGTTTTCACCGGGATTAGAGTCTGAGAACTATTACAGGTTTCAAGACTAGACTATTTACGGATACATGAATTGCCATTAAGTTTGATCGAACAGTATCTGTTCATTCTGTGTTACAGTGCCAAATTAATTTAATATTTCCGTGTTGTTTACATCACGGCTTACGATGTCTCTGACCTTAAATTGCAATTATACTGTGTTTGGTGGAACTGAACTTAATCATCTCAGTCTGTTGTTAGATACTTCAAGATGGCCGGCCGTCTAGCCTCTTCATACATTTATTAAGGGCCATCAAACCATTCTACCTTGCACTTCTATAGTATTACAATGTCATGCCAAGTAATTAATCAGATGCTATGTACCGCCCTGAACATGATCGGGAGTAGGGTGCCTGCATATTGTAATTCTGTTAATATCAAGTACGAGACGAGTGGGAACTCTTGGACTGGGAAGAGACCAGCCGCTACAACAGCAGGAGATTGGGGGCCATTAGGTCACTGGGAAAGGCGAACACAGTTCCCACCGCTGTCTAGAGGCTTTCTCTTTTGGTGTCGGGTCTCAGGGGCCAAAGCGAGGGACGCTCGCTATCGTTACAATGGATGGGGACACTTTTCTCCCGAAAGCCTCATGTTTTAGACAGGAACGCGCCTGCCCAGCGCCTCGACGTTGCTGTTATTTGGATGTTTCGGGGACAGGTCGCCGAGATCCACGAGATAGCCGCCACATGTCGCACCACGATTATGTAGTCTGTTGGCTCCCATCGCAAGAAAGCTTCTCGGCAAAGTTCTGGTGGAGGCTGTGATAGGCTACTCGTCAGCACACGTCACTGGCGGGAAGGGACGGTACTGGCGAATACACGATGTCATCGAAAGTAACCGGACACCCCCAAAACCATACGTTTTTCATACTAGGTGCATTATGCTGCCACCTACTGCCAGGTGCTCCATAACTGCGACATCAGTAGTCATTAGACATCTAGAGACAGCAGAATGGGGAGCTCCACAAAACTCACGGACTTCGAATGTGGTCAGGTGATTGGGTGTCACTTGTGTCATACGTCGGTATGCGAGATTCCCACACTCCTAAACGTCCCTAGGTTTAGTGTAGTGGATACGTGAAGGGACACGTACAGGACAAAAGCGTACAGGCCGATCGAGTCTGTTGACTGACAGAGACCGCCGACAGTAGAAGAGGGTCGTAACGTGTAATAGGCAGACATCTATCCAGACCATCACACATGAATTTCAAACTGCATCAGGATACACTGCAAGTACTATGACAATTAAGCGGGAGGTGAGAAAACTTGGGTTTCATGGTCGGGCGCATCTCGTAAGCCAAGCATCACGCTGGTAAATACTAAATGACTCCTCGTTTGGTGTAAGCAGCGTACACATTGGGCTATTCAACAGTGGAGAAAAGTTGTGTGAAGTGACGAATCACGGCATACAATGTCGCGATCCGATGACATGGTGTGGGTATAGCGAATGCCCGGTGAACGTCATCTGCCAGCATGTGTACTGCCAAAAGTAAAATTCGGAGGCGGTGGTGTTATGGTGTGTTCGTGTTTTGCATGCAGGGGGCTTGCATCCTTTGTTTTGCGTGGCACTATCACAGCATAGGACTATATTGACATGTTAAGCACCTTCGTGCTTCCCACTGTTGAAGAGCAATTCGGGGATGGCGATTGCACCTTTCAACACGATCGGGCACATGTTTATAATGCACAGCATGTGGCGGAGTGCTTACACGACAATAACATCCCTATAATGGACTCGCCTGCACAGAGTCCTGACCTAAATCCTATAGAAAACCTTTGCCATGTATTGGAACGCAGACTTCGGGCCAGGCCTCACCGACCAACATCGATACCTCTCCTCAGTGCAGCATTCCGTGAAGAATGGGCTGCCATTCCCCAAGAAACCTCCCAGTACCTGATTGAACGAATGCCTGGGAGAGTGTCATCGAGGTTAATGGTGGGCCAACACCATATTGAATTCCAGCATTACCGATGGAGGCCGCGACAAACATGTAAGTCATTTTCAGTCGGGTGTCCGGATACTTTTTATCACTTAGTATATGTTGACGCAGTGCGGTAGTGCGAGTCTAGATGAATTTGTTTTAAGGTCATACTTGGCGAAAGCTTTGTTTGTTGGGGACGACTGGCCGAGTTCTGGCACAAGTGGGGTCCTCGCTCTCTGGGCGCGGGGCGGAAGAGAATTTATTGAGTTGTTGCTGACCGCCGCAGGTATCGGTCGCACACTCTGACACCCTTACTGGAGACTCATTTCATTCGCAGTTACACTTGTCCGGCCACCCAGACAAAGATTTTTTTTTTCCTTTTTGTTTTCGCACTTGCGCTTCGATCGGTTCCTAGGCGGAACACGTCTCCATCCAAAGGATCCGACCACGAGTAACAGCCTTCGTTGATCCATTATGGATCGTGGGACGATGGCTGCCATGAACTTCTTGATGTAATAATTTACCCACAGCCGTATGTAATGTAGAAATTTATTTTACTTTATGAACTTCTATGTGCTACCAGTTTCGGCATCACTGTAATACCGAAACTGGTAGCACATAGAAGTTCATAAAGTAAAATAAATTTCTACATTACATACGGCTGTTGGTGAATTATTGCACCACGGGTAGCAGCCGTCACCAGCACGCCGCCTCGCGCCTTAATGTCGGCAACGTACGCAACTCCGGCCAGAAGGGTTCCAGTTGACATCGTGATACTGCATCCGATTACCCACTTGTTCATCGCTGTTATAAATTACAACCGTCCTCTTTGCTCCCATTTCTCGTAGTAGAGAAGTACACTGGATTGCTTGCAGCGTCGTTTGAACTAGGTTCTTTCCAGCATCTCTGTCAGGTGAGGACTATTTACGAGTGATCGTTCCTCGCACAATGTGATCTACTTAAAGAAAGTAAATGTAATAGTAAATTTTTAGAACTGTATTCACCTCTTAAACAGCCACATTCACGAGAATTCTTTCCTATCACCCTTTTCGGAGTGGTACTTTCAACGATGAATTTAATGAATGAATTATATGAGAGTCTAGCCGCTCCACGTATGATCAGTATCAGGGCCCTTATACGGTCACGTCAAACATCTTATGTAGATTCAATGTAAACCCACCTGGGTGTGATTTGCATTAAATCGTGATTGTGCCACCTAACTAGCACATCAGTAAAGGGTCCCACGATAGCAAACACGCGGCTACTTTCCAGTACTGCCTGTCAGTTCGACCCAGCTTCAGTCCTATACTAGCTTACTCAATGACAAGCGGAAGCACCACGCGGAGCTATCTACTGTCCACCGGGCTACGAGCGGACCTCAGTGAACCGCTGACCTTCGCGGAGCGCAGCCTGCGGACGCTATTACTCCACACTCACCGCAAACCGCAGCGCGCGTCGATAGCCGCGTCATCGCCGACGTGCCGTTGACGGTTTGCCCCCGACAGCGTCAGCGACCGACCAGCGATAGAACGGCAAACACAGCGACATACGCTCCGCTAACAGTGACGCCCACTGCATGACGACATATACCAGGGCACCTACTCGTTGAGGAAGAAAGTGTTCGACACACACAGGCGTTTTGGTTATGTTGGTGTGACGCAGCTCCAGTCCCCTGCCTGTCATCCTCGTTATTTCAGCATAGCTCCTGCGTCCCACATTACCGACCGCCTGTCTCATGTACTAATAGCGAATGCAACGGCCGATAAACCCGCTGGGCAGAACAGGTGATTAGGATTGTGGAAAGGGCCAAATAAGGTGTCGCTTAGGTTCACTCAGAATTGTAATTTATTGTAATTTAATAACAAATTTAAACCGAAACGGCACGTAGCCAAACCTATAGAACTGCCAGTTTCAAAAGGTATTTATTTCACGACTGAAGTCCTCCAAACAAGAAATCTTAAAGCAACAAGACAAATCTCACAGCGATACTGACAACTTCAAGGCAAGGGTGAATAGACAAACATAAACAAGATGCAATACAATCGGCTGAAGGCCCACAATAAAATTTTCAAGATTTTAAAATAAATTACCATAACCTTTCAAAGGCAAAAGGCGGCAATGGCTTTTTTTAAAAAGGGTTTAAGTGGCTGAAGGCCCTCAATTGATTTTCCAAAATTCAAAAATACATAAAAAATTTTAAATCATTGGCTATGATAGACTGTAAACAAACATTTAAACACCGGCGAGAAAGAAAACGGCACTCAGAAGCCTTCAGGAAGGTCCGTCTATCCTCGTTCACTTAGGTGAAACAGGTGATGAGCCCAACTACACTTGATCCGTCGGAACCCAACCAGGGGACAGCCACGGACAGACCGACATAACGAATTGCTTGCCAGCAATCGGTACATGATAACTCAAACACCAAAAGTTACGAAACTGATTACCCACAATGAAAACTACATACCATGTTGGACAGAGACAACAGAAGAGGAAAGGACGTTGCCTAAAATTATGTTAGAGGGCAGGACAGGTAACCGGTACACTAACGGCCACAAGGCAGAAAATTCGGCTGGTGCCCTTGATTTGTAGTCAAACAGTATAGTTAATTGAACCGCATGGTGACTAAATTTCAGCAATAGAAACACTCTGTGCTTTTCACAGGAAAACCTGCCCAACAGCGAACCAACGAAACGAACCACACATCATGAATGGACGTGGCCTGGGTAGTTCAAACCACTAGTCAACTTTGACGTCGTGGATTGGTAAACCACGGAGCTCGTAGCGATCGGACAGCTCCACACACGCTCCGAAACTGCACAGGGACCGCCAACGGACCCAGCCGACTGCATCGAGCGGAGAAAACTTACCTGGTCCGCAGCAACCGACCGACCCACTTCAGAATGGCGACAACATCTACAATAGTCGTCAGTGGAAATAACGCCACCTAACCACACAACCTGACAAACAGTTGCATGAAAACCCAACCGTAAATAATCACGCACGAAGACAAATTGGGAGTCGATGCACACACACATACACACACACCAGTGGCGTAGCGTGAGGGGAGACTTTGAGACTTAGTCTCCCCTGTATTCGTACTTAAAAAAGGTGCAACAGTAATTCATAAAAAAATATAAACAACTTTCTACTAAGAGCACTAAATGTGCGAAGGCATCAGTTTTGTAGCCCGCGCCGCCGCACCCTGCTGCCTGCTTGAGACTGGACTGCTCTCAGTCTCCGCCTCCCTCCCCTTATCTGGCTGTGTGCGCCTGAGGGTTAGTGGCATTCTCGGCTCCCCTTCACTTTCACGAAGGCCGGTGCGCTGCACCTGCTAGCAGGTATCGAGACGAGTCTCTGCCGCTTCTCTGCTGGCTTTTAACACGGAAGTGAACAGTCGCCCTGTTTGTGTTCATAGTCATTCTTGCGTGATTTTAGCGCATATTTTCGTTGTGTCGCCAACATGAGTGAGCCAGCAACTGAACATTTTATATAATTTTGTATTAAAAACGCCTTTTTCTACATTAACGTACGAAAAAAGTGCGAATTGGAGGACAAATGACTACTCCTATACTCACTGTAGTTTTAAGTGAAGCCAAACAAAAACGCACTTTGCAGACAGCCTGGTACGAAAAGTATGCTTGGATGACTGTGAATGCAGTTAATAACAGATTATATTGTTATATACGTCTTCTGTTTGGTGGTGAAAAGGAATGATGTAATGAGGGCATTTATACAACAAAGAACTTTGACAGGAAAGCATAAAAGCATGAGATATCAAAACGTCACCTGCAGAACAAAGAATCATTTCAGTTATGGGACAAAAGTAGAATTGAGCACGCCCTTCCTGAAGCCGCTCGTCTGACAGCAATAAAATACAACAAACAAGTTGCATCCAGTAGGAGAGTATTGGCTCGTCTTATTCAGGCAATTGTATTTCTTTGTGAACAAGAACTAGCCTTTTGCGGTCATCGAGAAGACGACTCCTCCAGCAACAAAGGTAACTATCTGGAATTGTTGGATTTACTAGCTCAAGGAGAGTAGTTAATCCGAGACCATCTGTCATCATCTTCAACCTTTAAAGGAACTTCTCCAGATATACAGAATTATGTAATAGAAGTGATGACTTTGGCAGTTAATGAGAAAATAAAATCTGAAATTGAGAACTGCAATTTCATTTCGATTCAGGCTGATGAAACATTGGACGTGTCATGCAACAGTCAAATGAGTATAATATTCAGGTACTGTATTGCAGACAAAAGTGAGGAAAGATTCGCTAGATTTTGCGATGCTTCTGGAGATAAAACTGCTGAAGGTTTGTCAAACATTATTCGTGCAGTATTGAAAGAATAGAATGTGGAAGGAAAAGTCGTTAGTCAAACATATGATGAAGCTTCAGTAGCGGCGGGCAGAGAAAGAGGACTACAACAACTGGTGAAGCAGTTCTCTCCCTATGCGCTGTTTATTCATTGTTACGCACACCAACTGAATTTGGTACTGTTACATGCCTCCAAAATCATTCGACAAGTACTCACGTTTGTAAGTGATCTTACTGCATTCCATTCGTTTTTCAGCAAATCATCTAAACGAACTATATTGCTAACTGAGAAAGGATTTAAACTGCCACCTGCAAGTAACACTCGCTGAAACTTTCCTTCCAGGGCAGTATCAAGATCATATAGTCATTTCTCAGGGCTAAATAGTGTTTTTAATTATATATTTGATGATACAGACTCGCAGAGCGACCCAAAATCTTTGAGCTGCGCTGTGGGAATGAAACGACGGATGGATGATCCTACGTTTGTCTACTTGCTTTGCTTCTACCTAGGGTACTTTGTTTATGCTTGTTTATGCATCTCTTTAATGTTCTTCAGTCAAAATCTGTCAGTATAACTGCTTGCCACGACGAAATAAGAACTCTTTTGAGAAACTTACGAGAATTAAGAACGGAAACATTCGTTGATGAATGCATTAAATGCAGCTTGTGTTAGAATGGCAACTTATCATTCTATGACAGTCAAAAGACATCTCTCAGGGCACTAACTTACGAGATACTGGATTTGCAAATTGTTCAGTTGGAAAGAAGGTTTCCCCAAATTCAGTTTATTGAACTTTTGAACGAAAAGTGTTTCCCAAACTATCAAAAAGAATTCCTAAAGTTGAAACTGCTTCAATTATTAGAACAGTATTCTTTTTACAAACAAGAACAACTTGAAAATGAACTGTGTAATATAAACTCTGATCAGAGAAAACAGCCGGCCGGGATGGACGAGCACTTCTAGGCGGTACAGTTTGGAACCGCGTGACCGCTACGGTCGCAGGTTCGAATCCTGCCTCGGATGTGTGTGATGTCCTTAGGTTAGTTAGGTTTAAGTAGTTCTAAGTTCTAGGGGACTGATGACCTCAGAAGTTAAGTCCCATAGTGCTCAGAGTCATTTGAACCATTTGAGAAAAAACACTATCTCCAAAAATCCTCTTAAAGTACATTATCAACAATGATTTAGTGTCCGCTTATGAAGAAACTTCGGAGTTCCTGCGTTTGGTTTTGATCCTACCCGCAACTACAGCAAGCAGTCAACGAAGCATGAGTGCTCTTAAACGAGTGAAGCATTATTCATTACGCCGCGAGAAGTTAAAATACACATGGAGTGAAGACTTATTTAAGGAATTCAATGTCCAACACCCGGCTGTCGTTTTTGAGCACGTTAGCCATAGAAAAGGCACTACCTGGAGAGCTATCCAGTGATCAGATCTTCATAGACTGAGTTATAGACTTAATCGTGGAAAGAAAAGACAGGCGCATTGCACTTGTGTACGAGAAAATGTAAGTGCTTCTTCTCTTGCTGCTGGGGTTCTACAAATTTGTCATCGTTTCTTGAACAAGTTAGTTATTATTATTATTATTATTATTATTACTATTATTGGCGGAGGTAGTGGTACTAATAGTAGTAGTAGTAGTAGCTGTGGTTTTATTTGATGCATTTTGTTTCATTTGTTTACATTATTGTTTATTGTACTATTTTGTCTCCCTATAATAACTGCAGAGTCTCCCCAACATTTACAACCACGCTGCGCCACTGACACACACACAGCCGACTCATGAACGATCGGCGAGCCAAACTGCGTCGTACAGTAGGACGACCGACCGCCGATCCACCAAGACCGTGGCCCGCTCAATTGACGCGTAGCGGCTGTGGTCGGGGCGAGCCATGTCGACTCAGACCTCATTGCTCCAGCCCGACTGCACCAGTGCCGCATTGCAACTCCCAGACTGGTAGGTCTGGACTGCACTCCAGACGCGTTCCAACTGACTAGCCGCCCGAACTCCGGACCCGAACTCCGTTACGATAGACAACGACCGGCAAGTAGTAGCAGTCAAGCAAATATACTACAAGAGGGAATATATAGAGGTGCGCTGCTAACGCAGCTCACGGTCGGACAAAGACACAACTCAGTGTAGTAATTTAAAATAACATAGCCAGGTGGAAGTACGTTAAAAACAGGGTGTTAAGTACATGATGGCCGGAACACGAGCCACGCACTGCTCACCGAAGACATCCCACATAAGAGTGTTTCCCAGTGTCATCGCTTCACGTACTATTCGTTTCCTCAAATAAAACTATATCGTTACGGAGAACTTTTCAAGTCCCAAACATCTGTGATAAAAGTCTGTAGACTGAAGCAAAGAATGAAAATTTGTACCAAGGGCGAGATTCTTTGCTTCGGTCTACAGACTTTCATCACAGATGTTTGGGACTTGAAAAGTTCTCCGTAACGATATAGTTTTATTTGAGTAAATGAATAATACGTGAAGCGATGACATCATGTACTTAACACCCTGTTTTTAACGTACTTCCACCTCAATATGTTATTTTAAATCACTACACTGAGTTGTTGCTTTGTCCGACCGTGTGTTTGTTTTTATGAAACATATCCGATGATGGCCATTAAAGACCGAAACCGGTAATCTGTTAACAAACAGTTTGTGATCATAGACGTAAATTAAAGGAAACTTATAGCATTACAGAGGTTATCCAGCTGTATGGGAATAGCACCTCAGCATCGAACAAAGTGGGGGATCCGGCCTGAAATCCAGACATAATTGCTGTTATGAAATGAAACTACGTCGTTCCAGAGACCTTTTCAAGTCTCAAACATCTGTGATATATATACGCAGACTGAAGTGACGAATGAGAATTTGTACCAAGGGCGGGATGTGAAGCCATGTCTTCTGCTCACTAGTCAGATGACTACATCTGGATCTACATCCACACATACTCCGCAAGCCTCAGTATGGTGCATAGTGGAGGGTGCCGCGACTTGTCATATCCCCATGCGTTCAACTCGCAAATAGAGCAAGGGAAAAACGACTATCTATATGCTTCCGTATGAGGCCTAACTTCTCGTATCTTATCTTCGCGGTCCTTAGGGTCAATGTATGTCGGGGCAGTAGAGCCGTTTGGCAGTAAGATTCAAATGTCAGATCCCTAAATGTTCTCAATAGCGTTTCTCGAAAAGAACGTAGACTTCCCTGCAGGGATTCGCATTAGGGCTTTCGAAGTAACTCCGTAAAACGTGTTGTTCAAACCTGCCGGTAACAAATCTAGCAGCTTGCCTCTGTACTGCTACGATGACTTCCGTTAGTCCGAGTTGGTACGGCTCCCAAACACTCCAATAGTACTGAAGGACAGATCGCATCAGCGTGCTATATGCGGTTTCCTTTACAGGTGAGCCACTCTTTCCTAAAATTCTCCCAGTAAACCGAACTCAACCATTCGCCATCCCTACCGCAGTTCTCGCATGGCCGTTCCACCTTACATTGTTTTACAACATTACGCCCACATATTAAAACGACTTCACCTTGTCAAGCAGAACACTACGAACACTGCATCCGCACATTATAGATTTCTTCTTCCTACTCATCCGCATTTACTCACATTTTTCCACCTTTATAGCTGGCTTTCATTCTTCACACCAACTAAAAACCTTGTCTAAGTCATCTTGCATCCACCTACAGTCATTCAACTTGAACACCTTACCGAATACCACGACAACGTCAGCAAACAACCACAGATTACTGCACACCCTGTCTGCCAAATCATTTACGTGTGTAGGGAGCAACAGCGGCCGTATCACACATCCCTGGGGCGCTCCTGATGATACCCTTGTATCTGACGAACCTCGCCGTCGAGGACAACATATTGGATTCTATTACTTAAGAAGTATTCGAGACACTCCCATGTCTGTGAACTTATTACATATGCTCGTACCTTCGCTGATAGCCTGCAATGGAGAACCGTGTAAAATGCTCTACGGAAATCTATGTGGAATCTGCCTGTTGCCCTTCATTAACAGTTCGCAGTATATCATGTGAGAAAAGGAAAGCTGAGATTCGCACGAGCGATGCTTTCTAAAACCATGCTGATTCGTGAACATAAGCTTCTCAGTCCCAAGAAAGTTTATTGTATTCGAACTGAGAAAAAGTTCAAAGATTCTGCTGCAAACAGAAGTTAGTGATAGTGGTCTGTCATTTTGTGGTTTCTTTCTCCCTTTCGTATACTGGAGTCACCTGCTCTTTTTTCCAGTCAGTTGGAATTTTGTGCTGGGTAACAGATTCGCTGGCCGGCCGGTGGGGCCGATCGGTTCAAGGCACTTCAGTCTGGATCCGCGCCATCACTACGGTTGCAGGCTCGAATCCTGCCTCGGGCATGGATGTGAGTCATGTCCTTATGTTAGGGAGGTTTAGGTAGTTCCAAGTTCTAGGGGACTGATGATCTCAGATGTTAAATCCCGTAGTGCTCAGAGCCATTTGAACCATTTTGAACAGTTTCGCGATAAATACAAGCCATGAAGGGTCTAGTAACGTAGATTATTCTTTTTTTATTTTTTTTATTTTAAATCCGAGTGGGGATTCCATTCTTAGCTTCATTTGCTTTGAAACCTTTCAATTGTTTTATACGCCATGCATGCTTATTACCATGTAGTCCGTACGGGAGTCTATACGTTGGTCAAATGACGGTATGTTTACACGATTGTCTTGTGTGAACGATGTCTTGAACGTGACATATAGAACTTCGGCTTTCCTTCTGCTATCTTGAACTGCCGCACCAGATTCGTCAACGAGGCACTGAATGAAAGCCTTGGACCTGCTTAGCGAGTTTACGTAGGACCAAATTTTCTCGGGTTCTCTGCCAGATCTTTTGCTAACATGTGATGCTGGTAGTTGTATGCTTCGCGTGCTAGCCACTAGCCACCGTGGCACAGTGAGTTCTCAAAACGGTACGGTCTAGCCTAGGACGCCTTCCTGCTCAGTCCAAATTCCCATCAATGCAAAGCCTCTGCTCCACGGTGGCATCGTTTTTAGCGTATCTGCCTACCTTGTGTCAAATCCCAGCCTTGTTATAAATTTTCATTCGTCCCTTCAGTCTGCGTATATACATAACAATTATTTATTTAGCTTTTGGAGGAACAAGTGCTATTTTTTGTACAGATATAAAACTATGGTGAATGCGTTAGGTAATGGCATACTGATGTGATTTTATAACTCGTTACAGATTAAGCACTCAACTCTACATGGGCGAAAGATAATTGAAAAATTACTAGTGTTTTGTGGACGTGAAGAGATGTTTGAGCATGGTAATCGTAGATGGGATTCTCTCTTAGTTGTGTTGTGTTAATTAATTTTCAGGGAATAGAACAATAAATCAAATAATTCTATCCTGGTGGAAAACGTGGAAATATGTAATTTAATTCATATTGATATAAAAAACATCCCTGTTATGTTTCAATACAGTATTACTGGTGTACTGTTTGACGCAGTCAGTGCGATTAATTGGTAGGCCGAGCAAGTAATGTCGCTTGTAAGGGAGGCAACTAGTCTACTTCAGTTTATTAGGAGAATTCCAGAAAAGAGTAATTCGATTGCGAAGGAGACTTGTGCGATCCATTCTTGAGTACTGCTAGAGTGTATGGGATCCCCACATGGTGGGACTAAAGAAAGACATCAAAGCAAAGCAGAGGCGTTACCTGTAGGTCCGGTCAACACACGAGCATTACGCAAATGCTCCGTGAACTCAAATGGCAATCCCTGGAGGGTAGGCGACGTTCTTTCCGCGAAACGCTATTTTAAGTTTAGAGAACCCGTAGTTGCGGCTAAATGCAGAAGGATACTATTGACACCAAAATGTATCTCATGTAAGGACCGCGAAGATAACATAAGTCAAGGTTCGTACGGAAGCGTATAGACTTGTCGTTTGTCCCTCGTCCCGAGTGGATCGGGAAAGGGGATCATTAGCAGTGGTACAACGGACTTTCCGCCATGCACCGTAGAGTGGCTTGTGGAGTAAGAGCTCAGCGCCGATTCTGATGACTATTCAGCATATAAGTAACACAGACGACGGTAGGGTGACGCAGAGCATGGGTCCCTACATAATTATGGAGCTATAAGAAGCCTGTGTAAATATTTCATTATCTTTTGTGGTGTCACCGCCAGACACTACACTTGCTAGGTGGTAGCCTTTAAATCGGCCGCGGTCCGGTAGTATACGTCGGACCCGGGTGTCACCACTATCAGTGATTGCAGACCGAGCGCCGCCACTCAGCAGGTCTAGGGAGACTACCTAGCACTCCGCCCAGTTGTACAGCCGACTTTGCCAGCGATAGTTCACTGGCTGCTACGCTCTCATTTGCAGAGACGATAGTTAGCATACGTTATTTGATACGACCTAGCAAGGCGCCATTATCAGTTAGCATTGATACAGTGAATCATATAATGTCAAGAGCAACGTTCGTCATTAATGTAGACCAGCTACGTCCGTTTTTCTCAATTCTAATTCCCTTGTCATGTTCCAGACCTCACGCCAGCCTGCGTGAGCTAAAACGCGTGCATTTCGGCCTCCTTTAGTAACCCTGCCAACTACATATTTTCTTTTTTTTATTCGACTTTAAAATGTCTAATTACTAGTATGACTGAACATCCGTATGTCTAAACCACAGGTTTCAATGTGTCAATAAGCTTCGTAATAACGAAAGTTCGTATAATCGACGACGAATATCGATAGAGCATTATTGCTGTCTGGCTCTCGAGTATGGCCGGAGGCACGTGTTGTGTGATGCGATTAAAATGTGGACTCTTTGGTCTGAACTGACTTACGTTTAGCCTAATTTGCGTGCAGGGCACGTAACGTAACTTACTCACAGATCTTCTAATCTCTTCCCGGTACAGTCGTGTGCCTATACAAAATGGTTACCACAAAAGACCGCTAGAAAACATTGCTCCATATGGCAATCACTCAAGATACAAATTAATAAAACGTTACTGCAAATATGAGGAAACACGTTGTTAAAGATGAGACAGTTTATAACGTCTGTAAACCAAAATTTATTACAATAAGTGATATTTCAAAAAGCAAATCTCAGCTTGAAATTACCGAACGGAAATATTTGTACTGGACGGAGACTCGGGACTCCGATGCGTGTGTGTGGGCTCTGAGCACTATGCGACTTAACATCTGAGGTCATTAGTCGCCTAGAACTTAGAACTAATTAAACGTAACTAACCTAAGAACATCACACACATCCATTCCCGAGGTAGGATTCGAACCTGCGACCGTAGCGGTCGCTCGGCTCCAGACTGTAGCGCCTAGAACCGCACGGCCACTCCGGCCGGCGGACTTAACTGCTAAGGTCATCAGTCCCTAAGCTTACACACTACTTAACCTAAATTATCCTAAGAACAAACACACACACCCATGCCCGAGTGAGGACTCGAACCTCCGCCGGGATCAGGAGCACAGGGAACTCCTATCCAGCAACTATTGTCCCTGTTAACAAACGACGAATCATTTTAAATATGGTTACATTTACAAATAACAAATCGAGCACATTTTCAAGCTTCAAATTGCGTGATGTAAACTTTTTTGTTGGACGGGGTTTCGAACTCAGCACTTGATCGGATTGCAAACCAAGCAAAATTTAATTTTCGACACAATTTTTTTTCTCCAGTGGTGAGATGACTGAAACTGAAGTGACAAAAGACTTTCGCCTTGCCTGGAAATCATCCCAGCACCTGTTGACTTTGCTTTCAAGTCACGAATTGACGTTAAATATCGGTTTCTTCCGCTAGTAACGATCTGTCCACATGTTGGAACTAGAAATAACATGTCACCGACTGGGAGTAGGAACTGGCACCTATCGGTCTTTTTGAAAACGCACAACGAGGTGTTAAAATAATTAGTTTTCGTCTGTAGTCTGGCGTGTGCATGTTGGATCGTGAAATGACAAGATGAAAAATTTTGGCAGATAGGAATTCGAACACAGACATGTGCCTTTTGTGGAGATCTTGAGTAGTTTGTAATCCGGAGCAACAACAAAACGGAAACGATGGAACTGTATCTTTCTGAAGAGTTCAAATCCCGCGAAAGGGGGAGCTGAGTTCGAATACAAATTCAGAACCAGCCTTTTCAACATCTAAAGTTCAAAGAGCACACGAAATATTCCCCGTGATCTTATATGACGATTATTCATTAATAAAATAAAATTTCTAGAGTAACAGTGAAGAATTATTACTGATGACAGAGTTTCTACCTGCTGCGACTTTCGTCTCTATGGCCTAATCTCTTCCGGCTCTCCTCCAGTTGGTAAATGAGGGATATCATGTTTAACGTGGATATCGAACCACGATGGAATGCCAACTTCTTCAATTTGTGTTATTGGAGATAAATCGAACCCAGCGCTTAAGCATATAAGCTAGAAACATACCAACAGGTCATTAAACTCCTCATACTCCCAGCCTATTATTTTGTGGAACTGAATTACAGCCACTTCAATACTTTCATTTCCTTGTTCAGCCGTGGATTATTTTCTTCTCAGTTTTTGAGTGCTTTCCTAAAGCTACATTTTTGCTAAACTTTCCAATGAAAGCGTGCTAGTTGGAAGTTTTGGTACCAAAGCAAAGGGAGCTGATAACTGTCACCGACAAATTGTTCTCACAACGGAATAACTGTGTACCATAGTGAGATTGCAGGCTCCATCACACCGAGACTGAATGACATTAATGCCAGGTTGCGGACACTTTCCTCTGCGAATTCCAGTTACGAAAATAAATTTCCAGCGACTCGAAGGTGTCTTCAGTGGGACGTACTTGGCATCCGTTCACTTGTAGGTTCGATTTCAGTGCGGTAATATTTGCGGAAGCCGCGAATCACTCAACAGAGGAAAGTCCACTGGACCTGACGGGATACCAATTCGATTCTACACAGAGTACGCGAAAGAACTTGCCCCCCTACTAACAGCCGTGCACCGCAAGTCTCTAGAGGAACGGAAGGTTCCAAATGATTGGAAAAGAGCACAGGTAGTCCCAGTCTTCAAGAACGGTCGTCGAGCAGATGCGTAAAACTATAGACCTATATCTCTGACGTCGATTTGTTGTAGAATTTTAGAACATGTTTTTTGCTCGATTATCATGTCGTTTTTGGAAACCTGGAATCTACTCTGTAGGAATCAGCATGGATTCCGGAAACAGCGATCGTGCGAGACCCAACTCGCTTTATTTGTTCATGAGATCCAGAAAATATTAGATACAGGCTCCCAGGTAGATGCTGTTTTCCTAGACTTCCGGAAGGCGTTCGATACAGTTCCGCACTGTCGCCTGATAAACAAAGTAAGAGCCTACAGAATATCGGACCAGCTGTGTGGCTGGATTGAAGAGTTTTTAGCAATCAGAACAGGCCATGTTGTTATCAATGGAGAGACGTCTAAAGACGTTAAAGTAACGTCTAGCGTGCCACAGGGGAGTGTTATGGGACTATTGCTTTTCACAATATATATAAATGACATAGTAGATAGTCTCGGAAGTTCCATGCGGCTTTTCGCGGATGATGCTGTAGTATACACAGAAGTTGCAGCAATAGAAAATTGTAGCGAAATGCAGGAAGATCTGCAGCGAATAGGCACTTGGTGCAGGGAGTGGCAACTGACCCTTAACATAGACAAATGTAATGCACTGCGAATACATAGAAAGAAGGATCCTTTATTGTATGATTATATGATAGCGGAACAAACACTGGTAGCAGTTACTTCTGCAAAATATTTGGGAGTATGCGTGCGAAACAATTTGAAGTGGAATGATCATATAAAATTAAATGTTGGTAAGGCGGGTACCAGGTTGAGATTCATTGGGAGAGTCCTTAGAAAATGTAGTCCATCAACAAAGGAGGTGGCTTGCAAAACACTCGTTCGACCTATACTTGAGTATTGTTCATCAGTGTGGGATCTGTACCTGATCGGGTTGACCGAGGAGATAGAGAAGATCCAAAGAAGAGCGGCGCGTTTCGTCACAGGGTTATTTGGTAACCGTGATAGCGTTACGGAGATGTTTAGCAAACTCAAGTGGCAGACTCTGCAAGAGAGGCGCTCTGCATCGCGGTGTAGCTTGCTCGCCAGGTTTCAAGAGGGTGCGTTTCTGCATGAGGTATGTAATATATTGCTTCCCCCTACTTATACCTCCAGAGGAGATCACGAATGTAAAATTAGAGAGATTAGAGCGGGCACAGAGGCTTTCAGACAGTCGTTCTTCCCGCGAACCATACGCGACTGGAACAGGAAAGGGAGGTACTGACAGTGGCACGTAAAGTGCCCTCCGCCACACACCGTTAGGTGACTTGCGGGGGATAAATGTAGATGTAGATGTAGATTATGTTTCAGCTCGAAACTTTTAATTTATTTCATGAGCCTAATATTATCTAAAAGGGTTGAATTACCAGTTTTAGGCTACTTAACTGTGACGCCAAGGGTTGTCTACACGTCTGTATGTCGTTCATGTTTTGCTCTATTTACGTAATGCCCAGTTACTTTTAGTTAAGCAAGAACCGACGAACAATAGTGTTAGGGAACAAGTTGATCTGTCCAAGGGCCATCTTGAAACATTCATTAAGCCTTTCCAGAAGTCTCCAAGAGAGTACGAAATTACAGCGGCATTGTCCCCTGGGTCCGATACGGCCACAAGTTCTGTAGTGTGGAATGCACCAGTCTGTTTTAGCAATAACGTCACGATAATTCTCATATGACTGTTCTGATAGTGTAGAGGTATTGTTAGTTTGAAACACTCAGGAATTAAACTAGGACGACAATGCGACAACTACGAGAGGATGCATAGAAATCCCTCCCACGCTAACGTCGGTAAACTTCTCCTATTACTTTGTTTCTCTCTGTGTTAAGATGTCCGAAGACTCATTCATCAGGTGCTATTCTCATTTACTGATAAAAGAGCACCAACAGTTATATCGTAATCATTACGACCAGATGATATTAATCGTTTTTTGTTTTTGTTCAATGACTGGCAGTGTTCCTTAAGGATGACTTATTCGAGACATCATGGTAAGCGTTTCATTATCCTTATTCCCCATTCTGGACACAATTGTTTCGTCTTTTCATGTTATCAGAAGCTGTAATAGTGGCTGAAATTCACTGATTAATTTACTTAACGACATATTGAGTCCGATTTTTCAGTCAAAGCGCAAGATTTCCCTGCACAGTTTGATCCTTTGATTTTGAGACTTTACATAGCTCGCAGCTTATGAAAATTCTTTGTCGATGTTTGTGTTTTTTAATTTGTTTTTTTATGTGTTAGAGGAGCTGCTAATAAAAGCACCCTTTAATAGAAAATCTTTCAATTGTGTAATATTTTAAAAAAAGTTGTTAACTCACAATGTTAATATCGTCTTGTGATGCTATAAAATTATAGATCTTTAGTTTGCAGCAGGCTTAAGAGGGAAAAAAACAATATAACCTATGACCGCTACCTAAGTGGACATCCTAAATAATTCTCCCTGCTCTTTACGATACCGTTCCACCGTTTCGTTGTCTACCCGAGATTTAAAGCTCCTCAAGGTCTGCACGAAAGGTGAATATCTGGTTTCGAATAATGGTCAGCACCAAAACTTTGATCTTGACTTTTGTAGCTGCAGCAAGCGCACACATATAGATGACAACTAATTACAACTTTTGTCTCTTCATGCGTTACCAACAATAGCAATAAGTGCCGGTTTCTACACCAAGTCAGACACGGTACATGTCGTCATGTTCTTTCTGGTTCAAACATGCGACCATAACGTCACTAGTAAAATAAACCGATATTTAACATTAATTCGTGGCTAAAAAACGATATCGATAGGTGCCAGCTCTGAATCCTGATTAGGCAAAACTTCTTCGTCTCGTCATTTAAGTTTCAGACGTGTTGCTACTTATGAAAGAATTACAAACCGAAAATTTGATTTACCTTGGTTAACACTCTGATATGTAACTGGGGTCGAACCCCGTACAACATAGACCTTTGCTTCGGGTCATTTCAAATTTAAATATACCAACATTTTGTTATTTGTGAATGAAAACACATTTCAGAGCTTTCTTGCTTAGTTAACAGCGACTATAGTTGCTGGATAAAAGTTCAAGGTCATCGTCCAGTACAAATATTTTCGTCACTTAGTTTGAAGAGGACATCTGCTTTTTGAAACGTTACTTATTCTTATAAATTTGAGTTTACATGCTTCCTGTATCGGAGTATTAATTTGCGTCTGGTTTGATTGACTCGTAGGGAAGTGTTTTCCATTTGTCTCTTTTGATAACCATTTTATATAATCAAACGACTGTGCTGGAAAGAGATTAGGGGACCAGCAAGGAACTTCTTAAGCTATGTGGGCTAAATGCAAATGAGGCAGAACACAGCACTTATCGTTCTGATACTTTTGGACATGACAGCACATCTGGCAAACAGTGAAAGCCTCATGCAAGTTGCTAATAGACTACAGTAGAGGGCGCAGCACCATGCCGGCCCCCCCCCCCCCCCCCCCGTGTTAAGCGTGTGCAGTGCATCCCAGCACTATCCCTGGACGTAGAACATGCTTTTGTGAACACAGCAATATCCCTGGACGTAGAACATGCTTTTGACGAAGTGTGACACAACAGGCTATACTTCCAACTACATCGACTGAGAATACCAGCTCGACTAAGCACACTTCTGTCAAGCGTCTTTGAAAACAGACAAAGAGTCCACGCGAATGAAACCTGCTGAGACGCATTCTGTTCAGAAGCAGGCCTACCACAAAGAGCAGAATGGCTGTGAGCACTATGGGACTTAACATCTGAGGTCATCAGTCCTCTAGAACTTAGAACTACTTAAGTCTAACTAACCTAAGGACAACACACGCATCCATGCGTGAGGCAGGAGTCGAACCTGCTACCGTAGTGGTCGCTTGGTTCCAGACTGAGGCGCATAGAACCGCTTGGTCACAGCGGCCGGCCACACAGAACAGTTCTATGGCATTTGTTATAGAACATCCACACGTCATATATTCAATAACCAACGAGATGGAATGAAGTGCTCGTGATATATCTGTTCTCATGCCTCAACCGTAGACGAACTAAATAACAAGAACATCAAGAAGCTAGAATCGCTGGTGAAGAAATGGACAAGAAAACCAAGCCCCCAGAGAATTTAACTAACGGCTTCAACCACAGAGACTTCTCTAGAAACGAATCCGGCCACATTAAGAAACGCAAGAAGTGTTTTCTCTTCTTTGGTACGTTTACCTCTTCGTTGACAACCTAACGTAGCATATGTTCGGTTGGCAATAAATAGGTAAACATACCAAAAAAGATGAAACACATAATGGACTCGCAACATTTACTTTGTGAAAAACAGTGTACGACGATGTAGTTGTATCGGGTGAGAAAAGAACAATAGTCCACCACAAAAACGAGTGAGAAACATGGTGAACAGTGTGTGGAAGGCGAGAACACAAAGAAGTGATTATATGGCAGTGATAAAAGTGCTAGTGCTACCTCCATACCAAATGTGAACAAACGCAGATCATTAAATCGTAAGTAATTACTTTTTTTACAAAAAATCGCGACATGGTCTGTTTAATAATCTAAAAGTACCAAAACTGTATCGTTATAGGTCCCACTGAGGATGCCTTAGAACAGAAGGTGAAACGCGTATGGGATAAATGAAGTACTAGCAGCAGGGAAAAGCAGTTTTATTTACAAAACAAGTTGTTTTGTCATCGTTGGTTCTCCAAGAACTCAATAATACAGTCTTATAAGCTCTGAAGGTAGCATCGTTTTTTCAAAGAGAGGCGGTCGCTTTGACGGCGCCATCAGAGACTACTCGGCCTTGAACCTCGTGCAGCCGGCACGTGGACGCCCCGGAGGCGCGCCGCTGAAGAATACCACGTGCCCTGAATGATACATGCAGCAGAGCGGCGAGGTGTGAGCACGTGTGGGTGACGTGGTCGTGCCTAACCAGGCGGGCGATTGATTCGCGAGGTGGCGGCGTCGTCCCGCATCGACCACCGCAGACGCCGCCCTCGACGCTGACGCCGACGTGGACACGGACGGGCCGGCGGCGGCGTGGGCGCCTGGAGCAGCGGACGCCAAACAGGCGCGCGTCAACACGCCGCCAGATCAAATATGTACCCCGGCAAATTACAGCGCGGGCACACTGCCGCAGGGAGGCGGCGCGCTTTTAGAGCGGGTGCGCGCAGTGCCAGCTGCTCCTCCTTCCCAGCGTCAGCCCGCTCTGGAGACCCATTCGCTGATTACGTAGACGCAGGGAGAGGGTATCGTGACGTCGGCGCCCTCGAACGAGCAGGTACACCAGCTCAAGCGGCATTAACGGAGTGATTTGGAAATACAGAGGTGCATAAAACGCTGTATTTGTTTACAGTCACTGCACTGAGGTAACAAAAGACATGGAATAGCGATTTACATATGTACAGATGTCGGCAGTATCGTGTACACAAGGTGTCGAAGGGCAATGCATTGGCGGAGCTGTCATTTCTACCGAGATGATTCATGTGAAAAGGTTTCCGACGTGTTTACGTCCATGCGATGAGCATTATTAGACTCTGACGCGGAACGGTACTTGGAGCTAGAGGCACGAGACATTCTATGCGTAAGGGAATCCAATATTCCGAGATACATAGAATCAAGAGTGTGCGAAAAATCACACTTCAGGCATTATCTCTCACCACGGACGTCGGCCTTCACTTAACGACCTAGAGCAGCAGGATTTGTGTAGAGTGCTAATAGACAAGCAGCACTGCTTGACATAATCATAGAAATCACACTGGGAAGTACAACTAACGTATGCGCTAGGATATGGTAACAGACGACCGACGCGAGTGCCTTTGCTAACAGGAGGACATCTTCTGCAGCGACTCCCCTGCCCTCGTAACCATATCCCTAGATGACTGTAAAGCCGTGCCCTGGTAAGATGAGTCCCAGTTTCAGTTGGTAAGAGATGATCGTAGGGTTCGATTGCAGCGCAGTCGTTACAAAGCGTTGTCGACAAAATACCGTGCAGGCTGGTGGTGTTTTCATAATGGCGTGAGCTGTGTTTGCATGGAGCTGAGTGGGTTCCGTGGTCCAACTAAACCGATCATTGTCTGTAAAGGGTTATGTTCGACTACTTGGACACCATTTAAATCCATCAATGGACTTCGTGTTCTCAAACGCGACTGGGGCCACAATTTTTAGCGACAGGTTTGAAGAAAATTGTGGAAAATTGAGCGAATGATCTGCCCACATAATTGAGAGGTCAGTTCGTGCACGAATTCCTTCACGGACAGGAGTTTCAGGTGTCGCGCTTCGTGGTCTCCTGCTCTGAATAGAAGCGCAGCTTATGTGGTAAGCAGAGTGCGTGCAAGCATTTTGTGTACCAATAAAGCATCTTTGTAATGCAAGGAAAATTTTGCAATTGTAGAGAGACGGAGAAATGTGACACTTTCGTTCCACAATGTTTACACAAGATTGTTGGGTCAGCTATATCTCTGAGCCCATTCCATGTAATTCCAATGCGTACAATTGCCTTCTTTGATTTTAAAGATGGAGCGCTGCAGACTTGTAAGGTGTCCAGATGAAGTGCAGTGAAGTGTGATTGAAAGTATCTAATGCTCATCCATCTGAAATAGCTACTAAAAATTATTGAACTGAAACAGAAGACTGGAAACATTTGAATATACTAAAAAAGTACCATTTCTAATGTATGCTATGTCATACTTCGTATGAAAGACTGTCCACGACTGTCGGTTAAAAAGCAGAAAGATTTGTCGATGATGCTGCGCGCAGCTTATGTGGTAAGCAGAGTGCGTGCAAGCATTTTGTGTACCAATAAAGCATCTTTGTAATGCAAGGAAAATTTTGCAATTGTAGAGAGACGGAGAAATGTGACACTTTCGTTCCACAATGTTTACACAAGATTGTTGGGTCAGCTATATCTCTGAGCCCATTCCATGTAATTCCAATGCGTACAATTGCCTTCTTTGATTTTAAAGATGGAGCGCTGCAGACTTGTAAGGTGTCCAGATGAAGTGCAGTGAAGTGTGATTGAAAGTATCTAATGCTCATCCATCTGAAATAGCTACTAAAAATTATTGAACTGAAACAGAAGACTGGAAACATTTGAATATACTAAAAAAGTACCATTTCTAATGTATGCTATGTCATACTTCGTATGAAAGACTGTCCACGACTGTCGGTTAAAAAGCAGAAAGATTTGTCGATGATGCTGCCATTTCTTTCTCAATAGCACAAGGATTACTACAGTAAACTTTGCAACAGTCGATCTCAAGAATGGAGTTCGGGAAGAAACAGAATTCAACATTCAGCAATTCTCTTCTTAAATTTACTCCATTATTCACCTGTAAGCAATTTAAAAGATATAGGAAACGGTTTTCGTTGATTACTGTTCCACTAGTTGAAGCATTGCTGTCGTATTTCTGTGGTCATACAGGGTGGTCAGAAAATCTTGAGGCTGCACTGACAAATAACTGTTACGAAAAAAATTATGTACGTTCTGCCGTTTCGAGTTAATTAGCATTGAATCAGGCCGTTGCACGAGCAGATTCAAGCGGCCCACCAGACACAATAAAAGTCAGTTGTTCTCAGTACGTAGATGACAGCGCACGAGACTCGATCCTTGCTATCGTCCCATGTCCAATTTTTATATCGCTCACCTATTCAGCTTTAGGAAACCAAACGCAGAACTTGTATCGTGACAATGTCTGGTGAGACGCTTGAATTTGCGTGCAGAACGCCCTTATTGTCTAACTTGTATGCTAATTGACTCTCAAACGGTGCAAGTTATTGAGTTTTTTTAACAATAATTTCTCAGCATAACCTACACTGCAACACTCTCACAAACGTTTGAGACTGTTGCTGAACACTCGTATTATCACAAATACAGCGTGGTGCCTCAGTACGTGTATTAATGGCACATGAAAAAGAAACGCTCCCTGTTGTCAAACAGAACAGGTTACTTTCCTGGTATGGAAGCTAAAAGGTTGTTAATTCATTGTTTATTTCCTAATTTGTCTCATTAGCAAGAGCAGGCATTACCTGCAAGGGAAGCGACTATTGAAACTAAGATCTTGCAAACAGCCACAAGTCGCACTGTGTATTTTTCATTTACCGGTTTACACCTTGAAATGAACAAGAGTATCAATCAGAATATGCAGTTGAAAGTAGGCTGACAGCATTAGAAATTGCGTTTAATCTGTCAATGTCATCGTAGTACTATAGTACAGCTAGTTTAATCTTCAGAGCTGTCAGAGAACTTTAAACACAATCTTTAATGCTCTCATCCAGCTTTCAACTGTATATTCTGATGGAGCTCTTGTTCATTTGAAAAGCGAACCCGGTAAACAAAAAACACAAAGTGTGACTTGGGGCTGTTTTGAAGTACTTTGTCGCATTCGTTTTTGCATTGATGCGGTGAGCAGCATAATTTCGTGGTATCCGAATTCTTTCTTCTTTCGATAAGTCACGTACAAAAATGGGTATCTGGTTTTTGGCTTTCCTGACAAATATCAGATATCGCACGTTTGACATTTTCACTATTTGTAATCAGCAGATTCACAAGACTCCTTTTCTAAGGAAGTTTACATTTTCTTGAATCAACGTATTTTAAAGTATTTCCTGTAAACACTACTGCACAGCTTCAATGTACTTAAAGAATGGGATCACGAAACTGCTAAAAACAGCTGTGAAGTGTATTTATTCATCGGCAAGCAGTTTCTGCGAAGTGGCCATCCTCAGGTCACGAATGGGTAAAAAGGAAAGTTCCTCGGCGCTAAGTACATAATTACTATAAGTTGCGGACTCTGTCGCTGGTTGTAATTATGTAATTTGCGTCAAGGGACCTTCCTTTAACCTAATGAAATGGCATTCGTGACGTGAGGACGGTCGTCTCACCGAAATTGGTTTCCTATAAATCATTGCACTTGACAGCAGCATTTTTCAGTTTCGTTATTCATTTCTTTAAATGAACATTAACACATGCACCTTACAGATTCATATTTCCCAAAATACTTTTGTAGAAACGAAGAGTAAAACCCCAGAAAAAATCCATTCGTACAGATGAAGAATGGTCCAGGTGCAGGATTGCTACAGGGTACGTCTAACGTTGCTGCAACTAATCAAGGAGAGAGCGCTATACAACATATCCATAATACGTGCACATGGCCGATATTGCCGTCATTCAGATTTTGAGAAAGGTCAAATCATAGCGATGTACGAGTAGGTAACATCGTTCTGACTCTTCACACAAACTGTTGACTGTACTGCAATGATACCAGTACGAATGGTGACGAGAGGACTAGAAGAGTAAGTACTGGTCCCTCCACCGCGAGATAACGTTAGTATTGTTCTGATGTTTCTGATGAACACACAGATAACAGTAGCGAGAATCCAGTTTTAGTTTACAGGAAGAGTGTTACCACGAACCATCGGGAACAGATTACTGTGTTGAGATCTGAAGGTGTCATCCATCGTTTCATATCACAGACAGCAAAGATTTACATGTTACAGATCCAGAGTCAGCTGGAACATCGAGTGTCATTCTAAGACTTGCAGTGGTGAGTCTCCCATTCTATTTTTGGAAACGTGACGTAGATGGCACTATGAAAGATTACAGGAAGCAGCGATTCTCGAAACCCATACCTTTCCTACTCCTCAAGTCATGGTGTGGACAACTACTGGATAGAACAACAGAACTGATTTGCTGATTATTGACAAAAGGCTGGATACCCGCCAGCATGTGTCAAGTATGCTAAACAATATTGTCATGCGATTAATTAGCAAGGTACCACATGGCATACTGAAGCAGGATAATGTAGGATCCCATGTGCTTCACACAACAAACGGCTTAAGTGGTGTACGGATGGTCGACTGACGTGTCAAGTCACTGATTTGCTCCCCATAGAACACGTCTTCGGTGCTAATGCTAATTCATGCCCCGCGCCCAACCATTCAGTTTGGACGTCTTAACGCAAACCACTGAGAAGTTATGACGATTTTATTTCATATAGTTCAATAATTGTCATCCTGTACTTCTCTTGCTACCCAAAGAAGTGCAAACTTGGAGTGTGTAGTGACCGTAGGGTGTTTTAACTGTGAGTCATGTCGTCAGTGGTTAATATTCAACCTCTGAGCAGGTGCGTCGGCGTGCACTACTTACCAACATGGAACTGTAGAGTGGCTTTTAGAGAAACTGAGGCATCTGAAAATAGGCCCTCAACTGAATACCAAGTGAATATCACATAGCCGGCTAGAGAAAGCGAAAGTCACACATATTGCCTACTTGTCGGAAAGTTCCTACCAGGACCTCTGCCTACTAGATATAAGTCAATAAGTACGCATAAAGAAGAAACTCCGGAAGTCCAGAAAAATAACGTGTTTATGAAAGGAAACTCGATGGAAGGCTCAATCACCGGTAGGAGAGCCCTTCGAAAATTCTATAAACGCTCAGCCATAGCATAAACAGTCGGGACAGCAAATTTCAGTCCGGAGTAACGAAACCCTGTAGTATTCTTCGAGTAGTGAAGCCGAGGCAGTAACTACCAGCCTTGGAATGCTGAAGCTGCTGATGCAACAATGAAACATCGACCACAATTAGACAGTAATTCTTTGGGTACCGCAGCTTCAAATGCTGTATAACAAAGAAGTTTACAGTTGTTTGATGTTTCTTTCATTGAGTAGTGATGAACAGAGGCTGTCTCACTTTGTCTCCAATAGTAATGCTGAAGATTTAACGTGCTAGTGGGAGCTAATAGGTCAATAGTATTTGTCTCCTGTGTCTTACGTAAAGGGGCCAGTGGTTCGACCCAGCGGCCAATGATTTAGTGGACAGCAGAACGAGTGGCAACAAGTAACAAGTGTGTTTGTCTCTGAGATAGGGTGAAGACTATATGTAATAGGACGGAACAATACTGAAAGGTATTCCAACTGACTCCATATGTATTAAAGGGAAAGTTGGTCAGACACTTCACGTATAAATGTATTTAATAATAAATAAAATGTTTTAAAGGGAATCAAGAGTTTAATCCAATTTGCCACTCTGGAAAGTCACTATTCATGCCAAATTATGAACCTTTGTTGCGTTCAGTAGACCTCATCAACACTATATTTGTGGATAGGACCTGTTCTGGGATGCAAAAAGTGTCGGTGAATTGATTAAAACACTGTGAAATAGGAGACCAATTCTTGAGTATTTTTGATCAGTCCGAGACACTCACCGGGTTGGATTACAGAGATGATCAATAGACTCTTACGTGCGATTGGATTTACCTGAAATTCCAGCATTCTAACAACATTGAAGAAAAGAAAAATCTGTATTTCAATTCATATAGACTAAAATGAAATATGACAGTAACCGAAGAGACACTGTTAAAATGTGTAGTCGAGCTGACTTGTTGTTGTAGGTACTTTTGGTGAAAGTGGAAAGCATGTTCTGTGCTGCTTCGTTGTTGTAGGTACTTTTGGTGAAAGTGGAAACCATGTTCTGTGCCCCAACTTAACTTTAGAAAAATCGGAAAAGCAAAATCTACTCGTAATTGCTACAGTTTCTGAAGATTTCCCTTCTGTAGAAGAGTGAAATTGCATTCTCATTTCAATTTCTTTAACGGAAAAGACTTGAACCGTAACAAAGATGAGGCTTTAGCTTACCCTTCATGGAGACGAAAACTTTCCGGACAAGCGATCTTCGATTGTCTTTACACTCATCTAACTTTAGGTGCCGGCACAAGGTCATTAATTTCCGAATTCAGTACGAAACAACCGTCAAAAAAAAGCTCTAAAAAGTCACTACAGCTGTTAACTATAAAACACTTCTAGCTCCGTAATGTATTTGTCGGTAGGTGTGTGCGTTGAGTAATAGCTTGTATTCGTGATGCCGCTGGTTTGAAATATTCCAGTAGCACATCATTTTCTTGAAGTTCATTCTTATTAATGAATAAAACTGTTATATAACAAATATTGAATCAAGCTTCTTCATATAAATAACATTTTTATGTATAATTGCTGGTTTTGGGAAAACAAAATTTGATAGATATGTGAAATTAAGAAAAATAATTATAGCAATACACTTTCCAGTCGTTACAAATAAAAAGAATCTTTTTTCATTCGATGTTCCAAATTTTGTAATAAATTTTAATTAATTGTGATTACTCGCTTACTCTTGTGAGTAACGGCTACTAATTGATAGACATCATTTTTAATTAGGAGTTGTTTTTTAATGTTGCTTAAGTGATATTTCGATTTGTTAATAAATACGGGATTTAAATAAAAGTAAAACGGAAATCATATGAAAATACCTAGGTTAGAGGTAGCAAATTTACAACTACAATTTCATTATATTATATGTTCATCTTACAAACAAATACGTTATAAAACAAAGATATTTTGTACTTGACAACGCTCGGAAATCAACTAATCTTCAAGGACGATTATTTTATTGACAGTTGATTCCTGTGCCTTTACGAAATACACGAGGTCACAAAAGTTACGTGATACCGCCTAACATCGTGTCAGGCCTCCTTTAGTCTGGCATAGACTCTATAAACCGCTGAAAGTCCCCTGCAGAAATAGTGACCCACGCTGCCTCTACAGCCGTCCGCAATTGCGAAAGAGTTGTCGGTGCAGATTTTGTGTACGAACTCACCAGAACGTTCCTCAAACCAATTGAACAGTGGTGGCTCGGTGACAGGGCGTGTTGTCGTCCAAATAAATACCATCGTTGTTTTGGAAGATGAAGTTCATGAATGGGTGCAAGTGGTATCCAAGTAGCGGGATATAACAATCTCCTGTCAGTGATCTGTTCTGTTAGAGCGGAGGACCCAGTTCATTCCTTGTAGACAGAGCCCACATCATTATGGAGCCACCTCAGCTTGCACAGTGCCTTGTTGACAACTTAGGTCTTTGGCTTCGTGGGGTTTTCGCCACACTCGAACGGTACTCTAGCTGTCTAGGGTCGAACCGATGTGATCACAACACCAGGAGAGGCGCTACAGCCGATGTCGTGCTATTAGCAAAGGCACTCGCGTCGGGCATTGGTGTCGTAGCCCATTAACGCCATATCACTGCTCCGTCCTAACGGGTACGTTCGTCGCACATTCTCCAGTGATTTGTGCGGTTATTTCACGCTTTTTTTGCTGGTCAATTAACACTGACAAAAGCCGACGCTCTCCGTCGTTAAGTGAGGCCGTCGGCCACTGCGTTGTCAGAGCTGAAATGTAATGCTTGAAATTAGCTATTCTCGGCACACCCATGACACTGTGGATATCGGAATAGTGAACTCCACGATGACATCCGAAATGGAATGGCCAACGCGTCGGAACCACCATTCCGCGTTCGAAGCCTGTTAATTCCCATCCTGCGACCATAATCACGTCGGAGACATTTTCTCGTGAATCACCTGCGTAGAAATGACAACTCGGCCAGTGCACTGCCCTTTTATGCCCTGGTTCAGGTGGTTCAAATGGCTCTATGGGGACTTAACTTCTGAGGTCATCAGTCACCTAGAACTGAGAACTACTTAAACCTAACTAACCTAAGGACATCACGCACATCCATGCCCGAGGCAGGATTCGAACCTGCGACTGTAGCGGTCACGCGGTTCCAGACTGTAACGCCTAGAACCGCTCGGCCACACCGGCCTGCTTTTATGCCCTGTGCGTGCCATACTGCGTGCATGTGTAAACCGCTATCCCATGAATTTCGTCAGCTCAGTGTAGATGTCAATGTACCGACGTTCAGATCCTTGCAAGTTAAAAA
This sequence comes from Schistocerca gregaria, assembly GCF_023897955.1. Lineage (NCBI taxonomy): Eukaryota > Metazoa > Arthropoda > Insecta > Orthoptera > Acrididae > Schistocerca > Schistocerca gregaria. The sequence continues at coordinate 107,985,117 of NC_064920.1, forward strand.
CGTGGTTAACGGTTCATTGGGTCCCCTCCGCTACACATCGGTCATGTGGGTTGCAGAGCATGGTTGTGGATGGTGGCTGTCCCGATAACGATTTGCGCCGGTCTGCTGCTAGCAGGGCCTCGGGTGGCCACCGGACGAGCTGTCGATGCGCCGACAACAGAATCAGGAAGCAGGGCGCGGCCCGCCAGCTGCCGCAGCTGGGGCAGCACTTCCCGGTGAAGCGTCAAGGCCGCCCTAGAGCTGCGCTGCGATTCCTGCAGCCGCCTCCACCTCCGCCTCCGATTCCTCCGGAAATGGGACGGGATAACGAGCGGCCCAACACACACTACCTCCTCGTAGTCCGGACGTAGTTTGTGCCACGCAGCCCACCGACTACGCTTTCCCTGCTTCGACCCTACCGCGCCTCGCCCGTTCCTCCCCAAGTGCGTTTCACTCCTCCTTTTGCGTCTCCTTATCTTACAGTTCTTTCTCTGTCTTTGACTCGTTGCTAGCGGTAATGCCATGACTGCCTTTTCTGCGCCAACCTCTTCATCTCAAAGTAGCCCTTTCACTCTACGTCCTCAATTCATTCTCTGCCTGCCCTAAAGTTTTTACCTCCTACAGTTCTGTGTAGTATCATGAAAATCATCCCTGTCGCCGTAACACAAGTTACTTTATCTACTACACATTTATTTTATCTACCATATTCCTTAAATTGCCTTGTGTTAACAGGATATAATTTATTCACAAAAAATGTTTAAATGTCTTTTTTTCCTTTATTGAGATTCGATTCCCCTTGAAGGGAGAGCGCTGGCAGCAGCTTAGTACGCTGCTCTTCAGTCTGCCGAATTTTAAAAATATGAAGATAATAAATAATAAAAGCAGGCAATAAAATCGGTGACTTGAATGGTAAAATGACGGAAAATTGTGGCACTTAAAACACGAAACAAAGGGTTAGCGATGCTAATAATATACACAGGAAGCAGACACGTAAAATAACAGACATACAATTAAAAAACACGGCGACAGTCTGGTTTCTGTTCGCAAGGGATATAAAAAAAAACTCCAAGCGGCAGCATAATTTCTCGAATGAGATTTTCACTCTGCAGCGAAGTCTGCGCTGATATGAAACTCACGCCCAGTACTCACCGCAATGGCAGAAGTAAAGCTGTGAGTACCGGGTGTGAGTCGTGCTTCAGTAGCTCAGATGGTAGAGCACTTGCCCGCGAAAGTCAAAAGGTCCTGAGTTCGAGTCTCGGTCGGGCACAAAGTTTTAATGTGCCAGGAAGTTGCAGCATGATTTCTGTTTGCAACACTTTGGAAAAGACCCACAACATTGAACACTCCCTTGAACACTGCACTAAAAAGGTGGCACAAATATGACGCACCACAGCTGAGGGCAGATGGAGGGAACCTGGACAGATGATGAAAGGGGGAAGGGGAGGAAAAACAAAGTGGGGAGGAGGGGGAAGGAGCCGCCGTAGGACAAGGACTCATAAGGGGGGGGGGGGGGGCAGACGCTGGGCAGACGGGGAATGCAAAAGCACACGGTGCTGAGGGGAGAAAGGGAGGCAGGGAGAGGGTAGTCAGGGAAGAAACAGGATGGAAGGGGGAAGAGGGAGCCCAGGGAAAGGACAGAAGAAAGGAGGGAGAGAAGGCGTCACCTGGGAGGGGGAGTTGATGGAAGCTGCCTTTGGGAAAGGAGATGAAGGGTGTACAGATATAGGGTAGGGGGGACACAACCGTGAAGGCACGGCAGAGGGCGGTGGTTGGAGAGGAGAGCAGTAACCAGGGGATGAGGCGGATCTAGGTTGCTGGAGGTGTTGAGTATGCATATATGTTCGAGGAATAGGAGCAGATGGCGTAAAGGGACTTATAGAATTTGGGGGGGGGGGGGGAGGCGGATATCAGGGCGGGACTGGCATAACAGAGGATAGTACGAATTAAGGAGTTGTAGGTGTGGAGGATGGTAGAGGGTTTCAACTCCCATGTCCAGCCAGAGTGGAGTTGGAGGAGGGGCTTTGGATTGGATAGACCGGAGATGAGGGATCCAGGTGAAGTGACGGTCAGTGATGAGGCCAAGGTAGGCGAGGGTGAGGAAATGTTTAAAACTGTTTAGTTCTAAATCTATATTTCATGCCATTTTTTATGTATAAGAATCCACTACGATTTGTTTCTGGTATCTGGATTATAATAATGGTAACAGTAATAATAATAATACAGAGCGATTATAATTAAACTGTCAAAACGCTGTAGAAATAACACCACTGGTCAAAATGACGTCAAATTTCCACGGAATATTATAGGAGAATGGGGGAAAATGTATTGCAGAAGAAAAAAGTGTGAAAACTGATCAATAGATGGCGCTGTATGTGTCAGAATATGTAAATGAAAACACCTGTCATGCGCTCGACCCATTGAAGTTGGTATAAACATGCCGGGTACACGGTTTTCCTCCTTTCGCGTCTGCGACGTTCGCCATTACTGGTTTAATGTAGGATCGCACTCTGCTCGTAGGGCTGTATTACCAGAATGATTACTGTGCACACGTCGCTCTACAGAAGTTCCAAACACGGAAGGGGTTGAAGAGGGGCGTTGATCCGATGACTGTCAAGGATCCGGAGAAAATGATTCGGAAATTCGAAAAGACAGTCTCTTTTCGTGTGCAACCTGGTAGAGGGAGGTAACGAATTGATTCGACGTCAGTTGGTAACAGTGGTCACAGCAATGCGGGAGGAGACGAGTGGTTGAGTGCAGGTGTAGTGCACGGAGAATTGTCCGAACATTGGACATACCCGTGAGCGCGGTGCTTAAAATACTACGAAACATCCTTCTTTGTTATCCACTCAAAATTACTCATGTGTACGAGTTGCATCTTGTTGACTTGCCAGCAAGAGAGACCTTTCTTTAGAATTTCTTGCTCGCTTGGAAGTGGACAATGATTGGCCGTGGAAGATTTTGTGGTCAGACGAGGCCCACATTCATCTGACAGGATATTTCAATAAACAGAATTGTCGAATATGGACAAGGGAAAATCCACACGCAAATCAACCAGTACCACTTCATCCTGAAAACCTTAATTGACCCATTATGGACTGTGGGACAACGGGTGGCATGTACTTCTTGATACAATAATTTACCAACAACCATATGTATTGCAGAAATTCATTTTATGAACTTCATATATGCTACCAGTTTCAGCGTTACATTGATGCCATCTTCAGGCAGGCAAATTTAATATTATAAGAATAAAGAGCATACGTTAACAGTTGACAGGTATCTATGTTATCTATGTAAGTGGCTCAAAAGGACGTATTGTATATCATTACAATTATATGTAACATTATGGCAAATATGCTTCTGCCTATGTCATGCTGTTGTTAATATTTTTCACTGCTTTACTCGAATGTAGCACAACAGATGAACATATGTATACGCTATTATTCATAAATCCGTACCACACAGTTGTAATAGGTCATACATCTCTCTACATCAAAAAATGTCTACCTCCCGACTTATAAGTCCTATACAATTATGTAGGATTATACCAAGTGCCATCGAACGAATAAAAAGGTAAAGAAGAAAAAGAAAAATATAGGAGACCGCCTATAAGTCCTAACATAAACCTGAAAATGAAAAGTGCACCATCCCTATGTCAAAGAGTACCATCTATAACCATGTCAAACCATTCTCAAGGTTCCATTACGGCCGAGTGTAGTAACATATAAGATGACTATCAGGATCTTAAGTACATCATACAGTGTCATCATATTCTGTCTAATGACCTTAGTGAGTTGGGAACTATGCATGGATCATGACTAATCTACAACTTCTGTTACTATTATACCCATCTGTTCTACGCATCTCTATAGATAAAAAACCCTTTCTTTTACAGCATGGTAAGCCGAATGAGTAAAATCCCGTTAGCAACCGCTGAAATCGAAAAAGAAAAGAGAGTACTAAAAGATATAGCGGTAAAAAATGGATACAAACCTGAGATTACTGATAAGATTCATAGTAAAGTTCTAAAAAAGAAGTCCAATTTACTGCAGGAAATTATTCTCTCCGGGAATGAAAGCAGTAAAAAGATACATTCTAGCATGGAATTCTTAGGTCCCATCTCTTACAGAGTCGCGGAAAAGTCCCGTAAAAATAATATAGAATTAGGCTTTACCAGGAAAAACACATAAGCAAACATGCTCACTCATTCTATAGAAAAACACAACCCCCGTCTGAGATCTGGAGTCTACAAAATTAAATGTAGTGACTTGACGGAATATATGTTGGTCACACTGGTAGAACATTTAAAGAAAGGTTCTGTGAGCATACAGCTTTGCATACTATTAAGCACTCCAGCTTTAAAGAACATTTGCGTAAAACGTTACTACACCCGGCCTTGATGCAACCTTGGTTATAGGTGATACCCTTAGTCATAGGGATGGTGTATCTTTCATTTTGAGGTTTATGTTCGGACTTAAAGGAGACCTCCTATATTTTTCTTTTTCTTCTTTTCCTTTTTATTCTTTCGATGCCACTTGGTATAATCCTACATAATTGTATAGGACTGATATGTAGGGAGGTAGACATTTTTTTTATATACAGAGATCGAGAATCTTCTTTCTCACTATGACTATATGAGGCAGCTATTGTCGTTGCATTAATCCACTCAGCACTGTGCGAGGTGGTCTTACTTATGGGTTCTAATGTAGTGCCTACGGGACCAGGTGTTTGATGATTTTTATAGTATGATTGCATTTGTTTAATTCGTGAATGAAATTGGGTCTTAAGACAAACTTTTTTATGCTTATTATCGTTAATATTGCGGCAGCTATTTATCGAACCACACATAACACGACCTAGGCTACACATACGTAACTTATGTATTCTGACATGCTTATGTCACATTTTATTGTATTTTAATTTATTATATTATTTATTTATATTAGTTATTTAAAAAAGTTCTTCCACAGGGCATATGGTTGTATGCAGTACATTTGATTGTTGTGATGCATGACCTATTACAACTGTATGTTACGGATTTATGAATAATAGTGTATAAATACGTTCATCTATTATGCTATATTCGAATAAAACAGTAAAAACTATTAACAACAGCATTACATAGACAGAAGCATATATTCCCTATTGTTACATACAGTTTTAATTATATACAATATAGCCTTTTGAGCCACTTACATAGCTAACATAGATACTTGTCAATTGTTAACGTATGTTCTGTATTTTAATAATAGTACATTTGTTCTATTCATTGTATAAGGGCCTGAAGATGGCATCAATGTAACGCCGAAACTGGTAGCATGTAAGTTAATAAAATAAATTTATACAATACATACGGCTGTTGGTAAATTATTGTAGTGAAAAGGTCATCCTGAAAATGTCATTGTATGGTGTGGCTTTACAGCATCATTTATCATGGGGGCCATATTTTTTCGAAGAGACAGGTGCTTGCGGTCTTGTTACTTGTACCGTCACTGGTAAGCGCTATGAGTGTCTTTTGCGCAACGGCGTCATTCCAGTTCTCCCAACAGCGTCGATGTATGGATGAGATCATTTTCAAGCAAGATGGCGCACCTCCTCACACATCAAATCCAGTTAACCCTCCGCTGGTCGCTTGGGTTTTGAGGACAAATTTACTCCACCACTTTTTTTGATAAAAATACGTTTCTTTTGTATTTAATTACTGTATTTGTTTTTTACGTTCTCTGCGCTGCATGAGTCAATTCGTTTCTAATACTTTTGAAACGAGGGAAGCAATCAAACATTTAATTTTTTAAACGCAAAATGAGTTTTTGTCACTCCATCCATTTATTACTCACAACATCCTACCATTACACAAGAAGTAATTAAACTATTCAAAATAACTTTAATGAAGAAGCTCATAATACACAAAAGAAGTAATCACAGTAGATACGGACAATAAAAAATCACGTATAATTGGTGCAAACAACGCTAGTTGTCGAATGTTCAACACACACTCATTCGTTACATTTTGCACACACTTTTAGTGTTGATTTATTTCTTGATCTGCCACATATTTTACAACGTCCTTTGCCCTCTTTTTTCAGTTTAACTATTTCCATTTTTTCTTCTGAATTCTCTCCTAACATCAGTCCTTGAGTTTTTTGTGGTCGGGGTGTTAAGGACTGTTTCACGCGTTCATGAATTTGCGGTTTCACCATCTACCAACTTATTTCGTCAAGGAAATCAGCTCGTTTCACTTTGAAATAGTGTTTGCTGAATAAATGCATAAGCACTGATAGCGGCGGTATTTAAAATATTGTAAAAAATTGCTGTTGACCATGTTTTTGTAGTTCTTGCTGTACCATAATTTGAAGAAAGTTGATCGAGTACGTCAACTCCAACTTTCGTGCGATTGTAGAATATAACAATCTCTGCTTTGTTTTTTGAACTGGTGGACTCGTCAATCGCTGCATCATTGTGCGTACTTGAAAGTAAAATTACTGATTTCTTTTTCTATTCGCAGTAGGATACAAGTGTCTAATGCCGAATACAGAAATGATTATTTCTCGAGATTTGTTAGGTAACATTTCTTGAGGTATTTCGTTTTTGTTGTGTCTGATTGTTCCAACAAGTTGTCTTTTTCTCAAGCAGTTGTTGAAGCAGACGATAGCTAGCAAACCAATTATCGCTCGTGGTGTTACGTCCTGTGCGTATAATTGGTTACGCATTTCTCATGGCGACCTCCTTTCCTGCATTGCTTACATCATAAGGCCCCACCGGAAGTTTCCAACAATAAGTTTCCGTATTCACAGTATACATTATTCTGCAATCCAACAATGCAAACACCTGCAGGCCGTAACGAACACGTTTACTAGGTATAAACTTTCTGTGTGGATGTCTTCCACGAAAACCAACCAGCTGCTCATCAATTGTGGGGTAATCCCCAGGAGTGTAGTACTTCTGAAAGTTTTCTAGCACCAAATCCATAAGTTCTGGTATTCGTGCCGATTCGTCGAGCTTTTCCCCCTCAGTTCTGGTGCCTGCGTCATGAAATCTAAGGCAACGAATCAAGAAATGAAATCTATTCCTCGACATAGTCAAATAGACTGTTTTAATATCACTCCCTTTCTCATTGTCCCATATTTTGCAAGTATTCAACTTGGAAGACTCTCGCAATCCAGTGAAAAAAAAGTATACCAAGAAGGGCACGCATTTCACATTGATCTGCAAATTTTTCATCTCGTTCTCTAGAAAATTTGTGCTTGATTGTTTCTATATAAATATTGGTACTTTTCACGAACAACTCTAATACTCTGTCATTAATAATCAAGTTAATGCAATCTATTTCTGTTTTGCATTTTTTGCCTCTCCTTTTGAACCAGGAACACGAAAAACGAAATTGCTGGACTTAGTTTTAACATCATCCCATTTTGGTTATCTTTTCCAAAATAAAAATCAGAATTTTCAGTTGCCTTGTTCTCTTCTTTGTCGATATTATCTTCTTCCGATTTTTCTTCACTTTCCTTGTTGAAGCTCTCTTCCATGTCCACATTGTGTTCTTCCGATTCCTCCATGACACTGTTTCCAGTTTGCTCGTCTGGTCGATCATCGTCCTCGCTTGTACATCCGTCGCACATCAGAATCGCAATTGGAGGGCTCACCAGTTTGCATCTCTTCCTCTATTGTAACCAAATCCTTTCATCAGAAGTGCGATTTGTCAGTATACCTAAATAGTAACGATAAATTAATACTACAGTAGCAATTCAAAAATAACGTTTAGAACGACAATGGAGCATATTTTGTACTCCGCGCGAGTAACCTAGGGTTAAGCAGCTGCTGAAGCGCCACTTCGGAAATGCTAGAATTATCAACCGCCGTTTCCCTACATCCTGGCCGTCCCGGTCACCTGATCTTAATCCCTGTGAGGATATCTGAAAGATGTTGTGTTTTGTTTTCATATTGCAAATTTATCTGCATTGAAGGAACTCATTGTGCAACACATTCTGACCGTGACGCTGGAAACACTTCGATCAGTTGTGGAACGTGGTATTTCTCGATTTCAAATGGCTGCCAAAAAACGGTAGAGAGCATATTGAATATGTTTTGCGCCAGTCACTCGGAAATTAATATTCAGCTTTGATTTTGATTGATGCTTTTTATGCGGTTTTTAGCCTCGGGAAAATAAAAAACCGATGTGAGTGACGTTTTTTATGCGTTTTTTGGCCTCAGGACGATTAAAAACCAGTTTTTCCCATCCGATGTGATACGACCTTGCCGTAGTGGATGGGCTCACATAAATAACGACATCACATCTGTACACCCATGCACACTGAGTAGTACAGTTTGTTTAACGTCAAATGTACACCTTAGGTAATGTCGTCTGATTCATTTGTCATTTGTAGTCGACCAATATTAAATTATGATGCTTACAGCGCCATCTATTGCTATATTTTGTAACTATTTATTTTTCTTCTGGCACACGTCTTCCCTCTTCTCCTATAATATTCCGTTGCAATTTGACGTTATTCTGCCCCGTGGTGTTGCTTCTACAGCAGTTCGCAAGTTTAACTTGAATTATAATCACCCTGTATATTCGTTTTTATGAACGCTGCGTGTTGCGCGCCTTCAAAGCTATACAGAAACGAGCATTGTTGTGGCGTGCCGTGTTCTCGAAAGTGGGAAATTCTAATGCAAGGGGGGCGGGGGGGGGGGGGGATAGAATGTTACAGAGACCGAATGATGGCAGTAAATTTGATGAACGTAAAATAAATATTTCAACTAAATAGAGATGCAAAAAATAATGTTTGTAGTAGACATCGATCTGTAAACTTACGAAGAACGAAAAATTATTAAAATGTGTTGTTATTTTCTTGATTGTTAAAGCAGAACGAATTAATTTAAAGGTTAAGTCTCTCCATCTCTCTGGTGTAATATTGCGAAGAAGGTACACTGATCAGCCATAACATTATGACCACCGATCCACTATCGATGTAAGCCCGTCCAGGCAATAGAAAAGTCACCTTGTGAGGACTGACCGCTGGTCAGAAACACGCACGATGCGTGTAGTACCAGTGAGCGTGCTCTCCGCATGTGGAATGGGAAGGCACGCGATCCACTTGAGTCAGATCGAGCTCAGGTTGTGACGGCCAGGGGGCTCTGCACGAGCATTTCGAAACTGCACGACTCGTTGGGTTTCCGAGCAGTGCTGTCGTAAGTGACTGCAACAAATGTCGAAACCATGGTGAAAACTCGCCATGGGATTGGTCGGCCACTCCTCATTGTAGATGTCGGACGTCGTAGGCAGGGCAGACTGGTTAAACAGGACAGACGGCAAACTGTGGCTGAACTAATATCTGACTTTAATGCTGAGCAGAGTACAAGTGTGACTGGGCACACAGCGCACCAAACACTCCTAACGATGGGCCTCGAAAGCTGACGACCCATGCATGTGCCAATGTTAACACCACTACAAGAGCAACTACGACTAAAAGTGGCACGTGCCCGTCGTTACTGAACGTTGACGCAGTGACAGAGCGTTGGATGGTCAGATGAATCCCAACACCATCTTCATCAAAAAGATGGGAGGATGCGAACCCGTGCTCTTCGAGTGGAACAGCTGCTTCACCCCCGCACTGTGCGTCAGAGACAAGTGGCGGCTCGATTATTCTCTGCGGAACATTCACGTGGACATCCGTGCCGTTCGGACGAAATTAGTATTAATTTTTTCAACTAATATTTGCAAGAGAACGATTATCGCAGAAATGTTTTTCGCTTGGAACGGAAAAAAGTATTGTTTATCTCTAATTCTATGTTTAATTTTACACATCTTCCACCAGTATACACTGTGGTAGCTTAATAGCGATGATAAGGAAAAGTACATTTGATTTATACGAGGGGGAGTTGGGAAATAAGTTTCCCCTGTCGACTGTGGGCAGAGTTGTGTGATATGGGCGAAAGACGACACGGCAGGTGAACGCGTACGTGCAAGACACCGATACACCATTAGGTAGAGGTCGACAGCGATCACGCAGATGACGCTGTCGCAGTGCCTGCGCAAAGCGGAGGACAGCCGCTCGGTCTATTCCCGGAGCTATGGAGAGAAGGTGGGTTTTGGAGTCGTGGTCAAAGGTGGAAGTGAGAGCTGTTATCCGCTATGAATAGGCACGTGGAGTATCAGGCACAGAAATTCATAACCGCCTTGTTGAGGTGTGTGGGTCTGGTATGATGTCGAGGGAAATGGTGCGGGCATGGTGCCAGCAATTCAGTGATGGACGTCAGCAAGTGCAGGACATACCGAGACCTGGACGGACGCGCACGGCCGCTAAACAGGCAAATGTCAGGAACGCGGATGAGATGATTAAAGTGAACCGGCGAATCACCATCTATGGAGTAGCGGCAGAAATTGGAATCGGACATGAGCGAACTCACAAGACCATCCACGATATTCTTCGATACAGGAAGGTGTCCGCACGATGCGTGCCCCGCCAACTGACCCCGCCATACGTGGAACAACGCATGGCGTTCACTCTGGAACATCTCGTGCGTTACCATGAATCTGGCAATGACCTTCTGTTCCGGATTCTGACGGGGGATGAAACGTCTGTCCACCATTACACGCCCGACTCGAAGGCCGCATCCGTGGAGTGGAAACATCCATCATTACCTGTCCGAAAAAAGTCCGTCTGCAGGTAAAGTGCTACTCACCGTTTTCTGGGACGCCAAAGGAGTTTTGCTGCAGGACTTCCTGGAGGATGCAACCATCAATGCTGCGCGGTACTGTGCTGCTCTGTCGAAATTGAAAGAGGTGGTTCGGAAAAAGTGGGCAGACCTTCTCAGATCTGGCGTTCTGCTGTTGGATAACAATGCGAGACCACACACGGCCACGGCAACGCAAAACCATATTGCAACTCTTGGCTGGCAGCGCCTACACCATCCGCCTTACAGTCCGGATTTTGCATCAAGTGGCTTACATCTGTTTCCTGCTTTGAAGAAGACTCTCTGCGGAAGGCGCTTTGGCAGCAATTCTGACATCAAACAAGCCGTTCAACGCTTCTTCCGTAGGCAACTCCCTGATTTTTTCCTGGAAGGTTTTTTGAACCTTTTAAAGTGGTATGACGAATGTCTCACTGTACTTGGAAATTACGTAGAAAAATAAAGGTATGTCTTATCTTTAACGTCTCATTCTCTTTTTTTTCCTTCCACATAACACAGTCGACAGGGGAAACTTATTTTCCAACTCCCCCACGTATATACGAGTAATCCAAAACATTATGACCTCTGCCGACAGCGGCTTTGGATGCCGCCTGGAGCGTTGTTGGCAGGTGACGCGGTAACAGAAATATGTAAGCGGAGCACACACGGACCGGACACCACCCTATTGAAGATATGGGCTGCAAATGGGGAGATAAGCGACTTTGCCAAAGGGTCGATTATTATTACACAGAACCCGTGTACGAGTATCTCGAAGCTGGTCGAACGTTCAAATTCTACTGTCGTGAGCATATACGGAATGAGGTAGACACTCAGACAACCACTAGGCGCTAAATGATTGGACGTCCTCGACTCCTCACAGAATGTGGCGTTCGCAGGCTTGCCTGTTCTGCAAAGTAGGGTAGATGGTGATATGCGGCATCTCTGCCGGAAGAGGACAGTGCCGGTTCACGCACAAGTGTTTCGGAGCACACTGTTCATCGTACATGCTTGAACATGGAGCTTCGCAGCAGACAACACCTACATTGTCACATATTGACCGAAAAACATCGTCAGTTACTGTTGCACTGGGCACGGAACCATCGGGATTTGACCTTCGAACAATGGTGACGTGTCGGCTCTTCGGGTTCATCAGGTTTTTGCTACACTATGTCTCCCGTCGTCTCCACAAACGCCGTCTTCGAGGTGGAGGGCTGCTCGAAACGCGCAGCGCGCCACGGACGCAAGCTTGTGGGAGCAGTATTATGCTATGGGAGACATTCTCCTATGCTTGCATGGGACCTGCTGTAGTAATCTAAGACACGCTGACAGCTGCGGACCACCTGAATCCCTTCACGCTTGATGTCTTCCCCGACGACGATGCCACTTTGCAGCAGTGTAAGTGTCGGTGTCACGGAACCTGAACGAGGTTCAAAATGGTTCAAATGGATCTGAGCACTATGGGACTTAACGTCTATGGTCATCAGTCCCCTAGAACTTAGAACTACTTAAACCTAACTAACCTAAGGACATCACACGACACCCAGTCATCACGAGGCAGAGAAAATCACTGACCCCGCCGGGAATCGAACCCGGGAACCCGGGCGTGGGAAGCGAGAACGCTAAAGCACGACCACGAGCTGCGGACCCTGAACGAGGCTACAGTGGTCTGAGGAGTATTATAGTGAACTAACGTTGATGTTTAGGCGACCAGATTCACTTGCATCTGCACTCAAAAATCACCTAATTTCGTACATTTCGCGAATGGGGCGCCATGAGCTCTGACGCCACGTTCAGTCGCCCAGACGTGATGAATCGGATAGTGATTTGGCGAGTTGGGGGGCCAGTAGATCAATTGGAATTCGCCACTGTGTTCCTCGAATCACTGAACCACACTCCTGGCCTTGTGACATAGCGCATTATCTTGCTGAAAAATGCCACTGCTGTCGGGAAACATGATCGTCATGAAGGGGTGTACGTGGCCTGCAGCCGGTGTACATCGCACCTTGACTTGCACTAGCTCCACAGAAATGTAACAGTAAAAGAATAAATTACCTTCACTCATTGCTAATGGTGGTAAACCATCAATTAAAACGCTACAGGTAACTTCACTGGCAAATGTGTAGAAACGAAGATAATTACTTTTAGTCGACTGTGATTTGTTCTGAGGTGATATGGATGGGATAGCTATATGCACATCTTCCGATGGCGGTAGAATCGTATGCACAAGGTATAAAAGGGCACTGCATTGACGGAGCTCTCACTTGAGTCATTTGTACTCAGGTGACTCATATGAAAATGTTTCCGGCGTGATTATGACTGCCTGACACAAATTAACAGACGTTGACCGCGGAATGGTAGTTAGAGCTACAAGCATAGTGTGGTATCGATAGCAACGATGCCACTGCATAGGTTTATAAGTTGGCACTACGAATCACCGATGACAGCGCACTCTAGCCGGAGCGGGAGAGCTCTACGAGCTCCGCTCCAGTTTCAGCCCATTTGAAGAAGAGCAGACGGCCCGGACACTTCCCTCCACATTGCAAAGTTATGTTTTCTTCTTGCTAGAGTAAAGGTGATTTATATTTGAGTAGCAGTGCCGACGTGTTTTAGGTTTTCCTGCTCCTACCAACGCACCGACTTCCAGTCGGGATACAAAACATAGAACATTCCATTTCGGAAATCGATAGGGAATACAATGTCCTGAGTTTAGCAGTGTCAAGAGTGTACCGAGAACACCAAATATCAGGCGTGACGTCTCACCACGGACAACGCAGTGGCCTACTGCCTTCACGTAACAACGGACAGCAGCGGCGTTTGAGTAGAGTTGTCAGTGTTAACGGACAAGCAACACTGCGTGAAATGACCGCAGAAATCAATGTAGGGTGAACGACGAACGTATTGGTTACGTCAATGCTGCTAAATATGGCGTTAATGGACTATGGTAGCACATGAGCGACTGGATTTCCTAGGCTAAGAGCAAGACATCACCTGCTGCGCCTCTTCTGTGCTCGTTGCCATATCGGTTCAATCCTAGACGAGTGGAAAACCGTGGCCATTTCAGTTGAGCCACGATTTGAGTTGGTATGAGCTGGTAGTAGTTTTCGAGTGGGGAGCAGACCGCACGAAGCCGTGGATCCCAGGTGTCAAAAGCGACTCCGAAAGCTGCTATTGCCTCCATAATGTTGTGGGCTGTGTTTACGTGAAAGGGATTAGGTCCTCTGGCCCAACTGAACCGATCACTGACTGGACATGGTTATTGTCCTGTTACTCGGAGACCATTTTCAGCCATTCGTGGGTTTCATAGTAATGCACCAAGTCACCAGCCCACAACTGTTAGCAACTGGCTTCAAGAACATTCTTAACAATTCGGGCGAATGATTTGGTCACACAGATCGCACGACGAGAATCGCATCGAACATTTATAGGACATAATCGAGTGGTCAGTTCATTGAAAATATTCTGCACCAGCAACACTTAAGAATTTTGGATGGCTATAGAGGTGGCATGGCTTAACACTTCTGCAGGGAACTCCAAGAGACGTGTTGACTCCAAGTCACAGCGAGCTACAGCAATACGCCAGGTACAAGGAGATCCGACACGATATTAGGAGGTATACCATGACTGTTGCCATCTCAGTGTATAACTACCACCTGGCGTGGGGCCGAACCAAAAATGTGAAAGCGTAATGTGTGGCAGCACAATATTAACAAATATATGGAACAAAGCAAACCTGACTACTACAACGAAGAAAAAGAAGTATTTTTCAAATTTACTTATCAAAATCAACAGCAGGGTAGTATATTAGAGATATGATTCTTATTTGTTGTTCTCTTTCAGTTGTGACTGTCACTGAGCACAATATACGGAGACAGTCTTACTTATAATAGTACTCTTTATCTGTTTCTCCTGTTGATGAGTTACATTTTTACTACAATCTGCGAGTTCCTTTACCGTGCCAATTTTACATTAGGGATGCGTTTTTTGCTGTAACCTTGTCGCTCCCTGCTCGCCAGCGGGTCCCGGCACTGATGAATCAAATACACCGAGTTACAGCGGAAAAGGTGCCTGGTAGTGAGGTGAAACTAGTTGGCTGATTTGAATAAAGCCTGTATCTCACTGTTGTGAAGTTACACACCGCCCCGAAGAACTGTCACTCTCCCTGTTCAGTGAAAGGATATCTAAACGCAAAATCAACTATTTTGCCATGTGTTTAATGGCACTCCATGATTTCACTCTTTAAATATAATTTACAATGTATTGAATAATCTCTACCAGAAATGTGACGATAGAACAAGTTCGCTGGCCGCTGTGACCGAGCGTTTCTAGGAGCTTCAGTCTGGAACAGCGCTGCTGTTACGGTCGCAGGTTCGAATCCTGCTTTGGGCATGGATGTGTGTGATGTCCTTACGTTAGTTAGGTTTAAGTAGTTCTAAGTCTAGGGGACAGATAACCTCAGATGTTAAGTCCCGTAGTACTTAGAGCCATTCTGATAGAAACTTCCGCATGATGCGTTCTTGCCGACCATACACAGCAAGAACTGCTGATATTTAGTGTAGAAAGTAAATGAAAGAGACTGCCACTTTTATTCAAAGACGATAACTGCACTGAAGTCACAGCAATTCACAATGATCTCTTAGACATTACAAAAGATGGGGCCTTGCTGGCGGCAAGGTTGGTAAGCATTTCTTGAGTTAGGGTGTTCCATTCTCCCACCAGCAAAGCTACTGTTGAACATTTTTTTGAGCAAGTTCCCGTGAATAATTGACTGACCAAGGAGAAGTGAGACTTCCCTTCCCTCTATTTTAAGTGGACTTATTGGCCGAACAGATCGCTGATTCACTAAATTGATCGAGTAACTGATCTATAGAGTCTCACAGTTAATTAGATATGTTGTGGGCACTGTGTTGGCAGTCACGGTGCTGGGGCGTCAGAAATAACCGAGTCCCTTCTTCACCGGAGCTGCCAAATACTTAACCAAACGCCATGGGCGATTCGAGTGGAGTCAGTTACCGGCGATGGGCTGCCCTGGAGACTGCAATCAGAAACTCCGACTTACTTGATTGGCTGCATCCATAGATGATGTTCTGATAATTCACGATATCGAAACCGAGTAATGCTAACCGGCAGTGAGGATCAGCACTTACAAAACTCTGTCATGGCTGTAGAGACAGTGGGAACTATTAACTCGACCACATCTTCGCTCTACTCGACGTCTTCTCTCTCCCGCGCCCGGAAAAGAGTCCCCGAGAAAATTCAGTTCTGTACACAAACTCCCAAAAATTAAAATGCGCTGACTCCAACAAGACGCATCTGCCAGCAGTGGCTGGTCGATGATCATAATGCTAATCACTCGTATATGAACTGCCGGGAAACCATCCCTCCAGAACACCACGGAAAATCCTACACCAACTGAGTGGCTTGGCGTCTAGAAACTAGCGGGCCCTTCTTACATCAGCTAGCATCACCTACTGTATGCCAATGTGCTTCCCTTTTTAAAGTGTGTGCGGGAAGACTTCGGTGTGGGAAGACTAAATGACATAGCAGGTGTTAGCTTGGCGGATACCCTCCTGTCGCGATTCTTGGAATACATCGACACAATGCACAATGCGCAACGGCGCCACGCTGCCAGAGTCGGGGGTCGCTCCGGAGGCCGGCCTCCGGTTTTAAGCCTATAAACGTGGTCCGTTTATGGTGCTTTCAGTGGCCTATTCAACCCTCGTTGCCTTTCATCCGGCCGAGAGAAAGCCGGTGGTGCCCGTCTGCTGAGGATGCCTTTGACAGAGAAACGCCATTGTCACTCGGGCTTAACCTTCCTGGAACGCGGCACATGCAGCCACACACAAATTCCCTCTCCCATGCGTCTCGCCGTCACAGAATGTATATCAACAAACCCTGCAAAATGCAGAAAATGAAGAAGGGGGCATCACCTGATTGAATTCGATCAAAAAGTGATTAAAACCATTGACACCAAATCACTATCCTACCAACATCCCATGAGGTGGCAGCTAAAGAAAAAAAAAGTTAGAAGACAAGTCAAAAGGGTTTCGCATCTCTCACAGCAGCGCATTTTACTTGCCGCATTGTCACGCTCCATGCTGCTCACTACACTACCCGCCAGGGGAGGATACAACATGTTTGTGTTTCAGAATGTGACCATCAGTTGCAGTCCTAAAATTCCAGCTTTGACTAACTACTTCAAGGTCTCTCCAGTAGCGAGAACTGCAGACTCCCACATACCCCACATCTACTGGTACTCTACATATCCATCTGCATTCCTGGATCCATACCTAGACTAAGTGTGATGTGCATGGCATAGGGTATATCCCATTATACCAGTAATTTGGCCTTCTTCCCGTCCCATTCGCATATGGAGAGAAAGGGAAATGACTTCTTAAATGCTTCTGTGCAAATTATAATTTAATTACTCTTGTCTTCGTGATCATTACAAGAATGATAGTAGAGGCGTTGTAGTATATTGCTAGATTCCTCACATAATACTGGTGCTTGAAACTGTGAAAGTAGTCTTTGGAGAGCCTACCTTCAAGCATCTGACAATACATGTTTTTCTGCATTTCTGTCACGTACTCCCGTGCATCAAACGTACGTATGATCATTGGTGCTGCCTTTCTTTGCAGAAGTTTAATATCTGCTGATGGTTCAATTTATGTGGATCCCACACACATGAGCAGTTTTTTAGGATGGGTCACGTGAATGTTCTGTATGCCGACTGTACTTCCGTAGTCCTTTACGAATGAACCGAAATCTACCAACTACTTACCCTACAACTGAGCCTATATGGTCGTTCCAGTTCTTATTCTTACACATTGTTACAGCCTGGTATTTGCGTGAGTTGATTGATTACAAGTGTGACTCATTGATACTGTAATCATAAGATGCTTCGTTTCTTCGTTTCGTGAGCTGCGAAATTTTACATTTCTCAACATTTAAAGTAAGTTACTAATCTTTGCACCACACTGAATCTGATCGGTATCTGAAGTTATATTTGTGAAACATTTTTCAAGCGGTAATTCATTACACGTAACTGTATAACCTAATAAGTGTGATATCACTATGAATATCGTGTATGAGCTCATTAACAAAGTGTATGATCAGCAAGGGTCTTAACATGCTGGGGCACATGTGAAGTTGCTTCTAAACCTCCCGGTGACCTTTAATCCAAGATAACATGCTGTGTCCTCCCTATCAAGACATCCTCAGGGCAGCCACAAATTTCGCCTAATACGCTATGTGATCAAAAGTATCAGGACGCCTGGCTGAAAATGACTTAAGTTCGTGGTGCCCTCCAACGGTAATACTGTAATTCAATATGGTGTTGGCCCACCCTTCGCCTTGATGACAACTTCCACTCTCACAGGCATACGTTCAAATCAGGTGCTGGAAGGTTTCTTGGGGAATAGCAATCGATTCTTCACGGAGTGCTGCACTGAGGAGAGGTATCGATGTTGGTCGGTGAGGCTTGGAACGAAGTCCGCTTTCCAAAACGTCCCAAAGGTGTTCTAAGGGAGTCAGTTCAGGACTCTGTGCAGGCCAGTCAATTAGAGGGATGTTATTGTCCTGTAATCACTCCGTCACAGGCCGTGAATTATCAACAGGTGCTCGATCGTCTTGAAAGATGCAGTCGCCATCACAGAACTGCTCTTCAATGATGGGAAGTAAGAAGGTGCTTAAAACATCAATGTAGGCCTGTTGTGTGATAGTGCCACGTAAAACAACAAGGTGTGCAAGCCCCCTCCATGAAAAACACGACCACACTATAACACCACCGACTCCGAATTTTACTGTTTGCATTTCACACGCTGGCATATGACATTCACCGGCAATTAGCCATACCCCATCCTGCCATCGAATCGCCACATTGTGTACCGTGATTCGTCACTCCACATGAAGTTTTTCCGCCGTTCTATCTTCCAATGTTTACTCTCCTTACACCAAGCGAGGCCTCATTTGGCATTTATCGCCGTGATGTGTGGCTTACGAGCAGCCGCTCGGTTATGATGAAATCCAAGTGTTTCACCTCCCCCCTAGCTGTAGACACTTGCAGTAGATCCTGATGCAGTTTGGAATTCCTGTGTGATGGTATGGATAGATGTCTGCCTATTACACATTATGGTCCTCTTCAACTGTCGGCGGCCTCTGTCAGTCAACAGACGAGGTCGGCTTGTACGCTTTTGTGCTGCACGTATCCTCCACGTTTTCACTTCACTATCACATCGAAAGCAGTGGAGCTATGGATGTTTAGGAGTGTGGAATCCCTCGTACAGACGTACGACACAAGTGACACACAGTCACCTGACCACGTTCGAGGCCCGTGAGTTCCGTGGAGCGCTCCATCCTGCTCTCTCACGATGTGTAATGACTACTGAGGTCGCTGATATGGAGTACCTGGCAGTAGGTGGCATCAAAAAGCACCTAATATGGAAAAAGTGTGTTTCTGGGGGTGTCTGGATACTTTTGATAATAAGCACTGGTGTGGTACTGAGTCAAATGCTTTTTGGAAGAAACACTGCATCTCTCTAACACATGGTGTTCAGAGGGTCTATTAGAATTCCATGCACGCGATCTTGAAAGCCCACAGAATAAAACTGACGCGGAAAATATTGCATATACCTGAAGATAGGCAAACTAGCGTACACCATGTGCGGATAAGTTAGACTGGCTATCTGAAAAAGCACGATAATTGTCTGGGCCAGTTTTGTTTTGGCAAATATATCACAAGTTATTGCACGATGTGTGGAGGCGGTGATAGGGAATATCTGTAACATTAAAAGTTCCAATTGTGCGAAGGAGAAATGAATGACTATATTCCTCTCCATGCGCCCTAAATCATCATTTCATACACATGATTCCTATGCTAGACTCACGTTAGTAATATCAGACTTCTCGCACAGTCTTTCTCAAATAATAGTTGTCTAATATTGTTCATCAAGGTTTTGCACGCACACAGCTTTCGTCCAAACAATCCTATTTAAGTTCGAAGAACATATATGTTAAAATTTCATAGGGGCTGCACCAACCTTTTACAATCCTAGCAATGCGTCCCTGAATTCGTTCGGTTTGCTTCAGCCACCCCTACTTGATAAGTACGTTGTATGCTATTTCCTTCCGAGGTACACTGAGCGTCCACAGAACCATTACTATAGTTTCCCATTCTCCTTCCGTATTATAGATTTTATATTTTTGTCCTGTTGCATATTTATTCTCAGTACTGCTCCTACTGCTTACCTGGTATCACGTGCTCCGGTTGCTTAGCACTAACCTCCTAAGCAGATGCTGTCTGGCTGTTTCTTTCTCTCTATCTCCCGTGGGCTTTCGCGGGAATTCTTGGAGTGAAGAAATCTCTTTCTTCGCGTGACGCTATCGACGAAGTTTAGACAGATTACAAAACAATCTACTGTGTTCCACATTTATCTCGCGTAAGGGCTGTAATGATAGAACATGGGAGGTTAGGGCCCGTGCATAGATGTATTGGGAATCACCCTCCGCAGCATGCTGTATAGTAACTTGTCGGACATGTCGGGAGATGCAGATGTATTGATAACTAATTTATGTAAATTTCCTGGGGAAGCAAGTATGAAGACTGCCAGATGAGTTTCCCAAGATCGATCTTTGATCAGTGGCTTGGAGGTAATTGTTTGCTCGACGTAAGTTATTGCATTTGAGGTTAAAATGCGATCCGGTGTTTTGCATTACCTGTAGCTGCCTAAATCCTGGTAGACGTTCTCTCGAGTGGTCGACGGAAAATCTCAGAAAACGATGAAACTTTAAATATCTCGGTTATCAGCTCCAGCCGAATGGACTGGGTAAAGCAGGTAAGCATGGCGAACAGTGTCACCCTGAAGCAATTCAGCAGCTCCTACAGAGATGAGTTTTGCCGCAACAGCTTTAAAATGGAAAGGATTTCAGAATGCAAATACTTGGTTGAGAAGAGATATGAAAGTTAGAGGAATTGCATAAGTAAAGAAAAAAGAAAGAAAGTTTATAATGACAGAAGAGGAAAGAGAAAATTACGTCAGACAGATTGTAACAATGAGCAAACGTAGAATGTAAATCAACTGAAAGCTCCTGAAGAGCCTACAATCAGATGAAATGGATCCAACGTGAAAATATTTCTCGAAATAAGCTTGACGAATTTCAAGGAACGTGTAAATATAAAATTTGAGAGTCCACATGATCATCTTCGCCTCCAGGGATTAGGCTAACTGTCTGCTCCACATTCAAAACATACTGTTGAGCTCATCTCATTTGGGACCTACCAGGTTTTCTGCATTTTCTCTGCCCGCATCTCAATAGTTGTTTCGTCTGTCTTTCTCCTTGCTTCTGTTCACGTACTCTTTTCACTTGTTTCTATATTTTTCTCTATTTTCTTATTCATCCCTTGACCACTAAGTAATTTGTTGATTCCTAATCAACTCTTGGCGTGTGCAACCCTTCATTGTTCTCAGAACAATGCCAGTATTTTGCTCAAATCTCTCTTTGTAACAAAGCAGATCTTCCCTCCGGACAACACAGACCTCAGAGTCAAAATTTTACACTACTGGAACATAAAACTGCCACACCACGAAGATGACGTGCTACATACGCGAAATTTAACCGACAGGAAGAAAATGCTGTGGTATGCAAATGATTAGATTTTCAGATCATTCACACAAGGTTGGGGCCGGTGGCGACACCTAAAAAGTGCTGACATGAGGAAAGTTTCCAACCGATTTCTCATACACAAACAGCAGTTGATCGCTGTTGCCTGGTGAAACGTTGTTTTAATGCCTCGCGTAAGGAGGAAAAATGCGTACCATCAAGTTTCCGGATTGTAGCCTATCGCGATTGTGGTTTATCGTATCGCGACATTGCTGCTCGCGTTGGTCGAGATTCAATGACTGTTAGCAGAATATGGAATCGGTGGCTTCAGGAGGGTAATACGGAACGCCGTGATGGAACCCAACGGCCTCGTATCATTAGCAGTCGAGATGACAGGCATCTTATCCGCATGGCTGTAACGGATCGTGCAGCTACGTCTCGATCCCTGAGTCAACAGATAGGCACGTTTGCAAGAGAACAACCATCTGCACGAACAGATCGATGACGTTTGCAGCAGCATGGACTATCAGCTCGGAGACCATGGCTGCGGTTATCTTTGACGCTGCATCACAGACAAGAGAGCCTGCGATTGTGTACTCAATGACGTACCTGGGTGCACGAATGGCAAACGTAATTTTTTCGGATGAATCCAGGTTCTGTTTACAGCATCATGATGGTCGCATCCGTGCATGGCGACATCGCGGTGAACGAACATTGGAAGCGCGTATTCGTCATCGCCATACTGGCGTATCACCCGGCGTGATGGCATGGGGTGCCATTGGTTACATGACTCGGTCACCTTTTGTTCGCATTGACGGCACTTTGGACAGTGAACGTTACATTTCAGATGTGTTACGACCCGTGGCTCTACTATCATTCGATCCCTGCGAAACCCTACATTTCAGAAGAATAATGCACGACCGCATGTTGCAAGTCCTGTACGGGCCTTTCTGGATACAGAAAATGTTCGACTGCTGCCCTTGCCAGCACATTCTGCAGATCTCTCACCAATTGAAAACGTCTGCTCAATGGTAACTGAGCAACTGGCTCGTCACAATACGCCAGTCACTACTGTTGATGAACTGTGGTATCGTGTTGAAGCTGCGTGGGCAGCTGTACCTGTACACGCCATCCAAGCTCTGTTTGACTCAACGCCCAGGCGTATCAAGGCCGTTATTACGACAAAAGGTAGCTGTTCTGGGTACCGATTTCTCAGGATCTATGCACCCAAACTGCGTGAACATGTAATCACATGTCAGTTCTAGTATAATGTATTTGTCCAATGAATACCCTATTATCATCTGCATTTCTTCTTGGCGTAGCAATTTTAATGTCCAGTAGTGTATAAGGTTTCTTTTTGTTTACTTTTTAAATTCGTTCTTTAAAGTCCTGTTAGTAGTGTCACATATATACTGAAACCGATGAAGCTTTTCGTCTATATCCCCACTATGCTGGTAACTCATTGGCTTTAATAAATAATTAATACTGTTTGATTTTTCAACTATCCTTTTTCTGAAAATTTTCGTTTTGATGGTGTCAATCGCCTTCGTTCTATTAATTGAAATGTCTGCATTGTGTTCTTTATCCAGTGGGTGTAACTTATGTATGACATACATTAATTTATTGTCATCCTCAATTAAAATAAAGTGATCGCCTGCAAAGAGGGAAGTATTATGGTTTCTTAATGTATCATCGTTTATGCTCATACATATGGAGCAGGATTCAGAAGTCCAAACGTAACAGAAAACTGTCTCCCTTGATTAACAGGTGACACTCAAATAAAGACGAAGGAATAACAAACACAAGAGTATGGGCCGAAAACCTTACTACATCGCTGTTGCCATGTCTTGGAGTTTTAACAATCTCTCTGTAATGTGATGCACAACTTCTCTCTTGTACCATCTGGACTGTGCGGCGGAGGTTCGTGTCCTCCCTCGGGCATAGCTTCGTGTGTTTGTCCTTAGGATAATTTAGATTAAGTACTGTGTAAGCTTAGGGACTGATGACCATAGCAGTTAAGTCCCATAAGATTTCACACACATTTGAACAATTTTTTTCTCTTCGGATGTTTATGCGTAATAATTTATATGTATTTACACTGGAGGTCCACTTTCAGTCCTTGGACTAATCACAGATCCTCTACAGGTGTTCCTGTATTCCTCTACAACGTTCTGGCTTTGCATTTTTCCTGTGGACAACACCAAAAAAATGCGTAAAACGTCACGGTGTTTCCGATATGATCCGCTAAGTCAGTTGCAGATAGTGTATACAGTAATGGCCCTCTAACACTTCCTCTGGGTAATCTATCAACACTTCCACATCTGTCTGTTCCGTCTTATTAATAACAACGTATTGAGTTCTGTCTGCTGGGAAGTTATGAATCCAGTCACAAATCTGTTCCGGTAGTCGATACGGCTGTATTTTGTTCTGTAAACGACAATGTGGAAGTGTATCGAATGCATTCCAAAAATTCCTCGTTCATAGATTTTCTCACTCTGTGGCCCTCCTATTGTGGTATCTGCAGTAAAATGATTCTTCTGTAAGTGACTATAGCGTAATCAATACGCACTGTATACATATTCTGCGTATTTCTGATTGATTATAAAAATGGCTATTCCACTGCGGATCGTATTTCACTGTTATCTGAAGCGTTTAGCTATATCTCAGGAGATTATTCTATCGCTCTTGCGATGGAACTACGGGATCAAAACCCTTTTCAATATTAACGATGTCCAAAAGCATTTATAATTATGAGCTTTAGTAGCGCAGTTGACTCGTAGTTGTGTTTTTCAGAGATGATAGTTAATTTGCTGCCTCGGTAACTGCAATAATCTCTGAGATGCGAAAGAGAACTTTCCAATTATACTCAAATTGTTATTTAGTTTTCATGCTCATGCGCTCACTTTCTGGGTGATTAACTAGCCTACTTATCACTGACAGAAAACTTAACGGTTCTTTCCTTTCAGAAATTGTCAAATAATTGATCGTAAATTCACTTCGTCGCACATTTTCAATACCAGAGTTTAATGAACAGATTCAGATATGAATCTTATCTGCTTTTTAGTTTCAGTTGAGCTATAGCATTAATTTGAAGCATCCTTCCAGTGGACAACGTTCGCAGTAACTCAATCACCATACAATGCCTTTTTCTTTAACTTGAATAAAGATTTATTGCATGGAACAATATATGTACCTTTCGCACGCACTAAAACTTTAGGTAAGTGAGAATGAAGGTTTCTTGTCCTTTTTTTTCCAATTATTTTATCATCACATTACCGCTCTACACGACTCTCATACTGATGCAGAGCAGGCAATCAATAAATATGTACCATCTGACGATGAACCGCTATTCGGTAATGGGATACTAAAAGAACTGAACAAAAAAATGACGAGTAGTTGCAGTAATTTCAAGAAAACTTTATTCATCATATTCGCTGTTTCTCTTACATTATGGATAAAAGCCATAAGTGAGAATGTAGGTGAATGCAGTTGTTGCTAAATCTAAACCTGACTGATACAGTTCTCAAGAATAGCTGATTCATCTTTTTCACAGTATAATATGTATATAATTTTTACTATAACGGTTAAAGATGTCCTGTGGTAACTGGAAGCATCTTCTGGCGTTTCATGGCTGTTGGTTCAGCCGCGAGCTGGTCTGACATCTCGTCACACCCAAAACAGCTCCGTAAGAAACTTCCAATGCGGTAAGGATCCATGTTGTACATGCAACAAACACAGAAGACACCCATGACGTAGGGTTGCACAGTATATTTAATGTAATAAAGCTGTTAATCGTTTAGTGAACAAAGTATAATAAAATACTGTACGATGTATTGTGGTAGCGGCCATATTCGTAGCGAACCAGCTTCTACGTTGAATCACTACACTTCAGAGAGATAACAGTTAATATCATAATACAGCAGACTCCCCTCAGAAACTCCAAAGCTCTGCTCGCTAAAAGTTTTATTACGACGTACTTCCTCAACTGATATGTTGCAGACAACGTACTCTAGGACGAGTAAGACAAAATGAAATGTAGATTCGCCCACCGTTTTTCTAATGAAAAGGTTGGTATTTAAGGGTCAGGCAGAAATGGCGTTCGCGTTTCTCTAAACGGGGATCAGCTACAAGGTAAGGTGGGCTGGCCTCGCAGATAATTGTCTAGCTCGCCGGGGCCGACGTAAAAAAGCCGAGAAAAAAAGAATCAGAGAGAGAAAGAAAAGGATGCGGCGTACTTTTACAATGTGGCCGCCACGGAAAGGTCATCTGGATAGGGCGCAGGAACCACTGTCTGGCCGAACGCTTTGTTTACACTCTGAGCGGGAGACTGCTCGGCAGGTGATGGAGGCGTACCGCCGCGGAGGCATTTCGTGCCGAGGAAGGGCAGGTAGGGGTGAGGGGAGTCGTGGTGGGGGTGAGGGCTGGATGGGGGATAAGAATGGGAAGCGGCCGGCCTCGTCACGCGACGCGCCCCTGAGAGGTGCGCTACCTGCCGGCCGTGTGGCTGGCTCTGGCTGCCCGGCTGCCTCTCCTGATGGACGCCCACCCCCGCGACCTTTGCGCCACACCGACGGCCGGCGAGCGCGGCCATTCATCACGCAGATTTGTATCTGCAGCTCCCCGCCTGCCCTTCCGCAGGACCTCTCCGGCGCGAAATCTCATCGCCGAACCCCGCCTTTGCCCCGCCAAATGGCGGTTTTAAGGCGAAAGCGGAGGAAATCTTTCTACTGTGGTCCCACTGACGCGACAGCTGCAGCTACAACACCTGCGGTGGTAGCCAGAATCGAGAAAAGATATGCGACAGATGTTAAAAATTTCAATGCTCTTTGTCGCAATAAAATTACAACTTGCTGATTACCAGGTTAGGTTGACTAACAACTAGAGATCGGAAATGGAGCTGTGTTTTACCTGAGTCTGTTGAGGGTGGAAGATGAAAATTAAGTGGCGCAGCGTGTACAATTGCAAATGTCCTCCTGAGCAGGAAGACTTATGAAACTTCCTGGCAGATTAAAACGTTGTGTGCCCGACCGAGACTCGAATTCGGGACTTTTGCCTTTCGCGGGCAAGTGCTCTACCAACTGAACTACCCAAGCACGACTCACGCCCCGTCCTCACAGCTCTACTTCTGCCAGTACCTCGCCTCCTACCTTCCAAACTTTACAGAAGCTCTCTTGGAAGTTAGGAGACGAGGTACTGGCAGATGTAAATCTGTGAGGACGGGGCGTGAGTCGTGCTTGGGTAGCTCAGTTGGTAGAGCACTTGCCCGAGAAAGGCAAAGGTCCCGAGTTCGAGTCTCTGTCCGACACATAATTCTAATCTGAGAGGAAGTTTCATATTTAATGTCAGTTTTACACTATCATTCTGAATAACTCGAAGACAGCAACCACTAATGAAAAGCTGTTAACAGTAAAATCTTAAGCTGCACTAACTTTCTTACTGAAAAGGTCCGATTTACTTTTTCTCTATGGCTAATGTTATGCGCGAACATAGCGGGGGAATACTGAAAATCTCGCGCGGAGTACGTGCACGTAGCGAAGGTAATTTTTGTTGGTCAATTTGAGGTTGCCTCCCAACTTGATGGGAAGAAGTGCCCTGTACCAGATTGTTCGTCTCGAATTTTTCTACACTACTGAGGTGCGTTGTAAACAATGACAATGCACCGAATAACACAGAAAATAAATAACAATGGAAGGTAAACGTGTTACGTGTCGAAAACCATTCCGACTACGGCATATGTTCAATGAAAGTTTTTTGTTCTGAATCACCAACATCATCACCCCTCACAGCATGTACCTTTCCTGCTGGCTTACACTGTAAATATACACTGCAGTGGGAGAAGAATTAAAAAAAAATAACGACGCACCACAAGAGAAATATCAGAATGGGACGGAAATCGGTCTATGTGATGTACATGTAAGACAAACGAGTGATTTCAATTTCATATTCACGAAAAAGAGCTTCGCAACCGAACAAATCAACAATGGACCACATGACGGGCGGCAGACAGGCTGGTGTCCCACCGCTGTGCGGTACGTCTCCACACAATCTTCGCTGGTCATCGGGACTCAGTTCGAAGTAGGACTCATCACTGAAGACAATTCTGCTCAAGTCACTGAGATTCCAGGCTGAAGACAACCCGGACGAGGGGATACCAACCGCCACACGGCTTGACAACCGGGACTGATGGTCTGTGGGGCATTTTCTTTTCAAAGTAGGAGACCTTTCGAGGTCCCGGGGCTAGCAGTGTGTTCGGCACTAAATTCAGCTAGAATGTGCAGATGCAAATGATGCTCTAAGCCCAACCCCTTTCCTGACTCCGACTTTTGTTGCTGCACATGGATTAAAAAAGAATCGCGAACTGACTGTAATCGACGCTGCAAGTGGAGCAGGGGAGAGTGTGGCACCTGCATTATCTCAATTTGAGAAAACTTAATTTGACAGTGGAAAATTTAATTAATGTCGTGACAGATGAAAGGGTTGCTCTACAGAACTACAGAATGAAAGTTCTGTTCAAGGTAACAATTGGTTTTATTCTGTATGAATTCAAAATGAAAAACATATCAAACATTTACAAGACGTCAATTTGATACACAGATAATTGCTGTGAAGGTGAAGTTGTATATAAACTAGCTTGGTATGTGGAGCCAACTACTTGAAACTCAAATCTTAAGAAAAACATCCAGCAAACGGACATTAACTTAGCTGCAGCAGTAGTGAGAACTCAGACAATGAAATCCCAAGACAGAACCAAGATAGAAAGAACGGAAACAGGTGCGCTCTGATTATCACGTAGCAAAATACACTAATGTGCAGGTGCTGCAGACATTCATTACAACGCTGTCTTCTTTACTCCATGAACACGATCTGGCGTACCGGAGGCGATGGTTGGTTGCTTCGACGTCCCGTCGTGGTGATGATAATGTCCCGAGTATAGCCTGATACTAATTATCTAATTATCCTGGTCTGGTTGTTCCAGGCTAAAGTCTTCCTAGCAGTTGAAATGAGCCTCTGAGGGAGACGAAGAAAGCTCGCCACAAACTCACTGACGCTACAGTAATTTTAACAAGCGAAGTCCCACAGCACTTCCGATACAGTAAACTTTAGCCAAAACTGCTCAAGGCGGACAAGACAGGCCGTTTTAAGCAGAACGCTCATTTGCCAACTGTAATCGGAAATTTACGTTGAAGTCGAATCTTCAGCAACTCAGACCGAAAGGCGAGACTGGACTCCCATCACAGAGCACCCTTACAAGCCGCACAGTATATTACCAGCCCCACCACAGTGGCTGTGGTTAAACGTGCCAATCACCAACTTGATAGCCGGTGGAAAATTCCACCCTGTTGCCGAAGCACTTCTACTAAACCAATGGAAATATCTGGCGTCAATTTGTGAGCCGATTTGCTACGTCACGGAGCTTTTCCCTGAGCAAGCCAATCATAGGTAATATTTTACAGAAAACGCGCGAATTTGCCGCCGAAATCTGCCTGGGAACTCATTTTGTAGCTCGCCAGAAAGTGTGTTTACCGAATTTCCGTGAAGAAACGGAGTATCTCACCCCAGGCGCTCCCTCAGAACCACCGTGGGCGTGTCGTCCCGCTTTTTTGTCAATGTTGGCGTCTGGGCACCATCCATGCCATTCAGCCAGTCCCTCACATCAGCCGGCATAATTCTTGACCATAAGAACGCTCCTGTATTTCCGGACCACCCAGGCGACAGGTGACGCTGCGTGGGAAGGAATAGCAACTCTTCACCGCATGCAATTATAGAAGTAAACATTCATATCTTCCAAGTTATCAATACTAGCATTGAAATGACCATTCTCAGCTATACCTCCCCAAATCGAACTCCTAAGAGTAAGATCATTGCTGTAAACATGAGAGAGGGCAGGCCACTGTGTTTATCGGAAAGGCATGCCACCTGTCAACCTTCGGCTTTTATCCACGGCACCCATACAGAACAGCGGTACATCGACGATATTCTACGCCCCGTTCTGTTGCCCGTCATGGCAAGCGATTCTAGGCATACATTCCAGCAAGATAGTGTCTGCCCTTACACGGCGTGGGTTGCTGTTGTTTGTTGTCGTGCTTGCCAAATCCTACCTTGACCAGCAAGACTGAAAACCTTTTGAAGCCTTATGGGCACGGCACACCAACCAGCTTGACATTTTGACAATCTATCGCGCCAGTTGGTAACTGAACACGATATCCCTCGCGAGGACATCCAGCAGCTCTCTCAATCAATGTCAAGACGAATAACTGCTCGAATAAGACCCAGAGATGCATTAACGCGTTATTGAATTGTTCAATTTGTGAAACTTTTCCTCTTGAATAAATTATCCGTTTTTTTCTGAAATTGTAGTTATTCATTTGTCTGTAGATGTACATCTCATCTACCGACTTTGTCCCATTCGGACAATTGCTTTGTGGTACGTTGTTTTCTTTCTTTCTTTTTATTTTTTAATTTTATTTATTTATTTATTTATTTTTTTGGGGGGGGGGGGGGTATCAATCTTCTGACTGGTTTGGTGCGGCCAGCCACGAATTCCTCATCTGTGACAACCTCCTCACCTCAGAACAGCATTTGCAACTTACATCCTCAATTATTTGCTCGATGTATTCCATTCTCTGAATTCCTCTACAGTTTTTGGTCTCTACACCTCCCTCTAGTACCATAAAAGTCATTCCTTGACGTCCTAACATATGTCCTATCATGCTGTCCCTTCTCCTTGTCAGTGTTTTCCACATATTCCTTTCCTATCCGATTCTGGGCACAACCTCCTCATTCCTTACCTTATCGGATGACCTAATTTTCAACATTCGTCTGTAGTACCACATCTCAGATGTTTCGATTGTCTTCATTCCGTTTTTCCCACAGTCCATGTTTCACTACCATACGATGCTGTGTTGCAAAAGTTTAATCTCAGAAATTTCTTTCTCATATTAAGGGCTATGTTTGATACTGGTAGACTTCTCTCGGCAAGGAATGCCCTCATTGCCAGTGCTAGTCTGCTTGTGATGTCCTCCTTGCCCCGCCCGTCATTGGTTATTTTACTGCCTAGGTAGCATAATTCCTTAACTTCGATCTACTTCGTGATCAACAATTCTGGTGTTAAGTTTATCGCTGTTCTAACTTTTGCTACTTCATTCGTCTTTCTTCGATTTACTCTCAGTGGATATTCTGTACTCATTAGACTGTTCCTTGTATTCAGTATACCATGTAACTCTTCTTCGCGCCGGCCGGAGTGGCCCAACGGTTCTAGGCGCTACAGTCTGGAACACCGCGACCGCTATGGTCGCAGGTTCGAATCCTGCTCGGGCATGAATGAGTGTGATGTCAGGTTAGTTAGGTTTAAGTAGTTCTAAGTTCTGTGGAACTGATGACCTCAGGAGTTAAGTCCCATAGTGCTCAGAGCCATTTTTTTCTTTTTCGCTTTCACTCAGGATAGCAATGTCATCAGCGAATCGTATCATTGATATCCTTTCAATTTGAATTTTAATTCCACTCCTGAACAGTTCTTTTATTTTCTTCATTAATTCTTCGATGTACACATTGAACAGTAGGGGCGAAAGACTACATCCTTGTCTTACATACTTTCTAACTGGAGTATTTCGTTCCTGGTCGTCCACTCTCATTATTTCGTCTTGGCTCTTGTACATATTGTATGTTACACGTCTCTCCCTATAGCTTACCCCTAATTTTCTCAGAATTTCGAACACCTTGCACCATTTTACACTGTCGGACGTTTCTTGATTTTTCTTTAGTCTTGCCTCCATTATCAACCGCATCGTCAGAATTACCTCTCTGGTGCCTTTACCTTTCCTAACGCCAAACTAATCGTCATCTAATGCATCCTCAGTTTTTTATTATTTCTAAAAAATAATAATTAAATATAAAAAAGTGAGTAAAACGTATATTGCAAGCAATTCTCAAATTGTCAATCACTGCCTGATTGTCCAGTATCCCATGTGAAATAGGATGAGTTTTCCGTTTATAGTCTTGTCCGACCACGCCTTAAATCGGAGAACACGTGGAGGGCAGACCAGCGCAGATTTGTGGGCCTCCCCCTCTCCTCTTCAACCCTCCAACTCTCCCCCACCCCCCTGTGGACTGTGATTACTGCGGCCCTGACCTACAGCGGGCTGGCTGACTATTTCCCACTTAGCGCCGGCTCCCGTGGCGCCGCGTCATGAATACCACCTTGGCGTTATAATGCCAGCCGGCAAAGTTTAAAGGTGAGGCCGGACAGCGGCTCTGTAATTTCATTACGGCGTGGTGCACTACTCTAATGAGTGTTCTTCCCCTTCCCACCCCCCCCCCCCTCCCCTCCCCCTCCACACCATCGCTCGTCCTACCTCCGGTTGAAACACTACCGCTGTAGAAGTTTTCATCCAAATTTACGGCTCCCTCGTCTCCGAACGCAGCGTAAACTCATAAGAAGTATCAGTGCATACGAGCCTGCTCTGCTCCTGTGACGTAATATACGCTGGCAGAGCGTACATTGCTTTAATGAAGACGGAGTGCTTCAGTTAGGGAAGTTTGCATGCGGTTTCTTTCCGATACAGATGTGAAGCTGCTAACAAGTACCGCTCTACGATGATATAAAACGTTATTAATCCATTACGCGTTTCGATAGTCGCACTATCACTGTGAGGTGGCAGGCATCTTTAGCGTAACTGTCCTTTGTAGCAAGTAGAGTTGCGCTATACTCAAACTATTGTTCGGTAATTTTTCTGCAGTACATAAATGGTGTAGTGAATGGTAGGATTACCGGTCGTATTGGTACTTTAGTAGGGAAAGATACATAAATGAAAGTGTGAGAGAGAAAAAGCAGATTACTTTTCTTCGTATTTGATGGTTTGTTTGTTTTACACATAATAAGAACTGCATCACGTTCACCGGTAGTCTAGTGTCTATTTTATATCTTTACAAAATATAAATGCCATATTATAAGTAATGAATGTTAGCTGAACGTGTAACTTCTGCGATCTTATGTAATCAAAGCTATTACTTTTGATGCAAATACAATTGACATGCCCAGTCATAAAAAACTAGGTAGGTATTGTTATTTTGTAATCAACAGACTATTCTTCATCACGATCCGTGGCCAGAATTTCCTGTTATTACAGTAAATGCGAGAGTTGTTTATGAATGAGAGAAACGTTTTATATAGACTCGATGGAGTACTGAAGCGGTATTTAATATGTTGCTTGCGATTTTTTATTTTAACCTTTTTTTGAGGAAACTGCCTTTTTAGCGCCATATGATAAATCTCTATTTTGCTTTATTTTTAATATAACATCCACGTGTTTCACATTGAAAATCATCTGTTTTCGAATAGGAACGAAAATTTCTATTTTCCTACAAATGCAGTTTCTTTTAAGTAACATACAGCAGAATAACTGCACGCACAAAAGGGTTCTGTAGGTTACACGGCGCTTTATACATATTCACTCGCTTCCTAGACTGATTATGACTTCCGGTTCTTAGGTTACACCGATATCAAATACTGGGTTAGTTTTATAGCTCTAGTGGCAAGTATTGGTAGTTTCTTGCAGCAGTATGTGAGATGGCAGAGTGGTTAAGTTGCGACTTGCACATTAAATAATTAAATGAAGTAGCCATAAACTTTATGAATGTGACACAACATGTAGTTTCATGGCATAAAAGGCACTGACATGTAATGGATGCGCGTGCAATGACTGTTACTGGGTGGTGGGAGCCATTTTCGTGTTTATCACAAGGTTTTCGATTCCCAAGGAGGGCATCCTAAACTCGTTTCATAGCGAGACCTTTGTGGGTGGCAGCAGCAAAAGTATCAGCGAACGTCAATTCTTTATTATTCCAGTGGAGTTGAACAATCACTCGTGAGCCCTGGCGTCCCGATAGCAGCCCAGCGGTGTCCCGCAATACTCCAGCGGTGGTGCAGCAGGGGCGGCAGACAGCCTGCGGCGTTCCCTTACTCCTGGGAGGTGGACTTTCAGGCATACCAGTGCGAAACCGGGGCTGGTCACTGGTTATTTCTTTAAAAATACTGTGACAGTAAGATACCCCTACTATCCACAGGTGTGCGCGAAGGGGTGCGGTTAAAAAGTACTCAAAGACGACTCTGTTCTCACCAGAGACTGTGTGTGTCAATTTTAATCGTGCTCGTCGGAGTTTTAACCAACCAGAGCTTACAATGGGGGGCCGTATTTTACTTCTTCAAGAGACAGTGCACTTTTTGGGTTTATTATTTGACTCGAAATTAACATGGCTCCCACACCTGAAAGACCTACGAACAAAAGGCTTCCGGTTGAACATTTTGAAATACCTTGGCGGGAAAACATGGTGAGCTGACAGGTCCCACCTCCTACAGTTTTATAGGGGATTTGTTCGGTCACACTTAGACTATGGCAGCGTGGTCTATGGATCGGCCCGTCCTTCCTACCTCTGGAGGTTAGATGCTGTCCACCATGCGGGTATGCGAATATCGATTGGTGCCTTTCGGACCAGCCCACTTCAGTCTGTGTGCAAAGGCTGGTGAACCACCACTCTGGATTCGGCGACGCATCCTTTTGGCTCGAGAGGCACTGAAAATCTCAACATCACCCCAGTTATTGGCAGTGATCCAACCCGCCTTTGAACGTCTGTTCAAGAATCGGCCCCAAGCGACCCAGCCATTTGGTATACGGGCTACGGCCTGCCTCAAGGATCTGGATCTCTCTGGCATGAAAATACACACCCAGGGACGGAACGCACTGCAGACTTGGTGTCTTCGGAGGTCCAAAGTGAAGCTTGACGCAGTACCCGAAAAATTGTACTCCAGATATGGTTTTTACAACTTATTCTGTCAATTTTATGTTTGTTGTTTTGGTGGAAGAGACCAAACAGTGAGGTCTTCGGATTCATTGGATTAGGGAATCATGGGGAAGGAAGTCGGCCGTGCGCTTTCAAAGGAACCATCCCGGCATTTGCCTGAAGCGATTTAGTCTACACTCCTGGAAATTGAAATAAGGACACCGTGAATTCATTGTCCCAGGAAGGGGAAACTTTATTGACACATTCCTGGGGTCAGATACATCACATGATCACACTGACAGAACCACAGCCACATAGACACAGGCAACAGAGCATGCACAATGTCGGCACTAGTACAGTGTATATCCACCTTTCGCAGCAATGCAGGCTGCTATTCTCCCATGGAGACGATCGTAGAGATGCTGGATGTAGTCCTGTGGAACGGCTTGCCATGCCATTTCCACCTGGCGCCTCAGTTGGACCAGCGTTCGTGCTGGACGTGCAGACCGCGTGAAACGACGCTTCATCCAGTCCCAAACATGCTCAATGGGGGACAGATCCGGAGATCTTGCTGGCCAGGGTAGTTGACTTACACCTTCTAGAGCACGTTGGGTGGCACGGGATACATGCGGACGTGCATTGTCCTGTTGGAACAGCAAGTTCCCTTGCCGGTCTAGGAATGGTAGAACGATGGGTTCGATGACGGTTTCGATGTACCGTGCACTATTCAGTGTCCCCTCGACGATCACCAGAGGTGTACGGCCAGTGTAGGAGATCGCTCCCCACACCATGATGCCGGGTGTTGGCCCTGTGTGCCTCGGTCGTATGCAGTCCTGGTTGTGGCGCTCACCTGCACGGCGCCAAACACGCATACGACCATCATTGGCACCAAAGCAGAAGCGACTCTCATCGCTGAAGACGACAGGTCTCCATTCGTCCCTCCATTCACGCCTGTCGCGACACCACTGGAGGCGGGCTGCACGATGTTGGGGCGTGAGCGGAAGACGGGCTAACGGTGTGCGGGACCGTAGCCGAGCTTCATGGAGACGGTTGCGAATGGTCCTCGCCGATACCCCAGGAGCAACAGTGTCCGTAATTTGCTGGGAAGTGGCGGTGCGGTCCCCTACGGCACTGCGTAGGATCCTACGGTCTTGGTGTGCATCCGTGCGTCGCTGCGGTCCGGTCCCAGGCCGACGGGCACGTGCACTTTCCGCCGACCACTGGCGACAACATCGATGTACTGTGGAGACCTCACGCCCCACGTGTTGAGCAATTCGGCGGTACGTCCACCCGGCCTCCCGCATGCCCACTATACGCCCTCGCTCAAAGTCCGTCAACTGCACATACGGTTCACGTCCACGCTGTCGCGGCATGCTACCAGTGTTAAAGACTGCGATGGAGCTCCGTATGCCACGGCAAACTGGCTGACACTGACGGCGGCGGTGCACAAATGCTGCGCAGCTAGCGCCATTCGACGGCCAACACCGCGGTTCCTGGTGTGTCCGCTGTGCCGTGCGTGTGATCATTGCTTGTACAGCCCTCTCGCAGTGTCCGGAGCAAGTATGGTGGGTCTGACACACCGGTGTCAATGTGTTCTTTTTTCCATTCCAGGAGTGTATTTTATGTGCCGTAGTTTTAGCGTTCTTTATAGAGATGGATCCCAGCAGGGAAATACTCTCGGTTGTTCTGTGGTTTTCCCTGGTAGAGTTTTTAAAGTGGGTCTTCCAGAACGATTTACAAATTATGATGCGGAGTTATAAGGCATTCTAATGGCACTGGAGAGGGTTCACAGACATCACCGTACGAGTTTTCTTGTCTGTTCCGACTCTCTTAATGCACTGCAAGCGCTTCACCAAATGTACCCGGTAGACTCGCTGATTCAGCTCATCCATGACTGCTTACAGCGGCTCCAACGCCGTGGCAAGGGGGTGATCTTTTGCTGGATACCTGGCCACGTGTGGATACAGGGTAACCACAAAGATGTAAAGCTGCCAAGGAAGCATGTTGGGATGGTGCTGTCCATCAATGTCCCGTCCCGTTGCACGCCATTAACTCATTTTCTGACAGATGCCTCATGCGTCAGTGGGAGACTTGATGGTTGCAGGTGTGGGACAACAAACAGCGGTCGCTCAAACCGACCATAAGAGCTGGGCGCACATCGTTCTGCTTACCAGACTGCGCATCGGGCATAGCACTTTCACACATGGCTTCATCCTCCCGGGGGAGGATCCACTGTTCTGTGAAGTATGTGGCGTGCCGTTTTCAGTTCAGCACATTGTGACTACGTGTGTGCTGTATACTGGTAATAGGGCAGCCCTTGGTCTCGCTGGGGATCTGCCCGCCGTCCTCGCAGATACCGATACCAGTGTTAACAGAGTGGTGAAATTTTGTGCACTGTCAGGCCTCATCCCTCTGGTGGGGAAGGGCAGCACACCTTAGTACCTTATAAACAGCTCTGCCTGTGGGCACAGCCTTCGTCCCCACTCATGAGATCTCATGTTGACTTTTCGTCACGGCGCTGATAACAGTGATGTCGAGCGCCCCCTCAACACAACTCATCAACGTCATCATCAAAGACGACATCTTGGCATGTCTTTTCTGTACAACTGTCTCGCAACATTTTGCAAAAGTACAAAACACAATCCTTCTCTTTCATATAAAATTCGCTATAGATACACACACACACACACACACACACACACACACACACACACACACACATACACACATACACCCACACACATCATCGCTGTGGGTCATATATATATATATCATTCCTCTGGGGGCAAAAAGCACCTACCTGACAAAGGGGTGGGGGTAAAAACAGAGTAGTCCAGGACGAATGAATACGTATACTTAAGTGATCCCGAATCTGGGAATGAGAGCACTTAGAAATTTGTACAGACTTTACATATAACTTCATACCTTTATGAAACTTTTCCTTCTGACGACCCCCACAAAATGATTAAATGAAAAAAGTTAACCGCTTACTTCATTTCTTCATGCAGTAAAACAGTCGCATTAAGTCCTACGTTTTAATTTATTACTTCTTTATTACTAATTATGTTCGTGCCATGTTTTGCAGAAAGAATTCACATATACCAGTCAATGCCCTAAAAATATATCATTTTACAACATCCAGTTAAAGAGATATGACGTCTTAAACACTGACTTGCCGATGACATTGTAATTCTGTCAGAGACGGCAAAGGACTTGGAAGAGCAGTTGAACGGAATGGACACTGTCTTGAAAGGAGGATATAAGATGAACATTAACAAAAGCAAAACGAGGATAATGGAATGTAGTCAAATTAAATCGGGTGATGCTGAGGGAATTAGATTAGGAAATGAGACACTTAAAGTAGTAAAGGAGTTTTGCTATTTAGGAAGTAAAATAACTGATGATGGTCGAAGTAGAGAGGATATAAAATGTAGACTGGCGATGGCAAGGAAAGCGTTTCTCAAGAAGAGAAATTTGTTAACATGGAATATAGATTTATGTATCAGGAAGTCGTTTATGAAAGTATTTGTTTGGAGTGTAGCCATGTATGGAAGTGAAACTAGTTTGGACAAGAAGAGAATAGAAGCTTTCGAAATGTGGTGTTACAGAAGAATGTTGAAGATTAGGTGGGTAGATCACATAACTAATGAGGAGGTATTGAATAGGATTGGGGAGAAGAGAAGTTTGTGGCACAACTTGACTAGAAGAAGGGATCGGTTGGTAGGACATGTTTTGAGGCATCAAGGGATCACAAATTTAGCATTGGAGGGCAGCGTGGAGGGTAAAAATCGTAGAGGGAGACAGAGAGATGAGTACACTAAGCAGATTCAGAAGGATGTAGGTTGCAGTAGGTACTGGGAGATGAAGCAGCTTGCACAGGATAGAGTAGCATGGAGAGCTGCATCAAACCAGTCTCAGGACTGAAGACAACAACAACAACAACATGAAAATTGCCATATAGTGCAAGACCTTTAAATTTATTACTTCGTTGTTACAAGCTCTATTAGCAATACATTTCCTAGTTGGCAACCACATCTTTTACTGAATGTACCTACAATAATACATCATCGTAAGGCACATAGTTTAGAAGATGTGTCGTCAAATACTGAGATGTGTTAAAAACTATGGCATTATGTCTGACGTTTTAATTGATTACCCGTTTACTATTAATTCTATTCGTAACACATCATGTAGACAGTGTCCAAATATACCACTCAATGTTCCTAGACCAAGGAACAGATTTTACCACTTACTTCATTTTCACTGTTCATGCAGCAAAACGGTCGCACTAAGCTCAGGAGATTTAACGTCATTCACAGGAAGATGCATTAAAAAATGTCGCATCAGGCATGAAATTTTAATTTATTAAGTCTTTACTATCGCTCACAGTAGCCACATGTACAATGGATGCACCTGAAACATTATATCATTCTACAGCGCCTAGTTCAAGAGATACAACGTCTTAAACACTGAACAACTTCGTGAAAAAGGAACTGCAGTGTGAAATTCGCTGGAGATACACGTGAAATGTGTGTACAAATACACATCTGAAATGTGTGTGAAATGTATTTGAAACGTGTGTACGTGGGCAAAGCCACAAGTAAGATGCTCATCGATATCCCTGAAAACGATTTCAACCAAATATGGTACACTTATTAGTTGCATTCTGGAAACAACTACTGCGTGAGGAAGGGTCAGCAGCCTCTTGTTGGGGTGAAAATAATAATGTTGTGAGAGAAGAAGGCGGGAGGAGATGATCAGCCGGAGGGGTAGGAGGAAATGGATACAGAAGAGAAGAGAAGAGTAGGAGATAAACAGGGGGAGGATGAAGAAAAATGAAACTGGGGGAATCTTCCACGAAGTTTCGGGATTGCAGCTGGATAACATCGACTCCTTGACACGATATTTCGCCTGACAACCATTCAGCCATCTTCAAGTGAGTGTTTTCCTAAGTGAAAAACTTTCACTTGAAGATGAATGATTGGGTCTCAGCTGAAATATCGTGACGAGAAATCGACATTATCCAGCTGCAATTCCGAAACTTAATGGAATGCTGTTTATGCCGAGAAAATTTCAAGAATCACAGAATGAAGGGATGAACGCAGAAATGGCCGAGGAGAAGATGAACAGAGATAGAGGGAGGACGAGATGAGCAGAAAGAGGGGGTGAAGGAGGAGGTGGACACACAGAGGGGAAAGAGGAAATAGAGTGATAGAAATTTGGAATAAATAGATACCTGGGCAACACCAAGTGATGGGCAAGAAAGCTAATTGCCATAATATTTGGAAAGTTCATAAGTACACTGCAGAAAGCGGCACAACGGCTCA
Organism: Schistocerca gregaria; assembly: GCF_023897955.1. Taxonomy (NCBI): domain Eukaryota; kingdom Metazoa; phylum Arthropoda; class Insecta; order Orthoptera; family Acrididae; genus Schistocerca; species Schistocerca gregaria. Next base: position 108,024,470 of record NC_064920.1, read on the forward strand.
AGATTATTTCTGTGCCTCACAATGAAAAAGTTCAAATAAAACTGCTTAATAAATAAAAACAGGTGACTCCAAGGACGGGATAATCTATCTAGAGACAGACAGTGTGTGTGTGTGTGTGTGTGTGTGTGTGTGTGTGTGTGCGTGTGTGTGTGTTAGAAGGAGAGAGAGGGAGAGAGAGAGAGAGAGAGAGAGAGAGAGAGAGAGAGAGAGAGAGAGAGAGAGAGAGAGAGATGAAGGAGGAAGGGAAAGAGAAAACGTTGATTTTAGGCACGCACTGGCTGCGCTGGAGAGGGCAAAGGCGCCTGGAGTGACGGCTGTTCGAGACGGCGCCTGCTGCTGGTCTGGGTTCGGCTTGTGTTCCTCTCGGCTGCTACTCTCGAAAAACTGCAGCGGCGACGGCGCCAGCGCGGGGCGAGGCGAGGGGCCGTCATAGCATTTCACGGGGGGCGCCGCCGCATGCGAACCTCTCGCCTGCCAACGTCGGTTCCCTCTGAGAGGAGAGAATTAAGTCTGAAGCGTCGCTGTGTTCTGCGTGAACGCCAACGCTGTTGCTGTTTCTTTCCACTTTTTTCCTGCCATGCTGAAACGTGTCTGCAGCCGTCCGCCGCACATGCATTCCATAACATGCTTCTTTTTTCCTCTCGAATACAGATCAAGTGCTCCTACAGCTACACGTAAGACAGGAAAAGGAACACATGGATCACTTAGGAATGAAAGGGAAGGAAGTACAGGGAAGCTGAAACTACAGCGAAAACGAGAAGAATCAAAAGCAAAAAAAAAAAAAAAAAAAAAAAAGAAGTCGCTGTAACTACACTCATGCTCATAAGTTAAGGATAATTGCAGAATATGGTGCCACACAGGCCACACAACGGGTTGGCATACTCTGGATCAGGTGGTCGAGCAGCTGCTGGGGTATAGCCTCCCATTCTTGCACTAGTGTCTGTCAGAGCTCTTGAAGTGTCAAAGCGGTTTGAAGACGTGCAGCGATACGTCGACCGAGAGCATCCCATATGTGCTCGATAGGGTTTCGGTCTGGATAACAGGCAGGCCACTCCATTCGTCTGATATCTTCTGTTTCAGGGTATACCTCCACGATGGCAGCTCGGTGGGGCCGTGCGTTATCATCCACCAGGAGGAAGGTGGGACTCACTGCACCCCTGAAAAGGTGGACATACTGGTGCAAAATGGCGACCCGATACCCCTGACCTGTTAGAGTTCCTCTGTCCAAGACATGCAGGGGTGTACGTGCACCCGTCATACTAAACACCATCATACCACGACCTCCATACAGGCCCCTGAAAGGGCCATCTGGTTCCTGGTTCATGCCAGATCAAAATCCGGCGAGAATCACTGTTCAGGCTATATCTGGAGTCGCCTTTGAACATAACCTGGGATTACTGTTCCTGTGACCAGGGGCCAGTGGAATGCACCTTGCACGTCTCCGTGTGAATAAACCATGTCTGTTCAGTCGTCTAGAGACTGTGTGTCAGACCACAACTGTTTCAGTGGCTGCGGTAAGGTACTGAGAAAGGCTACCTGCAGTACTCCGCGCCCGTCTGCGGGAATTGATGGTGAGATATCAGTCTTCTTGTGGTGTTGTACACTGTGGACGTCCCATACTGTAGCACCTGGACACGTTTCCTGTCTGCTGGAATCGTTGCCATAATCTTGAGATCACACTTTTGGCACACGCGGGGCCCGTGCTGCGACCTGCTGTGTTTGACCAACCTCCTGTCGCCCTAGTATTCTACGCCTCATAACGTCATGAATGTGTGAGCCATTTTCAACACAGAATTAGCACGTCTGAAAACGTCTGCACACTTACTCGGTGCACCGTACTCTGGCATGCATCGACACACCTCTGCGTATGTAGACTTCTGCCAGCGCCTCCGTGCGACGACCGTAGGTCAAATGCAAAGCACGGTCATACCCCGAGGTGATTTAAACCCGCAAACCGCCCACCAGAGCGTTGTTTCACCATGTATCAGCATTATCCTTAATTTATTAGCATGAGTATACATAGTCAGCATACAGAAAAGGCGTAACAACCCTTGATAAAATTACGAGCTGCGTTAAATAAGTAAGGCAACACTTTTTTCTCAGCCAATTTCGAGTGAAAAAATGTCGGATTTGTTGTGGGATATTGTGGAATATTTGTTTTAGCCCTTATAGTTTCATGAAGTTCCGATGCCTGGCGGCGCTATACGTTGCATTCAAAGTGGTGTCTGAAACGGAGCTACGCATCAGACAGAGAGGGTTTCCCTTGGTGGAAAACCAGCCACTTGTAGAGCGTCTACGGAGACCTGGCTCAGAACAAAAGCACAGTGAGTCGTAAGCCGATGCGTCTGTCATCATCGCAAAAATGTCGAGCAGACCTGTCCGATCTCCCGGGTGTCGACAGGCCTCACAGTATTGGAACGTTCGGACAGTTTCACTCTAGTTGATCGACGCATCATAATCAAACAGCTCGCTGCAGAATTTGACGTCTCCTTTGGTAGTATTGAGACAACCGTTCACATGCTAGGGTACTCAAAAGTGTGTGCCCACTGGGTTCATCTCTGCCTAACAGAAGACCGTAAAGAGTAACGAATCGAATTCTCTGCGGTATTGCTTGGGACCTACAAGGATGATCATGACAATTTTTTGTCGAACATTGTCACAGGCGATGAAGCGTTCCATGGCGCGGCACCACGCTACCCCTTCTCTGAAGAAAAAGTTCGAAGCCACACCGTATGCTGGTAAAGTCATGGTGGCAGTCTTCTAGGTCTCTGAATGGGTTATACAGTTTGATGGTGTAACAATTAACTCTCATGTGTATTGTGCTGTCCTCAGGAAATTGAAAAATGGAAATGAGCTTTTGGCGTCATTGAGCGGGACGCCCCGTACGGGCCAGGTCCGGCCGCCTTGGTGCAGGTCTGATTACATTTCACACCACATTGGGCGACCTGTAAGCGGGTTGGGGATGAAATGATGATGAAGACAAGACAACACCCAGCACCCGGGCGGAGAAAATCCCCGACCCCGCCGGGAATCGAACGCGGGCCCTTTAGGACGGCAGTCGGTCACGCTGAGCATTCAGCTATCGGGGAGGACAGTATATTGAAGAAAAATCTTCACCGTGCTCGTCGCCACAACAATGCAAGTGATCTTCTCCTTCTCCATGATATTGCAAGGACTCACACAAACAAGTGTGTGCATCCGACAGTAGCTCCGTTTCAGACACCACTTTGAATGCAACGTATAGCGCCGCCAGGCATCGGAACTTCATGAAACTATAAGGGCTAAAACAAATATTCCACCTTATAGTCCGGATCTCGTACCTTCCGACTTGCATCTGTTACGTCCGATGAAGGATGCACTCCTCACTTCTCGGAAAGCAGTACGAGGATGATGAGGAGGTTACTGATGCAGCAGGACATTGGCTCCGACGCCGACCAGTACAGTGTTACCATGCAGACATAGAGGTTCTCCCAGTAACGTGGCGTGAGGACATCCCACTGAACGGAGATCATGTTGACAAAATAGGTTTCGTAGACCAAAAAAAATGGGAAAGAATATGGTGTATTGCAATCCCGAATAAAGCCAAACTACTTTCAGTAAAAAATGTGTTTCTTTACATGTTGAATGCCCCTCGTAAAGCAAGGGCGCTAGCATTAAGAGAACAATGGCTACTCCACTGTTAAACTGACAGGAGTCTGCGGATAGGCGGAAAGAGTACACTTAATGCTTCTACGAAGAGGAGAAACCATCTCATGACGTGATAGAAGAAGAAACGGCTGTCGATATGGAAGACTCAGGGGACCCAGAGCCAGAATTTAACAGAGCAGTGGGAGGCTTGTTCTCAAATAATGCTATCAGGATGGATAACGGTCATTCGGAAGATCAATGACACTCGCGACGTACCTTGAGACTTTCGGAAAACATAATCCACACAATTCCGAAGACAACAAGAGCAGATAAGTGCGAGAACTATCACAATCAGTTTACAACTCATGCATCTGAGCTGCTGATAAGAATAATACACAGAAGAATGGGAAAGGAAACTGAGGATCTGTTACATGACAATCAGTTTGGAATTAGGAATGGCAGGGGGCACTACAAAGGCACCTCTCACGTTGCACTAATATCATACATGATTGTTTGATAATTCATACTAAGTTCAGTTTCTTAAAAAATAGGTGTTAAAATTATTAAGAATGAAACTGAATAAAATATCCAACGGTCCGCTATAGCTGTATTTGTTCATGTCGATTATGAACCCACACAACCGATTTCGCAACTTTTAAGTTGAATTCTTTGCTGTAAATATAAATTCTATGTCACAGGTCACAGAATGCCGTAGAGTAATAATTAGTGTGGCTAGGCAGAGCGCTCTGTCCTCCTCCATTGATTAAAAAACCATCGTCAACTCACAAAAAGACCACCGTCAATGATAAATGACATGTTTGTATTAAGTCGCGAACTCTTCACTTTCCGATTGAAATCTGCTCTTGTTGGCCTGTGTCAACGACGATGTAAAATAACGGAAGATACTCAAAATTCTCAGTAAAATTGGTGTAAGTTATAGAAAAAGACGGGTAACATACAACATGTACAAGAAGTAACAAAGAACAGTAATAATGAATGATCACGAACGAAGGACTCTGATTAAAACGTGTATGAAACAGCGATGAAATCTTTCGCCACTACTGTTCAATCTGCACATTGAATAAGCAATGACGGAAATAAAAGGAAGGTTCAAGAGGGAGATTAAAATTGAGAGTGAGAAAGATATCAATGACAGGAATCACTGAGGGAAGAAGAATTACACGACGTGTTGAATGGAATGAATAGTCCAATAAGTACAGAATATGGGTTGAGAGTAAAAGGAAGAAAGGCGAAAGTGATGAGAAAAAGTAGAAACGATATTAATGATAAACTTATCAAAATTGGTGACCACGAAATAGTCGAAGTTACAGAACTCTCCTACCTTGTAACTTGGATATAAAACAACAGACAACGAATGGACACAGAGTACACAATCAACAGACTTGTACAGGCAAAGTGATCTTTCGAGGCCGTTGAAATATAACAGCAAATAACTGAAGATACTGAGGTGAATAGGTTGGCTAAGGAGAGGAAATTTTGGTTGGCCGTCCCTAATCAGTCAGAAAAGAAAAATGTTATAGGGGAATGAGATTCCTCGTAACAGCATCCTTTAATAAAATACTCTCGGTGCCAACATGGAGTTATTGTTTCGATCTTTTGACATAGTATACACTATTACTGAAATTTAATTGGTAAAATAATGTCCTGGATCACATATAGTAATTAATAAAAATTAATTGCCATTGGAAATGGAAATGAGCGTTTGGCGTCATTCGCCGGGAGGCCTCTTACGGGACAGGTCCGGCCGCTTTGGTGCAGGTCTTATTACATTCGACGCCACATTGGGCGACCTGCGGACCGGATTGCCATTATAGCCTTTATTGGTTAGACAAGCTTTAATCCAGTATTACTGCATTTCGTCCTCATGCTTTTCATTACCAGTTTATTGAAACTTGAATGAAACCTTTAGGACAATTAGCGTTTCTTACCACCACGTGCGGTTGTCAGTCTTAAGTACCCGAGCAACTAAACTCGTGAACGTCGCTTCTAGACTATTTCTCATTCCTCTTTGCTAAGAATTAATTAGTTAATCTACTTCCTTCTGTCGCACTCCCAATTCTTCACTCCTGTCAAAATTTGCCTCACTTTTAAAAGTGTCAGTTTTCTACATAACTTTGTTCATTCACGATTTTCACTGTCACTTCTCGCTCCAGCCTTATATACGACTGTCAGCACCTACTCTGCATCTCTTGAACTCTAAAAACTCACACTGTCTACACGACAAGCACCAGAGAACATCCAACTCCAAAACAGCTTGACACCCCAGTTGATATGGTAGCCCTACATCTCCGTCGCCTCAGTCAGCGGCAACTGACTGTCGCCATGCTGCCAGAGTGTGTTAGTTTAGTGTCACCAGTTTACGTAAAAGAATTCGAAGTATTTTTTGTTGTCTCGAAAAGTCGAGAGCCTGTTCCCACGCACCACTACGATAGAAGTCGATATCCCGGTAACGTTGTAACTTCTGTGCTGTCTTTGATGACAGAGCCTCAAGAAGATAAAGACACACGCCACACCTGGGTAGGGACAGCCTTGGACTCATGGTTCCTGGAATTTGAGACAGCCCTCGCTGCTGCGGAAGCTACTATATCGTAGTATCATTTTCTGAACGCTGTCCAGAACATCATAGGTACATTAACTAATTTAGAAAAATGGACGCTTGTTGAGCACAGCCTTTGAAATAAATATGAAATTAAATTTAACGGAACAAAAATTCTGTCCCACAGATCAGCCTACTGGGACTATGATCGAAGAGGCTGTATAGGTCGAAATATGCAACAATAACTTCAACCGGTATAGCTGCTGTAATCCAGTCGATGCTGAAATATTACGTACAATGTCACCATAGCAGCAGTTATGACAGGTATTTCTTACCGAAGACGATGAGTGTTACAGTAGAAAAGTTTAAGATTTCATTCTGTTTCACGAGAGAGGAATATCGTGGTCATTTTATTCATTTAATTTTCTTACAGAATCTTCAGTCTCTGAACAGAAGGTTGGAGCGCGATATTCCAGATGGGTCCCGTTAGAGACCGCAGTTCCTTTCGACCAAATATGAAGAGCGTTGGTCAGTGCAATAAATAGTATCAGATTTACAATTCTAGTACTTGCATTAAAATCATACGGAATCTTCCATAAATCTGGAGAATCTCAGCTATCTTTTTATTTATTTCTGGCAATACGCCCCAGACAAAAATATGAGGGCCTATTGCGTGTTTATGTCTCTTTCTGTGTGTGCATAAAATTGCAGTCGATAATTTGACGTTTTTTTATCAAAATTCCTACAGCAGTTCCTGAGATTAGCCTACACATGCAGAAGGATTGCAAGTACAAGAGACCAGTGTGTGGCAGCCAGTCCAGATGCAGCTTAATACTACGACATTAGAGAAGGAACAATCTTTAACACTTGTGAACAGAAATGTATTACAATATATGACGCTCCAAGAAAGAAGTTTTTTAACTTTAAATTACATGACGGATATATTTGTTCTGGACTGAGACGTGGAGCTCCTGTCCAACAACTATAGAAGGGAGAATCGATAGAGGTACTCAAAGTACCCTCCTCAACACACCGTCGGGTTTGTTGTTAATTAACCCCGAAAGACACTACACATGGTTCCATTCACAAAAAATCGAATATTTGAATGTTTAGTCTTGAAATGACCTGCTGTGAAATTTTGTGTTCTACGGCAATTCGAGCCCATCACATAAACCTTTGTTAACTGGGCACGGTCAAATAAATGTTAGATATCAAAAATTTCCACCAGTAGCGAGAAGGCTGAAACCGAAATAACAAGACAAAAAGTTATTGCCTCACTGGGCACCTCTCACCATTGTTTTCAAGCCCCGAATAGATGTTAAACATCGGTTTATTTTCCCAGTAGCAACATGTCCATATATTGGGACATCAAATAACGTGGCCAAAATTAACTGTGCTAACTGGGAGTCGAACCCGCACATATTATCATTCTTGACTACGTGCCCCTCGACTTCTTTTTCACCAGGAGAGACAACTTCAGAAGACAATTTATCACATATCTACTCAAGTAACAGTAATGATTACCTTTGTCCCTGTACGCACTCGTTTCCTTTGTACGTCCTTCTTTCCAACCAGGTCTTTTTATTACAGAATTATTAATTGGTGCAGTTACCTTTCCCGACATCGCTACATCAGAAAATATCTTGCACTCCTGTAAATTTATTTTGTATCTGCCACTGTCATTATTCTTGTTACTGTCATTGTCATTATTGTTATTATTTTTATCACTATTATGGCAGCAGCTGTAGTAGTACAATTACGTCCAGTATTAATTTCATTATTTAATATTCCGTATTATTTACACATTGATATTTCAGGCACTCAGATAATTTTAACACCTATTTGAGATATTAAAATTGTTATTTCTTAGGAAACTTCTGCATAATGTAAAAATGATAGAGTATGTGTGAAAGGCTGTTACGATGTAAGAAAGGTCCTGATGGCACTAATTACATCAGGTTCAATAAATAAATAAATGGATGTTTGATCCTGAAATGATATGAAGGAAGTATTGCATCTGACAGGGAGTCGAAACAAGCACCAGTCGTTGTTGCTGAAAGTCGTGGACGGATGTTAAAAATCGTAAGCATTTTTCACTTGTAGCTTGGGCTGCGTATGCTGCACCTCGAAATGACGTGATGAAAATTTTATTGCCCGACAAGGACTCGAACCCAGAAGGGCGCCTTTTCTGGAGACCTTGAAGAGTTTGAAATCTTGGAGAAACCACGAAACAATGGAATTGTGTTGTCTCAAAGCCGTTAAACCCTACGATAGGGGAGGTTTGAGTTCGAATCCCTGTACGGTCAAGATATATTCAACATCTCAAGTTCAAATTCAACAGTAAATGAGTGCTTTGTTACCTTACGTATTGATTGGCTCTTTTATAAAATCAGAAGTAAGATTTTTATGGTGTAAGAATGCTTACTGGTGACAGCGTTTCTACTTGCCAAGGCTTCCGTTTCTGTCATCGTCCAATCTAAACCTGATTTCCTCCAGTCGGTAGCAAAACCGCTAAGTGTTTAATGAGGATTTGAAACGAAACTACGGTGCAAGCCTATATTCTCCAGTTGGCGTTACCACGGGTGAGGAGGGTGTGTATGTGCTTGTTAAAAATCGTTGCCTGAAGTGTGAATTTAACCCACACCTTAACATATGAAGTCAGAACCAACAAACTATCGGACTACACCTATGGCTGATTTTTTTATGGCGAAGGGCGCTCCACACTGGATGATGATTCGGATTCCGTGGAGATGGATTATTCCTCCGCTACCCAAAGTGTACTCCCGACTTGATTTTGTAGAATGTATACTTTCCACTTGATTTTGTAATCACTTAATTAAATTCATATAACGGCCATCTACGCGGACTGGCAACACAGTAGCATGAGGAAATTTGTACAGTGACTGGTGATTTCTACTAGAGTTGCTGTGGCGTTGTATGTATTAGCGGTGTAGTGGAAAATGTGGCGCAGTGTAAAAGCGAAGTCGAAATATTGAGCGCATTCATCCCTTTACTTTGTAAAACCATTTCGTTTGATGTAGTTACGTAGGCCACAATTTTGTGACCATTGGTCTTGCAGCATACGTCGGGAAGAATATTACAGTATGTAATCCATCGCTGCTGGCAAAACTTTCCTGAAGAAAGTAGATTTGTGCGTAAGTTCTTCGAGATTTTCTTTGGCGTACTAATTAATGAGCGTATGGCATTGGTGGCCGGGAGACCCCTCGCGGGGCGGTTCGGCCGCCGCTCCACAAGTTCTTTAACACCACTACGGCGACTTGCGAGTGAATGAGGATGAAATTATGATAAAAGACACACATCACCCAGTCATCTCGAGGCAGGGAAAATCCCTGACTGCGTCGGGAATCGAACGCGGGACCCTAAGAAGCGAGAAAGCTACCGCAAGACCACGAGCCAAGGACTTTGGCGTACTGTCACGCATGTTCGTGAAAGCATATTTACCAGTCGACGTTTTTTTTATTTTAGGATTCAGAATTTTTCTTGCGGTGACTTACTGAATAAGGCATAATTTAATGTTGTCAGAAATGTCGTATAAGCGTTAGAAAACGGAGCGTGGAAGGAAAAAAATAATAAAAAAATGAGGTCTAGCATTTGTGACATTTTGTTCTTCTTTGTTATGAGTTTCATTCCTAATTAGATATGTGTGTTATCGTTTGCTGCACCTAACTACTATGCAAAGCAATATTCTCTAGTGGTCTCTTGTAGTAACAATTTTGTATATTCAGACGAGTGTCGAAAAGGACATAATGGATGTGCAAAAAAATGTTACGTCATGTGGGTTTCATACAAATGAGGTGGAACGCAGTTCAGACCGTTGAGGTATGTACATTATATTATCAAAAATACCCGGACAGCTTTGTGTGGACACTAATACAAGGTGCATCCAGCTGTCACCTATATCACGCCTTGAACTCAGTAAAGGGCCGCTCTCACTGACTTGCCTGAATGCCTGTGGAGGAATGGCTGCCCATTATTCCTGAAGAGCCATCACCAGACAACGTAATGATGTTGCACCGTGGGACCTGGAGTGGAGTCGACGTTCTAACTTATTTCAAAGGCGTTCGTTGGTTCCGGGTCACATCTCTGTGCGGGCAGGCTAGTCCGTTTCAGGAATGTTGTTGTCTAAAAAACCATTTTCTCAAAAGTGCTGCTGTTTACTACAGGGAGGATTGCTATTCTGATACAGTCATCATCTCCGAATTGTTATTCCACTATCCACAGTGCACAGTGCTGTAAAAAGTGCTAATATCCCACCGCAGTAAGTGTTTTCGAAGGGAAACCCAAGAGAAACACCCACCTACCATTATACCGCTAGGACCATTGATATTTTTAAAAATATCGGGAATGTGATATGTCGATACTTGAGAAGGTATCACAATTGCCCATCGATATTTAGGAGAAATGTTTCGATACATCGATGTATCGGTAGATACATTATCGACTTATCCGCCTATAAAAATATCGGATACACATGATAAACAGAGCGCTAGTTTCACAGCGGTATATTTAAGTATTGATTTATTATAAGATATTCTGTATATCAACAAGCTAGCAGCCTGCCTAGCCGCCTTAGAGCAAGAACTGAAGGTAAATCGATGCACGTTCACGCTTGACGCTGACCACTTCGCTAAGAATGGTAACTACATGTAAGTGGCACAATGAAATATGTCCGCTGGGTCCGTTGTTCGGTTTCGTCACATATCGAATTTCTCCAGAACACTGTATGTTGACTTCCCTATTTTTTTCATTTCTGTCAACGCCAGCGACCTAGCAGCTGTAGTGTCGAAATTCCGTGTTGAAGCTAACGCTGAAATTTCTGCTGGGATTACGTCAGTATTTCTCCTCTCACGTGTCCGCCCACCGCAGAAACTAGTCTTGTCATTTAGACTTTTGTTCATGATTTTGAGCAACTGTTTTTGAAGAATGGTGATGTGAAGAAATACCACACTAGCTACCTTAAAAATTGTTTTTTAACGCCACTGGTGTTTTATTTCTTCACATAAAATATCTTTTTATTCCATTCACTCTGTCACAATCGGAGTTTTTGTTCTTTTGTGCCTCATGTACTTGCTTCACACAGTCAAAGTGAAATATTACACTCCTGGAAATGGAAAAAAAGAACAAATTGACACCGGTGTGTCAGACCCACCATACTTGATCCGGACACTGCGAGAGAGCTGTACAAGCAATGATCACACGCACGGCACAGCGGACACACCAGGAACCGCTATGTTGGCTGTCGAATGGCGCTAGCAGCGCAGCATTTGTGCACCGCCGCCGTCCGTGTCAGCCAGTTTGCCGTGGCATATGGAGCTCCACCGCAGTCTTTAACACTGGTAGCATGCCGCGACAGCGTGGACGTGAACCGTATGTGCAGTTGACGGACTTTGAGCGAGGGCGTATAGTGGGCATGCGGGAGGCCGGGTGGACGTACCGCCGAATTGCTCAACACGTGGAGCGTGAGGTCTCCACAGTACATCGATGTTGTCGCCAGTGGTCGGCGGAAAGTGCACGTGCCCGTCGACCTGGGACCGGACCGCAGCAGCGACGCACGGAAGCACTCCAAGACAGTAGGATCCTACGCAGTGCCGTAAGGGACCGCACCGCCACTTCCCAGCAAATTAGGGACACTGTTGCTCCTGGCGTATCGGCGAGGACCATTCGCAACCGTCTCCATGAAGCTGGGCTACTGTCCCGCACACCGTTAGGCCGTCTTCCGCTCACGCCCCAACATCGTGCACCCCGCCTCCAGTGGTGTCGCGACATGCGTGAATGGAGGGACGAATGGAGACGTGTCGTCTTCAGAGATGAGAGTCGCTTCAGCCTTGGTGCCAATGATGGTCGTATGCGTGTTTGGCGCCGTGCAGGTGAGCGCCACAATCAGGACTGCATACGACCGAGGCACACAGGGCCAACACGCGGCATCATGGTGTGGGGAGCGATCTCCTACACTGGCTGTACAATTTTGGTGATCGTCGAGGGGACACTGAATAGTGCACGGTACATCCAAACCGTCATCGAACCCATCGTTCTACCATTGCTAGACCGGCAAGGGAACTTGCTGTTCCAACAGGACAATGCACGTCCGCATGTATCCCGTGTCACCCGACGTGCTCTAGAAGGTGTAAGTCAACTACCCTGGCCAGCAAGATCTCCGGATCTGTCCCCCATTGAGCATGTTTGGGACTGGATGAAGCGTCGTCTCACGCGGTCTGCACGTCCAGCACGAACGCTGGTCCAACTGAGGCGCCAGGTGGAAATGGCATGGCAAGCGGTTCCACAGGACTACATCCTGCATCTCTACGATCGTCTCCATGGGAGAATAGCAGCCTGCATTGCTGCGAAAGGTGGATATACACGGTACTAGTGCCGACATTGTGCATGCTCTGTTGCCTGTGTCTATATGCCTGTGGTTCTGTCAGTGTGATCATGTGATGTATCTGACCCCAGGAATGTGTCAATAAAGTTTCCCCTTCCTGGGACAATGAATTCACGGTGTTCTTATTTCAATTTCCAGGAGTGTATGAAATAAAAATATCGGCACTTGATATCGCCAGTCTATTGATATATCGATGGAAGAATTCTCTCCAATATTTATAGACGTTTTACAAATGTATTTACTTGTTGATGTATCGATGTTGATTGTTGACAAGACAAATAATGGCAGGTAACGTTCCCTGCTTTCGCCAAAGCTAAATGCTTACATCGGATTGTCACAGGGTATATCGTTGTTCAGCACCCCAAATCAATCGTTGCCAGTCATCCACAGTCATTTAGCGCAGATTGCGGGAATGTGTCACTTGTGATGAGCTGCTTCACCCTTGTACTCCTTTCTGTTCAAGTCTCTTCTCAGCTGGACTGCTGGTAGCACAATGGAACACACTAGTGATACTTCTGCCTATATCATGCAAAGCTTGACGGTCCCTATCCACAAATACGTGAGGTCTGGATGGACTAAGTTTAGCTGCATATGTTCCTTCGCGGTTTCACTTCACAAACACATCAACAACAGTCGATTTGGCATGCTTTAGAAGGGTGGCATTTGAGCCTCATATCAGCCCACATTTGGTTATATTACGTTGTACAGTGTAGAGAAGGTCACGCTGCAGTAAGTCAGCAAGCAACTAAGATCGGTAGCACTCCCCGTTCCACAAAATGACAGACCGTCACGATGGTGCGAGTACAAACCGTCAGAATATAGATAGTGCTGCCATTCACGTTGCCAGGCTTGCCGGCAATCGAATAACTTCGTTTACTAATATTTACCATTTAAATGTTAATCTATGCCTCCTGTTATACTGTCGGCATAACGCACGCTGACAGCTTCCTCATAAGTTTCCGGTAACTCCAAAATCAAGTTCTGAAGTTCATGAGAATTTTTACGTAGTGTTGTCAATCATTGGCCGACTAAGGCGACCAATCAGAAACACATGTGCGAAACACAATCTTCGTCTAGTATTCAAGGGGTCTATAGGCAACTTTCTCATCGGCAATATGTGTTTGTTGTGTGTGGGTATTTTGTGCTATTCTAATTAAATGAAAGTGTTGTTTCCCCGCGGAAATGTTTATGTACGATTACGTGTGTGCGAAACCGTGTGGGACTTTAAGTCGAGTGGACGTCTTTGTGAGCTTGCAGTTCTGTTCGAGAAGTGAAGATTAGGGTCCGTGAACTTAATTCAATTATTGCCATTACACTGGCGCAAAAATTAGGCTAGCCCTAAAAACCATATTTTCCTCACTTTTAAATAAAGTACGTTGACTCCTTTATTTTTAAGAATTTCATTGTAGTGGCATTGAGACTTTCCCACTTGCCACTGCACCATTCATAGTTGATTGCACACATTTTAGACTCTGCAACCGGTGGAGAAGAAAACAAATAGAGAGTCAGAGACAGCATTAGAAGACACGATGTAATCAAACCTCCTCTTGTTGGGCCAGGGAAACTGCAAGAAGTTTTCTTGGACCATCTCGTGACGAGTTAGGTAACGTAGCCCTCCGCATGCAACAATTACCAAAGAACAGCTTGCAATGTTAGCACGTCCGCCGCAGTTATGGTTCACGGCAGGAACATCTCATCCTCATTAGTTAATAAGTTAGGTAGAGGCAGAAACCGCCACACACGTTCGAAGTCAGTGAGCTGTCCTGACGATCCACTATGCTGTTACTGCGTCTGTAACGGGAAGACGACACTGCCCCGCCGCCGTTCTAGGGGACTGATGACAGCAGATGTTAAGTCCCGTAGTGCTCAGAGCGTTTTTTCTTATTCTCCTTGCCTGCTCTTATCCTGGCGAGTCCGTCTCTGGCGACGTTTACTGGTCAACTCCACGTTACGTTGGGATGTCCGGATGATTTTTGGATACTTTTGTGCCTCTCCTTTTCAATGACCGCTTCTCTTTCAACTGTTCCTAACGGGATACTATTAACTAATACGTACTGCATGCTACGTCATTTGCCTTCATCAGTGAAAAAGTGGAATAACACTCTTTGCATTGATTCTGTAAGAAATCCTTCAAATGGAAGGAGCGTCTCATGTTGTTGTTGTTGTGGTCTTCAGTCCTGAGACTGGTTTGATGCAGCTCTCCATGCTACTCTATCCTGTGCAAGCTTCTTCATCTCCCAGTACCTACTGCAACCTACATCCTTCTGAATCTGCTTAGTGTAGTCAACTCTCGGTCTCCCTCTACGATTTTTACCCTCCACGCTGCCCTCCAATACGAAATTGGTGATCCCTTGATGCCTCAGAACATGTCCTACCAACCGATCCCTTCTTCTGGTCAAGTTGTGCCACAAACTTCTCTTCTCCCCAATCCTATTCAATACTTCCACGTTAGTTATGTGATCTAACCATCCAATCTTCAAAATTTTTCTGTAGCACCACATTTCGAAAGCTTCCATTCTCTTCTTGTCCAAACTATTTATCGTCCATGATTCACTTCCATACATGGCTACACTCCATACAAATGCTTTCAGAAATGACTTCCTGACTTCTAAATCTATACTCGATGTTAACAAACTTCTCTTCTTCAGAAACGCTTTCCTTGCCATTGTCAGTCTACATTTTATATCCTCTCTACTTCGAGCATCATCAGTTATTTTGCTCCCCAAATAGCAAAACTCCTTTACTACTTTAAGTGTCTCACTTCCTAATCTAATTCCCTCAGCATCACCCGACTTAATTTGACTACATTCCATTATCCTCGTTTTGCTTTTGTTGATGGTCATCTTATATCCTCCTTTCAAGGCACTATCCATTCCGTTCAAATGCTCTTCCAAGTAATTTGCTGTCCCAGACAGAATTACGATGTCATCAGCGAACCTCAAAGTTTTTTTTCTTCTCCATGGACTTTAATACCTACACCGAATTTTTCTTTTGTTTCCTTCACTGCTTGCTCAATATACAGATTGAATAACATCGGGGAGAGACTACAGCCCTGTCTCACTCCCTTCCCAACCACTGGTTCCCTTTCATGTCCCTCGACTCTTATAACTGCCATCTGGTATCTGTACAAATTGTAAATAGCCTTTCGCTCCCTGTATTTACCTTAAGAATTTGAAAGAGAGTATCCCAGTCAACATTGTCAAAAGCTTTCTCTAAGTCTACAAATGCTAGAAACGTAGGTTTGCCCTTCCTTAATGTAGCTTCTAAGATAAGTTGTAGGGTCAGTATTGCCTCACGTGTTCCAACATTTCTACGGAATCCAAACTCATATTCCCCGATGTCGGCTTCTACTAGTTTTTCCATTCGTCTGTAAAGAATTCGTGTTAGTACTTTGCAGCTGTGACTTATTAAACTGATTGTTCGGTAATTTTCACATCTGTCAACACCTGCTTTCTTTGGGATTGCAATATTATATTCTTCTTGAAGCGGAAGGGTATTTCGCCTGTCTCATACATCTTGCTCACCAGATGGTAGAGTTTTGTCAGGACTGGCTCTCCCAAGGACGTCAGTAGTTCCAATGGAATGTTGTCTACTCCGGGGGCCTTGTTTCGACTCAGGTCTTTCAGTGCTCTGTCAAACTCTTCACGCAGTATTATATCTCCCATTTCATCTTCATCTACATCCTCTTCCATTTCCATAATATTGTCCTGAAGTACATCGCCCTTGTATAGACCCTCTATATACTCCTTCCACCTTTCTGCCTTCCCTTCTTTGCTTAGAACTGGGTTGCCATCTGAGCTCTTGATATTTATACACGTGGGTCTCTTCTCTCCAAAGGTCTCTTTAATTTTCCTGTAGGCAGTATCTATCTTACCCCTAGTGAGATAAGCCTTTACATCCTTACATTTGTCTTCTAGCCATCCATGCTTAGCCATTTTGCACTTCCTGTCGATGTCATTTTTGAGACGTTTGTATTCCTTTTTGCCTGCTACGTTTACTGCATTTTTGTATTTTCTCTTTTCACCAATTAAATTCAATATTTCTTCTGTTACCCAAGGATTTCTACAAGCCCTCGTCTTTTTACCTACTTGATCCTCTGCTGCCTTCACTACTTCATTCCTCAAAGCTACCCATTCTTCCTCTATTGTATTTCTTTCCCCCATTCCTGTAAATTGCTCCCTTATGCTCTCCTTGAAACTCCGTACAACCTCTGGCTCTTTTAGTTTATCCAGGTCCCATCTCCTTAAATTCCCATCTTTTTGCAGTTTCTTCAGTTTTAATCTGCAGATCATAACCAACAGATTGTGGCCAGAGTCCACATCTGCCCCTGGAAATGTCTTACAATTTAAAACCTGGTTCCTAAATCTCTGTCGTACCATTATATAATCTGAAACCTGTCAGTACCTCCAGGCTTCTTCCATGTATACAGCCTTCTTTTATGATTCTTGAACCAAGTGTTAGCTATGATTAAGTTGTGCCCTGTGCAAAATTCTACCAAGCGGCTTCCTCTTTCATTTCTTTGTCCCAGTCCATATTCACCTACTACATTTCCTTCTCTCCCTTTTCCTACTGCCGAATTCCAGTCACCCATGACTATTAAATTTTCATCTCCCTTCACTATCTGAATAATTTCTTTTATTTGATCATATATTTCTTCAATTTTTTTGTCATCTGCAGAGCTAGTTGGCATATAAACCTGTACTACTGTAGTAGGTGTGGGCTTCGTGTCATCTTGGCCACAATAATGCATTCACTATGTTATTTGCAGTAGCTTACCCGCATTCCTATTTTCCTATTCATTATTAAACCTACTCCTGCATTACCCCTATTTGATTTTGCGTTTATAACCTTGTAGTCACCTGACCAGAAGTCTTCTTCCTCCTGCCACCGAACTTCACTAATTTCCACTATATCTAACTTTAACCTATCCATTTCCCTTTTTAAATTTTATAACTTACCTGCTCGATTAAGGGATCTGACACTCCACGCTCCGATCCGTAGAACGCCAGTTTTCTTTCTCCTGATAACAACATCCTCTTGAGTAGTCCCCGCCCGGAGATCCGAATGGGGGACTATTTTACCTCCGGAATATTTTACCCAAGAGGACGCCATCGTCATTTAATCATACAGTAAAGCTGCATGCGCTCGGGAATAATTACGGCTGTAGTTTCCCCTTGCTTTCAGCCTTTCGCAGTACCAGCACGGCAAGGCTGTTTTGGTTATTGTTACAAGGCCATATCAGTCAATCATCCAGACTGTTGCCCCTGCATCTACTGAAAAGGCTGCTGCCCCTCTTCAGGAACCACACGTTTGTCTGGCCTCTCAACAGATACCCCTCCATTGTGGTTGCACCTACGGTACGGCTATCTGTATCGCTGAGGCACGGAAGCCTCCCCACCAACGGCAAGGTCCATGGATCATGGGGTGGGTGGTGGGGGGGTGGGAGGGGGGGGAGCGTCCCATATGATTCCAAATTACGACATGAGACATGAGTATCATTGTCACCTGATACAAATCTGAAAGGTATCACGCAGTGCCCACGTTACCGTCGCCATTGATTTGAAACATATTTCATCAATGTAAATGATAGTTTAGAGAATTCAAGTGTCATCATTTTTACACTAAAATTTATGTGTTTTATTTTAAATCATTCGACGAATGAAACGATCAACTAGATAAACCTCCACCTACTGGCCGGCTTTAAAACACAGCATTCCAAACGCAGCACAGAAAAAGACCAAAATAAGCAGAGATGTGAAACCAGATACGCTGTAGTGAAATTAGCCTGAACGCCAGCAATACATTCTGGAAAGGTGTCATAAAAGGAAATGGAGCGGGAAGCGAATGATAGCACTGCCACTGCGTTCCATTTTTAAAATAACCAATACCCCCGTGACTATTATATTATCAGCTGTCGCCAGCGTGGTCACAAAGCAATGTTCTTTTCCTTTTTCTATTGAAACTTTTTTATTCCGCGTTGTTTCGTAGCGCCGTCGACGAGACAACGGGTTAAATATTTCCTCTCTCAGTGCTGGGGCTGTTTTCTGCTCAACACGCATTTATCGCCTGCTGCACACTATGCACACTACTGTTAGCCACTATCCTGCGCTTCAGTGCTTAATTCAGTCTGTGGATGTCATGATATGTTCGCGCAAAGTAAGAGATCGCCATATGGAGCTACCATTAATGAGAAACACGATACGATGAAAGAGTGATGTAAATTAAATCACACCTGATTCCATTGTAGACGAATACTGTAGTAGGCAGACACACACACACACACACACACACACACACACACACACACACACACACACACCCCACACTCCACACTCCACACACACACACACACACACACACACACACACACACACACACATTACTGAGAGTTACGCCACGCCAGATTGTCTTTTGCAGTATTTAGTTTCACTGCACATATTAAGCACAAGTATACCTGTGCCAGAAATTCGGTGTTATTTCAGTGAGCTGCTATTTGTTATTACCAGTAGTAGAAATAATAAAAGGATATACCACAATGAGGAGACAAAAGCCTGGGACAGCGATATGTAGAGAAACAAATGGCGGTAGCATCGCGTACATAAGGTATAAAGCACCCTCTTCAGTCCACAAGTGGCCCATCGGGACCATCCGACCGCCGTGTCACCCTCATTGATGATGCGGATAGGAGGTGCTTGGTGTCAGCACACCGTTCTCCCGGTCGTTATGATGGTTTTCTTTGACCGGAGCCGCTACTATTCGGTCGAGTACCTCCTCAAATGGCATCACGAGGCTGAATGCACCCCGAAAAATGGCAACAGCACATGGCGGCCTGGATGGTCACCCATCCAAGTGGCGACCACGCCCGACAGCGCTTAACTTCGGTGATCTCACGGGAACCGGTGCATCCACTGCGGCAAGGCCGTTGCCTTTACGCAACGTACAAAAGGGCAGTGAAATGGCGGAACTGTCATTTGTACTCAGGTTATTCATGTGGAAAGGCTGCTTATGGCCGCACAACTGGGAAATACATAGGGAATTCGGTATTCCGAGATCCACAGTGTCAAGACTGCTACGAGAATAACAAATTTCAGGCAGTACCTCTGACCATGGATAACGCAATGGCAGACGGCCTTCACTTGGCGACCGATAGCAGAGGCCTTTGATAACAGACAAGCAACACAGCGTGAAATACCCGCAGAACTTGATGTGGTACGTACGGCGAACATATCAGTGACGACAGGGCGTCTAAATATGGCAGCAGATGGCCGAAGGGTGTGCCCTTGATAATACGAGGGTAAGAAGTCAATTAGTATCCGCAATTTACTTATATTTTTGTTTATTCTGGTAGTACTGTCGTTTTACATTGATGATGCATGCGTTGTTTATTTGTTGTTATACTTTGCAATTTTCAAGGTGCTAGGCTAGTTTCGTTATCGCTGCCGTACTGACCAAAGAAGGGCAACATTCAGCGATCCGTTTTATGTAGTCGGAAGGAATATCAGGGGCCGAGATTCGTCGGATACTTTTGGTATAGTAAGGGAACAGTGCTTTGCCACACCGGAGTTTCTACGAATGGCTTGAAAAATTCCGAAATGGTCGCATAAGCGTTACCCACAATGAAGGAGCCAGACGATCGTTTACCTCCAAAAATGAAGAAACCATTGAGGGTTCACGTTAGACAGACAATTATCTATTGACGAAGTGGCACATTGTCTGCAAATTAGTCTCGGTTCTGCCTACGAAATTATCCACATAAGATTTGGGTTTCATAAAGTTTGTGCAAGATGATTCCAAAACAACTCACACACTTGCATAAACAAACGCGCTTGGATATCTTCAAAAAAATATTTGACATTTGGATCGCTACGGTAACTAAAGGCACAACTTCTTAGACAGGATCATTACTGGTGACGAAACATGGATCCATATTACGAGCTGGAGAGTAAACGGCAGAATATGGAATGGAAACATTCAAATTCTCCGTGCAAGAAAAAGTTCAAGACCCAACCGTCCGCAGGAAAACTGATGCTTACGGATTTTTGGGACGCACATGGTCCAGTACTGGAAAGTGGCACAACAATAAACGGTGTACGTTACAGTGAGATGCTTACTGCCAGGCTAAAGCCTACAATTCGAAGCAAACGCCGAGGATTGCTGTCAAAAGGTGTTGTGTTGTTGTACGACAACGCCCGTCGTTATACTGCTGACCACACTGCTGAAACGCTCCAGAAACTAAAATTTGAAGTAATGGATCATCCTCCATATAGTACAGATATTTCCTCTTCTGACTCTCCCTTGTGTGGTCCACTCAAACAGGCATTAAGCGGTCGTCGATTTGTCTCGGACGAAGCAGTGAAAGAAGCGGAGTATTCCAGGCTCGCAGCTCAACCGAGGACCTTCTTTTTTGAGGGCATCAGGAAGCTTGTAGACCGATGGACCAAATGCGTTGAAATGCAAGGAGACTATGTCGAAAAATTATGCTCTTGTAAGTTTCCTATTTGATTACAATACAATTTTATAACTACTTTCCGGATAATAACTGACTTACCCTCGTAGTGCGACATCGCCAACAGCGCCTCTCCTACGCTCGTGACCATATCGGTTGGAGCCTAGACGGCTGGAAAACCGTGGCCTGGCCGGGTGAGTCCCTATTTCAGTAGGTAGGAGCTAGCTCATAGCAGCTTTCGAGTGTGAGGCAGAACACACGAAGTCATGGAAAAGGCATCGTGCACGCTGGTGGTGGCTGCATTACGTTGTGGTGTGTGTCTACATGGAATGAACTGCGTCCTGGTCATGCTCCACTACTTGGAGACCATTTCCAGCTATTCATGGACATCATGTTCCTAATCAATGATAGAACTGTGGATAACAATGCACCATGTCGCAGGGCCACAATTCTTCGCAATTGGTCTGAAGAACACTTTGGACAATATTGAACCGGTACGGCTCGTTATTTCATTTTTTTTTTTTTTTTTTAAACCACCCGCCTTCTCAGTACTCGTCGTATGCCAATAGCGAGATCGGATTGGAGTCGAGGCGACAAACCCAGGAAGAAGGGGGTTGCTGGGAGTTAGCTCTGAACTTTGCGTGAGTAGAAACGTCGGTGTCGGAGGGCAAGGCCGTTTGGTCAGTGGGTCCCGCGGAAGCAGTCGGTTGGGGACGGAACGCCGTGTGCTCGGAGATCCCAGTATGTTGTCCCGATGGCGATCATCGTGTGGTCATTCAAGGCCTGAGAATTGATTTCTTGGTTCTGCCCTTGGATTCCGCTGAAGAATAACGGCAAGTTTGGTTCCTGGGGTGAGCATAAGAATTCTAAAATGGAGCACGTTGGTGGAGCGTATATCACACTTGTGAGTAGTGGAAGCTTTGCTTCGGTACTCCAGTCTCCAGTTGTAGGAGAGCGTTGATATCGCTTCAGCTGCTTTAAGGTAAATGACTGTTTTAGATCGAAGTCAGGGACCAAGTCATTAATTGTCTTATTAAGAAACCTAATTCGGCCCCGAGCGTGTTAAACTCTGTTATCCACAGTTATAACGACTAATTTGACACTCTGGTAGTGTCCATGAGTGAACTTTGTAGGTACTGTTAAGTGTCTATAGTAAGGGAAAGATAGACTGTGGAGCTTTTCAGTCGGACGCTTATGAATCGTGTTAACTGAAGTTCACTTCTTATAGTATTTTACAGTTCTACTTGTCGTCGCCAAATCGCTGATAATATTTTCATAAGTTAGCGTGGGACGTCATTCTGTGGGTTGGTGTGGCACTCCCAAGACTATAAAGTCCCAAATATTTTCTTATTGTCTTTTCTGGGGTTGCCTTGCAACAGTTGTTGATTTGTCTATTGTCCACCACAACGTATTGCTGTTTGGTCCTGTAAAAATTGGACCCAATTTTTTTTTTTCTTTTTGAGTCATCAGTCTTCTGACTAGTTCATGCGGCCCGCGACGAATTCCTGTCCTGTGCCAACCTCTTCATCTCAGAGTAGCACTTGCAACCTACGCCCTCAGGATGTATTCCAATCTATGTCTTCCTGTGCAGGTTTTGCCCTCTACAGCTCCCTCTAATACCAAGAAAGTAATTCCCTGATGTCTCAACATATGTCCTATCATCCTGTCCCTTCTTCTTATCAATGTTTTCCACATATTCATTTCTTCTCCGTTTCTGTGCAGAACCTCATCAGTCCACCTCATTTTCAAAATTCGTCTGTAGCAGCACATCTCAAATTCTTCGGTTCTCTTCTCTTTCGGTTTTCCCACAGTTCATGTTTCACTACCATACAATGCTGTTCTCTAAAGTACATTCTCAGAAATTTCTTCCTCAAATTAAGGCCTATGTTTAGTATTACTAGACTTCTGTTTTCTCCCTCCGTCCGTCATTGGTTATTTTGCTGCCTACGTAGCAGATTACTTAACTTCATCAATTCTGATGTTAAGTTTCTCGCTGTTCTAATTTCCGCTACTTCTCATTAGTTTCGTCTTTCTTCGATTTACTCTGAGCCCATATTCTGTACACATTAGACGGTTAGTTTCACTCAGCAGATTCACGGTAGCAAAGTCATCAGCGAATCGTATTATTGACATGCTTTCACCTTGAATTTTAATTCCTCTCCTGAACTTTTATTTTATTTTCATCATTGCTTCTTCGATATATAGATTTAACAATAAGAGCGAAAGGTTACATCCCTATCTTACACCCTTTCCAATCTTGATCATCCACTTTTATTATTCTCTCTTGGCTCTTGTACATATTGTATATTACCCGTCTATAGCTTACCCCTACTCTTCTCAGAATTTCGAACATCTTGCACCATTTTACACTATCGATAGCTTTTTCTGGGTCGACAAATCCTATGAACGTGTCTTGATTTTTTTTCAATCTTGCTTCCATTATCAACTGCAACGTCAGTGGTGGCTCTCTGGCTCTAGAAAAGATAAAGGCACCAAACTGATCGTCATCTAGCACAGCCTCAATTTTCTATTCCATTATTCTGCATATTACTCTTGTCAGCAACTTGTATGCATGATCTGTTAAGCTGTTAGTCGGATAATTCACGCACTTGTCAGCTCAAGCAGTCTTCGGAATTGTGTGGATGATATTTTTCCGAAAGTCGGGTGGTATGTCGCCAGCCTCATACATTGTACTCGCCAACGTGAATAGTCGTTTATATATTTACTAAGATGTTCTTTTGGACATGTCCGGAAGAACAGATACCATCGGTAACCAATCAGCTCGTTAGAACGAAATTACAATGAAACGAACACCCTTAGCTCACCGGCCACTTGACCACCTTCTTCTTCTGTGCGAATGCACAAACAGAGTGCGAACTGTTACGGGAATCGGCAACGGGCCGCGAGTATCGAGTATAATGGGCGGGTGCACTACGGATGTAGTGCGGGACAATACGTTGAGAATGTGGGTTTCGCGGGAGGCCTGCCAGAGATAAATCCATGCAGACGCGCTATTCTCTGTGTACTCGGTGGCTCAGATGGACAGAGCGTCTGCCATGTAAGCAGGAGATCCCCGGTTCGAGTCTCGTTCGGGACACACATTTTGATCTGTCCTCGATAACGTATGTCAACTCCTGTAGGCAGCTAAGGGTGTTCACTTCATTGTAATTTAATAATCGTGTTGTTGCCACTTCCCCCAATGATTTCAGATGTTCTGATGGAATGTTGTCCATCCCTTCTGCCACATTTGATCTTCAGTCCTCCAAAGCCACCTGCGTAGTACTGTTAAATCCTCGCGGCTCCCTCCAGCAGAATGGCCGCCCCTGGGGTCGGCGCGGTGCGCCCCAGCAGCCGCGCGGCTACGGCCGGTGCTTCCTGGCTGCCGGCTGGGCCTTTAGTATTGAAATGGCGGCACGGCGGCTCAGGCCTGGAGGCCGTATCGATCCACTGTGCGTACGGCGCCGGCTCCACCTGCGGCCGAGGCCTTCGGTCCAGAGGCGGGCCGAAGGGCAGCCAGCCGCACTGGACCACGGCGCGGCAAAGTGCCCAGCCGCGCTGCGCGGTCCATCTCGCGTGGCGCCACAACTCTGCTACCGGCGGACAAACTTGGCATCTTCGCCATCGTTCCTGTTCATTCTTACTCGTCCTCCGTTTCTTTCCGTATCAAACTAGTGTACTGCTGTGTGGATCTCAGAGAAAGTAAAAATGGAACATTGGAAGTACTGCAACCAAAATACACCGGCGGAAAAAAATCGTAGCACCAAGAAGGAGCTGTGCGACATAGACGGAAGTCGGTACACGTGATTCTGCATCTGAAATATGATGTCCATTCACTGTAAGGCGCAAAAATTGCCAGTGATAAATAATATTATAACCATTTCGAGTAGGCTGCTTCGACCTCCCTTGAAATCAAACACAATATACCAAAAATCTATATTAGTAATAGTTGTAGGATATGGTGACAACGGCCTTGCCACAGTGGCTACACCGGCTCCCGTGAGATCACCGAAGTTAAGCTCTGTCGTGCGTGTTCGGCACTTGGATGGTTGACCAGGCCGCCATGCGCTGTTGCCATTTTTCTGGGTGCACTCAGCCTGGTGATGGCAATTGAGGACCTACTTGACCGAACAGTAACGGCTTCGGTCAAGAATACTATCATAACGACCCGGAGAGCGGTGTGCTGACCCCACGTCCCTCCTATCAGCATCCTCAACTGAGGATGACACGGCGGTGGTATGGTCCCGGTACGCCACTCGTGGCCTAAAGACGGAGTGTAGCGCGTGTCTGTCTGCAAGTGTGTCCCACTTCAAACTTTCTACGAGATTTGTAACACTCATAGACTGCAGCTAGTGAAGCTAGCCTCATTAATGAGAAGAATGCTACGAGGAGTGCTACTAAGATTAACGGGCGCCTGCTGCACTACCCTAAATGATACTTTGTCCTTTGGACTTAGAAGTTGGGGAGCTTTTTGCCGATTACAGAAAGGAAATCAAGTGGAAGTACGAAGGTTGTAACTGAGGTCATTTCGAAAAATCAGTAGGAGATCGCACATCACAACTGTGGCAAAATGAACGGCAAACGTCAGGCTCAGGAAGAACATACGAATGTCTTCCTAACATCAGGGAGAGATTAAAGACGAGAACTTTAAACCCGTCGAGTAGACCGGTACATTACCTGACTGAACTCGGCCCGTATGCTACGTATCTATACGAAATCACAAGGCAGATGAATGATCATTGCATTACTCCGCTATCCATCACGCGGTGTGTGATGGAGGGCACAATTCGCCCCAAAGTCATATTATTCACCTCCCGTTCCGCCTGCGGATCCACCGAGGGAAAAACGACTGTGACTTCTGAACTCCTCAGTCTCAGTACGATACGAGCTCTAATTTCTTTTATCTTCGAATGGTGATCATTGCGTGATTTAAAAGTTGATAGTAATAATATATGCTCTGCATCCTCGGCGAAGATCGGATTTTGGAATTTAGTGAGCAGCCCCTTCGATTTAGCGCGTGTCTATCTGCAAGTTTGTCCCACTTCACACTTTCTACGAAATATGTAACGCTCTCGAGATCGCTAAATGTACCACTCACGAATCTTGCCGCTCTTCTTTTGACCTTCTCAGTCTCTTGAATGAGACCCAACTCGTAAGGGACCCATACAGGAGAACAATACTCTAAGGCCGGACGAACTAATGTAATGTAACCAATTTCCTTTGTCGAAGGACTACATCGCTTGAGGATTCTGCCAATAAACCGCATTCTATTCGTCTTACCCGTTACTTGTGTAATCTGTCTTTGGATGCCGTCCTAGGGTATACCGAGCCAAATTCTATCCAGTTATTCTGGATAGATCTCAATTGGGGAAGAGATAGGCCACTTTGCAGTCGACGCACGGTTTACCAAGCACGAGGTCAAGCAATAGAAACTCTCTCCATGTTCCGGTGGGCAGTATTTCGCTGAAATGGAAGCCCAGGATGGTTTGCCATGAGGAGCAACAAAACGGGGCGTAGAATATCGTCTTTGTAATGCTGTGCTGCAAGGCTGCTGTGGATGACAACTTAAGGGATCCTACTATAAAATGAAACGACAACCCAGACCACTGCTCCTGGTTGTAGGGCCTACGCCCTAGTTTATTTGGTACCCCATCGCTGCATGAGGCGTCTCTAGACACATCTTCTGCCTGGGATCTCATTGACTAGAATAGGATTGTATTCACTGATGTTCTGAACACCTACTTCATAGTAAAAGACAAACAAAATACAACGATAGACAGACGGGATTCATTGTCCTGTACACCAAGAACTATTTTGTGCTAAATTTGCAGGCACGGGCCAGGTGAAAACATTGATGGTACGAATAGTAAATTTTTTGAAGTTGTGCGCATTATTGCACTCATGGCTTGCAGCAGCTTTCGATGTAACTGAGCGAAGAGTGTGGAGACTTTATATGTTATAGGCTGAGTCTTACACAGAAGATTACAGCAAGCAGACACTTTTTACAATGCTATCTATTTATTTAAATAGCGCCTTTACCGGTTTCGAACCGAAAGGTACATCTTCAGACGACTAGTTCTCGTTTTACATTACATTCCGTGTTTTTTTTTCCCCGCTTGACGAAACTACCATGGGGTGATGATGCCAATGAAGAATCCTCGCCATTGCAGTATAGGTTGCTTATCGTGCTGCAGCTTCGAAAACTGTATAATGCACTTTTTTGTGTATATAAACGCACATAATGTAACGCACCCCCCCCCCCCCCCCCCCCCACACACACACACACACACACACACACACACACACACACTTAGAAGTTTCACCACATGGAAGAATTCAGTGAAGAGTCGTGACATCCAACCGTTTAGCGCCTGGTGGTAGTTCCACTGTCCTACCTTTTTCCGTACGCGCTCACTTTAGAAGCACGTGAACATTCGAATAGCTTCGCCGTTCTCGAGATACTCTTTCACAGGCTGTGCGTAACAGTCATCTGACCATTATCAAAGTCCCTTATCTTAATGGATTTCCCTATAAGCAGCCCACATCTTCGCTTGGGTGATGGCCTGTCCATGTCTGCTCCAATAACATACTTTTGTTACCGCTTCACGTGCCCGGAACGCAACCACGTGGCATCCAACGTCGCGATGGGCAGTGACCACAATATTTTGGCTTATCAGTGTGTATACATTTACTTTTTGCTTGCTTAGCCTCACTAGATTAGGGCCTTAATGCCCTGTCTTGGGACGAATACTTCAAAAATTACGTAACAATCACAATAACACTAATTTGATTTATTAATAAAGATAATAATTCGGAATAGCAATAAGAGTTAAAATAATAACACTAGTAATGATAAGAAAATAAGGAGGCATTAAGAATGGTATAGATTATTTATTACCTAACAAACTCAATAACAATCTGTTATTAATAGAAAGTAATAATTGGCAATAATAATCATAATAATAATGATAATAATAAGAGTACCACTAACAAGAGTAATAAAATAATGGAACCATTAAGGCTGATAATGATTAGTTAGTACTCTTGAAGCCCTGCATGTTATTAGAAGAAGTGGAACATATAATGAAAGCTGGTCGGAGTGGCCGAGCGGTTGTAGGCGCTTCAGTCTGGAGCCGCGCGACCCCTACGGTTGTAGGTTCGAATCCTGCCTTGGGCATGGATGTGTGTAATGTTCTCAGGTTAGTTAGGTTTAAGTAGTTCTAGGGGACTGATGACCTCAGATGTCAAGTCACTGAAGTTCTCAGAGCCATTCGAAACATTTCGTGTAGGAAACAGGAGGAGGTTGAAATAAAAGTGATGGTGACTGCTAAGATAGAAAACTTCGATAGAGAACTTAGAGAACTCTGTGGACAGGGGGGGGGGGGGGGGAGGGAAAGGAGTGGTTGGGAGAGAGGGGAGTGAGAGGGAGGGTAGAAGAGTGTGAGCTGCAGAAGAGATAGCTATTGTGCTGTGAGGGGGGGGGGGGGGGGCGGAGCGGTTCATTACCTATCTTTTGAAGTCTGAAAGGATTTTAATTTCTCTAATATTATGAGGAAGACTATTCTAAACTCGTCTTCCTGATACGGAAGATGATTTGAAGAACATAGTAGTGTTTGCACAATAGTACCGAGAGGAGTTTACTTTGTTGAGAACGAATATCTCCTATGTATTGCTTGGATAGCAATGTAGAAGCAATAGAAATGTAATCATTTTATAAATTGAAATATCTGACTGAAGATCCGACATATATCAAAACCGGGGCTCGTCAGAAATTTCCGAAATTTTAACTTTAATAACGTGTGACTTGAACAACCGAAACTGAGACGCCAGGTAATCATCCTGCCCCTTACACCTTCTGAGAAACAACAACAGTGCCTTAAAAGTGGTAAGGTGGAAACGATGCAGGTAAATTATTAGTTAAATTCATCTCATTTCATACTGAAATTCATTTTTCAACAACTCGTGGTACAGGCATAAACAAATTTAAACATTGCTTTTGATAAATATTATTTGTAAAACCTAAAGTGGAAATTACGGGCACTTCATTAAAAAAACGGGGCTAGCATGCCGAAAAGCGAGCTGCAGTGAATCGGGTCTTCTTGTGTTAATTTTAACATATAGGTTGTTAAAAGGAAGTGCCGATTATTTTGAGAGGTGGTAGTAACCGTCAAAACAAAACAGAAAGCCCAATAAACATGTTCCGGAAACACATACTTGCTGAGATCTGTAGACTCGTCCGTACCGGCCGAAGACGTTTGGTTGCAAACACATCCGAGTCCGTGTAAAAAAGGTAAACTTGGAGGAAACAAATACTGTATGGGCTCAGTCGTTGCCTCTGTAATCCACCAACACGGTACATTATTATACATGAATCTCTGTATCAAAGTGCCCTAGTGTACACATCAGTCAGAGCATGGGTGGTCTACTGTCAGTTGTGTTGTTTATGTTGCGTTGTGGGTAGTGTAGCTTCAGCCTCGCCAGTGTGTGTTACCATGCGGTAAAGTAGCTGCAACGTTGGGTATGTATAGTAGTGTAGTGTCACATCTGCTTTGAAAGGTAACTTAATTGTTACGTTTACTATTATTGAAATGTTTGTACTTTCCTGTACACACGAATGGTTTAGTACGTTTTATTTCCTCTTCCATGTATTAACAATGGAAACCTACTACGCCACGGATATGATTTTCAGCTACAGGATAGCAAGTGGAAATAGCCTGCGAGCCCGTGCCCTGTATGCGCAAAAGTATCCACGTCGCAGGGTGCCATCCGATAAGCTGTTCCGCCGAGTTTTTCAGCGCCGTAAGAAAACAGGTTCTGTAGCACACGACAAGGAGAACTTTGAACGGCCTCGGTCAGTTTGCACATCTGAGGTGGACGATCGTCTGCTGCGTTTACTGGGCGAAACACATAGAGCCAGTGTGCGGCGATCAGCAGCAGCAGAAGTCGCGAGTCATCCTCTTGTCTGAGCGGTACTACAGGGACAACTGCTGTAGCTATACCATCTTCAGTGCGTCACAAGAGACGGCGTTATGAACTTTATTAACCTGCAAGTTTGGACTGCAGCTGCTGATAAATGATCTCCTCATCGTTTCTCCATCACCTTATGGGTAGCTATTGTTGGTGATAAATTACTAGGGCCATATATCCTGCCATAAGGATTAAATGGGGCTCTTTATAATTAATTTCTTGTTTACGTATTGCCTAACTTGTTGGAATATGTTCCATCTCAGCGAAGACTTCGCTGGCACAGGGACTTTTTCTAGACAGATTGAAATATGCAATTGTCAAACCTCTTCATAAGAAAGAGGTTAACAGTGACTTAAATAATTATAGACCAATTTCATTGCTGACTTCATTTTCTAAAATATTTGAAAACAGTTATGTATTCAAGACTAGTCTCACATTTAAGTGAAAATAATTTACTCAGTATGTCGCAGTTGGGATTCTAGAAGGGTTACTCAACTGAGAATGCTATGTACACATTTACACATCAAATAGTAGAAGCCCTAAATAACAAATTATTGCCAGCTGGTATTTTTTGTGATATTTACAAGCCTTTGACTGTGCGGATCATGTCACACTCTTAGGAAAACTCAGGTTTTATGGAATTGAAGGCTATACACACAGCTGGTTTGAACCATACTGAACGAACAGAAAGCAAAACTTTGTGCTGAATAACACAAGTAATGTTGGGAGAGTGGCAAATTCTAAAGAATCGGTAGTTAGCACAAAGGGAGTTTCACAGGTTTCAATTTTGTGTCCTCTCCTGTTCCATATTCATGTGAATGACATGTCACTTAACGTTCAGCAAGGAGAACTAGTACTTTTTGCAGATGACACGAGTGTTAAACAGCTGAAGATATTGTTAAGGCTGTCTTTCAAAGAATTATTAAGTGGTTCTCAGAAAATAGACTCTCTCTTAATGTGGAAAAACTCACTACATCCAGTTCTGTACACCAAATATAATCATACTGACAAATATATATATATATATATATATATATATATATATATATATATATATATATATATATATATATATATATATATATATATATATACATGAACAGGGCTCAGTTAACAGGGTAGATTTCTCCAAATTTTTGGGTGTTTACATTGATGACAACTTGAACTGGAAGAACATATTACTGAACTTCTCAAACAATTAATCACTAGTCTTAGATGAGCATACTAATGTACTTTCCATATTTCCACTCAATAATGTCTTATGGAATAGTCTCCTGGGATAATTCACCACTTAGACACAAAGTATTGATTGCACAAAAGAGAGCAGTGAGGATAATTAGTGGTGTTCAGCCAAGGACGTCATGTAGGCACCTATTAAAGGAGTTAGGTATTTATGTGCACCATCAGAGTACATACATTCGCTGATGGAATTCGTTATAAATAATCTATCTCAATTTGCGAAGAACAGTGATGTTCATACATACAATACTAGAGGAAAAAATGACCTTTCCTATCCATTATTGAAGGTGTCAGTTGCTCAAAAAGGAGTACATTATTCAGCAACAAAAATCTTTTATCATTTGCTCAACAACATAAAGTATCTGACAGTTACCAGATCAAGTTTTAAATCTAGCTTAAAATCATTTTTTTGGACAACTCCTTTTATTCCATGGACGAATTTCTGTTTCAGAACTTGTAGAAAAATTGTACCCCTAAATGCAGTTGCATGTGTAGAACTAAAAATTTCAGTAATATTAATATTAGCACTATTCATGTGTGTGTATATGTATCTCGTAATCTTACATGTTCCACATCATATCGATAAAATGACCGTAAAATGATCTGCGGGACATAATACAACTAAACTAAACTAAACTACACAGATGTGGTTCATGCATGCCATCACACCAGCACATTTCCTCCGCAATGTGCGTGAACTTCTGGCGCCGATATTTCAGGACCGCTGATTTGGTCTGGGAGGTCCCACACTATGGCCTCAACGTTCAACAGTCTCCAAACATTTGTTTCGGGAACAATGGAAGGCATTAGTCAGCACAGTCCAGTCAACGATGTCCAGACACTATAGGATCACATCTTTAATGTGTGCCAGCGCGTACAACGACGGTCACGTGAATTTCAGAGTGAATGATTCCTTGCATCCTTACTCTGTAGGACAGGGTGATGCATTGCCGTGAACGGTCGTCACGTTGAGTACTCCTGTAACATGTGTCATGAATGGAAGTCAGACTGAACGTCTGTTATGAACAAATGTACATATCGCAGGGAGTATGCGTTCCCTAGAGCATTTGTAATGGTCATTTCTTCATAATGGGATGTGCACTACCATCTTTAACAATATTTATCACTTTTGTTTACAGTCACTATGAACAATTTTACAGTTCGCAGAAAGTATGCGCTTCTGGACCAGTGGTTTACTGGACTTATTTCAATTTAGTGGGTACTACCGCCTCTCAAAATATACAAGAGTTTTTAACACACAATATAACTATAAAGAAGTTATTTATGACCGGTGTTTGGCACTGAACGGCGTACGCGAAGAACTGAAAGTCTACAAATCGAGAATGGTGCGTCATTGAACAAAAATTGGCTAACGAAGTGAAACAAAGAAATTGCACTCGGGGTCTGAACAAAGAACAGTGGTCTCCAGCGAGGAACTAGTGCACGTAGCGGGAACGAGTAACGGTGGAAGTGGAACCATGAACTCGAAAAACACTGACCGATCGAGACAGAAGCGGCAGCTAGAACGACCTCATTCTTCGGTCCTTCCGTTCTGTTCAATGAAACGTTTCTTTGGCATCCTTTCTTTGCGAACGGTCCACCTGACAACTGTACGATGCTAGTCCAGCAACAGAACTGTAGTTGGTAACTCGAGCGAAAGGGATTAAATATACTATATTTATATTCACACTCAGTAAACCACTTAAGAGGGTACTTGGCATGGTACCACATGATTTTTCTCCCGATATAATCGCGCATGGAGCGCGAGAAGAATGACCACTTAAATGCCACTGTGCGTCTGTAAGTAGTCTATTTTTTCTACAGTAAATAACATCTCTAGATTCTCCACTTAATACCGATTCTTATAGTTTTGTAAGTTGGCCTTCATGGGATAATTTACGTCTGTCATCAATGGTGCACCTAATCAGGTTTTTCAAGATACCAATGACGCTATCCCGTGATCGACAAAATCGCCTCACGATTTGTGCATCCCTTAGTTCCATGCGATCATAACACGAATGTAATTTCTTTGGTTCATTTCGTTTGCCCATTTTTATTCAGTGACGCACCATTCTCGATTTGTCGACATTTAGTTCTTCGCCTGCGCCGTTCAGTGCCAAACACCGGTCGTGAATAACATCTTTTCAGTTATACTGTATGTTAGAAACTGTCGTATATTTTGAGAGGCGGTGGTACCCACTAAAATATTTAAAAAAGTCCAGTAAACACTGGTCCCAAAGCGCATACTTTCTGCGATCTGCACACTTGTGTCTTACTTAGTATGAGTCACACATATCTGAGCAATATTCTAAAGCTGCACACACTAGGTATTTATAAGCAGTCTTGTTTGTAGACTGACTGCACACTCATCTAATCTTCCAGTGAAACGCCGTCCGTCATCTGTGTTACCTACAAACATGTAACATCTTCATCTTATATCCCTGGGAACTGTTGCTCTTCGTATTTGTATGTTTCGACTGATTCTAACCGTGAATCATTGAAACAGCAGCCCTAAGGTGTTAAATTTTCTCGAATTGCAAAGTACATTATTCCACCTTTTCTTTTTTTACATTACGCAGCTTCATCATCTCAGAAAGATTTTTTTTCCTTTATTGTTATTTTAATACCTAAATAATCAGGTAGCTGTCAGCGGCATGCTACGCCGCTCTTCAGCCATAGTGTTGACAATAACAGAACACAGAATGGAGAATCAGAACGAACATAGTGATGGGCAAAAAAGAGTGGTCGCAGATACACAAAAAACACGGACCCGTTCACACTCGACGATAACGACACTGAAAACACGTTGACACGGCGCACAGAACACTGATGAATTCGACGGCACAAGTGAACGTAGAAGCGTGACGGCGGACACTCAAAAAACAAAACGACGTCACACACACGAGACACAGATGGCGATGATCTCTGGCGCGCGAAAGTCCACGTAGCGTGTGCGAGTCCAGGGACCGGCCAAGAGGGGAAGAAAGATGAGGGGGGAGGAGTGGAGAGGGTGGAGAGGGGAGAACAAAGATGTCAATGGCTGAGGAGATGGGAGGAGGAGTAGAGGAACAGGGGAGGGGAAGCCTGGGGGAGGAGCGGGGAGAAAGGGAGGAGGGAGGGAGGGTGCCCAAAGGAACAGACACAGAAAGAGGGAGGGAGGATCAAAGTTGGTAGGAGGGGTATATGGAGGGGAGGAGGTCATCATCATGTAGGGGGAGCTGGCCAAAGCCACCTCGGGAGAGGGTAAGTAGGGTGGAGAGATGGAGACTGGGTGGGAATACAGGCGCAGCAGCAGGTGGGGGGGGGGGGGGGGGGGGGAGAGGACGGAGGCCGAGTGGGTGAGGAGGATCGAGTTTGTGGGAGGTGTTCAGGATCCGTATCCTCTCAAGGAAAAGGAGGAGGTGGGGGAATGGAATGAGATCGTACAGGATCTGCGTGGGGGAGGGGAGATGGATGCGATAGACGAGGTGGAGAGCATGGCGTTCAAGGATTTGGAGGGATTTATAAAAGGTAGGGGGTGGGGGGTGGAGATCCAGGCCTGATGGGCGTAACGAAGGATAGGGCGGATGAGGGATTTATAGGTGTGGAGTATGGTGGAGGGGTCCAGACCTCACGCACGGCCGGAAAGGAGCTTGAGGAGACGGACTCGGGAGCGTGCCTTGGCTTAGATTGTCCGGAGATGGGGGGTCCAGGAGAGCCGACGGTCGAGGGTGACGCCAAGGTACTTAAGGGTGGGGGTGAGGGCGATAGGATGGCCATAGACGGTGAGATAGAAATCAAGGAGACGGAAGGAAGAGGTGGTTTTGCCTACAATGATCGCATCTCGAAAAGATCTGATGTTTGTATTAATATCACCCGCTAGTTACTTTTACTTCCGTAAATGGAACTGCATGCAAGAACCTGCTGCGTCCTCTTTACCAAGAAATTGTCAATGCAGTCAAAACTTTTGTTTGATTCCTTTCATCGCGCCTTACATCGTACCAATTGAGATCGTAAAAGAAGTTAAAAGAGTCACGTGCTATACAGGTGGTGTCAGATGAGTCGAGTGTACGTAGTTGCTATGTGGTCTGGCAGAGGTCACTAGCTGACGGACTCTGCTTGAGCTGCAGTCACAATACTATCACGTTTATTTGCAGTTCTGTTTGTTTAATTTTCTAATTGTTTATTAATTACTACTAGTATTGTGCTTAGTTATGAGAGTGAATGAAGGTTTGGGTGTGAAATAATGTTTTATGTACAGCTTTAATGATATACACTGAAGTAATTGGCCACTTGAGGAATGTTTGAGAATTAAGTGTCTGTTTGTCATTCGTACCGCGGAATTTACTATAAACTTTTTCTTAAGTTTATGGTACTGACAAAATAAGATTCTGACTTTGGTAAAGTAGTTTTGTTAAGAGTGAATGAATTTAATATTTCTGGGTTTTCAAAATTAATATATGTGAAGTTACTATTCTCATTCAGTGAGAAATTTTGATTGTTTCTGTATACATGCGCGGGACTGAGAGAGAGGATTCTGTATTCCAACTGGCTGTGATGTTTCTCTTCCAATCGGAAATTAGCATATTCGTGCGTATTTTGGGAACTAGAAACTTTTTTTATGTGGAGACATGAGTAGAGTTGGGGCTTGAATCTCATAGTAATTGGACCTATTGATGTGTGCTCCGTTAAACATTGCTAATATTGTGATACTTCGCTACCAAAATGTATGGTAAGTGCCGTAAAGTGTGGAAGAGAGTTTGATTCAATGCATGGAGTGAAATTCACAACTTCTAGTGTCGTTTTGAATAATTAAATTACGCGTGACATGTTGCTTACTCGCGAACGTGAGATGTGTGTTACGCGAGGTCATCAGTCCCCTAGAACTTAGAACTACTTAAACCTAACTAACCTAAGGACATCATGCACATCTATGCTCGAGGCAGGATTCGAATCTGCGACCGTAGCGGTAGCACGGTTCCAGACTGTAGCGCCTATAACTGCTCGACCACTCCGGCCGGCAAGTATTATTAATAATTATCATAATGTAGCTATGGTTATGAACGATGTGCGCGTGTGTACTTCTCAGACCTTGTAGAGTTTAGAGAAAGGCTTTGCAGTGACGCACGGAAGCTTACCGCAACAGAGTGAAATTTTACGCATATAAATACTTTCAATTTACTTCCAGCGACAAAACAATTCTTAGAGCCAGTTGTGCTTACGGTGTGTATAGTCGTTTTCTCTGCAGCTTTTTCCTCCTGAGAACTGCATGTCAGTAACGTCAACAAGATGTGCGTGTTAGACGAAAGTCACTACCAGGTAAGGGCTACGCTGTAACGCACCGCGCCGCCGAAATTAGGAGCAAGGTGACGATTATTAGAGCGTATTTGACTCTCTTCTGTATGGGCTTGGACACTTAACAGCCCAGTGAGCGTTTCCAGCACCCTAAACGCAGTATTCGGCCCGGCAAACGTACGCCCATTTGTTGTTGCGTGAAGAAAACAATTTTTGTTTCTTCAGTTTGGTAAACAAAATAAATATTGTGTGTTTATAATTAAAGTGCAGCTACTTATGTTATGTCGACTGTGGGCAGAAGATATCGTCCGGCAGCGAAACTTAGTACATGTGTGAAAACATTAAGGCGGAACTTATTTACACTGGAAGAAAATTCGGAAATGGTCATGGGTAGAAAAGGTCAAACAAGTGAGAGATTCATAATGTTGATTCTGTTATTAATCGTCGTTTACACAGTTCGTTCACTTTGGGTACCAGAGACGTGGAACAGATGTTGCATCCTCAAAACGACTCGAATAAGAGTTCGTCGCAGCAGTTCTGGTGAACTCTGTGGACGTGTTCCCGTATATTGGCCTTCAGATCCGGTAGACACTGAACGTATCCCTGGTAACAACGTTCTTTTGGATACCCCCAGAGCCACAAGTCACAAGGATTATCAGGTGAGCTTGCAGACCATGGATCTGGAAAACATCTGGAGATGCACGCTCGTGAATGCTTGCGTTAGGTAGACCTTTCATTGGGCGATTGACGCGAGGTGTTGACAAATGTTGCATGAGGGCAGTGGTTTCCACACAGTTGTGCTCTTCCAAACCAGGAATCACATAATGTACAAGGAGGTCTCGATAATGTGCAGACGGCACGGTACACCTGATAAGCTATCTGCGTGGAGTCTCTGCTAGAAATAACGCTCGCGTGTGTGTGTGTTTGTGTGTGTGTGTGTGTGTGTGTGTGTGTGTTCCCGAAAGGCCAAACTGCTGAGGTCATCGGTCAATAGACTTACACGCTGCTTAAGGGGAGGTTTACTATCTTTTGATTAAAAAAATCGATTTTTTTAATTCAATTTTTGGATCCGTAAAAGAGTTTAGAGTCCACCCCTGAAACGGTTTTCCGAATTCAGAACAGAAATGTTTGTTATTCGCGGTTGAACAAAAATATTCACCTACCTGAAATCGGCCTTTTTCACGCACCAGCTTTTTTTCTTTCGGAGGACGAGTTACTGTACCGGTGGTTGAAAATGAAAGCTTCGGACGTTAGCCCCCAAACATTTGTATTCTGGTGCAAGACTGTGAAGATTGCGGCTTTCCTGGCAGTGAGCAGCTTCAGCGAAGGGTATTTAGCAATTCTGAAGACAATGACAACCATGGACGTCACCCTGGGACTATATTCGACGCAGTTCGCCAAGCATTCGGACGACCACCGGATTCAAGCTGCCGAAAACCGCTTGTCACCGGCCGTACGAGTGGCTCTGGAGCAACGCAGGATGGCCCAGATCCAGCAGAACGCCCTTTATGAGGAAGAAGAAGGACTAGTTTATGGACCCGGAATAGCAGATTGAACGTAACTTGCATAATATTGCATTTATTGTGTTAAAGCTTCAAACGCGTTTTTCTCGAAATGACTTTTTTTTTATCGCGCGGTATGGTAACTTCTAATCTACTGAACCGATTGACATGATTCTTTGTTTCCGACGAAGCTAAATAGCCTAGGAGTTGTACCACTTTTATTCCGATCCATCACCTACAAATAATTTTACATTGCCGACGAAGTCGAAAAATCGATGAAAAACCCTATTTTTTTAAATGGCCACCATTTTGTTTCCTATGGTCCAAATAAATTAAGTGAGGTAAATCTTATATAATTCGTTAACGTCAACTCAATTTTGAATTCAGACGAGCCGGCTGACCTGTGACATACCTCGCCTGAAGTTCTACATCGAAATTTTGTTTAATTCCAACGGCACTTCCGCCTTTGCTCATCGACATTTCCGGTCGAAAAAATAACAGTTTGTAGAGGAAATATCATTAACATTTTGACCAAATTTGACATTCATATCTACACTCCTGGAAATGGAAAAAAGAACACACTGACACCGGTTTGTCAGACCCACCATACTTGCTCCGGACACTGCGAGAGGGCTGCACAAGCAATGATCACACGCACGGCACAGCGGACACACCAAGAACCGCTGTGTTGGCCGTCGAATGGCGCTAGCTGCGTAGCATTTGTGCACCGCCGCCGTCAGTGTCAGCCAGTTTGCCGTGGCATACGGAACTCCATCACAGCCTTTAACACTGGTAGCATGCCGCGACAGCGTGGACGTGAACCGTTTGTGCAGTTGACGGACTTTGAGCGAGGGCGTATAGTGGGCATGCGGGAGGCCGGGTGGACGTACCGCCGAATTGCTCAACACGTGGGGCGTGAGGTCTCCACAGTACATCGATGTTGTCGCCAGTGGTCGGCGGAAGGTGCACGTGCCCGTCGACCTGGGACCGGACCGCAGCGACGCACGGATGCACGCCAAGACCGTAGGATCCTACGCAGTGCCGTAGGGGACCGCACCGCCACTTCCCAGCAAATTAGGGACACTGTTGCTCCTGGGGTATCGGCGAGGACCCTTCGTAACCGTCTCCATGAAGCTGGGCTACGGTCCCGCACCCCGTTAGGCCGTCTTCCGCTCACGCCCCAACATCGTGCAGCCCGCCTCCAGTGGTGTCGCGACAGGCGTGAATGGAGGGACGAATGGAGACGTGTCGTCTTCAGCGAAGAGAGTCGCTTCTGCCTTGGTGCCAATGATGGTCGCACGCGTGTTTGGCGCCGTGCAGGTGAGGGCCACAATCAGGACTGCATAAGACCGAGGCACACAGGGCCAACACCCGGCATCATGGTGTGGGGAGCGATCTCCTACACTGGCCGTACACCTCTGGTGATCGTCGAGGGGACACTGAATAGTGCACGGTACATCGAAAACCGTCATCGAACCCATCGTTCTACCATTCCTAGACCGGCAAGGGAACTTGCTGTTCCAACAGGACAATGCACGTCCGCATGTATCCCGTGCCACCCAACGTGCTCTAGAAGGTGTAAGTCAACTACCCTGGCCAGCAAGATCTCCGAATCTGTCCCCCATTGAGAATGTTTGGGACTGGATGAAGCGTCGTCTCACGCGGTCTGCACGTCCAGCACGAACGCTGGTCCAACTGAGGTGCCAGGTGGAAATGGCATGGCAAGCCGTTCCACAGGACTACATCCA
This sequence comes from Schistocerca gregaria, assembly GCF_023897955.1. NCBI lineage: Eukaryota > Metazoa > Arthropoda > Insecta > Orthoptera > Acrididae > Schistocerca > Schistocerca gregaria. The sequence goes on from NC_064920.1 coordinate 108,064,227, forward strand.
GCATCTCTACGATCGTCTGCATGGGAGAATAGCAGCCTGCATTGCTGGGAAAGGTGGATGTACACTGTACTAGTGCCGACATTGTGCATGCTCTGTTGCCTGTGTCTATGTGCCTGTGGTTCTGTCAGTGTGATCATGTGATGTATCTGACCCCAGGAATGTGTTAATAAAGTTTCCCCTTCCTGGGACAATGAATTCACGGTGTTCTTATTTCAATTTCCAGGAGTGTATAACACATCTCGAGAAACAATTCTCAAATAACATGCTTTCTTCGGGTCAAAGATAGTAAACCTCCACTTAAACTAACTTATGCTAATAGCAATACACACTCCCATGCCCGAGGGAGGACTCGAAGTTCCAGCGTGTGGGTAGAAAGAACGAATCTAGAATAAAGGAGCTTCTGAATCCACGCCGCACAGTCACATACAGCGAGTGCAAGTACCGCAAATTCGGCAGTTCTGTGCTTTCACTGCCACTGCACCTGTGGTGTAAAATGTGCCTCCATAGGATATTGCCCGGCCACACGTCATCAACATCGATCCATGCCAGGAACAGAAGAGCAGATTCACAACGTTGCTACGGATCATGAGGTTTCAGTTACTGCGCCGTCTGGATCTTGTGCGGGTACCAGCATAACATAGACGCAAAACTTTCTATACTGTTGACCATGAGATGGACAATTCTCGTGACGCTGAGGGAACACCAACATTACCCGTGATACGTGCTGAATGGTCAGTTACAGCAATATCTTCCACCGGGATAGGACTACCTCCCACGTCCAGATATCACAGCAACCTCACACGTGTTTCCTAGTTTCATTGTCATCTTCTTTCAACCATTTAATGACGTTGGACCTCTATTCAGACCTTTCAGTCGGCGATACTCTCTCAATGTAGCAGTGTAATTACTGCCGTTCACGTAAAACAGTTCCACAAACAGTGCACGGTACGTCTTCTCGATATCAATACTGTTAGCTCACGTTATGGATTGTCAAACGACAACATGGATGTCATACCATCATAGAAACAAAGAACAGCGCGAGATGTTAGAACTGTTTTCCAGCGTTAAGTCTTTCCGTATTAGGGCATAACGCATTAGCATATCTACCAAATTTCTCTAGGCGATAATTACAACCCACACTGGAGCGGCACCTTAATTATAACCACCCGGCAGTTAGCGCAATAGAGCACCTAGGATCTGCGCTAAGGGGTTAAAGGGGGGTTGGGAGGGAGAGGGGGAAGAACTTATATTAGCTTCGTGCAGGAAGTAAGGGGGGAGCAAACAAAGCATAGTGGCCGGAGCTATTCAACTTTAATCTTAATGTGGTCTGATGAAACCACGTTACAGTTGACCCAAATGAAAACGAATCACTTTTGTTTTTCTTTCTGTACAATTTAGCTCGTTTGAACAGTATCTACAAGACATACGTATTCAAATAACCTCCTGTACATAAGGCAAACGAATCGTAACTGTACAGTGGGGAAGAGACAACTGTCACAGAATACTATACAAACGTCTGCTGCGTTAGTTAAAATTTCTAGTAAATCAGTGAGTCATCCTACTTAGCTGAGTGCGCCGGCACCGTAGCACAGCGCGTTCGATCAGACGGTCAGCAGTCCTCCGTAATAAAAAAACTGAGTTAATGGATCAATGATGAACTTGAACAAGCGTCATGGGGCGTCCGCCCCAAATAAACAGAACGAACAATAACAAAAAAATGAGATTTTTAAAAAAAGAAAAAGTGGTAACGTACTTGCCTCCTATGAAGCCCAGCTGGATATTTTCTCCGCTCGTGGACTGGGTGTTTTCCTCTTCATCATTTCCTCCTCATTACCGGAACACAAGTCGCCCAATGTGGCGTCGACTGCAATAAGACTTGCACTCAGCGGCCGAACTTCCCAGGATGGGGTCTGCTGGCCAACTGTGCCATACGCTCATTTCATTCCAGCAAGGAGGAAGGATGACAGGAGAACATGGCGTGTATGATGCGCCACCAGATAGATTTTTGCCTGAAAATGAGGATGAATGGGATCCCAATAGCAAGCTACAATCCACTCAAACGTCTTTTCAGTGCCGAGCAGGAAAAGAAACTTGCAAACTTAGCGAAATATTCTTCCGGTTGTGTATTTTGAGTTGTTCGCCAGGACACTATGGACCTAAGTGCTCGTAGTGTGCACTGTAGACGACACTGGTATCCGCACCCCTGGACCACAACACAAATGTTGGCAGAAGAGCGCAGGAAACAAGATGGAGCACTTACTTCTGCAGAACGTGGAAACCGTGTGACAGTTTGCGTAGCGGTAAATGATACAGGAATATGCATTCTTCCAATGTTTCTGTCCCCTCGTAAAATCCTCCAGAACGATTTTCTGGGAGATGGTCCCTTTAAATAAATAATCGACGTCGTAATCTATCTTTTAAAAGAAATATCACCGTAATAGAAATATTATCTACATCAGATGAAAAGATTACTATTGACCGCTATTCGTGTCACAAGTGACTAAGATCTGGGGGAAAATATAACGCCTCATAACTTTCATAACAAATTTAAATATTGTATAAAACACCACATTGTTGTTGTTGTTCTCTTCAGTCCTGAGACTGGTTTTATGCAGCTCTCCATGCTACTCTATCCTGTGCAAGCTTCTTCCTCTCCCAGTACCTACTGCAACATACATCCTTCTGAATCTGTTTAGTGTATTCATCTCTTGGTCTCCCTCTATGATTTTTACCCTCCACGCTGCCCTCCAATGCTAAATTTGTGATCCCTTGATGCCTAAAAACATGTCCTACCAACCGATCCCTTCTTCTAGTCAAGTTGTGCCACAAACTTCTCTTCTCCCCAATCCTATTCAATACCTCCTCATTAGTTACGTGATCTATCCACCTTATCTTCAGCATTCTTCTGTAGCACTACATTTCAAAAGCTCCTAATCTCTTCTTGTCCAAACTAGTTATCGTCCATGTTTCACTTCCATACATGGCTACACTCCAAACAAATACTTTCAGATAAGTATTAATAATGAAGACATATTCATGATTACAAATAAACGGGAGTTTTATCCAGTAAATTACACAATTTTTATACAATTAAAGGATTAAGGCACAAAGAAATGCCTGACATTAGCTACTCGTCGGCATTGAGTAAATCGATGGGGAAGTTGGCAGTTTGCGTTGGACAGAGATTCGAACCTTGGTTTTCTAATATTATTGTTCTTCCATAGACAAAGAAAGAAATACATGGCACTGAAAGCAAAGGTCTAATATTCACACTTTTAGAGTGGTGTGACGAAAACATCAGACAGCTGCACTTGGAATATGAGAAACAAACTCACAAGAATGGTCAAAACTGGGAACTCACTTAAGACAATAAAATTAGATTAATATTAATAATAATGACATGTGGGCAGAAGTTTGACGACAGGTTTGTCCATCCTCAAGGGAGAATTTGTTAGCATCAGAGTGGCCACGGAAGCAAGATAGAAACCTGACCTGAGATGGCAAATTTCTTATTTATGCAAGAGATTTCGCTGGAAAATTAATGGAGAAGTTTCAGGTCACTGTCAGAACTCACCGTAGAAAGTATTCTGTCTGCGGAGAATTAATGTCAAAGTGTCTGGGGAGAGCGAGACCGGAGAAACCTTTTTCACGAGCTGTCATTGCGGCTGGCCGTTCCCCCTTCCTCTTGCTTCCCCCCCCCCCCCCCTCCCTCCACCTGTAGGTTCGCCTCAACACGTGCCGTCGCGACGAGCTGACCCCCAACCCCTCCTAACCTGCTGCTCACACCTCAACCCCCTCCAAGAACGCCCCGTGGAGGCAGCACGCAACTGTCGCGCCGCGCCGCGCCGCGCCTGGAATGCGATAAATCACGGAAGAGGAAGCGGCCTGGAATTTACGGTGTGTCCCGTAACACAGTGCAGCACAGCGGCTGGCAAATTTGACGGCCGCGGTGCAGTGAAATGAAGAACGGAGCTATCGCTTCTGTGTCGCTAAACCACCTGCAGCCGTGTGGCAGGTCCTCCTCCCTCAGCGGAAATGCAACCGACTGCACGTTCAAATTAAGCCCGTGTGACTTGTTCTAAACGACGTACAGGGAACGAATGCGTGTGTTTTGGACGTCAACCCTAAGGATTAAATATCTTACATGCACTGTAACGCAACCAATACATTGGTTATGTTTTTAGCCAGTCTGACCTGTGCTGCGATATGTCAAATATCAAGTGACTGTAGGAGGATACAAGATGACTTGGACAGGATTTGTGATTGGTGTAAAGAATGGCAGCTAGCTTAAATATAGATAAATGTAAATTAGTGCAGATAAATAGGAAAAAGAATGCCGTAATGTTTGAATACTCCATTAGTACTGTGTGAAATCTTATGGGACTTAACCGCAAAGGTCATCAGTCCTTAAGCTTACACACTACTTAACCTAAATTATCCTAAGGACAAACACATCCATGCCCGAGAGAGGACTCCAGTCTCCGCCGGGACCAGCCGCACAGTCCATGACTGCATGCGCTTGACACAGCCACGTCGATTAAATATTTGGGCGTAACATTGCAGAGCGATATGAAGTGGGACAAGCAGAATTTTGGGAACACGTGGTTCATCTGTAAAGGAGACCGCTTATAAAACACTAATACGACCTATTCTTGAGTACTGCTGGAGCGTTTGAGGTCCCTATCCGGTCAGATTGAGGGAGGACATAAAAGCAATTCAGAGGCAGGCTGCTAGATTTGTTGCTAGTAGGTTTGATCATTACGCGAGTGTTACGAAAGTGCTTCAGGAACTCGGGTGGGAGTCTCTAGAGGAAAGGAGGCGTTCTTTTCGTGAATCGCTACTGAGAAAATTTAGAGAACCAGCATTTGAGGCTGACTGCAGTACAATTCTACTGCCGTCAACTTACATTTCGCGGTAAGACCACATAGATAAGATAAGAGAAATTAGGGCTCGTGCAGAGGCATATAGGCAGTCATTTTTCCCTCGTTCTCTTTGGGACTGGAACAGGGAGAGAAGAAGCTAGTTGTGGTACGAGGTACCCTCCGCCAAGCACCCTATGGTGAATTGCGGAGTATGTATGTAGATCTAGATGTAGAAATACGATGTTGCACCATTCCTGCCAAATAATATTGTATATGGAAGTATAATATTGTGCAATATTGGTAAACTAAAGTGGATGACACACATTCCACCGTGATCGCGCATTGGGTGTGTGGTCGATTACAGAAACAACTGAGAAACACATTTTCTCGTCTCGCATTGGCTCTTCATACCGCGCCCTTGGAAAGTAAGGTCTTATTTTCTGATCTATGATTGGATAATTTTTGAAAACAGGCTCGAGAACAGTCTGAAACGATTGGAGTGGCGTATGTCTGAAGGCGACTGGACACATGGAAAAAAGTCTTTAGCTCGAGAGTATGTTTTACTTCGTACCAGTAGTGTCATTGCTTTATAACTTACTGTGGTGAAATGTCTGGCTCGTCATTCTACCTGCATAATCATGTTTACTCCAGTAATGGCGAGTGGAATTGCTGAAGCATGATATCGAAGAAGATAGTTCTGAGAATGAAACTGAAGAACACTACATGTTTTGATGGGTTTCCTGTCACATTCCGTAAGGAATCTGCAGGTGAGTTAGCTCCCCTTCCAAGCATAATATATAATAGACACTATGCACAGTAGTTGGTAGAAAGCACATAACGTCTGTCTGCTAGAAGGGCATCCACTAAACTATCGTCCAGTCCCATTAACATAAATGTTTCAGCATCTTAGAAAATATTCTGAACTCAAAAGTAATGAGGTGTCATGAACAGAATGATCCTCTCCATTCCACCCAACACAGAATCCAGAGCCCATCTCGAGCTGTTCGCACATTTCTGAAGACAACGGATCAAGACAAGACAATCAAGTAAATCCGTTTGTTCCCAACTGCCAGAAAAAAACTGTCATACCAACGTTTTTTAACGAAGGTACAATCAACTGGGCATCAAATAAAATTTGTAGATGGGTTGCATATACCTTGGCAAGGTAAGACACGACTTTTTTTCGTAGAGTTATCGATGGAAGTATAAGTAACTTCAGGTCTGCTGTAGGGGAGTAGGTTGGGAGTCCTGCAGCTCGTCTTGTATACACTGCTCAGCCAGAGAATTATGACCACCTACTTAATAGCCGGTATGTCTACCTTTGGCACGGATAATAGCAACGATGCGTCGTGGCATGGGAGGCGTTGTAGGTCGCTGGAGGAAGTTGGCACCTTATCTGCATGCTCAATTCACCTAATTCTCATAGTTCTGGGGAGGGGGCGATGAGCTCTGACGCCACGTTCAGTCACATTCCAGATGTGTTCGATAGGGTTCAGATCTGACGAGTTGAGCGGTCAGCAAATGAATTGGAACTCACTACTTATTCCTCTAAACTCTCCAACACACTCCCGGCCTTTTTATCTTGTTGAAAAATACCATTTCCGTTGGCAAACACGATCGTCGCGAAGAGGTGTACAGGGTCTGCAAACAGTGCATGATATTCCTTGACAGTCATAGTGCCTTGCACGAGCTCCATGGACCAGTGGATACCTACGTGAACGTTCTCCAGAGCGTAATGAAGCCACCGAGCTTGTCTCCGTCCCTCAGTACAGGTGTCAAGGATCTGTTCCCAAGACGACTGACTCGCGACCTCCCACCGGCATCGTGAAGAAGGTATGGGGATTCACCAGATCATTCAACAATCTGCCTCTGCAGTGACAATAATCACGTCCCCTTTTCAGTGCCAGTTGTCTATGTCATTGTGTTAACGTTGACACATGCATGAGTCGTCGGCTCTGGAGGCACATCATTAGGAGTATTCAGTGCACTGTGTGCAGACACACTTCTACTCTGCCCAGCATTAAAGTCTGATGTTAATCCCGCTACAGTTTACCGCCTGTCGTGTCTTACCAGTCTGACCAGCCTACAATGCTCGACGTCTGTAATGAAAGGTAGCCGCCCAACCCCACGACGTCTGCACATGGTTTCACTTGTTGAAGACACTCACCTTAGCACCCCTCGAACACCTGACAAATCGTGCAGTTTCCCACGACGTCTGGACATGGTTTCACTTGTTGAAGACACTCACCTTAGCACCCCTCGAACACCTGACAAATCGTGCAGTTTCGTGAAATGCTCGTGTCGAGCGTCCAGGAAATCACAATCTGTCCCCGATCAAACTCAGATAGATCGTGCGCCTTCCCCATTCTACACACGAACAGCTCTCACACTGGTACTATATGCACCGTGCGTGTGTCTGACTAGCAGTCATATCTCGCCAGGTGACGCTGCTGTCACCTAGATGGGTTTATATCGATAATGTTCTGGCTGATAGGTGTATTAATGACCTGGCAGGCAATATTAACAAATCATCAGTGGCAAACTTCAGTCAAGGGCAGTCTGAAAATTCAGTCAGTCTACAAAAGGAGACTGCTTACGTGGTATTCATGTGATCCTTCGTACATTAATGACCAACTTTACATACAGAATTAGCAGAGGATATTTAATATGTACAAACAAGCGCAGTACGAATGTTCCTAGATTTCTTTGGCCCGTGGAAGAGCATTACGAAGCTATTGAAAATCCTGATCTAGCAGACACATAAAGACAGTCATTAGCTTCCCTCCTGAAGCCCACTTACAAAGTTTTAAGAACCTTTGCTAAATGAGGAAACTAGAAATACCATTATACTACAGCTCCCGTACAGACAATGAAGACATGATTACAGTTTGTTTCACTTTATTGTTGCTTCACCACATATGGGAGAGAGTGGGTTCTTAGTGGTATAATATTCCGCTCATCAGCCAAGAGAATTTTAAGAAATACGACAAGAATGTGAAAAGATAGTACGACAGTTTTTAGATTTTAAATTAAAAATAGTTTGCCGACAGTATAGGAGATGTGGAGCTGTTCCGTGCGGGCGAGGAAGTGATTACAGAACGCAACGAGGCGTTTTAGCAGTCGTTCTACGTGTGATCCATACGTGAATCAGTTGAGAAGAAATCCTAATAGCTGCACAATGGGAAGTAACCAGTGTCATACTCTTACGCAGTATGGAAGTAAACATATGTGTAGAGGTGAGATATAGAAATGGAAACCGTTAAGATACACTATTGAGATGAAAGTATGCAGATACCACAATGTAATGTGGAATTGACTAGTAGATGCCACGAGAGCGTCCGCACCAGTATAAAAGAGGGCGGGAAGTGTTTTGTTGTCAGCAGCCAAGCAGTAACAGCATAATCGGTAGATTAGTAGAGCTCGTTCACTTAGAATGTGGACTAGTCATTATACAGCCTGTAACAGAAATGTACAGCACAAATTGGAGGACACATTCCTCTCAATTAGACGAAGAAATTATGTTACATAAATATCCTTTGTTTCCATTTTACAACTCATTTTCTCCAACGAGTTTCAACGAGATCAGATTGTAAATGTTCGCAATCGGGAAGAATGGGAAGACATCAATCTCCACGCAACCGTTGAAGCATGTAATCAACAAAGATTTTTTGCCAATGTTTGGGTCATCAGTGTTTCTGACTGTTTGCTAGGGCCTCACTTTTTACCACTCAGGCCCAACGGACAAGCTATCACAATTTCACAGAAAATGTTCTACTTGATCATTTAGCAGATGTGCCTTTAGCTGTGGGACAAAACATGTACTTGGTACACGATGGATCACCTTCTCATTTTAGTTTGAATGTACTTCGTCTTCTAAATAATTCAGTGACGGATGGATACGTAGAGATGGACCAATTGCCTGGCCTCCACACTCTCCCGACCTAACCCCATTTAGGGGCATTTGAAAACTCTTTTGTAAGGGGCTCCACAACAAGATAACCACAGTCTCCATGGTCGTATCACGAAAAGCTGCGAAATCATACGCACATTTCCAGGGATACATCAGCGCATCTGAGATTCACTGCGAGGGCAGAGTGATGATGTATCAATGCTCACGGAGGGGATACTGAACATCTCCTGTGAGAAACAATTGCATGTGGTATGCCGGTACGTTCCGTTCGTGTGTGTTTCCCATTATTAATGAGTTGGATAAAATGTGGTTTAACTTGGAAACAAGGCGTTTCCCGACTCATGTTCATGAAGCATAAATTCTTCGTCTGCGTGTGAGAAATGTGTCCTGCAATTCGCGCCGCACATTTTTGTTATTCCCTGTATGGCACCTGAGTAACAAATCCTTGAGGGAATTTCTATCCTTCTATAGCCACCCAAGTAGACTGTGGTGATGTGAGTGTTGAGTGGAATCGCGAATGAACACTATAACGGGACGTCCTCCTCTAGCATTACTTTTGCTCAACAATAGTTGTCAATACAAGTGTTTTTTTTTTTAGTTTTGGACAGGTCAGTATTATATCAGTTGCTTTTCTGAGAACTTTGATATAATTTTCTGCAAAGTATGTTATATTTCAAGCTAAAATTTATGAAAAGGAGTTACTTTTAAAATAATTTAATTTCGATGTTATAATCGATAACTAGTAGTTCTGCATGTACAGTTAATTTTTACGAATTATTTGCACACTTAAAATTTATATTATTATTTACGCAATTCTGAACTGTTCACTATGTTTATTTCTGGATTCATCTATGAAATAATAATCGAAATTAATAATGTAACGAAAACTGGTAGGAATACATTTGTTAAGAAAATTGTAAACCCTTTGGAATATTGTTATTTTCGCAGAGTGTGTGACTCGTAAGCTTGCCTCTGATGTGATCGTACACACTTTTGTATAATAGGTGTGAACAATGTAATTTCGGCTTTGTTAATGTGAAAAATCGAAATACTATATGAGCTATCAAAATGTGAGAAAATCGGTGGAAAATATATTTTAGTAAATAATTCTACAACAACAATCTTCCAGTTTATTTAGTTCAAACCAACTATGAGGACCTGATGGTAGATTTTCAGCTTCAAGAATCAGACCCCTAGACAAGATGGTCTCATTATTGCCCTTAAGAAAACGCTATATGCCGAAGGATATGAACACACTTTTACAACAAAATGTACTGCGCACAGCTGATGAACGGTTCAGAGACGATGACTGATAGTATAAGCATAACAGTGCACTCTGTCAATGAGCACAATCTGTGCGGTTATGTTTTGTGGATAGTAACATTCCTGAAACGGACTGGCCTGCTCATATTCCCGACCTGCGCCGAATGGGCTGTTATTCCTCCACAGACATTAACACCTCATTGAAGGTGTCTCCAAGAGTCATCAAATCGTGACAAAAGCAACGGGTGGGTACACCGCATATTAATGACAGTAACAGGTGTGCGAAAATTTCTAGCCTGATGGTGTGTACTGAACCTGCAAACTAGCGAATAAGCCGAGATGAGTGGGAATTTGTCCCAGAACTGTGCTCGAACATTACGTATTTAGCCTACACTCACCTTAACCATTGGAGTATCTGAATTCAATCTACACACAGATGGGTGCCATATTGAGCCTCTTTTGCAGCAGTAATGGTACCGGTATGTAATGGTTCAAATGGTACAAATGGCTCTCAGCACTATGGTCATCAGTCCCCTAGAACTTAGAACTACTTAAACCTAACTAACCTAAGGATATCACACAACACCCAGTCATCACGAGGCAGAGAAAATCCCTGACCCCGCCGGGAATCGAACGGTATGTAATGGTATGATGTACCATAGCACCGTATTAACAGTGTTTCACTTGAATTGATTCTGCATTGTTTCTCTTCTCCACGTCCTTCACATTAATGCTTCGAAGTTTGGTACTCGTACGGTAATTAGTTTCCGTGCTGTAACATGTTGAATAGGGGAATTATAAGCATCCGGTAGAACTTACTCTAGACGCAGACATACAGGGTACACTGATTGCGTCCTAGAGAGAGGGGGGGGGGGGGAGGGAGTGAACAGCAGACTCACGACCTAAGATGTTTAGCTCCTTCAACTTATGTTCTGCATCAGCAGTATAATCTAGACATTCCTTCCTCATATTAATGCCTATATATGAGACTAGTATACTTCTCTTGATCCGGGATACCATCCTTGTCAGTGCTGGTCTAAGGCTTCTAACTTTTTACGTCATACGCCGTTATGCTTCCTTAATTTCCTATACTGTATTTTTTCCTGAATTTAATGGTAAGTTTCTCACTAATCGCAATCACACTACTCTTCATTAATTTCAGTTCTTTTGGCTTACTTTTAATCCATATTTTTTACTCATTTGGCTGTCCAGTTCTCTCAGCAGGTCTTTTAATTCTTCTCCCTTTTCACAGAGAAAAGCAATGTTATCAGCAAATCTTGTCAATGATATTTTTTCACTTTGATTTTAATAGCTCTCGTAATGCGGCATCGTCCTCTAGCAGAACTTTTCCTGAACAGTAGTTGTCGACGCCAGTATTATTTTTAGAATTTTGGACAGGTCAAAACTTCCATATAATTTTATACACAGTGTTTTATTTCAAAGTAAAATTTATGAAAAGGAATTACTTTATTTACTATGTTATAATCAATTAGTACTATTTCCGATTGTACAGTTAAAATTATCTTTTAGAAGCACTTGAAATTACCAACTACTTGCACGCTTATAATTTCTATGATCAATTACGTAATACTGTACTGGTTACCGTGTTTATTTCGGGACTCATTTATGAAATAATAAGCAAAACTAATAATGTAACAGAACTAATAGGAGTTCATTTGTCAATAAAAATTGTAAACCCTATCGAACAGTGTTATTTCCGCTGTGTGAGACAGTAGTAATCATGCCTCTGATGTGAACGGACGTGTTTTTGTATTTTGTGTGAATAATATAATTTCAGATTTGTTAACGTGAAGAATCAAAGACTGTATGACATACTAAAATGTGACAAAATATCATAATTCTGCAATAACGATCTTCAAATTTATTTAGACCAACCGTGATGACGTAAAATGTGACATTTTCAGCTTCAAGAATCAGACCACTAGACAAGAAAAACTGGAGCCAAGTCTACAAGAAAAGCAAAGTAAACTAAAATGTTTGTTGTGATCTTTCTCCTCTCAAATCTTCAAAAAAGACTGGTGTGGATAATAGTTGGATCTAGGAAGGAGGGGGTAGATCAAACACTCTTGAAACTTTTTTTCCGCCGTTGCTCCTCGATGTATGGACTGAACATGGGGGGAGCTGACTTACACCCTTTTTAATCCGAAAACCTCATTCTTGGTCGTCCAGTCGTATTGTCCCTCTTGATTCTTGTACATATTCTGTGTTATCCGTCTTACCTCTATTCTTCTCAAAATTTTGAATATCACACGCAATTTTACATTGTAGAACTTTTTTTTTTCTAGGTCAACAAATCTCACGTCTTGCTTCGACTGTATTGTCTCTCTAGTGCTTTTGCCTTTCCGAAGCCCAAAGTGATCGTCGTCTAACAGATCCTCGACTTTCTTTCCCGTCCTCCTGTGTGTGTGTGTGTGTGTGTGTGTGTGTGTGTATTGCTCCAATGAGATACGCTGTCAGAAAAATAGTTCAGACTTACCGGCCTTTACTGTAAGTTTCCTGTGTGAGCTCTGAGCAGCACACTGTCGTACATAGACGGTTCTCATTTTCCCTGGTTGGCCTCACAGCAGCGGCGTAGCGGCTGCGAAAACTGTGAGGGCAGAAGTGAGTGCGGCGTGAGTACTTGGCGGTTATGCTAATGTAATTTTGCAGACGGCCGTTCCGCGATATTGCGCGCCGCCCTGAAGCCGCAGCGACGGCCGGTGGGCACCAAGCTGGTGCCGTGGTGCCGCCGTGGTGCTCGCGCTAAGCTAGTGGTGGTGCTGCCGGCGCTGCCCTCCGGGGGAACTGATTCGCCCGAACACTTGCCGCGGCAGCGCCGTCGCTCTAAGATACCTCCTCATTAAAGCTTTGCTTTCTACCGTATCCCGGCGTACTACCGGAGCAATTAAGAAAAATTACAGCCCAAATTCTCGGCTCGCCGCGTGGTGAATGGCACTAATTTGCGCCTAAGTTTGCGCGGCCGCAAGTCAACTTGCAATTAACGCGGCCTGCTACCCGCGAGTGTGCTTTACCCGCCTAGTATACGGACCAAGTTGCCAAGTGTCGCTCGCACTCCACTCCTGGACTTCCATGTCGGTACAACTTTCGCCTTCACAGCTCGGCTCGCAGTCCCATTGCAGTGGACACTGCTAAAATATTGACTGTTGAAAGCGTGACGTCTGCTGTACAATTCAGCTTGCGTTGTTTGGAAGCCTCGTGGTGTCCATAGCGGCTGCTAGCGCATTGAGAGTAGAATATGTGTACAAAAGATATCCACTATCTGAACAAAAATGTCCGAACAGTCTTAAGGAATTTGGAATCTAATAGTAGATGTCATGGCCAGCTGGGGTGGCCCAGCGGTTCTAGGCGCTTCAGTCTGGAACCGAGCGACCGCTACGGCCACAGCTTCGAATCCTGCCTCGGTCATGGGTGTGTGTGATGTCCTTAGGTTAGTTAGGTTTAAGTAGTTCCAAGTTCTAGGGGACTGATGACCTCGGAAGTTAAGTCCCATAGTGCTCAGAGCCATTTGAACAGTTTGAACCTCCTGAATGTGCTTAGTGTAGTCATCTCTTAGTCTCCCTCTACGATTTTTACCGTCCACTCTGCCCTCCAGTACTGAATTGATGATCCCTTTATGCCTCAGAACATGTCCTACCCACCCATCCCTTCTGCTAGTCAAGCTGTGCCGCAAATTTCTCTTCTCTATTCAATACCTCCTCATTAGTTACGTGATCTACGCATCCAATTTTCAGCATTCTTCTGCAACACCACAATTCGAAAGCTTCTATTCCATTCTTCTTTAAACTATTTATCGTCCACGTTTCACTTCCATACAAGGCTACGCCCATACAAATACTTTCAGAGACGACTTCCTGACACTTAAATCTATACTCGATGTTAACAACTTTCTCTTCTTGAAATTCCCAGTTTACATTTTATATCCTCTCTACTTCCACCATCATCAGTTATTTTGCTCCCCAAATAGCAAAATTCATTTACTACTTTAAGTGCCTCATTTCCACATGTAATTCCCTATGCATCACCCGATTTAATTCGACTAAATTCCATTATTCTCGTTTTGATTTTGTTGACATTCATCTTATATCCTCCTTTCAAGACACCATCCATTCCGTTCAGCTGCTCTTCCAAGTCCCTTGCTTTCTCTGACAGAATTACGATATCATCGGCGAAGCTCAAACTTTTTTTTTCTTCTCCATGGATTTTAATTCCTACTCCGAGTTTTTCTTTTGTTTCCTTTACTCCCTTTACTGCTTGCTCAATATACAGACTGAATAGTATCGGGGAGAGGCTAAAACCCTGTCTCTCTCCCTTCCCAATCACTGCTTTTCTTTCATGCACCTCGACTCCTGTAACTGCCATCTTCTTTCTGTACAAATTGTAAATAGCCATGGTTCAAATGGCTCTGAGCGCTGTGCGACTTAACTTCTAAGGTCTTCAGTCGCCTAGAACTTAGAAGTAATTAAACCTAACTAACCTAAGGACATCACAGACATCCATGCCCGAGGCAGGATTCGAACCTGCGACCGTAGCGGTCTCACTGTTCCAGACTGCAGCGCGTAGAACCACTTGGCACTCTGGCCGGCTATGATGTAATTAATAAAACTTCAGAATCGGCGACGACAGGGCGGACTCCAAATGTGAAACATGAGTGATAAGTTTCTGCACAAGATTTGGAATTTCTGACTTATTCATCTACATTGATATCCGGCAAGCCACCGTACGGTGCGTGGTGGAGGCTTACCACTACGTGTTATTTCCTTTCCTGTTCCACTCACAAACAGGGCGAGGGGAAAACGACTGACGGCTGTCTGTATGCCTTCGTATGAGCCCTAATTTCTCGTATCCCATCTTCGCGGTCCTTACGTGCAATGTAAGTTGTGGGCTGTGGAATCGTTCGGAAATTGCCCGTTGTCTAAATTTTATCAATAATGTTCCACGAAAAGAACATTGTCTTCCCTCCAGGAATTCCCATTTCAGTTCCTGCAGCATCTTTATTAACACTTACGTGTTGTTACAACCTATTGGTAACAAATGTAGCAGCCCACCTCTGAATTGATTCGATGTCTTTCTTCAATCCGACCTGGTACGGATTCCAAACACTCGAGCAGTACTCAAGAACAGGTCGCACCAGCGTCCTATATGCGGCCTCCTTTACACGTGAACCACTCTTGTTGTTTGTACGATTATCCCGTGTTAACGATTTCTTGAACGTGAAGTTTAAAACTTCGGCTTTCGTTTTGCTATCTTAAACTGCCACACCAGACTGGTCAGCACGATATTAAACGGAAGCCTTAGACCCGCTTACCGAGTTTGAGTTTACATACGACCAGAATCTGAAATGGCTAATCGAGCTGTACACTGTGACAACCCGGTCGAAGGATTTGGGTCTGGCGAATGCCTGGTTAACGTTACTTGCCATCACGTGTAGTGCCAACAGTGAAGTAAGAAGGAGGTGGTATCGAGTGGCTTTCGTAGATAGTATGTGGTGCCTCTATTCCTCTTGATCGAACGCCAAACGTGGAAGGATATGAACAAATTTTACAGCATTGCGTTCTGTGTAAAAGAGGAACAGTTCGGAAAAAAGTTATTTTTTTGTAGCATCAGTACAACGCAGCCTGTAGCATCTGTAGACAATGGTTTGTGGACAATAACATTATTGAAACGGACTGCTCTGCTGGGAGTCCTGACCTGAAAACAATGTAAGACCTTCGGGGATTTAGAAAGTCGACTCTGCTCCAGACCGCAGTCTCTAACATCACTACATCTTCTGGTTCCGGCCCTTGAGGACGAATAGGCTGTCAATCTTCCTCAGTTCCAGATCTCTCTTTCAAAGTGTCCCCGGCAGAACTCAAACCGTCATGAAGGTAAAGTGCAGAAAAACCCCGTATCAATGTCCACTAATAGGTGGCGGGATAATTTTGTTCAGATAGATTACGCTTAGTACTCTGTGTGTTCTGTTAATTTAGTGGCTTAGGAGACTGTCAGAGTAATTTCTCAAGAAGCGGGGTGCCATCTGGTGCTGGCCACACAGCAAACTGCTCTCACAAGAGTAGCAAATATGGCGACAACGGATCGAAACAGGTACATTTCGGAATCTGGGAGGCTACCGACTTTCAGTAACTGGCCTGTCCCGTTCAATAAGAAAGGGAGCGAGCGCCCTCTGGCTTCATAACGCAGTGGACACATTGTCACAGGACGTTACGACCTCTGCAATGAATGAGGCATGCTGGGATTGAGGGCACGCGACGCCGACGCAAGTAGGCGGGGAAATGAGTACGAGGAGTCAATCTAGTGACGATAAGGATTGAGAATGGGAAAATGCACTGACATCAGCCACTTTAAAAAAGGACAAATTGTTGTGCAGTACCGGAACGATTTTCTTGGACCTCAATCCATTGCAGCTCCTGTCTAGTTTGGTTCATTATCGGTGAAAATATTTGGTTTTCTAGGCCTTTTCTGGTCCAGCAGGGGAGAGTGTTCTTCCTTAGTAGAATTTCTAGACGTTCACATCCAGCTAGCCCTGCAATATAAGCATGTTTTCTTAATCCAATTTCAAATTATGCTTTTCACTTTCTGATGCTGCTGCCTTTTTCTAAAATTAGAAAGGTTAGACCGGGAAAGTAAGGTATTTCCATCTATGAAAACATGTTCCGCGGTAAAAAATGGTTATGCACATAGAATAAAATATTCTGTTGAAATTAAAACCGCTGAAATCGAGAAAATCTTGCAAATAGTGTCCTTAATCATCTGTCTCCTATTATCCTATTACACGCCAATAACCAGTAAGTGAAATGAAATTCAGCCGAAATATTATCATCAAGTTACCAATTAGATACTTTTGTAGATAGAAGCAATTGGAAACAGATTTTCATTTTCGAGACGGTAAGAATTATTAAAATACTAAACAGAATCAGTATATTCCCGATTATTAAAAATTCCAAGGTAAAAGCCCTCCTTCCCGGTACAAGATGGTGCGGCACCAACGAAGTACCGCTTAACTCTCCAAATGTTCAAAAAATTACTCACGATAAAATTGTGTAAGTGAAGAATTAACAATGTCTTTCGTATAGTTTAAATACATTATACACCACTGAAATATGTAGAACGCGAAATATTTACAAATTCTGAACAAAACGTAAGCTCGTGTTTAACAACAACTAAAAAGGTCAAAAAAATGCATTCAGTTGCATCACACAGTATCCAGTAAACAAGAAATACCTAAAATACATACACATATATATAGATATATATACCTGTAGAGTAGAAATGTGCATTAATTTACCGTCTCCACAAAAAAGGACCGAAAACCGATCCAAATAATTAGAGGAGAATTTCAGTTCTCCATGTAGTACACAAAATTCCTTCAAAAGCCCTGTTAAGTTGAGTAGAACAGGTGGACAAATTAATAAGACAGTATCAAGCATGGTTTCGCAGAGGTCGAGCTTGCTATAAACACTTATTGAACCAAAAGACAATCTTGCAAATGAGAAAATGTTGAAATATTGTAGTACCTTTCGTCGACTTTAAAAAGAATTATGCTTCAATAGATAGGCAAATATTATTCCACACTTAGGAGGAATTCAAGGTCGACAGGAAAACAGTTTTAGTTATCCAACAGACATAATCAGGTACAACCTTCAAAGTTAAATTCATGAGACAAACGTGAGAAACATTTCATATTCATACAGGTGTTCGCCAAGGAGATGGCCTCTCCGCCCTTCTATTTAACATGGTTCTGAAAAAAAAAAAAGTGAGGACAGGAAAAGAAAAGGAAAGGGAAGTCAACCTCGGATTAAAAACAGAGCAGAAAATCAATGTGAAGTGTTTGGCTTTCGCAGTCGATCTTACCATTCTAACCAACAATAGATAAGAAGCTTCGCAAAATCTCACAGAAAACTGGCCTACAAATCTTCTATGAGAAGACTCAAGACATGGAAAGCAAGCCTGCAGATAATCTCCCCATTACAACTCAGTACGGGGAAGTGGCACGAGCTGCGCACATCAAATATCTAGGCGAAATAATCCAACCATCAGGATTGAACTTCATAGCCAATCAGGAAAAAATCTGCAAATTACAGAAAGCTTATAACCTCACTTGGAATCACTACACTAAAAAATGTTTCTTTCAATGCAAAATAAGGCATTACAACACAGTGGTTCTACCAGAAGCACTCACCGCTCCAGAACTTACAGTATTTTATGGTCATCACCAAGTCAGAGAGATTGAAAAGCAAGAAAAAAAAATTCAGAGGGAAACATCGGACCAGTATTTCGTGAAGGAATGTGGATAAAGAGGGCAACAAGAGATATCTATAAAGAGATAGAAATAATAACGGGTCACCATTAGAAAGAGAAGGATGAAATTTTATGGACGTATCAATAAGATGAACAGGAAAAGGCTTACAAGGCAAATCTTTGACATAGCAAATACTACAAGAACTAGATAAAGTGGATCATTGAAACAGAGGAAGACATTAAGAAACTGGGAATCACGAAGACAATATAAACAATCGAGAAAATTTCAAGAAAATCATAAAGAAACATATACTTAAACAAAAACACACCGAGAAAAGAAATGGAAATAAATGGTTGGAAGAACGCAACAGAGAGCACAGTGAGTATATGAAGAGAATTTGGGAAGAACGAAGGACGAAGAAGAAATCACTACTATTCAATTTCAGTCGCTATCTTAGAATGGTATAATCGAAAATAATTGTACAATTTATAGGTTGGCTGTCAGAAACAGTCTAAATTGTTCTTTCAAATGCTCGGTAAAGCGGTGTAAGCTATGGGGAACGACAGGCAATATACAACATGTAAGGTTTTTTTTTTTTTTTTTTTTTGTTATTCACATATTGCCAATTGGACGTATGTCACCTCTGCAATGTTTGTATAGTAATTTACAACGTCACGATCGGTTTGATATATAAAATATATTAACCCTACCATTTCCGCCAAGTATTTGTCATCTTCACATCAGCTTATGCCAGTAAAAAGCTTCGTTCAGTTAACAAATACAGTTGCGTAGTTTGAACATCATGAAGTCACTTACCTTTTCAAAAAATGTACATCATATCGACACATGATAAAAAAAATTGAAATCAGGACATTATCCTCCGTCATTATACGAGAATGTGGTACAGAAGGTGGTGGATGCAAGCCAGAGGAGGAAAGCATACGCTAAGTTGGACGATAAATGAGTAAACTGCATCTACTTATGTTTCTTGTGGTCAATTAAGTAAGTAACGTTTTTTAAATATCAGTCTTACTTGACTGACATGCAAAACAAAAATAGATGAAAAGTGCGCAGTTGTCAGCCAGCTTTGGCTATGTTTCTCCCCCCTCCACCTCTCATCACCCCGCCCCCCTATTTCTGCCGTATCCCTGTGTGATAATGAAGGACGAAATTCTATTTTCAGCTTTTATCATAGGATGATATGATACACATTCATTGAATTCTAAATTACTTCATGATGTTCGAAGTGCCTAAATATACTTGTTTGTATGAGTGTATGAAGCTTTCTCCTGGGTCAAACATGTGAAAATGGCAGACACTCTCTGAAACCGGTAATATGAATATTTTTATATACATTAGGTATCGTAACATAAATTCTTATACAAACAGTAAAAGGTCGCATTTTGCAATTGGCAATATCTCAGTTTAAAAAAAAGTACATGTGTCGCTCCCTATAGCTTATACCTATTTTCCAATGATTTAAAATACGTCGCGCTATTTTACGTATAAAATATCACAAGAGCAACGTCCTCCGTCCGTCAGACGGGAGACGTTATTCCTGCCTCTAGCGTGGGACAAGCCTCGCTCTGCGCAGGCAAACTGAATGACGTGCCCACCCGGACAGAGCAAACAGCAGGTGGGCGGGACCTACGCAAGTTGCGTGTGACCCTTCCGGCCGACCGCTGCAGAAATGTCATTAGCCGACTTCAAAGTGCCGCCGTCATCATTCAGTTAGCGCTCCTGCGCCCACCGACTGCCCCCGAGGGCAGCTGACCGCGCCCACACTGCAACCGCTCTCTGCCACCATCTCCCGTTTTTCTGAGTGACCGCCTGCCCTTCATCCGAGCGTCGAATCATAAAGATGCGCCTCTTGTTGCGGGTGGAAATATACGCGCTGCAAACGGAATCACGTCAGAGAGGAATATCTTATTCTGTAAAAAGAATGAATGCTAGAATGTATTAGAATATAAGATCGCCATCGTGAGGTTGCCTTCATAGGCGAGGTTGCAATCTTGTTACCATGGCGAGCCCTGCTAACGAATACGTAAAAAGAAAAAAAAAGAAGAGTATACTATAGTTTCATAATAAGATCGCTTTTATTCTATAAATTGTAGCATAATACGAGGGGCGTTCCAGTAATGCAACGTGTTGTGACTGACAGTCGCAATTTTTCACAAACACAACTTTTATTGATGTAATTTCACAATGGTTGATGACTGAACATATAAACGAAAGGTAACAATAACGAAAAAAGTCTAATTGAGGCAAAGAAAAGTTCACTTCTAATTCTCCACAAATGTTCGTGACAACACACACACACACACACACACACACACACTAGTAACAGTCCAATTCCGAGACGAAGACGTGATCTTCGACGGTCGCAGAACACGAGGTCGGCATCTGGCGTGAACTGAACTTCTGGGCCTGGTTCTAGCCCCTAAATAACTGTCTCCAGCCAATCAGGTTTTGGCGTAGTGATACTTCCTGCAGGCTATGGCTCGGGCTCCCCCTGCTGGAAGTAGTGGTCGGCAAGTCTGTTACCATTATCTTGTATGTAAATAGCCGGTGTTTACAATAGTGCTTTTGGGTACGCCTTGGGAATAGACAACGTCCTCTGTGGTGTTATATGGGGTGCCGGCTCTCAGGGGCTACGTTGGTTCCGGTACAACACAACACACTTCTTTTTTTGCAAGTTGGTTTTCCGCCATTAGAAACTCAACGACAGCCCTCTGCTTCGAACGCGCCTCCTTTATAGAAACCATTTTGAAGGCTACATATAGTACACTTGGTTTCAGAATCATGAAAGGAGGTTGTATACATGGAAGAACCCTGGAGATACTAAAAGGTATCTGATAGATTATATAATGATAAGACAGAGATTTAGGAACCAGGTTTTAAATTGTAAGACATTTCCAGGGGCAGATGTGGACTCTGACCACAATCTATTGCTCATGAACTGTTGATTAAAAGTGAAGAAACTGCAAAAAGGTGGGAATTTAAGTAGATGGGACCTGGATAAACTGAACGAATCAGAGGTTGTACAGAGTTTCAGGGAGAGCATAAGGGAGTAATTGACAGGAATGGGGGAAAGAAAAACAGTAGAAGAAGAATGGGTAGCTTTGAGGAATGAAGTAGTGAAGGCAGCAGAGGATCAAGTAGGTAAAAAGACGAGGGCTAGTAGAAATCCTTGGGTAACAGAAGAAATATTGAATTTAATTAATGAAAGGAGAAAATATAAAAATGCAGCAAATGAAGCAGGCAAAAAGGAATACAAATGTCTCAAAAATGAGATCGACAGGAACTGCAAAATGGCTAAGCAGGGATGGCTGGAGGACAAATGTAAGGATGTAGAGGCTTATCTCACTAGGGGTAAGATAGCTACTGCCTACAGGAAAATTAAAGAGACCTTTTGAGAAAAGAGGACCACATGTATGAATATCAAGAGCTCAGATGGGAACCCAGTTCTAAGCAAAGAAAGGAAAGCGGATAGGTGGAAGGAGTACATAGAGGGTCTATACAAGGGTGATGTACTTGAGGGCAATGTTATGGAAATGGAAGAGGATGTAGAAGAAGATGAAATGGGAGATACGATACTGCGTGAAGAGTTTGACAGAGAACTGAAAGACCTGAGTCGAAACAAGGCCCCCGGAGTAGACAACATTCCATTGGAAGTACTGACGGCCTTGGGAGAGCCAGTCCTGACAAAACTGTACCATCTGGTGAGCAAGATGTATGAAACAGGCGAAATACCCTCAGACCTCAAGAAGATTATAATAATTCCAATCCCAAAGAAAGCAGGTGTTGACAGATGTGAAAATTACCGAACAATCAGTTTAATAAGCCACAGCTGCAAAATACTAACTCGAATTCTTTACAGACGAATGGAAAAACTAATAGAAGCCGACATCGGGGAAGATCAGTTTGGATTCCGTAGAAATACTGGAACACGAGAGGCAATACTTACCTTACGATTTATCTTAGGTGAAAGATTAAGGAAAACCAAACGTACGTTTCTAGCATTTGTAGACTTAGAGAAAGCTTTTGACAATGTTGACTGGAATACTCTCTTTCAAATTCTAAAGGTGGCAGGGGTAAAATACAGGGAGCGGAAGGCTATTTACAATTTGTACAGAAACCAGATGGCAGTCATAAGAGTCGAGGGGCTTGAAAGGGAAGCAGTTATTGGGAAGGGAGTGAGACAGGGTTGTAGCCTCTCCCCGATGTTATTCAATCTCTATATTGAGCAAGCAGTAAAGGAAACAAAAGAAAAGTTTGGAGTAGGTATTAAAATCCAGGGAGAAGATATAAAAACTTTGAGGTTCGCAGATAACATTGTAATTCTGTCAGAGACAGCAAAGGAGTTGGAAGAGCAGTCGAACGGAATAGACAGTGTCTTGAAAGGAGGATATAAGATGAGTATCAACAAAAGCAAAACGAGGATAATGGAATGTAGTCGAATTAAGTCGGGTGATGCTGAGGGAATTAGATTAGGAAATGAGACACTTAAAGCAGTAAAGGAGTGTTGCTATTTGAGGAGCAAAATAACTGATGGTGGTCGAAGTAGAGAGGATATAAAATGTAGACTGGCAATGGCAAGGAAAGCGTTTCTGAAGAAGAGAAATTTGTTAACATCTAGTATAGATTTAAGTGTCAGGAAGTCATTTCAGAAAGTATTTGTATGCAGTATAGCCATGTATGGAAGTGAAACACGAACAATAAATAGTTTGGACAAGAAGAGAATAGAAGCTTTCGAAATGTGGTGCTACAGAAGAATGCTGAAGATTAGATGGGTAGTTCACATAACTAATGAGGAAGTATTGAATAGGGTTGGGGAGAAGAGAAGTTTGTGGCACAACTTGACCAGAAGAAGGGATCGGTTGGTAGGACATGTTCTGAGGCATCAAGGGATCACCAATTTAGTATCGGAGGGCAGCGTGGAGGGTAAAAATCGTAGAGGGAGACCAAGAGATGAACACACTATGCAGATTCAGAAGGATGTAGGTTACAGTAGGTACTGGGAGATGAAGAAGCTTGCACAGGATAGAGTAGCATGGAGAGCTGCATCAAACCAGTCTCAGGACTGAAGACAACAACAAACAACATATAGTGCTGCTCCTCGTGCAAGGAACTATAGGAGCTGAAGCGAGAATACTCCACGATGTCCCACAAAAAATTCGGCACTTTTTCGATCGAAATTGGCCGGGAGCAGAAATGTATTGCGTTATTTATCGAACACCTCCTCGTATATTACTGATCTACTTATATGCATTATAAATTATTTAATAATTTTTCATAATGCGGTGCCACAGGCCATTAGACTGCTGTTTACTTACAGTGTTAAATTTACACTTACACAATCATGATTTCGGCTTCAAAGTGCCACTATCAAGTGCTTTAAGTGTTATAAATTGCCAAAAGATGGCATTTTTAATACGATAGTATGAGCTGGCCGCGGTGGTCTCGCGGTTCTAAGCGCGCAGTCTGGAACCGTGCGACTGCTACGGTCGCATGTTTGAATCCTGCCTAGGGCATGGATGTGTGTGATGTCCTTAGGTTAGTTAGGGTTAAGTAGTTCTAAGTTCTAGGCGACTGATGACCACAGCAGTTGAGTCCCATAGTGCTCAGAGCCATTTGAACCATTTGAACGATAGTATGCCATCTTAGGCAATTTATAACACTTAAAGCACTTGATAATGGCACTTCGAAGCCGAAATCTTGATAGTGTAAGTGCAAATGTAACACTGTAAATAAACAACAGTCTAATGGCGATAGAGACTTTAAAGAAATTATAAATTATTGTTTATGAAACAAAGTAAAACGTTCATCTAATTTCTTATTAAATTTCTTATCTCAAATACGTCGAAATTACAGAAGACTCAGATCCTAAGTCTGAAGCAATCACAGTTGAATTGCTCCAATTAACAGCATAGTCCCGTCTAGGTCTGTTCTTAACTTTTCGTTTCGTTCCATGTTCTGTGACTTCTATATCGCAGCGTGATTTCTGTGCAAATTCTAAGAAGTGAAACTCCCTATGCCACGCCCCCTCAGATTTAGTGGGAAATTGGCCCAGTGAATAGCTCGTGAAAATCTTAACAATGATCCAGCTTGAAAACAGGAAGAAGGTGTACTGAAATATGAAAAAAAGCAAAGTAGAAACAAAGTACTGTCCAATATTGCAAGAGTCACAGCTGGGTGGTGCCGGCCGGCATGTCGGGGATGGGACAGATGTGCGCGACCGCGATGCCATAATGATAGACGTCCCGCCCAGTGACTCAACGGGCTTTTGTTCATGGAGTGAGTATAAATAATAATGATGTCGTGGTTGCGTCGTCCTGCTGTTAGACTATAAAGCCGGAGATCCGTGTTTAAGTATCATCATGGCCCTTTTTTTTCCTTAAGAACAATTACGAACTTTCTATCCGGTCACTGATGTGTCTGTTCTCCTTTTGTAGTCGTGGCAATTACCGTACTATGCACTGGTCGTAGTATATGAGTCATGTGGAAAAAATATATTACCGTCGCAAGTAAATGTTATGAATAGTGAGAGCAGGCGTGACCCGGCACAGACCTCTCTCTGAAATTCGTACGACAAATAAACGGATGTAAACTGTGTTACGGTCGCAGGTTCGAATCCTGCCTCGGGCATGGATGTGTGTGGTGTCCTTAGGTTAGTTAGGTGTAAGTAGTTCTATGTTCTAGGGGACTGATGACCATAGATGTTAAGTCTCATAGTGCTCAGAGCCATTTGAACCATTTTTGAACCTGTGTTACGACAAAGGAATTCAGGAGTCAAAACTTTCAAAACGGAACGCAAGAGTCATCACATGTGGTACTTGTACAAAACAAATACGAGGTAAGTACGTCTGGAGATCCCATCTTTATACCTCGCTGTTGGAGATGGAAGTTACACCACGACACAGACAGAGATTCGAATACAGCGAACAGACACGCCAATTACCGAACGGAGAGACCACAATTCTGCGGAGGAAAAAAAATGAGGGGCATTTGGGAGATTCAGCCGGCCGCGGTGACCGAGCGGTTCTAGGCGCTTTATTCCGGAACCGCGGGACTGCTATTGTCACAGTTTCGAATCCTGCCTCGGCCATGGATGTGTGTGATGTCCTTAGGTTAGTCAGGTTTAAGTAGTTCTAAGTTTAGGGGACTGATGACCTTAGATGTTAAGTCCCATAGTGCTCAGAGTCATTTGAACCATTTGGGAGATTAGAACACGGGTCTCCTACTTCGCAGTCCAAAACCGTGACCACAGAACAAGTCACATTCGCATGATGTTACACATCTTCAGCTTGGACCGTTCATTGTTCCGATTTTGGTTCTTTTTTCACAGTTCAATACAACTTCATCCTGTTTTCGTGCTCGATCTGTGCTTAGTTTTTGACGGGTTATCCACTGGTCCATCTTACCACTAAATCTGAAGGTGGTTCGATGGGGAATTTTACTTCTAAGTACCCTTTCGTTGCTTGATTCTATCCCTGATAAAATATACTGAGCGAAAGGTGATTTAGAACTGTTGCAGAAACTAGGCAATAGTAATGCGAGTAGAAAGACACGAAACGGAAGCAGCATTTGATAAGAGTCGAAACCAAAAGGCACAATTAATAAATTTCAGATTCAAAGAAAGTAGGGTGGGACTGCAAAGATGAATCAGCGATAGGTTTGTGCGTAAGATTTAGATTTTCTGACGTCCAAAAGGGTCTCCACCGTATCCTGAATTCGTAGTAGGTTGGGTGTTTTGGCGCAGGGGCTGACGCTTGACTCGGGTCACAAAACGTCGCCGACAAAACGTGGCTGCTAATCCGCTGCCACTGGACAGTGAGAGGAACGCGTGGTGAAGACCGCGCTTGCTTTCCGCGGGGCCAGGTGGGACAGGTGTGGGCGGGGCGCTGAGCACACAGCGCGCGGCCACCTGATCCCTGCGCAAACACGACGCCCGCAAAGTAGTGCACGGCAAACAGCGCCTTAAACAGGCGGTCGCGGGCGGCCGCGGGCGCTCCGCTCTCCAGCGCAAACAGCCCGCCGTCTTCTGCCCGCCGTATTGTTTCTCACCGCCCCGAGAGCCCGCAACCACACCCATGCCAATCCCATCTCTCAGATCTTTCTCAAACAGATGCTATTCGCGCTAGCTGTAGCAGCAGGAGGGGGTGCTGTAACTGAAAAAAAAACTAAAAAAAAGAGTTTGTGATACAATATGAATGTGACACGTATAGCTTCTAGCGCGTTCTATGTTGCAGTTGATTGATAATATAACTGAACATCGCTTTATGAAATCTCTCAATTCAAATATTACGATCGCGTCGTAGCAATTGTGATTCACTTCGCGCCGTATGCACTGTATATTTACCTAAAAGAACATGTGCATTTTAGAATACCACTCTGTGTTGTGGACCCTCATTATTTTTATAGCTATCTGATCGGAACTGCGAAATGTAGACGCGATTCATCCATTAGCGCACTCTGCACAGAACCGGCCAGAATAGTCACTTAGTGATTAGTACACCAAAAAATGATAAAGCTAATAAAAAGTTATCCATTGAATTTTGAGTTGGGTTGGGTTGTTTGGATGTGGAGACCAGACATCGAGGTCATCGGTCTCATCGGATTAGGGAAGGACGAGGAAGGAAGTCGGCAGTGCCCTTTCGAAGGAACCATCCCGGCATTTACCTGGAGCGATTTAGGGAAATCACGGAAAACCTAAATCAGGATGGCCGGACGCGGGATTGAACCGTCGTCCTCCCGTATGCGAGTCCAGTGTGCTAGCCACTGCGCCACCTCACTCGGTCATTGAGTTTCGAATATGATAATCGGCTAAACAACGGATAGCATTGACAGATTGAAAGTACATACGCAGTCATTACTTTCAAATCAAAAACAACTCAATACAGACAGCGTAACAAATATACGAGGATTGAAACTTAAATAGAGGCAACTATTTATTTACAACCGATGCCAAAGAGTTACATGTTTGCACCTGTTACTTTCCTCCAAAGTAGTCACTAGCGTTGTGTAGAACCCGTTGCCAGCGATGTAGAAGGCGTAGTGTACCGCTGCAGAGCCTGTTCTGTTGATGGTACGAATGGAGCCGTCTACTGCCTGTCGAATCTCTGGAACAGTTCTGAAGCGAGTGCCAAGAAGTGGTTCCTTCATCTTCGGAGTCAAATCAAAGTCCCAAGGAGGTAATATCGGAGAGTACGGTGGATGATACAGTTGTTCCCGGTACCATCGACCGAACTGAGCAGCCTACGCATTCTCGTGCGAAATGATGGGTGGGTTGCGCAGAAAGGTAACGCCGCTTCTTCCGTAAAGCTGGTCACCGATCATGCTCCAAAAACGAACTATAATACTGTGCACTGACGGTGGCATTCGCTTCAGAACTGTTCCAGAGATTCGACAGGCAGTAGACCGCTCCATTCGCACCATCAACATAACAGGTTCTTCTAACGATATACTAAGCTTTCCACATCGCTGGCAACGGGTTCTACACAAATCTGGTGGCTACTTTGGAGAACAGTAACAGGTACAAACATGTAACTCTTTTGTATCGGTTGTGAATAAATAGTTGCCACTATTTAAATTCCAACCCTCGTAATAGCTTCGATAAAACAGTCCGTTGAAGATTTGTCCTATAAATGTCTACACCCAAGGGAATGAAAGATTATTATAACAATTAACTTGACAATAGGATACTGCATCCAGCACTGTGGCGCAATGTCCAACCGTTAATTATTTGTCTGTTACAAGAGTTTAAATATTTAAATTGTCATCTGCGTAATTAACTTAGAAGAATATGTAATTTACCATGGCTTTCTCCCCACTATCAGATTGAAGTGTTTAGCTGAAATTTACTCACAAATGACTAAATTGGACATCTTGCTGTACAGGGGACGACAAGATACTACTCCATTGCCGACACATACGCGGTAAGAAGATCCCAAAAAATGGCAACTGATGATGATTTACAAATGAAAGGAAACGAAATATGTATAGCATAAAAACAAACAGCCTTTGATTTAATTAATAATTAACTATATAATACAGAGTAACTAAGGCATAACAAACTATATGTAGGGCTATTCAGAAAGAAGGAACAGGTTTCAAATATTTGTATCTCCCAAATTACAAAAGGTAGCACTACAATTCCAACGTTCCTGGGCAAACAACGGTTTAACATTTGAACTGTCCGGATAGTGGTTTCAATCACGGCCGCATTGGCGCTGTTACTTTCTTCTTTGTGGAGACAAGCTTCAAAATTGATTATTACATCAACCTTAGGATGATTTAAATGACTTCATCTTCATGCAAGGTGGTGCCCCGCCTCTTTTCCCTAAGCATGTCCGTCGTTACCTGACTAACCCCATTCCTGGACGCTGGATTGGAAGACGAGGAGCAGAAGATCAACTTAATCGCCGGTGGCCTCCCAGGATTCGATCCCACATACCTTGTGACTTATCTGTGGGGTTACGTAAAAGACCACGTTTTTATCCCCACTATGCCGGCACTCTTGAAAGTCTGCAACATCACATTGTTGAAGCTGTGATTTCGATAACGAGTGACCAGCTGCTTCGTGTGTGGCAGGATAGAGCCCCCGTGCCGTGTAGCACATGATGCTCACACTGAATGCATCAAAATTTGAACTTTTCTGTTTTCAGAAACATTAGAATTGTGTTTCTGTCTTTAGTAGCTTGGAAGCAGTAAATGTTTGAAACCTGTATATAAGGTGAATAACCTGAAACTTGTAACCCCAATATCGAGGAAGCGGAGGTCTTCACAAAATGGATTCATACTAGGGAGCTCGTAGTGTTACTCAATCAACAGATTATAATATACTTTTTGTGGAAACATAAACGTTTTTAAATGGGACATTGCCTATTGACATTAGCAAATTAAAAATAGGGTAAATTAGAATGTCATTGGTGTTTGTTGCAGGATTCTAGTGAGAGTCGTTTACGAGGTATAGTGTTTTGAAAAGTTCTCACACCGACACTTACATCATACCTGCTGTAGCACATACGAAAGAAAAACGCAACTGCATGCACTAGTCATGTGGATTATGACCAGCAAAGAGGCAATTGACTACCACAGGTTGTGTTCAAAATGGCACCCGGGAGGTGTAATACGGCCTTCAGTCTGGTACGGAATGTCATTGCAAACGTGCTAGCATTCCGGCGGAGAAGTCCGAGTATGCTGCAGTGATACGTCATTGCATATCATCGGGTGTGTCCTTGTAGACAGCGTCTTACAGTTTTCCTCGCAGAAAAAAGTCTACAGGCTTCAAATCCGGGGAGCAGGCTGGCCTAGGTACAAGCCCTCTGTGTCCAATTCAACGATTTGGTAACAGTTCTTAGAGACATGCTGTAATACACTTTTTTTTTTTTTTTGGTCATCAGTCTACTGACTGGTTTGATGCGGCCCGCCACGAATTCCTTTCCTGTGCTAACCTCTTCATCTCGGAGTAGCACTTGCAACCTACGTCCTCAATTATTTGCTTGACGTATTCCAATCTCTGTCTTGGTTTTTGCCCTCTACAGCTCCCTCTAGTACCATGGAAGTCATTCCCTCATGTCTTAGCAGATGTCCTATCATCCTGTCCCTTCTCCTTATCAGTGTTTTCCACATATTCCTCTCCGATTCTGCGTAGAACCTCCTCATTCCTTACCTTATCAGTCCACCTAATTGCCACACTACTGGCCATTAAAACTGCTACACCACGAAGAAATGCAGATGATAAACGGGTATTCATTGGACAAATATATTACACTAGAACTGACATGTGATTACATTTGGGTGCATAGATCGTGAGAAATCAGTACCCAGAACAACCACCTCTGGCCATAATAACGGCCTTGATTCGCCTGGGAATTGAGTGAAACAGAGCTTGGATGGCATGTGCAGGTATAGCTGCCCATGCAGCTTCAACACGATACCACAGTTTATCAACAGTAGTGACTGGCTTATTGTGACGAGCCAGTTGCTCGCCCACAATTGACCAGACGTTTTCAGTTGGTGAGAGATCTGGGGAATGTGCTGGCCAGGGCAGCAGTCGAACATTTTCTGTATCCAGAAAGGCCAATTCAGGACGTGCAATATGCGGTCTGCATTATCGTGCTGAAATGCTGCGTTTCGCAGGGATCGAATGAAGGATAGAGCCACGGGTCGTAACACATCTGAAATGTAACGTCCACTGTTCAAATTGTCCGTCAATGCGAACAAGACGTGACCGAGACGTGTAACCAATGGCACCCCATACCATCACGCCGGGTGATACGCCAGTATGGCGATGACGAATACACGCTTCCAATGTGGGTTCACCGCGATGTCGCCAAACACGGATGCGACCATCATGATGCTATAAACAGAATCTGGATTCATCCGAAAAAAATGACGTTTTGCCATTCGTGCACCTAGGTTAGTCGTTGAGTACACCATCGCAGGCTCTCCTGTCTGTGATGCAGCGTCAAGAATAACCGCAGCCATGGTGTCCCAGCTGATAGTCCACGCTGCTGCAAACGCCGTCGAACTGTTCGTGCAGATGGTTGTTGTATTGCAAAAGTCCCCGTCTGTTGACTCAGGGATCGAGACGTGGCTGCGCGATCCGTTACAGCCACGCGGATAAGATTCCTGTCATCTCGGGTGCTAGTGATACGAGGCCGTTGGGATCCAGCACGGCGTTCCGTATTACCCTCCTGAAGCCACTGATTCCATATTCTGCTAACAGTCATTGGATCTCGACAAACGCTAGTAGAAATGTCGCGATACGATAAACCGCAATCGCGATAGGCTACAATCCGACCTTTATCAAAGTCGTAAACGTGACGGTACTTATTTCTCCTCCTTACACGAGGCATCACAACAACGTTTCACCAGGTAACGGCGGTCAATTGCTGCTTGTGTATGAGAAATCGGTTGGAAACTTTCGTCCTGTGAGCACGTTGTAGCTGTCGCCACCGGCGCCAACCTTGTGTGAATGCTCTGAAAAGCTAATCATTTGCATATCACAGCATCTACTTCCCGTCGGTTAAATTTAGCGTCTGTAGCACATCATCTTCGTGGTGTAGCAATTTCAATAGCCAGTAGTGTAATTCGTGTACTGTGGCCTAGACACCCATCATGTTTGTACCACATGTTCCTCATTGTCTGCAGAGGAATTTCTTCTAGCATCCGTGGAAGGTGGTCTGCTAGGGGAGTGCGCTTATGAAAAACGGGCATATGAGCTGATGGCTCTCCATCCCGCACCACACTTTTACACTCCTTGGTCGCTGACGTTCCACCTGACGAACCCAGTGGGGATTGTCAACAGACAAATAGTCTCGGCGGTTTACCTGCCGTGATTGGTAAATTTTTCTTCATGACTTCACAAGATACATGATATATCTGGAGTACCCTATCTTAATGCCCATGCACAGAAGTTAAAACGATTCTCATAATCGTTTTCGTGCCACTTTTGATGGAGAGAAGTGTGACACAAATGGAGCCTATGTCGATGGAGAATGCGTAGGACACTTTCCTGACTGATGCCACTTGCTCGTACGATTGTGAGGGAGCTAACGTGCGTATCAGTTGCAACAGCAGCAAGGACATCAACTCCTCCTCTGTTCGGTCGTCACTTGTTTCCGTCTGTTAAGTTGTCTAGTTGTTACACTACCACTTTCACGTAACTGGCTGAAGAGGTTGATAAATAATTGCCGAGACTGGGATAATCTTGCCACATACACCCTACAGGGACGAACTGCATTCTTCCTACACTCTACATACACCATGAGCATGTCGGGTTTTTCTGCATTGGTAAATCCCGTCGTCCACTCACGATCTACTACCTGGACTGTCCCTCACTTACTTACTAGCGTGTCACAATGCACTCAGGGAACACACAAGCACACAATAAGCAAACGTAACAACATCATATCTAGCAACAACACAGACTGAATGGTACAAAAAGTGTCGGTGTCGGAACTCACAAAATACGATATCCCGTAAACGACTCGCACTAGATTCCAATAACAAACACCTCTGACATCTACCCTAATTTAGTTTGTTAAGGTCAATGGGCAATGTTCCATTCAAAAGTGTATGTTTGCACATAAATACACTATCTAATTATTATTACAATCTGTTGATTCGCTGGCAACACGAGCCCATTCTGTGAAAGCTGCACATCAACAGACCTTCCCATTTCCGCAGTGTTTACTGTGAAAATCTTAGGTGATTTATCCTGTATGCACATGGTAAATCAAAATTCGGGTACTGTAACGCAACAGTGCGATTACTTGACACTAACTGTACTAAAATGTCTATATCAATGTCTTGTCCCACTCATATTTTTGGTAGCAAATGAACATCAGACTGAGTGAATCTCGCAATGCTGTAATCATATGACAGAAGTGTCTTCATTCAGACCTGAGTAGCACAACTAGCTGTGGTGTGCAATTAGAGGAGTGGGTAATTTTTTATTATAATAACAGAATTCAAGAGTTCAAC
This sequence comes from Schistocerca gregaria, assembly GCF_023897955.1. Taxonomy (NCBI): domain Eukaryota; kingdom Metazoa; phylum Arthropoda; class Insecta; order Orthoptera; family Acrididae; genus Schistocerca; species Schistocerca gregaria. The sequence continues at coordinate 108,097,012 of NC_064920.1, forward strand.
CTTGAATCTAGGAGTACCATTTTTTCATAGTCTAATGTTGATCTGTCGAATAATGCTGTAATATGCACCGTTTCTTAAACGCTACATATCTCACAACCATAACTTTTTTTCTTTAAATGATGAAAGTAATACTTATATGTGAGACATGTCAGAAATATCCTGAAGATTAATAATCGTATAAAACTAAATTACCTGTCCCAGGACTGAAGCAATTGAAAAACTTGTAAGGGTGAAAATGTTGAACACTTAAACTAAGATTCAGTAATTGTCATTTACAGAATGTCAATCGACTGGACAGCATGAATGTGTGTAGCGTATCGAAGAGAACGGAGTAAACACTTAAAGGCAAAATACATTTGTGCGTAAAACGTAGGGACGAAAGAAACTTCCGCCTGAAGCGCTGCTGCCGACTAACATAGCTCGATAAATTTTGGACCATACACAGCAAAAACTGCTGCAGTTTAGTGCAGAAAGTAACTGAAAGAGACTGACACTTTTATTTGTGCCCTGAAGTCACAGCAATTCATGATGGTCTCCTGGACATTACAAAAGGCGGGACGATGTTATTAAGAGGATGCGTTACGAACGAGGAAGGCAACGCGTGCCGTGCAACGTGCTCCAATGCTAGCCACAAGGATGGAAAGGAGTTCGTGAGTTAGGGTGTTCCATTCTGCCACCAGCGCAGTTTGCAACGCTACTATGTTGTCGGCGCATGTGGACGTGCTGCAGTGCTCTCTGCAACACACTCCACACATGCTCGATGGGGTTTAAGTGGGGGAACGTGCAGAACATTGCATTCTCTAAATATATTCTCTCGTTCCATGAACTCCTCCATCTTGACTGTCCGAAACGGTCGACCATTGTCATCCATGAAAATGAAGCCAGGTTCGAATGCATCCCTGAAAAGACGCACTTGGGCAAGGAGTACAGTGTCACAGTGATGTTGACTGGTGAGTGTAGCGGGTACAAAGGTTTGGAGGTGAGCACTCTCTCGACACATTACGCCTCCCTACACCGTAATATCTGGACCACCAAACCAACCACGTTCAGCAGTGATGGACGTAACGTCATATGGTGAGAAATGGAAACGTGTATTACACCCAGGAAGATTATCGAAAATTATTGTTTTGGTGGTCCATGTCTCATGGTGTGTGGAAGCGCAAAGTGTTAAGGGCGTGCTGACCTCCAAAACGTCGAATTAGGTACACCGACCAAATAACAATATTTATTTGCCCTGTGAGTCTTTTCGGGAGCGTATTTGGCCCTAACTTCATTTTTATTGGTGACAATACAACAGCATCGAACAGCGCCCGTTCCCGTGGATTCAGTCACACGGAGCAAGTGCGGGATGCGGTTGGTAGACTTTTTGCAGCACGTCCGCATACGCCAACGATCTTGCAGCCCTTGTCAATCGCAGGAGGAAGAATGAAACGCCCTCTCAGAATAATTCCTTATCAACATAGTGGCTTGCATGGGAGCATGCTACAGAACATATTTTACCGTCCGTGGTGATCACACACACCGTTACTAACCCTGTCTCACCTTTTGTAATGTCCAGGGACCATGCATGAATCGTGGGTACTTCAGTGCTTTGAATAAAAATGACATTTCTCTTCGTATCATAGCGTACTGTTTTCAGTTACCCTTTGTACTATAACATAGCAGTTCTTTCTATATATCGTCCAAGTTTCTCAATGGACCACGGTCATACAATCCGGAAGAATTCTCAGCAGCTGGAACATCCGGTCGTGAAAGCCTTCATTGTGTGACTGTAATTTCTATTTTGGTATTGAATAATTGCGTGTGTATTGTATAATATGTCCTGTAACTCCTGCACAACGATTAAGAAGTCACATTACATACTGCGCGCCTAAAATTAAAAAATAATGAAAAATACCTATAGATGCGGATTCGAATTCCAAAAGCCGAGTATTCCAACGAAAAACTGTTTCCACTGCACTAACTGTGCAGTACAGCTACAGAGTGGAGGTTGCTTGTCGCACACGTGATTACGGTGTTGCCAGAGTGCTTGTCTTTGGCCTCGATTTTCTGCGGAAAATATACACCAGACGCAATTTTAAAAAAATGGCTCTGAGCACTATGCGACTTAACATCTGAGGTGATAAGTCCCCTACACTTAGAACCACTTAAACCTAACTAACCTAAGGACATCACACACATCCATGCCCGAGGCAGGATTCGAACCTGCGGCCGTAGCAGCAGCGCAGTTCCGGACTGAAGCGTCAAGAACCGCTAGTCCACCGCGGCCGGCTAGACGTAATTTTAGTAATACCATTTTTCTATTGCGAGTATTTTCGCAATCGAGCAGTATGGTGTCCGACTGAAAAATGGAAATGATTTATTTGGAAGTGCAGCTACGGCGAGCAATCTTTAAAGACCAGTTCAAGACAATAAATTTCGTAGGAGCGGCGACCTCCAGTCGTTATGGATGGTCGTGAGGCCGTCCTTTGTTCCAGCCGTCGTGCCCGCTCCAGGCCTGATACTGTTTAATCCTACCCGCAGTTCTCCATCATTTTTAATGCCCCTGAAATTCATAACTCTCACCTTGTAGAGGCAACATGACAGTAGTTGTGGCTATTGCAAGTTCGCAGACATCATCCGATCCTGATAGCTACCTTCCTTGTGAGCTCAAATATTAACTATGGATTTTCTTAGATTTATAATATCTGTTACTCTGCCATTAATTCAAGTTAAACACGTTTACATGAAGTGATACTTTGATCTGTGTCAGTAACGTATATCAGTTACTGAATGCAAAATATCTCATTTTTAAACAAAGGTCTTATACTAGTGTCAAGTTAATAGCTTTCTCTACAGGTAGCAGCACTTGCTGGACGAAGGATTTGTGCGCTCCAAACCGGTGAGAAGTTCAGCTACCATGACTACCTATCGAGGAACTTACATGAAGAGACAAAGGGACAAAAAGAAAAATGGAATGAAATACGTATTAGCAGAAACTTGATGCTGTATAGTGACAACGTAACACAGAATACAAGACCATTCTTGCCAAAAGGCAGTCCGTGGGACAAAAGCCAAATGATAGTTGACATCGTTCACCTCCCACTCGGAATCTAGTCGACAGCCACGAAGCGCAGCAGTCGAAGGTGAATTGCCCAAAACAGTAAGTTAGGGACGGCGACAACCTCGGGGTTAACGTATTGATGAAGGCTCTACTGTGGACGACCGCCGCTTGGTGGAGGCGCTACACTTCGACAACTGAAGCCTGTGAATAAATGTATTTTTCACATAACCTGAAAGCTGCAGGTAGCGGGCCGCACAGATAATGAAAGGTTAGCACGATGTATTAGTATGACATCATGTAGACGCTCAGTGTCTCAATTTCTCATCAGAATAACAAAAATGGAATAAGAAACTTCCTGGCATATATAAACTGTGTGCCGGACTGAGAGTCGAACTTTTTTTTTGTAACCATATATATTTATTTATATATATATTAACAACGATACATTAAAAAAAGAAACATTTCTCTGAACCTTTGCCTTTCGCGGTCAAGTGCTCTACCAACTGAGCAACCCAAGCACGACTCACGCCCCGTCCTCACAGCTTGAGTTCTGCCACTATCTCGTTTTCTACCTTTCAAGAGAGCTTCTGTAAAGTTTGGAAGATAGGAGACGAGGTACTGGCAAAAGTAAAGCTGTGAGGAGAAGGCGTGAGTCGTTCTTGGGCAGCTCAGTTGGTAGAGCACTTGCCCGCGAAAGGCAAAGGTCCCGAGTTCGAGTCTCGTTCCGGCACACAGTTTTAACCTGCCAGGAAGTTTCATATCAGCGCACACTCCGCTGCAGAGTGAAAAGCTCAATCTGGAAAAAGGGAATAGTCGCACAGACAAACGATCAACCAAAGCAAAACAAAGATCGACCACGTCCTGTCAGAAGCAAACCTCATAAAACAAGAAAGAGGCGGATAACGTCGCTTAATATGGTATTGACATTACACGATAAGAACAAGTGTTACCCGTAAATTACGTTTCGTTCTCTTGACACTCGATCGTCAGTATTACCTAAATACACAATTTTCTTCTCTTTCTTCTGCGTCTTACAGAAGCAGATCCTTGGAAAGTTCTTCTAGGTACAAGGCCGAGTCACATTAGTGTGACAATCGCATAAGTTCGAGATAAACGTGCAGTAAGCACTTACAGACGGCAGGTGGCTGTTCTACCAGGGGAGGATTGACACTGTCAAGAAGACGCGTCTTTCTCGTAGAATGGAAATGGAGACATTTATCTGACGTCCAAAAGGGCATGACCATTGGCATTTATCCCAAGGGTGGAAGAATTTCCGAAACGGCAAAATTTGCAAACTGTTCGCGTGCCGCCGTGGTTAAAGTAAACCGTGCGTGGCAAAACAGCGCTATCCAAAAACAGCGCCTGGGCAACTGCGATTCACCACGGGCCATAGGGTAAACGACCTCAGCGGAGTTGTACACGGGCAAGCTCATGTGCAACCGTTCAGCAGGTGACCGCCCGCATGAACCAAGCGCCTGCCAACACTGTCTCTTGAATAACCGTTAGCGAACGTTGCTGCGTAAGGTTCAAATGGTTCAAATGGCTCTGAGCACTATGGGACTCAACTGCTCTGGTCATCAGTCCCCTAGAACTTAGAACTACTTAAACCTAAATAACTTAATGACACCACACACATCCATGCCCGAGGCAGGATTCGAACCTGCGACCGTAGCAGTCGCACGGTTCCGGACTGCGCGCCTAGAACCGCGAGACCACCGCGGCGCTGCGTAAGGAATTCCGCAGCAGGCGCCTGGTTCGTGGGGCCCATGTTGACCGCTGTTCATCGGCAACTGAGGATGGACTCTGCACTCCGATACCGCAACTCTACGTCCACTGAGGGGCGGCAGGTGGCCTTTCCAGATGAATCACTTTTCATGCCCCATTGGGCAGACGGACGTTGGATTTGAAAGATTGCAGAGCACAGGAGAATTCTATATGGTTTCTGGAATGGTTTCGTGGCAATTCCTGGATCATGGGGTTACCTTACTCTTCTGACCACCAAACTCTAACAATTTAAATTCTGTTGGGTATCTGTGGGACCACCTCGATGTGGCTATGTCATTGTCATGGATCCTCAGTCGAGAAACCTGGCACAGCTGGCCACTGCACTGGAGTCGGCATGGCTTCACATCCCGGTGGAGACCCCGCAGAACCTCACTGTCCCTTTTCCTGCACCTTCCGCAGTGGTCCGTACTGGACTCAGCAAGTGACAGGTAGTCATATTAATGCGACTGGCCATTATACATATTTCCTCTCCTCGTTTATTCTCTATACTGAGCTATTAAAAGAGCTAACGGTTCCTGAAAACCTCTAAATCACAACTTTTGATGATATTTTCGCTCCCTCGTTTACCTCTTCCAACATTAATTAGATGGCGTTGCATATAATCACACAAGCGTGATTATGAAGAATTTCCCCTTGCCCTACGGTGAACGAAGATTGCAGTACAATGCTATGTAGTAAAGATAAAGCAAAGAGAACGCCTCAAGTGCGCAATTCATCTGGCGACAGTCAACTGAGGTGCCTGACCACTCCTTAGGAGCAAGGAGATGGAATCGCCCAGCATCCACGACGAGAGTGAGTTTTCGCACCGGTGTAGCGTTATTTTGCGCGAGCTGTAGAGGGTGTGAGCAGCTTGCTGGAAGGCGTCAGTCGCAACCGAGAGAGAGCTTGGCTACACCTGTGTTTGTTGCGTGTCACCACTGTACGGACTGTGCGACGCCTATACGTCACCGGAGGATCTGCACCGATATTCTGCTTTTTAGGACCTGTCTTCTAATTAGTTTGACGCAGCCCACGAAATTATCTCCTGTCCCAAACTCTTCTTCCTGGAGTAACAGTTACACTCAACTAAACTATATGTTAGCTGTAATCGAGTATCTCACTTCCCCCAGAGTCTGCACACTTGATGTCTTAAAATATGTTCTGTCAATCGACCCTTCTTCTACATCGGCAACTACATCAATCAGATCACACATAAGTGCCTGGCAGAGGGCTCATCGAACCACCTTTACAATATTTAATTTTATTAAAAATGCAATTCCTCCAGCTGTACTTAAAATCTTTTATTTACTTCGCTACTAGTTTCGGGGGTGCGTCAACGTCATCTTCAGGCCCTTACGCTTTATTGAAATCAGATGTGTCCGGCTTAGTCTAATTTACCAGCTGCGTTCCACCTTCATCCAGTTTAAATATTGATGTACCAAGACTTTCACAATAATTCTCTGTTATTCCAATCTCTAAAAGCGCGTGGAAGAAACGAACACCTGTATCTTTCCGTGCGAGCTCTAATTTCCCTTATTTTATTGTGATGTTACTTTCTCCGTATGTACGTCGGTGTCAGCAAAATAATATCGCACTCGGAGGAGAAAAATGGTAGTTGAAATTTCGTGAGAAGATTGCACCGCAAAGAAAAACGCCTTTGTTTTAATCATAACTACGCCAAATCCTGTATTATGTCAGTTACACTCTCTTCCATAATTCGCGATAATACAAAACGTGCTGCTCTTCACCGAACTTTTCCGATATACTCCGCTAATCCTATCTGGTAAGGATTCCAGACCGCACAGCAGTTCGCCGTAAAAGAACGGAGAAGCGTATAGGCTGATAAATGCTGATACTATCGAAGACAGTGCTGCCAAAGCAGAGTTACTAAACACAGCCTTACAAAATTCCTTCACAAAAGAATATGAAGTAAATATTCCAGAATTCGAATCGAGAACAGCTGTCAACAACAGTAACGTAGAAGTAAATATCCTCGGAGTAGTGAAGCAACTTAAATCACTTAATAAAAGCAAGTCTTCTGGTCCAGACTGTATACCAATTAGGTTCCTTTCGGAATATGCTGATGCATTAGCTCCATACTAAACAATCATATACAACCGTTCGCTAGACGAAAGATCCGTACCCAAGGACTGGAAAGTTGCGCAGATCGCACCAATATTCAAGAAAGGTAGTAGGAGTAATTCACTAAATTACAGGCCCATATCGTTAACGTCGATATGCAGCTGGATTTTAGAACATATATTGTTTTCGAACATTACGAATACCTCGAATGAAACGGTCTATTGACACACAGTCAACATGGGTTTAGAAAACATCGTTCTTGTGAAACACAACTAGCTCTTTATTAGCATGAAGTGTTGAGTGCTATTGACAAGGGATTTCAGATCGATTCTGTATTTCTGGATTTCCGGAATGCTATTTACACTGTATCACACAAGCGGCTCGTAGTGAAATTGCGTGCTTATGGAATATCGTCTCAGTTATGTGACTGGATTTGTGATTTCCTGTCAGAGAGGTCACAGTTCGTAGTAATTCATGGAATTTCATCGAGTAAAACAGAAGACATTTGTCGCGTTCTCCAAGGTAGTGTTACAGGCCCTTTGCACTTCCTTATCTGTATTAACGATTTGGGTGACAATCTCAGCAGCCGTCTTCCGTTGTTTGCAGATGACGCTGTCGTTTATCGACTAACAAAATCATCAGAAGATCTAAACAAACTGCAAAACGATTTACAAAAGATTTCTGAATGGTGCGAAAAGTGGTAGTTGACCCCAAATAACGAAAAGTGTGAGATCATCCACATGAGCGCTAAAAGGGACGCGTTAAACTTCGGTTACACGCTAAATCAGTAGAATCCAAAAGCCGTAAATTCAACTAAATACCTAGGTATGGGAAGGAACACACAGAAAATTTTGTGGGGAAGGCTAACCAAAGACTGCGTTTTATTGGCAAGACACTTAGAAAATGTAACAGACCTACTAAGGAGACTGCCTACACTACGCTTGTCCGTCCTCTTTTAGAATACTGCTGCGCAGTGTGGGATCCTTACCAGACAGGACTGACGGAGTACATCGAAGAAGTTCAAAGAAAGGCAGCACGTTTTGTATTATCGCGAAATATGGGATAGTCACAGAAATGATACAGGATTTGGGCTGGACATCATTAAAAGAAAGATGTTTTTCGTTGCGACGGAATCTCCTCACGAAATTACAATCACCAACTTTCTCCTGCGAATGCGAAAATATTTTGTTGGTACTGACCTAAATAGGCAGGAACGATCATCAAGATAAAATGAGGGAAGTCAGAGCTCGTACGGAAAGATATATGTGTTAATTCTTTCCGCGTGCTATACGAGATTGGAATAATAGAAAATTGTGAAGGTGGTTCCATGAACCCTCTGCTAGGCACTTAAATGTGGTTTGCAGAGTATCCATGTAGGTGTAGATGTAGATGAAAACGCAGTCTGCGGTTTGCCTCCAACACAACGCTTTCTATGTGTTCATCCAAATTTAAATTTTCTGTAATTGTAATTGCCAAGTATTTAGGTGAATATACGGACTTTATGTCTCACTGACTTATCGTGTAATAGAAGTTTAACGGATTCCTTTTAGTTTTCGTGTGGATGATCTCAGATTTTTCATTATTCACGATCAGCTGCCAGTTTTCTGCACTATACATATATCTTTTCCAAATCGTTTTACAATTTTTTTGATCTTCTAATGACTTTACTAGGCGATAAAGGACAGCATCATCTGCAAACAACCTAAGATAGCTGCTCAGATTATCTCCTAAATCGTTTGTATAGAGAAGTAACAGCAGAGGGCCCATAACACTACCTCAAGGAAAGCCAGAAATCAGTTCTGTTTTCCTCGACGATTTTCCGCCAGTTGCTACCAACTGTGTGTCAGTGTTTCCTACATATTTCTTTTCTTTACGATTCCGCAGAGATCCTCCTCATCTCTATTTCACTCAGCATATAACTGTCATCCTCTGGATGCGTCAAATACACTCCTGGAAATGGAAAAAAGAACACATTGACACCGGTGTGTCAGACCCACCATACTTGCTCCGGACACTGCGAGAGGGCTGTACAAGCAATGATCACACGCACGGCACAGCGGACACACCAGGAACCGCGGTGTTCGCCGTCGAATGGCGCTAGCTGCGCAGCATTTGCGCACAGCCGCCGTCAGTGTCAGAACGTTTGCCGTGGCATACGGAGCTCCATCGCAGTCTTTAACACTGGTAGCATGCCGCGACAGCGTGGACGTGAACCGTATGTGCAGTTGACGGACTTTGAGCGAGGGCGTAAGTGGGCATGCGGGAGGCCGGGTGGACGTACCGCCGAATTGCTCAACACGTGGGGCGTGAGGTCTCCACAGTACATCGATGTTGTCGCCAGTGGTCGGCGGAAGGTGCACGTGCCCGTCGACCTGGGACCGGACCGCAGCGACGCACGGATGCACGCCAAGACCGTAGGATCCTACGCAGTGCCGTAGGGGACCGCACCGCCACTTCCCAGCAAATTAGGGACACTGTTGCTCCTGGGGTATCGGCGAGGACCATTCGCAACCGTCTCCATGAAGCTGGGCTACGGTCCCGCACACCGTTAGGCCGTCTTCCGCTCACGCTCCAACATCGTGCAGCCCGCCTCCAGTGGTGTCGCGACAGGCGTGAATGGAGGGACGAATGGAGACGTGTCGTCTTCAGCGATGAGAGTCGCTTCTGCCTTGGTGCCAATGATGGTCGTATGCGTGTTTCGCGCCGTGCAAGTGAACGCCACAATCAGGACTGCATACGATCGAGGCACACAAGGCCAACACCCGGCATCATGGTGTGGGGAGCGATCTCCTACACTGGCCGTACACCTCTGGTGATCGTCGAGGGGACACTGAATAGTGCACGGTACATCCAAACCGTCATCAAACCCATCGTTCTACCATTCTACCATGTGTGTGATGTCCTTAGGTTAGTTAGGTTTAAGTAGTTCTAAGTTCTAGGGAACTGATGACCACAGATGTTAAGTCCCATAGTGCTGAGAGCCATTTGAACCCTGGTAAGAAAACAAGTGATCTGTCTGTTTATATTTTTTATAGCTCATTCAAATCTAAAGAAACACACAGAACACAAGAACAAAGCAAAATTTGGCGTTCATAGGGGAGTAAAGTGTGATACAAACTGAAAAATGGAGAAACTACATAGTCCAACATTACACTCACTAGAATTATATGCTCAGACTGATTTTCTGATTTACCTGCAGGAAAATCCTTCGTAACAACACAATCTGCAAAAATAAACGCGTAATCTCAGTCGCGATCAAAATTCGTTGCCCATCATCTACACATTTGTTAAGGATTTTGTAAATTATTTGTTCCAGACGTTTCTCTTTTTCACTGCAAATTTTGAACACAAAACGCACGCAACAGTGAGAACTTGAACGTCAGCCAACGTCCACGAAACAAGAGAGGATAAGAAAGGTATCAAGCACGATGAATTTTTCCAGTGATATCGCTGCTGCCGTCTAGAAAAAACTACGAAGCCTGAAGACCAGAAAGACGTTTCCGGGAGTCCTAAATACAGGTCTGATACCGCGGAAAATTATCATAACTGTTGTGACGTAATGTTACGTCCACCGAACATTCCCATTCCCCGCAAGCGCCGTAATAATACGTCAGCAGCACGCTAAGTGGTAAGGTATGCATTTTCGAGCACATGCCGATGAGCAGGGAAAACAGTCCTGTGTTGTTCGAATACAGAATTAGTGGCGTGCTGCTTCATACTGTCATTTCAGTTAACTAAGTAGGCGTAAAGCTGCAAAGCGATATGAGGTTGAGGGAGCGCGTAAGGTCGGTAGCAGGGAGGACGAATGATCTAAACTCCTGGAAATTGAAATAAGAACACCGTGAATTCATTGTCACAGGAAGGGGAACCTTTATTGACACATTCCTGGGGACAGATACATCACATGATCACACTGACAGAACCACAGGCACATAGACACAGGCAACAGAGCATGCACAATGTCCGCACTAGTACAGTGTATATCCACCTTTCGCAGCAATGCAGGCTGCTATTCTTCCATGGAGACAATCGTAGAGATGCTGGATGTAATCCTGTGGAACGGCTTGCCATTCCATTTCCACCTGGCGCCTCAGCTGGACCAGCGTTCGTGCTGGACGTGCAGACCGCGTGAGACGACGCTTCATCCAGTCCCAAACATGTTCAATGGGGGACAGATCCGGAGATCTTGCTGGCCAGGGTAGTTGACTTACACCTTCTAGAGCACGTTGGGTGGCACGGGATACATGCGGACGTGCATTGTCCTGTTGGAACAGCAAATTCCCTTGCCGGTCTAGGAATGGTAGAACGATGGGTTCGATGACGGTTTGGATGTACCGTGCACTATTCAGTGTCCCCTCGACGATCACCAGAGGTGTACGGCCAGTGTAGGAGATCACTCCCCACACCATGATGCCGGGTGTTGGCCCTGTGTGCCTCGGTCGTATGCAGTCCTGACTGTGGCGCTCACCTGCACGGCGCCAAACACGCATACGACCATCATTGGCACCAAGGCAGAAGCGACTCTCATCGCTGAAGACGACACGTCTCCATTCGTCCCTCCATTCACGCCTGTCGCGACACCACTGGAGGCGGGCTGCACGATGTTGGGGCGTGAGCGGAAGACGGCCTAACTGTGTGCGGGACCGTAGCCCAGCTTCATGGAGACGGTTGCGAATGGTCCTCGCCAATACCCCAGAAGCAACAGTGTCCCTAATTTGCTGGGAAGTGGCGGTGCGGTCCCCTACGGCACTGCGTAGGATCCTACGGTCTTGGCGTGCATCCGTGCGTCGCTGCAGTCCGGTCCCAGGTCGACGGGCACGTGCACCTTCCGCCGACCACTGGCGACAACATCGATGTACTGTGGAGACCTCACGCCCCACGTGTTGAGCAATTCGGCGGTATCTCCACCCGGCCTCCCGCATGCCCACTATACGCCCTCGCTCAAAGTCCGTCAACTGCACATACGGTTCACGTCCACGCTGTCGCGGCATGCTACCAGTGTTAAAGACTGCGATGGAGCTCCGTATGCCACGGCAAACGTTCTGACACTGACGGCGGCGGTGCGCAAATGCTGCGCAGCTAGCGCCATTCGACGGCGAACACCGCGGTTCCTGGTGTGTCCGCTGTGCCGTGTGTGTGATCATTGCTTGTACAGCCCTCTCGCAGTGTCCGGAGCAAGTATGGTGGGTCTGACACACCGGTGTCAATGTGTTCTTTTTTCCATTTCCAGGAGTGTACTTCGAATGGGAGAATTATACATACAGGGTGTTTCCGTCAGAGCGTGCAAAAATTTATTAGGGCATAGAGGATGCTCCAATGAACAACTTGAGGTAGGGAACCTGGAATCAGAGAAGCCAGCTTAACGAGATAATAGGAATAATCAGATTACCGTGTACGTTTTAGTTTACAGTAGTTACAGTTAACTGCAGATACTATCACTACCAGAATGAACGTACCATTTGTACTGTATCTTACAAAATGTGCTGAAATTGCCGGCCATCATCTTCAATGCAAGCATGAAATCGGCGAAGAAGTTTCTGACACACCCTGACAATATTCCTGATGTGTTTCGAATCGCATCAGAGACAGCTACAGTTCTGGCAACTAATTCCATCTCTGTATCCGCTGGGGTCTCATACACAAGTGACTTTAGATATTTCCGTAGGAAATAATCGATGGGATACGGGTTACGTTACCTCCAGGCTATGGAATAGGACCTCCCCTTCCAATCGAGGAAATACTGCATTGAGACGGCTGCAGATATCCACACTGAAGTGAGGCGGTGCACCGTCATGTTGTACCCACAGCCTCTCACGAACAGCCAAGGCTACGTTTTCCAACAACCCAGGCAGAACTCTTTGCACGAACCTGAAGTGCAGGGTGCCATTCAGACGACCAGGTAGAAGACATGACCCGACGAGATTGTCGCCTGCAATGCCAGCCCACATATTCTCATATATTGATGGTGTGACTCTACTAAAGAGTGAGGGTTTTTCTCATCCCACAGATGACTATTCCTGCTGTTCGAAATACCATGACGATCAAATGGAAATGAGCGTTTGGCGTCGTTGGCCGGGAGGCCCCTTACGGGGCAGGTCCTACCGCCTTGGTGCAGGCCTGATTACATTCGACGCCACATTGGGCGACCTGCGCACCGGATGGGGATGAAATGATGATGACGACAACACAACACCCAGTCACTGACCGGAAAAATCCCCGACCCAGGGAAATCGAACCCAGGCCCATAGGACGGCAATCCGTCACGCTGACCACTTTTTTTTTTCAGAAATTAATTTTAACGTTCATCATACTAAACACAAAATCTTTGCTATCAAATCATAGGGAAAAGAGAGACACCTGCAGTTATCACACTTAATGAAAACAAACCAAATAAGACAAAAACGATTTTGTTTCAGTTTTTCAAATATTTCTCACAAAGCAGAGAATGAATAAAAAAAACAAGGCAGCCATGCGCAAAAAGTTGCCAATAAAGTGAACTAAAAAGGGCCATCTTGCTCGCCGCGGTCACATTGCTAGGCGGGCGGCCAGGAACGGGCGGTCGTCATTACATTGGACATCACCAGCCACCAATCGTTGGAGCGCCCGGGGCCGCTGCACACAGTCAGAGACTGTTTCTGTTACCATAGGGGAATCGTGGAAAGATCACATCTACAAGTTAATGTCTTCTCACACCCGGCACACCCCAACTGGGTGGTGGGTCCATGAATGACGAACCCAAATTGTTCGCAAAAATGTTCCGGTAATCCTGTCTGTTCGTTAAGACCAGAAACTCGTCATCATATAGTACCATAAATCGAGGACGTCTTTGTCTCCATCGCGGTATATGTAGTGTATCGCCATTCCTCGTACCCAATTAACCGCATTCATCCGGGTCATAGGGAAATAGACAGCGTCGGGATGAAAGAGTTCTTGGGGTAAAATCGAAACGTAGGGGCGGCGGAGCAGGAAAGCCAGGATCTGGCGGATCAGTTTCCAGCACTCACGCGCGGGGCCACAGTTCAGTCTATGTTCGTCCGTGTCTAACGTCGTGCAACGGGGGCACACAGGGTCGTCAATTAGGTGAATGGCATGCAGCCGTTGTCGGGTTGGAAGTTTCTCGTTAACGACCACATACCACGTCGACCGCACGAAAGTAGACAGGAACGGCGCGTGGATGGCTCGCCATACCCGTGGCCAGTCGACCGTAGGGTGGCGCCGTACAATGTCGTTATCCGGAGTCCAGTGCTGGAGAGCACTATAATAAGTCTTCGCTGTCGGATTCCGTGTCTCCGATATAACCCGCAACACATAGCTATGCTCTACGAAAAACGTTCTAATATGTGACAGCGAGGGCGATAAATGTCCAACTGGTACCGGTGGGTACAGCGTACGTGGGGCCACTTCTTCAATCAGTAGGCCGGGGAGACTGGCTGTTGGTGAAAGCCAGAGTCGCCTGATGGAACGGAGATACAGTGCCAGCGCTCTGTGCTTGACGTGAGTGAGTCCAACACCGCCTTTGTCGAAGGGTAAAGTAAGCGTAACAAAACGGATCTTGAAAACTGCACCATCGTTCACCACGTGTCCAAACACTGCCTGTATCCTGGAAGCCATCGTGTCCGTTATCGGCAGTACATGGGCGTAATGGTTAAGGTGAGAAGCCATGTACACATTGACGTATTGGGCGCGTTGCAAAATGTTCAATGATCTGAATTTATTGAGACGAGCCTCTAAACGGAGTCGTCGTAAGACCATACGATACGTAAAGGCCGCCGTGCGTTGTATTTGTCGATGGAGTGATATCCCTAAACACTTGAGCATCGGGACCTTTGTCAGAGGTACGGTCAGACCTGCAGGCATTCCTCGTCCTACCTCCATGTAGCGTGATTTCCAAAGGTTGAGCACACTGCCTGCCACCGCCCCATACTGGTGGAGCCAGGAAAACGCCGTGTGTAATTCGTCACCAGACCGTGCTAAGAACATCACATCGCCGGCGTATGCACCACATCGAAAGGTTACGGAACGGAGGGTAAGTCCTTCTAAGTGTCGCCGTAGTCCGTGAAGAGCTGGTTCAAGGGCAACGGCGAAGAGCATGGCAGAAAGAGGACAACCCTGCCGGACGGACCTGTTGACACGGACGGGGGCGGACCGACAGCCGTTGATCATAATCCTCGTGACAGCCCCATGGATCAATCGAAGCACAACAGACGTCGTCAGACGCGGGACACCGATGTGTTCCATAACAGCACGCAGGAAACCATGGTTAACGCGGTCGAAAGCATGGTCCAGCGCAACAAGAGCGCCTTGGAGGCGGCAAGTTTGCATGAGCGCCACCACGTCTCTATAGGTGCTTAAAGTCGTAAACACATTAGTGTCGCCCCCGAGGCAGGTTTGATCAGTGTGAATGGCCGCCATTACCGTAGGTTTGAGCCTCTCACGGAGCATGCGTGTCAACAGCTTATAGTCAGTGTTTAGCATTGTCAACGGGCGAAAATCAAGAGGGCGACGACCTCCGCCGGGTTTGGGCACAGGGATCAAGAGACCCTCAGTAAAGTCAGATGGTACCTGAAAATCGGCGTCCAGGAGTTCACTGTACATCCTGACCCACATTGGGCCCATGAGATCAAAGAACCGCGTGTAAAATTCAAGAGGGAGGCCGTCAGGGCCAGGCGTTTTGTTGGGAGAGCCATGCAACAGAGCCTCTCGCAGTTCTTCCAAAGTCACCACCGACAAGAGCGTAGCATCATCTTGTAGGTTCCGAGAGACTGGTAGGTCAGATAGGACTTCCCTGACCCCTACATTCATGTGGGACTCCCTCTCGTAAAGAAGTTTATATGACTGTGTGAATGCTCGGACGATATCCATTTGTGCGTCAACGCGTCGCCCATCCTCCGTCTCAACCTCGGTAATGAGCTGCCTCTTGCGTCTTCGGCGTTCTTGAATGATATGGTGGAGGGAAGGTCGTTCACCACGAACATCATCAGTCGTCCTCGCTCGCACCCGCACACCCGCAAGACGTACGGCGTTGATACGAAGCAATTGTGCCTTGACGCGTTGTACTGCTGATTGTCGCTCTGGCGACGGCGGTTGTACAGTCAGTTCGCGGAGCGCAGTATAGTAAAAATCAGTAGTCGCAGTATACCAGCGCGCTCGGTCGCGTCCATAGCTGACTAATGTTCGGCACAGTGCGGGTTTTGCACACCGTAACCACCATTGAAGTACAGAACGGTAGGCGGGTAAACGCCGGTGGCAATTGCTCCATGTGGACTCGACTGCGCGTCTGAAATGTATCTCATCAAGTAGGGCCACATTGAGGCGCCACGGACCCCTACTTCGGCGGACGCGCTGGCGGGGAAGGGTGAGAGTACACACATATGCGAGGTGATCCGTGAACGCTGCCGGCCACATCTCAGCGTCGACAACGGCCGATCGTAGGCCGCGGGTGACGTAGACTCGATCCAAACGGCTCGCGGAGTGACTAGTAAAGTAGGTGTGTGCTCGACGGTCGCCGTGTTGGATGATCCAGGTGTCCAACAAGGCCAAGTCCTGTACAAGTGCCTGGAGTGCCGGGCAGGTGGTATAGTGTGGCTCCTGGTCGGATGGGCGGAGCACACAATTAAAATCGCCGCCTACTACCAAGTGGTCGGTATTGCCCTGGAAGAGCGGGGCTATATCTTCGGCAAAAAAGGTGCGCCGTTCTCTCCTTTTGCCGGTGCCTGAAGGAGCATATAAGTTCACCAGACGTACTGTACCAATCGTGAGTGCGACCCCCCGGGCCGACGGTAAATAGGAGACATCAGTGGCCATTATCCCTTCCCGCAGTAGAATCGCCGTACCTCCGCCGCCCACATCTGCAGGCATAGTGTAGGCGTCATATCCGTAGGCATCGAGACAGAGTCCTGATCGGACTTCTTGAAGGAAAACAACGTCCAGATCCGCAGCGCGTAACGTATCCTTCAGCATACGGGTCTTGACATCAGATGTAATGCCATTGACGTTGATCGTGGCGAGGCGGTATGCCTGGTCCATCAAGTCTCGGGAGGTGACCATGGTATGACAGGAGGGCAGTAGTCGTGACGTGGAGCGCCGGTCTTGCGAAGTGCTAGGCAGCGACGAGAGGTGCTCATGCCGCCCTAGGCGTCTGTCGCCAGCCGCGCAGACGCTGCCATCGGCATCGGTGCATCGTCTTGGTCCTGAAACGCATCCTGCAACTCCATCTCCTGCGCCCAGTCGCCCAGGGACGTTGACACCACTGGATCTCGAGAGGCAGACGGAGGCAAGGGTGCATCCCCGGTGTCGGAGCTGCGGTGATCTCCCGCATCCCCATGTGGTCCAGACCCAGCGGTAGTGGGAGAAGACGTCGAACCGTGTGAGACGGTAGGGTCGCCTGTGTCGGCGCGGTGGAGCGGTTGAGGCACCTCGTCATCCAGCGGTGTCGCCTCGGGCTGTTCTACGTCGTCGGTTGTCTTGCGCCGCTTCTTATGACGCTTGGGTGATTTCTGCTTACGCTGCCGCGCCTCTGTTTCCGACGTAGGGCAAGGGGAGGACGCTGCATCCTGTGCTTCAACTTCCATCGCACCGTCGGCGAGCCGTTGTGACGGTGTGCCGGGGTCCGACGAAAGGACATCAGTAGCATCAGCACTGAAAGACGCTTGGGGCTCCGTGGAAGCTACTGCAGGGTCCTCCAAAGCTCGCACCAATACAGTGGGGTCGTCATATACAGCTGGCGTCTCCCGTCTCGCCGCCGCAACATACGTAATCGGCAGAGAGGTCGGCGTCGACGGACGAATCTGGTCGGTCGAGGGTGTCTGCACGAGACGGCGTTGCAGGCATTCGGTACGCATGTGTCCCGTCTGGCCACAACCGGAGCAGGTTCTCGGCTGACCGTCGTAAATAATTATTGCCCTGCAACCAGCGATCGTGAGATACGAAGGAATATGGCGATGCAGGTCAATACGGACTTGTCGCACCCCGTTAAGGACAGGGTAGGTGTCGAAGGTCTTCCATTTTTCGGCCGTGTGGCCGAGAACTGTTCCATAGGGTCGAAGAGCAAGGGTGACCAAATCCGCTGGAACTTCAAAAGGGAGCTCAAACACGCGCACATTTTGGATTCCCAATCCAGCACGTTCAAGCGTCACCACACCCACGTTTCCGTCTGAGTGGCAGAACCGATAACCTGCCGTCGAGCGTCTGAGAAGTTTGTCACATGCTTCGTCGTCAGTGAATTTAAGATATACGACGCTGGAGACAATAGATAAGTGGATACCGATCAGCTCGTTAGGATCAACATGTACCACATCGCGTAAAAAACGCTCTACTTCGTGGGCCTTGGGTCTAGAGTACGTAGTGTCGAACTGCAGCTTGATCGTGGCTTTCCGATACGAAAGAGCCATCGTGTGTCAGGAACGTGACGGCAATACGTAACACTAGCGCGCCGGCGCGGTAAACAACAACACACCCGGAAACGCGACACGGAGCGGCCGGGACGTACCGCACCGCTCCACAGCCAAAGGCCGACTGGCCACTCAGCTGTTGTGGCGGACATGATGATCAAATGAGGCCTTATCAGTGAACAACACGATTTGGAGGAAATCTGGTCGGTCAGTCCATTGTTGTAGCAACCATTGACACAATGCGACCCTTGGTCAGTCACAAACACTGCATGAACTCGTTGTGTGTGATGTGGGTGTACCTGTTGTTAGTGGAGTACTCGCCACATGCTAGTATGTTCTGCGCCCATCTCACGTGCAATACGAGTACTTTTAGTCGGGTTGGCTGCAACACAATCCAGCACCTCCTCTTCAAAGTCGGGTGTGCGACTGGTCCTCATATTGACAGGCTCCTCGTCTCTTCTTTCCAATGAACCAGTCTCCCGCATTCATCGATCGAGAAAATGAGCACGCATCATGACGGATAACGCCTGTTAGGAAATCGTTCTCTGTACAGCCTTTCAGCAGCGAGAGCATTGCAGCGTACTGTCTCATACACATGGTGCATGTCAGTGAGTTCTGCGAAAGTATACCGGTACTTCTCCATCATATTGTACTGTACGCCTCTGAAGAGCACTGAGTAATGAGTGGAGCTATCGTTGATTCAAAGCACGTTCTGTCATGAGATAATGTAAGAACGATACAACAGAGCCACCTTATGGACAAATAAAGCAAACAAAACATGCGTCATGACTTCCTAGTAATCAGACTCGTCCTGTTTCCTTCCATGACATTAATGATGTACATGTAAGTAAACAGCGCAATGCCCACGCGTGTTGGTTGTAAATAAGGTGGAAAACAGTAATGTTAGACAAAGAGGTAGACAAGTTTACTTCCATACCTCCTTAAGCTGGCTTCTCCGACCCCAGATTACCTACCTCAAATTATTCAGTGGAGCATTCTTTATGTCCTGTTACCTTTTGCACGCTTTTACGGAAACACCCTGTAGAGGTCAGTGCGAATAGAGCACAAGTCGGAGCTTTCCTTGTTTCTGCTGGGATGTTTGGCATCCCCCGCAGATTGGATTGACTCAAAACATCGAAGCAACTCATAGGCGTGTTGCTACATTTCCTACCCCTACGTTCGTTGAACACGTCAGTATTACGGAGATGCCTCGTGAGTTCAAATGGGAACCCCTGAAGGGAAGGCGACGTTCTTTACACCAAACACGGTTGAGAAAATTTCGAGGACCGACATACGCGAGTAGTTGCAGAACGACTCTACAGGGAACAACAAATATTGCAAATAAGGATACAAAGACAAGGTAAGAGAAATTATGGGTCTTACGGAGGGATGTATAGACATTTATTCGCTCCTTTTGCGAGTGGAACAGAAATCAAATGAGTGGTATTGATGAAGGGTACCATCCGCCATGCACCGTGTGGTGGCTTGCCGAGTATGTATGCGGAGGTAGATGCGAAGGGTAATGACGGAGAGAGATAAAAGTGTCAGTTAGAGGTGAGGGACCCTCGTCCGGAAAAGATCGGGTCGGAAAGTTATAAGCTAAAATTATCCTGGTACCTCAGTCAGCGGAACATATGTATAGATACTGCTGTTTCTATGATTGCAGGGCAGGGAACTTGCAGTATTGACCAAAAAAGAATAAAAGTCTAATAAATATGTGATTTAAATTGTATACCTTAAGAACAATGAGCACTTCTTCATCTTCGCTGCTGTGAAACAAATCTCTTCTACTGATCAAACGCCCAGAGCACTTGAGGTTCGCATTTCAGAGCCCATGTTTACCAGACGTTCTTTTTTGTTTTGGTCCATACTGCTACCCCTGAAAGTTATCTATCCTAAAATCTTAGTAGCACCATTACCGGTACATGTATTCCACTGACAGAGGTATCAGAACGATTTTCTCGTATAAGTTTCGATTCAGTTGTTTTCGCACCAGAGTCCATTACCTCAGATTGGTACATTAACATTTTGCATCATAACTGGATGTTTGTAACATCATCACGGAATCACACTGTTGATATAGTCTATTCCACATTTGCAATTTAGCTCAGTTACGCTATACACAAGTGCGTTAGTGCTTTATGGTTCGATTTAAGAGCCCATTGTCCGCGTGTCGACAATGTGTATACCACGTTGAGATTTTCGTCATTTATATAAAAGAACTAGCACTTTACGTAATTACTATGGAATTCATGTCACCTGCGAACTTAATATTACTGCGAGTCCCACAGCTGAAACATTTACAACTCAAATGATGTTTACGTCAATGATAAAGACTGCTGTCTTATTACGTATATAAAAATGGCTGACACAAGGACAGCGGCCTTTTCAAATGGCTCTGAACACTATGCGACTTAAACCTAACTAACCTAAGGACATCACACACATCCATGACCGAGGCAGGATTCGAAACTGCGACCGTAGCGGTCGCTCGGTTCGAGACTGTAGCGCTTAGATCCGCACGGCCACTCCGGCCGTCAGCGGCGTCTTCAAAGGAGCGATTATGCACTGACACACTTCATAGTGACCTGTTATTTCAGAATTGTATAACACTCGGAAATCGCGATCGTGAATAAATTCATTTGATAACGGGAGAGGCGACAAGATATTCGCAGGAATACGGACGAAAATATACATAAATCTGTGACAATGGTAAATTCCTGTTTTGTTTGCGTTTGTAATATTATGAGCGACAACACATTGGTCAGTTATGCTTGGTAATTGGATAACTATACACTGTGTATTCTCATCAGAAACAGCTTCTTGTCCTGAAGCAGAATGAAGAAGCGAATATTGTTTACCTACCGCGGGGATAGAAACCAAAATGATTGCCTGTCTTTTAACTTTGCTCGTTACGAGGATTGGAACAGCAATACGACTTTTCTTTAAATATGACACGATGTTGTTTATTCGTTACTTCAGTTCCTCTGAAGAACTAATGACAGTGTACCATTCACGTAAACATGCCGTAATGAAATAAATAACACAACGGTGATCCTAACTCTTTTGCACGTATCCAGAGTAACGTAATTCGTCGAGCTAACAGCAGATACATGGATACACAAGGAACACTCACGCTTGTCATTAAGTCAACCGTCTTCAGTAGAAGGTTTGTGTGAGTACAGCGTACACCAGCGAAGAGAAGATAGAAATGCTACTCATCCATGGCATATGTAAATGAACAGAACAGTAACAGCAGTAATGATTTACTATTTTCAACATTGTATAAGAGCACTGAAGCCCTCTTAAACGATTTCTGTACAGCAAAGGTAGCCCTTGATTGAAAACTGGACCATCATTAATTTCATTTCGTAGAAAGTAGGTACAGTGCTAGTAAGAGAGATGACCCAAACAAGGAGCAATGAGCAACGTACTGTCAAGAGGACACCTCGCCAGCGGATGTTTTCTCCTCTTACCGTTACACTTCAGGAAAAGGGAAGTTTGTAGCTTTGTTTTAGAGGAAACATCTATAGGGGAAAAAATAGAACGTCGGAGAGGAAGTTCTGATTGGCGAGGATTCGTTGCGTTACCTACTGATATAAGCGAACAATATTCAGGAAATCATTCTCAAAAAATTCTTGGTGTATGTATACTCGTGCAAGGATGTAACTGGCGGCATGTTGCAGCGCGTTGAACACTGGTTTTAGGAACAACAGTTTCTGGTTCAAGCTGTCGTCTGTTCACTTATGCATCCGGCTCAACAGAAGCAAGAACAGTAACTTCGGCGGCTTCTTGTATGCGAGTTCTACGTCGAGAGATGGGTTGAAGCCTACCGTTCCTTGATGCATTTAGGATGGGCAAGATAAATGTGACACACTGCGTGTATAAATAGAGAAAATTAGTGTCTTACGATTTAGATAATAAAATACAGCACCAGTTATAATTTTTCCATGCTGAGCAAGACGCCTTTCAAAAACTTATTCTCATTAACTAGTGCGATATTTACATTGTTATTTCATGTGACGTTTGCGTGTGTGTTATTTTACGTCTCTTGTCTGCAGTCGTCTGTTTACGGTTTTAAGGCATTGTGCCTTACCCTACAATACTATACTGTTTTCGGACCCTTCGTACCTATACCTTCGTCGATTCCAGTAACACACCTGCGCTTGACCAGTAAAATGGTTAAAAGCGACAAAAAGGTATTATAAACCATGTGTTCAAGGAAAGTTAAAGAAAAATACATTTCAAGGTTTACACGGTCTTTCCATTGCAATAAATCACAAAAACTCGACCCGCACAGGTTCACAATGTAAAGGGCGTTGATACATACTTTTCATCCAGTGGGAACACTATGGAATAAGTATCCAAAAGAAAGTTGCATCAACTTCTGAACAATAGTCTGAGTGATCGCGTGCCAAGAGTACTGAATATAAACAACTGTTAAACAAACGACAGAAGAAGAAAAATACTTGATCAGTTTATCTAAAGAATCAAAAGTAACTTGACAAAAAAGGTGGAAAAACAGAAAAAGTATACCCACCGAAATAATCAGTCTAGAAGACATAAAAACGAATACAACAACCGGCAAAGTTACAAAAAATATATATCAAAGCTGCCCTTGACTAAAGAATATGGTTATGTTACACAAATGGGTTCTTGACTACAAATGTTACCTTAAAGAACTGTACGAGATCGAATTCAAAGGAAAAACCCTCTGCGAGACAGATAATTCATCCCGACAATGTGAATTTCTTCAGGCTTTATGAGCGTTGCTGAAGGTCACGAACTGCACATAATCCTGTGACGTTCCCCACACATAGGTACATCACACGATATACGGTTGCCTTTCGTCATCCTTTTCAGCTTATAGCTGCAGTCTCCGCAAATGCGGCGTGTTTTAGACATTAGCTCAAATTGGATGGCACCAAATGTATTGGAAGTTGTCTCCAGAGGACGAAGTTGTGGCTAACGACTGGGAAACTGCTGAAGAAGTCTTCTTCCTTGAACAATTCTCGTTACCTGTGTTGTGCACATTGTTTAGATCAGTAGTTTTTTGACGAATAGTTAACTGATTTACCCTTCTTGTTTTTTCCAACTAACGCTTCCTTCTCAGTTTGTGTCACCGTTGGGTTGAGTGCTTCTTCATTCCAGTCTGATGCAGAGTGGCTGGTGTCATCGGAAACAATGTCTTCCTTTTCGACGTTATCAGACAACGATATGTCAAGATATGATTCCATTGCATTTATAGCTCCCTGTTTTGAATAATTGGTCAGGATCCAAGAAGAAAATGAAAGTTATGGAATAAGTACTAGAGCCCACTTGAAACCAATCGTTGATTTTCAACAAATATCCAATCAGATACCTACAGCAAATTGGTTGCTCATTACTTCACTTTTCCAGTGAATATTACTATTTAGTTGTTTCGACGAGTCAACATTTACGTGTACACCTATACCTCCGTCGATTCGAAGCTGTAACTTCGGGATGAGATACGGTTTACTTGATCGAAGAGCAGCTTAGGTCACTTCCGCCGGCGGGATCACAGAACCGATTAGACTCCCCCGGCTGAGCCTCGAGGACGGCGCGACCCTCCAGTCCGCAACAAAGGTGGGGCTTATTGAAAGGAAATGTGCTCGTCGAATCGACTACCAATAGTATTCTAGGGTTAAAAGACGACTGCAGAGCCGGCCAGAGTGGCCGAGCGGTTCTAGGCGTTACAGTCTGGAACCGCGCGGCTGCTACGGTCGCAAGTTCGAATCCTGCCTCGAGCATGGATGTGTGTGATGTCCTTAGGTTAGTTAGGTTTAAGTAGTTCTAAGTTCTAGGGGGCTGATGACCTCAAATGTTAAGTCCCATAGTGCTTAGAGCCATATGAACCATTTGAACGACTGCAGATCCGAACAACACACCCCTATCCGATGTCTTAAGCGGTTGGATAGATAGTTTTCTAAGAGACGGGGAGCAGTATGTCGTCCTGAACGGGGTTACTTCAACAGAAACAAGCGTAACTTCAGGTGTGCCGCAGGGCAGTGTAATAGGTCCGCTGCTTTTTACGATTTACAAAATCGATCTGGTTGATGGATTTGACAGCGGCATTAGACTGTTTGCCGATGATGCTGCAGTCTACAGGAAAGTACTATCACACGAAAATTGTGAACAGATCAATGAGGATTCGCAGAAAATAAATGCTTGGTGTAACGACTGGCAGTCATCTCTCAATATTAGTAAGTGTAACCTACTTGCGTATAACAAGGCGAATATCCCCATTTCTGTACGAGTACAAAATAAATGCCCAGTCTTTTGAAGAGGCTACATCCGTCAAGTATCTGGGTGTGACTATTCGAAATGATTTCAAATGGAATGATCAGATTACACAAGTAATGGGCAAGGAGAACCCAAGATTGCGGTTTACTGGTAGAATTCTGAAGCGATGCAGTCCTTCAACAAAGGAAATAGCTTACAATACGTTATTTCCTCCAGTCTTACAGTATTGTTCGTCTGTATAGGACCCTGATTCAAGAGATTGAGAATGTCCAAAGAAGAGCGGCAAGATACGTGACTGGTACATTTATCCATCGTGAGAGCGTTAAAAATCTTATAGATAATTTGAAGTGGGACATAATTGCAGACAGATGACGCGCTAAGTGGAAGGGGCTGCTCACTAAATTGCGAAATCCGATCTTCGCCGTGGATGTAGAGCATATATTATCACCACCAATTTTAAAATTGCGCAATGATCGCCATTCAAAGATAAGGGAAATTAGAGCTCGTACCGAGGCGTTCAGACAGTCGTTTTTCCCTCGAGTGATCCGCGAGTGGAAGAGAGGGGCGGAAATATGACTTTGGCGCGAATCGTGCCCTCAGCCACACACCGCTTTGTGGCTAGCGGAGTATATATGTAGATATATAGATGTAGAAGTGTCACATCAAATAACAGGATAAATATTTTGGCATGATAATTGCGATACATTTTCGAAATTGGGTGTGCTGAGCATAAAAAAATGTAATTTGTGCAGTATTTTATTATTTAAATCGTGAATGATAGTTGCAGGCTTTTAAAAAAACGTGGACTACGGTGAATAACATTAAAAAGAACCGAGCGAGGTGGCGTAGTGGTTAGACACTGGACTCGCATTCAAGAGGACGACGGTTCAATCCCGCGTCCGGCCATCCTGCTTTAGGTTTTCCGTGATTTCCCTAAATCGCTCCAGGCAAATGCCGGGATGATTCCTTGGAAAGGGCACGGCCGACTTCCTTCCCCATCCTTCCCTAATCCGTTGGTACCGACGACCTCGCTGTCTGGTCTCCTTCCCAAACAACCAACCAACCAATAAAACGACAGTATCTTCTTTGCATGCAATAATCTTCGACCGGGTATTCACTGTGAAATTAACAGATATTATTTAAAAAACTAGTATTGACTCGGACACTCAGGCTGCAACCGGCATCCAGCCGTCAGCTGGTCGGGTTGTGCGCCATCTTCCTCGTGCGTTACGCTAATAGAGTGGGCGGAGACTCACCAGCCTTGCGCAGCGTCTCCTCGCGGCGGCCGCGTCGTAGTCACTCCTGCTGTAGTCCTCGAGTTCTCTCACACGCGACGGGAGAACGACACACACGCACGCACGCGCACACACTCGCGGTCCCACACCGGAGCTGACCACCTGGAACAAGACCAGAGCAAGCGCCTGCGTCAGTAGCGGGCAGTGTGAGGGCGCGCGGAAGCTCACCGCACCTACCCGAATGGCTGCGCCCACACTACTGTGGCATACCACAAAATGCATAGGTACGCTGGGTAACAGACTATATACGCTCGTGTTGTGAAAACACAGAACATCTTGAAGGACTAGAGATGTGGTTGTTCTAGTGGTCTTCACTCCAGAGACTGGTTTGATGCAGCTCTCCATGCTACTCTATCCTGTGCAAGCTGCTTCATCTCCCAGTACCTACTGCAACCTACATCCTTCTGAATCTGCTTAGTGTATTCATCTCTTGGGCTCCTTCCACGATTTTTACCCTCCACGCGGCCCTTTAGTACCAAATTGGTGATCCCTTGATGCCTCAGAACATGTCCTACCAACCGATCCCTTCTTCTAGTCAAGTTGTCACACAAATTTCTCTTCCTCCCAATTCTATTCAATACCTCCTCATTAGTTATGTGATCTACCCATCTAATCTTCAGCATTCTTCTGTAGCACCACATTTCGAAAGCTTCTATTCTCTTTTTGCCCAAACTATTTATCGTCCACGTTGCTCTTCCAGACATGGCTACACTCCAAACAGATACTTTCACAAACGAATTCCTGACACTTAAATCTATACTCGATGTTAACAAATTTCTCTTCTCTAGAAACGCTTTCCTTGCCATTGACAGTCTACATTTTACATCTCCACTACTTCGACAATCATCAGTTATTTTGCTCCCCAAATAGAATAGCTCATCTGCTACTTTAAGTGTCTCATTTCCTATTCTAATTCCCTCATCACCATCCGACTTATTTCGACTACATTCCATTATCCTCGTTTTGCTTTTGTTGATGTTCATCTTATATCCTCCTTTCAAGACACTGTCCATTCCGTTCAACTGCTCTTCCAGGTCCGTTGCGGTCTCTGACAGAATTACAATGTCATCGGTGAACCTCAAAATTTTTATTTCTTCTCCATGGATTTTAATTCCTACTCCGAATTTTTCTTTTGTTTCCTTTACTGCTTGTTCAATACACAGATTGAATAACATCGGGATAGGCTACAACCCTGTCTTACTCCATTTCCAACAACTGCTTCCCTTTCATGCCCCTCGACTCTTATAACTGCCATGTGGTTTCTGTACAAATTGTAAAAAGCTTTTTGCTTCCTGTATTTTACCCCTCCCACGTTCAGAATTTGAAAGAGAGTATTCCAGTCAACATTGTCAAAAGCTTTCTCTAAGTCTACAAATGCTAGAAATGTAGGTTTCCCTTTCCTTAATCTATCTTCTAAGATACGTTGTAGGGTCAGTATTGCCTCACGTGTTCCAATATTTCTACGGAATCCAAACTGCTCTTCTCCGAGGTCGGCTTCTACCAGTTTTTCCATTCCTCTGTAAGGAATTCGCGTTAGTATTTTGTAGCCGTGACTTATTAAACTGATAGTTCGGTAATTTTGATATCTGTCAACACCTGCTTGCTTTCGGATTGGAATTATTATATTCTTCTTCAAGTCTGAGGCTATTTCGCCTGTCTCAAAACATCTTGCTCACCAGATGGTACAGTTTTGTCAGGGCTGGCTCTCCCAAGAAATTGATGAGGATTAGCAGGAATGATATTAGCTGTAAACTTGAGCGTCAAAATTAACGACCACTACGTAGACAATGGTAACGAATTCTGCTACTCTGGAACAAGGAAGACATATAAAGCGGATTAGCAGAGCCAAAGAGGGTTCAAAAATGTTCAAATGTGTTGAATTTTTAAGCGACCAAACTGCTGAGTTCACAGGTTCCTGGACTTACACACAACTTACACCAACCTATGCTAAGAACAACACACACACCCATGCCCGAGGGAGGACTCAAACCTCCGGTAGGATGGGCCTCGCAGTCCGTGAAATGACACCTCAAACCACGGGGCCACTCCGCGCAGCCCAAAGAGGGTATTCCTGGCCAAGAGAAGTTGTGGAGAAACAAGCGCTGTATCAATTGAGAGGCGAGAGAGTGTGCCGGGACTTAGCCCAGTTCACTAATACTAGCGCCATGTCATCATAACACGCCTGTGCTTAGCATACAAATCATTGCGGCATATTTTAAGAATGAAATTAAAAACTGAAGTAGTTTTTCCAAACTTTGTCAACGTATGCTTCAGTGTATTAATGTTGCGATTGTTAAATTTCACAGTGATCAGATGAATATGTTTCTCTAAATACATTGTTTTAACAAAGAAACAAGTGACATTAAATAATAAAGCTAGAAAGCCAAAAATGGTTCAGAATGTGCAGAGGTAAGTCAGAATCAACTGTTACAAGTTTCGACTTGATCGGAACAATATTCTGGTCTAAATCGGTGTTTTTACGAAAAACTGAAGACGCTAAATATTACTCAGAAACATGAAAATTCGTACGAAGCTTCAGTTTGATATAAAAACGTTAACTACATGACCCTATTAACCTACTTCTAATAGTTTTAAGGTAATTCACTTAAAATTAAATGTGGAACAAATACGTCCATTTTTGCAATAGATTAAGTATAATTGATATTAATGATAGAAAGTTCATATTAAAACATTTGTTTACATCCATTAAATAATAAAGCTATAACAGTTTTCAAGATTTTGCTGCAAATATCAATCAAGACAAGCTCTCTTATAGTTCAAAGGTCATGGTCTACTGTCGGTTCCGTTATGAAAATTCTAGTCGGCAAAGTTTATATACAGTCGAGATAAAACTTCTTCTTGAAAGCCAAGTTAACTCCAGTCTTATAAAAAATTAAGCAAATTCTAAATCGATTTTTGGCAGTGTTATAAAATAATACGTGTCCCAGAAATCGACCACTTAGAGGGTGCTACCTGGCCATACTGCAGATGAGGGCAGATGTTCCCTTCGGCCGTTCGCTGGTCCCATGTATAAAATAATGCCTGGGAGTCAGCAACACACTTCACTTCGCACCGAGCCATCCCTCAGTCCGCGTCAGTCAAACGCCGGCTTACGCGCTGCCTCGGATCATGTCACAGCCAGGCTGCTACTAAATGCATGTTTTCGAGAGAAATAGGTAGCGAACTCGCCAAGACTGTACACCGTCCTGTATCGTTTAGATTTTACAGAAGTAACTGTTTGTGTGCCGTCTGTATTATTAACAAAACCGTCTGGCAAGTGGTGATATTATATTCCCCTTTCGTGGCGAGCAATTAACTTTGAGTATTAGTAGCCAGGGCGAAAGACAATTTTAACTGGAACATACCGTAGAGGTAGCCTCTGAACTGCTCATTGTGCTGTTTACGATAGAGACATCATTACTATTACACTACTGGCCATTAAAATTGCTACACCAAAAAAAATGCAGATGATAATCGAGTATTCATTGGACAAATATATTATACTAGAACTGACATGTGATTACATTTTCACGCAATTTGGGTGCATAGATCCTGAGGAATCAGTACCCAGAACAACCACCTCTGGCCGTAATGACGGCCTTGATAAGCCTGGGCATTTAGTCTAAAACAGCTTGGATGGCGTGTACAGGTAAAGCTGCCCATGCACCTTCAACACGATACCACAGTTCATCAAGAGCATTGACTGGCTTATTGTGACGAGCCAGTGGCTCGTCCACCATTGACCACACGTTTTCAATTGGCGACAGATCTTGAGAATGTGCTGGCCAGGGCAGCAATCGAACATTTTCTGTATCCAGGAAGGCCCGTACAGGACCTGCAACGTGCAGTCGTGCTTTATCCTGCAGAAATGTAGGGTTTCGCAGGGATCGAATGAGGGGTAAACCCACGGGTAACACATCTGAAATGTAACGCCCACTGTTCAAAGCGCCGTCAATGTGAACAAGAGGTGACCGAGACATGTAACCAATGGCACCATCACGCCGGGTGATACGCCAGTATGGCGATGACGAATACACGCTTCCAATATGCGTTCAGCGCGATGTCGCCAAACACGGATGCGACCATCATGATGCTGTAAACAGAACCAGAATTCATCCGAAAAAACGACGTTTGGCCATTCGTGCACCTAGGTTAGTCGTTGAGTACACCAGCGCAGGCGCTCTTGTCTGTGATGCAGATTCAAGGGTAACCGCAGACATGGTCTCCGAGCTGATAGTCCATGCTGCTGCAAAACGTCGTCGAATTGTTGGTGCAAATGGCTGTCGTCTTGCAAACGTCCCCCTCTGTTGACTCAGGGATCGAGACGTGGCTGCACGATCCGTTACAGCCATGCGGATAAGATGTCTGTCATCTCGACTGCTAGTGATACGAGGCCGTTGAGATCCAGCACGACGTTTCGTATTACCCTCCTGAACTAGATTCCATATTCTGCGAACAGTCATTGTATCTCGACCAACGCGAGCAGCAATGTCGCGATACGATAAACCGCAATCGCGATAGGCTACAATCCGACCTTTATCAAAGTCGGAAACGTGATGGTACGCATTTCTCCTCCTTACACGAGGCATCATAACAACAGGCAACGACGGTCAACTGCTGTTTGTGTATGAGAAATCGTTGGAAACTTTCCTCATGTCAGCACCTTGTGTGAATGCTTTGAAAAGATAATCATTTGCATCTTCTTCCTGTCGGTTAAATTTCGCGTCTGTATCACGTCATCTTCGTGGTGTAGCAATTTTAATGGCAAATAGTGTATTATTATCAGATATATTGCTGTGTTTGTTAGTGTGAACTTTTACTAAATACATTAATCAGTTAGAACTCAAAATTTTATTTATATTCATAGTTCCAATTTCCGCGGAGTAAACAGAGAGTAGAAACATTTCTTTCAGTGAGAAAAAGTAGAATGTGGACATGCAGACTGGTAACTTTGGTCACTATGCTCTCTATTGCTTTCTGGCTGACCGAAAAGTAGTTTACAGACTCTAGTAAGATAGGGCGGAGCACAAATTTCTTATTCTATTATCAACCCGCCGCCAACAAAGTTTGACAGTATCTGTGAGAAGAAATTTAAGAGAATGTGTGTTAAGAGCACAGTATGGAACTGAATTACCAATTGGGAGAAAACTGGAAAATAAGAGAATCAAAAACGTTTGAGATACCATCCGATTTAAGGAAGGAGTAGATTGATATAATAAGAAATGAACTTGCTCTAAGCAGAATTTGGCGAAGAAAGGCACGTATGCAAAAGACTGACAAGGAGAATGAACAGAGTGACAGGACCTGTGTTAAGGCATCAGGGAATACGTTCCATGGTACTAGAGGCAGTTTTAGGGGAAGACAGAGACAGTAATACATTGAACAAATACTTGAAGATGAATATTTCAAGTGCTACTTTGACATGAAGAGACTGACAGAGGAGAGGAATTCGTGGAGGGGCGTATCGGACGAGTCAGAAGACTTACGGAATAAAACCTGCGCCAAGCAAATATTCTTTCCGCGTTCCACACATGAATCGAATGAAATGCACCCTCTGCCATGCACTTCACTGTAGTTTCGAGAATATGAATGTAGATGTAACACCAAGAAGACGACATGCAGCAGACGTAAAAAGACTGGCACGAAGTCTCCTTAATGCTCGTATAAACAAACATTTCAGAACGGCAGCACAAACTAGGTACATGTTAAGGCGTCTGCAAGGCAACATTACGCAGAAGGTTTCGCATTCAGAAATTCCATTTGAATGTTTACTATTTCTAAGAAGATTGTGTCATACCTCGCGAAAGAAGCACAAGCGTTTACAAACGTATTTCAGGGTTCGAGAGCTACCGGGTCATGGGTTATCGAGTACCTGTTTTAAAGTTCAGAGAAATATGATGATGATAATGATTTATGGCTGAGGGCGCTAAACAGCAAAGTCATCAACGCCCTTGCATTAATTATATAACGCTGAACATAGTGAAAATCTGTATCAAAAGGTCAATAAAACGGAAAACCAATTTTCGATCTCCCCCCTGCCAATAAAAGAATCGAAAGGCAACCCCAATAAAAGCCCGTAATAAAATCCCTGCGAGACCTAGCAGAATAGCTGGATAAAACCCTGGACAAAATAAGTGTTATAATACGGTTAAGAAGGGACAGATAACTGCAGCTGGATGACTACTTACAAATAATGAGTATCCCAGTAACTTTGTGGCACATTAAAATCGCACAACCAATATTTTGCGAAGAATTCCGGACACAATTAAAACTCTTAAAATACGAATAACATTCGATTCGTCATCAGTTAAAATAAAGAAGAGATCCTATGGGAGCCCCAGTTCAACCCTCAGGTCATCATGTAAAACATACTGAGTTAAACCGCGTCGTATTCAGAGAAATTGCTGATCGCTTTGTTCGCGACACCACGACAGTCATGTAAACATGGACTCGATGGCTTGAAGGGGGTTATACTCAATGAAAATGAAGAGCTCAACGGCATCCTGTCACCGTCACCCGAAAGGAGAAGCGTGATGTTCGCTGGGTCGTGCTTAACCGTAAGTCCACTTCACACACGTGATGTAAGGAAATGGCCTTCATTGCAACATGACAAATGGTCACAAGGAGCGACCGCTGAGGTCCGGTGCACCACGGAAGGTCATCAAGGTGACCGTTGTTGTGGTTTTTCTTGAGGATGCAGCAGAGAGTGGTGCGGTGACTGTACAGCGGCAAACGACTGAACTCAACACAGGAGCGACAATCCGTAGCATTTTCAGACGAATCACGGTTCTGTGCACAGCATCACGATGGATACATCCATGTGTGAAGACTCTGAGTAGAACATATGTTGTCAGATTATGTACGTCATCGTCATCGTCATACCGGATCAGCATCTGCGAGATGGTATGGGGTCTTATTGCGTATACAACACAATCACGTCTGCTTTGGACAGTCGGAGTTTCTGGCCACAGGCATTACATTTCTGGACGATGGTGTTGTCATATCTTCGAAGTCTCCGCCACGTTACCTTTCAACAAGGTAACGCACGATCGCGGGTCGTCCATGCTGTTCCGTCCTGCCACGATACAATGCGTGTTCGGCTGATGTCCTGGGCCGTACGATCTCCAGATCTCTCACCAGTTGGAAACATATGGTCATGGTTCGCCAACAGTCTATAACACCACCTGCCCCGAACCGCTAGGCTTGATGATTTCTGGAGTGAGGTTGAAGCAGCATGCAATGACGTAACTGAACCTATCACGCAAACTTACTTCGATTTCATGCGCAGCCGGAATAGAGGCGTTATAGCCAGCATAGTCTGCAGCAGTTCCGTGTACCCTTATACCCCAAATGACCTAAAATGTTTCTCATTTTACATTAATTTTATCCACTGTTTGCAGCATTTCTTCTGTGACTGTACTACTTTCGTGTGTTGTTTGTAACATGTATATAAAGTTCTTCCTTATGCCTTTACACTTAATCACTTTGAAAAATCTGCAATAACCAACCAGAAGTAGCTTAACAGATACTGACCAAGTGACATCCATAGCTTAACTGTAGTCCATACAGAAAACAATGGTAAAAATCCTGATCTGCTAGAGCACCTAGAAATAATGTTACATGAGGAAAAAGGTTCTGGAAACTTGTTGAATGAGCTAACAGAATTTAGCTGTCACCATCTTTCAGCAATTTTGAAGGTTTACTTTTTTTCTACAGAAACATGTATTTAATAATGAAACCATTTCATAAAATATAGTATTTAGCGGAGTGGCCGTGCGGTTCTAGGCACTCAGGTCTGGAGAAGAGCGACCGCTACGGACGCAGGTTCGAATCCTGCCTCGGGCATGGATGTGTGTGATGTCCTTAGGTTAGTTAGGCTTAAGTAGTTCTAAGTTCTAGGGGACTGATGACCTCAGAAGTTAAGTCAAATAGTGCTCACAGACATTTTTTTACCACATTCACAAATATTTTCATTATTAAGGACGTCTGTGTAAATAATAATATAACGCATTATAAATAATACCAGTGTGTCTGTAAAAATGCTGCATCTTCACGGTCGAAATTCTCCGAATTGCTTTGAACTGTGTTCGAAAATGTGCTGTGTCAAAATGTTTCTACAAACGTGCTTTTTAACAAAAAGTGTGTTCTTGTACATCAACGTTCTTTAGACCATACACCTACTACTAGAAACAGAAAGTTACGTTTCGATTTATCATAGTTTTTTAAACTTATATTTCATAACGTGGCAATTTGTAATATAGCAGTGTGATCTATCCAGGCCCAGAAGTAAACGAAATCTAAAGTTGATGTAGACGTCAAAGCATCTGAAGATGAGCCCCGAAGGCTCGAAATGCTTTGTGAATTTTAATAAAATCACAATTTGTGGCTGAAGGCCATTGTTATTTATTATTAACAATTTTATCTCTGCTACTGTATTATAGATGCACAATAAATAAAAATTTCTTCTTAAAAATCCTTTCTGGACTTGAAATTTTAATGGCCAGCAGTATACCAACAGCCATCATTTTCATTCGTAGTAACAGGGACACTGTGTGGACTTAACAAATCCAAAGCGTATTATAAAGAATATCTATAATTTTTAAGAATTTTTCACACAAAAATGTATCACAATAATTTTAATTTTCGAAGAGTGAAGCTTATTCGTGCAACAAACGAAACGTCTCTAGAAAAATCTAAACATTGTTGCTAACATCATCGGTGAACCTAAATAAAAAGAAAATTTGCGTAATTGCTACGACTTCTGTTGGGTACTTGAATTAACTATATCTGTTTATTGGAAAGAAAATACATCTCTATTTTTGTAGGGTGGTATAATAAATGTACCGAAAATAATGCCTTTCTCTAAATTTAGCCTTTCCCAATTTTCGAGTAACAAGTAGATTCCGCGGCAAAAACATTCAGGTTCTTTTGAGGAGATTCACTCATGGGAATCAGTTTTCGAGATCATTAGAATATAACTGATGAAGAGTATGCTTCGTAGAGCGAAACAAATGATACTGGAAAGGAGGGGGGGGGGGATGTCTGGTGAATATGACAAGGATATGGTGGCGAGGGGATGAGCGAAAGATATCCCATTGAAGTCCCTCCAGATTTTCCTTCGTTCCGTTTGCAACGTGTACTTTGGCAAAGTGATGAAGCAGAAAGACTTTGTCATGTCTCTGCGCATATTGCCGATGTCTATATTCAAGAGCGCGACTCAAATGCAGTTATTGTGGTCCGGGGTATTCAGCGTTCACCCTATGACCCGTTGTAGCCGTCCATGGTACACTACACGGTTCAGGACCCATTTTGTTACTCGCCTCAAAATCATTGCCTTTCATTCTTCGAAACCCATCTCTGCACGGTCTCCATGTGCTTCCACTAGCGAGCTCCTTTCTGGAACAGATTTATTGTGGTGAAACTTGAAGAGAAAACTTCCCGCAAATACTGATTTGTACGTACAATACCCGCTATGTTCTAGTCACTAAATAGGTATTTTGTTTCCACACTACTGGAAATGCGTACGCAGATCTGTGTCTACTGTTAAAAAGGTCTCGTGGTGCTGTCCGCTATTCTGAGCTAGTACAACCAAAGCGTCTCTTCGTCAACAGAGAAAATTAATTAAGGCTCAAGCAGGTATATTTCCTCTTTACATTTCATTTCGCATGAAATATCTTTAGACTTCATGTTCCACCAGACTCAATTAATTTTGAACTAATTGTTACAAAATATGTACAACTCATTTTCTCATAATATATCGCGCCAATTTATCTAGGATTTAGCAGAATGCTTCACACACGAGAATATCTTTTAAAACTGTAATTCAGTCCAAAATATTAAAACGTACGGTTTGGGAACCGTGAGGCAGCGGAGTCGAATACCAATCGAGCCACCGGAAATGATTAGGT
Organism: Schistocerca gregaria; assembly: GCF_023897955.1. Classification (NCBI taxonomy): domain Eukaryota; kingdom Metazoa; phylum Arthropoda; class Insecta; order Orthoptera; family Acrididae; genus Schistocerca; species Schistocerca gregaria. The sequence goes on from NC_064920.1 coordinate 108,132,758, forward strand.
CTGCCTTCGACCTGGCCTCACCTCTCAACCATGTGAATATTCGCCAGAAACGACACGTGCTTCGGGTTCCACGATAAACTGTAGGTCCCTTTTCTCCGGAGAGGGACGCGCAGGTCCCCGAAGATGCATTCAATTGGAAAATTTGCAACAGGCCACTGAACCACACCAAATTATTATTATTATTATTATTGTTTTATTATTACTCAAAAAGGAGAAGGGTGAAACTTATCATTTAGCCAAGGCGTAGTACAACCAAAAAAACTTGTTACTTTTCAAGTGCATCTGCTTTTATGACTTTTCGTGTGACTGAATCTTTGCGGCGGATTTCGAGACGGTCTGCAACTTCATGGTACATGAACTTTGTGTACGTGAAAGGAATCTTGTCTATCGCACAAAATGCTTTTACCGGTTTATATATTCAAGCACTACACAAGTCTTGACTGCAACAGCTACTCCGCCGCCAGTATCTTTTCCCTGTTTACCATAGTTTACGTAAGTCCTGGCGAAAGTAGTGCTCCTTGAAGAGAAGATACTGTGTAGAAATGGATTATACGCAACCTAGAGGCATTTTGTTTTATATATATTTTAAAGTTTGTGAGTTTGTGCCTCAATACTGGCGTAAAACATCACAAAGCTGATTCGATGGATGATCTCTGGGATAAACAAAGTGGTAATGTCAGAATTTAATTCAATATTGACGAATAAGTCATGAGGAAACTTAACTTACACAGGCAAAAATAAACATGAATTAAAGAAGAATACACAGAGCTTACATTAAACTTAATACACTGGATGAACGTTTGTCAATATGAGCTTATAGTACACGACCCGTCTGTAGCACTGGCGTAACAGTCACTATTTGTTTAATGGTCTTATAACCCCATGTGTCCAGTTTGATATTCACCTACCGGTGCTTCATGCTAATTTTACTACTGATAACTGTGGGATATCGTAGCTGCTCTCTTGTTTGAGGGGTAATCATTGCATCACTCGAGAATACACCTGTACCTTTGCGAAACCGGTGGTGTTCGCAATAAAGGACTACATAACAGCTAAAGCGGCTTGAAGAGTCTTCATTCTGTGTGAATCGTATCAGTTTATAAGAAATTTTTTAGGGAAAAAACGGTCTGAAGGTACTTAAATATCAACAATTTAAACACAGGTTTCATAACATGAGAAATGCATTATCCTTTACTGAATACGCTCGCTCTCGCTCCCCGTGCTTCGTTTTCTGTTTATAATCTTCTTTTTTTTTCTGTGTCCATACACTTAAATTAATATTTTTTATACACAGAACGCCAAGGTTTTGTGAACCTCTAACGCACCAAAAACTTGTTCCAAATCCATTACCTCCAATTTGGAAGACGTATAAGCATAACTGATAGCTGAAATCACATCGAACACATCAATTATTTTGTTTGATGACGTCTTTCCCATATAACTGCAATGAGTGACTTATACGGGTTCGGAATTCAACATAATTCAGATTCTGAGTCCAGGGAAATACGAAATGAAGCAAAGACATGACATTCACTCTAGAAACTGAAGGTTCATTACTCTGTGGATCCAGAGAAGAAGGTATCTCAAAATTGGCTGGATCGAAATGCAAGCTTCTGCTTCATTTACTTAATTTATGTTATAACTAAGCGTAGACGTAAAAAAGTTTGTTGATGAGACCATCGGCATTGTAATTGTTTATAAACTGCCACATGGGCCTAGTTAGGATTCATTTTATCTCTTTAATCTTTTTTTCGAATGTATCCAAATATACTCGTTGCTCCTAACCCTGGCACTATCTGTGCACATTTTTCTCCCCTGAGGCCCGTAATTCATTAGCTGTAATGCTAGACCATCACTTTTCTTCTGTGTCGCATATCTGAACCATTTTTCTGTCTTATTCTTCATAACATCATAAGTATGGTAGAAGCTGTATGGAGTTGTCTCCTTTGGAAATGCCCTTCATAGAGCTCCACATTCTCGTTTAGTGGATAAAATGCCATCTTACCAAGTATTTGCCCAGAATCGTCATAGATTTCTTGACTTCCATGGAGGTGGAACTCAACACGCAGTTTTTAACGGAAGAAAATAAACAAATAGTCAAGCTAATTTCGTGAATACCTCGTGGGAGTGCTATAGGGCCGCTGATACGAGGGCTTTCGATGTGTAATACAGCACAGTTTCTTCTCGGACAGTTTCAGTTGAAAAAATGCAGGATTTGTTGCGGGATGTCGTGGAAATTTCCCACTTCAGCCCCTATAGTTGGCGATAGGTGGGTGCGCTATACGCAGCCTTCAAAATTGTGTCTGTAACGTAGGTGCGTTCCAGGCAGAGAGTTTCTTTCGGCGGAAAGCCAGAACATCTCATTTACTCATAGGCCTTTGCAGAATGCTTACGGTGTCCTAACAGTGAACAAAAGCACGGTGAGTCATCGGACGAGACGTCTGTCATCAGGCCGACCGCTCATAGCCATGACTCCTGCAGGGTTGTAACGTGTGGATTCTCTAATTCGAGGTGATCGACTAATGACAAACAACTCGCTGTCGAACTGGGCTTTTGTGTTGGTAGAGCTGACACACCCTTCCACCAGTTGGGGTACTCAAGGGTGTGCCCCCACTGGGTTCGTCGCCTGCTAACACAAGACCATAAAGAGCAACGAAGGACCATCTGTGTGGAATAACTTGTGTGTTACAAGGCTGATCAGGACGATTTTTGTCCAACATCGTTACTGGGGTTCACTTTGAACTGGGAACAAAAAGGCAGTCCATGGCGTGCCGCCACACCAACCAGCCCTCCGGAGAACAACTTCAAAGCCACATCCCCAGCCCCTAAAGTCATGCCGCCGGTCTTCTGGGGCCCTGAGGGTGTTATTCTGTTTGATGTCCTTTCTGAAACTTCCTGGCAGATTAAAACTGTGTGCCGGACCGAGACTCGAACTCGGGACCTTTGCCTTTAGCGGGTAAGTGCTCTACCATCTGAGCTACCCAAGCACGACTCATGCCCGTCCTCACAGCTTTACTTCTGCCAGCACCTCGTCTCCTGACCTTTCTCATGGTACAACGATCAACACTGATGTCTATTGTGCTGCCGTCAGGAAACTGAAGAAACAACTTCAGCGTGTTCATTGCCATAAAAATGCAAACGAAACTCTCTCTCTCCATGACATTTCAAGGCCTCACGCAATCTTGCTCACCCGAGAGGAACTCACAAACTTTCGTTGGATTGTTTTCCTCAACCACCCAAGAACTCGGATGTCGCACCTTCCAACTTCCATATGTTTGGCTTAATGAAGGATGAACTCGGCAGGAAGCAGTACGTGGATGATGGGGAGGTTTCTAATGCTGCAAGATGTTGGCTGCGACGGCGACCGGTAGAGCGTTACCACGTGGGCGCACAGCCTCTCCCAGTAAGGTGACAGGCTCTCCCTGTAAGGCGACGTAAGGCAGACGAACTGAATGAAGATAGTATTGAAAAATTAGTCTTTCGCCAAAAAATGTAACGCAATGCGCATAAATAGGTGAAGGCTTTCAGTGCTGTTAGATTTGGCTATTGGCGTCAAATCACAGGAAACATTAGCTGCCGCAAAATACCTAACAGAAACTATCCTGGGCGATGTAAGATTTAACGACCTCATAAAACAAATAGTAGAAAATGCAGATGCCAGAGAGACACACTAGGAGAATCTTAATGTAATGTAATTATTCACGTAAGAGACGACTCATGAAACATACGTTCAGCTCATTCTCGAATATGATTCATCCGTCTGTAATCATAAATGGAATGGAGATGATCCAACGAGGCGCTGAGCGTTTTGTCACTACTTCATTTACTCGGCGCGATAGCATTATGAACAGGCTCAACAGCCACAATGGAGGACGGTACAAGAGTCGCGTTGTGTACCCCAGACGGGTTCGCTGATGAAATTTCGAGAGTGTACATTCCAAAAAGATTTACGCAACACATAACCTCCTCTCGGCCAACGGCCTTGCCGCAGTGGTAATACCTGTTCCCGACAGATCAACAAAGTTATGGTCTGTCGGGCTGGGGTATACCTTGGATGGGTAACCATTCTGTGTGCCGACCGCTGTTGGCAAGCTGTGAGGCAAACTCAGTAGCTACCTGATTGAGGTGCAGCGCCTCCGGTCTCGTAAACTGACATACTGCCGGGAGAGCGGTGTGCTGATCACATGCCCCTTCATATCCACATCCAGTGACGCCTGTGGGCTGAGGATGACACGGCGACCGATAGATGCCGTTGGGCCTTCATGAACTGGTCGAGCGGAGTTTAGTTTTTTATTATCTCCTCTTACATACGTGTCGCTAAATTATTACGACGAGTAAATGAGATAAATTAAATGCAGAACTAGGCTTCTCCTATAATCATTCTTCTCACATGCCCTTCGTGAACAGAAAAGGAAAATCTTGCTATAACTTTATCTTTTCTCAGGAAATTTATTTCAGACATTTGTACTCGTTCTATCTTCATTTTTATTTTTATTTATTTATTTATTGTATATAACGTCAGGCCGCAGAGCTTAATTTCGTCCGGAAGGCGCTGGAACGGCCGTCCGGCACCTCTTAGTGAATTGCTTTTACGTCATTGGAACAACTCCGCACCGGAGACCGAAAATAGTACACTTGCATTAAATCGCGACGTAACTATAATTTGCCGGTGCTCCGGCACCAGTGAACATGGTAATTTTTGAACAATGAGACGCAAAGTGCAAGGGAGTGTTGCGAGTTACGGTGTGTGTGTGTGTGTGTGTGTGTGTGTGTGTGTGTGTGTGTGTGTGTGTGTGTGTGTGTGCGCGCGCGCGTTTGCAACCTGAGCGCTCTAGTAACATAGCGAAGTATTGTGTTATATGCGTCAACGACAAATAGCTGATTCAGTATTGTTTGAAAGTAAGCGGATATACAACGTGATTTCACGAAATCTTGTTTCTTCCGTGTCGTAATTTATTTCGCCAGTGTTTATGAACTGGACCCACTTGCTCGCATGGCTAGAAAGGTGGCAGCCTTTATAGCAGGTACGTAAACAACCTGATCATCACGTCCCTGTGGCCATGGCACCCAAGAATTTTTCCTGTTTCCCTACCCCGCGCCTTGGTTAAAACATAGGTCGATGGTCACCTTGTCTCGGATTATATGCAAATTGGAGGTTGATGGGGGGGAGGGGAGGGGTTAAAAGAAAGCAAAAGCAAGTTTAGTATGACCATCCTTGTAACTGGAGGTCTGAAGGAACACCTACAGCCCTCCTTACGATGTCATTTATTATATGGCTACCAATTTCGGTGCTTCAGTGCACCATCTGCAGGCCTTAGCTGACGCTGAGATGGTTGACTCCAACCGTATACACGCTGCATCAGTGGTCAACATCTGTAACTGTTTTAGTTAGGTTCAACTTATACACATTTAATTTACAAGCTGCAAATTCAGCCATATTGCCAATCAGCCATTGACCTATTTACGCACTATTTCCACCATCTTGCTCCGCTATTGTTCAGGTTAGGTCCTGTGGTTTTATTTATTTTTTCATGTAAAAATTATATTGTACAAACTTAATGTCGTAACAGTATTTCGTATATAAATGATTTAACATTGTAAATTTTATCAGAAGTTCTCAGCAATATAAACTTGTGGCTCTTATGGGAAGGAGGTGGAGGGCGGGGATTGGAGTGGGTGTTGTGTAGATGAAGATGTGCGTTCCGGCATCTAAAATTTTGGGAATTGAGCACTGAGTCTCACGTAAGTGTCTCGCCATAGGTAGGCTACTAGCTCTTAGAAATTCATAATTTCTGCAGTACATACCTTACTTTTAAGGTCAGATACTTGTTGATATCTTCCGACGTTTTTTTTTTGTTTCCGGTCTGAAAACATGAGTCGTACATGTCTTGCCGTTTTAAAACTGCAAATATTCGTAGTTTTCTCGTTTTATTGGAATCAAAGAATCGTCCGAGTTATTCTAGCCTCAGTGAATGGGAAAAGAAAATACATTTTCAAAATACGGCGAAAAGCACTGGAAGTCTAATACCGAGGCTTTGATGAAGGCGGCTATTGGCAACTAATAATGCCGCTGCAGACTGTAACAGATCCGAAAGCGGAGAAAGTTTCACCTATTCATTTACTTAAAATATTACAGCGACTTCGGCGGTGTTAATGAAGGACGCTTAGTAATAACAAGCAAACGAAATTCAACTCATCAAATAACGAGCAGCAGCAGCAAGAATACCTGCCTTCTCGTGGCCCTTAATAAGTGTCTGATGATTAAGTAACGCGCAAAGTTGTCGAGAGGAGAGCAGTCGAGGAGGAGAGGATGGGATGGGACAGGATAGGGCGGGAAAATGGCGGGAGGTGAGAAGGGCCCAAGTTCCGGACGCGCTAGCTCCCAAGATGCATCACGGAGCGGCCTGCCTCTGCCCCGCAGACAGGTTTAGGAGTGTGGGGGGAAGGGGGGGGGGGGGGAGGAGTCGCAGAGTGCAGGCGGCGAGACGGCCAGCAATTGTGACTCACAACTCTCTCGCCCTGTCTCCCTCATTAAGCTACGTTACTGTTAATAAGAAAGAACTGCATGACGAAGGGGTTAAAAAATGCGACCACAAGGGCTACAACAGCATCACGCTGACGATCAGCTGTACAGGATTCGCAAAAGACTGTACGGTGTTTTCATATTTCTTAGACTCCTCAAGAAATCAAATCAGTGAATTTGAACCGTGGATTTACTTTCAAAATCTTTTCTTAAAGAATATACTTTATTTACTAGCGATTCGTCAAGAACATTAACACATTTAATAACACTATGTGAGCGTGGAAGTAGTTGCCAGTGGGTAATTGATGAAGACAAATTTCTTTCAACAAATGGAAATTTTATTCCTAAAACTCTTTCCTTAAAAAAAATTAAAAATTATAATCAGAAAGCAACCTCTAAATATCAAGTTACAATTTATTCAGAGGCATAAATAACTTTTTTATTTTTTATTTTTTATTTATTTAATTTTTTTTTTTTTGACAGTTTGACCGTTCGGGCTGAGAATCTTGCTACTCTCTTTTAACACGACCGTAGCCACGACCGCTCCCAACAACCTCTGAAAGACAACACAGGTGCAAATCTGCAACCCACCAGATTACTTTAAACTACAAATTTTAACAACTCACATAAACATATAAACTATGCACCCCGTAGGAAGGGGTGGAAATGGTACAAAACACTCACATTAAAATAAATTACTTGCCACCGAAAGTGCAACTTATTTTTAAAAGGAAACTATTACGGTGGAAGGGCGGCAACTTTAAATTCTAAAATGAGCATTTAAATAAAAACCCAAGAAGTGCTGTCTTACATAAAATGTACAAATATGCTCAACATTACACATATACCGCCTCTCAAGATGATAGGCCAGATAAAAACATATTTCAGGAATTCGGCCTTTACACCTTAAGCAATAAATTCGTTAACACCGAATCCGACAAATATGACAGAGGCAGCTATTAACGTACGGCAGACGGACAGACAGACAGACACTAACTGCCTAACAAATGCGGACGAGAGACAGACGAGCAAGCTGGGGACGACAGACTGACCAAGAAAACAAGTAGAATTTAACAAGTAAATGACACAACGTAACAGCAATCACTTAACTTCAAATAAACTGCGATTTCTGGCGAAGACCTGGCGCAGCACCCTTACGCTCTCCCGAACCGTCTGCTGCGAGCCGCTTCAACGGACGCAGGAAGGCGCGCCGATATCCCGTCTCACGGCATCTCAGCTCGCGCCGGCCAGACCGATGCCGTGGGTTGCTCCTGTTGCTCTCGTGTCAACCGCAAAGCCAGTACCCCTCGCTACACGGCACGGTCCACTGGACTGATGTGGCGACCTCACATGCGCCGACGCTCAAGACGGACAAGTCATCTTGTGTCTCAGTGCGCGACCGACCAACCGATCGATCCAACCGCCAATTACCATTGCCTGAACAAACTCGAGCAGACTGGCGGCCTAACGCATACTAGCAATCTGAGCGACAGACAGACACTGACTGCCCCACACTGACCAGGCTGACCAACTGACCAGACTCGCCCCCTTCTAGCGAGCTCCTAGCGCCCCTTAAATGCACGTGAACAGGCAAAATTTCCCCTTTCCCACCAGAGGGAGACACCAAAGCTGCGATAGCCACAGCGGCGCCACCGACAGAAACGGAGGGCGACTGCTTTATACTACGCGCTGCGGCGCGCTCTTCAAAACAGCAAATTTTACCACGGCACAGAATTCAGAACAAAAGAGGCTGGTCTCCCTCACAAAACTCAGTAGCATAATACAGCGGCTAAAGAGCTACATGTAGATCCGGAAAAAATAGATGAGCAAAAACAAATCAAACTGTAGAACGGAGAGAAAAGTCACCTATATACAAACTTCCATATGCGCTGTTACTGCAAAACTTAAGGACCTCATCCTTCCCCAAAGCGACAGATTCACGTCACTTCTGTGCTTAGAAAGTACTGAAATGTCTTATCCACAGAGCCCTCACCCGATTCCTTAGACAACACAGAATCACCTCCGAGCAGTTTCGTTTCCTACCTGAACACAGAACCATTCACCAGTAGCGTACGCAGAGCGAGAGGCAGGAAACACAGTGCAGCAGCGGTCTTTATCGACATATAGGAAGCATTCGATAAAGTCTGGCACCATGATTTAATATCTAAGTTATCCCAGTTAGACATTCCAGGACACATGATCATCATGATTGATTCGTTGTTGGCAGAGAGACAGTGCCCTGTTAGGTGTGGCCAACTTGTTAGTATGAGAGGTCCCTTGCCCCCATTTGCATTTCGCCTATCATTTTCACCAATTTTATTAATGTTCTATGTCATTGCACGGTAGTAACGGACCGAATAAGGTTATTGTAATGAGGGTATTTGTACTGAGAGAACAAAAAAATACTTTTCACTTGATTCCTAAACATGTTGGCTTAATTCCCTGGGTGGCCTGTGCGAGGCAAGCATTGGAGGACGTGGGACACCGAATTTCCGGTTGGGGGCTGCACTTTCATGAGTTATGAGGGGTTTGTACAATAGGCTTAAGCGCCTGGCGGAACAACTGACGTCGGTCGAGTTTCGCTTATTGTATGCACGGCGAAACGACCTGTTAGACGTCTGAGTGTCGCCGCAGTTTATGTGTTTACCATTCTGGCGCGTCCGGAACGAAGACTCCTGGCATCGACTGACTGCATTGTCCTCTTGATTCTGGGCATACTTGTGGACCGTGCCCTGATGGGTGCGACTGTCTGGCGCCGAATGGCCGGTAGTATAGGCATGTTGTTTTCGTAGCCGGTCAAACAGCAAGTTCAGTGCCCTCAGCTGAATAGCAGAGGCCTGATTGGTCAGCTTAAACGGGGGCTAGTTGACGTCATATAGCCCTGCTCGAAATTGGAGGAAACGGTTGCTATCTACGCGAATGATGTTCTAAGACAGCGTGGGGGAATTTTGGAATCAGCACTGAATGCTGATTCGCGGCCTTTGAGGAGAGTAGGGAGTTGAACAATGTTGGCTTCGCTCTTGCGTTGCACGGGCGGGGGTTCGGGATCTGATCTTTGTCGGTGTCGGACGGTCTTGCCACTTATTCGGACTTTTTTCTGCAGAACTTAGAGTTCTCGGACAGCCTTCGAGGCCAGGGTTTGACACAGAGTTGCTGCACACCAAAAATCGGCGCCTACATCATCGGGAAGCTGCCTACCGACAATCTGCTACAAATTTCAGGATTCGTAAAATATTTTGCGGTTCCGGCATTGTAGGATCTATCAATTTTATACTGAAGTCCACAGCAGCAAGCGCGCTCGCTTTGCCACAAGTCCACCTTGCTTGTTGCTCCATGCGATCCCATGTGAGCTCTCACTACTAATCGCGATACTGCATTATAGTCAGGGCAGTAACATTTGATTGATTAGGATCTCCAGTCATTATCGTCAAGCTATTGCGTCACAGAGCGTAGGAGGCCTTGTTTCCGAGCCAACTCTTATTCGCATAATAGTTCAGAATACCCTATCCTTTAACCTACTGTTTGTGTCGATAATCATGTGCCTTTATGTTCTGATGTATAATAAATCTCCTTGTAATATGTAAGCTGCATATCAATTCGTAGATATATGGAGAATCCCATTTCCTGTTGTTTATTATGGTAAAGTTCTCTTTTTCTTTTTTTAGTAGATTGCGATTTTTATTAAATTATTGTGAGTGTACACTCCTTATTTTACCAACCAGCCGGGTCCATCATCGTTTCCCTTCGTCACCATTGTGTGCATAATTAATTTGGTGGTAGGTAAGGAGGGGGTCGAGTGCTTGTCTAGTTCTCGTGGAAAATTTGTCAGAATTAAAGAGGTACATACTCTTAGCCACCCTGGCACCTCGCAAGTATGATCATGAATTCTATGGCCAGATTCCCACATGGCTCCGGTCTGAGTCCTGTCCTTTACAGGCTCTACACAATGACGTGCCAAATTTGGCAGGAGGGGAAATTTATCTCTACGCAGTTGATACGGTGGTGTGTGAAAAGATAGAGGCACCAGCACTTAAATATCAACACCCGAGGGTGTAACATCTGGGAAATTAAAATAAATCCGGAGAAGAATTTTCAAAAACAAGTTAAAATCACCAAACCGAAAAATCTCTGTGGCTGGCAGAGTTTTGGAATGGAGTGACTGCAACTTGTCTCGGCCCACAGCTCGGGAGTTGAGTGACACTCGTGATAGATGCAAACAGAGCGAGAAGCAAGGGTTGCCCACCTCTAAATGTTGGAGGACTTTCGGTAGAGACAGACATTCGACTGTACAGGACTGTTACCCTGCCAATGATTATGTAGAGATCAGAAGTATGGCCAATGCTGCAACGTGGAATAAGAGCGAACAAGAACGAATCAGACAGTGAAAGGGTACTGTCATCAGAGAAAAGCACTTAAGGTCTTGGCGAAAGGAACCGATTTGCTATAGAAACACAAATCTCAAGAGTGAAACATATACAGATGGGTCCAGGGAAGTTGGGGATCAGTAAAGAAGAACAGAAACCAAAGACAGCTTCAGAGCAAAACAAAAGTGAAAGGAGTGGTGTATCTATTAGAGTACAACGTGGAAGGGAGCGAGCAAGAGCTAATCAGGCATTGAAAGGGTCCTGTAATCAGAGTAAGGCACTTTAAAGTCCATGGCGAAAGAAACCGATTTGCTATTGTACCTTCCACAGATTCTAAGTGAGGTGGTACTCAAGCAAGTGAAAGAAGTCGGAAATTATATGGATTATTCCAACTGCAGGTTAACTAAGAAACTTACAATATGCAATTAAATGTCTACATACTAATGTGCAAAAGGCACTTCTAAGGCTATTATAGGCAAGAACAGTCGGTTACGAAACAAGCTAACAAGGCATATTAACACATATCTCATCACGGCACTACAATTATTAGGAAGTCAGGCATTAAACAGGAGTAATATGTGTTGAAATTTACTCTTAAAGGGGGTTAATTAACAAAGCAGAAATCGTTGGCTACTAACAACAAATTTATGCTCTTCTCACGCACTGCTTTATCAGTTGCTTAACGTTTTTTTACCTGTTACATAGTTTCTCTTGAAGAATCGCCACTTTATTGGGCTCCAGTAATTTTCTTTAAGTCTTTATGAAGAACGTTCATGTACCGTGAACTGTGTAGGTTTCCTTAAAGGAGATGCTATACATATCACAAATTTCATTGCACAATATCTGTACCGTGACGCAGTAGCTGGTATACCCACTTCCTCGAACAGGGTTCTGCAAAGACTTCTTAAATTTTGAGTTCCTCTAAAATTTGATTTCACATGCGACTAAAGAATGTAGGTAAGCAATAAATGCCGGCCGCGGTGGTCTAGCAGTTCTAGGCACGCAGTCCGGAACCGCGCGACTGCTACGGTCGCAGGTTCGAATCCTGCCTCGGGCATGGCCGTGTGTGATGTCCTTAGGTTAGTTAGGTTTAAGTAGTTCTAAGTTCTAGGGGACTGATGACCACAGCAGTTGAGTCCCATAGTGCTCAGAGCCATTTGAACCATTTTAAGCAATAAATGCCACTTTTTAACATAACCTACAGTCGACCATTTTCGCACTGGAAACAAAGATTTCTTTCGGCGTTTCCAGAGTTCTCTTAAATGCTCCTTACAAATGAATTTACTATTAAGCTTTAAATAAGATATTTTAACATTGTCAGTATTTTATGTCCTAATGTCCTCATTTTTTTTCCTAAGTTGATTGGGAACAACACAAACACTTTGAAATTTATGTAGTGAGTTTTTCTCAAACATTAAGATGTGTTAAATGGCTAGATATCAATTATTTACCTATAAAACATATCATTAATTTCAAAGTATCATTAATATCGAATTACCATTAATATCAAAATAACGTTTTCTAAAACCATATTTTATTTTCTATTTATCGAAATGCTTGTACGATTTACAAACAAAACCAATTTATCATTATTAAAATTACAATAGTCTTGTCTATTTGCCTGTTTGTTTTCTATTAGATAGATATGCGTGGAAGCATTTCGTAGAATGTCTTGTGACGTCTTAATATTCACATTTAAAGGAAAGAACTCTATGAATGATATAGAGAAATGTCCTTGACATGTCGCAGAAAGTACGGTAGCACGTAATTTGTTGTATTACTAATGGAGCATGACCTCGCTCTACTCGTTAATATATCAGTTTGCACTTTCAGCAACATCGTTGAGTTGTGTTGACAAGAAGCACTATAACGCACTGGCAGGTGCAGACAGAACAAGAATCGTGCAAAGCAGGTCTGAAACGCCGCCGAGACCGTCTGTAATAAGATGCGTCTACTGCAGGCGTCGACGAAACAAACAACTCCAAATTTCAGACTGGCGTACACTCGAGCGGAAGTAATCTCCCCAGATTTATGCTTCTCCCATATTCCATCATTCATTACTCTCTACCTCATCTTCCGCGTGTACCCACCCTATGTTACACGCATCCTCCACCAGCTAACTAACTTGCCACGCCTCCTAAATTCTCTTGAACTCCTCCAAAAGTCCTACACATCACGCAGTCATGAGTATCAAACTTCCAGCGTTTCTCCGATCCTTACTGAACCTGGATCACTGACACGTCTCTAGCCACATCTATCTACACGCTCTTCACACCGTGTAGCAAGATAATTTTAAACAACTTCCGCTTCCTGCTCCAGAAATTCGTGTAACAGTACGTTCTTCTTACTTCACCTAATGCCTTCATCTCCCATACCTCTCGTTAATTAACGCTCCTTCATCCACGCCTCTACTTTATTGTTTCATTTACTTATACTCCTTAATCCCAATTGGTCTAATTCATCCACACAGCTTTCTTATAACAACAAATCTATTTGCAAAACCGCACACGACCCAAATGCAATTCCCAGCACCTGAATTACCTTCCATATGTGCTGAATCTGCTTGCCACAAACAGCTAACCTCGTCCAGTTGAGAACAACATCATCCCTTTTTTATAATGTATTGTAGCTTTACACCTCGCCCGAAACGATAGCGGTGTATTTCCTCTTTTCATCTGAGAGTATTTATAAAAGCTAGTACCACATGTGGTCGAAATTCGACCATAATGTCATGTATCTCAAAGTGATACACTCCACATAAAACTGTGTCTGAAATTTTACCCTCGGAACTGAGCCATAGCAAATACTCCATTGTAGCTACGAGCCTTCTTGAAGAAATTCTCTGATTTCTCTTCAATTTTTCGATCATTTGACACTACGACGAAAAATAAATTTTCTGTTAACGGCGATAAACTCACGTTTATCTCATAACAACACACTGTGAATGCCGTTGTATCAGGTAAAGTAACCCGAGATGCGAAATGGTTTGCACTACAAAATCTACTCTGTAAATTCATCAAACCGCAATTATATCTGTCAGAATTATTTGGAATTACGTTTAAATGTATCTTTCAAAGCAACATCAAAATTATCATCATCAACATCCGCATTGTTCCTATAATTTTGTGTACGCAAATATTGTGTCTCTCTAGCTCTTAGTCTTTTATTCCTACCCAATAGTGTTCTTCTTCGAGGTTTAGCCTAAAACAAACAATTTCTGTATAATAAGGGAAGTCGTAGCTATTCAAAATGATGAAACTGAAACTTAGGGAACATTTCAAATTTTATGGCGACGGCAGCAAAGGAACACAAAGCTAGTTCCGTTTACTTTTAGACAAAAGTAATTGAAAAAACGACGGTAATAAACAACGTTTTTTCCTCAGTAGCTTCGTTACTAAGTTTGCCGCAGTGTCTTCTTTACCACGTTTCGTTTTCCACTGCTGATAATATCAACGACGTATCAGTTGTGGCATTGTAGCCGCCGGTATCCGTGTGTTACCGATAATGAACTATCTGTAACATTTAAACATGAACGTCCTTCGAATGCTATTTCGTCGAACTTTGGTAGTTCCCTGAGTCATGTATATCATAGCAACTGGACGGTAAGCTTGTTAGAAGTTGGTACCAATGTAGCAGACAGAAGAAAAACTTTTCCGATGTCTATTTGTTTACTTCCTGTTACCTCTCTTAATGGCTACATAAGCACATGATTTTTTTGTACACATCTATTGCAAACTTCCTTTTGAATTAATTGTTTCGTTACTCTCTTGTTTAACTAATGTTATAAGTCAGTACTTCAGTTTTCGATGTTCATGTATTAATATTATGATCGTTCAATAAAACAGTTGCATTAACGTTATGAAAGTCCACATTCCTGCTACTTTCTCTACGAAGGTATTTGTCTAGCTCTGCTCTTTCACTCTGATCCATTAGGGTTACACTTCAAGGCCCAGAGTGAAACGGATATAGTTTCCCTATAACAAGGAAAGTGAGAAGTTACAGTTATCCAAAATGAAGAAAATAAAAATCAGGAATTAACTTCATATTTTCTGGTAACGGTGGCAAATGACCACAAAGTTACTCCTACAGAAAACTAGGCGAAATAACGGCTCCAATATACAATGTTATTTACAGGCTACGTTACTACTACGTTTTGATTTTCACTGCTGACATCATCATAGACCTATCAGTTGCGTTTTAGCTGCCCTGTATGCCTGTGTCGCTACAAATGAACCATGTAAGCATGAACGTTACCAGAATGCAGTTTCACGAAATGTCGTTACTTTCGCATGTCATTTCTACCATAGCAGCTGATTGGTAAGCAGGATAGAAGTTTGTTGCACTTCAATTTTCGATGTTCACGTATTGGAGATTTTAATGCATGATAGGGAAGGTATCATCAGAAATCTGAATATCAAAATATTTACTTCCTTTTACCACTGTTAACAGTTTCGTACAAACATGATTTTTTTCTTTGTGCATGTCTATGGCCAAGTACCTCTTGAATTATATAAGTTTCATTGGTCTCTTTGTATAATTAACATTAAAAATCAGTATTTCAATTTTTGTGTTGACGTATTAACGTGACATATATAAGTGGATTATTAGAAGTCAACATACTAAAATATGTACACATTTCTCTCGAAAACCCTAATTGGGACCGTTAAGCAGAAAATCGTGCCCAGTAGTTGGCAGGAAGCACAGGTACCACATGCCAACAAGAAAGGTGGCAGATCCGAAATATCTTCGTCCACTAGTCTTAACATCAAATTTATGATGAATCTTAGAACACATTCTGAGCACAAACATAATGTGCCGCTTCGAACAGTTGAACTTATCCATGCTAATCGACATGGATTCATGAAACATCTATTATGTGAAACATAGATGCTATTTTCTCATGCTACGTCCCTAAAACCTCGGATCAGATGCAGGATTTCTTGGTTTTGCCCTATGGAAATATGTTGGGACCCTTGCTCTTCATGTTGTGTACCAACGACACTACTGACAATATTAATTGCAACCTCAGGATTTTTGCCAATGGTGCCGTTATCTATAACGTCCCTTTAAAATGTTCCTTGACTGATTTTATTCCACCGAATAAGAGACGTCAGTGCAGTAAGTACGGTGCCAACATTAACTAACAACTGATCAGGCAATATTATTCAGTGCACGTGTAGGGGAAGTGTGTCAACGTTCGTGTGCCACATATCACAATGTAGCAATACCTGTAAATCAAATGCGCAAGACATTCTCCAGAACGTTTAGAAGTAGATAAAAGTGTGTGCAATGTTTGTCCCGCACAATACGGCAATTGCTTATACAATAAAACTGCAATAGTGCAAAATTTATTTAAAACATTGAAAGACTACAGTATCGCAAAACTTTACTCTCAAACTGTTATAAAGTTTCACATTTTGTTATTTATTTATGTGTTAGTATTTAGATTCTGTGTCAAAATTGTTTCGAACCATTGGTCTAGTCATCAGCCACTGTTAACTGCGCACAGCAGAGCTGCCGAGGCCCAACATAGTAAACCTCAGTGACCTACCTAATTTTGAGCCAAAATCTTCAAATTATGCATGTTTTGTACCCATGTAGCGTCTTAAGTACAAGCATCGCAGATTTGGAGTTTATAAGAATAGACTTTGAAAGAGCATCGAGACTACACACTGTAATGGCATAAAAGAAACTCAGTGCCCAGTAACGAGTTCTGGGCACTAAGCACCGCAGATAATTACATACCGACACAGCACCCCCAGCAGAAGCAGGCCCTTCCACGCACGCCCCTATGCAAGGCATCTCTTGTGCCTAGGGCACTAAAACCACCTTTTGAGAGCTTCCGATATAGCCAGAGGGTGATCAACGCTAAGGAACGTTGTAATATTTTCTTAAATTTATAATTAATGATTTTAGATAGTAGTTTTTATTGCATAATTGTGATGGACATGCCATTCAGATCGTGCGTCATTACGCTTTTATGGATGTTATTGTTATCTGTCCACTTTAATTCATTACCTCATTACCGTTTTCTACTAACATGAAATTTGTAACCATGTGAAGTGGCGAATGGCATACGAGAGGGCAGTATAGTGGGTGTGATGGGAGTTAATCAGGATCAGAGGTAGGTAAGTTGTGGTATGAGCCGCAGTAACGCCGCTAGTTTCGAATTTAGGGTGTTTTACAACTAAAAGTTGGTTTAGAGTTTATTCAGATAGTACAGATAATTCCTGCCTGATACCAAGGGACACAGTAAAAACTTTCCTATGAAATATAAAGCGGATTTTTAGTAAATTAATTCAGTTCCTTATGTGAGAACTTGCTCATGTGACTGCATTTAGAGACTCTTTTGGGTTTCAAATAAATCTACTAAAAATTACAATATTTGTTATAACAAGTATATGCAGTGCTCGAAAGTACTGAGATTAATTCTAGCCAGTAAAAATATTTTCAATTTAAGTTCAGAAACGTATTACGAGCGTATGTGGTCGATCCTTTGGCAGAGAGCGGACTAATGTTTTAATTTCTGAGCATGCGTGAAGTGTGCAAATAACGTGTGGTATCGTCGTATGTTGTACTCTCATCAACGGCGTTCTGTTTGGTAACGTGACTTGTTAGCATATTCCTGTTCCGCAATTTTCGGAGCTTTGTCACAAGTAATTTCCAATTTATCGCTGAATAACAAGTTCATACCAATCGGGCTGCCTGACTCCCGCTAAGGTCACTTTAGCACATATTGTATACATCGCCTGAAAGTTCCAAAATAATCTACTCCGTGGGAAGTAAAAAATTTACGGTCTTCGTCAAGTTTCGGTCTATTTATACAGATTACTGTTTTCGACTTCGTAGCCATCATAAAATCTTAAAAATATCAGCGACGCACAAGGGGAGGGGGGCTGTTAGCCGTAACCCACGATTTACTATGGTATCAAGCTAACAGTCTCATTCAAAGGTCAAGTGATCTCATTTCATTATCTCCACGTCAATATACGTTCCCAATCCACAAGTTTGAAGGTACAGCAATAAAATTTTGTACCATGCTTTAGATGAAATTAAAACATTTGCTAGTAACTTCCACCGATTTTATACATTTAACTTCGAATTTAAAAATCTTGTTTCAAAAAAAGGACGTATCTCCTCTTTTCTCAGAAACTATTCGCACGGTTTGTACAGAATCTTCTCTGTTTTACCTTTCCGCGTAAGGTAGGCTGCCTTATGAGGTTTTTCAGTGTATAGAATAGCAGAATTTTAATAACTTTTTAATCCTAAGGATAAGTGCAGTACAAAATACATGGAAAATTCCAAGCAGTTTGCCCCATACCTCAGGTTACACTCAGAATTTCAAAATTTACTCCTGAGATAGCTTGTATTGGGCTTACAGAAAAAGGGCAAAAAATTTTATAACCCTGGCCTTCATAGATTCTGAGAAAAAGGTACATAAACTTTAAGAAGCAAGATTTTCAATAAATGCAATTTAAAGTTCAACCTGACGTTCTTTCCTACGTCACCTCTTCACTAGGCCTCAGATTTGTACTCAGGGTCCTTTTTCCCTTCAAGGCTCCTCCTCTGGTATCTTGTTTTCTGCCTTCATTTCTTTGCCAGATAGTCTACTGCCTTTTCAGCTGCAGAGAGGCGCTGTAAATCCATTTTTCTTAAGATGTCTTGCCTGAAATTACCTATCTTAAAGCACATTCTCTCTAATATCTTCAGCCTCCCCCCGTTCCTACAATTAAATACAACAAATGCATCGTAGGTGCTAATTCTGACAACTCTATAAGATAAAAATGTGTTTTTATGGCATCGTTCCCATATGAGAGTATTAAGAGGCTTATCTGGATTCTGGGTTTTTGTCAGGAAGACATTTTTTAGAGGTTCAGGATTGGCCAGAAACCTGTAAGTGGACTCTGCAACATCCAGGATTCTATTTGGAAGCCTCTTCTTGTGAATGTAATCCACGAAATCGTGCACCAAGCTAGTATTTAAGTGTTGCTTCAAAAGTGGGCGTGGTAGAAAGGTCGCATCACACATTTAATTATTTTTCATTCACTTTGGATGCGATTTCATCATTGAAATGTTGGGAAATGATTGTCCATGAGTTCTAAAATTAAATAAAAAATAAAGTGAAAATTGACATTTCTCCCCCTTAAGCAGGACCTCTCGCTCTGGCGTTAAGCCCACCTCACACCGAGGAAGGTTCTCCGCAAATTTTCTAGATGGCGCACATTGCTGCCTGCCATGAGGTAGGGGTGACGTGATGGACCTCTCACATGATGTATTATTCGGCATGGAAGCTAGCTGGCTAACTTGACTCCGCGTACGGCAGTGCACACGAGTTGGCACAACTGCAGTCTTTCTCAAACTACTGTAGCGAGATTATTTGTTAAAAAAATTTGATTCTCGCATGTCTTATAGCTTCATTTGGAACTAGTATATTGGGGCACATTTGTGTAATACCTCAGACCCAGACATACTGCTTCTCGTCTACGATTATTGTAGTGTTGAAGTAAGTGAGCGCTTAGCGCTCAGTTGTAGGTAGCTGTGAGGGGAAGACGATGAAATAGGCGGTTCTGTGGTGTGGTGTGTAAAGCCACCAAGTGTTACATTAATTTGGTATTTCGATATCATTTAAGTTGGCATCAGAGGTCTTCCGATAAGCAAGGAAAGATGTTAACAGAAACGAGACGAGTGATACATTGATGGCATCAGAGGTCTTCCGATAAGCAAGGAAAGATGTTAACAGAAACGAGACGAGTGATACATTGTAATTGTTGAATTACCCTAGAATGTACGTAAACTGTTTTCACATTAAGGCTAGGTAATACTTGCTATTTAAATCTCATTGTTTGTGAACCAACTGCGAGTAATGTAACTCCAAATATCAGATGTTTTTGGAAAGGCAAACTTAACTTGCAATATAATTTAGCTAAAAACAGTCAGTGTCAGCAATTCATCATCATCAGTACCGCTTCCCTGTCCATGTTCTTTATTTTTTTAAGAAGTTGGATTTTCTTAAATGTGCTCTTTTATCAGCCAAAAGAGTTTCATGTGCATTTTAAAGTATTATGGCCAGCATTGCACACTGCTGAGCCTGTAGCTAGCATATTCATATTTTTTGTGAGAGACAAGAATATATCACGTTACTGCGTCGCTGCTCTAGAGGTAAGACAATTTAATTTATTTGTTATGTGCACATGGACCAAAGTTATTAGTTTTGAACAGGGTCAGAGGATTGAGTGCCTTAGGGGCTGAATGTATTTTGCAGTGACTGTATTTCTTTGTTGGTATTGGGAGTTGCATTGCCCAGTCAGTTCGTATAAAGTTTTTGCTAACAACAACACAGTGTAAGTACACCACTTGCAGGTCGGCAGTTGTGACCGAGCAGTTCTAGGCGCTTCAGTTTGGAACCGCTACGATCGCAGGTTCGAATCCTTTCTCGGGCATGGATGTGTGTACTGTCCTTAGGTTAGTTAGGTTTAAGTAGTTTTAAGTTCTAGGGGACTGATAACCTCAGATGTTAAGTCCCATAGTGCTCAGAGCCATTTATGAACCACTTGCAGTTACAACACGCTACACGATAATTCGAGTTTTGTATCCATTTCACAGTGCAGATATTCTATGAACGTAATCTATACACAATTATTTTTTTAAAGAACGTTACACATTCGTCAGATTCATGCTGAACTGCCTATCATTTCTTTAATCATTGTATTTGTTGTGGTATTTTGGGAGTAAGTAAATTATTGCAAGAATTTCGGAAAGTTTACAGTGAAAAATGTTGGTTACCATGAACCTGCGATTGGTGCATGTTATGTGAAATGTTGCTGAATATGAAATGTAGTTAACATATTGAATTTTTCTTTAATCTTTGTATGGTCTTTCTATCTATTACCAATCTCGAGAAAATGGATTGCATTGAAAGCGCTTTCTCCCGAGATCGCACGCCATCGAAAAAAAAAAAAGTCTGTATGAAAGAGTCTCAGAATTCCTCGTATCTCATAAATTGTTTCAGGTATTGAAACAATATGTTAGGAAAGGGCAGTATGAGAAGAGGAGAGTATTTGTCCATATTATTAATATGCGCAACTTCTTTACCTACAGCGATCCCCCAAGCGACAGGCGAATTAAGGGTAAGAAGAAGCCTGGTAAAAATAAATCGATACTTGGAATCCTATACCTCAGTATGTGTTTAATAATGAATTATGTGCATAGACACTGGCCAAAGAATTTCATTTCTGTATCTTAATGATCTGAGAAATATGAAAACATTTAAATTTGCAAAATCCAGTCAACTATCTATGAAGGTGTAAACAGATTACTAATATCTTTGAGGAGCTAAAAGATGTTTATGGTGGGATAGTAAATAAAGATGGCATGCTATGTGCTGTTCGTGTGTCCCTTTAATATTTCTTATCTGATGGAAATGTAGAAGGAAAATCCGTTGCCCAGTTTCAATCCATATCATTCGTTATTAAAAATACCACTGGGCTATAGAATATCAGCGAAATTTCAACAAAAAAAGTGTTTTATTTTCCCTACACGTATCATCGTCTTTATTCTTCTTCAGAGAAACGTTATCATTGACGAGTTATGAGTAATACATAAGACTATTTGCTGCTATATTAATCAGTTTATTTCGCCAAAATACGGCTTTGTTTATAAACATTCATCTCACTAACATTTTAATGCAGTTGAATCATGGAACAGCAACTGGTGTAAAGACATGTCGATAGTCTATGAAAATTCCCATTCTCAGTGTAAAAATAAACTGTAATTTCTTCACACACATATAGTGCTCCAAACCCACAACAATTCTCGTTTCACCAGCCGTCGATGGCATTTCAAAATTACATAATTTCATTGAAAAAATATTTAGTTCCTTGAACATCGCAGTAGGTATGGAAGTTTCGCACAGTTATCATATGAGGAAATACTCTCTTCTTCTCATGCTCTCATATGTCCAAATCTTGTTTCAATATCTGAAACAGTTTATGAGACACGAAGAATTTTGAGACTCCTTCATTCTGGTTTATTCGCTGCCGCACGAGGTCGGGACAAAGCGAAATATGCGTTCCATTTCCTCAAGACTGGTGATAGTTTGAAGTTTAAAGGGAAGTTCATCAATATGTTAGCTACATTTCATATGCAGCAACGTATGATCTAACATACACCAAACGCAAAATCATAGCAATCTATGTTTCTCACTGCAAACTTTCCGAAATTATTGTAGTAGTTTACTTAATCCTAAAATATCTCAGTAAATATGACGAGTAACGAAATGATAGGCACTTCATCACGATGCTGACGAATGTAGCTATAACGTGCGCGAGAATCAAATTTTTTAAGCGAATAGTTTCTTTACTATCGTTCGAGAAACATCCCTGGTCGGCCGTCGAGTGCGTGACATTCTATTTGGTCTCGATGGTTAACTGGTGTGCCCGCCCTGTAGGCTGTGACGTCAGTCGCCAAGTTGGACTCCTGATTGGCCAGTGCAGGTAGCATGCAGGGAACCAAACCAGGTCTCAAGAGGAAAGTAGCACCGGACCTGTCACAGAACGCATGAACAGCTCCCTGTAGGGCAGCTGGCTAGCAGACAACAGCGCCCTCAAGGGAGCCGTCGTATGAGCCGGCAAATCTTACCCGTGTGAGGCGGGATTTACTTTGCCAAAGGTTGCAATCTCTACCGTCATCATACAGCTAGATGCGCTAAACTATTGTTCAGTCGGACGCAAAACTGCCCTTTAGTGCGCTTTAGCTACATTTAACGAGCAGTGTGCAACGTTCGTGAAATCAATTATCCACTCATATACGTGTTTGAAGCTAGCAGTACACTTAATGCTAAGCACTGCAAAGTGAATAATGAAATAAGGTTAATACCTGAATTAGGTGAGCCGTTACTGTGGGTGTTACCGGTAATTCATCAAATAACATGTTTACGGCCGACGTTCCATTTGCAGGCGAACTAATGGAAATAGTCGGTGATGAATTCAGCCCACATCGTCGGCGTACGGACCGCGCTCAAGGTATTTATAATTGCCAGGGCTTTAGAGCACGAGCACAGCGCAAACTAACGAAAGAAATCTGCTACTTATTTTTATCCTACATTTATGCTCGTAACGTCGACAAGATGAACGACACATGACATTTTGTAGAAATTATTAAGAGATTTCAAGATGTCAGGAGAGGTCTTCCCAACATTATGGAAGATAGATGACCTATTTTCGTTCTTATTTTTGCTTTTACAAATCTTCACTTTCGTATTTGCAGCAAGTAACGATTCTGTATTTTGAATGCAACGAGTAGGTGAGATGAGTCAGGTACACACATTTCTAGTCATTAAAATTGCGAGACCAGTAAAGATAGACAAAAATAAAATGCTGCGATAAAAGCTCATTTCCTAACGCAAGCTACTGGACGCGACTGTACGATCATGCATGACTGATCAAAGACTGTGACCGTACTCCCAGGTGGTAGGCGCGTGTGTCCACTCTGACTGTCTGGCTGTCTGGTGTGCACCAACGTCTAAGACAAACAGTCCCGAAACTCTGTAGGGCAAAAAGTGCAACCTTCTGACAACTGAAGCGATGCTAGCGCTCCAAGCGACTAGTCTTCAGTAACATAGGAAAGGTGTGATACAAACCGAAAAATTGCTACTTTTAGTGCTGTTACTTCGTATTTCCTAAACATTGTGGTGAGTTTTCCAAAGTTGTTGGTGTTGTTGTGGTCTTCAGTCCTGAGACAGGTTTGATGCAGCTCTCCATGCTACTCTATCCTGTGCAAGCTTCTTCATCTCTCAGTACCTACTGCAACCTACATCCTTCTGAATCTGCTTGGTGTATTCATCTCTTGGTCTCCCTCTACGATTTTTACCCTCCACACTGCCCTCCAATACTAAATTGGCGATCCCTTGATGCCTCAAAACATGTCCTACCAATCGATCCCTTCTTCTAGTCAAGTTGTGCCACAGGCTTCTCTTTTCCCCAATCCTATTCAACACCTCCCGATTAGTTATGTGATCTACCCATCTTATCTTCAGCATTCTTCTGTAGCACCACATTTCGAAAGCTTCTATTCTCTTCTTGTCTAAACTATTTATCGCCCATGTTTCACTTCCATACATGGCTACACTCCATACAAATATTTTCAGAAACGACTTCCTAAGACTTAAATCAATACTCGATGTTAACAAATTTCTCTTCTTCAGAAACGCTTTCCTTGCCATTGCCAGTCTACATTTTATGTCCTCTCTACTTCGACGAACATCAGTTATTTTGCTCCCCAAATAGCAAAACTCCTTTACTACTTTAAGTGTCTCATTTCCTAATCTAATACCATCAACATCATCCGACTTAATTCGACTACATACCATTACCCTCATTTTGCTTTTGTTGATGTTCATCTTATATCCTTCCTTGAAGATTCCATCCATTCCGTTCAACTGCTCTTCCAAGTCCTGTGCTGTCTCTGACAGAATTATCATGTCATCGGTGAACCTCAAACTTTTTATTTCTTCTACATGGATTTTAATACCTACTCCGAATTTTTCTTTTGTTTCCTTCACTGCTTGCTCAATATACAGACTGAATAACATCGGGGAGAGGCTACAACCCTGTCTCACTCCCTTCCCAACCACTGCTTCCCTTTCATGTCCCTCGACTCTTATAACTGCTATTTGGTTTCTATACAAATTGCAAATAGCCTTTCGCTCCCTATATTTTACCACTGCCACCTTCAGAATTTGAAAGAGAATATTCCAGTCAACACTGTCAAAAGCTTTCTCTAAGTCTACAAATGCTAGAAATGTAGGTTTACCTTCCCTATTCTAGCTTCTAAGATAAGCCGTAGGGTCAGTATTGCCTCAAGTGTTCTAATATTTCTACGGAATCCAAACTGATCTTCCCCAAGGTCGGCTTCTACTAGTTTTTCCATTCGTCTGTAAAGAATTCGCGTTAGTATTTTGCAGCCGTGACTTATCAAACTGATAGTTCGGTAATTTTCACATCTGTCAACACCTGCTTTCTTTGGGATTGGGATTATTATATTCTTCTTGAAGGCCGTCAGTAGTTCTAATGGAATGTTGTCTACTTCCGGGGCATTGTTTCGACTCAGGTCTTTCAGTGCTCTGTCGAACACTTCACGCAGTATCATATCTCCCATTTCATCGTCATCTACATCCTCTTCCATTTCCATAATATTCTCCTCAAGTACATCGCCCTTGTATAGACCCTCTATATACTCCTTCCACCTTTCTGCTTTCGTTTCATTGCTTCGAACTGGGTTTCCATCTGAGCTCTTGATATTCATATAAGTGGTTCTCTTTTCTCCAAAGGTCTGTTTAATTTTCCTGTAGGCAATATCTATCTTACACCTAGTGAGATAAGCCTCTACATCCTTACATTTATCCTGTAGCAACCCTGTTTAGCCATTTTCCGCTTCATGTCGACCTCATTTTTGAGGCGTTTGTATTCTTTTTTGCCTGCTTCATTTACTGCATTTTTATATTTTCTCCTTTCGTCAATTAAATTCAATATTTCTTGTGTTACCCAAGGAGTTCTACTAGCCCTCGTCTTTTTACCTACTTGATCCTCTGCTGCCTTTACTACTTCATCCCTCAGAGCTACCCATTCTTCTTCTACTGTATTTCTCTCCTCAGTTTCTGCCATTTGTTCCCTTACGCTCTCCCTGGAACTCTGTACAACCTCTGGTTTAGTCAGTTTATCCAGGTCCCATCTCCTTAAATTCCCAACTTTTTGCAGTTTCTACAGTTTTAATCTACAGGTCATAACCAATAGATTGTGGTCAGAGTCCACATCTGTCCCTGGAAATGTCTTCCAGTTTAAAACCTGGTTCCTAAATCTCTGTCTTACCATTATATAATCTATCTGATACCTTTTGTATCTCCAGGGTTCTTCCATGTATAAAACCTTCTTTTATGATTCTTGAACCAAGTGTTAGCTATAATCAAAATATCCACGGGTGTACTGCCGGTCTATAGTGTCCAACGGGCACAATCTTTCGGCGATCAAACATGTCGCCATCATGATACGCCGGGAGAAACTCAAGAATCACAAGTGTTAGCTATGATTAAGTTATGCTCTGCACAAAATGCTACCAGGCGGCTTCCTCTTTCATTTCTTTGCCCCAGTCCATATTCACCTACTACGTTTCCTTCTCTCCCTTTTCCTACTACTGAATTCCAGTCACCCATGACTATTAAATTTTCGTCACCCTTCACTATCTAAATGATTTCTTTTATTTGATCATACATTTCTTCAATTTCTTCGTCATCTGCAGAGCTAGTTGGCATATAAACTTGTACTACTGTAGTAGATGTGGGCTTCGTATCTATCTTGGCCACAATAATGCGTTCACTATGTTGTTTGTAGTAGCTTACCCGCATTCCTATTTTCCTATTCATTATTAAACCTACTCCTGCATTACCCCTATTTGATTTTGTGTTTATAACCCTGTAGTCACCTGACCAGAAGTCTTGTTCCTCCTGCCACCGAACTTCACTAATTCCCACTATATCTAACTTTAACCTATCCATTTCCCTTTTTAAATTTTCTAACCTACCTGCCCGATTAAGGGATCTGACATTCCACGCTCCGATCCGTAGAACGCCAGTTCTCTTTCTCCTGATAGCAACATCCTCTTGAGTAGTCCCCGCCCGGAGATCCGAATGGGGGACTATTTTACCTCCGGAATATTTTACCCGAGAGGACACCATCATCATTTAATCTTACAGTAAAGCTGCATGCCCTCGGGAAAAATTAGGGCTGTAGTTTCCCCTTGCTTTCAACTGTTCGCAGTACCAGCACAGCAAGGCCGTTTTGGTTAGTGTACAAGGCCGGATCAGTCAATCATCCAGACTGTTGCCCCTGCAACTACTGAAAAGGCTGCTGCCCCTCTTCAGGAACCACGCGTTTGTCTGGCCTCTCAACAGATACCCCTCCATTGTGGTTGCACCTACGGTACGGTTATTTGAATCGCTGAGGCACACAAGCCTCCCCACCTACGGCAAGGTCCATGGTTCATAGAGGGAGGGAGTTTTCCAATACGAATAGGGAAATGTAATTAAAGTGATAACCGATCTGCTGTTACTACAAAACTATAATAATAAAATGTTAGAGATATGAAATGTAGCCGGAAGCGTTTAAGTTAAAAAAGAACTGTTTATATGATTATCTCTCATGCTAGGTGCGTACTTTCTGATGCTTTGCATTGTTCATAAATCGCATGACTAGTTTTTTTTAGTTTTTTTTAGCACTTTCGAACTGCACACTTGTAGATTAGGACTACTTCTAGTTTTAAACACCTTTTTGTTTTATGTGGATATCTTAAACTACAGCTAGCATGTATTGCATTACATTTAGCACAAAACTCAATTCCTGTTAAATTTCGGCTATCACTGCCGCATCACAAGTCCACTGCATACTTTATTGTTCTAACCTTCTGGCCTTCATAAACAATAACACTCCTTTATTTTCCTCATCACTTTTTTCCAAGTACAAAATAAAGATTAGTGGTGACAATGAACATCTTGTGTTACACTTTTCATGGACTGGTTTTGACTTCTTACACAGATATGTGGTTACATGCTATTAAAAATTGCTTAGAAGAGAGTGAGTTAGTTACCTATCCCTCTATATTATCGATACCATATTCGCTAAAAAAAAATTTCTTTCATTTTACATGGTTAAACTACTTTCCACATTTACTAAAACAATATAATTTTCCTGTTTTTTCCTGTGTAGCTTGACACTGTGTAGAACTCTTCGTTTACAACTACATGATGTAGCCTAATGCAATCCTAAACGTTTCCTTGTTTTCATGAACTTCTTATGACATGCTGATTATAAAAATTTATTAGCTATTTACACATGACCATAGTAATTATTTGCAACTATGCCTTTCCTTAACCAGTCTAGAATGTAAACGCAAAACTGTACTGGGTTGTGTATTTTTGTGAATCTAGTTAGGCCCTAGGGGAATGCTACCGATTGCCTATCTGCTAAACAACACGTCCAGGTGTTTTTATACAAAAGTGACATTCTGAAATGATGGTTAAAAATTTTGCGATTCTCATTAAGAGCCGAGGTTCGGAGACACTACGAGTGAATGAAAATGTTAAACGTTTTCTCGGATGCACAAAAGTACAACTAGCCAACTCTAAAGTGAGCTATTGTTATTCGTAATATTATTACTTCTTTGTAAATTTGTGGTAAGGTTCTATGAGACCAAACTGCTGAGGTCATCGGTCCCTAGGCTTACACACTAATTAATGTAACTGAAACTAACTTACGCTAAGGACAACACACACACCCATGGCCGAGGGAAGACTCGAACCTACGACGGAGGTAACCGCGCGAACCGTGCAAGAAGCCACAGACCGCGCGGCTGTACCACGTGGCTAGTAACATTGTCAACTTGCCTCACAGCATCCATTGGAAATAAAAAAAGGGATATTTCCGGATTATACTTTTGATTGGCGCTGCAATTTACAGAACCAGAACAAGCGCCGAGAAGAGACCGCATTTTAATGTGCTTCCATCCTTCATATACACCTATACACAGTCGTTTCGCAGTACGTTATATTTATATAGGACAGCCGCTTGGCAGCACTGCACTGCCGAAGTTGCAGAAATTTGGAAAATTTGGAAATTTGTGGTAAAGTCTTATGGGACCAAACTGCTGAGCTCGTCGGTCCCTAAGCTTACGCACTACTTAAACTAACTTACCCCAAGGACAACACACATACCCATGCCCGAGGGAGGACTCGAACCTCCGACGGGGGAGACGATCGGACCGTGACAAGGCGCCTTAGATATCTTCTGGGAATTTCGAGACTCATCTGCTAGACTCCGTATGATCCGTGAAACACGTTTGTCAAATGGTGGTCAAACATGTCTCATGTATAACTTTAGCTGACTATATTAATTGTAATCAATATCATTTCTCGAGCGATCGATGGAGATTTTATACCGATAAAATGGACGACATTGCTGACTGCAGAAACCGAGCCACTAATACATGTGTTTATTTCCCTTTATTTATGTAGTTGATTGTTTATCTATATTTTACAAACCGACTCATAACAAATTATGTTCTGCGTAATAGGTAAATTGTTGAAAACAGGAAAAGCACGAAACTAGTATACCAGTAAATAAACAGAATTTTTGGTGTTAAAAAGTCTTTCCTTCATCCAGAAATAGTAATTCATTACTGTTATATTGATAAGAATGCCTATCTCATCTTTCGAATAATCAACTGATTCTTTTATTGTTACTCTTAAGTCCACCTGGAAAATCGAGTTTATCTTGTATCTGTCTTAACATCAGTCCTTTCAGAGCGGCCTAAAGGCATGTACACGATTGTTTAACAATAGTATAAAAACCTTAGCCCTGTGAAGTGGTGTACAAAAGGAAATAGAGTAGTATTTAGCTTAAGCTCGCTACACACACGACAACAACTTAAACCTGAAGACAAACCCATAACGTACGAAATGTTATTATGCCCACTTTTATTATTGGGATGTAATTTTGTGTCTGTCCATTACATTTATTTCCAGACGTTTCATTCTGCATATGTCTTATGTACGCCGGAAAATGAATACTTACGACCTTCCTGCTACGGCTGTGTCTAGAACAATTTGTCGCCATCTTCTTCCATTTCTCTTCAGGTTTCGCCACAAAACGCAGCCAGCCGTCGGCATGTGCGCTGGCCTTCCCCTTTACAACCGCCTGGTATTTTGCTGAAGTGGCGACCTTTTAGCACGTGTTTATGGCGTGATATTTGTGTAGGAAGCATTTCCTCCTTCAATACATCGAAAATTCTTATTTTGGCTCTTGCTTTTCAGTTCTGGACTAAGTGGACATGGACGACTCGGTACTAACTTCATTTTATCCTCCTACCGCTCAAGTAGTTACGTTACCCAGTAAAATCGATGTCTTGGTAGTTAAGATAACACTTCGAATCAGAACTTCAACAGTCTATTCGTCAGTGGTGACAGTACTTTTTTGGTACTTAACAGCTTCTCTTGCCCCTGAAAATCATTTGTCAGTACGAAAACTGCCAAGTCGGAGGTCCTCCAGTGAGAGGCTGGGCGAGTTGTCGAGTTAGTCCAGTGGCTGGAGAAAGAAAATAGCATCATGTCCGGCAATCAACAGCGCTGTTCAAACCAACCTTCGGGAGAATGATTGCTCAATTTTTTCATTTCTAAAAAAAAATGCAACGGTTAGTTTTGTACACTTGGAATGGTATGAGATACTGAAAAGAATCCCATTGTCAATAGGCGTTTTTTGTATCGGAGCTATCTTCTGCAGAAAACTCTGCCACTTCTATCAGAATCCATTCGTTAACAGCTGTAGCCTTACGGAAAAGGGACTTCCAACAAACGTTATACATAATTTCAAACCCTTCCGAGACTTTTTCTCGCTGACACCACCCCACTAAAAAATGAGACGAGGTTATCGCCTACTATATGTTCACTATTCACGTAGTAAAACTTCTGCATCAGGCGCGACCTTTTAATTTATTACTTCTTTACTACTAACCCTATTCACAACACATTTTGCAGATGGTATCCAAAAATTCCACCATCAAAATTATGACATCGTAACGACAAATAGTTCATGACGTCGTAGTTAAACACTGAGATGTGTGAGAAACTAGCTTTTATTAAAAAGGAGTGCATATTACCCAGAATGTGATAATGAAAGCACATAGCGGATTGAAGCAAACTTTAAACATAATTCAAAACGTCTGAGTCTTCAACCATAAACGTTTTACGTGCTTAACGTCCAATATTCCACAAATTAAATGATCAGCGTTGCTGACTCTCGATCCCAGGACACCCAGTTCGATTCCTTGAAGATTCTGGGATTTTCCCTGCTTGGGAGGGTGTGGACAGGTTATCCTCATCATTTATAAAGTAATCAGACCTTTGAAGCCGTTTTATGCAGGTCATGTGGATTAAGGGTCAGGGTTACTGGTTGCCTACAGAAGTCTCGCGCAATAACGAGAAGAGTACTGGCCAGATGTGATGCCTGTGGATGCCTTCAGTTACTATCTCATCGTCTGATCAGTAAGATATGCTCTTCAGAATTTCACTGGACATATTCAAAGTCACTGTGTCCTAAGGAGCACGAATCTATCTGGGACCAATGCTGTAGCATTATTCCATTATTACGTTACTTTATTCTTCTTGAAGGTATCCCATGAAGCAACAAACAAAAACAGGGAAAAAGACAGCGCACACTGACATCTTTCAAAGGGAGAAGCGGTCAGTCTAATGGATCTTTGCCAATCTTCTTCACCTTTGTGGCTGGCAATGATTTCAGAATTACCAGAGACACATACCATATATACGCAAAGGGTTACTTTTTGTGGCCATATGTATCCAGACACTATTGGTAACAGTTTACATGTAAGTCCTCTCTTTCTGCTTTTAAAGAGTTTAACTTTCGAAAAAACACTCTGGTGAATTGAATAATACAATAGTCATGTCACATTTATATGCAGGATACCGGAATATAATCACAGATATGCGAATGACTTGTTGACCTACTGACGAACAGGATCCCGTACGTAATACCAGACGGCCAATGTTCCACAGAAACGATTGGTTGTGTCCCAAGTAAGCGTAGTATGTCCTCTGACGTTCTCAGTATTCATTAAATATTTGTCAGATATGGTCAGCTGTACTATAAGATGGGCCACTGACAAAGTAGTTTAATGGAAAGTGTCATCGTTGGATGTTCGTAGACAAATACTACGGGTCTTGGCAAATATTCCACTTGGTATAACAAATGAGAGTTATAAGATGATGCGGCTAGTAAAAGGGAAGAAACCGATAGTATCGGGTTACAACACTGGCAGTGATGCAGTGAACGTCTAGAGCATATCACATCGCATAACTATTTATGGGTAATGCTAAGAGGAAACATGAAATAGGATACCCACATGAAATTACTGATGGAGTTGGCAAATAGAAGAACTAGGTTGTTGGAGGAGCTCAGCCACGCGGCGCCTTGCCGCGGTTCGCGTGGCTTACCCCGTCGGAACTTCGAGTCCTCCCTCGGACATGATAGTGTGTATGGTTCTTAGTGTTAGTTCAAGTTAGATTAAGTAGTGTTAAACATAGGGACCGATGACCTCAGCGGTTTGGTCCTGTAAGAACGTACAACCATGATAATTGGAGTTCTGGGAAAGCTCAGTGTATCTGATAAGCAAATGGCATGCCAGACGCCACCGTGGCTGATCGGGGTTTGATGTCTTTACCAAGAAGGCATGACAGCTGGCATGGTACGAATTCAGAGGCACTCTACTAGGATCGTAAGACACAGCTTGACAGTTGTAAGGGAGCAACTCATACTTGCTAAGGAACAACCGACGATTGCTACAGAAGACCTCGGCAATGATAGTGCAGTGAGGTCTGTGCGCGAACCCTCTGTTTGCATTTGAAGTACGGACTTTGACGAAGGTTATTGTGAAACAGACCAGTGCGACATTGTATGCGGTAGGGAAAAATGTCTGCTGGACATCGTTTTAGTGTTTACTGTCGTGAACGAGCAGTCAGATTGTCCAGAGTGTTCTTCAAACAAATCGCGAAGAACTGTGGCCTGATGACAGGATGCATTGCCATCGTTGTTAGCGAACATGAAGCCCATCAATGGCTGAAAATTGTCTCGAAGTAGACGAACATAAACATTTACAGTCAAAGATCTGTTCAGTTGGACCAGAGAAACCAGTTCATTCCATGCAAACACATCCCACACCACTATGGATTCACCGCCATCCTACAAAATGGCTTGGTCACCACTTGGGTCCATACTTCGTGGGGTCTGTGCCAGACCAGAACCATAGCTTCAGCTCTTACCAACAGAAATCTGAACTCATCTCATTATCCCACGGTTTTCGAGTCGTCTAGTGTCCAATCGATATGGCCACGAGACCATGAGAGGCGCCGCAGACGATGACGTGCTGTTAGCAAAGGCACTCGCGTCGGTCGTCAGATGTGTGGAACATTAACACCAAATTTCGCCGCACTTTCCTAACGGATACGTTCGTCGCACATTGGTTTTTGCAGTTATTTCACGCAGTGTTACTTTTCTATTAACACTGACATCTCTACGCAAACGCCGATGCTTTCGTTCGTTAAGTGGCGTCGTCGGCCACTGCATTTTCCCGTGGTGAGTGGTAATGCCTGAAATTTAGTGTTCTCCGTAGACGCTTGACACTGTAGATTGCGGAATACCGAATTCCCTTACGATATACGAAACTGCATATGCATCTAGCTCCAACTATCATTCCGTATTAAGAATATGTTAATCCTCGACGTGTGGCCACAACCATGTCAGAAACCTTTTCACATAAATCAGTGAGTACAAATAACAGCTCCGCCAGTGTACTGCCCTGTTATGCCTCGTGTACGCCATACTACCGCCAGTTGTGTGTGCGCATATCGCTATCACATGAATTTAGTCCCCTCTGCGTACGCTAAATCTATCATTGCTGCTGTAACAATTGAGGTGTAGAGTTGAGTAAACCTCTGCAATGCACACAAACATCGAGTTAACGTTAGCACTGACAGAGTATAATGGTAGAAACTTCTGTTGCATATACAGGGTGTTACAAAAAGGTACGGCCAAACTTTCAGGAAACATTCCTCACACACAAGGAAAGAATATATTTTATGTGGACATGTGTCCGTATGAAATCATGATAACGTGCTCCATTGAGCGTAGGTGGAAGAACATGGGGCCTAATCAAGACATCACCAACAATGTCTGCCCAAACGTTCACAGAAAAACTGTGCTGATGACGTGATTGCACAACTGCGTGCGGATTCTCGTCAGCCCACACATGTTGATTGTGAAAATTTACAATCTGATCACGTTGGAATGAAGTCTCGTCCGTAAAGAGAACATTTTCACTGAAATGTGGATTGACACATTGTTGGATGAACCATTCGCAGAAGTGTGCCCGTGGAGGCTAATCAGCTGCTGTAGTGCCTGCACACGCTGTGCAAGGTACAGAAACAACGGGTTCTCCCGTAGCACTCTCCATACAGTGTCGTGCTCACTGTAGAGCAGCAACTTCTCTGACGCTGACATTAGGGTTATCGTCAACTGCACGAAGAATTGCCTCGTCCATTGCAGGTTTCCTCGTCGTTCTAGGTCTTCCCCAGTATCGAGTCATAGGCCGGAATGTTCCGTGCTCCCTAAGACGCCGATCAATTGCTTCGACCGTCTTCCTGTCGGGACACCTTCGTTCTGGAAATCTGTCTCGATACAAACGTACCGCGCTACGGCTATTACACCGTGCTAATCCATACATCAAATGGGCATCTGCCAACTCTTCATTTGTAAACATTGCGCTGACTGCAAAACCACGTTCTTGATGAACACTAACCTGTTGATGCTACGTACTGATGTGCTTGATGCTAGTACTGTAGAGCAATGAGTCGCATGTCAACACAAGCACCGAAGTCAACATTACCTTCCTCCAATTGGGCTAACTGGCGGTGAATCGAGGAAGATACTTCATACTGACGAAACTAAAATGAGATCTAACAAGAAATTAAGCGTTTCCGGACACATGTCCACATAACATCTTTTCTTTATTTGTGTGTGAGGAATGTTTCCTGAAAGTTTGGCCGTACCTTTTTGGAACACCCTGTATAAGAAAAATGGTTCAAATGGCTCTGAGCACTATGGGACTTAACATCTGTGGTCATCAGTCCCCTAGAACTTAGAACTACTTAAACCTAACCAACCTAAGGACATCACACACACATCCATGCCCGAGGCAGGATTCGAACCTGCGATCGTAGCACCTGTATAAGAGAAGGAGTTTTAGTGAGAATGGAGTTGCTGGCAAGGATATCCTTGTATAATACATTGTCGACATTTTGCCGAGTCAAATTTTGTGATAGCTCAAGCTTTCGACGATCACTTCGATCGTCTTTGCTAGGAGGAACTGAGTGTTAATTGCTCCTGAAGAAAACAGCTGATGTGATTGTTGCAAGCTTGAGGTGTTGCTTACGGAGAGCGTTCACTTTCAGCGCGCAGATACATTAAGTGGACGTTGTGAACATATAGCACTGGCTCGTCATCATCAGGTACCACATTCTACGGCGACGGTCGTTAAGTACATCCCGCGGCAGTCGCGGCGTAAGTTATGAGAGGCGCCTTAAGGCAGGCAACCCGGGGAGCAATTACGTGGCGCACCGGTCGTCGATCGTTCGGCGCCCAGTTGCCGCACCCGGCAGTTGATGCCAGGGCCACAGTGGCACTAAACGACGCTTTTACGGGCGGAGCTCATCACTTGTCACAACCGCCCTGCCTCCCAGGGGGCGGCGTGGTGCGGCAGTTATTATTTTTAGGGAATTAGCCGACGAGAGGGCAACGGCAGCGGCCAGTGGCCAGCGGGAACGAACGACCTCGAGGCGAGTCCGTCGTCTCAGCGTCGGCGCCGCCGCTGACGCCGCCTACTCCTTCGCCACCCATTCCTCCCCTTCCCCAACCCCTCTACCGGAACCACCTCCCCGGCGCCGCCACCACTTTGACGGCGTTTCATCCGCTGCGAACTGCTCCCAGGATTAATGACTCAGCTCGCCGCTCAGACATCTCGTTAAAATTTACGGTGCCGTTTGTCCACAAAGCGGGACAGCGGCAGATTCGTTGACAGGTCCACTGACTACGGCGACAAACATTTTTAGTGGCTCAGAGTAAAAGCGGTTCCGAATTATACATCTACATCTACATCTATATCCATACTTCGCAAGCCACCTAACTGTGTGTGGCGGAGGGTACCTTGAGTACTTCTACCGGTTTTCCCTTCTATTCCAGTCTCGTATTGTTCGTGGAAAGAAGGATTGTCGGTATGCTTATGTGTGGGCTCTAGTCTCTCTCATTTTACCCTCATGGTCTCTTCGCGAGATATATGTAGGAGGGAGCAAAATACTGCTTGACTCCTCGGTGAAGCTATGTTCTCGAAACTTCAACGAAGCCCGTGCCGAGCTACTGAGCGTCTCTCCTGCAGAGTCTTCCACTGGAGTTTATCTATCATCTCCGTAACGCTTTCGCGATTACTAAATGATCCTGTAACGAAGCGCGCTGCTCTCCGTTGGATCCTCTTTACCTCGTCTATCAACCCTATCTGGTACGGATCTCACACTGCTGAGCAGTATTCAAGCAGTGGGCGAACAAGCGTACTATAACCTAATTCCTTTGTTTTCGGATTGCATTTCCTTAGGATTCTTCCAATGAATCTCAGTCTGGCATCTGCTTTACCAACGATCAACTTTATATGATCATTCCATTTTACATCACTCATAATGCGTACTCCCAGATAATTTATGGAATTAACTGCTTTCAGTTGCTGACCTGCTATATTGTAGCTAAATGATAAGGGATCTATCTTTCTATGTATTCGCAGCACATTACACTTGTATACACTGAGATTCAATTGCCATTCCCTGCACCATGCGTCCCCCTGCATTTCAGTACAATTTTCCAATGTTACAACCTCTCGGCATACCACAGCATCATTCGCAAAAAGACTGAGTGAACTTCCGGTGTCATCCACAAGGTCATTTATGTATATTGTGAATAGCAAACGATCCTACGACACTCCCCTGCGGCACACCTCCAAAAGCTTCACTGGTTTCTGTGCAGTTTTTTGTTAGTGCTTTCACCATACTTGGAATATTAATTGGCTAACATCAGCAGATGTAGGAGACACATGAGACACGTAAGACGAAAACATCGTACTTAACCTCACTGCAATTGCATTGTTGCCTGCGGCTCGTACTCCAGTGGCTGGCATCGCTGAGTTGCGGTGTCCAGTGTCAGACTCCCAGGCTGGTCGGAGATTTTCTTCGCTCAAGGAATAGGCAGTTATACTGTGCTAATCATTTCGTCTCGAGCCCATAGATTCCAAGTTGTCGAAGTGGCGATAAATACGCCGGTGTGCAAACTTAACGACGAAAGTAATTTCCACATTATGGGTCACAGCTCGATAAAACTTGGACCATGCATAGAAAGAATGGCTACAGTGTAGTACAGGAGATAACAGAGATAAATACGCAATTAGACGAAAATGGTAAAATGTAGTGTTTAATAGCCTGTGAGTTCACCAATGTGAGTATGCTTGATCTGCAAAGTGCTTTCACCTCGGCCACAAGACTGGTACTGAGACTGGACTGGATTGTTGGTGCGTGTAGACGTGCTATAATAACTCTGCACAACGTTTTACACACATGCTTGATGGGATTTAAGTCGTGGGAACAGCCAGGGCAGTTCATTTGTTAAATATCCTCTCGGTCGAAGAGCTTCTCCATGTGGACTGTTGATTCATCTCGCATTGTCATCCATAAGAATGAAGTCAAGCCCAACATAGCCATGAAAGACGCACATGGAGAAGGAGTACAGTATCTGAATAACGTTGACAAGTAACTGTATCATCAATAATCATAGAAGCTGAAGAAATGAATAAAAATTTGCGCTATGACCAGAGTTTGGACCTAGGTTTCATTGCTTACTAGGCAGGTATGCTAGCCTTTACACCATCACAGCATTATAACTAACTTGCCTGCACAGACTGCCGTCCTCCAATCACTCCGTAACACAAACTTCAATTCACATCTTCAGCTTATTTTCCCCTTCTTTAATTGTCGCTATTGCCGAGGCTGTCCGGTACTGGATCGGCAACGCAGCACTGGAAGTAATGGGCTGCTATTCCAGTACCAGAGCACCTTGACAGTAGTGACGATATAAGAAAGGGAACCTCGTTAAATCGCCACTATTTCCAAGGCTCTCTGGTACTGGAAGAGCACCCCAGTGTTGGATGTAATGGGGTGCTATTCCAATAGCAGATTGCCTCGACAATAGTGACGACTTAAGAAGGGAAAAATAAGAAGGTTTGCCTTCGGCCTTCACGGTATTCTAATGTATGATAAGGCGTGCTCGAGCAGGTGCAGGAACTCTTTGTACGAGAGGATATTTACAGAATGTTTAAAATAGAAGGTAAAGGTCCGCGTTCTGAGCCTAGATGGGCCAGACGTTTCCGACCGAACTCCATGTCATCCTCTATCAACGTCGGCGTTGGATGCGGCATGGAAAGGCGTGTGCTTGGCACATCGCTCACCCGGTCGTTGTCGCCTTCCTCCGTCTCCGAGTAACTCCTCAGTTGGCCTCGCGAGATTAAGTGCACTCCGTGACAGTCTTCCCACACAGGAAAAATCCCTGGCACTACCGGGAATAGAACGCGGGTTGCTCTGCAAGGCAGTCAGCTACACTGAACGCTCAACCACAGCACATTCTTCCAGTACCAGAGAGCCTCGGAAATATTGGCGATTTAACAAGGTACCCTTTCCTATATCGTACTCTAGTACTGGAATAGCAGCCCATTACTTCCAGTGCTGCGTTGCCGATGCAGTACCGGACAGCCATATACAAGGTGTATCTGAAATAAATGTAGAAAATGAAAGGACTGATTGAGTGCATCACAAGGAGCATATTCCCACCCATGGCCGCATTCCTTAACGTATGGCGTCGTTGAAAAGCGTCGCTGCCCGCGAGAGGGAGGTACACCGAATGCCATCTGAGCTGTCATGGTAGGCAACTATAGTATTTCAATGTATTTGTGACATCAAGATAAAAGACACGTCTGGTTTGAAGCCTTATCACCTGTATTTTCAAACGCTCTTGACGACATATTTGCGGATATTCCAAGTGCGACAAAGCTATGTGATTCCCGCCTCTTACTGGGACGTGAAAGCGTTGCTTTTGCCCGTGCAAGTGCCTGTTGGATAGATGTTGCATAGAGGGCATCACCTGTGTATACTGCGGGGTCTGCTTCGCCCTGCGTTAGTTTGTCATCAAACGAGGACACTCTCAGCGTTTGTTACTGTGTGGAGCGGACAGGCAACGGAGCGCTCTTACTGGGACGATAGGGCAGACATGGACTGTGCTTACGGGGCGGCAAGTGTAAATGCTCACGCTGCCCAACGTTTGTACTTTCGGCGGTTTCCGAATCGCGAAATGACAGATCCACGCAAATATACTGCCATCCACAGGTCCCCATGAGGCAGATTCACTAGAGGAATGTTTTCCACTGGCACATTCTCGTAATGGCACATGTACATTTAAGGCCTACTTCGAGAGTAGGATATTTATTTTGTGTTGCAGGTGAGAAGTCCTGACGCACGCGAACGTTAACGCACAGTGTGTGCACCAGGGTTTGAGGAGGAGGCTTTAGCACTGCTGGAAAACACAGCCTCAACAAGATGGTTATGTGTTGCACGGGAAATGGGTGTAAATGGTATTTGTGGCACGAAGATGATTTGCACACCTACCGCTTTCAGAAGGTTCACGCCTATAACACAGAAGATTTTCCACGTCGAACTGAATTCTGCCAGTGGTTTTTGCAAAAGTGTGCTATTCAACTGGACTTCCCGTAGAGTGCAGTTTTTACGGATGAGGTATCCTTTACACGAGAGGGTACATTCGACGCCACAATCGGCACGTGTGGGCACGAGAATATCTGCATGCCTACTTTGCCCGTGGTCACCAACATCGCTTCACTGTTAACAGCTTGGTTGGCGATAATGTGGCCGGTCCGCACATTTTCTCCCGGCGACGGAACGTAAAGATATGCCTAATTATTTTGCGAAAAAATCTGCCAGAGTTGTTGGAACATGTTCCACTCAACGTGCGACAGCGAATGTGATACCAACACTATGGAGCATCTGCACACTTCGCATATGCAGTGCAAACTGGGATCAAACATTTGGTGAGAACAGTACAGGGTGCGTTGGGCCGGTGGCATTGCCTTAACGTTACCCCACTTGACGCCCATTGATATTTTCTTTTGCGGGCACCCCAAATCTGTCGTGTATGATACGAAATAGCCATTGAGACTGATGAGCAGCTGATAGCGCACGTATTTAAAAATTGTAGCTTATGTCCGTCGGCACGGTTATTATAGCATCGTGTAAAAATTTTTGGAACACAACCTACTACCAGTTTAGAGACAGAAGCGATGACACTTTCTGCAGGACCTGACCATCATTTTCCAGGACAATGCTCAAGCACGTACAGTGCAAGCTGTGGGGGGTTGGTGGGGCTGCTAATGCTATACCACCTACTGCACTCCCCTGACTTACGCCCTCGTGAGTTCATCTCGATTTCTAAACTTAAGGAAACACTTCACGGCATTCGCTTCAGAACTGCTACAAATTCGTCGGGCAATAGACCGCGCCGCTCGAACTGTCAACACAACTGGCACTGCTAAGAGTATCCTAAGACTTCCACATCGCTGGCAACTAGTTATACGCAATGCTGGTGACTACTTTGAAGGTCAGTAAAACTTTGAAACACGTATCTATTTTGTACGAGCTGTAAATAAATAGTTGCCACTATTAATTTCCAACTCTCGTATACTAAAAACAAGTAGGTAACCTACTTCCCTCTTAACGTTTATCAGAGTATAGTGTAAGAACCTCAAGTAAATCGGTAAAGAATTCTTAAAGTATTTTTTCCCAAACCTTTTAATGTGTGTGAGTCACCTAAAACTTGCGAAAATGAAAAAAAGAGAAAAGCTATTGGTACGAGGTTTTCGTAGAATAGATTGGTAGTTACGGGCACTCATTCAAAATGGTTCATGGTCCAAATGGCACTGAGCACTATGGGACTTAACATCTGAGGTCATCAGTTCGTTAGAACTTAGAACTACTTAAACCTAATTAACCTAAGGACATCACACACATCCATACCCGAGGCAGGATTCGAGCCTGCGACCGTAGCAGTCATGCGGTTCCGGACTGAAGCGCCTAGAACCACTCGGCCACAACGGCCGGCACGGGATTTCATTCTTAGCCAATCAACAAATCGTAATAATACTTATAAAATGTATTTCTTCTCCAAACATTCACTTTTTAAATTGAAAAGATCCTATTGATATTAACTGACTAAAAGTGGAGTAAATTAGGGTGCCATTGGTATTTTTTACAGGGTTCGAGCAGGACACGTTTACGACATAATGTATTTTGAAAAGTTTCCATACCGATATTTGTTTGTGCCATTCAGCCTGCTTAGTTGATATGTACGATGTTGTTATATTTGCTTACAAAGTGCTTCTGTGTTCACTGAATGCATTGCTACGTGAATGGACGATGAAGCAAGATATCCCAATTGATGCCAACTATCTCGGCAATTTATCAACCTCATCAACCAGTTACATGAAAGTGGTAGTGTAACATCTAGAGAACGTAACAGAAGGAAACAAGTGAAGACAGAAGAGGAAGGGTTAGGGGGAAATTAATATTCTTGCCGCTGTTGCAGTTGATTCGCACGTTAGTTCCCGCGCAATCGCACGAGGAAGTGACGTAAGTCAGACAAGTGTCCTACGCATTCTCAATCGACAAAGGCTCCATCCCTATCACAACCCTCTGTCCATCAAGAGCTGAATGGAATGGATTATGAGAATCATGTTAACTTCAGTTCATGGGCATTAAGATAGGATGTTCCAGATGTATCATGTGTCTCGTTTAGTGATGAAGGTATATTTATCAATCGTCTCCAGGTACACTGCCGAAAGAAGCGCTATTGGTTTGCTGGCAATCCCCATTAGCTTCGTCAGGTGGACTGTCAGCGTCCATGGAGTGCACACGTGTGATGTCGGATGGTGAACCATCGGCTGATAGGCCCGTTTTTCATAGACGGAACACAGAACACGCACAAGTATCTCAGGCTCCTAACAGATGCTAGAAGACGTTCCTCTGCAGACAATGAGGAACCTGTGATATCAACATGATGGCTGTCAAACCATTAATCCACGACGTACTACAGTATACCTTCACGAATTGTTTCCAAATCGTTGGACTAGACGCAGGGAAGCATTACTTTGGTTCCCCGGAATTGACACCCACGGACTTCTTTATGTAGCGAAAACTGACAGATGCTGCGTGCAAGGTCATTCCAACTATATCTGACGATATGCAACGACTTATTTCTGCAGTCTGCTCAGACATCTGCACTGGAATATTAGTACGTGAGCAGCAGTCTTTCTATACCTCACTGGAAGCATGTATTGCAGCTGCCTGTGATGGCCAGCTGTGTCGTTACTGGTCAAATTTCACGTAACCAGGGCAGGTATTTGTGTTTTTCTTTAGTGCGTGCTACAACAGGTATTGTACAACTCTCTGTATAGGAACTTTTCAAAATACGTTACCTCGGTAACAACTTTCACTAGAATCCTGCAACAAACACAGCTGACTTTCTAACTGATCCTACTTTCAAGCTGTTAATGACAACAGGCATTGTTCCATTTAAAAAGTGTATATTCACAATGAAATACACTACCATTCGAAATAAGATTTTTCTAACAATAATTTCTCTCTCTCTCTCTCTCTCTCTCTCTCTCTCTCTCTCTCTCTCTCTCTCTCTCTCTCGGTATAAATATATTAAAAATAGATAGCCTATGTCTGTTTGGATGTTAATTAGCGTACTATGTAAAAATTTGAAGTAAATCGGCCAAGATCTTTTTGAGGTATTTGGTAACAAACTTAATCAACAACCTCTCTTTGGATAGTACTAAAGTTTAATAAAACACCTCCGTTTACTCTAGAGAATCTGGAGACGGCACGTTGAATGGTGATACAAAATTCCTATGAATTCACCCCACGGTAGTACACGTTGTTGAAAATGCATTGATATCGCTAGGAGTGTGCTATGAGGTACTTCTAGCTTCTGAACTCCGTTTACACATCAATTCCTATTTAAAAATTATGCTGTTAATGCAATTCACCAACAATTAATGAATTTTGGTTTTTCCAGGTTTTTTTCGAGATGAATACAGCGCACTCCCCGCGCTAATGCGCGTTATAGAAAATGCCTTGGTATTGCTAGGGTTAAATTTTTGGTGAAATTTTTTTTCTGTTTTGATAATTGTCTAATAAGTAATGATATTCAAAAAAATCAAGTTAACAGACAATTTTCTTTACTAAAAACGTTCAGTTTGGAAAGCTTGTACGATGGCTAGACGTCGCAGAGAGTATCTGGGTACGGAAGATAGAGCCTACAGGGAGGAAATTACACTGAAGAGCCAAAACAATACGACCACTGCCCTGTGCGAAGTTGAATGTTGCGGCACGCGGCGCAGTAAGAGAAAGAGAGACGAAATAGCGGTCATTGTAGCGAAGATACTGGCCACAAATGCGGAAATCCACTGATATAAGCGGTTTTGATAAAATGTGCATTGTTGTTGCGCTGCGCCTAAAAACTAGAATCTGTGAAAGGGCGAAGCTGGTCGCCTGTTGGGGTACTACTGTCGTGAGCACCTGTGGAAAGCGGTTGAAGGTAGTGGAGCAACAAGTAGGCCGTATGGAATTTGGAGACCACGTCTCATTACAAAACGTTGAAGTCAGATGATCCCCAACTGTGTAACCTGCTATAGACAGCGACCTATGGTAGATCTGACGACAGAGTGCAATGCTAGTGCAGGAACAAGTGTTTCATAGCACCCAGTTCAAAGGTCACTGGTGAATGATGAGCTCCACATCACTAGACCCATATGTCCCCCGGTGTTGACCCAATTACAGCGTCAGTGATGATTGAAATGAGCACTGGGTCACTGAATTTTCGTCGTAGATCAGTAGAAACGTGTCACCAGTCGAATGAATCGTATTTCTTGTTACAGCAGGTCGACCGTTGGGTCCTTACACGTCGTTGTCCAGGCGAATGGTCGTACGAGACATGCACTGCGCTTCAGATCAAGGCCGGTGAGGGCAGAATTATGATGTGTGGTACATTGATTCGGGGTTTCATGGTACCTGTGGTGCTAATCGAAGGCATCATGACAGCAGTGAAACCTGTGAACATTATTCCGGACCACCTGGCTCGCTTCATGCTTGTAGTCTCCCACAGTGGCGGTGATGTCTTCCAGCAGGACAACTGTCCGTGTTGCAAGGTCATAGTAGTGCTACAGCGGTTGGAGGGCAATGTAGTGAACTCAGGTTGATGTCTTGGGCAACAAATGTGCCTTATCTGTACCCACTGGATGACATATCGGGTGCCAGCTGCGTGCCCGTAAATCACCATACTGTAATTTCCGGTAATTTCTGACCTCTGCGTACATGTCTGGTGCCACATGCCTCTAGAGCTCTGTCAAGGACTTGTAGATTCCATGTGTTACGTCTGCCACAGACGGCCCCTGACAGGTATACTACACTCAAGACAACCCTGTGTATCATATAACATACACAAGTACTTGCAGATGCAACCAAGAGGGATACAATTGTTCAAAACAAACAGAACTTGCTAGAGACTAATGCGAACCTTTTTCTGCAAAGGTCGCCTCACAGATACAGGGGAAGTTGGAATACTCCGCCGGCCTCCGCCGGTTTT
This sequence comes from Schistocerca gregaria, assembly GCF_023897955.1. Lineage (NCBI taxonomy): Eukaryota > Metazoa > Arthropoda > Insecta > Orthoptera > Acrididae > Schistocerca > Schistocerca gregaria. Next base: position 108,177,055 of record NC_064920.1, read on the forward strand.
ATAAGGTTAGCGCAACAGTAGTACAGCCAGTTCCTCGCCTAGCTAGTACCAGCTCCGACGGAACTCACCGACGCTCTTGATGAATGTTGTCTACAAGTTATTTGTTTTTGTGTGTATATAGTGATTGTCCGAGAAGTGTAGTTCAGTTTCAATAAACAACATTATACAAGCGAACCTCCCCATTGCAGCCCCCTCAGATTTAGTTATAAGTTGGCACAGTGGATAGACCTTGAAAAACTGAAAACAGATCAATCGAGAAAACAGGAAGAAGTTGTGTGGAACTATGAAAAAAATAAGCAAAATATACCAACTGAGTAGTCCATGCGCAAGATAGGCAACATCAAGGATAGTGTTACCCAGGAGCGCAATGGTCACGTGGTTAGCGTGAGCAGCTGCAGAACGAGAGGTCCTTGGTTCAAGTCTTCCCTCAAGTGAAAAGTTTAGTATACTAACCTTATTTTCGCAAAGTTATAATCTGTCCGTTCGTTCATTGACGTCTCTGTTCACTGTAATAAGTTTAGTGTCTGTGTTTTGCGACCGCACCGCAAAACCGTGCGATTAGTAGACGAGAGGACGTGCCTCTCCAATGGGAACCGAAAACATTTGATCGCAAGGTCATAGGTCAACCGATTCCTTCACAGGAAATCAAGTCTGATATATTCTATACGACACTGGTGACGGCATGTGCGTCACGTGGCAGGAATATGTTGTCGACTCACCTAACTTGTACACTTGGCGAATGGGTAAAAAGATTCTTCTACTTGCCCGATTTAGGTTTTCTTGTGGATGTGATAATCACTCCCAAAAAAGTGATGACGGACATATAATAATTGTATGAAAATAAAAAATTAAACTTTTCACTCGAGGTTAGACTTGACCCAAGGACCTCTCGCTCCGCACCTACTCACGCTAACCACAGGGCGACGGCACTCCTTACCACAGACACTCCTTGATGTTGCCTATGTCTCACATGGACCATTAACTTTGTGTATTTTGGTTATGTTTTCCATAGTTCCACACAAGTTCTTCCTGTTTTCTCGATTGGTTTGCGTTCAATTTTTCAAGGCCTGTCCACTGTGCCAACTTATAACTAAATCTGAGGGGGGTGCGATGGGGAGGTTCCCTTGTGAGTGTTCTACAATACTGAATATTCTCCAGTATTGTTGTCCTCTCGGTTCCGCCTGCAAGTGCTTGTGTGTCTTATATGGTACACAGAGGTGTCTTGTGTGTAGTCTGCCTGGAAGGGATCATCTGTGGCAGACGTAACACCATGTGAAGCAGGATATCTGTTTTGCTGTTTCAAAAGTGGAACAAAAAGGTATTAAACAGGTGTCCATAATGTTTAGACCCATCGGTATGGAATCATTATCAGAACGCGTGGACAGCGGATGTCAACGACATTCCTCTGAATGGGAGTCCGGCGTCTTTAATCAGCCGGCCGCACGCGGCGCTGCTGTGACGTGTGCGGGGACGCTGCATTAATCGGCAGCAGTGGCGCCGCCGCCAGCAGCGACGGCACGGCGCAGTCGCGGCCCGGTTGCTCTGCCGACCCGGCCAGGAGCGCCGTACGGCCGCGCCGCTAATCAATGAGCCCAGACCACGCCAGAGCAGCCGGGCCACGGCCACGGCCGAGCTGGTGGCGCCTGCGTCGTGCGTGCGTGCGTGCGTGGCGCGCCGTGGCTGCGTGTGTACGCGAAGCGCAGCACGTGGCTAGGCTCTCAGGGGACGTCCCGTCCTCACGCAAGGTCCAGCCAAGCCTTCCACCGTGGAATGCACCTGAGGCACAGTGTCCAGCCAAAATGTTATGACCACCTGCTTAATAGCAAGATGATTCACTTATAAAGCGCAATAGAGCAGCGCCTCTGTGTGACAACGGTCCACAAGTACGAGGGTTGTCCGTAAAGTAAGGTTCCCATGCCGCTGCAGTACTGAAAAGCGCCGTTACGATGAAACCCGCAATTCTGTAGTGTAACTTGGTTCCCCCACTCCAAATCCCCTCCATAGCGAGCTGCTGTGGAGCTAAGTCTTGGCTTGGCAGCCGAACATGATGGATCTCCCACTCGCTTCACCCGCCAGGTGTGAGCTGCGCTCTGCGTTCCGTTTCCTGTCTGCAAAAAAACATTGCGCTGGCAGAAGCCCATTCCCAGCTGTGCGATATTTATGAAGAGTACTGAGCGTACAACACGTGCGCAAATGATGCAGAGAGTTCAAGGAAGGGCGTACTGACGTCCACGATAAGGAGCGTTCCGAACGGCCATCCGCTTTTGACAAAGCAATCGCAAAAGTGTAGGCAGCGGTGCTCTCAGATCGAACAGTGACGGTTCGTGAGCTCTCCGAAATGATCCCAGATATCAGCAAAACCTCTATTGACAAGATTTTGACGTAGAATCTAGGGTATGCTGAGGATTGCGCGAGGTGAGTGTCAAGCGTGTTGACCGAAGAGCACAAACGTCAAAGCGTTGAAGCGGCCCAAGAACTTCTTCAAGATCTCGTAACTCATGGCGAGGAGTACCTCGACTCCATCGTCACTGGAGACGAGACTTGGGTCGACTAGTGCACCCCCGAAACCAGGGAACAGTCAAAACAATGGAAGAACCCAGAGTCGCCGAGATCGCGAAAATTCAGAAACAAACGTAAAATGTCGGCAAAGTAATGGAAACACCATTTTGGGACGGTAAGGGGGTATTGTTGTGCGTGTTCTTGTCCACCGGTACAACAATCAACGCTTCCGCGTACTGCGAGACACTGCAAAAATTGCGCCGTGCAGTTCATAACAAGAGAAGGGGTATGCTGTCCAATGGGGTGCGTTGCCATCAGAATAACGCTCGACTGCACACCGCTGAAGCCACCAACGAGCTCATCGCAAAATTTGGATGGAGTATTGTCAAACACCCACCCTACAGCCCGGACGTAGCCCGAAGTGACTACCATCTCTTCCCTGACATAAAGAAGCACCTGGGTGGAACGCATTTCGGAGACAGAGAAGAGCTGGAAAAAGCGATTCCCAGGTATCTGCGCGGCTTGGCGGCAGCTTTTATGACTCGGACACCGCATGCAAAAATGTATTGACCTCAGTGGCAACTATGTAGAAAAATAGGTTAAAGTTTGAACTTTCCAAAAATCTACGCATTCATGAAATAAAAATGTTTTACACTGTGAAAAAAAATGGGAACCTTATTTTATGGACACCCCTCGTACTTGATAAGTTTTCGTAGGTGTGTAGCACCAGATTTCTACGCACAGGACACGTAAGTATCGAAAATTGTGGTCGTTTGGTCCATGGGCACTGAGTTGGCGACCTATTGCGTCCCAGATGTAATCCGTCACGTTTGGATGAGGCGAAATTAGTAGCCGAGATGTCGACGTGTCTTCACTATCATGTTCCTCAAACCACTATAGCAGATTCTAACCTCATAAGAGTTATCGCGGAGGATGATGCCCTCAGCGTCACCGGAGACATCAGCTGTAAAAGAAAGAAGGAGTTTGATATACTCTTTCAACGGGGTCAAACAAACTATTCTCCCAACCAGTTTCAATAACAAGACACAAACCATCAGTTACCTTTAATGGTATTGGTAAGGGAATGGATTAATTCGCCCCAACGATTCAGATTAGATTTTGCATTTATTGTCACACCCTTCAGTGCAAACAACAGAATAAGCTAGTGTAACATTGAGAGAATATTTGCACACGTAGTATATAACTTAAGAATTACTTACACTACTGGCCATTAAAATTGCTACACCACGAAGATGACTTACTACAGACGCGAAATTTAACCGACAGGAAGAAAATGCTGTGATATGCAAATGATTATCTTTTAAGAGCATTAGCACGAGGTCGGCGCCGGTGGCGACACCTACAACGTGCTGACATGAGGAAAGTTTCCGACCGATTTCTCAAACACAAACAGCAGTTGACCGGCGTTGCCTGCTGAAACGTTGTTGTGATGCCTCGTGTAAGGAGGAGAAAAGCGTACCATCATGTTTCCGGCTTTGATAAAGTTCGGATTGCAGCCTTTCGCGATTGCGGTTTATCGTATCGCGACATTGCTGCTCGCGTTGGTCGAGATCCAATTACTGTTAGCAGAATATGGGATCGGTGGGTTCAGGATGGTAATACGGAACGCCGCGCTGAATCCCAACGGCCTCGTATCACTAGCAGTCGAGGTGACTGACTCCATGGCTGTAACGAATCGTGCAGCCACGTCTCGGTCCCTCAGTCAACAGATGAGGAGGTTTGCAAGACAACAACCATCTGCCCGAACAGTTCGACGACGTTTGCAGCAGCATGGACTATTACCTCGGAGACCATGGCCGCGGTTATCTTTGACGCTGCATCACAGACAGGATCGCCTGCGATGGTGTACTCAACGACGAACCTGGGTGCACGAATAGCAAAACGTCATTTTTTCGGATGAATCCTGGTTCTGATTACAGCAACATTATGGTCGCATTCGTGTTTGGCGACATCGTGGTGAACGCACATTAGAAGCGTCTATTCGTCATAGCCATACTGGCGTATCATCCGGCTGATGATATGGGGTGCCATTGGTTACACGTCTGGTCACCTCTTGATCGCATTGACGGCACTTTGAACAGTGGACGTTACATTTGAGATGTGTTACGACCCGTGGCCCTACCCTTCATTCGATCCCTGCCAAACCCTACATTTCAGCAGGATAATGCACGACCGCATGTTGCCCGCCCTGTACGGGCCTTTCTGTATACAGAAAACGTTCGACTGCTGCCCTGGCCAGCACATTCTCCAGTTCTCTCACCAACTGAAAAGGTCTGGTCGATGATGGCCGAGCAACTGGCTCGCCACAGTACGCCAGTCACTACTCTTGATGAACTGTGGTATCGTGTTGAAGCTGCATGGACAGCTGTACCTGTACACGCCATCCGAGCTCTGTTTGACTCAATGTCCAGGCGTATCAAGGCCGTTATTATGGCCAGAGGTGGTTGTTCTGGGTACGGATTTCTCAGGATCTATGCACCCAAACTGTGTGAAAATGTAATCACATGTCAGTTTTAGTATAATATATTTGTCCAATGAATATCAGTTTAACATCTGCATTTCTTCTTGGTGTAGCAATTTTAATGGCCAGTAGCGTAATAAACAACACGAATCTAAGAGTATTTCTTTTTAAAAAAGATATATTTAAGACCATTAACTATAAAGATCAACGGTTAATAAAGCCTGATAAACTTGAGCAAGGATCACCTTTTCAGTGTCTAAATGAAGTCAGTAGGTTTCGTAGGGTACAATGAGACGTACATTGAATGTTACACCGTTAAAGACGATCACTCATTAAGAATTATAACCACAGATTAGAGAAGAGTCATTTAATGCAATTAACATCAATAGCAAACAATTAAGTCACGTCTCAGTAAATGTATTAAAACCAAATCTTTCAGTTCTATAACAATGTTGGATGGTGGAATACAACGAATTACCGACACAGAAGGCTAAATTTTACCCAAACAGCAATTTCTCCAAACGTAGAACTATCTTAATAGTGTACAATACTTCGGTTATCCAGAACTACTCTAATTCGCCTTTCTTGGGCATAACGGTGTAGTAGACAATTAACCTCTTATTTCATTCTCCTGGAACATTCAGCGGCAATAGACGCTCGGGCATCTTTTACTCGTGGAACCAAGATGGCTCCACCAGGAGGAGGAAACCTTTAACCGAACTGGAAAGGGAACTCTTCTAACACCAGCCACCAGTCTGGACGAAGACCAATTGACGATTTTTAATCAGCGGACAAAAATTACAGAGAAAAAGGTAGCTTTATTTGTGCTCATAAGAACTGATAATTTCTGCGAATGAGATTCCGGCAGAACTATTACCGTAGTATCAATACAGGAATGTCATACTGAGCAACCGACATCAGTCATTGCTAGGCGGGTTACCAAGTAGAAACTCTAGGACTACCTGAAATATAATTAAATAGGGCGCTTAAATCCCACGGTGACTAAACTCCTTAACACAAGAATATATACACAATAACAATGAGTAAAATTAAATTTTCCTTCGTACTAAAACACAACAGATATTAGCGAACGTAAGCATAATCTCGCAAAGCAGACATCCATAAAATTAATTGGCCATAGTTCACTCTATCTCTCCGTCAGACACTACAAGGTTATTTAAACATTTTACAACGTGCTTATCCACACAGTGACCTAAGCCGTCCATGGGAAAATAACGGCTTGCAGAAGGTCCACAACCATTTCTTTTTCTTCCTTACGACACGCGCCTTAAGTAAGTCAGCATAGCGTTCAAATACACGATCATACAAGGCAATTTCCGAGCACCAACTCAAAGCAGAGAAACGTTGCCACACAGTTATAAATAGTTCCCACAACACTGGGAGATTGGCCCCGCCAGTCGACGTCCGTTGCACTAACTAGGTGACAAATCTTACTATCAGTGACCACCTCTTGGAGGTTATTGGCAGCCGCAGACGGACTTCATAGCTTCCCCAATCCATGAACGAAAACTAGACGTTGTCCACGGAATTACGGCCTCTTGTGCCCTCACGCCCCGGGTTGTTTGGCCCATCCAGACTTAGCATAGAGGGACCGAGCGTCCCGCTCGAGAACGGTCGCCCAGGGCCAAACACTCATCTCAGCTCCCCGTTCGCCCTCTGCACGGCACACCGCCTCCTCCCAGCAGACGTTCTATCAGCGCGCTCGCGGAGGCTCCGCAAGGCTCTCTAGGAAAGAGCTGAAACTTCAAACAGAAATAAACCAAGGGAAAACAGGAACCGTGGCAAACGACACGGTTAATTGTTCCACAATAAAATTCACGTAGTTCACGGCTGTGACGGTGCTTTCAATTACTACCAGGGGTCAAATTGAACCTCTGGTCAATACGCCCCGTACTATAATACTGTCCACATCGACCACAATGCGCAGTGCAGTGCACGTTTCGATCAGTCATACGCCTGAATGATGGGGTACCCAGAGATGTTGTGCAACATGGATGAAGCACAACACGAAGATTCAATATTTCTAGATTTACGAAAAGCATTTCACGAGGTGTCCCACCGTAGACTGTTAACGAATGTACGAGCATATCGAACAGGTTGCTAGATATGTGAGTGGCTCGAACTCTACTTAGGTAAGAGAACCCAGCACGTTGTCCTCGATAGTACGTATTCATCAGAGACGACGGTATCGTGAGGAGTTTCACGGGAAAATGTGATACGAAAAAAATGGTCCAAATGGCTCTGAGCACTATGGGACTTAACATCTGAGATCATCAGTCCCCTAGACTGAGAACTACTTAAACCTAACTAACCAAAGGACATCACACACATCCATGCCCGAGACAGGATTCGAACCTGCGACCGTAGCAGCAGCACTGTTCTGGACTAAAGCGCCTAGAACCGGTCGGACACAACGACCGTCAACTGTGATACGACCGCCATTATTTTCTGTATACATAAATTATGTGGCTGGCACCGGGAGGGGGGGGGGGGGGGCAGCAATCTGTGGTTGTTTGCCGATGATGATGTGATGTACGGGAAGGTGTCGAAGATCAGCAACTGTAGGAGGATACAAGATGACTTAGACAAGGTTTTTGGTTGTTGTCATGACTGACAGCTGCCTCTAAATGTAGAAGAATATAATTTAATGCGGATGAGAGGTATAAGCAAACCTGTAGTGTTCGGATACAGTGTTAGTGGTGTCCTCCTTGACACAGTCACGTGGTTTAAATATCTGGGCGTAACGTTGTAAAGCGATATGAAATGGAAAGAGAATGTGAGGATCGTGGTAGGAAAGGCGAATGGTCGGCTTTGATTTATTGAGAGAATTTTAGGAATGTGTGGTACATATATAAAGGAGGCTGCATATAGAATGCTCGTACGATGTGGTCTTGAGTACTGCTCGAGTGTTTGGGACCGCACCAGATCGGATTAAAGGAAGACATTGAAGCCGTTTAGAGATAGGCTGGTAGATTTGCTATCGGTAGACTCAAATGACACCCGAGCATTGTGGAGATTCTTCGGGAACTCAAATGGGAATTCCTGAAGGGATTGCAACGTTATTTTTGAGGAATGCTATTGAGAAAATTTAAAAAACCGGCACTGAAGCTCACTGCAGAACTCCGGTAACACACATTTCTCATAAGAACCACGAAGATAAGATAGGAGGAATTAGGGCTCATGTCGGAGTGGCCGAGCGATTCTAGGCGCTACAGTCTGGAACCACGTGACCGCTACGGTCGCAGGTTCGAATCCTGCCTCGGGCATGGATGTGTGTGATGTCCTTAGGTTAGTTAGGTTTAAGTAGTTCTAAGTTCTAGGGAACTGATGACCTCAGCAGTTCCCAAGTCCCATAGTGCTCAGAGTCATTAGGGCTCATACAGAGGCAAATAAACAGTCGTTCTTCCCTCGCTCTACCTGCGAGCTGCACAGGAAAGAAAGCGACTAGTAGTGGTAGAGCGTACCCTCCGCCAAGCACCGTACGGTGTCTTGTGGCGTGTGTAAGTATATGTATATGTAACACGTAACGTGACTGATCCGACTAGGTGATACGCTTCCACGAATGAAACTCTATGGCGTGTCGACTGTAATCGTCATTGACGATGTCGTTTGAACAAAATGGGAACACTTAGGACTCATCTATGGTGGAGCCTCGTGTCTGCTGAACAGTGTTCTCAGGAACACATTTGCTTTTACCAGCACTGTAATCCGTCGTCATATCTGTAACAGATCGCCGCCCGCCCCGCTTTACCGAGCTATCATACTTCCAACCACCACGTTGTGTTATGAGACATGGACGTCAGACACTCCGTGACCTACTCGTGCTTATACCGTCTTTCAAGCACTTTCCGTAGATGCTTTCGGAAGTAGCCCGCGAACTGCCGACTTACCTCGCCATTCCCAAAATCATTGTCCCCAGATGCCAGGCCATAAGAAACTGTCCTTTGCCATTGTCACTTGTGTCAATTGATTTCTCCGTTTACAAGCCGCATCGTCGATAGAATGATACCCAAATTGGTCACTGCTTGCTTAGAGATAAGGGCGTGCAGAAAAGTAATGGCTCCGAATTATTAAGTAAAACAAACGTTATTAATATTCTACATCTACATTCTTCGTGTCTACATATTTACTTGTTCATATAGTCCCCTTGGCGACGAACTCATTTCTCCCAATGTCTGTCGCTGTAGAATGTCAGACATTTTTCATAGAGCCACAATCTCGCCTCTGCTCGCATCGCTTCATCACTATCAAAATGAAGTCCTCGGAGGCGTTCTGTAAGTGTTGCAACCAGAAGAAAATCGTAAGGGGCCAAGTCGATAATGTGTGGAGGAGAATCGACAACAGTGAACCAAACACATCGAATTGTTGCAGATGTGACGGCGCTCGTGAGCCGTCGGGCATGGTCATGTTGAAGGAGAGGTACTCCATATGTGTGGACGATCTCTTCGAATACACAACTCTATTACGGCTGTTTCCCACGCACCAACATAGTTACGTTACACACCGCGCTCAGATGTTTCGGGGGTCGGTCAGTACTTGAAATACTAACGTTCAGACATACTGGGTGAGAGAGGCAGTTGGCCCAACCATTCTCAATCCGACGACAACCCAACCAACAGACAGTCAACGAACCAACCGACAAAGTAACGTGGGCTCCACCCGACCGGCACACCACCGGGTGTTCAATGCAAAACGTAAAAAGGCATGGACGCCCACAACCAAGCATACATTAAGCTGTCAAACTACACACCGTGCTGTACAGCGGCAACACGGCGAGGAAAGGACACTGCCTGAATTTACTTCAACGGCCAGGGCAGGTAACCGGGACGTTAACGGCCACAAGGCAGAAAATTCCGCTGGTGCACTTCAATTGCAAATAACCAAATACAGTTAGACTCCACCAGACGGTGGCTAAACCTTCGCCACACACGTTGTTGCTTGCGGGAATCTCCCAACAGCCAACAACGAGAACCAAATGGCACAATGTGAACTGTCTTGACTTCCTAGTAAATTAAATACAAACTCAACTTTCGTGTCCAGGGTCGGTGAGCCACGGACCTCGTGGCAATGGGAACAGCCCCAGACACTCAGACACTGTGTAGAGACTGCCAGTGGCTCCGGCCAAACTACGCCCCGTGGAGACTTCCCCGCTGCTCCACGCCAACCGACCGACTCCTCGCACACAAGCACGGAGACAGCACTAAACTGACTGAACAGTCGACATCAAGCTACACACAATTTCACAAACACTAGGACGAAAAACGGTGACTGAGCAGTGACACGGCCGAACCGCGAGTTCAGACACACACCGCCATCCCATAACCGACCGGCGAGCAAATACACGTCGTCCAGTAAGACGACCACCTGACGATCAAGCAAGACCGTCCCCAGTTCATGCGTGCCGGCAACGGTCGGGCGAGTCATGGCTATCCAAGCCTCACTACTACTCAAACCCGACCGCCTTCCGCCGCGTACCAACTCTACGACTGCCAGGTCCCAACTGCACTGCAGGCACGTTCCCACTTCCCAGCAGATCCGAACTGCCCGAACTCCCTGCCAACACACGACAACCGGGAAGTAATAGGAGTCAGCAAAGATGATACACCAGGGGTTATATCGATAAGCGCCGCTGCTGCCGCTGATGGGCAGGCAAGGCGGCAACTCTGTGACACCAGTAATTGAAACTAACATAACGAGGTGTTAGTACAGTAAAAACAGGATGTTAAATGAGATATGTCACCACCACGAGCCACGCACAGCTCAACACTGTCCAGTAACACTGATCTCACCATCTGTTAGATGTCTGAATAACTACCTACCGCAGTGCGGACGTGCTGGAAGAGAGTCAGGAAAGTAGCGACAGGGCCGTGAGGCAATGCCGACTCACTCCCGTGGCCATCTGCACCAGGTTTCTTCGATGAGGGCCCGTGGCGCGAACAGCTCTATCGACGTGTTCCCACAGATTCTCGATTGGATTTAAATTGGTATACGGTAAACTCATCCAGGTGCTCTATGAACCACGCGCGTGCACTGCGAGTGGCGTGACACTTTGCATTTTCCTACTGGTAGTGGTAACTGTGCTGTGGAAAAGCGTACACCATGTAGGGGATATGGTCCCCAAGGATAGATGCATACTCGTTTTGACCCATTCTGCCTTCCAGAGTGACAAGATCACCCAGGGAATGCCACGAAAACATTCTCCAGACCATAACGCTCCTTCTCCGGTCTGGATCCTGTCAACGATTTTTGCACTTGCTTTCTTCCTTTCTGATGGTGCATCAAACATGATTTATTTTAAAAGGCCACCTGTCGCCTCTAAGTGGACGTGTTGTTGGGGTACTGGCGCGCACATTTCAGCCATCATCGCCTATGCAGTCAGCATTAACCAAGTACCTGCTGCGGAGGCCCACACGCCGCAACGTTTGCTTAACCGTCGTTGACGAGACACTGTCGGTAGCCCCTTAGTTCATCGGAGGGCGCGGGGGGAGGGGGGGTCAGTTGCTCAACAGTTGCATGTTTATTCGTCCTACGCACCTCTGTAGATGTCGTTCACCCCTGCCATCTATAGCTCATGGGGCACCACACCTGCCTCGGGGGTGGTTTTGAAAAGGAAACATTTTGCTGCGGTTGGTATATTGCAACCACGGGGGAAAGAGAACGGTATATAAACTTAGCAGTGTCGAAAATGATGTTTTCTGGCATGGACTGAAAGGCAGTAATTATGCTCTTTTGGAAGTCAGATCAATCGCTCAGTTTCCAGATTACAACGACTGCACTGTTTTCCGCGTCGTTCAAAAACGGGTCTGAGCCCTATGGGACTTAACATCTTAGGTCATCAGTCCCCTAGAACTTAGAACTACTTAAACCTAACTAACCTAAGGACACCACAAAACACCGAGCCATCACGAGGCAGAAAAAATCCCTGACCCTACCGGGAATCTAACCCGGGATTCCGCGTCGTCTCGAACCGTTTAATATGCCCTCCACTGCTAGTGTTGCCAATTTCCATCTGAGAGTGCCTATTCTCGTTCACTTCGAACAGAGCTGGAGGTCATAATAATGTGACTGGACCATGTATACAAACATTAATGCTAAAGATCTAGAATATTACAGTAGTAACTTTTGTTTTAATTAAAAGGATTTAGCACTCACTCTGTCTTAGGGGCGCAAATGGTCCATCGAGACCATCCGACCGCCGTGTCATCCTTAGTTGAGGAGGCTGATAGCAGGGGCGTGTGGTCAGCAAACCGATCTCCCGGTCGTGATGATCGTTTGCTTTGACCGGAGCCGTTACTAGTCGGTCGAGTAGCTCCTCAATTGGCATCGCGAGCCTGAATGCACCCCGAAAATGGAAACAACGCATGGCGGCCTGGTAGGTCATCCATCCAAGTGCTGGCCACGCCCGACAGCGCTTAACGTCGGTGATCTAACGGGAACCGGTGTATCCACTGCGGCAAGGCCATTGCCGTAAGTATTTAAAGTTTTCACATAAACAATTCAGGGGCATTACTCTTAAGCACGCCCTCGCACTTTCCTTACAGCTTCACGTGCCTACAACGCCACGAAGTGGCCATTAATCTCGCTGTGGTCAATGGTGCCAATGTTTTCGTTCATGTACGATCATTCAGTGCAAAAATGTCCAGTAAACATGAGCTCTAACATGCACACCTTAGGCGCTAGGAGCATATGTTCATTTTCGTCAGTATGGGACACACCTTTAGACGGAACTAGCAGTTCCACCTCATTAATGTGTCACATTGTAACCTGCGACAATGATTTTTCGTGACGCATTAGCCATTCTTATAAGTGTAATATGGTACAGCGACCTCTGAAGAAGGGACGGAAGCCACTATGTACACTATTTTAATTATCTCATTATGTATGTTGTTTCTCTTATCCTAGTTATGTTTCTATAAATCATAGAATGAGTGTTTTGATTGTGTGTTCGTGTGCAGAACAGTTACAGGACAGAGATGAATGCTTTACTTAGATTTTGGTGGCAACCCAACAATTGTGGTGCACCTGTAGCAGCAGAGTCTTAGAGTGTTGGTAAGATCACCCTCCCCCTCCCCTCAGGGAAGATCAGAGTGTCCAACAGGTGTCCTCCGCCATTTTTCGGCATTCGGTTTCTGGTCTGGCTAGAAGGTGGACGGAATTTGAGATGGGCTCCGTCATAGAGTTTGAAAAATTTGAAGAGGATGAGGTATATTATTGTTAAGATTACTAATCCGTTCTTTTTCATAAAAATTATAGAGACCGTTATACAGTTACCACCTTCTGTAGTAGTTTTACTGATAAGTTCAGTGGTTAGAAGTCTGAAATTTTGTTGAGAGCAAGCAGCACAATAGAAACCGGTAATCCAAAGTCAATCTTGTGGTGCCTTCAGCATGTTTGGTTTTATTTGAATTCTGTCATCCACTATCTTGCCTTTAATGATTAACGTAATTTAATTTGCTAAATATTAACCGAATTTGCTTTTTAGCATGGGCCTCACCCAGAGTGTTCGATACAACCAGGTGGTCGCCACTATACTACAAAAAATAGGAGAGATTATAGTATGATTTCTGGTTAGAGACTTTGCGTGTGAATTGGGTGAAATATTTAAGCACATTGGCATGTGAAATTTTTTCCTAATTTTCTGTTTCTGGTCTCGTGGTTACCGTCCCCACACTGCCACGTGATGTATTCTGCAGGGAGACTTGACCACTTGCATCCTCAATTAGGTTCATATAGGAAATACGTGTGAAGTTTAATTTTGTAATAAAACTGAGAACTATCCTCATGGATGGGTAAATGTAAGCGCCACTGATTTCCGGTTACCCACGTGGAGTTGGGTACACAGATCAATGAGCAATGGAAACTCTTGAGGCAATTCAGTCTAGGATTTGCGTGTGTCTCACTAGACGTTTTGATTATATTCCGTGAACGACAGACTAAGGTGAGTTCCAGTGTACCGCTTTGGCTTCCAACGTGGTGTTGGCTGCACAGTCACTACAAAATGATTGTTCTTGTTGAAATTCATACTAGGACAAATATGAGCGTTTGAAGAATGTAGTAGGATGTAATATATTTTATATGTTCCTAATTCAAGACTACTTTTGTCTGCTTAGCCCCGTATCCCACGTTATGGTGTTTCATCGCGTGTTAAGGACAAAATTAAAAAACGTATCAGCAACTAAGCTCATTTGCTATTTAATTCAAAGCACTTGCAGTAGAATGAGAATGAATGACGAGCATGATCATCATGTGAGAGCAGTAGAAAGAACAGTAGCAACATAATATTACTACAGCGTTGCCGTGCATATTTTAAACTACTAGGCAACTGCATAAAAGACAGGTGCCATCATTGCGAAAAGAGACAATAAATAATGTTGTGTTTTTAAATGAGTCATGGTTTGCATGTCTTATCTTTGGTTTCGTAGTCTAATAATTTCAGACCCAAAACCGTTTCTAATAGGAATCCTAACTAGTTATCCTAACTGATGTATTTTAATCAATCAGTAAGAGCTCATAGCTATCAAGGAATACATTTCAGAGCCCATGCTTACTAGACACTTTTTGTGTTCATACTACTTCCTCTCAAAAAATATGACGCAAAGAGCTTGCAGAGGAAGAGCTTTGCTTCACAGTATCGAAATGAAGAAGTGCTCCTTGCTCTTAAGGTATGCATTTGAGGGCCCATCTTTACCTAGACCTCTTCTTCCAATAATCGTTCCTGTCACATCCCTGAATATTGACCACACCGTCTAGGACACGATATCCAATGTGATTCAGGTGCCCCCACCTACATCGTTTTATGCAATCTACCATGTTATACCTCTCTTTCTAAAACAATGCTCCCGGTTTTCATATTCTCTCGCTCACTACGCGTAAATTGTTTTCCCTACACAAGAAATGAACAGGAGCTTTCTGTATGAAATTCGGTATAGTAAAATTTTGTACTGGACAAGTTACTCACTAGAGGCCGTAGTTTTTGAGTTATTCAAGAAAAATGAACTTCCAAATGCGCCCCTACCCCACTTCCACATTCAACAGCCTTCGGTCAGGATTTCCAGTATGTTGTTCACAGTACTCCCTTCTGCTACTGCACAAAAGTTTGAGGCGATACTCATTATTACCGACATTCGACCATCTTTAGGTCTCTCTGACTGGCCTATTAGTATCACCGGCTTAGTCAAGCAATCACAAATTGTAAAATCAACGTTTGTAGGAATTTTACCTAACAATTTTGTGAATTTTAACGGGATAAAGTAAAAAAAAAATGGCATGTTTGTCAGGCCTTCTGCCTAAGAAATTACTGTGATTCCATGGGCTAAGTTTGGATCGAACCGTCAAAGTAATCAGTTTTAGCGTGCCATTTACAAAAGTCATTTTCCTTTCATTACCGTTAAGGGCACATTTTCATTAATGATGTTAACGAAATACTCGACTGTGCTGATAGCGTAATGGCCCAATCAATAGAGACCGAAAAAGGTCGAATATCCGGAATAGTTCGCGTAGCAGGAAACTTTTAGGCGGTGGTAGGAAGGAGTGCCACGAAGAACATACTAGGAATGCTGACTGGTGAGGGATGAGTGCGGGGGTGGGGATGAGTTTTAAAATCACTTCTGTACGCTTTTCTTGAATAACTCGAAAACCTTGGCGTGCCTCAAAAGCGTATCGTAGCAAAAAATGTAACTACATTAAATTTCCTACAAAAACGTAGTGTTCATATTTTTTGTAGGACTAATAGTTTGCGCGTAGCCAGCGAGAGAATATGAAAATCTCCTACGTTGTTTTTGAAGGCCAGATGTAACACTACGGGTTGCACAAAGAGAGATTGTTAAGGGCAACTGAATCACCTCGTACACTATGTCACCAACAGTATCCAGAGACCTGGCTGAAAATAACGCACAAGTTCGTGGCGCCCCCCATCGGTAAAGCTGGCATTCAGTATTGTGCTGACCCACCCTTAGCCTTGATGACAGATTCCACTCTCGCAGGTATACTTTTAATCAGGTGCTGCAAGGTTTCTTGGGGAATGACATCCCATTCTTCACAGAATGCTGCACTGAGGAGAGGTACCAATGTCGGTCGGTGACGCCTGGCACGAAGTCGGCGTTCCAAAACATCCCAAAGCTTTTCTGTAGGGTTCAGGTCAGGACTATGTACATGCCAGTCCATTTCAGAGAATTTATTGTCGTGCAACCACTCCGTCACAGGCAATGCATTATGAATAGGTGCTCCACCGTGTCAAAAGATGCAGTCGCCATCCCCGAAATGTTCTTCAACAGTGGGAAGCAAGAAGGTGCTTCATCAATGTAGGCCTGTCCTGTGATAGTGCCACGCAAAACAACAATGGGTGCAAGACCCCTCCATGAGAAACACGACCACATCGTATCACCACAGCCTCCGATTTTTACTGATGGCACTACACACGCTGGCAGATGACGTTCACCATTCGCCATACCCACACACAGCCATCTGATCGCCACATTGTGTACCATAATTCGTCACTCCAGACAACGTTTTTCCACTGTTCCATTGTTTATGCTCCTTACACCAATCGAGGCGTCGTTTGGCATTTACCGGCGTGATGTGTGACTTACGAGCAGCTGCTTGACCGTTAAATCCAAGTTTTCTCACCTCCCGCCTAACTGTCCTAGTACCTGTAGTGGATCCTGGTGCAGTTTGGAATTCCTGTGTGATGGTCTGGGTAGATGTCTGCCTATTACGCATTACGACCATCTTCAGCTGTCGGCGGTCTCTGTCAGTCAGCAGATGAGGTCGGCCTGTAAGCTTTTGCGTTGTACGTGTCCCTTCACGTGTCCACTTCACTATCACATCGAAACCAGTGGATCTAGGGATGTTAAGGAGTGTGGAAATCTCGCGTACAGACGTATGAAACAAGTGACATCCAATCACCTGACCACTTTCGATGTCCATGTGTTCCGCTGAGCGCGGCATTGTGTCCTCTCACGGTGTCTAATGACTACTGAGGTCGCCGATGAGGAGTACCTGGCAGTAGGTGGCAGCACAATTCACCTAAAATGAAAAACATATGTTCTAGGGGTGTCCGGATACTTCTGATTACAAAGTGTATATATGGAGCAGCATTACGGTACGGTTATCTCGGCTGATGAGGATCAAGCTTCGTATTTTTTGTTTCGTCGTGCTAGTCCCAGAAATGAGGAGGAATTACACGAACTGATGAATGGGTTGGATAGCCTAATAATCACACAATGTAGCTTGACAGTGACCAAAAGAAAGACGGAAGTAGTGAGGAGTTCAATAAATAGGATTATCAATAAAGTTTACATTAAAATTGGGACCACGTAGCAGAGGAAGTGAAGAACTTCGGATTTCTTGTCAGCAACGGAACGCATGGTCGCACGTCACCAGCACTGGAGGGTGAATCTTTGACAAGGCCAAGCAGTCGTAATGTCGATACTTTATAAAAACTTTTAAACAAACGTTGGCCGAAGATCCGGAGATGAATGCTCACAGGCAACGTGTCGTTCTCATTTACCTGAAATATACTGCGAAACTGCATATAGAGAGGACAGATTCAATTTTTGATTAAAAAGTTTCAGTACATTGAATGCCACTGGGCTCCTATATCTACAGTAGCAAGTTATTAGAATTAGTGTGCTCTAAATCCTTCAGTAACAATCATAATGCCACTGTATATGGCGGAGCGGCTTCGTTCTAATCTTTCAGCTCTATGCCACTCAGGCAATGTGAGTATTCCAGAACGAACGGCACTAGTAGTAAACCAGCCATCACCCAGTCAAGTACTGGCAAGCCCTGACATCGCTTAACTTTGGTGATCAAGTGAGAACCAGTGTTTGCAATGCGACATAGCCGTCGACAATATTGTAGCGAGCCGGCGAGCAGCCACGTCAAACAGAAATGACCTGAACTCCACCGACAAAATGTCACAGATCAGACGTCACAAAAACTGCGTTAACAACGTCCATAATTTTCATGATGGCATTCGGGTTCACGCTTACATTCAAGATCAGGAGTGATTATTTCACGTCAGATATTGAGAGGATTTATATCTCAAAAAATAACTTACGGGTCAAACGCAATGGAATGTGTCGGCTGTGTTACGTTGTTAACGACGTGAAGTCTCGGGTGTACTATACCTCTGCAACTGAGTTGCCAAGTTCAATTAACGCTACACCGGTAGGAAACGAGCTAGGTTCTTGTTAACAGCACGTACTGCCCCTCCTCCACCCTCTTCCATCCCTCCCACCCTACTGCTTTACTATAGCGTTGATCCGCACCATTAATAACGCCCACGCAACTCGGACAATGGCGCAGCACAAAGCCAGAGCTGAGCGCCGCCTGCCGTGTTTGTGTTTTTCTGCGCAGCACGGAGCGCCCCGTCTTCAATGCGCGGCCATTGTCTGGGGTCTTACGTCTCCGGAGTGACGAAAGCTGAGACCATTCATTCCGTCGCCAATTTCGACTTCAATGAAATTTCGAGCAACAATGACAGACGAATTCTGTCAATGTCTATCTTTTCTTATTCAAGTATTATTGCAGATACGAACAGGAAGAAATCTGTGTTGTTTCTAAAAGCACACGTGCAACTTTATTTACAACTTTCTTAAAAGTGTTGCCGGTGAGAACATGGACCGGTGAGAACATAGTTAACAACAGAAAATGAAATAGGAGAAATGCAGCAATAAGTCCAGTAATGAACAAGAAAACAGGAATGTTGGTTAGGTACTGCAGAGAACACACTACATCTATAATCTTAGCTCCGCAGATAATGAAAAAATAGAAAGAAAATGTTCGGATAGTTAAGAGGAACGATTATTTAACCGTTAGAGAGAATTGTTGTCAGATAGTAGGAAAAGGAAGAAAAGGATAAATAGTAGCAGACATAGACTGGCAGAAAGGGATGAAAGAGGAAACCACCTGGTAGAATTCTGTTCCGAACGCAGTTCTGCCATTACTATTACTTGGTTTAATAATCATGAAGAAAGTTTGTAATCGTGGAAAATTGCTTAGGCACCGGAAGGTTTTGGATAGATTGCAAAACAGTGACAGGGCAAATTTCTAAGAAACATTTAAACCGAAAATATTTCTAAGGCAGTTGTGGAATCTGACCATAATTTTTTAATTGTGAACTGCATATTAAAACTGAAGAAATTGCAAAAATTTAGAAAACTAACGAGCTGAGACCTGGATAAATTGAAGAAACCAGAGCTTTTGAGATTTCAGAGGTAACATTAGTCACTATTGGACAGGAACAGGAAAAGGGATAGAATAGAAGAATGGGTAGCTGTGAGAGATGAAACAGGGAAGGCAGCAGAGGATAACTTAAAGGTAAAAGATAAAGTGTAGCAGAAATTTCTAGATAACTCAGGAGATACTGAATGTAACTGATGGAAAGAAAACATAAAAATGCAGCAAATGAAGCAGGATAAATGGGATATAGATGTCTAAAAAATGAGACTGTTAGAAAGTGGAAAATGGCAAAGAAGCAAGAGCCACACCAGAAGTGAAGAGCTACCAAACGTGCATCTCTATAGAAAAGACAGATGCCGCCAAAGGAAAATTAAAGAGCGCTTTCCAGATTAATGTAGTTGCTGGGTAAATATTAAGAGTTGATATAGTAAGCCAGCAAGTAAAAAAAGGCAAGCTCGAAGTTGAAAGAAATATACAGAAGAGCTACACAAGGATAATGAGCTAGAAGACAACATTATACAAGGGAAAGAGGAAGATTAAAATGAGATGGGAAATCTGATACTGTTAGAAGAATTTGAAAGAGCAGTGACAGACCTTGAGTATATGAGATATCGTCATAATTATGGAGAGTCTGGCAGCCATGACAAAACTGTTACACCTGGTGTAAAAGAAACGTGAGATGGGCACAATGCAACACCCTCAGACGTGAAAAGGAACGAAATGATTTCAACTCCAAAAATCAGGCGTTGACAGGCGTGAGTGCTTACGTATCGTTAGTTTAATAATTCAAGTTTACAAAACACTAACATGAATTATTTACAAACGAATGTTATTCGTAGAAGCCGATCTCAGGGCAGATCAATGCGAGTTTGAAAAAACACAGCACATGCGAGACAATACTGGTCATACAACATATCCTGGAAGCTGCGTTGAAGAAAGTCATAAACATGTTTATAGCATTTGTAGATTTACGGAAAGCTTTTGACAGTATTCACTGGAATGCACTCTTTTTTAACTCTTTTGTTTAATTTGTTCAACAGAGGGACCGAAAGGTTATTTAAAACTTGTACAGAAAACAAACTGCCGTCATAACAACCGAGGAAAATGACAGGGAGTGAAACAAGGTTCAATCTACTCCGATGTTATTTAAAATGTACGCTGATCAAGCAGTATAGAAAACCAAAGAGAAATATGTAAATCACATTGAAGTTTGGACAGAAGATATAAAAATTTTGAAGTTTTCCGACGATATTTTAAATCGGTTGCAGACGGCAAAGGACGTGGGAGAACAGCTGAAGTCATGGAAAACGCCTTGAAAATATGTTATAGAGTATAACAAGGGTAATAGAATGCAGGCCTAATCGAATATAATTTTAAATCTCATGAAGTCTCTCTTGAAGGTATTTGTGAGACGTTAGGCCTTGTGTGAAAGTGAAACGTAGATCATAAATAGTTAAGATAGGATGATAATAGTACTTTCTGAAATCTGGATCTACATTAGAATGCTGAAGATTGGGTTGTTAGAACGGATATGTATGAAGAGGTAGCGAATAGATGTAGGGAAACCACAAGTTCCGTCAACTTAAAACGAGAAGTCGTTTCGTAGGACATATCCTGGCACATCAAGGAATCGCCAGTTGTATAACTAAGGGAAGTGTGGCGGATAAAAACAGGGAGAGCAACTCTTGCCTAAATTAAACAAGTATAAATGAATGTGAAAAGCGAATATTTATGCAGAGAGTTGTTCAGGATAAACTCTCGTCTTAAGACTATGATAGCATCACACAAACAGTATAAATATTATAAAAGGTATAGTATTTTACAAACTCATTTTAATATTAATTTAATGTGAAGGTAGGCTATGTACAATATTACAGTCCTACCTCCAGCTGGAGTGATAATTAAGTTCTTGGATGAACCCAGCATTCGGTAAGCAATGTAAAGCTGCCCACGGAGTTTGTGGCCACTTATCACTCATTTTTCTCACCTACTCCCTCTCAGAACTCTAGGAGAGCTATTTATGTCCTAGTTTCACAGTATTTGTCTGCAGAAACTAGGACACACGTGTACCAACCGTACTTGAAATTGCTTGGAGCATTCCTGACTTGCAGTTCACGTGTCATATATTATTCCATGTCCCACCCATAGGGCTTTAACGTCATTGTGAGTGTCACCAGCTCGCCTAGAAACCCATAAAAATATGGATTGGACTATTATAGTGTCCGCAGTCTACTGTTTTTTACGTGTAACCTCCTTCACAGTTCCAAGATCTCCTTTTTTGTAGATAGTCGTGTAGCGCTGTGTGTGGCTGATATTTTGCAGACGTTGTAGTGCTGTGACGGAAGACGAAGATAGACACATACAGGGCAAAAAGTATTGAAACCGACAAACTCTGGGAGGTTGTAGGGACATAAAAATAAATATTTTTCCATAATATCATTTTTTCCTATGAGGAGTAGTTAAACCGACAGAGGAAGATTTCTCTGGTGGCAAATTAATTAAACCAACACTTTTCCAAGAGACAACATATTAACACAACCCACTTTCAATTACAGTAGATTTTCAACAATGCCTCCATTGACAAGTAAACAAAGGCTACACCGTCGGATAATGTTCTGTCTGACACGGGCAAAAACCCCAAGAGTATCCTGAGCTGTTTCTGCTGCTGCTGCTGCTGCTACTATCCGGGCAATCAGATCCTCTTCTGATGCAACAAGAGTTGCGTAAACAAGGTTCCGCATCTCTCCCTACACAAGAAAGTACAGAGGGGACATATCTGGGGATCGAGCAGGCCATGGTAAACGACCACCTCTATCAATCCACGTTTCTGGAAACCGTCGGTTCTGGAATCGACGCACACGACGACTGAAATGTGCCGGCGCCCCGTCATGTTGGAACCACATGCGTTGTCTTGTAGGGAGCGGGATGTCTGCCAGCAATTCTGGCAATGCTCTGGCGATAAAATTGTAATAGTGCCTGCCATTTAACGGCCTAGGTAGAAGATACGGCCCAGTTAAAGAGTCCCCAACAACATGGACCCACACATTAACGAAGAATCGCACTTGATGAGCGCTAGTAACTGTGGCAAGTCGGTTATCCTCACTCCAAACATGAGAATTGTGCATGTTGAAGACTTCATCAAGGCCGAACGTTGCTTCATCGGTAAACAACACAGAGGATGGAAATGTAGGATGCATTTAACATTGTTCCAGATTTATTTTTTTGGTCATCAGTCTACGGACTGGTTTGACGCAGCCTGCCACGAATTCCTTTCCTGTGCTAACCTCTTCATCTCAGAGTAGCACTTGCAACCTACGTCCTCAATTATTTGCTTGACGTATTCCAATCTCTGTCTTCCTCTACAGTTTTTGCCCTCTACAGCTCTCTCTAGTACCATGGAAGTCATTCCCTCATGTCTTAGCAGATGTCCTATCATCCTGTCCCTTCTCCTTATCAGTGTTTTCCACATATTCCTTTCCTCTCCGATTCTGCGTAGAACCTCCTCATTCTTTACCTTCTCAGTCCACCTAATTTTCAACATTCACCTATAGCATCACATCTCAAATGCTTCGATTCTCTTCTGTTCCGGTTTTCCCACAGTCCATGTTTCACTACCATACAATGCTGTACTCCAGACGTACATCTTCACAAATTTCTTCCTCAAATTAAGGCCGGTATTTGATATTAGTAGACTTCTCTTGGCCAGAAATGCCTTTTTTGCCATAGCGAGTCTGCTTTTGATGTCCTCCTTGCTCCGTCCGTCATTGGTTATTTTACTGCCTAGGTAGCAGAATTCCTTAACTTCATTGACTTCGTGGCCATCAATTCTGATGTTAAGTTTCTCGCTGTTCTCATTTCTACTACTTCTCATTACCTTCGTCTTTCTCCGATTTACTCTCAACCCATACCGTGTACTCATTAGACTGTTCATTCCGTTCAGCAGATCATTTAATTCTTCTTCACTTTCCAGATACCACTGCGAAAATTGTGCTCTGGGTGGATAATGAACTGGTTCCAGATTGTGGATACGTTCTAAGTGAAGTGGACGTAACAATTGCTCTCAAAGGGCTGTTCTTACATTCGTCTGATTCGTCCCCATGTTACGTGCAATTGCACGAGTGCTGACTGTAAGATCCAGCTCCAGATGCTGCAAGACAGCATCCTCAAATTGCAGCGTTCTTGCGACGACGTCCCAGTCAAGGTAATTTGCTAAATGACCCGGTCTCACGCAGACGTTGGTACACAGCAGCAAAGGTCGTATGATGCGGGATACGGCGATATTGTTGTTGCTAAACCCGCTGTGCAGCTCGTCATTTGTGGTGCGCTACGTAGTACGCACCAACCATATCAATGTACTCACTCCAGGTGTATCGATTCATTAGTAAACAGAGACAATGCACTACTACACTGGTACACTGGTGGACAGCACTTGCCTACAAATGAAGAGCGTAACACGCCGTCTAACAAATGAAGATCGTAATACGGCCTGTAACAACTGAAAAGTGTAATACGGCCTCTACCGGTTTAAATAATCCTCATAAGAAAAAATGACATTAGGGAAAAATATTTGTTTTATGTCCCCTTGAACCTTCCAGAGTTTGTCGGTTTAAATTCTTTTCTCCCTGTACGCACACACACACACACACACACACACAAACACACACACACACACACACACACACACACACACACACACACACACACACACACACACACACGGACTGAAAGAGCGTGATTAAAAGTTGAAAAAGCTACATTAATGCTAGAAAATTTGCCGTAGTTGAAACCTAAGAAACTGACTTTCATTGAAATTATGATTACACGCACGGCACAGCGGACACACCAGGAACTGCGGTGTTGGCCGTCGAATGGCGTTAGCTGCGCAGCATTTGTGCACCGCCGCCGTCAGTGTCAACCAGTTTGCCGTGGCATACGGAGCTCCATCGCAGTCTTTAACACTGGTAGCATGCCGCGACAGCGTGGACGTGAACCGTATGTGCAGTTGACGGACTTTGAGCGAGGGCGTATAGTGGGCATGCGGGAGGCCGGGTGGACGTAATAACACGTGGGGCGTGAGGTCTCCACAGTACATCGATGTTGTCGCCAGTGGTCGGCGGAAGGTGCACGTGCCCGTCGACCTGGGACCGGACCGCAGCGACCCACGGATGCACGCCAAGACCGTAGGATCCTACGCAGTGCCGTAGGGGACCGCACCGCCACTTCCCAGCAAATTAAGAACACTGTTGCTCCTGGGGTATCGGCGAGGACCATTCGCAACCGTCTCCATGAAGCTGGGCTACGGTCCCGCACACCGTTAGGCCGTCTTCCGCTCACGCCCCAACATCATGCAGCCCGCCTCCAGTGGTGTCGCGACAGGCGTGAATGGAGGGACGAATGGAGACGTGTCGTCTTCAGCGATGAGAGTCGCTTCTGCCTTGGTGCCAATGATGGTCGTATGCGTGTTTGGCGCCGTGCAGGTGAGCGCCACAATCAGGACTGCATACGACCGAGGCACACAGGGCCAACACCCGGCATCATGGTGTGGGGAGCGATCTCCTACACTGGCCGTACACCTCTGGTGATCGTCGAGGGGACACTGAATAGTGCACGGTACATCCAAACCGTCATCGAACCCATCGTTCTACCATTCCTAGACCGGCAAGGAAACTTGCTGTTCCAACAGAACAATGCACGTCCGCATGTATTCCGTGCCACCCAACCTGCTCTAGAAGGTGTAAGTCAACTACCCTGGCCAGCAAGATCTCCGGATCTGTCCCCCATTGAGCATGTTTGGGACTGGATGAAGCGTCGTCTCACGCGGTCTGCACGTCCAGCACTAACGCTGGTCCAACTGAGGAGCCAGGTCGAAATGGCATGGGAAGCCGTTCCACAGGACTACATCCAGCATCTCTACGATCGTCTCCATGGGAGAATAGCAGCCTGCATTGCTGCGAAAGGTGGATATACACTGTACTAGTGCCGACATTGTGCATGCTCTGTTGCCTGTGTCTATGTGCCTGTGGTTCTGTCAGTGTCATCATGTGATGTATCTGATCCCAGGAATGTGTCAATAAAGTTTCCCCTTCCTGGGACAATGAATTCACGGTGTTCTTATTTCAATTTCCAGGAGTGTATAAAGGCAGAACACATCAACATGTTACTTTATTCCAGTTTTTAGAGAACGTCTAGTTTCAGATAAGAACATTTCATTCCATTTTACGGTACATCGTGAGCTATCAGTGTCTGAAAGATGACTATGTACTATTAAAATAATTACACTAACTATCGTTTACCAGCCCACCTAAGGTGACAGCAATCTCTGAGGGAACGAAAGAAACCAAGCGAGGACACTAATACACAATGTGTCTCACTTCTTTTAGGACTGTGGCTTTTAAAAAATAAATGTTATGGTTTAGGTTCACAAAATCACTGCATTTATTCTAAATAGTTTCACCCTGAATCAAAATAGAGTTGAAACTATTTTAAACACGTTTTGAAACATCCTTTGAAGTTTTTTTTAATGGAACAACCAACAATCAGCTATGGACGAATACGAAGGGTTATCGAAGAGTGTGATCCATGTGTCAGCCAAAATCTCGTCCTCAGCCTTCGGTTTGTGGGTTGGAGTGAAGTCATGGAGGAGTGGCCAAGAACGTCACTCTCTGTATTCCGGTCGAATTTGACGAGTTATCCTCCAAAACCGCTGAGGAGTCAAAAAATTTGATGATTCTTCACTGCTCCACTGCCATTTCCCGACACGTGTCTGACACATACTGTTACATTGTCAGCCAAGATGCCTGCTGCAGCTGGTTTTTTGTACAGCTGTTTTTGAAATTTCTAGGATTGCAATGTCACAACTCAGAACACGATAGGATTGCAGTTTTGAATTTTGCACAAGAAGTCCTAAAAGAACTCGGCCACACCTGTATACCTCATAACAACGTCCTAAGTCCTAATGAAGAAAAAAAAATCTTCTCATTCATTGACAAATTTCCAACCACAATTACAACATGTTTTGTAGATATGCAGAGTGTAAGTGTGTATGACCAGCATTTCCTCACAACCCAAGGATCGGTTTCAACCAAATTTGGCACATGAATAGCAGGCCTCACGAGTAACAGCACTATGAGTTTTATAAACTCCTAGCTCTGATACTATAAAAAACGTGTTTTTTTCAGGTCCCAGCAAATAAGCTGCCTTACACGTTAATCATGTTGTGTCGGGACAATATCAGCCAGCAGGAATAACCTGCTCTTCAGGGCTGCCTATATGTCAGTGGCAAGAAATGGTTTTCCAGGTCTTGACATGTAGGCTACCCTGCATGACAGGTGTGTTATATTGGAGTAGTACTGGCCTGCTTTAGCAACCAGTATCATGAAAATATTTAATTTTTAATCTTTTTGATGTTACCCCATCAGTGTCTGATATGATCATTTAATTTATTTGTTCTGTGTTGCAAGACCTTTATGAATTTTTTCTGTGGGTTTGGATTCTTTGTTTCATAATGGATTGGGGACACGAACAATGTCTTTAAAAGAGTAGTGGAAGAAAATACACTCCTGGAAATGGAAAAAAGAACACATTGACACAGGTGTGTCAGACCCACCATACTTGCTCCGGACACTGCGAGAGGGCTGTACAAGCAATGATCACACGCACGGCACAGCGGACACACCATGAACCGCGGTGTTGGCCGTCGAATGGCGCTAGCTGCGCAGCATTTGTGCACCGCCGCCGTCAGTGTCAGCCAGTTTGCCGTGGCATACGGAGCTCCATCGCAGTCTTTAACACTGGTAGCATGCCGCGACAGCGTGGACGTGAACCGTATGTGCAGTTGACAGACTTTGAGCGAGGGCGTATAGTGGGCATGCCGGAGGCCGGGTGCACGTACCGCCGAATTCCTCAACACGTGGGGCGTGAGGTCTTCATAGTACATCGATGTTGTCGCCAGTGGTCGGCGGAAGGTGCACGTGCCCGTCGACCTGGGACCGGACCGCAGCGACCCACGGATGCACGCCAAGACCGTAGGATCCTACGCAGTGCCGTAGGGGACCGCACCGCCACTTCCCAGCAAATTAGGGACACTGTTGCTCCTGGGGTACCGGCGAGGACCATTCGCAACCGTCTCCACGAAGCTGGGCTACGGTCCCGCACACCGTTAGGCCGTCTTCCGCTCACGCCCCAACATCGTGCAGCCCGCCTCCAGTGGTGTCGCGACAGGCGTGAATGGAGGGACTAATGGAGACGTGTCGTCTTCAGCGATGAGAGTCGCTTCTGCCTTGGTGCCAATGATGGTCGTATGCGTGTTTGGCGCCGTGCAGGTGAGCGCCACAATCAGGACTGCATACGACCGAGGCACACAGGGCCAACACCCGGCATCATGGTGTGGGTAGCGATCTCCTACACTGGCCGTACACCTCTGGTGATCGTCGAGGGGACACTGAATAGTGCATGGTACATCCAAACCGTCATCGAACCCATCGTTCTACCATTCCTAGACCGGCAAGGGAACTTGCTGTTCCAACAGAACAATGCACGTCCGCATGTATCCCGTGCCACCCAACGTGCTCTAGAAGGTGTAAGTCAACTACCCTGGCCAGCAAGATCTCCGGATCTGTCCCCCATTGAGCATGTTTGGGACTGGATGAAGCGTCGTCTCACGCGGTCTGCACGTCCAGCACGAACGCTGGTCCAACTGAGGAGCCAGGTGGAAATGGCATGGCAAGCCGTTCCACAGGACTACATCCAGCATCTCTACGATCGTCTCCATGGGAGAATAGCAGCTGCATTGCTGCGAAAGGTGGATATACACTGTACTAGTGCCGACATTGTGCATGCTCTGTTGCCTGTGTCTATGTGCCTGTGGTTCTGTCAGTGTCATCATGTGATGTATCTGATCCCAGGAATGTGTCAATAAAGTTTCCCCTTCCTGGGACAATGAATTCACGGTGTTCTTAATTCAATTTCCAGGAGTGTAGTTCAAAAATCACCTGTTCCATATGTGGTATGCAGAATCAAAAACATCTAGACCCCTATGAAACTGCCAACGTTATGTGTTTACACCTATTACGAACTGTTCTACTGTCCAAAAACATAGTCAATCTGCATGTTTCGTGTCTGCCCTCGAATAGGTATAAATACGAGGGTTGGGACTTAGTAGTGGCACCTATTTATTCACATCCGATACAAAAGAGTTACATGTTTGCACCTCTTACAGTCTTTCAAAGTAGTCAGCAGCATTGTGTAGAACCCGTTGCCAGCGATGTGGAAGGCGTAGTACACCGTTAGCACAGCCTGTTCTCTTGATGGTGCGAATGGAGCGGTCTACTGCCTGTCGAATCTCTGGAACAGTTCTGAAGCGAATGCAACGAAATGGTTTCTCCATCTTCGGAATCAAATCAAAGCCACAAGGACCTAAGTCGTATTACTGTTCGTTTTTGGAGCATCCCCTGCGACCTGTTTTGCGATAGAAGCAGCGACACATTCAGGGCAAACCACCCATCATTTTGCACGACAATTCGCGGGCGCATACAGCGCAAGCTGTGGCTGCTCTGTTCCGTCGATGGGACTGGCAAGTACTGTACTATCCACCATACTCCCCCGACTTAAGTCCTTGTGACTTTGACTTGATTCCGAAGATGAAGGAACCACTTCGTGGCATTCGCTTCAGAACTGTTCCAGAGATTCGACAGGCAGTAGACCACTCCATTCGCACCAGCAACAGAACAGGCTCTACTGACGGTATACTACACCTTCCACACCGCCTACAACGGGTTCTACCCAACGCTGGTGACTACGTTGAAGGACAGTAAGATGTACAAACATGTAACTCTTTTGTATCGGTTGCGAATAAATTTTTGCCACTATTTTAGTTCCAACTCTCGTACATTGCAACAAATTATTTATCCATATTGAACAGTTACAGTAAAAATCTGCATTGGTTCCGCAGCGAGCGACGTTTCCCTAGTGCTGCAACCATCACAACTCTAGCACTTCGATTCTCGTCCTTGCCTTTCTGCCATACAATAGGTACATTCTAGAAAATTTATTCTTGAAATGAAGACTTGTGTTTGATAACAGTAGAGTTTTTGTCAAAACCTGCTATCTTTGTCAGTGCCAGCCTCCCTCCTTCTCGCATCGCTCCTGATCCATTATTTTGCTTCCACCGTAGCAGAGTTATTTCATTTCATCTACAGGTTGGTCTCTAATTTTTATGTTAATTTTGTTGTACTACATCTGAACGTCTTTTCTTTCTGTTTTATCCCAAAGCGCTGGCGCTTTATTGTCACAAATTTTGACACCCGGACTGATACTTCACCATGTTCAGCATGTGGCATATCGCGAAACAACAGGATAAAATATACACTACCTGATTTAAAGTTTTCGGACAAACATTAGTGGCAATTAATACGGCACGTGTCCACCGTTTGGCCTTATGACGGCTTAAACTTTGCGCAAGGTCGCTTGCAGTGAGTAGTCTGAATGTGTGTGGAGGAACAGCAATTCATTCTTCCTCAAGAGCCGAAACCAGAGCAGTTGCCGATGTTGGGCGCTGAGGACTGGAGCGAAGTCGATGCCCTAACTCATCCCATGGGTGTTAGCCGGCCGGAGCGGTTCTAGGCTCTTCAGTTTGGAACCGCGCGACCGCTACGGAAGCAGGTTCGAATCCTGCCTCGGGCATGGATGTGTGTGATGTCCTTAGGTTAGTTAGGTTTAAGTAGTTCTAAGGTCTAGGGAACTGATGACCTCAGAAGTTAAGTCCTATAGCGCTCAGAGCCATTTGAACCATTTGTTTCATTTTGTTAGTCATTTTCAGCTATACTGCGAAAGGTTCCATGTTTATTAAATGCACATAAATACTCGAGTGTGAACCATTTCTTCGATGAGCAAATGGTTTCGAAGCCCAATAAAGAAGTTTTCATTTGAATAGATATCCACTGTCGGGTAAAACAATCAGAACGGATCTTACACATGGAGCTATTTTAAGAGCGCCAAAAGGGTATTAACAAACATAATTTAACTAAGAAATTACTAAATTATTTTAATAAGTTCGGCTAACACCCGTCAGGATTAATAGTAAAATAATTAAAATGTGATTCATCACTCCAAATGACTCGTTTCCACTCATCCAAATGGTTCAAATGGCTCTGAGCATTATGGGACTTACCAACTTACGTCATGAGTCCCCTACTCTTAGACCTACTTAGAACTAACTAACCTAAGGCCATCACACACATCCATGCCCGAGGGAGGATTCTAACCTGCGATCGTAGCAGCACCGCGGTTCCGGACTGAAGCACCCAGAACCGCTCGGCCACAGCGGCCGGCCCCAGTCACCCACTGACCAGTGGTTTCTCTCTCTATTGCACCTCAGGCGTCGCTTAGCCCTCAAATGAAATTTATGGCTTATGAGGACCTGCTCGACTAGTGTACCAAATTTCTTTTTAATTTACTGCACCCAACTGTTGTACTATCTAGGCCACTTATAGCACTTTAGAACTCACGAGGGATACTATTGATGCCTGTTTGATCTTCAATTGACAATAAAGTAGGAACGTGCTCGCAGTAAAACATCTAATTCATTACTCGAAGATTTTGTAGTTTTCACCTGGCGAAAGCCCGTCGAAAGTCGCTCTTATTCCTGTACAGTCTCCATAATTTGGAATTGTAATACCAGTTTAACTACCTTTTCCGGTGTTTGGTGAGCCGTTTGTTTCTGTAACTGATGAAAACTTCCCCGGCTTTTATATTTACTTCTTTTCTGCAAATAGTGAGTTGCTTGTGACATTCACTTGGTCAGTTAATACTTGTTTCGTTTCTGTATTTATTCTGTATATGTAATTGTTTACTTGTAAGCTTGGCATGTGTGTGAATTATTCATACTTAAAGTTTCCGTGTCTTTCTCTCTTTTAGTTGGTCTGTTATTCATTACTCTTAAAAGTTCTACCTAACCTGAGTGGCTTGTCCCGTACTTCCAGCCTCTGATACGATCTTTGCATCGGATTTCGAGTACTCTGCCAGTTTCTTCCCTCGCTTGTGTTGGATACTACTTAGCTGGTACAGTGATGATTTCTAGTATATACCGAGGCGACTGATGTATTGCATTTTCTCCTAATATCATGTCGGACCGCCTTTTGCCTGGTGTGGGGCAGCAACGCGACGTGTCACTGGCTCAACATGTCGTCAGACGTATCCTGCAGAAATACTGAGCCATGCTGCCTCTACAGCCGTACATACAAGTGGAAGTGCTTCCAGTGCATGGTATTGTTTGTCACCTGACCCCTCCGTTACATCCTGTTAGTTTTTTATGCGACTCATGTTGCGCTATCTGGGTGGCTAAATCATTCGCTGAACTTTTCCAGAATGTTCTTGAAACAAGTGTGAAAAATTAGAGCCATGTGACATGGCACGCATTGTCGTCCATTAAAATTCCATAGTCGTTTGAGAACATGAAATCCATGAATGACTGCAAGCGGCCTCCAGGAAACTGGGCAAAATAGTTTCCAATCAATGGTCAGATCAGAGGTCCCAGTCCAGTCCATGCCACTATGGAGCCACCACCATCTTGCACAGTGGCTTCTTGATAACTTGGGCCATGGCTTCGTGGAGTATGCACCACACTGAAACCCCCTTACCAACGGATATCTGGATTCATCTGACCAGCCCACGGTTTCACAATCGTCTAGAGTACACCAGGTACGGTCTCGAGCCCAGGAGAGGCGCTGCAGGCGATGTCGTGGTGCCAGCAAAAGAACTCGCGCCAGTCGTCTGCTGCCGTAGTCCTCAACGCCCGATTTAACCGCATTGTCCTAAAGGATACGTTCGTCTACGTCCAACTTTGATTTCTGCCATTACTTCGCGCAGTGTTACTTGTCAGCTAGCACTGAAAACTATACGCAAACCCCGTTGTTCTCGATCGTTCAGTGAAGGCAGATGGCAGTGTGCTGTCCTGAGAGTTAATGCCTGAAATTTTGTATTCTCGGTACACTCTTGACACAGCTAATCTCGGAATATTGAATTCCCTAACGATTTCCAAAATGAATTTTTCCATGCCGTTATCTCCAACTACCATTTCCCGTTCAAAGTCTGTTAAACAATCAGGTCGTACCTTTCCACACGAATCGTCTGAGCACAAATGACAGTTCTGCCAATACACTGCCCTTTTATACCCAGTGTAAGCGATACTACCGCCATCTGTATATGTGCATATCGCTATCCAATGACATTTGTCGCCTCACCGTTTGTCTATTTCTTTTTATTTTTACGATGTGTTTTTTTGATTGAATTGTCCGTTTTCAAACCTTCTCTTTTGCAAATTTTTACTACTTTCGTGTGAGTTTGTCATTTATGTTACTTCATACCGTCTTGAATATTATTTCCCGTCGTCGTGGAAGCTTTATATCTTTGCTGTTTTGTCATTCAGTGTTCTTGATGCTGTGGAATTATATTGCATTGTTGTTTGTGGCTGTGTTTGTACATTTGCATTTGTTTTATTTCTAATTTTTTGTTTAACAGTGTGAATAGATCGCTATTGTCCCTGTTGCTTTGTGTTATCTGTATGATGATAATTAATTCACTCTGGTAATTTTCTCTGCTGGCCAGAACCCTGCTGAATCTACAGAGTCAAATTTTCCATTGTGTCGCGCGGTGTACGGTATCGATATTATTGACGCTAGCATGTTGACTCGCCTGTTCTGTTGGTAGCCCTGCGGCACCGCTATCCTACATGTTCATGTTTTGCTCCGCCACAAAGCCTTGTTACCGAGACCTCTCCTTTACAACTGCACCGTCCAGTTCCCTGCATTCCGACCACGTCGGTCCATTCGTAGCGCCCCTGTTGTCGCTATTGGATGCGAGCACAACGCTGTGGATACCAGCTCCCAGACACGGGAAACCTCCGTGCGCGCCTACCCCCTGATACACTCAATGGTCTGATGTGAACAGTTGACAGTCTTCGTGCACTCGATACTGGTTTTTATGAAACTCGTTTAGACGTCTGCTTTACATTATAGAGGATGTAGCCAAGTTCTACGTCACGAGTCGGAAAAATATTCACTGCATAGGAAGCATAAATATTGTGCTGTGCTGTCAACCTACTACTAACATTGCTAGGGTAATAATCGTTCCAATAACCCGTCTTCATCTATACGATTATACTGAAATTCTAATGTAAATGCCCACTTTTCAGAATTGTAAAGACATTGGTGATGCCACACCTTTTTTGTAAAACGAGACATAGACAGCAAAAAATTTAAATTTTCCTCTCAGAAACGTGTTTCTTACTTTAAGGATATTATTTAATTATGAGTCCAAAAACGCTTCTAACGAAGATCGTTCTGACCATTACAGTAGGCTTATTTCGGCAAACAGCCATCGTCAGGTTATCTGCAAACAAATGGTACATTATTTTGGTATAATATTTCTAACATTAGTAAATATTAATTATGAAACGTTATTATAAAATTCGTTGCAGGTGTCATATGTGTTCACATACAAACGTTATAGCGGTTGTCTCTCTCTCTCTGTATGAATCACACTCCATTAATTTTCTTGCAGTAACAACGGTTGTTTATACTAGATATGACTTGTTATCTCATATAATTTCTAAATTATCTTCCTTTTCTTTAGAGCAATAGTTATGTAACAGCTCATTTGACAGATGTACCAGCGATATTGTATAATCGCATTTTGTTTATCATAATGCAACTCAGGTACTCTTTGCAAGTGTTATCGCTGAAATCCTTGTGTAATCTTTGGTAGTGTCGTAATATTTTTTGTTTCTATCCGTTTCCTTGATTCTTGATTTCAATAAAGTTCTCTATGCATTTTTTGTGCTTTAGGTCTATTTGCTCGTTACAAAACACTCGTTCGACCTATACTCGAGTATTGCTCATCAGTACGGGATCCGTACCAGGTCGGGTTGACAGAGGAGATAGAGAAGATCCAAAGAAGAGCGGCGCGTTTCGTCACTGGGTTATTTGGTAAGCGTGGTAGCGTTACGGAGATGTTTGGCAAACTCAAGTGGCGGACTCTGCAAGAGAGGTGCTCTGCATCGCGGTGTAGCTTGCTGTCCAGGTTTCGAGAGAGTGCGTGCGTTTCTGGATGAGGTAACGAATATATTGCTTCACCCTACTTATACCTCCAGAGGAGATCACGAATGTAAAATTAGAGTGATTCGAGCGCGCACGGAGGCTTTTCGTCGGTCGTTCTTCGCGCGAAGCATACGAGACTGGAACAGGAAAGGGATGTAATGACAGTGGCACGTAAAGTGCCCTCCGCCACACACCATTGGGTGGCTTGCGGAGTATAAATGTAGATGTAGATGAAGTATTTTTAGTGGGTAGTTTTACGTATGTAAATAGATTTGCGTTCCTTCCAAAATGTTCATTAGTGATGTTCTGTATGTTACGTGTATACTTGTATTCCTTGTTCTCAATTATCTGCTATGTGATGTTCGGTTTTTAAGTGGAAAAATGTAGGTGAATTGTTGTCGCTGTATCTAATGTGTTTGCGGTAGTAGTTTCTACCCGTGTGACCTGTGAACAATTTTTCACAGTCTTTGAACTGAGTTCTGTATATGCCTCGGTTTGAGTAATTTCCTTCTACCTGATAGAGTTTGTGAACTAAGATTGTGTGGAGTTTGGTAAGTGAATCTTATATTTGTATTTTTTAGTCGTGAGTTAATTTTATTAGATATCTTTCCTGGGTATGTAGTTGGTATGTATGTGGATTTCTGTTTGACTGGGATTTCTCTTGCAAGGTTATTCCTTCTCATATGGTAGCTTTTACTGTTTTTGTATGTTTGTTGTATAGCTGAGTGACTATCTGTGGATTACTTTCATTTTGCTGTGACATTTATAGCGTGCTTTTAATTTTGTTTTTCTATAGAGTTGTGCTGTAATGGTAGGTTTATTATGGCTATTTACCGAAACAGGTTACTGTAAGAGATAAAACTATCAGACGTAGTAGCTTTCTTGGCTTAGTGATTACATAATGCCCTTAAAACAGCATCTCGATAGACTACAGAGGTTTTCTCAGCAGATATCCTGCAATTCGTCTTTTGCTGTGACTATTCTATATACAAAAAAACCTCATAATTTCAGCTGTTGTCCACTGGATTGTAATGTAAACAGTAAAGACACTGTAGCAATCACATGGGATATTTAAGAAGGTTACAGCTGCAAGTTTAGTCCCGTCAACAATACGCTTTTGAACTGTATCCCTTCGAAAGTCCTCAGTTAAGTCACAGTTTTGGTCTGAAACTCAGTAAGCTCGTATTTGTTCACAAAACGACAGTGTAAACTGTTCGTAATGCCTACCGGGAGTCAAAACGGCATTAATCTGCACGCCTCTGTCTAGGGTCCGAGGAGAGGCACCTGATTAAGGAATACACAATACCCACCACAGTGACGTGAACGATTTAGGTGTATAACTATGCGCATAAGTCTGGTGAATTTTTTTAAAAACGGTAATGATCTGTGCGTCTTTCAGAAACACTTGTTACCTACGATAAACTGCTGATGCAAGGGATCACATTCTTACGCGTAATATGTCTAGAATCTCACAGACCACTCATCCGATCCAGATGTGTCCCCAGTATTGAAGGACTTATTTGATTTTGTTTTCCACGATCACTTATCGGACGTCAAGGTCTGGAAAAATCACTTAGAAATGGTATGGTCGCCATCTACTTGCTGAACTAGATGGCTGCACATACGTCGGTCGCTCGTACTGCTTGAAGCCACCGCACAGGCTGCACCAACCTTCCATCGGAGCGATCTATGAAGACTCACTAGCTGTGGCAGCTAAGCGAGTAAACTGCCTACTTTGTCCCCAGAAAGCTGTGAAGACGGAGCGTAAGTGGTGCTTGGGTAGCTCAGTTGGTAGAGCACTCGCCCGCGAAAGGCATAGGTCCCGGGTTTGAGTCTCGGCCCGGCACACAGTTTTAGTCTGCCAGGAAGTTTCTTGCCTACTTTGTGTTTAAAGTCTCCTGGTAGCTGGCAACGAGTCGACACTATGCAAGAGGCTTTATTTTGATGTTAGCTTTGGCCTTGTGTTTGGGAGGGGTAGAGTGCGTGAAGTAGGAGTTGTTGCTGACGAAAGAGGACGAAGAGAAAGCAGGGATGAGTTTGATAGTGGTGAACCCATCTCATATCCACACCTCAGGTGACGAGAAGATTACCCAATTCCTCTCCACATCCCAGTTGATGAGTTAAGACAGCCATCCTATGTAGGACGATTTCATGGAAGAGGAGGAGGAAGACGAGAAAGAGGATAAAAGTAAAAGAAGGGTAAGGGGGAGAAACACCAAAGTCGAACGACAATTGCAGCTTATCGCACTTTGGACCGTAAGACCGCGAATGGAGCCAGTGTATCTTGGACGAATGCACTCACCAATTCTATAAAGTTAGTATAAATAAAGCCGTCCGTTTGGTAGCACCTGTGTCGATGAATGTAAATATTGTGGTGGATGGTGAGAAAACATGAATGGAGGAAGAGTTTGATATATGGGGAGGGATGTAACTCCGAGAGGAGAAGGGATATGGAAAGATGGAAACGGGAGAGGAAATGGGGAACCATAGTCTACAGTGGTATCGGCGGGAAAGGGCTCTAGCTGAGAGGATAAATAAATATAGGGCAAGATTTCGTTGTCCTGGGGGAGAAGTCGGGTGAAGATGCTTTGGGATAGTGTTTGGATTACATGTTCGCGCAGACACAGTGAGACTTCT
This sequence comes from Schistocerca gregaria, assembly GCF_023897955.1. NCBI lineage: Eukaryota > Metazoa > Arthropoda > Insecta > Orthoptera > Acrididae > Schistocerca > Schistocerca gregaria. The sequence goes on from NC_064920.1 coordinate 108,213,970, forward strand.
TGGCATCGGTGGGGCACACCTCTAGGTAAAAATGTCGTTACTGGAATATAGTGTGCGGATAGTGAAGGATATGTGGAAGTTCAGTGACAGTGAGGGATGACGGAATTTGTTGGGGAGGGCAGATATTGGACAGCTTTTAGGTGCAGGGGCTCCAGCGTAGTACTCATGCAATACATTTAATAATGTGGTTGTAGATCCCTCTTGGAAAGGGTAAGTGGTTGAGGAAAGTGAGGTGAAGCTAAAAAAAATGGTTCAAATGGCTCTGAGCACTATGGGACTTAACTTCTAAGGTCATCAGTCCCCTAGAACTTAGAACTACTTAGACCTAACTAACCTAAGGACATCATACACATCCATGGCCAAGACAGGATTGAACCTGCGACCGAGCGGTCGAGCGTTTCCAGACTAGCGTCTGAGGTGAAGCTCTGATCAATGATGGTTATAGAAAAAGATATCCATCTTGAGGGTTGTTTAGGAATGTGATCACTACTTTCGGCTGACTGGTTATTGTAGCGTGTAGAAGAATTTCTGGTGGGTGGTTAGCATGCAGGAAATGTGCTCACCATTATTTCATATGATTTCTTGTAGCGCCGAGGAGATCGAGATTAGTAAATGAAATGATGGCGGCACAGATCTGGTATTTACAGCTTTGTCCACAAAACATTGTCTGTGAATGATATAGGATGAAAACGTCAAAGGTACATTTCGTGCTAAGAGATCTTGGTGTCTCGTACAACACAATACAAACAGTAAATCGGTCTGGAGTCACCAGGTGCCTTGGAGTAGACGTAAGACAATAGCGACGCTGTGGACCTCCCAGGCGGCAACCGCCAGAGTGCGTGAGAGGAGAAAAGGGGGAGAGGGCGTAAGACGACGCCGCCCCATTTCCTCCGCGTCCCCTTCCCCCGAGAGCCTTATGAATATACACGGCGGGAGCGGGCATTTATATGCGCGCCGGCGAAGACGGGTTGCCACGGCAACCGGCGCCAAACGACTGCGGAGAGACTTGTAACAAGGAGGGGGCGGGGCGAGGCGTCCACCCCCTAACGCCGCGCCGCGACCTCCGCGGAAACGGGGGCGGTTAAAAATAACGCGCCCGCGTCCTGGGGGGATCCACGCGCACCGGACCGCGTTTCCTGCACCGCCCGCCAGAGGGCTTCGGGACTTCCAAGTGGAGCGGGCTCCTTGTCGTCTCATTCCCGTTTGTATTTGTCGATTTACCGCACACCTCTTACACGTTAGGCGTGAGGTACAATGATCAGCCAGGACGTTATGACTACCTGCCTAATAGCCGGTACGCCCACCTATGGCACGGACATCAGCGGCGACACTTCACGGGAACCGAAGCATTGAAGCTTTGGTAGGTCGCTGGAGGGAGTTGGTACCACATCTGCACGCATAGTCACCTAATTCTCCCAAATTCCAGGGAGAGGGGTGATGAGCTCTGAGGCCATATTCAGTCAGATGTGATCGATCGGGTTCGGATTTGGGGAGTTGGGGGGCCAGCATGGGGCACGCCACTGTGTTCCTCGAACTACTCTATCACACTCCTGGCCTCGTGACATGACACATTATCTTGCTGAGAAATACCACTGCCGTCAGGAAACATGATCGTCATGAAGGGGTATACATGGTCAGCAACCAGTGTATGATTCTTCTGAACCGTAATGGTGTCTTCCAGGAGCTCCATTGGACCCATGGATGCCCACGTGAATATTTCTCAGGTAACAATGGAGCCGCTGCCAGCTTGTCTCCGGGCCATTGTACAGCTGTCAAGGAGCTCCTTCCCTGGAGGACGACGCGTTTGCGCCCTCCAGTCGGCATGGTGAAGACATTATCGGGATTCATCGCTCTATGCAACGCTGTGCCACTGCGACAGCGGCCAGTGCCGATGGTAACGTGCCCATTTCAGTCGCAGTTGCCGATGTCGTTGTGTTTACATTGACACGTGCAAGGGTCGTCGGCTGAGGAGGCCCATCGTTGGGAGTGATCGGTGTACCATGTGTTCAGACACACTTGTACTCTGTCCAGCATTAAAGCCTGATGTTAGTTCTGCCCACAGTCCACGGCCTGTCCCGTTTTACCAGTCTGCCCAGCCTACGAATTCCGACATCTGTAATGAGAGGTGACCGCCCGACCCCCAGACGTCTGGACATGTGTTGAAGACACTCATCGCAGCACTCCTAGAACGCCGACGAGTCGCGAAATGCTCGTGCCGAGCTTCCAGGCTATTAAAATCTGCCCTCAGATAAACTCACGATAAACGGCGCACCTTCCCTACTCTACACACGGACAGCACGCTCACTGAGTCTACATGCACCGTGCGTGTGTCTTACTAGCAGTAATTCCTTGCAAGGTGACGCTGATATCACCTGGACGGGTTTATATTACTAGCAGGTCGGCGGTCATAACGTTCTGGTTCAAATGGCTCTGAGCACTATGGGACTTAACATCTGAGGTCATCAGTCCCCTAGACTCTGAACTACTTAAACCTAACTAGCCTAAGGACATCACACACATCCATGCCCGAGGCAGGATTCGATCCTGCGACTATAGCGGTCGAGCGGTTGCAGACTGAAGCGCCTGGAACCTCTCGGCCACACCGGCCGGCTCATACCGTTCTGGCTGATCAGTGTATGTGATACCCTGTAAAGGCTTTGGTTGCGTTCCATTGGCGAGTAATTGTTTTCATGTGTCAATAATATTTTGGACTGAGTAAAAATTATGAAAACTCGTGAAGGAACAACATGAACAGACATCCTCTAGACTGCAATACGATTATAGTATCACACGTAAGAAGTACGATACGTTTTTCTTATAGTGCAGCACGCTGATGAATCAATAACGACGAGCTGCGATGACGTGTTTTCCTCCATTATTCAACCATCTGCATATACTGTACATTGTTGGGCAGACGGAAAACGGCAGGTTCCACAATACATCCGTCCGTTCTTCGAAGACAACTTTCGTTGGGACACTATCATCACCAAAGATAATGTAGTAGCAGGAGACTCATTTGCACCACGTGTTTTCCTTGGTCCCTTGATCTGTCTAAGTTGATAATTAGGTGGAGGAAAACTTGTTTCTGGAAAGTAATAACTATATTCATTTTCTATATTGTGAAGACCTGTATCGGATGTGTAAATTTGTTTGCTCATCTGCTATTCTTACACCCGATTTAACGTTCAAAAACAAGGGCAACCTCATCCTACAGTACTTTGAAACTGAAGTCCTCGTCCAGACCGACTAAAAGTTGATAACTCCATCCAGAAGCCGCAGGTGGTAGCGCCTCTTGCAGAAAACATACGAACTAGCATATACGACACACTGATAGCGGATATTCAACAATACTGACAGAGTTACGACAGGTCACTGACAATGATGGGAAAAAAACCGCCACAGAAAATAGACTGCTGCAAAAAATTGGACATCTTTTTAGAAATTTCGAATTAAGTCAAGTTTTTTTGTTGCAACAGTGCATACGGATTACATGAAACGGCTTCAACTACAGAGCAATGACACAAGCGGTTCTAGGGCACTAGGTATAGACACATGATGAAACACCTGTAACAGTGTGTCGGGTAGTCTCCACAAGCAGCAATGTGGGCGCTGACTCTGACATCCAATCTATCGTACATATGGCGAGTTCTGGGATACGTTATGCCACGCCTGCTCAACCTGTTCAATTAGTTCAGTAAGAGTTGTTACTCGACGAGTCACTCGAGTTATTTCTTCTCTTATCATATCCCATACGTGATCCAGTGGAGACAAGTCTGGTGATAGTGATGGTCTGGGAAGTTGCTGCACATCTTGCAGAACACGTTGAGCTTCACAGGCAGTGTACGGGCCAGTATTATCCTGTTGGAGTGACCTATGACCTTGCTGTTGCAATAACGGCACTTACCGAGCGTTGTTTAGAGCCCCCTCCACAAACACCAATATCGGACGACAGTTGCAGCTTACCGCACTTTAGACTATAAGACCGTGAATGGAGCCAGTGTGTCTTGGGCGAATGCACTCTATAGAGTTAGTATAAATATAATCGTCCGTTTGGTAGCACCTGTGTCGATGATTATTGGGGTGGATGGTGAGAAAACATGAATGGAGGAAGAGTCTGATGTGTGGGGAGGGACGTAATACCGAGAGGAGAAGGGATACGGAAAGATGGGAGAGGAAAATGGAAACCGCAGTCTAGAGAGGTATAGGTGGGAAAGTGCTCTAGCTGACAGGATAAATAAATATAGGGTTGGATTTCATTGTCTTGGAGGGGAAGCCGGATCAAGTTGCGCTGGAATAGTGTTTGGATGGGTAAAAATGAGGTTACTGGAATATAGTTCGCGGATAGTGCAGGATATGTGGAAGTTCAATGAGCGTGAGGGATGAGTGAATTTGATGAGATGGTAGAGGATTCATGTGGGGCAGATGTATGCGGAAAGTAAGACAGAGTGCAATGATTTGCAGAACTTGAGTGTAGCAGATGTCCAGGCATCAGAGGCATAGGAGAGGATAAGACAGATCCATGTTTTTGATGGGTGGGGTAGAGTGGAGGCCTGCGGTCCGAATGTTCGCTCACTTAGTAGTTTTAGGTTCCTGTCAGATGGTTAGTTGGTGAGGTCAAGACACAAAGAAATTTAAGATGTTTGCTGCCAGTGGGCACTGATTTATATCAATGCAGCAAGTTAAAAGTTTATACTGGACCGGTTTCTGAACCTCGATCTCCAATTACTAGGAAGCTGTGCTGACCACTACGCTATCCGAATGCAGTGCTCACTGCAACCGAACGGACTACTCCAGCACGCCACCTGTCAGAATCAACTCCTCAGCTCGCACCACACGCTTCTGATGTAGTGTCCTTTCGCATTAGCATCGTTACACGCGTCATCTCGCTGATTCCTATCAGAGTTTGAGCTTGATGTGCATCTACACTGAAGGGATCATTGGCCGTCATAGCCGTAATTTTATATATATATATATCTACACTGAAGGGATCATTGGCCGTGATAGCCGTAATTTTATATATATGTGTGTGTATGTATATGGCGAGATTTTGAATGAAAAGAGAAGCCCTGGGAAGACATTATGGTGCGAAATAACGTGTGCTAAATTATGAATTATTTGTGCAGTGAAATGTGGAAACAACGGGAGAACAGCATACTAGAACACAAATGGAAATGCTAGCTGGGCCTGCAGGTTGCACCGTTGTATATCACCATGAAAAAAGGGTATATCACCGCGAAAGACATCTGTGCAATGCTCTAAGTTTAGTTACATCAGCCGTGGCCCGCACTGTGCTCTGTGCTAAGTGAATTCGAAAGTGGGCTAATTGTTGGTGCTCTTATTGTGGGCGCTTCCGTAACCAAGGTAGCGGAAGTGTCTGGTGTCTCAAGAGACACTGTATCGAAGATGTGCACTGCATACAGAGAAAGCACAAAGTCTGTTCCTTAGTATGGACCTGTTGATAATAAATTAGTAATTACTGTTGCTCCTCAGAATAATATTTGACCTTAAGGTAAAACAAATCCTATATCCGCTAAGACACAAGGCAGACGAAACTGTGTATTGAGTCATCATGACAGACGGACATTGAAGAGGATCGTGGTGAAAAACAAAAGGACAATAGTTGCAAAAGTTACTGCGGAACCAACGTCACACTCGCAAACCTGTCAGCACCAAAAAAAGATAAACGGAGGCCCAAAACCAGGGAATTCCAGTACGAGCTAGAATTCAATCATAAAATCACTTACCACTGACGCAAAATCCAGTGACAGGAAAAAGTTGTGCCGCAGACATAAAACCTAGAGTTTGAAGCCATGGAAGTTATTTGGAAGGATGAGTCTTAAATACAACTTCTGGCCGATTTTACGCTCATGATTTGCGCGGCCAAATCGTGGTATTTCATGGGCCGCGTGGTTACTCTGTAAGGATTATGTGACCATTTTAGCTGATCAGGTCCATCCCATGTTATGATGTTTGTTCCAGAGTAGTGATGCTGTGTTCACGCAGCTCTTAATTGTGTGTTTTTACTCTACTTTGGAGAGAAGGGCCCGTGATCGTTATCTACCTCTGTCATCGTTAACTCAAATTGCCTCTGCTTTACAGGAATAGTGGTACAGTAATATATTTATCAATTGTTTGACGACTGGAAGCTGTTTAGGATGCCAGCGGCTATTCAACATAGTATTAGGCACAGTCATGCCTTGTGTTTTCCGTGTTTCCATATTTTTGTCCATCCCCTGTATACTGTGCGAATACTATGTCAGATTTTTGTAACAACGGGTACTGCCGTGGGGGATCTGGAGAACGCTGATTACCTCAGTTCGGAAGAGTGTGATGAGGACGCCAGCCTTCTAAAGCCGTTGAGCGGGACCTCAGTCTTGAGTGCGATCTGGTAGAGGAAGGAGGTGTCTTAGGTACTCCACCATATTGGCAGAGTACGACAGAGAATGAGTAAAAATTCCGTGGAAATGCTGTAGCACGCATGGATGAGTACCTCGGTTTAGATATGTAGATAGTCTGCTCTCATTAACTAAACATTTTAATATTTCTAAGCTGTTTTTATCAGTAACTGATATTAAATTTATTTAAATTAAATGTTAAAGATCGTTTATTGTGCTTCACAGTGCAAAAGCATTCTCATAACTTATCGGACAGTGTACTGAACTTGTTGGCAGGGGTGGCCGGGTAGTTCTAGGCGCCACAGTCTGGAACCGCGCGACGGCTACGGTCGCAGGTTCGAATCCTGCCTCGAGCATGGACGTGTGTGATGTCCTTAGATTGGTTAGGTTTAAGTAGTTCTAAGTGCTAGGGAACTGATGACCTCAGAAGTTAAGTCCCATAGTGTTCACAGCCATTTGAACCATTTTTTTGTTCCGAACTTCCTCCATTTGACATTATATGCTGACAGGACAGTCTATTCGTTGCTCTGGGATGAAAAGCAGCAGCACTCACTTCTTTCATTTCTAGGTAGTAAATCCTAGTGGCGATCATCTGATGCACTAATCTTAGTCACCAATTAATTTTTTTATGTCATATTCCAGAGTTGCCTGTTGACTTCCAACAGGGAGTTATTTAACCCACGGCTAGCTGTGAGACAGTGTGAAAACGAAATCCACGTATTAAGTGAAGGAACTTGGACAGAGGAAGCAATGCACAAGTAACTCCCTCCTTCACTTAACCCACAAGTCACACTGAGAAATGATAAACGGAACGTAATTAGGAATAAAAGCTTGAGTCTGGCCTGAAGGTAAAATCATATACTTACATCTACATCCTCATGGCTACTATGCAAATCACATTTAAGTGCCTGACAGAGAGTTCATCAAACCACCTTCACAACAATTCTCTACTATTCTACTCTCCAACAGCGCGCGGAAAAAAACGAACACCTATGTCTTTCCGTGCGAGCTCTGATTTCCCTTATTTTATTATGATTACCGTTTCGACCTATATAAGTCTGCGTCAACAAAATATTTACGCATTCTGGGAAAAAAGTTGGTGACTGAAATTCCATGGGAAGATCCCGTCACAACGAGAAACGCCTTTGTTTAAGGGTGCCCACCCCAAATCTTGTATCATGTCCGTGACAATCTTTCCTTCACTTCTCTACAATACAAAACGTGCTGCTCTTCTCTGAATTTTCAAGATGTACTCCTTTAATCCTATCTAGTAAGGATCCCACACCGTGCAGCAGTACGCAAAAAGAGGACGGACAAGCGTAGTCTAGGCAGTTTCTTTAGTAGATCCGATACATATTTTATGTGTTCTGACAATAAAACGCAATCTTTGGTCGCCTTCACCGCAGCATCTTCTATGTGTTCTTTCCAATTTAAGTTGTTCGTGATTGAAATTCATGGATATTTAATTGATTTTATGTCCTTTAAATTTGACTGATTAATCATGTAATCAAAGGTTAACGGGTTCCTTTTAGCACTCTTGTGAATGACCTTACATTTTTCATTCCCTGGGGCCAATTGCTAACTTTAGCACCATACAGACGTCTTTCCAAAGAGTTTTGCAATTTGTTTTGATCTTCTGATAACTTAACTAGACGATAAACGACAGCATCATCTGCAAACAACCTGAGACAGCTAAATTGTGTATACAGATAAGGAACAAGTGAGAGCCTTAACACTATCTTGGGGAACGTTAGAAATACCTTCTGCTGTATTCGATGACTTTCCATCGGTTACTACGAACTATGACCTCTCTGGCAGGAAATCACGAATCCACTCACGTAACTCAGACGATATACCATAAGCACGCAGTTTCACGACAAGCCGCTTGTAAGGTACGGTGTCGAACGCCTTCTGGTGTAAGGTGTCAGGCAAATCCAACACCTCCCATGAAATCCCTGACAAGATAAGCAAATCCGGCAGTATGTCACATAGCTCAGAGTAAATCCTGACATTAAATTAACTAAAGTAATACGATCAACGAGTGAGCAAATGGAATACCACAGACTAACACAAGAACGCCTAAATGCATGTCATACCTTCCCACCGTGAAACAGACGCAGTTCCGAGGGAAGAAATGAGAACAGAAGCCGAGAGAAGAACCGTGTTAAGCTAGAAGGCCCTACGATAAGGGACAGACACCCACATCTCCTGCCGACCACCAGGACCACCCCCAGCCCATGTTAAAATATAGAGCGCTCCAGAAGAACAGTATAGATCTTACGAAAACACTAAAAGGGCCACACGAGCTGCAAGTTTGAGCGTGAAACTTTTTCACATTTCTGTTACGTTGCAGACGTTAAAAACATTGCCCCATCACGAAAATTATAACGTTTCTCATTGGATAGACAGAATTTTGTAGGCGGAGCTTAAGGTTAACATTGAGACCCTGATTGGTCAGTGGAAAACACAGCCAGATAGCTTTTTTTAAACTAACTGCGGTAAATTGTAGTAAGGATAAGTTAGGAGAGAGTTGCTTCCGAGACGGCGAGCTGTATGGAGCCGCGCCGCGCGCCGACCCCTGAGGCTGCCTAACCAATGACAAGGTAATGAACGCACGCGATGCCGCATAACAGCGCATAAAGCTTCACTCAGAACTGTAGAAGTCTCATCTGTTACACGCCCTTTTTACGTAATACTAGTGTCGATCGTCAATTAAATCTCATGGTGTTCACATTTTCTACTTGAAGTAAAAATCTGAAACGCGATGATTTTTCTGTTATATTATTATTGAGAAGCCACATCAGCCACTGTAATTTACGACAAGTTAGATAAGTAATTAAAGATAATTGAGGGTCACTGTAGACCATTTGATAGTTTTCTCGTTTGCGAAACTTAATTTAAACCTAGATTATAGATGTGATATGGCATAGGTCATCCTTCGATCCATTGTAGAACTTGGAAAACCATTCAGGGAATATTCGTTCACATTTTTGTTGAACGCAGTTGGTTTTTATCATCCTGTATTAAAACATTTCCTTTTATCAATAGTGCATTTTATAAACAATGTTTTGTAAGTAGAATAAGTTTTCCAATGGTAAACTTAGCTGCTTTTTCGTCTTTATTTTACCAGCTAACTAAAAATAGGAAAGCCTTGAACCCCTTCCACTAAATTTAGTTAGTATTAAGATTCTTTTACAGGTAGTGCAATGGAGCTGACGCTGAAATCATTAAGTATTTGGTTATATCATCGCTAGTCTCACTGAACTCTTCTGAACTCTACATGTCATGTGTGGTCTGGCGTCTCCTTACCAGCAGCAGGTCTCAGGTTCAAACTAGTCAGTTCCCTAAAAAACACGCTCAGAGCGTAGTTGCGCGAAAGTGGTAGGGAGACACAACTTAGAACAAAGAGACACCACGCAGAATACTAGACTGGAAATGTAGAAATACGGAATCAAGCTGAAATCACCTGTGGATAGCACTCAACACTTTGTGCAAGCAAAGAGCCAGCTGCGTTTCACAACATAGATGTTTTCTAAATCCGTGTTGACTGTGTGTTAATAGACTATTTTCTTAGAGATAATTCATAATGTTCGAACACAATATATGTTCCAGAATTCTGCTGAATATCGACGTTAATGATATGGGCCTGTAATTTAGTGTATTACATCTATGTGCCTTTCCTGAATATTCATGTAACCTGTGCAACTTTCCAGTCTTTTCGTACGAAACTTTCGTCGAGCGAGAGGCTGTATATGTTTGATGAGTATGGAGTTATTACATCAGCATACCCTGAAAGAAACCCAATTGGTATACACTCTGCGTTACATTTCAAGCTTCTGTAGAAGATCACCAATTTTGAGGTGTCTGCGTTTGTTTGAATTTGGCGCGCATTTCTCGTTGTCTATGTCTGTGTTCTGGCGCCTTTTGTATACCAAGGGGGATCAGCTCCATCATTTGTTAATTTATTTCGTATAAATCATTCAACGGCTCTCGATACTATTCCTTAGATTTCAAGCCACATTTAGTCTATACATACATGGTTAATTTGGAAGCAGTGGAGATCGTCTCCCAGGAAGGCGACAAACGAATTTTTACTTGCTTTTTTTGAATAGATATATTTTTCGTCTGTTTTTGTTGGCTTTCGGAGTTACGGTGTTCAGTCTCGCTACAACAACCATGTGTTCAGTAAAACTTGTATACGTTTGGTGGTTCAGGCGACTATTCGCAGTAACAAAAAAAATCGGGTTCGAGTCCGAGTCTTGGTTCTAATTTTCAGTTCTTGTCTTGTATACCTTCACGTATCGTTGTCATCATATTACTGAGAACGGATGCTATCAGTTTCAGATGCGATCTGTGCACCATCACTTGCGTGTCGTGTAAGTTTTGTTCTGTGAGATTTAGTAGCTTCTTCGTTGCTATACTCTGGTGGACACGTAGAATCAGTCTTGGCATTGGCCGATGAGCGGGATCATCTAATGTCAGATTGGTCTCTGTACCTACATACACATCTACAGCCACATCGGACGTCCGCAAAGCTGCCCTCAGTCACTGTACCGGAAGTTACTGGAAGTTAAGGTGGAAGTTGTGCTCCATCTCCTTGCGTGTAGTGTAGATTTTATCCCGTATTATTTACAAAGTCCTCCCTCCTTTCCTATTTGTTTCACGGATGGTATTTGTGAATGGAGAGCAATGAGAAAACCAAGAAAAGGCCAGAAAAAAGAAAGGAAAAGAAGAAAGATGAGGTTGTAAAGCTTAAATAATCCGAAAGGAAAACGGAGTGAGAGGTGAGACAGACTTTAGGGCTACTGCAAAGGGAACGCAGCGTTAGCCTACCTAAGGTTGGCGCGCTGTACCAGAAGAAGTGAGGACGTAGAGATAGAGACGTTATTCCGACGACGGCGAAAAGCGCAAAAACGAGCGGACCTGGAGAGGCTATTGTGCGCCACGGCTCGGGGGTGAGGTTGGGGGAGGTGGCAGGTGGTGGTGGGGGGTGACGGGGAGGGGGTCTGGTAGGACACGCCCTGCGAGCTGTTCCATTGTCGCCGCTACACACACACACAAGCCGTCCTAGATGACAACCTCAGACCAAGCACCAACACACGCCTCTCTTCCGAAGCGCGTAAGTTCAGCGGCCTTTTGAGTAGCAGCCAACTTTACAGCATAGGAAACGGGAACTTAACGGGCTTCCGTCGATATTCCGGTCCCAGTAAAGTTGCAGTACCCTATATATATAGGCTCCGAAACCTACTGTCGTCTTCTGATAGAGTCGAAGGCTACCGCTGCACTGTACACATCCTCCATTAATGAGCAAGAGATTTTGCTACCTGGACTAAATCAATCAGCTGATGAATTACAGCATTGTGTGCATTACGCAGCAATGAATTGACGACGAACGTTCAGATTCTTTTAAGCAAGGCAGACGTTTCCCGAACTTTTTAGAGGCGATGAGATCTACATAGGGAAATCCAAGGCCACCATAAAGGAAACAATGTTTGAACGTCAACCGTCCATTCGCCTCATATCACTTAGCAAATCCTCAACGGATACAACCATTTTTGAAAGAACCTTACTCCAAAATCTTAAGTTGTCATGAACGTAGGAAAACATTCTGCGGGTGAATATATCGAATGTACAAGTCAGGCTTTCCAATGTTTAATGAACAGAATAAAATGGATATTTTGCCATTGCTGGGTTTTGCAATGTTCTTGAAAAAAGAAGTCAAAAATCTTGGAAAAAGATCCTTTTCTTGAGGAAATAATTCAGATGCACGTATTTAGTAGTGCTTTGTTTCATTTTTACTCACATATTTGCACTGTACTGTAACTCCAATCAAAGTACATACAAAATGATTTCATTGATCATTATCTGCAGCAGTACCAGAAGCAGTATTACTTCTACATCTACATCTACATTTATACTCCGCAAGCAACCCAACGGTGTGTGGCGGAGGGCACTTTACGTGCCACTGTCATTACCTCCCTTTCCTGTTCCAGTCGCGTATGGTTCGCGGGAAGAACGACTGTCTGAAAGCTCTAATTTTACATTCGTGATCTCTCGGGAGGTATAAGTAGGGGGAAGCAATATATTCGATACCTCATCCAGAAACGCACACTCTCGAAACCTGGCGAGCAAGCTACGCCGCGATGCAGAGCGACTCTCTTGGAGAGTCTGCCACTTGAGTTTGTTAAACATCTCCGTAACGCTATCACGGTTTCCAAATAACCCTGTGACGAAACGCGCCGCTCTTCTTTGGATCTTCTCTATGTCCTCCGTCAACCCGACCTGGTACGGATCCCACACTGATGAGCAATACACAAGTATAGGTCGAACGAGTGTTTTGTAAGCCACCTCCATTGTTGATGGACTATATTTTCGAAGGACTGTCCCAATGAATCTCAACCTGGTACCCGCCTTACCAACAATTAATTTTATATGATCATTCCACTTGAAATCGTTCCGCACGCATACTCCCAGATATTTTACAGAAGTAACTGCTACCAGTGTTTGTTCCGCTATCATATAATCATACAATAAAGGATCCTTCTTTCTATGTATTCGCAATACATTACATTTGTCTATGTTAAGGGTCAGTTGCCACTCCCTAAACCAAGTGCCTATCCGCTGCAGATCTTCCTCCATTTCGCTACAATTTTCTAACGCTGCAACTTCTCTGTATACTACAGCATCATCCACGAAAAGCGACACGGAACTTCCGACACTATCTACTAGGTCATTTATATATATTGTGAAAAGCAGTGGTCCCATAACACTCCCCAGTGGCACGCCAGAGGTTACTTTAATGTCTGTAGACGTCTCTCCATTGATAACAGCATGCTGTGTTCTGTTTGCTAAAAACTCTTCAATCCAGCCACACAGCTGGTCTGATATTCCGTAGGCTCTTACTTTGTTTATCAGGTGACAGTGCGGAACTGTATCGAACGCCTTCCGGAAGTGAAGGAAGATAGCTTCTACCTGGGAGCCTGTATCTAATATTTTCTGGGTCTCATGAACAAATAAAGCGAATTGGGTCTCACATGATCGCTGTTTCCGGAATCCATGTTGATTCCTACAGAGTATATTCTGGGTTTCCAAAAACGACATGATACTCGAGCAAAAAACATGTTCCAAAATTCTACAACAGATCGAAGTCGGAGATATAGGTCTGCAGTTTTGCGCATCTGCTCGACGACCCTTCTTGAAGACTGGGACTACCTGTGCTCTTTTCCAATCATTTGGAACCTTCCGTTCCTGTAGAGACTTGCGGTACACGGCTGTTAGAAGGAAGGGGGGAATTTCTTCCGCGTACTCTGCGTAGAGTCAAATTGGTATCCCGTCAGGTCCAGTGGACTTCCTCTGTTGAGTGATTCCAGTTGCTTTTATATTCCTTGGACTTGTTGGTCATTTCATCAAATCATCATAGAAATACCTGTATTTATGCTGACCGCAATCAAGTAAACGTTGAAGGTCTTGCATTTTGTTCCTGCTAATAGTCACTGGTCCAGTGTCAGCGTTTTCAAAATCAAAAACAACAGAGACTTCCAGAATTAAAATATCGAATTATGTCACAACACGAGACTGTAACTTACTATGTTACAGTGTAAGCCTTTTCAAAATTACAAACAACACACACTTCCATAAATAAAAGAATTATGCCACAGCAATTTGCTGTAGCTTACTATCCTCAAAATGTATATAAAAACATGGTTGAAAACTGATTTTCTGGCACTTTGGAACATCCAATGTTCTAAGTCGTTCGACAACAGCTTGGCCACCATTTAGAGATGTTTTACATATCTTTAGTTTCTATTATCTTTATGGTGAACTTACGATGTTTGGAAGCACTTGCACTGATTTCACAACATTATTTCTCCATGTATACTGTATGGGCTCTTCTGGTTACTCGTACACTATGTAATCAAAAGTATCCGGACACCTGACTGGAATCGGCTTATAAGTTCGTGGCGCCCTCCATCGGTAATGCTGGAATCCAATATGGTATTGGCCCACCCTTAGCCTTGATGACAGCTTCCACTCTCGCACGCATACGTTCAATCAGATGCTGGAAGGTTTGTTGGGGAATGGCAGACCATTCTTCACGGAGTGCTGCACTGAGGAGAGGAATCGATGTCGGTCGGTGAGGCCTGGCACGAAGTCGGCGTTCCAAAACATTCCGGAGGTGTTCTATGGGATTCAGGTCAGGACTGTGTGCAGGCCAGTCCATTACAGGGATGTTATTGTCGTGTAACGACTCCACCACCGGCCGTCCTTTATGAACGGGTGTTCGATCGTGTTGAAAGATGGAATCGCCATCCCCGAATTGCTCTTCAACAGTGGGAAGCAAGAATCTGCTTAAAACATCAATGTACGCCTTTAGTGTGATAGTGGCACGCAAGTCAACAAGGGGTGCAAGCCCCTTCCATGAAAAACACGACCACACCACATCACCACCGCCTCAGAATTTTGTTGTTGGCACTACACGCGCTTAGTCAAAACATAATAATAAACAATTTGATTAGATTGTTGATTCGGGGAAGGGACCAAATATCCACCTCATCAGCCCCTTCGGATTAGTGGAGGATGTCCTTTAAAAGGGTCCATCCTGGTATTTGCCTGAAGCGATTTACGGAAATCACGGAAAACCCAAATCAGGATGGTCGGATGTGGATTCGTGAATGCTAGTCAAATGTGCTAACCATTGCGCCACCTCGCGCGGTAATAAAGAATTTCTTACAGAGTAGTGCGAGATTAGAAACGTGTCCTAGATGCATCGCACCACGTTCGCCTGGTCGATCGGAACCTCACGTCACAATGCCGATGGCCGCTGTAGGAGAACATTCTATAAAATGTAAACTGTTCTGTCCACCATATTGCGGGCCGTACAGTGCCCCAAGTACATCGTAATCACGTCTGCGGCTGACATCCGGTAGCAGCTAGAGGATTCCCTGCAACAGTCTGTGTGCGGCATTGGTCAGAGACTAAAAGCGGGCAAACTAAGGAAGCACCGTCCCATTAGTAGGATGCCATTAACGTCACAAAACAAACGGCTGCGTTCGGAGTCGTGCTGTGGTCGGGAAGCGAGGCCTGTTGGTGAATGTTGTGGTCAGCGGTGAATAGCTATTCTGCAGTATCGTCAGCAAATATGGAGAGGCACAGCGGTGTCATTTCTGGCGTCATGGTGTGTGGAAGTAGTGAGTACGACTTCAGATCACGGCTGGGGGCTATGAGGGAAATCTGATCTCACAAGTACGTCGAGGACATGCTGTGTCCTCACGAGTTACCTCTTGTATGACAACATCGTTGTGCCGTTTCTCAACAGATCAGTGTTCGTCCTCACATGGCACGCGTCTCTATGAACTGTCTGCGCTGATAAGAGGAGCTCCTACGGCCAGAAATATTCCCTGATGTGTCCCTGACAGAACACGTGTGGGGCAGCTCGCCTGTCAGCTTTGTCCCAGTGTATCAAGGTATTAAATACGAGTTACATCAGGTTGCTTAGTAGGCAGAAATGCTGATCATTACACCAGCACAGCACCATGGTCAACTTTACTGCACGAACTACCCAAGTCGAATGCCCTCGCCAATACAAACTTCAATTCATACCTCCAACTTATTTTCCCCTTACATTGTTACTACTATTTCTACTTAGTAAGCAAGAAGACCAAGGTTCGAGTCCCGGCGACGGCACAAATTTTAATACATTTCTTCAGCTTCCAACATTATTGCAGATAAAGATAAAACTTAAAAATCTTGGGGAAAATTTAATTATAAGTTCTAAGCGATCACTGGCATTTCCTTTGACCACGTACCTTGTGTTCCTCGTGTGTTGCAGGTTATGTGATTAACACAGCGTACTGTAAGCAGCAGGATGGTCCCGTATTCATGTTGGGAACAAGCCGAGATGGTGTTTGTGTACGGGCAACCAGATGGATACCGTCGAGAGGCAACATGGCTACACCAAGTATCGTCACAGACACCAACCACATCACAAAACCTTTCAAGCCATTTTTGGGTGTCTCTGTGATCATGGGTCCTTCCAGGCAAACAAACGTGCAGGGAGGTGGCGGGCTGTGCGTGCACCAGATTTGGAGGACCGGGTTATACATTATACTCAGGTGAATCCTAGTACAAGTCCAGACAAGATGTCCGTCAACATGTAACACAAAGTACGATTAAGTGTATCCTGATTGACACCCGCTACTATCTCCTGCAGTCCCATTGAGACACTTCGAATATTTGTTGAGACATCGATACGATGTAGCTCTGTACTGTGTCCTGCGACGATCGTCGTTGCATGCACGCCGTCCGTTTCTGGACACAAGGTCACATGACCTTCTTCCCCCATTTCCAGCCGGAAATCCGTTCTTGCAGTTCGAAGATTATATACAGGGTGACTATAATTAAAGTGAAACTTAGAAACGCTGTAGGAATAACACCACTGGTGAGAATAGCGTCAAATTGCAACGGAATATTATAGGTGAAAGAAGAAAACGTGGCAATCGAGATACAGCACGTTCTACAACTTATCGAAATGTTTGCGGGGACACGTTCAGAATGTGTTGCACAACGGGTGCCATCAATGCAGCTATGTTTCCAGTCGGAACACTGAACACGACATGTTTCAGATAGCCCCACAGACAGGAGTCACACGGATTAAGATCAGGTGTTCGGGACGGCCTGGTTGTAGGGAAATGGCGGCTGATAATTCTAGCATTTTCGAAATGGCGCTTCAGCAGCTGCTTAACTGGGTTTGCAATGTCCGGAGGTGCGCCATCTTGCATAAAAATCATCCCATCTACACATCGACGCTGTTGGAGAGCTGGAATGATGGTGGCTGCGCAAAAGACACTCGTAGCGCTTACCAGTGACGTTACAGGTGACGGGACCGGAAGCACCGGTTTCTTCGAAAAAATATGGCCCTATGATAAATGATGCCGTAAACCCGCACCACATAATGACCTTTTCAGGATGAAGTAGTACTGCTTGATTTGCCCACATTCGACAATTCTGTGTATTGACATATCTTGTCAGATGGAAGTGTGCTTCGTCTGTCCACAAAATATTCCACGGCGAATCATTTTCTTCTTTCTTGCAAGCAAGAAATTCTGAGGTACAGGTTTCTCTTGCTGGCAGGACAACAGGAAGCAACTCGTGCGCATGCGTAATTTTGAATGGATAGCAAGCAAGGATGTTTCGCAGAATTTTACCCACCGTGTTCACGGGTATGTCAATTCTCCTGTAATTCTCCGTGCGTTACACGTTTGTACACCACCACTCGTCTCCTCCTGCATTGCTGTGACCACTGCTTCCACTGACGTAGAATCAATTCGTTTCCTCCCTGTACAAGGTTACACACCAAAAGAGACTGTCTTTTCGAATTCCCGAATCATTTTCTCCAGAACTACGGCAGTAATCCGACTAACGCCATTTTTCTAACTCTTCAGTGTCCGGAACTTCTGCAGAGCGACGTGTACGTAGTCATCATTCTTGTAATACAGCTTTACAAGCAGAGCGCGATCGTGCATTGAGACAGTCATGGCGAACGTCGCAGAAGCGAAAGGAGAAAAGCCGTGTACCCAGCGTGTCTATGCCAACTTCAATAGGTCGTGCGCATGACAAGTGTTTTCATTTACATATTCTGACACATATAGCGCCATATATTGATCAATTTTAACAGTACTTTTTTTTCTTCTGCCATACGTTTTTCCCTTTCTCCGATAATACTCCGTTGTAATTTGACATCATTCTGACAAGTGGTATTATTTCTACAGCGTTTAGATAGTTTAATTACGATCACC
This sequence comes from Schistocerca gregaria, assembly GCF_023897955.1. Classification (NCBI taxonomy): domain Eukaryota; kingdom Metazoa; phylum Arthropoda; class Insecta; order Orthoptera; family Acrididae; genus Schistocerca; species Schistocerca gregaria. The sequence continues at coordinate 108,232,160 of NC_064920.1, forward strand.
CTTTATATACACTCCTGGAAATTGAAATAAGAACACCGTGAAAACATTGTCCCAGGAAGGGGAAACTTTATTGACACATTCCTGGGGTCAGATACATCACATGATCACACTGACAGAACAACAGGCACATAGACACAGGCAACAGAGCATGCACAATGTCGACACTAGTACAGTGTATATCCACCTTTCGCACCAATGCAGGCTGCTATTCTCCCATGGAGACGATCGTAGAGATGCTGGATGTAGTCCTGTGGAACGGCTTGCCATGCCATTTCCACCTGGCGCCTCAGTTGGACCAGCGTTCGTGCTGGACGTGCAGACCGCGTGAGACGACGCTTCATCCAGTCCCAAACATGCTCAATGGGGGACAGATCCGGAGATCTTGCTGGCCAGGGTAGTTGACTTACACCTTCTAGAGCACGTTGGGTGGCACGGGATGCATGCGGACGTGCATTGTCCTGTTGGAACAGCAAGTTCCCTTGCCGGTCTAGGAATGGTAGAACGATGGGTTTGATGACGGTTTGGATGTACCGTGCACTATTCAGTGTCCCCTCGATGATCACCAGAGGTGTACGGCCAGTGTAGGAGATCGCTCCCCACACCATGATGCCGGGTGTTGGCCCTGTGTGCCTCGGTCGTGTGCAGTCCTGATTGTGGCGCTCACCTGCACGGTGCCAAACACGCATACGACCATCATTGGCACCAAGGCAGAAGCGACTCTCATCGCTGAAGACGACACGTCTCCATTCGTCCCTCCATTCACGCCTGTCGCGACACCACTGGAGGTGGGCTGCACGATGTTGGGGCGTGAGCGAAAGACGGCCTAATGGTGTGCGGGACCGTAGCCCAGCTTCATGGAGACGGTTGCGAATGGTCCTCGCCGATACCCCAGGAGCAACAGTGTCCCTAATTTGCTGGGAAGTGGCGGTGCGGTCTCCTACGGCACTGCGTAGGATCCTACGGTCTTGGCGTGCATCCGTGCGTCGCTGCGGTCCGGTCCCAGGTCGACGGGCACGTGCACCTTCCGCCGACCACTGGTGACAACATCGATGTACTGTGGAGACCTCACGCCCCACGTGTTGAGCAATTCGGCGGTACGTCCACCCGGCCTCCCGCATGCCCACTATACGCCCTCGCTCAAAGTCCGTCAACTGCACATACGGTTCACGTCCAAGCTGTCGCGGCATGCTACCAGTGTTAAAGACTTCGATGGAGCTCCGTATGCCACGGCAAACTGGTTGACACTGACGGCGGCGGTGCACAAATGCTGCGCAGCTAGCGCCATTCGACGGCCAACACCGCGGTTCCTGGTGTGTCCGCTGTGCCGTGCGTGTGATCATTGCTTGTACAGCCCTCTCGCAGTGTCCGGAGCAAGTATGGTGGGTCTGACACACCGGTGTCAATGTGTTCTTTTTTCCATTTCCAGGAGTGTATAACGTGTGTATGTGTAGCAATAATATTAGGGCAGGTAGATAAATTTCTCAAACAAATTGGATTAGCGGAGTATAAAAATGTTGACTCTTCTATAGCCACCTATTTCGATAAAGAGGAAAATGAAAATAAAAACTAAACTGCAGAGCTCATGTGGGAATCGAAAATAGGTCACCATTACCCACTCAGTCGCCTTGGCTGCTCGGCCACTCTACTTTGTGTGAAGGGCGTTATTTTATTGCTACATGGGTAGCGGTAAATAAGCATTTGCGGACCTAAGATATGGTGACGAAAAACTCTCAGTTTTTAGTTATTTATGGATGCCGGAAATTTTGAACCGATTATTGCACATCATGAAATTTTCGGATCGTTTTCCCAAAAATAGAGGTTTAGTCAGCAAACATTTCTTACAGTGATGCATTTGAGACGGTATACAAGCAACCTGCCAAAAATCACCTAAATCGAAGGACCGTGTCTGAGGCTTTCCTCTTATACAGCGAGCAGTGCCCACCCGGCGATCCACCATCCACGTGCTGCATACAGCAACAGGGAACTGCCGGATGCGGTGAAGACCTACCAGGGAGTGGCTGGGAGCGGGCAGGGTCTACCGGAGGCCGTAAAACTCTGAGCACGGTGGGCCGCGGCTGCTTCACCTGTATTGGCCCACCTGGGTGCGGGGCGGGGCACATCTCCGGCACTTCCGCATCGGGCCAACCACCAAAGTGGGCGGGCCTCATTTCTGAGTGTTTCAATTGAACGTATTCTCTCCATATATCGAGACAAATTTCTTTCTTTAACTGTTATCATTATTGATCTCCTTCACTATCCGCAAACTCGACCCTAGCGAACCTTATTCTTTCCACACTAGTTTCCAAACGTGATACACTATTGCGCCTCTACCAACATATTCCACCACGTCCTACATCTACATCTACTTGTACATCTACATATATAGTCCGCAAGCCAACGTAGGCAACGTGGGAGAGTGTATACCCCTAAGCCACTACTTGCCATTTCCTTTCCTGTTCCATTCGCAAACAGAACGAGGGAGGAAAGAATGGCTGTATGTCTTCTTATGAGCTCTAATTTATTAATTTCTCGTATCTTTGCTGTCCTTTCGCGAAATGTATGTTGGTGGCTGTTGAATCGTTCGGCAGTCAGCTTCAAATACCGGTTCTCTAAATTTTCTCAAAAGTATTTCTCCAAAATAACGTCACCTCCTCTACAGAAATTTTCATTTTAAGTTCCCGAAGCATCTCCGTAACATTTACGTATTGTTCTAACCTAGTGGTAACAAACATAACAGGCCGCCTCTGAAATGCTTCGATGTCTTTCTCTAATCCATCTGGTACGAATCCCAAACACCTGAGCAGTGTTCAAAAACAGGTCGCACCAGCGTCCTGTATGGGTTCTCTACAGGTGAACAACTCTTTCCTAATATTCTCCCAATAAACCGAAGTCGCCATTCGCCTTTCCTACCACAGTTGTCACACGCTTGTTCACATAACTCTTTGCAACGTTACGCTCAGCTATTCAGACGAACTGACTGTGTCAAACAAGATACTAGTAACACTGTATCCGAACATTACAGATTTCATCTTCTTACTAATCGGCATTAAGTTACATTTTTGCACATTTAGGGGTAGCTGCCATTAATTACATCAACTGGAAATTTTGTCTAAGTTGTTTGTACAGGGTGTTTCAAAAATGACCGGTATATTTGAAACGGCAATACAAACTAAACGAGCAGCGATAGAAATACACCGTTTGTTGCAATATGCTTGGGACAACAGTACATTTTCAGGCAGACAAACTTTCGAAATTACAGTAGTTACAATTGTCAACAACAGATGGCGCTGCTGTCTGGGAAACTCTATAGTACGATATTTTCCACACATCCACCATGCATAGCAATAACATGGCGTAGTCTCTGAATGAAATTACCCGAAACCTTTGACAACGTGTCTGGCGGAATGGCTTCACATGCAGATGAGATGTACTGCTTCAGCTGTTCAATTGTTTCTGGATTCACCTGGTCTTTCAAGTGTCCCCGCAGAAAGAAGTCACAGGGGTTCATGTCTGGCGAATAGGGAGGCCAATCCACGCCGCCTCCTGTATGTTTCGGATAGCCCAAAGCAATCACACGATCATCGAAATATTCATTCAGGAAATTAAAGACGTCGACCGTGCGATGTGGCCGGGCACCGTCTTGCATAAACCACGAGGTGTTCGCAGTGTCGTCTAAGGCAGTTTGTACCGCCACAAATTCACGAAGAATGTCCAGATAGCGTGATGCAGTAATCGTTTCGGACCTGAAAAATGGGCCAATGATTCCTTCGGAAGAAATGGCGGCCCAGACCAGTACTTTTTGAGGATGCAGGGACGATAGGACTGCAACATGGGGCTTTTCAGTTCCCCATATGCGCCAGTTCTGTTTATTCACGAAGCCGTCCAGGTAAAAATAAGCTTCGTCAGTAAACCAAATGCTGCCCACATGCATATCGCCGTCATCAATCCTGTGCACTATATCGTTTAGCGAGTGTCTCTCGTGTAGCAATGGTAGCGGCGCCGAGGGATTGCCGCGTTTGAATTTTGTATGGATAGAGGTGTAAACTCTGGCGCATGAGACGATACGTGGACGTTGGCGTCATTTGGACCGCAGCTGCAACACGGCGAACGGAAACCCGAGGCCGCTGTTGGATCACCTGCTGCACTAGCTGCACGTTGCCCTCTGTGGTTGCCGTACGCGGTCGCCCTACCTTTCCAGCATGTTCATCCGTCACGTTCCCAGTCCGTTGAAAATTTTCAAACAGATCCTTTATTGTATCGGTTTTCGGTCCTTTGGTTACATTAAACCTCCGTTGAAAACTTCGTCTTGTTGCAACAACACTGTGTTCTAGGCGGTGGAATTCCAACACCAGAAAAATCCTCTGTTCTAAGGAATAAACCATGTTGTCCACAGCACACTTGCATGTTGTGAACAGCACACGCTTACAGCAGAAAGACGACGTACAGAATGCCGCACCCACAGACTGCGTTGTCTTCTATACCTTTCACATCACTTGCAGCGCCATCTGTTGTTGAAAATTGTAACTACTGCACTTTCGAAAGTTTGTCCGCCTGAAAATGTACTGTTGTCCCAAGCATATTGCAACAAACGGTGTATTTCTATCGCTGCTCGTTTAGTTTGTATTGCCGTTTCAAATATATCGGTCATTTTTGAAACACCCTGTATCTTCCCACAGTTACTCAACTTCGAAACTTAACCGTACACCACGGCATCATCAGCAAAGAACCACACATTGCTGCCCACCCTGTCAGTCAAATTATTTATGTATATAGAGAACAACAGTGGTCCTATCACACTTTCTTCAGGCACTCCTGACGATATATCACTAGCAGTCGAGGACAAAACACATTCTGCTCTGTCCTAACGAAACTTTACGCTCTGCCCACTTCCAGGAAACTAAATCCGCTCCATTACTTATACACCCTATTAACTCCCTATCAGACTTTGCAGTCCTAGACATAAAACCTGGCCGCTGGCCAGATGCCACAGACAGTCTAAGTTGTTCATTTAGGGCACCAGGATAACCGACTGCCTCTCAGAACTCTAAGTCCGCATATCTGCACAACGTGGCAACACTGAAGGATGCGGAAGTTCCGGAGGAAGTGGTGTTGTCCACTCGAGTGGTCACAGTCCTGCACATACCTGGGTCTACCGGTAAACAGCGGTACGAGTTCGAGTCCACTCCTTTCTTTATTTTTTAAACCACACTTTGCCTCTCTGTTAATGATGTCTCATGGGACTCAAAGATACACTGCTCAACAAAAGTTTGGAATAGTATCGTAAAATGTTGTCTCATTGACCTATGTACTGAATGTATTATACAGTTAGCGCTCATGTAGTGGACAGTGTTTACTACTGGCATGCTTTTTGGACGTTTCCCAGTCATGCAAACATAACACTGCTGCAGCGGCACACCACAAACAGACCAGTATCAACAACAGCTTCATACAGTTTGTGTCCAGCACTGCAGTAACAGGCATACAACATTTTGTATGTATTGTATTGTATGTTAACCAGGGACCTAGAAACGACGGAGAGGCTCCGTCCACGCCGAACCGCAGTGTTCCACAACCCTACGACGACTACCACAATCCATTTCACCCCTTCGCCGCCCCACACCGAACCCCGGGTTATTGTGCGGTTCGGCCCCCGGTGGACCCCCCAGGGAATGTCTCACACCAGACGAGTGTAACCCCTATGTTTGTGTGGTAGAGTAATGGTGGTGTACGCATACGTGGAGAACTTGTTCGCGCAGCAATCTCTGACATAGTGTAACTGAGGCGGAATGAGGGGAACCAACCTGCATTCGTCGAGGTAGATGGAAAACCGCCTAAAAACCATCCACTGACTGGCCGCTTCACTGGACCTCGACACAAATCCGACGGGCGGATTCGTGCCGGGGACCAGGCGCTCCTTCCCGCCCAGAAAGCCGTGCGTTAGACAGCACGGCCAACCGGGCGGGTTAGAGTCAGGATAGTGGCTTTACTTTCAGCAGATCATATGAAGCAAGATGTTGTCGATCGGTTTCATGTTACTCAGAGTGGTGTGTCCAAGGTATGGAGAAAGTTAAGGGAGACGGTAAATGGGAACGACAGATCTCGCAATGGTGGTCCTCGTATGAGAACACCAATGCAGACCATTTCCACCAGCTGTCGGCTCGCAGACGCCCAACATCAACTATTAGAAATAATAGAAATGACTTCTCCCGGGCAACATGAATTCGTAACTCAGACCAAACTGCTTAAAGGATTGATTCAGAGTGGCCTTTATTCCAGAAGACCAATGTGCACTGAACCAACGGAACCGACTCACTCGGACAGCTTGAGCCCTTGCACATCAACATTGGACCATTGCAGATTGGATTAATATCATGTTTCTTGACGAGACCAAGATTTGGTTGAGACCAGACGCTATACGTGTCAGGGTTTGGAGAAGCCCTAGACGACACCAGGAACTCCGATGCGTTCTGGAAGTCCATCCATTTGCAAGTGGAAGTGTAATTTTCTGTGTAGCAATACTGATGGGACGGAGAACCCCTCTAATTCCCATCTACGGCAGTTTTACTGTTACCCAGTACCTTCAAGAGGTCCTCTAAATAATTTTAAGACGCTACAGACGTGAAGTCGGTGACAAATGCATCCTATAAATTTCCTTTAATTTACGTCTATGGTCACAAATGTTTCGGTCTATAATGAGTATCTTCAGACCTGTGTTTTATACAAACATTGTACTAATGTACTGCCGCGATAGTGCCATCGTCAAATGTTTAATACAAAATCAACACCAGCATTTACATTTGACGATGCCACTATGGCTGCAGTACATTAGCACAAACCACAGATATGAAGATGGTCATTATAGACCGAAGCCGGTAATCTGTGGACAAGAAGTTTGTGACCATAGACGTAAATTAAAGGAAATTTATTCTTTTCACTGGTCACTGTTTTATTCGCGTCAATGTCCCAGCTTGTGAAACTTCATCCTAGTTGATGACAATGCAAAACCGCACCATACCGTAGCAGTGTCGGGGTATCTTCAAAGACGCAACATCAACCGGCCGCATTAGTCAACACAGTCCCGAGACATGAATGCAACAGAGCGCGCGTGGAACCCGTTGAAGGTGACCATTGCACAGCGTCCGAATCCACCTGACAATCTTCAGGACCTCAATGACGCTTCCATCTACGAATGAAATCTCATACCCCAAGATAAAATTGATGTGCTCATCCAGAGCATGCCTCACAGAATGGAAGAACTAATCCGTGCGTGGGGAGAGCTCACTCTTTTTTCAGGATGTACATTTAGGAGAGAGCCTGATCCTGCTTTACTTTGTAATGATTTTTTGAAACCAACCAAACCCGTTCTTGTTTTCAAAGGGAATTATGTTTATTTCGTTTATAAGGTACTGCACAAACCTCAATGGGTGTACTATAAGAAGTCATTGTGCTAAACTCTATGATATTCCGTTTGTTGATCTGTGCAATTCGTTTCACTTTCTAACCCACCAGTAATAGCAATAACTTCAATAGCAATAACGTCCATGAATAATTCTGCAAAATAGTTAGCACCTGTATCACGATCAAACCAGTTTACACTTTAGACTTCCTTCTCACTACAGCGCCACCGGCCACCGGCCACCTCCCACACGCTACTAGCAGCCTGATCCCAATCACCGCCCGACCAGGTGAACGCGGAGTGACACACCTTGGGCACGTTCATGCTTTTACGTTGGTAAGCATAAATTTGCTTGTTATGGTAGTTTGGTTTCCCGCTCGAAATAACGTCGATAAATTAAGTGAACGACGCGTACCAACGCAACAATTGTAGGCTAGTATGAGTGTACTTATCAACTGTAATTTTATTACTTGAAGTTCCAGTATTTGTGTAGCAGTTACTTATTGGATTTTGCGTACTTGGAACTGAAGAACGTTGTTTAAGCATTATAAACTAGAGTCGCAAATGACTGACTTCAAGAGAGAGGCGAAGACAGCGACACGCCTCGAAACAGTTGTGTCGTGTGTGGGGTGAGTGCTTTTGGGTAATTCAAGTAAAACAGTGATTTTCTTGTTTCAAGAAAAATATTCTTGGTATGAATGATTTTTCACGTTCAGGAAAACTCGACAATTGGCATATGCGGTTAACTGCGACCATTTGTTTTCTGTGTGACATTTTCCTTGAGTAGGCGAGGTTCACAACTTGAGTGTAGGAGCAAGTTGTCTTGCACACGAGGGGTTTTTTCTGAGTCCTTGCTGACTTCTTGAGATAACCTCCTTCTCTTCCAGGAACGTCATAATGTTTGAGCTCAGAATACGATCTACTGGCTGTTTCCGCCAAAGACTACGATAGTACCTCAGCCGACTGGTTTCGTCTGCTGGTTGGCACCGAGGTAGCAGACACACTCATCTCCTGGTTCCATGTGACGGCAGCCAGTGCCCTCCAGGACGACATAAGAAGTTCCACACAGGGGACTCAAGCGACTTACGGATCAAAATCTTTGAAACTTATTCCGTTCTTGGTTACCGGCCAATTAAATATGGCTTCCAAATTAAAGCTACATGAGGGTACATTATTTTCAAAAATGCTTCATGGAGGTTCTGTCTCTCAGTCGGCAAAACGCCCCTAATTGACAGAAAACTGACAGAAAATAAATGTCTAAGGTGGATCTCACGAGGGAACAGGTATTCTCCAGTAACGGGTTTGCTCCACAACGCCCGCATAGAGATAATGAAAGAGGCAATTCAGGGACGTTTTACAACATTTCATAACAAGATTGAAGAGGTCCACAGGAAATTCAGGCTATTTCACACTGATGAGCAATACTCAAGTATAGGTGGAACGAATGTTTTGTAAGCCACATCCTTTGTTGATGGACTACATTTTCTAAGAACTCTCCCAATGAATCTCAACCTCGTACCCGCCTTACCAACAATTAATTTTATATGATCATTCCACTTCGAATCGTTCCACACGCATACTCCCAGATATTTAACATAAGTAACTGCTACCAGTGTTTGTTCCGCTATCATATAATCATACAATAAAGGATCCTTCTTTCTATGTATTCGCAATACATTACATTTGTCTATGTTAAGGGTCAGTTGCCACTCCCTGCACCAAGTGCCTACCCGCTGCAGATCTTCCTGCACTTCGCTGCAATTTTCTAATGCTGCAACTTATCTGTATACTACAGCATCATCCGCGAAAAGCCGCATGGAACTTCCGAAACTACCTACTAGGTCATTTATATATATTTTGAAAAGCAATGGTCCCATAACACTCCCTTGTGGCACTCCAGAGGTTACTTTAACGTCTGTAGACGTCTCTCCATTGATAACAACATGCTGTGTTCTGTTTGCTAAAAACTCTTCAATCCAGCCAGACAGCTGGTCTGATATTCCGTAGGCTCTTACTTTGTTTATCAGGTGACAGTGCGGAACTATATCGAACGCCTTAAGAATTCAAGGAAAATGGCATCTACCTGGGTGCCTGTATCTAATATTTTCAGGGTCTCATGAACAAATAAAGCGAGTTGGGTCTCACACGATCGCTGTTTCCGGAATCCATGTTGATTCCTAAAGAGTATATTCTGGGTTTCCAAAAACGACATGATACTCGAGAAAAAAACATGTTCCAAAATTCTACAACAGATCGACGTCAGAGATATAGGTCTATAGTTTTGCGCCTCTGCTCGACGACCCTTCTTGAAGACTGGGACTACCTGTGCTCTTTTCCAATCATTTGGAACCTTCCGTTCCTGTAGAGACTTGCGGTACACGGCTGTTAGAAGGGGGGCAAGTTCTTTCGCGTACTCTGTGTAGAATCGAACTGGTATCCCGTCAGGTCCAGTGGACTTTCCTCTGTTGAGTGATTCCAGTTGCTTTTCTATTCCTTGGACACTTATTTCGATGTCAGCCATTTTTTCATTTGTGCGAGGATTTAGAGAAGGAACCGCAGTGCGGCCTTCCTCTGTGAAACAGCTTTGGAAAAAGGTGTTTAGTATTTCAGCTTTACGCATGTCATCCTCTGTTTCAATGCCATCATCATCCCGGAGTGTCTGGATATGTTATTTCGAGCCACTTACTGACTTAACGTAAGACCAGAACTTCATAGGATTTTCTGTCAAGTCGGTACATAGAATTTTACTTTCGAATTCACTGAACGCTTCACGCATAGTCCTCCTTACGCTAACTTTGACATCGTTTAGCTTCTGTTTGTCTGAGAGGTTTTGGCTGCGTTTAAACGTGGAGTGAAGTTCTCTTTGCTTTCGCAGTAGTTTTTTAACTTTGTTGTTGAACCTCGGAGGGTTTTTCCCGTCCCTCACAGTTTTACTAGGCACGTACCTGTCTAAAACCTATTTTATGATTGCGTTGATGCGGTGCTACAGAAGAATGTTGAAAATTAGGTGGACTGATAAGACGGTAGGACATCTGTTAAGACATCACGAAGTAACTTCCATGGTACTAGATAGGGCTGCAGACATAAAAATAACGAACACGGAGACTGGAGTACATCTTGTAAATAACTCAGGATGTAGGTTGAAAGTCCTCCTCTGAGATGAAGAGCTAGGCACAGAACATTAATTGGTGGTGGGCTGCATGAAACGAATCAGAAAACTGATAACTCTAAAAGATTTGAAAGATGTGCAAAATATGTCTTACCAGATAGGTAAACATTGTGAGGATCGTTTTTCGGCGTATTGATGAAACAAAACTCATCACACTGGGCAATTTTGTGACAAGGTTTATACCTGTGGGTTGTCAAAAAACACTCCGTCAGCTGAGTTTTGTGCAAGATTAATTTAACTCAACTTGACCTGTCTTATACTTCATGTCACTGAATGGTGGAGAAGGGAGGGGGGGGGGGGGGGGAGTGGGAGGGGTGTTTTTGGCAATTGACAATGATTTTCTGAATACTTTGAATATCTCATTGTACAAACAAAAAACTTTATTATCGCCACAATTAAAGGAAAGAGGTTACTGAATTCCATACATGTGGAAATTAAATGCCTCAGTACTTATTTTATAAGATTATGTTACAAAAACTGCTAAAATTGTAATAAAGGTGCTCACTTCCAGCACAGTCCTGGCAAATACTCCTGGCTCTTCAGAAAAGGCATAGCTTTTATTTTGATTTACTTGCTTTTTGCTCCCACTTTAATGATCGAATCTAGAACTAAAGTATCTTACACCTCTTTTACGAAGGCACAATTAGTTAATAAATTGTTTCTATTAGTTTCCCTGAAATCTTTGTAACGAGGATAGCATCGTCTGTTTCCGCTACATTCAGACGACTGGAACGTGTCTGTGTGTCCTGGAGTATTTTTCCGGGCGACAGTAGCGCGTGCTGTCCGGCGTCACGTGTCCACCGCCTCCCGCTGGAGGCTGGCAGGCGCCGCGCGGGCGGCCTAATCCCCAGGGTTCGCGGCTCGGACGATACGCACCGCTAACCCGGGCCTCGGGCGCCGGAGAATTTAATCCCCTGGGATGGCCGGATTGTCTTCTTTGGCCCTACTTCGCCCCCTCATCTGGAGAGACATCAGCAGCCGCCCCTCCGGCCCAACTTTTCGGTATCTGGGTGAGGCCAACTGGCTTCCCGCCCTCGATGTGCCCGTTAGGGTCCGGCAAGTTCCATAACGACCCCCTCCTCACACGCTGCTCACAACTTTATCTCCGACGTAACGCTGCTTCTGGATTCCCCTTGCTGTCAGCAGTCGCTCGAAATAGTTAGGTACAACGACTCGGCTTTTATTCCTCGCTACTTTCCTACTGTCACGTCCTTGGCCTGGCACTTTATACAGTGAAGTCAAACCGCGGTGTAACTGCGTGATGTAATTCCCATTGTTTGCTGTCTTTTATGGCTAACAGAACCATATTGCGTACAGGCTCTTACGGATTGGATGTCCTCGAAGATACTATACGGGGGAGTACAAAATAATATGAATACCTGACATACACATAATATTTATGCATTAATAAGGACTTCGACCACCTTCAGCTTAGGGGGAGCTACAGTTCTTCGTAGAATAAGTTCATAGAATGTCTGAATAGTTTCCAACGAAACGTTATCCCATTCGTCATCCAAAACAGGCACCAACTGGTTCATCGAGGCTGGAGCTAGTAATCTGCTCCTCAATCTGTGCTCTAAAACTCCGCATAACTGTTCAATGATGTTGAGGACTGGCGATTTTGTTGGCCGGAAGAGATTGATGATATTCTGATGCTCTGCCTGAATGTTGTTGGTTGTGTATATGGGCGCATCATCTTCAAATATGGGCGTGTGTGTCAGCAACATGTTAGCCATAGTAAGCACTTCATTGTCGTGATATTCATTCTCTGTAGCGTGGCTCGTGGGGGTAATGATATGGAAATGGAAATGAGCGTTTGTCGTCATTGGCCGGGAGGCCCTTAGCGGGGCAGGTCCTGCCGCCTCGGTGCAGGTCTTATTACATTCGACGCCACATTGGGCTACCTGCGCGCCGGATGGGGATGAAATGCTGATGAAGACAACACAATACCCAGTCCCTGAGCGGAGACAATCTCCGACCCAGCCGGGAATCAAACCCGGGCCCGTAGGACGGCAATCCGTCACGCTTACCACTCAGCTATCGGGGCGGGCAGGGTAATGATATGACAAACTGAATACCACGATATTGCAGTGCAAATCAAAAGCGAATCTCTCCCACTCGTGGCTTTATGAAACCGGCAGGCAGGATCGCAGGCTTCGTTTTGGTTCACCACACATAATCCCGGCGAATTGTAGGAAACAATATAAAAGATGATTCATTAGACCATACCACATTCTTCCAGTAATGAAGTGTCTACATTTTATGATGGTGGCAACACTTCTTTCGCAGCTTTAGCTTGGCTTTCGTTATAAATGGCTTCACAGTTTCAACCCTTCCATAAATGTTAACCTTGTGAAGCTATTCAAATGAGTGTTGAGTTCTGCAGTCACTTTTGCCGCAGTAGTTTTATGTTCCAAGGCCACAATCCTTTTTAATGGTCCTCGGTCCTTGTTAATTAACATCGAGTTTCACTCACTATTCCTCCTCGCCAATCATGTTTTGCATGTTTTTTGTATGCTGCCATTATCTAGGATACGGCCACTCGTGCAACAACGCTAAACACTTCAACCGTTTTCCGTACTGATCCTCCCGCTAACCGCACACCAACGAGTCACCCGTTTTGGAAGTATGAGAGGGATCACACATTTCACCGATCGCCTGTGTTAACCGTCGCTGGAGAAAAGTAGTGTAATGCACTGAAATATAACCTCAGAGCCTTGACATGTCAATTGTGCATTGCAGCTGCATTGCAGTACTTACACGTGTGCAGCGGTGCAAACCTGCTACAAGATGTACTACCTCGCATGGTGGTCTCACTATCTTTACTACCCCCTGAACTTTTATGTGGTATTACGGTTAGATTTAGATTTCATACAACATGATTCTGACAACTCCTTTATTTTACTTACAATTTTCTGCTTTATTTGTTTCCTGAGATGCTGAATACCATTAGTCATACTGTCGCAAAAGAAGATGACTAGCACCGTGGTGTAGTGGTTATGATACTAAACTATTGCACAGACGGTCGTGAGTTCAAAACTCATCTGGAATGTGCGATTTTAATTTCTATATTCGGTTCGAGTACATTCTAGAATTATCCACAAATGTCAAGCATCATTGTATTGGAATGTTCTTTAGCTGTGTATATACTGTGTGTGCTCTGGCCGGAGGCAGTTCGCTCAACGCTCTTGTTTGTGCAAGTGCTGAATAAACCGTCTTTAAGTGAAGTTAGTGCTCGTACCTGAATCGTCATTCATCTAATTACACCTTCTTCTACGGGACATTATTGTGGTTGAGACGCCGGGTATTGGAACTTACGATGGCGCACCTTATCGACGACACAGTGGCTCCCATCAGGCCACGACAGAGCCGCCGTTTACGTGGCGAGAAACTTGAGTTCGAGCCCTATTCAACAGATCGCAATCTGTCGGAGACAGAAGAAGAAGTGGACGTTGCGATGACAACAACCGTGCGTCACCACATGAGACATCCTTCCGGGTTCTCTTGTGACGATGGCCAAGATTCAAAAAAGTGGCTGAACGTATATGAGCGTATAGCCAAATTTAACAAATGGGGTGACACATGTGTTTGGCTAACGTGCTTTTATACTTGGAGGGCACGGCCACATAATGGTATGAGAAGAACGAGGAGAAGTTCACAAGCTGGGAAGTATTCCAGGCGGAACTGCGCAAATATTTCGGCGACACACAACGACAGAAGTGCAAGGCTGAAGATAATTAAAGTGCAGGGAACAGCGCCCAGGAGAAACTACAGCATCCTACATTCAAGACGTCTTGGAGCTGTGTGAAATAGTGGATCCTGGAATGAAGGAGGAAGGATAAGGTTGCACACCTCATGAAGGGTGTTGCTGAGGACATATATCAAGTCCTACTCCTGAAGGAGGTATCGACAGCAGACGACTTCATAAAATGGTGCCAGCATATCGAGACCATGCAACAAAAACGAATTACGTGCAAGAAGTTTGAACGGCTTCCACATGTCTGTGATGGAGGAAGCAACTGATTTCACAAGTGTTCTTCGTCATATAGGAAGCAACTGATTTCACAAGTGTTCTTCGTCATATAGTGAGAGAGGAAGATCAGTGGTCATAAGGGGGAAGTGAAACAGACACTGAACCCAATCTCTCGTCCTTCGTCAATTAGCCATATTGTCGCAAAAGAAGCTGAGTAGCACCGTGCTGCATTGGTTCCGATACTAAACTGTTGCATGGAGGGTCATGAGTTCAAAACTCACCTGGAGTCTGCGATTATAATTTCTATATTGGGTTCGAGTACATTCTAGAAGTATCCACAAATGTCAAAAATCATTGTATTGGAATGTTCTGTAGCTGTATATGTACTCTATGTGTTCTGGCTGGAGGAAGTTCGCTCCGCGCTCTTGTATATGCAAGTGCTGCATTAACCTTCGTTACGTGAGGTTAGTGTTCGTTATTCAGCTAATTACACCTTCTTCTGTCGGACAATATTGATCCTTGTAAGCGTTTCCAGTTGTTTTTCTATTTAAAAAAAACAACTTTTTCCAGATGACCTCAGAACACAATACAATCACCTACAGAGTCTGGCTGTGATCTACAGTGGAGTCGAAGGGCAGCATTCACTCTTAAGCTAGACACTTTGTCAACAAACAGAGTCTGACATACAGCAATAACTCGTAGTCCAAAGTTCAATCAGTAAAGAGAATCAGTAAGGCAATGCATAGCAATCACTCGTAAGTCCGAAGATTAATCCGCAACCACACTCCATAAGACAATCCGAGCAGCGTCCAACAATCACTCTTTAGTTCGAATGTCAATACGTAATCAGAATGTAGAGCACAGTGATCCCAACGATGGTGTACAGAGGTTCAGGGGGACAGAGTACAGCAGCAGTCGACCATGAAGTTCCTTTAACTGCTCAGTACCTTAACTGGAAATGTTGAACTTCCAGGTGAGGATGGAGGCAAAGAGTGTGGCGCTATTCCACCAATCGTAACTAAAACGTTGGAACTTTAGGCACAACGGATGTGTTGTGCCATTATTGTTAGCCGTTGTCGCCATCATTTGATGCTGGGCAGGGAGAACAGTAAGCCTCTACGTTCGCAGCAGGCCCAGCCATTTCGTTGGACCTTGTGGCTGACAGAGCGAAATTTTGCACTCCTGGCATAGGCAGATTTTCCGTTAAATTATTGCTCCGAGTTCTTCAAGCACTCGAGGAAGAGCAGCATCCCAGCCATTTGGCGAATCGCTTTAGTAGGATATGAAGAAGGTACTTTCGGTGCACGTTTTAAGGTGCGGCTTTGTACTATCTGGAGCATTCTTAGGTTCCATTCAGCATTGTAGCTCCATATAGCACCAGCATGTCCCAGTATTCACACACCATAGTTTTATATAGACTGAGCCCTAGATGACATGGAAGAGAATACATGAGATTTAAAAGGGGGAAGGTTACCTCAGTCTTCCAAATGTATTTCCTCCGAGCTGAAGAACATGTTGGCGCAACGTAGTCTTCTGTGCAACGTGACGCCAAGATACTTGGCTGTAGGGGACCGTACAACGGGTTCACTATGTACAATCCCTTTCAGAAGTTTTTGGGTACAACCTACTGAGTAACTATGGTACTCTGCGTTCTCGAGGCGTTATATGAGAGTCGCCACTTCCTTGCCAACACAGCGAGGTTGTCCGTTGCTGCTGCAGTCGTCGGCGTACCGGTGTTGGCGTTCACGCTGCGCTTCAACACAGCAGTGTCGTCACTGCCTCTCCCATAGCTGATTGCGGCCAGCCATAACCGAGATGTCCTAGAAATATTGTGACAAACTTTGAGGGGCTTTCGACGGTGTTGTAGCGGCACCATCGTTTAGGATAGGGAAAGTTAGTTTTGTGCGATATTCCGAGCACGAGTTACAGCCAGGTGCGGGCCAGATTGCAGCAAGTTACGCACACCAGCAGTTGCGAAGGCAAATAGAGGCCACAGGGGCGTAGAACTGCCAGAGAGGGCGCACACAGCAGTTTCCATGGCGCAAGTCACAGGCATAAGCGGGCCACTGGCCAAGTGTTATGCATATGTGACGCCAAGCGGCACGCTTGGCAAAACAGAGGCGCATAGCCGAGTATAAATAGGTGCCGTTTTATAACGAGATTCATTCAAATGTGGCAGCTCTCCTGGACAGCGGGATGCATCACACCACCAGGGTACATTCAGCAACAGATGGGGCGCCAGGGTCCCAGTCCATGGTGGGTCGTTGGTTCGACCCTCTGAGGCCAACGAGGGGTCCGCAACCAGCCAGCAGCGGCCCACTCTTTGGCTCGCTATCACGGGCAGTCGTCTCGGCTCCCGACACTCGCCGGAGACTTCCCGAGGCGAGGGCTGCAGATTCGGACGCCAGATAGCGAACACTTGTTCGCCGCCGCGATCTCAGCCGTTCCAGCAAGGAGCAGGACGCAGCTGGACGCCCGCGGCTCACACCGAGCAGCGCTGAATCAGCTGCTGACGCAGCTATCCTGACGTCATCAGAGCTCAGCAAGCCGGCCAAGGCCGGCAAAACACAATGTTGTGTTGCACAGGCCGCTGGGGTGCTTCCTCAGCATTGCGGGGCCCTGTGATGCAGAGCGAGGTGAATGGAGCACTGTAGTTGAAGCAAATAAATCATTTGCAAAGTTTTTGCACCCACCCACAACAGGGTCTTGACGAACAAACTGAGGATAGTAATCTGTGCGTGGAAACGTCATCCAGCGACACTACAGAGAGTCGAAGTTATAGGCTCCGGCACCTGCTACTAGGCCACGCATTTGGCAGCAAACAAGACTTTGGACGCTGACAGAATGTCTCGCAATGGTGTCTGTTATTTAGTGATAGCGACTAATTCCCTCGATTGCCAGTGGGGAAGATGGAGCCAGCTGCTAGGTAGAAATGCCTTGTCTCCTATGTATACGATTCTCTGCTCCCTCTGTGGATGACGGTTTCAGGCATACATTTCCATGTGCAGTTTACTGTTCTCCTGGAATCCTCTAAACTCTCGAGTACTTCTCGGTATGCAGAACTAAAATAAACTACTGCTAGAAACACATTTCTGAAATCATTGTGTAACAAGGCAACAGAGCATCAGGTTCATAGCAGACAAGGACTTTCTATGAAGCATCTGCGTCCATCGAGGCAATTAGTTGCGATCACTGAACAACATACAACATTGAGAGACGTTCTGCTACGGTGTGTCGCAGAAGAAAGTCACCTTCACTGCCCAAGTGTCCGCCTAGTGGCGGGCGCTGGAGCCTATAACTCCTATGCTCTGTAGTGTCGTCGAATGATGTTTCCGGACACGGGTTCCTATCCTCGATTTGGTGCTCAAGACACGCTCTACAATCCCTCGATGTTTGTCGCAATATTTCTTGGACACCGTACCCACATCGTAATGTTAACTTAAGAAGTGCAGCGTTGGATAAAAATAAGAAACACCTTGAGAAATGCATGCTTGAAGATAAATGACAATGCTAGCCAACCTTCAGGTTATATTTGACCATGAACGGCACCTTTGCTATGTCCTCAACACGTCACAAGTGTCAGTCATGGTCAGAACACCGATCTGTGTAGTTATGACAGCATTAAGCTGGAGATAAATGAATTCGAACGAGGGAAAACTGTTGCTGCTTACCTGGTGTGTCCTTCCAAAACGGAGCAGAGGGGAAAAAACTCACTTGGTTGCATGACTTTTTGTTTCACACTATTTCCAACTTCTGGCCTAGTTTACGTCTGAAGAGTGAAACATGGCGGGGGTTCGGTGATAATTTTGGTAGCGGTACCGTGGTATTCCTTGTCCCTCATGGTTACTCTACAAGACCTCTATGGGATCAACTACATCTACGTCTGCACGGATACTCTCAAAGTCCCATTTAAGTGCCTGGCAGAGGGTTCATCGAACCAACTTCACAATTCTCAGTTATACCAATGTCTTATAGCGAGCGGAAAGAACGAACAGCTATATTTTTCCGTAAGAGCTCTTATTTCCCTTATTTAATCGAGATGATCGTTTCTCCCTATGTAGGTCGGTGTCAACAAAATATTTTTGCATTCGGAGGAGGAAGTTGGTGATTGGAATTTCGTGAGAGGATTTCGTCGAAAGGAGAAACGCCTTTCTTTTAATGATGTCCAGTCCAAATCCTGTATCATTTCTCTGACACTCTCTCCCATTTTTAGCGATATTACAAAACATGCTGCCCTCCTTCGAACTTTTTCGATGTACTCCGTCAGTCCTACCTGGTAAGGATCCCACACCGTGCAGCAGTATTCTAAAAGCATTCAACATTTCATATGAATAAAGAGCTAGTTGTGTTTCACAGGAATGATGTTTTCTAAACCCATGTTGACTGTGCGTCAATTGACAGTTTTCTACGAAGTAATTCACAATGTTTGAACTCAATATATGTTCCAAAATTCTGCTGCATATCGTGTAATATAGGGTGCCTAGGAAGTTGCTTTCTCGGATAGCTAAACAATTCAAGGATAGCTTATTAATGGAGTGTATTACAATAAGTTATATTGAGAATAGTTAACTTTGCAGAATGCAATTGGAGACATGCAAATAATCAAAGTCCTTCTTTATATACAATTCCCATGCAAGCAATTAATATAGATCACAAGTCACGACTAAAGAGTTAAGATGACGGCTCGTCTTCTAGTGCGCCTCTATTAGTGCGGTCGAGGCCAGCTGGTGCGGCCCTCATATTCTCTTCGGATAGAGGCCGCTCCTATAGTGGTGTCATCCTAGTCAGAGTTCTATTGACTGACGTCGTCTCACAGCCTTCTCTGCTCGTTCGTTCAGACCGACGTGCCGGAGCTTGATGTTACGCCCGAAAAACCTCATTACTGCAACGGATTATGTGGCCATTTTGGTTGGTCACGTCCATCCCACGGTGCAAAGTTTGTTCCCTAATCACGACGCTGTGTTGCTAAACGACGGGGTCCCTGTTCGGAGCTAGCTTCCTCCAGGTCTGATTTTGATTTTATGAGCACGAGGATGAATTGTCGCCGGCCGGAGTGGCCTAGCGGTTTTCGGCGCTACAGTCTGGAGCCACGGGACCGCTACGGTCGCAGGTTCGAATCCTGCCTCGGGCATGGTTGTGTGTGATGTCCTTATGTTAGTTAGGTTTAAGTAGTTCTACGTTCTAGGGGACTGATGACCTCAGAAGTTAAGACCTATAGTGCTCAGAGCCATGTGAACCAGTTTTGATGAATTGTCGCATCTCTCCCGACCACCACAGTCTCCAAATCTTAACGCTACTGCGACATTTTCGCTTTTGAGAGACGGGTGCTACTCTAAGCGTGCAAGTGACATTTCTATCGTCTGACCTAACGGCAGAAGATTAACACGCCACGATAAGACCACGAGACATATTGCTGACACTCGCCTACTTCGTTAGAGCGACAAGTCAAATAATCTGATGGTGTGTGTACTGAAGGTCTTACAGTACGCACACCACATCTTTCAAACTCGCTTGTTTGGCTGTAGGAAGCGCAAGAGTGTCTCTGTAGCATGTTTGTTTGCTTGCTTCACACGTTTCCACCACAGCCTTCTGGATGTGAGGTTTCCCTGTTCATGTGTAGACACAGATGGCACTCTGGTAGCTATGCAGCTACGCTATCTTTTTGCGGACGACGCTGAATCTCTTATCAGTAAATATACTAACCACTAGGTGGCATATGCCGTTATCGTCTTCCCAGGCATACCAACTTTTTCTTCTCCGGCAGTGCACTTAGTCAACTCCTCGCGTCGTTCCCCCTTCGGAACAGAATCTCGCGCTTCTTGGAAGCATACGCACGTGGTTTAACAGGTAACACATTCGAAGTGTTGAGCAATGGCTTAACCGAATTACTCACCGGTTCTCCGGAGGAATTCTTGTTTACAGCGGCCGTGAATTATTGCTCGCATTCACATCGGTTATTCGGACAGAGCAGAGCAGAGTACAGTAGGCCGGATCGCTTTCATATTTAAAGCAGCGGCGGGGGCCCTTACTTTTTACCGGGGGCGGCGGCGCACGCATCGTCAGGATGAATGGAACCCGGCCGGCGTTTAGCGCTCCGGCCCTCTCACGCTGCGCCTACATATTTTATTGGCTCCCGGTCTCATTGTTCGCGGGTCGGGTCGCGTTATTACGACTGCCCGCCGGCCGGCCGACCCCTGGGCTCGAGGTAACTATGCGTTGCCCAGACGCCAACCAGCTAACCACCTCACCCAGCTGAAGGAGAATCTCCTGCGCCAGACCCCGCGTCATTTATTTACTCGCTTATTCTACGCACTAAGCGTTTCGACGTTGAAGCACCATAATCAGTTGTGTATTTCCACTACTGGCCATTAAAATTGCTACACCACGAAGATGACGTGCTACAGTCGTGAAATTTAACCGACAGGAAGAAGATACTGTGATATACAAATGATTATTTTTTCAGAGCATTCACTCGAGATTGGCGCCGGTGGCGACACCTACAACATGCAGGCATGAGGAAAGTTTGCAATCGACTTCTCATACACAAACAGCAATTGACCGGCGTTGCCTGGTGAAACGTTGTTGTGATACCTCGTGTAAGGAGGAGAAATGCGCACCATCACGTTTACGACTTTGATAAAGGTCGGATTGTAGCCTATCGCGATTGCGGTTTATCGTATCGCGACATTGCTGCTCGCGTTCGTCAAGATCCAAAGACTGTTAGCAGGATATGGAATCGGTGGGTTCAGGAGGATAATACGGAACGCCCTGCTGGATCCCAACAGCCTCGTATAACTAGCAGTCGAGATGACAGGCATCTTATCCGCATGGCTGTAACGGATCGTGCAGCCACGTCTCGATCCCTGAGTCAACAGATGGGGACGTTTGCAAGACAACAACCATCTGCACGAACAGTTCGACGACGTTTGCAGCAGCATGGACTGTCAGCTCAGAGACTATGGCTGCTGTTACCCTTGACGCTGCATCACAGATACGAGCGCCTGTGATTGTGTACTCAACGACGAACCTGGGTGCACGAATGGCAAAACGTCGTTTTTTCAGATGAATCCTGGTTCTGTTTACAGCATCATGATGGTCGCATCCGTGTATGGCGACATCGTGGTGAATGCACATTGGAAGCGTGTATTCGTCATGGCCATACTGGAGTATCACCCGGCGAGATGATATGGGGTGCCATTGGTTACACGTCTCGGTCACCTCTTGTTCGCATTGACGGCACTTTGAACAGTGGACGTTACATTTCAGATGTGTTACGACCCGTGCCTCTACCTGCGAAACCCTACATTTCAGCACGATAATGCTCGACCGCATGTGTCAGGTCCTGTACGGGCCTTTCTGGATACAGAAAATGTTCGACTGCTGCCCTGGCCAGCACATTGTTCAGATCTCTCACCAATTGAAAACGTCTTTTCAATGGTGGCCGAGCAACTTGTTCGTCACAATACGCCAGTCACTACTCTGGATGAACTGTGGTATCGTTTTGAAACTGGATGGGCAGCTGTACCTGTACACGCCATCCAAGCTCTGTTTGACTCAATGCCCAGGCGTATCAAGGCCGTTATTACGGCAATTGTGAGTAAAAGCAGTTACGCAAACTATGGACACAGTGAGATACTGCAGGTCTGTGAATGAAGCACATGTCCGTCGTACTGCTCTATATAATCCTGTCGAACACCGAAGACAGTCCAGTCTCACAGTACAGGTCGGCCACAAGAGGGCAACAGAGGCGTGCACTACCCAACATCGATATTATTGCACTTGACTTCCCGTGGCCATTGTCGGAAACACGTGGGAACGTTGCAGTAAACAAAAGCTATATCCACTTTTTCGACTCTAGTATACGCTGAGAAAGTCCGAACAGCTTCACGGGCAGCTTCGTCGGAACAGCAGAGCGCATTCTGGCAGGCTTCAGGAGCAAAGGTAAACAAACTGGTCGACTGAAGCGCCGTCACTGCCAAGTGTGGCTCTGAGCACTATGCGACTTAACTTCTGAGGTCATCAGTCGCTCGGCTCCAGACTGTAGCGCCTAGAACCGCACGGGCACTCCTGCCGGCTGCCAAGTGCAGTAATGTTGTGATGAACTACTGTGTGGTAAACGTGTAGACTGAAAGCGACACTGGTTTGTTGTCGCTGTGCGGGCGTTTTAAGCCCTCAGCAGAAGCCACGGGATCAGATTGCGTGACATGAAATGGCAGAAGAGAACGTGTCACCGACCTGTTGTGCTTTGTTCTCTGTCTGCACCGAGTACGTGCGGCGGCCGGTTGATGGAGCGAGTGCGTAGTCACTGTGGAGGGAGCAAAACATTTGCGACCATACGTTTAACATTCTGTCTATTCCTTTCGATTTATATTTATATTAGATCGTAGTTCACGATACACAGTCAGGTTGTTTATCATTTCATTGGGTGATACTGACTAGCACCACGTACTAACAATTTGGGTACTGCTGCATGTCTGAGCATTGACCGAAACGGTAACATGGGTCACGCATTCCTCAAAAAATCCTGTCAGCTGAAGAGGGGCTGGGAAGACACTTGTCGTGTTCTCCAGGGTCGGACATTTACTGGAGAGAGAGCACAGCGAGAAGGCGGAGGTTTCAATGCTGGAGGCGGCAGAATACCCATAGCTTGAACAATCTGGGTGGGAGTTGGCACTCTCACGGAACGAAATAAAAATTAGAACAGAGTACCTGGGGAAAGAGCATGGAGATGGAACAAGACAAAAAGATGTCCCTTTACTGCGAAGGAATGAGTGGGGACACAAATGACGGACGCAGGCTGATCGAGAAATCTCGTGGGAGCTGCAGGGGCATGCTTACTGCCAAAAAGCAGAGATGCATATCTGATTGTCTGGGAGCTAAGAATGTAAAAGGGGAAACGAAAATTTCCAGAAATTCTTCTGAGAGCGGTATGAGGTTCAGGTGACTTGCTGGCAGATTCATGGCCCACGTAGTGTGAGATAATGTTTTTGTAACAGCCACTGGGATTTGTCTCCTGAGTAGATCCTGTAAGTCTAGGCGGGAGCGGGGTTTGGCGTGGAGAGGCACTTCCCAGCGGGAATCAATAGAAAACACTTCCCTCCGGGGATCAACATAGAGACTCCGAAGATTTGACCCACATTGGAGAATCTGGCGATTAGATTTTGTGAATTGTTGCTTGTGGCACAAGGAGCATAAGGAATCCCTTCTCTGTGAGCAGAGTAGTTATTCTTCTTACTTGATTGATGATTATTTAGCTATGTGTGGAGTCTAATACACATTCCAGAGCTTCTTTACGAGAGAATGGGTGAGTTGAATTTCTGTTCCTGGTTAGTGAGGAAAGAAATCCGTGACTCGTGGTCTATCTTGTACTGAGGTAATTTTAGTCATAGCAGTTTCGGACGGTATGTGTACGCAGAGAATTTAAGGTACACCACGTATATTATCTGCAGGCCCCAATGACCAGATGATAAGTGCAGTACAACTGTTTCCCGTACCTCAATGGATGGTATGCACACTCCAGTTGGGCGGATGGGGAAGTACAATAAATGTCTTGAGTTACATCTGCTTCTCCACTCCTACTCATGGTGTGGGTCTTCTATTCTCAACACTAATTAGTATCAGACAGCCCTGTGTCCGTCTCATGACGTGTCACATGTTCTAAGGAGAGTCAAACATACGTTCTGCCCATCTCGAAATTGCATGTACGGTAGGATCCCCCATTGCGTATTTCGTATTTATACAACTTTTTGCACTCGACATGTTGTCAGAGAACAAATAACATAGGGTATCAGGTTTTGATTCAGTCTTATAGCATACCGATAGGTATAATTGGTTTGATGTGCTATACTAAAGTGACGTAAAAGCACAACACGATACTTTGTTTTACAGAAATCCCTAGCTGTAGTGCCGATATCAGGGTCATTTTAATCATTTATAGGCGTGATAATTCCGTTGTGGAGAGAACATTAGGCAAGAACACATACACACGTTATATGTTAATGTACCTCAGGGGTTTACAACTCATTACAGCGGATTTGCCGGCCGGGGTGGCCGAGTGGTTCTAGGCGCTACAGTCTGGAACCGCGCGACCGCTACGGTCGTAGGCTCTAATCCCACCTCGGGCAAGGATGTGTGTGATGTCCTTAGGTTGGTTAGGTTTAAGTAGTTTTAAGTTATAGGGGACTGATGACCTTAGAAGTTAAGTCCCATACTGCTCAGAGCTATTTGAACCATTTGAACAGCGGATTTTATCCTACGACAACAAGGAAGATGCAACGAGAGAAACGTGGTAAAAATTGCAAAGGTAAAATGATTTGCTATAATAGCATACTCCTTCAAAACACATAAAGTTTAATGAAAAGAAACGATGACAGATCTATATGGATAGTAGTTGGCAATAGAGGAGACAGAAATGAAACGAGCAGAAGCCTTAATACTACGAGTGAACTTCTGAGATGTCTCTCATTACTACTAAAATCAAATGTATCAAGGACCACTAGCGGGAAAAGAGTATATCTCAGACATTTTCATCACATAAAAAAGCGTTTCTTTTTACCTGCAAAAGACTAAAATTTTATATACTTATTTTTATGTCATATTTATATCTTCATATGGTAAGAAAGTTAAGAGAGGACGATCAAAACACCAGATATTCACAACAAAAAAATACACAGCGTACTGGATATAAATGCAGCTAGTTTTACATGTTGTACCTTTATATCTACAGACATCAGTGTGTTGGCTACTTTCACTCTGCATCGAACGTCTTCCCATAAACACGTCATGAACTTTACAACCTGATGTTTCCTGTATGGTCGTAACTGCACCACTAAGTGGACAACACCTCTAGGTATACACTACATCTTTTACGACCACGCATCCACACTTCAACATCTGACCTTTAGCTTAGGGGAAAATATGCAGTAATGGCTTGCTCTTCCTCAGAAGTACTAACCAATCTAAAAAGGTACGATTTGTAATAGCTATAATTGAAAACGACGTTCACCCTGATGTTGTTCAGGGCACCGTCTCAATTACAAACAGAAATATCTGTATTTATACCCATTAAGCCATGTGTATCAAGGTGTGTTTGTAGCTAAGTTGTATAGGATAATGGGGCAAATTTGTGATGTCCGCAGTTTCCGTTTAACATTTATAAATGCCTAGATTTTTTAAATAAAATAAAGACATCTTTCTTTCAATTGGACTACGTAGGTTGACAGGAAACGTGGCACTACACCGTTTAACACAGGACACGTGGACGGATATTAATGTTACTTTCTCCTCTTATACGCCATCAGCAGATATGTCAACGGTCAGAATTGCCATTCCTTTGAACGGAAGAAAGCCACCATAGTGTGTTGCTGTTTTTCGTGTTTTGTGTTGTTAACAAGTTTTTGTAGTGTTTGTAAGGAGTGCGAACAGTGTCAGATGTCCAATGAACACATTGAAGGACACGGAACACACCGTATAAGTGTGAGACAGCAGTTTTATTGTTTGGTCGAATCCATATCCACACCGGTGGAGTGTTTGGTTATTACAGTGGCTCGAAGATAAACTCCATGGGAGCGTGCATCAAGGTTCCGGTTGGTCTGAACGCCACAAGGGAGAACCGCCTCATTGTCCACTGAGCATATCCTAATCCCTACACGTTTGCGCCTACTATCCGAGAACAAGTTACGCACTCCCTGCAACGATCTGTTTCACCCTGCACCATTGCTCAGGTGCTAGCAGCAGCCGCCTTTAGGGAATTACCATTAGATTAGACTGCCATTAACACCACTACACAGACCGCTGAGTCTGGGGCGGTGGCTTGACCGGCAACCATGGACTGCTAGGGAATGGTGAAGCACTGTGTCCTGCGTCCTTATGTGTTGCGTCTCATGTGCCAGTATCGCGGCGCCACTTTTCAACACGACAATACTTGTCCACACATTGCACTGGTCTCTACGTGATCTTAATGTATCCCGTGGCCAGAAAGATTTTCAGATCTGTCCTCAGTAGTATATCAACAACTGCGTCCCAGAGTCAGTATTGAGGATTACCTCAGTAGAGCATACAACGTCTTTATAGCACGCTTTTCAAACGAATCAGTGTATGCATCCAGGCAAGAGAAGGTGCAGTCTTACTGATACGTGGTTTATATTACCAAGGTTTTTATAAATCTGACTCGATTTTGCAACGACTGAAATGTCTAGAATAAGGGCCAGGTCGTAGCAATCTATAAAAAGGGTAGAAAATCGGATGCACATAATAACTAGCTAATTTCCCTGACATCGATTTGTTGTAGAATCATGGAACGTATGTTGTGTACAGACATAATGACCTTTCTAGACTGAGAAGCTCATCTGCAGAAACCAGCACGGTTTTAGGAAACAGCGGTCATGCGAGACACAGCTGGCCCTCTTTGTGCATGATATACAACAGGTTCTTGATACCGGCTCCCAGGTTGATGCCACATTCCCCGACTTTCGAAAGGCGTTCGACTCAGTTCCGTACTGACGTTTGCTCCAAAAATTACGCTCTTACTGTCTATCTGATGACATACGCAGTTGGACAGTAAGTTTTCTTACAGACAGGGAGCAGTATGTCGTCCTGAACGGGGTAACTTCAACAGAAACAAACGTAACTTCAGGTGTGCCCCAGGGCAGCGTAATAGGACCGGTGCTTTTTACGTTTTACATAAACGATCTGGTTGATGGTACTGACAGCAGCATTAGACCGTTTTCCGATGATGCTGTAGTCTACAGGGAAGTACTATCACACGAAAGTTGTGACCAAATCAATGAGGATTTGCAGAAAATAAATGCGTAGTGTAATGTCTGGCAGTTATCTCTCAATATTAGTAAGTGTAACCTACTGCGTATAACAAGACGAAAATCCCCATTAATGTACGAGTACAAAGAAATGCCCAGTCTTTGTAAGTGGGCGCGACTATTTGAAATGATCTCAAACGGTATGATTACATTACACGTGTAACGGGTAAGACGAAATCTAGATTGCGGTTTATTGGTAGAATCCTGAAGCGATGCAGTCCTTCAACAAAGGAAATAGCTTGCAATACGTTAGTTCGCCTAGTCTTGGAGTATTGTTCGTCTGTAAGGGACCCTTACCAGTTGGGTCTGATTCAAGAGGTGGAGAAGGTCGAAAGAAGAGCGGCAAGATTCGTGACTGGTACATTTAGCCACCGCGAGAACGTTACAAATCTCGCAGAAAGTTTGAAAGGGGACACACTTGCAGATAGACGGCGAGCTAAGCGGAAGAGGCTGCTCACTAAATTCCTAAATCCGATCTTCACCGAGGACGGTGGACAGGTATGTTGAAACGAAGACGGCAGCTGGGAAGAGTGGGGACCAGAAACTGCTCTAATCAACCCCTGGGGTGATTAACCAAACAACTTCTACGAAGAGAGAAGGTAGTGGCATGGTTCGGCATTGTACCTGCTGAACTGACGTTGTACATTATTTCTGTAGACCTAACGTTGCGTCACATACTGACCAAAACATCTTAGATCAAATAAAGTGCACAATAAATAAAAAGATCGTTAACTGTAGCCGGCCGCGGTGGTCTAGCGGTTCTAGGCGCTCAGTCCGGAACCGCGCGACTGCTACGCTCGCAGGTTCGAATCCTGCCGCGGGCATGGATGTGTGTGACGTCCTTAGGCTAGTTAGGTTTAAGTAGTTCTAAGTTCTAGGGGACTGATGACCACAGATGTTAAGTCCCATAGTGCTCAGAGCCATTTGAACCATTTGAGCCATTAACTCTAAACACCAGACACAATAGCTAGCTGTCTCTGTACTATTTTCTCATCAGCTTTGTGAACTTCTTACTCTTTGACCATTTTCCTTGAAAAGGAAATGGTAAGTAATGAACAGGACATAAAAATTTCTCGCAATGAGATCGCTTGAAAAAGATAAATTTCAGCTGAAGCATTATGTGAGATGGTTACTTAAGACACTGTGTCCGTACTGAATTTCTACAGAACTCGAAGCTTCGTTCAGCTTTCTTTATACTGACTTCAGTTCATCCTCGGAACTGTATGAGGCGAATATTGTGATGATAATTTCGTTCTGCACATTCTAGTGAAGTTGACGTTCATCACACTTTAAAGAGTAGCCTTCGTTTCTTGGCCAAACTAAATTCTAACGAATATGATTTCAATAGAGAGAGAGAGAACACTAAATTGTTTATACGTTTTAGTGTCACTCCCACAAAGCAGATTGCATGTCAGAAGAGGATTTATTCACAGCAACCAAGAGCATTAGAACTGAATTTGCTAAGCAACTGAAGGTCTGTCAAGGGGGTTGTTGTTCTCACGTAGACTGCATGCTATTTAACACAAAGTCTGTTGCATAGAAATATCTATGGAGAATCTTATTTCGTTTGTAATGGGTTAAATAGCTAAGCCAGGGCCGGCCAAACGCTGCACAGTGTGGAGACGTGAATAAGTGCTGCACATGTGCGCACGTGTGCGACAGCGACATCTGTAATTAGACAAGTGTCCTAAATGAACGGCGGCGGCTCCACTCCTCTGTTTATGTGGTACAAGCAAAAGGAAAATTGGTCATTAAACCGATTGTCGATAAAATATAACATTCCTCTAACTGTCGGTTATTATGCAGATTTCAGATGGAACTGATGAAAGATATAACAATAATGGTATTGAAATAAGAGGTGATCATCGAGAGGTCTGCAGTTATCATTTTGTTCAGAGGTCAGTGAGACAGAAATTATGTGGGTGTAACTGAGGGCACCGAGAATTAGTTATGGGAAACCTTGCATTAGTTTAATGTTATTTGAAATCATGAATAAGGTTCGTTGGAAGGCTCTAAGTGCTCTCTTTCTTAATTTCTAGCTCAAAAACATTACGCGTATGTAAGTGCCGTCAGTCAAGCTGCCTTAATAAAAAAAACCGGTTGTTAACTGTATTACATGTCTTATTGGGTTAAACTGTTAACATAAAAGTAGATATCTCAATGAGTAGACTGTGACAGTATTTGAAATGTTTAATACGCGAAATACCTTCCCATGGTTGGCTTGCAAGGTGTGGAAAAAGCACCAGAATGCGCCGGTACAGAGTATTCCAGCAAGTGGATAAAGCGACATCTGTGCGTAGAAACATGCACTACATGAACGCTAATGGCTGCGGCGTGCACGCTGTGACCCGGAAGTTGCACGTGTGCAGGAGCACCGCACGAGTGCAGAATTTCTGGCCGGCCCTGAGCTAAGCGAAGATAAAGAAATACCGTCAGATCATCTGTAGTTATAAAATACAAATGCAAATATGCACTGCTTTAATTTTGGCAATCACTGAGAACTGTTGCATGGTCACGAAATTCCATCAACACAAGCAGAAAGCGATGAATGCCGTGGAGGTTTCCTCCGATAAACAACTTCGCCTTCTTTTTGCATTCGCCATCTGTAGATTGCGGGCCAGATTATTTGAAATAGCGAACGAGTTTTCTGTGCGCTTTTTAAAGGCGTAATCTTCCAAGCATGTCGTTTCCAGCCTGAGGCCAGCACGCGAAATTTCGTCACGTGCTGTTGTGGCTGTGCTCAGAAATACCAAAGATCACAATAGACTCTTATCTTTCTGCGATATAGATCTGATTTATCTTCCACCGATGTTTTTTCCAGTTCTTCAGCTTACTAACTGGACCTCCATTTTGTGAAGTATATTAAACTATTTATTTCATTTACTTAACATAATCAGATTGGGGTTCTCTCATGTACAATCCCTTTATTATATCACAGTTACTAAAAAGTTATAATAACTGTAAAATAATTATGGTAATAAGTGGTAGTAATACAAGGGAAAAGATAATTTAAAACAAGATTTTAATACATCTGACGCATTTTGAGTAGAGTGCTTGGAGAACAATCATCTGTAATTGTAGAGGTAGTAGTACTACTGCCAAAAGAAGTAAAAATAAAAAAATAAAAGGCAGCATGTGCAAGTGGGTGTACAAGAGTCAGATTTTATGACATAGCGAGATTTGAGTGATTGGTAGCACGAGCTAAGGATTCTGTGAAATGACGTATGAAAAATCAAATTGCTTTTAACGCAAGTCGTGACATTAAGTTCAGAACAACATAAAATCTTACTGCAGAACACTATTAACCCTTTCAGACCCTCTGGCTACAATTGTGTACACTGACTATTACTGACCTAGCTGCAACAGAAGTATTTTTTTCCCACTGGAAAGCTGAGGTACACATTTGTGAATGTTGAACCTTTTGATCATGCGCAAATGCTGCCAAATTTTGGGCATCACTACGATAATATGAACAAGTCAACGTAGCACTGCACAGCAGCTCGTAACCACCAGAATACACAAATGTGATTGGTTCATTATATTCAACTGTGTAATTAAATATTGTTTTTGACGTTTTTCATGGTAATTATTGAATGGTCATTTTAATATTTATTACGACAGAGAATAGTTGGAATTTGTTATTTAAGTCCATAAAACGAAGCCAAATGTACAAAGTATGTTTTGGCAACGAGTACAAATTTTTGTATAAATCTTGCATCTTAAATCATTAAAAAAATCACCTAAGCGCGTTAGCACATAAAAAGGTTCTCCTTCGTTGATAAAAAAAATTCAGGTATGAAAGGGTTCAGAAATTAATGTACAAAGTGTATGTATGCTGTTTTTATATTGGTAACACCACGTAGCGCTCTGTATGAAAATCACTGACTGTGCCAGGCTGTTTAAGTTTTTATGTTGGTAACGTCACGTAGCGCTCTGAATGAAAATCACTGACTGTGCTGTGTGCAGTTGTGGCTGGTTTGCATTGTTGGAATATTTGCTCCTGTAGTGTTGGGCAGTTTGATGTGAACAGCGCGTAGCGTTGCGCAGTTGGAGGTGAGCCGCCAGCAGTGGTGGATGTGGGGGGAGAGATGGCAGAATTTTGAGAGCGGACGATCTGGACGTGTGACCGTCAGAAAAAGGAAATTTTTAAGGCTGGATGTCATGAACTGATGTATATATTATGACTTTTGAACATTATTAAGGTAAATACATTGTTTGTTCTCCATCAAAATTTTTCATTTGCTAACTGTGCCTATCAGTAGTTAGTGCCTTCAGTAGTTAGATCTTCTATTTAGCTGGCAGCATTGGCGCTCGCTGTATTGCAGTAGTTCGAGTAATGAAGATTTTTATGAGGTAAGTGATTCGTGAAAGGTATAGGTTATTGTTAGTCAGGGCCATTCTTTTGTAGGAATTAATCAGAGTAAGTAAAGAGAGAAATGTCTGAGTTTTATCAACACTGTCATTTAAAAATTTTCTAAGGAGATGTTTCAAAAGACGAAATTTCTTGCTGTTACATCATTTAAACGACAGGAATATACTTGTGCAGAACATCTACAACTGAAAATCTCTAGGCTCGCATCATGAACAGACCCTAATCGCAGCTAAACTACCTGGAGATCTGGTGTAGATGAAAGAAGATGCAAATAAATCCAAACGAACCAATAGCAAAGTAATGCACATCAAGGTGGCCAGCGTTAGTAAGGAAATTAACAGTTACAGAAAACATTCTGATTTTGGGAATGAAACAGAAAATTTTCGCAACTTTTCGACGAGTTTCATAATCTTTATCTTCAAGTGAAGCGTCATGCTCATGTATCGTTCGCTCCTACAACCGCTGGACCAGAGGCTTCTCGGCCGGGGTTCAAAACGGGCGAACCGGTCACGTGCCCAGCCGGAAGAGATGTCACGGTTGCTGGTGAAGGAGGGGGGGGGGGGGGGCAGAAACAGGAGTCTGCAGTCCAGCGGCTCAGTGTCTTTTAGTTAAGCACTAGGCCAGCTGGTAGTCATGCACGAGGATTTTCACTTGAGAACATTTTGGGGCAGAATTCCCAGTTATGGCATTTAGCTTACATCAAGGCAACTTGCCGAAACCCTTAGCTGGAGTAAGGGGGACTGGAATTATTTCTAATCAAGTTTGGGCCAATAAGTTCGAGATTAAAACATAAAAGTCTGGCGCATGTGTAAGTGTACCTTTTAATGTGTACGCAGTCTAAATACGCTAACTTGTTGCAGTGTTAGCAAGTCGCTGTGATGGCAGGTATTGTCATCGGCGGTATATCGATGCTTGCTGCTGTAGAAGTGATGTTTGAGTCAAGAACATGATTTTAATTAAAGGTGTACGGGAGAAAATGAACTAAGAATCTTAAATAACTGACTATTTATTCCAGCTTTCGTAATCAAGCGTTTTCTCTTCAGTCACTAGGGCAGGGATGATGGACTACGAATTGAATATTTGAATACAGATGAAATACTATGCCTCTGTTATTAAGAAGTACGATGCATCCATGTCTCAAGGAAATTGCATCGCACCTCTTCATAACACATTCACTGCTATTTAGCATTTATTAAAAGACCCTCGAATTTCAATAAATATGTCCTTCCTGGGCGGGAATATACGTAACGTACGAGTGCAGGTTCTGACACGAAGGCGACTACATATGGAAGTTCAGGTCTGGCTGTGATTCGTTTATAAATAGCCGAAGAGGTTATGGCGACTGCTCACGTAAAGCAGGAAATCCGAATCCGAGACCCAGTCCAGCAAAAATTTACATTGTCATCAATCCAATATAATGCCACTGCTGGTTCATATTCGCAGTTGCGAATACATTACCTATACCTGTAAATATAGACTTGCAGTCTTAGAGTCATTTACATCATCGTTGACCACGTCAGCTTTCACATCGGGCCATGAATTGAAGTCGTTTCCTACTCTAGCCCCTCATAATATAAGCGTAATACGCTATACACTCATGCTCAAAAATTAAGGATAACTGCCGAATGTGGTGCCACACAACGTGGCACTACACAAAACTGGCACTAATAGCATATGCACATAGGGAACACACTCGACACAAATCTGTAAGTCCACGGTATTGGTGACAAGTTGAGAAAACCGTCCCGAAACACATGTGCTACAAAACGCCACTGTTTCCTGCGCATGTACCCCGACATCAATATGGGATATGATCACAATGCACACATACACAGGCCGCACAACGGTTGGCATACTCTGGATCAGGTGGTCGAGCATCTGCTGGGGTATAGCCTCCCATTCTTGCACCAGTGCCTGTCGGAAATCCTGAAGTGTCGTAGGGGTTTGAAGACGTGCAGCGATACGTCTACCGAGAGCATCCGACACGTGCTTGATGGGGTTTAGGTCTGGAGAACATGCAGGCCACTCCATTCGCCTGATATCTTCTGTTTCAAGGTACTCCTCCACGATGGCAGCTCGGTGGGGCTGTGCGTTATCATCCATCACGAGGAAGTTGGTTTCCACTGGACCCCTGAAAAGGCGAACGTACTGGTGCAAAATGATGTCCCAAAAGACCTGACCTTTTACAGTTCTACTTATAACACTACCGTCTGCTACCGCTGTACCATAACCTTAAAGCTGGAAGCAGGTTGTGTGATAAAACTATTTTATTAAAGCAATTATAGTACAACGCAACAGAGCAGTGTTACCCTCTGGGAGGAATTTTGTTATGTTGACCGCGTTGTACCTAACGTAGGTGGCTTATCGGAAGTGAAAGTCAGAATTACGGAAATATTTGAACAGTAACAAACAAAATTTTGCCTATCTGCACTGTTGAACGGGTAAAGAAAACGGTCGCCAGCCTAACTGGGCAAGAGAATGGTTAACATTCTTGTTCAAGGAAATAGGTATCAGTAACTTTAATGGATAAATACAACCTATACTTTGTCACACGCGTGTGCAGTGAACTCTTGACACATACATATGTTTATATGATTGAAACTAACAGTTAGAGCAGCACAAACTATTTGCAAAATTATGACAGATACCGAAACACACTATTACTTTCAGGGCTTACACAAACTGAATGGAATTTGTAACGTTATTATTACTATTTACTGGAGAATCATTAATTGGATATAGGTTAAGTCTCTCTCAGTTAAATGCTTTACTATTTAAAATGAAAGTTAATTGGAATCCACTAACAGGTTGCTTCTCACTATCATTTGAATAAAGAAATTAAGGTTTTCCTAATTAGTGGTCTTTCCGTTACTTGTTACCGAGCATTGACCCACTCGACAAACTGTGGATCCTGTTATAATATTAATAAGCACTTCTAATACACAGGAGAGACAAACACTTAGCAAACATGAGTATATAACGTTTCACACTGCAGTTTTCCACTTTTACTACATTGAGAGACAAGATTAACATATATGTAAGACACAGACTCACCTTCTGAGATTTACAACAGGCAGTAATGTGATCATTTACTAAGCAAAACTTCATAAGCCTCAGTCTTACGAACTTTGAAGTTGGCAACAATTCATTAATAAGCAGTTTTATTAAGAAAATTACTTTCAGCAAGCATTATTAACTTTAACTTTCTTTTTACTATGTTCAAGAGGCATTATTTAGCAAAAACACTGGTCTTTAATGTTATTTCAGTAGGGACACTCGGTAATCACTTTAGGTCAAACGGAGAGGAACCTGAGAGGTGCTATGATAAGGAAAAAATCAAAGTAGGTACACAAATTCAGTTATAAGTTACCTTATATTTGTGCACACTAAAACATCCGATGAGCTGATCCGTCACTGTACATTACTATAATGCTCCATTACAGTGATTGCGCAACGTGGTGCCGATTGCATGTTGGTAGTAGAAACTGCAGGTAGAATTGCTCGACTCTGTCATTTCTTGGTGGCGATGACACATACAAATTCCAGAATAGTTCCAGCTATTTATCCATCCATCCGATGCATTGGAAAGTAGCAGAAAAAGCCTCTCTCGGGACCAGCACAATATGCAACATTTACATGGCAGTGCACAGTTGGGTAGTTCGTCGCCGACTCGTCGCTCGTGCCCGACTGGTACCTCGCCCCCGACTGACTCCTGTTCCACCTTTTCTACCTAGACCAACCG
Source organism: Schistocerca gregaria (assembly GCF_023897955.1). Lineage (NCBI taxonomy): Eukaryota > Metazoa > Arthropoda > Insecta > Orthoptera > Acrididae > Schistocerca > Schistocerca gregaria. Next base: position 108,267,627 of record NC_064920.1, read on the forward strand.
CAATTTGCGCGCGCTACACAGTTCCGTCCCTGAGGGTAACCACAACACCTTTTACATACAAACTAACTAATAACCCTAAGTGAGGATCAGCAGTTTACATAACAGCAACCAAATTCATTACATAAAACAGAACATTTGCACACATCGACATTTCTTCAAAAAATTATTCACACAGAAATTACAATTATGTACAGTAAGTTTTGTTCCCTTCAAATGGGACAAAGAATTTAAATGGCAGATTCACTACATTGCATAGAACCAAACCATGATATCAAAGTTTGTACAGAGAAAGGAGTATACAATTCTGTGTTATCTATTCAATCAAACACATTTACAGGAGCTTAACCATGTAATATTAAATGAAACAAAAGCAAAATAAATCAGTACAGCATTAGTGCTATGGTGTTACACACTGTCAAAGACATGTAGGGGTGTACGTGCACCAAACATAATCCCACCCCACACCATAAAACCACGACCTCCACACAGGTCCCTTTCAAGGACATTAAGGGGTTTGGCATCTGGTTCCTGGTTCACGCCAGATGAAAGCACAGTGAGAATCACTCTTCAGACTATACCTGAACTCGTCCGTGAACATAACCTGGGACCACTGTTCCAATGACAGTGTACTGTGTTCTTGACACCAGGCTTTACGGGCTCTCCTGTAACCTGGGAACAGTGGAATGCACCTTGCAGGTCTCCGTGCGAATAAACCGTGCCTGTTCAGTCGTGTGTAGGCTGTGTGTCTGCAGACAACTGTTCCAGTGGCTGCGGTAAGGTTCCGAGCAAGGCTACCTGCAGTATTCCGTGGCCGTCTGCGGACACTGATGGTGAGATATGGGTCTTTTTGTGGTGTTTTACACTGTGGACGTGCCGTACTGTAGCGTCTGCACATGTTTCCTGTCTGCTGGAATCGTTACCATAATCTTGACATCACACTTTGTGGTATACAGGGGGCCCGAGCTGCGACCTGTGTGTTTGACCAGTCTCCAGTCGCCCTAGTATTTTACCCCTCATAACGTCATCAATATGTGATCTTTGAGCCATTTTAAACACACAGTCACCATTAGCACGTCTGAAAACGTCTGTGCACTTACTCTGACATGCACCAACACACCTCTGCGTATGTGGACTGCTCCCAGCCCCACCGTGCGACGATCGCAGATCAAATGCACCGCATGGTATTTAAACCCGATAACCGCCCACCAGAGCGTTGTTTCACCATGTGTGAGCATTATCCTTAATTTATGAGCATGAGTGTAGTAATGTTCGCCTACTCTATACTGTTGCAACTAATGAATACATAGACTGATCAGCCAGAACATTATGACGACCTGCCTAATAACCAGCATTTCCACCGACAGCTCTGCCGACACGTCGTGGCATCGAATAAATGACGCTTTGGTAGTTCGGTGGAGAGAGTTGGCATTACATATGCGCCCACAAGTCACCTACTTCCCTTAAATGAAATTACAATGAAATCCAAACCTTTAGTTGCTTACAGGCGTTATCAGAGGGGACAGTTCAAAATGTGTGCCCTGATCGGAACTCGAATGCGGGATCTCCTGATTACATGGCAGAGGCTTTATCACTCTGAGCTATCGAGGACACAGAGCACACTGCGACTGCAGGGACATATCCCTAGCACACTCCCCGTGAGACGCACATTTCGAACTTACTGTCAACACACTACGTTTGTAGTGCCCCTGTGCAGTATACTCAATTACCCACGGCAGTCAGTTTACCGATTCCCATAAGAGTCCGGGCACTGTGAGTGCATCAGCACTGAAGAAGAAAAGAATAGATGCCGTCTTCATATTCATATAATTCCCTTAAATTCCGGGGAGGGGGACGCTGAGCTCTGACGCCTCATCCAATCGCACTCCAGGTGAGTTCGATTGGATTCAGATCTACTGTGTTCCTCGAACCACTCCATCACACTCCTGGCCTCGTGACATGGCGCATTATCTTGTTGAAAAATGCCACTGCCGTTGGGAAACATGGTCGTCATGAAGGGTAGTACGTGGTCTGCAACCAGTGTACTGTACTGCCGTCATGGTGCCTTACGCGAGTTCCACTGAGCCCATATAAGTCCACGTGAAGGTTCCCCTGAGCATAATGGAGCCACCGCCTATTTGTCTCCGTCCCGCAGTAGGCTACAGCCGTCAAGGAACTGTTCCCACAGAAGACGACGGATTCGCGCCCTTCATTCGGCATGATGAAGAAGGTATCTGAATACATCAGATCATGCAACGCTCTGTCACTGCGCCAAAGCCCAGTGCCGATGGCCACGTGCCCGTTTCAGTTGTAGTTGCCGATGTAGTGTTAACATTGCCAAATGCATGGGTCGTCGGCTGCGGAAGCCCATCGTTAGCAGTGTTCGGTGCACCGTGTACTCAGACACACTTGTACTCTGCTCAAAAATTAAATTCTGATGTTAGTTCCGCCACAGTTCGCCGCCTGTCCTGTTTTACCAATCTGCCCAGCCTACGACGTCCGAAAACTGTAGTGAGAGTTGGCCGACCAACCCCACGACGTCTAGACGTAGTTTCGCCTTGGTTTCGCCCCGTGTTGAAGACTCACCACAGCACTCCACGAACACAGTCGTGCAGTTTGCAAAATGCTCGTGTCAAGCCCCGGACCATCGCAATCTGCCCTCAGCCAAACTCAGACAGATCGCGCGTCTTCCCCATTCTACACAAGGACAGCACGCTCACTGATACTACATGCGCCATCTGTGGCTCTGATTAGCAGTCATTCCTCGCCAGGTGACACTGCCATAACCTGGACGGGCATATATCGTTAGTAGTTCGGCGGTCATAATGTTCTGGCTGATCAGCTCATAAGGTTCCACTGGAAAAGAGTAAGGAAGGAATATTACATATCGGCTGCTGTGACCGAGCGGTTCTATTCGCTTCAGTCCGGATAAGCGCTGTAGTGGGACTTCGAATTTCGCTGCGCTACATTCGTTCCCTCAGACATAAATTATACCGCCGCATCGGTATGAGCGCTCGCCGGCAGAGAAAATACTAAAATTGTAGCTCTTTTTTTCTATCCGTTTAAATTGTCTCTCGAGAGCGGAAGCTTGATGCATACGTGATCTGATTAAGACGAAAAAACTTATTAATGTGTAGTCATAATGTGGAAGTTATTATGACATTTGGAGGAGGGAAGCAACGTAAAATAAATTGTATTTAATATCAAGACCCTTTTGTATACATTAGAAATTCCTGGACAATGAAACTTACTGCAAGATTTTGGAGCAGACTTTTCACGCAGAAATGAAGTAGGAAATTTCTGAAGACCTGGACGGCGCGTGACAGAAGACATGTTAACATGGTAAAGGATGAACTGTTATCTACGTCATTTTCCCCCTGTCAATTACATTTTTTTATTCTCTGTTCTTTTTCAATAATTGTTGTAATGGAAATTAGTTTAACTTTTGTTCAAAAACGCCACAAGGACCACCCCAACAATAGCTTTCCCGAATCACGAAGTCCGATAGCTTTTCTGTAATACGAAGTCCGATTTGCAGTTCACTACAGCGCTGCTGCTATGGTCGCAGGTTCGAATCCTGCCTCGGGCTTGGATATGTATGATGTCCTTAAGTTAGTTAGGTTTAAGTAGTTCTAAGTCTAGGGTACTGATGACCTTAGATGTTAAGTCCCATCGTGCTTAGAGCCATTTGAACCATTTAAAGATTAGATTGTAACATGCCGTCGGTGTTGAGTTCTCTGGAAAGGGAACACAAAATCGAATTCGAGAATAGTAGGGAAGAAATTCGTGCATTTCCATTCCCAGGAATCACACTGGCACTTACCCCACGTAATTTAGTGAAATCGTGTTAGAAGTAAATCTCGATGGCCACACAGGGATTCGAAGTGGCTGCCACCCTATTTCGAACGTGCTATCGTACCGCAGTGCACCGTTCCTCGGCAAGTTTCGTAGGTTTCCGGTATTCCACTCTGAGGGACACACAAAATATTCAGCTGCATAACTTCTGACACAGCTGTTCTCTACAGGTATTCACCTTCTCTAGCTAAGACTGTTTTCCATCGCCGTCACCACGGAACCCCCTTGTACGCAGTGTTTCGTTCTCCAGTCGGCCAGATGTCAGTGCGCTTGTGTTTCCTGGCATCTGTACCGTTTGCTCGTTGGTTGGGACGGCTGTCTAACTGAAACGCTTACCCGCTTTCCGCAGTTTCCTCTCGAACGGATTTCACTTGGGCGCTCACCTCCAGTGGACAGCGGGCTGCATAATTCATGGCGCCCACCGCCGCCGCCGGCAGCTCTGGCGCGCGGAGTGCCGCCGGCGCTGTTTTGTGAACATCAGGCAGCGCAGCGCTCCAGGAAGAGGATAACAACCAGTCTGCGGCAGCCGCATTCCACAGTGAAGACGTCACAGACCGTGTTCTACCTGCTTTCATTTGACTTTCTGAGTGCTGAAGTTCATATCAGCCCTCCAAACATCGCACATACGGTGGGAAAGAATTTTCGTTGCGGAATTGTATAACATAATCTCAGCGTCGCTGCCACATCAAATTAGATTAAAACCTACTGTTTCTGGCGGTAAAATCCATCTTTTATAAACGAATTTACGTATTCAGAATGAGATTTTCACTCTCGAGCGGAGTGTGAGCTGATATGAAACTTCCTGGCAGATTAAAACTGTGTGCCCGACCGAGACTCGAACTCGGGACCTTTGCCTTTCGCGGGCAAGTGCTCTACCAACTGAGCTACCCAAGAACGACTCACGTCCCGTCCTCACAGCTTTACATCTGCCAGTACCTCGTCTCCTACCTTCCAAACTTTACAGAAGCTCTCTTGGAAGTTAGGAGACGAGGTACTGGCAGATGTAAATCTGTGAGGACGGGGCGTGAGTCGTGCTTGGGTAGCTCAGTTGGTAGAGCACTTGCCCGAGAAAGGCAAAGGTGCCGAGTTCGAATCTCGAATTCACGTATTGTCTAATGGAATCACACAACATTATCAACGTTTATACAATAAATCATCACGTGAGGACTGCCTTTCCCTTTTCCCTGACTGTAACTTGTTACCATCTCCGGCTGTGACAGTCATTCCACAAACGGATTTCTCATGACACTGTAAGTAGGCTGTTTAGGTTCTTTTATTGGTAACGCCACGTAGCGCTCTGTATGAAAATCACTGACTGTGCTGTGTGCAGTCTGTGGCTGGTTTGCATTGTTGCCTGCCATTGTAGTCTTGGGCAGCTGGATGTGAACAGTACGTAGCGTTGCTTAGTTGGAGGTGAGCCGCCAGCAGTGGTGGACGTGGGGAGAGAGATGGCGGAGCTTTGAAATTTGTAAGAATGAATGTCATGAACTGTTATATATATATTATAACTATGAAGGTAAATACATTGTTTGTTCTCTCTTAAAATCTTTCATTTGCTAACTATACCTATCAGTAGTTAGTGCCTTCAGTAGTTTGAATCTTTTATTTAGATGGCAGTAGTGGCGCTCGCTGTATTGCAGTAGTTCGAGTAACGAAGATTTTTGTGAGGTAAGTGATTTGTGAAACGTATAGGTTAATGTTAGTCAGGGTCATTCTTTTGTAGGGATTTTTGAAAGTCAGATTGCGTTGCGCTAAAAATATTGTGTGTCAGTTTAAGCACAGTTATGTATAATTGTTCTAAGGGGACGTTTCAACACATAAACACACAAGTTATATAGTAGTGTGCCGTCTGGGTAGTTGTTACCGGTGTAGAAACTCGTTTCTCTGGCCGCTAAATGGTTCAAATGGCTCTGAGCACTATGGGACTTAACTGCTGTGGTCATCAGTCCCCTAGAACTTAGAACTACTTAAACCTAACTAACCTAAGGACATCACACACATCCGTGCCCGAGGCAGGATTCGAACCTGCGGCCGTAGCAGTCGCACGGTTCCGGACTGCGCGCCTAGAACCGCGAGACCACCGCGGCCGGCTCTGGCCGCTAAACAGGACACATTTATGGCCCTGTTACGATTTTGAGATTTTTGTGAATAGAATTACTGTGAGTCGTGCGTGCGAGTATTAGACGTGCTGACTTCTGAAATGTTATGCTGTTGCTCTGTTAAAAGTAATGAAATGGACTTTAATGTGAAGAAATGGTTCAAATGGCTGATGTCATCAGTCCCCTAGAACTTAGAACTACTTAAACCTAACTAACCTAAGAACATCACAAACATCCATGCCCGAGACAGGATTCGAATCTACGATCGAAGTGGTCGCACGGTTCCAGACTGTAGCGCCCAGAACCACTCGGCTAATGTGAGTAATCGCATGTTTTATTTGAGTGCTCAGACTCCAGTCATAATACGAATTTTACTGTACTGTCACGTTTTCAGTCAACTTCTTCTCGTGTGCCGGCCGTAGCGCTCATGGATCCACGTAGATATGGGCAAAGGCTTTTCTGACAAGTCAGGTTTGTTTATACCACGTCTATTTCGCTAAATGTGACTTCACAGAAATAAAGCATGATAATTCTCGCCCGTCTGAAATTTTCAGGCAGGTTAAAATTACGTGCACGCTCAAGACTCACAGCGCGAACATTGTCCACGCAAGAAATACTGTTACTGACTGAGCTATCCTTGCATGACTCATGACCTGCATTCACAAGATTATTACCGCTAATACTTTTCTCCTGCATTTCAAACCTACAAGTCTTGAACGTCTTTGCGTTTTCTTTTGTACGAAAGCACTGACTCTATAATTTGACCTCTACAACCGTTCTTACGAAACACGGGCTTCAACTGTGTAGTCACGGAATTCGAAGGGTCTTGGTCGCAAAGGTTTGTAGCTATGTGTACTCACGTACTTAAAATCCGATTGAGGACAATATTTGCCTCATGGTCCACGTAATATACAACATCACAGTTCGCAGCAATTGACGGAAATGATTTCTGATGTACTCCGAGGTAGTGTTACACGCCCTTTGCTGTCCCTTATATATAAATGAGTTAGGAAACAGTCTAAGCAGCCGTCTTGGATTGTTTGCAGATGATGTTGTCGTTTATTGAGCAGTAAAGTCATCAGAAGATGAAAGAAAAATGGCAAAACTATTTAGAAATGATATCTATATGATGTGAAAATTGACATTTGGCCATAATTAATTAAAAGCGTGTGGTCATCTACATGAGTGCTAAAAGGAAGGCATCAAACTTCGATTAAACGGTAAATCACTGTCATATAAAGCCGTAAATTCAACTAAATACTTCGTAATTACAATTACAGAGAACTTGAATTGGAAGAAACACATAGAAAATGTGGGAGTGCGTTTAATTGGCAGTACACTTAGAAAATGCAACAGATCTACTATCTACTATAGAGGCTGCCTACACTAGGATTGTCCGTCTTCTTTTAGAGTACTGCTGCGCGTTCTGGAATCTTTACCAGATAAGGTTAGTCCTTACCAGATAGGATTAACGGAGTACATCGAGAAACTTCAAACAAGGGCAGTACGTTTAGCATTATGGACAAAAAGGGCAGAGGGTATCACGGACAGGATGGATGATTTGGGGTGAACATGATGGAAACAATGGCCGGATCTCCGCCCGGTATTTCAATCACAAAATTTTTCCTCCGAGTGCGAAACCATTTTGATGACGCCCACCTACATAGGGAAACGAAAGCTCCCACGGAAGGATGTAGGTGTTCGTTTTTTCCGAGCGCTTCTAAACTGACTTAAAATTCTATTTGATGAAAGCTAAATCGCACATCACACATCTGCTTCATGAGTCTATGTCACCAAAGAGGCTGTAGACATTACAAAGTGCAAAAATAATAGTTGTCTTCGTTAGAAGCCGAGAGTAGGTTCGGTGCACGTTGTCTGTGCCCCATGAAACAAATGCTGACTTTGGAAGGAGTCCATTTTATCTTCGCTCCTGTTACCGTACATCACATCCTTCCGCCGTACACAAATGGAAGCTCCATAAATTTCTGTCTGTAAGCTTGAGGCAAGTCAACCGGCCGCAGACGACATCACTTAGGTTTTACGTACGAGACTGTTTCGCGGTTGTAAAGTGATCTTTCATGGTTGCTTTCTGCCGTATGCCCTAGGGGAACGCGGCATCTGTTTGCTTTCGTTTTGGTAACTTGGTATGATCTTCATCAAGTATCATGCAGAGCCGCAGTGTACTGTGGAGTAACAGGTATAGTACAGGGGACGGAAACAAGGCGAGAAATACGTGTGCTAGAACAAAAATGCAGATAACTGCCAAGCCTGCAGGTTGCCCTGTTGTACTTAGCCACGAGCGGCACCTGTTCAATGTCCTTCATACGTAGCAAGTGCTGATAGCGGTCAGAAAAGTTTTCTGTGTAGCTGCTAGTGCATTATGTCGCAGCTAAGTGAATTCCAAATTGGCAAATACTTGGTGTTTTCATGGTGGGTGCTACCGAAAACAAGGTGTCCAATGTGTTTGGTGTTTCAGGAGGTACCAAATAGAATATTTATAGTGCAGACAGGAAAAATATCATCCGTTAAGGTAAAACATGGACGAAATTGTGTGTTGAGTGGTCGTGACAGACAGTCATTGAAGAGGGCGACAGATGGAAAGGTCGCTGAAGAACTGGAAGTTACACTCGTGAACCTGTCAGCACCCGAACAACACGAAGGGACCTCCATAATCAAGGAACTGCAGCGCGAGTTAAAGTTCCAAACCCACCCATCAACTGGGTGACGATTATTGAGCTATAGGCTCTACGTAAAAACATAAAGTATTTACAAACTATGGAGTCCACACACTTTATTCAACAGGTAAAAGTCACTACAGATATTCGAATTTAGTTTATGACATGTTTAATATGCCTGCCATCATTGGCGGTGTAGGGCGCAGATGAATAGCGAAATTCTGCATAACCCGCGAAGTGTCGGAACATCGATGCCGTCGACGACCACCTGAATGGCTGTTTTGAGCTCAGCAATGGTTTTGGGGCTATTACTGTAAACATTGTCTTTAATATAGCCTCACAAAAGGTGTCGGGTGTGTTCTGATCCGGAGAATATGGCTGCCAATCGAGGCTCATGCCAGTGGCCTCTGGGTACCCCAGAGCCAGAATGCACTCCCCAAAGTGCTCCTGCAGGACATCAAACACTCTCCTGCTTTTACGGGGTCGAGCTGCGTTTTGAATGAACCACATATTATCGAAATCAGGGTCACTTTGGATACTGGGGATGACATTATCTTCCAAAACCTTCACGTACCGTTCGGCAGTCACTGTGCCATTAAGGAATACCGCTCCGATTATTCAGTGATTGAACATTGCACACCACACAGTCACCCGTCGTGGGAGCAGAGACTTCTCGACGGCGAAATGCAGATTTTCTGTCACCCAAATGCGACAATTTTGCTTATTGACGAACCAATCCAAATGACGCTTATTTCGTGAGATATTTGGCTCGATCACGATCAGTGGACCACCCTGTATTTGTCCAGCTAATGTATTTCCTCGTTATCCGCGAAACTAACGTAAGTTGTACCCTTCCGTCTTCTGCCTTCCGTTGTTCATGTTTGCAGCGACTGCGGTGTCGGCATGTCGGCGGCCTTCAGCAACGCTGGCGATCGGCCAGGGTCGAGCTGTGGCGCCTAATCCCACGCCCACCTGTCGCGTTACGTCTGTTATTTATCTGCGGCTCTACGGTGACCGATCTAAAGAAGAAATAACACGAGATACGGCGTCCGGTTTCGGTAACTGCCCGCGGAGGCCGGACCGCGCCGCTTTTGTTATCAACGAGGACGGCGCCCTGTTTACGCGCAACGTGTCTGACAGGTCGCTCTGTCGCGGCCATCCGCCCGCCCACAGACGGTCCGTACGTCCTCCGGTTAGTACTCGGACCCACAGAAGCGACCGCGTCTCTAAGGATTATCCCGGACGCGGCTTCAAAAACTCGGCCATTTTACGGCCGCAGTCGGCCGCCGTTATGCGCCCCAGCGTGCTTTTATTTCTATTCAGGAATAGAGATGTCTCCGTAACGGCGGCGGCGCGCGGTCGCGCGGCGAGATAAGGCCGGCCACAAGTCAAGCGCGGCGCTCGATATCGGCGCCAGGCGGCGGCGGCGGCGGCGGCGGCGGCTGTATTTTCCGATCTTGACAAGTGTGTGCCTCGGCGGCCAGGAAAAGGTCACACGGCAGCGGGGAGGGGCGGTTACTCTCTGGCTGCTGCATTAACCCGGGCACAGCAACCCGCGCCGCTGTGAAAGCAGCGGCCGCACAAAGCGGGCAGCGGAGAGGAGGCGCCGCGGAAAAGTGAATTCTTCAGACGACGCCGCGCCCTGCCCGAGCAGAGAGCAGCCGCGAGAGAAGGCGGGCGCAGGTCGCAATTAGAGCGTCGTGGCAGCCCGCCATCCACAATTCACGCGCCTTTCTGCGCCACCCGCAGCCGTAATGAACGCAGCTGCCGCTGCTGTCGGCTAAACGGCTCGCCACGCCAACGGCGACCGCGCCGACGCTATCACTTACAGACTACCTCCTCCTGCCGCGAAGGCCTCGAACCGAAAGTGGGAAGGGCTATGTCAGTATTGACAGCATAGCGCCGTAAAGTAAAGATGGCGGTAGTACCTAGCAACTCCACCTACTCTACCGGCCATTAAAATTGCTACACCAAGACGAAATCCAGATGATAACCGGGCATTCATTAGACAAATATATTATATTAGAACTGACATGTGATTACATTTTCACTCAACTTGGGGGCATAGATCCTGAGAAATCAGTACCCAGAATGGCATTGAGACAAACAGTTCTTGGATGGCGTGTACAGGTACAGCTATCCATGCAGCTTCAACACGATACCACCGTTCATCAAGAGTAGTGCCTGGCGTATTGTGACGAGCCAGTTTCTTGGCCACCATTGACCAGTGGTTTTCAGTTGGTGGCAGATCTGGAGAATGTGCTGGCCAGGGCAGCAGTCGAACATTTTCTGTATACAGAAAGGCCGCACTGGACCTGGAACATGCGGTCGTGCATTATCCTGATGAAATGTAGGGTTTCGCACGGATCGAATGAAGGGTAGAGCCATGGGTTGCAACACGTCTGAAATTTAACGTCCACTGTTCAAAGTGCCGTCAATGCGGACAACAGGTGACCGAGACGTCTAACCAATGGCACCCCATACCATCACGCCGGGTGATACGTCAGTATGGCGATGACGAACACACGCTTTCGATGAGCGTTCACCGTGATGTTGCCAAACACAGATGCGACCATCATGATGCTGTAAACAGAACCTGGATTCATTATCAAAAATGGCGTTTTGCAATCCGTGCATCTAGATTCGTCGTTTGGTACACCATTGCAGGTGCTCCTGTCTGTGACGCAGCGTCAAGGGTAACCGCAGTCACGGTTTCCGAGCTGATAGTCCATGCTGCTACAAACGTCGTCGAACTGTTCTTGCAGATGGTTGTTGACTAGCAAATGTCCCCATCTGTTGACTCAGGGATCGAGACGTAGCTGCACGAACCGTTACAGCCATGCGGATAAGATGCCTCTCATCATTACACTAGGACGTTGGGATACACCACGGCGTTAAGTATTAACCTACTGAACCCACCGATTCCATATTCTTCTAACAGTAATTGGATCTCGACTAACGGGAGGAGCAATGTCGCGATACGATCAACCGCAATTGCGATAGGCTACAAGTCGGAAACGTGATGGTACGCATTTCTCCTCTTTACACGAGGCATCACAACAACGTTTCACCAGGCAACGCAATTCAACTGCTGTTTGTGTATGAGAAATCGGTTGGAAACTTTCCGGTGCCAACCTTGTGTGAATGCTCTGAAAGGTTAATCATTTGCATATCATGGCGTCTTCTTCCTGTCGGTTAAGTTTCGCATCTGTAGCACGTCATCTTCGTGGTGTTCAAATGGTTCAAATGGCTCTGGGCACTATGGGACTCAACTGCTGTGGTCATTAGTCCCCTAGAACTTAGAACTACTTAAACCTAACTAACCTAAGGACATGCCCGAGGCAGGATTTGAACCTGCGACCGTAGCAGTCTCACGGTTCCGGACTGCGCGCCTAGAACCGCGAGACCACCGCGGCCGGCCTTCGTGGTGTAGCAATTTTAATAGCCAGTAGTGTACTTGCTCGTAAAAGGAATCCAGCAGTATGAACAGACAGCTCAACAGTTCTACAGCGCTGCGAGGCCCGATAGTTGTGGGTAGTGGACGTTGAAATGGAATTATATGACCTATATCTACACGTGACCCAGAGGTCACTGGAAATACCTAAAAACCTGATTGGCACTGGACACAAGTGTGTCCACTTACCAGCAGACCTGATTGAGCTATACCACGACAGTATCTTAACGTCTTTTGTGAGGTACAGTTCGCCACAGGCTCACGAAGGTCACGCCTGCTGCGCTCATTGACGCATACAAAAAGACTCAAGAGGTGGGGGGGGGGGGGGGGTGACATTATCAGTGTCAATGGGACTTTGTCCTCTTGACATTTTGATTAGAGAGCAAGCCGCATGGTATTGGCTAAAGAACTGCAACAGGGATAAAATAGTTGAAACAATAGGTGTTCAGTTTGGAGATAAAGCTGCAATTAGAAGAAGGGGTGAGGACCTATGGCAGGAGCAGTGGGATGGAGAAGAAACTTGGCACGGCACTCCCGAGTTGTTACGAGGCATTACAACCGCTCTTTTAACTGAGAACAATATTATGAATCTTATTCCCATATAGGGGAGAAGTGATCGACAATATGCGAAATAATTAATGGCATTGAAAAAGTTTTAATTAAAATGATCGACATATAATCTGTCATTAGAATAACGCCAGCAACAAAGTAGCGCCTCAGGAAAATCAAAGGGATTTCAACATGGCTACTTCTGTTTCTAAATTCTATTATATAAACGATGCGTGGATATTGTTAGTTCTCTTGTCTTGTTTTCTGCTCTCTCAATAATTCTACGTAGCTGTGTCGTGCGATATAGCTGTTATTTACAGTTGACATGCTACGGAAAGGATCGTGGCGCTTCTGTTAAACTGCAGGAAAAGTGACTATAATTAATTTATACGGGACAGACTTGCGTTGAAACCTATAATGAGGTCTAGATAGATCTTTGCCGTTGGATAACGGTCTAAGAATATCTGAGGAATTGTGTGCATGATAGAATGTAGAACTCAGTTTAAACTCTATTGCATGCCGAATAACCGATAATATGACCTGTGGACTATACGAAGGGAAGTTAAACTGAATATAAGAACGGAACCGAGCACTTAGCTTTGTGAAGGTAAAAGCGAACGAAGTCTGAATGGCTACATCGAAGTATACTAATGGACCATAGTCCTTTTTACAACATATTTTACCGACTAACTATAAAAGTTACAGACATTTTAGCTGCCGTAAATGATGATAGTGATGCAAGATCAACCCTCCCTTTCTCAATGTACAAAACACAATCATTTAATTATTATTAAATGTTGTTAATAAACAACTAAAGTGACTTCCGCTATAGCACGTGTAATAGTCAACAATAATCAAGCTGCAAACTGTATCTCTGGATGACGTAAAGTTCGATTATGAAATATTACGAAGCGTAAATTGTGACATAAGAGCTATCAACATTTCAGTGCTGGTCCTGCGAACGGCTGAAAGCAAGAGGAAACTACAGCCGTAATTTCTCCCGAGGGCACGCAGCTTCACTGTATGATTAAATGATGATGGCACCCTCTTAGGTAAAATATTCCAGAGGTAAAATAGTCCGCCATTCGGATCTCCGGGCGGGGACTACTCAGGAGAACGTCGTTATCAGGAGAGAGAAAACTGGCGTTCTACAGATCGGAGCGTGGAATGTCAGATACGTTAATCGGGCAGGTAGGATAGAAAATTTAAAACGGGAAATGGATAGGTTAAATTAAGATACAGTGGGAATTAGTGAAGTCCGGCAGCAGGAGGAACAAGACTTCTGGTGAGGTAAATACAGGGTTATAAATACAAAATCGAATACGAGTAATGCAGGGGTAGTTTTAACAGTGAATAAAGAAATAGGAGCGCGGGTAAGCTATTACGAACAGCATAGTTAACGCATTATTGTCGCCAAGATAGAAAACGAATCCCACGTCTACCACAGTGGTACAAGTTTATATGCCAACTAGCTCCGAGTGTGAGGAGGATATTGAGGAAATGTATGATGAACTAAAAGAAATTATTCAGATAGTGAAGAGAGACGAAAACTTAATTGTGATTGGGGACTGGAATTCGACAGTAGGAAAAGGAAGAGAAGGAAAAGTAGTAGATGAATGAAAGAGGAAGCCGCCTGATAGAATTTTCCACAGAGCATAATTTAATCATAGCTGACACTTGGTTTAAGAATCACGAAAAAAGTTTGTATATGTGGAAGTGCGCTGGAGATACCGGGCGGTTTCAGATTGATTATATAATGGTAAGACATAGATTTCAGAACCAAGTTTTAAATTGTAAGACATTTTCAGGGGCAGAAGTGGACTTTGACCACGATTTATTGTATATGAGCTGCAGATCAAAACTGATGAAACTGCAAAAAGGCAGGATTTTTGGGACATGGGAACTGAATAAATTGAAAGAACCACAGATTCTAGAGAGTTTTAGAGAGAGCATTAGGGAACGATTGACAAGGACAGGGGAAACCAATACAGTAGAAGGAGAATGGGAAGCTTTGAAGGATGAAATAGTGAAGGCAGCAGAGGTTCAGGAAGAGAAAACAGGAAGGCTAGTATAAATCCTTCGCTAACACAAAAGATGTTGAATTTAATCGATGAAAGGAGAAAATATAAAACCGCTGTAAATGGAGCAGGTGAAAGGGAATACAAACGTCTAAAAAATGACAACGACAGGAAGTGCAGAGTGGCTAAGCAAGAATGGCTATAGGAGAAATGTAAGGATGCAGAATCATTTATCACCAAGGGTAACTTAGATACTGCCTACAGGAAAATCAAAGAAATCTTCGTAGAAAAGAGAACCACCTGTATGAACATCAAGAGCTCAGATGGAAAACGAGTCATGAGAAAAGAAGGGAACCAGGAGTTGGAAGTAGTATGTAGAGGGTCTGTACAAGGGAAATGTACTTGAGAGCAATATTGTGGAAATGGAAGAGGACGTAGAAAAAGATGAGAAGATAGGTGTGATAGAAGAATTTGACAGAGAACTGAATGGTTTAATGCGAAGAAAGGTCCCGGTAGTAGACACCATACAGTTAGAGCTACTGATAGCTTTGAGAGAGCCAACAATGGCAAAACTCTTTCCTTCTGGTAAACAAGATGTTTGCGATACTCGAAATACCCTCATATTCCAAGAAGACTGTGATAATTCCGATTCCAAACAAAGTATGTGCTGGCAGATGTAAAAATTATGGAACTATCAGTTTTATAAGTCACGGTTGCAAAATACTAACTCGAATCCTTTGCAGAAGAATGGAAGAAAAGGCAGAAGTTGACCTTTGGGAAGACCAGTTTGGATTCAGTAGAAATGTACAAACACGCAAGGCAATACTGACCCTACGACTGCTCGTAGAATACATGTTAAGGAAAGGCAAACCTGCTTTTACAGCCTCTGCAGACTTATTGAAAGCTTTTGACAATGTTGACAAATACTCTCTTTCAAATTCTGAAGGTGGCAGGGGTAAAATACAGGGAGCCAAAGGCTACTTACAATTTGTGCACAATCCAGATGGCAGTTATAAGAATCGAGGGGTACGCAAGGGAAGCAGTGGTTGAGAAGGGTGTAAGACAGGGTTGTAGGGTATCCTCGATGTTATTCAGTCTGTATATTGAGGAATCATTAAAGGAAAATATGGAATAGGAATTAAAGTCGAGAGAGAAGAAATAAAAACTTTGAGGTCTGCTGATGACATTGTAATTCTGTCAAAGACAGCAAAGGACTTGGAAGAGCAGTTGAACGTAATGGAGAGTGTCTTGAAAGGAGGATATTGGATGAACATTAACAGAAGCAAAACGAGTAAAATGGAATGTAGACGAATTAAGTCGGGTGCTGCTGAGGGAATTAGATTAGGAAATGAGATACTTAAAATACTAGATGAGTTTTGCTATTTGTGAAGATAAATAACTGATGATGTCGAAGTATGGAGGATATAAGACGTAGACTAACAATGGCAAGAAAAGCGTTTTTGAAGAAGAGAAATTTGTTAACATCGTGTATAGATTTAAGTGTCAGGAAGTCGTTTCTGAAAGGTCGTTGTATGGTAGTGAAACATGGACGATAAACAATTTAGAGAAGAAGAAATTTTGAAATGTTTTTCTCTAAAAGAATGCTGAACATTAGATGGCTAGATCACCTAAGCATTGAGGAGGTACTAAATAGAATTGGGAGAAGAGAAATTTATGGTATAACCTGACTATAAGATGGGATCGGTTGATACGACACATTCTGAGGCATCAAGGGATCACGAATTTAGTACTGGAGGGAAGTGTGGGGGGTAAAAATTACAGAGGGAGGCCAAGAGATGGATACACTAAGCAGATGCAGAAGGATTTAAGTTCCAGTAGTTACTTGGAGATGAAGAATCTTGCACGGGACAGAGTAACGTGAAGAGCTGCATCAAACCAGTCTTCAAACTAAAGACCACAACAACAACACCCCTTTGGTTTCCATCCGCTGCACCCTTTCAGCACAGCGGTTAATAGACGATAGTCGACATCCCGTTTTATTGCCCTTCATGCCAAGCAACCTTGGGCTTACATTTGATCACGGCTAGAGTTCCTACTGCTGATCGACGTGTTTCCCAACGCCTACCTTGGCCAGAAAGGTCGCCAGATCCGTTCCCAGTGGAGAAAGTTTGGAACGTTATGGGCAGGGTCTTCCAATTTCCTTACGAGTTTGACGATGTCACTTTTCATTCGGACAGAATGTGACACGACATCCCTCAGAAGGACATACAACAACTTTATCAATGTGACCATCCGGAGCGCGGTCTTCTTGTGATGGTACCTTCCCTTGACCATTGCTGTCGGACATCATGTACAGTGTGTTGCGGCCACATGTAGTAAGCGTTGCTTCACGCAGTGGAGAATGGCAAAACAGAGCACGCCGGCAACCGAGGCGTTACGAAGTAGGCAGGCACAGATAGCTTTGCTGACACCAGCACTTTACCAACAGACTGACGCAAGGGCGCACACAGACCGAGCGCCGAGCGAAGAATGGAGAGTGCTGAGTAAGGGGAAGAGAGGCCAGCACGCTAATTTACGCTGCAATTTACTGTTGGGAGTAATAACAAAAATCTACCACCGAGGGTAAAATGCAGTTCGGATCTGAGGATGGACGTGGTCGGTGTGCGAATGTTCAATCTTTGTAGGTGACGATTCCGGAAGTCTGTTCCAGCTCGCAGGAGTCATCTGTTCGCTGGCAGATGTCAACTTCAGCTCTGGAGGTCGTCCCGAGTTCGGTCGGCACTATGGCTGACTAACTAGAGCGAGAGCTTCCAGGAGGACCGGCGGCAGCGCGGTCTTGGTCACTGGCGTATCACCCGGCGTGATGGTATGGGATGTCATTGGTTACACGTCTCGGTCACCTCTTCTTCGCACTGACGGCTCTTTGAACAGTGGATGTTACATTTCAGGTGTGTTCCGACCCTTGGCTCTACCCTTCGTTCGATCCCTGCAAAACCCTACATTTCAGCAGGATAATGCACGACCGCATGTTGCTGGTCCTGTACGGGCCTTTCTGGATACAGAAAATGTTTGACTGCTGACCTGGCGAGCACATTCTCCAGATCTCTCACCAACTGAAAACGTCTGGCCAACGGTGGCTCGTCACAATACGTCAGTCTCTACTATTGACGAACTGTGGTATCGTGTTGAAACTGCATGGGCAGCTGTACCTGTACACGCCATCCAAGCTCTGTGTGACTCATTGCCCATGCGTATCAAGGCCGTTATTACGGCCATAGCTGGTTGTTCTGAGTACTGATTTCTCAGTATCTATGCACCCAAACTGCGTGAAAATATAATCCCATGTCAGTTGTGGTATAATATATTTGTCCAATGAATACTGCATTTCTTCTTGCTGTAGCAATTTTAATGGCCAGTAGTGTATTAAGTAGCACAGTTGCATCAAGACCCCTGCCAACTGCTTAACTGATTATGTAATGTCATAAATAACTGCCTCTTTGTGGGATTATGCTGCCAGCTCGAAATCTGTGTCATTTTCGTCCACGAATAGTAAATTTTTCTCTAACCTAGCTTGTGGTTTATTTTATGTTATTTGGACGTATGACAATACATCTGTGTTAGCCGAAGTAATAATGAACGAATGGAACCACCACGCAACTGCAAACCAACAATGAAAGAGTACAAAACAATGTTATTTGTGATTGGCGCACTTTGTACACAGGCGCACCCGCTATATGATTAAGAAAACTGCCAACGCGGAAGGAGATGTGCACATTTTACTGCACTGTGTACTCTTTGTTTAGAGGGGCAGTCCGGAATCGATGCCTGTACCAGTGTGTGAGAGCTATATGTCATACGGCAGCGTCGGTGAGGCAGTGGTTCGTGGACAATAACATTCCTGAAATGGACTGACCTTCCCAGAGTCCCTGCCTGAACCGAGTTAAAAACCTCTGGGATGCGTCAGAACGTCGACTTCGCTTCAGTCCCAAGCGTCCTATATCATTAATTTCTCTATTCGCCCCCTGAGAAAGGATGGGCCGCCATTCCTATAAAGGCATTCACTCACCCCTTTGAAAGTGTGCCAAACAGTGTTCAAGCCTGCATAATGACGAAGGTTGGGCACACCCCATATTAAAGTCCAACAATGAGTGTGGAGATACTTTTATTCAGATGGTGCGTAACTCGTCTGAGTCGTAACTACGTATACCTAAATGCCTTCTGCTTATCTAAAAGATAACGATCATACAACTTGGGAAACTGCAGAGCGCATCTGTACGCCAGGCTCTTACCAGCTCGCCAGTTTGCTGGCGGGGTCTCTCGCTTTCTATGGCAGAAGGAGACTGTGGTGTGGGGGGTTCGCCCGCGGGCAGTGGCCGCAGATGGCGGTCCAGTGACCCGGTGGTGCCTGCGAGCACGTGGCGCCAGTAGCCGCGCAGCCGGTGGCGCCAGCAGGAGCGGCAGCGCGCCCACGCGCCTATTGATTCCCTTCCGGAGCAGCAGCAGCAGCAGCTGCCGACAGGCCCCACACAGCGGTGGCCGCCTGCCCGCCGTACACAGCAGCCGCAATCCGGCCCGCCTTGTCCCCTACTACTCCTAGGGGTCACCGTAGACCTACCTTGAGGCTGAAGCGTCTGTGGCTGGCTGACGAGGAGCCGGAACATTTCCCGAAGCTCCACAGATTATTAGAGCTGACACCGTTTATCCGGAAAGCTACCATCGATGACTGACGTGATATGTCATGGGATAGCTTTTGTGTTAGCAGAAGAGCCAACACCGTGTTACGGGAGGAGGCTGACATACACGCGTTTTAGCTCAAGCAGGCTAGCGTGAGGAGGGAAGAACTATACTGACGTGAGTCTGAACCATGACAAGGAATGAGAATTCAGAAAGCGGACGTAATTAGTTTGATACTTAATTATGAACGTCGCTCTTGACGGTACATGATTCACAATATCTGTTCAGAATACATTCTTGAAGATAGTTCTTACAGTAACTGAATATGGCGCCTTGCTAGGTCGTAGCAAATGACGTAGCTGAAGGCTATGCTAAACTGTCGTCTCTGCAAATGAGAGCGTATGTATACAGTGAACCATCGCTAGCAAAGTCGGCTGTACAACTGGGGTGAGTGCTAGGGAGTCTCTAGACTAGAGCTGCCGTGTGGCAGCGCTCGGTCTGCAATCACTGACAGTGGCGACACGCGGGTCCGACGTATACTACCGGACCGCGGCCCATTTAAAGGCTACCACCTAGCAAGTGTGGTGTCTGGCGGTGACACCACAATAGCAATATGCACATTTGCAGATGGGGTGGAATGGCGAACACAAGGTACAATGGCGGAGGTGTCATTTGTACTCACGTGATCTATGATTATGACCACACGACTGGAATTAACAGACTTTGAAGGGAAAAAGTTGTTGGAGCTAGATACCTGCCACATTCCATTTCGGAAATCGTTAAGGAATTCGATATTCCGAGACCCACAGTGTGAAGAGGTTGCCAAGAATGACATCTTTCAGGCATTGCCACTCAAGTCAGACAACACAAAGACCGACAGCCTTCACTTAACGACCAAGAGCATCAGCGTTTCCATAGAGTTGTCCGTGCTATCAGACAAGCAATACTGCGTGAAATAATCGGATAAATCACTATCGGACATACGATTAACGTATCTGTTAGGACAGACCGGTGAAATTTGGTGTTAATGGGCTATGGCAGCACATGGCCGACGAGAATACCTTCGCTAACCGCTCGACATCGATTGCTCAGTTTCCTGAACGATTAAAGCACTCAGTAGTAAAGCCGCTTTATAAAAAGTGAAAAAGGGATCATGTAGATAATTTTAGACTTATTTCTATGCCATCAGTGTTTGTAAAAGTTATTGAAAAGGCTGTGTATCTAAGCATAATTGATCATTTCATATCACACGATTTGCTATCAAATATACAGTTCGGCTTTAGAAGTCATTTAGCAACTGAAAATGCTATACTCACTTTTCTCTGTGAGGTACTGGATAGGCTAAACAAATGGTCTCGAACGCTTGGCATATCTTTTAATTAACTAAGGCATTTGATTGTGTTAATCACAAAATACTGCTCTAGAAATTGGACCACCTCTTACTTTAGCAACAGGCAGCGAAAGGTCATTACTGACAATGTTGATAACGGCTGTGATGGGGTCTGAGTGGGGTGCAGTCACATGGGGGGGGGGGGGGGGGGTGGCGGGGAGCGTCCCAGGGATCAGTGTTGATACCACTCAGGTTCCTTATTTAGATAAATGACATGGTCTCTAGTATTACGGGTAATTCTAAAATACTTCTGTTTGCTGATAACACTATCTTGGTAGTAAAGGATGTTGTGTGCAACATTAGCTCGGTTTCAAATAGTGCAGTACATGACCTAAGTTCGTGCCTTGTAGAAAATAAACTAACGCTAAATCACAGAAAGACTCAGTTTTTACAGTTTCTAACACACAATTCAACAAAACCTGACGTTTTAATTTCACAGAACGGGCATATGATTAGTGAAATTGAACAGTTCCAATTTCTAGGTGCTCAGGTAGATAGTAAGCTCCAGTGGAAAGCCCACGTTATGGATCTTATTCAAAGACTTAATACTGCCATTTTTACTATTCGAACGGTATCAGGAGTGATCGTTCGACACGAAAATTTTGCTTATTGTCATTCGCGTTTGTCGTATTGTATTATATTTTGGGATAACTCTTCCCATTCTAAAAGGATATTTTTGGCTCAGAAACGGGCGGTTCGGGCAATAAATAGTGTAAATTCACGAACCTCTTGTTGACCCCTGTTCACGAGTCTGAGTATTTCGACATTGGCCTCCCAATATAAATACATTCCTTATGTCATTTGGCCGCCGAAGTGGCCGAGCGGTTCTAGGCGCTAGTCTGGAACCGCGCGACCGCTACGGTCGCAGGTTCGAATCCTGCCTCGGGCATGGATATGTGTGATGTCCTTAGGTTAGTTAGGTTTAAGTAGTTCTACGTTCTAGGGGAGTGATGACCTTAGAAGTTAAGTCCCATAGTGCTTGGAGACATTTGAACAATTTCACTGTCATTTCTTGTTAACAATATTAGCTTATTCCCAAGAATAAGCAGCTTTCACTCGGTTAATACTCGGCAGAAATCAAACCTGCATTTGGATCGGACTTCCTTAACTCTTGTGCAGAAAGGTGTGCAGTATACTGCTGCATCCATTTTTAATAAGCTCCCACACGAGTTCAAAAATCTTAGCAGTAATCTACACGGTTTCAAATCGAAACTGAAGAGTTTCCTAATGGGTCACTCGTCTTATTCTCTCGAGGAGTTCCTTGAAAAATTAAGCTGGTTCTTATTGTATAGTTGATTGAGTTTACTTAAACTTATGGACTGACTTTTCACGCTCATAAACATTTATTTTCATCTTTTATTATTTTTATGTTGTGATTTCATTTACTGACACGTTTAAATATATTGGAGATTTGCTCCTCAATTTGGTACTACGGAACTTGACGTGTAAATAAAATTTAAAACGTCACCTCTCCTGGGCTCGTGATCTTATTGGTTGGACCCTAGGCGACTGCAAAATCGTAGCCTGGTCGGACGAGCCCCAGTGTCAGTTGATAAGAGTTGGTGGTAGGGTTCGAGTGTGACTATGGAGCAAGGTTGTCAACAAGACACTGTGCAAGCAAGTGGTTGCTCCATAACGGTGTGGACTGTGCTACATTGGATGGACTGGGTCCTCCGGCCCAACTGACCGGTTATTAACGGGAAATGGTTTTTGTTCGGATAGTTGGAGACCATTTTCGGCCATTCATGGACTTCATGGCATTGTGCCTGCCACCGGGCCACAACTGTTTGCGGTTGGTTTGAAGAACATTCTGGGGAATTTGTGTGTTTGATTTGGTCACCCAGATCGAACAATGTGAATCGCATCGAACAATAGTGGGACATAATGAAGAGGTCATTTCGTGCACAACATTCTGCACTGGTAACACTTCCGCAATTATGGACAGCTGTAGAGGCAGCATAGCTCATTATTTCTGCAAGGGCCTTCCAACGACTTGTTGAGTCCATGTCCCTTCGGGCTGCTGCACTACTCCGGACAAAAGGAAGTCAGATACGGCGTTAGGAGGTATTCCATTACTGTAGTCACCTCAGTACAGGTAGCTACGTACTCTATCTCGGCCGTCCGCTGTGGCCGAGCGGTTCTAAGCGCTTCAGTTCGGAAGCAGGTTGGAATCCTACCTCGGGCATGGATGTGTGTGATGTCCTTGGGTTGGTTAGGTTTAAGTAGTTCTAAGTCTAGGGGAGTGATGACCTCAGAAGTTATGTCCCATAGTGCTCAGAGCCATTTGAACCATATGAGCTCTCCCTCCTGCCTAGTGGAAATTACGTTTTGCTACCTCTATGAGTGTTAATGACATATTAACTATCCTCAATATCTCTGATGCTCTCAGATTAGTTGTGAGTCACCGACAGCATATGACAGTGGCGTGTGCTAAGCCTTAAAGCCAGCCACAGAAATGTTTGAAAAACGGCAGTCAAGTAGAGGAAGTTTGCGTAATAGGTTCACATTCCTTTATTAAATATCGTTAAATAACTTTTCCCTATTCACTGAGGTGACAAAAGTCGTGGAATACATCCTAATATCGTGTTGGGCCTTCTGCTGCATAGCGTACTTCAGAAGTTTGTGGCACGGATTCAACAAGTCGTTGAAAGTCCCTTTATGAAGCAATGATCCAAGCTGCCTCTATAGCCATCCATAATTGCGAAAGTGTTGCCGGTGCGGAGTTTTGTGCACAAACTGACATCTCGATTATATTCCATGACCGTTCGATGAGATTGATGTCGGGAAATCTGTTTGATGGCCAAATCGTTCGCTCGAATTGCCCAGCATGTTCTTCAAACTAATCGCAAACAATTATGCTCTGCGACATGGCGCACTGTCAGCCATAACAATGAAAATGAAAACCATGAATGCCTCCAAATGAGCTCCAAGTAGGCGAACATAACCATTTTCAATCAGTGATCCATGTAAACACAGCCCGCACCATTATGGAGCAGCCACCAGTTTGTACAGTCCTTTGCTGACAACTTGGGTCTATGGCTTAGCCGGGTCTGCGTCACACTCGAACCCTACCATCAGCTCTTACCAACTGATACTGGTACTCGTCTCAGCAGGTCACCGTTTTCTCCAATAGTCTACGACCCAACCAACAAGGTCTCGATCCCAGGAGAGTCGCAGATGCTGTTAGCAAAGGCACTTGCGTCGGTCGTCTGTTGCCATAGCCGAATAATGCCATATTTCGTCGCACTGTCCGAACGGACACGTTCGTCACATGTACTACGTTGATTTCTATGGTTACTTTACGCACTGTCTCTTGTCCATTAGCAATGCCAGCTCTACACTAACGCCGCTGCTCTCTTTCGTTAAGTAAAGTCTGTCGGGAACTGCGTTGTCGCGGAGAGAGATAATTGCTGAAATTTTGGTATTCTTTTGGCACTGTGAATTTCGGAATGTTGAATTCACTAACGATTTCCGAAATGGAACGGCCATGCGTGTAGCTTCAACTCCCATTCCGGGTTCAAAAGACTGTTAATCCCTCTAGTGCGTCCATAATCACGTCAGAAATCTTTTCACATTAAGTCATCTGAGTACAAATGTCAGCTCCGCCAATTCACTCCCCTTTTGTACTTTTTGTGCGCTACACTACCACCATCTGCATATGCGCAGATCGTGACTTTTGTCACCTCAATGTATCTAAAGTTAGTGGCCCTCGGTCCATTGCGTTCGATACCATAGTGAACAGACAAATATAGGGTAATATCAGCAACAGCAGAAGATGAGGTACAGCAAGTAGAATTCATTATGTATAGGAAGGTAGGACTGAGAATCATTTATTGACACCAGTTCAGTGATAAGTTTATTCTCCTAAGAGTCTAGAGTAAAGAAATGCCAGCAACAATAGTTCTCGTATGTATACCGACACAAATGTTAAAAGCAGAAGACGAAGAGCCACAGAAAGTATTTGAGGATACTGAATGTGTAAATCAGTACACCTACATTTACATCTACATCGATACTCTCCAAATCACATTTAAGTGCCTGGCAGAGGGTTCATCGAACCACCTTCACAATTCTGTATTATTCCAATCTCATATAGCGAACGTCAAGAAAGAACACCTACATCTTTCCGTAAGAGCTCTGATTTCCCTTATTTTATCGTCGTGATCATTCCTCCGTATGTAGGTCGGTGTCAACAAAATATTTTCGCATTAGGAGGACAAAGTTTGCCGGATACTTCGTGTAGAGAGTTGGTTTCAGGACTTGATGCGCACTCGCTGTTTGTGCTGATCTGATCGGATGCATGCATCAGCCCATTCCATGCAGTGCCTCTTGCCATTCCAGTCTATACTGGATTTAATTCGTCTGAGCCTCATTTTCACTCGACAGTGACACTGATGCGGATTTTGATTTCTGGCTCCAGTAGCGATTCGAATTCTGATTGTGCTACTAATGGGTCACTATCAGGAGCAACCTCGTTCCTCAGTTCCAATTCCTTTGATGCTGCTCCTGGAATTCATACACATCAATGCTGATTTCAGTTCCTTTCTTGCTCCGCTTGAGATTCGGAGGCAACATTTCGACTCACGTATGAAGTTCCATCTCGATGTGAGTTCATATTCAGTGCTTTAAAAAGTCCTACCTGAGAAACAAGTGGACTCGGACAGCGTTTGCATTATTCGCACAAAAAGACCGAAGTGTTCAACTGCCGACTGCTGTCAATCATCCATAACGCACCGACAGATCGACTGGATACATCCAAGTTTGACGTACCATAAAAAAGCACCAAGCTGATAAACTGTCAGCTTTGAAATACGTCTATACTGCTGTCAGGCGTTTTGTTGTGAGCTGGCCTCGTTTTGAGTACAGAGCTCATGCCTGTTACACATACGATATAAGAGACATTGGCATATTCTCTGATATCCGACTATCACAGTGCATGTGGAATTTGATTAATAACCTTAGGATAACTACTTAAGAATGACTATAGAGACAAGACTACATTAGTGTCGAAAATCAGATGCAGTCGAACAGTGGAAGAACTATCATTTTCAGTTTTATACAGTACAAATTCAGTTTCGGCATTTTAGATTGTCTCTCACTTCTAGCAAAATTGCGATTCGGTAGATTTGATACACTACATAAGTAAGGTAGTAAATGGTATGAAAGCCGGTAGTATTAGTGACATTGGTAAAGAAACATAAATGAACGTGTAAGACAGAAACAGGGAGCCAATGATTTCGGTTTGCTTCATATTTTTTCGTATCTTACATCCTTACAGAAAATAAATTGCGTTTTAGAGATAATAAGAATTACTTGATCGCGTAACGTCTGTACTTTTATGTAACCACACAAATTAGTTTTGATGCAGATACATTTTCCATTCTCAAACAGAAAAAATATATAATTGTGATTTTTATTTTGTGGTCAATAAAACGTTCTTTTTCTTCATCAAAGCCAACAGCTTCCTGTTATTACTCATACAGGAGAAATTTATGAATAATAGAAACATCTTTTATTTATCTTAGCTCAAGTATTGAAGCAATGTTAGATGTATTTTTCTTTTGTATTTTTTTATTATTTTTTTCTGTTTCGTTGAGGAAATTGCGCTTTCCAGATCTATATGCTAAATCTTATGTTGATTTTTTTTCTTTTTTCAAACTAAAACATCCCTCTCTTCCATGTCACAAATGAACAGTTTTCGAATAAAACCAGACCTAATTACTGACAAGTTCAGATTTGCTATAAATACTGTGTATTTTTAAGCAACAGACAGGAGCATAGCCACGTAGAACAAAAAATTTCTGTAGGGTAAGCGGCCTGTACCCAGTTTCTAGACGTTTTGCAGCTTCCAGTTTTCAGGGGAATCTAGTAAGAGATTGATGGCATACGTAAGGAAAGCGATCGTTAAGATGTAACGCTTGATAGGTTTGTAACACACCTAACGTATAGGTAACGCGAGTAAGACTTCAACTGATCGAAGCTACTAGGAAAACTACCGTAGTCTACGCTTATTGATGGTAGTCTTAGTAGTCTTTCACCTCTATTAATAGCGGATTACCGACACAGTGTGTGTGAAAATAGTTGCTGAGTCATGACGTGTGCTATCAACACTGATTTCATTGTCACTCGACATACTTCCTCAACCTATAAGTTGCCGCTGTAATTCATGATACGCAAGTGCACGTTGCACGCCGAATTACCAAAGTACTCTAACAGCAGTGCTAATTTCTAAAGTGAGTGCCTTCCAAGAGATGAGAGAGCAATTCAAAGGGATGAAGGAACAGAACTTTCAGTGGCTCAGCAACTTTCGACGTTTCGAGAAGCAAATAAATGAATTCGTCTGCAACACACAAGGAAGGGAAAAGAAGGGAAAGAGGAAGAGTCGGAGTAAAGGCAAGCGAAAAGAAAAGTAGCAGGATACGTTTCGACGGGAAGAATTTAATTACGAGTAAACAATGTGAAGCCGGTTGGGAGTGTTTACGGCAGACCGCATAATGAATGCGGGTGGGTCGCAGGGAAAAGGGGAGAAGCTGCTGGGTGGGGGAGCGGTGAGTTATAATGGAGGGAGAGGGGGGAGGTGGTATGGGGTAGCGGCCGGCCGGAAGATGCGGCGATAAACGCATCCAATTAGGTCAGCGCAGCGCCCCACCGCTACAAGCAAAGGGGGGGGGGGGGGAGTTGGGGGGTTAATGGTTCGGTGCAAACTCCTGACCCAAATTATTATTCAGCCGCCACGCCAGCCGCTGAAAAACTTGGCCACCGGTAATTTTTCTGCCCCCTCTTTTTTCTTCCCCTTTATATTTTCGATTTGAAACGGAATGTCCGATTACGCCAGCGTATAGAGGGGTGGGGTGGGGGGATGGCTGACACTTTTAGAGGTGACGTGACGGAAATCTGCAATTCCGACGCTAAACCGATTCCCCGTGGCCGCTGGCGCGCTTCGCAGCTTACAGCAATGAAGACCAGAGCGCGACGAAAAGTCGTTCAGTACCGTGTCCAGAAACGTGCTGCGGGCGAGGAGGTAGCGTGTCGGTTGTTGCCTTACGCACCTGCGGCACTCGCTGTACAAAGTGGCACTTTGGGCGGTGGCTCCTTGGAGCAGACTAAAGCGATCACGTTCTGCACACTTCGACAATAGTGTTGTATCACCCTCGTAAGTTGTGCAGGTATGTTCCTATGTTACTGTTCTGCAGCGATCCGGAAAGTAACTTGAATAAGTACGCAAAGAGCCATTTTTTAAAATAGAAGTAGAGGTGGTTATTATTCTTCGAAATAGCACATTTGGGTGCCAATAGACTTTTCCCAGCGATCCGTCAGCTCTGATTGGCTTCCTGGAACACGTTGACGGTAACTTCATCAGAAACCTTGTCGCAGCGGCTTTCACGGCGTCTATCGTCCCAAAGTGATGGTCCTTCAGGCGTCTCTTAATTCGAGGAAACAAAAGGGAAGGTCCGCTGTTGCCAGATCTGGACTGTATGGTGGCTGGAGCAGCGTTGGCACATCGTGCCTGACGAGGAACACGATAACAATGAAGACAGTACAAGACGGAGCGTTGTCGTAATGGAGTCGCCAGTTTCCACGGACCTCCTTCCAGACGCGAAGCATCTGGTTTCGGAGCCTTTCAAGGACTTTCAAGAAATGTTGTCAGTTTTTCTCTGTGGCACAAACTCCGAGAACACAATAGTTTTGGTTCGAATAAACAAGAGCGCTGCGACTGTTAGAATTCTTTATTGCAGAACACGACCGGCTTCGCAATTTAGACATTCTAGCCAAATTTGATTATTGAAGTGTATGGCGTTTTCCAGCCCTACCACCGCGTTTTTATTAATGTAAAAGGCTTCTCATCTGTGAAAACAATTTTATTAACTGTAGGGACGCTGAGTGGATAGTGCTGGCGTATAGGACCCTAGGTAGTAAATTATATTAATTGTAACAGTAGTTCTTACATATTCGACTCCTAAACAGAGTTTATTATTCCTGATTATTGCAGTTTGGTAATTTAAAGTATGCAGCCAGCCCCCAACATTCCAATCAAGGTATCTGGTTGCGGAATAGTTCCGACACTTCGCATGTGCGGCTTTCCGCGAAGGCCTCGCTACAGATAACGGTTATTTTTCGCCGGCAACAGCACCGCTTCATCCCTAGGCTGTCGACAGTGGAGGTAAAGTGTGACACTGTTGACAACTTTTTCCGTTTTAATGTTGCAAAATGGGCGCATTTGTTAAGTATTTTAATTATTTTTTATTAGAAATTACTTTAACAGCTGTGTATATTCTTACTCTACGTCATTACTGGTTTCTTTTGTAGGTTGGGGACAGCCTTAGGCACCCAACACATTTCATCATAGATGCTTGCAGAATTGTGAGTCAGAAATTTTATATACCTGGATATAAATGTTGGGAATGCTTTATTCGGTTTAATCTTTTGATTGCAAATAGACACTCACTTTATCGCTTTTATCTGTACGTTTCTTGGCACGGATAAATTTCTGGTAAGTTCTTTTATTTGTTTGTATACAGTGACGCACCTGAAGATGCTAATTTAATTTGGAAATCGGGTATCTTCTTCAAAAAGCCGTTCTAACAGTCGCAGCTGTCCTGTTTACTCAAATCATGGAATATTTCGGGTGTGGGTGCCCTGCATATAAAGCAGTATGTAACGCCTTTGGAATAAAAAAATACAATGATCATCGCCATCACCCAGAATTTCAGCACCCGTGCCTTTTTTAAATTTTTTTTATTTCGGAGATGCCTGTATGCAACACTCTGCACTTTGCCTTTTTGTTTTTATGCGTACCTTTGTTCAGTGAATCGTGGCATTTTGATGTCCCTACACCTCACTCGAACGCAGGTACACAGTAATCCGCTCAGGGCTACGGCCAGTAGGCATCTGGAGAGGAACTCCTTGACTTTGCAAGAACCCCCACAAACGTTTCCCACACTTGCGACCTCCGCGTTGCCGGGAAAAAAATAATTCAACTTACTTTCCAGACAAATCCTGCACACACACACTTACCATGAGTGCTACCTATGGGTAGAACGCCGTACTCGGATGGATTGCACCACTTCAGTTGAAAGTAAAGCACCAGCAGGAAAGCATTAGAGATGTCTGTGGAACAATAGAGTGAACATTCAATCACGCCACGAAGAACAGTAGCGAGCAGTCATTGGGTCTACACCATCACGTGAAGTGCAGAAGGCTTGTCCACCTGGTAAGTTGTTCTACGTGTGCACTGAAGCGTATACTCCCGACAGGTGCAGAGGATGATCGATATCTACGTCTTTTGAGTCAAAGGAACCGTGAGCTGAGTACTCCAGAACTGAATTCGAAAGGCAACGTCATGTATCGCACCAGACTGTTAGGTGACGATGACAGTGTTTCTTTGCCACTTGGATTAATAGTTGAATGCTATGATTAGTTGAGTGCAGTTGGTAACTACCATTGTATCTCTTTTCGTCTCGGATTTTTTTTTTTTTTTAGGTTAGAAGGCCCTGGGAAAGTGCGGGATGGGCTGCAATGTCAAAGGGTGCTTGGCAATTACAGGACGTGCTTGGATCAAGGAACAGTCGGAATTATAGTTGTAAATTGTTGTAGTTGCACTGGAAAAGTCCCTGAGCTTCAAGCGCTAATAGAAAGCACAGAAGCTGATATCGTTATAGGCACAGAAAGCTGGCTAAAGCCTGAAATAAGTTCTGCAGAAATTTTTACGAAGTCTCAGACGGTGTTCAGGAAAGATAGATTAGGCAGAATTGGTGGTGGAGTGTTTGTGTCTGTCAGTAGTGGTTTATCTTGTAGTGAAGTCGAAGTAGATACTCCGTGCGAATTGGTATGGGTGGAGGTTATACTTAACAGCCGAATTAAGTTAATAATTGGCTCCTTCGACCGACCCCCAGACTCCGATGATACAGTTGCGGAACAGTTCAGAGAAAGTTTGAGTCTCGTAACAAATAAATACCCCACTCATACGGTTATAGTTGGTGGGGACCTCAACCTACCCTCGGTATGTTGGCAAAAATACTTGTTCAAAACCGGTGGTAGGCAGAAAACGTCTTCCGAGATTGTCCTAAATGCTTTCTCCGAAAATTATTTCGAGCAGTTAGTCCACGAACCCACGCGAATTGTAAATGGTTGCGAAAACACACTTGACCTCTTAAGCCACAAACAATCCAGAGCTGACAGAGAGCATCATGACTGATACAGGGATTAGTGATCACAAGGTCATTGTAGCTAGGCTCAATACCATTTCTTCCAAATCCATCAGAAACAAATGCAAAATAATTTTATTTAAAAAAGCGGATAAAGTGCCACTAGAAGCCTTCCTAAAATACAATTTCCATTCCTTCCGAACTGACTATGCGAATGTAGACGAGATGTGGCTCAAATTCAAAGATATAGTAGCAACAGCAATTGAGATATTCATACCTCATAAATTGGTAAGAGATGGAACGAATCCCCCGTGGTACACAAAAAAGGTCCGAACGCTGTTGCAGAGGCTACGGAAAAAGCATGCGAAGTTCAGAAGAACGAGAAATCTCGAAGATGGGCTAAAATTTACAGACGCGAGAAATTTGGCACGGACTTCGATGCGAGATGCCTTTAATAGGTTCCACAACGAAACATTCTCTCGAAATTTGGTAGAAAATCCGAAGAAATTCTGGTCGTATGTAAAGTACACAAGCGGCAAGACGCAGTCAATACCTTCGCTGCGCAGTGCCGATGGTACTGTTATCGACGACTGTGCCGCTAAAGCGGAGTTATTGAACGCAGTTTTCCGAAATTCCTTGACCAGGGAAGACGAATGGAATATTCCAGAATTTGAAACACGAACATCTGCTAGCATGAGTTTCTTAGAAGTAGATACCTTAGGGGTTGCGAAGCAACTCAAATCGCTTGATACGGGCAAGTCTTCAGGTCCAGATTGTATACCGATTAGGTTCCTTTCAGATTACGCTGATACTATAGCTCCCTAGTTAGCACACATATACAACCGCTCGCTCACCGATAGATCTGTACCTACGGATTGGAAAATTGCGCAGGTCGCACCAGTGTTCAAGAAGGGTAGTAGGAGTAATCCATTTAACTACAGACCTATATCATTGACGTCGGTTTGCAGTAGGGTTTTGGAGCATATACTGTATTCAAACATTATGAATCACCTCCAAGGGCACGATCTATTGACACGTAATCAGCATGGCTTCAGAAAACATCGCTCTTGTGCAACGCAGCTAGCTCTTTATTCGCACGAAGTAATGGCCGCTATCGACAGGGGATCTCAAGTTGATTCCGTATTTCTAGATTTCCGGAAAGCTTTTGACACCGTTCCTCATAAGCGACTTCTAATAAAGCTGCGGAGCTATGGGGTATCGTCTCAGTTGTGCGACTGGATTCGTGATTTCCTGTCAGGAAGGTCGCAGTTCGTAGTAATAGACGGCAAATCATCGAGTAAAACTGAAGTGATATCAGGTGTTCCCCAGGGAAGCGTCCAGGGACCCCTACTGTTCGTGATCTATATAAATGACCTGGGTGACAATCTGCGGAGTTCTCTTAGACTGTTCGCAGATGATGCTGTAATTTACCGTCTAGTAAGGTCATCCGAAGACCAGTATGAGTTGCAAAGCGATTTAGAAAAGATTGCTGTATGGTGTGTCAGGTGGCAGTTGACGCTAAATAACGAAAAGTGTGAGATGATCCACATGCGTTCCAAAAGAAATCCGTTGGAATTCGATTACTCGATAAATAGTACAATTCTCAAGACTGTCAATTGAACTAAGTACCTGGGTGTTAAAATTACGAACAACTTCAGTTGGAAGGACCACATAGAAAATATTGTCGGGAAGGCGAGCCAAAGGTTGCGTTTCATTGGCAGGACACTTAGAAGATGCAACAAGTCCACTAAAGAGACAGCTTACACTACACTCGTTCGTCCTCTGTTAGAATATTGCTGCGCGGTGTGGGATCCTTACCAGGTGGGATTGACGAAGGACATCGAAAGGGTGCAAAAAAGGGCAGCTCGTTTTGTATTATCACGTTATAGGGGAGAGAGTGTGGCAGATATGATACATGAGTTGGGATGGAAGACATTACAGCATAGACGTTTTTCGTCGCGGCGAGACCTTTTACGAAATTTAAGTCACCAACTTCCTCTTAAGAATGCGAAAATATTTTGTTGAGCCCAACCTACATAGGTAGGAATGATCATCAAAATAAAATAAGAGAAATCAGAGCTCGAACAGAAAGGTTTAGGTGTTCGTTTTTCCCGCTCGCTGTTCGGGAGTGGAATAGTAGAGAGACAGTATGATTGTGGTTCGATGAACCCTCTGCCAAGCACTTAAATGTGAATTGCAGAGTAGTCATGTAGATGTAGATGTAGATTCTCCGCCTCTGGGAGAAGCATCCATCGCGATGTGCGACGGGACGCAGGGCCGAGGTCAAAGGCGAGGGGGGTTCAGCAGTTCTCGGAAGGCACGCGGATTCGGTCGGACAGTAACAAAAGCGGAGAACACACAGCATTGTGCAGACTGGCGGCATACCTCGAGTTTGATGTTTTCAGATCCCTGGCAGCCCTGGTGCTGGCGCGCCAGGGGGCACTGACCGGACCTGCGTTCCGCCACATCACGTATTGTCCGGCTCTGGTTGAGCTGGCCATTTCTGACACCCAGACCCCCATACGTCAGACACTCAGATTTGTACCAAACGTTGAATATCGACAGAGTATGAACCAGAACACCGATTTACTTTTTGCTGTGAGCCGACTTCCATAGAACGTGCGTAAACGGTAATTAAAAGTATCATCAGAGCTACTTAGCACAGGAAAAGAGAACCTGTGAGTAATTTCACTGTAGATATCGCGTGGGTGAGAACATAGAGCGTTCGATCACCCTTATAAAAGTCCCGTGTTTAAATCCCATTTATAACAACTATTTCAAACTGTTGACGCGTCAAACTATTACGTGGAAGAACATTTTGCCGACATGGACGAGGACGTTTCGGAGTTGGCAGCAGTGTTCGTTTGGCAGTCTGCTTTCGCTTCGTTAATTGAAAATTATGTACTTGTTATTGAATTTAATATTATGTCTATTCTTACTTCCGCTCGTGTGATGAATTTGTGCTTTATATTTTTGTGCTGAATGTGTATTCAGTGAAATAAAGATGTACTCCATAGGTTCACTACTTTCAAAGAAACTAAGCGAAAGCCGACTGCCAAGAGAACACTGGAGTCTGCAGCAAACAGCCCTTTTACATGTGATAAACACGTTGTCCCATATAATACTGTCACGCATAATTCAGTAAAAAAATTGCTTTCATTAGGGTTTGAAACCAGGATGCATCCTACGTGCATGTAACGCTGTACCAACTTCTCCATGGAAGCAGCATAAATCAGTTACTCACAGTTTCGGTTTTGATGTCCTCCGTAGTTCTGGAGCTACTTTTAATTAATGTTTACACTGTTCCGCTGGACGAAAGCACATAGTGCTAACTAAACCGGAATTTTGGTTGTACTCTATCGACATACAACGTTGGGTACCGATCTGAGTGTCTGACATCTCGAGCTTTGGGTGTGAGATGACGTGGGCGACAGTCAAGCGCCTACTTAAACCATCGCTCCGGCGAGAAGAGGATTGTGTACCACGTGGAAGAAATTCTTGCGTGTTTCTCTGGCACCAGGGTAGCGTGGGGGACAAATGTCCCCCACAACGTTTCTAACGCGAAACGATCTCCGCTCGCGTGGGATCAAAACAAGACGCGTTTTGAGGCCTGCTACTGACGTCAGAACTCGTTGTGGAGTGTACATAGGTTTTGGCGAAGAGATGTCTCATTGGGAAAATACTTTACACCATGTACAGGAGGGAGTTTTGGCGCAATTCTATAATTACGCCATTGGCGTACATTCTTAGTTACTGTTCATTTATAAAAGATTGTTCAAATTTTTTAAAATACACTAATTACCTCGTATTTCATTGTAACGTATTTTATGTTTCACAGAAATGGTCATGGAACATGCACCATAGCTTAAAATTTTGGTACGTCGCGGAATAAAACCTGCGCCACACACGTGGTAGCCATGCATTCCACCACGCAACCACGTGAAATGTCAAGAGGAATTGACATTACTGTAGCATATTAAATATGGTCGGCAAACTTTAACGTCGATTTTCTCGAGAATTTTTGAGAGTTGGCTCGAACAATTATAGAGGATTAAGATTTCGATTCTGAACAGATTCCGTTCCCTGATCTACCGAATTTTAAACTAAGGTGCATCTTCCTCCTCTCCCTTTTCCTACTCTCGAATTCCAGTCACCCATGCCTATTAAATTTTCTTCTCCCTTCACTATCTGAAAACTTCCTTTTATCTCATCACACATTTCATCAATTTCTTCATCTGCAGAGGTAGTTGGCATATAAACTTGTACTACTGCAGTGGCGTGGGCTTCGTGTCTATCTTAGCCACAATAATGCGTTCACTATGCTATTTGTAGTAGCTTACCCGCACTCCTATTTTTTTATTCATTTTTAAACCTACTCCTGCATTGCCCCTATTTGATTTTGTATTTGTAACCCTGTATTAACCTGACTAAAAGTCTTGTTCCTCCTGCCACCGAACTTCACTAATTCCCACTATATCTAATTTTAACCTCTCCATTTCCCTTTTTAAATTTTCTAACCTACCTGCCCGATTAAGGGATCTGACATTCCACGCTCGGATCCGTAGAACGCCAATTTTCTTTCTCCTGACAACGACGTCCTGCCGAATGGGGGACTATATTGCTCCGGAATATTTTACCCAAGAGAATGCCATCATCATTTAACCATACAGTAAAGCTTCATGCCCTCGGGAAAAATTACGGTTGCAGTTTCCCCTTGCTTTCAGCCGTTCGCAGTATCAGCACAGCAAGGCCGTTTTGGTTAGTGTTACAAGGCCAGATCAGTCAATCATCCAGACTGTTGCCCCTGCAACTACTGAATAGGCTGCTGCCCCTCTTCAGGAACCACACGTTTGTTTGGCCTCTCAACAGATACCCCTCCGTTGCGGATGCACCTACGGTACGGCAATCTGCATCACTGGTGTACACAAGCCTCCCCACCAACGTCAAAGTCCTTGGTTCATGGGGGGATTCACATCACATCACAGGTAGCTATAATTCTGGCAACTAATTCCATCTCTGTATCTACTGGTGTCTCATACACAAGTGAGTAGTTATGCCCATAGGAAGTAATCAAGAGTATCCATGTCAGATGACCTCGCAGGTCATGGAATAGGACCTCCCCTTCAAATCCAGTTTTCAGGAAATACAGCTCTGATGTGATTGCGGACATCCACACTCAAGTGAGGCGGTCCGCCGTCATGTTCTATCCACATCCCCTCACGAACAGCTACTGGTAAGTTTCCAACAACTCAAGTAGAACTCTTTGCACGAACTTCATAGATGGGTATTCAGACGGCGAGGTAGAAATGCCACCCCAGATATTCAAAGTAAAACGTACTACAAGTCTGGTCGATCAATCTATTGTTAGAGCAAACACTGACACAATGCAGTCTTTGGTGAAAAGTCAATCACAAGCATTGTATGGACCTGTTGTGGGTGAGATGGCTGTAATTGTTGTTCGTGGAGTACTCGCCACTCGCTTTATGTGCAGCGCCCATTTTACGTGCAGTACGAGTACTTGTAGTGGGATCCGGTGTAACACGTTCCAGCACCACCTCTTCAAAATCGGGTGTGTGAGTGGAACTCATATTGCCAGTCTACTCGTTTCTTCTTTCCAATGAACCAGTTTCCCGCTTTCGTAGATCCACAGAATAAACACTCGTCATGACGATGATGCCTGTTAGGGAATAGTTCCGTGTATAGCGTTTCAGCAACGAGAGCACGGAACGAAGGAGCATGTCAGTGAGTTATGCGAAACTGTACCGGTACTGCTCCATTGTATTATGCTGTCAGTCGCTAAACAGCACTGAATAATGAGTGGGTCTATCGTTGATTCATAGATCGTCCTGTCACGGGCCAACATAAATACGATACGACAGAGCCACCTTATAGACAATCAAAGTAAACACATGGGTGAATTACGATTTTCTAGTAATCAGGGTCGTTCTCCTTGTTTCCTTACAGGAAATGAAGAATGTACATGTAAATGAACAGCACAGTACCTGCAAACTTGCACGCATGTTTGTTGTAAATAAGCTAGAAAGCAATAATGCTAGACAAAGCGGTAGACGACTTTACTTCCATATCACCTTCAGCTGGCTTCTCCGAACCCAGATTCTTTATCTCAAATTTTTCAATGAAGCATACGCTACGTCCTGTTATATTTTTGCACGCTCTTTCGGAAACATCCTGTAGATGACCATCAATAACGAGCTGACAGTTTAACATATTGATGGTGACTGAATTTGTAAACTGCTCACGTATTTAGTTTTGTGGTTTAGTGGAATATCTGCTCTCCTCAAGACACTTTATTTGTTCCGTATGAGTAATACACTTGTATTTTCGCTGTTAGAGAATCCTTGCCAACAGTGGCAGAACTGTTCCAGTGAATCAGGAGTACTACGTAGTAGTCCACGAGTCCCATCCTACTTGCGGCCAACATCTGTTGCTGTTTCGGAACAGCTATCTCGAGACCCTCCTATATACCCGGCTCTGACACAACATTTGTCCTTTGAACAACAGCGTGTAGACAAATATAGATTAATATTAGCTTACTGATGTGTGGAGCATCGTTTCAGCACGGAAGAGCTGTAACAAATGCGTATGAAAAGGAGGAGCGCAGAATCGCGCTTTGAGGGGGCCTTGGTGCTCGGTTCCTATTTGATCTGGGAAGATGGGGTTAGAAGTTTTTCTTTAGCGTGGCCCAGCGGCTATTTTTACAGCCATTCGGATATCTGTATATCTGTAGCTGTGTTATAGTGTATTAAGCAGTGTTTGAACGACGAACCGGAGCTGTTACCCAGGCAGATTGTGCGAATCAAATTCATTCATTTCGCAAAACATTTCAATTTGGCTGAAATTACTGATAAGCTAATAGCACCATTTGTATGTGCACGGCTCGGATTTCAGGAGAAAAAACAGTCACCATCTTTCGGATTTTATGTGCGTAAACAGTGGCTCTTAAATAACTCCGGACTGTAGCGAGACAGATGGTTAAAATCTTGTGCAAGGTGAATTGAACCTTGGTATAAGTTTTAATCGAATGAAAAAAATCTTCCTCGATTTGGATTTTACGTGCGAAAAACAAGTTACATTGGGAGGTTTCTGAAGCGCGTTACTTCTGTATTTTTAATCGAACGAATCGGTTCAATGCACGATGTCAGATGAATGGATAAAGTCAAAACAATTTTTTTGTATCCATTAATCTTTATCCGCTCGTATATTGTATGGCTGAAGAGCGTACATGTAACAGATAAAAGAGTTTTGCTGTGGGGATAAAATTTCAGGGAGAGGATGCATTATATTACAGGACATAGGTACTAATAGTAACAAGCAAAACGGCGCGAGTAGGTCAATATCTTGTGATTTAAATGTCTTTTAAGCTTCCAGACAAGTCGAAAAGCTAGTTCCGTTCCTTTATATCCATAGCTGTGCCCAGGTCATATTCGCCTTTTCTTGTGATATAATAATAAGAGCATTTTCCATTTTGGCTAAATAAGGAGCTGTATTAGATACTTCTCGAAAAACCGCAGAGAGGGCGGATTAGCCCCGGCTGCTCGCTTTAGGGAAGTCCGACCTTAATGGGCTGTCCTGGCAGAAAGGCCGACTCTGCTGACACTGACATCTGGTGTTGAGTGTCACAAAGAGGCACTTAGCTGAATGTCGCCGGAATGTACCAGCACTCCATTCACTAGAAACATGCGAGCTAGTTAGTTCCATGTTTCTTGAATCATATATACGACAAACATGTTAACTGAAAGAGCGATTACAGAAAAAAATAAAAATATGTATTTTGTTTTGGCTACGCTCTGGCCATTTTGTAATTGAAAACTTACTTTTATTAGAGTATTCCTCTATGATACACAGGGTGACTTAGCTGCCTCTACCCCTGTCCTTGTATGCAGCCCACAATGTTATTTCTGGCCCTATAAACCAAGTGCGAGATTTTCGTATTCTTGTGGTCGCTGTGCACAAACTAATAGTTCTACAGAAAAACTGAACAGGACCTTTTTGCACTAAATTTAATGTAATTTGTGCTGGGATACGTTTTCGCTGGAGGCCGCGGTTTTCGAGTTATTCAACAGGAACGTACAAAAAATGACCTTCAAACGCACCTCATCCCTCACCAGTCGGTTACTTCTAGAATGTTGTTCGTGGCACTACCTCCTACCACTGTACAAAAACCTATTCCCGATATTCGACGTCATCTGGTCTCTATTGATTGGGCTATTACGCCACTAGCATAGTCGGCTACTTCGTTAACATAGTTAATTTAAACGTACCCAGAACTCACTGTCTTAGAAATAATCTGTTTGTTCACCTACAAATTCTTCAATTATTGTCATTATTATTATTATTATTATTATTATTACTGTTATTCCTACTGTTATCACTATTAGTGACAGCAGCTGCAGTAGTACAAGCAAGGCCAGTTTGTTAATTTCATAGTCAGCATAATTTAGTCATACTGCCACTGCAGACACAAAACATTTTAATGTTAGATTTCACAGTAAAATTATTATTTCTTTTGTAACTATGACATCACAGATCTCGCATGTGTTGAACCCTGATCCGATGAAAAGCAGTGTGTGATGGCTCTAATCATATCGGGTTAAATAAACAAATAAAATAAGCTTCAGCATTATTCTGTAATACCAAATTTCTAGAAATCATTTTGTCTTTTTATAGCTACCGTTTAGCATTCACGTTTCACTTCCTTATAAAGCTACACTCCAAACAAATCATAGCAGAACAGATTTCCTAACACTTAAATTTATATTCGAGAGTGATATGTTTCTCTTCTCAGAAAAGTATTTCTTAGTATCTCCACTCTCCTCGTTACTTCTACCACCGTCAGCAATTAGCTGTCTAAATATCAAATGTGAACTACTTGTAGCATCTGATAATCACCTGGCTTAATTCAACTGCACATTATTACGTTTTTTTTTAAAAAAACTGTATTGATGTCCATCTTATAATATCTACTCGAATAGCTTAATACACAGTGTGTTAGCTGGCTAGGCAGGGTAGGTGAGGTGGATTGAAATTATGTTATATAGAGCAGTACACTAACGATCTCCCTGTTTCACCTTTACGATATTTCTGCAGATTCGAAACTTGGAACATGTACTTTTTTTTTTTTACAAATGGACACTACTACTACTACAATACATTTCTAATGTTATCGGAAACTAAAAGTTTTGCATCACCCCAGTTCCCAGAAATCCTGGAGATAGATGTTGACGTGGATATTATATCACAGACACAGTCCCTTTGACTGTTCAGAGATGTCACTAAACCCGTCCAAAGATGTACACAACCATGAAGGTCCGACAGCCGATCAGTTCCAGTCATTCCACCAGGAAGGAAGTATACGGCTCATGTTGTCTGTAGTTCAACCATGCCTCAACGGCCAATACAGCGTTTCGATCGCGTCCGCATTGTTACTTTGTGCCATGAAGGACTCTCAACAAGGGAAGTGTCCAAGCGTCTCGGAGTGAACCAAAGCGATGTTGTTCGGGCATGTAGTAGATACAGAGAGAGACAGGAATTGTCGATCACATGCCTTGTTCAGACTTCCCAAGGGCTAGTACTGCAATGAATGTCCGCTACCTACGGATTATGTATGGCTCGAGCGAACCGTGACAGCAACGCCAACATGTTGAATAATGCTTTTCGTGCAGGCTCAGGACGTCGTGTTACGACTCAAACTGTGCGCAACAAGCTGCATGATACGCAACGTCACTCCCAACGTCCATGGCGATGTCCACCTTTGCAACCACGACACCATGCAGCTCGGTACAGATGGGCCAAACAACATGACGAATGGATCGCTCAGGATTGGTATCACGTTGTCTTCACCGTTAAGTGTCGCATATGCCTTCAA
This sequence comes from Schistocerca gregaria, assembly GCF_023897955.1. NCBI lineage: Eukaryota > Metazoa > Arthropoda > Insecta > Orthoptera > Acrididae > Schistocerca > Schistocerca gregaria. Next base: position 108,308,330 of record NC_064920.1, read on the forward strand.
CCAGACAACCGTCGGAGACGTGTTTGGAGGCAACCCGGTCGGGTTGAACGCCTTAGACACACTGTCCAGCGAGTGCAGCAAGGTGGAGGTTTCCTGCTGTTTTGGGGTGGCATTATATGGGGCCCACGTACGCCGCTGGTGGTCATAGAAGGTGGCGTAACGGCTATACGATACATGAATGCCATCTTCCGATCGATAATGCAACCATATCGGCAGCATACTGCGAGACATCCGTCTTCATGGACGACAATTCACGCCCGCATCGTGCACATCTTGTGAATGACTTGCTTCAGGATAACGACATCGCTCGACTAGAGTGGCCAGCATGTTCTCCAGACATGATCCCTATCGAAAATGCCTGGGATAAAGTAAAAAGGGCTGTTTATGGACGACGTGACCCACCAACCACTCTGAGGGATCTACGCCGAATAGCCGTTGGGGAATGGGACAATCAGGACCAACAGTGGCTTGATGAACTTGTGGATACTATGCCACGATGAATACAGGCATGCATCAATGCAAGAGGGCGTGCTGCTGGATATTAGAGGTACCGGTGCGTACAGCAATCTGGACCACCACCTCTGAAGGTCTCGCTGTATGGTGGTACAACATGCAATGTGAGCAATAAAAAGAGCGGAAACGGTGTTTATGTTGACCTCTGTTCCTATTTTCTGTACAGGTTCCGGAACTCTCGTAACCGAGGTGATGCAAAACTGTTTTTGATGTGTGTATGTTTTCTACCGTGTGATTATATTAAAAAGAAATTAAGTCTGTTTTTGGTATACTATAATAATTTCACAGTCAATGAATAAATAACTTCAGAGAACAATTACATAACTGGTTTGTTTTCAATTTTCTGAAATACGTCGCCTTTTTGTTAACTCATGTAAAGTATAATCTACAGAATAACTAATTTACTTGGTACAAGATTGCTTCACAGAAGTGTGCAAAGTATTATGTTGTGTCCGAATTTGTAAAGATGGGAAATTGTAGCAAATGCACGAACACATAACGTAAAGATTAGGAAAACGTGAATCGTACAATTGGCGCTGAAATTTGGTCACAGCATTAGTGAGAAAAACCTGGTTTTCGCTAGAAGTTCTTGCAAATCTTAGTTCCTCACATCTGAGTGTGTGTTTACAAGAGGTTTTCCTTGGGGTCTTTAGACAGATGAGTAGTTGGTTCTCACTCAGAAAAAAAGACACGCAAGCAAATGACGCACCGAAGAAAATTGACACGATTCACGGACAAATAGAGCACACGATTTTGCTTCCACATGTTCACCCACGACTATGCCGCAGGGAGCGCATTTGTAACCAGAGTTTCAGTTCAAATACAGGGGTGGAAATACTGTTCCAACGGCAAAACTTAAAGTATCCGTTTCTTCAGCCGAAAATTTAATTGCTTAGCCAGGTTTTTCCTTTGTTCCTTTTACTGTTAGATACATGTACAGACTGAATATTACAAGTACTACATCAGTGTAAAACTGACCTGTCCTTCGACTGTTTGCACGCAAACACTGAAGTGATGAGATGATATACACATATTTGGCGATCCGCCGGATGGAACACGAGCACAAACTCGGATATTTCGCAGAACGCTGTTGCAGTAATCCCAGCCCAAACACGCCCGCCTACAGGGGAAGAGCTGATCCGCTGTCGGACGCCCTGCCCCTCGCCCCGCAGCCAGCAGGTAGAAAGTAGCAGGTAGCAGGTAGCAGGTAGCAGGTAGCCCGGGCCGTGGCCGCTCCCCAACTCTTCACCCCCACTCTTCTTCTGCGAGCTCCGTTCCTCCCGCCCACCCACAAATTGCCGCCCACCCACCGGCCGCGCCGTCCGCCGTCCGCCGGAGATTATGTGGTTGCCAGATAAACCGGCGCCGGCACAGCTCCGCCATACTGGAAGATGGCGCGATACGGCGCCGCGGCAGGGCGCTCAGCTCAGGGAGATGGCCTCTGAGGCTAGTGAGCAGGAAGAAAGGGGACGCGACAGCCTCTCTGTCCATGTGTTAACGTGACACTCAGTTGGCTCTGTTCTTTTGCTGTCATCATACTTCATGTTGGAGAACTGTGAAAAAACTTTTCGTCTCCTAGCACCGAAATACAAACATCCAAAAGAGTTTTGCACGAGCTTGGTTCCGAGAGATCAGGAACCTGTACAAAAAATTGGAATAGACATCAGCATAAACATCACTTCCGCCCTATTTATTGTTCATGAAAAACTCTTTGCATGTTGTACCACCATACGCCGAGACCTTCAGAGCTGGTGCTCCAGATTTCTGTACGCACCGGTACCTCTAATACCCAGTAGCACGTCCTCTTGCATTGATGGAAGACTGTATCGGTCGTGGCATACTATCCACAAGTTCATCAAGGCACTATTGGTCCAGATTGTCCCACTCCTCAACGGCTGCTACGGTAGCAGGTTAGAATCCTGCCTCGAGCATGGATGTGTGTGATGTCCTTAGGTTAGTTAGGTTTAAGTTGTTCTAAGTTTAGGGGACTAATGACCTCAGCTGTTAAGTCCTATAGTGCTTAGAGCCATTTGAACCATTTTTTTCTCCGTAGAGAAGAAATAAAAACTTTGAGGTTTGCCGATGAGACCGTAACTCTGTCAGCGACAGACAAGGACATCGAAGAGCAGTTCAGTGGAATGGATAGTGTGTTGAAAGGAGGCTATAAGATGAACATCAACAACAGCAAGATAACTATAAGGTTGCTGAGGGATGCTGAGGGAATTAGCTGAGGAACATGACATCTAAAGTAGTAGAAGCGATTTGCTACTTAGGCAGGAAAATAACTGATGATTACCGAAGTAGAGAGGATATAAAACGTAGACCGGAAACGAGTTTCTGGAAATGAGAAATTCGTTAACATTGACTATATATTTAAGTTTAAGGATGCCTTTTCTGAAAATATTTGTATGGTGTGCAGCTATGCATGGAAGAGAAACATGGACGATAAACAGTTTAAACAAGAAGAGAATAGAGGTTTTTGAAATGTGGAGCTACAGTAGAATGCTGAAGACTGGATGTATAAATCACGTAACTAATAGGGAAGTACTGACTAAAATTGTGGAGAAAGGAAATTTGTACTATAATTTGACTTGAGATAGGGGTCGGTGGATAGGAGAGATTCTGACACATCAAGGGATTGCCATTTTAGTATCGGAGGGATGTTTGGGACGTAAAAATCGTAAATGGAGACCACTAGATGACCATAGTAAGCAGATTAAGAGGGATGTAGGTTGCAGTAGTTATTCGGAGATGAAGAGGTTTGCACGGGATACAGTAGCATGGAGAGCTACAGCAAACGAGTTTTCGACCTGAAGACCACAACAACAACAACAACAGGAAATTACGTAGTAAGAACACACTGAATACAGAGTTTTTTGAGCTGTTGTTGCTTCAGTTGAATTGCCCCGCCAACTGGAAGTTTACGCTACTCTACTAGAAAACTTGTTCCGCCGAGACAACTGGTACGTGATCTTTACGTCCCTATCGAAGGAAACCTGTGCCCCCAAGACGAGTGATAGGTAAGTTGTGTGCTGGCCTTCTGCGGTTTTAAGTGAAGCGCAGTGGAACCCCTGTCTACCTACTGAAGGCTTGTTAAGAGGAATACTGCAATTCGATAACAGTGTGTTGCTTGTGAACCATCTACACAGCACATCGTTCGTAATACATAAGCCATTTTGAAAAGTACAGTGTCATTTACTAAAGCTGAATTGCTCGAGATGCCTTTAATTTATGGCTAATGTCACCAAAGCATATCAAGAGCAGTAGATCCGTCCCACCTTCGTTAATACCATCTAAAGAATTCGAAAATCTGTGAAGTTCGTCTCCAATAAATCTGCTGTTAACGAAACTGCAATAAAATTGCATTTAAGTCAACATCAGAAACAGAGGGAAGTTGTTATCTGTCAAGGAAGTGTTTTGAGTGTTCTTCGTATTGTTGATTGTCCATAAACGTTTACCATGATAACAAAAAAATGTAACTCTTTACTGGATACAGTAAATGGAACATGCGTTAAACCACATACGTCTTTACCTTTGAGAAACGTTTAATACAGGTAATACATTTCAACATTTAAATCACTTCTACATGTGCACCCCTGGAAACACACAAAATATCAAGCCAATATTCAGTCTCACCACACATTTCAGCATATCTGGTGTTATTACCAGTGGCGTCTAAGATGCGTTTTTGCAGTGTCACAATCTCAGAAACTGCTGTTTTATTCACATTCAGGTGATCTCGGGGCCATGTAATTGAGCCATCTCCGCCAATCCATCTGTTGAGGAAGGTTTCATTAAGAAAATATGTGGACTTCTGGATCCTAATGAAAGGGATATATTATAGCGTCTTGCATATTCTGTAAATAGGGAACTTCAAAATTTGCCAATGTGTCTAGGTAAACATATCTACGTAGACTGATTTAATGGAAGAAAAATGGACCAATCAATCGATCGTACATTAACCTAAACTACACATTAACTTTTGGACAGTCACGAATGTGTTGTGGTACGACATAGGATTTCCTATCCGGACATTATAGCGGTTAACTGAGCTACATGAAATTTAGCCTCATCGGAAAACCACACACCTTTCAAGAAATCATTGTCCTCATCCAAACGGTTCAACATGTCCATTGAAAATTGTTCACGTTTTGGGGATTATCTGGTTGTGCCTCAACAATTTGGACTCTGTACGCATACCGTCTAAGGAGTTTTGTGAACCACTTTAGGCCCTGAACTCTTTTAGACTTGAAGCTCCCGCGAAGCTTGTTTAATCAATTTATGTGGCGACCTGGTGAATACAGTTTGAACTGCCTGCATGGTCTCCTCTGAAACCGATGGTCTGGCGCTATTTGTCCGTTTCTGACCCGACCTCGTTGCTAGAGATGTTCTATCCATGTTCTGATTGACTTGAATTTAGGTGCTTTCTCTCCGTGACGGGACACAAACTTTCGCTGCACAGTAATCGATGATTTGGTTTCTGCTAGCCACACAACACATTAAGCTTTCTGCTGGAATGAATTCGTTTTTACGATATAGCTGAAACATTGGTTCTTGTGGCGGAGGTGTTGAATGAGATAGCCGTACAGAAACTTCATGAGTTCCCTACTAGACCTGTAACAAAAAACAAATGTTACTATCATGAATGTAATTAATATTTAATCTTGAAGTCAGGCTAAACATTTATGGACACCCAGTATATCTGGACGGTTCTGATCGGTTAGTGTCGGCTAGCATTCTCTGTTGATGAAGGATGAAGGACATTGTGGAGCTGAATGGGGACCGATGGTGGCTATACTGACTTATTTATTGAGGCTTGTTTACAAACGTAAGTGGACGGCGCGGAGAGTATCAAGTCGCCTCGGCAGGGGCGACGGCAGCCGGGCACTGCACGTCCTGCTGTCGAGCTGTTACTGCTGCGTCGGCAGCTCCCCGTTTTTCCGAATGAACTGTGGCTGCCGCCAGCCGCACGCCCCTGTTCTCTGCGCGCAGTGCTCCTCCGGTGGTACCCCGAAGAGGGCAGAGATATCTGAGGCCTCCTGTCGTACTCACGACACGGAGGCTTGGTGTGCTGCCACCCCGGCGTCCATGAGGCTTAGGCCGTAGTCAGCGGATATTGTGCCCTTGTCTGCTGCCTAGGCCTCTGGGCGCCAGGGCAACGGTTAGTATCCCAGCTGAGGCAGTAGCGTCTACGTCATCGGAGCGGCGTGGTGCGGAATAGCGCGTGCTCGACGTCACATTACCGCCCAGCTGTTCGACGGTGAGGGGCTGGTTGGCGGGTCCTTATACGCTGCTTCATCGGAATGATTTCCGCCGTTTACTTCGGCTGGTGGGTCGCACCGAATCCTCTCGAACGTTGAAAGACGATTAAAATTAATGAAGTAAATATGCACGAGGCAGATACCAAGTGAAAAAGCTACTTATGTTTCTGATCTAGACTGCCATAAAAACGCGAAGGAACTGTTAATGAGAACTCAGGGAGAAGTTGTAGTCTAATTCACAATCGATTTATTGATCTTAAACATGAGAAGACAACAAAATCATTAAAGAAACATCATAGAAAAAAATATTTATTTAACAAAAGCCTTAGTAAAATGGGATCTATGGTGGACAAAGTGATCTGCAGGGGATCGACACACGACACTAACCAGAACACTGCTCTATCTCACATCATACACGTGAATCAAGGTTATAGCATCAAACAAACTACACCACCAGAAAGCATCTATATTCTAACATACACAAAAAAGGGTTAAATATGGTTCGAAAGAACAGGGTGCTGAGAAACAGATATTATAGCCCTACATTGCAGCAGCGAATAGTTTACCAACCTACTAGTCAAGGCAGCACACCACGATGCATTCGGCGACTGAAGTCATGGACGGCGGCAATCTGTTATTAAATGCGAGTTCCCGAAAAATGCAAGTACGCAGTCTCGCGTTCGGTTAATTCAGAACACAGGTACTTCCCTAAGAGCCTCTGAAACCCTGACGGATTCCAGTGTGCAGGTGGAACCGTTTGATGGTCTGCAAAACCAATTTGACTCCGTGCCACGACTGTGCGTGTCAGAATGTCATATGTTTAGATGGCCGACTCAAGACAAATAAGTACACACAAAATGGTTCAAATGGCTCTGAGCACTATGGGACTCAACTGCTGTGGTCACCAGTCCCCTAGAACTTAGAACTACTTAAACCTAACTAACCTAAGGGCATCACACACATCCACGCCCTAGGCAGGATTCGAACCTGCGACCGTAGCAGTCGCACGGTTCCGGACTGTGCGCCTAGAACCGCGAGACCACCGCGGCCGGCAAGTAGACACACATATCACTCGTTGTACCTCTGACTGTTCAGAAGGTGAGTAGCACAGGCTCTAAGTCGCACACTAGCAAAGAAAACAAGTCTCAGTGTGTAGGTAGAGACCTGCAGTTCTTTACCAGCGAAGCGCCAGTACAAGAGACTTCTACAAGAGTGCCAATCTTCCTTTCTCTGTGCTTCCTCCTCAGCTGAGCACATTCCTCATTTTTGACTTCTCCCACTTTTTCACAAGAAAATTACGAGCTGGTGCCCAGCATTCTCAGGTTGGAGAATGGTCTTTACACTGAAAACCGATTTGACTGCTCAGAGACCTTAAAGTTAATTGGCAGAAAACGGAAAAAAAAATTAAGTTTCGCTGTCTCTTTCCCACGCGTTTGCCATGTCTTTTGCTAACGCGATGCAGGGTGAAAGCACAGACCTCGATAAACAGCTTGTTATCTCCCATGATGCGTCCATTTCAAAGTTTGCAAAGAATGGCCATAAACTCGCATTGACAAAACATGTTTTGAAACAGAGTCTGGGTGTCTGGGTGCCAGTTTCCCTGTCCCGTGGGATTTGCAGAATGTTTACATTTCTTTTGGATGCGTGCTCCCTAACAAGGCCTACAATGCGCTGTCGGCGACTTTTCTGCACTAGGCCATATACCTGGACGTCTGCCCCCTGTCTGGCGCCAAGCTAAATGTGTTTTGCACAATGCAACAGGTGCACGTGGCCATAAGGAAATGTCTCCTCATCGTTCCCCAGAAAAACGCGCTTTGTCTGCCCACCAACGCCGTGCTTTTGCTGCAGTCGTTTAAGTCGGCAATTTGTTCCTTTGGACGCAGGTAAAGCTTACCGTATTCCCTTCCTTAGAGCAAGCAAACAAGACCATAAACTGCTGCCCACCATTTCATCACAATGTATGAAGTCAAATCGCCGTAGATCGTATTCCCTACACCGAATCAAAAGTGAGAGTGCCCTGCAATCTCTCAACGTGTCGGTGACCCCAGGTATTCGTAAATGTGTTGTGGTACTCCTGCAGTTTAAGTCACACCTCGGTGCCAAATGTGGTTTGTCGTCTCAGGAGCATTTCGAAGTCGCTGCGAACAATGCGTTGGCCATGTTTCGACATGGCACTCCTCTGCTGGTTCCAACACTCGATCGCCTTATCCCTTTAAAATACACAAACACTGAGGGCACAAAAGTCATAGGATAGTGATATGCATATATACAGATGCGTGTGGTATCGGGTACATCAGGTGTATAAAGACAACCCACTGGCGGGGCTGACATTTGTACTCGGGTGATTTATGTCAAAAACTTTCCGACGTGATTATGGCCCCATGACAGGAATTAACAGACTTCGAACGCGGGATCGTAGTTTGAGATAGACGCATGGGACATTCTGTTGCGGTAATAGTTAGGGAATGCAATGTTCCGAGATCCACAGTGTCAAGGGTATACCGAGAATACCACCTTCAGTCATTAACACTCACCACGGAGAACACAATGGGCAACTACCTTACTTAACGACCGAGAAAAGCGGCGTTTCCAGAGAATTGTTGGTGTTAACAGACAAGCAACACTGTGTGAAATATCCACTGGAATCGATGTGGGACGTACGACGAACGTGTCCGTTAGGACAATGCAGCGAAATGTAGCGTTAATGGGCTATGAAAGCAGACGACGAACGCTAGTGCTTTTGTTAACAGCAGGACATCGCATACAGCAAATCTCCTGGGATCGTGACGATGTGGTTTGGACTATAGACGACTGGAAAACTGTGGCCTGGTCACATGAGTCCTGATTTCAGTTGGTAAGAGCTGATGGTAGGACTCGAGTGTGGCGCTCCAGGGAGCCATGAACCCAAGTTATCAATATGGCAGGTGACGTTCTTCACATGTCGAAACTAATATGAAGCATCTCACTCTGAACATTAAACTTTTCGGCTTCGAAACAAAAACTTGTGGTACTCCAGCGTCAACAGGGTAAATGTCAGAAGCAGTACCACAAATGATTAACCTTCCAGATTTCTGTTTAGATGTGACCCACGATCTCAGAGCAGCAGTTGAACCCAATGTCGTCAATTATTTATTGCAGAAATATACATTTTCTTTCTCCCCCTACAGTTTTCCCCTTCTGCGGCTCCCTCTAGTACCGTTATACTAATTAGCCTATAACGTCTTAACACACAGCCTATCATACTGTCGCTTCTTCTATTCAGTATATTCCAGCTATTTCTTTCCACACCGACTCTGCGGAGGTTGCCCTATTTTCTTATCTTATAAGTCGACTTAATTTTCAGCATTCTTCTGTAACGCCACATCCAAGACGCTTCGATCATCTTCTTTTCTAGTTTTCCAATACTCCATACCTCGCTGCCATTGCCGTACTCAGATATTTCTTCTTCAAATTTCAGTACACGTTTAATATTAGCGCACCTGTCATCTTTTCCAGTGTTAGTCTGCTTTTTACGCCCTATTTACCATGTCAATCAAGTGTCATTTTACCATGAATATAACGCTACTGCTACAGTTATTATACTTCGTGGTCCCTAATTTTCAAATTAATTTTATCGAACCCATGTCTGTTACTTCTCAATACTTTTGTGTTTCTTCTGTTCCATCTCAACTCATGTGCTCATTAGACTGTTCCTTCTATTGAACAGGTCCTGTTAGTCTTCCTAAATCAGCAGGCCGGTGTGGCCGAGCGGTTCTACGGGCTTCAGTCTGGAACAGCGCGACCGCTACGGTCGCAGGTTCGAATCCTGCCTCGGGCATGGATATGTCTGATGTCCTTAGGTTAGTTAGGTTTAAGTAGCTCTAAGTTCTAGGGGACTGATGCCCTAAGGTGTTAAGTCCCATAGTGCTCAGAGCCATTTGAACCATTTTCTTCCCCCGCGGGTCTTCAATATCGCGTAATGAAGCGCCGAAACTGGTTGACTAATAAAATGAGGTTCATAATTGACGGCCGAAAGGTTTTTAATTTGACGTCGTCAGTCGAACAGCCGGGTCCCACTACCACCGCTAAAAAGATGGACATTCAGACATAGCGTCTTAGTCCTTCCGAAGTGAGGAGAGTACACAAGTAGCGTCGTCAAGTTGCCTTCTCTTCTCGCAAGCAACGCCAATCTTAGGCAAGAAAGTACATGTACGGAAGTAACGAATTACGAAAATTTCGTGAAAGTTTTCATCTACGTCTACATCCATACTCCGCAAGCCACCTGACGGTATGTGGCGGAGGTTACCTTGAGTACCTCTATCGGTTCTCCCTTCTATTCCAGTCTCGTATTGTTCGTGGAAAGAAGGATTGTCGGTATGCCTCTGTGTGGGCTCTTCGCGAGATATACGTAGGAGGGAGCAATATACGGCTTGACTCCTCGGTGAAGGTATGTTCTCGAAACTTCAACAAAATCGCGTACCGAGCTACTGAGAGTCTCTCCTGCAGAGTCTTTCACTGGAGTTTATCTATCATCTACGTAACGCTTTCGCGATTACTAAATGATCCTGTAACTAAGTGCTCTCCGTTGGATCTTCTCTATCTCTTCTATCACCCCTATCTGGTACGGATAGAGAAGTATTCAAGCAGTGAGTGAGTGAACAATCGTACTGTAACCTACTTCCTTTGTTTTCGGACTGCATTTCCTTAGGATTCCTCCAGTGAATCTCAGTCTGGCATCTGATTTTCCGGGCATGAATTACGTCTGACGACAGATTTTGCTTCCGTGATGATATGACATTCTGTAGGATGTGCGCGTCAATTCTCACTTGCCCGCCAGCCTATCTGGCAGACACAAACTGTCCGTACACACTTTTCTGTCTCCTTGGTTGGAAAAAGGCTGCGTATTTCCTGCTGCCTACACTGCAGGCGAACCGCGCCGAGGTCGAACACCATACAGCTAGCTAAAAATCTATTGTTGCGCCCTTGTTGACACTCACTTCTGGTTACCACGCTACTGGAGTGCCATACATTTACATACCTGTCACATACTTTGCATTAGGTTTGAGCATAAGTTCGTTGCTTTCTGTTTTGCTTGTTGATATTGCGGTGGCTATGGGTTTATTTCTCAATTGACACATTTTATTTGTAGGTCACAGTTGCTGTTTGAGTTTACATATTGTCTTTCTGTTATGTGGAGGCAGTAAGTGGAACTGTAAACTCTAGAAAATGGAATACAAAGTGGAGATCTTGGAATATTTCTGACAGATTTATCTGTTCGAATTCGGTAGAGCTGGCCATGTGGCTGAGAGGTTCTAGGCGCTTCAATCCGGAATCGCGCTGCTGATACGGTCGCAGGTTTGAATCCTGCCTTGGGCATGGATGTGTGTGACGTCCTTAGGTTAGTTAGCTTTAAGTATTTCTAGGGGACTGATGACCTCAGATGTTAATTCCCATAGTGCTCAGAGCCATTTGAACCATTCTGAGTTCGTTAGGGGGGTGAAGGCAACTGAAGCAGCCAGAAATATTTGCGCTGTATATAGGGATAACGGCTCTGGATGGTGTACGTCAATAAAATGGTATTGTGGTTTTAAGTTGCATCATTTTGACATTATTGACAGTGTACATTCAGGACGACCTTCTGGGCTTCATGACATTAATTAATCCTCAATGATGCACGTCAGTGTACTCGAGAACTGGCAGATGTCATTGAGCCATGGCCGGCTCGCCTTCATGCGTTTTGTTCTGTGGCATTTTGTCACAATCAGGTGGCGTCTTATTTCTCCCTGAGTTACTACCATAACGAGTTGCTGACTTGCCTCAGTCAGAGACACCAGCAGCGCTTATCGATACTAGTACTGCTGTACTATCTTTGGTGTGGCCGCTATATTTCCATGTGGTGGTGTGTGTGAGGCAGTTGGTTCATTTGGGACAGAGCAGCGAGGAAGTTTCCGTGGCACGAAGTCAGGCTGGGGCCGCTGGTGGGATGCACGTGCGGTTGGATTTGTGTGGCGCTAGCTGCGAGAGCTACAAAGTTCGTCGCCCACCGAACCCGGACACTGAAGTTGAGTGATCAATTAGCTTGTTATGAAACCTGAACTGCTGTGACATCTCTTTGTTCATTGCTAGTTGTTGCTTCCTGGGCCCTTCCCTCAAGCAGCAATGTATGGTGTGTTGGAGTCGGCGAAATTTTGCAGCCTGTATGGTGTTTAACTATTGAGTTGGTTGTTACTTAGTAGTGAAGTGCACCAGCGGTATTTTCAGCCTTGTGGCCGTAAACGTTCCAGTTGCCTGCCCTGGTCGTTAGCGTAGTTTTCCGGTAGTGTGTTTTTCCTCGCCGTGTTGATGCTGCCCAGCACGGCGTGTAGTTCGACACCCTAGTTGTTGTTCATGTTTTTGATTGGTTATTGTGCCTTGACTGTACTTAGACGCCAATTTTCAGGACGTGGTGCTGCTGGTATCTTCGTCCTCGCTGATATTTTCCGCTGTCGTGCCACTGGTCGGGCGGAAGGGAACTGATTAGCTTGTTGGTCGGTCCTTCAGCTGTCCCTGGGTCGGGTTGCCATACGATTATTTAGTTTCACTCTTGGCTGCCTGTCTCACCCACACCTATGTTAGAGTTACCTCCTCAGGCTGACTCTTGGAACACTTGTGAGCACCAGTGTTCTGTCTTTCTAGATTGTGATTGTCTTTTAGTCGTGAATACTGTGCGAGGCCTTGAGCCGTCTGTTAATTTAGTTTGTTTCAATTTTAAAATAAGGCCTTCAGCCGACTTATATTGTTTCGACATGGATTTGTTTAAAACTTATTTTAAAAAAAGGAGATGTTTGCTCTACTAGAAGTCTTTCTTATTCAGGCCTTAAGCCTCCCGTTCTTCAATGTTGAGTATATGTCCTTCAGCCAAGCTTTTACGTGGGATATTTTAAGATAAGGCCTTCAGCCGTCCCAAATTAAAATTTGAAAATTCACTTGTTTAAAATCTTTTAAAATTTTCTTCTCTATCTGAAATTATTATTATCTAGGCCTTAAGCCTTGAGTTGTTCTATGTTATGTGTGTGGCCTTCAGCCGAGTGATAACGTGAATCTTTCTCTTTAAGTAAGGCCTTCAGCCGCCTATATTCCTTAAAGTAACTGTAATAACTTGTGTTTGGGCTTTCAGCCGTATTGTTTTGACTCCTTTTAAGGGAATATGCGATTAAGTGTTTTAAGGAAAATAAAGTTTGTGTATTTTTGTCCAACTGATGGTAACCCATTTTGGCCCCTTGCTACAATCATAACCTGATCCGCTCTGTACTGCGAAACCAGATTTCAGTGATGTACTGTGATAGTTTCACTAGCGACTGACATTTTCACGCAATGGGGACGATTCAAAAATCGGGTGTACGGGTACCGCAGGCTCTAAGCCAAAATCACAAAAATCAACTGCTAGCCAATCTGCTCGTCACCAATTGCCTCTTGAACAACACCGACCACTCCTATCCTGATGACGAAGAATTGTGTTTTAATGCTAACATAAGGCGAAGAATGGGATTTCTGAGCGCAAAAAAAAAAAAAAAGATAACGTTGTGCTTCTGGTGGAACAGCGATGGTGGAAGTGCTGCGGATTGCTTTCCCAGATATAACCACCATCGTTGACCATTTACTGTCAACAACTGAGATGCGTTGCAGACGCAATTCAAGAACAACGACCAACGACCATGAAGACCGTGTGAAGTGACGCTACTCCACGATAACGCCCTCTGGAATTCTGCTGGACTGACAAAAACACTATACAGGATTTGGGTTGTGAAGTCGTTCCGCGCCCATCATATTCACCTGCTCTTGTGCTCTCAGGTTTTCACCTCTTCCGCTGTTTATAGAAAAACTTTCAAGGAACTTCCTTTCTGGATGAAAATGCACTCAGACCATGGCTCGACGAATTCTTCTCCTCGAAACTGCGTGATTTCTGCAGTCGCGAAATCGAAAAGTTAGTCCGGCCTTGGCAGACCGTAGTCAACAGTGAAGGAGAATATGTTACTGATGACTAAAATCTCTGTTATGTCTATCTTTTGTGTTTATTAAACTTATGGAAAAAAACGCCACGAACTTCCGTGCCAACCTAATAGCTATGACCTGACGAAAAGCGAGGTCTTTTACCCTGCTACCAGAGATTCTTTCCGAGTCGAGTGTTCCATTCATGCCGTGAGAGTGCAGACACCACAGGCACATGACCGGACGACGGCGCCGCCGTGGCTGAGATGGGGACAAGCACGGGGGTGGTACTCTGTCAGCTAGTGTGATTGGAAGTCTAGTGGCCGTCACCAAAACAGACAGGACGCCGTCACAAACGCTGCGTGACGGCGGCAGCTGCGGAGCGCTGTCACTTGTCCGGTTCACAGGTTTGTTGCCACACATACACTGCAGCAGCAGTGGAGGTCAGCGCCAACTGTGTTTTCAGTGTTCCCAAGCGACATCGTGCGTCCCTGAGCCAGAATAATAAGTTTCTTCTCTCAGATCACCCTGTCTCCGTCATCGCACTTGCTTGATTCTGAATTCAGGAAAGATTATGAAAATTTTTAATGGAGTGCATGACACTGCACCAATAAGACCTTGGGACAATAGTCTTCTAGTATAAAAATGGGTTTCTCAAAATCATACGAAGAAACGTATTTTGCCCAATTCCAACGAAAATGGTGGACTACAAGTGTCTGCAGCTGCCTTTGTATGGCATATATCGGCGTTTTCGGTGATAAGTGGAGTGATGAAGGGTCTGTAACAACTGCCAATTTTTGGGAGGTAGGCAATATTCTCGGTCGAGTCAACGCGAGCCGTCGTTACAAAAGCCATGGCGACGACATACACGTTCACGTGCGCTGCTGCGGGCAGTGTCAGTTTTTTGTATCACTGGTTTTAAGAGTTTATTGTGTTACAGATCCGATGTGATTCAGCCTATGGCTCACTCTCGTTGCATCAAGGTTTTGTTGTTATTGCTTTATGTGAAAGAGCTGTAACATATGTCACTGTATCACAAGTAACCCAGACAAAAGCGTGAGTAACTTCGTAGTGTTATGGATAGCTGATGTTTTAATTGTCTGGTGACGGTAGTGTAGTAGCTCAAAATGTAGTCAGAGGTTATACTTTGTGATCTTTGGTAACTTTAAGTATTCTCTTTCACTGTAACTTTTACGGTTGTTTTTTGTGGTCGTAGGTGAATTTCAGACATTGTAAAGCGCTGTGTTACTGCCAGTTGTCCGTATGGGGCAAGACTAAACTTGTTCTAAATTTAAATTTATTCTGTTATTGTAATCAAGATAAATGTGCTACAGAAACGTATCTTTTGTTTTATTATTTCTCATTTCCAGTTTCGAAGTTTGGATGCTTAACAAAATAACTGTTACTGGACAATCCCCTGCCCGTATCCGAGTCCACTTAAATCCTACGCCGCATAGCTAAAATTTCAGTACACCGCTCCATCGACGGCTATATTATTGATGATGCGGGATAGGTATAGGACAGTCTGCCGGATTCTTTCGTCATGAGAGAATTTGCAGTAGCTGACAAGTGGTAGAGATCTAGAAAGATATATTTATCGCGTATACCACTATGATCCCGTAATATTCGTAAAAATAATGGTACCTGGAATTCATTTCCAACTACACCCCTAATAATCCAATAGCACGTCAAGAAAAAGTCATCTTACGTTTCATTGATGGGACAGTGGCAAACTGCAGTCTGTCTGGACAGAATACTGTAGCGAAACAGTTGAACGGCCAGTACTTCAGAAGTAGTTGGGTACAGGGACTAACAGTAGGCATAGGGTGCACACTACGAAGAGCACAGCGAATGGTCATTTAGTTGTCTGACTGGCGGCAGATTGTGACATAAATGTGGAAAATCTTAACCAACAGGCCAGTAGAAGAGAACCGTAAATCTTGTGAGAACCCGTTTAATGAACTGCAGGTAACACCTTTCATGGTATTACATTCGTAAACAACATTTCCCTTCTGAGTCAGTCAGATTATAGGTTTCTCTAATTTTCTTGTACAGCTTTTAATCATTTTTAGGAGGGGATATTATTCCACGTTCGTAATAATCCTAAATCTTTTAAGGCAAATTGAGAAATGTTCCCTTTGACAAAAGCTCGACTAATTTATGCTCCTACCCTCCCCAACTTCGTGTTGAGCCCACCCCTGATAACCTCGTCGTCGACGGCGAGTTAACTCTAATCTTTCTTTGTTCGTTTTTTGAACGTATCGTCGGAAGGAAGGGATTTTGGGATATAAAGCAGTGACGATGATGATGGACTGGAGACAGAACAATTTTTCGGACTAGATATTCGGTGGCAGGAAACAGGCCATGCCCGTATTTCGGGAAACTTCTTCCATTCGCCTGAAATACTCTTGATAGAAAACGGAAACCCTAAACCACAAGATGATCTGAGACGGATTAGAGTGACGGTTCTGACGAATGTATAGAGATTATCAGTGGCGGAACGAGATATTAGTTGGAGGAAGACGGAAGTGTGGAGAAGGTGGGTAGGGAAGGGGGAAGATTGAAATTGGGCCCCGTTCTAGAAACTACCCCGTCATTCCCATAAACTTAGAGAAACCACGGTAAGCTTAAATTAGCTCGGTTGGAAGCAGACTGAACTTCCGGAAAAAAATCACTGGCCTACACTAAAATAAGAAGCTTCCTTCTGCATTGATAGCAACGAAGACCCATTAGAAGAAAAAAAACAAATGAGCGAAATGAATTTATTCGGCAACACGATTCCATATGGAAGGCGAGGCACACAGCAGTCAGTCGCAACCGCCTCGGTGTACTTCTGCCTATACACCTGTAAGAACACATGGTGACATGAATCGCCGCCGAGTACGTTAAAGTATAACGAACATGCCCTGCAGGTGACAATTTATTGCTGAAATACAGATTTTCAGGAGTAATAAAAACTAATGAGATTGCGACTCACTGCTGTATGCCTGAGCTTCCTAATAGCCTACGGTCGCTGTTACGATTCCATATTTCTTCATTTAATCACACGCAAGGTAGAAGGACAAATTACAGAAGCGATGTAAAATTCTTGTAGATTCAGAAAGATTTTCTCGGTATAACGTAAATACGATCATTTACAGTCGCTATCGAAAGGGAGTCATTTCCAATAAATCGAACACGTAGAGCATAGCTACCTACTTCGCAAGCAAAAACGTTTCGAGTGGAAGAGGTATTTCCTTGTGAACGTTTTCATAACATCTTGATGGAATAGTGAATATGGAGCCGTATGAAATAAGCTAGCTGGCCTTTATTGACCTGTTACGCGGGATCAGTGAACTGCGCTCTCGCCGTGTTGCTGGCACGAGCCGCAGAGGCGCAGCATGCTGTTGCTAAGAAACGTAGCCTAGTGCTGCCACAGCACGCGACTCACCTGCAACACAAGGAAATGAAAGTCAGTCTCAGATACGTGACAACAGTAAAATAAAGGAGGTGCCGCTCGTGCTGCATTCCCTACAACGAGCTGGCGCAATCCATTATAGCCGGTGACAACTGTG
Organism: Schistocerca gregaria; assembly: GCF_023897955.1. NCBI lineage: Eukaryota > Metazoa > Arthropoda > Insecta > Orthoptera > Acrididae > Schistocerca > Schistocerca gregaria. The sequence continues at coordinate 108,325,605 of NC_064920.1, forward strand.
AGTAACCCTGTAACAATACGAGACGTTAGAACAGGGATTATTCGCACGAAGTAATGGCCGCTATCGACAGGGGATCTCAAGTTGATTCCGTATTTCTAGATTTCCGGAAAGCTTTTGACACCGTTCCTCATAAGCGACTTCTAACCAAGCTGCGGAGCTATGGGGTATCGTCTCAGTTGTGCGACTGGATTCGTGATTTCCTGTCAGGAAGGTCGCAGTTCGTAGTAATAGACGGCAAATCATCGAGTAAAACTGAAGTGATATTAGGTGTTCCCCAGGGAAGCGTCCTGGGACCTCTACTGTTCCTGATCTATATAAATGACCTGGGTGACAATCTGAGCAGTTCTCTTAGACTGTTCGCAGATGATGCTGTAATTTACCGTCTAGTAAGGTCATCCGAAGACCAGTATCAGTTGCAAAGCGATTTAGAAAAGATTGCTGTATGGTGTGTCAGGTGGCAGTTGACGCTAAATAACGAAAAGTGTGAGATGATCCACATGAGTTCCAAAAGAAATCCGTTGGAATTCGATTACTCGATAAATAGTACAATTCTCAAGACTGTCAATTCAACTAAGTACCTGGGTGTTAAAATTACGAACAACTTCAGTTGGAAGGACCACATAGATAATATTGTCGGGAAGGCGAGCCAAAGGTTGCGTTTCATTGGCAGGACACTTAGAAGATGCAACAAGTCCACTAAAGAGACAGCTTACACTACACTCTTTCGTCCTCTGTTAGAATATTGCTGCGCAGTGTGGGATCCTTAGCAGGTGGGATTGACGGAGGACATCGAAAGGGTGCGAAAAAGGGCAGCTCGTTTTGTATTATCACGTTATAGGGGAGAGAGTGTGGCAGATATGATACACGAGTTGGGAAGGAAGTCATTACAGCATAGACGTTTTTCGTCGCAGCGAGACCTTTTTACGAAATTTCAGTCACCAACTTTCTCTTCCGAATGCGAAAATATTTTGTTGAGCCCAACCTACATAGGTAGGAATGATCATCAAAATAAAATAAGAGAAATCAGAGCTCGAACAGAAAGGTTTAGGTGTTCGTTTTTCCCGCTCGCTGTTCGGGAGTGGAATAGTAGAGAGATAGTATGATAGTGGTTCGATGAACCCTCTGCCAAGCACTTAAATGTGAATTGCAGAGTAGTCATGTAGATGTAGATGTAGATGTAGATCCCCAAACTATGGCCGGCGGGCCGAAACCGGCCCGCGAAGTCCCGTAAACCGGCCCGGGTTATCTAGCCGGACATCGCTGGTATCCAGCCCGCTAAATATTTGAGGTGGTATCTATACTGCCAACAATTGAGTTTCGAGGCCTGTCGCGACCAATACACCGCGACATTGGCTCTGCTACTCGCTACAAGCCTACATAACTAAACTTATTGTTGCGCCGCTTGAGATATCAATGCGTTGACATACTCTACCTCCGTTACGTCTTGCAGTGATATTGTTGATAACAATGATTTTGAGATTTCGTTAACTTTGCAGGACGCTTTCGTTAAGAATGTTTAGTGACATACTTTTTCGTCGGTGAAATTCGCCAGAATAAAATACGCCAGAATTTCGGTCAGGTACGTCCACCAATCAAAATTATGTAATTAAATAAAAATCGTAGTTCGTTTCAGTGCTAGCTATTCACATAACCTTAGATTTTTGCAATTTTATCTTTACTTTAGCCTTGCATTACGGTGATCATGGAGTGCTAGGATGCTTTAATCCCACTAGGTAGATTTTGGCCCTTATGACTTCTTGGAGGAGTCAATGTGGCAAACGGACTAAAAATTTTGGAGACCCCTGCGTTAGAACATATACTCAGCACAACTCGTCCATATTTACGAAGACAGGCGTACAAACAGAATAGATTGCTGGGTGCCTATCACTATTTTTTTTCCACGAAAAAAGCTCAGCGATACCATAGCGAAATATCTTCTTGTCGACTGAGTCAGCCTTTGAGCGTTACCGCTCGACTCTTGCAACACCAGCAATTCGAGCCTTGCCTGAGTTCATCAAGTTCCGTAGTAGACATCACTTTCTTTGAACAAAGTGCCTTTTTGAACAAAGGGGAAAGTAAGCACGCAAAATATTCGCGTCTACCAGAGTCATAAGTGAGAAAATGGAGATAGCAGCTCTACACGTGTTACATCAAAGACAAACGACTAAATTGTGTAGTGGATGCTAGACAAATGCAACACGTAATGAGAAGATCGTAGCTATTTACAAAAACATTCAAAAACACAGGATGTTAGAGATTCAACCGATTTTCAGGGACTATACTATCCTCTACATGAATTAAGACAGAAACTTGTGGCATACGATTTCTCAGTCTTTCACACGGCTGCAAATACAAACTTGGTGTAAATTTCACAATTATGTTCAGGATAAATGTTTATGTTTATCTTTCGCAAACGCTCAGTGTATGTTTCGCCGAATGCAAAACGAGTATCCAGACGGTAGCCAAACACGTCCTATACTTTCCCTAGCATGTCTGAATTAACTCATATTGCTATGCAGCGTCACACTTCAGCCAAAATGATTGGACGGGGAAGCACGTGGACCTAGTGTTTACCTTTTTTTTTTTATATAAAAGTGAGAAACGTAACCTTGGAGACAAGCCATCGTTGAGGCGGCCATCCATCACCAATAGTTCTTACATCCAGGTGTGATCTTCTGTTGGTGCTTCATCCTGTTGAAAAAGGGAATTTTCAACGTACTCTCGCTGTTGTGGATGTAAGGGTTAATGAACGAGCGAAGGAACGGGAGGGCTAGGAGCAACAAGGGACCACTACCAGCAAGCGCACGTACCAATTACTTACGCCCCAAGCTTCAGTCTTCAGTCATATAGATCATATAGTCTTGTGAAACCATTTGAATGCATTTCAAACACCCCGTACATAAGAATTCTCGAAAATAGTGTTGGTATATTACGGCCGTATTGCAATTTTGAATCGGCTGTATTGCAATTTAGAATGAGGCAGCCTGTGAGCGTATGTCAAATAACGTCAAAACGAGAAGCAAGACATCTAAATGTGCTAAATATCACACAATAGGTAAACTCGGAAGACCGAGTCCTACAAAACTTAACACAGTACATGTTCTCATTTGTTTCAATCTCATTTTAGACACACTCACAGAATTTTCACGTTACACCAGTTTTTGTTTAATACGTTATTATATTCAATACCCGTATGCTTTACAAAAATACGAATATGTCAAAGTATTATGTCAAACAATAACACTGTACAAAATTACTTGATTTCCTCAACAAGTGACTATTCAGGGTGAATCACCTGAAACTTGTAATGCAAATATTGCGAAAATGGAAAATGTTATTGAAGTGCGGTTATCACAGATCGGAATGGTAGTCGTATTCTTAGCCAATCAACTGATTGCAGTAATACTTATAAAGTGTATTTTTGTGCAAACGTACACTTTTTTAAATGGAGCAGTACCTAAAGTAACGCAAATAAGAATGTCTGTGCTGTTTGTTGCAGGATTCCAGTGAGTGTCGTTTACAAGATAACGTATTTTGAAAAGTTCTCACATCGACACTTGTACAATACCTGTCGCAGCACACACTAAAGAACAACACAAGTGCACACACTAGTCATGTGGATTCCGACCAATAACGAGACAACTGACCGTTACAGGGTGTCTTCAAAATGATCACCCGCACTGGCAATACACGTTTCTAATCTGATTTGAAACTACTGCTGCACACTTGCTAAAATTTCAACGGAGCTTTCATAGTAGGCTGCAGTAATACGTCGTTGCATATCATCGGGTGTAGCTGGTATGTCCTTGCAGACGGCGTCTTTCAGTTTTCCCCACAAACAGTGTCTACAGGTGCCAAATCCGGGGAACCGGCTGGTCAGGGTACAAGACCTATGTGTCAAATCCAACGCTTTGCAAACAGTTCGTGAAGACAAGGTGTAGCAGTTAGTGCACTATTGTCTGGGCAGGCACTATGTTGGCACCACAGGTTCCTCCTAGTCTGCAGAGAAACGTTGTCTAGCATCCGTGGAAGATGGTCAATTAAGAGGCTGCGATAATTGGGCGCGTTCAGTGCTCCGTCTATGAGGAACGGGTCTATGAGCTGACGGTTCACCATCCCACACCACATGTTTACACGCCATGGGCGCTGACAAAGACAACGGAAATTGTCAGCATACCAGTAGCGCACATTTCAGCGGTTTACGTGGCCGTGATTGGTAATGTGGCTTTATTACCAAACAAAATAAAAGATACATCTTGCATATCTGTCTTAAGGCCCAAGCACAGAAGTTAACACGATTTTCATGATCGTTTCCACGCAGCTCTTGATAGTGCCATGCTGTTTCCTCGTTCGACTGTGTGAACTGACGTGCCAATCAACCGCAACAGCAGCAAGGATATTAATTTACCGACGACCCGTGTGGCCCCGCGGTTCTAGGCACTTCAGTCAGGAACCGCGCTACCGCTACGGTCGCAGGTTCGAATCCTGCCTCGGGCATGGATGTGTGTGATGTCCTTAGGTTAGTTAGGTTTAAGTAGTTCTAAGTCTAGGGGACTGATGACCTCAGATGTTAAGTCCCATAGTGCTCAGAGCCATTTGACCCATTATTAATATCCCCCTCGTCTGTCATTTCTTGTTTCCTAATGTTACAATATCTAGGTGTTGCCCTAGAACTTCCACGTAACTGGATGAAGGGGATGATAAATAACTGCTGAGATAGCTGGCGTCTATTAGGATACCTTGCCGCATAACATTGCACAAGAAAGAACTACATTATTCTTACACTCTGCATACATACCACGAGCATTCGGCTTTTTCTGCATTGGTCAGTCCCATCGACCACTCACGACCTACAGCTGGACTGTCACACACTAACTGACTAACGACTCCCAATGCATTAAAGGAACACACAAACTTACTATAAACAAACATAACATCATACCTAGCAACTACGCACATTGAATGGCACAAAAAAGTAACAGTGTGGAAACTTGTCAAAATACGATATCTCATAAACGAATCGCACTAGAATCCTGCAAGAAGCATCACTGACGGTATAACTTATCCTACTTTTACTTTGTTAGTGTCAAGAGGCGTTGTTCCATTTGAAAAGCTTATGTTTGCACAAAAAGTACACTTCCTGTGTATATGTTGATAGATTAACAATACGAGCCCCAAACTACCAATCCAGTCTGTGAAAAACGCACATCAACGGCACTTTCTGTTTCTACACTATTTACGGTGCAAGTTTTACGTGATTCACCCTGTAGGTAGGCTATATTTCAGAAGAAGTGTGTTTTCTGTATATGGAAAACATATATGGTTAGAGTAGGCCCGTTTTTGGAAAAAACTTTGGCTGTTAAAATCAGATTACTCATTTACTAAATTTTATGAAAATGCTTGTTTATTACAAAGATGAAGTCTTCATAGCTGGTATAGGTTATTGCTTCCTATTACTACGTGGTGTAATCAAGTTACACAGAGTGATAGAGCTGCTATTACTTATTGGTTTTACACATCCACAAAGCCTTCAAAGATCGCGTGCGATTTTATCATATTGTCGCACTCCTCGCGTGCAAACTACAAGTCCTATAGAAAAAAAAGTGACAGGACCTTTCTTTGTAGGAAATTTAATGTAATTAAATTTTGTACTTAGATATGTTTAAGCTGGAGGCTACGATTTTTGAGTCATTCACGAAAAACGCATTTGAAAGTCAGTTTTGTATGTTTTCTTGAACAATTTGAAAACTAGAGCCTCTAGCGAACATCTATCCCAGTACAAAATTTAAGTACATTGAATTTCTTACATAAAAGGTTCCTGTTAATTTCTATTCTGTAGGACTAAAGTTCGCACATAGTGAACAAGAGAATATGAAAATTTCACACATGGTCTTTGAAGGTGTTGCGGGTTGCGTAAAAGCAATAAGTAGGGGTATCTGAGTCGCCCCGTATATACATATATATGTGTTAGTATGGCGAACAATAGCTTTGTTCGCTCTATGATATATTTATATTTTTGTATCGTACACAGATATCCAAAATGATAACTTAAGAAAGAATAATCAATGCAATTGAAATATGTGCTTTACAATGAGAGTATGAATCTGTCAGGTCTGTAGATCTCATAACATAAGCAGTAAGTAATTTGTCCCCAGTTGCTTCGTCATCAAATTGAGCTGGACCATTGGGTTAAGCGCCTGAAGGTCGGCCTACAGAGTATGGATTGCATCATATTTTCTAGTACACACCACGGCCTAGAACTGAAGACAGATGTTTTCCTTTTATACAGGATGTGTAATACATATTTCAAGCAAAATGAATTGTCCTGTACAGTAACTAATATCATAGAAACAGGCTCATCTCGCCGCATAAACAATCACAAGTTCTTTGGACTTTTGAAGCGTGTTAGAAGTGGCCTTGAAACGATGGCCAAGAAATCAACAAGTGGCATTTTTTCCCTCTAAAGACTGGCGTGTCAGCTGAATCTGCTTGCATGTCCTGCACTCACCCATTCTGCAACCGTTCAGCGTAAGTGCGTCGACTTACCAATTCAGACACTGTACTGCAACTGGCCGTTGAAATCAGTGCATCACGAAGGGATTGGTTCTGCAATGCTCTTTTTTTTAATATATATATATATATATATATATATATATATATATATATATATATATATATATATATATGTGTGTGTGTGTGTGTGTGTGTGTGTGTGTGTGTGTGTGTGTGTATTAAAAAAAAGAAGAGCATTGCAGAACCAATCTCTTCGTGATATATATGGCTTTGTGAACTTGCGTAACAATCAGCGTTGAAATGCTGAATTCCTTGATTATCTACATCAACAGCCTCTGCACAATGTGAAAACAGAAGAAATTTGGAAGGTACGGGAAGAGGTACTGGAGGAAGCGGAGCTATGACAGCGGGACCCGAGTCGTCCTTTAATAGCTTAATTGGTAGAGCACTTGTCAGCGAAAGACAGATGTCCCAGATTGGAGTCCCGTAACGGCACAAAGTTTAAATCTACCAGAACGTGGTTTAAAATTACTTTAACATGAATTACTGAACCGATCTTTCCCCGCTAAACTGTAACTTCTAATACTAATGTGTAAAGTATACTGTAATCACTTTCCGAATATAACATCCGTGAGGGGTTAACGACAGTGGGGCGTATACCGGCCTGCAGGAGTGTGTCTTCTTGCCTATTTTCTACGTCCGTTTAGCAAATGCTAGGCTGGTCCTCACATCTCGCCTCAGGGGATATGACACACAAACAGGTAAAATATTGTACCCCACAGAAAAGAAAATTTACACGATTCAGAAACGGTTGGCCTACAATACTTCCTTCCCTTAGGTTACCTTGACGACTGTGACTTCAGTAAGCATTTCTGGCGACGAAGTTAAGTAATAAAACGGGCATATGACAAATCCTAAAAAGCAGACCCCATAATAGACGTGATTAACTCTAGGGAAAAGTGGGAAAGAGTTTTCAGAGAATTTAGAGGTAACGAAATGTCCTATAGCTACGGTGGGCGGTCAATAAATATTCTAAAGCACTTTCTTTCTTCAAACTGACTAGTTTTATTCAGGATTCCAGTGCACCATATTATTCCCCACTCTTCTGGCTACATAACCCTATTTTTCAAAATTACACCTTACACCATTTTACTGGGAGGACCTGTATGCCCGCATTGTGGTGCGCCACTGGTCGACGCCGAAGCCAACGTCCTGCTGCGTCAGTATTCATACCACTACCCATGCACTGCCTCCTGCTGAGATCTTCCCTTCATTGGGACAAACAGATGGAAGTCGTAAGATGTGAGATCGGGCGAATGAGGATGAACAGTCCAATGCCGTTTTCTGATATCCTCTTGGGTGTACAGTCTTGTGTGAGGCCTTGCGTTGTCATTGGGAAGAAGAAGGCTGTTTGCATTTTTGTGGTAAAATGGCAATGAGCGTTTGGCTTCATTGGGCGGAAGACCACTTACGAGGCAATTCTAGCCACCTTGGTGCAAGTCTTATTACATTCTTCTACACTCCAGGAAATTGAAATAAGAACGCCGTGAATTCATTGTCCCAGGAAGGGGAAACTTTATTGACACATTCCTGGGGTCAGATACATCACATGATCACACTGACAGAACCACAGGCACATAGACACAGGTAACAGAGCATGCAAAATGTCGGCACTAGTACAGTGTATATCCACCTTTCGCAGCAATGCAGGCTGCTGTTCTCCCATGGAGACGATCGTAGAGATGCTGGATGTAGTCCTGTGGAACGGCTTGCCATGCCATTTCCACCTGGCGCCTCAGTTGGACCAGCGTCCGTGCTGGACGTGCAGACCGCGTGAGACGACGCTTCATCCAGTCCCAAACATGCTCAATGTGGGACAGATCCGGAGATCTTGCTGGCCAGGGTAGTTGACTTACACCTTCTAGAGCACGTTGGGTGGCACAGGTTACATGCGCACGTGCATTGTCCTGTTGGAACAGCAAGTTCCCTTGCCGGTCTAGGAATGGTAGAACGATGGGTTCGATGACGGTTTGGATGTACCGTGCACTATTCAGTGTCCCCTCGACGATCACCAGAGGTGTACGACCAGTGTAGGAGATCGCTCCCCACACCATGATGCCGGGTGTTGGCCCTGTGTGCCTCGGTCGTATGCAGTCCTGATTGTGGCGCTCACCTGCACGGCACCAAACACGCATACGACCATTATTGGCACCAAGGCAGAAGCGACTCTCATCGCTGAAGACGACACGTCTCCATTCGTCCCTCCATTCACGCCTGTCGCGACACCACTGGAGGCTGGCTGCACGATGTTGGGGCGTGAGCGGAAGACGGCCTAACGGTGTGCGGGACCGTAGTCCAGCTTCATGGAGACGATAGCGAATGGTCCTCGCCGATACCCCAGGAGCAACAGTGTCCCTAATTTGCTGGGAAGTGGCGGTGCGGTCCCCTACGGCACTGCGTAGGATCCTACGGTCTTGGCGTGCATCCGTGCGTCGCTGCGGTCCGGTCCCAGGTCGACGGGCACGTGCACCTTCCGCCGACCACTGGCGACAACATCGATGTACTGTGGAGACCTCACGCCCCACGTGTTGAGCAATTCGGCGGTACGTCCACCCGTCCTTCCGCATGCCCACTATACGCCCTCGCTCAAAGTCCGTCAACTGCACATACGGTTCACGTCCACGCTGTCGCGGCATGCTACCAGTGTTAAAGACTGCGATGGAGCTCCGTATGCCACGGAAAACTGGCTGACACTGACGGCGGCGGTGCACAAATGCTGCGCAGCTAGCGCCATTCGACGGCCAACACCGCGGTTTCTGGTGTGTCCGCTGAGCCGTGCGCGTGATCATTGCTTGTACAGCCCTCTCGCAGTGTCCGGAGCACGTATGGTGGGTCTGACACACCGGTGTCAATGTGTTCTTTTTTCCATTTCCAGGAGTGTATATTCGTCTGTATTATACGCATGATATCGGTCGTGAAGTTGACAATAACCAAAATGAAGAAAATTAAGACAGGCAAAGAGAGTATGACAAAGTGTTGGAAACCGCGAATTTTACCATCACGTGTGAATGGAAGAGGTTGTGCGAGGGACGGTGTTTATAAGGCGCTGGGTCGTTAGTCTGTAGGCTGCCAGACTCCGTGCAGCGGCTCAGTACCCCAGCGCCTCGGCTAGGGTTGTCGTGCATATTCATGAGGCCTCGCTCGGACGACGGACAGAACAGTACGGCGCTGCCACAGGTCTACAGCACGAGTATGCTCGCCCCTCATTAACCGCCGACCAGGCCTCCGTTCTCACCGATACAAAGCAGTCCGATCATCAGACCAACAGTAGTCTGCCAGTGTCTTTACCTGCTCTCAAGGCCATTCCAATGAAGTGTCACGTGTCCACATTAAGGGACGCCGATGATCACGAGACGGAAAGCCGTCTGGTGGTGTTGGGGCCACGTGAGGCGATACAGAAAGTACGCAGGGTGATTCATGCTGCCCCTACCTTTGGGTTTTATGCAGCCCACAATGACTTAAAATGCCACAAGCAAGAATTTCATATTCTCTCGCTAGTTACACGGAAACTATTAGAACTACAGAAAAAATGAACCACGACATATTTGTAGGGATTTTAATGCTGGCAAATCTTGTATGGGCATTTTTTCGCTAAAGGCCATAGTTTTCGAATCATTGAGGAAAAACATACAAAAATGAACGTCAAAAGCGTTTTTTTAATAATCCAAAAACTGTTGTCTCCAGCAAAATTTATTACTGTGCAAAATTTAGCTAAATTAAATTTCGTAAAAGGGTCCTCTTCATTTCTTTCTCGAGAGCTAACAGTTTGCATATAGACAGCGAGAGAATTTGAAAACCTTGCATGTAGTATTTGAATGGGTTGTGTGTTGCATAAAACCCAGAGATACGGGCAGCTGAATCATTCTGTATAAGCGGAGCACAAACAAAGATAGCTTCATCCTAATGCCTATAATGACCGCAGAGTAATCGATTTACGAACAGCAGAATGTTAGCGCCGGGCATGTGGGAACGAGCATCTCGGTTATTGTGCAACTGGTCAGATGTTCACGAGCTACTATCGGGAGCGGCTACGGAAAATCAAGAGATACTCTACTGGTCATTAAAATTGCTACACCAAGAAGAAATGCAGATGATAAACGGGTATTCATTGGACTAATACATTATACTAGAACTGACATGTGAATACATTTTCACGCAATTTGGGTGCATAGATCCAGAACAACCACACCCGGCTGCAATAACGGCCTTGATACTCCTAGGCATTGAGTCAAACAGAGCTTGGATGGCGTGTACAGGTACAGCTGCCCACGCAGATTCAACACGATACCACATTTCATTAAGAATAGTGACTGGCGCATTGTGACGAGCCAGTTGCTCGGCCACGATTGACCAGACGTTTTCAATTGGTGAGAGATCTGGAGAATGTGCTGGCCAGGGCAGCAGTCGAACATTTTCTGTATACAGAAAGGCCTGTACAGGACCTGCAACATGCGGTCGTGCATTATCCTGCTGAAATGTAGGGTTTCACAGGGATCGAATGAAGGGTAGAGCCACGGGTCGTAACACATTTGAAATGTAACGTTCACTCTTCAAAGTGCCGTCAATGCGAACAAGAGGTGACCGAGACGTGTAACCAATGGCACCCCATACCATCACACCAGGTGATACACCAGTATGTTGATGACGAATACACGCTTCCAATGTCGCCAAAGACGGATGCGACCATCATGATGCTGTAAACAGAATCGGGATTCATCCGAAAAAATGACCTTTTGCCATTCGTACTCCCAGGTCCGCCGTTGAGTACACCATCGCTGGCGCTCCTGTCTGTGATGCAGCGTCAAGGGTAACCGCAGCCATGGTCTCCTAGCTGATACTCCATGCTGCTGCATACGTCATCGAATTGTTCGTGCAGATGGTTGTTGTCTTGCAAACGTCCCCATTTGTTGACTCAGGGATCGAGACGTTGCAGCACGATCCGTTACAGCCATGCGGATAAGACGCCTGTCATCTCGACTGCTAGTGATACGAGGACGTTGGGATCCAGCACGGCGTTCCGTATTACCCTCCTGAACCCACCGATTCCAAATTCTGCTAACAGTCATTGGATCTCGCCCAACTCGAGTAGCAATGTCGCGATACGATAAATCGCAATTGCTTCAGTGGTTTGAGGAGCGTAACAGTGAATTCACCTTGATGTCTTGGCCACCACATTTGTCAGATGTGAACCCGGTGGTTCACATCTGGGTGAATTACCTGTCCCTTACAGGCTGAATAAATCTGGGGTTAAGTTCCTTTTATTGAGATACGAACGCTTTAAACTCAGAATTATAAATGACTGCTGTAACTGATTCATTCGTTTTCTGTAATTGCTGCATTTTCCAATGTATTACATGTACAAATATGGGTGATGCATGTGTAGAATCGTAAACTCACCAAGTTTGCATTGTGCCCTTCAGTTGGCATTACGTGTGCAGTGGCTTGGCAAAATGGCGACAAAGCAAGAAAAGAGTTTTTATGCGTTGGAATATGCGAGTAGTAACGAAGCACCCTTCCATTTATACGGAAACGTTGATCGCCACAATGTGGTATGTCGAGCGCTGAAAATCCTCGTTAAATTGTGGCGTATTAACAATATTAACCCAATATTAATGTTTTGTGTGCAATGACACAGACGAAGCTGTAGGGGCCGTCTTTCTTCAGCGAGAAAGCTGTGACAGCAAGACGGGGCAACCCCTCATTGAAACATCGATGTTCATGGCTATGTACGCGACGTAGGGTGCAGTGGTGAAGATGATGATTGTGGTTCTGTTCCCCTGCCCCCCCCCCCCCCCCCAGGACGCCAGACGTAAGATCTTGTGACTTCTTCCTTTGGGAGTATGTTAAGCTTTTATTTACTGTAATTCTAAAGAATATAAAATCAAAGTTCAAAATTTTTACTTTAATGTTTGATGATCTGTTATTGAATTAATATCAAATTAATTTGTTTTCAAAATGATACAAAGTGTTTAAAATGCATAAAATGTTCAGAAGACTTGTTTGTAATAACAGTTGTTTTCTTTATTAACACACAGAATGAGAGACTAGAATCCACATTTGTAGTTCACATACGCCTCTTCAACTGACAAATGCTGGGCACTAAGATACTTTATTCCGAAAACGTACGTCATTTGGAGCAAAAAATACTGTCTCTCTTCTCCTTGGTGTTGAGAGAGGAGAATTTTGATCATATTGGACCTTCTCCGTTTTTTGGGCGTCCGCTTTTCCAGATGTGTGTAGACCAAGTGTACGCATGAAATCAATCAAGTCATAATAAGTCATAATATGATATACAGGAACTCTCAAGGGTCATGTTCACCGTTGCATAAAATAAGCTGCAACAATACATTTTTGTATTTCTGTCTATTTCATAAAGTTACCCACTAAGATAACCTCGTCTACGCCACCGTGTTAATGATAACCTTGTACAACGGTCAGTGCTCCGATTTCAATCTTTAGTCCGCCCTTCTGGGTTTTAAATACACTGCATGTTCCATTTGATTCGTCATTTGAAAGAAAGTGTACTGTACAATTGTCCATCAGCGTTCTGTGAAGGAGTAGCCCATATCTGAAGAGGTACAGATTGAATACTTTTTTCTCTGCCTCGTCCCAAATAGCAGTTCACGTTCTGCAATATTTTATGAAGCACTTCCACGTGCCTGAAGAGGTTTTGCATTATTATTCTGCGGAATACTAGGCATCATTTCGTGTTCACTATCATCACTACATTCAGATAATGTAATAATATCATCTGAAAATTTCCTAGTTGACAACGAATTTCTTCGACTGTAAGACGTCTTCTGCAATAGTAGCCATAGCCCGAAAGAAAAAATCTTACTACGTTCACAGCATAAAAAGCTACAAATGCTACAAATATCTAAACAAAGAAAACGAAAGTCAACGTAACCTTAGCTTGTGAAGTTACCGTTCTGGACCTCATCAGGCTGCTAAGACCCAATCATATTTTACGTTATAATTTAATATTACAAAGGCCCTCTATGGATATTTTCCCAATTTAAACATTAAAATGCATAAAGGTAACTACATAGAAATTATCACTCACAGTAGTTCGCAAATAAATCTTACTTCTGTTTATGTAACATTGCAGCGTTGTTTGTACATACGACGAAGTCGTTTGCAGTACAGCTGTTCACATTTCAGGTTGATGTATAGCTTTCAGTGTGGCATGCTGGCCGTACAGTCATCCAGCGTAGAAAGCACAAACTGTATGGAATGGGTCGTTTTGGTTCCTACAGCTCTGACGGGCTATTGAGTTCCATAATTCCACACAGAATCTGCCGGCACACAATGAATCGTCGCGCTCATTTATTATGATTCCATGTCATATTTGCACACCATCCACTTTTCATCACAGCTTTAGGTAACTACTTAGATGCCTTTTTCCTTCATTTAGTTCTTGGCGCAGGCTTATTGCCCTAAACTTCGCGCTCAAAGGCATGCCCACCCATATGATCTCGGGTGTCGCTATACTGAAAACGGTGCCACTAAACTTTCACTGTGATGAGTGGAAATGGCAGTTCACAGCGACCCTGCAATTTAACCCTTCGTGGTACTTGCTGTGTCTCCATTTTAGTGGCATGCATAAACGCAGCCTAGGTCATACTAGACACTCTGGAATTTGAAACAACGTAACAGCTAACGCGGATGTAGGATGTAATCTTTCAACCGATCTGAACTCCAGCCGCTCTCTTCATGCATTAACGTACCCGCCGTCGTTAAGGAAAGGCCACGTGATTCGAAATGAAAAACATACGTAAGTGAACATTTGGAGCGTAACTGTATAAATGGAAAAGCACATAATGGATCTTGGAGGAAAGAATATTTTGTTTATCGCGTGGTCTAATTTGTGCCCATTAAAGACGTGTCTCTAGCTCAACTGGACAATGAACGGCGCGAAACAGCTCCGGTATGTAACTGAAATGATTTTGATAAACCACGGGCAAATATGAACCAAACTGACGACTTAATTAATTGACTGTTGCTGAAAGACATTCAAATGCTAGTATTTGCAGTTTCCCGTATAATAAATGGCTATTACATAATGGTCAATACGATATTCTTCTGTGTAAGTCATTCTGTCTTAACTTCTTTTTGTGAAGTCCATATCACGAAGTAAGACAAATTGGGAAATAATAACCGATGTTCTGTGCTGTTTAACATGTTTTTCTTGGTGAGATGTTTGATTATACCCTCATGAGCCACAACACCCGCGGTTACTTGAGTTGAAATTCCAAGCCGATAGCCTTAGATTGACGTTTAAAATTGTCTACTAACGTGTCGTCTCCATCTGCCGGAGACATCTTCAGCGATAAATTAGACTACGGTATCGAAAACTCGACTGGCTCCGAATTCATAGGTGCATCGCGAGCTGTGTAGATGGCACTAAAAATTGGAAGTTTGTGGTAAGTCTTATGGGACAAACTGCTGACGTCATCGGTCCATAAGCCTACACACTATTTAATCTAACTCATACCTACTTAGACAACACACACACCTATGCTGGAACCTCCTACGGGGGGAGGGGGGGGGGGGGGGGCACGGACCGTGACAATGCGCCTGAGACCACGAGGGGTAGCCGCGTCACCTGTTGTCGAGTAGACGATTATCTCTGGCACGCGAGACCATTCTCGATTAAGAGTAATCGGTCCTTACTCTGTTGCTGTGTAATATCTCTTTATATTCAATGAATTATTCTGATACAATTCTACCCTTGCATGACGTTTACTAATTTTCTATCTTCATACTCGCAGAATCCATGCGCAAAGTAGTTTCATACAATAGCTATGCCATGAGCGCATAATTATTCTTTGTAGTACTCTCTCTGGTGGTTGTTAGAAAAAAGCTTCCAAGATTGTCTTCGTGCCGATTAGCCTGAGCTTTGTTTGAAGAATTGTAATCTGAATATTGAGATTTATGACAAAAGATAACTGATACGAAATTGTACGATTAAAAGGGATATATATATATATATATATATATATATATATATATATATATTGCTCCTTCATACAAAAGGTGTGTATTTGACATTTGAGAATTAATGATATTCATCGATATATTGCGTAGTTGTTAATCAGAAGGGAACTTCCGAAAGACTGGATACGAACATGCATTTAATAATCCAAGAGCTCCATTACCTCTTCGGAAGGTTAAACTTCATCAAAGCCAAATATCCGCTTCATCTGAGGTTTCCCGACTGATTATACAACGCTCCCAAAAGAGGAGAAGAATCATTCTAACGAGTAAAATTTCTCAATCATTTTGAGTGACTGAGCTATGACTGTCTTTCTTTTATGAATTGATTGCTCGAACGAATTGCGAACTACATAACTACATAATTACATAGATAGGAGGAAAAATTACAGCTGCAAAACCGTCATCCTACTTTATTTCGTCTGAATTACGCTATCACGTGACGGTCGGTGGTTCCCTCTGTACAGCTCACAGTACACATATAGATTCTGGGATCTCGCTTGAAACTTCGATGTTAGTTTTATCTCTGACGATGTCTCCGACTGATGGAGATAAAACGTTTGTAAATACAGGGTGTTTAAAAAATGACTGGTATATTTGAAACGGCAATAAAAACTAAACGAGCAGCGATAGAAATACACCGTTTGTTGCAATATGCTTGGGACAACAGTACATTTTCAGGCAGACGAACTTTCGAAATTACAGTAGTTACAATTGTCAACAACAGATGGCGCTGCGGTCTGGGAAACTCTATAGTACGATATTTTCCACATATCCACCATGCGTAGCAATGATATGGCGTAGTCTCTGAATGAATTACCCGAAACCTTTGACAACGTGTCTGGCGGAATGGCTTCACATGCAGATGAGATATACTGCTTCAGCTGTTCAATTGTTTCTGGATTCTGGCGGTACACCTGGTCTTTCAAGTGTCCCCACAGAAAGAAGTCACAGGGGTTCATGTCTTGCGAATAGGGAGGCCTCCTGTATGTTTCGGATAGCCCAAAGCAATCACACGATCATCGAAATATTCATTCAGGAAATTAAAGACGTCGGCCGTGCGATGTGGCCGGGCACCATCTTGCATAAACCACGACGCGTTCGCAGTGTCGTCTAAGGCAGTTTGTACCGCCACAAATTCACGTAGAATGTCCAGATAGCGTGATGCAGTAATCGTTTCGGATCTGAAAAATCGGTCAATGATTCCTTTGGAAGAAATGGCGGCCCAGACCAGTACTTTTTGAGGATGCAGGGACGATGGGACTGCAACATGGGGCTTTTCGGTTCCCCATATGCGCCAGTTCTGTTTATTCACGAAGCCGTCCAGGTAAAAATAAGCTTCGTCAGTAAACCAAATGCTGCCCACATGCATATCAATCCTGTGCACTATATCGTTAGCGAATGTCTCTCGTGCAGCAATGGTAGCGGCGCTGAGGGGTTGCCGCGTTTGAATTTTGTATGGATAGAGGTGTAAACTCTGGTGCATGAGACGATACGTGGACGTTGGCGTCATTTGGACCGCAGCTGTAACACGGCGAACGGAAACCCGAGGCCGCTGTTGGATCACCTGCTGCACTAGCTGCGCGTTGCCCTCTGTGGTTGCCGTACGCGGTCGCCCTACCTTTCCAGCATGTTCATCCGTCACGTTACCAGTGCGTTGAAATTTTTCAAACAGATCTTTTATTGTATCGCTTTTCGGTCCTTTGGTTACATTAAACCTCCGTTGAAAACTTCGTCTTGTTGCAACAACACTCTGTTCTAGGCGGTGGAATTCCAACACCAGAAAAATCCTCTGTTCTAAGGAATAAACCATGTTGTCCACAGCACACTTGCACGTTGTGAACAGCACACGCTTGCAGCAGAAAGACGACGTACAGAATGGCGCACCCACAGACTGCGTTGTCTTTTATATCTTTCACATCACTTGCAGCGCCATCTGTTGTTGAAAATTGTAACTACTGTAATTTCGAAAGTTCGTCTGCCTGAAAATGTACTGTTGTCCCAAGGATATTGCAACAAACGGTGTATTTCTATCGCTGCTTGTTTAGTTTTTATTGCCGTTTCAAATATACCGGTAATTTTTGAAACACCTTGTATATTTATACATCGACGACTGTCTATCAGTCCGAAAGTTTAAAATGAACTTCTCATCGCCTGCCGAAGTGTTCACTGTGCTAACAAAGGTGTTATCTTTCAGAAACGGTTCCCTATGTTATCCGATTACTCGCCCTAATGTCGCTACAGCATAATTGGCAACAATGAGAGACGCCATTGTGCCGCATTGACGGCAGATACTCCAGAACAGAAAGATGGTGATTTCGCAGAGCACAGGCAGTATGATATGTTAGATCTGGTGGCTGATATGGAATTCGCAGGGCAAGAGTTATCACATTGTGAAATAGAACTGGAAGGACTGCAGGAAAACGGAAAGGAAATTGGGAGGCGAGATCTCTTTGATACATCGCCACGATCGCTCTTTGTCTTCAATGAACGTGGGAAGCGATCGGATATTACAGCCGCGACTCAGATCACAGCGTCTCGTGTAATGTTGGGGGTGATTCGTGCTGGTTCGACGATCAGGACGTCATGTAATGGAAAACTCCGGCGCCGCTGCCTCACGCTTGAAGAGATATTCGCCGCAACCCAGACTCACAAATGAGATGTACTGACTGATGAGTGACGACCCTGATACTGAAAAACAAGAGGCTACTCAAATCGAACAAGGCGTCGGACCGTGACGGATCTCGTATTAAATGTTTACTTTGACTACTCTGTGTAGAAAGATCTAGTCTCCTCCGTTTGTAGAGAAGAGAAAGGAGTGGATGAAAACAATTAGAGATCAAATTCAACTCTATTGCTGTATAGTGGGACATTCTTAAGTTGGAACATTCAGACGTTCCTGCTGGATAAGAACTCTCTCGTAGAATCTGTACTGATGCAGAAATACCCACTCGTGAGAGACACAGCTTACTTTCTGCATACACGATATTATGCATACAGCGAATGTAGATGAAATCAAATGTCTGTCAGGTAGGAGAAGTGTTTCAAATGTAGACTAAAGACCTTCCTCCATAACTATCCCATGTATGCCTTAGACAAATTCTTGACTAGAGATAGTCATTTTTTAGAGATGGACCTTTGTACAGCTAGTCTGTAGCTATATATACATATCTTCATATGAGTCCATTCCGTGGCGGAATAGTACCTACAGTTAAAGCCTGATGAAACTTCAGACAAACGTTTTGTGCAGTGTCTCTGTTACTCCCATTGTAGTGTCACGTCGCTCTTTTCAGTTCTTAGAACGTAAAGATGCTCTAGAACAATAGCGTCTCCCGCCAAGTATGGGTGCCAAATGCGAGGTTTCGCCTGATTTCATGCCACCCTACATAACGTACCGGTCATGCATTTCCTCCCACACTACAGTTCTCGGCCACACATTCCCAGAGCAATGTAGATGGTCCTGTACCGTTTCCAGTGGGAAGTGTCTGCCCACCCACCACACAGCCAGGACTTGCTCCTTCTTTCAGCTCTGCTCATATAAAGCGCTAGCTATGAAGACAACAATTTGGCACAGACAACGAGCTGCAGAGTGTTGGCCGAAAGTAGAGACGGCTATCTTCCATGATGAGATTATTGGAAAGTTGCTACAACTGTGCGAAGTGGCAGTTGTATAGAGAAGTAGCTGGAAGGTATAGCTAGCTGTTGCAAATAAAATACCTTCGACTTTCACTGTGCTTTCGTTTTCTCGACCGATCGGTCCTTTCTAAATGGATAGCCTTCGTATATACAGGGTGAACTAGAATCCCACAGACAAACTATAAGAGGTGCTAAGACGGGCCAAAACAATAAAAAAACTCTCTGGTTAAAATTACATCTAAAATGCGTAATTTAAGAGCTATGACCACTGGTGTACCTACGCAACTCTGAGACTCATCGCATATATTAAAACTGTTTGCTTTTCATGTTTTGAGAGGTGGTGGTGTGGAACACAACCAGAAAAAGGTCCAGTATGCCTATTAGAGCTCAAGTCTTCTATATACTTTTGCTTGTTTTGGTCCATACTACAACCTCCGAAAGTTTTTCCGTGGAATATTGGTTCACCCTGTCTATATAGACATACGCTATGTGACACATGGCTGAAAATGACTTCGTGGCATCATCCATCGGTAATGCTGGAATTCAATATGGTGTTGGCTCACCCTTAGCCTTCATGAAAGCTTCCACTCTCACAGGCATACGTTCAATCAGGTGCTGGAAGGTTTCTTGGGGAACGGCAGCCCATTCTTCAAGGAGTGCTGCACTGCGGAGAGGCATAGATGTCGGTCGGTGACGCCTGGCACGAAGTCGGCGTTACAAAACGTCCCAAAGGTCTTCCATAGGATTAAAGGGCAGGACTGTGTGAAGGAGAGTCCATTACAGGGATGTTATTGTTATATAACCACTCCGCCACAGGCTATGCATTATGAACAGGTACTCGATCGTGTTGAAAGATGCAGTCACCATTCCCGAACTGCTTTTCAACAGTTGGAAGCAAGAAGGTGCTTAAAACATCAATGTAGGATTGTGGTGTGATAGTGCCACGCAAAACAACAAGGTGCGTAAGCCCCCGCAACCACACCAGAACGCCGCCGCCTCCGAAAAATTTACTGTTGGCACTACACACGCTGACATATGACGTTCACCGGGCATTCGCCATACCCGCACCCTGCATCGGATAGCCACATTGCGTAACGTGATTCGTCCGTCACTCCAAACAACGTTTTTCCACTGTTCAATCGTCCAGTGATTACGCTCATTTCTCGGAGCGAGGCGTCGTTTGGCAGGTACCGGCGTGATATGTGGCTTATGAACAGCCTCTCAAGCGCACGCTGTACGTGACTCTTCACGTTTCCACTTCGGACACATTGGACCAGGGATGTTTAGGAGTGATTAAATCTCGCGTACAGACGTATGACTCAAATGACATCCAATCACCTGACCACGTTCGAGGTCCGTGAGTTCGGCGGAGCGCCCCATTCTGCTCTCTCACGATGTGTAATGACTACTGAGGTCGCTGATATGGAGTGACTGGCAGTAGGTTGATGTACAACACACCTAATATGGAAAACGTTTGCTTTTGGGGGTGTCCGGATACTTCTGATCACATAGTGTATTATATACATAGAAACTTTAAAAGTCTTTACATAAAACGTCTAGGGGTGACAGACCACATCATGAGGACAACCAATGTGCTACGAACAGGGTCTCCTCGACGACCATTCAGTGAACTTTGCTATGTCTGGGCCTCTGCAGCAGGCGTCTGGTACATGCACCTCTGCTGACTGCTGTTAATTGGCGACAAAGTCTGGAATCTGCACGGCAGTACTACAGCTCGACGACTGAAGAGTAATGACAGGTGGCCTTCTCATATAATTTAAGTTTCACGGTTCATCAGATAGATGATCTTTGGCATGCCACAAAAGTATGCTTCCAACTTTGGGGAGCATGACTACTCCCTCGTAGTTTGTTTTCTCTCGACACGATGGCATCTGCCAGTAGGATAATGTAACGAATCACACAGCTCGGAATGTGCATGCGTGATCCAAAGAGCACCAGAATGAGTTTGCCATACTCCCCTGCTCATTAAACTCCCCGGATTTGAACCCAATGGGGAAGCTGGAAGACCATCTCCATCGGGCTGCTCGAGCCTTGAATTCTCAACCGAGAAACCTACCGCAGCTGACCACGGCACTGGATCGGCATGGTTCCACTTACCTGTCAGTACCTCCCAGAACCTCACTGAATCTCTTCCTGCAGGTCTCGCGCAGAAAGACGGCGAACATCTGGTGAATGCAGCATCGTACAAATATTTCGGGAAAATGCTAAGAAATGACATAAAAGGGACGGTCAAGTAAAGTCTGTAATACGCAAGACAAATGAATTACTAGAGGTTTGTATAAGGAGTACTGAGAGAGTGCAGCCCCAGCTACCAATTCTAGAGTAGAAGCCAGGAGCACGATCTGTTTTGGTCTGCATTTCAGTCTAGAGATTGATTTTAGAAATACAAAAAGATATGTGCATTAGAGGCTGCGATAAACAATTTCCAGCAGTTTCAACAGTTTTTGTTGTTGTCAGAGATGAGGTTGTGTTTTGTGCGGCAGTAGTATGTATTTCCAATGCTACATATTTAAGTGTTATATAATATCTTAAGGCTATTCGCAACAGTCTATACTGTTAATTCTACAGCTATACAAGTTTACGGTGAGTATTTATATAAAATGTGGACAATTGAACTGTGCTTCGTCGGTCGTGCAGCCTCTTGTACCTTGAAACAGGTCTTTTTCCATGGGATATATGATACATGCAAGTAAACAGTTTTTTAACGTATTAACAATTTTAACTGTCTTGAAAATTTAAATTTGAATCCAAGAGTTTGTATATAAAAATACACTCCTGGAAATGGAAAAAAGAACACATTGACACCGGTGTGTCAGACCCACCATACTTGCTCCGGACACTGCGAGAGGGCTGTACAAGCAATGATCACACGCACGGCACAGCGGACACACCAGGAACCGCGGTGTTGGCCGTCGAATGGCGCTAGCTGCGCAGCATTTGTGCACCGCCGCCGTCAGTGTCAGCCAGTTTTCCGTGGCATACGGAGCTCCATCGCAGTCTTTAACACTGGTATCATGCCGCGAGAGCGTGGACGTGAACCGTATGTGCAGTTGACGGACTTTGAGCGAGGGCGTATAGTGGGCACGCGGGAGGCCGGGTGGACGTACCGCCGAATTGTTCAACACGTGGGGCTTGAGGTCTCCACAGTACATCGATGTTGTCGCCAGTGGTCGGTGGAAGGTGCACGTGACCGTCGACCTGGGACCGGACCGCAGCGACGCACGGATGCACGCCAATACCGTAGGATCCTACGCAGTGCCGTAGGGGACCGCACCGCCACTTCCCAGCAAATTAGGGACACTGTTGCTCCTGGGGTATCGGCTAGGACCATACGCAACCGTCTCCATGAAGCTGGGCTACGGTCCCGCACACCGTTAGGCCGTCTTCCGCTTACGCCCCAACATCGTGCAGCCCGCCTCCAGTGGTGTCGCGACAGGCGTGAATGGAGGGACGAATGGAGACATGTCGTCTTCAGCGATGAGAGTCGCTTCTGCCTTGGTGCCAATGATGGTCGTATGCGTGTTTGGCGCCGTGCAGGTGAGCGCCACAATCAGGACTGCATACGGCCGAGGCACACAGGGCCAACACCCGGCATCATGGTGTGGGGAGCGATCTCCTACACTGGCCGTACACCTCTGGTGATCGTCGAGGGGACACTGAATAGTGCACGGTACATCCAAACCGTCATCGAACCCATCGTTCTACCATTCCTAGACCGGCAAGGGAACTTGCTGTTCCAACAGGACAATGCACGTCCGCATGTATCACGTGCCACCAAACGTGCTCTAGAAGGTGTAAGTCAACTACCCTGGCCAGCAAGATCTCCGGATCTGTCCCACATTGAGCATGTTTGGGACTGGATGAAGCGTCGTCTCACGCGGTCTGCACGTCCAGCACGGACGCTGGTCCAACTGAGGCGCCAGGTGGAAATGGCATGGCAAGCCGTTCCACAGGACTACATCCAGCATCTCTACGATCGTCTCCATGGGAGAATAGCAGCCTGCATTGCTGCGAAAGATGGATATACACAGTACTAGTGCCGACATTGTGCATGCTCTGTTGCCTGTGTCTATGTGCCTGTGGTTCTGTCAGTATGATCATGTGATGTATCTGACCCCAGGAATGTGTCAATAAAGTTTCCCCTTCCTGGGACAATGAATTCACGGTGTTCTTATTTCAATTTCCAGGAGTGTATATTTAACTTGTAACTGGTTTTTGATAATACTTCTGCTTGACTGGGTTTCGGTAACTGATTCAGGTTACTGATGTGTAGCAGAGTATTAATGTAACGTCAGACGATCAAATATAGTATTGATAAGATATTGCCGATTGCAACGCTTTTGAACTTCAACAGAATGTTTGTTCCTAGGTAGAGCACGGTGTTGTACCTTTGAAAGGTTCTCACACTTTAAAAACCTTAATCTTCCGGAGTATTTATTTTAGTTTCAGAAAGAGACTACAGTACTTAAAAAGTGGATTCAATCATTTAAAAATGGCATATGAAATTATATTAAACTTCTATTACAGGGCTAGGTACAGACGGCGGTCTGAGATGTGCTGCTATCCCAGCATACGATCTCCTTACAAAGCAGACCTGGCAGAAGACATCGAATAAATTCAGACACACACTGCTATGATCGTACTAAGTCACTGTTGTCCACACGAAAACGTAACAGAGATGCTCGCGGAACGTAAATGGTAATATTTTTAACAAAAACTAAGTAGTTCGCATAAAACCCTAAAGTCTAGCTCTAGTCAACGGATACTGAGCAGCTCCTGGCCTTATGTGTTGAAATATGAACCATGAGAATAAAATAAGTTTCATTCTTGCTGCAGAATTCTTGAATGTATTCTCAGCTCGAATGTAATGAATTTCCGCACGGATATGAAAAGCACTGCGAAACTTAGCTTACCTTTTTTTCATCTGATATCTTGTGAACCGCGTATGGAGAGCAAATGGAAGTTTTCATTCCTCTAGATTTCCGGAAAGCGTTTGCCCCATTCAGACTATTAACGAAGGTAAGAGCATACGGAATAGGTTCCCAGATATGTGAGTGGCTTGGAGATTTCTTAAGTAATAGAACCCATTATGTTGCCGTCGATGGCGAGTTTTCAGCAGAGACAAGGGTATCATCAGGGGTGCCCCAGAGTAGTTTGGTAAGACCACTGTCATTTTCTGTGTACATAACTAATGTGATGCACAGGCTAAGCAGCAATCGGCGGCTGTTTGCTGATGACACTGCGATGTACCGGAAGGTGTTGACGTTGAGTGACTGTTGGAAGATACAAGCTGACTTAGACAAAGTTTCTAGTTGTTGTGATGAATGTCAGCTTGCTCTAAATTTAAAAAACAATACAAGTTAAAGCAGCTGATTTGGAAATACAATCCTATAATTTTCAGATAAAGCATTAGTAGTATACTGTTTGACACAGTGACATAGACTAAATATCTTGGCGGAACGTTTCAAAGCGATACGAAATGGAACGAACATGTAAGTACGATAGTAGGGAAAGCGAATGATCGACTTCAATGTATTGGCAGGGTTCTCGGAAAGTGTAGCTCATCTACATTGGACACAACGGACACCCCCTGTAGAACGGTAGAGCGACCTGTTTTTGAGTACTAAAAATATGGCTCTGAGCACTATGGGACTTTACTGCTGAGGTCATGAGTCCCCTAGAACCAAACTAAGGACATCACACACATCCATGCCCCAGGCAGTATTAGAACCTGCGACCGTAGCGGTCGCGCCGTTCCAGACTGAACCGCCTAGAACCGCTCGGCTACAGCGGACGGCTGGGTAGAGCACGGTGTTGTACCTTTGAACAGGTTTTAACATTTTAAAAATGTTAGTCTTCCGCCACCCCGGCCCCGGCCGGCGTTTTTCAGTACTGCACCAGAATTTGGGCTAAGCTGCAGCTCGCATTTAAGGAAGATCGAGGCATTTCAGAGGCGTGCTGCTACATTTGTTACCGACAGGTTTGATTAACACGAGAGTATCGCGGAGGTGCTACGCGAAAACAAATGGAAATCCCTTGATGGATGAAGAGGTTCTTTTCGCGGAAAATAATTGAGAAAATTTAGAGAACGGGCATTTGAAGTCTACTTCAGAACAGTTCTGCTGCCACTACTTTTCGCCACGGAATAATACAAATTAGCACGTATACAGTCGTTCTTTCCTCGCTTTGTTTGCGAGTAGAACAAGAAAGTAAATGGGTAGCAGGGATACAATGAACCCATCGCAACGCACCATGTAGTGACTTGCGGAGTATGTATGAGGCTGTATATACAGAGGTACGTAGGCCGTTGTTTATATCTCCCCAAATATGGAAATATTATAGAAGAGAAAACCCCTACCACAGTGGCTGGTGCAGAAGTGACGAGGCTAGGGACCAGGAATTCGCAGCTGGGCGCATTTTCCGTCGCACCGTCGAATTCCTGCACCTGACGGGCCACAAGCTCAGTGTCCTATGGGGAGCATCTTTGTGCAAGTGCTTCCATCCGTCGCACATTACACCGCATACAGACGGCGGGTAACACAGAAGTGGGAAAATGGCTTCCGACAGCCTGAAGCACGGGAAGAGAAGACAGACTGTCTGGGTTGATGTCTGTACAACCTCTAGGTTTATTTCAGTTGCTTTTATTGACATGTAGTATACGTAATGCGTACCCCAAGACAGAGAGAGAGAGAGAAACGACAAAGTATGAAGGAATTATCAGAATGGAATGGAAATCGGTAGATATCATGTACGTATACAGACAAACAAATGATGACAATTTCAGAAAAGTTTGGTGATTTATTCAGCAGAATGATCTTAACAAATTGGGCAGTTATTGGGCTTCAAACTGATTGATAGTGATGTTGGATGTCCTCCTGAGATATGTTGTTATTGTGGTCTTCAGTCCTGAGACTGGTTTGATGCAGCTCTCCATGCTACTCTATCCTGTGCAAGCTTCTTCATCTCCCAGTACCTACTGCAGACTACATCCTTTTGAATCTGCTTAGTGTATTCATTTCTTGGTCTCCCTCTACTATCTCTACCCTCCACGCTGCCCTCCAGTACTAAATTAGTGATCCCTTGATGCCTCAGAACATGTCCTACCAACCGATCCCTTCTTCTGATCAAGTTGTGCCACAAACTCCTCTTCTCCCCAATTCTATTCAGTGCCTCCTCATTAGTTATGTGATCTACCCACCTAATCTTCAGCATTCTTCTGTAGCACCACATTTCGAAAGCTTCTATTCTCTTCTTGTCCAAACTATATATCGTCCATGTTTCATTTCCATACATGGTTACACTCCACACCAATACTTTCAGAAACGACTACCTGACACTTACATCTATACTCGATGTTAACAAATTTCTCTTCTTCAGAAACGCTTTCCGTGCAATTGTCAGTCTACATTTTATATCCTGTCTACTTCGGCCATCAACAGTTATTTTGCTCCCCAAATGGCAAAACTCCTTTACTACTTTAAGCTCTAATCTAATTCCCTCAGCATCACCCGACTTAATTCAAATATATTCTATTATCCTCGTTTTGCTTTTGTTGATGTTAATCTTAAAACCACCTTTCAAGACATTATGCATTCCGTTCAACTGCTCTTCCAAGTCATGTACAGTCTCTGACAAAATTTCGATTTCATTGGCGAAACTCAAAGTTTTTATTTCTTCTCCGTGGATGTTTATACCTACTCCGAATTTTTCTTTTGTTTCCTTCACTGTTTGCTCAGTATACAGAATGAATAACATCGGGGATAGGCTACAACTCCACACTCCCTTCCCAACCACTGCTTCCCTTTCATGTCCCTCGACTCTTATAAACTTTTCACTTTCTTCAGTTTTAATCTACAGTTCATAACGAATAGATTGTGGTCAGAGTCCACATCTGCCCCTGGAAATGCCTTACAATTTAAAATCTGGTTCCTAAAACTCTGTCTTACCATTATATAATCTATCTCAAACCTTCTAGTATCTCCAAGGTTCTTCCATGTTTACAATCTTCTTTCATGATTCTTGAACCAAGTGTTAGCTATGATGAAGTTATGCTCTGTGCAAAATTCTACCAGGCGGCTTCCTCTAGCATTTCTTAGCCCCAATCCATATTCACCTACTACGTTTTGTTTCTCTTCCTTTCCCTACTGTCGAATTCCAGTCACCCATGACTATTAAATTTTCGTCTCCCTTCACTATCATCTGCAGAGCTAGTTGGCACATAAACTTGTATTACTGTAGTAGGTGTGGGCTTCGTGTCTATCTTGGCCACAATAATGCGTTCACTATGCTGTTTGTAGTAGCTTACCCGCACTCCTATTTTTTATTCATTATTAAACCTACTCCTGCATTTTGTATTCATAACCCTGTATTCACCTGACCAAAAATCTTGTTCCTCCTGACAGCGAATTTCACTAATTCCCACCATATCTAACCTATCCATTTCCCTTTTTAAATTGTCTAACCTATCTGCCCGATTAAAGGATCTTTCATTCCACGCTCCGATCCGTCGAACGCCAGTTTTCTTTCTCCTGATAACGACGTCCTCTTGAGTAGTCCCCGCCCGGAGATCCGAATGGGGGACTATTTTACCTCCGGAATATTTTACCCAAGAGGACGCCATCATCATTTAACCACTTAATAAAGATGCATGCCCTCAGTAAAAATACGGCTGTAGTTTCCCCTTGCTTTCAGCCGTTCGCAGTACCAGGGCAGCACGGCCGTTTTGGTTAGTGTTACAAGGCCAGGTCAGTCAATCATCCAGACTGTTGCCCCAGCAACTACTGAAAAGGCTTCTGCCCCTCTTCAGGAACCACACGTTTGTCTGGCCTCTCAACAGATACCCCTCCATTGTGGTTGCACCTACGGTACGGCAATGTGTATCGTTGAGACACGCAAGTCTCCCCACCAACGGCAAGGTCCATGGTTCATGGGGGAAGTCCTGAGGTATATTATGCCAAATTCTGTAGAAGTGGCGCGCACGATCGTCAGAATGCAGAGATGGATGCAGGTCGCTGGCCATAATCCTACAAACGTTCGCAGTTGGGGAAGGATGCCCATTTTTGCCACACTGTCGTATCGGACACGTTCGTCGTACGTCCCACGGTTCTTTATGCGGTTATTTCACGTAGTGTTGCTCGCCTGTTAGCGTGGACAAATCTACGCAAACGCCGCTGCTCTCGGTCGTTAAATGGAGGTCGTCAGCCGCTGTGTTGACCCTTGTGGGAGGTAATGCCCAAAATGGGCTATTCTCAACACACACTTGAAACATTGGATCTCGGAGTATTTAATTCCCTAGTGGTATCTGAAATGGAGTGTCTCATGCGTCTCGCTCCAAGAAACCATTCCACATTCAAAGTTTGTTAATTCCAGTCGTCCGGCCATAATCACGTCTGAAACCTTTTCATGTGGATCACCTGAGTACAAATGACAGCTCCGCTAATGGACTGCCCTTTTATATCTTGTTAATATGATACTACCGCCATCAGCTGGAGAGGATACAGGTGCTCGACCACGGACGGTGGATGCTGCCTGGCGTCGACCCACATTGTTCTGCATTCGTGCCTGAAGTCTCGCGTGCTGCTACAGCAGCGTGCTGTTCAACCGTTGTGGTGGACAAGCAGCTACTGTTGAGTCAGAGCGCCGCTGTTAGCACAGCAGGGTTCCGAGGGCACCCACGGGCATCGAATCTCGAACCTAAGGAGAGTGGCTGGCTGTTGTCTGGTAGTTGTTTGTACCGGTACGCAGGTCCACTGAGTTCTGTCACCGAACGCTTGACTGCTGGTAGGTCATCGAAACTACCTTCATGGCGATCCACATCAACCTGAACTACTTCAATGGGTCATAATTTCCCTCCGAAGCTCTCAGAGAAAATTGTTTTCGTACTTTCAGTAGTTGTGGGAGAATCAGAAGTACCGCCCATTGTTTACAACTTGATGGTTGTTTCTGTGCTTCAGGTCCTTTGTCCGGTAAAATATGCGCGCTTGCTCGACTCGTGTTAGTTCTTAGGTAGCCTCGTCGGTTTCTGAAGTCTTTTAGAGTGTAGTTCGGGTAGCTTGACAGTAACGAGCAAATTATTGATTCGTACTCTGTCTTTAACTGGCAGGAATATGCAGTTCATATTTCGAGAGCGGGCTTTGTTGTGAAAACATATTTGGAAGACATACTCATTGGTGACGACACAATGGGCACTCTGGAGAGAATTCAAAGTGCGTGGTGTTCCAACAAAGGCAACAGTTTTATCGATTGCAAGGAAACTGGAGACAGCTGGTGTACTAAGCAATGACAGTGATAAACAAAAATCCTTATTGAGTGAAGAGGACACGGATAATGTTCGAGGACGCTTGGAGAACTCTCCAAGGAAATCCTGCGTCGATTGAGTCAAGAGACAGGTATTTCGTATGGCACTTCTCAGAGAGCTGCGAAGAAATCGACATTGCAAGAAATAGTTCATGAAAAACGTTTCAGGCGTCACTTTTTCAAAGTCTTTTCTCTCCATAACTTGGTTGACGGATGAGACATGATTCCATCTGTCAGGTTTCAAATCAGCAGATACTGTGCTAGTGTAAACCCCCATATCATTCACGAAACGTTGGAGTGTGATACGCCCTGTCAGCTTCAGTATTGTTGTCCCCATTTTCTTTGGTGCGACTGTAGATACTACTTTTTATACGGACGCCTTCAACACATTTGTGGAGCAGCTGGATGACGTCGAATATACAGACGTTTATTTGCAATGAGATAGAGATATGAGCCACATGTCTCACGCTTCCATGGAACTTGTATCCAGTTTCTTTGGTGACCGAAAATCTCAAAAAATATGTGCCCCCCCCCTCCTCCCCAGATCACCTGACGTAACAATTCCCACAGGATTTTTTTACTGAAGGGGTATCTTAAAAGCAGAGTGTAAAAAATAGACCACTGGTAACTGCAGAACTCCCTGAGGCCACAACGCACGAAGTAATCAATATTAGCGGGGACGCACTTCAGAGGACGTCGCGGAATATGATGAAACGAGTATAATTGTGCATCGATGCTTGTGGGGGAACACTTCCAATGTTTGCTGTGAGGATTTGTGTTATGTATGCATGTGATCTTCCAATTGTGTATTATCATCTCCCAAAATTGCATATGTGTCCCATTATTCGTTCAAGTATTATGATTCATTAAAGTAGTTCATTTTTATATGGATCGCAATGTACTTGTAGTATCCCCGTTCAGAACTGTTTTGCTACCCTCATGCTGCGGATGTACTGTCGATTGACGTGAGGCTGAGTACACACGTGAGAGTTGTTTACTCCCAGTAAGATTTTGCGAGCAATACGTGTCGCCCAAACAGCGCCGAGAGTCGGCTCACGAGCAGTCTCTGTGAGTGGCTCTGCGAGTTTAGACGTCTCGTGTGAACGGCAAACTCTGTCTCACGAGAGCTGCTCGCCTTGGTTATCAGACAATAAATTTCTAAACTTGCATTGTCGGGAGAGCTGAAAGTACTTGGTGGGTGCTGAGTAGCCACATTGCCTCTAGGATTTGTGTCGTATTTCGCGGTTTTACGCTATTACGTCTTGATAATATATTTCACCGTAATTGTGGATGCTTAAAACGAAGGTACTCACGAAACATCGTGTTTTGAGTCATAATTTGTGACCGTGGCGTTTTTCTGAGAGAAATCGCTTGTTTTACGTCCTTCACGGATAGCACGAGCAATTAGCCTATTTCGCAAGTCCTGGTGTAATACGACGTAACAAAGCAAACAGCTTCTAAAAACATAAGTACAACAAGTAGAATTAATTAATGAAAAAATTGTCATTGAAGAGACTTCACCCTACATCAGTATGAATGATAGACAAGCGCGTTATCCATTGTGCAACATAGACACCGTGACTGCATTCTCGATGAACTGGTACCGCCTTTTATAAAGGTCACCCCGTCACCAATTCCCAGTTACAAGACGTCTATCTAACGGCTTCTTGGGGCAACCAAACTTCTATTTTCCGTATTTTCTAATATTAATGACCTAATTAAAAAATGTAAAGTTTTGTCGTAATCCACACATTAAGAGTTATAATCTTACTTTTTTGACAGAATTATTACATCTAGAAACTGTGTAACTTAAATGTCTTTATAGAGATTATGTTCATCCAGTATTTGAGTATTATAGTACTCAGCGACTTTTAACAAACTTCACAAATAATTTCAAACCTTTTCGACACTTTTTCTCGCTGATACCCCTCCTCCCCATAAAATAATTAAAGAAGTAAAAGTTTATTTTCGGTAAGGATAGAAGCTGAAGCAATAAATTAAAATTTGTGCCACCGCCGCGAGTGGACTCAGGTTTATTGCTTACGAGGCAGATCTGCCAACTTCTACAACACTGTATCATTGTGATTGCCACAGCTGTGCTGAGTATTCTAGTCAAATGCTGTCTATAAACTTCAGTTAACATTTTGAGGCCATTTTCCTCTTCTTAAATCGCCAGTATTGCCGAGGCCCGGAAGTTTGTTCTGGGACGGCGCTGGACGAGAGTAATCAGTGCAGATGTGATAGCCATAACGCTATGGTGATATAGTGTTAAGTACATCTGTCTAGTGAATGGGAGACCCGTGTTCACGTCCTGGCCATAGCACAAAGTTTAATTCAGTTTATTTACCACAAACGGCCGTCAAACCACAGTCACTAAAACAATGAAATTTATAAAATGTTACATAACTAGTTTCGTTGCACTGAATCGTCATTTTCAAAAGTAATAGCAAACCTGTTATGTAACGTTTTAAGAATTTCATTGTTTTTGTGATTTAAAATGTTTGACACCACAAACGGTCGTCAAGGCACAATTTCTTCCAGTGATGACTGTTATGTCGAAATCCAAAATTTATTTCACTACTTCAACTTTTATCCTTGTCGAAGATAAAATTTAGACTCATATGTCTCCAGGAAAATGTAGTTACATCACATCAAAAAAGTTTATAGCTTACTAAGTTTTCGCTGTTCACAAATTAAAACACTTCAGCATCTCACTCTATTTCCAACACATCTTGCAACATTGAGTGCTCATGAAATTATGTCACTGTACGACTCATAGTTCAGGAGATATGACATTAACATTGAGATGCGTGGTAAACTTGGTTCTGCTTGAAACGGAGCACTAAGTATCAAATGGTTCAAATGGCTCTAAGCACTATGGGACTTATCTTCTGAGGTCATCAGTCCCCTAGAACTACTTAAACCTAACTAACCTAAGGACATCACACACATCCATGCCCGAGGTCGCGCGGATCCAGACTGTAGCGCCTAGAACCGCTCGTCCACTCGGCCGGCTACTAAGTATCCAAATTATTTTCACTCAGTGTTTGATAAGACGTAGAACCTTGCAGCAAACATTAAATGTAATAAACTATGAACACAATCTAATTAGCGTACTGCTTCCTCAGCCTTATTAGTTTTGATGTATGAGGTCAAATATGTAACACTTTAACTCATTTCTTAAGTAATAAGACGTTTTAAGCTATTTTATACTTTCATACATAGTTCGATTCGGAGTTGGACGGGGGGGGGGGGGGGGGGGGGTGTTACTGGTTAGGGATAAACGAATGACAACATTGTTTTGGAAAATATGAGTCTGTAAATACTGCGAGCGTTAACATGTACTGTTTCGAGCAAATGCTTAGCTTTCAGTCAGCTCATAGTTCTTGTGTTTCTTTAGCGGCTGCTGCGTCCCTACTCATATGAACTACCGACATTCTGACGTCGATTGCAGACAAATATACAGTTTCATAGTTACATGACTTTGTGGGTGCTTCTCCGTATTTTACAATAATTTCTATTTAATTTCTGCAGCTCTAACTCGGACACTCTTACAGACGTCTGTACATGGCAGGCGTGACTGGGAGCTGTAATTCGAAAATGTGCGTGGGTCGCTCGTCAACAAATTAGATGTGTGTATCGCCCAAGGGAACAATAGCTCGCGTTTTGTGATCATTAAGACGTGGCTGCAAAATACTGACAACCTCTGATTTATGTAGGCGGAACTGCGTGTTAAGATTTACTACTGTATTTAAAAAAATATATAATGTTTGTGTTTTTGTGTGTGTGTGTGTGTGTGTGTGTGTGTGTGTGTGTGTGTGTGAGAGAGAGAGAGAGAGAGAGAGAGAGAGAGAGAGAGAGAGAGAGAGAGAGAGAAACTACATGTATAGTGCAGATTGTATATTCTCACAGAAGAAGCTGAGTAGCGCTATCGTGTAGTGGTTATGATACTAAAGTGTGGAATGGACGGTCGTGGGTTCAAAACTCACCTGAACTGTACAATTTCAGTTTCTATATTCGGTTCGATTACATTCTAGAAGTATCCACAAATGTCAACAATCGTTGTACTGGAATGTTCTGTAGCTGTATATACACTGTATGTGTTCTAGAGGCAGTTCACTCCATGCTCTTGTACGTGCAGCTACTGAATAAAACTTGGTTAAGTTAGTGTTCGTCATTCATCTAATTACATATTGTTCTACGTGACAATTTGACAACGGGGACTGGCATGAAAACCTCGTTTGGCGCTGTTTACACTCAACTTGTATAATGATATTCGATCAAATGCTGCCAATATTCTACAATATTAATGTTTTTACATGTGTCACGCGTTGCCTTTCAACCCAAAAAGATAGACAAAGGCAATTTGATAAATACTGGGAAGTCAGTTTCACTTTTTGTAGTTTTTTGCGAT
The DNA here is from genome assembly GCF_023897955.1 of Schistocerca gregaria. Classification (NCBI taxonomy): domain Eukaryota; kingdom Metazoa; phylum Arthropoda; class Insecta; order Orthoptera; family Acrididae; genus Schistocerca; species Schistocerca gregaria. The sequence goes on from NC_064920.1 coordinate 108,359,539, forward strand.
ATATTAGAATGGAAGTAAGCTGTGAATAATGTTGGAATCAGAAAATTATTAAGAGTGATCAAGTCTTTACAACCGATACTTTACGGTAGCGTTTACAGTGGATTCATTAGATACCGTACCATCAGATTATGTCTGACAAGAAAAGAAAATCGCTACACATGAAGAGTTTTCTTCAAATATCTTCCCAAAGTTGTTAACCGTCGAAAGAATTTTTAGCCGTTATGAGGCATGTTCACATTACATGAGCATAACGAAGCAGTATACGTTTTTTTTGGGCTCTAACTTTATCTAGTACTGCTATCTCATCAGTGACGAGTTTTTTCCCCTTCTCCTTGTCATCAATTGCTGTAGTTTCGAGAGGCTATCCGATGGACACGGAGGACTGTGGAATCAAATCATCGAAACATTTCGAACACGTCAAAAGGCCACAGTATATTTCAACAGGTCAGCTGGACAATATGTGTGTTTTATAAGATATAATGCTGTAGTTTAAGGTTACACATTACGCCGTTTAATATGTACAGTAAAGTGACAGCGCAACGCAGCGACAAATGCCACCATCTGAAGTTCCCTTGCATGTTCTAGAGAACTTTGCCCACAAGTCGCATTACAGATTAGAAGACGTATCGAGTTTCATTTGGAACATTTATTACAAAGTCTTCTGTGAGAAAAGAATTAATGTCTCTGTGATTGCACAATTGCTCACACAACCGTAGTCTGTCGTAGTCAGTGCGGGAAATTTATTACTGAGATATTTTTTTAAATTATATCTGTAAGTACTGGTATAGTTTTAATTGCATTAATCTCAGTCGAGTTTAAAATTGAATGCATTCCTGAAAATTAAATCACGGACGTTTATTATTATTTGAATGGCTTGTGATTCAAAGATAAATGTAGTCTGTTAACAATATAGGTATTTGCTCTTCAGCCAAAATAATCAGACACAAAGCAGATAAAATTTTGTTAATCGTAAAAATATTTATATACTTTCAAAGTTTTGAAATATGGCCCTCTGCGATGTTATTAAGAAAACGGCAAAGGTCAGTTCTTGTAGTTTCTGAAACGATGTAGATAAAGCGAGGGTGGTAGAATAAATGTGGAATGGAAAAACTCCTATAATGGAATAGTTTCGGAGAAGAGACTCAAGCATTTATGGAGATATAGGACCACGGTCAAAGAGGCGAGTTTTGTGATTCTTAAAGTTTTCCCAGTGTAGAGAATATTCCATGAAGTTTCGGGATTGCAGCTTGATGATATCGACTTCTTGCCACGATACTTCGACTGACAGCCATTTAGCAACCCTTAGGTGAGTGTTTTGCATTGGATATTACTAGCTCACATAGCCAATTTCATATCAAAAATTGGCGTGGAGATGCATGGGCAAAGCAGCCGCTAGATAAGCGACCTCTGTCAAGTTCAGCGTCTTCTTCGACTATTGATCCATCTACGGGGCGCAGGCGTATGCGTAATAGTGATGCTACACGCACGCCCTCTTCCAAATGCTGGCTCAAAGAGTTAAAATTCAAATGTGAAATTAACAAAATTATTTGTCGCTAGACGTATTACTACTCAGAAAATGATTTCATGTAGCGGCTGCCCTGTGTGTACTATTTCGATTCAAGTATGTTAATATCTATTTATTTCATATTTAGAGAAAATGATGAATCAGTGTGCGATCTGAAGTTCTAAATGGAGAATAGGAGAAGAGATGGATAGTGGGGAAGATGAGTAAAAGTAGGGTACAGTGAATGGAAACTAGGGAAAGGAATATTGATTTGGTAATGAGACGGAGAATAGATGGAAGAGGTAGATGTGTGTGAGAGAGAGAACTAAAAAGCGAGAGAGAGAGAGAGAGAAACTGGGGAATGGGCAAAGTGTATAATCTTCTTATGTGATTTTCTCAAAGATTTTGTATTCTAACCGGCCGGAGTGGCAGAGCGGTTCCAGGCGAATCGGTCTGGATCCGCGCGCCCGCTACGGTCGCAGGTTCAAATTCTGCCTTGGACATGGATATGTGTAATGTCCTCAGGTTAGTTAGGTTTAACTAGTTTTAAGTTCTAGGGGACTGATGACCTCAGAAGTAAAGTCCCATAGTGCTCAGAGCCATTTGAATCAGTTTTTTTTTCTATTGGTTTTCCATTACCTGCTTGGTTAGTAATTAGCTGTTTATTGTATGTCTGCGTTTTGTTTGTATGGTAGCGTTCTTCAAAACTGAGTAGATGTCTGTTCATATCATTTTCTCTCGTGCTCGGGCTATGATATTCCTGTATATTTTGGGCAGAAAATTTTGATTAGTTTTTACCATATGTCTATGTCCTGGTTAATCTTTATACTTTGTGTTAAATTTCCCGTGATTCATCTGAATGTCGTTTTAGTCACACACCCCGCAACCCAGCTGTCTGTTAGTACTTCTCTGGTTTCAGTTTTGAGATTTGTTTCTGTATTCAAACATGCTATTTGTAGACATTATTAATGCCATTTTTAAAAAAAGTTACATATTTAGTAAGTGAGTTTCTTGCATATGTTTTTTCTTACGATTGTACTACTTTGCCACAAATACACTCCTGGAAATGGAAAAAAGAACACATTGACACCGGTGTGTCAGACCCACCATACTTGCTCCGGACACTGCGAGAGGGCTGTAAAAGCAATGATCACACACACGGCACAGCGGACACACCAGGAACCGCGGTGTTGGCCGTCAAATGGCGCTAGCTACGCAGCATTTGTGCACCGTCGCCGTCAGTGTCAGCCAGTTTGCCGTGGCATACGGAGCTCCATCGCAGTTTTTAACACTGGTAGCATAACGCGACAGCGTGGACGTGAACCGTATGTGCAGTTGACGGACTTTGAGCGAGGGCGTATAGTGGGCATGCGAGAGGCCGGGTGGACGTACCGCCGAATTGCTCAACACGTGGGGCGTGAGGTCTCCACAGTACATCGATGTTGTCGCCAGTGGTCGGCGAAAGGTGCACGTGACCGTCGACCTGGGACCGGACCGCAGCGACGCACGGATGCACGCCAAGACCGTAGGATCCTACGCAGTGCCGTAGGGGACCGCACCGCCACTTCCCAGCAAATTAGGGACACTGTTGCTCCTGGGGTATCGGCGAGGACCATTCGCAACCGTCTCGATGAAGCTGGGCTACGGTCCCGCACACCGTTAGGCCGTCTTCCGCTCACGCCCCAACATCGTGCAGCCCGCCTCCAGTGGTGTTTCGACAGGCGTGAATGGAGGGACGAATGGAGACGTGTCGTCTTCAGCGATGAGAGTCGCTTCTGCCTTGGTACCAATGATGGTCGTATGCATGTTTGGCGCCGTGCAGGTGAGCGCCACAATCAGGACTGCATACGACCGAGGCACACAGGGCCAACACCCAGCATCATGGTGTGGGGAGCGATCTCCTACACTGGCCGTACACCTCTGGTGATCGTCGAGGGGACACTGAATAGTGCACGGTACATCCAAACCGTCATCGAACCCATCGTTCTACCATTCCTAGACCGGCAAGGGAACTTGCTGTTCCAACAGGACAATGCACGTCCGCATGTATACCGTGCTACCCAACTTGCTCTAGAAGGTGTAAGTCAACTATCCTGGCCAGCAGGATCGCCGGATCTGTCCCCCATTGAGCATGTTTGGGACTGGATGAAGCGTCGTCTCACGCGGTCTGCATATCCAGCACGAACGCTGGTCCAACTGAGGCGCCAGGTGGAAATGGCATGGCAAGCCGCTCCACAGGACTACATCCAGCATTTCTACGATCGTCTCCATGGGAGAATAGCAGCCTGCATTGCTGCGAAAGGTGGATATACACTGTACTAGTGCCGACATTGTGCATGATCTGTTGCCTGTGTCTATGTGCCTGTGGTTCTGTCAGTGTGATCATGTGATGTATCTGACCCCAGGAATGTGTCAATAAAGTGTCCCCTTCCTGGGACAATGAATTCACGGTGTTCTTATTTCAATTTCCAGGAGTGTATTATGAATGTTATGTGACCAGTCAACATTAATTTATTTTATTCCTAATAGCCTCTTTGGTACTACACGGAACTGTAGGGGCTAAAAACTGTAGGGAGAAACAGACACTGCAAAACAACAAGTAAATAACTGCGGATGTATGGTTGAAGTGGTGCACTGAGATGAAGAGGAATTCGTGATGGGTCGCATGATACCAGTCAGAAGAATGATGACTCAGAAGGTAGCAATGAGAATGAGAATACGTAATAACAATAGTAACGACAATACGCATAGTAATTAATATGTGAAATTTAAGGAATGTCAGTCTTATTAACATTAAATAATTTCATCATTATATTCTTGTTCAGTATTAATTTCCCCTTGAATGTCAAGTGGTTTTCAACGAGGTTACAAGGCAATGTTTCATATGGTGTGACAAATGGAGAAGGAGATCTGTTGTACAAGGAATCAGCCAAGATGCTGGTCCTATTTTATCTAGCACTGGTGTTATGGAATGATGATAGGTATCTGATTTGTGAGGGGACATTTGAGGAGACCAGTGACTGATAAACCGATGAAGTGCACAGAGAGCGCTAAAACCATGTCGCTTACATGGTCACATCCAACCTAACTGGCAATGTGGAGTTCTAATTCATTAAAGGACAAAATGTTGCAGACATGTCTCACGCAAGCGCTAGCTCGAGTCGTTTGGACTGTTTACTGCTTGTGCCATGTTAAATTACATCACAGTAGTAAAGATTTGAGAGAACTAATGAGTGTACTAATTTCCGTTTAACTTGGAACGAAAACATTTTCACACTTATTGGACTGCATGCGGGTAGGAAAGCAGCAGTGGAAGCAGCAACAGTTTGCCCTACCCAGTTCAGATGCTCATCCAGGAATATGGTCAGGTCTTTTACAGCTTTTTGAAAGGGTAACTGGGCACCACTGAGGATAATCAAAGTTAATGTTTCTGGGAATTTTCTCCTACCTAACTTTTGGTGAGATATGGTGATGACCTATGCCGTCGTAGGATTTACGTTTTGTGCTCATCGCAATACTGAACAAAGGTCGTTGTTCATAGGACGGTAGCAGCGATCTCCTTGGGCAGGCTCTTATGTACAAGTGGATATTGTCAGCATATAAATAGTTTTTACAGGAGTGAAGTACAGTTATATAAAGGTAAGATAGCGGTGTGCCGACTAGACGCAATAGTAGTAGCGGCAAGAATACAGTCCCGCAGCACAGCTCTGCTTCTGAAGTGGCGTGACGTGACATGACGTGGGGGTGCGTGATGCGACGTGGCGCCAGCCAGCAGAGGCGTCGGTGAAGAGCGCAGCGCCGGCGTCAGCAGAGCCCGCGGCGGTGATGCGGAAGCGGTGATGCATATTAATAGGGGCGCGCGAGAGCGACCGCAGCGCCTCACCGCGGCCGCGGCCGCTAACCGAGTTATTATCGCGCGCCGCGGATTACGGGCGCTACCTGCTCCTCGCGGGAGGGTTCCGTCGTCCTGCCTTCAGCCTTCCTTCCTGCTGCTGCACAGTGACACCAGCTCCCAGCCCCCTCAACTCCTAATACGGCGCTCCTATTAGTCCGAAAGGACTGACTCCAATTTTCCTCATTGTTGCAACAGATTTTTGTGGTAGCTTCGTTACAAACCTCGTATATTTCTTGTGTGTGTGTGTGTGTATGTGTGTACTAGGTCTATTCAAAAAATTGCAGAATTTTGTCCACAAAGATTTTCTGCGAATACTTTTACGTATTCCTTCAAAATACTTTTCTCCACAATTGATACTCCATTCCCGATACCGTAGCCGATCGCCAAAGCAGTCTTAAACGCTTCTTGCTGGATCGTCTATCTTTGCAAATCGTCGTCCTTTCATCGGGTTTTACAACTTGGAAATAAAGAAAAATCCGAAGAGGCCAGGTCTGGAGAGTACAGAGGACGAGGCAGCACAGTGATTTCATTTTTGGTGCAATAGCCCCTCATCAACAGGAATGAATGTGCAGGTGCGTTATCGTTATGCAAGAACCATGAAGTGTCTCGTCGAATTTCAGGCCGTTTACTTCTCACATTTCCACGCAGGCGTCGCAACACCTCCCAATAATACCATAGATTAAAAGTTTGTTCCTGCAGCACTAATTCATTGTGGCATTCCTGACAAGAGCGTCGTCGGTAGACGTCAATGTGTGTCCAAAATGAGGGTCGTATTTAACTTCCGTCCGGCCATTTTTAAACAGTGTCGAACATTCGTAACACTGAGTACGGCTTAAGCACTCATCATACATCATCATTTGGCGTTTCTCTATAAATGTTTTCTTGAGTTTCGCCCAAAATGTAATGCAGACGTTTTGTTCGTCTAACTCTATCTAGAAATTCGCTAAATGTGCGACACATCGTTCTACACAATACAGCACTGAACAATAACCAACAGACATAAAACAATGAAATTGTGCAGGGATGCCAATCCTAACACACCACTGGCGTTAAATAATGAATGTCCTAGAAGTGCAGGTGGCATACTACCAGAAACATCCAAACACACTTATGCACAGATCATTTTTCTAACACATCATTATTATAACTGAGTGGTAAGAACCCTGCCACATGGAGAACTACGAACGCAGTAGTCATAAAACATAGGTCGGGACCTAGACGCAAAGACGCAAAGGCCCATCCAGGCCCACCTGCCTCTGGAATACTTTGTCTAAGATACGGAAAAGGCTCCTGTGTCATCGACTACAGTCACTCAGGAGGCTCTTCGGCCTTAGTCCACATCAAAAAAAATGTTCAAATGTGTGTGAAACCTTATGGGATTTAACTGCTAAGGTTATCATTCCCTAAACTTACACACTACTTAACCTAAATTATCCTAAGGACAAACACACACACGCATGCCCGAGGTAGTACTCCAACCTCCGCCGGGACCGGCCGCACAGTCCATGACTGCAGCGCCCTAGACCGCTCGGCTAATCCCACGCGGCAGTCCACATCAATGTGGCTTTAGATCCAAAAGCTCAGCAGACGAAACAGTTAACGGCGCGCCTTCTGGACGAAGTTGATGAAGTTATGTTGCCGACTCAAGAGCGAAACTCGAAATCAAGGCCATGCAACTTGTTTTAGTGAGTGGTGCAGCCATAACGAGCTCACTATCGCGGCAAAAAAGGCGTAATATTTGCTGATAAAATGGGCACTTCAGTGAAAACCGATCACTTAACTGAACAACTCTAGCTAACAGAGAAAATAAACAACAAGATACTTCAGGATTCAACTAGTACATAAGAGTGAAAAAGCAACAAGTCTAACGCACAAACACGGTACGCTAAAATCAGCTTATTACGGAATTGTACTACAACACTACGAACGTATCACATAGCCCTCTTCGAGCCTATTAGGTACTTGGCAGCAAGTATCTGCACACATCTACTGCCTCTCACGATACACAACCATTGTGCGGCGTGGTAGAAGAAGCCTCAGGAAGTCAGAGGCATCAGTGGGAGCCTTGTGCGTTGTACGTGGTTGAGTCAAACGAAAAACTTATTTATTGTGCAGAAGTGGTACAAAGCTGTATCACGTTTCAACATAATCTCCCGCACGCTCAATGCAAGTCTTCCAGCACTTACAAAGTGCATAAATACCTTTAGAAAAAAATTATTTTGGTAGTCCGCGCATCCACTCATGCACCGCGTGGCGTACCTCTTCATCAGAGCGGAACTTATTTCCTCCCTCTGCGGCTTTGAGTAGTCCTAACATATGGAAATCACTTGGAGCAAGGTCTGGTGAGTATGGTGGATGAGGAAGACACTCAAAATGCAGGTCTGTGGTTGTTGCAACTGTTGCACGTTCAAATGGCTCTGAGCACTATGTGACTTAACATCTGTGGTCATCAGTCGCCTAGAACTTAGAACTATTTAAATCTAACTAACCTAAGGACATCACACACATCCATGTCCGAGGCAGGATTCAAATATGCAACCGTAGCGGTCACGCGGTTCCATACTGAAGCGCCTAGAACCGCACGGCTATAACGGCCGGCTACAACTGTTTTACGTGCGGTGTGCAAAAGGACACCTGCTGACAGCAGTACACGTCGCTTTGGTTTGATTGCAGGCAGCAGATGATTTTTTAGAAGATCTGTGCATGAAGCACTGGTGACAGCGGTCCCTCTAGGCATGTATTGCTCCAAATTTACGCCTTTTTCGTCCCAAAAGAGAGTCAGCGTAACGTTCCCTGCTGATGGTTATGCTCGAAACTTCTTTGATTTTAGTGACTAGGAATGGCGACATTCCTTGCTCTCTCTTTTCGTTTTCGGTTGGTGGAAGTGATCTCAGGTTTCATCCCCAGTAACGATTCTTGCAAGGAAGCCATCATCTTCTCGTTCAAAGCGCCGAAGAAGTTCTTCACAATCATCAACACGTCGTTCTCTCATTTCAGGAGTCAGCTGCCGTGGCACCCATCTTACAGAAACTTCGTGAATCTGGAGCACATCATGAACAATGTGGTGTTCTGACCCATGACTGCTCTGTAAACATGTTGAAATTTCATTCAGTGTCACTGGGCGGTTTTCCTTCTCTATGGATTCAACTGCTGCAATGTTCTGTGGAGTCACAACTCGTTGTGCCTGACCTGGACGAGGAGCATCTTCCACTGAAGTCACACCATTTGCGAACATCCTACTCCATTTCTAGACTTGCTGCTGTGACAAACATGCATTACCGTACTGAACTTTCATTCGTCGATGAATTTCAATAGGTGTCACACCTTCTCTACGCAAAAACCGAATAAAAGAACGCTGTTCTTCCCTTGTGCAAGTCGCAAGTGGGGCGGCCATCTTTATACTGCTACTGCGACGGTATGTGTGCATCTGCACAATGTTGCCACCTACAGGCCATTCTGCATGCTGTTTGTAGGACGCTTACCAACTTACAGGATAACGTCGCGAAATTTCGATTTATAATTACAAATTTAAGGTTTTCATTTGACTCACCCTCGTACTTGCAATATACCCCACTACCACGAGTATCAGACACAAATAAGCAGCATACTGGCTCAGAAGCGGAAGACTGGACAGTGTACACGGGGGCGTATTACAGAAAAACGCCACATAAAACATTGGAAGTTTGAGACATAACAAAAGGAACGGGAAACGTCTGAGAAAGGTCGTCATATTTTCTTCTTCCCTAACATCAGGGAACGGTTGAGGCTGACACACGTTGGCCCAAGACGTGGTATGGTACACTTCCTGACAGGCCTGGAATCTCAGTGTTTGGAGTAGAATTGTCTTCAGTGATGAGCCGAAATGAACACGATGACCAGCGAATACGTGTCTCCAGACGCCCCAGACAGCGGCAGGATAACAATGTGACTGTCATCTGAAGTACGCCCCGACAACCAGGTGTGAAGGTCTGGGATGCCAATTCTTTTCATAGCAGGACCCCTTTAGTTTACATCCGTAGCATCCTTACGGCACAGCAGTATGTCGATGATATTCTACCCCTTTTTGTTGCCCTTCAAAGTAAGCCATCCTCGGCTTACACTTCAGCAGTATAACACCCGCCCCCTCACGGCGAGAGTTTCTACTATTTGTCTTCGTGTTTGCCAAACCTACCTTGGCCAAAAACGTCACCTAATCTCTCACTGACTGAGAACATTTGGAGCATTATGGGCAGGGCCCTCCAACCATCAGGGGAATTTGACGGCAAATAACAGTTGGACAGAGTTCGGCGCAGTATCCCTCAACAGAACATTCAACAACTCCATGAATCAATGCCAAGCTGAATAACTGCTTGCATAGGGGCCAGGAGTGCACCAACACTTTACTGGCTTGCTCAATTTGTGAAGCTCTTCATCTTGAGTAAATCATCGAATTTTAGGAAGTGCAATCATTTGTTTGTCTGTCACATCCACCGATTTTTGTCCATTCGTATAATTTTTTGCCTTATAGTGTAAAAAAGTATTTTTCTTGTTTGTACGAAGTAAAAAATGTAATTCCTTAATTTTTGTAACATTGGCTTCAAAAATGTAATTGTCTAATATGTAAACTGTGTAACATGCAAACTGTAAACCGTGTAAACTTTATAATATTGTCAAAAATGCTTATGTGGCATAATAAGACTTAGCTCCACAAACATTAACGGACAACATGGATAAGAAGTGACCTGCGAGTAAATAAGCTATAGGTTGTCCTTCCAAGGTTCCTATCCCGCTTATGGCGCAGAAAAATGGAGAAAGTATTCGCATTAACAAATAACACTGCCGTACCCCGCACACACAACCACGTAGAGCTAAACTGAAGAACACGTTTGTATAGTAATGACCATACCAAAGTAGAATACGTTGCTTTATGGGAGACAGGCTCGTTGTGTTTGCTAAAGCCCTCCAACGTGGAATAGCCAAGTAAGGGAACCTCTTTTTACATTTAAATTTTTCCTATCGTTATTGTTTTCTTATTAATAACGCAGAAAAAAGTGTTTCCTTGCACCAAAATTTGTTTCACGTATCATAGGTTTTTCTAATTAACAAGAAACTATGTGAACAAAGAGAGGATGAATAACAGCACTGAGAGAATCTGCAGAAAAAGACGAAGAGACCATTTTGCGTCTTTGTTACTAGCTTTCAGTAGCTAACGACGTAGAGTAGGTAGGGATGAAGTAATAAATCAAAACGTCGCGTCTGATGCAGAAGTTTTACTGCTTGAACAGTGATAAACCTTCTCCGTTTTATCGTCTTGTGGAGGGAGGAGGGCTGCCAGCGAGAAAAAGTCTCGTAAATTTTTGAAATTATATGTAAGGTTCGTTGCAAATTACAAAGTGCTCTCGTTTCTCAAAAACTGGTCACGCTATTTGCGCGTTGTGAACTTTCGATACTTTCTCACTCCCATCTCCCAGACAGCGAGGTGCTTCTTACACCCACAGTAGTTCATTCCAGTTTTAGTAAGTGATATGTGTACCAAGTTCGGATGAAATTGATTGAGTAGTTTAGGAGGAAATCTTTTTGACATAAATACCTCTTCATAGATGCATACATACAATTTTCATAGTATGCAAAGGATGCCTATATCACTAAACGGCAAAAATGGTTACAGACTCCGTTGCATGTTACCTATCCAAGGGCTTCCAGTGGCAACAAATACTTGATTTTCGATGTTTCATTTAACTATTGGCCGAATTTAAAAATTTAAAATGCTATCACGATCTACTCATTAAGTGGGACAAACGTAGGTTAAAAGCTGAACACAGTGAGATATATATTTTATAACTTGTGTATATTGTCTTGAGATAGCGCACCTTACTACATGCAATTTACTGAGATTATACTCATTCAGTATTTGAGAGTGAAAGCAGTTAGCGATTTTCAAGAAACTTTGAACATATATTCAAACTTTTAGCAACTTTTTCTCGTTCACTATTCCCACAAAATAATGAAAAGAAACAGTTTATCGCTTACTACCTTTCACTGTTCATGTAGTAAAACTGATAGAGTGGGCATGATCTTTTAGTTTATTAATGCTACTAATTGTATTAGCATATTAGCAACACATTGTTCAGACAGTGTCCACATGTACCGCTGAATGTACAGGCAAAATTGTATCATTCTACGACACATAGTTCAGGAGGCGTTTTTCCCGCTAAACGTTGACATGCATGAAGAACTAGCTTTTCTTAAAACAGTGTGAAGGAAGCGAGGGTTGGAGGGGGGATCGCGTAGAAGGCTGTTATGGTTGCTGGTGTATTTATTAAACTAAAAAAAAAGTACACTGTGAGTACCGGGCGTGAGTCGTGCTTCGGTAGCTCAGATAGTAGCGCACTTGCCCGCGAAAGGCAAAGGTCCCGAGTTCGAGTTTCGGTCGGGCACACAGTTTTAATCTGCCAGGAAGTTTCATATCAGCGCACACTCCGCTGCAGAGTGAAAATCTCATTCTGGAAACATCCTCCAGGCTGTGGCTAAGCCATGTCTCCGCAATATCCTTTCTTTCAGGAGTGCTAGTTCTGCATTGTTCGCAGGAGAGCTTCTGTAAAGTTTGGAAGGTAGGAGACGGATACTGGCAGAAGTAAAGCTGTGAGTACCGGGCGTGAGTCGTGCTTCAGTAGCTCAGATGGTAGAGCACTTGCCCCAGTGCACATCGCGCGGTGACGGGCGGTAGCGCGGGCCAGTGTTTACGTCGCGAGCAGTGCTGAGGTGGAGAGCTGAGCAGCGTGTGCGAGCGCTGTTAACGTTTGTTTCTGTATAACTGTTGTAAGTACGATGTCGACAATTAACAGAGCGAACAGCGTTCAGTGTGTTTTCGATCGCGCTGCCTTGCGACCGACGGCGTTTGAAATTCATGAGTGGATCTTTGAGGATTTGAAATTGCCTGAAGATATAGTCGACACATTCCAGTTGGACTTTGTGCAGTACTCGTTATTTATCAAATTTATTTCGAGTGACACTTATGAGAAATTCGCTGAGGAGCATGTTGGTGTGAGACCATTCCGTCATAATGATGGCAGTATTAGTAATGTCCATTCGTGCCTTCGGGATACGGAGTAAGAACCGTCAGGGTATTTAATGTGCCACCTGAGTGCCCTAATGATCTGATTGCACGTTCTCTGTCACTGTACGGCGCTGTTTTGTCAGTTACTAATGAAAAATAGTCGAGTGCCTATCGCTACCAAGTTAACAGCGGGGTGCGCAGTGTACGTGTGGACTTGAAAAAGCATATACCTTCGTATGTTGCCATTGGCGGCTGTCGTGCACAGGTAACTTACATTGGTCAACCCCCTACCTGTTCGATCTGCCATTCAACTGAACATCTGCGGATGAACTGTACACGTAGACGTCCATTTCAACTTCCACGGGAGCGTCCTGCAGACGGTAGTGAAAAGCTAGTACCACTATTGAGTGAGGTGGTCGCGGGGACTGTACCACCACCCCAGCAGCCGGAACATGTCAGCGAGGCGGAGGTGCCAGTTCAGGTGGAATGCAGTGCCAAAGACATTCGCAGTAGGACGGACGTCGATTCGGCACCGTCATCTTCACCGGGGCAGTTACCGCTGGATACCAACGATGCGCAAGCCACCTCTGAAACTAAGCCGTGTGAGATACAGGAGCGGGTGCACATCAGTTTGCCTGAACCACCCCTATCGGTAGAGACTGTAGCAGACACGAAGAAAGGCCGCCGAAGGAGAAGCAAAGGGAATAGTAGCAAAGAGGAAAAGTCGAAAGATTTAGGACCCGTGCACATGTCACAAAGTGGCAGCGAGACTGAACCTCAATCTTCTTGCCCCGTGCGCTGCGAGGACACCGCGAGGCAAGAACGCATTCGTGAACAAACCAAACACCTGAAGGCACTACTGAGCGCTGAAAGGGATCAGAGCACCGTAACGGCCAAGAGGAAGAGCGAGCAGAGCAGCGAGCAGCTGCAGCAGCGATCTCGCAGGAACTCGCTGACGTCAGTCGCAGCCCCGCGTGGTGGCCAGGCGGATGCGACCACGTTGACAGACTCAACCGGCGGTGGCGGGCAGGGCGGCGCGCGCACCGCGCAGCACCCCGACAGCAATGAGCCGTGGTGGCAGCAGAACGAGGAGATGCAGCAGTAGCTGCTCTCGCGCATGACCATCGCGCTGCGACCTTCCCCTCCCTGGTCCATTATTGGTGCTGACATTTCGTTTCATACTCCTAACGTTACCAACGAGTTTGGTACAAAGCCGGAGAGAAGGACGATGCGAAACTCACAGCTCATTGTCCTCTGAACCATCATGCGTGACAGCCAAACCTACAACATTACCACACTTAACGTCAATAGAATTCAAAGTGCGGTGAAACTCCGTTCGCTAAATGATTTCTTGTATGGTACCAGCGTTGACATTGCCCTGCTATAGGAGGTAGTCGCAGTCTTAGAAGTGCCCGGTTACGTTCTTATTGATAACATCAATCTTCAGGATGCTGTAGGCACTGCCATCCTTCTGCGCGACGGTATACCCTTTACGGATGTGCAGCGGCTGCCCAGTGGTCGTGGCATTTCTCTTCGAGTGAATGGTGTGCAGATTGTTAACGTGTACGCCCCCTCAGGTAGCACTCATAAGAGAGATCGTTCAAAATTTTATAAAACCGAGGTTCCCATTCTTCTTAGCGGTTATCGTGAACATCTCATCCTTGGTGGTGACTTCAGTTGTGTGCTCAACGACAGAGACGAAACTCCTAACGCGAACAGATGTCTCGAACTTGAACATTTAATTCATGGCATGCGTCTTCACGATACATGGGAACAACTGCACGGTGAACGGGTAGCGTACACCTTCGTAACCAGTCATTCTGCCAGTCGGCTGGATAGGATCTATGTGTCCGATGCACTCCAGCGACACACTGTGAACTGTGACATAGCTCCTGTCAATATCTCCGACCATTGTGCATATCAGTGTTACCTCAACCTACACCGCCAACCAATTTACCGCGGGAAGGGCTACTGGAAATTGAATGTCAGCCTTCTGCAGGATGCCCAACTTGAAGAGGAGGTGAACTTAACGTGGCAACAGCTCCAGCGGCACCGACGTCGCTACGCTAGCGTTCTACAGTGGTAGATTCAGTGTGCTAAGCCTAAATTACGCCTGACCGTCATGAGCTACGCCCGACAAAAAAGCTTTTGGCAGAAACAGACTATTGAATTTTATTATCGCTGTTTGAGAGAACTGTACAGTCGCACTAACAATCCTTCTCGAGACATCGACGTAAAGATCAAACGATATAAAGCGAAAATCACGGCGATACAACGCCAACGCATGCATGGCATCATCGTGCGAGCCCACCCTAAGGACGTTGCCGCCGAAGAACGGGCCTCTCTGTATCACATCCTGAGAACGACGAAACGGTGTAAAGCCATGTTGATTGAAGCCGTCGTTGATGACGCTGAGAATGCCATCACGAACCAACGTGACATCATCTCGCACGTCTACGACTATTATAGTCAACTTTACAAGAAGCAACTCGTTGATGAACACTCGTGCGAGGATTTTCTTAGGACCTTGAGCTGTCGCTTGTCACAACAGGATAATGCAAAGTTGGAATCTGTTTTCACACAGGACGAAATCCGACTGGCGGTTCACAATGCAAAGAAAGGGAAATCACCAGGACCTGATGGTCTCAGCGCTGAGTTTTACCAGCGATACTGGAACGTCCTCGGTCCGACACTCCTCGAGATAGCGAATGAACTCTGGCACCTGGAAGTCATACCCAAGGCATTTACGGAAGGTATCATCCTGCCCTTACCGAAAAAAGGGAACAGCAGGAAGGTTGAAAACATGCGACCCATCACACTCCTGAATGCCGACTTCAAAATCGTCACCAGATCGATTAAGCTAAGGATGCAAACCGTTATGTACAAGGTTTTAGGCAGTTACCAGTACAGTGCAGTGCAAGGTCGAAGTGCAATCTCAGCTGCCTGCGTTTTGAGGGACATCATCTGTTCATATGCTGAAACTAAAGGACAGGGCGCTCTGATCTTTCTAGATTTTGAGAAGGCTTATGACCGTGTACGTCATGATTTCCTCTTTCAAAGCATGAAGAAACTAGGATTTGGACCTCATCTCATAGAATTAATTCGCAAACTTACTACAAACGCCTCTTCACGGATTCTCATTAATGGCCATTTTACAAAAGAAGTTTCCATCGAGCAGTCCATCCGCCAAGGATGTCCTCTCTCAATGATTTTGTACGCCATTGCAGTAGAGCCGCTCCTGAACAACTTAGTGCATAGCGGGATCGGGCTTAGCGTCGAGTCTGTCACTATCCCATGCATTGCGTATGCTGACGATATATGCGTAACTGTGTCATCATCGCAACAACTTCTGTCAGCAGCAACTCTTCTACAAACATTCACGTTTCTTTCAGGAGCAATACTCAATAGAACTAAAACCACAGTTTTGCAAATCGGTGGCGGTATCGGAGACATATCCCATGTTACCTGGTGCAAGGTAAAGGATTCTCACACAACCCTCGGTGTTACTTTTGAAGCCAAACCAGACAAATTCCTGACGAAGAACTGGTCACACATGCTTCATAAATTACGTGCTGCTTTGATGCTTCACTCCGACCGTGACTTGAACATACTACAGAAAGTAAAGACCATCGAGATCGCCATTACTAGCAAGATGAATTATTTGGCGCAAATTCTTCCAATCTCCGACCACCTTGCCAAGAGTATACAACAAGCGTTATGTTGGTTTATTTTTAGGGGGCATATTTTCAAAGTTCAGTTCGATACCTTAACCTTACCTTCGTCCAAAGGTGGCCTTAACCTCATTAAAGTACACAAAAAATGTGTCACCCTGCTCCTAAATCGCATCAGGAAGGAGTTTCGTACCCGGAGGACCAGTCTCATCAGAAACCTCATTCAGCGGTGGAAACCTCACCGTTAACATCGCCGGAATTCCACTTTCTTACTGACATGTGCGGCTATACTACATGGAAATGAGCTACATTCGACACAACATCGTCGATACCGGAAGCCTGACGAACAGGAAGCTTTATGACCTTCTCATGACAACAAACCACAGGAATCGTCTCGAAGAAAAATATCCACATACACATTGGAGTATAATATGGCGGAATGTGCACAACGACATGTTACCATCACGCGTCATAGCAGACTGGTATCTCACAGTCAACGATAAAGTAGCAACGAATGAAAAGCTACATAAAATAGGCCTTCAACCAACGCCCAACTGTGACGCATGCGGAAGAGTCGATACGCTGCTTCATAGGTTCACTTGCGGACATGCAGAAGAAATTACAACATTTCTTCGTCAACGATTGTCAGTGATAGACCGTACAACGCCCAGTGGTGTAGAACTTTTAGAGATCACTCAGCCACAAAAACTGAGGTATCCACGAGCAAAAAACAACGCTATAACGTGGATCATGGGCCACACAGCATCGTTTATTATGCAGAATAGGCATGCTACTTTTCTAGACTATTATTCTTACATAGAAATTGAACACTTTACAATAAGCCAACATTGTGACTACAGGAGGATATTTGGAAATATGCTGAAAATCATAATCAACGGTTAAATGCTTCAAATACAATATTTGGATAGTAGAGGTTGCCAGTTGCCTGGATGTCTGAATCCTATTTGCTTCCTGGGACTTTATTTCTTGCCGGAATTTTAAGATACTATTCAGATGCTCAACAATGCAGAAGGCATTTTTTTTCCTTCCCATTTTCTCTCAACATTTTCCTTCTCTCGCAGAGCAGCGGAGCAACTTTCCTTTCGACAATGATGTGATAGTCTTTTGTGCACCTCAAGAAGACATTTCCTTTCTTTTCTTATATTGCGCAACGGCAGCCTAGAACTCATAAATACTATGTTCATTCTATTTTCATTACAAATCGGAGCACATGTTTATTTTTCCCTTCCTAAAAAAAAAAAAAAAAAAAAAAAAAAGATGGTAGAGCACTTGCCCGCGAAAGGCAAAGGTCCCGAGTTCGAGTCTAGGTCGGGCACACAGTTTTAATCTGCCAGGAAGTTTCATATCAGCGCACACTCCGCTGCAGAGTGAAAATCTCATTCTGGATACACTGTTATAGATTAAAACACCCAATAATACTGTTATGACCAATCGACCATTTGGCTTTTTAAGGTACAGACATTTCAGCTGGTTCAGAAGACTCGCAAGTGCCCAGCCCAACAGTACTCCAGCTTGGACGGACTGACACTGTTTATGACGACCTAAGCTATGAAAACCGTACAGAGCATTGCACGATGCCCAAAACTAACAACAACCTCACCCTTGCGTGATCTGTCAAAGATAGCAAGGAAACCGCTACTGGTCTTACATCCCGGCCAGACTGTTGCAGAAGTTTTTTTTTTCTTTTCACTTGGTGAGATCTTGTCTTGATACTTCCCTCATCCCCCCCCCCCCCCCTCTGCCCTTGAAAGCGCTATCCTCCGTCGCCTGTTCGCCCACTATCTATCTCCGCGGGGCCACTGTATTAGTGAGCAATCCTATCCACACGTACGGATAGCATCAGGCCCCACATTCCGCGATTAGCAACTAACGAACACGTAGGCGACAGTAGAACTTTTGAGATGGTTACCACGTCGATGAGGCCATGTAGGAGCTCCACCCTTACATTACTAATTTATTCACATGTCGTCCGACTCAACAAGAGTGGCACACTGTCAGAGGATACTACATGTTTCGGGTTTCTTGGAGGCACAGATCTGCTGTCATACTGATAAGAGTTACTCGGTCTAACATAATAATGTGTTTTTGTAGTCCTTCTCTCCCAGGCTGCACACTATGAGTCGCCGCTAGATGCCATCGATAAGCGCCGATCTCACATGGTGATCTACCAGGCAGTCACCACGGACGTGTGTCACGGGACAGCCCATGGCTTAAGCTTGCCAGAGGGTGATGCAAAATGGCGCACAACTACTCTGCAATTCCCACTTAATTTTTTGTTAGGGCATCACGGAAGCACCTTCACTCTGTTTTTCTACCGTTCCAGTTACGGATAGCACATGGGAAAAAACCAACGCCTAAATCTTTCAGTGAGAGCTCTAATTTCTCTTGTTTTATTAAGACTACCATTTCACCCAATATCGATGGGACTCACCAAAATATTTTGTTATTGGGAGGAGAAATATAGTGATTGAAATTTTGCATAAATATTTTGAAGCAATGAAAAGCCCCTCTCTTTTAATTAGAGCTTATAATGTCCGTGATGGTTCAAAATGGTTCAAATGGCTCTGAGCACTATGGGACTCAACTGCTGTGGTCATCAGTCCCCTAGAACTTAGAACTACTTAAACCTAACTAACCTAAGGACATCACACACATCCATGCCCGAGGCAGGATTCGAACCTGCGACCGTAGCAGTCCCACGGTTCCGGACTGCGCGCCTAGAATGTCCGTGATACCGCCTCACCTATTTTGTGACAGTACAATGAGAGTTGCTCTTTTCTTTTTAGCTTGACCGATGTTCTCCGTCAATACGATATTGTAAGGATCGCATATGACTGTGTGTTGCCTTCCCCGAATGTTTCCCATGTGATAGTTCCATTTTAAGTTGAATGTAACTGTCATTCCTAGGTATTTCGTTATATAGACAACCTTTAAATTCTTATAATTTATCGTCAGAATGAAATTTAAAGGAATTTTTAGCACATGCAAAATTTCATGGGGTGAATTGTCATTTTCCCACCATCACACATCCCGCATAAATCATGCTACAATTCATTGTGATCTTGGGGTGACAGCATCATACGCAAAAAGTGCAAGAGATTTACTCGGCTTGCTTCCTAAGTCGTTATTACGTATATTAAGAGCAGCATAGGGCCTATAACACATTCTTGATGAACCACACATATCACTTCGGTTTCACTACGTATCTTCCCGTCAGTTACTGCAAACTGTCACCTTTCTGACAGGACATCACGAATACAGTCGCACGACTGAGACAATACTTCATAGGCACATACTTTGGTTAGAAACTGCTTGTGAGGAAGGTGTAAAACGCCTTCTGCAAATCTAGAAACATGTTATCATCTTGAGATCCGCTGTCGATAGCACTCATTACTCTGTGTGAAGAAAAAGTCAGCTGTGTTTCACAAGAAAGATATTTTCTGAATGCGTGCTAGTTATATTTCAATTCATCGCTTTCTTCGAGCTATTTCATAATGTTGGAAAACAGTATATATTCCACAATTATACCGCAAGTCGATATCACTGGTATGTGTCTATAACTGAAGGTTAAACATCGATTTCCTTTCTTGTGTATGGGTGTGACCTATGCAACTTTCCAGTGTTTAGGTACGGATCCTCTGACGGGCGAGCAGTTAGAGTAGGACACCTCTTGGTGGAGTCAGTTGGGCAGGTTTTTGAGGGAGGAATGACGAATTCAAAAGGGACACATAGCATATCAGTGAGGCGTACATGGAAGGCGCTACTGAAGTAACACTTTCACTTGTATGTATTCAAGTGCAGCAGTTGTGAGATCGTAAGACCTTGTAACGTAAGCTGGAAAGCTTGGGTTAATACGTCGAAATCTCTCGAGAAATAACTACACCGATGAGCCAAAAAAGTATAATTACTATTCGCAGCTTAATTTCATATCACCTGCTGGCACTGTAAAGAAAGTACATAAGTGCAGCAGAGACGCACGCGGTGGCCTCGCGGTTCTAGGCGCGCAGTCCGGAACCGTGCGACTGCTACGGTCGCAGGTTCGAATCCTGCCTCGGGCATGAATGTGTGTGATGTCCTTAGGTTAGTTAGGTTTAAGTAGTTCTAAGTTCTAGGGGACTGATAACCACAGCAGTTGAGTCCCATAGTGCTCAGAGCCATTTGAACCATTTGGTTTGCCCGGTATCTTGGAACGAGACTTCCGGAAACGGCAGGAGTGATGGGCTGATCACTTGATGCAATATGTTTGAAGGAGGTCGATACACGAACCGGCGACAACGTACTGAACAGCCACGCATGAGCACAAAACGAGGAAGTCGAAATCTTCTGCGCTCTCTGAAGCAAAACGGAAGGAGGTATGTGGCAGATCTGACAGCATAGGGCAAAGCTAGTGCAGGCGCAAGTGCTTCAAGCACTCAACATACTGTTCAACACGGTGATTCACAGCAATGTTCCCATGTTCTTCCACTACAACTTCAGTTAGGGTTGCAGTGGACACAAAATCATCGACACTGGACCCTCTATAAATGTAAACATCTCTCCTGGCTGGAGGAGTAGCGTTTCTTGTTACAACAGAACGATGGCCGTCATTCTAGCGAACGACTGCTCTAAACACGCACCACGCCATGGACGCAAGCTGAATAGCGGCGCTGTTATGCTGTGGGGGACTTTTACTTGTGCTTGTAAGGACACTGTGGTAGTAATCGGAGGCACCACGAGAGTTGTTAACTACACTACTGGCCATTAAAATTGCTACATCAAGAAGAAGTGCAGATGATAAACGGGTATTTATTGGACAAATATACTATACAAGAACTGACATGTGATTACATTTTCACGCAATTTGGGTGCACAGATCTTGAGAAATCAGTACGCAGAACAACCACTTCTGGCTTTAATAACGGCCTTGATACGCCTGGGCATTGAGTCAAACAGAGCTTGGATGGCCCGTACAGGTACAGCCGCCCATGCAGCTTCAACATTATTCCACAGTTCATCAAGAGTAGTGACTTGCGTATTGTGACGAGCCATTTGCTTGGTCACCATTGACCAGACGATTTCAGTTGGTAAGAGATCTGGAGAACGTGCTGGCCAGGGCAGCTGTCAAACATTTTCTGCATCCAGAGAGGCCCGTACAGGACCAGCAACATGAGGTCGTGCTTCATCCTGCTGAAATGTAGGGTTTCCCAGGGATCGAATGAAGGGTAGAGCCACGGGTCGTAACACATCTGAAATGTAACGTTCAAAGTACCGCCAATGCGGACAAGAGGTGAGCGAGACGTGTAACCAATGGCACCCATACCATCACGCTGCGTGATACGCCAGTAGGTCGATGATGAATACACTCTTCCAATGTGCGTTCACCACGATGTCGCCAAACACGGATGCGACCATCACGATGCTGTAAACAGAACCTGGATTCATCCGCAAAAATGACGTTTTGCCATTCGTGCACCAAGGTTCGTCGTTGAGTACACCATCGCAGGCGCTCCTGTCTGTGATGCAGCATCAAGGGTAACCGCAGCCATGGTCTCAGAGCTGATAGTCCATGCTGCTGCCAACGTCGTTGAACTGTTCTTGCAGATGGTTGTTGTCTTGCAAACGTCCCCATTTGTTGACTCAGGGATCGAGACGTTGGTGCGCGATCCATTACAGCCATGCGGATAAGATGCTTGTCATCTCGACTGCTAGTGATACGAGGCCGTTGGGATCCAGCACGGCGTTCCGTATTACCCTCCTGAACCCACTGATTCCATATTCTGCTAACAGTCATTGGATCTCGACCAACGCGAGCAGCGATGTCACGATACGATAAACCGCAATCGCGATAGGCTACAATCCGACCTTTATCAAAGTTGGAAACGTGATGATACGCATTTCTCCTCCTTACACATGCTTGATGTCTTCCCTGAATGCAATGGCATCTAGCAGTAGGATAACTGTTCTTGTCGCAAGGCCAGAACCTTGCTACAGTGGTTTAAGGAGCAT
Organism: Schistocerca gregaria; assembly: GCF_023897955.1. Lineage (NCBI taxonomy): Eukaryota > Metazoa > Arthropoda > Insecta > Orthoptera > Acrididae > Schistocerca > Schistocerca gregaria. The sequence goes on from NC_064920.1 coordinate 108,381,651, forward strand.
AATAGTTAACTCAAGTTCGTGTCTTGGTCAAAAAATTCGTATGATCTCAACTCGGTGGATCACATCTGGTATGCTACAGGACGCCAGCTCCGACCCCACAAACCGCCAGCACGTAATGGGAATTGTGTCACGTGTCTGATCCCATATGTTTCCGAAAACTTACCATGGAAAGCAACGCAAAGTCACTGCTGCACTGCATTCCAACGATTGACCGATACGCATTTCAGCAGCTAGTCTAGCTCATCGGTATAGACTTACACATTAATGACTGTGAAAATTCAGGGTGACAACTGCTAAACTACACGAGTAAAACGTAAATCAGTTATAAACTACGTCGTACATCCACATTATTGAACATGTAAATGTCACTGCAGATATTCGGATTGAGGTTATGAGATGTTCGATATGGCTGCCAAAATTGGCGGTGTAGGCGCAGATGAATAGCGAAATTCTGCATAACCCGCTAAGTGTCGGAACATCGATGCCGTCGACGACCACCTAAATGGCTGTGTTCAGCTCAGCAATTGTTTTGGGACTATTACTGTAAACATTGTCTTTAATATAGCCTCACAAAAAGGAGTCGGATGAGTTCATATCCGGAGAATATGGCGGCCAATCGAGGACCATGCCAGTGGCTTCTGGGTGCCCCAGAGCCAGAATGCGGTCCCCAGAGTGCTCCTGCAGGACATCAAACACTCTCGTGCTCCGTCTTGCATGAACCACATCTTGTCGAAATCAGGGTCACTTTGGAGAATGGGAATGAGATAATCTTCCAAAACCATCACGTAACGTTCAGTAGTCACCGTTCCATCAAGGAATTGAACAGCACACAGTCACCCGTTGAGGGCTAAGAGTCTTCTCCATCACGAAATGCGGTGTCTCAGCCCCCAAATGCACCAACTTTGCTTACGAACTAACCCATCCAAACGTAAGTTGACTTCGTCGCTAAACACAAGCATGCATGTGCATACTAATTCCCATCGTGTCCCGCAGAAAATCGTGCAGTTTGAAGGCCCTGAGGCAAACCGTTCAGAACTTTTGACGACTTTACTTCATATAGTTCAATAATTATCATCCTGTAGGTAAACCAATAAGAAACATTTTTTTAAAATTTTCTTTATACCGGTATACGGAATGTTTCATATACTGTGCAACCTCTGCCTTTGTGTTTGCGAAGGATCCATTATCCCTGTATGGTGCCTAGGCTTGTAAAAGCGATTCAGAGCCTAACACGCAAATGCGACAGCAGAAAACAGATCCAGAGTTTCGGTGTTTGTACTAATACGTCGTATGGAAACGTGTATCAGTTGTTTTACACGAACGGCGACTACAAATCAAATTTCCGATAACGTGTGCACCATGAAGTGAGATTATCAGAAAGGATGAGTTGGAGACTGAACAAGAAGAGAGTTTATAACAAATTATCCACAAGCATTAATGCATTCGGAACTGTTTTTCTAACCCATGTAAATTACGCGCATTGTGGTTGAAAGTGAGAAGTTATCACAGGTGAAAGATTATTCTACTCTAACCTTTAAAATGCTTGTAATAGGTAGCAAACTGCAGGATGAATAAAGCCACATTCAAATTACTGTAAACAGAAGTAGCGGTTGCTTTGTCACTAGATGTTGATAGTGTACGAGAGACTTTAACCTTAAAAATCGGGAGTGTTTGCATGGGAGCAAATACTGATTCTGGATGAGAAAATTTTGAAACTCATATTGCTGTCACAGTTTTTTTTAAAAAAAAAACTTGTACTGGGTTGATAAATATAAATTAGAGGCAATGATGTGTGACAGTGGGTTCCTACCACATCAGATAAGAGCAATCAAATGCTTGTACTGCTTGTACCGTGAAAGAAAACTCCTCATGCAAACAGGAAAAATAAAAAGGAAGGAAATAAAATTCAGTCAAGGAGTAAGACAGCTGAATTCTCTTTCGGCAACTCTTTCTAAGATTTATCTTGGAGGAATTTGAGCAGATAAAGCCATTAATCTATTTTCATTACTATTGGCATGTGACACAGAAATAATGGGAGAAAGTAGAGATGACCTCCAGTTAGCACTACCGTACGTTGGCTGAACCAGACACGCGCGGCATATATTCTTCCTTGCAAGGTAAGTACCTAATACTGTCTAAAACAGTAACTAACGAAAAAATAATTGAACAGATGCCGCATTTTACATATCAGAATTGTAAACCGAATTATGTTTTTGGCAATGGTATAGGTTAAAAGCTGCATAAATTTCAAGTAACACGTGAGACAATACACATTTAGCCATAAAACCCTAAAGATAAAAGAATTAAAGTGTTAAAATTATGGCAATTCTATTTCTATTGGAAAAATAAAAATAAAGAATGTACCGAAATACAACCAGCAGAGTCGAGATTTCTAATGAGAACGAGAGGTTCACAAGAAGAGATCCAATCAGAAATGAAAACATCTTAACGAGCTACATTTAAGGCTATTAATGAGGAACCAACTGAATACACAGACAGTTGGGAACAGCCTGTGAACAAAATAAGAGATGAAAGACTAGCGAAGGTAATGCTGGAGTACAACGGGAAAACAGCTGATGGACATAAATTTTGTGAAGACGTAACAGGAAGATGCCTCATGTCTGAAAGATAGAAGACTAGACGACAGAAGAGGAAATCCGCCAACTGCAACAGATTTTCTGCAGTCAATATGAGAGAGTTTACATGATCAATTAATAGACTTATTGAGAAATCGGTTTATGTAAATCGGATCTGAAAGCTACATGTGAATGAAGTTAGTGTTCGCTGCTACAACGGACGCCTTAAGTGTATCTGAACGCGAGAGTACTGACTCGGCGGCGGGCGCCACGTGGCAGGCACGTGTCCGCGTCTGCGCTGTTATTGTTTCGGCGCTGTCAATGGGCGGCCAGCTGGTGGCCACACTGCGTACTACCGCCGCCGCCGTGACGTATTACAAAAACTGGGCCACGCGCCGAGCGGCGGCCCGGAGCAAGTAGCGGGCAGCGAATAGCGGGTAGCAGATACCGGCGCTCCCAAGGGGACAACTGCGATCTGTTTGGCACTACTGCCCAGTGATATACGTTACGTCAGGATGCCGTAGCAGCAACAGCTGATCCATTGTTTGCCCCTGTGGCGCGGATGGAGGCCAGCTAGTAGGTTCTTGGCACGGTGCCGGTACCCGTCGTGTCGAGAAGTTGGAAGGGGGGAAGGAGGATGGGCGAAGAGGCAAGGGGAGTTCTGGGCAGATATATTTACACCTCGTAGCTACCTTCTCATCAACATTTCCGTGAATTTTCTCAATACTGGCAGAAATTAGTTTGCAGTGGAACATTAAATCTAACAAGGGATCCCACTACGTTAATTGTGTCAATTTTGGCACATTTCCTTGCGTGGCTTATGGGCTGCACGGAAATTTTGCATTTCATTCACAATTACTGAATGAAATTAAGCAAGTTGCATATCAAAGTAAAAGTAAAACACTACATGAAATACAGATTTTTGTGTTGTGAAGAGCTATGTGTGCAGACGTTATGAAATATCGGTTGTTCGATGGCAGACGTCTATACACGGCCACTCCTAACTCCTGTACTTCATTCACGCCTAAAACAGTTTGGTCATCTACCTCGCTGTCAGAGCAATGGGCTGGAAAGCCATGCGGGTACCGCGGCCTTCCTACAGCTATGCTGCTTCCCAGGTGACGCCCAAGACGGTGGTTGAATCATACACTCCTGGAAATTGAAATAAGAACACCGTGAATTCATTGTCCCAGGAAGGGGAAACTTTATTGACACATTCCTGGGGTCAGATACATCACATGATCACACTGACAGAACCACACGCACATAGACACAGGCAACAGAGCATGCACAATGTCGGCACTAGTACAGTGTATACCCACCTTTCGCAGCAATGCAGGGTGCTATTCTCCTATGGAGACGATCGTAGAAATGCTGGATGTAGTCCTGTGGAACGGCTTGCCATGCCATTTCCACCTGGCGCCTCAGTTGGACCAGCGTTCGTGCTGGACGTGCAGACCGCGTGAGACGACGCTTCATCCAGTCCCAAACATGCTCAATGGGGGACAGATCCGGAGATCTTGCTGGCCAGGGTAGTTGACTTACACTTTCTAGAACACGTTGGGTGGCACGGGATACATGCGGACGTGCATTGTCCTGTTGGAACAGCAAGTTCCCTTGCCGGTCTAGGAATGGTAGAACGTTGGTTTCGATGACGGTTTGGATGTACCGTGCACTATTCAGTGTCCCCTCGACGATCACCAGAGGTGTACGGCCAGTGTAGGAGATCGCTCCCCACACCATGATGCCGGGTGTTGGTCCTGTGTGCCTCGGTCGTATGCAGTCCTGATTGTGGCGCTCACCTGCACGGCTCCAAACACGCATACGACCATCATTGGCACCAAGGCAGAAGCGACTCTCATCGCTGAAGACGACACGTCTCCATTCGTCCCTCCGTATGCCATGGCAAACTGGCTGACACTGACGGCGGCGGTGCACAAATGCTGCGCAGCTAGCGCCATTCGACGGCCAACACCGCGGTTCCTGGTGTGTCCGCTGTGCTGTGCGTGTGATCATTGCTTGTACAGCCCTCTCGCAGTGTCCGGAGCAAGTATAGTGGGTCTGACACACCGGTGTCAATGTGTTCTTTTTTCCATTTCCAGGAGTGTACATTTCTACCGTTTGGGGGGATAAATGATTCTATTCTTGACGTCAGCCTGCCGTCAGAAACAAATGGACCTTGAACCGACCATTTTTAAAGACTGCTTAACAGTATTTTTCTATTTCACAGTTTTACCAATATAATTAACGATTTCGTGATTATCGAGTGTTTTCCATCTGTAGTTCCCTGCTTTGCTTGTTTTCGATTTTACAATCACTACCTTTCAATATTTACTATAGTGTCGTATACAAAAGAGCCACAAGCTGGTACATCTGGCTAATATCACGTAAGGCCTTCGCGAGCACGCAGAAGTGTCGCAACACGACGTTGCGTGGATTAGCTAGTGTCTGAAGTAGTGCTGGAGGGAACTGACACCATGAATCCTGCAGCGCTGTCCATAAATCCGCAAGAGTACGAGAGGATGAGCTCTCTTGTGAACAAAACGTTGCAAGGCATCCCAGATATGCTCAATAATTTTCATGTCTGGAGGGTTTGGTGGCCAGCGGAAGTGTTTTAACTCCGAAAAGTGTTTCTGGAGCCACTCTGTAGCAATTCTGGGGTTGTTGGTGTTGCATTGACCTGCTGGAATTGCCCAGTTCCATCGAAATGCACAGTGGACATTAATGGATCCAGGTGAACAGAGAGCATGCTTACGTACGTGTCACCTGTCGTAGCTAGACATATCAGGAGTCCCATATCACTCCAACTGCACACGCTCCGTACCATTACAGAGCTTCCACCAACTTGAAAAGTTTGAAACGAGACTCGTCCGACCAGACAACAAGTTTCCCAGTCACCAGCAGTTCAATGTCGGTGTTGACGGACCCCGCCATGTATAGAGCTTTGTGCCTTGCAGTCGTCGAGTGGGCCTTCGGCTTTAAAAGCCCATATAGATTATGTTTCACTGAATGTTTCGCATGATGACACTATTTGATGGTCCAGCACTGAAATCTGCAGCAATTTGTGGAATGTTTACACTTACGTCACACTGAACGCTTCCCTTCAGTCGTCGTTTGACTCGTTCTTTCAGGATCTTTTTCCGGCCGCAGCGATGTCGGTCGTGCGGCTATTATAAAACCACCTTCAAGCTCACTTAAATTTTGGTAACCTGCTATTGTAGCAGCAGTAACTGATGTAACAGCTGCGCCAGACCATTGTTGTCTTATATAGGTGTTGCCGACTGCAGCGCCGTATTCTGTCTGTTTACATATCTGTGTGTTTGAATACGCATTCCTATACCAGTTTCTTTGGAGCTTCAATGTATTTTTCTGCTGACCCTCAACCTTCGGCGTGGAAAACAGTCCAGATTTTGTAGGTTGTCAGCTGCAGTAGATTACAGACGTTCACTGTGAATGTCTGATAGCAGCAGTGTGTACCAGTGCTGTGAAGTGACAGGATCCAGTAACGAGCGGCCTGTACATAATTATATAAATATGTTAAAAAGGAGTCACCCATAGCCTATTCTTTAAAAAATTGGAAAAAGTTCTTTTTAGAGGTTGGGAAAAATAAATCCCGATCGCAAAATATTTTATGCACCTTATGACAGGCAAATCATAATACATGATCTGTGCCTGGTGATGTAAGTTGCGTTGTCCACGTTAAGGTGCATGAAATATTATTAGGGCCATTATTTTTCGCCCACCCTGCACGTATCTCCAGAAACAACATTTGTTGAGTTAGGGACATTTCAGTTGCGTCCAAAACAGTAAACACTAAGTTGTCGGTTATGTTGCTGTTGACTTCTCTTGCACATTCCGTACTGGTTGTCTTCTAGCAGTTGTGCTGTTTTCAAACATAGCATAACTGTCTCTCTATGTTAGCCATTCCGTATGTATTGTTGCACTAACAATTTGATGGGTGCTGTTATTCTCCAGTTTTCTGAGTTGAAAATCAACCGTGCTATTAGAAAACTTTACCTTGTAGAAAGGCAACGAATTTGTCTTGCACGACGGCAAACAACTCGATTTTCTACGTCTAGTGCGAAATCAACTAACTGAAACGTTTAATGAACGATGGATTGATCGAGAACGTCGAATAGGATGGCATTTCTTCACCTCGCCTTAATCCCTGCTATTGCTGGCTGTAGGGATACTTAAAGGCGTTGGTGTATTCCACACCCATAGACTATTTGTACACGTTACAGGAGCAGGTGTCGCTTGCATAGGTCTATCTCTGTGGGTAGCCAGGTGTGGTTCTTTGAAAAGGAGGCGTGGGGGTGTGTAAGAATGACTTGTAATCGCATCGAGCGCTCCTATAGTGTTCATAGACGGAGGTCTATAGCAAGACAGAAGTGCCCACATACATCATACATCAGGTATGCGTTTACTGGTCTTTAACAAGTTTTATTATATCTGCGCCCTGGACGAATAGGCGGCAGTTGTTTAAACATCCCGTATAAAAAAAAGTTTAAGACGATCAAGCCATGTCCTCGGTGCTAAAAAAGATTTTGCAATGCAGTTAAAACTCTGTGCTCATGCGGAAATTTGCAGGTGTGTCTTTTCATACCAATATACTAAAGTATCTTCGCCACGCGGTGTAACTTTGGTTAGACAATTTTTGTAAATAAAAGTGGCTGAGTATTTTTTTTGTATTCCATCCTTCTATTATCCCAGCTTCTCCTCCCATCCCTCTCTGCCAATCTCTTCGTCCCCCTCTCTGTACCTCTTCTCCTCTTCCCTTTTTATGATCAGTTCCTCCTCCTACCTCTCCTTCCTGCTTTCTCTCTCTCCATCTCCTCTTGCCTACCTCTCTATGTACATCTCATCCTTCCCCCTCTTTATTTATACATCTCCTACCCCTATTCTCTCCCCACTTTTTCATCCGAACCACCCTGGTGGTTCTAATCCTCGCATTGTGTCTTTCCAGATTCTAACTAATATGTTTACCAAATTTGGTCGAAATCGTTCTAGGTGATTGCGATGAACTTTTTACTCTTCGCTTTTCCCACATACATGCACGTCAAATATATTTCACTTCTATTTGTACAACCTCTAACGAATTTCACCCTGCAGTTTCAGTTCCACGCAGCTCAAAATTTATGACATATTCCGTGAACTATGTGTCTTAGCAAACAAACGTTGTATATAATAACAAACTACGTAGGAAAGTTAATCCAACAGCAAAAAGAGAGTTTCCTAAACCTCGTCAAGGAACAAGAGTGGCAGGATGTTCATAGAGCCGGTAACACAGATGACAAATATAATGCTTTCCTTAACACATTTCTCATTCTCTTCGAGAGTTACTTCCCATGAGAAAGTTCTAAACGCGTTACTAGCAGTAAAAGGTCGCGTGGGTGACTGGCTGACTAGAGGGATAAGGATATCATATAGAAAAAAGCGGGAATTATATCAAAATGTTAGAAGCAATCACAATCGAGCTACCGTAGCCCATTACAAACGATACTGTAAGGTGCTTAAAAATGTTATTAGAAATGTAAAGAGTATGTGGTATACAAATAGAATAGCTAATTTACAGGATAAAATTAAAGACATATGGTCAGTTGTGAAGGAAGTGTCTGGTCAGCAGCACATGGTCGACGATATAAAGTCAGTTCGTATTAAAAAAACTTTTTGTTACTGATAAATCAGATATATGTACAGTATTTAACAACCTTTTTCTGAGCGTTGCCGGTGAATTAAATAAAAATTTAGTTTCTACAGGGAATCATATAACTTTCTTGGCAATTGCCTTTCCGAGATTGAAATTTGGAATACTCCTCTGGGATAGAGATAAGGGGGAGATTGAGTCAATAACTAAATCACTGAAGGCTAAGGACTCTCTTGGATATGATGGAGTGCCTAGCGGAATATTACTATGCTGAACATGTTAGCCCTGTATTTAACCATATCTGTAATTTTTCCATTAAAGTCAGTTTTCTGAAAGATTAAAGTACTCAGTAGTAAAGCCAGTTTTGTAAAAAAGGGAGAAACGGATAAAATTTTAGACCTATTTCTATTCCATCAGTGTTAGCTAAAGTTATTGAAAAGGTTGTGTATGTAAGGATAATTGATCATTTTAAATCACACGATTTGCTATCAAATGTACAGTTCGGCTTTAGAAGTCGTTTAACAACTGAAAATGCTATATTCTCTTTCCTCTGTGAGGTATCGGATGGGATAAATAAAAGGTTTCGAACGCTAGGCATTTTTTTCATTTGACTAAGGCCTTTGATTGTGTTTATGACAAAATATTGCTCCAGAAGTTGGACCATTACGGAACATGGGGAGTAGCTCACAATTGGTTCACCTCTTATTTTGGCAACAGACAGCAGAAGGTCATTATTATTTACAGTGTTGAGGAAGGCTGTGATGTGGGGTCTGAGTGGGGTACAGTCAAATGGGCAAATGGAGGGAGAGGGTGCCCCAGGGATCAATGTAGAGGACACTCCTGTTCTTTATTTATATAAATGACATGGTATATAGTACTATGGACAACTCTAAAACATTTATGTTTGCTGATAACACTAGCTTGGTAGTAAAGGATGTTGTGTCCAACATTGGCTCGGTTTCAAATAGTGCCGTTCATGACCTAGTTCATGGCTTGTGGAAAATAAAGTAACGCAAAATCATACTAAGGCTCAGTTTTTACAGTTTGTAACACACAATTCAACAAAACCTGACGTTTTAATTTCACAGAATGAACATATGATTAGTGAAAACGAACATTTCAAATTACTAGGTGTTCAGATGGATTCTAACCTGTCGTGGAAAGCCGACGTTCAGGATCTTGTTCAAAGACTTAATGCTGCCATTTTTACTATTCGAACATATCTGAAATAAGTGATCGTTCGACATGAAAATTAGTCTACTTTGCTTATTTTTATTCGCTTAAGTCGTATGGTATTATATTTTGGGGTAATTCTTCCCATTTTAAAAGGATGTTTTTGGCTCAGAAAAGGGCGGTTCGGGCAATAAGAGGTGTTAAGTTCACAAACCTCTTGTCGACCTCTGTTCGCGACTCTGGATATTTTGACATTGGCCTCTCAAGATATATACATTCGTTACTGTCAGTTTTTGTTAACAATATCAGATTATTCCCCAGAATAAGCAGCTTCCACTCAGTTAATACTCGGCAGAAATGAAACCTGCATTTGGATCGGACTTTCATATCTCTTGTGCAGAAAGGTGTGCAGTATACTGCTGCATCCATTTTCAATAAGCTACCACAAAAATTCAAAATTCTTAGTAGTAATTAACGCGCCTTCAAATCCAAACTGAAGAGTTTCCTCATGGGTCGCTCCTTCTATTATGTCGCGGAGATCCTTAAAAAAATAAGCTGATTCTTGTTGCATTGTTGATTTCGTGTACTTAAACTTATGGCTTGACTATTTTCGGGTTCATAAACATTTTATTTTTGTCTGTTATTACTTTTACATTGTAATTTCATGTACTGACACGTTCCATGACCTTGGTGATTTACTCCTTAATTTGGTCCTGCGAAACTTGACTTTTAAATGAAAATAAATACAATGAGATAATTTTGCAGGTGCTTCAAATGGTACACATGTCTACTGTCTATGAATATGTTGTTAATACTTACTAATAAAGAAGCAATAAATTAAAACGTCATTCAAGATGCTTCAATTTTTCACGCAGCTCAATATTTCACATCATATCGCCTGAACTATTTGTCGTACAGTGATATAGTTTTGGAGGTACACTCAGCGAAAGCTGTAGATACCGTCTACGAAACGTGTTGCGAATAGAATTAAAAGCAAGGAAATAATAAATTAAAATGGAATGTTTCATGCAATAGCGAAAACTCAGTAAGCGCTCTTTCTTTTGTCATTTTGTAGGGGTTGCCACAAAGAAAAAAATGTTTCGTAAAGGTTTGATATTATATGTCAAGTTTTGTTGCAGAGCACTGAGTGCTCTCATTGTCAAATGCTGAATGAATAAAATATGGGCATTCGAAAGACGTGGGCTACACTCAGTTTTCACCACCACAACTTTGACAGGCACCAATATATGTGTCCTATATGTTAATTAAGGGCATAAGCTACGCAATTCCAAATTGCACAAATTTCATACAAATCCGTCCAGTCCTGGAATAACATACATACATACTAACTCTCTCTCTCTCTCTCTCTCTCTCTCTCTCTCTCTCTCTCTCTCTCACACACACACACACACACACACACACACACACACACACACACACATAAGGTAATACTTACTTCCTTAAACGTTGATGGCAGTATCAGTATCATGATAGGTGAAATGCATGCGTTTGATAATAATAATAATAATAATAATAATAATAATAATAATAATCATTGTATTAAGTCACTAACGTTAGTCATTCGGGACTGGACGAAGTGTAGCTACACTGACTACACACAGTCTGAACATGATTCCTATAAGTATCGGTACACATGCGATAAATGATTTTCCGTCTACTTTGGCGCAAGCGGCGAAAGCTTTGTTATAACCACTCTGCATTTATAAATTTTTATGCGTCTGACCCCTTCCGGAGATTGTTCTAAATAGGATACGTGCACAAGCGCTGAAGATGGTGCTATGACCTTCTGCACAGCTCTACCACAGTTTTTAAACGTGCCTACTGCTTACTTCGTGCCAGCAGCTTTCTCAGGTCTCGGATACTCATGTTTCGTTTGCGGTAGCAGAGGCTACTTACGTAATTAGTAAAAATCTATCAACATTTCTGTTAAGTTCGTTTACAACTACAAATTTCAACACGTAATACACTGTGAAGTGGAACATATTACTATGATTTAGCATTTCTCTGCGTAATATACTGATTAGGCCTTCTGCATAAAGTTAGCATTAGCGTTCACAAGCGTCGATATCACCATCCTGTTGCACAGGGCTGTATTCTAGGAAGTTTTTGTGTGTACATCCTTGTGCCAGGAGGTCTGGGAGACTACGGCCATTCACTATTGTAAGAAAATGAAACACCTACAGTCATCCTTAGGATGTCATTTATTGTGTAGCTACCAGTTTCGGCGCTTCACTACACCATCTTCAGGCCTTAGTTGATGCTGAAGGGGTTACCACGATCCATATATACGACGCATCAGAGGCCAACAAATGGTGTACGCAGACTAACTGTCAACAGTTGTTTGCTGGAGAGGGTGGTACGGTAGCTCTGTCCCGCTCTGGAGACCACGGAATCATGTCACGTGACCCTAAGGTATCTCCAGCGTGCTGCCTGCTAAACGTATGTGATAACTCCGGTTGTGGGAATAACTAGATAGATTATAGCCTGAGTATCTCACTACAGCAGATATCCCTTTCTGACGAAGCAAAATGGGTTGGACTGTTGACTACTGTCCGGTGATCACGAAGAACACGAAAGTATTTCTTTAAATATTACAAAGCAATAATACTGTGATTATCTTTGTATAAAACAAATTTCCGAATTTCTTCTTTGCACTATCCCTATTGTTTGTGATTCATTTCCGGGATTGTTTCCAGTGCCAGACGTTTCAGAAAGCCCACACCATCGCTTCTGCCTAGGGGCTAAGTGAGTGTGGACCACTGTTCCCAGGTGTTTGAGGATTTCAGAAAGCAACTCTGTAAGCCATGACGCCTTGCCCTTCCTGTTTCCCACATCAGATACAGATCCTCAGTCGACCTTCAGTGAAGGTGACATTTGTGCGCCTATTCCCCTGTTAGTCACCAGTGAGCTCCGATCAGTGCGTCTTTCCTTTCGTGGTGTGTGTGTGGGGGGGTGGGGGGGGGGGTTGCGATATTCCTGAGAGACCGAAATCTCTTGGTGTGCTATACCGTCTCTGTCGAATATCCGTTTCGTTCATAGTGTTGCCTGCATCTTGACCCACGTTGTACCTCCGATGACGAAGTGTACTTCAAACTGTTAGGGATGAGTAGTTTTGCACTCTGCACTGAAACTTACGGATAGACACTGGAGATGCGTTACGTGACACTTTGCAGGTTTAAGATCGTTGGGATTAGTCTATAATGAAAGCGTGGCTTTAAGGTATGCTTTCCTCTGGCAACACAATGAAACAATTTGTTAAATTTAATTAGACCATTAATTAATCTATACAAAATATGATTAATAATGGGACCTTAAGGTCAGGCCTCTTCGATTTCCTTCATACTCGAAAAATAGTCTATGAAAATTAGAAGATTCTAGAGCGCTACTGAGTATAAAACATTTGCAGCACAATAAAAGTTTCGCTGGTAACTGAATACGGGGAACAGTGACTGGCAACGTAAATGAGGATGAGTGTAAGGTTTGCAAATTTGTTTTGTCCTTCTTAAGTGAAAGTGATCTACGAAAAATGAATGAAAAAATTCTGTATAATACTGATAGTTTTCCGGTCAGAGTCATGTTCCATGGGTGAATTTGCCATCTTAAGATTCTTTGTTGGCACTATAAATAGTAAATAAACAGTGTTGTCTTTAATTATTTGTATGTTCCTCTTTCAGTCACTGTTATTTCCTTTATGTTAAGTTTAACAGAATGCAACGTGTTTCCAGCATGTACTGCTCCTCTTCAGGCGTTTATACCAACAGGAAAGTGTTACTTAAAAGTAAAATGTCTTAAACTAAATTAAGATAGGACTTCGTGTTTTTTGTACGCTGCTGGTGCGACTGTTGAGGCACTCCGGCCAACCACTGCCCTCATCCCTCCAAATACTCCAACAGCCACACCAGTCCTACCTTAATTTAGTTTAAGACATTTTATTTCTAAGTAGCAATTCCCTGTGGGTATATACGCCTGGATCCGAGCAGAACGTGCTCTAAACGCGTTGCAATGTGTTAAATTAAACATAAAACACATGAAGTAAGTTGTAGCAGAAAACACAAATAACTAATTATTCCACAAAGTCACAGTTCCCAAAGATATCCAGTATGGCCGCGTCCCGATCTCGAAGAGTCTTGAAAATTTTCTTAATTTCCTTGTCCGTCTCCGAAATTCAGAGGTTCAAACTTCACCTACTTGCACACGTAAAATACGCACGTAACATTCGGTGCGAGGCGAAAAGGAAGTTGATGTAGTGACTTCTCTGTTATCATCAGAAGGCTATTGGGAATTCCATGTTGCATCATTGAAGTGTAAGCCAAATTTTTGTGAACGCACAATCCGGTCTGAGGTGTAATATTAGTTTTGCGTTATTTCAATTACACGTAAGTAACAATCAAAATTTTACTGGCTCATGAAGTGCTTTTCATTCGAGTGACATGCCCTGCTGTGTCAGGGAAAAAAGGCAATCAGCATTAAAGGGTTTCTATCTGTGCACAACAGAGATGCATATGCTCCTGTTTCAAAGAATATGAGTGAAAAGTGATATACGAGCTGCCTCATTCTATATTCCTCAGCAGCTTTAAAAACTTTCCGACAGCTTTTGGCGTGCTAACATATTTGCTCTCTTTTATGCTGACTGAGTGGCAGTGGGTAAGAGATGGGGAAGTATTACATAGTGGAAGATGATAGACGGTGGTTGTGATATAGAAAGAGGGAAGGAGGAAATGAGAGCCAGTGGCAATGAGTCACAATCACAACGAGGAAGAGAGACAGTGACAGCGAGAAAAGACAGTAGCAGGGGGAACGAATGAATGTGACAATAGCACTAAGGGACAGCAAGAGGGAGACACTTAGAGTGAGAATATCAGTAGGACAGAACGAAGGAGTCTGTAACTATGTAACAGGACACGATGGCAATTAGAGAGACACAGGGAGATAATGACAGTACGTTAGACTGAATGCGTGAGTGAGAATGGGTAACTGGGAGTGCATAGGTACAAGTGACTTAGAACGATGGACTAGTGCGTGTGAGCGACATACACTCCTGGAAATTGAAATAAGAACACCGTGAATTCATTGTCCCAGGAAGGGGAAACTTTATTGACACATTCCTGGGGTCAGATACATCACATGATCACACTGACAGAACCACAGGCACATAGACACAGGCAACAGAGCATGCACAATGTCGGCACTAGTACAGTGGATATACCCCTTTCGCAGCAATGCAGGCTGCTATTCTCCCATGGAGACGATCGTAGAGATGCTGCATGTAATCCTGTGGAACGGCTTGCCATGCCATTTCCACCTGGCGCCTCAGTTGGACCAGCGTTCGTGCTGGACGTGCAGACCGCGTGAGACGACGCTTCATCCAGTCCCAAACATGCTCAATGGGGGACAGATCCGGAGATCTTGCTGGCCAGGGTATTTGACTTACACCTTCTAGAGCACGTTGGGTGGCACGGGATACATGCGGACGTGCATTGTCCTGTTGGAACAGCAAGTTTCCTTGCCGGTCTAGGAGTGGTAGAACGATGGGTTCGATGACGGTTTGGATGTACCGTGCACTATTCAGTGTCCCCTCGACGATCACCAGAGGTGTACGGCCAGTGTAGGAGATCGCTCCCCACACCATGATGCCGGACGTTGGCCCTGTGTGCCTCGGTCGTATGCAGTCCTGATTGTGGCGCTCACATGCACGGCGCCAAACACGCATACGACCATCATTGGCACCAAGGCAGAAGCGACTCTCATCGCTGAAGACGACACGTCTCCATTCGTCCCTCCATTCACGCCTGTCGCGACACCACTGGAGGCGGGCTGCACGATGTTGGGGCGTGAGCGGAAGACGGCCTAACGGTGTGCGGGACCGTAGCCCAGCTTCATGGAGACGTTTGCGAATGGTCCTCGGCGATACCCCAGGAGCAACAGCGTCCCTAATTTGCTGGGAAGTGGCGGTGCGGTCCCCTACGGCACTGCGTAGGATCCTACGGTCTTGGCGTGTATCCGTGCGTCGTTGCGGTCCGGTCCCACGTCGACGGGCACGTGCACCTTTCGCCGACCACTGGCGACCACATCGATGTACTGTGGAGACCTCACGCCTCACGTGTTGAGCAATTCGGCGGTACGTCCACCCGGCCTCCCGCATGCCCACTATACGCCCTCTCTCAAAGTCCGTCAACTGCACATACGGTTCACATCCACGCTGTCGCGGCATGCTACCAGAGTTAAAGACTGTGATGGAGCTCCGTATGCTACGGCAAACTGGCTGACACTGACGGCGGCGGTGCACAAATGCTGCGCAGCTAGCGCCATTCGACGGCCAACACCGCGGTTCCTGGTGTGTCCGCTGTGCCGTGCGTGTAATCATTGCTTGTACAGCCCTCTCGCAGTGTCCGGAGCAAGTATGGTGGGTCTGACACACCGGTGTCAATGTGTTCATTTTTCCATTTCCAGGAGTGTACAGTTAGGGAAGCTTGAGGGAGCGAGGCGAGTTGTGTGTTAAAGCCCGACTTTTCAGTCAGCCTTTTAAACAGGAGCATATTCACTTTTTTGTGCTCCGACAAAAGTACCACACTTTTCTGCTTGTGCGTATATGAGAGAACAATGAGGAAGTTATTTCTGAGCTGACATTTCAAAATTGTTCTATGATACACCCGCATGTAGAATAAAAAAGAGGAAAAACACTTAAAACAGAATTTTGTAACAATGTAATTATAATGAGGATCAGACGTGACATTCACAGTCAATTTATTTTATTTCAGCTTGTTTTCTCATTCACATCGATGTCATGTACTGCTAAAATAATGGATAAAATGCATACCACTCTTGCAAATATTACGAACTTCAGACAATTTCCATAAATTATTTACAATATAACACTGTTAAGTACTGGACAATAAATGAAAGTAGACGATTAAATATTATGTGGAAAAATATTGATTTCTCTTGGTAAATACAGTATGTAAGGACAAGCGGCTCTAGAGCGCCTGACTCTGTATACTGACCCGCGTAACACAAGAGTGTGGAGATGTTGGTTGACACTACTACGAGCCACTTCCAGAAACCTCTGCTCCTCTGGAAGGATGGAAGATCCGTCAAGCGCTACCTGGCAATGTGCCTTTAAACTGAGATTATTGCAGTATGATTTTAAACCGACATTATTACACACAAGTAAAATATTGCTCATATGTTTACGTTATAGACGAGTAAATTTCAGCAATAATTTGCTCGATATCGACATCTCCATCTACAACTCAGTTCCGCAAACCACCTTACGATGTGTGCCAAAGGGTACTAAATGTAACTTTCACAATTTCCTGTTCCACTTGTGAATGGTTGGGGTGAAGGACGATTGTTGCTAAGCTTCTGCGTGAATTCTAACCTCTTTAATTTTACTCTTGCGGCATTTTTGCGAGACTTAGCTATGAGGAGTCAATATATTGGTCAACTTTTGTAGGAAGGTACACACTTGGAACTTTAACCGAAAACCATACTCTTTTGCAACGTCTGCCGCAAAGTTGGCTGAGCATCTCCAAAGCGATTTCGAGCTTACTAAATGAACCTTCAACACATCGCGCAAACCTTATTGGGATTTTCTCTATTTCATTCATCAATCCTATATGATACAAATGGCAGACTGACGATTAATAGGATTAACAAACAAGGGTCTTGAAGCCTACTTTCTTTGTGGATGCACTACACTTTCGTGGATATCTGCCTCACCTGCGATTAGATTTATGTTGTCGTTCCACTTACAAACATTTCGTACACATGCAGAGTGGTTATAATTAAACTTTTACTACTTGTGAGGGCCCTCATGTTATCCGAGTGATCGCAGAACACTGCAGCTTCCTGGACACATTTGTAAGGACATGGAGAAAAGAGGTAACTAACAAACATCTGATAGAGAGACATTTCAATTTTAACATGAAAGGACAACATTTGTTAATTGCGTACCCTGTTTACGATGCAGGGTACAAATGTTGCTGAACCATCTGCATCAACGACAGTCTAGAACCGCACTACAGACACCATTTCAAAGCTGTTCGCAGCAATTTTCGGACGGTGGACCATGGAGTATTCAGTTTCCGTGACACAGCTCGTGCACTGTTTGACGATCGCACTGAGTACAGAATTCTCAGCTAAGGCAACATTAACGTCTTCAGCAATTTGTGGCTCAATTGGCCGACGGCGTCTCCGTATCCCAGGTGCATTTCCCAAATCGCCAGTTAATTCAAACTTTCGAGTCGTTTCTCGATCGAGGTGCACAAAGAGGACCTCTCATTATTCCTGTAATGCATACATACTTGTGAAGATTAGCTGTAGTATGGTTGTCATTTTGGTATAAAACTTTACTAGATAAGCCCTGCTCACCTTGCCCATATCCATGTTGACTATCCGCAACTACATACACACTGATGCTAGTGTTTCAACCCGACTTTACAGCACCAGTACTGCCACCTAACGGCAACTCAGGACACTAGCATTATTAACAACGCCAATCCTGCAAACACACAGTCCGAACATGATTCCTATAAGTATCGGTACCCATGCGATAAATGATTTTCCGTCTACTTTGGCGCAAGCGGCGAAAGCTTTATTATAACCACTCTGCATTTATAAATTCTTATGCGTGTGACCCCTTCCGGAGATTGTTTTACAATCATGTAATCTATAATAATGTGTCTTTCTGCCTGTTTGTGCAGAGCCCATTACATTTGTTTAAGTTGACGGCAACTGTCAGTTGTTGCACCAAGCGTCGATGCAGTCTTGGTATTCCTCTATTCCACTGCAATTTTCTAGCGTTACAACTTCTCCATATTCAATAGCACGAACAGTGAAAAGCGACATGAACCGAAAGTAAAGCTCCTGTGATAATCCCTTTGGATAGTCTCGAAATCTGAAAATTTCTCTCCATTTTCAATGACATGTTGTGTTCTGTTAGCTGGAAACCCCTCAGTCCAGTCACACAGCTGTCTGATATTCTGCATGTTCGTATTTTGGTCATTAGGAGGTAAAAAGGGTACGACTTATACACGCCTGGAAATTGAAATAAGAACACCGTGAATTCATTGTCCCAGGAAGGAGAAACTTTATTGACACATTCCTGGGGTCAGATACATCACATGATCACACTGACAGAACCACAGGCACATAGACACAGGCAACAGAGCATGCACAATGTCGGCACTAGTACAGTGTATATCCACCTTTCGCAGCAATGCAGGCTGCTATTCTCCCATGGAGACGATCGTAGAGATGCTGGATGTAGTCCTGTGGAGCGGCTTGCCATGCCATTTCCACCTGGCGCCTCAGTTGGACCAGCGTTCGTGCTGGACGTGCAGACCGCGTGAGACGACGCTTCATCCAGTCCCAAACATGCTCAATGGGGGACAGATCCGGAGATCTTGCTGGCCAGGGTAGTTGACTTACACCTTCTAGAGCACGTTGGGTGGCACGGGATACATGCGGACGTGCATTGTCCTGTTGGAACAGTAAGTTTCCTTGCCTGTCTAGGAATGGTAGAACGATGGGTTCGATGACGGTTTGGATGTACCGTGCACTATTCAGTGTCCCCTCGACGATCACCAGAGGTGTACGGCCAGTGTAGGAGATCGCTCCCCACACCATGATGCCGGACGTTGGCCCTGTGTGCCTCGGTCGTATGCAGTCCTGATTGTGGCGCTCACCTGCACGGCGCCAAACACGCATACGACCATCATTGGCACCAAGGCAGAAGCGACTCTCATCGCTGAAGACGACACGTCTCCATTCGTCCCTCCATTCACGCCAGTCGCGACACCACTGGAGGCGGGCTGCACGATGTTGGGGCGTGAGCGGAAGACGGCCTAACGGTGTGCGGGACCGTAGCCCAGCTTCATGGAGACGTTTGCGAATGTTCCTCGGCGATACCCCAGGAGCAACAGCGTCCCTAATTTGCTGGGAAGTGGCGGTGCGGTCCCCTACGGCACTGCGTAGGATCCTACGGTCTTGGCGTGCATCCGTTCGTCGCTGCGGTCCGGTCCCAGGTCGACGGGCACGTGCACCTTCCGCCGACCACTGGCGACAACATCGATGTACTGTGGAGACCTCACGCCCCACGTATTGAGCAATTCGGCGGTACGTCCACCCGGCCTCCCGCATGCCCACTATACGCCCTCGCTCAAAGTCCGTCAACTGCACATACGATTCCCGTCCACGCTGTCGCGGCATGCTACCAGTGTTAAAGACTGCGATGGAGCTCCGTATGCCACGGCAAACTGGCTGACACTGACGGCGGCGGTGCACAAATGCTGCGCAGCTAGCGCCATTCGACGGCCAACACCGCGGTTGCTTGTGTGTCCGCTGTGCCGTGCGTGTGATCATTGCTTGTACAGCCCTCTCGCAGTGTCCGGAGCAAGTATGGTGGGTCTGACACGCTGGTGTCAATGTGTTCTTTTTTCCATTTCCAGGAGTGTATATAATTTTTCATTTTTTTAGATTTCCCCATAACGTTGTAGTTAAAAATAATATTAATAATTATTAGTATTGAACTCGCTTTGTAACTTATGCAAGAGATACTAGATTGAGCTATGCGAGTTTTGCAGAAGTGGTATGTTTTACAATCTGTCGACTGGCAGACCAAGTTTTTGTCTATTTTTCCTCACTTTTCTCGCTTAAAGGCAAACAACGTAATATGTAAATGAAACACACGATACAATGGATCTGTGAAATCCTTACGATAACTGATAAAAAAATATTTTTTTTACCTTTCCTTAATAATCGTTGTCAATGGGCTACGAGACGAGCTGTTTTCTCGCAATATCGTAGGGGTTTCAGGTGGAATGGTGCCCTGAAAATACCATAGAGCGTGTTCTCGGTATTCGTCGCATGTTTGTAACATCAGTCTCAACGTATCAAGTTACACAATTTTTCCCTGATCTCCTGCAGTCAGTATTTTATGAACTTTTCGTCGAAATGGTGACGTTAATTACTGAAAATTGTAACGCTCTTGAATTTACAGTACAAAGTGCCGAGCTGAATTTTCTTCTAACCCTCTCTAACAGAGACGGAAATGATTTACGAAATTATTCAAAATAATTCCCTTTTCCAAGTTTCACATAATTTCCTGCCACAAAGGTAGTACAAACTATAGTACTAACTCTTCCCACTCTTATTAGAACTACTTTTCCTTTTTCATTCACATGACTAGTTGACTTGTATGTACAAAAAAAATTAAACCACATTTAACAGTATTTCAAACATTACAACAGTACAATAGCCTTTTAGCATATTCAGTAATGAAATTATCTTATTAAAGATAAAATCTGGCTTTGTCTGTTCTTGCAGTGATATATAACATCGCACATGAGTATATGGCAACAAGCAAAACTTTGTTTTCGTTTAAAAGGTACCACCAGTAACCGAAATATCTTTAGCATGTTGAAATATTTCTCATTCATTTTTGGAAGATTGTTAAAAAAATTCCATAAATGATATTACCTCAACTTTGGGACTGATTTTGCGTATTATTACATAAAAATGTATGTAATTTTATTGAAAGAATAAATAAGCCATCTCAATATGTTTAAAGATAACAATATTAACAACATTAAATGTACAACAAAACACTCAAAATATTCACCTTTACAGACCTGTTCGCTCAACGCTACTTTGCTACTCATATTCTGTGCAGTAGAATCTGATAAAGTAACTCATTAACAAAGCAGCAACTAGAATATAGCAACAATGTATATATTTAAGTTTATAGCACTTCTGTCCTCAGCCGCCATGCTTTCAATTTAGAGAAATTTCGTGAGAGTGAAGTTACGTTTAATCATATGATAGTTACAAAAAAAATGCGATAACGCATCTTTCACTTACTGACCCTTTCACTTACTACCGCTTCCTGTTCCTTTCACAATCTAAGAGCAATGTGTAGTAAAATTACGATCGTCTAACAAAGTCAAGAAGCATAGTTTGCCAACATGTCAACACACATTAACAATAATTTGTCCAGTAACTGTGCAACTATGTGCACCCTGTTTTTAGAATTTCTGATTTCCCAGGTTTTTTCACTATATTTGTAGCAAAGAAAAGTGTTCAATAGAAAATATTTGTTTTCCAGTTGCTATGATAAACAAGACTGCCGTTTAGTGTCCATGTTTACTGGGTAGTTTTTTTGTTATTTTGATCCACACTAGCACCTCTCAAATATGGAAAGCAAATAGTTTTCTGTCGAGGAGATGTATCTCAACATGGGGAAGATGAAATGATACTCACTGGTCTTAAGGCATGTGTTTTAGACTCCACATTTGCTAGACATTTTAATCTTGCTTTGGTCCATACTACAACATTTGGAAGTTTGTCGGTAAAATTATGGTTCAGTCTGCATATAGACATTTTACTACGTAAATGTAAAAATCGACCTTCCGCAGATCTTAGAATTATACACAGACGATGATAAAGTTTTAACAGAGACAGAAAATAACCCACAAAAGGGAATTTATTTGCTAAGCAAAACAGCAAAGGGCTAAAGGATGACTATACTGACTATATCTACAAACAGGACTGAAAAAACGTCTTTTTTAGGACGTGACAGCATAGGAAAATGCAGTAGTAGAACAGGTAACCCAACCGACTCATCTGGGATGTGATATCACATACGGTTATAAGAAATATATAGCCAAGAAAACAGCAAAATTAGGAAACGAATATGGAATAATAAACAGGAAGTTGAAAAAGACACAAAAATGCACGAATTAAGCTTTATAAAGTAAAGACCGTCCCCGTACTGCTGTGCGAGAGTGATTCGTGTGTCATATACAAGCGACAAGAAAGTAAGATCCAGGCAGTTGACATACTGTTCTTCTTACTGATGTGGAAGCTTGTACCAGAATAGACAAATTAAAAAACAGGGACATTAGCAAGGAATTAAACATGTTTAACGTAAGAAACAAAACTAGAAAAAAAGAAATCAAAGAGAGTGGAGTGATTATCTCTGGAATGACCAGGGAAGAGGTGGGCACAGTAACAGGAAAAGGCCTAGTACCTGAAGTTCAGAAGGAGGAGAAAAAGAGTTTAGGTTTAGAAGAAAGGCGTCATAATCGTTTACATTATGTGAGATCAACCATTAAAGGTAACGTTAATACCCGACACTTAAATATGTTTACTATGAAGGCAGTTCATTTCTGCTATCGAGGAGTGTTGACAAACCTAAAACAACAGAAGATTCTGAAACGTTTGAAGCTGACACATGGAGATACGGCGGTAGCTGCTTGAATCGTTTTAACTTTTATGAATGTGCAAACAAGACGTAAATGCATAAACAGTAAATTTTGTGATGATAGTTTTCGGTAACAGGTGAATCACTGCAGGTGGGCAGGCGAGTAGCGAACAATGTAGCAGAAGGGCGCCGGATGCCCCAACACATCGGCTGTGTGGGCTGCCAGCGCGAAAGCCACTGGCGTGGCGCCCTTGCGGCCGCCTGTGAAACTAGGCCACCCACCACACACGCCTGCCGGCCGGGTGTGCGCGCTGCCCCTGCGTGGAGGACACCGCGTAAGTAATCACACGGGAGCTCCAGCGATGTACAGTACACCTAATCCAATGAAAAATCTATCAATCGGCGCATGGAAACGACATAAAAGTGACATGATTCGAGAGCTAATAATATTCACTCCTTCTTGCACAAATGAATTACCTACCCTCTATTGAAAAAAAAAAAAACAACAGAATTACGTTCTTTTGTGGCAGACATCAAGTACCGCAACTATTGACCGACACACCAAGCCTCAATAGACATTCTACCTACTTTTGAATACCCCCAGTAACTTCAATAAATGACCTAGGACGAAGTCCTTGTGAGCAGACATGATTGGAAGTCTCGGAGAGTATTATAAAACCGAAAAGAACTTCAGTACAGACTGAATGGGCGTGATTCTTTACAGTCTCAATAGACTTCCCCGTATATGCACGTGTCCTCAACGCAAAGCTGAACAAAACAGGCATGTTTCCCATTCATCCGATTCAGTACCGTCATTGTGAACTCCAACAGGAAAAGTTTACTGCTATCCAGTGCTTCACAACTACGTATGAAAAATAAAAACTATTTGTCAATCTACGTATTAGAAACAGAATCTTCTGTAATTCGCGCTAAAAAATATAAAATATAAACAAAGTAGAATATCTCTCTTCCTTCGAAGTAAAGATGAAGTATTTAATCCCGAGCATGTGAAGTTTTATTTAGCTGGTACTACTCTCGAAGGTCTCGCAGAGGAAGGACACCGGATATAGAGAAAGTAGCACGTAAATAAACGGTAGGTAGAGTGGTGTGAATGAGAGGAAATTCCACAACAGTCACTGTAGTTATGATAGAAAACACACAAACAGCCCCTAAATTAGTCTCTTTACTGTGCTGGCAGACCCGATTTACAAGACCGTCATTCGACGGTAAATTATCAGCGTAGCAACGATGATGTTTTGTGCCATCGTGATAATCCGGTAAGTATAGCCTGCTATTGCAGTGAATGGATCACTTAGCATCGGACTGTGTATTTACCAACACAGGTTGCAGGTGAGAAACACAACAGCCAATCTAAATCATTTCATAGCCTGACACTCATGTAACCCTCGTTTAAATATCGTAATTCTCTTCATCGACTTTTGAAATTATTTGTTTAGCTCTTGGCCGTTATCAAATGGAACACTTGAAATTTTGACACGTGCTGAAGTACGAGATTTTTCACATGTCAAAGTTCACTATTGTAGTAGTGGACTTTATAAATAAATGATATCAACAGTCGATGCTAGTAATTATGTGGTTTTAATAAAGAAAATATTTCAGTCAGTAGTATACTCGAAAACTTTTTCCATATTCAAGTAACGTTAGCCAGAAAATTGGAGGAAAAATAGTGTCAATTCTTTAATTTCCGTGTTTTCACACAGTCACGACTTTGGTCAGTCGTAGGCCATTCTCGAGTCATAATGTCATCAGCTCCCATCGACGGGACATCATAATATGGCTTTTAGCCACAGAGCGTCAAGTCAGTACCAAATTTCACGTCATACGTCACCAAAGTCCGCTATAAGAGTCTACTGTGTCGGTTCAGGATGTTGGTTAACTGTACAAATTAATCGACATCACCCCACATATTTAAACCTGCATAACGTTCGTATAGTTTTCCACACTATTGTTCACAGAGTTTTGGAAATGTTTCATGTAGTGGTGCTCCTCGGCCGTTTGTACACAGACCGCTGTCACAGGCGTCTGACGGGGAATTCCCCGTGGCGGTCCAGCAGCGAACGGCAGGGGCAACGGCACAGCGGACTCACCTGGGCCCGGGTCGCCGGCGCTGCTTGTTGGTGCGGAGCGGCGCGGCGCGGCCGACGCTACGCGGCACTCGGTTGGTGCCCGCCGGTGGTGCTTGGTGCTCGGTGCTGGTGATGGCGCTGGTGCGCACGCTCGGCCACCACTGGCGCCATGGCGCCGTTCCGCCGCCCGGCCGCCGGGGATCGATACCCGGACCCCGGCGTGTGACGTCACCGGGCGCGCGCGCACTGCTGCCCTCTCCGGTTCACACAAAGCCCGCCGCCGCCGCCGCCGCCGCCGCCGCCGCCTCCGGGCAGGCAGAGCCAGACTCCCGCCGTCTCACATGCCGTCGGGCTGCCCGCCACCACCTTATCACTCTCACTCCTGACCTACACAGTCTGGCTTAACCTACACTCTCCCGCGCCCACACGGAAATGTACACACATGCACCAAGAAAAGAGAGAGTGCTATCGGATTGTAGGCTGGAGAAACCAAGAGGTTCTCGGAATGAATGTTTAACTCTGCAGCGGAGCATGCGCTGGTATGAGACCTGCTGGAGGACGAAAACTGTGTGCCGGATCGAGAGCCCAGATCGAGTCCCGAGTTCGAGTCTCTGTCTGGTTGTCAGTTTTCACCTGCCACGAAGTCTCACCAATAGGTTGTTCAGCTGCCACTCACACACTTTGCCTCACACGCATTGGCCTCTTCCTACTTATTACGTCTTTAAGTGTATATGTTGAGTGTACTGTAATACGAGTTGAAGAGAAGCAGCGCTCAGCCCTGAAAGAAAAAAAAAAGTATGATTCTGAAGGAACTACGTAAATGAAAATCATATGTGAACATCTTTCGTGTGCTTAACTTTCTACTTGTAATTATATTTGGCACCTAGCTCGTATTTTTATAACATCAAAAATAAATACTTGACCTTCTTGTTCATACTGTAGAGAATAGAAACACCAATGATAATATTGCTTTCTTTTGGATCCGGGAGAACACAGACATTTAAAAATCAATTTTGGATCCAGGACGGTAACGAACTAAACGTATCTGGTTCAAAAAATTTTATTCAATGTAAAAACTAAAAATATACCGCAAATTGGGTTTTTTATTGTCTTTTGCAAATAAAAATTGTTACATCTGTAATTAATTTATCGTAATATTAATCTGACGAACTTTTTTTTCCGTCGTACTCCCATAAGTAACGAACAGCTTTCGAACATCTCGTTGACTGAAAATGACGTCTCATGTGTTAAAACACTAGTGTTTAATCCTCTTCATTTTTTTCAAAAATGTTACAAATTTTACATGCATAGCACCTAAGTGACTTCTCACTTGTCCGATATAGTTTGTCACACCATAATCCCCAGGGTGGACAACAGTTCCGAGTGGTTCTTCATATCCGTCAAATTCTTGAACTACTTTGTAAGAAACAGAAACGATTACTCTGACTAATCACGCAACAAACTCCGAAAATACAGTTTTCTGTCAGCAGAAACACACGTCAGATTACAGCAAACTCTAAAGATCAACTTTTGGTTAGTAAAACGGGACAGCTAATTTGCTTATCATCTACTTAAATTAAAACAACACAGATTGGTACCTACAGATATAGCTAAAGTTCGAATTAAGCAAATTCAGCACCACTTCCTATGTTCATCACAGACTCAACAGAACATGATTGACACTGCTGCAAACTTTGAAACTCTCAATTTCCCTGTTACGTTCACTTACTTTCGCTTACTATCAATGTAGACAAACAAATCATTCACTGATATTCCCATTTGTTTTCCGACACGGCAGTATAGAGCTTCTCTGGAAGTTTACTTTCTATTGACTCCTTTTTATGGTAGTTGACTGAAATTAGTATGAGGTCTGTTCAAAAAATTCCGGAAAATTCGTAATTTTGCGCCACTGGTGTGGTTCACACAAAGCCAGCCGCCACCACCACCGCCGCTGCTGTTGCTGCCGCCTGTGTTTAACGTGTAACTGTGAAGTTTAATTGTTCTATTTCTGTTAGTTGTGTTGAATAGAACCTTGTGTCACACAGTTTGGAAATTTATAGATTGCAGAGACAGAGGAGCAAGCTGTCTGCAATAAATTTTGCGTGAAACTCAAGAAAACCTTTACGCAGGCACACCAAATTATACAGGAAGCGCATGGTAATGAGTGTTTAAGCAATACTCAGTGTCACGAATGGTTCACACGACCGGCCGGACGAAAGTTGAAGCTGACTCTTGTACAGGACGCCCTTCGGTGCCTACAGATGACGCACAAGTAAGAAATGTCAACTAAAGTGTGCCAATCGAAGAGTGACTGTCCAAGAGATTGCAGAAGAATGTACCTTTTCAGTTGGATCATGGCATGAAATCCTGACACAGCATCTTGGAATGCATCGTGTGGCCGCCTAGTTCGTCCCACGGTTCATGATTTAACACCAGAAACAGCTTCGGATCGTTCAGATGAGAACGAGATACTCCTTACGAGAATCGTAATTGGTGATAAGACGT
Organism: Schistocerca gregaria; assembly: GCF_023897955.1. NCBI lineage: Eukaryota > Metazoa > Arthropoda > Insecta > Orthoptera > Acrididae > Schistocerca > Schistocerca gregaria. Next base: position 108,408,861 of record NC_064920.1, read on the forward strand.
GGGTCTACGGTTATGAAGTTGAGAACAAAATTCAATCTTCAGAATGGGACGGGAAAAGTTCTCCAAGGACCAAATAAAGCTCTTGAGGTCAGGTCAAAGCTATGTCGAAAGTTTTCTTTCACTTTGAAGGATTAGTTCATCATGACTTAGTGCCACAGGGTCAAACTGTTAATCGATGGTACTGTAGGGCGTATTGCGACGCCTGCGAGAAAATGTGAGAAGGAAACGGGCTGAAATGTGGCGAGATAATTCATCGCTCTTGCATCACTATAATTCACCCGCTCAGTCATCACCGTTGGTGCGTGACTACTGCAGGAAATCCTCTGCACTCTCCAGACCTGGACTCTGCTGACTTCTCTTTATTTCCAATGTTCAAAGCACTTTGAAAGGAAGTACATTTACAACGACAGAAGAGGTAACGGACAATTAGCAGAAGGCTCTTCAAGCATATCAGCAAAAAGCATGCCGAGTCTACTTCCGGAAGTGGAAACGGCATTGGGAGCGGTGTATCAATTGCGGAGGAGAGTATTCGAAGGCGACCATGCACAGTAAGTAAAAGGTAAGCTTAGAAAACGTTTATGGACAAGGTCCCGGAATTTTCTGAACAGACCTCAATATTTTTATAAGTAATAGAGTATTACAAAAAGAAAGAAATTTAATACTCACGAGTGAGCGGACCGCTGTAGTAATGCTGGCAACAGAAGACAGATTAACAGGAAAATTTGGGATCAATAGTACGAATGACAGAGGAGAGGGGCTGCTGAAGTTATCCAATAAATTATAGCTAATAGAAACGAATATATTATTCAGGGATCACGAGAGGAGACGGTATATTTAAAACAGGTCTGGAATCATTGGAAGAATCTACTCCAGGTCACAGTATAGTGGTTACAAGTGTTTAACACAATGGAAATTTGTCCGGAAGGCAATGCGTTGCGGTAAGTCGCCGCTGATGGCGCTAGAACTACTGTACAGACCAGATGCAAGCGTTGTCCCTTGGGCCAGTGGAGGAGTGGCCATATCGATGACACACCGGAAAAGACACTGTTAAAGCATAGTACGCACCACGTTCGAAGTCGGTGTTGTGTGGCCCCACTCGGCGAGAATGAGCGCCCAGAAGGTCCGTTAAAAAGCAAGAGTATATTCGGTGTGGCCCTAGTACAAGGTAGAACGCGTGACCCACCAGGGGGGAAGCCATCAGAGGGAAACACCCGGCAGGTGACGCAGCGGTGCGGCGGTGCGAAGGCGCCAAGTTGTCTGCACACGAACTCCAGCTCAGACGGAAGCCTTCGGCTACCGGTGCCGACGTCCATGGGATATGGCTGGCTGCCGCATGTGGAACTGCAGTGATGTTCGTCACGAAAGTAACAAATGACTTAGAAAGTGGCGTTGGACATCACGTATGCACATATATACAGCCTGAGATATCTGAGAGCGAAGGTTTGATTTTGGGAGGGGTGATGTATGGGAACCGGACGGCGAGTATTTCTCCTACACTTACACATCCAACCCGAAATTAGTAGCGGGCTGCAGCGGCAGGTCTCGTCATTGTGCGGCAATCACTTGATTTGCTCTGGTTGTCTCGTTTGACCAACTCCTCCAGAGTCTTCCAAGATTTCCCAGCTTCGCCTTTCAGACATGCTGTGTGGTGTCTTACGCGCTGGATAGGTATTTTTGCGAAACGGTGTCTAGACTTCGAGCTGACAACTGTTTTGTCCTCTAAAACGTCGCAGTACGGTGCTTTTCCCCTAGCTACACAGCTAACGAAAATTATATAATGCGAGGGCATGGCGAATTGAAATGTCTCCGAATACTTGATGTATAACCTCTCTAAACTTTTTAAATAAAACGGACGTTTTAGACACGTTAAGCACGAAGCCGTTTCTACTGGGATTTCCGCTGAGTCGGTAGGCGCCCTTGAGGGCGACCACGTGACGTGTGCATGCGAGTGAAATGGCAAAGTTGAGAACCAGAGGAGCGTTTATCGAAAACCAAAAATTGTTACTCTGCATAATAAGGGAAGAACTGCTTTCCACCTTTCTGATGAGCGCCTATAGCAGTTCACTGGAAAAGTAAAACTGTATCGAAAAGTAGCATTGGATCTCTTTTGGAGCACCACCACTGTGAACCCCTTGTATCTGTTCCAAGACACGACGGGACGGAAAGTGTCAGTCACCGCATTTCAGAAAAAAGTTGGCAGATGCGCTCACACGGCATTCATGTGAAGAAACTCCAGTTAGTATCGATCGATGAAGAAGCAAAAATGGAAGAATAGGTGCATATGGTTATGAAAGTTACAAGACAGTCTCAGAAACATTTGGGTTCAAAAAATGACTCTGAGCACTATGAGACTTAACTTCTGATATCATCAGTCATATAGAATTTAGAACTACTTAAACCTAACTAACCCAAGGACATCACACACATCCATGCACGACACAGGATTAGAACCTGCGACCGTAGCGGTAGCGCGGTTCCAGACTGTAGCGCCTACAACCGCTTGGCCACCCCTGCCGGCTAAACATTTTGGGACAATGCACCTAGAAAAATAGCTAAACACGTTGTTACGGTTTGTAATACGTGCAAATCCGATCTTTGTACTGAATATTTTAATGAACCTCATTAAAATTAAACAATTTGTTTTTTTCACCTTGTTATTGATGTTCTCCTGCACTTTTCATGTCCTGACGAAAAGTACATTGTCAGTTCCACTGGAATGACGGCACGCTTAACATTCCACATCTTTCTTCTTGATTTCCACATACTTGGGCCCGTCTGCCGACTCCAAACCGTACACTGTAATATGGTGGTGTGCAATGTAACTATGCCGGTGCGTAAAAAACAACGTGGAGACTCCTCTCCTGTAGCAGGACAATGCCAGACCACACACGACTACTGTGGCAACCGCAACAACCCGACGCCTTGCGTCCATTGTCATCGATCACTCTTCATACAGTCTCGACATGGTCTCATCCGATTTTCGTCTGTTTCCAAAAAATTTAAGGATGCCGTCGAGGACTTCGCTTTGGTAGCGAAGAAGCTATGCAAGGAGACGATAGGATGTGGCTCTGCTAACGAACTCTTCTCTCTTTGGCAGAAATGTGTTCGTGTGACTATGTTGAGAAATAAATTTGTAGATATGTAGAACGAAAATGAACAGTGTTAATAGAGTCTATTTTATTTTAAAATATGTAATGGTTTTCACTTTAAAAAGTCATAGGCGCTGCTTTTCAGAACGCCTTCGTACTTTTCTATCTATTTTAATGAACTGGAAAGTAGATTGGTATTTACATTCTTGTATTTATAGACCTAAATATGATGAAATGAACACTGAAAGCAGGCATCAAAATTAACATGTAACAAAGATGATGGAAAAAGATGATATTACATTAAGATAAAATCTACAGCCACATAATAGCCCATTTGACTTTCTGGAGACCGTCTTAAATTATTAATTATGTCATTCTACGTTAACAACATTCTTCTTCCCTTCTTGAATATCAGTATTATTTTATTTATTTTATAAAAATGGAAATGAAATTCAAGTAATTTGGACGCCCGCTAATTGAGAGTAAGGCCTTACTTTGCAATTTGTGTTTCGGTAAATGGATTACAAATAGTGTGTAGTACCACGCTGCACAAATAAATCCATAAAAACTCTTGAAAAATTGTTTTTGTGTCTTCCAGAGAATGAGGAGGTGTACAAAAATGTGTTCCACAGTACCGGCAAAATGCCGCCATTTCGATGCCGAACCTCCCTCACTTGATTAAAAATGTCTTGCAGTCTGAAGTCAACATTAATTTACCTTCGAGATATGCTTACCCACAATTACAAAAATGCGTAGCATCAGTCTTCCAAATTAAGCTCTTACTAAAAATTATCGTTACACCTCTTCCTCTCTATAGCATTGGTAGCTCGGTTGATAGAGCACTGGATTGTCGCATACTGGAAGATGATAGCCTGACGTCGCTCGTTCGAATCTAGTCAGCGCTAGCATTTTAACTTATTTATAAAACATATCGACAGTCCTTTCATATGGAAACCAAATCACAATTACAAAATTTCGTCATACCGTTTATAATCAGAGTCTTATTGTGTTTTCATTGGCGTTTGCACGCGCTTACATTTGGTTTAGCTGTTCACACTCGTCAAGTTCAAGAAATATTTTCTGTTTAGTATGACCATACATTTTTTGCTTTATTATAAAGATTTTTTTATCTTCGTGCTGCCCAGATGGGTTTCTTAATGTTTAAGCTTCTGAAGTTTCATTGTCTTACATACGATGAAGTTAAGTCTGCTTCAGACACTGACGTTAGTTTACACTCACAAACAGCACATCCCTTACGTTTGTGTTACCTGCATGCTGTACATGGTTGCTATCTCACTGCATACAAATCCTTATCGTTCTACACCTCATTGTACTGTGGGAGATTGGTGATGTCTTCGCTAATAGTAAAATTTCTAATAAAAAGGTAGTTGTTTGTAAACAAAGTAGATGGATTTATCCGCCGTTGTTCACTTCTCAGACTAATATTAATGTGAAGCTACATACAATACATCCCGGCATCGAAATAACTTCTACAATGAATTCTACCTAACGGTATTTTCGTATTTCGTGAAAAGATCCTTCCTGGTTTCTTATCAGTTCTCACATGCGCTGTACGTTGTGCCACTGACAGCGTACTTCTCAGGGCACCTCTTATGATCACTTTGTATAGCGGAAATCAAAACTAAGGTTTGTCAAGAATAATTTTATTGTGCTTTGCGCCATATTTCATGGCTGATAGTCGACAGTCTAGGCATAAGACACCGACCCATTTGCAAAAGTTCACAGTTGCTTAATTTTGAACAGGTCTAAATAATGTTGCAAGGAGCAGGGAAAAGAATGTCAGTCCTTGCACATATCGCAGCTCTAAATGAGTGGAGCATAAACTCGTACATTTTCCTAAGCTGCCCACTATAAGTGTTCGCGAAATTCCTTTCTGTTGTTTCTTAAACGTTGTAAATGCGTTTTCCATTACTAACTAGCTAACCTATTCGTAAAGACCTAGGACCTTCGGCTAACACTGCTGGAGCACACGTACAACTTCGTCTTCACTCCTAGTCTGTGACATCACCAGAGCGTCAGACAATAACAGAGCGTTTTCGATCCCGTGACCAAATCTTGATATTTAATAATTTGAATCTTTAATTTCATAAAAATAAGAGTTATTTTGTGGTAATATTGACCGTGATTTGAATGTTATAATCACTCCAAAGCCAGGCAACCACATCTCAGTTCGAAGCAAATTGACGGCCACGAAAGTATTATTTAAGGCTCCACATATTGCCAAGGTTGTTTCCACTACGTTGCAGACATTTAACTGGAAAGCCCTTCAACTTCTTCCGCACAGACCCGATTTCTCCCTATGCGATTAAAATATTTCTGGAGGCCTGAACAAAAACATTTTAGGCCTTCGAATTGCTTCGAATGACGAGATGCATTCCAGGGTACAGTCATGTTTTCCTACACAACTGCACACATTTACCACTAAAGCGTTGACCGAAAATGTCCCATTGTGGAATAAAGGTATTAACAGTTATCGTGATTGCTTTTGAAATAATAAACAATTTGCTTCGTTTCTCCCTTCTGTCTTCTTTCTGTTTTACTTCCCCTCAAAGTAACTGACGGACATGAACGAAGATCTTGAATTAAAAGGGGGTAGAAAACAGAGATACAGTATTCCATTCCAATTGTTTAATCTATAGATGGAAAAATCAATAATGGAAATAAAAGGAAGGTCCAAGGTTGGAATTACAATTTAAGACGAAAAGATTTCTGTGATAAGGTTTCCTGATGAAATTGTTAGATGTGTGTGATGAATACCAGGACGTGTTGAATGCAATGAACAGTATGGTGAGCCTGGAAATCGGATTGGGAGTAAATATAGTAACGATGAAAACAACGAGGAGTGACAGAAATGCTATGAGCAATAAAGGAAACATCAAATTTGGTGAACACGATGTAACTGAAATGAAGGAATTCTGGAAGCCAAGTAACACACAATGGAAGACGTAATGAGCACCATGAAAGCAGACTATCCCAGGCAACGGGACATTCCTAAACGAAAAAAGGGGTATAAAACAGAGATTCAGTCTTCCATTTCCATTGTTCAATCCTTAGATGGAAAAATTAATTAGTAACGAACACTGACGATAATTAGTAAAAGTAATTTCAAATATGTGCGTTTGGAGTACAGAATTTTATGTATGTGAATTATGGACTGTGGGGAAATCGTAAAAAGAAAGAATGTAAGTGTCTGAGATATGGTTATACAGAAAGATATTCAAAATTAAGTAGACTTATAAGATAATGAATGTGGAATTTCTCGAGCGAATCGGCGTGAAGATGCGGAAAATATTGACAAGAAGGGATAATATGTGTCAAGACATCAGAAGATAACCTTCGTGGTACTACAAGCTGTGGAGAGTAGAAACGTCAGGGGAAGACAGACATAACTGACGGCGTAGGATGCAATCAGTACTCCGGGATGAAGAGGTTGGCACAGGAGACGAATTCGTGGCCCACCGCATCAACCCTTATCAAACAGTCAGGGATGATGAAAAAGATAAAGAGAGAGAGGGTTTCGATAGCTTTCCCTCTACGCCAGTTTTAACAAGTGAAACTCCTCATTGCATCCCCTCCGCCCCCTCTTCTTTAGTGTTAAAATTGCCCAGTGTACAGCCCGGCAAAAACTGACCTCAGATCAAGCATGAAACCAGGAAAAATGCGAAAAAAGAAGCAAAACAGAAACAGTGAACGGTACAAGCAGAACATCGAGCGATCTGCACGAATCACGGTGTCGTGGTTGTGTGGACTCAGTGTTGGAGAGGAAAGTAGAAGACCCGTGTTCAAATCTCCCTCGTGCTCCATTTTTTTCACAAAATTATGATCTTTACGTATGCTCACTGATGTGTCTGTTCTTCTTCTGTAGTCTTGGCAATTGTCATACTATACGCTGGTTACTGAATGTCAATCATGTCGTTTGAATGTATTACCGTCACACGTAAATGTGATGAATGGCGAGAGAAGGCGAGATGCCGCATAGAGCTCTCACACAAATGAAAACGGCTGTTAACTACGTTACTACATAGGAAATCACGAGTGAAAACTTGCAATACGGAACGCAATAGTCATAACATTTGGTACGTGGTAGAACTAACAGGAGGTACGTACGTCTGGAGGTCTCTTTATTTACTCATCGCTGTTCCAAATGGACGTTACGCTGTGACACAGACACAAATTTGAATACAGCGAAGAGACACATCAGTGACCGTACGGAGAGTTCGCCACGAGAGAGATCTGAACACGGGTCTGTACCTCCGCAATCCTACATTGTGACTACAAGGCCACGACGACGTGGCTACTCAAATTCGCTCGAAACTGAAACCTTGAGTAAGGACCGCTCACTCTTTCGATCTTTCTTTTTTCATAGTTCAGTACACCTTTCTGCTGTTTCGATGCTTGGTCTGTTTTCAGTTTTCGGCGGCATGTCCAATGGGCCGTCTTACCACTAAATCTAGGAGTTGTGTGAGGGTGGGTTCCCTTGTAAGAATGAAAGAAAAGGAAGGAAGAAAGATGGGGTTTAACGTCCCGTTGACATCGAGGTCATTAGAGACGGAACACAAAATGGTTCAAATGGCTCTGAGCACTATGGGACTCAACTGCTGTGGTCATAAGTCCCCTATAACTTAAAACTACTTAAACCTAACTAACCTAGGGACATCACACACATCCATGCCCGAGGCAGGATTTGAACCTGCGACCGTAGCAGTCGCACGGTTCACGGAACACAAGCTATGATTGTTTCAAGAATGTGAAAGGAAATCGGCGGTGCCCTTTCAAAGGGACCATCCCGACAGTTGTCTGGAGTGATTTAGGGAAATCACGGAAAACCTGTATCAGGATGCCCGGACGCGAGTTTCAACTCACGAATGCGAGTCCAGTGTGGTAAATGATGAAATGATAGTGCTCCCTAAAGTATCCTTTGCCAGTATCTGTGCTGTTTCACAAGCTGACCAGAGCTTTGTCCCTGTTGTATTCTTCTGCTTTCCTGTGGTTGTGAGTCAGCAGAACAAGGAAGGTCTAGCGATTTTGGTATGTCTTAGGAAGCTAGTCAGTTTTCCGTTTGCGTATTCCACAGGTAATCGCAAGGAAGGAACTCCAAGAGCTCGGAGACTGAACATTACAGTTTCGGTCATACTGCAAACCTCAGTTGGCGGCATGAGGAACAAAAGTCTGTGACGCCTGCTCCATGCAAACGAAAATTTATTAATATAGTTATGACATTGGATAAACAATAAGAGGTGGAATACGGTGAAATACAAGATCTTCGTACATCCATAATTGAAATGGAGGACAGTGGAACGTCAGCTGGTATAAATTTATATTAAAAACTAAGAAATTCCTCCAGCTCTATTTAAGGTGTCGATTTTACTTTGGCAACTAGTAACAACGTTGTGACAACGTCGTCTGCAGGCCCTATAAAATATACCATACATACAACAACCAATGTGACATCAGTTATCTATGTGCTATTATGTAAACAAATAGATTATAAACATATTACGTAGTGGACGAATTGAATAAAATTAATTACATTTTCGCCGTTTTCATTAAATGCAATCATTCTGGAAATTAACAATTTATGTCTTACCAATAAGTACAAATGAAATTATGTATACATGATCGTTTTTATTACAGATCAATGTCAAGCATTAAATGAAAAGGGAGTATATATAAAAAAACTTGTAATTAGGCGGTTTAGGTTTTTGTGTTGGTAACGCCACGTAGCTCTCTATATGAAAATCATTGACTGTGCTGTGTGAATGTGACTGGTTGGCATTGTTGGAATAGTCGCTATTGTAGTGTTGGGCAGTAAGATGATAACAGCGCGTAGCGTTGCGCAGTTGGAGGTGAGCCGCCAGCAGTGGTGGATGTGGGGAGAGAGATGGCGGAGTTTTGAGAGCGGATGATCTGGACGAGTGTCCATCAGAGAGCGTAAATTTGTAAGACTGGATGTCATGAACTGATATATATATATTACGACTTTTGAACACTATTGAAGTAAATACATTGTTTGTTCTCTATCAAAATCTTTCATTTGCTAACGATGCCTATCAGTTGTTAGTGACTTCAGTAGTTAGTATCATTTACTTAGCTGGCAGCATTGGCGCTCGCTGTATTGCAGTAGTTCGAGTAACGAAGATTTTTGTTAGGTAAGTGATTCATGAAAGGTATAGGTTATTGTTAGTCAGGGCCATTCTTTTGTAGGGATTATTGAAAGTCAGATTGTGTGTTAAGTTTAGTGTTGATCAGAATAAGTAAAGAGAGAAATGTCTGAGTACGTACAGTTCTTCGCAGCTGCTTGAAAACCAAATAACGTATGAAGTTTATCAGCACAGTAATTCATTAATTTTTCTAAGGGGACGTTTCAAACTTAGGTGACAAACCGTTACCCTTACGGATAATAAACAGTGCTAAAGAGAATATGCTTTGGTAACCAGTCATATGTAGGGTAAGATCCATTATTAAAGAATAGTAAAGGGAAGGAAAGGTAGTAATAGAGTTTAGTATGATGACAAGGCAATGTTATGCAAACATAATTATTTCTTCCTTTCCCTCCCGTTACTTTTCTTTAATAATGGATCATACTCTACGTATGCCTGATTAGCAACGCATATTCTCTTTAGCGCTGTTTCTTATACGTACGCGTAACGGCTTGTCACCTAAGATTTATTATATATACTCCAATTTTATTTAATGCTTAACATTGATCTGTAATAAAAACTATAATGTATATATGTTTTCATTTTTACTTATTGGTACCACATAAATTATTTTTTTCCAGAATGATTTCATTTCATGAAAACGGCCAAAATGTAATTAATTTTATTCAATTCGTCCATTATGTAATACGTTTATAATATATTTGTGTACATAATAACTCATAGATTACTGATGTCACATTGGTTGTTGTATGTATTGTATATTTAATAGGGCCTGAAGAAGACGTTGGAGGAAGTTCTTCATTTTTAATATAAAAGAAATACAAGATAGTTCAGAGTTGCAAGCTCTGCCGGCTGTCCACCCGTCCGGCAATTTGAATGCTTATGGAGTGCGACGTCGTTTCGTTGGTGTCGCTCACGTGCGGAAACCTTCAAAAAATGGTTCAAATGGCTCTGAGCACTATGGGACTCAACTGCTGTGGTAATGAGTCCCCTAGAACTTAGAACTACTTAAACCTAAGTAACCTAAGGACATCACACACATCCATGCCCGAGGCAGGATTCGAACCTGCGACCGTAGCAGTCGCACGGTTCCGGACTGCGCGCCTAGAACCGCGGAACCAGCGCGGCCGGCGCGGAAACCTTCCCTTCCGGGTTTGCACGTCAGTGCGCCTAGCAGAGCTCGTCAGTTCGGCTCGTGTGTGGCCTCTCTTCGTTGTGTAGTGTGACACAGTGTGCAGCTCCTGCAGCTCAGCGACAGTTGGTGGCAGTGAGTGCCAGCGGCGGCTTATTTGCACCAGTAGGTCTTTTCAGTTTGGAAGTCGCACGGGCTGCGGCATTCCCGTGGTCGTGAAACAAGATGTGCAATGAACTCTTTCAGGGATTTCATTGATGAATAATTCAACCAGCAAATTGGAATCAAGGATGTTGTTTTACATCGCTTTTCTTTCACCTTGGCTGTTACCTGTGTTGTTTGCTACTCTCCTTATCATATCGTTGAATTGGGATCTGGGTCGATAACTTGGTTTCGTGGTGTATACCCGCACACTTTCAGGCATCATGTGTGTTTGGCTAATATTATGGATTTTATGAATGAAATTCGCCAACAGCCTTGTAACTGAGATGATTGCAAATCAAGTCTTCGAATGAAGCACTTGGGATACGGCTTGAATTCACGACATCCGGGTATATATGACATTGTACAGAAAGATCGTTTATTTTCGTGAGATGCATATGGGGCCAGAAGATGGCATAATGGAATCCCGAAGCTGGTAGTCAAAGTAAAATAAAATAACAATTCAATTACACGACTGTCGGCGAATGTCATTGACAATAACTCGACCAGCTGATGCCGTCTGTCCATGACGGGTCAATGGAGACCGAAATTGTGGATGTCTTTCTGCGGAGGTTTCTTCATTGGACAGTTCCTCGTTCAACTGTTAATTATGTTGGTTGCTGTGTGAGAGTGTGCCGGTACCTACCTGCTACAAGGTCCAATAGTCTTTTGGAGAACGATGAGTGTCTTAACCTATTGTCTTCGTGTTTGAAAACTCAGTTGAGGTTTCCTTGTCTACGGTTCACATTTGTTAACGTATCTGTGGTACACGTTTTTCTGTGCTGGTTGTAGCGTACGGCGTCAGTAACCACGCTTACCTTTGTTGATTTGGTTTGATTACTAATTAGTAACTAAGGGCAGGCTACTACCACCTTACTTTAAGCTATTATTACAGAGGCTAGTGTCGAAAACCTATGGCTCTCTAGTACTAAGTTATTCGTAAGGCGCGCTACCCAGTGTAAGTAGAGCTTTTGCGCTGTGGCTGCTAAGCGAGAGGCCCAGATTCGTAACTCTTAATAGCTAAACACTGCATGTAGTTTCAGTCACTTGTATAATTTGTCGTGTATTTATCTGTACAGTCTCGCGAGTTTTATGTCGTGGTGCTGTCTTGTATATGTTTTTGTTACAGATCCTGATCGGCAACACATATAGATATATCTGTAAACTGTGATCTATTCTTAATTTCCAGATTACGAAATTTAAAGTAATTAAAATCGTTGTAGATCCAATTGTGATATGCTTTCGAGCCATAGCGTTCATTTTAAGTTAATGAGATGTTTCAAGACTTGCAGTCCATTTTAAAGCAATACACTTTTCAGAACTCTAAACTTCAGATCTAAATATCGGAATCGGTTTTAGAATTGTTAAGTTGCGTAATTGTAACGGTGAGTTAGTGTAATCCGCAAAGAGAACTAATGCCCAATAATATATAGTTGGTAAAACTCAGTATTTTGGTAAACGAATTTGGATCGCCTCCTTTCTTGTAAGGCAGACACCAGAAAACAAACTGTTGTTGGAGCTGTCACTTAAGGGCGTGCGGCTCACTCAAATATCTGTTTTAGTATACACTGCTGGCCCTTCTCGCAAGAGTACAGGTGACTCGGTGTAGTGCAGTTACTCCGTCGCTAAACAGAAACGTCAGAAGCTTCTAGTAGATTCCAGTGCTCTCAACAAATTTAAATGAAGCAAGTTCATCTCCGCAGTGTCATTCAAATAAACCTAGCCCACCACCCCTTAACCGTGTCATTCTTCTTTACAACGGCCACCAACTCTTTTTGAATAGAGAGACGGCAATCTGAAAATAAAAATAGCTTTGAATGGGAATTTCAATCGGTAGCACGATCGCTACGTCCAGGTAAATATATATTGCCACTGAAAAATTCGAAGTCACTGCATACTCAGGAGCTTTAAGGACAGATGCTGGAGTGCCGTATTGTCGTCCTGGGCTATGTCCTAGTGCACGTTCTCTGCCTCGTGATGACTGGGTGTTGTGTGCTGTCCTTAGGCTAGTTAGGTTTAAGTAGTTCTAAGTTCTAGGGGACTGATGACCATAGATGTTAAGTCCCATAGTGCTCAGAACCATTTGAACCACTTTTAACCTAGTGCACGTGGTTTACCATTTCTCTTTGCAGTGTGCCAAGTCTGTGTCTCTGTTGTGTGCATAACTACGATAAGTGTTTGTCTAGTTTAGTCTTGTGTTTCTGTCGTTATGCATGAAGGAAGGAGATAGGGCGAAACCAGGTGGTGGCTCACAACTTGCATATCTCGAATAGTATCAGGGGGATCGCCCGTCTTAAAATACATATCGATAGATGGACAGCCGTCGACAGTGCCACACGCATTCACTTCATGAGAAAATACCGAGAGATTTGGAATCTGATCGCGAATATTGGCGGAACGCCTAGTGATCAGGAACTCTCTGACACCACATCTCCTCTTCTTGCTGGAAAAATACAGCGTGGGAAATTCGAAACTGACTTTGGAAATATTTTATGAACATTAAGGTAGGCAACCCCACGCACGTTATCCGCTTCACGAGAGGATGATGATAAGCTGGACTACGTACCTGAATCTGCATGAAATATTTTCGGTGACAGTTTTACTTTGTCCGCCTTGTATTTACAATGAAAGTTTCTTCCATCACCGTAATTTGAAGCTGCTGTCCCCAAGTAAGTTGTCACTGTTGTCACTGCCCACTCCTACGTTAGTCATTTAGTCAGGTGTAGAACTTTCACTACACCTTTCAAAAATTTTTAAATCTGTTTCCAACGTGATTTTCCAAGTTTCGCAGAATGATACAATAATGAGAACTATTTTGCAGTCCCGTGGAGTTGATTACCGACACCGCAATTTTCAGCAGAAGCAAAAAAAAAAGAACAACAGAATGTGAGATAAGGCTTGAGCAGTTACTTTTTTTGTGCCAATACTGTCCTGTAATATCTTACATCACGATAAGTGGAATAACTCAGGCGTCTAGAGCTTAATAGGGATGCTTGGTGGGTGGTTCATCGGCAAGGTTTGCACGTTTGATCATGACAGTACCTCAGCTGTGCGTTTATGGAAGTTCCCACTTTAGCACTGTAACTACTTCTTCGTCTTTCGTACCTCGCCTCACTCTTTAAATATTCCTACTCTCGCATTATAACAGAACATCTGTGTGTAGGTGTATCAACTAATAAACACAAAAACATTCGAAACGTCTTCTCCGTGGTTGCTGTCTGGAACAATGTACCCAGAAATCTACTGAGAATCGATCACTATGCTCCTTTATTTTGAAGAAAGGCCAAGAAATGAATTTTGTCATCCTTAAAATAACTCTCTCAAAATTTTATATAATGTTCGCTTCTCTGTGTCCAATACTGAATCACATCATTTACTTTCCTTTTAGTTTCTCCTTTTCATTTTCCTTTTCCTTTTGGGTCTCTCGCGTCATCTTGGCCTCTCTGCCCTATTTCTTACCCATATTTCACTAGTTTCCAATATCTTTTATCTCGCGGCATCCTTTATCACAGTCCACACCATGCCACAATCTAAACCTTTCTACTTAAAGAACTACCTTAATTTGTTTCTAATCACAGTTATACTGTCGTCATTTATATTTTAGGTATTGTGAATGCTTGTTCTGTTGCTTTTTAACCATTTCATTCATTGATGATAGTGTGTTTTCACAAAGTTGGTTATGCTGGCCAATGCTTAATTCACCTAGAAATGAATAAAACTTGGTTGTAGAGGTAAATACACTCCTGGAAATGGAAAAAAGAACACATTGACACCGGTGTGTCAGACCCACCATATTTGCTCCGGACACTGCGAGAGGGCTGTACAAGCAATGATCACACGCACGGCACAGCGGACACACCAGGAACCGCGGTGTTGGCCGTCGAATGTCGCTAGCTGCGCAGCATTTGTGCACCGCCGCCGTCAGTGTCAGCCAGTTTGCCGTGGCATACGGAGCTCCATCACAGTCTTTAACACTGGTAGCATGCCGCGACAGCGTGGACGTGAACCGTATGTGCAGTTGACGGACTTTGAGCGAGGGCGTATAGTGGGCATGCGGGAGGCCGGGTGGACGTACCGCCGAATTGCTCAACACGTGGGGCGTGAGGTCTCCACAGTACATCGATGTTGTCGCCAGTGGTCGGCGGAAGGTGCACGTGCCCGTCGACCTGGGACCGGACCGCAGCGACGCACGGATGCACGCCAAGACCGTAGGATCCTACGCAGTGCCGTAGGGGACCGCACCGCCACTTCCCAGCAAATTAGGGACACTGTTGCTCCTGGGGTATCGGCGAGGACCATTCGCAACCGTCTCCATGAAGCTGGGCTATGGTCCCGCACACCGTTAGGCCGTCTTCCGCTCACGCCCCAACATCGTGCACCCCGCCTCCAGTGGTGTCGCGACAGGCGTGAATGGAGGGACGTGTCGTCTTCAGCGATGAGAGTCGCTTCTGCCTTGGTGCCAATGATGGTCGTATGCGTGTTTGGCGCCGTGCAGGTGAGCGCCACAATCAGGACTGCATACGACCGAGGCACACAGGGCCAACACCCGGCATCATGGTGTGGGGAGCGATCTTCTACACTGGCCGTACACCCCTGGTGATCGTCGAGGGGACACTGAATAGTGCACGGTACATCCAAACCGTCATCGAACCCATCGTTCTACCTTTCCTAGACCGGCAAGGGAACTTGCTGTTCCAACAGGACAATGCACGTCCGCATGTATCCCGTGCCACCCAACGTGCTCTAGAAGGTGTAAGTCAACTACCCTCGCCAGCAAGATCTCCGGATCTGTCCCGCATTGAGCATGTTTGGGACTGGATGAAGCGTCGTCTCACGCGGTCTGCACGTCCAGCACGAACGCTGGTCCAACTGAGGCGCCAGGTGGAAATGGCATGGCAAGCCGTTCCACAGGACTACATGCAGCATCTCTACGATCGTCTCCATGGGAGAATAGCAGCCTGCATTGCTGCGAAAGGTGGATATACACTGTACTAGTGCCCACATTGTACAAGCTCTGTTGCCTGTGTCTATGTGCCTGTGGTTCTGTCAGTGTGATCATGTCATGTATCTGACCCCAGGAATGTGTCAATAAAGTTTCCCCTTCCTGGGACAATGAATTCACGGTGTTCTTATTTCAATTTTCAGGAGTGTATATTCGTACATGTACTGGATATTCAGCGAACAGACAGCGCAAAATCTAGTAGTTGTGAAATAATGAAAGTACATCTACTATCTTATATTACACTATTTCGTAGTGCTGTATGGGTATATTAAAGAAAAAATTACAAGTAGTTTTTAGTCCTCTATAACAGCGGCTGGTGAATGTTCAGCTTAAGAGCTCTGAATGCCGGCCGAGTACTTCACTGGCCTGAAAATCTTAGCACTCATACAAAAAGAATAAAGTAGGATAAGGTGACATATTGTTTACCACGACGTCGTGAATTATTGGCATTGGTGTAGATAAAATCATCATGATCGATCCCACTGATTACCCTTTCGCAGTATTTGGACATGATATTTCCATAGTTAGCCATTATGGATGTTATTCATAGTCC
The DNA here is from genome assembly GCF_023897955.1 of Schistocerca gregaria. Classification (NCBI taxonomy): domain Eukaryota; kingdom Metazoa; phylum Arthropoda; class Insecta; order Orthoptera; family Acrididae; genus Schistocerca; species Schistocerca gregaria. The sequence goes on from NC_064920.1 coordinate 108,425,020, forward strand.
GTTTGAGCAAGTGTCAGCAAAAATATGCCGAAATAAGAATTAAATTACAACGTGATTGCCAGGAAACAAGAAAATCAGCAAAGTATGTTGACAGTATGTGAGACACTTGCAACTCCCTTGTAGTCTGGGGGACGGTATAGTGCGGTACCCCCTACCAACTAGCTCCAGACGTTCCGGAATGAAGAGTGTCCACACACTTTCCCAGTCAGCCGCACCAGGAAACTCGCCACTAAATATAGCTGAACCGGAGCACGACTGTCGTCTGAAAGAAGTTAGCGCATTCACATAGTCAACAAAGTACCGTACTTCTCGCATACTTAAAGGAGGAGAAAACCCACTGAGCTTCAGCACACGCATGCAGTAAAGATGCTCGAGATGGAAAATGGACGATAATTCTTTCACTTGTTATTCTTTCTTCTGTAAATGCCTTTAAATGGTTCATCCTATATAAAAAAAAATAAGGCCTACTGAACGGCAGTTATGACAGGTAACATTTTTTTAGTTATTACTAATCAAGTATTACTCTCTATGATAAATAAATTCACAAATAAATTTATACGACATGGTCTGGAGATAAAGCAAAGTCTATAACATTATTTGTTAATGGTTCATTTAAATTTTCATAATTTTTTGCTTTAAAATTTTCGCATATTTCAACTATATTTTCTGCAAAGTGTGCTATACGAGAAGTTGAAGTTCTTTGTATTGTATTGTATGTAAATTGTTTATTACTTTAAATAATTTTCTGATGACTTACGTATTTAAAAACATTTGTGTGTATAAACTGTTCATGTTGATGTAAGTTTGACAATCGTAAGAAATGGTCAAGCTTAGGAACAATGTAAGAAATAGGTGTTATGTAAAAGCCAGTGTGCTTTTATTTGAAAAGAAAGTGGCTCTGGGGAGTGGAAGTGGTGGCAAAGGTGGATTGGCATGCTACCTAGAGCAAGCGCGGTAAGTAAGTCACACAGTCTGCACGCAGCCGTGATTGAGGCAACACCTCTGTGGAGCAGAAGAAGCTTTGCCTGCAAATTTCCACAAAATTGCCTCGAATGAAGACTGCAAACGCCTTACGGCATAGTTGTCAGTTGTTGGGCTACTGCATGTACAATTGAACGACACCAAGAACAGAAACTGAGCCCATACAGAAGAGGAACGCAAACTTTTTTTTCTCGCAGACCACTTTCAAGGTTTTACTGTTTTCGGTAGACCCCGTGCTGCTATATTTCTACAATTTTCCCAAAACTCCTAAAAATGTCACGGTCGAGTCCCAACCGTAAAATCGGAGTGATAAAAATAACACATTTTCTTGCGTCCTATTTATTAAAATAGTACTTATGATTATAAATATGATTAAAAACAAACATAGATAACGTACTAACCAACAATCGACAAAACATCAACAATCATCTCTAAAATGTAAATAAGTAATTTAAAAAATAGTCATAATTTTAATGATAAGGATGTACTTGATGAAATGACAGCAAATTATCATTTTTTGGCTTTAGTTTTGTAAGGACTAACCTCAAATCTTGCCGTTCTGTGATGTGTTTTTTAAGAGGTTGCCACCGAAATAATGTTTGTAAATTGAATCAATTTTTCCTTAAAAAAATCTGTCAGGACATTAAATATTGATTCGCCTTTACTGTCCGCTTTCAAAGTTTAGGCGAACAGCAGCTCTTCATGGATTTCTTCATCCATAACAAATCAAACACATGGCAATAATAACGCTTCATTATCAGGTAAAGTCGACTCGTCCAGCTGAATAGAAAAATAAGTGGTTTGCACAGAATTACACAAGAAGCTTTCAATGTCAGAGCTCATTTCATCAATACGTCTTTGTACAGTGTAGTTACATAAAGGAATTCTTTTGAGTACTTCAAATGGAGGTTTGTGCAGGACAGTGTTTAAAACCTCTTCAATAGCGGGTAAAATTAACTGCTCTTAGATAGTGTGCGGTTTTCCAGATTTAGCTATAAGCAATTAGATGTAGTAAGATACCCGCAAACCATCATCGTGACTTTTTGAAGCGAACATACTGCCCATGGTGGGTCTCTATTTATATTTTTCCTTCATTGTTTGAAAGTATTTCAAGTCTTTACCTATTTCATCAGGATGGCCCTTCTTAGACAATCTTCGAGCTTCGATGGTTTCATAGAGTCAGTGCTCAAGAATTCGTTGCATAAAAGATATATAGGCAATCGCTTGTCTGCCTTTGATAGAAGAAAATCAAATTTCAGGAGTGCTAGTTCTGCATGTTTCGCAGGAGAGCTTCTGTAAAGTTTGGAAGGTAGGAGACGGATACTGGCAGAAGTAAAGCTGTGAGTACCGGGCGTGAGTCGTGCTTCGGTAGCTCAGATGGTAGAGCACTTGCCCGCGAAAGGCAAAGGTCCCGAGTTCGAGTCTCGGTCGGGCACACAGTTTTAATCTGCTAGGAAGTTTCAAATTTCAAATAATCAACATTTAATTGTCGACATTTCTTCTTGGATTTGGCCATTTATCGTATCAGTTGTAACCTATAAAGAGAAAAGTGTATGTTTTAGTAATCAGGAGGCTATTTTAACAGGTTATGGCTATTTCAATAGAATAGAATATAATTAATTATTGCAATGAAAAAACCAAAATGCCAGCGGAAATACTGTTTTTAATTATTAAAAGCAATAAACTGCTAAGACCCACTATGTAATCGTCGTAGCTTTAGTAACCACGAGATTAAATAGTAGGTTTTTTATTAATGATTAAAGAAAATATATACCTAATTCACGGGACCAATGCCTCGCTCCATAAGTTTAGATTCTCTCCATTAGTGGATTGCGTTACTTTTAGTTGTACTGCACTCAATAACAGCAACGCCTTATTGATCAGTACAGATTCTTATTTTTAATACAAACAATAACACTAAGAAGACGAAAAGATATTTCTTATAAATTTAGTACGTCGCTAACAAATGGGCAGTACTTACTTTTTTCGGCACTGGCAAACACTTACATTGATTCACTCACACTTTTATTCACAAAATTCCGGAAACAAATGAGTAAGGTTTTGTCCTTGGCATTCGTATTCATATTAGTAAAGCTTGCAATCACAGCACAAGTCGTTTTTCGTCCGTCTGCACCTCCAAGTAAGTATTCCGTGCGAGCTGGCCCCCTGGCAGCACTTTGCAAGTGTCTACATGCGTTGTCCTGAATATCACATATGCTTGTTTTTGCAAATAGTACTAGGTACTCAAAAAATTAAGATTATTTATTTGTATTTTTACTTTTGTACAGCGTGAACCATTAATTTAAATTGTTTTTCAGTAATCATTCTTCAACTTTAAAGAAACGGGTTCAACATTTTGTTTTATCATGCTTATGCACCTGTATAGGTTTCCTTCCCGGTGTTGGATTAATCCGAGTATATTGTTTCACAGACTTATAAAGTGCCAAGTTAAAACCAAGAGGCATCATTTAAATTGTTTTTGTGTAAATAATAAATAAGCTTTCTTAACTACTGCAAAGTGTTATAGTAAATGTTTACTTACGTAAAATTCAGTCACAATGAAGCCAAGTTACCAGAATCTGTTAAATACTATACAGAATTAGTTCAAAGAGTAAAAGCTTTTGAAAATAAATTCCAGTAAGAAACGTTTTGTTGATGTTAAATGTTTTGTTTGAAAAATTTGTGCTTTAGTATCTTAGTATTTTAGTATTTAAGTTTGTTGATAATTGGAAGAGCTTTTCTAAAGGTCCTCTCTGCCAAATTTTTTAGCTTCCTTGAAGTTATTTATTCGGTTTTTTCTCTTTTAAAAACGTAATGTACAAGGGTGTAGTTCAACATTGTTCAAGTGGAGTAATATTTACTTGAAGAACCAAATTAAACAGTAGCAAGAAAGTAGGCAAAATTCATAATCCTGCTTTTCCATTACTTCACTGATTCGTTGCCTGGGTAGGTTGGCGACCATTAGTGCATGTTTTAAAACACTAAATGAACTTGGAACTGAGTTGTCCTAGCTTCAGTATAATATTATTCATGCTGCATTTCGACCTAACCGCTGGGTAATATCTCAGGAAAAGAAGTGAATAGTCTGATTTACTTATCCATTAGACGCAACACATGGTCAAATCCTGTAAAAACGGGTAAATCTATTGATTAGATTATCCTATAAACAGGACTATTCTCATATAGTGTACTTTGTTTGGAAACTAAACTAAATTTTGGTAAGAGGATTATACGTGGCAACATAGAGACAGGGTTTCTGTTATTTACGTAAAAGCATACTAAATTACAATAGTAGTGTTAGGGTTATAGGTCAACTGTACTGCGTGCGCATGGTGCACTTTTATCAATCAGCAGGAATCTAACCACAAGTTTCCTGGTTACCCACTGTAAAACACAATACACTTAATGTATACGGAACTTGGGATAGCTGAGAGAAGGAGCGCAGCAAATTGACACAAAGTCTTTGTCGTTGGATTCTTTGTCAGATTTTAACGATGAATTCCTTACGACATGTCCACAGACCCACCAAAACCATAACGCACTTCAGCAATTTCGATATCAAAGTTGCTTTCATAATGTCAGAAAACAAATTAAATTTAAAAATTAAGCTCTGTGGACGTTATCACGCAGTTTCATTGACAGTTGCTTCCTCCTCTGCCTAATAAGTCGTAATATAGTAGTCAGTGTAGGAGTGCCACGTAGTTGTGGCTATTAATGTCAGAATTCGGAAATGACGACGTTACTTCTTTATTACGTGGTTCTACTTGCTGAATATTAACCGCCACTTACTGGTGACTTCCTCACCACCCCGTTCACCCGACTAACCAGCACTCCTCAGCTTCACAGCTCGTGCAACTTCTATACGTTCCACGAATATGGGACGTCAATAATTAACAGCATATTCAAGCCGTGAAAAACTTGCATGCATGTGGCGTATTACTATGTAATATAACAGCCATAGGTGTTGTCATATTTTTAACAGGATTAGCTTTCTTACTGATATTTGGAAGACTTGCGAGACAATGATGTAGAAGGCACAAATAACATTCTTTCAGAATTTGTAAAACCGTTTGATGAATTGACAACCATCAATAGTAGCGTAGAATCCATTAGACTGGAGACACACACTTAGACTTTCGAAAGAACATCATCCACACAATTCTGAATACACAAGTTGGAGGCAAATACAAAAATTATCGCACGTTCAGTCATGATTCTAATCTAATAACAAGAATAATAAGCAGAACACTGGAAAAGAAAATTGAGGATGTCTTAGGTGTTTGGGTTTAAGAAAGAGAAGGCACCTGCGAAGTAGTTTAGACGTTGTGCTTAGTAACAGTGTAGGGTGACTATATCTTCAGAAAGCTCCGATGTTACCTGGAGATAATTAACGTTAGTGCTGAATACAAATTTACTCGGGCAAGTTTATTTCTGAGAAATAAACACGTGGTGCAATAGGTAATGAATGTGAGTGGTAACAGTGTCGTAATATGACATTGGAAATAATAAGCCTTCCACTTCTTCTTTCTGCATGTCCTAGGTAGTTGCCTAATACGCCCTGTTGGTTAAAATTATTCTTCTTTCTATCCTTTCCTTGATCTTCCTAAAGTTCTTCTACCCACTGGGTAATAATTCATCATTAATTTTGGTTTTCTGTCGTCTTCCAATCTGCTCGTTTTAGCTTGTTACTCCCATTTCTTCTCTGATATAAGCATTCCTTCTCAAGTCAGATAGTGTGTAACCAGCTACTCTTCGAAGGAATCGCACCTCTGATGCCTGTATTCCTTGTTCATTTCTTTTTTTAAAATCCTCGACTCAGTAATACATGTCAAGATCGGTACCGATATCGTTTTGGAGAACTTAAGTGGGGTTCCCTCCCTTAAATTAGTTCTGATGGTTCTGTACATTGTTTCATAACTGAAATTAAATCTTTCCACTTTCTTTCATATATACATTTTTGTCATGAAGGAAACAGTATTTCCAAAGACTTTGAACGGGATTACTCTTTCTGTTTTTGGATCATTTATGTTATTTTGCTGGGTATTGGCTATTGGTACCTGGAAACTATAATTTTTGTTTGCTTTGAACAATACTAATAGAGTGCATAACTTATCTTTGTGGATAAAATAAGAGCATTTCTTTGGAATGTGTTCCCCCTATCATCAGTCACGTCTTACCATCAGCAAAGACTAATGACAGAATAATTCCTTTTATTGAACTGGTTAGTGTAAAAACTTAATTTTCTCATCTATGATCTCAGCACGTCATCAGTAGAAATACAACAAGGATGGGAGATGAACTCCGTCCTTGTCTTGCTTACAAAGTTGCTCAGTCTTAGAATTTAAATTTCTTGCAATGCTGGCTTCTGATCTTTGGTACGTGCTATCTACTACCTTTATTATTATTAATTTTTTTTTCATTATCTGCCATGGCTTTCCCCTATTCATTTTATCAAAAGCTTTTACATAGCCTGTGAATAGTTAATGTGACTGTACCAAACTTCCTCTGTTTCCCAATGACTTGGTTAACAGCGAACGTGTTGTCTGCGCACCCTCTTCCTTTGCTCTACTAGGAGAATGTTGTCAAATATTACTCCTGGTGTGTCCGTTACTACATTCCAATGTATTTCATAAGTAGTGTTTTGCAGATAGATGCCACTATTGTTTTTACAGTTACTTCCGTCTCCTTTCTTGCAAATAGGTGCTGTTGTTGCAAATTTGATTTTATTATCTGTTTGAAGATTGCCTCTAGTGAAGCTGAAAATGTCCTTTTGTTGCTTCAGTTTGATTTCGGGAGCACATTCAGCTAAAAAAGGCAAGTCAAATAAATGTGTAAACCATCTAGACCATTTCTACTATATCTGTGGAAATATGATATTTATCAACGAGTAACGCTATATTATTTCACTACTGAAGAGGTCGTATCACCATTACTTTGATTTGAAGTTAGGTGATCCATACAAGACTTCATGTTTACTGCAATTCCTGTTTTGCAAATTTACATGCATGTATCAGTAAACCTGGACGTCCAATGCTCTTTATCATCCCTATGATCTGGAGGCGGTCGACAAATCATGTTGGATGGAGCCGATGAATAATGTACATAACTGCTGTAAGTGCATAACTCCTGTCACGACACAAGAAGTTGAACATCACGTACCTCAACATTCCGTCAGACATCTGACCAGTTCTACAAGGAGATCATCTGCATGTACCGAATCTACCAAGGGAATACAGTCAGGCAGGCAGGTGACGAAGTCAAAACGGAGAAAAATCTTCCAATCCCTTTCCGTGAGCATTACAAGTTCTTCGCAGCTATATAAGAAGTGATTTACACACTTTTCCCTCGAACTGAGCTACGTCCATACTGTGATGCTGCTAGCGCACTTGACATCCACGAAAGCGATCTTTGATTTCCTTCAGCAGCTCAGGCCACCCAATGTGGTTGGGAGGAACCACCCTCATGTCAACTGGCGTGCGGTCTGGCAATCGGTGTGCTCTATCACGACACTGATGTCCAGTTTGAATGGTATCTCATTGTCAATGGGAAGCACGTATGCCGGTCACGCTTGCACACGATTCACCTCGCGAATGCCGTGTTGAGTGTGGCCTGTGATGTTTAGGACACAGACGAGCACCGGCTGGCCTGCAGATCTACAAGAGGTGTCTGATTCTTGGTGCGACAGATGCTGTCCCTAATTGCCCGTACGACTGCTTATCAGATATCTACTCGACTGCTCTTCTTCTCGGGCGCAGGATACTTTCCGCAAGCGAAGACGAATTCTGTGAAGTGGATTTGTGGACGCGCAGTTTCCTACTTGTTTGCTGATGTCCAGAAAAGTGTCATTGATATTTGGCTGTTTCTTAATGAACGCTGTTGTGCAGTTGCCCACAATCCAAAATACAGACAATTTTTCTCCAATAAATAAACGATGTTCATTTTGTACCTCTACCTCCACACTTTCCTTCGTTTCTGAAGGTGGGGACGGGACATCGTGACCAGGCCTCGGCTTACGACCCCTGTGCACTTGTTCCCCACCCCTTCCATTCGGCGAGAAGGTTCCTAAAAAAAAAGAGATAGAAAAAAGTGGTCATGGTGTTGAATTGCCAAGCGGGCCGACAGTGTCCAGACCATATTCGCTCCATTTTTTTTTTTTTTCACTGTTCGCTATACTCAAATATGTGTATGTGGTTTAATGTCCGTCTGCAACGGCGAGGTGTAAAGAAAGGACCTACAATAGCAGTTGATTCTGCACAACTACTCTATTAGCAGCCGAAAGGAAGCGGCTTTCGAATGGGAACCGCTAACGTGTGACGACAAAGTTATAAGTCAACCGAATCCTCCACCGGAGAACACGTGTGGTGTGTTCTACACGGCATTATTGGCAGCAGCACGTGTGTCATACGACAGGAGTCTTAACGACGCAACTAATTTGGACGCCTGGTAAGTCTGTGAGGTATGCCTCCTTGCCCGATTTAGGTTTTCATATGAATGTGAATGTGATTACTCCCAAGGAAATGATGAAATCGTGATAGTTTGTCACGTAAGCCGCAACAAACGAACGCAGCAGTTTCACAATCACACAGTTACTCTGTGCTCTGTCAGAAAATTTTTCTAATGTTTTGGAAGTTGCGTTCCGTTTTGGAAGTTCTGACTCTTGAATTGGTTTGTTGTAACATAGTTCATACCATGACTTACGTTCTGCAACCAATGTATAACATAGTATGACAACAGACAAGACTACAGAAAGAGATCAGACATTTCAGTGACGGAACTGACAGTTAACAATGTTTGAAAAATGTAAATGGCACAAGGCGTCCGCTTTAGAATCCATCACAGTGACCACTTAAAACCACGACCCTGGGACAGTTCTGATGCCCTCAGTATTGCACTTCCTAAGCTTGGACCGTTCACTGTTTCTATTTTGCTTCTTTTTTCACAGTTCGGTACACCTTCTTCGTGTTTTCGTGCTTATCTATGTTCAGTTTTTGACGGACTATCGAGCGGCCATCTTACCACTAAATCTGAGGTGGGTGCCACGGAGAGTTTCCCTTGTTAGAAGATTAGAACACAAAAATTGGAGGGAACTGGGTTATGTGCTGCTCTTGAAAGAAGAGATCAATAGATTAGAGTAAATCGTGACTAGTCTCGTCAAATGTTTCAGAGAACTGATAATGAAAAAAAAGAGCATTTGCTGCAGTGTTCGATTATACCAATTGAGTACAATTCAATGCCAGTAATTAGGTGAGTTATATTGATTTATACTACGGCCTTGCCGCAGTGGATTCACCGGTTCCCGTGAGATCACCGAGCTTAAGCGCTGTCGAGCGTGGTCGGCACTTGGATGGGTGACCATCCAGGCCGCCATGCGCTGTTGCCATTTTTCGGGGTGCTCTCAGCCTCTTGATGCCAACTGAGCAGCTACTCGACCGAATAATAGCGACTTCGGTCAAGAATACCATCATAACGACCGGAAGAGCGGTGTGCTGATCCCACGCCCCTCCTATCCGCATCCTCCACTGAGGGTGACACGGCTGTCGGATGGTCCCGGTAGGCCTGACGACGGAGTGATAAATATTGATTTACCTGAACTAACAACAATCACGGCAGCTAGTACTGTAGCAACTACACAATGCGATATTTGAGGGTGATAAGACTTCATATGTGAAGAATATGGAAACAATAGACATTGAAAACTGTCCGTCAGGCGGAATGGTTTATATAGATCTGGAAAAACAAACTTATACAATCTCGTGAAGGCCGCTTTAATGTGATTTATAATCTACACTACGGCCGAATGATATTTAGGGGTGATGAACACTTTGGAGAACAGAACGTTATTGCACTTAACGAGGCTCTTTTCTTTTTTTTTTTTTTTCGGGGGAAGGACACTCATTCATGTAATATCGGGCAAACAAACTTCCTTCCGTGCCTTGTCCGCGTCGTCGCACCGAGGCAATCTCCATCCGCTATGAGCAGGAGACATGACACGTCCTACTTTAGCGATCCATAATTCACTTCTTTCATGCCGGTCTGAACTTGGTGCTCACGCACTCACGCACTGAGTGCAGCATTGCGTGCAGCAAATCGCTCTGCCCTTCAATGCGTGCAGCCTTGAGGCATGCCCTAGATCTTGGGCCGCAAATACGCGACACGTCCTATATTTTGCAACTTTCCACACGTCAGCAAGCATACACATTACAGCAGGGTATGTGGTTATCTCACCACGTATGTCAGTGAATGTGAACCTTGTTTGGTCTCGGTATTCATTCTAGGAGACATCGACGAGAAGCAGGCGGGTACTGATGTGGATGCACACGTTGCGCATTCTCCGCAGATAAAAGAAAGTGATTTTTAAATGCTAAACTGCATTTGATTACATTATTGAGTGGTCAGCTATGTTTATATGATGTAATTTGTCATCATCATTACCGTAGGCCGTGCAGCACCCTATCACGATTCATGTCGTGCACGAATATCTAGCTACAAAAATCTATTCTTTATTGGAAAGACACTAACCATGGAAATATCAAAAAGGTGAGCAAAGCATTGACCCAGTTGACAGTTTTTGTTGTGTTTGCTACAACTACCTTTGATCTCACCATATTATAATACTGTTCCAAGTAACGTCTTTTATCTGTCCGGCAACATTCTCCTGGAAGGTGACGCTCCACCCACAACTACCTAACCGGTCACTACGGCCACGTCCATAGATTACCCATGAACATTGTCTGCCCTCTACCCTGCCGGCTACAAAATGGTTGAAGTGGCTGTGCGAACTATGGGACATTTTCTGAGGTCATCAGTCCCCTGGAACGTAGAACTACTTAAACCTAACTAACCTAAGGACATCACACACATCCATGCCCAAGGCAGGATTCGAACCTGCGACCGTAGCGGTCGCGCGGCTCCAGACTATAGCGCCTAGAACCGCTCGGCCACCCTGGCCGGCTGCCGGCTAGCATTTGAGTCACCTAGATACCTCGATTCTTGATAAACGATAGTTGAAAACTGGGAAAGATGCGAGCAGTGAGTTGAAACGAAAAATTTTTGCTAAAGGAACCACTTATTTTATTTTATTTAAAGTCAAAGAAAAGAACACCAGTTCACACGATTTTATGGCCGTGAAGCTGAATAATAAAACAATCAATGACCCCCGTGTCAAACTGACACCAGAAAATAAATATAACCTTAGTTAAAGCGGGCAAAATACAGTCAAGCGTCTCGGACACTATCGTGTTACCACGAGAATAAGTCTCCATAATGCTACTCCTTCGACAGATATTAAGGTTTGACGGGGATAGTGTGCTAACGAAAACTGTACGGGCTATGTTTCTTCACCATAAGAGTTATGTTTCCGAAAGGGAGCTGTAGATATACTAGAGGGTGTAAAAACAATAACATTAAAGTAGTAAAGTAAAACTGATAGAATAAATAAATATAGGGGGCCAGCCTAATTACGCAAAGTAATTTCAAGTAATTATACTGCTAATCAAATACGCTAACTGCTGTATTTAAGTCAACTTGGGACTTAAATCAGTTTTGTAAATCTGGCACGAAAGCAACGACATGTCACAGCATTTATTGGTAAATTAGCTTGCAATACAGATAAAAGCTTAAAATGTATTGGCAACAAACTCCCAACATCATATACCGTTTGTTTTGAAGTATGAAAGATTATGATCCTTACAAACTACTACTTAATATGAAATAAGCACAGATAAACTGGACATGAGGTAGTTTCAATAGTCTTCTATTGAAAGACAGTAATATTGAAAAGTCAACAAACTGATACATAGCTAACATTAACATTATTTATTTTCATGGGAAGCATCTATGGTATGTGAAACTTAATAAATATTTTGCAACAGTAATCATTCTGTAGGTCATTACCAACGGAGACTCTCGGGATATTTACATCTACAGTTGCACGGATACTCCGCAGATCAGACGTACATGCCTGGATGAGGGTCCATTTAACCACTTTCAAATAATTCTCTATTATTCCACTGCCGAACAACGTGCGAGAAACGAACTAACACCTATACTACCGTGACAGCTCCGATTTTCCTTATTTTCTTATGTTGATCGTTCCTTTCTGTGAAGATTGGCGTCAAAAATATATTTTCGCATTTGGAGGAGAATTTTGATGATTGAAATTTCGTAAGAAGATCCCGCTGCAACGAGAAACGCCTTTGTTTTAACGATGTCCACCCTAAATCCTGTGTCATGTCCATGACACTCGCTCCATTTTTATTGATAATACCAAACGTGCTGCTCCGCTTTACACTTTCTCGATGTACTCTGTTACTCCAATCTGGTAAAGCTCCCACACAGCACAACAGTACTCCAAGAGATGACGGACAAGCATAGTTTAGGCAGTCTATTTAGTAGATATGTTCCATCTTCTAAGCGTTCTCCCAATAGAACACAGTCGTTGGTGCGCCTTCCCCACAACATTTTCTGTGTGTTCTTTCCAGTTTATGTTATTCGTAATTGTAGCTCCTAGATATTTAATTTAATTTGCGAAATCTAAAATGGATTCATCGTTTAACAGAAATTTAACGAATTCCATTTAACATTCATATGGATGACCTCACACTTTTCATTATTTAGCGTCAATTGTGAATTTCCGCACCATGCAGCTATCTTTTTTAAATCATTATGTAGTTTGTTTTTGTCTTCTGGTGGCTTTACTAGACGATAAACGACAGCATCATCTGCAGACAACGTAGGACGGCTGCTCAGATTGTCTCCTAAATCGTTTAAACAGATAAGGAACAGCAGAGGGCCTATGAAACTACCTTGAGAAACGCCAGAAATCACTTTCGCTTTGATCGATGACTTTCCATCAGTTACTACGAACTGTGACTTCTCTGATAGGAAATAACGTAGCCAGTCACACAATTGAGGCGGTATTATATAATCACGCAATTTGATTCAAGCCACTTACGGTACGGTGTCGAAAACCTCCGTGAAATCAAGAAATACCGAAACAGTTTTATATCCCTTGTCGAGAGCACTCAACTCTCAGTGTGGACAATGAGCTAGTAGTGTTTCATTGTGTCAATAGAGCGTTCTCTTCGAGATAATTAATACTGTTACACCGCAATATATGTTCCAAAATCCTGCTGAACATCGAGGTTAATGATATGGGCTTGTAATTTAGAGGATTACTGGTGTTGCCTTTCATGAATATTGATGTGACATGTGCGACTTTCCAGGCTTTGGATACGGATCTTCCATCGAGCGAGAGGGTGTACATGATTGTTAAGTATGGAGCTATGCATCACCATACACTGAAAGGAACCTTATTGGTATACAGTCTGGAACAGAAGACTTGCTCTTTATAGGTTATTTAGTTGCTTCACTACTACGAGGATATCTACTTCTAAGTTAATGTTGATGGCTGTTCTTGATTCGAACTCTGGAATATTTACTTCATCATTACTGATGAAGAAATTTTGGAGGGCTGTGTTTAGCGACCTGCTTTGTCAGCACTGTCATTAACGGTATTTAGACCGCTCTCGCTCAGGGAAGGTATTGCTTGTGTCTTGCAGCCTGCATACTTCAAAGTCTCTTTGGGTTTTCTGCCTGGTTTCGAGACGAGGTTTCGTTGTGGGAACTATTATAAGGATCTCTCATTGGAGTCTCGCATTAAAGTCTTCGCTAAATTTCCAGCTTTTATAAAAGATCGCCAATCTCGGGGGTGTTGCTTTCGTTTAAATTTACCATGCTCTTTTCGTTGTTTCTGCAACAGTGTTCTGACCTGTTTTGTGTACCACGGGGATCAGCTTCATTGTTTGTTAATTTATTTGGTATAAATATTTCAATTGCTGCCGATATTATTTCTTTGAATTCAAGCCACGTCTCGTCTACATTTACGTCGTTAATTTGGAAGTAGTGTAGATAGTCTCTCAGGAAAGCAACTAGTGACGTTTTATCTGTTTTTTGAATAAGTATATTTTCGCTTATTTTTGGAGGATTTTGGGGTTACAATATTCAGTCTCGCTACGACAGCCCTGTGTTCACTAATCCCTGAATGCGTTCTGATACTTGTTATTAGCTCAGCGTTATTTGTTGCTAAGAGGTCAAGTGTGTTTTTACAACCGTTCACTATTCGTGTGAGTTCATGTACTAACTGCTCGAAATACTTTTCAGAGAATGAATTTAGCACCATTTCGGATGATGTATTATGTGTATCTCCTAATTGAAACATGTATTTTCGCCAACATATCGAGGATAAATTAAAATCACCACCAGCTATAATTGTATGAGTCTTTGAACGTTTCAGCAATTGTGCCATCTGAACTGGGAGGTCGGTAAAAGGACCCAGTTATTATTTTATTCCGATTGGCGAGAATGATCTCTGCACATTTTAACTCACAGGCACTATGTCCTTCAATTTCGCGATGAGATAAACTACTTCGAACAGCAACAAACACGCCACCGCCATCTGTGTTTAGTCTATCCTTTCGGAACAGCGTTAGGTTTCTCGTAAAAATTTCTGTTGAACTTATCTCCGGCTTTAGACAGCTTTCAGTGCCTATAAAGGTTTAAGCATCAGTGCTTCCTATTAGCACTTGGATCTCTGGTACTTTCCAAAAGAGCTTTACAATTCACAACTGAAGAGTACAGGGAAAAAGGATGAGGGTCCACTTTTTATGAAAAATGAGCTTGCTTTGAATTTGTATAATTCAACCCCAACAGAACATGCTGAACTACTGTCAGAAGGCTAAAAAGATGAATGTCTGTGGATACACAACCAACAAAATTATGTGGTTTAGGCAGGAAATACGAGAGTGCCATTGCATATGAGCTACAAGGATGAGAGTTCACTCACTTGGCTGTGCTGACTGCAAAGTGCTCTGCTTTCAGTTCACCCAAGTGTTGGTGGTTTCACATTGTGTTAACCATTGATGCGTGTTACCACAGTGTTGGTTTATTGGTAGTTGTGCCTTGTTTCGTCTATAACACATTAATGAAAATTTGTGAAAATGAAGAGGATACAACCTTCAAAAATACTTCGAGGAAAAGAAAATCCTCTGGCTGCATACAAGATGTAATGAAAAAGTTGAGGTTAAGTAGCCATGAAACAGGACCACACTGTAAGTTCTTAAAACTAGAGTGTTTTAAATACACAAGTATAAGTGAAAGAAGTAATAATATTTCAAAGTTTACTCAGACTGAATCACATGAAAAAGAGTCGATGCATCTTTGTGGATTAATACAGTGCTCTCCTGTCACTCGTCATCAGCCTAGGAAACCGGAATCTGAGACTTTCACACATATCCATACTCTTATAAGGTGGGAGTAATACGGAATGAACAGGTTTGTGAAATTTCTGTAATTTATAAATCATTTTTATCACTTCATGGCATTACAATCTACAAAGGGTCTTAAAACAACAGGTTTACCGCCATTGGATATGCAAAGAAAACACAGCTCCAGACCTAAAAAGCTTCCTAATGATGCTGTAAATTCTGTAGTTGAACACATTCTATCCTTTAAAAGCATAAAGTCTCCCTATGGTTTAGCTAAATCTCAAAAGTGCTACTTACCAGAGGAACTTAACGTGAGTAAAATGTTTTGTCTCTATAAAAAGGCTTTCCCAGAGAAAAAAAATATCACTAGAAAAGAACAGAGAAATATATAACACCAAATTTAATTTAACCTTTGGCTATCCAAGGGGTGCCACCTGTAGCACCTGTGACAAATTTACTGTGAAAATAGAATCTGTTCATTCGAAATTAACCCTGCCTACTACTACTCAGAATGAAGCTTTCAAACTTAACTACGAACTAGAAAACCTACTGCAAAAAAAAAGAATTACATATAAAGTAAACTAATTCTTTTCACAAACTAAAGAAAAATGCTAGGCTTGCAGCACAAAAAGACATGACCAAAGAAGCAATCGGCACGGATTTTCAGAATAAACTGCCTCTTCCAAATATCAACACAAACGATGATAACTATCGATGGCAACTATCATTCTACATGTTTACGTACATCAATTATCCGTTTCTGAAGCTGTTTTCTATACGTATCCTCAAACCACCGGAAAAAAGGATGAGGTGAGATTTATTCCATGCTGTGAGATTTTATTTATCATCTTCTTGACTCTGAAGTAAAGGAACTTTCAATTTTTTGTGACTCATGTAGTGGTCAAAACAGGAACTACTCTGTGTTTAGAATGCTACACTACAATGTACATGACACCAAGCGACTAGATGCAATACAAATGGTTTTTCCAATCAGGCTGGCAGCTTCTACCACTTCTGTCATTCACTCAAAACCAGAGAGAATCTCTTCCAATCCAAAGTGGCAAACATCACTGGAACCAACGTGAGCTACCACCTGCAGTTGGCTGCCCCCTGTGCTATTCACGGCATCTGGATGGACCTGTCTGGAAAGGCTCTACATGGTATGCACTCAGAGTACACATTGAGTTTCTTCCCCTTCTCAGCAGCCATGTTCCTAAGGGGCCCATAATATGCCTAACGTTATAGATCCCATCTATCAATAATCTCTCACTCTATGATTGTCCACATCTTGCTGATTGAGAGGTTTCCTCTGAAATAGGACAGGTGACTGCATCTGGCTGAGCGATAGTGTCAACCACTGACAACACCTGGAATGTGTTTGCCAGACTAACTGTGGAGGCCTTTCGTGAGGCCTCCTAAGAAGTCTTTCGCCGCTTGACATTCCTCTAGGCGACTTCCCACTCTATTACAAGTAGGGATCAAGCTCAATTGGAGCAGTTACTGGCGTGGTCACCAGTGCAGACTGACTTGCGGATTTATGGGTCATGCTGAATGTCCGTTGAATCCCCATGACCAGTCCACAACAGTGATGCCCATCTGCTGCAGCCTCATGCTGTGTAACTGAAGTCAACACAGCCTGGAGCTCAGAGCGAACTGTCTCCAACTTGGATCGCATGCAAACACTGCAAATACATTCGATATCCATATTGAAGGAAGTTGGAAACTACAGTATGTTATTTCATCACTGGAAGAGGAAACTACCGAAGTAAGCGACAGGATAAATCAGTGTTCTCAAGACATAGTTAATAATGGTATAGTTACTATTTAAATGCTCAGAAAATGCATGCAGATAAGTAAAATATTGAAATTTAGTTGTGCTGGAGGCTGTGACAGCATTCTGTGAAAAATGGATAGAGTCACCAGGCATGATCATAGCCCTTGATGTACAATAAAATGCTGTGTTAATACCTTCTTGGCGGTGAAAATTTATGTTTGAGAGCAAACATTATTTGCCATAATCTAATAACCAATACACAGCCATTTGTGAGGCATAATTAATCCAATTGAGCTACGACTGTTGCTTCATTAAATTCATGTTGAATGTTGCCCACTAACTGTTTCAGCCACACAGACCTCTTGCAATACTTCCTGCCAAAGTAATTTTTACACTCCAGCCTAAAGCCTTTCGTAGCTCCCCTGCGGGTTTTACATTTCATACAATTCTACATTCTCTAAGCATGAACATAAACAATACTTTAACACATTTGTATTATAAAACAACATATTTGAAAAAAGTCATTAACAAAACAATCCTATTGCAAAAATTTACAAAAATAAGAACAAACTTTCTACATATTTTAGGTCGTAGGGAATTATAACACAGGTATTACATTATTCATGAGAAAAATGGAATTAACGTAAAAAGGTGCAATAGGTATCAGACATAAATGTTACAAGCTAGCGTCCATCAGTAAGACTGAGCACCAATTCCATCTGGCAAACAGGAGAATATAGCGCAGAGAACTGACTGACAGCATAACAAAATCTAAAAATAATCTTATTAAAAGATGGCAATAAAAAAGGCTACAAAATATAATGGTATCAAACAACTCTATAAACATTCAGCCTGTAATACTTCGCAGCTCGGAATATATTAAATGCCATTAATACTCATAAAAAAAGAGCTATAACATCAAATGCAAGAAGTATTCAACCCCAAAAAAAAAGAACGTAGTATAATGAAAGACAAGATCCTTAGTGGAACACAAAACAAATCCAATGGCATTACAATTTAACAAATAATATTGAAAACCACTAAAACTAAGCACAGTGTCACTTGGCACTCTGGCATGAATTTCGCTCGTATTCCTGAAATTCTGACATCACTGCATCCAGACAATTGCACAACAGCCATGCCATCATCATGTCCTCTGCACCCCCCCCCCCCCGGGTCTTAGCCCCAACACCGCGCCACCGGTACCCCCACCTGACTTGCATTCTCTGAACCCCTGCCGCCAGGTCCCATCTCGTCAATGTCATGGTGATAACTGGCAATGGCAATGGCATGCAAATTCACCACAGAGCTATTTCAATTTCTATAATTCGACTGCATGTGTGTCAACATTTGCTATATGTATTTTGTCGCATATGCAGCATCATCTGCTGCAGCAGCGATCAACTGGGAAGAAGAAGACTATGAGTAAGGTTTCTTTTGCATCTTTTAAAAGCGTGTGCACAGCCTACACAAAATTCCTCTTGAACCAGTTGAAAAAGAAAAGGAAATCAGTATAATAATAATAATTATTATTATTATTATATAGTTTCATCTGTGTACTTTGGTAGTTGTGCCTCAAACAATGGATACAGCCCTCTCTTGATAGATAAACTATCAAAACCATCAGCCAACAAAACTGTGCACCAGACAACCATGCTACTTACACAAGACACAGTAGAAAAGAGCAGTAAATATGTTTCACTACCTTTCTTAGGGGGCATATTGTGTAAAAGAAGCAACCTATTTAAAAACACAAACATTAAACTAAGCTTTCACACAAACAACAAACTCCAGCAGTTAGCAGTTCACACCTTAAAAAATAACAACTCACCATACAAGAAATCTGGCAGATACAAACTCAGCTGTCAAAGTTGCCCCTCTTACTATATAGGACAAACTGAAACAAGAACTGAGACACAGTTCAAAGAGCATATAGATGTCACACGTTTTAACAACATTTCAAAAGCCACGTTTGGCATGCATACAACGACTAACAGTCATGGAATAAAGAGCATCAAAGACCATGTACAAGTATTGCAACAGGGTGAAAAAGGTAGCCTTATGAATTTGCTTGAGGAGATTTAAATACACGTACATAAAAGCAAATCACCACAGAATCTCCTGAATGAAGAAACCGAGTTAGCCAATGCAGCCTTTCTTCCAAACTTCATTCACCTGATTTCCAATTTAAAGTAAAAAAATAAAAACATAAGATACTCCACTTTTGTAATATTTGTAACATTTATATGTGGACATCCACCCCAGCTCATTTACTGTGCTTTCAATGTATGCCATAATATGTCAATAGTTGTAACATTTATTGATGTACGTCTGCCCCTTATCATTTATTTTTGTTCCAATGTATACCACAATGTTGACGTATTATCACTGCAGTAACAATTTATAACTGACTGCTTTATTTGTTTATCTTAATTTTAATCAGTTCTCTTTCAATCTAATTAACGTAACATTGCCAATTTGTAAATATCTACTGTCACATGCATGTACATAATGAAATATCTCTGAGAGTGGAAATCCTTAGCATTGTTATGGTTATAATACCGCCATCTTTGTATGCATACCTCCATGTGATGAAACTTCTAAGTGTGTGAGTGATGCGTGACATTATGTGCATGTACATACACGAAAAAGTCCATTATATAGTTTTAGATTTTGCAAGATGATGACAGCCTGCACTGGAACGTAATGGCGCGGAGTCTTCATTGTAAGTAACCGAAACATCTTTCATTTAATGATAATAGTGTGTTTACATCACTTAAAATCATCGTGAGGCACAATTATAATTAAAAAGACTTTGTCTCAGATGTTCTTTTGATTGTAGGGCAACACCACCCCAAAGAAGTTTCGTCAGGTGGGCAAACAAAACCACAGAATGTAATGTAAAACGTGAACTTGCCGTCTAAAGATGAACGTATCGGTTGGAAACCGATAACGGCGTTATTTAAGTATATAAATAGCATTATAAAAGGTATCTTCCGTATAAGAGTCAACGTATCAGTAAGTCCATGGTGGGAGAATGTACAGTCATTTTGAAAAGGATACACAATTTCAGAAAATGCAACACGATGTGCAATGCTTCTTCTTGCCGTTCTGTTGCAGTGCCATTATGTCTTGAAAAACATTCCTCTTGTTTTCAGTCAAACGTCCGTCCTTCATCATGCCTTTCCATTGTTGGTGGACAAAGCAGTGAGTTCTGTTCTCTGATAGACGATCACAACAAATAAGCTTCTTAAACAGTTTGATGTAGAAGATAGCCAAAGTTGCGAAACGTGTGCTGGAAGTCCAAAAGGCTTGTTAAAGTCAGCTTCGTTCAGTATAAGAATTCGTCAATTAAATATATGATATGGAGGCGTGCATACAGTCAGCGAAGAAATGATGGCGCTCACGCAATCTAAGTGTAAAATTAAGTGGCGAGGTCAGTACTAGCACGCCAGCATTATGAGTTTACAAATATCACACACATTAACATAAAATACGTGTAAGTTTTTCTTGCGGCGTCACATCCACATGCTTCGCCAGTTCACAGTTTCTGTACAGCACATGGCAGCAGCAGTAGAATAGTACCTCATGCAAATTACGTCTTTGACGAGCGGGGGAGTGGCACAGGAGAGCAGGCATGAGATGAGGGGGGGGGGGGGGGGCGCAAGGGACACCTGAGCGTGAGGTCTGAGGATGTGAGAGGGGGAGCAGGAGGCGCCGGGGTGGGGGATCATTTCAGAGGCCAGTGACATGATGATGGCAGGAGCTAGGTGCAATTGTCCAGCTGCAATGATGTCAGATCTCCAGGGATGGTGATTCCGGCATCAGCGACGTTCTTGTCAGCATGCCCAGTGACTCTGTACAGAGCTAGGTTAATGTGCCATAACACTGCAGGAGCCGACAGTTCTGCTTAAATATAGTTTGCTTTCGCCTTGTACACAAGACCACCAGTCACTGGCTGTGGAACTCCAAACTCTAGGGGTGGATACCATGAGGGCCTTCTCACCAAACTGACTGACCTCGGTGATCCGATAGCCGAGCGTGAGATGAAGTGGCCAGCAATTATTTCCTTGGAGCCAGCCGGCATTTGACATTTTCGGAGCCTTCGGAGTGCGAAGCAGTCCAGCGGGTGTGTCGCTTCCACCGGGCCAGTGTGCACAGCGGACGGACCGCTACGACTCGACAGACGCCCCCAGCAGTCGACAGTTGCAGCACGAAAACTCCAGAGTGAGAACCAGCCTGTGTGGACAGCGTTCTAAAAGCTGGTAGGCGGGGAGAAACAACTTGAAGGTGCCTCTGCGAGGCACTTAATTATGATTTGCAAGGTAATCATGTAGGTGTTGACATACATACCCGACTGGCTCTTGATCAACGAATTGTATCTGATATTCGATTTTATAAGTTATGTCTGACTTATTCGCCTACACATCCGGAAACCTTTGAAGGTGGTGTTGTAACGCCTTCGCTTGTCGTTCCGGTAAATACCCTAACGAAATATCCTCGGGTGTTTCTACAACTTCATTTGCATTACTACTGATTCGCTCTTGCAAGTTGACAAAGGGTGAAACTCTCACCAGCGCAATATTTATAGGCATACTTATGACCCAACCAACTCCGGGCCTGCCTTCTGTATGAAATCACATAACAGGATAACATGGTGGATAAAACATCAGCCTTGAATACGAAGCTCTACCTTCAAACTCCCATTCAATTGTAAATGAGACGAATTATCTGTGAAACAAACGCTGAAACAAACGGGGATCTGCATATGGTTTGTAAAATTTGTATAAATTTTCATCTGTAATTGACACTTCATTTCCGGAATCCACAAGAAGGGCAAACACGTCCCTCGATGGCGCAGCCACGCGCAAAGCGGAGGCGATCGCGGACAGAAACTACCACCAGCTACACCGCAGGGCAACCACTCTCTTTGTGAAACTTCCTGGCAGATTAAAACTGTGTGCACACGGTTTCAACCTGCCAGAAAGTTTCATATCAGCGCACACTCCGCTGCAGAGTGAAAATCTCATTCCACTCTCTTTGTGCTTCTCGTCCCCCCCCCCCCCTCCCCTCCCTCTCCCCATCCACAGACTTCTTGTGTCAATGCGCCTTTCGTTACCATCTAGCCCAGTGTCCGGTCTTATCACAATGATAACAATTCGCTGACTCAAACCCCAGCTGCTCTGTTTCACCACCTTTGCTTCTAATCCATGATCCGCACCCCCACGGTTTTGCTTCACACCATCCAACTTAATACACTCGATCTCTAAACTCGCCCTCGCTAACTCACTGATACTGTGCGGAAGCCTTCTACTGCATTCTGTACAATCTCTTTCTCGTGGACCTTAATTCACGGGGCCTTTAGGCGTGTCAAAATTTCAGCCAAGTAGTGGGAAACGACTCATTCTCGCCTTGCACATGCAAATAATATCTGTTCATAAACTCACACATAAGCGTGTCCAACACAAAATATGACAAATGCCGTTATCAAAAGGATCTAAACTACTTCTGGACTCGATCACCTCTCCTATATGTCGACTTAACTCTCCTTTAGCTAAAGGATACAATAGTCTCAACACTTCCCCACCTTCTATCTAAAATATCTCAATATAGTCATGAATTTCAACCAGTTACCACAACACCATCTATGTACGTTGCACAGACTATAACAATAGTTCTTCCACCCACAGTTAAAGGGGATAATAATCCATGGATTATCACTGCAATGGTTCTAGTTTGATGGCTGTAACATTAACTCTTAAGGTGTAAATCATACTCCTAGCTGTTGCCACATTCCGAGAATCATGCTACTCTTTCAAATATTTTCAGAACCTCTGGCATTCGCCTTGTCATCAAACAAAGCTAATGAAAGAATCACAAAGCAGAAAATGCAGCACCCATACCACGGCATCAACGATACTGAACTATATTTTGCCTTCACACCTGCAGTTCGGCAGTTCCCGAACTGACTGACATCTCCATTGTAAGGTGACCTTCATTTATTACATATTACGACATTACCATCGTATTCTGCGCATCATGACGTTTCATTCGAGCCCAAACTCGATAGGGTAGAATCAATTTTACATATTTCCATTTAATCGATACGTAAATCCAATAAATAAATCGTAAGTGCACACCGAGATTAAAAAGTCAAGGCTGGCGTACGACACGACGGCCACAGGAGTTTTTGTTCGGCAGGAAATTCCACAGGAGGGTGAGTTAGCATGCAGCTGCGCCGGCCGACCGACCGCCCAGGGACCAAAACAGTTTTTTGCCAGAGAAAAGGGATAATGGCCTGCATGTTCACCTTGAAAGCAAAACCTGCTGCATTATTTGGGAGAGCCCCAGCACATGCATTTTCTTACAGACCTAGTGCCCAGTTTCAGAGTTCTCACAGGTGGACAGTAAACGCTTAACGCGGATGCTATATATTTCCGGACTAGTCCTCTTCAAAGGAGGGCCATTCTCCGGTTTGTAAGAGTAACGCTGATTGGCGGACTATTTCTGACGCAATGAGCGGAGGAATTAGGGAAAGACAGCGGATGATATACCCTTTCGCTTTTTGCGTGGAGAGGAGTTGTTCCAGTGACACTCTTGAAGCGGGAACATGTAACGGAAGCGATTGCGCTCGTGCGTGTACAGAGAGAGCGAGGAACAAAGTCTCTACTCACTATACACCGAGGGAGCACCTCTATCGCTGGCGGATAAGGAGTGATACTCCATATTGAGTCTCTCGCGATTAAGCGTTTGTTCACTGTGTTGGCCGTGACACTTAATGTGCGGTGTGAACACAGACAGCATATTAGTAAGCGCCTGTGAGCGAACATTGAGTGGCATTGCGGTGGACTTGTTATCTGACAGGTGTACCACGCCAATAGTTAGACTAGGGGCAGATAGGAGTCCTTGACTTCATCAATATATTGAAGGCCATCCAGATAGAAAGGGATAGTTTTATTATTTTTCAGCGGTGAACGATGAAGGCAGCAGTCGTCGCAGCTCATGGTATCGTGCGCTACAACATAGGCTTGCCCCACCTTTCCTCCATTAGAAATAACATACTTCATTCACGTCACTCCATTACATTTCTCACACAACAGCCTCGACCGTACTTAGAAAAATTCAATCGGATAATTACTCAAGTTGAGTAGGAGCAGCTCTCAGACATTCTGCTGAGTAAATAACATTCTTAAAGGAAAGGGATAAAAGAGCTTTCCCACACTTTGTGTATAAATTTCGTTAACGGGATTCATATCCATAAGAGGTAGCCGTCTATTCCAAGAAGAACCCGGAAATTTGTGAATCAGTTTATAAATAACACTTTTACTTGATTTTCTCGGATTTTGCAATAAATAATATTTTCCATTCGTTTCATTTTTTTCTTACACTAACTAGCAGTACTCCAGTACCCAAGTATCCCACTAGTTACGTAAGAAAGTATAATAGTTTTTGTGTCTTTTTCTTACAGCGGATGACTCCAGAAGATAGTTATTGCTGAAAGTTTTTCAGACATTTCTTTTTGGTTAGTTAGGAGCGTCTGTCTGACTTCTGTAGTAGTGTGGGGTGGAAATTGCTTCTTGCACGAGCCAAAGGATACTTGTCTGATCAATCAATTGCGCAACTCGTCAACTTAACACCCACATACTGACAACATGCATGAAGAGGCAGTCTCTGCCTATCTTTCTGTCAGGGATGTCTGTAGCTGTGTGACAGCATCTCCTCTACAACTTTATGGAGGAAAGTGCCTGAAGCAGTGGTAATACACTGAACTTGTATTTAGGAGGTCGTCGGTTCATCTTCCCTACAGATTTTCAGTGTATTCTGAATGGTGCTTAAGGCTAATTCTGCGGCGGTTTCTTCGAAAAGGTCTGGCTCGCTTTCCTTCCCCAAGCTTCCAATACCAGCGTCGTCTAATGTGTGAGCAGGGGTATCATCTTGGTATAAAAACATCTTTCTGAACACTACTAATTGTCTATTCTGTTTCAGATCTCTGTGTAAGGTAATAGATAGACTAAATTTTC
This sequence comes from Schistocerca gregaria, assembly GCF_023897955.1. Taxonomy (NCBI): domain Eukaryota; kingdom Metazoa; phylum Arthropoda; class Insecta; order Orthoptera; family Acrididae; genus Schistocerca; species Schistocerca gregaria. The sequence goes on from NC_064920.1 coordinate 108,450,060, forward strand.
ACTTTTACAAGTAGTCTTTCATTATAGCTGCCTCAACCCCCATTCTCTGGGGAAAAAGGAAAATCGACAGTCACTCCATCTGTTCCACCGCCAAAACTGATTTCATAAATGAGATTTTCACTCTGCAGCGGAGTTTGCGCTGATATGAAAATTCCTGGCAGATTAAATCTGTGTGCCGGACCGAGACTCGAAATCACGACCTTTGCCTTTCGCGGGCAAGTGCTCTACCAACTGAGCCACCCAAGCACGACTCACGCCCCGTCCTCACAGCTTTACTTCAGCCAGTACCTCGCCTCCTACCTTCCAAACTTTACAGAAGCTCTCGTGCGAACCCTGCAGAGTTAGCACTCCTGAAAGAAAGAATATTGCGCAGACATGGCTTAGCCACAGCCTGGGGGATTTTTCCAGAATGAGATTTTCACTCTGCAGCGGAGTGTGCGCTGATATGAAGACAAAGGTCCCGAGTTCGAGTCTCGGTCATGCACATAGTTTTAATCTGCCAGGAAGTTTCACTGATTTCATCTTTGCAGGCCTCTGACATCTTCTATTCTACTGCGATTATGTCTGGATCTGTATTTTGTCAACAGACGCACAAGTGGCCAAAAGTGTTTTTGATCTTTCTATACACAAAGATCTTAAATGTCCTCACTTGAACAGTGGAAACAAATAGTCATGGTCAGTGATGGAAGAAAGACCCTGAGAGGCAGCTTCAGCTGACTAATCGGTAAGGGTTTTCTCCCATTGTGCACAATGGACACTTTCAACTGGGTGTTTCAGAGTTGTGTTCGAAGTAGAACTGTTGTGTGTAGTTGTTAGCAACTGGTGTGTATATAGTGTGATGTCGTGCTTGTGTTGAGAGAAGGTTATGCATGAAACTTGTTGCCGACATACAGTCTACTCCTCTCGAATATCACCAAGCAGACTACAAACATAAGGTCAATATTGGTCCAACGCTTGGTGATTGGGAACGTGAAGTGACACAGGTCCTAAACTACAACTCCAAGAATTTATCCGCCGTCACTATATGTGATACTGTATGTTGGGAATGTATTGGTTTCTTATTGTGTTACTATCATTTGTTTAGCACGTATTGCATAATATTTGTATTATTCGTTTATTATAGACCTGCAGAGATCTGGGAAGAGTGGGCAGCTAAACATCTCAGTTTGACGATCACATGTCAACAGATACATATGATAGCTGGCCCCAATGGTCCCCTGCACTCCTGCTTTCTGTCCCACTGTGACGTGATCACAGAGGAAAGCGATATTGACCTATGTGTGAATGAGACAGCAAAGCATCCCTCTAAGACCTCCCAGTTCGGCAAAAGCTTTGCTGATATCCAACCATCATTACTGAGAATTTTAAAAACGTACTTGCACAGTCAGAATCCATGATGATGTACTAGGCTCTTGCGGACAGGCAACCCCGTCAACACCCTTGCATTCCAGGCAGCTTACTATCAGGCGAAAGAGCAGAGGGATAAAAGCGAAAGTGCAGCAGTGTAGCCTGCCTGCAAGCGCCTGGGGCGCTCTTCGTGGCTTGTGTTAGTACTGGTACATTTTTGAGATCCTCCAAAAAGGAGGGTGGGGGGCACCCAGGGTTTTGTCAGACAGGGGAGGGGGTCCTACAAGGACGATTTTTTGAAGTTTTATTCTAAAGCTTCATGCCTTCTATAATGTATGTAGGCTCGAATGAGTCGATACTACGAGCACCAGAAAGGCTACGTCTGATACTACAATTAGTAATACATCTGCTCTGCTTCGGTATTAAATCAAATCGTCGAATATGCACATTACTGAGGGCTCTTTGTATAAGAAGTACATTTTAAGTAACGTATCAAGTATTAGATAAGTTCTGTGTTGTTAGCCACGGGAAGGTGCACGCTCACGAATCATTATAAACTCACATTGTATTCAGACCAAGTAGGGTAAACTTCTCTGTACCACGATAAACGGCCGTCATTTCCCTTCGTCTTATGGCCAAATACTGGTATGAGAACTGCGCTCACTGCCAGGTTCCTAATCAGCTACTCATAAGGTACCTAACAGGTATTCGTAAGGTGGAATTCGAAACCACCACATGTAAAGGGGGAAATTTTGTGTCCCCTTGCCTCCTAGCACGATGTATACACCCTTCATTGCCAGTGAGGCCATGTGCCGTCTCTGAGAGGCTACTGCACGCTGACGTCGAAAATAGGCGGTGATCACATTAATGTGATTGGAACGTGTTTGTATACAGGTTGGTCCATTGATACTGACCGGGCAAAATATCTCACTAAATAAGCATCAAATGAAAAAAACTACAAAGAACGAAACTCGTCTAGCTTGAAGGGGGAAACCAGATGACGCTATGAATGGCCCTCTAGATGGCGCTGAAATAGGTCAAACGGATATCAACTGCGTTTTTTTCAATAGGAACCCCCATTCTTTATTACATATTCAAGTAGTACGTAAAGAAATATTAATGTTTTAGTCGGACCACTTTTTTCGCTTTGTGATAGATGGCGCTGTAATAGTCACAAACGTATAAGTACGTGGTATCACGTAACATTCCGCCAGTGCGGGCGGTATTTGCTTCGTGATATATTACCCGTGTTAAAATGGGCCGTTTACCACTTGCAGAAAAGGTCGATATCGTGTTGATGTATGGCTATTGTGATCAAAATGCCCAACGGGCGTTTGCTATGTATGCTGCTCGGTATCCTGGACGACATCATCCAAGTGTCCGGACCCTTCGCCGGACAGTTACTGTATTTAAGGAAACAGGAAGTGTTCAGCCACATGTGAAACGTCAACCACAACCTGCAACAAATAATGATGCACAAGTAGGTGTTTTAGCTGTTGTTGCGGCTAATGCGCACATCAGTAGCAGACAAATTGCGCGAGAATCGTGAATCTCGAAAACGTCGGTGTTGACAATCCTACCTCGACATCGATTGCACCCGTATAATATTTCTATGCACCAGGAATTGCATGGCGACGACTTTGAACGTCGTGTACAGTTCTGCCACTGGGCACAAGAGAAATTACGGGATGATGACAGATTTTTTACACGCGATCTATTTAGCGACGAAGCATCATTCACCAACGGCGGTAACGTAAACCGGTATAATATGCTCTATTGGGCAACGGAAAATCCACGATGGCTGCGACAACTGGAACATCAGCGACCTTGGCGGGTTAATGTATGGTGCGGCATTGTGGGAAGAAGGATAATTGGCCCCCATTTTATCGATGGCAATCTAAATGGTGCAGTGTAAGCTGATCTGCTACGTAATGTTCTAGCGATGTTACTACAAGATGTTTCACTGCATGACAGAATGGCGATGTACTTCCAACATGATGGATGTCCGGCACATAGCTCGCGTGCCGTTGAAGCGGCATTGAATAGCATATTTCATGACACGTGAATTGGTCGTCGAAGCACCATACCACGGCCCGCACGTTCACCGGATCTGACATCCGCGGATTTCTTTCCGTGGGGAAAGTTGAAGGATATTTGCCATCGTGATCCACCGACAACGCCTGACAACATGAGTCAGTGCATTGTCGATGCATGTACGAACACTACGGAACGCTAACTACCCACTGTTGAGAGGAATGTCGTTACACGTAGTGCCAAATTCAATGAGGTTGACGGACATCATTTTGAGCATTTATTGCATTAATGTGGTATTTACAGGTAATCACGCGGTAACAGCATGAGTTCTAAGAAACGATAAGTTCACAAAGGTACATTTATCACATTGGAACAACCGAAAAAATATGTTCAACCGTGCCTACGTTCTGTATTTTAATTTAGAAAACCTACCTGTTACCAACCGTCCGACTAAAATTGTGACCCATATGTTTGTGACTATTACAGCGGCATCTGTCACAAAGCGAAGAAAGTAGTCCAACTAAAACATTCAAATTTTTTTTACATACTACACGAAAATGTAACAAAAAATGGGGGTTCCTATTTTTAAAAAACGCAGTTGATATCCGTTTGACCTATGGGAGCGCCATCTAGCGGGCCAACCACAGCGCCATCTGGTTTCCCCCTTCGAACTAGAACTTTGTAGTTTTTTCGTTTGATGCTTATTGCGTGATGTACTTGGCCCGGTCACGATCAATGGACCACCCTGTATATTCCGCAAGTCACCGTATTGAGCGCGGAGAGAGGGAACTTGTACCACTAGTAATCATTTCCCATCGTGCTCCACAGGAAACACGGCGAGAGATAAAATGACTACCTACATGCCTCCGTATGAGTCTTAATTCCTCAGTTCGTGATTCTCACGCAAAATGTTGCTCGGTGGCAGTGTAATCGTTCTGAAACCGTTTTTGTAGTCGATTATCTAAATTTTCTCAATAGTGTTTGGCGAAAAAAAGAAACGTCGTCTTCTCTCCAGTTTCAAATTTGAGTCCACTAAGTATCTCTGTAGTACACCTCGATGTCCAGGGTAAAACATCCAAGAAAACACAAATAACTAAGCATGAGCGACAATATTCACTCGTAAGTACAGTAGTTGAAACAGTATGCGAAACACTGCTATTCGAGCTGTAGATGATACGATGGAGAAAATTTCCTGACAAGGGCAAAAGTTCAGACACACATGTTCTGCAGGGCTCAGCTACACCGCTCACTGTGCGGGCGTGGGAGGATATGAGCGCTAAACCTGACTATAGGTCCGCAACGCAGACCGAACATCTTCGTTTATTTTGCCACGCCCCGCTGCTACGAGTTTCGTACGCTGCTCGCTGACGCCGTCAGCATTTGTACGACCTCTGGTCTGCTGTTACGCCCACGCGCGAGATGATGTTAGCTTTCGCAACTCGCGGAAATAGCATTCTGCTGGGGCGCCAGAACCAGCGCTCTACAAAGGTGACTTTTGACGTGCACCGAGCAGGTGTTTTGCCAGCGCAGCGTAGGGGGCGCGATATTTTCCTGCTCGCCTACGCAACGCCCGCGAACGAGCCACGCCCTATGGCAGCTCTTGCGTGGCCGCATTTTGCGCATTTTCCGTCCGGCGCTGTTGCAGAGTAGCTTCGTCGGTGACAGCGCAGCCGTAGTACCATAGCGCCCAACCCCCCACCCGCTACCGACTCCCACCCCCGCCAACCCTTCCTCACACACTTACACACACACACACGCTAATTTCTGCGCGTGGGCGAACGGATGCAGTGTCCACTGTTCTGGCGCGGAAGTGAGCCGCTACGACTACGCAGAAACGGTGCGTGGGAGTCACCGCTGTGCCGCGGCCACTGCGCTTGCGCGCACAGCATCGTGAATGGAAGCGGCAGCGCGCCGCGCGCATGCGCGGCAGGCAGCCGGCGCTTAATGGCGTGCGGTCGGACAGCAGCGCACGCACGCCAGCCTCCCACGCACCTTGCCCGCTGCGACGTAGTAGTACGCCGAAGCGCCGTGCGTGCCATTCGGCGCGGGCGTCGCTCAAAGGGCCGCAATCTGGCCGTGACATTCGCGGTCATCGATCTCCGACAGCGCGCATTATTTTCACATTATAACAATTTCGCCCTTTCTCTGTTACGTGGGCGTTCTGCAGTACCGTGAATGGAATTACGCGACATCTGACCTACACCCACAACACAGAATACAACAATATTTGCGGAAACAGTGACACCAAGAAGCAACGACCCCAGATGGGTAATTCAGTGCAGAGGCCATAACTTATGTCGCAGAAAGATAACATATGTTTTCCATCAGCATCCTTTTTCGTATGTGTCAAAGGCCAGTGCCGCGTCACTCTTTATCAATGAACAACATGTCAGTTTGGAGAGAAATTCCAGCATGCGTTGCCTACGTAAAATGGAGCAATAACAGAATGTGGGTTATAACAGCGCAAAGTGGTCGGTATATTGGAAATGCATTTGTCACACTTGATCAGCTCACGCAGAGCGTAATATTTGAGTAATTACGTAAACCTGTTGAAGCGACCTGGTGGGCTGTAAGAAGCGTTCTTCTTGTTTGTCAGAAAGGAACTTTGCTCTCCCACTTTTGGTTCGGTGGTTTGGTACTGGCTACGGGAGTCCGTCGGAGGGCCAGATGGCTGCACCAAGAGAGCGCTCATTAAAATTCTTCATTGACCCAACAAGCTTACATCACCTGCAGTTGCAGGCATTCGTCACGTGGCACAAATCGCTCTGAGCACTATGCGACTTAATTTCTGAGGTCATCAGTCCCCTAGAACGTAGAACTACTTAAACCTAACTAACCTCAGGACATCACACACATCCACGCCCGAGGCAGGATTCGAACCTGCGACCGTAGCGGTCTCGCTGTTCCCGACTGTGGTCACGTGGATTGGATCGTCGTCCATGTTCTGCGTGCGTGGTACAGCGTTCATCTCAGAGTCGTTGACGGTGTTAAGGTGCCAACATATCATTGGTCATTGACAAATGGCTCGATTCCGACTCGGCGGCCGTGGAATCAGAAATTCGTCAATACCAACGTCACATTTTACTTAGTAAGAGCTCATAAACCAGCCACAGGCGGCATCTTGATGTCTTGATGGCATTTGGAACTCCATTTTCGTCTATACTCCGTAAGCAACTTTGTGGTGTGTGGCGGAGGGTACTTTGTGCACCAGTCTCACGTCCCTCTACCCTGTCCTTGTCGCAAACAGATCTCTGAAAGAAGGATTGCCCATAAGCCTCTGTGTAAACTCCGTTTCGTCTAATTTTATCTACATGGTCTTTTCGCGAGATATGCTCAGGAGGAAGAAATATATTCGTTGATTCAACTAGGAACTTACACTCCCGGAACTTTAAAAATGTCCTAACGCCTCTCGTACACATCTCATTTGCAGGTCTCTGATCCTGCAATGGTACATATAAGTTTGGAGTGTGTAGAACGAGAGGACTCACTGCCCTCCCCCGATTTCTACCCCACACTGATGAGACGGAATTTAACTTGTTATGTAAAAATACTTTATTCCACAATATTACATCTGGTGCTGTTTTGCAGTACTTTACGAACACCACAATATTCTCGCGAGCTGTGGCCCTTGGCTGGTAGAGAGGTACGTCTGCTCGCTCCAGTGTCTCCAGGCTACCTGGCGTATCCATTCTTAACGGCCGCTGGGCGGTGCCTGCGTACACTAAGGACCTGGAAAGCCCAGTTCTGCAAACAAAGTTACAGTTTTTCCCGACAGGGAGCAGATTATACTGGACAGATTGACCTGCCCAGTTTCCAAATACCACTAGATGACACTTGCAGTGGCCCATCGAACCGCCACTCGAAAATAGGTCTTCTCATTTTACAAGAAAAACATAAATTTAACGGGCAAAAAACGAAAACGAACATTTTAAACAAGGAAAATAATGAAAATATAACTAGATACAACATCAAGATACATCAAAATGAAATACACTAATATTTCGGATACACCAAGTGTCACACTACAGATAAAACATGAAGGACACTAATATTTACGCCCTCCCCCCCTCCACATACCTCCATGCCTTCGTTCTCTATAGTGCAGTGTTTGTCGTTAGTGTTAAGTTTTGTGCACCTCCTTTTTTGCTGTGAACAGAAACTAGACTGTTGCCGTGTTTTTTTTATTGTGCCTGCCTATTTCCTAAGTGTTTTTAATCAGCATTACTGACCTCTTTGTTTTTTTATGTTTTCTTCTCAACGTTTTCGCCATGTAGCAGTTTTAAACTGTTTCATCACCTCGTTTTATTGTTATGTCTCCCCTTTATGTTTTTTTAAACTTTATCTGTAGGCTGCAGAGCGGTCTATTTCGCTGCTGCCAGCCCCCCCCCACACACACACTCACTGAGGGTGTGGAGGAATCCAAATACAATAAAGAAAAACTACATAAAATACATGAGAAATACTAACCTCTAAGACGCAAAAACAACAACAACATTACTGTTGCACCGCATATGGAACTTAGGTAATCAATACAGTCAGTTCACATGAAACCATACATAGCTTCTCAAATTGTTGTTAAGAATTAAAATTTTGTTACAGTAGATAGCAATTTGGCGATGGACTTTCATTGTATATCACCACTTAAATCAGAGGTAACGCATCACTGTTTCACTGCTTAGGCAGTTTTGCTTTAGGCCCCTTAATCTGTCCATTAGCTACACTCACATGCCTACCAGGTTCGGGAAACAGCTCGTCGACGACATCCCGCCTCCACACCAAGGCAGACAAGTTATTCTACTTGATCGGCACATGATCGCCGATCTGGGGCTGCCGCCCTCCATCCGATGCCCATTTTCTACGTTGCTGCATCTGATGCAGGTACGCAGGGGACCACCTCTTCCAAAAGGACTGACGCAGCTGCTGTAGACCTGTGCAACCTGTGCACCATGCTGGTGGGACTCTCGAGGATAGAAGGTTCACGACGGGCACAAAGTGGCTGCCCAATGTAGAGATGCCCAGGAGAGAAAGCAGACGGAGAATCCATGTCATCAGCGAGGGGGTACACAACTGTCTCGAATTTAGGTGTGCTGCTACCTACCGTAATCAGTTCTTCAAATGTCAGTACTTCGTTCCAATGACACGTTCCAGGTGTGACTTCGTACATTTTACTGCTGGTTACCACAATCCAACAAAGTGAGGTGGAGTAAAATTCCAATTGATACCCTCTGCGGTCGAAAAGTTTACCAAACATTCTCCTGTAGCATCATGGCGGAAAAAGCGACGAAGTTCATTGTATGCACCAACAAATGTAGTTCCAGTATAACTATAAATGTGAGAGGGTTGTCCTCCTGTCGCAATGAATCTTTGGAGGGCGACTAGAAATGACCCAGTTACTAATTAACTCTAGGTAGATGGTTTTGGTTGTCATGCAAATGGTTCAAATGGCTCTGAGCACTATGGGACTTAACTTCTGTGGTCATTAGACCCCTAGAACTTAGAACTACTTAAACCTAACTAACCTAAGGAGATCACACACATACATGTCCGAGGAAGGATTCGAACCTGCGACCGCAGAGGTCGCGCGGCTCCAGACTGTAGTGCCTAGAACTGCTCGGCCACTCCGGCCGGCTGTCATGCAAGTACACAAAGCAATATAGGCCTTGGTAGTAACCTTACTCCGTCTTCCACCATTCTTCACAGTTACAAGACACGCATAATCCGCTCCACTGTTCTGGAAAGGACGAGACTGGTGTACTCTAGATGCTGGTAAATGACCCTTAACTAGAAACGCAGTCTATGATTTAGATCTAAAGCATTTGGAACATTTCCTAGTAACTCCTTTGAATGTGTTGCGCCTGTTGAGAATCCAAAACCTTATGCGCAACGTAGACAGCGAAAGACGTGATCCAGCATGAAACTTTTTGTTAGATAATGCTTAGGTAACATGATATTGTACGTTAGCATTCATTAACCTTCCTTCCCACGTGTTAAATACGTTCTGCGTCAATGAACTGGCGCTAATCACTTAATTCGCTAATAGAAGAATTGCCCTTCAACAAAGCGATCTCACTACCATACTCACAATGTTTAAGTAAGCCAAAAATCCTTTCTGATATCGTTTGAGAATTCTCGTCGACTGAGTGGTGCAGTTATCCTGCCTTTTTGGTGCAACCTAGCGTTGTTATCAAACATCAGTGCATAAACCAAAACCGTGTACATTTTCGTCAATGAGGAATCGTTTACAAATAGCAGTTCATCGTCAAGCTTAATAACAGACACCATAGATACTTGCACATAGCTTTCTTCTGGAGCAAATTTTGCAAAACATGTTCAAATGTGTGTGAATTCCTACGGCATCAAACTGCTTAGGTCATCGGTCGCTAGACGTACACATTACTTTATGCTAAGAACAACACACACACCCATGCCCGAGGGAAGACTCGTACCTCCGGCGGGAGGGGCCCAAATTTTACAAGTGCTGCAGCCGATGTCACAGTTGGATAGCCATGAAGGGCAGGACCACCACCTCACAAGAGAGCTCAAATCTGCTGGACTAATTCCATGTGATGAGTGATAAGCAGGGTTGTCGTCTGACGTGATATGTCTCCAGTGCGAAACCGAGCTCAGTTCATGAATTTCAGAGACTCTGTTGGCGACACAGGTTTTCCACTGACTAGGACTACGTTGCAGCCAGCAGAGTCCGTCCACAGATGTATATCACGACTGTTTACGATATCTAAGGCACTCGCCACCTCATGAATGAGTCGAGAAAGAAACAGAGCACTACATAATTGCCGCAGTGGAATAGATTTTCTTTGATAGGGGCTACACGAGATTTGGGTGCAGCCAATGAAACTACAAATGTGTTGTTGGGAGGAACACATCTTTAGTATACACAAGTACCATATGCCAAATGTGAAGCATCACAAAAGCCACTAATTACGAGTTTAACGTATTGAGGACAGAGTATGGTCTTTCTTCTAATCAAAATATCACTTAGGGAAGGGAGCTGCATATTCAGGGAGTCCCATTCATCGATTAGGTTCGAAGTAACAACTTCATCCCAGTACAGGCTTATTTACCATAAGCGCGGCAAGAACAGCTAGCATCTTATAACTGCTGCACCCACAAGCTCTAGTGGGTGAAAAATAGATGATATTACAAATGGCTCAAATGGCTCTGAGCACTATGGGACTTAACTTCTGAGGTCATCAGTCCCCTAGAACTTAGAACTGCTTAAACCTAACTAACCTAAGGACATCACACACATCCATGCCCGAGGCAGGATTCGAAACTGCGACCGTAGTGGTCGCGCGGTTCCAGACTGTAGCGCCTAGAACCGCTCGGCCACACCGACAGACAGAATGTTCCGTTTGCTCAACTTTAGCACTGATGACTCTCCAGCTGCACATGGCAGTGAAATGTCTCAGTGAGTGGGCGCCATAAGATTGCTAAAGTTTTATGGCTTTTTCACCAGTGAAATTACAAGGCAAACAAGTTTATTTGTGCTGCACTGGAATTTGTTCTATGATCTTGTGACTATTGGAACCCAATTTCCTCAGTGAAAACCATCTAGAAGCAAGCCGTTGAGTCGGTTTTGAAGTTCCTGAGCATCAGCTTCCGTAGCTGACCCAACTAAGAAGTCGTCCACATACAGGCTAGATAACAAAGCTTGCAATGCTACTAGAAACCTGTATTGATTTAACAAGACCAACTGTTGGAGACATCTCGTCAAAATAAATGGGGCAGGAGCGGTTTCATAAGTAACTGTAGACTATCTATATTCTTGCGTTGGTCCAGACGGTGATTCCCGCCATAGAATTCTCTGAAAGTTCCTGTCATCTGGATGGAGAGACACTTACCGTTACTTTCTATCTCAGTTGACAGAGCCACATTAAAGTATAGAAATTTTATAGTAATGGAAAATAATCCTGGCTTGATTGTGAGACCATCCCTCAAGATATCATTGAGAGGTATTCCATTAGAAACGGCAGCAGAGCCATCAAACACTACCATCAATTTAGTGGGTGAGCTGCATCCTTTGAATGCCAACAGTATCCTGTGAATATGAAACCTCATTGTGTTCTAGTTGAATATACCCAAGCATGAGTGCAGCATATTCCCTTTTTAGATTCTGTTGCCTCCTCACAAGACGCTCGAGTCTCGAGAGGGCTGTTGTCGTGATTCATCCGACAGCCAGTTAACAGACCTCCCACTTTTACCACGAGCTGTACACCGTTCAAAGTGAGCTTCACACATTTTATCATGCTTATTCACGATTTTCGTAGACCGCTCCTCTAGTTCTCAAAATCTTCACAGTTTGCTGTCTAAACTGTCATCTCCAACAAAGCGCGATGTCACTGTGGAACGAGGCATGTTGCATGAAGCTCAAGGAATCCTACAAGACAAAATCCAGCCGAATTTAGTATCGATCAGTGATGGATGATTTTATTTCTCCTGCCTTGCCATACATACGACATCAAAGCAAACCTTAGCATCAGGAATTAAATCTACTGTGACGGGCTTGTTGAACTCAGGATCAGCAAGTGGAAGACAAAGTGGGACATTTCAATTCTTATGTGTGTATAACTTGCTGCTAAGTCATTAGTGACAGTAGCACGAGTGGTTCTCTTATGAAAGCTTAGACGACAGTTGAACGTTACAGCTTTAAGAGAATGAGGCTGCAAAGGCACTGTTTATTCCTTTCACAGGAAATGACTGTTTATTTAGTTTCAGTTTTAGTTCATCTGTCATACCCTTAGATATAAAAGATAGCCAACTCGCATCATGAAGCAGCACCCTACAAGACTGCTACCTATCCTTGCAGTCTTTAATGTTGATTACAGCCTCTGTTAACAAAGCATTACAATTTATGTTAGCTCTCCAATCGTAGCCTGATGACCACGGAGTGGCTTCCAGATTCACCATTCTGTCTATCCTTAGAATCAGATGACTTTTGGAGCAGTACATCATTGTGCCTGCCCTTATACACCAAAGAGCAAAGAGAAAAGTACACCTGCCTTATATCGTGCAGGGACCCCGCGAGCGACCCAGAAGTACCCCAGCGCGACATGGCATGGACTAGACTAATATCTGTAGTAGTGCTTGAGAGAAATGACACCATGAATCCTGCAAGGCTGTGCAGAAATCCGTAAGAGTACGAGGGGGTGCAGATCTGTTCTGAACAGAACGTTGCACGGCATCCCAGATATGCTCAATAATGTTCATATCTGCGGAGTTTGGTGGCCATTGGAAATGTTTAAATTCATGAGAGTGTTTCTGGAGCCACTCTGCAGGAATTCTGGACGAGTGGCGTGTCGCATTGTCCTGCTGGAATTGCCCGTCGGAATTCACAATGGGCATGAATGGATGCAGGTGATCAGACGGGATGCTTACGTTCGTGTCACCTGACAGAGTCGTTTCTGGACGTATCACAGGTCCCATATCACTCCATCTGCACACGCCCCCACACCATTAGAGCTCCTAACAGCTTGAACAGTCCCCTGCTGACATGCAGAGTCCATGGATTCATGAGGTTGTCTACATACCCGAACACGTACATCCTCTAGATACAATCTGTAACGAGACTCGTCCGAGCAGGCAACATGCTTCCAGTCATCAACAGTCCAATGTTGGTGTTGACGGGCACAGGCGAGGCGCAAAGCTTTGTGTCCTGCAGTCATCGACGGCAGACGAATGGGCGTTCGGCTCGGAAGAACCATATCGATGATTTTTCATTGAATGGTTCGCACACTGACACTTGGTGGCGGCCCGACATTGAAATTTTCAGCAATCTGCGTAAGTGTTACACTTATATCACTTTAAACGGTTCTATTCAATCTTCGATGCTGCCGTCCTTGCAGGAACTTTATCCGACCGCAGCGATGTCGGAGATTTGATGTTTTACCGGATTCCTGATATTCACAGTACACTCGTGAATTGGTGGTACGGGAAACTACCCACTTCATCCCTACCTCGGAGATGCTCAGTCCCATTGCTCGTGCCCCGACTATAACACCATTTTCAATCTCACTTGATAACCCGCCATTGTAGGAGCAGTAGCCGATGTAACAACTATGGCAGACACTTGTTGTCTTCCATAGTCGTTGCCAACTGCAGCGCCGTATTCTGCCTGTTTACATAGCCCTGTGTTTGAATACACTTGCCTGTACCAGGTTCTTTGACGCTTCAGTGTAGGATGCAAGGAGAAATGTGGTATTTACTCGGAATATGACCAGCGTACAAGTACAACAAAAAGAGCTTATTCCTTGTTACGGATTCCCGTTGCTGGTCGATGATTACCACATGAAAATCTTTGCATGTGTTGCAGCACGATGTTCACCACAAAACCGACACGCCTCCCAGCATCAGCACTAGGAGATGAGCCTTCCTTAAACGCCTAGTTTGATTTGATTTACTAGCATTTCCTTGCGGATCTTTTCAGGTGTCCCTGAATTTGATCAGCTCAAGAGCCTGATATATTCTTTCCAAGAAATCTGTCAGATGATTCAGTGTGGTGAACGTGGGTCCCGATATTTTTATCTCCTGCTCATGACGGTCTGAATGACTTCGTGTACGGGGACGTAAGATTCAAGAGCCTCTAAGGCCTTCAGATGACAAACACATTGTTAGTTGATTGCCTATAATCGATTACCGTCTCATGGGTGACTCTAGGAGAGGCCAACAAAGGCTTGCATGTCTGGCTGCAATTATTTTTGGATTACCATATCTCTGCATCTTAGGCCCCCAACCAATCTATAGATTTCCTGACGTGATAGGCATACGTTTCGAAAGGTCATTTGCTTCATTTCGCAAAGCAGAATTGAAGTAATGAAATTATTGGAGGTTATCAACTAAATTATTATTCATAATGAGACTCAAAAAGGCAGCTCTTTAGCACGACCACTTAAGGTAGTCCTCCTCAAAATTTGGCTAGTGAACAGCAGTAGATTCAAAGTACTGACACTCCTTGTCGGATTCAATTCCATGAGCTTTGCTGTATGTACGTGCCTTTTCATTAAACCATTGATTGTGGATTCAGTGAATCCTTGGGAATCGACGAATTTCACTCTGTTCATACAATGAGTCGCGGATTCGCCTTCTGATTCCAGCCATCCTTGCGACGATTGAAAATCAGTCTGAATCCGAGTCAGTCTGTTTAATTTTGATTTCATCATTTTAATGTCCACCATTTCAGTCCTTTGCAACTCCTCTCTATTTGACTAATCGTGTTATCTCAGATAGCCAATAGGCAGATGGTAACAGTAGCCAATAGTCGCACATAACAGGTTGTCGTCGGCGCGAAATGGAACAGCAAAGACGCCGCAGACACTAGCAGCTGGCGGGACAAGAGGTGAAGTCTCCGATGAAGCGACTTTTCAGCGGAAGCAGCTGACGTCACAAGATATGGTTGGTATCGTATACGTCGAAACTCCGAGCAGTTTGCGTTCGTCGAAACACATTAACCATCGGCGAAAAATATCTCCGGCACTGATGTTGAAGCTGTTTCTAAAGTCCGGAACATACCTTAGAATACTCGATAGCACTTAACGACGACACTCGAGAATATGTGTAACTCACACATGGTAATTTTCTCGTGTATTTTTAATGTTCACAATACTGGAAAAAACATGAGCACGAAAATAACTATTTCGCTTGCTCATTGTATCTGGCTCGAAGTCCAAAAATGTACGCAGTTCAATTGCAGGTCTCTGGTACTGAGTTGATACATTTCAGTTTAGTGTGTGCAGCACGAAAGGACTCACTGCTCTGCCGTCTTTCTTCTCCACAATAATGAGATTGAACAAACCTTTACTTGAAACTACTTTATTCGGAATTACTTTACAAAGATCAGAAGGTGATATTCGGTAATATTTACCAAGGCACCAGCGATCTGAGGTGTAAGATGACTATTTCTGATAATGTTATTGAATGTGTTAAAAATTTGTAAAGGAAAATGATATATTTGAAGAACTATGATCAGAGAAACAATTGTTAGACAACAGTATCTGTTACTGCGATGACAGCTCTGTGGAGTCGTAGAACCTTTGACAGTCAGTCGTGGATAGCTGTGGTGTGCTGCAGGCGGGTTTCGTTGAGTGTACAGCGTAATGCACGGACGCACTTTCGGAACTATGCGAGTTCTAGATTTATTAGGAGAGATGGTGTCTCAGAACAATGGTTGGATAGCATGCGGACACAAAAAAGTGTTTTTGAAATGAAGAACAAGGAATTATTTGAAGAGGCAAAAAGCAAATTTTTCTATCGAAGACAGTGGTGCGAAAGCAGAGTTACTAAACACATCCTTCCGAAATTCCTTCACAAAATAAGACAAAGTACATATCCCAGAATTAGAATAGAAAACAGTTGCCAACATGAGTAATGTAGAAGTAAATATCCTCGGAGTAGTGAAGCAACTGATATTACTTAATAAAAGCAAGTCTTATGGTCCAGACTGTATAACAATTAGGTTCCTTTCGGAGTATGCTAATGAATTAGCTCCATACTTAACAATCATATACATCCGTTCGCTCGACGAAAGATCCGTACCCAAAGACTGGAAAGTTGCACAGGTCACACTAATATTCGAGAAAGGAAGTAGGAGTAATCCACTAAGTTACAGGCCCATATGGTTATAGTCGATATGCACCAGGATTTTAGAACATATATTGTTTTCGAACATTATGAATTACCTCGAAAAAAAGGGTCTATTGACACAAAGTCAAAATGGGTTTGGAAAACATCTTCCTGTGAAACACAAGTAGCTCTTTATTCACATGAAGTGCTGAGCGCTATTGACAAGGGATTTCACATCGGTTCCGTATTTCTATGTTATAGGCCCTTTGCTGTTCCTTATCTATATTAACGATTTTGGAGACAATCTGAGCATCCGTCTTCGGCTGTTTGCAGATGACGCTGTCGTTTATCGACTAATAAAGTCATTAGAAGACCAAAACAAGCTGCAAAACGATTTAGAAAAGCTATCTGAATGATGCGAGAAGTGGCAGTTGACCCTAAATAACGAAACGTGTAAGGCCATCCACATGAGTGCTAAAAGGAACTCGTTAAACTTCGGTTACAGGATAAATCAGTCTCATCTAAAAGCTGTAAATTTAACTAAATACCTAGGTATTACAATTACGAACAACTTAAATTGGAAGGAACGCACAGACAATGTTGTGGGGATGGCTAACCAATGCCAGCTTTTTATTGGCAGGACACTTAGAAAATTTAACAGACCTACTAAGTACACTGCCTACACTACGCCCCATATGAGGAGCTACTTGACCGCATAGTTGCGGCTCCGGTCAAAGAAAGCAGTCGGCTTTCAGCCGTGATACCGTGCGGACGGGCTCGGCGCGCCGGGCAGTGCTCCTTAGGTGTTGTTGTTTACCCGCCAGCGCGCGGTCGCGTCGTTGTCTTGTCGTATAGTACCTGTACCGACCCGACATGGCGTTCTCATATCGAAAAGCTACAATCAAGTTAACGTTCAACGCATCGTACACGAGACCGAAGGCCCATGAAATTGAACGGTTTCTACGAGACATCATGCACATAGAACCACAAGAACTGATAGGAATTCATCTGTCTATTGTAACCAGCACAGTGTACCTCAAACTGATTGACGAAGCGGCCTGCGACAGATTACTCCAACGATCTGCGAACGGCTTTCGCTTCTGTCACGCAGACGGTAACGTGAGCGTGGTAGGAGTTGACCACGCTGGTCTGGGGGTGCGTACCGTGCGCTTCTTTGAACTACCGTTCGAAGTTCCTGCCAACCTAGTCGTTGATGCGCTGCGGCCATACGGCACAGTTCTGAGCCACACAGAGGAGAAATGGAACACATTCGAAACGTACCCTGTCCTTAACGGGGTACGACAAGTGCGCATAGAACTTAAGAAGCACGTCCCATCATATATTTTCGTTGGTGGCTGCCGCACAATTGTTATATATGATGGACAACCGAGGACCTGCTCGGGCTGCGGGCAGAACTGAGTGTCTGCAGCGACGCCTCGTTCAGGTGCCCCGCAATGAACTTCCCCAACGATCCACTGTGACCTCTCTCCCGCTAACGTATGTGGAGGCGGCACGACATGATGTGATGGATGATCAAAACCTCCTACCTCCTCAAGCCGCTGCCAGCTCCGTTGGAGAGTCAGCGCCGTCGACGACGCCGCAGTCCAACGGTGCAGAGGTTCCTACAGCCTCTGCCCACCGCAGCGTCGTGGGCGCCCAGCCACCGTCACTGTCGGGATCGGACACAGGGGTTCCTAGCGACCGAGACTGTGTCGAGCCCCGCCCTCCAGTGGATGTCGAATCTCGGACCCGAAAGCAAAAATCACCCAAGCGAGGCGATTGTCAGCTGAAGAACAGGACAGGGATCTGAAGCCGGCGGAAGACATTGACTTCGTGGACTTGTCCACAATTGCAACTGACTCCAGTGGCATCATTCACCAGAAGGTGCCTCAAGACAAGGAACACTCTCCTAAATCTGGTAGCCCAGAAAACGAGGCGCATTGCGTCGACTCCCAAAAGACGGGCTCCTGTGAAAGCGACCAGCCCCCAATGACATCACAATCGTCTCTTGGTGACTGAGCAGACGATACGGAGGCAGATGATGCACACCAAACATCGATATCTCCACCAGAGCACAAGGCTGACATTGAGCCCGGAGGGCTCTGCCAATCAGGGACGGCACAGTAATGCACAGCATGCAGATGGATGGCTGTGTGGTGTGTGAGATCACTGTGGGCTTGCACCGGCACACTGCCTCCGCCACTTGATATGTCTCAGTCATACCGTGTGGGAACAGTCAATGTAAATGGTGTCCACTCCACTGTCAAGACCCAAATGTTACACGACATGATCAGAGCGGCAGACTTGGACATTGCCCTTCTCCAGGAGGTCCGTCCCGAGCTGCGTTTAGACCTATATGGCTACACCAAGTACAGCCTACCCGTAGACGGCCATCCTCCTCCGAGATGGCATAGACGCGACGGACGCGACGTACTTGCCGAACGGGCGAGGCATCGCACTCACACTTGGCGCAGTCCGCCTCATTAACGTCTACGCTCCCTCCGGTAATTCGCACCGTGGTGACAGGTATGTCTTCTATTCGGAGAAGGTAGCCCCACTTTTGCAAGGAAATATGGACCATTACATAGTGGGCGGCGATTTTAACAGTGTTCTGCTGCCCGAAGACCAGATACCGCATTACGTCCCATTCCCGGTTCTACAAGCATTGATACGTGACCTCACGCTCCACGACACATGGCTCTTACATCATGGGACCCAGAGTGGATATACGCACTTTACCAGCCATTTTGCAAGTCGTCTCGGCCTGATATACGTCTCGCATGCCCTCTGCACAGCAACCCGTGATGCAGAACTCTGGCCGACGGCCTTCACGGACCATCTAGCGTACATCTGCACTGTCACCTTACCCCGACAGCTCACAAGACGCAGCAGAGGCCCGTGGACGCTAAACGTCTCCCTCCTTCGCGAGGAAGCGTGTCGGCGAGCAGTCACTGACACGTGGCGTCTATGTATCAGGCGCCTGCCCATGTATGCTTCCACGTTGCTGTGGTGGCTGGGATGTGTCAAACCTGCACTCCAAAAGACCTAGATGGCCTACGGGCATGACAGATCGAACTGGAAAAGGGCGACATCGGAATTTTCTATACAGCGTTAAGTGAGCTGGCGACGAAACCGCCGTCTCCCGAACGTCAGATGTCCGTACAACGCATCTACTTCGCATCAGGACAGAGAAGCTAGAAGGTGTCCGCATCCGTGCGCGAGTGCAAGACTGTATCCCCAACGAAACAGCGTCAGTCTATCACATTGTGCGCGAGAGGCGCCACCGCAGACGACAGCTCATTACGGCGGTAAACACGGATGAGGGCGGCCGCGCAGTGACACAAACGGACATCGCGCACACGTTCGCCAGACACTAAGGGACCTTTTACATGGAAGATCCGCGAAATGTACGTGATTATGATGAGCTGTTGCACGATTTTCCCGCCCCTCGGGACGTGGCACCCGATGATAGTGAAACGTCCCCTTAGAAAAATTTATACACGACTGGTCTGTGTGAAACGACCTCTTTGAACAATTGTACACGACTGGTCTATGTGAAATGTCCTCTTTGAACAATTATACACGAATGTGCTTAAACTGACACACAATATTTTTAGCGCAACGCAATCTGACTATCAAAAATCCCTACAAAAGAATGGCCCTGACTAACATTAACCTATACCTTTCACAAATCACTTACCTCACAAAAATCTTCGTTACTCGAACTACTGCAATACAGCGAGCGCCACTACTGCCAGCTAAATAAAAGATTCAAACTACGGAAGGCACTAACTACTGATAGGTATAGTTAGCAAATGAAAGATTTTAATAGAGAACAAACAGTGTATTTACCTTAATAGTCAAAATATATATGGTAGTTCGTGAAATCCAGTCTTACAAATTACAAAACTCCGCCATCTCTCTCCCCACGTCCACCACTGCTGGCGGCTCACCTCCAACTGCGCAATGCTACGCGCTGTTAGCATCCAGCTGCCCAACACTACAATGGCGAGTATTACAACAATGCCAACCAGCCACCGACTGCACACGGTACAGCCAGTGATTTTCATACAGAGCGCTACGTGGCGGCGGCGTTACCAATAAAAAAACTTAAACAGCCTACTTACAATAGTCTGCTGTTGCCCATTACCCCCTACGAGCTGACATCGGCCTTGGCACGTGGAACACCGAACAAGTCGCCTGGACCGGACGGTTTACCCCTGGAATTCTACCGCACTTTTTACCACCTAATGGGTGACAAGTGGCTCCAAATGTTTCAAGACCTGATCCGCCCTGATTTCACTGTCCCCACAGAATTCACAGAAGGCGTCTTGATCCCAGTACCGAAACCGAATGGTGGTTGTAGGTGGCAGGACTTTCGCCCACGCACACTCCTCAACAACGACTACAAGATCTTCGCCCGTATCCTCTGCGCGCGTCTCCACACCGCTATCGGGAAAGCCATCCACACCGATCAGACATGTTTAGGTGGTGTCAGCAACATTCAGACGGCGTTAGGAGCATACCGCGACGTAATTGCTTTGTCGGCGGCCTGCAAAATAGGAGGCGCCCTTGTCGCCGTAGATTTTGACCACGCATTCGACGGCGTCGACCACGTCTTCTTACGCGCAGTTTTGCAACACATGGGCCTCTCTCCGGAGTCTGCACAGGTGGTCCTTCGACTGGTTCACGGAGCGCGCACCCGCATGATGGTCAACGGTTATGAGGCTGGTCACATTGTTGTCGGACGGTCAGTGCGACAAGGGTGCCCCCTGTCGGGTATATTATTTGCTGCGGCGCTTGAACCAGCTTTACATGGTCTACGGCAGCGATTAACTGGTATCTCCTTGCGGGACGTGACCTTTCGTTGTGGTGCATTCGCCGATGACGTGGTGTTCCTGGCCAGATCAGAGGATGAAATGCATATGGCGCTACAGTGGCTACGCCAGTACGGGGCGGTCGCTGGGAGCATCATCAACGTGAAGATGTCGGAGGGGGGCTTTCCCACACAACGGCGGTGCCCTTTGACAAGGTGCCGTACTCAAGTGTTTAGGAGTGCAGTTGAAGAGCAATGTCCGACTCACGGTGGCGGCTACGTACCGCCGGCTCCTACACCAGACACGTGCTCTGCTGCAGGACAACAAACTGCGTCGCTTGGATATGCTCCTCAGAACACGTTATGTCAACACCTATCTTGTCTCAAAACTGAACTATTTTGCGCATATCCTTCCCTTGACGGCTACGATGGCCGACAGATTTCAAGTAGCATATGGACATTTCGTAAGCACCGATCTGGTTTTTAAAGTCCGATACGCCACCCTGACACTGCCGCAGCCGGCGGGCTGTATCGGTTTAATTCATGTATATAACGTTGCGCGATAGCTTTATCTCAACACTATGCGTCGCACGTGGACCTCTGCACACGCCACTCTGACGGGCACCCTGATAGCGGAAGTGGCACCACACTCTCTGCATCCCCCGGTTTCTGTAGGACACATTTCACCGGCACTCACCCACATCAGAAATTTCTTGATTGACTTCAGCTACGTACGGTCAGAACTTCCGACGACACGGAAGCCCAGCACAAAAGACTATTATCGCCTCTATCAATAGCAGCAACCTGTAAATACGGTCACCCACAGACATCCTGAAGTTGCCTGGAACACGGTGTGGAGAGCGGTACACACGCCTTTTCTACCTACGACAGTGCGTTCATTTTGGTACGTGGTTGTGAATGGGAAGTTCGCTACTCGTCAGAGGCTACATTCCATACATCTGACGGACGACCTCTTTCGTCCGACATGCTGAGTCGCTGAATCGGATGCACACCGTCTGACGTGTGAGGCGACCAGCGAGTGCTGGCTACTGACGCAGCGCATGCTGCCGTTACTCTTGCGGCGATTGCCGGAATCTACCTCCCCTGATGACGTATTGCGCCCCGGCGGCGTATACTTTCCATCAACCAGAACGAACGCCGTTAACTGGCTAAAAGGCATTGGCGTTTACTACATATTTTGCGATGCTCCCAAAGGCACACTCGACTTTTGGTCCCTACTGATGACGACACATGCAGCTTTCAGCCGCCACCCAAAGTACAGAACTTATTTCGCAAATTATTTGGGTTCATTATTTGCGGATCCTCCTGCTCACTAAGGCGTTCCGGGTATGAGACGCTGAAAATGAAGAAGAATCCTGGAGCATATTGATCCTCTACGGACGGAATAGGGGGGGAACCCCTTCCAAGAGACGAGAAGACGACTCGGACGCTCGGCTAAGTCAGTTGTAGGATCTTTCTTTGTAATGAAACAAAAATAAATCTATAAATACAAAAAAGTTATAAAAATTAAATAAATAAATAAATAAAACAACATAGACAAACCCAGTACATCCTCTTCCTGATCCTTTGATGCTGGAACTCGAACACGTTGCTTGGGCGTGGCGGCGGGATGGCCAGGCTTCGGGTGTCCTGCTGCGGCAGCGGTTCACCAGTAAAGAAAAACAACAAAAAAAAAGAGCGCTAACGTGCTGCTTCCTGGAATCGGGTAGACGCGCCGGCCCCGGATCGAATCCGCCCGGCGGATCAACGACGACGGCCGGTGCACCGGCCAACCTGGATGCGGTTTTTAGGCGGTTTTCCACATCCTACTAGGTGAATACCGGGCTGGTCCCCACTTCCTGCCTCAGTTACACGACTCAGAGACATTTGAAACACATTTACACTATTTGACGACGCAGACGGCTGGGGTACACTAATTCCGTCTGGGGGGGTACGGGGTGGCGGCAGGAATGGCATCCGGCCACATGCCCAATCCGGTTAACCATGGCCGACCCTGCGTAACCGCGAGACAAGACGCAAGCGATAGATAGATAGATAGATCGATGTTCAGTCAGGACATGCAGCAGCCGGGGACGGTGCGGCAGGGAGGTGCGGTCAGCCAGTTCTTGTTGGCCTCTCGTGACACAGGATGGACTGTGGGACGGACGGAGATGGGAGCCGGATCGACCGTTGGTTGGTCGTTCAGTTGGTCGCCTCATTGGGTGACGTGTGTTTGGGCTTTTGACCGTTTCTGGCCCTCATCGCTTGATCATCTTGCTGGACGTGGCTCGGAGCTCGGTTCCCCATTGTGCGGAGACGTCGTGTCCAACGTGCAAGAGTTACCTCTTCATGACTGGATCTCAGCCAGTGTGCCCGGATCTCCGTGTCTCCCTGTTCCGGACAGGCAGCGTACGCTCATGGTTTGAGCGCTAACGACCTTGGTTGGTTGTTGGTCGGTTGTTTGGTCAGACGACGTCGGTTTCGTCACCGACCGTCCTCCAGGTTTGTGTGTGTGTATGTGTGTGTGTGTGTGTGTGTGTGTGTGTGTGTGTGTGTGTGTTCACCGGTGATTTGTTCTACTTGTTCATCAGTGAATTGTTTTGCGAGTGTTCGAGTTTTTGTGGTAGTGTTTCGTGCAACACGGATGTACCCTGTGTCAGTTCGACTGAGCAATGCTTTAAATGCTGTAATGCTGTGTGCGTACTGCAATAACCAGTTGGTCGGCTGCGAAAGAGCAGCAAGTGACTATTTCCTTACCGTGTTGATGCTGTCCGCCACGGCGTGTAGTTCCACAGCCGTTGTGGTGTTCATGTTTGTCAGTAGTTATTGTGCCTTCGCTTATTAACAAACCAATATTTCAAGACGAGTGTTTCTGGTCTCGTCGCCTCGCTGGCATTTGGGTTGTAGTGTTTTTGGTCTGGTCACGGAAATCAGATAGCTCGTTGGTTCGTCGGCTGTCGGTTGGGTTGCCTTCCGATTACGAAATTGTTGGTCAGGCTGCCTGTCTCGCCTAAACGAGCATTAGTGTTACAATCCCAGGCCGACCCTTGGAAACTTCTGAGAGCCGTTCCGTGTCTGTTACATAGTAACTTCACTGTTTCTGTTTTAGTATTTTGGCTAATTAGTAACCTTCAGCCGAGTTTTAATGTATCCTGAATTAATGTTCTTATCGTGCCCTTAAGCCATGAGGTTATCTTTTATATCGGCCCTTCAGCCGAATTTTTTTATGAGATGTTTTCAGATAATTCTTTCTATCTTTTAAACTGAAACTTCTTTATAGGCCTGAAGCCGTTAAACATATTTTTTTGATATGTGGCCCTCAGCCGAGTATTAATATCTCTTAAACTGATGTTCTTGTCTTCCTTTAAGGCATGAGATTGTTACTCTTAATTTTATATCAAACACTTCATGGTACGACCTTCTGCCTTTTAAAATTGAAACTTTTCTTTTAGGGTTCAAGCCTTAAATTATTTGCTGATGTGCGGCCTTCAGCCGAGTGTTGATATCTCTTAAATTAATGTTCTTGTCTGGCCCGTAAGACATAAATAAGCTTGTGATGCTTTTGTTTGCTTGAAATGTTTTAAGATAAGGCCTTCTGCCTTTTGATTGAAACTTTTTAATGCTTAATATGCGACCTCCAGCCTAGTTCCATTAAAATTAAATTGCTAAGACCTTCAGCCGATTAAACTGAAGATTTAGAAAATATTCTTGGGTGAAACCTCCAGAAGCACCTTGTATTTCAATTGTGCTTAGGCCTTGTGTCTTGGATTTTGAATGTGGCCTTCAGTGGATCTAAGATTAATCAAAGGACGTCGATTAAAGTATTGGTGTTTTGTATTCTTGAGTAATATTGTGTGTGGACAAATAAAGTTTGTATGTCGAGTGCAACTGGCGGTGGCGCCGCTGTGGCAATCGCAGCTTTGGTGTCTCCCTCTGGTGGGAAAGGGGAAAGGTTTCATGTTCATGTGCATTTAAGGGGCGCTATGAGCTTGCCAGTTGGTCAGTCTGGGTGATTCTGGAGTCATTCTGGGGTCAGTCTCTCCTCAAAATTTGTGGCGCAGCGAGTGGTCGCCCGGTCGGGGCCTAGTTCCTGCATCTGAGTCTGCGCGTTAGGCCGCCAGTCTGCTCGAGTTGCTCAGGGAACGGTCATTGGTGGTTGGATCGATCGGGTGGTCGGTCGGGCACTGAGACACAAAATGACTTGGTCGCCTTGAGCGTCGGCGCATGTGAGGTCGCCACGTGAGCCCAGTTTCGAGCAGGCAAAGAAATACATTGAAAATTTGTTTCCTTAAATCCGTCAGGCATTCTAGTTCAAAACAAATTACAATATTTATTGTTATTTTTAACACTCATTTGTATTAACAGTCAAACCATATGTTATAAATTACAATTTTTTTAATTTTACTTATAGACAATAAAATGATGTCAGTGCGAAAACTCAATACCCAAAAAGGTAAACCAGCATAAGTTCCAATACACATTATATTATCTAACAGAATGTGCTGGAAAGATCGAGAAATTCAGTCGCTCTCGCTCTGTATTATCGTTTGGAGGACGCCAGCTGTGGCAGTCACGTCTTACTTACTTTTGTGGCCACACCTCAGACAGTCTGGAGATATCTAGTAATGCTGAAGCATTATCATTTTTTCAAAACACTAATTTTGATTTCAAGTTATGATGTTATGGAGAAAGTGCTTATGCAACGTGCATAGATTAATAAACATCATGGTTAATAGAGAAATGCAGACATCGAGCAGACTTATTCAACAACACTGGACCTATTACAGACGACAACGTCATGCTTCTACTGGAAATAGAAGCCGATAAAAAGATAAATGTCTGATTTACTGTGACGTTTTTAGTTTTGGCCTTCCAATACACAGTATTACTCCACTATGTAGTTCGTTTACTATGTTGACGAAATATAAACTGATAAAGGTAAATACGATCATATACTACAGGTTCTGACCACACAAAATCCAATGTGACAGAAGGAGAACGTCGCAGTAAGATCAGAGCAGTGCGAAGAGGTCTCTGAACAAGTTGGAAGTCTTGTCTCCCAATAAAACAAAACTGGACAAGTCATTTGACAAAGAAATTCTGTCTGATCCCATAGTCGCAAGCAAAATGCAAGAAATTAAGGACATGAAGAAAGAACCGGTTATTCTGAAGGGCAGACTGGAGCAAAAACTCGCAGATATGAAGAAAACTGAGAAACAGCGTGTATCTCTCAAAACATCTGTTCCAGATGGAAAGAATACGGAAAGAGTAAGTAATGGAGTTCAGAACATACTGTCTCAGTGTTTCAGCCAAGAATAAATTTGGTGCCTGATGATGTAAAAGAAAGTGTGAAGTTGAGTTCGGAGGACATTGCAAATACCAACACTTTGAGAGCTTTTTCTTCAAGAGCATATGCATATCTAATAAGAAATAATTATCCTTTCCCCGCCGATCAACATTCCAGTAATGAATGAAGTAGCTTAAGTGAGAATCAGGCATTTTCAAGCAAGACTAGCTCAGCAATATTTAGACCATTTGAAGCCATGGCTTCACTCAAGATTAACTAAAATTTGGTTTTAAGTAGGAACTGAGATCAATCATTGGAAAGAAAACTGTTAAATGAGTAGACGGCTATTGTTGATGGTGGATGCATTTTTGTTAGTAGCCTAAGTGACTTCTAGAAAAATGTTGTAAAATTTAGAGAAGATTACATCTTTTAATACCATCATTAATTTGCGGGGGCACTATCTCTTATTTACGAGCGTAACCTGGAGGCTGTGGACAGATGATTTAAGCTTCCGCGTTGCATTCGAGTTTGCAAAACTCTTCCTGATGATAGTCAGTTAATCTCAGGGACGCTGTAGCAAGTTGCAACTGAATAAATGGCAGAATACTAATTGTGTCTCCACGGCATGATCCATTAAGCTCGTACTGGTCGTATTTCATGTATCTTAAATCTATTAGAAATGTCAAAATGAGAACTCATGAGACTTGACTAATTTACATTAATTTAATTACAAATGGTTCCAAGGTTAATACATGAAGCTTACATGAGATTTGTCTACAAAAAAGAAAGTCAAAAACTGACATGAAAAGCAACTCCGCTGTAGTATACCTCATATCAATACAAATGCTGACAGATAAGAGCAAGAGATACGAGCTCCTCACTTGCTTTCTAAAACAAAAACAAGAAAACATATCATATTCGATTGCAATCAGACACTGCCGCTATATCTTTGAAATCTTATTTATGAAATTATAATTACAGTTCAGAAAATTAATGAACATATGTTAAACAGTTATGAAGTTACAGTTAAAAAACAGATAAGTGCACATTTTTGTGGTTTCCGTCCTTTCTACGACGTTCAATGTACATAAAATTACGTTGGTCTGTCAATGCACAAAGACGTTCAGGTAGCTATGACAAGAAGTCTATTTCCAAAGTATAAGCACCCAATATTTTATGATTTTCAAAATGACAAGCAATTTGTTGTAGACCAAAGAGCGTGAAAACTTTGGGTTCAAGTTGTAGAAGTCACATGCGATATGGGAGGGAAACATCCTAAAGTGTGGAAACAATTTGATGTATACGCAACTGAGATCAGACTTAGTTTTCAAACCCAGGATAACACAAGGAAAATATGAGTTTTTCAAAGACTTAACGTGCTTGCTAAAATTTTCAAGAAATAACTATTGTTGATGGTGGATGCCCTTTAATAGAAGATCTTCTGTACCACTAGACAACAGAATAGCTGCACAGCTATTTTTACGTCGCGCTGGGCAAGGTGTGGGATACGTTCTCCATAAAGATCGCGAAGGAAGCTTCATCGAATTGATAAACGGTGTTTCAGATTTACTGAACTAGAAATACGTCGAAGTTGAGAAAGTACTTCTTGGAAGTGATTATGATTCCAACCTCAGAAGTCAAGAAAAATTCCCTGAAGAGGTTTTTAGAAACTTGAGCGAAGAAAAGAAAGTAAACAATCTCCTCCCGTTTCAATAGGGATTTATTACATCAATAAAATCACATTCTGAGCTTTTCATAGATCTGAAGAATACTGACTACCAGACTAAATCAATATTGTCTCGGAAATTTCTTTTCTAGAATTCACATTCTTTATGCATATGAAAATAATTCCACGCCCTTAGGATAAAAAATGGAATTCACCTACAAATACTGAGCGTAAATGTGACATATATAACTTTATCAATTGGTCTTCCATTGCAGAGGGTAGAGAGCAAAATTCTGCAGAAGAAACCGTGGGAGGATTCGAGAATTTTACGTTTAGTGAGTTGTGCAACATAGTAGCTGACACATCACGTCACAATACTTCAGAAGAAGAAAACCTTCTGCCAGAGCGCAATCTCAGTGATTCAGCAAGCTCCAGTGGTGACATCACTCACGATGCCTTGAAATACTTGGCAGTATATGCCACATTCAATGTAAAAACAACGACAGTTCTTTAGGAATTCCAGCACATCAGCACAACGCCATGTCGATGTAGAATTAAAAGAAAAACAAAACTGGATAAGTGTACTTTCGAAAGGTGGACTTACTTCTCTATTACCTCCTTGATTTGCTACAATGTCAGATTTCGAAATTATTTTTGCTTCTTTTCATGCAGCAAATGTTTCACATTGCAAACACGTGGTGGAGTCATTAGCAGCACTAATACAATCAAGATTTCCCGCAATCGAAAAGAAAGTGTCTGATTGGTATGTAAGAATGAGAACTTTTTTAGGTAAAAGAGCCGAATGGGATGCAGTAAAGTGGGCTTTGGAGAAAAGAGATCTTCTTTGGTCTGTGTCGTCTTCAGCAACATAAACTTTATGAGTCAACATCGTAATATAAGTTTGCTACTTTTATCGTTATATTCTCAAAGTTAGTCTGAACTAAAGCATAACGCAGAATTGTAAAACTTTCACCATAGTCATGTTCTTAAGGCCTTAAGGATGAGTGACGATCATTGCTATCAGTGCTTTTACCACTTGAGAGTTCCTTTCGAATTTTTAAAATACTAATTCTTTCAAATCATCCTGAATTGCAGGAATGAGATGACGGACTGCAAGGTGTCAGCAATCCCCGATTCAGCACAGAACCTCTTCATTCCTTTCCTTATCAGTCCACCTAATTTTCAACATTCGTCTCTGGCACCACATCTGAATTGCTTCAATTCTCTTGTGTTCCAGTTTTCCCGCTGTTGTATCCACGGACCCAACCAACCAACTCGCGCACGCGCGGCCTGAGCGTGACATCGTTGGCCACAGTTCCTGTCGCGGCCGTCGTCGTCTCAGGGCGTTACCGCCGACGGAAGAGGTCGCGCCTTGGCTGGGCTCGGGTCCGCAGCGCGTTCTGCCTTTTGCATATAAGGAGGAGCGCTGGCCCCGAGACGGACCCCCAGGTGTACGCGCACCACGCACGCACAGTCGCTGAGATGTGCAGCCGCGCGAAGGACGTACCTGCGCTTGCTGGCGACGCGAAGGGCGTGGCAGATCGCCGTCCGGCCGCGCTTGAGCCGTCGCCGGCCCCATCTGGCCCCCACTTATGACGACCAGTGCTATGGCTATGGATTTGATGGACACAGCTCCGGACACTTTGAAGACAGCGCTGTCTGCTCCGCCACCCCTCAGCCACGCGGACGAAGCGGGAAACAGAAGAGGAGGGCAACAGCCGCGACGTCCGCTGTTCGCCGATCGAGAAGAGGGCCAGGCAAGATTTCGCCCCTGACGCTGATGGTTTTGTCCCGGCCCGGTGAACTGCAAGACGCATGCAGTCATCAACGACGCTTCCAACTGCCGTCGCCAACTCATTCGACGCGCTCGCTGACGCGCCGGACCAGCTGCCACGCGATCCTGCGCCGAAGAAAGACTCCCATCTTCCGCCGGTGGTCCTCCAGTTTCGGCCGCCCTATGGGGAACTGCAGCTGGACAACGGCCCTGTATACTGTGAAGCTTGCCGGACGAGACCTGTACAGGGTCACACTCCGCACTGCTGACGACTATCGCCGGGTCACTCAGGAGGCGTCTGAGCGTGGTATCCCGTTCTGTACCCACGCTTCCGCACCTGACAAGGTCTTGAAGATTGTCATCCGGGACCTCCCATTCAACATGGAAGCCTATCACCTGCATCGTGAACTCGCTGACCTGGGCTTCTACATACGGGCAGTCGTGAAGATGTAGTCGCCCAAATCGCGCGATGATATGCCGCTCGTCCTGGTCGTCTGCTCCGACACCGTGGAGAATCGCAAACTATTCCAATTGACGCGAGTCGCTGACGTTCCGGTTCAGACCGAAGATCTTCGCTCCCGGAGAAGCCCTGTGCAGTGCTTTCGCTGCCAGGGGATCAATCACGTCTCGCGCCACTGATCTATGCTCGACAGATGTGTTAAATGCGCCGGCGCCCACGCAGGAAGTGTGTGCCCCCGTCCGCCCACCGAGAAACCTACATGTGCACTCTGTGGCCAGCTATCGTGGGTGTGAGGTGTGGAAGCGTGCCATCGCTCGCCAACATGCCCAAACACCAGCGCCGCGACCGAAGAAGCCAGCAACGAGACGGCCCAGCGTCTCTTTCGCGGCGGCAACGTCAGGGGCGCCCTCCGCCGTCCCGGCTGCGTCGGGTGCTCCTGCTCCTGCCGCGTCCGATGCCGTCCCGACACCCGAGGCTCCTGCGCCTCCACCACAGCTGCTAGTGGCGGACCCGGGTACTGCCTCTACCGGGACGTCGGCCGGACCGCGCCCCGCCAATCGCCGGCGCGGGGGTCAGCGCCCCTTGGGTACCCAGCGCTCAGCACCGTCAGTCGAGCAGACACAGGTGGACTCTCACAGCGAATCAGCCACGCCTCCCCCTTCCAGCGACGGGGCCGCGCCGGCTGCCTCCACCGCTGACCTGGCCAACCTCATCACGCATCTCACTGCCTTGGTGACCATTGCTACGAAGTTGATTGAAGTCCTGTCGCATCAACTCACCACTGCAGTGCCCATGGCCTCTCTGGCCCCGACCGCTGTCAATACTCACCAGCTGCACCATGGGCAGCGTTAGAGGACTCACGGTCGTCACGAGGAATGCCAACAGCGTCCGCACTCAAGCTGGCCAACTTCGCCAATTTCTTCGAGATGAAGCCGTCGACGTCTGCCTTATTAACGAAACCCACCTGAAGCCTGGGGTCGACGTCAGGGCGGCCAACTACTCCAGCTATCGCACCGATCGACTGACGGCGGGTGGTGGGACAGCCGTTTACGCCCGCAATGGCATTTGTCATCACGTGATACGACTTCTACCGCTGGCAACCCTGGAGGCCACTGGTGTCGTCGTTAACACCTCGGCGGGCGCCATCACGTTCATCGCTGCCTATCGACCGCCGTCTCGTCCACTGGACCCTGCTGGCGTCGATGCTCTGCTCTCCTTGAGGGGGCAGGTGTTCGTCGCCGGGGACTTCTATAGTAAACATATCTCCTGGAACTCCAGGATCACCAATGCCGCTGGTCGCTGCCTGCTCCTGGTAGTGGAACGTAACCATGGGCTTGTGGTGGGGCCGTACGACCCGACAATCTTCCCTGCCCGTGGCCTCCCGGATATAATCGACATCGCGGTCGTCAAGGGCATCCCTCATCAGATGACCACCACGACGAGGACGGCACTGTCTTCTGATCATGTCCCAGTGGTTTTTGATATAGACTTAGACGCCCTCCAACAACCCAGGCGAGGCATCTCACTTGCTGGCATCGACTGGGGCAGGTTTCAAGCAGCCGTGACGGACTCACTCGCCCCCGCGCCGCCCCCTGCGGACGCTGGAGCGGACGCAGTACTTCTGCACTTTGCGGCAACCACGATCCACGCTGCCACTATAGCAACGCCGCCCCGACCTCGCACTCCGCCTGACTACTCCCGCCGGCTGCAGCCGGACATCCTTGTGGCCATCACTGAAAAGAACCGAGTCTACCGGGAGTGTCAGCGGACAAGAAATGCCGACACCAAGCGCCTCCTCAACAGGATGCGGCGGGACATCCGGGTCGCCATTGACAACCATCGCAATCGCAACTGGAATAACAAGGTCGCCACTCTCTGTCTTGACGACGGCACGGCCAGGCAGACGACGAAGCGTTTCCTACGCCGCACGCAACGTGCCCCTCCACTGCTGGTCAATGGTCAGGCTCTCTGCGAACCAGCTGCGAAGGCTGATGCCCTCGCAGACGTCTTTGAGGCTGCGTTTAAGCAGATCAAAGACCCGACCGACGCTGTCCACGACGACCTGGTTGCTGACCGGCTCCCACGCTACTTGGGGGCACGCGACTACGATGACGTCATTGAAGAGACGACGGCGGAGGAGGTGTCGTCTATCCTGCGTGCCCTGAACCCCAGGAAAGCTGCGGGCCTAGACGAGGATTCCAACGCCCTACTCCAGAAGTTGCCGCCGGTGGCTGTCACTCATCTCGCCGCCGTCTTCAATGTAATCCTCCGGTCCTGCAGTTTTCCTCAGTCCTGGAAGCATGCAGAGATCGTGGCGATTCCGAAGATGGGGAAGGATCTGCGTCTGCCCACGAACTACAGACCTATTAGTTTACTGCCGGCCGTCTCCAAGGTCTTTGAAAGGTTGTACATCAGGCGGCTGCAGCGCCACGTTGACGAGGAAGGCCTCCTGTCCGAAGAGCAGTTCGGCTTTCGCAGGGGCCACTCGGCAGTTCACCAACTCCTACGGCTAGTGGAAGATGCGTTCGCCCTGGAGCAGCGCGAGTTCTGGACATGTCGCGTGCTTTCGACAGTGTGTGGCACCGCAGCCTCTTGTTCAAACTTTTTGAACTTGGGGTCCCGACGTCGCAGGTTCGTATCATCCATTCCTATCTTGCTGATAGGACCTTCCATGTGCAGGTCGCGCATGGCTTGTCCTCCGTCCGCCGCATCAACTCCGGTGTGCCACAGGGCTCGGTCTTGGGACCACTCCTGTATTCGCTGTACACTTCTGATGCGCCGAAGATCGACCGTGTGCGGCTCGCCCTGTACGCGGATGACACGGCTCAATATACGAGGAGCCTCAATGCCGCCGTCATGCGCCGCCGTCTGCAGCTCGCCGTTGACACCCTGGCAGCCTGGGCCGTCAAGTGGCATCTACAATTCAATGGGGCCAAGACGCAATTCCTGATCGTCACCAGGCGACTCGTTCCTGCAGGTCTGCAACCGCTCACCGTCGGTGGCAGCCCTGTCCCGTGGCGTCCCACGGCGCATTACTTCGGCGTCACCATCGACTACCGACTCACGTTGGTTCCGCACATGCGCGAAGTGAAGGCCAAAGTGCGGAACCGGCTCCGCATGCTGTACCCGGTGCTGAACCCTGGCCCCGACTACCACCGCGGCTGCGCATCACTCTCTACAAGGCGCTGCTCCCCCCTGTACTCCAATACGCCGCCGTCGTCTGGGGGAACGCCGCCGACACGAACCTGAAGAAGATGAAGACACTGCAGAATCGCATCCTTCGGCTGGCCTTGCACCTGCCTTACGATTTCCCCACCGCTCATCTTCACGACATCGCGACCGCCCGCACCTTTTACGAGCGTGCTGGCCGGTCACACAACGCCCAAATCCGGACGCTGGGCCGCAAACTGCCGCGCAGCGTCACCACCCGCTGGCCACACCTGCTCGCTGCATAGCTAGCACTGCAGAACTGTGCTGAGGAGACACCCAAGAAGACATTCCACATGTGAAGACGCATTACATCGGCATGCATGGGAGGCAAAGCACTAACTGCTCCGAACTCCATCACACATCGGAGGACAAGTTATCTCCGTGCAGACCCACGCGAGACCGAGACGGGCAGTGTATTGTCGATTTCTATTGCTAGCCTTTCGTGGAGGTTATAGCGGAGCCATTGCAGTGTGATATTTGCTATTGTATTCGACTAGGCTCAGTACACGGATTACTCTTGGATATTACTTGGACTTGTATTGCTGGTGCACGTTTAGTCAGAAATAAATAAAGTTATCTCTTCATTCTAGCTGGCGCATTTCTTGTCATTAATTATTTTTCGACCAACAGACATAGCTACATCCTGGTCACTACCCACGCTTTATACAATTTATGGTGGCTGCCCCAAAAGTACCGCCGAGGACGTTGGGTTTGTGAGCCGTTACAAAACCGACAGTCCATGTTTCACTACATAGATTGCTGTGCTGCAAACGTACATTCCCATATATTTTGTTCCTCAAATTAAGGCCTATGTTTGATACGAGTAGACTTCTCTTGACTAGGAATGTCCTTTTTGTCAGTGCTAGTCTGCGTTTGATGTCCTCCTTCCTCCATCCGTCATTGTTTATTTTGCTGCTTAGGTGATAGAATTCCTTAAATTCGTCTATTTCGTGACCATCAATTCTAATGTTAAGTTTCTCGCTGCTTCTCATTACTTTCGTCTTTCTTCGATTTACTCTCAGTACATATTCTGTACTCATGAGACAATTCATTCCATTCAGCAGAGTATCTAATTATTCTTCACTTTCACCCAGGAATGTCACAGCGAACCGTATCATTGATATCCATTCACCTAGAATTTTAATTTCACTCCTGAACCTCATTTTTATTTTTATCATTGCTTCTTCGATGTATAAACTGGACAGTAGACAGGAAAGACTACATGGAAGTCTTACACCCTTTTTAATCCGGGCACTTCGTCCTTGGTCGTCCACTCTTATTATTCATTTCCTCTTGGGCCTTGTACGTATTATATATTAGTCGTTCTCCCTGTAGCTTTCCATCACTTTTCTCAGAATTTCGAATATCTTGCACCGTTTTTCAGGTCGACAAACTATGAACGTGCCTTGACTTCTCTATAGTTTTGCTTCTACTGTCAACCGCAACGTCTGAATTGCCTTTCTGGTACCTTTACCTTTCCTAAAGCTAAACTGAACGTCATCTAATACAGAATCAGATACCGCACCCAAGTACACGACATTGGTATCACGAGCAAGTGCGTCGGTACATGGCTGGCCAAACTCCAGCAGCCCTGAGTGGCTCATACTCATATCTTCGATAGCTTGCGGGACACACCGCCCCGCGGTTACAGCCGCCCACGAGTCGGGGCAACGGCCGTCACTGGCGTCGTCGACGTCAGTGCCTACCACAACCGGCTGCGGCTGCGCTTGCTCTGGATAGCCGTGATACTGTACATTGGTGCTGTAAGTAAACGCTTGTTAATGTTATCAGTGTTTCACTGTGCGCCCCAGTGTACTTCCGCCTCTCCACACCATTTCTCTAAACCATTCAGATTTATAGCGGCTCTGTATAGGCTAAGTCTCTACAGTATATAGCTAAGTAGTAATTTTCGAAAGTTATCTCGATATTTGGTTAGACATGAAGAGGAACTTTTTGGTTTGTTCAGGGACTGGCCTATCAGTCTGACCAAACGAAATGTAACATATTGTACAAAAATAAGCGAAGGGACTCGAATTTGTCATACTAAGCACTGATGGAAACAATCACAGAGCCAAGAAGGAGTTGAGTGATATAAAAGAAAGTTCGGAGGAGTGTTTCTGCATCGGAGAGATGAGGTCTATTCAAATTTCGCGCCACTTGCATAAGAGTGGTGTTAGTAGCGCCACTATGAGGAAGGAAATCGGGTTAGCTTTTTAAATACTCGCTGCAAAGATCGTGAACGTTAGTTGCCGTTGAGATTGGGTGTGGTAAGTTGAGTGTTATGTATGAGGGGAAACTACGGGCCTCGTGGAAAAAGGGTGACCCGGATGAGTCACGCAATTTGACTCTTAGTCTGATCACAAGGGGTGGCCATTATTGCACGCGTTTATCACGTAGGCTGACGTAAGGATTAATGAACTATACTTGACGGGATGTATCTGGAACATCTTAGGTGATTATAACTTAGTAGAAGGGAATACAATTAAATACTTAGCTTTGATTCAGCATCAGCAATGAAGATCGATCTTGACTTTGTACAATATTATTTACAAGTGCAGTTATAAACTGAAATTCAAATACTTCTTTACAATTCTGATTGCTTCACACCTGTAGATCACTTGGCAATGGATAAACTGTATGTGGCGCCTGGCTAGGTCGTAGCTACTCACTTAGCTGAAGGCTATGCTAACTAGCGTCCCTGCAAATGAGATCTCTGAAGCTGTAAGAAGTGAACTATTCCTGCGCTAGCTTGTCTCGTACGACCAGCCGAGCGGCGGCGCTCGGTCTGCTAGCGTCGACAGTGGCGACTCGCGGGTCCGATGTGTACTGACGGACCGCGGCCGATTTGAAGCCTACAACCAAGCCAGTGCGGTGACATCACAAAGACTGTCTTTAAGGCGACAAAGAATGTAGCAACTGAACTAGATTGCTGCCAGTGGTAATCACTAGAATGTACGGTCGCAATAAGAATGGGCTCCGGACGGCCACTTGGAACTACCGAGACGTAAGACCATCCTGTTTGGCGTACGGCTCTCATCGTACTACATCTGCAGCAGCAACTTGAGTAGCAGTTGACACCACAGTGACACATCAACTGTTACTTCAAGGACAGTTCCGCGCCAGACCCGTCCATTCCACTGATCCCAAGCCACCGCCATGTAATACTTCAGCGCTCTCAAGCGATATCTCTTTGGAGGGAAGGGTGAAAGTCGTAATTTCTGACAAATGATGGTTCTGCGTCGGTGACAGTGATGGGAGTGTGTTTGTTAGAATTAGACCAGTTAAGAGCCTGCTACAGTTTGGAACCGCGACACCGCTACGGTCGCAGGTTCGAATCCTGCCTCGGGCATGGATGTGTGTGATGTCCTTAGGTTAGTTAGGTTTCAGTAGTTCTAAGTGGACTGATGCCCTCAGAAGTTGAGTCTCATAGTGCTCAGAGCCATTTGAACCATTTTTTAAGAGCCTGCAACGATATACATACACACTGGACTCACACCTGGAGTTATAGCGTGGGCTGCAAATTCGTATTACAGCAGCAGCACTCTCGTGGTTATGCCACGCACCCTGATTGCAGATTTGTATGCGAATCTGGTGATTCGAGCTGTTGTGCTGCCATTCATCAGCAGCATTCGAGGTGATGTTTTCCAACAAGATAACGCCCGCCCACATATGGCTGTTGTAAGCCAAGATGCTCTACAGAGCGCCGTTATGGTACCTTGACCTGCTCGATCACTAAATCAGTCTCCAGTCGAGCACATATGAGACATCATCAGACGGCAACTTCAGCATCATCCGCAAACTGCCTTAACCGTCACTTTACTGGCCAACCAAGTGGAACAAGCATGGAACTCACAAACTCACATCCGGAGACTGGAAAATTCACGCACGTTTTCATGCTTGCACTCAATATTCTGGTGGATACGCTGGTTATTAATATACCAGCATTTCGCATTTGCAATGATCATGCGCTTAGATTAACTT
Source organism: Schistocerca gregaria (assembly GCF_023897955.1). NCBI lineage: Eukaryota > Metazoa > Arthropoda > Insecta > Orthoptera > Acrididae > Schistocerca > Schistocerca gregaria. The sequence goes on from NC_064920.1 coordinate 108,487,211, forward strand.
GTTATCTTGCAGAATTAATCACTTACGTGTATTACTTGAAGAGATGTATTCCAAAAATTAATTACTCTATGTTAATTGTTTTCTGGTATTGCGATTTTTTTTTCCGCAGTGTGTGATTGTCGACAGTCGCTAGAAAAACTCACACCCACAGAAATTCTTGATTTACGACTACGAAGTTGTTGAAAATGGCAAAACGACGTAAAAATTGTGGGGTCCTACCCACTTGTCACCTATAGGGTACCTAAAGGATTCTGTGCTCTCGGTATGCTGTACAATAATTCAAGCAAATCACTTCAATAGTCTTCATTACAATAAAGAAGATTGACAATGCTCAACTTTGTATTACAAGAACGTGTCGCAAGCGATGGGCGACAGACAAACAGTCACTGTCTTTCTCTGTATACTATGCCCATAAAAATTACAGTTTTTCAAATAAAATGCCTTTTGCATGCTGCACATAAAATTTGTATTTTAATTTATTCATTCAGACGCGTTTCGCCTTATTTACAAGGCATCTTAAGTAGGTGTCCTGAAATTTTACATGATTTGTCCTTTTCAGGACACCCACTGAAGATTCCTTGTAAGAAAGGCGAAACGCGTCTGGGTGAATAAATTAAAATACAAATTTTATGTGCAGCATGCAAAAGGCATTTTCTTTGAAAAAACTGCAATTTATATACAGCTGCTGCGGAAATGGCCCCTACAACAAGCATGTTATGTCCATACAAGCTGTGGATATGCATCACTAATAACTGCTATCGTAGTGCTCTCCTAGTGCCGGTCTTGTACTGCTCGGTCGAGGCTGGCAGGAGCGGCCTTATATTCTTTTCTTATAGAGGCCGCTGTCATGGTGCGGTCCCAGTCAGCGGGCTATTGGCTGACGTCCTCTCACAGCCTTCTGTGCTCTAGTGTTCTTCATCTTCGTGCCGGCGCTTGTCGATGCGCCACAGCATTTCTCCCCCTCTCACCCCCACCCCCACTCCCACCCCAAAAACAGACGCACTGTCGTCCTGTGCGACAACGGCGAGGGAGGCAGGAGGGTGGGCGCCTCGCGGGACCGGAAGCTGTGGCTGCAGGGGACGTCAAGCTTCCGGCCGTACCCCGCCATCTGGCGGAAACGTCCCCCGGAAAACGAGCACAGGGGTACCCGACCGCCATCTGATGCCAGGAACAAGAAGGCGGTGACTGCTGCGGTGTGGGCGCGTCCAGCTCCATCGGTGGGACGAGAGGAGGCGGAGACTCGTCCCACGGTGTCGTGAGGACCCTCTCTGACGGCTGCTGTGGATGCGCTGTCCTCTCGACCCGCGAATCTGGGGGAAGAGACACTGCAAGATCATCGTGCACATGAGAGAGGCGAAGTTGATTTTGATGTCGGCGCTGCAAGCCAGCTGGACTTGAAATAAATGCAAGCGTCAAGTCGACGGACTGTCCCGCCTCGCACTCACCGTCTGCTGCCGCTAAAAACCCTGCAAAATACCACGCGGCGCAATGCGACGCTTGCGGCCTTCCTTCGGCGCCGAATGCTGAGGACGGTGGAGCAGGTGGGGCAACGTCCGATGGCGGCAGCCGTGAAGCAGTTCCGCTGGCAACGGTCCATCTCGTGGGTGCGAGAGATATGAGGCGAGAAACAGTTGCAGTGCTTGATCCCTGGTGTGTGCGGAGCGAAGTTTGGCCATCTGCTGCTTGCAAGTTCTGACAAAACGTTCCGCTTCGCCGTTGGGCAGTGGATGGAACGGTGCACTAGTGAGACGCTGTATGCCATTGTGTTCACAGTTGACATGAACCAAGGTCCATTGTGTGACACTTCAGGTAAACCTTCTAGGCAAAAAATCGATGACATCCCCTGAATTCCGCTACGTGACGTTTTCGAGTTCATTGGCACAGCAAAAGGAAACTTGCAACACTAGTCAACCACAATTAACCAGAGAGTATTCCAAAAAGGTCCCACAGAGGTTATGTGCACACGTTGCCATGGCGATTGCGACTTAGTCCAAGCAGAGAACTTTTGTGGCGGCCCGGACTGATTGGCCGCACATGAGAGACATTGTGACGTCATCTGTTCTACTTGGGCGTCCATACTCTTCCAAGCACAGTGTCTACGCGCTAACTGTTTCGTATGAACAATCCCTCAGTGTCCTTGCTGAAGTAACTGCAACACTTCTTTGTTCAAAGCTTTAGGGACTGTCCACTGTCATTCTGAATAAGAATCACACCTTTCTGTACAGCGAGGCTGTGCCAACGGGCAAAGTATCGCCGCGCTACAGAGTTCTTTATGCTATGCAAGGAACGAGGCCAAGATTTGCGGATGTATGTTAGCAAAATATTGAAATCTTTGTCATCTTCCGTGGCCTGTGCCATTTTCTTATAGTTCAGCGGAAAAGACTCAAGCAATTCAGAATCCAGAGCATCGATGTGACAACAAGATGTAGCAGAATCGTCAAAATCTGTATTAGGGCCAATTCTATTATGTGAAAGCGCGTCTCCGTTACCATGTTGAGCTATCGGACGATACACAATCTCGTACTGGTATTGAGGCAACAACAAAGCCCATCTTTGCAATTTTTGGGCAGTTCGTACAGGAACCGGTTTCGTCCGATGAAACAAGAACTGCAAAGGCTTGTGATCCGTTACGAAGTAGAATTTTCTGCCATACAAATAGTGGTGGAATATGGTGACAGCATGCATAATAGCCAATGCCTCTTTCTCAATTTCTGAAAGACTGAGCTTTGGACAACACCTTTGATGCTAAAGCAATAGCCCTGTCTTTATCATCAATCAACTGCACCGATTCCGTAAGAGGAAGTAACAACTTGCAACACAACTGGTTTGTCTGGATCAAAGTGAACTGAGCATCGATCACTGAGAAATACATCCTTAAGTTTTTGAGAAGGTATTTGGCGCTCATCTGTCCAAACAAAGGCGACATTTTTGCGACACAGCTACGATTTGTGCAGCATTCTGTATGAACCCAATATAATAGTTCATTTTCCCTAAAACTGACTGCAGTCTGTGATAGTGCGAGGAACTGGTAAGTCTCGTATGGCTAACAAATGTCACTGAAGACGACGTAGACCTTGACAGTTTATGACATGACCAAGATAGTGCAACTCAATTTTTTAAAAAATCACATTTGTCCAGTCTACACTTTAGTCCTCTTTGAATTTTTTTCGATGCCATCCGCCAATCCTATCCAGTAAGTATCCTGTACCACGTAGCAGTGCACCAGAAGAGGTCTTTTCGCATCTTCTAAATGTTCTGCAAAACACTTACTTTTTGGCTCGCCTTCCACCCAATATTTTCTGTGTAATTCTTTCCATTTAAGATGTTTCTAATCGTCATGCGAAGGTTTCAGCTGGATCGACAATCTTTCAGTTTGCGTGATTCATTGTCTAGCTGAGACATAAGGAATTTATTTACTACTCGAATGGAGACCCTTACACTTCTCATTATTTAGAGGTAACTGCCACTTTTGCATCATACAGGCATCTTATCTAAAGCATATTGTGAGGAGCCAGTTGAGCAATTTAGCGAAGCCGTGAGATGCTACAGATTCTATACCAGGTCATGCAATTTAAAAGGAGATAATTTCAGGCAAAGGACAACTGTTTATCTAATTACATTACCAGCGATGGCCCAATTGAACATGGAAGTATGTGTACCGCACCTTGCACTGGTGTGTTGACAATGGCCTCCATTAATCCACGAAAGGAAACTAAGAGTGACTACACCTGATTTATTGCTAAAAGACGTAAAAATGTTTTATCTGCTAAATCTATAATACAGTCAATTATTAACGGAAACATTGATTGGAAATACGTACTATAGCCTTGACTCATGCGGATTGATATATGATAGGAACGATATAAAACTGTCGCCTACGTGACCAACGATGACAGAAACAAATAATGAAGTGAGAAAGCTCCTGAAAACATGAACAAAAACCATTACTCTCGCCTACGTCCATGGGGGGTGCAACTAGCTGGCTTTGGCAGTTACATCAGTAACATGAAACTCTGATGCAAGAGAAATGACTTCACGCTCACCTCATTTGAGTGGATGCAAATACGGCCCATGTTTACCACTATATTGGTGTACAAGAGCAGAACTGGCTGAGAACTCAAATTCAGTTTCTTTTTGGGGGGGGCGGGGGAGGGGGTTGGGGCGCACAACTACAATGGTCATTAGCGCCCAGACTAAGTTAGGAACACACCGCGAGGCACAAGGTTAAAACAGCAACTAAAAGGGACAACACTATAAAAGGCACATTAACAGGCAAGGGATTAAAAGAAAACTGCATAATCAAATGTCCTTAGACAGGTTTGTCAAGTTGATAAAACGAAGAACACGAGCAGCTGCTAAAATGGCATCCAGAGTACATGGCAAGCCAAGATCAACACGCAGTGTATTAAAATTCGGACAGGACGTTAAAATGTGGCGGACCGTCAGCAGTTGCCCACATGGGCAGAACGGCGCCGGCGCAGCCGTTAGCAGATGGCGGTGGCTGAACCGGCAGTGTCCAATTCGTAACCGGGCCAAAACGATCTCCTCCCTCCGAGAAGGGCGTGAAGAGGGCCTCCAAGCCGCGGGAAGAGGTTTCAAGGCACGAAGCTTGTTGTCCGTAAGTGCAGCCCAATCGGCATGCCACAGTGACAAAATGGGCTGACAAATGACACTGCTACAATCTCATGAAGGGACACAAAAAGAAGCTGTCCAAGGCTGGAGGACCGCAGCCTTGGCCGCAGCATCTGCAGCTTCGTTCACAGGGATGCCGACATGGCCAGGAACCCACATAAAGCTAACCGGAGAACCGTCGTCCACCAGCTGCTGAAGAGAGCGTTGGATCCGGTGCACGAAAGGGTGAACCGGATACGGAACACTGAGGCTCTGGATGGCGTTCAGGGAATCGGAGCAGATGACATAAGCAGAATGTCGGTGACGGCAGACGTAAAGAACAGCCTGGTAGAGGGCAAAGAGCTCAGCTGTGACGACCGAACAATGGCATGGAGCTGGTATTTGAAACTGTGTGCCCCGACAATAAAAGAACACCCGACACCGTCATTGGTCTTCGAGTCATCTGTATAAATGAAGGTCATATTAATGAACTTCGAACGAAGTTCGACTAAACGGGAGCGGTATACCGAAGCTGGGGTAACCTCCTTTGGGAGCCAGCTGAGTTCAAGGTGAACGCGAACCTGAGCCTGGAGCCAAGGTGGCGTTTGACCTTCGCCCACTCGAAAGGTTTCAGGGATTGAAAAATCAAGGTGCTGAAGGAGGCGACGAAAGCGAACTCAAGGGGGTAGCAGGGCAGAGACATACAACCCGTATTGACGGTCGAAAGAGTCGTCAAAAAAGGAACTATAAGACGGGTGGTCGGGCATTTACAGTAGCCGACAGGCATACCGATGAAGCAGCATATCGCTCCGTTAGGTAATGGCAATTCACCGGCTTCATCATGAAGACTCTCTACGGGACCAGTATAAAACTCTCCGATCGCAAGACGTAAACCCCGATGTTGTATGGAGTTGCGGCGGCGTAAGATGGACGGCAGTGCAGAGGAGTATACAAAGCTCCCATAATCCAGCTTTGAACGGACGATCGACCGATATAGGCGAAGTAGGACGGATCGATCCGCTCCCCACGACATACCACTGAGAATACGGAGGACATTTAGAGAACGGGTACGACGGGCAGCCAAATATGACACATGTGGAGACCAGCTAAGTTTCCTGTCAAATGTAAGACCTAAAAATTTTGCTGTCTCCACGAATGGGAGAGCAACGGGACCGAGTCGTAAGGACGGTGGGAGAAACTCTTTGTAGGGCCAGAAGTTAATACAGACAGTATTCTCGGCAGAAAAACGGAAGCCATTGGCCACACTCCACGAGTAAAGAAGGTCAAGAGAACGCTGAAGAGAGCGCTCCAGGAAACATGTACGCTGCGCGCTGCAATAGATGGTAAAATCGTCCACGAAAAGGGAGCCTGATACATCATCTGGGAGGCAATCCATTATTGGATTGATCGCTATGGCGAAGAGAGCGACGCTCGAAGCTGAGCCCTGTGGCACCCCATTCTCCTGGCGAAAGGTGTCTAACAGGACAGAACCCACACGTACCCTGAACTGTCGATCCATTAAAAAGGAACGAATAAAAAGAGGGAGGCGACCGCGAAGGCCCCATGTATGCATGGTGCGGAGAATGCCCGCCCTCCAACAGGTCTCGTAAGCCTTCTCCAAATCAAAGAACACAGCCGCGGTCGGGCGCTTCCGCAAGAAGTTATTCATAACAAAGGTCGACAAGGTAACCAGATGGTCAACAGTAGAGCGGCGACTACGAAATTCACATTGTACAATGGTAAGTAGGCGTCGAGATTCGAGCAGCCAAACCAAACGAGAGTTAACCATTCGCTCCATCACCTTACAGATACAGCTGGAATGCGAGATGGGTCGATAACTGGAAGGCAAGCGCTTGTCCTTCCCCGGCTTAGGAATCGTTACATCAATCATCGCGCCAGCATGTGGACCTTGGTGCCAGATAGCCGGCGCAGGCTACCCCAGACAACAGAAGAAGGAGTAAAACTGTTGAAGGTGCTTGTGAAAGCAGCCCAGCTGGCTTTCTTGCTTGCTTTAATAACACGACGACACTGCACACGTAATAGATTATAAATGATACAATTCGCCACCGTATCGTGGCGTTTAAATGTGCGTAAAGCACGTCGACGAGCACGTAAAGCGTCTCTACATGCTACGGTCCACCAGGGCACCGGTACGCGACGTGGAGAAGAAGTAATGTGAGGAATGGAATATTCAGCAGCAGAGAGAATGACTTCCGAGAGGTGTGCGACCTGACTATCGCAGCTTGCGAAGGTTTGATCCTGAAAGGTCGCCCTGGAAGAGAAGAGCCCCTAGTCTGCTTTGGAGATGTTCCAACATCCAGAATGGTGGGCATTGAAGCCTCCAGTTAACAAAAATGGTGCAGGTAGCTGAGCAATAATTTGCATCACAGAATGAGATTTTCACTCTGCAGCGGAGTGTGCACTGATATGAAACTTCCTGGCAGATTAAAACTATGTGCCCGACCGAGACTCGAACTCGGGAGCTTTGCCTTTTGCGGGCAAGTGCTCTACCAACTGAGCTACCGAAGCACGACTCACGTCCGATACTCACAGCTTTACTTCTGCCAGTATCCGTCGCCTACCTTCCAAACTTTACAGAAGCTCTTCTGCGAACCTTGCAGAACTAGCACTCCTGAAAGAAAGGATACTGCGGAGACATGGCTTAGCCACAGCCTGGGGGATGTTTCCAGAATGAGATTTTCACTCTGCAGCGGAGTGTGCGCTGATATGAAACTTTCTGGCAGATTAAAACAGTGTGTCCGACCGAGACTCGAACTCGGGACATTTGCCTTTGGCGTGCAAGTGCTCTATCAACTTTTTTTATTTTTTTTTATTTTTTTTAAATACAACAAAATATAACATCCTTTTTTTGTTTCTTTTTTTGTAATAATTTGTATTGAAGAAACTAAAAGTACATATATATTCACTATGCAAGAGTTCTTCAAGGTACCATTCCATTTAAATATATACAAATAACTGTTAGTTAAGCAAAAAAATAAATAAATACATTAAAAAGAAAAAACATTAAATACAACAAAGTATAACATATTCTGTCTTTTTGCTTTTTTTAAATTATTTTTTATTATTATTTTTATTTTTATTTTTTTATTTTTTATTTTTTATTTATTTATTATTATTATTTTTTATTTTTTTTGTCGAAGCATGGGAACGTGGATAAGGGTGTTGCATCATGTGACAGGTATGTATGGTACACCCCAGCTTTGAGGGGGGTCAAGGAAGACGCTGCGGAAATAACCGGCAAAAGTTTGTCGGTAAGATGGTTTTCGGGTGAGGGTGCTATGCGAGGTCACAACTTTGTACCAGAAGTCAAGGACTGTATGCGGACCATTTTGAAAGAGGTATTCTAAAGCCAGTCCTCGAAACCAGATGAGAGTATGGTGCTTAGCAAGAGGGTAGTGAAATGTCTGGGGCAACAACAGGAAATCCAGGGTTACCGTCGTTGGCGGGGCACGGAGGTAAAAGCCCACGATTCGTTGGATGAGGAGCCATACGTTTTGTTTCAGGGGGCACGTAAGACGGTGCTCGTCGGTGTCTTCGAGCTGACAGTCAGGGCAGAGTGGGGAGGTGGCCAGTCCTATGCGATAAAGTCGACTGTTAGTCGGGAACTTTCCATAAATTAAAACATACCAGAGTGCAGACACAGACGACGGTAAAAAGGGTGCATGCACACACCCCCAAACTGTGCGCCAGTTAATGTCAGGCTGCCGTAGCACCATGGGGTCGCAAGGGTTGGACAGCATAAACAAACGATAATAATCTTTTGTACGGGGAGGACGGGCGACTGGAAGATCGGCCCGAACGTAGCTGAGTTCTATGAAACAATTGGCGACGTGGTACAATAATGGAGAAATAGGTGCCACATTGATCGGTGGATCGAGAGAAGCTGGTCGGAGGATATCTAAGAGACTGCGTGTTAAGGACGGAACCGTCCCCTGCCAGTGCCGCAACAGAGTGTGGACAAAGAGTGCAGAAGATCGTCCCGCACGTTGACGAGTCCGAGGCCACCTTTTGCAGGAGGCAATGTTAAAGTGCTGTAGCGGACTTTGAAAAGTGCCCCTGCTGACACGAAATATCCAAAGGCTGATTGGATGCGGCGGCCAAGGAGTAACGGCATTGGGAGGATCTGGGCGACGTGTACCAGTTTAGGGGCTACATACATGTTGACATAGGACACACGTTGGAGTAGGTTTAAGTTACGGTGCACTTGACCGCGGACATGGTGCCGAATCGACTGCAAAAGCCGCCGGTATGCCAGGGCCACAGTGCGGTGTGTGGAGCTCGTAAATTCGATACCCAAGTAACGAAGGGTGGTACTGACTGGGAGTGGGTTCGGCACTATAGCCGGGAGGCCGCGCCCAATGTGCATCATAGTCGATTTACGGACATTAAGAATGCTACCAGAAAGATGTCCATACTGGTGGATCCATTGGATGGCGTCATTGAGTTCCGTGGAGGAGCAGGTGAGAAAGAGGAGATCGTCCGCATAAGCCCTACAGTGAAAAGTGTAGTCACGCAAAGTGAGGCCCTGCAGTCTAGAGGTAAGTCCAGTGATGAGGGGCTCAATTGCAATGGCATATAGTAAAGTAGACATAGGGCATCCTTGACGTACAGAGCGGCGTATAGGAATCGGTCCTACAAGCCTCTCATTGACTTGTACCATCGAGACGGCGGGAAGTAGTAACCGGCGAATGGCATCGACAAAAAGTAATGGGAACCCCATACGTGTCGCCACCATGAGGAGGAATGGGTGTCGAACGCGGTCAAAGGCACTCGTGAAATCGACGGATACCAGTGCTGCACGAAGGCGACAAACCGACGCCAGTGCAATGAGGTCACGGAATTCTCCTAGGGCTGTTTGTAAGGTGGCCCCACAACCACGTGCAGTCTGCTCAGGTGAAAGGACCGTAGGTAAGACGGTGCGCATGCGCGCTGCTAAGAGGCGTGCATAGATTTTATAGTCTGCATTCAGGAGTGTAAGGGGGCGATATGCAGAGACATGAGACCCTCCCTTCGGTTTAGGCACAGGTAGAAGAATGCCAGTGACGAATTCAGGTGGAATTGGGAAGGATGGAGTAAAGAGTTCCTGAATCATTTCCGTCCAGCGAGGAAGCATCAACGTGGTGAACGCCCGGTAAAACTCCACTGGGAGACCATCTGGTCCTGGTGATTTGTTCTTGGCCCCTCTGTTGATCGCATCTACTACCTCTTCTGCAGTGATTGCAGACATCATGGACGTTGACTCCGCTACGGTGAGTGTCCGGTCAGGGGAAGGACGGAGATCATCAGGAATGGGCGTCGCCATCTGTTCATCATCATAAAATTGGCGATAATGTTCAGCAAAGGCAGACACCACCGCCGCCTGTGTTGTGTGGTGAACACCATCGGAGGTCGTGATGTGGGAGACGAAGAGTCGACGTCGACGACTGTGGTCGGATGCGGCATGGATTGTGGATGGGGTTTCGTCGTGGAGGAGGTCTTGTCGTCGGGAACGCACCACGACACCATGCAGTCGTGCACGTTGAAGAGAGACGAGACGAGCTTTGGTACGTTTTCGTTCCCTATGGATGTCAGGTGATGGAGGGAGTGCATCGAGCTCACGGAGGACGGCGTAGTAAAAATTTGTGGTGTCTTGATGCCATGCTGCTGCTTCCTTGCCACATTGTATGAAGGCCTTTCTGATCGCAGGTTTGGCACATTTGAGCCACCAATGGAACGTGGATGTGTACTGCGGAAGGCGTCTTTCGCAAGACGCCCACGTAGTGGCAATACATTGTCGGCAGTGTGGATCATTAAGGAGGGAGGTATTAAGCTTCCAGTAACCTCTGCTGCGCCACACCGACTGAGGTGGCAGAGCCAGGGAGCAAATGACGGCGCAGTGGTCCGAAAATGCAAGGGGCCACCGTTCAGCTTGAACGACGTCATTGCCAAGGTGGGCAGAGACGTATAACCGGTCCAGTCTGCTCGCAGAATGTGCTGTATAATGGGTGAAACCGGGGGTATTGCCATGAATTTTCTCCCAAACGTCCACTAGGTGAAAATCTTCGATTAAGGTGAGAAGCGCCGGGCATGGCGAATAACCAGGCATTTGGTCCTGCGGATGGAGGACACAGTTGAAATGGCCTCCCATGATAAGGCGATCATAGCGTCCAGAAAACAGGGGCGCCACGTCACGTCCGAAGAAAGAGCACCGCTGCCGACGGTTCGTGGAGCCAGACGGAGCGTAGATATTGATGACGCGCGTGTCGAAGATGGTAACAGCCATGCCTCTTCCACAGGGAAGGATTGTCGTGTCCTTGAGTGGGATTCCTTCGCGTATGTAGAAAGCCACTCCATTCCCTGATTGATCACATGTGGACGTGTATGAGTCGTAGCCGTAGACTGGTGGTAGTGTGGCAACGCGTACTTCCTGAAGAAGGGCGACGTCGACGTCAGAGGCCCGAAGCATGTCACATAGGAGTTGCAGCTTGGGTACAGTGCCGATCATGTTGATGTTCAGCGTGGAAAACCGATACGTTTGTTTCAGTGGTGGTGGACGCGCATCTACCATCACCAAGGCAAGTAAGAGGAGGGCAACGACAGGAAGTCCCGTCCCATCAGGTGCAGGGCCTCGCTTTTGATGTTAACAGGCAGCCTTGTCCGGCGGAGGCAACTCATCCGGAGGAGGGGGCGTATCTTCCTCAATCTCGTCGGCCCATGCTCCTATGCCATGGGTCCGTCCAATGTCCATGGGAATTGCGTCGTGGTGAGAGAGATCTGGAGTTGTCGGCGGGGAGACAGGCGTCTCAACCGGGCACCGATCGTTACATTGTGCGTGGCGACCTCCATAGAGGTCCCGTCCTGCGAAATGTCTTGATCATCGTGAAAGTTGTCCGCCGACCTCTGCATGGAAATGTCGGTTGGTTGGGTGTCGTCTTCGTCGTCGCGGGTGGCGACGCTTTGAGAGCCAGTGGGTGAACGGCGACGGCGTTTGCGCCAACGTGGCGAGCGTTGTTTGCACACGTGTTCCTCAGTGTCGGACGACGGCAAGGAAGAGCGTCGACCTGGTTCGAATGCGTCGGTGGGTACAATGAAATTTTCAAACAGGTGTTGTGAAGAAGTACTGTTCTCCTCAGCGTCCGGTGCGGGAGCCTGTTCGGCGGCAAGGTTGTCAGGTGGGACGTCCGCACCGTCCATAGGTGACTGGGACGGTGGGACGTGCCGATCGGAAGGACCGGGCGACGGACTGGACGAAACTGTAGACGTGGCAAGAGCCGCTGCGTAAGTGACCGGTAGGGCGGTCATCGTGGGTGTGACGGACGCTTCCGACAACGGGAGCTGCGCGACACGTCGTTGAATGCATTCAGACCGTAGGTGACCTTCTTTCCCGCAACCGGAACAGGTTCGAGGTTGGCCGTCGTACATTATATTGGCACGGCAGCCTCCGATACGTAGATAAGAAGGCACGTGTTTCTGCAACTCGATGCGGACCTGTCTAACACCGTTTAAAACGGGATAGGTCGGAAATTGTACCCATCGTTCGGCAACATGTTCCAGAACGTTGCCATAGGGACGGAGCGCCTCGATGACGACGTCTGCAGGTAGTTCGAACGGCAGTTCGAATATCCTTATCGTCCGTGTGCCGAGACCTGCGTGATCGACGGTAACGGGTCCGACGTTGTCGTCGGAATGGCAGAAGCGCACTCCACGTTTTGCCTCTTGAAGCACCTTGTCGCACGCCGCATCGTTGATCATTTTGACGTAGACGGTACTGCCAACTATCGACAAGTGGATACCAATTAGATCCGTTGGTGGTACCTTAACTTCATCGCGAATAAATCGTTCTACCTCCAGGGCCTTGGGTCGGGCAAAGTTGGAACAAAAGTTGAAACGTAATGTCTTCTTCCGATAGTTGTGCGCCATGGTGGTCTAGAAGGGAAAACGGCACTTACAGCGGCCGAAGTAAACACAAACACACCGTGCGCGCCTCGCCCGCAGCGCTCTGGCGCGTGACCGCCAACTGAGCTACCGAAGCACGACCCACGTCCGATATTCACAGCTTTACTTCTGCCAGTATCCGTCTACTACCTTCCAAACTTTACAGAAGCTTCGATAGCTCAGTTGGTAGAGCACTTGCCCGCGAAAGGCAAAGGTCCCGAGTTCGAGTCTCGGTCGGGCACACAGTTTTAATCTGCCAGGAAGTTTCATATCAGCGCACACTCCGCTGCAGAGTGAAAATCTCATTCTGGAAACATCCCCCAGGCTGTGGCTAAGCCATGTCTCCGCAGTATCCTTTCTTTCAGGAGTGCTAGTTCTGCAAGGTTCGCAGAAGAGCTTCTGTAAAGTTTGGAAGGTAGGAGACGGATACTGGCAAAAGTAAAGCTGTGAGTATCGGACGTGGGTCGTGCTTCGGTAGCACAGTTGGTAGTGCACTTGCCCGCCAACGGCAAAGGTCCCGAGTTCGAGTCTCTGTCGGGCACACAGTTTTAATCTGCCAGGAAGTTTCAATTTGCATCATGTCTGCCCTGGTAACAGCAGACGACGATGGAGTGTAAACGGTACAAATGTAAAATGTAAAAGTGGGGAGAGTAATGCGGACGGCAACTGCCTGCAGGCCGGTGTGCAATGTGATGGGATCATAGTAGATATCATCCCGGACCAGCAACATAACCCCTCCATGAGCCGGAATACCTGCCACAGGGGGTAGGTCAAATCGCACAGAGGTATAGTGTGCCAAGGCAATTTGATCGCATGGGCGTATCTTCGTTTCCTGGAGACCTACGAAGAGCGGACAGTGCAAGCGGATCAGCAACTTTAAATCCTCTCGGTTGGAGCGAATGCTGCGAATGTTCCAGTGAGTAAGTGCCATATTGAGAAGAAAAAGGAAAAGGGGAAGCAAGAAGGGGTCACCTCGAAGGCCGCTTAGGGCCTGGCTTCGAGCGAGCACTGCTGCCGCTATCAATAGGCGGAGTGTCATCGTCCATTGGTTCAATAGGTTCATCGGCCATCTTGTTAAGATGGCCGGGAGGGGGAGCTACCTCCGGCGGGGAACGGCCATATGTTCGGCTACCAGCGGCGCGGCCAGGTGAAACGAATGACGGCCTGGGGCGGAAACCGCTGGGTGGAGCACGAGAAGAAACGCGCCGTGGCTTCCTATGAGCCTTCTTGGAAGGTCGTTTAGTGGAAGTACTGGTCGATGGCTGGGAGTTCGAGGTACGTAGGAAGTTTGCAAGGGACGGTTCCTTCTTGAAGGCCCGTGCATCTGACTTCTGGGTCTCCGTCTTGGCAGAAGCTGATGAAGGTGCTTGTGTCTGAAGGGTGACGGAAGGAAGAGGAGATGTCGACCGGGCGATCTTAGCACTGGCCGAACGGCCGACCGTAGTGCTGAAGGTCAGATCGCATGTCTGCGTCGCCACCTCTCTGGTAGTCCGAGGAGAGGCGAGGACAGTACTGTATTTCCCCGCTGGGAGCAGCGTGGGCTTCCTACTAGCAAATAGCTTGCGAGCAGCCGAGGTGGACACTTTCTCTTTGACCCGAATTTCCTGTATACAGCGTTCTTCCTTGTAGATGGGACAGTCGCGGGAGGACGCTGCATGGTCACCGTGACAGTTCACACAACGAGGAGACGGAGGTGGACAGTCACCCTCATGGGCATCCCTGCCACAAGTGACACATTTAGCCGCATTAGAACAAGACTGGCGAGTGTGATTAAAACGCTGACACTGGTAGCAGCGCGTAGGTGTCGGGACATAGAGGTGAACAGAAATAACCTCGTAGCCGCTCAGATGCGCGACGGCAGCTGAACACTATCAAAGGTCAAGAAAAGTGTCCGGGTCGGTACAAGGTCATTATTAACCTTTTAATGACCCTATGGACAGCCGTCACGCCCTTCTCAGGGAGGAAAGACTGAATCTCCTCGTCAGTTAATCCGTCGAGTGATCTAGTATATACCACACCACGCGACGAATTGAAAGTGTGGTCAGCCTCCACCAGGACAGGGTACGTGTACAGGAGTGTGGCCCGAAGTAGTTTTTGTGCCTGAAAGGCGCTCTCAGTTTCTAGTAAAAGGTACCGTTACGCATCCTGGTACAAGACTTGACAGATCCGGCTATGGCATCTACGACCTTCTGGATAACGAAAGGGTTGACAGATGAAAAATAGTTTCCGTCCTCAGATCGAGAAACTACGAGGAACTTTGGGGCAGGCGGTAGTACTTTTGTCGCTGGTGGCTCGTCAACTTTCCGTTTTTGGGCAGAAGTCGAGAGAGAAGAAGAAGAGAAATCCATTGCGGAGGAATCCCCCATGATTGCCAGCGTCTCCGATGGCGCGCTCCTTCCTTGTGGGGACCCTCTCAGAGGGCACTCCCGCCTTAGGTGAATGTTTACACCTCAGGTCACACCTCCCGAGAAACGGACGGAGGGACCAATCGGCATGGTCGGAAGGTGTCAGTTCAAGCAATCTCCCCTCCCTGGGACTGGCCTTTACCAGGGGGTGCGTGCGTGCCTTACTTGTCTACCCAGGGCGGAGAATTTCGCGTTACCCCGTCACCGGCTACGCGTGCGAACGCGTGGGTCGGCCTTCAGGCACGCACAGGGAGGAAAGGAGAAGAGGAAAAAGAAGGGAGAGAGAAGACAGACTGTCTCAAACGCCGTGGTGGAGACCATAGAAGGCAAGGAGAAGAAGGCAAGGAGAAGGAGCAAGGGAAAAAGTAAGGAAGACAGTGAGAGGGAGAAGGACAAAGAAAGGAACCAAACAAAGGAAGGAAGAAACCAGAATAAGTGAAAAACCAAAATGACCACAAATATAAGTCGGGGAACCGTCCATCTCCGGACGCAGGCGCAAACTACCCCCTCGAGGGGGAGGGACTCCTTTTAGTCGCATCTTACGACAGGCAGGAATACCGTGGGCCTATTCTTGCCCCCGGATCCACAGGTAGGAAATTCAGTTCCGTCATCTGTGTGCTGCTCTAATTCAGGGACATCTTACTTTGCAGCTGTCTGCGATGAATTGCAGAGAAGTGTCATCTGAGGAGAATGCTTTCTTACAGCGCTCTAAGGAGAAGTGTGTTTGTATTCCTCTCAACAAGCCTGAGCTGGTTCTGGCAGCACTGGAATCTCTCTGGTCAATTGCAAGAGACCTTGTGTGTTTCAACCAACGAAAATTTAATAAACATTCTATCAAATTCCTTACTTTTACCAATTTTGCCGTGATTAATCAGTAAAGTCTATGTCTCCCTTGGCGTGGGGAAGAGGACAGAAAATTTGTCCCATTGCGTAACAGATTTTTACTTACAATGAGAAGGCATACACGTACATATACGTTGGATCTCTCGCCGCTACCAAAATTCTTGAAGCGACTCAATGACACGTCTCCTTACTGAATTTTGAGCAAACCTTCCAGCCTGCCCCCTCTGGGCCTAATGGCTAGTTGCATGCTCCTAGCTTTGTGTTCTTTTCTGTCCTTTAGATCTCTCTCTTTGCTAAAAGGCATTCTTTTCATTTTGCGTACAGTGAAACTTTATGGTGGGCTGGCTGCCGTCACTTGCCGCTGCCACTGTGCTTGGTCGGCAGGGGCCTCTCCCATGTGTTATTTGCCAGAAATTCTGGCTTTTAGCAAAAACAGCCTTATGGCCCGCGCGGTTTCACAAAATGATTCTTCCCTTTCACCAGACAGCTCAACACCTCAAGTCTCCTGCAGTTACAAGATTCCTTCATTGTACCAAAAGCAAAAGTCATAGAAGTGATCATAATTGCCATTATTAGCATGTTACTACTTAATGTTGACATGTAGCACTAATTATTTCATTTGATGTACTAGTCGGATATGGACACTGAATTATTAGAAAGGTCACGTGAAAGTTTTTAGAAAAATCGGGTTTCGACCTTGGATGACTTTATGAGACAGTAACTGACAGCATCACCTGCAAGCTATCTAAGAGGACTGCCCACATAGTTTCTTAAGGCATTTATGTAGATTATGAACAGAAGAGGACCTGTTAGTCATCCCTGGAAAACTCCATATATTACACTACTGGCCATTAAAATTGCTACACCACGAAGATGACGTGCTACAGACGCGAAATTTAACCGACAGGAAGAAGGTGCTGTGATATGCAAATGATTAGCTTTTCAGAGCATTCACACAAGGTTGGCGCCGGTGGCGACATCTACAACGTGCTGACACCAGGAAAGTTTCCAACCGACTTCTCATACACAAACAGCAGTTGACTGGCGTTGCCTAGTGAAACGCGTAAGGAGGAGAAATGCGCACCATCACGTTTCCGACTTTGATAAAAGTCGGATTGTAGCCCATCGCGATTGCGGTTTATCGTATCGCGACATTGCTGCTCGCGTTGGTCGAGAGCCAATGACTGTTAGCAGAATATAAAATCGGTGGGTTCAGGAGGGTAATACGGAACGCCGTGCTGGGTCCCAACGGCCTCGCATCACTAGCAGTCGAGATGACAGACATCTTATCCGCATGGCTGTAACGGATCGTGCAGACACGTCTCGATCCCTAAGTCAACAGATGGGGACGTTTGCAAGACAACAACCATTGGCACGAACAGTTCGACGACGTTTGCAGCAGTATGGACTACCAGCTCGGAAACTATGGCTGCGGTTACCCTTGACGCTGCATCATAGACAGGAGTGCCTCCGATGGTGTACTCAAAGACGAACCGGGGTGCACGAATAGCAAAACGTCATCTTTTTCGCATGAATCCAGGTTCTGTTTACAGCATCATGATGGTCGCATCCGTGTTTGGCGACATCGCTGTGAAAACACATTGGAAGCGTGTATTTGTCGTCGCCATACTAGCGTATCACCCGGCGTGATGGTATGGGGTGCCATTGGTTACACGTCTCGGCCACCTCTTGTTCGCATTGACGGCACTTTGAACAGTGGACGTTACATTTCAGATGTGTTACGCCCCGTGGATCTACCCTTCATTCGATCCCTGCAAAACCCTACATTTCAGCAGGATAATGCACGACCGCATGTTGCAGGTCCTGTACGGGCCAGAAAATGTTCAACTGCTGCCCTGGCCAGCACATTTTCCAGACGTCTCCCTAATTGAAAACGTCTGGTCAATGGTGGCCGAGCAACTGGCTCGTCACAATACGGCAGTCACTACTCTTGATGAACTGTGGTAGCGTGTTGAAGCTGCATGGGCAGGTGTACCTGTACACGCCATCCAAGATCTGTTTGACTCAATTCCCAGGCGTATCAAGGCAGTTTTACGGCCAGAGGGTGTTGTTCTGGGTACAGATTTCTCAGGATCTATGCACCCGTGGTCTATAGGTACCGTCTTTGATTCATAATCAAAAACGTCTTCGGTCCCGGGTTCGATGCCCGCCACTGTCTAAATTTCGATAAATAATCAGATTTGGCGACCGAAGACTTCCGGCATAAGCAATCAGCCTCATTCTGCCAACGGCCTTGTCAAAGAGGGCGGAGGAGTGGATAGAGGTTCAGGGCACTCTCTTGTCCTAGGTGTGGGAAATTGCCCCTAAAGGCGGAAGAATCAGCAATGATCAACGACATGAGGATGCAGAAGGCAATGGAAACCACTGCATTAAAGACACGTAACGTGTATCCACAGAACATGTGGCCTGTGGTTGAAGAAGTGTCATGATGATCTCTCCATTGGCAAAAGATTCCGGAATAGTCCCCCATTCGGATCTCCGGGAGGGGACTGCCAAGGGGGAGGTTACCATGAGAAAAAGATTGAATAATCTGTGGTGTCACCGCCAGACACCACACTTGCTAGGTGGTAGCCTTTAAATCGGCCGCGGTCCGGTAGTATACGTCGGACCCGCGTGTCGCCACTATCAGTGATTGCAGACCGAGCACCGCCACACGGCAGGTCTAGAGAGACTTCCTAGCACTCGCCCCAGTTGTACAGCCGACTTTGCTAGCGATGGTTCACTGACTTCTACCAGCTACGTCCGTTTTTCTCAATTCTAATTCCCTTGTCATGTTCCAGACCTCACGCCAGTGTGCGTGAGTTAAAACGCGTGCATTTCGGCCTCCTTTAGAAAAACGCGGTTGGCTCTCCTGCCAACCACAACATAATCAACGAAAGGGTAATGTTCTACTAGTCGGGGCGTGGAATGTCAGAAGCTTGAACGTGGTAGGGAAACTAGAAAATCTGAAAAGGGAAATGCAAAGGTTCAATCCAGATATAGTAGGGGTCAGTGAAGTGAAGTGGAAGGAAGACAATGATTTCTGGTCAGATGAGTATCGGGTAATATCAACAGCAGCAGAAAATGGTATAACAGGTATAGGATTTGTTATGAATAGGAAGGTAGGGCAGAGGGTGTGTTACTGTGAACAGTTCAGTGACCGGGTTGTTCTAATCAGAATCGACAGCAGACCAACACCGACAACGATAGTTCAGGTATACATGCCGACGTCGCAAGCTGAAGATGAACAGATAGAGAAAGTGTATGAGGATATTGAAAGGGTAATGCACTATGTAAAGGGGGACGAAAATCTAATAGTCATGGGCGACTGGAATGCAGTTGTAGGGGAAGGAGTAGAAGAAAAGGTTACAGCAGAATATGGGCTTGGGACAAGGAATGAAAGAGGAGAAAGACTAATTGAGTTCTGTAACAAGTTTCAGCTACTAATAGCGAATACCCTGTTCAAGAATCACAAGAGGAGGAGGTATACTTGGAAAAGGCCGGGAGATACGGGAAGATTTCAATTAGATTACATCATGGTCAGACAGAGATATCGAAATCAGATACTGGATTGTAAGGCGTACCCAGGAGCAGATATAGACTCAGATCACAATAGTAGAGATGAAGTTCAAGCCATTAGTCAGGAAGAATCAATAGGCTAAGAAGTGGGATACGGAAGTTCTAAGGAATGACGAGATACGTTTGAAGTTCTCTAACGCTATAGATACAGCAATAAGGAATAGCGCAGAAGGCAACACAGTTGAAGAGGAATGGACGATTCTAAAAAGGGCCATCACAGAATTTGGGAAGGAAAACATAGGTACAAAGAAGGCAGCTGCGAAGAAACCATGGGTAACAGAAGAAATACTTCAGTTGATTGATGAAAGGAGGAAGTACAAACATGTTACGTGAAAATCAGGAATACAGAAATACAAGTCGCTGAGAAATGAAATAAATGGGAAGTGCAGGGAAGCTAAGACGAAATGGCTGCAGGAAAAATGTGAAGACGTCGAAAAAGATATGATTGTCGGAAGGACAGACTCAGCATACAGGAAACTCAAAACAACCTTTGCTGACATTAAAAGCAACGGTGGTGACATTAAGAGTGCAACGGGAATTCCACTGTTAAATGCAGAAGAGAGAGCAGATAGGTGGAAAGAATACATTGAAAGCCTCTATGAGGGTGAAGATTTGTCTGATGTGATAGAAGAAGAAACAGGAGTCGATTTAGAAGAGATAGGTGATCCAGTATTAGAATCGGAATTTAAAAGAGCTTTGGAGGACTTACGGTCAAATAAGGCAGAAGGGATAGATAACATTCCATCAGAATTTCTAAAATCATTAGGGGAAGTGGCAACAAAACGACTGTTCACGTTGGTGTGTAGAATATATGAGTCTGGCGACATCATCCACACAATTCCGAAGACGGCAAGAGCTGACAAGTGCGAGAATTATCGAACAATCAGCTTAACAGCTCATGCATCGAAGCTGCTTACAAGAATAATATACAGAAGAATGGAAAAGAAAATTGAAAATGCGCTAGGTGACGATCAGTTTGGCTTTAGGAAAAGTAAAGGCACGGGAGAGGTAATTCTGACGTTACGGCTAATAATGGAAGCAAGGCTAAAGAAAAATCAAGACACGTTCACAGGATTTGTCGACCTGGAAAAAGCGTTCGACAATATAAAATGGTGCAAGCTGTTCGAGATTCTGAAAAAAGTAGGGGTAAGCTATAGGGAGAGACGGGTCATATACAATATGTACAACAACCAAGAGGGAATAATAAGAGTGGACGATCAAGAACGAAGTGCTCGTATTAAGAAGGGAGTAAGACAAGGCTGTAGCCTTCGCCCCTACTCTTCAATCTGTACATAGAGGAATCAATGATGGAAATAAAAGAAAGGTTTAGGAGTGGAATTAAAATACAAGGTGAAAGGATAGCAATGATACGATTTGCTGATGACATTGCTATCCTTAGTGAAAGTGAAGAAGAATTAAATGATCTGCTGAACGGAATGAATAGTCTAATGAGTACACAGTATGGTTTAAGAGTAAATCGGAGAAAGACGAAGGTAATGAGAAGTAGTAGAATGAGAACAGCGAGAAACTTAACATCAGGATTGATGGTCACGAAGTCAGTGAAGTTAAGGAATTCTGCTACCTAGGCAGTAAAATAAACAATGCCGGACGGAGCAAGGAGGACATCAAAAGCAGACTCGCTATGGCAGAAAAGTCATTTCTGAGCAAGAGATGTCTACTAATATCAAATACCGGCCTTAATTTGAGGAAGAAATTTCTGAGGATGTACGTCTGGAGTACAGCATTGTATGGTAGTGAAACATGATGGACTGTGAGAAAACCGGAACAGAAGAGAATCGAAGCTTTTAAGATGTGGAGCTATAGACGAATGTGAAAATTAGGTGGACTGATAAGGTAAGGAATGAGGAGGTTCTACGCAGAATCGGAGAGGAAAGGAATATGAGGAAACACTGATAAGGAGAAGGGACAGGATGATAGGACATCTGCTAAGACATGAGGGAATGACTTCCATGGTACTAGAGGGAGCTGTAGAGGGCAAAAACTGTAGAGGAAGACAGAGATTGGAATACGTCAAGCAAATAATTGAGGACGTAGGTTGCAAGTGCTACTCTGAGATGAAGAGGTTAGCATAAGAAAGGAATTCGTGGCGGGCCGCATCAAACCAGTCAGTAGACTGATGACAAAAAAAAAAAAAAAAAAAAAAAAAAAAAAAAAAAAAAAAAAAAAAATGCGTGGAAATGTAATCACATGTCAGTTCTAGTATAATATATTTGTCCAATGAATACCCGTTTATGATCTGCATTTCTTCTCGGTGTAGCTATTTTAATGGCTAGTAGTGTACTTCTGTTTTACTGAATGGCTCTCTGTCAGTTACTATGAACTGTGATTTTTCTGAGAGTAACTCACGAATCCAATTACGGAAGTATGATCACTTCATAGACAGGCAATTTAATTGGAAGTGGCTTTTGAGAAGTAGTATCAAAAGCCTTCTGAAAGTGGAAATATGAACAGCGCAGCTATTTTCTGAACCCGTACTAAGTGTCAATATATCATTTTAGATGATTTACTAAACTAGACGACACTGTGGTTATTAACTTAAAATCTAAATGTTTATTTTTAAACAACACAAGCCCTTTTCGAGCTAAGGCTACTGATGAGATAGCAATGCAAGCAAGCAGCCAGAGCACACAGTGCTTTAGTCATATCTCAATAAATGAAGAACGAAGTTCATTTCCTAAGCTTATTACTCGTTTCGTCATGCTAACAGACAAAAGCTTTAAAGGCCCAACATAGAATGATTCTTGAAGGCATCTAAGTCCTACATTGACTTCCCTCTCAAAATTGGTAACTTTCACGTGTTTGGCTGTATGTTGCGCAGAAAATAAGACGACTAACTTGTGTGTACTGTGTACCCACACGAAGTCCTCACTCAGCAGTCTTTCAGCACTCCGTACTTCGTTGGTCGTGTATCTTCTTGCAACTTGAAGTGGAAGTCAGTCTTCTCTGATGGAACACGTGATACATGGAAATGATCTGACTTCCTTTAATATCTTAACAACTTCCCCTATCTTGAAAACGGATATTTGTGTTAACTGTTAATATCTTTTTATTTCCGAATACTTTTGACTTGAAATTGATTTTCGATAACGCTTCTTCTTAATTTGATTTCATTTACTTATCACAAGTGTGTTGTAGAGTGACAATGTGGCACAGAGACTATTAAGTACAGTGCTGACAAATATGTCTCGATTGAAACACTTTCAAATTTGAATACAAAGTCTGTTATTAGGTCATGAGCAGGTTGTTCCTCGGAACAAAATTTCACATTTAGAATAAGCATATTTTTCTAGAGTATTTTTTGTTTGGAATTTTTCCCCTGATAACTGCCTTATGGAAAAATATTCTTTGTGCAACACATCACTTAGGCAGGAAGTACTCACTGCCCAAAAGCGAGCAGTAACAATAATATATTAATTCATCAAAGAATTAAGCATTGTAACTGCACGTTCCTCTCTAGGGAAACTGGCCTCTGTATTCCAAGCCGAAATTACGGCAATCAGGGCATGTGTGGAGGAGAATATGAGCAGGTGTTACAAGTACCGTAGCATCTACATCTATTCAGACAGCCAGGCAGCCGTGAAATCATTGGCAGATCCTGCAACAAGACCTAAGATTGTTGCAGATTGCCACAAGGCTCTGGTGGAACTGGGGGGAAGCAATAGGGGGTACCTAGTGTGGGTCGCTGGCCACTCAGGCATCTGTGGCAATAAACAAGCCGATAGATTGGCTAAGATGGGGGCAACAACTCCATTTATTGGATCAGAACCTGTCTTGACAATCACTAAGGCTATGATCAAACTAGAACTACGGAACTAGCTTAGAACACAGCACCTAGGATATTGGACCAAGGTCAATAAACAAAAACGTGGTAAGGTAATGATGCGCTAGCCATGTTTTAAAAGAAGCTCTGTAATCCTGGGATTGAATAGGAAAGAGCTCAAACTCATGACTGAAGACCAGCCATGGGAACTTCAAAAAATACCTACACACAATGGGTATAATGGAAGAGGACCCTAAATGTAGGGTCTGTGATGAGGATGAAGAAACTGCATCACACCTAATCTTTGAATGCATAGCATTGGAGAGTAAAAGATACAGTATCTTCGAGACAACTAGACCTGAAGAAATTGTGTTTAACAAAAAACTGGTAGAGGGACTCTTTGCACTATTTAAGGGCACTGGTTAGCTTTACTAGATATACTGACAGCGATACACAGAATAAACCTAGTTTCGGTGCGGGCAGTGGCGGGTCAGTCATAACCTGTTTTAGCTCTCCTGTTAAAATCAATCAATCAATCAATCAATCAATCAATAAATTGCACGTTCACAGTATACATATCCGCATCTGTAGTGAATTTCATCATAAATTACTTTGAGAAGTACCCACAACACAACAATAGTTTATTAGTCAATAGCGAACCTGGCAATACTTTGAAATTGTTATTTTTTTTAATCCGTCTTCTGACTTGTTTGATACGCCCCTCCACGAATTTCTCTCCTCTGCCTGCCTTTCATCTCAGAGTAGCAACTGCAACTTACAGCCTCAATTATTTGCTGGATGCGTTCCAATCTCTCAGTTTTTACTCTCTGCAGCTACCTCTAGTACCAAGGAAGTTATACCCTAATTAATGTCTTAACAGATCGCCTATCACCCTGTTCTTTCTTCATGACAGTGTTTGCCACACCCTCATTTCCTCACCGATTCTGTGGAGATCCTTCTCAATCCTTACCTTATCAGTCCACCTCATTTTCAACGATCTTTTGTAGGCTTCGATTCTCTTCTGTTCCGGTTTTCCTACTGTCCATGTCTCATTCTCATATAATGTGTGCTCCAAATGTACATTCTCAGAAATTGCTTCCTATTTAATTTAGACAAATGTTTGATACTAGCGGACTTCTATTGCATATGAATGCCCACTTTCACCAGTGCTAGTCTGTTTTTATGTCCTCCTTGCTCCGTCCATCATTAGTTATATTGCACCCTAGGTAGCAGAATACCTTAACTTCATAAACTTCGTGATCCCCAATCCTGATGTTAACTTTCTCGCGGTTGTTATTTCTGCTACTTCTCAGTACTTTCGTCTATCTTCGATTTACTCTCAAGCCATATCCTGCGTCCTTTAGCGTGTTCATTTCATTCAACACATCCAGTAACCCTTCTTCACTTTCACTGAGGGTAGCAACGTCATCAGCGAATATTATGATTGATATTCTTTCACCTTCAATTTTATTTCCGTTATTGCTTTTCGATATATAGATTGAACAGTAGCGGCGATAGACTACAACCCTGCCTTGCACCCTTTTTAATCCGAGCACTCCGTTCTCGGTTTGTTAGTTTTATTTTCTTGTACTTATTATATATTAACCGTCTTTTCGTGTACCTTACCCCTATTTTTCGCATTATTTCAAACATCTTTCACCATTTTACATTGTCAAGCTATTTTTCCACGTCGAAGCATCCAATTGAACGTGTCTTGATATTTGTTCAGTCTTGCTTGCATTATCAATCGCAACGTAGAACTGCCTCTCTGCTGCCTTTATCTTTCCTAAAGTGAAAGTGATGTATCTTGCGAACGTGTGGTATCACAGTTGTTGTTGTTGTTGTGGTCTTCAGTCCTGAGACTGGTTTGATGCAGCACTCCATGCTACTCTAACCTGTGCAAGATTCTTCATCTCCCAATACGTACTGCAGCCTACATCCTTCTAAATCTGTTTAGTGTATTCATCTCTTGGACTCCCTCTACGATTTTTACCCTCCACGCTACCCTCCAATACTAAATTGGTGATCCCTTTATGCCACAGAACATGTCCTACCAACCGATCCCTTCTTCTTGTCAAGTTCTGCCACAAACTCCTCCCCAATCCTATTCAATACTTCCTCATTAGTTACGTGATTACCCATCTAATCTTCAGCATTCTTCTGTAGCACCACATTTCGAAAGCTACTATTCTCTTCTTGTCAAAACTATTTATCGTCCATGTTTCACTTCCATACACGGCTACACTCCATAAAAATACTTTCAGAAACGAATTCGTGACATTTAAATCTATACTCCATGTTACCAAAGTTCTCCTCTTCAGAAACACTTTGCTTGCCATTGCCAGTCTACATTTTATATCCTCTCTACTTCCACCATCATCAGTTACTTCCTTTACTACTTTAAGTGTCTCATTTCCTAATCTAATTCTCTCAGCATCGCCCGACTTAATTCTACTACATTCCATTATCCTCGTTTTGCTTTTGTTTATATCCTCCATTCAAGACACTGTCCATTCCGTTCAACTGCTGTCTCTGACAGAATTACTATATCATCGGCGAACCTTAAAGTTTTTATTTCTTCTCCATGGATTTTAATTCCTACTCCGAATTTTTCATTTGTTTCCTTTACTGCTTGCTCAATATACAGATTGAATAACATCAGGGAAAGGCTACATCCCTGTCTCACTCACTTCCCAACCACTGCTTCCCCTTCATGTCCCTTGACTCTTATAACTGCCATCTGGTTTCTGTACACATTGTAAATAGCCTTTCGCTCTCTGTATTTTACCACTACCACCTTCAGAGTTTGAAGGAGAGTATTCCAGTCAACACTGTCAAAAGCTTTCTCCAAGTCTACAAATGTTAGAAACGGAGGTTTGCCTTTTCTCAATCTAGCTTCTAAGATAAGTCGTAGGGTCAGTATTGCCTGTTCCCATATTTCTACGGAATCCAAACTGATCTTTCCCGAGGTCGGTTTCTAAAAGTTTTTCCATTCGTCTGTACAGAATTCGCGTTAGTATTTTGCAGCCGTGGCTTATTAAACTGACAGTTTGGTAATTTTCACATCTGTCAACGCCTGCTTTCTTTGGGATTGGAATTATTATATTCTTCTTGAAGTCTGAGGGTATTTCGCCTGTCTCATACATTTTGCTCACCAGATCGTAGAGTTTTGTCAGGACTGGCTCTCCCAAGGCGGTCATTAGTTCTAATGGAATGTTGTCTACTGCCGGGGCCTTGTTTCGACTTAGGTCTTTCAGTGCTTTATCAAACTCTTCACGCAGTATCGTATCTCCCATTTCATCTTCATCTACATCCTCTTCCATTTCCATAAACTGTCCTCACGAACATCGCCCTTGTATAGTCTCTCTATATAATCCTTCCACCTTTCTGCTTTCCCTTCTTTGCTTAGAACTGGGTTTCCATTTGAGCTCTTGATATTCATACAAGTGGTTCTCTTTTCTTCAAAGGTCTCTTTAATTTTCCTGTAGGCAGTATCTATCTTAGCCCTAGTGAGGTAAGCCTCTACATCCTTACATTTGTCGTCTAGCCATGCCTGCTTAGCCATTTTTCACATCCTGTCGATCTCATTTTTGAGACGTTTGTATTCCTTTTTGCCTGCTTCATTTACTGCTTTTTTGTGTTTTCTCCTTTCATCAATTAAATTCAGTATTTCTTCTGTCACGCAAGGATTTCTACTAGCCCTCGTCTTTTTACCTGCTTTATCCTCTGCTGCTTTCACCACTTTATCCCTCAAAGCTATCCATTCTTCTTCTACTGTATTACTTTCCCCATTCTTGTCAATTGTTCCTTTATGTTCTTCCTGAAACTCTCTACAACCTCTGGTTCTTTCAGTTTATCTATGTCCCATCTCCTTAAATTCCCACCTTTTTGCAGTTTCTTCAGTTTTAATCTACGGTTCATAACCAATAGATTGTGATCAGAGTCCACATCTGCCCCTGGAAGTGTCTTACAATTTAAAACCTGGTTCCTAAATCTCTGTCTTACCATCTTATCACAGTAATCGTAGTAAATACATTCGAAGGCCCGCATGCGAGGATCGCTCGGTAGCTTTAACGTTCAGTGTGGGGTGGTCCGTGCTACATGATGGATACTATCCCACCCACACTACTAATCAGATCTCATTCCATGTGACTTTGAACTGAAACTTCCTGGTTGAACTCATTCCACAACTGAGTAACCTACTGCGTGCGAGGCGCTTTGGATACAAGGGAAATGTCCTTACGGTATTTCGACGAAAGGTGGCACACATTGATGGCAATGTTAACGGCATTCGACGCCTTTCCTGTCGTTGGAAATGCTACGTGTATGCACCGGACGACTATTCTGAATGATAGTTTTATTTTGATTCGTTTTGGTTCCGTCTGGGATAGTGCACAATAAATTTACACAGAGTTCTAATGTGTGTGTGTTATTTCAACCTTTACCGTGACCTTCTTGTTGTAGAACCATAATTGATATTGGCATTCAGATATACATTGCGATATCAGTTGAATGTACATCGTGGAATTTTCTTGCTACAGTTGCCATGACGTATGAAATGACCCTTGTATTATCAATGTGTCTTCATTGTTTACAAGTGTAAAAATGGCTCTGAGCCATCTGACTTAACATCTGAGGTCATAAGTCCCCTAGACTTAGAACTGCTTAAACCTAACTAACCTAAGGACAGCACACACATCCACACCTGAGGCAGGATCCGAACCTGCGACCGTAGCAGCAGCGCAGTTCCGGGCTGAAGTGCCTATAACCGCTCGGCCACAACGGCCGACTACAAGTGTAAAAGTATGTAAATGTGTCGAATATAAATAAACTGTGAAAACTTGACTGACCTAAAGAATTCTTTTTAAATCAGCCGAACATCCTGTTGTAACAGGGACCGCAGAATGGGCGAATATGTCCTTCTTTATAAACTCTCGCAGAAAACTGCCTCAATTCTCAAAGAAAGGAAATGAGAAAGGGAGATGATGAAGACCATTCATGGGCTTGAGAGGGATTGGGCATTCCGCACCCTCCCCACAGACCGGTGAATTTTAATAAGAAAAAGTTTCCTTCCCACATCCCCTCTACTCACATAAAGTTTCCCAGTCTTCGGGGTCAAACCCCAGAGAAAACCTTCCCCAAGTATATGAGTGGGGAGGAGACGTTGGTTTTTTAAACGGAAAGACAACAGACTGTAAGCGAAAACGGAAGGGACAGTGGCAATGGCAAAACGAAAGAATGGGACAAAGACAGTAATAGTTGGACAGAGAGACAGTGAAATAACAGAGAAGTAGACAGTAGTACGGAAGTGCGAGAGAAAAGTATGAAGAGAGTGATAGCGGGGAACACGAAAAAATGGTTCAAATACCTTTGAGCACTATGGGACTTAACATCTGAGGTCATCGGTCCCATAGAACTTAGAACTACTTAAACCTAACTAACCTAAGGACATCACACAACACCCATGCCCGAGGCAAGATTCGAACCTGGGACCGCAGCAATCACGCGGTTCCTGACTGAAGTGCCTAGAACCGCACGGTCACAGCGTCCGCCTGTGGAAGATGGGCAAGAGAATGTACCAATGGGAGAAAAAGACGACAAATACACATAGAGGCAGTGAGAGAGAGAGAGAGAGGTTTCACTACAAAGAGAGACTCTGTAAAAGAATGAAGAATGTTCTGTTTTAAAAGAGCGCGAATATGTTAACAAGCGAAAATTTTTAGTGAGAAAGGTGGAGTAGAGGTTGACGCCCGAGGTTCTCCATTTTCGTCTCAAAGTCTTTTAAAGAGGAACAGACTGGTCCTTTTTGTGCTCCGGCACGAGCATTTTCCAGCTGGTCGATGTAAGCTCCTCCGAGAATCTCATATTTATATTTTTAATCTGTGTAGTCACTAACAACTGCTACTGAACCACACTCATTGTTCATGGAACATAGCTTAATTTTGAGACAGCATTTCACTCTTGAGATTATTTATACAACATTCACGATTTTCCGTTAGATGTGACGACACAGTTTACCAACAGTCTAAATTTCACATGGTATGCGATAGTATTATTACTTACTTTCAATGCGAGGTCTCTAAGCAACGTCTGGGTGATATGCTCTGCTGTGTTACTACACATAGTAAGAAACGTTAGCTCCAGTTTATTAAAAGTAATTGCTCAGAACCGTCGCCCAAATCGGATATTATTACAGACGATGGTGTTATACTCTTCACAGTCACGTCATTCTTTTCTAAAACTACCTTTTGTGATTTATTACTAAAACTGTCCGATTGATTGCCGACAGGACCGCGACCTCTCGTGATTGGAGCACGATTCCTTGATATATTAGCAAGAGCAGTATATCTTTCGGCTACAGAATGCTAGAATGCACTCTCCTCTGATTAGTTCATCTCGGTTACATCCAATGTGAGTCGTATTTGTTCTGTCTTCTAGTTGTGCTATCCTCACAACTCCGATTGCATCCTGTGATCAATTTCAAGATGTCTGCAAACAGAAGGAGGATCGTGTAGAAGAAGCTAAATGGCACGAGAGCTAAATCTAGAATTATGAACAAATAAGAACTCGGATGAAAAGTTTGGAGATACTGAATGTGCTTCAAGAGAAAAAATTAGTTTGTCATAACAAGTCTTAATACCCCAGAATATGGTTGCACTGATGCTTCACTCAGCCGACCCACGACTGACACTAACAAGCAGACCATAGGGCCATCGTATTTTTGTATTTCATTATACTTGTGGCACATTAACTTAGGAATTCTCCCAAAGCCAGTCAATGGAATTCTCATAAATTCTCGAGAAAATCGACTTTTAAGTTTTCCAAGCACCTTTATTTCCCTAAGGCTATAATAATTATTTCCTTTCATACAGTCTTCGCAACAACAGTATCTACACATCTATTTCATTGTTGGATATATCACACATGTCACTTATTATTTGAACATGTGAATACATTGAGCATATATAACAGTTTCTATATGAATAGAAAAATCTCTTATATGACACTTGATAAGTGGTAAAAAATGTTCGTCTACAGCAAAATGTATTCTCAAACATGCCAAATAAACTTACATATCTTAAGGAGAGATATAAAAACATTAATTTTCCTATGCAAATAACAGGTTGTTTGTGATCAAAAATTTCCAAGCAGCACTCATGGGCCACTCCGATATTGCGTAACATCACGGATGCGCTGTGGCATTCTTCACCGCTCTCAAATTTAACATTCCTTTTTCGCGTACATTTTCCATTTACTCCACACACATTGCAATTACAAGTAAGTGACATGTTGTTATTTACAGGGGAAAATGAGGCGCTTTTAAGTAATTTTCTGTGTCTCACAAGGTATTACAGATCTTGAACTGTTATTTGCTACGTAACATCGTCGTGTAAAATTCATTGGAACAAACAGCAGTAGAATCACAGGTTGGCGTATAATTCAGTGTCTCGATACATGCTAATGCACCTCTTTGAGAAAACTGATACATACATAATTGTGGGATCGTGTTATATGACACCTCCTCACACAGCGTCTACAGAGACACTCGATACGCCACAATGGATTAGCATAAACATTTAAAAAGAATGCGGAGAGGTTAGGCAAAAGTTGGGTAGTATCGGACACAGGACTGTATCAGAGAAGAGCTGTTTGCAAACTCTGACGCGAGTGGCAGCACCTGTCGCACCACTCAGGCGTGAACTACGGGGGTACAAGGCCGATCACGCGATTTAGAATCGAAGCAACAGACTGTTTCGGAGTGGCTGTCCCTAGTGAGGTTTTTGCTATAAGAAGTTAACTTTGGTGTCTTTTGTTCTGTTTGTAAGTAAATAATATAAAATATTTCTCTTTAATTACAAATGATATTCTTTATATTTTAGGCTGTCACAACGTCTAATTCAAATAATAACAGTGATAACGCTGAATTAATTAACAGCGATTCTTTCGGGCTGTATCGAACAAAGCAGATTCGAAATTCGAATTGTACCGGACAAAATAGATGATGCAAAATCTTAACTTTTTCCTCTAAATTCAAATATTAAGAAGTGAAAGCAACTGAAGGAAGCAGTAGAAAAAGTCGGACTTCTTTAAATCACAATCAGCAAGCCGAGACAGATATGTTCTGTTACAAGAAGTACTTTGTGTATTCGATTTGAATGCTTATGGAAATTAACGAGGTGACTATGATATTTGTTATAGTAAATAATGAATATTTTTCCGAGAAAATCCAGTAATGTACATTGAACAATATCGTACGATCAATGTCACCTTCGAAGAAGACTGGATTCAATACCACATTTGTGAGGATTGGAGCCATGACAACCGTGTCCACATAGAGCTGGTCTTTATTGCACTTGTAAAAAATGTTTCACGAAACCTTAAACTAATATTTTTCTTTAGACCTATTTTCTTCAAATCTTTCGGTTCGATCACCTTCGAGGAAGACTGGATTGGGTGCCACATCTGTGAGGACTGAGCCCATGAGAATCGTGTCTACAGAGGGCTCGTCTTTACTTTGTATGTATTAACTGTTTCACCAAATGTTATTCTCTTAAAATGGTAAGCTTAATAACCTTACTACGAATTTCTATTTGTTTGAACAACATCCTCTCGATTAGAAAACTTAGTTCTAAGATGTATAAACTGTACATAGTTTATTTAAATGCTTACATCTTTTCAAATGCTCTATTTCCCAAACATATCCTTCTTCTTGTTCCTGCTATGCAGTTTCAGTTCCACGTCATTAAACTTCCCAGGTACAGAAACGATTTTACTTGTTCTATCTTTTTTCTCTATAAGAATAACGTAACTGGGGCTTCCTTCTTGCTTATTCTCATCACTTTTGTCTTTCCTATATTTATCTTCATTCCATTATCCTTGTCCCCTGTTGCAATACTCCTCAACATATTCTTTAGTCCCTCTTATGATTCCGCCACTCCACTTGATCATCTGCGTATTTTATAGTCCTTTATCCTTCTCCTCCAATTACAATGCCTCTTGCATCCTCTGTAGCTTTATCTATCAGTTCTTCTCCATATGTGCTGAATATCTTCGACGTCAGTGAGCATCCTTGCTTTGTCTTCCTTCTAATGCTCGTCTATTCCGTCTTCTCATCCCCTGCCCTGTCATTTTTTAGTTTGTATGCATCTTCTTTATTAGGCTACTGTCTTAAAAAAGTCTGAGCAAGCATCTTTTAAAATACTCAACTCTACATCCCAATTGACTCTATCGAAAGTTTTCTCCCAATCGATAAAACATACATTGTTTTGTTCGTTTGTATCATCCTTTCTACAGCCATCTTCACACGACCTACAGCAATCTTGTTACTTATTCTGAGTCCTAAATGATCTTCCCTAGAAATTTTCTTAATTTTCTTTTTCTTTTCTTGTTTGTATGGCGCTCCTTATGGCCGTTATAACAACACTGTTAAATTAAACTGCCCTACAGTCTTTGCATTCTTTTGCGTTCCACTTTTTAGATAAAAGTGCTAGAATTATCTTGAGGCCTAATTTCTGTGTCAAAAATTGCGTTTACTACCTTAGTCTCTCTGGCTACTGAAATTAGACCTAAGACTTCCAGTGCCTTAGATGGTATTCTACCGCAGCAAAATTCTTTCTTTTTGTGCAACTACTGATTTGCTTTCTCCAATTTACATTTCAATATCTTAGGGCATCGGTCATTCTCATTGTGTTCCCCTTGATCTTTCCGGACCAATCTGGTGTTACCCGCCAGTAAGACGTACAACTCTTACACATCCTAACTTCTTTCTGCTCTTCTGTACAAACTTTCTTCTTACTATGTTTATTTAACATTTGTTATTTGTTTATTTTTCTTACTTGCCATGTTTACATTTCAATGTTCTGTAGATTTAAATTTTCCTTTCTTTTCCAGTTCTTCACTTTCCTCACATTGTTTACTCATTCAGTCGTGTTTAGCCTCGTCAGTTAACTTTCTTAGTTCATTGTTCAGTTTTCTGCACTGTCTTGTTTTTCCTTTCTTTCACTCATCCAATATATCCAACATAGTTCCTGTTATCCACTTTTTCTTATTTTGTGTTCATTTCACCTCTCCAGTTTTATTGCTTAGCTTTGAAACATTGCACTTCTAATGGTATTCCGCTCTTCAGTGACTTCCTCATTTCTCCTGACATGTTTCAATTTATTTTCGATGTAGTGACTGTATCTTAAAGTTCACGTTCTTCAATTGCTTTAAATCAACATTTGTTTATCTGTTGTCTTTTCCTAATACACTGACATGACGGAAATCATTGGATATCTCGTAAAATCGTGTCGGACTCCTTTTTTCCGGCGTAGTGCAGAAACTCGACGCAGCATGTACTCAACAACTCGCCCTGGAGAAATACACTCCCGGAAATTGAAATAAGAACACCCTGAATTCATTGTCCCAGGAAGGGGAAACTTTATTGACACATTCCTGGGGTCAGATACATCACATGATCACACTGACAGAACCACAGGCACATAGACACAGGCAACAGAGCATGCACAATGTCGGCACTAGTACAGTGTATATCCACCTTTCGCAGCAATGCAAGCTGCTATTCTCCCATGAAGACGATCGTACAGATGCAGGATGTAGTCCTGTGGAACGGCTGGCCATGCCATTTCCACCTGGCGCCTCAGTTGGACCAGCGTTCGTGCTGGACGTGCAGACCGCGTGAGACGACGCTTTATCCAGTCCCAAACATGCTCAATGGGGGACAGATCCGGAGATCTTGCTGGCCAGGGTAGTTGACTTACACCTTCTAGAGCACGTTGGGTGGCACGGGATACATGCGGACGTGCATTGTCCTGTTGGAACAGCAAGTTCCCTTGCCGGTCTAGGAATGGTAGAACGATGGGTTCGATGACGGTTTGGATGTACCGTGCACTATTCAGTGTCCCCTCGACGATCACCAGAGGTGTACGGCCAGTGTAGGAGATCGCTCCCCACACCATGATGCCGGGTGTTGGCCCTGTGTGCCTCGGTCGTATGCAGTCCTGATTGTGGCGCTCACCTGCACGGAGCCAATCACGCATATGACCATCATTGGCACCAAGGC
This sequence comes from Schistocerca gregaria, assembly GCF_023897955.1. NCBI lineage: Eukaryota > Metazoa > Arthropoda > Insecta > Orthoptera > Acrididae > Schistocerca > Schistocerca gregaria. The sequence continues at coordinate 108,521,427 of NC_064920.1, forward strand.
AGAAGCGACTCTCATCACTGAAGACGACACGTCTCCATTCGTCCCTCCATTCACGCCTGTCGCGACACCACTGGAGGCGGGCTGCACGATGTTGGGGCGTGAGCGGAAGACGGCCTAACGGTGTGCGGGACCGTAGCCCAGCTTCATGGAGACGGTTGCGAATGGTCCTCGCCGATACCCCAGGAGCAACAGTATCCCTAATTTGCTGGGAAGTGGCGGTGCGGTCACCTACGGCACTGCGTAGAATCCTACGGTCTTGGCCTGCATCCGTGCGTCGCTGCGGTCCGGTCCCAGGTCGACGGGCACGTGCACCTCCCGCCGACCACTGGCGACAACATCGATGTACTGTGGAGACCTCACGCCCCACGTATTGAGCAATTCGGCAGTACGTCCACCCGGCCTCCCGCATGCCCACTATACGCCCTCGCTCAAAGTCCGTCAACTGCACATACGGTTCACGTCCACGCTGTCGCCGCATGCTACCAGTGTTAAAGATTGCGATGGAGCTCCGTATGCCACGGCAAACTGGCTGACACTGACGGCGGCGGTGCACAAATGCTGCGCAGCTAGCGCCATTCGACGGCCAACACCGCGGTTCCTGGTGTGTCCGCTGTGCCGTGCGTGTGATCATTGCTTGTACAGCCCTCTCGCAGTGTCCGGAACAAGTATGGTGGGTCTGAGACACCGGTGTCAATGTGTTCTTTTTTCCATTTCCAGGAGTGTATTAAGCCATGCTGCTTCTGTAGCCGGCCAGAGTTGGGAAAGTATTGCCGATGCAGGATGTTGCGCATGAACTCACCTCTCGATTATGTCCCATAAATGTTCGATAGGTTTCATGTCGGGCGATTGGGTGGCCTAATCATTCTCAGGAACTGTCGAGAATGTTGTTGAGCAATTGTGACGCGATGACATGACATCGTTGTTTCGGGCCGTGAGATACATGAATAGCTGCAGATGGTCCTCAATTAGCTGAACATAACCATTTACAGTCAATGATGGGTCCAGTTGGGTCAGAGGACTCATTCCATTCAATGTAAAACCGGCCCACACCATTATGGAGCCACCACTAGCTTAAGCAATACCTTGTTGATAACTTCGGTCCATGGCTTCGTGGGTTCTGCGCCGCACTCGAGTCCTACCATCAGCTCTTACCAACTGAAATCGAGACTCATCTGACCAGGCACAGTTTTCCATTCGTCTAGGGTCTAACCGATATGGACACAGGAGAGGCGATATCAGGCAAAGGCATCCACGTTGGCCATATGCTGCCATAGCCCATTAACGGCGAATTTCGGAGCACTGTCCTAACGGATACGTTCGCCGTACGTCCCTTATACATTTCTGCGCTTATTACATGCAGTGTTGCTTGTCTGTTATCACTGACAAATCTACGCAAACCCCGTTGCTCTCGGTCGATCAGTGAAGGCCGTCGGCCACTGCGTTGTCCGTGATGAGAGCTACTGGCTGAAATTTGGTATTCTTGGCACACTCCTGATATTGTGGATCGCGGAATATTGAATTCCCTAACGATTTTCGAACTGTAGTTTCCCTTGCATTTAGCTTCAAGTACCATTCTACGATCAGAAACTGTTAACTCCTGTCCTGCGGAAAGAAACATGTGAGTACAAATAACACCTCTGCCGGTGCACTGACCTTTCATACCTTGAGTACGCGATACTACCGCCATCTGTAAATTTGCATGTCGCAGTCCCACTACATTTGTCATTCAAATTGTAATTCATACCAGGATTTGCACCTGGAGTGGTTTTTGCCACCTTAATGTTGCTTTTGAGTCTTGGCTGTTTAGAAATCGCATTTGATGTATAGGAATATCATCTGGAACTTTCCATGTGTACAGTCTTCGTTGATGGTGCTTGAAACAAGTGTCAGCAATCAAGAGATCAAATCGTTCACACAAGGCTATTAGTTTTCCTCCCTTTTCATTGATCTTCCCCATTCCATAGTCATCCCGCATCCGGCAATCCTGATTTAGGTTTTCCGTAAATGACTTGCAAATGCTGCGATAGTTCCTTTGAAAGGGCACGGCCGACATCCTTCCCTAATCTGATGAGACCGATGACCTCGCTGTCTGATCTCCCCCCCCCCCCCCCCCCCCCCACACAACCGAACCCCAACCCCTTTCCATAGTCTCTGTTTCTTCTGTCCTTTGCCACTACTCTATTCCAGGCTCCTATCATTATAGTTCTTACTTGTCCCTTCCCATTTTCTTCGTAGACTTCCACAATGCGCTCCTACATTTTGTCCATTTCCTTTTGGTTCGCATTTGATAATGGCATATAAATTTGAATGATCGGTGTATCTACAGAGTTACCCTTAACTTCCACTGCAAACAGTCTTGAGTTTCATAATACTATTAATTAACGTGTTATAGTATTGTTAAGTGTTAAGAATGCTCCAGTACGACCTTCTCTAAAAACGTAGTGCAACGTGTCGTATACTATCTGATGTGCCACTAACTGAAGTTAATCCGGGTTTTGCTGCCAATACAACATTTGCCAGCTAACGTAATTTCGTTTCGTGTCTCAGAGGTCGTCGCTAAGTAAACAGAAAGAGACACCCTGATAGCAGAGGAGCCAGCCAGTGCGCAGCTGTGCAGCTGCCTGGCTGACGTCGCTCACGTCGCTCGCTGTTTACCGCAGCGAGCCATCGACGTGGATCGACCAGGAGGTCGGCAGCTGTCGCCGGCGCGGTCGCAGCAAATTGGGTTCCAAAAGTACAAGGTGGGAGGAGAGATGTCGGGAGGAGGGGAGGCGGCGGGCAGCGGGGAGGGGGGAAAGTCCCGTGTCATCCGGCCCCTCCGCTGATTGATCTGGCCCGATCACGGCAGCCCACAGATTTATGGCTCCAGTTGGCGCAGTCTTGCCACGCGATCGCCAGCGCAGGTCGCCGGCGCTGCCCGCCTCCTAAGGCTTTCGACCTTCACTCGCTCTTCCCACCTGATGGCCTGTTGAGTCTGCGGGAGGCACGTCCGGCTACTTGTAAGCTTACTTCAGGGCCGTCGGCTCACACCCTTGTTATGAGAATTTCTGATAGAAAGATTGTATTCTAATCTAAAGTTGGTTAATACATTCAAACAGTAATCATCTTGGGATTGAAGCTCTTATTTCCATGTTTGCTTTAACAATACATATGTTTTTGGATAGGGTCCGCCTTTAGAAAAACATAATTGTGCTTTTTTCAACACATACATGTTTCACTGCAGTTGCAGCATCTTCAGTGGGCTTTGTTTTATGTTCTTTACTGTTCATATACAAGTAAATTTTAGTAATTACAGATATTTGAAAAAACACATAAAATTATGAATTCACCCCTTTTTACCACATGGTGTGGTTTTTCTGATGTTTTGTGTTTCTACAGTGACTGTTTTGTTTCACAGTTTGTCACCAGCAACCACTTACACCTTAAAGTACATAAATTGTTGAAGCCAACATTACGATTAGAAAATTGTTATTTATATGCCTGAAATTAATTAATTCTATGTATGTGTGTGTGTGTGTGTGTGTGTGTGTGTGTGTCTATTTACACTATGTTTCACTTACGTTTTCTTTTCCCTCATCTTCATCACTATGAAACACTATATATTGAGCTGTCACAGTCACTGTCACTGTTTCACTGTCTACCAGCTGTAAAAAGAAACCTAGCCGACAGTGGAACAGTTGAAGATGGAAAAACAAGATGGCTGACCGTGGAACAGTTGAAGGTGTTCCTGGCGGTTGTTCTGAATCTATCCAAAAACACTCTCGCAGATTAAACGATGTCGTGACATATATTGTCTCACTCTTCTCTAACGCCTCTTTTCGACGCCATTTCATGCAGAGACTCCGAATTGCTTCAGTTAGACAGACAGCTCTGAAAGTTCAAATACATGGATAAGTATGGCTGCCCTCTCTTTACGACAGAAGCTTCCGATACATCTGAATACAAGGATTTTTAGAATTTATCATATATGTGTGTGCTCCAAACGGTTTAGAAATTTCGACAAAAAGAAAGTGGTTTAAAATGTTAAGAACTGCGTTGTGAAATACGCAGCTATAACAGTGTATTTTATTGCAGACAATCGATTTCGGTCTAGGATGAGACCATCATTGGGTCGACTCTTTTCAATGCATGAGAAGTCCGCCGCCGGTAGCTGAGTGGTCAACGCAACAGAATGTCAATTGTAAGGGCGCGGGTTCGATTCCCGGCTGGGTCGGAGATTTTCTCCGCTCAGAGACTGGGTGTTGTGTTGTCTTAATCATCATCATCATTTCATCCCTATCGACGCGCAAATCGCCGAAGTGGCGTAAAATCGAAAGACTTGCACCCAGCGAACGGTCTACCCGACGGGAGATCCTAGTCACACGACATTTAGTGCTTGAGAATACCACACGCAAACGTTTGTAAGGTTAAATGGACATGAAGTTACATATGTAGAGCTACAGTCATTGATGGGGCAATGTACATCCGTTAACTGTTATTCCAGTTACACAAATGCAAGGCTGAAATGGTTTTTGGATCCAATGACGGTCTCATTCTAGACCGGAATCGATCATCTCTAGTAAATAACACATTTAGAGCTGTGTACTGCACAATGCAGTTCTTAAAATTCACCAAAGTTTTATAACACTACCTGTATAAAATATTTGTTTAAAGTGTACTGCTGTGTTTTGAATGAATGGGAATAAACTTTCAAATTCATACTAGCGAATTGTGTGTAAGATTGGCTTTCTGTTTAGTTGTATATGATTAGCTTTTACTTTGTAATGGTCTGAAGTTCTTAGAAAAAAAGGGAATGTTACGTCGTAAAGTCAAGCGCCGGCAAGCAAGTCGGGAACGATAGAGAAGAGAAGGCTGTGAGAAGAGGTCAGGATACCGCACGCTGACCGAGCTCCCTTCCAGGATGACAACGTGACAGCAGCGGCCCATGCGAGAAGAGGACATACGCGCCGCACCCGACTGTTGACGGCCCACTTGGATATCAGCTTCTATGTTAGCCACTTCGATAGAAGCGTCAGAGTAGGGCATTTCGATAAACGTTAGCGACCTAGTTAGGAATCTCTATGTAGCACAGACTTGTGTTTATCTGTACTGAAGAAGACTGATTATTTTGTATGTCGCCCTTTGATTGTGACATATCTTTCGAAGTTAACTATTGTAATTTCCTTATTGTAATAAAACTCATTAATACTACTTGTATGATGGTTTGTCTACGAAACCGAGTAGGCAAGATTCCTAGACTGAAGATGGAATGCATTGACCACCACTATTTAATTTAAGATATTAACGTCGATATGCAGCAGGATTTTGGAACACGAACATTATGAATTACCTGAAGAGAACGGTCTAATGACACACAGTAAACACTGATTTAGAAAACACCTTTCTTGTCGAACACAACTAGCTCTTTACTCACACAAAATGTTGAGTGATATTCACAAGGGATTTTAAGTTGAAAAAAATGTGTGTGAAATCTTATGGGACTTAACTGCTAAGGTCATCAGGCCCTACGCTTACACACTACTTAATCTAAATTATCCTAAGGACAAACACACACACCCATGTCCGAGGGAGTACTCAAACCTCCGCCGGAACCATTTCAAATTGATTATTTCCGGATTCCCAGAAGGCTTTTGACATTGTACCACACAAGCGGCTTGTAGTGAAACTGCGTGCTTATGGAGTACCGTCACAGTTATGTGACTGGATTCGTGATTTCCTATCAGAGAGGTCACCGTATAATTGACGAAAAGTCATCGAGTAAAACAGAAGTGATTTCTGTCTTTCGCGAAGCTAGCCTTATAGGCCCTCTGCTGTTCCTTAGGACACAATCTGAGCAGCCGTCTTAGGTTGTTTGCAGATGATGCTGTAGTTTATCGTCAAGTAAAGACCTCACAAGATCAAAACCAATCCGAAAACCATTTAGAAAAGACATCTGTATGGTGCGGAAATTGGAAATTGACCCCAAAGAACGACAAATGAGGGGTCATCCAGATGGGTGGTAAAAGGATCCGTTAAATTTCGAATACGGGATAAATAGCTCAAATGTAAAGCCCGAAAATTCAACTAAATACCTAGAACTATCTATGATTACGAACAACTGAAACTGGCAAGAACACATAGAAAATGTTGTGGAGAAGGTAAACCGAAAGACTGCCTGTTATTGGCAGAAAACTTAGAAATTGTAACAGATCTACTAAAGAGACTGAGTACACTATGCTTGTCAGTCCTATTTTGGAGTATTGCTGCGCGGTCTGGAATCCTAACTATATAAGGTTAACGGAGTACATCGAGAATGTTCAAAGAAGAGCAGCACTTTTTGTATTACGAGAGATAGGGAAGAGAGTGTCACCGACATGATACGGGATTTGGAGTGGACATTATTGGAACAAACGCGTTTTTCGTTGCGGCGAAATTCTCTCAAGAAATTGCAATCACAAACTTTCTCATCCGAATGCGAAAATATTTTGTTGATGCCGACGTACACAGAAAGAAGCGATCATCATAACAAAATAAGGAAAATCATAGCTCTTACGGGAAGCTATAGCTGTTCTTTTTTCTACGGTCTGTTCGAGATTGGAATAATGAAGTATTATTGTGAATGTGCTTCGATGAACCATCTGCCAAGCTCGTAAGTGTGATTTCCACATTTGATTTGTAGTTGTAGATGTTAGATAAGAAGAATATTATCAATTTTAACTAGCAGTGAGCTTATAAATAATCGTTAACTCCGCACAGGTCTTTATTTTGTTTCTCCCCTTTTTCAGACAATTGCTACACCTTTTAAATTCGTTTTCGTTTACAAAGCTAAATCCATCCACATGCTGAAGGTGGTTTGAACGGTGCGATGCTTTGCCAGGCAAGCTCCTGTTGTCTCTGGCATCTCCTTGTATTCCACCGACTGTAGAACCTGCTTAACTAGTTGAATGTAGTCTCTCTACCACAGCACAACTTTTCATACTAAAAAATCATCTTCAAAGGTAAAAGAAGCCATACGACAGAAACAAAATCCCAAGATCAGAGACTGGATATTCGAATCCATATAACGTCTTGAGGTGCATTGCGCAGTGTGTGAGGAAGTGGATATTTGGTTTGGAAAATGGCTCTCAAACAACTGAATCGATCACAATACCACAGGTCGCCACTGGGCACTTGCTAGAATGAGAACATGATCTGTAAAATTTACATTTACTGAGTTGCTCGTTATGCAAACTTTTACATTACACAAATAATCATGTCTGTGGAGCAGACACGTTCTTAAACTGAACACACGATACAGTGAATATCCTAGAGATAATATCTGTTAACATACTAAGTGGATAATGAGAACAGAGACCAACATCACAAACTGTTAACTTTGCTAATAATACACAACTGGCCATTAAAATTGCTACACCAAGAAGAAATGCACATGATAGACGGGTATTCATTGGAGATATATTATATTAGAACTGACATGTGAGTACATTTTCACGCAGTTTGGGTGCATAGATCCAGAGAAATCGGTACCCAGAACAAACACCTCTCGCCCTAATAACGGCCTTGATACGCCTGGGCATTGAGTCAAACAGAGCTTGGGTGACTTGTAGAAGTACAGCTGTCCATCCAGCTTCAACCGGATACCACAGTTCATCAAGAGTAGTGACTGGCGTATTGTAAAGTTGTAAAGAGCCGTTTGCTCAGCCACCATTGACCAGACGTTTTCAATTGGTGAGTTCTGGAGAATGTGCTGGCCAGGGCAGCAGTCAAACATTATCTGTATCCAGAAAGGCCCGTACAGGACATGCAACATGCGGTCATACATTATCCTGCTGAAATGTAGGGTTTGGCAGGGATCGAATGAAGGGTAGATCCACGGGGCGTAACACATCTGAAATGTAACGTCCACTGTTCAAAGTGCCGTCAATGCGAACAAGAGATGACCGAGACGTGTAACGAATAGCACCCCAAACCATCCCGCCGGGTGATACGCTAGTATGGCGATGACAAATACACGCTTCCAATGTGTTTTCACCGCGATGTCGCCAAACACGGATGCGTCCATCATGATGCTGTAAACAGAACCTGGATTCATCCGAAAAAATGACGTTTTTCCATTCGTGCACCCAGGTTCCTTGTTGAGTCCACCATCGCAGGAGCTCTTGTTTGTGATGCGGTGGCAAGGATACCCGCAGCCATGGTCTCCGAACTGATAGTCCAAGCTGCTGCAAGCGTCGAACTGTTCGTGCAGATGATTGTCTTCCAAACGTCCCCATACGATAAACCGCAACCGCGATGGGCTACAATACGACCTTTATCAAAATCGTAAACGTGATGGTACGCATTTCTCCTCCTTACACGAGGCATAACAACAACGTTTCACAAGGCAACGCCGGTCAACTGCGGTTTGTGTATGAGAAATCGGTTGGAAACTTTCCTCATGTCAGCACGTTGTAGGTGTCGCCACCGCCGCCAGCCTTGTGTGAATGCTCTGAAAAGCTAATCATTTGTATACCACAGCATCTTCTTCCTGTCGGTTAAATTTCGCGACTGTTGCACGTCATCTTTGTGGTGTAGCAATTTTAATGGCCAGTAGTGTAGCTCATTCTCAACCTATACATTATGTTTTGACCCCAGTCTGTAATACGTCCTAATATTGTGAACTCATTCTATATGATAATATTTCCTAAATACTTAATCAATTACGATCGTTAAATTTTATCTTCGACGGAATACAGAAGCAAAATAAGTTGTAATGCTCACAGAAATGAGTTGCTGAAAACCTATTCATAATGGTTATGATTTATTTAAAATGATAGCATACTAGAATTGGGTTTTGTGTTTATGCATCTGGTCTGTGTCTTCCTGAAATCAATAATAAGAAATAATAAACTGAAACATAAATATTCATTAGTAATAATATCTATGAGGAATAATGTCAGTGCATTTTGTAATATTTCTCAGAATATGAGATTTTCTATGTTTTTGAACACAAAATGGCGATATAATTGCATGTAACAAATATTCCCATCTTGCTAGTATAATGTTCCAAAAAACTAATATTAGTTTTCGTCTTCCACTATAAAATCCAAGTTGTTGTTGTGGTCTTCAGTCCTGAAACTGCTTTGATGCAGCTCTCCATGTTACTCTCTCCTGTGCAAGCTTCTTCATCTCCCTATACGTACTGCAGCCTACATCCTTCTAAATCTGTTTAGTACATCCATCTCTTGGTCTCCCTCTACGATTTTTACCCTCCATGCTGCCCTCCAGTACTAAATTGGTGATCCCTTGATGCCTCAGAACATGTCCTACCAACCGATCCCTTCTACTTGTCAAGTTCTGCCACAAACTCCTCTTCTCCCCAATCCTATTCAATACTTCCTCATTAGTTACGTGATCTACCCATCTAATCTTCAGCGTTCTTCTGTAGCACAACATTTCAAAGGCTTCTATTCTCTTCTTATTCAAACTATTTATCGTCCATCTTTCACTTCCAAACATGGCTACACTCCATACCTGACACTTAAATCTATACTCGATGTTAACAAATTTCTCTTCTTCAGAAACGCTTTCCTTGCCATTGCCAGTCAACATTTTATATCCTCTCTACTTCGACCATCATCAGTTATTTTGCTCCTTTACTACTTTAAGCGTCTCATTTCCTAATCTAATTCCCTCAGCATCACCAGACTTAATTCGACTACATTCCATTATTCTCGTTTTGCTTTTGTTGATGTTCATCTTACATTTTCCTTTAAAGACACTGTCCATTCCATTCAACTGCTCTCCCAAGTCCTTTGCTGTCTTCGACAGAAATACAATGTCATCGGCGAACCTCAAAGTTTTTATTTTTTCTCTATAGATTTTAATACCTACACCGAACTTTTCTTTTGTCTTCTTTACTGCTTGCTCAATATACAGATTGAATAACATCGGGGAGAGGCTACAAGCCTGTCTCACTCCCTCTCCAACCACTGCTTCCTTTTCATGTCCATCGACTCTTATAACTGCCATCTGGTTTCCGTACAATTTGTAAATAGCCTTTCGCTCCCTGTATTTTACCCCTACTACCTTTAGAATTTGAAGGAGAGTATTCCAGTCAATAGTGTCAAAAGTTTCCTCCAAGTCTACAAATGCTAGAAACGTAGGTTTGCCTGTTTTTAATCTAGCTTCTAATATAAGTCGTAGGGTCAGTATTGCCTCACCTGCTCTAATATTCCTACGGAATTCAAACTGATCTTTCCCGAAGTCGGCTACCAGTTTTTCCATTCGTCTGTAAAGAATTCGCGTTAGTATTTTGCAGCCGTGACTTATTTAACTGATAGTCCGGTAATTTTCACATCTGTCAACGCCTGTTTTCTTTGGGATTGGAATTATTATATTCTTCTTGATGTCTGAGGGTATTTCGCCTGTCTCATACATTTTGCTCACCAGAAGGTAGTGTTTTGCCAGGACTGGCTCTCCCAAGGCGGTCAGTAGTTCTAATGGAATGTTGTCTACTCCTGGGGCCTTGTTTCGACTTAGGTGTTTCAGTGCTCTATCAAATTCTTCACGCAGTATCATATCTCCCATTTCATCTTCATCTACATCCTTTTCCATTTCCATAATGTTGTCCTCAAGAACATCGCCCTTGTATAGTCTCTCTATATACTCCTTCCACCATTCTGCTTTTCCTTCTTTGCTTAGAAATGGGTTTCCATCTGAGCCCTTGATACTCTTACAAGTGGTTCTCTTTTCTCCAAAGGTCTCTTTAATTTTCCTGGAGGCAGTATCTATCTTACCCCTTGTGAGATGAGCCTCTACATCATTTGTCCTCTAGCCATGCCTGCTTAGCCATTTTACACTTCCTGTCGATCTCATTTTTGAGACGTTTGTATTCCTTTTTGCCTGTTTCATTTACTGCAATTTATATTTTCTCCTTTCATCAATTAAGTTCAGCATTTCTTCTGTCACACAAGGATTTCTACTAGCCCTCGTCTTTTTACCTACTTCGTCCTCTGCTGCCTTCACCACCTCATTCCTCAAAGCTACCCATTCTTCTTCTACTGTATTTCTTTCCCCCATTCTTGTCAATTGTGCCTTTATGCTCTTCCTGAAACTCTCTACAACCTTTGGTTCTTTCAGTTTATCCAGGTCCCATCTCCTCAAATTCCCACCGTTTTGCAGTTTCTTCCGTTTTAATCTACAGTTCATAACCAATAGATTGTGGTCAGAGTCCACATCTGCCCCTGGAAATGTCTTACAATTTAAAACCTGGTTCCTAAATCTCTGTCTTACAAGTACATAATCTATATGAAACCTGTCAGTATCTCCAGGCTTCTTCCATGTATACAACCTCCTTTTATGATTTTTGAACCAAGTGTTAGCTTGTAGCAAGCTGAAATATATACAATGGTATAAATTTAATTTTATCTGTACTGCAGCTTTGGTGTAGCATACGCATACTGCTTGACGAGGGACATAATTTATTTTCTCGGAAATCATCGTATTTTAAACATTGTTTAAGATTGCACTAGAAGTAGACTGCAGTTGCACACCTCACTTCACAAATTTGTATACTGTTGACCGTGGAACCCATAGTAGTCACAGCCACCACTTTAAAACGGTTCTTTCTAAGTAATATGCTGACATTTTGCTTAACATGCCGGCTAGTTCTGATTATGATGCGCAGTACTTGATCCCATTTTCATATATTAATGTGTAACTTCATTTGAATCGAACACTGACAGAAACTGCTCCAACTTAGGTTCATCTATTCCTGCTATGTTGGGTGGCCGGACAGCAACCGATACGTGGGTAATAAATATAGAAAAATTTGTCAGCTGTAAGTTCATCTCCAATTTACCCTCATATTCAGAAAAAAAGAACACACCGAACGACTAGAAATAGGACGTTCACATTCAGAGAACATGTACATTAGCATGTTCTGCATTAGTCACTTGGGTTCAGCATGTGTCCTGTTGCCTAGTAGGCACAGGTTGCGCTGTTCCAAGCGAGATGGCATGGACCCGTATAAGGCGCGAATTGCGTCCTGTGGTATAGCCGTCCATGCTGCATTCATCTGATTCCAAAGTTCATCTGTGGTGGTTGGCATTGGGTCACAGCGCTGTACCCGAAGTTTCACCATATCCCACACGCTTTAGATTGGCGACAAGTCCGGTGATCTGCAAGCCACGACAAAAGACTGACATCCTGTGACACCGAGAAGGCAACTGTTCGTACAGCAACATGTGGCCGTGCATTGTCTTGCTGAAAGCATGGCATTCACGTAGGTCATCCTGGTCACCGTATATTGGACATGCACCAATGCAGTCATCATTTTCAAACAATCAGAACCTGGATTTGTCCCAAAGCACTATCTGATGCCATTCCCGGCCCCAGTGATGTCGATCCATACACTATTGCCGTAAGCTCGTTTCTGCACATTCGGCACGGACTATCACCCCTGGTAGCGTACGACGTGTTACTCTGTTTCACTGTTCGGTCAAAGCCGAGGAGGATACATAGCTGTCCTGCAAAGCCATTCACATGAGGTGCCGATCTGGGCGAGAGGTCTGAGTAGTACGATCTGGCCCGTCTTGTCGTATTCTACGGCCTTCCGTGAACCATTCTGCACACACCAGCTGTACTGCCGAAACAGCCCGTTGCACACGAGCAGCAGTTTCCTGGACGGATGCATCATTTTCTCTCGTGCCAGTAATGCGCCCTCGCTGATTTGACGGTAAGGTTCGTGCACAGGCCTGCGAGGCATTCTGCACGTCTGGTCAAGTCACACTGATCCATTACCTTCGGTTTATAGTGACAACGAGAGCCGCAGGCAAATTTTACCGACCTGTGGTGTTGCACCGCGATGTCGCTGTTGACTTTGATGTCCTGTGAATATGAAAGTCCTACCTCTATATGTTCAAGATGTTCTGTTTTTTCTGAACATGTGTATATTTTACAGGCCTCCGGTTTCGCCGATCTAATGCACTATTATCAGGTCGTCTATTACAGAAAGTGGCAGACTTTTTGAGTGACAAAATGTATATGCGTCATAAACAATATTCGTACCATCTTCTGTATGCACGACTTCAGCACACGTCAACAGCTAGAACACAAGTAATGCCCGACAAATACGCTGTGAAAGAAGTAACTATCTTGGCCAATGGTATAGAAGTTACTACGGCTCCAGGTTGGTTTCCAGCATTCATAAACTTTTCTTGTCGCTCGATAGACAACTTTACTTTGAGCATTCGTGAAATATCTCTGTTTTAGCACGGCTCATACGAGTGTTTGGTCTTATAAATATAGTTTTCAACGTATTTCCTGGCTTAGTTTGGATTGAATTACATGGGATTAAAAACCTCCTTCTAAAGGCTCTCCTAAATACATGTGGACCAGTAATTCTCAAGGGAAACACACTCAAAACTTTGTACCACAAGTTTCTGCTGATAGTCACTCGATGAGTACGGCCGCACCCCCCAAAACGAGCTTAAAAATATGACCAGGCGTGTGGTGTGCTTATGAGAATAAATAAAGTGAAAATCTTGCTTTTTTCATCAAATTAACTAATTATTCTTTCACAATCATTCTATTTCTAATTTCAAAATGTCCACATGTAACGTCACCTAGTATTAAAAATCTGTCTAGCAGCTTTTTTTCATCCTCGAACATTCTACAGACCAATACAGCCATGTTGTACCCATAAACCGACTACAATTACACTATTAATGAAAATGAATTTTGAATTGTGAAACTACTACATCTAACTTGGTTTGACTCTCTCCACCGACGCCCATCTTGTCCTAGAAATTTTGTTTTTTATCTTGCTGTTGGTTACTTCCAGTCAGTATTATTTTTTTCAGAAAATCAAATTTTTATCCATGGAACAAAGAATGATCAACATTTTCAGTTACGAAAAAATGATAATTTTTCCGTCTATTGTATTTTGCCTTGGCTTATTGAAAAGAAAACTAACAGAACACCGCAGGTTTCTGTTCACTGCTCTGTCACGATCGCCATTTCTGGTATTACTCGGTCTATATGATAGTATTGCCTTTGACAGAAGCCGGCCCTTTGTGGCCGAGCCGTTCTAGGCGCTTCAGTCTGGAACCGCGCGACCGCTACGGACGCAGATTCGCATCCTGCCTCAGGCATGGATGTGTGTGATGTCCTTAGGAAAGTTAGGTTTAAGTAGTTCTAAGTTGTAAGGGACTGATGACCTGCGATGTTAAGTCCCATAGTGCTCAGAGGCATTTGAACCATTTTTTTTTTAACCTTTGATAGTAAGGAATGAGAATCCTGAAATTTTATCTTTGACAAAATACTAAAAGCAAAGTAAAGTAAAGTGTATCGCTCACAATGATGAATGTTACTGAAAGTCGGTTGGTAATGTTTACGATTTACTTAGAAAGAGATAACTTTACAAAACTTCTTTATGTGTAATTTCTACGTCTTCATTGAAAGCAATAGTAAATTGTTCCAGAAATGCGAAATAGCAGTGCCCGTGTTACTAAGGAGTCCTATGCATTCACGCATGTCCAAAGAACATTGCAGCTTCATAACACAGGCGCTACTATTTCCTATTTACTCGCCAATACCACGCCCTCGCATCTCAATAAATATGTCCTACCTGGATGGGAATACATGTAACGTACGAGTGCAGGCTGTGACACACGGACGACGACATATGGAAGTTTGGGACTGGCAGAGATTCGTGGAAGGATAGCCGAAGCAGTCCGCCTTTAGCCGCGGAGCAGCTCGGACTTGTTTACGTCCCGGCTGCGTCGTCAATCGCGTGTGTTACTGTTTGAATCGAACGCCATGGCACATAATTTCCGAAAAACCACGATACAGTTCACGTTCTGTAACGAGTATGCACGACCGAAGGCCTTCGAAATCGAACGTTTCTTGAGGGACGAAGTGCAACTTAATTACACGGAGATCATTGGAATTCATTTATCAATCGTGAGCAGCACTCTTTACGTAAAGATGATTGACGACGCAGCATGCGATAGGATCATTGAAGCCGCCAAACGAGGATTCCAGTTCCGACACCCCGATGGTCATATTTTCGAAGTTTTAGTCGCTCATTCTGGCCTGGGCGTGCGTACGATTCGAGTTTTCGAGCTGCCTTTCGAGGTACCAGAATCATTGGTCACTGAATCGCTCCAGCCATATGGCAGAGTTATCAGTCATACGGCCGAACGTTGGGCAAGTTTTAGCACGTATCCAGTGCTCAATGATGTCCGACAGGTGCGAATTGTCCTTATGAAACATGTGCCATCGTACATCAACATCGGTGGCTGTCGAGGTATTGTCATCTATGATGGACAGCCCCGGACATGCTCCGGGTGTGGTGGTGAAGGACATCTTCGATCTGCGTGTATGCAGAGGAGACTCGTGCAATTCCCTAGCGGAGACCTCCAGAATCCGACTACACCAACGTCACTGCCGATGACTTACGTGGCGGCGCTTCGTGGGGAGGTGACGCCGACTTCGGAACGCACTATCGAACCGACGCCGCAGTTGATTAAGGCGCCTTCGGACCCCACTGACGAAGGAATGGCTCCGACCAACCTCCAATCCCAGACATTACAGGTGGTGCAAAAAGAGGTTGACAGTACCACAACAGGCATGGAAGCTGGAACGGCCCCAGGGCGTTGTGGCGACGGCGAGACTGCAGGAGATACAAGATTCACCGACACCGGAGGCCGAGGTGAGGGCCCGCAAACAACGCTCGCCAAAGCGCCGCAAGAAGCGCCGACTAAACTCTGCGGAGACGCTATCTTCTCTTCTTGGAAGCCCAGAGGAGACTAACACTATGGACCTGTCTGACTTGGAACCACAAGCTTCGGATGTCGCAGACCATATGAATTCGGACAGTGAAAAGATGTCATGTCGCTCAGACGACGCATCCGCTCAGGGGCCTGCTACCCCTTCTGCGGTGGAGTCTAAAGCTGCGAAAGAACAACAGCTGTCACTCATCAATGCTGCACAGGAAAATTTGGAGCACCACAATGATATCAGCTGGTATGAGCAGGACGATGAAATCACCGATGCGGACCATTCTACTGGTGGGGACTCGCATCCGTCTGCATCTCAAGAAACCTAATACCGCAGGGACACGTCCGTCGGGCGGCCCTCTGCGGATGTGCAAAGGGACTGTCGATACGGTGAAACTTTAACATCATGTGGAGATGACAGCTACTCGACCCCAGGCATACAGAATAGGGACAGTGAATGTACATACCATTAGATCGCCCGTTAAACAGCAGTTGTTTAGGGACATGATATACGCGTCGGATGTGGATATACTGATGGTACAGGAACTCTACATTCCTGAGTTCCAGGAAGTCCATGGCTACATCTCCTACACCTCGCCGCACTCGAACAACGACAGTGGAACGGCAATATTGGTCCGGGACGGGATTCCGGTTCGCGACCTGGCTTATCTACCTTCGGCACGAGGACTGGCGATAACTGTTAATGGAATTCGCATTCTCAATGTTTATGCCCCTTCCGGCACCCACAACAGACGGGCGCGTGCGAGATATTATTCGGAAGAGATTGTGCCCTTATTTACCGGCAGATTCGATCATTTCATTATAGGTGGTGACTTCAATTGTGTTTTAGCCCAAAAAGACCAGACTCCACATTACAATACCTCTCGTGAATTGCATGTGCTATGCCGGGACCTGGAGTTAAGCGACACCTGGAACATGATTCATAGGAACCGCGAGGGATATACTTTTTATACCAGTCACTCAGCGAGCAGACTCGATCGAATATATGTTTCGGTTGGCCTACAGGATAAGGTGATCGACGCGGAACGATGGCCTGCGGCATTTACTGATCATCTGGCTTACATTTGTACCATAGCACTCCCTAGGCAAAGTGTGTCGAGAAGCCGCGGGACATGGAAGCTCAATTCGTCACTTTTGGCAGACACCGAATGTCGTCAGAGAGTCGAGGAGGTATGGGCCACATGTCAACGCCGTCTACCAACATATACCTCCGTGCTTCAATGGTGGCTCGAGTGTACTAAGCCGGCAATAAGAAGAGCGCTCATACAGTATGGTCGGGATAAGACGAGATGGCAAAGAGACACTCTTGATTATTATTACACCATGCTTCGTGAGCTGTCCTTCCAGGTGCCGTCTCCAGAACATCAAGCGGAAGTTCATCGTGTCAAGGCACAAATCCTATCGATCACGCGACGACGACTGGGTGGCATCCCAATACGGGCACGATGTCTCGACACCATCACTGGGGAACGTACCTCGATGCACCATGTGTCGCGGGAACATAAACATTACCGCCGGTCATTGGTAACAGTGCTCCACGGTTTAGATGGCCGTCAACTGACAACACAACAGGACATTGCAAATGAATTTTTAGAGCATTTCCGCCACCTCTATGCCGGTACACCGACGGACCGTCTCGTGGGGGAAGAGATACTGCAACATCTGCAAACGACACTGACAGAGACGGATAAGGCAGCGCTTATGGAGCCACTCACAGAAGACGATATAAAGGTGGCACTCAAAAAAGGAGCGGCCCATAAATCACCAGGGCCAGATGGGATTACGGTAGAGTTTTATCGAGAATTTGTGGACATGATGATGCCACAGTCGGTGTCGATGTACAATGAGGCGATGCGTCCGGACTTGCGCCTACCGTCGGATTTTGTAACGGGCTTTCTTCTTCCCATCCCGAAGATGGCGGGGAGTCGCAATGTTAATCAATATCGGCCTCTCACTATGCTAAACACCGATTATAAAATCTTTGCAAGACTACTAGCATCTCGTCTCAAGCTGGCGATATCCAGGACAATATCCCCTGATCAGGCTTGCCTAGGGGTGCGAAGCAACATCTCCTCGGCGTTAAGTGAATACCGTGACGTTATCGCCCTTGCGGAAACGTGTAAAATGCGAGCAGCGATGATATCTGTGGACTTCGATCGTGCGTTCGATAGGATAAACCATGACTTCTTGGCGTCAGTCATGAGCCGAATGGCGATTCCACCTGTTTTCATCTCCATCGTTATGAGGCTAATACGAGGGGCTACATCGAAGGTGATTGTAAACGGCCGGGAAGCGGGCTCGATTCCCATTAACAGCTCAGTCCGACAAGGGTGCCCACTCTCCATGGTGCTGTTTGCGATAGCGCTTGAGCCGCTGATGTGTGTTATGAGGCGCTTACTTACTGGGATAGTGCTTAATGAGAACTCTTTCGTTTGCCGCGCATATGCGGACGACATGATCCTCCTTGTCAGATCAAGACATGAAGTGCGTCAGGCTGTTGAACATCTAGACTCTTACGGGACGGCGGCAGGCAGTGTCGTTAACATGACGAAATCCAAAATTATGCACATTGGACGGGGTCTGAAAGATGTATCGGGACCGTTTCAGACGGTGGAATCGCTGAGATGTCTGGGGATTACATTTACCCGTTCACTACGGCGGTCGGCGGCGGCGAGTTCTCGGCGGCTTCTGCAGAATGTTCGTCTGACGATACGCAACAACTCACTGAGAGCCTTTGACATGATCCAACGTGTGGCATACACCAACGTTCACATAGCGTCACGACTGCCCCATTTAGCGCAGATCCTACCAATACCGAAGGGTATTGCAGATCGCCTCATGGCTGCCTTTGGTTACTATGTTAGTACTGGGATGTTATTTAAGATCAAATATGATACGTTAACGCTACAGTTACGGAACGGTGGCCTCAGCCTCACAAACGTGAGAAACAAAGCTCTGGCGCTTTACATGTGAGCGATGATACGAAATTGGCAACAAAGAAGGCATACCATAACGTCAGCTCTGATGGAAGTACTTGTTCCGCCTTCGTACGAACCCCCTATTGCGATGGGCAATATTTCGCCTTCTCTTGCACACATTGCCTCGTTTCTTGTTGATTACAGTTATGTTCGTCTGAAAGTACCTTCGACGAGAATACCCACGACTCGGGAGATCTATAGATGCTTGATGGATCACCATGGCCGCAATATAATGGAATTCAAATACCCGTCGAGAACGTGGAACCACATTTGGTGTGCAGTGCATACTCCATTACTGTCAACAGCAGCGAGATCGATGTGGTATATTCTTATAAACCGTAAACTTGTGACCAGGAGTCGATTACATGCAATTCATATGGTCGATTCTCCGCTTTGCACCAACTGTGGACTGTTAGCAACGGAAGAACATGGTTTAATGTGTGGCGCAGCGAGGGACGTCTGGATGCTGACGCGTCGAATACTGGCCTTCCTTCAGCGCACTAACTACACAGAAATCACATCGGATGTACTTTTTCTACCGGACAAGACCTTTTTTCCCAAACAAAAGACATATGCGGTCAATTGGATCGCTGGACATGCGACGAAATATTTGTTTTCGTACGATATTAAGTCCGTGATGGATTATTGGACGTATTTACAAGAACAACACGAGCTCATACGGAGTCATACGAAATACAGGACTTACTTTTCCAATTTTTTAGGAAGTGTTTTTCACAATCCTCCCGATAGCTGGGGGGTCCGCCCGTGACTAGGATTGTCATTTACTTTATTGCTGTTACAAAAAAAATGAATAAATAAATAAATAAATAGAAAATAGGGCGGCCTTTGTGTTGATTTTTTGGTTTCTAAATTGAAAAAAGAAAAAAAAGAAAAAAGTAAAAAAAATTAAAAAAAGCAGTTAAGGCGACGTCTAGCGTAAAATGGGAAACCCACGTTCGAGTCTCGGACTGACTTAAATTTTCACTGACATCAGCACAATATGCAGCCGATGGTGGATCATATTCGCAGTTGCGAATATATTTCCTGTGTTACAGAAATGTTTGTTAGTTATATAGTCAAGTTTCTTAAAATCGTTACATGGCTGACTGACTGATGAAAATAAGAAACTGAGATCCTTACTAAGAGAAAATTGTATCCAAAGAAAGTAAATGCAGGGGACGGGGGTGTAGGGGAGGAGACAACGTCCCGTTGATTAGATGGCGGGGAGCGCTGTCGTAGCAGAATGCATTTTTCACTCGCCACCAACTTGTTCGCAGTTACTCACATCCTAGGGGAGGTCAAATTTGGAAGGGTAATGACGAAAGAGTTCGACTGTGTTTTGGTCAGCAAACTAAATTTATTGTTAATAGATCATTGCTATTATCACTCTTTCAAAATACTGTAATACTGTTGCATAAGTTAATAATAACTGCTTTTTTAAATACTGTTATTAACACGTGACATAGTGTCATGGAGTTCACAGCTTGTGATGCTAATGTATGAATAACATCTTTCTCACAGAATCCACCCATTACAAACATACTTTTGATCTTGCATGCTCTACAGAAAAATTGAGAGATGAACGTCACATATGCTTAAATATATCATGAAAATGTCTTCTCCGGATTATAGGTAGTTCCCGAAACAGCTAAACAAACTAATTGACAGCACACCACATCAGTAGCTATGTAATGGTTACTACATTGCTGTAAGGCCTACACAGTGTTATTATTTGTGCTAGTGGTCAGAGAAAAGCATTTTCAATTGGAAATCTTCCAGTTCCTGCCTTCTTGGAAGTAAGAAGTCCAGTAAACAAGTAATTTACAAACAGTAAGTGCACACTTTTTAACGTCATTGAATTTAAAGGACAGTAGAGAGTGTGGGTGAAGCAAGCGTGCCTAGAGAAAGGAGTGGTGCATTCGTACCAAGCGTCCGCCCTCAATATCGATTGCTGCGTTTCTTTTCTGAGAAGGAGTTGCAGGTAGCACTCATGATGCACTGAGAATTGCTACATCATTCTGTAAGAAAAGATTGTCAGAGATTAGCAGTATATTTCTGTCTCATTGACTCCTTAGTTCACAGTCAAACAAAACTCCTGCAAACTAAATGTCCCTTACGTTTCGGCACTGTAAATATAAAAGTGCTCAAAGGAATTATTTTTCATTCTATAGTTTACTCTGGCGCTAATGTTGATGATGATGGAGGGAGGAGGGTACAACCTAATATCTGACTTCACTCAGGGCTAATGGTTTCAGAAAGGTTAGAAGCTGACACAAACTATTCTCTTCCTTGGACGTAACTACAAGCTAGAGGCAGATTGGTAGATCTTGGTAAGAGAGAAGCGAGGTCTAAACCTAGTTCTCTGCACAATAACTAACATTTTCTTTCCTGTGAGAGCTGTAAGCTGCGTTAATGTTTTTGCTATGTTACTATGTAAGCAAAAATATTTCCAATAGTAACGTAGCAAAAGTGCTATGTATGTATGTCCTGCCCTTAAGCACTGGCGATTTGATAAGTTGATGATAGTTGAATTAATAAACCAAACATTTATTTCATCAGAAGTTTTTGATGGAGTATCGGCGCTCTTGTAGATACTTTTATTTATGTTTATATGAGTTACACACCTGTATTTTAGGTGAATTCGTCCGGGTGCGTAGCAGTTAGCTGCCAACAGAAGCCGAAACAGTTATTGTGACGGAGATGTACGACGAGATATTCCATACATCCTACGCTTAGTTCGCGTGTGCCTGTAAGATGTGATGTCACTATGGGTATAGCCGAAGCCCACGAGAAAAACAGGCTGAGGCGCGTACGTCACGAAGGTAGGCCTGAACTCCCTCTCTCGTTCAGCTCAGCAGACAAAATGCGTTTCTAAACCTAATAAGTCGAAGGTGGGCGTGTACGCATCTTCTACTGGAATCTGCTATTATTAAGTCTTACTGACTAAAAGTACTACAAGAAATTTTAATTTATGATCAGTACCCGATGTAAATGGTATAACGACTTGTTCATAGCATTTAGTCTCTTCTGCATAACATACTCATTTCATACAAGAAGTGGTGTCTTATGCATCTGATGATCATTTTGGCATGATTTTAATTTTATTGTATACCAGTACAGCCGTAAAAATTATAAGTAGGCGTATGGACTTCCGATCATTGCCGGACTACTAACAGTAATACTCCATAACAGCGGATTCCAGTAGAAAATGGAATACTCGTTTGTACGTACAAACCTAGTTAAGAGTTAACAGATGTAGAAACGTAGGTTTTCTGCTGACTTGATCGAGTTCAGGCCTACCATCGTGATGTACTCGGTGCTGCTTGACTTTCTCGTAGGCCTCTGTGTATTTGACAGGTAAAGGAAGCTATTATGTCTGACCGCCTTGATCTCTGACTTAAATTCCTTTGTCTTTTACTTCCGGGAACATCAGAAAAGTGTATAGTGAACCAGTTGCTGATATGTAGACACTTGAACCCTCCGTATTCAACCATGTTCTGGAACATTCGAAAGAATGAGATAATCTATGAGGCGATGTGTGACCGCTTGCATTATGGACAGTTTAAACTTCTTTTACAGATGTGAGAAATTAATATCATGCTGTGTGTCAGCCGGCCGATGTGGCCGAGCGGTTATAGGCACTTCAGTCTGGAACCGTGCGACCGCTACGGTCGCAGATTCGAATCCTACCTCGGACATGGATGTGTGTGATGTCCTTAGGTTAGTTACGTTTAAGTAGTTCTAAGTTCTAGGGGACTGATGACCTCAGATGTTAAGTCCCATAGTGCTTGGAACGATTTGAACCATTTTTGCTGTGTGTCATGTTACGCACATCTCCTGTTATAATGGCTTTATAGCAGACTCATAGCTCATTTCCGCAAACATGTTGATGTGAGCTTTATTGCTCCCTTTGCTGTCAAGAATCACCACCCGGAGTTTGTCCCCTTACTCAGTATTCACCCGACTTCTGTATCACGAAATATACATAATGGTAAAATTAGGAGACTCAGAGACAATACACAACACTCCTAGTCGTTGGACTACACAGTGTTCGCAAATAAAACAGGAAAGGAAAGGTTGTAGCGGTTCACTTTGCACCTTCCACTATACATCTAACATTAATTTCAGAGTTTCAAAATATATGTTAATGTTGTAAGCCAGAATTTTTTCTGAGACGTGTAAAGCACTTGGAAAAGCCCCAGCAACGGTCCAGTCACGGGTCCTTCGAAAGAAAGAGAGTTGAACTAAATTAAAATTTCATATCCGATCATGCATTCGTATTGCTTAGATACTCATGAGTTCAGTAATACTAGTCATGGACCTATAAATGAATTAATTAAAAAGTCGTTGAAATTAATCAGTTGCTTTAAAGATGAAAAACAATTTTCTTTGGCCACCGCTGCTTCGGGCATGGCCAGTGCTTGGATGGGTCAATCACCGTGTACACCGCGCGCTGTTGACAATTTTCTCTTTGCCTTTACGGCAAAGTCGACAGGAGGTGTGGTGGTGTAAAGTCGTTGATCACCAAACATTGTGCCAATGTCCTGGTTTAAATAGCAAACCTCTTCACGATGACTCATGCGGTAAGGGCACGCGACACTGTTAATGGTGGACGGTCCGACGGTTGGGAAATTAAGCTCTGCGGCTCTTTTCGTGATCTTCGTGCCAGCACCGAGCTTCATCCTCTCCGTTCTCTCATGTTCTCCAACACGAACACAACACTACACTAAGAACACACACGAAAACATCATTATCGCCTTCTTCACTGAGCTGCACACAGCTGTCTCACTTCACGGGCGCGGGTTAGGGAGAAAACCTTTCCAATTAGGCAGTTGAATTTGCCATTCAGCGTCTCACAGTCATTCGTGCAATACCACTTGACTTTATTTCCTTAGCCGACTGAAACTGCACAGTAGAGCCGTAGAAACACACCGTCATTTGACCACTGGACGGAGTCCCGTATGAAGGACTCAGTAATAAGCATCCTAGGCGTAGAGAAAAGACTGAAAGATTTTAAAGTAAATAAATCACCAGATGCTGATGGAATCCCAGTTCGATTTTGCAAAGAGTACTCTATGGCATTGGCCCCTTACCTAGCTTGCATTTATTGTGAATCTCTCGTCCAGCTCTAAGTCCAAACCGACCGGAAAAGAATTGGCACGCAAAATTACAGACCAATACCCCTAATTTCTGTTTGCTGCAGAATCCTTGAACACATTCTCTGTTCGAATGTAATAAATTTTCTTCGGACTGAGAACCTTTAAGTGCACGAATCAGCATCATTTTTGAGAGCATCGCTCGTGCGAAACTCAGCTTGCCCTTTTCTCACATTATATGCTGACAAGTCTGGAAAAAGGGCAACAGGCAGATATCATATTTCTAGATTTCCGGAAGCCGTTTGACACTGTTCCCCATCTCAGGCTGTTAACGAAGGTACGAACATATGGAAAAAGTTCACAGACATGTGAGTGAGTCGAGGACTTCCTAAGTAACAGAACCCAGTGTGTTGTCCTCGACGGCATGTGTTCATCAGAGACAATAGTATCGTCAAGAGTGCCACAGGGAAGTGGGACAGGAACGCTATTATTTTCTACATAGACTACATAAATGATATGGCGGATAGGGTGGGCACCAGTATGCGGTTGTTTGCTGACGATGCCGTGGTGTACGGTAAGGTGTCGCAGTTGAGTGACTGTAGGAAGATACAAGACGACCCAGACAAAATTTCTAGTTGTTATGATGAATGGCAGCTAGCTCTGAGTCTTAAAAAAACTCTGTTAATGCGGATGATTAAGAAGATCAACCCTGTAATGCTCGGATACAGTATTGCTTTACAGAGTCAATTCGTTTAAATATCTGCGCCTAAATTTGCAAAGCTGTATGAGATGGAACGACCATGTGAGAACTGTAGTAGAAAAGGCGAATGGTCAGCTTCGGTTTATTGGGAGGACTTTACGAAAGAGTGGTTCACGTGTGAGGGAGACCGCATGCAGGACGCTGGTGCTACCTATTCTTGAGTCTGTTTGAGTGTTTGGAGTCCGCACCAAGTCGGACTGAAGGAAGACATCGAAGCAATTCAGAGGCGGGCCGCTATATTTGTTACCGGTATGTTCGAATAAAACATAAGTGTTACGGAGATGTTTCAGTAACTCAAATGGGGATCCCTGGATGGAAAGTGAAATTCTTTTCGAGAATCACTATTGAGAAAATTTAGAGAACTGGCATCTGAAGATGATTGCCGAACGATTCTACTGCCACCAACATACAATGCGCGTAAGGAGCACGAAGATGAGATAGGCCTCATAAGGACGCATACTCAGTTTTCGTGTGGAACCGGAAAGGAAATGACTAGTAGTGATACAGGGTACCCTCTTCCATGCACCATACGGTGGCTTGCGGAGTATCTACGTAGATGTAGACGGCTCACTTGGGTAAAGGAGCATCGAATGGCGGAGGTGGAACAATTTTCATGTTCATCAGTTAATTCAGAAAATTCACTAGGTGGTGAAAATCCGTAGAAGCTCGGGGCGGCCACTTCCAGATTAACCTGCATGAACACCAGTGCTTGAAGACACTAGGGCCGCCCTTATTCAGGGAACTAGCGCCGCCCGTCTGAACCGTGATTTATTTTCAAATAATATTCTTGAAAGTTAATTTTATTTACTAGCGATTCATCAAGAACATTAACACATTTAATCACACTATGTAAGCATGGAAGTAGTTGCCAGGGAGTAACTGATGAAATCATAACCAAATTCCTTTTAACAATTGGGAATTTTATTCACTTTAATAATGCCTAAAGCATTTTTTTTAAAAGAAACAGCTTAAAAATTATAATCAGAAAGCACCCGCTAAATATCAAAGCTACAATTTATTCGGAGGCAGAAAGAAACATGTTTTGACTGTATGAGCTTTCGGGCAGAGAACCTTGCTTCTCCCTTTTGACACGGCCGTAGTTACGAACGCTCACAACAGCCTCTGAAAGACCACACTGGTGCAAATTTGCAACACACCAGATAACTTTAAACTAAGAGTTTCAACAATTTACACAAGCGTACAAACTATGCACCCCCCCGGAGGAGGGATGGAAATGGTACAAAACAATAACAATTAAAATATTAACCTTGCCACCGAAGGTGCAACTTGATTTTAACTTCTACGAAAAGTCTTACAGAGAAAGGGTGGCAACTTTATATATTAAATGATCATTTAAATAAAAGCCCATGAAATTCAATATTATATAAAATTCTACAAGGTTGGCCATACAATAGTTAATATGGTCTACAGTACACAGATACCGACTCTCAAGATCATAGGCAATAATGTCAAAGTTTCCAAAGATCAAAACATATTTCAGGTATTGGGCCGTTACACTCCAAGCAATAAATTCGTTAACACACCAAATCCGACAAACATGACAGAGGCAGCTACAAACGCACGGTAGATTGATGGGGAGATTACCGAACAACTCGAACCGCAGGTTGTTCTAACCCTCCCCTACTCCACAAGGCAAAAGCGGACCACCCAATTTATAAACAACGACCTTCCCGCGGGTGGGCAAGCGGAGAAGAATGGTGGGACGACCTCAAAGCAAAACGGCTGGTGACCTCACCAAGAAAACAAGTAGAGTTTAACAAGAGTAAATCTAACAACATATGACCAATCACTTAACTTCTAATAAACTACGATTTCTATAGAAGACCTGGCGCAGCATCCCCAAATCGCTCTCCCGAACCGTCCTCTGCTAGCCGCTTCAACGGACGCAGGAAGTCGCGCCGATCTCCCGTCTCACGGCGTCGCAGCTCGCACCGGCCAGACTGATGTCGTGGGTTGACTCCTGTTGCTCTCGTGTCGACCGCGAAGCCACTACCCCTCGCTATACGCCGCGGCCCACTCGACTCACTTGGCGACCTCACATGCGTCGACGCTCAAGGCGGACAACTCATCTTGTGTCTCAGTGCGCGACCGACCAACCGATCGATCCAACCGCCAATGACCATTGCCTGAGCAAACTCGAGCTGACTGGTGGCCTAACGCGCAGACTCAGATGCACCAACTAAGCCCCGACCGGGCTACCATTAGCTGAGTTTTCTTACTGACGGAGTGGAAAGACTCTTATTTTGCCGGCTTTAAAAGTTGATCCGAACGACAGACATACTAGCCCTCCGAACGATACACAGACACTAACTGCCTAACAAATGCGGACGAGAGATAACTGGCAAGCTGGGGACGAGAGACTGTCCGACTGGCGAGCTCATAGCGCCCCTTAAATGCACGTGAACAGGCAACCTTTCCGCTTTCCCACCAGACGGAGACACCAAAGCTGCGCTTGCCACAGCGGCTCCACCGCCAGAAACGGAGGGCGACTGCTCCACACTACGCGCAATTTTTACCACGGCTCACCGTCTACAAATTATGTCACTTGTCATGACTCAATGTCTTATCTCTAAATTCTAAAAATTCATCTCAGTTTAACCTGTTATTACTCTCTCAAGGAACTGGAAATGTTATCGATATTTACCAATTGATTCTCGCTGTTTTTCACGTTCACTTATCGTGTCCTGCACTAGTTGACAACTCGCCACGCAGCTCAGAGTTGAAGCTTTGCTGAATCCCATTATTTATGACAAGATCATCTTCAATTTATCGTGTTTTATCGTGAATTTCCATTCACTGCCTGTCCTGGTCTGTAGTTTTCCTTGTGGCCCCCTCATTAAACTAATCATTTACCAGGCAATAGAATCTCCTGATGAAGGGCGATGTCTTCACGGTCCAGGGCACAGAATATTAGCGGATAAGATTGTTCTCATCTGCTCACGAGAAACAGCAACAGGCAGTACACTCAGTTCTATCTGATAAACCTGCAGTCACAAACCAGATCAAACGCAAGGATTTGCAACGTGGCACCTAAAAGCTTCCTACTTTTTTTCACTAAACTGAGTACATAAAAGATATGACTTCAGTAAAAAATGCCCTGCAAATGTTCCCCTTTTTATGCAAAGTTTTGACACAAGAATGAACACGAACTCCATCTTACCTTATATTAATTTACATATTCAGAAATAAATGGTTTCATGGCGCAACGGAGAATAAAAGGAAAGCTTGAACAACTACTGAAATGAATCTAACATTACGACCACACCTTCTAGCTTCCTTGCACTACTTACAAGTGTAATAGTGATCTCGCTTGTAGGCAGATCAAGTGCAAATGAGGTACCTCGGTTTGTAAGTTCAGTGGTTATTCACAAATGAACATTAAATACGATAGTCACGACCCGTCCGCTGAGGCAATTACTGAAGTAATTTTAGTTCAGTCTTTGTAATTAAAAGAAAATACCCATTTGTGACAAAAATATGCGTTTTCTTGTCGTGGCAACGGCTGATTTAAAATGCTTTCAGTAACTATAAGGCAATTACAGACGATACTGCCACATAAATGAAAACCTGGAGGAATAATAAACGTAAACATGGGCCGTAGTGGGCTGTAATGTGAATTTTATTTAATAGGGCGATTAGCTAATGTCGACAGCTTTTGATTGTCAACCACTTGTAAAACCATCAGGGAAAAGCGCTACATTTTCTGCGTGCGTCGCATGTATAACTAACAATTTACACACCTCACATTAGGATAAAACATTACTCATTACATGTTTTATCTTAATGTGAGGTGTGTAAAGTGTTAGTTACACATGCTATGCATGCAGACTATGTGGTGCTTTTCCCTGTTGGCTTTAAAAGTTCTTGACAATGACAAGTAGTCGAAATTAGCTAATCGCACGATTAAATAAATATCGCGTTACTGCCCACTACGGGCCATGTTTACGTTTATTAAGCATCTGGAGGTTGTGGATCCCCACAAATACAAAAAACGTGGTGGAATGTTTACCGGTGGATGAAAAAAGAGAATACTCATTTTTTAACAGCAGCTCAAGTGGATAACGGATGCAGCGGTTGTGGGGAACGTCGTCTGAAAGACGTTGCCATTCAGGGAGTATGGTGCAGCTCATTAAAGTGGCGACTGTCTAAGAACGAGGTTTCCAGCAATATATTGGCTTTTGGCTGACTGGCAGATGCAAGATAACTGTAGAATTTGGCGGCCAACTCCCTTAAAATTCGGATTTCAATTTATTTGAAGTTATTAAACATTGCCTCCAATCCGAAGCGCTACTGTTCTGACTAAGCGTATGTTCGTTTTATAATTTATTCGTGTGATCCACTTCAGCAAAGGCCCTAAACTATAAAAACTCCTCCATTACAAAAATCATAACTGGGCCGATAGATTTAGCATCTGAATGTATTATTAATTGTTCCACCGCTATCGGCGTTGGTAACAAAACAGTTGAAGACAAAATGTTAAAAGAAAAGATTAAATGTTTGTCTTTGCTTCAAGCAGCGATTTAGAACTTGCCCGCTACACAATGCTTTCAAAAATAAGTTAACATATTTTCGTGTAAATTCACTCTGAAAATTAAACCATCGTTCACAGAATTAAAAGTATAATATAGTCTCGTAAAGAATTACAGCAAATGCATATCGTAGAAATAATATCCTAAAAGTCTTCGAAAAATATTAATACCACCTGAATAGCCCTGGTGGAATCATAAACTGCTCACTCCAGAATGAATTCAATACAACAACTGACTACTAGAATGTTATTTCGTGTCGCTCTTTCAGAAAACAACCACTACTTGTGGTTGCCACATCTCTTAGACCATTAGACCATTGTTCCACGCCCACACCGCACTGACATCAGCGCATTTACATCACCATTCCAGGGAACATGAAGATGGATGGCGGCTGATACATTCTTTTCAGTGTAAACGTAACCAATTTTTCAGTATTATTAGTAAAAGGAAGTGTCCCAACTCACCATTCACCAGCCCCTCAGCAACAGCTTCACGTTCATTATACTAGATTTACGTTTGAAATTACACTATTGGCCATTAAAATTGTTACACCATGAATAAGACATGCTACAGACGCGAAATTTAACCGACAGGAAGAGCATACAGTGATATGCAAATGATTAGCTTTTCAAAGCATTCACACAAGGTTGGCGCCGGTGGCGACACCTACAACGTGCTGACATGAGGAAAGCTTCCAACCGATTTCTCATACACAAACAGCAGTTGACCGGCATTGCGTGGTGAAACGTTGTTCTGATACCTCGTGTAAGGAGGAGATATGCCTACCATCACGTTTCCGACTTCGATAAAGATCGGATTGTAGCCTATCGTGATTGCGATTTATCGTATCGCGACATTGCTGCACGCGTTGGTCGAGATCCAATGTCTGTTAGCAGAATATGGAATCGGTGAGTTCAGGAGGGTAATACGAAACGCCGTGCTGGATCCCAACGACCTCGAATCATTAGCAGTCGAGATGACAGGCATCTTATCCGCATGGCTGTAACGGATCGTGCAGCCACGTCTCGATCCCTGAGTCAACAGATCGGAACGTTTGCAAGACAACAACCATCTGCATGAACAGTTCGAGGACGTTTGCAGCAGCATGGACTATCAGCTCGGAGAACATGGCTGCGGTTACCCTTGACGCTGCATCACAGACAGGAGCGCCTGCATTGGCGTACTCAACGACGACCCTGGGTGCACGAATGGCGAAACGTCATTTCTTCGGGTGAATCCAGGTTCTGTTTACAGCATCATGATGGTCGCATCCGTATTTTGGCAACATCGCGGTGAACGCATATTGGAAGCGTGTATTCGTCATCGCCATACCGGCGTTATCACCCGACGTTATGATATGGGGTGCCATTGGTTACACTTCTCGGTCACCTCTTGTTCGCATTGACGGCACTTTGAACAGTGGACGTTACATTTCAGATGTGTTACGCCCCGTGGATCTACCCTTCATTCGATCCCTGCGAAACCCTACATTTCAGCAGGATAATGCAAGACCGCATGTTGCAGGTCCTGTACGGGCCTTTCTGGATACAGAAAATGTTCGACTGCTGTCCTGGCCAGCATATTTCTCAAGACGTCTTACCAATTGAAAACGTCTGGTCAACGGTGGCCGAGCAATGGGCTCGTCACAATACGCCAATCGCTACTCTTCATGAACTGTGGTATCGTGTTGAAGCTGCATGGGCAGCTGTACCTGTACACGCCATCCAAGCTCTGTTTGACTCAATTCCTAGGCGTATCAGCGCCGTTATTACGGCTAGAGGTGGTTGTTCTGGGTACTGATTTCTCAGGATCTGTGCACCCAAACAACGTGAAAATGTAATCACAGGTCAGTTCTAGAGTAATATATTTCTCCAATGAATACCCGTTTATCGTCTGCATTTCTTCTTGGTGTAGCAAGTTTAATGGCCAGAAGGGTAGTGCATGAAAATGTTAACGATCATTTCCAAACGAATAAAACAATATCTTTCCCAGTCTCATCACTGGTTACGTTGAGGACAACACATATGTAACCTTTACTGTTGTCCCTTGCAAGAAAATTATTGTCTTCACCCGGATCTGATCAACAGAGTCTTCAAGCCTCTCCCTTGAAAATTCTCACAGTCTATTCGACTTTCTCTAATTTAGTTATCTAATGCAAGTAGTCTACCAAATCTTGCGCTTCAATAAGACCTCTGCCAACAAACATCTGTGTTACCGAAAATGGCAATCGACTTACAAGTGTTTAGAGTTCAAGGTATCATCGACATACTCGTTAAAATTCGAATATCGTAACAAAATAAGATCTGTTATTACCATGTATTTTAACATATTTACTAGGAGTCAAAATTAGTAAACTGAATTTACTCTAAGCTCCTTTTACCAGAATTGTTTTTAAAAGTTAAATGAATTTCATCACATGCCTTATAATTATCTTACAACATAAATCCAAATGGCAGAACTTCATCTCGTAAATAGCCCACAACAAATCCAATTTACCTTTCGTATGACCATTTAGAAGTAAAGCTTGAAGATATTTTAGTGCTATAGCTGCATGTAATTATTCAATCATGTCATATGAGAAAATATTGTGATTTTAGCTCTTCCTCTTCTGTGATAAGCCATTTAACCACAATATTTCCATTCTGTCTTTGGTGCCTGTTTCATTTGGCTGTTCAGTTACTTACTGCTTGGTTTCAGACCACATTATTTAAAGACACTACAGGTTGCTGGTATTTAGTCTCATGCACAGAGCAAAAAGTAATAAAACCGACAAACTGCAGGAACGGACTCCTGACTGTAAATGGAGGAAAAAGGGTCTATACACATGTGTCTGGAAATGGACGGTGTTCGTGCACGACAAAAAATCGTTCACATCGCAACATAAACACATCAATAAAAGTTTTTCATCACCATGGTTCCCAGAACTCCTGAAGACAGACGTTGCCTGTGGAAATTGTATCACAGACACAGTCCCTTTGACTTTTCAGAGATGTCACTAAACCCGCCCAAAGATGTAAACAAACATGCATGAGCAGCGCCTATTAGACGGAGCAGGTCAGACAGCCGATCGTTTCCAGTCATTCCACCAGGAAGGAGGTACATGGCTCTTGTTGTCTATAGTTGAACCATGCCTAGACTGTCAATACCGCGGTTCGATCGCGTCCGTATTGTTACTTTGTGCCAGGAAGAGCTCTCAACAAGGGAAGTGTCCAGTTGTCTCAGAGTGAACCAAAGTGATGTTCGGTAATGGAAGAGATACAGAGAGACAGGAACAGTCGATGGACATGCCTCGCTCAGGCCACCTAAGGGCTACTACTGCAGTGGATGCCCGCTACCTACGGACAATCTCGGAGGAACCCTGACAGCAACGCAACCGTGTTGAATAATGCTTTTTGTGCAGCCACAGGACGTCTTGTTAGGGCTCAAACTGTGCGCAATAGGCTGCATGATGCGGAACTTCACTCCCGACGTATATGGCAAGGTCCATCTTTGCAACCACAACAACATGCTGAATGGACCGCTACAGGATTGACATCATGTTCTTTTCACCAATGAGTGTCGTATATGCCTTCAACCAGACAATCGTCAGAGGCGTGTTTCGGAGCAATCCGGTCAGGCTGAAAGCCTTATACACACTGCCCATAGAGTGCAGCAAAGTGAAGTTTCCCTGCTGTTCTGCGGTGGCATTATGTGGGGCAGACGTACGCTGCTGGTGGTCATGGGAGGCGCCGTAACGGCTGTACGATCTGTGAATGCCATCCTCCGACCGATAGTGCAACCATATCGGCAGCATATTGACGAGGCACTCGTCTTCATGGACGAAAATTCGCGTCCCCATCGCGCACATCTTGTAAATGACTGTCTTCAGGATTACGACGTCGCTCAACTAGAGTGGTCAGCATTTTCTCCAGACATGATACCTATCCAACTGCCTGGGATAGTTGGAAAGGCTGTTTATTGATAACATGACCCACCAAGCTCTCTGAGGGATCTATGCCGAATGGCCGGTGAGGAGTAGGACAATCTGGACCAACAGTGCCTTGATGAATTTGTGGATAGTATGACAGGACGAATACAGGCATGCATCAAAGCAACAGGGCGTGCTACTGGGTATTAGAGGTATCGGTGTGTACAGCAGTCTGGATCACCACCTCTGAAGGTCTCGTTGTATGGTGGTACAACATGCAATGTGTGGTTTTCATGAGCAATAAAAAGGGCGGAAAAGATGTTTTGTTGATCTCTATTCCAGTTTTCTGTACAGGTCCCGGAACTCTCGGAACCGAGTTGATGCAAAACTTTTTCTTGATGTGTACATGTTCAACGTGTCCTCCACGGGATGCTAAACACCCGATCACACGTCGCATCATGGACTTCTCACGTTCCAACGTCTCTCTGAATAGTGTCACAGGCGTCGTCAAAACGCTGTTGAAGGGTCTGCACAGCAAAACTGGTTCAGCGCACACAGCGCTTTCCAGCTGCTCCCAGAGGTAAAAACCCGAGGGGCTATGACCGATAACCTAGCAAGTCATGCTACAGAGCCTCCGCGTCTTATTCAACATCCGGACAAGATGTTGTTGAGGAGTCGGCGAACTGTAATGTGGAACCGATTGTGGTGAGAAGCCTCAACCATACCGCGAGGATTGTCTGTAGCCCACAGACGATGATTATACAGATTCATGATCCCAGTTCTGGTAAAGGTTGCTTCTGCTGTAAAGAGGACTGACGACTGAAATACCATAATTGTGGTTGTCTGGTGCAAAAACCATTGAAAATCCGAGAGTGAAATCCGATAATGATAATTCTTACGCTCGTTGCAGGTGATAGGGATAGTAGCGATTGTCATGCAGGATACACATGATCACATTTCGGAACCGAAGGCCCACTCATGTACTCTTACTAGATAACTGCACGACACAAAGCTTCACCCCTAACCTGGACCCGTCAACACCGACATTGGACTGTCTATAGCTGAAAACATGTTGCCTGGTCGGACGAGTCTCGTTTCAAATTGTATCGACTGGGTGGACGTGTATGGATATGGAGACAAACTCATGAACCCATGGATCTGCAAGTTGGCAGGGGACTGTTCAAGCTGGTGGAGGCTCTGTAATAGTGTGAGGTGTGTGCCGTTGGAGTGATGGAGTGATATGGGATCCCTGTTACGTCTAGATACGACTCTGACAGGTGGCACTTATGTAACCATCCTATCCGATAACTTGCATCCATTCATGTCCAATGTCCATTCCGACGACTTGGGCAATTCCAACAAGACAATGCGACACCCATACGTCCAGAACTGCTACAGGGTGGCTCCAGGAACACTTATCTGAGTTTAAACACTTCCGCTGGTCACCAAACTCCTCAGACATGAACATTATTGAACATATCTGAGATGCCTTGCAACGTGATGTTCACAAGAGATCTCCACCCCCTCGCACTCTTAGGGATTTATGGACAGCCCTGAATGATTCATCGTATCAGTTCCGAGCAGCACTACTTTAGACATTAGTCAAGTTCATGCCACTTCGTGTTGCGGCACTTGTGTGTGCTTGCGAGTTCCCTACAGGATATTAGGCAGATGTTCAGTTTCTTTGCCTCTTCAGTGTACACATATTTTTGTAAGCAATCTCACCAAAGAAATAGCTTCAGCTTTTCTCTTTTTGTTTCAGCCATTTGGGGTCCAGTGTTAATACCCAAGTTAGTCCTTCGGGTATGGACTACTGCCAAAATAAATTTGACAAAGTTTTCATGGAAAATAATTATTATTGCCTGTCTAGTTTTCTCACTATCATTTCTTAAATGAGAATTTGCACACGTTGACTCTACTAATGTTAGGCTTTAGTTGAGCAATTAGTTCTTTTTCTAATTTTAAGCTACTAGACCAGTTCTCTCTCTAATCTACTGCAGTTATACTCCATCTCGTTGAACATTTCTTGGAAGCAATGTTGACTTTTCACATCTCCAGATTCATTACAGTCACTCCTACCAGACTCGTCAGTTTTGTTTTTTGTTGATGTTTTAGCAACTTCCTTCCACTCTGATCTGGTGATCTGAAATATTTAGATTTGACTCTTCTTCCCCACTTGCCTCCAATCTATCATCCCTCAGCAATAGTTTGAGATTTATTATCTTAGTTTTTACATCTGAATATATACTTTAGATCATACATTGGTGTTCTAATCAAGGTTTGTACCTTCTGCTCTAATTCACTGCTTTTATTTTCACAGAAAGAATTCCGAACGATTTTCAATCTCTTCGATTAGATATCGTTGCGATTAGAAAGTTTATTCGCATATTTTTCCTGTTCTTCACTCGGATCTTCATTTTGGTCCAATAAGTATCGTGTTTCTGACGCACTCGATGCAGCAACTGATTCACATTTTTCAGTACTTATACCATGAAGTATTACATCTATCTTGATTTTGTATACATTTTGATCTTCAGATTGCTTTATCAATTTCATGTGATCATGGAAAACTACATGTTCACATAACTTGACACAGTTATGGATCATTGAAAGTTTCATGATTGACAAACTCCGTGGCAGGTGCTCGCTGTAGATGGGAAATGTGAGAGAGAGTGGCTCTGTAATGGCTTAAGGGACCTCTCACAAACCCAGAGGCACCAAATAGCTTCCGAAGGGTTGCATCTATTAGAAATCCCTGCAAATGTCTGCAGCCTACGTGTTCTGTTTTGGAGAGCAGCTTGAAAGAACTTCGTATCAATTTTTCACACACACACACACACACACACACACACACATACATACATACACACACACACACACACACACACACACAAACACGTATACACACACTATGATCCATATGGATTAACATTAAGATTAGTGAGCCGTGCTGCGCCTGTTTTGTCACACCAGCTCTGTGGCAGTACTATAGATTACCCGGCTGTACTACTATCTTGCGATCTGGCGGCGGGTATTTGGGGTAGGGATATTGGTCACCGGACGCTCTACAAAGCGCTAGGACGTGCTTGAGGGGACGACGGACGAAACACGTGGGCTCGGGCAGAGATGGCGCGGCCGGTCTACCTTGCAAGACGGTCGCGAGTTTGTGGTAGCCCCGTCTTATGTCAACTTCGGGCGCTGCTCGTCGCATTGCTTTGGGGCCTGTTTTCTCGGATTCTCGGAGAGACCCATCCCTCGAGACCATCTCCAACATCGCCCTCCATCGTACATGTAAGTAGTTTTGGTGCCTTCGTTTCGTCAAAAGATTTGCGTTGCAGCGAGTGATCTTGTTGGTCGGCTCGCAGACGGCAGAGTGTGTGTGACTGTATGCAGACCAGCAGTTACTATTTGCTTTAAAATTCGCTGGTTGGATGACTGTTAAAAGGCAGATTAGCACGAAGGCGTGGGTGTGATTTAGGCTTTATTGCCATCAAGCGACGTCACTGGTATATTAGAGTAAAAGAAAAAAAAATTGCAACCAGTTATTCTGTTGTTAGTAAAACTTGTATTTGTTAAAGCTACTCATTTATATGTACTTCCTTATACAGAGTGGTCCATTGATAGTGACCAAGTCAAATATCTCGCGAAATAAGCATCAAACGGAAAAACTACAAAGAACGAAACTCGTCTAGATTGAAGGGGGAAACCAGATGGCGCTATGATGGCCAACGCTGCCATAGGTAAAACAGATATCACCTGCGTTTTTTGAAAATAGGAACCCCCATTTTTTTTGCATATTCGTGTAGTACGTAAAGAAATATGAATGTTTTAGTTGGATCATTTTTTTTTTTTTGCTTTGTGATAGATGACGCTGTAATAGTCACAAACGTATAAGTACGTGGTATTACGTAACATTCCGCCAGTGCGGGCGGTATTTGTTTCATGATATATTACCCATTTCAAAATGGACCGTTTACCAAGTGCGCCGGCCGGAGTGCCCGAGCGGTTCTAGACGCGTCAGTGTGGAACCGTGCGACCGCTACGGTCGCAAATTCGAATCCTGCCTCGGGTATCGATGTGTGTGGTGTCCTTAGGTTAATTAGGTTTAAGTAGTTCTAAGTTCTTGGGGACTGATGTTAAGTACCATAGTACTCAGAACCATTTGAACCATTTGAACCAATTGCGGAAAACGTCGATATCGTGTTGATGTATGGTTATTGTGATCAAAATGCCCAACGGATGTGTGCTATGTATGCTGCTCGGTATCCTGGACGACATCAACCAAGTGTTCAGACCGTTCGCCGGATGGTTACGTTATTTAAGGAAACAGTAAGTGTTCAGCCACATGTGAAACGACAACCACGACGTGCAACAAATGATGATTCCCAAGTAGGTTTTTTAGCTGCTGTCGCGGCTAATCCGCACATCAGGAGCAGACAAATTGCGCGAGAATCGGGAATCTCAAAAACATCGGTGTTGAGAAAGCTACATCAACATCGATTCCACTCGTACCATACTTCTATGCACCAGGAATTGCATGGCGACGACTTTGAACGTCGTGTACAGTTCTGCCACTGGGCACAAGGTAAATTACGGGACGATGACATATTTTTTGCACGCGTTCTATTTAGCGAAGAAGCGTCATTCACCACCAGCGGTAACATAAAACGGTATAATATGCACTATTGAGCAACGGAAAATCCACGATGGCTCCGACAAGTGGAACATCAGAGCCTTTGGCGTGTTAATGTATGGTGCAGCATTATGGGACGAAGGATAATTGGCCCCCATTTTATCGATGGCAATCTAAATGGTGATATGTATGCTGATTTCCTACGTTATGTTCTACCGATGTTACTACAAGATGTACAGAATGGCGATGTACTTCCAACATGATGGATGTCCGGCACGTAGCTCGCGTGCGGTTGAAGCGGTATTGAATAGCATATTTCATGACATGTGGATTGGTCGTCGAAGCACCATACCATGGCCCGCATGTCCACCGGATCTGACGTTCCCGGATTTCTTTCTGTGGGGAAAGTTAAAGGATATTTGCTATCATGATCCACCGACAACGCCTGACAACATGCGTCAGCGCATTATCAATGCATGTGCGAACATTACGGAAGGCGAACTACTCGCTGTTGAGAGGAATGTCGTTATACGTATTGCCAAATGCATTGAGGTTGACGAACATCATTTTGATCATTTATTGCAGTAATGTGGTATTTACAGGTAATCAAGCTGTAACAGCATGCGTTCTCATAAATAATATGTTCACAAAGGTACATGTATCACATTGGAACAACCGAAATAAAACGTTCAAATGTACCTACGTTCTGTATTTTAATTTAGAAATCCTACCTATTACCAACTGTTCGTCTAAAATTGTGAGCCATATGTTTGTGACTATTACAGCGGCATCTATCACAAAGCGAAAGAAGTGGTCCAACTAAAACATTCATATTTCTTTACGTACTACATGAATATGCAATAAAAAATTGGGGTTCCTATTTAAGATAATGCAGTTGATATCTGTTTCATCTATGTCAGCGCCATATAGCGGGGCAACCATAGCGCAGTCTGGTTTCCTCCTTCAAGCGAGATAAGTTTCGTTCTTTGTAGTTTTGTTCATTTGACGCTTATTTCGTGAAATATTTGGCCCGATCACTATCAATGGACCACCCTGTATACGTAAACTTATTGAATACACTCACTCAACAGTAATTGGTTTGTGTCCTTTATAGATTTCTTAACGTATTTTGATTGATGTTTGGTTGGTGTT
Organism: Schistocerca gregaria; assembly: GCF_023897955.1. Lineage (NCBI taxonomy): Eukaryota > Metazoa > Arthropoda > Insecta > Orthoptera > Acrididae > Schistocerca > Schistocerca gregaria. The sequence continues at coordinate 108,560,267 of NC_064920.1, forward strand.
TGCCGTTTCTTCTGCGGTCTGTTTGTGTTCCAGTTTCTGCGAGTTCGGATGTGTGGATGCGGCGCCACGTCCCGCTTCGGTGTACAGAAGCTGTGACGTGACGTCTAATGGGAAGTGACTCCCGGTTGAGGCCCGACACTTACGTGTTGTTTGGACGGCTGTTCGGCTGCTTCCGGCATTTAAGTTAAGTCAGCCTTGCCCAGGGCAGCCTGGGGTCACTGCCCGTTTGATAAATATAACCTATTCATATGTTTGTTTTTTCTTTTAAACAAAGGAGTTTTAAATTCGTTGAATATGAATTATTTTAGTCACATGTTGTTCTGATCGCGTTTTGGGGGAGTTCTAAACGAACTGATGCTTTTGGTAAGTTACCTTCCTACTGTTAATTTAAAAAAAAATTATGCCACTTTTTAAATCAGTTCTCACTGAAATTTCTTGGAAATCTATGTGGGTCATCTCTGTAAGTCTGTTTGTAATTGTTATCAGCCGTCTTGCTTGAGAAGAAAGACATCTGTAATATTTTATAAAAGAAGCCCACGTTGATTGTCTCTTACCTGTTTTGAATATACAATGAATTTCGTAGTTGTTGTTTAAAGAGTAACATTACAGGGAGTTTGTCCTTCCATCATAAATTTCCCCCTGATCCCCACTTCCTAAATTACAATTAGTATCGACTGACATCATGGAAAATCATTGATAAATCGGAATCCATTAGTGGGCGAGATTACCTTTGAGCTATCCGCTAGGGCCAGGTGCAAGGATGTGGAGCAAGAGATCTTGGTTCGGTTGGTGAGTACTATTGCATGTACTGTCAGGGTTATTCACCACGGCACATTTCCAGTCTATACTATTAAACGTCTAATTGTTCTTGATTCATGGTGCACAATTCCAATTCTATGTTGCCTATCTCACAGCTTCCAGTTGAAACAAAAATTTGATTTTTAATATTTCGTATATTTACTGACCGAATTTACAAATTCAAATGCCGTCATAATTGATTCACGAAGAGGTATACTGGTCGGTCTAAGGTGTAGCATTGTGCTACGGGTATTACAGTCAGAAACTGAATATACACTACTGGCCATTGAAATTGCTACACCAAGAAGAAATGAAGATGATAAACGAGTTTCCATTGGACAAATATATTATACTACAACTGACATGTGATTACATTTTCACACAGTTTGGATCCATAGATCCAGACAAATCAGTACCCAGAACAACCACCTCAGACCGTAATCACGGCCTTGATACGCCTGGGCATTGAGTCAAACAGAGCTTGCATGGCGTGTACAGGTACAGCTGCGCATGCAGATTCAACACGATACCACAGTTAATCAAGAGTAGTGACTGGCGTATTGTGACGAGCCAGTTGCTCGGCCACCATTGACCAGACGTTTTCAGTTGGTGAGAGATCTGGAGATTGTGCTGGCCAGGGCAGCAGTCGAACATTTTCTGTATCCAGAAAGGCCCGTACAGGACCTGCAACATGCGGTCGTGCACTATCCTGCTGAAATGTAGGGTTTCGCAGGGATCGAATGAAGGATAGAACCACGGGTCGTAACACATCTGAAATGTAACGTCCACTGTTCAAAGTGCCGTCAATGCGAACAAGAGGTGGCCGAGACGTGTAACCAATGGCACCCCATACCATCACGCCGGGTGATACGCTAGTATGGCGACGACAAATACACGCTTCCAATGTGTTTTCACAGCGATGTCGCCAAACACGGATGCGACCATCATGATGCTGTAAACAGAACCTGGATTCATGCGAAAAAGATGACGTTTTGCTATTCGTGCACCCCGGTTCGTCTTTGAGTACACCATCGGAGGCACTCCTGTCTGTGATGCAGCGTCAAGGGTAACCGCAGCCACGGCCTCCGAGCTGATAGTCCATGCTGCTGCAAACGTCGTCGAACTGTTCGTGCAGATGGTTCTTGTCTTGCAAACGTCCCCATCTGATGACTCAGGGATCGAGACGTGGCTGCACGATCCGTTACAGCCATGCGGATAAGATGCCTGTCATCTCGACTGCTAGTGATACGAGGGTGTTGGGATCCAGCACGGCGTTCCGTATTACCCTCCTGAACCCACCGATTCCATATTCTGCTAACAGTCATTGGATCTCGCCCATCTCGAGCAGCAATGTCGCGATACGATAAATCGCAATCGCGATACGCTACAAACCGACCTTTATCAAAGTCGGAATCGCGATGGTACGCATTTCTCCTCCTTACACGAGGCATCACAACAACCTTTCAACAGGCAACGCCGGTCAACTGCTGTTTGTGCATGAGGAAGCGGTTGGAAACTTTCCTCATGTCAGCACGTTGTAGGTGTCGCCACCGGCGCCAGCCTCATGTGAATGCTCTGAAAAGCTAATCATTTGCATATCTCAGCATCTTCTTCCTGTCGGTTAAACTTCGCGTCTGTAGCACGTCATCTTGTGTTGTAGCAGTTTTAATGGCCTGTAGTGTATGTCTTGAGGCAGCGTAACTCATGGCGTGCAAACACCCATGGTACATCAATCAAGTATTTGAGAATGAGAACACTTAGTGACTTCCGAAAAACTTTACACCCAATTTCAAATCTTTCCTAAACTTTTTCTCGTTTAAATGGGTAACATCAAACATTGGACTCATTTGGTAATCAGACGTTTGAAGCTGTTTTGTACAAGGTATTTATTGGATGAGTTCTACAATATTATGGCGAATCGCCTGTTGCTGGTTCCCTTTGTTTTGTGAATTTATTCAGATTCCCGTTACCCCAGCATTAAGATCACCGCGTAGAAATCGCCTGGCCTGGCCACCAAGAGCAGTTGCAGGACAATTTGATTCACGGATCCAGTTATATGGCTCCTTCCGTGTATACCGTCCATGGCGAGTGGGGCCTGAAGATGGCATCAGTGTAATGCCGAAACTGGTAGCACATAGAAGTTCATAAAATAAAATAAATTTCTACAATACATACGGCTGTTGGTAAATTATTGCATCAAGAAATTCATCTATACGTTTTGATGAGTGAGTTTGCTAGTAGCAAAATATCCTATATACAAGGTGACTGTAATTAAACTTCCAAACCGCTGTAGTAATAGCACCACTGGTCAGAATGACGTCAAACTGCAACGGGATATTATAGGAGAAGGGGGGAAAAGTATGGCAGAAGGAAAAAAGTAGTGTGAAAAATGATCAGTAGATGCCGCTGTATGTGTCAGAGTACGTAAATGAAAACACCTGGCCGGCCGCGGTGGTCGAGCAGTTCTAGACGCTTCAGTCCGGAACCGCGCAACTGCTACGGCCGCAGGTTCGAATCCTGTTTCTGGCATGGATATACACTCCTGGAAATGGAAAAAAGAACGCATTGACACCGGTGTGTCAGACCCACCATACTTGCTCCGAACACTGCGAGAGGGCTGTACAAGCAATGATCACACGCACGGCACAGCGGACACACCAGGAACCGCGGTGTTGGCCGTCGAATGGCGCTAGCTGCGCAGCATTTGTGCACCGCCGCCCTCAGTGTCAGCCAGTTTGCCGTGGCATACGGAGCTCCATCGCAGTCTTTAACACTGGTAGCATGCCGCGACAGCGTGGACGTGAACCGTATGTGCAGTTGACGGACTTTGAGCGAGGGCGTATAGTGGGCACGCGGGAGGCCGAATTGCTCAACACGTGGGGCGTGAGGTCTCCACAGTACATCGATGTTGTCACCAGTGGTCGGCGGAAGGTGCACGTGCCCGTCGACCTGGGACAGGACCGCAGCGACGCACGGATGCACGCCAAGACCGTAGGATCCTACGCAGTGCCGTAGGGGACCGCACCGCCACTTCCCAGTAAATTAGGGATACTGTTGCTCCTGGGATATCGGCGAGGACCATACGCAACCGTCTCCATGAAGCTGGGCTACGGTCCCGCACACGGTTAGGCCGTCTTCCGCTCACGCCCCAACATCGTGCAGCCCGCCTCCAGTGGTGTCGCGACAGGCGTGAATGGAGGGACGAATGGAGACGTGTCGTCTTCAGCGATGAGAGTCGCTTCTGCCTTGGTGCCAATGATGGTCGTATGCGTGTTTGGCGCCGTGCAGGTGAGCGCCACAATCAGGACTGCATACGGCCGAGGCAAACAGAGCCAACACCCGGCATCATGGTGTGGGGAGCGATCTCCTACACTGGCCGTACACCTCTGGTGATCGTCGAGGGGACACTGAATAGTGCACGGTACATCCAAACCGTCATCGAACCCATCGTTCTACCATTCCTAGACCGGCAAGGGAACTTGCTGTTCCAACAGGACAATGCACGTCCGCATGTATCCCGTGCCACCCAACGTGCTCTAGAAGGTGTAAGTCAACTACCTTGGCCAGCAAGATCTCCGGATCTGTCCCCCATTGAGCATGTTTGGGACTGGATGAAGCGTCGTCTCACGCGGTCTGCACGTCCAGCACGAACGCTGGTCCAACTGAGGCGCCAGGTGGAAATGGCATGGCAAGCCGTTCCACAGGACTACATCCAGCATCTCTACGATCGTCTCCATGGGAGAATAGCAGCCTGCATTGCTGCGAAAGATGGATATACACTGTACTAGTGCCGACATTGTGCATGCTCTGTTGCCTGTGTCTATGTGCCTGTGGTTCTGTCAGTGTGATCATGTGATGTATCTGACCCCAGGAATGTGTCAATAAAGTTTCCCCTTCCTGGGACAATGAATTCACGGTGTTCTTGTTTCAGTTTCCAGGAGTGTATATTATGTCCTTAGATTAGTTAGGTTTAAGTAGTTCTAGGTTATAGGGGCTGATTACCTCCGATGTTAAGACCCATAGCGCTCAGAGCCATTTGAAAACACCTGTCATTAACACGACCCATTGAAGTTGGTATAAACACGCCAGGTACACGGCTTTTTCTCCTTTCGCGTCTGCGGCGTTCGCATTGACTGTCTGAATGCAGGTTCGCGCTCTGCTTGTAAAGCTGTATTACAAGAATGACGACTGTGCACATGTCGCTCTGCAGAAGTTCCGGATACTGAAGGGTTTGAAAAAAGGCGTTAGCGCGATGACTGCCACGGGTCTGGAAAAAATAATTCGGAAATTCGAAAAGACGGGTTCCTTTGGTGTGCAACCTGCTAGAGGGAGGAAACGAAATGATTCGACGTCAGTGGAGGCAGTGGCCACAACATTGCAGGAGATGAGTGGTGGTGTGCAAACGTGTAGTGCGCAGAGAATTGCCCGAACACTGTGTAAGCAGGCTGTTTAGGTTTTTATACAGGTAACGGCACGTAGCACTCTGTATGAAAATCACTGGCTGTGCTGTGTGCAGACTGTGGCTGGTTTGCATTGTTGTTGGCTGTTGCAGTGTTGGGCAGCTGGATGTTAACAGCGCGTAGCGTTGCGCAGTTGGAGGTGTGCCACCAGCAGTGGTGGATGTGGGGAGAGAGATGGCGGAATTTTGAAAGCGGACGATCTGGACGTGTGTCCATCAGAAAGAGTAAATTTATAATATTGGATTCATGAACTGACATATATATTACGACTTTTGAACACTATTGAAATAAATACATTGTTTGTTCTCTATCAAAATCTTTCATTTTCTAAATATGCCTATCAGTTGTTAGTGACTAAGTAGTTTGAATCTTTTATTTAGCTGGCTGTAGTGTCGCTCGCTGTATTGCAGTAGTTCGAGTAACGAAGATTTTTGTGAGGTAAGTAACTTGTGAAAGGTATAGGTTATTGTTAGTCACGGCCATTGTAGGGATTTTTGAAAGTCAGATTGCGTTGTGCTAAAAATATTGTGTGTTAATTTAATCACAGTCATGTATAATTGTTCAAAGGTGCGTTTCAACTGGACACATCCGTGAGCACAGTCCTTAAAAGCCTACTAAACATCCTTCTTTGGTATCCATTCAAAATTACCCATGTGCACGAGTTGCTTTCTGTTGACCTGCCACCACTAGAGACCTTTCTTTGCTTTAGAATTTCTTTCTCGCATCGAAGTGGACAATGATTGGCCATCGAAGATTTTGTGGTAAGATGAAGCCCGCTTCCATCTGACTATGTCAATATACAGAATTGTTGAATATGGGCAATGTAAATTCCACACGCAAATCAACCAGTACCACTTCACCTTGAAAAGGTCACAGTGTGGTGCGGGTTTATGGCATCATTTATCACAGGGCAATATTTTTTTCGAAGAGACAGGTGCTTCCGGTCCTGTTATCTGTAGCATCACTGGTAAGCGCTACGAGTGTCTTTTGCGCAACCACGTCATTCCAGCTCTTCAACAGCGTGGATGTGTGGATGGGATCATTTTCATGCAAATTGGAGCACCTCCGCCCACTTCAAATCCACTTAAGCAGCTGCTGAAGCGCCATTTCGGAAATTTCCCTACAGCCTGGCCATGCCGATCTTAATCCGTGTGACTTCTGGCTGTGGGGCTATCTGAAAAGTGTGTTCAGTGTTCCGATTGCAAACTTAGCTGCATTGAAGGCACGTATTGCGCAACACATTCTGAACGTGACCCCGGAAACACTTATATCAGCTGTCAACATGCTGTTTCGCGATTTAAACTTGTTACAGAAAACGATGGACAGCATATTCAACATGTATTGCACTAGTCACACGGAAATTAATAATCCGATTTGATTTCGATTGATCCTTTTTATACGGTTTTTGGCCTCAGGACAATTAAAAACCGATATGATTGATGCTTTTTGTGGGGTTTTTGGCTTCAGGACAATTAAAGAAAGATGTACGTGACGCTTTTTATGTGATTTTTGTCCTCAGGAAATTACAAATCGGTTTTTCCCATGCAATGTGATATGACCTTGCCGTGGCGGATGGGCTTACGTAACTAACTGTGTCTCACTTATACACTCATGCACACTGAGTAGTACACTTTAACGTCAAACGTACACCTTAGTCATTGTTGTAGGATTCATTTGTCATTTGTAGTCGACCACTATTAAATTATGATGAATACAGTGGCATCCATTGCTACATTTTGTATCTATTTATTTTTCTTCTGCCATACGTTTTCCCCCTTCCCCTATGATTTCTGTGCACTTTGTCATTCTGACCAGTGGTGTAATTTCTGGACGCATCTTTTTCTTGTATTGGCTCATAAGTTTAAATTACTTACACTGCCAAGTGACTGTAGACCTTAGTATTTGACATATACAGGGTGTTACAAAAAAGTAAGGCCAAACTTTCAGGAAACATTCCTCACACACAAGATGCAATGTGGACATGTGTCCGGAAACGCTTAATTTCCATGTTAGAGCTCATTTTATTTTCGTCACTATGTTCTGCACTTCCTCGATTCACCGCCAGTTGGCCCAATTGAAGGAAGGTAATGTTGTTTTCGGTGCTTATGTTGACATGCGACTAAATGCTCTACAGTACTAGCATCAAGCACATCAGTACGTAGCATCAACAGGTTAGTGTTCATCACGAACGTGGTTTTGCAGTCAGTCCAATGTTTACAAATGCGGAGTTGGCAGATGCCCATTTGATGTATGGATTAGCACGGGGCAATAGCCGTGGCGCAGTACTTTTGTATCGAGTCAGATTTCAAGAAGGAAGTTGTCGCGACAGGAAGACGTTCGAAGCAATTGATCGGCGTCTTATGGAGCACGGAACATTCCAGCCTATGACTCGCGACTGGGGAAGACCTAGAACGACGAGGACACGTGCAATGGACGAGGCAATTCTTCGTGCAGATGACGATAACCCTAATGTCAGTGTCAGAGACGTTGCTGCTGTACAAGGTGACGTTGACCACATCACTGTATGGAGACTGCTACGGGAGAACCAGTTGTTTCCGTACCATGTACAGCGTGTGCAGGCACTGTCAGCAGCTGATTGGCTTCCACGGGTACACTTCTGCGAATGTTTCATCCAACAATCTGTCAATCCTCATTTCAGTGCAAATGTTCTCTTTACGGATGAGGCTTCATTCCAACGTGATCAAATTGTAAATTTTCACAATCAACATGTGTGGGCTGACGAGAATCCAAACGCAATTGTGCAATCACGTCATCAACGCAGATTTTCTGTGAACGTTTGTGCAGACATTGTTGGTGATGTCTTGATTGGGCCCCATGTTCTTCCACCTACGCTCAATGGAGCACGTTATCATGATTTCATACGGGATACTCTACCTGTGCTGCTAGAACATGTGCCTTTACAAGTGCGACACAACATGTAGTTCATGCACGATGGAGCTCCTGCACATTTCAGTCGAAGTGTTCGTACGCATCTCAACGACAGATTCGGTGACCGATGGATTGGTAGAGGCGGACCATTTTCGTGGCCTCCATGCTCTCCTGACCTCAACCCTCTTGACTTTGATTTACGGGGGCATTTGACAGCTCTTGTCTACGCAAACCCGGTACCAAATGTAGAGACTCTTCGTGCTCGTATTGTGGACGACTGTGATACAATTCGCCATTCTCCAGAGCTGCATCAGCGCATCAGGAATTCCATGCGACGGAGGGTGGATGCATGTATCCTCGCTAACGGAGGACATTTTGAACATTTCCTGTAACAAAGTGTTTGAAGTCACGCTTGCACGTTCTGTTGCTGTGTGTTTCCGTACCATGATTCATGTGATTTGAAGAGAAGTAATAAAATGAGCTCTAGCATGGAAAGTAAGCGCTTCCGGACACATGTTCACATAACATATTTTCTTCCTTTGTGTGTGAGGAACGTTTCCTGAAAGTTTGGCCGTACCTTTTTGTAACACCCTGTATTTGCACGAGATACCTCCACCCGTTCCTGAGGAAAAAATTTTCTTATATGATACAAATGCAGTTCAATAATTTTCGAATTTTTTCCTTTGCATTTTCTATGAAACCTTGCTTTTTGCCAAATTGTAAGATTTTAGGTCCCTATAGAGTCTGATGAGTGAGTTTACGTGTATCACAGAATGCGACATAAATGGACGCGTGTTTTGATGGCGGCTGAAACTTTTAGACCGCCAAGGCACCGTAACCTTAGTACCCGATATAAGTTTCAACTCGGTTGAGGAACAGCGCTCTTAACAGTCGGACAGACGGAAAGATAGACGTATAACAAGGTCATCTTATCAGCGTCCGTTTTTACTGGTTGAGGTGCGGAACCATAAAAGTCGGGGTTGATGGCGCTCCTGAAAAGACGCACGTGGTGGAGGAGTATAGTGTCACAATAACCCTGGCCCGCGATTGTACCGTACGAAGAAGATTTGGGAGTAAAAACGGCCATCCAACGTTATAGCTCCCACACGATAACATCCGGACCACCAAAACGAGAATGTTCGACAGTGTTCCTGAGTGCATTACTTTTCCCACCTCCCGCAATTTGTGGGCACTCCAGAACACAACTTTGATCAATACCAAAGTCCTCGTCCTTACTCGCCACACCTAGCCCTTCTTCTAGTTTCCCGATGACTCTTCCCCTTCCCAAGTCATCCAAATATTTTATCCGGGCCGTGTTGTAATGAAGAACACTTCCCCAGTGCATCATAAGTGCTCAGCGAGTGACACACGCTGTCTTCTCCCATTCCTTCAACTACCCCGTGTAGCCGTGCCTCTCACATTTAGCGTTATTGTCGCGCTCACCTCACGCTATGTCACGTCTAACTTCCTGTGCTCAATTGGGAGACCTCTGGCAACATGCTATGTTTGTTTATTTACAGCGAGTGGTTAACATGATATGGTACTTTATCTAGCTCAACTTTAAGTTATGCAGAGCAGTGTAGTAATTAACTGTCTGCATTCCAGCAACAAGTTACAACAGTGAGAGAGTTAATTAGGCGAAAGATAACTGAAAAAGCTAACTCGATTGTTTGAAATTAATCTCGCCACAGTTCCACGTAGTCGTAAAGTTCGCTTCCTTGTGGTGTCTTCATAGCACTGAATTCAGGAGACAATTCCAGGCATTTCCGCACCTCTTATGATGTTCCCCAGTAAATACTCCGAAGGCAAGTTTGCAATGAGGGCAAAGCTAGCAATTTACAGTGACATAGGGAGATACTAACTGACAGCTTCAAATATCATTTACGATTTATGTCTTCCCAGCAAACATGTCAGTTTATCGAACTGAAATTCCGAACCATCGCTAAAGCGCTAAGACCATATAACAAAATGTGCTTGCAGCAAGTATTTGAAGCTACAGGGGTCGTTTTATAAGACGGTCGTAGTCGCTCCCTTTACGTAGCGCAACTGCGATGTTTGCTTTCGGGATAAGCACGCATTTAATCATCACAGTCTACATTGTACGAGCGGACAAGACCGTAATTCTGGATGGAGTCTCCAAGACGACAGCGACTGCATACTCTACGATGGCGGCATCAAGGGGGTCCAGGTGTGACGTTCCTCCTTCACCGGACCGTGCTATTTCTGTTCCGTAGTTCGCTCATATACTGTGCCGAGTTCAACCTCTGGCAATCTTCTAGCGGCTTCTGTTACAAAGGACCAATTATTATGGCACTTTCAGTACAGTTCTTCCACACCAAGAAAGATTATCATTGGTCACACTGCACCATGGTATGCTACGTTCATATTTTAAATTCTTGCGATTTCAAATAGTACAGAAATATAGCAGTTATTCTCTTCATCTAAAATAATTAAAATAATTATTTGATAATAAATATGACAGGGTAAAAGTTTAGATAACCCAAGAAAACATCCGTGTTTGAAGTTGCCTTTCAGGTTTTCCCCCAATGAAAGGTCTCTTGTATGATTTCAATGACGCTCACATTGTTATTTCTTTGATTTCTGTGAAAAACACTCTGAGACATCCAAGTGTGTACTCTTAGAGAGCAATGAAACGTATCTGATAACTCAAAAATATATTATGTCAAAATATACCAGAACAGTTGCAGGTGTAAGGCGAGACGTACTTTCTAACATTTGAAGTTATTCCCTTTACTCTTCTCGCAGGTAATTACATTACTAGCCATTAAAATTGCTACACCACGAAGACGACAGACGTGAAGACCGACAGGAAGAAGATACTGTGATATGCAAATGATTAGCTTTCCAGAGCATTCACACAAGATTAGAGACGGTGGCGACATCAACAACGTGCTGACATGAGGAAAGTTTCCAACCGATTTCTCATACACAATCAGCAGTTGATCGGTGTTGCCTACTGAAATGTTGTTGTGAAACCTCGCGTAAGAAGGAAAAATGCGTACCATCACCTTTACGCCTTCGATAAAGGTTGGATTGTAGGCAATCGTGATTGCGGTTTATCGTATCGCGACATTGCTGCTCGCGTTGGTAGAGATCCAATGACTGTTAGCGGAATATGGAATCGATGGTTCCAGGAGGGTAATACGGAACGCCGTGCTGGATCCCAACAGCCTCGTATCACTAGTAGTCGAGATGACAGGCATCTTATCCGCATGGCTGTAACAGCCACTTCTCGATCCCTGAGTCAACAGATGGGAACGTTTGCAAGACAACAACCATCTGCACGAACAGTTCGAGGACGTTTGCAGCAGCATGGACTATCAGCTGGGAGACCATGGCTGCAGTTACCTTTGACGCAGCATCACAGATAGGACTGCGTGCGATGGTGTACTCAACGACGAACCTGGGTGCACGAATAGCAAAACGTCATCTTTTTCGGATGAATCCAAGTTCTGTTTACAGCATCATGATGGTCGCATCCGTGTTTGGCGACATCGTGGTGAATACACATTGGAAGCGTGTATTCGTCATCGCCATACTGGCATATCACCCGGCGTGATGGTATGGGGTGCCATTGGTTACACGTCTCGGTCACCTCTTGTTCGCACTGACAGCACTTTCAACAGTGTACGTTACATTTCAGATGTGTTACGAGCAGTGGCTCTACCCTTCATTCGATCCCTGCGAAACCCTACATTTCAGCAGGATGATGCACGACCGCATGTTGCAGGTCCTCTACGGGCCTTTCTGGATACAGAAAATGTTCGACTGCTGCCCTGGCCAGCACAATCTCCAGATCTCTCACCAACTGAAAACGTCTGGTCAATGGTGGCAGAGCAACTGGCTCGTCACAATACGCCAGTCACTACTCTTGTTGAACTGTGGTATCGTGTTGAAGCTGCATGGGCAGTTGTACTTGTACACGCCATCCAAGCTCTGTTTGACTCAATGCCCAGGCGTATCAAAGCCATTATTACGGCCTGAGGTGGTTATTATGGGTACTGATTTCTCAGGATATATGCACCCAAATTGCTTGGAAATGTAATCACATGTTAGTTCTAGTATAATATATTTGTCCAATGAATACCAGTTTATCATTGCATTTCTTCTTGGTGTAGCATGTTTAATGGTCATTAGTGTATTACAGATGACGCCTTACAACTCAACATCAGTAGACTAAACAGTATTATACGACTGTGGATTATTTGTCGCCTTGTGTAAGGGATAGTCAAATGAAAACAACACAGATGGTAAAAAAAAGTTAGTAAACTGTTTAGTATTTGAAAAGCAAGGGCCATTATTGTTAATGCTTTTATCCTACTGTGAGACAAGACGGCGATATCTTCATGGGAAAATGTTTGCGGTTGCCTATGAAATCAGGATTGTATCCAGGCATCCACCTCTTCGTCCTAAGAAAATCTGATGCCATGAATGTACCTCTTCAGGACACCAAAACTGTGCAAATCGCATCGGGAGAAATCGTGACTATGCATAATGTGCATGGGCCTACATGTTGCCAAGTTCGTTCCGACAATGCTGCATACGTTTCGCTGTGAGACACTTACACAGCCTCCTCACATTCCCGACCTCTCCATGTGACTTCCATATTGTTGGTACCCTGCAGAAAGATATTAGCGACCGTTGATTTGCTTCGGACGAAAAGGTACGAGCCTGAGAAAATCATGGATCCGTAAGCAACCGTACACATTCTCCCATGAAGGCATTGACCAGTTTTGTCACAGCAGGGTAAATGTATTATGAGGTATGGCGTTATTTCTTAAATAATAAACTGCTTATGCATATTTTGTTCCATTTGTATCGTTTTCATTTCACTGCCCCTTACACTTCATTTAATAATATTTCGTCAATCGAAAGCGAACTACATCTAGATGACTTCTCTGCAGTTCATACTGAAGTGCTTGGTAGACTGTTTATCTAACCACATTCACTATATTCCTCTACAGTTCCACTCTCAAGTAGCAAGTGGGAAAAACGAACTATTAAAGCACTCCCTGAGAGCTGGGATTCCTCTTACTTTATTACGACGATAATTTTCCCCTATGTAGGTGGCTGTTAACAAAATATTTTCTGGTTCTGAGGAGAAAGTAGGCTATAACACTTCCGTGAAAAGATCTCATCGAAACGAAAAACGCCTTTTTTTTAATGATTGCCACCCCAACTCGTATAATATCCGTTACACCCTCACTCCTTTTCCTTCTTTCAACTTTCTCGATGTCCTCCGTTAACACATCTCGCAAGGATCCCATATAGTGCAATACAATCAAGAAAAGCGTAATGTAGACATTCTCTGTAGTAGATTCGTCACATTTTCTAGGTGTTCTGCAAATAAACTGTGGCCATTAGTTCACCACCGCGCGTAATGGCCGCGCGGTTTGATGCGTCCTGTGACGGACTGCGCGTCCCCTACCGCCGGAGGTTCGAGTCCTCCCTTGGGCATGGGTGTGTGTGTGTTCTTAGCATAGGTTAGTTTAAGTTAGTTTAAGTAGTGTGTTTAGGGACTGATGACCTAAGCAGTTTGATCCCTTAGGAATTCACACACATTTGAACATTTGAACATTAGTTCACCTTTCCCACAACATTTTCTATGTTATGGTTCGAATTTATGTCGTTCGTCATTGTAATTCCTATGTATATTGTTGAATTGACAGGCTTTGTATTTGTTCCCAGGTAGATGCCGTGTTTCTTCACTTCCGCAAGGCGTTCGATACAGTTCCCCGCAGTCGTTTAATGAACAAAGTAAGTGAATATGGACAATGAGACCAATTGTGTGATTGGACTGAAGAGTTTCTACATAACAGAACGCAGCATGTCATTCTCAACGGAGAGAAGTCTTCCAAAGCAAGAGTGACTTCAGGTGCGCCGCAAGCGAGTGTCGCAGGGCCGTTGCTATTCACAATATACATAAATGACCTTATGGATAACATCGGAAGTTCACTGAGGTTTCTTGCGGATGATGCTGTAGTATATCGAGAAGTTGTAACAATGTAAAATTGTACTGAAATGCAGGAGGATCTGCAACGAATTAACGCATGGTGCAGGGAATGGCAATTGAATCTCAATGTAGACAAGTGTAATGTGCTGCGAATACATAGAAAGAAAGATCCTTTATCATTTAGCTACAATATAGAAGGTCAGCAACTGGAAGCAGTTAATTCCATAAATTATCGGGGAGTAGGCATTAGGAGCGATTTAAAATGGAATTATCATATGAAGTTGATCGTCGGTAAATCAGATGCCAGACTGAGATTAATTGGAAGGATCCTAAGGAAATGCAATCCGAAAACAAACGAAGTAGGTTACAGTACACTTGTTCGCCCACTGCTTGAATATTGCTCATCCGCTTAGGGTCCGTACCAGATAATGTTGATAGAAGAGATAGAGAAAATCCAACGGAGAGCAGCCCGCTTACAGGATCACTTAGTAATCGCGAAAGCGTTACGGAGATGACAGATAAACTCCAGTGGAAGACTCTGCAGGGGAGACGCTCAGTAGCTCGGTAGGGGCTTTTTTTCAAGTTTCGGAAACATACCTTCACCGAGGAGTCAAGCAGTATATTGCTCCCTCCTACGTATATCTCGCAAAGAGACCATGAGGGTAAAATCAGAGAGATTAGAGCCCACACAGAGGCATACCGACATTCTTACCACGAACAATACGAGACTGCAATAGAAAGGAGAACCGCTAGAGGTACTCAAAGTACCCTCCGCCACACACCGTCAGGTGACTTGCGGAGTATGGATGTAGATGTAGATGTAACTGTGTGATTTATCTTGTATACGAAATTTGATGAATTCCTTGTAGTGCACTTATACATGACCTCACATTTTTTTATTGTTTAGAGTCGATTGCCACTTTCCGCACTATGCAGATACCTAACGTAATTCATTTTACAATTGGTTTTGATCTTGGTAGCTTTACTAGACGCTAAACGACAGCATTATCTGCAAACAATCTAATAGGGCTGCTCAAACTCTCTCCTAAATCGTTTACAGAGATCAGCAGAGGGCCTATAGCAACTTCCTGGCGATATCACTTATTTTATTCGATGACTTTCCCTCAATTACTAAAAATTGTGGCTGGAAATCTATACACATGGAACACATTTGAGATCCCTTGCTGCTAGCACTCATTACCTCATGTCAATAAAGAGCCGGTTGTGTTTCACAAGAACTACGTTTCCGAATCTCTGCTGACTATGTGTCAGCAAACTGTTTTCTTCGAGGGAATTCGTAACGTTCGAACACAGTATATGTTCCTAAAGCATGGTAATACTCGGATGTAATGTAAACAGTGAGTCTGCCCTAATGCTGAACCGTACACTGACGAAAGAAAAACAACACCAGAAAATTATTAACGTAAAGAAATTTCAGAAATGTACCGGTCTGGGTAACTTGCACTGCCTCCTCATAGGCCAATACAGGAACGATTAATATTATTTTTGGATGAGGCTAGACTTGCCGTCCGATGACATCCCACATCTGCTCCATTGGTGATCGAGCAGCCCAAGGTCGCATGTCAACACTCCATAGAGCGTGTTGGGATACAACAGCGGTATGTCAACGAGCGTTATCCTGTTAGAAAACACTCCCTGGAATGCTGATCATGAATGGCAGCACAACATGTAAAACTACCAGATGTGCAAATCTGCACTCATGGCGCGTGCGATAATCATGAAAGTGCTCCTGCTGCCATACGAAATATACCACAAGCCGTAACTCCAGGTGTAGGGGCAGTGTGTCTAGCATATAGACAGCTTGGTTGCTGGCCCTCAATTGGTCTCCTTCTTAACAACACACGTCCATCACTGGCACGAAAGCAGAACCACCTCTTATCAGAAAGCGCAGCAGACCTCCACCCTGCCCGCCAATGAGCTCTTACTTGACGCCAGTGAAGTTCCAAATGACGGTAGTTTGGGGTCAGTGGAATGCACGCAACAGGGCGTCTGACTCGGAGCTGTACATGAAGTAACCGATTTGTGACAGTTCGTTGGGCCACTGTGGTACCGGCGAGCATATATTTTCGTGACCACCGCTACAAGCAGTCATTTCATGGTTCAAATGTGTGTGAATTTCTAAGGGACCAAACTGATGAGGTCATCGGTCCCTAGACGTACACACTACTTAAACTAACTTAATCTAACTTATGCTATGAACGACACACACACACCCATGCCCGAGGGATTACTCGAAACTCCGGCTGGAGGGGCCGCGCAATCAGTGACATGGCCCCTCTAACCGCGAGGCCACTCCGTGCGACTTTTCCTGGTACATTATTAATAGGGCTCGGATTGTTAGGTACCAAAACTCAGAAAATTATTTATATTTTATGTTTTAAAAACGCTTGTTATAGGTGGCAAATAAGTAAAAATATTTAACTATAATTCTGTTTATTTGCGTGAATATGAACATTGTGAAATATTCAGGCATGCAATTTCTGCTATGTCTCACTAACTGTTGAAGAATTACAATACACGAAGAGAATCATTCTCACTTTATCCATCCCAAATGACTGATAATTACCCCAAAAATCTGGCTTATACTGGAAAAATAGTCGCTGTTCACCTCAAGATGTCAATCAGGCAACTTTATAGCATTGCATGTCGCTGACACTCATATCAGTATCTTCCTCTTGATCGCCATATAACACATTAGAAATTTTGCTCGTAGTTTCAAATTCGCTATTGCCTTCAAACACATGTCTGAATTTATGTTGTAACATTTACGCTGCAGCTTCACGAAGACCGTTAAGTTTTCTTTCGACGTCAGAAACGCGATGAGATGTTTCTAGCAAAAGGATCTCACCCGTTTTCAAATTTGTCAGTCGTGCTGCTAAGCAAACAAAAATAGCAGATACATATACCACGTGATATTTCTAACACTGTGTCGCTTAACGTTTCCTAGAGAATTACAACTGAAGTTGTATCATTTTAGTGCAGTACATTAACTACTGAAGCAAAACCATCAAAATTCTGTGCATAACAATGGGATGCAGAGAGCCAAGATTTCCACTGCATTATTCCCTGGGAGTAGTGGGAGAACCTGTGTGCTGCCCCACATTCTATTGTTGCCAGATGTATCCAAGATAGCGGCGATGACGTCATCAAAGATGGTGTCGTGTAGACTTGGCAAACAGCACATGACGTCATTCAAGATGGTGGATTTTGGCGGGAAGATAGGTCAATTGGGCTACCTCCACAAACATCACCCTCCAGAAAAAAGGGCGGAAAGTCCATATTCCAACAGGATAACACGTCACTCCTAAGAAAATCGCTGGAAGATAAGTCACTTGACGTTTCGCTGCAAATCTAAGAAAATCATGGGAAGAAGGTCAATTGGACTACCTCCACTAACCTAACCTCCTTCCCCAAGAAAAGTGGCGAGAAGTTCAAATTCCAACCGGATAATGCACCACACCCTGTTTATCTCTATTAAGCAAAGAAATCGCAGGAAGATAGCTCACTCGGCCTACCTCCACTAACCTAAGTCACTGGACCGCCATTTCCTCCTAAGGATTTGTGGGAAAAGGACTTGGGCATAAGTCTTTATGTAAACAAGTTCATGCAGGTGTGTTGACCATGAGGTCGGGACTCCAACTCACGTAGTACACAGTGTCACCACCAGAGGGCGCTCTCATCTGTGACGTAACCCAAGATGGCGACACCCAGTGTATTCACCACGAGGGCTGGACTCCAACAGACTTAGTACACAGCGCCACTGCCAGAGGGCACTACCGCATGTCAGATGATGACGCTAGTACCGTTATCCAAGATGGCGGCAAACAGTGCGTCCACCACTTCATATCCTTGTCACCAGCGAGCGCCACCACGACGTCGGAACATGGCGCATGTACCATTATTCAAGATGGCTGCACCCAGGGTATCCACCACGTGGAGTTGACCTAGTTCCAATCAGCGCCGTGACATCAGATGATGACTCAAGATTTTCATCTTTCTCTCTCGCACTGCTGACGTCACTGCCTGGGCCTTATACTCTCGCCGGACATTGTCTTCCATAAATATTCTAACTAAACTACGACGTGAGTACTCTTATTCATTCTGCACGGTCTAGGACACATCTAGAGCACACTTCCATTACGTATGTCGAGAACGCCCCACCTGTAGGTTAAGCACTGAAAGAGGCAGATATGCTCCAGTGCCTTCCCTCACGCGCTTGTAGGTACATACCACCGCAAGTCTATCTAACAAAGTTCCAAAGTCACATCACTATGTGGAAAAAATAAGAACCAAATCGAACTCTCCGAAATTCTACATTGTTCCACAAATACTTAACGTTACCTTTACTGATACCTCCCCATATAAAAAAAAGTTCATTCCCTAACATAAACTCTTTACCAAAAAATAGACTACAATTTTACTGTATCTTTTCTGCTTTACACCATGCTTAAATACTAAAAAATTCTCTATTTTATCATCTTAGCACTTTCTAAATTATTTCCTTCAGCGTTTACGAAACTAAACTAAATCTAATAAACCCTTATCTTAATGCCAGCAGCCTAGAACTACATCCATATAGCATTCACATTTGACAAAAATCACTGCAATAAATCCGTGATCAAGAATATATCTAATTTCATTCTCCTCAAACCAGTTAATAATGACTTCACATTCAAAGGCTGAATTCAATATCAAACAGTGTGTATTCCAAATAGCATCTTCAGTCACAGTATGAATTATTTGGCTGTAATATGATAAATTATCGTATGCTCGACTCTCATCGAAGTGGTGGAAGCATCTGACTACTTCAGCTTTCAGTCACTAGGGGTGGTAGTGAGCTCAAGCACCACCCCTTAAAATCAACAACACTAATTGGTTCATGCTGAGATCACGTGATACTACGTCATCACATCTATATAAGGAACCGCTCCCCAACAAACTTTCGCTCTCGTCCGTTGATCTTTCCTGCGTTCGTTCGTGTTTGTGGTAGCTATTTCTTCTATCCATGTGAAAATGAAGTGAGCTAACAACATCACCTCAGAGTCCACCAGGAACAGACTTAGTCTCCAGGATATTGGATTACCAAGTGAGTAAATAATTTCTGTTTTTCGGTGTGAATTTTCTTGTATATGTTATATTCTCCTTATTAATTATATTTCCTTGTTATAGTGCAACTCATAGACTTCGTCTTCGAGTCTGAGGAGCGGGTTCGACTGCAGCAGCAGGCTACAGCGTTCCAGCCTCTTGTGGTCGAGGCGCAGTCGGACTTGACTTGTGAGTATAATTTTCACTCTAATTTGTACTTCTTTTTCTTTTATATTATTTATTGAAAATTTCTTCCTATTTCGTACTTCGCATTTTTTTTCTTTCTAACCACTTATGGCAAATTCATCTTCAGTTGGAAGTGGAGCCGAGGAATATTCCACATAGCGCTGATACCCTACATAATTGTGTTCAGCCTCCAGCTCCAGATAACCAAGAACACCGCTCACGTAAATATAGAGAAAAATATCCAAGTGTATGATCTTTCAGTCTAAGTAAGCATTCAAAATAAATAAAATTATATCACACTCTCTTACAGGAACCGCTATTGACGACCTGCAATCAATAGATAGGCAGCTGGAAGCTGTCCATCGAGAGATGATTGAGCACTCTCCAGCAAATAATAATAATAATAATAACCTGGCTAAGCAGTAGCATACATGTAAGTTTTTTTAAAAGAAAACCTTACTGTTCTCTACTTTGTTCGTTCCAAGCGTGGATCGACGAGATCTCTCTCTCCTATTCGTTGGTTGCGGTCGAGTCGCCTGACGAATTGTTTATGCCGTGGAGCAAGAGCCAAAAGAGTAACTACTCACTCTCCTTATAAATATACATAACCAAATGTGTGATAGAATTCATTTTCCTTCACCTCGCGAGCAGCGGTAGGCAATGTATTTTTTTAATTTTATCTCTACTTCTTGAGCGGTCGCGCCTCATCATGGTGACGTCGCGCGTGTACCGGCGATGGCGCCTAAACTCCAGTCGAAGCGGCGTCCGCAAAGACACGCGTCGCCGGTCAGGGAGCCGTTAGTCGCTGTGCAGAAATCGCGCCCCGTAGCGGCCACAGCTCACGCACCGGGGCTCGAACCCCCCCTCCCCCCCCCCCCCCCGACGGTGTTCGCACTAGGGGCCGGCCGCCACGACATCGCCCACGCATCCACGGCCCGCCGCTCAATCCCAGGCGTCTCCTTCTGCACCGCCCTGCGAGATACAGGGTGTACCAACTAGTTGTAATAGCACTATTAGTAATGATCCTGTGGGTAATGGCAGTTCTCTCCCCCGTCCTTTTAGTGAAAAACATCAGGTCAGTGACACCATACCGCAGTTGCAGTACTCGGCGATTGCTGACGCCTTTGAGGACCGAATCTCGTTCACCAGAATCGAAAATCCGGCAGTGAGGTAGCCCATCCTGTTGGATATCTAAGCGCATGGCTTCCTGTCGTAGAAACAAATCTCTTCAAGGAAGTAAATAATCCGCGGAATACGGCTATTAAATGAGATGTAGTGCTCTGCACTGAATTATCGCACCCACCCCCCCTCCCCAAAGATGAGTCTGACGTTGGAGAGATTAGTATTCGAATGGGTGTGAAATCTTATGTGACTTAACTGCTAAGGTCGTCAGTTCCTAAGCTTACACACTACTTAACCTAAATTATCCTACAGACAAACACACACACCCATGCCTGAGGGAGTCCTCGAACCTTCGCCGGGACCAGCCGAGACAAGTATTCATTATCTTTGTGGGGAAAATGGCGTGATAACACGTGGAGCACATCAATCGCCGAGTGATGTCGTAAATCCACCTTGAGTCCTATATTGGACCTGTTCTCTGAGATGGAAGTGAACGGCTCAGCTAAAGCACTCAGCAGAATTCTTCACCTGGACATCCATATACATGTCTACGATCCGGTAAATGGAGAGTCTAGCTATATCAAGCTCCCTAAAGATATAGCTAATAAGGATGCACGCATTAATGTCGAAAATAGAAAAGATCAGGCTTGTTTAGCATAGTCAATCCTGGCTTGCGAAGTAAAGTACAATTACAGGGCCCAGTCTGAGCGTCCCAGTACATACAATGTAGGTGATAATACTCATTCGTGTTATTACTTTGATGGTATAGAGGTCTCCGTCAAGATCCAGAACATACCTACATTTGAGGCCCAGAATACCGACATATCGGTTCACGTTTATGTCCTAGAGAAAAAGAAAAGCAAGTAAGATGAGCAAGACAAACATGTCGTGATCGCCCCCCTTCATTTCCCAAAATCTGCTGGTGAGCGGAAGTTGCTTGTAAACATGCTGCTCTTCTCTGTAGGTGATCTGTATCAAAGACATGTCCCGACTCATTTCCTCCCAACTATCAAACGATACATATAAAAAGCATATTTGTTTAAGGTGCCTCAATTATTTCCCCTCAGAAGAGTTATTAGCTACGCATCTAGTAGACTGTGTGGCCAATGATCCGGTACGTGTTATTATGCCTACCGAGGAAAACAAATTCATAAAGTTTAAGAATGCTCACCACAAGGGACGACGCCCCTTTGTAGTGTCCGCCGACTTTGAGTACGTCCTCGCTCCTGTGACCCGTTGTGAAGGCGGCCCTACAACCTCACGCACCACCCTTACAGAGAAACATGTACCATATGCGGCAGCGTACCAAATTGTATCATCATACGACTCCAGCCTTAACGGATACAAATATTACGTCGGGGATAATCCCTCGCTTTGGTTGCTCTCAGAGCTTGAAAAATTTTCACAGGAAGTTGATACGCTGCACAGCGGCAACGTTCCCATGACCAAATCGAAGGAAAATGAAGTTTTTTATAATTGACGCCACTGATTGTCATACTTGTGGGCTGCCTTTAAACAGAAAAGCGGAAACTCCTCATAGTGACCACTGTCATCGAACGGGAAAATTCCGTGACGCAGCTCACAACTCATGCAATTTGAAGTACCATTCACCTAGACACATACCTGTTTTCTTCCACAATTTAAGTTGGTATCACGCTCACTTTCTAGTTGAGCACTTGGCTGATTTCGGTTTGGAGAAACATCAGGTCAGTGTCCTACCTGAGAGCGTTGAGAGGTATCTTTCATTCTCCAAACGAATGACGCCAAGAACTACGCTCCGCTTCCTTGATACGCTACGTTTTATGCAGGCACCACTACAGAAATTTGTTAAGACTCTACCTCTGGGGGATATGCATATCACTCGAGCTGCATTTCCTGATGAGGAAAAGTTTCATCTTGCGACTAGGAAGGGTGTTTTCCCATATGATTATGTGGATAGTATGGCCAAACTCAAGGAAACCAGGCTACCCAACATAACTGCATTCTCCAGCAACCTCAAAGGTGACACCATAACGAATGCAGAGTGTGAGCATGCCATGAATCTCTGGTGGGAATTCAATATTTCCACTTTAGGAGAGTACGCGCGGCTTTACATGCACACAGACGTGCTTTTGCTTGCGGACGTTTTCGAGAAGTTCCGGACTCTACGTATGACCACATATTCTCTGGACCCCGCCTTTTATTCGGCGGCACCTGGGTTGTCTTGGGACGCAATGCTCAAGAAAACTAAGGGCAGCATAAAATTATTGGCTCGTCCTGACATGCTTCTTTTCTTTGAGCGAGGGATCAGTGGGAGACTTTGCCAATGTGTCCATAGGCACGGATGGGTGACAGGTTTAACGCATCCCTTGATTCAAGTTATATAATGTACCTCGACGTGAATAACTTATACGGGCACGCCGTGCAGCAATCATCGCCAATTGGGGAGATTCAATGGCTGTCCGAAGAGGAATGCAAGGGATTAGGTGGAAAAGTGATGGGGGGTATGGCAGCTGATTCTGATGTAGGGTATGTGGTAGAGGCAGAACTCACATACCATATTAGTTTGCATGACGCGCATACCGATTTGCCGCTGTGTCCCGAGCACCTAGTTCCTCAAGGAGGTTCCACACCAAAACTGCAGACAACACTGGGCGATAAGCAGAGGTTCATTATCGTAACCTCCAGCAATGCCTCAGCTTGGGTATGGAGCTGGTTAAAATCACCCGGGCCCTCTCATTCAAGCACTCCCTCTGGCTTGCGAAGTATATTGATTTGAATACGAGACAGAGAGCTTCCACGACATGTGACTTTGATAAAGATTTTAATAAATTAATGAATAATTCAATTTTCGCTACAACTATGGACAATTCGAGAGAGTGACGTGAAATTTTTATTTGAACGGAATGGGATCGGCGTTATGGCGTAAGAAAATGCATTTCCACGCCAAATTTTAAGTGGGTCATCATATTCAATAGGACCTTTGTTGCTGTGGAGATGGCGAAGACTATCTATGTGGCGATGTGCCTACTAGACCTGTCCAAACTCCACATGTACCTCTTTCATTATGAGTTCGCGAAAACTCATTTCCCAGATGCTAATTTACCGCAAGTCTCTAGAGGAACGGAAGGTTCCAAATGATTGAAAAAGAGCACAGGTAGTCCCAGTCTTCAAGAAGGGTCGGCGAGCAGACGCGCAAATCTCTGACGTCTATCTGTTGTAGAATTTTAGAACACGTTTTTGCTCGAGTATCGTGTCGTTTTTGGAAACCCAGAATCTACTCTGTAGGAATCAACATGGATTCCGAAAACAGCGATCGTTTGAGACCCAACTCGCTTTATTTGTTCATGAGTCCCAGAAAATATTAGATACAGGCTCCCAGGTAGGTGCTATTTTCCTTGACTTCCGGAAGGCGTTCCATACAGTTCCGCAATGTCGCCTGATAAACAAAGTAAGAGCCTACGGAATATCAGACCAGCTGTGTGGCTGGATTGAAGAGTTTTTAGCAAACAGAACACAGCATGTTGTTCTCAATGGAGAGACGTCTACAGACGTTAAAGTAACCTCTGGCTTGCCGCACGGGAGTGTTATGGGCCCATTGCTTTTCACAATAGACATAAATGACCTAGTAGATAGTGTCGGAAGTTCCATGCAGCTTTTCGCGGATGATGGTCTGGTAGACAGAGAAGTTGCAGCATTAGAAAATTGTAGCGAAATGCAGGAAGATCTGCAGCGGTTAGGCACTTGGTGCAGGGAGTGGCAACTGACCCTTAACATGGACAAATGTAATGTATTGCGAATACATAGAAAGAAAGATCCTTTATTGTATGACTATATGATAGCGGAACAAACACTGGTAGCAGTTACTTCCGTAAAAGTTACCAGGTTGAGAGTCATTGGGAGAGTCTTTAGAAAATGTAGTCCATCAACAAAGGAGGTGGCTTACAAAACACTCGTTCGACCTATACTTGAGTATTGCTCATTAATGTGGGATCCGTACCAGATCGGGTTGACGGAGGAGGTAGAGAAGATCCAAAGAAGAGCGGCACGTTTCGTCACAGGGTTATTTGGTAACCGTGATAGCGTTACGGAGATATTTAGCAAACTCAAGTCGCAGACTCTGCAAGAGAGGCACTCTGCATCGCGGTGTAGCTTGCTCGCCAGGTTTCTAGAGGGTGCGTTTCTGGATGAGGTATCGAATATATTGCTTCCCCCTACTTATACGTCCCGAGGAGAGCACGAATGTAAAATTAGAGAGATTCAAGCGCGCAAGGAGGCTTTCAGACAGTCGTCCTTCCCGTGAACCATACGCGACTGGAACAGAAAAGAGAGGTAATGACAGTGGCACGTAAAGTGCCCTCCGCCACACACCGTTGGGTGGCTTGCGGAGTATAAATGTAGTTGTAGATGTAGATATGGATACCGACTAGCTTCATCTATTGGGTGAAGAACTGCGATCCATATGAAGTAATTAGTTGCCACGATAATGAATTCGACATGTCTTCTTATGCGGCCGGTAATCCTTACTGTATTGCTCCACAGAACAAGATGTTTATCGGTCTCATGAAGGATGAGTCGAATGGATTGCCGATTGTGGAGCTTGTAGGCCTTCGGTCAAAAATGTATGCATATCGCACATTGGAAGGTGCCACCTAGAGGCGGACTAAGGATGTGCGTCGCATGGCATGGAGAGCCCTATCTTTCGAAGACTATTTGCAATTCGCAGTGCTGCACCGCAGCCATCCCATATGCTACGACAAACCAGTATAGCACACGATATGCACACTGTGCTACAATCCTAAATCGGTCTGTCGCCTCATGACGATAAAAGGGTCATTTGTGATGACGGAACTGAAACTCGCCCGTACTCACATTACTCACTTGTAGCGAGAGAGTGGGTGGGGGAATGATTGAGTGAGAGGGAGAGACAGAGATAGAGTGTCTGCAGAGTAGTAGTATGACTTTTATCATAGTGTAAATAGTGGATGAGTGTGTTGTGCAGTGTGTCAGCCTGCGTGCTTCCGTTTATGTCTGAGGGTGCGAATGAGTGTGTTGGGAGCTTGTGTTATATATATTATTTTGCCAAAGAAAATGATAAAAAAATTTAAAAACTGGAAAAAGTTATTTATAAAAAGAAGTCGTTCTATGTAAATATTTTTCACCAGTATTAGTACGTAATATATGAACAAAAAACATAAACTTTCCCACTTGACTCGGACCTTCTCTATCAAGAAAAAAAATCAACTTTTCGTACTTCGTATGTGCTTCCGTGTGAGTGGTTATAGAGATTAGATTTTAGTTTGTAAGTTTCAGCTGCCGCTGGCCATCCTGTCAGAACTAACTTATATATATATGTTCACTTGCTTGTTGTAGTGGAAAATGTTTAGAGCTATCGACTTCAACGAAATATATATGTTCACTTGCTTGTGGTAGTAGAAAATGTTTAGAGCCACTTAGTTGAGAGAAATATATGTTCAGTTCTTGTGGTAGTGGAAAATGTTTCAGAACCACCCATTTCAAACAAATACGTTGGCCTTTAGTTAAAAGTGTTTTCTTTTTCTCCAGCTGGAACTTCACTAGCGATAGTATTTACGGTGTAAGATAGTGTAATTAGTTTGTAGTATTTGTACCTCTGCATTAGTATTGGTTGTATATATATATATATATATATATATATATATATATATATATATATATATATATATATATATCATTTATCTGAGGAAAATGCTCGTATTTCTGAATAATGTGAAGTCTGAGTAAACGTATCTGCAAACAGCAGAAGGTTGATATTTTTCGTCAAAAACCAATCATATATCTGTAAACCGATATAATGTGAAAAAAGTGAATCATGTTACTGCGAACTGATATTTCCCAAACAAGGTGGTAAAAAATTCTGAATTCAGTAGTAAATTGACTTATTTTATTGTAAAAGTGTCTAATTTTGTTATTATTTCACCCCTCAATAATCATGATTCATTTTATTAAAAAAATATTACAAAACTATTTTTATGTATGTACAAAACGTGGATACAGCCACATTGCACTGCACACACCTATAAGGTTTGCTGCTTTAAAAACACATGAATTTTGAATGACAAGTCCTGGACTTGGTCTGGTGGTCACGAACATGCAGCGTGCCTCAGCACTCTCTTTCAGCCCGTGGCATCTGACGCATCGCCACGAAGGTTAGGTGAAAGCTGGTCTATTATTGACTCAGGTAACATTACTCAGCACATCAAAGGCCGGGGTATGTGGCTCAGACAGTTCCAGTCGAATTCCATTCATATACAATATCCCCCAATAAACTTACACTCTACAGACGTTGGATGTCATAGAAAGAAAAGAAAAACAGCAATTTTATAAATGATTATTTATTTGTAATCCAACTTAAAACTAGTTTTACATTCTTATATGCAGATACAAAAGCTCTTTTTTGGTAAATGTTCTTGATTAGGTGGATATATGGACATCTGTATCATTCAAGGTCTTGAACAGAAGCAAATTTAAATATTCGACACATCCATGAGATGTTCTCATTCCCATTCACGTAGACGATGGTATCCATGTGATCGAATACCTTAAACGCCGTAACAGTACCTTTACAGGGTCTGCCAGGATCATGCCAGTGAATTTCATGGTAGAAATGCGTTAACCACTTTGCAGTCTTCCGTGTCTTAGCACACTTCATTTGCTTGAATGGTCTTGGTGATCCAATATTTGCAGAGAATATCTCTATTATCCCAGCATCTTTTGTGTACGCTACAAACGCAACATCTTTAAATATGAACTGTCTACATATCATAGAGACCTTGAACGTCCACAATCATGTTCACACCTTGAAACGCCATTGTGAAATGCTCTAGGTACGGAGCAGTACCTATTCATTTATACAGCTCGCTGCACAACACCTGTGAGTGGACAGTAATTGATCACACAATCATCTAGAACTAAAGCGTACGTGGCATTGTGTTCTGGGAAATTTGCCGATGATTCAGATTCAATATGCACGTCTATAGGTCCAGATTTAATTATCTCGTTCTGTTTCAAGCAGTCTGTTACGATGATCGGTGAAAGATCTTTGAACTTACGTGGACTGAGTAGACACCCTCCTCCCTCTCCTTTGGAAATTTCATATTAAGAATGGCGAAACCTTGCATACATGTCATAACCTAGACTGTATACATTTTGATTCTACTGCAGATGTAGATTTTCATATGGGTAGAATTCTGAATTAAGACCTTGGCATCAGTTAACTTGCAGTTATCGAACACGCTGGATTCATTTGCTGTATTTGCTCTTCTATCAGTCTGAAATGCAAGTATGATGAAGCTGGGTGTCACTAGATGGCCGGAGGTCTTAATATCCCATGTCTGTCTGCATGCGGTCGGTAACACTGGGTACTCGAAGATCTCCCATGAGCGGAATGTCAGTGAGGGAAATGTACCTGAATTCGGGACTTTTAAAAGATTCAAACGCTCCTCGTTGGATACACTGATGTGAGGCATTTTCCATATTATCTTGATGATCGTGATCATACTCTCTTCTTGAGCTCCTTGGATGTGTGAGTTATTGTCCGTCGAACTCCACACCAGAACAAGTTCTTGTTTAGCGTTCATAATAATCTGTCTCATATCCTCGAAGGACCCCATAAGCATTTTTAGAGGTGTGCATGGAGTAAATCGCTTGTACTCTTGAGCTTCTCTATCCGCGGACTCGTCTAAGAACCATCGTGCATTTTCTAAAATATGCAGCTCTGCTGGTAATGCCGAGACGTGTTTTAAGGGTCGATGTTATGCCTACACTGCGTGTAAGATCGATCTCAGAACCGTTCAGTTCATAGTGAATCTGTTGGAAGAGGAATGCCAATACGTTGCATGTCAGCTTGGATCCCACTGTACCGCTGCCGTCAATTTTTTTGAATGACCCCTCGAGATATATGAAACTCATGCACGGAAGCGTGATCGCGTCTTGATGCTGTATGACAATTCTGATTTCATCATTCTTGTTAAACGTGGTTTAGGCGTAAGGTTTATGAGAGAATTATTCCTGACGTATAATTCTCTCATCAAACGCTACTGGACTGGTTATATTGAGTGATGACGTCATTGCGCGGTTTGAGTCCAACTGATTGAAGAATCTCGTAGTTCGCAAGTGTTATCACTTTGCTGTTCGGTAGGGAAGTGGCGCGCTGTGGATTGTGTGCATTTGTTTTATACCGAACGCCCATCTTGACTCAGATGTAATCGTATAATGATTTCCTCATGGCGAAAGTCAACAAGTTGATTATTCTGATCCACAATTGGCAGCTCCAAATAGTCCAATGTCTGAGCTGTCACTGGAAGGTATATTCCATTGGCCGGGATCTGAACAATCTTCTAACCTGTTGCAACTGAGGGGAAGAATCTGTAAGTAGTGTGAATTAGAGTATCATGGAGATAGGGTTTCGTTGCAATGTTACACTCGACACGTATTGTACTGAGTGGGAGTGTATCTACTGTCTGATTATACTTGTAAAATTTGGTTGCATCCTTCAACAAAATCTGTCCTTTTGTGAATCCAAGCAGCCGTCCTATTGAAACTTTCTGGTTAAAGTCAATCGTTGCATTTACAGTTTTTACTTAAAATTTAAGTGCATTGATATTTGCACGTAGTTCAGTACCTTTTCCGGACTGTTTTAAGACGTTGTTTAAATTGTCAATATCGTATGGACCAGGTTCTATTTCCAGAATATCTTTTTCACCATTAATATCGATATGTAGTTTATTGTTAGTCTCGGTGATATTCGGGATGCTGTTGTATGGGTCTCCAGTCCAATCAATGCAGCAGTCCGTTGACCAGCGCTCAAATCAATTGGCGGGAAGTAATTTGCTCGCAATATAGATGACCGTCCCTTCAACGTCAAAGTGTACGACATTGCATCTGAACCTCAACTGATGAATGAAGGTTTAAACATACTACTTATATAGCATGCTTCTTATTCTTTGTGAACGACAAGAGAAACATGATGCATACATGTCCGCAGAGGTGCTTATTAAAGTCCTGATAGCGTCGATAATTGTAGAGTGCATGAGTTTTGTGAGTGAAGTATTGCTGTAATTCTTCGGGTGACTGCAGTTCGCCCAGTAAGTCGAAATAATACACTGTCCCAGCGTCTTTCATAACGTACGCCACCCAGTGGGTCCCAGGACCTCCAACAACATCTAAATTCACAATACCACATTCACCAGTTTTCCGCATAGTCTTCGGTAATGCTTCGCGCATAAAAACACTACGGAGTCTTGGTATATTGAATTTATGTCTAACAAATTTAAGAAGGTCTGTATTTATTACTGGCCTATCTGGTAGGACAGCTAATGGGCTTTTTTTTATTTATGAATAGACCAAGGCCGTTCCTGTACGGTTTCAAGTATTGTCCTTTACCGATGGCTGCGGATTCCATCATGCGATTATGTCCTCTCGCGTCTTCTAACTGCTCTTGGGAGTTTTGCGCATTCTTGATCGTTCGAGCAATTGCTGCGGCACCACCGGTTAGGGACCCTACAGCTGTGAGCGCGGGTAGGGCCAGGATGAGAAAAGGAATAAAACCGCCGGATGTCTTAGGTATTGGTCGAACACGAGGTATTTTAACCGATCCACTTGTTCTTCTCGTTCGAGAATCTTTGTGCTTCATTGCGTTTTTAGCTGCATACATCGCTGTCAGGATGCAATTCTTCAAACAACCCTTGCTCTTCTTATTATTATTATTGAAGTGCAGCGTTCATAACTCGTTTAAAATACATCACTCCTAAACCCAACTTGATTTTTCCCCGCATGGTTTTATCAACAGCAAATGCAATGCGTTGACATATACCAATATCTTTTCTTTTTCGTATCGCCTTAGCCTTATGGGTTTATTGATAGGTCTTATGAAAATAAGATTCCTTAAGCCGGTGGTTCTGTCAAACTACCTATCACCGATCTGTATTTTGTCTTTAGTTACAGTTATGGGATGCACACCCAACGTGTAAGGTCTTCTCCTGCCAACACCGAATGTTCTATCTATCTGACCTCGAGCAAGACTAATAATGAATTCGTCAATGGCGACACACTCGTTTTCGTGTGTTTTTGATTTTGCTGAGACCTGTCGGAGAGATTCAGTAACCGACTTAATGGTCTCATGGTCTCTCATAGTGTTTGCTGTCGATCCATATGCCCTAACTTCAGCAGCCGTAATTTCTCACGAACTGCTTTACGCGCTTTAATCACTTTCTGCTTCGTCGGTATCTCTGCTTATTTTTTTTTATTTTGAGCACTATGCGACTTAACTTCTGAGGTCATCAGTCGCCTAGAACTTAGAACAAATTAAACCTAACTAACCTAAAGACACACATCCATGCCCGAGGCAGGATTCGAACCTGCGACCGTAGTGGTCGCTCGGCTCCCGACTGCAGCGCCTAGAACCGCACGGCCACTCCGGCCGGCCGACGTGTAATAAACAGATATATCCGCGCTGTGATGCATTATATATCCAGTCAATTTTCTTCCTCCTCTTCCTATGATTTTGATCGCCTTTCTCAAGAACAAGGAAGTCTTCGTCTATTTTCCTTGAATAGCATCAACCTTTTCACTTAAGTCGGTTACTTATTTACTGACTTGATTAACTAGCTCATTTAACGCCTTCACCATTCTCAGAAGAGTTTGGTAATACAGGGCGTCCGAAAACTCTTTCCCTGATTACATAAATTGATAATTCAGGCTAGAAGTAAGATACAAATATGAAACTGGAGTCTAATTGTTTACAAAGTTTTTTTCGCACATTAGTGTACTTCCAAATGAGCACCATTGGTAGCACGTAGCACATAAAGGCGACATTCAGTTTCCGTCCACACATTAGCCAACATAACTGGAGGGATCGATTCAACGACTGTGGTTATCCGTTGCCGCAGGGTTTCAAGATCTGGGATATGTGTTCGGTAGACCTCGTCCTTGACATAACCCCATAAAAAGAAGTCAGGAGAGCGTGGAGGCCAACTGTGGGCCCATTACGACCAATCCATCGCCCACGAAAGGTCATATCGAGATAGGCACGGACGTCCAAACCCCA
The DNA here is from genome assembly GCF_023897955.1 of Schistocerca gregaria. Lineage (NCBI taxonomy): Eukaryota > Metazoa > Arthropoda > Insecta > Orthoptera > Acrididae > Schistocerca > Schistocerca gregaria. The sequence goes on from NC_064920.1 coordinate 108,591,867, forward strand.
ATGAGGCGGTGCACCGTCTTGCTGAAACAAGACATCGGGGTGATACTCAAGCTGCTGAGGAACAGCGTATAGTTGCAACATGTCCAGGTACACTGCAGATGTGATGATAGCCTCAGCGAAGAAGAATGGCCTGATAATTCGATTGTGCAATAGCGCGCACCAAACATTCACCTTTGGACTGACTCTGGTGCACTCGATGAGCTCGCCAGGGGATTGTGAACCCCAAATGCGCACATTATGGCGATTCATTACTCCACTGACAAAAAAGGTCGCTTCGTCAGAAAAGGCAATTCGTCTGAGATAACCATCATCGTCCTCAATACGTGATAGCATTTCGACCGCAAAGTCATATCGACGTGTACTGTCATTGGGCAATAAGGCCTGAACGATTTGCACTTTGTATGCACGAAACAATAAACGTTTGTGTAAAATGTCATGGAGAGAGCTTTTTGGCATCTGTAATTCACGTGAGGCCTTGCGCACAGATTTCTTCGCAGAAAAGACTGTCTTACAGCTTCCACCCTGTCTGCTGAGGTTCTTGGTCGGCCATACCTCGAAAAGTCAGCAACCGATCCTGTGTTCTTGAATTTCTCATACCAGGCTTTAATGCTCTTCACATCAGGTGGATTCCTTCCAAATGTTGACTGGAAGTGTCTCTGCACTGTGGCTGATGATCGTGTCTCGTGGTACCACAGGACACACTGTGCCCTCTCCTGATTGGTTAACATGGCTTCTTGGGCACTGCACCTCATCCACAACTTAAGTACTGCGAACCTAAAAAAGAAAAAAAAACTTTTGATAGTTGTAAACAATTCGATATAAGTTACATATTTGTATCTTACTTCCAGCCTATCAGTTTATGTAATCAGGGTAAGTCTTTTCGGACACCCTGTTCGTCTCTGGTTCCCTGCGCATACCTGCAACTTTATGCGCCATAGCCTGAATTTCCCACCCAAGTAAAGAGAATATTCTGTCTGTGTACACCCATCCTCTCGGGATGAGAGGTGGACATACTCGCGAATTTGTCCATGGTGTGGCGAAGACTGATGTGCTAACCTCTCTTACCGTGCTATATATGCAAAACTCTTGAAAATTTCGCCTGTACCTACCATCATTAAGTTTTCTGGTTCTATCAGTAAGGAGAAACCCATACTGTGAGTGGTTGCAGCAATCTTCACATGTCTTTAAAAAATCATTGAACGACATGTCCGTTCCCACATGTGCTTGGTAAATGTGCTTTAAATTCAGACTGTCTTACTTGAAGGCAATAATGAAGTTTGCGTTATCCCTAACAAGCTGTTTGGGGCTTCTTGAATATGTTGGACTTAGTCAAAATACATCAGCACCCATATGACGACCGAAACAGAAATATTTTGGAATTTGGGCTTCGTTTTCCACGGTAACATCGTCAAATACGAATACTCTGTTTGATTTTGCTTTTTCAGGTGGGGGGGGGGGGGGATATAACCGCTTTCACTGGATGTTGTGTTCGTAACACCATCTACACCTCGCAATATCTCTTGCAATAGCTGATACTTGGGATGAAAGAGTGTTTTTGAGAATACACAGACATGTTCGAATCGGACACCGTCTACATGCGTTAGAAGATTCATGAGGACATTACTCTTGTCGAACTTGGAAGGACCTACAATAATCGGGAAGCAGAATTCCGTTCTTCTTGTTCTTCTTCTTCAGCTCTCCACTTGAATCTTCACATGACCAATTACCAACAATAAAGTGGCGAGGGTGCTCCACTCAGCCCGCCATTATACTAAATGAGTCATGCACGGTCATATAGTTGACCTATATATAGAAAATACACCTGGAACGATAATAATAGTACTTGTGTGTGTAGTCAGTAGAGTTCCGTCAGTTAACCGATTGAGCTATATTGACTACACGAAGAAAAAAAGTATATATTTTACGCTTGAAGAGTAGACTGATCATAATCTGAGAGAATATTTAGAGAAGACTATGTACGGTGGGAGTATAAAGATGCGGGCTTGAGGCTGTGGGGTTAGACGATGATGTACAGTTACGCTGCCGCAGCAGGCAGGACCGCGGAGAGCTATTAGCGCTGTCCCATGCGCCGGCTACGGCGACTGGACAGTCCCACGTGCTCGATAACTATCAGACGATGTGGCGGCTGTCAACAGCCCCAACGTGCTCGCGAAATGTCGGAGGGCGTGGCGTGTTTGGGATGTCAGAGCAATCTTGAGTAACGGTACTCGCGTGATAAGCTGACGTCACGACGGCGTCCTTTGTGTACCAAGCCACATGGTGGATACAGTGGGTGCATCCATCTTGAATAATGGTACGTGCGTCATGATATGACGTCACGGTGGCACTCTCTAGTGGCAGCGATATTAAGTAGACTCTAGACCTCATGGTAGGCGCACTGTTTGCTGCCATCTTAGATAACGGTACTAGCGTCATCATCTGACGTGGCGGTAGCGCCCTCTGGCAGTGGCACTCCGTACTACGTTACTTCGACTTCAGACCTTGAGGTGAATACACTGGGTGTCGCCATCTTGGATTACGTCACAGATGAGAGCGCCCTTTGGTGGTGGCGCTCTGTAAAATCAGTTGGAGTCAGTTGGAGTCTGGACCTCATGGCGAACACACGTGCATGAAATTGTTTAAATAAAGATTTATGCCCAAGTCCTTTTCCCACAAAATCTTAGGAGAAGGTGGCGGTCGGATGACTTAGCTTACTGGAGGCAGGCCAAGTGAGCTGTCTTCCTGCGATTTTCTTAGCTTAGTACAGATAAACAGGGTGTGGTACATTATCCTGTCGGAATTTTAACTTTCTGCCATTTTTTCTGGAGGGCTAGGTTAGTGGAGGTAGCCCAATAGACCTATTTTCCCCCCAAAATCCGCCATCTTGAATGACGTCGTGTGCTGTTTCCAACTCTACACGACACCATCTTGGATGACGTCATCGCCGCCATCTTGGATACATCTGGCAACAATGGAATATGGGGTAGCACACAGGTAGTCCCACTACTCCTTGGGTGATTGGCTGTGGTAAGTTGGGATTTTTATTCTTGAAGATTTGAATTCTTCTTGGCGAATTAATGGACACTATTCTTCCATTAGAAATTAATTTCTCCACATTAGGACATAATTTCTTTACATATTCTTTGTAAACCATGTGCAATTCACGTAATGTAATTAGGATAACTATCAAGAAGACCTGACGCCTTCGTCATACACTGAAGCGCCAAAGATACTGGTACAGGCTTGCGTATTTAAACAGAGAGCTTTGTAAACAGACTGAAAACGGCGCTGCGTTCGGCAAGGCCCATATAAGATAACAAGTGTTTGGCACAGTTGTTAGAACGGTTACTGCTGCTGCAATGTGAGGTTATCAAGATTTAAGTGACTTTGAACGTAGTGTTATAGTCGGCGCACGAGCGATGTGACACAACATCTCCCAGGTAGCGACAAAGTGTAGACTTTCCCGTACAACCATTTCACGAGTTTATCGTAAATATCAGGAATCCGGTGAGACATCAGATCTGCGACATCACTGCGGCAGGGAAAAGATCCTGCAAGAACAGAACCAACTACGACTGAAGAGAATCGTTCAACGTCACAGAAGTGCAAGCCTTCTGCAAATTCCTGCACATTTCAGTGCTGAAACGCCAATAAGTATCAGTGTGCGAACCATTCAATGAAACAGTGATATGGACTTTCGGAGCCGAAGGACCACTCGTGTACTCTTGATGACTGCACGACTCAAAGCTTTAGGCTTCACCTGGGCCTGTCAACACTGACGTTGCACTGTAGATGACTGGAATCATGTTGCCTGATCGGACGAGCCTCGTTTCTAATTTTACCGAGAGGATGGACGTGTGTGAGTATGGAGGCAACCTCATGAACCAATTGACCCTGCATGTCAGTACGGGGCTGTTCAGGCCGTAGGAGGCTCTGGTGTGTGGCGTGAGCAGTTGGAGCGATATGGGACCCCCTGATACGTCTATAGATGACTCTGACTGGTGACACGTACGTAAGTATCGTGTCTGATCACTTGCATCCGCTCATGTCCATTGTGCATTCCGACGGACTTGGGCAATTCCAGCAGGGCAGTGCGACAACCCACACGTCCAGAATTACTTTATAGTGCCTTCAGGGACAGTCTTCCGAGTTTAAACACTTCCGCTGGCCACCAGACATGAACGTTATTGGGCATGTGAGGAATGCCTTGCAATTCGTTGATGAGAAGAGATTTCCTCCCTCGTACTCTACGGATTGATGGTCAGTCCTGCAGGATTCATTGCGTCAGTTCCCTCCAACACTACTTCAGACATTAGTCCAGTCCAGCCGTGTTGTGGTTCTTCTGCGTGCTCGTGGGGACTCTACAGGATATCAAGCAAGTGTACCAGTTTTTTTCTGGCTTTTGAGTGAATATGCTAGAGTATATGATATTAACAGTAAAACAATGTTAAATTTCACACCAGTTTCCACAAAATTTGCATTGCTCCATTAAATAACTGTACAGTTCGTAACAGTTCGTAACAGTTATTTTTGGCTTGCCAGCAGAAAACGATTCACCAAAATAACTTCATTGTTTCTTAAAACCACGTCAATAACTTTCCCAACTTTCCTGCCAGTAGAGTCTAATATCTAGTGTAACCCATATTTCCTCATTTTTTATTTTATTTATTTATTTTTTTTTTTTTTTGGTCATCAGTCTACTGACTGGTTTGATGCGGCCCGCCACGAATTCCTTTCCTGTGTTAACCTCTTCATCTCAGAGTAGCACTTGCAACCTACGTCCTCAATTATTTGCTTGACGTATTCCAATCTCTGTCTTCCTCTACAGTTTTTACCCTCTACAGCTCCCTCTAGTACCATGGAAGTCATTCCCTCACGTCTTAGCAGATGTCCCTTCTCCTAATCAGTGTTTTCCACATATTCCTTTCCTCGCCGATTTTGCGTAGAACCTCCTCATTCCTTACCTTATCAATCCACCTAATTTTCAACATTCGTCTATAGCACCACATCTCAAATGCTTCGATTCTCTTCTGTTTCGGTTTTCCCACAGTCCATGTTTCACTACCATACAATGCTGTACTCCAGACGTACATCCTCAGAAATTTCTTCCTCAAATTAAGGCCGGTATTTGATATTAGTAGACTTCTCTTGGCCACAAATGCCTTTTTTGCCATAGCGAGTCTGCTTTTGATGTCCTCCTTGCTCCGTCCGTCATAGATTATTTTACTGCCTAGGTAGCAGAATCCCTTAACTTCATTGATTTCATGACCATCAATCCTGAAGTTAAGTTTCTCGCTGTTCTCATTTCTACTACTACTACTTCTCATTACCTTCGTCTTTCTCCGATTTACTCTCAAACCATAATGTGTACTCATTAGACTGTTCATTCCGTTCAGCAGATCATTTAATTCTTCTTCACTTTCACTCAGGACAGCAATGTCATCAGGGAATCGAATCATTGATATCCTGTCACCTTGTATTTTAATTCCATTCTTGAACCTTTCTTTTATTTCCATCATTGCTTCCTCGATGTACAGATTGAAGAGTAGGGGCGAAAGGCTACAGCCTTTTCTTACTCCCTTCTTAATACGAGCACTTCGTTCTTGATCGTCCACTCTCATTATTCCCTCTTGGTTGTTGTACATATTGTATATGACCCGTCTCTCCCTATAGCTTACCCCAACTTTTTTCAGAATCTTGAAGAGCTTGCACCATTTTATATTGTCGAACGCTTTTTCAGGGTCGACAAATCCTATGAACGTGTCTCGATTTTTCTTTAGCCTTGCTTCCATTATTAGCCGTAACGTCAGAATTGCCTCTCTTGTGCCTTTTCCTATAGCCAAACTGATCGTCACCTAGCGCGTTTTCAATTTTCTTTTCCATTCTTCTGTATATTATTCTTGTAGGCAGCTTCGATGCATGAGCTGTTAAGCTGATTGTTCGATAATTCTCGCACTTGTCAGCTCTTGCCGTCTTCGGAATTGTGTGGATGATGCTTTTCCGAAACTCAGGTGGTATATCGCCAGACTCATATATTCTACACACCAACGTGAATAGTCGTTTTGTTGCCACTTCCCCTAATGATTTTAGAAATTCTGATGGAATGTTATCTATCCCTTCTGCCTTATTTGACCGTAAGTCCTCCTCAGCTCTATTAAATTCCAATCTAATACTGGATCCCCTATCTCTTCTAAATCGACTCCTGTTTCTTCTTCTATCACATCAGACAAATCTTCACCCTCATAGAGGCTTTCAGTGTATTCTTTCCACCTATCTGCTCTCTCGTCTGCATTTAACAGTGGAATTCCCGTTGCACTCTTAATGTTACCACCGTTGCTTTTAATGTTACCAATGGTGAGTCTGCTGAGTCTGTCCTTCCGACAATCATATCTTTTTCGATGCCTTCACATTTTTCCTGCAGCCATTTCGTTTTAGTTTCCCTGCACTTCCTATTTATTTCATTCCTCAGCGACTTGTATTTCTGTATTCCTGATTTTCCCGGAACATGTTTGTACTTCCTCCTCTCATCAATCAACTGAAGTATTTCTTCTGTTACCCATGTTTTCTTCGCAGCTACCTTCTTTGTACCCTTTGTACCTCTGTTTTCCTTTCCAACTTCTGTGATGGCCCTTTTTAGCGACGTCCATTCCTCTTCAACTGTGTTGCCTACTGCGCTATTCCTTATTGCTGTATCTATAGCGTTAGAGAACTTCAAACGTATCTTGTCATTCCTTAGAACTTCCGTAACCCACTTCTTAGCGTATTGATTCTTCCTGACTAATGTCTTGAACTTCAGCCTACTCTTCATCACTACTATATTGTGATCTGAGTCTATATCTGCTCCTGGGTACGCCTTACAATCCAGTATCTGATTTCGGAGTATCTATCTGACCATGATGTAATCTAATTGAAATCTTCCCGTATCTCCCGGCCTTTTCCAAGTATACCTCCTCCTCTTGTGATTCTTGAACAGGGTATTCGCTATTACTAGCTGAAACTTGTTACAGAACTCAATTAATCTTTCTCCTCTTTCATTCCTTGTCCCAAGCCCATATTCTCCTGCAACCGTTTCTTCTACTCCTTCCCCTACAACTGCATTCCAGTCGCCCATGACTATTAGATTTTCGTCCCCCTTTACATACTGCATTACCCTTTCAATATCCTCATACACTTTCTCTATCTGTTCATCTTCAGCTTGCGACTTCGGCATGTATACCTGAACTATCGTTGTCGGTATTGGTCTGCTGTCGATTCTGATTAGAACAACCCGGTCACTGAACTGTTCACAGTAACAAACCCTCTGCCCTACCTTCCTATTCATAACGAATCCTACACTTGTTATACCATTTTCTGCTGCTGTTGATATTACACGATACTTATCTGACCAGAAATCCTTGTCTTCCTTCCACTTCAATTCACTGACCCCTACTATATCTGGATTGAACCTTTGCATTTCCCTTTTCAGATTTTCTAGTTTCCCTGCCACGTTCAAGCGTCTGACATTCCACGCCCAGACTCGTAGAACATTATCCCTTCGTTGATTATTCAATCTTTTTCTCATGGTAACCTCCCCCTTGGCAGTCCCCTCCCTGAGATCCGAATGGGGGACTATTCCGGAATGGGGGACTATTCCGGAATCTTTTGCCAATGGAGAGATCATCATGACACTTCTTCAACTACAGGCCACATGTCCTGTGGATACACGTTACGTGTCTTTAATTCAGTGGTTTCCATTGCCTTCTGCATCCTCATGTCGTTGATCATTGCTGATTCTTCCGCCTTTAGGGGCAATTTCTCACGCCTAGGACTAGAGAGTGCCCTGAACCTCTATCCGCTACTCAGCCCTCTTTGACAAGGCCGTTGGCAGAATGAGGCTGACTTCTTATGCCGGAAGTCTTCGGCCGCCAATGCTGATTATTCATCAAAATTTAGGCAGTGGCGGGTATCGAACACGGGACCGAAGACGTTTTTGATTATGAATCAAAGACGCTAACCCTAGACCACGAAACGAATTTGTTGAACTTTTAGTTGGTAACATTTTGGAAGATACTTTTTTCTCAATGTTGACTCTTCAGGAGTCTTAATATTTGAATGTTTTTACAGAAACTTCCTCAACACTGGATTAGAAAGAGGCATGTCGGCTGACACAAAATCCTATATAAATTGCACAATAAACTGAAAATGTATCTAGTCGCGCTAAAGAACCTCTAACTCCATCTATTTGAGGTCCTTTTCTCTATAAGGCGCGACATTGCAGCGAAATGTTTCTTTCTCTCTAGGTGTTGTGTACCTTGATATCACTATTCAGCCTTCATTGCTATCCCAAATGGCTGGCAGAATAGGACGCGTCCACTGAACTAAAATTTCCTTACATTCTCCAACCTACTGCTGCAGATGATAAGTTGCTGTTGTTTTTCCTTTAGTCACTGTAGTACCGCCTTCACAGCACCAGAAATGAACTCTATATGTGAGTGAGTTTGGGCAGACGGTGGGCCACGTGGTGCAAAATAAGGTGATTAACACACGGTTGCAAGCTGATATGCAGAAACAGAGCAACATACATACTGTTTTTAGGGCAGCGGATATTTATATAAACATTAAATAGCTCACAGTTTCGTCCTTGTTTACGTTACACAGAACTGAAATAAAATCAGAAAAGAAATAAATTGTAATATCTACCATTCTGATAAAAATGTAAATACGCTGACGCGGTAAAAGCCAAGGGATAGCGATATGCACATACACATTTTGTTGTTGTTGTTGTTGTTGTTGTAGTTGTGGTCTTCAGTCCTGAGATTGGTTTGATGCAGCTCTCCTTGCTACTCTATCCTGTGCAAGCTGCTTCATCTCCCAGTACCTACTGCAACCTACATCCTTCTGAATCTTCTTAGTGTATTCATCTCTTGCTCTCCTTCTACGACTTTTACCCTCCACGCTGCCCTCCAATACCAAATTGGTGATCCCTTGATTTGATGCCTCAGAACATGTCCTACCAACCGATCCCTTCCTCTCGTCAAGTTGTGCCACAACTTTCTCTTCTCCCAAATTCTATTCAATACCTCCTCATTAGTTATGTGATCTACCCATCTAATCTTCAGCATTCTTCTGTAGCACCACATTTCAAAAGCTTCTATTCCCTTCTTTTCCAAAATATTTATCGTCCATGTTTCACTTCCATACATGGCTACACTCCAATATTTTCAGAAACGACTTCCTGACACTTAAATCTATACTCGATGTTAACAAATTTCTCTTCTTCAGAAACGGCACATACACATATGGCGGTACTATTGCGTGCACAAAGTATAAAAGGACAGTGAACTGACGGAGCTTCTGAGGTCGCCAGTCCCCAAGAACTTAGAACTACTTAAACCTAAGGACATCACACACATCCATGCCCAAGGCAGGATTTGAACCTGCGCCGTAGCGGTCGAGCGGTTCCAGACTGTAGCGCCTAGAACCGCTCGGCCACCCCGGCTGGCTGTATTCCGAGATCCACAGTGTCAAGACTATCTCAGGCATTACCTCTGACCACGGATAACACAGTGGCCAGCCGTCTTCACTTAACGACCTGCAGTGCCTCTCTTGGGCTCGTGATCTTCTCAGCTGGATCCTAGACGACTGGAAAACTGAGGCCTGGTCGTATGAGTCCAGATTTCAGTTGCTAAGGGCCAATGGTAGGGTTCGAGTGTGTCGCAGACTCCACGAAGCTATGGACCAAAGTTGTCAACAAGGCACTTTGGAAGCTGATGGTGGCTCCATAATGGTCTAGGATGTGTTTATATGGAGTAGACGAGGTTCTCTGGTTCAACTGAACCGATTATTGATTGGAAACGGTTATGTTGGCCTACTTGGAGATCATTTGCAAGGATTCATGGACATCATGTTCCCAAACAACAATGGAATTTTTATCGATGACAATGCGACATGTCCCAGGGCCACAACATTCTGGACAGTTGAAGAGACTGATGTGGTCACCCAGATCGCCCAAAATGAATCCCATCAGACATTTCTGTAATATAGCAGTCAGTTCTTGTACGAAATCCTGCACAGGCTATACTTTCGCAATTATTGACGCCTATACAGGCAGCATGGCTCTATATTTCTGCAGCGAACTACCAACTACTTGTTGAGTTCATGCTACGTCGAGTTACTGCAGTATGTCTGCCAGAAGCAGATCCGACATGATATTAGGAGGTATTGCATGACTTCTGTGCTGATAACTAAGGAATTGGAAACTATGTAACTGTAGCAAAAATTTTAAAATACTTACACGCCGCTGGATTGTTCAGGGTGGTACCTGTGAGAGCGTGAAAAAATGTAACAGGGCATAGAGAATGCTCCACTGAACAATTTGAAGTAAGGAACATGGTGTCGAGGAAGCCAGCTTAAGGAGATATGGAACTTGGCTACCGCTTTGTCTAACACTATCGTTTTCCAGCTTATTTACAATTACCATGAGTTCAGGTTTACATGTACATTGCTGTTTTTATGCAAGTACATCCTTTATTTCCTGCAAGGCGACAGTTTCATTGGGCCATGTCTTCTACGTGGCCGACTGAATGGCCACCTGTGCCTGAGGTTCGTGCAAAGAGTTCTGCATGACTTGTTGCAGAGTGTATCCTTGGCTGTTTGTCAGAGTATGTGGATACAACACTACGGTGCACCGCCTCACTTTAGTGTGGATGTCCGCAATGATCTCAAAGCTGTATTTCCTGGTATCTGGATTGAAAGGGGAGGTCCTATTCCATGCCCTGTGAGGTCAGCTGACCTGAATCTCCTTGATTATTTCCTACAAGGACATCTAAAGTCACTTGTGTGTGAGACCCCAGTGGATACTTAGGTGGAATTAGTTGCCAGGATTGTAGCTAGGTGTGACGTAATTCGAAACACACCAGGGATATTTGTCAGGATGCGTCAGTTCGCCAATGTCTTGCTTGTATTGGGGTTTATGGCCATCAGTTTCAGCACATTTTGTAAGATACAGTAGAAATGGTACGCCCATTGTGTTAATGATGGTATTTTCAGTTAACTGTAATTAATGTAAACAAAAAAGTTCACAGTAGCATGGTTTTATTCCTATTATCTCCTTAAGCTAGCTTCTCTGACTCCAGGTTCCCTACCCCATATTGTTCAGTGGAGCATCCTCTAAGTCCTTTTTTGCTCGCTCTTACGGAAACACCCTGTATACATGCCTTCCTGTAACAGGCTGCTCAGGTACGGCGTCCACACTCGCCCAATCATCAAATCCAGCAGCAATAATCGCCTGTCATACAAGGTACATATTTTTGAATTTTGGCCAGAATTTAGTGCATAGTCTCAAATACTGAGTAACGAACACATTAACGGTTTTTTCATGTTCTTTTGCAGCTGCATTCCATAATGTCGAACAACAAAAAGGGAACTTTTGAGAGTTCCTGCCTGTCGAAAGAAGGTCCAAGACGAAGGCTGGAAGATGTGGATTAAGTCTTTGGTATGCCCTGTGATACAATGGGAGAATAACATTTTTAGATACGGAAAGTCTTCTGCGTCTCTCTAAATGGTAATATTTTTAGGGCTCAGTACCTCACCTGGTAAAAACTGAACCCTTACAGGATAACTTTGTTCTCTCTCTGTCTGAACGTCTTTTAGGAGCCCATATTCTCAGGACATGTGAAATTTGTGTCAAATACTGAGGTCTAAAATCCTCTGGCGATGTAAAAAAATTGATCCTCTAAGCCAATGCAGTTGACCTAAGATAATTAAATTTGACACAAAAAATCCGAATTTTTTTATTTTTAATTACATCTTATAAAAATATTTCTTTGCCGTTTTTTGTCCGTCTGTCTGTCTAGCCATCTGTTCAGATATCGTTTCTCAGGAACGGCTAGAGGTATCAAGGTATGAAGTCGAAATTTATATAAAATACTGAGATCTACGGTCCATTAGCGGTGCAAAAAATTGGAGCTTCTAAGCCAATAAAATTAAAAGGTATGGGCATTTGTCGCATATTTTACTACTTGCACTCTCACTTATCAACATCTACAGATGACTTATTTACTTACATCGTTAAGTTTGTAAGGAACCCTCAGAACGGGGATCGTACCCACACATGTCCGTATAAACAATCTACATCTACATCCATACTCCGCAAGCCACCCGACGGTGTGTGGCGGAGGGTACCCTGAGTACCTCTATCGGTTCTCCCGTCTATTCCAGTCTCGTGTTGTTCGTGGAAAAAAGGATTGTCGGTATGCTTCTGTGTGAGCTCTAATCTCTCTGATTTTATCCCCATGGTCTCTTCGCGACATATGCGTAGGAGGGCGCAATATACTGCTTGACTCCTCGGTGAAGGTATGTTCTCGAAACTTCAACAAAAGCCCGTACCGAACTACTGAGCGTCTCTCCTGCAGAGTCTTTCGCTGGAGTTTATCTATCATCTCCGTAACGCTTTCGCGATTACTAAATGATCCTGTAACGAAGCGCGCTGCTCTCCGTTGGATCTCCTCTATCTCTTCTATCAACCCTATCTGGTACGGATCCCACACTGCTGAGCAGTATTCAAGCAGTGGGCGAACAAGCGTACTGTAACCTACTTCCTTTGTTTTCGGATTGCAATTCCTTAGGATTCTTCCAATGAATCTCAGCCTGGCATATGCTTTACCGACGATCAACTTTATAAGATCCTTCCATTTTAAATCACTCCTAATGCGTACTACCAGATAATTTATGGAATTAACTGTTTCCAGTTGCTGACCTGCTATTTTGTAGCTAAATGATAAGGGATCTATCTTTCTATGTATTCGCAACACATTACACTTGTCTACATTGAGATTCAATTGCCATTCCCTGCACCATGCGTCAATTCGCTGCTGATCCTCCTGCATTTCAGTACAATTTTCCATTGTTGCAACCTCTCGATACACCACAGCATCATCTGCAAAAAGCCTCAGTGAACTTCCGATGTCATCCACCAGGTCATTTATGTAGATTGTGAATAGCAATGGTCCTATGACACTCCCCTGCGGCACAGCTGAAATCACTCTTACTTCGGAAGACTTCTCTCCATTGAGAATGACATGCTGCGTTCTGTTATCTAGGAACTCCTCAATCCAATCACACAATTGGTCTGATAGTCCGTATGCTCTTACTTTGTTCATTAAACGACTGTGGGGAACTGTGTCAAACGCCTTGCGGAAGTCAAGAAACACGGCATCTACCTGTGAACCTGTGTCTATGGCCCTCTGAGTCTCGTGGACGAATAGCGCGAGCTGGGTTTCATACGACCGTCTTTTTCGAAACCCATGCTGATTCCTACAGAGTAGATTTCTAGTCTCCAGAAAAGTCATTATACTCGAACACGGTACGTGTGCCAAAATTCTACAACTGATCGACATTAGAGATATAGGTCTATAGTTTTGCACATCTGTTCGACGTCCCTTCTTGAAAACGGGGATGACCTGTGCCCTTTTCCAATCCTTTGGAACGCTTCTCTCTTCTAGAGACCTACGGTACACCGCTGCAAGAAGGGGGGCAAGTTCCTTCGCGTACTCTGTGTAAAATCGAACTGGTATCCCATCAGGTCCAGTGGCCTTTCCTCTTTTGAGCGATTTCAATTGTTTCTCTATCCCCCTGTCGTCTATTTCGATATCTACCATTTTGTCATCTGTACGACAATCTATAGAAGGAACTACAGTGCAATCTTCCTCTGTGAAACAGCTTTGGAAGAAGACATTTAGTATTTCGGCCTTTAGTCTGTCATTGTTTCAGTACCATTTTGGTCACAGAGTGTCTGGACATTTTGTTTTGATCCACCTACCGCTTTGACATAGGACCAAAATTTCTTAGGATTTTCTGCCAAGTCAGTACATAGAACTTTACTTTCGAATTCATTGAACGCCTCTCGCATAGCCCTTCTCACACTACATTTCGCTTCGCGTAATTTTTGTTTGTCTGCAAGGCTTTGGCTATGTTTATGTTTGCTGTGAAATTCCCATTGCTTCCGCAGCAGTTTTCTAACTCGGTTGTTGTACCACGGTGGCTCTTTTCCATCTCTTATGATCTTGCTTGGCACATACTCATCTAATGCATATTGTATTGTTGCTGCGCAACTATTCCCTCAGCAATTTGCAGCCTCCCTGCTGCTTTAACAGACATCCCACCCGCTCCATTACTATGCTTCGATGCCTCACACACTACTGATTACTCTGCCCTGAATCCTTCTATCGGTGTTCTGCGGAGATTCTATTTCCTTCCATTACAGTGAACCCAGATTCATCACTGAAGCAGCAGCCGACCCAGACGGACGCAGCAACAGGGAAGTAACCGCTTTTGTGTCATTTACGAGTTCCTAACCAGGAGCGAATTTTATTGTATCACCTGTGTGCTTTAATAGTTTAGTTTCTTCAGCTTCTGCATGTAAATTTAATATCGAATAGCCACAGTTGATACGTTTTCGTTTGTGTCGGAAAGGGGCTAATTATTTAGTTTCACCTGAGTGCTTCAGTAGTTAGGTGTTCAAATATCTGCGTATTACTAGACTCAGTTCGTGAGTTTCCGTCAGAGTCTAAGTAAAGTTGCGCAGCACGTGCCGATAGTCCGTTTATCTGCATAGTTTAGTTTTCCACGGTCTATTGTATGGATAAGGACTGCGATTGTTGTGTGCAGATACGAGCCCAGTTGGTGACACTTCGCTCTCAGCTTCAGGCTGTGATGGCTTCGGTTACATAGCTTGAGGTTGCAGTGGATGGGCACCACTGTTGTGGGCCACCCGGGGGGATCCAATGGATCCGATCGGTCCTCACCGTTGTCCAACCCAGTTACAGCTCGCTCTGAGGCTCAACCCTCACCTGTGGTCGAGTCGGAGGTCGCCCCGGTGCGAAGACGGCGGCGAAAGACTTCCCAGGCGGCCCCACGTAAGGCCTTCCCAGTTAGTCTGACAAACTGGCACTGTCGCTGAGCCAGATGATGTCGCCTGTCCTGTTTCAGAGGAAACCACTCAGCCTGCAAGATCCGGGCAATTGCTGAGGGTGGGATTATTGATAGTTAGGAGCTCCAATGTTAGGCGCGTTATGGAGCCCCTTAGGGACTTGACTGACAAGAAAATCAATGTGCACTCCGTGCACACACCGGGTGGAGTCATTCCAGATGTGGAAAGGGTCCTCGGATGCCACGAAGAGCACAGGGTGCAGCCAACTACAGGTGGTTGCTCACGTCGGTACCAATGATGTGTCGCTTTGGATCAAAAGAGATTCTATCTGGTTTCGAGCGGCTAACAGAATTGATAAAAGCTGCCAGTCTTGCTTGCAAGATGGAATCCGAGCTGATCATTTGCACATAGTCGACAGGACCAATTGCGAACCTCTGGTGCAGAGTCGAGTGGAAGGTTTGAATCAGAAGCTCAGACGATTCTGCGACCGTGTAGGCTGCAGATTCCTCGGCTTACGCCAAAGGATGGTTGGTTTCGGGATCCGCTGGATAGGTCAGGTGTCCACTATACGGAGGAGTCGGCTACAAGAGTAGCAGGGGCTGTGTGGTGTGGCCCGGTTTTTTAGGTTAGAGGGTCTCGGGAAAACACAAGAAGGGCTTCAGTCACAAAGGATGCAGGCTGAACACAGGAAGAACGTAGATACAGGAACCATTGTTATAACAGTTGTAAATTGTCGTAGCTGTATTGGGGAAGTACCAGAGGTCCTAGCGCTAATAGAAAGAACTGATGCTCAGATCATTATAGGCACTGAATGCTGGCTAAAGCCGGATATAAGCTCAGCCTAATGGTGTTCCGAAAGAATAGTAGGCCAAACACGGTTGGTGGTGGCGTGTTTGTTGCAGTCAGAAGTAGTTTACCTTGTGGCGAAATTGTAATAGATACTTCCTCTGAGTTAGTGTAGATAGAGGTCATTGTTGGAAACCGGAATAAAATAATAATTGTATCCTTTCACAGACCTCCCAATTCAGATGATACAGTTGCTGAAAGGTTCAAAGAAAATTTGAGTTTGATTGGAAACACGTACCCGACGCATACAATAATAGTTGGTGGTGACTAATTTACCCTCGATATGTTGTCGAAAATACGTGTTTAATTCCGGAGGAACACATAAAATATCATCAGAAATTGTGCTAAACGCATACTCTGAAAATTATTTCGAGCAGTTAGTTCATGGGCCCACGACAATAGTAAACGGTTGCGAAAATACACTTGACCTCTTAGCAACAAATAACCCTGAGTTAATAACGAGCATCAACACCGATTCAGGGATTAGTGAACACAGGGCTCTCGTAGCAAGACTGAATATTGTAATCCCCAAATCCTCGAAAAATAAGCGAAAAATATACCTATTCAGAAACCAGATAAAAATTCATTTGACTCCTTCCTAATAGATAATCTCCACTCATTGCAGATTAATAATATAAGTGTAGACCAGATGTGGCTTATTCACAGAAATAGTATAGCTACCAATTGAGAGATTTATACTAAATAAATTAACAAACAATGGAGCTAATCCTCCTTGGTACACAAAACGGGTTAGAACACCGTACCAGAAACAACGAAACAAACATGCCAAACTTAAACAGCCACAAAATCCCCAAGATTGGCGATCTTTTACAGAAGTTCGAAATTTAGAGCGGACTTCAATGCGAGATGCCTATAACAGTTTCCACAACGAAACGTTGTCTCGAAACCTGGCAGAAAATCCAAAGAGATTCTGGTCGTATGTGAAGTATGTTAGCGCCAAGGAACAATCAATGCCTTCATTGCGCGAGAGCAATGGAGGTACTGTCGAAGACAGTGCTGCCAAAGCAGAGCTACCAACACTGACTTCCGAAATGCCTTCACAAAAGAAGACGAAGTAAATATTCCAGAATTCGAATCGAGAACAGCTGTCAACAACAGTAACGTAGAAGTAAATATCCTCGGAGTAGTGAAGCAACTTAAATCACTTAATAAAAGCAAGTCTTCTGGTCCAGACTGTATACCAGTCTTTCGGAGTATGCTGATGCATTAGCTCCATGCTTAACAATCATATACTACCGTTCGCTCGACGGAAGATCCGTACCCAAAGACTGGAAAGTTGCGCAGGTCACGCCAATAATCAATAAAGGTAGTAGGAGTAATCCACTAAAGTACAGGCCCATTTCCATAACATCGATATGCAATAGGATTTTAGAACACATATTGATTTCGAACGTGATGAATTACCTCGAAGAAAACGGTCTATTGACACACAGTCAACATGGGTTTAGAAAACATCGTTCCTGTGAAACACAACTATCTCTTTATTCACATGAAGTGTTGAGCGCTATTGACAAGGGATTTCAGATCGATTCCGTATTTCTGGATTTCCGGAAAGCTGTTGACACTGTACCACACGAGCGGCTCGTAGTGAAATTGCGTGCTTATGGAATATCGTCTCACTTATGTGACTGGATTTGTGATTTCCGGTCAGAGAGGTCACAGTTCGTATTAATTGACGGAAAGTCATCGAGTAAAATAGAAGTGATTTCTGGCGTTCCCCAAGGTAGTGTTATAGGCTCTTTGTTTTTCCTTATCTATATAAACGATTTTGGAGACAATCCGAGCAGCCGTCTTCGGTTGTTTGCAGATGACGCTGTCGTTTATCGACTAATGAAGTCATCAGAAGATCAAAACAAACTGCAAAACGATTTAGAAAAGATATCTGAATGGTGTGAAAAGTGACAGTTGACCCTAAATAACGAAAAGTGTGAGGTCATCCACTTGAGTGCTAATAGGAACTCGTTAGTCTTCGGTTACGCGATAATTCATTCTAATCTAAAAGCCGTAAATTCAACTAAATACCTAGGTATTACAATTACGAACAACTGAAATTGGAAGAAACACATAGAAAATGTTGTGGGGAAGGCTAACCAAAGACTGCGTTTTATTGGCAGGACACTTAGAAAATGTAACAGTCCTACTAAGGAGACTGCCTACACTACGTTTGTCCGTCTTCTTTTAGAACACTGATGCACGGTGTGGGATCGTTACCAGATAGGACTGACAGAGTACATCGAAAAAGTTTAAAGAAGGGCAGTACATTTTGTATTATCGCGAAATATGGGAGAGAGTGTCACAATAATGATACAGGATCTGGGCTGGACATCATTAAAAGGCTTCTCACGAAATTCCAATCACCAACTTTCTCCTCCGAATGCGAAAATATTTTGTGGACACCGACCTACAGAGGGAGAAAGATCACCACGATAAAATACGGGAAATCAGAGTTCGTACGGATAGATACAGGTGTTCATTTTTTCCGCGCGCTATACGAGATTGCAATAACAGAAAATATGAAAAATCCTATAAATGCCAACAGATTATTACAATGAACAACAAAGGAAAAATACGGTTTCTCCATTAATGTTGTTTACATGACCATATTTTCTCCTTCTGTCTTGATGATGCTTCGTCATTGATCTTTCTTTAAAAAAAAATTCATCGCGTGATTGATCTTCTGGCATGTCTTGCAAACCAACTTTTAAGCCAGCTTTGAAAAATTTTCTTTAGTTTGCAGCTGACACTTCGGCATTTATATCTTTCACTTGCAAAGAAATGCGTCTGAATACAAATTTGTGATTTTTCATTAGCTATTTTTAAAATTTTTCTTGTTGTTCTAGGAGCAGTTTTCCTTTTTCTTCCATATTACCCGAGTCTTTGCGATTCGTATTTAACACCTCACTCTTCTGCAAAATCATCGATGTTTTTTCTGACTGCATATATTGCATATAAAAGCAATGAACTGTAGCAGTTTTTTTTTAAAGAATGGCTTCTGTGTTATCAATAGCAACGAACTAGGAACAACTGAAGATGTGCTTTCTGGGGATAAAATTAACGAAGTTTCCAGGTACTATAATGATAAAATTAATAAATAAAATAACAACTCATAGAAAATTCTGACAATACATCTTAAGTTAAAAAATTCCACGTAGTGTAGGCAGTCTCCTTAGTAGGACTGTTACATTTGGATTGAAACATACTACTGTTATAAAAATGTACATCAGTTAGTTGCATTATGCCATTGTTGAAAATAACGTCAGACAGTTTTCAAAGAAAGACACCACACGTTGTAAAACCTTCTGCAATAATATGTTACCATTAAACGATAAAGTACTCGATAAATACTTGAGAAATTGTCTTGAGTCTAATAAATCGAACACGTATACAGACAGGGTGAATCACCAAGAACTTGCACCGCAAGAGTCGTGGGAAAGGAAAGTGCTATTGATGTGCTGTTTTCACCGAATGAATTGAGAGTCAGGGGCTCCTATTGTTTGCCAATTAACAGATTGGAAGCGTATGTTTTGTGTAAACATGCTTTATAAATTGAACAATGCCTGTTAACATCAACAAAACTAAACTAAAGGTAAATTAGAGTGTCAGGGCTGTTGGTTGCAGAATTGTAGTGCGAGTCGACACCGGTACATTACCTGTGGTAACTCACACTAAAGAACTAGTTACGTTGTTTCTGCCCAGTTAAGAGACCACTGACCATCACAGATTGTGTTCAAAATGACCAATAGCAGCGGCAATACACGATGCTGTAGTAATTTGTGCACCTGTGGGCTGGACGGCCATCGTGTTGGTACTTCTGGTTCCTCTGTCTTCTAGCATCCGTTAGAAATTGTCTGTCAAGGGGCTGAGATTTTTCTGTGCGTTCAGTGTTCCGTCTATGAAAAACTGACTTGTGAGCAGATGGTGCACTATGCCACACCACACGTTTACACTCCGTGCACGCTGAGGTTCCACCTGACGATGCCAACGGAAATTGTCGACAGACAAATAGTGCATCGTTCGGCAGTTTACCTGGTCATGTTTGCTAAATATGGCTTGATCTCTAAGCAAGATACGAGTGTCGGAACTTAAATAGTGGCAACTATTTATTCACAACCAATACAACAGAATTGCATGTTTGCACCTGTTACTGTCCTTCAGAGTAGTCACCAGCGTTGCGTAGAATCCGTTGCCAGTGATATGGAAGGCGTAGTATACCGTTGGCAGAGAGCCTGTTCTGTGGATGGTGCGAATGGAGCGGTCTACTGCCTGTCGAATTTCTGGAACAGTTCTGAAGCGAATGCCACCAAGTGGTTCTTTCATCTTCAGAATCAAATCAAAGTCATAAGGACTTAAGTCCGGGGAGTATGGTGGATGGTACAGTACTTCCCACTCCCATCGGCCGAACAGAGCAGCCACAGCTTGAGCTGTATGCGCCCGTGCACTGTCGGATGGGTGGGTTGCGCAGAAAGTGGCGCCGCTTCTTTCTCAAAGGTGGTCTCAGGTGATACTCCAAAAACAGCAATACTGTGCATTGACGGTCTGCCCTGGAGGATCGTAATGCGTTAGAATAACACCTTCGCAGTCGTACACGAGAATCACCGTAACTGGGCTCTGACGCACTTTCGACTTTCGTGGCGCCCGTAATGACGCCATTCGTTGGATTGGCGTTTCAGTTTTGGTCCGTATGATGTGAGCCATGTCTCATCCAGTGTTACGATACCACGTAAGAAAGCCTCTCCTTCGCTCCAAGTGCGTCTGAGCAGCGTCGTAACGCATCCACTTCTGCAGTTCCGTCAGGTCATGCGGAACCCATCGTGATGCAATTTTTCGCTTGCCCAGGCGTTCCTTCAGGATGCGAAGCACAGTCGTGTGCGCTAATCCGGTTTCGGAGGCGAGCTCACGAATCGTATGGCGTCGATCACTGTCCACTATCGACGCAACAGCATGCACTTCTTCGCTAGAACGACCTTCCCGATGCATGTTTGCCACAGTTTGCCGACCTTCGTTGAAGGCTTTTACCCAACGTGCCACTGTTCTGTACGGAAATGCCGATTCCCCGCACGCGTTTAGAAGACCTTTATGACACTGTCGCGCTGTACGACCTCTGGCACAATCAATGTTGATCCTACTCCGTTGTTCCTGTCTCGAAAAAAACATAGTGACACCGTTACGTTGGACCGCTCGCTCACAAGTGACTCTCGTTGTTACGCACGCCGTGGGACGGGCGAGTCCATTTGCCCGGAGGTAAGGTAGGCATGTCAACAACGTGTGCTATCAGCGACAATAGCAGATTCCATAGCATAGTGTCTCCACAGCAGTGTTGCCACTATTTAAGTTCCAATCTACGTACATGATACATCTGGACGGTCCTGTCTTAATGCCCATTTACAGAAGTTAACACGATTCCCATAATCACTTCCATGCAGCTCTTGAAGTAGAGGAAAGTGATAATCATGGAACCAATCTCGATAGAGAACGCGTAGGACAGTTGTCTGACTCATGCCACTTCCTCGGGGGATTGCGAGGGAGCTAACGTGCGGATAGACTCCAACAGCAGCAAGAAAATGAATTTCCTCCTGTTAAGCTGTCTAGTATGTTAACTACTACTTTTACGAGGCTGATAAATAACTGCCGAGATGGTTGACGTCTGTTGGGATATGTTGCTCCATACACCGTACAAGGACAAATTGCATTCTTCCTACTCTGCATAAGATAAGCGTATCAGCTTTTTCTGCACTGTGAGTCGCCCACTCACAATCTACTGCCTGGACTGTCACACAGTAACTGACTACGAAGTCACAATGCAGTCACGGAACACATAAGCACACTGTAAGCAAACATAACAACATCGTACCTAGCAACTAGGCAGGTTGAATGTCACAAACAACTGTCTGTGTGCAAACCTTTCAAAAGGAGATATCTCGACTCGCACTAGAGTGCTGCAACAAACACCAATGACATTCTCAAATGGTTCAGATGGCTCTGATCACTATGGGACTTAACATCTGAGGTCATCAGTCCCCTGGAACTTAAAACTACTTAAACCTATCTAACCTAAGGACATCACACACATCCATGCCCGAGGCAGGATTCGAACCTGCGACCGTAGCGGTCGTGCGGTTCCAGACTGAAGCACCTGGAGCCGCTCGGCCACACCGGTCGGCACCACTGACATTCTAATTTACTTTTAGTTTGTTAATGTCAACAGGCATTGTTCCGTTCTTTAAGAAAGTCTGTTTGCACAAAACATACACTTTCCAACTATTATTACAATCTGTTTAGTGGCTAACAATACCTGCCCTGACTACCAGTCTATTCTGTGAGAACCTCACATCAACAGCACTTCCCATTTCCGTAATACCTGCAGCGCAAGAAGTACGTGATTCACCCTGAGAGTAAACATATTTTTATATTCTAGTAGGAGACAGAAGGATCGGAATAGTGACGGTGTGAATACCGTTCGCCTAGGACTATGTGGCCTCTCCCAGGCAGGAATCGCAGTTTTATTTTTGCCGGTTTCCCAAGGATCGACCAGGTGCGGTGGGAGGAATGCAATTACGGCAAGTTTGCGTGAGGTCGTCCGTTATCACAGAGAATCTGTTCGTGCTGAGCTAATTGACTTTGCTTAGCGTTCTCATTCTGCCCGGAAGCCGCTCCACATTGGAAGGCAATTTATCGCTTCCAAATGCGAGCGTCTCCCAAACTCGAAGGAGGTGTGCATAAATGCATCCGCGAAGCATGCGAATGTGCCCCGTGCCGGAGAATATCCGACTCCGGGGAAGGCGCTCCTATAGCTGGCGGCAGCTGACGGCGGCGTTGGATGCTGCAGCCGCCGGTCACGTACTGTACGTAGGTCGGCTCCAAAGCCTGCACAGTAAAGAAAATAAAATGATGCTATAAAACTGTTAATTTTATCGTGATACAGAGAAATGTTCTCGGAAAAATTGCTGCGGAAGCAGGCTTAAGAAACGTGAATCTTAGTGTTTTCAAGCCATGCAGTTCGTTCTATAAAATTGCAGGAATTCCCGGCTGGTGATATTTCGGCTCAGTTCAGGAGGGCCGTGTAGTCAATATTACGGGTCATAAGATGGCTTGGATTAGAGTAAATTAGATTTTCTTTCTGGTCCACAGACCCATAGCGAGAAAACTCAAGTTTAAAATTTTGCTTTTAAGAAATGGTTCACACGGTAGAGTCGTACAAACATATCATCGTTTGACTGTTCTGTTGCCCGGACTCCCATATGGTGGATATAGTAATAATATTCCCTGGTGTGTAGAAACTGCTGAAAGAATTGAAAGTAAATATGTCGCCAGGTCCTGACTGAAACCCAGTTCACCTTCACAAAGAGTACTCCACTGCACTGGCCCCTTGCCCATCTTGCGTTTATCGCGGATCTCAGTCCCAAGCAACTGGGAAAAGGCGCAGGTGACAAGAAGGGCAAATGAACGAACCTGCAAAATTACACACCAGTATCCATAATATTGGGTTGCTGCAGGATTCTAAAACATATTCTGAGTTAGAATATAATGAACTTCCTAGAGATCGAAAAGCGTATGTCCAGGAATCGGTATGGTTGTAGGAAGCATCGTTCGCGCGGAACTCAGTTTGCTGTTTTCTCAGACGAGATCCTGCGAATCATGGAGGAAGGGCAACAGACGGACTTCATATTCCTAGATATCCGTAAAGCATTTGACACAGTGACACACTGTAGACTGTTGACGAAGGTACAAGCATGCGCAGTAGGTTCCCAGGTATGTGAGTGGCTCGAAGACTACTTAAATAACAGAACCCAGTATGCAGCAAGGCGAGTATTCGTCAGAGACAAAGGTGTCGTCTGGAGTTCCCCAGGGAAGTATGACAGGACTACTACACATATACATGATCTGGTGGGCTGGGTAACCGGCAGCCTGTGGCTATTCGGTGATGATGCTGTTGTGTATGGGAAGGATAACAGATTGCAAGGCACTCTCACTTTTGATACGGTGTTAATGCTTCAGGAAAAATATCTTTATTACTTGATTGCTACGATCTGACTTCATTCATATGATGAAATGATTGGTAGTAGTTAATGCTCTTGCTTGTGTGTTCTAGTGAAGGAATAGCGGTAAGCTTTAACTGTGTTCAAAGGAAGAGGGTGCCGATTTAAACGACTGCAGTAAAAGCGTACAGCGGACGAGGGGTGAGGGAGCGTTTTTTCTGCGGAAACTAGGGGAAAACGCTGCGGACTGCTGAGTTCCTCGGTCTCATTGTGCAGCAGACACGTTGGATGGTGCCGGTCGGTCAGCGGTCGCACCCAGGTAGGCTGACTAGCGCCGAGGAGACGCCGCTGCTATGGCCAGAGCTCTGATAACTGGCAATAAAACAGAGGATGGGCCCTAATTAGGCAGGAAGCTGATGAAACGACTTGCTGCGAGTTTCCGTGAGACAAGCCAGTATGTGCCAAGACGTCCAGACTGTACGTATAAAACATATTGGTGAAGGCACGAGGCCTTTAGGAAGTTAATGGCCATTGTATGGAAAGTTCGAAATGGATGCAACAGGGGAGATAACGATCTTTTTATGGAGGGCTGCGGTTCCATCCAGGTCACGCTTCATCAAAGACATGGCGTAAACGCGTGGGAAGAGTCCTCTAAACTGAATCGTTTTTCTTTTCTCCCAATTAATTTTTAAAGTCGCTGATTGGTCAAATCGGTGTATGCAGAGCAAGGGGCGGTCTCCCAGCTTCAAGTTCCACACTCCAGCTCATGACTGGCTTGGGTTAAAGTGGAAGTAGTCTAAGATGTAAATGTGCTAGGCTATCGAGCTGGCGAGGAAAGCTGAGAGAAAGAGAAGAGGTCAGTCCTGTACTGGCGCTTGGCTAGTAAAGAACTGCAGGTCTTTACCTAAATGTAGAGACTTGTGTACTTTGCTACTGTATCACGTAAAGCCTGTGTCAGTCACCATCTGAACTGTCAGCGGTACTGCTTCTAGCATCACTCTCACAAGTGATATGTGGGAATACTTATTCGTTTTGAGTCGGCCGCCTAAACATTTGACATATTCCGCCACGCACAGTCGTGGCACGGAGTCGAACTGGTTTGGCGGACCAACAAACGGGTCCACCTGCACACTGGAATCCAGCGGTGTTTCAGAGGCTCATAGGAAAGTACCTGTCTTCCGAATTAGTCGGACGCGAGACGTCGTACTTGCATTTATTGGGCGCGCGCCATTAATAACAGATTGCTGCCGTCCATGCCTCCAGTTGCCGAGAGCATCGTGGTGTTGCGGCCTGACCAGCAGGAGGGTAAAGTATTCGCTGCTACGACGTAGGGCTCCCTGTTCTTTGAAACTATATTTTTCTTTATGGATTAGTATATATGCTTGATAGTAGTGCAGTTTTTGGGCCATACCACGGATTCATATGCATGAAGTCAGGTAAAGCGATTATTTCTGGTTAGTGCCATGTGATGATTCCCAGCTCATCACTTTGTTAAGCATAGACCGCATATTTGTGAAAGCGTTTGTCAAATAAAAACATGTTTGTGCGTTGTTACATTAGCCATTTTTTGTTGGTCTTGTGATGTTCAGAATGAATAAATGTACTGTTATTTAGATCACAACCCCTCCCAGTGTTCTGATTAACATTACCTTTATTAAAGTCTTGATAGCAATTAAAGGTAGGAAGCTTGCAGTTGGCGAACCGCTGCCAAGATCTAAGTCCTTGGCACTTCTGTGATGTTGTCATTTTGATTCCTTTCCAAACAGTCCCACATTATGTCAGTTGAAAATATAGTTCAGTAGTATGTTGTAGACACTTAGTTCTCTGATTGGGTTGTTTATGTGTTTATTTGTCTTATTTATAGTGCATTTGCGTCAGTGACTTCTGTTTCATTTGTCGACCGTTTTCCCGTCGTCGCTAACGGCGTTGTCGTTTTATTTTTGTGGTGTTTACTATTGTATTTTTTGTATTTGGGTACTTGTTGATTCTGAATCTAGTGTACTGTCGTCTTAGTCTCTGGCTGCAAAGCTGGCGGCTGTGGCCGAGCCGGTCATTGTATTGTATTGCGTATATCTTGTGAGTTAGATAATACAGTTGCCCAGGTGTTGCACGGATAATTAAAATTTGTGGTTGGTAGAGTATTTGAATGTTACCGACAAGTAGGGCACTGAGACAAGTAGACTGGGAGGGGGAAATTAAGCGTACGTCATGGAGGAAGAGCGCAGTGAAACGGTATAGAGACAGTTTGAACGTAGGGAGACGTTGCTGTTGAATGGTGTTGGCAACAACCATGTCGTGGAAAAAGGAAATCAGGGAGACGAAAGCGATATGGGTTTTCTTGAAGGGACGGACAGCGTCAGACCGCGTGTGATAGAAGATGTGAGCGTACCACAACATATCGAAGCAGAGGTGATTATCATAAATGAGGTTAGACAGGACAGGGAGGTAACAGAACGCAATGATAAGGAAACAATATGGCACAAATCAAGTATGAGTTCGGTCGATGACAATATTGAGAAAAAAGAACAGGACTCCAGTGTGGTGGTATTTTTATTGGGAATGGAGAAGAAAGTTGATGGACTAAAGGGAATGGAGTTTGGACTAAAAAGAACAGAGAAGAAAATTAATAAGTTAGCACGAGATAATAAGGACACGAGGACGGGCATCAAAAATATCGGTGCTCGGGTAAATCGGATGCGAGAGGGACACAAGTCATGCGCAGATCAACTCCAGGAAAACCCACGTAAAGTAAACACATAAGAAATCAAGTGTTTAAACATTGCACATGATTCTAAGCAGACGGCAGAGATCGCCAAGACAATAGAAACATTCGCAAGACGAGTAGCAGCTGAAGCATCGAAAGCGAGTAAACGCAGAGAACAACAAGGACGAAAGGCAGTGATCAATTTGAACAAGAAGGTCGAAAGCATGGAAAAGCGGCAAAATGACGCGGAATAGCGCGAAAATACGTGAAGCCACGGATCTTCGTGCGACAGCGACCATGGACAAGTTGGGCAAATTAGGGACTGGTGCGGAAGTGACAACTGCAAATCCAGTAAGCTAAACTGGTCCGGACTCGTCTTCCAAATCTCAACAGGAAGCTATCAACACGTGTATGGAGAAAAAACTGGATGAGCCACTAAGGAAACAATTTCAAGTGCGGCCAAACACGAACGTAACAGGACCAGAAACAACTTCGGACCACACGGATAACAGCATACCGTTAGCAGCGAGCAGAGGACATGATGAGATAAGCGTTGCATTTTCTCGAAGCCGTGGAGGAAGCACAGATGAGGGGATGTACAACGAGGACATGCAAAGGACTAATATTTTCCGTAGGACGGAAGTCGACGAAACGCCATTCTATTTTCAACATTTCTTATGAGTGCAAAAATTCGAAATTTTCTGAGATGAGGGTTATTGTACTCACCCATGCGCTTGGATATCACAATTTGATCTCTCTTTTTGCCTCCAAATTGGAATTTAAAATACAAATTAGACTTCATTTGCGGAATTTGTGGACACTTGCAAGTGTCAGTTGCGGAGACAACGCGCGGAATATCAGCGGCGTGTAGGAGTCACCAGGACTTAAGAGACAGCTTCCTAAATATCTACTAGACCAAGGAGACGCAGAAGTGCATGAAGTACTAGATGATGGTTGTGTGGTGTCACCGCCAGACATCACACTTGCTAGGTGGTAGCCTTTAAATCGGCCGCGGTCCGTTAGTATACGTCGGACCCGCGTGTCGCCACTATCAGTGATTGCAGACCGAGCGCCGCCACACGGCAGGTCTAGAGAGACTTCCTAGCACTCGCCCCAGTTGTACAGCCGACTTTGTTAGCGATGGTTCACTGACAAATTACGCTCTCATTTGCCGAGACGATAGTTAGCATAGCCTTCAGCTACGTCATTTGCTACAACCTAGCAAGGCGCCATGATCAGTACTATTGATATTGTAAACCATGTATTGTCAAGAGCGACGTTCGTCATTAATGGATTAAAGTTAAGTATTCCACCAGCTACTTCCGTTTATCTCAATTCTACACTCCTGGAAATGGAAAAAAGAACACATTGACACCGGTGTGTCAGACCCACCATACTTGCTCCGGACACTGCGAGAGGGCTGTACAAGCAATGATCACACGCACGGCACAGCGGACACACCAGCAACCGCGGTGTTGGCCGTCGAATGGCGCTAGCTGCGCAGCATTTGTACACCGCCGCCGTCACTGTCAGCCAGTTTGCCGTGGCATACGGAGCTCCATCGCAGTCCTTAACACTGGTAGCATGCCGCGACAGCGTGGACGTGAACCGTATGTGCAGTTGACGGACTTTGAGCGAGGGCGTATAGTGGGCATGCGGGAGGCCGGGTGGACGTACCGCCGAATTGCTCAACACGTGGGGCGTGAGGTCTCCACAGTACATCGATGTTGTCGCCAGTGGTCGGCGGAAGGTGCACGTGCCCGTCGACCTGGGACCGGACCGCAGCGCCGCACGGATGCGCGCCAAGAACGTAGGATCGTACGCAGTGCCGTAGGGGACCGCACCGCCACTTCCCAGCATATTAGGGACACTGGGGTATCGGCGAGGACCATTCGCAACCGTCTCCATGAAGCTGGGCTACGGTCCCGCACACCGTTAGGCCGTCTTCCGCTCACGCCCCAACATCGTGCAGCCCGCCTCCAGTGGTGTCGCGACAGGCGTGAATGGAGGGACGAATGGAGACGTGTCGTCTTCAGCGATGGGAGTCGCTTCTGCCTTGGTGCCAATGATGGTCGTATGCGTGTTTGGCGCCGTGCAGGTGAGCGCCACAATCAGGACTGCATACGACCGAGGCACACAGGGCCAACACCCAGCATCATGGTGTGGGGAGCGATCTCCTACACTGGCCGTACACCTCTGGTGATTGTCGAGGGGACACTGAATAGTGCACGGTACATCCAAACCGTCATCGAACCCATCGTTCTACCATTCCTAGACCGGCAAGGGAACTTGCTGTTCCAACAGGACAATGCACGTCCGCATGTATCCCGTGCCACCCAACGTGCTCTAGAAGGTGTAAGTCAACTACCCTGGCCAGCAAGATCTCCGGATCTGTCCCCCATTGAGCATGTTTGGGACTGGATGAAGCGTCGTCTCACGCGGTCTGCACGTCCAGCACGAACGCTGGTCCAACTGAGGCGCCAGGTGGAAATGGCATGGCAAGGCGTTCCACAGGACTA
This sequence comes from Schistocerca gregaria, assembly GCF_023897955.1. Classification (NCBI taxonomy): domain Eukaryota; kingdom Metazoa; phylum Arthropoda; class Insecta; order Orthoptera; family Acrididae; genus Schistocerca; species Schistocerca gregaria. The sequence continues at coordinate 108,620,841 of NC_064920.1, forward strand.
CATCCAGCATCTCTACGATCGTCTCCATGGGAGAATAGCAGCCTGCATTGCTGCGAAAGGTGGATATACACTGTACTAGTGCCGACATCGTGCATGCTCTGTTGCCTGTGTCTATGTGCCTGTGGTTCTGTCAGTGTGATCTGACCCCAGGAATGTGTCAATAAAGTTTCCCCTTCCTGGGACAATGAATTCACGGTGTTCTTATTTCAATTTCCAGGAGTGTAATTCCCTTGCCATGTTCCAGACTTCACGCTAGCGTGCGTGAGCTGAGACGCGTGCATTTCGGCCTCCTTTAGGAACACGGTTGGCTCTCCTGCCAACCGCAAAAGGTTGACAAAGATTTCGAGAGTTCAGGCTACAAAAGCCTAGTCAAGTTCCTTGATGCAGTGGTTGACAAGCACCAGTATCGTGACGTACCATGCTCTACTTGTGAAATCATACGTCACTATTACACCAAACTTTCGTCAGCTCATCAACAAGTATTTGCTGACAGGTGTAATGTCGAGCTCATTGCTTTCCGTAACAGTCGTTACGATTTAGAGTACGCATTCCGAGCAGAGGATATCAGAGAACACAGAAGAAACTCTGACAGATACGTCAGATATCTCGGGTCCACAACATAACAATTATAATAATAGGAATGGAAATGGAACGCCTTCTGGAAACCATTCACTGTCAGAAAATTCCGGGAGTAATGAAGTTGAACAACGAAGAGACCGGAATGGGAACCGCAATAGTTGTGTACTGCGCAACAGAGGAATGAAGGCTACGGACCACAAAACAATGGATGGCGAAACGATGGATGTGGTTTCAACGACAATGGAAGATGTGTGCAAATAAACAACGGAGGAAACGGAAATGGAGATCAGGCCGAGGAAATTAAAATTCGGGGACCGAACCGAGAACGAGGGGCGCGAGTAAATAACAACCAACATCAATGATTAGTTGAATATGCAGAAGAGGCACAAAACGCATCTGCAACTGAACTCGGACCTAGCCTCATCAACGTTATTAGATACAACGACCTTGAAGAAACGTTGCTGGAAGTTTCCCATTCTGGACAAGCCATAGATAGTTGGATGGTCGGTGACAGCCGAAGATAAGCATAAGTTTAATTTAGTTATAATAGTGTTAAACACAACAGTTATTTCTTTAGGCTTTTTGTTTTTATTATGGTAATTAGAATAGGAATTTCTCCGATTACTGCTAGAATCTCACTGTAGAACTATTTCTTCGTCACATGTATCATGTTTATAAATGTGCAGATGTTTATCACAGAGCAGACTAATTAGATTGTTGACAGTACAAACATGCCAGTTTCACGATGGAAACTTCGTTGTTCATTTGGGTCCAATTTCTCGTGAGTTAATAAGTTCTCATAGCAGTTTTACAGTTTGCACGGTACGATAGAATCAGGTGTCACAACAACGATGGAATTTTATGTCTTAGTGCCTGAAACAAGTACACGAGTGTTGGGGACGAAATTCTTTTCGTAACATTTAGGAGTTAAGCTACAATCAAATTTCTTCTGTTTATTGTGTGTGCATTGCAGTAAACGCCCTTGTACGATCCAGTATACAATTCGTAGGAAGGTGTGTGAGACGGGCGTCGTTGAGATTAGTTTGCGAGACCCATGGAAGTATTTTGGAGGATGGGCGTGTATTGTGTGTTTTCGCTGTGGTTTGTGACCATTGCCCAGTGCAGTGTGTCTTCGCTGTGAGCTGACTATTGTCATCGCCATTGGCACGATGTATTTGTGGTGTGTCTTTCGTCTAGGGATGTCGCCTGTGGTGCGAGGTTTCTCATGAATGGGATATTTTATTCGGGTGTGATTAAACAGATGAGCCATCGAGTCTTACGAGATTGTTGTTCACTGTGGTTATTCGCTTTGGTTTTCGCATCTGGTTCTCTGCACTACTGTGCGATGATATTCGTGTGGACTTTAGGGAGTGGTAAACGTTATGTAACATCTGCAGCTCAATGGTATTCTAATCAATTAAGTCAATTTTTATCTAAAGCTCAGTTTTATAGTTAACCTGATTATTGTTATGTTAAATCTATTTCTATTGATTTAATACCTGTTGGATTAGAAGCTTTATTTTCCACAAGTAGTACATTAAGTGGATTACGATCCATAGCACATGAACCATTTATTATTTATAATAAAGGTGGAAATTTAGCTGTTGCTCATGAAATAGTTGTAAGGAGTTGTATATCTACTAATCCAATGTTAATTAGCGGTATCAAAGGAAAAAAGATTTAACAAAAATCGTGTGGGGGGATGGATATAACGATTATACTCGTATACTTTTTGATAAAGTGGTTATATACCCATATATCGGATCTATACATCCTTGTTCTGATTGATATAACTTAAAAATTTTAATTAGTAGAGTTATAATTTCTAAATATGGTACTTAATCTGTACAGTCAGTACTTTCAAGTTACATTTTCCTTCCCCTTTTCTTAGGTGTTGAATTTGTATTGGTACCTTCTTCTTCTGCTTCAACAACCTCTACATCTTTACCTGGGGTTTTAGGAGGTTCTTAGTCGGTAATGTCTTCACTATCAGAATAATAAAATAGGAAGCAGTAGCACTCATTTTATTGTTCGACATGGTTTTAGATCCAAATAATTCGTCAATTTCATTTTGATTTGAACAAAAGTAATATATGTCTTCCTTTCCTTTTTTCAGTAACCCCAAACTTTTCAAAATTACGCTTTATTCTGTATTTGTCACACATCATGATAAATATATTTATCAACAAATTTTGTATGTATTCTTTCTCTAAATGTCGCTTGTAAACATACATTGCAAAACAGAATTGAAATCATTTGCAATATTGTTTCACACATATTGGTAACACTTTTACACCTAATTTCCATTGTCTGAAAAGCATTATGATCTTGACTTGGCGAATAAGTTGTATAAATATAAGGTCTGCTACCAACATATACATGTACATTAGTTGATTCTATCAGTGCTACATTATATTTCTTATTAACAATTTCAGTAATTAACATTCAGGACATAGTGCTGATAATAATAGTGGTTTATAAATTTTACTCTTATGTAAATTACAAAAAACATGTAGTTCTCCAATATTACATACATAGTATATACAATTGAACAAAATAAATTCTGTAATTGCAAACTTATACTGATTTGGCCCTGACCATTTTATACAACATAAATCAGGTATTATAGCCAAAAACTGCATAAAATGATCATATCTTCTAAATTCTTTTAATTTCCAATCAAAAGACCACTGAAAATTATCATCATTAGGATATATATCATAAGTTGTTTTTCCAATAACTTGGCTAATGTGTGAATTGAAAACACATTTAGGTCAGGTTAATTTAAAAAAAAATACATCAGGAAGAATTGCAGTTCTATAGTTCAATGAATTTATACTTGTTACATCTTCTGTGCATTTAAAGGAAATATGTTTCAAATGTTCTTTTATTTGTACATAAGAGATAGTTCTATTTGATTCCTCACCTGAATATATAATAATGTCCTCAGATTCGTCTGAATCCCATTCTAACATTGCCCCTGCATCTGATATAAATAGAAGAGAATCACTAGAATTGGTGTCCAAAATTTCTACAGCTTCAAAAGATGGTTCATCTGACATTTCTAGATATAAAACAAATAAGTTAACTATAGTAATAAATACCTGCTGGTGCTTTTACATAACATAAAGACTACTTGCCAGAAGAGGTGGAGAGAAAATTAGTCCGTAACAATATTACTGCATCTGAACTGACCAAGAACCTCCTAAAACCCCAGGTAAAGATCTAGAAGTTGTTGAAACAGAAGAAGAAGAAGAAGAAGAATGTATCAATACAAATTCAACACCTCAAAAAAAGGGGCAGGAAAAGAAAGTTGAAAGTACTGACAGTACTGAGCCAGTACCGTATTTAGAAATTATAACCCTACTAATTAAAATTGTTAAGTTATATCAATCAGAAAAAGAATGTATAGATTCCTTGTATGGTTATATAACCCCTTTATCAAAAACATACGAGTATCACTATTCAAAATAGTGAATTGCATACAAGACAAGCGGAACCACTCCAAAAAGCGGAACATATCGTTAATTTCTGGAATATGTTCAAATTACAAAGCAATTGGTCTCATAAGATCTCCAGGCAAAACCAATATAAAAACAATTACAAAATCATTACAGATTTTTTTAGAAAATTCTCACAAAACACAAAGCATGGAAAATTCGTCTTTCTCTTCCTCGAAAAGGTAGGAAGTAATAGAGAACAGATACCCTTCATTCACAACTGTAAACGACGTAACAGGCATGCAGATGTATCTTCCATAACAGCATCACTTCTATCTTTGGGTGGGCCGAATTTACTAGGGTCATCGGACTTTATGACTCCGATGGAAAAATAAGTCTCCTCAAGTATTGTATTGCAAAACCAAGACAGATATGTTTCTTCATCGTGGTCAGACAAACCAGAAAATATATTTATGAATTCTCAATTCTACAATGGGCAGAAAATCAAAACATTACCCCACAACTTTTTGTACAAAGCAAATTTAGGAAATTCAAATGCATTTGAATGTGAAGAATTCCAATTCGAAAGTGACTCAAGCAGCCCAGAATTTTATAACCAGTACACAAATTTATCTGGACAATTTAAATGCAGACCAAATCACAAAGGAAAGTACACATTTTCAGAACTAGTTAATATTGTAGAAAATCATGTTACTGTTCCAATTAATAAGATACAAAATACATTATTTTGGAGGAATAACATTTCTTTATGTGCTTATCATTTAAAGCACATTTTTTCAAATGTTATAAAATATGTTGAAATTATGTTATATGATTTTTCTTTGTGGCAACTGTATAATTATATTTTGCATGCAAAGGAAGTGTATTTTCAAGCATATGCACAACAATTTGATTCATATTATTTCGATGAAAAAGAATCATTAGACATATTTAACATTTGTTAGAATATCAATTTGGAGGTCACTGGGATATTATTTATGATTTTATATGTGCATTTGTAATGTGTTGAACAAAACAAATGGAAAACGAAATTGTATTCCATTAAAAGGTCAACCAAATAGTTTCAAATCTGTGTTTGCTCATGTAATAGTAAGTGCTATGATAAATACAGGTTGATGTGATAAAAATAATAAACAATTTACGTTTGGGTTAATGGAATGTGGCAATAAACATTTAATGTGTATGGATGGTGTACCTGTGGTCTAGGGGTAGCGTCTTTGATTCATAATCAAAACGTCTTCGGTCCCGGGTTCGATCCCCGACACTGCCTAAATATTGATAAATAATTAGCATTGGCGGCCGAAGACTTCCGGCATAAGAAGTCAGCCTCATTCTGCCTATGGCCTTGTCAAAGAGGGCGGAGGAGCGGATAGAGGTTCAGGGCACTCTCTTGTCCTAGGGGTGGCAAATTGCCCCTAAAGGCGGAGGAATCAGCAATGATCAACGACATGAGGATGCAGAAGGCACCTAACGTGTATCCACAGGACATGTGGCCTCTGGTTGAAGAAGTGTCATGATGATCTCTCCATTGGCAAAAGATTCCTGAATAGTCCCCCATTCGGATCTCCGGGAGGGGACTGCCAAACGGGAGGTTACCATGAGAAAAAGATTGAATAATCAACTAAAGGATAATCTTCTACGACTCGGGGCGTGGAATGTCAGTAGCTTGAACGTGGTAGGGAAACTAGAAAATCTGAAAATGGAAATGCAAAGGCTCAATCTAGATATAGTAGGGGTCAGTGAAGTGAAGTGGAAGGAAGACAAGGATTTCTGGTCATATGAGTATCGGGTAATATCATCAGAAGCAGAAAATGGTATAACAGGTGTAGGATTCGTTATGAATAGGAAGGTAGGGCAGAGGGTCTGTTACCGTGAACAGTTCAGTGACCGGGTTGCTCTAATCAGAATTGACAGCAGACCAACACCGACAACGATAGTTCAGGTATACATGCCGACGTCGCAAGCTGAAGGTGAACAGATAGAGAAAGTGTATGAGTATATTGAAAGGGTAATGCAGTATGTAAAGGGGGACGAAAATCATGGGAGACTGGAATGCAGTTGTAGGGGAAGGAGTAGAAGAAACGGTTGCAGGAGAATATGGGCTTGGGACAAGGAATGAAAGAGGAGAAAGATTAATAGAGTTCTGTAACACGTTTCAGCTAGTAATAGCGAATACCCTGTTCAAGAATCACAAGAGGAGGAGGTATACTTGGAAAAGGCCGGGAGATACGGGAAGATTTCAATTAGATTACATCATGGTCAAACAGAGATTCCGAAATCAGATACTGGATTGTAAGGCGTACACAGGAGCAGATATAGACTCAGATCACAATATAGTAGTGATGAAGAGTAGGCTGAAGTTCAAGACATCAGTCAGGAAGAATCAATACGCAAATAAGTGGGATACGGAAGTTCTAAGGAATGACAAGATACGCTTGAAGTTCTCTAACGCTATAGATACAGCAATATGGAATAGCGCAGTAGGCAACACAGTTGAAGAAGAATGGACGTCTCTAAAAAGGACCATCGCAGAAGTTGGGAAGGAAAACATAGGTACAAAGAAGGTAGCTGCGAAGAAACCATGAGTAACAGAAGAAATACTTCAGTTGATTGATGAAAGGAGGAAGTACAAACATGTTCCGGGAAAATCAGGAATACAGAAAAACAAGTCGCTGAGGAATGAAATAAAGAGGAAGTGCAGGGAAGCTATGACGAAATGGCTGCAGGAAAAATGTGAAGACATCGAAAAAGATATGATTGTCGGAAGGACAGACTCAGCATACAGGAGAGTCAAAACAACCTTTGGTGACATTAAAAGCAACGGTGGTAACTTTAATAGTGGAACGGGAATTCCACTGTTAAATGCAGAGGAGAGAGCAGATAGGTGGAAAGAATACATTGAAAGCCTCTATGAGGGTGAAGATTTGTCTGATGTGATAGAAGAAGAAACAGGAGTCGATTTAGAAGATATAGGGGATCCAGTATTGGAATTTAATAGAGCTTTGGAGGACTTACGGTCAAATAAGGCAGAAGGGATAGATAACATTCCATCAGAATTTCTAAAATCATTAGGGGAAGTGGCAACAAAACGACTGTTCACGTTGGTGTGTAGAATATATGAGTCTGGCGACATAACATCTGACTTTCGGAAAAGCATCGTCCACACAATTCCGAAGACGGCAAGAGCTGACATGTGCGAGAATTATCGAAAAATCAGTTTAACAGCTCATGCATCGAAGCTGCTTACAAGAATAATATACAGAAGTATGGAAAAGAAAATTGAGAATGCGCTAGGTAACGATCAGTTTGGCTTTAGGAAAAGTAAATGAACGAGAGAGGCAATTCTGACATTACGGCTAATAATGGAAGCAAGGCTAAAGAAAAATCAAGACACGTTCATAGGATTTGTCGACCCTGAAAAAGCGTTCGACAATATAAAATGGTGCAAGCTCTTCAAGATTCTGAAAAAAGTAGGGGTAAGCTATAGGGAGAGACGGGTCATATACAATATGTACAATAACCAAGAGGGAATAATAAGAGTGGACGATCAAGAACGAAGTGCTCGTATTAAGAAGGGAGTAAGACAAGGCTGTAGCCTTCCGCCCCTACTTTTCAATCTGTACATCGAGGAAGCAATGATGGAAATAAAAGAAAGGTTCGGGAGTGGAATTAAAATACAAAGTGAAAGGATATCAATGATTCGATTCACTGATGACATTGCTGTCCTGAGTGAAAGTGAAGAAGAATTAAATGATCTGCTGAACGGAATGAACAGTCTAATGAGTACACAGTATGGTTTGAGAGTAAATCGGAGAAAGACGAAGGTAATGAGAAGTAGTAGAAATGAAAACAGCGAGAAACTTAACTTCAGGATTGATGGTCACGAAGTCAATGAAGTTAAGGAATTCTGCTACCTAGGCAGTAAAATAACCTATGACGGACGGAGCAAGGAGGACATCAAAAGCAGACTCGCTATGGCAAAAAAGGCATTTCTGGCCAAGAGAAGTCTACTAATATCAAATACGGGCCTTAATTCGAGGAAGAAATTTCTGAGGATGTACGTCTGGAGTACAGCATTGTATGGTAGTGAAACATGGACTGTGGGAAAACAGGAACAAAAGAGAATCGAAGCATTTGAGATGTGGTGCTATAGACGAATGTTGAAAATTAGGTGGACTGATAAGGTAAGGAATGAGAAGGTTCTACTCAGAATCGGAGAGGAAAGGAATATGTGGAAAACACTGATAAGGAGAAGGGACAGGATGATAGGACATCTGCTAAGACATGAGGGAATGACTTCCATGGTACTAGAGGGAGCTGTAGAGGGCAAAAACTGTAGAGAAAGACAGAGATTGAAATACGTCAATCAAATAATTGAGGACGTAGGTTGCAAGTGCTACTCTGAGATGAAGAGGTTAGCACAGGAAAGGAATTCGTGGCGGGCCGCATCAAACCAGTCAGTAGGCTGATGACAAAAAAAAATTAAAAAAATGTGTGGATGATCCCAATCTGGGATCATTTGAACAATAAAAATGCAGTTTTAGCGGTGATCCTACTAATATTCAAATAAAGTTTGAGGGAGATCTTACTATTGATAAAACTGCTGTATTTGTATTAATATTGAATATTTTAAATTAGATGTATGGAAGAAAGGATTTGTAAATATTATTGGACTACATGGGATATAAAATTACAAAAGGAATTAAATACATTTTCTTTGTACAATTTATTTATTGAATATAAACTTTTTAAGGAAAAACATGCATATTTTGGTAGGAAACCTTATATCAATGCAACTTATTCTCCAAGTCAAGCTCATTACGTTTTTCAGACAATGGAAATTAGATGTAAAAGTGTTACCAATATGTTTGTAACAATATTGCAGAGTGAGTGAGGCACACCATCAGTATGTGAGAATGAGAAAAAAGGAAGAAATGTAGTGTTCAGTCAAACGTCGACAATACCCTGTGCTTTTTTTATGTTCGTTCCAGCAACTGGAGTGAAAATTTGTATACCAGTCTGAGAAATTTTTGTGTCAGTTTTAAGAGATTTTCGCAGCAGAATTATTTTGGCCACATAGCACAGAGAACAGACTGACGACATCAGCACTCATCAAGATTCACACCATACACGCACGATAGTGTCACCATAATGATTAAGTAATGGGGAAGTAATCTCTAGTACCTTTGGTAGTTCATATATCTTTTATAGTAGTTGCATTGCATGAATAAGTAGTAGACGTAGATGCTGTGAGAGTGACTGAAGTGGATATATAGTCTAAGCCGGCTTAGTACTTTGATTTGCATGAAAGGTTGTGGGAAATTAACACTACACTATCACACATTACAACATCATAACATCACCACTACTTTAGATTTAGACACAGAAAATTAATCATTTGAAATTATTCCTATAATACAGTCAAGGAATAACAGAATCAGATTTAATTTTTGGCAAAAGAGCTCTGTAAACTATTTTTCTTTATTTTCTTGTAGTAGTCATGTAAAGCAATCGTTTACAATTTCGTTAAAACTCTCTCTCTGTATTTATCCTGTGAACATACTTGTAAAAGCACAGTACTAAGCCCACATGTAAGCATTGTGCAGTCTATGGAAGCTGAGTGGATGGTGACGTATCTGGCAGTTGGAGAGTTCACTGACACCGAGACAGCCATAGCAGCTGGGCAGACAGGGTGCCAAGGAGTTGAGTGGCGCAGTGTAGGTCGTCCACCTGCCCTGAGTGCCAGGGGTGGCGCACCTGGCATGGTGATCCATATGGGGCAGCTGGTCGACATGACATCATCGGGCTGCGTGATTGAGCCTCTTCACTACACGAGCTGTCAAACGGCTGGTGCCCTTGTGGCAGGCGACTACTTTCGCCGCCCCTTCCAGGTTCCAAGGTCCGGTGGGACCTATTGCTCAATGGAAAGGCAAGTACAGCCAAAGGAGGGGGGGGGGAGGAGCGAGCTGCGGAGAGCTAAATTGAGGTACTTACGTCTCTGGAGTCACAGGATGACGCAGACTGTGACAGCAGGTGATGAGTCATCTCAAACCTGTGTCCATATGCTGTCTGGCTTATCCCATGAAAGTCTTCAACATCATCAACGCATTTACTTCTACCACATCATCCAAGATGGTCAGTAATCAAGATGCTGCTGCCTGCACTGTTCCGTGTCACACAAACCATTTTAAAGTGTGACACTCTCCAAGAATACATTTGAGAGGAACCGGGAGATTGTGAGAGATTGCAGGGGACTCTCACTTTTGATAGTGTCATGCTGCTTAATGTTCATAGGGAAGGTGATCTTTGTTGCTTCGTTGCTATATTTGATACGATCTGACTTCATTCATATGATGAAATAGTTGGCAATAGTTTACACTCTTCCTTGCATGCTCTAGTGAAGACATAGCAGTAGGCTGTACCTGCATTCGAAGGAAGAGGATGCCGAGTTAACTGACTGCAGTCAAATCATACGGTGGCTGAGAGCCGAGGGGAGCTTTTTTCTGCAAATCCTGGGCAGTCAAGTGGCCCAGCCTCATTGTGCAGACACATTGGGTGGCGCTGGTCGGTCACATTTGTGTCCAGGTAGGTTGACTAACGCCGAGGAGTCGCTGCTGCTATGAGCAGCGAATTGTAAGATCTGATGGCTGGCAATAAAGCATAGTGTAGACCCTTGTTAGGTAGAAAGCGGATGTTTTTGCACATTCTGTGGGACACGGTAGTGGCGCCCAGGCGTCCAGACTCTGCTACAAAACGTATTTGTGAAGGCACGAGCGTTTCAACGAGTTTATGGCTGTTCTTTGGAAAATTCGAAATGGACGCTACAGGGGAGATAACAATCTTTTTATGGAGGGCTGTGGTTCCATTCATGTCATACTTTTAGCAGAGACAGGGTGTAAACACACGGGAAAGAGGGCGCGAAGCTGAATCTTTTTTTCCTTTTCTCCAAACTAATTTTTAAAGTCGCTGATTGGTCGAATCTGTGTATGCAGAGCAAGTGGTGGTCTTACACCCAATGAGGATACATCTGTGATTTGTTGCCACGCGGAGTGGCAGCACGGTTTGAAGCGGCATGTCACGGATGTCGCGGCCCCTCCCGCCGGAGGTTCGAGTCCTCCCTCGGGCATGGGTGTGTGTGTTGTTCTTATCATTAGTTAGTTTAAGTAGTGTGTAAGTCTAGGGACCGATGACCTCAGCAATTTGGTCCCTTAGGAATTAACACACAGTTGAAATTTTTTGTGATTTGGTTCCCGAAACAAGGCCCATCCTGCATGTGCAGTTAGAGAGTGATCATTCCGATGTGCAATGTCTGTCTCAACATCACAGACACATCACCGCTGGATTTTACAGATAGTGTACAGATATGTCTCGCGCATTCATGAAATGAAAAAACACAGGGAAGTGTTATTATCTCGCAGTTACATTTGACTTGAAGCTAAATGCCTAAAATTTGTAATGTGTTTTACCTTTCCTGCTTAGTGAAAACATTAGTGTGAGAAAAAAAGAGAATGGGACTGTTTCAGAATATGCGAAAAGGAGATCGAACATCCCCATCGACGTAGGCCAGAAGATCATGGGCAGTATGATAACCTTTGTTGCCTAAGGACCTTGTAACGACTTCCCTGAATGACACTCAAGACTCTCTCAAAGCCGTTTTTGAAGCAAAATTTGAATCGAACACCATTTTCTGAATGCCAGGTCTTGCAAACATACATGAAATGGATCTGTAAATAATCACCAACATATAGTGTTGGGCCAACACTGACTTGACAATGAGCTAGTATCTTAGTTAGCACCGACGTATTTCAAATGCTAACTTTTAGATCAGTGTCCTTCCAATAAGGCTCAAATTTCACCCTTGCCCCATGAATGTGGTAGGTGCGTGACGAGCCACCCATACGTTTTGAAGCTGATGTCAGACGGCAGCTGACGTTCCACTGTGCTCTAAGACGAATAGGTCACTCGGGACCCGTAGCTTGACCTTCAAGATTACTTACCGTCGGAGCTCCAGATTCTTCTGTCTCTAATCATCTCAAAAATGAATTGATAACTGAAGCAGAAAAACGTATACTCGTAGCAAGATTTACGAGCTGATCAGGGGTGCTTCAAATAATTTGTAAATCACTGCAAATACAAGTGCAATATTGAATGTAAATGCGAGGTAGACATCTGGAACACTTCCTTTGACAGGTACGAGTAGACAGGAAACTGAAACATTCAACGTGCTCAAGCAGTGCTGCACAAGGACTGAGGCGTAGCGCCTCGCATCATGCCTTTTCAGATGGGACACCAGATAGTTATCAGTCCTGCTGTATGGTTCAAATGGCTCTAAGCACTATGGGACTTAACTTCTGAGGTCATCAGTCCCCTAGAACTTAGCACTACTTAAACCTAACACACATCCATGCCCGAGGCAGGATTCGAACCTGCGACCGTAGCGGTCGCGCGGTTCCAGACTGTAGCGCGTAGAACCGCTCGGTCTCTACGGCCGGCCGTGCAGTATGAGTCACGCACAAGACAGGGGGCGTTAGATGGCTCGTCTCTATGTAGTTTTCATGCGATATGGTGGAGGTCAGTAACTGACTAACGCTTTTTGAGCTATAGTAAAGAAACTGTCACTTTTATTTCCGGTTTTGTTTACTTAATTTTCTAATTGATCAATTACTACCATTATTGGGTTTAGTTATGAGAGTGAAAGAAGGTGTGAATGTGAAATACTGCTCTGTGTAAATTATTTATACTATACAGTGAAGTAATGGGAAATGACCGAGAATGATGTGTTCGTTAGTCATTCCTATGGGGAATTTGTTATAAACTATTTCTTCAGTTTATGGTGCTGAGGAAATGAGATTATGATTTCGGGAAAGTGTTTTGTTAAGAGGGAATTAATTTTATATTTGTGGGCTTTCAAAATTTGTTTTAATTTACTGTTGTCACTCAGTGACAAATTTTGATTGGTTCTGTACATATGAGCGGGATTGAGCGGGCTCGATGCTGCTTTCCGATTGGCTGTGATGTTTCTCTGCCATTCAGTAATTAGCATATTCGCTCGTTTTTTGGGCTTCTCTTATGCAGAGGGATGGGTAGAGTCGGTGTTTGGAACTCATAGTGATCGGACCTATTGACATGTGCTCCGTTGAAAATGGAGATATTTCGGTACCAAAATGTTTGAGAAGTGCCTTAAAGTGTGGAAGGGGTTTCGATTTAAAGCAGAGTGCGAAATTCAGGACTTTGAGTGACGTTTTAAAATAACAGAATTCTGCGTGGAGTGTTGCTCACTCGCGAACGTGAATATTGTGGAACGTGACTGTTTATAGCAACATTTCCGCGACCTATTTTAAAAGAAACAATCCGTTTGTAAACGTTTTGGGAAGTATCGTTGATAATTACCATAAACTGGCTACGTTTATGGATGATGTGTGAGTGTAGACTTTTCAGACTTCGTGCAGTTTACATTAATGCTTGGTAGTGTCTAGTGCATGGAAGCTCACCGTAATAAGCGAAATTTTACGCACGTAAATACTTCTGCCGACAAAACAATTTTAGTGCGACTTGCTGTTACAATGTGTAGAGCTGTTCTTCTACAGTTTTTTGCGTCTCAGATCTGTCTGTCAGTAACTTCAAGGAGGCGTCAGTGTTACAAGAGATTTATCACGAGTTGAGTGGAACTTTATACACTTTGCAATGAACAGCGGCGCCGTAGGGCGTGCTGAAAATTAGGGCCTCAAAATTTTTTAAGTGGAGACACTTAAAGCTTTTTAAACAAAACAAACGTTATTAACATTCTACTTCTTTATTCTTCACATCCACGTATTTATTGATTGGCGACTCCATGGAGTGCTGTGTGCACAACGACCATATACGTGAAATTAGAAGGAAGGTCAGAGTTGGCCGTAATATTGATGGTTTATTGACAACAAAATCGATTTTCAATCACATAATGATCATCGTCAGTGCTGTGGTGAACAAACTAAACTCATGGGCACTGGTGTCAAGTTATTATCAGTAACCAAAGCTATGAAACGATCACAAGTTATTGTTGGCTACTGATAATAACTTGACGTCAGTGCCTAAGAGTTTAATTTGTACACTACAACACTGATGATCATTATGTGATTGAAAATAGATTTTGCTGTCAATAAACCATCAAAATTATGGCCAACGCTGACCTTCGTTCTAATCCACATATTTATTTCTCAACATAGTCACCCTACCGACGAATACACTTCCCTCAACGAGAGACCACTTTGTTGATACCGTCGCTGTTGGAGTCACAAGCTCATCTGTGTTTGCACCGCTTCACCACTATCAAAGTGAAGTCCTTGAAGGCGTTCTTTAAGTTTTGAAACAGATGGCTATCGGATAGGATCAAGTCGACTACGTGGAGGATGATCGAAGGTAGCAGGTTGCTACAGATATAGCAGCGCTCCTGTGTTCTGGAACCGTCATGCTGAATGGCAAGGTGCTCCATGTGTGGATGAACTCTTCGAATTCGTACTTACGGTTTTCTGAGGGTTTTCCGATTCACCGACATAGTTGCCTCACACACTGCCATGTTACATACTATAATTCTGAACCCGTCTAGCAACAGAGGGTTACAACTTGCCTCAGGGAAGATAGAAAGTCGACCGAGTAATATGCATGACATGTAATACTTCAGCCGATCTTGAGAACAGAACAAAATATTCCGAAGCATTATTTTTCAGAGCGCCCTCGTATTTCTTGCTAAGGTATGTATGGATGATGTCTGAGCCACATAAGCGGTGGACTTAATGAAAAAGTTCACATTTCAAATACGTTTCTGGTTACTAGGATAGTACTTCACACTGAATTTAGTACCATTAAAGTAGTTATAAACGTTTTCAAATTTTCATTCTTAGTTATAAAATAAATGATGGGTGAAATGGCTGCAGGATTCAGCTTACTAAAAAGCAAAACCGAAATACATCTTCATTAAAAAAGATTTTTGTTTGTTGGTTTGTGTGATAAGAAGCTGAAGTGGAGAAGACGAAGTGTATTACTGATCCATCACTGCAAGTATTAATTGCAGAAATATGAAAAGATAGCTAAGAAAATTTTCTGCACTTGCAGTAGGCACGAAATGTTACGCGAAGTACCTGCAAGTGCTGTTTTATGTGGTGAAGGGTGTGCAGTAATTCCTAGTATGCTATCAGTGTCTCGACGTGGAAGCTAGTTCTACTAATTACGCCAGAGCTGTATCGTGTCATATAAACGGTCTCTACCTGCCGCGTTTAACTCAGTTGTGCCTCCCGGTATCTGCCTTCTTATCTTGTACCGGTCTATATTTTGCAAATGAACACATCGGGGCAGTTCATATATCTCAGGGCCCATTTTCCGGACGTCGATTAGAGTCCAGCCTCGGAAACAAATACTGGGTTTATTTACTGTTCAGTTTCTATGCTTGTCGTGACGGTTTGCGACGGGACAGACGATCTTTCGAGAGGAAATAGCACTGCCAATACAGGGCTCTTCCGAGAATGAATTCGAGTGCAGAGGACATCGATTACGCAACACGTGCTATTCGTGCGTCAGTAATGACAGGAGTTACATAAGTAGGGAGGGGGGCGGCACGGCACGCGATGTGAGTCCGGCTCCTGGAATCGGCCCCGCAGAAGGCAGCAGGCAGCCGGAGGCCGCCCCCGCGGTGAGCACGCAAAGGTCAGCCCCCAGACGGGGCGGCGGCGGCGGTGGCGGCGGCGGCCCATCCTCGGGGGCGGATGGCGTGTCGCTGCTGCAGACACAGGCCGCCTCGGCGTCTTACGTAACCGCTGCACCGCGACGTCTTGATTTTCGCGATACAGACACCTATCGACCTCGCAAGAGACCGTTCCACCTATCTGAGGTTTGTTTACATCTTTCTGCGAACCAGCACACATCGCGGTTTATTGGAGATCACTGGATCAACAAAATGCTCCAATCAATTACAAGAAAGCGTTTCCAAGAACGCTCACTGTACAGATGTGTTTCAGTACAGGTCTATAACGTGTCCTAGAAGTCCCCATACCAATAGGTCGAAGCAATGTACCTGTACATTGGGGTAGGTACGTAATACTGATCAGCCAAACATTGTAACCACCTGCAGCCAAAAGAGTATATTATGTATTGTACTTACGTACATTGGCAACGGCCTTGCAGCAGAGCATACACCAGTTCCCGTGAGATCACCGAAGTTAAAAGCTGTCGGGCGTGGTCGGCACTGGGATGGATGACCATCCATCCAGGCCGCCATGCACTGTTGCCATTTTTCGGGGTGCACTCAGCCTCGTGATGCCAATTGACCGACTAGTAGTGGCTTCGGTCCAGAATACCATCATAACGACCGGAGAGCGGTGTACTGACCCCACGCCCCTCCCATCCGCATCCTCCTCTGAGGAAGACACGGCGGTCGAGTGGTCCCAATAGGCCAGTCGTGGCCTGAAGACGGAGTGCTTACGTACATTGATGGCCCAAAACATGATGACCACCTGTGACCACCTGATCAACAAGGTAATGGACCACCTTCGGAATGGGGTACTGCGCCAATTCTATACGACGTGGATGTAGGTTTCAGGAGGTAGGTGGTGCTAGAATTCCATTCACAGGTCACGTAGTTCCCATAAATAACTGAGGTTTGTGGGCAGGGACGCGGCACCCGACTTCGTTCCAGATATCTTCCATCAGTTTTAGTTCAGGCGAATTTGATGGCCAAGGCGTGAAAGTGAGTTCTCTGTTATGTTTCTCAAGTTACTGTTGAACGATACTGAAGCTGTGACATTGACAGTTATCCTGCTGGAAGATGGCACCTCCGTTGGCGTAAATATCAAATATGAAGGGACATGAATGGTCCACAGTAACGTTCATGCAGTCAACACTTGTTCCTGAGCCTTATATTGCTACCAAAGTTCCTAGGAAGGCCACATTAACATCTCCCATAGCACAAAGTTGAGCATATAGCCCTGCGTCCATAGGAGCTGTTCGTCTGGATCACTGCGTATCTGGCCAAGCTCTTTGACCTCGTGTAAAAAAAAAAAAAAAAAAAATTGGTTCATCCGCCCAGGCTGCATGTCTTCACTGATCCACGAATCAATCTCGATAGACCCAACCCACTGCGATCGTAATAGACATCAATGGGTCAACATGGGCAGGAATTGTATGTTGCAAGGCCCCATGTTCCACAATATGCGCTGAGCAGGGTGGTTTGGAACACGTGTACCAGCGCCAGCACTTTTTCTCTCGTCAGACATGCCACAGATCGCCGATCGCACTGCATAACAAAGCAGGCAAATCTTAGAGGTCACCGTTCTGTGCTGAGTGGCATGGATGTCCCAAATCCTGACGCCAACTCGAAGTCTCACCATCCTTCAAATCTTCAAATCTGTGTGAAAGCTTATGGGACTTAACTGCTAAGGTCATCAGTCCCTAAACTTACGCACAACTTAACCTAAATTGTCCTAAGGACAAACACACACACCCATGCCCGAGGGAGGACTCGAACCTCAGCCGGGACCAGCCGTCACCATCCTTCAACTACTTTCCATGTATGGTCATGACGGTAACATGCTAACAACCAACAGACTTCTCCGTGTCCGAGATGCACGATCCGCGATGCTGAGCAATACCAAACTTCTGTCACGTCACTTATGTCAGAGGATTTCCCCATTTTCGCCTCAAATCGAATGCTACAACAATTTCACATTCTTTTTTGCTCGGATTATATACTTTACTTAAAAACCACATTTACAACGAGTCCAAACAAGAATCTTCATTCACGCGCTATAGAGAAAGTGGAGGCCAAACAGATATCGTCATAACACCCTGGCCTGTACCATTGCATGAGACGAGTTTCTTTCCAACTCTTACACATAATGGCCTGCAGGTGTGGCCGAGCAGTTCTAGGCGCTTCAGTCTGGAACCGCGTGACCGCTACGGTCGCTGGTTCGAATCCTGCCTCGGACATGGATGTGTGTGATGTCCTTAGTGGGGTACTTCTAAGTCCTAGGTGACTGATGAACTCGGATGTTAAGTCCCATAATGCTCAGAGCCATTTGAACCATTTGAACACATTCGTGAGTCTAGAGAAGAAAAAGATAAGCTGATACAAGATATACAAAAGCTTTCGGAAGATGTTGTTAGTCTGAAATCAAATCTCTCCACCGATATCGAAACTAACAACAATGATTTAAGAGAAGACATTCAAAACATTGTTAAAGCTACCAGGGATGAATTTACTGATTCCTCTGGAAGAAGTTAAAACTGTTATAAACAATACACAGGAAGAAAAATTATCTCGGATTACAAGTGAGAAAAGGAAAAACAAGAACTCTCTTCTCTTAAGCAACGAATAGAGAGGAATGAAATAGAACTAAACGAGTCTCGGCAAAGAGAATCTTTTGAACGATGCGGGTTGGAGAGACTTCGTGTGGAAAGAAACGAGACATTTAGAACTCATCGCAATTTTTTGATTTTGTTTTTAATGGTGTGTGACGAAGGCTTCCCGTGGGGCAGACCGCTCGCCTGGTACAAGTCTTTAGAGTTGACGCCACTTCGGTGACTTGCGTGTCGATGGCGATGAAATGATTATAAGGACAACACAACACCCAGTCCCTGAGCGGAGAAAATCTCCGACCCAGCCGGGAAGCGAATCCGGGCCCTTAGGATTGACAGTCCGTCGCGCTGACCACTCAGCTACCGGGGCGGACGATTTTGTAGTGGACATTAACCGTGACGTAACTAGCGATGGATTGTCCGTGTTACCTCCCCGAGGACAACGGGAAGAGACTTCAGGTGCTAGCTCAAAAGCACGAGATAAAATAATATTAGACGAAAATCCTGTACAGTGTAATGCCTCTGAAGAGAGCACGGAGAATACATGCGAAATTGAAAAAGAACCTATTGTTATTCCTTGTACTAAAGATTTGTGGGAAGAAATTCGCATTGGAAATAGTGGTCAGTTACCGAACCGGTTTCCTGGTTTTAAACCCGAAGGCTCAGTACATCCCTTTGTGTTTCTAAAAACATTTCAGGATGCTTTACCTCGAACGTGGGATAGTAAGAAAAGAATTAGCTTTGTGGTAGGGCATCCGGAAGGAGAAACCGCCGAATGGGGCGTATTAAATGCTAAGTATTTTCGTAATTGGGAGGATTTTGTCTTCCGGAAATACTTCGAGTGGCATTTAACTAGAGTAAAGCTTTTAGACGAACCTATCAATGAAGGACATCTAATGAAGGTGTTAATAAGTCGCATGCCGACTTATGTAAAAGAGAAATACAGATGATCTGCTGTTAGTAAAAGGAGTAGCAGTTTACCCTGGATGTAAATAAATACAAGGGGTTACTCATAGATAGTCGAAGAGATCCGTTGTTGTTCAATCACAGTATTAGCGATAGATCACTAAGCTCCTTAGACAGTTCCGATAAATATCCGGAGCATCCTAAGGTGGAATGATCGCGTAAATTCAGTACACAATGCAGAGAATAGCTAGCCAGTCTGGGAGTAGGTAGATGAAGAACGAGAACAGATTGCGTCGTTGCCAGATTTTTGATGAAGTCATAGATGACATGATGGCTTGTTGTCAGATTTCTCTTTAAGGCAAATTTCCCTATGTATAAAATGGCAGGAAATTCAAATTTTGGAGGAAAATCAAGAAAAAATAGTAAACAAAAAATTGCAGAGTTGCATTACTAGGTTTTTCCTCCACTTCTGTCGCGTCACTGTGAAATAAGGCTGTTGTCTAGTTCAGAATGGTGGGAAATTAAAAAATCCAAGATGGTGCATTGTCATACTGGTGTTCAAGAATTCTGACTTGAAATACTGCCACAGCTTGCGTTGTTGTCAGCCTCCCTCCTCACCCCCCCCCCCCCCCCCCCTAGCCAAAGGATGTTTGTTCATCCCACAGGTCCAAGTCTGTGGTTCTGGAACAAAGGGCAAGGCCACACCCCACCATCTGTATCAGTTCTAGGACATTTTGTGCTTGTTTGTACCCCTTGCAAGTCCAGGGCTATCTGCCCCCTGATCAATCTACAGTTCACTGAGAGGTGCACTGCTACTTATCCTGTGGCCGTTTTGATATCCTGTGGAGAAGTCTGATGTTAAGTATGCTCCATAAAACGAATAGTCACGTGGGGATGTGAAATTATGTTACATGGTTGCCGTCTATGTCATTTACCGAATGGGTAATTACATCTGATACTTCGAAACATACGTAGATGGGGAAGATGTACTATCGAAATTCTCCAATTTACTCTAAAAATTGGTTGTTTTATAGTATATTCGTTGATTTTTATGGAAGATTCAATGTTGTCGGTACAATATTCCTTGTAACAAGCACTAGACTACACTCTTCTTTAGATACAAATTTCATTAATTTCGGTACAATATTCGTTGTTTCAGCCCAACATGTGTTTGAAACTTCGATATTTTGAAGTATCAACAATCACCAATTGCTCATGAGCACGATTCGTAACCGCAGGCGGCTGCAGCTGGCAGTACGTTGACTTTTCGCTGGTTGCAGGTCGGTTGCATACGCGGGCATCATACAGCAGTAGTGTATTTATGCAGGCGGAGGGAGCACTTTCTCCTGTGCTGGGACAGCATCATCCCCAGTCACGTGGGCGGTGCTGCTGCTCTAGACTACATCTTACGGCAAGAGGCTCTGCAGGTGACCGCAGTCCATTTCTTCGTCTTGAAATGTGGTGTTCTAAGTATGGCGTTGGCCACTACTATGGTACTTTAATGTCATATGTATTTGCCACATTTCTGATGGCTATTACTTGATTTGTAAGTAAGTGCTCGTGTTAGTTTGTTTCACTCTCAAATATTGTTGCTACACGTTTGCTACGTGTGTGACTGCTTTGTGATGGTTTGCTATGTTACTGCCGATAAAATAGCCACTACCCATTCCGCATACTTTTTTTTAATGGCTCTGAGCGCTATGGGACTTAACATCTGAGGTCATCAGTCCCCTAGAACTTAGAACTACTTAAACCTAACTAACATCACACACATCCATGCACGAGGGAGGATTCGACCCTGCGACCGTAGCGATCGCGCGGTTCCGGACTGAAGAGCCTAGAACGCTCGGCCACAGCGGCCGGCACATATTTTTGTGGTGAATTTTACAAGCATAATTCTTGAACCTGAGGGTTCGTGTCGAAGTGTTAAATTGTCACTAGCAGCCCACAAAACAATGTACCACCTACTGAAAGGGAACCTAGCAAGACAACCTAAAACAAAATTAAATTGTGTAACAATTAGGAGAATTACAGTAACGAGATATCTAGGGGTATTTCTGGACAAACGTTGCAGATTTGGACATCATACAGGGAAAGCATGCAGGAAATATACAAACGTGATTAATAAAGTTATGGTCATTCTCAAATAGATAACTTCGACTTTCCCTGAAAATAATCAGAGCATACCACAAGTCTATATTAGCATAGTATATGGTGCAAGCATTTGCGCTCACGAATTACAGTTACCGTAGTGAAGATAACATCAAAGAGGAATGCTACCAAGATAAATGGTCACCTCAAATGATGCATTTTTAGTAGTTCTAGGAATATGCCTTCTGGACATGGAAATTAAGATATGGGAACCTTTTACTCGTTAAAGAAAGGAAATCAGATGGAAGTACGATGGATGTTTTAAATTGGGACTGTTGATAATATTAAAAATATTGGGAATCCGATATACAGATATTTCAAAAAGTGCCATCACCGGCTCCCGATATTCCGAAAACGTATCGGATCGATATATCGACGGAAAAAATGGCGACGTTACTGCCTAAAAATATATCGGCTGCCCATTGGAAATATACTGCCGCTTTTAGAGCCGTATATTTAAATACTGATTTATTTTTGGATATCTTATACCTGTTGATTTATTATTAGATATTCTGTACGTCAACAAGTTAGCAGCCTGCCTACCCCCCTTAGAGCAAGAATATAAAGGAAAACGATGAACGCTCACGCTTGGCGATAACCACTTTGCTAACAAAGGTAACTGCGGGTAAGTCGCACAGTAAAAGGTGTCCGATGGTTCCATCGTTCGGTTTCGTCACATATCGGGTTCCTCCGGAACACTTCATGTCGACTTCCCTGCTGTTTCCATTTCTGCCAACGCCAGCGACCTAGCAGTTGTACTGTCAAAATTGCGAACTGGAGGTAAACATTGCAGTTTCCGTTGGTAACGCCGAGCGCTGATTATATCAGCACTTCCCCTCACACGTCTCCACCCGCCGCAAAGATCAGTCTTGTCATTTAGTACTTTGTTCATCATTTTCAACAATTGTTTTTGTAGAACACCATTGTTTTTTAACCGAATTGGTATCCTGTTTCTTCACATTGGAAATTCTGTTATTCCTTTCACATCGCCACCACCCAATGCAATCGGACTTCTTTTGTGCCACATATACTTCCTAAACACAGTCAAAAATGAAGGATTGGAGGTGATGAAAGCACAAAAATTAGTAACACTCCTTCACAGGGAGAAAATAAAATTAAGTTCTGATATAACTTTTTTTAAAAAAGTACTTTCAAAGGTATACTAAAAAAGGTGAAAAAATATAATATAAAATAAAAATATGGGCACTCGAAATTGTGATTTGGTAACGATATATCAATATATTGGTGCAGGAACCTCGCTGGCATATATAACCACGTTCCTAAAATCATTTTCGATGTTTTATCGGCAGATCTATTTGAAAATTAGGCCAATTCGAAAAACTTATTAATAATCGTATATGGCAACAATGGCAAAATACATGGGACACTTTAGTCACAGGAAGAAGAACATAGGAATTTCTGCCTGACTTCAGTGAGAAACTGAAAACGAGATATGTTAACCCGTTGAGTGGATTGATACATTACCTGACTGGCCATACAGGTCCTGTATGATAAGTATCTGTGCAAAATCAGAAGACAAATGAATGATAGCTGCGCCTGTATCAACGTGGGCACACCAGAACGCACATTGTGAGACTGCGCACTCGACGAACATGTGGCAAATAATGGCCGTCAGCCATTAAGTATGCTGGATCCCAAAGCAGCACTAAGCGGCGAGTCGACGTGGCGCATGTTGGACGATACTGTAACACAGTAAGGCCAGTCATCAGCACACTGCCATCCCGGCTAGATAACATACTCTGCAGATAGAGAGAACCACCGAATCGAAGAGTTTCTGAAGAATCTGCAGAGCGTTGATGCAAGTGATGAGGAAGGGTGGACTTTTAAGACGTAACAGTGATTGATGGCGTTTCTTGTTACAGTGGAAACGTTCCTGATGTGGTGCCCAACATCCAAGGTATCTTGCGGACACTGGTTGTTGACCAGGAAAGTACTGAATACATCCAGTAGCGCCAACAAGCATCTACAGGTTAAATGCACCAGAATCAATTAAGAAACCCGGAATAGATTCTGCAGTGCTTATAATATTAATAGCAATGGGTAACTCGTTAAAGGTTTTACTGTAGTTTTGTAGAAGCAGAAGCAGTTGCAGTATTTAAAAAAAAGTCAGGGATAAATAGCTAATATGTAAATTTATTAACATCCAAGTAAATGTGATTCGTGTAGACTATTGTAACTTTTCATATAATAGGCTGTAATTGTTAAGATTAAATAAAGAAAGAAAATAAAATATCTGGACCGCCGCACTAGTTTTCCTCCTCAGGAGGATAAATATGCATCTCTGGATTTGTAAGTTTCACATCATTTTAACTCAAGGCACCTGCATTGCATGCAGCCTTTCTATAAGGAGGGCGGCACAGAGGTGACATGTCCTGAGAGTCCTTTCCCTCAGTAGTGTGGTGTTAAACATAGCGCAAATGGAGAGACCCAGACTTTAAGAAGAAGCAGTATGCAGATCAACTATAAGAATACACCTCTGAATGAGTAGTAGCTTCGGAAGACGACTTAAATAGGTCGGCAGACTGGCGTTCTTTGTCTAACAGACAAATGTGGACCTGCAGAGGGGGGATGGAGCGGAGGAACAACAAAACAAACTTATCTAGCCCCAGAACTAGTACATGGAGTGGGTGGCCAATCCTTTTGTTGTAGAACCGCAGGTTTGGACGTGTAGGATGAAAAATCACCTTAGGTGGAACATTGACAATAATGTAGGCTGTCATTCTCAGCCAACAGGCGTCACTGGACGCGGACATGTTGTCAGTACACCGCTCTCCCGGCCGTATGTCAGTTTACGAGACCGTCCCTGAAACAAACCCTGAATAAAATGCCCCCTTCAGTATAAATGTTATAACATGGTCTGACTAAAATTCTTAATACAATAGGCGGAGAGAAGGATAGGAGTAGCTTACTTTGTGCTGTGTGCAGTGAGTATGCTCGATGCGATCTCCTACCTTAGCTTTTCTGTTAATCACATCGTACACAAAATGATGAACTGCCAGCTCTTTCTCTGCAGTTTCCATCGCCGGCTTACCTTTTTGGGCTCTTAAAACATGCAAAGGCATAGAAGAAGCACACAACTGCCTGCAATTTTGAGAAACGTACATTCTGATTGCAGTAATGGCTAAAGGATATTGATATGTCTGCTGAAGACAGAGAACCTACAACATAACGTGATAGCAAAGTTCACACTCGGTTGTGGAGATATTAAAGTCTGAAAACAATGATAAGGTATCACGAAGAACCTCTCTATCTTTGACCAAGAAAATACAACTTCAATTAAAGCATAATTATGGGCATTGTGATGCACACAACATCCGTGCGAAGAACAATCGTGCACTAAATAATCACAAATGGAAGATTTAAACAAAATATTTCATATGGTTTGTAAAATACAGAAGAAGAGTATGTGATGAATTTGACTGCCCTAGTATTCGTATGAATGAATGTCAACTCAGTTCTGTACAGTGTATCGAAAACTGCCCATCTCTCTGAACAACGAATGTATTATTTGTACATAGAAAAGTTGAAAATAGCACTACACCAGACCTTGAAATACGAACCAGATCCTAACCAACACTAATAGCACGAGATTTGTGACTGACCGACAGAAATGACTTCAGTTTACTTAATATCAAACTCTACTATAGCAGCATCTTTATACACCAACAGATGCAGACTGACTGCATCGCACTAGTACTCCATTTGTGCACTTAGACTAAAGAGTATGTTTCAAAATGGTACTCAACTTCGGTAAAGTTTGATGCAGGGCATAAAAGAGAAAGACTTACTATTGAAGAGTGCTTCGAGTTGTATTACCAACTATAGTCTATTTCAGCACAGGTGTTAGTCTGGTTCTGTCAATGCATATAAGTGTACTTACCCTCTAACCTACAGCCACAGCAAAATTGAAGCTGTACAACAAACGAGAAATGTTCATTTTCACTGTAAACGTATTTCAATACCTACATTTTACGCGTGCCATAATCATGTCATTTGTAACCCCTTTAGAACGCAGTTCATTACTGAAAACGTGTGACAACAGGGTGGAACGCCAGTTCTGTTTTACAGACATTTCCGCACGGGCCATTCCTTAGAATGCTTTTTTCGCGAATTCCCCTTATGCGCAAATTCGTAGGCGAATGGAAAAAAAGCGTAGGTGACTGTTGTATATAACAAGGGTAAAAGAACGGACCGGAAAAATTAAATACCATTATCCTTAACATCGATTTGCTGCAGAAGTCTCGAGACTGTCTTAAGTCTGAATACAATTATTTTCCTTCAGAAGGAAAATCTTCGGTCCACGAACCAACACGGATTTTGAAAGCATCGCTCGTGTGGGATTCCTCTTGTCCTTTCTTCAGACGAGCTATGAACGAACTGTGGATGAAGGGCGACAGATAAATTCCATATCCCTAGATTTCCGGAAAGAGTTTGGAATGGTGACGAAGTACCAAGCATACGGAATATATTACCAGGTATCTGAGTGGCTGGAAGACTTCGTGAGATAGAACCGCACTTGTTCTCTACATACGTAAAAGATCTGACAGATAGGATGGTCACCAATCTGCGACTGTGTGCTGATAACGATGTAGCGTGCGGATATAGCGTCGCCGTTGAGTGACTGTAGCAGGATACCGGATACGTAGAAAGCTTGCTCATATGCAGAAAAATGTGACAAATTCTGTTGTGAAAGATAGCAGTCCTGTAATGTTCGAATACAACACTGGTGGTGTGCTTATTGACAAAATCACAATAATTAAATATCTAGTCGTAATGGTGCAAACCGAACAGGCACATAACGATGGCAGAAAGGAAGGCTAATGTTCGACTTTAGTGTATTGCGAGAATTTTAGGTTTTGTATCCCGTCTGGAAGGCGGCGCGTGGGTCTCTTGCTGTAAACTGAAGGGTAGGCCGAATATAGGAAGCGAATAGGAGCAGGAAACAGTGAAGTACTGCGGTACTGCGTATAAGTTATAACTGGCTTTTTTTTTCTTCATTGTTATTTTGAACACCTTGTACAAAGGTGGGCTGTCATCACCATAATACGCTGCTCTTCAGCCACGAGTGATGCAATATAAAACATTATGGAGGTACAGATGGCAGGTAAAAAAAAATGTAGACACGGAAAACAATGTACACGAAGCCGTTCACGCTGGACAAGAAAAAACACTAAAACCTGTTGACACAGTGCACAAAACACGGACGACTGCGACGGCACAGGTGAATGGTGGTGGTGTGATGGCGAAAGAACACTAAACACAAACACGAAGGCACACACACGAGACACTGATGGCGATGATCTCTGGCGCGCAAATGTCCACTGAGCTTGTACGAGTCCGGGTACCTGCCAAGAGAGGAGGATTCGGGTGGGAGAGGGAGAGGGGAGAGCAGAGATGCCAAGGGCATGGGAGATAGGGGGAGGAAGGAACAGAGGGAGGGGAAGCCCGGAGGAAGAAGGGTGGAGGAAGTGGGGATGTGGGGAAAGGAGTGAGAAGGGAGGGAGGGTGTCCAAAGGAAAAAACACGGGAAGTGGGAGGGGAGGATCAAAGTTGATAGGAGGGGTAGATAGAGGGGAGGAGGGCCTCATCAGGGAGAGGGAGCTGGCGGAAGCCACCTTGGGAGAGGGTAAGGAGGGTGGAAAGATGGAGACCGGGTTGGACGCGGGAAGGAATACAGGTGTGGAAGCGGAGGGGAGGGGGGTGGTGGGAGAGGATGGGTGAGACAAGCAGGTGAGGACGATCGAGATTACGGGAGGTGTAGAGGATCCATATCCGTTTGAGGAAAAGGAGGAGGTGGGGGAACGGAATTAGGTCGTACAGGATCCACGTGGGGGAGGGGAGATGGATGTGATATGCGAGGTGGAGAACATGGCGTTCAAGGATCTGAATGGATTTATAAAAAGTAGGGGGGCGGAGATCCAGGCTGGATGGGCGTAACAGAGGATAGGGCAGATGGATTTATAGGTGTGGAGTATGGTCGAGGGGTCCAGACCCCTCGTACTGCCGGAAAGAGGCTTGAGGAGATGGAGTCAGGAGCATTCCTTGGTTTGGATTGACCGGAGATGGGGGGTTCACGAGAGGCGACGGTCGAGGGTGATGTTAAGGTAATTAAGGGTAGGGGTGAGGGCTATAGGACGGCCATAGATGGTTAGATAGAAATCGAGAAGGCGGAAGGAAGGGGTGGTTTTGCCTACAATGATCGCCTGGGTGTTGGAGGGTTTGACCCTGAGCAAACACTGGTTGCACCAAGCGGTGAACCGGTCAAGATGGGATTGGAGAAGGTGTTGGGAGCGCTGCAGGGTGGGGGCAAGGGCAAGGAAGGCGGTGTCATCGGCAAACTGGAGAAGGTGGACGGGGGGTGACGGCGGCGGCATGTCCGCCGTATACAAAAGGTACACAAGGGGGGAGAGGACGGAGTCTTGGGGCACAACGGCGGAGGGAAAAAAGGTGTAGGAATCCGTGTTATGGATGGTGACGTAGGAAGGACGGTGGGAGAGAAAGGAGCCGATCAGACGGACTTAAAACTGGTGTATGAACATGTACAAACAATATTACTTAATTGAATTTTATCCATGATGGATGCAGATGAACTACGTGACTGTTCCTTTCAGGGTGTTGAATGAAAACCGCTACCAGTCACAATTGAAGGTATTTATTTACAGCACGACCGGTTGTACGCACCTGAAGATGGGCAAAAGCCTGAAACCGGTCGTGCTGTAAATAAATACCTTCAATTGTGACTGGTAGCGGTTTTCATTCAACACCCTGAATATTACTTAACTTTGGCTGAGATGAGCGAGTAGGTGCGAAGCCATCAACGCTAACAGCTACTAGTAGTTGGACAAACAATCATTGAAGTAACAGAAGTAACAAAGTCTGTAATGGCTAGTCCCCTATGAAGTAGAAACTAAGTTGCTTGGTCGTCGGCTCAGAATGAAATGGGCTGAATCTGGAGCTCGTAGAGCTGCACAGCGGCAGCTAGAGAGCGCTGTCGTCGGTGTCGGTGTCGTTGCTATCGATACCACATTAGGGATGTGCAGCTCATCTATAAAGAGAGGCTGCGTATAGAAGAATAGTACTATCAATTCTCGAGCAGGAAGATATAAAAACAGTTCACAGCCGTGCTCCTAGATTTTTTAGCGGGAGGATCAATCGTTCTCTCCACATACTATTGAGAAAATTAAGGGAACCTGCACTTGTGGCTAATTGCAGAATGATTCTTTTGTCGGGAAACATCCTCTTTTGTCGGGAAACTACCCCTAAGACAAGAAAACAGAAGTTAGGGCTTGTGCAGGGGCACAAAGACATTTTCGAGTGGAAAGAGAAAGGAATGTGTAGCTGCGGTACAAGGTAGCCTTCGCCAGCGTTGTATAGTAACTTGCGGAAACGTAGATGTAGATGTACATGATCCTACTGACACTCTCTTAGCAGGTCGTAGGAATCAGTCCATGAATCAACAACAGCAGCTGCGTCAGCGGCTGTGTATATTGAAGCTGGCCTTGAGAGACTACTGAAAAATTCTTTGTTTACGTTCATGAGCGTGCCACTAGCATCGCACACGTCGAGTCGATCTCACGCTCCAGACATTACTCTAATTCGAGACAGCAAAAATATGAATAATATTCTACATACGAGTACGTATCTGCATCGATATTCTTCAAACCACTGTCAAGTATATGGCAGAATACTTCCGATTGTATCACGTTTCATCTCTTTCCATTCTCAAATGGTGTGAGCGAAAAATGACCGCCTAAATGACTATACTCACGCTGTAATTAGTCTGATCTTTCCGCCACGGCCGCTGCAGGAATGATATGGTGGTGACTGTAGGGTGTTCATATATTTGTCACCTAATACTGGTTTATGAAATTTTGTAATTAGGTTCTTCACGGAATATTTGGCATCTGCCATCAGTTGTTCGCCTCAGCATTTCCTGGCACTCTTCCATGATTGAATAAAGGCTCCCATCACAGGTACTGCTATGCTTACTATACGATCAATATTCGCTGTTGGGTCTGTTTCGTTTGAGTCCCAGAAACTCAAGTAGCAGCCTACGATGTCGTCCAGACATCGTCATCTTTAACTTCAGCTTCTCGGTACACTACTGAAAAGCGGAAAGTCGTTCAGTTCGTCCCTTATTTATTTTGTCTTCAATAATGTGATAGGAGGGGAGTTGAGTTAGTATAACGGGGCTAATAAGATTACAGTGACTGTATGAGCTGATTTCATTTCCTCATTTTGGAACATTCTCTAGTCTAACATGGTACTGGCTATCTTAGTTTGCTTTAAAGGGTGGGTTTTGGAAGCGAGAAATGCTGTGAACATGAAATAGGCTTTAAGGTGGTCACGTCATCAGTCTGATACTAGTCCAAGCGTGGTAGGTGATGGACGTATTCATTGGTGTTGTGTGGACTTGTGGTTGTATCTGTTAGCCTGCCGGTGTGGCCGAGCGGTTCTAGGCGCTTCAGTTTGAAATCGCGCGATCGCTACGGTCACGGGTTCGAATCCTGCCTCGGGCTTGGATGTGCGTGACATCCTTAGGTTAGTTAGGTTTAGTTAGTTATAAGTTCCAGGGGACTGATGAACTCAGATGTCCCGTAGTGCTCAGAGCCATTTGAACCATATTGTGTCTGTTGGATGGAGAAAGATTGATTGTAAGCGACAGCAAGGATGAATATTACATACACTCCTGGAAATGTAAAAAAGATCACATTGACACCGATGTGTCAGACCCACCATACTTGCTCCGGACACTGCGAGAGGGCTGTACAAGCAATGATCACACGCACGGCACTGCGGGCACACCAGGAACCGCGGTGTTGGCCGTCGAATGGCGCTAGCTGCGCAGCATTTGTGCACCGCCGCCGTCAGTGTCAGCCAGTTTGCTGTGGCATACGGAGCTCCATCGCAGTCTTTAACACTGGTAGCATGCCGCGACAGCGTGGACGTGAACCGTATGTGCAGTTGACGGACTTTGAGCGAGGGCGTATAGTGGGCATGCGGGAGGCCGGTTGGACGTACCGCCGAATTGCTCAACACGTGGGGCTTGAGGTCTCCACAGTACATCGATGTTGTCGCCAGTGGTCGGTGGAAGGTGCACGTGCCCGTCGACCTGGGACCGGACCACAGCGACGCACGGATGCACGCCAAGACCGTAGGATCCTACGCAGTGCCGTAGGGGACCGCACCGCCACTTCCCAGCAAATTAGGGACACTGTTGCTCCTGGGGTATCGGCGAGGACCATTCGCAACCGTCTCCATGAAGCTGGGCTACGGTCCCGCACACCGTTAGGCCGTCTTCCGCTCACGCCCCAACATCGTGCAGCCCGCCTCCAGTGGTGTCGCGACAGGCGTGAATGGAGGGACGAATGGAGACGTGTCGTCTTCAGCGATGAGAGTCGCTTCTGCCTTGGTGCCAATGATGGTCGTATGCGTGTTTGGTGCCGTGCAGGTGAGCGCCACAATCAGGACTGCATACGATCGAGGCACACAGGGCCAACACCCGGCATCATGGTGTGGGGAGCGATCTCCTACACTGGCCGTACACCTCTGGTGATCGTCGAGGGTACACTGAATAGTGCACGGTACATCCAAACCGTCATCGAACACATCGTTCTACCATTCCTAGACCGGCAAGGGAACTTGCTGTTCCAACAGGACAATGCACGTCTGCATGTATCCCGTGCCACCCAACGTGCTCTAGAAGGTATAAGTCAACTACCCTGGCCAGCAAGATCTCCGGATCTGTCCCCCATTGAGCATGTTTGGGACTGGATGAAGCGTCGTCTCACGCGGTCTGCACGTCCAGCACGAACGCTGGTCCAACTGAGGCGCCAGGTGGAAATGGCATGGCAAGCCGTTCCACAGGACTACATCCAGCATCTCTACGATCGTCTCCATGGGAGAATAGCAGCCTGCATTGCTGCGAAAGGTGGATATACACTGTACTAGTGCCGACATTGTGCATGCTCTGTTGCCTGTGTCTATGTGCCTGTGGTTCTGTCAGTGTGATCATGCGATGTATCTGACCCCAGGAATGTGTCAATAAAGTGTCCCCTTCCTCGGACAGTGAATTCACGGTGTTCTTATTTCAATTTCCAGGAGTGTATATACAGGGAGAGTCAGGAGGAAAGGTGACAGCATTAGTGATTCTGAACAAAAAATTTCTTATGGAATTATGCCCTATTCCGAATGGTTTCCGAGATAGAACTCATTTAATATCAGTTTGTACGTTTTTCTTGAAAACTCGAAAACCGCACCCTCCAGCGAAAACGTCTCGCAGTACAAAATTAAACAATATTAAATTTTCTTCAAAGAAGGTCCTACTCATTTTTCTTTTCTCTAGAGCTAATTGTTTGTGCGAAGAGAGCGCGAGAATGTTGAAAAATTCGCACGACGCGTATGCGCTGTAGGTCACGTATTTTTTATAGCCCAATTTGAGACAGTTTCCTGACTCTATAGACCACAAGTGTCCCGTACCAAACGGTTCGTCTCAACTTCCTACATCAATATGCTACCTCAAATTCGCTTACAAAAACTACGTAAGCTACACCGCATGCACGTCGAGCGAATTTTTAAACATTCTCGCGCTCTCTTCGAGCAAACCATTAGTTCTAGAGAAAAAATGAATGGGACATTTTTTGTAGGAATTTTAATATAGTTTAATTTTGTACCGTGACACATTTTCGTTGGAGGGTGCGGTTTTCGAGTTATTCACGAAAAACGTACAAAGTGATATTAAATGTTTCTCCCTGAGAAACCATTCGGAATGGGTTTTTGTTCAGAATCACTAATACTATCAACCCTCAAAGCATGTACCTTTTCTCCTGACTCACCCTGTATATTGGAAAGAAAAAGAAATATAAATTTTAAATAATGTCATTATATTTGAAGAGAAGAAGTTTGAGGTAAGACTGTAGCACTGCGATGCTAGGGATGATTATTGTCAGCTAGTTAACTTGCTCAGAGCTGAGAGAAGGACCACCCCACTTTCCTGAGTCATGCATTACCGTGTTAACTGATTAATTTGTTTGAATTTTGTAGAAATTCCGTGTTAACATTGTACCGTTTTTAAAGCATTGTTCACTTTGTTAAGCATAGTATTGTTCAGACGAATGTTCTGTGTTAAGATCACGTGAAGTTTTACTCTGTCTTTTTGCATATATACTTCATTCTAAAATCGTTATCTTGGAACATCATTTCATAGGAACAGGTACTCTCCCCATCCCACTGTTTATCATTAGACATGATCGCATCTCACAGTTTGAATATACTTTAGAAATAGAAACCTGTCTCAGTCGCTGGCTGCTTGCTGTATGCTGTTGTGCTTTCGAGAAATCTGCAACAATGTTGTCAAGACGCGATTTACATGGAAATATTGATTAGAGTCAGATAATTCTTTACTTCAGTTACGCATTTAATGTAAAGACAAGTTGCATTGTTATCAGTTATAGTTCAGTTCCAACTAGGTTCTGTTTAGTCAAAAGTTAGCATATGAGTTTAAGTTGGATAACAGTTCGTAGGTACATAACTTTGGTAATACGTAGAGTTTTATAGACAGGGAGATAAAGTTGGGCTAAATTTCAAACAGAAACAAATATGGTTGGGAGCTTACAAGGTGACTTGTAGCGAGGGTTCACAAAATGGTCCACAGGAATCCAGGTTTTCCCAGAGTCATAGAGGAGGAGAGCAGTAGGTAAAGCCACCTAGCCTTCTCGAGGGGTAAGTCGCTTCGGGGAGGAGTGTGATGGCGCAGGGGCTATTCTGCAGTCTGATGTGGACGGCTGAGATAAAAGTATTTATTGTGGAGTGCAGAATTCAGTCATCGGGCGGTAGGCTCAAGGATCATGTTAAGAGAAATACTTCAGCAAACAAACATCTCCCGGCTTTCCAAAAAACATCACAAAACACCTCTGATCTATTTAAGGTTCAGACATTGCAGTAGAGTCGACGACTAGCCTCATGGACAGGTTTTAACATTTCTGAAGACCTGTAATATGAGACCATCTGATGGATGTGGGTTATAATTGATGTCAGGAGGATGTAACACATAGCGGGAAGTTTTTTTAGAGAAGAGGTGATGAAATACAATTCACTGACTTGAAGTTTCGCCTTGTTTCCGCAGCTTATTTTGTTAAAGCAACAATTATGCCATTGTCTGGCAGTAGTAATTTTTCTGAGAATTGTTGGTCACGTTTTGTTGGCGGGAAGAACGGAACAAACAGCTTTTCACGGACATGGAAAGACGGACTTCGTCGTGGGCCTTATAGGTGAAAAGATCGGCGCTCTGTAGGCTGCCCTCCCAACTGGAGGGGTTGTCTGGTGTTTCAGTCCTCTCTCATGTTTGTCATTGAATCCGCAGTTCTTTTGGATTCTTCGAGTCGTGATTCAGACAGCCACTGTAAATGTCATAGTCAGATGTGAGATTACTAAGAAACTGCATCCCATCGATAACTTTTCCCACTGATAGTCTTATTTCAGCATGTCTCATCAGATAGTTGATAATTTCATAATCGATCGCAAGATCGCGGTAGTGTGGCACGATCTTTGGCGCTTCTCCATGCGAAGGTTGGTTCAAATGGCTCTGAGCACTATGGGACTTAACATCTATGGTCCTCAGTCCCCTAGAACTTAGAACTACTTAAACCTAACTAACCTAAGGACAACACACAACACCCAGCCATCACGAGGCAGAGAAAATCCCTGAGCCCGCCGGGAATCGAACCCGGGAACCCGGGCGCGGGAAGCGAGAACGCTACCGCACGACCACGAGATGCGGGCATGCGAAGGTTGACAGTTGGAATTGGAAGGAGCACTTGCGGAGCGCGAGACGGGTTTACGTTTGCTGTCCAGAGCAGAGCACATACCTCATCCCTCGAAGACGGTGTTTTCGGTTGGCTATGGTGGTGATGGGATTCTGGAAATTCGCCTGTGGCGAACGTGTGAAGACTTTGAGTGCCACTACGCTACCGATTCAACAAATATTTTGGTGAGACCTTTTCTGTGGCTTCTGTTCCTTGTTTTGGTAAGCGTATGCTGCGACCAGTTTCTCCTTCCCGGAAGGTCAGCTGTGGGTACTGTTTATGGATGTCCGCAGTGAAAGAGCTGAAGTTTACCTTAATGTCAGCAACTCTGTTTCATTACATACGTTAGTCGCGACTGTTTGTGAAATGTGTGGAAGTCGCACGGTCTGTGTTAGAGAGCTAGTGGAGTTATGTTACTCATAACTGCCTGTTTAAATTGGTCGTATTTCGAGTGGCTTACGGAGTAACATGTCGAGGGCTCAGCTGTGCTTCTTCCTTTCAAATACAGTGTATTCTAACTTAGCTAGAGAGCCTTTCACTGTAATCTTTTCAGTTAAACATTTGTAAAACATTTTAGTGGGATGAGTCTAATTTAATCTGAGTGCCTTCATTGTAATCATTTAAGTTAAGTATTTGTAAAACATTTTTCTGGCGTTGTTAGTTGACCTATCCTGAGATTTTCTATGATAAACTCCGCTAAAATAAGAATGTAGCTTTCCACTGTAGGTGTTTTGGGTAGATGTTTGTTTATTTATTTAAGTTTGGTTCTTAAATGGTAATACAATTAAATTGTGGAACCCTCTATAAAAAAGCACACTGTCACTAGTTTTCATAAGGCTAGTTTTTATAGCCTGTTGTAGCTCACGTTGTACGGGACCTGCCCCATCCACCAGCTCATCCGTGGGTGGCGAGTTCACACCGCCCACCCTATCCGTTGGGTTATCCCACATGTTGCCGGGATGAAACGTAGCTGTATAATTTCTGCTTGTCAAGGGACATGAAGAACTGCTTATGTTAACACTGTTCTTAAAACATCTGTTGCAATCATTCAATGTTGTTGTTGTTGTTTTCAGTCCTGAGTCTGGTTTGATGCAACTCTCCATGCAAGCTTCTTCATCTCCCAGTACTTACGGCAACCTACATCCTTCGGAATCTGCTTAGTGTATTCATCTCTTGGTCGACCTCTACCATTTTTACCCTCCACGCTGCCATCCAATGCTAAATTTGTGATCCCTTGATGCCTCAAAATATGTCCTACAAACAGGTCCCTTCATCTTGTCAAGTTGTGCCACAAACTCCTCTTCTCCCCAATTCTATTCGATACCTCCTCATTAGTAATGTGATCTACCCATCTAATCTTCAGCATTCTTCTGTAGCACCACATTTCGAAAGCATCTATTCTCTTCTTGTCCATAATATTTATCGTCCATGTTTCACTTCCATACATGGCTACACTCCATACAAATACTTTCAGAAACGACTTCCTGACACTTAAATCTATACTCGATCATGAAATCCAAGTTTTCTCACCTCCCGCCTAACTGTCATAGTACTTGCAGTGGATCCTGACGAAGTTTGGAATTCCTGTGTGATGATCTGGATAGATGTCTGCCTATTACACATTACGACCATCTTCAACTGTCGACGGTCTTTGTCGGTCAACAGATGAAGTCAGCCTGTACGCTTTTGTGCTGTACGTGTCCCTTCACGTTTCCACTTCACTACCAGATCGGAAACAGTGGACCTAGGGATGTTTAGGAGTGTGAAATTCTCGCGTACAGATGTATTAGACAAGTGATATCCAATGACCTGACCACGTTCGTAGTCCATGAGCTCTACTCTGTTCTCTCACGATGTTTAATGACTATTCAGGCCGCTGATATGGAGTACCTGGCAGTATGTGGCGTAACAATGCACCTAATAAGAAAAATGTATGTTTTTGGAGTGTCTGGATACTTTTGATCACACAATGTATCAATAATGAAGATGCGTTTCCATGACAGAAAAGTTTTCAATTGCGTCCACAGGATAGGTGCCATGTACTCATCTACTCAAATCAGCATCAGAGGGGAATTTAAACCCCACATTACGTACAGCAACTAACCCTGTGAAAGAGAATAAGCAAACTATAACATTAGTTATCGAGTAATACCAACACTATTTTCGAATCATAAACACAAGTTCTTAAAAAATATTTATGGACTTTTGAAGAGGTACCTAAAGGTATATCGTCGGCTAAAATTTTCTTTTGCGACGGTACAAAGACGCAGCACCGATGCTTCTTTATCTGGTTGAGCTCTTTTTCGCAACAGACAATAAGCGACAGACTGAGATCTCTAGAAAACTATCAACACTCTGGGAATAGCATAGAGTCATCACCGAACAGATGATCTGGACAAAAATTGCAAGTGACTAATTAATTTTTGTTGTGCTGTACAGTTATATTAACTTGTATTTTTTCTTTGTGGTAATTTGAATTTGAGCTCGTAATTAGAGAAAGACTTAACCTCGTATTTTAGTTCCTAAGTAATATCGTAATTCTTGAAAAGTGATCAGCAGTTCAAAAGTAAATCTGAAATTAAATGTGTACTGTAACACTGTGCACAGCTTAATGTCTGCTCTGTTAAATCTCAGAAAACTGTCCTGTTAGCAATAATACAAGCAATCTGACTGCGAGAAAAATATGAAAGAGCCCTGCCTGAAAAGTATGTCACTGTTGAAATGTTAATGTATCACACGTAAATTATAAATGCCCTACCTTTTGCGCAATTAATAAATACTCTACTGCTGCTATCTCCAGGCAACTGCGGCTTCTGCTGCCACGCCAGTTATTAAAAAAAATCAGACTACTAGCAACGCCATGTGCAATGCATGCTTTAAACTGTAGATACAAGACTTCTGCGCTAATAAATCACACTACTGCATTGATCACTCTCAATTAATGTTCTGTTACTGAAAACCTCGGTGGAGCAAAATTATATATGCGAAACTTGAAATAAAGATATGAATGCTGAATGATGGGAAAACAATAAAGTAACTGTGTAAACAAAACTTTACATCTCTAAGACAAATTATTTTAACACTAGAAATATAAAGAATTCAATTTACATTAATAGTGGAAAAACCTGAACAAATTCTCCTTACTTTCTTACAAACACGTATGCTATTAGAAGTCGCACACTGTTACGTTAGCACAACGATCTCCAATTCTAAATCCCTGACCAAATTAAGTACTGCGTTTGGATGTCTCGGCAAATGCGCTATTATAGTACCTTTTGAAGTTTTCCGAATGAAGTGGCAAAATACAGTTCCGTAAATGAAAAGTAATATAAGAAAATTACTGTCGGCGCACAGCACGACCTAAATACATCTTATCCCATCGCAAGATACAATTGGACTCCTCCTCTCTCTTTCCAACACTGCACTCCATTCTCAAGTAAAGGTTCTTCTAACAGTCCCTCGCAGCACAACCTCTTTGATAGAGATGTTGCCCTCTATTATTCAATGCTATTGAAGCTTTACTTCTCCGCATGACATTCAAAATACTACCTAAATTTAAATTTTCTGTATAAAACAAAACCCACACGAAATATGTGAAATAATTCATTTATCAAGAAAAGCTTAATAGTTTATCTATGATTATTATATGAAATACTTATGAAGTGTCATGGGACAATGTGATATATATTCAATATTTTAGAGCTATATTACGTGCAAAAATAGTGACATATTAATGTTTTATTTTAGTTTTATATCTGAAGATGATAATTAAATGTTACAAAAACTAGTTCTCAGGTGCGAGTATTTGCAACTGTGCTACTGAGACTGCTTTAATAAATATTTTTAAAAATTATAGAAGGAAAACGTGTTTAAAACCACGAGAATTTGAAAAGCATGTTGTTTGGATGTAATACGTTGATAGCTACTGACACACATCAGGAAACCCATTAAGCTAAGACTTTGCTCTTGTTTAACATGTGCTCGCATCACTGTAAAATTTCTTATTTACGAGGAAATGGTATGATGACATCTATAAATAAAAAATGTGATAGATATACGACAGCAAATCACAGTTAATAAGCTAGTTGGTAAACCACGCCTGAATGATTTATTTTGTTTAAAAATCCTAGTTGAAAGAGTACGAAAAACATAACCTCGCATTTATTGGTTCGGAAAAAGCCTTTGATAGTGTCAAAAAGATTGCTTCTACGCGACAATTGAATGGAACGAGGATTCACAGGAAACAGGTGAGGTTCCTGAATTCCGTGAAAGGCTCCACAAGACAGGATCGATTTACAAATGGCCATACAAGGAGAGAACTGAGCAGTTTAAAAGAGAAAATAGAATCTCACGGATGAATGTAAAAACAAGCGTTATCATACAGAGCGAAGGGTAAATGACATACAGTATAAGAAGAGCAATGAAACGTTGGCAGTTACTTCCTTTGTGATTGGAACAGGAGAATCGGGTGTTATGTTTTAACTGGATATTATAAACTGTGCAATATTCTTTTATATCTCACACTCTTGTGATTCACTGTCTAACTTACGTTACTCCCAAATTATCGCTAGTATTACCCACGAAACAAATTCATACTAGTAAGGCATTGAACATTTAGCCTCGTTACCGTTGGGCACTGCTCCCAGTTCGAAACTTTCTGAACTGACGAACAGCATCGCGGAAGACATGAGAACTGACTGGTGGATGACAGTTTCCCTCTCGGAGGATACTTACTGACTGTGTTTAGGCCTCTGACCATGGTATTATTGTCAGAAAAACACTTACATCGAAGGATGAAACTTAGTCTTTCGTGTTTATAAAGGAAAGATCACCTTAAAAATGAACATGGAACCATCGACCTGCTACCCTGGACAAAACCAACGATCATAAGGTACGTATTTCAATAGGAATTGTGGATTTGAGAATGAGCTGTTGGGGCCTGGCCTTCTACAAACAGAGCTGAAAAAAATATATGTAAATCTTTCTGCGAATTGTGGATCGTCAGTACTACGTCTCAACACTATATGTACTTCTACACAAAGCCTGTCTGTACACAATCTCATCAAAAGTATCCGGCCATTTGTGGAAATTAGTATGGAATGTTACGACTCTTCGTCTATCTGACGGTATGCACTAGGGTTGTTGACAAAATGTCGATATATAAATGCTTCTTTCCAAAAACTAGATATTTATCAGCGATATTCTTTATATCGATATATCAATATCAAAATGGCAATGTCGAGTACCGATATGTTTATTTTATATTATATTTTTTCAACATTTTCGGTAAATATTTGAGAATGTTCTTTTGAAATTGCGATAGAACATAATTTTACATAATATTACTTTCACTGTGTGAAGGCGTCTTTTAATTTTTGAGCTTTCGTCATGTTCACTATTTCTCTTTGACTGTGTGAAGCAAATGTAGAAGACACAAAAGAAGAAGTCCGATTGCACTGGGGGTGGTGGTGTGAATGGGATAACAAGATTTCCGATGTGAAGAAACAGAGGCCTAGTTGCGTTAAAAAAACTATTTGTAACACAAATAGGGTCCTAATTCTTATCGGCATTATTCGAAAACAATTACTGCAAATGATGAAATGCCAAGATTGGTCTTTGCAGTGGGCGGGGAAATGTGAGGGCAAACGTTGACGCAACTGGCACTCAGCGCTACCATCAGAAACTGGAACCCTTAACTTCACCACGCAATATTGACACTAGAACAGCTAGAGCGCTGGCGCTGGCAGAACTGAAAAGAAATCGACGTGAAATGTTCAGGACAAATCCGATATGTGACGAGGGACCCATCGGACACCTTTTATTGTGCCTCTTACGTGCAGTTACCATTGTTAGTAAAGTGGTTATCACCAACCGTGCACGTGCGTCTTTTTTTTTCAGTTGTTGCTCTAAGGGGGATAAGTAGACTGCTAGCTTGTTGATGTATGGTATATCTAATGATAAAACAATAATTAAATATACATCTCTAACACCGCCAGTATATTTATAATGTGCAGCCGATATTTTTATAGGCCAGTACTTTGATATATCGATACTTTTTATCGATACATCGATTTCCGATAATTATGTTTGTCTAAATATAGATACCATAACCGATATTTTTAAAGAGTTCAACAGTCCTAGTCTGAACTCTGCTAGTGACACTTTCTATGAGGTGTTAGAATGCCTGTGGAGGAACGGCAGCCCATTCTTTCTCAACAGTGCCATTGCGTTCAGATCGGGACTCAGGACGGGTCACTTCATATCAGCAATGCTCTTGTCCACAGACCATTGTCTCACAAAGGCTGCTTTATCACAATGTGCTTTGCCGTGTCTCCAAACTGTTGATCTACTGTAAGTTATATACAATTCTGTAAACCGTATTTATATCCTTCCTCACTTAACGCCTTGTTTGTACTTTAAGGGGATCAGACCCTACCGATGTAAAACTCCCTCATACCGAAACACCGCCTCCTCCGTACTTTATAGTTGGCACTACACGTGGTGGCAGGTCCCATCGAATTGCCACAGGGTACTGCGTGATTCATCACTCCAAGTCTCTCGTTTCAAAATCTCCACTCCTCCATTCTGCATTGGCATCGCTCTTTACATCACCTCAAATAACTCTTACCACTGACTGCAGGCACATGTGCCTTATGACTAGCTGCTATACCATTGCATGTAATTTCTTTTAACTCCCTACGCAGTCACTGTGCTAGCTGGAGTGTTGGGAGCACTTTGTAACTCGCCAGTGATTTCTTCCAGTGATTTCACGTGATTTTTACAATACCCCCTTCGCAATGCTCGATGGGATGGTCCGTGTACGTCAGTTCTTGAGGTCTGGGTGGTTTTGGTTTAGCTGTGATTGTTCCTTCACGTTTTCACTTCACAATAACGTGACAAACAAGCGATCTGGACAGCTTTAAAGGGCTGAAATATCTATGATGGATCTGTTACTCTGCTGACATCAATGAGTAGATCACTTTGAAGCCACTAAGCTGTCCTAATAAGCCCATTCTGCTGTTACTGCTTCTCTACTCATAACACAATATTCCTTGCCTTCTTTTATACTCTGCTGATATCTAGTGGTCCATTCCTCATCATATAGGGGTGTCTGTACTTTCGTGACATTGCTGTGTTGGAGCAAAATGCGGTTGGCATCCCTGCAGATGCCTGTGTTAATTAATGTAACTGACGGAAGTTTCATTGTTGCATATCTGTTAATTATTATTCAGTTCGTCGCAGAGTTTGGAAATTTCGAGATGGCAAAGTTAGAGGAGCAACGCGTCTGCATCAAATTTTGTATGAAACTCAAGGAAACCTTTACAGAGGCACACCAAATGATACAGGAAACCTACGATGATGCGCCCTCAAG
Source organism: Schistocerca gregaria (assembly GCF_023897955.1). Classification (NCBI taxonomy): domain Eukaryota; kingdom Metazoa; phylum Arthropoda; class Insecta; order Orthoptera; family Acrididae; genus Schistocerca; species Schistocerca gregaria. Next base: position 108,662,459 of record NC_064920.1, read on the forward strand.
CCCCACTCGGTGTTATGAATGGTTCATTCAGGACGTCCTTCGATGTCTATCGACGTCGACGAAATTGTGCGTGCCAATCGAAGATTGTCCGAGAGATTGTAGAAGAATGTAACATTTGAGTTGGGTCATATCTTGAAATCCTGACACAGCATCTTGGAATGCATCGTGTTGCCGCCAAGTTCGCCCCACGGTTTATGAGTCAAGACCAGAAAAACTTTAGCCTCGTAATCTTTGAAGAGCTTTTGGATCGCGCAAATGAGAACGACGTGTTCTTTAAGAGAATCAAAATGGTGATGAGAAGTGGATCTACGGTTATGATGTTGAGAACGAGGTTCAGTCGTCACAGTGTGTCGGGAAAGGTTCTTCAAAACAAAACAAAAACTCGCCAGGTCAAGTCGAATGTCAAAACCAAGCTGATAGTTTTCTTTGACTTTGAAGAATTAGTTCATCATAAATTCGTGCCACAGGACAAACTGTTAATCGATGGTACTATCGGAACATACTGCGACGCCTTCGATAAGATGTGAGCCGACCGGTGTGGACGAGCGGTTCTAGGCGCTTCAGTCTGGAACCGCGCGACCACCACGGTCGCAAGTTCCAATCCTGCCTCTGGTATGGATGTGTTTGATGTCCTTAGGTTAGTTAGGTTTAAGTAGTTCTAAGTTCTAGGGGACTAATGACCTAAGGTGTTAAGTCCCATAGCGCTTAGAGCCATTTCAACCATCTGAATAGATGTGAGAAGAAAACGACCTGAGAAGTGACTACACAAGTAATGGCTCTTGTATCACGTTAACGCACCATCGTATTCATCCCTGTTGGGCGTGACTACTGAACGAAAAACGAAATCATTGTGCTACCTCATCCTCTGTACTCTCCAGACCTGGCCCTGTGGGTTTATTTTATTTCCAAAGTTGAACGCACCGTTGAAAAGACAAAGATTTGGAACGATACAAGGGATAAAAGAAAATTTCCAGACGGCCTTTCGTGCTATCCAGCAACAGGCGTACGAAGACTACTTACGTAAGTGGAAACTGTGTTTGGAGCGGTGTATCAATTGTAGAGGAGAGTATTTCAAGGTAGAGCATGCACAATAGTAAAAGGTTAGCGTAGAAAAAATTTTGTGGTCAAAGTTCCGGAAATTTCTGAACAGATCTCGTATAGTTTCGAGACGGGGTTGCTGAAGATTCTTGAGTCGTTAATAAATGAAGTGATCGAAAATGACCTGGAATTGACCAAGTTCAAGGTTGTGCTGTGGCGGCGAGATTGATCGTGTGTCTGGGCAGCAGTACGCGGACTGCTGCTGCAGTTGTTGTCTTTCTTGTTGCTGCTATATGCAGCTGCGCGTTTGAGCCATTGGTAGGATCAACCAGCTGCCGGGCCCGGGCTGTGTGGACCGAACAGCGGCAGAGATGGGCGCACCTTTATACTCCCCCAGCGTATAATCAAAGTTAATGGACGTGATATTAGCTGCCCGCCCAACGGACCCTCCCCATATTGCAAACAAGAATTGTTCCTCTTGTAAACTTCAATTAATTAACGCGGCACGCGCCTATATGAGGGCGGTGCTCGAAAAACAAGAGAATGAACTAGCTGCACACAGATGTGGAACCATTCTCTCGCATCCTGGTGACGAACGATAACGTCCACAAAATTCAGTCTGTTTTGTACCATATTTACTTACGTCATTCAGTCCTCGTGTAAATCACGGTGTACAACAAGCATTTCACACTCAGAGTCTAAACTCGATCCAGGTTAGAATTACTTGATAGCTGACAGTTAATGCAATGGAGCTGGTTTCCTACAATCAGAAAGCTCAACGTCACTCCCAAACCGTTCGCCGTTGCCAAGCTGTCACAACAATTGCTGGGTTCAATTCCGTTTCCTCGTCTGGTATTCTTTCTTGATTTGTTTGGTTGCCGAATCATGCGTCTGGCACTTTTGTTTCGTATTGCATCAACCACACCACAAACATGAACACACACGCACACACACGCACACACGCACATAATGATGCCATTGAAATACACACGTTTCATACACAGCCTTGAAAAAACACTGCTGGATACTTCCCCACGAGAAGCGATTCCGCGTCAAATATGCGTTTATGACAATCACGGAGATCAGCTTACATTATATCAACTTCACACGACATTGCGAGAAACCGAATTTTTGAAAACTCTTGCGACTGGGTGATAGCAGTCAAAAAATGTAGCAATGTCTGTATGTGTTGTACTTTAGTGCAATGGTTAGCGTATTCACTAGCCTTGTTGAAGTTCATAAGGTCGAATCTCGTCAAATGCCGTAAACGTTTTTGAAGACTCTTGCGACTGGGTGATAGCAGTCAAAAATGTAGCAATGTCTGTAAGTTTTGTACTTTAGTGCAATGGTTAGCGTATTCACTAGCCCTGTTGAAGTTCATAAGGTCGAATCTCGTCAAATGCCGTAAACGTTTTTTTTTTAATTTGTAAACCTAGTTAAAGTAGTTTTATTATCATTTATATTCAGTTAATTGAGATTAAATGTAACTTTTTTAATTTCTAATTTTTTGCTATGTTCTTTTCGTCATCATACTGAATTTTTTTATCTGCTCTTTTTTTTGTCTGTAATTCTTTTTGCGTATGGCATCTGCCTGGGTGGTCTATAACATGCAACCAAGAGTCAACTAGGACGGCACATCGGTTGGTAACAGCAGCTCGTGTAGCCAGTGAGAGAGTAGTTTCAAGTAATCAATGACAGCATGACATTACAATTTGATTTTATCGCTGGAACTGAATGTTCTTCTTCACTGAGTTTGCTCGTAGAGTTTAGCTATAATAGCCATCAACAGAGCGATATTGATATTAGTGCTGATGCAGACTGTTCATCAGCGCTTTCTCCGATACAATACACGCCACGAAGTTGTGGTTAGCTTAGGGTACTAGTTCAGGGGTACCAATCGCGTCTTCTCCAGCAGTTCAGTCACTGCTCACTTAAAATCAGCTGTCGACAGAGTAACTCGCATTTCCGACATACCTCGTGGCAGCCATTTCCAACATCGTCCGCGTAAAACATTAATGGCAGTTGTGTAGTGACCTGCCATGATAGTGACTTACCCATAACCGAGCAGTAGATGGCAGCCGTGTGGCCACACTGTCGTGGCAACTGACAGAGTCAACTATCAAGTAATTTTGAACCGACTATAGTCTCACAAACATCTGGGTGCAGCAATTTGTAGGCATCTGAAATGGAGTAGTCATATAGATTCATAGTAAAGCAAATGCTTGACTACTGTTCACTGGCAGGATACTGGGAAACTGCTGCAGTCTACAAAGCAGACTAGCTACAGATCACTTGTGCATCTTACTTTGCATAGCTGTATAAAACCTGTAGTACAAGTAGTACTAAAAACCAAACTCCTCCCGAACAGGCCATGAAGCTCAACAGTACCGACCGGCCGCCGTCTCATCCTCACCCATAGGCGTCACTGGATGAGGATATGGAGGGCATGTGTAGGTCTGTTTGGCTTCCATGACAGCGTCATAGAAGAGTGGAAAAATTTGAAATGGCAGATCTACCATCTCAGACAAAAATATTTAAAAATACCGTGATTTACGATAGAAATAAATTACCTCATGGGTCTAGCAGCGTATGTCTGCTACACCAGAAACGTAGCGCGGTTAATTTAAATCTTTACTTTTGTTCGCTGACTCTGATCTGATAGAGGAGACGAAACAAATTTTATTATATCTTCAGTTGTTGGCATAGCAGTACGAAAACAGGTGTGGCGAGCAGACTCATCAAAATGAATGCAATTTCTTTCTAAAGAAATTGTAACTTTTGTGAATAAAATTTCTGTAACATCGATTTCAGTTAGTGCTATGATTTATTATACCATTTTTATTTCGTCAGACATAGAATTTCATGTTTTAGTTCAGTTTGTATGCAGGTATTGGATCTAATGGAAAGAGATGTTTGGTTTACCAGCGAGTGACACAGAAACGTTGAAAAACGTGAAATACTAGAATCCTGAGACAGATGTCAGTTATCTTGCGAAAGCCTTTTTATCGAGTTCTGAGAACCATGACTAAGTAGAGAACTAGAGATATTATTCGTATCGCTATCTTGAAAACCCCGAAGATAAAATTAGACTAATCATACCACACACAGGGGCATTCCAAGTCCTTCTCGCCGTTCTACATAGGCGATTGAAACAGGTTGAAACCCTAACATGTGTTATCATGTTAAGTACCCTATGTCACAAACTTCACAATGATCTGTAGATGACATGTATGTATTCAGGTGTTCTTTCATGTCTATATTGTCGGTCGGAACTTTTGTTTGCAGTATAGGCATACAAAGGAGGCGGGGGGGGGGGGGGGAGGCAGGAAGGCAGGGGGGGGGGGGGGGTAACTCGTGCTCCCCATTCCATTCCGGAATATGAGGTACACACTATTTATTTATTTATTGCAGAATTATGGCATTAAATAGTAGCCATGAAATTAATACAAGATATCCTTTAGCATGATCTGATGTGTGATTTCGTATCCAAAGTGTTATAGATGGCACAAAGGTTGAACAAGCGTTTTTAAAGATTACCTCCTGTTTTTCCTCTCTGGCGCGCTTACACAAATTTATTTCTTTTTCTTAATTCTGTTAATAAGTGTGGTTTATTCTTTTTTCTGTTACTTATTTTTTGTTTCAAGAGAATCAAACATTATCCTGGTGCTTAAATTTCGCCATTAGACGCAAAATAGACTGTTGAGTTGAAGTAGATAGATACTTCATTCACAACACTCATACTGAACACAGTCACTAATCTATTAAGTAAAAGAGAAATAGTACAACTATTAGTTCACTAGCAGTAGAACTCCGCAGGTATGTTACAAGTCCCACAGTTCATAAGAAGAACTAACTCACCAATACTCGAAACTCTCAATCAGAGAATAATCAAAAGCTAACACTAAAGCCCTAACCTAAGGGGCATAATGCTGGTCTAAGCCAAAATATTACACTAATTGAAAACCTTCCTTGCATACACATATTACAATAAAAAATTAAATTAAATAAAGAAAACATCAGATTGTAATAGCATTACAAGCTCTCAACATAGCTAGACCTCAGTCCTGAAAGGAATCATCATAAGATACTCAGAACATGAGAATTTAAGAAATTATCTTATCAGCAGAAACACGATTACGGCCTAAGGCCTACAAACAAACAGTAACATAGAGGTAATCACTTTGTGATCTTTCCTTGTCGGCATTTACTTCCTAATACGCAATAAGGATATTTTGTTATGCCTTGAGAAAACACAACTCGTCGTGTTCTTGTTTTTTCACCCAAACATGTTTTGAGGACGTTTCTCCATCTTCTGTAGGTTTTATTTATTATCTGTTGAACAGTATACAGAGAATTAATGCATTTTGATATTTATCAGTTTTTGATGTTACAGCATTTACATCACTATAAGTATTGACAGATTAATGTGAGCCGGCCGGAGTGGCCATGCGGTTCTAGGCGCTACAGTCTGGAACCGAGCGACCTCTACGCTCATAGGTTCGAATCCTGCCTCGGGTATGGATGTGTGTGATGTGCTTAGGTTAGTTAGGTTTAATTAGTTCTAAGTTCTAGGCGACTGATGACCTCAGAAGTTAAGTCACATAGTCCTCAGAGCCATTTGAACCATTTGAGCCATTAATGTGAAGAATAAATAAACATTATTACGACATATTGGTGTTGTCAAGTATATTTGTTATTTGAAGCACAGCTATAAATATTGCCTTTCAGAAAGTCATCTGTAATTAATAAGCTTTATCAATGTCTCAATTTTTCGGCCTAACATGATAGCATTCATTCTACTTTTTCATGGCATTTCAGAGTGCAGTCAACCCCCATGAGGCCAATTGAGGAGTTACTTGATTGAGAATTAGCGACACCAGTCACGAAAACTGACAACGGTTGGAAGAGCGGTGTGCTGACCACGTGTCCCCCCGTATCCACATCTGGTGACACCTACGGGCTGAGGATGACACGACGGCCGGTCGGTTTAGTCGGGCCTGTTCCGACAGTGTATGTTTTTTTTAATACCATTACTGTCGTTATGTTATGTTGTTTCGTACAAAAAATTCGTTATTTTTCTCTTTGACTTAGGTTACAGTAGTATTTTTCGAAAAAACACACTTGTGAACACCAGTATGCAAAAATAAGGTACATCTTCAAGTTAATATTTAAATTCTGTGTACATTGTTCAACAGATAACAAATAAAACCCACTGAATGTGGAGAAAGTTCTCCGAAGCATGTAAGAGTAAAAAATAAGAAAAGTTGGTTTTTTTTTCAAGCAGAAACAAACTTCTTTATTACATAGCAAGAGTCTAAGGCGCTGCAGTCACAGACTGTGCGGCTGGTCCCAGCGGAAGTTCCAGTCCTCCCTCGGGCACGGGTGTGTGTGTTTGTCCTTAGGATAATTTAGGTTGAGTAGTGTGTAAGCTTAGGGACTGACGACCTTAGCAGCTAAGTCCCATGAGATTTCGCACACATTTGAACATTTACATAGGAAGAACAAGACCGAACAACTTTGACAACATCACTCTCGTAACGATAGTGGATCTATAGTCGCCTGCTGTAGATGCTTAGCAATAAGCATCACAGTTTCAGAATACGAAAATGCACACCTAAAGCAGCCCATCGAGGTTAGCCAGGAAATCTGTAACAAGTAACTAGGATTGTGATGGCACACTTTGGTTCTTGAGAGCTTCATTGAGCAATCCTCTGTACACTGCATGCAGCACTAATTACTGCCACATCTTTGTGCTCGAGGTGAAATATTCCCAGGAACCAATAAAACTCCATCTGGTCCAGTATTCCTGTGTTTGGCGCTGCTCTCTCGGTGCTGACAGCCACCATCTGCCTGTCAGAGCCTCCTGAGGCTGTAGCATTCTAGGGTTGGAACACTGTACCGGATAGATCAGGCTGAAGTCAGGAAGCTGACAGAGCATCACCTAGTCACGTGGCTTCACCAGCTTAGAGGGTAGATATCTAGCTGATGCCTGAAGACGTTAGTGAAACAGTGGAACAGGCGGGTCAGTACTCGTGATGCAGACAGGGGAACATCACCTAAGCAGTCATGATGTCTGTGCGGCTGGCCACGGCGGAGGTTCGAATCCTCCCTCGGGCATGGGTGTGTGTGTTTGTACTCAGGATACTTTAGGTTAAGTAGTGTGTAAGCTTAGGGACTGATAGCCATAGCAGTTAAGGCCCATAAAAAAAGTCATGATGTCATGAGGCCAGTCACCTCGGCTGCCTTAGCGCTCAGCTGCGTCAGCGACAAGGGCGGCTGCATTCAGCTTCTGGAAGACGATAACCAGTACTTAGGGAAGGTGTTGACCAGCTTTGCTCAGGGTACGTGATGTCGTGCAAAGAAGTGACCTGAACTACCATCCAGACAACCTGCTACCATCGACCACGGCCACAAGAATGGGGGTGGGCGGCAGTAGTGGCTTTCCCATATGATGAAGATGACGATCTGCTCCCGGGTCTTGCTGGTAAGGCCTGCAGAAGGCCTGCCGGATGCTGACAGCCACGCCCACTCAGTAGTGGGCGTTGCAGCTCACAGCGACCAAGTCCTTCTACATATGAATCACTGCTCCACAGAAGAACGAAGGTGATTAGATGACCAGAGAGTCGACATAGGCGTCCCCTCTCGACAGACTGCCTGCAAGTTGATTAGATACCCTGCAGAATGGCCGGGCACGGTGTGGCCGAGCGGTTCTAGGCGCTTCAGTCCGGAACCGTGCGACCGCTACGGTCGCAGGTTCGAATCCTGTCTCGGGCATGGATGTGTGTGATGTCGTTAGGTTAGTTAGGTTTAAGTAGTTCTAAGTTCTAGGGGACTGATGACCTCAGATGTTAAGTCCCATAGTGCTCAGAGCCATTTTAACAAACCCTGAAGAATGGAAGTAGTATTTGTATAGGATGAGCTCTTTTGCTCTGCTGCGGTGAGACCAAAATGAAATCGCGTATTCCTGTTTTATTATTTTCCCAGCTCTCTTGTTCAGGATTTCGTAACACCACTTTTCAGACGCTTCTTTCTGCCACGAATAGCTGCTGTTGTATCTGGCTTAGGCTTTCTTGTAACACTTCACGCAGTCACATTAAAAGAATATCTTAAAAAATGATGGAGCACAGGAATCAGCCATCTTTTCCTTTCAGGCTTTATTAAAGACTTTGAGCCTGGAATGAAAGGTGTATTGCATTTGAAACCAGCAAGGGTTTAGCATTCCATCGACATCAAGGTCATTAGAGATATTTACAAGGCAGTCTATGTCCAAATTGTCACTTAACCTGCTTTATAATTTCAAATATAGATCCCAGTGCTCAGTTAGGTCAAATCATTTACGCTACTCCAAAGATGTGATTTCTTTTTCTGCTTTCCTATTGAGGTGGTGAGGGAGACTTGTTGTTTCAGTAGCTTTGCGGTGGTTTTTAGCTGTCTTGTAAAAAGGAAGTGAAGAGTCGTAAAGTTGAAACTGCCTGGCAGATTAAAACTGTGTGCCCGACCGAGACTCGAACTCGGGACCTTTGTCTTCCGGGGGCAAGTGCTCTACCATCCGAGCTACCGAAGCACGACTCAGGCCCGGTCCTCACAGCTTTACTTCTGCCAGTATCTCGTCTCCTACCTTCCAAACTTTACAGAAGCACAGTTGGTGCATTGGACTCTTCATCTGAATCCTCAGATAACTTAAACCGTTTTTGCATGGTTTTCTAGGAGCAGCACGTTTTTTCTTGCATTTGGCAGGTGCCTTAGAAAGTCTCTGTTTACCCTTCGGTAAGGAGTCTTCAAGGCGTGTTTTATAGGGCGATCATGTCAAAACAGCTGATGAACCTGGCTTACGACCTCTGTTGGAAACCTTCCTCTTTAGAGGAGGGATTGGCATAATATCTTGTGGAGACACACAAGTGTTTGATGAGATATTTGACAACGATGTTGACCTTGTCACAGGTCTGAATCCGTTCTGAGCGTCTTCTTGTCTGAGGTCATTACTTCCACCTGTAGAGGCTGGATTCCCGTAAGTTCCTCTCAGACTTCTGGCCTCATCTAAAGCCGATGTGACAGCTATATTTATGCAAAAACAGTCCTGTTACATGGGAAAATTCCAGTCTCTTTTGCAGCAATAGAACCAGTCTGACACTTGAGGTAGGCTTTCCAAAACAACTCAGATATGTCATATTGTCCAAAGGGCTGGCCGCTGTGCCACAACAATTGGCGAACATAACGTAATAGGTTTTTAGATTGCCCCTAAGGGTCTTATCAAGTGGCTGAGTTTTATGAAATGTGTGAGGCGGGATACTCACGATTGTAACATGGGTCTTCCTTGCACGTTCTATAACTTGAAGGTTTCCGACATGACTGTTACACCCATCAAGAATTAACAACACAGTTCTTTTGAGGAATGTGCCTTAGAAATAAAGCGGTCAAACCACTCTGAGAAGAACTCAATTTGAATCCAGCATGAAGAATGGCATTTACCAATTGTTCCAGATGGTGCTTCTTTCAGTAGAGTATCAGTCCAGTTCTTCCTGAGGAAGATCATCATTGGTGGTATGAAAGTACCGCAAGCACTCATACAGCATATGACAGTCACCAGGAATCCTCGCTCTGCTGATGGGAGGGCGCCTACTTGACGTTAACGTTTCAGTCCAATGACATGTGGTATTCTGCTCTGGACGGCAGAGAGCACAGTCTCGTCCACATTGTACACACGATCAGAATTCTAAGAATTTTTACTGTACTCAGCTTCCAAAATGTCAAAAAACTTGTCTACAGCTCCTTTGTTGAACTTGTTTACTATCGAGAATGAGGCCCCATAGGTTTGTGGATCGTGAGTTTATTTCAGTGTCGTCTAAGACAAAGGTCAAACCAAGCTCTACCTGCAGCATTTGAAGTAAAAGAATGATTAATATTATTTCTTTCTGCTAGCTGATATGCCATTCTCTTGACATCTAAACTGGTAAGGCCATAGAAACGATTATCCATTTCAATGAAACACAGTACTAACTGTTTCTCAATAGCATCAGGTAGTACAGGATTACGTCAAAGTCTCAAAGAAACACATTCTTCAGGTGACTTATCACTATGCGCAAACCTTTGAAGTGTCGTCTGAATGCTTTCACTGCTCTTCTTAACCACATCTGCTTTTCCTTTAAGGCTATTATAGCCTTAATCATGTTTTCAGCATCCCACTTCTTCACGATAGCTCTTGGGTTCCGATCAGTTAGCTTTAGTGGCATCTACAAAGTGACGCAAAACGTATTAGAAGTAATGTCTTTGTTGTTGGTATTGTGGAAACGTTTCCACAATGCCACCGTATCTGTGCTTCCACATTACCTACACAATGGCCATTTTAAATTTCGGTAGATTACACTAAGCAACTATCTATTTAAGATTAACAAAGGGCTGCTAAAACCTTCTATGCACCTCCCTTTATAAACTATCAGACGTAAAGAAAGATAAGTATAATACCACAGCTTACCTCGAAAATGGTTTAGAAAATGCGCGAACGTAAATTGCATCACTGTCACGGCGTCTGTTGCTCAACTGACTTCTAACCCTCTACCGTGACAAATAGGAACTATTGCAACAATTTCTTGCTGTCCACCTAGAGTGCAGCACTCGGTAGGCCAGATACTAGACGTTTCCGCGTTACCCACACGCTTCCACATTTACACCCCTACCTGTAATTATTCGTGCACATAATTATTTAGTGTTCACACATATATCGATGTAATTTTCTCGAGCATCTCTAGTACCTTTTCCATAGAGTGATATTACTTCCGCCACTATCCCAGAAGCGTATATTAGCTTCGATTTCCAAGATTCATTTAATATTTGCAACAGCCTTAGTTCTAACATTCATCCTCTAAGATTGATAAGTTCTACATTATTGTAATCGGGTCCTACTACTTTTCTATTTATCATCTTCTTTAATACTTCTTGTATCTCCTCTGGTTTAATATTGTCTCCTTGGTACATTTTATCATCTTGTTCTTTGTCTTGGTCCATTTTTTTAGTTCGATTTACCATGTTCTCATTGTTTTCTACCTTAACTCTTGATAGTATTCCATCACTACGAGCACGGAGTCGGAAGAGTACATTTAGTATAAACATTCTTCGTTCAGAATGACTTTTGGAAGTGGTGTAGACATCAGCGCCCCGGTGGTGGGCGCGCACATGAAGGCCGCTCCGCGCTTCATGCTGGACTGCTAGTATCTCCAAACAGGGAACCGACACTGAGTCCAGCACCCTCGGAGTTGGCATATCAAATGATAAAATGCTAGGCGCGGCATCCGCTCGGTGGTACCAGATCGAGGCACGTAACCATCAGAGCCAACTGGCGGTTCGTAACCAACGGCTAGCGGACGTCGCTTCATGGCGAGGTGGAAGCTGCTAAGCCCCATGTTGGATCCACGTGGACTGAAACGCCCGCTAAACCCGCTGGGCGGAACAGGTGATTAGGATTGTGGAAAGGGCCAAATAAGGTGTCGGTGAAGTTGACTCAAAATTGTAATTTACTGCAATGTAATAACACCTTCCAAAACGCCACCTTTAGAACTACGAGTTTCAAAAAGGCAATTATTTCACGGCTGAAGGCCTCCAAACAAGAAATCTTACAGCAACAAGATAAATCTCAAGTGGTAAAGCCGGCCGCGGTGGCCGTTCGGTTCTGGACGCTTTAGTCCAGAACCGCGGGACTGCTATCGTCGCAGGTTTGAATCCTGCCTCGGGTATGGGCGTGTGTGATAACCTTAGGTTAGTTAGGTTTAAGTAGTTCTATGTTCTAGGAGACTGATGACCTAAGATGTTAAGTCCCACAATGCTCAGAGCCATTTGAACCAAGTGGTAAAAACATGTAGTTAAAATTGCGAACAAAATAATTAACATATATATAAACAGCGAGGCTGAAAACCTCAAGGAGAGGGTGAATAGACAAACATAAACAAGATGCAATACAAACGACTGAAAGCCCACAATAAAATTTCCAAGATTTTAAAATAAAGTACTATAACCTTTCAAATGCAGAAGGCCACATTTTTTTTTTTAATAATAAGGGTTTCAGTGGCTGTAGGCCCACACTCTTTTTCCAAAATTCAAAAATACATAAAATCCAGTAAACGCAAGAAGTTTTTAAATCGTTGGCTATGATAGATTATCACCGGTAGGAAGGACAATACAGAAAACAGCACTCAGAAGTCTCCAGGGAGGTCGGTTTGTCCTCGTTTACTTAGATGAGACAGGTGCTGAGCCCAACTACACTTGATCCGTCAGAACCCAACCAGGGAACAGCCATGGTCCTACTGACAAAACGACTTGCTTGCCAGCAATCGGTGGATGAGGACTCAAACACAAAAAGTTACGAACGTGATTATCCACAATGAAATATGTATTAACCTGTCAAAACCACACACCATGTAGGACAGCGACAACAGGTGAGGAAAGGACGCTGCCTGTGATTACGCTGCCTGTAACCGGGACACTAACGGCCACAAGGCAGAACATTCCGCTGGTACACTTGAATTTCAAATATGGTAATATACACTACTGGAAATGGAAAAAAGAACACTAGACACCGGTGTGTCAGACCCACCATACTTGCTCCGGACACTGCGAGAGGGCTGTACAAGCAATGATCACACGCACGGCACAGCGGACACACCAGGAACCGCGGTGTTGGCCGTCGAATGGCGCTAGCTGCGCAGCATTTGTGCACCGCCGCCGTCAGTGTCAGCCAGTTTGCCGTGGCATACGGAGCTCCATCGCAGTCGTTAACACTGGTAGCATGCCACGACAGCGTGGTCGTGAACCGTATGTGCAGTTGATGGACTTTGAACGAGGGCGTATAGTGGGCATGCGGGAGGCCTGGTGGACGTACCACCGAATTGCTCAACACGTGGGGCGTGAGGTCTCCACAGTACATCGATGTTGTCGCCAGTGGTCGGCGGAAGGTGCACGTGCCCGTCGACCTGGGACCGGACCGCAGCGACGCACGGATGCACGCCAAGACCGTAGGATCCTACGCAGTGCCGTAGGGGACCGCACCGCCACTTCCCAGCATATTAGGGACACTGTTGCTCCTGGGGTATCGGCGAGGACCATTCGCAACCGTCTCCATGAAGCTAGGCTACGGTCCCGCACACCGTTAGGCCGTCTTCCGCTCACGCCCCAACATCCTGCAGCCCGCCTACAGTGGTGTCGCGACAGGCGTGAATGGAGGGACGAATGGAGACGTGTCGTCTTCAGCGATGAGAGTCGCTTCTGCCTTGATGCCAATGATGGTCGTATGCGTGTTTGGCACCGTGCAGGTGAGCGCCACAATCAGGACTGCATACGACCGAGGCACACAGGGCCAAGACCCTGCATCATGGTGTGGGGAGCGATTTCCTACACTGGCCGTACACCTCTCGTGATCGTCGAGGGGACACTGAATAGTTCACGGTACATCCAAACCGTCATCGAACCCATCGTTCTACGATTCCTACACCGGCAAGGGAACTTGCTGTTCCAACAGGACAATGCACGTCCGCATGTATCCCGTGCCTCCCAACGTGCTCTAGAAGGTTTAAGTCAACTACCCTGGCCAGCAAGATCTCCGGATCAGTCCCCTATTGAGCATGTTTTGGACTGGATGAAGCGTCGTCTCACGCGGTCTGCACGTCCAGCACGAACGCTTGTCCAACTGAGGCGCCAGGTGGAAATGGCATGGCAAGCCGTTCCACAGGACTACATTCAGTATCTCTACGATCGTCTCCATGGGAGAATAGCAGCCTGCATTGCTGCGAAAGGTGGATATACACTATACTAAAGCCGACATTGTGCATGCTCTGTTGTCTGTGTATATGTGCCTGTGGTTCTGTCAGTGTGATCATGTGATGTGACCCCAGGAATGTGTCAATAAAGTTTCCCCTTCCTGGGACAGTGAATTCACGGTGTTCTTATTTCAATTTCCAGGTGTGTAGTTAACTTCACCAAAAAGGAACACTGCCAGAATTTACGTCAGTGGCCAGGGCAGGTAACCAAAACACTTACGGCCACAAGGTAGAAAATTCCGATGGTGCACTCGAATTGTACTCAGCCAATATAGTTAATTGGACCGCAAGGCGGCTAAATTTCAGCAACAGAAACAGTCGGTGTAGCTCACAGGAAAACCTCCCCAACAGGAAACCACCGAAACGAACCACACAACATAAATGGACGTGAAACCACTGACGTCCTGCATCGGTGAACCACGAAGCTCGTAGCGATCGGACAGCTCACACACGCTCCGACACTGCGCAGGGTCCGCCAGCAGACCCAGCCGACTGCACTGCACAGAGATAACTTCCCTGGTCCACAGTAACTAAGCACGAACGAAGACAAATCGGGAGTCGATGCACGCACGCACACACACACACACACACACACACACACACACACACAAACACACACACAGCCGACTCATGGACGATCGGTGAGCCAAAACGCGTCTTCCGGTAGGACGACCGACGGCGATCCACCAAGACCGTGGCCCAGCTCAAGAGATGCGTGGCGGCAGTGGTCGAGCGAGCAATGTCGACGCTGACCTCGCTGCTGCTCCAACCCGACTGCACTAGTGCCGCATTGCAAGTCCCTGATTGGCAGGTCCGGACTGCGCTCCAGACGCGTTCCAACTGACTGGCAGCCCAAACTCGCGATGCGAACTCGCTTACGACAGACAATGACTGGGAAGTAAAGCCAGTCGAGCAAAGATACTACGAGAGGGGATATATCGATTAGCGCTGTTAACGCCGCTGACGGTCAGGCAAAGCAGCACCGCAGTGACAGCAGTAATTTAAATTAACTTAGTGAGGTGGAAGTACGTTAAAAACAGGGTGTAAAATACAAGATGGCGGGAACACAAGCCACGCACGGCTCTTGGGCACTGTAGCGACGTCAGATGAAGTCGGAAGTCCAGGACGCAGCTGAAGACTACGTGCTGCTGACGGCTGAGCGGCGACGTTCTGCACTCACTCTGGCCACCTCGCCTCCCGTCTTGGGTAAGGCTGACTTCTAGCGTGGCACGTGTAAAGCCAGCCCACCGGTATGGCAGACCGCGGTACTGCAGAGTGCTTAGCCAGGAGCGTTCCAGCATCCGGCAGCAGAGTTTCGCGACCGGCTTGCGTGCACGCCTAGCGACTGATTGCGAAGTCTGATCTCTGGCTGACGCCGCGAGATCTCGTATCATATTTAGTTGCAAGATTATAATTATTTCTGATGCGACGCAGTTTTACTTGAAATGCAATTTTCATACTTCATGACGTGAAGTGTATCAAGCCTTGGCCTTAAATTACTTTTCCCAAACAAATAGTTTACATTTGAATGTGTCCACTTGTTTCCACATGCTTGTAACGATCAAATCTTTTGTTCATCATCATCATCATCATCATCATCATCATCATTTAAGACTGATTATGCCTTTCAGCGTTCAGTCTGGAGCATAGCCCCTCTTATAAAATTCCTCCACGATCCCCTATTCAGTGCTAACATTGGTGCCTCTTCTGATGTTAAACCTATTACTTCAAAATCATTCTTAACCGAATCCAGGTACCTTCTCCTTGGTCTGCCCCAACTCCTCCTACGCTCTTCTGCTGAACCCATGAGTCTCTTGGGTAACCTTGCTTCTCCCATGCGTGTAACATGACCCCACCATCTAAGCCTGTTCGCCCTGACTGCTACATTTATAGAGTTCATTCCCAGTTTCTCTTTGATTTCCTCATTGTGGACACCCTCCTGCCATTTTTCCGATCTACTGGTACCTCCAATTATCCTAGCTACTTTCATATCCGTAACCTCAACCTCGTTGATAAGGTAACCTGAATCCACCCAGCTTTCTCTCCCATACAACTGCATTAGCTTTGCTACACCTCGCTTCCAGTTCTTTCACTATGTTGCCATCCTGTGAGAATATGTACTTGAAACCGTCCACCTGTTCTGACTTTGTTCCTCCTATTTGGCACTCAATCCGTTTATATTTCTTTCCCACTGACGTTACTTTCGTTTTGGAGATGCTAATCTTCATACCATAGTCCTTACATTTCTGATCTAGCTCTGAAATATTACTTTGAAAACTTTCAATCGAATCTGCCATCACAACTAAGTCATCCGCAAAAGCAAGACTGCTTATTTTGTGTTCACATATCTTAATCTCGCCCAGCCAGTATATTGTTTTCAACATATTATCCATAAATAATATGAACAACAGTGGAGGCAGGTTGCAACCTAGTCTTCCCCTGAAACTACTCTGAACCATGAACTCAATTTATTCTCAACTCTTAACTGCTGCCTGACTATCCATGTAAAGACCTTTAATTGCTTCCAAAAGTTTGCCTCCTATTCCATAATCTTGTAGAACAGAGAATAACTTCCTCCTAGGAACCCGGTCATATGCCTTTCCTAGATCTGTAAAGCATAGATACAATTCCCTCTTCCACTCATAACACTTCTCCACTATTTGCCGTAAGCTAAAGATCTGTTCCTAGTCCGCAGCTCGTGGTCGTGCGGTAGCGTTCTCGCTTCCCACGCCAGGATTCCCGGTTTCGATTCCCGGCGGGTTCATGTATTTTCTCTGCCTCGTGATGACTGGGCGTTGTGTGATGTCCTTAGGTTAGTTCGGTTTAAGTAGTTCTAAGTTCTAGGGGACTGATGACCATAGATGTTAAGTCCCATAGTGCTCAGAGCCATCTGGTCCTGACCACCTCTAAGAGGCCTAAACCCACACTGATTTTCATCCAATTGGTCCTCAACTGATACTCGCACTTTCCTTTCAACAATACCTGAGAAGATTTTACCCACAACTCAGATTAAAGGGATACCTCTGTAGTTGTTACAATCTTTTCTGTTTCCATATTTAAAGATTGGTGTGATTACTGCTTTTGTCCAGTCTGATGGAACCTGTCCCGACTCCCAGGCCATTTCAATTATCCTGTGTAGACATTTAAGACCTGACATTCCACTGTATTTGATGAGATCCGACCTAATTTCATCTACCCCAGCTGCTTTATTGCACTGCAATCTATTGACCATTTTCTACACTTCCTCAAATGTGATCCTATTTCCATCATCATTCCTATCCCATTCTACCTCGAAATTTGAAACATTACTGATCGTATTTTCACCTACATTGAGCAACTCTTCAAGATATTCCCTCCATCTGCCCAAGGCATCCACAGGATTCACTAGCAGTTTTCCTGACCTGTACAAAATACTTGTAATTTCCTTCTTACCTCCCTTTCGAAGACTGCTAATTACACTCCAGAATGGTTTTCCAGCAGCTTGACCCAAAGTCATCAACCTGTTTCCAAAGTCTTCCCAAGAGTTCTTCTTGGATGCTGCAATTATCTGTTTGGCTTTGTTTCCTTCTTCAACATAACTTTCTCTGTCTACCTGAGTTCTAGAATGTAGCCATTTTTGATACGCCTTCTTTTTCCATTTACAGGCTGCCTTGACTGTGTCATTCCACCAAGCTGTATGCTTCATCCTACTTTTGCACACTACTGTTCCAAGATATTCTTTAGCCACTTCTAGTACTGTGTCCCTGTACCTTGTCCATTCCTTTTCCAATGACTGTAATTGACTACATTCAACTAACTGGTACCTTTCTGAGATTGCTGTTATGTACTTGTGCTTGATTTCCTTATATTGAGCGGCCGCGGTGGTCTAGCGGTTCTAGGCGCTCAGTCCGGAACAGCCGCGACTGCTACGGTTGGAGGTTCGAATCCTGCCTCGGACATGGATATGTGTGATGTCCTTAGGTTAGGTAGGTTTAAGTAGTTCTAAGTTCTAGGGGACTGATGACCACAGATGTTAAGCCCCATAGTGCTCAGAGCCATTTGAACAATTTGAACCTTATCCTGAAGTTTCTCCACTCTTCTCCTCCTACATATGGACCTGACCTCCAGCGCCTTCGGCCTCAAAATCCCAATTTCACTGCAGATTAAATAATGTTCAGTGTCATCAAAGAATCCCCTGAATACACGTGTGTGCCTCACAGCCTTCCTGAGTTCCTGATCTGTTATTATATAGTAAATCACAGATCTGGTTCCCCTGCCTTCCCAAGTATACCGGTGAATGTTCTTATGTTTAGAAAAGGAGTTTGAGATTACTAAGCCCATACTGGCACAGAAATCCAAGAGTTGTTTCCCGTTCCTGTTGGCCTCCATATCCTCTCCAAATTTACCCATAACCTTTTCATACCCTTCTGTTCGATTTCCAATCCTGGCGTTAAAATCACTCATGAGCAGAACACTGTCCTTGTCCTTTACTCTAACAACTACATCACTGAGTGCCTCATAAAAACTATCCATCTTATCTTGATCTGTCCCTTCACAATGCGAATGTACTGACACAATCCTAATTTTCTTGCTAGACACTGTCAAATCTATCCACATCAGTCGTTCGTTTACATACCTTATTGCAACTACGCTGGGTTCCATTTCTTTCCTGATGTAAGGCCCTCCACCCCATTGTGCTATTCCTGCTTAGACTCTTGACAGGTAGACCTTGTATTCTCCCACTTCCTCTCCTTTCTCACCCCTTACCCGAATATCACTAACAGCTAAAACGTCCAGCCGCATCTTACTTGCAGCCTCTGCCAGCTCTATCTTCTTCCCAGAGTAGCCCCCATTGATGTTAATAGCTCCCCATATCATTACCATTTTTTTGCCAAGTCGTATCTTAGGAGTCCCTGGTTTGTCAGTTAGAGGTGGAACTCCGTCACCTCCAAAGGTCCGAGGCATTTTACTATGATTGTTGCCAGCATCATATTTAAAGTACCAGGGAAGCAGGTTGCTAGCCTTACTTGCCCCGAGTCCCATTGGGTTTTACCCCTATGGTTGAGGGACTAACCGGTGGATTTGATAGTCTTTGCCGTATGAGAACAAAGGTGACCACGACTCAGAATATGTCCGAGATGCCCAGCCTTATTCCAAAGTAACTGGTACCCTGACTGTCGGGACCACTTACTTGGCCACTCATACGTTGCCCGTGATTCATGAACTAGGACATGATTTCAGGAACCCACACCATGAACCACTAATCTTTTGTTTACGATTTTAAATTTTAATGAAGGTAGTGTTTCTGTTAATTCAACTTTAAAAGATGTTGCGTCAGAAAGCTAGTTTTTGGCCTAATTTGTAATTATTAATAAATTTAGAGGCAGTCCAAGAATTGTTTAACAATAGAGGGGTATGCGAGCCAACGAATCTCAACATAGCCGAGTGTTCGGTTTCTGTTCCACTTAACAAAGCAGAGACTACCCCTCAGTTGAGCCTCGATATTGAATCACCTTTTTATTTTATTTTAGATGTTGATATATTTCTCATGTTCATTACTTCGGCGCGTAAACTTCTTTATGTGCAGCCATCTTCGATACCTCATAAATTTCGCTTTTTGCAAAATGACAAAAAAAACATTTTTATTACTAAATAAATACTGAAAAGCCAGTTCTATCAGATATATGAAGATCTTTGTGTATACAGAATACAACGTTACGACTGAATAACTGAGCCCGCAAAAATAATAGTTGCTCTACAAACAAACGTGGTTAGTCATCTCTCTATCTTCATGGTCGTTTCGCGAGTTATACGAAGGAGGAGCCAATGTATTCGTTGATTCTTCCAGCTACGTACGCTGCAGAATAATTTTAACAGTAATGCCCACCGTGGCGCAGGACGCCTCTCTCGCAGTGTCTGCCACTGTAATTGGCTCAGCATCTTTCATGCTTACTAAGTGAACCTGTAACGAAATGAGCTGCTCTTCTTGGGATCTTCTATATTCCTTCTAACAATCCTATCTGGTACGCACCCCGGCCTGAAGAGCAATATTCAGATACTGATAGAGCGACTGCTTTGTAAGCTACCTCCTTTGACAGTGGACTACATTTGCTAAGAAATCACCACAGCCGACGTATTCGTTTCGTAACAACCAGCAACTGTGTTGATAGTCAAGATAATTTTCGCAAGGAGAGGCCACGGCGTTTGGATCACGGATTTACTTCAAGCTTTGTGCCCCTTTAGTAGGCCATTACAGCAAAATAATGGGAAAGTAGTAAGGTGCGCTACTCTGCCAATTGCGAGAAAATCGCGAGAGAAATGATCAAAAACGAACTCTGTGACATGGATTAGAGGCCACGCTGTTCAGTACCTATTCGGCAATGGCGAAAATACGGCAACGGATTTTTGGTATTACCTCAACGAACGACATTGCGCGTTCGTCAAGAACCCTAAATAGATAATATTTTTCAATTATCTTTGGAGCGCATTCCATAACCCGCCCCGCAGCTGGATTATCCAAAACATGAGAAGATAACCTTCGAACCTCTTTCCAGGTCCTTTTATTAATGAGATTTAACAAACAACGGAAACAATGCAGCGACGAGACGATAGTCATCGGAAAATTCCGAAGCGGGCTATAGCATGGATCATCCCTACGTCGTAAAGGGACGACTTTTATTATACAGGTTATGTCGCCGAAGAGGAACGGCTTTTCTTTATCCATTTGTGAGTGTGTAAAAAAACAGAAACAAAAGAAGACGTGGCAGTCGTCGTGCATTCTAAACATACAGCCTCGTGTTCTAGTCCAACCCTATCTTTTTTTTCCACCTTTCGACCCTCGTCTAGAGTTAAAATAAAAAAAGGGTAAAAAAATTTAAAAAATGGAGAAATAGGGTTAGCGTTTGCGCATGGCAAAGTGAGTGAGTGAGGCGACGGGTCGAATCCGGCAATCACTTACTTCTTTAAACTATTTTCATCGCTGGTCTTATTATTTAATTTGTATGACATTTGAGAGGTAATGAAAAAAATATACATCCATATTCATGAAGTTGTAGTGAGTTACATATGTTATTTAACTATTTACCACTTATAATTACATGTTCAAGGACGTGGGACAGACTTGCAAGCCCAAGACTTAGGAACCAGGTTTTAAATTGTAAGACATTTCCAGGGGCAGATGTGGACTCTAACCACAATCTCTTGGTTATGAACTGTAGATTAGAACTGAAGACACTGCAAAAAAAAAAAAAAATGATGCGAATGACGGTATTCACAATACGTAATATAGGAAGTTTCAGTGTGCCAGACCAAAAAAGTAATGCATAATTACTTGTCGGATGTGCTCTCGACATCACACGTTGCAGGATGTTATTTGCCATACAGACATGGAAATCATAAAATGAAACTTGATGAACATATACGTGTTTTTTATCATATTATCTCTCAAATGTCAGATAAACTAAATTGAGACCACTGATGAAAATAATATAGATCAAAACAATCGCTAGCTACATGACCACAATGAATTCTTACATTCGGTCCCTTTGTGCAGATACATGATTGACATAATAGACGCGTAAAACTTCTCTTCCGATTTTCTTGGAATTGCCTGCCTTACTACTTTCGCATTACGTTGTTTTAATGGCCTACTAAAGGTGTACAAAGTTTGAAGTTAATCCATTATCACAGCGTCAGTTACTGGTCTCAGGTGCTCATTTTCAATTAGATTACATGTTTCAATCAGTCAGGATCATCTTCAGATCTAAAACAACGTAAAACCAAGTAGCTGGAC
Organism: Schistocerca gregaria; assembly: GCF_023897955.1. Lineage (NCBI taxonomy): Eukaryota > Metazoa > Arthropoda > Insecta > Orthoptera > Acrididae > Schistocerca > Schistocerca gregaria. Next base: position 108,684,071 of record NC_064920.1, read on the forward strand.
CAGCAACACTCCTTGTCTACTTACAGACTCATATCACGCAACTAAGTTTTACTTTATCTTATCTCTGAAGAGGATTCTGAGGGATCTAAACATGTAATCTAACTAAAAATGTGCAACTGAGGCGATACAATAAATGAGGATCATCCTAAGGATTCTTCCGATAAATCTCACTCAGGCATCTGCCATAACTGCGATTAGTTTACTGCAGCCGTTAAGCTTTAAATCGCTGCTCTTTTATGGATGTAACTGTTTGAAGGAAACGTAGTAGCAGAATAGGGACTAGGGCTAAGAAATGATAGAGGAAGCCGCCTGGTAGAATTTTGCACAGAGCATAACTTAATCAAAGCTAACACTTGCTTCAATAATCATGAAAGAAGGTTGTATACATGGAAGGACCCTGGAGATACTAGAACGTTTCAGACAGATTATATAATGGTAAGACAGAGATTTAGGAACCAGGTTTTAAATTGTAAGACATTTCCAAGGGCAGATGTGGACTCTAACCACAATCTCTTGGTTATGAACTGTAGATTAAAACTGAAGAAACTGCAAATAGGTGGGAGTTTAAGGAGATGGGACCTGGATAAACTGAAACAACCAGAGGTTGTACCGAGTTTCAGGGAGAGCATAAAGGAACAATTGACACGAATTGGGGGAAAGAAATACAGTAGAAGAAGAGTGGGTAGCTTTGAGGGATGAAATAGTGAAGGTAGCAGAGGATCAAGTACGTAAAAAGACGAGGGCCATTAGAAATCCTTGGGTAACAGAAGAGATAGTGAATTTAATTGATGAAGGAGAAACTACAAAAATGCAGAAATTGAAGCAGGAAAAAAGGAATACAGACGTCTCAAAAATGAGATCGAAAGGAAGTGCAAAATGGCTAAGCAGGGATGGCTAGAGGACAAATGTAAGGATGTAGAGGCTTATCTCATTAGGAGTAAGACAGATACTGCCTACAGGAAAATTAAAGAGACCTTTGGAGAAAAGAGAACCACTTGCATGAATATCAAGAGCTCAGATGGAAACCCAGTTCCAAGCAAAGAAGGGAAAGCAGAAAGGTGGAAGGAGTATATAGAGGGTCTATGAAGGGGCGATGTTCTTGAGGACGACATTATAGAAATGGAAGAGGATGTAGATGAAGATGAAAATTGGAGGTATGATACTGCGTGAAGAGTTTTACAGCTGCACTGAAAGACCTAAGTCGAACAAGGCCCCGGGAGTAGACAACATTCCATTAGAACTACTGACAGTCTTGGGAGATCCAGTCCTGACAAAACTCTACCATCTGGTGAGCAAGATGTATGAAACAGGCGAAATACCCTCAGACTTCAAGAAGAATATAATAATTCCAATCCCAAAGAAAGCAGGTGTTGACAGATGTGAAAATTACCGAACTATCAGTTTAATAGGTCAGAGCTGCAAAATACTAACGCGAATTCTTTACAGACGAATGGAAAAACTGGTAGAAGCCGAGCTCTGGGAAGATCAGTTTGGATTCTATAGAAATGTTGGAACACGTGAGGCAATACTGACCTTACCACTTATCTTAGAAGAAAGATTAAGGAAAGGCAAACCTACGTTTCTAGCATTTGTAGACTTAGTGAAAGCTTTTGACAATGTTAACTGGAATACTCTCTTTCAAATTCTGAAGGTGGCAGGGGTAAAATACAGGGAGCGAAAGGCTATTTACAATTTGTACAGAAACCAGATGGCAGTTATAAGAGTCGAGGGGCATGAAAAGGAAGCAGTGGTTCGGAAGGGAGTGAGACAGGTTTGTAGCCTCTCCCCGATGTTATTCAATCTGTATATTAAGCAAGCAGTAAAGGAAACAAAAGAAAAATTTTGAGTAGGTATTAAAATTCATGGAGAAGAAATAAAAACTTTGAGGTTCGCCGATGACAGTGTAATTCTGTCAGACAGCAAAGGACTTGGTAGAGCAGTTGAACGGAATTGACTGTGTCTTGAAGGGAGGGTTTAAGATGAACAGCAACAAAAGCAAAACGAGGATAATGGAATGTAGTCGAATTAAGTTGGTTGACGCTGAGGGAATTAGATTAGGAAATGACACACTTAAAGTAGTAAAGAAGTTTTGCTATTTGAGGAGCAAAATAACTGATGATCGTCGAAGTAGAGAGGATATAAATTGTCGACTGGCAATGGCAAGAAAAGCGTTTCTGAAAAAGAGAAATTTGTTAACATCGAGTATAGATTTAAGTGTCAGGAAGTCGTTTCTGAAAGTATTTTATGGAGTGTGGCCATCTATGGAAGTGAAAGATGGACGATAAATAGTTTAGACAGGAAGCGAATGGAAGCTTTCTAAATTTGGTGCTACAGAAGAATGCTGAAGATTAGATGGGTAGATCACATAACTAATTAGGAGGTATTGAATATAATTGGGGAGAAGAGGAGTTTGTGGCACAACTTGACCAGAAGAAGGGATCGGTTGATAGGACATGTTTTGAGGCATCAAGGGATCATCAATTTAGTACTGGAGTGCAGTTTGTAGGGTAAAAATCGTAGAGGGAGACCAAGAGATGAATACACTAAGCAGATTCAGAAGGATGTAGGTTGCAGTAGTTACTGGGAGATGAAGAAGCTTGCACAGGCTAGAGCAGAATGGAGAGCTGCATCAAACCAGCCTCAGGACTGAAGACCACAACAACAACAATATCTGTTTTCTGCGATTGGCCTGCAATAGTATAGCCATGCAGTAATGGGTCTTTCTTTCTATGTATACGGAGAACGATACATTTGCTTTTGTTGAGAGTCAACTGCCAGTCCCTACGGTACTTATATCTTCCATAGGTTGTATCACCGAAATTGATTACCAAGTAAAAGTAAATTACGATTTCGACTGTTTTACAGCCATGGTAATGGTCACAATGGCTAAAACGGTACCAGCAAGGTCTTAAAATGGTTCAAATAGCTCTGAGCACAACGGGACTTAACATCTGAGTTCATCAGTCCCCTAGAACTACTTAAACCAAACTAATCTAAGGACATCACACACATCCATGCCCGAGGCAGGATTCAAACCTGCGACCGTAGCGGTCATGCGGTTCCAGACTGAAGCGCCTAGATCCGAGCGGCCACACCGGCCAGCATAAAGGTCTTAAAGTGGCATCAAACTCGTCTAAGGAGAGACTAATTGTAGAAGAAAAAGAGGGTGTTAAGACATACGCATTAGTGGTATGGACTGAGTACACTTTCCTCTGCAGTGCAGACTTGTCTGTTTAGCGCGGGATGCACGCAGACCGCCGACCTGAAGCGCACAGGTCGTCGTCTCCTGCAAAAAGCCCGGCCGGGGCCCTGGGAGGCGTCGTGTCGTGTTGTGTTGTGTCGTGTTGCACAACGTCTGAGAACGCAGCTCAGCCAGGGAGCGCCTGCCCCGGCCATTATATTCACGGCCCATAAAACTGCCCGCCGGCGCACTCCCTTATTCCGCATGCAATTACATCCCGCTGCAGGATGCGCCAAAAATAGAAGAAAAACGGAAATAAGAGTAAACATATTAGCCGGCTGCAGCCTCCTAAGGACGCCGCAGATGGACATAAAGCTAACTTATACCGCTCTTAGGTGGACAGCGCCGCACCTTTTAACCGATGATTAACGTCACTGGCAAACGGACGGCGTTTTAACAGCAAGAGTTTAAAGAAACGGGGGAAGAGCACGCAGCTCTAAGGCGATACGAATGCAGTGTCATCCGGAAACGCCGTCCTGAGCTGTTCAATTAATAAAAAATTTTGAACACTAACAATGTAACATTCCCAAGTGTCAATTAACAATCTTGATGAAACTTAAAGGGTGCGTAGAGGGTGCAAAATAGAGCAATAAGATTTTTTTTAAGACATAAAACACACACCAAAATCTAATTTGGCATTTTAGGTTTAGAGGAAATATCTTCGAAACGATGACGTAAAAAATGTTTTTCACATAAAAGTTGATATGTGATTAATGTTCTTGAAAACCGTATAACAAACTATCGCAATAATTTTAAATTTTGCAAAATTTTCTACCACCATGAATTAGTTTTGAAAAATGAAACAACACAAAGAAGTTTTCGAGCCACGTACATCACTGAGTAATATAGCTAGTTTCTGAAACAGTATTTTTGCAAACTAAGCTGTACCCATTGTGCTGTCAGAGTATTATCAAATTAAAATATTTTAAACATTTACTACTCTTTATCTATTTTACTTACATTTGTTTTATGTTTTAAATGGTTTTTTATGTTTTATACTCATTTTTTATTTTGTTTTCCTTTTAATTTTTAATTTTACCGTTTCACATTTGTATATTTTGCTACTTTAAAATAATAAGAAACTCATTATTATGATACAAAATCATTAGAGTTGTGAAAAATTTCAAATTACTACAAAAGTTCGTTATACAGTTGTAAACAACATTAATTATACATCAACTTTTGTACGAAAAACATTTTTACATATCATTGCTTCGAAGATTTCTCTCTAAACCTAAAATGCCAAATTACCTTTCGAGGTGTATTTTATCTCTTAAAAGTGAAATTGTGCGCAAACAAAAAAATACATATTGCACTGTTTTGGCCTCTCTACACACCTGCCAAGATTCATCAACGTAGTTTACTGTTACTTGGGAATGTTCTCCTGTAAGTAGGATTTTGGAACACATAGGGTAATTTCGTCATTGTGTTACAAACTTATGGGGATTGTCAAGAAGGGTAAATGTATCACTCTGGAATAAGGCCCCCTGATCCGAAAATGACTGAGTCGAAATTTGTAGCCGAATACGGTTCTTACAGTTCTGACAGTGTACGACTTCTGTTGCAAGCCCTGTGCTTTCCATATTTTGGAATCTGGTAACATTGACCAAAACAAAACAAAAAATTGTCCAGTAAACATGGGTTCTAAAGTGCATTCCTTAAGAGCTATGACTACTCATTCATCTTTGCTACTTTGCTCAACAGCTTCTCACATCTCCTAAGGTATGCATTTTAGAGCCCATTTTGACGAGACACTTTTTCGATAATTCTATTTTTCTTTTTGTTCACACTACCTCCTCGAAAAATATGGAAAGAAAAGAGCTTGCAGCAGAAGAGGTCTACTGTCAGCAGTATCAAAACGATTTTCACTTCTACATCAACCTGTATACTGTACATGAACTTTAGTAAATACAGTAGAGCCCCGTTAATGGGAGCCCCGGTATTTTGAGATTCCGTGTAATTCGAGCTGGTCTTAAGAAAATTAAAATTTTGGCATGAAACTAGAATAAAAACCCGTTTTCATTGGTTGTCCACATGTACGTTTTAAGCACTTTCTAACGTTTTACATGTTGAACTTCCTTTCTATTTTTCATGTACAATACTTGTGAAACTTTCCCATACAGGGTTTTCGTTCATAATGCACAGAAATAACCTCGACCTCAGACTGCTATTGAATTCCTGTTACAGATGGACAGGTGGCAACAGGTGTCGAGGAGTGCACTTGCTCTTCCTTTGTCGACTTTTCACTAAGTGCGACTGCTTGACAATGTGTTGCACAGTGCATATCATCCTTATGTAACCCCTGTTGTTGTCCGTTCTCAGCAACAGTGGCCATTACAATACATTGCGCCTAAGTAACAATACAGTACACATTTTACAACATTGGCTGAACATTTTTGTACGTACTGTAGTTGGTTATGTAGTAACATCCATACTGTAGCGAGCTCTACATCTGCATCTACATTATTCTCCGCAAGCCACCCAACGGATTGTGGCGGAGGGCACTTTACGTGCCACTGTCATTAGCTGCCTTTCCTGTTCCAGTCGCGTATGGTTCGCGGGAAGAACGACTGCCTCCTCAGGAGGTATAAGTAGGAGGAAGCAATAAACTCGATACCTCGTCCAGACACGTACCCTCTCGAAACCTGGACAAAAAGCTACACTGCGATGCAGAGCGCCTCTCTTGCAGAGTCTGCCACTTGAGTTTGCTAAACATCTCCGTAACGCTATCACGCATACCAAATAACCCTGCAACGAAACGCGCCGCTCTTCTTTGGATCTTCTCTATCTCCTCCGTCAACCCGATCTGGTACGGATCCCACACTGATGAGCAATACACAAGTATACGTCGAACGAGTGTTTTGTAAGCCACCTCCTTTGTTGATGGACTCTCCCAATGAATCTCAACCTGGCACCCGCCTTACCAACAATTAATTTTATATGATCATTCCACTTCAAATCGTTCCGTACGCATACTCCCAAATATTTTACAGAAGTAACTGCTACCAGTTTTTGTTCTATCATGTAATCATACAATAAAGGACCCTTCTTTCTATGTACTCGATGTACATTACATTTGTCTATGTTAAGGGTCAGTTGCCACTCCCTGCACCAAGTGCCTATCCGCTGCAGATCTTCCTGCATTTCGCTACAATTTTCTAATGCTGCAACTTCTCTCTATACTACAGCATCATCCGCGAAAAGTCCGACACTACCTACTAGGTCATTTATATATACTGTGAAATCAATGGTCCCATAACACTTCCCTGTGGCACGCCAGAGGTTACTTTAACGTCTGTAGATGTCTCTCCATTGAGAACAACATGCTGTGTTCTGTTTGCTAAAAACTCTTCAATCCAGCCACACAGCTGGTCTGATATTCCGTAGGCTCTTACTTTGTTTATCAGGCGACAGTGCGGAACTGTATCGAACGAATTCCGGAAGTCGAGGAAAATGGCATCTACCTGGGAGCCTGAATCTAATATTTTCTGGGTCTCATGAACAAATAAAGCGGGTTGGGTTTCACACGGCCGCTGTTTCCGGAATCCATGTTGATTCCTACAGAGTAGATTCTGGGTTTCCAGAAATAACATGATACGCGAACAAGAAACGTGTTCTAAAATTCTACAACAGATCGATGTCAGAGATATAGGCCTATGGTTTTGCGCGTCTGCTCGACGATCCTTCTTGAAAACTGGGACTACCTGTGCTCTTTTCCAATCATTTGGAACCTTCCGTTCCTGTAGAGACTTGCGGTACACGGCTGTTAGAAGGGGGGCAAGGTCTTTCGCGCGCTCTGAGTAAAATCGAATCGGTATCTAGTCAGGTCCAATGGACTTTCCTCTGTTGAGTGATTCCAGTTGCTTTTCTATTCCTTGGACACTTATTTCGATGTCAGCCGTTTTTTCGTTTGTGCGGGGATTTAGAGAAGGAACTGCAGTGCGGTCTTCCTCTGTGAAGCAGCTTTGGAAAAAGGCGTTTAACATTTCAGCTTTACCCGTATCATCATCTGTTTCGATGCCATCATCATCCCACAGTGTCTGGATACACTGTTTTCATCCACTTACTGATTTAACGAAAGTCAAGAACTTCCTAGGATTTTTTGTCAAGTCAGTACATAGAATTTTACTTTCGAATTCACTGAACGCTTCACGCATACCCCTCCTTACGCTAACTTTGACATCGTTTAGCTTCTGTTTGTCTGAGAGGTTTTAGGCTGAGTTTAAACTTGCAGTGAAGCTCTCTTTGCTTTTACAATAGTTTCCTAACTTTGTTGTTGAAGCACGGTGGGTTTATCCCGCCCCTCACAGTTTTACTCGGCATATACCTGTCTAAAACGCATTTTACAATTGCCTTGAAATTTTTCCATAGACGCTCAACATTCCTCCGTTTTTTATATTCATTTCTACTTACATATTCAGGGATGCTGCAACGGCCTTATGATCACTGATTCCCTGTTCTACGCTTACAGAGTCGAAAAGTTCGGGTCTGTTTGTTATCAAGGTGTTACCTCCACGAGTCGGTTCTCTGTTTAATTGCTCTAGGTATTTTGGATAGTGCACTTAGTATAATGTCACTCAATGCTCTGTCCCTACCACCCGTCCTAAACATCTGAGTGTCTCAGTCCATATCTGGTAAATTGAAACCTCCACCTAAAACTATAACATACTGAGGAAATTTATGTGAAATGTATTCCAGATTTTCTCTCAGTTGTTCTGCCACTAATGCTGCTGAGTCGGGAGATCGGTAAATGGAGCCAATTATTAATCTAGCTCGGTTGTTGAGTATAACCTCCACCCATGATAATTCACAGGAACTATCCTTCTATTTCACTACTAGAGAGAGAGAGGGGGGTAGGGTGGGAAGGCCAGAGAGTGAGAGAGAAAGAGAGAGAGAAAGAGAGAGAGAAAGAGAGAGAGAGAGAGAGAGAGAGAGAGAGAGAGAGCTCGGAGCGAGATGGAGCACGAACAGCTTGAAACTTGGAGTTGTCTGTTCTCTCTGCTCACTAGAGGGAGTCCCAGGATATTTGTAGACTTAATTAACATTTTTAAATTAATTCATTAATGCATTTAAACAACACTGTTCCATCACAGGAACCATACGAAACATTAATCTGATTCTTTTATCCATGATGTTATTATTCCTTTAAAAAATGTTATGCATAAAAATCTTGTATTAGTTTGTACACTACTGGCCATTAAAACTGCTACACCACGAAGATGACGTGCTACAGACGCGAAATTTAACCGACAGGAAGAAGATGCTGTGATATGCGAATGATTAGCTTTTCAGAGCATTCACACAAGGTTGGCGCCGGTGGCAACACCTACAACGTCCTGACATGAAGAAAGTTTCCAACAGATTCCTCATACACAAACATCAGTTGACCGGCGTTGCCTGGTGAAACGTTGTTGTCATGCCTCGTGTAAGGAGGAGAAATGCCTACCATCACGTTTCCGACTTTGATAGAGGTCGGATTGCAGCCTATCGCGATTGCGGTTTATCGTATCGCGACATTGCTACTCGCGTTGGTGGAGATCCAATGTCTGTTAGCAGAATATGGAATCGGTGGGTTCAGGAGGGTAATACGGAACGCCGTGCTGCATCCCAAAGACCTCGAATAACTAGCAGTCGAGATGAAAGGCATCTTATCCGCATGGCTGTAACGGATCGTGCAGCCACGTCTGAATCCCTGAGTCAACAGATGGGGACGCAAGACAACAACCATCTGCACGAACAGTTCGACGACGTTTGCAGTACCATGGACTATCAGCTCGGAGACCGTGGCTGCGGTTACCCTAGACGCTGCATCACAGACAGGAGCGAATGCGTTGGTGTACTCAACGACGAACCTGGGTGCACGAATGGCAAAACATCATCTTTTTCGGATGAATCCAGGTTCTGTTTACAGCATCATTGTGGTCGTATCCGTGTTTTGCGACATCACGGTGAACGCACATTGGACGCGTGTATTGGTCATCGCCATACTGGCGTATCACCCGGCGTGATCGTATAGGGTGACATTGGTTACATGTCTCGATCACCTCTTGTTCGCATTGACGGCACTTTGAACAGTGGAGCTTACATTTCAGAATTGTTACGACCCGTGGCTCTACCCTTCATCCGACCCCTGCGAAACCCTACATTTCAGCAGGATAATGCACGACCGCGTGTTGCAGGTATGGGCCTCTCTGGATACAAAAAATGTTCGACTGCTGCCCTGACCAGCTCATTCTCCAGATCTCTCACCAATTGAAAACGTCTGGTCAATGGTGGCCGAGTAACTGGCTCGTCACAATACGCCAGTCACTACTCTTGATGAACTGTGGTGTCGTGTTGAAGCTGCATGGGCAGCTGTACCTGTACACGCCATCCAAGCTCTGTTTGATTCAATGCCCAGGCGTATCAAGGCCGTTATTACGGTCAGAGGTGGTTGTTCTAGTTACTGATTTCTCAGGATCTATGCACCCAAATTGTTTGAAAATATAATTACATATCAGTTGTAGTATAATATATTTGTCCAATGAATAGCCTTTTATCATCTGCATTTCTTATTGGTGTAGGAATTTTAACTGCCAGTAGTGTATGTCGTCGCAAAGAGACGTAGGCCTCTTTAAATATGTGAAAATGTCCTTAGCTCCAGCAAATGTTCACTGCGTAATGAAGGCCAGAAATTGTTTATAGAAAATTATTTTGATATGAGTTTATAAACCTACATCTAGTTCATTTTTATATTCTCTAGTTCCCTTTTAGCCTCCTAATACCGAAACTTTACAAGTTCTAGACTTCCGAAAGTGAGAGGGTGTTCATGAAGGATGTTTGTATGTGTCACGATGAACGTAACGAAGGGATTAGCAATTGAAACTAGTAAACATACACTCCCAAGAAATAATGAATATGGACAACACAAAGATAGCATAGAAATAATGGGACAGTGAACTTTTTCTGTGGGTGGACATTTTGCTGAAATGGGAACACTAATGTGAGTTTTAAGAATATGAGCTGTATTCCGGTGGGAGTAATTATCTTGTCATGCCGAGGAGAGCTGCTGCGGGATCGACAGTGAGGAGTCATAGCCTATGTCGTTATACGGGGGAGGCGGTGCCTGTTGCAGAACACGCAAAGACGAAGATGGGACGAAGTTACTGGAGCGTTTCTACCCTAGATATGGAGGTACTTCATCATCCGAGTGTTACGTGGCACACCTATTTCACGCTGTCATTCACTCGCTAACTTGCTGCTTCCTGAGATTCCTGACATTTTCGTGAATTCTCATTACACTGCTAGCGCAGCGAACAAACTGCAATTTCGAATTAGGTTTACAGCTAGATTCTCAACTCGTGTGAACACAGAGAATTTAATACACCAGCTGGTATAATGCTTACTTACACGCACATTCTTGCTGCAGAACATTTGAGGTCTCATGCTCGGCGATTAGTGTTGGCACACTTTGTGCTTTAATCGCTGCTATTATATTAAACTAATTAGGATAGCGACCGTTCATAACTAGTAATGACCACATAAATGGCCTGGAACCAAGACGTTACTAGGTCAATCCTTCATTACCTGTAACATTGGTCTATACTGGAATCCCTTCAGGATATAAAATAATAGACTGATACCTGTATCCATTATGAATACACTACACGGTGAAAATTTTTTAAAAGGGGTAACGCTAACTTAGGAAACGCAAGATTTACAATCTACCCTCGAAGTAACTTTTGTAGGAAAGCTTAGGGAAAGTACTGATTCGAACATTCGACAGAAGGCCACATTTAGAAGAGAAGATTACACATGGATAGTTTAGACTTGTCTCTGTGTAACAGGTATTTTTCATATTTAAATTGTTTTTTCCCGTAATATCACTAAAAAATACTGTAAAAGAGTTAAGTGTTATATTTGTCACCATGTGACAGAACCTTTTAGTGGACACTGTCTGTGTATTTATTGAAAGCATTCATCAGTGGTATATGTGTCATCAAGTGAGACATTTTAATACAAAGATACTGAATACAGTACAAAGGAGTTTGAGATATAAAGTGTGCAATGACACAAACCTACTACTGCTATTAGAAGGAAAATATAACATGACACTAAATTAGTACATCTGGTTCAAGGAGTATTTAAAAATGGAAAATAGAAGGCAGGCAGAACGTCCAGAACAGAACAGGGAGATACAAGAAGAATATAGGAGGGCAGAAGCATCAGCAACTAGTTCCAATAACTAGTATATAGAAGGATCTATTATACAACAGTAAACTTAAGTACGAAGTGTTGAATATGGGAGTGAATATTTTGATACATTGAATCCATCACAGTTCAAGAAAGAAAGCTTAGATTCAGAGAAGAATCAGTTGAGGAATACAATCCAGAACAAAATAGGCAGACACAGATAGATCTGTATAAACTATAGCGAACTTCAGTAGCACAAATTATTAGTATGAATAGACAACTTCAAGCACGTGCAAGTAATGTAAATGAACAGCTTATAAAAATAGTAGTATAAATGACCAGTTTAAAGCACCAGCTAAAGACATGAAGGGACAAGGAAGTAAAATTAACCAGAAACTCGACAATGTAGACAACAAAGTAAATATAATAACTGATGAAATTTAAATCATGAAAATAGAGACTGACAACATCAGGAAAAATTTTGATTATATGCAGATGAAAGACTTGATACCGAAATAGATAAAATCCAAGAAAAAATTGAGCCTACTGCAGAAATGAAAGTTCAGGAAAAGATTTTGGGTTTAAAGAGGGTAAATGCTACAGGCAATGAGAAACATTTCTCAACTGAGAACTATTGCTCCCAAATGTGAGAAAATATTGAATGAAAGAGTACAGTAGTGCAAAGCAAATTGTAACAGCAGAACTGCGGGTATTCACGGAACATTCTGTGATCACGAAAAGAAAAATCAAAAGAACATCTACAAACGTAGTAGGCAGGATTGCCTACAATAAAGTTTTAGAGGGCGAATTAATATTCGAACCCTTACTGGAAAAATAGTAGATTATCGCCAGCAGATTTTATCAAAAACAGCGAGACACTGTTTCCTGATATTCTCACATATCAGAAAAAAGTAAATATTGTCATTAGTTTTTTTAGCAAGAGAGGCTAAACGGTGGGGGCTCGACGTAATCTCTGAAGAAATGTCATTCAGTGAGTTTAGACAAAGCGTTTTGGACGAATATTGGTCTGAACAAATACAGAACAGCCGTTTGGAGAGAACTGATCAAAGTCAGGATGTTCGAAGGAAAAGACCAAATGACCATGAAAGTTGTGTGGGTCATGGTATAGAAAACTTGTTCATTTACAGAATCGAAGATTGGGATCCGAAATAATTTGGGAACTTTGGAAAAAGTTACGCGTTTATTCAAAGGATAGATGAGTAGCAACCACAAAGCCTTTTCTTCGTTCTTAGAGTGATCACCGAAGACCACTGGCGTGAGAATCATAATTTCCTTCAGAATTACTACTATAGGAAACATAGAAACAACAAACACCAACACGAAAAGGACAGATACAGAATAAATATGGTTTGAAAGGAAAGAGGCAGAGGCATCAAATAACTGCGGTAAGAAAATGTATGGCGTAATTGTTCTACAAATTGTTAGTCTGAAAACAATGTTAACGAATCTCAAGTAAAGTGACCAGACGTCCCGATTTGGCCGGGACGGTTCCGGTTTTTCGAGTGTCCCCCTGTCCCGATCGGGTTTCGCCGGGACGCAAAATGTTCCAGTTTTTGCAAATCAAGTCTCGGTCATGGGATGTTTCAACATGTAACTTAGCACATTTTAGCATTCTAAAAGTGTTGTATACTTTATTTCTGTATCATATCCAAAACCTAATATACCACATAATAGAATGCGTTTACACGACCTGTCTGCTGACGCGTTCAAGTCCGAGACCCTCTATAATACTTGCACTGAAGTTGGTATTACTGAACTGTATTTCCCTAGCTGTAGCCCTTCCATGATTGTTATGTTGGCGTGAGTATTGTAGCACCTACAGATTGTAACTAACTTCGCAACGACCAAACGTCAGTGCGTTTTCAGTTCCGAACCTTAAGACAGGTAAGTAACGTGTTCATAATTCATTGTCATAAACAGTGTGGTAACTCTGCTTTTAAATAACCTTCAGTTACTATGGATCGTCTCTCTGAGCGCAGTAAATTTTTTCTTTTGTGATATACGACACACCCACGCAAATCGAGGTAGGTTCTTCCTATGGGACGTGATGCATGGATGACAGAACTCTACACTATACTTTTTTCTTTATTAACCGGAAACCGCAAACAGAGGGCTGTTACAAGTTTAGAGTGTGTTTGTGTGTGTATGTCAGTGGCATCATTAACTACCAAACGAAAGGTCCGATTTTAAAGCAGTTTTCTTGTTTGGTAACTGGTTTAATCAGGATGGTTCTCCGCTATGTTACATGAAAGTTGTACAGCAGTTCAAATTTCACAAGCTAAATTTTAAGTAAAAATGTTTTACGCTAGCTCCCCTGATAATACGCTATATAATACGATTCATAAGAGCTACATCAAGTTACATAGTGCCAGACTGTAGAGCTTAACACGCTGCCTGCCAACTACGAGTTATCTCGTACGAACGGACTTGCCACTGGCGCCAAGTGCGTGTTAACTCGTAGCAAACAAGTTTCTGCATAAATCCAGATATGAAAACATTCGTAGCAAATACGTATGCTGTACAACTTTTGGGCGTCAGGAACAGGTATAGTAAGTCATCTGGACGTAATGAAGCAGAATTTTTATTTTCCCACTTGGAATAAAGTAAGAGAAAAGTGCACACAAAATAACATACAAATATTTTAGTTTCAGACGAAAAATGTGTACTTTGTGTCGCTGATGGTAACGGAAACATTTTTAAATTGATAATATGTCTTAAAGCAGAGGTTCCCAAATTGTTTGTCCCAGCCCGGGTTTTTGTCGTTTTTCTCTCCCTCCCTGAACCACTGACTATTTTTTTTTACTATACACTAGAACATTTGAAAGAGCTCCCACCCCACCGCTAGTTCTTCTCCTACCTTTCTCCATTGATGCCAACACTTGTGAGAATACAATCTTTGGCACAGAGGAGATACATTACTGAAGCGCGTGAGCTCTGCGCGAGTAAACACTGTCAGCCCTACTACATTGGCCCTTCTCCCTCACAGCCCGCAGAGGTGATTTTTTTTTAAAAAGTGAATTGGCATTACAAAGACTATTATTTTCTTATACAGTACTGGTAAGTAACTCAGACTATGAAATTAAATTCAACTTGCTACTGTAACAACTCTTAGCACGCAGCTGTAGTGCAAAAATTGTTAGATATAATCACGTTGCCAACAATGAGAATATGAACACAGCTGACACGATTAAGATTTATAATGATGCCGCCAAGACCTCAACAGCAGTTACAGAAGGCAAAAAGCTCAAATTTTCGTGTGGCTGATAAATAAATGTAAATGTCGTGTGACTAGGGCCTCCCGTCCTGTAGACCTTTCGGTTGGACGCCACGTTGGCGACTTGCGAGTCGATGGGAATGAAATGATGATGATTAGGACAACACAACACCCAGTCCCTGAGAGGAGAAAATCTCCGACGCAGTCGGGAATCGAACTCGGGGCCCTTAGGAATGACATTCTGTTGCGCTGACCACTCAGCTACCGGGGGCGGACCTGTGGCTGATAATGAAGCAAATTAAAACACTTTCTAAAGTCTACACAGTATACAAAGTATTTTAAGAGTTAACTTCTAACAATAAAATGAATATTACGGTTTCACATTTCCTTATCAGTCCTCTATTAGTGAGAAGTATGTAGTTGTTTAATTTTAACTATGAACTCCAAATTCGGTTCAAAAGACGTTATCTTTATTCTGAACAACTGATTCAACTTCCAAGCGGATTATACAGGCCTATTTATTTCTTCAGGAACACCAGTGTTGAAAACCCTGATACTTATGTATCGAAGATTAAGGCATTAGAAATTTCATCGTTTGTTCTGTTAAATTGGGATCTCTTGACCTGTCACATGACAGCACAGTTAACGAGTCAGAATTTGAATCTGTCAAATTACAGAATTCTAAGTTGACTGAAAATAGGTTCCTTATCAATGTTCAGTTGCTGATGATTGAAGGAAAATAATATTTCAGATTAGTGTCCACTGTCCAGTCCCAGCAAATGCTCCTTGATAAGAGTTGCTATGTCGTGCCGGAATGAACCTAAGTTGTACTCTCTTTGAAATTCTCTTAACGCTGTGAGCTACACTGTTAGGCCAAACGCAGGACGATCGTCAGGAAAATGATATCTTATCGACGCGCAGTTTCAGATGAGTACAACTTCTATATAACATACAACTGTTATATGATTCTATTTAGAGACTAAGTTTTTTAAATTACTTACTATTACTATAATGTGATTATTTAATAACGTACGTAACTTCAAACTGTCTATTACGACAAGGAGATACTTGTGCGAACCGGTATTTTATTTTCGTGCCCTGGTGCCAGGTCGCAACCCTTCAGTTGGGGAACGCTTTGTAAAATCATTATTCCGCGCAAAAACTTGGTGTTTCTTCACAAATTGGACAAAAGGCCACGAGATAAATGGTGAAAGGCGATTAACGGTGTGGTCATTTAGTAAGTACGCAGACGTACACAACTCATCTGGAAAATGTACTTTCTCCTTCTGCTCCATTTCTTTAAGGTATAAGACGATATTATTGCCGATCTGAACTGAACGTCCCACTCTTTACGCCAACTACTATGTAATTCGCAGACTCTATTCTCTCCTCACTAACTGTTTAAAAAAAATTGGAGGCAGGTATGAGATGACGAATCAAACCGTATGAACCGTTTAACGTGGATTCTGTGAGTAAAAAAAAAATGGTTCAAATGGCTCTGAGCACTATGGGAGTTAACATCTGTGGTCATCAGTCCCCTAGAACTTAGAACTACTTAAACCTAACTAATCTAAGGAGATCACACACATCCGTGCCCCAGGCAGGATTCGAACCTGCGACCGTAGCAGTCGCACGGCTCCGGACTGAGCGCCTTAACCGCGAGACCACCGCGGCCGGCTTCTGTGAGTAGTTCATTCATTTAGGCCGTGGTTGTTGGCGTGTTAAAAGGATCTAAATTAAAATCTTCGAGAATGTATGTTTATCTTATACGACTGTGCAACGATGATAATTTCTGTCTTTTGAAGTTGCTCGTTTCTGCACATACAAAGCAGAAAAAACAGGAAATCATAAGCATGTATATTCACCAAAACAATTGTTTTACATAAAAAATAAATTAATAAAAAGGTGGTTTGATAGACGCCTACGTGAACAAACCCTCATAAACTGACATTTATTTACTTTTAACACAGACATCCATTCATAAGAAAAAGAGGGAGAACAGACCACGATACCAGTTGCACGAAATTTGGGGGACAGTTTCCTGTTTGTCATGGAGGGAAGTACGACGTAAAGTGACACTTGAAAACGGCCAAACACAAGTTATCAGATACCAGTGACGCATCTTTGAGAAGTTTAACAGCTTTCTTTCGGCAAGTTCGTTTGTTTAAAAGAGGAGGGGAGGGGAGGGAAAGGGACCGTACTGCGAGGTCATCGGTCCCTTGTTCCCAGTAAAATAATTACACAAGGAAAAGTAGAAAAGAAATCAGACGCACAGCACAATAACAGAAGGAAGGAAGAACCAGAAGAATGACAGGACACCCAACCTTTCTATAGACAAAGCAGGAAAAGAAAACCGTAGAGAGAAGTGAGAAACAGGTAGAAGGGGTAAAAACAAAAGAGCAGATGACCGTGGCACGACATTGAAAAGGAAAATCCAGCCACTCTGCGACACATTAAAACATCCGTCCCAAAAGCATTAGAGTGGAGTACACAAAGGGGCAAAGGAAATGCGCTAAAACTTATATAGAATGATAAAATCCAAAGTCACGTACAAAACTTGAAACTAAATTAACCGATGAGGCGTTGTCAGATAAAATTAATGGCAACTAATCCAGTAACTGAAGAATCCGTCGCAGGGCAGCCACAGAAGGACAGCTCACCAAGATATGGGGTCCACACAAACAACACTGAATGACTGGACTGTTCCAGAGCATAGATGGACTCGATTATAGCTACCAAAGGATGACAAGTGTAGCACTGGTCGACAGCTTGTAGGCTGCTCAAGGAGTCAGTACACAGAATGAACGACTACCCAGGGCATGAACGGATGTACTCAAAAGCACGAGATATAGCCACCGACTCTGCAATGAAAACACTGCAATCATCAGGTTAGGAATGCTGTTCAATATGTCCTCCATGGACATACGTTAAGCCAACGTGAGCATCAGCCATCGAGCCGTCGGTGTCAACCACTTCGTGGCCTCGGTACTTGTCAAGAACCAAGAGGAAGTGGCAGCGGAGAGCCGCCGGGTTAACTGAGTCCTTAGGGCCATTTGAAAGGTCCAGGCAAAGCCACGGCCTAGGTATAGACCATGGAGGTGCACGTGAATGGACCTCAAGAGTAGTTGTTAAAGGCAAGGTCTGCAGTTTGGAAAGATGGGATCGGACACGAACTGCAATTGGAAGCCCTGACCTGGGCCGCCGGAACAGGAGATGAACCACTGTGGGTGGGTGGGAAAAGGAGATGGTGATTCAGATGCGCAGGAGAACTACGAACATGTACAACGTAACTGGCCAGCAGCTGTGCACGACTAACCTGCAATGGAGGGACTCTGGCCTCCGCAAGGACGATGGTCACCGCGCTCGTCCTAAAAGCTCCTTCGCTAGGCGAACGCCACAGTGGTGCACTGGGTCGAGTAAACGCAACGCTGAGGGCGCCACTGAGGCATAAACCAGACTCCAGTAGTCAAAGCGCGATTGAACAAGGGCTCCGTAGAGCTGCAGCAGCGTAGAGCGATCTGCACCCCAGTTGGTGTTGCTCAGGCAACGGAGGGCATTGAGGTGCTGCAAGCACATCCGCTTAAGCTGACGAAGGTGAGGAAGCCGCGTCAATCGAGCGTCGAAAACCAGTTCTAAGAATCGATACGTCTCCACTGCAGTGAATGGAACTTTATTAAGGTAAAGTTCTGGTTCTGGATGAATGGTACGACGCCGATAGAAGTGCGTAACACACGACTTTGCGGACGAAAGCTGGAAACCGTGGGCTAGAGCCCATGACTGCGCCTTGTGGATGGCTCCCTGTAGGCGCCGCTCAGCAACACCAGTACTCGTGGAGCAGTACGAAATGCAAAATTTGTCTGCATACAGACAAGATGACACGGACGGTCCTACAGCTGCTGCTGGACCATTAATGATCACTAAAAATAGAGAGACACTCAATACAGAGCCCTGTGGGACATTCTGTCGCCAGGTCGTGTCATACGCTTTTCGTTAATAAAAAATACAGCAACCAGGTGTTGGCGTCTGGGAAAAAATATTATCAGTGGTAGAGCGACCCGTAAGCCGCCCTGACTGGAGCCATTAGGCCATGTGACTCCAGGACCCAACGCAACTGCTGACACATAATACGTTCCAGCAGCTTACAAGGAACGTTGGCGAGGCTGATGGGCCGATAGCTATACATATCAAACGGGTTTTTACCGGGTCTGAGCACCGGAACGATGGCGCTCTCTCCCCATTGCGATGATCCAGATCCGGTTGAAGATGACGAAGAGACGTGTCGCTTGTAGTCAGATGAGAGATGTTTAATCATCCGATCTGGCCCAGGAGCTGTGTCGGGGCAATGTGCAAAGGCACTGATGAGCTCCCACTCTGTAAATGGGGTGACATAAAATTCACTGTGATGTCTAGTGAACGAGAGGACTTTCCCTTCCAGCCGCCGTTTGAGAGTGCGAAAGGCTGAGGGTAATTCTCCGACGCAGAGGCTCGAGCTTAGTGCTCAGCAAACTGCTCGGCAATCGCGTTTGTGTCGGTAGATAACACGCCATTTACGTTAACACTGGGAACACCTGTTGGGGTCTGGTACCCTAAATCACATTTGATCCTTGCCTAGACTTGGGAAGATGACGTATAGCATCCAATGATCGAGACATATCTCTCCCAACACTCCTGCTTCCGAAGTTTAATAAGTTTGCGAACGCGGGCACGGGGCCGTTAAATGCTATGCGGCGCTCCTGGGAAGTGTGCCGCTTATGCCGCTGTAGAGCTCGCCAACGCTCCTTGATTGCTTCAGCGACGTCCAGCGACCACCGGGGGCACCCTAAGGAGCGAGGGATCGTGTTTTCTGCGGCAGAAATGATTGTTGTAGTCATCTGGTTAACCATCACATCGATGTACCCATGTGGGGGAGATTCAACGGTGACAGTAGAAGTGAAAGTTTCCCAGTCCGCCTTGTTTAAAGCCCATCTGGACAGGCGTTTGTGGGCCTGATGCCGGGGCAGTGACAGGAAGAAGGGGAAGTGGTCACTACCACACAGGTCATCATATGCGAGAGTGGATAGATGGAAGAAGTCCTGGGCTGTAAACTGATAAATCAATAGCCGATTAACTACCATGAGGCACACTAAAATGTATGGCGGTTCTAGTATTTAAGAGGCAGAGGTCGAGTTGTGACAGTAAAGTATCGACATCTCTGCCTCGGGCAGTAAGCACGGTGCCACCACACAAGGGGTTATGGGCATTAAAATCTGTCAAACGTAGGAAAGGTTTAGGGAGTTGATCCACCAGTGCAGTTAATACGTTCAGGGATACTGCACCACCTGGAGGAAGATATACATTGCGGACAATTATTTCCTTTGTTGTCCTTATTTGAGCCGTGGCTGGCTCATGTTATGCGTCGGATTAAACCTTGACTGCTATTCTGTGTTGAGTCTGGCTCTGAGCGCTATGGGACTTAACATCTGTGGTCATCAGTCCCCTAGAACTCAGAACTACTTAAACCTAACTAACCTAAGGACATCACACACACCCATGACCGAGGCAGGATTAGAACCTGCGACCGAAGCGGTCACGCGGCTCCAGACTGAAGCGCCCAGAACCGCACGGCTGTGTTTAGTCTCCCGCGGTTATAGTGATTATGTTGTTATCCTCTCTCTCCGTGAGTGGCAGCAGTGGTGTGTATCGATATTCACACCTTGTACTATCGTTGGCCTGGCGCTTATGGTTTCCGGCTGTGCTGTGTGCCACCAGTTGATCGGTTGGTGTGGGGCAACGAGGAAATCTCCAAGGCGCGTAGTTTGGCCGAGGCCGCTGGCGGCATCCATTGCGGTCTGAGTGTGTCGTGCTGTTCCCATTGCTACGAGGTCCGTGGCTCACCGATCCTGGACATGAAAGTTGAGTTTTGACTTAATCCACCGGAAAGTCACGACTATTCACATTGTGTCGTTTGGATTTCGCTGTCGGCTCTTGGGACATTCCCGCGAGCAACAACGTGTGTTTCCAAGTTGGCAAATTTTAGCCCCCCTCCGGTGGAGTTTAACTGTACTTGCTTATTTTGAATTGAAGTGCACCAGCGGAATCTTCTGCCGGGTGGCCGCTAACGTTCCGGTTACCTGCACTGGCCGTTGAAGTAAATTCAGGCAGTGTATTTTCCTCATCGTGTTGTCGCTGTCCAGCACGGTGTGTAGTTTGACTGCTCAATGTAGAACTGGTTCTGGCGCCAATACCTTCTACGTTGTTCCATTGAGCTCCCTGTTGTGTGCTGGTCGGGTGGAGGGACAGTTATCTTGTCGGTGGGTCCGTTGACTGTCTTTCGTTTGGGTTGTCGTCGTATCGAGAATGGTTGGGCCGACTGCCTGTCTCACCTAAGCGAGCGTTAGTATTTGAATTCCAGACCAACCCTCGGAAACTTGTGAGCGCCGTTGGGTGTACTGCCTTTTCTTACGTGTTCTTGTTTGTATTTGTATGGCTTCTAGCCGATTTTTAAATCAAGGTTGTTTTGCCCTAAAGGCGTAAAATTGTTCGGTCCTTCAGCCTAATTAAAGAACTGTTTCAAGGTAAGGCCTCTGGTTTTTTTAAAAATTTATTTTGGTTTGAGTCTTAAGTGACGGGTCTTCAGCCGGTTTTTAAATTAAAGTTGTTTTGCTCTTGAGGTGTCAGATTGTTTGAGCCTTCAGCCTAATTGTAAGAACTGATTTAAGATAAGGTCTTCTGCCTTTTACATTTCTGATTTTGGTTTGAATCTTAAGTTATTGGCTTTTAGCCGATTTTAAATTAAAGTGGTCACGCCCTTAAGGCATGAGATTGTATTCAGTCGGTAATTAAGTTTCAAAAATTTATGCTGTGTTTTTATTTTTTTATTTTCTTGGCTCTTGTAATGTATGGTCAAATAAATAAAGTTGTATGTTTGAGTGTAACTTATTTTGGCCCCTTTACACAGTTTAAACTACCTGCAGGCTTAGCAGGGCGACTCACTGGTAGAAGAGCGTGGTTGCGCTTGTGCTTGCCATTCTAGTTGCTGTCAGTTTCACTCTTGTGTCGTTTGTGTTCTGTGGCACCATATTCTTTTGGCTGTTACTTGTTTCAGGTGCTTATCGTAATGACAGTCAGACAGTGTCCGAGAATCGGCCGGCTCAGAAAAGACCACCTTGTTTACGAGTTGGCAATAAGGCGCCAACCCATTGAGGGCACTGTTCAGGAATTGGTTGCCCGTTTGCGCTCTGCCTTTTGGCACCACTTCGGCGGTGGTGTGTGAGACAGGAGCGGCTTTTAAAGGCCTTGAGGACACTATTAGTCTTTTGGGGGGAACCCAACATAGCGATAGTCAACTGGATAGGGTGCGGGCACAGTTAATGCATTTAACTAATTCGACAGCGGATTTAAGCAAGTTAGGTTTGGAAGATCACAAAAAATGAACCATTGGATTGGGAACTTTGGTGAGCGCATTACAGATTAAGCTTACGTCTTTGGTGCTGGATGGGAGGAAGGTTGAAGGTCGGGGCTTGAGCTGCCATGGAGAGAGGGAGAGTCCCCCGGGTGGTACTGTTACATCCTCTGTCAAGTTAGACTCTGTGTTTGCCAAGCTGCCTAGTCCTCTGCCCTGTATCTTCCGAGATATTACTGAATTGGTTGTGGAGCGACTTGATCAGGTGGAAAAATTATTGTTGTTATTGGTTCGCCTAGAACAACACGCGGCCGCCTTTCGCGTTCCGCACGAAGTAATTTTGTCGTTGTTGTACCCGTTAGCTAGAGGGGAGTTGCAGAACCTCCTCTCGATAACCATGGCGGAAGGGTTTTCCTTGCAGTAATTAAGGGAGTCGTAATCAGGCAAAGGTTGACCACTGGGGTTCGTAAACAGCTTGAGTGTCGTTACATTTGGGTAGTGCAGAGAGCTGAGGAGCAGTTAAATATGTCGATAGAGTTCAGACAGCCTCTTTGGCCTTGCTAATTGATTTACTTGAACAAGAATTGGTCTCTATCGTTCTTAGGGGAATGCATGCTGCGGATAAATCGCATTTTGTCTTCTGTAAGCAGCCTTCAACCTGGGAAGAGCTCCGTGACGTGGCAGTAGCAGCATCCACATTACCACTTTAGAACCATGTACCTCACGAGATTGTGAAATGGGAACCCCATGCGTTGTTTCAGTTGCTGCAGTACGGCTCATTTGGTGCGCTCTTGTGTTCAGTCCCGCGCACCCAGAGCCAATAGATGACGCCGGGTTGGCTCGCGAACTCGGGTTCGAGATTTCAGACCTTGGCGTACTGGGGTGGTCGCTCCCTCATCACCCCCCCCCCCCCCCTTGCCTTACATTTGTTCTCAGGTGGGTGGCGAGCTCATGAGCTCATGTGTACTCTTGGATTCTGGTAGTTCCTTTTCATTATTGAGCTTCGAGTGGTTTTTGGAATTTGGGCATCTAACGGAACTTCGGTCGGTCACTTAGTTGGTGCAGAGATGTCGGGGGGCCAATGGCCAGGTGTTGCATCTGCATGGTTGGGTCCGCGGGAATATATCGGTCGGCGATTTTTCCTGGCCTATGTCTTTAGCCTTGGTTAAGGAACTGTCGGTTGATCTAATTTTGGGGTGTGATTTCAGCAATAAAACCGGGTTGGTCTTGGATTATTCCGGGCACACCTTTTCCTTTAGGTTTGCTCCTGAGGAGAATTTTGGCCTTTGCGAATGTGCTAAACCTATTGTGCATCGAACTGTCGGCGCGTTGGCCATTGAGGCCGTAGCTAACGAGTATGGTCTGGCCCATCTATTGCCCCATCAGGCTTCTCAGATACACGATTTGTTGCACAGTTTTACCAACCTCCTGAGTGATAACTCGGGTGTTACGTTCTTGGTTATCATATCCGTCTGTCCGAAAATTCCGGTTAGGCAGTCCCCATATCGCCTCTCACACTCTAAGGTCAAAATACTCAAGGCTAAAATATCTCAGATACTCCAACAAGGAGTGATTAGGCCTCCTACATCTGCTTATGCTTCCCAAATATTTCTTGTACCTAAAGATCAGGGGCTCGATCTCAGACCAGTGGTTGACTACCGCCTTTTAAACGCTAAGGTTGTCCTTATGTCGGTACCCCTACCTGATCTGCATAATTCCTTTACTTGGTTTGCCCCCACTAATTGCTTTACAGTTCTTGATTTGAATCAGGCCTATCATCAGATTCCCTTGGCTGAATAATGTAAACTTATTACCGCATTTTGTACTGTTTGAAACTTGTTTGAGTTTAACAGAGTTCCTTTTGGGCTAGCGATTGGTGCGGCTGAGCTTACTCGTTTGCTGGATAATATCCTTGCTGACTTGAAGTTGGTCTGTGTGTATAATTATTTGGACGACTTAGTTATCTATAGCCGTTCTTTTAAGATTAAAGGGAGCCGGGCTGACCGTTAAGCCTAGTAACATGACGCTAGCCAAGCAGTAGGTATCTTTCTTAGGTCATATAGTGTCGGGTCAGAGTATTCGCATTGACCAAGAGCGAACTAAAACCTTATGGACTTTGCCTCAGACTACTGATAAGCGGGGAACTGGTAAACTCATAGGCATGGCGAACTACTTTAGACGTTTCGTTCCCAGTTTTGCCCAGTTGGCGGCACTTTTAAATCAGTTACGCAGGAAGGGCGCGCGCGTTTTGAACGGGGACCCTGCCCAGGAGGCTGCCTATGAGCACATTAAGGCAGCAATAGCCATTCCTCCGGTTCTTGGAGTACCCAATTTTAATCATTCAAATTGAAGCTTCTATTGCTGGTACTTCAGTTGTTCTGCTCCAGGAGTTTGAGGGGCAGAGACAGCCATTAGCCTACGCGTCTCGTCGGTTAACTGATGCCGAACTTAAGTACTCAGTCTACGAGTGCGAGGCTTTGGCCGCTTTATTTACATTAGAGAAGTACCGCTTTTACCTTCAACATCGTGTTTTCCAGTTCGACAATCAGACTTTGAGCTGGGTGCTGGCTAGGCCGCGTAAAACTTGCCTTATCTCCAGGTGGACGGTATGTATTTCGGCACTTCAGTTTGAAGTTAAACATGTGACAGACTCTGAAAATATCCTTACGGATGTCCTCAGGCGGATGTTCGCCAAAACTACACCCAGTAAGGGAAACCAGGAGGTAGAGGTAGACAGTTTTAATTGTATGGTGTTGGGTGAAATTCTGCTCTTGCTTGAGGATGTTGCTCAGCATCAGGATCAGGACCCTGTGTGGGCCCCGATTAAGCAACGTGTGTTGGCAGGAGAGCTGTCTGATGAGTATGATGTTAAGAGTGGTATTCTCTGTGCGAGGGTGATCGATGGTAAGCAGTGCAAGATCTGTTTGCCTGTAGCTTTGGTGCGCCCGGGATTTCGTTATTTTTATGATTCTTTGGTGGGTGGCCACTTAGGTACTTATAAAACTCTCCAAAACGTCAAGGAGCATTTAACTTGGCTACCCATTGACCGGGATATGAGAGAGATGATATCCCAATGTCGCTTGTGTAATGTAGCCAAACCCAAGAATGCTCTTCCACGACGTTTGTTGAGTTCTGAAAGAGAGTCCTGTCCTATGCACCAGCTCTACATTGATTATTTAGGACGTTTTCCTCGTACTAAGAAGGGTCTAAGAAAAGAAGGGAAAGCAGAAAGGTGGAAGGAGTATATAGAGGGTCTATACAAGGGCGATGTACTTGAGGACAATATTATGGAAATGGAAGAGGATGTAGATGAAGATAAAATGGGAAATACGATACTGCGTGAAGAGTTTGACAGAGCGCTGAAAGACCTGAGTCAAAACAAGGCCCCCGGAGTAGACAACACTCCATTGGAACTGCTGACGGCCTTGGGAGAGCCAGTCCTGACAAAACTCTACCATCTGGTGAGCAAGATATATGAAACAGGCGAAATACCCTCAGACTTCAAGAAGAATATAATAATTCCAATCCCAAAGAAAGCAGGTGTTGACAGATGTGAAAATTACCGAACAATCAGTTTAATAAGCCATAGCTGCAAAATACTAATACTAATTCTTTACAGACGAATGGAAAAACTAGTAGAAGCCGACCTCGGGGAAGATCAGTTTGCATTCCGTACAAATACTGGAACACGTGAGACAATACTGACCTTACGACTTATCTTAGAAGAAAGATTAAGGAAAGGCAAACCTACGTTTCTAGCATTTGTAGACTTAGAGAAAGCTTTTGACAATGTTGACTGTAATACTCTCTTTCAAATTCTGAAG
The DNA here is from genome assembly GCF_023897955.1 of Schistocerca gregaria. Classification (NCBI taxonomy): domain Eukaryota; kingdom Metazoa; phylum Arthropoda; class Insecta; order Orthoptera; family Acrididae; genus Schistocerca; species Schistocerca gregaria. Next base: position 108,709,924 of record NC_064920.1, read on the forward strand.
GTGGCAGGGGTAAAATACAGGGAGCGAAAGGCTATTTACAATTTGTACAGAAACCAGATAGTCATAAGAGTCGAGGGACATGAAAGAGAACCAGTGGTCGGGAAGGGAGTAAGACAGGGTTGTAGCCTCTCCCAGATGTTATTCAATCTGTATATTGAGCAAGCAGTAAAGGAAACAAAAGAAAAATTCGGAGTAGGTATTAAAATCCATGGAGAAGAAATAAAAACTTTGAGGATCGCCGATGACATTGTAATTCTGTCAGAGACAGCAAAGGACTTGGAAGAGCAGTTGAATGGAATGGACAGTGTCTTGAGAGGAGTATATAAGATGAACATCAACAGAAGCAAAACGAGGATAATGGAATGCAGTCGAATTAAGTCGGGTGATGCTGAGGGAATTAGATTAGGAAATGAGACACTTAAAGTAGTAAAGGAGTTTTGCTATTTGGGGAGCAAAATAAATGATGATGGTCGAAGTAGGGAGGATATAAAATGTAGACTGGCAATGGCAAGGAAAGTGTTTCTGAAGAAGAGAAATTTGTTAACATCGAGTATAGATTTAAGTGTCAGGAAGTCTTTTCTGAAAGTATTTGTATGGAGTGTAGCCATGTGTGGAAGTGAAACATGGACGATAAATAGTTTGGACAAGAATAGAATAGAAACTTTCGAAATGTGGTGCTACAGAAGAATGCTGAAGATTGGATGGGTAGATCACATAACTAATTAGGAAGTATTGAATAGGATTGTGGAGAAGAGAAGTTTGTGGCACAACTTGACCAGAAGAAGGGATCGGTTGGTAGGACATGTTCTGAGGCATCAAGGGATCACCAATTTAGTATTGGGGGGCAGTGTGGAGGGTAAAAATCGTAGAGGGAGACCTAGAGATGAATACATTAAGCAGATTCAGAAGGATGTAGGTTGCAGTAGGTACTGGGAGATGAAGAAGCTTGCACAGGATACAGTCGCATGGAGAGCTGCATCAAACCAGTCTCAGGACTGAAGACAACAATAACAACAAGAAGGGTCTTCGATATGTGCTATTTCTTATCGATGCGTTCTCCAGATTTACTTGGCTCCTCCCGAGCCGTAACGTTACCGCTGCCACCACTAGTTCTCATTTAACTAATATCTTCAGTGTTTTTGGCCCACCTAAACAGGTTGTCAGCGATAATGCTCCTGCTTTTCTTTCGGCTCCTTTCAAGGCCGTCTGTTTTCAGAACGGTGTCAAGCTTATCACGACCACCCCGTATTATGAGCAGGGGTCATTTGCGGAGAGATTTAATCGAAATCTTAATTCCGCCTTGATTATTTATCATCAGAAAACGCCTAGTAAATGGGACTCCAGTCTTCCTTGGCTTAGTTTTGCCTTTAATACTGCCAGTAACACAGCTTTTGCAAACTACGCCCACCCCCTTGATCCTGTTAATTCCCCTCTGTCGAACTTCTGGGGAATTCAGGATCTTATTCCAGTGGATATTAGTCCTCCAAGTTATCAAGGAAAACTGGAACCCAGACGTAATATACTCACATCCTATAATAAACAAGCTGAGCGTTATAATCGTAATCGAGAAACCTTTAAGGGGAGGCCAGGGAATCAAGTCTATGTCCGCAATTTCCTGGGGAGGCAGGCGAATGGCGGGAATCTTAGTAAACTGACTGACCGTTTTCTGGGGCCTTAGGCCTTAGGCCCGGTAAATCTATTGGTCAAGGATAACTGTTTGGGTAAGCAGTATCGGGTTTATCTTAGCCAACTTAAGTTCAGGTAGCTCAGGAGTTGAGTCACCCTCTCCCTGTGCTGAGTGTAAGGGGGGGGGGGGGGGGGGGGGAGGGGAGAGGTTGAGCCTTGGCTGGCTCGTGTTATGCTTTGAATTAAACCTTATGCTATTCTGTGATTAGTCTCCTGTGGTAATCGCGATTGTGCTCTCTCTCTCTTCTCAAGTGGAAGCAGCAGCGTGTATCGATATTCGTACCCTTGTACTATCTTTGGCCTCCCGCTTATAGTTTCCGGCTGTGTTGTGTGCGGGCAGTTGGTCTGTTAGCGTGGAGCAACGAGGAAGTTTTCGTGGGGCGTGTCTGGCCAGAGCCGCTGGGGGCGTCTACGCGCGGTCGGAGTGTGAGGGGCTGTCCCCATTGCTACGAGGTCCGTGGCTAACCGATCGTGGACACGAAAGTTGAGTCTTTACTTGATCTACCAGTCAGCCCCAACTGTTCACACTGTGTCGTTTGAATTTCGTTGTGAGCTGTTGGGACATTGCCACGAGCACCAAGGTGTGTTTTCAAGTTCGCGAAATTCCAGCCGCCCTCCTGTGGAGTTGATTATTTTTGAATTGAAGTGGACCAGCGAAATATTCTGCATTGCGGCCGTTAACGTTCCGGTTACCTGCCCTTGCCGTTGACGTAAATTCAGGCAGTGTATTTTCCTCATCGTGTTGTGGTTGTCCAGCACGGCGTGTAGTTTGACAGCTGAATGTGTAATTCTTTGTGGACGCCGATACCTTCTGCATTGTTCCATTGAACTCCCTTTTGAGTGCTGGTCGGGTGGAGTGGAAGTTATCCTGCCTCTTGGTCCGTTGACTGTCTGTCGGTTGGGTTGCCGTCGGATTGAGAATTGTTTGGCCGACTGCCTGTCTCACATAAGCGAGCGTTAGTGTTTGAATTCCAGGCCGCCCCTTGGAAATTTCTAAGCGCGGCTCCAGACTGAAGCGCCTAGAACCGCTCGGCCACACCGGCCGGCTCCTGTTTTGAGCCTAAAGTTATTAGGCTTAAGCTGGTTTTAAGTTACAGTTGCTTTGCCCTTAGGGCGTGAGACTGTTTGGGCATTCAGCCTAATTTAGAGAAATGTTTTAAGATAAGGCGTTCTGCCATCTAAAATTCAAATCTTGTTTTTGAGTCTTAAGTGATTGGCCTTCAGCCGGTTTTAAAGCTGTTTTGCGCTTGAGGCGTGAAATTGAATGGCGCATTTAGCCGGGAATTAAGTTCTAAAATTAATGTTCGGCTTCCTCTGTTTTTAATGTTTCCTTTAGTCTTGTAATGTGTGTCAAATGAATATAGTAGTATGTTCGAGTGCAACTGAAAGCCACTCATTTTGGCCCCTGTCCACAGATTAAACCCATCTGTCCTATCCTGCGGGTATAGCAGGGGATCTCACATGTACCATAGAAACAGTGAATAGCCGATGGAGTATGAATCAGAACAGTGGCGTATTTATGATTACAAAATAATGTCAATTTCTATTAATCCTTTTGTAACTACAACTATCTGATAAATCATTCAAAAATTGAGAAACAAAATTCAGAAAGGAATGATGATCGATTAGCAAAGCATACGTTGAAGTGGAAGCTATTCAAATTCACCCCAGAATTAATCCTTTTTATGACACAGTTTGACTTTGTTTACATGAATACACTGTGAGCCTCAATTCCATTCCAATGGAATGAACTATGACCAAACACACCACAAACTATGGTTCACCAGAGAACAGGGAGCTGTAATTATCATTTAATAATCGCTACACTGGTGCACCTACATTTTAACCTTTCATCTTCATTCAGGCGGTAGCAGAACCCGACGCAATGTGGGCCAGGAGCTGTGCATTGCGACAGCTGTAATGTTCTGACGCGTCCCTGAAAATTTGCAAACTAAGCAGTCCGGCTTTCTGATTGTCAGAACACGGGAAACTTCCCCATCAGAGCCCTGAAATCCTGATAGATTTCAGTGTAAGGCGCACCCGTTCGCTTGTCTGGCCAAATCAATTTGACTCACAGACATGACAGAGATTGCTGAAACTGTCAAACGTCAGACAGGCGACTCAGGACGAATAGGTTCACCATTGTGATACTCGATATGTACGAGATGATATCCAGTTCCACTGTCGGTACATCTGGAAATTGTCACTGGCTCTGTCCACCACAATACACAGGCCAAAACTCTCACCCATTAGGAAGAGGCCTGAAGCTGTCTACCAGAGGAGTACCAGCAGAAGATGAAGAAGGCACACAATCACAACCACTTTCCACCAAGTCTCGGTACAGGAGCCGAATTAGCAAATAAGAAACCGACCCCACAGTGCACAAACCAATAGAACTGTCCTCTATTCACTGAATCTCCCCTCTTGACTTTTCTGTTGGGCTGGTAGTCAATCCATACATAGCATCGGGGTTCCCACGCTGGGAGAGTAGCCTCTACTTTGCATTTACTGAGATGAACCAATCAACGAGTCCAAATCTCTCTTGTCTGAAGAAGGAACATGCCTGCTCTGTCCATATCGTCCCAGCTTCTAACATGAGAATGCATGGAGTTTTATGACCTTCATACCATTTGGTGAGTGGTCAGCATGACGGATTGCCGTCGTTCGGACCTAGGTTCGATTCACGGTTGGGTCGGGGATTTTCTACGCTATCTTCATCGTTTCATCCTCATCCGGCGCGCAGGTTGCCCAATGTGGCGTCAAATGTAATAAGACCTGCACCAAGGTGGCCGGACCTACCCCGCAAGGGGTCTCCCGGCCAATGACACCAAACGCTCATTTCCATTTCCATTACCATTTGCACAAAAGGTCAGCTTATAGCAGTCTCTGTTAAATGACTTCGTCCACCTACTTTCTGCCATCTGGCCGCTTTCGCAATGGACTGCCGCCTGGCCCAGATAAATTGTTTTGTGACCTGTTACACTTCTGTTTGACCCTAAGTGAAAGGGAGAGAGGATTTTGGCAAGAAGTCCGTCTGCTCAAAATCACAAACAAATCCAGCTCACTGTACTCAGCATCTGTGGCCCCCAGTTCATCCCTGTCCCCGTTCTCCATCGCCTTCACTATGGACCCTCTGCTACAAGTTCTCTACAGGTTACACAGCCAGATATAAGAAATTCTGTCCTCAATTTCCCCATGTAAAACAAGTCGTAAACCACACACAAAATGTAGTATTGGGAACACCGAGGTCATGACCTAAAATACAACATTAATCTCACAGACAGTGTTGCTAAAGAGAGAGTGGCATACCCCCTCTCAACATGTCACAGAGTGGGAATAATTTTATTGTGCCCTACTTACACTACAGCCTCATCGGTTATCCATGGCAAAATGTGTGCTAGTAGGAGTTGCTAAACTTATTTATAAATTATTGGTCGAAACTAGCAATGTCTGGTGCAGTTGGCCATTGAGATTCCTATAGTGGCAGAAACAATGTAGTTTTGAGAGGTTAATTTAGAAAACACTTGGTGCCAGGTGACAGACGAGAACACACAACCACGTGATTGATGAGAGGACAATTATTGCTGGGGGTGATTAAGACAGTACTTTTGCTGTTGAGAGTCACACAGAAGGATTGAAGGATGTCTCCATGTTAGAACTACTTACAGAAGGCAAGCTGCACTGAGGATTTCCAACTGTTAGTGACGCCATCTTCCACACTCACACCATTTAAGAGTGGTAAGAATGAGCTGGCACTGCAGTCACTGAATTGAAGGAGAAACCAGGCTAGTTCTCTCATGTCACAAATCAGTTACACAGTTTCGACGTTCACAGCCAGCTAGTGGTTTTCATCGCGCACTTTGTCCGTTCTAATGGTGTTTGTACTAATTTTTCCAAGTTCTGTCTTTAATCCACTAACCATTTTCAGTGTCATTGGCCATATTCACAATATGGTTCTATGTTACACTTTCATTTGGCGACCCACCTGTGCCAAGGAAATATTTCATAATTGCAATCCTCTGTTTACACACTTCATTCAGGGGCTAATTGATTTGTTTAACATTTTATAGTACTAAACCATACGGTTATGGTGACCGTCAGTTTATTTTGTAGTTAGATTACTCTACATTAATATGTCCGTGTGTGGTTTGGTTCCAGAACTTTCACGCTTAATTACGGACCTCCTAATAGTTTTTCTTCATAAAGACATTTCTGTTGCGCAATACTGATTTTCTTAAATTGGCATGATCTTATCGAGAGTTCCCCGTAGGTCACCAGGGATGAGATTTATAGCACATTAGTGGTATGCTAAACAGATCAACTGACACCTCACAGTAGTATTGTCGCAGTCATTAAATAATAATGCGAAAACTACACAACCATAAAAGACATTACGTAATAAGCCAATTAAAATTGTTATTTGTGTCGTGGTTGCCGAAAACTACACTTTATTTGGGCTCTAACTCCTATGCACACATTAAAGTACTGTACACAAGAAATCGTCATGGAGGAGAGTCCATGCATAAAATGTAAGCAAACCACATCACAATCAGGGGGGTAAAATACAGCTCACAACCAGAGTCCATACATAAAGTACCGGGCAGAGAAGGTACATCATCTAGCAGAATAACCCACTAAGATCCAGATCCATAGGTGGGCTTAGGTTCAAAAATGGTTCAAATGGCTCTGAGTACTATGCGACTTAACATCTATGGTCATCAGTCCCCTAGAACTTAGAACTTCTTAAACATAACTAACCCGGGAAGCCTGGCGCGGGAAGCGAGAACGCTACCGAACGACCACGAGCTGCTGACGGTGGGCATAGGTCAGTGTTGCAGGCGTAGGTCAGTGTTACGTGGACAGCAGAAATGGCTTAGGTCCAGACAAGCTCCATACAACCACTACTGTGGCGTTAGTAGCAGTTTCCCCTATATGCTCCTGCTTGTGAATGCTTGAGGCATGCCCCAGCTAGTGCGACCGTATCGTTATTGTTTCGGTGTCAACCATCGCCGCGCTTATTGATTGCACAGCTAGGTAACACATTGCTGGAGCAGTCGGTTACAGCAGTTTGCATGGTGAAAACTTGCAGTGCTACTTACTCTGAAGTTCTTAAACGTGGAAGTAATAGCTAAAATATGAGCGAAAAAGAATGCAATGGACATTATTACTGGGTACTGTAAGAGACTTTGTCCCCTTGTCTAACATGGAAGGTTTGGTATCCCATGAAACTAACAATTTTCTTAAAAAGGATTTTGAGCTACAAGAAAGAAAACTAAGATGTGTCAGAGTATCGGTGTAACAAATCATTTCAGGTCACATTGTCTAGTTGTGATCTTGTCTCTTACAAACTTCTGGTGGAAGGGATGATCAGTCTTCCCGCAGTCTATCTCGGCTGTTTTTGATCATAACCTACTGCGCTGGCTGGTGACTTTCGTAAGCTGCTGTATTTCTGCATCTGTTAGAAACAAACTTGAAAGAAGTCTTGGCTAGAAGCGCTATTAGTGGGAGCAGGAAATGACCACTGAAACTACATGCATTTTGCTCCTGAGACTGATTATCTAAAGGCCTAGATGTTAAGAGAATTTGCCAGTGTGGGGTGGAAATGGCAAGTCGAGTAAACTGCTGGGAGCATTCGAGGGAGGACGTGGTGTTTAAACCGTTCAAAGTGTCTGATGTATGGTGTTAGTGATCCTTCAAGATGCACAAATCCAACAACAATTGAAAAGTGCATTTCGCTATGTGGATGTGGAATCCTGCTTAGCGAGTTTCCCTAGCAAGTGTTGCGATTTAGTGAGAGTGTACATGCTAGTTAGCGAGAGGCTTCATATCAGAAAGTGGAGCCATTAGCCAAACGCGCGTAGAGTTCGACGAAATTGTCAGACTTGTCGCGTTCTAATTACAGCTAATACACTACGGTGGCAAAAGCCATCGGACCTTCTTTTGTCCGGTGTAGTGCAGTAGCTCGACGTGACTTGGACTCAACAGGTTGATGAAAGTCCCCTGCATAGATACTTACCCATGTTGCCTTCTACAGACGTCCATAAAGTGTTTGCCGGTGTAGGATTTTTGTGTACCTGACTTGTCGATCCTGACCCATAAATGTTGGATGAGATCCATGCCGGGCGATCTGGGTGGCCATATCATTCAATCAAATGGTCCAGAAGATTCTTCAAACCAGTCACCAACAACTGTGGCATTGTGATATGGTGAATTCTCATCCGTAGAAATTCCATCGTTGTTTGGAAACTTGAAGTCCATGAATAACTGCAAATCATCTCAAAGTTCCCGAACATAAGCATTTCCTTTCCATGATCGGTTCAGCTGGACCAGACGACACAGTCCATTCGATGTAAACACAGCTCATACCGTCATGGAACCACCACCAGCTTGCCCAGTGCCCAGTGCCTTCTTGAGAACTTGGGCCCATGGCATCGTGAGATCTGCGCCAGACTCGAACACTGCCATCATCTCTTACCAACTGAAATGGCTACTCATTTGACCAGGTCACGGTTTTCCAATAGTTTAAGGTTCAACCGATATGGCGACGAGCGCAAGAGAGGCGCTGCAGGCGACGTCGTGCTGTGAGCAAAGGCAGTAGCGTCGGCCGTCTGCTGCCATAGACCATTAACGTAAATTTCGACGCACTGTCCTAACGAATATGTTCGTCGTACGTCTCACACTGATTTCTGCGGTTATTTCGCACAGTGTTGCTTGTCTGTTGGCACTGACAACTGTACATAAACACCGCCGCTCCCGGTCGTTAAGTGAAGGTCATCGGCCAATGCGTTGTCCGTGGTGAGAGGTAATGCGTGAAATTTTGTAGTCTCGGCACACTCTTGACACTGTGGGTCTCAGAATGCTGAATTCCCTAACGCTTTCCGAAATGGTATATCCCATGCGCCTAGCTCCAACTACGATTCCGCATTCTGAGTCTATTAACTACCGTCGTGCGGCCATAATCACGACGCAAACATTTTCGCATGAATCACCTGAGTAGGAATGACAGCTCCGCTAATGCACGGCTCTTTTATACCCTGTGCAATTCTTACTATAGCGAGCTGCCTTTATGGATATCGCTATCCCATTTAAATATCTTAGAAGCACAATAACTGAAGACTTGAGATGTCACCAGGTGACAACTCGAATTACCATGGCGAAGGAGGCATTCAACAGAAAGAGTGGCAAATTAGATAAAGGACTAAGGAAAAGTCTTGGCAAATGTTTTGTCTGGAGTGTGGCACTATATGGGGCAGAAACATGGACGCTGAGACGAGAGGATGAAAAAATGTTAGAAGCATTTGCGATGTGAATGTGCAGGAGAGCGGAGAGAATAAGCTGGATGGAAAGAGTGAGTAATGAAAGAGTACTGGAAAGGGTTGTTGAGAGAAGATGTCTGCTGAAGTTTGTAAGAGAAAGGAAAAACATCTGGTTGGGACATTCATTGAGAAGGGAATGCTTGCTAGCAGATGCTTTGGAAGAATTGGTTTGTAGAAGAGGAAGAAGGAGATACAAGATGATAGACGACATAAAGAGAAGAGCAAATTATGCAGATCTGAAGAGGATGGCAGAAGACCGGGCAGCCTGGAGAACTACCATGTGAAAACCTGCCTTTTGGCAGAACACTGATGATGCTATCCCATGACTTTTGTCACTTCAGCGTATGTTTACAAATGTTTACATGAAAACATAAAGCGTTGTTTTCTATGTGTCTGTGGATCTTTTTCCATGGAACTTTTAACCTGTTTTTCTTGACGGCGATTATCGGCGTAAGTTGTTAAAAATCAGTTGGAAGCAGCGTCTGACTATCAGCAGTGTATTGCATTGTTGTGGTTGGTTTTCAGAATGTTGTTCAGTGCACGTGACTGCTTACAGGACACTTATTATTGATTTTGGAGACGAGACAGGTGTGATCCACCCGGACAGATGTACGCATTAAAGCACCGCTTCCGGAGCAGCGAGGTGCTCAATCATCGGATCGAATCTGACCAGCGGAATAACGATGACTGTCTATGTGCTGTCCACTCTGTTTTTTCGGCGGTTTCCCACATCCGACTAGGTAAACTCTGGGCTGATACTCAAGTCCCGGCCGGCCGCTGTGGCCGAGCGGCTCTAGGCGCTTCAGTCCGCTATGGTCGGTTCGAATCCTGCCTCAGGCATGGATGTGTGTGATATCCTTATGTTAGTTAGGTTGTAAGTCTAGGGGACTGATGACGTCAGTTGCTAAGTCCCATAGTGCTTGGAGCCATTTGAATATGAACCCAAGTCCCGTCTCAGCAAATACTCCGAAAACTCCTCTCCCTTTCACATGAATAGCTCTTCACTTCGACAGTTCGAGTACACATGTTGTATCCTGGGTCGTAGGGGGGAGGGGGGGGGCATATAACAGAGACAAGAAGGGCATCCCACCACCCTTTAAAACTAACCATGCCAAGTTCGCTAATAACCATGCGGACGCTGAGTCTAAGTGGGGCAAAGACACAAGCAAGGAAGAAGAAGAAAAAGAAGACATGACAAGTGTAATTCATTCTCGTAGGTCAAAGTCAGGCTCTCGACTTTTACACAGAGTGGTTGTAGTACTGCAGAAAACTGTTCCAGGTCAGGAAAAACTCGTGTCCTAGTTAACTTCATAACTTTATTCAGAACAAGATTTCGGGCAATTAGTTACACGCACCAGCAGTGCACCGCGAGTGAGACTTTGGCCGATGCCACAGAATTTCCGACGCTGAGACGGAGAAACGCATCAGGAGCCTTGAGAGTAATGAGCACTTCAGCACAAAAGTGTGCGAAGGAACAGCACATGTAGTGACATAATTCCACTTTGGGATAAACCAGATTATACAAAATGAAAAAAATAAATAAAAAGACAAGAGAAGAAACATACTGCAAGGCAAGAAAGTTTCATTCAAGAAAGGACATTTGCGCTATCTAACGCAGACCATAAATTCCAGCAATACTAGCCTCCCTTTCACTCACAGATATGCTGTAATATGAAAAGGGTCTAATTTCGGTGGTCTGGTGGAGGCTTGCAAAAGTTTCGTTTGACGTGAACGTCGAGTGGAACGGCTGCTGCGGAGCCTAGAAAACACTCTAAGACCTTACAGTATGGCATCAGAAGGGTGATGTCATTAAGTGCTTGACAAGCACAGAAGCGGGTGACACTGTTCAACGGTTTGCAGCAAGCGTGGGTCGCCACACCTCAGCACACAGCTGCAAATTAACTGTTACAAATGAGTATACAATTATTAAACTTACTGCAGAGGAATGGTCACATTGGATGGATGACCGACATATCTAACATGCAATTTTATGTGAGAAGCGATAGTAAAGCTATGTTAGGAAATTTGTAATTATATTCAGCATTTGTCTGTAGAGATAGTGTCATCAACAGATGTGGAAGCAACGTTGGACGTGCCCTGGGAAAGTGTTGGGAGCCTTGTCGTTCATGTTGTATGTTGATGATCAGGCAGACAGCATGAATAGCAACCTCAGATATTTGGCCGATGGAATTACTTATAATGAAATACGGTCTCGAAAAAGATGCACCCCTATTCAATCGAATCTTGATAAAATTTCATAATAGTAACACGACTGGCAACTTAAATGTACAGAAATGTAAAACTCTACACTCTACAAAACGCAGAAACGTTGTAATTTATGACTAGAATATCAATGAGAGGCAGTTGGAATTGCTCATGTGATATCAATACCTCTGAACAACTATCTCTAGGTATACGAAATTAAGTGATGGCGTAGGGTACGTCGTATGTAAAACACGTAGCAGAGTTCAGTTCATTGGTAAGATACTGAGAAAATACAATCAGTCTACCAAGGAGGTTATTTACGAGAAGCCCGTGCGATTCGTCAAGTGTATGGGACTCTTACTTAATAGAGCTGAGAAGGGATATTGCACGTACACAAAAGCACCACCAATGGTCATAGGTTTCTTGGTCCTGTATCACGGGAATGTTGAAAAACGAGAACTGACAAACGGTTGAAGTCGTATGACAACTATCGAGCTGGAGCCCACTTACATAGACTCCTGGAAATTGAAATAAGAACACCGTGAATTCATTGTCCCAGGAAGGGGAAACTTTATTGACACATTCATGGGGTCAGATACATCACATGATCACACTGACAGAACCACAGGCACATAGACACAGGCAACAGAGCATGCACAATGTCGGCACTAGTACAGTGTATATCCACCTTTCGCAGCAATGCAGGCTGCTATTCTCCCATGGAGACGAACGTAGAGATGCTGGATGTAGTCCTGTGGAACGGCTTGCCATGCCATTTCCACCTGGCGCCTCAGTTGGACCACCGTTCGTGCTGGACGTGCAGACCGCGTGAGACGACGCTCCATCCAGTCCCAAACATGCTCAGTGGGGGACAGATCCGGAGATCTTGCTGGCCAGGGTAGTTGACTTACACCTTCTAGAGCAAGTTGGGTGGCACGGGATACATGCGGACGTGCATTGTCCTGTTGGAACAGCAAGTTCCCTTGCCGGTCTAGGAATGGTAGAACGATGGGTTCGATGACGGTTTGGATGTACCGTGCACTATTCAGTGTCCCCTCGACGATCACCAGAGGTGTGCGGCCAGTGTAGGAGATCGCTCCCCACACCATGATGCCGGGTGTTGGCCCTCTGTGCCTCGGTCGTATGCAGTCCTGATTGTGGCGCTCACCTGCACGGCGCCAAACACGCATACGACCATCATTGGCACCAAGGCAGAAGCGACATCGCTGAAGACGACACGTCTCCATTCGTCCCTCCATTCACGCCTGTCGCGACACCACTGGAGGCGGGCTGCACGATGTTGGGGCGTGAGCGGAAGACGGTTGCGAATGGTGCTCGCCGATACCCCAGGAGCAACAGTGTCCCTAATTTGCTGGGAAGTGGCGGTGCGGTCCCCTACGGCACTGCGTAGGATCCTACGGTCTTGGCGTGCATCCGTGCGTCGCTGCGGTCCGGTCCCAGGTCGACGGGCACGTGCACCTTCCGCCGACCACTGGCGATAACATCGATGCACTGTGGAGACCTCACGCCCCACGTGTTGAGCAATTAGGCGGTACGTCCACCCGGCCTCCCGCATGCCCGCTATACGCCCTCGCTCAAAGTCCGTCAACTGCACATACGGTTCACGTCCACGCTGTCGCGGCATGCTACCAGTGTTAAAGACTGCGATGGAGCTCCGTATGCCACGGCAAACTGGCTGACACTGACGGCGCCGGTGCACAAATGCTGCGCAGCTAGCGCCATTCGACGGCCAACACCGCGGTTCCTGGTGTGTCCGCTGTGCCGTGCGTGTGATCATTGCTTGTACAGCCCTCTCGCAGTGTCCGGAGCAAGTATGGTGGGTCTGACACACCGGTGTCAATGTGTTCTTTTTTCCATTTCCAGGAGTGTAGTTTTGAGAACCAGTAGAAATCTAGAATATACTGGAGCCCTTTACGTGTCGCCCACACAAAAACCACAAAGATAAAATTATTGTAATTATGGCCTGCACTCAGCCGCTCAACCAGTCATTTCCTTCCCACACCCCATACATGGCTGGAACGGGAAGAAACTAACTGGGAAGAACCCTCCGCCACGCGCTTCACAGTTATCTGCAGAGTATATACACTGATCTGCCAGAACACTATGACTACCGACCTACTGTCGACATAAACTTGTCCAGGCGAAGGCAGCGTCACCTGGTGAGGTACGGCAGTTACTCCAACACACGCACGGAGCATTTAGTATAAGTGGGCGTGATGTCCGTGTGCAGAACGGGGTAGGCGCACGTCCTTTCCTGAGATTGACTGAGGGCAGATTGTGATGGCCTGGAGGATCGGAACGAGCATTTCGAAAACTGCACGACTTGTCGGGTGCTCGAGGAGTATTTTGGTGAGCAGTTGCAATAGCTGCCGAAACCAAAGTGAAACCACGTCCAGACGTCGTGGAGTTGTCGAACGTCATAGGTTCGGCAGTCTGGTAAAACAGGACAGGTGGCGAACTGTGGCGGAACTAAGATCAGACTTCAATGCTGGGCAGAGTAAAAGTGTGTCTGAACACACAGTGCACTGAACACTCCTAGCGATGGGCCTCCGCAGCTGACAATCCATGCATGTGCCAATGTTAACACCACGACATAGGTTCCTACAAATGAAATGGGCACGTGATCACAAGCGCTGGGCGTTGGCACAGTGGCCAGGCATTGTATGGTCTGATGAATCCCGATACCTTCTTCATCATACCGGTAAGGGAGGGGGGGGGGAGGTGGAGGGTGCGAATCCGTCGTCTTCCAAGGGAAAAGCTTCTTGATACCTGCTTTATGGGACGGAGACAAGCTGGCGGCGGCCTCATTTTCCTCTGGGGAACATTCGCGTGGGCATCCACGAGTCCAGTGGAGCTAGTACAAGGTATCATGACGACCAAGAAGTATCGTGCACTGGTTGCAGACCATGTATACCCCTTCATAATGATCATGTTTGCGGATGACAGCGACATTTTTTCAACAAGATAATACGATATGTCACAAGACAAGTATTGCTATGGAGTGAGTCGAGGAACCAGGGGCGACATCCAATTACGTGCTGGACTCCCCCAACTCGCCAGATCAGAACCCGTTTGAACGCATCTGGGATGTGATTGAACGTGGCCCCCTATCCGGAATTTACGAGAACTGGGTGACTTGTACGAGGGTCACTCCAAAAGAAATGCACACTATTTTTGTAAAAATACAGTTTTCATTCTGGATGTGTCAATGTTTTGTAGTGTGGAGATACATCCTTCCTGCATGTTTTCAAACTTAGTTCAACCTGTCCACGTGAGTGGCGCCGTCACAGCATGTCTTCAAGATGGCTGCTATACTTGACGTTCGTCAGAAGCAACGTGCTGTCATAGAATTCCTGTGCTGTGAAAACGAGACAGTGGGAAACATTCACAAGAGGTTGAAAAAGGTGTATGGAGATGCTGCTGTCGATCGCACTACAGTTAGTCGGTGGGCAAGCAGGTTATGTGATGAATGCGGGCACGACAATATTGAGGATTCTCCTCGCAGTGGCAGGCCTCGTACTGCACACACTCCAGACAATGTGCAGAGAGTTAACGAATTGGTGACTGCTGACAGATGCATCATAGTGAACGAATTGCTACGCAACGTTGGGATAGGGAAACGAAGTGTTTGCAGAATACTGAAAGTGTTGGCGTTAAAAAAAGGTTTGTGCCAGGTGGGTTCCCAGGATGTTGACTGTAGCTCACAAAGAAACACGAAAAACGGTATGCAACGAACTTTTGGAACGGTACGAGAATGGTGGGGATGAATATTTTGGAAGAATTGTGACAGGTAATGAAACATGGCTCCATCATTTTTCACCAGAGATGAAGAGGCAATCTGTAGAGTTTCATCATGCAAATTCACCCAAGAAAAAAAATTCAAAACCACACCTTCTGCTGGAAAAGTTCTGGCTACGGTGTTTTTCGATTACGAAGGACTCTTGCTTGTGGACGTCATGCCAAGTGGAATCATCATAAATTCTGATGCATATGTAATGACGCTGAAGAAACTTCAAGCTCGACTGAGTCGTGTTCGACCACATCGGCAAAAGCAGGATGTTTTGCTGTTGGACGACACTGCACGGCCACATGTCAGTCAAAAAACCACGGAAGCGATCACAAAACTCAGATGGACAACACTGAAACACCCGCCTTACTGTCCTGACCTGGCTCCATCTGACTATCATCTCTTTGGGGAACTGAAAGACTCTTCGTGGAACGAGGTTTGAAGATGATGACTCTCTTTTGCACGCTGCCGAACCGTAGCTCCAACAGGTTGGTGCAGAATTTTACCGCGCGGGTATACAGGCTCTGGTTCCCAGATGGCGTAAGGCAGTTGAGAAGGTTGGAAATTATGTGGATAAATGAAACTATTGTTCCTACAGGATGTATCTACACACTGTAAAACTATCAAACATGTAGCATAAAAGCTAGATTTTTTGAAAAAAATAGTGTGCGTTTCTTTTGGCGTGACTCTCGTATACGCAGATGTGAAGCCAACTTCATCCAGCGGCTTACCAAGGCTTCATTGCTTCCACGCCGCGACGCGACGCTGCTGTTATCCATGCCAAAGGTGAACACACCGGCTGTTGGGAAGGTGGTCTTGGTGTCCTAGCTGATCAGTGTATGTAGGTGTGGATACAGCTGCCGCTTGTGCCACTGTAGGTGCCAGGATACCAGAAGCGATGTCGAGGCGGAGTCCGCCTACAGACATCGCTCTCACTGAGCAAAACATCACAAACACTCGTTACGGGCCTCAGCGACTGAGCGAAAAGACAGTCCTTTTAAGAAACGGAAGTCCACCAGTAGTAAAAAAAAAAAAGACGAGAAAAGCTCAGCGCAGTGCACGGGTCTCGCCTCTTTTGAGCGTCGCCGATATCTGAGATGAAATGAAGGTCAAAGGTGATTAATTCATTACGAGGCGGGAGATAACGACGTGAATAAATCCCGGCGCGTCCCGGTGACAGCCGAGGACCCGGCGAGTCGTTAGGGAGCCCTCGAGCACAGCCAGGCCTTTCCTCGCCTCGCCTCGCCTCGCCTCGCCTCGCCTCGCTGGGACCTCCCTTCTCTGCCCTTGCCGCCTCGTCTCGTCACCTCGAGAGCGGCCCCGACGTCCGTTTAGAACTTTTGGCGAGGCGGCCGGCAGCCGGCCCGACGCTACTCCAACCATTGCTGGTCCCGCCTGTCACGTAACTAGTGGCGAGTTGCTTCTAGGTCAACGCTTCATTCCAGGGATAGTTCAAGACCCCGATGCTGTGTCAAGAGGTCTGAAAATTAAATGTGGTGTCATTACATAATCCCTTTTGAATGTCAGCTGCAATATAGACGACGTGAATGAAGATTTATTTTCTCTCTAAGTCACACACACACACAATTTTTTAAAGAAGTGCTGTATTATGTGTTCCAATTTAGACATTCAGCAAGCAGTAAAGGAAACAAAAGAAAAATTTGGAGTAGGAATTAAAGTCCAAGGAGATGAAATAAAAGCTTTGATGTTTCTCGATAGAACTGTAGTTCTGTCAGAGACAGCAAAGGACTTTGAAGAGCAGTTGAACGGAATGAAATCTTGAAAGAAAGATTTAAGATGAACACCGACCAGAGCATATCGAGAATAATGGAATGTAGTGGAATTAAATCAGGTGATGCTGAGGGAATCAGATCAGGAAAAGAGACACTTAAAGTAGTAGATGAGTTTTGCTATTTGGTAAACAAAATAGCTGATGCCTGTCGAAGCAGAGAGAATATAAAATGTAGACTGTTAATGGCAAGAAAAGCGTTTCTGAAGAACGGAGATTTGTTAGTATCGAGTATAGATTTAAGTGTCAGGAAGTCGTTTCTGAAAGTATTTGTATGGAGTGTAGCCATGTATGGAAGTGAAACATGGACGATAAACAGTTTAGACAAGAAGAGAACAGAAGCTTTTGAAATGTGATGCTACAGAACAATGCTGATGATTAAATTGGGCCGCGCGGAGTACGGCCGTGGTGACCGAGCGGTTCTAGACGCTTCAGTTCGGAACCGCGCGACTGCTACGGTCAAAGGTTCTAAGCCTGCCTCGGGAATGGATGTGTGTGATGTTGTTACGATAGTTAGGTTTAAGTAGTTCTAAATTCTAGAGGACTGATGACCTCAGATGTTAAGCCCAATAATGCTCAGAGCCATTGGAACCATTTGAACCGCGGCCGCCGGAGGTTCGAGTGTGTGTGTTGTTCTTAGTTAGTTACAAGTTAGTTTAAGTCTGTGTAAGTCTAGGGACCGATGACATCAGCAGTTTCGTCCCTTAAGAATTTACACACATTTGAATATTTGATTAAATGGGTAGGTCACGTAACTAATGAAGAGGTATAGAACAACCTGACTAAAAGAAGGAATCGGTTGGTAGGACACATTCTGAAGCATCACCAATTTAGTACTGGAAGGAAGTGTGCGGGAAGGGGAGGCGGGAAAACAATAGAGGGAGACAAAGAGATGAATACAGTAAGCAGATTCAGAGGGATGTAGTAGTTACTCGGAGATGAAGAGGCTTGCACAGGATAGAGTAGCATGGAGAGCTGCATCAAACCAGTCTTTTGGGCCTCATCAGATTCGCGCAAAAATTAATGTGGAAAACCAACATTCGACCATTGATACCCACGTGTAGCATTAAGATAAAATTTTATAAGGAACAATCGTCCTATCGTCATGGCTGAATAAAAGCATTACAGAACGTCATACGAAGCGGTCAGCCGCGGTGACCGAGCGGTTCTAGTCGCTTCAGTCCGGAATCGCGCGGTTGCTAAGGCCGCAGGTTCGAATCATGCCTCGGGCATGGATGTGTGTGATGTCCTTAGGGTAGTTAGGTTTAAATAGTTCTAAGTTCTAGGGGACTGATGACCGCCGCTGTTAAGTCCCGTAGTACTGAGAGCCACTTTTTAACACGAAGCCAACAGCAAGGAGGTTGCGTATGGCTTGACATATAGTAGATGATGCTGTCGAGAGCAGGATACGTCAGCACTCCATGCCGACCAAACAAACATAGAGCCATAGAACGAAGATTATACCACCGTAGTAGAAGACAGTAAAGGTAGGTGGCCGTGGCTAACCAACGTGCTCACAAAAAGTGATTGCGTAACTAAATTACATAAACATAAGAAAAAATTAGGTAAAACAGTGAATTATTAAAAGTAAATTTAGTGCAAGAATATTAATAAAATAGGTACAAAAACACAAAATATCTATAAAGTGTAAAATTATTCAAACTTATCAAGTAGTAAAACTTAAAATGACGCTAAAACATTACTCAGACCGATAAAACCAGTTAAATGATAGAGAATAAAAAAGATAGCGCCACATTTACAATGAAAGCTATTGGTTGGTTGAAATAGTATGTGTCATAATATCATAAGAAGAATAGTTTTTGCTAACCAATTGATCGTTGAATGAAATACATTTTCCTGTACCGGAATGTTTCAGAACTCCAATTTCCTCTAAAGGATTTAGCCTTTTCCGTTTGCTGGCGGTATGGAGTGCATGTAAATTGCTTAATGTCAGCGAGTACCAGCGATGCCCACTGGATTTTAAGTGCTCTGCATAGACCGAATTCTATTTAATTCGTCCATACTTGTTAATCAAATGTGATTTGAAATTTCCTACCAGTCCTATCCACATATGAAGCTTCACAGTCGACCTACTATATTCTCTAAACCCCGGATAGAGTGTAGTTGTCTTAAGTAGATATTTCGTTGTGGATGCGCCGATGCTCGACTTCGTTTGTCGACACCGTATTTTCTCAATAGTTTTTCAAGGCCTTATGTATGACCAAAATAAATCAGAGAAGGCGTCTCAGTTGATAATGCAATGAAGCAGAATCATTATTTATTTTAAGAAAAATGATAAAAACTGGTACAAATCGATCTCGGGGAACATCAGTTTTTGTTTCCATAGTAATATGGGAACATTTGAGTTATTATTGACTCTACAACGTATCTTAGAAGATAGATGAAAGGCAAACCCATGTTTAAACACTGCTTGAGAATAGCTAAGGAACAGCTGACACTTGTTAAGTAACACAGCCAGTAGCTATGTAACAACCGTCAATTCTTACGGAACACTTGACCAATGACAGTAAACGGAAATAAATCGGGAGGGGGGAGGGGGGACCTGATACTGCAGTGAAGCCTGTGCACGATCATTGTAATATTTCTGGCCTTACATCTATCATACTCAGATCTTCTCAGAGCAGTTGAGAAGTCAGCAAATTGGGAATTTGTGGTAAGGTCTATGGGATCAAACTGCTTAGGTCATCGGTCCCTAGGCTTACACACTACTTAATCTACATTAAACTAACTTGCGCTAAGGCACACCAATGCCCGAGGGGGGACTCGAACCACCGACAGGGGGGGGGGGGGGGGGGGGGGGCGCGAACCGTGACAATGCGCGACAATGCGCCCCTGACCGCACGGCTACCACGGGCGGTGAGAAGGCAGCAGACAGATCGTTTACTCGGTACGCGTATCGTGAGAAAGACCTCCTAAACTGTGGTCTTTCTTTGCGACTGGCTTCTCTGATCGGAAGTAACGGGCCAAAATAATAAACTTCTAGTATTATTATTAGAAAAATTAAACAGTCAATTTACTTGCCTTCCATATAAAAGCATCTCTCAATAGCGGGTTATCATGCCATTATTTAAAAAGTATTAATTGCTAGCAGAATAATAAACAGTTGCTCAACGAAAAAATCAGACGAAGCTCTTCGGAGACCTTCGGATGGTGCCGAACTGAGATGGTCAGAGAGGTGATTGGGGTGCAGGATAAGAGCTCGTTCAGCAGTTTCGGAAAATTGACATCTTGTCTGCCTTGATCGGTATAGATTAAGAACTTAATTAGCTATCTCTTACTATTTGGACATGTAATTATGAACAGTTCGATATAGTTACGCTAAAACGCGTTTAATTGTTTTGTTTCTATGAAAGTGGCAGGAACGGCAATTATTTGTGAATCATAGAGTGGACTATAATTGTGCATTTTCTAATATTCTGCTAATGAAAATCGAGTGGCACTCTATTATAAGAAACCATTTCAATATTTAATTATTTATAGAATACCAGTTCTTCGCTAAACAGTTTATTACAGCCTTTAGATAACGGACTCACAACCTACGTTATGTTTTCTGCTCAGGGGACCACAGCTATAGAAGACTCAGAATTTATGCATTCCACTCACGGCGGTGGAAGCAACTAGGCACCTTGCATATACTGCAGTCTTAGTACCTATGAGATCAGAGACACGTCATCTGCGGTAACACAGAGGGCGAACGAAGGAAGGAAAATTATAAGGAAAGAGATTTATCATACACACGTAAATCCCTCTCGCAATATCGCTATCAATATTTCTGCCTCTCTTTTCCAGCTGCCGTACGTTGCAGTTCTTGCGGGGAAATCTTTGAAGTCGAAGTGCTTTGGAATTATGAGGCAATCCGTTACTCGCGAGAACTGCAAATTGTAACCGAACAGCGAACTGTGTGAGGACTATGCTTCGGGTCGACTGTAAATTACAAGAAGAACTGTGGTAATTAGGTTTGGAATTGTGTTTGAACTGTTTTTGGACTTCAGTTGACTATAATGGTTCAGATGGTTCTGAGCACTATGGGACTTACCTTCTGAGGTCATCATTCCCCTAGAACTACTTAAACCTAACTAACCTAAGGACATCACACACATTCATGCTCGAGGCAGGATTCGAACCTGCGACCGTAGCGGTCGCGCGGTTCCAGACTGTAGCGCCTAGAACTGCCCGGCCACTCATGCCGGCAGTTGACTGTAATAACTGAAGCTCAGAATCAAATTTTCCATTGCAATGAAAGTGTAGTAATGGTGCAAATAAGGAATAGGAAATGCTGGAGTGCTGTGAGAACAAAGGTACACGTTGCGCGCGCGGTCCAGGGGTTTCATTATAAATCATCACTTCCAGATTCTTAATGCTACGAGACGGCGCAGCGTGCAGAGCAGCTGAAGCATCCACAGACAACAGGTGCGGCGGCAGCAGGCAGCGAGCGGCGAAGTTAGCAGTGCACGGCGCATCTGATGTGTCAGCTCCAGCACTCCATTACAGCGGAGTTGCAGCCAGCGGTGCAGCGCACAACTACGAGGATTAGCGGCAGTGCGTCGTGAGAGACAAGTAGTGTAGGCTCTGCGCTTGCGTATCGCAATCTAAGATTTGTAATGGGAACATTAGTATTAGTAAAATGTCTGGGAAAAAGGAAGTAAGATACAGGTTGGCGCACGAAATGTGTTACCAATTGTTTCTTTCACAATTTACGATGCACATTAGATATCCCGCTTGGATCTCTACAGCACCCACTGAAAACCCACAAGTGCATCATGAACGACAACCTTATGCTCAGAGGATTACAGCGTGGGCAGCAATTTCCAGTCACTGATTTATTGGACCCTTTTTCATCGAAGAAACTGTGAACAGCGAGCGTTATTTGAGCATGCTTCGCAATAGCTTAATTTCACAGCTTCCTGCTACTGCCTTGCCTTTCAACACGCAGTGGTTCATGCAAGATGGAGCAAGGCCACATACTGCAAACACTGTGTTGGAGTTTTTACACGAGCATTTCGACATGCAGATCATTTCACTCAGGCTTCCAGGTCGCTTCAATGATGGACAAAATTGGCCCCCCAATAGTCCAGACCTCAATCCATGTGACTTTTTTCTTTGAGGGTACCTAAAGGAAAAAATTTTCCCGAAACGTCCACGTGAGTTAATGGAGCTCAGAAGACATATTCTTCAAGCTTGCAGTGAAATTACGGAAGACATGTGCCGTAGGATAATCACTGACTTCAGTGTTCGATTGTAGAAAGTTAGGAAACGAAATGATGGATATATTGAGCATGTGCTGAGTTAGAACAAATCTAAATGGACGGCTCTTCATTGTGGTATATTCCTTTCAGATTGTACTGACAATAAAGTTTATATTCAAAAACAAAATGGTAACACATTTCGTGCGCCGCCCTGTACGTTCTCAGAAGCAGAGAAGGAATTCACGCTCACATTAGTGGTGACGGTCCAGTGGAGGCGATATAAATAGACGGTAGCGATGTCAGACATAGGTTTAATGATATGTCAAATTCATTCACAAATAATCCAAGTGAAAGCGCAGATTTAGATTTTAGTACATCCAGTAACCATTATCTCATTAAGATTTGTGAAGTAGCCATGAATGATTTCAGTGGGAACGCAGAGTTAACTAATAATGAAGACGGTGAAAATGTAGATTTACTGGCAAACAATGATAACGTAACCTCTGAATGTGCAGTACCTAGTCAAAATGAAATGACTGATTTGAATGACGATGCTACAGACTCTGACGTCGGATTTACTAATGACCCAATAGATGAGTTATGTACATTAAGTCACGGTACAGCATCACTTCACACTTTGCCAACTTAATATGATGATCAGAATACAAGGTCTATGCTAAAATTAATTTTGCCAGAGCAAGAAAAAATAAGGAGGAATTAAGAAAAGGAAGAAAAGAAAATATGAAGGAATTAAGAAAAGCAGGGAAAGTAAATAAGGAGGAATTAAGAAAATCACAAATAGAAAATAAGAAAGAACTAAGAAAAGCACAAAAATAAAATAAAGAGGGGTTAAAGAAAATTAATCTAGGAATAGCTCAACTTCACGCCACGTTCAGTGCTTTGTAACAAAAGGTTACACATCTTGAAGCTAAAACTGAGGGATGTTGAAGGAAAATAGACTACGCAACAAAAGAATTGGGTAAAATATTAGAACTTTGTAAGTCAAAAATAAATCAAAAGTAGAGCATGAAATCGAAAAGTTAAATAAGAATTTGCAGGATCAAAATGGGGTAGTAGAAACAACAATTAATTAAATTAGTAATGTGAGACAACAGCAAAAGGAAGCTATCAAGACACAGTGGAGTAAGAGTGTATCAAAAATGTCGATGAAATATTTAGTTTAACATTTCACATGTAGTATCATCTTGTAAAGGCAACAGAAGTGCAATTCAGGGAAAACTGAGAGAAACAGTTCAAAAAGTACTTCCTGAGATGCAATACAAAACAGGAAATGAAGTTAAACAAAAAGTCGAAATTTTGTGTGAACATGAAACAAAGGTATTATTCATGTAAATGACATACCAAATCGCTCTAATGGGTATGAATTCCATCGTTTCTCTAGTAAGGATACCAAACACCCAGCAACCTTCATTATACAGTTTGAGGACGTCGTTCCTGAAAACATGGCAACAACAAATTATCAAATTCGTGGTCAGTAGGTTAGAAGGAGAAGCAACATCATGGGGAACAGTGGTTAGTGAGGCATATACGAGTAAAACATATAACGAATTTGTTCAAGCATTCTTGAATCTTGCGACACACAGTACAGAGGAAGAGGTGAAGTATTTGTCGACAGAAGGTTCAATGGTGAAAAAGTCATTGTATCACAAATGGATAGGAGCAAGGAACTAGAAGGTCCCATAACGAAGTTCAATGGCGTCAAGATATTAATGAAAATAGACTAGTAAACCTGAAGGAGCAATAACGTTCTCTTTATTAGTAGGTAACTGATGATTACCAGGCACCCGAGTTAACCGACAGCATATTTTCTTTTCCTGCTGTTAGTTATTCCACTTCTTTCATTCAGAACTATATCCGTCTTCTTTATCGTTCGTTACTATCTAGATTAAGATGAGAAAATTTCCTTACCCTGAAAGCGACAAGAAAGAAACAAGCTATGACAAAAACAAAGTAACCCAACAGAACAAACATCTGCATAGGATGGGTGGATAAACAGACATTTGACGGAATAAATGTGGACACGCTAGAATATACGAAGAATAGGATTACATATACACCAACAATAGAACACTGTATACAGTTGCAACAAGACACCAGTAGGACATTAATGTGCATAACAAAAACATAAAGTATGTACTAAAACAATATTTACAACCACTATAAACAACCATTAGCGTCTGAAAATTTTCAAAGAATAGAAAAGCAAGACGAGGGCTATTAATATAACACAGAGGCAATCAATATATATTATAAAAATAAGTGCACAATGTGCGTGCCGCTAAAACTCAGGAACGAATCCCGGTACGATGAAGGGAGTTACATGGAGTAGTAGTCCTCTGTCCCCCATCTACGAAGGAGGTTCCCACTTTTACCTGAATGCTGTGCTTTTGAAGATAGAAGGGCCGGGATGTTTCGCCCTCTAGAAATTTCTAGAACATTACAGAGTACTCGAGAATAATCCAGAACATTCGAGAATATTCGAGAGTATTCCACAACATTCCATAATGTTTCGTAATGTTCCACAATGATTCGGAATGTTCTGGAAGGCTCGGGAATGGTCTAAAACATTCAGGAAGAGTCCAAGATTCCAGAATGTTCGGAAACATCACGGGACATCCTAGATCGTTGTGGAACATTTCAGAACACTCTCGAATGTTCTGGAACATTGTGGACCATTCTTAATCTTTTCGGTATGTTATGAAATTCGCCGCTGGTGGGGTATATAAAGCAAGACTTGTAGTGGGTTCGAACGCCAGTTCCTTACCAGTGACGAAGAGAGGAACCGAATAAGTAGTGCAGTGAAATGAAATGAAATGCCGTGTGACGAGGGCCCCCGTCGGGTAGACCGTTCGCCTGGCGCAAGTCTTTCGATTTGACGCCACTTTGGCGACTTGCGCGTCGATGGGGATGAAATGATGATGATTAGGACAACACAACACCCAGTCCCTGAGCGGAGAAAATCTCCGACCTAGCCGGGAATCGAACCCGGGCCCTTTGGATTGACAGTCTGTCGCGCTGATCACTTTTTTTTTTAATCTCATTTTGTTCGCTTTTGTTCGTTGCATCTGCTCGGGGCGGACGTTGTAAGACTTTCGTTTTAAGTTCGTTGTCGATCGATTAGCTCAGTTTTTTTTTTTTATTTCAGAGGGCTGATAACCCTCTGACCGAACACGCTGAGCTACCGTGCCGGCTAACACTCAGCTACAGGGGGCGGACAGTAGTACAGTGAATGAATAAAAACAAGCAGTGAAATGTGGGTAGTCGAAGTGATACAGTGACAATATAGATCGAAATAAAGTGTGTAAAGTATACTTAATGTATTTGTTAGTAAAAAGTTTCAATTGATTTATATTTGAAACACTAACCAAACGTAGAACAGGAAGAGATCTTGTCAGTAATGGACCAAAAAGACGAAAACAAAAAACAGCGAAAAAACGGAATAGACGAAAAGCGAGAAGCACGTTTAAGTTCCCAACGAAAGATTTTGAGCACCCTGAGTAGTAGAGAAATCGAAGAACCTGGAAATGAACGGACTGAAGAAATTAAGAATTGTGAAAAAGTAGTGTAGTGAGTGAATAAAAACAACAGTGAAGTATGAATAGACAGAGTGATACAGTGACTGAATGTAAATCGAAAATTAAGTGTGAAAAGCGTGCAAAGTCATTCGCCTAGTAGATAAATGTTCAGCGATAAACAACCAGACCTAAGTACAACTTGGGAAGCAACCACCACGAAAAGATGCCGTCAGTGTGGTAAACTTCGAAATTACAAAGGAAAGAAGCTACAACATCAAGGAACTACTTCAGTACACTGCTCACAAAAAATTTACGACTTTGTTATGGACCGGATCGACAACAACACCAGCGCAACACTCGGACGCAGCAGGCGGCACCCGGGAAACGCTTCTTATAAATCTGACTCTGACCGAAATACGTGCTAAACAACACATGACACTTGCACTAGCATTATTCGGCGCTGCAGCCAAACTTGATGACGAACTGCCCATCCCGTCCTACAACTACTGTTGAATACAGCCGGAAAACAATTCCCGTTATGTAAAACCTCTAGAGCATCTGGACGGGGCGAACTTCTAAAGCAAGCTAAAATTCTCTTCTGGGACGAGTGCACTGGAGAGAACATTACAAGACTTGCGAGGGAACTCTAAAGTGATGGGAGGAACTCTACTCATACTCTCAAGAGATTTTCGACAAACACTTCCAATTATCCCCAAGTCAACACCAGCCGACGACGTCAATGCATGCTTAAAAAAATCACATCTCTGGCCACACATACAAAAAATGCGACCAACAAAAAACTAGAGAGTTGAACTATCGAAAGACGAAACAAGAGCACATTTTGCTCAATAACTTTTACAAATACTCTAAGGCATATATCCTACTGGCCAGACGACCGTCGCCATTAAGCTCAACAGTGATTTCTGCAACATAGCCACCGCTGAAAACGAACTCATCGACCAAATTCATCCAAACATTGTTCACAGCTATACCAATCCGGACTGACTATTTGAAAGGGCAATTTTGGCAGTTAAAAACAATATTGTCGACGATATCAACTTCAATATACGAAACAAAATTCCCGCTGAAGAGAGAATAGTAAATGCTGAAGAAAGTGAGTCCTTTCCTACAGAATTTCTAGACTTTGCAAGTACCAAGAATGCCATTATACTACATTCGCCGCAAATCTGGATCTCCGATCATACCACTCAGAAATCTCAACTCACCAGAACTGTGCTCTGGAACAAGGAAGCTTTCGAAATATGGTGCTAAGAATAACGTTGAAAATTGGATGGTTAGATCGAACAACTGATGAGGAGTTACTGAGTCGAATTGGACAAAAAGAGTTGTTTATGGCAAAACCTGAAGAAAAGAAGGGATCAGTTGATAGGACACATCATGAGGAATTAAGCAATGTTCAATAGAGTGGTGGAGGGAGGTAAAAACGGAGGGTGGGGGAGGAGGATGGTTAAAAACAGTAAAGGAGAACCAAGGGTGAAATACAGTAAGCACGCTGACATGGATGTAGGTTGTAGTATACAGAGATGAAGAGGCTTGCAAAGGCTAGAGTAGCGTGAGAGATGCATCAGACCTTAGCAGCAACAACATACTGAGTCGAAAATAAGGGAAAATTATAAATCATAATTTATAACAGTAGGTAATGTGGATAGTGGTGAAAATGCTTTTAACTGTTTCGTCAATCATGTAGAGTGTCATGGACTGTATAATACGCAAGGCGCCCTGTACCAAAAATTTTACTCTGGCTGTGTGCACATAAAACCTTGAAAGCATCCGTGCCCGTCAAACTTCAGTGATATATTTACAGAGCCCCCAGTAACGCAGCCCACATGAATAAAAAATGAGAATTTCCATTCGTTTCCCTGAGCTCGGATCAGTGGAAGCAGCCGAAAGAAAGACTGGCTTTTCGCAGTCTCTGCAGCAAAACCTGGTTTCGAGACCCTCTGCAGCAATCATTCAGTCTATTGCGTTGTCTCTATAGGGAAAACAAGAGGCGTAACGTTTGAGCAAATCAATGGTATTAAAGTGCCGTAAGGAAAACAATAAATGTAGTTCACTAACTTGTGTTTAGAGAACTTTTCAGACGAGAGAATGTTAGCGTTAAGGTTGTCGTGCAGCACCATGACATCATTTGTAATGAGTAAATAGGGTTCAGAGAATCAAAACTGATACAGAGATTAGTGAACACAGTGTTGTCGTAGCAAGATTGAATATTGTAACCCCCAAATCCTCAAAAAATAAACAAAATAATATACCTATTCAAAAAAGCAGATAAAAATTCACTTGACGCCTTCCTGAGAGACAATCTCCACTCCTTCCAAACTATTAATGTAAGTGTAGACTAGGTGTGGCTTAGATTAAAAAAAAATAGTGTCGACAGAAATTCAGAGATTTATACCTAATAAATTAACAAACGGCGGAGGTGATCCTCCTTGGTATACAAAATGGGTCAGAACACAGTCGCAGAAATAACGAAACAAGCACGCCCAATTTACTCAAACGCAAAAGCCCAAGATTGGCGATCTTTTACGGAAGCTCGAAATTTAGCGTGGGCTTCAGTGCGAGATGCTTATAACAGTTTCCGCAACGAAATTTTGTCTCGAAACTTGGCACTAAATCCAAAGACATTCTGGTCGTATGTGAAGTATGTTAGCGGCAAGAAACAATCAATTCCTTCTTTGCACGATAACAATGGAGATATTATCGAAGACAGTGCTGCCAAAGCAGCCTTCCGAAATGCCTTCACAAAAGAAGACGAAATAAATATTCCAGTATTTGCATCAAGAACAGCTGCCAACATGAGTAACGTAGAAGTAAGTATCTTCGGAGTAGTGAAGCAACTTAAATCACTTAACTAAACCATGTCTTTTTGCCCAGACTGTATACCAATTAGATTCCTTTCAAAGTATGCTGATGAATTAGCTCCGTACTTAACAATCATATAGAACCGTTCGCTCGACGAAAGATCCGTACCCAAAGACTGGAAAGTTGCACATTTCACACCAATATTCAAGAACGGTACTAGGAGTACTCCATTTAATTACAGACCCATATCATTAACGTCGACATGCAGGAGGATTTTGGAACATATATTGCGTTCGAAAATGAAATCTCATTCTGGAAACATCACCCTGGCCTTGGCTAAGTCATTTCTCCGCAGTATCCTTTCTTTCAGGAGTGCTAGTTCTGCAAGGTTCGCAGGAGAGCTTCTGTAAAGTTTGGAAAGTAGGAGTCGTGGTACAGGCGGAAGTAGAGCTGTGAGGACAGGGAGTGAGTCGTGCTTGGGTAGCTCAGATGGTAGAGCACTTGCCCGCGAACGGCAAAGATCCCGAGTTAGACTCTCGATCCGGCAGACAGTTTTAATCTGCCAGGAAGTTTCATTGTGTTCGACCATTATGAATTACCTCGAAGAAAGCGGTCTATTGACACACAGTCAACATGGTTGTAGGTAACATAGTTTTTGTGAAACACAAGTAGGTCTTTATTCGCGTGAAGTGCTGAGTGCTATTGACAAGGGATTTCAGATTGATTCCGTATTTCTGGATTTCCGGAAGGATTTTGACACTGTACCATACAAGCGGCTTATAGTAAAATTGCGTTCTTATCGAATATCGGCTCAGTTATGTGACTAGATTTGTGAGTTCCTGTCAGAAAGGTCACAGTTCATAGTAATTGACGGAAAGTCATTTAGTAAAACAGAAGTGATTTCTGCGGTTCCCCAAGGTAGTGTTATAGGCCCTTTGCTGTTCCTTATCTGTATAAACGATTTGGGAGACAATCTGAGCAGCCGTCATAGGTTGTTTGCAGATATCGCTGTCGTTTGTCGACTAATAAAGCCACCAAATATCAAAACAAAGCGCAAAACGATTTAGAAAAGATATCTGAATGGTGCGAAAATTGTCAGTTGACCCTAAATAACGAAACTTGCGAGGTCATCCACATGAGTGCTAAAAGGAATTCGATAAACTTCGGTTACACGATAAATCAGTCAAATCTTAAGGCCGTAAATTGAATTAAACACCTAGGAATTACAATTAGGAACAACTTAAATTGAAAGGAACACATAGAAAATGTTTTGGGGGAGGCTAACCAAAGACTGCGTTTTATTGGCAGGACACTTAGAAAATGTAACAGATCTGCTAAGGAGACTGCCTACACTACTCGTGTCTTCTTTTAGAATACTGCTGCATGGTGTGGGATCCTTACCACATAGGACTGATGGAGTACATCCAAAAAGTTCAGAGTAGTCCAGCACGTTTTGTATTATCATGAAATATTTGAGAGAGAGTCACTAAAATGACACAGGATTTGGACTGGACATCATTAAAAGAAAGGCGTTTTTTGCTGCGACGGAATCTTCTCACGAAATTCCAATCACCAACTTCCTCCTCCGAATGCGAAAATAGTTTTTTGGCACTGACGTACATAAGAAAAAACGATCACCACGTTAGTTAGGTTTAAGTAGTTCTAAGTTATAGGGGACTGATGGCCTCAGATATTAAGTCCCATAGTGCTCTGAACCATTTGATAAAATACGGTAAATCAGTGCTCGCACAGAATTGAGTCCCTGAAAAGAGTTATGATTTCAGTCCGGTCATAGACTGTTGTCGACGAGAACTGGTTTCAGTCGATGATGACCAACCTCAGATCCCTGTCCTCAGATGACTCTCTAGAATTTTTGCTGAAATAGCCTCAGGCGGCGTAATACTGTAACCACGCCTGCTTTGCATACTTACTTTATGATTGAGTCGAAGTGGGTTGATCCCTGACAGTTGCAGCGGGCCTGACGCTGCAGCTTTGTGGACCTGCCTCAACCAATGACGTAAAGAGATTTTGTAAACTCCTCTGTTGGAACGACTTAATGTTGTCACAGTTCTTTGAGTACTGTTTTCGCCTGCAGCCCTTAGCGCTTCGTAATTGAAAGTTGGCAGTATCACGTTGAGTTGTCAGGTATATTCCTACGCCGACTTCACTATAGTCGTTACTTCAGCAATAGTGGTTTGGAACACTTTTCAGACTTTCGTTCTAGCCACTGTTGTAATAAAATGTTATTATGTTTTCTTGTTCCATTTGTGAATGATACCGCAGCATTCGCCGTATGTGGTAATGCATCCTGAACCCTGGTACTCATCATTCCTTTAAAAAAATCAAAAATTACAATCTCACCACAGTTATTTAAAGGAAATAGGAAGCTTAGGATCACTGGTGATGGACAAGCTTGTGATTGTTTTACAATTTTAATTTAACTCAAAACATACTTTATAATAAACTTCAGTTCAGACATTTGCCCTCTTACTATTGCAATACACAAGTTTTCACATTAATTGGGTTACATAAACAAGAATAAGAATCATATTTTGCGTCCGCAACCAAAAGCATAGATACTAGGCACGGTGAATAATCAATCATAAACAATCGCAACCAAAAGCATAGATACTAGGCACGGTGAATAATCAATCATAAACAATCGTTCTTGTTTAACCATATCTAACAAGACACTATACACTTCCAACCCAAAGTTACACAGCCACATAATGCCACAACTTCATTAAAAAAGAAACGAAAATCTTAAAGCTTAATAAAACTGGCTGTCCACATAAAGGTCAACAGTGAAACATGCTTATACTAAAAATGCGAAGTGGGCCAACCAAGGTCGCAAATCTGGCACACAGGAAAAATAACAATCTGCTCAGCCATTAAAGATACACAAATGATTAACGTAAGTGTTAAATGGGAATGGCTAGCAATAACTCAACCAGTAAAATAAGTTACAGGAACGCTAATATTAACGAAGTGGCCTCACTTAACTTTATAGACAGCGTTAAGGCCCACAGCAGTACTTGGAAGCAATAACGCTACGGCTGGCAGGCAATACGAGCGTCCACTCTCCACGGCTTGTGCACAGACTCACTAGCAGGCGGCATATATTTATATACAGGGTGTTACAAGAAGGTAAGGCCAAACTTTCAGGAAACATTCCTCACACACAAATAAAGAAAATATGTTATGTGGACATGTGTCCGGAAACGCTTAATTTCCATGTTAGAGCTCATTTTAGTTTCGTACTTCCTCGATTCAAACACAGATTTTCTGTGAACGTTTGTGCAGGCATTGTTGGTGATGTCTTGATTGTGCCCCATGTTCTTACACCTACGCTCAATGCAGCACGTTATCATGATTTCATACGGGATACTCTACCTGTGCATGTCACTTTACAAGTACGACACAACATGTGGTTCATGCACGATGGACCTCCTGCACATTTCAGTCGAAGTGTTCGTACGCTTCTCAACAACAGATTCGGTGACCGGTGGATTGGTAGAAGCGGACCAATTCCATGGCCTCCACGCTCTCCTGACCTCAACCCTCTTGACTTTCATTTACGGGGGCATTTGAAAGCTCTTGTCTACGCAACCCCGGTACCAAATGTAGAGACTCTTCGTGCTCGTATTGTGGACGACTGTCATACAATTCGCCATTCTCCAGGGCTGCATCAGCGCATCAGGGATTCCATGCGACGGAGGGTGGATGCATGTATCCTCGCTAACGGAGGACATTTTAAACATTTCCTGTAACAAAGTGAAGTCACGCTGGTACGTTCTGTTGCTGTGTGTTTCCGTACCATGATTCATGTGATTTGAAGAGAAGTAATAAAATGAGCTCTGACATGGAAAGTAAGCGTTTCCGGGCTCATGTCCACAAAACATATTTTCTTTCTTTATGTGTGAGGATTGTTTCCTGAAAATTTTGCAGTACCTTTTTGTAACACCCTGTATAGTCCGACCGGCCTCACAATGAGCGGGCCGGCCGCGGTGGTCTCGCGGTTCTAGGCACTTCAGTCCGGAACCGTGCGACCGCTACGGTCGCAGGTTCGAATCCTGCCTCGGGCATGGATGTGTGTGATGTCCTTAGGTTAGTTAGGTTTAAGTAGTTCTAAGTTCTAGGGGACTGATGACCCCAGCAGTTGAGTCCCATAGTGCTCAGCGCCATTTGAACCATTTGAACAATGAGCGGTTCTGACAAGAATCCATAAGCGCACAGATGCCAGGAAACGAGCTGACTTAACAAATGGCCTGCAGCACAAATAGATTGCAATGAAAACAAGGTCAAATCACAGCCACACTGGGATATATAATACGCATGCCCCCAAATTCTCATGGAGCAATACTCTAACATTACCCGTCTCCCAGTATATTACCAGAAAACTTAGAGATCACTTCCAGTTGCCATAAGGCACTCACAACATTAAATAAACATAGCAAATCCTGCAGGGACAAATGATTAAACCATTAACTCTACGGCTGCTGGGCGCGTACACAACGGCAATGAGTCTCCAAGCGGTTAATATGTCCTAAAACAGTTTACAACTTGCATGAAAACCACTTAAAACAGACACTCCACAGACGATGAGAAACTAAATGAGGAACATCAGCCTCCTTAATATAGCCACTGTGGAACCCAGTTCAGAACCATCTCCGGCATCTACCCATACCACAAAGATTTTCAATAATCTTCTTAGTTAAACACAGAATAAATGTCATACGTAACTTGGAGCTTGCAGATTACGAGCTGGGAAGCTGTTCAGCTTGAGGCGACGAACCCATCACAGTTTTGCACGTCAAAGCGCCCAATGATCGGCACCGTACATCCGACGCGACAAAAGACTAGGGCGGCGAGCACGGCGAGGCTCATGCACCATGGTTAGGGACGCGGGCTTGTTTCCAACACAAGTTAGCTCGTTGCACGCCGACCGGAGACTCTCTCGTCCCGCGTTCACCCGGAAAACCGCCGGGGGGAGAAGTCAAAGATAGTAAGACAGCCAAATATCGATATCAGCGATGCAAGTAAAGCACCCTAGCGCCAGCCGCCACGGCGCACAGTCTTCCTCAGAAATTATGAAAATTGTACCGCAAAAGTAAGATTTTTGGAAATGTGAAAAAATGTTCCAAGATACAACATGATCACGTACCTAGGGACAGATATACTATTCAAATTTAAAAGTGCTGCAGTCGAGAAAGTATTGTCAACACCCACTTTAATAGTTCATATGTTGTATCATGAATCCGCTGCAAGTCAATAATTAGTAAGTGGAATCAAAGTGAGTTGTAGTATTATCAGGAACAAGTTAAACACATTTCAAAACAGGATCCACTGAGAACTAACATAAATTTCCATTTGCGAGAGAGGTAAAGTCGTCAAGATATTAGTGAAACTCATTTCATTTGGAAATGTGGTGTCACCGCCGGACACCACACTTGCTAGGTGGTAGCCTTTAAATCGGCCGCGGTCCGTTAGTATACGTCGGACCCGCGTGTCGCCACTATCAATTATTGCAGACCGAGCGCCGCCACACGGCAGGTCTAGAGAGACTTCCTAGCACTCGCCTCAGTTGTACAGCTGACTTTGCTAGGATGGTTCACTGACTTCTACGCTCTCATTTGCCGAGACGATAGTTAGCATAGCCTTCAGCTACGTTATTTGCTACGACCTAGCAAGGCGCCAGTATCCGTAGTATTGATATTGTGAATCATGTACCATAAAGAGCGATGTTCTCTATTAATGGATTAAAGTTAAGTATTCCACCAGCTACGTCCGTTTTTCTCAATTCTAATTCCCTTGTCATGTTCCAGACCTCACGCCAGCCTGCGTGAGCTAAAATGCGTGCATTTCGGCCTCCTTTAGGTATACGGGTTGGCTCTCCTGCCAACCACAACATTGGCGACGAGAGTAAAAGTGTTCTTATCTCAATTGCCCTGATTTACTTGTGTAATGGCTTCGCCACAATCTCCAGATGTACTGTCCGAATTTTATCGCTTAGAGAATCAGCAGACGCAGGCCTTACTGGATGCCCTTGGACAGCTCGTCCAGGGTCAACGTGCGATGCAAAACGATGCAGCAGCAGCCGCTTCACCGCTAACGCACCCACAACACGCTGTTGCACCCACTTTTCGACCTTTTGATGCTGCGCTGAGAAGCTGGACGGAGTGGTCACGCCAATTTGGATTCCATCTCGCCTCCTACAGAATTCAAGGTAATGAGCGGCAGCCCTTTTTGTTGTCCTCAGTAGGGGTACAAACGTACCGTGTGATAGTCACATTATTTCCCCGACGCGACGTAGCAACTCTGTCCTACGAAGAAATTTTGTCTGCATTAGATGCATATTTCAAAGAATCAGTCAGTGTAGTTGCCAAACGGTATACCTTCTTTCGTACAAAACGTACGGCAGGTGTCAATGTGAACTCCCTTAATCAGATACTATGGTACGTGATGCAATTGCACAGAACGTTTCTGATGTTACATAAGGGAACAGATTTTGAAGCTAGTAAATCCTTCCCTTCAACTAGTGATGGACATATTGGATCGGCAGGACACACTTCACTTTACTCAGGAATCATTTGCAACTTCGCCAGCAGTGTGTCAGGTTAACCGGCCCGCCGGACGAGCTGCACGGAACAGTACACAGTCCTCGCGTCCGGCCGCTGCCGCCAGGCTCTCAGCCACGTGTGCCGCGCAGGCAAGCAAACGCAGTGATCAAATCATGCCCGCGGTGTGCTACTAAACATTCGCGTGAGAATTTCCCGTCACGCCAAGCTATTTGCTTTTATTGTAATAAAAAAGGACATGTTCAGAGTATTTGCCAGACGAAGCTCAGATCAGAAGCTTCGCGCCGGACTCGGAATCGAACCAAGGATACTCAGGCTCGCTAAACTTCGCCCATG
This sequence comes from Schistocerca gregaria, assembly GCF_023897955.1. NCBI lineage: Eukaryota > Metazoa > Arthropoda > Insecta > Orthoptera > Acrididae > Schistocerca > Schistocerca gregaria. Next base: position 108,745,208 of record NC_064920.1, read on the forward strand.
GAAATTCATTTACTTCATTCCACTCCACGCAGTGCCACTCTAACAGTGACTGTGTTCGTCCCAAAAATAGTGTGCGTCGACATCGTCGGAACTCCCGTCAAGCCGCAAGTGATTATGTACCAGTGTCAGTGAAACCATTCCAGCTCGACACCGGAGCTGCAGTTTCATTGATCAATCAAGACACTTATAAACTGCTGGGCACACCTCCGTTGCGTGCCACAAATGTTAACTAGCTATTCAGGTCAAGAGATCCCTGTGATAGGACAGTGTAGCCTTCTTGCAACATACAAAGGACAAACAAAATTTGTGTCATTTTACGTCCTTCGTTCTTGTTCTGCAGTGAACTTGTTTGGTTTCGATTTATTTCTGTTGTTTAACTTGTCTATAGTAAATCAGGTCCTACCAGTGAACCAGACGGTGCCTTCAGACAGTGTTTCTCGTCTACGTGAAGAATTTGCAGACATTTTTGCACCGGGTCTTGGTTGCGCTAAGAACTATAAAGCACATTTGGAACTGAAAGTAAACGCGCAACCGAAATTTTTCAGAGCGCGTAATGTTCCCCACGCATTGCGTGATGAGGTCGCAAAAACATTACACGATTTGGAATCACAAGGTGTAATTGAACGTGTGCAGGCTTCTCTCTGGGCATCATCCTTAGTAATTTTGCCAAAACCTTCCGGAAAGTTGAGACTTTGTGTGGGCTTCAAGGCAACAGTGAATCCACAACTAGTGATTGCAACTTTTCCTTTACCCCGCCCGGAAGATCTTTTTGACAAACTGTGCCCGGGTCAATATTTTTCGAAGTTGGACCTAGCAGATGCGTACTTGCAAATACCGGTGGACGAAGATTCCCAGCGCGTCTTGGTGGTTAACACGCATCTTGGTTTGTATCGATTCAAACGACTGTCATTCCGGTGTGCATCCTCCCCTGCTTGTTTCAGCAATATTTACAAACTGTTTGTGCGTCGGTCCCAACTGCAGCAAATTATTTGGACGATATTGTGATCTCCGGAAAGACGGAAGAAGAACATTTGGCCAATCTCAGAACATTATTTCAGGTCTTGCGACAAAATGGTCTTCGCTTGCGGAAGGACAAATGTGTGTTTTTTGCTCGGGACTTACCATACTTGGGACATGTACTCAATGCCCGAGGCGTACATCCAGTCCAACGCACCTCCGTGAAATACAAGACTTGCCGTCGCCGCAGAATTTGGGAAAAATAAATTATTACCATCGCTATGTGCCGCATGCCTCTTCCATTGCTTACGCCGTAATGGTGTTCCGTTCATCTGGACGACGGAATGCGAACGCGACTTTCGCCGGTTGAAATCGGCGTAGCTTTCCAATACTTGCCTTACACCATTCGATCCCCAGAAGCCTCTTTTGTTGATGGTGGATGCCTCGGATTTCGAGATCGGTGCTGCGCTTGCGCACAAAGATAGATCGCACGATCGCCCTATTGCCTTTGCGTCCAAATTGCTCTCGTCTGCTCAAAGAAATTATTCACAGATCGAGAAAGAAGCATTGGCTCTCGTATTTGGTGTTACAAAGTTTCATGATTTCTTGTATGGTCGTCACTTTACCATAATCACAGACAACAAACTTTTGACACCGCTTTTTCATCCGACCAATCCTGTACCTCCACGTACAGCGCAGAAATTCATTCGCTGGTCTATTTTCCTCTCGCAGTACCGTTACTACTAAGCACGGAAACGCCGATGCGGTCCCGCTTGCCTGTTACTAGGGATAGGGCATTCGATTCCTCCGAACTTGCTTGCATGTTCATTGATACGGAAACCGATGACGCGGTCGAATCGTTTCCGATTGATTTTAGTCGTGTAGCTACAGCTACAGCCACAGCTGCCGACCCTGTCCTTGCTCGCCTTCTGCGTTTTGTTGCTACGCAATGGTCCTTGTCAAAGTCACGGATCGGGGACCCGTTGGTTCGCCAATTTTTTGCTCACAAGGAGAGACGTTCTGATAATGATCAGTCCAGGGTCGTGGTACCACGTTCGTTACAGTCCTCCACCAAGGACATTGGGGTATAGTCAGAACGAAACAACTTGCTCGTCAGCACTGTACTTGGTTCGGAATCGATGCCTCGTTTACGAATATGTGCTCTTCTTGCATGGTGTGTGCCGAACAACAATCAGCACCATCGCGGAAATTCTTTTCATGGCCAAAAGCCACTTCCCCTTGGGAACGCTTACACATCGATTTTGCTGGTCCAATCTGGAATGCTCGATGGTTGGTTGTGGTAGATGCATTCAGTAATTTTCCTTTTGTTGTCCTGATGTCTTCCACGACGTCATCTGCCACCATTCAAGCGATATCCACTATGTTTTGCATTGAAGGTCTTCCGCAGACTATTGTTTCCGACAATGGCCCACAATTAATGTCCGCAGAATTACAGTCATTCTGCAAGGCCAATGGTATTCAACATCTGACGTCCGCGCAGTTTTCGCCACAGTCAAACGGTGCCGCTGTATGATTGGTCAGGACTTTCAATTCACAGATGTTGAAGTTGAAAGAGTAGCTTCTCAGGAGGACGCGTTATTCCTCTTTTTGTCCTCGTATCGCTCTCAGCCCCGAGATGGTCGCTCGACGGCTGAGTTGCTCCACGGTCGTCATCATCGAACCTTGATGTCTTTGCTCCATCCGCCGCATCAGGTTCCTGTGCAGCGGCAGACACCTGCTTTTACTCCAGGTGACGTTGTCTACTATCGCCACTATCGAGGTTCACGGCGTTGGCTTGAAGGGCGCATGCTTCGCTGCCTCGGACGCGCTATGTATCTGGTTTTGTGGGCCTCTGGTGATGTGCGTCGGCATCTCAATCAGCTGCGTCTCTGCCGTCGCACGGGATCTGCCGCTCGCCGTCTGCTTTTAGCGACGGTGCCGTCCGGTCAGCGCCCCGGGGACCCATCTACTGGCTCGCCTCAGCCCCAGGTGTTGCCGACGCTGCCTTCCAGTTTGCCCCATGGCCACCGCCGGGGCCGGCGCCGCCGCCACGGCCGCCTCTTCTCCCGCCGGCGACGCCCGCAGTAGACGCGTCGCTGCAACCGCCGGGCGCCTCCCTAGGTCCCGCGCCGCCGATCGCTTCCCGTCACCAGTTGTCCTCCGACGTGGAACTCTTGCCCGCTCCGAACCATATGTCGTCTTCGCCCGTCGGATGCCCCGGCCCGATGGAGGTCGACCCTTCGACCCTCCTGTCTCTCTACTGGCACATACACCGCATGTTGGCGTGCACCCTGGAGCAGGTTTTCAGGCGTTTCCTAGCTCCCCGCGGTCCGAATGGCAGGGTGCGGGTGGCACAGCCTCACCTCTTGTTAGGTTCCCCACCTCTAGCATACGTCAACATGGGGTCCTTCCCACGGCGGGCGGAAGCCTTATGCCATAACCGTACGCCGATTTGCGGGGGAGAAATGTGGTGTCACTGCCAGACACCACACTTGCTAGGTGGTAGCCTTTAAATCGGCCGCGGTCCGTTAGTATACGTCGGACCCGCGTGTCGCCACTATCAATGATTGCAGACCGAGCGCCGCCACACGGCAGGTCTAGAGAGACTTCCTAGCACTCGCCCCAGTTGTACAGCCGACTTTGCTAGCGATGGTTCACTGACTTCTACGCTCTCATTTGCCGAGACGATAGTTAGCATAGCCTCTCAGCTACGTTATTTGCTACGACCTAGCAAGGCGCCAGTATCCGTACTATTAATATTGTGAATCATATACCATAAAGAGCGACGTTCTCCATTAATGGATTAAAGTTAAGTATTCTACCAGCTACGACCGTTTTCCTCAATATCAATTCCCTTGTCATGTTCCAGACCTCACGCCAGCCTGCGTGAGCTAAAACGCGTGCATTTCGGCCTCCTTTAGGTATACGGGTTGGCTCTCCTGCCAACCACAACAGGAAATATGACGTGTTCCATCGTAGGAGACCTTATCCCGTTTCAAGCGATCGACGTAATGTGAATTAAATATCCACATGTTATGTAACTAGTTTTAAAGATACACAAAAATTTAGTCGCTGTAAGATTCTGTAACTGAAAACTTTTTCCAAATAACTTTGTGTAAAGCTAGAAATATTTATTTACAACTGCTGCACAAAACACAATATCTCACAATGGCAAAAGAGCAGGAAATATCGGAAAGCACTTACGCCACGCATTGTTTCACGTGATTCTAAAATTGGTCGATAGAAGGAAACGCCGACCACGGAACATTATGTGTTCCTGAGAACACTATCCTGAGGGTGCTACACTCTCCCGTATTGTCTCTGAGTGTCAAACTTGAAGCCCCAGGAGACATTTCAATGATTTCTTTGTGAACGTAAACCAACAAAAATTGGAAATATACAGAGGGGTCCAAAAAAATATATCCACTGTTTAAAAGTCCATAACTGGCAAACTAATTGACGAGGTTCTCTCATCTTTGGTAGTGTAACAGTTTGTAGTTCCGGCAATCGCCACTCAAGCGTTGTCTTCCGTTGTTTTGTTTTGTGAGATGACAGATGTTCTTAGTTGCACCTAGTTACTCGAGTAAACATGGCTGGCGCAAGGCTTACATTCGATGAAAGGAAGTTAGTTTTGAAGTGATATTTTAAATACAAAAACAGTAATGAGGTTCAACGACAATGGTGAAATGAGTATGAAACAGAGCCACCGACACGTTTAACGATTCGTCACATTCGAGACAAATTTGAAGCCGAAGGCTGTGTTCAATATGTACATAAACAACGATCTGAACGACCTGTAACGAGTCCAGCCAATTCCCATCGTGTGTTACAACAATTCAGTCGCTCACCACAGAAGTTTCTTAGACAGCGTGCCCGTGAAACTGGAGTGAGTCGCTCAAGTGTTCGGCGGATTTTGAAGACAGCAAAGTGGAAGTGCTACATCCCACGGTTGCTACACGCAATGAACGAGGACGACCCAGATCGTAGAATGGAGTACTGCGAGTAGTTTACTAACATGGTGCGCAACGATGAAGAGTTTGCAGAGATGATTGTGAGGTCTGATGAGGCACATTTCATACAGTTACAGTACAGTAAATTTCCACAATTGCATCTACTGGGCCGCCGAAAATCCGAACGTCCATGTAGATAAAGCCGTGAATTTGCCAGGAATAAATGTGTGGTGTGGGTTGTCTTATCGGGGATTGATTGGGTCATTCTTCTTTGACGGCACAGTTATCGGTGAGGTGTAACTTCAGAAGCTTCAGACATCCATTTTACATACTATCCGAGACTTTTATGGAGACGGAAGAATTTACTTTCACAATATGGTGCCTCAGCCCACTACCAAAATCGTGTTAGGACGTATCTCGACGAAAATCTACCAGGAAGATGGATAGGCCGTAGAGGTGCAATGGAGTATCTACCACGTTCCACAAACCTAACTGCTCTGGAACTTTAACTTTGGGGAACACTAAAGGACGTAGTTTATCGACAAAAACGTCGCACATTGGATGAACTTCGAGAATCCATTCATGTGCAAATATCGGCGGCATCGTTAGTGTGTGGATGTTAATGGTGACCATTTCCAACACCTACAGTGATATCTTTAAGCTGGACTTTAAGCTACACTTTCACCAAAAATGAGACAACTCCGTCAATTAGTTTGCAAGTTACGGACTTTTAAACAGTGGACACATTTTTTTGGATTCTTCTGTATGTAATGGGAACAGTTTACATAAAGAAATGGTAACTAACGGAGAAATTTGTACACTGAAACAAGCAAATTATTTATTAATTTCTATTTTCAAAAAAGACAAGGAGAGTAAACATTTTAAGAGGGTCAGAGTTGATTGACCTAGGTGTGTGATTTATTGCATATTAATAGATGCAGTTGCCACACTATGTTACAAATGTTCGGCGAGCAGCTAAGTAAACTGTCGTCCCTCATGAAAAGGGAGAGAGTGTTCCTGTAGCGTCGGCTCTCGTAAAGTTAGCAGCCACTGATTCTACAGCTGGTTGGTACAGCAAGTCGACTAGTGAACGACTGATGCATCTCATAAGCGTGGAGGTTAGCCATAAGCGACGTCAGACAAAGAATACCCATTTCGTGGCGAATGCTGACCTAATTTTCTGGCCTCCCCCTTCTCTGCCTCTTGGAACACCAATGAGTGAAGTTGCACAGTCTAGGAGGAAGCCACTTGAAGTCCCCTTCCGGCAACCCATATTAACATTTTTCATGCTTTCTCTAAATCATTTGAGACAATTGCCACGATTGCTCATTTGAAAAAGATACTACGGGATTCCTTTCCTAGCCATCCGCTGTCAGCAGTGCCCTCATCGTCAATGACACATCAGACTGTACGCATCCTCCTTTCCTTCCTTCCAGGGACACCAGCTTTCCACTGGTCGGAAGTAACAGGCTGTTCCATCAAAGACTGACTCTGTTATTTTTGGTTTGTTCGAATTTCTTACTTCCTCCCAATCAATCAGCAAGCCCCTGCCGACGAATTTGACATTAGCTTGACGAATTCTCTTATTTATTCACAAACACATTTACACTAAAAACAGTGAAGTAGTTCAAAACCTCATCACTCTGAGTCAAACTCCACTAGGCCCTAAGCAGAGCAAGGCAGATTTAACCTGAAAGTCCAGCAATCGAAATACAAGTAGTCACACGCAAAAACAGTCTTTCAAACTAGCAACACGCCCAGAATATAATTCCACAGGCCACAGCAGGTTTTCACAATCAGTCAGGTGATGTCAGAAGCTGCGGGTCCCTCAACACTGGCCATGTGCAGTACTTGGCACACAGAGTATGTTGCGAGTGACTCCCAGCAAGGGCCCGTGGTATCTGGCAAGCCCCTTTTAGCCCTCGTCGTGGTGTAATTAAACAGTTATGTTGTCTCCATATCGACTAACTGTCAGACCAGATCTTCCGTCCCCAAAATTCGTTTCAATAGAGCTTTCCCTCGAGTAGAGACTGCTGTCATTCATATACATCTACATCGATACTCCGCAGTCCACCTTATGCCGCGAGGCGGGAGTACCCAGTACCACTACTAGACTTTTCACTTCCTGTTTCACTCTCAAATACAACTGGGGGGAAACGACTGTCTGTATGCCTCCGTAAGAGCCCTAATTTCTCGTATCTTACCTTCGTCGTCCTTAACCGCAATGTGTGTCGGCGGCAATACCATCGTTCGGCAAATACCGGTCCTCTAAATTTCCTCAACACTGTCCTTTGAAAACAACGCAGTCTTTCCTCTAGGGATTCCCATTGAGTTCCCGAAGCATCTCCGTAACACTTACGTGTTGTTCGGACCTACAGGTAACAAATCTAACAGCCTGCCTCGGAACTGCTTCGATATCTTTCTTTAATCAGACCTGATAAGGGTTTCAAACATTTGAGCAATATTCAAGAATAGCGTCCTATATGTGGTCTCCTTCACATATGAACGACACTTTTCTAGAATTCTCCCAATAAACCGAAAGCGACCATTCGCCTTTCCTACCACAATCTTCCCATACTCGTTCCATTTCATATTACTTGTAATGTTAAGCCCAGAAATTCAAACGACTTGACTGTGTCAAGCAGGACACTACTAACCCGAACATTACGGGTTTGTTTCTCTTATAAATCACAACACACCAACTAGAAATTTTGTCTGTCATCTTGTATCTTTCTACATTCATTCAGCTTCGACACCTTACGTACACCACACCATCATCAGCAAACAACCGCTGACTGGTGCCCACACTGTCCGACAAATAATTTATATGTATAGAGAGTAATAGCGGTCCTATCACACATCCGTGGGGCACTCCAGACGACACTCTCGTCTCCGATGGGCCCTATAACGAACCATTCACGAATCGGTGCGCCTCTTCCATATGCTCCTATTGTCTTTAACAGCCTCCAATGAAACACCATGTCAAACGCTTTCCTGATATATAGTAATACGTGATCTGACTGTTGCCCTTCATCCACGGTTCTCAGTATATCACGTAAGAAAAGGGCAAGCTGAGTTTCCCACTAGCAATATTTTCTAAAAACGTGCTGATTCTTGAACATAAGTCTCAAGAACGTTTATTGTATTCGGATGGAGAAAGTGCTCAAGGACTTTGCAGCAAACCGATGTTAGGGATATTGGTCTGTAATTTTGTGGATCCGTTCTTTTGCCTTTCTTGCACACGGGACTCAAGTGCGCTTTTTCCCAATTGCTTGAGACATTGCAATGGGCTAGAGACTCACGATAAATGTAGGCTAAGTGGACTACTCCTTGAAAAACAGACGTGGGTTTCCATTCGGACCTGGTTGAAATCTGGTTTCGCAGGACAGAGCGGATCAGGTTATAGTTGTTAAAAGGGGCCAAAATCAATTAGTGTCAGTCGCACAAAACATAAAAACTTCATTTTCCTAAGACAATCACACATGCCCTTAAAAGCATTCAAAAACAATACGGCTGAAAGTCCGAACACAAGCTATTAAAATTGCCTTAACGAATACACACGGCTGAAAGCCTTAGTTACAAAATTTTACATAAAAAAAACGGCTGAAGGCTACACACTGTAGATAGAAGAACTGAGGGCTTAAAGCCTGGATAACAAAAATTTCAGATAGAGAAGAAAATTCTGAAAGGGTTTAAACAAGTGATTTTTCACATTTTAACTTAAAACGGCTGAAGGCCTCATCGTAAAATATTTCACGTAAGATTCGGCTGAAGGCCACATACTGAACATAGAACAACTGAAGGCTTAAGGCCTGAATAACAAGAATTTCAGATAGAGAAAAATATTTTCAAAGTTTTAAACAACTGGTTTTTCACATTTTATTTTATGACGGCTGAAGGCCTTGTCTTAAAATATGCTGAACATAGAACAACTCAAGGCTTAGGCCTGGATAATAGGCAAAATCCCCTTTTTCTAAAACAAAAAAATTAGTGTAAGCAATAATCCTCAAGGTTTTGATGTAAGATGGCTGAAGGCGTTATCTTAACATTAAAACAAAATAATTTAATAGACAGCTGAAGGCCTCGCACAGTACTTGAGACTGAAGGAAAATCACAATCTAAAACATCAGAACGTGCTCAGAAGTGCTCCAAGGGTCGTCGTGAGGAGGTATAGGTGAAACAGGTAACCAATCGTAATAATAATCGGGTGGCAACCCGACCCAGGGACAGCTGAATGACCGACCAACAAACTAATCAATTCCCTTCCGCCCGACCAACAGCACGGCATCGGAAAAATCAGCGACGAGAAAGATACCAACTGAAAATTGGCGTCTAAATACAGTCAAGGCACAATAACCACTCAGAACTATGAACAACACCAAAGGCCGTCGAACTACAAGCTATTCCGGACAGCATCAACACGGCGAGGAAAAACACACTGCCGGAATAGTACACTAACGACTAGGGCAGGTAAGTGGAAGGTTAACGGCCACACGGCAGAAGATACCGCTGGTGCACTTCACTAATAAGTATCAACCAATCCAATAGTTAAACACCATACAGGAATACGGCTGCAAAATTTCGCCGACTCCAACACAACATACGTTGCTTCTTACGGGAACGGCCCTGAAAGCAACAACCGGCAATGGACGAAGAGATGTCACAGCAGTTGAGGTTTCATAACAGGATAACTTTTCATTCAAATTCAGTGTCCAGGTTCCGTGGGCGACGAACTCTGCAGCCCTCGTAGCTAGCGCCTCACAAATCCGACTGCACGTGCACGTTCCCAGCGGCGCCGGCCTGACCTGGCGCCGCGCAGACTTCCTCGCTGCTCTGTCTCAACCGACTGATTGTCACACACACCACACACGTGCTTATTACTGTGTTGTCCATACGTCCTATACTTGATCCAGTCACATTAATGTGACCAGCGACTATACTCGACGTCAAAGTGCAATAACCACTCACAGGTGGCAGATGACACCACTACCAATGGAAGCCATATAAAGCGTGTCTGGGGCCCGCGGGAAACAGTACTGTTGACATAATGCGGAACCTGAATGATCTGTCTGACTTGCTAAAGGGCACGATCAATGTTTTTCGGGCCAAGAGCGGAAGCATTTCCGAAACGACTAAGTCTGTAATCGGTTCTCGTGCCGTCGTGGTTAAAGTAATCCGCGCATGGCAAAGAGGCGCTAACCAAAACCACCACCGAGACAACTGTGGTTCACCAGTGACCACAGATGTCACGGGTGAACGGCGGCTGCAGGTAGAAGTACATGGAGACTATATGTGCAGCTGTTGAGCTGCTAACCGTCCAGATGAACCGAGAGGCTAGCAAACGGTGTCTCATTAACGACCATTCAGCGAACATTGCAGTGTATGAATCTGTGCAGCAGGCACCCATGCATCCATACTGCCTGCGGTTCATCGGCTATGAAGTCAGTCTACTTAGCTGGGTGGTAACGTGCGCGCCTCCCACGCAAGCGGCCCCAGGTTCGATTCCCGGCCGGCTTGGAGATTTTCTCCGGTCGTGGGCTGGTGTTGTGTTGTTCTCATCATCATTTCATCATCACCGGCGCGCAAGTCGCCCAATGTGGCTTCGAATGAAATAAGACTTGCACTTGGCAGCTGAACTTCCCCGAGTGGGGCCTCGCGGCCAACGATGCCATAGGCCCATGTCCATTACCATCGGCTATGAAGACGAATTTGCACGACAGTGCCGCAATTGGACGTCCACTGAGTGGTGAAATGTGGCCTTTTCAGATGAAAAACGTTTTGTGCTCCATCGGACACATGGCCATTGACGTATACCGCGTGAAGTATCTGAAAGCAAACTCCCTGCAATAATCTTCGGAAGGGTCCGGGCCAGAGGGGGAAGTTCTATGGTGGAGGGAATATTTCAGTGGCGTTCCGTCGGTGATGTACCTCCTTAGCTGACTGCCAGGCAGCGGACCCGCGTTCGATTACCGATCTCGTCGTTGTCCACTCGCGAACTGATTGTTATGTTGTTCTCACCATTATTTCACTACCATCAACGCACAGGTTGCCTAATGCTGCGTCAACTGAAAAAACTTCAGTATATCAGTACCATACGATCATTTCATTTCAATTCCTGCGTTATTCTGATAGGCGCAATGGATCAATACAAGTATGCACCTATTTTTGAGGACCATGTCCACCGCTACATGCAGTTTGTTTTTCGGTACGACTGCATCTACCAGCACGACAATCCAACCTTTCACACAACTCGAAATATGCGTCCTTGGATTGAAGAGCACCAGGATGAGTTTATGGTACACCCCAGATTTGAACCCCACCGAGATTCTGGGGGCCCACCTCAACTGGGCTGTTGGCGCCATAGATCCTCAGCCGTAAAACCTAGGGGCAGCTGACCACAGCACTGTAGTCGGCATGGCTCCACATCCCTGTCGGTACGTTCCATAACCCAGTGGCTGTCTTTCTGCTCGTTTCGCAGAGATTCGCACTGCAAAAGTTGGTTATTCCGGGTTTTAGACGGGTGGCTATATTAATGTGATTGGGCAGTGTATCTTCATGTACAATTATCGTGGGGTGTGCGCTATAACGGATTTTAATTGTACCTCACAGTGACTAGCATCCTGGTATCCTCTCCCACCAAAAGCAGTCTTGAAAGAACAAGGACTGTAGCAGCCTGGCCGTAATTCAATTTTCAATAAGTTCTCTATGTCTTATGCCACCGCATTTGTTGAGGGAGGAACGTTAGTGGACCATTATATTATGGTTACTTTATCTGATGATTTAAGGCTGCACTTTTACGAGGCAGGCTATTTCAAGACTCTTTAGTGTAAGTTTATGTTATCAGTTTTCATACTGAGACTTGAAGATGTCGCCGATAAACCGGATATTATAGTCTAGCTTCAGGCGTCTTTCATATTGTTGTTTTTGCTGCTGTAGACTTCAGTCAAAAAGCTGGTTTGATGCAACTCTACTCTCTTTGCAACTCTCTTCCCTTTCAAATAGCTATAGAAACCTATACCATTTTGGAGCTACTTACAGTATTCATTTCTTGGTCGCCCTCTACGATATTCTTACTCTCCACACTTCCCTCTCCTGTACCAAAGTGATGACACCTTTATACCTGCGAATGTTTCAACCTATCCCTTAATACAGTCAAATTTTGCCGTTAATTTCTTTTTGCCCCAATTCAAATGAGTAGCTCCTCATTACTTACTAGATCTGTCCATCGATGGTTCATGGACATCTTCACAGTTATCTCCAATTAAACAGCACTGCCTCTTGCCTATGACAATGACAATGCACATATTATTAGGAACCTCTGAATAAAATTACTTCGCATCTTACGCAGATCAATTCATCTCCATACATTTATTAAACCAAGATAATCAGTGAACTAGGTTGTTTATTCTATCTACCCTACAATCCCCATTTTTCGTGTCTTTGACCGCCGACGTACTTCAGTATCCATGTGTCCCGATATGACATCGATTCTCCTGACAAGAAATGACCAAAGACTTCTTTCCTTACGTATGCTTTCCTGCACTTCTCTTTCCTCTTTTTTCCATGTTTTAGCTTTTACTGTCAAATAATGCTGCTATACAAGAATTTTTTCTAGAGTTCCTTCTCAGCAGAGCTGTCTCTGACATCTTTCTTATTTCGATCATATTGTGTGACGTTTCCTTCTTGAGTTTTCACTTATTATACTACTTTTTACATGTTGTTGTTGTTTTTCACTGTTCTTAGAATGCAGTCCGCAGAATAATAGGATGCAGCTCTCCACGCTTATCTTGTATCTTTATCTTTGGATATGTTGTAAGCGATGATAACTGTTTACAACTTATCACACTAATGCAGGGGAAGTCGGGACGAACGATTTGATATGGGGCACTTGCGGTCGATCTAGTCGGGAAAAACCTCAAATTGGCCTAAGAAAGCTACATAAGCTAAAGAGCATGCAGATTTTCAATAACTTCTCGATCTGTTATGCCACCGCCTTAGTCGGCTATTTCGTTAACATTAATTTAAACTATCTCGTGAGAATAACGAAGAAGAAAGATTTCTGTAAACTTTATGTAACAACTACACAATTCGAATTGAACTAAATCCCTGAAAGCACTCCAGTTTCCTAGTCAGAAAAACATAAAAACAAAACATAGTTAATTGATAATTTTCTGCTCTTAAAATTCGCAATACTTTGATGTAAAATTTACGCAAATGTTAACTTCAGGTTTTGTAAGAACAAAAGGTTTTTAGTATTAAAGGACAAGGGTTAGATAAATTCTAGTGTGGCGCGCATGTAATTTAGCTTAGAACGGATTTGTAGCTGTTTCCCTCCTTGACACGCCAAAAGTGTCTGGTATCAGTCTGCTTGTCTTGGCTGCACCTACACTGCTGTGGTTCGTTGTGAAAACAGTTATAGTTTACAGGTTGCTCCCTGTATAACTAGTGCCATCCACCCACCTGAACATGCTTACTGTGGACAATCCTTCCTCTCTTAAAACATTTGCCCCTCCCCTCCTCCCTCTCCACTTCCCTACATAACCGAACTGATTGCACCCTGATGCCTCAGGATGTATCCTGCTAACCGTATACTTTTAGTGAAGTTGTGCTGTATAATGCTTTCCTGCCCAGCTCGATTCAGTAGTTCCTCATTAGAAGATTCCAGCCAATGGGAAAACAGGTTTCCAGTGGCTCAAAAATCACAAAGACTGGAAGTGAAATGAAGTTGAAAACTCTACTAGCAACAAGGGGAAAACCTACCGACATCAAAATATGTATTAAGGGTCTATAAGTGCTGCAAGTAAATTGCACTTCACATTCATAAGCAAAAACTCCCTCCCTCCCCCCTCCCCCCTCCCCCCCCCCCCCCCAACGCCGGGAAGTAGCAGGCTTTTTAGTGAGCAGTAAAACATGTATTTCACAGGCATGATTGTCTGGAAAGCTTAACAGTTTTCTTTCTGAAATTGGAAATGGTCGCTCCAGAAAGATTAGCTCAGTCTCTAAATGAGGGACTATGGTCCCATCCAGGTAGATATTTTTTCTCCATGGTCGTACTTATTACCATGAGAACACTGCGCCCCTAGTTTCAGACAAAAGAGATTTGGAGTCCCTGTTTGGCTGGTACCTCAGCGCCGACCTCTGTGGCCGAGCGGTTCTAGGAGCTTCAGTCCAGGACCACGCTGCCTCTACAGTCGCAGGTTCGAATCCTGCCTTGGGGTTGGATGTTCAAAAAAAAATGGTCAAATGGCTCTGAGCACTATGGGACCTAACATCTTAGGTCATAAGTCCCCTAGAACTTAGAACTACTTAAACCTAACTAACCTAAGGACATCAGACACATCCATGCCCGAGGCAGGATTCGAACCTGAGACCGTAGCAGTCCCGCGGTTCCGGACTGCAGCGCCAGAACCGAACGGCCACCGCGGCCGACAGGCATGGATGTGTGTGCTGTCCTTAGGTTAGTTAGGTCTAAGTAGTTCTAAGCCTAGGGGACTGATGACCTCAGATGTTAAGTCCCATAGTGCTTAGAGCCATTTGAACCAAGCTCCCTCAGCGTGGGAACACCAGTGTTTGGATTTGCTACAGTGCCAATAGAACTGTCGAGAGATTCGATGAATAGAGGATAGTTCGATTGGTTTGTGCAATGTGCGGGCCATTTAGTTCTGCTAATTTGGATCCCATACTGAGGCTTGGTAGAAAGTGGTTGTGATTGTTTGGTGTCTTCGTCTTCTGGTCCTCCCTTGGTGGAGAACTTCATGCCTTTCCATAATCTGTGAGACTTGTGATACGTATCTTGCCGTGGACTAAGAGCCAGTGGCAGTTTCCAACTGTGCTGACAGTGAAACTGCGTATCATCTCAGACACATCGTGGGTCATGAGGGTGAACTTATTCGTCCCGAGTCGGCCCTCTGACATTTGACCGTCGTGCCTGTGAGTCAAATTGGGTTTGGCCAGACCAGTGCACCTCACACTGAAATCTGCTGGGATATCAGAGCTCTGGTAGGGAAGTTCCCCACGTGTTGATAATCAGAACGCCACACGACATGGTTAGCATATTTTTCACATTACAACTGGTGCAGCGACTCCTTCTCGCCCACAGCGCGCCGTTTTCTGCTGCCACCTGAATCACGATGAAAGGGTAAAGTACTGCTACCCTGGCGTAGGGAGGTTAAATGGTAGTCACAGCTCTCTGTTCTCAGGTGAACCATAGCGTGTGATATAGGTGATCGTATTTCATTCCATTTGAATAGAGTTGGGTCTCACAGTGGATTCATGTGAACAAAGTCATGCCTCTAAGCACTCTGGGACTTAACATCTGAGGTCATCAGTCCCCAAGACTCAGAAAAACCTAATTAACCTAAGGACACCACACACATCCATGCCAGAGGCAGGATTCGAACCTGCGACTATAGCAGCAGCGAGGTTCCGGATTGAAGTGCCTAGAACCGTTCGGTCACAATGGCCGGCTGAACAAAGTCAGATTCTTTTGTGAAAGGGATTATTTCAGGGGAGAATTTGTGTAACTTCCGTCCCCATGCATGCTTGGCCTATCAAACACCATTCCTTATGTGATCCTTATGTCATTTTTGTGTAAAATTAATCAACTAGCTGTAGTAACTAAAAGTTTTCATCATTCTGTAAACTTAAATACACCACTGTTCTCATTCATACTATCTCAACTATTCACCGTTTTTATTTTATTGTGAATGTACACGTTTAGCTTCACTCAGACGTATATTTATGATTAAAGTGAACGACCGATGATGTAGCTTTTGTTCATAAAACCGAACCGCCTTTGGCTTAAGAGTCCCTCAAATTTCTGTATGATCAAGACAGAAAAAAGTGTAATTTACAAATTAAATAAATTTGGAAACTTTATGCGATTACTTCTGAAAACTACAGAATGTGAAAATACTAGACCATGCAATATAGCTCGTGAAGTTGATTACTGGTGACTGAAAACATATAGTTGCCCTTCAAGCGACGATTTGGCTGCAGCGGTGTGCTCCGTTCGACGACGCCAGCTCTCTACGCGACTACGAGGTTAGAAGATGTCCATTAGGGGCTGTTTTTTTTAAAAAAAATAAAGAATTGGTGATATTTAGTGAGATGTGATACCCCCTACCCCCTCACCAGAGGTTTACCCTATGACTTTTTTGCTTCGTACTATTAAAAATGCCAGTATAGGTTGCCTGGATTAGTTTTTAAATCAAAATGTTACGCCGTATAATAATGTATATTCCTTTAATTAAAAAGCTGAACTGAGGTTCTCATTGCTCGTTCCCTGTCTTTAGTTGAGATGTAGTGACATTTTGCCGTACTGCTTCCCTGGCCCCCTCCCCCACCTCGCATTCTGAGGTCAAGTAATATTACTGGGAGTCCGCTTAGAGCATGGCACTTTTGCAGGTGATAGCCCCATAGTTTAATTTTTCTTGCCTTGATAATCGGTTAAGCTGAATTACGAACAGGGAGATAGCGTGGATTTTTTGTTTATCCGAGACTTCATGAGACCAACACCTCCTGAAATAAAAGCTTGGATGGCGGATAAAGTAAATATCTCTAAGAAGGACATTGTGCGAGTACACCTGTCTTTTATCATAAATGATTTGTTCTTGAAACGGAGCAGTTCCGAATTACGGCATTCTATCACGTTTAAAATGTGATGGAACAATAGAGTTTAATCACAATGAAGGTACGGCTAGCGACGTCCATGTTACACGCAATGTTCTTGGTATCAGAAAAAACCGGAATTTTCAAACTTTCTTTTAAGATTTCTGCAGAGCAAATAAATTCTGTATTGAACGGGTATGGAAGAGTCATTACAAATATTGCCAAAAACTGTCTTTGCCTCTTATGTTCTCTGTTAGACATACGTCAAAACTGAGTTATGGAAATATATCCCTTGGTTCATTAACTTGGCGGATACCGTACGCTGGTGGTATATGGTTCAACGCACACGAGCGGTTTATTAGCAGGAGCTCCAGCGTCATTTCCTCGCTCGTTTCAGCAATGCATGTGAAACACTGGAGCCTCACACACTGCGGCAGTGACTCCGCAACTTCACCGCGAGAACACGGCAACAGAACACTGTGCTCGTCAGCCACTGCTGCATCGCACAGAACTCGCAGATCGCAGCGAAGCATCAGCTGGTGAACTGGACAGTGCAAACGCGTTCTCAACTCCAGCAACAACTGCCATCAGCCTGCCATCGATGCAGTCGGTTTGGATATGAAACTGTTCATTGAAGGGATGAGGAAATGCCCTGAGATCTGGGACTATTCTCGTAAGGAGCGTCGTAATAGGAGTAAGAAGACATCCACATGCTTTCAAGTGTATGACTGAAAAGTTTTGCGAGGTCTTCCCTGCGAGACAGAATCAGGAAAGAAATGATATAGGTCAACATCCTTATTAAACTATTTTGTGTTTGTGTTCTAGAGGTGACACTTTTCCTTAAATGTGTTTATTTAAAGCTCGAAATACCGCTAAGCATGAAATTCTCTTCTCCCTGATGAGAATCCTTCCATATGAATGACAGAAACTATGACAGTAAACTATAAGAGTTCAAAATAAATTGTATTACCTCGTTAAATCAATGTTTTATTCTACTGCAGCCACAAAATACGTAATTGAACGCATTTAATAGTGATATAAATTGACTAGTCTTTCATGTACGGAAATAAATTGATTCAGCGTTCACTACGTTTGTTACCGAACAGATTTACATATTCATCTTGAGGTTGAAGTTCTTTTGTCGGTGTTTGCTTTAACAATCTGTTGGGTGTGGTCCGCCTTCACCAAAACACAATCTTGTTTTTGTCCCAGACATGTTTCACTGCAGTTGCAGCACCATCAGTGGGTTTTTTATTTTATGGAAAAAAATAAAAAACACTGATAATGCTGCAACTGCATTGAAACTGTCTGGGACAAAAGATTGTGCTTTGCTGAAGGCGGATCCCACCCAAAAACATATGTTATAGATTTAGGTATATTTGTCTTCCCATGGTACTATACTTAAATCAGCGGGAATATTTCTTTTACTGTTAAGTAAACTTCCTTCTTGGGTTGATGGGATTTCGTTGTCCTAACCATACAGTATCCTTTTCAAATCCCCTGCCATTTTTCAGTCACCTGTCTTCTGTGAATTTTTGCAAGGCTTCCCAAACACCTTCACAAACTTTCCTTGTTATTTTAAAGTGTTATACGGCCAATTATATATTGACAACGCAGATCACAGCGCAGCCACCACTCAGATACCTGCAAAATATGAACAGCTGACGCTGTTCTGGACTGTGGGCGCCCACTTCGGAGAAAATCTCGCTGCGGTTGGAAAAGTCTAACAAAAGTGTCCCGCTAGGACGGATGCGTCGGTTCCAGGGCAGCACACATACAATGAAAGTAATGCAGAATAGTGAATAATTAAATATATTACTCAACTTTGCCAACGATGAGTACAGCAACTGTAGAATGTATGTTTAGGCTATCTGTCCTGTTTTTGTGTTCCACGAACACAAACTAAATAAATCTCTCTGAACTAAAGTTGTAAGGAAAGCTAATATTCTGTCTTGATATACTATTCGAAGGACTCTTCCAAACAAATAGTACTCAGGAAAATGTCTAACAATGCAGACCCTGTCCATACACGATAATTTTATCACTATTCTGTTTCTGCTGAAGACTAATCGCAGCCTATCGATCTGGAACTGTTTCTATCTCACTCGACGACTTGAAGATTTGAAGACACTGTGAGCGTTCTGCTGGAACTCCCTAGCAAAACTCGGAAACACTTACAATTTGAACTGACAACTTCTGCACGTGCACGGTTTCTTAAGCGCGCGTCTCATCCCGGTGGCGCTGCCGCTCCAGGGCGCGTTATTTTCGCAGACAGCGTGGTCAATTTACGCGCCGCGATGTTCCTGCTGCGGACGGACGTCTACTTTACTTCCGGTACCAACCGCTGCAAACTCTTCTTGTGTGGTATCTCAGTACACCACAGACGCTTCAGCTGTTATTTGACTGTTAATTCACCAAACGACTCTGCATTCACTCGAAAATAAACAGTTTACCTTCGTCTTCTCTTAAATCTATGAAAAGTAATCCGAACGCTCCTTTCACAAGCCACGAACTAACCACTGGGTGAGGCCAAAACCTCCTCTTGCGTTTCGTAATGCATTGTGTTCTGGCGTAATCATAAGCGCCGAAACGAAGACGAAGAATGCTAGACCAGAGAAGACGGTGAGGCGAAGTCAGCCAATAGCTGGCTGACAAGGACCCCACCACGGCAGGAGCGCCGTGTGCAAGAAGTGAATATAAGCGCCGCTCCTGCCAGCCTCGGCCGTACATCAGTGGACAGTATTAGCATGGCCTAGCAGAGAGTGCTACGATAACAGTTGTTAGTGATCCACAAACTATGTGACAAACTTGCGTGAACATTGTATATAGCAAAAGACCCTAATTTATTTTGAATGTCGCCCATCGCTTGCGACACCATTGAAAAATCCAAGTTGTGTCAATCTGCTTTATTGAAATGGTTCATATGGTTCAAATGGCTCTGAGCACTATGGGACTAAACTTCTGAGGTCATTAGTCCCTTAGAACTTAGAACTAGTTAAACCTAACTAACCTAAGGACATCACACACATCCATGCCCGAGGCAGGATTCGAACCCGCGACCGTAACGGTCTCGCGGTTCCAGACTGCAGCGCTTAGAACCGCTTTATTAAAATAAAACTACTAATGTTATTTGCTTGAACTGTTGTACAGCATTCCGAGGACGGATCATCCCTATAAGCGACGACGAATCGGTAGGACCCCACATATTCATTAACGAAATAAGCAAGCACTGAAACTTCCTGGCAGATTAAAAATGTATGCCGGACCGAGACTCGAACTCGCGACCTTTGCCTTTCGAAGGCAAGTTCTCTACCATCCATCTTTTTTTTTTGTTCCATGTTTTTTTTTTAGGATAACACAACACCCAGCCCCTGATCGGAGAAAATATCCTTCTGAGCCGGGAATCGAACCCGGGCCCCTTTTTTTAATATTTTTTTACGCGGGCAAGTGCTCTACCAACTTTTTTAATATTTTTTTCCTTTTTTTACTTTTTTTAGGATCTCTCACTCTTTTTATTTTTTACCCTATTTTTTTAAAGATAAATAAAGAAAGAAAATTACCTCTTCCACTTCAGGCGTTGGCCCCTATCACCCATACTACCCACAAAAACCTATCTAGCCTAAAAACAAAAACAAAGCTAGTGCCACCGCCACTTTCATCCTAAAGCTAACTAGGACGGCCGTTTGCCACCACTTCAGGTTTCGCCAACGCAACAAAAATTAAATATGCCTCTGAACTTTTTATAAAAAAATAATAATAAAAGGAGAAAGGAAAAGGGTATAATACTTTATTATATTTTATTTGTTGTCCATTTTGTTCTTAGTTTGTTCTTGTGTATTTATTTGGATTGGAAACGCAGGTCTCCAGCCCACTGTTTTTTTTTAAATCTTTTTTTATGTATATAGGTATCAAAGTGCGAACAGTCATAATTAATCAAGCCTGGAAAACCTAAACCAGAATGAAGACACCATCGAAGATATTGAACGTAATAACATGAAAAGAAAGCTACCACGTCGTAGTTAGGCTTCCCAGCGACTGCGCCCACTGATAAAGATTGTTCAATATATGCTCGTTTGCAGTTCGTTCTGACCTCATCTGTCGCTGCCTGGAACATTCCAACTGCGCGGCGGGCTGTGAAAGGCACTCCATAGGTAGTTTGCAAAACAATGTCGATATCTGGTATGCCCGGAAATAGCATGATGTCTTTCTTGCAAATAGAGCCAGAAGTCAAGGAAATTCTTGCGTCCGTCACGACAGAGGTAATGGACAGCATGTCCACGTATCCAGGTGACGGAGTTGCTTCGAGTCTTGGGGTAAAATGTCTCATCCGGAAATAATAACGTGCGTGCAGATATATGCTCCGGTCTAACTCGCAAGAGATAATCCAGCATCTGCCGCACTAGATGCCAAACCGGTTCCGCCTCTCCACAGCTGATGCGGTGCTCGTCAGAATCTATTGTGTTACAACCCACACAATTGGGAGATTCTGCCATGTGTATATTGTAGAGACGTTCTTGCGTCACCAGCTTCCCATTAACTACTACGTACCATTGGGAAACAACGTCGGAATCAAGCATGGCATCGTGTACAGTCTTCCACACCACGCACCACCGTACGTCAGGATATTTTAGTTCCACCACATTTAGGGGGCGGCGTTGCAGCATGTCGTGATATAGGCGACGGGTCGTGGCCATTTGTGGTGTCGTGAGCACTACACTGCAATAACTTTGTTCTAAATAGAAACGTCCTATATAAAAGAGGGGTGCTGGGGTGTCCTGTAGTGGCACCGGCGCTCTTAGTGAAGCAGGTCGTAACGCCGTCAGAAGCAGACTCGTGAGGCTCGTAGGACAACCGCGCAGCAGACATAAATGTGAACTAACATAGAGGACAATGGCCCTATCATGGACGTTGACTAGGCCGAGACCACCTTTTCCCTTGGGGAGGGTAAGAGATACGTATCTGATCTTCAGTAACATACCAGCGGTGACGAAGTATCCCAGCGCTGCCATAATGCTACGACCCAAGGGTTTCGGAATGGGTAGCGTTTGGGCGAAATGCGGTATGCGGGATGCAAGGTATACATTGGCATAATACGCCCGCTGAACGATGTTCAGGAATCGCAAGCGCTGATTTGCAATTCCGGCCCTAATTTGGTGAAGAAGGCGTCGATAATTGAGCGTCGTCGCGCGTCGCATGTCGTCCATGAACTCTAAGCCTAAGAAGCGGACAGTATCACTGATGCGTAAGGGATGCAATGAGTTCCTGCGGTAGCCCAATCCCGATGCTCAAGGCGACAGACTTGTCAACGTTGATTTGGCTACCAGAAGCTGTACCGTAGGTTGCAATCCAGTCCAACGCCGCGGCCATATCGTCAGCTCCTCGTATGACGATCATCAAATCATCCGCATATGCGGTGCATCGATAGATGGAGCCGCCGAACTGTATTGCAGTGATCCTGTCTCGGAGACCACACAACAAAGGTTCTAAGGTCAATGCAAATAACAACGTTGATAATGGACATCCCCGTCGTACTGATCGGCGGATAGGCATAGGTGCCGTCAGTCGTCCATTAAAAAGAACTCGAGAAGTAGCCCCATGCAGAAGGCGTGTCAACACTGTGATAAAGGGGTCGGGATATTCCATGCGCCGTAGAACGGCCGTGAGGAAAGTGTGGCCCACACGGTCAAAAGCCTGGCTAAAGTCGATAGACGCCAGGGCTGCCGGCAAACGTCTCACCCGTGCAAGGGAGATGAGATCTCTGTAACGACATAACGCAGTTCTGATGTTGTTGGGTCCTCCTAAGGACATCTGATCGCTGGACAGGACGTGAAATAGTGTGCCCCGAAGACGTCCTGATAGCAGCCTCGAAAAGATGTTGAAGTCGCTGTTCAATAACGTTAAGGGGCGATAATCGCGAACATGATTCCGTCCCTTTGGCTTATGGATGGGAACAATCAGTCCTTCCAAGAACGGTGCAGGCAACGGTATACCCGGGGACATCAATTCCTGACAAATGCAACCCAACACGGTACCAACAGTTGTTTAAATACTCGATAGAAATCTAATGGTAATCCATCGATTCCTGGTGATTTATGGGGAGTACCTTTACCAATGGCGTCAAGCACTCCCTCTTCTGTCACTTCTCCCAGTAAAGTCGGTACCATGTCTGGTGGAACTGTACCGTGGACATGTGCTGTAACGGTGTCTACTGTCGCCATATCAGGGAGCACTGCTGAATAAAGTTGAGCGTAATGCCCATAGAAGCTTCTGCTATATCTGCTTGTTCTGCCACGTGTCGTCCGTCGTCCGTTATCAAGTCGGTTACCAGTGCCCTACGGCGCCTCCTGCGTTCTAGGAGCACGTGGTGCATAGATGGCCTTTCTGATTGTATCGTGTCTGGAGCACGCGACCGTATAACAGCGCCTTGTAAATGATGGCGTGCTAAGGAGTTGAGTTGCGCTTTCGCGCGATTGACTATGATCTGCCGGTCAGGTGAGGGCTCCATAGCAAGACATTCCCGCAGGATGGTGTAATAAAAGTTTTCCGTGCTCCTCCTCCATGCCGCCGCTTCCCGGCCGTAAGCCATGAAGGTGCGCCTAAGAGCAGGCTTCGCACATTCAATCCACCAACTGAGGGTCGATCGGTAACGACCACGACGCTGTAAGCACGCGTTCCACGACTCTTCGATAGCACCTTTACATGCTTTACAGATGGGCGACGTTCAGTTTCCAGGGGGGCCTACTGCGCCACACACGTGCAGGTTGGAGGGCAATGGTGCAAATATAGGCTGTGTGGTCGGTGAATGCAGTGGGCCAGAGCTCTGCTCCTCTCGTCGCCATCGAAAGGGTGCTTACCATCTGAGCTACCCAAGCACGACTCACGCCGTCTCCTCACAGCTTTACTTCTGCCAGTACCTCGTCTCCTACTTTCCAAACTTCACAGAAGCTCTCCTGCGAACCTTGCAGAACTAGCACTCCTGGAAGAAAAGATACTGCGGAGACATGACTTAGCTACGGCCTGGGGTATGTTTCTAGAATGAGATTTTCGCTCTGCAGCGGAGTGTACGCTGATATGAAACTTCCTGGCAGATTAAAACTGTACGCCGGACCGAGACTCGAACTCGCGACCTTTGCCTTTCGACGGCAAGTGCTCTACCATCTGAGCTACCCAAGCACGACTCACGCCTCCTTCTCACAGCACTTGTCCGCGAAGGGCAAATGTCCTGAGTTCGAGTCTCGGTCCGGCACACAGTTTTAATCTGCCAGGAAGTTTCATATCAGCGCACACTCCGATGCAGATTGGTGCAAGCATTGCCTGCTTTGTGCTGCCTGCGCGCGTACTTGTTGCCTTGCTGAGCGATTATCGCTGCAAAGGCACCATATGTCTAGGCACTGAAACCATTGCTGACGCCTGCGGGCACTCGCGGCTGCTACTCGCTCGTGTGCATCAGGCCTATGACAGCAAGACGAGAAACCGCGCAGTCGGTAAGGCCGTCTGAACACCAGTCGGTTCACACTCGTCTTGGATGCGACTCGCGTTTCGTCCGTCACGCGCGCCCTGTACGAACTATGCGATGCAAGCGACGGCCGTCCACAAACTCGTCGATCCGCACTCCTGGTGGGCGCGATTTTCCTTGAGGTAGCTATAAAACTTTGTCGTCTATTTCTTTCAATAACCACCTGTATAGGTGTAGTCATGATAATGATGCTGTGATGATGATCTGATACCGGTGGAAGAATTGAAAGACGGAGAGAGTGTGATGGGTGCATCCGTATTAAACACAAAATTTTCATCACCGGTTGTTTATTGGTGCTAGAGAACTGCAAGAGAGTGATTCAAAACTTTTACTATTCGACAGAATGGAATTTTACATCGCCTTAGTGATAATTGTTGCTCCAGCTTCGTGCGGTAGCGTTCTCGCTTCCCGCGCCCGGGTTCCTGGGTTCGATTCCCCGCGGGGTCGGGGATTTTCTCTGCCTCTTGATGACTGGGTGTTGTGTGACGTCCTTAGGTTAGTTATGTTTAAGTAGTTCTAAGTTCTAGGGGACTGATGACCATAGTGCTCAGAGCCATTTGAACCATTTTTTGCTCCAGCTACTCAACACATCAATACAAATTTGAGGGAATGTGTGAGTGCAGATGAACGAATACTTGTGACATTAAGGCAATCCTTTTAATCCAAATTGTACCACACATATAAAGGTATGGAAAAGATTGTGTCTACTTAGATTTTACCACGACATAAATTTCTTTGTGTACATAATTATTACATTAAAAAATGGCAGAATATGAAAGTACATGAAACACTTCACAAATCGTGAAAAACCTCTTTGTTCGTTGCTGAGGGGAGGGAGTGTCAGGTTTATTTACTGGCTCTGCCAGCGTGGAGAAGCCACGCCCCTTTAGTCTTTCTTCAGTGAGGGAAGATTGCTGAAACCGGCTTTGGTTGACGTTGAATACTGCCGTGTCCTTGTAGGATGGCGCCGCTCTTCTACTGGGATGGTACAAGGTTTCAGGAGAGGTTCCTGTAGCCTCGTCTGTGAGGAGCGATGCCTCTATTTTATAACACCTCAACTGAACATAGTTCATCTGCCTGAGGTCTGGACGGAGGCTGACTGGAAAATAGGATATACTTTTCTTTTTCAGTGGACGTGTTTGAAATCTGCGCTGCCTTTGTTGAAAAATATTCAGCGAAGACTTCGTCTACGTCACTTGAACCATTTGAAAATTTTCTCTTCCTGGCTC
The DNA here is from genome assembly GCF_023897955.1 of Schistocerca gregaria. NCBI lineage: Eukaryota > Metazoa > Arthropoda > Insecta > Orthoptera > Acrididae > Schistocerca > Schistocerca gregaria. The sequence continues at coordinate 108,770,470 of NC_064920.1, forward strand.
GTCTTCTCGTACACTGTCCTAATGAACTGCGGAAGGTTGTCCTGGCGTCACGGCCGTACATGACACACGAGGTGTTGCCGTATGTGTCAGTCGGCGTGAAGATAGGGAGGGGGTGCTTGTTGCTGGTCAATTGTGACAACTTCAACCTCTGACGAAATATTTTCAGTGAAGAGTGTTATTCCTACAAGATTTTCCATTTTTGGAACATCTGGTGTTGATGAGGGATGACGGATTGTAAGTAAATTAGCAGTATGGTCACCAGCTACTTTTATGGAAGGAATAGCAAATTGCATTGCATCCACCGCGATTCAACTTGGGCTTGAGTTTCCTGAAGAAAGTACTCTCCAGGTTCCTCCATTTTTGCTTGCATTCAGCCACAGTAACCGAAAACTGAATATACAGCTACGTGCAATTTTTCGATTATGTGACGCAAATCTCTTCTAATGCAAGCTCTTGCTTTCCACATTTTGTGAATTAGTTGCATGGATCAAAACAAAAAAACAGTGTCCAGTAAACGTGTGTCTCAAATGCAAGTTCTGGGCAGTTGTTAATTAGAAAAGTTGTGTTTCCAGGTAGCGAAGATGAGCACGTACTCACAGCTCTTTAGGTGTGCACTTTAGACATATGTTTATTGCCCATTTTTTCTTGTTTTCGTCCGTTCTACCAATTCACAAAATGTGGAAAGAAAGAGCTTGCAGTAGAAGAGATTTGCTTCACAGAATCGAAGATGAAAAATTGCTCGTGGATCTTAAGGTATGCATTTTCGACCCTATGTTTACTGAGACTTTTTTGCTTCTAGTATCGTGTAATTTCAACTGTATGGGTTTACGCCATTAATTATGATACAATCTGTATAGATTTTTACTGATAAGCGTATAATTGTTTATAAAACATTTTTTCTCAGCACGATCTGAAGATAACATTTTTGGTTATCTGTATGCTTAATTACGCGTATATGGTTACAGAATGTACATTCGTTTTGCTGGGGCACAAATTTTTTTCGCGGAGAAATTGCAGCTGAGCGAATAATGTGTGAAACCAAACGGATCGTATGAAATGACATAAAAGACGCCTGCATAGCACGTCTTGCTGAAGGTCAATGCAAAAGAATTGCTGAACGCTTTCTGTCCTTGTTGAACCTTCCAAACTGGATAGGGACAATAGATGGGAAACATGTCTGCGTAGAGAAAATTCCTAACACTGGGTCGATTAATTTTAATTATAAATCACATCACTCTGTATTAGTAGTAGGATGCTGCCATGCTGATGGTATTTTAACTATGACTAAGCCTCCCTTAGAACTTAATCAAAATGGCCACCTGACAATGTAAGATGAATTGTAAAATGTAAACTTTCACGTTCGGAATTGTCACAATTAATAAAACATCCCGGGCTATTATGCCGTGGTCGAAGGGATTTGACTTTAAAAACCGACGTTTCGCCCACATCAGCGAAGCACATTTTCAAGGGGGGGTAGTAGCTTTGTTGAATGACCGATTCATAACCTGGATCGCCACTGACTAAGCAAACTTCCGCTTCCGCGCTGTGCCGTGACTTCACATGTTTCGAATACGCAAGGGCAACTGGCCGGTGTAGACTGCCGTCGTCCGATTTCACTGTCATCCATAGTGACAGACTGGTACACATCTTCTTCAGCATCGGAATCCAAATTTCACTCAGTTTCACACCCTCCTCCTTCCTACTGAAATTCCTGGGGTGTTTCACAATCTCTATGACCTCTCTGCATACCCCTTCGTGGTAACCGCTTGTGGCTGCCAATGCTTGCCCACGGAAGAAATAATAGCCAGTGTAGAAGCAGTCATTCGTAGTGTGGACAAGGTTTCGGCTGAAGATATTCGTGTGGAAGCTGTAAGAGTATCGTCTCGAGCAAAGCCTTTAAAAAGTAATTCAATTGTGGGTGAGAGGAATGGCTTAAAACGCCTGAATGAGGACGGTAGTGTTATGATTCTCCCCGCTGACAAGGGCAATGCAACGGTTGTTTTGAATGTCACCGACCATTATAGTAATATTAACGACTTATTAGATTCGCAAACATGTAGGAAAGACCATGCTGATTAAGTTCTTAGAACTGTTACGCGACTGATAAATAAGTCCTCTTATCGAACGGAGAAGTCAATTCAGTTAAGTGCGGTAGCACCGAGACTTTATGGATTTCCGAAAGTGCACAAAGAACATGTTCCTCTTAGGCCGTTAGTGAGTGCTGTTGGTTCGCCCACCTATTCGATTCCCAAGTTGTTGACAACATTATTACGACCGTATGTGGACCGATCGGATTCGTATATTGTGGTCAGATTGTAGTAAATTAAATGGCATAGTTGTACAGCCGGAGGAAATACTGCATTAGTTAGTTTTGATGTAGGGTCGCTATTCACTATGGTTCCACTCAATGAACTGTTGCAATAGCTGAATCAGATTTTCCCTCCAAATATTGCCTTAAAACCACGTCTTTCAAACGAAACATAGAAATCTATGAACTGACGGATGGTGTCGCTGGGTAAGCCCCTTAATCCTGGTAATACCGAATTTCTTTATGGAAAAATTCGAGAAGCAGGCATTGGAAACTGCGAACGAATATTTGGTTCCGTTACGTGGATGATACCTTTGTTTTGTGGTGGCATGGCAGGGATCTGGGGCGTTTTCACAACTTCTGAACTGGACCAATCCCCAGATTCTGTTTACCCAGGAGGAGGACGCAGGCAGAAGACTAAAATTTTCTTGATATTACCAGTTTTCAAAAAAGAAAATGGTAGCTTGGGCCACACAATTTACCGAAAACCCACGAACACAGACCGTTACCTACACAGGGATTCGAACCACCACCCACAGCAGAAGCGAGACTTCATAAAAACGTTGGCGGACAGAGCAAGGAAAATCCGTGAACCAGAGATGCTTGACGCAGAATTAAAACATCTCAACAATGCATTCTTCAAGAATGTTTGCTGTTATTGTTGTTATTGTTGTTGTTTTGGTCTTCAGTCCTGAGACTGGTTTGATGCAGCTCTCCATGCGACTGTATCCTGTGCAAGCTTCTTCATCTTCCAGTAGCTACTGCAACCTACATCCTTCTGAATCTGCTTAGTGTATTCATCTCGTGGTCTCCCTCTTCGATTTTTACCCTCCAAGCTGCCCTCCAATACTAAATTGGTGATCCCTTGATGCCTCAGAACACGGCCTACCAACCGATCCCTTCTTCTACTCAAGTTGTGCCACAAACTCCTCTTCTCCCCAATTCTTTTAAATACCTCCCTATTAGTTATGTACTCCACCCATCCACCCATCTAATCTTCAGCATTTTTCTGCAGCACCACATTTGGAAAGCTTCTATTCTCTTCTTGTCCAAAATATTTATCGTCCATGTTTCACTTTCATACATGGCTACACTCCACACAAACACTTTCAGAAACAACCTCCTGACACTTAGATCTATACTCTATGTTAACAAATTTCTCTTCTTCAGAAACGCTTTCCTTGCCATTGCCAGTCTACATTTTATATCCTGTCTACTTCGACCATCATCAGTTATTTTGTTCCCCAAATAGCAAAACTCCTTTACTGCTTTAAGTGTCCTTTGCTGTCTCTGACAGAACTACAGTGTCATCGGCGAACCTCAGAGTTTTTATTTCTTCTCCATGGATTTTAATACCTACTCCGAATTTTTCTTTTGTTTCCTTCACTGCTTGCTCAATATACAGATTGAATAACATCTTTTCATAGAGTTCCTTAATTGCTACCCTCTATCTGTTACTGACGCCTCTTCCGGCTACTGCTCGGAAGATTCCTGTAACTGATGGTCTCGTTCCTCATCGAGGGTGTTTTCTGAGAGTTGCCAGTTTCTCATTTGTAAATGGGATTTGCTTCCGGATTCTTCGTTACGGTATCCTTTATCTACTGCTGTGCTCTGCTTCTTCATTTTGCCTCTTCCGGCTGTCCTGAGGTGTCTGGAAGAACCTTAAGGTCATTTTGCCTACTGGTTGTCCACCTGTTGTCTCTGTTTTTCTTCAAATAAATCTCTCCAATTTACTGAACTTCGTTGAATTTTTTTTCCTGTGACGTAATCTGTATTTATTGGATATAGGTTCTGCCTTTTCTGCAAAAACATTATCTTTTCTTGTTACCTAAACATGTTTTGACACCTCTGTGTCATCGTCAGTGGGTTTTGTTTATTGAAAACGTGGTTTTACATTATATTGTTTTTCAGGACCATCTGTATGATATCCTGATATCAGTCTACATTGCCAGTCTACATTTTATATCATCCCTACTTCGACCATCATCAGTTATTTTGCTCCCCAAATAGCAAAACTCCTTTACTACTTTAAGTGTCTCATTTACTAATCTAATTCTATTAGCAATACCCGACTTAACTCGACTACATTCCATTATCCTCGTTTTGCTTTTGTTGATGTTCATGTTATATATTCCTTTCAAGACACTGTCCATTGTGTTCAACTGCTCTTCCAAGTCCTTTGCTGTCTCTGACAGAACTACAATGTCATCGTCAAACTTCAAAGTTTTTATTACTTCTCCAAGGATTTTAAAACCTACTCCGAATTTTTCTTTTGTTTCCTTTCCTGCTTGCCCAATATGTAGATTGAATAACATCGAGGACAGGCTGCAACCCTGTCTCACTCCTTTCCCAACCACAGCTTCCCCTTCATGTCCCTCGACTCATAACTGCCATCCGGTTTCTGTACAAATTGCAAGTAGCCTTTCGCTCCCTGTACTTTACCCCTGACACCTTCAGAGTAGGAAAGAGAGTATCCCATTCAACATTGTCAAAAGCTTTCTGTAAGCTTACAAATGCCAGAAACTTAGGTTTGCCTTTCCATAATCTTCGTTGACCCATTATGGATCGTGGGACGACGGCTTGCATGAACTTCTTGATGCAATAATTTACCAACAGCAGTACATGTCGAAACTGGTAGCACATAAAAGTTCATAAAATAAAATACACTTATAGAAATCAACAGCTGTTGGTAAATTATTGCATCAAGAAATTTCCTTAATTTATTTCCTAAGATAAGTCGTAGGGTCAGTATTACCTCGCGTGTTCCACTATTTCTACGGAATTCAGACTGATCTTCCCAGAGGTCGGCTTATACCAGTTTTTCCATTCGTCTGTAAAGAGTTCGCGTTACTATTCTGCAGCTGTGACTTCTTAAACTGATAGTCCGGTAATTTTCACATCTGTCAACACCTGCTTTCTTTGGGATTGGAATTATTATATTCTTCTTGAAGTCTGAGGGTATTTCGCCTGTCTCATACATCTTACTCAGCAGATGGTAGAGTTTTGTCAGGACTGGCTCTCCCAAGGCTGTCCGTAGTTCTAATGGAATGTTGTCCATTACCAGGGCCTTGTTTCCAATTAGGTATGTCAGTGCTCTGTCAAACTCTTCACGCACTATCATATCTCCCATTTCATCTTCATCTACATCCTTTGCCATTTCCATAATATTGTCCTCAAGTAGGTCGCCCTTGTATAGACCCTCTATACACTCCTTCCACCTTTCTGCTTTCCCTTCTTTGCTTAGAACTGGGTTTCCATCTCAGCTCTTGATATTCATACAAGTGGTTCTCTGTTCTCCAAAGGTCTCTTTAATTTTCCTGTAGGCAGTATCTATCTTCCCCCTAATGAGATAAGCCTCTACATCCTTACATTTGTCCTGTAGCCATGCCTGCTTAGCCATTTTGCACTTTCTGTCGATATCATTTTTGAGACGTTTGTATTCCTTTTTGCCTGCTTCATTTACTGCATTTTTATATTTTCTCCTTTCACCAATTAAATTCAATATTTTTTCTGTTACCCAAGGATTCCTACCCCCCGTCTTTTTACCTACTTGATCCTCTGACGCCTTCACTACTTCATCTCTCAAAGCCACCCATTCTTCTTCTACTGTATTTCTTTCCCCCATTCCTGTCAATTGTTCCCTTATGCTCTCCCTCAAACTCTGTACAACCACAGGTTTAGTCAGTTTATCCAGGTCCCATCTTCTTAAATTCCCACCTTTTTGCAGTTTCTTCAGTTTTAATCTAGAGTTCATAACCAATAGATTGTGGTCAGAGTCCACATCTGCCCCTGGAAATGTCTTATAATTTAAAACCTGGTTCCTATAATTACCATTATGTAATTTGTCTGAAACCTCCTAGAATCTCCAGGATTCTTCCCTGTATACAGCCTTCTTTCATGATTATTGAACCAAGTGTTAGCTATGATTAAGTTATGTTCTGTGCAAAATTCTACCAGGCGGCTTCCTCTTTCATTGCTTCACCCCATTCCATATTCATCTACTACGTTTCCTTCTCTTCATTTTCCTACTATCGAATTCGTCACCCATGACTATTAAATTTTCGTCTCCCTTCACTATGTGAATAATGTCTTTTAACTCATCATACATTTCATCAATCTCTTCGTCATCTGCGGAGCTAGTCGGCATATAAACTTGTACTATTGTAGTAGGCGTGGGCTTCGGGTCTGTTTTGGCCGCAATAAGGCGTTCACTATGCTGTTTGTGGTAGCTTACCACCACTCCCATTTTTGTATTCTTTATTAAAGCTACTTCTGCATTTCCCCTATTTGTAATTCGTTCGCTAAGATAAAAATAGCGTTAAGACCAACGCGTAAAAAACATAATGATGCTCAAGCGCCGGTGAAATCGAAAGTTTTCCTGCCATTCATTAAGGACGTGACTGGCCGCATCGGAAAACTCTTGAAAAAGCGGACATCGCTGTAATTTACACACCCTCACGGAAGATACAAGATTGCCCAAAGTCGGCCAAAGATGCACGCCAACGGCTGGAAAAAGCTGGAATTTATAGGGTTCCTTGTAGTTGTGGGGAGGTGTACGTGACTACCACAAAAAGAACTGTCAAGAAACGACTCGAAGAGCACAAGGGCAATGGAAGAAGAGGGAAGATTGACAGATGAGCTGTTGTGGAACATGTTTTACAACCAGGAGACCATCACATTCATTTTGATAGGATCAAGTACTAGCAGCCACTAGATGATACCACGATACAGAGAGGTCACGGAGATTGTGAAACACCCCAGGAATTTCAACACGAAGGAGGAGGGTGTGATATTGAATGAAATTTGATTTCCGGTGCTGAAGAAGATGTGTGCCATTCCTGCACCATTTGATGACAGTAACAGCGGCCGATGGCAGTCGACAACGGCCAATTGCGCTCGGGTCTTGAAAACATGTCACGTCACGCCAGTGCGCGGATTTTGCTTAGTAGCGAGCCAGGGTGTGAGTCGGACAATCAACAAAGCTACAATCCCCCGTGAAAGTGTTTTCCACAGATGGGGACGAAACGTCGTTTTTTACTGTGAAATCCCTTCGACCACGGCATAATAGCCCGGAATATTTTATTAATTGTGAATATAAGACGAATTTTCAGTTACCGCTTAAGCCCGGATGGAAAAACTATTGAATACGCTTTTGGTGCGATGACTGAAATATTCCAAGTAATTGGCGCTGTGATACGTTGCCAGAATGGGAACACGATCAATAACATCACAAAACGTTTTTGCGTACTTCATGCACTCTACATAAAAAATATTTATTGACAAATACAAAGCATTTCTCCTCTATGACGCGCGATCCGCGCGTCACACTCTAACTCTCCCCTGCACTGCAGGACGCAAGAGACGATCGTCGCTGGCTGGAAACCTATTGTACCTTTAACTTTCTAAAGGTAAGGGTACACCCTGGAGCCTATCTTGAGGCATAGGTACATTGGGTTGCACTTTGGTAAGAATTTTGTTGCGCATATTCCACATACTTTTCCCAGAAAGACCATTGGTTGGACCCACCAGCGTTACCATACTAATCTCTTTATTAACCGCATCGTCGTCTAAAACTTATCCAGCGAGCATATGTGATACAAGGTGACAGGAGTCGGAAGCAATAATGACATCAAATGCAGTCGGCTTGCAAAGATATCCATAATCAACTTAGAGCCTGCCTTGAAAAGCTGAAGATCAGGTAAGTTCACACTATAATCAACTTCGTACTCCACCGTGACCTATATGTTGGTATGCATTACGTTAAAAACTTGTGCAAATGCGCTACTGCCCCGGAAAAGAACAAATATATCATCCACGTATCTGCGGTACACATTACTTTTCTTTTTCGTATTAGGATAAGAGTTAAAGAATCTTTCTCCAATGTAATTCACAAAAACTTCGGAATGGATCCCAGAAAGGCTTCATCCAATAGCGAGACTATCGCTTTGATAATGAATGCGACCCTTTAAATGTAAAGTAATTAAAAGACAAGGATAAGCGTATGAGTTCAACTAACTGCCTGCCCTCACCTAGACTTATTTTGCTAAAATTTCAAAAATACTTTTCATAACGATATCCAGCGTTTCTTTAATGGAAATATTAGTTAGATACTGAATATCTAGAGAAGTAAGTACCGCCGCATCGCGGACCTCAACGTCCTTTAGGAACCTGGCTGATTCAAGGTTATTCTTTACACTGCAGCACTCAGGTAATGTATAAATTTCTTGAATTTTTGCGTTATAGGAGCTATTGACGTAACGATTAGGTCTGTGAATAAATGAAACAATCGTCCTAATCGAAAAATCCGCTTTTTGAAGCTGAACCTGGAACCACAATGTAGGTATTGTGGGATTCATGTCGTTAAGATGTTGTTTTAGGAATATGTAGCCATGGAAAATAGAAATGAAGAATCTTAATAAAGTTCGTTTCATTTAAAAAGCTTTATAAGTTCTCACATAAAAGATTCGGAGGCATTACTTCTCAGCACGCCCCTGTAACTCAATACATTGAAAATCTACGAAATCATACTGTTCAAAGAAGGCATAAATAATGTTATCTTTGATTTGCAAAGTAAGTAAAGCTTCAGTGACATTTATTGTATATAATACATTAATAAAAGGTCATTTTTTAGGGATTCATCAAAACGTTTAATATTAATTTCGCGGTGTCTTTTTGTCTGGCCGTCCGTCCAAATCTACTCAGGGTTGTCACGTTTAAAATAAAGTATTTTAATAACGTCTTATAGATACTGTTTAATACACTTTATAAATAAAACATGGTTTTACCTATTACAGCTTTTTAATCAGTGTTTAAAACAACCATTTCTCGTATGTCTATGGACACTGGTATAGTGCATGAGATTATCACACCTACCTGCTCAATTTTGACTGCCTCGTAGACAGAAGAAGAAATACAGATCACTCATCTTTTGGATCTGCACCTCTTGTCTTTCTTTCCGTATTTGCAGTCAAATTATTGGATATAGGCTTCACCTTTTAGGCAAAAAGACTGATTTTTCTTTTTACCCAAATACGTTTTGACACCTATGTGCTATCATCACTGGGTTTTGTTTATTGAAAACGTGATTTTACATTATATTGTTCTGCATGGCCATCTGTATGGTGTCCTGATAGCTTGTCACATTTTGTTGTGGCTGATCCTGCTGACCAACATAGTGCTCAGCGCGTTTTGCGAAGTAAAAAGCGTTTGTTGAAACGAATTTACACAAAATACATTAATGTGTGTGTGCAGTGGCCCCAGAGCGGAAAAGAAGGATCAGTCACAACAAAACATGACAAGGTGTCACGATACCATACAGATGGTCCTGAAAAACAATGTAATGTAATATTACGTTTTCAATAAACAAAACCCACAGACGATGACACAGAGGTGTCAAAACATGTTTAGGTAACAAGAAAAGATAGTGTTTTTGCAGAAAAGGCAGAACCTGTATCCAATAAATACAGATTACGTCACAGGAAAAAAAATTCAACGAAGTTCAGTAAATTGGAGAGATTTATTTGAAGAAAAACAGAGACAACAGGTGGACAACCAGTAGGCAAAATGACCTTAAGGTTCTTCCAGACACCTCAGGACAACCGGAAGAGGCAAAATGAAGAAGCAGAGCACAGCAGTAGATAAAGGATACCGTAACGAAGAATCCGGAAGCAAATCCCATTTACAAATGAGAAACTGGCAACTCTCAGAAAACACCCTCGATGAGGAACGAGACCATCAGTTACAGGAATCTTCCGAGCAGTAGCCGGAAGAGGCGTCAGTAACAGATAGAGGGTAGCAATTAAGGAACTCTATGAAAAGATGTTATTCAATCTGTATATTGAGCAAGCAGTGAAGGAAACAAAAGAAATATTCGGAGTAGGTATTAAAATCCATGGAGAAAAATTAAAAACTCTGCGGTTCGCCGATGACACTGTAGTTCTGTCAGAGACAGCAAAAGACTTGGAAGAGCAGTTGAACGGAATGGATAGCGTCCTGAAAGGAGGATATAAGATAAACATCAACAAAAGCAAAACTAGGATAATGGAATGTAGTCGAATTAAGTCTGGTGATGCTGAGTGAATTAGATTAGGAAATGAGACACTTAAAGTAGTAAAGGAGTTTTGCTATTTGGGGAGCAAAATAACTGATGATCGTCGAAGCAGAGAGGATATAAAATGTAGACTGGCAATTGCAAGCAAAGTGTTTCTGAAGAAGAGAAATTTGTTACATCGAGTATAGATTTAAGTGTCAGGAAGTCGTGTCAGAAAGTATTTGTATGGAGTGTAGCCATGTATGGAAGTGAAACATGGACGATAAATAGTTTGGACAAGAAGAGAATAGAAGCTTTTGAAATGTTGGGCTACAGAAGAATGCTGAAGATTAGATGGGTAGATCACATAACTAATGAGGAGGTATTGAATAGGATTGGGTAGAAGAGAAATTTGTGGCACAACTTGACTAGAAGAAGGGATCGGTTGGTAGGACAAGTTCTAAGGCATCAAGGGATCACCAATTTAGTATTGGAGGGCAGCGTGGAGGGTAAAAATCGTAGAGGGAAACCAAGAGTTGAATACACTAAGCAGATTCAGAAGGATGTAGGTTGCAGTAGTTACTGGAAGATGAAGAAGCTTGCACAGGATAGAGTAGCATGGAGAGCTGCATCAAACCAGTCTCAGGACTGAAGACAACAACAACAAGATGAAAAGAAAAATGTAAATTAGTTACAAACTATGGTGTGCACACACTTTATTCAACATGTAAATGTCACTACAGATTTTTTAATTTAGGTTATGACATGTTCGCCGGCCGAAGTGGCCAAGCGGTTCTAGGCGCTGCAGTCTGGAACCGCGCGACCGCTACGGTCGCAGGTTCGAATCCTGCCTCGGGCATGGATGTGTGTGTTGTCCTTAGGTTAGTTAGGTTTAAGTAGTTCTAAGTTCTAGGGTACTGATGACCTCAGATGTTAAGTCCCATAGTGCTCAGAGCCATTTGAACCATTTTGAACCAACCTGACAAACTAGCTGTATTGCAAGTTGATGTTTTCTCTTACGGAATCGGTGCAGTGCTTTCGCACAACATTGATGATAAAGACAGGCTTATTCCTTTGGCGTCAGAAGTGTTGCCCAAGCCTAAGTGTAAGTATGCACAAATCGAGAAAGAGGCTTTCGATATTATGCATGGTGTCACCAAATTCCACCACTATTTGTATAGCAGAAAATTCTACGGATCACAAGCCTTTGCAGTTCTTGTTTCATCCGACAAAACCGGTTCCTGTACGAACTGCCCAAAAATTGCAAAGATGGGCTTTGTTGTTGCCTCAATACCAGCACGAGATTGTGTATCGTCCGACAGCTCAACATGGTAATGGGGACGCGCTTTCACGTCCTCCGATTGGCCCTGACACAGACTTTGAAGCTTCGACTGTATCTTGTTGTCACATTGATGCTGAGGATTCTGGATTGCTTGAGTCTTTTCCGATGAACTATAAGAAGGCCACGGAAGGTGACAAAGATCTGAACATTTTGCCAACATACATCCGCACATCTTGGCCTCGTTCCTTGCATAGCATACAGAACCCTATAGTGCGCCGATAGTTTGCCCGTTGGCACTGCCTCGCTGTACAGAAAGGTGTGATTTGAACCATTTTTTATGACATGTTCGATATGTCTGCCACCATTGGCGATGATGTGGCGCAGACGAATAGCGAAATTCTGCATGTCCTGCTCAAGTGTCGGGGCATCGATGCTGTCGATGGCCTTCTGAATGGCTGTTTTCAGCTCAGCAATGGTTTTGGGGTTATTGCTGTACATCTTGTCTTTAATACATCCCCACAAAAAGGAGTCGCATGTTTTCAGATCTGGGGAATATGGTGACTAATGGAAGCCCATGCCGGTGGCCTCTGGGTACCCCAGAGCCAGAATGCAGGGCATCAAATACTCTCCTGCTTCGATGTGGTCGAGTTCCGTCTTCCATGAACCACATCTTGTTGAAATCAGGGTCACTTTGCATAATGGGGATGAAATAATCTCCCAAAACCTTCACGTACCGTGCTGTAGTCAGCGCGCCATCAAGGAAAATCGCACCGAGTATCCCTTGACTGGCCATTGCACACCACGCAGTCACCCGTTGTGGGTGAAGACACTTCGCTATCGCGAAATGCGGATTCTCGGTTCCCCAAATACGCCAGTTTAGCTTATTGACGAACGCATTCAAATAAAAGGGGGCTTCGTCGCTAAACCAAATCATAGACTGCATACTAATTTCCATCGTTCGAGGCAGCCAACTGTGCAATTTCAACGTCCTAACGCAAACTGGTCAGAAATTATGAAGATTTTTTTTTCATATAGTTCAGTAATTGTGGCCCTGTATGTCCAGAAATGTACCATTTGGGTATAAAATATGTTTGAAGATCGGATCACTTTCAAATCTCCCCTTCCGTGGTACACACACACGCAAACTGATGAGAAGAGGGCACCGTCGACGCTTCCTATTCTAATTATGACGTGTGATACCGTTCTCGTCCGACATACAACAGCTGCTGCGAGCACCTGGTTAAGTTCGTAACTAGGAGGGTTGACGGTGGTGCTCCACGGACGTACCGCACTCTCGAGTTTGAAGAGGACATGCTTCGTTATGCAGAAGAGAACCCGATGACGTGTACTCCGATCATTGCCCTTGCAATAACACACAGGTCAGAGCCCACTGTCTGCTGTGTGTGCGTACTGCAAAGTGGAACATTTGAAAATAATTCGACCTTCACACTTATTTTACATCCAAACGGTACATTTCCGGACACGGGTTCCTTGTCGAAACTAACTGCCCTCTACGCCCGCTAGAAGTCTGTAATAGGAAACACCTTTTATGTGGTCCACTCTGTGTGGCAACACTTTTTGCACAATCGTTAAAATATGATAGTAGTTCGTAGGGTAATAGGGTTTACCGGTAACGCTATTTCCTCCTGTATTTCACTAAATTGTCAAATAACAGCACAGAGCTATAGATTGTAGTTGTAGTTAGTTTGTACTTTCTCGCGCGTCGCTTGCGCTCGAGCCCCCCAAGTCAGATGTCACGTGATTGTGCGAGCAGGCTCGATACCGAATCGAATCCGTTGCGCAGCCCTAAACCGTCCTGTGTGTGTGTGTGTGTGTGTGTGTGTGTCTGTGTGTGTGCGCGCGCACACACCCCCTTAGAAGCGAGCGGACGTATGACTATAACGAGCTCGCTCTACAACATGAAAGCATCAATACGTTCCCGCTTAAGTGCATCAGAATTAGCAGAATAATTAACTTGAAATGGTGGCGAAACATGTTCCAAAAGGTTACTTAATGTTCTGGAGGCTGCGTGGCAGGAAGTTAAATGGTTCAAATGGCTCTGACCACTATGGGACTTAACTTCTGAGGTCATCATTCCCCTAGAACTTAGAACTACTTAAACCTAACTAAGGACATCACACACATCCATGCCCAAGGCAGGATTCTATCCTGCGACCGTAGCGGTCATGCTGTTCCAAACTGAAGCGCTTAGAACCGCACGGCCACTTCGGCCGGCGCAGGAAGTTACAGTTGCTTCGTTCTGTAATGCATGAAAAAGAGTTATGTTGGGAATGGCATACTCACATTCCACGGATAAGTAACTCTGTGTTTGCGGAATTTAGAACAACGATAACTGGTTTAAAATTATATTACGTATATACAAATTCCTGTTTCTGACGCACGCTGTACAAACGTTTTGGCAGTTAACCCAAATCCAGTAATTCCGGAATGTCAACAACAGCGTGCGTGTTACCTGAAACTAATCACCTTTCTACAAACTGAATTAATGCGTAACGTGAGCTTGCGTGGTGACCCTACTACGATCGTCATAACAGAAGATTCTACAATGAAGCAATTTCGAAGCTGTGGTTATGCCAGAACCAAAATTATAGTTTAACTGAAACAGAAATTCTTGCCAACAAAAGCCAAAGTTCGACATCACTGCTGTATTAACTCAGTGCATTAGGTTAGCGTACTCAGGTGTATTGAGTATGAAAAGCTGTAAGCTTGCTGGTGTTGAGTGGAAAGCTACTGAGCCATAATCAATTTATTAACGTTTCTAGAAACACTAAAGAACTTATCTTTAAAAATCAAAAAAAATCCAAGAATAGCATTAACAAATTGCCTCCAGAACTGAAAAGACCAAATTTCAGTAACACAACTGGTAGAAAACGTCTCAAAACGGCAACAGAATAAAATTACTTTCTATTAGTAAAGAATATTAAATGAAGTAAAAAAATACATTTACAATACAGCAAAACATATGATCAAATTATTAAGTCACAAATACCTACCATCGGCTATTGCCGATAATTATCAAAACGCCATTGCCTTCGAAGTAGCTAAAATGACTGACAAATGTGGGTCAAGTTTATGATGGTAGAGGCGGTCGCAGAGGCAACGGCCACTTACAGTAATTCTTCCTTCTGTACTAACATAGGACAGCGGTTGCCGCTACCACAGTAATAGAAACCTTCATTAAAAATTTCAGTCATGGTACTCAGGCATCTTTACCTAGACCACAGCTAACGACAGATACAATCATCTATCCAGTAACACAGAGATAGTTCGTTAGTTAGTAAAAAACATACTACAAATGCAGAAAAATACTAACGTTATGCAGGAAACTTTGATTTGACTACTGAAGTAGAAACTTTTTCTATAGGTTGTTCTTTTTTTTCTCGAGCTCGTCGTTATACTAGCCAACAAGTAGCTATAGACAAGCCTCTGAAACAAGGTACGTAGATTCAACAATTTTCACTGACTATAGAGTACAATTTGTAAATCAGAGAATTACATCTGCATTCTATAGCCTTAGATTCTAAAATCAGTTTGGAATAGTAACAGCCACAAGCCCACAGACATTGACAGAGCTGAACTCAAGTAATACCAGGCAAAACCTTCATAAATGACACACACACACACACACACACACACACACATATATATATATATATATATATATATATATATATATATATATATATATATATAATGGGCAACCAGGATACGGAGTCAAAATAGCCACCACGCGACACCAAGTGACGCGCAGGCAATCGGATGCTCATCGTGATTTCTGATAAAATCCAGCGCCCATTAACAAATTCTTGATTACAGAGTGCCCAGAGAAGGATGTAACGCAGATATTCGTAGTCAGAAACCCAAGGTTATCATCCAGCGGACGTCACCGTGTCCAGCACTTGCAAAGATCAGACTGACCTCCTACCCGGCACCACAATGGACGCAAACTGCTTGCAACTTCAGTAGCAAAGGACAAGCCGAATACTGTGCGTCCTGCCGAAGTATCTTTTGACGAGCAATATGTGAACCACTGCCTCTGGATCACGGAGTCCCGGATTCGATTCCCGGCTAGGTTGAGGATTTTCTCTACCCGGGGACTGGGTGTTTGTGTTCTCATCATTTCATCTTCATCGTCGTCATTCTTGACAATCGCTCGATTGGACTGTGTAAAAAATTGGGACTTTGTCTGGGCGCTGATGACCACGCAGTTGAGTGCCCCCCCTCCCCCCCCCCCAAAAAAAATTCTTCCTTACCCTCTCTCTATCCATCTCCTCCTTCCCCTCTCCTCACCCATCCCCTCTCACTTTCCATCTCTCCTCCATCCTTTCCCAGCTCATCGTCCTGTCTCTGTCCATCAGCTCCATCCCTCCTTCTCTCTGTCCATTTTCACCACCCACTCACTCTTTCTCCCTCCGCCATCCCACACTCAGTCTATCTTCTCCTGTCCCCGGTCTATCTCCTCCTCTCTATCTGTCAATCTGCTCCTCCTCCTCTATCCATCTGCTCCTTCCCTTCGTTCCATCACCTCCTCCTCCCTGTAATTCGATAACCTCATAATCCTTTGTCAATCTCTCTCTCTCTCTCTCTCTCTCTCTCTTTCTGCCCATCTTCTCCTTCCCTTCTCCCTGTCGATCTCCTCTCCTTGCCTTCCTGTGTCCATCTACTCCTCTCCCCTCTCTCTGTCCATCCCTTTGTCCATTCGACTTCTTCTCGCTCATCTCTTTGTCTCTTTCTCTCCCTGCCTCTGTTCATCTCCTCCTATTTCCTTTCACTGTCCATCATCTCTTCTCCCCTCTCTTTTACCATTTCCTCCTCCACTATCCTGTCCATCTCCAAATGGTTCAAATTGCTCTGAGCACTATGGGACTTAAACCTAACTAAGAACGTCACACACATCCAGGCCCGAGGAAGGATTGGAACCTGCGACCGTAGCGGTCACGCGGTTCCATACTGTAGCGCCTAGAACCACTCGGCCAGCATGGCCGGCCATCTCCTCTTCCTCCTCCTCCAATCTGTGCCTATGTCCTCTTTCACCATCGCTGTTTGTCAATCTCCTTGTCCTCCCTTTTCTCTCGATGTTTTCACAGTTACCACACCAGGAGGCTAGTGGTTCTTACGCCCACAGTATTTATTTCCGTATCGTAGCTAGTATGTATACTAAATTTTACTGAAATCGTTCCACGGGCTTAGGATTGAGTGTATATCTGTGGATTTGCTCGTATACGCGCATGACAAATTTATGTCACACATATTTAGCATATTTTGCACGTATTTGTACACATGTTTTATCTGTACGTCTAGCGAACTTCGCCCTGCAGTGTCGTTTCCACGCAGCTTAATGTTTATTATGTCACCACCTCCAGTGATGTATGTTCCTACTCTCTGAGAAACTTGTGGGAAGTATAGTAAGCTGCAAAGAAGTAATAAATTAATACATCATCATGCTGCGGCAGTCTCTCACACATCTCAGTATTTATGACATTATACAACCAAAACTAGGTGTCGCGAAATGATTTATTTTTGAACGTATATTCAGCGGTGCATATGGATTACGTCTTCGAAATACGTAGCGAATAGAGTTAGTAGCAAAAAAGTAATACATTAAAACATTATATATGATGTGGCAGGTTTTAACGCATCTCAGTATTTGGCGTACAATGATATATTTTTGTAGATACATTCAACGACATATGTGGATAGTGATTGGGAAAATTATGAATAGGTTTAATAGAAACGAAGTACTAAATTTAAACGTCTACGAGGAAGGGGTAGTTTTTTCGCGCATTTGTTTACGACGTCGTATCTTTTGAACTAGCTGTAATTTTTCAAGTACATTTGGTGGTGCCTGTACAGACTGCCTGCAAAATGTGTCGTGAGTGTGGTCTGTAGTAAAGAAGTAATAAATTAGACGTATGCTTCCTGCGGCAGTATGAACAGCGAAAATGTGGTAAGTGACGAACTTTTTTCCTTTCGTCATGTTGTGGGCGTCGTCAGCGTGAAAAAGTTTTGTAAAGATTTGAGATTATGTGTAAAGTTTGTTGCAAGTCTCTAAAAGCTCTCATTCTCAAATACTGGATAAACAAAGTCAGTATATTTTCGTGTCGTGACCTACGCTGCTTTTTCGTTCCCACCCCCGCCACTTTCGTACGTCAGTGGTTCTTACCGACACAGTGATTCTTTTCGGACAGTTAATTATGTGTGTACCAAGTTCGTTTGAAATCGGCCCAGTGGTTTAAGGGGAGTTGTGGAGGAACGTAGAAATATATATACATACGTATCTATACCCATTTTTACAATGTGCATGGATTCAACAGTGTTTTCGTCAGTTTATTTTGTACTGTAATATCTTCGAGTAGATGTAAACGGTCCCGTTGTCCTGCTAAGCTCCTAGAAGGCACCCGTGTTGCAATTACTGCAGTGGTGGCATGTATACCATCCACTTTTCATCCTAGGGACAGTTTAATGTGCCGAATATCATATTCTCTGGGGTGGTAATCAGTAGATCACTTGTTCCATTCGTTGTGTGATTAACGGGTCTGCTATGCTACTGACTACTGCACGTACGTTGCTCACGAATGTCCGCTAAGCATGGTCAATTAAAACATAATCGCTCAGTAGGATAAAAACCCAGCAAGCCCGTTTGAGTGTCCACGTTTTTAATACGAGGGACATTCTATCCTCGAATTTTTACGGCTTTTGTTGTTTTGTTGGTGATTGTGAATGTCTCTTAACTAATGATAAAATATCAAAGTCTTCAGTGCAGCTCCAGTACGTTTGTATGTGTCCGCGTGCGTGCGTGCGTGCGTGCGTGCGTGCGTGTGTGCGTGTGTGCGTGCGTGTGTGCGTGTGTGCGTGCGTGTGTGCGTGTGCGTGTGTGCGCGTGTGTGTGTGTGCGCGTGTGTGTGTGCGCGTGTGTGTGTGTGCGTGTGTGTGTGTGTGCGTGTGTGTGTGTGTGTGTGTGTGTGTGTGTGTATCTGTCACAGTTTTCCATAGCCCAAACCACCGGTACGATTTCGATAATGAACTGACAGGGAAATATCGGGGAAAATCAAGGCCAGTTCATCAACTGAATTTTTTCTTCAGTCCTAGATTCTAGTAGGTCAGTAAATACTGAAACATGTCCGTTTTTTGCGTTGCTAAACCGTATTATAGTACGAATTTCACCCTCGGTGGGAGTCGTTAAATTTGTCTCATTACCTAAAGTATAAATGACACAAATAAACTCTAAACGGCAGTTCCTGTGCGCCGTTAGCGTCATACTGGCGCCAACGATTTGGAAGATATCTGATACAATGGCTGGGGTTGGGGGAATAAGTGTGCGGGTCGTCCAATCAGAACGTTCTTCACTTTTGAATCACCCTGAAACATGTTCACCTAATCATAGGAGTAATTGTAGGAAGTAGGTTTCATAAATGTAAGTCACCTTCGTAAATTACTCAATTTTTGTTGGAGTTTAAGAGGCACACACTCCATCGTTACTCTTGGAAAACAAAAACACAGAAAATTGACATTAAAAAGTGAAGCTAATATTTTGGGACTCTGACGCCGTTAGGAGGACTGAAAAAAGTACAAAATCAGTTCTTCGTCTGTGCAATTCGCTTTGCAAATGAGCAAGAGAAATAACCCAATGACTCAGCATCTAACCTGCACAAACAACCATATAAATGCGAGCTGCTCAGACTCTGATATTTCAAACTGCCCCTCATGCTATACTGAAAAGTGACACATCATCAGACTGCACAGTCAGTACGGGACAACAGCCATGAAGCGAATGATAGTTTGTTCGGGATGATCCCCAGGAAACCAACGATCAGAATGCCACGACGCACGAGACTACTCCCAGGAAAGTATGCAAAGAAATCCAAGTTGTTCTTCTCAGCCTAGTTTGCACTGGAGGGGAAACAGAAACTACTCGCAGTTTCAATTTGCAGAACGGCATTCAGAGAACTGATGAATGGTGCATACTCTGGCAGTTAACCGTGAACCTAAATAAAAATATTGTGCATACACAGAAAAAGAAAGCCACTACTCTACAACTACACTTTTAATGAGAAACTGCTGGAAACAATATCTACCGAAAAATACGTAGGGGTACCTATATTGAGCCACCTTAAATAAAACGAAGACATAAAACGAATAGTAGGAAAATCAGATGCCAGACAGATTCAAAAGAAGAATATTAAGGTAATGTAACTCATTCACGATGGAAGTGGTTTACAAGGCACTTGTTCGACCGGTTCTTGAGTATTAATCATCGATATGGAATCCTTACCATGTAGGGCGTATAGAAGAGGTAGAGAATACCCAACGACGAGTGGTGCGTTTTATCACGGTATCGTTTAGTCATCGCCCGAGCAGTATCGAGATCCTCAATAAATTCCATTGGCAGACGTTACAAGAGAGGTGTCGTGCATGACAGTGAAGTTCTATTGAAATTTCGAGAGGCCGCTTTCCGAGAACAGGACAACATAATACTTCCTCCAACATACATCTCGCGTAACGACCACAAGTTGAAAGTTCGAGAAATTATAGTCAATACAGAGGATTATCGACAATTGTTATTCCCACGCACCGTTCACGAATTGAATAGGGGAGGGGGGATCAGTTGGTAGTACCAAAGTACCTTTTGCCACACGCCATGATGTAGATGTAGTCAATTTGCCTCGAAGCTCGAAAATAGGGCTTAAAAATCCGCATAAACAATTTCTAAGATTGGGAATTAGTTTGAACAGCCCTTTACCGTAGCGCGACGAAGCTTACACATAGTTTACAAGGGGACGTAATAGGACTGAATAAATAAAATTACTTATGAGATGATGCGAAGTTTCTCATGTATGATAGGAACGGAAGCAAGAGTCTTGTTGATATCCATGTTGAACAGATTACGGCCAGGTAACCGCTATTTCAGAAGGCCCTGGGAATCTCCCAAACTACTACCCACATCTAGAGCAAAGCTTTATCTGTCACAAGCGACAGTAAACACTGGATATTTTGTCAACTGATATGAGTAAAAGTCCTGAGGTTTTGGTCGTATGTAAAATCAGTAAATGGGTCAAAACCATTTATCCATTCACTCAGTGACCATAATGGCACCGAAAGCGAAGATAACACAGAGAAAGCCGAAATACTGAATTCGGTCTACCGAAATTGTTTCACAGCGGAAGATTGTAACATGGCCATTCTTTCAATCGTACGAACGTCGACACGGCAGATATTGAGATAACCGATTACGGAATTGAAACGCAACTACAATCCCTTAGTAGTGGAAAGATATCAGGACTAGGTAAGATACCTATCAGATTATACAACGATTATGCGAAAGAACTTGCTCCCCTTTTAGCAGTAGTTTATCGTAGATCACATGAGCTACGAAGGATACTTAGCTACTGGAAGAAAACGCCGCTCATTCCCGTTTTTTAAGAACGGCCGTAAGACACATGCGTACAATTATAGATCCATATCATTGTCAATCTGCCTTAGAATTATGGAACATGCTTTCTGCTCAAGAATTATGACGTTCTTGGAGAAGAAAAATCTCCTCTACAAAAATCAACGTGGATTCCGCAAACACAGGCCGTACACAATGACGCACAAGTAGGTGCCGTGTTTCTTGATTTCAAAAAGGCATTTAACACCATCCCGCATTGCTGTTTAGTGAAAAGAACATGATTTGCGACTGGATTCAAGACTTCATTTCAGACGTAACTCAACACGTTGCTCTTAAAGGAACAAAATCGACAGGTAATTTCCAGAGTATATCAAGGAAATGTGATAGGACCGTTACTGTTTACAGTATATATAAACGACCTAGCAGAAAGCGTCGGTTGCCGTCTAAGGCTGTTCGCAGATCATGTGGTTATCTATAAGAAAGTAGTAACGACAGAAAATACTACAGATTTGTAGAATGACCTCCAGAGAACTGATGAATGTTGCAGGCTCTGGTAGTTGACCCTGAACGTAAATAAATGTAACATATTGCGCATGCATAGGAAAAGAAATCCACTACTTTGTAACTACACTAATGATGGCATACCGCTGGAAACAGTACCCGCCGTAAAATATCTGGGAGTATCCATCCAGACTGACCTTAAGTGGAATGACCACAGATGGGGGAAAAATTCCAGATTCAGATTCATAGGAAGATTCTTAAGGAAATGTAACTCATCCACGAAGGAAGTGGCTTATTAGGCGATTCTTGAGTACTGTTCATCTATCTGGGATTCCTACCAAATAGGAGTGATAGAAGAGAGAGAGAAGAACCAACGAAAACCGGAGCGTTTCGTCATGGGACAGTTTAGTCGACACTTTCCGGTAAGAGTCAGACAATAGTTACTTACCTCCACATACGTCTCGCGCAGTGACCGTGAGGAAAAACTTCGTGAAATTAGAGCCAATACAGAGGCTTACCGGCAATCATTCTTCCTGCGCGCTCCTCGCGAGTGGAACAGGTTTGAAGACTCAGTGGTACAAAAGGTACCGTCCACCACACACCATCAGGTGGCTTGTGGAGTGTGATGTAGATGTACATGTCCCTGAGTCCGCTATCTTGCGTGAGAACCTTTCATCCACCACCTAATTGATTGTACTACCCGCTTTACATCCACATATATTATAAAAACTGATGTACGTATGTATACACGTTCCACGTTTCCTCCTAAACCACTTGACCGATTTCAACCAGATTTCGTGCACGTATCACTTACTGTCTGAAAAACCACATATGGAATGAGTAGGAGTGGGGGGGATAGAGATGTGTGACCCACGACGTTTGAATATCGGTACTTCAGTCATCCAGTATTTCACAATTACAACACTTAGTGACTTGCAACAAACTGGACGCTTGATTTCAAATATTTCCGAAACATTGTCTTGATGACAACCCCCACCAAATGACAAAAGAAAAAAAGTTTCTCGCATACTACGTTTTCGTTATTCATGCAGGAAAACTGCCGCATGAAGCATGACGATTTATCACTTCCTTATTAGTAATTGTATTTGTGACACATTTTTGATACAGTATTCACATATCCCACTGAATGTATCAGCAAAAGTATTCCACTGCACGAAACATAGTTCAGGTAACATGACGTCATCAACACAGTGATACCCGAAATACCGCCCCATTATGCAAGACGTTTCGTTGGTATTAAGTCTCATCACAAGACTTTTCGCATACAGTATCTACATAAGCCGCTGGATGTACCTACAAAAAAATATCATTGTGCAACATATAGTACAGGAGATACGATTCACAACACTGAGATGCATGAAAAACTGCCACATCGTACTGACGTCTTAGTTTATTACTTCTTTACTACTAAAGAAGTAGATGACTGAAGTAAATACACACCTTGTTCAAATGGTTCTGAACACTATGGGACTTAACATCTGTGGTCATCAGTCCCCTAGAACTTAGAACTAGTTAAACCTAACTAACCTAGGGACATCACACAATTCCATGCCCGAGGCAGGATTCGAACCTGCAACCGTAGCAGTCACGCGGTTCCGGACTGAGCGCCTTAACCGCGAGACCACCGCAGCCGGCTATTGCCACAACATGTGAAGTCTGTCACTGTCCCACTTCAGCAACACACGATAAATAAATGTTTCGCTTGTGTCTGAATTATTTTCTACTTAGCATAAGCATTGATTTCTTGCTTCTCCGTTTCATGTTCACCTTTGGAGATGAGAGTTGAGCAACGTCCATCCGGAGCGACCGGTAGCCGGCCCACAAAATTGGTTGTCAGGCGACTAAGCGGCACAAGTCTGTCATCCCGAGACGATGCACATCGGCTGACTGTGTCATCGGCGGATATTGTAATGACAATGAAAAATTATAGAGTACTGTAACTGAAATTATATTGAGTCGTTATTGACCTTGAAAGACGGTGAGGCGTTCCGGGTAGGCCACTGCCGTGGTAATGCCTGTCAAGCACCTCCCCTTCCATTTTGTTTCGGTGATTATCATACAATTTCATTCGCCTTTAGTGTATCGAAATTTTCCTTGACTGACATTAATCTGATGGACTATTCGGGATAGTGTAAATTAATGATTTCATAGTACTTGCATGACTTGAGTACTGATAGTGGAATTAAACTCGGCTAAAAAGACAGATTTTTGGACAGTGGAGGTGACTATTGCATTAGGGGCAGCTTTCCAACTTTCCCTTAGCAGCAAGCGAGATCGAGGATTCCATTATAGTCACCGAAGCGGGCCGTGGATACGGCAGGGCAGTGCTTCATGGGCCGCCATTCTGGCGGCCAGCCTTGTTGCTGCCAAGAAAGGGTGGGAACACCGTGGGTGAATGCGAAATGACACTTCTTTAGAAACTGGCGGCGCTGGGCTTCCTGTCGCCGGCCTAACTGCTTCATTAGCGACTGTGCACGGTGTGGGAGCCTGGTCTTCTTATCTCGTGTGCGGGTCCAGGTAAAGCGGCGTTGGGCTGGCGCCCGGATAATGTGTTTATTTCAAGAACACCATACCCTGTGGGACGGGACGACGAATTTCTCAAGATGCGTTTCTTAGATGCCGCCGCGCCCCGCCAAAACGGAGCCCACTAAATCGTTATATGGACGAGACGGAGCTTGTGTTCACTAGGATGCTTCCCTCATCTTGTGAAATGCAGGGGTTTCACTGCAGGACCTTCAGGCATTGGGTGTTGTTATTTGGGATAACAGAATGTGTACTGCACCGCAGTGATTGGTTGAGGAAGATCGGGTCTCCTTGGTTGTTGCTGCTGTTGTTGTGGTCTTCAGTCCTGAGACTGGTTTGATGCAGCTCTCCATGCTACTCTATCCTGTGCAAGCTTCTTCATCTCCCAGTACGTACTGCAGCCTACATCCCTCTGAATCTGCTTAGTGTATTCATCTCTTGGTCTCCCTCTACGATTATTACCCTCCACGCTGCTCTCCAATACTAAATTGGTTATCCCTTGATACTTCAGAACATGTCCTACCAACCTATCCCTTCTTCTGGTCGTGCCACAAATTTCTCTTCTCTCCAATCCTATTCAGTACCTCCTCATTAGTTATGTGATCTACCCATCTAATCTTCAGCATTCTTCTGTAGCACCAAATTTCGAAAGCTTCTATCCTTGTCCAAACTAGTTATCGTCCATGTTTCACTTCCATACATGGCTACACTCCATACAAATACTTTCAGAAACGACTTCCTGACAGTTAAATCAGTACTCGATGTTAACAAATTTCTCTTCTTCAGAAACGCTTTCCTTGCCATTGCCAGTCTACATTTTATGTCCTCTCTACTTCGACCACCATCACTTATTTTGCTCCTCAAATATCAAAATTTGTTTACTACTTTAAGTATCTAATTTCCTAATCTAATTCCCTCAGCATCACCCGACTTAATTAGACTACATTCCATTATCCTTGTTTTGCTTTTGTTGATGTTCATCTTATATCCTCCTTTCAAGGCACTGTCCATTCAACTGCTCTTCCAAGTCCTTTGCTGTCTCTGACAGAATGACAATGTCATCGGCGAACCTCAAAGTTTTTATTTCTTCTCCATGGATTTTAGCACCTACTCCGAATTTTTCTTTTGTTTCCTTTACTGCTTGCTCAATATACACATTGAATAATATCGGGAGAGGCTACAACCCTGTCTTACTCCCTTCCCAACCACTGCTTTCCTTTCATGTCCCTCGAGTCTTATAACTGCCATCTGATTTCAGTAGAAATTGTAAATAGCCTTTCGCTCCCTGTATTTTACTCCTGCCACTTTCCCAATAAGAAAGAGAATATTCCAGTCAACATTGTCAAAAGCTTTCTCTAAGCCTACAAATGCTAGAAACGTGTGTTTGCCTTTTCTTAATCTAGCTTTTAAAATAAGTCGTATTGCCTCACGTGTTCCCATATTTCTACGGAATCCAAACTGATCTTCCCCAAGGTCGGATTCTACCAGTTTTTCCATTCGTCTGTAAAGAATTCGCGTTAGTATTTTGCAGCCGCGACTTATTAAACTGTTATTTCGATAATTTTCATACCTGTCAATGCCTGCTTTCTTTGGGAGTTTTGTCAGGACTGGCTCTCCCAAGGCTGTCAGTAGTTCTAATGGAATGTTGTCTACTCTCGGGACCTTGTTTCGACTTAGGTCTTTCAGTGCTCTCTCAAACTCTTCACCCAATATCATATCTCCCATTTCATCTTCATCTACATCCTCTTCCATTTCTATAACATTGCCCTCAAGTACATCGCCCTTGTATAGACCCTCTATATATTACTTCCACCTTTCTGCTTTCCCTTCTTTGCTTAGAACTGGGTTTCCACCTGAGCTCTTGATATTCATACAAGTCGTTCTCTTTTCTCCAAAGGTCTATTTAATTTTCCTGTAGGCAGTATCTATCTTACGCCTAATGAGATAAGCCTCTACATCCTTACATTTGTCCTCTAGCCATGCCTGCTTAGCCATTTTGCACTTTCTGTAAATCTCACTTTTGAGACGTTTGTATTCTTTTTTGCCTGCTTCATTTACTGCATTTTTATATTTTCTCCTTTCGTCAATTGAATTCAATATTTCTTCTGTCACCCAAGGATTTCTACTAGCCCTCGTCTTTTTACCTACTTGATTCTCTGCTGCCTTCACTACTTCATCCCTCATAGCTACCCATTCTTCTTCTACTGTATTTCTTTCCCTCATGCTTGTCAATCGTTCCCTTATGCTCTCCCTCAAACTCTGTACAACCACAGGTTTAGTCAGTTTATCCAGGTCCCACCATCTTAAATTCCCACCTTTTTGCAGTTTCTTCAGTTTTATTTACAGTTCATAACCAGTAGATTGTGGTCAGAGTCCACATCTGCCCCTGGAAATGTCTTACAATTTAAAACCTGGTTCCTTAATCTCTGTCTTACCATTATATAATTTATCTGAAACCTGTGAGTATCTCCAGGCTTCTTCCATGTATACAACCTACTTTTATGATTGTTTAACCAAGTGTTAGCTAAGATTAAGTTGTGGTCTGTGCAAAATTCCAGCAGGCGGCTTCCTCTTTCATTTCTTACCCCCAATCCATATTCACCTACTACGTTTCCTTCTCTCCCTTTTCCTACTAGCGAATTCCAGTCACCAATGACTATTAAATTTTCGTCTCCCTTCACTATGTGAAAAATTTCTTTTTCTCCTCGGTAGAAAACATTATTGGCATATTAACCATTGCTGGGCCATGATAGGTTTATTCGAGAACAAAGGGGGGAACGGCTGTTTTCCGGAAAGTTTTGAGCAAAAAGGGAGAAGCGAGGGCTTGCTTCTCGACCATCGCGGAGTACAGTCCTCTTCCATTTATACGGAAAGAGCAGTTAGTTGTAAAGACGTCCGGGCATCCGGACGAAACTTTATACATTCGCGAACGTCAGACAACCACCGGCGTACGTGGGGTCATCACCCGCAGTACGTCACTTGGGCATGACAAACTTTTTTCATAGCAGCCTTGTACTCGCAGTAGTCACTCCCAGTGTCCATTGCATGCTTAAGTATATTTTGATGCAAGAGATGAATCAGTGGACGATACAGCACAGTGTGCTTGCCTAGATTGGCATCCTTCCACTCACAGTAGCCAGTCTCATCTACACATAAGTTCCGGATTCATTCCCCTCGTCAATTGTGAACCATCCTGACTTACTGTTTATGAAACGTTACAAAGTTGAAGTATCTGTTTATGTGTTTGTTCTCTCTGTTGTTGTGGGTTTGAAGGAATTTAATTAATTTTATATCAAGTTAGCCAACTCATTAAGTGATCCACATAGGGCCCACTATTTAACGAATGTCAGATTTCCTTGCGCTACTCAAAAATGTGGCACCTCTTGGGTGTTGTGGTTACGACGTTTTAGTCTTTTGGCAGACAGTGACCTGCCGCCACTACAAGCAAGCTTGCATCCTTACTTCAGTTTTACGGATCAACTCTGTAAAAGTGTATGCAACATGTGTCTAATGATAATACAATTATTTCACGAAAGTGTAGTACTGATTTATTGCAAAGCAACTTTTTTTACCAAAAGTGGCTGACTCAAGCTGAAAGTAAGTTTTTAAATGACATTAAATGAACATCTGTTGACATAAGTGCATTGATGTAAAACCTATATTTCATTTTGTTCAGGAAATAAACATTATTGACGAAAAAAGTTTCGGAATTTTGTGTGACACTCAATAGACTTATAACATTTGTGATAAACAATCTGGTTGCATGGTGTAATGGAGATGATAGCAGCTACATATTCATGCGGTTGTGAGTCCAATCTCGCCAGGTATAGTAATTTTTTTAATATATTTATTGAAACAACTTTGATCATCATTGTTGTTCAACTAATTGATTTAAATGCAATTTTTTATTTTCATTCCTTTGTCACATCATTTTAATCATAATATCAATTTCTTTATTTGCTCTCATTTTCGTTCTTGTCATTCTTTATCCACTTGAAATCTTCGTTCATGTATTTTTTAAATTAAATTCTAGTTAATATCTTTTCTTTTATCACCCTGTTTTTTCGTCCACATAATTGACTATATGGGGTGCATTGTGCTACCACTCCCTGCCAGGTACTCCATATCAGCGCCTTAATAGTCATTAGACATCGTGAGATAGCAGAAAGGGGACTTCGAACGTGGTCAGGTGATTGGGTGTCACTTGTGCCATACGTCTGTAAGCGAGATTTCCAAACTCCTAAGCATCCTTAGGTCCACTGTTTCCGTAGTGATAGTGAAACGGAAACGTGAAAGGACATGAATCATCCACAAGCATCACCTCGCATTTATTGTGACTCAACCATGCTATTGGTTAGGTAGGTCACAGTTATACTGGTAACAATCTACAGAAAACAGATTTAGGATTGCAAATTTAGAAAATTTAAATTCCACGAAAATTAGGGAATAAACAAACTGGAGAACAACTTGGTTCAGATTTGACTGGTATACATACATTATAGCACTGAAACACCTTTCGAGGAGACTAATCGTAGAACACGGAGAACTAAGAAAATTCACGTGTTACAGGAAACCGGATCAGTTAGTTTAATTTGAGAGTGATATTTCAGTGGGCTTACTTAAACACTAAACGATACAGGATAAATCTGGCAACCATTAAAAGGGGCGTATACATTAAATCATGAAAATAGCACAATGAATTTCTAACACAACTGTGTTTCACACTGAACAAAAAGGGTTACAAATTGCTCTTAAGAACCGTCACTTTGGGATCACATTGGCCGTGGAAAACCCACTTAATAAACTCAACTGCAATAAGTTAGTCTCTAAGCTATATAAAACTGTATGTAAGATCAAAGGGATCCTAATAGACCAGCGCTGGCCTAAAGTTAGCTTGAGAAATTAAACCCCTCCCTAAAGCTGAAGCAGGTACAGCTCCTGCAAGCTATCGTCTGTATTAAATGGTTTCCTAAATTAGTGTGGTCCACGAAATTACTGGCCCCTGCAAGTTATTGCCGGCTTTTAACCAACCGGTAAAAATTTTAACGCAACGGATAACCCAATATTTTGAACCACTTCAGAAGGGACCAATACAGGGCTTAATAGGGAGCACATAGCTTTTATTTGCTTTAATCACCCCGGGTTTCGACTATGGTGTTGACTTTCACCTATTCTTTATGATGGTGGGAACAAATAATCAGTCGAGGGTAGAGATTAACTCATATTTATTCGGTACCGATGACATTCCAACAACCAGTCGTGTTTCTGCTACAATAGGCATCATCACAACTGGTCTCCCTAGTTAACATGGTTCAGTTTCGCCACGTGATTATGGAATGGGACAGGGGAGCGCGGACCTGGCTTCAATGAAATTTTATACAAACACACAATGATAACTAAACCCATGCTTATTACTTTCAATTGCTTTAGGTGACTCAGAAGACGTTCAGCAAAGACCCTACAAGCAAACCTGGTCAGGGCACAAGAGTATTTCGCAAGTTTTTATCAAATCAATGGGCATTAAAATCTGATACTTTTCATAGTGTCACAAATTTAAACCATGTATTTTACTTAACGTGCAACATTGCCTACAAATCAGTTATAGGGGAGCACAAGAAACGTCATCACTTTATTGCTATTCAACACACGTGGCCAAGTTTCGGTAGCCAACAGAAATCCAGAAAAATACGGACACACAAGATTATTCCTTCCCTATTTTACACTTGCCCACCATCGTATGATTATTCATCGTGTACAACACATTTTCAGACCGAAACTACAATTTATCAATGTGGCGGTTGCTCCAACCGACGACGTGGCGCGAAAGCAATTTCACAAAGGAAACACATGGAAAATAAACAAAAATCCCCCAAAATATTACTGTAAATGAATGAGCAGATTAAAATACATTAATTGAGTGAATTTTCGTTAAGCACAGAGCAATAATGTGACTGTGAGCTTAAGGCCCATGGTGCGTGGCCTGACCGAGGTATTGAATTGGAATAAATTATGAAAACAAATTCCCTTATGGGGGTTTAGTGGTAATCTCACATCTGGTTTCAACATCTGGACTTCGTTACGGAGCAGATTTGAGACAATCTAGTACATTTTTTAACACTACCAAAATCGAGAGCTGCGTCTCCATGTCTGTGAAGCGCCGCGACCCAGGAACAAGTGCTCCACCGGACACTTCGCTCTAACCGTTCTTCGTTCAGAAGGCGGTGGAGGGGATGGTTCGCCAACCTAGCAGCGCCAATACTCTAGCCTTCACGCTACACAATCTTTGCCAAACTTGTTCACGGTTAGGGATTGGTGCTGTCTGATCACAGAACAACTCTACACATGCAATTCTATGACATCTGACCAGAGCTTTCTGCTACATCAACTGGCTCTGAGCACTATGGGACTTAACATCTGAGGTCATCAGTCCCCTATAACTTAGAACTACTTAAACCTAATTAACCTAAGGACATCACACACGCCCATGGCCGAGGCAGGATTCGAACCTGCGACCGTAGCAGCCGCGTGGTTCCGGACTGAAGCGCCTACAACCGTTTAGCCACCGCGGCCGGCTCTGCTACATCACATACTATCTCATTCACACAGTCCAAGGTCGCATATGGGAAAGGATACAAGGGAACGTGGCACACATGAAATAAAATGAATAAATAAATAAATAACACCACTTGTTCCATTCTCTTCTGTTTGTTATACATGGATTTCACTTCTGCAGAGTCCAAACACACTGGCTATGGTTCTCCTGTACCGGAATTTATTGGAAAAATATGGAACGGGACAACAAGTTCCGTTTCAATGCTATCACCGCCCCATGACGTTACTCAATAGCGACACAACGATCTAGGCTGGCGGCTAAAATGGACAGCTCGCTACGTGGTTTCCCCGAACAAATTTCTTTGGGAGGCGGCAATAACACCCACTGTCCTCTGCCGCTATTGGGACATAAACGCTCTTGCTCACGCTCGTCGTATAGCTGAACTTTTGGCAGCTCTCTGCTTCCAGGCGTTCAATCGGGTCGATCACGACTACCTGAAAGGGATGTTCCGCAATATGAGCTACCCTGATACTACCGCCGACGTCGTAATGCGTCTCCTTCGTAGAGCTACGTCTCGTGTGCTCTACAATGGGCGTCTCACCCCTCCCATCTCGATCCGTCCATCAGTGCATCAAGGTTGTCCGCTCTCTGCATTGTTGTACGCATTCGCCATGAAATCGTTGTTCTGCAGCCCTGCCAACGCCTCTGGGATGTCTCTCAGTGACCACGTATTCAGCTGCACTGCTTATGCAGACGATCTCGTCGTCGTTCTTCGTAGCGGTGCTTAGGTGAGGCAGTCACTGGCATCCATCACCACCTACGGCGAACCTGCCGACAGCTTACTCAACAACCGCAAATCGAGCGCCATGGCTGTAGGTGCGGGGCTTCCTGCGAGTGCAGCTTCTTCGCGTGCAGCTGATACTATCTGATGCTTAGGACTCGATTTCGCAAGTGATATGCAGTGGGCATTAGCCGACGTCTACTTTCCCAACGACGAGCTGGGCTCTTAGATCACCATTTACGAGCGCTCCATCTCCTGCAACGGACACAATACGTGAATGTATATTTGGCGTCACGTATCCCCCACGTGTAACAGACACTTCCTATAGTAACATCCATGGCGCTCCGCATGCAAGCGGCATTGGGTTCATTTGACTGCAACGGCTTGCTGTTCAAGATAAGGTACGAGACCGTCACTCTACCGCTATGCAGGCGTGGTTTAGGTCTGTATCATGTGCCTGACAGAGCGGTAGCCCTTTTCGTTGGCTCTGACATGACGCTTTGGCGCCGTAGTCCTACGTGCCCTACCAGCCTATTCCTGGAGGCCCTTGCACCACATTTCCTCTCAGCACCCATCCAGCTTTCGGAAGTCCCGCGGCCCTCGTTTTACTTCCACCACTTCTTCCTCGAACTGAGCTACGTCCGTACAGTGATACTGCCAGCGCCCTTGACATCCCGAAGGCTGTCTATGGCTTCCTCCGGCATCACAGATCACCGAAAGTGGTTAACGGGAAGCATCCCCACGTCAACTGGCGTGCCATTTGGCGATCGGTGTGCGCTCTTTATTTGACGTCCAGTCTACATAGTACGTTACTGTCAATGGGAAGCAAGTATGCCGGTCACGCCTTTACAGGATTCATCTCGCAGACACTCCGTTGCGTGTCGCCTGTGATGGTTTGGACACAGATGAGCACCGCCTGGTGCGCAGATCGGCAAGAGGTGTTTGGTTCTTGGTGCGACAGATGTCCCTAATTACTCGTACGACTCCTCATCAGATACCTGCTCAACTGCTCATCCTTAGAACGCGGGATACTTCCCACAAGCGAAGACGAAATCTGTGAAGTGGATATGTGGAAATGCAGCTCACTACTTGTTTGCTGACGGCTAGAAAAGTATCCTCGATTTTTGGCGGATCCTAAGTGAAGGCCATTGTGCAGTTGTTTGCAATCCAGAGTACAGACAATTTTTCTCCAGTTTGCAATGTCTTCCTTAACATAGCCCAAAGCTGAGATGGTCCTGCCATGAAGACTTGATCGCCGCCTCTTCCACACTTAGAACTGATATAGTCTCTGGTCATCAGAATGTTCTTCTCGGATAAACTATACGTTGATAGTCTCAATCAGTCTGACGTCTTGCTGCGTCCTCCTCGCGATGACGGTTTCCTACCATTCTCGGTGTGTTAATGTTAAAAACAATATATAAATAAGTAAATAAATAAATAAAAATAAAAAGTAAGAAAAGAAAAATAAATAAATAAACAAACGATATTAACTGTACCCCTACTCCACAATCCCTGCCTTTTCTTTGGTTCCTGGAGGGTGGGAACAGGACATGGTGGCCACGCCTCGGGTTGCGACCCCTGTCAACTTTGCAACTTTGCCCCAGTCCCTCCCTTTTGGCGCCAGGAAGATTCCATTTAAAAAAAGAAATGCCGCTTCCGGTACCAGGAGACGCGCTGACCACGGATAGAGTCCGCTCGACGAATTAACGACGGGGGTCGGTGTGCAAAGCAGCCTGGTGGTTTCCCACGTCTGACAAAGTGGATACCGGGCTGGAACCAAGTCCGACCTCAGTTATATCATTCACAAACATTTATGAAACTCTCGCTCACTTTCAAGTGACTAACACTATCTGCAGACAGTTGAATTACATACAGAGCTTTTCCGTAAGGGCGTGCAGAAATTTAACAGAACGTAGAGAATGCTCAGCTGAACTGTTTGAGGTCGGAGAAGCCAGCTTAATGAGATGTGGATGTAAACCCGCCTGCCGCAGTATCTAGCATTACTGTTTTCCAGATTATTTGAAACTAACATGCGTACAAGTTTACATGTAATGTGCTGCTTATTTACATGTACATTCTTTATTTCCTGCAGAGAAACAAAGAGTATGAACCTGATTACTAAGAAGTCATTATGCAGGTTTTGTTTACTTTACTTGTCTGTAAGGTGTCTCTGTTGTATCGTATTTAATTTGCCCCACAGCAAAACGTGCTATAAGTCATTACTCAGTGATATCCAGAGACGTACAGTACAATACGACGGAGTAGTACTGGTACAGTTTCGCATGCTCCTTGTGTATGGAGGAGTACACTACAAAGTTCTCGCTGCTAAAACGCTGTACAGGGAACGATTTCCTAAAAGACATCATCCGTCACGATGAGTGTTCATTTCTCTCGAAGGACGATTGAATGAGATTGTTTCATTGGGAAGAGGAAACGAGGGACCGGGCAACATGAGGACCTCTCACACACCAGATCTGGAAGAGGACGTGCTGGAAGTGTGTTGCAGGAGACATCACTATAAGTATTCGTTGCATTACACGTAAAATGAGCGCTGTGCAAATGGCGTTCAAAAAGTTTTGCACAGTCGTCTCTAATTGTTTTATTTTTTGCACGAAGAGAATAAAATTTTTTGTGAACGTACTTGGAACATTTAGCTGTAATTGGGTATATAAAAGTATTTCCTTTTATTTACAGGTGAGCTATAATGGACCGTGAAGTAGATGTCAGGTAGCGACAACCGTCGGTGATGGAGTTTCTCTTCAAGACCGCTATGACTGCCAAATCGATTCCCAGGAAGTTGCCCCCTGTTTATTGGAGGACACAGTGGATCGCAACAGTATCCAGCGGCGGTTGCAGACGTTTAAAGAAAGTGATTTCTCTCTTCTGGACAATCCACGATGCGGTAGACCATCGATGGCACTTAGTGATGTCAATAAGGAGACCATTGATCAAATCATCCAAAATGACAGATGTGTGATTACACGACAGCTTGCTGAAATGACTCGTTTGTCACTGGGTTGTGTGGTATCACTGGTACAGTCACTAGGGTACAGAAAAGTCTGGGCACGTTGGGTGCCTAGATCATTGACAGGAGTAATGAAAACGACGAGGAAGAATGTGTACGAGGGTCTCATGAAGACCTTTACTGAAGAATGGAAACAGTGTTTTGACGACGTCATTACCCAGGATGAAACATGGTTATTTTTAGAATCAGATTTTCACTCTACAGCGAAGTGTGCGCTGATATGAAACTTCCTGCAAGATTAAAACTGTGTGCAGGACCGAGACTCGAACTGAAAGACAAAGGTCCCGAGTTCTGCTCTCGGTCCGGCACATAGTTTTAATCTGCCAGGAAGTTTCATGTTTGTTTTTGTCCGAACCTGAGAGCATAACCTAATCCATGGAGTGGCGTCATCCGGGTTCCCCTCGGAACAGGAAACCAAGACTTTTACGCAGGCCGAAGGGGTGATGGCCTTCTTCTTCTGGGATCAGTGTGGTGTTACTGTTTGTCATTGGATAAGCTGCGACGTGCCATCAAGACCCACAGACCACAACTTCAGGGTCAGCTCATAAGACTACACCATGACAATGCCAAACCCCATACAGACGTTGTGAGGCAGGAAAAAATCAGGAAAATGGTTGGAAAATTGTTCCTCATCCTCCCTACAGTCTGGACTTGGCTCTGTCTGACTTTTACCTCTTTGGTTGTCTGAAGGTCCACGTGCGCGGTGAAATATTTTATAGTGGGAAAGACCTTATTTCCTGTGTCAAGCGATGGTGTAAAAGTCAATCCACAGAATTTTACCAAAGCACATTTACATCAAGGAAAGAACCTTGGACCAGATGTATCACAGCTGATGGAAGCTACATTGACTAGTCTCAATGTATAGCTAAATATTCCAAGTATGTTCACAAAAAATTTCATTCTCCTCCTGCAAAAAATTAAAAAAAATAGAGACGACTGTGCAAAACTTTTTGAACGCCCTTTGTACATACACTGAATAGCCAAAGAAACTGGTACATCTGATTAATTTCGTGTGGGGACCCAGCGAGCACGCTGAAGCCCCCTAACACGACGTGGCATGAACTCGACTGCTGTCTGAAGTGTTGGAGGAAAGTGACACCATGAATCTTGCAGGACTGTCCATAAATCCGTAAGAGTACGAGATGGTGGAGATCTCTTCTGAACAGCACGTTGCAAGGCATCTCAGATTTGCTCAATAATGTTTATATCTGGGGGCTTTGGTGGCTAGCGGAAGTGCTTAAACTCAGGAGAGTGTCCTGGAACCACTCCGTAGAAATTCTGGACTTGTACTGTGGCGCATTGTCCTGCTAGAATTGCCCAAGTCCGCAATGGACGTGAATGGACACATGTGATCAGACAGGATGCTTGCGTATGTGTCACCTGTCAGAGTAATGTGTAGTCATATCACAGGTCCAATATCACTCCAAATGCACACTCCCCACACCTATAGAGCCTCCACCAGCTTGAGCCCCTGCTGATATGCAGGTCCATGAATTTATGAGGTTGACTCCATACCCGTACACCTCCATCCACTCGATACAATTTGAAACGAGACTCGTCCGACGAGGTAACATGTTTTCAGTCATCAACAGTCCAATGTCGGTGTTAACCGTCCCAAGCGAGGCATAAAGCTTTGTGTCATGCAGCCATCAAGGGTACATTAGTGCGCCTTCGGCTCCGAAAGCCCATATCGGTGATGTTCCGTTGGTTGGTTCGCACGCCGACACTTGCTGATGGCCCAACACTGATATCTGCAGCAATCTACGGAAGAGTTGCACTTCTGTCGCGTTGAACGATTCTCTTCAGTCGTCCCATTCTTGCAGGATCTTTTTCCGGCCGCACCGATGTTGGAGATTTGATGTTTTACCGGATTCCTGATGTTCATGGTGCACTAGTGGAATGGTCGTAGGGGAAAATCCACACTCATGGCTACCTCGGAGATGCTGTATCCTATAGCTCGTGTGCCGACTACAACACCACGTTCAAACTCACTTACATCTTTATAACCTGCCAATTCAACACCAGTAACCGATCTAAAAACCGTCAGACACTCGTTGTCTTATGTAGGCGTTGGCGACCGCAGCGCTGTATTCCGCCAGCTTACATACCTCTGTGTTTGAATACGCATGCCTGTACTAGTTCCTTTGGCGCTTCAGTGCACTAGCGTGTGGCGAGTACTCCGCTAACGACGTTTACACCCACATCGCCCACAACGAGTCCATGCAATGCCGGCCGAGGATTGGAAGGGGAGCTCCTATTGCATGACCTGCGAGATCATCTGACCTGAGTCCCCTTGATTATTTCCTATGGTGATATCTAAAGTCACTTGTGTATGAGTCCCCAGTGGATACGGAGATGGAATTAGTTGTCAGGGTTGCGGCTGCCTGTGATGTGATTCGAAACACACCTGCATTAGTTGTCAGGGTGAGCCAGAATCTTGTTCGCCGACGACATGCTTGCAACGAGGTTGATGGCCGTCTGATTCAACACATGTTGTAAGATGCAGTACACATTGTACGTTCATTATGTCAATGATGGAATTTACAGTTAACTGTGACTAATATAAATAAAAAATACACAGTAATATAATTTTATTTCCGTTATCTCCTTAAGCTGGCTTCTCCCAGTTTCCCTACCTCAAATTGTTCAGTTTAGCATCGTCTATGGCCTGTTAAACTTTTACGGAAACACCTCGTATGCTCCCTCGCGGCGGTAACATACTCGCGACACGAAGGGCATCCGTCCACCCCTTTAAACTAACCCCGCCAATTCTGTCAGCATCCATGCCGACACGGCGCCGCTGGCCGTGTGGCCGAGTGGTTCTAGGCGCTTCAGCCTGGTAACGCGCGACCGCTACGGTCGCAGATCCGAATGCTGCCTCGGATATGGGTGTTTGTGATGTCCTTAGGTTATTTAGGTTTAAGTAGTTCTTAGTTCTAGGGGACTAGAGACCTCAGATGTTAAGTCCCATAGTGCTCAGAGCCATTTGAACCATTTTTGAACACTGCACCGATGTGGAACAAAGGCACTAAAAAACGATGAAGAAAATTAGCAGTATTTTGAAGGTGAAACCAATAATTTCCGAAAACATGTTGTATGGAACATTTTATTACTGTCGAAATAATGCACTGTCAATGAAACACCTGTGTATTCGACATTTCACATCTTGTGATAGAGGCAGACGTAAAGTGTGAATAATCAATAAAGAAAGTCTTAGCCAATATAATGAAAAGCATAGATTGCTAATCACCATGTAGTGGAGACGTTAGCTAGCAGACGGGCACAACGAAAGACTGCTAAAGAAGCAAGCTTTCCGCCAAAAGACCTTCTTCCACACACACACACACACACACACACACACACACACACACACACACACACACACACTCATTCAGACTCAGTCTGCCCTCGGCAGCCAGAAAGTGTGGTTATATGTGTATGAGTTGTGTGCATGTTGTCTAATCCAGAAGAAGGCGTTTTGGCAGGAAGTATAGTTTTTAGCAGTGTTTTTGTAATTGATATTTCTCGTTATGAGAGTATTAAAGGGTGATCTGTTTTAATTGTTAAAAACCATTGAAAAGCCAAGATCGCACAAAATACTTTTTATTCAAGACAACAGGTTTCAACAGTCTTAGTTGTCATCTTTAGGTCTTAAACAGTTTTTTTTTCATTTTACGCTGAACATCATACACAAAATGTCACGATGTATAAAACTGAGCACATTACAAACGTTTGCCATAGTTAAAATATTTAAAAACACAAAGCATGTTGTCCATACACGTATTGCTCACAGATGCATGAACATGTTTTGGTACAAAAAATGTTTAAAACCTGAAGGTGACAGTTAAAACTATTGGAACCACTTGACTTCAATGAAAAGTATTTTTTCCGACCTTCTCTTCTAATTAGTATTTAACAATATTTTTGTTAATTGTAGTTGTGGTCTTCAATCCAGAGACTGGTTTGATGCAGTTCTCCATGCTAGTCGATCCTGTGTAAGATTCTTCATCTCTCAGTACCTACTGCAACCTACATCCTTCTGAATCTGTTAAGTGTATTTATCTCTTGGTTTCCCTCTACGATTTTTACCCTCCACGCTGCCCTCCAATACTAAATTGGTGATCCCTAGATGTCTCAGAATATGCCCTACCAACCTATCCCTGCTTCTAGTCAAGTTGTGCCACAAACTTCTCTTCTCCCCAATCCTATTCAATACCTCCTCATTAGTTACGTGATCTACCCATCTAATTTTCAGCATTTTTCTGTAGCACCAAATTTCGCAAGCTTCTATTCTCTTCTTGTCCAAACTATTTATCGTCCATGTTTCACTTCCACAAATGGCTGCACTCCATACAAATACTTTCAGAAACGACATCCTGACACTTAAATCTATACTCGATGTTAATCAATTTCTCTTCTTGAGAAACGCTTTCCTTGCCATTGCCAGTCTACATTTTATATCCACTCTACTTCGACCATCATCAGTTATTTTGCTCCCCAAATAGCACTACTCATTTACTGCCTTAAACGTCTCATTTCCTAATCTAATTCCCGCAGCATCACCCGATTTACTTCGACTACATTCCATTATTCTCGTTTTGCATTTGTTGATGTTCATCTTTTACCCTCCTTTCAAGACACTGTCCATTCCGATCAACTGCTCTTCCAAGTCCTTTGCTGTCTCTGACGAAATAACAATGTCATCGGCGAACATCAAAGTTTTTATTTCTTCTCCATGGATTTTAATTCCTACCCCAAATTTTTCGTTTGTTTCCTTTACTGCTTGCTCAATATACAGATTGAATAACATCCGAGATATGCTACAACTCTGTCTCACTCCCTTCCCAGACACTGCTTCCCTTTCGTGCCCCTCAACTCTTATAACTGCCATCTGATTTCAGTACAAATTGTAAAAAGCCTTTCGCTCTCTGTATTTTAACCCTACCACCTTCAGAATTTGAAGAGAATGTTCCAGTCAACATTGTCAAAAGCTTTCTCCATCTCTACAAATACTAGACACGTAGAATTGCCTTTCCTGAATCTATTTTCTAAGATAAGTCGTAGGGTTAGTATTGCCTCACGTGTTTAACTTTTCTACGAAATTTAAATTGATCCTCCCCGAAGTCGGCCTCTACCAGGTTTTTCCATTCGTCTGTAAAGAATTCGAGTTAGTATTTTGCAGCCTTGACTTATTAAACTGGTAGTTGGATAATTTTCACTTCTGTCAGCGCCTGCTTTCTTTGGGATTGGAAATATTAGATTCTTCTTGAAGTCTGAGGATATATCGCCTGTCTCATAAATCTTGCTCACCTGATGGTAGAGTTTTGTCAGGACTGGCTCTCACAAGGCTGTCAGTAGTTCTAATGGAATTTTGTCTACTCCCGGGTCCTTGTTTCGACTCGGGTCTTTTAATGCTCTGTCAAACACTTCGCGCAGTATCATATCTCCCATTTCATCTTCATTTACATCCTCTTCCATTTCTATAATATTGTCCTTAAGAACTTCGCCCTTATACAGACCCTCTATATACTCCTTCCACCTTTCTGCTTTCCCTGCTTTGCTTATAACTGGGTTTCTATATGAGCTCTTGATATTCATGCAAGTGGTTCTCTCAATATGCCCACTATACGTGAGTAGCAGACTACGGTTTGCAGTATATTGTCGTTATTCCATCCTGGATTTCCCCTTGTTAAAGGACGTCGTCGCACGCACAGCAACGTGTCCAGGTTGTCAGCAAAGGGGGAAAGACAGTCAGCAGCCGCGAAACCGGAGAGGCAGTTGTCCCGGGCCGGGCTGGCAAGTCGCGCTCCCGGCCTTGAACCCGCGACCTTTGCCGCCAAAGGACAGCCCGCGCGCCGCGCGCCGCGCGCCGTATCGGCCACCAGCTGTGGGGGAGGGAGGCGGCGCCGTGGGCGGCGGCGCCGCCGCACCCCCGCGCTGAGCCGGTCCGGTCCGGACTAGCCCCAGTGCTCACCGGCCCCTGCTCCCGGGCTTTTGTCTCTGGCTGCCATTACGAGACCATTGTTCCGCGGCGGCGGCGGCTCCGCGACCTCGTCCACGAGTGTCCGAGCCGCCGTCCTCAGCCCTCAGTCCTCAACCCTCAACCCTCGACAACGAGTACTCTGCGGCCGCCGCAGCCCTCAACTCGCGCACGCACCGCGACATGCCACTGTACCAGGTTGTCCTCGTCGACAACCTGGAAAATCGGAAGATTTTCCAGGTGCAGCGAGTCGGCCGGGTCAGGGTCGCGGTGGAACCTCTCCGAGCCAAAGGCAAGAGGGCCCAGTGCTTTTCCTGCCAGAGGCTCGACCATGTCTCCCGCTACTGCTCTATGTTGCCCCGCTGCGTCAAGTGCGCGGGACAGCACGAGAGCAAGTCTTGCGGGCTTGCCAAGGAAGAGAAGCCGACGTGCTGCAACTGCGGCGGCGCGCACGTTGCCAGCTACAGAGGCTGTTCGGCCTTTAAAAGGGGCCGAAACCACCGAAGCGGAGGGGCTGCTCCTTCTCGTAAGGTGCACCCGTCCACCAGCTTTGCTGCCGCCACCAAGGGCGGACCATCAGCCGCCACCGCCCGACGCTCGGAACTGGCGGCGGGAGAGACGAAGCAACCGGCCGCGCCGCCCCCGGCTTCGCCCGGGGGGGAGGCCACCCCCAAACCCACGCAGAGCGCGCGGGTTGCCGCCCCGCGCAGGCGTCGCCGGCGCGCGGGCCGGGCCTCCCATGCCGCTGCACGCCGGAATGCCGATGACCCACTGCCGCAGCAGACGACGGCACCTCGTGCTACGCCGCAACCGGCTGCCGACGCTCCGCGGCAGTCGTCTACTACGGAGTGGCCGCAACCGGCCACCCCGGTGGCGGAGGCCGCCCCAGCGGCCAACGCCGCCCCCTCGGCCACCGATGCAGCCGAGCTCCGTTCGCTCTTGCGGTCGTTGAGCCAGCTGCTCGAGCAGCTACCGGTGCTCGTCACCGCGGTCACGTCGGCCCTTCAGGCCGGCGTTGCAATCCCGACGCGTCATGGATAATCGCCACATCCATGGCCTCACCGTTTGCGCCTTCAACGCAAACAGTTTGGTCCCCCAACAAGGGGAATTCAGGGAGTTCTTGCTCGACGAGGCAATTGACATCTGCCTCGTGTGCGAGACCTTCCTGAAGCCGGGGACACATGTCAAGGTGGCCAACTATCGGTGCTACCGCACCGACAGGTTGACGCATGGCAGGGGGACGGATATTTATATCAAGGCGTCCCTCAAGCACCATGACGTTCAGCTTCCGCCCCTCACTGCAGTGGAGGCCACTGGGGTGGCTGTCACCACGACGGCAGGGGTGATCACCTTCGTTGCGGCCTACAGGCCGCCGAGGGGACTGCTTCAGGAGGCCGACATCGACGCCCTGCTGGCTCTGCGCGGGAAAGTCTTCATTGCGGGTGACTTGAATGCCAAGCACACGCAGTGGAACTCCCGCGTTACCAATGCCAGCGGCCGCCGACTCCTTCGCGCCACACAGCGGCATGGCGCGATAGTACTGGGGCCTTATGATCACACTGTCTTCCCCCATCGAGGCCAGTCAGATGTGCTCGACATCGCCGTGCTCAAAGGTGTTGGACACTTCACTTCAGGCACCGTTAGATGTGCCATGTCGTCCGATCACCTCCCGGTGGTCTTCGACATGGACGTCATCGGTGCCTCTCTGC
This sequence comes from Schistocerca gregaria, assembly GCF_023897955.1. NCBI lineage: Eukaryota > Metazoa > Arthropoda > Insecta > Orthoptera > Acrididae > Schistocerca > Schistocerca gregaria. The sequence continues at coordinate 108,812,591 of NC_064920.1, forward strand.
CATCCGTCCGCCGCAACTTCCGTGGCATCGACGAGACGCGCTTCCGTGACGAGGTCCTTGCCTGACTCGAGGGCGCGTCAGATCCCGCTGTGCATGGGGCTGAGGAAGCGTTAGCCTTCTTCACGCGGCACACACTAGCTGCGGCGGAGGCGGCCACCCCCAGGTGGCCGGAACGGCCGCGGGACATGTCGCGCCAACTCTCGCCGCCTATCCTGGAGGCGATAACAAACAAGAATCGCCTCTTCCGGGAGTGTCAGCTCACACGGCAGCCAGAAACGAAGCGCCGCCTCAACAGGGCGCGACGCGAGATTCGGGCAGCCATAGATGAACATCGGAATCGGGACTGGGCGGGCTTGGTGGCCACCCTAACTACGACGGATGGTAGTGCTTGGCGGACCGCCAAGCGCTTCCTTCGTCGTCGCCAGCGAGTCCCGCCTCTCCATGCGGGCGCGGACGTTGTCTGCGAGCCGGATGCTAAAGCCAGCATCCTCGCGGACACGTTCGCGGAACATTTTCGTCCTGTTGATGGTGTGCTCGATCCCGATCATGTTCGTCTGGTGGAGGATCGCCTGCCGGTCTTCCTCGCTGCAAGGGAGGCCGACGACTCGATCGAGGAGATAACACCCGAGGAAGTGGAACTGCAGCTCCGTCGCCTCAACCCGAGGAAGGCGGGTGGCACGGATGGTGTCACCAACCACCTGTTGAGGATGATACCGCCGGAGGTACACCAATCTCTGGCGGACATCTTTAACAGCATCGTCCGCACTGGGACCTTCCCTTCCGCATGGAAACATGCGGAAGTGGTTGCCATCCCGAAGAGCGGCAAGGATCCGCGTCAGGCAGCGCACTATAGGCCGATCAGTCTGCTACCGTCCCTCTCAAAAGTGTTTGAGAGGTTGTACGTGGAGCGGCTGCTGCGCATCGTGACAGAGCAGCAACTCCTTCCCGAGGAGCAGTTTGGTTTCCGGCGGGGCCACTCTACCACACAGCAGCTGTTGCGCCTCGTGGAGCAGGCGATGCGTGCGCTGGAGACGCGGGAGTACCTAGGGGCGGTACTTCTCGACGTCTCCCAAGCCTTCGACTGCGTGTGGCACGACGGCCTCGTGTACAAACTTTTTGTGCACGGGGTACCGACGTCGCACGTGGTCCTACTGCGCTCGTATGTCTCGGGGCGCACATTCCACGTCCGAGCTGATGAGGGCACATCCACCGACCGGCAGATTCGGGCGGGAGTGCCGCAGGGGTCGGTCCTCGGTCCCCTGCTGTACTCCCTGTACACCGCCGACGCCCCGCGGGTGGCACGCGTGGAGTTGGCGCTTTATGCTAACGACACGGCGCTGTTCACCCGCAGCATGAACGCGGCCGAGATGCGCCGCCGCCTCCAGCTCGGATGTGACGTCCTGGGTGCCTGGTCCACGAAATGGCGCCTTAAGTTCAACGCTGCGAAGACCCAGGCTGTCATCTTTAGCAGACGGATGCTGCCACCGGACCTACCGCCGGTCACGATCATGGGGGGCCCCATTCCATGGTTGCGGACCGGCAAATATCTCGGGGTGACATTGGACAGACACCTGACGTGGCTGCCACACATCCGCGACGTCAGAGGGCGGGCAGTGGGGCGCCTTCGTGCGCTTTACCCATTGCTCAATCCCGCATCGACGCTTCCTCCACGCCACGGCCTCACCATGTATCTATCCCTCGTCCGACCGGTACTGGAATATGCGGCCGTGGTGTGGGGTAACGCGGCAGCGACGCACATAGCGACGCTCCAACGCGTGCAAAATAGGGCGCTGCGACTTGCGCTCCGCAAGCCGCCTCGCTACCCAGCAAGGCTGCTCCACGAGGAAGCGGGCATCCCTTTCCTACGGGATCGCTTCCGGCAAATCGCAAGAGTGTTCTATGGCAATGCAGAACACTCTGCCAGTCGCCTGATTCGTGGTCTGGGCCGCCAGGTCCACCACAGGCCAACGACTCGATGGCCGGACCTACTGCGAGAGTAATTTCTCTCGCAGCCCGATGTCGGAAAACGATATGGCGTCGCATTGACTGACGCCTAGTGAGGACAGCTCACTCCGTTAGGACAAACCGCACTCTGAAGATGTCACTGCAGGAACAGCAGCCCCGCTGCTTAACCTGCCCCTACACCTGGCATATGCAGCCAGCGTTTTACAGCGAGCGAGCGAGCAGCCCTCAACTGCAGTGCCGCGGAGACGCACACCGGGTTGCCGCAGACGCCCTTCCGCCACTACTTGGTACACAGCGCCCTCCTCTCACATTAGATTAGATGCAACGTTTGAGACAAGAAAAAAGACGCAACAGTTCCAAAAACGTCCCGCAAAGTCTGCGTGCACACGTTACCATGGTGATTGCAATTTTGGCCAGGCAGAGAATTTTTGTCTCAGCGCGAACTGCTTTTCCACACATGCGTGACACAATGATGTCATCTGCTCTGTTTAACTCTCACACTTTGATGTCATCTGTTCTGTTTGAGTGTCCATACCTTGCCAAGTACAGTGTCGACGTACTGTCAATCCCCCGGTGTCCTTGCTTAAGTAACTGCAACACTTCTTTTTGCAAAGCTTTGGGGGTCAACATACGTGACTGTCCACTGTCATTTTTAACAATAATCACATCTTGCTGTATAGCGAGGCTTGCCGACGTGCAAAGTATCGGCGCACTCCAGAATTCTTTATGCTGTACAATGGGCGAGGCCAAGATGTGCGAATGTATTTTAGAAAAATGTTCGAATCTTAATCAGCTTCTGTGGCCTGGGCAATTTTCCGATAGTTCAGAGGAAAGGACTGAAGCAATTCAGAATTCTGAGCATCGATGTGACAACAAGATGCAGCAGAAGGGTCAAAGTCTGTAATCAGGGCCAATCGGAAGAAGAGAAAGTGCGTCCGCATTAGCATGTTGAGCGCTAGGACGATACACAATCTCGTTCTTGTATTGAGACAACAACAAAGCCCAGCTTTGCAATTTCTGAGCAGTTCGCAGGGGAACTGGCCTCCTCGGATGAAACAAGGACTGAAATGGCCTGTGATCCGTTACTAAGTTGAATCTTCTGCCATGCAAACAGTGGTGGAGTTTGGTCCCACCATACACATAGTCAACGATCCTTTCTCTATTTTTGAACAATTAAACATAGCTTTGGACAACACTTTTTGTTGGGAAAGCAATAGGCCTGTCTTTATGACCAATTCTGTGTGAAAGCACTGCACCAGTTCCTTAAGAAGAAACGTCAGCTTGCAACACAACTGGTTTGTCGGGAGCAAAGTGATCACTGAGCAATGCATTTTTAAGTTTCTAAAATGCTTCTTCCCACTCATCTCTCCAAACAAAAGTAACATTCTTGCGACGCAAGCGATGCAATGAAGCTGCCATTTGTGCAACATTCGGTATGAAACGAATATGATAGTTCATTTTCCCTAACACTGACAACAATTCGGTGACATTACGCGGAACTGGCAGATCACTATGGCTAATGAATGTGACTGAAGAGGACTATTTATGACATGATCAAGATACTGCAACTCAGGTTTTAAAAAAATCACACTTGTCCAGTCTATACTTTAGTTCTGCATCGCATAGCACACTAAACAAAGCATGCAGACTTGTAATGTGTTTTTCAGGTGCACGACTTGCTACGACATCGAACAAATAGTATGAACAGTTTGGTACTTGAACAGTCAGCTGCTCCAAATATCGTTGGAAAATGGCGGGTGCGGAAGCACTGCCAAAAGGCAAACTCAAATATTTAAACAAGCACAAATGAGTGTTAACAACACACACGATTTAAAATTCTTCATCTAGTGGTATTTGAAGATATTCGTCACTCAGATCAATTTTTGAAAAGTAGTGTCCAGCGCCTAATCTGTCTATGAGATCCTCTGGGCTTGGCAATGGATAAGTATCAACCACAGTTTGTGGGTTGACCGTAGACTTAGTCGACACAGAGGAGAACGCGACCTGAAGGTTTGAGGAGCAAAACCAGTGGGCTTGCCCACTGACTAGCTTGTATGGGCACAATAGCTCCATTGTCTTGCAATTCTTTAAGTTCAACAACCACTTTGTCCCGTAATGCAATGGGAACAGTTCCGGCCCGCTTAAATTTCGGCTGAGCATTGTCTTTCATAGCAATATGTGTAACAAAATTGTTACTCTTGCCAAAATCTTCAGAAAAGAGTTCATGGAATTCCTTCAGCAAGTCTTTGACATTGAAAGTAGTCGCTGACAACACATTGCCCTGAATTTGAAAGCCATACAAATCAAATAAATCAAGGCCAAATATGTTCTCACAATCGCGGAATTGTAGCACAGTGAAAGTCACAATTCAAGTGATACGTGGCAGGCAAAGTACATTTTCCAGAACGGGAATGTCTTGTCCGTTATAAGCCTTCATCTGCATGCTAGTTATGACAGGAGTGGGGAACCAAGCAGTTCATATGTGTTACGATTCAACAATGTAACAGAGGCACTAATGCCCAATTGAAATTTCACAAATTTTCCACTAATATGGAGTTGAACAAAAAGTTTGTTGAACTGCCATAGCACTGAAGAAACTGTTTCCTTGCTAGTTTTTCTAATGACTGCAGCAGGCTTTGAGTACACTGCTTTGATTACATGGGCCTTGTGACTAGAGTTTTGTGAGTGGGCAGAATTCTTATGTTTGTTCCATTGCAAACATACAGATTGTATGTGACGTTTCTTGCCACAGGCGCAACACTGTGCTTGTCTGGACGGGCAATCTTGGCGTTTGTGCCGTGAATAGCACGGAGGGAATGACTTAACTCTAGCCACCTATTTAGAGGCTGTTGCTGCCTATGGACCAGTCGCAAGGGACGACTCAACCCGACAAATTGGTGGCTGCTCAAATTTATCAGCCTACACAGCACCTGAATCACACTGATCGAGAATTTGCTCTATGTGCTGAAATGACGGATCTGGCAGTTTCGAAATCAGTTCTCTAAGTTCGACATCAGTTACAATGTACACGACCATATCACGCAACATATCATCGGAATATAAAGCATCACAAGCACATTTGCATTTCCTCGTCATACCCTGCAAACCTGTTACACACTCAAAATAAGTTTGTTCTGACCATTAGCTGCAACGAAAGAATTGGTACCTATCTGCCACCACATTCACTTGTTGGTGATAATAGGTAGTTATCGAATCTACAACCTGATCATAGCAAAGTTCACTCGTAGTTGCGTTAGGGAACAATTTCTGAATGAGGTGAAAGACCGCACTTCCTGTAGTTGACAAATAGTAATGCAGTTTCACAGTATCTCGTATGTTGAGAGCAATTACGTGGGCTTCAAGCTGTTACAACTCGAACCATTCCTCTTGTTTTTCATTAAACTGGTGGAAAGGCAGTCTGGCACTCGGAGCTACAGGTGTTGCTTGTTGTTCTGTATTGGCGGCTTGGCTGGAGAGGAGTGTTTAGCAGCGTAGCGATCTGCTGCGTCTGAATTTCAAACATCTATGTTAGCTGTGTTGCATCACTCGCTTGCTGCTGAGGCGCCTGGGTAGGAGGTGGGTGAGGTGAGTTGCTCATTGCGATAAACAGACAAGGCAAGCAATAAAAATAAGCACACAAGCAAAGAAAATGCAAAATAGAAAAGCCCACGACAAAAAAGAATTTTTGTGGCAGCCAGGCGCTCTGTTCCTCTTACAGCTCATTGCCAAATGTTAAATCCAGGCTAGTCATCAAATATAGGGTATCAAGGAAACCTGTTTTCTCGGGTCGCTAGACAACATTCAAATAAATCGTATTAATGAGTTTTATTATGAAATGAAAAAATACAATTTAGCGCAGCGCTTATGCCCTCTTCGCATAGGGGCCGCTGCTGTAGCGTTATCGTCCTTGAGAGGGATCGGTCAGCGTGCGATTGGCTTCTCACAGCAATCTCCGCTCGATTGTTGTCGACTGGCGCTTGATCTTACGCTGTAGCAATTACATAATCGAGTCAGGTTTACAAAGAACTTGTCCACTTATCAGTGTGATTCCTGAGACCATGATGGCAGGAGTAACGTAGCTCTGCTTCTCCAAGACATTGGAAGGATGGCATTTCTCCCCATGTCGCTGCAATACTCACTGACTATGGTCATCTGGAGCAGACATCAGAACAGCAGTTCACAGTTGAACACAACGCGACGTCATTCATCAGCGGTCCACGCTACGCGGTCGCGACATCATTTAAATACAGCAGTCTGCGTTCTCGTGCTGACGGCACCTTACGCATGGGGTGGTAATTCCCTCGTCCAGCGACCATATATAAAACTTCCCTAAAGTCATATACAAATTTCAGAACACTGCAGATTTACGCAAATGCATATCCGTCTGGTCTTATATATAGTTTGGTCTTAATTTAAGACCAGACGGATATGCACTTGTGTAAACCTGCAGTGTTCTTAAATTTGTATATGACCTTTGGCAGGTTTTATAATTACCAGACAGATGTGCACTTGTGTAACTAGGCAGTCCCAGAAAAATTTGCATTTCTTTTCGGTATGTTTTATATGTAACCAAACAGATGTGCATTTGATATGACCGGAAAAATCTGCGCTCATATGCAAGGTGTGTTTTGTCGGTATTTTTATATGTGACCAGACGGGTATTCACAGTGTAACCCTGTATTGTTCTAAAAATTTGTATGTATTCTCGCTAGATTTCATACATCACCAGACTGATGTGCTGTGCATAATTGTGCAGATCCCATAAAATATCTATGTATTATCCTATCTTATTACGTATAGGACCAGACAGATGTACATTTTTGTAATTCCGCAGTTCTCATGAAATTTCCATTTGCTTTTGGATATGTCGTATATGTGACCAGGCAGACGTACAATTGTGTAGGTCTGCAGCTTTCATAAGTTTTGTATATCTTTACGTGATTCAGTATCTCTAGAATCATGTACTATCCCTAATGACGTACTGTTACCACACACGCAGAGCCTGTTATGACGCGAGCTGTGATACACATTGGCGCCTCTTCTGCTAGCGTTATCTCGTGACGCGGCCTGTAGTGTAAGAACAGAGCAGGAGTTGCGGTAGTACCTAGCTTGCGCTTGTATGTGATGGAGACAGTTAACATTTATAATGTCATCTCTCTTGGACGCCTATGTGCTACTTACGACAATTTTGTAAGGCTTGCGAGTTATAGACAACTATTAATATCACGATTTTTTGCCTTGATGTTGTAACCTGTATGGGTCCTAAGGTACGTACGAGGACTATTCGGAAAGTGAGGAACGGTAGATCGCAAAATGGAAACCACAGTGAAAATCAAAATTGTTTCATTTGCAACAGTTAGATACAACTTCCAGCTACTTATCTCTATAATCGCCGATCGGACTTAGACGTTTCTCGTATCGTTGTACCAACTTTCCAATACCCTCGTTATAGAAGGCAGCCGCCAGTGCTGTCCGTCAATTCCCTGCGCTGGCCTACAGATCGTTGTCTGTGACAAAATGTTGTCTTCATAGCCAGCGGTTCATGTGAACGGGGATGAAACGCAGAGGGAGACACTTACGGGCTGTATTGCGGTAATCAAACATTTGCAATTAAAAACGATGCAGGAGCATCTCCATTGCCCCTGCAGAATGCGGCTGAGAATTGTCTTGAAGAAGAAACCGCACAACAGTCATGTAATGTTGGCTGCGTAGCTTCAGTCGAAATTTCTCACTAGGCCCTCGTACTTGGCGGGAGACACTATTGTTCTAGGTATCTTTATATGCTCCCTGCGTGCTCGGAACTAAAAAGAACGACGTAACGCTATCGACGGGTACACTAGAGACACTGCCCAACACACCTGTGCAAACTTCACCGGATTTTCACTGTGGTTTCCATTTCTCGACCGATCGTTCCTTACTTTCCGAATAACCCTCGTAACTAAATGTATATGTATAAATGTTATATAAGTAGAATCCCAAGCACACTTTTATAGTGTTTTCTATACTCCCTCGATCCGATGATGGCGGCTTTAGTTTCGCTGAAACCGGTAATCATGGAATAAAAAGAATTCCTTTGACCTTGGCTACCAGTTTATTGTTCTATTATTTATTAGTCACATACCAGTTACAAATGTTGAGTCAGACGCCTCTACTTTATCATCCAATGTAAAATATTCACTGACAGAGAAAAGCGTCTTACAGTTACAAACTTGCCAAGAACGTCTCTAATTGCAACCAATGTTTCTGCCTCTTCCAGGCTACACGACTACGTTGGTCATCAAAAAAAGGACAGCGCAGTCTGAACCTTTGGAGGGTTAAGGTATTAAAAAAATCTTTATCCCAGTTCCACCAGATGCCAGAAGTATTAGAAATTCAGTTTAATTCCCTTGTCTGTCCCTGCTATACACGGGAGTCCATTACCGTTATTATGCTTCTCGTTATGTATTTTAGTTCTTTATCTTGCGATTACTTCTACGTCTGACTGTGCCCTCATTTGTAAACAAATAACAGCATCCCCTTCACCTTCGTTTTTGGAATCAGTTGGTCAGTTGGCCCCTCATCAAGTACGTGTCCCCTTCTGGCCCATAATGATCCGTATGTACCAATATTTGATATCATAAATTATGAAAAAATACGCACAAAAATGCAATGAAATAGCTACCTTGACTTATTAATCTTATCTGGCGAGAGTGACGTGTTGCGGTTTCACAATCCCCAGCACACTCAAACTTGTTTCAGCAGAATCTCATGTAATCCTGTTCTCAACTGAAGTTACAAAAACACACTTGTCTCATTCAACTGTCTTCTCGTAGCAGCTCTGAGGAACTACAAGGCCGTGTGACATGCCATCTAGTAGTTACCTACATAAATTCGTCATAAGGGGTGTACCAAACTTCTACACACCTCTGCTGGGATAATAATGCTTTTCATAATTTAATGTAACAACACAAATTTTCATGTTTTAGAATAATGAAACACCCTGAAGATGGCGGTCTTTCGCAGAAATTAGTTTGGATACTTAAAAACAAAACGTGTCTTCATTTAGGCAGACGAACAGCCCCATTTTGGTGCCTCAGTGAGAATGCACGATTTAATTCTTAAATAAAACGAATTAGTTACTTGGAAAGTTTATTTTTGTTTTACACTCATTAGCATTCAGTGCGGTAAAGATGTGGCTCAATCATTCAAACACATCACAGATGGGACAGAGCACGTAAGAACATATTTGCAAGCAATATGATCCTCCAAAAGACGTAATGTAGTGCCCCTGGAACAGTATTGCAAAAGTTTTTTTTTTATTTTAGAGTACATGTTAGTGTTAGTGATTGCAATCCCTCACCTTTCAGTGCTCATTTAAGAGACTACAAGCATTCTACTGAAGACCCTTCTTTACAAGATAGGTAAAGGTAGATTATTGAATATCCCAGAAGAAATAGGGATACAAACTCAAGTGGTGAAACACCTGCATAACATCCTTAATGAACAGACACAGTCACGCCTAAAATAAATTAGTTACTATGTAACACAACTTCAATAGTTTCTTAGGCAGGAAAGTTCAGGTTGGCGTTTTTAGTTTTCCTGCACGTACATTTAACTAAATGTTTGGCAGTATATGTCAGTACATTTTAGATCCTGGTTCAAGTTGGAAAACATCAGTATGTAGTAGACAAAAATTTTATTGTATTTACATCTTTATTGCTGTATACGTGGTTCATAAAAATTGCTATCAATTTTTGCTCATTATGACAATTTCTTTCATTTTGCATTATTTATCCAACGTGGTACTCCATGTTCATAGTGAGTGCATATCACAGATCTGTTTAGGTATGGTCTCTTAAGGGAAGCTATGGGATCTCCCGACGACAATTTGCACGACACTGAGAGGTAAACAAGCAAACAAAGAAAACGATATGTGTGAAATATGGCGTTTCACAATTGCTCGCAACCCCTGGACGAGGACATGCAATGCGAGGGTCCCCTCGCAATACGGTGGAAGGCTAAAGTACATTTATAACCCCTCAGTTTGAAAACGGTTTGTCTAAGGAAGATTAGAAGTGTGACAATGGTAATAGAGATAGAGCCGCACCCTATGGTGCTAATGGTCGTCATGGCTACCATTTTCAAATACCCCATCTTGGACTTAGCTCCCAAAGTTGAAATAGGAAAAGGTCAGGTGGCACATGATTTTAGAGTTGACTTTTACAAACAATAAGTATATACATTTATTTCTTACCTTCCTGTGGCCGATAACAACATGGGCGATGGATTGTATGACACAATTGCTCACAACCACTGGACTAGGACATGAAAAGGACACACCCGTTCTCAATAAGTGCCATGGTAGAATTTGGGATAAACTTGGTACGAACGTCCTAAAAGGAGACGAAGCTTAGAAGGACGAGGACTATAGTTAAACATGTTTGCCGAATCACATGTATCCCATACGGAAAAGCGAGTACAAGGCAACGAACGCAAAGACTCACCAGGAGTACTTGCAGCCCTAGACGGACAAACAGACAATGTATCTGACGGTAGTGACACTTTCTCGCAGAGGGCGTTAGCAGTGAATGGTGAGTCAGGGTCCAGGCCTGTTCGACGGTTTAACGCTGGTCTTGTGAAAACAACGTTTGGTCTTGAAATTACTGAAATGGCGTGTAATCCCCATGCTGTGGTACAAATGCTAATGACGGTAATTACACGGAGGTATCCACCACACGACACATCTGAACGTACATTGACAGACGTATAGCACGGGAATTGTCGAACCTGTTGGAGCAACATGTTGAAGGAGGTGCTATCATGTTGGAAGGACAGATCTTACTGTGTGGTGGTGATGGTCGTGCAAGAGATAGCACGACAGGGACATCGTGTGACAGGGATACCGAACAGTCGCCAGTGCAAAACATGGCAACCATTTCCAGTTCCTCTGAACCAACACGTTCCCGTAGTGTGAAAATACAAGCATTCACAGTCAGTTCATACCAACAAGTAGGCCATCACATGTAGAGTTCAGAAGAGTTCAGTGAGACTAGCGATGATATAACCAAATACGTAATGATTTCAGCGTCAGCTCCACTGCACTCCCTGTAAAAGAATCTTACTACTAACTAAATTTAGTGGAAGAGGTTCAAGGCTTTCCTAGTTTTAGTTAACTGGTAAAATATCGTCGAAAAAGCAGTTAAGTTAACCATTGGAATTTTTATTCTACTGACAAGACATTGTTTATAAATTGCGCTATTGATGAAAGGAAATATTTTAATACAGGATGATAAAAACCAACTATGTTCAACAAAAATGTGAACGACTATTCCCTGAATGGGTTTCCAAGTTCTAAAATGTATCGAAGGATGAACTATGCCATATCATATCTATAATCTAGGTTTAAATTGAGTTTCATAAAAAAGAAAAGTATTAAAATGGTCTACAGTAACCCTCAATTATCTTTAATTACTTTTTAACTTGTCGTAAATTACGGTGGCTGATGTGGCTTGTCAATAATTGTATAACAGAAAAATCATCGCGTTTTAGATTTTAACCTACAGTAGCAAATGTGAATACCACGAAGTTTAATTAACGATCGACACGAGTACTACGTAAAAAGGTGGATGTAACAGATGAGATTTCTGCAGTTCTGAGTGAAGTCTTATGCACTCTTATGAGGCAGCGCATGCGTTCATAACCTTGTCGGTGGTTAGTCAGCGTCAGGGGGCGGCGGGCGGTGCAGCTCCACACACCTCGCCATCTCGGTAGCTGCTCTCTCTAACCTCTCCTTACTACAATTTACTGAAGTTGGTTTAAGAAAAAGGTATCTGGCTGTGTTTTCAACTGACCAATCAGGGTCTCAATGTTAACCTTAAGCTTCGCCTACCAAAATTCTGTCAATGCAATGAGAAACGCTATACTTTTCGTGGTGGGGCAATGTTTTTAATGTTTGCAACGTAACAGAGACGCGTATAGTCTCACGCTAAAACTTGCAGCTGGTCTGGCCCTTTTAGTGTTATCGTAAGATCTATACTGTTCTTCTGGAGGGCTCTATCTTTTAAAATGGGCTGGGGCTGTTCTTGGAGATCGGCCAGCAATGTGGGTGTCCGTCCCTTAACGTAGGGCCTTCTAGCTTACACGACTCTGCTCTCGGCTCCTGTTCTCGCTTCTCCCCTCGGAACTGTCTCTGTTTCACGGTGAGAAGGTGTGACATCCATTTAGGCGTTCTTGTGTTAGTCTGTGGTATTCCATTTGCTCACTCGTTGATCGTATTACTTTGGTTAATTTAATATCAGGATTTATTCAGAGCTATGTGACTTACTGCCGGATTTACTATCATGTCAGGGTTTTCATGGAAAGTGTTGAATTTGCCTGACACCTTACAGGGAATATTACTATGGACACTACCGTGGGAACAAGGACACTGTAGTTTGCGGGAAAGGTGACTTATTACATTACTGATAGTGACCTTGATGCCGACATAGTGCTCATTGTCAACCAAAGTAAATTTGAGTACGAACTCATAGCAAATCGGACACTTATCAGTGACTAGGGAGAACACAACTGCGGCCGCTGTGGAATATGTCGCATGCAATTCTCACTCTTATAGAAATCAAGTGGTTTTGTCCACGTCAGGATACCTTGCAAAGAAATTGCATATTTGATTTCAGGAATCGATAGAAAGGCTGACAACCGCTTGTCCCAAACGGTACAGTGCAAGAAACTGGCAAGTGGAACGATGCCTACAATCTTTTGTCTTGGATGCCGAAGATATTGGAACCGGATGTAATGGGTTCTGACATTTTGTAGTTGTATTCGTGGTCAGGTCAAACCGACACAAGTTTTCCAACGAAACGTTCAGTAACAGGGATGTACAGATGCAGACAGTGCTCATACCACAGAAAGCTACAAAGTACTGCCAGCCTCTGGACGTATGCTTCATTCGCCAATATAAACTATTTGCGCGACGCATGGAGGAGTATATAAGTTGTCATGCGAATGATGCAGTCTATCTGCACGACATACTCTTCATTTCTGGGTTGCATTCTTTCATATATAACCAGCTTTGTTCGCCACTACATCAATCTACGCTTCGCTATGCATGGAAAGCGTCTGGATACGTGGCACAGGAGACGCCTCTCATTCCGCAATGTGTTTAACATCAACTTTGCTGCAGTTGACATGTTCAACGCTTACGACTGTGAATCGAGTGCCGTCGTGACCTGCGCCTGGTTTACACAGCCACTTTGCCTTTTCCCACAACATTTCCTTCTCCCACCACATTGCCATGCCGCTGAGTAACGTAGGTTGTATGGGGATTGTATATTTTCATTTATTACGTTAATGTATTGGGTATGTGTGTATTGTCTGATTTGACGTTCTGCTCATGATTCTAACGGGGATCGTCGAGTTAAGATTTGGACACAGTGTACAAGGAACGCTCAGGTCTGTTTTTGTAGTGCAAGCAGAAAGGAGTACGCAACAGTAGCGTTTTGCTTCTATGCAATGCGTATCATGGACACTCATAACAAGTACAGAGACGGTATTATTAGGATCTATGGTTTCATTCTGTCTGTTTCTGTGCATTTAATATACGATAATACGCGAAAATGAAATGTACATAAAGATCATGTTATTGGTATTGCCCTTGCTGACGTTCGTTTTTCATTTCCTCTCTCATAGCATTAACAGACTTTGAGAGGCCTCGTCCGGGGCTGAAAGCGATTGCGAAACGCAGTATTTCGCACACATTGTTTTTCGTGCAAATTCTCGTCGGGAGAGTTCTCAGAGGTAATTAGATATACGTACCATGGAACATTTTGTGTGACCAACAGTTCCATGTTTTATTTCTGTTACAGCATATCCAACACCTCCAGGGACGTACGCCAATTAACTTTTTCCATTTACGACAAGTACACACAACTATCTACAGACGTTTGATAGATAACGGATTGGATTTTATTCATGGAGTTCTATGTTTTTAGACACGCATCATTTTCAATCATTATAAAGAGTTTATGCTTGTCAGTTACGTCGTCTGACGTAGACTTGCACAGTACGTAAGTGATCTTTAGTGTATACTAAGTGTTCTGATGATATTGCCATCAACATGCATACATTTGTTTGTATGTCCGTTGTGTCATATGTAATAGACAATGGGCTACATGCCAGAATGATGGTCTGACAGAAAAAATTGTTTTTCAGAACAACTCATGGTGTACTACAAGATGTCTTTTATCCGTCACACTCAAGTGTAACAATTTACAGAATATGAGTAACAAGTCTTGCGAAGATACTATTGTCCTAAGCACTGCATGCTATCTTTTATTTTCCGCACACCTGTTCTATGGAACCGATATTTGGGGGCCAGCAACCAATGTAAATCTCAATAAACTACTGACTATTCAAAAACGGTCTTTAGCAATTATCTGTGGAGCTAAATACAAGGAATCATCCGGTCTCCTGTTTTCAAAGTATGGTGTGCTGGCCATAATATTCGGCTATAGATGTCGTTGAAAGATTATACCTCAGAATATATTCCGATTTTCATCAGTGTAATACTAGAAACAAAGAAAAACCTTTCATCATCAGTCACAGAACAGCTCTCTATGAGTACGCATATATAGGATTAATATTAGCCAGTGCACTCCCAAGTAAATTAATGATTCTTCCCACAACGTACCTCGAGTTTCAGCTTCAGAATTTCTTTTACTCGTACAGAACCTTTTCTGCACCTTAGAGTATCAAAGTCACAAGCAGAATAAGAAGTGTTTTGAAAAGCATATGTAAAATAGTAGCAATCTATTTATATGTAATCTTACCCAATGTTAATCAAAGACGAATTCAGAAGGATGTATTATTGTGTTGTGTTTTAAGAGTGGTAATACTTACTGCTCCTGTAGCTATGAAATGAATCATTAGAAGTTATATTAAGTGTTGTTACTACAACCAATACCGGCTATGGTCGAAATTCAACCAGTTGTGTTTATAAAGCAATAAAAGTTAAATTTTGTATATAAACAATTGGAATTTATTCTTCATTTGTGTGGCCAAAGCGTCCGAATTTATTCGTGTGCAGGTCTTAGACTTACGTAAACACTAAACCATTTATAGTGAAATGATACGATATATTTTTTTAATTTTATCTTGCTGTCATAATGAAATACATTTGTACAAATGGAAGATAAAAACGTTTATATTGTGATAACTAAGTAATACGAATGATAACCTATATCATTAAACAATTTTGATAACTATGTCGATATGTAAGGAGAAGCTACTATCATTTGTTAAAACGGTAGGGAGATTTACTGTGGGAAAGGCTCTTTCCCGTCTAACGTTTTTTAGTTTCTCTTGTTCTTTCTGCTGAGATTGCTGTAGATACGTGTAGCAATCTTGTAATTTGATTTAGATTGAATAGTAATTAATTATTTGCAACCGTGCCTACAGTCAATGTAGTCTCCTATAGATTTCTCTCATAAGTCAAAAGTTTTCACCATTAACAAACTTCTACGTAAAGTGGCCGGTTCACAGTGCGATGGTGAACCTGAAACTCTACGAACCTCTTGAACGGCACTATGCTATGCATCGGCAGAATTAGCATGTCCTGTTTGGTACAATTCGACACATGACAAACAGATGGAGATAGCTCTAAAAGACACCTTGCAGAATCATAACAGGTTGCTTGACATCCATCCCAGTCGAACAGCATTTCCATCTCGCAGCAATAGCCCCACATCTTTTTCGAAGAGAAGTAGCCGCGAATGAGGGAAGAAAGGAAGTGAAGCAGGAGAGAACGCATTTTATGGGCATTATATGGGGATGAACTGGCGTCAAGGAGGAATTTCCTACGAACATCGACGGGCACTTGGAACAACTGCTGAAAAAACGAGGTTGCAACTGTGGAGGGCTACAGCCCAACTTCCTCCTAATTGGAATAGAGTTTCAGAAATCCTGCCTCCAGACTGTGACGAGGAATTGACGACTTGGAAGTTCCTGAAGGGGACTGAGATCTGGAGTTGGCAAATCAAAGGTTAACCCGGCAAGATGGGGCTGCACTGATTAAGATCATACCGAGTGAGACTGTGGAGAGGACCAGACTGTCCATCATATGTTTCAATGAAGCCTGTGTCCAGACTCCTTCACACAAGATGATTTTCGTCCAGAAGCAGAAAATGCATCGGAACTGGCCACGTTTTGGATAAAAGTGATATAGTTAGTATAACTATGTATACAATATGTATGTTTCTGATACGATGATAATAATAATAATAATAGTAATAAAGTTGTACATCTGCTGTGCTAGAAAATTTGTCACGGGAAGGCAACGTACATTGTTCGATAACCATGAGACCTATCACGTACCACGCCTTGCTGTTTAAACATTTCATTTCAAACCAGACTTGCATCTTTTTATACGAAGAATTATACCATACTTCAGGTGTAAGCTAAGTTAAGCCTTTTTACTGTCAAATCACTTCTCGAACAATGGTACGTTCAGTTACATCCAACGGCCTGGTACATTCATCAATCAGTAAAACGGTGGCTATTTCAATTTTAAGGAAAACAAGTCAGTAATTAACAAATTAATTAATAATTTGATGTGTGAATTTAAAGCCCGTAGGTCATGCCATCGCATTTGTAACGCGTCCTTTGGACGACAAACCTTTACTTATGCACTGTATAATGTTGAACAGATTTAATTATCTCTGCCATATTCATTTGCTCTTTGCTGCCAGACAAAGGATACATTACCACACTCAGAGCGACATGAAATTATGATGTCAAAATAATAGCTCTTCAGATATTTACAGTATTATTCAGGCTTAGTTTTAAATTATCACATACGTTACTATAAATTTCGGACCTGAGGAGAGACCGATTTTGCCTTATGAAATAAAGTCCCGTAATTTCAATACGCACATACATATAAACAATCCACTACAAAAAATTTACATGATTGATGTAAAAGGCTAAAATCGTCTCCAACTGAAAGGAGATAGAATGCTTATTTCAACAAAGGAACTGGCTCTCTCGCAGTGGACCTATTTGGAGTATTAACATGGCAAGAAGTATCTCCATTACGAAATAATAATGAATATGGTAGTGGATGTGCTGAATCTAAAAGAGAGATGCCTTTGGCTGCAACAGGGTTTTTTTTAAAAAAAAAAAAAGGCACCGTATTTCTTTCGAATGATAGCTAATCGTCAACAGTGGTAGAAGTAGTCACCTCATCAATTTCGACTTCACAACTGTAACGCCAGAGGTCTAAATTTTTTAAATCGTAATTAGCATAAAAACTGGAGCTTTCATCAGGTCCTGTGGTAACGGTGGCTAATGAAAAGAAAATTAGCTCCCTTTACTTTTCGGCTAAAGTAAGCGAAAAGACGACGCCACTAAACAACGTCATATGCACTCTGCTTTGTCCCCGAAGGCTTCTTTAATACAATATTTGGCTTCCGCTGCTGACATCAATGCCCTATCACCTGTAGTATTGTAGCTGCCCAGTATGTGAGTATTACTGCAACGTGAACGTGCCTAAAATATAATTTCATGAAACTTTGTTACTTTCGTTTGTGATTTCTGCCATAACATCTGATCGGTGCGCAGTGTAATAGACAGAGACAAACTTTTCTCATTTGTATATGGCTGTTTCCTTCTATCTCTCTTATCGGCCATGCACACACATGATTCTTTGAGCACATTTATGGCAAAACGTCTCAAGATTCTTTTAGTTTCTCTGGTCTTCTGATACAATTAATATTTAAAAACGGCACTTCGGTTGTTTTACGTTCACATATTTTTACTACTATTGTTATTAGTACTACTGCTATTATTATTATTATTATTATTATTATTATTATTATTATTATTATTATTATTATTACCATCTTGATCATTAGAATAATGTTACATGTAAGTACTCCGAAAGTTTGTTCATAACTCTTGCTTTTTTACATAAAATATTAATGACTTCTCGTACATTTCTAGATCGATTTGCGGCAACGATGCGCTCAATTTAGTCCTTTAATTAAGGAAGTGTTCTCAGCTTTTTTATGCCCAAGAGATATCCAAACGGCGTCATGTCGCTAGATCTTGGTAGTCTATTCTGGTCTCTATAGTGCGAGATGACATGTCCTAGAAATTTCTCTTGTAAGAATACGGTGGTATGTGAGCAGAGTGACAGGTGGCGCCATCTTGCAGGAACCGTTTACTTTTGTGGTTCATCCTTTCTAACTGGTGTCGATAAAACTTACTTATCATGTTGCTATAACGTGGTGCTACAGAAGAATGCTGAAAATTAGATGGGTAGACCACATAAATAATGAGGAGGTATTGAATAGAATTGGGGGGGAGATAAATCTGTGGCACAACTTGACTAGAAGTAGGGATCGGTTGGTAGGACATGTCCTGAGACATCAAGGGATCACCAATTTAGTATTCGAGGGCAGCGTGGAGGGTAAAAATCGTAGAGGGAGACCAAGTGATGAATGCACTAAGCAGATTCAGAACGATGTAGGTTGCAGTAGGTACTGGGAGATGAGGAAGCTTGCACAGGATAGAGTAGCATGGAGAGCTGCATCAAACCAGTCTCTGGACAGACCACAACAACAATACAGATGTTAGATCAGAAGTATCCTCAAAACATTTAGGAAATATCCCTGTAATTATTTCTAGGTCACAATGGATCCTTCAAAACTCGAGTTTTCGTTAACGCTAGTGAACTTAGCGAAATGGACGGCGTTTGTCAGAATGTGTTTGGTTTGCGAAAAATAACATCCCTGAAATGGACTGGGCTTCTCAAAGTCTTTACCTGAATCCAGTGGAACGTCTTTAGAACGTCGACTTAGCTCCACAACCCAACGTCCGACATCACTCCGTTCTCCGGTTTCGGCTCTTGAGTCACAGTCATTCGGGCACCTAATTGAAAGCGTCCCCATCAGAGTTCTAGCTGTCATAAAGATGAAGGGTGGACACACTCCACATTAATGCTCACCAACAGGTGTCCAAACACTTTTGACAGATAATGCATATGAAGGTCAGGTAAGATATGTGATATTCAAGGCGAATTTGACAGAGCGCTGAATGACATAAGTAGACCTAGATAGATGACATTCGCTCAGAATTATTAAGATCCTATTGAATGGCAATCACGACAAAGCTATTGTAGAATACAGTAGATAGGTAAAATAAGCACAGACTTCAAGAAGAATGATCTGGCACAAGCACTGTGAGCCGTTATATTAAAAGAACCAGCTCCGTCTGAACAACAGAACTTTTTCAGCCACAAAAAACGACATTTAAAAAATATATATATTTATTGCACAACTCTCAGTCGCAAATTGTCACAACTATAAAATTAAAAAATAAACATTAAAAAATTTAATTTTTATGTAGATAAGAGGGGCAGCAGGTTTTTCAGTAGTTGCAGCGGCAACATGTGGGGCGGCGGGTAGAATAATTGTTATTAAAATGTTTCTTTCCCAGCCGATGCACCATATGTGGGAGGGTGGGTGGAATTGTTGTTATAAATGTTTTGTATTTATGCTGTTGTTTGCCGTTCTCAACACTGGCTCTCTAACTACAATATTGGCAACCAGAAAGGGATTAGCAAAATGTGAAGCCTGTAATTAGAATTCCTAGTGCCCACTTCATCTGAGAAATACATTTATAGCTACAGCTTATAGCTCTGAGGAATTAGGAGATTGTCTGGGATTCATAATCAAAAACGATTCTCTCTAAAATATTCACTATATTCTGAAAATCAGAGACCAAAAAGAATCCACACAATCCAACTACCAGAGCAGTTCAGATTCTAAAGCGCAAGAAGTTACTCGCAAGATGTGCGCAATGGGGGTTCGAATTGTTGTCCATGAAGACGAATGCCTCACCAATATGCTGCTAATACGGTTGCAATAACGGTCGAACGATGGCATTCACGTATTGTACAGCCGTTGTGGTGCCTTCGATGGTCACAAGTGGCGTACGTCGGCCCCACACAATGCCACCCCAAAACATCAGGGAATCTGCACCTTGCTGCACTGGAAAGATGGTGTGTCTAAGATGTTCAGGCTGACCGGGTTGCTCCAAACACGTCTCCGACGATGTTTTTATGTACAGAGCTTATAGCTCTGAGGAATTAGGAGATTGTCTGGGATTCATAATCAAAAACGATTCTCTCTAAAATATTCACTATATTCTGAAAATCAGAGACCAAAAAGAATCCACACAATCCAACTACCAGAGCAGTTCAGATTCTAAAGCGCTGATGCAACTATAACTGTCCATATTAAATTTTTAAGTGAATGCTCGCCATAATTTGATGATAATGTTCATCAAACGCCAAGCTAAATAATGGTAGAATGTCTGTCCCGCGGCGGAACGTGAAAATACGTCATACGCAAACTGAAGATAGATCATTAAAGTCATCCCAGAATTAACCACTCGAAAACGATTTCATGGTTACGCGTATCCCGAGTAACGCTTATCAGCGTCTGGAGAGAACTGGGGCCTTTTTTTTTCTCGCCAAGCGTTCTTATATATAAAGCCGCGGTGCGGACGGCTAAGGGAACTCCTGATCAAATCCGCTCTCCCGACTAGCCGCTGGGCTAGTAATGCACCACTTTAAGCTATCGAATAAATCATTGCTTCCTTTTCTGATGGTCGATGAAGCTCTCAATTTAAATGTGCATTCAGCACACAGGTAAGTAATCATAATAAAAGCGTGCGTGGCTAAGTCAAATATTTTGGGCGAGAGAATTTAATTACACTACACGCAGTAGACGAGCTCTGAACTTGCTCTTTGGAGATACGCTATAACTATAGTTTTATAGTTGTTCTGTTGAAACTTCTCACATCTTTATGATTATAGCGGATCTCCCTTCTACTTAAATTTAAACATCGAGCTTTATTTATTCTCCTATTGAATCTATCTTGCTTCCTTAATTTTTAAGACAAAAACCAGAAAATCATGAATTACAACTAAAATTTTAATTTGTGAGATCCAGAATACTATTTCTACTAAATTATTATGCAACAGAAATCTAAATATAATTTTTTAAGTTTCTAGCTCTTTTTTGTTGCACCAATGACTTCTACAGAAAAAGTCCAAATTTCGAAAATGGTTAAAGTTATTAAACTGATATTCAACACATATTGATTTAGTATTACTCCTGACATGCTACAAACGTTTCAGGTTATTTACTTGATTTTTAAAGTACTGCGCAACATTTATGACGTCAGAGCTAGTTACAGCGGACTGGCTGGCACACAATGGAAAGACTGATGTGAATTTTATACGGCGTGAGTAGGCTGCTTCCCTACAAACAGTTTGGATGATTGGCAGACCTAGCCTAGTAACATCAATCAAATGGGCCTTGCTGTGCTCGTATTCATTTATTTATTTATCTATTATTCTTCACAGTTACAGCCTACTATCTGGAAAGCTAATATAGGCCACACAACTCACATCTACTTGGATAATAACACATTTATATAGTTATTATTTATTTCCGATAATTAATTTTTTAATACTGCAACTACTTCTACTGCTACAAACTTATGATAAAATCGTTAATCAGTTACCCATTTATTTATTTATTATTTATTATTCTTCACAGTTACAGCCTACTATCTGGAAAGCTAATATAGGCCATACAACTCACATCTATTTGGATAATAACAAATTTATATCTTTATTATTTATTTCCGATATTTAATTTTTTAATTCTGCAACTACTTCTACTGCTACAAACTTACGATAAAATCCTTAATAAGTTCCCCAACTACCAATACTACTATAAGTACTACAGAAGCTGTTCTGCGTTTGTTCATTTATTTTGGTACATTTAATCTGTGGATGGCTGTCTCGCTACTGGATCGGCCCTCATAGTGCCCCGGTGAGTAGTCCAAAAGCCATTGTCTAATGGATTCCTTGAACGTCTGGCAGCATGTCTGCACCGTTACGACTGTAACAAGCAATTCCATCAATCGGTGATACGTCTGTTTGGTAGTCGCCGACCTCAGTTGTTCCTCTCCTTCTGCGGAGTGTGTTGTCCAGCCTGGATGGCAGCATGCTGACTTATTGTTGAATGCCTCGTGAAGTCTTCCTTGACAGTCCTGGATACTGTGAGTGAAGAATAGTCCAAGATGCGCCAGGACGACTCTCTTCTTTGTGCTGCTTTGGGATCCAGCATCCTTAATGCCTGACGGCCATCTCCGTAGTAGCGTATTCCCACAACGTGTGTTATGGTGTGCCCTCACTGACGAATGTGTAGCTATCATTCACATGTCTTTTGGTTTTGTATAGATACGTTGAATAAGGGCCATAGCCAGTCAGGTAATGTATTGGTGCACTCGACGGCTTCTGTCTGATGTTAGGGAGAAGTTCGTTTGTTCTCTTGGCTGTGCCTGAAGTGTCCCATTCATTCTGTCACCGTTATAATGTGCGATCTTTTATTAACTTTTTCGTATTGGCCTCAGTTCCGAGCACGCTTCGTACTTCCATTTGACTGTCTTTCTTTAACCTGTAAAAGGCTCCCATTTTCTTAATTTCCAAGTCCAATGGGCAGATTCCTTGAATTACTAACAAGGGGTAGTGCAACAGGTGCCCGTTAGTGTTAGTAGCGCTCCTCTTTGAACTCTTTTCACTAATGAGGCTAGTTTAACTAGAGGCAGTCCATGAGCCCAAACGTTCGTACCGTATCCCACAAGTGATGCTAATATAAATTGGTGGTGTGCTCTGATTGTTTTCAAGGGAAGGTGAAATTTCATTCTTGCAACGATTATAAATTTATTCTTCCCTTTTGTACCTTTTCTGTCTGCTTCTTCTACATGACGACCAAGTTACGACGTTCGTCCAGAAATACCCGTAGATCTCTCATTACTGAGCTTCTCCCAATCGTTGCAACATTTAATTTTATTTTAGGATTTCTTGCTAGGCTCCCTTTCAGTAGGAGGCACGTTGCTTTGTGAGATGTTAGTGACAATTTACCACTTCGACACCAGCCCTCAAGAACGTGGAGCGCCGCATTACATTTGTCTCCTATACTTCTTCTGGAGCTACCACTTAAACAAACTGCACGCTTATGTCAACAGCTGCTCAATCCTTAAGGCGACCAAAGAAAGACGGCCCCCATGGGTTGTTGAAAGCGCCAGCAATATCGATCATCATCCCTAGAGCGTGCGTGGAATCAGTGTCTGGCGCTACCGAAATCGCCTTGTTAAATGCATCTTCAGTTCACTTGAACTTCTAAACCCGTACTGGAGCGGGCTTCTCCCGTGCAGCAGTCTATGATCTTGTAATCTCTTGCATAATAGTTTTTCAAATTCATCGATGAGATCGTTCAGACGACAAAGTGGCCTGTAGGTTTCGGGTATCATCGAATCACTGTCTTGCCCTTTACTAAATAGAACACTGTTGCAGAGGCAACGAAATAAACATGCCAAATTTAAACAGACGCAAAATCCCCAAGATTGGCGATCCTTTACAGAAACTTGAAATTTAGCGCGGAGTTCAATGCGAGACGCCTATAACAGTTTCAACAACGAAACTTTGTGTCGAAACCTGGCAGACAATCCAAAGAGATTCTGGTCGTATGCGCAGTATGTTAGCGGCAAGAAACAGTCAATGGCTTCTCTGCGCGATAACAATGGAGAAACTATCGAAGTCTGTGCTACTAAACTCAGCCTTCCGACATGCCTTCACAAAAGAAGACGAAGTAAATATTCCAGAATTCAAATCGAGAACAGCTGCCAATTTGAGTAATGCAGAAGCAAATATCCTCGGAGTAGTGAAGCAACTCAAATCACTTAATAAAAGCAAGTCTCCTGGTCCTGACTGTATACCAATTAGGATCCTTTCCGAGTATGCTGATGCATTAGCTACATACTTAACAATCATATACAACCGTTCGCTCGACGAAAGATCCGTACCCAAAGACTGGAAAGTTGGACAGGTCACACCAATATTCAAGAAAGGTAGTAGGAGTAATCCACTAAATGACACGCCCATATCGTTAACGTCGATATGCAGCAGGATTATAGAACATATATTGTGTTCGAACATTATGAATTACATCGAAGGAAACGTCTATTGACACACAGTCAACACGGGTTTAGAAAACATCGTTCCTGTGAAACATAGCTATCTCTTTATTCACATGAAGTGATGAGTGCTATTGACAAGGGATTCCAGATCAATTCCGTATTTCTGGATTTCCGGAAAGCTTTTGACACTGTACCACACAAGCGGTTCTTAGTGAAATCGCGTGCTTATGGAATATCGTCTGAGTTATGTGACTGGATTTGCGATTTCCTGTCAGAGAGGTCACAGTTCGTAGTAATTAACGGACAGTCATCGTGTAAATCAGAAGTGATTTCATTCGTTCCCCAAGGTAGTGTTATAGGCCCTTTGCTGTTCCTTATCTACATAAACGATTTGGGAGACAATCTGAGCAGTCGTTTTCGGTTGTTTGCAGATGATACTGTCGTTTATCGACTAATAAAGTCATCAGAAGATCAAAACAAACTGCAAAACGATTTAAAATAAATATCTGAATGGTGCGAAAAGTGGCAGTTGGCCCTAAATAACGAAAAGTGTGAGGTCATCCACATGAGTGCTACAAGGAACTCGTTAAACTTCGGCTACACGATAAATCAGTCTAATCTAAAAGCCGTAAATTCAACTAAATACCTAGGTATTACAATGACGAACAACTTAAATTGGACAGAGCACGTAGAAAATGTTGAGGGGAAGGCTAACCAAAGACTGCGTTTTATTGGCAGAACACTTAGAAAATGTGACAGACCTACTAAGGAGACTGCCTACACTAAGCTTGTCCGTCCTTTTTTAGAATATTGCTGCGCGGTGTGGGATCCTTACCAGATAGGACTGGCGGAGTACATCGAAAAAGTTCAAAGAAAGGCAACACGTTTTGTATTATCGCGAAATATTGGAGAGAGTGTCACAGAAATGATACAGGGTTTGGGCTGGAAATCATTAAAATAAAGGCTTTTTTCGTTGCGAAGGAATCTTTTCACCAAATTCCGATCACCATCTTTCTCCTCAGAATGGGAAAATATTTTGTTGACACCGACCTACATAGGGAGGAACGATCACCACGATAAAATAAGGAAAATCAGATCTCGTACGGAAAGATATAGATGTTCATTCTTTCCGCTCGCTATACGCAATTGGAACAATAGAGAATTGTGAAGGTGGTTCCGTCAACCCTCTGCCAGGCACTAAAATGTGATTTGTAGAGTATCCATGTAGATGTAATTATTAACACCAGTATTCCTCCACAGTCAGGGACCCTCCCTTGCAAGAGACACTCGCTGTACAGTTCTCGCAAGTAACTATTTCATTGGTGACACAGGAATTGTATTACTTCGGCAGGGAGTTTCCATTAGTAGGGTAACTGTCTGTTACCAACTTTCTGTGACCGTCCCATCATTCCTTTTCAGCCTTGATAAGACTGTTGGTGGTGATAATTTCTCGCAGACTGTTTTATATCGTATACCCCACGGATCAATTTCTAAGTTAGCCTCCAGGAATTGCTTCCGTCGTTCCTTTTCTGATTTCCATAACTCTTCCTTAAATCGTTGTTTAACATACCTGAGTCTATGCAATCATTGCACTCTTTCCTCTTGGGCTGCTCCGGTATAGCTTTCTGGCTCTTCTAGTTTCAAATTTTAATTTCTGCACCGCTTCATCCAGATGCAAGGTACTACTTTAAATTGGCCTTTCCTAACATCGACTTTCCCATGCTCTGTGCATAGCCACCGTCAGTTCTCGCACTTTACCATCTACATTATCACCCAGTGATGGACATCCCAGACACTGAAACACTCTTTTTAGCTCTTGGTAGTTAATGCCATTGATGTATTTGAGCCTTATGCGTTCGTTTTCTGTGGCGTGGTAGTGTGAACAGCTGAAAGCATGGGAAAACTACAGTCGTAATTTTTCCTAAGTACATACAGGTCTACTATTTGGTTAAATGATGATCATGTCCTCTTGGATAAAATATTCTGGAGGTAAATTAGTTCCACATTCGGATCTCCGGATGAGGACTACTCAGGAGGATGTCGTGATCGAGAGAAACCAGCCTGGCGTTCTCCAGATAGGAGCATCGAACGTTAGACCCCTTTATGGGGCAGGTAGATAACAAAATTTAAAAAGAGAAATGGATCAGTTGAAGTTAAATATGGTGGGAATTAGCGAAATTCCGTGGCAGGAGGAACAGGACTTCTGGTCGGGTGAATACAAGGTTATAAATACAAAGTCAGACAGGGTAATGCAGGAGTGGGTTTAATAATGAATAAGAAAATACAAATGTGGGTAAGCTACTATGAACAGCATAGTGAACACATTATCGTAGCCAAGACAGCACGAAGCTCACACCACCACAGAAGTATACGTTTATATGTCAACTAGCTGCACAGAAGATGAGGAGATTGAAGAAATGTATGATGAGTTAAACAAGTAAGTCAGATAGTTAAGGGAGATGAAAATTCAGTTGTTATGAAAAACCAGAATTCGATAGTAGGAAAAGGAAGAGAAGGAAAAATTGGAGGTGAATATAGACTGTAGAAAAGGAATGAAAGAAGAAGTAGAATAACAGAATTTTGCACAGAGCATAGTATTACCATTGCCAACACTTGGTTCAAAAATCATTGATAAAAGTTGTATACATGGAAGAGGTTTCAGATTTATTATAATCATGATGGTGAGACAGAGCTTCCGGAACCATATTTTAAATTGTAAGATACTTTCAGGGGCAGAAGTGGATTTGACCAAGTTGTTTACTTATTTAGTGTATGGCTAGTACACACACATCTGGACTGCATGTACATATGTACATACACATACTTACAGATGAGAAAGTTTGTAAAGTTTGTACTTCGCAAATGGATATCCAGTCCTTCAGTCCAGCGCACAATACCTGGAGTTGCCAGCAGGAAGTCCTCTTGAATCTTGCAGTCACCGACTACGTGATAAATAGTCTGGTGTGGAGCTGCGCTAAGCGGCTTTTTTCGTTTGTGCAGAGCATCTGTGAGTCGGCCAAGGCTTTGCTCGATCCTTCCCCGAAGTACTCGGTACAGCGTGACATTTCACTGAGTCCTGCGATGAGGTATTTTTCGGTCGGCACAACTCTCTTCAGTTCGGCAGAAGCGAGGTGTCAACGCTGTTTATCCTTCTCTGTTTGTTCGTAGCATGAAGGACGTTCACAGGTCGAGTGGAAGTTTGCACAAAAAGAAGCAGTCTAGCGATATATCGTCACAGGCCTTTAAAGATGGATGGGGAAGACAAAAGAGAGGGGGATGAGAAGTCTCAGTATCTATTACGCTGACACGTTATCGGCAGGTAGTGCAAATTTGCTACGAAACAACATTACAGTACCACGCAAAAAGAACTTAAAGATTTACTTGACAATGAAAGGGCAAAAAATTACGACGATCGACAGACGAGGTTCATTGTTCTGAACATCAAGAAGCACTTTGTGCTAAATTAGCGGGCATGAAACACGTGATGAAACTGGTGTACGAATAGTAAAATTGCTGAAGGCGTACACATTATCCCAGTATCAACTGCAAGTTTTCGAGGAACTGAACGAAGAGTAGGAAACTTTGTATATTACTCCGAAGTACGCTGGCTACGTCAAGGGCATGACTGGGACGATCTACCGACTTGAAACCCGCTGTTGTTGAATTTCTGAGAGAAAAAAGCAGTGCAGGAACGAAAAGTAGTACATCGGAAATGTATTGCAGACCTCGATTTTTAAGTGGACTTGACTGCACATTGCCCACAGTAAGACACGGCACGGCGAGAAATAACGTATGTCTGACCTGACGGGTATACATTTAAAAAGAAAATCGCACTGCAGAAGGGACAAATTTTGAGGAACACAGTCCATTTCCCTAGCGTTGTAGAATACTCGAGGGTTGAAGAATTCACTGGGGGCTTCAAAGAATTACAAGAATGACGCTG
Source organism: Schistocerca gregaria (assembly GCF_023897955.1). Lineage (NCBI taxonomy): Eukaryota > Metazoa > Arthropoda > Insecta > Orthoptera > Acrididae > Schistocerca > Schistocerca gregaria. Next base: position 108,840,528 of record NC_064920.1, read on the forward strand.
CCCATTACCCAAAATCATTTTATCCAAAATGACAACGGCCGTCGAACCTACGAAGTTACATTAACAACAGAGAGAGTTTTCTAAACGTTTTGAGGACACTGTCAATCTTACATGTGTTTTCGAGCTGTTTTCGATACCGTTTGCCGTTTCAGCTGAAAGCGCCTCTGTGCCTTTGTCGATGTAACTTAATCATCTTCGGTGTAATTCTAGTTTTAAAGAACCGAGCGCAGTGGTTAGCATACTGGACACGTATTCGAGAAAATAACGGTTCAATCGCACGTCCGGCCATTCTGGTTTAGGTTTCCCGTGATTTGCCTAAAATCGCTTCAGGCAAATTCCGGAATGGTTCCTTTGAAAGGGCACAGCTGCTTTCCTTCTCCGTCCTCCCCTAATCCAAGCTTGTGCCACGTCTCTAATCACTTGGTTTTGTCGTGACGCTCAACACTTATCACCTCACCACCGTTTTCAAGACAAATCCTCTTACGTTAACTCTCGGAAAATTCTACATTGTTTTCCTCAAGTAGAGTTTCTGTGTCTTCGTAATGAGGTTGCGAAAGTGTTGCAATATTTCGCTCAACATATGTGTATCAAAGACATTTTTTTTTTCGATTACGAAACTAAATAAGTCACAATTAAGTGACACCCTGATTACGAAAATCTGTGAAATTCTCAGTGTCTGTCCCTATAAATACAGTTTGTAATAGACAAAAATTATGCTAATCTTCAGCATGAAAATGTAATTAAATAATTCTGAAAACTTGTTTGTGATCTATAATGTTTAGAAATGTGGAATGTAAAACCAAATCACATGCAGTGCTACTGCATTGCTATTTAAATGTGGGGCTTTAGTAGTTTTTCCCTCTTCCCCCTTTGAACAGCGTGCCATGGCGGCGGGGGAAATGTGCAGTGCTGGCCGTTGTGGCCGAGCGGTTCTAGGCGCTACAGTCTGGAACCGTGCGACCGCTACGGTCGCAGGTTCGAATCCTGCCTCGGGCATGAATGTGTCTGATGTCCTTAGGTTAGTTAGGTTTGAGTAGTTCTAAATTCTAGGGAATTGATGACCTCAGGTGTTAAGTCCCATAGTGCTTAGAGCCATGTGAACCATTTGAAATGCGCAGTCAGGTTTATCACTACTGGACTACTGACAGCACATAGCTCGCGAGCTATGGTCAACACAAAGTGTCGCGGGAAGCAGTCGTGTGAAGTTAGTACCCCTTTTTTGAGAAATATACATTTTTTCATAGTCCTTGATAGATGTGCCATAGTTCTAGAGTTCTTTGTACAAAATTTCAATAGTTCTGCAGAATTTAGCGAAGAAAACAACAATACTCGAAAAAATTTTCGCATCGAAAATATTCTTTGTCAATTGCCGCAAAATGTAAATAAGTACAAGAGTTTTGAGTGCAGTTCTGAACAGAGCTCAAAGAGTTCTTTCGAAAATCCAAGTAGCATTTCTTTGTGTAGCTAATAGTTTACGAGATAATTGCATTTTAATGAGAAAATCTTTTCACTTGCTGTGAAGTTGGCACCCTTTTTTACAGAAATATATATTTTTTCAGAGTTCTTGACAGGAATGTCATAGTTCTAGAGTTCTTTGTACAAAATTTCAATAGTTCTGCACAATTTAGCGAAGAAAACAACAACATTCCAAAAAATTTTCGTATCGAAAATTTTCTTTGGCAATTTTAGCAAAAATTAAACTTGCACAATAGTTCTGAGGAAAGTTCTGAACAGAACCCGAAGAGCTCTATTGAAAATACCAACAACATTTTTCTACGGCGATAATACTTTATGAGATAAATTGATTTAATGTGGAATACACTTTCTCTACAGAAAATATAAATATATTCGTACAACAGTTCTGATGACAGTTCTGGACACCACGTGAAGAGTTCTATCGAAAATCCTTGTAGCATTTTTTTGTGCAGGTAATAGTTTAAGAGGTAATTGCAACTAAATTAAGAATTCCATAAGAGCTGGAAGCTATCAAAGGGGCTGTTTTTGCAGCGCAGGAACACTCCAGAGCTCTCTGTGCAGCACACAGTCAAAGATGCTGATTCCTTGGGCTGTAAAAATGAGCCTCAGCCCCGTAATCTCCTCAGATGTCACCATGTCATTTTTTCTCTAGCGTTCCAGGCATTTTCAGAATGTGGAAGAGGTGGTTTTCGATGTGGAGTGTTCCTGGAGAAGCCAAATGCAAGGTTCTATCACCAAGGCCTCCAGCAAGTCATCCAACGTTTGGAAATATATTTTGCATGGAAGGGTGAGTTTGTATGGCACTAAGAGCAATTTCAAGGTCTGGTACTCGACTTTTTTTGTTTTCGAGGTAAAATTAAAACTGTTTGATTATTCCTCTTAAACAATACAGCTTCAACTTGAGAAGTATAAATGTATATAAAAAAGATTATTTACAAACCTTCATAAAAAAACAAGTGAAAAACTCAATGAAAGGATCAATGTAAGTAAGTATAGACACGATCGAGTCACTTCATTGTGACCACTGCCTTTATTCGACGTCACGAGCAATATCCTCTCATAGACGGCAGGTGGCATCACTGGCAGTGGAGGATATGTAAAGTATGGCGAGGGACGCAGAAAACAGTGCAGTCGGGAAACAGTGCAGTCGCTGACTTAAAATGGATATGGAACGACTTACATGACGTCCAAAAGGGCATGAACATTGATCTATGGGCCAAGGGCGGAAGCATTTCCGAAACGACTAAGCTTGTAAATTGTTCACTTGTCGCCACAGTTAAAGCATATGATGCATGGCAAAATGATGCTATCCAAAGCAGTGCTTAGAAAACTGTGGTGCACCACAGGCCATAGATGACAGGTGTGATCAACAAAATGGGCAACTGTTGAGCAACTGACCACCCAGGTCAGCCAAGCGGTTACCAACAGTGTCTTCCCATACACTGTACAGTGTACGATTCTGTGTATGGGCCACTCAACAGGTGACTGGTTGATGCACCCATGCTGACTGCCGTTCATCAGCGACTGAGGATGGAATTTGCACGCCAGTAACTGGCTGGACGTCCACTACATGGCTGCAGGAGGCCTTTCCAGATGAATCAAATTTTATACTTCACTGGAATGATGGCTGTTGATGTGTGCAGTGTTGTTGTTGTTGTTGTGGTCTTCATTCCAGAGACTGGTTTAATGCAGCTCCCCATGCTATTTTATCCTGTGCAAACTTCTTCGTCTCGCAGTACCTACTGCAACCCACATCCTTCTGAATCTGTTTAGTGTATTCATATTTTGGTCTCCCTCTACGATTTTTACTCTTCACGCTACCTTCCAATACTAAACTGGTGATCCCTTGATGCCTCAGAATATGCCCTACCAACTGATCCCTTCTTCTAGTCAAGATGTGCCACAAATTTCTCTTCTCCCCAGTTCTATTCAGTACCACATCATTAGTTATGTGATATACCCATATAATCTTCAGCATTTCAAAACACTGTCCATTCCGTTCAACTGCTCTCCCAGGTCCTTTGCTGTCTCTGGCAGAATTACAATGTCACCGGGCAAGTTAAAAGTCTGAAAGAAAACATCTTGCAAAAATCATCTGAAGGGTCCAGGCCAAACAAGGAGGTGTTACGGCCTATGAAATGTTTCCGCGGCATTCCTAGGGTGAGTTCATCATTCTGGAAGGAATGGATCAACACAAGTATGTATCTATCCTTGGGGACGATTTCGACCCCTACACGTAATTGGTTTTTCGTCAGCATGATGGCATGTACCAGAAGGACGATGAAAGAGTCGCATAGCTCGCAGTGTACATGCGTTGTTAGAAGAGCACCAGGATGAGTTTACAGTCCTCCCCTGGCCACCAGACTCTCTGAATTTAAACCCAATCAAGAATCTATGGCATCACGTCGATAGGGCTGTTCGTGCCATGGGTCCTTAACCTAGAGCAGCTGGACTTAGCAAAGGAGACCTCCCAGAACCTCACTGACTCTCATCCTCCACGTCTCGCAGCAGTTCGCAATGCAAAACGGGCTTATTCAGGCTTTTGGAAGGCGGTCACATGTTTTTTAATTTTTAATTTAGTCGTTCGGTGATTATATACAATATACAGTTAATATAAGGCAAATGATTTTATACAAAATACATATAAGACAAGATTAAACCTTAAAATCCGTGTTTTTCAACCAGTTAATTAAGCTGGGTATGAGGGTGGACAAGTCATCAGGAATTCCAGGGTATGAATGAAGTGGACAGCATTGGACTAAATGTTCAATTATCTGCTCTTCTTGATGACATTCACACGTTGGTGAACTGATCCAGCCCCATTTGTACCTGAAGTGGCTACAACAACCATGTCCAGTCCTTATTAACCTGTTGAGGCGGTACCAAAGTTTCCTCGATAGGTCAAAACCTTTTCGCTTCTTTGTGGGATCAAGGTGATGGGCTCTTGTTCCCAATGTTTTTGTTGACCATTCATACTTCCAACTTTCATTTAGATCAAAACCATCCGCGATGAGTTGTCCTGCAGTAATACTTGCTGGTCTCCTTGGTCGCAATCGTTTCTGTGGCGTATGACAGAATTCCTGGTGCAGTGGTATAGAAGGTGATGCAGAGATTTTCTTGGCCTCCCTCAGTAGAGCTTGTTTCCGCCTTATGTGAGGTGGAGGGATGTGACTCAGTAAAGGTAACCAGTGGCATGGGGTTGATTTGATGGAACCAGTAATGCAGCGCATTGTGTCGTTAAGTTTTGTGTCTACCGTCTTCACATGTACACTTTCCAATCAGACAGATGCACAGTACTCGGCAGCAGAGTACACAAGACTGATGCCAGTTAAACGCAGACAGTCAGCAGAGGTTTCCCAGGTGGTACCACTGAGCTTATGTAGCAGCAACTTTATGAGAAAACTTGGTGATGTGCTCTTTGTACCTCAGGGTTCTATCTAGAGTGATTCAGAGATATTTTGGGAAAGGATTGTACCTCGACGTTTGTCCATTGAGCAGAATTCTTGGTTTGTAGTTCGCAGGACGATTCGCTAGATGGAAACAAGACACTTCAGTTTTTAATGTACTTGGGATCAGTCTCCAGGTCTTAAAGAAAGTTGCCATCTTCTCCAGATCCTCCGTAAGAATTCGTTCACCATTTTCGAAATTACTGCTCTGTGTTACCAGTGCAATGTCATCAGCATAGATGAATTTAATTGATATTGTGGCTGGTAAATCATTAATGTATAAATTGAATAGTGATGGGGCTAAAACAGATCCCTGTGGTAGTCCATTATTTAGTTTCCGTTTGTCGTTTTAGAGCTGCCTAGAAACACTTCAAATTGCCTTTCACTAAGCATGCTGGATATTATATCCACAATTTCTCGACTTGGTACCACTTGCAGCAGCTTGTAGATCAGAGGTCACGTTAATGTGACTGGACAGTGTATTAACATGTACAGAAAGAGTCAGATCTGTATCTTAAGAATTCACATTGTACTAGGAGTTTATAGCTTTTAACAGATGCCCATAGACAAGTGGTTTTAAGGGACGTAAGTACAAAATCATGACGAAGGAAGTGATGGATTAGCACAGTAAGTGGAGGCAACAATACTGCTCACAGATCAGAAAACAGATGTTGACGCCGACGATGCCACTCAGGCGCTACGCCACTTGGGACGTTACAGAGGAGGTTGCACAGTAGGAGAGAGAGCCTCCAGACCTGGTGTGATGGGGAGCCGGCAGTATGGAGAGTGAGTGGGCTTAGTGCGAGTTCGTCGTAAGCCGGGAAGGCTGATGCATCGTCCGGCCCGGGCGTCTGCCGCCTTTCCCACGCTGGCCGGCCTAATGCGGGCTGCGGGGCGGAAAGGCAGCGTCCGGTGGCTGCGGGTGTGTCCGGCCAGAGCGAGAGGCGGAAGTGAGGGCGCATGGCATGCAGGCTGCACAAAATAAATAACAATAATAGAATCCGTATTCTTGAGTATTGCTGTGCGGTGTGGGATCCGCATCAGGTGGAACTGACGGATGGCATCGATAAAGTACAAAGAAGGGCAGCTCGTTTTGTATTATCGCGAAATAGGGGAGATAGTGACACAGACATGATACGTGAATTGGAGTGGCAATCATTAAAACAGAGGCGTTTTTCGTTGCGACGGGATGTTCTCATGAAATTTCAATCACCAGTTTTCTCCTCCGATTCTGTAAACATTCTGCTAGCACCCACCTACATAAGGAGAAATGATCATCACAATAAAATAAAAAGAAATCAGGGCTCGCAAAGAAAAATTGAAATGCGCGTTTTCCCCACGCGCCGTTCGAGAGTGGAACGGTAGAGAGACAGCTGGAAGGTGGTTCATTGAACCCTATGCCAGGCACTTTATTGTGAATAGCAGAGTAATCACGTAGATGTAGATGTACATGTACTCCACTGTTCCACACTCACGTGGAGGCATCTCAGGGGCAGGAGGGGATGAATGACGTCAGACATAGCGTGGAATGTTAAGAATCTGAAAACTGATACGCAAGTGGAACATATGAACGAAGACATGCTCTGTTTGAAGTCGTTCTGGACAGGTTGGCAATATACATGAGGTTTGAGATAAGAGTGTTTTGTTCTGTAACTTACAAATGGGTCTGAGCACTATGCGACTTAACTTCTGAGGTGATCAGTCGCATAGAACTAAGAACTAATTAAACCTAACTAACCTAAGGACATCACACACATCCATGCCCGAGACAGGATTCGAACCTACGACCGTAGCGGTCCCTCGGCTCCAGACTGTGGCGCCTAGAACCGCACGGCCACTCCGGCCGGCTCTGTAACTTACAGAAAGAAGGTGCAGGAATATTTGTTTACATACTTAAACGTAACTAACATTTTTTAAGAGGAAGAATGAACAGAGATGATTTAGATACGAGTGTTGTCCGTAAAGTAAGCTGTCGTCGGGACGGTGCGAGCTAGCTTAAATCTGACAACAGTGTTGTGTTCCTTGCTTCCCACACCACTATTCTTGCTAGTCTCTAACCTTTCTGCGAGGCTCATTCTTGGCGTAACAGCCGTTGAAATTGGAGGGGGAAATCGACGCTCCCGCCAAGTTTGAATTGCGTTCCGTGATTAGATTTCTGTGGTTTGAGGGGTCAACCCCTGCTGAAATCTATCGCCGGTTGACCGCTGTGTATGAAGAAAAGTGTATAAACGTAAAAAAAAAAGTGCGTAAATGGTGTACAGAGTTCGCAGACGGCCGTACAAACGTACACGACGAGTCAGACAACGGGCGTCCATCAGTTTCGGACGAGACAGTGACGAAAGTCGAAGTAGTTTTGCTTACCGATCGATGTGTGACTGTGCAAGAGATTGCCGAACTGATAAGGGACATTTCTAAGACTGCCGTGGACAAGATTTTGAAGGACATTTTTAAGTATCACAAGGTGTGTGCCAGTTTGGTGCCGCGGATGCTCACTGATGAACACAAAAAGAAGCGCATCGAAAGTGTCCACAAGTTTCTACGCCGCTACCGGGAAGAGGGAGATGAATAACTGGATTCAATTGTAACCGGAGGCAAGACTTGGATCCACCACTTCACGCCAGAGAATAAGGAACAATCAAAACAATGGCGGCATTCCGTTCTCCAAATGTCAAGAAGTTCATGAAAACTCCATCAGCGGGGAAGGTGACGGCTTCCGCATTATGGGATAGGAAAGGCTTTCTGTCGACTACTGGGAAAGAGGCAAAATAATCAAAGCGGCAAGGTGCTGCGAGACACTAACAAAGCTACGCCGGGGTAAACAAAGGAGAGGTCGGCTGACAAAGAGGGTTCGTTTGCACGATGACAACTCCCGCCTTCAAGTCACTGGCACCATAACAGAGACATCGCCAAATTCAAGTGGGCTCCCAGTGACTACTATTAGTTCTCCAACTTGAAACAACACTTGGGGGGGAACGAAATTCTCAAGCGACGAAGAGCTGAAGGCAGCTGCCAGTTCCTTCCTGCACGAGTCGGCTGGAGAGTCGTGCGTCGAGCGTATGAAAAAGTTTCAGGGGCGTCTCCAAAAATGCACGGGTTGTGACAGAGATAGTTAAAAGTCCAAGCTTTCAGAATCTGTAAATGGGTTTGCAATAAAAAAAAATGAAATGCTCGTGTGACATTGATGGCCGGGAGGAACCATCCGGGGAAGTTCGACCGCCTGTTTGCAAGTCTTATTTCAGGTGACGCCATATTGGACGACTTGGGTGTCGATGATGACGAGGACAACACAAGACCCAGTCCACGAGCGGAGAAAATTTCCAACATGCCTGGAAGCGAACCCGTGCCCGTTGCATGATAGGCAAACATATTACCACTTAGCTAAGTAGGCGGACGGTTTCGCAATAAAATAATATTTACTATGAAAAAGCATTGGTGACGTTAATTTACGGACAACCCACTGCTAAATACGCAGAGAGCTACAGCAAAATGTAATAAATCTACTTTTTTAAGTAGTAGATTTTTTAATCGTGCAGCTGGTGTATCAAAGTAACGGTCTACGAGAGAACTTCATAAAGTAAGTTACACATTGTTTGGGAGAACAAGTGACTGTAAATGAACGGTGCACTACACCTCAAAGTGACACAGATACGTGGCATTATTTTTCAGCACTATCACCAAGTCTCTGTAATGAACAGTTAGAAACGTTATACCAGTTGTTTAACTTGTGAACGATAGAAAGCTGTCCCTTGGTCACAGAACCATTCGCGGAATGCTGTGTGAACGTCCTCGTCGTTGGAAAATTTCTTTCCCCTGAGATGTTCTTTCAGCTTGCAGGGCAAGATGAAAATCGCATAGCGCAAGACTGAGACATCCCGGTCAGCATCGTCCACATGCGTGCCACCTTCGTCAAATTGTTGGCACCATTTCAGTACTGCTGAACGCAACATTTCATTTGGGCCATTCACCACCAGAACCGTCCGCCACCGGTCAGCGCGACAGAATGTCAATCCTAAGGGCCCGGGTTCGATTCCCGGCTGGGTCGCAGATTTTTCCGCTCAGGGACTGGGTGTTGTGTTGTCATCATCATCATCCTCATTATTTCATCCTCATCGACTCTCAAGTCGCCGAAGTTTGGTAAACTCGAAAGACTTGCACCCGGCGAACTGTCTACCCGACGGGAGGCCCTAGCCATAAGACATTTCCATTACCACCAGAACCTGGCCGCGGATCTGTGTGCAGTTTAAACGCTTTGCTCACAAGAAACGCACTGCCTTGGGTTCTTCGGCTTTGGAGTAGGTTTCCAGTAGCCACTCCCATTTCACTCGCACGCTGTGATGCACCTGTTATCCGCAACGCAGCACAACTGTGGCTTGAGGAAGCCCGCAACATGCGCTGTCTTCTCATAATACGCCACTGTTGCGGCCCATTGGTCTCAGTGTGCCTTAATTTACTTTCTGTAGTCCTCACGTGCAGATCAATTTAAATCACTTTTAATTAAGGAGTTAGAAACGCTTTTTGTTCAGTTACTGGGCATTGTCAGAATTCCAAGAAAGGTGGCCATCCGTCAACGAATTGAACGAAAGAACAAGGTTTAGTCGGTGTAACTTATCAATATTTCAATATAGCGACTACATGGGGCGCGCCCACGGGTGGCGTTTATGCCACGAACTCCCTGGAGCAGTCGTCACTGCTGAGCTGTAGTGGACCGAATTCCAAAAGTGAGATAGGAACGTGAAGGAAAAGTGTGTGTACATTGTTCTAGAGCCTGAGAGCAGAGAGCGAGCAACCTCTTCAACTCGAACTCTGCTCTCACTCCCTGCAGTCATTTCAGTCGTCTTCCCCACACAGCTTTTAAATCATGCCTCGCCAGCAGTTCTCAACGAGTGCGAACTACTTGTGGCCTGAAACACAGGCTGCTTTTGGCACGTGTACCATGGGAATAGCACCAAAGATGGACTGTAGGTCTCAATGAGAAATAAAAATTTCATTTTCCAACAAATTAACAGTAAATCACTCCTAGAAATCCCTACAAACAGGCGATGGCCCGTGCAGTCTCCTCCCCTCCGTGGAAGAGGTGGCCAAAGAGATAGACGGTTCCACACAATTCCGTAGACAGATGGGATGCTCTCAAGGGTCACTGGAAGACTGTGGCACGAGGAATATTCACTGACGTTCAAAATAATTATTAAGAGCAGTAATTTCACAGGGTGCTTGGAAATGGGTTGCTGATGTTGACAGTGGGCAAGAAGGTTTGTTTATTTCTTGGCTGCACAGAGATTCGGAGACCAGCTGAGGTGACGAAGCTGCTGATGGCGGGTAGCTCTGCTCACGGAGACTCGATAACTCATGCAATAATTTAGTGGAAGCTTTCTTCCTTACAATTCTGCCACTGACAATATATTGGGAATGTGTAATTTCACAAAGATTTCAGTCTTTAGTAAGTTAGACAGGTCAAGCAAGACTAGTGTTCATGAAAATTCTACACAAAATTTTGAAAGAATTTAAAGTAATGGATTATGAAAGGTTGAGTTATACCTCTCTATAGTGCGATTCATGTTACCTGATTTCAATGAGTTTTTCAGAGTAAGAATTCCAATGCACTTGTCTTGAGGGGAGTAACACGTCAGACTCTAAATTTAACAAAATATTGCAACAATAGCTATATTAAGATTTAGTTCTGTATTTTGTCACAGAATTCTCCATAAACGGCGCAAAAGACTCATGTATGAAGTAATCTACGGCATAATCACAGCAACAGAAGTATATTTTGCAATACTGTCTTTAGGTTAGTGACCTATACAACTGCATATCAGTGGTTAGCGGAGTTAGGGAGGGGAGGGAGAGTAGGAGGGAGAGACAGATACAGAGATTTTTAGGTGTCCAGTACACAAACCATTCGCATCAGTTGCACTTTGGCCTGTAATCACAGCTGTGAGGGTAATGACATGTTGGTATAGAATGAACAAACTAAAACAAGAACAAAACAAAATGAGAAGAGATACGATAAGTACTTCATCTCACTAGACTAAAAGCCAAGACAAGATCAACATCCAAGTTTTTTTACAGGTATTTTCATATTCTGCACACGCCTCCTCCTCCCATTTCTCGGTGTTCACCTCTTCCTCCCCCATCTCTGTCCACCTCATCCTCCCTCCTTGAACTGTCCATCTTTCTATTTTATCTGTCTCCTCCACCTCTCTCTGTCCATTTCCACCACCCCCTCTCTTTGACAATATCTTCTGACCCCTCTCTCTGCCCATGTGGGGGGAGGGGTGGAGTGAAAAACCATTTCTTACCTCTGTTATGCTAGCTGCCCTGCACAGCAGGCAGATAAGGTAGGCTGATACTACTCACACACAACATACCTGTCATGCACAGCAAGCAACATCTCAGCGGCTGTACAACAGTATACATATATCCAGTTGAACATTAGTTAGTTAGCAGTTTAGCAAATAAGAAACATGTAGTCAGAGTTCTGTAGAGTGGCTGGAGCTAAGGAGCCTATTATGAAGAACGCCAACTGAATGAGACTCTTCTTAGTGCCAGATTCATCATCTTGGGACTGAAAGAGAGGCAGTATTTGCCACAGTGCATTTAATCAATGAACATCACTAATACTCACCTAAGCGCATTTAAGGGAGGTGAACATACCTTAAGTAGGTTATTGCAAGAACAACAGAATTAAGTAAAAACATAAAAACTTGTTTTCATATAGCATCTAATATTACCACTCAACATATTACACTAGTATATCAAATACATTGCAAGAAATAATAAAGTAGTACTAAAGACATTCTAGTCTATGATTCTATTCCATTACAGTGCTAGCAGGTAGGCATTTACGTTTTGTACAAAGTAGTTGCCCAAAGAAAAAATAGTACTTGGCTAGTAGCCAATAGTTCAGCAATGTGCTCCCCATACTTAATGAGAAAAATCTCTGTTTTTAACTGTATTGCGTTATACAACACATTTGACATGCACCTGACTGTAGGCAAATCTCAAGAAGCTGGAGGTGTATAGCTCTGAAAATCTCCATCACACACCACTTTCCTTTCGTTTGAAATAGGCAGAGCAGAAGAAATACTATGATCAGTATGGGGCAGTCACCGGTAGAGCGAAACAGAAAAAACTACCGATATTTATTACAAAAGGGATTTGATTTAGACAAAATACTTCATAATTATATTCAGTTATTTTGTAAGAGTAACTAATCTCACTTAGCAATGAAGAATTAACTTCATATCATCACTTTAATATAAAAGTGATATGGGGCCACTAGACTATGAATTTCTGTTTTCAGTCTTCATCTCTAGATAATTGTCTGTGTTGTAGTACTGAAGTGTACTCCATAATTATATACAGTGAGTCTGAAATGCTAAAGTAACACCCTCAAAACCGTACCACTCATACACATAACTGTTTTAAAAATAAAATTCTTGGTGAATAAAAAAAAGGAATATTAAACCATTTAAATTATACAACAAATAATCCTACTTTAGGTGCAGTATTTCAGTTACAAAATTCTAACGTCCCTGTGTGGTGCACTGGAATACCTTTATACGTATGTCATTCAGCCCCTAATGAGAACAATGTGAATGCAGAGTAAGCAATGATTCCATATTTCACACTAGACTAGCAACATCATTGGCGATCTCTGTGGCTCGACCTTGAATCACAGTGTTCTCAGCATATGACACAATAATAAGACAAATACACAATTGATCCTTACATCTAAGTACAGTGTTTGGAGGTTACATCCGCTGCTTTCAAGCAAATTAAGTACTGAAAGTAGGAATTTACAACACATTTGCCATACATAATTCACCCACTCAGCACTATAACGAGATGCTATATAATATGTGCACTGTCTTCATTTCACATTCTGGGAACAACAGAGCTCCAGACACCTGATTTACATTCAAAACCTAATAACAGCATCAGGTATGAAGACTTTAAAGGAGATATATTGTAGGGGCAGAACCGATCTGACACACCTCATTTAATTTAGACAGCCACAATGTACATTCTACTTGTTGGCATATACTTGTCATTACACTGCAGCTTAAAAATCGTTTATAGAGTCTCTCTTGCAATAATTTAACAGGAGACTAAAAAATGACATGGGTAGATGGGAATGTCAAGCAATATTCATGCATATGACATTCAGATAGAAAACATATGCCAGTCACTTATAATGCTCACACAATCATTGAGTTCCAATTACCTCTCTGAATAAGAGTCTATAAGAAAAGGCAGTGCTTGTTAATTCAAAAAATATCGATTTTTTTGATTGAAAACTTGAAGTTCACCTAGGTCTTTAGGCACAACCTCACCCACAATACCTATACTTCAGTTTTCAATAGAACACATAAAGATGCTACAAACAAAATTTGTTTCAATAACCCTTCCTCTTATTTTTAATATCATGAAATTATTCCACGCAAGAGTAGAAACAGGAGAGAGGAAACTAAGGTTGATTGCGTTATGGTCAGTATAGGGATCTGGTGATGCCAGTAAGCGTCAAGCAAAGCAGCATTTTGTCAACTGAGTTGCCTGTCCACGTGGGTTACAAGCCAAACTATGGATTGTAACAAATAGGTATCGTCGATATTAAGCTGTGATTTCCATTTATCATGGTGATGCATCCTGAATGGTAAATCTGACAGATACAGAAAGGGGGTGTCATCTTACGTCGAAAGTACAGAGAGTTTAATGGTAGGCATGATCTAGAGAAGACTGTCCTGAGAGAGGAATATGTCGTGCAGATGTTACTGGCGTGGTATATGGACAGGCCTCGATATATGCTTTCTGATCTTACCTCAGAATGGCGGGGCGTGGTATCTAAGAAAGGGAGGGCTCATGACACTACAGAAACGAAATGCTCACTCGCTCAGAAGCAGGAGGGCGAAAGTACGACGGGAAACGCTAGTGATAGAGGCCCAAGGGGGTTCAAGTACAGTGCAGCCCACATGTTCGATGTATATACCTTGTAAGGAGAGGCAAGTATAAAGGAAGGGGCTGCCACACTCTGTGAGGCTTGCACCTCACAGCATTGGCCAGCAGCCAGAGGAGTTGGTAGAAATCGATCGCCTGATCAGTTCATAGCATTGTTCAAAGAAGCCGAAAATACTGCACACATTATACTGCAGTGCACACAAGAGTGGAGAACTCTCTGAACAGCTTGTCGCCCTCCCAAAATTCAAAATTCTTCACATAGTCCTCCCAGTACGATGCGTACTCGAAAATGGTTGAGTCTTACATGCATGTGTTTGATGATAAGTTTTATGAAATGACGACTTCCGTCCCAGTATAATTGAATGCTTCCCCGAGTTGTACATTGCAACACGTTGTAGCCTACCACCAAGCCGAATCACGTCATCCAACAGGAAAGAATTGTATCGAGCTATCTTTGATGCTTTTGGTAACTGTTCTCCATTACATAATGCAGAGAGATGGGCAATGAATAGCTCCTCTTGAACTCTTCTGATCCAATATGTTTGGGCATTGCGTATCTCCAGAGAAATGAAACTACCAGTGTTTCTACTCTCACTCTTCATACTTCCAATAAATCGAAACACAAGAGCAGTTATATGAAATAATCGCCTGTAGGATCTAAATTTTGCAATGTTGGTTTCGGTGTCGGAGACCAGAGTGACATTTGTCCCGATTTTGGCTCCTGGGATTAATTTAGGTAGAGCTGGGATGTCCAATGACCAAGGATGCCAGTCTTCTGAAAGCCATGGTAGACCACAGCAACAGATCTCATCTGTTATGAGAAGGTCTCACTCCACTCCGTGTGCGAGATGGTGAACAGGATTTGGACCACCAGGAAACTGCCTCCATTGATTGAGTGTAGAGTAAGTCAGTATTTCTGTCACCCAGTTACAAATCAAGGTTTTCCATTTGTTTGAATCATTTCGTATCCACTACAAGGTGACTGTTGAATCGCTCGACAAGGTAGTCTTGTTACAATGAAATGAAAACCCTTGGCTGCTTACAGGCATACACATATGTCTGGGACAGATGAAATGTGTGCCCCGACCGGGAGTCGAACCCGGAATCTCCTGCTTACATGGCAGACTCTCTGTCCATCTGAGCCACCGAGAACACGGAGGATGTGCGAATGCAGGGATTTATCTCTGGCACGATTCCCGCGAAACCCACATTCTCAACGTATTGTCTCGCACTATATTCATAGTGCCCCAGCCCATTATACCCATTACTCGCGGCGCGTTGCCGATTCCCGTAAGAGTTCGGGCACTGTTTGTGCATTCGCACAGAAGAAGAAGATGGTCAAGTGGCCGGTGAGCCTTAACCTAATAAGATGGTATCTGTTCTTTCGGACATACCATATTAGTATATGAATATATAATTAAGGCTCACCGGCCACTTGACCATCTTCTTCTTCTGTGTGAATGCACAAACAGTGCCCAAACTCTTACGGGAATCGGCAACGCACCGCGAGTAATGAGTATAATGGGCGGGGCACTACGAATGTAGTGCGGGATAATATGTCGAGAATGTGGATTTCGCGGCAGGCGTGCCACAGATAAATCCCTGCAGTCGCGCTCTCCTCTGTGTCCTCGGTGGCTCAGATGGACAGAGCGTATGCCTTGGCAGCAGCAGATCCCTGGTTCGACTCCTGGTCGGGGCACACATTTTCATCTGTCCCCGTTGGCTTATGTCAACGCCTATAAGCAGCTAAGGGTTTTCATTTCATTGTAATTTCATTATAACGAGCTGCATGGTCACCGATGGTATCTGTTCTTTCGAACATGTCCGAATTAACAGATACCATCTTAGTATATATATATATGTAGAGTTGTTGTCATCAACTCCTGTTTTCTGGCAAAAGTAACGAAGGAGTCGTGAGCCAACCAATTCGGCAAGCAATTCCAACCTAGGTAAGGTTACATTTTTGACTGGCGTTTTCGCTGCAAACAATACGAGCTGAACAACCGATTTAGTAGTGCATATCAATTGCGAATTCATCTGATATGTATCGTAACGGCTGCGGTCGCCGCACTGCATCGTCATCAGAATAACACAGGCACTGCAAATCGGATTTGAATAGTTATCTAAACAGATAAAACAGCACCATAGTCTTCTTCCGATGCACTTCAGAGCACATGCATTTCTGCAGAATCATATTCGTCTGTCACATCTATCCATCTAGGAATGTGCAACGACGACAAGTGAAGCAACTTTGAGACCCAAAAGTACTAACTACGTGGAAGATCTGTGGGCAAAACATCCTCCCACGTTTCTGGAATGTGAGTTAGTAACAATCCCAATGGGTCTGAATAAACTGAGAGGGTCATAAAACTGAGCGGCTGCTCGAAGAACGTATCTCTTGGTTGCCAAGTTTCACTCAAATCTTACATTACCCTTTCGTAGCCAGTGGAGATTCAGCATTGCTAATGATTCCTTTTGAGGCGTGGCGCCTTTACATCGCTCCTGTCTGTAGCCTGTGTATCGGGAGAATGACTCATGCGTGCACAGTGATAGATGGTTTGAAGCGTATTCAGCCTAGTACGTAGTTCTAATTTTCATCTACCAGAATACAGTAGCGGACAGAGACATTCAAGAAACAGCAGGTCAAGACAATGGTTTTGTGAATTGTTCTGTTTATTTCTTGAAGGCCTATTTCGTTTATTTGCGTTTGTACAGTTTTGTATACATTTTAAGTAGTGTGAATGATGCGTGAATTTGGTCCAAAGTAAATATGTAGATCATCGTTATACTGACGAGCGTTGTACGACCTAGCGTGAGAATTTTTTAAGACAGTGTGAATGTAGACAACGTGTATTTTTGTATCATAATATGTTAAGTAAGTTTATGGTATAGGAAAGCTAATTCGCGTACAAATGAAAATAGTTAATAACTTAAAGTATAGATAAAATATCAGAATGTTAAATATTTATTTCGGGAAAAATACAATTCGGAAGTGCTTTATTTGTTGATTGATTAATCATGAAAAGCGCGGACTAATGCAGGAGAATAATATTTTTCTATTGCCCCCCGCCCCCCGCCCCATGAACCATGGAGCTATGGACCTTGCCGTTGGTGGGGAAGCTCGCGTGCCTCAGCGATACAGATAGCCATACCGTAGGTGCAACCACAACGGAAGAGTATCTGTTGAGAGCCCAGACAAACGTGTGGTTCCTGAAGAGGGGCAGCAGCCTTTTCAGTAGTTGCAGGAGCAACAGTCTGGATGATTGACTGATCTGGCCTTGTAACTCTAACCAAAACGGCCTTGCTGTGCTGGTACTGCGAACGGCTAAAAGCAAGAGGAAACTACAGCAGTAATTTTTCCCGAGGGCCTGCAGCTTTACTACATGGTTAAATGATGATGACGTCCTCTTGAGTAAAATATTCCGGAGGTAAAATAGTCCCCGATTCGGATCTCCGGGCGGGCGCTACTCAGGAGGACGTTGTTATCAGGAGAAAGAAAACTGGCGTTCTACGGATCGGAGCGTGGAATGTCATATCCCTTAATCGGGCAGGTAGGTTAGAAAATTTAAAAAGGGAAATGAATAGGTTAAAGTTAGATATAGTGGGAATTAGTGAAGTATCGTGGCAGGATGAACAAGAATTTTGGTCAAGTGAATACAGTGTTATAAACACAAACTCAAATAGGGGTAATGCAGGAATATGTTTCATAATGAATAAAAAAGTAGGAATGCGGGTAAGCTACTACAAACACCACAGTTAACGCATTATTGTAGCCACGATAGATAAGAAGCCAATGCCTACCACAGTAGTACAAGTTTATATGCCATCAAGCTCCGCATGATGAGATTGATGAAATGTATGATGAGTTAAAAGACATTATTCACTTAGTGAAGGGAGACGCAAATTTAATAGTCATGGGTGACTGGAATCCGATAGTAGGAAAAGGAAGAGAAGGAAATGTAGTAGGTGAATATGGAATGGGGTGAAGGAATGAAAGAGGAAGCCGTCTGGTAGAATTTTGCACAGAGCATAACTTAATCATAGCTAACACTTGGTTCAAGAATCATAAAAGAAGGTTGTATACATGGAAGAAGCCTGGAGATACTGACAGGTTTCAGATAAATTATATAATCGTAAGCAGAGATTAAGGAACCAGGATTTAAGTTGTAAGACATTTCCAGGAGCAGATGTGGACTCTGACCACAATCTATTGGTTATGAACTGTAGATTAAAACTACAGAAACTGCAAAAAAGTGGGAATTTAAGAAGATGGGACCTGGACAAACTGACTAAGCCAGAGGTTGTAGAGAGTTTCAGAGAGAGCAATAGGGAACGATTGACAAAAATGGGGGAAAGAAATACAGTAGAAGAAGAATGGGTAGCTTAGAGATGAAATAGTGACAGCAGCAAAGGATCAAGTAGGTAAAAAGAGGAGGGCTAATAGAAAGATATATTGAATTTAATTGATGAAAGGAGAAAATACAAAAATGCAGAAAATGAAGCAGGAAAAAAGTAATACAAACGTCTCAAAAATGAGATCGAAAGGAAGTGCAAAGTGGCTAAGCAGTGTTAGCTAGAGGACAAATGTAAGGATGTAGAAGCATGTATCATTAGGGGTAAGATAGATACTGCCTACAGGAAAATTAAAGAGACCTTTGAAGAAAAAAGAACCACTTGCATGAACATCAAGAGCTCAGATGGAAACCCAGTTGTAAGCAAAGAAGGGAAAGCAGAAAGGTGGAAGGAATATATAGAGGGTCTATACAAGGAGGATGTACTTGAGTACAATATTATGGAAATGGAAGAGGATGTAGATGAAGATGAAATGGGAGATATGATACTGCATGAAGAGTTTGACAGAGCACTGAAAGATCTACGTCGAAACAAGGCCCCAGGAGTAGACAACATTCCATTAGAACTACTGACAGCCTTGGGAGAGCCAGTCCTGAGAAAACTCGTGTATATGGTGAGCAAAATCTATGCGACAGGCGAAATACCCTCAGACTTCAAGAAGATTATAATAATTCCAATCCCAAAGAAAGCAGGCGCTGACAGATGTGAAAATTACCGAACTATTAGTTTAATAAGCCACGGCTGCAAAATACAAACACGAATTCTTTACAGACGAATGGAAAAACTGGTAGAAGCCGACCTCGGGGATGATCAGTTTGGTTTCCGTAGAAATGTTGGAATACGTGATGCAATACTGACCCTACAGCTTATCTTAGAGAATAGGTTATGGAAAGGCAAGCCTACGTTTCTAGCATTTATAGACTAAAAGAAAGCTTTTGATGGTGTTGTTTTGAATACTCTCTTTTATATTCTGTAGTTGGCAGGGGTAAAATACAGGGAGCGAAAGGCTATTTACAGTTTATACAGATCCAGATGGCAGTTATAAGAGTCGAGTGGCATGAAAGGGAAGCAGTTGTCGGTAAGGGATTGAGACAGTGTTGTAGCCTATCCCCGATGTTATTCAGTCTGTATAACGAGCAAGCATTAAAGGAAACAAAAGAAAAATTCTGAGTAGGAATTAAAATCCATGGAGAATAAATAAAAACTTTGAGGTTCGCCATTGACATTTTAATTCTGTCAGAGACAGCAAAGGACCTGTAAGAGCAGTTGAATGGAATGAACAGTGTCTTGAAAGGAGGATACAAGATGAACATCAACAAAAGCAAAACGAAGATAATGGAATATAGTCGAATTAAATCGGGTGATGCTGCGAGAATTGGATTAGGAAATGAGACACTTAAAGTAGTAAATGAGTTTTGCTATTTGGGGAGCAAAATAACTCACGATGGTCGAAGTAAAGAGGATATAAAATGTAGACTGGCAATGGCAAGGAAAGCGTTTCTGAAGAAGAGAAATTTGTTAAGTGTCAGGAAGTCGTTTCTGAAAGTATTTGTATGGATTATAACCATATATGGAAGTGAAACGTGGATGATAAATAGTTTAGACAAGAAGAGAATAGAAGCTTTCGAAATGTGGTGCTACAGAAGAATGATGAAGATTATATGGGTAGATCACATATCTAATGATGATTAACTGAATAGAAATGGAGGGAAGAGAAAGTGGCGCATCTTGACTAGAAGAAGGGATCAGTTGGTAGGGCATATTCTGAGGCATCAAGGGATCACCAGTTTAGTATTGAAAGGTAGCGTGAAGGGTAAAAATCGTAGAGGGAGACCAAGAGATGAATACACTAAACAGATTCAGAAGGATGTGGGTTGCAGTAGGTACTGGAAGATTAAGAAGCTTGCACAGGATAGAGTAGCATGGAGAGCTGCATCGAACCAGTCTGTGGACTGAAGACCACAACAACAACATTGACTTTAAAGAAAACTGACCAATCAGAACTGAGTATTCTTAGCGCATTTTTTCTCTTGGAGGTAGAAAATGCTTACTGCAGTCTAAAGTAATCGGAGCCCAGCCTTGCAATGGTACTGTCGTGTGTAGTACGAGCTTCGAAGAAAGTTAAAGTTCGCTGGTTTTAGTTGTGCTACATGCCTCGAAAGTGCTTTAAAGTGGAGGCATATTTATTACGGTGTGTTCTTTTTTAGAAAGTACGGATTTTTTAAGTAAATTTGTGTATGAGAAAAGACAGTAATTACCTGTGTCATATTGAGCAGATCGGTAACCAAAAACTTGAGTGAATTTGACACCAATAAACTCAATAGTGTGGAGAGCATTTTCATTAAAGAACAATCCGTGTTTAGTAGCTGTTTAGATTTCACGAAATAGTTATCATAAACTTGGTAACGTGAATGACAGGATTTGTGCATGATTGTGTTAGAATTATCACGGGCTTGGCAGTGAACTTGTAATTCTAAACTTCAAAATATAGCGAAGCTTTGCCAGTATTTCCAGCTTTCATTCAAAATGAAGACCTTTTCCCGATTTTTTAGAATAGTCTCGTTGTGTGCACCCTGGTGCGAGTCACAGTACAGTAGGTTTCTGCTCGGCTATCCTATCGGCGATCTGCTGCGACGAGTTCACAGGTAGGTGCCGGTATAATACCAGAAAGGATCCGCGCCGCCGCACTTTGTGTTGTGGACTAGGTTCAAAGACCTTTGTTGTGCCGTATTGCCTTCAGATCTTTCTAATTAGTTGCCCATTTGGAACTTGGGAGGTTTAATTGCTCTTTCACATGTGTGAGGCTGTGATATTCATTGTTTTTGTTTTTAGAGGCTTTTAACTATTACTGCAGTGTCGTTATAAATATTTTGGAAAGTCGCCGAGTCTGTCAGTACATCAACTCTTTGTCCTTGTGATCATAATATAACATCGTAATGAGATATCCACCAACAACGATCTTGCTCAAAAGCCCTTTGATGGAACAAGTCTTCCCCACCTTGGTAACCATTTCGTTTGTATTTTTACATGGATTACATTTGTTTTGTCTTTGAACCTTTATTTCGCGTTTCAGTTGAAATAGGTCTGTGACCACCTGTGTGTTCTATTAAGGCGAGCCATCAGCTACAGGCGACATGTGCTTGAATTAAGTTGGTCATATTCATTTGTAGTTGTGGTTCCAATAACAACGATGATATTCTTTAAAAGTACTATCATGGACAGGAAGTACAGATATAACTCGGCCATAGCCCGATGTCTCTTCAGCTCCCTGCTGTTCGTAGTTCCATTCTCTCCTCACCTTTCTTTTATTTAAGCATAAGACGACAGGTCGAATATCAGGTGCATCTGCACACTCAAACCTGAGCTCACTATATGTACAGCGTGCATATGTGGATTTAATCATGATCTCTTGTTGACCAGGGCTAATTTATCGTGACCAAAATCACTTCAGTTAAAGTAAGTACACACCGCTGCCTTAAGGGTAAGACTATATTAACTTGTACTAAGTCAATCGCGTATGTATTAAAGCCGGATGACTGAATGTAGCGTCTTCCTACCGGTATGAACTATATCTACACAAGCCTGCAAGCAAAATCAGTTCATTTCTGAACAAAAGGATTATCTGCTCCACCTTAACGCTCTGGTGAAAATATTAGTGTAAATAAGATTTTGCGAAATTTAAATAAAATCGTTCCACAGCGGGCCAATCTGCAGCCGTGATCTGCAGAAGCCATTATGTGCTGCAACACTCACACAATATATGTAGCCATTGCACAGATTTATGATACAAACACGGAGAAGGAAGTTAGGTACCTGAATGTCATTGCTTTTGTATAAATTAAACGATTTAAGCTTGGCAGCGAAGATCTCAGGAGCCGCGGATGTTACCTGTTACATATTTAAGTGTATCTGAAGCGACATTTGGTGCTAATGATGGAAGTTTCGAGCTACCACTCTGCCTCAACCACACAACTGCAACGCCAGTTCTGCTCAAGCTACAGCTACTTGCCAGCCACCCAGCCGGAGCACCAGTACCACACTGTCCGCCCGACTACAATGGAATTCAGCGTGAGTTGTAGCCACTTGCTAGGCGACCAACTCCAGTGCCAGTCCGACGTCAGTTAGTGACTTATTCGTGCATTTTTCAGTGACACATTGCTACTAAGCACTCTCTTTTACATAATATCACAATTTACAACGTAACATCACAAGAAAGTTTCAGAATGATGGATAACAGCAATCAGTCGACCTTTCCTTTCAGGCGTTATTAAAGCAAATCTAGATTTCGGCTAGTGCCTAGCCATTATCAATGCATTATTTCATGGTTTCAATAGATGCCCTGCTATGTCAGTCGCCTGTTGTTTGAGCTTCTGTCACAGTTCATTCAAGATTACTCGAGTAATCCTCAATGAACTGTGACAGAAGCCCGAACAACAAAGAACTGACATACTAGGGCATGTATTGAAACAATTCAATATTGCACTGAAAATGGCTAGGCACTGCCGAAATTTATATTTGCTTTAATAAAGCTTAAAATGAAAGGATGATTGATTGCTGTGCTCCATCATTTTGAAAGTCTCATCACAGTCTTTTAGCGCATTCCACATCCCTAATGGAATTCCATCCACAATGACACATCAGCGTGAAGCACCCTCCTCTGCCTAGCATCGTTGGTAGGATGCACCGTCTGCAACGAAACGTTGGTTCGGAGCAGCCCCTGCCCCCCAACAGTGGTGCTCAGCATCCTCTGCCATACAACACTGCTAAGAAATACTATCACATAACACTTGTACAAAGCACCATCTGCTCCGCAACATTGGTAGGATGCAGCATCTGAACGAAACTTGGGTATGAAGCGCATGAGTGCTAAACACCCTCTGCCACATAAGTGGTAAAATCACCCTATGCACACTCAGTATGGAGCACCCTCCACCTTGTAACATGGAACGAAGCACCCTCTTCCATTCAGCATGGATACGAAGCATTCTCTGCCACCCAATATCGGTACGAGCACCCTTTGCCATGCGACGTTGGTATGAAGCACCCTCTGCCATCAAAATCCGTAGAATGACCCCTCTGCAACAAAAAGTTAGTGTGAAGCACTCTCTGCTACGTAACTTCATTAGGATACACACTCTGACACATAACATTGGCATGAAGCAATTTCTGTAATGCAATGTCGTCTGCAAAACATTGGTGTGACACACCCTTTAACAACTTAGTATCAGTACGATGCCCCTTCAGCCACGCAATATTGAAGCAACCAGTCAAATGGTATGGAACACCCCCACGTCATAGGTACAAAGCACTCTCTACCATGCATCAGTAAACAACACCACCTGCCGCACTACATTGATATGAAGCACCTTTGCCGGAAAACCACCATACGCGGCAGCTTCTACCACCTACGATTCCTAAGAAAAGCACCCTCCGCCACCCGACATTTTTACTAAGCCTCTTCTGCAATGTATCATTGATACGTACCAATAATCTGCACGTAACACTGATAAAAAGCTTTCTCTGCCACTTAACTTCGATAGGATACACCGTCTGCCACCCAACATTGGTATGAAGCATTCTCTGCCGCCCATAATTGGTACAAATCATCCTCCGCAACCAAACATTGGTACGAAGCACCCTCCGCAATGCAACATCGAAATGAATCACCCACTACCACGCAGCGCCGGTACAGATCACAGCGCCATCTTCTTCGATTTTAGGGAGTTGCGCCGTTCACCGCTAGATGGCAAAGGCACCGGTTTCTCAGCAAGGTTGGACTTAATTTTCGTCACAGTTCAGCCAAATTGCACAAAATATTTATAAATTATATACATAAACGTTTCTCGTAAAACGGCCTATCCATTAGTGAAAACCATATCAAAATCCCAACAGTACAGACTGATCTCAATGGAGGGCTACAACGAATAAAAGCGGGAAATAACGTTATTTCTTGGACAGAAATGTCATGTCTGTAAAGGAATTGTATAAAAAAATTTTAATGAATATATAGAGACTAGTTCAACTACCAGAGATTAATGCGTGAAGCATTTGCTGAACAAAAGAAGCTTTACGCTCTTCATTTATTAGTTTTAGAATAAGTTACCTTTCAATGTTATCCTGTCCTAGTGTTGTGCCATTTCTTACTGATAAAATTGGGTTAAATAATGAAAGTGGTTTTGAAGCAGAGCGATTTCGTCTTTTGTGATAACATGGGTTCCAGCTCCTGAAATTGTGGAAAATTATTACTATTATTTTAATATTATGCAGAGAGTTTAGATGGAGACGACGATCTTCACGGCGACGCTGCTCAACAATAGAGGTATGTGAATGTGTTCATCTTTTTCCTTTCGTGGCCGCTACCATCGAACATATTTGCCGCGACATTCAGAACTTGCAGTCTTTCTTTTCATTTAATTTCGAAGTCCACGCAGTTACGTTCTAAGCTGTAATTCTTTTTATCCAGTATATCTGAGGAAGTTCTGACCGGTTGTCATAAAAGAGTTGTTCTATGTATGTTTCCCATGTTTCTTTAAGCTCATCTTGTCCAACTATTAATTTTCCTTCATTATTCAACAACCTCTTTCCTGTCCTTTTTCTGTAATTTCCTGTCACTTCCCTGATTTTTTTAATGAATTCTGAAACTATCATACTTCATAGCTATATATATGACTCATTACCTACACAGTATTACCTTTCTTTTTTTTTCAACCACTCATTCGCGAATGTACGTACCCTCTTATCTGTTGCACTCAGTCGGCCGTATTCTTTAATAACATTATTTGCAATATTCAGTGGTTTACTTACCACAGTTGATCTTTGCCTGTGTCGCAACAGCGCTTCACGCGAAATATTTACTACGCGACATCCACAATGACTTTTATTTCAAAATTTCGACGACTGATTGAATAAAGATTTTTCTAACAGTAACAATAGCAAAACATAATAATATAAGAGGATGCGTTACATGCCCCTTTATTCCTATGCAACAACGACATTGGACAGGTATGTAAGTCTGTCCCGGGCATGTTGTTAAACTGCGTCCAAAACCGAGTGACCACCGATATAAGTGGTCTCCTTCAACCAAGTGCCAACGGCCTCCTTGGAGGGCGGATGAGCAGGTAAAGGATAGGGCACTCTGTTGAAACCGCCACATTAAATATCATATGGACTTCAAATTTTCTGGAATTTCAAGTCCCCCAATCAGATCTCCGAGGGGGGGGGCACAGTTTTGAGCAACGCTGTCACTAAGAAGAGATTATCATTGGAAGATAGAATGTGAAGACGGTGGCTCAGGCTGGAAAAATCAACAATGCAGTCCAAGAAATGGAGAGAATGAGCATTAAGATCATGGGCACTAGTGAAATGCGATGGACAGGTTCAGGTACTTGTAACATGAAAGAACACAGAATTTACTACTCAGGAACATCTAATGAACAGTATAATCCTGAATCAGGATTTGTAGTATCGAAAGCAATCGCAGAATGTGTAACTAATTGCGTACCTGTTTCAGAGAGAGTGATGTTACTCCAAATAAGTCCTCTACCGGCACAACTGAATATTATTCGGGTCTACGCTCCGACAACAGACCATACTGGTGAAGAAGTTGCAGAATTTTACTCACAAATCTCAGGTGTCTTGTAATAACTACCGAAGAAAGATCTTACAATAATTATGGGAGATTTTAATGCCTAAATAGGAAGGGGATCCGAAGGCGACATTATAGCTCACTATGGACTTCGTGAAAGGAATGAAAGAGGTGAAATGCTCAATGCATTTGCAGGAGAGTGGAGATTCGTTAATAACTGACACATTCTTCACACTACCACCCAGACGTCTCTACACCTGGCAGTCCCCAAGAGATTCAGACGAAAATATTACCTGAAATCAGATTGATTATGTCTTGATAAATCAAAAATATAGAAACAGCTGTCGCTCAATGAAAACCCATCCAGGTGCCGACATTAACTCAGACCATGTTCCCCTAGTTAGTGTCTTTAAAATAAGAATGATTAGAGTTCAAAAGAAAAAAGTCAAAATGTATGATATCCGCAAATTGAAAGAATCTTCCATAAGAGAAAATGCAGGAGTCCATCTTAATAATGAACTTAAGTCTCTGTCAGGTCTTGTGCACCAAAGATAAAATTAAAAAGATAAACTCTATATTGGAATCAGTTAAAGAAGAACCTCTGAAATTCAGTGTCACCAAAAAGAAGTCCTGGATGACTGAAGAGGTACTTAAAATGATGGACAGAAGGAGGAAAGTGAAAAATAATCCTGATGAATACAAGAATATCGACAAGGGGATTAGAAAAAGGATACGAGAAGCAAAGGAAATAGAAATACAGAAACAGTGCACTGAAACAGAAATTACAATTGAAGCATTATAGTTTCAGAGTTCATAAAAAAAAGTGAGGGAAGCGACAGGAAATTACAGAAAAAGGACAGGAAAGAGGTTGGTGAATAATGAAGGAAAAATAATAGTTGTACAAGATGAGCTTAAAGAAGGGAAACATACATAGAACAACTCTTTTATGACAACTGGTCAGAACTTCCTCAAATATACTGCGAAACAGGACCTAGAATTCTGCTGGAAGAAGTACAAGCTGTTATAAATGGAATGAAGAATGGTAAATGACCTGGGCCCGACAATGTGAATGCCGAAATTCTCAAGCTGCTCTGTGAGGATAATTTAAAATGGTTGACTGCAATATTCAATGACATCTACGACGGGAATGACTTAAATCCGAATTTATTACATCGCCCTAAAAGCTCGGAGCTAAGACTTGTGGTGAATACAGGACCATCAGCCTCATGAGTCACCTGCTGAAGATCTTTCTGAGGGTCATTCATCAAAGAATTTACAAGATCCGTAAGAACAAATTTCTTCTACACAGTTTGGTTTCGGAAATGCATTTGGCACGCGCGAAGCATTATTTAGTATCAAGGTACTATTTCAAGGTTTCGGAGACTTGAATTGCGACATTTATGCCTGCTTTATTGATTAGTAGAAGGGTTTAGACTGAATGAAACTCCAGAAGATTGTTGACGCTTTAAGAAGCAATGGTTTGGATGATAAAGACCTACGTATAAAAAATGGTTCAAATGGGTCTAATCACTGTGGAACTTAACATCTGAGGTCATCAGTCCCCTAGAACTTAGAACTACGTAAACCTAACTAACCTAGGGAGGCAGGATTCGAACCTGCGACCGTAGCGGTCGTGCGGTTCCAGACTGAAGCGCCTAGAACATATTGTGAACCTGTATTGAAACCAGTCGGCTTCATTGAGGCTGGACAGAGAAAATACAGAAGACATAGACATTCTGGAAGGTGTAAGGCAGGGTTGTACAGGGTGTTTCAAAAATGACCGGTATATTTGAAACGGCAATAAAAACTAAACGAGCAGCGATAGAAATACACCGTTTGTTGCAATATGCTTGGGACAACAGTACATTTTCAGGCGGACAAACTTTCGAAATTACAGTAGTTACAATTTTCAACAACAGATGGCGCTGCAAGTGATGTGAAAGATATAGAAGATGGTTTATTCCTTAGAACAGAGGATTTTTCTGGTGTTGGAATACCACCGCCTAGAACACAGTGTTGTTGCAACAAGGCGAAGTTTTCAACGGAGGTTTAATGTAACCAAAGGACCGAAAAGCGATACAATAAAGGATCTGTTTGAAAAATTTCAACGGACTGGGAACGTGACGGATGAAAGTGCTGGAAAGGTAGGGCGACCGCGTACGGCAACCACAGAGGGCAACGCGCAGCTAGTGTAGCAGGTGATCCAACAGCGGCCTCGGGTTTCCGTTCGCCGTGTTGCAGCTGCGGTCCAAATGACGCCAAAGTCCACGTATCGTCTCATGCGCCAGAGTTTACACCTCTATCCATACAAAATTCAAACTCGGCAACCCCTCAGCGCCGCTACCATTGCTGCACGAGAGACATACGCTAACGATATAGTGCACAGGATTGATGATGGCGATATGCATGTGGGCAGCATTTGGTTTACTGACGAAGCTTATTTTTACCTGGACGGCTTCGTCAATAAACAGAACTGGCGCATTTGGGGAACCGAAAAACCCCATGTTGCAGTCTCATCGTCCCTGCATCCTCAAAAAGTACTGGTCTGGGCCGCCATTTCTTCCAAAGGAATCATTGGCCGATTTTTCAGATCCGAAACGATTACTGCATCACGCTATCTGGACATTCTTCGTGAATTTGTAGCGGTACAAACTGCCTTAGACGACACTGCGAACACCTCGTGGTTTATGCAAGATGGTGCCCGGCCACATGGCACGGCCGACGTCTTTAATTTCCTGAATGAATATTTCGACAATCGTGTGATTGCTTTGGGCTATCCGAAACATACAGGAGGCGGCGTGGATTGGCCTCCCTATTCGCCAGACATGAACCCCTGTGACTTCTTTCTGTGGGGACACTTGAAAGACCAGGTGTACCGCCAGAATCCAGAAACAATTGAACAGCTGAAGCAGTACATCTCATCTGCATGTGAAGCCATTCCGCCAGACACGTTGTCAAAGGTTTTGGGTAATTTCATTCAGAGACTACGCCATATTATTGCTACGCATGGTTGATATGTGGAAAATAGCGTACTATAGAGTTTCCCAGACCGCAGCGCCATCTGTTGTTGACAATTGTAACTACTGTAATTTCGAAAGTTTCTCTGCCTGAAAATGTACTGTTGTCCCAAGCATATTGCAACAAACGATGTATTTCTATCGCTACTCGTTTAGTTTGTATTGCCGTTTCAAATATACCGGTCATTTTTGAAACACCCTGTATATTATCCCGACTGATTTTCAACATCTATTCAGAACACATCTTTAAAGAAACTCTTGATGAAATAGAGATGGGATTCCTCTTGAACGGAAAATATATCTTATAAATTATACAGTGCAGCAATCAGTAGTCCTTTTTCAGATTTTATTACGCAAATCCAGATTTCGGCTTGTGGCTAGCCATTCTCAATGGTCTATTTTCTATTCTCGATGCATGTTAAGTCCCTGCTGTTCGGGCGTCAGTCACATTTCTTTGTATACTACTCAAGTACTACTCTAGATGTCTCGATATACCGTTAGCCTGCATGCTGGTTAATTGCATTTGATTTCGGTTTATCGGGACTTCTGCTCTTTGTCTTGGTAGCGGGTGCGGGGTCCTGGGTTGCGTCCTACTTGTGCTGTTGTGTATTTTCCGCCCCCTTTGCCCGTGCGTGACGGCTAGCCGTATATCTAGTTGGCCTTAGGCACGTAAGATAATAGATTTGTACTGCTAAGCTGATGTTCGTTAATTGCTTGATTAATTCTACAGATGATGCGTTTAATGAATTATTATGTTTCTAGTTACTTAAGGCAGATGTCAGTCTGTTGTAGATACCCACTAGTTCTGAGATTTTTCGTGCCTATTCGTGACCGTTGCTGCTCCAATTTGGGGGTCCATGCCGAGCCTGTATTGGAAACAGCAGAGTGGGCGGGCGTCCGCTTTTGGGCGTAGTTTGTTGAATCCCACAAGATTGCTTGGTCACATAAAATTTTATATTTCATATCCTACATTGCAGGGTGCCTGCCATTTAGGTAACATGGTATGATTTGTTGTTGGCTGTGCTCCGAATTACTTTGGTAATACTAATCACTGCAGTAAAAATTTTAGTAAATTGTTCTTCAGGTTGATCATCGTTACTGAGTAAATAATTTTTACGTATTTTTGATGTTTGCTGTTTGTGATTTTCGATGTGTATGTGTGGTTAATTGACTGTTATGTTTTTATTCACAACGACAGATGGTTTCGTTTTACTTTAACATTTTGGCTGTTTTCGCCAGTATGTGTTTTACAGTTTAAGTTACGCGAGTTTCTTGCGTATAACACTAGTGCCCTCTCTTGTTAGATGTCTTCCATAGCGCAAGCTTCATCTACTTAACACTACGACACAAGTAAATTGGTTGCATATTTTCTATTTTACATAAATGTTTTTAATATAGTCCTGATATGTTTAATTTATTAATGAAAAAAGGTTTGAATTAGTACAAATTTTAATAATTTTGTTGCGCATGTGAATGTATCCATGGATTTTAATGTGTGTGAGTGACTGGCACATGTCACAAGTGCCCTCTCTCAGCCAAACTATCTGCCCTAGGGCTTTCACACTCTCGTCACGATAGTTCATAGGCGAAGTACTGATGCTAAACTGTGTTCGCATCGACCCTGTGTCCACGATCATGTTGTATAAATGGAGATTATGTCTTAACTACTGACGACGCCTTTGGCACAATTGTTTTAACAATATATTTTGCTGGATGTAATTTAAATAACTGACTAAAAGTTTTTGTGACTGTAGTACTCTGGTAATTTTACGGTTACTTAAGCTATAGTGTTTTTTCTTTCTCAATTCCGATGCTAAGTTTTTGCTAATGAAAGTGTCTTCTTGTTCAGGATATTTTACTTTTGATGAAGGTATATTTATATATACCGAAACGTTGGTCAACAATTTTAATACATCTTTATCCTGCAACTGTTTTGGCTGTCACCATTTATCGTGAAGAATTTCAACAGTTGCTGTTTCAGCCATGTTTAAAATCTTGAAATAATTTTTAACTCATTTCACTAAATGTGTAACAGGCCATACTTTCCGTGGTTTATGAATGTTTAAATACTGAAGTAACTTGCTCTCACCTAATTGGTAATTTTAAAAATGTGTTGATGGTTTTATTTGCTATTTGTCTTGTTTAAATGTGCCAAATAAATGTTCAGTGCAACTGTTGATGGTGATTGCCTGATATGTCACTCGGTGCAGTCCTACCACCCCACAGCCCATTGTGCCGAGCTTGTATCGTTGTGTAAAAGTTGAATTCCATGTTGTGCTCACACAGCACAGTTATTCAGTTGAAGACTGTTAACAGAAGTGGAGTGTTTTTGCAGAACCTGATGGTTATTTCTACTTTTATTTTTGTGGCTTCACCTAAGGTAAGGATCACTGTCGTTTTCTGGCTGCTGGATAACTTAATATTGTGATATTGTGTGGTACTTATGAAGGCGAAAATAGTTTACTACATTTTGCGTCCCAGCACATGAAAACTTGCTGTCCTCGTTTGAGGACACTGGGCGCTTCCATTTCTGTGGTAATCGCGTTTCACACAGTGTTTTGTTACTGGAATGTAAGATTACAGGAGTTCCGAAAGTTGTATAGATATCACGCAAGTCAATGGCTACTTCTTCTGGACACTAACTTTTCAATGATTTCTAAATAATGAAATTTGTTAATTGATTCTGATAAACCATTACACATCGGAAGTCATTGCAGCTTTGCGATTGCATGTCAGTCATATAGCCCTGTTCACTAGGGTTGAAATCTGAACGCAAGAGAGGTTTTCTCGCTGTCCCTTTTTTCAAATTTCGACTTCTTTTGATAGTGCATAAAAAGGCGTAAATAAATCATGATACTTTCCTTGCTGATGTTAAAACATTGTTTTCTTTAATTCTGAAGCCATTCTACTCATTCCACCATGACTTAGTAAAGAATGTGTTACATTAAGGATATAAAATAACTCATCATTTGTTACATAATAAACTACATTATCGGTATTCATTTCCATTGGTCTTATAAGTCTCTCTCTTCCATTTGTTGTTATGACATCGTATTCCCATATACTTCCACAATCTTTTATTGTTCTCTTGGCTCCAGAGCTTTTCAGGATTTCCTTAAATAGTTTCACCAGTTTCATGTGTATGTTGTGCTCACCGCATAGAATGGAGACCATACCTTTGTCAAATTTCGTACGCATGTCATTATCTCTGTTGCTCATTTTTACTACCACTCCATATACACAGTACGCTACAATCATTTTACTACAACTAAAAATTCAGGTGACGCATTACATGTGCTTGTTCACACTAAATGTACTAGCATCATCGGTTTATTTATCGCATTCCATCTGTGCATTGTCGTTGCATTCTTTTTAGCTTTATAATTATAGCCGTGTTTTCGTTTCACGAAGCCACTCCATGGTTAATCTGTAAAGAATGCTGAATGAACTACACAACTGCCTAGACAGTTCTGTTTTAAATATATTCGGCCAAGTAGCTAGGACATTGTTATTAACTTCCTTGAATTCACGTTACTGCTCATACAGCGACCTTGAATGGCGTTACCCCTATTTACCTCATTACCCGTAATGTATATACTGTCTGACCAAAAGTGAAACACCGAAAAAATAAGGTCGGATATAAATGTAGATTGGTACAAGTACACACCATCGGCGGAGAGGTAAATAATTAAGAGCGGCAATTTCTGTGGCACACAGAACAACCACCAGAGTGGATTAGTTTTGTTCATATTTAGGGTTGTTAACAAGGCCCATATATAAGGAACGTAAGCGGTGTCAGATCTTGAGTAATAAGTGTGTAGGATTCGGAGATGCTGTGCAGGCATTTGAGACAGTGTTGTCAACACGTCACAGAGTTTGAAACGGGCGTCGTTTGGTATTGTATTTCTGCAATAATAATTTATACACTATGTCATCAAAAGTATCCGGACACCCCCAAAAACATACGTTTTTCATACGAGGTGCGTTGTGCTGCCGCCTACTGCCAGGTACTCCATATCAGCAACCTCAGTAGTCATTAGCCATCGTGAGAGAGCCGAATGGGGCGCTTTGCGGAACTCATGGACTTCGAAAGTGGTCAGGTAATTGGGTTGGGTTGGGTTGTTTTGCGGGAGGAGGCCAGACAGCGAGGTCATCGGTCTCTTCGGATTAGGGAAAGACGGGGAAGGAAGTCGGCCGTGCCCTTTCAAAGGAACCATCCCAGCATTTGCCTTGAGGTATTTAGGGAAATCACGGAAAACATAAATCAGGATGGCCGGATGCGAGATTGAACCGTCGTCCTCCCGAATGTGAGTCCAGCGTGCTAACCACTGCGCCACCTCTCTCAGTAGGTGATTGGGTGTCACTTGCGTCATACGTCTGTACACGAGATTTCCACACGCCTAAACATTCCTAGGTCCACTGTTTCCGATGTGGTAGTGAAGTGGAAACGTGAAGCGTCACGTACAGTACAAAAGGGTACAGGCTGACCTCTCCTGTTGACTGGCAGAGACCGCCGACAGTTGAAGAGGGTCGTAATGTGTAATAGGCAGTCATGAATCCAGGCCATCACACAGGAATTCCAAACTGCATCAGGATCCACTGTAAGCACTACGGCAGTTAGGCGGAAGGTGAGAAAACTTGGATTTCATGATCGAGCGGCTGCTCATCACGCAGGTAAATGCCAAACGACGCGTCGCGTAGTGTAAGGAGCGTAAAAATTGGACGATTGAACAGCGGAAAAACGTTGTGTGGAATGAGAAGTCACGGTACACAATCTGGCGATCCGATGGCAGGCTTTGGGTATAGCGAATGCCCGGTGAACGTCATCTGCCAGTGTGTGTAGTGCCAATAGTAAAATTCGGAGGCGGTGGTGTTATGGTGTGGTCGTGTTTTTCATGGAGGGGCCTCGCACCCTTGT
The DNA here is from genome assembly GCF_023897955.1 of Schistocerca gregaria. Lineage (NCBI taxonomy): Eukaryota > Metazoa > Arthropoda > Insecta > Orthoptera > Acrididae > Schistocerca > Schistocerca gregaria. Next base: position 108,874,278 of record NC_064920.1, read on the forward strand.
TTTTTTGCGTGGCACCATACAGCACAGGCCTACATTGATGTTTTAAGCATCTCCTTGATTCCCACTGTTGAAGATCAATTCGGGGATGGCGATTGCATCTTTCTACACGATCAAGCACCTGTTCATAATGCACGGCCTTTAGCGGAATGGTTATATGACAATAACATCCTTGTAATGGACTAGCCTGCACAGAGTCCTGACCTCTATACTATAGACCACCTTTGGGATGTCTTGGAACACTGACTTCGTGTCTGGCCTCACCGACCGACATCGATACCTCTCCTCGGTGCAGCACTCCGTAAAGAATGGGCTGCCCTTCCTCAAGAAACGTTCCAGCACCTGACTGAACGTATGCCTGCGAGAGTGGAATCTATCACCAAGGCTAAGGTCGGCCAACACCATATTGAATTCCAGCATTACCGATGGAGGGCGCCTCGAGTTTGCAAGTAATTTTCAGCCAGGTTTCCGAATACTTCTGATCATATAGTGTATAAATGTGACGCAGGTGTTATCTAGCTACACATCCTTGGTAATGTTGCTCACTAATGGGGATGAATTAGCAGTTTAACATCGTTCTATCCATTCATATCCAGATGTGTTACATCAGAGCTGAAATGCGCTAATCATGGAGCACTAGCAAACGAGATCAGTCTTCGATTCTGCCTCGAGATTATAACTAACATGGAGTAGGCATCTGCGCCATTGCGGCACTCTGCGTGGATGTTGAACGGATTGTTAATTGGTTATATTAATGAAATGAATATATGCAATCAAATGACTTGTGCAAAAAGCAAACACCGTGGTGCAGGTTCTATTTAACCCGTCATCCTTCCCAAATCCACACAACTCGTGTGGACAAATATCTTTATACATCGAAACTTAGGTTCAGGAAATTGCAAGAAAAACGCTGAAACTTAATGCGTATACTTTTAAAGTCACTAGTAACAAAATTGCTAACATGTTTGTAGCAACAATAAGATTACAACACACATCCACAGTCTGACGTAATTCTTTCAATTACAAATTTAACAACATGTTCGTCAACAGTAGTACATTTTGGCGACTGCATTCAGTATCTGCGCAAATGCTCCGATCGAGTTGGTGTCAATTCATTGCAGTCCTCTCCCTCTTAAGGCAAAGCTCTCATTCAAAAAGGTCGAAATTTCGATTATTTTTTTTGCTCTTTTTGAAAGGTACATATGTCTACACTCCTGGAAATGGAAAAAAGAACACATTGACACCGGTGTGTCAGACCCACCATACTTGCTCCGGACACTGCGAGAGGGCTGTACAAGCAATGATCACACGCACGGCACAGCGGACACACCAGGAACCGCGGTGTTGGCCGTCGAATGGCGCTAGCTGCGCAGCATTTGTGCACCGCCGCCGTCAGTGTCAACCAGTTTGCCGTGGCATACGGAGCTCCATCGCAGTCTTTAACACTGGTAGCATGCCGCGACAGCGTGGACGTGAACCGTATGTGCAGTTGACGGACTTTGAGCGAGGGCATATAGTGGGCATGCGGGAGGCCGGGTGGACGTACCGCCGAATTGCTCAACACGTGGGGCGTGAGGTCTCCACAGTACATAGATGTTGTCGCCAGCGGTCGGCGGAAGGTGCACGTGCCCGTCGACCTGGGACCGGACCGCAGCGACGCACGGATGCACACCAAGACCGTAGGATCCTACGCAGTCCCGTAGGGGACCGCACCGCCACTTCCCAGCAAATTAGGGACACTGTTGCTCCTGGGGTATCGGCGAGGACCATTCGCAACCGTCTCCATGAAGCTGGGCTACGGTCCCGCACACCGTTAGGCCGTCTTCCGCTCACGCCCCAACATCGTGCAGCCCGCCTCCAGTGGTGTCGCGACAGGCGTGAATGGAGGGACGAATGGAGACGTGTTGTCTTCAGCGATGAGAGTCGCTTCTGCCTTGGTACCAATGATGGTCGTATGCGTGTTTGGCACCGTGCAGGTGAGCGCCACAATCAGGACTGCATACGACCGAGGCACACAGGGCCAACACCCGGCATCATGGTGTGGGGAGCGATCTCCTACACTGGCCGTACACCTGTGGTGATCGTCGAGGGGACACTGAATAGTTCACGGTACATCCAAACCGTCATCGAACCCATCGTTCTACCATTCCTAGACCGGCAAGGGAACTTGCAGTTCCAACAGGACAATGCACGTCCGCATGTATCCCGTGCCACCCAACGTACTCTAGAAGGTGTAAGTCAACTACCCTGGACAGCAAGATCTCCGGATCTGTCCCCCATTGAGCATGTTTGGGACTGGATGAAGCGTCGTCTCACGCGGTCTGCACGTCCAGCACGAACGCTGGTCCAACTGAGGCGCCAGGTGGAAATGGCATGGCAAGCCATTCCACAGGACTACATCCAGCATCTCTACGATCGTCTCCATGGGAGAATAGCAGCCTGCATTGCTGCGAAAGGTGGATATACACTGTACTAGTGCCGACATTGTTCATGCTCTGTTGCCTGTGTCTATGTGCCTGTGGTTCTGTCAGTGTGATCATGTGATGTATCTGACCCCAGGAATGTGTGAATAAAGTTTCCCCTTCCTGGGACAATGAATTCACGGTGTTCTTATTTCAATTTCCAGGAGTGTATAATGTTGGGACGAAAAGTTTTTTTCGTCCATGCGTTACAAAAGCTGCTACAGCCCATTGTTCGAGGCAGTGTCACGGCCGCCGTGCCGTGAGACGGACGCTCTCAGTACTGAGAAGTATTCGTGGCTCATCAGAGGCACCTTCAAGACTGGGTGGAAGGATTTCCTTGCTTCGATGAAGCCAAGAGCTGTGCCGGCTGTAGCGTAGCTGCTAACTGGGCCACCAAAGCCAGAGTGGTCCCGACAGTGGCTTCAGATAAGTGTGCAGGACAACCTACTTAGTGGAGACAACCCAGATGGAAAAGAAATCGAAAGAGAACGCAAATCTCTTGAGTCTCAGTCGGTAATCTACCTAGACCAAGGTGATTTAAAATCCGTTCCTCCAGCGTGGGAGTTGGACGATGGGCTGGTTACCTTCATATAAAAAATAAATAATTAAATAAGTCATAACCCTCTACAAAATAAGCCGGACAGTTCTCAAAGACAATGACAAGATCATGATAAAGTAAGAGTTGGTTTTCAAGACATTTTTGTACAGGTAGCTGGAATAAAATAGGAAATTTTAATTCGAAGGAGTCACGACCTACAGAAAACTTAAAACAAAGGAATACAAATATTGCCATAATAATAGTAACACAAGAGAAATTGAGAGAAACGAAAGTTTAAAAAACCTCACATTTACAGTAAAACAAACGCAATAAGCTGTAGGTGGAGTAGCTATTCTTATAGATGAAAAATGGAAAAGGAAGACTTATGACTTCATGCGTAAATGAAATGATAGTAGATTCAGAATTAACAGAGGACATTTAAGAGTCATAGCAGCGTATGCACCTGAAGAAGGAAAATGCTAGCATTTTTCAATATTTAGTAGAGAACTGCAAAATATATATAAATATAATAAATTTGATCACTTGTTAATACTAAGCGACTTAAACAGAAGACTAGGAAAAGCACTAATAGTAAGTACAGAATTATGTTTGTCGAAATACCTTTATACAGATTTGTAAGACATTAAGAGATTTTGTTACATTTAATTAGATAAAAATTACGAATGCTTTTTTTTAGAAATAAACACACACACAAATACATCTAGCTAGCAGAAGGTATAAGCTCAATTGATTGTGTAATACCTGAATAAAATACAAGCTGCCAAATCTCAGATACTCATGTATTTAGAGAGGATGTAGGCTCTGATCGCTTCCTAGTTCTTTCAGAGAGTGAAATATGGACAAGATGGAGGAAACAAAAAAATGTAAAGACAAAACTTTAAATTTAAAGTTCATCTTCTATGGGAAGAAAGCATAAGGAATTTATATCAACAAAGAATCAGACGCGACCTGCAAACAGCTGAAATCAAAGACAATATTGAAGTAGAAGAACAGAAAAAATTAAAATCAACAATATTGAAAACAGGTAATGTGGTACTAGGGAAAAGTGAAATATTAAACCGGAAAAGGGGTTTCAATTACGGTACATGTAAATGGTCAACAATAGTAAAAAAAAACATGGTTATAATGCCTGGAAAATACGTAAACAGAAAAGAAATGAAACAAAAAATTTAATGAAGAGATACAACAGGGAACCTTAGGAAAGATTCATTGCTAACATTGAACGTAACATTTACAGAAGAGAGAATATTAGCGTTTAAATTTATGAAACAAATCAGTAAAATTGAGAAAGATACAGCAAACATTAATATAATAACTGAAAATCAATGATTCCAATATTACTTAATTTGTGGTATGATGTAGTGAAGAAAGGTACTATACACAGACTGATAACTGTAAATCAAATGGACATAAAAGAATTAAAAGCAGGCCAAAATGTAACAAAAAATTGGAAATTAGTGACCTAGATGGGATTATGCTGAATTAATCAAATCTGTCGGAAAAATTTTGGGAAATTTGCTTCTCCCATTTTTTAAATATTTGTTGGAAGAACTTTTCCGAATCTAAAGAATGGAATATAGCGAAAGTTATTTCTACATTTAAAAAATGGAACAGGAAATAAATTGGAAATTATAAGTGAATTAACTTACAATATGCAAGATATAAAATTAATGCGAAAATTCCTAATGAACGATTGCAAACTATCACTGCAGTCAGAAGAGCAATGAGGCGTAAGGGAGGGACATTTGTGTAATGAGAATATATTTATAATAAGATAGATCATTGAAAAATGTCGGGAATTTGGCTTAGAAATGCATTTAGCATTTATCAATTACAAGAAAGCAGTTGATAAGATAAAAGTCTCCTTTTGTAGGAAATATTAGAAATAAAAGATTTTCCTAAACACTATATTAATACCATAAAGAGTAGATATGTAAAGATGTAAACATTGTAAGTTTAGGATCGAAAATTTCAAATGAAATTGTAAAGAACCCAGGCGTTCGACAAGGGTGACGTCTATCACCTACTTCATTTAATTCATATATTGAGGACCTAGTTATGAAGTAGAAAGATAAAATACAGTTAGGAATTAAAACAGGAGCTGGAATACCATCAAATACTCTGCTATATGCTAATGACCAAATAATTGTACAGGAAGCAGAATATAATTTACAAAAAACGGTATGAACATTGAACCGAAACGCAATACACTACTATTTAATTATATCTGCGGATAAGCTAAAGATACTGTCTTTCAGAGGGAAGAATCCAATCAGATCGAAAAAATATATAAATGAAAAAACTTTAGAATTAGTATCATACTTCAGTTACCTACGATGTGATGTTGGTTTCAACTGTGACAAAGACATTGAGAAGTAGGTTAATAAATTTCAAGCTATCTGCGAAACAAATGGAAGAACTTTGCGGAAGAAAACAAGAAGAGAAACACGAAAGAAATTCTATGCAGTTATTATGTACAATAATAGAAAAAGAAAAATTACGAATACAGGCATTAGAGGTGACGTTAATCAGATTTGTAAGGAGCTGTGATAAAATGGATAGAGTAAGAAATTTAACAATGATATCATATTTAAAAATCTTTACAGTTAATGATAAGACAAAAGAGAACAGAGTGGAATGGAAGTATCACATTGACAAAATTAGTAAATGGCTTAAAAATGCATTATCGGGCGACTGGAGAGAAAGAATTAGGTAGACCGGTAGACCTTGTAAGAAATTGATTGATTGACGGGACAGGTGACTATAATACCTAATCCTTGGTAGGATATGATTATGATGACCGTTACCTTCTTCTCCCTCTACCTTTATCCATTCTCAAATGATGTGCAGAAGACAAGCGATCGATAAATTCCATATGAGGTCAAAATCTACCCTCGTGGCCATTTCATACGACATGTACGAGCACACTGATGAGCTAAGACATTATGACCAGCTGTCAGTCACGCAGTTGGCAATTACTATGGGCCACGGTTTTGTGGGAGAGGAGCTTGTGCCTTATAGCTTCCCACTTCTTTTCAATCTAGGTCAAATAAGGCGAAATCAGTAGACAATACATGAAGCTGAATTCACTGTCAAGCACCTCAATCCACTGCTCTTGTGGGATATACAGTTATTGTGCTGGAAGATACCGTCGCCGTCGGTGAAGAAATCAGTCACGAAGGGATGCATGATGTCCATAATAATGTTGACGTAGTCCACAGCCATCATGTTGCTTTCGATTACTACCAGTGCTCCTATGGAAGCTAAAGTGAATGTCCACCATAGCATATTGCTGCCCACACCTGCCTGTGTTCTGAAGAAGCAGACACCGTGCACTCATATAATTGATATATCTCGTGGTGCTGTGAATCAGCAACCGTAAGTGCAGATTTATATTCACTTTCGAACTCCAGCGGGAGTCTAAAATTCGCGAGCATAGAGGACATAGACGGGGATTGTGGATAAGTGGCAGCGCTAGGTGGGAATGTGGGTTAGCCGAGGATATTGCTGAGACAATCCGCGCGTTTGAGATTAACGTTGTGTCCGGGTGGTGCAGTGGTTAACACAACTGCCTAGTAAAGCAGGAGATCCTAGGTTCGAATCCTGATCCAGCGAACAATTTCACTCGTCGCTGCTGGTTTCACAAAAAGTTCCGATGTTGCTGATATCATCAGTTCTTTCCTTCCCTGTTTCAGTTTACATAATAAGTATGACAATTGCGGGTTCCGTGTGGTATCTTTTCTTTCGGGCCATTCTCTTGCACAACCCATCTCAGGTGTTAATTTTGTCGCTAATCTCGTTTCCGTGGCTACTCAACACTTTTTCTTTCCTCTTGTTCACTCTTAGTCCATTTTCCATCGTAAGTAGACTTTCGCAGAGGATGGCAAGGTCATCAAATTCTTTCACCCTGAATTTTGATCCAGACTTATGAACTTGATTTCCTTCGTTCTTCCTTTGACATACTGGTTGAACACCAGAACAGAAAAACGCCATTTTAAAACTGAGAACTCTCTTGGTCTTCCTTCATCTGTCTTTAAAACTAAATTTCATAGGAACTCCAGAACGATGAGGTGCCATAATCAATCCTATCCGTTGAGGAAAGCTTTAAAAAATGTGAAGATGTCACAGCAGCTTCTGGAACGTAATTGCAGTGATAAAGAGGGATGTTTGAAGAAAGAGCTTATGAAGTATAAAATGGAGATGTAATCTATCGAAAGGTATTCTGAGACAGTATGGAGTAGCATCATGGTAATACTTAGCGGCGAAAAAAAGACAACATGAAACACAGAGTACTCTTGGCTATGACTGTGTTTGTTATTCCGACGGAAATATTGTGTTTCACGAGAAAGAGATGGTGTGTGCAAGAAAAATTTTCTACAAATGATGTTTCAGTCACTTTATCATTTTCTTGAACATTTAGAGTTCTTTCATGTTTCCATATTCTTCCATTAGCCTTGTTATGCAGTCAGATTCACTGGATGCCGAGTTTGTTGTGTCATAACGCGTGTATCTGTATCTCGGGCCTGGTAATTATTGCTCCTGACAAGCGCCAGTCGTTAATTACGGCGATTTACATAAAGTTGCTCACCTCTTTGGCGAGAGCAGCGATACGAATCACGCCACTGCGAAGTTTTTCTAATTAACTTGTGCGCGTTTGCTCTCAGATTAATTTGTTGTGGCACGTTTTGTGTCAAAGACTGACAAAATGCGCGCCACCTGTTAACTGATATTTAAATAGCCTCTGCCGTGCAAACAATAACAGTGTGCCTTTGTGCATTGTAATCTGACACTGCGCAAATGCAAAATAGTAGTATAAATAGTAGTATAACTGCAGCTTTTTAATTACGAACAAAACTAAATAGAGAATAATTCTGCATTTGTGCGTATACATTTGAAAAAGCTTTTTGTCGTAACAGATAAGCGAAACAAAAGTCAACTGATGATATCGCATCAGTTTCCATCTGACTGTAGTTCGTACCGCAGAGAGAGGACAGCGCTATGGCTGCCAAAGAGACTGTGCGAAAGTTCCGGCTGCTTTGATTAAAAAAATAGTGAAAAGGAAAGCTTTCCTCAGCCATACAAGATTGAAGAAAAATAAGGACACATAAATAGAGTTTATCAACCTAGGAAAAGCGTTAGACAATGTTAAATGGTACAAGATGTTCGAAATTCTGAGAAAGTAGCGAAAAACTGATAATACGAGTACACATCTTCACGAACCATTGGGGACTCAATAAGACTACAAGATCGAAGTGCTCAGATTAAAAAGGAATGTAAGACAAGGATGTAGTCTTTCGCCCCTTCTACTGAACCTATAAATCGAAGATCCAGTGACTGAAATACAATAAATGTTCAAGAATGCTGTTACATTCCAGGATCAAAGATTATCAAAGATAAGATTCTTTGACATTTGTGTTGTTAGTGAAAGTGACGAAAAATTACCGGACCTTTTAAATGGAATGAATAGTAGAATAAGCACAGAATATCGACTGAGAGTAATGAGGAGTAGCAGAAATGAGATTAACTAAAACATTACACGGTGACAATTATTGAACATATGAAATAAAATCGTCGTAACTTCTGAACGATATGCGTTAGGTTGTTGAAACTGCACAGTTGGACGCAAGGCATGACGGGAATACGTAAACGCATGCAAAGGTTGGTTTAGCGACGAAACCCACTTCCATTTCGTAGGGTTCGTCAATAAACAATACTGGCGCATTTGAGGGACTGAGAATCCGAATTTCGCGATCGAGATGTCTGTTCACAGTCAACGCGTGACTGTGTGGTGTGCAATGTCTAGTCACGGAATAATTGGTCCGATATCTCTTGATGGAACGGTGACTACGGAACGGAACGTGAAGTTTTTGGAAGATAATTTCATCTACACTAACTAAAGTGACCCTGATTTCGACAAGGTGTGGTTCGAAACGGGGCTCGACCCAATCGAAGTAGGAGTGTATTTGATGTGCTGGAAGAGCACTTCGAGGAACGCATTCTGGCTCTGGTGTACCCAGAGGTCCATGGCATAGGCCTCGACTGGCCACCATATGAACCACCTGATATGAACACAGGCGACTCCTTTTTGTGAGACTATATTAAAGACAAGGTGTACAGCAATAAACCGAAAAACCATTGCTCGGCTGAAAACATGAGTTCAGGAGGTCATCGACAGCATCGATGTTCCGACACTTCAACGGGTCACGCAGAATTTTGCTATTCGTCTGCGTCACGTTATCGCAAATGGTGGGAGGCATAGCGGACTTTTAATACCCTAAAATGGCTGTCACATTGTAAGATCAGAATTAGTGACCATGAAGTAAACGATGTAAAAGAATTCTTTTAACATGGAAGCAAGGTAAGCCCCGACGTTGGAAGCAAGGAGGATGTAAAAAGCAGACGAGCAGTTGCCAAGGGAGCACTGTTGGCCAAAAGAAATCTACGAAGCGTTTTTTTTTTTTTTTAGTAAGATCCGTTTTGTTACAGACACTAGTAGTTAGCGCGCATACCGAATCGGCAAGTGCGCGTGTACCGACATGCCTCGGTAACAACTGTGCTCAGTTTCAGCTCTGTGGCTAACCTGTACGGTTCTGTTCTGTGCTTTCAACATGTTTAAGACTATCAACTCGCCCGCCGCATGTGAGGTTCGCTCAGTGATATGGTTTTTGTCAGCAAAGAACCTGTCTGCTGCAGGAATTCATTGACGGATTTGCAGAGTGTACGGTGATACTGTTATGAGTGAAAGCAAAGTGCGCAAGTAGGTACGAGAATTCAAAGATGGCCGTGACAACGTCCATGATGAGGACCACTCCGGTCGCCCTTCTTTGATTACAGACGATTTGGTGGCTTCAGTTGAAGCGAGGATTCGTGAGAACAGGCGCTTCACAATAACAGGTCTCTCAAACGAATTTCCTGAGGTGACGAGATCAGTGCTTTTTGTTTCTGAACACCTAAAGTTTAGGAAACTATGTTCCCATTGGGTCCCGAAACTGCTAACAGAGGACCACAAAAACCAAAGATTTGAGTGTGCGATGAAGTTCTTGAATCGTTATCACGAAGAAGGTGACGGCTTCTTGAGTCAGATCTTAACTGGAGACGAAACATGGGTTTCGCATATCATGCCCCAATCGAAGCAACAGAGCATGGAATGGAGACACACACACTCACTCGTAAAGATGAAAGCCAAACAGTATCTGACACAGTGCGAAATCACGTTTTGAGATCGTGTTTTGTTGGTCGACTTCATGCAGCGAGGAACATCAATGCAGAAGAATACTGTCAAACCCTGAGAAAGCTACGAGGAGCGATTAAAAACAAAAGACGCGGCATGTTGACAAAGGTAATTGTCCTTCTTCATGACAATGCAAAACCTCACACTGCAGGGAGGACCCGCGATTTATTGGAAAGTTTTGGCTGGGAAATCTTAGACCACCCACCCTACAGTCCTTATCTCGCACCGAGCGATTACCATCTGTTCCTTCACCTCAAACAACACCTCAGTGGCAACCGTTACAATGATGGCGATGTCGTGAAAACGGCAGTGTACTCTTGGTTATCGGAGCAGGCGGCAAGTTTTTATGAGGAGGGTATTTTAAAATTGGTTGAAAGGTAAGATACGTGTTTCAACAAACTTGGCAACTATGTCGAAAAATAGAGTGAAGTATGTACTTTCTGAAAATAAATTTACTTTTTTGAAATAACCTTACGTTGTGTACTTATGTTCAAATGCCGGAGTGGCCGAGCGGTTCTAGGCGCTACAGTCTGGAACCGCGCGACCACTACGGTCGCAGGTTCGAATCCTGCCTTGGGCATGGATGTGTGTGATGTCCTTAGGGTAGTTAGGTTTATGTAGTTCTAAGTTCTAGGGGACTGATGACCTTAGAAGTTAAGTCCCATAGTGCTCAGAGCCATTTTTGTAGGCCTGGTATGGTATGGTGCTACAGAAGAATGTTGAAAATTAGGTGCACTGATAAGGTAAGGAATGAGGAGGTCCTCCAATGAATCGTGTGGGAAGGAGTGTAGAGAAAACGTTGGCAAGAAGGAAAGGCAGGATGGTGGGACACCTGTTAAGACAACGGCTGCATTGCTAGAGCAAGGCTGGCCACGGTATACCAAACTTCACGGGGGCATTGTTTGCGGTCGGCGTGTGACCCAAGCCCCGGCCTGTCACTTGGTTTTGTTCTGTCCTTTCGTGCGTGCGTGCGTGAATTCCTAAGGGACCAAACTGCTGAGAACTGCTAAGAACAACACACACACCCATGCCCGAAGGAGGACTCGAACCTCCGGAAGGGGGGGGGGGGGGGGAGGGGGGGCGGCAGTCCTTCTCGGAAGTACCCGGAACAGCTTGACGTTCCAGTAAGCATTGTGGTATGGCGTTTTGTGGTCGCCACAATTCTCTACGTTCACGACAATCGTGGTGTCAGCGCTGTTTACCCTTCGCTATTTCTTCGTGGTATGTAGGGCAGTCACAGATCCAGTGTCTGTTAGCACAAAAAGAGCCAGTCTAGCGACCTATGGACACAATTCTTTAAAATGAAAGGAAATGACGACAAAAAAGAGGAATGAGAATTCTCAGTTAGCATAAGCGAATGGTACTGCTTATTTGCAACGAAACGACATGATAGTACAATGCAGAAAGAATGTAAACTTTTAAATCACAATGAAAGAGCAAGAAACTGTAAAGATCTACAGACGCGATTGACTGTTCTGCACATGAAGAATCACTCAGTGCTAAATTTGAAGACATGGAGCACTTGAAGGAATTCTTGGTACGAATAGGAAAACTTCTGAAGTCGTATTCATTATTAATGGAAACGAACGAAGAACATGGAGATTTTATACATTACTGAAAAGTACGTTGTTTAAATCAAGAGGCATGCCCGGAACGATTTTTCCATTTAGTCTCACTATTGTTGAAATTATGAAGGAAAAAGGACTGCAGGAACGAAAATTAGAACAGCTAGAGTTGATTGCAGATTTCGCATTTAAAGTGGACTTGACCGCACAGTGCCCACAGTAAGAAGCTGCAAGGTAGATTTATTCTGATTTGATGGGGGTGGATTTAAACATAAAACTGCGATGTTTAAGGGGCACATTCTAACAAAGACTCACTGGCATTGTAGTGCAAGGTTTGAAGAATTGATTGTGGTCTTGCAAGAATTACAACGAGAGTTTTATGAGGGTTTTGAGGACACTGTCAACCTTGAATCTGTTTTTACCGGCCGGAATGGCCGTGCGGTTCTAGGAGCTACAGTCTGGAGCCTAGTGACTGCTCCGGGCGCAGGTTCGAATCCTGCCTCGTGCATGGATGTGTGTGCTGTCCTTAGGTTAGTTAGATTTAATTAGTTCTAAGTTCTAGGCGACTGATGACCTCAGAAGTTAAGTCGCATAGTGCTCAGAGCCATTTGAACCATTTTTAAATCTGTTTTTCAGTTGCTTTCGAGACGTTTGTCGTTTCAGTTGAAAGCGCCCCTGTGTATGTGCAGATGTAATTGATTGACCTGCAAGGTAATTCTAATTACAAATCTTTTTACGTTAAAACTGCGAAGGACATGTATAATATAATGGCTTCCCCAAGTAGATAATGAAATTGCAAAAGTGTTATATCGTTTAGATCCACATATTAGTGTCAAAGACCTTTTTTCTATTATGACGCTAAATGAGTCACGATTATGTGGCAACTTGGGTGCGAAACTCTGTGAAATTTTCTGCGCCTGTCCGTATGCCGACAGTGTGAAAAATTACATTATACTCAGCTCGCCAAAAATAATTAATTAATAGTGGAAACTTGTTTTGCTTGTATTCCATGTTGCTGAGAAATGTGAAATATAAAACCAAGTAGTATATAGTACGACTGTGCTGTCATTTCCTTTCCTCCCCCTCCTCGAGTTACGGTTGGAGGAGATGTGAAGCGCGGACTTGGGCACTTGGGCCCGGGCGTGGTCCCTGTGCCGAAAACTTGACCATCACTGTACAACAGGGAGCTGCGGGTAAAGACTGTAGAGGAAGACAGAAATTGGAATACATATAGCAAATATATACAGAAACCAGATGGCAGTTATAAGAGCCGAGGGGTATGAAAGGGAAGCAGTGGTTGGGAAGGGAGTGAGACAGGGTTGTCGCCTCTCCCCGATGTTATTCAATCTGTATATTGAGCAATCAGTGAAGGAAACAAAAGAAAAATTCGGAGTAGGTATTAAAATCCATGCAGAAGAAATAAAAACTTTGAGGTTCGCCGACGACACTGTAATTCTGTCAGAGACAGCAAAGGACTTCGAAGAGCAGTTGAACGGAATGGACAGTGTCTTGAAAGGAGGATATAAAATGAACATCAACAAAAGCAAAGCGAGGATAATGGAATGTAGTCAAATTCAGTCGGGTGATGCTGAGGGAATTAGATTAGGAAATGAGACAATTAAAGTAGTAAAGGAGTTTTGCTATTTGGGGAGCAAAATAACTGATGATGGCGAAGTAGAGAGGATATAAAATGTAGACTGGCAATGGCAAGGAAAGCGTTTCTGAAGACGACAAATTTGTTAACATCGAGTATAGATTTAAGTGTCAGGAAGTCGTTTCTGAAAGTATTTGTATGGAGTGTAGCCATGTATGGAAGTGAAACATGGACAATAAATAGTTTGGACAAGAAGAGAATAGAAGCTTTCGAAATGTGGTGCTACAGAAGAATGTTGATGATTAGGTGGGTAGATCACGTAACTAATGAGGAGGTATTGAATAGGACTGGGGAGAAGTTTGTGGCACAACTTGACTAGAAGAAGGGTTCGGTTGATAGGACATGTCCTGAGGCATTAAGGGATCACAAATTTAGCGTTGGAGAGCAACGTGGAGGGTAAAAATCGTAGAGAGAGACCAAGAGATGAATACACTAAGCAGATTCAGAAGGATGTAGGTTGCAGTAAGTACTGGGAGATGAAGGAGCTTGCACAGGATAGATTAGCATGGAGAGCTGCATCAAACCAGTCTCAGGACTTTTGACCACAACAAACAACATAACAAATAATTGAAGACGTGAGGTGCAACAGCTATTTTGAGGCGAAAAGAGGTGAAGACGTTGGCACATGGAAGGAGACCGTGTGGTAGGGAGGGGGGAAGGGGGGCGAGGGGGAGCAATCAAAATAAAACAGTTGGAAGACTCATAATTTTTTTAAAAAAATCCTAAATTTAAAGTATGTCTTTAACACTGTAGTGGAAGGCCGTGGTGGCCGAGCAGTTCCAGGCGCTTCAGTTCGGAACCGCGCAACTGCTACGGTCGCAGGTTCGAATCCAGCCTCGGGCATGGATGTGTGTGATGTCCTTAGGTTAGTTAGGTTTAAGTAGTTCTAATTTCTGGGGGACTGACGACCTCAGATGTTAAGTCCTATAGTGCTCAGAGCCATTTGAACCATTTTGAACACTGTAGTGGTTTGCTGGGCACAGTCCAGTGGAGAAGTTATACTGTTGTCCTTCTCCGACCTGAGGATAGTCTTATTCAGCCATTTATAAGGAGCTCTAATTTAGACATATGACTTACTGTGTGAAATGTACTGTTGCAATAACACATCCTTTCCTCTCATACAGTTGCAATGCAAGTCTCAAGTCTCACATGTCGGAATAATCGAAAACGAACAATATTAATTCCGAATCCATAGTTTCCAGTGTTGCCGAAATGATTGGTGACACTCAGTGACAATTAGCCCATGTAGGTAGGGGATGTGGTAGGAAGGAGTAACATATAAAGCGCGTCTGGAATGATTGGGACAAATCTGAAGCAATGTGGTAACTAATTTATTTGTTGAGAATTTTAAAGGAGAATATCCCAGTTCTGCAGTTTTAAAAACGGCAGTGCTCTGGAGATATGTCGATATACGTTCATAGTTTGGCGCCACTTCGAGCATAAATTGGTGGTGTTCCATGATCATCTCAACTGCATTCACGAAAATACCAGGTTTACCAAGGCAGAGTAGGTGAATCAGTGCCTACCGTTGCTGGATGTATTTCTTCAAAGTAAGATGATGCGTTTTAGAGCACTGCGTGCAAAGTAAGATGGCCTGTCCGTACCATCTGCAATGAATCTCTTCCCCTCACTTATGCAAAAACAGAAGAATCAGGAACAAATCCTCTAATCTGTTCTCGTAATTATTAAAACAAATTAAAGAAAATTATTTTTATCCTTCATCTGATTTCGTGGGTGTCAGCTTCAGTTAGCCTTTCATTGTAAATTTTTTGTACGTTATGATTTGGATGAAATCGCTTGTTAAGTTACTTAAATGATTACATTCATTTATTTTGTTAGACATACACTGATGAGCGAAAACATTATGACTACCTGCTTAATAACTTGTTTGTCCGTTTCTGGAACGAAATACATCACTGATTCTGCGTATCTAGGATCCGACAGCTTGTTGGCAGGTTTGTGGCATTAAATTTCTACGCATAGGTCATGGAATTCGATTAAATAACGGGCCGTTGATTTGCGTGTGCGGAGACGGCGCCCAACAGCGACCCAGAATTTACATCAGGCGAATTTGGTCGCCGAGACATCAACGTGAGTTCATCAAACCACCGTGGCATGGTTTGGCTCCGAAACACGGACAATTATATTGCTGAAACATGACGTGAAGCATAAAGGGATGCAGATGGTTCACAGCTGTCAGCGTGTCCTCGATTACTACCACAGGTCCCATGCAAACGCAGGAGAATGTCTCCCATAACATAATACTGCTCCCACCACCCTGCGTCCGTGGCTCGCTACACGATTCGAGTCGCCGTTCATCTCGACGACGGCGTTTGTGAAATTTTATAGATAATAATCGACCTAGTATAGCAAAAATGTGATTCACCCGAATAGCAGAACACGTTTTCATTGATCGACTGTCGAATCTCGATGGTCCCATGGCCACTGAAATCGTAATGGCCACTTAAATCGTAAGCTCCACTTCCAACAATGTGCTCTGAAGCACTTGAGCGTGCACCAGCAGTGCGCTCTTTCGGTAGAGATGGCAAGGATCACCATCTATCGTATTTTTCAGAGCAGACAAGCCTCCGAACCCCACATTCTGTAAAGAATCGTGGACGTCCAACCACTTAGCGCCGAGTGACAGTTTCACTGTCCTACCTCCTTTTGTAGATGATCACGACAGTAGCACGTGAGCAATTTTCAAGATACTCGTTCACAAGCTCTGCGTAACGATAAGCTTTTATCAGAGTAGTTTATATCAGGGCATTTCGCCATTTGCAGCCCATATCTTTGCTAAGATGATTCCCCGTCCGTGTCTGCTGCGCTTACGCACTTTTGTTACAGCGTCACGGGCCGCAGCGCCATCAGGCAGCATCCAACTTCGCAGTCGCAGTGAGCAGCGGTCATAATGTTTTGGCTTATCAGTGTAGTTCTATTGTTATGTGAAGAGCAAGTAATTCATTGGATGACACATTTTATTTGTTTGTAATTCTAATTCCTCTCGAGTATGTAATGATCTATAGTGATGAAAATATATTGAATCTATGTAATGTAAGGAATGCATCGTGTCACGAATGTATAGAATAAACGAAAATTCTTTATTTTCGAGAGGTCTAATGATTCTAGATGCTACGAAACGGAAGACGTCTCACCGCCTTTGACAAGTTATTTTTTTCTAAAACTGAGGTTTAGTTAACTAAATGTTTTCACTGGACTTTTGATGTCGCCTGATGGGAATGCCGAAGCTCGTGGAAGTCGGTGGTTTGCAGGGCTTGCTAGCTATAGTTGAATTCTTTTATCTTGGTGGCTCGCGCATGCCCTCCTAGACGCTGGAGATTGCTGCATTGCCAGTTGCAAACGACGCACGCGCCAAGAGAAGCGCGCCATAGTATAGTATAGTTCGCAAACTTACGATTAGGAGGGAGCACGCAGTTTATGAAGTAAAGCCACCACGACCGCGTTTACCCTTTCGCTGCTACAGAGACGTGCTCCCCGCATTCCGCGCTGTGCGCGATTTTGCCATCACTGCACTGCTCGCCTGTGCTGATACATGTTGTTCCGACTGCTATTGGGCCAAAAATTTGATTTTTACACACTTTCTTGACTGATACCTTCCCCCCATAAATGACTTAATTTTGTTGCGATATTCAATGCACCATTAAATGTAATAAAATGTAATAAACCAATGCACGAAATTCTGAAGAGTTTGCAGAGGTAAAAGTCCATAGCGTATTCTTTCCGTATGGTCGATTTTAGTTGCTACAATGTTGAGAATGAAATGTGGACAATATACCTAAATTCCATATAAAATTTACTGTATAACAATATCTCATTTAATTTAAGTACCAGATAGGTGTCGTATGTAATATTGATAAATATTCCGTCTTTCGCGACTGTAATAAAAGTTTTATTTATACCTGAGTAATGTCGAATTTTTCTAAAAAGTTCTGATTAAAATTGGCGAAGTACACAAAACTGAATTGTGGACGTAATCAAACATAGGACTTAAAATATATTGTCAATGAGGCTCAATGTGCAAAAAATTTGTGTTTGTCACAACGGACAGCAAATACTTGCTAAAACATAGATCAGTTGACGAAAACATTGAATATGATGATGTTGCCAAAGTAGCGAAGCAAAGAATTGCGTCAGACAATCAATTAGCTCGGCAATGTACGAGCCGAAATTCTGCTCTAAATATACTGTCGCAAAGAATATATTTCAATATGAGTAGTTAAACATCAACTGCGGAAGAGAAGATATACAAACAAAACAGATAACATGAATATTCTATGTGTGCCTTTTCATTGTTTTTAATTGCTGTGAAAATAAATATTGGAGGACAAAATTAGAAAAACCGGAAACTTATTATGATTACAATGAAGAGACAAAGAACTAAAAATTTGAAGAAATTACATTCAAACGAATAAACTTCATGGAGTAAGACACTTCGATATTGTTTTTAAATAAACAAAATACTAAGCACCTAACGAGGTTTGAACTCAAAACCTTTCCCGTTGCAGTCAAACATCTCAACCATTACACTAACACAGCTCGTCTCTCAAACCAATTCCTGGAGGACTCTAAAAGATTACGCAAAATACCGACAAACACTGTTGGTATGAGTATGAATTATTTTGTCGAAGTACAATAGGAAATGAACAATTACCGCTGTTCTTTATTGCGAAAAAGCGGTTAATGACAATGATACAAACACCTTTCCTTGCTATCGCCTGAATTAGGAGGCTTATTGCTTGTTTGGTTTAATTAATTAATAGAACATGAAGCAATTGGTATAAAAATGCTTTCCATAAAAGAAAGTCTGCTATCAAGACATTGCTTTTGTTCAATTACTTTATTTATGGCTGAACTTTTCTAAAACTGAAGCCACTCGTCCGTAGTCTGCACTGCAGTCAAGCTCTGGCAACGTCGTTCTCTGTTCATTGGCTGACTGTGTTTTGTGACGTCAGATGCGCAGAACGAACCTAAACTTGGCGGCCGTCGTAAATGACGCGCACTTTATTGTCGACTGTTGTAGCGCCCGAAAGCAGGCAGCCCGCCAGACGCTAAAGCGTTGCTGTTGCCTATACCGCCACTGCAGGCGCCGAGTTTGTACTCGAATCTCTTTCAGTGGGGGAAAAAGATATCGAAACACTAAAAATACCACGCATTATTATGCCTAATACGATGTAGTATTCCAGTGGACATGTAAGAAAGCTTCCAGTCGCCTCGGAATGCGTAACTACATATCCTGTATGGTTTCCAAGAGAATCTTACACATATGTTCGTGTAATATAGTGGCAAGACCACAAACTTGAGTTATGGTGACCGTGCTGGCTATGGGCGATGCGACATTTCATCCTGATGCACACAAAACCACTTCTGGACGATGCGAGCTGAACGAACAGGCCTCCTGCCGTCTTGGAACACAGCGTCAGCACTATGAAGCAAATATTGTAGCATGGGATCAGGCAAATGGGTCACGAAATCCTCTGCAGTACTGCAGTCTTCCAAAGTGACCTGCGTGCCCTTGGAGTATCAGGATGAGGCTGTCCAAATCATCACCGAACCCCGTCATGTTTCACTCTTGGGGCGTAAACTCGGTTAGAAGTTGAAGACAATGTGAAACAAGACTCATGCAACCAAACGACTTCGTTCTGTTGCTCCACTGTCTAGGTTTTATTGCTTCGGCAGCAAGTTCTCCTGTTGAAGATATTTTCATCACTGATGAATGGTTTTGGAATTGCAGCTCGTACTGGAATTACCTGCTTATGCCGTTCTTTTTGTGTTGTTTTGGTGTTGACACATTCACTCAACACGCACTTTCGTCCGCGTTGTGATTTAGAGAATAAAGATTTACTGCTTCCCCTGTATACAGTGCAAATCATCGATAAGATGCCTCTTGAAACACCAAACACTACGGCTGCCTTGGTTACGGAACTTCTCATCAACACCAACAATTTTCCCACGTTCGATTTCACTTAGCTTCGACATAAGGCACTCACAACTACACAGAAACCGTTCTGACCATGATTAACACGGGCTATGTATTGAGAACATCGCACAGTTGGTGTTCACGGTAAAATACAACAGCGCAATCTCAAGACTTGGTTAACATTTGTATTTATCTTCAAACATGCATTTATTTGCGTTCATCCGTGGATCCTTCAAAAGTTTCCACAGACTCCGGAAGCGTGTAGTTCATAGCAGCTTGCCGAGACCGAATTGCTGAGAGACAGTACTTCATTGCAGGTATTTTTTAAATTTTACTTCTATTTTAATTTTATAGATAACCACATCATCTGCAAAAGTCTGAGGCTACCAGTTATATTGTGTGCAAGGACAGAAATAAGTAACATGTAAAGAAAAGGAGTTAAAACATCTTCCCGAGGCACACCTGAAGTTACTCCTACATCTGTAGACGACGCTTTATCCTAAATAACATGCTGCGTCCAGCCTAGTGTCAACCATGAAATCCTCAATCCAGTCGTACCTGCACCAGTGATAGTCAACCAGGTCCCACTACTTCTGGACATTCCACCTTTCATTATGAGTCATAGACGGTAGATGTTTTAAAAATATTTTCATTAGGTTTAAAAAAATTGACATAAAGTATTTTCCAGGTAATTATCATTATTAAATGCAATAACGTCTTCTAATACTGATTTATAAATTTTATGAAGTAATGTTACTTCGCCACTTTATAAATCACCAATACTGGGAACCGCTGGAAGGTTAAAAAATTTCACTACTAACAGATATCCAAATGTGGGCAGTAGGTAAAAAGAAGGTTGACTACCTCTGCTCTGTACGGTCGTATAAGCGTAAGTGTGGTACTGAGTCAAAGGCATTTAGGAAGTAATGAAATATTATTTCTACCAGGCTGTTTTGATCCTTAGCTTTGAGGATATCACGTAAAAAAAGTGCGTGTTAAGTTTCATATAATCGATGTTTTTAGAATCCATGGTGTCCAGCATGGGAAGTGGTATTCTGTTCTGGATACCTCATTACGTCTGAACTCAGAATATGTTATAAGATTCTACAACAAATGGATGTCAAGGGTATCGCATAGTAGTTATATGGATCAGTTCTGCTACTCCACTCGTAGACGGATGTGACGTGTGGTTTCTTCCAACTACAGCTTGTGCAGTGGCTTGTTGACAACTTGGGTCAGGCCTTCCTTGGGGTCTGCGCCACACTCGAGCGCTACCATCAACCGTTACCAACTACAATTGCGGCTCAACTGACTAGGCCACTACTTCCCACTAGTCTAGGATCCAGGCGATATGGCCACGAGCCCAGGAGAGGCACTGGAGACGATGACATGCTGCTAGCAAAGGCACTCGCGTCGGTAGTCTGTTGCCACAGCCCATAAAACGCCCAATTTCGACGCACTGTCCTAACGGGTACGTTAGTCGTACGTCTCCACATTGATTTCTGCGGTTATTTCACGCTGTCTTGCTTGTCTTTAGCACTGAAAACTCGACGCAGACGCCGCAGCTCTCAGTCGTTTAGAGAAGGCCGTCGGCCACTTCATTTACCGTGGTAAGAGCTAATGCCTGAAATTTGGTATTCTCGACACACTCTTGACACTGTGTATCGCGGAAATGAATTCCCTAACGATTTCCGAAATGGAATGTCCCACGCATCTAGTTCCAACTACCGTTCCGCGTTCAAAGTCTTAATTCCCGCCGTGTGACCATATTCATGTCGGAAACCTTTCCACTTGGACCACCTGAGTACAAATGACAACTCCGCCAATGCATTGCCCTTTTATACCTTGTGTACGCGATACTACCGCCATCTGTATATGTGAATATCGCTTGACATTTCTCACCTCAGTGTAGAATCTGATACGGATTCTATAAGGAGACACAGACACGGATTCCATTACGCCCTGTAGTTTTAGCGATTTCAGTTGTCTCTCGGCGCAGCTGAGACTAATATCTACATTATTCATCTTTTTAGGTCTGCGATAGTTAAATCGGGATAATATTCCTGGATTTCACTTTCTAAATGAAGATATGAAAACAAATACCACCATCACTGCTTTTGGTTTGCGTCCCTCAATTTCAGTTCTTGTCTCGCCTATAAGTGTCTGTTCTCTAACTTTAGTACCATCAACAAGCTTTACAAACGACCAGAATTTCTTCCGATTTTGTGAGGGATCATTCGATAATATTTTGCTACGATAGCTGTCGAAGACTTCAGACATTGTCCTCTTCACAGCGGAACGCGTTTCATTCAGCATTATCTCTAGCCCTATGTTCTTTTTGTTTTTTTTTTTTTACGCCTACTACGTCGTAATCTCAGTTTCCTTAGAAGTTTCTTTAAAGAGACTGTATACGATGGTTAGTCCTTTCCTTTATGAACTTTTCTACGATGTACATACCTATCAAGTTCATGTTCAATTACTCTTTTAAATTTGGGCCACTGTTTTCTACACGCTCTTCTCCGGAGTTAAATATTTCAAGTTCCTCATTTAGAGATGCTACTGTTACCTCTTTATCAAGTTTTCTGATCATATAAATCCTTCTGCTTATTTTAACTGGCCTTTGTACTTTGGTAATCATTGTTGCTACATTTGTCTCATCGTCAGTAATATAAGTTTGAATGCAGACATCCTCAAAGAGGTCAGCTCTATCTGTTGCCATTACATACAATACATTTCCATGATGAGTGCCTTCTGAACTACCTGTTTTAGGTAGTTTTCAGCAAAGGCGTTTACTAATGTTTTGTATGACGTCTCGTCATACCTACAACATAAGTAAACTATTTTTTTCCTGGGAAGAAGAATAAATGATCATTCGAAAAATGTATTATAAGTGGCATGTAACATCCTGTGAGATGGAATGATCGCAGTAGTTCCTGTACAATCTTGCGACAGTTCCTGTACAGTATTGCGATAGTTTTGTCCTATGGTTGCCAAAAACGGACTAAAGCGTGTACTAGCTGCCACAAGCGAATACCATGAAAGCTTATACAGAGAGGCCATAGAAACTGTAAAACTCCCCAGGAATTTCGGTAGGAAGGAGGAGGACATGAAACTGAATGCCATCTGTATTCCAGTGGTGAAGAAGATGTGTACCTGTCTTCCCCCTTGGGGTGATAGCAACAGCGGACGACGGCAGTCGACAACGGCGAAATGCGCTCGCGTAGTCTAAACATGTGACATAACGCCACTGCGCGGAAGCCCGCGGAAGCGGAATTTTGTTACAGTCAGTACCGGGCCAGGGTGTAAATCGCACATTCAAAGAAGCTACGATCCCTCCCTCTTCCGCGGATGGGGTCGAAACATAGGGTTTTAAGGTGAAATGCATTCGACCATGGCATTATATCCCGGAACATTTTATTAATTGTGGTATTTCCGGTCATCTTACAATGCAGAGACCTCAATAACAGGGAACTGCTGCTGGCGTTAAACAGGACAGGAATTTACCTTCTGCTGTACAAATTACCGCGCTGCTAGCCCTAGGTAATCGTGTTGTTCCGGGAGAGAGCTCATAGCTTGTTAAATTAAATTCGCATCGACAATGTATAAGGGACAGGCGACGAGATGGTGTGTGAAATAATACATAAAAAGCGTAAGATAGTTACTGGAGGCCAGTGGACTGAGAGTTGGAATATATTCGTCCACATGATATTGAACGGGCGGAGACAAAACTCCGCCATGTTGATAGTATGGAGCTGTCATTTCAAATGACCAAGCTTAGTGGGCCCACCTCAAGATAAGGGAGACGACAGGCATTCTTTCTTTTTTTTAATGGCCGCTGTGGGTGGACGCTTCTACTTTATTTTTATTTATTTATTTGTCCTGATCTGATTAAAGCTTTGATAGCCCTCTCTGACAACTGACGGTAGTGTCACACATACACCACTATATTTGCATTATAGTTACCTACGAAATTAAAGTTTAAGATGACAAACAGCATTAAAATGATTTATGTGTCAACAGTGAAAATGTGATTAAATAGTGTCATCTATGAGTAATAAAGTTAATACGGGTAGTACTTGTATTGATGCTACTGTTGCCACAAATAGTGATAATAATAGTAATAATAATAATGATAATAATAATAATAACTACAATAATAATATCGCTTCTATGCAGTCGCTGTGGTTACCAAATATGTAATCTTCTTGTTTAGTGTGTTTTCCCTTGACTATGCTATTTTTCTTACATTTGTCTGTTCCAAAAGCCATATTTATATCATTGCTGAATACTTCTGTTATCTTTAGTAAATGGTTGAGTTGTTGATTTGGTGCTGCCAGTAGTTTCAGATCATCCATGTGCAGCAAATGTGTGATTTTGTTTTGGTATGTTCCAGTAATATTGTATCCATAATAGGAAGCAATCACTCATATAAACACATCGGCTACACCACTGCAATTTCGTAACCACCTCTACAACCCTTTAGATCACATAACATCAACAGATACGAAGAAAGTAAATTGGAAAAAAAACACTACATGGCAAGCACCCGTATCACCTAACACAGCCACACATCGATCAAGACGCATCCAACACATGGCTAGGGAAAGGCAATAAATACAGTGAGACGGAAGGATTCATGATTACAATACAGGTTCAAACAACAAGCACCAGATATTACAGCAAGCATATTATTAAAGATCCCAATACCACAACAGATAAATGCAGACTTTGCAAATAACAAATAGAAACAGTAGATCACATCACAAGCGGATGTACAATACTAGCAAATACAGAATACCCCAGAAGATATGACAATGTAGCAAAAATAATACATCAACAACTTAGCCATACAACATAAACTAATAAAACAACACATTCCCACATACAAGTATGCACCACAAAATGTACTGGAGAATGATGAATATAAATTATACTGGAACAGAACCATTATAACAGATAAAACAACACCACATAACAAACCTGACATCATACTCACCAATAAAAAGAAGAAATTAACACAATTAATCGAAATATCCATACCCAATACAACAAATATACAGAAGAAAACAGGAGAAAAAATTGAAAAATACATCCAACTGGCTGAGGAAGTAAAAGACATGTGGCATCAGGATAAAGTTGACATTATACCAATTATACTATCAACTACACGAGTCATACCACACAATATCCACCAGTACAATAACGCAATATAGTTACATCCAAACGTATATATACAACTACAGAAATCTGTAATTGTTGATACACGTTCAATTACCCGAAAGTTCATAAATGCAATGTAACATATACCGTACAGTTAAAAGGAAGTCACGCTTGATCAAGGTCCGCGTCACTCTCCATTTTTAACCAAACATAACGTCTGAGAAAGGAAATAAATAACAATAACATCTACATCTACATCTACACCCATACTCCGCAAGCCACCTGACGGTGTGTGGCGGAGGGTACCCTGAGTACCTCTATCGGTTCTCCCTTCTATTCCAGTCTCGTATTGTACGTGGAAAGAAGGATTGTCGGTATGCTTCTGTGTGGTCTCTAATCTCTCTGATTTTATCCTCATGGTCTCTTCGCAAGATATACGTAGGAGGGAGCAATGTACTGCTTGACTCTTCGGTGAAGGTATGTTCTCGGAACGTTAACAAAAGCCCGTACCGAGCTACTGAGCGTCTCTCCTGCAGAGTCTTCCACTGGAGTTTATCTATCATCTCCGTAACGCTTTCGCGATTACTAAATGATCCTGTAACGATGCGCGCTGCTTTCCGTTTGATCTGCTCTATCTCTTCTATCAACCCTATCTGGTGCGGATCCCACACTGCTGAGCAGTATTCAAGCATTGGGCGAACAAGGGTACTGTAACCTACTTCCTTTGTTGTCGGATTGCATTTCCTTAGGATTCTTCCAATGAATCTCAGTCTGGCATCTGCTTTACCGACGATCAACTTCATATGATCATTCCATTTTAAATCACTCCTAATGCGTACTCCCAGATAATTTATGGAATTAACTGCTTCCAGTTGCTGACCTGCTATTTTGTAGCTAAATGATAAGGGACCTATCTTTCTATGTATTCGCATCACATTACACTTGTCTACATTGAGATTCAATTGCCATTCCGTGCACCATGCGTCAATTCGCTGCAGATCCTCCTGCATTTCAGTACAATTTTCCATTGTTGCAACCTCCTTCAGAGGACGCCGCCCCCAGACGCCGCCGCCTCTGCCCTACTCGGCTGCCTTTGCGCTGTCGCCACGCTCTGTGGTTCTCGCCAGTGAAATGATAGTGGTAGATATAAAAGAATTATAGGTGTACAATACATATGTTTTCTGATGCAGCGAGTCATGGGAAAGGAATATTAAGGACGCTGCACCAGGTAAGAATACTGGCAAATAAGGAAGCTGTCGTTGGAAAGAACGATGTACAGGGGTAACGTATGCTTATGCGTATGGGGACAATTCTAAAAGTCATTGTTGCTTTAAAATATACGTCATTAACTGTCTTCTGCAGCAGGAGATGTTATTAAGTTCTCTAATATAATTTTATTCCAGAGTCGGTTTCCTGCTGCTGAGAAGGACTTCAAGAAAGTGGCTGGAAAAATGGAATGGAACAGAAAAGAATTTGTTCTGATAGGAACGGATGTTTCTGCTGTGTCCATCAGACAAAAGCGTTAAAGTTGAGGAGAAACGTGAGGAACGGAGTACGTTGATAAGACAGCAGAGAAGACAGAAGTTTGAAAATCTCTGTGATTTTCTGCACGCAACCAGAACAGTTGTGCATATGGTGGAGAAATATGATCAAAGAGCTTAACATGACAGATATAACGAACACAGGCATTATTAACCAGTCCCAGGCCTTGCGAGGTATCCTGAGAAAAACCTAGCTGCAAGCGACAATCTAAAGTATAAGTGTTTATCCACCAGGCCAAGAGGGAATAGCTTTCTATACTACTGCAGGGCATGGAGAGATGCTGATGCCTTTTTGCACTTTATAGTTATGTGCTCAATCGAATTTAGGTTTTCACCTATTATTACTCCTAGACACTTTGCTTATGGAGTGAAGTCGATATTTGTCCCATTTAGAGTTAAAGATGGTACGGATTCCCGATATTTCAGGTTAATGAGCTTAGAATGACCAATTAGTACCTCTTGGTTTTTGGATGAGTTGAGTTTTCACTCTACATTCTATGCTCAGTTTGATAGTGCATACTGATCGGTATTGAGATCCTCGAACTGTCTTCAGGTT
Organism: Schistocerca gregaria; assembly: GCF_023897955.1. Taxonomy (NCBI): domain Eukaryota; kingdom Metazoa; phylum Arthropoda; class Insecta; order Orthoptera; family Acrididae; genus Schistocerca; species Schistocerca gregaria. The sequence goes on from NC_064920.1 coordinate 108,900,941, forward strand.
TATTGGTTCTGCTCCTAGATACAACTGGAGGTCAAAAGCATCCGTCCGGTGTTTACAGTAGGATAAAACTGATAACACATCATTGACATACAATGAAAAGACTGTAGGACCTAATAACCCGAAACTGAGGGGCACCTGATCCTCCATTGTGACTTTAGTATGCCGGACATGACGCATTGCTCGCGAGACGTCGGGTACGACCGAAACCATTGCGCAGCACTTGGCAAGAAATTTAGGCTGGTAAATTTGGCAAGTAAAATATCGAAGTCCACAGTGTCATGCCTTTGCCGAAAAAGCACTTGATAGTTGCCTATTGTGCATCCATAGCAACCTTCACCTCATCAGTTGTTGTGCCGCGATTTTCACGGAAACAATATAAATATTGCAAACTTTAGGGAAAGCCTAAAGCAGATAGACTTGGATGAAGTCTATAAGGCACCTGATGCAAACTTGAAATATAACAGATTTCGCGATACATTTTTAAGGGTATTTGAAAATTGTTTTCCCAAGAATATAGTTAAACGTATTTCCAAGAAAACATAAAAAACCTTGGCTAACTAAAGGAATAAGAATATCTTGCAACCGTAAAAGAGAACTGTATCTAACAGCAAGAGGGAGTACTGACCCCTAAATTGTTCAATGTTATAAAAACTATTGTGCGGTACTAAGAAAAGTTATTAAAAAGTCCAGAAGCATGTGTATCATGTCTGAGATCAGTAACTCTGATAATAAAATTAAAGCAATTTGGAATATTATTGAAAGGAAAACAGGGCAACCAAGAGCACAGGAAGACTTTAGTGCCATAAAACTGAATGAGAAGTGCACTAACAAACAATCAGAAATTGAAAATATTTTCAATAATCATTTTTTAAATGTTGTGGAGAAAATAGGATCTAGATCTTCACTAGAAGAGGAAAGGCTTCTAATAGAAGAGGCCATACCTGCGCAGTTTGAAACAATTGTATTTCCACCAACCACTCCCTCTGAAATCAGTAAAATAATAAATTCACTGAAAAGTAAAAGCTCTTACGGAATTGATGGCATTTCCAGCAAGATACTTAAAGCTTTTCCCCACAGATAAGTAGGATTCTCAGCCACGTATGTAATACCTCTTTGGAGCAGGGTGTTTTCCCCGATAGACTGAAATATGCCATTGTAAAATCATTGCATAAAAAGGGGGATGCGACGGATGACAACAACTATCGCCCAATCTCTCATCTGACAGCTCTATCAAAAATTTTGAGAAAGTAATGTATTCAAGAGTAGCCTCCCATATTTGTAAAAATAAAGTACTAACAAAACGTCAGTTTGGTTTTCAGAAAAGCTTTTCAACAGAAAATGCTATATACGCCTTCACTAACCAAATATTAAATGCTCTGAATAACCGGACATCACCCATTGGTATTTTTTGTGATCTCTCAAAGGCCTTTGATTGTGTAAATCATGGAATTCTTTTACATAAGCTAAATCATTATGGTTTGAGGGGGGCAGTGCACAAATGGTTTAATTCATACTTAACTGAAAGAATGCAGAAAGTTGAAATAAGTGATTCATGTAATGTTAAAACAACAGCTGATTCCTCAAACTGTGGGGCTATCAAGTAAAGGGTCCCACAGGGTTCGGTCTTAGGTCCTTTAATGTTCTTGATATACATTAATGACTTATCATTCCACATTGATGAAGATGCAAAGTTAGTGCTTTTTGCTGATGATACAAGTATAGTAATAACATCTAAAAACCAAGAACTAAGTGATGTAATTGTAAATGATGTCTTTCACAAAATTACACTCCTGGAAATTGAAATAAGAACACCGTGAATTCATTGTCCCAGGAAGGGGAAACTTTATTGACACATTCCTGGGGTCAGATACATCACATGATCACACTGACAGAACCACAGGCACATAGACACAGGCAACAGAGCATGCACAATGTCGGCACTAGTACAGCGTATATCCACCTTTCGCAGCAATGCAGGCCGCTATTCTCCCATGGAGACGATCGTAGAGATGCTGGATGTAGTCCTGTGGAACGGCTTGCCATGCCATTTCCACCTGGCGCCTCAGTTGGACCAGCGTTCGTGCTGGACGTGCAGACCTCGTGAGACGGCGCTTCATCCAGTCCCAAACATGCTCAATAGGGGACAGATCCGGAGATCTTGCTGGCCAGGGTAGTTGACTTACACCTTTAGAGCACGTTGGGTGGCACGGGATACATGCGGACGTGCATTGTCCTGTTGGAACAGCAAGTTCCCTTGCCGGTCTAGGAATGGTAGAACGATGGGTTCGATGACGGTTTGGATGTACCGTGCACTATTCAGTGTCCCCTCGACGATCACCAGAGGTGTACGGCCAGTGTAGGAGATCGCTCCCCACACCATGATGCCGGGTGTTGGCCCTGTGTGCCTCGGTCGTATGCAGTCCTGATTGTGGCGCTCACCTGCATGGCGTCAAACACGCATACGACCATCATTGGCACCAGGGCAGTAGCGACTCTCATCGCTGAAGACGACACGTCTCCATTCGTCCCTCCATTCACGCCTGTCGCGACACCACTGGAGGCGGGCTGCACGATGTTGGGGCGTGAGCGGAAGACGGCCTAACGGTGTGCGGGACTGTAGCCCAGCTTCATGGAGACGGTTGCGAATGGTCCTCGCCGATACCCCAGGAGCAACAGTGTCCCTAATTTGCTGGGAAGTGGCGGTACGGTGCCCTACGGCACTGCGTAGGATCCTACGGTCTTGGCGTGCATCGTGCGTCGCTGCGGTCCGGTCCCAGGTCGACGGGCACGTGCACCTTCTGCCGACCACTGGCGACAACATCGATGTACTGTGGAGACCTCACGCCCCACGTGTTGAGCATTTCGGCGGTACGTCCACCCGGCCTCCCGCATGCCCACTATACGCCCTCGCTCAAAGTCCGTCAGCTGCACATACGGTTCACGTCCACGCTGTCTAACTGCGATGGAGCTCCGTATGCCACGGCAAACTGGCTGACACTGACGGCGGCGGTGCACAAATGCTGCGCAGCTAGCGCCATTCGACGGCCAACACCGCGGTTCCTGGTGTGTCCGCTGTGCCGTGCGTGTGATCATTGCTTGTACAGCCCTCTCGCAGTGTCCGGAGCAAGTATGGTGGGTCTGACACACCGGTGTCAATGTGTTCTTTTTTCCATTTCCAGGAGTGTATTAAGTGGTCCTCAACAAACGGACTCTCTTTAAATTTTGATAAATGGCACAACTCCGGTAATAAATATGGACTTTGAACAGAAGTCTGTAGCTAAGGTAGAATTTTCAAAACTTTTAGGTGTGGCCATTGATGAGAGGTTAAACTGGAAGCAACACATTGATGGTCTGCTGAAACGTCTGAGTTCAGCTACGTATGCTATTAGGGTTATTGCAAATTTTGGTGACAAGAATCTCAGTAAATTAGCTTACTATGCCTGCTTTCATTCACTGCTTTCGTATGGCATCATATTCTGGGGTAACTCATCGTTGAGTAGAAAAGTATTCAGTAATTCATCGTTGAGTAGAAAAGTATTCATTGCTCAAAAACGTGTAATCAGAATAATTGCTGGAGCTCACCCACGGTCATCCTGCAGACATCTATTTAAGGATCTATGGATCCTCACAGTAACCTCACAGTATATATATATTCACTTATGAAATTTGTTGTTAATAATCCTATCCAGTTCAAAAGTAATATCAGTGTGCATAGCTATAACACCAGGAGAAAGAATGATCTTCACTATGTAGGGTTAAATCTGACTTTGGCACAGAAGGGGGAAAATTATGCTGCCACAAAAGTCTTTGGTCACCTACCAAACAGCATTAAAAGCCTGACAGATAGTCAACCAACATTTAAAAATAAATTAAAAGAATTTCTAGATGACAACTCCTTCTACTCGCTGGCCGAATTTTTAGATATAAATTAAGGAAGGGAAAAAAACTAGCTTAAACATTAGTGTAATGCAATATTTTGTGTAACGCAATATCTTGTACAGACATATTTTATTAACCTGACACGTTCCACATCATTAAGAAGTGTCGTATTCATGATCTATGGAACAAGTATTAATCTAATCTTATCTCCTGACTGGTATTCTTCTAGTAGGTTGTTTGCACTTGGTTAGTTTGTTGGCTGGCATATTCTAAAGCCTTGGACAGTGCAGGAAGAATGCAGACAGATCGGTAATCAGGCGGTGTTGTGACAACGTCCTTTTTAGGCAGTGGCTTAACTAATCCCTGTTCCGGGCCTCAGGGAAAAGATCTGTGGTTAAGGAGTAGTTGAAGGTATTTATTTCAGTAGGGTGTCTTGAGTCAATAATAAGCTTCATCATTTGGACTGTGATACCACCGTGACCAGTAGATGCGGATCTGGTTCGCACGATGGCTTCTTTAACGGTATTACAACTAACACGCTTGAGCAACTTATCGTTTGTCTCGTACAGGCAGTCTTCTACCCACCACCGCACGTTGTACCTCAGTGGTGAGGATATATCACGTAAAGGGATACACACTGAGCAGCAGCCAAAATGTGGATATCAGCGAAAAAGAAAGGTAACCACTAAGGGAAGCGGCACGCATATCGCAGTTTTACGAATACCGCGTCTCAAAATTCAGTCTGACAGCCACGTCGATGATAAACGCAGGCGCACTGCCGGTGTTGCAGGCGACTAGGAGAGGGAGAAATGTCGCAGGTGAAGGTCGTGCCTCCACCCACCCCCTTTCGCCGCCGCACTGTGGTGCCGGAACTCTCTGCGTCCTGCTGCAGCGCACTGCGTTGCGGGGGAGGACCGCCCGGTCCGGGACAAAGGGAGCGCCGCCGCCGGCACACCCACGCCCACGCACGCGCGCGTCCCGTTGCCCGGGCAACGCGGCCGGCTGGAGCCGGCGGGCATGCGCGGCCCGGCGCCCTCAATGGCCACGCCGACGCTATCAATGGCCGCGTGCGTGGGCGGCTGCCGGGCTGCGGGCGGCGCTCACCTCCGACCTTCAGAGGACGCCGCCCCCAGACGCCGCCGCCTCTGCCCTACTCGGCTGCCTTTGCGCTGTCGCCACGCTCTGTGGTGCTCGCCAGTGAAATTCGTACGAGCGCTTTATAATTAGTCTCTCAGAGATAAGAAACGGTGCTGTGGCTGGCAACACACGACCTGCCCAGCAGATCCGCCAACAAGTCGAACTTCATCTTCTTCTTTTTCTTCACTTTGCAGAGAAGTTTTGCAACATGCTATGTCTTCACTTTAGCTATATGTTCCTCAGTTGTCCTACATCTTCCCTTCCTACTGCTTTATAAATGACTAGCTGTGTACACGGCATTGCCTTGATACGTATTTATTCCATCCTTCTATTAATCCATCTCCTCCTTCCCTCTCTATCTGGCCATCTCGGCTAACCCCTCTCTCTGCCACATCCTCCACCCCTCCCCCTCTATGTCCCTCCCCCCCCCTCTCTCTCTCTCTCTCTCTCTCTCTCTCTCTCTGTCAAGCTACTCCTCCCCTCTCGGTCCATCCACTTCCCTCCCACTGCCACTGCCTCCTCCCTCTGATTCAATCTCCTTGTCTCTCTCTCTTCTTCAATCTCCTCTCCCACTCTCCATCCATCTCCCCTTCTCCCTCTCTTTATCCATTTCAGCCTTACTTCTCTCCCTCTTCCTCTCCTCCCCTCTCCTTTCTGTGTCCACTTCCTCCTCTCCCTTACCTCTGGCCATTTCCTCTACATCTACATTGACATCTACATCCATACTCCGCAAGCCACGTGACAGTGTGAAGCGCAGGGTACTTTGAGTACCTCTATCGGTTCTCCCTTCTATTCCAGTCTCGTGTTGTTCGTGGAAAGAAAGATTGTCGGTATGCCCCTGTGTGGGCTCTAATCTCTCTGATTTTATCCTGATGGTCTCTTCGCGAGATATACGTAGGAGGGAGCAATATACTGCTTGACTCCTCGGTGAAGGTATGTTCTCGAAACTCCAACAAAAGCCCGTACCGAGCTACTGAGCGTCTCTCCTGCAGAGTCTTCCACTTATCTATCATCTCCGTAACGCTTTTGCGATTACTACATGATCCTGTAACGATGCGCGCTGCTCTCCGTTGGATCTTCTCTCTATCAACCCTATCTGGTACGGATCCCACACTGGTGAGCAATATTCAAGCAGTGGGCGAACAAGTGCACTGTAACCTACTTCCTTTGTTTTCGGATTGCCTTTCCTTAGTATCCTTCCAATGAATCTCAGTGTGGCATCCGCTTTACCGACGATCAACTTTATATGATCATTCCATTTTAAATCACTCCTAATGTCTAGTCCCAGATAATTCACGGAATTAACTGCTTCCAGTTGCTGACCTGCTATATTGTAGCTAAATGATAAAGAATCTTTCTTTCTATGTATTCGCAGCACATTACATTTGTCTACATTGAGATTCAATTTCCATTCCCTGCATCATGCGCCAATTCGTTGCAGATCCTCCAGCATTTCAGTACAGTTTACCATTGTTACAACCTCTCGATATACCACAGCATCATCCTCCTGTTTCCTTTCTCTGTCCATCTCCTCTTCTCCCCTCTTTCTGCCCATTGCCCCTCCTCTGCATCTGTCCAGCTCCTCCTCTTATTTGTGTCTCACTGCTTCTTACCTCTCAGTGTCCAACTCCTCGTCCTCGCTTCTCCCTCCATGTTATAATAACCCAGTAGAAGACTGTCGTTCTTACCCATATAGTATCTCTTTCCAGCTTGTAACTAATATGTGCACCAAATTTGCTTGAAATCATTCCAGGAGTTTATGATGAGTTTCCTACTAGTGGCTTCTCTCGCACACAAACATGTCAAATATATTCCAGAACTATTTAACATATTTCACGCATATTTGTATACACATTTCACTTGCATGTCCAGTGAATTTCGCTCTGCAGTTTGATTTTCTTTCACTCAGCTCAATGTTTATGACGTCGTATCTCCTGTGTTGTACAATGATATAATAATAGTGAGTGGGTACTTGGAACGCACTTGGCATGTTTATAATGCATAACCCTTTTATGAATTAATTTAATTAATTATATTATATAACGAGAATTTGTTAAATTGTTATACAATATTTTACTATAAAGATTTTCATAGAAAATCATTATAAATATAATATGGTAAAATACGATATAATTAATTTAATTAATTCGTACAGTGTAATATAATTAACCTCATTTATTTGCAAAAATGACTGTGCATTAAAAACATGCCTAGTGCAGCTTACTACTTATAATTTTGCAGGTACATCAAGTGCTACATGTGCCAACCGTCTGTGAAATGTGAATACATTTTGCAGTAAAAAGTATTAAACTAAAACGCTACACATGATGCTGCCGTTTCTCACTCATCTCAGTGTTTATGATCTCATATCTGCTTAACTATGTGTCGTACGATGATATACACTCCTGGAAATGGAAAAAAAGAACACATTGACACCGGTGTGTCAGACCCACCATACTTGCTCCGGACACTGCGAGAGGGCTGTACAAGCAATGATCACACGCACGGCACAGCGGACACACCAGGAACCGCGGTGTTGGCCGTCGAATGGCGCTAGCTGCGCAGCTTGAGCGAGGGCGTATAGTGGGCATGCGGGAGGCCGGGTGGACGTACCGCCGAATTGCTCAACACGTGGGGCGTGAGGTCTCCACAGTACATCGATGTTGTCGCCAGTGGTCGGCGGAAGGTGCACGTGCCCGTCGACCTGGGACCGGACCGCAGCGACGCACGGATGCACGCCAAGACCGTAGGATCCTACGCAGTGCCGTAGGGGACCGCACCGCCACTTCCCAGCAAATGAGGGACACTGTTGCTCCTGGGGTATCGGCGAGGACCATTCGCAACCGTCTCCATGAAGCTGGGCTACGGTCCCGCACACCGTTAGGCCGTCTTCCGCTCACGCCCCAACATCGTGCAGCCCTCCTCCAGTGGTGTCGCGACAGGCGTGAATGGAGGGACGAATGGAGACGTGTCGTCTTCAGCGATGAGAGTCGCTTCTGCCTTGGTGCCAATGATGGTCGTATGCGTGTTTGGCGCCGTGCAGGTGAGCGCCACAATCAGGACTGCATACGACTGAGGCACACAGGGCCAACACCCGGCATCATCGTGTGGGGAGCGATCTCCTACACTGGCCGTACACCTCTGGTGATCGTCGAGGGGACACTGAATAGTGCACGGTACATCCAAACCGTCATCGAACCCATCGTTCTACCATTCCTAGACCGGCAAGGGAACTTGCTGTTCCAACAGGACAATGCACGTCCGCATGTATCCCGTACCACCCAACGTGCTCTAGAAGGTGTAAGTCAACTACCCTGGCCAGCAAGATCTCCGGATCTGTCCCCCATTGAGCATGTTTGCGACTGGATGAAGCGTCGTCTCACGCGGTCTGCACGTCCAGCACGAACGCTGGTCCAACTGAGGCGCCTGGTGGAAATGGCATGGCAAGCCGTTCCACAGGACTACATCCAGCATCTCTACGATCGTCTCCATGGGAGAATAGCAGCCTGCATTGCTGCGAAAGGTGGATATACACTGTACTAGTGCCGACATTGTGCATGCTCTGTTGCCTGTGTCTATGTGCCTGTGGTTCTGTCAGTGTGATCATGTGATGTAGCTGACCCTAGGAATGTGTCAATAAAGTTTCCCCTTCCTGGGACAATGAATTCACGGTGTTCTTATTTCAATTTCCAGGAGTGTACTTTTATTAGTAGATTCATCGGCATATGTGGACATTGTCTGCGAAACGTGTCGCGAATAGAGCTGGTAGCAAAAAAATAATAAAGTAAAACTTCATCGATGATGATGCAGTTTTTTCTCGCAACTCAGTGTTTGCCATCATATCTCGTGATTCAAATGGTTCATATGGCTCTGAGCACTATGGGACTTAACATCCGAGGTCATCAGTCTCCTAGAACTTAGAACTACTTAAACCTAACTAACCTAAGGACATCACACACATCCATGGCCGAGGCAGGATTCGAACCTGCGACCGTAGCGGTCGCGCGGCTCCAGACTGAAGCGCCTAGAACCGCTCGGCCACACCCGCCGGCATATCTCCTGAATTATGTCTTCTACTGTGATATATTTTTTAGGTACATTCAGCGTCAAATTTGGATATTGTCTGCGGAAGGTGTTCCGAATACCGTTAGTAACAATGAAGTAATACATTTAAGCGTCTTGCATGATGCAGTAGTTTTTCACGTATTCATCGTTTATGACGTCATACCTCCTGAACTTAATGTCGTTCAATCAAATTTTTCTGGTACATTCAGTGGCATTTGCGAGTACTGTCTGCAGAATGTGTCACCAATACCGTTAGGGTTAAGAAAGTAATAAATTTAAAAAATAATAAATTAAAACGTGATGCTTCATGTGGCAGTTTTACGGCACGAACAGAGAAAGTGTAATAAACGATAAACTTTTCGTAAAGGTTTGAAATTATGTTTAAAGTTTGCTGTAAGTCTTTAAGTGCTCCCATTCTCAAATACTGTATGACTGTATGGGTATTTTCGCGTTGTGGGCTACACTGCTTTATCTCTCCCACTCCAATCCCGTTGACAGGTATGCGGTTCTTAACCCCACAGTGATTCTTTACAGACGGTAAATGGTTTGTGTAGCAAGTTTAGTTAAAATCGGTCCAGTGGTTTAGGAGGAGATACGAAACACACATAGATACACATATATAAATACGTACATATGTACGTCCTATTTATAATTTGTTTGGTTTACCTGTGTAACTAACGTGTCCACTCTCATCCTATTGATACATTGTTTCCATTTTATGCATCCTTGCTCTCTTAGTTTCTATTTTACAATGTCATCATCATTTATTGCACATAAACAGGCCATTTAAGCCCACGTCAGAAGGCAAAAATATATAAATACATAAACATAAAATGTAACTAAATGATCCAGTCTACAAATCATGACCAAATAGAATTGTAACAGCACAAAAATTGATTACATACATTTGCCATTTTCTTCTCTCCCATGCAACCTCAGTGCTGGCTATTGGATCTTCTTCTGTAATTCCACATCTCCGCGGACAACCTTCCATACTTCTCCCTGTTGGCTGATGTGCCGATACTTTGTTAGGGAGAGTACCTTGTGCTCGAAAAACATGTCCTGCCCACTGTCTTCTTCTTTTTGCAATCACTCTCCCAATATCAGCTCTTTTAAACCACTTATACAGATCTTTGTTATGCCGGCTTTCCCATCTTCTAGTTTCTGTATTGTATACCGAACCATAAATTCTCTTTAAAATCTTCTTCCCAAATGCACGGATGGGCTCTTCCGTTGTCTGTGTACTTGCCCATGTCTCACGACCATACAATACAACCGCTCACACTAGTAACATGTACAGCTGTATCCGGTTTTCCTGGGATACAATGTGTGACGGGTGTAGGTTGTTTAACCTGTAGTACATCGGGTTCGCAGTGCGTTGGAAAAGACAAGGGTTTATGGTGAGATGAGTATAGAGTAATATCAACAGCAGCGGAAAATGGTATAACGGGAGTAGGATTCGTTATGAATAGGAAGGTAGGACAGAAAATGAGCTACTGCGAACAGTACAGTGGTAGGATTGTTCTCATCAGAATCGACAGCAAACGAACAGCGACAACAATACTTCAGACATACACGCCATCGGAATTTCTAAAATCATTGGGGAATGTCTCAATAAAACGACTATTCACGTTGGTTTGTAGAGTATATGAGACTCGCGACATACCATCAGACTTTCGAAAAAAATATCTTCCACGCAGTGCCGAAGACTGTAAGACCCGACAAGTGCGAGAATTATCGCACAGTCAGCTTAACAGTTCATGCTTCCGAGTTGCTGACAAGAATTATACACAGAACAATGAAAAATAAAATTAAGGAACTGTTAGATGACGATCAGTCTGATTTTTGGGAGCGGTAAAGTCAAAAATAGGCAGTTCTGAGGTTGCGGCTGATAATGGAAGCAAAGCTGAATAAAATAAAGTCTCTCATAGAATTTGTCGACCTAAAGGAAAAGTCTGACAGTTTAAAATGGTGCAAAATATTCGAAATTCTGAGAAAAATAGGGGTAAGCAATAGGGAAATACGGGTGACATACAATATTTACTAAAACCAAGAGCGAACAATAAGAATGGAAGATCAAAAACGAAGTGCTAGGATTAACAAGGGTCTAAGACAGAAATGTAGTCCTTTGCCCCAACGGCCAACCTGTACGTGGAAGAAGCAATGCCAGAAATAAAAGAATAGTTCAAAAGTGGGATTAAAATTCAAAGTGAAAGGATGTGAATGATGATTTTGCTGATGACATTGTTATCCTTGGTGAAAGTGAACAAGAATTACATGATCTGCTGAATGAAATGAACAATTCAATGAGTACAGAATATGGACTAAGAATAAATCGAAGAAGTCGCAGAAATGAGAATAGCGAGAAACTAAACATCAGAATAGATGATCACGAAGCAAATGAAGTTCAGGAATTATTCTATCTAGGCAGCAAAATAGCCCATAATGGACGGAGCAAGGACGACATAAATACCGGACTAGCACCGGCAAAAAGGCGTTCCTGCCGAAGAGAGGTCTGTTAGTATCAGATGTAGGTTTCAGTTTGACGAATAAATTTCTGAGTATGTATGTTTTGTGCACAGCATTGTATGGTAGTAAGAGATGGACTGTAGGAACATCGGAACAACAGAGAATCGAAACATTGGAGATGTGGTGCCACAGAAGAATGTTGAAGATTAGGTGGACTGAAAAGTTAAGGAATGAGCAGGTTCTCTGCAGAATCGACGAGGGAAGGAATATATGGAAAACATTGACAAGAAGAAGGGACAGGATGATAGAATAACTGTTAAGACATGAGGGGATAACCTCCTTGGTGCTATAGGTAACTGTAGAGGAAGACAAAGTCTGGAAACGAGCAATTGAGGACGTAGTTTGCAGTTGCTATTCTGAGATGAAAAGGTTGGCACAGGAGGGGAATTCGTGGAGAGACACATCAAACCAGAGAGAAGACGGAAAAAAGGGAAGTAAATACCACCCAGTTCGCGTTTTACTATTCTTTGTCGAAATTTTTTCTCTACCTCACTTTTATTTGACAATATCTACCCCAGGTACTTGAATGTTCCGACTCTTTCAAAACTGTGTATGTTGACGGCGTCCATATCATTTTGTCGACGAGATACTACAATATACTATGCTTTCTCAACGTTGACCAGTAAATCTAGTTTGTTTGGTTCTAGCATAAATCCAGATGTATCTACTGTCAGCCCATTCAGATATTAAGCCACAATCACAACATTATCTACAAACGCAAGAATCCTCTCATTTCCATCTCCATCATCATTGAACCGACAGTGTCCGGGAAAGTGGATTGGTAGAGGCGGTATCACTTTTTCCAGCGCAATGTTGAAAAGAACTAACGACAGAGAATCTCTCTGTCTCAACCCATTTTTAATTGTGGAGGGTGCCGGTAATTGATTTGCCAAGTGTACTTGGCAACTTGATCCATGGTGACAAGCTTCAATCGGGCTAACGTCATTCATAGGTATTCTGAACTCATGCATTATCTTCCAGAGGGACGGTCGAATAATGCTGTCTTATGCCAGCTGAAAGCCAATGCATATGAGGTGTAGGTCTTTGCCGAAGTCATAAAAGCCGGCCCCTATGGCCAAGTGGTTCTAGGCGCTTCATTCTGTAACCACGCTGCTGCTACAGTTGTAGGTTTGAATCCTGCCTCGAGCATGGATGTGTGTGATGTCTTTAGGTTAGTTAGGTTTAAGTAGTTTTACGTCTAGGGGACTGATGATCTCAGATGTTCGTCCCCTCGTGGTTAGAGCTATTTGAACCATTCTAAAGTCATAAAAATTCTTCATCATTTGTCTCAGTACGAAGATATGGTCGCTGGTTGAGGGTAAGTCCACAGCAGTAAGTGCCCACAATCCCTCCGAGCAATAGTTTTAATCGCCTTATAAGAGTGGTTAAAAACCTTATATCTTTTCTCCAGCACAGAGATCCGTCGATAACTATAAACTTTGAGGACATGGCCCTTTTAAAAATCTGGCACACAATATACTGTGTGAAAAACATTTAATCCGATAAACTCTGGGAGATTGCACGGGACGTCAAAACAAATATTTTTCTCTAATGTCATATTTTCCTATGAGGAGCTGGTAGAGTTTTCTCCGGATGAAAATTAATTAAACCAACAAACTCTTGAAGGTTGCACGGAAAAACAAAGACACTTTTTATAGTGTGTTTTCCTGTGAGGCAACATCTTACAAGGATGCCAAATCCATTCACAGTAGACAAAATGTAACGCAAACTTTATTTCTTTCTTTATTACGAAGAGACAACATTAACACGTAAAAGGTACTTCAATTACAGTAGAGATTAAAAAATTCCTCCATTGACTTGTATATGTAGGCTACACCAGCAGTCATGTTCTATCTAACAGAATAATAACCTGATATCAGTGCCTATAAGTTTAATTTGCACACCACAGCACTGAAGATGATCACTATGTGATTGAAAATCGATTTTGCTATCAGTAAACCATCAATAATACTGCCAACGCTGACCTTCCTTTTAATTTCTGTCTAACATGTTCGGTCAAAGACTGTGGGAGTGTCCGTAATTCGTCGTGCTGCTGCTACCATCTGGACAGCCAGATCCTCGTCTAATTAAACAGGGTTTTTATAAACAAGGTCACTCATCTCTCCCCCCACAAACAAGTCCAGAGGATCAATCAGGGGATCGAGTAGATCGTGGTACAGGACTACCTCAACCATTCCATTTCTCTGGAAACTGTCCGTTGAGAATCAACACACTGGACGACTGAAACACGCGGGGCCCACGTCATACTGGAATCACATATGCTGTCTTGTAGCAGCTACAAAGCAGTAATTAAGCCTACCATTTAATGGTCTAGGTAGGAGATACGGGCCACTTAAATGACTCACCAACAACACCTGCCCATGCATTCACGTAAAACCGCAGTTGTTGAACACCTTGGCTGAACACACACAGAACACAGGAACTGTGGGTGTTGAAAACATCATCACACCCGAACGTTGCTTCATCTGTAAACAGCATAGTAGGAGGGAAATGTACGGCGAGTTTGATACTGTTCCAGGTACCACTGCGGAAACTGTGCTCTGAAGAGGTTTTTACATTCGTCTAATTCGTCTTCACGTTACGGGCAGTTGCTCGAGTGCTGATGGAAGGATGTTGCTCCACATGCTGTAGGCCGTTTTCCTCAAACTGCAGAGTTCGTACTGTGCGACTTCGTCCCCGTCCAGGTTATCAGCTAAATTACCCTGTCTCACACAGATGTTGATACACAGCAGTAAACGTAGAATGATGTGGGGTACAGTGGTTGGGATATTGTTGTTGATAAACCCGCTATACTGCTCGTCCGTTATGGTTCGCTATGCAGTAAGCGCCAACCATATGAATATACTCATTCCAGGTGTATTGCTCGATTACTGAGCAAGTGCTACACTGGGTCAAGACGTACAACTAAATGTGAATACAACTGAAGAGTTGCTATTACGCCCTCTACTAGGTTAAAAAATACTCACAGGTAATCCACATCTACATCTACATTTATACTCCGCAAGCCACCCAACGGTGTGTGGCGGAGGGCACTTTACGTGCCACTGTCATTACTTCTCTTTCCTGTTCCAGTCTCGTATGGTTCGCTGGAAGAACGACTGTCTGAAAGCCTCCGTGCGCGCTCTAATCTGATTTTACATTCGTGATCTCCTCGGGAGGTATAAGTAGGGGGAAGCAATATATTCGATACCTCATCCAGAAACACACCCTCTCGAAACCTGGCGAGCAAGCTACACTGTGAAGCAGAGCGCCTCTCTTGCAGAGTCTGCCACTTGAGTTTTGCTAAACATATCCGTAACGCTATCACGGTTACCAAATAACCCTGTGACGAAACACGTCGCTCTTCTTTGGATCTTCTCTATCTCCTCCGTCAATCCGATCTGGTACAGATCCCACACTGACGAGCAATACTCAAGTATAGGTCGAACGAGTGTTTTGTAAGCCACCTCCTTTGTTGATGAACTACATTTTCTAAGGACTCTCCCAATGAATCTCAACCTGATACCCGCCTTACCAACAATTAATTTTATATGATCATTCCTATACAATAAAGGATCCTTCTTTCTATGTATTCGCAATACATTACATTTGTCTATGTTAAGCGTCAGTTGCCACTCCCTGCACCAAGTGCCTATCCGCTGCAGATCTTGCTGCATTTCGCTACAATTTTCTAATGCTGTAACTTCTCTGTATACTACAGCATCATCCGCGAGAAGCCGCATGGAACTTCCGACATTACGGAAAAATATTTGTGTTGGTGTCCCATGCAACCTCAAAAGTTTATCAGTTTAAATAATTTTCACTCAATCTATTAGGTTCTTCTCTTATATTATTGTGTTCCACTTATCGACTGCAGAAAGTAAGTTACACATGTCGTACCACGCTAAGTCAATTGCGCAACAAGACTGGGGCATTGTACACGTTCCAGGTTTTCTGCAGTCACAGTTCTGTGCTGCTAACAGTACATCACAGTCTTCGGGTGAAATGACGCAGCGTCTGGAAACACGTTCCAGAGATCAAGTAGGCGGAACAGAGACAATCGTTCTTCTGCGCAAAACGTCTAAACTACACATTGATTCACCGTCAAATTCCGGTGTTATATAGACTAAATGCAACTCAGGGACCAACTGTAATGAAATAGTGCCAACATTGTGACCAACGCAACACAGAAACGGATACTGAGGGTCGGGAAGTCTAGATCTCCACTTTTTCGGGAATCTCAAAGAAATTCTGAGGGAGGAAAGTGGTTTTCTAACGACGTGAATGCCCCACAGTGGTATGGCTCCGTGATAAGGGGTGAAAAGAAATGTGTGTGAAATCTTATGGGACTTAACTGTTAAGGTCATCAGTCCCTAAGCTTACACACTACTTAACCTAAATTATCCTAAGGACAAACACACACACCCATGCCCGAGGGAGGACACGAACCTCCGCCGGGACCAACCGCACAGTCCATGACTGCAGCTCGGCTAATTCCGCGCTTCAATAAGGGGTGAAGTTCTGTCGCCTAAGAATTGAACAATTGCTAGAGCATTTCAGCCCTTGTTTACAGTGACTTCGTGACTATGTCGAAAAATAGTGTCATGTTTATGTGTCACTTTGAAGTGTAGTTCAACATTAAATATAAGTTACATGGCCCGTCATAATAATGAGTAATACTTACTGTTGTGCAAAACATAAGGACGAAAGTAACTTCCGCATAATGTGTCAGTGCCAAGAAACACAGCGCGATGAAACTTCAACGATACACAGAGAACTACTACAGTATAGTAGAGAAGGCAGCTCAGAGGAATACTCAGTGAGACAAACAGAAATCCCGCATTCAAAGACAGTAATTATTTGGAAGCCACCGCAGTTTATGATGGTCCCCTGCACATTACAAAAGGAGAGACACTACTTCATAGACAGTAGTGCATCCTGTGCTACGTGAACACAAGGTTGGTAAGGAGTTCTTGTAATAGGGCGTTCGAGCACTCCATCGGCTAGGGTGACAACTACTGTATGGTCGTTGGAGCATGTGGACTTGCCTCACTACGTCTCCCGAAAGCTTCCCAGATGTGATCAGTGGATTTAAGGGGAGGTTTACTATCTTTGTCGCGAAAAAAGCATGTTCTTTGAGAATTTTATTTCTCGGTTTTGTGTTATATATATATCCATGTCAAATTTGGTGAAAATGTTTATTGATATATCCTCTTCAACTGGAATTTGTTCGACTGGAAATGTCGAAGAGCAAAGGCGGAAGTGCCGTCGGAATGAAACAAAATTTCAATGTAGACCTCCACGCGCGGTACGTCACATGTCAGCCGGCTCGTCTGAAATCAAAATTTGAGTTGACGTTAGCGAAGTATATAAGATTCTCTAGGAGTTGTACCTCGCTTATTTGGACCATAGTAAACAAAATGGCGGCCCTTTGAAAAAATAGGGTTTTTCATAGATTTTTCAACTTCGTCGGCCAAGTAAAAATATTTATAGTTGATGAATCGGAATAAAAGTGGTACAGCTCCTAGAAAATTTATTTAGCTTCGTCGGAAACAAATAATCATGCCAATCTATTCAGTAGATTTCAAGTTACCACACCGCGCGATAAAAAAACGTCATTTCGAGAAAAACACGTTTGAAGTTTAGACTACATATAAATTCAATACTATGCAACTCACGTGCACTCTGCTATTCCGGGTCCATAAACTAGTTTTTCCGCTTCCTTATAGAGGGCGTTCTGCTCGATCTGGGCCATCCTGAACTGCTCCAGAGCCGCTCGTACGGCCGGTAACAAGCGGTTTTCGGCGGCTGAATCCGGCGGTCGTCCGAATGCTTGGCGAACTGCGTCGAACAGTCCCAGGGTGACGTCCATCGTTGTCACGGTCTTCAGAATTGCTGAATACCCTTCGCTGAAGCTGCTCACTGCCATGAAAGTGCAATCTCCACAGCCTTCGCACCATAATGCAAATTCTTGGAGGATAACTTCCAAACTCATGCGTTCAAACTTTCATTTGAATGTTGTGTGTTTCCTCCCAAGCACCGGTGCAGTGACTCGTCCTCCGAAAGAGCCTCGTAGTCGGATGAATCACTTTTTGAACTTCTCTGGACAGCGGCTGGTCGTGTTGATATTCCTCCAGATATCCGGTACCCTGTTCAATGCGCCACTTGCACCAACTAGTTTCCCTAGCCGGACAATTTTGGTGTTGTGGGTGGTCATCCGTCGAAGACTTGTGGAAATACGTTGCCCAAATTGCCTTCTTCATCTCTTCCACCGAATTGGAATGCCGTCGGTTTGCCACGTAGTAGTTCTTCGTAAGCTCCTTGATCACTTTATCAGTTTTAGTCATGGGCAAGCACATAGAATAATTTTTCGCGGCATCAGAGTCGAAATTCCCGAAAAAACTGGTGCGTGAAAAAGGGCAATTTCAGGCAGCTGCATTTTTTTGTTCAACCGTGAATAATAAACATTTCCTTTCCGTTTTCGGATAAACCGTTTCAAGGGTAGATTCTAAACACTTTTATGGATCCAAAAATGCTATTTTTAAAAAAATCGATTTTTTGAACCACAAGATAGTAAACCTCCCATTAAGTCAGGGAAACGGGCAGGCCAGTTCATTCGTCGAATATCCTCTCCTCCATCTATTCAGTTCGACGCGGTCGCAAACTGTTATTCATAAAAATGAACATATACCGAATGCACGCTTGAAAAGACAAACATGGCGAAGGAATACAATGTCACAGTAACGTTGACTGGTGAATGTGCCGCGTTCCAAAGTTTGGAGGTCAGAGACGCCCAAACAACATTATGCCTCCCCACAACTTAACGCCTGGACCACCGAAACGGTCATGTTCGACAAAGTTTCTTTCTGCATTACGTGATATGTCCAGCAATCTTTCAGTTACTTTCTGTAATATTCTGTAGTACTTCTTTCTAGAGAGCTTTGGAGGACTTAAGATCAAATAAGGCAGAATTTCTAAAATCGTAGGGAGAGGCAAAAAACGACTATTCACATTGGTGTGTCGAATGTATGAGTCTGGCGACATACCATCTGACTTTTGGAAAAATATCTTCCACACAGCTCCTAAGACCGCAAGAGCTGCCAAGTGCGAGAATTATCGCACAATCAGCTTAACAGTTCATGCACGCAAGTTGCTGACAAGAATAATGTAGAGAAGAATGGAAAAAAAATTGAAGATGTGTTAGGAGAAGATCAGTTTGGCTTTAGGAAAGGCATAGGCACCAGAGTGGCAATGCTGAATTTGCGGTTGATAATGGATGCAAGACTAAAGAAAAATCTAGGGTTGGGTTGTTTGGGGGAAGAGACCAAACTGCAAGGTCATCGGCCTCATTGGATTAGGGAAGGATGGGGAAGGAAGTCGGCCGTGCCCCTTCAAAGGAACCATCCCGGCATTTGCCTGGAGCGATTTAGGGAAATCACGGAAAACCTAAATCAGGATGGCCGAAAGCGGGATTGAACCGTCGTCCTCCCGAATGCCAGTGTGCTAACCACTGCGTGCCACCTCGCTCGGTGAAAAATCAAGACACGTTCATAGAATTTGTCGATCTGGCAAAAGCGCTCGACAAAGTCAAGTGGTGCAATATGTTCGAAATTCTGGTAAAAACAGTGGTAAGCCATAGCGAGAGACGGGTAATGTACAATATATACAAGACCCGAGAGGGAATAATAAGAGTGGACGTTCAAGAACCAAGTCTCCGACTGGAGAGGATATAAGAGAAGGACGCAGTCTTTCGGCTCTACTGTTCAATCTGTACATCGAAGAAGCAATGATGGAAATAAAAGAAAGGTTCGGGAATTAAATTAAAATTCAAGGTGAAGGGACGCCAGTGATACAATTCACTTATGACATTGCTATGCTGGGTGAGAGTGAAGAAGAATTACATGATCTGCTGAATAGAATGAGCAGTCTAATTAGTACAGAATATGCATTAGAGAAAATCGAAGAAAGAGAAAAGTAATGAGAAGTAGCAGAAATGAAATCAGCGGGAAACTGAACATCAGGGCTGAGGGTCACGAAGTACGCTCATGCTCATAAATTAAGGATAACTGCAGAATGTGGTGCCACACAACGTGGCACTACACAAAACTGGCGCTAACAGCGTAGGCACATAGGGAACACATACGACACAGATCTGTAAGTCCGCGCTACTGGTGATAAGTTGAGAAAACCGTCCCGGAACCCAAATGCTACAAAACGCCACTGTTTCCTGCGCATGTACCCCGACATCAATATGGGATTACATTACTATGCACACGTACACAGGTCGCACAACGGGTTGGGATATTCTGGTTCAGGTGGTCGAGCAGCTACTGGGGTATAGCCTCCCATTCTTGCACCAGTGCCTGTCGGAGCTGCTGAATTGTCGTAGGGGTTTGAAGAGATGCATCGATACGTCTACCGAGAGCATCCCAGACGTGCTCGATGGGGTTTAGGTCTGGAGAACAGGCAGGCCACTCCATTCGCGTGGTATCTTCTGTTTCTAGGTACTCCTCCACGATGGCAGCTTGGTGGGGCCGTGCGTTATCATCCATCAGGAGGAAGGTAGGACGCACTGCACCCATGAAAAGGCGAACATACTGGTGCCAAATGACGTTCCGACATACCTGACCTGTTACAGTTCCTCTGTCAAAGGCATGCATGGGTGTACGTGGAACAATCATAATCTCACCCCACACCATCAAACCATGACCTCCATACAGGTCCCTTTCAATGACATTAAGTGATTGGTATCTGATTCCTGGTTCACGCCGGACGGTATGGCCGAGAGGTTCTAGGCGCTACAGTCTTGAACCGCGCTACCGCTACGGTCGCAGGTTCGAATCCTGCCTCGGGAATGGATGTGTGTGATGTCCTTAGGTTAGTTACTTTAAAGTAGTTCTAAGTTCTAGGGGACTGATGACCTCAGAAAATAAGTCCAATAGTGCTGAGAGCCATTTGAACCATTTGAACCTGGTTCACGCCGGATGAAAACCCGACGAGAATCGCTGTTCAGACTATACATGGACTCGTCCGTGAACATGTAACGTCCCCTTAGAAAAATTATGTATTACTGTGCTCTAATGACCAGTTGGGAGGAAAACAATGAGAGAATTGATGAAGCCATGCTTGTGGATGAATGGCGTGGCCGGAATACTTTAATGTTTTGAATTTACGTGTAGTAATAAACAGGTTATAGTCAAAATCATCATGATGGCGAGTCGCATAGCACTCATTGTTACGTGGTGCTCCCTGGGTAACGCTTAATGAACTAACACAACTGGCGGCAGACCGAACGAAGAATTCTTGCCCCACTTCCCAGTGAAACGGAATGACAGACAAAGTGCTATCCAAGATACATACAACGGTCCTCTTAGTGACCAACTGTCTAAGGATCTCGGACCATGCATCCGAATCTGCCATTTCAACATTGAGGGCATAAGCAGAGCAAAATGTCAAGTATTGCAGAGAATTTTACACGATAACGACATTGACCTGGTTGTCATACAGGAAACTCATGCTGAAAATAGAGCCCAACTTGAAGCTAGAGGAAGGATAGTGGGATATGATCTACTTGAAGCCACGTATGACAGACACTATGGCGTTGCTACATATGTGCGTGGGGACATAGAGGACGCCTTTCTAGTTGAAGCCTCCATTGCAAATGATATCCATGAAGTTGTGATCAAAATAGGTGAAGTTACAGTAACTAACATCTATAAATCTCCTGCTACTACATGGCCGGCTGAAGTGATAAAGATCCACCCACACCCAAGCGTATACGTTGGGGAAATACAGTACGAATGATAGGAATGGAGACATGCTGGTCGACTGGTCCGAGGAACAAAATACATATCTGGTATTTGATACCAAGGACCGAGGGACATTCAGATCAGCCGCATGGAACTGCGACTATAACACAAACGATAAACCACTGAAAGCCTCTAGAAGGGTCCTGACGGACTTCCCTCATAGCCAGCACCGCCCTGTGTTTATTAATATCGGTACATCCATCCCGATAATAAGGTCTTACCCTCGACCAAGCTGGAATTTTACAAAAGCTGACTTGACAAAATTCTCTAAACAACTTGATTATACCTTGAGCTGGATCCCTCTAACCAGCAAGAACTATGAGAGATTTGTAGCAGCGGTCATTAGCTCTGCGAAAGCAGCGATCCCAAGAGGGTATCGCAAAAAATACATTCACCGTTGGACTGGGATATGCGATGGCCTATACGCGGAGTTCCTCAAGAATGGGGACCGGGAAATAGCGGATGAACTATTACATAACATCGACTTTATTAGACGGCAAAAATGGGAGAATACTGTTAAAAATCTAGACTTTTCAAAGTCAAGACGACAAACTTAGTTACTACTGCGTATACTTGGAGGCGCAAATCCACCTGAACATAGAAAGGACGAAATATCTCCCAACAAGGTTGCATCCCACAAAGTTTCTGCGTCTAGAGCCCCACGAGATAGAAAGCACACAACAAAAGTGAAGAAGGACTTTAAAACATTAAAAAGGACCCGTGCAATGGACTCAGAATATTCATCAGATATTCGTATCGAGGAGGTTACCACTGCTCTGAAGAAGGTTAAACCAGGCAAAGCTCTGGGTTTTGATTGTATCCACCCTGAGTTCCTCATACATATCGGAGCCTACACAAAACAATGGCTGGCTAAGTTCTTTACGGACATTCTCCAAGTGGGTAACATTCCCCCCTCACTTAAAGGAGCAAAGATCATCGCAGTCCTAACACCTGGTAAACCATGCGATAGACCAGAGAGTTATCGCCCCATTGCCCTATAAATTATTAGAAAGACTGCTCATCAACAGAATTGGCCGAACTATACTCAAAAAAATCCCTATCGAACAAGCAGGATTCCATCCCTATCGCTGCTGTACACATCAAGTCCTATCACTGACGACATATATAGAGGCGGGATTGCAGCATTCATAGACCTAAGAGCAGCCTATGATACAGTTTGGAAACAGGGACTCATTTACAAATTAACCTGTGTCGTCCCCTGCAAAAAGATAACCAACCTCATTGACTATAGTTGTCAAATAGAACCTTCCAAGTAATAATGGGGAATGAGAGAAGTAAACAGATGAAACTCAATAATGGACTGCCACAAGGCTCTGTCCTCGCGCCCCTTCTTTTCAGCCTTTACATCGCTGACATGCCTGCAACCAGATCGCGCAGATTTGGTTATGCTGATGACTGGGCTCTGGCAACAGCCCACAGAAGCATAGAAACTGCCGAAGATATCCTTACGAGTGACCTAAGGATTCTCAGCGAATACTTTAGAAAATGGAGGCTCCAAGCTAGTGCTACAAAGATGGAAGTATCTTCCTTCCATTTGAACAACAAAATGGCCACCAGAGAACTACATGTATATCTAGACGGGAAAATACTAAATCACAACAAACACCCAAAGTACCTTGGGGTTACCGTAGATAGAACACTAACATTCAAAGAACACCTGACGAAAACTGCAGCGAAACTTAAAACACGCAACAACATATGGCAGAAGCTCTGTGGCACCACTTGGGGCTCCACAGCATCTACCTTAAGAACATCTGCACTTGGCTTGGTGTATCCAGTGGCAGAATACTGTACCCCAGTGTTGCTCAACAGCAAACACACACACATGGTAGATAGCCAACTTAATGCAACAATGCGTTTTCTATCAGGCCAACTCCTACAGTGTGGCTGCCCGTTCTCAGTAACATAGCCCCTCAAAAAGTCATGGCCAACCTTCAATTACAAATCCATGAAGATACTCACGACATCCAAGGAAGCAAACTCCGGTCTAGGCATCCTCCGCTAAAGACCGCACAGGCGCTGCGCCAAACAACTTTAAAATAAATGACCGATGGAAAGAGGAATGGGAGAACAGAACAGCAGTAAACTGCCACAGTATGCCATACATCTTTAGTAAACCAAAAGGATTTGATTGTTCTCGCAAAGTTTGGTCAACTATTAATCGCACCAGAACCAACTGTGGGAGATGCGCCGACTCCTTACACAGATGGGGTAAAGTTCCTTCGGCCGCTTGCGACTGTGGCCCTGAGAGACAGACGGTCAAACACATCGTGCAGGAGTGCCCACTAAGGGCATATGAGGGTGACCCACAGGATTTCCTAATGGCGATCCAACAGGCAATCGACTATACATTATCTAAGCTGGACGTTTGTTTGTGATTGCTCTTCTGTGAATGTAAATTTACAATTGGTGGTATCCTTATATACAAGCTGTTATTTATTGCTCTGTTTATACATATGCTTCTTTTTTTTAAATCGTTTTGTTTCTGTAATTTTTACTGTGATGTTTTGAGCCATACACTAAATAAATTAATTGCAATAATAAGCTCCAGTACGTCTGACAGTATGTCAAAAGATGCACAATCTTTATTTTGTTTCTTCAGCTGGTCTCTCAATATGATCAAAGCATTAATTGTCTTTAACGATAATCTGTTACGTTGTTTAGTTTTTATAATGTTCATAGAACTGAATATTCTTTCCACTTCTGCATTTGAATGCGGTAGGCATAGAACAGTCATTGCTAGCTGTGAAATCAAAGAAAAAGGATTCTCCTCTGCCGCATTTTTATACTGCAAAACCTCACTCCAAAATCGAACAGTGTTACTAGTGTTATTGCACCTAATGAATTTGATATTATGCCATTCTTGCAGCATACCGTCTATGAAATCGCCACTAAAACCCAATTCTTTGTCTACATCCGCTACAGCATTATTTTTACTCACTTTTACTGTTTCTTCAACATTCAGCTATGGCATTTTTTTCAGGATCGTGACGTTACTTGTCAGGCTTTGTTGAATTTCTTTTATGAGTTTCAGACTAAACCGAATGAATCTCTTCTTCAAATAAACTTTATTTTCTTCAGACAAACTGGACTCAGACAATTTCTGTTCAAACATAAAGCCAACGTATGGATTTGTTTACGTACATTCGCTTGGAACAGGTGTTGCCAACAAATCAACAGTTGGAAAAACTATGTTTTGTCCGAGTGACTGCATGAGAAATAGAAGTGTATCTAGTAATTTAGTGGGATCATTGTCTTCTCCTTCAAAAGCTTTTATTGCTATTTGTACGTCTTTTAAAGCATGTTTAAGGTAAAACATGTAAATATGATTTGAGTCGCCACAATACATCTTGTACAAAAGATCGGCAGTTTAACAATTGTCTTGAAACATGGCAAGTTAAAAATGTAGCTTTAGTTCTTGCCACTGCTCCAGAATTCTTCGTATTGCTGGTTGAAAGCTAACGTGTTGCACAGATCTTCAAAATTTTTAGTGGCTGTTTTCCACAATTTATTGTCTCATAAACCTTTTTATATTTCTCTTGTCTTTTGGGTGAAATGGAGAACTAATTGTAGATTTCCCGTAAAAGAAACTCTATATTACAGGGTATGGTATTCACTGAGGCCTGCGAAACTGCAAGAAGAAGAGAGTGACAAATGCAACGAATCAATACCAAATGCTTCAAACCATATTCTCTCTTGAGTTGTTCGAAAAGCCCATTGTTTATTCCAACCATTGGAGAAGCATTATCTGTGCCAGTTCCTACCATATTAGCGATTGGAACTTTGAGATCTTTCAAAGAATTCACAAGAACAGTAGCCAGATTTCTTGCATCTGCAGTTTCTACTACAGTGTGTTTGAGAAATGCTGATCTAATGGTTTGGTTGTTTACACTATAGTACCGTAAAACGATACCTAGCATTTTAGATATTGATACATCTGTGGATTCATCTATTAGTAGACTGTATTTTTGGTTACCTATATCTTCAACCAATGATCGTGTAAAACATGGAACCAAAACTTCAGTTATAATATTAGTGCACTTTGTACGATGTAATTGCAGATATTTAGCGCCCTCATCACCGGAAAAAATCTTTTTGCACAGCATTCCTAAATGATCTACAGCTAAAATAGAACAATGTTCAGCAATAAATAAAGAAAGGGGACCTTCCGCTCTGCTTGCTATTCTAACTGCAGTTTTCGGAACAATTTTCACAGGTAAGGTGGTTTTTTTAATTAATTTTTTGTTTATGCTTAATAGTTTTCGAATGCTTTCTAATATCACACAGTTTAGCATAAAACTCTGTTGCACATACTTGACATCTTGCCTTGGATAGGTCTCGAACGACTGGTTTCAACCACCCATTGAATTCAGGTTCTGCTTCCCACGCATCCCCATATTTTTGAGCGTACTGCATCTTCTTCTGCGGTAAATCCATTATGTAAGCCACCATAACATAAGTTTCACCAATTTATAATCACTGGAAATACATTAAAACTCAGGCGAACTAGAGGTTATGAAACAATCTACTCACTCGGTAACTAGATATCAGTCCTATTGTTCATTGTTTAAAACGTAATAATGTCTGAGATACCCCCACCGAATTGTGCTTGCGTTACCACTGTGCATGAGGTAATAATTTGACTGCGAGTTAACATTTAGAAAAATTAGAGGCTGCTGGACAGAAATGAATTTTATTATACTTATTATTACGTATGTTTTTTGTCAATTCGAAAAATAAAGGGAGTTCAAAAGTTGGAAGAATTATAGATCGATACGCTATCGACGATAACACACTAGTGGGTAATGAATAATGAATTGTTCTATAGTCAAGGTTTTCTTACTCTGTAGGTAATTCACACATTCAGGTATACTAAATGCTGAACAATGCTACATGATCTGCTAAGAACTTAATTTAACTTAGTAAATCTAGAACAAAGTCAATGTAGTAACCATTCTATAGTTAAAATCTTAGTTTTGTAAATGAAAATACTGGCCCAAAATAGTTTTGATTTGTACTTCAAAAGTCGTCAGTACTCCAAAAGTCGCCAGATAAGTCGCTAAATAATTTTTGTCGCTAAAAAGTTTTTTGGCGCTAAGACGAAGGCAAAAGTCGCCATTTCTAGCGAAAAAGTCGCTAAATTTTGTGATATAAACCTTGAACTTAGAATAGCCTCAACACCGTGCAACGTATTCTTCCTACTGTATTGTATGCACTGAGAAAATAAAAAGTTTGTTATTTGCTATCCCTCTTGTTGTAGCACTTTTTCGGTCAACAGTGTATTTCTCTCTCTCTCTCTTTTTTCACTCCTTGATGCGGTACGCCCTTGTCAGCCAGTACCAACCAAGGAAGGGACTAAATCGGGGATCTGAAAAGATATTTTCGCGACGTCATTCCCACCCGTTGCACGTGCCGCTAACTGGAGGGAAACTTGGCTGCCGAGCGCAGCCGACATGGGCGACCCCTGCGTAATTCCCGTCCGTAATCTTTGCATGCGGCCGCGCCTTCCGTTACGTCGGCACCCACTGGCAGCGAGCGGATCCTGCCCGACGAACGCGCCGCGGGAGAATTTGGGATGTTGCGTCGCAGGGCAGTCCGTCGAAAGTCGGCATAAAGAATTCACGGCAGGCGCCGCGATTTTTATTGCAGGAGCCATAGCCGGGGTTCGTTCACCCCGCGCCTCCTGCAACAGCTCCGCCATACGAGCGGCTGTTCACTCCTCTCCATAACTCTCCACTCCACCCCGACCCGCTGCCTGCAGAAACTTCGAAAACTTTCTCGCGGTTACGTGCAAGATACCTCATTCCGGCTGATGTACTGCACCTCAGATGCTGCCGACAGGAGGGGTAAGCCGCGGGGGAAGAGAACGGAAGAGCCCGTCGAACAAACACGTGCGTGTCGCTGCCAAGGAACTAGGAGACGCGTTTCACAGCGCTGATTTAGTTTAGTTCCGCCGACATTTCGCTCTAAGGCGCTGCAGTCATGGACTGTGCGGCTGGTCCTAGCGCAGGTTCGAGTCCTCCCCGGGCATGGATGTGTGTGTTTGTCCTTAGGATAATTTAGGTTAAGTAGTGTGTAAGCTTAGGAACTGATGACCTTCGCAGTTAATTCCCATAAGATTTAACACACATTTTTGACATTTCGCTCATATAGATTTCAACCTGTACAACTCTATGCGGTTCGCTGTATGTGCCACACACAAGATGTTCAATAAACACCTCTCTTAAATTAAAGTTAACATGAAAAGAAAGGCCAATATAAAAAGATAGCCTGCCGGGGTGGCCGAGCGGTTCTAGGGCTACAGTCTGGAACCGCACGACCGCTACGGTCGTAGGCTCGAATCCTGCCTCGGGCATGCCTGTGTGTGATGTCCTTGAGTTAGTTATGTTTAAGTAGTTCTAAGTTCTAGGGGACTGATGACCTCAGAAGTTAAGTCGAATAGTCCCCAGAGCCATTTGAACGACATAAAAAAGGTATGTTTGTTGTGAAGGCTGTAATGAATGATCTTATACAGAAGTTGCGAAGCAGTTACAAAATCTGCTAATAGATGGCGCTGTAGTCGCTCTACATAGTGCCTATAAAACATACTCCGAAGAACAGAGCAATCGGTTCACCGTTGAATCGTGAAAGTATGTTAACGTACCGAAGGAAAGGGCGGAAATGATTTAATCCAATAACGATGTGTGTTTCGGATACTGGAATATTACAGCTAAGAACACATTACTGCAGCAACAATGCACAGCGTTCAAACATGGTTTGAAGTTCCAAAATAACCCGATGCGGAAACCATTCTCA
The DNA here is from genome assembly GCF_023897955.1 of Schistocerca gregaria. Lineage (NCBI taxonomy): Eukaryota > Metazoa > Arthropoda > Insecta > Orthoptera > Acrididae > Schistocerca > Schistocerca gregaria. The sequence continues at coordinate 108,929,176 of NC_064920.1, forward strand.
AACTCTTAGCTAAGTTCGAACAGACGTACAGCGTGGCTTATGATCTAGTCGGGAACGTTAGCCACAGCAAAACTGCCATTACCCCTGAGTATGTCGCCAAAGTTTTTGCACTTATTCAGCAGCCTCTGAGGAAATCCGTAAAAAATAGTTCCAACATAGATGTGTACCAAGGTCGTTTCTACTATACTGTCGAAGTTTCACTAGAACGCCCTGACACATCCTCCCGCCCGCCTGCAAGGTGCCAAGGCTTCTTCGCATATACTGCACGAGTTTCCTTGGGAAGTTCTTATACATGCCTCATGCTGTCCTGATGCCCCCCACAAATGATTTCCATATTTTTGGAGCCCAGAAGAAAGGTATTCGTGGCCGTAGAATTGCTTCGGACGAGGAGGTGTAGGCTGTTTACAATCGGGCTTCCATAGGCAACTGCAAACATTTTGCCATGAAGACATTGGCGGTATTGTCCCACAGTAGGAGATGAATCTATTAACAGTTACGGCGATTACGTTTGAAATAATGAACAATGTGCTTCCTTTTTTCTACCTGTCTCAAAAAGAAATGTGTATGAATTCCTAAGGGACCAAACTGCTGAGGTCATCTGTCCCTAGACTTACACACTACTTAAACTAACTTAACGCAAGGGTAACACTCACCCATGCCCGAGGGAGGACTCGAACCTCCGGCGGGAGGGGCGGTTCCTGTCTCATTTTCTTTGTGCCAACCCTTATACAATACTGAGACACAGAATCAGTGCTCATGTTTCCATTCCAAACCCAAAGTGAACAAGTCATTTCCGAGTCCGCTGCGCGCTTGCGAACTAGAGTCTGACGACTGATAATGAAGGACATGATATTGGCTATACCTAATTTGCACATCAAGCACACTTCCACCTGAATGGAAATGTTAATAAAGAAAACTGGCGATTTTACTGTTCTAAAATTCCCCATTTGTGTAAAGCGAAAGCATTGCACTCTCCCTGACTTACTGTCTGAGCCGCGGTATCTAGCAGAGACATTATTGGTTCTTTCTTCATATGGTAATAGATAACTAGTGAACGCCAGAAACATTCGAGACAGAGACAGGCCTCAGACAAGGAGATGCTTTCTCATGTGTTCTGTTCAATGTCATCTTAGAGAATGTAATAAAAGAGCGTAGGCAACAGGACTGAGCTGGAATAGAGATGGACGGTAACTTCAGTTGTCTCGCATTTGCAGATGACATAGTACTAATAGGTGAATCAAAGCACGAGTTGAAAGAAATGTACCAGAAAATGGACAATTATGCACAGAATTTAGAGCTCAGAGTGAACCGAGACAAAACAGAGTTCATCCGTTTAGGAAGAAGACAAGAGCAGGAAGAATTTCTTGAGATAGATGGCAAGAGGTTCAAGAAAATACAAATACTTGGGATCTTGGTTTACCACGGACAACAACATAAAAATGGACATCAAGGAAAGAATAGCAATGGGAATGAAATGCATGCATTCCCTCAGAGATGCTCTGCTCTAAATCGATCTCAGAGAACACTAAGATGAAAATCTACAACACAATGATATGCCCAGCAGTAATGTACGGTTCAGAAACATGGAGCATGACTAAGCGAGAAAGGGAAAAACTATTAATATTTGAAAGAAGAATAATGAGGAAGATATTGGGACCAGTTTTAGATAATGGAGAATGGAGGAGGAGGAAAAACGAGGAAATCTACCTTCTGATGCGACAACCAACTACCATACAGAAGACAAAGAGCCAAACAATACAATGGGTGGGTCTCGTAGCCCCTATGCCAGATTGAAGAGAGGTGAAGATGGCACTAGCGGGGAAACCAAACACCAAACGCACCATTCGACGACCTGGCGAAGGACCTAGCAGCCCTGGGAACTGAAGACACCTGGAGGAACCGGGAATGGAGGCATGGAGGCAGTTTGTGGAAGCACCGCGTGGTCTACAGCGCCTGTATTCGCTGAATAGCTAGCGAGCTAGCTACACTTGTACTGCGAGCGGTGAACATGTTGAAAAGATTGTGGTTTTATTCTAAAGAATGCTCATAAAGGACGATTTTGTTTATTTGTGCTGATTCGTGCTGTACAGCGTGCAGCGCCAGTTATTAGTTGCTTTTGTAACTATTATTTCGGAACTTCTGAACAAAATTCCTACAGCTTTCGCTGTAAACATATCGTTTGCTGCATTCTGCTTTCTGTCTTTGTATTCATGTCATTTAATTTTAAAATCAAGGGTTCATTTGTTGGACTTCCTGTATATTACACGTTGTGAAATGCGTAAACGAAGATCTGTCTGTTTTACATTCCGTCACATGCAGACCAATGCAATTATGTTTAATTAGTTTTTGAAGTTTAACAAACAAACAATACAGTGAATCAGACAATTACGACCAGCAGATTCACAAGAGTCATCAGTGAGGCATTGTTTCGTAGAAGGCTGAACATTTGCAGCCAAATGCGACTCCAGTGTCTTAACTACGCCGAGCTTTATGAGAAGAAGGTACAGAATTATAACTGACTGGCAAACATCAAGTTAAAATTGTCCGCTTTTACGAGCTCTTTCAAAAGTATAAGGATGGATGTTTGTACATGACGTATTGATAACAACTGAAACCCAACCACTCCTATAATCCCCGCATGCCCACCATGGCTGGGGGTGGTGCATTCTGGTATACACACACGTCCACATCTGTGGCTGCAGCCATAGCTGTACTTTCCTCTGGTCCCTGAACGTAAAAATACCGATCAGTGTCATCATCATTGTGAAACATCCATGGTCAACCACCCACTGTCGACTGGAAAACCTCGGATTCTTGGATACAAAGTGTTAAAACGTTTTAAATTTAGAACATTTATTTGCAGCACAATAAAGACAGAGATACTACAAATGATTCATTCGTATTCAGAGCTATATATTTTCCAAATTATTCCATATAGAAATATTATTGATGCATGCATAGAATCGTAAGCCCATAAATATTACATTTTAACTCTACAAATGTTCAATGAGTGCCACACGATCAAGCGGTAATCAAGTTTGTTCAACACCTTACGTAGCAACATCCTGACTGTGGACGTCAATCACTGATGCTTTCACGTGGCTGTTCCTCTGTTCTTCACAGTAGGGGTAAGTAAACACGGTCCTCAACGTAGGAAATAGGCACAAGGCGTTAGGTCAGGCGAGAAGGAGTGGCGGTGGCGAGGGAGGGAGGGGAGGGGGGGGGGGGTAAGGGCGCAGAGCCTTATCATCTTCACCACTGCACCCAGTCCGGGGATGCGGGAGTTAGCGACAAAGTCGATGTTACACTGAGGAGCACCACGTCTTGTTGAAGGTGAAATTGTGGAAATCAGTAGCGAGTTGTGTAAACAACCACAGCTGCTACGTATCAACGCAACAGGTACCTGCCCAAGTTTTCTCAATGTTGAAGACGGCCATACAACTACATCTGCGATATTGCTCAGAAAACATTTAGCTTAGGCGAATCTCGTTCATGCGCCACGTTTTCATTAGCATTGTCAGTGCCCCGCTCTCTCGCATTGTAATCTTTCAAGGTAAACGGAAGATTGCTTCGTCGCTGAATATCAGCTTGGAGGCGACAAGTTCATCCTCAATTGCTTCCTACATTGTGACACAAAATTGAAGGCGCTGGCTATAATCTACCGGTTTTAACAGTTGCACGAGCTACAGACAGTACGGTTTGAAATGCAAACGCCTTCACAAAATCTTCCACATAGTTTGCTGCGGTATTCAAAGTTTGCGGTCTGCGCGTACCGTTTATTTTTTTGGACGGCGTACGAAACATTTCCCTCACTCTCTCTGCGGTGGCATCTGGCACACTTCGTCGCCCCGTACTTTTCTGTTTACAGAGACGGACAGTGTCCCTAAACTGTCGATACCAACGCACAGTGGTCTGTTTACATGACAGTTCTTATCCATAACTCATATTTAATGCACGCTGTACTGTTGTAACAGTTCACATCTCTCATATTCGAACACACAAAAGATATTTTCTTGCTTTCCAAATTTGTTGCGACTCGTCGCAGTAGCTGACAGCTATGGACCACCTGCATCCCTTCACGCTTGATGCCTTCTGCGACGGAGATGTAATTTTCCAGCAGGATAACTGTCCTTGTCACAAGACCAGAATCATACTACAGTGGTTTCAGAAGCTTGATATGAACTCACGTAGATGTGCTGGCTAGCAAATTCGCCAGATCTGAACCCGACGCCACACATAAGGGACAATACCGAGTAGCAGCTCCGCACTCACATAACCACCGACCTGTAATTTCGGGGAACTTCTGACGTGTGCCTGGTTCCACATAGACCTTCCTCCGGGAACCTGTTGAGGACCTTTCGCATCCATGTCACTCAGCATAGCAGCAATATTGAATTTCAAAACTGAATAATCACGCTCTAATCCACTGTTCCAATGTAGAATCTGTCATTCGGTTAATGCGTAAATTCCTTATTCCATCCACACTGTGGTTCCACAACACTTTCTCCAGTGCATCGCAGAATACTGACATTGTAGCTAATACAGCTGGCTTAGAATGGAGGAAGAAGTTACTGTAACTGTGTCCTTTGTTGTAAAGAAACCCACAGAATCGTAGTTTTTCTCTGAGGGGAAAGGAATTGTATATTACGTCTAAACTCTTTGTTCGTTCTATTTAGTGCAATAGTAGTGGCAGATTTATTACTTATGAGCAACGTAAGAGCGTTTGTTGGAGTTACTAGAGATGCATGCCTTTCCTGCATTTTCTTTGTCAGCTGTGAGACGTATGTGTACCTCAGGTGCCAAAATTTTGAGACAATTTAATGAATGATGTACATATGTAAGCTGGTTGCCGTTTCTTTGTTTCGACTACGTAGACTCCCGGACCGTGGCATTTTCGACCTTTGTAAGTGCCGCGCGTTCCTTGTCACTTCCGACAAACTTGCTTTGCACTTTGTGGTATTTCCGACCACAGCCGCCATCCTCCCCCCCTCCCCCCTCCCACTCCTCCCGCCTCCCTCGTTGCGGCTTTCTTTGATGCAGCAACAAGGAGGTGTACGGACACTGCTTGTCGTTTCACTCGCAGTGATTTAAGTTGTGTTCTTAGGTTCCTGCCTAGACAACACTAAGAATTCGCGACGTATTCGGAAATGAACTACCAAATATTTGTGACAAGAAATAATAAAAAATCTCTGGTTTTTTAATTGGGTAATATGTTAAGGGATGTTATTAATATAAGATGGTCCGAAAAATTGCGCCTAACTTCAACCACTTTTGCATTGTCGTACTTGCGAAGGCTGAAAAATCTACGGCTAACATATTTGTCATCGGAACACTACGTTGATGTGACAGGTCGCAAAGTCCATCTCCGGAAAGTCCACGACACATTTTTGTATCTGGTCTCAACAACGGGCTCGGTTTGTCGTGCTGTGACTGTTGTGTGGTAGTATCCGTGAGGGGAGGTAGTCGGAATGAGAGTGTGTCTAGCATGCCGCAGTCGTCTGCCGCGTTTGTTCCGTAGTATACTTTGTATTTAACGTGAAGCGTGACCCGTACGCTAGTAGCACGTGGCCTGAAAAAATTTAATAACTATCACGTCGGATATTTCGCGAAAACCGATCATTCAAACGTAGTCTTCGTTCCACACTGGTTGACTTATGAAATGGCGGGGCAGGGTACCGTGGTCGATGCGCGGTGACCAATTTTGGTCCAAAACTCTGGGCGAGTGCATTCGTTTCTTCTAAAGGGGAAGCCGACAGTGTCTAAAACCTTTCGACCGGTCGGCGATGACAGAATCTAGGTGCACGCCCAGCGACCTTACTCAAGCGATTTTACAGATTCTATTTAATACAAAAAATTCATTTTTACTTATAGCTTTATATGTCAGGTTCGTGACGACAGGCCCATCATTTCGTCAATGGTAACAGTTATTGTAATATTTGCGTGGAAGTAAGAGACAGAGCGAAATTCGAAAAGTTTGCAATGAAAAATAGAGGTCGCTATGATTTTGCGTTTGGTCTATATTACATAATATGTTGCAGCACATGAATTTAGCAAACATATTGAATTTTTCTCTAACTTGGGTGAGGTCTCTATCTGTCACTAATATCGAGAAAATTGATCTGATGTAGTACACTCATTTTCGATCGCACCACGCCTTCGATAAAGTTTGAGACATACACTCCTGGAAATTGAAATAAGAACACTGTGAATTCATTGTCCCAGGAAGGGGAAACTTTATTGACACATTCCTGGGGTCAGATACATCACATGATCACACTGACAGAACCACAGGCACATAGACACAGGCAACAGAGCATGCACAATGTCGGCACTAGTACAGCGTATATCCACCTTTCGCAGCAATGCAGACCGCTATTCTCCCATGGAGACGATCGTAGAGATGCTGGATGTAGTCCTGTGGAACGGCTTGCCATGCCATTTCCACCTGGCGCCTCAGTTGGACAAGCGTTCGTGCTGGACGTGCAGACCGCGTGAGACGACGCTTCATCCAGTCCCAAACATGCTCAATGGGGGACAGATCCGGAGATCTTGCTGGCCAGGGTAGTTGACTTACACCTTCTAGAGCACGTTGGGTGGCACGGGATACATGCGGACGTGCATTGTCCTGTTGGAACAGCAAGTTCCCTTGCCGGTCTAGGAATGGTAGAACGATGGGTTCGATGACGGTTTTGATGTACCGTGCACTATTCAGTGTCCCCTCGACGATCACCAGAGGTGTACGGCCAGTGTAGGAGATTGCTCTGTGTGCCTCGGTCGTATGCAGTCCTGATTGTGGCGCTCACCTGCACGGCGCCAAACACGGATACTACCATCATTGGTACCAAGGCAGAAGCGACTCTCATCGCTGAAGACGACACGTCTCCATTCGTCCCTCCATTCACGCCTGTCGCGACACCACTGGAGGCGGGCTGCACGATGTTGGGGCGTGAGCTGAAGACGGCCTAACGGTGTGCGGGACTGTAGCCCAGCTTCATGGAGACGGTTGCGAATGGTCCTCGCCGATACCCCAGGAGTAACAGTGTCCCTAATTTGCTGGGAAGTGGCGGTGCGGTCCCCTACGGCACTGCGTAGGATCCTACGGTCTTGGCGTGCATCCGTGCGTCGCTGCGGTCCGGTCCCAGGTCGACGGGCACGTGCACCTTCCGCCGACCACTGGCGACAACATCGATGTACTGTGGAGACCTCACGCCCCACGTGTTGAGCAATTCGGCGGTACGTCCACCCAGCCTCCCGCATGCCCACTATACGCCCTCGCTCAAAGTCCGTCAACTGCACATACGGTTCACGTCCACGCTGTCGCGGCATGCTACCAGTGTTTTTAGACTGCGATGGAGCTCCGTATGCCACGGCAAACTGGCTGACACTGACGGCGGCGGTGCACAAATGCTGCGCAGCTAGCGCCATTCGACTGCCAACACCGCGGTTCCTGGTGTGTCCGCTGTGCCGTGCGTGTGATCATTGCTTGTACAGCCCTCTCGCAGTGTCCGAAGCAAGTATGGTGGGTCTGACACACCGGTGTCAATGTGTTCTTTTTTCCATTTCAAGTAGTGTAGAAATGAAATTTTGACAAATGATAGGACGCATTATTTTGCCATATGGTTATTATGCAAAATATATCTACCATGTTATTCCTCTAAGCACAGACGTTTTCCATGACAGAACGTAATTTTTAAGAGCCGTCGATAGCTGCTGAAGCGAGAAATGCTTTGGGTTTTGAACCAACATAAGTGAAGATACTACACGTTTATTTTGTATCGTAAATGTGCTTTTTCATAAGCTACTGACCTTACTTTTCCTCCTTTCCTCACTTAATAAACTTAATAAATCACTTTTTCAGAATTCTTTTGCAACATGTTAGTGAGGTAAGACTGAGGTCTCCTGTGTTTTGGCAGAAGAAGCAAATTTTAACTCGAAACTTATTAGTAGATTAAAACTGTGTTCCAGACCGAGACTCGAACTCGGGACCTATTTCATCTCTAAGCTACCCATTCTTCTTCTACTGTATTTCTTTCCCCCATTTTTGTCAATCGTTCCATATTGCTCTCCCTGAAACTCTCTACAACCTCTGGCTTAGTCAGTTTGTCCAGGTCCCATCTCTTTAAATTCCCACTTTTTTTGCAGTTTCTGTAGTTTTAATCTACAGTTCCTAACCAACAGATTGTGGTCAGAGTCCACATCTGCTCTTGGAAATGTTTTACAATTTAAAACCTGGTTCCTAAATCTCTGACTTACCATTGTATAATCTATCTGACACCTTCCAGTATCTCCAGGGTTCTTCCATGTATACAACCTTCTTTTATGATTCTTGAACCAAGTGTTAGATATGATTAAGTTATGCTCTGTGCAAAATTCTACCAGACGGCTTCCTCTTTCATTCCTTCACCCCATTCCATATTCACCTACTACATTTCCTTCTCTTCCTTTTCCTACTATCGGATTCCAGTCACCCATGACTATTAAATTTGCGTCTCCCTTCACTAAGTGAATAATGTCTTTTAACTCATCATACATTTCATCGATCTCATCATGCGGAGCTTGATGGCATATAAACTTGTACTACTGTGGTAGGCATTGGCTTCTTATCTATCGTGGCTACAATAATGCGTTCACTGTGGTGTTTGTAGTAGCTTACCCGCATTCCTACTTTTTTATTCATTATGAAACCTATTCCTGCATTACCCCTGCATTACCCCTATTTGAGTTTGTGTTTAGAACACTGTATTCACCTGACCAAAATTCTTGTTCATCTTGCCACGATACTTCACTAATTCCCACTATATCTAACTTTAACCTATTCATTTCCCTTTTTAAGTTTTCTAACTTACCTGCCCGATTAACGGATCTGACATTCCACGCTCCGATCCGTAGAACGCCAGTTCTCTTTCTCCTGATAACAACATCCTCTTGAGTAGTCCCCGCCCGGAGATTCGAATGGGGGACTATTTTACCTCCGGAATATTTTACCCGAGAGACACCATCATCATTTAATCATACAGTAAAGCTGCATGCCCTCGGGAAAAATTACGGCTGTAGCTTCCCCTTTGCTTTCAGCCGTTCGCAGTACCAGCACAGCAAGGCCGTTTTGGTTATTGTTACAAGGCCAGATCAGTCAATCATCCAGACTGTTGCCCTTGCAACTACTGAAAAGGCTGCTGCCCCTCTTCAGCAACCACACGTTTGTCTGGCCTCTCAACAGCTACCCCTCCGTTGTGGTTACACCTACGGTACGGCTATCTGTATCACCCAGGCCTCCCCACCAACGGCAAGGTCCATGGTTCATGCATACCTAAAAATTCCAATAGCATTACATAAACTGGTCATAAATAACAAATCTGGCGTCACTACTGGACTAGTAATCATGAACAGAAAGTTTTATAATGCAAGTACGGGACTCCGTTACAACTAGACACACAGTTTCCAGCAACTTCTTGCTGAATTCTAATCTCGATAGGTTATTTACCATGTCAGTATCTTGCACTTACATTCTTCAGAATACACAGCATGTTTTAGTAAAGAAACAGAGCAGGCACCATGCTTTTGAGCTACAACACCGAGCGAGGTGGCGCAGTGGTTAGCATACTGGACTCGCATTCGGGAGGACGACGGTTCAATCCCGCCTCCAGCCATCCTGATTTAGGTTTTCCGTGATTTCCCTAAATCGCTTCAGGTAAATGCCGGAATGGTTCCTTTGAAAGGGCACGGCCTGTTTCCTTCCCCATCCTTCCCTCACCCGAGCTTGCGCTCCGTCTCTAATGACCTCCTCCTCCTTTTGAGCTACAGGTCATCGATAAACTTATTACGAGTTCTGCACCACATGATAATCGTATCTAGTACCGCCGATCAGCAGAAAGACAAGTGTATCTCCCTGTCGATACATTTACGCTTTTACCCATTACCATATAGTTTTCGGTTTCGCATTCTTGGGTATATTTCGTACAATAATGTTATTCGGCTGCTGTTAAGGACTTAATGCACCATCTTGTATGACCTACACCAAGAGAAATTCCGCTACTGATCTCCAAGAGGTCACAGAGCATACGTGCAAAATGTTTACCCGTCGGGCAGTAACGCAACGCTCGAATATGTAATGGCGCTGACGTGTGTAGCGTGCAAACATCTGCTGCGTCGATAACGTTGCTGGAAAGCTGCTTTTCCTGTTGCGGAAAGCACGTGCAAAAGCCTCGGGTTAACAGCGCCATTCAGAAACTGCACAGCTTTGCACGGCAAACCTGCGGACTGTAGATCCCCGTTTGCCCTGTGGAGAACAGTGGGACATGGTGCGATGAATGCTATACAGGGTGAGTCACCTAACGTTACCGCTGGATATATTTCGTAAACCACATCAAATACTGACGAATCGATTCCAAAGACCGAACGTGAGGAGAGGGGCTAGTGTAATTGGTTAATACAAACCATAAAAAATGCACGGAAGTATGTTTTTTAACACAAACCTACGTTTTTTTTAAATGGAGCCCCGTTGGTTTTGTTAGCACATCTGAACATGTAAACAAATACATAATCAGTGCCGTTTGTTGCATTGTAAAATGTTAATTACATCCGGAGATATTGTAACCTAAATTTGACGCTTGAGTACCACTCCTCCGCTGTTCGATCGTGTGTATCGGAGAGCACCGAACTACGTAGGGATCCAAAGGGAACGGTGATGAACCTTAGGTACAGAAGAGACTGGAACAGCACATTACGTCCACATGCTAACACCTTTTTATTGGTCTTTTTCACTGACGCACTTGTACATTACTATGAACTTCATGAAAATATCTCGTCGCAACGAAAAACGCTATTGTTTTAATGACTGCTGACTAATTCGGTTACCAAATCCATGAGACACTCTTCTCTTCTTCGCGGTAGCATAACACAAGCTGCCGTGTTTCGAATTTTTCCGATGCCCTCTGTCGATCCTATCTGGTAATGACCCTATAGCGTGTAGAAATTTCCATATGAGGAAAGAACAGCTTAGTGTAAGCATTCACTAGATTTATTGCATCTTCTAAGTGTTTTGCCAGTAAAACACACTCTCTGGTTCGCCTTCCACACATCTCTTACGTAGTAGATCCGATGTGCTATGTTCATAATTGTAATCCCTAGGGAGTTAGTTGAGTCGACAACCTTTAAATTCGTGTCACTTATCGTGTAACCATAATTTAAAAGATTCTTTAGTCTAGTGCTGGACGTCACACTTTTTATTGTTTAAGGTCAATTGTCACTTTTTGTACCAAATAGATATCTTGTCCATAAAATGTTGTGTGTCGTTTTGACCTTCTGAAAATTTTACTCCACGATAAACGACAGCATCATCTGTAAATAATCTGTGAAGACTGCTCAGATTGCTCTTAAATCGTTTGTATTCACGTAGATTAAGAACAGAAGAGGGCCCATAACACCTTCTTAGAGAACCCCACAAATTAGTTCTGTTTAACTAGATGACTTACTGTCAGTTACTAAGACTGTGACACATCTGATAATAAATCACGAATCCAGTCACACAGATGAGAGGATATTTTAGAGGCGTACAATTCGATTAGAAGCCACTTGTGTGGCATGGTGTCAAATGCCTTCTGGAAATCAAGAAAAAGGGAACGAACTCGAGATTCCATGTCGGTAGCACTCATTACTTCGCATGAATACAGAGCCAGAATTTTTCACAAGATCGATATTTTCTGAATCCGTGATAGGTTAAGAGTCATCATCTCCTTTGGTGAACGAATTCGGGGACTTAATGTGACAATGGGAGCGAAGAAAGTACAAATAAAATGAATGCCGATATACTAAACTCTGTCTGCCGAAACACCGATGTGAAAAACTAGGCAATACCTTGAAAAAGACAAACCTACATGTCTAACATAAGTTAATTTACAAGGAACGTTTGATAACGTTGATTGTTGTAAATTCTGAAGGAATGAATACCAAGAGCAATAGGTTATCTTCGACTTCCAAGAAAACTAGCCAGTATCTATAAAAAATCGAACCTCAGCTAAAGCAAGCATTAAAGGAATGTGAGGAGAAGTTGCAAAAGCCAATGAAGTTCCGGGAGAAGAAATTAAAGTTTTAAGATTTTATCAGAGAAGGCAAAAGAATTGGAATAAAAGCTGAAATATGTTATAAAAATAAATAAAAGTAAAACGACTGATAAAATGTGGCCGAATTAAATCCAGTAATGCTGAAACAATTAAATTAAGAAACGGGATATGGAGAATAGTACACGAGTTTAGCTTTTTTGGGAGTAAAATAACTGATGGTGGCAGAAGTGAAGAGGATGTAAAATGCAGACTTGCAGTTGCAAAGCTTTCTTGGAAACGAGTGATATGTTATCGTTTAATATAAATTTAAGAGCTTAGAAGTGTTTTCTGTGAAAATTTACTGAAATATATACGAAAGAGACATAATAAGAGCAGAAGTACTCCAACGGGGTGCTTCAGATGAATGCTGAAGATAACAAGTATAGATCGAACAACTAGTGATGTGACGAATGGGGAGATACTAACATTTCCGGTTTTCACCCTTGTTCCGATGAATCTAAGGCTTATCTACACATAATTTATATTACGAAGCATTGTCGTTTTATTATTACAGATGTAGGTTAAGTTCGGTAACACCAAGTGATAACTTGTGATAACCCGTGTACTGAAATCAGTTGAATAGCTAACTTCGAGAATGAGAACTAGCACGAAGAAAAGTAATGCCTCCGAAGTTTTTGTTTCAAAACTAGTAAAGCTTTTTCAATGGAACAAACGGTATTAACACTTTAAATAGAAAATACGTTATTAACATTCTACATCTTGTTTCTTCATGTCAGCCGGCCGCGGTGGTCTAGCGGTTCTAGGCGCGCAGTCCGGAACCGCGCGACTGCTACGGTCGCAGGTTCGAATCCTGCCTCGGGCATGGATGTGTGTGATGTCCTTAGGTTAGTTAGGTTTAAGTAGTTCTAAGTTCTAGGGGACTGATGACCACAGATGTTAAGTCCCATAGTGCTGAGAGCCATTTGAACCATCTTCATGTCAACATATTAGGTTGGTGCATAAGTTCGTAGTGTTTTCCGTAAGTTTAATACACAGAATAGATCCACATAACAGAGACGTCTGTCATCAATAATGCAGTATATACTCCTTTACTATTTACAAGTCTGCCAACGCTGGGTAAGTTTTCGATTCCTTGGCTGTAGACATCATGCGCTTCTGAGGCGAAGAACTGGTCAAGCCATGTTCTGAGCGCATTCCCATCCGGTAGGTTGTTTGCTAGAGAGCTGAAAATCTGAGGGCACAAGATCATGTGAATAACGTGGGTGCGGAATGACTTCCCAATCCAACTCATGTATGGTGTTTTTTGTCAGTCTAGCAGAATGCGAGCAGGCGTTATCGTGAAGTTCTCGCATTCTACCTGGTCGCTGTTCCCGGACTGCCTTTGTTGACGATGAAATGAAATGATCGTATGGCATTGTTGGCCGGGAGGCCACATGCGGGGAAGTTCTGCCGCCGTTCTGCTTTTAAGTTGACGCCACTTCGGCGACTTGCGAGGCAATGATGATGAACACACAACACCGAGGTAGAGAAAATCCCTGACCCCGCCGGGAATCGAACCCGGAACCCCGTGCGGAGGAAGCGAGAACGCTACCGCAAGACCACGAGCCGCAGACGTTGACGATAAATGTCAGCAGTGATGGCTGCACCTCGGAGAAGCAGTTCGTAGTGCACCACACCATCGCTGTTCCACCAGATGCATAACATTATCTTTTTTGAATGCACGCAGGTCTTTGTTTCTGCTTTGTTTGGGGTCAACCCTACTTTTATTTCCTTATGTTAGCTTAAAGACACCATCTCTCGTCTCCAGTAACGATTCAGGATAGGAATGCTCGGTGATTTTCACGAGCTAACTGATGACGAGCAAGCAGAGATATACATGCGGCACCGAGCGAGGTGGCGCAGTGGTTAGCACACTGGACTCGCATTCGGGAGGACGACGGTTCTATCCTGTGTCCGGCCATCCTGATTTGGGTTTTTCGTGATTTCCCTAAATTGCTCCAGACAAATGCCGGGATGGTTGCTGTGAAACGGCACGGCCGATTTCCTTCCCCGTCCTTCCCTCATCCGATGAGACAAATGACCTCGCTGTCCTTCTCTGTTTGATCTCTTCCCCCAAACAATTCAATACAACACATACTGCCAACCGCTGTTTTTTATGATTTTGGCTTAGAGCATGCGGTACCCACACAAACGATTTTTAAACCTTCCCCACTTCATGCAAGTGTCGAACAACGGTGGAATGATCACAGTTCACCACGCTTGCCAGTTCTCAGTACACTGAAGTGAATCATAGTGTATTAATACGTTTACGCAATCTTTTTCAAATCCGGAACATCTTCCTGAACGTGGAGTGTCACCACTGTCAAAACGATCCTCCTTAAAATGAGAAAACCATTTTCTTGCCGTGGTCTGTCGAATGGCACTGTCCTCATACACGGGGCAAATGTTTCTGGTTGCCTCCGCTGCTGTCACACCTCTATTGACCTCAAACAGAAGAATTTGTAGGAAATGTTCACCACTTGTTGTTGTTGTGGTCTTCAGTCCTGAGACTGGTTTGATACAGCTTTCCATGTTACTCTATCCTGTGCAAGCTTCCCCATCTCCCAGTACCTACTGCAACCTACATCCTTTTGAATCTGCTTAGTGTATTCATCTCTTGGTCTCCCTCTTCGATTTTTACCCTCCAAGCTGCCCTCCAATACTAAATTGTCGATCCCTTGATACCTTAGAACATGTCCTACCAAGCGACCCCTTCAAGTTGTGCTACAAATTTCACTTCTCCCCAATTCTATTCAATACCTCCTCATTAGTTATGTGATCTACCCATCTAATCTTCAGCATTCTTCTGTAGCACCACATTTCGAAAGCTTCTATTCTCTTGTTGTCTAAACTATTTATCGTCCATGTTTCACTTCAATACATGGCTACACTCCAAACAAATACTTTCAGAAAAGACTTCCTGTCGCTTAAATCTATACTCGATGTTAACAAATTTCTCTTCGTCAGAAACGCTTTCCTTGCCATTGCCAGTCTACATTTTATATCCTCTCTACTTCGACCATCATCAGTTATTTTGCTCCCGAAAAAAGCAAAACTCATTTACTACTTTAATTGTCTCAACTCCTTATCTAATTCCCTCAGAATCACCCGACTTAATTCGACTACATTCCATTATCCTTGTTTTGCTTTCCTTGATGTTCATCTTATATCCTCCTTTCAAGACACTGTCTATTTAGCTCAGCTGCTCTTCCAGGTCTTTTGCTGTCTCTGACAGAATTACAGTGTCATCGGCGAACCTCAAAGTTTTTATTTCTGCTCCATGGATTTTAATTCCTACTCCGATTTTTTCTTTTGTTTCCTTTACTGCTTGCTCACTATACAGATGAATAACATCAGGGATCGGCGACAACCCTGTCTCGCTCCCATCCCAACCACTTCTTCCCTTTCATGCCCCTCTATTCTTTAATTGCCATCTGGTTTCTGTACAAATTGCAAATAGCCATTCGCTCCCCGTATTTTACCCCTGCCACCTTCTAAACATTGTCAAAAGCTTTCTCTAAATCTACAATTGCTAGAAACGTAGGTTTGCCTTTCCTTAATCTATTTTCTAAGATAAGTCGTAGGGTCAGTATCGCCTCGCGTGTTCCAACATTTCTACGGAATCCAAACTGATCTTCCCCGAGGTCGGCTTCTACCAGTTTTTCCATTCGTCTGTAAAGAATTCGTGTTAGTATTTTGCAGCCATGGCTTATTAAACTGATAGTGCGGTAATTTTCACATCTGTCAACACCTGCTTCCTTTGTGATTGGAATTATTATATTCTTCTTGAAGTCTCAGGGTATTTCGCCTGTCTCATACACCTTGCTCACCATATGGTAGAGTTTTGTCAGGCTGTCCCAACGCTATCAGTAGTTCTAATAGAATGTTGTCTACCCTCCACTTAGCAATCCATTTTCTCGCGTCCACAGCTCCACTCATTATCTCCAAGTGACAAAATGAAAACATGTAAATTCAAATAGCAGCAATGAATTACAAATAAAAAAATAATAATCGATAAAGAAACCCATAGCAACCGGGATACCAAGATGTAAAACAAAAACGCTGCGAACCTATGCACCAACCCAATAGTATTTCTCAACATAGTCCCCCTGGTCCATAACACATTTCTTGAAACGAGAAACCGGTTTTTTAAAGCCGATCTGGAGAACGTTTGACTTTGTTGACGTAGCCATAACCTCACCTCTGCTTGTAACGCATTATCGGCATCAAAGTGACGTCTTCGGAGGCGTTCTTTAAGTTTTGGAATCAAATGAACATCGGATGGGGCCAGGTCGGCACTGTATGGAGGATGATCGCTGACAGTGAACCCAAGGCGTGGGATTTTTGCAGAAGTCGCAGCACTTGTGTTTGGTCTGGCATTCTCATGATGAACGAACATTTCGTATTCGAAAGTCGATTACAGCACGCTCTCTCTCACGCAGCGATGTAGCTACGTTACACACCGCCGTGTTACATGCTACGATTGGAAGCCCTCTTTCGACAGAGGACTTGCAAACATGTAGACAGGAAGAATAAAAATGTAGTAACGTTTATTTTATTTCATTACATTTAAGACCTTTCACGTAAAAAAATTCGGACTCATTAACGTTGTTGCGCAAACGTTAGTGGCAAAATGACAGAAAAAGCAGCGTTGATCACGTTTCTGTTTGGCCTAAGACACGTCAACTGCACAATGGGAGCGAAATCACGGACAATTAGCTTGTGCGTAGCAGTGAGTAACCGTGGTCAGTGTATTTTATCATTCTTGTACTCTCTTCTTGTTCATTTTAGGCTTAATTTTCGCTCTGCAGTGGAGTGCGCGTTGGTTTAAAACATCCTGCGAGAATGAAACTGTGGCTCGACCGGGAGACGAATACGAACCTTTGCCTTCCTCCAGCAGGTGGTCTACTGACTGAGCTATCCAATTACGACTCTGAAAGCGCTATCACAGCCTTACTTCCGCCAGTACCTCACCTCCTATGTAAACGGCGCTACAGATATTCGGATGTAGGTTATGACATGTTCGATATGCCTGCCATCATTGGCGATGATGTGGCCCAGACGAATAGCGAAATTCAGCATGAGCCGTTGACCTGTCGGAACACCGATGCTGTCAATGACCTCCTGAATGGCTGTTTTGAGCTCAACAACGGTTTTGCGGCTGTGTCTGTACGCTTTGTATTTAATGTAGCCCCACGAAAATGTGTCGCATGTGTTCAGATCAGGAGAATATGGCTGCGAATCGAGGCCCATGCCAGTGGCCTCTGTGTACCCCAGAGCCAGAATGCGGTCCCCAAAGTGCTCCTCCGGGACATCAAACACTCTCCTGCTTCAATGGGGTCGAGCCCCGTCTTGTACGAACCACATCTCGTCGACATCAGGATCACTCTGGAAAATGGGAGTGAAATAATCTTCCAAAACCTTCACATACAATATATATGTTTTTGGATAGGGTCCGCCTTTAGCAAAACACAGTTTTGTTTTATAACCCAAACATGTTTCACTGCAGTTGCAGCATCCTCAGTGGGCTTTTATTTTCCATCTGTTAAAGATAAAGAACGTTCTTTGTTGTTTTGTACACATGTAGCTGTTAGTTTTTAAAAAATGTAGTTATAGATATTTGAAAAAACACATAAATTATGAAAATCCATACCTTTTTACCACATGGTGTGGTTTTTCTGACGTCTTGTGTTTCTACAATGACCGACAGTTTGTCATCTGCAACCACTTATACCTTAAAGTAGATAAATTAAGCCAAAATTACTATTCGAAGAACTATGTTATTATTATGCCTGAAATTATTTAATTCTATGTGTGTGTGTGTGTGTGTGTGTGTGTGTGTGTGTGTGTGTGTGTGTGTGTTTGTGTGTGTGTGTGTGAGTGTCTACATAGAATTAAATAATTTCAGGCATAATAATAAAATAGTTCTTCAAATCGTAATTTTGGCTTAAACAATTTATCTACTTTAAGGTATAAGTGGTTGCAGATGACAAACTGTCGGTCTTTGTAGAAACACAAGACGTCAGAAAAACCACACCATGTGGTAAAAAGGTATGGATTTTCATAATTTATGTGTTTTTTTCAAATATCTATAACTACATTTTTTTAAAACTAATAGCTACATGTGTACAAAACAACAAAGAACGTTCTTTATCTTTAACAGATGGAAAATAAAAGCCCACTGAGGATGCTGCAACTGCAGTGAAACATGTTTGGGTTATAAAACAAAACTGTGTTTTGCTAAAGGCGGACCCTATCCAAAAACATATATATTGTTAAAGCAAACACGGAAAAAAAAGAGCTTCAATACCAAGATGATTATCCTTCACATACAGTTTGTACCATCAAGCAATGTCGCACCGATTACTGTGTGACTGGACACTGCGCACCACACAGTCACCTGTTGAGGGTGAAGAGACTTCTCGATCGCGAAATGGGGATTCTCAGTCCCCTAAATACGCCAATTGTGCTTATTGACGAACCCATCCAAAAGAAAGTGGACTTCGTCGCTAAACAAAACGATGGATGCTCATACTAATTCCGATCATGCCCCGCGGCAACCGTGCAGTTTGAAAGTCCTAACGCCACTCGGTCAGAAGTTATGTGGATTTTATTTCATATAGTTCAATAGCAGACAGTCTACATATTGTACTAGGTATAATTTGACCGCTGGATAATTTACATATGTTGCACTTTATGCATGCGCTAGGATTTGTTGAATTGGTTCATAAATGTAATTGAGACTTGATAAAGATTTACACCTTGACGCCCTTCCAACCATACTCCCACTCTTTTCTGCTCCACATCATGTCTTGCTCACCTAAGGGTCTCACTAATGTGCTCGTCTCACTAATGTGCTCGTCTCACTAATCTCGTCTGCTCATGTGGCCTGGTTTCCACTTCAGCTTTTCAGCGTTCTGTTAAGTCGTTCTCGCATTTTCGTATCTCCCGTTTCATCTTAACCTTCTTCCTCTGCTCTTTTCACAACTTTGTCCTCGAGTCTGTTTCCGTTAGAAAAAGACCCTCGGTGTATTCTTTCAACGTTTCAGCTTTCCCTTCTTTACATAGCATTAGCTTGCCATCTGAGTTCTTGACATTCATGTAGCAGCTACTCTTTCTCCAAAGGTCATATGGGCAATATCTGTCTTTACCCTACAGCCTTTTAATCGTCCTCTAGCCATACCTGCTTAGCAATTTTGTACTTTCTGTCAGTCTCGTATTTTAAGCGCCTGAATTCCCTTTTGCCTGCTTCATTTGCTGCATTCCGGAGGACGACGATTCAAATCTGCATACGACCCTCTACATTTAGTTTTCCGTGATTTTCCTAAACCTCTCCAGGCAAATGTCGGGGGTGGTTGTTTTCAAAGGTCGCGGCACATTTCCTACCACACTGTTGCAGCAATCAGAGCTTTTGCTCCGTCTCTAATGGCATAGATGTCGACGGGACGTTAACTCTAAACTGCCTTCCTTCGTTTTTCTGCCACAGAACTTCGTTAATTCCCACAACTTCATTCCTTTGGTTATAAGGCCCTTCATTAGGTCTATGGCCTTGCTTGGTTCAATAATATATTCTTGTCTTGGTCGCAATTTTTATTATTATTATTATTTATATATCGTATTCGATATATGCCGTTCACTTGAGCAGTGTGGTGACCGAATATGTTTGCTATGTAATGCGCCGCACGGCGACAGCCAGTTTGGCGTCTGATGTTGAGTAAAATGTTTAACTTTGACTAGATACTATGTATCGATAAGTTATGTAATTCAACTTACGCGTAACCGCAGTTGCTCTGAACATTATTATTTTATAAAAGTCTATTCCACCCATTCTAATGTCGGTTCTTTATGCCACAGATTTGATGATGCTGTAAAAACGAAATGCGTTATAAGGCGTAGTAATAAAAAGAAATTTAGCGACCAAGACAAGAGTGAATTATTCATATTCTCACCATATCTAACTGCAACTTATCCATTTCTCTTTTTTTAAATTCTCTGACCTACTTACCCGATGAAGAGATCCAACATTCCACGCTCCGACCCGCAGAATGCCAGTTTTCTCTGAGTAGTCCAGGCTAAGAGATCCGAATGGGGGACCAGTTTGCCTCTCTCTGTAGCTGCATGTCCTAGGGAGAAATAACAGCCATAGTCTCTCGTCGCTTTCAGCTCGCAGAACCAAAATAGCAAGGTCGTGGTGGCTCTGGTACCGTGGCAGGCGTCATGGACGTCGAAGTCCCATAGAGGTCTCTGCACCATCGCGCCTTAAGCTGTGGCGGCGCGCGCCTCTTGGCCCGCTTTTAGTGTGGGGGCGCCACAGTGGAACACGTGGTCCCAGTAGCCAATAGCGGCGCCCCCGATAGCGTACTTAAACGCCGGCCACTCGCTCAGCCAGTCAGTCTAATCTCGCTTACGTCGGTTTACACCTCGCTTTGCGCTAGGCTGCTTACTTCCTGGTTCGTGTACTAGTGTTTCCTCGTGACTCTGTTGTTCGGTCCTACGTTGGCCGTGTCCGTCCTCTTCCGTTGTGTTGTTATTCGTGGACCTCTCCGCGGGTCGAGCCGCGCCTTCCGTCAGTGCTATCCGGCGACCGTCCTGGTCGCAGTTAACAACAGTGGCTTTTGTTACAAGGCCAGACCAGGCAATCACCCAGACTATAGCCGTTGCAACCACTGAAAAGACTGCAGCCCCTCTTCAAGAGCCACAGTTTTGTCAAGCCTCTCCACAGATCGATGTTGTTGCAACAACTATAAAGCCATTTGTACCCTTGAGGCATGAAAGCCGACCTACCTCAACAAGGTCCACGATGGTTCAAGGCAAGGTCTAGGCCTTCAGTTTTGGAAAAAGGTAATTCATCAGGTGATCAATTTCATCAAAACATTCAGAAAACATAAATCTTCTGTATCATGTATAACGAAAAAGTTCTCTTTGGTGAATGGCGAAGGAGTGTTATCTGTCCGTTCTGCCTCATTTGATCACAAGTCTTTCAGTATACTATCGAACTCTAACTCCAGTATCGGATCCGCTGCATCTTGCAAATCGATTTCCGCTTCTTATTCTGTTTCATCACTCATTGTTCCCATGTGTAGAGACCTTCAACGTACTTCCTATTGGCTTCATTTGTAAGTGACTTATATTACTGTACTTTCTCCATTTGGTGATCAACTGAAGTATTTCTTCTGAACTAGTACTTCTGCTCCCAAAAATTTCTTGACTTTATCTCCCTTGTACCTATATCCGTCTGTTCATTCTTAGGGGGTTGTCTGTTCACTTTGAACTGAACCGCCTACGGTGGTGTTCATTATCAATCTACACTCTCATAGAACTTCAAACTGACATCACGATTCCTCGCTACTTCGGTATCCCACTTCTTTACACTTTGATTCTTCTTGAAAATTCTCTTAAACTTCAAACTACTCTTCATTGTTACTGAATTGCGTGGTCTGAGTTCATACATGCTCCTGAGTTATGTTTTACAATCAAATATCTCATTTTGGAATCTCTGTCAGACCATAATGTAATCCAGGTGGAATCTTCCCATGGCTCCAGGCTTTTTCCACGATTACCTCCACCTCTTGTAATTCTTCAATAATATATTAGTAGAGGAGCAAAGAGACACCTGGTCCCCTCAACCACCGGCACTTTTCATGCAACTGTCCGGACTCCTCTGGGTACATGTTTGTAGCGGTGCGTGCCAAACCCAGTGAATTATAATCACACACAACTGGACAACCTCCACCCCTCCCTCCCCCCCGCCCCACCCATTGTGCTATGTCTTCATGGCGCTGCAGTCACTCACCACCCTATCACTTGTGTTCTGTTCACAGTAATGGAAGAACCGTAAAGCGTTAGCTGAGATCAGCCACCACCCCCTGACAGAAGAAGAAGAAGAAGAAGAAGAAGAAGAGTGCTGTCGGATTCGAATGCACTTCTATGATTAACCATTTCCTCTCTCACTGTATGTACAAGTACTTACGTTTTCTCTTCCTTTCAGCAGTGCACCAATCTCCTGATGTGGGACTAGCTGCCAGTTCCAGCAAGACAGATCAGGACACACATTCATTCATGGAGCCACAGTTAACTGGTACCATTGTGCTACCGTTATGTGGAACACATAATTTGACTGCCTGCAGACTGAAGCACATAAGCCTACAGGCAGACAGTGAGCGCCATCTAGTAATGAAACTGAGAATGTCAAACATGGTGTTAAAGTTCAGTTTAGCAAGATGGAGTGGGATGAGCTATGTCATGCCTTTAGCATACATCAGTGGCAAGTGACTACTGAGTAGTATACATCTCCCCCAGGCATCTACTGTTTTGGTTTAAAGCTGTCTATCATAAAGATGTATGGCGATGCAGAACTCATAGCAGGGCCGGGAGACTCCTCCATTTATCTCTGTCTTTTAAGTGTATGAACTAATGTGACCTAGGGAATGCATTATAGGCTGTGTACAACAAACTTAGTGGATGGCAGCTATATGCTAAAGCTGTGTTCGATGATGTCATGTGTTACCTGCATTAGCACAGTGTACACGTGTTTCTGCAGTGCCAAAGTCAGAAACTACAATACTGGCCATTAAAATTGCTACACCAAGAAGAAATGCACATGATAAACGGGTATTCATTGGACAAATATATTATACTAGAACTGACATGTGATTACATTTTCACGCGGTTTGGGTGCATAGATCCTGAGAAATCAGTACCCAGAACGACCACCTCTGGCCGTAATAACGGCCAGGATACGCCTGTGTATTTAGTCAAACAGAGCTTGGATGGCGTGTACAGGTACAGCTGCCCATGCAGCTTCAACACGATACCACAGTTCATCAAGAGCAGTGACTGGCGTATTGTGACGAGCCAGTTGCTCGGTCACCATTGACCAGAGGTTTTCAATTGGTGAGAGATCTGGAGAATGTGCTGCCCAGGGCAGCAGTCGAACATTTTCTGTATCCAGAAAGGCCCGCACAGGACCTACAACATGCGGTCGTGCATTATCCTGCTGGAATGTAGGGTTTCGCAGGAATCGAATGAAGGGTAGAGCCACAGGTCGTAACACATCTCAAATGTAACGCCCACTGTGACAAAGTGCCGTCAATGCGAGCAAGAGGTGACAGAGACGTGTAACCAATGGCATCCCATACCAACACGCCGGGTGATACGCCAGTATGGCGATGGCGAATACACCCTTACAAAGTGCATTCACCGCGATGTCGCCGAACACGGGTGCGATCATCATGATACTGTAATCAGAACTTGGTTCAAATGGCTCTGAGCACTATGGGACTTAACATCTATGGTCATCAGTCCCCTAGAACTTAGAACTACTTAAAAATAACTACCCGAAGGACATCACACACATCCATGCCCGAGGCAGGATTCGAACCTGCGACCGTAGCGATCACGCGGTTCCAGACTGAAGCGTCTAGAACCGCACGGCCACACCGGCCGGCAAAAAACAGAACCTGTATTCATCCGAGAAAATGACGTTTTGCCATTCGTGCACCCAGGTTCGTCGTTGAGTACACCATCGCAGGCGCTCCTGTCTGTGATGCACCGTCAAGGGTAACCGCAACCACGGTCTCCGAGTTGATAGTCTATGTTGCCGCAAACGTCGTCAAACTGTCCGTGCAGTTGGTTGTTGTCTTGCAAACGTCCCCATCTGTTGACTCAGGGATCGAGACGTGGCTACACGATCCGTTACAGCCATGCGGATACGATGCCTGTCATCTCAACTGCTATTGATAAGAGGCCGTTGGGATCGAGCACGGCGTTCCGTATTACCCTCCTGAACTCATCGATTCCGTATTCTGCTAACAGTCATTGGATCTCGAGCAACGCGAGCAGCAATGTCGTGATACGATAAACCACCATGGCGATAGGCTGCAATCCGACCTTCATCAAAGTTGGAAACGTAATGATACGCATTTCTCCTCCTTACACGAGGCATCACAACAACGCTTCAGCAGGCAACGCCGGTCAACTGCTGTTTGTATATGAGAAATCGGTTGGAAACTTTACACATGACAGCACGTTGTAGGTGTCGCCACCGGCGCCAACCTTTTGTGAATGCTGTGAAAAGCTAATCATATGGATATCAGAGTATTTT
Organism: Schistocerca gregaria; assembly: GCF_023897955.1. Lineage (NCBI taxonomy): Eukaryota > Metazoa > Arthropoda > Insecta > Orthoptera > Acrididae > Schistocerca > Schistocerca gregaria. Next base: position 108,953,377 of record NC_064920.1, read on the forward strand.
CTTCCTGTCTGTTAAATTTCGCGTCTGTAGGGCGTCATCTTCGTGGTGTAGCAATTTTAATGGCCAGTAGTGTATTAGCACCATTAATATTAACTCGATACATACTAAATTAACAGATGGAATACCAAATTTTTTGTAACTCCTGTATGTCTGCATGCCGTACAGGATGAGTTTAGGGCATACAAGGAAAATATAGCGGTTAATGAATTAAAAAAACGGTTAGTAAAGGTATGTATGATTACTGAAATAATATCCCATTGCAAAATTTCCTTTATTTCACAATTCCCTCAGTCAAATATCAGTTTTAAAGTTTACAAAGATGTATTGTCGTTGTAGCTGTGAGTGAGGTAACGAAAGGAAACAGTGTCGGTACCAAACTGATTAAGCTGCGTTATCTGCGCATTTTTAAAGAAAAAGCGCATATATGAAAACATTATTTTATTTGTTCCTATTACATCCTTCGCAACACATTGTAGTTGGAGGACGTCCATCAATTTGACATCGTGCATTCACTGAGAAACACTTGAGGTGAAAGCCGTGTGATATACCGCATAACAATGTTGTCAGTGATTTAAAACAAAAAAACAAAAAATAGAGAACTGCGTTCAAATTTCGATGCATATTTAAAAGTTTCCTATAAATGTCACGAAGCACGCTACACACATTTTTAGTTTGATGCTACTCGAACAGGGGATAAGCATCGACACCTTCATCTTATTTTTTCACGTCGAATCCATAGTTCTCCAGCTGCAGTATCGAGACATATTCATTTACTTGAAATCGAGTCACTACACTTTCAAATACTTAGTTTTCAACTATTTTTCAGAGTCACCTAAATACTCACTTCTCCAATTCAAAAGACACACGTCTAGGTCAGACATAATCTCTTCTTATTTGTTACCCTACCAAAAATTCTATACACTCTCAGATACACGTATAAAAATACTTATTAATTTTACATTTACGTTTACACAAAGAGTGTTGTGTGCTGTCCTTAGGTTAGGTAGGTTTAAGGTTCTAAGTTCTAGGGGACTGATGACCATAGATGTTAAGTCCAATAGTGCTCAGAGCCATTTACACAAAAAATAACTCTTTCCATATTTTTGTTTGGTTTAGTTTTAATGACATCTAGTTTATTTTTTTAAATTATTACTAAAATCTACATCTAAATCTTATTTTTTAAATTATTACTAAAATCTACATCTAAATGATCTACTTCTCTCGCCAGGCTACACCGGTCGCAAGTCTGGGGCCTCACCTTACAAGCGATGAGAAAGGAGAAGAGGGAGGAGTAACACCTCGTAAAAAAAAACCGGGGTCCAACTGGTCCGGCTGATGGCACCCTGTAAGGGCCCCTCCCTAGGGCACAGGTGAAAACTGGTCAACGGCTTCCAAGGAAGATGAAGATGGTTGATACAATACCAATGGCAAGGAAGGCTGCAGAACCAGAAGGGGAGAGGTTGGTCTCCATAGCCTGGGAAGGCAACTAATCTAAGGTAGTAAACCCTGAAATCAAACCTAACGGAGCTTAAAACCTCGGTAGTAACATTAGTAACATGATTATTTCGTAACAATCCTAATTCACCCAACAACATTTTCAACGAAGGCATGGGGGACAAACTTACAGATATAATTACCCCAGGTGGTACTCAATGCACCGTCGCCTCCAACGACGTCAGTGGGCCATTGGATTCCATGGAGACCACATCAACATGCTACAAGGATGAGTCGGAGCATCCTGAAACCTCAAGATACAAGATACGGCATAAACAATACAACTACTTCGACACACTGAACGTTAACTCCTTGCTCAAAATGAGGAAGTTGAATCATCTGACAGACACTCTGTCACAACACAAGATTTTTATGACAGCGGTACAAGAGACCATGTATACAGATGAACATGCCTTTGAATCTCAGGGTCACCGAATCTTCAAGGGCAAAGTGGGATGTAGAAAGATGAAGAACGTCCCACACCTGCGAACTGGATTCATTGTCAGTAACAAAATACTTGATTCAGTTACCGACTTCCAGTCACCTAACGGTCAAGTGTCTATAACATTTCAATGCTCCAGTAAGATCTACACCATTGTGAACGTATACGCACCTATTAACCTGGACAACAAGAAAAATCCTGAAGGTACAGACCAGTTTGGGAAGAACTCGAGGACACTGTCGGCAAGATCCCAGAGCGGAATACAGTCATATTATTGTGTGATTTTAACGCCCAGTTAGGGAAAGAGCGGAACTATAAAAGTTAAGTGGGGGAACACCCAGCTCACATGCACACTAATAGAAAAGGAGAACGACCTGTGGGTCTCTGTAAAGCATTTAATCTAGTACTGAAATCAATGGCCTTTAAGCATCTACCAAGAAAACAGAAGACATGGACTTCACCCAATGAACCCCTAGGAGAGTTTCAAATTGTTCATGTGTCATTTCAAGAAACTCCTGTAGAGAAGTCCAGAATGTGAGAGTGTTAAGAGGGGTGAACGTGGACGGACCACTACCTCTCAAAAATAAAGTTCCGATTCCCACCTAGGAATACAAGAAAGTCTCAAACCCAAATTTACCAAGTTTGACTTCGAAAAACTGAAAACCTGCAATACGCTTACAGAGAAAAAGCAAACACTAGATCATGAATGCAACAACTGCAACCATCTAAGGAACAAATTAGTAAAAGCCGCAACAGAAGTCGGCCCACTGAATAAACAGAAGAAACATGAGTGGTGGACAAGTACCTGCAAGCAAGCGATCGCAAAGAGCCAAGCAGCTTGGCTAAGCTGGAGCTCATAGAAGTCCGAAACAAATAAGCAGAAGTTCACAGAACAGCGCCGGCTAACTGCCAAAACCATCAGGCAGGTTAATAGTCAGTACACTCAAGACCAATTAACTCAATTAGATGAAGATTTCAAGAAGAATAACACTAGAAACTTTTACCAAACTTTCAAGCAAAACCTTAGTAGCTGTGCCCCACCCAGGTTACACTTCAGAGGACCAGATGGAAACTTAGCCTATAATGACAATGACAACTGCCCCATATTGGCCAAATATTTTGAGAATCTCCTCAATTGTGAGTCCCCAAAAAACCTCCTTTATCTATCAAGACAACCCAGACAACCAATCTCTAACCCTCCAACAGAAGAAGAAGTGAAAAACATCATTCAGTCCCTGAAGAACAACAAAGGACTAGGAGAAGACGCTATAGTTGCGGAGCTGTGGAAGCAAGTTGGAGATGAAGCAATCAGCAAGTTGACCGAGATCCTACCGAACATTTGGGATACTGAGAAGTTACCAGATAACTGGACATCTGCTCTGATCCACCCCTTACATAAGATGAGTAATTTGACTGACATCAACAATTATAGAGGGATCTCATTGATACCAGTCACCTATAAGATATTATGTAAGGCATTATTGAACAGAGCCGAACCTCAATTGGACCCAGAACTTGGAGATTATCAGCTGTGGTTTTCGAAAAGGACGCTCTTGTGCTGAACAGATCCTTAACTTGAAGTCAATATTAAGTTAAAATAAACCAGCGAATAAACAGTACGTAGTTAGTTTCGTTGACTTCAAGAAAGCATACGATTCAATTGACAGACATACTCTTATGAGAATTTTGCAGGAAATGGGCCTGGACCAGAAAACCCACAGCCTTATCCAAAAGACCTTGAGTAACACTAGATCACGAGTAAAGTTCAGGGGAACACTTTCAGAAAGCTTCGAGATAAAGACAGGAGCTAGACAGAGAGATGGCTTCTCTTCAACTGTGTGCTGGACAAGGTGATCAGATAGTGGCGAAAAGAAATGGAAGTACAAAATATACCGAGCGGTATTTACCTAGGACACAAACGAAAGGGACTAGTAGTAGACTGTTGAGCTTTCGCAGATGATCTGGCACTTATAGTAAGCTCAGCAGAAGTAGCAGTAAAACAGCTCAATATGCTCAAACTCCAGGCTGCCAAGGTAGGACTTCAATTGTCATTAGAAAAGACAAAATACCTCATCAACATCAGTGATACTCCCAGTGAACTACAGTTGGAACATGGTCAAATTGAGAAAGTTGTCAGATTCAAGTGTCTAGGAGAATGGTTGGAACCTGGTCTATCAGGAGGAATAGAACTAACAATTCGGATAAATAAGTTACAATTAGCATATCGATTAACCAAGAACATATATAACAAGAAATGCCTATGTCGCAACTCCAAACTAAAACACTACCAAACAGTTATCCGGCCTGAAACCCTATATGCCTCAGAATGCTTGAATCTGGACAGGAAAGGTTTGATAGATAAACTAGAGATTCAGGTGGGGAAGATCCTGAGAAAAATTCTGGGACTGGTCAAAACAGATGGTGAGTACAGAAGACAATCAAACACCAGGAGCTGTACAATCATAGCGAGAAAAGCACAGATGTAGCCAGGAAGAGACTTATAGCTTTCTATGGACATATCACAAGGGTGGACCCAACAATACTGACCAACCGACTTCTCAACTACTGAAAGAGCAGGAAGACCGTGACACCATGGCTGACAAAAGTCAAGAAAGACATCCAGAAACTGAACGTAACTGAAAGTGACATTAGAAAGCGAGCACTTCTCAGAAGGCTACTAAAAGAAAAGATTTTTCAGGAGAAATCACCTCATAAAAGACCGATGCCCTGTGGACAAAAGAGAGAACGGAGGAACATAGCCAGAGAATGTGGGATTACTGAGCAAACATAAAGTCCCTCTCCAGGCTTAAAAGTTGAATATCGCGGTCCTTAGCTGGCCCATTCGAAAGAAGAAGAAGAAGAAGAAGAACGAAACAAATATCTCGAATTATATCACACATCTAATTTTCTTTCTGTAAAATATGTTCTATAGCTTTAACAATTAGCTCTGCACCTTCCTACAGTTCTTCGAGGTACAAGCACTTGGGGATTTTAATTTTGTCTCTTACTTCCTCCGAGAAACTATCGTTAAAGCATTGCACACCTTACTGTATGTACGCTGACGGTACTACTCTTATATAATCTTTAAGGATTTTTGTATATATCTTAAGGTTAACAGCTTTCCCAACCTAGTGTCCATTACATGTAATTTCTCATAAGTTTTAAATATTGCAAATAGCTGTTCTGCTGTTAGGTGTACAACCTCCAGTTTGCCATATGTAGATAGAATATTTTTGAGTCAATCCAAATGGAAATGGAGATTTATAAAAAAAAAATTTGTGTCTCCTTTAATGTAGTAAACGTCATCGATTTAACTGATTTCTGACAGTACTCTAACATATGACCAATTTCAATTGCTGTTTACTGTAATTACAGATATTTTGTATTCCCCTGCCCTAGCCAGATTTTTCCATACTCTATGTTTAAGACAATTAGTAAACCTTGATCGCAAATCTGCAATAGCTTCTTTTCCAATTGGAGTTATCCCTTTATGTCAGTTGTCATCGAATACTTCTATTTACGTTGCTTGACTTCGATGACCTCCATTTCCCGTTTTCTTTTTCGTGCGCTCAACATATTAATTGTACTTGTGGGGGTAATTTCCTTAATGGCGAGTGGATTAAATCTGTTTAACACACTGGTTATCTTTCTTGAGACGCTTAGAATAGCATTGTTTCGAAGATCCAGGTCTAATTCAGCAAAATTTGTATATGACGGTATTGTGGAGATCAGCGTCCTATATTGAGAAAAGTATGCTTTTCCAGCTTCAATATAACAGTTATATCGTCTCCGTTGGAGTCAGTGTTAAGAATTTCCAGGTAGTTTAGAGGTAGATAATTAAAACTGTATGCAGACGTAATATAGCTTATTAACTTTTGTCGGTCTTGAGTGACTGGATTCTTATTATCCCAGTAGGCAAATTGCAAAACATTGTCAAACATCACACATCAGTTGTTCAATAACTTTTTTGTCTATTGACACCACATAGAAATGATTGGCATCATGTACAGTGGGGCACATCGTAAATACTGTTTATTGGTGTTTAATACATTTCAACAGCCTTGCACATTGTCAAACACACTATCCATTCCGTAGCTGTACATTGTAGCCTCCATCCTGGTAATACCATCTTCTTTAGCCAAAGAAAATCGCATGTTTGGATTCTTTATAAAATCTATAGGATGTTTGCCAACAAGTTGTTCACTCCTGGACTTGTTATTTTGGAAATAAATTCGTTATATATCTTTACTCTGCAATTGGAGCTCGTCTAAGTTAAAGAGGCAGTCTCATCTGTTTTATCGTTGTCTGCAATGACAGTGATGTTTCCCTGGCAGTCTCCTTCAATGCAAAAGTCGTGATTTGACGTTAGGTAGCTGCAGCACCTCCGTTTTGTTAAAAATACCTGCAAAGTCTTGCCTCATGCCCAAATCCAAAAGGTAATGGTAATTTACAAGAAACTGCTGAAATATTCCAGGCAGCGTTCCCATGAGGATATCCATTTTAACGACGGCTAATTCCACTTTGTTTGGAAGGGACACAGGATTTTAGTATTTCTTCGAAATCGTTTCCGGTCTTCCCTTACCTTTTCCGCAATATTTCATCGACATCTACATTTATACTCCGCAAGCCACCCAACGATGTGTGGCGGAGGGTACTTTACGTGCCACTGTCACTAAATCACTTTCCTGTTCCAGTCGCATATGGTTTGCGGGAAGAACGACTGCCGGAAAGCCTCCGTGCGCGCTCGAATCTCTCTAATTTTACATTCCTGATTTCCTCTGGAGGTATAAGTAGGGGGAAGCAATATATTCGATACTTCTTCCAGAAACGCACCCTCTCGAAACCTGGACAGCAAGCTACACCGCGATGCAGGGCGCCTCTCTTGCAGAGTCTGCCACTTGAGTTTGCTAAACATCTCGATAACTCTATCACGCTTAGCAAATAATCCTGCAACTAAACGCGCCGCTCTTCTTTGGATCTTCTCTATCTCCTCTGTCAACCCGACCTGGTACGGGTCCCACACTGATGAACAATACTCAAGTATAGGTCTAACGAGTCTTTTGTAAGCCACCTCCTTTGTTGGTGGACTAAATTTTGTAAGGACTCGCCCAATGAATCTCAACCTGGCACCCGCCTTACCAACAATTAATTTTATATGATCATTCCACTTCAAATCGTTCCGTACACATACTCCCACATATATTACGGAAGTAACTGTTACCAGTGTTTGTTCCGCTATCATATAGTCATACAATAAAGGATCCTTCTTTCTATGTATTCGCAATACATTTGTCTATGTTAAGGGTCAGTTGCCACTATCTTCACCAAGTGCCTATCCGCTGCAGATCTTCCTGCATTTCGCTGCAATTTTCTAATGCTGCAACTTCTTTGTACACTACAGCATCATCCGCGAAAAGCCGCATGGAACTTCCGACACTATCTACTCGATCGCTTATACACGGTATATTGTGAAAAGCAATGGTTCCATAACACTCCCCTGTGGCACACCAGAGGTTACTTTAACGTCTGTAGGCGTCTCTCCATTGAGAACAACATCCCGTGTTCTGTTTGCTAAAAACTCTTCAAACCAGCGACACAGCTGGTCTGATATTCCGTAGGCTCTTACTTTGTTTATCAGGCGACCGTGAGGAACTGTGTCGAACGCCTTCCGGAAGTCAAGGAAAATGGCATCTACCTTGGAGCCTGTATCTAAAATTTTCTGGGTCTCATGAACAAATAATGCGAGTTGGGTCTCACACGATCGCTGTTTCCGGAATCCATGTTGATTCCTACAGAGTACATTCTGGGTTTCCAGAAATGACATGATACGCGGGCAAATAACATGTTCTAAAATTCTACAACAGATTGATGTCAGAGATATAGACCTATAGTTTTGCACATCTGCTAGACGACCCTTCTTGAAAACTGAAACTACCTGTGCTCTTTTCCAAACATTTGGAATCTTCCGTTCCGCTAGAGACTTGCGGTACACGGCTGTTAGAAGGGGGGGGGGGGGGGGGGCAAGTTCTTTCAGGTACTCTGTGTAGAATCGAATTGGTATCCCGTCAGATGCAGTAGACTTTTCTCTGTTGAGTGATTACAGTTGCTTTTCTATTCCTTGGACACTTATTTCGATGTCAGCCATTTTTTCGTTCGTGCGTGGATTTAGAGAAGAAACTGCAATGTGGTCTTCCTCTGTGAAACAGCTTTGGGAAAAGGTGTTTAGTATTTCAGCTTTACGCGTGTCATTTTCTGTTTCAATGCCATTATCATCCCAGAGTGTCTGGCTGAAGCCAGAGGTAAATTCTGCCGAAATTTTTACATCCACTTACTAATTTAACGTAAGACCAGAACTTCCTAGGATTTTCTGTCAAGTCGGTACATAGAATTTTACTTTCGAATTCACTGAATGCTTCACGCATAGCCCTCCTTACACTAAATTTGACATCGTTTAGCTTCTGTTTGTCTGAGAGGTTTTGGCTGCGTTTAAACTTGGAGCGAAGTTCTCTTTGCTTTCGCAGTAGTTTCCTAACTTCGTTGTTGAACCACAGTGGGTTTTTCCCGTTCCTCACAGTTTTACTCGGCACATACCTGTCTAAAACGCATTTTACGATTTCCTTGAACTTTTTCCATAAACACTTAACATTGTCAGTGTCGGAACAGAAATTTTCGTTTTGATCTCTTAGGTAGTCTGAAATCTGCCCTCTATTACTCTTTCTAAACAGATAAACCTTTCTCCTTTTTTTTATATTCCTATTTACTTCCTTATTCAGGGATGCAGCAACGGCCTTATGATCACTGATTCCCTGTTCTACGCTTACAGAGTCGAAAAGTTCGGGTCTGTTTGTTATCAGTAGGTCCAAGATGTTATCTCCACGAGTCGATTCTCTGTTTGATTGCTCGATGTAATTTTCGGATTGTGCACTCAGTATTATGTTACTCGATGCTCTGTCCCTACCACCCCTCCTAAACATCTGAGTGTCCCAGTGTATTTCTGGTAAATTGAAATCTATAACATGCTGAGGACATTTATGTGAAATGTGTTCCAGATTTTCTCTCAGTTGTTCTGCCACTAATGCTGCTGAGTCGGGAGGTCGGTAAAAGGAGCCAATTATTAACGTGAATCGGTTGTTGAGTATAATCTCCACCCATAATAATTCACAGGAACTATCCACTTATACTATCCACTACTACTAACACCGACAAACACGCCACCACCGGTTGCATGCAATCTATCCTTTCTAAACACCGTCTCTGGCTTTGTAAAAAATTTCGGCAGAATTTATCTCTGGCTTCAGCCAGTTTTCTGTACCTGCCAAGCAGAACACAGCATGTCGTTCTGAATCGAGAGAGTCGTGCCCCAGTGGAGAGTTATGGGACCATTACTTTTCACAATACATATAAATGACCCAGTATATAACGACGGAATTTCCATGAGGCTTTTAGCGGATGATGTTGTTGTGTACAGAGAAATCGCGACGCTAGAAAACTGCACCGAAATGCAGAAACGTTCTATGAGGATCGACACTAGGTGCAGCGAGTGGCGATAGACTCTCAATGTGTGGTCTCCAGCACTCTACCTCAAGTTCCCTCCCCTGAATCGAGTTTGGCAAGTGCGAGTAGGTTTTCAAAAGCACATAACATCATAGGTCAATGTTTGCAGATATCGTGCTATACCCGTATGATGGGCAACCAAGACTTGCGCTCTTGCTAAGCTACAGGCCATGTTCGTTCACAGTGCATGCAATGTCCAGTGGCGCAGCTGCCGGCGAGCGAAGCTGTGGCAACCCCGACCGTGTCAGCGCTGCCTTTAATCTCTGCAACAGCAGCCACCGGACAAAGCCCTATGTCTCTTGTCCCCGAAGTTAACCAGAATGAGACTGCTCGTAACAGTTAATTAATAATGGACATTAGCAACTAGATAATGACAGTACAGCCCAGGTGCCAATAAGGAACCCGAGGCTCCACTTGCCAAAAGATAGAACCGTGCGCAAGAAACAAATGTAACAACAGGAAAAGCTGAAACCGGAGCAAGAGACACTCTTTCGAGAAAGCATAAAAATGATAAGACTGGCTTACAAGGACTCTGAATAATTAGCACTGACTTTACGAGAAAAAGGAAAGTAAACCAGCAACAAACAACACGAGGAACGATCCGGAGGAATTGGAAGAAACTAATCAAGATGAAGAAATGGTTGAAATTGAAGGAACGGCGTAGAACACTGGTCAACAAGAAGGTAAAAATCGAAAAGGGTGAAGAAAACTTTGCTAGAACAGATATGTGGAAAAGGATATATTTCAGACAGCGCTTTTCATGACGAATATCAGAAGGGATAACGCATAAAACAATATGAATACAGCACAAGCATCCTAAAAAATGGGCCACTCTTTGCACCTACAACATATGCAAGATATCCCACAAGTAGCTAACGTTTATATACTGCTTTTACGAGAAGTAACAGGTATTAGATTAGAGAAGACATGTGATATAACGTCATAACCAACCCTGGTATTGGTACAGAGCTGGGAACCGCCACTCTCACAAAAGAAGGAATTCATGTCACAGAAATAGAAAAGCTGCCAAATCGTAGAGGAACTACAGCAGCAGTTTCTAACGCCCACTTCATCAACGTTTACCCACTCTGGCAATAATGACAGGCATGCTAGAGCTGATTTTTTTTTAAAGTGAGGTCGTTCCTCTTTCGAGTAATCATCAAGATCACATAATCTTAGCTGGTGATTTTAATTCTATCCTGAGCTCACAAGACTAGCCACCGAATTTCAATAAATCTATAGAATAGGAGCATGTTATCCACCAAGTTCTGTTGACCGACAAGTGGTAACATACCCACAGTGCAACGCCCAGCTTTACGTACTGTACCTGTCACACAGCAGGTAAGCTGGACGGGATTTACGCATCAGCCAGTTTAAAGAAACAAGTTCTCCAGTCTGAAATGAGGCCCACTAGTTTCTTTGATTATGCTCCTCCATGCTTCAGTTAATGTGAAGACACAAGAAACTTACCAAGCTGGGGGCATCTGGAAACTGAATATCACACATCTATAGGATGAGGAAAGTTAGGTGACATGTTCTAATATATGGAAAGAATCTGAAAGCAGATTCTCGTTACACAGTTCTACTATAGCTTTGCGGTTACTGTGTGCAAAGTCTAAGATAAGAAAAATGCTGCTTGAATGCTTATTGTTGTTGTTGTTGTTGTTGTTGTTGTTGTGGTCTTCAGTCCTGAGACGGGTTTCATGCTACTCTATCCTGTGCAAGCTGCTTCATCTGCCAGTACCTACTGCAGCCTACATCCTTCTGAATCTGCTTAGCGTATTCATCTCTTGGTCTCCCTCTACGATTTTTACCCTCCACGCTGCCCTCCAATACTAAATTGGTGATCCCTTGATGCCTCAGAACATGTCCTACCAACCGATCCCTTCTTCTAGTCAAGTTGTGCCACAAACTCCTCTTCTCCCCAATTCTATTCGATGCCTCCTCATTAGTTATGTGATCTACCCATCTAATCTTCAGCATTCTTCTGTATCACCACATTTCGAAAGCTTCTATTCTCTTCTTGTCCAAACTATTTATCGTCCATGTTTCACTTCCATACATGGCTACACTCCATACAAATACTTTCAGAAACGACTTCCTGACGCTTAAATCTATACCCGATGTTAACAAATTTCTCTTCTTCAGAAACGCTTTCCTTGCAATTGCCAGTCTACATTTTATATCCTCTCTACTTCGACCATCATCAGTTATTTTACTCCCCAAATAGCAAAACTCCTTTACTACTTTAAGTGTCTCATTTCCTAATCTAATTCCCTCAGCATCACCCGACTTAATTCGACTACATTCCATTATCCTAGTTTTGTTTTTGTTGATGTCCTTTTTATATCCTCCTTTCAAGACACTGTCCATTCCGTTCAACTGCTTTTCCAAGTCCTTTGGTGTCTCTGACAGAATTACAATGTCATGCGCAAACCTTAAAGTTTTTATTTCTTCTCCATAGATTTTAAAACCTACTCCGAATTTTTCTTTTGTTTCCTTTACAGCTTGCTCAGTATACAGATTGAATAACGTAGGGAAGAGGCTACAGCCCTGTCTCACTCCCTTCCCAACTACTGCTTTTCTTTCATGTCCCTCGACTCTTATAACTGCCATCTCATCTGGTTTCTGTACAAATTGTAAATAGCCTTTTGCTTCTTGTATTTTACTCCTGAAACCTTCAGAATTTGAAAGAGAGTATTCCAGTCAACATTGTCAAAAGCTTTCTCTAAGTCTACAAATGCTAGAAACGTAGGTTTGCTTTTCTTAATCTAGCTTCCAAGATAAGTTGTAGGGTCAGTATTGCCTCACGTGTTCCAATTTTTTCCATTCGTCTGTAAAGAATTCGCGTTAGTATTTTGCAGCCGTGACTTATTAAACTGATAGTTCGGTAAATTTCACATCTGTCAATACCTGCTTTCTTTGGGATTGGAATTATTATATTCTTCTCGAAGTCTGATGAGTGCTCATGGCGAAATAAAAAGACGACCGAGTTTTATTTTCATGGTCTTAGAGGTTTCTATACTTTCTACGTGCGAGTAATAGAGAATTACACAACGATTCAAAAAATCAAATGGAAAATTTTAGATCTGAAATAACAGAAGACTTTAAAATACTACGGGCGAGAATGTACGACATCATGGAGGGGGAAGAACTATGAACTTATAATTCCGTGCTTAAAAAGAAGAGAGGTGACAGAAAAATATTGACAAAAATTAAACAAACCAATGGAACAACTCTTACAAAACAGAAAGAAGTCAGGGAACAGTTCACACATACTTCTCCAGCAAACATACCGAAGACAAGGCTCGGCTAGAGTTCATAAGGAACGTACAGGGCAGACTGAGCACAGGGCAAACAGAAAATCTCACAGCGCAGATAGAGGGGGACGAACTGAAATATGCAATAGCATAAAGTCCTAAAAACAAATCGCCAGGACCTGATGGCACCCCTGTAGCATCCTACTAAGTGTTCTGGCCACAAAAGAAAAGAAAGTTGCTATGCATGTACAACGAAGTCATGAACGGAAATGTCGACGTCCCTAAAGGATTCCCAGAAGGGATCACAGTTCTAATTGCAAACAAATTCAGTAAGCAAATGAACTGAAAACCTTCAACCAATTACGCTACTCAAGAGTGATTACATGTTTCTGGCCTATGTTTTAGAATGAGAACGAAGATTGTTATGAACTCAGCAACCGGTCCGTACCAAACATGTGTAGGCAAACAAGACCCGGATCTACGATATTTCCGAACCGGGGCAAAAACTTGATAGTGCCCCCTCCCCCCCCCCCTCGAGCATTTGAGATAAGACGTAAAAATTTTTTAAAAGTCCATTTTTCAAACATACGTAGATTTTGTAACGCACATCTTTTTGAAGAGTCTGATATACACTCCTGGAAATGGAAAAAAGAACACATTGACACCGGTGTGTCAGACCCACCATACTTGCTCCGGACACTGCGAGAGGGCTGTACAAGCAATGATCACACGCACGGCACAGCGGACACACCAGGAACCGCGGTGTTGGCCGTCGAATGGCGCTAGCTGCGCAGCATTTGTGCACCGCCGCCGTCAGTGTCAGCCAGTTTGCCGTGGCATACGGAGCTCCATCGCAGTCTTTAACACTGGTAGCATGCCGCGACAGCGTGGACGTGAACCGTATGTGCAGTGGACGGACTTTAAGCGAGGGAGTATAATGGGCATGCGGGAGGCCGGGTGGACGTACCGCCGAATTGCTCAACACGTGGGGCGTGAGGTCTCCACAGTACATCGATGTTGTCGCCAGTGGTCGGCGGAAGGTGCACGTGCCCGCCGACCTGGGACCGGACTGCAGCGACGCACGGATGCACGCCAAGACCGTAGAATCCTACGCAGTGCCGTAGGGGACCGCACCGCCACTTCCCAGCAAATTAGGGACACTGTTGCTCCTGGGGTATCGGCGAGGACCATTCGCAACCGTCTCCATGAAGCTGGGCTACGGTTCCGCACATCGTTAGGACGTCTTCCGCTCACGACCCAACATCGTGCAGCCCGCCTCCAGTGGTGTCGCGACAGGCGTGAATGGAGGAACGAATGGAGACGTGTCGTCTTCAGCGATGAGAGTCGCTTCTGCCTTGGTGCCAATGATGGTCGTATGCGTGTTTGGCGCCGTGCAGGTGAGCGCCACAATCAGGACTGCATACGACCGAGGCACACAGGGCCAACACCCGGCATCATGGTGTGGGGAGCGATCTCCTACACTGGCCGTACACCTCTGGTGATCGTCGAGGGGACACTGAATAGTGCACGGTACATCCAAACCGTCATCGAACCCATCGTTCTACCATTCCTAGACCGGCAAGGGAACTTGCTGTTCCAACAGGACAGTGCACGTCCGCATGTATCCCGTGCCACCCAACGTGCTCTAGAAGGTGTAAGTCAACTACCCTGGCCAGCAAGATCTCCGGATCTGTCCCCCATTGAGCATGTTTGGGACTGGATGAAGCGTCGTCTCGCGCGGTCTGCACGTCCAGCACGAACGCTGGTCCAACTTAGGCGCCAGGTGGAAATGGCATGGCAAGCCATTCCACAGGACTACATCCAGCATCTCTACGATCGTCTCCATGGGAGAATAGCAGCCTGCATTGCTGCGAAAGGTGGATATACACTGTACTAGTGCCGACATTGTGCATGCTCTGTTGCCTGTGTCTATATGCCTGTGGTTCTGTCAGTGTGATCATGTGATGTATCTGACCCCAAGAATGTGTCAATAAAGTTTCCCCTTCCTGGGACAATGAATTCACGGTGTGCTTATTTCAATTTCCAGGAGTGTATAAAACATATATGTTCGAGGAAACGTAAGAATGTTATTCGGTCTTAAGTGGGCCAAAGTGCAATGCCACAGCTCTTCACACATCATTCTGCTATTGCACGTCACTGTATTTCACTCTGTAGACTTCAAACGTTTACATTTTGTAATGGAAGCCACCAAACCCATATTCAGAACAATAGAAATTGAAATGTCCTGTGGTGCCTCTCCTGCACACAGTCGACCAGTTTGATGTCATATCCCCCTTTAAAAAATGCTCACAATTAATACTGGGTGGGATTATTTGTGACCGGGAGGATAAGAACTCTTCTGAAAATTTGCAGTCATTATTGCCTATTAGGTAATAACTTCCACTGTTATGTGACATGAAATAAAGTATGGGAAACATAAAACCAGTAAAACCAAGAGACACGCAAGACAGTACACATTCTTCAATCCTTAGAACCTAGATTTTTTTTTCTCTGATCTTGCTACAGCTTTACACGGCGTGCTTTCCTTTCTGGGAAAGAATCTATTACCTCATCAAACGTTTTGCTACTTGAATAATCAAAATGTCGTTGTATAATACTGGAAAAACTATTAATACGAATAGTACACAAGAATGGTGAGGTTTCTCGATTTGAATACGTCTATTTTGTCACTGTCTGCTAAATAAAACAAAATAGGCCTTTCTAATATTGCATCAATTGTAACACACGCAAAATAAGCGAGACTGTCTTGGCACAAGTCATTTTTATGTTCCTTCTTTACGTAAATACACGACAGAACATTTGTGACACCCCAAAACGTACCTACAGAGGATATTGTAGCGAATATTGTGGCAGCTATCCTACAACTTCCACAGCAAAAAAATGGTTCAAATGGCTCTGAGTACCCAACATCTGTGGTCATAAGTCCCCTAGAACTTAGAACTACTCAAACCTAACTAACCTAAGGACATCACATACATCCATGCCCGAGGCAGGATTCGAACCTACGACCGTAGCGGTCGCGCGGTTCCGGACTGAGCACCTAGAACCGCTAGACCACCGCGGCCGGCAACTTCCACAGCAGTCCGCCGGTGTAATTAGAATGGAAACAGCTAGGATTTTACGCACATGTAAGCCACCTAACAGCAATTTGTCGCAAGCCCAAAGTAAGGCGCTGAGGGATATAAATGCAGATAGAAATATTATTGTTCTTATTCAGTTAAGGGCAATTCCACCGTCATATTGAACAGTGACTGTCATAGGAAGATCAATGATATTTTGATTCCCACCAATTACAAAAAGCTGCAGAAGGATCCGACTGTAAAGATTTTAAAAATGACCAATCGACTGTTGAAAGCGTCTTCATTGTCCTCTGACGATAAGACGCTGCTTTGTGAAACAGAAGCGTACCCACCTAGACTTTATGGGTTACCCAAAGTGCATAAACCTGAGGTTCCGTTGAGGCAAATTGTCAGCGTTATAGGGGACCCACCCATAAGTTAGCTAGACACCTTGCCTCAATGCTACAACCTTATGTTGTTAGGACGCACAGTCAAAAATTCAGCTCGTTTCACTGACAAGTTAAAGGAAATGAGCGTGGTCCCGGATTATATCCTCGTCAGTTTTTGTTGTGTCGTTATTTACCATGATTCCTGTAAACGAAGCTATCTTAAACATAGCGGATATTTTTCCTACCGATATTGTGGCATTATTCCGACACTGCCTCACTACAACTTACTTTCAATACAATAGTGACTTCTATGAACAGATTGACGGGGTGGCTATGAGCAGTCCTCTTAGTCCTGCTATGGCCAACTTGTTTATGGAGACTTTTGAAGAACGGGCGTTGCAGACTGCCACTAAGAGACCAGCCAGATGCTATCATTATGTCGATGACATGTTCGTAGTATGGACACACGAAGAAGAGGAGTTGGACGCCTCCCTGACTCATCTAAACAGCATTAATCCAAAAGTCCAATTTACTATGGAGACAGAGCGTAATTGGCAATTGAATTTCCTGGATGTGTCTGTGATTAAACGACAGAACGGAACGTTGGGCCATAAGGTGTATAGAAAGGCCTCACATACTGATCGTTATCTGCGTAAAGATTCAAACCATCACCCTGGACAAAAAAGGGATGTAATAAAAACTTTAGTAGATAGGGCGCACAAAATTTGTGAACCTGTTTATTTAAAAGATGAGATTGAACATCTACGGTATTTAAGATATGCAAAAGATGCACGACACCCTTTGGCTACGCCGGGGGTATATAAAATTCCTTGTAATTGTGGACAGGTGTGTATCGGTACAACAAAGAGATGCGTGAACACAGGTCTTGTTGAACATAAGAGGAATTGCCGCCTGGTCACACGGATAAATCGGCCGTAGCAGAACATGTTTACCAGTAAGGTAATCATGAAATAAAATTCAGCGATAGCATCGTATCTAAAAGCTCGAATTGTTATCCGCGCATGTATGAAGAGGCTATTGAGATTGATAAACACCGTAATAGTTTTAACAGGAAAGACGAAGGTGTTGAACTGGATAAAATTTGGATGTCAGCGTTGCACCGGAAGCTTGACGATCTATTACTTTCAATCAAGAATGTTGGCATTACCAGAGACAATCTCATAGCCGACGCCACGTGATGGACAGTTGTGCACTCTGTACTGTCTATATAATCAGCGTTTCCTCGAGTTCTCTTTGCAGTTCGCCGCTTTACCTCGGAGGATGTCTCCCGCAGTCGGAGACGAAATGTCAGGGGAGAGTTTTATACATCGACCACGGCCTATCAGCCCGGAAGTTTTAAATGAAGAAGACGAGCATAATTCACGAAGTACCAATATCAGATGCCTATTAGTCCTACTACAAGCAAAAAGTTTTATATTAGGAAATAGTTTCACATTTCATTGCCGGAAGAAGTGGCCGAGCGGTTCTAGGCGCTTCAGTCCGGAACCGCTCGACTGTTACGGTGCCAGGTTCGAATCCTGCCTCGGGCATGGATGTGTGTGGTGTCCTTAGGTTAGTTCTAGGGGACTGATGACCTCAGATGTTAAGACTCATAGTGCTCAGAGCCATCTGAACCATTTCACATATCATTCATACGCTACAGTTTATCAAGCATGAGACCGAAAAGTAGTAGTACGAAATTCTTATGTAAATTTGGAATCGTCATACTCTTCCATGTAATTTGTGGTATGTCCCCGTTTCTTCTCCTACCTCTTTCTAACAAACAATCTTGTCATCAGTAATTCTCTAAATGTTCCTGCCATCGTGGAAACTTTTTCTCCGGTTAACTTCGCTAACGCTGGCAGTTACAGGATCAGTTATATGGCGTTTATTTCCCGGTTAGGCGATATACGTGTTCTTGCAACGCGGTGTTTACCACGCTATCTCGAGAACAGAACTTAAAGCTGCTGCTAACCGTGGACTGTACAACTAATAGTCTAGCGATCTGATAAAAAATTTCTGTCAATTTTATTTCCTAAATACACCGAGAAGATATGTAATCTTTCTTACCTGTTATTCCTGTTACTCGTTTATTTCGATAATAATTAACTATGATCATTCGAGCACCCAATCAACCACATAAACCAACAGCGATTGGCATTCGCCCGTTGGGGTTTATTCGGCTCAGCTTGTATATCCCCGTCCGCTTTTGTCTACGGGAAAGTCTTTTATTTCTAGATGCGACGGGCAGAGACATCATCTACACTATGCACTCAAGTTATGATTCCTTCACATGTCAACTTAGAATGTGTTCAAAAATATTCAAAAAGCCAAAGGGATGTGTTCCGAAATAATATGAACAATTAACAGACCAACGTTCACTGGATACTAGGCGCTTTGTGAAACAAAGTTTTTTCTTCAATAATATGAATTTGACGCCCCCTGAAATTGCCTCCCGGGGCAGATAACCGGATTTAACCCCTCCCCCTCCTAGATCCGGCCTGTAGTCAAAGATAGAAATATCCTTCAGGATATATACGAATAGAGGGATATAAATTCGATTGCAGAAGTTGTCGAGTAAAATGTGCAATAGTGTCATTTGCCTTTGCGAAGGCGTTTGATAGAGAACATCATCAGTCCCTTCTCAGTACCATGGAAGAAGTGGTATTCCTGTGGATAACTCAACAAATATTAAGGAACAACAGAACAAGGCTAGTGAGAAATGTACAGATAAAGTAAACAGATAGCGATAGACACATCCGTAAGACAAGAATATCCCATGTCAGTGGACCTGTTCGCAGTTGCTACAGAGCTTCTTCTCTCCACGTTCACGCAACGACTATGAAGACTGCAGATAAATTGCAAGAAAATAGTGTGCAACGCATATACAGATGCGTCGGCTTCGTGGTTAAGCACGGAAACGAAGTGACACAAGCTCTGCACATTGTCGACAGATATTACCTTGCGACTGATGCTCACTCAAATGATATGAAATTAGGCACCACGAACGCAGGCAGAAGAATATGGACGTGACATCAGGAACAACTGAGGTAAAAGTGCAAACCGAAATGTATGGAAATTGAATTTAGGAGCACCATCTGGCACACCATAGTTCTCAACTATAAAAATCTGCTTACTGGCATACGAGCAGCTGTAGAGGCAAACAATCTGACGCGTCTCGACGAGCTTCAGAAATCCATCCTTGTTAGTTTATGCCCGGGGTGTTAAGGGGACAAGAGCAGATAGAGACTGAGGACAGTGTAGTGAACAACATTATATCAGTGTTTACACCATTTGCAGATTAAAAATTATAGCTGTTAGGAGTAGCATGTGTTTAGGTTGATTAGTACCTCCAAGTCCAGGTTGCGGTAGGAAGGGCATCCGGCCGCCCCTTAAAAATTAACCATGCCTGCCGACCCTGCGCACAACGCGTGATAAAGGCAGTAGCAAAAGAAAGAAAGTACCTCCAAGTGCATGTTGCAAGAGCAAGCCATTAATGCTTATATTCCTCTGGGCACACGTAGGTGTTGAGGTGTGGATGGATGGGCGCAAAATATTTGGTCTGCACTTAGTCCACATACAATTACTGCTACAGTTGCCGAGCGAGGTGGTGCAGTGGTTAGCACACTGGACTCACATTCGGGAGGACGACGGTTCAGACCCGCGTTTCACGATCCTGATTCAAGTTTTCCGTGATTTCCCTGAATCGCTTTAGGCAAATGCCGTGATGGTTCGTTTGAAAGGGCACGGCTGACTTCCTTCCACATCCTCCCCTAATCCGATGGGACCAATGACCGCGCTGTTTGGTGCCCCCCCTTCCTCGAAATCAGCCAACCAACTGGTACAGTTATGACCGTGCAGAAAACATAAGGTAGTAAATTATGTGATGTGTTTGCGGGAAGACTGAAACTACTAACACACTGAAGTGGGTACATATTATGGCATGAATGATCACCATATTTGCGCTTGTACTTCCAACGCTCTGCACGCTGTATAACCTCTAATCTTAAATATACCCTTCGGAACAGCCCAAAG
The DNA here is from genome assembly GCF_023897955.1 of Schistocerca gregaria. Lineage (NCBI taxonomy): Eukaryota > Metazoa > Arthropoda > Insecta > Orthoptera > Acrididae > Schistocerca > Schistocerca gregaria. Next base: position 108,973,631 of record NC_064920.1, read on the forward strand.
GGTCATGTCGACGATAGGGAACTTTGCGATTCAACATAACATTTTTAAAATGTAGGTTGACACACTATCCCTCCCTATAGGAAATGGAGGATTGAACCTGAAGGATGTAAACTGTAAGTTGCGAGCCTTATACGTGAAAACCTAAAGCTGTGGAAACAGTTGCGAAGCAGTTAACGGCCCACGTTATGAACAAATGGCCCTGCCAGCCTAGAACCACCAATAGATGTAGAACGTATCTCTAATGCTCCTTTTCATTTCAGAAACTTTTTAGTTGAATATAGTTGTATATCCTCGTGAATACTAGAAGATGACGATTGTGAAGGACGTCTACAAAGAACTGATGGAAAACCCATGAAAGAAATATCGTTGAATAAAAATATCGCGACCATGACTGGCCGCCAGTTTGGCAAAACATCCGCAACAGGAACTTACCCTGCAACGTGACAGAAACTTGGGATTACGCACTTATCAGAAAAAAAACCGACTACTTCCAAAAGTGCACGCTGTACATTTAGGAAATTCGCCTGCCTACACATCATGCAACCATACTAATATTGAAGAGCAAAGATTTGTTTGTGTCTGGAGGTGTCTGGTCAAACAGAAGTTACAGATAATCAACAGAAATTTGCCCAATGTCCCCACATCCACAGATTTTCTAAATCATACGCAGTACCCTATCCAATAACGAAAACAAATGCTGTCAACTTGTTAAAGAGTCACACAATGTGTTATTCTTAAAGGGAGCAAATAAATAATAGAGGATAACTAAGTGTAACTTACGATTCAGCATCGTGAATTAACTGACACGAAAAACTAAAGAACGCTACCAAAAAATTATACATGTTTCTTGCATAGAATCATAATGTGAAACTTTTCATAATAAGATTAATAAAGATTTTGCAGATTTTAGATAGAAACGAACTCCTTGTGAAGAACTATGATGAAGTATTTTTTCCGCTATTATTCCTTACCCGTGTTTTTGTAAGAGAAAGAGGCAAAAGAAAAAGTTGCAAGATATACATGCTAGACTTCCAGTTTTTCTTTTTAAAAACAGCTGATAGAAGGACGTTAACGAAATTTCAAATTGTGCGTATAAGTAAGGTTTTGCTTACTTTTTACTAGAAGATGTATGACTTCTAGTTTAGTTCATTTTCGAATCGTTAAGTTTTCAACTACTAAGGAGAAGGTAAATTATCTCTGATTGTCAAGAAAAGAAGGTTGAAAAACATTTTTTCTCTTACAAGACGAAATCGTTACTTTTTTAAAAAAATTTGTGCGTTAATAGAAAAAATATAAACATAAAAATATAAAACAGAAAAAATGGTTCAAATGGATCTGAGTACTATGGGACTCAACATCTGAGGTCATCAGTTCCCTAAGACTTAGAACTACTTAAATCTAACTAACCTAAGGACATCACACACGTCCATGCCCGAAGCAGGATTCGAACCTGCGACCGTAGTGGTCGCGTGGTTCCAGACCTAAGCGCCTAGAACCGCTCGGCCATATCGGCCGGCAATACAAAACGATAAATAACGAAGTACGGAAAATAAATAAAAGTAATAAAATGTCGCGCAATGTAAACAAAATGGCAAGAGTTTGAGCTCACTTCCTCCATTTTGCGAGTCTGCTAATGGTATTAGTCTGATGGAATCTCAAAGACAATTCTCTTCACTTTGTAACACCTCAGTGAAAGCAGAAACCTCTATAAAAAATTCCGTAAAACAATTCGCGCTTCCCTCAACGTCAGAACAATTTACGCTTGAGTGGTTCCTTGCTACGCGTCGTAACACATCTGAAATGTAACAAACAAAAAAAAAAATGGTTCAAATGGCTCTGAGCACTATGGGACTCAACTGCTGTGGTCATCAGTCCCCTAGAACTTAGAACTACTTAAACCTAACTAACCTAAGGACATCACACACATCCATGCCCGAGGCAGGATTCGAACCTGCGACCGTAGCAGTCGCGCGGATCCGGACTGCACGCCTAGAACCGCGAGACCACCGCGGCCGGCTGAAATGTAACGCCCACTGTTCAGAGTGCCGTCAATGCGCACATGAGGTAACCGAGACATGTAACCAACGGCGGCACCCCATACCATTACGCCGGGTGATACGCCAGTATGCTTCTAATGTGCGTTCACCGCGATGTCGCCAAACACGGATGCGACCATCATGATGCTGTAAACAGAACCTGGATTCATCCGAAAAAAATGACGTTTTGCCATTCTTGCACCCAGGTTCGTCGTTGAGTACACCATCGAAGGTGCTCCTGTCTGTGATGTAGCGTCAAGTGTAACCACAGCCATGATCTAGGAGCTGATAGTCCATGCTGCTGCAAACTTCGTCGAACTGTTCGTGCAGATGGTTGTCTTGCAAACGTCCCCATCTGTTGACTCAGGGATCGAGACGTGGTTGCACGATCCGTTACAGCTATGCGGATAAGATGCCTGTCACCTCGACTGCTAGTGATACGAGGCCGTTGGGATCCAACACGGCGTTCCGTATTACCCTCCTGAACCCACAGATTCCATATCATGCTAACAGTCATTGGATATCGACCAACGCGAGCAGCAATGTCGCGATAGGCTACAATCCGACCTTCATCAAAGTCGTAAACGTGATGGTTCCCATTTCTTCTCCTTACACGAGGCATCACAACAACATTTCACCAGGCAACGCCTTTCAACTGCTGTTTCTGTATTAGAAATCGGTTGGAAACTTTCCTCATGTCAGCAGTTTGTAGGTGTCACCACCGGCGCCAACCTTGTGTGAATGCTCTGAAAAGCTAATCATTTGCATATCACAGCATCTTCTTCCTGTCGGTTAAATATCGCGTCTGTAGCACGTCATCTTCGTGGTGTAGCAATTTTAATGGCCAGTACTGTATGTGAGGACGTGCAACCATTTCACTTTCGTTTGACATTTGCATTCAGTAGGCAAGATTCGTAGCTTGAACGTAGGAGTGCTGAATGTTCTAGTTCAATGGAGCACGAACCAAAGAGGTGACTATTACGGCATTATTGCTTGAATCTCATCATTTGGTTCGTTGGGAATTTATGAGGAATGTTGTTACTGGTGATGACTTATGATGCCTTTATTTTTACTTCTTAAGAAGAAATTAATGGCTCAGCCCTAGTGAAAGCGATGCGCTAGAGCAAAGGGCAATTGAACATAATATTTAGTATCTGATGGCTCAGAAAGGATGTTGCGTACTAAGAACACCTCCCCAGGGGTGTGTCCATCACAGCTAATACTTGTTGCCAACAACTAAGAAACTTCTCGGTTTCAGTGTAATAGAAACGATCGAGGAAACTACATCAAGCGTTGCTACCTTACGATAATGCACTCTGCTGATTTCATAAAGAAAACTAACCAGGAATATGTTAGGAATGCGAGCCTGTGTGGCCGGGCGGTTCTAGACGCGTCTGTCTGGAACCGCACAACCGCTACGGTCGCAGGCTCGGGCATAGATGTGTGTGACGTCCTTAGGTTAGTTAGGTTTAAGTAGTTCTAAGTTCTAGGGGACTGATGACCTCAGATGTTAAGTTCCATGGTGCTCAGAGCCATTTATGTTAGGAAAGTCATCCTTCAGGCACTTATTCTTCTGGTCATATGCCCTCAAGTGTTATCTTTCCTGCTCTTTGTCTAACAACCATCAAGAGAAATCCTTTCTTGACTCAAATATACTTCAGATGTGGCTTGATGACATATTTAACTCAGAACCAGTAGGTTTCTACAGGTATGGATCGGTAAACTACCTGAGCGTTGTCGGACTGTTTTAGATAATATGAGAGGAAATATAGTTGATGATTAATTTCTCTCTTGTGTTAAGCTTTGTGTTCAATAAACTACCGCACAAAACGCTATTATAATACGGACTGTACTAACAGAAATGAATTAAAACTTACCGCAATAACTTTCTGACGAAAGTCTATTTTAATTAAACGTAAAATATCTGTAACTTGAGCATATCAGCATGAAATAGTAAGGTATTACTCACTTTGGGCTTTGAAATGGTCTGCGCTTACTTGCTGTCCTGTGTCATACTCACGTAGTATAGAAATGTGGCATTCCATAAGTAAAACTGTGTGTTCACAAAAATCAAAAATTACGTAAGCAGAAGCAGAAAGAGGCATTATCTAGTGCGCAGTATTGTAAGTTTTTCGTCCTTACGCTAGAGGTAGAGAGATGACTTTTGATGGAGAAATACACACATCAAAAAAAGTTTTGCCTCACCTCGGTTCTGAGAGTTCCGGAACCTGTACAGAAAATTGGAATAGAGATCAACATAAACATCATTTCCGCCCTTGTTAATGCTCGTGAAAACCACACATTACAAGTTGTACCACCATACTGCGAGACCTTCAGAGGTGGTGGTCCAGATTGCTGTACACACCGGTACCTCTAATGCCCAGTAGCACGTCCTCTTGCACTGATGTATACCTGTATTCGTCGTGGCATACTATCCACAAGTTCATCAAGGCACTATTGGTCCAGATCGTCCACTCCTCAACAGCGGTTCTGTGTAGATCCCTCAGAGTGGTTGGTGGGTCACGTCGTCCAAAAACAGCACTTTTGAATCTATCCCAGGCATCTTCGATAGGGTTCATGTCTGGAGAACATGCTGCATGGTGTCCTGGTTGCAAAGATGGACCTCGTCATGGGCGTCGGGAGTGACTTGCGCATCATGCAGTCTATTGCGCACAGTTTGAGTGGTAACACGACGTCCAGTGGCTACACAAAAAGCATTAGTACTTAACATTATGGCGTTGCTGTCAGGGTTCCTCCGAGCCATAATCCGTAAGTAGCGGTCATCCACTGCGGGTGGCCTGACCGAGGCATGTCATCGACAGTTCCTGTCTTTCTGTATCTCCTCCATGTACGAACAACATCGCTTTGGTTCACTCCGAGACATATGGACACTTTCCTTGTTGAGAGCCCTTCCTGGCACAAAGTAACAATGCGGACGCGATCGAACGGCGGTATTGACCGTCTAGGCATAGTTTAACTACGGATAACACGAGCCGTGTACCTCCTTCCTGGTGGAATGACTGAAACTGATCGGGTGTAGGACCCCCTCCGTCTAATAGGCGCTGCTCATGCATATAAACATCTTTGGGAGGGTTTAGTGACATCTCTGAACAATCATAGGGACTATCTTCAGTTCTGGGAACTGGGGTGCTGCAAAACTCTTTTTGATGTGTGTATTAAGATTACTGTACCCGTGGCCTAGGGGTAGCGTCTTTGATTCATAATCAAAACGTCTTCGGTCCCGGGTTCGATCCCCGCCACTTCCTAAATTTTGATAAATAATCAGCATTGGCGGCCGAAGGCTTCCGGCATAAGAAGTCAGCCTCATTCTGCCAACGGCCTTGTCACAGAGGACGGAGGAGCGGATAGAGGTTCAGGGCACTCTCTTGTCCTAGGGGTGGGAAATTGCCCCTAAAGGCAGAAGAATCAGCAATGATCAACGACATGAGGATGCAGAAGGCAATAGAAACCACTGCATTAAAGACACGTAACGTGTATCCACAGGACATGTGGCCTGTAGTTGAAGAAGTGTCATGATGATCTCTCCATTGGCAAAAGATTCCGGAATAGTGTCCCATTCGGATCTCCGGGAGGGGACTGCCAAGGGGGAAGTTACCATGAGAAAAAGATTGAATAATCAACGAAAGGATAATGCTCTACGAGTCGGGAAGTGGAATGTCAGAAGCTTGAACGTGGTAGGAAAACTAGAAAATCTGAAAAGGGAAATGCAAAGGCTCAATCTAGATATAGTAGGGGTCAGTGAAGTGAAGTGGAAGGAAGACAAGGATTTCTGGTCAGATGAGTATCGGGTAATATCAACAGCAGCAGAAAATGGTATCACAGGTGTAGGATTCGTTATGAATAGGAAGGTAGGGCAGAGGGTGTGTTACTGTGAACAGTTCAGTGACCGGGTTGTTCTAATCAGAATTGACAGCAGACCAACACCGACAACGATAGTTCAGGTATACATGCCGACGTCGCAAGCTGAAGATGAACAGATAGAGAAAGTGTATGAGGATATTGAAAGGGTAATGCAGTATGTAAAGGGGGACGAAAATCTAATAGTCATGGGCGACTGGAATGCAGTTGTAGGGGAAGGAGTAGAAGAAAAGGTTACAGGAGAAGATGGGCTTGGGACAAGGAATGAAAGAGGAGAAAGACTAATTGAGTTCTGTAACAAGTTTCAGCTAGTAATAGCGAATATCCTGTTCAAGAATCACAAGAGGAGGAGGTATACTTGGAAAAGGCCGGGAGATACGGGAAGATTTCAATTAGATTACATCATGGTCAGATAGAGATTCCGAAATCAGATACTGGATTGTAAGGCGTACTCAGGAGCAGATATAAACTCAGATCACAATATAGTAGTGATGAAGAGTAGGCTGAAGTTCAAGACATTAGTCAGGAAGAATCAATACGCTAAGAAGTGGGATACGGAAGTTATAAGGAATGACGAGATACGTTTGAAGTTCTCTAACGCTATAGATACAGCAATAAAGAGTAGCGCAGTAGGCAACACAGTTGAAGAGGAATGGACGTCTCTAAAAAGGGCCATCGCAGAAGTTGGGAAGGAAAACATAGGTACAAAGAAGGTAGCTGCGAAGAAACCATGGGTAACAGAAGAAATACTTCAGTTGATTGATGAAAGGAGGAAGTATAAACATGTTCCGGGAAAATTAGGAATACAGAAATACAAGTCGCTGAGAAATGAAATAAACAGTAAGTGCAGGGAAGCTAAGACGAAATGGCTGCAGGAAAAATGTGAAGACATCGAAAAAGATATGATTGTCGGAAGGACAGACTCAGCATACAGGAAAGTCAAAGCAACCTTTGGTGACATTAAAAGCATCGGTGGTAACATTAAGAGTGCAACGGGAATTCCACTGTTAAATGCAGAGGAGAGAGCAGATAGGTGGAAAGAATACATTGAAAGCCTCTTTGAGGGTAAAGACTTGTCTGATGTGATAGAAGAAGAAACAGGAGTCGATTTAGAAGAGATAGGGGATCCAGTATTAGAATCGGAATTTAAAAGAGCTTTGGAGGACTTATGGTCAAATAAGGCAGAAGGGATAGATAACATTCCATCAGAATTTGTAAAATTATTAGAGGAAGTGGCAACAAAACGACTATTCACGTTGGTGTGTAGAATATATGAGTCTGGCGATGTACCATCTGACTTTCGGAAAAGCATCAACCACACAATTCCGAAGGCGGCAAGAGCTGACAAGTGCGAGAATTATTGCACAATCAGCTTAACAGCTCATGCATCGAAGCTGCTTACAAGAATAATATACAGAAGAATGGAAAAGAAAATTGAGAATGCGCTAGGTTACGATCAGTTTGGCTTTAAGAAAAGTAAAGGCACGAGAGAGGCAATTCTTACGTTACGGCTAATAATGGAAGCAAGGCTAAAGAAAAATCAAGACACGTTCATAGGATTTGTCGACCTGGAAAAAGCGTTCGACAATATAAAATGGTGCAAGCTGTTCAAGATTCTGAAAAAAGTAGGGGTAAGCTATAGGGAGAGACGGGTCATATACAATATGTACAACAACCAAGAGGGAATAATAAGAGTGGACGATCAAGAGCGAAGTGCTCGTATTAAGAAGGGAGTAAGACAAGGCTGTAGCCTTTCGCCCCTACTCTTCAATCTGTACATCGAGGAAGCAATGATGGAAATAAAAGAAAGGTTCAAGAATGGAATTAAAATACAAGGTGACAGGATATCAATGATACGATTCGCTGATGACATTGCTATTCTGAGTGGAAGTGAAGAAGAATTAAATGATCTGCTGAACGGAATGAACAGTCTAATGAGTACACAGTATGGTTTGAGAGTAAATCGGAGAAAGAAGAAGGTAATGAGGAGTAGTAGAAATGAGAACAGCGAGAAACTTAACATCAGAATTGATGGCCACGAAGTCAATGAAGTTAAGGAATTCGGCTACCTAGGCAGTAAAATAACCAATGACGGACGGAGCAAGGAGGACATCAAAAGCAGACTCGCTATGGCAAAAAAGGCATTTCTGGCCAAGAGAAGTCTACTAATATCAAATACCAGCCTTAATTTTAGGAAGAAATTTCTGAGGATGTACGTCTGGAGTACAGCATTGTATGGTAGTGAAACATGGACTGTGGGAAAACCGCAACAGAAGAGAATCGAAGCATTTGAGATGTGGTGCTATAGACGAATGTTGAAAATTAGGTGGACTGATAAGGTAAGGAATGAGGAGATTCTACGCAGAATCGGAGAGGAAAGGAATATGTGGAAAACACTGATAAGGAGAAGGGACAGGATGATAGGACATCTACTAAGACATGAGGGAATGACTTCCATGGTACTAGAGGGAGCTGTAGAGGGCAAAAACTGTAGAGGAAAACAGAGATTGGAATACGTCAAGCAAATAATTGAGGACGTAGGTTGCAAGTGCTACTCTGAGATGAAGAGGTTAGCACAGGAAAGGAATTCGTGGAGGGCCGCATCAAACCAGTCAGTGGACTGATGACCAAAAACAAAATTACGATTACCTTACTGATTTTCGATCTGGCTGCTCATACCTCTGAGTAGAACAGGAAAAACTCTGTTCTCGAGCAAGACTGGAACCGTGAACCAAAGCAGACATCGCTTTACAGATGACTCCTTTACCTCAGAGCTAGCGAAAAGCTGTGGCATTCATCTCTCCTTTATTGCCCCTAGGACCGATAAATCGCAACATAGAAAATGAGTTTCGTTGCAGTTTTTATATGGAACGACCAAAATCGTGAACTGATAACCTTATGCAACACCTTATGTTGAAATCATTCACATCATTCAATAGAAATGGTGATAAAATTACAAATGATTTTTTCAGGATAATTCTGTGATATCCTAGAAGTAACTCGACGATCACACAGTTGCCCAACATACCCTGTGCTGCCGCCAAGTTCAGTTGTACTACCAACAGGAGGACGTGTATGCAAGCCAGTGTGTTCCTTAAGCGAGCTCAGAAGTGAGCACAGCTTCGGTCTTAAAGACGCGGCCGCCATGGACCGGAATACCGGAAGTGTATGACGAAGAATTTTATTCCCATATCTGTAATTAGCTTTAGGATCTAGTGCGTAGTTACTAATAATATTCAGATGCACTGAATGCAAATAAAACATCAATAACTGTCACAATTATTTTTGTTTTTAGAGTTATGCACCTCAGTTGGTAAAAAAAGAACACTTCCAGGGTCATTTATTTGTCCGTGTGTCTGTCTGTCCGTCCGACTGTAAAAAACTTTTTTTCTCAGGAACGGCTAGATATACCAAGTCGCAGTTTGTGTAATATATTAAGGTCCACGATACGGGCTTAAGGTCTACTCGTGTACCCTTGATGACTGCGCGACACAAAGCTTTACGCCTCCCCTAGCCTCGCCTCGGCTCGTCAACACTGACATTGGACTGTTAATGACTGGAAATGAGTCTCGTTTCAAACTGTATCGAGCTGATGGACGTGTCCGGATATGGAGACAGCCTCATGAATCCATGGATCCTGCATGTCAGTAGGGGATTGTTCAAGCTGGTGGCGGCTCTGTAGTGGTGTGGGGCGTGTGCAGTTGGAGTGATATGGGACCCATGGTAAGCCTTGATACGATTCTCACAGGTGTCTGATCATCTGCATCTATTCATGTCTATTGTGCATTCCGACCGACTTGAGCAATTCCAGCAGGACAATGCAGCATCCTACACGTCCAAAATTGCGACAGAGTGGCTTCAGGAACACTCTTTTGAGTTTAAACACCTACGCCGGCCAAGTAACTCGACGACCACACAGTTGCCAGACATTGAGCATATCTGGGATGCCTTGCAACGTGCTACTCAGAAGAGCTCTCCACCCCGTTGCACTCTTACGGGTTTATGGACAGCCTTGCAGGATTCGTGGAGCCAGTTCTCTCCAGTAAATACTTCAGACATTAGTTGAGTCCATGCCACGTCGTGTTGCGGCACTTCTGCGTTCCAGCGGGGGACCTACACTATATTGGGCAGGCGTACCAGTTTCTTTGGTTCATCAGTATATTTGTTATGCAATTACCTGCAGAAGTAATGCAATTACCAGAAAATGAACTCTGTAGTCATTTTTGTAACATAAGGAGCCCACAAATTGAGGACTATATTCGTTATGTTTTATTATTTAAAGTAACACTAGAGATGTCGTTTTCAAATTAATTTTGAAGTTTATTTTACAAAACAGCGCTCCTTTATTTAACTGCGATATGAGAAATGTATAATGCGAGGTACCAGTGAAGTTTCAAATTGGTCGCCAATAAATCACAGGGGTCTGAAAATTTATTTCCTAATATGTCTTGGCGTATTGAATTTAGTGGCTAAATTCAATCTGCTAAACAAGATTTTTCCATCACTTTTTAATTTTAATTTGTTGTAAAAATCAGTACTGATCCAAATCCATTCAGGGAGTTGGTGGTTATCATGGAAAGTATTCACAAACATGTATAGAGCCAAAAAGTTTTAAAATTGAGAGAGGAGTAATATTTTTTCCTTTCGGGCATTGATTTTTCTTCAAATAAATTAAAGTGCAGTTACATATTTAAAACTATATACACACGACTAGTGTAAATCAGCTTCAAAAATTCTATATTTATAATATGTGACAAGAATTTAGCGTAAAACAGAATCACTACGACATTCTTCAATGACTGATCGAGTATGAAGGACAAACAGATGTAAGACGAGTTGATACGTTTGAAAATTGCATTCATTATTTTCAGTTTACACATTACGTCACACATCCCGTCTCCTCTGCGTCCGCACGGTCGGGTCATGGGCCGCGGACATAGCTGGTCGCGTTTAAGTATCTGCGCTAGCAGAATAGAAATGCAGAAAAACACATGTCCGAAAACAATTTATTGGACTCACCAAAACAAAACAGCAATACAGTCTCCAAAAGGACAACAGACTCGATCCCAACTGCGGACAGACACAAATATAAAACAATAAATATTAATAGAAAAGACCTGACTCTTCAAGGGGAGCGATCACAATAAGCAATTCTACAATGTCAAGATGTTCCTCAAATATACCAAGTCCATCTGCAAGAGATCGGCCAGCTAGAGGAGGCGTTTGGCAGTGGCTGCCGGGGTGGCAGTTCTGTATACTTCCAATTGATATGTCGAACTGCCTTTTGTCAGCAGTGTTCCGCCCTATAAGGCCCGTTAGGCGGATGTATGTGCCGGAACTATTTGCGATCACGTGCCTGGCCTATCAAAATAGTTCCTGGGCTAGCTGCGACCTCTGATGAACGTTCTGCAGGCTCCGCGAACGGATAGTGATCCCTGGCATCATTTGGTGGAGACCTGGTGTTGTGTTGTGTTGTGGCCGCCGGTAAATACTTGTGTTGACAATACAGACGACGTAGGTTTTCCTGGTGACTATACGCCTTGTGATGCAGGCATCCCGTGTTGGTTGGACGTGAAGTGGGATGCCGATGCAGTAGGCGCTATGATGTATGAAGTGGGCGGCCACGGCACACGTAAAATGAACGACGGTCTTTTCTGGCCTCCAGGCGTCATGCTGCTATCAATCGCCGCACTTCCGTGTCACGTTCGAGTTGGTAAACTGCAGAGATGTTGACTGCTAGAGTGTATGTATGTATTGTGGTATAAATAATGTTATGTAAAGTAACTGAACTGTGTTCGAAAGTTGATCACCTGCTCGATCTAAGAACCTCACACCCTGCTGCCAACCATTCTGGACCAGAAAGCTTGCTAAATATTTGCTTTGCAGTTCGCAACTGAATCCGCCGCGAACATAGTTTGGAAATTGATGATAAATGAAAAGTACACCAACACTAATTTATTTACATTGTTTTGGATGTACATATACATACACAATTACGTCTATACATACAGCTTATGCACATATGCAGACATATTCATATAAAGTTAATGTATCTGTTAAATTTCTCCACTCTAAATATCTGTCTACTGATGGGAAACTAGCTATACTTCAACTTCTTTAAATAAATCAAAATGACCACAATAAAAAATGCTACTTCTCCTTCAATTTTAAATTTTTTTGTCTCAAGTTTTTTATGAATATATTCCGTCATTACCCACAACTTCACGTACGTCTTTGAAAAAAATAATTATTTTGAAAAAGATAATGAAATGAAGTAGTGAAAAAATTTTTGTCTAGCATATTCCGCTCATTGAAGGTGTTACAGAGAAGTGCGACAGTCCACAACGTGTGCATCTGACTAAACAAGTGTTACTTGCCGTGGTGTATTGTTCTCCGTCGATTACCACAAGTGATAAGTGATAAGTGAGTGAAAAATGGGAAGAGCACGAGTAAGCGGCAGCAGGCGAGGCTACAGGGGCGCAGGCAGCGCGGGCGCCCGGTCTCCGGCGGCAGGTGAGGCCCCGCTTCCCGACATCGGGGAGCTCGTCCGGTCCCAGGTGAGTGCGGCGCTGCACAGCAAAGACACGCTAGACGTAATCGTCCAATCCATCACGGACTCTGTGACGGCCGCGGTCATGGACAAACTGCAAGAGTCTGTCGGGCGCAACAGCACCGAAATCCAGTCTCTTAGAAAGTCCTTGGCCGCACAAGAGAAAAAAGCCGCCGAGCTAGAAGCTAAACTGTCTGCTGCCACCGATGAAATTGAGCAGTATCAGCGAAGGAACAGCTTGCGCTTGTTCGGGGTAGCTGAAAACGATCGCGAAAACACCGACGACCTGGCCATTAGCCTCGTGCGTGAGAAACTTGGCGTGCAGATCGACGTGGCCGATATTGACAGAAGCCATCGTGTTGGGCGCAGGATACCAGGCGCCACGAAACCCAGGCCTATAATAATTAAATTTGTGTCGTACCGGAAAAGAGCTGAAGTGTTTGCTCAGAAAAGAAAACTCGCCAAGAGTGGGGTTACCCTGAGGGAAGATCTGACGCGCGAAAGACTAAAAGTTTTGAACGCTGCGATCACACAGTTCGGCCTTCAAAATGTATGGACCCAGGACGGCAGGATCGTAGTCAAGACGGAAGGAGGGAGGAAAACGGTGACGAACATGTTCGAACTGAAAGACTGAGCGAAATCTCGCGAGACACAAAGTCTCATATTGTAATCTGTCTAATATAAGTTAATTTTTATTCTTTCTTTTCATGTTTTAGCTTAAATATAGCTCCGTTATTTCTATAAGTACCATAAGTACTCTATTTAAAATCAGTCAATTATTTCACATAAATATTGTTTCTTTATTTGTCTATCATAAGTGCTCATGTATACTCATATTGTCAGTTAAATGGGAATTAACATTCTCCATTAACAGGAATCTCCTTACAACCGCCCTTTCTATATCTGTTATTTTCATCTTCGTCACTACTACTACTACTACTATTATCTTTTTCGTAACCACTACTGCCACTTTCCATCTTTCTTTTCGCTCCCTTCTCCGATACTTCCAGCGTGTTTTTCACCTTTAGTTCACAGACGCTTGAGTCAGTCACGACCTTGGACACCTGTAAACATGTCTTCCCCCGCGAAATCCAGCTTTTGTCCCTCTTCCGGCCAGCAGGTAAACGGAGCGCGCTCGGTCCTACAGGCGGCCACAATGGGACGGACCGGTTCCGGCGGCGGGCTCTTTGTGGCCCACGCGAACGCGCAGTCACTAACGGCTCACTTCGACGAGTTCTGTGACCTGTTCTGCCAATCGCTGTTCCACATTATCCTCGTCTCTGAAACTTGGTTGAAACCAAACATTTCTTCCGACGCTATCCGAATCGCTGGTTACTCTCTCCTAAGGGCAGATCGTGAAACACGACGCGGGGGTGGTGTGGGTGCCTATGTTCGCTCTGATCTGACACCTACTGTACTATGCACATCGGATGCAAAGGGCGAAGGAGAAGCAGAGTTCTTGTTTTTCGAAATAAATACATCAAATCAGAAACTGCTAATTGGAGTAATCTATAAACCTCCAAACGTCGGTGCCATGTCCTCCTTTCAGTCTGCCCTGTCCTCACTCGTGACACAGTATGAACACATAATCATCATGGGCGACACAAACATCGACTTACAGTTAAAATCTCCCTCTGCCGAAAAACTAAGGCGACTGTTCCACTCCAATGATATGAGTTTAACACCGCTGGACCCAACTCACCACACGTCACACAGCCACACACTCATAGATATAATAGCAACAAAGCGACCAGATAAAATAATCCGCGCCAATCAGACATCCGCTCCGGGACTCTCTGCTCATGACGTGATATTCTTAAATTACTCAGTGCATACTACCAAAGAAAAATCTCACCTGGTAACCTACAGAAACTTAAAAAATGTTAACCATGACGCTCTTCAAAAGGATTGCTCAGACATCCCTTGGCATGATCTAAGCAATGAACCGACTTTAGACGGAAAAATTCGGCAATTATGTAGCAAAATTATTGCACTGTATGATAAACATGCTCCTCAACGCACTGTCAAGGTAAAGAGAGCTCCTGCTCCATGGCTCACCACTGCATTACGCCAGTTAATGAATAAACGTGATGCTGCACACAGGGCCTTCAAGCGTAACCCAACTCCCGAGGCGTACGAAGCTTATAGGAAACTCCGAAACAGAACGAAGCAAAGCGTGAGAAATGCCAAAATCAGACATGCCCGCTCTGTCGTATGCGGCATATCAAAACCTGCTGCACTGTGGAAAAAGCTGCGCAGTTTCGGTATAGGGAAGCGAAGATATGACGCTGTTTATCAAGCGTCTGCAGAAGAATTAAACGATTTCTTCTCAACAGCTGTAATCTGCCACGCAGCGACAAATTACCAGCCCCAAGATATCAATCTCTTGAGAGACAAGTTTTTCCTAAAACATGTCACTACCGGCACAGTACACAAGGCAATTATGAGAATCTCTTCCGAGGCAGTAGGAAATGATGGAGTGAGCATTGGCATGATTAAAAACGTCGTAGCCACTATTATTCCAGTTATCACAGACATCTTCAACCTGTCTCTTGTCAGTAGTATATATCCTACTGAGTGGAAGCAAAGTTTAATCCAGCCTATACCCAAGACTGACAACCCTAAGTCGCCAGGTGACTACAGGCCGATCAGCATACTACCTGCAATATCTAAAGCCCTAGAATACATCGTCCATGAACAGCTGACGGATTACCTCAAAACTCATAACATCCATGACGAATATCAGTCAGGCTTTCGAAAGCACCATAGTACAGCAACTGCATTAATCAAAGTAACTGATGACATTAAACATGCTATGGACAGACGTGAAGCTACTATCCTAACACTGCTTGACTTTAGCAAGGCTTTTGACACAGTTGACTTCGATATATTACTAATTAAAATGAAACAGCTGAATTTCTCAATCAGCGCAATACACTGGTTCGACAGCTACCTCAAAAACAGAAGTCAACAAGTCGTTTGTGGGTCGGAAAAGTCATCATGGAAAAGCGTGCACTCTGGAGTTCCCCAAGGCTCCGTCCTTGGTCCACTACTCTTCTCACTGTATATTAATGATATTTCTTCAGTGATTCACTCCTGCAGCTACCATCTATATGCTGACGACATCCAACTGTACATAAGTGCAAGCCCCAAAAACATTGCTGGCGCAGTAGCGAGTATGAACGCAGATCTTTGCTCTGTTTCTCGATGGGCACAGAACCTAGGTCTGAAACTAAACCCCAAGAAATCCCAGGTCACACTTATATCTCATCCAAAGTTAATCAGCCGGTACTTTCGCGAAACGGTCCCTAAAATACTCCTCAATGGTACCCAACTACCATACCAAAAAACAGTAAAAGACCTTGGAATAATCTTGGATGAACACCTAAACTGGGAAGAACAAACAGTCACAGCTTGCCGGAAATCGCTCTCCTCTCTACATGCAATTCAAAAATTTAGAAAAATATTTCCAACCCATGTTAAACAAAAATTAGTCCAAACACTAGTCTTGCCTAATCTTTACTACTGCGATGTAGTTCAACACGGCACGAATAGTGAAAATTCTAGATGCCTCGAGCTAGTGATGAATGCTTGCGTCAGATACGTGTGCAATATTCGGTTGTATGATCATATCAGTCCTTCATACTCCCAGCTAGGTTGGATACGCCCACATAAGGCACGCGATCTCCACACGATGTGCTTACTTCATCGATTTCTTAGCCACTGGTGCCCTCAATACTTATCTTCTCACATTAAACATCTATCATCATTCCACAATCGCAATACCAGATCGGATACGTCTATCATCTTGGCTGTACCTTTACATAACACAAAATCTTTCTCCGTGTCATTCTCCATCTCAGCCATACGACTATGGAACGCACTCCCCTGTGATCTGCGTCTTATCCAGAACTACTCAACATTCAAGAGGGAACTCAAAACTTACATATTAGGGACGGTATAGCCACCATTGTTGTGCCCCTAACATCTCTTTCTTTCTTCTCTCCATCACAGCTTCGAATTTTACCATTCTTTTTCTCTTCTTCAAACCTATCTACCTCTTATATATCTCTTTCACCCCATTCTATCGTCTTATGTCTCTGCTCGATGAGAATAACTCACAAGCTGCAAGAATATAACGAGAAAATTCCCAACTAACTGACATTCACAAAAGAAATGTATGTTTACTTTCATATACTTAGTCACTATTATTATTATTATTATTATTACTATTATCATTATTATTATCATTATTATCGTTGATTGTTATAATTATTTTTATTGTTATAACTATCATTGTACTACTGTTATAATCTCAAATTTTTTTCGTTTGACATCAATACTGCATAATACGTTAAATGTTCTTAATGTTATTTAGTAACTGTAACTCGTTCAGTCTGAGTATGCCTGGTTAGGTGTAAGAGAGGGCCTGAAGGCCCTAATCTTGCCAGGTAAAATAAATGCATAAATAAATAAAATAAATAAATAAATATGAAACAAATTCTCAGTCCCCTGTCGTTTTTTTAAGACCTGGCTGAAATTTCACTGGCATTTCCCCTTAACCTGTATTATAATATATTAAAATATTATTTAGAAATCAAGGTACATAAAGAATCATTACCCATGTTCAAAAGCGATAGTAAAACAGCCCAGATAATGGGTGAAGCAACCTGTGTTTAGTATTTATAAAAATTTCTTATTTCGTGAATAACTGCAGCTACCATCTGATAATTTGCTCTTGACTAAACTGCAATATAAATCCGTTTTGCAGCTGCGCCACAGGACTAATTGATTTTTATTTACAATATTTACTGCATTGTACATATGTAATGAAAGCTTTTTTGGCTTTTATCAGAAATTAACACACAACATATCAACTGAGTTTTTTTTCCACTCCTTCACACACTCTCACCTACCACAACACTTTGCGAAATTCTCTCGTCTTACAGATATTTAATGTTTTATTAAAATGGACATTCATCGTAAGGTTATCGTCGTAAGTTGGAATTGATTTGTTTTAGGACAATGCATATTTTATAGTGTTTTTCCTGTAATTTATTGAACACAACGGTAAACATGAGAGCGAAATTAATCATCAACAATAAGCAGGGTGATTCCGTGATGACGTTACAAACTTCCAGGGATGATGGAGACGGGTAAACATATTAACTTGATACTTTTAAAATGATTTCGTGATGTCTTCAACTCAAATTCGTTTTATTTCATGTACCATTGTACAATTTCGGCCTTAGGCTATTTTCAAATGAGTAAAACGGAAGCATTATACATCGGATGTATCAGTATCACTTATGATACTTGAAAATGGCCTATAGCCGAAAGTGTACATGAGGTGCACAGAATGTCAGCTGAAAGCATGCCTAAATCATTTAAAAAATTAATCGCAGATGCAGATCCTATGGTAATGAAATTACAGTATTAATTTGAGGTAAAGGACGCTTGTCTGGAAACGACCTAGTCATCTGACAGTGGACATCTTGTACTGCAAGCTCCGTGCTTTCCACGGAGGAAGTATGGACCAAAACAAGAAAAAAATATCCAGTAAACACGGTCTCTAAAGTGCGTACCTTAAGAACTATGAACACTTGTTCATCTTTGCTGCTGTAAAACACATCTTTTCCACTAAACAAGTGCTCATAGTTCTTAAGGTATGCACTGTAGAACCCAGTTTTTCTAGGTTTGTTTTTCACACTTCCACCTCCCACAATATGGAAAGTGCAATATCGATCGTTATGTGGTTGGCCGCACTTTCAAATATGCGAGCCGCCAGTTAGGCCGCAGCGTTACTCACAGCTGCCACCGCGGCATGAAGGCGCTGCCACGAACAATTACGCAGCTGCCAATGAGATGCGAGCATCCCCTCTCCGTAGCTCCTGCAGCGGGTGTACTTAAGTTCGAACGTTCATGTACTTTGTGTGTTTGCCAGTTGAATCACACTTACGGACTTTCATAGTCACCAGGGCTCGTGATCTATTGAGTAGTTATTGCAGTAAAGACTGACTGAGTTGAAAATCTTTTACATCTGTATATAGTTCTACATTCAAATCTACTGTTAGCAACTGACGCTGCAACTACGCCAACAAGGTTATGTATTATTTTTGTTATTTGAATAAATTAATATCTGAATTTTTTTGTTCATGAACAGCGTCTATTCCTCGCTGCTGTATCCATTAAAGACCCATACAGCGTGCAAAGGAACACACGTTGGAAAGCAAAGAGCTTGCAGTACAACAGCTCCACACTGCGAGATATCAGAACGATTTTCGCTTATTGCTTTCGATTCGGTCCCTCACCAAATTTTGATAAATTTAGGCTTCTCCATCAGTCCTGATAGTTATAATATCGTCACGGAGCCACCCTGTGTTATCTCACATTACCTAAAACAGTCCTACGGTACTTTCACAAGCTGCAACACGGACGCGAATGGATCAGTGATCCGAAAATGTAGAATTAATTTGTTATTTCGCGTCTATGGTCACAAGGTTGTAGGTACTCAGACAATCGGTTTCGATCAGCAATGACGGTCTTCAGGTATGTTTCATAAAAAACATGTCCTGCTGACAAGATGTCTCTTGTATATACTACAGCGTACCATACGTGTGAGGATGCAGGCGCTGATTCTGTGTTTAGCATTTGACTATGCCATTGTCGTTCCGGTATATTAGAACATGTTTTTTATAAAACAGATCTGAAGATGGTCATTGCTGACCGAAACCGGCAGTCTGAGGACCTACAAGTCTGTGACATAGACGTGAAATAAAAGAAATTTAGTCTCACAATACTCAGACAGTTTATCGATTTGACACATGGAAATCTATTGGTTCTGAATTTAAGTTGTTATCGAACCAGGTTTGAAGTGCATTTTGGTCCGTAAAGAAATTTTCTTGATGGGTGCTTGATGAGGAGCGGGAACGGTAACATTTGAGGGCTTAAGATCAGAAGAATAAGTGCCCGAGGAATGACTCCCCAGACAATGAATGTCCTGGATAGTTCGGTTTGTGAAATCAGAATAGTGCAGTGTAGTCTACTAGTAACAGTAGATGCAATTTGCCAGTCGTTTTTCTTACGGTGCGACCGAAAGATGTCTCTGTTGTTAGCAAAAATGAAGCAGATCATGATGCACAACATCCTTTATGAGCTATATATTATGTTCACACTGTCCTTCTCTCGAGCACATGTGTTTTTCTAGGGCTCAAACATTAATATCTTCTTAAGAATTTAACATAAAGGCATCATAAATCGTCACTAGCAATATCACTGCATAGAAATGCTCAACAAGCAAACTGATGACGTTCAAGCAAAATACCGTCATATTCACCCCCTTTATAATGTTGCTTTGAACTAGAACATGCAATACTCGTGCACACGATACAAATTTCTCCTTCACTTCTCTATTAAGCTCGAAGGAAACAATATGTCGCAAGTATTAGACCTTTTTCCCCTTGCAACTCTACGTTATAATGTTTCAACAACGTTCATAAGTTTGTAAAATACAATAAATAACAGCAAGACATAAACTAGAACATCGGATAAGAAAACCACAATTGATAAATACACTTCCAGCAACACATGCGTGTTCTATTACTGCGCCGTGTTCACAAGGTTTGCCACGCGGGGTAGCCATGCGGTCTAGGGGGTCTTGTCACGGTTCGCGCGGCTCCCACCGTGGGAGATTCGAGTCCTCCCTCGGGCATTGGGGTGTGTTGTCCTTAGCATAAGTTAGTTTAATTTAGATTAAGTAGTGCGTAAGCCTATGGACCGATGACCTCATCAGTTTGGTCCCATAGTCCTTACCACAAATTGAAAATTTTTTCACTAGGTTTATCGACGACTATAATAACAAACATGTCGGTGGCGTGTGGCCAGTAGCTTCTAGCTGGTGGTCACTGCTGGGCGAGGAAATTGTTCTGTTTGACACAGCCATGAGTTGGTCTGAAGAATTGTTTCTGGAAGTTTTTGATACTATTGATGTGTTATAACATGAAGTATATCATATCTGAGATTCCATCGTACTGACGCCATTAGCAGACAGCTGTAATGTTATTTAAAATGTAAAGGAAGAAATGAGCTCAAATAGGCGTTTTTGTATCTACGTTGCGCGACGTTTGTCACGAGGCCACGAGTAAAAACAGCACTATAACAGCTCGATCAAGAGGTAACGCTTCCTCCAAAACCTCCGCTTCTTTCACTGTTGCCACATCATGCAGATGACAGGACACAAGGATTCTGAGGGCGGCCAGTTTTATTGGCGTCCTTAGCGAACGACTCGGGCTAATTCTCTGCGGTTTTATGTATAGGACTGTACATGTCTGCACGTGACAACAAACCCTTGTGAAATACACAGCACAGGACCCTGAATAGTGCCACGTGTTAAGCCATTTTCCCATTCAAATAGTGATTGGAGCGTTGCAGGAATAGCTGGTAATTTGGCTCCGTGAATGTGGTTACTGCTGTCTTCACTGTCCTTACTGGATTTGTACGTATACGGCTGTAGGATATTTTTAGATTTTTACCTTCCAACGTTCCCTACTTCAGGTTTTTCAGAATTTCCGTGATGCACTCATATACTTAAAAAATTGTATGACAATTGTTTTCTGTGCATGTTCAGTATCACCTGTTAGTCCCACAGGATATGGGTCACACTTGAGTAATGTTGTAAGATGCGACGCAAAAGTGATGTCAAAGCAGTCTCCTTTGAAGTCTGAGGCACTTTCCCAATAACCCACCAATGAATCTACGTCTGCTACCTGCCTACCTAGGACTGAACATATGTGATCATTTCATTTCATATCCTTACAAACTACTAACCCAGGTATTTTTATGAGTTGACTGATTCAGACTGTGAGTGATCGATGTTATGAATCATCATTGTTGTAGAAATGGACTGCGTTTCATGAATCGCTCAGTTCTACATTTCTGAACAGTTAAAAAAAAGTTGCTAATCTTTAGACAACTTTGAATTTTTATCAAAATCTGACTGGATATTTATGTATTATAACTCTTCAGTGTAGATACCTACACCATATGCAAAATCTCTGAGGTCACTGTTAATATTATTAACTAGGCCATTAATATATGACAAGAAAGAGTGTCCCAACACGCTACCCTGGGGAACGCCTGAATTTAGTTCTAAATTTGTCGATGACTCTCTATCCAAGATAAATGCTGCGTCCTCCCTACAAAGGAAGCCTTATTCCAGTCACAAATTATGTTCTGATACACGATATAATCATCCTTTTCATAACAAACGTTAAGGGTAGTACCGAGTCAGATGCTTTTAGGAAGTCAGGAAATAATGCGTACATCTGACTGCATTGATCCTTGACTTATGTGATGCTTCTTTGAAGAAACTTTGTTCCAAGAATGGTGGTCGCTCCCATCATGAACAGTTCTATTGGGTATAATCTATCCATTGCATGCTCAGCTATTCTTCTAAACTTGAGCCATTGTTCATCTACATACTCCAGCCCAGAGTTAAATGTTCCGAACTCCACTTGATATGATACGTTTGCTCTTTATCTAGCTTACTAGAACTTTAAATCTTCCTATTTGTTTTAACTGCCCTTTGCGTTTTAGTAATCGTTGTTGCTAGAACTGGCTCGTGATCATTGATACCAGTTGCAACAAAGATATTTTCAAAGCCGTAAGGTCTATTTGTTTCTGTTAGGTGTGATATATTTTGATGACGATTGGGTTTAGAAATATTGTAGATGGTTTACACAGAAGAAATTTAGTATTGTTTCTCAGCGTGTCTAGTCACAAACACCACTTAAAAAACTGTAGTTACGCTGTTGATTCTTGAATATGTAATGGCCGGTCGTAGTGGCCGAGCGGTTCTAGGCGCTTCAATCCGGAACCGCGCTGCTTCTACAGTCGCAGGTTCGAATCCTGCCTCGGGTATGGATGTGTGTGATGTCCTTACGTTAAGTAGTTCTAAGCCTAGGGGACTGATGACCTCAAATGTTAAATCCCACAGTGCTTAGAGCTATTTGAACCATTTGATACGTATTGTCTCATCCACCTACCAGAGAAGTTGATGTACTCTAGAACAGTATCTCACCTGAGCAACAATAATATTCTCAGCAAATCACAGTTGGCATTTACTCTACTGAGAACGCCATTTACAAGTTAACTAATCAAATCTTACATGCATTAAATAATAAAACAGCGCAGGCTAGTATTTTATGCTACCTACCTAAGACATCTAAATGTGTGAAAAAGGTAGTCTCCTAGATAAACTGAAGTTTTATAGGATTCATTTTATAGCAAACCAATGAGTAATGTCATATCTAACCAAAATAATGCAGAAAGTTGTACTTAGTAATTCAACCACAGTAGTCCAATGACATTATTTTGACTGGGGAGAAATTATCAAAGGGGTTCCTCAGGGTTCAATCGTAGGTCCACTACTGTTCCTCATATGTACAGGAAGGATTAGTATTTTTAGCACATGGCACTGCTATTGTAATCAGTCCAAGCATTGAAGCAGAAATAGAAGAAATGGTAAACAATGTTCTTGAAAAAAAAATGACTGATTTTTTTGCGAATGGTTTCACATTCAATTTTAAAAAGATGTAACATATTCAGGTCTGCACATCTAGAAGTACTACAACCATGTTAAGCGTACCACATGGTGAGGAAATAATAAATGCGGTGGTAACTTAAATATTCTTAGGTGTTCATTCCAATGATATTTTAAATTGGAAAAAGTACATTTTTGGAAAGCCTAAGGCAACTTAGTTCAGCCACTTTTGCTCTTAGACTCATTGGAAACCTTTAGGAGAGACAAATAAGTTGATGTACTTTTCATATTTTCATTCAATAATGTACAATGTGGGGCAACTCAACTTTAAGAACCAAAGTCCCCATTGTTCAAAAATGTACTGTAAAAATAACATGTGATGCTCACCTGTCTCGTATACATCTGTTTAAGGAGTTGGGCATTCCAACTACTGCTTCACAGTGTACTTATTCCCTTATGAAGATTGATGTAAACAGTCCACTGTAGTTCAAAAGGAATAGTACCAGTGACAGTACCAGAGGGTAAAATGACATTCATTACTTAAGTTTGTCTTTAGCACAAAGAGGGATGCACATTGCTGCAATTAAAATTTTTAATAAATTACCCTATGATATAAAATATCTGACAGACTGCAAAGTAAAAGTTGAAAACAAACTGAAAATTTTCTCCCTGAATAACTCCTTCTGTTCTGTAGGAGGATTAACATTATTGTATTGTGTAAAAGGTAATGAGTAGAAATTGCTAACTCACATATGTATATTGAAAAACATAAATACGTAGCATGCAGCCATACTAACAAATTAATTTGCGATGTGAATTCAAAATGACTCGTTCCAAAAATTACGATCTACCGTTCAGAGGATACATGGAACACGAAACTAACTCATCTTTAGGTGCTAACGGGCTGCAACAGGACACGGTCGTGAAACTCTTCCAGTCAAGGTCCACTGGTCTTTGCAGTAAGAATGCATCATTTTTGTTACGGTCTCGCAGTTATCAGTTGCAAGAATGAGATTTGGAAGCTTTCAAATATTTATGTATATGGGTGTAGCAGTGTTCCCATTGGCGAACTATAAAGAATCTGCGCGGAAAATGTGCACTGCAGTTCCAACAGATATAACCATTTCGCCCGATCATTTTAGTTTATCAAGTCGGATACTGCCACAAATTGCTCAGTCAGGAGATCGTGAAGGGAAAATTTCCAATAGCAAAGTAACAGTCACAAGAGAAAATGAATTTCCCGGCATAAAAAAAAATGCAGTTGATATTAAAGTGACATTTTTTTCCAAAAACCCTCTCATTTTTTAACAATCTTTTCCGTTTCTAAAGACTAAACCATTAGTTATCGCCTCATTTTTGTCACTTCTGCCTACAGCTCCTCTGCTGGATTCTTGTCATTTCATAGATCGTTGCCATCTCAGCCGGTTCCACCGCACTTCAGATGTTGATTATTCTTCTAGGAACGAAATCTTTTCTATTTATTTTGACTTCCTTCTTTTTGCAAACACATCTTTTTCTTGTACGACTGGAAAGGCTTCATCCTATCACATATATACTGGTGTCTCTTACCAGTCCCTGGTCTGTTCTTTCATGTGTATTGTCACGCTTCTAACAGAAATTTGTGTCACTCTTTTTAAGGTCAAAGTTGTCTTTTTAGATATAGTTTCTAAACTTTACGAACTTCCAGCATGCTGTAGTAGCTTGTGTCAGCAATTCTGTTCATTGGTAGAACAAAAAACCAGTCCAAGTTGTAAATTTTCCTTTTTATTCATTCTATGACTCGACCAGAAACTCATTTTTGAATCAACAAAGTCGAAAATGGCATCTCTGTATGCACTGTATATGTTTATTGCACTTTTTTGAAATCTTCGCAAATGCCATTTTCGGCTTTGTTAGGATGATTTGAAAATGGGTCTGGGCCCGACATTAGTCATCGAATGAATAAAAAGCAAAAATTTGCAACTTGGACTGATTTTTCGTTCTACAGTTTCTAAACGTTTGTTATCTTTTGTTTTGCTGTGCCTAATATCCCAAAGAAAGCAGGTGTTGACAGATGTGAAAATTACCGAACTATCAGTTTAATACGCCACAGCTGCAAAATACTAACCCGAATTCTTTACAGACGAATGGAAAAACTAGTAGAAGCCGACCTCGGGGAAGATCAGTTTGGATTCCGTAGAAATGTTTGGAACACGTGAGGCAATACTAACCTTACGACTTATCTTAGAAGAAAGATTAAGAAAAGGCAAACCTACGTTTCTAGCATTTGTAGACTTAGAGAAAGCTTTTGACAATGTTAACTGGAATACTCTCTTTCAAATTCTGAAGGTGGCAGGGGGAAAATACAGGGAGCGTAAGGCTATTTACAATTTGCACAGAAACCAGTTGGCAGTTATAAGAGTCTAGGGGCATGAAAGGGAAGCAGTGGTTGGGAAGGGAGTGAGACAGGGTTGTAACCTCTCCCCGATGTTATTCAATCTGAATGTTGAACAAGCAGTAAAGGAAACAAAAGGAAAATTCGGAGTACGTATTAAAATTCATGGAGAAGAAATAAAAACTTTGAGGTTCGCCGATGACATTGTAATTCTGTCAGAGACAGCAAAGGACTTGGAAGAGCAGTTGAACGGAATGGACAGGAATGAAAGGAAGATATAAGATGAACATCAACAAAAGCAAAACGAGGATAATGGAATGCAGTCAAATTAAATTGGGTGATGTTGAGGGAATTAGATTAGGAAATGAGACACTTAAAGTAGTAAAGGAGTTTTGCTATTTAGGCAGTAAAATAACTGATGATGGTCGAAGTAGAGAGGATATAAAATGTAGACTGGCAATGGCAAGGAAATAGTTTCTGAAGAAGAGAAATTTGTTAACATCGAGTATAGATTTAAGTGTCAGGAAGTCGTTTCTGAAAGTATTTGTATGGAGTGTAGCCTTGTATGGAAGTAAAATATGGACGATAACTAGTTTGGACAAGAAGAGAATAGAAGCTTTCGAAATGTGGTGCTACAGAAGAATGCTGAAGATTAGATGGGTAGATCACATAACTAATAAGGAGGTATTGAATAGAATTGGGGAGAAGAGGAGTTTGTGGCACAAGTTGACAAAAAGAAGGGACCGGTTGGTAGGACATGTTTTGAGGCATCAAGGGATCACAAATTTAGCATTGGAGGGCAGCGTGGAGGGTAAAAATCGTAGAGGGAGACCAAGAGATGAATACACTAAACAGATTCAGAAGGATGTAGGTTGCAGCAAGTACTGGGAGATGAAGAAGCTTGCACAGGATATAGTAGCATGGAGAGCTGCATCAAACCAGTCTCAGGACTGAAGACCACAACAACAACAGTATGTCGGCTTAGGATTGTATCTTCCAATAATATTATTTATTCTTATCACATTTATCTAAATTTGTTGCATTCGCTTGTAGAAACATACGGAATCGATTTCTCTTTGCTTGAACTGGAGCATACAGAAGGAAGACCGGAATACTCGTTTGTCTTATTTTATACAAGGGTAGCCAAATGGAAATGAGACTGATGGAAAAAAGTAAATAAACTCTTTATTATTCCAAAAGTAATCGCCGTAACTTTGAATACCTTTATACCATTCTGAGACAAGGCAGTCAGTGCCTTCATGGGAAAATGTTTGCGGTAGCCAGTGGAATCCTGATTACACACAGGCGAACACCTCTTCGTCTCAGACAAATCGACAGCTGTGAATGTCTTTCTTAAGGACTCCAAAAATATGGAGATTGCATTGGTAGCGAGCGCGACTGCGTGGAGGATGTGTAAGGGTTTCCCAGCGAAACTTCTGCAGGGTGATCGGAACAATCTGGCAAGGTGTCGTCGAGCATCCTGCAACAGAATGATGCCGTCCGTCAGCCTGCTACTTATTCTGTTCCTACAACCGATGTCACAATTGTGGACACAGCAGTACGTCGAGACTTTGCAAACGCCAAGGAATACTATTCCATAACTTGGAGAGGTTGAAAAATATGAGCCAACCAGTTGCAAATAAATATTTATTGGAACTCTTGACCTAGGTTTCGACAATTTCAAAGCTGTCTTCTTGGGAAGTTATAACGGGCCCTAAACATCTTTGGTTTCCAACAGGACAAAGTAACAACTGTATCCAAGCCAGATTCCGAGTAAAAAAGCAAAAAAAAAAATTCAGCTTTGGGTAGTAAGGAACACAAGCGTAGTGAAAGGAAACTGTCAAGTCCATTTCTGTACTAATTTTAGGTAATGTGCCTTCCAGCATTATGCGTCTGTTGAGTAAAGGAAACGGCTGTAAGGTTACTATCTCTACCAATAACAGTTTCAAGAAAAATTTAATACACGCGGCTAAAAACTGAAAATGGTCCTTTTACGAGCTCAGGCACCTACAAAATGTTATGTAATAGTTTTCCTAGTTATTATACAGAACGGACTGGGAGGGCTATTAAAGTTAGGTATAGAGAGCACCTGCTGGGAAAGAAAGAATGCGATATATATAACTCCTCTTTCGCGGAGCGTTTGGTAATTTGTCGCCATTTCTCAAGAAATCTGGAAGAAACACCAATGCCACGCAAAGAGGGAAAAGGCTGGAAATTAGATTTATTAAAAGAACTTGAAATACTCAAGCATTTAGCTAAAAGAGTTTGTAACATCTCGAATGACCAGCTGCAGCAGGTATGTAAGAACTTCCTCGCCGTCTTTAGTCCGCTACTCACTACAACGTAGTGTGTATTCACCTGTCTCCGTTGGCTTCGGCGAACGCGTCATTTACTTCAAAATACTTTCTCCTTACAATAATCTAATAAAGTTTTCATATGTATTACAATTTTTACATGCACATAGAGTTATTTTTAGCCTTTTCGATACATTCTTGCAGAATTTTGAGCCTAATCTGAATTTGGAACTTGTTGGTTGTTACGCTTAATGTGCCGTTTATAAACTCTAATCCCAATCAAAAGTTGCTCCATTTTAGCAATTAGTATTTGACTAAGTTCTAGTTTGTCGTACCCCCTTCTTTACAGTATGTCTTACTTTTAATAGCATTATTTACTAGGTGCACTGCGAAGTGGCGTTGCAGTGGTGCGTTATAAGCTACTGTTTGTGAAAGTTTCTAATGCTAACGTAGAATCACTGCAATCGTAAGTCATGGCTTATGATTATATGTGTTCTTAAGATGGATGTCTCAAATGACAAGAGCCGTTTGGCTGTTCTGCTTCATCTGACGTTTGTTAACTTCTCTAATGCTGAGCAGAAGTTGCTGCATTTTTGCAACTATCTTCCAACAAATTTGAGTTCATAGTATCCCCTCCCTCCCTCCTTACAGTATTCATCACTTATAACCGCACAGTTTACTATACACACGATAAAACATGATTGTAATGTTGCTCTGTTATAACCTACTGTTTGTAAACTTTTCTAATGCTAAGCAAAAGTTTCTCCATTTTAGCAATTAGTTTATAAGGAATTTTAGTTCATGATACCCCTTTTCTCCTTTTCTTTACAGAAATTATTGCTTTCATTAGCACTATTTACTACATACACTGTGAAATGTCGTTGCAATGTTGCTCCGTCATTAACTACTCTGTAATCTTTTTTAACGGTAAACGGAAGTTTCTCCATTTTAGCAACTACGTTTCATACGTTTAGAGTGTTCATGCCCACTCCCCCTCTTTACTACTTTTAATAGAAATTTTACTACATGGTTGGCGAAATGTCGTTGCTATCTTACGCTGTTTTACATTTCATTTTTATACGCACTTTTATATTTGTTTGATTTTATATCATTTCGGATTCACATGGCCTTATACAAGACACGATTTTTCTTTTTTTAAGGGTAATTAAATAATTTACTTAGTGCAGTCCAGGTGCATTTATTACACACGCACATTTAGCGCCCTCCGTTGCTTGATTTCCTTAGCGCCGGAGCCTGTTTTCTGCTATTTGTCGCCGCCCGGTGTGGCCGTGCGGTTCTAGGCACTTCAGTCTGGAACCGCGTGACCGCTACGGTCGCAAGTTCGAATCCTGCCTCGGGCATAGATGTGTGTGATGTCCTTAGGTTAGTTAGGTTTAAGTTGTTCTAAGTTCTAGGGGACTGATGACCACAGATGTTAAGTCCCACAGTGCTCAGAGCCATTTGAAGCCATTTTTTGCTATTTGTCATATGCATACTGCTGCAGTCTACAAGCTGTCACTGCGTTCTATTGTATACAAGTCTGCTGTTATGTTGACAAGAGCGTCAACTATTATGTCGACACTTCGCGTTTGGTGTGCACACACGTGATACTACACTGCACTGCAGTCCTAAGTCATGTGATTATTTCTCTTCTTATATGACAAGAGCCGCAGGCTTTATTCATTGTACTTAATCAGCATGTGATGGAACAGTGAGTAAACTTATCATACAATCATTTGGCTACAGCTGTAACCTTGTTCTGTTTAAAACATTTTTGTGAGCACTGCTGTAATTTTTGTGGTCTATCACACTCTCTGAAGAAGACAATTTTAAAATTATCGAAACCTAGGTCACACGGTGTCTGCTAAGATGTCAGACAAACGTGTGGTTTCTGCAGAGGGGCAGCAGCCTTTTCAGTAGTTCCAGGGGCAACATTCTGGATGATTAATTGATTTGTTAACATCACTCAAAACTGTATTACTGTGCTGTTAGTCTGAACAGTTGAAAGCAAACGGAAATTAGAGTCTTAATTTTTCTCGAGGTTCTACTGTATGGTTAAATTAACACCCTGTTGGATGAACTATGCCGCAGGTAGAATAGTCCCCCATTCGCATCTCCGGCCGGGGACTACTCAGAAGTATGTCGTCATTCTAGCGTTCTACGGATCGGAGCCTGGAATTTGGATTCCTTAATCGGGCAGGTAAACCAGAAAATATAAGAAGGGAAATGGATATGTTACAGTTCGATATAGTGGGAATTAGTCAAGTTCGGTGGAAGGAACAACAGGACTTCTCGTCAGGTGAACAAAGGGTTAAAAATACAAAATCAAAAAGGGGTAATGCAGGAGTAGGTTTAATAATGAATAAGAAAATAGGAATGCGTGTAAGGTGCTATGAACAGCTTAGTGAACACATTGTTATAGCCAAGATAGACAAGAAGCCCACACTCACCACAGCAGTACAAGTTTATGACACCTAGCTCCGCAGCTGATGAAGAGATTGAAGAAATGTATGACAAGATAAAACAAATTATTCGAATAGTTAAGGGGGAGAAAAATTTAACAGTGATAGGGAACTAGAATTCGATAGCAGGAAAAGGAAAAAAAGGAAAAATAGTAGGTGAATATGGACTGGGTGAAAGGAATGAATGATAAACCCTCCTGGTAGAGTTTTGCACAGAGCATAATTTAATTATCGCTAAAATTTGGTTTAAGAATTGTGCGCATGTAATGGTAAGACAGAGGTTCCTGAACCAGCTTTTAAATTGTAAGACATTTCCAGATGTAGACTCTGGCCATAATTTAGTTGTGAACTGTAGATTAAAATTGAGGAAACTACAAAAATTTGCGAGACGGGACCTACATAAGATAAAACAACCAGAGGTTGCTGAGAGTTTCAAAGGGAGCATTTGGCAACGGTTGAATAGAACAGGGGGAAGTACACAGTAGAAGACGAATGGGTAGCTATAAGAGTTGAAATAGTGAATGCAGTAGAGCCTCAAATAGATGAAAAGATAAGGGCTAACAGAAATCTTCTGATACCACAGAAGACAATCAAGTTAGTTGATGAAAGGATAAAATGTAAAAATGTAGTACGTAAAAGCAGGCGAAAGGCAATACAAACGTCTAAAAAATGAGAGTAACAGGAAGTGTAAAATGGCTACAGGACAAATCTAAAGATTTAGGAACATATATCACAAGGGGAAAGATGGATTCCTGTTACAGGAAAATTAAGGAGACCTTTTGGAGAAAGGACAAGCAGTTGTATGAACATCAAGATCTTAGATGGAAAACCAGTCGTAAGCAAAAAATGGAAAGCTGAAAGGTGGGAGATGTACTTGAGGGCAATGTTATAGAAATGGAAGAGGACGTAAAGGAAGATGAGACGGGAGGTAGTACATTGCGAGAAGAATTAGACAGAGCACCGAAAGACCTACGTCGAAACAAGGTCGCAGGAGTAGACGACATTCCGTCAGGAGTGCTGATAGCTATGGGAGAGACAGACATTATAAAACTCTACCATCTGGTGTGCAAGATGCATGAGACAGGCGAAATACCCTCAGACTTGAAGAAGAATATAATAGCTCCAATTCCAAAGAAAGCAGGTGTTCATAGGCGTGAATATTATCAAACTATATGTTTAATAACTCATGGTTGCAAAATACTAACACGAATTCCTTACAGGAGAATGGAAAAACTGGTAGAAGTCAACGTCGGAAAAGATGTTTGGGTTCTGGAAAAATGTAGGAATACCTGAGGCAATACTGACACCATGACTTCGTTTAGAGGGTAGGTTAACGAAAGAAAAACCTACGTTTATAGCGTTTGTACACTTACAGAAAGCTTTGGCCCTATTGACTGGAATGCTCTC
This sequence comes from Schistocerca gregaria, assembly GCF_023897955.1. NCBI lineage: Eukaryota > Metazoa > Arthropoda > Insecta > Orthoptera > Acrididae > Schistocerca > Schistocerca gregaria. Next base: position 109,005,173 of record NC_064920.1, read on the forward strand.
TTTGAAATTCTCAAGATAGCAGCAGTAAAACAGATGGAGATAAAAAGGAGTACTCTAATTACAGGGGTGTATTCATTTTAAATTTTGCCTATAAATTCCATGCGTCTATCAATAAAAGGAAACTTCAGCCAGTAACAGAAACAGTTTTATAAGAGGTACTGTGCAAATGCAACATTTGTTTTAAAAAATCCGGTAGAAAAGAGAAGAGAGCTCAACGATCCACTATATGTACTGCCTAGACTATGAGAAGACCTACGATAATGGAGAAAGAATGGAATTATGGGAAATACTCGCTGACTGCAATGTACCTCTAAATCTGGTAAATGCCGCTAAATCGCTAGATGATAACAGTAAAATTAACAAAAACGAGGAGTTTTCTATATAGATTACAGCAGCCAGCCACCTTTTGTAATGCTATTTATTTATTTAAACGGCGCCGCTACCGGTTTCGAACACACAGGTTCATCTTCATACGGCTACTTTACGTTTTACGTTAGCTTTCGCCTTTTGTTTGCCCAACTGACAAAATTTCCGTGTGATGGTGGCGCCCTGCAATCAAAGTAAGATGTGAGATAATCTCTTTTAACTGTAACTGTGCCTCACAACGATTTTAAGTGATGTAAACAAATTTAATAGCGAAGATGTTTCGGTTACTTACGATGAAGAATCCGCTCCATTATGTTCCAGTGTAGATTACTTATGATCATGCAGCAACGAAAACTGTATAATGCACTTTTATATGTACGTGTTGTCACCGCCAGGCACCACACTTGCAAGGTGGTAGCCTTTAAATCGGCAGCGGTGCGTTAGTATACGTCGGACCCGCGTGTCACCACTATCAGTGATTGCAGACCGAGCGCCGCCACACGGCAGGTCTAGAGAGACCTCCTAGCACTCGTCCAGTTGTACAGCCGACTTTGCTAGCGATTGTTCACTGTCTACATACGCTATCATTTGCAGAGACGACAGTTTAGCATAGCCTTCATCTACGTCATTTGCTACGCCCTAGCAAGGTGCCATATTCAGTTACTATAAGTACTTTCAAGAATGTATTCTGAACAGATAATATTGTGAATCATGTACCGTTAAGAGCGACGTTCATCATTAATGGATTTAAGTAAAGTATCAAACTAATTACGTCCGCTTTCTGAATTCTCATTCCTTGTCATGTTGCACACCTCACGTCAGTATATTTCTTCCCTCCTCAGGCCAGCGTGCGTGAGCTAAAACGCGTGCATTTCGGCCTCCACTCGTAACGCGGTGTTGGCTCTTCTGTCAACACAGAAGTATGCACAGAATGTAAAGCAGCACTCATACACTCAGAAGTTTCATCACATGGATGTATGTATACAAAGGTGACCACAATACAACCAATGCCAAAGACTTCCACTCTCAGAGATATTTCGTTATGTACATGTATGTGACAGTAAAAATTTACAAATTGCTAGTGTTACACAACTTACTATTTACACTGAAAGAGAACTGATTAAAATTAAGTTAAACAAATAAAGCAGTCAGTTGTAAAGTACTGCTGCAGTGTTATTACGTGAATATTGTGGCATATGGCACTGTTTATATAAATAAATAGCATTGCAAAACGTGGCTGGTTGCTGTAATATTCTACGTAAGAATCAGTCTATATTCTGTACACAGCCACGGGATCAAAATATCAGTTTTTGACAAAATAGCAAGAAGAGTTTCTGTCTGTGATCCAGATACTAAAACAAGGATATGGTCTATCACCAATACTTTTGATATATAAGGTATACCAAACAAAGTTTCATGAAGTTATCAAATAGTTATTATCTGTAATTAAAATTAATGTGATTGGCAATGGAAGCAAATCGCCCAAGAATAGCAAAAAATTATGATAAACAGTAAGATAATACAACAGATAAACATGTTTGCATACGATGGTGGTCCCATAAGTACCCAACCCAGCAAAGAAAACACAAAAAGTTTGGAAAAAATATATTTATTTTTCAACATAATTTCCTTATAGCTCTATACACTTTTCCCAGTGATGTTCAATAAGTTCGATACCCTTTTTATGATGAGAACTCTCTAACTCCTCAAAATAGCTATTAACTGCCAACATCAGGTCTTCATTTGTTGAAAATCTTCGACTACCGAGCCATTTTTTCAAGTCTGTGAACAGAAAATAATCCGAGGGGGCTGAATATGGCGAATAGGGTGCATGAGGTAGCAATTCGAACTTCAATACATTAATTTTGGCCATTGCAATAACGAGCTCATGAGCTGGTGCATTGTCCTGAAGAAACAACACTTTCTTCTTGATCAAAGGCGGCCGTTTTTGGTTGATTTCTTCTCCCAAACGTTGCAATAAGTTCGCATAATACTCGCCGCTGATAGTTTTTCCTTTTTCAAGGTAGTCATTCCAAAAAACCGATGCCATTACATTGCCTGAAGATAAAACGGTCTTCGTCTTCTTTAGAGTCAGTTCTCCAATTTGTGTCCACTGATTTGATTGTTCTGTTGTCTCGGGAGTGTAGTGGTGGATCCATGTTTCATCGTTGGTTATGAAACGGGGCAAAAAATCAGCTTTGTTGCTGCGAAACATCGTTAAACACTCAATTGAAACATCTTCACCATTGCTGGAGTCATCACGTCATTTGGTCGACCCCTGCTATGTGCGTCTTGACAGCTCGTATAGCCTCGTTTAAACTCAGATATCCAATATTTTACTGTTGTCAACGAAGGAGCATTCTCCCATAGCAGAATCTAGCTCAGCTTTAATATTGGTTGCGCGAAGGCCTTTCACAAAAAAAAAGTCTCGCTTAACGATGACCAATTTCCTCCATTTTCACAAGTTCACTCACAACATTCACTATTGATGGCTGCCAAACAAATACCAAACCATGTCACATCTTCAAACTTGAAACATATGCTCCACAGACCGTATTCTTTCTAATCCAGAGACATTTTCCAACAATGCCATCTCTGGTCAGGCCGGGTACTTATGGGACCACCCTCGTACTTCGTTACAGAGATATCAATATACAAAACTAATTCAGATGTGGTTAACAATATACAGAGAAATGACAAAAAAAGGTTCAGATGGCTCTGAGCACTATGGGACTTAACAGCTGTGGTCATCAGTCCCCTAGAACTTAGAACTACTTAAACCTAACTAACCTAAGAACATCACACACATCCATGCCCGAGGCAGGATTCGAACCTGCGACCGTAGCAGTCGCGCGGTTCCGGACTGCGTGGCTAGAACCGCGAGACCACCGCGGCCGGCAGAGAAATAACACTCAACAGCTTACCTTCCATTAGGAAAGTGGGTGCTCATTGACTGTGATGTGATTAATATACACTTCTGGAAATTGAAATAAGAACACCGTGAATTCATTGTCCCAGGAAGGGGAAACTTTATTGACACATTCCTGGGGTCAGATACATCACATGATCACACTGACAGAACCACAGGCACATAGACACAGGCAACAGAGCATGCACAATGTCGGCACTAGTACAGTGTATATCCACCTTTCGCAGCAATGCAGGCTGCTATTCTCCCATGGAGACGATCGTAGAGATGCTAGATGTAGTCCTGTGGAACGGCTTGCCATGCCATTTCCACCTGGCGCCTCAGTTGGACCAGCGTTCGTGCTGGACGTGCAGACCGCGTGAGACGACGCTTCATCCAGTCCCAAACATGCTCAATGGGGGACAGATCCGGAGACATTGCTGGCCAGGGTAGTTGACTTACACCTTCTAGAGCACGTTGGGTGGCACGGGATACATGCGGACGTGCATTGTCCTGTTGGAACAGCAAGTTCCCTTGCCGGTCTAGGGATGGTAGAACGATGGGTTCGATGACGGTTTGGATGTACCGTGCACTATTCAGTGTCCCCTCGACGATCACCACAGGTGTACGGCCAGTGTAGGAGATCGCTCCCCACACCATGATGCCGGGTGTTGGCCCTGTGTGCCTCGGTCGTATGCAGTCCTGATTGTGGCGCTCACCTGCACGGCGCCAAACACGCATACGACCATCATTGGCACCAAGGCAGAAGCGACTCTCATCGCTGAAGCCGACACCTCTCCATTCGTCCCTCCATTCACGCCTGTCGCGACACCACTGGAGGCAGGCTGCACGATGTTGGGGCGTGACCGGAAGACGGCCTAACGGTGTGCGGGACCGTAGCCCTGCTTCATGGAGACGGTTGCGAATGGTCCTCGCCGATACCCCAGGAGCAACAGTGCCCCTAATTTGCTGGGAAGTTGCGGTGCGGTCCCCTACGGCACTGCGTAGGATCCTACGGTCTTGGCGTGCATCCGTGCGTCGCTGCGGTCCTGTCCCAGGACGACGGGCACGTGCACCTTCCGCCGACCACTGGCGACAACATCGATGTACTGTGGAGACCTCACGCCCCACGTGTTGAGCAATTCGGCGGTAAGTCCACCCGGCCTCCCGCATGCCCACTATACGCCCTCGCTCAAAGTCCGTCCACTGCACATACGGTTCACGTCCACGCTGTCGCGGCATGCTACCAGTGTTAAAGACTGCGATGGAGCTCCGTATGCCACGGCAAACTGGCTGACACTGACGGCGGCGGTGCACAAATGCTGCGCAGCTAGCGCCATTCGACGGCCAACACCGCGGTTCCTGGTGTTTCCGCTGTGCCGTGCGTGTGATCATTGCTTGTACAGCCCTCTCGCAGTGTCCGGAGCAAGTATGGTGGGTCTGACGCACCGGTGTCAATGTGTTCTTTTTTCCATTTCCAGGAGTGTATTACAGAGCGCAGCAATCAGACGTCCTTTTTTTTTTTTTTGCAGGTTTTATTTGGAGAATCCAGATTTCAGATAGTGTCTAGCCATTATCAATGCTAAGAACTACAAGTAGTACATGGTCAGATGATACAATAAAAAAACTCATGGCATAACCTAAATGGCTTATACGTTAGATTACACACCACTATTTTCTAGTCTCGATACACATTTCCTGTTGTTCGGGCGTCAGTCGCATTTCTTTGAATACTACAATATAAAGAAGGTAGGCTGTGTGGAGAACATATCGATTGGTTGTATGTCGCCCTCTACGTAATATGTAACATTTAAAGGAAATTTTAAAAAAATGGTTCAAATGGCTCTAAGCACTATGGGACTTAACATCTGAGGTCATCATCAGTCCGCTATACTTAGAGATACTTAAACCTAACTAACCTAAGGACATCACACAAATCCATGTCCGAGGCAGGATTCGAACCTGCGACCCTACCAGCAGTCTGGTTACGGACTGAAGCGCCTAGAAACCGCTCGACCACAGTGGCCGGCGGAAAATAAAAGGACTTCAAATTTTCGTGGGATTACATAAAGTAAAACGTAAGTAAAATCCTTTACATTGCTGTCTGACTTATTTCCACATTTGCTGTAAACATATAAAATATAAGAAAATTTCCAGGTTCACTCTTTGTAAGTTTTCTTCTTTAAACACATACGTAACGTCAGATGGATAAAACCTTTTTTTTAAATTCATTCACTAGACACTAGGAGGCACTATTAGAATTGACCTGATTTAATTGTTTTTATCTTTGTATTATTTTTCTCTTTGCATGAACATCATGACAGGTATGCTGTTGAAAGAGGAACGTCTGGAGTTTTGTTTTGTTAACGACTAGTTGCGTAATAACAAAACTAAACTCCTTCCTCTTTCCTTGTGTATGTAGACCGTTCATGTCAATTTGTTAACGACTAATTGCATAACCCCCCCCCCCCCTGCACCATGGGCCTTGCCGTTGGTGGGGGGGCTTGCGTGCCTCAGAGATACGGATAGCCGTACCGTAGGTGTAACCACAACGGAGGGGTATCTGTTGAGAGGCCAGACAAACGTGTGGGTACTAAAGAGTTGCACCAGCATTTCGGTAGTCTGGATGATTGACTGATCTGGCCTAGTAACACTAACCAAAACGGCCTTGCTGTGCTGGTACTGCGAACGGCTGAAAGCAGGGGCAATTACAGCCATAATTTGTCCCGAGGGCATGTAGCTTTACTGTATGGTTAAATGATGATGGCGTCCTCTTGGGTAAAATATTCCGGAGGTAAAACAGTTCCCCATTCGGATCTCTGGGCGGGGACTACTCAGGAGGACGTCTTTATCAGGAGAAAAACTGGTGTTCTACGGATCGGAGCGTGGAATGTCAGATCCCTTAATCGGGCAGATAGGTTAGAAAATTTAAAAAGGGAAATGGATAGGTTGTAGTTATATATAGTGGTAATTAGTGATGTTCGGTGGCAGGAGGAACAAGACTTCTGGTCAGGTGAATACAGGGTTATAAATACAAAATCAAATAGGGGTAATGAAGGAGTAGGTTTAATAATGAATAAAAAGATAGGAGCGTGGGTAAGCTACTACAAACAGCATAGTGAACGTATTATTGTGACCAAGATAGACACGAATCCCACGTCTACCACACTAGTATAAGTTTATATGCCAACTAGCTCCGCAGATGACGAAGAGATTGATGCAATGCATGATGAGACAAAAGAAATTATTCAGATAGTAAAGGGAGACGAAAATTTAATAGTCATGGGGGAATGGAATTCGATAGTAGGAAAAGGAAGAGAAGTAAACGTAGTTGGTGAATATGGAATGGGGCTAAGAAATGAAAGAGGAAGTCGCCTGGTAGAAATCTGCAAAGTGCATGACTTAACCATAGCTAACACTTGGTTCAAGAATCATGACAGAAGTTTGTATACATGGAAGAGGCCAGGAAATATTGAAAGGCTTCATATAGATTATATGATGGTAATACAGAGATTTAGGAACCAGGTTTTAAATTGTAAGATATTGTCAGGGGCAGATGTGGACTCTGACCACAATCTATTGGTTATGAACTGTAAATTAAAACTGAAGAAACTGCAAAAAGGTGGGGATTTAAGGAGATGGAACCGGGATAAACTGACAGAACGAGAGGTTGTAGAGTTTCAGGGAGAGCATTAGGGAATGATTGACAGGAATTGGGGAAGGAAATACATTAGAAGAAGAACGGGTAGCTTTGAGGTATGAAATAGTGAAGGCAGTAGAGGATCAAGTAGGTAAAAAGACAAGGGCTAGTAGAAATCCTTGGGTAACAGAAGATATGTTGAATGTAATCGATGACAGGCAAAAATATAAAAATGTAGTAAAAGAAGCAGGCAAAAAGGAATACAAAGGCCTCAAAAATGAGATCGACAGGAAGTTCAAAACGGCTAAGCAAGGATGGCTAGAGGACAAATGTCACGACGTAGAGGCATATCTCGCTAGGGTTATGATGGATACTGCCTAAAGGAATAAATATCAAGAGCTCAGATGGAAACACACTTCTAAGCAAAGAAGGGAAAGCAGAAAGGGGAAGGAGTATATAGCGGGTCTATACAAGGGCGATGTACTTGAGAACAATATTGTGGAAATGGAAGAGGATGTAGATGAAGACGAACTGGGAGATATGATACTGCGTGAAGAGTTTGACAGAGCACTGAAAGACCTAAGTCGAAACAAGGCCCCCGGAGTAGACATTGCATTAGAACTACTAACAGTCTTTGGAGAGCCAGCCCTGACAAAACTCTACCATCTGGTGAGTAAGATGTATGAGACAGATGAAATACCCTCAGACGTCAAGAAGAATATAGTAATTCCAATCCCAAACAAAGCATGTGTTGGCAGATGTGGAAATTACAGAACTATCAGTTTAATAAGTCATGGCTGCAAAATACTATCGCGAAATCTTTACAGACGAATGGAAAAACTGGTAGAATCCGACCTAGGGGAAGATCAGTTTGGATTCTGTAGGAATGTTGCAACACGTGAAGCAATACGATTTATCTTAGAAGATAGATTAAGGAAAGGCAAACCTACATTTCTAGAATTTGTAGATTTAGGAGAAGCTTTTGACAATGTTGACTGGAATACTCTCTTTAAAATTTAGAAGGTGGCAGGGGTAAAATACGGGGAGCGAAAGGCTATTTGCAATTTGTACAGAAACCAGATGGCAATTAAAGAATAGAGGGGCATGAAAGGGAAGAAGTGGTTGGGATGGGAGCGAGACAGGGTTGTAACCGATCCCTGATGTTATTCATCTGTATAGTGAGCAAGCAGTAAAGGAAACAAAAGAAAAATTCGGAGTAGGAATTAAAATCCAGGGAGAAGAAATAAAAACTTTGAGGTTCGCTGATGACATAGTAATTCTATCAGAGACAGCAAAGGGCCAGGAAGAGCAGTTGAACAGAATGGACAGTGTCTTGAAAAGAGGAATCTAAGATGAACATCAACAAAAGCAAAACGAGGATAATGGAAAGTAGTCGAATGAAATCGGATGATGCTGAGGGAAATAGATTAGGAAATCAGACACTTAAAGTAGTAAATGAGTTTTGCTTTTTTCGGGAGCAAAATGATGATGGTCGAAGTAGAGAGGATATAAAATGTAGACTGGCAATGGCATTGAAAGCGTTTCTGACGTAGAGAAATTTAGTAACATCGAGTACAGACCTAATAATCATTAAGTCGTTTCTGAAAGTATTTGTATGGAGTGTAGCCATGTATGGAAGTGAAACGTGGACGATAAACAGTTTGGACAAGAAGAGAATAGAAGCTTTCGAAATGTGGTGCTACAGAAGAATGCTGAAGATTAGATGGGTAGATCACATAACTAATGAGGTGATATTGAACAGAGTTGGGAAGAAGAGAAATTTGTGGCACATGTTCACTAGAAGAAGGGATCTGTTGGTAGGTCGTGTTCTGAGGCATCAAGGAATCACTAGATTAGTATTGGAGGGCAGCGTGGAGGGTAAAACACGTAGAGGGAGATCGAGTGATAAATACGCTAAGCAGATTCAGAAGGATGTAGGTTGCAGTAGGTACTGGGAGATGAAGAAGCTTGCAGAGGATAGAGTAGCATGGAGAGCTGCATCAATCCAGTCTCTGGACTGAAGACCACAACAACAGCGGCTGCGTAAACGGTGGTTAGGAAAGGGATAGTTGCGAAAACTCTCCCTACGGTACTCACGCCAATAAGCAGTTGTGAGTAAGACGGCTACGATGAAGCATATTTTCTACATTCTTGACTTTGCAAGAAGTAAGTCGGCAGTTACACTGCATCAGGAATTTTGTATCCGATTCTGTATTGAACCATCAAATAGAAAAAGCATAAGCCATTGATTTAAGCAATTTCAACATACTGGACGTTTCTGCGAAGGAAAAATCCAGGACCACCGCGTGTGTCGGAAGATGATACTATGCGGAGTGTTTTGAAATACGGTTGCGTATGATAAACGTAGAGGTCGGGCCTGAACAACCACTGCCAACCGCAACAAACAGTTTTGTAGTAGCCACTATCAAATGCTTTGTGTTCTCCAGTTTGCTTTGCGTTGTGGATTGCATGCTTTCCTATTTCCTAATTTTGAAATGAGGGAAGAGAATAATCCTGGTGCATAAAGGGATTCGAATGAGGCTTTCCACACAAGAAAAGGAATCGGCGATCCCTATGACCATGTCAGTTCTGCTTCCGTGGAAACACACAACGCGAAAGTACGATGGCAGCCCTTCGAGAGGGAAGCGGGGCTTATTTCCTCGCACCGCTCCTCTCCCCCATGTTCTCGATTTTTACTGTTGTGGCCGACTGCCACGATAGACTATCCACATAGTATCAGACGAATAGAGACAGTTGTGTTTGCAGTCTACGTACATCACCCAGTAGAGCTAGTATGGAACTAGGAATACTTCAACCAACCGTATGGCGAGTTTTGACACTGAATTTGCTCTGCAATCCCTACTGCTTACAACTTGTGCAGGATCTTCTTGACAACGACAAAGTACAATGCACTGAATTTTGTGATTAAACGCTATTATAAATGGTGGAGGGTGACGTGTTTTTACTGCGCTTAATTTCTAGCGACGAAACTACGTTTCATTTCAGTGGAAAAGTGAGTAGCCCCAAGTTCACATACGAGGTCTGCAAAGTCCCCATAAAACATTGCCGCATGAGATACACTCGGCAAAGCTAAACGTGCTCTGTGCCTTATCATGGACAAAAGCTTATGGGCCAATCTTTTTTTTGCGTCTCCTTTCATTGGTATGTAGACTGTATATTTACAATTTATAATTCATGAAACACAAAACGTTTAAATTTGGTACATCTTTTTGGAGACCCTGTATTTTAAATGTTGTAGGTTCTGTATCACTTATTACTCCTTTATCCGTCCGAACTTACTTCATCTGGGATTGCTACAGCCACTAGTCACCTGATAGACGTAAACAGTTGTATGGCATTGTTGAGTATAAGGCACCAGAGGTGCGGGGGGGGGGGGGGGGGGGGGCTCTTGGCGTAGCTTGAGTCACCTAATTGGAGAGGGTTGTCTTCCTCTGTGTACAATGGTTATTTCCTACCCAGTGTGTGAGAGTCTAGATGTGTGTGCAAGTAGCATTGTATTTGTGTTGTGTAATGATGAGAGAAGTGAAAGATGAAACCTGGTGCCGGCAAGTAGCCTTTTGTTCTCGAACAGCAACAAGGGAAATGTACTCACCCGAAGGATGGATCACCATCAACATCAACATGCCCTCACTCTACCAGACTTTGTGGGAGAGGTTTGGAGTGTAAAGGAGGTCACTGGCGGCAAGTGTGGTGATTGGGAGTCACCACTTTTCCTCTAGATGGCCAAACACTGGCGGAGAAAGTGTTATTCACTAACGTAATGCAAACCGACCACCTCGGAGTCAAGCGCCCCCTCCCACGGGTACGAGAGAGATCTCATGTTAGATTAACAACACGACAACGATTTAGCAATTAAAATTCTTTCTAGCATTTCTCTTCATCTTTGTGAATCCTTCCATGTTAATTTGGCCCACGTTCGCCCCACATAAGCAGTCATTCTCATGGAATGTATTGTACCACGCATGCATTGTTCTGTCAGTTTGAGTTTTTATTTAACTGGTATGAAGCCATCGCTGCACAGTCACAACTGACTCACATTTAACGAAATAAAGGACACAAAAATCACGCATCGCCCCATTAAACACCGTGTTCTGACACGACTGCCCTTTAGTGGTGCGTTCCGCAACTACGCCGTGGTGCATATTACGAATGGAAACTAGGAGATATGCTCTCACCATTGATATGTGTCATTTTTCTGCAGTAGTCTTCTAAAACCCCAGAGGTATTTATGGAGAGTACTGCACAAAAAGATGAAAAACAAGTTCAATTTTGCCGTACTCCAGTATCTCATAGGCACTAACCACCTCAAATTTAGTCCCCCCTCCCCCAAATTATGGCTGACAGGCTAAGCACAAGAGAACGTTCACTCAAAAGAGGAATGGAACAACATGTCGGACAGTCCAAACTTACGGTCATATCATTGTGATGAACCCAACATGTAAGATGTAGGATCTCCAATTCACTACAGAACTATGGGTAGCCTTGTATTGATGAGGAGTGATCATACCAGAGAAATTGACGACTGTGTGTGACCTACAAGGTAACCCCCGATGTGGCTGATGGCAGGAGCCACCCATGTACGACTTTCTGGAGTGCAACACATGTGAACTGCACAGAGGTGCGCCAGGCTTTCACAGTTGCCCAAGTATTATACTGGATTTGCTAAAGAAAATTTACGCACGTAGTACAAAATTAGAGAACCTTTCTTTTTATTTTTAATTTTAATTTCGTAGTTTACACCTTGTGTAGAGTGCACGCAGAACAATGTGACGGATAGATGCGCAGTCGGTAGGGCAGGCATGGGAAAAGCAGTAGTGGTGAAAGTCGGAGGCAGTCACTTTATGGGTAAGGCCATGGGGAAGACCTGTTCTAAACTGAAGCCTCTCTCTCTCTCTCTCTCTCTCTCTCTCTCTCTCTCTCTCTCTTTTTGTAAATATCAAGTGGAGCCCCTCCGTGTCCACACTTGCATGATGACCTTCAAAAAGATCTTCTGCCACCTTTTCTTAGGTCTGCCTTGTTAACCATTAGCAATTTTCAGAGTGTGTGCTACATCAGATCAATTTCCTCGGGACAGGTAACATAGAAATCTCCACCCAAGTCTAAAGAAAACTTCAGTATGTTAACTGAATTTCATATGCAGAAGCATATTATGTAATATTCAGCAAACGCAAAATCATAACGACCTCTATCTTTCTTTGCTAACTTCGAATTTCGCATAGTGTCTTATTTAAATGCAAATATCACAACAGCTATGACAATAAACAAAACGCTGGGCGTATCATCATGTAACTTACAGATATTGCTATAATTAAGGAAAAATGATTTTTTTACCTAATAGTTTCTGTAAAATCGTTTGAGAACGTTTGCAGTGTGTGCCCATCAGTTCCTCATCGTACTACGTCACTAACTGGGCGAAAGTGAGCAAACAATATTTTCCTTCCTTTCTGAACAGACGAATGAACTCGCCCAGCATATCGTACGAAAACTGGTCGCTTCACATAGGACACCATATCCTGTGTAGACTCTACCATACATTAGCTTTTGTGATACCAAACGAATAAATAAAACTCAATGAAAATTTTATCAAAGCCCAAGAAAGAGGTTTCTTTATCTCGCTCATATCATATTCGTCACACACACACACACACACAAATTACTTGCCAAGGGCATATTCAGAACAATCGTGGACACGTGCTGGTAGTATCTACTCCGCTACATTCGCCATACAAGGAAGCGGACCCAACAAGCCTTTAAAAGTCGGCTGTATGTAGTGATGAATCACTGTGTACACTATGGAAAGACTCTGAGAGTCATGTGTGGAAATGGCTTTTTGTCCAAGTGCTCATGACAAAAATGTGCAACTATTTTATACTACTTGGTGTTTCAATATATCGTTATTGACGACTTAACAAAAGAAAGCCCTTTCTCAAAAGTTTAGATTGTGGGACATCCAATGCCCATGAACTTTCGAATGTGTCGTAAAATATAATGCCTGGAAATTACCTTATATTAGCTAAAATTTTATTTATGCATTCTCAGCAAAATAGATTATTTAATGAAAAAGTCAGCAGATTGTTTACTATTCAAATAACATATATTGTTATTAGTAACATCAATATTGCATTGTAAACATTAAAATATAATCTTATATTAGCAATAGATGTTTGTTAGTTATCAAAAGTATTTTAGACAATCACACTTGAGAAAAAGGACTATATGTTGTGGTTGGCAGGAGAGCCAACATCGGGTCTAAAGGAGGCCGAAATGCACGCGTTTTAGCTCACGCAGGCTGGCGTGAGGTCTGGAACATGACAAGGGAATTAGAAATGAGAAAAACGGACGTAGCTGGTGGAATACTTAACTTTAATCCAGTAATGATGAACGTCGCTCTTGACGTTACACATTTCACAATATAAATAGTACTGATAATGGCGCCTTGCTAGGTCGTAGCAAATAACGTAGCTGAAAGCTATGCTAACTATCGTCTCGGCAAATGAGAGCGTATTTTGTCAGTGAACCATCGCTAGCATAGTCGGCTGTACAACTGGGCGAGTGCTAGGAAGTCTCTCTAGACCTGCCGTGTGGCGGCGCTCGGTCTGCAATCACTGATAGTGGCGACACGCGGGTCCGACGTATACTATCGGACCGCGGCCGATTTAAAGGCTACCACCTAGCAAGTGTGGTGTCTGGCGGTGACACCACACTATATACATTAAATCTCGAATAAAAAACATTGAAACATAGGCACGGCAGTCATTGCTTACTTGTTTTTCCATTCAGTGTTTCTGGATGTCTGAATCTGGAAAAATTTCTTTTTCCTAATTTTTTGATAATAATTTGATGAGAAATGAAGCAAAAGACGTAGATTTCAAAGATTATAAAATGGTTTCTCCCATCTTTGACATCTTTCGAACATTTCTGATGGTTTTAGTACCAGTTAACTCCTCATTGACTTTTACTATCAACAATATATATTGTAAACAATGCGCAAAAAAGTTTTAGCTGGAATATGTTAATTTTCAACATTACGTTTTATGATGTGTTTGTGAGTGCATGTGCACCATATGTCCCAGAATCCAAACATTTTTATAATAGGCTTTTTTGTTGAGTCCTCAACAACAACACATTAAAACACCAAGTAGTATATAATAGTTCCACATTTTTCATGGGCTCCCAGACTATTTGTTAGCTGAACTGTGCTTGGTTATACTGTAACAGATTGAGACAAGCTAAGTGAAGTATGTGACACATATTCAGTTCACTCTGTGTACTGTGTATGAAAATACAAAATATTACAACATATAGTTTCACTAATATTAATTGCTGTTCATTATATTATTTTTAATCATAATGAATGTCACTATTATTTAATTAAGTAAAAGATTTGTGTATTTGGTACATAAACACTGTCATATTTCTGGTATTTTCATAATGAATCTATAAATGTAAAGTTATATCACAAATATTGATAAGACAACTGGAAAATAATTATATGTTTAATTAATTATTGATCAGTCTAGATTGTGGACCTAGAAACAATGACAACATAAATCTACTTACATTTTCGTTGCAGTATATTCTGTTTTGAAATCCCTGAAGTCTCTGCTATCCCGCAATTTGGGTCATAGTTCTGTGAACCTCTCCTAAAGGTCAGGAGCCTACAACGTTTACTGCTGTGCTCGCCATTATTACTGCACAGAACAAAACACCGTCGCATCTGTAGCATTAGTTGGACAACATGTCAGTGTCAGGTGAGATGTCTACAGATTGTGAATCCTCCACAAGTGAAGCTGATTCATGAAAATTGAAGTAAAAAGAAAGACACAGTTGTTAAAATTTGAAAAACTTTGTGTGAAAGAAGAAAACAAGGACGATCCCTAGTGTTTGGAAAAGAAGTTTCGCAAGACAGGAAAGGTTATGTTCCTCATATGGAAATTAATTGAAAAAGAAGAGATTCCAGAAAGTGTACAAATACTGCAGAAAAAAGTAAGATGTTTTCTATATTTTATTAGCTTCCAGGTCTGATATTAAGTGCAAAAATACATGCTACTAGTAATTTTGCAAATATAATCTTTTCAGATGTTTTCAGGCTATTGACCATGATGAGCAGAAGAAATGCTTCAAACTGTTTTGGGATACTGAGGATAAATTATTGCAAAATGATATATTTCTTCAGTAAATAAAGAAGAAAGATAAACTTTCCATAAGAAAGAAAGAAGTAAGAAGAAGGACCATTATTGGAGTGCAAATAGATGACAAGCCTATCTGCAGACAATTTTTGCTTTCCACATTCCAAATTTCAGAAATTAGACTCAGCCCTATAAGGGATTCTTTACATACAGGTTAGGCCTTTCATTGTTATTATTATCAGATTTAATTCTGTACACTCAATACAGATGCAAACTCGATTTAACATGTTTCCAGCAATGAAAATGTAACAAAACTTGACGGTGTAACACAGGAATGTAAGAACTAATGAAGAGACATTTTTGACACTGGATTAATTTTTTTAACTGGATAGCTGAAACATTTGTTTTTTTTTCAGAAGGTATTATAGAGGAACATAGGGGAAACCACCTTAATCACTCCAAAAAAGTAACTAAAGATGTGTGGCAAGTTGTAAAAGATCCATTGAAGCAGATTCGTCAAAAAGAAGCTCATTACTGCAGGTCAAAAATGGAAAGAAAATATTGCGAAAATCTTGCATTAAATGTTGTAAAGTTGTATAGCACTTTCAAGCAGTATTTTTATGATTAAATTGGGAAACAACTGAACACGAGTTGTAATAAATATCATAAATACTTCAGGGCACACAGTGAGTACTCTTTAAGGCATCGAAGAACAGACTTCTGTGATTACTATACTGAATGTGAAACATCCCTCAGAGTAAGTCCAGGGAGTGAATGTAAAGTTCAATATCTTCTTGATAACCAAGGTTGAAAGTTACAACAGCATTAAATAAAAAATTCTGTCAAAAACAAGTAAAGATGACTGTAATATATTTGTGTTAGATTTTGATTATTCTCAAAACCTCCGCCTCCCACATCCACATGTAACTGTTCTGTTCTACAAAAGGTTGCTGTGGCTTTTGGTGTCATAATGGTAGTAGTACTTTCTATTGCTTTTTAGAGTGAGTATCCAAAAAAATCAAAATTCAGTATGTCCCTTTCTGTCATTTTATTATATTGAAATTTAAAGAAATGTGAGATACAAAGAATAGTGTTAGTTTCAGATTCATGCTGGTGTAGAAGAACAATAATGTAGTGTAAAAGTTCTGTGCTTGGCTATCAAGACCCTTAAAGTAAATGTAGAACATATTTTCCCTGTAAGAGGACATTCTTACAGTAAGTGTGATAGAAACCAAGATAAACATGCAAGCTATTAAAACAAACAGAGAATACAGAAGCAGTGGAGGAGTGAATGAACTTTATGAAAGAGAGCAGAAAACATTCACAACCTGTATCTGCTACTTTCATCACAGATTGGGCATCAGCACTCAGTCCAATGTTTTTTTTAAAAAATGACTGGTGCCAAGGGATAGCGCCAAGGGATACAAATTTTGTGTTCAGAAATATGCAAAACTTTTTTATGTAAGAATGATGATTTATTAGATTCCGAGTCTTCTTTTTCAATGCACAAACCCTTTCATTATTCGTTAATGTGTAGATTTCTGAAATGCACTTATCTCAAATTATGTGACGTAAGGAAACCAGACGTCATGGCATTTGCTGTCCTTACCTAAATATTTGTAACCTGAAAATGTGGAGCGGTATGAGAAAGTATTATCTCTGTACAGTGAGGTTGAAATATCTGATTGTGACACTGAGGGTAAATAATAGCAGGTATGATAAAGGAGGAATAAAGTTGGTAAAGTGTGATGAAAATTTAAAGAGTATTATTTGCATTTATAATCCTAAACTTTAACCTAAATTATACCACATCCAAAATGACTTTATACAGTATCCCAGCACTAGTAAAAAGGAGTATACGTACATTCTTTGCAAACAACAGCGTGTGTTAGGTAACTTTAATGTGATATGTATCTGTGTTACGGAGTATACTGAAAATTTTGTTAAACTTGCATACATAATTCTTAGAAAGAAATGTGAATGACATTTAAGCTTGTTTTACTATGTAGTGATGAGTTATTGAAGATGTAAACCTTACCATGTAGTTTCTTCAAAAAATTTAAATCTATTTTCGCTGTTATTGTCTTTAACTCCTAAATTGTTAAATCATATGAATATTACATAAATGAAGCTAATATATTATTTCTGACTAGAATCTCTGTTTACATTTTATTAAGTATGCCAGGGTCATCTCAATAACATTTTAATTGTTTAACATAATTGTAGTTTAGTTAATATCATGTTGAAACAATACTTGCACTGATTTTTATTGTTAAGAAAATAAAAATACTTTGGCAGCTGCACCCACCAAAGCAGTGCAAGTTGAGATCACAGGAGTGAAAGACCAATAAGACCAACATAGTACGAGATCATGTTCATACACAAATGTTAAAATGATCTTGGTTTTGTGAAAAGTCAATGAAAAACATCGAAAATATTAAATGGCTCACGTAATTTTATTCTTTACGTCTGTGCTCTTATTGTGGAGTCCCAAAACTGCCCAACTTTATAGCGCAGGACTGGGATTTGGAAGCAAACAGATAAAGGTTATTGTTATCATCAACAACTAGGCACACAAGATTAATTTATAAAATTGCTGTTTCATTCTCCCTCCACAATGTTGTTCAACTGTGATAGGTCTCGTAGTCTCGTAGAAGGAAACATGACTGAAATGAATATTTTTAATCGCATTTTTGGGTGGGGAGTGTTGCAAGGGTGACAAATTTTTTCCCCAGTTCGAACTGAAACCAGTAGTTGATTTCGATAGCAAAATGACTGAGGTTTATACGAAAATATGTTACTTGACAGCATAATTTCCATACTCTGGTAACAGTCTGAATCCGGTCGTTGCTGTATTGGATTTTACAAATCTCCCGAGGACTTTAGCAATGCCATTTGGACTATGTAAGGTGCATATTCTGGCCTTAGCTGCTCACATACACGCACGTGTCAATTCACCCCAAACCCAGTAATATCTATGGTAGTCGTTATTTAGGAATAGTGGAGCAAAATCTGCCTTCCCTGAATCAGATTTCTGTGGGATGCCTTCCCCTAGAGATTAACACTCTAACAGTAGCAGAAAGAGGTAGTAGTTTCTGTATCAGCTAATATGACTAGGGATTTTGGAATGAACAGAATGCGTGTTTGTAAACATTTAACCACATCGTTTATTATGGATGAGTCTAGGTGACCTGATAACCTCAAAAATTTTCAAAAAGTGTTAGTAGTTCCTTGCGTCGTTTGTCGGTATAAATACTTGATAATCTTTAGTGATAATCAAATTGTTTACTGCTAACAGGTTTTCGACTTAGGCAATCATCAGGTAACAACTGCCTATCATGTACAATGACACGTGCCAAAGACCAAGTCTTTGTAACTAAAGACAGTAATAACAGCACAAAATCATTGGTCACCTTGAAAGAGGTCTGTTATTTTTGTGCCTCCACCATAAGTTGATGAAGTATTGAATAGAATTGGGGAGAAGAGGAATTTGTGGCACAACTTGACAAAAAGAAGGGACCAGTTAGCAGGACATGTTCTGAGGCATCAAGGGATCACAAATTTAGCATTGGAGGCAGCGTGGAGGGATCGTAGAGGGAGACCAAGAGATGAATACACTAAGCAGATTCAGAAGGATGTAGGTTGCAGTAAGTACTGGGAGATGAAGAAGCTTGCACACAATAGGGTAGCATGGAGAGCTGCATCAAACCAGTCTCAGGACTGAAGACCACAACAACAACAACAAGTTTATCTTTTCCTGACTTAATAATGTGTTATTCAGTATTTCTGTCAGGTGTTCTTTTGTCTGTCACATTTCGATCCCTTCATTTGTGCAAGACACTTGAGTTGATTTTATTTTCCAGTTAATGGGATCAGCTGCCTCGTTCCTTCCCAATGCCTAGTCCCTTTCTAATTACGTGCATGACATGAAAACATGATGACATAGCTTCAAGTTAGAGGCAGTCTTTTTCTGTTTTTCTCTGGGAGTCGTGGGGAGGGTTCGTTGGTTTTCTTTATGCCTGCCAGCAGAAGCGAGCCTTCTCGCCATTGCAAAAATCTAGACACAGAACTTTTTAGAACTTCTTGAACCTTCCCCTGTTCAGAAAGAACCTAGGGGCAACGGCCCCCTGTGTTTACCCAGCCCCTCTGATTGGCTTAGTGACCTACGCTTTTTAACAGCCGCCGGTGACTGGTCAATTGCCATCGCTCAATAAGAAACTCACTCTTGACACAGCGTCCGGGGAACGTTTGCGAAGTTCCGTTAGAGGCACTCGGACACGAGTAGCCAGTGAGTACACAAGTTCTGCTGGAACATGGAGTTATATAGTCTACTACGTCAGTTAGAGATTTTATAAGTTAGGTCACATTCAAACCTGGTAACCGTCAAGAGAAGGGAGGGTTCCACCTTACTCGTTTTTGGTTTTGTGCGTGAAGTTTAATCACTTCATCCGTAACTTAAAATCATGAAGTCAAACTGTTGCATTAGCCTGTATGTAATCGCGTTGTCACGCTATTGAAACGGTTATTAATTTTGCGCTAGTTGGCCCCAGCGATCTTCAGATGCAGCTAGGTGGTTAATGTGTGAATTCTGTTTGTTCTACACTACTCAGTGCTGAGTGAATCTTGTGACTTTTTTTTCCGTAGTGTCAGATGGCATGCAATCATCGGCCATTAGAACTCTGACTGTAATGTCCTTAACTGGAGTAAACTCTGGTCCTCAAGTCTATCGATCAATAACAGTCATGGCTGCCTATAATCTATAATAGTTTCGGATGACGGGTCGTCCCCTCTTGCTAATTTCTGTCGCTCTAGATTACTTGTGTGACTGCATGTATGTACATCCATTCTAAAGTAAGCCAGAACGTACGAAGAGTTTTTTCACGGCGAGTTCTCAAGCTAAATTAATGATATCTAATCCTCCTTTGTGTATATCTAAGGAACAAATGTGGTACAGGCGTGTGATTTTCTTGTATATGTTCAATCCGGTGTCAAGCTTTGCAGTAAAAAACGAAATTTCTCAACGGAGGCTAATTGTCATTTATGATTATTCCATCTCTCTTTACCTTCAGATAGTATTGGTATGATATCAGAAATCCATAAAAAAAATACTTGTTCAGTGGATGTAAATAGCTTTGTCAATGCATATTCGTAGTGAATCAGTACATATCCGTTAAGTTTGTTTCTTGTTTTTCCTTCTTCTAGATCAATTAATAAGTCAGGGTCCCGTGCGACTCTTCCACACGCAGTGAACTTTTTATCCGCCCGTGAAGTATGGTAAGAAAGTGGAACCTTGCCCAATGTGCTAACTTAAATAGGTTACCCCCATCGTTATCGTGACAACCATGTTCACAATTAGTCAACTGATCAGGTAATACGGCGTAACTAGGCTCACTTTGTTATTAGTGGAAACTATGGACAAAATTAAGACATAACCGTTTCGCGTAGCGAGTTTACTTGGGGTTGCAACATGAAATACGGAGCCATGCCACAGGTCAATTAAGACAACCCCCTTTCAGTGTTGTTGAAGAGGAAACGTTCACGTCTTATACGAGAGACGTTCAATAAGTAATGCAACACGTTGGTTTTTTTTTGTTTTTTTTTTAAAGCAGCTCGATTTTCTCAGTATTCGAATATACAGTATTATTCTCCTCTCTTTTTTTTTGGCTGCAAAAACCGATTTTCAACATAATCCCCGTTCAATGTCACCACCTCAATGCAGCTTACTGGGCTGAGGATACGGCTTTGAACTTTTTCTTCAGAGGAGAGTGTGGCGTGTACGGTTTGATTACGTGTTGTACAATTTCAGCAAGATTACAATAAAATGTAACATGAGGTTTTATTTAATCACTGCTTTTCCCGGCTAGTGATCGTTATTTTGTTAAAGGAATCTCCACCTCTGAACGTGTAGCAATGTTGTCTGTCAAGCAGTGTAAATGGCACTAAGTTCATGTACAGACGTAATCACACAGAACCAGCAAACAAGCAAAATGCATGTTAAGTAATCTGAACTAAACAAGAGTAACGATTTGTAGTAATTTTCAGTGCTGATGTATAATACTGTAGTCTCTTTACTAGTTGCACAATGTTTATCGAATTTAACGTTACTGTTATTCAAGGTGCCAACACTTTTCTTTAAGCAAAATGAACAGTTTTGTCACACAATACCACACGCATACAACACTAATATATTTTTTGCTGTCAAAATATTTCATAAAAGTTGTTACGAAATAACCAGGCATCAGCAGATAAGAATTTATATCACGTTTGCATTCATAAAAGTTCACAATCTAATTGAAATTTATCGATTCTGCTTCAGGCTCTGTTTTACAGCTAACAAATAATATATATTAAATGCTTTTGTATCTTCATTATATGCATTAAAATTTGAAAATATTTCTCAGTGTTAATCACTTATTATTTAGAATTTACCAATAAACCGCGCTGTAGATCAATAGCGCTATTGAATGCGCTCTTTTGTAGCTGATCAGAAAACTTAACATTTATGTAGGAGGAGAATCGCAATGAAGTAAAACTCGAAACAAAGAAGATTCATATCAGTGACATATAAACTCTATTTTTCAAACAATAAATTAGCAATGTGTTTCTTGAGTTTCTCCCGGCGTATTTGATAATCAAAATATCCACGGGTGTACTGCCGGTATATAGTATAGTGTCCAACGGGCACAATATTTCGGCGATCAAACATGTCGCCATCATCAGGTGAACTGACGGACTGAGCTCCTGTGAACGTGCCGACACGTAGATCCGTACGCTACGGCTGCTCAGGGGGAACTGGGTTCGGTCGCGGCGGCGGCCGATTTAAATACCCTCCGCCCGCGGCGCGCTCCCTCCGCCGTCCGCGCCAATACATTTGCAACTGGCTACTAAGTTCACTTCTTTTTCCTGGGATTGGATTGATGGTGTCACCTGAGTGTCAGCTGATTCCGCCCATAAGAAGGCTACGCGACGTCAAACAGCTAAGTACTCACGTCTCCTTGACACACCATCTCTGCAGGTTCCGTGCAAGACTGTCATCAATTTGAGTGGCATGGTGTTGAGTGATGATACGGTCTCGGTTTTGCAGAAAGGTCTCAACTCCGCTCCCACCCCCAAGTTCACTTCGGTCGCAGAAATTGTAAGTCTGTTGAACAGGTTGCAGCTCGACTTCCGCCAGAATCAGCCTAGGAAATACGTCGTGAAACTTGTCGTGCGTTGACGAAATCCAAGCCGATGAAGTCAAATATCAGCAGTAAAGAGAGGGCGGTCATTCGTGATCTGAGGGAACGCTCTGAAATTGTTGTCTTACCGACTGACAAAGGCAATGCTACAGTTGTTGTCTCCCATAAGGACTACACTGATAAGATGCAGAGCGTGCTAAATGATGATTCCTTCCGGAAGATCAGCGTTGACCCTACAAAGAAGGTGGAGAACAAGACGAGGGTTCTTCTCAAGGACGCAGATTTACCGGAGGGTGACGCTAAGAAATTGTTACCCCAAGGTCCGGTACCGCCTAGACTATATGGACTCCCAAAGGTTCACAAAAAGGGGGTACCATTACGCCCCATTGTCAGCAACATCAGGGCACCTACATATTTGTTGGCCAAATACCTGACGGGAATATTAAGTCCTTATGTGGGTAAATGCCCTCATCACATCCATAATTCCGTGGATTTTGTTAAACGCCTTGATAGTTTCATGTTGGATGAGTCAGATATAATGGTGAGTTTTTACGTCGTTTCCTTGTTTACGAGGGTACCCCTGCGAGAGTCGCTAGAATTGATTAGTCAGAAGTTTGACGAGAATACCACTGAACTTTTTAGGCATGTCTTGACTTCCACGTGGAGAATACTACGAACAAACGGAGGGAGTCGCCATGGGTAGCCCACTCTCACCGGTGGTAGCGAATTTGTACATGGAGAGCTTCGAGGAGGAAGCCCTGTCGTCATCCGAATGGAAACCTACTTGCTTTTTCCGTTACGTGGACGACACGTTCGTCATCTGGCCACATGGTATGGATAAACTCCTTGACTTCCTTACACATCTAAACTCCATACACCCCAACATCAAATTCACTATGGAGACTGAAACGGAGGGTAAATTACCTTTCCTTGACGTCTTGGTCAAGAGAAGGTCTGGCGGCACCCTAGGTCATGGGGTGTATCGGCAGACAACGCACACTGATCTGTATTTGCACGCAGACAGCTGCCACCACCCTTCACAGAGGAATGGGGTACTTAAAACTCTAGTACATAGGGCGCGCACTATCTCTGACGCAGAGAGTCTACCCCAGGAATTGGAACATCTGAGAACTGTATTTCGAAAAAATGGGTACTCAGAGTGGCAGATTCAACGTGCTCTCCGCCCAACCACTGCAGCACAACCTGTTGAGATGGATGAAGTCACGAGGGAGGAGGTAGGCACTGCATTTATTCCATACACAGGCGACTCTCGGGGAAAATCGCCCGCATTCTGAAGAAACGCCGGGTCGGAACTGTGATTTGTCCTCCGAATAAAACTTGTGCACTGGTTGGGAGCGCCAAAGATGACCTCGGTTTGAGGAAGGCCGGCGTGTACCAGATTCCGTGTCAATGTGGCAAGTCGTATATTGGTCAGACGACGCGTACCGTCGAGGATCGATACCGTGAACACCAGAGGCACACTCGACTGATGTATCCGAGCAAGTCGGCGGTCGCTGAACATTGTTTGTCGGAAAATCACTCTATGGAGTATGACCGCACGAGGATTCTGGTACAGACGTCGAGATACTGGGACAGCGTTGTTAGAGAGGCCATCGAAATTCGCACCAATGACGACTTCATAAACCGTGACTGTGGCTATAATCTTAGCAAGGCTTGGGAACCAGTGATTGGGTTAATCAAGAGTAAATCGAGCAAACGTATAGTTGTGACGACTACGGCGGACAGAGCCATCACACCGACGTCATCTCAGACGCCGTCGCAATCTGTTCCACCGCGCGACCGTGGCCCGGGGCGCGGACGGCGGAGGGAGCGCGCCGAGGGCGGAGGGCATTTAAATCGGCCGCCGCCGCGCCGCCCCCTGCGGAAGCTGGAGCGGACTTCTGCACTTTGCGACAACCACGATCGACGCTGCCAACATAGCAACGCCGCCCCGACCTCGAACTCCGCCTGACTACTCCCGCCAGATGCCGCCGGACATCCTTGCGGCCATCACTGAGAAGAACCGGGTCTACCGGGAGTGGCAGCGGACAATAAATGCCGACACCAAGCGCCTCCTCAACAGGATGCGGCGGGACATCCGGGTCGCCATTGACAACCATCGCAATCGCGACTGGAATAACAAGGTCGCCACCCTCTGTCTTGACGACGGCACGGCCTGGCAGACGACGAAGCGTTTCCTACGCCGCACGCAACGTATCCCTCCGCTGCTGGTCCATGGTCAGGCTCTCTGCGAACCAGCTGCGAAGGCTGATGCCCTCGCAGACGTCTTTGAGGCTGCGTTTACGCAGATCGAAGACCCGACCGACGCTGTCCACGACGACCTGGTTGCTGACCGGCTCCCACGCTACTTGGAGGCAAGCGACTACGATGAAGTCATTGAAGAGACGACGGCGGAGGAGGTGTCGTCCATCCTGCGTGCCCTGAACCCCAGGAAAGCTGCGGGCCCAGACGAGGTTTCCAACGCCCTACTCCAGAAGTTGCCGCCGGTGGCTGTCCCTCATCTCGCCGCCGTCTTTAATGTAATCCTCCGGTCCTGCAGTTTTCCTCAGTCCTGGAAGCATGCAGAGATCGTGGCGATTCCGAAGATGGGGAAGGATCTGCGTCAGCCCGCGAACTACAGACCTATTAGTTTACTGCCGGCCGTCCCCAAGGTCTTTGAAAGGGTGTACATCAGGCGGCTGCAGCGCCACGTTGACGAGGAAGGCCTCCTGCCCGAAGAGCAGTTCGGCTTTCGCAGGGGCCACTCGGCAGTTCACCAACTCCTACGGCTAGTGGAAGATGCGTTCGTCGCCCTCGAGCAGCGCGAGTTCTTCGGCGCGGTGTTCCTGGACGTGTCGCATGCTTTCGACAGTGTGTGGCCTCTTGTTCAAACTTTTTGAACTTGTGGTCCCGACGTCGCACGTCCGTCTCATCCATTCCTATCTTGCCGAGAGGACCTTCCATGTGCGGGCCGCGCATGGCTTGTCCTCCGTCCGCCGCATCAACGCCAGTGTGCCACAGGGCTCGGTCTTGGGGCCACTCCTGTATTCGCTGTACACTTCTGATGCGCCGAAGATCGACCGTGTGCGGCTCGCCCTGTACGCAGATGACACGGCTCTATATACGAGGAGCCTCAATGCCGCCGTCATGCGCCGCCGTCTGCACCTCGCCGTTGACACCCTGGCACCCTGGGCTGTCAAGTGGCGTCTACAATTCAATAGGGCCAAGACGCAGTTCCTGATCGTCACCATGCGACTCGTTCCTGCGGGTCTGCAACCGCTCACCGTCGGTGGCAGCCCTGTCCCGTGGCGTCCCACGGCGCATTACCTCGGCGTCACCATCGACCGCCGGCTCACGTGGGTTCCGCACATCCGCGAAGTGAAGGCCAAAGTGCGGAACCGGCTTCGCGTCCTGTACCCGGTGCTGAACCCCGGCTCCCGACTACTACCGCGTCTGGGCATCACTCTCTACAAGGCGCTGCTCCGCCCTGTAATCCAATACGCCGCCGTCGTCTGGGGGAACGCCGCCGACACGAACCTGAAGAAGCTGGAGATACTGCAGAATCGCATCCTTCGGCTGGCCTTGCTCCTGCCTTACGATTTCCCCACCGCTCATCTTCACAACATCGCGGAAGTACGTCTGCTCCGTGATCTCTTCCAGGTGGCCGCCCGCACCTTTTACGAACGTGCTGGCCGGTCACACAACACCCAAATCCGGACGCTGGGCCGCAAACTGCGGCGCAGCGTCAACACCCGCTGGCCACACATGCTCGCTGCATAGCTAGCACTGCAGAACTGTGCTGAGGAGACACCCAAGAAGACATTCCACATGTGAAGACGCATTCAATCGGCATGCATGGGAGGCAAAGCACTAACTGCTCCGAACTCCACCACACATCGGAGGAAAAGTTATCTCCGTGCAGATCCACGCGACCGAACCCAGTTCCCCCTGAGCAGCCGTAGCGTACGGATCTCCGTGTCGGCACGTTCACAGGAGCTCAGTCCGTCAGTTCACCTGATGAGGGCGACATGTTTGATCGCCAAAATATTGTGCCCGTTGGACACTATATACCGGCTGTACACCCGTGGATATTTTGATTAATAAATTAGCAATACAATACAGTTCTTTAGAGACCTCTGTGTTTCGAGACGTCCTATCAGTACAACAGTTCGAACAAGAAGAAAAAGGATTTTTCTAGAAGAATCATAGATAACAAAAGATTGAGATTTTCATTATCTTTGTCCATGGGTATTGTCTAAGATATAATTTTTTACAAAATATTAAAGTATGTCATTGACAGTAATTATTTATTATTTTATAAACGATTAAGTCCTTTTCATTAATATCACAGAATATGATTAACGTTCATTCACATTCCTCACACAATGCTGTGGTGAATATTATTCTGAATAAAATATAGGCGTGGATATCACAAGAGGTGATGTGGCGCCACCCCACGGACTGCAATTCTGTTTCTGGTTCGAAGTGATAAACCCATGTTTCATCCCGTGTGACGACGGGCGACAAAAACTTGTCACGATCAGCCTTGTAACACGCAAGCACTTCCACGCACGTGGTCCTTCGTTGCTCTTTATGGTCCACTGTTAGGCGGCGAGCAATCCAGTGAGCACACACCTTTGGTTAATCCATCTGGGGGGAGGGGGGGGGGGGGAGTGTATCACTACTACCAACAGAGATATCCAGTTGAGCAGAGAGGTGTTTCACTGAGATCTCTTAATCGCCTCGGGAGTTTTCGCACCTTCCACCAGCTTAGGGATTGTTGACACCAGCAGTTTGGTCCCATAAGACCTTACCACAAATTTCCATTTTACTTTCCACTATCGCAGAAATCACAACGACTCTCCATGTTTTTGTCTCCATAGACATTCTGCAAGCCCCTGTGAGTATGTACAACGTTATGATTTTCCGCCAAAGACCCTCAGTGACAGCTCTCTGCTTGGAAAGCATCTCCGCTACAGACGCTATGTCGAAGGCCACGTATAGCGCTACCACATATCGGAACTTCGTGAAATTATAGTGGCTGAAACGGCATCATTCCACAATATCCCACAAAAAATTCTGCATTTTTTTAAGTGAAATTGGCCGAGAAAAAAATGTGTTGCATTACTTATTGAACACCCTCATACTTATCTTACACTGGTGAACCAAAACATTATGATCATTATGCGCCACGAGATTGAATACAACCTGGAGGCTTTACCGGCGCGTGACACGGTAAGGAATATACAATGTGTTAGGTATATAAGTCAAATACTATGAACGTTGGCACAATAATACGTACGCACTTTAGTGTGTTAGTTGTACTTTCTTTGTGTCTTCCTGCTAACACGACATTTACTACCTGATGTTTTCTGCACTGGTCGTAACTGCACCGCTAAGTGGACTATGCCCGTCAGTATAGTCTACACATCCACACTTCAACACCTGGCTTGTCCGCCTGGGGGTAAATAAGTATTAATAGCTTGTTCTTGCAGGCACTAACCAACCTAGAAACATACAAACTGATAAAAACCAACTTTCATCACCGGTGATAATATGGTTCAACAATTCTGGATTGATTTCCGTTTGCTCTAACAGATCGGCTGCCACATTTTTCCGTGTTTCTCGCTGTTGTGGTGTGAGATTTTTGGAGACCGATTTGCACAAATCTTTCTCATACCAAGATCTTCAGTTATTATGAAACGAACTGTTTCTCGATTCATGTTCAGTTCTTCTGCAATCATTTTCACAGATAATCTTCGATGAGATCGTACGAGTTCATGCACCCTGGCTAAGTTGACATCTGAAGTCTTCATCTTCAACATTCGTTCTGCCTGCACTAAACATTTTAAGCCAACAAAAAACTTGAGTTCTTGACGTAACCTCCTCTCCAAAATCCGTCTGAAGCTTACCATAAGTTGTCATCGCGTTTTCGCCCAATTTAACACAAAAAGAAATGGCATCCCGTTGCGCTTCCATTTCCGTGATGAGAGACACAAACACATGTTAACATATTACAGCACAACTCACGACTGAGCAGTTTCAACGATATGCCGCTTGGACTAGAAGCAGCTTATACACCAAGGTCAAAGATATTGTGCCTACGCAAGCCTGTAGGGTTGTCACATCTTGCAAAGAAGATCAGTCTCATTATTGTCGCGCCTCATAATACTCTTAACACCTATAGGTAGTAGTCTGGTAATGAAGTAAATACTGATGTAATGTTATTCACTACACTTTCTTCAGTCACCAATGAAACTCTCTGCACCTATACCCCTAACGTCTGTATAAAAGTGGAACAGCGACGAATGAGGAGTCATTCTAGCGACGACACGGACAATAAATGAAGCTATCCATTGCCATAAGCAACTTCAACAAACGGTGGACTTCTATGACTCGTCGCCTAGGAAAGAACATGAACACCTCTGGAATGTGGTAGAAGGACGGCGAAACCACGAGTAGGTGTCATGGTGTAGGACGTCTATGGCTCATCTTAAAACCTGGAAGTCAGAGGCATGCCAGCAGTGTAAAGTAAGATAACGGCGATAGGTCACAGATCTGATGAAAGAGTGGCATATTGACAGAGCCACAAGTGTTTCTGAGGTCACCGTTTAGCTCGCGTTTTTGAACATAGGGCTCCACAGCGTACAACACAACTTGTTGCCATTTTGACCGAATGACATCTTTAGTTTTGACTGCAGTGGGCACCGGATCAGTAGAAATGTGTCACCTGGTCAGATGACTCAAACTTCTTGTTGCACCAGGTCGGTTGTCGTTGTCGGACACGTCGTCATCGAGGTGAACAGCTGCCTAAAATGTACACTGTAGCATGGACGCAGGCTAGCTCTGTCAATATTATGCTACTGGCTACGTTCACTTGGGCTTCCATGGGACTGTGGTAGTAATCCAAGGCACCAGGAAGCTGTGGGCTATGTGAATTTCACTGTGGATCACCAGCACCCCTTCATTCTTGTTGTCCTTCTTCATGGCGTTGGGAATCCACGAAGGAGTTGTCCAATCCATGCCACACAGAATAGCTGGTGTATTGCGTTCCAAAGGTGGACCATCACACTATTAAGCAGGTGGACATAATGTTATAATAGTGGCTTTAGCTCACTAAAAATGTTTACGAAACTTTTTAAGTTACTGTAATTCTGTTTTCATCCGTATGAACTTTCAAAAATGACTTATAGCTTTTGCAATTTAGATATTAACTAAGTGACAAAACTGTCATTACCTCGGTATTCATTTTACAAATTTTCTGTTAGAACCGAAAACAAAAAGTGAGCCATGTGTAAAATGTAAGATCGGAAACAATTTTATTTCCTTCCTTCGAAATTGTGAAATAATCGTACAAATAAATACTCATAATGTACAGATGTGTAAGTACAGTATCCAAGTTAAGAAACACAGTATGCAAAATACAAACTCCCTGTAATGTAAACGTCTCTCTGGCAACGACTCTTCATAGCTCTGTAGACGGCTGCTGTTTTCGCCTATAGCCCATTTGCACTTCTCAGTTGAAAGCTGTCAAAGGCGCTGCCATGTATCAGGTGCTTCCTTAAGTTGACTCGGCAGTAGGAGTGCCTTACAAGGAGCCACTGGAGTGCCAAGTCGCCAAAGGCCAATGACGTTTATGCCATTCGATGTCACACACACTGTCTACCATCAAACCACAGTATGGGCTGCTAATGGCAACAGGAGGTGGGGCTGGAGGTACCCAATGGTGAGGACAGCATGAGACTACGGAGCGTAGTTAAACAGCTTAGCCGACAAGTAGCTCATAACAGTGCTACATTGGTAGTCGTGTCGATACAAAGCAGAACAATAGCAAAGATAAACAAAGCAAACATTGTATTATATCTAAAATAACAGTTGCCGAATTTGACATGCTGTAAGAAAGGAACCAAGCAATTTCGTAGAGTGAGAAAGAAGTGGCAGATAAAATAATTAGACAATGTACATTAAAATGATGATGATACGTGCTTAACAAGTGAAAGTAATACTGAAATGGATGTCGAGCCATGTATTTAATCATCCTTGTAGGACAGGAAATCACAAATCCCCTCTCCAGTGAAAAGTGATGAAGGTCAATCGTTGTCCAAGGAATGGGTTCTAAACATAATTACATACGTGGAAGATCATCCGCAGCATAGTTAAAAAAAATTATGAACAGATTTCGAATAAGTCTGCGCCAGTATGACTGTTCAGTGCATAAAAACATCTGCGAATATTCAAGGGAGGAATAGGTGAATTTGTTGCAAAAAGTGGTGTTAGCGCGTTTCAAGAATATAGAGGATGTGGGTGATAATGAACTACTACACTATGCACATCAAATTGCGCGCAACATAGACAACAGTGATTTCGAGGGAAGCAGTGGGTGGTTGCATATCTTCAAACTGTGCTGCAGAACTGGAAGACGTAGGGAATAGTTACGTCACAGCAAGTAAGAGTGGGAAAATGGTGGTAAGAGAACTACGACTATGGTATGATCACTACTTTTGGCCAATAGATGGTCTAAATAACTTGCTTTTTCTTGATTCCTGGTCTGCGTATAAAAATCATTCTCCTTTACAACAAAGTATACTCGTGTTCCTCTTGAAAATTGTTTGACATTGCAATATATACCACTTGGAATTACTAGACAAATTCAGCATTGGGTATTTGTTTTTTCCATGCCTATAAAACATATTATCGCACTATCAGCAGCTACGCCTTAAAGGACATCCCGTTTCTCGAGTAATTTCCACGACAGACTGTTTCTCATTCGGTTGCATGCCATCACGTTTCATCAGTTGTCTTTATTCCATTACACCAATATGATTCTATAGGCATTCCTTAAAAGTGGGTACCTAGCTGAAGAACCTGCACGGTTTCTAACTCCCAAGGAGTTCGCCTTTGATCTTGATACTGTGGCTCGCTATTTTTCGTCCACTGTTCATGGCTCAAGTTAAGGATTTGTTTTGAACATTTCTTGAATGTCAGCAAAGTCCATTTTGTGAAGTGCAATACATACGTCCCACAGAAGTTTGATCTCTCCACCTACCAGAGACTCATTTTCTCTTGTCCTCCTCATGCACATGGCGAGTCATTAACAGCTAATATTTTTCCTGTCACAATTGTTAACAGTCTCAAATGGTCTTACTAAAGATCGAATTTGCGACCTCGCACCCAAGGGGTTCCTTTGTTAGAAGTAAAGAATACATGTATTAAAACTTCATCCATTAGGTGACCTTGTTTCACGCATCTCAGTGTTTATGAAGTCATATCTCTTAAAACATACGTCGTACATCGATATATTTGCGTATGTAGATTCAGTGGCATACGCGGATACCGTCTCCAAAATGTTTGCTGATAGAGTTAGCAGCAAAGAAGTAATAAATTTAAACTTAATGGATGATGCGGCAGTTTTTCGCGGATCTCATTGTTAATGATATCGTATCACCTGATCAGTGTATCAAACAATGATATAATTTTGTCGGTGCATTCAGCGGCATATGTGAATACCGTCTGCAAAATTTGGCGCGAATACATTTGGTAGTACAGAAGTAATAAATTTAAAATTCATGCAGGATGGGACAGTTTTTCTCGCGTCTCATTGTTTACGACACCATATCTTCTGAACTGTGTTAGGTAGGCTGTTCTTACCCCCACAGAAATTATTGCCTATGTGTACTCACTTTGGTAGAAATCTCAAAATGGTTAAAATGGCTCTGAGCACTATGGGACTTAACACCTGAGGTCATCAGTCCCCTAGAATTTAGAACTACTTAAACCTAACTAACCTAAGGGCATCACACACATCCATGCCCGATGCAGGATTCGAATCTGCGACCGTAGCGATTGCTCGGTTCCAGACTGAAGCGCTTAGAACCGCTCGGCCACGGCGACCGGCGGTAGAAATCTGTCCAGTGGTTTAGGATGAGATACGGAACATACGCACATACATTTTTATAATGCGTATGGATCACAGATATTCCTTCAAACGGATCAATAATATTATTTGCTGCTATTATCGAGTGGTGCTCGGTCGCTTTAATAAAAGAAACAAGTTAAAGAAAACTATAGAAAGATATATGTCAGACTTCAAGCCAGAGGCAGTGGATTCGTTATTCTCTTGACCCTAGGATTATTGCGTATCGGTAGTAACAATTTGTTAATGTGATTCCGCATTTACCTGTAGGTCTTCCTATAACTGACTTAGTAAGTTACTTCGAAGGTCAGAGGAAGAAGAGTGCATACCTCGCCCGAAAGCACTATAACTAGTAATACGATGCGGTGCTCAGATTGTCGGCGACGTTCGGGTTTCGGCAACAGAAATTGTAGGCGACGAGTCATGAATACATGGAAGTACAAGACCGATCACTTGAACCAAAGTGCTCATAAATGAGCTGTATAAAAATGATAGCAGCGATATTACATAAACATAAGTGTTGTTGTTGTTGTGGTCTTCAGTCCTGAGACTGGTTTGATGCAGCTCTCCATGCTACTCTATCCTGTGCAAGCTTCGTCATCTCCCAGTAACTACTGCAACCTACATCCTTCTGAATCTGCTTAGCGTAACCATACAGTAAAGCTGCATGCCCTCGGGAAAAATTAGGGCTGTAGTTTCCCCTTGCTTTCAGCCGTTCGCCGTACCAGCACAGCAAGGCCGTTTTGGTTAGTGTTACAAGGCCAGATCAGTCAATCATCCAGACTGTTGTCCTTGCAACTACTGAAAAGGCTGCTGCCCCTCTTCAGGAAACACACCTTTGTCTGGCCTCTCAACATATACCCCTCCGTTGTGGTTGCACCTACGGTACGGCTGTCTGTATCGCTGAGGCACGCAAGCCTCCCCACCAACGGCAAAGTCCGTGGTTAATGGGGAAGTGTAAAGAGAAAATACTCAGGACAACGATATATGGTGTCGCTGATCATCCGTACAGATCAGTCTTCGAAGTCATTTTACTTTACTTCATTTGTACTATCGTAGATCTGAAAGATGAGAGAGGAGGCTTCCGCTCTAGGAAATTTTAGTGTTGCAACACCGTAAGGTCTTGAAGTGCTCATCCAGTACCAACTTTAACGTCCCTCCTGCGTCCTATTCGACGTGTGTTTATCTTGCAGGCACCTCCATCAGATGTACAAATGTTCTTGTAAATTTAATCAATATTTTTTCCAACTTCCATATTCACTGTAAGCTTCTGCAATTTTAATCCGAAATCGCCTTTTGTCCTCATTCTGTGCAGGCCCATCACAGCCGTGAGCGTCAGCGTGTGGAAACATATCGTATTCCAGACACAGCTTTGAGGCCAACGATTTATGAGCCGCAGAACTTCCTCCCTCACTTTGATTGTTACTTTCAAAGGCACGCCTGCGTCGGAACGTCTCGGCTTCCCACGTACTTCGACTTTCCCAAGCTGTGAAATACAACACTCATTCTGTGACATTGACCTTGGTGTAAAAGGCGCCCACAGCACATTTTCGCCTCAGTTTATCTTTCTTTGTATCTGCCCACTGAAGTGGCATGATTACAGTACAGATGGTACAGTAGATCTCATAATTTGTACAAGTTTTAGCTTTCCAGACTGGAGAGCCCCGCCTTAACAACGAAGAAGAGAAGCAAACTTATCGCTGAAAAAATTATCCACCTTCCATCGACAGTTTTTGTTTAGAGAACTACCAGTAACCCCATTCTCCCGATTCCTTAAAAAAAATCGAACTCCAATGTGTGAAAAAGCTAGTTTTTCACTCATCTCAAAGTTTGAGACATCATACCTCTTGACCTATTTGCCGTAAACTTACGTAAGGATGCAAGTACATTCAGTGGTAAATGTACATACTGGTTGCAAAGAGAGGCTGCGAATAGAGTTAAGTAGTAAAGAGGTAATAAATTAGTACTTCATACCAGATGCCGCTTTCCTTTCATTATTTTATGGGGATCTCAGCGGGAGGCGTTTCAAAAACGTATGAATTATGTATAAAGTATGCTAGAATTCGCTGTCGATTCTGCTAAGAACAACCCTATCACTGAACTATTCACACTAACACCCTCTCTGCCCTACCTCCCTATCTATAACAAATCCTGCTCCCTTTATACCATTTTCTGCTGTGTTGATATTACGCTATACTCATTTGACCAGAAATCCTTTTCTTCTTTCCATTTCATTTCACTGACCCCTGATACACCTAGACTGAGCCTTCGCATTTTGCCTTTTCAGAATTTCGAGCTTCCTTACCACGTTCAAGCTTCTGACATTCCATACCCCGACTCGTACAACGTTATCCTTTCGTTGTTTATTCAGTCTTTTTCTCATGGTCACCTACCCTCTGGCAGTCCCCTCCCGGAGATCCGAAAGGGGGACTATTCCAGAACCTTCCAGCAATGGAGAGATCATCACGAAACTTTTTCTCTTACAGGCCACATGTCCTGTGGATACACGTTACGTGTCTTTAATGCAGTGGTTTCCATTGCCGTCTGCGTTCTCGTGCCGTTGATCATTTTTTTATTCTTCCGCCTTCACGAGCAGTTTCTCACCCCAAGGGCAAGAGAGTGCCCTGAACCTCTGTCTGCTTTTCTGCCCTCTTTGACAAGGCCGTTGGCAGAATGGGGGTGACTTCTTATGCCGGAAGTCTCCAGCCAACAATGCTGATTATTGATCATAATTTTAGCTCTGGGGGGCTTCGAATCCGGGACCGAGAAGGTTTTGATCAACTAATCAAAGACACTACCAAGAGACCACGGGATACTGGAGTGCAGTAGCAGGGGCAGGACTAGAAGAAAAGGTCACGGGAGATTATGGGCTTGCGACAAGGAATGAGAAAAGAGCAATAATAACTGAGTTCTGTAATAAATTTCAACCAGTAATAGCGAATACTCTGTTCAAGAACCACAACAAGAGGAGGTATACTTGAAAACGGAAAAATTTCAGTTAGATGACATCATGGTCGGACAGAGATTCCTAAATCGGATACTGGAATGTAAGGCGTACTCAGGAACAGACGCAGATTCAGATCACAATGTAGTAGTGATGAAGAGTAGGCTAAAGTTTAATAGATTGGTCGGGTAAAGTCAATACGCAAGGACGTGGGATACGAAAGTACTAAGGAATCACGAGATACGCATGAAATTCTCTAAATAGATATAACAGTGAGGAATAGCTCATAGGCAGCGTAGTTGAAGAGGAATGGACATCTCTAAAAAGTGCAATCACAGAAGTTAGGAAGAAAAAAAGAGGTACAGTAAGGTAACTGCGAAGAAACCATGGGTAACAAAAGAAATACTTCAGTCGAGCGATGGAAGAAGCGTGTACAAAACTGATCAGGAAAATTCAAGAATACAGAAATACAAGTCGCTAAGGAATGAAATAAACAGGCAGTGTAGTGAAACTAAGACGAAATGGTTGCATGAAAACTGTGAAGAAATCTAAAAAGAAATTACTGTCGAAAGGACTACTCAGCATGTAGGAAAGTCAAAACAACCTGAGGTGAAATTAAAAACAAGGCTAGTAACATTATGAGTGCAACGCGAATTCCACTGTTAAATTGAGAGGAGAGAGCGAATAGGTGGAAAGAATAGACTGAAGGCCTCTATGAGGGGGAAGATTTGTCTCATGTGATAGAAGAAGAAAGCGAGGTCGATTGAGAAGAGATAGGAGAGCTAACATTAGAATCAGAAGTTAAGAAACCTTTGGATGATTTATGATCAAATAAGGCAGAAGGGATAGATAACATTCTATGACAATTTCTAAAATCATCCGAGGAAGTGGCAACAAAACAACTATTCACGTTGGTGTGTAGACTGTATGTCTGGCGACTTACCATCAGACTTTGAGAAAAATATCATCCACACAGTTCCGAAGACTGCAAGAGCTGACAGGTGCGAGAATTATCGCACAATCAGCTTAACAGCTCATGCACGCAAGTCGCTGAAAAGAATGGAAAAGAAAATTGAGGATGTGTTAAATGACGATCAGTTCGGCTTTAGGAAAGGTAAAGGCACCAGAGAAGCAATTCTGAAGTTGCGGTTGATAATGGAAGTAAGACTAAACAAAAATCAAGACAAGTTCATTGGATTTGTCGATCTGGAAAAAGCGTTCGACAGTGTAAAATTGTGCAAGATGTTCCAAATTCTGCGAAAAATAGGGGTAAGCTATAGGAAGAGACGGGTAATATATCATATGTACAAGAGCAAAGAGGGAATAATAAGTCTTTCGCCTCTACTGTTCAATCTGTACATCGAAGAAGCAGTGATGGAAGAAAAAGGTTCATGAATGGAATTAAAAATCAAAGTGAAATAATATCAATGATACGCTTCGCTGATGACATTGCTATTCTGAAGGAAAGTGAAGAAGAATGTCGTGATCTGCTGAATGGGATGAACAGTCTAATGAGTACAGACTATGGATTGGGAGTAAAACGAAGAAAGACGAAAGTAACGAGAAACAGCAGAAACAAGAATACCAAGAAACGTAACATCAGAATTGTTGATCACGAAGTAGACCGAGTTAAGGAATTCTGTTACCTAGGCAGCAAAGTAACCAATGACGGACGGAGCAAGGAGGACATAAAAGGCAGACTAACATTGACAAAAAGGGCATTCCTGACCAAGAGAACTCTACTAGTATCAAACATAGGCCTTAATTTGAGGATGAAATTTCTGAGAATGTACGTTTGGAGCGCAGCATTGTATGGTAGTGAAACATGGACTGTTGAAAAGGGGAACAGAAGAGAATCGAAGCATTTGAAATGTGGTGCTACAGACGAATGTTGAAAATCAGATGGACTGATAAGGTAGGGAATGCGGAGGTCCTGCACAGAATCTGAGAGAAAAGGAATATGTAGTAAACACTAACTAGGAGGGACAGGATGATAGGACATCTGTTAAGACGTAAGGAATTGCTTCCATGGAACTAGAGGGGGCTGTAGAGAGCAAAAACTGTAGAGAAAGACAGATATTGAAATATAACCAGGAGATAATTGGGGACGTAGGTTGCAAGTGCTACTCTGAGGTGAAGAGGTTGGCGCAGGAGAGGAATTTGTGGCGGGTAGCGTCAAAGCAGTCAGAAGACGGATGACTCAATTGTGGTCACTCAGAGGCAGATTTTAACACTATTCAAACTGAAGTCATAGGCTGCGTTGTTACCTATAATCCATCCAAATTCCGGCTCTCTCTGTTTATTAATTACAGAGAAATTTACAAAATAGCTAAAGCAAAAGGCCCAGAAAAATAGGGTAAATCCCCGCAGTGTGGGTCTTTGCCCCATTTGAAGTAAACAAGGATAAAAACACTTGAAATAACTCTTTGTAATAGTTTTGTGTTATGGGCAAGTTTCCAGAATAAGATTTTCACTCTGCAGCGGAGTGTACGCTGATATGAAACTTCCTGGCAGATTAAAACTGTGTGCCGGACCGAGACTGGAACTCGGAACCTTTGCCTTTCGCGGGCAAGTGCTCTACCAACCGTTTTTTTTTTTTTTTTTTTGTATCTGCTTTGGGCGGACGTTGTAAGACACCCGTTTCAGTTCGTTGTTGGTCCATTAACTCAGTTTTTTTTATTACAGAGGGCAACTATACCTCTGACCGTAACTGAGCTGCCCAAGCATGACTCAAGCTCCTTCCTCACAGCTTTACTTCTGCCAGTACCTCGTCTCCTACCTCCCAACAGAAGCTCTCCTGCTCGCAGGAAGGTAGGAGACGAGGTACTGGCAGAAGTAAAGCTGTGAGGACGGGGCGTGAGTAGTGCTTGGGTAGCTCAGATGGTAGAGCACCGGGGCGCAAAAGGCTGAGGTCCCGAGTTCGAGTCTCGGTCCGGCACACAGTTTTAATATGTGGGCATGTTACCCAACGCAATACTGATCGGTAATGACCAGTAAATTTTAACATAACTGTTAAAAATATAAAAATCTTCTCCAGGAAAGGAGGATTACTAGGGTAACCTGAAAGAGTTCAGTTACAGAGAAAAAGCTATGTAGCTACCTAGTAAATAGTGTACTTTGTTAGGTAGTCTCGTTCTTCCTTGAAGTCCAAGGCTCTTCTTCTCCTCCTCCTCCTTCAGATACTTATTCGCCATATAGCAAGTCCATATCTAAGCTACTGTCATGATGTGAGAAGTGTGAATATGACTCTGAAGAATAATCAGCTGGCTGTTTGACACGTATTCTTCCTCTTTTTGGCACTGGTGTAATGAAAACTCACTTACGTCGTTTTGTTTTTATAACACTCTCTTTTCTTTCTTTGACACGTCTTTCCTTCTAAGTAGTAAGTTTTTTCCCATGCAGTGTTCTTCCATTCGCTCTTTATTAGGAGTCGACGTCAGAAGCACAGATTTCAGTCCTTTGCCACAAAGTTTCCACTAAATTTTTATTTTAGACAGCAGAATTATATCTTAACGTGAGATAATTCCATTCAGTATGTGTTGAATGTCATCTTTTTGCGGGGATTATCATTGAAGAATTGTTGTCACACTGCTGGAGCTGCGGGATGTACCCCAAAACACCTGCTGGGATTTGCCCCATTCCGCCATTTACTGACAAATGCAAGCATTTCTGATTTTTAGTAGCCGACTGGAATAATTACGTGAAAGTGAAGCTTAAATACAGTAGTTTTAACGAGCGATTGGTCGATTCTGCCTTTAAAACTTTCCATTATACAATGTTCAAGTAAAACATCAGAAAAGTTGCGTGCATGCAGTAAAAAACAGACTTACCTCACTTTCCAACTTCTGGCCGGCCTGCCCGGACTAACCATCATGGAACAATAAGTTACAAAAAGACAAATCTATCACCTCGTGGTCAAGACCTGAATGAATGCGAGTCAGTTCCAAAGCTCGTGCGTGCTTTTAGCCCAAGCACACCTACCCTACATATTTTTCTAATTTTAATATTTGACTTAAACTTTTCATGTAAACCGTGCCTCTTAATGAGCAAAATATGACAGCATTTTAAATTTTCAAATGCGGCCGATATTTCTACAAAATACCGAAAATGGAAGCCTCTAGACAGGCAACCTGCTACGGTACTAGGTGACTGGGTGAACATTTTAGCCATTTAGTAATGAGGCCGCTTAAGGGCGAAGAATTTCCGGTTCTCTGCAGCATGTGCGAGATGTTTCTGACGAATCACAGCTTCGTTTCTGTTGCTCTTTCCGTGCCTACAAAACCATGACGATACTTGTTTTTGTGCGGTTGAATGGTCCAGTCACATTAATGTCCCCACCTGTCAGAAGCCTGAATAACCTTCTTTTGCAGGAAGAGAGTGAGTGAGCTTCTGGGAAGTACCGACAGTGACGTGAAGTCATGCCGACTCCACCGCCGTGGCCAGTCGCGCGAGGTTTCTGGGTTGAGGATCCACGGCACGAACAGCAGGCTCGAGGTTCAAGTGGCTCTGAGCACTACGGGACTTAACGTCTGAGGTCATCAGTCCCCTAGAACTTAGAACTACTTAAACCTATTGTATTGTACTGTATGTTAACCGCCGAGCGGGATTATCCGAGCGGTGTGGAACGCTGCATTCATGGACTGTGCTTCTGATCCAGGAGGAGGTTCGAGTCCTCCCTCGGGCATAGGTGTGTGTGTTTGTCCTTAGGATAGTTTAGGTTAAGTAGTGTGTAAGCTTAGGGACTGATGACCTCACCAGTTAAGCCCCGTAAGATTTCAGACACATTTGAACATTTTTTTGTATGTTAACCGGCTCCGTCCCCGCCGCAACCGCAGTGGTCCACAACCTCACGACGACTACCACAGTCCACTTCACCCCTACGCCGCCCCACACCTGGGGTCGCTGTTTTCCAGTGAAAACCAATCACAATGTTTCCTGGCGTAGCCAATTGCTGAGTGCTGACAAACGCGCGCGCGCGCGCGCGCGAAGGCGGCCAGCGATGGTAGCCGCGAGCCGCCCGGAGAAGTGCGGCCAGCGATGTGTTTCTCGGCCACGTGAGGGAGCGTGCGTGTGAAGACGGCCTGCGATGGAAGCAGCGGGCCGCCCAGAGAAGTGCGGCCAGCGATGTATTTGGCGGCCGCGTACTGGAGCGCGTTGTTCGGTGTTTGTTAGAAGTGGTGTATACCACAGCAACCTGTCGCCACTCAGTGAATGTCCAGCTGCGGTATTCAGCATGAGTGTGTGAACCAGGCGCCTGTTGCGGAGGCCCATACACAACAACGTTTGTTAAACGGTCGGCAAGGAGACACTGTTGCTAGCCCCGCGGTTCGTCTGGGCCGTGAGTTGCTCAACAGTTGCAAGCCTATTCGGCCGTTCACATTTCCGCAGCACCACGTGACTGCTACGGTCGCAGGTTCGAATCCTGTCTCGGGCATGGATGTGTGTGATGTCATTAGGTTACTAAGATTTCAGTAGTTCTAAGACTAGTGCACTGATGACCTCAGATGTTAAGTCCCATAGTGCTCAGAGCCATTTGAACCGTTTGAACATTTCTGCGGCAGTTGTTGACACCTGCCTACGGCCCGTGGTGTTCAACTGCTGCCTCGGCGCCAATTTTGGATGGCGACATTTTATCATGCACATATACGTTAAACACGAGTCAGGCAGTTTAAAGACAGCCGTTTCGGAAATGCTTCTACCCTTGGCTCGAAAGCCAATGATCATGTCCTTTTGGACATCAGATAAATCGCTCCGTTTCTGTATGACGACAAGTACTGCACTGTTTTCCGCGTCCCCCTGACTCGTTTCATGTACCCTCCACTACTAGTGCAGCCAACGAGTCTGTAGTGGTCATTCACGTTGACTGTAGTATACAAAGAAGTTGCAGCATTAGAAAATTGCAGCGAACTGCAGGAAGATCGGCAGCGGATAGACACTTGGTGCAGGGAGTGGCAACTGACCCTTAACACAGACAAATGTAATGTATTGCGAATACATAGAAAGAAGGATCCTTTATTGTATGGTTATATGCTAGCGTAACAAACACTGGTAGCAGTTACTTCTGTAAAATATCTGGGAGTATGCGTGCGGAACGATTTGAAGTGGAATGATCATATACAATTAATTGTTTGTAAGGCGGGTGCCAGGTTGAGATTCATTGGGAGAGTCCTTATAAAATTTAGTCCATCAACAAAGGAGGTGGTTTACAAAACACTCGTTCGACCTATACTTGAGTATTGCTCGTCAGTGTGGGATTCGTACCAGATCGGGTTGACGGAGGAGATAGAGAAGATCCAAAGAAGAGCGACGTGTTTCGTCACAGGGTTATTTGGTAACCGTGATAGCGTTACGGAGGTGTTTAGCAAACTCAAGTGGCAGACTCTGCAAGAGAGGCGCTCTGCATCGCGGTGTAGCTTGCTGTCCAGGTTTCGACAGGGTGTGTTTCTGGATGAGGTATAGAATATATTGCTTCCCCCTACTTATACGTCCAGAGGATATCAGGAATGAAAAATTAGAGAGATTCGAGCGCGCACCGAGGCTTTCCGACAGTCGTTCTTACCGCAAACCATATACGACTGGAACAGGAAACGGAGGTAATGACAGTGGCACGTAAAGTGCCCTCCGCCACACACCGTTGGGTGGCTCGCGGAGTA
Organism: Schistocerca gregaria; assembly: GCF_023897955.1. Lineage (NCBI taxonomy): Eukaryota > Metazoa > Arthropoda > Insecta > Orthoptera > Acrididae > Schistocerca > Schistocerca gregaria. The sequence continues at coordinate 109,046,925 of NC_064920.1, forward strand.
TAAATGTAGATGTAGACGTCGAACATAGGGGGTGGACACAGTAATGTGATTGGACCGTGTATTAGCCTTTCGATCGGTTTTGTACCGTCTTCCCGTCTTCCAGCCCTGCTTTCCTCGAGGTCATCTTTACATCCTCAACTAACTACTACAGCTAACGTCCTCTATAATGTTTCGCACACTCTTGTCATTGCCTGGCCACGTTATCTTTCGTCTCTACTGCTCATTACAGTGTCGAGTTAACTGTTCTAGGATCCTGTGCGGCGTTTCACTAACTGGTCACTTCTATTCGTAAGGGTTTATGGCCATTACAATTTTTTTCGTTTTCACAAATTTTCCGTCTCTTCCTACCACGTATCCGCTAGTCCATGTTTTTTACTAACTCTGTCTTTCTCTTTTTAGCCCCTGTCAGTAGTGTAACAATCTACCTGATTCTCTACTCTCAACAATCAAGAAATCACAATTTTTGTAGTACCCTGCCCACTCGTCTAATATAGGGTGACCAGGAAGCTGTCTTCTCGGATCTCTAGACAACAATTCAAGCAAAGCGTATTAACGGATTTTTTTACAGTAAGTTAAATTGACAATACTTGCGTACATCGAAAAAGTTCAAAGAAGGGCAGCACGTTTTGTATTATCACGAAATATGGGAGAGAGTGTCACTGAAATGATACAAGATATGCGCTGGACATCATTAAAAGAAAGATGTTTTTAGTTGCGACGGAATCTTTTCACGAAATTCCAAACACCAACTTTCTCCTCCGAATGCGAAAATATTTTGTTGAGCCCGACCTACATAGGGAGAAACACTCACCACGATAAAATAAGGGAAATCAAGACCCTAAGCTGTCGATAGGCGTTGATATACATAAACGATTGTTGTTGTTGTTGTTGTGGTCTTCAGTCCTGAGACTGGTTTGATGCAGCTCTCCATGCTAATCTATCCTGTGCAAGCTTCTTCATCTCCCAGTACCTACTGCAACCTACATCCTTTTGAATCTGCTTAGTGTATTCGTCTCTTGGTCTCTCTCTACGATTTTTACCCTCCACACTGCCCTCCAATGCTAAATTTGTGATCCCTTGATGCCTCAGGACATGTCCTACCGACCGATCCCTTCTTCTAGTCAGGTTGTGCCACAAACTTCTCTTCTCCCCAATCCTATTCAATACCTCCTCATTAGTTACGTGATCTACCCACCTAATCTTCAACATTCTACTGTAGCACCACATTTCGAAAGCTTTTATTCTCTTCTTGTCCAAACTATTTATTGTCCATGTTTCACTTCCATACATGGCTACACTCCATACAAATACTTTCAGAAACGACTTCTTGATTATTAAATCTATACTCGATGTTAACAAATTTCTCTACGTCAGAAACGCTTTCAATGCCATTGCCAGTCTACATCTTATATCCTCTCTACTTCGACCATCATCATTTTGCTCCCGAAAAAACAAAACTGATTTACTACTTTAAGTGTCTGATTTCCTAATCTATTTTCCTCAGCATCATCCGATTTAATTCGACTACATTCCATTATCCTCGTTTTGCTTTTGTTGATGTTCATCTTATATCCTCTTTTCAAGACACTGTCCATTCTGTTCAACTGCTCTTCCTGGCCCTTTGCTGTCTCTGACAGAATTACTATGACATCAGCGAACCTCAAAGTTTTTATTTCTTCTCCATGGATTTTAATACCTACTCCGAATTTTTCTTTTGTTTCCTTTACTGCTTGCTCAATATACAGATTGAATAACATCGGGGAGAGGCTACAACCCTGTCTCGCTCCCTTCCCAACCGCTGCTTCCCTTTCATGTCTCTCGACTCTTTTAACTGCCATCTGGTTTCCGTACAAATTGTAAATAGTCTTTCGCTCCCTGTATTTTACCCCTGCCAGCTTTAGAATTTGAAAGAGAGTATTCCAGTCAACATTGTCAAAAGCTTCCCCTAAGTCTACAAATGCTAGAAACGTAGGTTTGCCTTTCCTTAATCTTTCTTCTAAGACAAGTTGTAAGATCAGTATTGCCTCACGTGTTCCAACATTTCTACGGAAACCAAACTGATCTTCCCCGAGGTCAGCTTCTACCAGTTTTTCCATTTGTCTGTAAATAATTCGAGTTAGTAGTTTGCAGCTGTGGCTTATTAAACTGATAGTTCAGTAATTTCCACATCCGTCAACACCTGCTTTCTTTGGGATTGCAATTATTATGGACAGTTGAAAATGTGTGCCCCGACCGGGACTCGAACCCGAGAGCTACTTCTTACATGGCAGACGCTCTATCCATCTGAGTCACCGAAGGCATAGAGGACAGTGCGACGGCAGGGATTTATCCCATGCACGCTCCTCGTGACACCCACATTCCGAACTTAATGTCCACACACTACACTCGTAGCGCTCCTGCTCATTACACTCATTACACGCGGCAGACAATCTTACCGAGTCCCATAAGAGTTCGGGCAATGTGTGTGCATCCAGCACAGAAGAAGAATGTCAATGGCTGCTTAGCCTTAACTACACTACTGGCCATTAAAATTGCTACACCAAGAAGAAATGCAGATGATAAACGGCTATTCATTGGACAAATATACTGGAACTGACATGTGATTACATTTCCGCGGAATGTGGGTGCGTAGATCCTGAGAAATCAGGACCCATAACAACCACCTCTGGCCGTAATAATGGCCTTGATACACCTGGGCCTTGAGTCAAACAGAGCTTGGATGGCGTGCACAGGTACAACTGCCCATGCAGCTTCAACACGATACCACAGTTCATTAAGAGTAGTGACTGGCGTATTGTGATGAGCCAGTTGCTCGGCCACCATTGATCAGACGTTTTCAATTGATGAGAGATCGGAGAATGTGCTGACCAGGACAGTATCCGAACATTTTCCGTATCCAGAAAGGTCTGTACAGGACCTGCAACATGCGGTCGTGCAATATCTTGCTGAAATGTAGGGTTTCGCAGGGATCGAATGAAGGGTATAGCCACGGGTCGTAACACATATGAAATGTAACGTCCACTGTTCAAAGTGTCGTAAATGCGAACAAGAGGTGACCGAGACGTGTAACCAATGGCCCCCCGTACCATCACGCCGGGTGATACGCCAGTATGGCGATGACGAATACACGCTTCCTATGTATGTTCACTGCGATGTCGCCGAACACGGATGCGACCATCATGATGCTGTAAACAGAACCTGGATTCATCCGAAAAATGACGTTTTGCCATTCGTGCATCCAGGTTCGTTGTTGAGAACACAATCCCTGGCGCTCCTGTCTGTGATGCAGCGTCAAGGTTAACCGCAGTCATGGTCTCCGAGCTGATAGTCCATGCTGCTGCAAACGTCATCTAACTGTTCGTGCAGATGGTTGTTGTCTTGCAAACGTCCCCATCTGTTGACTCAGGGATCTAGACGTGGCTGCACGACTCGTTGCAGCCATGCGGATAAATTGCCTGTCATCTCGACTGCTAGTGATACGAGGCCGTTGGGATCTAGCACGGCGTTTCGTAGCACTCTCCTGAACCCACCGATTCCATATTCTGCTAACAGGCGTTGGATTTCGACCAACGCGAGCAGCAATGTCGCGATACGATAAACCGCAATCGCGATAGGCTACATTGCGGCCTTCACCAAAGTCGGAAACGTGATGGTACGCATTTATCCTCTCTACACGAGGCATCACAACAACGTTTCACCAGGCAATGCCGGTCAACTGCTGTTTGTGTATGAGAAATCAGTTGGAAACTTTCCTCATGTCAGCACGTCGTAGGTGTCGCCACCGGCGCCAACCTTGTGTGAATACTCTGAAAAGCTAATCATTCGCATATCACAGCATCTTCTTCCTGTCGGTTAAATTTCGCGTCTGTAGCACGTCATCTTCGTGGTGTAGCAATTTTAATGGCCAGTAGTGTATATATGAAGATGGTATCTGTTCTTTCGGACATGTCTGGAAGAACAGATACCATCTTCATATAATTTTAGTTACATTTTCGATGATACTCTAACATATCAAAGGTACATATTTTTATAACTTCACTTTAATAGGCTACATACTTGAAAGGCTATCACTTTTTCTATCAAATAAGAAGCTATCATTCCCTGAAATTGAATTTATGTACCTACGTGAACTAGTACTGAGCTACAAGTATTGCACATTTAACAATGAAATTCGCGTGCAACATGAAGGTCTCACAATGGGTTCAAGCATAGCAGATCTATATAAAGCACCTGGAGCAAAAACTCCTTGCAGTGAAATCATTGTCTGTGGACAAAGTGATTTACTGTAAACGTTAAGTTGCTGATTCGAGTACATTGTTCTTGTTATGTTATGGCCGGCCGGTGTGGCTGTGCGGTTCTAGGCGCTTCAGTCTGTAAGCGCGTGACCGCTACGGACGCAGGTTCGAACCCTGCCTCGGGCACGGATGTGTATGATGTCCATAGGTTAGTCAGGTTTAAGTAGTTCTAAGTTCTAGGGGACTGTTGACCACAGATGTCAAGTCCCATAGTGCTCAGAGCCATTTGAATCATTTGTTATGTTATATTGGGTTTGTTGTTATGTGGGAAGTGAGTTCAAAACAAGACGGAAAAGCGTTCTTATTAGATTGCATCGAAATGAATAAATCATTGCTGGCATTGTGGGATGTTGTGGTGGATGAGCACAAAAACAGAAGTTTTAAGAATGAGGAAATGTATGATTCGTTGCTCAGAAAATAGGAAGAGCCAGGAAGCAATAGGTTGTCAAAAAATTAGTTACTGCAAAGTTATAAATAAAAGTATATATAGATATTTACCTCTGTGTAAACATTACTTGTTCTAATTTAATCCTGTAGTGTATGTGTTATTGCATTAGACATTTCCGTAAGTGTGTTCAAATTCTTTAAGGTGAAATTGCACTTGTAAATTATAAGCCTCCGGAAAAATTGCCAGTAGTAAGATGTCGTAGAATAAGTGCGGACTGGTGGAACGCATCTCTCATTTTATTAGTTTGTTTTTTGTTGAAGAGATCATGGGCGTCAGCAGAAATTTATACGGGATTGGGGGGGGGGGGGGGGGCATGCAAGTGTACGGGGAGGCAAATGGGTAGGGAGAACCATTTCCAGTAATGTATCAAATCTTGGTCTATCAACATACAAGAATATATGATAATCTTTTATTTTCGTTCAACCTCAGTTCTTTCAACAATTATCTTTGATGTACCTTGTGCCAAGTTTTCAACCCTCTTTTTATGCTTGCACGAAGGTAGAGCAATTACCGGAGCAGCAGCGTCTTTATCGCCCAACGTTCCAAACCACGCTATTCTTGACTGTGTAATTGACAATATTATTGAGCAGCGTAGAGGGAACGTCAGTAATAGTGCACAATATTATTGTGCGATGTTATTGACCGCCTAGGGGTCACTTTAAGCGTAGCTGTCGCCAAGCGCTCACGTGGCAGCATTATCAATCGATACAGCATCGGTCATCTTCGGCAGATTCCGCCGACGTCCACGAAGTCTACTCGCCCTCTCTCTCGCGCCTCGTAGCCCCGTGCGGGCAACGCGGATGAGCCACGCTCGGGGCTCTGCTTGTAGTTACTGCATCGACTGACCAGTTCACCTCGACGTCGGTGTTTCGACCAGCTGTTACAGTCTGTGCGTCAATGGCAAAATAGTAAGAAAGAACAATGGCTGACAGAGAAATGCGGAGAAATTGAAAAATAAATAGCTCTTTGTAGAACCAATACTGGATTCATTTATTTTCAATGTAAACCAAGCGATTAATAAAAACTCAGCATTACAAATGCTGGCAGGAAGACTCCTTTAGGTACAGACGAAAGTGCGGCTCGAAGTAATAAATTGAAAGCGCATTACAAGAGGAAGAACTGTCCACTAACTTTGTGGATGAAGATAACTGCCACGGAAGAGAGGGAAGATTAAGTCCTTATGTTGGATTTGAAATGGATAACCATAAATAAGAGTTCAAAGAAGAAAATATGTATCGATATACACCTGAAACACCGATGTCAGTGGGGGGACTAGGAGGTCTATGGTTATTCAAAAGGGTGTTCAGCATTTACAAATGAAGAGTATACTATCATAGTTAAAAAATATTATTCTCAACTTCCGGAGAAACTACTACAAACTTCCTATAAGAATTATTATATATTCAACTTATCTTGCGCTTTGTTTAGCAATATGACCTTCAAACAATAGAGATAACAACTGAAAGGTTGCTCGATTATCATCAGTTCGGTTTCATAAATAGTAGAACAGCTATCTGGTGCTGTAATTTGGTTAAAATAACACTTGCTGAAAGTCTTTAGATCTCCTAATAGCTGACACAGTAAATTGTTCCATCGGAGAATAGCTATATGGTGCAATAATCTTGTTAAAATTTTATTTTATTTTATTTTATTTTAACCAAAGTTCGTTTTCAGTAATTTCTGTTAAACTGTTAATCACACAAGAGTATTGGTTAACAGTGTATTTGGAACGACATCGTAAAATGGGTAATTAAGCGAGGGGTTGGAGGAGGATGGTGACAGAAATGAAAAACTTTCGTTTAGGAAATTACTCCATGAAATTAAGGTTCCAGGGAAATCACTCCCGAGTTACGGAAAAGGAGCTTCGGATTTGTCAATCGGAGTACAGATTAACATATCTAAAATTCGCAACACAATTGAAGGCTCACATTTTCGAAGCCGTCTAATTGTTCTCCAGTTGTTACGCAGAAGTTAGAAATTTGACTCAAGGCTGCCTACAACCTACTTCTGTAATGGTGTAAAAGCGTGGCGTCCTGTGACACGACGTCATCCTAAGGCCCAGCGACGCTTGGGACTGAAAGGATCGGCATGGCCCTCGGTGACATGCGAAATCTGATGACTATCGACAGATATGCCTGTGACCTGCGATAAAAAGACCAGAGCTCAGAGTTCAGGCGAGTTAATGCTGTCACAGTGGCACCAAGTTTCACCACAATTCTGCCCAACGCCACTATGAATGTATCATGGTGGGAAGATCATCACACCCGCTCTGACCCACATTTCACCCACTTCTCCTGACGCCTCTGTGATGGAAGTCAAAATCGCGACGTCCATCGTTGAAATCACTCGATTTTCTTATGGGTGAAATGCCGACCGCTGTGTCCGAGCGGTTCTAGGCACTACAGTCTGGAACCGCGTGACAGCTACGGTCGCAGGTTCGAATCCTGCCTTGAGCATGGATGTGTGTGATATCCTTAGATTAGTTAGGTTTCCGTAGTTCTAAGTTCTAGGGGATTGCTGACCTCAGAAGTTTAGTCCCACAGTGCTCAGAGCCATATTTTTTCTTATGGGTCAAAACATTTCAGACACACCGCCGCTCAGAATCAACACGAAAACCTCTCAGGGGTTGGCATAAAGAGGTCAATTAGATCATCCGTTCCCATTACATTTCGCGGTCGAAAACGACAGTTCGCAGTGCCATGATCTTGACGTTGTTGACAACCTTTATCACTGCTGTTACCTCCAGACAGTTCAATCTTCTCTAATGACTTGATGGGCCTGCAACCCCACTGAAAGTGACTGCACCCCTTCGAAGTGCAGTGCAAACGGCATTCTTTTGCTCTGGTGTACAGGGTGGAACCACAAGGGACCGTTCAAAATCTCTCAACGAAATTTGAACGCGATCAGAAGCAGTTCAGCGTCTTTATGCGTTTTCAGCCCTCCTGCTGCATGTGATCACGGTTGGGGAGGGGGGGGGGGGGGTCTGTCATTATTCAGCATGGCCCTCGGTGACATGAGAAATCTGATGAGTATCGACAGATATGCCAGTCATATTGGCAACTAGGATTAATTGAATGGCTATCTCTGTGCGGGGACATTTTTAAAGTGCACAACAAAGGCATGTAGGTGTCACCGAGGATGTTGCCGAAATTGGGGTGCTTATAGGGACCCTTTGCAGCTTTATTTACGAATACGTGTCAAGGTCGCAGAGCCGTGATCACTCCCGAGAGGGGCAAGAAGCAGGAGGGCTGAAAAAACATGAAGATCCTTTACTGCTTCTGATCACGTTCAAATTTCGTGGAATAGTTTTGAACGGTCCCTAGTAGTTCCGCCCTGTGCACTAGAGCCAAAATTTCGGTCGCACTAGAATCCAGATGAGTGCGATTACACTCAATGGAGATACGTGCCCACAATGTCCTTAAGAGTGGGGTTGAAACATCAGAGGATATCAGCAGAGCCAAACGTTGTCGAGTACGTCGTATCGTTGCTTATCGCTGTGCGAACTGACATTTTCGCCCTTTATATCACCCCCTGAGGCGTTTGGACTCTGAGCAGCGGTGTGTCTGAATTGTTTCCTCAGTCACCCGTAAGACAACTTCGTGATTTTAGCGCTAGACGTCGTGGTTCTGAGGTCCATCGCAGAGGTGTCAAAAGAAGGGCTGAAATGTAGGTAAGATGGGTGAGTGATGACCTTCCCATCACGTCGCGCATCTACAGTGGCACTGGACAAAATTTTAGTGAATTTTTTGTGCAAATGTGACATCATAAACCTACGTTGTACCTCACGTGAACTTCAGAGATCTGGCCTTTCTTTCATATCTGTCGACACCTTACTGTCTGAAGAGTCGCCGAGCCCAAGGCTGACTTCGCAGGGAGCCACACTTTTGCACCACTACAGAGGAAGGCTGTAGGCACCTTTGAGTCAAATTTCAAACTTCTGCATAGCAATGGGAGACAATTACGGGGTTTAGAAAAAGTGATCCTTTACTCATGTTGCGCATTACGCTTTCTGTTTTTCCTCATCTGTCTGCAAGTACACAGAATACTTATTTCAGAACACGCATTTCAGTTATTAAGAAAGTACATATAGCTTTTTTCATAAGCATGTTTATAAGGGGCTGTCAAATGAAAACCGAACACACGTCACGGCGGGACCATGGAGTGGTTTTGTCTGAAAGTAATCACCACACGTGTTAATACTTTTATTCCACATGGGGACGAAACGATCAATCCCTTTTTTGCTAAACGCTATCGGCCTCTGGTTCACAACCGCACCCACTATTTCTCTTCCTTGGCAATTGAACAGACGTTTACGTGTGACTTTCTTCATCAAGTCTCCAGAGATGTGGAAATTACACGGTGAAAGACGCGTGCTGTATGGGGGATGTTGCAGTGTTTCCCAACCGAACAGCTAAAGCATAGCCTTCGTCCAATTACACAGTTTCTGTGCAGTGTTCTTGCTGTTTTTCTTTTTGGTCATCACTCTTCTGACTGATTTAATGCGGCTCTCCACGAATTCCTCTCGAGTAGATATGTTTTACCGGTTCTGGACCACTAGACCACCCTCAAGCTCAATACCACAATTTCTGACAAATTCAACCGATTTTTTAGATTCAATCTATTTAAATCATTCCCCCCAATTTCTGAGCTCTAGCTCAATACCTCAATTTTTACTAACTCCACCGATTTTAGCTATTTACCTAATGTTTTCGGTCACCAACCGATTTCTGATTTCTTTATTCCAGATGAAAGGTGAATGTAGGAAAAAAAGGTGCACATCAAATTCACCCATTTCTACTTCATTCTATAAAAGGTGAACATAAGAAAATAAATAAAATGAAATTGTAAATGAAGGTAAATTATTCGAATTCACATCGTGAACTCTATATCATAAATTCACTATTTTTATTTTTAAGTTTCTTCATTCCTTTGTATTTTAGTTTCATTTGTCCTTTCCCAATTATTTCAAAATCCCAAGCATCAGTTAATTTGGAATATCTATTTGGTAAAATAACTCTAAAATTATCATTAAGTTACATACAAATATTTTCTCCATATCTAGTACTTAAATATTCACATCCAGTAACATCCTATAAAACATTTGTCTCTAGCTCACGTATTTCTTAATCTATTTCGAGACACTTACATTGTTGAGCTTCTTGATTAGAGTCTCCATTCACATAGAAAAAATTTTATTAGATTTATATACAAAAACGTTTATTAGATTTTTATGATTTGTAATGTCCATATGGTAATGTATCTACTCGATTTTCCAGGACATGTCTTTTGCTCTCATGTGGGCTCAGCGCCTTCTTCTTTATTTCAACTGTAAAGATTTCATGTTTTTCACTTTGAATCAAATTAATCCTTCTGTACTTTTCTCTGTCGTTGAACAGGCAGTATTTATAATCTTCCAAGCTGATTCTATTTTTTATTATACAATCCTTAACTCCTCTTGATTTCTTCTATAATTTGTCGTCAACCTTGTAGGCATACATTTTCGTCCTTAGGCACAGAACTCTTCCATTATTTTTCCATTACATTTATCTGTCATTTTTCCAACAACTTTATTGTTTACTTGTGGAATACCATAAATATTATCCACTGGATAGTCACTTGTACCAAATTCATCAATCACTGATTTCATGTCTTCATAGAAATCTTCAGTTTTAATATTCTAAATATATCTTGTTAACACGACTCAATATTTTCTCCATATTTCGGTTTCATAACTCTGTACTGAAAATCATACATCAGTTCTTTAGACAGATCAAGTATACTCATTCTGACATAGATCAGCTTATTAAATATAATTTTTGTCTTCTTCATATGAATGACCAAAATATTTTCATTAAATATGGTTCTTCCTTTAAAGGTTGGCTTACCTATATCTATATTACACTTTTCTCCATCTGAAACTAATTTTGTATCCACTCTGTTTGTTATATTTTCCATCGTTTTACCAAACACATATTTTTTCATCAATTTGTAAAAATCTTTCTCAAAGTTCTTTGAAGCCTTGGTCCTCATCTGTGCATTCAGACCTATATATTTCATTAGCCAATCAGATTGTTTAAATGTTAAAACTCTATGTATTTTTGTGAGTTTCATTCCAAGAGACAGATAATGTTTGAGGTTTCTACAATGAACTACATAATTATGCCTGTCAAGTAGAGTAGTCATCAATTTGCTTTCCTTCATCCCTGGCACAATTTTCCCTGTAGGAGTTAATGGGAAATCTATATGTAAATCATGTAATTCTTTTGGATATTCTAGATCTACTTCGAATATGTATTCCTCTCGACAAGTGGTTGATACCTCACTTCTCAAAATTAGCTGGCTCATCCAATACAAATCCAGAATGAGGTAAATATTGAATCAGAGCATAACCATACAGATTCTTTGAATCTAAATATGCCAAACAATTTGGTATCTTTTTATCATTAATATCTATCAAATATTTATAATTTGCTTTTACATATCTCTTGCAAAATTGTGGTATTTCTCCACTTATTACTTTTTCAACCATCAGAATCATATCATAATCGTGTAGAAAATCAAGTGGTTGTTTAGTCATTTTCAACATTGCAGCCTAAGATAGACCTGGTGCTGTAAAATACCAAGATGGATCCAAATCATAAGCTTTAATACAAATTTTTCTAAAGTTTTCAAACACATCAGCCAATAACAAAACATCAGTTTTCAGATAGAGATCATGATATTCACCAAGATTTTATATAAAATATAGTTTTTCCCAAACCATTTTTGCATGTTTGTAATCTTAATTACTTATTTCACTGTAAAATTCTTCTTTATTGTAAAATTCTTCTTTTGCTGGTAACTGTGTCTTTTCAAATTACTTCCAAGAATCTATGTACAAATTTCCTGATCACCAGCTTGAACAATTTTGCTGAGAAAAATTTCCTAATATTTGTCATTTGATTCATTTTCAAATTTGATGGAAGTCTGTCAAGTGATGAAGCCATGAATTTAAAAGTGTCTATAAATCTCATTTTCAAGCTTTCTGTACTCTGCCAAAAACTCATGTATCTTCCTTCATTGTGTGGGATTAGGTCTATCTCCTTCTCATCATAGCCAGTTTCTTTTAAAAAGAGGTGAGCATTTATGTACATAAATAGGTAACAAGCTAGGATGGTTTTGCTGCAAATTAAATTATTGTGCAATGGGGCAATGTCTTTTCTAGCTAGATGATCATCATGATAAACATTTTTATTTTTCTGTGAGTAATGACATCCACACAGCATACAAATGTTTGATCTTGCATGTTTTGATTGTTCTTCAGGAGTTACTGGTTTCATTTCTTTAATTGCAAAATAAATTCTTCCAATCTGGTCAACCTCCATTTTCATGCATTCTATGAATTTTTTATGGCAGTTCGGCCCTATGTACACGACGGGACCTTTATAGTCTCCATTCACTTATTTGATGTTGTAGCAGAATCCACTCAGCTCATGTTTTTGATATTTCATCATATACGAGATTTCAGAATTTGGCTGACAGTTGTCCATCTTCAACACTAAACTTTCAACGTCAGGATAAGTAATGAAAGTAACTTGCTGTGTGTATGGATAATTTTTAAAATGTATGTAAGAACCCTTCTGTAACATTTCTACTTTTAATGGCTTCTTAGTCAAAAAATTTGATGTGTGATTTTCTAATTTTTCTATATTAGCGAAATGTAGTAAACATAAAATAAATTCTGCATTTTCGTCTTTAGTAATTTGACTGGAAACAAGCCAATATAAAATGTTTATGGAACAATTGCGTGAATTAACTTCTTCCTTGAAATAAAGGAGATTTACATGTTTCTCTGTCTTACTTTTCGTAATTTTTAATGGATACACTTGATATTATTCATTAAATGAATAGACGTTGATAGATACAGTAATTCTACTCTCTATTTTTGTTATATTATCAACCACTACAGGAAACTCAATATTTTCAAGTTTCTAGTCAAGATCAAGATCAACATTTCTGTACTTCAATACTCTGGCTAATGTGTGTCTACAGAATACAATGCGGATTTTATAGCCCACAGAAAACATTTTTGATCATCATTTTTTACGTTGAGGCAAGCTTTTTTGTTTTTTTATAGCTGCAGGTAACTCAATGTAAGATGATCCCCTCTGTGGAATATATACATTAATTGCTAGCCATAAACCAATAATTCTATTTAATGCCCATCCTGATCCTTGTGCTTGAAAATTAGATATTTTCACTAAAATATCTCACTTACCACACTAGAATTTCTTACTAAAATCCTTTTCTGTAATAATAGTATAGTTTTGTTTGTTGTCCAAATTCCTTAACTATAGCATACATATATAATTTGTACTCACAAAATAAATTGAAATTTATTTTCAAACCATGATGTACTCTCAGGTCATCTTTCACACTTTTCAGAATTTTCGTCTTCACTGCAGACGAGAAATGGTCAGGTTCAAGTGAATCTATAGTTTGTAATCTATTTGCAAATGCTTTATCATCTACATAATCTCTAACTGTTTTCCTGTCTCTTCGTTTCTCGAATAAATCAGTGTAAAAGGGCAATAATATTTCTTTATTGGTTCTAGTCGTCTGTATCGCAAGCACATCGGTAGGAAATGGACATATTGTTTTCAATGGTTTATCTTCAGTTTTTTGCTTTGCAAATATATCAGTAGAAAATGGAAATCTTCTTTTCAATAATTTATCTTCTTTAGTTCTGGCAAACACATCGGCAGAAAATTGAAATCTTTTTTTCAATGGTTTATCTTCTTTAGTTTTGGGAAACACAGTGGTAGAAAATGGCAAAATCCTTTTCAATGGTTTATTTTCTTTAGTTTGGAAAACATCATCATTTTCAATTTTATGATAGGGTAATTGTTTCCAAAGATTGTCCCACACATTAGGTGTACGATGTCTAAAAATAAATGCAATTAGGTCAGCTTTATATAGTTTACTATTTCCTTGTAAATTATTTCTTTTGCAATAATCACATAGTTGAGCAATGGTGAATCTCTCCATTTGTCCATGAAGTTGAGCAACTGTGTATCTTTCCATTTTGCTTCTTCCATTTAATGGAAAAAAATTCATTATAATTGCAAAAATAGTTTTTCACAAATCGATGCTAAGGATTGACAAATCGATGGAAAGGATTCTTATTTAATAGATATTAATGATTAAGTGCAAGATGCTTCAGTTGTCAACTGACTCTTCTTTACCTTCTGCTGCTTTAGCTTTCTTATTCTTCATGTAATCTAAAATGCACTTCCTACGTTTATTGTTATAGTTATGTTTATGTGAAGGATTTATGTAAAAACAACTTAAATCTTTAATTTCTAGACAAGCTTTACATTTCTTTGTAGCTGCGGATACTTGATCAGTGACAGCTTCTTCATTATTCATCGATAATAATATTTTCAAATGTTCTTCACTCGGAATCCGGCGTAAATGTTCTTTGTAATAATATTCAGCAACACTTTTTCCATATATGCAAGGAATACCACCTTTTTTGTGATTTTTTACATGATATTTGTTTATACATAGTCTACACATCGTTCTGTAACTATCTTTTGTGTATTTCTGTAAAGTAAAATTATGAATTGACTTCTCAGTATTACAGCATTTGCAAAATTTGGGTTTCACAGAATATTGCTGTTGAACATGCTCCATTTATATTGAAAAATATTTATTGGATTTGTGAAAAAGTAAATCTTTCTAATTATTGCAATTTAATCTAATCATCATCTGACTCATAATCCATCTGAGTTTCAAAATAACTTCTACACAATGGGAAATTATTTCTTTTCTTTAACCACTCATCAATACACTCTTAGTGAAAAATATGATTACCTTTGTTTTTAGAAATTGACGATTTTCATCACTTAAATACATAGAACACTCAATATCGTCAGGTTGACAATTAGTTTATGAGAATGAAATAATGTATCCTGAAATTCTCTCATAAATCTTCAGTCAGTTCTTGACAAATAATATAATAGCCCACTCTAATGTATCCTGAAATTCTTTCATAAAATCTTCAGTCAAAACTTGTTCATATGATATACATCCCCAATCTAATTTATCTTGAAACTCTCTAATGAGTCCTTCAGACAATACTTGTTTCAATAATAATCCATTCCAATCTTAAAATTCACTGATAAAATCTTCAGTCAGTTTTTGATGGCATGATATAATATCCCGTTCTAATTTGTCTTGAAATTTTCTCATAAAATCTTCAGATAATTCATGATGCATTGATACATATTTCCAATCAATTTCAGTATTTTCTTTTGCTTCAACTTCCAGCTCACAGACTTCCAAATTGTTGTGGCTCGCCATTTGTAGGAAATAATTTTTAATAGATTTGTGAAAAAGTAATTTTTTTCTAATTTTGAAATTTAACCTATATCATCGTCATCATCATCATCATCAGGTCCATAATCCTCCTGAAAATATTCTACTGCAAGTATAGTCTCTGCTGTATAATCAAGGACATCCATCATATTAAAAAAGTCAGCTCTTGCTGGTGCTCTGTTTTTAATAACCATTCTATAACACGGACAAGTTTCTTGTTCCTTTAACCACTCATCAATGCAATTCCGATGAAAAATAGGATTGCAGCTTGTTTTGACAAATTGATAATTTTCATCATTTAAACATATAGAACAATCAATGACTTCAGATTGCTCAATTAGTTTATAAGTGCCTTTAAATCTAGCTTCCAATCCGTTTAGGTTCGCCATTTATAAGAAATAATTTTTATTAGATTCATAAAAATAAAAAAAGAACAATTTTCATCAATGAATCATTCAGGTATGAATTCAAAATTACCAGCTGCAAAACAGTTTAAAAGATATGTTGAATACAAACTACAAATGTCATCTACTGTTAATTTTTTGCAAAACTAATAAAAATTATTTTTAATAAATGGAGTCGATTGTAGATCTATTCAACAAGTTTACATTCAACAATAAGCAAATGTTTTTGATTATTGATGAAAAAATAATCCTTGGTTTTATGTAAATCTGTTGCTGGTCTGTTAGGATATATTTATTTATTTTATTTATTTATGCATTTATTTTACCTTGCAACTAGGGATGCAATTAAAGACGATGTTATAAAAATAGTATAAAAATACGAGAATTTTGGTAGTGCCATTTCACTGCTACCTAAATATATACCAAAATCAACAAAATTTATCAATGAACCTGATCTCTATTCTCTAGTTATGAAATCCAAAATACCTTTTGCAGAATATTTTCAAGATTGGGTTTATGAAAAAGTTTTACAGTCAATTATAACAGATGGAAAATATAACATTAGAAAAGACGTAACAAGGTTTCATAAACACCAAATTCAACATAAAAATTATTGCATAGAACAACTAGGAAAAATGAAGAAATAATCATATCTGAGGAGGAACTAATAGAAAAGTTAAGAGAAACAGTTAATATTAATTCAGAAATAATAGATAAAAGGAATGAACAAATTATTCTTTGAATATTATTCTATGATGAAAGTGAATATGATTATTATGTGATTAGAACTCAGAGGAAAGAATTATGGAGATAGCTAATTAGAATTGAAGATCGACATCCTAATTGTGAAGAACTGTTAAGACTGAATTACAGTCCAAATTCAATCAATTAATACCAAATAAAAAAAGAAAACTTAGCCATTGTTTGCTATCAAAATTATTTTAAACTGTTGGGTGACTACCAACAAGAAGAGTTGATTACTCATATTAATTATATACACGAAGAATTCGACAAGACGTAAGTCAACCACTTACATCTAATAAAATTACTTTATGTTTATTTACCCAGCTGTTGTGTGTATTATCGAAACCCAACCACTTAACATGAACTTGATCACCTTCCTTTCTCAAAAGTTTTTCAATGACATATACATCTGGATATTTTGTCATCTGCAGTTCTTGTTCATAAAAAATTCCTTTTACTTCTTCACCATTTAATCACATCATAATTTCAAAAATTTCTGTTGACCAATTGGCAGTATATCCTTTTTCGAAAAGCCCTTTAAATTTACTAATTCTCACTTTATCTCCTTTTTTAAAATTAAGCCTTATCATTACGCACAATGGTGCCTATCTTATAATGTTTTCATTAACTTCTATTGGCTGCTACTAGCTGGCCGGAGACTATAACCAGACGGCGTTGCAGGCAAGAACTCACCCTATGAGGGCCCTGGCCATCTTGACTACCCCGCATGTAGGGACTGTAGCCACAACAGTCTCAGTCTCAGTGACAATGCCCTAGACAGCCCCGCACGTGGGTCTGCAGCCATAATAGCCCTGGATGAGGTGACAGCGCCATAGATGTTTTTGCATGCGGGGACTGTAGCCACACTGTTTCGGTTCACAGTGATAGCGACGTCCCCTTGCTTGAGGGAGTGTAACCTCAAAGGCCCCTCATGCAGTGGTGGTGGTGCTGGGACCATCGACGACGTGTTAGGAGAAGGTGTTATTGTTGCTGGCTTAAGTTCGCCTCTGAATGGTACTGTGAAGGATTCTGCACCAAAAAAAAAAAAAAAAAAAAAACATCAAGTGCTTAGAATGTATAAAATGTCAGAAACAAAAAAATAATATGACAATAACGAATCGTGAGACTAACCCATACAATGACCTGCTTCATATAAAGCTGTTAAATCATTTTCGTCTTCTTGTAGGCCATGACTTATCATCATCTGCCGATCATCATTATTACTATCGAGCATGACTAGAAACAAAGAAGCCTGTCATAAGCACAGCAAGTAAGTATAACTTGAGCCTGCCCTAGGCTGCCAGAGACAGTGGTCATGTGAGTGAGCTTCATTTGCATGAATGTGTGCATGTATGCTGTCTAATGTAGAAGAAGGTCTTTTGGCCAAAAGCTTTATTTGTTAGCAGTCTTTTTGTGACGTCTATATGCAACGCAGCATCTCCATAATATGCTGAGTAGCAATCCATCGTTTTCATAATACTGTCACTATTCCATCCTGGGTTTTCCAGTTTTTGATAATTAGGAATGAACAAGTACGTTGATACATAAAATGTTCACTATACATACCACTGTCAATGTGGACTCACTTGCTTTTCTATATATCAGAGGAGGAAGAACACATTGACTGCTGTGATTTTATTACTACAAGTGGTTCTACAACTGTCTGATTAACACTGATCTCCAGTCCCACAGTGCAGGCCATTAACAGAGAGCTGGTAATGGTAGGGAAAGGGGGGGTGGGGGAGAGGGTGAAGGCAGTTAGTGCTAGATCAGGTTGATACAGTTCACCCACCAAAGTATCAGAGGTGAGAACACTGCCAATGCGTTCCACCACTCACCCCCCCCCCTCCTCACCACTAGTAAGAACAAAGAACTTCCATGTCCATGACAGGCTAATGCAGACGCCATAGAGAGTAGATGCTGCTCCACAGTAAAGCCCTGTGTATTTGTAATCAACTTTTATGGCAGCTATTAGAACAAAGTTTTGTGCCCTATGTAATAAACATTAACACCTGCCAGAATGGATGCTGCTGTATATAATAAACGTCCATCAGAGCAGAGTATGCCAATATGTTTCTATACTGCCCACTGAATCGGATGCTGATGTAGCATTCCAGCAGAGCAGCACAGTTCTAACCAGCAGACAGCGCCAATATTGAAGCATGCAGAGAAAGGTTCTCCAATAACTATCAGTCACTATCTGGAGCTGCTACATATTTAGATACGTGTGTCTTGGTGATAAGGCAGCTGCATAATCAATATGACACTAAACAACACAGGCTGCAGGTCGCATTGCTGTCCAACTGTTTTCAATAGGAAACCTGGGGTTTCAGAGAAAGTAGGTAAGATGAGGCATGACCTGCTGTAAGATAGTATTCATGGAAGAGGTTTGCTGCTATTGTTTCAGGGAAAATTAGGAAACAAGCACCAAGCCATAAACTTCTTGAAGTCAAGTGCATGTCTTAACCAAGTAGTACAGGAAAAAAGCTCCTTATGCAAAGCTTTTGGAAAGGAAACTCGTGATGTAATAATATGTGGAGCAGGAAACTTTACTGGCAGCTAGCAAGGCCTCAGTGTCGAGAGAGATCTAGTAATAATGCGTTTGTCAACAAACCATGCAAATGTTGACAGTGTGCTGTTTTGAGATGTTATGATTGGCTCCAGTTAAAAAGCTCTGTGAGTTGAGTGAAAATTGAGTTCGATTAGCAGCTTCTGCCATGTATGGCGTCGAATATAGGTTAGGTTTCAATCGATGTTATTAACAGGTTTGGTTTTAAAAGGTGTGCCTACACCTCAACAAGAATGAAAATGGGAAATTGGCTGTGTTGATAGCAGTATCGTTAATGTGGAGAGAGGGAGGGGGGCATTGACACTCATAAGAGTATCACTGTAATCACTGGCGTGAGGGCAGAACCTTTTTAGGAAAAAATCAGATTTCAGGCTACTAGTACTAAAATAAGTAAATATAATGTACAATTTTAGCCTAAAATTTGTGATTTAAGATGCTGTAAAAGCAAACTTATTAAATCAAAACAGAAGAGGACTAACAAAATAAGAATGAACTTCTTATTTGTTTATATGAACCACATGTATCTGTAACATGTGTTTCTGAACAACATTAGACTTCTAATACAGGAACGCTGAAGATGGATAGATATAACCTAGCACCCAGTTAGTGTAGGTCTAATGTGGAGAAAGGAGGAGTTGCTGCTTACGCTAATAAGAGTTGCATACACAAAACCTTCGATTCCTCTACATTTTAGAGTGGTTAGCAATTAGAAGCTTGTGCTGCAGGACTAGATTGTCATGGAAAGTTGATAATAATAGTCACAATATACAGGGCTCCATCTGGTAATTTTGAATTATTTATGTAACAGCTAAAAGAAATTTGTTGACTTCTAAGATGAATGAAGTAACATTATGATTGTTTCTCATTTAGGGCCATCAGAGACCACATTACAAAAGTAGAAGGCATTTATGGAAGCCTTTTATGCAGGCCAAAAGTGTTACATTCTTACTCTGGCCACCTGTCTTCGCTTTTCTTTGCAGCTGCTATTCTGCTTTCCTTAAAGTTGTTGATCAATGGTCTGTACTTTGATCGGTTAGAGATGTCCACCTGATTCACTCCAGCGCTCTTGGGACCCTTCCTTGCTTCCTTGAATCATACATAAGAGATTCGCAACTACTTGGGTTGCATCCATCCTGAACATGCATCAATTGAACTTCTGGCTGTATTTCCTTATTGGCCCTATCTGTAAAACTCTTCTCTTGCTCAAAGTCTGTACTGTCCGTGTATTACTCTAGACTCATTATAATGCAAAGTATCTCGTGCTCAAACTTTTTGGCTTCTTTCAGCCCAGTCTTCACTGTCATTCTGAGGCATTCATTTGCATAACATTAAATGTATATTTTAATTTAAATGTTTAGAGAACATCTGTTCTAGAGCTAAATTTGAGTCCCTTGGCATTTATCTGATCTACCTCTCCTTGTACAATTTGCAACAAGAGTTTATGGTAGCACTAATGTTGACAGTATATTTGTAGATGCATCAAGACTGCAAAGTCATAGTGTAATCCCCACAGTTAATGACCTCTGAAACCACGATGGCTGATTCTGAACATTGAAGTGTATGACAAAAATAAAAATAACTGCAAAACTACAGGGGTAGTAAAGGAGAAAGTAGTTGAGGAATTCAAAAAGAAGTTAAGAAAAACAGACTGGAAGAATGAACACAACACCAGTGATGTTAATGAAGAATACAACATACATTGTAGCATAATCATAGGATGCTTTGCAAGATGTTTTCCTAAAACATCAACTGATGAACGAAGTGTGTCTAAAAATTGGGTTACAAATGGAATCAAATTATCATGCAGAACTAGGAGAAAACTCTACTACTCATTAAGGAAGATTTATGATGTCATGATCAAACAACTTTAAACCATACTACAAAATTCTAAGCAAAATCATCAGAGCATCAAAATTTAAGCACTTCCAAGAAAAAATAAACTCTTCTAGCAACAAGATGAGAACTATTTGGAACGTAATAAGAATAAGACAGAAAGAAAAAAAATCTGTAAATGTAAATAATAAACAGAATAAAGATGGCTCTAAAATTAAAGAAACTATTCATAAAGATTTTCCATCAGTAGCAGAAAACTTCATCTACATCTACATCTACATCTACATTTATACTCCGCAAGCCACCCAACGGTGTGTGGAAGAGGACACTTTACGTGCCACTGTCATTACATCCCTTTTCTGTTCCAGTCACGTATGGCTCGCGGGAGGAACGACTGTATGATAGCCTCTGTGCGCGCTGGAATATCTCTAATTTTACATTCGTGATCTCCTTGGGAGTTATAAGTACGGGGAAACAATATATTCAATACCTCATCCAGAAACGCACCCTCTCGAAACCTGGACAGCAAGCTACACTGTGATGCAAAGCGCCTCTCTTGCAGAGTCTGCCACTTGAGTTTGCTAAACATCTCCGTAACGCTATCACGGTTACCAAATAGCCCTCTGACGAAACACGTCGCTCTTCTTTGGACTTCTCTGTCTCCTCCGTCAATCTGATCTGGTACGGATCACACACTCACGAGCAATACTCAAGAATAGGTCGAACGAGTGTTTTGTAAGCCACCTCCTTTGTTGATGCACTACATTTTCTAAGGACTCTCCCAATGAATCTCAACCTGGTACCCGCCTTACCAACAATTAATTGTATATGATCACTCCACTTCAAATCGTTCCGCACACATACTCCCAGATATTTTACAGAAGTAACTGCTACCAGTGTTTGTTCCGCTAGCATATAATCATACAATAAAGGATCCTTCTTTCTATGTATTCGCAATACATTACATTTTTCTGTGTTAAGGGTCAGTTGCCACTCCCTGCACCAAGTGCCTATCCGCTGCAGATCTTCCTACATTTCGCTACAATTTTCTAATGCTGCAACTTCTCTGTATACTACAGCATCATCTGCGAAAAGCCGCATGGAACTTCCTACACTATCTACTAGGTCATTTATATATATTGTGAAAATCAATGGTCCCATAACACTCCCCTGAGGCACGCCAGAGGTTACTTTAACGTCTGTAGACGTCTCTCCATTGATAACAACATGCTGTGTTCTGTTTGCTAAAAAATCTTCAATCCAGCGAGACAGCTGGTCTGATATTCCGTAGGCTCTTACTTTGTTTATCAGGCGACAGTGCGGAACTGTATCGAACGCCTTCCGGAAGTCAAGTAAAATAGCATCAACCTGGGAGCCTGTATCTAATATTTTCTGGGTCTCATGAACAAATAAAGCGAGCTGGGTCTCACACGATCGCTGTTTCCGGAATCTATGTTGATTCCTACAGAGTAGATTCTGGGTTTCCAAAAATGACATGAGACTCGAGCAAAAAACATGTTCTAAAATTCTACAACAGATCGACATTAGAGATATAGGTCTATAGTTTTGCGCATCTGCTCGACTACCTTTGTTGAAGACTGGGACTAATTGTGCTCTTTTCCAATCATTTGGAACCTTCCGTTCCTCTAGATACTTGCTGTACACTGCTGTTAGAAGGGGGACAAGTTCTTTCGCGTACTCTGTGTAGAATCGAATTGGTATCCCGTCAGGTCCAGTAGACTTTCCTCTGTTGAGTGATTCCAGTTGCTTTTCTATTCCTTTGACACTTATTTCGATGTCAGCAATTTTTTCGTTTGTGCGAGGATTTAGAGAAGGAACTGCAGTGCGGTCTTCCTCTGTGAAACAGCTTTGGAAAAAGGTGTTTAGTATTTCAGCTTTATGCGTGTCATCCTCTGTTTCAATGCCATCATCATTCCGGACTGTCTGGATATGCTGTTTCGAGCCACTTACTGATTTAACGTAAGACCAGAACTTCCTAGGATTTTCTGTCAAGTCGGTACATAGAATTTTACTTTCGAATTCACTGAATGCTTCACGCATAGCCCTCCTTACACTAAATTTGACATCGTTTAGCTTCTGTTTGTCTGAGAGGTTTTGGCTGCGTTTAAACTTGGAGCGAAGTTCTCTTTGCTTTCGCAGTAGTTTCCTAACTTCGTAGTTGAACCACGGTGGGTTTTTCCCGTCCCTCACAGTTTTACTCGGCACATACCTGTCTAAAACGCATTTTACGATTTCCTTGAACTTTTTCCATAAACACTCAACATTGTCAGTGTCAGAACAGAAATTTTCGTTTTGATCTCTTAGGTAGTCTGAAATCTGCCCTCTATTACTCTTTCTAAACAGATAAACCTTCCTCCCTTTTTTTATATTCCTATTAACTTCCATATTCAGGGATGCTGCAATGGCTTTATGATCACTGATTCCCTGTTCTGCACTTACAGAGTCGAAAAGCTCGGGTCTGTTTGTTATCAGCAGGTCCAAGATGTTATCTCCACGAGTCAGTTCTCTGGTTAATTGCTCGAGGTAATTTTCGGATAGTGCGCTCAGTATAATGTCACTTGATGCTCTGTCCATACCACCCGTCCTAAACAACTGAGTGTCCCAGTCTATATCTGGTAAATTGAAATCTCCACCTAAGACTACAACATGCTGAGAAAATGTATGTGAAATGTATTCCAAATTTTCTCTCAGTTGTTCTGCCACTAATGCTGCTGAGTCGGGAGGTCGGTAAAAGGAGCCAATTATGAACCTAGCTCTGTTGTTGAGTGTAACCTCCACCCATAATAATTCACAGGAACTATGCACTTCTACTTCACTACAGGATAAACTACTACTAACAGCGACAAACGCGCCACCACCGGTTGCATGCAATCTATCCTTTCTAAACACCGTCTGTGCCTTTGTAAAAATTTCTGTACCTATAACGATTTCAACTTCGGTGCTTTCTATCAGCGCTTGAAGTTCCGGTACTTTACCATTGCAGCTACGACAGTTTACAATTACAATACCGATTGCTTCTTGGTCCCCGCACTTTGGCCCGCACCCTTTGAGGCTGTAGCCCTTTCTGTACTTGCTCGAGGCCATCTAACCTAAAAAAACCGCCCAGTCCACGCCACACAACCCCTGCTACACGTGTCGCCACTTGCTGCGTGTAGTTGACTCCTGACCTATCCAGTGGAACCCGAAACCCCTCCACCCTATGGCGCAAGTCGAGGAATCTGCAGCCCACACAGTCACAGAACCGTCTCAGCCTCTGATTCAGACCCTCCACTCGGCTCTGTACCAAAGGTCCGCAGTCAGTCCTGTCGTCGATGCTGCAGATGGTGAGCTCTGCTATCATCCCGCTACCAAGACTGGCAGTCTTCACCAAATCAGATAGCCGCCGGAAGCCAGAGAGGAGTTCCTCCGATCCACAGCGACACACATCATTGGTGCCGACATGAGCGACCACCTGCAGATGGGTGCACCCTGTACCCTTCATGGCATCCGGAAGGACCCTTTCCACATCTAGAATGACTCCCCTCGGTATGCACACGGAGTGCACGTTGGTTTTCTTCCCCTCTCTTGACGCCATATCCCTAAGGGGGCCCATTACACGCCTGACGTTGGAGCTGCCAACTACCAGTAAGTCCACCCTCTGCGACCGCCTGGATCTTGCAGACTGAGGGGCAACCTCTGGAACAGCACAAGCAGCGTGTCCGGCTGAAGACCAGTATCAGCTTGAGACAGAGCCTGAAACTGGTTCGTCAGACAAACTGGGGAGGCCTTCCATTCAGCCCTCCGGAATGTCTTTCGCTCACTGCCACATCTCGAGACGACCTCCCACTCTACCACAGGTGAGGGATCAGCTTCAATGTGGGCAGTTTCCCGGGCAGCCACAGTCATAGTCCTATCGGGGGATGCGTGGGACGAGCTGGCCGTCCCCGACAAACCCCCATCTGGACCCCCACAGTGATGCCCATTGGCAGCAGCCTCAAGCTGTGTGACTGAAGCCAACACTGCTGGGAGCGAAGGGATGCCAACTCAGCCTGCATCCAAACACAGCAGTTGCAGTCCCTATCCATGCTAAAAACTGTTGTGCAAAGAACGTCTGAACTAATCTACAGAGAGCACAAACAAATCGAAACAAAATTTACCTTGCATACAGCGTAGGAAGGGAGATGCGGGGAGGGGGAGGGAGGAGTTGTATCTTCAATGTCGGTTTGGGGAATTTGGTTACTTGACAGTGATTTGCATTAAACTGTTCGGTTTTGTGCAACAGATAGGAGGCATGACTTCACATCGGTACTGAATGTGGGTGTGGTTTCTGTGCTTGTTGTCACATTGCCGAATGCTTGGGCATAATTTTAGAAATGGGAGCTAGATACTGTTGAGCTTAACGCCTGCTTCCTTCCAATCAGTTATCAGCGCCCTTAACCAAGTCCACCACCTCTCTATACAATCTGCCATAGTGATCACTTGTGGCTTACAAGTTTTGCTTTTTCTCAAACAAAGGCTTGTTGCAAAGTGTGTTTTGTTACAACTGGTTTATCCATTTCCACTTTTCTTTGTGCTCTTATGGATCCAACTGGATACTAACACAATTTGTTGTTTGTACGCTCAATTGGCCAGTCCCACTATGAGGTGCTCAGAGTAATGTGCAGAACATGTTCATAAATGGTACAAGGTGGGAGACAGAGATGCACCACTTCAAGATAGATATTTTTAGCCAATAAATTCCAAAACAGGTGCCAAGATCTTCAGAAGCAAGATACAAATAGTCCCATTTGTATCACAATCCAAGTCCACAGTAAGATAGTGGTGAGCAGTGTAATGCTCCACATACAGTAGTGAACTGGCTTCACAGCAGCGGTGCTCACATATTTAATATGGCCAAGAAACCAAAGGGATTGCGCATTTAATTTGCACCTTCTGCATCTCTGTTCTGGCGCAGCTCAGTGTCTGTTTTCAGCTCCCTATCAATATGACTAATCTGTTCTAGTGCTATATCCATTCCTGTTGCTGTGATATCCTCATCAACACGTAGTGTTGTGCGTAATGATAAGGCTTAATTTTAAAAAAGGAGATAAAGTGAGAATTAGTAAATTTAAAGGGCTTTTCGAAAAAGGATATACTGCCAATTGGTCAACAGAAATTTTTGAAATTATGATGTGATTAAATGGTGAAGAAGTAAAAGGAATTTTTTATGAACAAGAACTGCAGATGACAAAATATCCAGATGTATATGTCATTGAAAAACTTTTGAGAAAGGAAGGTGATCAAGTTCATGTTAAGTGGTTGGGTTTCGATAATACACACAACAGCTGGGTAAATAAACATAAAGTAATTTTATTAGATGTAAGTGGTTGACTTACGTCTTGTCGAATTCTTCATGTATATAATTAATATGAGTAATCAACTCTTCTTGTTGGTAGTCACCCAACAGTTTAAAATAATTTTGATAGCAAACAATGGCTAAGTTTTCTTTTTTTCTTTGGTATTAATTGATTGAATTTGGACTGTAATTCAGTCTTAACAGTTCTTCACAATTAGGATGTCGATCTTCAATTCTAATTAGCTATCTCCATAATTCTTTCCTCTGAGTTCTAATCACATAATAATCATATTCACTTTCATCATAGAATAATATTCGAAGAATAATTTGTTCATTCCTTTTATCTATTATTTCTGAATTAATATTAACTGTTTCTCTTAACTTTTCTATTAGTTCCTCCTCAGATATGATTATTTCTTCATTTTTCCTAGTTGTTCTATGCAATAATTTTTTGTTGAATTTGGTGTTTATGAAACCTTGTTACTATATACTCTTCTATTCTTTTCTCTTCTGTTCTGTCCATGTTACTATCCTACACCTGTCCACAACTACATGGTATTCTATCCACTTCTGCTTTCTCCAGAGCTTGACAAGCAACTTTGGCTGACTTTAGATAGCCACAAATCTTCTTTTTAGATTTATATATTAAGGTACTGTTACGTTTCTCTACGATATTCACTATGCAGTCAGCGACATCTTCAATTAAGTGTAAGAAGACCGATTTAGGAGACAGCTGAATGTTAAGGTGGCCTATTTGCAACAGAAGTCAAGTTCAACAGTGTCTGGCTTCCAGTTCTGAAGAAATGCACAAGTCTTTCACATTGCAACGACAACGATGGTGACATCGAAAATCGGCAACAGTCGAAGTATATCTGTATTCAATATGCAACTAAGCACTTTAATCTCAGGCAATGATGAGCCACTATGTGCTCTGGACTGACCTCGAATCCTCAATAGCCTCTGAACGTGTCTACTGTGTATTGGGACTAAGACTTGCGTTATCTAACAGATCCTAGAAAATCAATCAAAATAGATTTAAACTTTCTGGGCATTCTAAGTTACATATGTAATAAATCGTTTCACAATGATAGTACCCCAGAAACACTTGAACATGCTGTTGTCAAGTCAGTCTACAAAAAAGAAGACAAAAAATAGTAAAGAATTACTACTCATCACATAATTTCAAGTGCTTTCAAAAATTTTCAAGATCATAATGTACTTTAGACATTCTAAACATTTAGTGCGGGAAGATATATTCCATAGCAAACAAAATATGGATTTCAAAAAGAGATGTCAGCTAAACAGCGTGTATTTACCTTGACAGATAATACAATGTAATCAGTAAACAAGGAATTACTACCATTGGGAGTATTTTGAGACTTGGCTAAGGCTCTAGATTGTGTGAACGATGATATCTTAAAAATATTAAAAAATATTAGACACAACAGATTGATGGTTCTTATATTATTTGAATGCCAGAAAGCAATGTGTGAAATTAGCACCACAATATAGTAAGGTAAAGCAATTTCACTGCATTGCATTTAAATCGAATTAAATGTATACCTTTTACTTCTTATCACATTCCAGAGCCCACTCTTCAGTCTCATAACTAATGTAATGTGCCAATAAGACCAATCTCATTTTATAAATAAGCTTCTCACACATACAGGCATTTTCATGAGTATACAATGCTTAATTTTTTTCCGCATTCGATGTTTTGTAGTTGTATATTAAAGACTCTGCACCCTGTGTATGGTTGTAACTTTCTAGCTTACGATATTACTCAAATGGTTACTACAAACCTACTCGCTACTCTCCCCTTTCAACAAGTACTAATTATTCCCAGGAGAGTGAATAGCAATGCAGGCAATTTCTGAGAACGTTAAGCTAATTTCTTAATGAAATTAAGTGTGCCTTACTTGTGTTTTTGACAATTCAATCGTCAAACAGTTATTTCTTACTATGTATACAATTTAAGCAGTTTATCGTACTCGAAAGTCTCTATCTTCCAAAAATATGAACATGGCATTCACTGACTGCAATAACATTTTGAATATGAGTAACATATTTTTTGTTGGAAGGTAAACCTCAATGCAAGCATGCTGTTCATGATATACCGGTACAGTCACTCTAAAATAAAGCCATATAAATTTTTGGAAATTTGTGGTAAGGTCTTTTGGGACCAAACTGCTGTGTTCATCAGTCCCTAAGCCTACACACAACTTACTCTAACATAAACTAACTTACTCTATGGACAGCACACACAATCATGCCCGAGGGAGGACTCGAACCTCCATATAAATCAAGGAGTTCTGTGTAGCTCACGATATACATAGGTACAGGCACAATACGATAGAGAGAGTCAGATCTCACCACGACAGCTATCACTCCTCTAATAATGTGACAGGAGTAGGTTGATCTGTATGTGGGATGTGTTTATCTACCAGGTCAGAGAGCCGTTTTGAAAACTGGAAACGGAGAAGGAACATAATGTTATAGGCCTATATTGTATTAATGAAGTGATATTCAGACCAACTCATAGTCAATTACACGAATCGTAGGAATAAAAAGGTTTTCCGTAGGATGTGAAGAGGGAAAACAGCCGTCTATATAAAGCCTATAAATAAAAATATATCTCGAACAAGAAAATTCGGCCTGTCGAACAATGTTGAAATATGAGTATTCACACTCAACTTTTTCAGGATACTCTCTCTATAATAAACAGACTAAGTATCAGATTGGAATGATCTGTAATGAGCTTTCGACGCTTACACATTTTTCAAGGCAAAAGCCACAGAAACAGAAAGGGCCCTTATTGTCTATTCGATTGTAATTAGATAATTAACATTTTTAGAATTTGGAAATAATCCGTGGTTTTATGTTTCAGGTGCTTTCCATAGTAGTAAAAAATTATATTGTACTTCAATCCAAATTTTGTGTTAGTAATATATTTTGAATTGTCACGTGTACATTTCTATTGTCAACTCTTTGACGCGCGCAATTTTGTCTGTGTCTTAAAATCCGAGTGGCGCGATAGGTAGCGACACCATCGTCGTACGCGCAACTTAGAATTTGGACATGGGCGATAGGAAGCCGATACAGTTGCGTTAAGGTTAAAGTTGCACAGACGGTTGTGATTACAGCTCCCGATTTGTTTCTGTGATTGTTTTGTTTTTTTTTGTAAAATGGGTGCGTATTTGTCAGAACCAATCACTGAAAAGGTGTCAACTGATGAAACTGGCAAACGGGTGAAATGTGGCGCGAGTTCAATGCAAGGGTGGCGAGTTTCTCAGGAGGTATGGAAATTCAGTATAATCTATATTTGTTATTTCTAGTTTCTTTCGGTGTATAATTTTACCACCTGATCCACTTTCAGTGGAGATGTTTTATTACACGGGGTGCAATTTTCTAAATGAGACAAGTGAATATTCATGCTAGACGTTTACGTCTCCTTCAGTTTCAAAAGACGATACCCTCGACAATCACATTATTGAAAGTATTTTTTCATCATTGGCGTTATTTTCTCTTATAGTGCAGTGATTTTTATAACTAGTGTTACAACTTTAATTGTATGCTTCTACGATGTATACAGTATTATGAATGTATACATAACCAGTTTATTGCGTTGACTTTTTAATTTTTTAATACTTGGTACCGATAGTGTGCAACACATTTCAATTAATAGCTGCCCGATAAGATTTCAACTACTGATTCAGCAGCAAGCACCCTTGTTGTTTGCAATATTTCCTTATATTTTTCATTCACGATTCCATTGAAGACGGGCTTGTGCGGCAAAAGAGAGAGAGAGAGAGAGAGCGAGAGAGAGAGCGCGCTTGAGTGTTTCTGTAAAGTTTGCGTATGTTAAAGTAAATATTTTGTATCAGATGGAGTTGTACTAAATTACATTACAATATTAAACACATTATAATCAGTGTTTCATTATTTATTTGTTATGCTAGACTAGTGACAGTTGATACAGACAATTTATTTTCATCATTGCAGATGTTTGTTACACGTAGGTACATAGTCTTTTTTTTCCACTGCATCACTTTAATCTGTCATGAACAGTAATAGGCAGTCTTTCCGAACTGAAATGGCAGGATTATCTAAAGATCTGCTGTGAGTACTGTAACAGACATGTACTCCTAAAGAAATCAAACAGAATTGTCCACAAAAATTCCCTAAATAAACTAACAAAGGAAGATAAACTGCATACATAGAAACCTTCTCAAGGTGGAGCACATTATGTCTCCATGTCCAATATATACTATTCCAACCCTATCAGAATGGCTACATTTCCCCAGTATGTCAATATTGTGGCATCAGTTCTCTCCAGTCACAAAAGTAGACTGCCAATGGCGTATTGATGCCCTTTCCATAAAAGACTCCTCCCCCCTCCCACCCAAACTGGAAATTAGAGACAATGTTGTTAAACACAAATTCCCAGATAATTTCATGTCAGTGTAGGTAACTTATTAGTAACCATCATGTCATAGACAAAACTGATGTCTGGACAGTGCTGTAAGCTCTCATTGGTTGTTTCTTTGTCTTGGTTTGTTTATGTGGAGTGATTAATTCTCAGAGTTCTAAAAAACTGAGACCAACATTTTAGTTTTATGTTGGTTACATTTATCTTCATTGTGGCAGTTACTTTCTTCACGTAGGAAATGTATCCTGTATCAAAATCTGGGTCCCCCCCAAAAAACCTTGGAAATCATCCTTCACAGTGGAATCTCCTGTTAACACAGTTTGGCAGCCTGTAGCCTATTCACAAATTATGTTAATCGAGTGATTCTATGGTAGAAAAGCATGAATTGTTAAGTAAAAATCTATGGTCTCATACAAGAAAATGAGTATTTTGCTGGGTCAGGCCATGCCCCCTCCCCCCCTCCCAGGAGGACACTTTTGTGCAAAACCAGGGTAAAAATCTCGGATACCGAGCAGGGTAGTGTAATGATTAGCACGCTGGACTTACATTTGGGAGGACAACGGCTCAAACCTGTGTCTAGCCGTCCTGATTTAAGTTTTTCGTGATTCCCGTAAGTCACTGCTGGCAAGTGCAGGTATGGCTTCTTTGAAAGGACACAGTCACTTACCCTCTCCATCCTTCTGTAGTTGCCTGAGCTTGTGCTCCATCTCTAATAACCTCGTTGTCAATAGGACGTTAATCACTAATCTCCTCCTCCAAAATCTCTAATGACAAATGGAAAAGTCGGGCACTACATTTAGGCCTATGCTCCAAACTGTTATAAGCAATAAGTGTTTGTGTGTTCAAATAGTAATATTGTTTCTATATTTTAAATATTATTTTACAAAAGGGCAAGTGAAGCACAGTTTTATATTCTTTAATATAAATATTGATTCTTGCTCTTACTTATATATTTTGCTTGGTAAACTTATTAAATAGGTAAGTGTGGATGCTTAGCATACAAGTAAGGACATAATAAATCGCTTGACATCTTAGATTAAGTGCTGCATCCAGGAAAATGACTGAGTACAGTGTTAAGGAAGAAAATTTTTCCTTGTCTATACAAACATTTTCTTTTAATTCAAAATGTATTATTTCTTTAATAATGTCACCATGAAGGTAAAATTTTAATTTAATTACGTATATTAAAATTATGACATAGCAAAGTGAAATTATTGGTTAGTAAAATAGAGACTTTGTACACATGTAATTTAAAACACTGTTCTAAGAAAGTATACTTGAGTTTATTAAAATAACATTAGAAAATAGTTTATAAACCACAAAATAATTCAAAATTATTGCTTAGTTACTTGCTAAAGAGATAATCAGTAATATTACTGGGAGTCTTAAAAAAGAAAAGTACCAGAAAAAACTTTAATTTGTTGTTGTGGTCTTCAGACCAGAGACTGGTTTGATGCACCTCTCCATACTACATTATCCTGTGTAAGGTTCTTCATCTCCCAGTACCTACTGCAAGCTACATCCTTCTGAATTTGTTTAGTGTTGTTCATCTCTTGGTATCACTCCATGCTGCTCTCTGATACTAAATTGGTGATCCCTTGATGCCACAGAATATGCCCTGCCAACTGATCCCTTCTTCTAGTCAAGTTGTGCCACAATTCATTTGGTTATTGTTCAACAGGGCCTGAAAATGTATAAGTCTGTCTGAGATCTACCATTAATATGTGGTTCATGTAACACAAAATTTAACCAGGAGAAACATTACACACATCATTCTAGACAATTTAATATATGTTTTTAGTAT
This sequence comes from Schistocerca gregaria, assembly GCF_023897955.1. Taxonomy (NCBI): domain Eukaryota; kingdom Metazoa; phylum Arthropoda; class Insecta; order Orthoptera; family Acrididae; genus Schistocerca; species Schistocerca gregaria. The sequence goes on from NC_064920.1 coordinate 109,079,145, forward strand.
TGTCTGTTGACTACATCTCCATCAGTTTGTAAATGTCTATCATCATGAAACTTCTGGATAATGCATGCATACCTGTATACAAAAGTTGTATCATTACACTTGACGAAGTAGAAGTGACCCATTAGACAAAAACCGAGTGAGGTGGCGCAGTGGTTAGACACTGGACTCGCATTCGGGAGGACGACGGTTCGATTCCGCGTCCGGCCATCCTGATTTAGGTTTTCCGTGATTTCCCTAAATCGCTCCAGGCAAATGCCGGGATGGTTCCTTTCAAAGGGCACGGCCGACTTCCTTCCCCGTCCTTCCCTAATCTGTAGAGACCGCTGACCTCGCTGTCTGGTCTCCTTCCCCAAACCAACCAACCAACCATTAGAGAAAAGTGAATCATTTGTAAACTTACTCTGAATTAATTAGTCCTGCTGTTGGTAACATCTGCACTCTGAATAATTTTATAGATCCTCCACTACTACACTTCCCGGGAGGGGGGGAGCAGAGTTTTCCACAAGTGTTGCAAGCAATGGTATTTTCTAAGGCCACTTAGAGGCAAGTGGTTATTATGTTGCCTTTTCAACATAGTCTTTATTGTTTAATTTCTTGACTCTGAGGTGTGAATTGCAATAATATTTTTGGCAATATCTTTCGCAGCTGTTGCAGTTTCTTGTGCATTATTTGCTTTTTTTCTGGAGTATCAATCAAAAACTTTTTCAGTTCTCTTCTGATTGCATCATGTGGACCCTTTCCATGAGCAGTTTTGAAGTAACTTTGGTCAGCTGTTACTGCAAAATCTTCTTTATGAGAAAGATCATGAACAGACATCAGCCTTTTGATTTGACCTGTAGCTCCCTCATTGAAATAATGAACATGTGAAACTAGAAACTCCATTTTTTTGTCAGATGTGCTGAAATTGCCACACTGAGGTCACTCTCCATACTGTGTTTAAAAAAAATACTACCCAGTAGCTATTGTGCTTAAACTTTTGGAATTTGTAATACACAATTGCTGTAGGAAATAGAAACACTGGGTGAACCCAAGTATGCCTGCATGATCTCAGATTGATGTTTTATTGAAAAGTTTTTGGAGAAATCGTCTAATATACCAGCTTTGTAGTTTCTTGAAAGATATGTTCTAACAAATGCAATACACAGTGCTGCCTACATGCATTGTAAACATGCTTGGATGGAGTCTGTAACAGTAAATAAAGCTGGACCTTTGCTTCTACCATTTTTTTTCTATACACTAAAAGTTACTTTCATGGTAGATCTAATCCTTCAAAATAGCTTTTGAGATTTGAAATACCAAATTCTTCATCTAAACTTTTTGGAATGCTTAACATATGCTTGTTCAAAGAGCTTAAAAATCTAACAGCATTTTAATGAAATGTGCCCACACGAATGTCTTGATGTGAGTGTTATAGGCACAGCATGCTTTGGGTGTACTTCCTTAAATTTTCGAAGTTAACACTCCATGCAGTTTGCAGAAAAGATCATAAATTTCTTTAATATTGTGTAGCAAAAAAATCTTCTCACTGCACTCTTCTATCATATTTAATGGAAAAGAATTCATTTCTACCTGGACACTCTCAGCTTATATTGTCTCTTTCATGAAACTGTATGATCTTCATAATGAAGCCAGGACTTCAAATCTTTTTAAGTTTTTCAGGTGATAAGGCTCTATGCCACTGATGATGTAATAATGCTCTTAATAGAGGTAGTTATAGATATAAAGTTATATTTAATTGTTCGTACTTTTTTATATTGAAATTATACCAACAGTTCATTACAGAAGGAAATTTACCATTTTGGGGGTAATGTCTCGAATAAACATATTTCTTCTTTTAATATGTGTATATTACTAATAGATTAATTTGGTGCTCAATTAATTATTCATATAAGCACCAATGTGTTTGATAAAAATAAGATGTCCTCCCATGGTAAAAAATATTTTTTAATTTGTGAAAAATCATCACTTTTTTGAAAAGGAAATAAAACCTTACCATATGGGGCTACAAAGTTATTTTGAACAAATAGGAACAAAGCTTTATTACTATTAAAGACTATTGAATTTTGGTACCTGCGGGTACAATATCACAGCCAGACCCTGCTGTGACAGATGTGTTTAAGCGAGTCCGGCTTTCAATTTCCGGGAACTGCATTTTATTAAAGTTTTGCTGTGTGTAACTACCTGAATGCAATAATCAGCTCCATTATTTCTGTTAAAACATTGTATCCAGTGTGAAAGAGAAAAGTCATTCCACTGTAGCAGTACTGTGTATTTCCATTTTCTGCTTGAAACCTGTCATACATCCAGTTCCATTTGTAGGTAGGTTTTTGGGTGGAGTAAGGTTTTAAACCTCCATTGCTAAGTGATTTTGTTTCAGGAACATAAATTTGATAGAGTAGAATGAGGATTACTACCTATCGTCTGAGAAAGGTAAATAAAAATTCATGGAAGAATGCTCTAAGATAATTAATAACCATAGCCACTAATGTTTATGCTGTTTATTAGGTGTTAAGTCTAACATGATTTCCATTGGTATAAGTAGTTTTTGGTAACTGGTAGCTGCTGCAGGCAAATTATTCATATACACGGTCAGCTGGAGAGACATGTCATATGAGAAGAAAACTAGTCATAGAAAAAATGTCATTTCTCCTTCAGTAATTTATTAATGTAGCCTGGCCAATGCGTTTGAAGAAACAAGACCACTTGGTTTCTATCTGCAGTTACAAAAATCGTACACCATCTAGCAGTGTTTTGTTGTTTATCGAATAGATAATGTCCAGGTTTAAGGAATAAGCTTGTTTTGCAGAATATAGATTGGGTTGATAACTACACTCAGTTTCTTTAGCATAGAGGAATACCAGCAAAATGTGGTCCAGTTATAGTTTTTAAAAAGCAGATGGTTTTTTATTGTTGTGATAGTAAGACAGGATTTTCAATTGTTATATATATATATATATATATATATATATATATATATATATATATATATATATATATATATATATATATTACTCTAGCAGTACAAGAATTCTTTTCACACTGCTAAAGTTGCTACATGTGGTATGTTTAAAGACGACTGAAACTATTTTCACCATGACTCTAGCCTCTTGAGAACAGTAGGGCGGCAATACCCTCATTTGGTATAATGTGAATGGGGAGGGGGGAGATTCCTCGGGTGTTTCCCGTTTTCCAAGTTGTTCAAATCGAACAGATTTAGTTCATAGTTGACAGCAATAAAGTTATTTTTCCTGTATTGACCACCCATTAATCTTGTAATCATTTATGCTCAAGAAGGTCACATGAAGAGGTACCCGCATTGAAATGCTTACTGATCTTGTCTGTAATATAATATCTTATCATGATGAAGAATGAAATCTATGGTGTCACAGCCAGACACCACACTTGCTAGGTGGTAGCCTTTAAATCGGCCGCCGTCCGGTAGTATACGTCGGACCCGTGTGTCGCCACTATCAGTGATTGCAGACCGAGCGCCACCACACGGCAGGTCTAGAGAGACTTCCTAGCACTCGCCCAGTTGTACAGCTGACTGCTAGCGATGGTTCACTGACTTCTACGCTCTCATTTGCCGAGACGATAGTTAGCATAGCCTTCAGCTACGTTATTTGCTAGCAAGGTGCCATTATCAGTTTCTATTGATATTATGAATCATGTACCGTCAAGACCGATGTTCGTCATTAATGGATTAAAGTTAAGTATTCCACAGGCTACGCCCGTTTTTCTAAATTCTAATTTCCTTGTCCTGTTCCAGACCTCACGCCAGCCTGCGTGAGCTAAAACGCGTGCCTTTCGGCATCCTCTAGTAACACGGTGTTGGCTGTCCTGCCAACTGCAACAAAATCTGTTGCTCTTCCAATTTTTCTGCTTGGCCACTACTCAAAAGTGCAACTTTAATTTACACTTCAGTATACTGACAGAGAACTTTCAAAGATTAAGTTATTTATATTATTTAAGAATATAGCCCATTTACAGAAAACATGCAGTGACCAATCCCCATGTTAGTTTAATAGGTAGTTCCTGTGAGCTGCTTAGTTTATTTCTGAATGTCTGAGGATTCCCACTCCCCGGTATTTTGATGCGTGGCAGCTTGCTTGTATTTTACTGCCAAGCAGAATCATGTCCAAAAGTGGAGAGCAATATATTTGATTCAGACCCTCTTGTAATCAATAGTCTCAATCAGCATTAATGACCAGTAATGTTCCATAGTGAAATTAGCAACAGTTCAGTTCATGAGGGAGGGAGATTATTTCAAGGGTTCACTTGGGGTATGCAATGGTATATCCTATGATCTTTTCTTTGAGAGGCCAGAGGAAATGAAGATAAACTTGTGTTTAAAGTTTACATGTCCATTGACGATACATCATTTATGTAACATTAAAACTTTGAGAACAAAATTTATGGTTTGAATTTTTTCACTTGAATAATTATTTGAATGAAAATAATTTTGTAGGCGATAGTAGCTCTGTTTGTGATATTGCACTTGTCAAGGAAATCTTCATTGTGGCAATGCTGTTAGATTTTGAAAACTTGCAGAGTGGGCCATGTAGCCCATAAGTCATGATGAAGTTGCTGTGTCCAGTATTACTGAGCTCACTCAACTGTTAAAACAAAGCAGTTGTGTAACTGGATCCATTTCCAAAATTAAAAAGGAATGCAATGTGATAATGATGTTGAAGTCAACCATGTGGAGTACCTCTCACTTCTTGCAAACTATATACTTACAAATTAGAGACAGACTTGCTGGTCAATGCCTACCATTAGTAGGTAAAAATTTTTAATACTGTCAATACACACACAAACAGTAGTATAAATTCTTACTATGTCCATTCTACCTTCTCTGAACTGAATTTAGCATGGAGTTTATTGCTGATCTCATACTGTTACACCTTTTGAGTCATCTTCACCACACAGCAGGTGGGTTCCTATCAATGTAGGGTATAAGTGATCCGTCCCTTTTTACCAACCTTCCACAGCCAATAACCAGTGCCCCTTTCCTTCCTGATGAAAGAGCGCAAGAATGCTTGGAAAGCTTTTTTCCAAGTTGAGACCTATATGACAGTACTTGGAATTTACACCTACTGAAGATATACTCGTCAGTCTGTCTTTCGTTTGTAATGTAATAGTTGTTCAGATTGAATTTACGAAAGTAAATAACTCGTCACTCTGATGAGTGTTGGCAAATGACGGATGTTGATGCTGAGCATTAGGCCTAAGATTTTGGTATTTGTCAGAAAAAAAGACAGTATATGAAGAATTCGGAGTCTTTCAGCCAATTTTAAACACTCAAAATGAAAATTAGTGACGTTGATACGCTCTAAATAGCTTATTCTTTAACTTTCTTTGCAGCAAATATTATAAAAATAAAAATAGATTTTTAAAGTTAATGTGTTATTCTTTTGTACGGTTGGCATAATGTAGCTGCGCTGGCAACAAAATATCTTAGAAACTAGTTGTAGCAAAACTGGTAAAAGTTAAAACACTAAATTTGCATTTTGTAAAGTAGACAAACAAGGTTTAAAATTAAACTGACAAAATATCATTTTTGAGTAGCAAGAGGTACAGTCCTAGGTTGCTGGTGAACCCAGAATACAGGTATTTTACTTTCAGAATTTTTTTATGTTATCCTGCATTTTTCAAATATGGTGTTATTGCAGTACTGCAGCCCAAGGTTGTAATTGTTGGGTCACGTGAACTTAACCTTTCATCGTTTAAGTGAGCCTGAGCACTGCCGTTATTGCTGCATAAAATGTGTATCTGTTTTGCTCAGACCATTCTAACTTACCATTGAGGAGTTAGTGGTAACCACCTTGACAGTTTAAATTGTCCTTTTATGAGTGGTTACTTTCATAATTTGGTAACATGAAATAAAAGAACACAGATGAGAAATTATGAACTGCAAATGGTGCTTTGTCTTATGGGGTCTTGCTGGGGGAATCATTGAAATAAGTTTACTTTAAAGTTGAAAGAATTATTGTGATAGAAGTATAGTCTAGTTAATTTTCAATGTATCTTTTGGTTGAGGATACAAATTTATCAGCCAGAATGCCACAGAAAGTTGGCACTTGATTTTGAGGCATTAGGTCACTCTCATTGAGCCAAGTTCCTCTATTCAGTTGATTTCAACTGTGATTGATTATCATGAAGAACATTGGTACCAATCTGATTCCTGTGTTACATCCTACAGAATGTTGGGATTTGAAATATGTAGAACTTCCTTAAACAGCATCTCAATATAATTTTAATGATTAAAAATTCTTCGTGTGAACATGTGGGATAGTGACAGTTATGTCCCAAGTGACTGTTTCATGGATCATTATTGTCTACTTGCAAAGGCCATGTTTGGTATATGGAACAAACTACAATACATACCTGTTCTGTTCAGTCAGCAGTTTCTCTCCCCCCCCCCCCCCCCCAACCCCCCTCTCGTTTTTTTCCATCACTTGTGTGAGGAGTGAGGAGATTTCAACTTCCACATTTCTACATTGTTTCCAATAGTTTTGACTGATGGGTATTATGTTTGCCAAATTTAGAAATTAGTTATATGGTTATTATCTGTGTTGTAATTTTTGTTTCAGGATGCTCATAACTGTCTAATTAACTTTGACAAGAATGACACATCATTTTTTGCGGTTTATGATGGGCATGGGGGCCATGAAGTTGCACAGTATTGTGCCCAAAATTTGCCAGAATTTTTGAAAACTTGTGAGGCATATAAAAAGGGTGATTACGTACAAGCTTTGAAAGATGCATTTCTGGGATTTGATGCCACATTGCGTGAACCTGAGGTTATTGCTATACTAAAGCAAATTGTCAAAGGGAAAGAAGAAAGTGGAGACAATTCCGCATCAGGTAGAGTATTACAAGAATACATTCATAAAAATTGTAAATTCTATGCTGAATATTCACAGCTTTCTTTTCATTGAGATTGTTTAATTTTTCTTATCTTGAAACTAATTGTTTTCTTGTCTTGAAACTACCTAAACCACAGTAGTTAAAAGGAAAGTTACATATAAATAAATATTGCACACTCACAAATAATATGGCCTCATGTTTAGTGCTACTAGCTTTAGTTTGCAGGTTTGCTAAAGGTTCCAATGACATCACACAGTGTTACAAACTAACTGCAAAAGCAGAAGGGTAAATGTTAATATGCCAAAATAGTGTGTTTTTCATACGACATCACAGCTAATGAATTTGAAAAATATCTGGTAACAAATCTGATTATTTCAAATTTTGGAGAAATTGTTTTTCTACATATTTGCAATCAAAATTGTCTTCCTTTTGTATTGTTCCAGTAACAAAATAGAGTAACATCTGCCAAATGAGGTGACACATTAGGGATAAGGTACATTATCATTTATATTCAAGAGGGTGATGTAACTTTGACATCTTTTACTGTACCATTAAGGAAATTGAGAACTTTCACCTGTTCGGATTTTGCACCATTGAAAACCATCAGTAGTCAATTTTACTGTGCTCACTTTTTTATTTATTGTGGCCTCACTGGGACTGTGACTGTGTGCAATATTTGTATTTTCTGTTGACAGTCACTTTTTTATAATAAAACTACTCACAACTGATAGCACCCAAGCAGTTAAATATGTTAGTGCCATATCTTGATATGGTAACAGAATGACCTTCTCATTGCCAACCACCATGATTTCTGAAAACATCGATCATGTGAAACCCAACTAGCACTTTTTTTTACATGACATACTGAATTATCGTAACTGTGTCTTGTTAAATCCCCTTTTTCTTGCCACAGCTGGAAAGAGCATACCTTAAGCTTTCAAAGCTATATTTCTGGGTCTTGCAGTTTAAAGAGTAATAGTATGTGTCAAAAGCAGGGAAAATGGATTATCGATAAATACAAAAAATTAATACAATCAAAATATGTGAAATTTTGAGTGTCTCTTAATAGTTTGATTTGCCTGTGGTTTAGGAAATGGAACTATGATAATAAGTATGTTTCTATTATTTTACAGTGTAGAATACAAATATTATAAGACCTGATAAAATGCTCTTAGCTTTATAAAATCTGGAAGATAATGGAATGCTATGTTCCTATAAAGCATTTTACTCCTGTAATACATAGTGGTGCATATATGCATTGTCACTGTTTCCATTGACAGTATAAAGCACGAATAGTTTAAGGCTCTATCCTCACAATGATTCATTGCTGAATTGCACCACTTTCAAATGTTGCTTTAATTATTGGCAATTTTCACAGTGGCAGTCTTCTGTGTGGTGTTATGTTTGATGTTGACATAGTGCTGAGTGTTTGAATCATCAGTAATCAATAATCATTGTTGTAGCTGAAGGTAATCAGTAAAAAGGCTTTGATAGCATAATTTTTATATTTTATATATAAACAAGACCAAATCTGTTAAAAGGACATTACAAAAACTGAGATTGTAAGTGAATGATTAATATAAATCACGGGTAACAGCATCTTATGTTATGCTTCAAACCAGGATATTCAGAGCTTTCAAAAATTGCTTGTTATAGGTTAGTAAAAAATAAACTAAGAGACCCTTGCACCCTTCTGCTTTGGTGGATCAGATGGAGCTGATCGTCATTAGTCGTCACCATTCTATTATGGCAAAAGTCAACTACAACCAGATAAGGGAATGTCACCAATGGACAATGAGCTTCTACGATATTGGTCTGGGTGTAATTTTACTGAAGATGCTCAAATTTGTTAACACCATAATGCCTTGTTGATGACAAAATTTCAGTTCCTGCAAAAGACTTGCTGAAACCCGTTTGGTAAAGAAAAACACACAACCAACAAGGCTTTAACACCAGTAGCCACTGCAATGTCTGGTATGTTGAAGTTCCTGACTGAGTCTTTAAACCTGGTCAGAAAATTTGTACCAAATGTAGGTATGAAGAGGCCCAAAAAGAATCCCACACCACCAGGATAAGAAAGAATCACCATCCACTGAAGACATGGATTATGTTGATGATTGCTTTACTGCTAACACTTCATATTGTCGCCTGGTGAGCCAAAGTTTTGACAGATTGGCGAAAGAGATTCAATACATAAAGTGCAAAGTTCTGAATGCCCAAGGCAGCATTACTAATGTAACTGATGCAGCTGCTGATGTGAGTTATGTAGATATTGCTCCGATACAAACGAAAGAGTGCCAAAAGTGTAAAGATATGGGCATTCTGGGGATTCTGGCAACATCTGCAGACTGAAAAGGGAAAAAGCTCAGTGATGAAGTAAAACAAAAGTCCTCACTTTTTTGAAGACAGAGTTTTCTCTTTTATGCACAGGTAGAAAAAGGTGTGTTGCAGTAAGTATAAATGGGATAAAGATTTAGCAAAAAGAACTGTTCCTTTGGTACCTGAAAGAAATATTCATTGTGTATTGTAAGCAGCATAGGAACAAAGAAACCTTCTCATAATTTTGTGAGCTGTCCAAAGTGGTGTACTACAGCTTCTGGATCACATTCAGTATGTGTGTGTGTCAGTTCATCATAATATCAAAGTAATGTTGGCTTCAGCAATAGATCCAAGATGACAAGGATTTGATGGAAAAAAACTGTATGCAGTTTGGAATAAAAAGATTGTATGCTGCAGTGTTGTGAGGAATGTACAGGAAAAACGCACCTAGAGGCTTTTCTTGAAGACTCTTTCGAAAACTGACCCTGAAGAAACAATGGAATACAAGCAATGGATCCATACCGACACACCCTGGAGACATGTCAGAGAACTGTTGAAGATTTGGTGGTGCCACTAATTTTGAAAATTACCTGTTCAAGGAGCCATCACTTTGTGTCAAGCCCTTAAGAAGCTAAAAGAAAATCTTGCAGAGAATGAACAAATTTTATTTACGGATTTTTCTGAGAATTAATCATCTGTTATAGGTGTTGTGCAAGGATTTCATTGGTAGAATAGTCAGGCCACATTACATTCATTTGTTGCCTTTTTGGGGGCAAAGAACTTCTTAAGTATTACAATTTGTACGATTGTGACTTTCTCCGTCATGGTACCACTGCTGTCCGTTGTTGTTGTTGCGGTTTTCAGTCCTGAGACTGGTTTGATGCAGGTCTCCATGCTAATCGATCCTGTGCATCTCCCAGTACCTACTGCAGCCTACGTCCTTCTGAATCTGCTTAGTGTATTCATCTCTTGGTTTCCCTCTACGATTTTTACCCTCCACGCTGCCCTCCAGTAGCAAATTGGTGATCCCTTGATGCCTCAGAACATGTCCTACCAACCGATCCCTTCTTCTAGTCAAGTGGTGCCACAAACTTCTCTTCTCCCCAATCCTATTCAATACCTCCTCATTACTTACGTGATCTACCCACCTAATCTTCAACATTCTTCTGTAGCACCACATTTCAAAAGCTTCTATTCTCTTATTGTCCAAACTATTTATTGTCCATGTTTCACTTCCATACATGGCTACACTCCATACAAATACTTTCAGAAAAGACTTCCTGACACTCAAATCTATACTCGATGTTAACAAATTTCTCTTCTTCAGAAACGCTTTCCTTGCCATTGCCAGTCTACATTTTATATCCTCTCTACTTCGACCATCATAAGTTATTTTGCTCCCCAAATAGCAAAACTCCTTTACTACTTTAAGTGTCTCATTTCCTAATCTAATTCCCTTAACATCACCCAACTTAATTCTACTACATTCCATTATCCTCGTTTTGCTTTTGTTGATGTTCATCTTATATCCTCCTTTCAAGACACTGTCCATTCCGTTCAACTGCTCTTCCAAGTCCTTTGCTGTCTCTGACAGAATTACAATGCCATCAGTGAACCTCAAAGTTTTTATTTCTTCTCCATGGATTTTAAAACCTACTCCAAATTTTTCTTTTGTTTCCTTTGCTTCTTGCTCAATATACAGATTGAAAAACATCGGGGAGAGGCTAAAACCATGTCTCACTCCCTTCCCAACCACTGCTTCCCTTTCATGTCCCTCGACTCTTATAACTGCCATCTGGTTTCTGTACAAATTGTAAATAGCCTTTCGCTCCCTGTATTTTACCCCTGCCACCTTCAGAATTTGAAAGAGTATTCCAGTCAACATTGTCAAAAGCTTACTCCAAGTCTACAAATACTAGAAACGTAGGTTTGCCTTTCCTTAATCTTCCTTCTAAAATAAGTCGTACGGTCAGTATTGCCTCACGTGTTCCAACATTTCTACGGAATCCAAACTGATCTTCCCCGAGGTCGGCCTCTACCAGTTTTTCCATTCGTCTGTAAAGAAATCGAATTAGTATTTTGCAGCTGTGGCTTATTAAACTGATTGTTCAGTAATTTTCACATCTGTCAACACCTGCTTTCTTTGGGATTGGAATTATTATATTCTTCTTGAAGTCTGATGGTATTTAGCCTGTGTCATACATTTTGCTCACCAGATGGTAGAGTTTTGTCAGGACTGGCTCTCCCATGGCCGTCAGTAGTTCCAATGGAATATTGTCTACTCCGGGGGCCTTGTTTCGACCCAGGTCTTTCAGTGCTCTGTCAAACTCTCCACACTGTCAGTGACTTTCAAAGAAAGTTAATTGCATGTTTAATGACAGATATTGAAAGCATTAAGAACGTTTATTACTTAGTCACAGTTCAGCTGCTCAGTATAAGAACAACAAAAATTTCGCACATTTATATGTGCACAAAGGTGATTTTGGTAACCCTGCCAAATGGAATTTTTTTTGGAACAGCCCTTGGCAAATCACCCTGTGATGGCATTGGGGAACAGCAAAAAGACTAGCAGCCCGTGCTAGTTTACAGAGGCCTTAGATAAACCAGATATCAACTCAAAGGTTTTATTTACCGAAAGAAGAAATTGAAAAAATTCAGCCCGATCAAGAAACAGAATTTTGCTGGAGTAAGAGAAAAATAGCAATTTATGTCTTGTAATTGGAATCAGCTCAAAGTAAGCTGAGTTTCCAATAATGCTATAGCATTCACAGTTAATGACATCAGAACAGATGAACAAATTCCAACACTTTCAATTGCAAGTTTACAAGGAAGAGAGGATGCTGCATGCATGTAAGAAAAGTTTTGGTGGTTTGGAACAAGATTATGTCAGCATCAGCTTTATTCATCCATCCACACAGTTCTGCTCATTGTTTTGACTGGCCAACTGCTAAAGACACTTGCTAGATTCCTAAGCAACCTATTTCACAACTTTAGATGCACCATCATCATCATCAGGAAGACAATACAGTTATCAGCACTCTGCCCTTGACGAAACTGTGTAGCTGTTTAACCAAATATGGAACTGACTTTTTAGTATTTCTGATTTGCAGATTTGCTGTGTTATGGAACTTCCTGGCAGATTAAAACCATGTGCCAGACCAAGACTTGAACTTGGGACCTTTGCTGTGTTGTGCATTATACCTGTTTTTATGGCCTGTGTTAAATTAATATTTGAGTATGATTTGTGTACTTGAATTAAAAAGAAATTAACTGCCAGTAGTATTATAAACCAAATATTTCCCTTTTAATCTTGGCGAAGTGCTAAAATGACAACTTACGTAAGATCTAGAAATCAAATAATATAGCTTTGAAAGCTTAACGCATGCTGTTTCCAGCTATGGCAACAAGACGCAGTAAAGATATTATCGTCATCATGCCCCCCCCTCCCCCCCCCCCCCCCCCCCCACACACACACACAAAGTAATCCATTTAGGCATGCAGTGCTAATTAAATTTGATCCATATATAGACATCATAGGAAGGAATAACCCTCAGAAGGTTTGCTGTGATTGGATCATATGAAAAGTAGCAGTGGTCAGTCAAACCTTGGCTCTCAGAATTGCACAACTAATGTTTTAGCCACTTCAGAGGCTTGTATCTATATTTAGGTGTGACCACATCCCTAATTTTTGGTGTGGTGGGATTCAGCATAAAGGCAAATGACCACATGTCTACTAGAACTTTTAAAAAAGCCTCGTAGATTATATGCCTTTGTACCTTCGTATGTGATGTGAATGTTAGTAGCTTCTAAAGAGAAGCCTCTAAAAATTCAACCACTGAAGATACTGAACTGAAATTTGGTATATGACAACCAAAGACCATACAAAACCTTCACACCAAATTTCATTATATTTGGAGATGGGTAAGTGGAGACCCCTGGTCCCTTTGATGTGGACTGACCCAATTTATTTTTAAGTGACAGTGTTTTATGGGCAAAAGCACCCGAAGAACATGCTTGAAACGCATTATGTTAAATGTAAAACATACAAGTAACTGGCAGCAGAAAATACAAGTAGCTTAAATGAGTCTTCATTGTTATTGGGCACAAACTAATATGGCAAAACAAAGGAAAAGTGTGTTAAAATAATTTCATGCCATATTTATAGGTTTGCCTTTGCAATGTAGTGCTGGTGCACTAATGCAAGTACACTTGTTGCCCACAAGGCATTTATTGCAGAGTTGACTGTTTTCGTTTTGGTATAAATTCTCTCATTAGGTTTTATAGCTATAACTGTTTCATTGAACTCTAAATTTAATGGAGAAATTAATGAAAAATTACATCAATAAGTACCATTAAAAAGAAATCCTTAAAGTTTTGTTTAATGTTTGTTCATGTCAACGTAGGATCCAATTGTTGCCCTGCACACATTGAGACAGTAATCCACTTCTCGCCACATATTCACCGACATTTCAGGTGTAACTGTCCCAACCGCCATAATGATACTTTCCTGTAAATAATTTATGTCTCTGATCTTTTCACTGTATACATTTTTTTGTGTGCCCCCAAAAGAAAAGGTCCACTGGGGTTAAGTCTGGGCTTTGTGGTGGCCAAGCTATTTGGCCAACCATCCACATCAACCTTCCTGTAAAGCGAGTGTTATGAGCTGCATGCACATGGTTACTGTAATGAGGTGGGGCACCATCTTGTTGTAACTTGTAGACTACTTCTTCGGACTCCAAACACACGAAACACGGATCTGTTCATCATCATCTTCAGACATTCTTGGTCTACCTGATGATTTTGCTTTGAAAACACTCCCCGCTTCCTTGAAAGACAGAGGAAGAAACACAGGGACAACTGGGAAACCCAGGAAAAACCTGGGAATTTTTTCATCCATGAGAAAACCAGAAAACACCGGGGAATTTTTTAGAATTTTAGTTTTCAGTTAAATTTTTGTATTTTTGGCTGGTAAGAATTGACACTTTGACAAAGAATTTTACTATATCCCGCCACTGCAGAACAATACTGCTGCCATAAAACATAAACGAGACAAAAAATTACAATAAAACTTAAGTTGCAAAGGAAATGTCCAATTTACAATAATAAAACACAATGCACACCCAAGCATCTGCCAACAGCGAAATATGTCAAAGGCTATAGGACAAAGACAATGCAATTCTTCATAACAACAAACTGCTTCCAATGACTGTGACGTCACAAATGCTCACATCAGGTTCGTTTGAAGAGTTGCTAGTGGGCTCTTGTGTGTGCGCTGTTGAGTCCTGTATGAGCAGTACCTTCTACCACTTCTGTCTACTTGAAGTGTGACTGTTAGGAGCGTTATCTATATCAGCAGTACCATCAAGCAGTCAGATGCCACCCAGAAAAATTTTTCTGGTGGACCCAAGCTGCTAGATTCGAACATTAGCAGAGCAGTCTGAGTTGTAGTGGGGAGGAGGGATAGTCTGCACATCTAGTGATTTTGCTATTTACTCTTTATTTACAGCTCTCATGTTGAAATAAAATATAATACTGTGGCCGGGAGCTACCAAGTGAATTAAAATAATTCACACAATTACGGAAGGCTAAAATATGTTATTAGTTTGTTTTCTGATTTTATTTTATTTCTACATTTTTGGCAGTCAATCATTAATTGCCTTGCAAAACAATGAAGTTATTTTTGTCTATGTGCTAAAGAAATTTGCCTTTTATTAGTTTTTTCACAGAGGCAGTAATTTATTTGAAATGAAGTGTTTTATTCCACACCACTAGCTAGTTTAAGCTATTTGCTAAATTTAAAGTGCATGTTTTCGCCTTCTGGCACGTATGGCATTAAGACATAATAAAAAACGAAACATGAGATAATACTGTAGCAGTACTCCAAGAAAATTTGCATCACGAAAACTTTAAATCAGGTTGGGGTCTACATTTTTGTGAATCTGGACACACTTTAAGGCGAATTATGTATTTTAGTATTATTTACGAAATTCCGATGTTTTCAGAGTATCATGTTATGTTCTATTTCGTTTATGACGTAATGAGGGATCTCTTAATGCTATGCAAGATCTTTAAATGCTATATACATACAGGCTTCCTACGTCATTGTAGTTGCGAATGGACAGTAAAACCTATTTTCTGGTGTTCTCTGGTAAATTGTGAAACAAGTTCTAACAGTTCGTGGGAAAATGTTGCGAATGGTGATTTGAAAAGCGTTAATTTAAAAGTAAATTTAATTTTATGCAATGTGAATTGTTAGGTATGAGAATCTCTTTGTATTTCTTAAATTGCAGAGTGTTTGACTCTCTTTTAAGCTTAACACTTTGAAGTCCAGACATTTACATCATTTAAAATTTTACTGGCACATTTGTGTAATGTATCTTAGTGTAACACATGCAAAAAAGACAAATACTGTATGTGAAAGTGTAGCTTTTCTTGCAGCTTCACTATATACATTAAATTAAACCATTAATTTTTACTATTGGTGTGTTAATGCTGCATAACAGTGATGTTGCTATTGGCTGACTACATCACGTGCCCTATCCTCTGAAGATCGGCTGGTGAGATCACATGATATGAGCTATGACTGGCTTACAAAAGCATCGCAATCTCGATTTCAGTAAAGTGCTGTGATTGGTGGAACTCAAGTATATACTTTCATAATACAAAAATAGGCAGCGTACATGTTGCTGCACATAGAAGCTTGTCCCAGTGCAAATGTGCCTGGAAGTTTTACGCTGGTCTGTAAAACCTAAACCATTGAAAGATTGATAAGTTTTACAGTTCAGAGGGGGAGTTTACTATCGCTTAAATTGGGAAAATGTGTATTTTCAGCCAGGAGAAAATATACTTTCGAGCAGGAAATCAGGGAAAAAGGTTTTTTGCCCCACCCCATATATACACCCTGAAAACAGAACTGGTGCCACCTCAAGGTCAAGCAGACCTGCCAACTGCAGGGGAGCCAAACTTGGAGAGTTGATGAACCAAACACCACAAACGAGAATAGTGTGTGTCCCTTTGTACAGATTCTAAGACACATTAAAACTAGGGAGTTCTTTTTCAAACACATTGTAATTTTTATGATTCCACTCTAATAACTGCAGTTCAATGTATTTGGCAATAATAAAGGAGTTTTTAAAGTACACAAAGAAAGTTTCTTTTGGAATATCCTTCCATTAGTGAGTATTAATGTCATCAGGAGGCTGTGCTCTGGAGGAAAATAGAACAGAATGGGATGGGGGGCTAGGAATATCAAAGGTTGAGGGGGTCGCCACTGTATGAGAATGAATGGTATGTTGTAGGAAGAGTTTCCACCTGTGCAGTAGAGAAAAGCTGATGTTGGGAAGAAAACAACAGTCTTTCAAGCAGTTGTCAAAGTCAAGCAACAGTGTTGGTCATGATGCTCAGCAACTGGTTGGAAGCTGTCTCTTGGTCACATTTTGTCAGTGGCAATTCATGTTGGCAGGCAGCTTGTTAGTGTCCATGCCCACACAGAATACCACACAGTGTTTCCATTCCAGTTTTCCCACTGTTTGAGAAAAACAGAGTATCAATTTGATATTGTGGTTGTTTTGGCCCACTTTTGTCCATGTTGTAGCTGCAATCCAACAATCTCTTATGAAAGCTCTTTTCCTTAATTTGTTGTCATTGTCAGCTTATTTAGAGAGTTCCTAGCTAATATTACATCTGTCATGTTTACTCCTAAGTCATTAAACAAGGAGGAAACTCTTCTGCGATGTCGTGAGCGGTCAGTTTTTCAGCTAAAATGTCATGGCACAAATCAATTAAGTCACTTATGTAAGTTCCATGATAGGTGAAGGTTGGTGTGCACCTGAGCCTTCCTTTTCTAAATGCCACCACCCCGTGAACTGGGAGAACCATTTGTAATTTACAGCTTGAAGCATCATCTTTGTAAGCTTGCTTCAAGAGTTTAAACATTTTCCTCCACCGTCAAACAAGATTTCTCACTCAACAGTTGCTCCTGTAAATCAGACATTGGGCAAATCACCAAGAACACTGGATTGCCTTTCGCTCAATAATATGTGGAACATTTAGGTAGATAGCCATTTGAAACAAGAGCATATATGCCAAAAGATTGACTGCTACAGTTTTGCCAGTGGTCTGTTGATAGGGCATCCCAACAGCAGAGAGAGAACATGTGCACAAACATCTGTTTTAAATGTGAGACTAATGAGAAGCCATTTCTGTGTTCTATTTGGGTAATTTACTGCTTTCTTATTGCAGAGGATGAAGAAAATGTGAAGAATCTGTTTGCTGAAGCTGAGATGCCTCTGGAGCAAGTAATGGCAAAATATCGCCGTGATATGATTTCTTCAAGTACAAAAAAATCGAAAGACGGTGATGATGAAATAGGTGATTATCCAGACTTGGACAAGGAAAACATACCTGAAGCCTCTGGATCAGGAACAGCTGGCATTAAGCTGACAGATTGTGAGTCAGATATAGATGCAAACAGTTCAGATTCTCAGGAGAAACCATCAGCTGATGGTGATAGGGCAGCTGTTTCTGATTGTGATGCAAATCACAAGCCCACATCATCAACTGGTAATGGAGAAAGTGAAACAGAACCACATTCTAAAACTGATTCACCTGATGTCATGGCTTCAGTTAGTGACAAAAATAAGGAACCTCTTACAGGCAGTGACACTGAAACAGCAGAGGAATTGAAAGTGAAGGAAGAAATGAATGGAGAACATAATGTAAATGATGGTGATCAGGGTGCTGCAAGTGGTGAACCACAAGGCAAAAGTTCTAATGTTACTGGCTCAGAAGCACCAATAAAAAATGGTGAAGTCAGTGTAAGTGAAGATAAAGATGACACATCTACAAATGAAGATAAAGGCAAAAGGAAAGCAGTGCCAAACTTAAACCAGTGCATACTTAGGAAATCTCTGAGACAACATGCTGCAGTTGCATTGTACCATTCTCTTCTGGGTGGTCAGGATCAAAGTGATAGTGACTCTGATGAAGCAGATGAATCATTCAAAGCATTTGACAGGTAAGTGGCAGTTTTTTCCATGTCTTACACTTTAACATGAAAATAAAGGAAATCATCTATTTTTTGTTTTGTTGAACTATTTTTAAGAAGTGTTGTTTCATAAACCAATTAGATTGTGGTCAGATATAGTGCGTTCGAAGAATGGAAAGAGAGTTTTTGAATGTCGTTTGGGCATTGGAACTAACCAAAATCTTTGTTGTACCACCGTGGCGACCAGGATGTCAATTTGTTTGGAAAATAAGGGATTCTTAGGGAAGTAAACATGACTGGAAATCTCGTTGAATTTAGAGATTATCTGAGGAAGTTGAATTCTTTGTTGATGGAAATACATGCATTGGGTAATTTCTGTACAAACCCAGATTCTGCTTTGGAATCGTGGTTGTGGAATGTGTAAGGAAAGGTGAAAATATGCGTTGAAACATTGTAATGTTTGTTGCTCGATTGTTGCTACCTCGTGCACGCTCACTAATGATGGAAACCTCACTGTCCACAAGTTCTCATTTTATTGTCCATTTTCCATTGCGTGCTGGAGTGTCAGTGCTCATGAGAATTTTTCATCAGTCACACAGCAGAAGTTTTTTGAAATGTGCATATGGAGCTGAATTTTGTGTTTTTATGGGTGTAGCAATCTAATGCTTAAAGTTAACAACACTGTATTTTACGGACTATAAGATGCACCTTAATTTTAAGCAATAATCTAAAAGTCACATTTTTACCATTTTTGTTATTAGATTGCAAAGCGACTAAAAAATTTCTTGGTTTATAAAACCAAGGTGACGGACTGACCTTTAAAATCCATGAAAATAGTCATCTGAACATCCTCATCGTCCTCTTGATATAGATGATGGTCTTCACTGCCATCGAGAGTGTTACTTATGCTTCACTTCTTGAGATATAACAGTGCCTTCTGTTACCCTAGGCCATAACTGCTCCACAATCAACCAAGTGTGCCGGTGGATAAAACATTTTAAAACTTCTTTTGGCATGAATTCATGTTGGGTTTCATACATTTGTTCCGTCAAGAAGTTGCAGTTGTGAAGTAAGTTCTCCCAGAATAACAGCAAGCTCTGCATTTCCCTGTCTGAGTTTCTCTTTGACAGACGTTTCAAATTACTACCAAACTGAGCTTGCATAAGTAAATTGTCCTTCAGTAAATCACCTTTCCTTCTCTCCCACACTCGGCTAATCCATAATTTCCTACCAGCTTCTTCCAACCAAACCTTGTCATGTATGTGAAGAATGACACGTGGTGGTATTTCAGGAGGTTTTGGCATTGTTTTGCGCATAAAAATGATTGTTGGATTAAGTTTAGAACCGTCAGCACAACATGCAAGGACAACAGTGTAGTACATTTTTTCATGTCTGCTTGTTTTTATGGTTTTAGTACTTCGTATGGCAACTGATCTGTTACTTGCCACATCAAATGTCAGGAGTTTAGCCCAGATTCGCTATCTGGCTTAGTACCACAGTGGTTTTATTTTGAAGTTGGATAATAAAGCAATGGAAAGATAAAAATTTCCTTTTCATACTTGCCGTATTTTCTGAGATATTTTGGTTCACATGCTAAGCCCGTGACACTTCACAAACATTTAGCATCAACAAAGTCCGCCCTTAAAGTCTGCATGTATTAGAATCATTTTTGTATAAATTCACATGCATTGTGACGATGTTCTTGAATCCATTTCATTAGTCATCTTCTAGTTTTAACCATTCTGCATTCAGTCTTGTATTTGCACATTTAATCTTCCTCACTTTTTTAGCCCCAATCCATATTCACCTACTATGTGTCCTTCTCTTCTTTTCCTACTACCGAATTCCAGTCACCCATGACTATCAAATTTTCATCTCCCTTCACTATCTGAATAATTTTTTATTTCATTATACATTTCTTCAATTTCTTCGTCATCTGCAGAGCTAGTTGGCATATAAACTTGTACTACTGTAGTAGGTGTGGGCTTCGTATCTATCTTCGCCACAATAATGCGTTCACTATGCTGTTTGTAGTAGCTTAGCCGCATTCCTATTTTCCTATTCATTATTAAACCTACTCCTGCATTACCCTTATTTGATTTTGTGTTTATAACCCTGTAGTCACCTGACCAGAAGTCTTGTTCCTCCTGCCACTGAACTTCACTAATTCCCACTATATCTAATTTTAACCCATCCATTTCCCTTTTTAAATTTTCTAACCTACCTGCCCAATTAAGGGATCTGACATTCCACGCTCCGATCCGTAGAACGCCAGTTCTCTTTCTCCTGATAACAACATCCTCTTGAGTAGTCCCTGCCCGGAGATCCGAATGGGGGACTATTTTACCTCCGGAATATTTTACCCGAGAGGACTCCATCATCATTTAATCATACAGTAAAGCTGCATGCCCTCGGGAAAAATTAGGCTGTAGTTTCCCCTTGCTTTCAGCCGTTCGCCGTACCAGCACAGCAAGTCCGTTTTGGTTATTGTTACATGGCCAGATCAGTCAATCATCCAGACTGTTGCCCTTGCAACTACTGAAAAGGCTGCTGCCCCTCTTCAGGAACCACACATTTGTCTGGCCTCTCAACAGATACCCCTCCGTTGTGGTTGTACCTACGGTACGGCTATCTGTATCGCTGAAGCACGCAAGCCTCCCCACCAACGACAAGGTCCATGGATCATGGGGGGTGGACAGGAAGTGCAAAATGGCTAAGCAGGGATGGCTAGAGAACAAATGAAAGGATGTAGAGACTTATCTCACTAGAGGTAATATAGATACTGCCTACAGGAAAATTAAAGAGACCTTTGGAGAAAAGAGAACCACTTGTATGAATATCAAGAGCTCAGATGGAAACCCAGTACTAAGCAAAGAAGGGAAAGCAGAAAGGTGGAAGGAGTATATAGAGGGTCTATACAAGGGCGATGTACTTCAGGACAATATTATGGAAATGGAAGAGAATGTAGATGAAGATGAAATGGGAAATACGATACTGTGGGAAGAGTTTGACAGATCACTGAAAGACCTGAGTCGAAACAAGGCCCCCGGAGTAGACAATATTCCATTGGAACTACTGACGGCCTTGGGAGAGCTAGTCCTGACAAAACTGTACCATCTGGTGAGCAAGATATATGAAACAGGCGAAATACCCTCAGACTTCAAGAAGAATATAATAATTCCAATCCCAAAGAAAGCAGGTGTTGACAGATGTGAAAATTACTGAACAATCAGTTTAATAAGCCACAGCTGCAAAATACTAATTCGAATTCTTTACAGACGAATGGAAAAACTAGTAGAAGCCGACCTCGGGGAAGATCAGTTTGGTTTCCGTAGAAATGTTGGAACACGTGAGGCAGTACTGACCTTACGACTTATCTTAGAAGAAAGATTAAGGAAAGGCAAACCTACGTTTCTAGCATTTGTAGACTTAGAGAAAGCTTTTGACAATGTTGACTGGAATACTCTCTTTCAAATTCTAAAGGTGGCAGGGGTAAAATACAGGGAGCGAAAGGCTATTTACAATCTGTACAGAAACCAGATGGCAGTTAGTAGAGTCGAGGGGCATGAAAGGGAAGCAGTGGTTGGGAAGGGAGTAAGACAGGGTTGCAGCCTCTCCCCGATGTTATTCAATCTGTATATTGAGCAAGCAGTAAAGGAAACAAAAGAAAAATTCGGAGTAGGTATTAAAATCCATGGAGAAGAAATAAAAACTTTGAGGTTCACTGATGGCATTGTAATTCTGTCAGAGACAGCAAAGGACTTGGAAGAGCAGTTGAACGGAATGGACAGTGTCTTGAAAGGAGGATATAAGATGAACATCAACAAAAGCAAAACGAGGATAATGGAATGTTGTCGAATTAAGTCGGGTGATGTTGAGGGTATTAGATTAGTAAATGAGACACTTAAAGTAGTAAATGAGTTTTGCTATTTGAGGAGCAAAATAACTGATGATGGTCGAAGTAGAGAGGATATAAAATTTAGACTGGTAATGGCAAGGAAAGCGTTTCTCAAGAAGAGAAATTTGTTAACATCGAGTATAGATTTAAGTGTCAGTAAGTCGTTTCTGAAAGTATTTGTGTGGAGTGCAGCCATTTGTGGAAGTGAAACATGGACGATAAATAGTTTGGAAAGAAGAGAATAGAAGCTTGCGAAATTTGGTGCTACAGAAAAATGCTGAAAATTAGATGGGTAGATCACGTAAGTAATGAGGAGGTATTGAATAGGATTGGGGAGAAGAGAAGTTTGTGGCACAACTTGACTAGAAGAAGGGATCGGTTGGTAGGACATGTTCTGAGGCATCAAGGGATCACCAATTTAGTATTGGAGGGCAGTGTGGAGGGTAAAAATCGTAGAGGGAGACCAAGAGCTGAGTACACTAAGCAGATTCAGAAGGATGTAGGTTGCAGTAGGTACTGGGAGATGAAGCAGCTTGCACAGGATAGAGTAGCATGGAGAGCTGCATCAAACCAGTCTCAGGACTGAAGACGACAACAACAACTACTTTTATATGTATTCTTTATTAGCCCGCCAAACAGAATTTCTTTTTTTCTGTTGGTGGAGGGCTGAAATTCTGTTCAGGTGCTCTGTTTCCATGGTCTTCTGCTTTTGCTGTTTCAGTTTATAGCCTTCATCATATGAATGCCTCTTATTTCTTTCCATTATGCAACTAGCTACTAACAAAATTAATACACTGTTACTGCTAACAAAAATCAATTTCAGTTAAAGTTCTCTGGCACCACAGACTGTAATAACACGCCATAGGTCAGTGTTCTGGGTTTGTCATGGCAGGGCAAGAAGGAGGCACTGTTAGCAAGTTTTTGAATCTCGCACCTCATGTTTGTTGCATTGGTGTACTGCTGCTGTCAGTTGAATCCAGTGTTGCCATATAGAGGTTTCCTATGATATGGTTGCTAAAGCTAGCAATTCTGTGTGTGTGTTTGTGTGTTTTGTTCATTGTGCCTGTCTGCCGGCGCTTTCCCGCTTGGTAAGTCTTGGAATCTTTGTTTTTAATATATTTTTCCCATGTGGAAGTTTCTTTCTATTTATATATATATATATATAGTGCCTCTTATTGTCAGTAAAATACGGTAACTAAACTACAGAGAGCATTTGGTTTGAAACTTGGTAAATCATTACTATCATTCTGTTGATATGAGATTTCTGTGAGAACTGTTAAAAAAACATATTCCTGTGAAGAGTTTTTGTGCATTTGGGGTTACCATATGACACACTGTTGACAGACAGCAGTAATGATGGAATTTCAGGGGTGACAAAAACTTGTAATTTGCAGAACTGTTGTTAAAAATGAGTGTGTGTTACTTTATTTTCAGGGTTTTGGTGTCTACTGATTTAGCCAAAAATCTCTCCACTGGGGGTGTCTTTGTGAATAAAGGGGGCATTTTATGGAATGTAAAAGAATTAGCGCTGTACATACTAAGGCCTGCAAAACTGTTGGGCAACAGGGTGGGATGGAGAATGTTGCCAAAACAAAGTTGTTCTGCTGTGTTAGGAATACATGTTTTCCTTATGCATAACACGCAGCCTTTTGTGACACAGGATAATTGAAAAAGATGATGCTGTTAAAAGTAAAAGAATTGGAAGCAAAAGCATGTAGCAGTATTAGCAAATGTCTGAAAAGCAGAAGTAATCAAAATTGGTCACAGGGAACTGTGTAATATATTGAGGATAAGTTTACAGTTTTCTTTAGTACATTGAGGCAAAGATCAGTTATGATCTCCTCAGTTTAGATATGGCAGAAATTTCATTTATTATGAAGAAGTTCGGCTGTTTTATAGTGCGTGGGTTCCCCCTTTTAATCTGGTGGCTGTGTTAAATGATTAAGATTATTGTTGGTTCACTGACCAATTCATAAGAGTTGCCGTGCCTCAAAATAAAAGTTCCTTTTCGCTGTTACCTAGTAAGGAATAGTTTCATGCAAATTCCCAACTTTAACAACCACTGAATGATAAAGTAGTGCAAATTTTATATGTATAGTCTGATCAAAATTACTCGACAGTTGCCACATAGGCTGCCGGTTACTCCTCGGTTATGAGTCACTTCACAAATCACGTTGAAGTATAACATGGATCCATGTTGGAAGTGGCTGCAAGAGGTAGGACGGAAATGTGAGATGCTCTGTTGACAGCTGATTTTAAGTGACCAATGACTAAATTGTGGCAGATGGCTCATTTTGTAGCCCTGAATTTAAACTCTTGTCCTAACCAAAAAAATCTTGTGATGTGCAATGTATCTGGAAAAAACAGCAATCAGCAGTCTGGGGCAGAACTAAAATTATGGTTGTTGTTCAAGGCAATTAAAGCTAACCTGTATGAACAAACAGAAAAATTTCAGTTACAATGCTAAAAGAAAAATGTAAGTTCTCACTCTCATGTGTGATGAAATACAAAATGAAAAGGCCAGACCCAGTATTTGGGATTGAAACACATAAATAAAGAAATCCATACAAGGAATTGGACGTGAAATGACTAATTGTTGTGGCTATTTGGCAACAGCAAATAGCTCAGGTATGATGCTGAGCCCTCTGATTGGAGGAAACCAGCTCCAACATGTAAAGTGTCAACTATAAAATAGTATTAATTGGACTATAGTAAGTTTTTCCTCAGTGTAACTCAAAGTTATAATAAAATATTTACTTGCAGTGGTTCTTCTACAGTATCTTTAAGATTGAATGCTATTTTTTGAGCAGCAACAAAAATGAGTTTTGCATGTATGTTTTTACAACCCGAACTCTACTTGGAATGATCACTAATAAGTGACTTGGCAGTGTAACTTACTTCTTTTGTGGACATGAAAACTAGTAAAATAAAACTTGCTCTCACACTCAACAAAAAGTGCTTAAGAGAAATTTGGAATTTAAGTATGAAAATATCAAGGAAATAAGAAACTCCCTGGCTAACTAAAACTGTGTGATGGACCTGGACTCAAATCATGGACCTTTGCCATTTGCTTGTAACTGAGCTCTCAAAGCATGGCCCAAGCTTTACTTCTGTGAATGGACTCAAATCATGGACCTTTGCCATTTGCTTGTAACTGAGCTCTCAAAGCATGGCCCAAGCTTTACTTCTGTGAATAACTCATTTCCTACATTCCAAACTCAGAAGTTCTCTCATATATCGGTACGGCACATAATTTTAATCTGCCAGAAAGTTCCAAATCGGTGCATATTCTTTGCAGAGTGAAAATTCATTCTGGAATCAGGAAATCTTGTTGTCTGATAGTCAGTGTCCTGAGGGCAGATGTCGATTAAGTTTATATATGCTGTATGAAGTGTGGAAAATAGTCCTTAATATGTGTTTGATTTGGAACTTTCCATTGTTAAGGTACTGGTATAGCCTCCCTTTCATATAAATTTTTGATTTCGTCTTTTATGCTTAATTGTGGTACTGAACAATATGCCAAATGTGTTGCTCAGAATATTACTTCAGAATTTGTAAATTTCCTGCAGATACCTGGTTTATGATCTTCCTCATGGTGTGTTTAGTCTGCCAAATTATCTACCTACCTTTTTACCGAAGTTGGTTGGTTTGTAGAGAATCACATCATTTAGAAAACATTGTTTTCTATGTACATTTATCATCATTTAGAGTTCTACAGCTATAAAACACATGTGACTCCATTGTAATATAATATACAGTATTGCAAAAACTTTCTTAATGATTCCTTTCATATGAAAGAATTCCTTGCATGGCTAGTAGAATCATGATTTGTACTCTACATGAAACTTTGTGTGGCCTCATAATTAGTTCAGTAAGACATTTCACACGTTGGAGAAAAGCATGGGCATACAAGCTCCAATCATACCTCGTGAAGTGCTATGGCAGTCTGAACAACTTTTGCCTCATCAGTGAGTCTTTGATTTCCAATAGGATTATTGAGAATATGCAGTATTTTCCTGTGAATTATGGAAGATGCATTTTTTTCTCTTGAAATATGCAGTAAAAACGGAAGTTGTGAAAAATATATAAAATAATGTGACTTTAAAATACAATGCAACCCATCACAAAATAAGTGAAGGGCTAAGTTGTGATTCTATTTCTATTTTAAACTCACACACAGAAACATTCTACCAAACGTGCATGTGTACACATGAAACTGTAGTTCAGTTTGCACTGTCAGGCAACAAAAGTTTGGGATGAGGAGGTGTAGAAAAGCAAGTACAAGCACTAGAAAAGGAGCAGATAATGGAGAAATCAGTACAGTAACCTACAATAAATTCCTTAGGTCTCTCCCCAAAAAGGACTTTCAAAAGTCATGAAACAGTGAATTTTTATTAGTTTGACTTAAGATACCAGTGAACCTGGCTCCCATGTAGTTTTGTCTGCACTAAAATAAAATGATTCCACAATTTTCTGTGTGTGTGTGTTGTTTAATTGTTTTTGTCTTAATATTAACACCCCAAGTCAACCAGATGTTATTTTCAGGCTGCTGGGAGATATGGCAAACCCGTTGTGCCTTCTGTGAGTCTTCAAGTGTATTTTTCTCTGGTGTTTAGACAGATGTTTGCAGTTTAATTTTAGCAATGTGTAGATGTTTGTAGCCCAAATAAAATTTTGGGAGACAGAATTGCTGCCTGGTACTTGTTATAATGCTTGTGCGCACTCGTGCTTTCCCTCCCTTCCTCCCCCCCCCCCCCTTTTTACCATTGCTGCAACAGTATTTGTTAATGATTGGAGTCTTCTTAGCATTGTCATAGCCAGTTACTACTGATTACTATCTCCTATGTCAATTTTCACCTATCTTTTTAGCACTTCATTTCTAACTTGTTCTGTACAATTGTCCTATTCTAACCTTTTTATTCCTTGTCCATGGATCTGCTTCCTACACTAACCATTCTCTGCAAAAAAAATTCTGGAGTCACATTTTCGCAATTTCAGTTGGTTCCCACATAACTATTTTTCATTTTGGATGCTTGCTTGCGAACAGTAATTATGGTTTTTAATTGTTTACTACATATCATGTTATCATTGATTGGTGGACCATGGTATTTGAGCTGTTTTACTGGTTTAATTTTTCTCTTGTCTTGTTGTTTTCTTTTCTTTTGAATCGTGGACCATACACTTAGCTTCATTCTTGTTAGCTTTTATTCCACACTCTTGAATGTGGATCTCCAGTTATTGTGTTCATTAGATATAACAAATACATAGCCTAAACCCTTGGGTCATGGAACATGAAATTTGGA
The DNA here is from genome assembly GCF_023897955.1 of Schistocerca gregaria. Classification (NCBI taxonomy): domain Eukaryota; kingdom Metazoa; phylum Arthropoda; class Insecta; order Orthoptera; family Acrididae; genus Schistocerca; species Schistocerca gregaria. The sequence continues at coordinate 109,106,521 of NC_064920.1, forward strand.
GGGGTTGCTTACATATAACAAAGACAACCATGAAAGAAAAGATTCTTTTTAAATTCACCCTCTAACTTTTTGTGGAACAGTCACATGGAGTGCTGCTAATTGTTCTCTGTAAAGAGACCCTTTTCTGATAAGTGAAAGTTGGCTGTCTAACAGCCACTTCGGAGTGTTTATCCACATTGCCAACCTTAGCTATGTAATGATATTGTGCACCATAACAATAAGTAGTCCTTGTGAAAATAGTGTTTTGAGTAGTGGTGGTGGTGGTAGTAGTAGTAGCTGTAGTAGTAGCAGTAGTTGTAGTAGTAGTAGTAGTAGTAGTAGTAGTAGCTGTTGCTGTTGTTGTTAGAAATCGGCAAAGAGGCTGTACCTCATTCTTCTAAAAGCTTGCATCAAACATTGTCTCGTTTCATTTTTAAGCTATAGGGTATCTGTGTGAGGAGGAGGAGGAGGCAGGGCAACAGGTGGTGGGTAATGTGTGATTAGTTCTACATCAACATGGATACACTACAAATCAGATTTAAATGCCTGGCAGAGGGTTCATCGAACCCCTTTCACAATTCTCCATTATTCCAATCTCGTATAGCATGGGGAAAAAGAACGCCTATATTTTTCTGTGTGAGCTCTGATTGCCCTTATATTATTATGGAGATCATTTCTCACCATGTAGGTTGGCGTCAACAAAATATTTTCACAATCGCACCAAAAAGTTCGTGAGAAGTTAGCGCCACAACGAGAAATGCCTTCATTTTAATGCTGTCCACCCCAAGTCCTGTATCGTGTCAGTGACACTCTCCTCTATTTCATGATAATACAAAACATGCAGCTCTTGTTTGAACTTTCTCTATGTATTCTGTCAGTCCTTTCTGGTAAGGGTCCCACAGTGCACAGCACTAGTCTGAGGTGGACGAGTGTAGTGTAGGCAATTTCTATAGTAGATCTGTTGTATTTTCTAAGTGTCCTGGCAGTAAAATAGTCTTTGGTTAGCCTTCCCCACATTTTCTATATGTTCCTTCCAACTTAACATGTTAGTAATTGTAATTCCTAGGTATTTAGTTGAATTTACAGCCTTTAGATTTGACTGATGCATCACGTAACTGAAGTTAAACTGATTCCTCTTAGCGCTCATGTGGATGAACTCACACTTCATTATTTAGGGTCAGTTGCCAATTTTCAAACCATACATTTGTCTTTCCTTAATCGTTTTGCAATTTTTTTGATCTTCTGATGATTTTACTGGTCTATAAACAACAGTGTCAGCTACAAACAACCTAAAATGGTTGCTCTCAGATTGTCTCCCAAATTGTTTACATAGATAAGGGCCTATAACACTACCTTGGGCAATTCCAGTAATCACTCCTGTTCTACTCGATGACTTTCCATCAGTTACTACAAACTGTAACCTCTCTGACAGAAAATCATGAATCCACTCACATAACTGAGACACAACTAAGCACACAATTTCACTACAAGCTGCTTGTGTGGTTCAGTGTCAAAAGCTTTCTGGAAATCCAGAAATGCAGAATCAAGTTGAAATCCCTTGTCAGTAGTGCCCAACACTGTGTAAGTAAAGAGCTAGTTGTGTTTCACAAGAAAGATGATTTCTAAACCCATGTTGACTGTGTGTCAGTAGACCATTTTCTTCAAGGTAATTAATAATGTCAGACACAATATATGTTCCAAAATACTGCTGCATATCAAAGTTAATGATACAGGCTTGTAATGTAGTGTATTACTGCTACTAGCTTTCTTGGATATTGGTGTGATCTGTGCAACTTGCTAGTCTTTGGGTACAGATCTTTGATCGAGTGAACAGTTGTACATGATTAAGTATGGAGCTATTGCATTTTCATCTTCTTTGGTGAAGGAATTTTGGAACGCTGTGTTTAGTAGCTCTGCTTTGGCAGCACTGTCTTCAATAGTATTTCCATTGCTATCGCGCAGAGAAGACATCGATTGTGTCGTGCCTCTAGCATACTTCACTTATGGCCAGAATCTCTTTGGATTTTCTGCCAGGTTTCAAGGCGGTTTTGTTGTGGAAACTATAAGCATTTCGCATTGAAGTCCACACTAAATTTTGAGCTTCTATAAAAGATTGCCAATCTTGGAGATTTTGTGTCAGTTTAAATGTGGTATGTTGCTTTCGTTGTTTTTGCAACAGTGTTGTGATTCGTTTTGTGCATCGAGGATTATCGGCTACATCTTTTGTTAATTTATTTGGCATATATCTTTAAATTGCTGCCGACAATATTTCTTTGAGTTCAAGCCACATCTGCTCTACAATTAAATTGTTAATACAGAGGGAGTGGAGATTGTCTCTTATTAAGGCATCGAGTAAATTTTTATATGCTTTTTTGGATAGGTGTATTCTTCGTTCATTTTTGGAGGCTTTGGGGGTTACAATATTCAGTCTCACTATAACAACACTGTGTTCACTAATCCCTGTATCCATTTTGATGCTTGGTATTAGCTCAGGATTATTTGTTGCTGAGAGGTCAAGTGTGCTCTCACAGTTGTTTACTGTTCGCATGGACTCACGAACTAATTGCTCGAAATAATTTTCAGAGAATGCGTTTAGCATAGTTTCTGATGATGTTTTATGTGTACCTCTAGAATTAACCATGTATTTTCACCAACATATCGAGGGTAGATTGAAGTCGCCACCTACTATAATTGTACGAGTTGGGTACGTGTTTGGAATCAGTCAAATTTTCTTTGAACCTTTTAGCAATTGTACCATCTGAATTGGGAGGCCAGTAAAAGGATCCAATCATTATTTTATTCCAGTTGCCAAAAATGACCTCTGCCCGTACTAACTCACAGAAACTATCTGCTTCAGTTTTGCGACAAGGTAAATTACTACTGACAGCAGCAGACAAGCCACCACCAACTGTGTTTAGCTTATCCTTTCAGAACACTGCTAGCTTTCAGTGCCTATAACAATTTAAGCAACAGTGCTTTCTTTTAGCACTTGGACCTCTGCTACTTTCCCAACACACCTACGATAATTTACAACTGTTACACTGATGGTTCCTGTATCTACATCCTTCCCTCTATTTGACCTGCACTCTTTGTGACTGAAACCTGTTTTGTGTTTTCCTTGAGACCCTCTAACCTAAGGAACTGCCCAGTCTATGCCACACAGCCCATCCTACATGTGTAGCCACCTCCTGCATGTAGTGGACTCCTGACCTATTCAACGGAACCTGAAACCCAGCCACCCTATGGCACAAGTCAAGGAATCTGCAGCCTACATGGTCACAGAACCATATGAGCCTCTGATAATTAGATTAATACATAGAGATTAAAAAACCGAGCTTCTGAAGCATTCAGGAGAGACAAAATAATTCACCCTTAATTAGGAACTTGTCATACTTTGCAAAATCTGTTTACTTTCCACCACAAATGAAAATGCAAGAACTGTGGTTATTAGATATTAAACTAACACACAGAAACTCAAGAAACTAAACTATCAAAGCACACAGATGAAACTATACAATTCATTCCTGGCTAGGAACTCGTAAAAGTTATAAAATCGGTTACTTCTCTGTTGCTGCGTCTGTCTCAGCCAGTTGCTGCCACCTGACTAGCTGGCTGCCTAACACCCACATGTCTATAGCTCCAATAAAATAACTTGGATAGCAGTGGTGGGGCCAGAATTACCAGTTTGCAACCACCCACTCTCGAGAAGGATCTGCGTGTGCCTACTGATATGGCTACACTCAAAGTGGCACTAAAGAATGAGCTGTGATTGGTTGACCCATACCAATTAAATTTCTGAAACGTCAGTCACAAAGCTATCTTTATCAAAGTATAATTGGAGGTCCTCTGTGTGAATGGGCTATACAGGCTTCATCATAACCTTGTATACACACAGACAGACAGACAGACAGACAGAGAGAGAGAGAGAGAGAGAGAGAGAGAGAGAGAGAGAGAGAGAAAGCTCTCGGTGGTACTACATAGCACATTTAGAAGAACAGTGATTTGGCCCCAGCAAATCCTAAATTATATATTAGTGCTACACACTTGTCATTAACTCAGTAGGCATTCACTTTAGCCACTGGTCAGATCACAAATGGGTGTCTTGATTTAGCCAGTATCCGGAATAGAAGAAATTGTTGTTAATTAAAAGCTGTTTTATTCAATTAATAATACAGATAAATGACTTAATGAAAATGAAAAATCTTAAAGTATTATAATTTATCACTTGAAAGTAAAGTGCAGTTTGCTTTTCTTATCGGCAAAACATACTGGCTATAGGTAGTTGATGTAGTTGTCATCTTTTTGTACAATAATTGAAATAACCTTCAACAAGGAGGAATCAACAGTCAGTTGTGTTACATTTGAAGTGGCAACAGACATGTGCATAGTCAGTAAAATCTTAGTTTCTCATCACTAGCGGCTATGTTTTGTAGAAATTTGCATCTCATTTTTTATTGTTATTGTTTTAATTATTGACTGTAAAGATTTAAAAGGTTGTTCATGCTACGTGCCTGAAGACAGACTTAATATGTTGACATTGACTGTTAAAGTTGTGATTGGGGAGCTTTTTGATTTTCACTTTTGCAAAAACTTCAATAGTTTTTATTTTCCCCCTGGAATGGTCTTTCATGTTTTCTTCTTTTGCTTCTGTTTAATTTTCCAACAAATGATTGCTTTTGTCAAGAATCATTAGCATATTCTCATCGGTTTATAGAGTGCTTATCTGATTGTCCTCCCCTCCACCCCCCCTCAGATTTGATAATTACAAAATTAATAGAAATTGGCCTTCCATGTCCACTCAGTAGTCAGACCCATACTTGAGTGCTACGGACCAAACCGACAAAGTACTTCTAACAGAAGTAGAGCCAAAAATAAAGAGATTCACACATAAGGAGAAGACTCAGCATGTTTGAAATGCATTGACAGGTTTTGTTTTCCAGTCAGTACAATGTAGACCACAGGCTATATAAAGCTGCAGTCAGGCATGATCATTAGCAAACAAAATTTGACACCAGAGGGGATATTCATAGGGATCATCGATCCCTTCTGGTGTTGAGGCCATAATCAACCTCATTGATGTACTAACCTTTCCACTCATTTCAAAATAAAAAAAAAGAGTAATGCATAATGCAAAGTGTTTGGTAACAGCTACTGTGCAGTTTCTTGCTTAGGTCGGCAGTGTCGTAAACAAGGTAGTTCAGGTCTGACTTCTACCTGTATATGCCTCGACCACAATTCAAAGCACCTGCTGCCTAAAACTGCCACATTAAAGCATCCTTATTCACTATATTCACAATAGGTTTCTATAACAGGACTTACTGAACTGATTTCCCAGTTCCACTTTTGGTTGGTCACATGAACGTACTTGGGTTGTTAGGTTGTCTTGTTAACTTTTTCATTAATGTGGGCGAATGACTTTCGTGTAGTGAGGGAGAAGTAGAAATATTAGAGTGTGAAGTTTTCTACCTCTGGTACTGAAATGGAGAGAATCGGCCATTGTGCTGTCTAAATCAGAAACTGGAATAATTGATTTTCAGATGCAATGTTTGTGACTTGTCTAACAGAACAGTTTGAGCCCTTAAAATGTTAATATAACAGCGAAAACAGCTTCCAAAAGCCGTGTCGCATGTAAGCATAGTGATTATACCAAGTTTTGCTGCCAAACAATTGTACATGTTCCTTTGTTCTAAGATGTTAGGTCCCATGGCATTATGCAGTTTTGTAGACCATGTCAAACACTGAGCACACCAATAAGATATTGCATTTGTGCACTTTTCTGTTTTTGGAAACACACTCTTATGTTTATCTTTCCAAATTGCACTTCGCCAGCTAATAGACAATACCAGTAATCAAAAATTCATTGAATTTTGGATTTTTATTTGCAATAAACAAAGCTATTTCAAGCTCTGTCACATAAAATAGTTCACCTGATACATTTCGTGATAAAATAGCATTTATTTAGCAATATCTTGTTTTCATATTTTGAGGCAGAATTCTCAGGTTTTTCAGATTCATACTCATTATGTCCTTCCGAGGAATGAAATTTATCTCTGCACAATGTCATTCTGTATTTAGTTTACACAGGCTATATTAGGTCCATGTCTAAAAGTTGCAGGTGACCGACTTATGCAGTTGGCAAGAAAAGACAAGTCATAAACTTTCCAGGTAATGTTGTTACCTTAGGGTGTGCAGAGCATATGTCAGTAATATAAAGCTTTCTTCCCTCTGTAGCCGTCTCACTACCTAAGCTTCTACGAATATTTGTACATATTATATATCAGTTGTCATCCAGGCTTTGCTAATTGTCGTTACAAAGTTGTCCTTGTTTTTTAAACACATAGGGGAACACAATTTTCTGACTATTAATTGCACTAAATTTTCTTTGCTGTCACCCTTTCTCCCCCTGAACAGAATAGGTTTATATTATTGAAAGAAAAAAAATTACAGGGGACCCCCATGTCATCAGCACTTGAAAACGCTTTTGAGCTCCTGTCTGTTCTAAGTTGTAGCAAAATATTTGTCTTCAAATGTTGAATACTTTCCATGTCTACTGCCTCACTTCATCCACTTAAAATAATTTTGGTAATAGAGGTTGTGGCACTTTCTTTTTATTTTCATATTATTTGTAAGAGGATAGTTTCTAAGTCCTTAAGGGGTCTACACACCTTTAGATTAGCTGTGCAGCTTGTTGCTTGGGATGTCTGAGTGATCAGCTGTATCATTACCTGACCTAACACATTTTTCTGGCAGGCCATCCGCCTGCATGAGAGATTAGGCTTTTGCGACTATAAACTGCTCAGTTCCGTCTTAATTGTCATCTGCCACATGAACTTCAACCTGTTACCATCGCTCCATGGAAAAAAGACATTTTTTATGTTTTATTGATAAGTTCCCAAAATTTACTGAAATGAGTATACAGAATTAGTTTAGTGTTCTAAATGGGTGAAGGGAAAAAAGTAGCTGTGTGTGATATTTTTAATATAAAAAACTGTGGCTTTTTGGATCTTGACACAATTCATGTTGTAGTGAAGCAAATAAACAACCTTTGTCGTGCTTTTTGGAATTAATTAAAAAAGCAGCACGGTTTTAGCTATACAAAAAATGTAATTTCTCCTTTTTTCTGGCCCCTGTTGTCACTTTATCTTCACAAACACTGCACAGAATGCTAGAGGACTGAGGGGAAAACAATGTATAGTGAGCTTGAGTTTAGATAATCAAAGATTTCTACTTGTACAGTTATACAGAAGTCATGTATACCCCTTTAAAGGATGAATGTTTACCCATTTTCAATAAAGAAGAAAACCACGAGTGTGATCATGAATGCCTGCTTATTTTTCAGTATATTCTGCTCAGAGAAGACTCCACCAAACAATGTCAAAGAGTTAACATTGTGGTTTTCTTACACATTAAAAATCATTGTGAGTTGTTGCTGAATCTTAGCTTTCTTCTTTTGGTGGCTATAACTAAAGAAAATTTTCAGTGAAAAATTCAACAGTTCGATAAACAACAGTGCCGTCAGTTTGTGCACTAGGACCTAATGGCAATGTTTTCTGTGACATCAGATTTCGTAACCTACATGAGAAAATTGGCAGTTCTTCAAAATTATTGACCAGATACTATGACCAATCTATTGACAGAGTAAATTCAACTACAGATGTTTCTCCTAATAGCAATTTCACACAGCTCATTTCAAAGTTCAGAAATTTCTTCATTCTGGGTTTCTGTTTACAAACTGTTTTATATTTATTTGTTAAAAGTGGACATTTTCTTAATGTGGACTTCAGTAACATTCTTCTTATGCATTTTCACTGGTGCCAACAGAAAGATTTGTTAAAAAGTGTGAATTCACTAAAAGTTGGCTCATTATTACACAGTTTTACTGTTACAACAACATAATAGATGGTGTTAGAGCATTATTACTAGGAATTTCAACAGGCACAGCCCTACGTAGCAAAAGTGTGCATCTAGAGATGATCTGTGTCACACTCAGTGTACGTGAACTTGTTCATGTTTTCAGTCCAAGGATAAGTTTGCAGATTTTTATACAAATGTATTCTGTGCAAGTCGCCTCTTGCCTCCATAACAACTGCAGCCTACATCGATTTGAACGTGCTTACTAGCTCATTCTACAGTTTTTACTCCTTAAATATCCGACAATTGCCAAACTGTTTCTTGGCGCCTCAGGATGTATCCTATCAACAGATCTCTTGTAATGCCATAAATTTCTTTTCTTCCAGATTCAGTTCAGTACCTCTTGATTAGTTTTCAGATCTACCCATCCAATCTCAGAATTCTTCTGTGGCACCACATTTGAAAATCTTCTATTCTCTTCATTTCTGTTCGGTTCACCATCCACATTTTCCTCATGCCTAAAGCCACTCACAAGACAAATACTTTCAGAAAAGATTTCCTAACACTGAATTTATATTTGAGGTTAATGTATTTAGCTTTAAAAGAAGGCTTTTTTTCTGTTGCCACTGTGCATTGTTGTTTGTTTTTATTTTGATCATTGTCAATTATTTTGCTGCCCAAATAGTTACTCATCTACTAATTTGTTTCATTTTCCCATTCTAATTTCTCCATTGTGATTTAATTTCACACCACTGTATTGCTTGTGTTTTATGTTCATTGATTTTTTTTCTTTGTGTTATGTTTGCGGAACACTATCCATTTCATTCGATGGATCCTCAAATTGCTTTGCCATTTCTAACAGAAATACAGTATCATAGGCAACAATACTTCCCATAAGAAATCTCTTCTTGGTTTCCTTAACTGCTTGCTCAATGTACCTATTGAATAAAATGGTGGATATGTTAAAGTTCCTTCTCCCTTCACATTTACTGCTTCCCTTTAATGTTACTCTTATACTAATAATTGCAGTCTGGTTTCTGTCAAGTTGTAGATAACACATTACTTTCCATTTATTATTCCTGATAACTTCAAACTTTCAAAGAGTGCATTTCAGTCAACACAATTGAAAGTGTTTTCTAAATATGGGCTTCTCTTCTTGCAATCTGTTCTGAGACAAATAAAGTTGATTGCAATGTGTCCAGTATGCCCACTTTTCTTCAGAACCCTAATTGATCTTCCATTAGTATTTCTTCGTGGGCTAAGCAGCAGTGGGACAAAACCCACTCATTTGATGAGACACCTATCAGTCTCCATCCTGGCAATACTTACATTCATGTGTAGAGGCAAGGAGAACATCATTTACACCCTGACAGCATTGTACACCACCAACCCTTACCAACAGAGTTTTTCTTTGAGTGGAATCACGTATAGACACCCTTTGTGTCAATATGTGGGAGGATGTTTGGTGTGAAGTATGGGGGCAACGTCATTGCACGCATTGTGGCTCTATGTGGTGAACATATTGAAGCATGATTCACGCTGATGGAGAACAATGCACACCTCCACTGTCGTAATCTTGTGAACACCTTCCTAGTGGAGTGTAGAATCAGTCAGAAGGAATGGCCTCCTTATTCTCCAGACCTCGTCTACACTGAGAATGCATGGGCCATGCTAAAACGAGCTGTTTGCAATCATCCTGCCCCACCAGAAACCTTACCATAGTGGCTGCTATGGAGAAGGGGGACAATACCCCACAGGATTACCTTGACGATTTGTCAAGGGGCATACCTAAGTGCATTCAAAAACAAAAGTGTCTCCAGTTAAAAGGAGGAACGGTTGGTTCATAAACTGTAGTGTTTCCAGTGGAACCTTTTGTAAGGTTTTGTTTTTGTCTTTCTGTTTGTGTTTATCATGTACCTGACAGAACAAAATCATTTCTGAATTTAATTCACTGACTCAAATTCCTTGACTTTAGTTGTATTAGGTATAAATTTACTACCCAGGAGTGACACATGAAAGTGGGACTTGAACCTGGCTTTCCTGCTTGCCGTGAGTGGTTGCCTTAACCCCTGTGCCTATATGCGCATGCTCCCCAGGTTGGCTCAAATGTCCACATATCACACATTCTTGTTTCATAGCCCACTGAATTCATCACCTAATCTAGGTCTACTGGGGAACGTGTTTGGATAGAATCCTGGTCTGGCACTAATTTTCATGTTGCTGTTGGGTAGTAGATCGATATGTAATATAACTGATGTCATGGAATTCCCTGTCAGCAAATTAATCTTGAAGTATTTTCTACAACTGTGAATCATCTAACAGCATCTGTTCTTTCAGACATGGGTGTAAGTGGAGCAAAATCAGTTTTGTACCTGTTATGCCCATTATTGTTAAAGCATTTGTTTTCACAACTGTGTTTTGAGATTCATGTTTCTCTCTTGAGAGACAAAAATTTAAGCAGCCCAATTTTTATAATATACTGCTGTTTCTCGGGGAGGCAGAGCTGATAAATGCAGAAACTAAATTTTGTACTTTCCAACTCATTAAGTTTCTCATTTTAATTTTCATTGGGCAAGTGGTAGTAATCAGTCTTACCTCATTCTAAAATTTATCACAATCAAACAGCAATTCTGGCTCAATGTTATCAGATGGTACAATGTAGCCGTGCAAGGACAGAGGGTTATGGATACATTGAATCTAGTTAAAGAAATAGACCACTTATTCTTGAACTTACCATCTTTGTCATTACACAGAGAGGTTTTGCCTGAATTAGCACACCCAAATTCATCTCTGTATGTTTTCAGGGAAAACATATCCTCATCCTACTAGTTTCACAGTATTTTTATCTTCTTTGCTAGAAAAGACAAACTACTTCCTGTGCATCAAATTAAACATAGCTTTTAAGCACAATATTCCACACTCTTAAAGCTGGTAACGTAAGTTGAATGGAGTGAAATAATGTATGCAATGCTGTCACATTCACAAAGAATAACTGCAAATTTTGAGAGCACTTATTTCATCCTCACAGAAGAGGTGATTTTGGAAGATACATGCCTATTGTATTCAGTTATGAAAAGCAGATTTCTAAAATCTGTTTTTACCTTCACGCACTTGGATTGTGTGTAAAGTCCAGAACAATCATTAGACAGATACACTGTCATAAAATATCAGCATTTAATCATGAAAACATAGTAAATGAGAATATGTACTCTGTTTATAGCCTAGGATATTTTTTAAATTGTTGATAAATAAATCAATCAATCAAGCCTGATTGTTTTATTAAATTTAGAGTAAAATGGCATGTACTCTTATACAGAGGATCATTTCTTACAGGAGATGTCATTTCTTCATTGGTAATTAGTTAAATGTCACTCTGATTCCTATGTGTTGGTCCTGAAGGTACTGGAGACTTTTCAGAATGACTCCAATCTTCTTGTGGAAGGTGAGTTTGGATAAAAAAAAAAAAAAAAACAGCTCTCAGATTTCTTGTTTGTGAACATCAGAGAAGGGTAACAGTTTATATGATCTTTTGAGTGTTTGTCTTACGGATGCAGAAAACCATATGGTATGGCCATTGCCTCTCAACCACTTACCACATTTACCATAGCAGTTCTATTATGTATGGTTTTCAGTTTTTACTGTAGTAGCACCCAATTAATCAGAGTAGTTTTTGTGCACCTTCATGGTGGTTGAAGTTTGTACTTTTATGATGGTCAGTATCTGAGGGGGAAAGGAGGGGTGGGCAGCAAGCTCTAGAGCCTTGTGGAGTTTAGAAGGCAAAAGTAGTGAGGAGATTTAAAGTAGTAAGCAAGAGTATATCATGTGGCACCATTCTGTTTTTCATGCATTTTCTAAATGTTTAGTTGAGATTTTCACATCAAAGAACTTATGTTGCAGCTGTATTGCTCACCAAGTACTGATTGTGGATCATGTGAAAATATTATGTGAAGAAACTAGAGCTATATTCTTTTGTATGTGTAATTTAGTCAGATTCAGACTGTTCGTATTCATATACTGTTTGCCCCATCGTTGCGAATTGCGAGGAGGGTAGCAGCTCAAGTTCTGGTCTAACGCAGTGAAGGGAGCACGATTATTAAGGTTGGTGTATGTGCATTGATTTTGCCCTATCAACAAAAGAAGCAGAGCCATAAGAAAGGAATGGGTGTTGTAGATGAATACGTAAAACTTTTCTCACCGCATAATACTTAATATGTACAGTGTTCTGAAGATGAATACCAGACAGCAGAAAAATTGAAAATTTACCTCCATTTGTGAAGAATCCAGGAACTTTAGTGGCAGTTGTTGGTCAAAGTTAAAAATATTATTTAGTGGGTGTGGTATTGAGCATCTTAAAATAATCAGTGGGAGGAAATTACTTATGAAGATAAGTGATATTGTGCTGCTTAGAAACACCAGAGATTTGAGGCAGTAGGACATCTTGCATTGTTACTGTGACACAACAAATATTAAATCAGAACCACATAAGATCTATGTGACAGAAAATGTGTGACAGGCTTGGTTGTTGGAAAATTCAGAACCTAATTTGACTTAGTCACTGATGTGGTATACAAATCAGCTGTTGCCATACATTAAAAAATCCCTAGTATTTTGATGGTAAACACCAGCATCCATCTGGTCAGTGTAAATAAAAAAGCCCCTACTGTATACATTATCCCTTAGTGCTCACATAAATGAAAACGGTAATTAAGAAATACAGGATGTCCATAAGAAAAGTTCGTTTAAAGACACTATAAAAAGAGAACCAACAAATTCTGAGAATGACATCAAATTTGAACAATATATTATTGACACGGGAGGGAAATATCATGGACCAAAAACATTTAACTGATATTTTACCAGTAGATGGCACTGTAAGCATCTTAAATGTAAACAGAGTCGGCTATGCCTTGTTGGGGAAAGCAATTGTCAGATAAGTGGCGCAAAGTAAAAGTTTTTACAAATGTTAGTCTTCATAATCGTAGATGAAATAAAAGTTTTTGAAGTTGGATCGGTGTTAACGCATTTTGTTAAGAGTTGGAAAGAACTTGCCATGTATTTTTGTTGCTCTGCTGCAGGTGATTCTTCTTCTAAATTTCTTATATGATGACAGGCCAGATAATGCCACTATTTACTGATAATGCGAAAAGTCAAAGCAAATTTCAAATGTACACAAATTTATTTACAACACACAGTTCAGCTCAGTCTCACACTGTAATTTCTCTCCCACATGCTTTCTTGCAGGTCTTATATACGTTTGCTAACAATTTGAATATTGTTACATATAGTAATTTTGTTAATTACAATCACAAGCTTTTCAAAATTACAGAAAATGTTATCATTTGGAGATGACAGTTGGAATACATGAAATAGATTACAATCCATAGGGAAAAACTGAAATAATTAAAATAAACAAAGCTGATTACATTTTTGTTAATAGCACTGCAACTACACTATCTGAAGTATTTCCATTCGTTTCGTGCTTAAAGTAAGAGTGTGATTTTTAGTGTAGACAGAATTTCAGTATGTAATCCAGTAGCTTATATAAACAGTTTGTTTGCATTGTCAATTAGTTTTGTGTTCTGAATTACGGTAATTATGCTGTACTGGCTAGGGTAGTGAGCTTCACTGAGGGACTTGATATGAGATTGTGTGGTAGGTTCAATAGAAGAATTAACTTCAAAGTATAACAGATTTAAAAAAAATTATTTAAAACAATTCTGTTAACAGTACTTGTTTATAAATAGGATTTTTCATTTAGTTGTCTGGGTATACATGTACAAATTTTTGCGAATTTCCTACTCGAGAATAAGCCACGCATAGTTTACCATGAGAGAAGCAAGACTATTTGAGGTTGATGCCACAATATTTTAAAGTTTGTCTTTGCACTTTGTTAATCGAGAAACTGTAGCCTAAGTTAGGTGGAAATTGTTCTTCGGTTTCTCTGCATCTCTCAGTACTCATATTTGTATGTTGGGAACTTAGACATGCTTCGCACTCTGAGTGTGTTTCATTTTCTCACTGTTATTTTTGTTTTTGCCATTTTGCTTCTGAACTGTCAAAATATAAATCAAATCTACTTTCTGTTAAAAAAATACACTAAGTACACTTTACACATTTTGCACTTTATTTTTGATTTATATTAAGTCACTGTATCACTTTGATTACTCACACTTCACCATTTTTTGTTCACTCACTGCACTACTTTTTCTGTTCCTCCCTTTGTACTGATAAGAAACTAACTTTTGAATCCACTACAGATCTTGCTTTATATACCCCTACCAATCTGTAGCCCCACCATTGGCAAAGTCCAGATCATACCAAAAAGGTTTCGAATGATTCTCAATGTTCCAGACCATTCCCCAACATTCGAAAGTGTCCTGTAATGTCCACAATGATTTGAGATGTTTCCGAACATTCTGCAATCTTCCTTAATGTTTTAGACTGTTCTAGAACATTCCGGATCATAGTGGAACATTCCGTAACATGTGGAATGTTCTTGAATACTTCTGAATGTGTGCAGCTGGTGACCCCCAGTTGTGCTCATTGTGTGTGTTTCCCAATTCCACTTAGGTGAAGGGTCGATTCATTACTGAATACAACACAATCCAAAGGATCTTTATCGTCATGTTTGCAAAGTTCGCACGTAAGCTATTGTCTGTAGTCTTCAGACTTACAAGAACTGAAAATAAGAATGTAGTTTAAGCACCCCGTTACATTTCCAAGCACTCACTGGAATTGCTAATTCACAACTAGCCTTCCGAAGGGGTTTCTTGGGTCCCCATGTGAAAGACGCTCACTAGTTCAACGCGTCCTTCAGTTACTCTGTTATTCCGTACTCTTCCCTCTGTACAAAGATATACAAGCAAAAGTAAGTTGAATGCAAGGCGATAAAACTCGTATATTTATTTTGAAACATTGAAACACCTTGTGTGTGTGTGTGTGTGTGTGTGTGTGTGTGTGTGTGTGTGTGTGTGTGTGATGTTTCTGGCACTACAAAATACAATATATTTTGTACTTAATTTGCTATCCAATTCTTTGTAAATGAAAAGTCCTAACTGCAATTTAACAAATGAGCAACCCATGTCCCTACCAATAGATGTACATAATATTAGCCAAACTTTGACATGGAGTTGTTGGAAATTACTTTAGAGTTCAAGAGACGAAATTACATATATGGGTCCTACCTAATGAGATAATAATGAAGGAATCCAAATTAGCATCAAAATCTTATGAAAAATGAACTGTTATGATTCAGCTATAAATGCTAAATGAATAGTGATATGGCGGCTATGGTTTGAGTTGCGCATTACACCATTTGTATTGTTCCGTTTGCACGACTGCACAAGTTCAACAGTCGACAGGTGTGGCATTGTTAGTTAGGTACGCCCATCCACCGTGGCAATGTCATACCACATCAGATAAGAAAAATTGGTTTTTAATTATCATGAGGCCAAAAACAGCATAAAAAGCAAACTGACATCAGTTTCTAATTGTCATGAAACTGGCACTAGACATGTTCAGTGTGCTGTCCATTACCTGCCACAAATTGAAATCTAGAGTCGGCGTATTTCATAACAGAAAGTGTCTCTGGGCTAGCATGCAGAATGTGTTGCACAATATATGCCTTCAATTCGTGTATGTTTCTAATTGGAGCTCTGAACACATCTTTCAGATAACCCCACAACCAGAAGTCACACGGATTTAAGTTCAGGTGATCTAGATAGCCAGGCTGTAGGGAAATGATAGCTGATAATTCTAGCATTTCCTAAATGCCACTGCAGCAGCCACTTCACTGAATGTGCAGGGTGCAGAGGAGTGCCATCTTGCATAAAAATAACATAACCATACATGCAAACTGTTGAGTGGTTGGAATGACATTGATGTGCAGAAGACCATTATAGCTTTTACCAGTGACTGTAGAGGAAACAGGACCCATAGGAATCATCTCCTCGATAAAATGTGGCCCTGCAATAGACAATGGTGTCAACTTGCACCACACAGTCACCTCTGCAGAATGAAGTGGTACTGATTGATGTTCATGTAAATTTTCTGTTCCTCATATTCTGCAATTCTACATATTGACATGTCCTTGAGTAGGAAATGGGCTTTGTCTGATCACAGAATGTCCCATAAACATTCATTGTCCACTTCGTTCAAGCAAGAAATTCAAGAGCCAATGTTTGGCAGCTGCCAGGTAAGCAGGAAGGAACTTCTGAACATGGCTGATCTTGCACACCGCAGCTCGAACTCTCCTGCAGTGCTGTACCCACATGTTCGACAGACATCTGATCAACTGCTTTACTTCCACTGTCACTTTGTGCTTCAAGAGAAACTGCGTTTTGGATTTTCGTAATCTTTTCTTCAGACCCATAGCAGACATCGAATCAGTGACTCTTTTTATACCCTTGAGTGTATGGAACTTTGGCAGGGCTGCTGGGCACACTCACCGTTCTGAAAAGAGCATTACTAGCAGCGCACAAACCCTTCTGGAGACAGTCATGTTATGGATCACAGGCACAAACTGAGGAACAGTTGTGTGCCACACATCTGTTGGTGTGCACCCTCTATTAGTAATGTACAGGGTGATCAAAAAGTCAGTATAAATTTGAAAACTGAATAAATCACGGAAGAATGTAGATAGAGAGGTGAAAATTTACACACATGCTTGGAATGACATGGGGTTTAATAGAACAAAAAAAGAACAAATTTCACAAAACGTCTGACAGATGGCGCTGGACAGCAAAACTGCTACCCTGACGGGTGAGATGTACACCGAAATGTTACAGAATCGCATCATCCCCAGCCTGGCTCCTAAACAGCTACTGAAACATAAGATGTTTATGCAGCATGGTGCTCCAACCCATAGTGCTAGGCACGTGAAAGGTCTCTTGCGCGCGTCATTTGGTGGTGATTGTGTGCTCAGCTGCCACTTTAGTCATGCTTGGCCTCCCAGGTCCCCAGACCTCAGTCCGTGTGATTATTGGCCTTTGGGTTACCTGAAGACGCAAGTGTATCGTGATCGACAGACATCTCTAGGGATGCTGAAAGAAAACATCCGACGCCAATGCCTCACCATAACTCCGGACATGGTTTACAGTGCTGTTCACATTATTCCTCGACTACAGCTATTGCTTAGGAATGATGGACATATTGAGCATTTCCTGTAAAGATCATCATCTTTGCTTAGTCTTACTTCGTTATGCTAATTATTGCAATTCTGATCAGATGAAGCGCCATCTGTCAGACATTTTTTGAACGTTTGTATTTTTTGGTTCTAACAAAACCCCATGTCATTCCAAGCATGCGTGTCAATTTATACTGACTTTTTGATCAGCTGGTATTATTATTATTATTATTATTATTATTATTGCATTTCTCCCTGCGTCAGTAATTGGAACTTTAATTATGGACACACTGTAGATAGGAACAAGTTTTGAATTGCCACCATACATTTACTGTTACCTTTATCTGCTGTGAAGCCTTCAAGCTGATATGGGCGCAGGTGAAATTGTTTGTTCCACAGAAAAATAGTAGAGCTAGTATTTTTGGCATCCAACTGTTTTTTGTCTTGTTTGTCTGTCAGGACCATGGTTGCATTGCAAAACATTATGATCAGTCTTCAGAATAGTAACTGTGCAATTGTAGGTTTTATCTGTGTAGAGAGAAATTGTGATCTCCAATATCTGTCATGTGAAAGCACATTATAGTAGTGACTGGTAATTTCCAGAAAACCAGTCACTTCTGATCTTGTTCTCATTTAGTAAATTAAGTAAAAGACTATATACACCTGACTGGCTACTAAGGTTTGATTAAATATGTGGATCGCCAAATAGCATTTTTTCTAAATAAGTAACTGTCATATCCTTGAGCAGCACAAGTTCTTTTTACTTCTGCCCAGGTATTTTCATTGTTTTTTGCACAATCATTTATGGGTCTTTCATCACTTAGTATCACATTTGTCGTTTATGTGACCATGTTGATCATTAGTTTACCTGCTAGACTTTGTAATTTTTGTTCCACCAAGTGGCTGTTGACTTTTTGTCTGATTGATGTTGTCTTTGGTCCTGTGAATAAATGTGATTTTATATGATATTCTTTTAGGTTCTGTCTGTAAGGAATCTGCCATGGTGTCACAAAACCAGTGTCTGAAAGTGCAGTAGTACATTGTTGGCTGCAAGTTGCACATCACTTCCTTTGAATTTGTGTCTAGATGTTCGGTGTATGACACATGGCAGTGTGTAGAAATCAGGTTTTGTATGTCCTGAATTGTAGAACCTTGACACAGTAGTACATGAATGAGTACCTAGATTTGTGGAATAACACTACTTCCAGTTTGGTGTCACTGTCAGCTATTGTGGGTTGTTACAGTGGTTCAGCAGATCATAGTTCCTCAAAACACCTGCCCTATTCAATGTGTGACATCTAAAAGCAGTCATACCACACAGAAGCATGATACTCAGAAACCACAGTCCCCTCACATGTGCCTCTACTCTCTCTGCGTCACAAGGCATAGAGATTAGGATTTTGTGAACACCACAGTTAAATGTGTTCAGAAATTTTTTTAAAAAATTAGCAGGCATGATTAAATGTAGAATGCATTGATGGCAAGGTATGAGAACATAACAAAATCAAATGACTAGTGATTGAAGTATTAACAGAAGGAGAGGTTTTTTATTGGGGGGGGGGGGGGGAGTGGGAGGGAGAGTTGTACCTCAGTGTCATATAGTCTCCCTGTAGTGAATGATGTAGGAACATACTTGCATATCCATCTGTTAACTTAGTGTACTTCTGGTTACAAATGTGTATCTTATAGATTCCTAGAAAGACCAATAAAGTTTTTATGTACTTTGCTTCACATGTAGACCTATACTCACAACCAAAATAATTTTAAAGTTTAATTTTTGTGGCTGACTTCAGCTGTGGGTCGTATTCAAGCACATATCTTAAGCTTCCAGCTTCATTCCCCAATCCAATAAATCATTGCTACAAGAGGAACAATGTAACTCATATTTCTGTGAATGTGGCACAGCAGAGCAAAAATGGGAATTTCCTCACCATGACATTAAGTTTCACACAGTGTGCAATGTGGCTGAGAAACAGAACAAAAAAAATTGCAAACTTATAATTAAAAAGGAAAAAACTCCTAAAATTTTACTTTTGGGTGTCATTTCCTTTCAGCAGTTTAAACTTTCCTGCCAGGAGTCTGTAGCTTTATAAAGCGTAATGCACATAATTTTAAAAAGAGAAGGTAAGTACGGTCATAAAACTGTCTAAATCTGCATCTGTACTTCGCAAACTACAGTGAAATGCGTGGCAGACATGGCATCGTACTAGTTCTTACGTTTTTTTTCCCATTCCATTCATGTATGTTCGCAGGAAGAATGATCGTTTAAATGCTTCTGTCCATGCTGTAATTAATCTAATCTTGTCCTCACAATCGCTGTTAGCAATATGTAGGGGTTGTGTATAGAGGATTCATAAGTCGCTGATTAATAGCTGGTTGTTGAAACTTCGTAACTAGGCTAGAAGGGAAAGTTACATGTGTGTCTTCCTGTGTTTGCCCAGTTCCATTTCTTCAGCGTCTCTATGACATTCTTTTGTGGATCAGTCACCCATGTGTTGGTTTGTGCATCCCTTATTTGTATACATTAAATATCCCATGCTATTTTTATTTGGTATAGATAGCACACTCTTGACCGATATTCTAGAATGAGTTACATTGAGTGATTTGTAAAGTGTCCCCTTTGTAGCTGATTGTGTGCCTCTAGTATACTGCCAATACACTGATGTTTGCCACTTGTGCTTTACCCATGACTGAGACTATGTAATAATTCCACTTCATTTCCCTACAAAATGTTGCACCCTGGTATAGGACACTAATTTTTTTCATTTTGTGAAGCACTCAATTTTACATTTCTGGACATTTAAAGCCAGTTGCCAGTCTTTGCACTCCGTTGAAAACTTATGAAGATGTTGTTGTTGTGGTTTTCAGTCCTGAGACTGGTTTGATACAGCTCTCCATGCTACTCTATCCTGTGCAAGCTTCTTCATCTCCCAGTACCTACTGCAACCTAAATCCTTCTGAATCTGCTTACTGTATTCATCTCTTGGTCTCCCTCTACGATTTTTACCCTCCACGGTGCCCTCCAATACTAAATTGGTGATCCCTTGATGCCTCAGAACATGTCCTACCAACCGATCCTTCTTCTGGTCAAGTTGTGCCACAAACTTCTCTTCTCCACAATCCTATTCAATACCTCCTCATTAGTTATGTGATCTACCCATTTAATCTTCAGCATTCTTCTGTAGCACCACATTTCGAAAGCTTCTATTCTCTTCTTGTCCAAACTATTTATCGTCCATGTTTCACTTCCATACATGGCTACACTCCATACAAATACTTTCAGAAATGACTTCCTGACACTTAAATCTATACTCGATGTTAACAAATTTTCTCTTCTTGAGAAACGCTTTCCTTCCCATTGCCAGTCTACATTTTATATCCTCTCTACTTCGACCATCATCAGCTATTTTGCTCCCCAAATAGCAAAACTCCTTTACTACTTTAAGTGTCTCATTTCCTAATCTAATACCCTCAACATCACCCGACTTAATTCGACTACATTCCATTATCCTCGTTTTGCTTTTGTTGATGTTCATCTTATATCCTCCTTTCAAGACACTGTCCATTCCGTTCAACTGCTCTTCCAAGTCCTTTGCTGTCTCTGACAGAATTACAATGCCATCAGTGAACCGCAAAGTTTTTATTTCTTCTCCATGGATTTTAATACCTACTCCGAATTTTTCTTTTGTTTCCTTTGCTTCTTGCTCAATATACAGACTGAATAACATCGGGGAGAGACTACAACCCTGTCTCACTCCCTTCCCAACCACTGCTTCCCTTTCATGCCCCCTCGACTCTTATAACTGCCATCTGGTTTCTGTACAAATTGTAAATAGCCTTTCGCTCCCTGTATTTTATCCCTGCCACCTTCAGAATTTGAAGGAGAGTATTCCAGTCAACATTGTCAAAAGCTTTCTCTAAGTCTACAAATGCTAGAAACGTGGGTTTGCCTTTCCTTAATCTTTCTTCTAAGTCGTAGGGTCAGTATTGCCACACGTTCCAACATTTCTACGGAATCCAAACTGATCTTCCCCAAGGTCAGCTTCTACTAGTTTTTCCATTTGTCTGTAAAGAATTTGTGTTAGTATTTTGCAGCTGTGACTTATTAAACTGATAGTACGGTAATTTTCACATCTGTCAACACCTGCTTTATTTGGGATTGGAGTTATTATATTCTTCTTGAAGTCTGGGGGTCTTTCGCCTGTCTCATACATCTTGCTCACCAGATGGTAGAGTTTTGTAAGGACTGGCTCTCCTGAGGCCGTCAGTAGTTCCAATGGAATATTGTCTACTCCGGGGGCCTTGTTTAGACTCTGTCTGAATATTTTTGCAGCTTCTTTCAAACAGTATTTCATTACAGATAACTGAATCATCTCTGGAATGTCTGAGCTTAGTATTAATATTGTCTGCAAAGCTGTTAACATGAAACGTGGGCAGCAAAGGTCCCCAATACGCTTGCCTGGAGCACACCCAAAGTTACCTCAAGAAGTGTCCAAGTTTCATTTCGGAATAAAAATAAAACAAGTGGGCTTTTCTTAGCATAATTTCTTTTACATGAAAGCCTGTACTTTAATATGCTTTTCTATATAATTCACACCAGTATTAAGACACTTCTCTTATCGTATAACCAGATTTTATTCCATCTTCATAGAAATCTGCCACCTGATCATGTAAAAATGTGTATAACACACTTTTGGCACTTGAGGAAACTCGTAAGATACAATAACATCAAAATCATAAAGTGTTGTTCTCACTCACTTTTTCATAAACTTTCTGCACCGATTTGTAAGTAATTACTGAAGATCACCCACATTGTTTCTCATCATGCACATTTTTGCAGCCGTCTTTAAACGTTTTCACCCATTTCCATACCATCCCATCACTCGTAATTTCTTCTCCATACACTTCACTTATCTAACAATGAATTTCAGCAACTTTCACACTTTCAGTATTAAGAAAACAAATCACAGTTTGTGTTTCGCAGTCATAGAGTTCTCATTTGGAGTAGGCATGTCAGATTCTCACAAACTACATTGAATATTGTTGGGAATAATGTAGAAAAGTAGATTTCCTGCACAAATGATTGTTGAGGCTGCTTATAGTCAGCATCTCCATCAATGATAGCATTGTCTTCTTAACTTTCTGCTACTCCCCTAGACTGATACATTTCATTCAAAAACTGCTTTCATGTGACAATAAAATTGGTCAGTAGTCTTCTTGTTTTATTTTCATTTGAAAACTGTTCTTATTTAGAAGAAACACCACTCTTATGTCTATTGACTCCCCATCCAAGACAACTTTCTGCGTCCTCTCTACCAAAAAGTCGTCAATCCAGTCAGATTTCACTTGATGCCCTCTCACTCTTGATAATGAGCATTTTCAGAAATTAAGAAATTCTACACCTACCGACTACTTTGATGGTCATTCTGTGAGAAAAGTGCGAGTTGGATTTCACATAATCTGTGTTCTTGAAATTGGTGCTGTTGGCATGGTGGAGGTCGTTCTGATTGAGATATTTTATTATGTTAGAACTCGGAACATGTTGGATATTGGACAGCAGTTTCTTGCAGATGGATGTGCCCTGTGCTTTCCAGAAACTAGTTAGCGTATTTTATTGCTAGAGGAATTTGCAGTAGTTTTTACTTAAAAGGACTAACTAGGCTACAAATTCAGTATGGAATCTGTTAGGGATTCCATCGGGCTCTTTGTTCAGTTACATTTCAGCTGTTTGTCAATGTCACTAATACAAACATCTATTCCACCCATCTTTCTATGGTACAAGAATTAGTTGGGACAGTACTCCTAGCATGGTTTTCCTTTGTAAAGTAATATTTGAAAGTGGAGTTCATCATTTCTGGTTTTTGCTTTGCTACCCTCAGTGTCTATTCCTGTATCCTAGATTGCCTGGGCACTAACTTTTGTGTCACTAACAGCCTTTACATATGGTCAGAATATCATTGAGTTTTGTGAAAGATCATTTGACAACATTCTGCTATGGTAGTCTGTGAAGTCTTGACAGTCAAATGTGTTTCTTTCAGCATCTCTCCACCTACACTGAAGTGACAAAAGTCATGGGACAGTGATATGCACATGTAAGATGGTGGTGGTATCATGTACATAATGCATGTCAAGTAGCTTCATGGTTGTAGCACTCTGATCGTGCAGGGATTACACTGTTGGTGCCTGAAACCTCTCCAAGTATGACAAGGAGTATGTGCCCCTCGTGACTTGTATAGGACGCTAAATTTTTTCATTTTGTGAAGCACACAATTTTACATTTCTGGACATTTAAAGCTAGTTGCCAGTCTTTGCACTGGGGTCTTTTGCTAAAACAGCATACTCAGTTATGCTATACATATTTGTAGCTCCCCTGAGTATCCAAACTACCATGTCCTTTTCCCTAGTAGGAAGGTCCATGTCCCACAACAGAGGCTCAGAAGTGAGGTCACAATTGCAGTTACACTACAGTGTGTCTGCTCTGCACTCGAAACTCCTCCAGTATTGCCTCTTGTCAGGGAGCAATCTTGTATGCCCTCATAGCATGTACCCAGACCTCAGATAAGTCTTGATTTATCCTTTGGTCTGAACGATTCTGTTCACACCATGGTGTTTAACCATTTTTGGATTTGGAAGGGGTTTTGTGTACACACATGCAAGGTGCTGTGAACTATGCTCCCTGCCGAATGGATGCTGAGTCTTCACTGCTGAGTTGATGGCTCATCAGATGAGCCCGTAGCTGTGCTTGTACTTGCACCAGCGAGATACTTCTAATCTGCAGGGAATCACTGAGCAGCCTTTAGGCTCTAGACCAGTGCTACCCACCTCACCCCATTAGTCATGACTATACTGGATCTTCTTTCTGACCTCCATCATAATGGACAGTGAGCTGTCTTTGTTTGGACCTTTGAACATGTCGGGGATTTAGGGAGTGAACATCCCGACCACTTGGCAAAGTTGGCTATCAAGGTGCCATTTCTGGAAGAAAGAGGGTCCCTGATGGCAATGAGACAAAGACCACGTGGCAGTCATACCTTCACACTTCTCACAGGAAATCCACTGACCTTTGTTGGCCATGCCTGGGTAACATGTGGCTGACCCTTGACCCCATGATTCGAGGACCCAACTTACTGCCTTTGTGGTGCTTGCCTGATGGTAACCAACATCCTAAAATATTGCCCAAATTTGTCTGCTTTGCAATGATCTCTCAACCTTCCTGGCATGTTACATCTGGTGCTAGCAGACAACACCAAAGTGGCTTGCCTGGTTTTATGTTTCACCCGTGAAGGTGGTTTTTACTTGTCTGTGAGATGGGCCGCCTTGGTTTCACTGACCACCTTAGGAGTTCGAGGAGCACACGTCACCTACTCTAGCCCAAGGGCACACAGCGACCTTTGTCGGTGACCTGGTCTGGCCCTACCCTTCCCACCTTTGTTTCTCCTTATTCTTTTGTTTGCTGTTTTTAGTGTTTAATCTCTCATAAAATTTTATGAACTCAGTGCTGCTAATTTTCTTGGCTTAATGGATGGTTAAGCAGTGCTGGTGCGATGCAGAAGGTGTGGCTCCCACTATGTACCATGCTCTGGGGACCTCTCAACTGCATCCTGGGCATAGTAGCTTGCCAACCTTACTTCCTCTCCCTCCCCTCTTATTTCCCCTTGATTTTCTGTTATCTTAGTGTATCTTGCTTGCAATTTTGGTTCCCAGGATTTGTCTTTTGTATCCTTATGAGGATTATTCCTGTTTCGATACATAGAGGGTGAAGGGACAGATAATCTTGCAGTGTGGTCCCTTTAACTTCAACAAC
Source organism: Schistocerca gregaria (assembly GCF_023897955.1). NCBI lineage: Eukaryota > Metazoa > Arthropoda > Insecta > Orthoptera > Acrididae > Schistocerca > Schistocerca gregaria. The sequence continues at coordinate 109,131,279 of NC_064920.1, forward strand.
AAATCCCTCCATCATGGACTGTGCTCCTGGGCACATATCAATCCAGTGCATGGTCAGCTATTCTTTTAAACTTGAGCCGTAGTTCCTCTACATGCCCCTGTCCTGTGCTGAAAGTTGGAAGTTCCTCATTAAAATAAGACAGTGTTACTTTTTTTACCTATCTTAGTGAACATAGTTACCCTTTGGTAATCATTGTTGTTTCAACTGTCTCATGCTCACTGATACCAGTGTCAGTGTAGACATCCACAAAGATATCCGGTCTGTTTGTTGCCATTATATCTAATGTATTTCAATCATGAACGGGGTTCTGAATTACCTGTTCTAATTAGTTTTCAGAGAAGGCATTTAGTAATGTTTCACAGGATGTCTTGTCATACCAACCACTAAACAAAACTGTGATTTCCCTCAGTTGATTGTTAGATGATTAGTCTCCACTGATGATTACTGTATGAGAAGAGACCTTACGTACAAGCAAACTGCTGTTTTCCCTAAGTTTCCTGGTTACACCAGGAGGTGAGTATGGTGTTCAGTATAAGGATCCAATTACAATTTTTATCCCCATCCCTGATATTGAAACTTGTCCAAACACTGAGACATGCAACTTCAGCTCTATTTTTCATTAGTCTATTTTTTCGATATGATTTTTTTTAAAAAAAAAAGCTCTCGCAAATTCATTGCGAAAGCTTCAGCAGTTGGTGACGGAAGGAATATTTCTTTCAGTCTTGCACTGATACTTGACAGCTGTCATTACTTGAACTGAATGGAGAGATGCCTAATCTTAAAAAAATGCACCTGGATAGCAGACTCTGGTGTGTGGCACATACGTGATCCATTCAGGGGGCCCATCCGTTACCAATCCTATCGCACAAGTCTAGTAGGAAGTCGCAGCTTAGCTTATCAAAAAATCTTTGCGGTCTCTGGTTCAACCCTACCACTCCACTCAGAACCAGGGGGCCACTATCTATTCTATATTGTAAGCTTTGTTGAAACACCATGCAGTGATCAAAGTATGACCTGAGACCCCTGACAGACAGAAATGATTTGTCCCAACATGTGCTAGTCTTCAGTTTTGTTACACCTTTTTCTCTCAGTGGCTGCCAGAATAGTTTCTTGAACATGTAGATTGAAATAGCAAAGTAATTTAGTGTTTCTTATAATACTGTGTAGAGAAACTAGAAGCAGACAGGCTTATTTTGGTTGCTTTATAGGTAATTTATAAAATATATGGATGTTCAGTAGGGTAAATTGCAAACTAGTGTTTCTTTCTGTTTGAAATTGGAAAGATGGCATTTCACCTGGAAACTACATTAGAAACAGTAAAAATTTAAATGTCGTGACTAGGGCCTCCCGTCAGGTTGACCGTTCGCCTGGTGCAAGTCTTTCGATTTGATGCCACTTTGGCGACTTGCGTTGTCCTAATCATCATAATTTTGCCCCCTTTGATGCGCATCACCCAGTCCCTGAACGGAGAAAATCTCCGACCCAGCCGGGAATTGAACCTGGGCCCTTGGGATTTACATTGTCATGCTGACCACTCAGCTACTGGGGACAGACATTAGAAACAGAACAAAGTAACAAGTACAATGGAAGTGAAAGAACAGCTAATATCAAGGAAGAAGTCAGAGCTGTCCCCTTTCACCATACTACTAGGATTAACATCCTTAAGTGAGAGAAAACAATCAAAATATGAGATATACAAGAAAAGTAAGGAAAGTGAAAAGACTGTTGTTCTCCTTGTGTAGACCAGTGTGTTCCTCCCTTCTAGATGTTCAGTCCGAGTTTGTTCCTTACAGCCATCGTGTGATTTTTGAGAGTGCCATCAGTGAGTTATCGAGAGCACGAGTTTTTCACTGGCACAAATCATTTTTGGGAAGGCTGTGAGACATGTTGAATATTAACTTCCCTCAAGATGATCTTCAGCTTAAAATGTTGAACATGTGTACGCTCTTGTGAGATCACATTAGCATTTAGATCCCATGTAGGATTGGTTGGGTGGTGGGCAGTGTCCAGTTTTTAGCCAAAGTGTTGGGAAAGTTCATTTTTTTGTTCCGGAGGGGAGGCAGAAAGTGTTTGGCCTTCCCTTTCAGCCAGCAATGACAAGAGCTGAGGCATGTGCCATGCAGTCTTTCTCAAATGATTTTACAGAAACTATTCAGTAAAAGACTTTCATTTTTGCATTACTTATAGCTTTATATGTCATCTTTGTGCTGATGTGTCCATTTCGTTAACACTCATGTTATTGTGATACTTGCATGCAAGTAAGATACTCTGTCAAATTTGAAAAGTTTACAATGAAAAACAGGGCCGCTGTTTGGTGCATATTACATAATGTGTTGCTGTGTACAAAATTTTGCGGACGTATTGAAGTTCTCTTTAGACTTTGGTGGAGGTCTTTGTTACCAACATTGAGAAAAATGATCTGATGTAGCAGACCATTTGTGATCATGCCGTACAGTTGCATCTGCATAACATGTTAAATGTAGTGGCACTGAGTAAAGTCTGCTGTGTTTTAGCAAAAGAAGCACATTTTAATATGACAACAAGAGAAATCTGTCTTATTCAAAATTCACCACTCGTGACACTTCTCTGAAAGTTATAAATGGTTAAAAGACAAGATGAAAATAAATTGCTACTTTTGTTGCATTTTTACTGGAATTTCTTGTAGATAATAACCAAAGCAGAGGTGGCAGTAAATCCTTTTGAATGGCCACCATCCAAGTATGGGCGTAGGAGGGCTCCATTTAATATAACTATGCATCTACCGGACATGGTATTCAGTGCACACTCTAATGATAAAGATGATAGGTAACCTGTTAAACACTTTCCCAATACATCAAATTTTCACTGGAGATTTCCACAAGCCAAAGGCTTGTACCAAAATGGTACCAGCAAACCTCACAACTGAGCAGAAGGCAATCAAAGCAACATGTGTTGATCTTTTGAGAGGGTAGCCAATAATGCTGAATGGTACAGTTGTGTGATCACAGATGAAGAATCTTGAATTTCTTAATACGATCTTGCAACAGATGGTGAAGTGAGCAGTGGCACATTGAGACATCTCCTTGATCGAAAAAAGTTCGAATGAGCAAATGGAAAATCAAAAGTGTTGGTTTGCTTTTTTGACAATAGCGATATTGTTCATAAAGAATTTGTTCCTCCAGGACAAACTGTTAACCAAGTCTTTATAAAGATGTCTTGGAAATGCTCAGGAATAGGATGAATTGAGTGGGGCCCGAAATTGCAGACAAGTGGATGCTGCATCATGATAACACCCCATGTCACACGGCCATTTCCATCACAGAATTTTTGACCTCAAGAGGCATTTATTTGTGTTGCTCCACAGCTCCCCTGTGTGCCGGATTTAAGTCCTTGTGACTTTTCTCTTTTCCTGAAATTGAAAAATGTCTTAAAAGGATGTCATTTTGGGACTCTGGAGAACATTCAAAAGAATGTGACTGATATTCTAAAGGCTCTACCGGTTGAAGCCTTTCAGCACTGCTATGAAGACTGGGAACGATGACTCCATTGGTGTATAGCTGTTGAAGGGGACAATGTTATAAGAAAAATTAAAAAAAATTGTCATTAATTTTCTCACACACCTTGTAAACAGAGAAACAGTTCATTGCAGTCAGTTTTAGTGGCAGATTAGAGAAAAAATGCAGAATACAGATGGCACTGGCAGTCCCACTCATTGTAAATTACAATATTATTACGAATAGAAGAAACGGTTACTCACTTTAAAGGTGACACTTCGAGTTGCAGGCAGCCACAGTGAAAAGATTGTTACACATTGAGCTTTTGGTCAAAGCCTTCTTCAGAAAAGAACATTCACATAAGCAAGGACACCTCATTTACACATGATTGCTATCTCCAGCTGATCAGGGCAGATTGCAATTGTGTTGATTTGAAAGCAGCAATCTGGAATGGGGGCTGGGATAGCAGGATAGGGGTGGTAGGGTAGGGAGGGGGGAGTTGTGCTGCTTGATGGGGGCAGTGTAAGCTATGTGGTAGCAGGACAAAGCTACCAGGCACAGTGTAGGGAGTCTATGGGTGAGGAAGATGGGGAAGATTGAAAAGATTTCAATGGCTGCATCATAACTGGAGCCATTTTGGTCCTCCCCTTCATCACTAGCTTTTCTGAACTACGCAAATGTGTGTCATCCTTAACACATTCTCCACTCCCTGAATCATTCCGGCCTCAACCTGAGGTAACCTACTGTTTCCACACCCTGTGACATATCACCTCCTCCTGATTCATATCCCCTCTCCTCCTCCTCCTCCTCCTCTAAAATATAAATCAACGTAACCCAGGGAAAATATACTGTGAAGTGCCTCTTATCATCAGAAGGTTTTGTGAACCCCATGTTGTAATATAGAAGCATTTGGAAAGTTTTTGTGCATATAAAATCTGGTACGAGGTGTTAAATTCTATAGTGTTTGTGCTATTTAAATTTCACTTAACTATCAAAATTTTACGGGTTCGTAAAGTTATTTTCAATGTGAGTGACGTGCTCTGCTGTAGCAGGGAGAAAACAGGAACCAGTGGGAAAATGCTCATCTTTATTAAGACTCTGAAAAGTTGGGTATCATCTGTCTCATTCTACCTTCTTCAACACTTTCAAAAATTTTCCCCAACATTTTGGTATGTGAACATAGTTATAGAGGAGAGAACAGTGATGGGATGGACAGTTGTGTTATAGAAAGAGTGAAGGAGACGATGGCAGTGTGCGTGTGCGCACTTTCTACAAGAAAAAGAGCCAGAGCTGGAAAGCTAGAGAAAACTATTTTGTTACTTGTGTCTGTGCCTCATATCAGTCAGCTTTAGGCAAGTAGTTGCCTTTCCCTTGTTTTACGTATTGTTTCATTCATTTTAACTGGGAACAAATGCAATGTGTGTTTATTACCATTAAAAGGAAATGAGAGGAGGACAGAGTTACACTATTGTTGACCAAAATCGTGCAACTTGAATTGCACTTAGCTATGCAAGCTTGAGATGCAAGATGACAATCCATTAGATGCTTCGTGGTTTATGGTTCTCTGCAGTCATGGTGGTGATGTCTGCAGGGAGCTGCCATTTCTGGGGGTGACTTCTGGATCTTCCATCTCCAGAGTAAATGTGATTGAGTGACCTCCACATGATAAAATTCTGTACATGCCCAGAGGGAGAGTTATTCTCAAGTTGAGAAATCAGCAGTTTTTTCCTTGCTGTAGCTGCTGCTGTTTACAATACTGAAATGTTTTTAGGGAATGTTCAAGAACATCAACCTTGAGCTGCTGGAACATGCCCATGTAATGGATGGGTTTCACGATGAACCTGATTTGTTCTGAAAAGGAAAGGTTCAGACTGGCAACAGTAAGTTACATCAACTGTTTTGACATTTTTGACATTATTGCCATTCTCAAATTACCTGTGAATACAACATTGGTGACATTATCAGCACATAATGTTGTTGTCCATGTGAATAATTATACATTGATACTTGCAACTAGTTCAATTTGACGTCCCTATTGCACCTACAGTAAACTGTCATCGTCTAAGTCATAATTATTACACGACATGTAGTAATTATAAATGTAGGGAATACATTTTGACACTTACTTGATAGTTTCATAACTATAAAGTATGATATGTTGTTTGACAGATTGTTTACTATTATGCTGCTTGTTTGGAAAGAGTAATTAGCTAAACAATGATAATGTTATATTCTACTGATTGCATTTTGCTATGAATTATATGTTTAGTTGGGGTATGTTTTATTGTTTATATGTACTAGCACTTTTTGTGTTCCAGTATGTCAATAAAGCTTTCCACATGATCCTTGTTAAGTCTGTTTGATCATATTTGAATTGAAACGTGTGTACAAACGAGACAATACAGACATGAATTACTAAAAGAACAAAGTGAATCCTTTTGGTATTCTATGTAGTATTTGTAATGCAGTTTAAATTTTGTCAGTTGTGTGGTGGTTGTTTTTAGATATAAAAAAAATCTAGATTGATAAGTCACTGTGTCTGGTATGTTCTTTGTCAGATACTAAAATTTTAGTCGATATAGAAATTATTGCAATTTGTCAAAGTGGTTTTGTACATCTGATTATGCTATAAATTGCAGAGAACCATCAAAGTTGGTGTCCCATTTTTCTTTATTATTTCATGACTAGTTTTGAGGCTAAGCTCATTATCAAGTTATCCTCAAAAACAGAAACCAATACCAAGTACTTTGTTTCATAAACTCTCATTACTGCTGCTGTGGAGGCAGAGTTGCCACTGTTGTTACGGTAAGCAGAGTTTGTGAGTTGTGAAATGGTTTCTGGTGCAGTACACTGCTAAGACAGTTTCTGCCTGCCACTATTACACAGCTACAGCCCAGGGTCAGGTAACAGGATAGGAGAACGAAGGTTCTACAACACTCCTACAAATTAGTAACAGTCACACAAAGGAGTTCAAAAGGTTTGCTTATCTTTGACTTGTTGACTAATGAAGTCTAAAACTCTGCTTTGTAATGTAACATAAAAATGGCCCCCAGTGGCTAAGTGCAAGAAATCGTAGGTAAACTTCATAGTACATAGCAAATGCAATTTACAACTACTGTCTGTTTACTTCTAAGGATTCACTAAACGATGTTCTCTGTCTTAAGTCAACCCTGGGTGATGATCTAAAACCAAGTGGGCTAGAGCTGCTCTTCTGTCTTCAGAGTAGGCTTCTGTCTGTTGTCGTTCAGTCATTGGCGGATTGTACTCAAATGACAATTGGCCAAGGCACAGTCGATATCTTCATCCTCAGTGCCACACATGCCACTCGCGTAATTTGCAAGAGTGTCTATGGCACTGGGACCAGCTTGCATTTTTGAGTCTGTGGTGCTTTTGGCCTGGTCATGTCATGTTCGGATGATACAACACTTTGTACATTACAAAACATTGCCACTGTAAAGATAACTGATGACAAATAGTCATACCACTAACCTATGCAATAACATCAATTACAACACCATATGCCTATTCATTCCAGTTAAATACATCTTTTAATTTAGTGCAGGGCTGGATTACATTCACCTAACTGAGACATCACAATGTGGAAGGTATTGGGAAGACAAGGATAAGGGGTGTTGATAGGAGCTGTGCCGTCGAGCACCAACTTTATTTTACATATTTTCATTTTTCCTCACTTTTTTTTTCAGTTTCTTACTAAGTGACTGACTGCACTTGTGGTAACAAGAATTACAAAATACATATTTAAAATACAACAGAAATCTTTATGAAAAGAAACTCAAGTTACAATTTGTAAGGGAAAGAAAAATATGCCTATACATTGCTGTGCAATGCCATACTCAGTTTGCTGACGCAACAAATTTTGAATGCCTCGATGACACTAGTAATATGAAAAAAAGTTTTGAAAATGCCAACAAAAAGATCCATAGACAAATTTTTACATACAGCTTAGTACAATATGACAATATAAGAAACTGCAGCAGTACTGAAACCACATATTCATTTAGAAAATGATCATATAAAATCAGACATAAAACAGTGGTAAAACCACATTTTTAAGTATAAACCATTATATACAGCCAGAAATAAGACAACTAAGTACAGTATAGCAAGATAAAATAGCTCAACATGAATAAAATCAGTCAAGTATAAAACAATTCCATAATATTAGACATAAGTTAAAGGTGATAAATAAGTATTAGAGGTACACCTGCATTTGAGCTTGTGGCAGCAAGGTCCCATACTCACCACAAAGAGCACAAATTCACACGCAATGTAAATTATCAAATGTAAACATAGTTTTTTCGAAATCGTGGAATTCCATTCTTTCAACTCTCAAATGAGTGTAAAATTGATACCAGTTATAAAACATTAAGATATTAATGCAACAGCATATTTCTGAAATAATTTTAAAATTGTGCTTCACCCTTAAGATAGCTTCATGGATATAAAATTGACATGCCTAATGTTATAAAACTAAGTTGCAGTAGGATAATGATGATACTGACCACTCTCATATTAATTACTTGAATTCAGAGAAAACTGAATTTTCTCCTGTGTCAAGTCTATTACAGGCAGGTAAATTAAGACTGCCATCCAAATTAATAGAATACAGGAATGGATATGTACTGATGAAAATTAGTACTGTAAAGTGCAATGCTAATCTAATTTGTCATAATATACCAGGAACCGGATTGTGCACACACTGAGGTGTGGGAGGTGGAGAGGGAGGGGGAAGAGATCCGCCTTGAAAGCTGATGTTAATGTACTGATAGTTATGTGAATAAGCGAAAGTAATTGGCACATTGGCTCACAGAAGCGCAGAGTGCAACATGAATAAATATAAGCACACAGTCTGCTAACAAGCAACATTACCAAGCATAGGCCTATTAAGTGAATATAAATTTATGTTGTGCTTTGGGCTTCTCGATGCCAGTATTTTTGTTGCTGTCCCCTGTTTGGGTAGCTACAAATACGTTCCTAACTTTCATTTTATGTTCAGATCCTTACTTCTATTTCAGTTCCATGTACTGGATAATTTTTAGAAGTCTCTAATTTCATGAGTTCTTTGATAGATGTTTTCCTGCATTATGAAAAATTGTTTTGTAATCTCTCTCTCATTCCTTGTACTGGTGTACTGTCATATTAAGTTTGTGGTGTTAAGAGACAGATTTGCTATTAAGTGGAATTTGTATGTATTATGTTTTTTTCAAAGCTACTTTTTTGTGTATTTGTTGATAATTTGTTTAGTTTTTTCCTTACCAAGTATGCTGAACAATTTATACAGTTCACTATGGGGCAGATGGGAATTAAAGGCTTATGTATTTTTGGTTTAGCACTTAATGCTGGTTTCATTGTAGTATGTGTTCTCTTTTCGTAGTCATTTAGTATTGCATTTAAATGTTTTATACTTTTCCTTATTTGTGCTACATATTTATTTGTTGGGTTATTTGGCAGTTCAGTGGTGTTGTTGTTGGTTTCAAAAACAGTCATGACTTTATTTATGCAATCATTATGTTTAAATATAAAAGTGCTGTTCCCTTCATCATATTTTATTGCTGTTGCCTTGCATGTTAGTAATTTCTGATTTAAGCTTTAGAGAGTAGTTTTTTCTGACTTTGCTCATTTATTATCTTTTTACTCATTACGTAATCCCCTCTGTGTTGCTTACTACAATAACTGTTAATTTGAGTTATTTCTAATTGGTAGGTTTTCCATACCAGTTAAAACTTGTGCTGTAGCTTTTAGAAATAAGTAGATTTGATTCGTTGTCTGTGAAATCAGTATTTGTGATACTTTCATTCATGTATAAAATTGGAAAGAGGACTGATAATCCTGCATAGATTTCTGTTTAGTGTTGAGTATGCATTATCCTATTAAATTTATTATTATGTGTATAATTAATTTGTAATATACTACAAATTTGGTAAAAGAATAGGTGTGCTGTAGACAAGTCACTGAAGACCAGAAAACGGTCAATAGGAGAAAAAATTCATTGCAAGTATTGTGCAGTGGTAGGGGTGAGTGTCATGAACAACATATTAAAAATCCCCACCTGTGAGGTCTGAACGCTGGGGTAGGCTAGGGTGTCCATTCGTCCCGTTTTTTACCAAAATGTCCCAAGTTTTTTTTTGGAGGCTCAAATTCCCCGTTTTATTATGATTCCACTTGGCTAGAGTATTTTACGCTACTGGTTGTTTGACTTGCTATTAACTGTGCAATTATTTATACTAGGAAGTGTGAGATAACTTTCAGCATACCCCAAACATGTACCGAACTGTAAAAAATCGCAAGTAATTTTAAACGCACTATAGGTTACAAATAACAACGAAGATTCTTCTCTTCTAAATCGATCCACTGAATCCGTCCTTTCGGTCCAGAGATACTCTACACCACTGATACTTGCTATCTGGCTTTCGTCACCACACTGTTTGTTTTGCACTTCACAATCACTGTTTCATTATGTGAAAGTGTAATTTTAACAGCAATATAAAAAGAGTGTTTCCTTTTATCACTGGTAGTGGAGAAACTGTAGAATGTATGTTGTGCAGATCAAAATTTATTGGTCTTGGTGGAAAGTCTGACATTGTGAATCAGATTAAGACAAAGGAACATCACATGAGTGATCAAACGAAAAGAGCAAATACATGTGTGAGTGGCTACTATGTAAACTTAAAATCAGTAACAGAAATGGATAGGCCGTTGGCAGCACAAGAATCTGTTTGCATACCACAGTGCAATGCATAACCATAGCTTGCAGTCAATGGACTACAGCAGTTGTTAAAAAAAACTTTTCAATCCTAAATTCACATGTAGACGCGGAAAAAGTAATGCAATCATTTCAAATGTTATAGCACCTTATGCAGCTCAGCAGGTTTTTAATGAACTGAAAAGTGCTAAATTCATTTCTGTAATGATCGATACATCGAATTAACTGGATTTGAACTTGGTTACTCCCCTTATCAGGTATTTTCACCCTGAAAATGACATCACGGTGAAAGTGCTCGAATTGGTTAATTTAGCTGTAGAAACTTCAGATTTACTTCAGAATTATGTGCTGGAGGTTTTAAAGAAATATGATCTTGAGGGAAAGGTGATTGCAGTTTCTGCAGACAACACTATCACCAATTTTGGTGGTAATCAGAGGAAAGGAAAAAAAAAGTTCTATAAACTGCAACAGAACACAGTGAATAATATAGTAGATGTTGGCTGTCCAGCACATGTGGTGCACAATTCCTTACAAACTGGCTCAGGTTGCCTACCCATCGACTGCCAATTAATTGTAAACAAAATCTACCAGCATTTCCACATATATGCAGTAAGGGTTGAATCTCCGAAGTCATTCTGTAAGTTTACTGAAACTGAATACAAAACTGTACTTGGGCACAGCAAGACAAGGTGGCTATCTCTGCTACCAGCATTGGAAAGAATTGTAGAGATATTTCCTGCTTTGAAATCCTATTTCATTTCCCTTTATAAGTGTCCTGGTATCTTTAAACAATTCTTTGATAACCCTGTATCTATTGTTCGTCTACATTTTCTTGTTAGCCAGGGAATCCTTTCTCCACAACAATTAAATATATTGAAAAACAAGAAATCACAGTAGTGGAAGTTTATAAAGAAATAAACAAATTATTGGGCAAATTACAATGTAGAAAATCTGAAAGATTTCTCACATCCTTTGTACATGAAACTCTAAGAAAGCTGGAAGAAGAGGGTGAAATTACTGTAGAACAATTTCATATTTATGCTGACATCTTCTGTGACTCTTGCATTCAGTATATTTGAGAATGGTGTTTACCATTTCTCACACCTTTTAAATCATTTGATTGTGTTAATACTGAAAAGGTGCAGCTACAGTGGAAAGATATTCAGGACTATTGTGTTTTTGTTAAAAGTATTGTACCAAAATTTCCTGTTGATGAAGATGAACTGTTCGATGAATTTTCATGTGCACAGAACTTCATAAAAAGTGAGACGGAGACAAAGAAAGTGTTAGTGCAACGTGGTGTAATATACTTGCTTATTTCAAAAGTTAAAACATTAACACGAAAAAGTTGATTCATTTGGTGGAGTTTTGTCTGGCAATTCCTGGGTCAAATGCTGCCGTGGAACGTGTGTTTTCGTTCGTGAACTCTGTGGTCAGATAAAAAAAAAAATGAAAGTTGAAACAGTGAGCGTCTTGCTCATTGTCGAAACACGCTTTAATGGTGTATCGTGTACTGACTTTTATGATACAATTTCAAACGATAATGCACTTCTTAATAAAATACATGAAAGTGAAAAGTACGGTGATAGTGTGGTAGAATAATTGTAAAAAGTGATTTGGGATCATCTGAGTGCACATTGTAAAGGTAAACTTGCATGTGTATTAAATTTAGTCAATACAATATTTATGTCCCTTTTTTCCATTGTCCCAGGTTTTTCTCTAATTTATTTTAAATGTCCCCTTTTTCAATGAAAATGAAATGGGCACCCTTGGGTAGGGGAGCATTTAAAGGCTACTTATTCCGTTTTTCTTTGATAACACGAAAACCGCAGATTCACGCGTAAAATCACAGCACAAAATTAAACTACTTTGTGGTTCCTACAAAAAGTCCTTATTCACTTTTCCTAGCAAACTTAGTTTCTGCATTTCAGGGAATGGAGAAATAGCAAATAATTAAAAGTTGTGTTTTAATGGTACAAAATTAATGTTTATTGTTAAATTATAAACTAGCTGTACCATATCAATATACAGTAGTGCCATATTGAGGGGTAAATTGTGTTCTGGTGATGTGACTTGAGGTAATGGAGGAGAGTAGGGGTGGCAGATAGAAGTGTGAAGGAAGGCAGATCGCCAGAATGAGAACACTTACTTGCCTCATTTGAAGGTTTGCAAAACCAAAGAGCGAGCAGCTGAGTCCTCTCTCTCTACCACTATGTTGCAGGAAACAACTACACACTTTCACAATCATACTAATCCTTCTGCAGCACACCTTTTAAATCACTGGCGATGCAATGCACAAAAACATGTGGAGAGTGTTTACTTTTTAAAAAATGCATTGCATGCAGGCACTTGTAGGAAGAGTTTATTTTCCACAAAATTCGAGAACACTAAATGGAATATAGATATTAGTTATTAATAATACAACATGTATGAAGAGAAACTGCACAAATCTCAACATCATCCTGCACTGTCAGTAAGGAAATTAATTGTTAGTTATCCTGTAGAACTGTTGTGGCTTTCTTCTGGGAAAGGTCTGTTTCCTCACCAGCAGAACTGCTCACTCTTCAGTTCCATGCAGTAACACGTGTATGACTGGTGGACAGTTACTCGATCTGATGATACAATTGTTGATATCTGAAATGCACTCGTTCAAGATAAGACATTATTTTATAACAACTAATTTAGATTTTCTGTTATTTCTAAGTTCAGTTTGTTTCCATTAAATGTCAGTTTTTTTACAGTTAAAATACCATTGTCAATAATTTTTGTGTGTATTTTTCTTTTTTCCATACCCTGCAGCATGGAAACTCGTTTTTATAGAGGAAAATGAATAGGGTGTTTTTTGTGTGCTATTGGCTTCCATTCCATCAGCTGCATTTTCAAATAATGCTCCACCAGTTATGCTCTGTTTTTCCTACAGCTGTCATTGTGGCACGAGGGCACTGCCACTTACAATTATGCCACTGCCAGTGAGACACAAGCATCCCCTCTCCGGAGCTCCAGTAGTGGGTTTAATTAAGCTTGAACGTTCATGCACTGATCCCGTTTTTGCGTGTTTGCCAGTTGAATAACTTTTACAAACTTTCATAATGGCCGGAGCTTAGCATCTTCTGAATAGACATTAAATTAAAGAGTGACAGATTTATAAATCTTTTGTATTTATATGTATGTTTACATTCAAATCTGTTAGCATGTGACACTTCAAATACAGCAACAGTGTTACGTATTATTTTTACTATTTGATATTAGATGTAGAATAAATTAATGTCGGAATTCTCTGTTCATGCATGACATGTTTCTCACTCCAGTAGCCACGAAAGAACTGCACAGCATGTAAGGAAGCCACAACATTTTGTAGAAATTTAGTGTAGCTTAATTTTGTACTGGAGAACATATTCGCTAGAAGTCGCAATTTTCCAGTTATTCAAGAAAACGTGTGCACCCCACCCTGTCATCCCAGCACTCACACGCCACAAGTGGAGATTTTCAGTATGTTGTTCATGACATACTCCCCTACCACTGTACAAAAATTTGTGATGACAAGAGTTTTTCACCCTAATTTTGCTTTGTTGACTTGACTGTGTACAGTTCTTGGTTCAAGATTACTTTACGTTGTAGTTTGTCCTTTATTTCTTGATTTATCAATAGTGTTGCTCAAGCGTTCTTAATTGTCCCTTCAGTTTGGATTTTGCTGTTACTTGAACATAACTGTATGACTGAATAAATTTGTGTTGCAGATTTCATTTGTAGGATTATATGCCTTCAATTAGTTTTACTAATTTAATTTTTGAGCATAAATATTGCAAACATTCCGTCTTACTTCATATCACACCATCACCAATATTTTTCATTAGATTGTGCCTGCAGCATAGTACATGTAACGGAATTTTGTAAAGGAAAGGTCCAGACTAACTGCAGTAGGTTTAATATTCTTTCTGATGGCTGTTTTGGCTTTAGTACCATTCTCAAGTAATCTGCAGATAAAACATTGGCAATATTATCTGCACCTGTGATAGATGCCCATTTAAATAATTATACATTGGTACTTCATATAGTTCGAATCAATGTTCATATTGCATATGTAGTACACTGCCACTGTCTAATACGTAAGAACCCCCAGAATTATAGACTTTGTAAAACTTACATTAGCTCAGAAGCAGATGGAGTAGCTATGGGAAACATTGTAGCTGACACATCTGCTAATTTGACATACTGGAAGAAATATGTTTTAACTCTAAATTAGCAGTAATTAATAAAATAATTTACTGTTATAGAAATGCTAATTGATAGAAGTCGTATAGACATCTGAGAAATCCACCAAACACTTAAAAACTTCCATTCCAGAATAAAATTTACCATGGAAATAGAAAAAGACAATTCACTAAACTACCTTGACCTTAAAATTGTCAAAAGCAACCACCATCACATATCTGACAGTTGTAGAAAACATGCCAACTTCTCTCATCCAAAATCATGAAAGCATGCATATTTCCACTCCGTGATCAATTGACTAATTATTTCACCATTAGAAAAACCAACAATACAAAAAGAACTTAAAATACTCAGTTAATTATCCCACAGAAATGATTTTGACTCGGACCTAGTAAAAAAAATAAAAAAGTACAGTACATGATGACATATGTCTGACTAAAATGAAACCTCAGTTAAATAAAGAAAAATTTATATACCTACAGTTTATGTAAAACAAATATCAAAGAAGATAAATCTACTATTCAAAACCACACACACATAACTAGCCTTCTGTACTAATAAGCCTTGTAACAAAACCGCATTCAGAATCTCAGAATATGCCAATCTGGAGATATACAAAATCAGTTGACAGATTCAAAGAACACACCAGAAACAGTGACAGTTATCAGTGTAGATTCTCTTCATATTTAAAAAGTAATCACCACATGGCTAACAAAATTGAAGCTGCATTACATATACTACACAGAATACTGGAATAAATCGCAATGAACATACTTTAGGAATTGGATATATGTAAACATATGAATTATTAAAACACCACACAGACTTTCAACAAAGATTATGTGGAAAACTTTGACATACTGGAATATGAAAAGGGCTAGTACATATTGGCAATAAAACATATTTTTACTAAAGATATAATTCACAGCAAAATCCAATTAGTGAAATATTACATTATCTTTGTTTAACTAATTATACTTTCTAAACATATAGCACCATAATAAATGATCTGTCATTTAAAATTGCGCTATAGGAAACGAAACATCAAATAAGTGTCAAAATATATACCATATGTTTATATTTACTACATGTTATGTTTGAATTGGATGATGACAGTTTACTATGGCTGCAGTATGTCTGTCAAATCAAACTAGAAGTACATACCAACTTACAATTATCCACATGGACAACCACCACAAATGCAGATAATCTCACCCATGTTGTATCTACAGGCAACATGAGAATGGCAATAACACTAGAGCAGTTCTTGTAAAGAAAATTAACTTACTGCAGCTAGTCTGTACCTTTAGTTTTTAAAATACCATAATAATTTGTACCATGTTATGGGTCTTATTGAATGGGGGGGGGGCGGACAAGTTTATTCTATCTGCGTTGGCAGCTGCTTGTGGACAAATATCTGGAACTAAGTCTGAGAGCTTGGCAAGAGTTTTATGACTGATGTAGGTTTCTAATGACATGTAATAAGCTTGCACCTTTTGTTCAGACTCAAAATATGTTAATAGCATATGGATTTGTTATTAATGTGTTTAAGTGATTGAACATAGATTCAGAGTATGTCCTCAGAGATAGGTGTGTGCGTGTGCGAACGTACGCATTGTTGAGAATGAACAGCAAGGATGTTGTCAGCTGTGCTTTTAATCTTTGCCATCGTCTCCTCCTTTCTCCATTTACCAGCTCTGCAAGATTGCAAATAATAGACAGTTTGTGCTTTCTTTCTTTCTTTCTTTCTTTCTTTTTTTTGTGATATGCAAAGTTTGCTTTTGTGCACATTTTCAACAAACTCAGAAAATGTGGACGTAACACATTTAGAAACACTTCACAGATATTGACGTGGACAGTTTTTCATATTATTTTTTAAGTTCTTTCATCATCTATTTGTTCCCTGCATAATCTTTCGTAAAATTGTTACATTATTGTAGGTAAATACTAGTGTAACAATCAGCTGTACAGTAAGTTCCTGTTTTATTTTTGTTTCAGAATTCAGCCTTTTGCAAGGCTGATTAACTTTGTTTTCCCAGTAAAACAATAACTAACCTCGTTGATTTCATTTTAAACGAATATTAGTTATTATATTAGAGCTCTCATTTTATGTTCATTGTTTTATTAATTTCTAGGTCTATATTTGGTTTGTTTGGAAGATTCTTCTATATTTGCAAACTGAAGATTTTTAGCATTATAAAGTTTCTGATTCCAATAGGGATCTTTAATTTCCATTTAAGGTAATATGAACAATATTATCATTCTTATTATTAACAATAGCTTACTACTCACACTCTAATAACATAGAAATTGTATTTTTCAGTGTTTTGTGGAATTGTAAGTGTTGAAAAGCAACTTATGCCACTATATGTTTCTAGCAGTGAGGATGAGGAAGGAGAAAGTGGAAAAGGAGAAGAGGCAGAAGAAGACTTAGAAGATGAAGAAGATGAGGAGGAAGAGGAAGAAGGAGACGATGAGGACGATGATGATGACAGTCTGGATGCAGACGATGAGGAAGAAGACTTTGGTGCAAAAGTGACAGAAGAAGTAAGGAATTTTTAATTAAGTTCTCATCACATTAACAGCATAGTGTGAATGAGGAATATTAGGCATGCAATAAGAATAAAAGATTGAGTATGTGCATCTAGATGGACGTGAAAAATACGTCAGTATTTGAATGACCTACATACACTGAAGCTAATTTTCAGTCACAATTAAAGCCACATCATATTCCATATGAAAGATGGCAGAATGGAATTTAAATGTATCGTAGTTAATTGAAAGTGTGAAATTGAAATTCATGCATGAGAAAAAATTTGTGCAGCCTTTATTTGATTTCTGCAGATATTATTAGTAGTATTTGAAGGATTAGCACACCTGAGAGAACCACTGAAAATAGCTGGAACTTTAAAGCTGTGCATTGACTGTATGATGGAAATCTAAAACGGGATCAATTTTGTCCCAAATAAACATCATTTACAAAAGTGCTTTAATAGTATCATGTGTCTTTGACAATCAGCTGCATTTTTATACATTGCTTGACATCTGTTAAGTCACCTTCCAAAAATGATATTTTATTAGTTTAGGCTTGTTTTTGGAGAGGGTACGCCGTGAGCAAAACAAAAGAAAATTGATTTATTCGAGGTGGGCCCTTGCCAGAAACAGATCATTTTGTAAGTAAAGAGAGACAGAAGAGCTTCAACCTCAAAATCGTTACTATATCAGTCTGTTGCTGGATTTCTCGTATGGTGATTTTGTTAAAACTGCTTTGAACCAAGCAAAGTGGAGACAGCTGAACAGAAACAGTAGAACTGTACTTGTCTCATTGGCACTTTGATTATGGTATGACTTTGATTACAGTTTGCCTTTCATTACACCTCTGCCACTCAAAAATAAGCAATTTGCATCAGGTAGATCCGCTATGCCCACTATTTTTCTTCTTAAACTCTGTTTCCTGCATGTTCTTCATTTATTCAATGCTATCTTGAATTCTTATGCATTTCTTCACACACAGAATCGTGTTGTGTTGTTGTTGTTGTTCCCCCCCCCCCCTCCTCCTCTCTTGACAAGTCAATACCTTATTTGTAATCCTTTCTGGGTTTGAACTGTAAACTGTTCTTTCAGCCTCAGAATATCCTTAGAACACCCCCCCCCCCCCCCCCAATCCTGATAGTTCTTTCCTGGTTATTGTGACAGTTACATACAAAAATTCAACTGTAACAACTGTGCTGTAGTGTCTTCCAAATTTGGCTTGATGAGATAGGCATTTAGTTTTGCAAGTATCCTAGCACAGTCAAATTCTGGCTCTTTCTCTAATTGCTGCCTTCTCATTGATGTTTTGGGGGGGGGGGGGGGGGGGGGGAGAGAGAGAATCTCACCTTCCTATTAAAACTTGGGTGTTTTCACATACTCCTATCTTTTTCAAAAGAAATTTGAAACCTTGTGTTTCTTGTTACTTCTTCTAGAACTTCATTTAGTGTGGTCAGAGCACTTTATTTTTGTGTGGAAAACACACCATTTGTGAAAGAGTTTTGAGTCCAGCTTTTTGATAACCTATCATAGTTTGTGATCATGTCAACTCATTTATTTCTGTCACATTTGAATTACCTTTTCCAGTTGCACTTACACAGAATTACACAGAATTGATAAGATAGTCTTCTTGTCTTAATCCTGTTTTTATTTCAAATGGTTCAGTAGCTTTCCTTATAACTGAATTTGATATTGCATGTTTTTTTAAAAAATACTCTGTGCTTCTGTTCTACATTATGTAACTACTTATAACTGTGTCTGGCATGATCACCTTATTTCCTGCTAGCATTTTGATTTTAATTGTGATCTTAATGGTGAAGATGTGTTCTAGTTGCTGATCTAGGTGACTATTCTGTTCAGTAGGGCTTTGGAGTGCCACATGTGACAAAGTGGGGATATTATTATTATTATTATTATTATTATTATTATTATTATTATTATTATTATTATTTCTTTCCTTTCTCAGACGTTACGTCTGGTTAAAAATGGAAAGTGACACGGAACTTGATCAAGCGTGATTTCCTTTTAACTGTACGGTATATGTTACATTGCATTTAGGAACTTTCGGGTAATTGAACATGTATCAATAGTTACAGATTTCTGTATTTGTATATACAAGTTTGGATGTAGCTGTATTGCGTTGATGTACTGGTGGATTTTGCGTGGTATGACTCCTGTAGTTGATAGTATAATTGGTATAATGTCAACTTTATCCTGATGACACATGTCCTTGACTTCCTCAGCCAGTTGGATGTATTTTTCAATTTTTTCTCGTGTTTTCTTCTGTATATTTGTTGTATTGGGTATGGATATTTAGATTACTTGTGTTAATTTCTTCTTTTTATTGGTGAGTATGATGTTAGGTTTGTTATGTGGTGTTGTTTATCTGTTATAATGGTTCTGTTCCAGTATAATTTGTATTCATAATTGTCCAGTACATTTTGTGGTGCATACTTGTATGTGGGAACGTGTTGTTTTATTAGTTTATGTTGTATGGCAAGTTGTTGACGTATTATTTTTGCTACGTTGTCATGTCTTCTGGGGTATTCTGTATTTGCTAGTATTGTACATCTGCTTGTGATGTGGTCTACTGTTCCTATTTGTTGTTTGCAAAGTCTGCATTTATATGTTGTGGTATTGAGAGTTTTAATAATGTACTTGCTGTAATATCGGGTGTTTGTTTGATCCTGTATTGCAATCATGAATTCGTTATCTCACTGTATATATTGCCTTTTCTTAGCCAAGGTTGGATGCGTCTTGATCAATGTGTGGCTGTGTTAGATGATACGGATACTTGCCATGTGGTGTTTTCTTTTTCCAATTTACTTTCTTCGTATCTGTTAATGTTACGTGATCTAAAAGGTTGTAGAAGTGGTTATGAAATTGCAGTAGTGTAGCAGATGTATTTATATGAGTGATTGCTTTGTGTATTTTGCTAGTTTCTGCTCGTTATATAAAGAATTTTCTTACATTGTCTACCTGTCCATGCTCCAGTCCGGAATCCCTGAACCATTACGTCAAAAACCTGAAAACAGCTTTCGCTTCCCGCAGCTACCCTCCCAACCTGGTCCAGAAGCAAATAACCAGAGCCAATTCCTCATCCACTCAAACCCAGAACCTCCCACAGAAGAACCCCAAAAGTGCCCCACTTGTGACACGATACTTTCAGAGACTGGATCAGACTTTGAATGTGGTTCTCCAGCAGGGATAGGACTTCCTCAAATCCGGCCCTGAAATGAGATCCATCCTTTGTGAAATCCTCCCCACTCCACCAAGAGTGTCTTTCCGCCGCCCACCTAACCTTCAAACCTCCTAGTTCATCCCTATGAAATCCCCAAACCACCTTCCCTACCCTCTGGCTCCTACCCTTGTAACTGCCCCCGGTGTAAAACCTGTCCCATGCACCCTCCCACCACCACCACCACCACCACCTACTCCAGTCCTGTAACCCGGAAGGTGTACACGATCAAAGGCAGAGCCACTTGTGAAAGCAACCACGTGATTTACCAACTTACCTGCCTACACTGTGACGCTTTCTATTTGGGAATGACCAGCAACAAACTGTCCATTCACATGAAGCGACACAGGCAGACAGTGTTTGTTGGTAATGAGGATCACCCTGTGGCTAAACATGCCTTGGTGCACGGCCAGCACATCTTGGCACAGTGTTACACCGTCCAGAGTTACCTGAATACTTCCCACCAACACCAACCTATTTGAACTCCGGAGATGGGAACTTGCCCTTCAATATATCCTCTCTTCTCGTTATCCACCAGGCCTCAGTCTCCGCTAATTTCAAGTAGCCGCCACTCATACCTCACCTGACATTCATCATCATCTTTGCCTCTGCTCTTCCGCCTCGACTGACATCTCTGCCCAAACTCTTTGCCTTTAAATATGTCTGCTTGTGTGTGTGTGTGTGTGTGTGTGTGTGTGTGTGTGTGTGTGTGTGTGTACCTATCCTTTTTTCCCTAAGGTAAGTCTTTGTGCTCCCGGGATTGGACTGACTCCTTACCCTCTCCCTTAAAACCCACATCCTTTCGTCTTTCCCTCTTTCCTGATGAAGCAACCGTTGGTTGCGAAAGCTTGAATTTTGTGTGTGTGTCAACCTGCCAGCGCTTTTGTTTGGTAAGTCACATCATCTTTGTTGTTAGATATGTCCATAATGTAGGTTTTTTATGTCGATAAATCCCCTTCCTCCTCCTTTTTTGCTTAATGTGAATCTTTCTGTTGCTGAATGTATGTGATGTAGTCTATATTTGTGGCATTGTGATCATGTAAGTGTATAAAGTGCTTCTAGGTCTGTGTTACTCCATTTCAATACTCCAAATGAGTAGGTCAATATTGGTATAGCATAAGTATTCATAGCTTTTGTCTTGTTTCTTGCTGTCAATTCTGTTTTCAGTATTTTTGTTAGTCTTTGTCTGTATTTTTCTTTTAGTTCTTCTTTAATATTTGTATTATTTATTCCTATTTTTTGTCTATATTCTAGATATTCATATGCATCTGTTTTTTCCATCAATTCCATGCAGTCGCTGTGGTTATCCAATATGTAATCTTCTTGTTTAGTATGTTTTCCCTTGATATATATATATCAACAGGCATACACTCGCTCGCACGTGTGCGCACACGCACACGTGTGCGTGTGCATGCGCGCCATTTTTCCGCTCCCGAGATTGGGGTGGCTCCTTGCCCTCTCCCTTGAAGCCCACATCCTTTCATCTTTCCTTTTCCTTCCCTCTTTCCTGGCGGGGCGGCAGCCGGTTGCGGGGGCTCGAGGTTCTGTGTGTGTGTTTGTGTGTTTTGTTCGTTGTGCCTGTCTGCCGGCACTTTCCCGCTTGATGGGTCTTGGAATCTTTGTTTTTAATA
The DNA here is from genome assembly GCF_023897955.1 of Schistocerca gregaria. NCBI lineage: Eukaryota > Metazoa > Arthropoda > Insecta > Orthoptera > Acrididae > Schistocerca > Schistocerca gregaria. The sequence goes on from NC_064920.1 coordinate 109,153,086, forward strand.
TATTTTTCCCATGTGGAAGTTTCTTCCAAGACTTACCAAGTGGGAAAGCGCCGGTAGATAGGCACAATGAATAAAACACACAAACACACACACACAGAATTTCGAGCTTTCGCAACCGGCGGCTGCTTCGTCAGGAAAGAGGGAAGGAAAATGAAAGATGAAAGGATGTGGGTTTTAAGGGAGAGGGTAGGGAGTCATTCCAATCCCGGGAGCGGAAAGACTTGCCTTAGGGGAAAAAAGGATAGGTATATACTCGCCTGCACACACACATATCCATCCATACAGACACAAGCAGACATATTTAAAGGCAAAGAGTAAGGGCAGAGATGTAAGTCGAGGCGGAAGTGTGGAGGCAAAGATGTTGTTGAAAGACAGGTGAGGTATGAGTGGCATCAACTTGAAATTAGCGGAGATTGAGGCCTGGTGGATAACGAGAAGAGAGAATATATTGAAGAGCAATTTCTCATCTCCAGAGTTCGGATAGGTTGGTGTTGGTAGGAAGTATCCAGATAACTCGGACAGTGTAACACTGTGCCAAGATGTGCTGGCCGTGCACCAAGGCATGTTTAGCCACAGGGTGATCCTCATTACCAACAAACACTGTCTGCCTTTGTCCATTCATGCGAATGGACAGTTTGTTGCTGATCATTCCCACATAGAAAGCGTCACAGTGTAGGCAGGTCAGTTGGTAAATCACGTGGGTGCTTTCACACGTGGCTCTGCCTTTGATCGTGTACAGCTTCCAGGTTACAGTGCTGGAGTAGGTGGTGGTGGGAGGGTGCGTAGGACAGCTTTTACACCGTGGGCGGTTGCAAGGGTAGGGAAGGTGGTTTGGGGATTTCATAGGGATGAACCAAAAGGTTACGAAGGTTAGGTGGACAGCGGAAAGACACTCTTGGTGGAATGGGGAGGATTTCATGAAGAATGGATCTCATTTCGGGGCAGGATTTTAGGAAGTCGTATCCCTGCAGGAGAGCCACATTCAGTCTGATCCAATCCCGGGAAGTATCCTGTCACAAATGGGGCACTTTTGGGGTTCTTCTGTGAGAGGTTCTGGGTTTGAGGGGATGAGGAAGTGGCTCTGGTTATCTGGTTCTGTACCAGGTCGCGAGGGTAGCTGCGGGATGCGAAAGCTGTTTTCAGGTTGTTGGTGTAATGGTCCAGGGGTTCAGGACTGGAGCAGATTCGTTTGCCACGAAGGCCTAGGCTGTAGGGAAGGGGCCGTTTGATATGGAATGGGTGGCAGCTGTCATAATGGAGGTACTGTTGCTTGTTGGTGGGTTTGATGTGGACGGATGTGTGAAGCTGGCCATTGGACAGATGGAGGTCAACGTCTAGGAAAGTGGCATGGGATTTGGAGTAGGACCAGGTGAATCTGATGGAACCAAAGGAGTTGAGGTTGGAGAGGAAATTCTGGAGTTGTTCTTCACTGTGAGTCCAGATCATGAAGATGTCATCAATAAATCTGTACCAAACTTTGGGTTGGCAGGCTTGGGTAACCAAGAAGGCTTCCTTTAAGCGACCCATAGGAGTGCGAGGTGTCGGTGGGGTCAGGAGTTTGATGGAGTCAGGTGAAAGGTTTTGTAGGGGGCCTAAGGGTCTGAGGATTCCTTGAAGCTCCGCCTGGACATCAGGAATGGGATTACCTTGGCAAACTTTGTATGTAGAGTCGTCTGAAAGCTGACGCAGTCCCTCAGCCACATACTCCCGACGATCAAGTACCACGGTCGTGGAACCCTTGTCAGCCGGAAGAATGATGATGGATCGGTCAGCTTTCAGTTCACGGATAGCCTGGGCTTTGGCTGTGGTGATGTTGGGAGTAGGATTAAGGTTTTTCAAGAAAGATTGAGAGGCAAGGCTGGAAGTGAGAAATTCCTGGAAGGTTTGGAGAGGGTGATTTTGAGGAAGAGGAGGTGGGTCCCGCTGTGATGAAGGACGGAACTGTTCCAGGCAGGGTTCAATTTGGATAGTGTCTTGGGGAGTTGGATCATTAGGAGTGGGATCAGGATTATTTTTCTTCGTGGCAAAGTGGTATTTCCAGCAGAAACTACGAGTGTAGGACAGTAAATCTTTGACAAGGGCAGTTTGGTTGAACCTGGGAGTGGGGCTGAAGGTGAGGCCTTTGGATAGGACAGAGGTTTCGGATTGGGAGAGGGGTTTGGAGGAAAGGTTAACTACTGAATTGGGGTGTTGTGGTTCCAGATTGTGTTGACTAGAATTTTGAGGTGTTGGGGGGAGTGGAGCTGGAAGTGGGAGATTGAGTAGATGGGAGAGACTGGGTCTATGTGCAATGAGAGGAGGTTGAGGTTTGTTGGAAAGGTTGTGGAGGGTGAGTGAGTTGCCTTTTCGGAGGTGGCAAACCAGGAGACTACACCATTTGTACCATAAATAAAATCTGCAAGCTGAGAGTAACACACATACAGCCATATTGATTTTTCAGTATGTGAATGTAATGGCTGTGAAAATGTTACCACACATTAATTAGTTGCAAGTTTCACAATGTAGAGAGATTTTAAAACTTCTATGCCTTTAGTGTACAAAGTTATCTAGGATTAATGACTTGTGTGTTTGTCTTCTTTTTAATTACAGCCGGGATCGGATAGTGGATGTACTGCAGTTGTGGCTTTACTGAAAGGGCAAGAACTCTATGTAGCTAATGCAGGAGACTCTCGATGTGTAGTTTGTCGTAATGGGCAAGCTGTTGAAATGAGTTTAGACCACAAGCCAGAAGATGAATGTGAATTGGAAAGGATAGAGAAAGCAGGAGGAAAAGTTACTACTGATGGAAGAGTTAATGGTGGCTTGAATCTGTCACGGGCTATAGGTAATATTTTGAATTTTTTTCGTGTGTGCCAGAAATATCTATATATTATTTTCTTTTCAAGAATTTGAATATGTTTGTGCTTAAAAAGAACATGTTGTGTATGCTGCTGATATCTAAGAATTGAATATAATCCTAAGGAAGCTACAGAATTATAATTTTATGAAAGCACAGTAAACTTGTACAAATAAATGAAACGTTGTGAGAATGTAAATAGACCAAGCACAGTGCTGAATAGAAACTTGGGCAAAGTCTAAACACAATTGATACTTGGGTCTTTAATTGTGTTTTACATTACATATCTTGTGGAAGTGACACAATTCTTCTCAGTAAAACTCTTTAACTGAGTAATTTTTAAAAAGTAAAATCATTTGGATAATTTGCACATTACTTACTGTACTGTCCTGTACAGTCAGATACTGTAAATGTGTCACAATATACATAACATAGAGTATTATTATTGTTCCTGTATTAAGTCTAGTTACAATCATGTACCTTAGTAAAAGGTAGCTATTGTAAGTCAGGTAATTCATATGACAAAACAGAAATACAGTTAGAAGAAACTGTACTCTCCAATCCAAGGGTTATGCAATGTCCTGGATCAAGCTAGGCTCAATAAGACAGTACTACAGAGATGTTAAGTTCTGGTTCTGGATAATTTTCCTTCTTTATCCATAAATAGCCCAGGTTAGTCTCTCTCTCTCTCTCTCTCTCTCTCTCTCTCTCTCTCTCTCTCTCTCTCTCTCTCTCTCTCTGGTGTGTGCGCGCGCGCGTACACGCGTGTGTGCAGGGCAGGTTGCTAGTGTCTTATCTATATATAGGACAACATTAGCGAAGTTAAGTGTTTCATTTATTCTACAAATATCTTGTTATTGCCTCATATGAAACTCTTAACTTCACTAATGTTGTCGTATATATAGATAAGACACTAGCAACCTGCCCTGGCTTCACATAGCCAGATGACTTACCTGGTGTAGTGGGAATAAATCTCTCCATCTCTATTCATATTAAAATGCAGATTCATGATGAGTACCCTATTCACTCATTTTATTTTTGCACTGGCAATACTGTCTGCAATGTACTTTTGCATATGTATTAATGAAAGCTGAAGAACTCCTAAGTTTTGCTTTGAAATTTGTTATGCCTAGGGTCCTGAGAATCCAGTACTAAATCTGTCTTTAAAGAAAATGTGTATTGAGTTGCAGTTACTTGCTCAAAGAGAAATTACGATATCAATCGATTTGGAATTGTCAGATAAAAGTAGTGATTGATCGTTTTGTTAAAAACATTGAGGTGCAACTATACATCACTTCCGCTAAAATAAAGTTGTCCATTGCAAAAAAAGGTAATGTTTCCAGGTATTTGTCTAATGCGTGTGTGACACTGTTTATCAGAAAATTGGTGTCATAAAGCAGTGGTTCCTGCTGACCAGAAATATTATGGTATAGCCCTACATAATTAAAAGTGAAAACACCAAATCTAGCTTTCAGGACTCTTAGATTCTCTATCAAGAAGGAAAGAGGTGTAACATGAAAGATTAGAAGGGAGACACAGGCCTTAAGTGCCCAGGCTGATATCATCGCACCTATTGCAAGTAAGGGTGGAGACAAATGAGTGTAAGTGTGGAGAAAAGGTTGAAAGCGGTAAGGAAGTATAATGCCTTTGTTTTTGGTGAAACTCAGAAAATAAATAACTTTAGTACAAATCTGGCAGGGTGTATCATTTGAGCTTTCCCAATGTAGGTCTTAAAAAAAATTTTAACACAATTCCAATGGCCTTAAGTATAAAAAGGGAAACTGTGTATAGGTGATGAGGATATTGTCCACTAATATAATAAGACATTGAAGAGGAACATGATCTGGTTCAACATTTTGGATTACTTGACCTAGGTAAATAGTTTTTCCTTTCCTTGCCAAAGTTATGCAGTATGGACATAAAACATCATGAAAGCTAAGGTGGTCATGATGCATTCCATTAACTACTATGATTTCCAGGTTTTAGAAACTAAACATGTCGTTTAAAATTTCTGAGAATAGCTTTTGTGGTATGGAATATCCCAGCCTAACACGTCAATTTCTGAAATTCTCACCGTGCTCACAAGGTCTAATGGGAGCTGTAGCATTAATATAGATACTTCTCAGCACACTAACAGATTAGGTCAATTACTTTTCTCAAGGGCTGTCAGTACACATGTTGAAACGGAGTCAAAGGCTTTCTCAAAATCTAAGAATCGGAGAGTTAAAATTCAAATTGTTGTTCTAAAATTTCAGTTGCAACCTGCAACTGGTCATTCCTTTATCTGATTAAAAAAATCCAGTGTTGTTTTTTTACTCAAATTTTAGTGACTGGCTTGTCCATTATGGATAGCAGGGTGATAGGCCTGTAGTTTAAGTCCTATCTGTTTTTCTTGTGAAGTGAAATTTTTACACTTTTGGGTATTGTCTTTCTGTTGGGACATTTTGTGATTAATTTGGCAAGTTCCTGTTTCACTTTACCTCAAACTGCTTTTCCTTCCTTCATTTCTTGAGTGGCTTTGTGTACCTGATTTGGCATTACTTCTGGAAACTAATTATTTTCATTATTATCTGTGTTCTTGGTTCGTGTATTGAATTACAGAAATATTTAAACGCTTTTACTATTTTGTTCAGTATTTATTCTTTGTTTATATAAGACTCCAACTTGCCAGTCTGAAACATATTATGTACAGTATTTAAGTGTATCTGGTCTGTGTAGATATCACCTCGCACAGTACTTTGCCAGTGGGTTTCAATTAACAGTAGCCATTCTTCTTGAATCCCGTGTAATTTTCATTATTTAAAAACAAAATCTAAATGGTTCATGCAAGCATCACTACTATACACAACATGTCAAAAGTATCTGGACACCACTGTGTAATGTGGAAGTCGAAGGTGGCAAGGGAGTTATAAAGAAGGGAGTTATGAAGAAGTAACAGCAGAATTGAGTCTGTCGGAAGAGCTTCGTAACTTCAGACATGGACTAATCATTGGATAACACCTAAGTAACAAATCCATCAGGGACATTTCACCCCTTCTAAAGGTGGCAGAGAGTCAACTGTTGGTTATGTGACTGAAGTGGAAATACGAAGGAACAACCGTAAATACGACTGATGTTGTGATGGTTGAACATTGCTAAGGCTGGTTTGAAAAAAAAAAAAATAGCACAGAATCAGTGGAAGGAATAACTCGAGTTCCAAATTTCTACCAGTGATTCAGCTAGCAATAACTGTGTACAGGGAGTTGAAAAGAATGGGGTACATTGGCCAAGCAGCTCTTCATAAGCCAAACATTTTTACAGCCAGTGCCGAGTGATGCATGAAGTGGTGTAAAATGTGATGGCAATGGACAGTAGATGACTGGAAACGAGGGATCTGCACTGATGAATTGCACTAGACCCACTGGCGGTCCAATGGAAGGGTTTGGGTATGGTGAAGGACTGGAGAATGCTAGTTGGCATCATATGTAGTGCCAACAGTAAAGTAAGGAGGTGATGATGTTACAGTAGCAGGGAGTTTTGCATAGTTATGATTGGTCCCTCTATTGCGCTTAAGAACATGTTAAATGCAAAATTATATGAAAACATTTTAAAGCATTTTGTGCTGTGTACAGCAAAGGAACAGTTCAGAGGTGGTGATTGATTCTATCAGGTCAGCTGCAGCTTTCACAAAGCAGCACCTGTGAGGCAGTGGTTTTTGGATAAAAATATTAATGAAATGAAATGGGCAGGAATGCCTAGAGTCCCAACCTCAACCCAATGCAACCCCATTGGGATTAGTTGTAATGTCAACTTCATGCTTCGGGAAGAATTGGTTTCCATTCGTCAAGACAGGGTCACTTTATTGAAAGTGTCACCAGCAGGTATTGGGATAATTTTGAAATGAGGTTTAAAGCTACTTGTGTACACAAGAAAACATAAAATTGGAATATTAATGAAACCTTCTACAGTACAGCATCATTCAAAGCTGCCAAGAAACTTGAATGAGGAAAAATATAAATAAAAGATGTGATAATGATTTTTAGTAAATGATTCAATTACACACCGCTGGTTGCAAAATCTTGATTTTTGTGTGTATGTTTGTGTATCTATCGACCTGCCAGCGCTTTTGTTTGGTAAGTCACATCCATATCAACTTTGTGTGTGTGTGTGTGTGTGTGTATATATATATATCCGTCCGAGTTATCTGGATACTTCCCACCAACACCAACCTATCCGAACTCCGGAGATGGGAACTCGCCCTTCAGTATATCCTCTCTTCTCGATATCCGCCAGGCCTCAACCTCCGCTAATTTCAAGTTGCCGCCGCTCATACCTCACCTGTCTTTCAACAACTTCTTTGCCTCTGTACTTCCGCCTCGACTGACATCTCTGCCCTTACTCTTTGCCTTTAAATATGTCTGCTTGTGTCTGTGTATGTGCGGATGGATATGTGTGTGTGTGTGTGTGTGTGTGTGTGTGTGTGTGTGTGTGTGTGTGTGTGTGTGTGTGTGTGTGTGTGTGTGTGTGTGTGTGCGCGCGAGCGCGAGTGTACACCTGTCCTTTCTTTCCCCTAAGGGAAGTCTTTCTGCTCCCGGGATTGGAATGACTCCTTACCCTCTCCCTTAAAACCCACATCCTTTCATTTTTCCCTCTCCTTCCCTCTTTCCTGACGAAGCAACTGCCAGTTGCGAAAGCTCGTAATTCTGTGTGTGTGTTTGTGTGTTTTGTTCATGTGCCTGTCTGCCGGCGCTTTCCCGCTTAGAAAGAAACTTCCACATGGGAAAATATATTAAAAACAAAGATTCCAAGCAGGAAAGTGCTGGTAGATAGGCACAATAATAATTAAAAAAAAAAAACGCACAACACACACAAAATTTCGAGCTTTCACAACCATTACACCAACCACCTGAAAACAGCTTTCGCATCCCGCAGCTACCCTCTCGACCTGGTACAGAAGCAAATAACCAGAGCCACTTCCTCATCCCCTCGAACCCATAACCTCTCACAGAAGAACCCCAAAAGTGCCCCACTTGTGACAGGATACTTTCCAGGACTGGATCAGACTCTGAATGTGGCTCTCCAGCAGGGATATGACTTCCTAAAATCCTGCCCCGAAATAAGATCCATCCTTCATGAAATCCTCCCCATTCCACCAAGAGTGTCTTTCCGCTGGTCCACCTAACCTACGTAACCTCTTGGTTCATCCCTATGAAATCCCCAAACCACCTTCACTACCTTCTGACTCCTAACCTTGTAACTGCCCCCGGTGTAAAATCTGTCCCATGCACCACCACCACCACCACCACCACCACCACCTACTCCAGTCCTGTAAACCGGAAGGTGTACACGATCAAAGGCAGAGCCACATGTGAAAGCGCGCACGTGATTTACCAACTGACCTGCCTACACTGTGACGCTTTCTATGTGGGAATGACCAGCAACAAACTGTCCATTCGCATGAAGGGACACAGGCAGACAGTGTTTGTTGGTAATGAGGATCACCCTGTGGCTAAACATGCCTTGGTGCACGGCCAGCACATCTTGGCACAGTGTTACACCGTCCAGAGTTACCTGAATACTTCCCACCAACACCAACCTATCTGAACTCCGGAGATGGGAACTTGCCCTTCAATATATCCTCTCTTCTCATTATCCACCAGGCCTCAATCTCCGCTAATTTCAAGTAGCCGCCACTCATACCTCACCCGACATTCAACATCATCTTTGCCTCTGCACTTCCGCCTCGACTGACATCTCTGCCCTTACTCTTTGCCTTTAAATACGTCTGCTTGTGTGTGTGTGTGTGTGTGTGTGTGTGTGTGTGTGTGTGTGTGTGTGCGCGTGCGCGTGCGCGCGCCGCAAGTATATACCTATCCTTTTTTTCCCCCTAAGGTAAGTCTTTCCGCTCCCGGGATTGGAATGACTCCTTACCCTCTCCCTTAAAACCCACATCCTTTCATCTTTCCTTTTCCTTCCTTCTTTCCTGACGAAGCAGCCGCCGGTTGCGAAAGTTGGAAATTCTGTGTGTGTGTGTGTGTGTGTGTGTGTGTGTGTGTGTGTGTGTGTGTGTGTGTGTGTTGGTCAGAAGCAACACGGTTTTTTATTAACAATTATTTTTCTGCACAACCTACCCTGCAACACTCACAAGGTTTATATATATATATATATATATATATATATATATATATATATATAAAAATTGAAGTAACTTGTTTGTATCGTCTATATGTGCAGGCTAGTCTCAGGAACTGTTGTAGGGAATTTAATATCATTTTGACTAATAAATATATTGAATCATGAGGAATGTTTCTGTATATAATTTATAAGTACTTAAAAGATTTCTTAATTATGATGAATTCAAATTAAGTTGTGAAACTGCCATTGCCCCCTAGTGAACCGCCTCAAGTACACAGCGGGACCAGATTTGCATGAGGTGTGGTGGTCTAGTAGTAGAGCATGTGCCTGGAAATTAAAAGGTTATGGGAGCAAACCGCAGCTTGGTGACTTACTTGCACTCTACCTCTTAACCTAGCAATCACCTCTTAGTATGGAGATACACATTTTGAGATATGACTGCAATTTCAGACCACCAATTGCTGCTTCCCTCCAATTAGCAATCACAATTCGCACACTTAATTCACTGCCAATTATTTGAACAACTGGCAGTTAGTTGCTCAGCTTTGAAGAATTGTAATAAATATGACAAATACCGTAAAGACATCATCAGGCTCTGATGTGAGCCTTACAATTTGAAATAATCAACTTTATTAACCAATAGTTCCCTGGAATTATTTGAGAACAACCACATAGTTAAAAAACTTGGAAATCTAAAATGTGCTTTTTATATGCTACAAGGAAAATGATTTTCAAAAAACTACTTCAGACACTTTGCCTTGTCTACATACAGCTTGTTCTTTCAGCAGCACAGCAGATGGCTCAACCTACAGTTTAATTGATTAAAGTGACATAAATTTTCCTGGAACTGAGCCTAAATGTGGACATTATTCCTTATGTGGCATGGCAAAGAAGTCTGCCATGGAGTCCACAACAAAGAATTGCAGCAACAATGAGTCTCAACAATGCATCACAGTATGGAGAGCTGTAATATGAACTAACCATGTGCATCATGCAGTTTTTTCTTTTATTTGTGTAACTTCAGCCATCCTTGCATATCTCTCTATCTCTCTCTCTCTCTCTCTCTCTCTCTCTCTCTCTCTCTCTCTCTCTCTCTCTCTCATACACTCACACACACAAAATTTGCTTGCTTACAGTATTTACATTGTTAGTAAACATTACTTACATCACAATGTGATTCCATCATCACCATGAGATGTCACTCCAAACACCAATTCGATGTGGAACACACGACATTAATGCCTCCAGTCAACTTACCTGCTGTGTGCTGCTTGCATTGCTTATGTTATGAGAGTGATGAGGTTACTTTATGTGATGGCCTCTTAAAATTTATTCATAACTTTACACAGTGGCCCACAAACAAAATACTGAATGCTGCGTGTGTGAAGCCAGGCTGGGTTGCCACTGTTTTCCAGTTTTTTTTTTTTTTCATAAGAGAACCTTCAAGGTGTATGTGGGTGGAAGAAGGGGGGGGGGGGGGAGTTTGGAGACAAGGGACAAGTGTGAAATTAATGAGGAGGAGTTATAATTTGTTGCTCTTACAAGAGAAACTCCCCATTGCAATCCCTTCAGCTTCAGTGGTAACATGGTCGAGTGGATAACCTGTCAAAAACTGAATACAGGTCAAGCATGAAAACAGTAAGAAGGTGTACCGAACTGTGTAAAAAGAAAGTAAAATAGAAACTGTGAATGATCCAAGGTTAACAATTAAAATATTAAGCATCATAGTATAGTGGTCATGTTGTTGGACTATAAATCAGACAGCCCACGTTCAAACCTCCCTCGTGCCATTTATTTATTTGTTTTTCACAACACTGTGAGCTGTTCATCTGGCCACTGAAATGGTTGTCTCCTTTCTGTAGTCTTGCCAGTTGTCATACTGTACATTGGTTATAAAATATGAGTGTTGTAGTAAGAATATGTTACCATCGCAAGTAAACGTGGTGAATAGTGAGAGCAGGCGAGATACCACATAGACATATCACCGAAATGAAAACAACAACCTGGTGTGAACTGTTACAACAAAGGTATTCAAGAGTCAAAACTTCCAAACATGTGTTTTGACAGAGTACAGGGAAACTGTGTGACTGTGAAACTGTTGTGTTCATTTGTTGCAACTTATGTGACAAAATATATTATTTTCATCATTTCCTTGCGAGTGCTCACATTCACATTCATACAGACACCTAAATCGGGCAAGGAGGCATATCTCACTCACTCACTCACTCACTCACTCACTCACTCACCAGGCATACAAATTTGGTGCGTTGGTAAGAAGTGCCTATCATACGATACACATACTGTCACTAATGCCACACAGCAGACATGTTTTTCGGTGGAGGACTCAGTTGACTTGTCGCCCTGAGATCAAACATTTGCAATTCCCATTTGAAAGCCACTTCCTTTAGGCTGCTAATAGAGTAATTTGCAGAATCAACTGTCATTATATGTTCCTTCCTTAAACCTCGCTGTTGCAGAAGGACATGACACGATGACGCAGGCACAAATTTGAATACATCAAACAGAGGGGGAGGAGGGGGGAAATTGGCATGAGATAGGTTTGAACACGGCATGTCTGTGTGGCAATCCAACACCATGACCACATAACCACGACACCGTTCCTCTTAAGAGCTTGCTGTATATTGAATTTCTTGTCCGTAGACCATTCATTGTTTCTATTTTCTTTTTTTCCACAGTTCAGTACACCTTCTTCATGTTTTCATGCTTTATTTGTGTTCAGTTGTTGACGGGCTGTCCACTGGGCTTCTTACAACTAAATCTGACGGGGGGTGTGATGTGGAATTTTCCTTGTTAGTAGCTATCTGTAAACACAATTTGACAGAAGAGTTAATGATCTTTTTCTGTGACTGTGTGCACTGAATCTGCATTTTTAACACCCACCCCTTTCTTGCATTATACAACATACATGTCTGAATTTACTGAACTTTCTGAGCAAGGATTGCGGTAGGTTTGCTTTTTAGGTTTTAAACTCTTGCACCCTTCATTGGTTTCAGTTCATGCTTCTTCTCATTACATCTTATTAGTCCTCTTCTGTTGTGCCATAATTTTCCACATATTAGATGCACAGACTGTGTGATGCATTCTTAGTGAGATGTGCTCAGATGGCATATTTAGAAGTGCACTGCCTGCAAAATACAGGGATCCAAGGTTGAATTACAGTCCACTTAAAAGTTATTAATATTCAGCATTTTTGTAGGGAATAACTGAGACAGGTGCAAATAAAATAACTGAGACAGGTGCAAGTAAGATGTAGCCAGTAACATGGAGTACCATGCAGCAAAGTCTGCTCTGCTGTATTTAACAGACCTTTGTTTCACAATTCGGGCATTTCTTTAATATTGAAGGCACAAAACAATGTAGTAGGAAATTCTTAACAGTCCACCACATACCACAGATCGCAATAACCAGTTTGACACATGGACCTTCTTTTTTGCCAGTTAAGACTAAGAATTACAGACTCTTTTTCTTTCATTTGTATTCACACTATTTGCAAATCCACGGCTGTGAAAGAATCACTTTTTTTTTTGCAGCTTCAGTATGCTGTAAGTATTGCATATTATTTTTGGAAATACAAATACTTTGCCATTAATAAATTTTGAACTTCAACAGGTGATCATGCATACAAACAAGCAGAGAAGCTTCCACCTGAGGAACAGATGATAACTGCACTACCAGATGTGAGAACACTCATGATAGACCCCAAAGAAGATGAATTTATGGTTTTGGCATGTGACGGCATATGGAACTTTATGTCAAGCCAAGATGTTGTGGATTTTGTACGCCCTCGTATACTAGAAAATCCAGAAAAACTATCACATATATGTGAAGAGGTAACATGATGACTAAAGTTGCTTTCATTTTAACTTCTCTCTAGTCTTAAATGATGCGGAGAGTTTGCAGTTTGTACAAACTTTTTATTTCCTCATGAACCTACTGTGGAAATAGAAACAAAGGTTAAGCAAAATTAAGTGGTTTCTAAGTAACCAATAATCATAATTTATGTATGCATTAATACTCTTTTGGAGCAGTAGTGAAAATGCTGATAGTGTGGAAGTTTTGATATGGCTCATCAGATAACTTAATCTTCACTGAAATACTCAATCATCTGCAGGTATTGTATTGGGGCTTGGGAATGGAGTAAGAGGGGTGCACAGGTGAGCAAACTTCTAAGAGGACAGGATGGCAAATTTTGGTAAAGTTCCCAGTTTCTCATGAAGGAAGTCATTGTCTCCATCCTGTCATCAAATACTAGCATAACTTTGAGGGAAGTACAACCAAAGGTTGACATCTTCCTTCCTGGTGCCTTTTATTGAGGCAACACCAGGTAAGGACTCGTCTGTTAGGTCTCCAATTTTGCAGGAACCAGCCATACCCGTATACACTGGTAAGCTCAAACAACACACAGGTATTACAGAGGTGCTTTGAGGTCTCAAATGTGCAAGGAGCGCTAGTGCGCAAAGATTCTACTACTGCCAATGGACATAGCAGGTAAGGACCATGAAGGACGAGAAAATCTGCTTATATGGTGGCTTATAGACATTCATTTTTTCCCCTAACTCAATTTTCCAATGGAACAGGGAAGTAAATTACTAGTAGTGGTACAGGGCATCCTCCGTCACGCACTGTAGATTGCGGAGTATATATGTAGGTGTAGATGTGGGCAATTAATAAGGTGGGGTCAAGACATTTTTTAGCTGAATCTCTGTGCCCTCTGTGTGTAGGATAGTTATATGGTCAAATGCGACTTCATTTTTCAAAGTGTTAATGCATAGTCCTCAGACAGAGCAAGTAGATCGTCCAGTGTTTATCGAGGTGGATATGGAAAGCTATCTAAAAACCACATCCAGGCTGGTCAGTACCCCAGCCCTTGTTGTTAATCCATGAGGAATAGTTGCTCTGAAGAAAAGGCTGAAGTTCAAGACATAGCAGTTAATTGGTATTTGTAGATGGTCTTCTCAGACACTTTCCAGGCAGTTTCCCACTCACTAGCAATATTTAATAGTGAGAAAGAGCGCACCAACAAATCGGTATCTCTTCCCTTTAAATATTTAATACTTTTGACACTTGACCTTTCCATTCTCCTTATCTTCCTCTTTGTTACAGAGCTCATTCACTAATCAGAAGTTCAATATAAACACATCTGAACTTTCTTTCCACCAATCCAGCATTAGCCACTTAACATTCTTCATCTAGAAAGTAACAATATGGTTGTATTTCATTCTGTTTTGACCATTGTACAACTGATATAATCCATGCGCAGATTTACAATTCGTAAGTTGAGTGTATACACGGACTTCCCCTCGAAACTCTCTCTCTCTCTCTCTCTCTCTCTCTCTTTCTTTTCTCTCTCTCTCTTTTCTCTCTTTCTCTCTCTCTCTCTCTCTCTCTCTCTCTCTCTCTCTCTCTCTCTCTCTCTTTTTAAAGGAAAAAAAACACACATTTTTGAATCACCTTTGATGTGCAGCAACATGTATGCTGCATATTTTCTTATTACAGAAGTATAAATTCAAATTGTTCCAAAAGCAGCACGTTAGCTTCCGAAAGTTTGAAATCAAGCTTACCATGCAATTTTGTAAGCCAATCGTAGCTCACGTCACATGATCCCGCCAGCCAATGAGAGCAGACATTCAGAGCATAGGGCATGTGATGATGTAGTCAGGCACATCACCGTTAAGTAACGTGAACACACAAAAAGAAAAAGTTAATGGTTTAAATTAATATACATGGTGTAACTACAAGAAGAGCTAAGCTTTCTCATATAATATTGGTCTCTTAAGAATAATAAGCTACAAGGAAAGCTAAGCTTTCACTAGTAGAAATGGTCTTTTTTAGCGTGTGACATGCAAAGACACATGACACAAATGTCAGCAAAATTTTAATAATGACATTAATGTCCAGTTTTCTGGACTTAAAGTGGCTGGTTCTCAAAGTGTTAAGTTTTAAATGAGTCAATCGCTCTGCGATTTAAGAAATTCATCACTCAATTATTCTTGCATAAAAAGAAATTTACTTTGAAAGTAACACTTTACAAACCATATTTTTGTGCTACCTCCTAGAAATAGGTTTGTTTCAGCAGTTGCCAGAAAATAAGCATCATGTTAGTGTGTTGAGCTGCGATGACTTAGGAAGCCTGTATGTTCGTATGTATAAAGCATTAAGAAATCTTTCGTTGTATCATAAAAGAAACAGGACATCAGAATATCGTAAACCATACTAAAAAGCATAATTCGGCTCAGTGCACATTCGTAGTCAAGATTCACAATGGAGTAGACCCCGACATGTTAAAACCACTGTATTATCTCATGTTTGGTTCTTTACTACGGGATACAGCCATATGTGCTAGATGATGAAAATGTGTACTTGAAATTCGGCAAACAGTTAAAACTAGCAAAAAGTGTGGGATGAAACACTTCGTTTCAAATACACGGATTGACTTTTATAAATCTTTTCCACTGAAGCAAATTTCTTTATCAAACCGACAAAACTAACTTCACTGTTCTGTAAGGCGATTAATGCTTTGACTGCCAAAAACATGGAAATAAGAAAACAAACTAATAACATATTTTAGCCTTCCGTAACTATGTAAATGCATTTTAATTCTCTTGATAGCTCCTGGCCATTTGGGTTCATTTGACAAGATTTGTAAACAAAGTGGAAACAGCAAAATGACTTGACATAAACACAGGTCATATGAAAACTACCCCCTTTCCTCTGTAACTAGAACCGTTTTGGGCATGTGTGAATCTGGCAGTTTGGGCGCGTCAGAAAAATTTCTGGTAGCACATGTCTGTCTGTTGCTACTGCCGATATAGTTAACAGCCTCACCTTAAAATAAAGTAGCCAAAAGCAGGAGAAGCTATAGCGTATATGTGACTCAGCTGTGCATGAGCCCACTGGCAACTGGTCAGAAGAACCAAATGTAAACAGTTGTGATGTCATGCTCCTCTGAAGCAGTTTGTTGTTACGAAGTATTCCATACTCTTCGTCCTTAAGCCTTCGAAACATTTTGCTGTTGGCAGATACTTGTATGTGCATGGTGTTTTGTTGTTGTAAACGGCGCATTTCCTTTCCAACTTAAGTTTTGTTTAGTTTTGGTTTATTTTTCTCTTGTTTGTGTTTCATTGCTACAGTAGCGGTATACAGTAATATTCTTTGTTAGTGTCAATTCTTACTAGTCAAAATTACAAAAATTTAACTGAAAACTAAAACAATGAAAAATTCCTGGAATTCTTAAAAATTACTGTGGTTTTCCTGATTTTCTCCTGGATGAAAAAATTGCTGTTTTTTTTAGTGTAATTTTAAGGAGGGGGGTTGATACAAATACAGTAATGGAAAGTCCAGGTAGAACAGAGATACGCATATTTATTGCAGTAGAGTCTTTTGTAATGTGTTAGTAGCAACCTTATAGTATAACAATTACCTGAATTAATAGTATATGAAACTGTTGTGAATTTATATTTTATAGATGTGAATTTAACACTTAGTTCAGATTGGTAAATCCCTTGAACTTTTCAGATGTCCACTTCCAATATTAATTGTGAGAAGCAGTAAACTTTGCCACACTATGTCATCAAATAATTACTGGTTTTTAATGTACTTTCTTTACTTTTCAGCTATTTGATCACTGTTTGGCACCAAGTACAGTTGGTGATGGAACTGGATGTGACAACATGACTGCTGTTATTGTCCAGTTTTTATCAGCAGATGCTTCCAGCAATGAAAAATCTGGCAAACGCTGTTTATCACCAAGACCTGAGGAAGAATCCGTGAAGCGCCCAAAAACTGAAGAAGTGTCAACCGTGTGAATTGTATGTTAAGTCTTACAGTTGTTTATCTTGCGAAATCTCAGGTACACAGCTGAGTCTTCAGATTCACAGTGCTAAAGACAAGTGATGGTCACTTCTTTTCTGAAGGAATTGAGAGACATTTTCATTTTTATTTGAAGAGGAGTAATCATATTAAGGATTCTTTGTTTGATTAGTGATGTACTTGAGATATACATACTTGACAGCAAGTTTCTGTCCAAGCTATGTGAAGATTTCAGTTCTCTGCCTCAAGTTGCACATATATTGTGAAATTGACATCAGTATGTACAATATTTATGTTCAAATATCAGACTTGGGATAGTTGTAGAAGGTACACCCCAAGACAGTATATGTCCAGTTTTATTGGATAACATAGTTAGAAATGGTTCATTTTATCTTATTTGTCATTTTAATATATTTTTCAAATAAGACTTTTTACTTTGAGAAAATTTCATCATTTTTACTGTAATTGTACTCTCCAGTATTTTTGGAAAAACAGTACTTCTTTGCACACTAGTTCAGTATTTGAACAATGAGAGGGACCTGTTACACATTCATAATGTAGTGACTTTTCTGTGAAATAATGTTAAGTGATAATTGATACTGAAAATGCACCACAGTGATGTCACATTGTATTCACAACTTTCATTTGTTTTTTAGCTAACAAGAACAACACAAGTATTTCAAAGTCAGTGATTCAGAACCAGATTTTCAATTATGTCTTCTTGCTCTTGTTCAGTTTTCTGTAATGACTGATGCTGTATTCGAAGCCGTTCCAGTTCTGTGGATTTCTCGATTATTAGCGCCTGTAACATTTAAGTACCTTTTGCTGCATTAATTGTGTACATGCACATAAGTGTTAAACATTATATTTTTATATATCAAAAATAAAAAGGAATGGTGCCACTAATTTTGCTAGCTATTAACATTAAGTAATGCAGTCCCATGATTGGGTTGCAGGTAACACCAGTGACGGTAGTTGCTTATGCACTAAAAAATATTTGTAGTATTAACAAGTAGTAGAACTTTCCCTTTATCCCTTTCAACTACAGTCTAATCAAAAAAGAAAAATTAAAATCTTCTGGCTAGCCTTTGCCATGTCTTTCAGACGCAAAATTTAAGAGAACATGCATGTACTGGACACAGTTTATTAACCCCAGTATAGTTTGAGTATTATAAAAAGGATAGTTGCTACTCACCAGATAGTTGAGATGGAGTCGCAGACAGGCGCAACAAAAAGAATGTTGGAAAGTTAGCTTTCAGCCAACAAGACCTTTGTCAGAAACACACAAACGCAACCCACATACATGACGAGTCTCTGGTTTCACTTTTCCAACAGTCTTTTATGTTTTGCCTGTCTGTGACTCAGCATCTCTGCTATCTGGTGAGTAGCAACTATCCTTTCCAGAATATTGTTAGATTCCATCCCAAATTTCCATTGTTTCATTTTTACTGTGTCCAACAAAGTGTGTCTGTTGAGAGAAGTGCCAGTGCTAAGACAAGCATCCCAACAGTTGATATCACAAATTCGAAATGACACAATAGTGTATAAAACACAAATTTTATGTAAAAGTAGACTGTTGGAGTAAGAACAGCAGTTTCTTAATATGTGCACCATAGCCATATAGTACACAAAGTTTCTTTTCACAATATGTGAAGTGCCTTTGGACAATTTCCAAAAGTTGGCAAAATTTTTGTGACAGATGCCAGTAATCAGTGAAATTTCAGAGTGCACCCTCCCCTGAACAGTCGTATAACTACTTTTACATGAACACACCGCCATTTGACAATATTGTTCTCAATTATGACCTAGGTTTCGGCCTTTTATTCCCTTTTCAAGACATCAACTCAATCACTCGAAAATTGCGTAAAAGACCAAAACCTAGGTTGCAATTAAATAAACAATACAGTCAAACGAAAGTGGTAAAACTATAACCAGTTTTTTGTTTCTTGAATTTTTGTACTGGCTTAATATCCGAATCCACTACTAGTTTCATTCAATGAGATGACCACTACACCATTACCCTCTGACTAGTTGCTGTTGATGCAAAACAAACAATTAGTACTTTAAAATAATACTGAGCACAAAAATATTTGGAGTTTGTATAAAAATAAAAAACAGCATCATAATCAGCTGAAAATAAAATATAACTGAACAAATTGAGATGCAAGGAATTAGTCTTAGCTTTGCTTTCGGACTATTGATTTCTGTTTTTAATTTTCTTCTTGGTCTGTCTCAATAAACCCTGGGGTGAGATTTTCATGTCATTGAGGTGATGACAGTGTCTGCTAATTTTCAGTAAGACACTGTCAGACTGTCCAGCAGTGACGCTTTTTGTTGACAGCCGTTGATGAAAGTTTGACCTCATGCCACTAACACGACCACAACAAGTTTCGTCTAAATTCCCAGTGCACAGAGTACTCTTGCAGGTGTTAGCTGGTTTGTCAGTTTTCTGGCCAGTCACCATAAAGCACTAGTAAATTGTACTGTCAGGTGGGATAGGTCCCTTGAGACTGTCCATATGTGAAATTTCTATACGCAACCAAATGCATCTGAAAGTTACGTAGTGAGTGACCAACTCAAGAGGCCCACGTGGAGCTATGTCTAAAAATGTGCACTTTGCTAGCACTGGGAGCTACAGTAGACTGTCATAATATAAAGTTAGAAAGTATTCTCAAAAGGGAGGGCATTTAATTACTGACGCAGACAAGCTTGACATCCATTAGAAGCACGATAGATTATGCCTGCATACAGACTTGATCTGTAAGTAGCGAAACAGTAACAGGTACACACAGGGAGAAATCAAGCTGCCCCTCTACCAACATATTTTAGGTGCTGTCTCACACTGAAATTAAGCCAGTGATACACACTTCACATTTGCTGGGAAACAAGCACAAAAGTGTAAAACTTGTTCATAATCAGCAGTCCAAATGTATGGTAAGTAATGCTACCCCTTCATAAAGTGGCAGCAAAGCATAAGATGGATCACATTGTGCATGTGTGCAGCAGCTCTGATATGTTGAAGAGGCAGCCATTGATGGAGCATGGTCCTATCAGCTACAGACTGTAGCATAAGTTGGAACATATGACGTGTCTCATCTGAGCTCAGATGTTATTCCATCAACTTGAGTAGAAGTTTGAGAAAACCAGCCTTGCTGTTAGAAGTCCACAATCTACAGCATCATAGTCCCCGAAACTGATTGTGGTCAGCTGGCTCTGTCGAGGAGAAATACTAATCACAAATGAGCCTGTTAAAATCAACTGCTGAACCAACTGATTCTAAAGTTTGAAATGCTCTTAAAATGCAGGCTGGAGCTCACCTCATACTGGGGTACATAGTGCAGATAACCTGAAACTGAGAGATATTGTGAGTAAATCTTGGTGCACATTGTAATGACCGTCTAATGATGCTGGAGATATTCATAAAATCAGACAAAAAACGTAAATCCACAGAGATAAAAACGAATCTGCATGTAATATCATTTGGGCATGACTCAGCATTATTGTCATATTAGGACGACATTCAATAATTAGAAACTAATTGATGTAGAAATGAAACAGTTTGTAGTAGTTGTTTTTTACTTTCATGGTTTAGGTTGGCATCAATGGGAAGAGCTGACACACAGAAATTGTTTTGTTTATAACATAAACATTGCATTTAACAATAGTTGAGCAACATTCAGTAATTCGTTTTTTGCTTTCTGAATGTGAAAAACCTGCTAAAATCTTTCCTTTACAGTATTGTCAAAATTGTATGAACTGCAAAAATGTTTATAAGTGGGTAGAATCGTTCAAAAACTGGAAGATGAACATACAGCAAAAACAGCTGCAGTAAATGTTAGCACAGTTCTTAATGTTATCAGTAACAAGCTCAAGTACAGCAAAACAAATGAAACCCACCTCTGAATTGCTTCTATGTCCTCCCTCAATCCAACCTGATAGGGATCCCAAACGCTCGAGCAGTACTCAAGAACAGGCCCTATTAGTGTTTTATAAGCAGTCTCCTTTACAGATTACCCACATCTTCCCAAAATTCTACCAGTGAACCGAAGACGACTATCCGCCTTCCCCACAACTGCCATTACATGCTTGTCCCACTTCATATTGCTCTGCAATGTTACGCCCAAATATTTAATCGACATGGCTATGTCAAGCACTACACTATTAATGGAGTATTCAAACATTACGGGATTCTTTCTCCTATTCATCTGCAATAATTTACATTTATCTATATTTAGAGTTGGCTGCCATTCTTTACACCAATCACAAATCCTGTCCAAGTCATCTTGTATCCTCCTACAGTCACTCGACGACGACACCTTCCCGTACACCACGGCATCATCACCAAACAGCCGCACATTGCTATCCACCCTATCCAAAAGATCATTTATGTAGATAGAAAACAACAGCAGACCTACCGCACTTCCCTGGGGCACTCTAGATGATACCCTCACCTCCGATGAACACTCACCATCAAGCACAACGTACGGGGTTCTATTACTTAAGAGGTTCAAATGGCTCTGTGCACTATGGGACTTAACATCTGAGGTCATCAGTCCCCTAGAACTTAGAACTACATAAACCTAAGGACATCACACACATCCACGCCCGAGGCAGGATTCGAACCTGCGAGCGTAGCGGTCGCGCGGTTCCAGACTGAAGCGCCTAGAACTGCTTGGCAACACCGGCTGGCACTTAAGAAGTCTTTGTGCTACTCACATATTTGGGAACCAATCCCATATGCTCGTACCTTAGTTAGAAGTCTGCAGTGGGGCACTGAGTCAAACACTTTCTGGAAGTCTAGGAATATGGTATCCATCTGATACCCTTCATCCACGGTTCACAAGATATCATGTGAAAAAAGGGCAAGATGCGTTTCGAAGAAGTGATGCTTTCTAAAGCTGTGCAGATGCATGGACATCAACTTCTCTCTCTCTCTCTCTCTCTCTCTCTCTCTCTCTCTCTCTCTCTCTCAAGAAAATTCATTATATTCGAACTGAGAATATGTTTGAGAATCCTGCAACAAACTGATGTTAAGGATATTGGTCTGTAATTTTGAGGATCCATCCTTCTACCCTTCTTATATACAGGCGTCACCTGCGCTTTTTCCCCATTCGCTTGGGACTTTACGTTGGGCAAGAGATTCGTGATAAATGCATGCTAAGTAAGGAGCCCAATGCAGTAGAGTACTCTCTTTGAAACCAAATTGCAATCCCATCAGGACCTGGTGATTTAATTATTTTCAGCTGCTTCACAACCCCAGGGATGTCTATCACAATGTCTTCCATACAGGAATCTGTACGAGACTCAAACGGCGTTATGTTTGTACGATCCTCCTGCATGAAAGATTTCTCAAATGCTAAATTTAAAATTTCAGCTTTCGTTTTGCTGTCTTCCATTGCCAGGCCAGAATGATCAGTGAGTGCCTGGATGGAAGCCTTCGACCTGCTTACTGATTTTACGTAAGACCAGAATTTCCTTGGGTTTTCAGCAAGATCTTTTGCTAAAGTATGATGGTGGTAGTGGTTGTATGCTTTGCGCATCGCTCTTTTTACAGCAGCACGAATCTCTACTAACTTTTGCCTGTCCTCATTCTCCCGATCTTTCTTGTACCACGAGTGCAACTGTCTTTGCTTCCTGAGCATTCTCCGAATTGCGCTGTTAAACCACAGTGGGTCTTTTCTGTCCGTGACCCGCTTTTTGGCACATACTTGTCCAATGCTTGATTTACAATGTTTTTAAAATTTGCCCATAATTCTTCCACGTCCATTGTACCGGAAGTAAACGAAGTCAATTCATTCACTAAGTGGGATGCTAACGACTGCTTATCTGCTCTTTCTAGTAAGAATACTCTCCTAGCCGTCTTGACCGACTTTTTAACTTTCGTAACTATAGTCATAATGACAACATCATGATCACTAATCCCTGTCTCAACACTGACACCGTCGATGAGGTCTGGTCTGTTCATGGCTTACCATATCCAAAATACTTCCATTACGCGTTGGCTGTCAATTTAGCTGCTCAAGACAATTTTCGGATAATGTGTCAAAAGTAATTCACACGACAGCTTGTCTGTACCACCTGTAATGAATCCATAGGCATCCCAGTCTATACTAGCTAGTTTGAAGTAGCCTCTGACTAATATAGCATGATCTGGGTACTTCAGCGATACAGAGTGTAGACTCCCTTTGAATGATTCTAAACTGTCACGGTGGAATCTGATGGCCGATAATAACACCCAACAATTAACTTTATTTCTTTTAGCCCTGTTAAACGTGTCCAAATAACTTCACAATCACACTCTCACTTCGACCTCAGTAGACACAATATTTTTGTAAACTGCAACGAAGACACCACCTCCTACGGTGTCTAATATGTCTTTCCGATATGTCTTTCCGATATACTTTCCAACCCTCACTAAATATTTCAGAACTTCCTATCTCAGGGTTCAGCCAGGTCTCAGTCCCAAGAATAATTTGCGCAGTAAATTCAGGAACTATATTCCAAACACTCTGAAAATTTACTGCTAATATCTTGATAGCTTAAGTGTCTTTACACTGAGCACGTCCTGATTTCCCTGCCTGCACGTGGACTGGTGAGTGTTCATCAGGACACCTCGCAATACTGCCTAGCCTATAAAACCGCCATGTGCACGCCACAAGTACTCTGCTACCTGAGTAGCCGCTTCCTTTGGTAGTGCATCTCTGGCCTATCTAGGGGCATCCTACAATTCCCCACCCAATAGCGCAAGTCTAGAAATCTGCAGCCAAGACAGTCAGTCAACGAAGCCTCTGGTTGAGACCCTCCACTCGGCTCCAAACCAAAGGACCCCAATCCACTGTGGGAACGATGCTGCAGCAAGTAGAGAGCTCTGCTTGCACCCCACATGCGAGGCCAGCGGTCTTCACCAAATCCGCCAGCCACCTGTACGAACTGAGGAACGCCTCAGAACCCAAGCAACAGGCATCATTGGTGCCAACGTGAGCAACTACTTGCAGACGACTCCACCCCATATGCTCGTTAGCCACAGGTAAGGCCGCCTCCACATCTTGGATGAGGCCCCCCGGCACACAAACCGAGTGCATGTTGGACTTCTTTCCAGCCCTGTACGCTGTTTCCCTAAAGGGCTCCATCACCCGCCAAACATTGGAACTCCCAATAACCAGCAAGCCTTTGCCCCTGTGTGCCTGCTCGGGCCCTGCTGAAGGAGCGGCCACCTGCCCACTGACAGGATGAACAGGCGAGGCCAGACGGCGAGCCTCCACATTGG
Organism: Schistocerca gregaria; assembly: GCF_023897955.1. NCBI lineage: Eukaryota > Metazoa > Arthropoda > Insecta > Orthoptera > Acrididae > Schistocerca > Schistocerca gregaria. Next base: position 109,177,133 of record NC_064920.1, read on the forward strand.
CCCTCCGCCTCGAGCGGCGCGAATACGTTGCAGCCCGCCACTCACTCTGAGGTGAGGGCAGCTCCAACGCGCCGGGTACACTAGAAGGTGCCTCGGCAACGGAGTCAGTGGTTGTAGCAAGCGACACATGGGGTGTCTCAAGCGACGCGCCAGACCCTCTGCCATCGCTGCACCTCGAGGCAGCAGCCTGAAGGCAGCTGACTGTGGCCAACAGCATGCTCAGCTGCTCACAAACTGTGGCCAGTTCCTCCTGCACACGCACACACCCTACTGCTAATATCTGGACGTATAGAGTTGCGACGAATAAAACAGCAGTATGCGACTGCGTCACCAGCGCCAGATTGAGCTGCGATATATGAACAATTACTTACAAACTAAGCAATCAAATGACCACGACTACGGCACTATACAGATATTACAATGCTATCCTACATCTGTCTTAGTACAAATGACAACCACCTACGTGATGTTACACTCTACCATTATTAAAATTTGATACTACCCCTTCACTAATTCGAAAATACGCAAAGATCCGAAAAATTTCACCACGCAAGCACACAAAGTAATTTGAATTAAACCTGCGGAACTAATACGAAAAACTGAATATACGACTAGTTTCTGATATTGCTGCTCGCACACGTCACTCTGCAAGCACAGGTGAAACTGCACTGGCCTCTGTCTACTGCTAACTGATTCTACGAAATAAACAGAAAGCACTAGCTGTCCAAAACAAATAACTGATTAACGACTCCACGAACTTATACTCTACAGCTATCAATAATCAATATTACTCCTCTAAAATACGAGAACACACAAGGATTTTATGTAATTAAATATGCAAGCGCACAAACACTTGGAAAGAACTTAAGAAGCAAACTACAAAACAAAAATGAAAGCTAAATATGCGACTCGCTTCTGCACTGCTGCTGCACTGATGCTTCACCATCAGCTGCTCAAGGCGCACTTCCCAGGGCACTCCTGAATATCCCCTTCTCTCTAATGAACACTCACTGTCCTGGACAGTGTATGGGTTCTGTTATGTAAGAAGTTTTCTGACCACTTGCTTATCTAGGTGCATGTTCATACATTAACAGTCTGCAGTGCAAAACTGTGCCAAACGCTTTCAGCAAAATCTGGGAATAAGGAATCTATCTGTTGCCTTTCATCCATTGTTCACAGGATGAAAAAGGGGCAAGTTGAGGTATGCGTGAGCAATATTTTCTAAATCTATGCTGATTTATGGACAGAAGCTTTTCTGTCTCAATGAAACATATTATATTCAAACCTATAACATATTTCCCCGCACCCCATGAACCATGGAGGGGGTGGCTTGCATGCTGCAGCAATACAGATAACTGTACTATAGGTGCAACCACAATGGAGTGGTATCTGTTGAGAGGCCAGACAAACGTTTGGTTCCTGAAGAGGCAGCCTTTTCAGTAGTTGCAGGGAGCAACAGTCTGGATGATTGACTGATTTGGCCTTGTGACATCAACCAAAACGGCCTTGCTGTGCTGGTACTGCGAACGGCTGAAAGCTAGGTGAAACTACAGCTGTAATTTTATCTGAGGGCATGCAGCTCTACTGTGTGGTTCAATGAGGATGACATCCTCTTGGGTAAAATATTACGAAGGTAAAATAGTTTCCCCATTTGGATCTCCAGGCAGGAACTACTCAGGAGGATGTGATTATCAGGAGAAACAAAACTGGTGTTCTACAAATCGGACCGTGGAATGTCAGCTCCCTTAATCAGGTAAGTAACTTAGAAAATTTGAAAGGGAAATGGGTAGGTTAAAGTTGGATATAGTGGGTATTAGTGAGTTCAGTGGCAGGAGGAACAGGACTTCTGGTTAGGTTACTATCAGCTTATAAATACAAAATCAAATTGGGGTAATGCAGGAGAATGAATAAAAAAATAGGAGCGCAGATAAGCTACTATGAACAGCATAGTGAACACATTATTGTAGCCAAGATAGACAGGAAGCCCATATCCACCTCAGTAGTGTAAGTTTATATGCTAACTAGCACTGCAGATGAAGAGGAAATGTATGACAAAATACAAGAAATTATTCAGATAATTGAGGCAGATGAAAATTTAAGTCATAGGGGACTGGAATTTGACAGTAGGACAAGGAAAAGTAGTTGCTGAATATGGGCTGAGAGACAGGAATGAAAGAGGAAGCCGCCTGGTAGAATTTTGTGCATAGCATAATTTAATCGTAGCTAACACTTGGTTTAAGACATGGGGAAAAAAAACTATATATGAGGAAAAGACCTGGAGACACCAGAAGGTTTGAGATTGATTATACAATGGTAAGACATTTCCAGGTGTAGATTTGGACTCTGACCACAATTTATTGGTTATGAACTGCAGATTAAAACGGCAGAAACTGCAAAAAGTCAAGAGTTTAAGGAGATGGTATTTGGGTAAATTGAAATAACCAGAGGTTCTAGAGTGTTTCACAGGGAGCATTAGGGAACAGCTGACAAGAGCATGGGAAAGGAATACTGTAGAGGAAGAATGGGTAACTTTGAGAGATGAAATAGTGAAGGCAGCATAGGGTCAAATAGGTAAAAAGACAAGGGCTGGTAGAAATCCACAAGTAAGACGAGATATGAAATTTAATCAATGAAAGGAGAAAATATAGAAATACAATAACTGAAGCAGGTGAAAGGGAATACAAACATCTGAAAAATGAGGAAGATCTGGGACACAGCATTATTGCCAGGCGACGTAATGGTTACTGCACCTGTCTGGTAGTCCGGAGGTCCCGGGTTCGAATCATGGTCTGGTACACATTTTCACTCAGCGCCACTGGTTCTGCTTAATGTCCCGCTGCAGCTGATAGTAGTATCCCCCCTTCAGTTTATATATTTTAAGTTCTGCCAATAATCCCTCTGCACCCATCATTTTGAAACTAATTGATGTCCATTTCTTCTGTAAGTAGGTTGCTAACATTTGCTTATCTGCTCTTCCCAGAGTAAAAGCTTTCCTACCATATTGGTGGGTTTATTAACTTCAGTAACAATGTCATGATCACTAATTCCTGTCCCTATACTGACACTGTCAACAAGATTTGTTGCTACAAGGTGTAAAATATTCCCATAGCACATGGGTCGCCAAACTAGCCGATCAGTTTTTGGAAGATGTGCTCAAAACTACTGTCTAATATGACAAATGGTTAGGATTACACATAAGAACGATGATGATGGTGTCGTCCCATACTCCGAGGAGCGTAGGGGACGATGTGGGAGACGCGAATCGACATGCTAGGCAAGGTCCTAGTGCAGGTCGTTGGCTATTGCCTTCCTCCGACCGTACTGGGGATGAATGATGATGATGACACAACACCACCCAGTCATCTCGAGGCAGGGAAAATCCCTGACCCTGCCGGAAATCGAAACTGGGTGCAAGAAGTGAGTACGCTACCGCAAGACCATGAAAATATCAATGCGTACAGTACATAAGCACAATAAGATATGTTTTATATTATAGAGATAAAATCTAAGTGTGAACACTGCATATGAGGCTATCAGCACTATAGTGGCCTAAACCGCAGCACACTAGTTTTCTGTAATGGCCACTGGAAGATATTGACATTTGCGAAATTGATGTGTAATGCAGTGATTTCTGTGTGTACCAATGATTGTGGTATACATAACGTGGTATGGTGTCCAATAATCTGCTATATGTAGAGTTAACTGTAATACTGTTTTTAGTGTAGGTTAGACCACTATTGTTTCAGCACACTAGGCCGTAATACACGAAACCTGTGGGATGGGCTGTTATTGCTTTACACACTGTAGTCAAACACTGTACAAGATACACATGAGGCATTAATGTTCACCATCCATATCATCATTTACAGGGATGGTGTCGCCACACGGCTGTGCAGATGTCTTCAAGTTATGGTAATAATAATGGTACACCGGGGGTACAAACTGCAGAAATGTCATTAAATCGATCTTTTTCAAAAGTTACACTGGGGGTACGCACTGCAGAAAGGTAATTAAATCGATCTTTTTGAACACGCTAATAGTGTGTCCATTGGGATACACTATGCTCAGTCTCAATTACTTTCAACCCTAGTTTAGCAAAACTGATGTTGGCAAATGGGACATCTGGCTCATTGGAGTACTTATAAAACATGATATGAGGAGAGTATGCTTTATACTGAAGCCACTGAATATGGAACCATTGCATCCTGGTATTTCGTGTAAACACTATACGGTTATGTACGTTTCTCTCTAAAGGTACTGCGGACATGAAATCATTCCTTGTCATCGGTATAACAGTGAAGAGTTGTTGCTTTTGTGCAGAGATAATGACAGTCATCCAGTCAGAGGATGTGTTCTTCACAATGATACCGAAGTCCTGGTCACATGGTAGGTATGAATGCCCACTGACTAGGATTTTATGGTGGATTTCTTCGGTATGAAATCTACATGCAGAACCATGAATTGACACAGTAAGGACATTTTTATATTCCAATTTTGATCCGAGTACATAATCAGTCACTTTGTTTGGATGTTATGTTTAATGTAATGCATGAGACACGATCCAATTTCATGCAGTCCTCGGGATGCTTTGCCCTCACTCTACACATACATGGTAGTTTTCTTCGTTTGTAGTTAGTGTATTCCAAGGCAGTATGTCCACAACTGCCTCTTGTAGTAACAGATACCTGTTGTTAGTACCGGTGTTGGTAAAGTCCTCATCAAATCAAAGGCAATCACGGTCATATCGTTGTCCTGATTGCCTCCCTTCTGCTGCTTCGCGATGCATTCCCGTCCGCGAAGTCTCAGCCTTTCGTTGATTTAACTCTCTTTCATGTTCCCATTTATCCTTCTCTTCTACGGTTTCGGCTGCAGCATGTTTGATGTAGAGGTCACGTTTATGACAGGAATCACTTACAGGGGGAAGAAAGGACAGATTATATTTTGTATTAAATATCTGACCAAACATGTAGTACAAGACCGGATCATCGTGCTTTGTATAAATGGTATAACTTCCCCAGGCTTAGGTCTGGTGACAAATACTTCCGACCCACTGTTTTATTCATTTGTACATAATGGCTCTGATATGCTGGAAACCATTCTTTGAAGTTCTCTACTACAACTGTCTGTACTATTGGTATTTTGGTTTTAGCAGGGCATGCATCTCGTTTATCGATGTGTGTGTCTGGTGCTGCACTTCATGAGAAAGAGCCCTTGTAAGCCTACCAACTGATATCTGCAAAATGTTCTTAAAAAAGTTTTACACACCTTCATGTCCACTCCCTCTTCATACTGGAAATGGTAAAGGCATATTGTTACTCATTGTGACTGTAATACCAGAGGAATATGAGCTACCTTCACCATAGCAACAATGTATGGCAATGACAAGTTGAAACAACCTAATGCATAGAAAAAGTCAAATAGATGTTGCTGGTGTTCAGGTGAAAACCACATTCCTTTTGACACACACATGCTGCAAGGATGGGACATTTCTTTGGCACTACATTTCCCTTCACATTAATGTATTCTTCCCCTTTCGATCGCTTTTCTTTTCGAATGTTGTGTACACACAAGTGTGCATTCAGCACCCGTTTTCTTCCTCGTTGCAGTGCAATTACAGCACCAATACTACGATCCCTCTCTGACACATCCACGATTGATGTAGTGGGTATGGTATTCTTTGATGTACCAGGTAGCCAGAGCTCTGCTAACATGACACGTAACTGATCCGCTGTACCACTTGCACGCTGGCTGAATCGGCCAGGCGCACATTCCACATCTGAGGCATTGGTAGTAGTGTCTGATGCAAATAGGTCTGAAATGGAAATGTTCCTTATCTGCACCACTCTCCATATCAAATCATATGAATCCAACAAGGGAACACAACACCATCCTTACCTCTCAGTGCGGCTTCAACATCGTCACCAGGGCTACTGCACATGTCGTTCTGTAGTAGACACACACTAATGACCGTTCAGCGGTGTGTCAGCCGTGAGTCTATACTGCAGCTGTGTCCTCTGCCGGCCACCATGTGCTGTATGATGTATGGTTTGGTGTGCCACCAGCCTACTCGCTATGCATACATGGCACAATAGTGGCATAGGCCACTATTGTGCCTCGTTTTGAATAGCACTGCATGGTGCATGAACAAAATCTGATGCTGCTCCATTGTCCATGGTGTCCAACTACACGTCTGACAATTGTAGGACGTAATGGTAGGGCGTAAAGTGATTCTCTGTGTGAATAATTTATTTTTTCCAAAAATTTGAGTTAAGCCACTATTGCGCTGATAGCCTCATATATGGTCGAATTTCACATTATAAATAGTAGTGTTTACTACATCAGACTATGGATGTCATTTGGATATGTATTTAGTATTAGAGGTAACACTTAAAATAGTGTGGCTATCTTGGACTATGGAAATATTAGATTTGTGTAAACAGTGAGAAGACCTCTCAGAAATGATTTAGGAAGGCGGTGTTGGATGACTGTTCATTCAGAATGAGATCAAGGAAAGTGTTCTTATGTATATGAACCTCAATCTCATCTAGAAGATTCATTTTCCACCCTTATTTGTGAGATGTAAGATCTGGAGATTGTTTTCTATATTGTCTACTGTGTGATTATTTTCTGCAAGATGAATGACAACAAATGCCAATTTGCCTAAGTTGGTCAGTCGTTGCACATCTAGATGTTCCTTAAACCCCATTTCAAATGTTCTGCCTCTTTGGCCGATGCAGAATTTGTGTCAGTTATTGTAGTTCATTTTATAGATTCCTGATCTTTCCTGGGGGATACTAATGTGTGGAGGTGTGTGTACAACTCTCTATTGAAGTTTATTGATGGGAAAGCTAATTTTAACACTCTTCTTTTTGAATAAGATAATTTGAATAATAATAATAATATAAAAGTGGGCCTAAATAAGGTATGACTGCATACTTTGTTGATTTTCTGTCCACAGTTGCTGTAGTTATCAGTTGCTTTCGGCAAATAATGTAATCAATCATGAACACACAACTTTTCAACATATCAAAAATCAGCTAACTGCTAACAAAGCCCTCATGGTCAAGTCTGATAAAGGAAACTCTGCATTCATTAGGTATAAAACAGAATACAGTGAGAAAATCCTAGAATTTTTCCACACTAGCAATTTTACAGAACCAGACCCCACAGCAAAATTCCAAGCTAAACTCAGTAAACTGCTTAACAGCTGCAGATCCCTCATTAACAAATATGAAATTAGAGACCGCATAAACATGAAACAATCAGAACTGAAACTTCAATCACAACCTAAGATTGACAAAGAATCCTCTCCCATACATCCAATGGTAAACACAATAGACAGCCCAGCATACAGTATAAGCAAAAAAACTGAAGGGCCTTATTACAACTCACTACAACTCAGAAACCAGTTACAAAATAAAAAACACAACTGACCTCATAGAACATATCAAAGATATCCACATACCACCGACACCTAGATTTGTCTCATTAGATATTGTTAACCTTTATGCTAATATCCCAGTAGAAGAAACTATTAATGTAATAAAAATTACCTCCTAAAACGCACAAAGCTCAACCTGCCTGAAAGTTAAAGGGATCCTCACACTTGTACCACCTCATGATCATTTCACTTTTAATAATAAAGTTTATAAACAAAATGGACTTGCAATGGGGAGAAAGCTAGCTGATATCTACATTAACTATCTAAGGCAAAAGTTTTTCTCTTCCAAAAACCAAATAAGCAGTAAAATTATTTACTGCAAGAGATATGTTGACAACACACTCCCACTGTTTGATGGTAATGCAGTGAAGTTGATGCCCTAGTCGAAGATCTGAGCAAATTTCATAACGTCAAATTCACATTCAGACATGAAATAAACACTAGCAGTACTGTCGGATCCTGTCATCTTAATGTCCATGAATTTTGGCCAACAACCATTCTGCCATCATCAGATGATGATGCTTATTATCTACTTGATTACACTGGTATTGTCAAAGAAAATATATACCTACATCTGTAAAGCAATTTAAGGATATCATAGAAAACCTAAATCTGGATGGCCAAACAGGGATGTGAACTGCTGTCGTCCTGAATAAGAGCCCAGTGTTTGTGTTTAAATAATCACTTGGAAGTGCTTGAATATTTCTGAATAGCAGCTGTGAAATAATGTAATGTGGATGAAAGGTCCTCTTCTTATTTCAACATTTCCAACTTGTTTTCCATCCCATCACACTACCTCAGCTGATTTCTAGCACACTGGTTTCTCTTGAGAACTCTAAGTGCATGATGAAATATGAATGTAACGAGCAAGTTGTTTTTTCCCATTCTGGAGGTGACAAGTTAATATTTATATCAGTTATCTGTGAAAAAAAATATATGCATGATGTTTTTATACTATCATCACAAAAGGTCCATGAAACTGTGAACAGACCCATTACAGCTATTTCTTATTTGTACATTAAAACAAGTATTGCTGAATTGCTATTCAAATCCTTCCACCAAGTCAAGTTTCTATACTTTCTTCTCTATGTGCCCGCACCTCTAGATCCTCTTCAGTTTCTTCTGGTAGGGTCCCTGCATCATATATGTGCTTGGTTAATGCAGATTCTCAGAATGTGTGATCCATATAATGTGAAGTTAGCATTTCGAGGAAAAAAACTTAGTGAAATGTAGCTTGAAACATAAAATTGTTAATAAGAAGGGTAAGATGGAACAAGCAAGTGTTCATAAAATAATCAAAATAAGAAACATTGGACAACAGGAAAAACATTCTTGATGAGAAGTAAAGAACACAGAAAGAGTGTTATTATTATATTATGAAAAAGCAGCAGTACCCAAACACTGTCTCAAATGTCTGCTCACCAAAAGCAACTGAAGAAGCTCCAGAGATATGGCACACAGGGAAAAAAGGATAGAAGCAGGACTGACTGACTGACTCACTCACTCATTCATTCTGTTCCACAGATCCCATCAAGAACAACATCCAGAGATGTGGACGAATGACAGGACAAATTAATAAAAAGAGAAGAAATCATAGAAACTAATATATATTCTGTATTGAAAAATAAACCATCACTGCTCTGCTTAACACACTGACTCTCGCACACCTAATTATGGATGTTTCCATGCCAGGCCACGGGCGGGCTTGTGGCAGTCAACATGCTGCTGTCCTTGTATTGTGACTGTGCAAATCACTGTTCAGGTGAAACTAATTTTTTATCGTCAGCATGAAACTATTAAGCCCTTGAAAATAACTCCATTGACAGTAACTCTATAATACAGCATTGAGTGAAAAAATGTGCAAAATAAGAAAACACTCTTGTCTCTAAGCCAACATATTGAGAGATGCTTCTAAGGGCATAACACACTGAACTCTTCTAATGGCATAACACACTGAACTGAGCTTCTTGATTAGTTTATATGTGGGTTGATCCCATTTTAACTTGTAATCCAACTGGGCCCATAAGGAATTACACAGCATTTTCCACTTAGTGTGTGTGTGATAGTGTGTACTTCTGGTTGTATTGCTCATCCGAAATTGCATAATGTGGATAATTAAGAAAGTAAGACTTAAAATTGTTACCTGTAAACAACTAGGCCTGCTCACTTATCAATGAGCTGGCCTGCTAAAATTGAGCTTTCATCCTCCACTTTCCACTGTGTGGGTTACTCTCCTTGCATATGATCAAAGACTTGGCAAGGTCACAGAATACGCTAACACATTTTTTTAAAAAAAAAAAAAAAAAAAAAAAAAAAAAAAAAAAAAAAAAAAAAGCTCTGCTAGTGCTTCATTTGTAAGGTCTTGTATTACTTTCTCTGTGCAGACTCCTTTGTGAAAGCCAAACTGAAAGACAATTACAAAGTTCTGCTGAGTTAAATGGGTCAATCCTGTGTCATAGAACTTGAGAAGACTGGAAGGAGTGAGACCTGTAGTTATAGGTGGTTTGCTTATATCCAGTTCCGTACATGGGTGTAACCACAACATATTTCAGTGTCAGGAAATATGCCTAGAATTGTTGACTGACTGCAAAGATAGCTTGAAGGTAATTCTATAATGTTGGTACAAGATTTCAATCTTCTACTAGAAACACAATCATAGCTTGCATCATTTCTACTTTTCAGTTACATGACGGGTTTTATGATATTCTTAGAGGTTGCAGTTTTGAGAATAATGTTTGTTGGTGGTGCAGCATCCAGTGTCTGCGCAAGTAACTCTAATGCAGCTATCTTTCTTCATTTATTACTTGGTGCTGTGTTTGGCTCAAATTTCTTTTCATACTGTCAATCTCAGGACCACACTATTTCAGCAGCACTTTTCCTTTTCATTGCAGCTGGGCATTAATTTTAGCCCAGTCTTTCTGTGTTTGTTCCCTGTACTGTTCTATCCTAACTTCTGCCCATGTCTGCTAGATTTAGGGTGCCATACCTCAATCGCTAAAAAACAGAACCCTTATAGAGTCACTTTGTTGTCCACCTGTCTGTCTGTCCAACTGTTAAAAGCCTTTTTTCTCAGGAACAGGTAGATGTATCACTGTGGAATTTATGTTACATATTGAGATCTGCAGTCCTTTGGCAGTGTAAAAAATTGAAGCTTCTAAGTCAATGAAATCAAAAGATATGGCCCTTTATGTCACAAATTTTGATGCTTGCAAACTCATTCATTAAAACATGTATGGTACTTCCCATTGACCCAGAATCATGAAATTTGGGAGAAGCAAGGTTTCACAGTACAACTAAAGGAAAAACAATCAGAAAACTGTCAATTTGTATTTATAACAAATAAAAAAATATTTCTTTTATTCATTTGTCATTTGACCTAAAATTAAAACACTGAAACACAGGAAGCAATTTTGTATGCCTTTTTCATTCAATTGAAGCTTGACAAGGTAATTAGATGAATACACTAAACAGATGCAGAAGTATGTAGGTTGCAGTAGGTACTGGGAGATGAAGAAGCTTGCACAGGATACAGTAGCATGGAGAGCTGTATCAAACTGCAGACCACAACAACAACACAATTAGAGGGAAATAGCACTGCAGATTCCTTGGGCAGAGTTTTTTTATTTAAAGTATATCAAATGACAGTGAAAAGACATAATGCACTCTTTCTACGTTAATTTCCTTTCATTTAACATGCTGCTGGTATGACTTGTTTCCTGGCCCTTCTTTCTTTCTTTCTTTTTCTTTTTTTTTCTTTTTCTTTTTTTTTCTTTTTTTTTTTTCCACCCCCCCATGGAAGAACACAGCACACTGGATATGAGAGAGGTTGGTAGAAAACACTATGAAAAAAGTCCTTTGATATAAGGACAGCTTCAGTTGTCTTCTGTGGAAGGGCCGAGCCAGGTTGCTGGCAATTGTATATTTCCAATCTGAGCCCTACACAACAGCTGAACTGTGACTGTGACACCATGCTATCAGCAGGAGAGTGCCACTCTCTCATACTATACCAAGGTCTTTTTGTTCATAAACATCACTCACTTTCCATAAGAAACACAGCTTGTAGAAAATAATGGCCTAGCCTTGTGAGCTGCTTTCCAGACTCAGAGGACCTCTAATTTGAGACTAGTGCAGGGCCCCAAAATGTGCTATTGGTAAATTAATCAGGACATTGTCGAGGCAGAGCTGTGGCAACCACTTTTCACAAGTGGGAAGGCATTTTGTCATGTGACTGGCATAGTATTGTAATGTATTTCCTTGGCAGGATTTTGTGTGTTGGGAGGATCCACACTATTGGACTGCATTTATGCAGTTTCGCTATTGACGGGTGTGCATGCTGTTACCTGTCGCGACTCTGTAGTACCAGAGGAATACGCGCATGCCATAGGGATTACTTTCACCATAGCAAAAATGTATCCCGACTGCAAGTCAAAACTACCTAATGCATAGAACAAGTCAAATAGATGTTGCTGGTGTTCAGGTGAAATATGTCAACCACATTCCTTGTGACACGTGCATGTTCCGACTGTGGGACATTTCTCTGGCACTACATTTCCCTTCACATTAAAGTATTCTTCCCCTTTTGATCACTTTTCTTCTTGAATGTTCCATGCCCAAAGGTGTGCAATTACAGCACCAATACTACAATCCCTCTCCGATACATCCATGGTTGACGTAGTAGGTGTGGTATCCTGTGATGTACTGGGTAGATTGGGCTCTGCTAACATGACACGTAACTCACACACTGTACCACTTGCATGCTGGCTAAATCGGCCAGATGCACATTCCACATCTGAGGTATTGGTAGTAGTGTCCGATCCAAATAGATCTGAAATGAAAATGTTCATTATCAGCGCTGGTGTCCATATCAAATTATATGAGTCCAACAAGGGAACATAACACCACTCTCACCTCTCAATGCAGCTTTAACTTTGTCACCAGGGCTACTGCACATGTCGTTCTGTAGTACACAGACACTAATGACCGTTCAGCGGTGTGTCAACCATAATACTGCAGTAGCAACTTTTGACACCAAATGTAACACCAACACCAAATATAATGGGAAGAGGTAGAAGCCACTGTATTAAGAATTGTCCCAGCATCCAAGTGATTTATTGTTTCAAACTACAATGCTGCATTCTCCTCGGTCTGCGTCACCGCGTCCCGCAATGCTGAGGACGTCGCCTCAGCGACCCACCAAACACTCTGCTAATGTGTTGGCCTTGTACAGCCGCGGTGATATGACGACATCAGGGCTGCACCAGCAGCTGACCCAGCAGCCTGCACTGCCTCAAAGCTGCCCTGCTGGCGTGGCATGGGTCGTGGCAAAAACAAGTGCCCACAACCCAGCAGCAGTATCTGCAGCCCTTGCCATGGATGATTCCAGTGTGTGTTGAGAGCCAAGACAACAGCCTGCGGTAGCAAGCCAAGGAGTGGCCCGCCGCTGGCTGACTACGGACCCCGTGTCAGCCTCAGAGGGTCAAACCAGCGACCCGCTGTGGACTGGAACACTAGTACCTCATCTGCTGCCATGTGTAGCCAGTGGTGTGACACACCCCACCGTCCAGGAGAGCTGCCACACTTCAAAGCTTTGTTAGTTAACCGGCACCTACTTATATGCAGTTGCGCACCTCTGTTCTGCTAAATGTGCCACTCCGCATCACATACTCATAACATTTAGGTTGGCTGGTGGGCCCCTTCTGCCTGTGACTTGCGCCATGCAAAACCGCTGAGTGTAATTTTCCCAGCAGTTCTATGCCTCTGCGGCCCCTATTTCACTTCACAACTGCTGGTGAGTGTAACTCACTGTAAACAGGCCCGCAACTGACTGTAACTTGTGCGTTCAGAAATATTGCACCAAAACTGACTTTTCCTATCCCAAATGGTAGTGCTGCTACATGACTCCCCCATTTGGAAAGACCTTGTTCCAGGTCGATCTTTAAGTAACTCTTAACATGACACGACCCACCATCCAGGAGAGCTGCTGCACTTCAATGCTTTGTTAGTGAACCAGCACCTATTGATACGCATCCGTGCGCCTCTGTTTTGCTAAACATGCCGCTGCGTGTCACATACTCATAACTGTTAGGTTGGCTGGTGGGCCCCTTCTGCGTGTGACTTGCGTCATGCAAACTGCTGTGTGTACTTTTCCTGGTGGTTCTATGCCCCTGTGGCCTCTATTTTACTTCGCAACTGCTGGTGAGCATAACTCACTTAAAAGTGAGTGTAACTCACTTTAAAGTTTTGCTTATTAAAATTTATAGTTTAGATCTTAAAGGTATGGCCGGCTCACAATTAGTTTTCTTGCTCTGAGTAACTTCATGCATGGAGGTGGTTTAACATAAATTGGTGAATCCATCCTCAGGATATGATTTCCTTTTGTATCTCTTGATGCACAATCAGAATGTTTAATGTCAGTCTCTCTTTTTTTTCTTTTCATATTATTGGTGTGACAGAAAAAAGAGATAAAAACATCTTACCACAATTGTACCTAGTACTTGTTGGCACAAATTAGTAACTCATGTAACTTATACTTATTATCTTGACGTTCACGTTAGTGGTTTGTGGATTCTGGTCCACGTATGAATGTATAATTTGCGTTGCAAGACAATGTTATGGAATTTCTGGAATAGTCTTATAGGTACATATGCTGTGTAACTACAATTTATTGTGTGCGAAAGTTAGAATACCATCATCAGATTTTGTTTTTGTTTTTTGAGGCTTCATAGAAGTGTTCCTAGAATATTATGTCACAATAACCAATGTTTTGCATCAGCCTGGTTCAAGAGGCTGGGCTACCAGAATCAGTTCAAAGACAACTCACGCAAACCAGAAAAATTAGTTCTACAAAGTGCATGCAATGCAATCTGACCCAGCATAGCACGCTGTGTAATCTAGTAAGTAGGAAGGTTTGTGCAATGTGCTAACAATACGGGCACATTCACAAGAATGTAAGAGCTGCACATGGCTATGTTTGAGGAGGAAGAAATAAGGGGTGCAGGGAGAGTGGCATAGACATAGTGATAGCCAATGACTGCGGATCAGTTGACAAGAAGAATTTAGAGAGAAGAAGAGACAGAAGACACGTGCTGCAAAGAGGAGAAGAGTGTTTTTGACATACACCATGAGACAATTCAAATTATCAGTGGCTGCAAAGGCCAGAAAATGTATGACGGGATAGATTACCAGGACAAGGTGGTTATGAAGGGATGTAGAAACAGGAAACCTACTGGAGAGAGGGAGGGTATTCTGTACAAGGAAGAAAATAGGGATGATTGGGGAATTAGTTCTAGTGCAAGAGAATATAAGGGAATACATAACAATTTGCGTGCCATGGACCTTGCTGATCAAAGGGCACATGAGGAGCCAGTCTGTCGAAGAGGAGATGAAGAGAAGGCACAGCAGGATAAAAAATGGGAAAAAATTCACGACTGGTAGGAAGAGGACACAGGAAGTTGAACCAGGAAGCGATAGATGTTACTTCGGTATGATCGCGTGCAGTTTCACCACACAAAACCAGTTAAATGTCAGATGATGAGTTCAGTTGTGGCATAGTCCATATCAATTCGGGCAGGCTAGGAAAAAATCTTACCTTCAGAGTCACAGATGTTACTGAATTAAGCATATGTTAAAATGAAGGACTAAGTAAGGAACATGTATTTTTTTGTTTTCTTCAAAAAAAATTCTGTTCTGAGATATAGCCCTCCAAAGATGACACTGCACATACCATTTTAAAGATGTGAATTTTGGAAAAATTTAAAATGGTATATCTCTGGAACAGTTCTAGATATTTTGTTGGGTTTTTTTATTTGAAAGATGATTCCTTTATGATTACAAATAAAACCTCCATTTGAACTTATCTGTCAAAGATCTTTTACTGTAGTGTACTGAACTTTTTTATAATTTATGGAAAAAAAAATTTTGTTCAAAAATGCCAATCCATAATTCTTTTTTGGTGCACCATATAGTTCTACGTTCCCTGAAAAGGAGAGATCCACTTTTAGGTTGGACAGGTATTATAAACAACTGAAATTTTTGCCATACATAAAACCTGTTTTATCACCACATAATCATATAACAGGCTCATAAGCCTTATTTAACATAATTTTAGTTTTGAAAGATGAGTAAGAGACTCATTTTTCAAGCATGTGCTGAGTCATGACCTGTGTCACGTGTCATCACTTATAACTGCAACACTTGTTGTCTTATCTTGAAAATATGTCACTCCTGTAAAAATTAAAACCTGGTCATTATTCTAATGATACTGTTGTACTTCTTGTGGGAGAATTACAGACCAGTTCTCCGCAAAATCACAGTGAAGCACTAAACATGGTTCTTCAACCTGTACATACCGTTTCACTTTTTCAGTGTGTCATTGTTGTTGCAATTTCTTCAGATGTTGGTGTGTTACTGCTTTCACTGACAATTTACCGAGTTCACCAATGAAACTGTAAAAGGCAACAGTTTTCTTAATTAGTTTATTTTCCTCCCATGTCACATATGTAATTTCTGCAGAGTTACCTGCTACGTCTTCGAGGCCAAGTGCCTGTAAAGAAAGTCCTCCCTTTCCAGGGCAATCACCACATTCTTGAAACAAACAAGTGTTTCACTTTTGTCACAGACTACTAATGAGTTCACATGCCCAACCAAGGTGTCATATGTAATGTGCTCCAGTAAGTCCTCCAAATTTCACACAAAAAAATAAAAATTCACACAGTACACACACAAAAAGACATCTCTAGGTGAGTGGGGAACTACCCACTAAGGTTGTAGTGCATAAAATTTTGATCTTTCAATATGTTAAGTTGTATAGTTGCTCTTATAAATTGCAAAAGTTTCTTTAATACTGCGAGTCATGTACCTCTTCACTTTCACAACTTTTTGACCTTCAACTGTCAAAGTTCTAGCGTCTTTTTTTGTTGGCACTCTGGTGAGAACAGCCCCATTTATGTTCCAGACAGAATGACTGCACTATTTGAGCTTGAGCTGCTTCTACAGGGTGACCATAATAGGGATCTGGTCTTCCAAAGACTCCTTTCACAGACTTCACATTTCTTGATTTGTCTACCATGTACTTTGGTACTGACGGAATGTGGTTCAAAATTATTTTCTTTGAAAATGTCTCTGGAATAATAGTTAAAACTTGCACCTTTTCACTGTAGAAATCACTATATTCAACAGCTGAATTGATATTGTGAAAAATTCCTGGCAAAAGGTGCAAGAGTGCTTTGGTTCATTTTCTTCTGAATATGGAATTTCTACTTTGAAGAGAGTGGTCAGTTTTCCTGTAGTGTATTCATCCATAGCTTTAATGATTTCTCTGCACTTTCTTGATGCATAGAGCTTATGACTTGATCTCACTGACCACAGTTTCTTAACAGGACTAACACTTACCTCTATAGTTGACTGATTCAGGGTATTTAATTCTTCTTATATTGATGCAAAATCTGCATCATCTGCACCGTGGGAGGCTTCATCTTGTTCAGATACTATCATTGTTGTCATTCTGTCAATACATTTAAAACACAAAAAGTTGTGACTGGAAACATCTTCACTTTGAAACAGAGTCATCAAATGTCAGCAGTTATTCCCAACCTGAACAAAGTCTGTTTTTTTTTTTCCTTATATATGACTCTTTTATGGATATGCAAATAGTCAGCACACTTCACTCTCCTGTGGCCCCAGTCAGAAGACATTTCAAACAGCCCTTTTCACAAAACACATTGCGACTGTGTCAATACAAATTCCTCGTGAAAACACATAACTCACTGGATGGTCTCAGATTTCTTAGAAGCCTCTTCAGTAAACAAATTAGCACTGAACAATACAGAAACCTGCAATGAACAACTACGAGGAAGAAACTGACAAGAAACTACAACAAAGTGTAAGAAATGTTTGCAACAATGAAAGTGAAAAGAAATAACTGCAACGAAGAAAGTGATAAGAAACAACTGCAACAAAGGCAACAGAAATAACCATTGTAACAAAGAAATTAGTAAGAAATAACTTCAGTGGAAACATACATTACTCTTGACAGTAAAACAAAAAAATAAATATAAATGAAAATAAAAAAAATAAAAATGATGTTTTAAAATAAAACCTGTCCAACTTAAAATGGAGGATACCATTGTAATCATACAGTAATTATCTTTCAACGAGAAAAAAACTCTAACAAAATACCTAGAACTGTTACAGAGATACATCATTTTAAAAAAAATTCCGAAATTCACATCTTCAGAATGGTGGTTGCAGTGTCATCTTTGTAGGTCTGTAACTCAGGCCAGATTTTTTTTTTTTTTTTTTGGAAAACAAAAAATACATGTTTCTTTCTTATTCCTGAATTTTAACATATGCCAAATTCAATAACATCCAAGACTATGAAGGTAAACCCTCTGCCTGAAGTGATACATATTATGGCTATTGTAATGCTTTTGAAGGGAATGAGAAAAGAAAGTAAGGGCCTGGGAGAAAAGATACAAGCAATGAGTAAAGAAAATAAAGATATGGGTGGGGAAAATAAGGTAGAAAAATGACAAGTGAGTGAAAATAAGGACAGAAATTACGAGGACAGAAAAGGGAACATCAGATCACAAGAACTATGCACTGCTGTATATGCCTAAGGAATTCAAAGACAATAGGACTTTGAACCATCCTGTAGCTTGGGTGCATCAATTTGATAACTGTTTTCCACCAAAATGTAGTCAGGATCTCATCATCTCGATTATGTAACAATACACCTAGACCCAGAGGCATTGAACAGACTGCTACCAGTAATCTGGTAGTGCTCATTGTTTGTGGCTTTTCAGGAGAAGTTTCTCAAGATTTAGTAGAGATTCATGCATCTGTGAAAGATCTATGCATGAAGCTTGCAACTACCACCTTCATACCTAAGCAGATCTGGCAGAGAACCCTAGAAAATTCTGGTCCTATGTAAAATCACTAAGTGGGTCTACGGCATTCAGTCCCTTGTTGATCAGTCTGGTGTGGCAGTTGAGAATAGAAAACAAAAGCCAAAGTTTTAAATTTTGTCTTCAATAAATTGTTAACACAGGAGAGTCATACAAACATACTGTCATTTGACCATTGGAAAGATTTCTATATGGATGATATAGTAATAAGCATCTCTGGTGTAGAGAAACAACTGAAAGATTTGAAAGCAAAATTACAGACCAATATCCCTAACTTCAATTTGCTGCAGAGTCCTTGAACATATTCTCAGTTTGAATATAATAACTTTTCTTGAGACTACAAAGATTATGTCCGCAAATCAGAACGGTTTTAGAAAGCATCACTCCTGCAAAACTCAGCTTGCACTTTTGTCACATGGTATACTGCAAACTATGGATGAAGGGCAACAGGCAGATTCCACATTTCTAGATTTCTAGAAAGCATTTGACATGGTGCCCCACTGCAAGCTGTTAACGAAGGTACGAGCATATGGAACAAGTTTGCACATATAGAGTGGCTCGAAGACTTCTTAAGTAATAGAACCCGGTATGTTGTCCTCGATAGCGAGTGTTCATCAGAGACAAGGGTATCATCAGGAGTGTACCAAGGGAATGTGACAGGATCTCTGTTTTTCTCTCTATATATAAATGATTTGGTAGGTGGAGTGGGCAGCAATCTTCAGTTGTTTGCTGATGATGCTGTAGTGTACAGTAATGTGTTAAAGCTGAGTGACTGTAGGAAGATACAAGATGACTTTAACAAAATTCTAGTTTGTGTGATGAATGGCAATTAGCTGTAAATGTAAGGAAATGTAAGTTAATGTGGATGAGTAGGAAAAACAAACCTGTAATGCTCAGATATAGCATTAGCAGTGTACTGCTTGACACAGTCACATTATTTAAATATCTGGGTGTAATGTTGCAAAGTGATATGAAATGGAATGAGTATGTGAGGACTGTGATAGGGAAGGCAAATTGTCGACTCCACTTTATTGGGAGAATTTTAGGAAAGTTTGGTTCATCAGCAAACAACTGAAGATTGCTGCCCACTCCATCTACCAAATCATTTATATATAGAGAGAGAACAACAGAGATCCTGTCACATTCCCTTGGTACACTCCTGATGATACCCTTGTCTCTGTAAAGAAAGGACACTGGTGCAATACATTCTTGAATATTGCTTGAATGTTTGGGATCCATACCAGGTTGGAAGCACAACATTAAAGCAATTCAGAAGCAGGCTGCTAGATTCATTGCTGCTAGGTCCAAACAACATGAAAGTGTTACAGAGATGATTGTGGGAACACAAATAGGAATCACTGGAGCACAGGTGGCATTCATCTCAAGAAACACTATTGAGACAATTTAGAGAACTGGCATTTGGAGCTGACTGCCGAGTGATTCTACTGCCGTCAACATACATTCCGTGTAAGGAGCATGGAGATAAGATACAGGAAATTAGAAGAATATAAACAGTCATTTTATGCTCATTCTATTTTCAAATGGAACAGGAAAGACTAGTACGGTACAGGATAGAACAGTTGATAAAATATCAACATATCGGCATTTTTTCAAAAAAATATTGCTAGATATTGGTGACATTTTTTTCACTGATATATCAATATCAAAATGGCAATATTGAGAGCTGATTTTTTTATTTTATATTTTTTCACGATTTTTGATAAATATTTGAGGTTGTTCTCGTGAAACTGTAGAAGAACATAGTTTTTACTTTCACTGTGCCAAAGAGTCTTACTACTTTTTGAGCTTTCATCACACCGAGTCTTTCTCTTTGACTACGTGACGCAAGTCTAGATGTCACACAGAAGTAGTCTGATTTCACTGGGGGAGGGGGGCAGTGTGAATGGAACCACAGGATATCTGATGTGAAGAAACAGCACACTAGTTGCATTAGAAAACAATTTGAATGCAACTAGCGTGCTATTTCTTCACATCAGAATTCTTCAAAAAGAGTTACTGAAATTGATTAACAAAAATCTAAATGACAAGATTGGTCTTTGTGGTGGGTGAAGATTGTGAGGGTAAGTGCTGAAATAATTGGCACTCGGTTCTACCAACAGAAACTGCAACATTTAAATTCACCATGAAATTCTGGCACTACAGCTGCTAGGTCGCTGGCATACGCAGAAATGAAAAAAACAGGGAAGTCAATATGAAGTGTTCCACACAAATTTGATAGGTGATGAAACAGAATGGGCACGTAATATTATCCACTTACCTGCAGTTACCATTTTTAACAAAATGATTATTGCCAAACACAACTGTGCATGTTTTCCTTTCAATTTTTGTGCGGTGGGGGATAAGCAGGCTGTTAGTTTGTTGATGTACAGAATATCAAATACAGCTGTAAAACTGTCAGTATATTTACAACGTGGAGCTGACATTTTTTTACTGATATGTCAATATTTTGTCTGTCGATAGGTCGATAACTTTTTTTCAATATAGTGACGCCCGATAATGGTATTTATTTACATACTGATACATTGCATTTCTGATATTTTTGAAAATATCAACAGTCCTAGTACAGGGTACCCTCTCCAACACATGGTGGGTTGTGGAGTATCTACTTAAATGTAGATGAAGAAGATTTACAGGCCTGGCACAAAACAAAATATTTTTAAAGAGAAATGCTAAGTGTGCAGCCACTGACAGAGACAGGATTCGCGAACCCAGTCTGCTTACTCAAGAAACAGGAAAGAAAGAATTTATATGTTGATAAACCCTTCTCTGCCACCGAAATACTGTGGTTGTGCAAAGACAAGTCACCTCATAAATTTCTTTTGGGCCTTAATTGAACTCAAGAAAGTAAATATTGATGAATTTAGGAGAGGGTTGGAAGTAGACAGAGTACATGGTGAGAGAAGAAAGAAAGCAATGGTGTTTCCGTATCCAATTATATGGACCATGTACATGGCAAAATAACCCATGAAATTATGCTAAATATAACCATAGTGGCTGACAGTTTAGGAACCAAATTATCAAAGGTACCAGATATAGAAATTGTGAATATTGCAGACCTCAAATGTGGATGACAAGTGCAGCCTGGGGCACACAATAATCATGTAATCAGTGGTAGGAAGGAAGGAGTAGATTTCCGTGTTTCTAGATTAGTCTTCATAAATAATTATGTAGGGTAAGTGGTGCAGTTTACTAGAGTTCTTGTCGCATACTGTTCTGTTTAGAATTAAGTGAGATAAGCAGATTATTCACAGCCATGGGTATTTATATGTGATCATTTGTTTATGATTATGTTGTGCATGGGTAGTTTGCATAACTTGTTACATGTGTTTCATTCTTCTACTCCCAGGAATCTCCTCTTCTATCATCTTATTGCCTATAGTGTAAGTGTACTTGGTTAGTGTGTTGATAAGGAGGGAGCACAGAGCTGTGTTTGTTGACATGTGAGAATATCAAGATTGCAGGGTATGGCGACATAAGATTAAGAGATACGTTGCATATCAAGTATTTGCATCACGTCAGAAGACTCTTGCAAGGGATGAGATACGGATACTGATTCTCAATTGGTACTTTGTATTTCCTAGCTGTTATAGTTGTCTACTCATCAATTTATTGTGTGGGGTGATGTTCTCCTTTATGTCGTTGATGCTGACCAGCTCTATAGTGAACGATTTTGTATGTATTGATGTCCTTACCAGTGACAGGGGCAAACATATATATGTGTTTGTTGTTGTTGTTGTTGTTTGACATCAGAGAACTGTTGAATGAGTTATCTGTTCTGTGTGAACATGTTTTGTGTTTTTTATAGTGGTATTAGTGGTATGTGTTTGGGGTAGCAAACACTGTTGTTTGACAAGTGAAGAATGACATGGATGAGCAATGACTACATGAATATGTGCTTCGCTGCAGAACACTCAGCTGTTCATCAATGTGCAACAATCTGCTAGGCAGTAACAGAATAATAATGAGATATGGTATACACTGTTTACTAAGCTTGTTTTATTTGTTTAATATTGTACAGGTGAGGTGAAGTATCATGTGTGAGGGAAGGTCAAAGGGAATGGCAAACAATATTGAGATCACTGAAGGTATTGTAATAATGAAGGAAAAGTAAGGGAGATCAAAATTATTAGACCACGGGTATGTAATTAATGTGAATCTTGATTTATGCACAGTAAATTTAATGAGATGTAAAATTAAAAGATAACTGTGGTAGTATCTAGTCTTGTGTTGTGAGATTTTGTCCACAGGAGTATGGAGCAAAATATGAAGACTATGGAGGAGAATGCTGGCATGAAATGTAATCAATAAAGAAATATGTAAGGATGATGTTACCCAATGGCAGAGACAGCAGTTTGTATCCAAGATCTTGGCAATTTCATTAATCATGATGCCTTATAGTTAATTGCATGAACCACAGGATTACTAGGTTTAGTATACATTAAAATTAACCATACATATTATACATATAGACGATAAATAGTCTGGGCAAGAAGAGAATAGAAGCTATCAAAATGTGGTGTTACAGAAGAATGCTGAAGTTTAGATGGGTAGATCACATAACTAATGAGAAGGTGTTGAATAGAATTGGGGAGAAGAAGAGTTTGTGGCACAACTTGACTAGAAGAAGAGATGGGTTGGTAGGACATGTTCTGAGGCATCAAGGGATCACCAATTTAGTATTGGAGGGCAGTGTGGAGGGTAAAAATCATAGAGGGAGACCAAGAGATGAATACACTAAGCAGATTCGGAAGGATGTAGGTTGCAGCAGGTACTGGGAGATGACGAAACTTGCACAGGATAGAGTAGCATGGAGTGCTGCATCAAACCAGTCGCAGGACAGAAGACCACAACAACAACAACAACAACAGCAACAACATTATTCATAAGGCATGACATGATGGAAATGGGAATATACTAATGCACTAAATAATCTGGTACTAGCTTATTCTCCCCCTGCCCCCAGGATAGCACCTTAAGACAAAAGACATGCATCGTTTTGCATCAGCAGCACTGCTCCCCAATCACAACAAAAAAGGTGACAGAGGAGAATAAATATATAGAACAACGATTAAACTGTATGGCACACCAACCATAATTCAATGTCATAAGATTTTTTTGTGTTTTTATTTATAATTGGGGTCAGTCATATAATTGTGGTCATTATACAGGGTGTATATGCGGGCAAAGAAAAATAATTCCCAGATTTCTCGGTTAAAAATACCCTTTCTGCCGGGATGAAAATACACTTTTTTCGTGTTAAGTAACAGTATACTTTTCCCCAGAGCTGTAAAACTAATCATTCAATTGAATCGTTATGGTTTTAAATACCGGTGTAGAGTTTCCTGTCACTTTACTAAACAAAACTTAGGGAGGGGAAAAAAAAAAGTTTTCGAAAGATCTGTGATGAGCAGCAACATGTAGGCTGTATATTTTCGTATGACGAAAGTATAAATTCGAATTCCACGAAACACTGCATGTTTGAACCATTGGATTGAGATTGCGATGTGCAGCTAGTCATAGCTCATGTCACGTGATCTTGTCAGCCGATGACAGCGGATATTCAGAGCACAGGACAAGTGATGTAATCAGCCAATAGCAACATAATTGTTCAGTAGCGCGACCACACAAATAGGAAAAGTTAATGATTTAAATTAATATACATGGTGTTCTTACAAGAAAAGCAAAGCTCTCACGTATAATATTGGTCTCCAAGAATAATAAGCTGCAAGAGACCAAGTTTTTACATATAAAGTTGATCTTTTTTGTGCGTGTTACACGTTAAGATACATCACGCAAATGTGCCAGTAAAGTTTTTAATAACAATATAAACGTCCGATCATATGGGCTTGAAATTCTTCTGATATTCATCCACAAAGAGTTAATTTATAAATGAGAGTCAAATGCTCTGTGATTTAAGAAATTCATCGTACATTCTCACACATAGTTCATCACGCATAAAAGGAAATTTACTGTGAAAGTACTGCTTTTCAAATCACCATTCGAAATATTTTCCCACGACCGTTACAAATACGTTCGTTTCAGCAGTTGCCACAGAACACTAGATAACAGTAGCCACCACACTTGTGCAGCTACAATGATGCAGGAAGCCCATATGTATGTGAAAAACATTAAAATATCTTATATCATAAAATAAACAAGGCATCGGAGGATACTCCAAGAACTAGAAGATGAAAAGGTGCACTTGAAATGCAGCGAACAATTGATACTAGCCAAAGGTGTGGAATTAAACACTTCGTTTCAAATAAATGGACTGCCTCAGCGCAAGAGATTAATAAAAGCCAAATTTCTTTAGCAAACCGACAGAAATAACTTCATTGTTCTGTCAGAAAGGTGGAAATAAAATAAAAACTGAAACTAATAACTTATTTTAGTCTTCCGTAACAGTGTGAATTTTCACACCTGTCAACACCTGCTTTCTATGGGATCGGAGTTATTATATTCTTCTTGAAATCTGTGGGTATTTCACCTGTCTCATACATCTTGCTCGTCAGATGGTAGAGTTTTGTCAGGGCTGGCACTCCTACGGCTATCAATAGTTCTAATGGAATTTTGTCTACTCGCGGGGCATTGTTTTGATCTAGGTCTTTCATTGCTCTGTCAAATTCTTCATGCAGTATCTTATCTCCCATTTTATCTTCATCTACATCGTTTCCATAATATTGGCCTCAAGTACATCGACCTTGTATAGAACCTCTACATACTCTTTCCACCTTTCTGCTTTCCCTTCTTTACTTAGAACTTGTTTTCCATATGAGCTCATGATATTCATACAAGTGGTTCTCTTTTCTCCAAAGGTCTCTGTAATTTTCCTGTAGACAGTATCTATCTTACCCCTAGTGCTATATGTCTCTACATCCTTACATTTGTCCTCTAGCCATCCCTGCTTAGCCATTTTGCACTTCCTCTCCATCTCATTTTTGAGACATTTGTATTCCTTTTTGCCTGTTTCATTTACTGCATTTTTGTATTTACTGGTTTTATGTATCCTATGTTTAATTTTGAGTCACAGATAACAACAAGTCATTAGGTAATAGGCAATAAAGAATGCAGCTTTTCTGAAGAGTTCTTCGTTCTCTCGGTTACAAGTAATCCCATCCACTATTAATTGCAAGATGTCAAAACGGCTGACTGGGAGCACGAGAAGCACAACAGCTGGGGAGTCACTATCTATACTCATACTCATAAATTAAGGATAATTGCAGAATGTGGTGCCACATAACATGGCACTACACAGATGTGGAGCTAATAGCATAGGCACACAGGGAACACACATGACGCAGATCTGGAAGTTCACAGTATTGGTGATCAATTGAGAAAACCATCCCGAAACACATGTGCTACAAAATGCCACTGTTTCCTGTGCATGTACCCCGACAGCAATATGGGATATGATCACTATGCACATGAACACAGGCCGCACAACGAGTTGGCATACTCTGGATCAGGTGATCGAGCAGCTGCTGGGATATAGCCTCCCATTCTTGCACCAGTGCCTGTCAGAGCTCCTGGAGTGTGTTAGGGGTTTGAAGATGTGCAGCGATACATCAACCGAGAGCATCCCAGATGTGCTCAACGGGGTTTATGTCTGGAGAATAGGCAGGCTACTCCATTCGCCTGACATGTTTTGTTTCAAGGTACTCTTCCATGATTGCAGCTCAGTGGGGCTGTGCGTTATCATCCATCAGGAGGAAGGTGGGACCCACTGCACCCCTGAAAAGGTGGACATACTGCTGCAAAATGATGACCCGATACACCTGACCTGTTACAGTTCTTCTATCAAAGAATGCAGGTGTGTGCGTCCACCAATCATAATCCCACCCCACACCATCAAATCACGACCTACATACAGGTCCCTTTCAAGGACATTAAGGGGTTAGTATCTGCTTCCTGGTTCATGCCAGATGAAAACCCAGCGAGAATCACTGTTCAGACTATAGCTGGACTCGTCCATGAACATAACCTGGGACCACTGTTCCAATGACCATGTACTGTGATCGTGACACAAGGCTTTACAAGCTCTTCTGTGATCAGGGATCAGTGGAATGCACCTTGCAGGTCTCTGGGCAAATAAGCCACGTCTGTTCAGTCGTGTGTTGACTATGTATCTGGAGACAACTGTTCCAGTGGCTGCAGTAATTTCCCGAGCAAGGCTACCTGCAGTACTTCGTAGCCGTCTGTGGGCACTGATGGTTAGATGTCGGTCTTCTTGTGGTGTTGTACACTGTGGCCATCCATTACTGTAGCACCTGAACATGTTTTCTGTCTACTAGAATCGTCGCCATAATCTTGAGATCACACTTGGTGGCACATGGAGGGCCCATGCTACGACCTGCTTTGTTTGACCAGCCTCCAGTCATCCTAGTATTCTACCACTTATAACGTCATCAATATGTGTTCTTTGAGTCATTTTCAACACACAGTCACCATTAGCATGTGTGAAAACGTCTGCACACTTATTCACTGCACTGTGCTCTGACATGCACCAACACACCTCTGCTTATGTGGACTGCTGCTAGCGCCACCGTGCAACGACCGCAGGTCAAATGCACCGCATGGTCATACCCCGAGGTGATTTAAACCCACAAACCGCCCACCAGAGTGTTGTTTCACCATGTATCAGAATTATTCTTAATTTATGAGCATGAGTATAGAATTGCCCCGGTTTGGAAATCTTGTCAGAGTCTAATTGGGGAGAGAGAGAGAGAGAGAGAGAGAGAGAGAGAGAGAGAGAGAGAGAGAGAGAGAGAGGGGGGGGGGGAAGGGGGGGGGGTTTCCAATTAAAAATACACTTTCTCTCCTGGGTGAAAATACACATTTTCTCTGTGTAAGTAACAGTAAACTTTCCCTCAGCACTGTAAAACTTATCAGTCTTTGAATGGTTTAGGTTTTAGAGACTAGTGTAGAGCTTCCAGGTACTTTAGAAAACGAACACACACCGAGGGAAAAACAAAAAAAAAAACCACACACGTGCATTTTGGGACAAGCTGCCTATTTTTGTATTAAGAAATTATGTATTCGAGTCCCACCAATTGCAGTACTTTAGTGAAATTGAGACTGTGATGATTTTGTCCGCCAGCCATAGCTCATATCATGTGATCTCTCCAGCAGATGACAGCAGATCTTTAGAGGATACATGATGTAGTCAGCCAACAGCAACATCACTGTTATGCACCGTTAACACACAAATAGGAAAAATTAATAGTTTACATTAATGTACATAGTGTAGGTACAAGAAAAGCTAAGCTTTTGCATTTAGTATTTGTCTTCTTTGCATGTGTTACACTTTAAGATATATCACGCAAATGTGTCAGTAAAATAGCCTGATAGCCTTGGGAGAGCCAGTCCTGACAAAACTCTACCATCTGGTGAGCAAGATGGATGAGATATGCGAAATACCCTCCGATTTCAAGAAGAATATAATAATTCCAATCCCAAAGAGGGCAGGTGCTGACAGATGTGAAAATTACCGAACTATCAGTTTAAGAAGCCATGGCTGCAAAATACTAACATGAATTCTCTAGAGACGAACGGAAAAACTGGTAGAAGCTGACCTCGGGGAAGATCAGTTTGGGTTCTGTAGAAACTTTGGAACACGAGTTATCTTAGAGAATAGATTAAGGAAAGGCAAGCCTACATTTCTAGTATTTGTAGACTTAAAGAAAGCTTTTGACAATGTTGATTGGAATAATCTCTTTCATATTATGAAGGTGGCAGGGGTAAAATACAGGGAGTGATAGGCTATTTATAATTTGTACAGAAACCAGATGGCAGTTATAAGAGGTGAGGGGCATGAAAGGGAAGCTGTGGTCGGGAAGGGAGTGAGACAGTGTCGTAGCCTATCCCCGATGTTATTCAATCTGTATATTGAGCAAGCAGTAAAGGAAACAAAAGAAAAATTTGGAGTAGGAATTAAAATCTATGGAGAAGAAATAAAAACCTTGAGGTTTGCCGATGACATTGTAATTCTGCCAGAGCTGGCAAAAGACATGGAAGAGCAGCTGAATGGAATGGACAGTGTCTTGAAAGGAGGGTATAAGATGAGCATCAACAAAAGCAAAACAAGGATAATGGAATGTAATCGAATTAAATTGGGTGATGCTGCGGGAATTAGATTAGGAAATGAGATGCTTGTAGTAGTAAATGAGTTTAGCTATTTGGGGAGCAAAATAACTCACAATGGTCGAAGTAGAGAGGATATAAAATGTAGACTGGCAATGGCAAGGAAAGTGTTTCTGAAGAAGAGAAATTTGTTAACATCGAGTATAGATTTAAGAGTCAAGAAGTATTCCTAAATGTATTTGTATGGAGTGTGGCCTTATATGGATGTGAAACATGGACAATAAATAGTTTAGGCAAGAAGAGAATAGAAACTTTCGAAATGTGGTGCTGCAGAAGAATGCTGAAGATGCAATGGGTAGATCACGTAACTAATGAGGAGGTATTGAATAGAACTGGGAGGAAGAATAATTTGTGGTGCAACTTGACTAGAAGAAGGGATCGGTTGGTAGGACATGTTCTGAGGCATCAATGGATCACCAATTTAGTATTGGAGGGCAGTGTGGAGGGTAAAAATCGTAGAGGGAGACCAAGAGATGAATACACTAAGCAGATTCAGAAGGATGAAGGGTGCAGTAGTTACTCGGAGATGAAGAAGCTTGCACGGGATAGAGAGGCATGCAGAGCTGCATCGAACCAGTCTCAGGACTGAAGACCACAACAACAAGCAAAAAGCTTTATGTTTGGAAATAGTTTCACATTTCATTCGTACTGGGAGCGGCTCCACCGTTTAAGACAGGGAAGAGGTTAAATACAATGTCAAAGACTCAGGGGGAGACGATAGAGAAATTTGCGGACAGGATAAGGGAAATTAATGAGTATACTTATGAGTTGGGTCACAGCGATGAATCAATTAGTGTTCTGCTGCAGGAGGCCAAGCAAAGGGCACATGATATATTTTTGAGGGGGTTACAGATGCATATGTCATGTAAAGTGCATGAAGGGGCTCCAAAAGATTTGTATTTGGGCATTCAGCTGGCAATTCAATGTGTGGTAATAGACATGGCAACAGGGGTACGGGAGAGGCAAACAGTTTTTTTATAGCGGGTGTGAAAAGTTTTAATTGTGGTCATATAGGACATGTGCAGAGGCAATGTGCACAGTCACCGAGGCATAAAGGAAGGGGTGGAAATCAGCAGTGGGGAGGATGGAGAAGTGGAGATAGGAGAGGTGGACAAGCATTAAATGGCAGAGGGGGCTCCAAGACCCACCTAAGGGAGCTCCCGTTTAATTTCAATGCTACAAATACATATGCAGAGGTGGAATGTTCAGTGGTAGGACCCATAGGAACTAAAAAGTTTAAGATTTTGTTGGACACAGGGGAGCAAGTGTCAGTGGCTATTAGGAATACAATGGGATGAAGGAAGTTAGATCAACCACATTATAGGTTGCGTGGAGTGGGGGATAAGGAGGTCACACGTTTTGGGTCGCTGACAGTTGACTTTCAAATAGAGAATGTCCAACTTCAGGCATGCATGGAGGAAGTACCATGGGTAAGCGAGGGCTACGACAAGATACTAGGAGTAGATCATGTCAAAATTGACCTTGGACAATGAACTGTGGAACTTGGTGGAATGTTATTTCAGCTAGGGAAACTGTTGTCAATGCAGGGTTGTCGTGATGGGTGTTCAACGTAATGAACGAACCAATTGAACCGGGTACAGTAGCATTAAGGCTCAATTCGCAGGAGTGTTCATCTAGTGGCACCGGGAAGTCGCTTTGGGTAAGTGTGGAGTCAAATCTACCTGTGGGTACAGTATGTGTTATTCAACCATTGGAGGATAATGAAGTTTTGGGTCCATTGGGTTGTTTTGTGAAACATAGTGTTGTACGCCTACATGAGGGGAACGACGGGTGAGTAGTTCATGTGAACGAGAATAATTTTAGCGCTGTAGACGCGAATTTGAATAAAGGAGTTTTAGCAGCAAATTTGGATGTGCCAGATGATGAAGATTGGTGTTCGACAGGTAGGTGATGTATTCAACCACTAACTGCCGATAGAACTGCACTGCATGACAAAATTAAGGAATTGAAGGCAGGGGGAATGTAAGGATTTGTTTTTTCCTCAAAGGCCATTGCCAGCATCTCCATTAGTTCAACAAAGGATACCAACAGGGAGTGAAGCACCTGTTTACTGTAAACCATAGACAATACTGAGGTATTTGTGGAGGATTTCATTGATCAGCAGCTTGCAGACAGTATTATAGAGCATAGTAATAGTTGCTGGGGAGTGGGCATTGTTGTTGCTCCTAAGAAATCTATGGAAGGAACTAAGAAATAAAGGTTGTATTGTTACTATCGATATCTCAATAATATGACAGTAACAGACACATACCCCATTCCAAACATATTGGAGACTTTGGATCACTTAGGACAGTGCCAGTACTTTTGTACGATGGATTTGCCAAGTTGTTATCAGCAGTTAGAGGTGGCTCCAGAGGATCGGCCAAAACTGCATTCTCTGCTCCTGGAGATGATAGGTGTTTTGTGAAACAAGGTTTTTTCCCCCTCAAGAATATGAATTTCGCACCCCCTCCCCCGGAAGCTTGGACACGCCAGTAGAAAGAAGCAGGAGAAAGTACTACACATACGTGACTCAACTGCGCATCCACATGAGCCCGCTCGCAACTGCTCATACGAATCTAATGTTTAACAGCTGTGATGTCATGCTCATTGGGGGCAATTTGTTGGTCTGAAGCATTGCATAGCCTTCCTAAAGCCTTTGACACATTTTGCTGTTGTCAGATGCTTGTATGAGCAATGTGTTTTGTTTTCAACTTTCTTCTCTCGTTCTTGTTTGATTGCTGCAATATTATTATGCAGTACTGGGATACAGTAATATCTTTTGTTAGAATATTGGTTTTATGAGTCAAAATTACAAAAATCTAACTAGTATAAAACAATGAAAAAATCCCAGAATTCAAAAAATTCTTGGGTTTTTCCCGGTTTTCTCCCAGACGAAAAAATTCCCGTGTTTTTCTCGGATCATACACACTCTGTTATATTTTTGTGCACTCCATTTTGTACAGATTGATGGTGATATTCACGAGAATGTAGTTTGGGCAGTAGAAATTTATGTACTGAGTCTGGTCCTACAGACTGTGTGGAACCACACATACAAGGAGTGGGGACATGACATCAATCTGCAGTCCCAGTGTAACAGTGGTGCTGAGTGGCAGGGGCACACCCGCATGAAAGGCGACACATGTCTCGTTGCAACGTCATGGGACTGAGCAACAAGGACCATCTCAGTTCATGGTGGCTGTGGTCAAGGTCAGCCAGGGTGCAGCCATCTGGGAAATTTCACTATGGTGCACTCTGCGAGGATCCAGGAGGTGAGGGGAGGCGACTACAGGTGACTGGCACATGGTGGACAACGAACAGCTGTCTGTTGCAATGCAGTGGCCCATGTCAACAAGGCATCTGCAAGCCTAAACAAGTCATCAGGTCTGGTAAGATAAGTATTAGGGCCACAACAAATGAACTTCATACTTTACAGGATTCTTAACAGTACATCCACAACACCAAAGCCTGAACTGACCTCCTCCTCTTGCTGGAGAACAGTACCTACTAGCCATTCTGTCCACAACACAGAACTGTGCTACACAACAATTCAGAGCCACTATTTCTGTTCTCAGCGAGAGAACTTGCTGACTATCTACTGTCACACTTGGTAAAACTCAGCACACCCTTTTCACTGTGTCTTCTGGATACTGTGGACTGACTATCCAAGCTATTCCACAACATATTTCTGTTCAGCTCTAGTGAGCAGTTTAGCAACACACTGTCAGGGTACAGTCGAGCTGAGCAATATGACCAGCATGTCATATCGGCATGAATTTTGAGACATCTGACTTCTTATTCCTGGAAACACATCTGTGGCCAAGGGACTGTCACGATGGGAGAATGCTAACACATTATCACGCCTATGACATGCCCAGAGTCACTGTCACCCCATTTATAGACTGTACCAAGGAAAACAAGGAGGTGGCCCACCTGCTGTACACTGTATTGGCTGCATCCATTAGATGCAGAAACTCATGCTGGAAGCAACAACCAGAAAGCCGCATCAAACTCATCTGCTTGCCCACTCTCTGTGCACTGTGCCTCAATGAACTCCTACTACAGAAGTGAATCCCAGTGACTGAGTGACTTTCCAAAAGAGAATAAATGTGAAGGATGAGGCTCATTTCCATTTTGTACATTATGTACATATTTATACTGATGTCACTGTTGTTGACTGTTTACTGACATATTTGTGTTTTGTTCTGCTATTTCATATCACACATATTGTCAGTGCATTATAGATTTGACAAGTTACACATGCTTACTACTAAGAATTCTGCAATCACACAGAAGGTTTGTTTCTATGTTCCTTTATCATTGTCACACTAATGAAAAACTCACACAATGTTTTCACAGATACGGTAATTAGTAAGCTTAAACACCTTATAATCTTATATTTAGCATTTCATTCAACATTCAATTAACTTCTTAAGTGATTTGAAAACATGGCTCTATGCAAATTCAGTTGCAATAGTTTAAGAATTCATGTTTTTTTTATCACGTCCACTAGTTTTGTCTCAATCACATCTTACAGTGATGATATTTACAATACATAATCAATATTCTGATGTTCTACTTGATAGTCTGAAAACACTTTTAAATACTATAAACATTGAGTGGAACTTCAGTCACAATTATATTGAACATGTAAAAGATGAGTTGGAAAGGAGCCAAAAATGTCAGGCCAAGTAAGAGATTCAAAGTGTACAAGAGTCGTTTGATAAGTCTGGTAAAAAAGCAAGAAAAAATGTTTGTTTCCTAAACAACTCACCTTAAATCTTGACATATTCTCCTTTGAGGGATATGCACCTGATCCACTGATCTCCAGCTTTTTCATCCCATCAGAAAAATAGGTTCTGTCAAACTCTGGAAAATACTCATTGACTGCAGCTATCACTTCC
Source organism: Schistocerca gregaria (assembly GCF_023897955.1). Taxonomy (NCBI): domain Eukaryota; kingdom Metazoa; phylum Arthropoda; class Insecta; order Orthoptera; family Acrididae; genus Schistocerca; species Schistocerca gregaria. The sequence goes on from NC_064920.1 coordinate 109,210,543, forward strand.
TTATTTGATGAAAATTCCATCCCAGAAATAGAAAATTTCTTGCCAGAAAACCAGTTTGAAGTTAGGGAACAGGAAGCAATCACTAGGGGATATATCTGGCAAATAGGGTAAATAAGGAACCAATTCAAAACCCTATTAATGCACTTCACAATTGTTATTCTGATATGTGGGATGGTGCATTATTCTGGTGAAAGAGCACTTTTTTGCTTGCCAGCCTTGGTCTCTTCAGCCAACACAAGCTTCAGATGATCCAGAAATGAAGCATAATAGAGTCCAGTTATAGTTCTGCCTTTTTCCAAGTAATCTATGAGGACTATTATTTGGGGATTCCCAGAAAACAGTGGCCATCACCTTAGTAGCTGAGAAAATGGTCTTTGCTTCCTTTGGTGCACTTTTACCTCCCTTTCTCCATTGTTTCAAATGTCATTTGGGTCTGGTGGGTAATGATGGATATTTGTTTCATCAACCATCACAAATCAGTGCAAAAAGTACTGCAGAATGTGATCTCACAGTGCTAGACATCGTGTTGAAATATTGTACCAGATGTGCTTTTGGTCAACCGTGAGCAATTGCGGCACCCATCTCACACACAGCTTCTAACAGCTAATTCTCCATGCAAGATATTATGCACTCACTCTTTTCAGATGCCTACAGTCTCAGCAATCTCACAAATTTTTATTTGGCTTCACAAAAATTTACCAGGATTATCAAACCACCCTCATCTAACATAACATTGACTGTGACCCAAGAGAAAAATTTGTTCTTCATATTGTTCAGCTGGTACTCTAGTTCTTATTTATTATATTCCATAATTACTAAGGATGTGACTTTAGCACCGAGTCCAGCAGTAAAGTAAGCTTAGTATGGTTCCTTGGGGACATTTGAGATTGTATACATTTGTCACTGAATTATCATTAACATACGGTGATTAACAGAGTTGCTTGGCGCTATATTGATGGTCAATAATAAGGTTAGTCATTTAAGCAAACCAGATATTTATGCAATTTCAGATAGATAGTGAGTAGCACAATTTTGCTCGGTGGTGCCCCCTCTATGTAACTTAAGAGGGTCACCTACTGTACAAAATTTTCACCGATAGGGGGATGTTATGAAACACAGCAAGTAATTTTGCATGTTTTTTTTTCATTCAATTTGAGGCTAATTAGATAATTAAAATAGAAAGAAACTTCCACATGGGAAAAATATATTAAAAACAAAGATTCCAAGACTTACCAAGCGGGAAAGCGCCGGTAGATAGGCACAACGAACAAAACACACACACAGAATTTGAGCTTTCGCAACCGGCGGCTGCTTCGTCAGGAAAGAGGGAAGGAAAAGGAAAGATGAAAGGATGTGGGTTTTAAGGGAGAGGGTAAGGAATCATTCCAATCCCGGGAGCGGAAAGACTTACCTCAGGGGGAAAAAAGGATAGGTATATACTCGCGCGCGCACGCGCGCACACACACACACACACACACACACGCATATCCATCCATACACAGACACAAGCAGACATATTTAAATATGTCTGCACACACACACACACACACACACACACACACACACACACACACACATATCCATCCATACATACACAGACACAAGCAGACATATTTAAATATGTCTGCTTGTGTCTGTGTATGTATGGATGGATATGCGTGTGCGTGTGTGTGTGTGTGTGTGTGTGTGTGTGCGCGCGCGCGAGTATATACCTATCCTTTTTTCCCCCTAAGGTAAGTCTTTCCGCTCCCGGGATTGGAATGATTCCTTACCCTCTCCCTTAAAACCCACATCCTTTCATCTTTCCTTTTCCTTCCCTCTTTCCTGACGAAGCAGCCGCCGGTTGCGAAAGCTCAAATTCTGTGTGTGTGTTTGTGTGTTTTATTCATTGTGCCTATCTACCGGCGCTTTCCCGCTTGGTAAGCCTTGGAATCTTTGTTTTTAATATAATTAGATGGAGATGGCATGGATTACTTGGGAGATGTTTTTATTTAAAGTAAATGAAATGACACTGATTGGACATACTGGGTCCTTTCTATGTTAATTTCCTTTTATTTAACATGGTGCTGGAATGGCTTGTTTTCTTGAAATCTTTCATGTGCACGGGGAAGCATAGTACATTAGATCTGAGACAGGTTGGGCAGAGAATGCTATAAAAGAAGTGGTCCTCCACCATCAGCACAACCTGGAGCTTCGGCTGTTTGTCTTCGCAGAAGCTGAGATGGATGGATGGCCAGATGTTGCTTTCTAACCCTGTCCACCTGTTGAACAGTGGTTGGGACACCGCGCTAGCAGTAAGATGGTGTTGGTCCCTCATGTTTCACTGAGAGATTTTTATAGATAACCATCGCTTGCTTTCCAAAAGAAACATAGCTGGCAAAAAATATAGGTCTAGCCAGATACAGGTCCAGATACAGTGGACCCCTGATGTGAGGTTAGTGCTCGGTGGGAAAAGTGAATTCGTAAATTAGTCGATGACATCACTGAGATGGAGCTGTGGTGGCCCTTCTTTAGAAGTGGGAGGGCATTTGTCATGAGATTGGCACTGTATCATCACATGTTGTCTAGGTGAGATTTTGAGTGCTGCAAGGATCCATGCTATTGGGCCATTGTGTCAGCAGCTTTCACTATTGGTAGGCATGCAGTGTTTGACAGGAAAATATAGCAGGGCTTCAGAATCAGTAAAAATTAGCAAGAGTTTGTGGTTACGTATGTAGTACAGCAGACTGAAAGACAAGTAGAGTTGTTCACATCTGGTGCATATTAGCTGCATATGTTGGAGATGGATATCAGAGCTCATTCTAGGAGGCAAACGAGGTCCAAATCTGCAGCAGCAGCAACACGTTCTCAGCTTATCTATGGCAGAGCCGTTCATATGACAATGGCATTCACCACGGTGAGCATTATGTAGCAGCACTGGCACAATATTGCATTTCTTGGTCTGGTGCCTGTATCATGTCCAAGACTGGTGTATTGATTGTTTGAGCTTCTTGATTAACCAGCCGGTTTACAGTCACTGTTTCCACTGGAGTTAACAAACTGTGAAATTCATGTTCAGATTCTTCCTTTAGGAGGGCATACTTCTATCATTCAGATTACTAATTCTGGGACTCAATAAGAATCCACTAATTAGAATTTATATGTATAGAGTTTGTAAACCATTCCACAGTCTTTCACAATCTGTTTGGTATGAATATGTTTATTCAATAAAGTAATATGTTAGTGAAAGATTGTTTCTGTTAGACATATTCCATTCATATTAAAATACTCTTTGTGTAAATCACTACTTTAGGATCTATACCTAGGGCCTTAAAAATAATATTATCCATTAATGTTGTGCATATTAAAATGTATGGATTATATCTTAAAGACATGGTCAGCGGACAATTAGTTTTTTGGGTCTGGGTACTTTACCACTTTGCTACTGTATTCTGCACTCAATATCCAGTTTGTGAACATGCTAGGAATACTTTGTTTACAATAACTACTAGATAATTGCTCTAAACTTGCTATGCCAAAGAGTCTCTTAATTAATATTTATCAAAAACTGTAATGACTATATAATCAAAATGTATTCTGCAGCTTACAAATTTGTTTTCAGCAAATCAGCTAGTTATTTTTGTTAAACATATTATTTGGAATTCATACATATGGTAGGAATACTTTTTTTTCTTTCTTTTGACTGTAATAAACTAAAATATAATATGTATTGTTATTTTCTAGAAACTTGTAAGTTACTTTGGAATTCTTAATGAATTTATGTCCGCATCTACACAAAATTGTAAAGCATAATTTTCTTTTTCTATATATGTGAATCAACTTTGTTACACACTTATAATTGTCATTTCTTAAAATTTATAAGTTCTGATTGTTAATGATTGCTGTAAATCATATAAATATCAGTGACATCTGTGTCATTGGTTATTACCGTGTGTGAACTAGTAAAGGGATTTATTAGGGGTGAATGAAGGCTGAAAGCCTGTATCAACAGTTAAAATCAGCGAACACCAGTATGCGACGAAGGAGGCTCAAGTTCTATGGGCACCTACAACGAATGAACAACACTATGGTTACCAATAAGATCTTCTCATTGGTTAAAAGCTACAAGACTGGTAGCCTGTGGCTTAATGAAGTACTAAAGGACTTTGGTTTGGCTGGGATTTCTGATCTTGAAGGAGAAGATTGCTCCACATTTTGGAGAGTCTTGGACCCCACCACCTAGAGTCTTGGACCCCACCACCTAGAGTCCCTAAATGTCAGAAGCCCCTTTCACAGGAGAGGACGGAGAAATTATCAGCAGGGCTCGAGATATTGGGAATGGGAGAGAGCATAGAAGAAAACTAGTCATAAGCATGTAATTAAATCAATGATGATAATAATCATAATAATAAATGTCAGTGGTTTGAGTACAGCAGTGCATTACCAACTATCAGTAGAACAGCATGTAGGACTTTGTTTACATATTTTTCACCGCTGAACATCCTGTGTGTAAATAATGCAATTTTGTGGAAAATCTATACCTGGAATTTATACTATACATTACATGATTAGTTTTGCATGCACAGCAAAAGAGCTCACGAGGATTTACAGTGAAGCTACATCTCAAGAATGAAGATCTACAAACTATGTTAAACTCATGAATAATATTTTTGGTAACATTCTGTCTATAAAGTAATGAACAGTTCTGCGTTTTTCAGTTCAACTAATTTGTTGGGATGGTTGCATCTCAGCTGATGGAGGCCTTTTTTTCCAGTTCCCATTGTTACTGTGGCCATGAAACTTGGTATAACTTTTGGCATAAACTTTCAACTTTTATAAGTGTGTTTATTTTACCAGCAATTCATATTATACATGCCCCACACCAGGCTGAGTTCTTCACTATCAGCAGTTCCATTTTATATGGAACCCTCAGAGTGCGAATCCTAGTTGTACCCGGCCTATTCTCAATTTTTATTAAGTTTTGGCTTGTCTTTGAAACCCAAATGTTTTTGGAGTTTATTCTTGAGCTGCTTATGTTAATGATATCTGCAGTGTTATCTGTCCTCCTTGCCAGCTTTTTCCTACCTCAGTGAACCATGCTTCCTTGTTTTCTTATTGAGAAAATGATGGATAAACCAAATGCTCAATCCTGCAGGATTTAAATGGGCAGTGTAGCCATTGAAAACAATCAAAACAATCCTCCTCCTACGAATGGTGTCTGTAATCTTTTCTACACAGGTGCAGAATTAATGTTTGTACCGTCTCCTGAATTCGCATTTTCTTCAATCTGTCTTTAATGAAACATATGTAAGGCACTAATAAATGGTTTATCTGACCAAGATGGTCAGATGAAAGCAACAAAGCAATCCCATCAATAAGGTTGAACAAAGAAATGGGAAATACAGTATCTAAACTTTTACAGAATTGTTAATTATAATAAAGTTACCTATTCAGAGAGAATTTACAGAATGAAAAATAGGGAGAAGTTAACCAGAACACACAGCAGATAGAAAATTTAATTATTTTCTTAAGACATTCTTACACGACTATGAATCCAGTTATACTTTGCAATATGTCATTGATATTCACAATGAAAGCTGTGGAAAAAGAGTGGCTAACATCTGGCTTCAAAATGATATTTTAGACTAGGTAGAGAGAGCTTTATTTAATGCAAAGGGCTAACTCTAATCATCAGTTAAAAATGCAAGGAGTCTTGGATAATTCTTTAGTGTGTTGTCAGAACTGCAAAAACCATGCACTTTGCACAAAGAATTTGAAATTTTGGAACAAAGTAAGGACAATTTGGATCATTATTAGGCATGAAATGAATAAATTTGGTAAAGAAAATGCCACTCAACTGCCAGATGACAGCAGCAGTGAGACACGTGATATGAAATTCAAATAACTGTATACTAAATTCAATAAATTCTTTTTAAGAGGAGCTGAAATCATGAGACACAAAAAAATGGTTCATCAAAAGCACAGGTAATATGTACTCGACTGCCAGACACCAGTTTTGCCATCTCATCTGTTATAGATATCACAAGAGTCATTAGGTCACTAAAAAGAGTAACTCCTCTGGTTATGGTGGTATCTCAGATGAAGTACTGAAATCTTGTGCTGACTTGGTACTGACACCTTTGAGTTAACTCTGTAATCATTTGATGAGTCTACATCTACATGCATACTCCACAAGCAACCATACGGTGCATGGCGGAGGGTACCCTGTACCACCATATGTCATTCCCCCTTCCTGTTCCAATCACAGATGGAGCATGGGAAAAATGACTGTCTATATTCCTGCAGCTGATTGTAATTCCTCTTACCTTGTCTTCGGGGTGCTTATGTGAAAGGTATGATGGCGGCAGCAGAATCGTTCTGCAGTGAGCCGCAAATGTCAGTTCTCCAATTATGGTGTTTTATAAAACAAACATTTTATTACCTCCAGCGATACTCATTTGAGTTCATGAAACACCTCCGTAATAGTCAAGTGCTGATAAAGCCTACCAGTAACAAATCTAGAATCACACTTCTTAATTGCTTCGATGTCTTCCTTTAATCAAGGATGTGTTGCACTGGTGCTCTATATACAGTCTCTTTTATAGATGAGCAATGCTTTTCTAAAATTCCTCCAATAAACTGGACTTGACCATTTGGTATCCTCACGATCGCCTGCAAGTGATCTTTCCATTCTTTCATATCGCTCTGCAGCATTACACCTAGATATTCAATCGACATGTGTGTGTGGAGCAGCACACCACTAAATATGGCATTCAAGCATTACAATATTATTTTTCTATTCATCTGTATTAAATTACATTTTTCTACATATAAAGCAAGCTGCCGTTCATCATGCAAAAAAGAAATTCTGCCAAGTCATCCTGCATTCTCCTAGTCATTTCATAACATCACATTCCAATACACTGCATTACTATCAGCAAATAGTCACAGATTGCTGCTCACCATATCTGTCACATCATTTATGTATGTACAGAACAAGAGCATTCTTACCATACTCCCGAAATTACCCTTGTCTCTGATAAACACTCACTGTCCACGACACATACTGAGTTCCATTACTTAAGCTGAAGATCTATTTTGTGTGCTCAGACATTTGTTAACAGTCTGCAGTGAGGGAGTCGGCAAAACACTTTTCGACTACATACCTAGAAATTACAATTATGAGCAACTTAAATTGGAAAGGCTACATAGATAATATTGTGGGGAAGGTGAAACAATGACTGCGCTTTGTTGGCAGAACACTTAGAAGATGCGACAAACCCACTAAAGAGGCAGCCTACATTACATTTGTCCATTCTCTGCTGGAATACTGCTGCATGGTGTGGCATCCTTACTAGGTAGGATTGACAGAGAACATCAAAAAAATGCAAAGAAGGTCAGTGCGTCCATTCTCTGCTGGAATATTGCTGCATGGTATGGCATCCTTACCAGGTAGGATTGACAGAGAACATCAAAAAAGTGCAAAGAAGGGCAGCATGTTTCATGTTATGGCACAATAGGGGTGAGAATGTCACTGATATGATACGCGAGTTGGCGTGGATGTCACTGAAACAAAGGCAGTTTTCTTTGCAGCGAGATCTGTTTATAAGATTTCAATCACCAACTTTCTCTTCCAAAGGCAAAAATATTTTGTTGACACCCAGCTACATAGGGAGAAATGATCATCATAATAAAATAAGAGATATCAGAACTCGAACGGAAAGATTTAGGTGTTCCTTTTTCCCATGCACCATTCGAGAGTGGATTGGTAGAGAAGTAGTATGAAAATGGTTCGATGAACCCTCTGCCAGGCACTTAAAGTGTGAATTGCAGAGTAACCAAGTAAATGTAGATGTAGATTCTTTCCCCAGACACCAATTTCTCAGAACTCTGCATTCTCCTGCCACCACTTGGTGAATATATTTCTTATCTATCCAATTAAATTACATATTTTCAAAAGCTGATTATTTTCACTGATATGTTAATTGTAGCAAGAGAATTATTTGTCCTTTTATAAAAAATAATGTTAATTTTGGTAGTGATAAGTTCATTAACTTTGAACCCTATCTTAGTTTGTTCACGTCTGTGAAGTTTCACAGAGTCCATGGCAAGTTTCACATCAGCAAGTTTAACAGCTGTAAACTGATCTAGGGGACTACAATGTTATGCTTAAGACTCTTGTTTAAAATGTTAAGTTTATTTTCATCAAATAGTTATTAGATTTAATAATGAGCCTCCCATGAAAAGAAAACTGCAGGGTGCTACTTGGTTTCCATTTATGACATTGGGTTTTTTAAGCATATGTAAGAGTTGAAAGTTGTTTTTTTTTATGGTGCTGCTTAATGATCAAATCCCTGTCCACAAATAGTCACTCATGAAACAGATTAACAGCAATGTCAAAGTATGTGGCATGCAATAATTTACTGAGTTAGAAATGGAAAAGATAAGCTTTAGAGATGAGAAAGTCTTTCCTGAAATAAGCATACTTTATCTTTCATAGTTGAAAGTTGGTGACCCATCACACAGTCTTCTTAACAGTTAATCTGCAGTCTTCTGAGCTACAGAGAAGCTGGCTCCATGTTTGGTGTGTTTCTCATTTATCTGGTCTATCCACCATTTTGCTGGTATTCCCTGCAATCTTTTCTTTTTGACTTTCCCTTGGATGATCATTTTTTCCAAGCTGTCCTCATTTTGTCAAACTATGTGACTGAAGAACTGCAGAATTCGCTGGCAACAAATACTGGGCAGTCTCATCTCCACCCTGAGTTCTTGAAGGATTCATTTGTTGGTCCGATTGTCCACCCATGATATACTCAGCAATCTCTTGTATGACTACATCTCAAAAGCATCAATCCCATTGCAGTCTCCTTGAGTTACTGTCCACGATTCAGCGCCCGAAAGAAGAGTCATTACCACAGTAACTTGTTTGCAAAGCATGATATTTGTTTTTATCATAAAATGTAACAGTTTTAGCAGAGTTTGTTGTTCTTTTTGCACTTGGGAAACTATTTTTATACATTTTTTGCAAAAACAGTATTCACTTTCAGCTCACTGATTTTTACTGGTTCACAATTATTAGCGCTCACAGCACACTCACAAAAGTATGCGACAGTGGGATTGCTACCATCCACTGGACCTATAAAACAATATGAAATGTTTAACATAAGCATTTAAACTGATAAAAAACCATAGATCAAACCTTATGCAAATGCAAATATAAAAAAATATTATCATTTTATGTAAAGGGAGATAAACAAAGGCAGGTCAGTATGTAAATTTGGCATAGTCGACAAAGTGTGCAAAACGAATCTTTTAGAAGTTGAAATTTTTAACAATCCCACCTTAACTCTAAGGGTTTAATAAATGATCAGCTCACACAGAAGAATAGATTGTTTTTTGATTGTATAGCTTTTCTGTTAAATGACTTAGAGTGAGCAACTTCATAGCCAACTCTTGTTGTATTTGATCATACATTAGGAGCTGGCTTGTCCACATATTTTTCAGTAATTCACTTTATCACCTCTGTCCAATATGTTACTAGTGCCTTTTAATAGATCTCTTAATTTTTAATTGTGTTCCCGTGTCATAGATGAGTGATACTACTTAGTTAGATAACTGCCTCACTCTGGCACAATAAAATGCCTACCAAACTTTACTCACTTTCACGTACTAAGCTTTACTTGGTATCTAGATGAACTACAGGCATTGTTCCACACACATAGTCAACACACGCTGGGGCCTCACACATGTCTCCAGTTCGACAGTCTCCACTCCCTGCCGTAGAAGTCCACGTGCAGCTCACTTACTTGTGTTTCCTGCTAACATCCAGCATCTGGCCTTGTCTGCAAAATACTGAACAGTTCAACGTTATCACAGCTTCTCCACCACCTTCTTCATGCCACCATCAACTGATGATAAAATTTAAACATTTTACCTGCCTTTGCTCAGCCCCCATTGCAAGTAACGGTATTTTTTATATTTGTCTATTTGATTAACACTTGATCTGTGGTTAACTGTCAGTTTAAATGCTTATTTTAACATTTTATGTGGTTTTATAAGGTTCAACAGATACTAACTCTCTCACTTTGTATGCGGGCCTGATCAGTGCTCTTCAAGTCAACAGTATGTCGATTGACTTTCAATACATATACTATGTACAATTTGCCAGATGACAGTTAACTGCTGCTACTCATCACATATATCACGTGTTCTTTCATGAAGTAAATCTAATTACTGATTCTGTAACAAAGGTATGCTGTGTTTCTGAAGCTTAACTATTTTACACTTGTTGTAACGAACCTATTACATTTCTGCTGTTCTATCTTTGTATGTTTTTATATTAAAAATAAAGATTCCAAGACTTACCAAGCGGGAAAGCGCCGGCAGACAGGCACATGAACAAAACACACATACACACACACAAAATTACGAGCTTTCGCAACTGGCAGTTGCTTCGTCAGGAAGGAAGGAAGGAGAGGGAAAAATGAAAGGGTGTGGGTTTTAAGGGAGAGGGTAAGGAGTCATTCCAATCCCGGGAGCGGAAAGACTTCCCTTAGGGGAAAAAAAAAAGGACAGGTGTACACTCGCGCACACACACACACATATCCATCCGCACATACACAGACACAAGCAGACATATGTCTGGACATGGTGAGGACAATGACTATCAAAGATTGAGCCCAGGAGACTTACAGGAACATAGGATATATTGCAGGGAGAGTTCCCACCTGTGCAATTCAGAAAAACTGGTGGTGGTGGGAAGGATTCAGATGGTACAGGCTGTGAACCAGTCATTGAAATTAAGAATGCCGTGTTGGATGGCGTACTCAGCAACAGGGTAGCCCAGCCGTTTCTTGGCCACATTTTGTCAGTGGCGATTCATGTGGACAGACTACTTGTTGGTTGCCATGCCCACATAGAATGCAGCACAATGGTTGCAGCTTAGCTTGTAGATCACATGACTGACTTCTTCACAGGTAATGCTGCCTTTGATGGGATAATGGGTAAGGTGATGGCTGTAACTGGACTGGTGTAGGTGGTGGTGGGAGGACGTATGGGACAGGCCTTGCATCTAGGTCTATAACATGGATATGAGCCATGAGCAAGGGGTTGGGAGCAGGGGTTGTGTAGGGTTATAGTTTGGTATGGTATGGTTGGTTCAATGTGAAACTCAAACAATAGCTGTCACACTGTGATTCATCTATCATTTGTAGCCAAACCCATTTATGTTACATAGCTTAAAGTGCCATCCAGTGGGGAACTTTTCATTAAATTTTTCTGGTTCCACAAAATTTCCCCCTTCTCTGATAATATTCTGTTCAAATTTGACATCATTCTGATCAGTGGTTCTTTTTTCACAGTATGCTCAAACTGGAACTTTAATTATAATCACCCTGTATATTGATAAAATGTCACAATACATCCATATTAGACACAACAAGGAGAATAATGGAACAGGTTTACAACCAATGGCTTAACCCTCAACCTTACATAACGCAATCCCAAACAAATAAGACTAACACACAAGTATCAGAAGTAGAGATCAGTTCATACACTGGATAAGGATCCATGTGTGAAGTTCCTGGGCTTCCAGATGGGTTAGATAGTAAACTGAGATGGGATCATCTTGTGGTAAGTCAATCAAAATGCTCACATCTGTAATGCTGTCAGAAATCCCACTCTCTGTTTCTGCGGTACCGAGAGCATCTTTATCAACAGCATCTTTATCGATTGCACCTGTCGCGCTGCTCACAGACAAGCAAGACATGGCGCTTTTAAACCTTCCATCTGCACCCCACTGAGCGATCATCCCTCTTCCATCACCCACTGTGCCCTGTCTGGTGGTGCCACACATGAAAATCACCAGAAGACAATTACATGACTTCACTGACGACAACACTGATTGGCCGACGCACTCAGAGCTTTCCCTGAGATTCAGTGCATTGACAGACTTACCAACGTCAGTACAAAATACTGCAGTAAGGGAAGTCATTGTCATAGCACGACAGTACTGAACATTACTAATATTCAGTGACTCATATAAGTGTATCAGCAATCGAAACTATTTATTACAATCAAGAACTTTACTCTCTTTGTAAATAACTCAGTGTCACAAGAAAACCTAGAACCATTCAATATTATGTAAAACTCAGTTATTAATTGTGCACAGTGTAAATAAACTTATTGATGTGTTGCCTTCTGTCTGATTGTGTTTATTGGTCATCTCTAGTACAGAGACAATAATTTGACCTATGGACAGAACTGCTAGCACACTTAGTGTCCTTTCACTCAAATATGTCCTCTCACTTTATCTTCTGGGCCATTGCAGCTAAGGTGAAAGAAGTATTTATTCTTGCAATAAGAACATCGTGTGAAGTCAATTAACTGAACATCTTGCACAGGCCTCTCCAGGGACCTAGGGATTCTTACATGCCAAGCCATATACTTCTTAATGGCATCTTTGGTTGGGTAACAAGCGTAAATTTAAGGTGAATGCAGCAATTAACAACCACAACCACAACCACAATAAATAATAGAAGTTATTTCATGCAATATTAGTTGGGGGCAATTTTAACCTACAGATTATAGAATGGGATGTCTATGGATTCACTGCAGGGGGTACAGACAGGCAATCTTGTGAAGTACTTTTGAACATGTTTTCTGAAAACTGTCTTGAGATACTAGTTCAACAGCTCACATGGAATGGAAATATTTTAGACCTTGTAGCTACAAATTGGCCTGACTTAATCAACGGCTTCAATATAGAGACAGGGATTAGTAACCATGATGTCATCATAGTGACTTTAGTTACTAAAGTTAATAAATAAATAAAGGAGGCTAGGAGAGTATTTCTGCTAGAAAGAACAGATACACAGTTGCCAGCTTCCTACTTATTCAATCAATTAACATCATTTTAGTTCCAGTATGATGGATATACAGGAACTATGGGCAAAGTTTAAATGGATTGTAAATCATAATCTGAAGAAGTATATGCCAAGTAAGTGGATTAAGAATGGAAAAGAACCACTGTAGTTTAACATGAAATTCGAAAAATGCTGAGGAAGCAATGGGTGTTGCACTCTCAGTTCGAAAGAGGACACATACAAATGATGACTGACGAAAGTTAATAGAAATTTCTGCAGCAGTAAAAAGATCCATACATGAAGCTTACAACAACTAGCACTGTCATACCTTAGCAACAGATCTTGCCACAAATTCAAGAAAATTTTGGTCATAGCTAAATTCATTAAGTAGGTCTAAGGCTTCTATCAAGTCACTCACTGATCAGTCTGGTGTGACAGTAGAAGACAGCAAAAGTAAAGACAAAGTTTTAAATTTTACAAAATGGTTCAAATGGCTCTGACCACTATGGGACTTAACTGCTGAGGTCATCAGTCCCCTAGAACTTATAACTACTTAAACTTAACTAACCTAAGGACATCACACACATCCATACCCAAGGCAGGATTTGAATCTGCGACTATAGCGGTCGCGTGTTTCCAGACTGTAGCACCTAGAACTGCTCGGCTACTCCAGCCAGCTTAAATTTTACACTTAAGAAATCGTTCACACAGGAGAATCTTACAAACATACTGTTGTTTGAGGACAGCCCATATCGACAACATAATAAGCATCCCTGTTGTAGAGAAACAACTGACAGAGTTGAAAGCAGATAAGTACTAGGTTCTGATGGAATCCCAGTTCATTTTTACAAAGAGTACGCTACGGCACTGATCCCTTACTTAACTTGCTTTATCAAGGATCTCTCACCCACCATAAGGTCCCAAATGACTAGAAAAAAAAAATGCAAGTGACTCCTGTACATAAGAAGTGTAAATTACAAACCAATATCTTTAAAATCAGTTTGCTGCAGAATCCTTGAACATATTCTCAATTCCAATATAATAAATTTCCTTAAGGAAAAACTCCTGTTGACAAATCAGCATAGTTTTAGAAAGAATCGCTCATGCAAAACTCCCATTGTTGTTTTCTCTCAAGATCCTGTGAACCAAGGATAAAAGGCATCAGGTGGATTCCATATTCCTAGATTTCTGAAAAGCATTCGACACGGTGCCACACTACTGACTGTTCATGAAGGTACAATCATATGGAATAGGTTCCCAGGTATGTGAATGGCTTGAAGACTTCTTAACTAACGGAACCCAGTATGTTGTCCTAGACAACAAATTTTTCATCAGAGACAAGGGTATCAACAGAAGCGCTCCAGGGAAGTATGATAGGACCATTGTTATTTTCCATACATGAAAATGATCTGGTAGACATGGTAAGCAGAAGTCTGTAGCTGTTTGTTGTGGTGTATGGGAAAGTCGAGTTGCTGTACAAGGTTACAAGATGACTCAGCCAAAATTTTTCTAGTTGGTGAGATGAATGGCAGCTAACTCTAAATGTAGAAAAATGTAAGTTAATGTAAATCAGTAGAAAAACAAACTTATGATGTTTGAATACAGCATTAGTAGTGTGCTGCTTGACACAATCATATCTTTGAAATATTCGGGCATAACAATGCACAGCAGTATGAAATGGAATGACCATGTAAGGATTACAGTAGGGAAGACGAATCGTTGACTTCGGTTTATTGGGAGAATTTTAGGAAAGTGTGGTTCATCTGTAAAGGAGACAATATATAGGACATGAGTGCAACTTATTGTTGGCTACTGTTCAACTGTTTGGGATCTGTACCAGGTCCGGTTAAAGGAAGGATACTGAAGAAATTTGGAGACGGTCAGCTAGATTTGTCTCCGGTAGTCTCAAGCAACATGCAAGTATTACAGAGATGCTTCGGAAACTCAAATGGGAATCACTGGAGTGAAGGCAATGTTCTTTTTGAGGAGTACTATTGAGAAAATTAAGAAAACTAGCATTTGAGGCTGACTGCAGAATGATTCTACCACTACCACCATACATTTTATGTAAGGACCATAAAGATGACATTAGAGAGATTAGGGCTCATATGGAGGTATATAAGGCTCGTTTTTCCTTGCTTTATTTGCGAGTGGAACAGGAAAGAAAATGACTAATAGACATACAGAGTATCCTCTGCCATGCACCATACAGTGGCTTGTGGAGTATATAATGTATGTAGATGTAGAGGCAGAAGTAGAAACAATGTACATATAGTCCAGGCCTCGCCAAGGCTGCACTCCTGCCTATCACTTCGAGTGCAGTGATGAATGGGCTGAAAGGAGAGGAGGGAATGGAATGGGAGGCTGCAGCAAGACACTGCTACAGCAAGACAGGTGCAAAGCAGTTAAGTAGCAATACCATTTTTTAGACAGACATTCTGCATTAGGAATACTATGCTGTCTATGCATTTGTAAAAAAAACTGAAGAAGCCTCATCATTCACCGCAGAAGGGGAATTACTTCAATTTTTTGTATCACTTGAAGGCCATGCAAAGTGCTTAATATGCCATTTCACTATTATGAGTTGGAAAAAACACTCATCAGAATCTCATTACACCACCAGTCACAAATCCCATATAATACATCTGTTTCTGATGAACAAGAGGGAATGCTGGCTGAACTGAAGTCAGTCCTTAGGGAAAAAACTGAGTTCAAGGTAAATAAAGAAGAGATAAAATCTTGTAAACTGCATGTAATGAAGGTTTAAAGAAACAAGTGCATAAACACATAACCAAATAAATGCAGTAACAGAAGAACACTACCAACACAAATGAAAGATAATCAATGTTTTGTGAACAACTCACAGACATAATTGATGAAAACTATACATTTTGTTTCTGCAGGAGGAATTTAGAATGCTGTTAAAAATGGTAACCCATGAGCAATATCCTCAACTGCACAGACAAACTGCTACTGTTATTTCAATGTTTGGCACAACATGAGTGTGCGATCCTTCTTTTTTTTCCTATTACAAAATTAAATGGCCTCAACGTTTGGCTGCAACAGATTTCAGTCTGCGTAATTCCAACTGTTTGGCTGCATTATGAATCATAGTTTCAGGTGGTCTACATACTGCAAAGTGGAAATTTCTCTTTACAAACATTGCAATTTAATATTAAATGCCTCTATGTAAAGCATTTTACTTCATTAAAATTTTTTTTTTATTTATTTATTATGGTTTAAGGACACAAAACAGCTATGGTCAAAAGCACCCATTCTGTGGCTTAGTGAAGGATAAAAACAAGAATTTAAATCAGCGGCATTGGGCGCAAAACCCAACAAGGAGGGAAACTAAAAATGGAAGGAAATCTGAGAAAAGTGCTACTGAAGGGGGTTGTTTTCCCCAAAAAGAGCTTCAAATGAAGGATGGCATACCACTAACACTTATAAACTCATGGACACTATCGGCCGAGTGCAAGCCATCTACTAAAAGGGAAGATATATCAGGCGACAGTGGTAAACAGGTGTGTAGCAGATTAAAATAGGGCCACTGAAGTAAAAGGTGTCTCACCGTCCATGATTGAGAGCAGTAGGAACAAAGGAGCGCCACTTAAAAGATGTTGATGGCTAAAAAGACAATGCCCAATCTGGAGTCTAGTTAAAATTACCTCCTACCGACAACAAGGCCAGGAGGAAGAGGTCCAAGCACAGAGAAGAAGTTTTATGTCCTGTAATTTACTATCCTTGAGTGCAGACCAATGAGTGTGCCATAAAAGAGCAACACGATGACATAAAACGCTCTGTAGATCGGCAAAGGGAACCATGCAAACAGTGGGTTGAGGAAGAGAAACAGCAGCCTTTGCCGCTATATTAGCTCCCTCGTTTTGGTGTATACCAACACACCCTGTTATCCAGAGGAACGTCGCAGAGATGCCCCCCCCCCCCCCCTCCCCGTTCCCTCTGGAACATGTGCAGTCCTGAATCTGGTGGACAACAGAGTGGATGGGATAAAGAACAGGAAGCTGAGCGAATCCGAGCATATAATATACTGTATCTGCTGATGGTGGCAGATGTATTGGACAGCATGGAGAACACCATAAAGCTCTGCAGTAGAAACTGAACACTGGTCAGGAAGCCGAAATCTAAAAGTGGTGTCAGCAACAATATAAGAACTCCCGACATCAAAGGTGGTCTTGGAGCTGTCAGTGTAAATAAATGTGGCATCCTCCATCTGTGCTCATAGAACGGCAAATGCCCAATGATAACCTATTGGGGGTACTATCCTCAGGTCGCAGACAAAGGTCATGGAGAAGGCAGATCTGGAGGTGAAGCCAAGGTGGCATTATACCCCCATTTATCAAGAAAGTTTTAGGAAACTGCAAGGAAATTGAATGTAGCAGTTGACGGAAGACGACTCCCAGTGGCAGTAGAAAAGAAGGGCTTCCTGCATACCCTAAATCCAAGGAGGTGTCGAAAAAAAAAGGACATGGATCAGATAAGCAGGCATGGAAGACAGATTACTAGTGTAACAACACAGAAGGAGAGCTCACTGGATGGACAGCAGAGGTTCAGCAGTCTCAGTGTAAAGGCTCTCCACAGGGCTGGTGTAAAAAGCTCCAGATGCTAAATGCAATCCACAGTGGTGGACAGAATCTAGACATCGAAGAATAGACGGCCATGCAGAGGAGTAAACCATGCTTCCATAGTCCAATTTCAAGTCCACTAAGGTGCAATAGAGGCAGAGGAGGACCACTCAGTTCGCTCCTCAGGGGGTACCACTCAGAACATGGAGGCTGTTGAGGGATTGCAGACAGCAAGCCAAAAGATATGAAAAATGGGAAGACCAGCACAGTTTTCTGTCAAACAGAAGTCCCAAGAATTTGGTGATGTCCAGGAATGGAAGGTCCAAAGGGCCTAGATGTAGGGAAGGTGGATAAAACTCTGTATGACACCAAAAATTTACACAGACAGTCTTACTTGGAGAAAATCGTAAGCCATATTTGATGCTCCATGAGTGGAGGTGATCGAGACATCCTTGAAGACGTCGTACAAGAAGGCTGGTCTGTTGAAAGCTATAGTAGATTGCAAAGTCATTGACAAAGATGGAGTCTGAGACATCAGGAAGGAGACAGTCCATAATTGGATTTATAGCAATGGCAAACAGTACAACACTTAGCATGGAGCCCTGGGGTACCCCGTTTTCTTGGGAGAAAGTGGGGGGTAGAGTAGTTATCAGCCACACCTTAAATGTGCGCTCTGTCATAAATTCACAGGTGAAACAGGGTAGCTGATCTCGAATGCCCCAAGAGAACAGTGTTCTGAGGATGCCTGTCCTCCAACAGGTATCACATGCCCTCTCCAGATCAAAAAGTATAGCTACTGTCTGTTGTTTCCTGAGAAAATTGTTCATGATATAAGTGGAGAGAGCAACAAAACGGTCAACTGCGAAACATTGCTTTCAGAAACCACATTGAGCAGTTGTTAGAAGGTTTCAGGACTCCAGCCATCAGCCTAAACGGCAACGGCAATTTACCATCTGCTCCAAAATCTTACAAACACTACTCATGAGAGAGATTGGGCGATAGCTGGAAGGCAGATATCTGTCCTTTCCAGGTTTTGGAACAGGAATGATGATAGCTTCCCGTCATGTTCTGAGAAAGGTATTGTCGACCCAAAGTCGATTATAAAGGTGAAGGAGGTAGCACCGGCTAGGGTATGATAGATGCAGCAGCATATGGGTGTGGATACCATCCGGTCCCAGAGCAGAAGAGCAAGAGGAGGATAGTGCATATCTGAGTTCCCACATAGAAAAATGGGCATTATAACTTTCACGATTTTGAGAGGGAAAAGCAAGAAGTCGCACCTCTGCTACCTGTTTCTGTGAGAGAAAGGCTGGTGCATAATTAGGAGAGCTCAAAATCTCAGCAAAGTGTCGACCCATTGAGTTAGAGATGGCGAGTGGGTCCACTAAGGCATCTTGTGCAACAGTCAGATCAGAGGTTGGGGAAAAACTGGATGTGCCAGATATCTGTCGGAGTCGACTCCAAACAACTGATGAAGGAGTGAAGGTGTTAAAGGAGCTGGTAAAGAAATCCCAGCATGCCTTCTTGCTACTGTATATGATGTGATGGCAGCATCCCACACGTAACTGCTTATAGATGATACAGTTGGCCAACATAGGATGATGGCAGAAAATGCGAAGAGCACGTCTCTGCTCATGTATTGCATCAGGGCATGCCTCGTTCCACCAAGGAACTGGGGAGTGCTGGGGCGAAGGGGAGGTACGAGGTATTGAATGTTCCGCAGCTGTAAGAATAACTTCTGTAACATGAGTGACCTGATCGTCGATGCTAGGAGATTGATGGTCATCAAATGTTGCTAGAGAGGAGAAAAGTGCTCAATTGGCTTGGGAAAACTTTCAGTGTCTTGGGCGCATAGATGGCAGTTGTGGCTGTAATCAAAGGACACACAGAAAATGGTCACTCAAGAGTTTGTATCGGCAAGAGCAAACCATTCAAAGTGCTGAGCTAGCTAAATAGTATTGCATGAAAGATACAAATAAGAGTAGGTTGACATGGAGGCAGGCAAAAATGTAGGTTCCCCAGTGTCGAGGCAAACAAGATCTATTTGCTGGAAGAGGTCAATCAATAGGGACTCACTCGGACAAGGATGCAGAGATCACCAAAGCGGGTGGTGGGCGTTGCAGTCTCCAACCAGTAAATAGGGGGGTGGGAGCTGACCAAGGAGATGAAGGAGACCGGCTCTTGCTATTGGTGTGGATGATGGAATGTATATGGTACAAAGAGAGAAGGTAAATGCAGAAAGGGAAAGACATACAGTAACAGCTTAGAAGGAACTGTGTAAGTGGATTGGATGATAATGGATAGTATCACGGAGAAGAATCATAAGTACCCCGTGTGCCAAAATGCCAGCAACAGAGGGAAGATCAAACCAGACTGATTGGTAATGAGGGAAGACAAAGCAATCGTGGCGATATACCTTTTTTTCCTGAAGACAGAAGATGATCGGGGAGTAGGATTCTAAGAGAATTGACAGTTCATCTTGACTGGAGTAAATTCTGCTGATATTCCCATGGATAATAGACATAGGGTGGACGAAAAAGGAAAAATCTCACGACGGTTGCCATCAACTCAGCAACCACTGAGAGCCGGTGGCCGACAGCATGGAATGGCATTCAGCCAGAGGCTGATCCATAGGCTGTTCAGAGGTAGCTCCTGCTGCCAGTGATCGGCTGGTGGATGGCCACCAGCAGTGTGTCTTGGTGACATGGAAGATGGCCGAGAGTGGCTACCACTGGGTGGCACAGTAGAAAAGACACGTGGTGGTGGAGAAGGAGAGGAACTGTTTTTGTTATGAGCCTTCTTGGAAGCAGGACATTGATATGAGGGAGGAGTTGAGAATTGTAAGGTCTGGGAACATCAAAAATCTTCATGAGTAGACTCTTTTTTTGGAAGTCCGAGCATCCAATTTTGGAGCCCATGATTTAGCAGGAGCCAATGAAATTTTGAGCCTTACAGTGAGCAGGTGATAGTAGGGAGGTCGAACGGGCGATCTCTGGGCTGGCCGATCTGATGACGGTGGTGCTAAAGGTAAGATCGCAAGTTCGCATGGTTAACTCCTTAGTAGGTTGAAGAGACGGGAGGAAAGTGCTATATTTACCAGCTGGGAGCACAGTGGACTTTCTACTGGAGAATAATTTACAAGCAGCACACGTAGACTCTTTTTCCTTCACTCAGATTTAAAAATAGGGCAATCTCTAAAAAAAGCAGCGTGGTCGCCCATACAGTTGATGCAACAAGGGGATGGGGCTGGACAATCACCTTCATGGGCACACCTGCACAGGTAACGCATTTGGCAGTATTTGAACATGACTGGCTGGTATGATTAAACCTCTGACACCAATAGCAATGCGTAGGGTTGGGGATGTAAGGGCGAACTGAAATTATCTCATATCCTGCTTTAATGGTGGATGTAAGCTGAACTTCATCAAACATCAGGAATGAGTGCGGGTCTGTTACTCCCTGATCAGACAGGTCATTTTGAATGTCCTCATTTGATAATCTGCCGAGTGATCTTGTATAAACCACCCCACATGATGAGTTTAAAGTATGGTGCACTTCCACTTGAACAGGGAAGGTGTTTAGTAGTGTAGTTTGAAGCAATTTTTGTGCCTGAATGGAGGGGGTGTAAAGAATGTCTGGTTCTTCTCATTGTATAAATACTATCTAGAGCACTTACATAATTGGACAATAATGTTACTGATTTGGTAAAAGAATAATAAGTTGAAAAAAAAATCACTAGTGATAAAATACTGCTTATAAAAGTATGCTGCAACATTCGCCTCTTAGACTTGTTACCACCGTACTGCGAGCATATTTTTCTATATTTCCTGCTTGGGTAGCACATAGCAGTCTGACTCACACACCTGCTCAGAACAGCACAGTGGTGCTGGAGGACTGGACAGACTAAGCTGCCAACCTGTCCATCGAAAACCTTGATCTTCTCACCTTCAGCCTCACATATGAATCCAACCATGCTGTAGGTAAAGACCTATAGCAGAAACACTTTTCTGCTACCACCCCAGCAAACAAAAGCCAACTTAATCCCAACAGTGAACATTACTTTGCCAGTACAGTCCACTATCCATGTCGCTCCACCTCTCCCACATAACCACTCCTTGGCTGCCTTCCAGGAACTCTTTATGTTCAACTTAGCATCATCCTCCTCCTCCAGGTCCCCTGCTAAGAACACACACCAATCAGTGGAACAAACCTTAAGACAGACTCTGATTTAATCATCCTGCATACGAATGCTCTATCACCATCATGATGAACCAGTGACAGAAGGCATCCACCAACTGTCTGACTCTTTCACCTACAAGCCTCATCATAGCTCAGAAGTCCAGTGTAAGCTCCAATCCTTACTTGAGTCCTTAGGCCCATCCCAGAATCTCTCACCTAAATTCATCAACCTCCTCAACGCCTCCCCATCGACCCACCCACCCACCACCACCACCACCACCACACACACACACTCCATCTACACACTTCCCAAACTTCAAAAAGCCAACAATCCTGGATGTCTCATTGTAGTTTGTAGCCTAACCTCCCATATTAAAGACACAAATGACTTCCTTCACTGACCCTCAACCGTCGCTGCTGCTATACTATCTACATCTCTACTTTCACTTCATCTACCCTTACTAAGCGGGTTGACAACCAATATTGATATAACCAGCAATAAATAAACTGATATGTGTATTTTTGTCTCTGATTTATTCCATTGGCAACAGGCTTTGGCATTTCATTATACCATCATCAGCCACTCTATGGTAACATAGGGGCTGAGCTTATATTGCTAGACAAAATATCATGCAAAAGTGAACCAGTATCTGCACCAGCACATGAAACACAGCTGTACACTCGAACACGTGAGTCATGCTCAGATTGTTTACAAGTGTGTAGCCATGTTACATACATTGGTGTGGATACTGATTTGCTTTTGCATGATATATTGTCTGGCAATACAAACTCAGGCATAATGTTATCATAGAGGGCCTGATGGTGGATGCAGAAACCAGTTACCTCTGGAATAAATCAGACATGAAAATACAACTGTTGGTTTATTTATGGTTGGTTATAGATCTCTACTCATTACTGTCGATGCCATCTCCCTACACATAAACATCCCCCATGTCCATGACCTTGCCATCATTGAACACTACCTCTCCCAGCACCCTTCAGATGGCAAACCAACGACCTCATTCCTTATCATTAAGCCAACTTGAATTTGCATGGGCAACAGCCTGATTGACTAACTTCAATGCTAGTTAACGCAGAAACGGCACAACATACTGATTTTTTCTTAACAATTGGATGGTTTTATGCCTCAACCGACCAAGCACCATTTTGTACATTTTTAGAGCTTTGCACCCAGTCGTATGCGAAGGAGTAAATTATTCACAAGAAAGTTGACATCAATATGGTTGAATTTTCAATAGGAAGTTAATTTGAACCAAGTGCCAAATATTCCACTTCAGTAATCACATAATCTTAGTTTTATTTTGAACCAGTTAGCTATGCGGCAAATGAGTGTCATTTTGTTACATGGTGCATTAATGCTTTGTCTGCACACTTTCTTTGGCTCTCTCTCCTGCGAGTTGTGTGTTTCTGATTGTGAGACAAACCTCTAATAACATATTTTTTAGTTTTCACTGTTCTTAAGCATTGTCGGGAAAATGGAAATGTGCAAAACATGAACAGAATGTATAACAGAATTGTGAAGAAGAAGAAGAAACTCAGGTTACTTTCTTTAATATAACATTGGCAATTTGTAGTGTAATACTGCATATTACTTGTTGGTTGTTCTAGTTATGTTCCATGAAAGTGACCTTCTCATTACTATGCTTAATAAAGCATCTGGTTTTCCATACCCAGGAACGTGAAGCTGCAGCAGGCCCCCAGTCAGCTACCTTTGCAACACTAGGTACAGTACTTGATCACTCATATAAATTAGCTCTTGATCTCCCTGAGTCCAGTAAGGTCTAATTTAAAGCCCGTAACTACTGTATAGTCATATCATGAAAGAAGTAATGTTTCCAATCTGGGTGCTGTGAGCCCAACTGAAATTTCTGTGGACTGTGAAGAAATACTAGATCAAGAAATGTAAAATTCCAGACATGGAAGTCTCTCCAAATGAGAGACCAAGGAAGGGGCAGACAAGAAAATACCCATCACAAAACAGACAAATAAGGATGACAAATGTTGTTGTGGTCTTCAGTCCTGAGACTGGTTTGATGCAGCTCTCCATGCTACTCTATCCTGTGCAAGTTTCATCATCTCCCAGTACCTACTGCAGCCTACGTCCTTCTGAATCTGCTTAGTGTATTCATCTCTTGGTCTCCTTCTACGATTTTTACCCTCCACGCTGCCCTACAGTAGCAAATTGGTGATCCCTTGATGCCTCAGAACATGTCCTACCAACCGATCCCTTCTTCTAGTCAAGTTGTATCACAAACTCATCTTCTCCCCAATTCTATTCAACACCACCTCATTAGTTATGTGATCTACCCATCTAATCTTCAGCATTCTTCTGTAGCACTACATTTCGAAAGCTTCTATTCTCTTCTTGTCTAAACTATTTATTGTCCATGCTTCACTTCCATACATGGCTACACTCCATACAAACACTTTCAGAAACGGCTTCCTGACACTTAAATTTATACTCGATGTTAACAAATTTCTCTTCTTCAGAAACGCTTTCCTTGCCATTGCCAGTCTACATCTTATATCCTCTCTACTTCGACCATCACTTATTTTGCTCCCCAAATAGCGAAACTCCTTTACAACTTTAAGTGTCTCATTTCCTAATCTAATTCCCTCAGCATCACCCGATTTAATTCAACTCCATTCCATTATCCTCGTTTTGCTTTTGTTGATGTTCATCTCATACCCTCCTTTCAAGATACTATCCATTCTGTTCAACTGCTCTTCCAAGTCCTTTGCTGTCTCTGACAGAATTACAATGTCATCGGCAAACCTCAAAGTTTTTATTTCTTCTCCATGGATTTTAATACCTACTCCGAACTTTTCTTTTGTTTCCTTGACTGCTTGTTCAATATACAGATTGAATAGCATCGGGGAGAGGCTACAACCCTGTCCCACTCCCTTCCCAACCACTGCTTCCCTTTCATGCCCCCTCGACTCTTATAAATGCCATCTGGTTTCTGTACAAAATGTAAATAGCCTTTCGCTCCCTATATTTTACCCCTGCCACCTACAGAATTTGAAAGAGAGTATTCCAGTCAACATTGTCAAAAGCTTACTCCAAGTCTACAAATACTAGAAACGTAGGTTTGCCTTTCCTTAATCTTCCTTCTAAAATAAGTCGTAAGGTCAGTATTGCCTCACGTGTTCCAACATTTCTACGGAATCCAAACTGATCTTCCCCGAAGCCAGCTTCTACCAGTTTTTCCATTCGTCTGTAAAGAATTTGCGTTAGTATTTTGCAGCTGAGGCTTATGAAACTGATAGTTCTGTAATTTTCACATCTGTCAACACCTGCTTTCTTTGGGATTGGAATTACTACATTCTTCTTGAAGTCTGAGGGTATTTCGCCTGTCTCATATGTGGTAGAGTTTTGTTAGGCCTGGCTCTCCCAATATTGTCTACTTTCGGGGCCTTGTTTTTTCTACTCGCGGGGCATTGTTTTGATCTAGGTCTTTCAGTGCTCTGTCAAACTTTTCATGCAGTATCATATCTCCCATTTCATCTTCATCTACCTCCTATTCCATTTCCATAATATTGTCCTCAAGAACATCACCCCTGTATAGACCCTCTATATACTCCTTCCATCTTTCTGCTTTCCCTTCTTTGCTTACGACTGGATTTTCATCTGAGCTCTTGATATTCATGCAAGTGGTTCTCTTTTCTCCAAAGGTCTCTTTAATTTTCCTGTAGGCAGTATCTAGCTTATCCCTCTTGAGATAAGCCTCTACATCCTTATATTTGTCCTCTAGCCATCCCTGCTTAGCCATTTTGCACTTCCTGTCGATCTCATTTTTGAGATGTTTGTATTCCTTTTTGCCTGCTTCACTTACGCATTTTTGTATTTTCTCCTTTCATCAAGTAAATTCAGTATCTCTTCTGTTACCCAAGGATTTCTACTAGCCCTCATCTTTTTTACCTACTTGATCCTCTGCTGCCTTCACTATTTCATTCCTCGAAGATACCCATTCTTCTTCTACTGTATTTCTTTCCCCCATTCCAGTCAATTGTTCCCTTATGCTCTCCCTGAAACTCTGTACAAACTCTGGTTCTTTCAGTTTATCCAGGTCCCATCTCCTTAAATTCCCACCTTTTTGCAGTTTCTTCAGTTTTAATCTATAGTTCATAACCAATAGATTGTGGTCAGAGACCACGTCTGCCCCTGGAAATGTCTTACAATTTAAAATCTGGTTCCTAAATCTCTGTCTTACCTTTATATAATCTATCTGAAACCTTTTAGAATCTCCAGGGTTCTTCCATGTATACAACCTTCTTTCATGATTCTTGAAGCAAAATACATTAGAAATTAGACATACATAACCTAAAGTGGCAAAGTAAAGAAAAGAAAGTTTTCAGAGGATATCTCTGCCCCTGTATATGTTTTTCTAAGTAAGGAAAGGATACTTTAAAAGACACGTCTGGGAAATTCTGCAATACTGACTTACATGATGCTCGAACAGCACTAATTTGCACTATGAGGTCAGAAAATGAAGCAAAAAGGAAGAAAGTTAAGAATTCACAGATAACGACGAAACCAAGGATGTACAAAGTATGTGGGATACCTATATGTAACACTTTCTTTCTCCAGACTTTTAGAATATCCAGTGGAAAGATACATCTGGCTCTAAAGAAAATTATATCACCACAAAGCATTAGGGACCCTAATGCGGCAGAAAAAACATGCTTCCCGAAGAAGTAATAAATCACATTAGAAAATTATCTAAATACAAATCTCACTACAGAAGAAGCAAAACAAGTAGAGAATTCCTCACCCCAGAAATTACACTTAATGCCATGTACGAAGAAGAATAGTCACATCCTGTATAACTGGCATCTTAAAAGAAAATATTCTTGTCCAAATTTAATTTATGAAGAAAGAAGTTACAAAAATAAACATGTAATGTTTGTGACACATCTGACAGTCTCATAAAAAATTGCGATGATTCAGTGGCAGCAAACAATACAAGATAAGAGCAACAAAAAATACTCACCTTATTATAGCGAAGGCTGCTCATGATCTGAAATCTTCGGATATTTTCAGAGTAAAAGAAGATGAGAATAAACAATTCTTTGTTTTGACCTCGAAAAACCACTTCCGCTTCCAAAAATTCCTATGAACATTCTGCTCTACAAGTGACAGCTGTGGCTATATAACCTAGTAATTCATAATGTTATTAATGACAAAGGATACTGCTATGTCTGGTTAGAAAGTGAGGCATAATGTGGAGCACAGGAAGCAGCATCCTGTTTATTAAAACAGTCAATGGAACAGGTATTGACAGTCAAAGAAGTAATTTTGTGGTCTGATTCATGAGGTGGACAGAATACGAACATCAAGATGGTTCTAATGCTAAAATCAGTTTTAGATCAGCATCCTGCATTGCAGAAAATAAGGTAGAGGTTTCTTATACCTTCACATTGCCTTCTTCCAAATGACTGATTTTGAAGGCATAGAATACACTCTCACACTGCAAAAGAGTCTTTATACACCAGGCAATTACATGAATGCAACGAAAAAGTGTTGCAAAAGAAATCCTGTTACTGTCCATAGAATGTAAGTTCAATATTTCAAGAGTATGTCAAATATAGAAAACAGCATAGTAAATCACAAATCCAACTCCCAGAATGAGAAAATAAACTTGTTGTATGTGAGAGACATAGAAACCATTCAATATACTGTTCAAAACTGAATTTACTGGTGAACCATTTTAAGTTGACATTGGGAAGAAATCAGTTGATCGATCTCCTCAAATGCAGAACAAAATTAATTTTTGTGCCCTCTTAACACCTCTATATCCAAATAGGAGGACAATTTCTGAAGTCAAGCTAAAAGATATTCAATCTTTAATGGATGTTATTCCAAATTATGCACAAGATTTTTACTGCAAGCTCTTCACCAACCTTGAATTCGAGGGTGACATTGATGGCTTCAAACCTTTGTAAGATGTAACAGCTTTTATTATAATTTATAATAAAAATGAAGTAGCTTAACTTTATTTAAATTAAATGTATGCAATAGTTTTGGAATGTTGCAAAAGCTATCAAGTATTGATGTATTCAAATCAGTTGTGTAAATGTTAAGAATCAATGTTAGTACCAGTAAAATATATTTACATCTTCAAACTCATTAAAATATATTATTTATTGTCATAATTTTTTATTTCTAGATATGTTTTTTAATTACATCAGAAAGAATACATTACTTTCTGGATATATAAGGAGAGTTTTTCTTCAAGGTATTTATGCAGGTATTACTTCAATAAATAGGCAAATATCATGCATAAACCAAGAATAGTAACGCTATTTTCCTCATGTATCAGTTAAATATCATTAAACATAGCCGGAACTAATATAATCATATTGTATTTTGTGATATCAACGACAGTACATTCTTCTCTAGTCTGCATCACTTGACTAAACGGTATGCTTGAACTTGGAGTCAGATAATGCAAAATGCAGAAAAGAACATCATATATAAAAGTATCACACGACCAAGCACCATTTCTATATAAAATAAGAGTTTGTTATATTTTACATGATTTTAAGATATGAGCATCTAAATTTAATTCAGTTTTATTATTTTACTTCTTAAAAAACTAGATTTGGTACAGATGTTGTATTCATATTACACTTTCACATATTGATTAATAACTCAAAATCAAGTTTTGACACTTGGTCAACTGATGAGGAAACTGTCCAATTATTTCTCAGCACAACCAACCCACCAATACCCTTACCAGCTTTTGAGACTGTTTCTGACCACCCCATACACACAAAGAAATCTGGAGCCCGACCACTGGCATCCATCTGATACATTCCAATACCAATCTGTCACCTGAGTCACCTAACAGAAACCTTCCCGGCCACCCCAACTCCTTGTCTGGGGCAGGTTCACTGACGACATCTTCATGATCTAGATCCAGGGCACGACATCCTATCCTCATTCCTCCTCAGCTCAAAACCTTCTCTCCTACTTGCTTAATTTGGTCCTCCTTGGCCCAAAGTGTTACCTTCCTGGACATTGACTTCCATGTCTCTGATGGCTCTGTTCATACTTCTGTGCATACCAATCTCACCAACCATTAACAGTACCTGCATTCTGATAGCTGCATATCTTTCATACCAAAGAATAACTCCTATATAGTCTGGCCTCCCATGGCCACTTACAATAATGAAAATTACCTTGCCCAGTATGCCGAATATCTCCTTAAGGCCGTCACTGACAGTCGTCTCCAAACTTAGTCCACAGACAGATTTCCCACATCATACCTCCATGCAGGATTAATCCTCCCACTGCCAAGAACCAGCTGCAAAGTGTACCCATCATCACCCTATATTATCCTGGATTGAAACAACTGAATTATATTCTTTGAAAATGATCATTTATCATTGCGCCTGGAAATAAGGAACATTCTACCCACCCTTTTCGAAAAAGTATTCCACCAATCACCCAGTCTATTCAATCCCTCTGCCACAGCACTCCCAAACCCTGCCACATGGGTCATATCTGTGAGAGAGAGATCCAGATGCAAGATCTGTATGATACACACACCCAGTATACTCTACTTCAGTCTGTCACAGGCTCATTCTATGCTATTAGAGGTAGGGTCACTTTTGGAAGCAGCCATGTCATATACCAGCTCTGCTGGAATTTCTGCACAGCATTTTATGCTGCCAAGACTACCAGCAATCTGTCTGCCATTGGCAAACTGTGGCTAAAAGGAAAGTAGACCACCCAGTGGTAAAACACACTATTGAGCACAACATGCTTGATCACAATAGTTCCTTCACAAACAATGCCATCTGTGTTAAACCCCATCCCCGAACACACCCTTCTCTAAACAACATAAATGGGAGCTGTCCTTCCAACACATCCTTCACTCCTATAATCTGCCTGGCCTCAGTTTCTGCCCCCAGTGCTCCTGTAATATTGCAATAACACCTAGAACAGCTCATGACATATATTCCACAATCTGTAAATTACCCACATGGTATTACTGTCACAATTCAACAAATGCTAAACATCTCAGACACATTCACACCATGACCTTAAATCTAACCTTTCTAAATGTTATAACAACAATGTGGAAGGGATAGATACCTGCTCACCATACAGAGGAGGCACTAAGTCACAGACAGGCACAATGAAAAGGAGTGCTGAAATATTAAAGTTTCGGACAATGTCCTCCTCCTGCAACAAAAAACACACACACATTGTCATTGTGTTGGGGTGCTAGAGACCGTGACAGTGGCCATGTGTTTGTGTGTGTGTGAGTTGCACTAGTGTAAATGTGTATCTGAGTTTTCTACTGTAGAAGGAAGACCTGTTCCAAAACCTTTATATTTTAGCACTTTTCCATTGTGCCAGTCTGCAATTCAATGCATTCTCTATATGGTGAGTAGCAATGTATCATTTCCATATTATTTTGTAGAGAGGTTCTGGTAGAACATAAATGCTATGGAGTAAAGAGAGTGCTCATTGAAACCAGAAGTGTTGAGTAGAGAACAGGTACACACAAAAAAATGAAAGGAAGAAAACTTGTTAGCTTTCAGAGTAATCATTTTTCGAACCACTCTCTCCCCTAGAGCCGTACATGATGCCAGTTGGATATACAGTGCCTGTGCTGCATCTCAGTAGGTGAGTAAGGCTGAGGTGCGGGTTGTCATATGAGATTGTTGGAGGGAGAGAGAGGGAGGGAGGTTGGGGATGGAAGGCTATCAGCTCAGAGGGAGTCAGTTCATTCTCTGGCTAGGAATGTGGGAGGGAAGGGCAGTAAGTGCATGCATGGGCTAGGCATGTAATGCATGGTTGTTGGAGCCAGTGGGAAGTGGCGATGTGGTGATGTGGTGAGGACATTGGTGCACTCAAATGGGAATCCCTGAAGGGGAAGCAACATTCTGTTTGAGAAACACTATTAAGAGAATTTAGAGAACTGGCATCTGAAGCTGACTGCAGAACACTCCTAATGCCACCAAAACACATTTCACATAAGGACCACGAAGATAAGATATGAGTAATCAGGGCTCATAGGGAGACATATAGGTAGTCTTTTTTCCTGGCTCTTTTTCCAAGTGGAATAGGAAAGAAAATGATTAGTAGTGGTAAAGGGTAATCGCAGCTGTGAATCCTACAGTGACTTGTGGAATCAGTAAATAGATGTAGGTTACCAGAGACTGAGGCCAAGATGATTATAAGAGCAAGGGATGTGTTGCAACTGTGTATTTCAGGCAAACATGGTAGAGAGAATAAAACAGAAGGCTTGGATTGTGAAGGCAACCACTTAAATTAAGCATGTTATGCTCAGCTGGATGGTGTGCATTTGGTGGTCAACTTTTTTCTTGGCAACAGTTTGGCATTGGCCATTCTTCCTGTGGACAGCTCTTTGGTAATCATACCAACATATAAGGCTCAGCAGCATTTGCAGCAGAGGTCATAAATGACATGGCTGCTTTCACAAGTGGCCCGGCCTCTGATGGGGTAGGATAAGCCTATGACAGGACTTGTGTAGGAAGTGCTGGGTGGGTGGATTGGGAAGGTGTCACACCCTGGTATTCCACAGGGATATGATCCCCGTGGAAAGGGTTGGAAGAGGCATAGGGATGGACTAGAATGTTGTGTAGGTTGGGTGGATGGCAGAACACCATTTTAGGAGGGGTTGGAAGGATCTGGAGTAGGACATCCCTTGTTTCATATCATAATGAGAGGTAATCAAAGCCCTTAGGAAGGATATGGTTCAGCTGTTCCAGTTCAGAGTGTTTACCTTAATAATTTGCAAGTGTTCCAAGGCAAAATCAATTATTGCCTCAAGTAGTCTTAAAGAGGGGGGGGGGGGGGGGAGGGGGGGGGGCTAAACTGCACCTGAACAGGCCATGAAGGCCCAACAGTACTGACTGGCCCCTGTGGTAATCCTCAGCCCACAGACGTTACTGGATGTGGATATGAAGAGACATATGGTCAGCACTCCAATCTCCCAGTTGTGTGTCAGTTTACGAGACCAGAGCAGCTACTTCTCAATCAAGAGCTCCTCAGTTTGCTTCAGAAGAGCTGAGTGCATCCCACTGGCCAACAGTGCTCGGCAGACAAGACGGTCATTCACCCAAGTGTTAGCCCAGCCCAACAGTGCTTAACTGGAACAGGTGCTACCAGTACAGCAAGACTGTTGGCCCCTCAAGTACCCTACGTCACTCATTTTTTGAAGCTTTGCGGGTATGGCACAAATGTTGAGTTATCCCAGGCGAATTTTCAATTAAAAGCAAGCTAAAATCAGCACACACTGTTGAGCAGCATACCAATCAAGACAGCACCTGCTGCTAACTTCTTCTAGATGCTTCTGCCCAGAGCAATTGACACAGATTCATCACAAATTTTCAAATGGTTCCAGGAGGCCTTCAGTTTTTGCACAACAAATGTTGTCATCAACACGAGAACAATATTCTTAAATATGAAAGAGATCCTATTGATTATTTTTGGTGTACAGAAAGTTGCAATCTTTTTATATGGCAACAAATTTCACCTAATTACTGACCACTCATCTACTTTTCTTCTTTGGTGCAAAAGCCATACTGCCCAATTCTACTGAGGACCAGTTCCAGCAATGGACTTCACAATTTTCAAATTTGAATTTATTACTGTCAACCTCAACAAAATTCAAATGGTGGTGATTTTCTAAACCACTCCAATTTTTTTTTTTTTTTCACTACTAGCATATCTGCCTGTACTGTGTTCAAACAACTGTCCTCCTGTGATCATCAAGTGCACAAGGATAGTTCTTATGATGATGTGCTGCATTATTTTAACTGGTTCTAAGCTAGTTTAATCTGATTTGTGCAATCAGGTACAATAGGCCCACCCACCTACTGGCTTGATTCCTACTTGCTGGAGGGAGGTGCTCACAAGGTGGCTACAGTGTGCTCGTGCATCTTCCTCTTAACAGATGTACCCTTGGCTGTAGTGTAGGGCTGCGCAACTGCTTGAAGGATACTGTCTCAGTACTGCACTGCTCACAAATTACCCTTGCAGTGATAAGTGGTGTTAAAAATGTGGCTGTATGCAGATTTTGTGTGGTGAAAAGAATATTAAGTAACAGGCTTCCAACCAAAAACGGAGCAAGGTGGCGCAGTGGTTAGCACACTGGACTCGCATTCGGGAGGATGACGGTTCAATCCCGCGTCCAGCCCTCTTGATTTAGGTTTTCCGTGATTTCCCTAAATTGCTCCAGGCAAATGCAGGTATGGTCCCTTTGAAAGGGCACGGCCGACTTCCTTCCCCGTCCTTCCCTAATCCGATGAGACCGATGACCGCTGTTTGGTCTCTTCCCCAAAACAACCCAACCCAACTCCAACTAAAAGAGGACAAACTATGGAGTCATAGGGGTGATGAAAAACTACTTTTGAGCACTTTAGAATGTCTATGAACTGGATATAGAGCTCAATACCCAAGAAACATTTGCTCTCAAATAGACCATCACATTATCCAAACCTTGAACAAATTCCCCATCATGTCACAGGACATAGCAAAAGCTACAAGGCAAAATGCTATTCTCAGCAAAGTATTAAATGGTGGCTAACTGCTCTACTGACAACAGAACATCCATCCCCATCAATATTATACAATTACAAGCTTTCAAAAGTGTACATGTATGCAGGTCCAACCTTCCTGCAATAACGTAACTTGAAATTTCTTCACCAAATGTACCAGGGAATTATAATGATGAAATATCTTGCTAGGAAATATGCTTCTTGCCCAAAAACAGATGAGGACATTCCACACCTTTAGCAGGATTATCAGGCATGTAAAATACATCAATCAATCCCTTGCCAAAATTTTTCTTATGGCCAGAGCATAATCAAATGTCAGTATGCCTGCATACTGATTTTCGTTGTAACAGTTCCCAGTCAGATGTCCAGTTATTAGTAAATTATTAATGCTTTTTGAGGGAACTATCCTTGAACAAACAAAATT
Organism: Schistocerca gregaria; assembly: GCF_023897955.1. NCBI lineage: Eukaryota > Metazoa > Arthropoda > Insecta > Orthoptera > Acrididae > Schistocerca > Schistocerca gregaria. The sequence continues at coordinate 109,244,133 of NC_064920.1, forward strand.
ATTTTAGAAATACCAAAATCACAATATCCAAATTGGTTTAACATCTTCCTCTTTAGATTATAATTTTTGTGTCTTATCCACATCATTGTCACCTCAAGAGTCTACATAACAGAATTTTACTTAACAATGAAGAAATGTTCACTGCCTTTCTTGTCTCCAAAAAAAAAATATTGACAAATAAAGCACCAAGTTTCAAACTTTCTCATTTGTAACTCACAATTCCTTCCATAAAACTCAGAATTTTACATTTCTTCAATTAAACTTTATTTCTGTAGACTCCACTGTTGGTACTTATTATAAAAGTTTCACCAGCAATGGTAGACAATGGAAAACTTAGGTGCTGTATGCAAATGCAACAAATAATTATTGAAACAGTGGCATAAAATTATTCGTTTTTTCTTGTAATCATAATGTTTCACCACGTAGCAACTGTGAAGTCTACAGAAACAAACTCTCAGTGATACAACTGAAAAGAATAAATAAAATGTTTCATATTTAAAAATGTCACATGGAATAATCACTCATTACAGGCACCCATCTGGATATATTAAGTTTTGCTTCGACCATCAACTACTGAATACTATTAAAAATAATTATTGTAAGATGTGAAATAGTCTTGAAAGAATCATTATTAATGTTACCTGCAATTGTTGCTGCTCAGACTCCCTCTGTTTTGCTACAGACTTAAGCATATTTCTTATTCCAATTGCTTTCATTTTCTCCCTTTCCACTTCTTTTGCCATATTTTCCATCACTGATATAAAACCATCAACTAGTTTTTGAAATTCTGTTATTTCTGAAATTGGAAATAGTTTCAAAAATATTCTTTAGGAGTTTAAGTTCAACCAGTAAGGCATTAGTTCTGGTGTGTGTGCATTATTAACACCAATGTGCTGTTTGTGAATACAATACAAAGTGCTTTTTATAGTCACATACATGCATTATGGCATTCTAGCTGAACAGATAGAAGAAGTAACCCAACTTTCCAGTGCACCCCCTACTACATACGTGTTTTATATATGACCCTTATCTGGGAGATTTACATCTGCAGCACTGGATAATTTGCATTTAGATAATGCTGTAAATCACAGTCGACTGTCACCCAAGTATAGATTTTTCTGAAATAAAAGCATTGTTCTACGTACCTTGGTGGATAAGTTATGCATTCTGTATGGTACAACATATTATTCTATGGCAAATAGTTAACAGGGATAATATGAGTAATAGGAATTCAAAACATTTAATTGTAGTAGTTTTGACTGTATAAGCAACATTCCCCGTACAGTAAGCATATAAGCAGTAACCAATGTTTTAGCACATTTGGATTCTATGGTGCTATAAAATAAGTCATTTCTGTAATGCTCACACTACAGATTCTCTGGCACAAGATTTTTAGTGGTGACAAAGGCAATTCACGATGTTTGGAACTTAGTATAAACTCACAGTATCCCAGTAATGAATATACTTAGCAGCCTTCACATATATATGCACACACAGGTAATTGCAAATGAAAACAACTGAGAAACAATATCATAATAAGAATGTCAGGCAGTAGGTCAAAATCTGTATGGGACAGTGTAAAAAGTGAAATAGGGAAGATACACGAAGAACAGGAAATTACTCTTATAAATGCTGACAATATCAATACTGTCTAAAAATACCTGCCAAAATGATTACTTCATACATGCTTAACAAAACATTTCTGAAACTAAATTTCACTTATCAGGGTAAACTTAGGTATCGCACATCTGCATAGAGCATGAGGTTAGTTCCAACGAGAGACTATAAAGTAGTAATGGACCAGTATCACTTATAATCCACACTACTTCACAAATTGCAAAACCCTTGACTCACATTGTTAATTTACTATTTACACCACAGATTAAAAATCTCGAAAGTGATACCTCTATCCGAGAGAGGTATTAGGCATAAAACTGAAAATTATTTACCTATTCACTCTTCTTGGTATTCTCTACAGTAACTAGAGACTAATGAAACAATGAATTGCCTAGTACTATACTTAAACAATCATGATCTACTGAATAATAACAAATATGGATTTCAAACAGGTAGAAACAGCAATAATGGATTGCACAGATGGAATAGTCAGAAACTTTGATAACAATGGTAGTGTTACAGGAATTAATTTAGATCTTTCTTAAGCTTTCAGTACTATTAGTCATGGAATTCTTTTAGATAAGTTGGACGCAATGGCGATTTCAATCATATTTGGAAAACAGATCACAGGTTGTGGAACTCATATCAGCTCACTGTAACCATAAAATCAGACTGGTATCTGATGCAAAGTAAGTCAAAATAAGTGTACTGAAGGGTAGTGTGTGAGTTCACCTTCTGTTCCTTATTTATTTAAACGACATACACACGATAGAAACTGCAGCCAAGGTCATGTTGTTTGCAGATGATACTAGTTTACTAGTGAGCAATGTAAAGAAATCTGTCCACAACAACTGATAAAGCCCTCAAGTCCCTTAATGTGAAAAAAAAGATAAATAAAATAAAATTGTATTCTATATAGAAAGATGAATCAAAACTAAAATTTCCAGCTGGTGCTGCGCAGAAATGAGTTAGGAGTACGGGACATAAAACTTTTGATCAAGACAAATTAGAAAGACCACATAACTAAATTCTCCCAGACTCAGTTCTGCATGTTTCATTCTGAGTACTACTTCTTAAGTTTGCTGTTTAGATGGTGCTAGATGTGCTTATTATGATAACTTTCAGTCCCTTGTAGCTCACGGAATAGTGTTTTGAGGTAAAATTTTTGGCTGATCAATTGAAATTTTTATTTTACAGAACAGGGCTACCCAAATCTTGTCATATAGCTCTGCTAGGGCTCACTGTAAACTCCTATTTAAAATGTTCTGTTTGCTTACTGTACCCTCTCTGTACATATACAAATATGTGTTGATGACAAGAGCTGACTTTGTGACCTGTAGGCCAATTGCACCTACCACAGTTACATCACTCACAACTGTTGATCAACCTTATAAAACAAGTAAGAACAACTCACACTCAAAGATATGTGACCCCACTTTAGCGTCATTCTTTATAACAAGCTGCCCACTTAGATAAAGAGACTGGTGAACGAAACACCTTTTACAGCAGATTTAAAATCATTTCTGTTGATAAGTGTGAATATATTAGCTTACTGGAATATTAGGCCCTACTTACTGCTCAGTTTTTTGATTGTCAACAGATGTACCATCTATGCTTAATTCGTCTTTGCAAAAGAATGTTTCTGCTAATGATCCTCTTGGGGCTGAATGTAATGTTTCTGCAGTTGACTTTTTTTTATTCAGATGTAGTGTCACACACATGCTCAGAGAAGGGATATGGTGCTAGACTAGTCGTGATGCCTATAGAATCAGTAGGTTTTTATGTTTCTGTGCGTTACACTTTTCTGCAGTGCTATATAAAAATGTTTGTGTGTGTTTTTTTTTTTCAGAAGTGTTTTATGTCAAAGGTTCAATTCATTTATTTCTTGTGCACATTGTATTTTCCAACAGTACATAACATGTTCATTCATTTTCTGTAGTTATTTTTATAACAAAACATCATGTTGCAATTACATCGTTGATTTATTTGTTGGGCATGTCACAATTCCAATGTACAGGTTGTGTTTCAGATGTCAGATGTTCAGTCATGTACTGACTAAGGTTGCTATGTCAGTCTTAATGCACAGGACTCACATTCGCAATGAGTGGGTTTCATTCCCCGTCCGGCCATCCTCACTTAGGTTTTCCCAAGTTGCTAAGGTGAATGCTGGGATGGATCCTTTGAATAGGTCATGGAGAATATCCTGCCTTATCCTCACTCAGGGATGATTGTAGAAGTCGGTCAAGGGAGGGGGGGGGGGGGGGGAGGAGGAGGAGAGGGTTAACAAAAGGAGAGTTGGGGTGCTCTACCGACAATTTGGTAAAATTTGGTGCTGCTTAAAGTAGTTTTTGGTAACTGTTTTGGAGTTCAGGGTATAAAATTTGTATTAATAAATAATAAAACGCCTATTTTAAGTTAAATGATATTTATTGGTTTAGGTAGTAAGCTATCTGCCGCTCCTATTCTTTTGTTAAAATGTGTTTGGAATACACTGCAACCTATATTGCTCCATAATTATAAAAAAATGATTGAATCTGTTGCATTAATTTATTCGCTGGTTTCTTAAGTCATTTTATCCGGTGTAATATGATACTCCACGGACGGGCTATAGCCCCCATGCCCCCCCCCCCCCCCCCTCCCACCGTTGCCACCACCCTGTCCTCACTTAATCCTATAAAATAAATAACAGGTTTCAGACACTGCTGTACTGAATAGTCTAAGGATGAATAAATATACAACACTGGGAGTTAACCAAAACACCAAATTACGTGTCGAGCTCTGTACCCACTCAATTCCAAGCAAATCAAAAACTTTCGGAACAAACTTTGAACGTTATAAATGAAAACAAGGCCCACTGTATGCCATATATGAATGTTCTTTATTTTCTATTTAAACTTTTTACTTACTGAAATAAAGAACATTGATGTACAGCCTACAACGTAGCATGTTTTCATTTCTAAAACTTTTCGGGGTTGTGGGCACACACTGAACTAAAATTTACTACCTTATTACCACCTTCAATCGACCAAATGCATACCGCATGATAAATGTTCTCACGCTATACAAAATGAATTAAAATATAGTTACTTTCCACAAAAGTTTTGCATTCTTCATTCAGCTCATTTGTCTGTTCGGCTACTTCCGGTTCGAGAATTCGTATTTTGGTCAAGTCATCGAAATATATTCCTAACTTTGCGAGCATTTCTGTCATATTCAATATCGCTAACACAACCACCCTTTATGTATAGATTGTATACACTTTATAGTTGACATAAACTAAGATGCGCAGCTTTTCACATATATAACGATCTATTCCAAAGATGCATACTTTGCAGCATCTGACGTCGCAGATTCTGCACGAACAGTCGCATTACACGCTCGAGAACAATTCACCGTATCGATGGTTGTAACTCAATATTGCAAAACTTGTCATTTCGATTTCATTATCGTTGTGGGTACAGTTTGCCGCTACGTGAAAGATTAGGGTTATGAGTGTATAGAATGGTTAGTGTAGTGCGAAACTGATAAGAAGAGGAACTAGTGAGACGCATCTTTATTTCCAAAGTTCCATTACCTACAGATGCTAATTAATGCCGTCATTTGCATTCGCTAACTTGATTGGAATGACATTCACGCCTTCAGATTGGTTTCATATCTGACTAGTAAGGGATACTTTAAAACTCTTTAAGTATTAGGCTTATCAAAAATGTCTGGTGATCATAAAACCGTAATCAAAGGCAACCCATCCCAGTATGTTAAGCTTAACATTGGAGGGTCCCTTCATTATACAACCATTGGAACTTTAACCAAACACGATACTATGCTGAGAGCTATGTTTAGTGGCCGTATGGAAGTGTTGACAGATTCTGAGGGTAAGAAATTTTAAAGCATTTGCACCATACGTGTCAGTTTAACCTAAAAACCTGATTGGTGAACTACTTGTCATTATCAGAGAATTGTGAGTGCTGCTTATTGCCCACAGAAGTACATTAACACTAACGCAAACTTGTTATACTCCAAAATAATAGTCTAATTGAGCATCATGCCCATTGTCTGATGCTAGTTTTAGTTCTTAACATGTCACTATTTTGTAATGCAGGGATATGCTTAAATGTCAAACTAGCTACCTTTAGGGTAATAATTTACTAAAGGTTGTTTCTCCTCAGAGTGTCTCTTATACAAAGTGCCTGAAGCTGATTTCTGTCACACTTCCTAGTCTTCCTCCTTTGTGTTGTTTCTGATTCTGAAATTGTCTCATTTCACCTTACTTCATCGGCTACATCTGTGCTCTCAACACAGTTTGTGTTGCTTTAGAATCAGTAACAGTTCATCATACAAGACTTGTTACCAATATGTAGCAGTTTACTTTCCAGTTTTTCTTATAGTGGTCACTTCCCAGTCTGTGCCCTGGTGGCTCTGCAGGGTTAGACTACAAATTATTGACTAGTTTTGCCGGCGTAACACTAAGAGTATGAGATGTTTAATGCTTAGCAGTTTAGCCAACTTAACAATGGTCCATAGTATTTTTTACAGTATTAAACTGAAATATTTTGTCAGTGTCCATTCACACCAAGGAGAATGTGGCCCATAAGTGATGTGTGGCAGACAGAAACATTAATCAGTACATACTTTACTACCTTTACAGCAATCACTGGTTTCATAACATAGGCTCGTGTGTGTGTGTGTGTGTGTGTGACAGAGAGAGAGAGAGAGAGAGAGAGAGAGAGAAACACCTATTTAAATTGTAAAAAAATTGACAGCTAGTGCTGTCTCTTTCCTGCTTCATGTGTGTATGTGCCACACAGCGGTCAGTTACAGTTGAATGGTTTGCTTGCATCCAAAAACTTTTGTTATGCAATTTATTATTTGTATGTACTGTGTTTGAAGGAATTTAATGTAAGAGTTATTTAATGAAATATTTGACACTGAATCAGTAAGTCATAAAGCTAATGAATCATTTTCACTTAATGTTAATATCTTCCTGTAAAATGCCTATCAGCGAAATTTGCATTCAGTATTACACTGTTTCATTATTTGTGAATATTATTGCACAATGCACTACTCAGATTTTGTTTCACACCTTGGCCCATAAGGGCCACAGCCTAGCTCTCTGGGGTGGAGAGCTGAGTCCAGTCTACTACATCAGGATTGCAGGCTAGTAGATCAGGCCATGGACCTGTTGGCTCCCTAGCCCGTTGCATTGTGTATGCTACAGCCTATCTACTGTTCTGCGGCATGCACAGCATATATTTCAAACATTTTAAAATCTATGCCCGTAAAAGTTGCATAGTGGGCTTCCCATTCCATTTCTGATAGAAGAATATGTAAATAGTATGCATGAAAATATTGGCCGAAGCCTTTTTTCTGAAGTTACTTTGCAGCTTTAGATTTAATGACAAAAGGTGTTTTAAATATGACACAGATGCAAACATTGGGCTGTGCTACAGGCTATCTGTTATCAAAAATTTTATTTGGTATTCACATTCATTAACTTTGCCAGCTTGAAACCAAATTAACATTCCAACCTAATCTAGACCTTGGGTTGTACTGTAGATCAATCTGTCATCACAACATAGTACTTTGCTTTCACATCCAATGGCTCCACCAACTAGCAACAGTAATATGAATATACGTACCAAAATGACGGGTTAACGGAAACATCCGATTCCACCTGTTTGCTTTGACCAATAATGTCACCAACATGGCGAAAACAACCATTCACGACAACTCCCATATCGCGACTGACGTCATTACATAAACATGACAAAAAACACAAAAATAGATTGAAAAACCATCAAACACATATTCCTCCAAATGGAATCGAACACTTCCCTTGACCTATAGAGGTCAACAGAAACTACCGATAACAAATCATAAAACCCAAAACTACAACCATGTCCACAATCATCACTACCTCAAAAAACACAAGAAAACAACAAAATTGGAATCAAACACTTTCCTTGACCTACATGGGTCAACAGCAACTACCAATACCACACTATAAATCTCAAAACTTTCACCACCACACTTAATCCTACCAAAAAGAAAAAAAAAACTAGAAAATCAAAATTAGAATTGAACACTTCCCTTGACCTTTTATCCGTACGACATCTCCACATATAGCCGTCCCAGGTCCGAGACGCCAGAACTTTAGTAAGCCTCATTTCTTCATGACACACTGGACACTCCACGACATCAGCAAACAGGCCGAATAGGTGAAGAAATTTTATTAGAGACAACACCGACATCCGAAAACTGTTGACCTTGTCAGTCATATCCATACCTACCAAAGACATAAACAATTCAGTTTACCAAAATTCACACACGCCAAACAGAAAAAAAAAAGAAACTACAATAATGTCGACGTAACAAAACCAAAATCGTTAAATCACTGAAAAATATTCCACTGAAAGCACAGTCACCACCGATACCATACACATGCAATGCTACCATGCAAATGAACCCCATACGCCACATAGCATGCTACCCATAAATACACCACCAGAGAGAACCACCAACCGCAATACATCACCGACAAACAAGCCACTCTCACAAACTAAACTGCGCGCCATCGTGACGTCACACACAACAGCAGCCTAATGTCACGGGTCAAAGCCAGCGGGTGAAATCGGACGCTTCTGTTGACCTAGGCATTAACATCATCAGTGGTCAAAGCCAAAGACCTGTATCTAATATTTGTCTTGACCCAAAAGTTCTTTGTCGACATTATAATTGGCTGGAGATAAAAACCTGGTGCTACAGGGAAGTGTGTAATCTTACTATTTATTGAAACTGAAAAAGCTCTGGTGCAGAGTCAATGTGAATAATAGTAGAGGACGATAAATATAGGGCTTTGCAGATGGAAGCTGACCATCACACAGCAGAGACGACCTGCTGACCCCACGTCACTGTATCGTGCGACTTGCTGGGCTGGGGAAGCAACCAGATATTTTGTATAAACTTTAGAACTGTAAATGTTTGTTTTGTAGTGACTGCTCCATTGGCTGTGGATAACAGGAACCTCATGTAGGTTTTTGACATATACAGGTTGCGTATCATTAGACACAGTGGAAAGGAATTGATGTAAAGATGACAGATCATGACTGAATAAACGTAAAATTTTTCATAGAATGAATCTTTCACTCTATGTTAAAGACTGTGCTGTTGTAGAAATATTGTATTTGTTACTGCTGTAATGATGTTGTTACCATTTGGGAGGGCACTGTCTGCTTAGTACTACCCTGAAACAACCACTATCACTGCATGATGTAACAGTCATATAGTTTTTGATATGGCACATTGAACCATCACCATTGTGGTTTTGGTGTCGCAGACTTTTTAACATTGTTGATCTCATTTCAAGACCCAATTTAAGGAATTCATTTGATGTAAGAACTGATTTTTAGTTTCAAATCCAGTATGATATTTTGTAGAATATTGTTTTGGAGGGGGCATCATTAAGCTGATTGATTTGAAACACAATAGCTCAAGCTTAAAAGTTCATCAGAGCGATTGTAAGGCGCAAATATATTTTCAGTTTTTGTGCAATACATTCAGAGACTACCTTTGACAGTAAAGATGAATTTTTACTTCCAAAATCATTAGGGAAAGGTTACTTAATATGAAAGGTAAGTCTATTATTGAAGCGAAGACATAAGTTTTTGTGGTGGACTTAGTGTATACATGATTGTTAAAGTAAGCATCAGATATGTGAACGGCAATACCAAATAAGAAAAAAGAATTTTTTAAGAGAAAGGTGTGGCAAACTTTACAGAAGAGAGTTGAATTTCTCACAAAAATTAGGAAGTTCTGGCTCACCAGGAATTTGCAGATAAAACATGTCACCTATGTATAAAACTGAACCAGATCAGAGCCTTTCAATCAGAGGTCTCAAACAATCTCTAGATAATTCACAGATAAGCTTATATAAAACAAAGCAGTTCTGTTCCTCAAGACTCTACCACTAAGATGTTTGTAAGCTTTTCCTTGAAAGGTGAATTAATTGTCTTTTAGTATAAAATTAATGACAGTGACTGATAATAGGAACACATGTTTTGAAGTACTCAAGCTATGTATGTATGAAATATTGTTATAGAAAACAATTACATAAAAAAATCAAGAAGAATATTAGCTGGGATGAGAAGTGTAGATTTCAGGTGACTAATATGGTACACTGGTTAAGACCTTGGACTCGTACATGGGAGATTCGAGGTTCAAATCTTCATTCATCCAGTCTGATTTACATTTTCCTGAATTGCTAGATCACTGAAGGCAACTACCAGTTTTCTTCCCCATATTTGTGTAATCTGAATTTTCCCATCTCTGTAACAACACTCTCTTCTATCCATTTTATACCTTTGCTCGGGGGAGGGGGAAGGGTGCGCGAGGGAATTCTATTTTTTATCTCAACACATTTTTTCCTGTGCTTTTTACCAGTTACCTACTATTTTCTGTCACTTATTTGTATTCATGTAAAATTTCTTTTGGTACTGTGCTTATTCAGACACAACTATAAGCTATTAAAAGATATGAATTGCATTATAGCTTTTTCACAGCTGAACACACACTTATGTAGTGTTATGGAGCTACTCATTTCACATTTGTTGTGCGGTGCTAGAGGGGTCAATGGAAGCATCCGATTCGACCTGTCTGCTTTGACCCCATGACATACGGGTGTTGTTGTGTGTGATGTTATTATGGTGCAGAGTTTGAATGGTGTGTGTGATATGGCCAATGTACTTTGCACTCCCAAAATTTGTTGGTTGTAAGTAATTGTGTGTTTTTTCTTTTTTTAAATATTTTTTTCTATTTTTCTCGAGTTGTAGTGTTTTGTGTATTGAATTTGTTTTAATTTATGTAGATATTTTTGACTAGTTGAGGCGCTGTTTTTTTTTCTTTTTTTTTTTTTTTTTTTAAGTTGTAGGTGTTGGATTTTTTTGTATCAGTAGTTATGGTTGACCTATATGGGTCAAGGGAAATGACCAATTCCTAGTTTCATAGTTTTATTTGTAGGTATTGGTGTTTTGGTATCATCATCATCTGTGGTCAAGGGAAATGTCTGTTTCCAATTTTCATAGTTTTTGCTATAGGCGTTGCTGTTTTGGTATAGTCAGCTATGGTTGACGTATATAGGTCAAGGGCAGTGTCAGATTCCTGTAGATTTTGTGATTATTGTTTTTTTGTTCAGCATGTGTGTTTTGGGATAGTTTTTTTTTTTTTTTTTTTTTTTCTTCCCTCTTTGTGATATTTAGGTTGTCCCCTACCCAAAACCCCCAATTTCCCACGGTTGTCACATTAGTTTGATTGTATTTTTGGAGAGTGATGTTACTGTCTTATTTATACATATTTTCATGTTTGTTGCTGTGTGTATGTAGTGACATCATAGGCGCCATATTAGAGACCCTTAGAATAGCCATTTCCGCCATATCGATGACTTCATGGGTCAAAGCAGACGTGTGGAATCGGACACTTACGTAATCCTGTGCTATAGCATTGCTACATTGAATGTCATGTGTTTGTTGGTTATAGCTTGGATAGCAGGAAGTACAGTGTTAATACAGGTAGAATGTGTTCTTGTCTGTTGCAGCCACCAACAGTTAAATGGGCTGCAAGGAATGCTTGATAGTGTGTCTTCTGCATACTTCACACTACTCTAATAGTGCAAGTGAACTGATGGTTTGCTGTGGTGCATTAACAATGGTGGCCATGTGCATTTGACTTTGAGAGCTGAAGTGCAACTTTTACATAGTCATTTTAATTAACTGTGACACTCATTCTTCAGCATTATCCCTTAGAGCAGCATTACAATACCACTTGTGATGCGTATTGTACAATGCTAAAATAGTTTTTTTTTTTTTTTTGTGGTTATTGGAAACAGAGATCTGTCATTTATACACAAGAAAAATTGTTTGAGATGCAAGGATCCACTGGAAAAGTCAGGCTAATGGTACCTTTGGGATGGTCCCTTTCAGGAGACGGACAAGACAAACTAATGTTTCATAATGCATCTTGTTCAGTTAAGATACCACACAATCAAAATAACAAAAACTTCTCTAACCTAGAGTAGGTCTACTTCATGCAGATATCGATAATGAGAGCACACTCTGTGATCAGAAATTTGAGTTGCATGTGCCATACAGCATGAGTTTCAGTATCATTTTTTCACTTATTTGGAAGAACATTTGTGTGGTTAGGAATTTTCATGTTGTCATTGAGGGACTGTGAATACAATTTCAAAGGGGCACATCTGTATAACTATTGGAACGTAAGACACCCATTTCTGTAAGTATCTTTGCATTGAAAAAAATAGCACTCTAGTCATACCTGTGAGTGTGATGTTCACACTGTGACACATTTTTCACTATGTTGTTATCACTGGGAGAATTGATGCAAAAAACAAAGCTATTGGCTACTAACTGAAGATTAGAGGTTATGACGTTTCAAGTAATGTGAACTCATCAAATATTTCATAATCATTAAAGGCATCGAACAAGACTTGATTGTCAATGTTTGCAATGAAAAAATTGTATAAAAGTATTGTGCAGTTACTGAAAGCAAAGGCTCAGTCCCAGAAGTGTTTTAAAGAACTGTAGAATACTATTACAGTAGAACCCCTCTAATCCGTCACCTTCGGGACCGGGACAATGATTGGAACGAAAAAAAGGTCAGATTATCCAAAAAAATCTAATATTTATTGCAAAAAATATAAAAAGACATTTAGTACAAAAAATTAAACGATTTAATAATCAAAAGACGTCTCCCGTAATATAAAAAGATGTTTTTTACACAGCGTTAAACAATATATTAACTAAAAAAGACCTGCACACACTATAACATGTATTGGTTTCAAAAGGAAAAACGACAAACAAGTTACAGTACTGTGCTGTACTTAATAACTTATAAACGATATATACCATAAACTAAAAAAATATTTATAGCACTGTATATAAAAAGAAATTTTTTGCAAAGAAATTGCCTCAAATGAGTTATGATCGCCTTCAGATTTTTCCAAGATTGAGCTGAAATATTTTCTGCGATGTCGCCTTTTTAACCATTTGATAATTCCCTGATCCATTGGTTGGATGAGTGAGGTCACGTTAGGAAGCAGAAAGAGAGCTTTTATGTCCTCTTTCACTAAATCTCCCTCAGACGGATGTGATGGTGCGTCATCCAACAGCAGTAGAGCACGAACAGGCAGATTTTTTTGCTTAAAGTCTTTTTCGACCCTATGGCACAAACTCGTTGAAACACCAGGATTTAAAAATGTTGCAGTCCATCCAAGCAGATTTTTGATTGCGGTAAAAACTGGCAAGGAAGATAAGTTTATATTTTTGAATGCCGTTGGCTTCTTAGATTTGCCAATGATGAACAAGGGGAGCTTGTGGGTACCATCTGCGTTGCTACAAGGAATGACTGTTATTCCACCTTTTCTAAGTTTCGTTCCTACCAAGGATTCATTTCAAGCACTGAGCGTTTTTGCTGGCAACATTTTAAAGTCCAGCCCTGCCTCGTCGATGTTATAGACTTGGCAGGGTAACAGTTCATTTTCTTCTACAATTTCTTGAAACTTAACAGAAAATTCCTTAGCTGCTGCGGCATTGGCAGATAGTTTTTCACTGGAAATAGAAACAATTCGGACACCATGACGAGTTTTCCAATGATCAATCCAGCCTTCACTGGCAGCAAATTTACTTTTGGCTTCCAGTTTTTTGTGCAAAACTATCGCTTTTTCTTTGAGAATTGGCCGGGATATTGGAGTTCCTTTTCTTCTTTCTTGACAAAACCACATCCACAATGCGTTATCAAGCAGTTCAAGTTTAGGCTTTTTTAATGTTTTGCGATTCTTCAGTGTGTTGTCACCATCAACCGTAACTGTATAGGATTCAATGTCTTTCCGATTCTTCCTCCAATCCTTAATTGTCGTAACACCTACATTCAGTTCCTTTGTAATTTTTTGGAGCGATTCTCCTTCGTCCAGTCTTTGTAGCACTGGTAATTTTTCATTTAATAAGAGTTACATGTTTATGTTTGAATCCAGACGTCGAAAAACAGACAACTGTACACAAAATGAATCTACAGTAATAAGTACTGTAGAGAACACGGAATAAAGCAGACGACGACGTTTTTTAATCCCAACAAAGGATAAAAGTGCACAATAACGTACAGTGATAGACACCGCAACAATGGACTGACAGGTGTCCAGCCAGTGACAAGCCAGTACAGGCTCGTGAGCCTGAGCGTGGACGGACTAACCGGAATGATGGACCATCCAAGGTCGGATTAGGGGGGGTTTTACTGTAAATATAACTGATATATTCCCTTTAAAAAATGTAGTTACTCAAATATTTCTGCAGATAAAGTTTTGAGTGCTTTCTTTACAGCAAAATAATTTTCCATTGTGTACTGCCATTTTGGAAAGTTGATTATAAATATCAGATTGTTTGTGAAATACTGTGACTATCTTTAGTGGGATATACTGTGATTAAGTAGAACCTTCACATTCCTTGTACAGGAAATCGTAATTACAAGGGCAGATTACAGAAAATTATTACCATTATCTGCAGACTTAACCAAAAATGTTGACATTTATAAAATCAAAAGATTTTTTGACAATCAGAGAGGTACTGAAGACTTAAGGACTTAAGGTATGCAGAAAGGTGGCCCAATATCCCTGCATAATGTTCCATGTGTTCCTTGTTATAAGGACTAGCTACATGTCAGTTGGTGACATAAGAATTAAATAAATGTGCAATACCTGTCTTGCCATTAAACAATGCAGTGCAGTTGCCAGAATGTGTTCTTTGGATGTAATGTAGACTCCACATTTGTACAGGGAGACTGTTTATGCAGTGCACTCATTTGGAAGCTGACAAGGTAATGATGTGCACCAAATCCATAGTCTGTCCACAAAGAGAGACCCATATGCTGTTGGACTAACAGAGGATATTGGACGTATACAGAGAAGAGCAGCATGAATGATCACAGGTTTGTTTAATTTGTGGGAGAGTGTCACAGAGATACTGAAGAAACTGAACTGGGAGACTCTTGAAAATAGACTTAAAGTATCCCAAGAAAGCTTACTAATGAAGATTCTCAAGAACCAACTTTAAATGATTTCTCTAGGGATATACAACAACCTCCTACATATCATTCTCACAGGGATCTTGAGGATAAGATTGGAATAATTACTGCATGCCAGAGATATTCAAACAGTCTTTCTTCCTGTACTCCATATGTTAATGGGACAGAAAGAAACCCTAATAACAAGTACAATCGGACATGCCCTCTGCCATGCACCTCATGGTGGTTTTTAGAGTATGGATGTAGAGGTAGAGACTAGGGTTAATATCCAGAAACAGAACTAGACTACAGAACAGCCAAAGTCACAGCTGCAAGAGTAACATCAGTTCTACGCCTCCTGTACCCTACAGTTACTATCAATACAATAGTTTTCCCTCATCCAACAATAGTAAACATAATGTCTTACTAGGGTTAATTTTAATCCATCTACCATCTAGAAACTGTCATAAAGAAACAAGTTACCTAACACGTCTCACAGATGTCACTTATGTAGTACCATCATGCTTGATCTGCATGGTTTATACTAGCACAGCTTGCTTATTATCAACATTGGGACTAAGGCTACTCTTTTTTACAATATTGTTTGATTTAAAATGGTGACAGATGCATACTGAAGTAAATATGCTATTTGCCCGCAGAATTCAGATTAATGCCAACTAAGTGTCAGGACAAGAACTTCACAGTAGAGGCAGTATGTAGTAAAGGTGGGGAATAACCTCTTTATGTGCCCCCTGCAACAACCACTTTTATGAACTACTAAAAAGTGTGATTGTTGTTTCATTGTCATGGTCAACTGAATTTGGTGATGCAGTCTTAAATCACAAGTTGTGTGAAATTTGAAAAACTATCTGCATTAAAAATGTGAGTGACTTGCCTGATGTTAGTTCCAGGAAAAGGTGACTTAGAGAAATATTGTTTTACATCTGTTGCTGTGCCCTGCTCTTCTTATTGATATCTTCTAAACAGTCCTACATATTTGTGCTGTTGATACTCGTGGCCCTTGGGACGTGCAAAATATCAAGCCAAAAAATATTTAATCTTGTCTTCAGTGGATACTACTTTGTTCCTGCTAATTGTGATGGCATAACACACATTTTACTTACAGAAGCTCTTCTGCGAAAGTTTGGAAGGTAGGAGACGGATACTGGCAGAAGTAAAGCTGTGAGTACCAGTCGTGAGTCGTGCTTCGGTAGCTCAGTTGGTAGAGCACTTGCCCGCGAAAGGCAAAGGTCCCGAGTTCGAGTCTCGGTCGGGCACACAGTTTTAATCTGCCAGGAAGTTTCATATCAGCGCACACTCCGCTGCAGAGTGAAAATCTCATTCTGGAAACATCCCCCAGGCTGTGGCTAAGCCATGTCTCCACAGTATCCTTTCTTTCAGAAGTGCTAGTTCTGCATGTTTCGGAGAAGAGCTTCTGTAAAGTTTGGAAGGTAGGAGACGGATACTGGCAGAAGTAAAGCTGTGAGTACCAGTCGTGAGTCGTGCTTCGGTAGCTCAGTTGGTAGAGCACTTGCCCGCAGAAGGCAAAGGTCCCGAGTTCGAGTCTCGGTCGGGCACACAGTTTTAATCTGCCAGGAAGTTTCAAACACAGGATAATTCCCATAACAAAGAAAGAGATCATGATAGCATCCAATAAAAAGATTACTGTATCTGGAAAATGTCACATCCTTTAAATATCTGAGGAAAATAAGTGATTTGGCAGGTTTTATTGTATAACAAATTATTTGTGAAATCACATAAAAAGAAGGGTAAAAAGGGAGCTGTTTCAGACAGATAACACATTGGTGTGCCTCAGGAAACAGACTTGGAGATTATGTTTGGAATGTAGTTGGAAGGTTTCACTACAGTTATTGATGTACTTATGAGCAGATCTGTTTTGATATAGAGAGCAGTACATTTCACAGACAGTGCTGCACTTGGGAACTATACCAGTTATAAAAGCATACATTCTATTAAGTTAGTGTCAGTTTTGATATGTCTGAAGCACCCCCTCCCCCGATTTCTCTCTCTCTCTCTCTCTCTCTCTCTCTCTCTCTCTCTCTCTCTCAGCCTACATTGAAGGTGTGATGTGATACTGGAATTTGGAGAAATACAGTGGAATATTCACTGTGTAAGTTTCCCTTATCCAAGAGAAATGAAGTTATTGTAACTATTTATTGAGACACATTGTATTGATGATCATATACAAAACCAAGGATAATAATTTATCAATGAAGAAAGAGTTCATATTCCCTGCAATTACACATAGTTTGTATACATCTCAAGGAAAGTATAAAAAGAAAGGACAGTGTTATTACCTTAGTAAAAACATTGAAATATTTAGCTGTTGATGCAGTACTATGAGGGTACATCAAATATGAACAAAACATTTGTTTTTAAATTTTTTATTTTGTTGTTACAGCATGACCAAGTGTACATAATTTCTAAACATCATCAACTAATTTAGAGCCGCACGGGATTAGCCGAGCGGTCTGGGGCGCTGCAGTCATGGACTGTGCGGCTGGTCTCGGTGGAGGTTAGAGTGCTCCCTCAGGCATGGGTGTGTGTGTGTGTGTGTGTGTGTTTGGCCTTAGGATAATTTAGGTTAAGTAGTGTGTGTAAGCTTAGGGACTGATGACCTTAGCAGTTAAGTCCCATAAGATTTCACACAAATTGGAATTTGAACTAATTTAAAAATTCGTTTATCCCAAAATGTCGACTTCTTCTTGATGCCATCATTGTAAAAATACTGTAGCTGTATCACTAACTAATTGCCCATGAAGTCTTTCAGACCTGTGTCGTCATAAAGTGCCTCCTTGAGTGATCCTAGGAAATGAAAAGTATCAGCTGTAAGAAGGGTTATTGTTTCTTCCAAGTCCTTTTCTTCTAAGTTCTGATGAGTGAGAGCTGCAGTACAGGTGCAGGTGTCATGAATGATAACGACTTTTTGTATTATTTGGTCACATTGTTTGCTATGATAAGCAAGCCTAACCTTACTCAGAAAGTTACACCAATATGGTGTGGTAATTGTGTAAAAATGAATAGGCCTATACAAAGAGCCATGTTAGTCAGGGGAAAAAAAAACCAGTTGCAAGCACCTTGTCTGCCAACACTGGGGCTCCCTCATACTTTCTTTGCCACACACAACTGGTTTGTTTTGGTCCAGGTGCATAGTAGTGTACCAAAGTTTCATCACAGGTTACTTTGTGACTCAAGTATGCATCATCTTCAACCACAATCATTGCTAAGAGTCTTTCAGTAAATTGCACAAGTTGTGGTTTCTGTTCTTTAGTTGGAAGTTGTAAACCCAAATAGGGGCACACTTAAATGGCTTAGTTACTTTGTGGTGATGGCTTACAGCAATTGTAACTTAATATGACATGAAAAACAGTTTTGGGTACTGTCAAACCTCAGTTGGCTTCATTGGGATTACAGATGTTCAACATTATGTGTCATCATCAGTGTTCTGGCAAAGGGTAGGTTTTCACGTGGTAGTTTCTCCAGGCTGTCCAGTCTTCTGCCATCCTCTTCAGGTCTGCATAATTTCCTCTTCCATTTATGTCATCTGTCATCGTGTATCTCCTCCTTCCTCTCAGTCTTCTCCCACAAACCAATCCTTCCAAAGCATCTGCTAGCGAGCACTCCCTTCTCAATAAATGTCCGAACCAGTTCTTTTTCCTTTCTCTTATAACCTTCAGCAGACATCTTCTCTCACCAACACTTTCCATACTCACTCTTTCCATCCAGCTTATTCTCTCCATTCTCCTCCACATCCACATCTCAAATGCTTCTAACCTTTTTTCGTCCTCTTGTCTCAGTGTCCTTGTTTCTGCCACATATTGTGCAACACACCAGCAGAACATTTGCCAAGCCTTTTCCATAGACCTTTATCTAATTTGCCACATAAGTCTCCTCTTTCTGTTGAATGCCTCCTTCGCTATGGCGATTAGAGTTTTCACCTCCTGGTGACATCTCAAGTCTTCAGTTATTGTGCTTCCAACATATTTAAATGCACTTACTTGGCTAATGGTTGATTGTGCTATTTTAATATTAGACAGTCTGCATCTTGTACTGATGACCATGCTCTTTGTTTTTGCTGTGTTTATTTGCATCCCATATTCCACACAAGTGTCATTCAGATCTTTCAGCATGTTAATCACTGTCTGCTCACTTTCTGCCACTAAAACCATGTCATCAGCAAATCCTATACATTCTGTTCTCTTTCGACCAGTACATATTTCTCTTTTTCCATATAAGACTTTCGCAATAATCTCTTAAAAGTATGTGTTAAACAACATTGGGGAAAGGCAACAACCTTGTCTAACACCCCCATCCAATGCTGCTTCCTTCTGACATTTCATTTCCAATCCTTATCCTTACTTTCTGATGTAAATATAGATTCTGTATCAATTGTCTCTTTCCAATCTGCTCCTTTCCTCTTCAAAATATCCATCAGCTTGTTCCACTAAACTCTGTCAAAAGCCTTTTCTAAATCTATAAAAACAGCAATGATTTCTCTATCTTTTTCCACGTATCTTTTCACTATAGTTCTTAACAGGAAAATAGTGTCTCTTGTTGTTTTTCCTCTTCTAAATCCGAACTGCTCCTCTGCAATCCATCTATCCAGCTTGCCATATAACCTTCTATTCAACACTCTCAGCAAGATTTTAGCTGCATGAGAAATTAAACTGATGGTCCTATGCCCTTCACATTTTTTAGTGTTTCTCTTTTTCTCTATTGGCATCATAACTGTTGCAAGGAAGTTCTCAGGCCATTCCCCTTTGTCATATATCTCATTACTATTTCTTTCCTTTTCTTGCCTTGTTTCCCAGACTCTTCAACAGTTCTGCTTGCAAATCATCAATTCCACATGCCTTCCTATTCTTCATCTCCTTCAGTGCCTTTTCTATTTCTGCTTCCAAGATGGTGAATCCCTTTCCATCTTCCGGCACATATTGCTTCTCTTCAACTTTAATTTCACTTTGTATTTCATCCCCCTTATACAGACATTCAGTGTATTCTTGCCATCTGTTTAAAACCTCCTGTGGTTCTTCTGCTAGAGTACCATCCTCTCTTTCTATTCACATGTTATTCCTCTTTCTTTTATGTTAAAAAAACTATCTCACTAGCCAATCTATACATCATTTCATACTTTCCCTCTTTCTCCATTTCTCTATATCGTCGCATTTCTGTTTCATCCATTTTTCACTTGCTTCTTCAGTTTCTCTTCTTAAATCATTATTCAATTTCCTGTGCCTCTTTTTGCCTTCTTCAGTTTCTACATTTTTCCACTTTCTCTGCTCTTCCATCTTTTCCGACATGTTTTCTCTTATCCATTCTTTCCTGGTACTTTGGAATACTGTAATTCCTAGTACTTCTTTGGCAGAGTCCATGAGCCCTTCCCTTATTTTTATCCATTTGTCATTAACACTTTCATCAACACTACCTCTTTCCGATTTTTCCATAAGTCTGTTTTTCAAATCTGTTGCCTTTCCTACCTCTTTGAGTCTTTATATGTTTAGTCTTTCTTTTGCTTTACCTCTCCAGACTTTTTTCAACTTCACTTGTATTTCTCCCACTACTAGGTTGTGGTCTGAATTTATATCTGCTCCTGGATAAGCTTTGGCATTCTTCAAACAGTTCCTAGACCATTTTTGTATCAGGATGTAGTCTAACTGATATCTTTCCCTATTCAAATTTGATGTCCACATGCAGTGTCTCCTTTTGTGGTGTTCAAATAATGTATTACTCACTGCTAGTGAATTTTCTTTACAGAAACTTATTAGTCATTCACCTCTCTCATTTCTTATTCCCAATCCAAATTTTCCTACTGTATCTTCATCTCTTCCTTCACCCCCCACTGCATTCCAGTACCCCATGATGATAATGCAGGCATTTCTATTTTCTTTCTCGATGAGTTCTTGTATTTTCTCATAATATTCTTCCACTTCCTCATTTCTACGCTGTCTGGTTGGCATATATACCTGTATTAACACCAAATCTTTTGAACTACCCCTCAGTCATATCATCATCAGCCTTCCATCAATATATTGTACCTTCATTACCTTATTGTTCAGCTTTTGCACTATCAATATTCCTACTCCATTTTCACCACTCTTGATTTCCCCTGAGTAAAAGAGCTTATAATCTCCACTTTCTATCTCCCAATCTCATTTCACACAAACTGAGGACATCTAATCTGTTCCTTTTCATCCCCTGTTTTGCATTCTCTAGCTTTCCTGCTTACAGTAGTGTCCTCACATTACATGTTCCAATCCTTATCTTCCCTTCCTTCACTGTCCCTTTCTTCCTTTCAAATATGTCTACTCTCATCAAATATGTCTACTCTGTGTGTTCCTCTCCCAGAAATCCGAATGAGGGGAAGCGTTAATTCCGGCTCTTTCACATGGAGAGACATACCATGTACTGCTTGGGAATGTAATGTGGTAGTTTCCTGTTACTTTCCACATAGGCGGTAGGATGCCCAGCCTAAAATTAGCTGCTCACTATGAGTCAGATGCTGTCTGTAGCTGCCCCTCTGGGGTACAGTTGCTTGTTGTGCTCTTTTTGTACCCAAAGAGAAAATGTGCCTCTTCCGCCAGCTTCACCGTTCCAAAAGACACTTTCTCTGCGCAGTGTATTAGTGTAATTTAATTCATCTGATATGGAAATCCCATGTCAGTCCTTTAATTATTGCTGCTCCAACCCTGCCATACTGAGTTATACAGCACACTAGTTGCACTCAGGAGGACAACAATTCAAATCCTTATCCAACCATCCAGATTTAATTTTCTTGTGATGTCTCTAAACCATTTAACACACATGCCAAGATAGTTCTTTTGAAAGGGCGTGGCCAGTTTCCTTCCTCCTCTTTGTACTCTGTCTGTAATGATCCTCTTTCCAGCCTGTCTAGCACAGTTTCTGTATACAATGCAGTGGAGTGTTTGCTTATATGAAACTTCCTGGCAGATTAAAACTGTGTGCCAGACCGAAACTCGAACTCCGAGCCTTTACCTTTCGCGGGCAAGTGCTCTACCAACTGAGCTACCCAAACACGACTCACCCCCCATCCTCACAGCTTTACTTCTGCCAGTGCCTCATCTCCTACCTTCCAAACTTTACAGAAGCTCTCCTGCGAACCTTGCAGAACTAGCACTCCTGAAAGAAAGGATATTGTGGAGACATGGCTTAGCCACAGCCTAAGGGATGTTTCCAGAATGAAATTTCCAGTCTGCAGCGGAGCATGCGATGATATGAAACTTCCTGGCAGATTAAAACTGTGTGTTGGATCGAGACTGAGTTGGTAGAGAACTTGCCCGCAAAAGGCAAAGGTCCTGTGTTCGAGTCTCGGTCCGGCATACAGTTTTAATCTGCCAGGAAGTTTCACAGTTTCTGTATACTTGCTCTGTCCCCAGCTCGTCATCTCTTTCCCTTCCTTTCTATTGAATAGTCTTCGTACATTTGTGTGACAAATATGGCTACATTACTTATTTTCCTGTCTGTTTAAAACATTGTCATTTATTAATAAAATTTGTATTTCATATTGCAATACTCAGTTTCTTTCCATCATTGTGCATTCTATGATTTTAATATTGTAATATTTACTTCAGGTTGGATATTGATAGACCGCTGCGGAAAGCATTTTGGAACAATATTGAACTTCCTACGCGACGGAACTGTTCCACTTCCGGAGAGCAGTAAGCAGATGGCAGAGCTGCTGGCTGAGGCCAAGTATTATTGCATTGCCGAGCTGGCGGAATCGTGTGAGCAAGCTCTAATGAAGAAGGAGCGAGACACTGAACCCATTTGCAGGGTTCCTCTTATAACATCACAAAAAGAGGAACAGCTGCTCATTAATTCAACATCAAAGGTCTGTATTTTCTGCAAATGGAGTGTGCACTTAACTAAGGTTGTGGAAGTAATTCATTTCTGTAACAATTTGGAAACAGTAGTTACCACTTAAAAGTTAATTTTCCCACCAGCATTACACAGGAAAGCAGTACAGTTCTTTAGTGAATGGCCTCTCTGATGCACAACTACCCACAGTAAAAAAACACCTGATTACATGAAGTGATATTGTGGAAAACAGAGTAATTAATGTGTAGACAATAAAGGTTCTAAGTAGCATTACGGGAGACTGACTATGGGGTTGTGTATGACGGATATCAATTCTAAATTTATGTATTTATAGATGGGGCTTTATCTATTTTTAACAGTTGCTTTTTGAAGAAAACAAGTAGCAAGTAACAAGTCATCAAAACAGCTATTTATTACAAAAGGTATCAAAATGTGCGAGAAAAAGGAAAGTGTTTCAAATAGTTAGAGCAAAGAGAGAAGTAAGGCTAATTACATATTCCAAGAAATACTTAACTGCCTTAAGGAAAGTAGAAAAAAAATCTCTCTAAATGTTGGAAATGAATAATTCATATAATGAAGTTAAAAGTGTGTCAGCAATAGTTGAAAGAAAAACCAGGAAATCAGTTGAGAAATGTGAGAAAATTGAAAAATAATAAATGATAGCATTCAGATGTCCATCATATTTAGGAATCACTTCCTGGAAGTAGCTCAGAAGATTGGCAGGGCTAGTTCATGGGACAGAGCAATAAAATTCGTTATGCAAAACTTGAATAAAAAATTGACAACTGGCATTTTCTGCAGATACAGAGTGCCCCAGCTCCCAAACATGCAAAATTTTTATTATTATAATTTACAGATAAGCTACTTTTTCATCTATCACCTTTCTGCAGATACAACAATAGTCAACAGTTTCACTTCGGAATAGGCAAAATTGTCACCAGCAAAACTGTCTTGCCAATCAAACCATGCTGCAGGATCACCTGACTTGTGAAACTGAAGGCTCTCAGAGGCACAGTCAAAAAAATTTCTCTCCTTTGTTCCAAGCTGCCGCCTAGAGCAGTCACTAACTGGCTGAGCTTCTTTACTTTTGCATTTTCCTTCTCCTCCAGGATGGGTCTGGGGCTACTGGAGCTACATTCTCGTCCCCCTGGGAATCCTTGCTATGTAATCCCAATGAGCAAATAAATTGATAAGTTTCTTTTTCTGAACATGAGTATCATATTAATTATAGCCAATGCTGTTTTGCATTCCTGACTACATCTCCAAGTGGGTGCATGGTGACTTGTCAAAAACACTTCCTACCAGATAAGTTCAAATATTGTATCATCAGAGGTCTTGCGGGTAACTGTCTAACTAAAAAGATGCAGAGTGTAGCATTAAGAAACTTGTGGAGTGTACACAATCAAATACCCCCCCCCCCCCCCCCCCCCTGCGGGTCCAAGGGTTAGAATAGGCGCGAGGTATTCCTGCCTGTCCTAAGAGGCGACTAAAAGGAGTCCCTCCCCCTCAAGGGGGTAGTTAGCGTCTGCGTCCGGAGACGGACAGTTCCACGACCTATATTTGCGGTCATTTTGGTTTTTCACTTTTTCTGGTTTCTTCCTTCCTTTGGTTGGTTCCTTTCTTTGTTCTTCTACATCTCACTGTCTTACTTACTCTTCTCCTTGCCTTCTCCTCCTTGCCTTCTCCTCCTTGCCTTCTCCTCCTTGCCTTCTCCTCCTTGCCTTCTCCTCCTTGCCTTCTCCTCCTTGCCTTCTCCTCCTTGCCTTCTCCTCCTTGCCTTCTCCTCCTTGCCTTCTCCTCCTTGCCTTCTCCTCCTTGCCTTCTCCTCCTTGCCTTCTCCTCCTTGCCTTCTCCTCCTTGCCTTCTCCTCCTTGCCTTCTCCTCCTTGCCTTCTCCTCCTTGCCTTCTCCTCCTTGCCTTCTCCTCCTTGCCTTCTCTGGTCTCCGCCTCGGCATTTGAGACAGTCCGTCCTTTCTTTCCCTCTCTCCATTCTTTTTCCTCTTCTTCCGTCCTCCCTGTGCATGTCTGAAGGCCAACCCACGCGTTCGCACGTGTAGCCGGTGACGGGGTAACGCATAATTCTCCGCCCTGGGTAGACAAGTAAGGCACGCACGTACCCCCTGGTAAAGGTCAGGCCCAGGGAGAGGTGATTGCCTGAGCTGACACCTTCCGACCATGCCGATTGGTCCCTCCGTCCATTTCTCGGGAGGTGTGACCTGAGGTGTGAACAATCATCTAAGGCGGGAGTGCCCTCTGAGAGGGTCCCCACAAGGAAGGAGCGCACCATCGGAGACGCTGGCAATCATGGGGGATTCCTCCACAATGGATTTCTCTTCTTCTTCTCTCTCGACTTCTGCCCACAAACGGAAACTTGACCGGCCACCAGTGACAAAAGTACTACCGCTTGCCCCACAGTTCCTCGATCTGAGGAAGGAAAGGATTTTTCCTCTGTCAACCCTTTCGTTATCCAGAAGGGCGTAGATGCCATAGCCGGATCGGTCAAGTCTTTTACCAGGTTGCGTAATGGTACCTTGTTACTAGAAACTGAGAGCGCCTTTCAGGCACAAAAATTGCTTCAGGCCACACTCCTGTACACGTTCCCTGTCCGGGTAGAGGCTCACCGCACTTTGAATTCGTCTCGTGGTGTGGTGTACACTAGATCACTCGACGGATTGACTGGTGAGGAGATTGTATTTCCTCACTGAGCAGGGTGTGACGGCTGTCCATAGGGTCATGAAAAAGGTCAACAATGACCTTGTACCGACCCAGACACTTTTCTTGACCTTTGATAGTGTTCAGCTGCCGTCGCGCATCAAAGCAGGCTACTAGGTTATTTCTGTTCGCCCCTATGTCCCGACACCTACACGCTGCTACCAGTGTCAGCGTTTTAATCACACTCGCCAGTCTTGTTTCAGTGCGGCTAAATGTGTCACTTGTGGCAGGGATGCCCGTGAGGGTGACTGTTCACCTCCATTTTCTCGTTGTGTGAACTGTCAGGATGACCATGCAGTGTCCTCCCGTGACTGTCCCATCTACAAGGAAGAACGCTATATACAGGAAATACCGGTCAAAGAGAAAGTGTCCACCTTGACGGCTCGCAAGCTATTTGCAAGTAGGAAGCCCACACTGCTCCTCGCCTCTCCTCGGACTACCAGGGAGGTGGCGACGCAGACATACGATCTGACCTTCAGCACTACGGTTGGCCGTTCGGCTAGTGCTAACATCACCTGGTCGACCTCTCCTCTTCCTCCCGTCACCCCTCAGACACAAGCACCTTCATCAGCTTCTGCCAAGACAAAGACCCAGAAGTCAGATGCACGGGCCTTAAAGAAGGAACCGTCCCGTCCGGACTTTCTACGTACCTCGAACTCCCAGCCATCGACCAATACTTCCCCAAAATGACCTTCCAAGAAGGCTCATAGAAAGCACAGTTCTCCTTCCCCACCACGGCGCATTTCTTCTCTTGCGCCACCCAGCGGTTGCCGCCCCGGGCCGTAATCCGTTTCGCCCGGCCGCACCGCTGTTAGCCAAACATCTGGCCGTTCACCAGCAGAGGAAGCTCCCCCTCCCAGCAATCTTAACAAGATGGCCAATGAACCTATAGAACAAATGGACGATGACTCTCCGCCTACTGCTAGCGGTGGCAGTGCTCGCTCGAAGCCAGGCCCTCAGAGGCCTTCGAGGTGACCCCTTCTTGCATCTTCTTCTTCTTCTCCTCACGGTTGCACTTATTAACTGGAATATTCGCAGCATTTTCTCCAACCGAGAGGACTTACAGCTGCTGCTCCGCTTGCACCGTCCGCTCGTCGTAGCCATCCAGGAAACGAAGCTACGTCCATGCGATCAAATTGCTTGGCACACTACACCTCTCTGAGTTTTGACCTACCCCCTGTGGCAGGTATTCCGGCTCATGGGGGGGTTATGTTGCTGGTCCGGGATGATATTTACTACGTTCCCATTACATTGCACACCGGCCTGCAGGCAGTTGCCATCCGCATTACTCTCCCCACTTTTACATTTTCCATTTGTACCGTTTACACTCCATCGTCGTCTGCCGTTACCAGACATGATGCAAATTATTGCTCAGCTATCTGCACCATTTTTGTTAACTGGAGACTTCAATGCCCACCATTGTGTTTGGGGCTCTCCAGCATCCTATCTGAGGGGCTCCCTGTTAGCAGACGTTTTCAGCCAGCTCAATCTTGTCTGCCTCAATACTCTCCTTTCGGACACATCTCACACCTATTCCCATTTAGACCTCTCTATATGTACTACCCAACTTGCACGCCGGTTTGAGTGGTATGCACTTTCTGATACATATTAGAGCGACCACTTCCGGTGTGTTATCCATCTCCTGCATCATACTCCCTCTCCGTGCTCAACTGGTTGGAACATTTCCAAAGCAGACTGGGGGCTCTTCTCTTCCAGGGCAACATTTCAGGATCAAACCTTCACAAGCTGCGATAGTCAGGTCGCACACCTCACGGAAGTCATTCTCACTGCTGCAGAATATTCCACCCCTCACACTACTTCTTCTCCACTTCACGTACCAGTCCCCTGGTGGACCACAGCATGTAGAGATGCTTTACATGCTCATCGATGTGCTTTATGCACCTTTAAACGAATGACATCCTTGTGGCCCCCTCATTACCACCCTGCCTTCCTCCCCCGAAAACAGGCAGAGGAGGCTAGGCCACCTAACTTACGCTCCTCAAATTGTGAAAGTTACAATGCCCCATCCACCATGCGGGAACTAAAAAATGCACTTGCCCCATCACGGTCCTCCGCTCCAGGGCCTGATTATATTCATATTCCGATGCTGAAGATCCTTTCTCCTGCGGGTAAAGGTCTCCTTCTTCGTACTTATAATCGCATCTGGATTGAGGGACATGTTCCCACATGCTGGTGCGAGTCTATAGTTGTACCGATTCCTAAGCCGGGCAAGGACAATCACTTGCCTTCCAGTTATCGACCCATCTCGCTTACCAGCTGTGTCTGTAAGGTGATCGAGCGAATTGTTAACTCTCATTTGGTTTGGCTGCTCAAATTTCGACGCCTACTTGCCAATGTACAATGTGGATTTCGTAGGCGCTGCTCTGCTGTTGACCATCTGGTTACCTTGTCGACCTTCATTACGAATAACTTCTTGCGGAAGTGCCCGACTGCAGCTGTGTTCTTTGATTTGGAGAAGGCTTAAGACACCTATTGGAGGGCTGGCATTCTCCGCACCATGCGTACATGGGGCCTTTGCGGTCGCTTCCCTCTTTTTATTCGTTCCTTTTAATGGGTCGACAGTTCAGGGTACGTGTTGGTTCTGTCCTGTCAGACACCTTTCGCCAAGAGAATGGGGTGCCACAGGGCTCAGTTTTGAGCGTCGCTCTCTTTGCCACAGCAATCAATCCAATAATGGATTGCCTCACAGCTGATGTATCAGGCTCCCTTTTCGTGGACGATTTTACCATCTATTGCAGCGCGCAGTGTACATGTTTACTGGAGCGCTGTCTTCAGCGTTCTCTTGGCCGTCTTTACTCCTGGAGTGTCGCCAATGGCTTCCATTTTTCTGCCAAGAAGATGGTCTGTATTAACTTCTGGCGCTAGAAAGAGTTTCTCCCACCGTCCTTATGACTCGGTCCCGTTGCTCTTCCATTCGTGGAGACAACAAAATTTTTAGGTCTTACATTTGACAGGAAACTTAGCTTGTCTCCACATGTGTCCTATTTGGCTGCCTGTTGTACCCGTTCTCTAAATGTCCTCCGTGTTCTCAGTGGTATGTCGTGGGGAGTGGAACGAACTGTCCTACTTTGCCTATTTCGGTCGATCATCCGCTCCAAGCTGGATTATGGGAGCTTCGTATACTCCTCCGCACGGCCGTCCATCTTACATTGCCTCAACTCCATACAACATCGGGGTTTACGTCTTGCGATCGGAGCGTTTTATACAAGTCCCGTCGACAGTCTTCATGCTGAAGCCGGTGAATTGCCACTCACCTACCGGCGTGATATACTGCTTTGTCATTATGCCTGTCGGCTACTGACAATGCCCGACCACCCATTGTATCGTTCCTTTTTTGATGCCTCTCTTGACCGTCAATACGGGTTGTATGTCTCTGCCCTGCTACCCCCTGGAGTTTGCTTTCGTCGCCTCCTTCAACACCTTGATTTTTCACTCCCTGCAACCTTTAGAGTGGGCGAGAGCCACACGCTACCTTGGCTCACCTTGACCTCAGCTCGCTCCCAAAGGAGGTTACCCCCGGTTCGGTATACCACTCCCGTTTTGTCGAACTTCGTTCGAAATTCATTAATATGACCTTCATTTATACAGATGGCTCTAAGACCAACGACGGTGTCGGGTGTTCTTTTATTGTCGAGGCACAAAGTTTCAAATACTGGCGACATGACCATTATTTGGTCTTCACAGCTGAGCTCTTTGCCGTCTACCAGGCTGTTCTTTACATCTGCCGCCACCGACATTCTGCTTATGTCATATGCTCCGATTCTCTGAGCGCCATCCAGAGCCTCAGTGATCCGTATTCAGTTCACCCTTTCGTGCACCGGATCCAGCGCTCTCTTCAGCAACTGGTGGACGACGGCTCTCCGATTAGCTTTATGTGGGTTCCTGGCCATTTTGGTATCCATGGGAACGAAGCTGCAGATGCCGCGGCCAAGGCTGCGGTTCTCCAGCATCAGATGGCTTCTTGTTGGGTCCCTTCATCAGATTGTAGCAGGGTCATTTGTCTGCGCTTTTTATCACTGTGGCATGCCGATTGGGCTGCACTAACGGACAAGAAGCTTCGGGCCTTGAATCCTCTTCCCGCGGCTTGGACGTCGTCCTCACGCCCTTCTTGGCGGGAGGAGGTCGTTGTGGCCCGGTTACGAATTGGACACTGCCGGTTCAGCCATCGCCATCTGCTGACGGCTGCGCCGGCGCCGTTTTGCCCGTGTGCGCAATTGCTGACGGTCCGCCACATTTTAACGTCCTGTCCGGATTTTACTACACTGCGTCTTGTACTCTGGATGCCATTTTAGCGGATGACCCAGGAGCTGCTGCTCGCGTTCTTCGTTTTATCAACTTGACACACCTGTCTAAGGACGTTTGATTATGCTGTTTTTTTTTTTTTTTTAATCCTATGCCTGTTGATACGTCTTTTATAGTGTTGTCCCTTTTAGTTGCTGTTTTAACCTTGTGCCTCGCAGTGCATTCCTAACTTAGTCTGGGCGCTAATGACCATTGTAGTTGTGCGCCACAAAAAAGAAAAAAAAAAAAACACAGTCAAATAGCATCCTCAGAATGGGGAGTGGTTACTACAGTATACCACAGGTATCAGTGTTGGGTATGCTCTTGTTCCTGTTATATAAAAATGATCATCTGTCACCGCCAAGAAAGAAAAAATAGTTCTCTTTGCTGACAATGGGAGTATTATAATCAAGCCTAATGGAGTAACTTCGACACATGAATATGTAAATGTTATTTTCCGGAAAATTAATAACTGGTCTTGGCAATTGGATTGTCACTGAATTTATTAAAACACAATGCACACAGTTAACAAGGCTTCTGTAAACTGTAACATGTTATATTTTAAATCACTGTCTCCCACATTGCAGCTTCTGGGTCTACTGGCTATGGGACCAGTAGACCGAGGAGGAGGTCACTGTAACTGTGGCCAAAAAATTTGTGATAGTTACTTACAATATGACACTGTACAATACCCAGAAATTTTTTATGTTAATTCACTTGGGACACAGAAGCTTATGCAATTATAGTAATATTTGCAGTTCAGTACTAATCAAGGCATGATCACACCATTAGTAATAATGCATGAGGATAAATCGGGAAATGAAACAGAATATTCTAAATTCTTAAGTGCCTATATTGATAAGAACATGACCTGGAAGTCAAATGCTACATATCTTCTTAAATGTTTAAACTTTGCAGCAGATAATATATAACATTTTGGAGATGAAAGTTGACGCCCTGTGCCTTCCTCCCTCCCCCCCCCCCCCCTCCCCTCTCCCCCCTCCCCTTGACTTTTGGTGTCATATTCTGGCATGATCTGTCGCTTAGGGAAAAAATTATTTATTACACAGAAGCATGCTATAATAGTAATGTGTGGTGTACACTCTGGAACCTCTTGTAGGCAGTTCTTTAGTTGGGCGTACTGAAAGCAGCCTCAAATGCATTTATTTCTCTCAGAAGTTCGTTGTCAAGAATCAGTCACAGTTTAAACACAACTGTAATAAATACTAAGAGGTGAAGAAATTTACAATATTGATCACTCAGCCTTAAAGTGACACAGAAGGGAATGATGAACTCAGTCAACAATCTTTGATGACGTTGCCTGTAATACAAATCAGCCGCACCTGCAGTTGCCCCTAGTGACAATTCATTCAAGTTTACAAGTATGAAAAAGGACCCATAATGGCAGAACCCAGATTTTAATGACCAAAAATACTTTGAAAATTAACATTAAAATGACCTGAAAATATCAGTAAAATGACATCAAAAAGAAAATTCCTACCAGATTAAATGTGTGTGGCAGACCAAGACTCAAACCTGGGACCTTTGCCTCTCACAAGCTAGTTCTCTACCCACTGATCTACCTGAGCATGATTCACAATTGGTTCTCACAGCTTTAATTCTACCAGTACCTAGTCTCCTGCATTCCAAACTTTGTAAAAGTGCTCCTGCCTTACTTGTGGGACTAGCACTCCTGGAAGAACAGATATTGCAGAGCCACAGCCTGGAAGACTGTTCCCAGAATGAAATTTCCGTGCCTCTAGGGCACTTTCAGTAGATTTTACGTTTTTTTCCAGCTCCCTCATGAGGATGTCCAGCATAAACTATGGTGCAACAGGACCCAGAGTGGCGCTTGACATAGTTTGGTTACTTTTCAAGGATGGAGGAGAACACTTCATCAGAATTACATACAACTTGATATAAGAGAAGCCACCATCAAGGAGCCCCCCCCCCCCCCCCCCCCTCCTCCCTGGTGTGCTCGCAACTCTTTTGAAGGTTCGTGCTTGGCTACCATCCTCATGCTATTCTTTTTCCCCTCCCTTGGGAACATGTCTGAGGCATTTTTGGGAATGTTCTGCATTTTCTGTAGCTGACATAAGAACAGTCTCACTACATTTTTTCATTCTTTTTTTCCTTTCTGTATTCACCTCCTCATATCCTTCCTTCACTTTGGCATTTGTGGCTCCCCCCCCCCCATTTTTTTTCCTCCCCCTGTGCTCTCCTGAAGTCCTGCCCATGCATCTGATGTGTAACAGGTGGCTTGGTAACGTGTAATTCTCAGCCCCTAGTTGACTGGTAGGGTTCACATATACCGCCTGATACAGGGCAGGCCCAGGTAGAGGTGACTGCCTGAGCTGCTACCTTCCCATATTGCCAGCTGCTTCCTATGTTAGGTGTTTGGAAGGTGTGACCTGAGGTGTGAACAATCACCTAAGGTGGGTGAGCCCTGCCTCTGAGGGGGATCCCCAGTTGGAAGAAGCATGCCATTGGAGACCCTAGCAATAGTGAGGGATTTTCTCACAATGAGCCAATCATCATCTTTGTAACCCAAGTATAGCAAATGTAAATGGAATGAATTTCCCGACACAGAGACCCTTCCAGCGGCACCACAGTTCCTTGCAGTTTCACATACTGAAGATGGTCAATCCTTTGCAATGGTAAATATGTTTCTAATTCAGAAAGGTGTTGATCCAATTGCCAGTCCTGTGAAATCTTGCTCT
Source organism: Schistocerca gregaria (assembly GCF_023897955.1). Lineage (NCBI taxonomy): Eukaryota > Metazoa > Arthropoda > Insecta > Orthoptera > Acrididae > Schistocerca > Schistocerca gregaria. Next base: position 109,276,400 of record NC_064920.1, read on the forward strand.
CATTTATGCAATGGCACTTTGCTTTTCCATAGCTATCCTGTTTGTGATGGGGCCCATAGAAGTCTTTAATTCTTCCCGTGGTGTTATTTACACTAGGCTGCTCGACGTTCTGACCGAGGCAGAAATCCGAATGTACCTATCTGATCAGGGTGTCATTGCCATCCATTGTGTGATGAAAAAGGTAGATGCATCCTTAGTGCCCACAGGCACTCTTTTTCTCACCTTTATAGAGTAGTGTATTGATCCGAGATCAAAGCAGCCTATGAAGCTATTACATTCTGACTGTACATTCCAAACCCAATGCACTGCTGCCAGTGTTATAGTTTCAACCACACTTGAATGTCTCGTCGACACCCGGCCAAATGTGTAACACATGGTAGAGATGCCCATGAGGGCAATTGTCCACCTCCTTCTCCCACTGTATCAACAGCAATGGCGACCATGCCACCTCCTCTCGTGGTTTTTCCATGTATCTCGATGAGTGGACTGTCCAAGAGATTTGGGTAAAGGGAAAAGTGCCTTATCCATTCGCTTGCAAGTTACTGGCTAGTCGAAAACCGTACACTCTGCTGTCTGGCACTTAAAGAACTGTTCTTGCTACATCTCACTCGATGGAGGACATTGCCATGCAGACATTGGACCTAAGATTCAGCACTGAGATTGCGAAATTGCCCAGTGTCATGGTAGCATCGCTGTCCATTTGTCCAGCTGTGCAAAAAGCCACCATACATTAGCCTCCCCGGCTGAAATCACCTGCTACACAACCAGCAGGGCAGGAAGGACAGAAGTACTCCTGCAAAGCCTTCCTACCTCTCTCCAGCCAATGAACATCTGAGTCTTCCTATGCCAACCGGAAGGGCTCCAGGAAGCCAAACAATGGTAAATGATCTTCTCCTTCGCCAACTCGAAGATCCTCTTTGACAGTGTCGCCATGCGATACCCTTGGGCGGTCGATCTCAGTGTCACTGGTGCACACTGCAACGGTTTTTCTGCCCTGAGTTGTGCAGATCAACAGAGGGAGAGAGCCAACGCCTCTGTAGATCTCATGGAGTAGGATCCTGTAGCAGTGAATCTTTGAAGGCTGGCACTCGGCATCCGCCAAGGTGACACCCCTTCATTTTTTCCCTCTTCCCCTTTCCTCATTATGGCTCCCCTTCAATGGTACGTTCGTGGCCTTCGATCAAACCAGGAGGATTTACCGCTGGTCTTACAATCCCAGCGTCTGCTAGTTCTCTGTGTCCAGGAAGCAAAATGTCATCTTCATGACTGCTTTGAGCTCTCACATTTCTTTCCAGTCCATTTTGACCTACTTTCAGAGGATGGCATTTCATCTTGTGGGGGAATCGTGCTGCTCATACAGGATGATGTTTATAGTCAACCCATCTCCTTGACTACCCGCCTTCAAGCTGTTGCAATTTGCCTTTTCCTTCCTCACTTGACCTTCTCCCTTTGTACCGTTTGCACCCCTTCCATCATTTGATGTCACCAGGGCAGAGTTCCTCCAGCTTATGGGGTAGCTACCTCACCCTTTTTGCTGCTCAGTGACATTAATGTGCACCATCCCCTTTAGTGTTCTCCACGAACATGCCCGAGAGGTGCCCTCTTGGCCGACCTTCTCAATCAGCTTAATCTCTTCTGCCTTAACACACACACACACACACACACACACACACACACACACACACACACACACACACACACACACCTACTTCCATTTGGACCTATCTTTCTGCACTGCCCAGCTTGCCCATCGTCTCGAGTGATATGTTCTCTCTTAACACATACTTGAGCAACCATTTCCCATGTGCTAACTGTTTGCTGACTCCTACCCCACCTACGTGCACACCCAAATGGCTGTGTACTGAAGTTGACTGGAGGCTTTACTCCTCCCTGGTGACCTTTGGTGGACTACATTTCCCCAGTTGCGATAACCAGGTATGATACCTTGCAAATGTTATCCTTCCCACACACAACATTCCATTCTTCGCACTTCCTCTTTACCAAGCCGTGTCCCGGGCCATTGGGGAACTGAGCTGTGCTGCATCGCAATTCACACAGAGACGTGCTCTCTGTGGTTTTAACTGTCATCCTACGATGGCAAACTGCATTCATTATAAATAGTTGCATGCACAGTGTTGTTGTGTTCTTTGGGATAGCAAAAAATCTAGCTGAATTTTGCTCTTTTAAGAGTTCCACCGCCCTCTTCCGCTGTGTGGGCCAACCTCCGATGGCCCTCTGGGACGAAGATCCATTTTCCAATTTCCAGCCTGACAGTAGCAGACAATGTCATCACGGATCGTATTGCTATCTCCAACATCTTGGGCTGTTACGTTGTGGAGTTTTCAAGATTGTTCCATTGTCATCTTGCCTTCCTCCATCAGAAATGACAGGAGTTTCGGGCAATATCCTTCTCTTCTCATAATTTTGAGTGCTACACTGCCGCCTTTACTATGAGGGACCTAGATCATGTTCTCACTTCATTGTGATCCTTATCCATTCAGATGTTGCAGCATTTTTCTCTTGTAGGAATGGCACTTTCTGCTTCCTACATATTACCACACTTGAACAGAGGGCACGTTTCTCAGACAGTGGTGTGATGCCACTTTCATACCCATGCCTAAGCTCAGTAAGAACAAATACCTTCCTTCCAGCTACTGCCACATTTCTCTCACTAGCGGTGTCTGCGAGGTGATGGAATGCATGATTCGCACCTGGCTGGTATGGTGGCTTGAGTCTCGCAATTTACTAACAGTGGCAGTGTGTGGATTTCGAGCACACCATTGTGCAGTTGACCATCTTGTCACTTTGTCCACCCACGTCACTAATGGTTTTCTGTGGAAATCCCAGACTGTGGCCGTGTTTACTGATTTGGAGAAAAATCAAGACACCTGCTGGAGGACTGGTAACCTCTGTACACTATACACATGGGGCTTCTGTGGCTGCCTGCATTATTTCCTTCAGGAATTTTTAAAAGACCAAGCTTTCAAGGTACATGTGGGTTCTGCCTTGTTGGACACCTTTATCCCAAAAAATGGTGTGCATCAGTGATCCGTCCTGAGCATAGTCCTCTTTGCTGTCACCATTAACCCTCGCCGTTCACCTCCAACTCCCTTAGCTTTGATGCTTTTGCCATCTATTGCAGTTCTTCATGGACTACTTGTCTCATTGACTGATGTTTTCATCAGTGTCTCAATCACCTTCACCCATGGAGCATCAACAATGGCTTTCGTTTCTCCACTGACAAAACTGTTTGTATGAATTTCTGGCAGTGAAATTAGTTTTTTCCACTGTCTGTACATCTTTGGCCAGTTGCTCTTCCGTTTGTTGAAACTACTAAATTCCTGGGGCTCTTGAACTTTCTTGATGCTCCCATGTGTCTTACCTGGCAGCCATTTGTATGTGGTCCCTCAATGTCCTACATGTCCTCATTGGTGCTTCCTGGGGAACAGATTGTGCTACCCTCTCCCATTTGCACCAGTCCTCCCTTGCCATTTCAAAACTAGACTGTGGGTGTTTTGTTTACGCATCCCCAAGTCCGGCCCTCTTAACTGTCTTAATACTATCCCCCATTGTGGCATTTGTTTGGCCACTGGCACCTTGTACTGTAGTCTGGTTGAGAGTCTGTGTGCAGATTGATCACAAATATGGGGCATGTCCCTCTTTTCTGTTACCTCTTGGAGTTCACTTTTGGCACTTCTTCCGGCAGCTTTACTTCACCCTAACAGCCACTTTCCCGGTGGGTGTGAAACCTTCACCTCCTTGGCTTTGTGCAAAGTCCATGTTCACCTTGTCCTTCATAGGCACTACTCCAGCCTCGCTCTATCACCTACAGTTTCAAGACCCTCACGCTGAACTTCACGATAGTACATTTGTGTACACTGACGGCTCTCTGCCTGACTGTGGTGTTGGGTGTGCCTTTGTCATTGGCACTGAAGTTTTTCAACATCAACTTCTGGAACACTGGCCAATATATAAAGCAGAGCTTTTCGCCCCTGTATCAGGCCACGGGCTTTTCAATTGCATGATCTGCTCCGACACTCTTGGTGCCCTTCAATATCTCTGTTCTGTACAGGTCCAAGATGGCTGTCACTTGCTCAGTCTTGATGAATTGATGAAGCCACTGTGATGCTTATGTGGGTTCCTAGTTGCATCCGTCTGACAGGAAACAAGGCTGCTGATGCTGCTGCCAAGATTGCAGTCCTCGAACCTGAGCCTACTCGTTCATACATTCCCTCTGATGATCTCTGTGTTGCCGTCTGTCAGCAGTTGGAGTCCATTTGGCACCACGACTGGTCCTCCCTTCACGAGATGCAGCTACTGGTTATTAAGCCTCTCCCAGTTGCTTGGATACCTCCTCTCACCATTAGATCATTTTAGGTAGGTTGCACCTCGGACACTGTCGTTTCAGCCATGGCTGCTCACCCACCCCTTTTTACTCACTGCTCTCAATCTTTGATGGTCTGCCATTTCCCGACAGAATGCTCTTTTTCAACCCCTTACATTCTCATTTGTTATAGCCCTCTGAGATATCGGCCGTTTTAGCGAATGACGCGTGGGCTGTCGAACACGTTTTACTTTTTATCAGTCGTAGCAATATAGTGAAGGCCATTTAATCTTTAGTTCAGGACCTCCGTTTCTTCATTATGTATTTTATAACCTTTCTCCCCATACCTGGTTTTACCTGTCTTCTCTTCCATCATTTGTTGTTGTTGTTAAATCTTCTCCTTGTCTTTGTGTCCTATATGTCTGACATGGGTGTTTGGGACCCTCATTGGTTTTGTGCCCTAAAACAAAACAAAACATCAAGGATGAAGTCTGTGTTCCTTGTGATTTTAGGTTTGACTGGATTTTCCAGTTGAAAGAGGTCTGATTATATTGTCAGGCACATTATTCCATGGTCATCAAAAATATTTAATGGATAAGGGGCTAATTCAAAGGCAAAACTGTTGTGTTGCCTTGATGTCAAAAGGGATTAAACAGAAAATTGTATCAGAGCTGACAGATTGGTTCACCATTCATCTTGACTGTACACTTAACAGCTCGCTTTCTTAAATTTTTTCCCTTGAATATTTTCCATACTTTTCCCCTGTTGTTAAGTGTTCTTTACAGGCTTACAATAAACACAGGTAATTAACGCAGAACACTAGAAATTACCTATTTTAATCATTAAATTAATAAATAGAGCTAACTACTGAAGTAGGTAGGGACCTAAATAAATCACCACTAAATCTGCGTATTTGGACAAATGTAGATGATTTTGGACTCAAAAGTATTTTGACTTCATAAAGGAGTCTTAGCAGGAATTTAGTGTCACGAATACTTTCATGTTTTTATTTGTATCTTTGCAGAGTAGAGTAAATTTTAAAATTTAGGAGCTCTTTTTAAGAACAGGTTGACGATTCTTCTGGGTAAACCTGGAATTCTCAGGAAATTATGGTTTACCTGGAAAAATTGGGGAATTTCAGGAAATTTGTGGAATTCTGCATTTTTAACCTAGCATTGTAATTGAGTGCCACTGAGTTTTATAAATCAAAAATTTTAAACTATTTAATATCTCAAAGTGTACTAATTATATGAAGATTCGAGAATGAAATTTTCACCCTGCAGCAGTGTGTGTGTGTGCTGATATGTAACTTCCTGGCAGATCAAAATTGTGTGCTGGAGAGAGACTTGAACTCAGTAAGTAGAGTTCAGGTCTTGGTTTGGCACACAGTTTTAATCTACCTGGAAGTTTTATATGAATATTGTTTCATATAAGTTACCAATGTTTTAAAAACTGATTGAACTACTGCTTATGACTGCTACATAGCCCAGCTGAGAGGAAATAAGTCATTATTGTGATATGCTGCTCCCACCCTCCTCTCACCATTAATTTATCAGAAACCTCTTGACACTATCTTCCTCCTAAGACCCAGAATTCACAGGGATTTTTTTTTTTTTTTTTTTCGCAGTTAGAGTAGCTACTCTGGAGAATAATTTGACAGTCTACAACTTTCATGAGTGACAATTTTTTATTTGGAGTAACCATTTTGGAATTAGACATTAGGAATATGAGCATAACTTATTTTACACCAAATTGGTAAAAATTGCCAGTATTTGATGATTGATTGTGCTAAACAACTGGACTAATTTTAACTCTTGAGTCATTCTGCATGAAGTTGTATGATCTTTCATTTTGTTGTTTTGAAAATGTCCTGTGGGATGTATTGTTTCCAAATTACTAGTGGGAAAAAAAGAAGTCCAAAAATTTCAGGTGTTTTTTTTTTTTTTTTTTTTTTTTTTTTTTTTTTTTTTTTTTTTTTTTTTTTTTTTGCTGTTGAGAATTTTGGCACTATCCCGAAACCATCACAAAATCATTTGAATGTTTTTTGGGATGCCTATTGCCGATTAAAATTATTTCCACCTTGTGTATGTTTATTGTCCAGTACAGATATTTTTCCGGGCTAATTTTCCTGGGCTACATATGCTCGATGGAACTTTAAGTCGGGGGAACAGGCATGCCAGCCCATTTACCACATATCCTCTCATTCGAAGAACTCCTCGACCTAAGCTGTTTAATGCGATCACACATTGTCAAGCTTAAAAATGAGGTCAGGGCAAACGTTCCACTGAAAAGATGCTCATAGGGAAAGAGTAGTGTAACAATGTTGACCTTTGAATGTACTGTGTTCAAAGATTTGGATGTTAGTACACCCATGCAACATCATACCTCCCCACACACGACCTCGACCACCAGAACAATCATCTTGAACCATGCTGGGCAATCGTTTCAGTGACTTTGTTACGGTGTGACACACAATGTTCCATCTTGACCTTCAAATCTTTGAACCTGATACGCGCACACCGGTCAACATTATTGTGATAATGTACTCCTTCCACCATGTGCAAATTTCCAGGGGTGCGTTCAGCCATGACTTAATTTTTATGGATGACAATAAATAACGTTGCAACATGTCCACATGCACCAATGACCATTGAGCTGTTGTCAGTCATGCTGGTGGAGGAGTGGACCACTCTTCCACAAGAATTCCTTATCAACCTCATGGCCAACATGGGAGCACCTCGCAGAGCATGCACTGCCATCCATGGTAATCACTTGCTCTCCTACAAACCATGTCCCATTTTTTGTGATGTCGAGGGCGACATCAGTGCAATTATTGTTTATGAATAAAGGTGCCATTTCTACTCAACTCATCGCATATTTCTTTCTGTTATGTTCTGTACTATATCATAGTAGTTCTCTCTGTGTGTATAGTTGAAGTTTCATTGGGCTGTGTTATCTGGCAGTGACACATCATACGAAAGTTACTTTTGTCATAGGTTTTGCACTTGAGTGTATTGTCAACTGTTCGAATATGCTCTTAAGTAGCGTTATTCCATGTATCCTAAAGACATGTCTCTTGTGCATTCTTGCTGACATTAAAAGAATGATTTGTTGCATCTTAAAGGAAATTAGACCAAGATGTCTAAGGTTTGTATTTTATTACTTACAATCAATGCATAGGTCATAATGGAAGAAAGATTACATGTCAACAATCTCCAAGCATTACTAATAAATGGTAATAAATGAAATGAAGCTGTCATTTGACTGAACAGTGAAACTACTGCATGTGTATGTGGTCCCCTTAAGGGTTTGCATGATGAGAATACTGTCTCGGAAATGTTTCCTTCCTTGGGGATGAAAGTTACCCTCTCAGTTTCCATGTTACTAGGTTCGCATATCTAGATAAGTCTCAAATGGCTATTGCCACTTGGCATTTATTTCAATATTGCTAGCCAAGACAGGGTATTAACTATCTGACAGTGATCAAATACTCTCTAGGGGTCTCTAACTCTTTGGTCAGTTTGTGCTTGGCCATCACGAGGCCCCCAGCCTTTGCAGCACCTTTCCCTTTCTGTATTGCATGTCTGTTCTCCTGCTATTCTTTTTTCCTCTTCCTTGGGGAACCTGTCTTTTGTATTTTTGGGAATACATGTTGCAGTTTCGATAGCCCAGTGTCACAGTACCTCATCTGCTTTTCTTTCATTCTTTCTTTGATCTCCGTCTCCTCCCCTTCCTCTGCTTCAGCATTTGAAGTTTCTCTTTGTTTCTTCTTCCTCCCTGTGCTCTCCTGAAGGCGAACCCATGCATCTCAGTCTACTTGCACTAAATGTAAACGGAAAGAGGCTAAAGATTCAAAGGCTCTCCCAGCGCACCTCAGTTCAACGTGGTATGTGTACCAAAAGAGGTGAGTCCTTTAAGTGTTCACTCCTTTTATTATTCAGGAAGGTGTTGATGCAGTTGCAGGTCCTGTGAAGTCCTGCTCTCGCTTACATAATGGGACTGTGCTGCTGGAGACCAATAGTGATTTTCAAGCCCAACAACTGCTTACAGCTTCGCCCCTCCATGACTTTCGTGTTCACATTGAGGCCCATTGAACGCTGAATTCCTTGCATGGAGTTATTTACACATGACTGTGTGATGGTCTGACTGATGGAGAAATCCAAACTTACCTCCCTGATCAGGGCATCACTGGTCCATCAGGTAATGAAAAAGGTTGATGCAACCTTACTGCGCACACAGGCTCTTTTTCTCACGTTTGGTTGAGTAGCGCTTACATTGAAGATCAAAGCAGGCTATGAAGTTGTCACGGTCTGGCAATGAGATGTGCTGTTAGCAGTGTCAGCATTGCAAACACACTTGCATGGCCTGTCGAAACATGGCCAAAGGTGTTACTTCTGGTAGCAATGCTCGCGACAGTGAATGCCTTCCTCCTCCTCCTCCTCCTCCTCCTCCTCCTCCTCCTCCTCCCCACTGTATCAATTGTAATGGCAGCCATGCTGCCTGTTCCCGTGGATGTCCCATGGATCTCAGTGAGAGGGCCATCCAGGAGATCCAAGTGAAGAAAAAAAGTACCTTATCCTGTCATTCGCAACTTGTTGGCCAGTCGAAAGCCCTGCATTTAACCATCCAGAATTTAAAATACCATTTCTGTTATGCTTCGTTCTACAAAGGACGTGTCTATGCAGACTTGGGACCTCCAATTCATCACTGCAGTTATAAAATTGCTGGCTATGATGATAGTGTCCCCATCGCCTCATCTTACAGCTGTGCAGCAAGCCACCCAATCTGTACCCCCAGCAGCAAAATCGCCTGCTGCAGAACTGGCATGCTAGAAAGGATGGAAGGAATAATCTCGCAAAGACTTATTATGTCCCTCCAGCCTATAACCATTTCTCACCAGGGCAGCCTTCCTCTAGCTTATAGGTAAACCCCTTCACCCCTTTTTGCTGTTTGTTGACTTCACTGTTAACCATCTCCTGTGGGGCCCTTAAGAGCCTATCTGAGAGGTCCTCTCTTGGCTGACCACCTCAATCAACTTGACCTCATATGCCTTAACACCGAATTACCCATGTTCTTTTCAGACTCCATGCATAGCTATCCGCATTTGATCCCCTCTTTTTGCACTATCCATCTTGCCCATCACCTTGAGTGATCCATTCTCTCTAATACATACTCCACTGACCATTTCCCATGTGCTGTCCATTTGCTGACTCCTACCCCACTTATGTGGAAACTCAATTGGCAGCTTTCTAAGGCTAAATGGGAGCTTTACTCCTCCCTGGCATCCTTCGATGAACAGCATTTCCCAAGTTGTGATAACCAGGTAGAACACCTTATAAACATTATCCTTACTGCCGCAGAGTTTTGTTTCATTTACTTCACCTTTACCGCACTATGCCCTTATCCCTTGGTGGACTGAGGCATGGCATGATGCAGTTCGCATGTGGAGCCATGCTCTCCATACTTTTAATCATGTGCTGTGATGTTATAGTTATAAATAGGGACAGGAAAAAATTGGTGTTATTTTATGGCCAAAATCGGTGTTATTTTTTGCATTTTTCGATGTTATTTATCGGTGTTATTTTCTGGCAAGCTTATTCTATTATCAATTATCTATTTTTGTCATATTTAACCATTTTTCAATGCTATGTTGAAAATGGAACTATTCCTAAGATAGGGTGGGCCAAACATGAGACAAGTGTAGAGAAACATTATTTTAACAAAAAATTGACACAAATAATTATTTAAAAACAAATACTAAAGGTAAAAATGAAAATAATGGTAGACAATTTTTCTCACCGACTTAAATAATTGTTACATAGTTGAAATTTCTTATAGAATAGCGATAATGAAACTTTGAATAAAATCTCTTAATGTAAAGAAAAATCTTTGCCTCTGCAGTGTTATCGTTAATAAATAAAATGTCTTGGCTACATCCCCAAGAGATTTTTCTGTATGAATATCATCAAAATATTTATAAACATTTACGAAAAGTATTTAACTTGGGTTAAAAATAAGCCACAATTCAATTTTCTTAATTTTTTTTTTTTAATGTTCACTGACATGTTGGATTGAAACAAAGTTTATAATATGTTTCAGTACAAGTTTTGTGTTTTAATTCTATTTCCCATCAGTAACACAGTCTTTTAATACAAAAATACTTCCTTTATCATAGTCTTTTTTTCTAACAAATGTATACAACTGGTAGTAAGGCTCATTTATGTACTGCATTTTCAGCTTATTTTACCAAAAACTGGACAAATTGGGTAAAAACAGATAAAACAAATCCATCCTCTAACAAAAGAAGCATAGTTCATCCTTACACCAGAGAAGTAAAATGTAGTAAACACTTGAAAAAGTGAGAATACGCATTTTTTTTTAAAAAAAAAGAGTAATAAGGAAACAAGCTAAGAAAGATAGGTCTACAGTAGCACTGAGTCATCACTCTGTAGACAGTTTTTCGAATGACAGCATTGTCATTATTTCAATGTTGTCTTCTGAGAGATTGTGCTGCCTATCTGTCAGTACTTTGTTATAGTTTGAAAACAGCCTCTCGCTGTCAACATTGAAACACTAGAACCAAACAGCTTTCAATGCTGCATCTGCAAATTGCTGATTGTCAACTGCAGTTGCCTGTAGACATTTCACTATGTCAACTTGTTCCAACTGCATTGACATTTGGTTTTGAACAAAATTCTGTCGACATTGATACCCCTTCAGAATATCTGCAGTACTAAGAACAGTCATCCCAGGTACAGATTGCAAGATCCTGGCCATTTTGGAATTAATAGGATTGAGAATTATTGTCCTTGGATCAAAACAAGAATCCAAGGCTTTGAAAACTGATCTACTTGGATCTGTGGCGATGAGAGTTGACAATCTCGTTTGGAGGTGCAGTCCAGTCTGCTTCAATCCCTCCTTACTTTCTGCCTGTAGCACTTCCCTCTTTATTGTTCTTAAAATCTCACTGGTTTCATTGCCAAATATTCCTTTTGCCACAATACTGAAGCATACTTCAAGATACTTCAACTTTGAATAAAGTTCATGTGAAATTGGATGCTTTGAAGTCTCTAAAATGACAGCCATGCTCATCAAGTCTGTGGCATGTCCTTTAACAAACATGGCCTCTGAAAGAATCCTAGTTACATCATTATTTGGCAGTGAAATAATATACTCAATGCCTGCATTTGACAGCTCTCGCATATCATCACTGCGGAAGGATTCAGTCATTACCTCAAAATATTCTGCTGTGTAGATGGCTTTGGAGAGCCAAGAATTCCATCGTGTTAAAACTGGAAGAGGAAAAACCTTTGGATTTCTGTTTTTCTCTTTAAGAAACTGCAAATATAAATGTTTCCTCTTTCTGGTGTTTAAAAAAGCACTCTTTAAATGACTAATTGTAGTATTTAACTTACTAAGTTTCTTGGAATAAATGTTAGCAATTAGATTAATTTTATGTGCCCAGCATAGAACGTGGATTAAATTATCGCCTATTGTTGTTTTCAAGGAGTCAACACATTTGTTCATATACCTGGCACTGTCACTCCTAATGCCTTGACATTATCATACTGTATATCATATGTTTGAAGAGCTCTCAAAATAGCACAAGCACATTGTATCGAGTTTGCTGCATCGAGAACTTTCACACTTGCCACAGAAAGGCTCTGCTCATTCCAAGCTTCAATGGTTCTCAACAAAACAGCAAAAACACAACGGCCTCTTCTGTCAGTGGTCTTGTCTGCTAATATATCATCATTTTTCCCTGCTAACTGTTCCATTACCTCACTTTTCCTTTGCTGTTGTATTGAAGGCACAATAGTCTCTCTCATTGTTTTAACACATGGGATGTTACCAGCTCCTAAAAAGAACAGTCTGTTAGTTGTTTGGACCTTTAAAATAATGTGATACTGTACAAGAGCAAAATGGGGGGGGGGGGGGGGGGGGGAGGGCAACTGGAACAGTAGGTTTTAGAACAGTCAACCAGGCAAGTTAAAGGTACCACGATGAACATGTGGATTTGTAACAATCAGCTCTTATGCCTAAATTAATTCCATTATTTAAGATTCACTAATTAGTTTTTGGTTATTTCAGGGTATGTAGTGCTGAGGTTGGGTACATTCCTAACAGCCCTAGGATACATTCATTCATTATAAGTGTGAAGGAGTGGGACACACTGTTCCAGTACCTCAGATGTGGTGATTAGAATTTACAGTTGCTGACTTAACATTATTATTTTTTTAACTATTAATGATATGCCCCTAACATAAGATACAAAGATGAGAAAACTGGGAAAGTCTAAGCATTAATAAAAATTTTAACTGAAATATCTAGGTTGCTTTGTTCTGTAGTCTCGCAAAACAAGAAGGGACATCAAACAGATGTGCAGAACTATAGACCTATATCTCTAATGTCAATCAGTTGTAGAATTTTGGAACGTGTATTACGTTAGAGTATAATGACTTTTCTGGAGGCTAGAAATCTATTCTGTAGGAATCAGTATGGGTTTAAAAAAGATTGTCGTGTGAAACCCAGCTTGCGCCATTCGTGCATGATACTCAGAGGGCAATAGACAGGGGTTCCCAGGTAGATGCTGTGTTTCTTGACTTCTGCAAGGCGTTTGATACAGTTCCTTACAGTCACTTAATGAAAAAAGTAAGAGCATATGGACTATCAGACCAATTGTTTGATTGGATTGAAGAGTTCCTAGATAACAGAACGACGCAGCATTTCATTCTCAATGGAGAGAAGTCTTCCGAAGTAAGAGTGATTTCAGGTGTGCTGCAGGGGAGTGTTGTATGACCGTTGCTATTAGTAATATACATAAATGATCTTGTGGTTAATATCGGAAGTTCACTGAGGCTTTTTTTGGATGATGCTGTAGTATATCGAGAGGTTGTAACAATGGAGAATTGTACTGAAATGCAGGAGGATCTGCAACGAATTGACGCATGGTGCAGGGAACGGCAATTGAATCTCCATGTCACAAGTGTAATGTGCAGCGAATACATAGAAAGAAAGATCCTTTATCATTTAGCTACAATATAGCAGGTCAGCTACTGGAAGCAGTTAATTCCATAAATTATCTGGGAGTAGACATTAGGAGTGATTTAAAATGAAATGACCATATAAAGTAGATCATCGGTAAAGCAGATGCCAGACTGAGATTCATTGGAAGAATCCCAAGGAAATGTAATCTGAAAACAAAGGAAGTAGGTTACAGTACTCTTGTTCGCCCACTGCTTGAATATTGCTTTGAAAACCGCAATACTATTTGTATTGCGCACAATATTGTTTATTCGCAAGGGTTGGCAGCGAGCATGCGCAAAACAGTTGTCCTGCCAATGAATGGTCTCTGTAAACTTGACTAATGACTTAAACACAAGCATGTAGAATATTTACGTGGTTTGTGTTCTGTCACAGAGTACACCTTTTTCTTTGTTTGGATGGTTTGAGAATGGGTTCTGATATGTGAAACTGGTCATTAATTAAACAAAAGTATCTGAATTTTGCAACTTTGGCTGGTTTTTACATCAAACTGGTTTACTCATGTTGCTGTCCTTGGATTTCCAGCATGCTGGAATAATAACAGAAGTTGAAATTTATAGCTGCTTTTTTCCATAGCAGAAATTAATGCTGTCTTGTAGAATACCTGCCACACCAACCATTTGGAACTCATCACATATTCAGAAACAAACATCCAAATGTTTATTTCATTCCTCGATCTCTAATCAGATGGAAATGTTAACACCATTCATTGCAGAACATACTTGTATTATACTTTTGGATTTTTTTCTTTACTTTTACTGTAAAAAGTGGTGGTCGTAAGCTAAATGATTCATGATGGTGTTGGCAGTGTTAGCACCGATGTCTTTCCAAATTACATTCATAACAAAAGACCAGGCCGTGTTGACAATGCTATGATGGAAAAAAAATATACATAGTAGCATGCAATGGGACACAAACCTACATCCATTCATATCGTAAACCACAAAAATATCTGTTATGTTATGGCTTACTCAATTGACTACTGTCTAAATGATCACATTTCTTTAAGCTTTATATCGTTGCTGCATTATTAACCACATTTAATGTGCAGGATGATGTTTTTGTGATAGATTTTACCGCCGCCATTGCCTTGAAACAGCGTACTAAGACACACACACACACACACACACACACACACACACACACACACTACAAAGAAATAAATAATTGAAAATCACACAGTGGTCATTCATACACGCTTGCAAAAGTTGATATTTGAAAGGCCACTAGTCATGTCACAACTGCTAAAAGTAGTGCGATAGTTGAACATGGAACATTTCAACATTAAATATGTCACCGACATCATTAGATTTACGACACTTCTTACGAAGACACAAAGAAATTTTGTTGAAAAACGCTGATTTTGCGTTACTTCTTTAAATACCACTGAATTCCCGTTACTTCCTTAAAAACTGTTGAATTCACGTTATTTCCTTAAAAACCACCAAATTCACACTATTTGTTGTGTTATCGTTTAAACAAATTTTTCCAGTCCCTACTTATAAACAACTGTGCGCGCAGTGTCGTCGCATTCTTCAGGATAACAAAAGAGCTAGTTGGATTTCATTTTCTAGTTCCTCTAACAGTTCCACTTCCTCTTCTGCCATGTGGGCCAACCTTCAATGGCTCTCTGAGACCAAGCTCCATTATCCAGTTTCCAGGCTGACCATAGCAGATGATGTCTTTGTGTACCTCATTACTAACTCCAAAACCCTGGGCCCATATTTTGCAGAGATTTCTAGCTTCACCTACTAACACCCTGGTTTCCTCCATCAGAAATAAGTGGAGGTGACTCGGGAAAGACCCTTCTCTTTCCAGAATCATCAATGCCACAACACCACTTTTACTGTGAGGGAGTTCATGCTTTCACTTCATCTCGATGCTCCGCCCCAAGGCTGGATAGTGCTCACATTCAGATGTTGCAGCAGCTTTCTTTTGCGGGAAAGCATTTTGCCTTCATACATAAAATTGTAGCTGGTAGGATGGGCCATTTCCCAGTTGCTGGCATGAAGCCACTGTCATGCCCGTACCTAAGCCCTGTAAGGACAAACATCTTCCTTCTAGCTACTGCCCCATTTCTTTCACCAGCAATTATTATGTGGATTTCAAGCACACTGTTGTGCAGGTGACCATGTTGTCACTTTGTCCACACATGTTGTGAACGGCTTTCTGTAGTAATCCCAGACTGTGGCCATGTTTTTTGATTTGGAGAAAGCCTATTATACCTGCTAGAGGAATGGTATCCTCCGTGCGTTGTACACGTGGGACTTCTAAGGTTGCCTGCCCTGTCTCCTTCAGCAATTGTTAAAAGACCACGTTTTCAGCGAACACGTAGGTTCTACCTTGTCGGACACCTTTATCGAGAAAAATGGGTTGCCTCAGGGCTCTGTCCTAAGTATTGTCCTCTTAACTATAGCCATTAATCCTGTTATGGCCTGTCTCCCAATGGGCATTTCCAACTCCCTTTTCATTGGTGATTTTGCCATCTCGTGCAGTTCTCCATGGACTTGTCTCCTTGTGCGGAATCTTCAGTAATATCTCGATCCTCTTTACTCGTGGAGCATCAACAATGGCCTTTGCTTTTCCACTGACAAAACCGTCTGTATGAATTTCTGGCGGTGTAGTGGGTTTCTTCCACAGTTTTTACACCTTGGGTCTGTTGCTTTTCCATTTGCTGGAATTACAAAATTCCTGGGGCTCATGCTAAATAGGAAATTTTCTTGATCCTCCCACTTGTCTTACCCCAGTGGGCTCGCCACTCTTTGGTGGGTTCATGCTTGCCTGCCATGGGGCCCCAGCCTTTGCAACATTTTTTCTCTTCTGTGCTGCATGTCTATTCTCTTGCTATTCCTTTACCCTTCCCTTGGGGAACATGTCTGGGGTGTTATTGGGAATGTTCTGCATTGTTTGTCGCTGACGTAAGAACAGTCTCACCTTTGCCTTTTGCTCTCTTTTCCTTCCTTCGTTTCCCTTCTCCTCTCATTCCTCTGCTTCGATGTTTGAAGTTCCTGTTTTTGTTCTTCCTCCTTGTGCACTCCAGATGGCCGGCCCGTGTGTCTGATGTATAACACATGACTGGGTAACATACAGTGCCCACCCCGGGTCAAGAGGTAGGGTGCGCACGTACCTCCTGGTACAGGCCAGGCCTGAGCTGCAGACTTCCCAAATTGCCGATTGGTCCCTCTGTCAAGTCATTGGAAGGTTTGAGCAGTCACCTGAGGTGGGTGCGCCCCCTTGTGAAGGGAGTCCCCAGTTGGAAGGAGTGCGCCATCGAAGTTGCTGGCAATCATGAGAGATTTTCTCGCAATGAGTCAATTGTCTTCCCAATCAATGTCTATGAAGTGTAAATGTAATGAGACTAATAAAGCAAAGGCCTTTCCAGCTGTACCACGGTTCCTCGTGGTCTGAAGACGGTCAGTCCATCGCCAGGGTAAATCCATTTATTATTCAGAAAGGTGTTGATGCAATTGCTGGTTCTGTGAAATCCTGCTGTCATTTATGGAATGGCACTTTGCTTATGGAGACTACTTCTGATTCTCAAGCACAACTACTGCTTGCCGCCTCACTTCTCCACGGCTCCCCTTTTCGTGTCAAGGTCCATAGAACTTTGAATTCTTCCCATGATGTAATTTACACCAGGCTGCTCGACATTCTAACAGAGGCCAAAATCCAATCTTACCTCTCTGATCAGGGTGTCATTGCCATCTCTTTCTCACCTTTGATGGAGTGGTGCTGCCGTCCAACATCAAAGCAGACTATGAAATTATCAGAGTCTGCCCATACATTCCGAACCTGATGCGCTAATACCAGTGTCATCATTTCAACCACACTAAAACATCTTGTCGACACCTGCCAAATGCTTAACCTGTGGTAGAGATGCGCACGAGGGCAATTGTCCGCCTCCTTCTCCCCGCTGTATCAACTGCAATGGTGGCCATGCTGCCTCCTCTCAGGATTGTCCCACTTATCTTGATGAAGAGTAAAGAAAAGTGTGCCTTACCCAGTCGCTCGCAAGTTACTGGCTAGTCGCAAGCCCTGTGTTCTCTCATCTGGCACCTATAGTTCTGTTCTTGTTACCCCTCGCTCCATGAAGGCCATGGCCACGCAGACATGCGAACTCAAATTCAGCTCTGAGGTTGTTAAATCGCTCAGTATTAAGGTAGCATCAAAATCCAATCATCCAGCTGTGCAACAAACTATCAAACTCTCGCCTCAAGGGGCGAAGCCACCAGCTACACAACCAGTAGGCCGGAAGGAGTAGTCCCATCTAGATTTCCTCCATCTCTCCAGCCATACAACACCCTAGTCTTCATCGAACCAGAAAGGCTCAAATAAGTTCACCAAAGGCAAACGTCTTCTCCTTTGCCAATTCGAAGATCCTCTTCGATGCTGTCACCAAGTGGTACCTTAGCCCGGTTGGTCTCGGCATCGCCAGTGCGCACCACCATCCGTTTTTCAGTGTTGGACTCCATGGACCGACTGCACAAGCAAGCCAATTCTTCTCTGGTCCTGTGGAGCAGGATTTTCCTGCTTTTGCGCCCTGTAGTAGTGACTCTACACTAGCTGTCACTTGACAGCCACCGAGTTGACACCGCTACCTCTCTTCCTCATCATGACTGTCCTCCAATGGAACATTTGCGGCCTTCAGTCCCACAAAAAGGATTTATGGCTGCTTTTAGCATTGCAGCATTCCCATGTACTCTGCCTTCAGGAAACAAAATTGCACCCTCACAACTGCTTGGAGTTTTCACATTACTTTCCGATTCGTTTTGTCCTTCCCCCTTAGGTTGGTATTCATAGTAAACTCATCTCCCTGACTACCCATCTTCAAGCTGATGCAGTTCACCTTTCCCTTCCCCACCTGACTTTTCCTCTCTGTTCCATTTATGTCCCTCTGTTATTCGATATCACCAGGGCAGACTTCCTTCAGCTTATTGGGCAGCTATGTCCCCCATTTCTGCTACTCGGTGACTTTAATGCACATCATCCCCTTTGGGGTTCTCCCATGACCTGTCAGAGATGTGCCCTCTTGGCTGACCTTCTTAACCTCTTCTGCCTTAACACTGGAGCACCCACATTCTTTTCCGAGTCCTCACTCACCTATTCCCACTTGGACATATCCTTTTGCACTATCCAGATTGCCCATTGCCTTTAGTGGTCCATTCTTTTTGACACCTACTCGAGTGACCACTTCCTGTGTGCTATCCGTTTGTTGACTCCTACCCAGTCTGTGTGCATGCCCAAATGGCAGCTTAGTAAGGCTAACTGGCAGCTCTAATCCTTGCTGGTGACCTTCGAAGAACAAGATTTCCCCAGTTGTTATGACCAGGTGGAATATCTCTCAAACATTACCCTTACTGCTGCAGAGCATTCCATTCCTCACATTTCCTCTTTACTACGTCGTGTCCCAGTCCCTTTGTGGACTGAGGTGTGCCACGACGCAGTTCACGCACGGAGACATGTTCTCCGTGTTTTTAACCATCATCCTACAATGGCAAACTGCATTCATTATAAACAGAAACAGATGCATACAATGTGTCATCGCGTTCTTTGCGATAGCAAAAGAGCTAGCTGGCTTTCATTCACTAGTTATTTTAACATTTCCACCCCTTCTGCTGTTGTGTGGGCCAACCTCCGATAGCTGCCTGGGACCTAGATCCATTCCCCAATTTCTGGCCTGACAGTAGCAGACGATGTTATCATGCACCCTATTGCTATCTCCAACACCTTGGAACGCCTTCCTCCATTGGAAATGAGCGGAGGAGGCTCAGGCAATATCCTTCTCTTATCTGAATCATGAGTGCTACAATACCGCCTTTACTGCGAGGGAGCCAGATCTTGCTCTCAGTTCATCACCATTCTCCGCCCAAGGGCCAGGTGCCATCCACATTCAGATGTTGTAGCACCTTTCTCTTGCAGGCAAGCAATTTCTGCTTAACACATACAACTGCATCTGAGCAGAGGGCATATTTCCAGGACGCTGGCATGAAGCCAGTCATACCCATACCTAAGCCCGGTAAGGACAAAAATCCTCCTCCTACCACTGCCCCATCTCTTTTACCAGCTGCATTTGCAAGATGATGGAACGTATGATTTGTGCCCGGCTGGTATGGTGGCTCAAGTATCACAGTTTCCTGATGAATGCACAGTATGGATTTTGAGCACGGTGTTCTGCAGTTGACCATCTCGTTACTTTGTCCACCCGTGTCATGAATAATTTTTCTGTTGAAATCCCAGACAGTGGCTGTGTTTTTTGATTTGGAGAAAGCCCACGACACCTGCTGGAGAACTGGTATCCTCCATACTCTTTACATGTGGGGCTTCCGTGGCCACCTGCCCTGTTTCCTTCAGGAATTTTTAAAATATTGAGTTTTCGAGGTACATCTGGGTCCTGCCTTGTCGGACATCTTTATCCAGGACAATGGTGTGTGTCAAGGTTCCATCCTGAGTGACGTCCTCTTTGCTATTGCCATTAACCCTATAATGGCCTATCTCCTGTGGGGCATCTCTGGCTCCCCTTTTTTTATGATTTTGCCATCTATTGCAGTTCTCCGTGGACCTGTCTCACTGCCTTCAGCACTGTCTTGATCATCTTTACTCCTGGAGCATTGCCAATGGCTTTTGCTTTTCCAATGACAAGACTATCTGTATGAATTTCTGGCAATGCAAGTGGATTCTCCCAGCATGTTTACATCTTGGGCCAGTTGCCCTTTTGTTCATTGAAACTACAAAATTCCAGGGGCTCATGCTCAAATAGGAAACTCTTTGTCTTCCCATGTGTCTTACCTGGCAGCAGGCTGTACGTAGTTCCTCAGTGTGTCCTACGTGTCCTAAATGGTACTTCTTAAAGTGCCGATCATACCACCCTACTCCATTTGTACTGGTCCCTTGCCCATTTGAAACTCGACTATGGGTGCTTTGTTTATTCATCTGCCTGCTCATCCCTCTTAAGCATTCTCAACACTATCCTCCATTGTGGCATCAGTTTGGCCACGGTCGCCTTTTACACTAGCGTGGTTGAAAGTCTGTCTGCTGAAGCTGCTGAACTATCACTGTCCTACCGCCGTGACCCACCCATCCTATGCCTTCATCTTTAATGATTCCTTTAATCGTTGCATCCCTCTTCTCTGTTACGTCCTGGAGTCCGCTTTCGGCACTTGCTACAGTGCCTTGACTTCACATTACCTGCAACTTTCCTGGTAGGTGTGAACCCTTCACAACCTTGACTTTGTGAAGTGGCCCATGTTAACATAGGCTTTCATTCGTTTCCTAAGGACACTACTCCAGTCTCGGTCTATCACCTTCAGTTTCACGATCTTCACATAGAACTTCGTGATGGTACCCTAGTATACACTGATGGCTTTCGGACTGACCGTGGAATCAGGTAAGCCTCCATGATTAGCATCCATGCCTTTCGATATCAGCTTCTGGCACACTGCTCAATATTTACATCCGAGCTCTTCGCCTTGTATCAGGCCACGGAGTACATCCGATGACACAGCCTTTTCAATTGGGTCTTCTGCTCAGACTCACTCAGCACCCTTCAAAGTCTGTGTGCACTGTACACCACACATCCCTTGGTGCAGTGGGTCCAGGAAAACTGTCACTTGCTCACTTTTGGTGGAGCCAGTGTGATGTTTCTGTGGGTTCCTGGTCATGTCGGCTCCCAGGAAACGAAGCTGCTGACACTGCTGCCAAGGCTGTAGTCCTCGTACCTCAGCCTGTGAGTACCTATTCCCTCCAATGATTCTCTGTGTTGCCGTCTGTCAGGAGGTGGTGTCCCTTTGGCATCACCAATGGTCTTCACTTCACGGGAATAAACTCTGGCATATTAAGCCTGTCCCATTGGCTTGGATGACCTCCTCTCGGCCGTCCCACTGCTAGGATGTCGTTTTAACTAGGCTGCATACTTGGCTTTGTGCAGTGGCCCGTTTTCATCTTGGACTACATCCACTTCCTAATGAAACTACTCTGGATTTGATCTATCACTTTAAGTTTCTCAATCTTCACAAGCAATTTAGCGTAGGCACCTTTGTGTACACTGATGGCTCTAAGACTGACCATGGTGTTGGGTGTGCATTCATCGTTGGAACTGACCATTTTCAGTATCAGCTTTCAGAACACTGCTCAATATTTACTGCAAACCCCCTTGTCCTATGGCAGGCCATCCTGTACAACCTGTGGCACAGGCTTTTTAATTGTCAGATGCTCCGATTTTCTCAGTGCCCTTCATAGCCTCCATGTGCTGTACTTAGTCCATTCTTTAGTGCAACAGGTCCAAAAAAGCTTCCACTTGCTCGCTGTTGGAGGAGCCACCATGATGTCCATGTGGGTTTGGTGGTCATGTCGGTCTGACGGGAAATGAGGCTGCTGACACTGCATCCAAGGCTGCAGTTTTCCTAACTCGGCCTGCTAACTCTTCCATTCCTTTGGACGATCTCCATGTTGCTGTTTGTCGACAGGTGGTGTCACTTTGACATCACCACAGTCTTCTCCTCCAGGTAATTAAAGCTCTTTCAGCAGTTAGGCTGACCTCCTCTCAGCCCTCTTGCCATGAGGAGATCATTTTAGCTAGGTTGAGGATTGGGAACTGTCTTTTTTTGCTGTCTCCACTTGTTAAATGGTGATGGTCCCCCATCACTTCATGCTCATGATTGTCAGCCATTGATGATTCAACATTTCCTGACCAAATGCCCTTTTTTAACTGCTAACGTTGTAGTGTATGTTTGCCGCCTGAGTTATTGGATGTTTTAGAGAATGACACATGGGCTGTTTATCCATCGTACCACTATGGCGAAGGAAATGTAATCTTTGGTTTGGGACATCTGCTGTCTCTACAGTGCATTTCATGGATCTTTCTCAGAGATGAGGTCCCTGTTTTTAGCTCTCTTTCTTTTTGTCGATTAGGCTTAATGTGTAGTCGTTTTCAGTTAGGTTTTCTTATTAGTGTTCCAATGTTTTGACATGGACTTTTTTGACCTCAGTCGTTTTTACACACAAAAAAGTGTGCATCAAATATGGCATGGTAGTAATTTATTAGTGACTGATGATTATTGAGATAATGATGGCTTGCATGTGGTAAGGTGAAATGATAATGATTTGGAATGAAAGTTCTAAGTTCCTTAGCAGCAACAATGGCCTCCTGTGTTCCCATGCCTTGTTTCTGTCATACATTTCAAGGCTCTGGAAGTGCCATCTTTGAGGTGTGTGACAGGAAACATAAAAATTGGTTGCCAGTGTCTTGTGTAGCTGGAAGAAGGGTGGGAAGCCCACTTCATGATGCAACACTGACTCTAATGAAGGACAGGAAATGGAATGCTCACCACAATGCTGTGTTCTGTAGCCCTTGCAGCTTCTGTATTTTGTCTGAAGCTCCGTAGACTCACTTGGAATCCAATAACTCCAGAATGACGTGATATCACTTGATACACTCATTCAAAGTTATAGCAAAACATAATTATACAACACCGTTATTGGGTGTGTTCCATGAAGCTTTCACTGCAATGAAAGTAAATTTGACCAGTTTTACAGGGTTGAATATAATGCCTTGCATTTTCTCAAACTATTAATTAAAGTCCAGTTGTGTTCTCTGCATATGTAGTGAATATTACGCAAAGTAAACATAAAAAATTGTTTTTATGTGCTCAAACAATTTGTAATGGCAGTAAAACAATTTATTGATGGAATAGGGCTTATGATGGAACCCAAAGAAAATTAAGTAAATGACCGGAAAAAGCAAAACCTGGAATTTTAAAAACAGTTTTTACTATATACCAGGTGCCCCTCCTAAGAGTCATCAGGCGCATTTTCTCTGGTGATTCAGCAGATATTTGCAATTTAGTTATTTCAATATATAGCAAGAGTCAGCCCAAACAAATATTGCACATCATGTTTTTCACCTGACGCCAAGTGTTGATAGAAAACATCAGTTTGTTTCTCTTTACACAAACAAAAAAACGGCTATTTAATAGAGTGGTCTGAAATCAGTCAACTGTGATATTTGTTTTATTGATAAAGTAAAACACATGAATGACAAGCCCTCAGGTAGTGGTAGAGCAGTGCTGCTGCATGGCAGTAGCAGTTAGTGCAGGCCGGGGCAGTGCCATCACTGCTAAGAGTATTGATTATTCTTTGTGTCTTAATGTCAATTTTACTACATATTTGTAAAACGAAGATCACACTGGATTAATTTTGGACACACCTATTGAACGAACACGCGAAATTCTACTTTGAAAACAGCCCTGTTTGTAACAAGAAACAAACACTTTTCTATTGACACTAGTGGCTGCATGAATGAGTTGAGAAGTATTTATGTGGGCTGACTCCAGCTACATGTTGAAGAAGAAAAAATGCAAGTTGCAAGTATATGCTGAAGCACCAGAGGAAACATGACCCTATATATACATGAGCAGAAAACAATGTCCTCAAAACCTCTAGATCCTATGTAAATATTTTGCCCCTACTGAAAACCTGTGGTCACCCCTAAATTTAATGTGTAATAAAATAAATATGTAACACAAACTGAAATCATATCTGTTTCACAACTACTCCTACTCCACAGAAGAATTTCTGAATGTTTAGTTGTGTGGTGGGTGAATGGGAGGGAGGGAGGAAGGGTGGGTGGCTGGCTGGGTGGGAGGGAGAGCGGGCAGGCAGACTGCATGTGGCAATACACTCACTCTCGCATAAAACAATGTATAAATGTCTCAACATGTCACCATATTTTCCACTGAGAAGATGGATTGTAATTGTTACTGACTGAGTGAGAAGTCAGTCAGCTATAATCCATGCAACATGCAAATAAATAATTATCTGGAACTCAGAAATTTGTCTCAGATAATAATTATAGTCTCTCTTAAACAATCATTAAACTCATCAGTTGCTTATGAGAAAATCATAAGTCATTTACATTGTAATACGACTCCTGCCTGAAATATTACATTTACTTACTCCTTCATTCATTAACTTCCCAGAGGCTACCTTTGTTGAGGCAACCATTTGAATGCCACTTGCTATTCTTCGGTCGACACACAATGTTTGCCTGTTATTCTGGTCTCGATGTCTGCAAAGCAATTTTTTTCTCTGTCATCCCAGTGTTTTCTTACCAAATATCTTGCCGTCTGATACAGTTCTGAGAAAACAGCTGTGGGCAAAGATATATCCTACAAATTTCACCCTTCTTACTTTTGTTTTTATCATCAGGCTTCTGTTCTCCTGCATTTCCATCTTTCGTTGATGGAATGTTAAATGTTATTCTTTATTCATTGTACATCCCTCAGAAGCTTCTACTTTCCATCCAGCTTTTTCTAGTCATTTTTTATCATATCCACATTTGTGATTTCATTTGTGTCATCTGTTTCCCTTCTGTCTTGTTATGTCCATAAAGTAGTTTACTGTTGCACACATGTGATTGTTCGCTAGATATCTGTATTTCTAAATTAACAGGTTTATTTGACATGGCAATGCATAGTGCAGTTCTGGTATCACTGTAGGTGGCATGCACAGTTTGTTTTATGATGGCTGAGTGAAATTAGGGAGGATCCAAACTCAAGACTGTCATCTATGGAATGTGTCATTACCAATCATGAAATGGCAGAAATAACCCCTCCATTAACCTGTTGACACAGCTCCAAATGCAGAGTCTTATCTACCTGCCACAGTTGTTCTCCTAATTTTGGACATCATCTTGACATGAAGACTTTCATATAACATGAGAAATGAGCATTAATCCAGTCCCAAAAGTATAGTAGGTGTTATCATAGTTCGATTTAATCATTCACTGGGCATTCAACATGACTGCTTCAGTAGTAGCTGTTTGTTCACATCCCTTAGCTTACTTTTCTTTCATGTTTGAATTAATTGAACTATTGACATGCTAGGAAACTGGGTGAGAGAGTTGATACCCAGATGTAATGACTCTAACTAGCGATTCACAGTGCAGTACAGTTATTTATTAAATGAAATTGTCATGACTATATGCTAGCATCTGAATATTGTATTGAATGTGCTTCTAATTCTTCCTCATTATTGTAACTATAAACTGAGTGACCTCCACAACCTTATTGTAAACAGTTACATTCTGTTTATGCTGAGATGCTCATGATTCCAAGAGCTATTTTACAAAAAGGTTATGCTTCTTGTAAACTGCAACTAGTTCTTTCCAGTGTGAATTAAAGTGCTTATAGGTGCACTTTCTTAATTTTCAAAAGAACTTTTACTACCATGCTTTTGAATGCCAAATAAAAGGTTAGTTTTGTTGTGTAAATGATTGTGCTGAGGATTTTTCCATAGATGAAATGAAGGGGGTCATTACAAGAGAAATTGTGTGATAGAAAATTGAGTATGTAAATTATCTTATTCTTGGAAATTAAAGAAATAACAGCAGGAAGGCATCCAGGTTCATAATTAGATCTTTTTGTATTGCGTTCTCCCCTTGGCTATACTGAATTATAGAATTCAATACATGGTACTGTTCAAATTATTCAATTTGGAGAATAGAAATGACATCCAACCTTGAAAGTAACACATGTAGAACCCTTCTGCTGTAGTTCAGATTTGTAACCTAGAGAGAACCTGGCCATGATGATTAAATAATGCTGAGGAATGCCATTTGGTGAGAGTTGTGAACACACACACACACACACACACACACACACACACACACACACACACACACACACGTGCGAGATTACCAAACATATATTATTCTGTATTATTGTGCATAAGTTTTTAGCATTTCATTTTATTATCGTAGCAAGTTCAGTTCAACCAGTGATTTTTGAATACTAAAAGAGTTTGCCACCTTGTGAAAGTTCTTTTGCTGCAGTTATTGATTATGTGAAATGGGTTTAATGCTCTTGAGGTAATGGAGATCTGATTGGGGAATAGTAAGGTGCCAGTTAACAAAATTGTGTTCGTCTTGAACAGTAGTATATTATCAAGAAATTATTTAACACCTTACAATTAGCAAAACACACAATTTAACAGTGGGAGCACTGATGGCTAGTAAATAAAGCAGGTAAACCCAAGGCTTATCACATCAGTAAATACAGTCCTTAAAATGCATGGGTGTAAGATGATAATTTAGAAAGCAAAGATCACTGCTTGTTGGGGTATGCAAAAATAAAATCACCTTCCTTTTTTATCATAGTAATTTAAAGTACTAGGCAATTGCAGCAAGAATTATTAATGGCTATGTGCTGTGGCTCATTAATAGACAATTACTGGTCAAGAACTTAAACTGACCAAACAAATAACTGCACTTGGCAACTGCACAAATGGCTGAAGGGCCAATAATTAATGATTAACACTACAAATCCCTTTAGGGTAATGAAATATTACACACAAATTTCATTAAGGAACAAGATGACTCACCCCTGAAGATCACTTACAGCAACAATGGCCAATCATATTAAGTGAGTAGAACTTTGCGGTGAAAAAAAAATCTAAAAGACAGATACAGGATAACAGAACCAGTGATTGGTGACCATGTAAATGAGTTTTACAATGAGCAAAGGTGCTTTATCATCTAAGTGCGCCTCAGCTAGCATACTGGATATCAGGCTTGTACACACAGTGAGCCTTGAGGTGCAATAGCCACCCAATGTACTGCTCACTCAGCTTAGATAAAGTCAGCCCTCCAAATCTCCATACTGCTGCTAACAAGTTCTCTCATTTCTGCTTGCTACACATGTCCTTTTATTCCCACCCACTTCTGCTCGTGCTCTCAAGTGGACTGGCGTCCACCAGTTTCGCACGTGCATGCACGCACGCACGCATGCACGCACACACACACACACACACACACACACACACACACACACACACACACACACACACACACTACACATTACACCTTCTGAGGCTACAAATGCAGAAGACTTACGTGACAAACTTCTGTATGGTATCATAACAATTGGCACATACTTGAACAAATATGCACTTTAATTAAGAATTGTATTGGGAAGTAATGTTGCTCATTTCCTAAATAAATTTATCTTATTGTATATATTCTTGCTCACAGATAGTCGCAACGAAAAGATTATCAGAAAGTAAGCTTTTGGTCAACAAGGCCTTCATTGGAAATAGAAAATGTACATATGCACACACAAATGCAAACACAACTTGCACGTGTGTGTGTGTGTGTGTGTGTGTGTGTGAGAGAGAGAGAGAGAGAGAGAGAGAGAGAGAGAGAGAGAGAGAGAGAGAGAGGGGGGGGATAGAGGGACGGGGGACAGACAGACAGAGAGCGTGAGCATGTATGCGTGCACACGTTCTATTTCCAATGAAGACCTTGTTGGCCGAAAGCTTATTTTCTGACAGTCTTTTTGTTGTGCCCTTCGAAATATTGTCACATTCCATCCTGGATTTTCAATTGTTTGTGTATATTCTGGGTGTACCATAATTGCAGCTTAAAAAAGTTCTTTGTTTTTATTTCACTTACACATTTAAGTTTTTTCAATTTGTTCTTTCTTTATTTCAGCCTGTTGTGAAGTTGTTGATTAATAGACACAACAACAAGTACTCTTATACAAGGTAAGGCTGCACAAGTTATTTGATTTCGTTTGAAATAAGATTAATAAGTAAGTCTTTATTAATTTATGCCTTGTAATTTAACTAGTACTGCAATCTTTTTACTAATTCTTTTACATTCACAGTATTTTTTCTGTTGCCCTGTATTCAGACCCGTGGCTAAATTTGGTACAGGAAAGTCACATGAACAGCACAATTCAGCACACTGTTATCCACTGGTTTACACCCCGTTTTTGTGATTATGGAACAGATGTTACTTAATCCCTTAAATCACTCCAGTGCTTTTGAGTAAAATGGCACAGTGATAAAAATAGTGTATAAACATCCCCTTTCAAGTCTCCTGTGATTTTCCTAAATGATTTCTGGCATAGGCAGAATGACTCCTCCACTGAAGTAAGTGCTCTGTTTCCAATAGCCTCCTATTGACTGATAGTTGGTGCTTTGGAGATGAGTGATGTCTCTGTTACACCATGCAGATTATATTTGGAAAAGATGACAGACATATCTCAGCTTTGTAAATTTATTGTAACATTTTTCGTACGTCTGTTGCTTGTATAAAGGTGCTCTGTAATGATTGTATTGCCATCAAAAAACAATGATGGCACCACATGTCACCCCCAGGGGGCTCATTGCTCTTTGGCGACTTCTTGCTTGGCAACCACATGCCCCCAGCCTTTGTAGCATCTTTTCCCTTCCGTGCTGCATGTCTACCCTCTTGCTATTATTTTTCCCTTCCCTTGTGGAACGTGAGTGGAGTGTTTTTGGGAATGTTCCACATTTTCTGTAGCTGACATAAAACCAGTATCACCACTGTTTTTCATTTCTTTTTTCCTCTCTTCATTTATCTTCTCTTACCCTTTCTCCGCTTTGGCGCTTGCGGCTCCTCTTTTTCCTTCTTCTTCTCCTGAAGGCTGACCCACGCATCTGACGTGTAACTGGTGACTGGGTAACATGTAATTCCCAGCCCAGGTTAACAGGTAGGGTTCGCATGTACCCCCTGGTACAGGTCAGGCCCAGGGAGGAGTGATTGCCTGAGCTGCTAGCTTCCCAAGTTGCCAATTGGTCCCTCCGTTAGGTGTTGGGAGGTTACCTGAGGTGTGAACACCGAAGGGAAGTGAGTACCCCTCTGGGGAGGGGGGGGGGGGCAGTTGGAAGGAGCATGCCATTGGAGAAGCTGGTAGTCATGGTGGATTTTCCTGCAATGAGCCAATCATCAGTATTGCAGTCAACGTCTACCAAATGTAAACGGCTTGAAGCTCCCATTTCGAAGACCTTCCCAGCTATGTCATGGTTCCTCATGCTTACACACACCAAAGATGGTCAGTCCTTTGCAACGGTAAATCCATTTCTAATACAGAAAGGTGTTAATGTACATGATGGCCCTGTGAAATCCTGTTCTCATTTACACAATGGCTGTTTGCTTTTGGATTCTCAAGCATGACTACTGCTTGCTACTTTGTTCTTCCATGGCTGTTGTGTTTATGTTGAGGCCCATAGAACTCTTAATTTTTTCTGTGGCGTTATTTACACTAGGCTGGTGCCTTACCTAGTTGCCTGCAAGTTATTGGCTAGTCACAAACACTGCGTTCTACCACCTGGCACTTAGTGCTGTTCTTGCTACATCTCGCTCAATGAAGGACATGGCCATGCAGACATGTGACCTCAGATTCAGCAGTGAGGTTGTAAAATTGCCCAGTGCATGGTAGCATTGTCGTCTCCTCGTCCATCTGAGCAACAAGCCACTAAACATTTGCCTCCCAGTGCAAAGTCACCTGCTTCATAACCAGCAGGCCAGAAAGGACAGAAGGAATACTCCTGCGAAGACTTCCTGCATGCCTCCAGCCAATGAACATCTGAATCTTCCTCTGGCAAATGGAAAGGCTCCAAAAAGTCAAATAAAGGCAAACGGTCTTCTCCTTTACTGCCTCAAGAGATCCTCTTCAATGGAGTGCCATGCGATAACCCCTCCCGGCTGACCGGGGGGAGTAAACCAAACTTTCATTTCACAGCAGACAAGAGCATTAGATGTTTGTGAAATGGGAAGACATTAGAAATGTCTTGCTTTTGACAACAAAACACAATATGACTGCATCCAATATCAGTGTCTGAACAGAATTGGGAATGGTAGCGACTCAGAAACCTGCCTGTATGTTGGATTAAAAAAAAGGACTGGTGTAGACCACAGTGACCAGCTGATGGGCTAATAACCTTTTGAGAAGAAGCAGATAAAGTGCCAAAAGTAAGCTTTTTTCACGTTTTCATTACAATTATAGCAAATTTGTATGTTTTATGTAAAAAGTCAAGGCCTTCTGCAAAAATCTTGTTAAATTTATTACTGAATTGGCAGTGACTATGATAAGCAGAGGTATGGTTTAATCAATTTGTACTCAAAATATGAGGGGCATTTGAAAAGTCCGTGCAAAAGTAAAAGCTACTTACATGTTTGGGGTAACCTTTTTTATTTTTTGACATAGTCTCCTTTTAAACTTATACACTTTGTCCATGCTGTTCTAATTTGTTGATCCCTTCTGAATAATAGGAATTGTCCAAGTCTGCAAAATAGCTATTAGTTGCTGTAATCACCCCCTCGTTTGAATAACATCTTTGTCCCGCCAGCCATTTCTTTAAATTGGGGAACAAATAGTAGTCAGAGGGAGCCAAGTCTGGAGAATAGGGGGGATATGAAACAAGTTGGATTCGCATTTCCATTAATTGTGTGACCACTGTGGCGATACCTGTAAGACACCGCTAGCCCACGCCTCTCGCGGTGTGCGTTTAACCCCATTTAAATGACGCGCCAAGCGCGCGCCCAGCGGCTGTACGATTAATTAAATAATCGGCGTGCGAATCACAGTTGAAATCTCTGGTCCAGAGGGACGTGAAGAGGCTGTGGTCCAGAGAGAGAGTAGAGTCAGTCTAGTCTTGTTCAGTCTTAAGAGTCAGTCGAGCTAGAAAGTGTCTTGTGAAACGATCATTCTGTGGATAATATTAGTGTGATGATTTCTTTTATATGTGTTGTGTTGTCTTCTTCGATGAGTAAAAAAAAAAAAAAAATATAGGTAAAATAAATTTTTGTGATGTCCATCAATAAGTTCATTCCAGTAAAAATAGAACCACTTCCCTTCACCTTTATTCACCCTTTTTTCTTTCTTTCCTTACAACATTCTCAAAAACAAAAAAATTACCACCCTCCCCTTTTTTTTTTTTTAATTCCGGACATCACACCACAGCTGCTGAGGTGTATGCTGGTGCATTGTCAGGATGGAAAAGGACATTTTGCGGTGCAATCGCCGGTGCTTTTCTTGCAGCGCGGTTTTCAAACGGTCCAATAACAATGAATGATATGGGTTTGTGATAGTTTTACCCTATTCCTGATAGTCGATGAGGATTATCCCTTGCAAATCCCAAAAGACAGTCACAATAACCTTTCTGGCCAAAGGGCTGGTCTTCACCTTTTTTGTTGCAGATTCTGCCATGGTAACCCATTGTTTAGATTGCTGTTTGTTCTCAAGAATATAGTAATGTATCCTTGTTTCATCCACAGTGACAAAACGATGCTTAAAGTTCTGTGGATTCTTCCTGCACAGCTGCAAACCATTCTTGGAACACTTCGCATGATTCAGTTTTTGGTTAAGCGTGAGCAATCGCGGAACCCATCTTGTGGATAGCTTTCTCATGTCCAAATGTTTATGCATACCTGTTCATTTGAGATGCCCACAGCACTAGCAATCACACGCACCATAACTCTTCTGTCATCAATCACCATATCAGGGATTTTATCAGTGATTTCTGGAGTTGTAATCTCCACAGGGCATCCAGAACATTCGGCATCACTTCTGCCCATGTGGCCACTCCGAAAATTTTGAAACCACTTATAAACTGTTCTAATCGAAGGTGAAGAATCACCGTAATGTTTATCAAGCTTCTCTAGTCTCCTGAGGCATTTTGCCTTTCATAAAGTAATGTTTAATCACCACATGAAATTATTCTTCATCCATTTTTTGACAATCACTCAACTTCCTTGAATCACACGAATGCCAAACACAAAGAAATAGACCAATATGGCTGAAACTTGGTGTGCGTTCTTTCCAAAGATGCTAATAACTAAACATGACCTCAATATGCGCCGGTGGTGGCATCTCTCGGACTTTGCATGGACTTTTCAAACACCCCTCGTAGATCACCTGTAGACAGACTTAGAGGAAAACATTTTTCTAAACTTCTTCCTGCTACAGAAATGTCAAAATGGCTTTGGAGAAAATGTAAGGAATGTGCTGAACACAGGAAGGGAAGATCTGGGAAAGTGGTAGGAAAAGATATCACGTGTTATTATTATTGTGAAATAGGTATTTTGGTTTCCAAAATCCTTTGAAGTTTTCCATACTAAGGCAAATGTAATTAATTTTCAACAAAAAAACTACATTTTCGTCAGTTTTATTTTTAGTAGCAACAGCTTCCACTTCTGTCCCCATTTAGGAAGTGAAGGATGAAGAAAGATTTTTGTGACAATAGCATATTTTCACTTCAGTATAAAAAATGTGGGCACTGATGTATGTCTGTTTCTTCACAGTATTTCATACAAAGAAGAACCCTCTTTCAAATGCGAAGTTCTCTGGAGTAGAGTTTATCACACAAAATTCAGAAAAACTATGAAAAAGCACAGTATCAGCCTGTTGAACAATGCCCTAGCTGTCTTAAACATAACTATGTATTATTCCATCTTAGGTTATATGAATGAATGATATAATTGTCAGTAATTCATCAAATAAATATTCTCTTTGAAATATTCATAAAATTGAGCAAAAAATGAATTTGTCTGAATTTTTGTCCCCCCTTTGGATATTAATATGTAGAACACAAATAATAAGAAAAAAGAACTTATGCCAAAACCATTTCAGTTTCAAATGCTATGGTTTCCATGCAGATGAATTCAGAATCATTTACAATCCCAGTGTCCACAGATGTCACACATACTTATGCTTTGGTTTGCTGCACATTTGGATATTTGGGTTAATACATAGGCTGAATGTCTGCCTGTCTTCCAGCAAATTTATGCAAGAGTAGATCACACTGCTTATAATACTATCTACATTATAAACAATGTAGTGATTACATGCACCGTCACTGAAACAGTTTTGCTCTTCTACTTCTAAATACAGAGTATTGTATCCTATTTGATTTATTGTAATTATATTACTCAGTGTTTCATCTAGTTTCAATTAGTCTGAGTTTCAGCGTAAGAAATTTCTTTTCTTGTCCTCCTTTTTCCTCTCAATTGAGTGTCAAACCATGCTGTTGTTGTTGTGATCTTTAGTCCAAAAATGGTTTAATGCAGCTCTCCATGATAGTTACCTTGTAAGTACCTCTTCACCACTGCGTAACTGCTGCAACTGCCCCATCTATCCAAAAACTAGACAGGATTAATAAAATATAAAGAAAAGTTTAGATGGTGGTTTTAATGCTGCAGGTGTGTCTACTTACAAGGAGATCAACTAACAACTGCTTTTTTTTTTCTACACGACATTCAGAACTTAGATATCTATCTTCAAAAATTGTTTGATATAACTGGAAAAAATCTTGAGTAAATTGAATTTGAAGATTTCCTAGGAACATTAATTCACTAAAGTAAAGGCGACTTTTACAAGGTGACGCATGGCTCACTTGATAACATTAGAGAATGGTAATCAGGTAATCTTATGGTGTTTTTTTTCCCCCATTCAGTTTGAATACCTGCATCATTTAAATATGAAATTCATCAATATGAAAATTACGCATCTTGTAGTTTCTGTTTCATATAACACGCATAGTTAATGTAAACTATTAATTATTGGTATTTTCTAAAATATTGTAAATTAAGATTGTTTAAATTAATTAATGATCTTTTGTAAAACACTGATAATTAAGAATTTATATTTGCAATGAAAACTGGAATTTTACATGCAATATGTCATTAGGAACAAGAGGACATGCATTTTTCATAAAAAGTTATGATCAGATACACATTAATTAGTATATATTTGAGGAATTTTATAAATATAAATGATGGAAGTATTAGTTTTGGATGGAAAAAATACCGCAATGAGATTCAAACCAGCTTTCATTATTTGGTTGCCGTCCTCCACTGGTGCCGACTAAGCCACCCACTCATGAAAAATTGCATAAATTTTAGTGAATTAAGGTTTCCTGGAAAACTTAAGTTGGTTTTGAGAGTTACATCGAAGTACCTTGAGTGATTGATGTTAGAGATCTGAACTTCATATACCATAAATATTTATTTAAAAAATTACAAAAATCTGATTGCCAGCTGATCTCCTCCTTAGTCTCTCCTGTTTGAGTACAATGCTCAGAACTTTCATATATTCATGTGAAACTGTCGGAAAAGAGACAGTTGCCATGTTTGTTGTGTTTTCTACCCCAGTACAAGGTCTACTTTTCATAACATTGTCATAGAAAGTCCTTATCTGAGATGTTCAACTTGGGCATCACATTGACTTGAATGTTGATCATCAAGCTGTTTACCCTTCATGTGAATTTCTGTGTTAGTCACTTTGTGGTGGATTTGTATTGATAACAGAAGTTTTGTCATTCATGGTGATTTCTTCCAGAAAATAATTGCCCATATTTTGCATTTCAGTCAAGTGGTGGCAGACTTTCACGTTCTTAACACTGCCTGCTCACAACGGTCTGGTAAAGTGCGCATCTATTGTTTACAGATGTCAGTTCCAGCTGCCTCTGTAGTTACCATGCTGATGTCATTATGCCAGTAATAAAATCAGTCTCAGAACTTTCTGGACAGAGACAGTCTATATCCATTTGAATCTGGTTACTGTATTCGAGCCTTGGCCTCCCTCTACAATCTGTAACACCTGCTCCTCCTGCACATGCACTCACTCACTCACTTGCTCTCTTTCTTTCTTTCTTTCTTCGTCCTTTACCAAACTACAATTTCCTTGGTGCCTTCTTTTAATCAGGTTGTGTCATGTGTCTCAGTTCTCCTCATTAGTTATCCAGTTTACCCATCTACTTGTCAGCATTCTTCTGTAGCATCAGATTTGCAAAGCTATTTTTCCC
The DNA here is from genome assembly GCF_023897955.1 of Schistocerca gregaria. NCBI lineage: Eukaryota > Metazoa > Arthropoda > Insecta > Orthoptera > Acrididae > Schistocerca > Schistocerca gregaria. The sequence goes on from NC_064920.1 coordinate 109,311,372, forward strand.
TTCTTGTCTGAACTGTTTATTGTCCATTTTTCACATCTCTAAAAGGCTGCTTTCCAGACATATACCTTCAGAAAAGACTTGACTTTACATTTGATTAACAGATTTGTAGTTTCAGGTGTACTTTCTAGGGGTTGCTGTTACCAGTGTGTATTTTACATCCTCTCTATTTTGACCATCATCAGTTAATTTACCACCAAATAACAAAACTCATCTAATGGTTTCAACTATATTCCATTACACTTGTTTTATTTTTGTTGCTGTTCATCTTATAACCTGTCTTCAAGGTGCTTTCCATTCCATTTAGCTACTCTCCAAAGTCCTTCTTTGACATCTGATAAAATTAGTGTCATGAACAAACTTCAAAGTTTTTATTTATTCTGCCTGAACATCAGTTACCTTCACATATTTCTTCTTGGTTTTATTCATAGCTTGCTCAATATACAGAGTTTATAACATTGCCTCACTTGTGTGCCCTTACACTGTTGTAACTGGAGTCTGTAGTCTGTATAAACTGTTCATAAGGTTTTGCTCCCTGTATTTTATCTCTGCTACCTTCAGAGTTTCAAATGGTGTAATCACTTCAGCACTGTCAGAAGCTTTCTACTACTACAAACTCCATGAATGTGCCTTTCTGTAACCTATCTTCTAAGATAAATCTTATGGTTAGCATTGCCTCGTAAGTTCCTATCTTTCTCCAGCCAATGCCCAAACTTATCTTCTCTGAGGACCGCCTGTACCAATTTTTCCATTCTTATGTAAACAGTTTGTGTCAGTTTTTAAACTTCGGAAAGTCAGGGAATTTTTGCATTTTGTCTAAAACCCCAGGAAAAGAAACAATTTGACAAAAGCTATTCAGTAAAAAAATTTGATTTATATGTTTATTGAAGCTTTGTCAGCTTCATGTTGAAACGCCAATCATTTTGTTAATGGTCATAGTTACTGTGATATTTCCTATATAAATATTTCATATATAAATAACAAGTTTGAAAATGTTGCAAAAAAAAAAAAAATAGGGACTGCTATGACTGTGTTTGGTGCATGTTGTACCATATGTTGCTGTGAATGAAATTTTCTCATTGAATTTTTCTTTAGACTTGAGAGGTGATCTCTGTCTCCAATCTTGAGAAAAAATGGATGTTAAGTAGCATGTTCATTTCCAATCGCATGAACACAGGAACGAAATATTCATATCTTGTACTTGTTTGAGAAATTTTATGACATGTTCGCCAATGATAGCACACAAAGAGAAGACTGTTTTGCCATATGGTGAACATACAGAATTTTACTTTCAGAGATATAGCAGAAGCTAGGGTTTTTATAGTATTTTTTTCAAATCAGTACTGTAATTTTTTAAGAGTTGTGTACAGCTAGTGTAAAGAGAACTTCCTAGTATGAAAAAATATGGAATTTATTTCTTTTTGTTACTGTTAGCCAATACAGTGAAACTTATACAGGATGTTCAAAAAGTCTCTCCACAGTTTCGTACGATTGTTAGCCGGGCACGCCGTATGCCGCAGTGAATATACCGAAATGAAACTTGGTGAAATACAAGTTATTAATTTATTGAATATTCATTTTTACTTACAAATTTTCACATTAAATATTGAGTGCCCCCCCCCCCCCCCTCCTCTCCCGTTGTTGAATACACAATTCAATTCGTCTAATCGTGTTTCCAAACACAACCTGTAACATTTCTTCTGTAACAGATGCAGTGAAAGTTGATATTGCAGTTTTCGATCATCGATGGTTTTTGAACGGTTTTTATAGACAGTTGCTTTCGCTGCACCCCAGAAGAAAAGAGTCAGGTCATGTTAGGTCAGGCGATCATGGAAGCCAAAGTCCCTGTGAAATTATGTGATCACCAAAAACATTTGCAAGCAGTGACATTGAAACGCGAGCTGTATGCGCGGTTGCACCATCTTGTTGAAAATAACCATTCAGTATTTCACTTAACACAAGATCTATGAATGGGTACAGAATATCACTGCAGTATCATTGTGCATTTATTGTTTCGTTGAAAAATATGGGACCCACAACTCGATGTCTAGAAATTGCAATCCAAACTCCTATTTTCACAGAATGAATTTGTTCCTCTTGAATACACAATGGATTTGCAGTACTCCACATATGAGAATTTTGTAAGTTCATGTACCCAGATAAATGAAACCACGTCTCATCAGTGAAAATAGTTTCATTAATAATATCCCTTCCATTTTGTTGAATGAAATTTTTGAACCATTGACAATAATGCAGTCTCTTGCCATGATCAGTATTTTTCAGTTCTTGCATGACTGTCACTTTGCATGGGAAAAGTTCTAATTTATTCCATACAGCTGTGTGGGCCATTTTGACACTAACATCGATTTCCTGGGCGAGTTTTCTTACCTTTTTGTTAGGACTCATAGACATTTTATCGGAAATATCAAGTAGTTTATCATCAGACAAAACACTAGGACGACCGCTTCTCGGTGCATCTGTCACTGAACCCGTACTTCGAAATTTGTTATTCAAATCTCGCACAGTATTGCAATGTGGGAGTGTTGTCTCCAGGAAAACTGAATTAAATGTTTGACGAACTGAAACTGTGTATTTACCACCAGCTTTGAACACTTGTTAGACTAAAAACACATGTTCTTCAATGGTTAGTATTTTAACAGTGACCAAAACGAAACAAAGGAACTAATTTTAAACGTTCACATCAACACGTAACGACACGCACCAATGATACTACTGATGCTGGCTGAGATAAACGAAACAGTGGAATGTTGGAAGAGTCCACTTGAAGGGAAGTAACCCAGGCAGGCTAACAGTCATATGGCAAGTGCGGCTAACAATCATACGGCACTGCGGAGAGACTTTTTGAACACCCCTTGTGTTTTGTTTCTACACTTCAGTTATCTTTCACACGTCAGCAATTACAGCAAATAGTGCAGCAGCTTTCCACACCTATTTCTATACAGAGTGAGGGAATGAATCTTGTTACTACAAATGTCTCTTAATTCACCAGTGAAAGATACTTTGATGAATAGTTGGGAAGGTTCTGCAAGTTGTCAGTTTTCTCACAGCTCCAGATTTATGAAAGAGTTTTACTGGGTCAGTTCTAGTCTGCATCAAAAATGCAGAATTGTTTTATTAGAAATAACATATTTGATGTCTGCCTGTCTGTTGCAAATACGGTTATGGAAACAAGGTAGTCATTAATGAACTGCTTGAGACAGTTCATTAAGGTTATAAATATAGATAATTTATCTGTAACACATCAAAGGTAATTAAGGTGACGACGTTCGCCTCTTCTCTCTGGATAGGTATAAGAACAAAAAGTTTGTATACTATTTGCTATAAATAATTTTCATATTTCTCAGGTGAAGAATAGGAAGAAAATCCTTTGGTAAGTTTGTCGGGATGTTCACTATTAAAAATATGATGGGTTACATGATTCCACCAAAACTGTAACAGAACTGGTGATTTATTTTGGTCTGAATTGCTAACCTTTTCCTATTTGAAGAAGAATCATCAAATATGAGTTTTGTTGAGAGGTTTAATTTTGCTTATTTTGCCAAAACACATTATAATTTAATCAGTCACCTTGCAGTAGGTGTTGCGACAGAATCCTGAAACACTGTCTCATTAAACAAGCAGTGAGTTTCCAAAGAGGTCAATAGCACACGGAAGATCTCATTGTGTCTGTTTACAGTGACACAAGAGAAAAAATGTTTTTCATATTAGCAAATTCTCTTTTCACTAACTGTCCATGACTCAAAGAAAGATAGAAAATTACAGCACTAGCCTGGGGGGGGGGGGGGGGCTGGGAAACTTTAGTGTCTGCTGTATTGCTGAAAATAATAACCATATGCTGAAACACTCACCTCTTTGCATCTTGCCATTGACCAGAATCATTTTGTGATCTCAAATGGTTTACAAGATATGAGGAATGTTATGAATATTGCATTCCTGCACTTGTGCAATTGGAAATGAATGTGCTACTTCGAATCCATTTGCTTGAGATTGGAGACAGAGAGACCTCCTCCCAAACCTAAAGAAAAAGTCAATATCTAAATTTCATTCACAGCAACATATGAGAAATATGCACCAAACACAAAATCATAGCAACCACTATTTGTCATTGAAACATTTTTGATCTTATTTATATACGGAAATAACACAATAACTATGAACATTAGTAAAATGATGGGCATTTTACCATGAAGCTGACATATGAAGTTACAAGAAATGTAAAAATAGTTTTTTTATCAAATATATTCTGTAAAATTGTTTGAGAAAGATTTCAGGGCATGTGACTCAGTTCTGTCAGCATAGTGCCTCACCGATCTGGCCCACTCTGGGTGATGTCAGTGTCACACAGAGTGCAGCGCAATCTTCTCTTTAGGTGGTGGTGCTTGCACACACATCATTGCAGCCTGGCTGTGCGACCCTCGTTTGTTGTCGTGATTTTGTGTGTTTGTGACACAATGTGACCAGCAAGGATCTGTGATGAGTAATTAGTGTGGTTTACATTGACATCTGTTCAAATGTACTGCCTGTCTTGCTTGCTGACATGGAGTTATCACAGAGAGAATCCATTTATTTTGAACCAGGGATACCAGAGCATGATAGGTTTGAATACATCTAAAAATTACACTTTTACATGCATATAGCTATCAGTCTCGTTGCAATGTGTGTGAATAAGATCTTCACGATCTTTAATGGTAGGCATTAAATATTGTAATTAGAACACTAGCAAGCAACCGTTGGGCTTTGGTTTGTGGCTATTGGCTTAGTTAACATAGAGCCTGCAGAGTGTGAGTGGTGGCTTTGGGAGTAGATGCCTGGTGCACAGGGGCGAGGTGACTCTTTGCGTCATTTCTGTCTTTACAGGCTAACATTTCCGATGCTGCTGTGGGTCTTAGTCAATATAAATTACTTTCAAACAAGAGAAAACCCGGGATGGAATGTAACAACATAATGAAGAGGATAGTTGCTACACACCATATAGTGGAGATGCTGAGTTGCAGATAGGCGCAACAAAAATACTGTCACAAAATAAGCTTTTGGCCAACATTGCCTTTGTCAGAAATAGACAACAGATGTACACATACTCACACAAATGCGACACACACACATAACCACAGTCTCTAGCGGCTGTAGCCAGACTACGAACTGCAACAGCAACAGCAGTGCATGATGGGAGAGACAACTGGGAGGGGTAAGGAGGAGGCTGGGACAGGGAGGGGGAGGGATGCAGAGTAGGGATGGGGGGCAATGAATTGCCTTTGGGAAGTGTGCAGGGAGGGGGTGGAGAGAGGGTAGGGCAGGTAGGTACAGTTAGGAGATTAGACAGTGGGTGGGGCAGAGAGTGGGTGGCTAGTGGAAAAAAGAGGAAAGTAAAAAGACTGGGTGTGTTGGTCAAATAGAGGGCTGTGTAGTGCTGGAATGAGAACAAGGAAGAGGCTAGATGGTCAAGGACACTGACTAATGAAGTTGAGGCCAGGAGGGTTACGGGAACATAGGATATATTGCAGGTGGAATTCCCACCTACACAAGTCGGAAAAGCTGGTCTTGGAGGGAAGGATCTATGTGGCACAGGCTCTGAAGCAGTCATTGAAATGTAGAATGTCATGTTGGGAGGTGTGTTCAGCAACAGGGTGGTCCAGTTATTTTTTGGCCAGTTTGTCGGTGGTCATTCGTGTGGAGAGACAGCTTGTTTGTTGTCATGCCCACATAGAATGCAGCACAGCACTCGCAACTTAGTTTGTAGATCACACGACTGGTGTCACGGATAGCCTTGCCTTTGATGGCATAGGTGATGTTTGTGACCATACTGGAGTAGGTGGGTGGTGAGAGGATGTGTGGGACAGGTCTTGAATCTTGGTCTGCTACGTACCTCCAATTACATGCGCACAAAGATTTTATTCTCTTACTTTGGACTGATATCCTCACTAGAGTGAGACATGTCTGAAAAATGCAGTATCTGGTTCATACGCTATGAAGTGTCTCCTCGCTCAGCAGTATAGGCAGGCATGCCTTGTGCAATCATACAAGGTAAAGAACTAGACTACTAGTTAGGTTACCATGTCTGTATCCATGCCAATCACTGCAAATGGCCATGGCTCCAATGCTACTGGATCAGACATAGCCCTTGCGGGGCCACCAGCCATCTCAGGATGCACTAAATTGATCATCAACTCTGACAGTGGAAAGGGTGATCCTGTTGGTGTCATCAATTCAGCAAGTGCACTGGAAAATAATGTTACTAGTTTCAGTGAAGAAAAGTAGTATTTCTAATTAGCTTCCATGTATATTTAGTCTGCTGCAGTGCAGGCAGGGAACGTGTCATGCGGTTGTGGTGTGTCCCAGCAACCAGATGTAATGCTGAGGCAGGCACATCAAACATAAATAAGTTGGATCTCAGAAAGTGGACATCAGGTAAGAACCAAATAAGCTCTTGGTGAATGTTCCATATTGGGGAAAGGTATCTAGACATTTTTATCCAAAACTCTGGATAAATTGCCCCTGGCTTATTTCTTTATGAAGCTCAATCCACATTTAGTCCCAGAAGTGGAAATTAATGCCAACCCTGAAAAGAGACAGTTAGGCATAGCAGTGACACATCTATCTATCTTAATCTTTTTTGGTTGTCATAAGGCTTCACAGTATAGGAAATTCTCGGAGAATGTGATGGGATTGTGTTTGCATCAATCAGTTCTGGATGATGATCATTGGGGTTAAGAGTGGGCATGAAAATGTGAAGTGATTTATTGAGGTTTCTCAAAGCAGATAATGTACAGCTTCCAAAATGCACTTGATAGTTATAGTGACACAGTAGCAGAGAAAAAGTCAGCTGAGAAGTTCTCAAAAGAAATTGAAAGAAAGATGAAAGTGAGTGAAAACAGCCAAGAGGACTACAGAATATCAAAACAAAACTTGTGGAAAGTGCAGAGAGAGACATATCTCAGATTGAAGTAGTAGTACCATCACTAAAAACTACCTGTTTGTCACTACACTTAATGTCCATGTATGCGTTCTTATCAGATTAGTCTGTTACCGTGTCTTCCGTAACCCTTTCATTCAAATGATATCTGGACATTATTTTAAATCTCTTTGTAGAAAGTGTAATTTTTTACTGAGATAGATAATGCTCTTCACTTTTATGTCAGTGTGCCCCCAGCAGCTGATTTTTCCTTGTGTTAATGTTTTTTAATAATGTTTAAAAATAATGTTTTACTTTCTTTGCAACCTGCTCACATTCTACACTGTACAATCACATTAATGTGACCACCTGTCAGAAGCTTGAATACACTTCCCAAGAATAGACGCATACTTGTTGATCCATTCTGCCTTCCAGAATGATGAAATCACCCAAGGAACGCCATGAAAATATTCCTCAGGCCATAAAATTCCCTTTTCTGGCCTATCCAATGTAGCATAGACTTGATTCATCTGGAAAGGCTACCTGTTGGCATTTAGTGGACATCCAGTTGCTGTATTAGCCTGCAAAATTCCAGCCTTTGTTGCCAGTGAACAACAGTCAGCATAGGTACACACTCAAGGCGCCTGCTGTGGAGGCCCATACGCAGCAATGTTCACTGAATTGTTGGTGACGATACACTGTTGGTGGCCCCTTGGTTCATCTGGATGGTCAGTTGCTGGACAGTTGCATGTCTATTTGCCTTTACAGATCTCTGCAGCCATTGTTCATGCCCCCCTTCCCCCTACTTAACCTCTGGTCAGTGGTGCACCACAGTTCCCTCAGTGCCAGTTTTTTATATAACAATTTTGCCAGAGGCCTGGTATACTTCAACCACAGTGGCACATGAACAGTTAACAAACTTAGCTGTATCAGAAATGCTTCCAACCTTGGCCTGAAAGCCAATTATCATGCCCTTTGGATGCCAAATAAATCGTTCCATCCCTGCATTACAATGACTGCACTGTTTTTTGTGTCCATATTATGCTTTGTATACTTGCCCCTACTAGTGCTGCCACCTGCAGTCTGTGAGTGATTATTTCACATTAACATCAAACATAGGTGATCCATGCAATTTTCCGGTGCTTTTTCTTTTTACATTGTCGTATCCTGGTAATTATATGTCTTCGTTAAAAGAAACCATGTTCCTTTTAAAGGTTTTTTTCTTCTTTTAAGTCAAGAGTATAGCCCCCATTATGTTCCTATACATTGACAAAATTTGTAGATTTTGTCATAAAATTGATCAAAATTAGTTAGGGTCTAAGCACAGTGCGACTCTGTAAAACTGAAAAATTGTGTGTGTGTGTGTGTGTGTGTGTGTGTGTGTGTGTGTGTGTGTGTGTGTGTGTGTGTGTGTCCGCACTGTGCTTAGACCCGCGCGCGCGGAATAAATTTCAGTATTACTAAAAGTTGTTGAAACTGAATATTGCATTGGGCTATGGTGGAAAATTTGTTAATTTTTCCGCCAATATCTTTGTGGAATTATCCTCTTTATTAGTGTACCTTTGTCATAGATCAGTAATGCAGTGAACAGTCAGATTTCAGGCAGGGATTTTAAGAAACATCACTCATGTGAAATACACTAGTCACCTACTGGAGATGTATTTTGACAAATTGTTATCAGTTTCATATATGCCAGAAAGAGTTGATTACACATATCCTGGAGCAATGTTGTAAGTCCTGACTGTAAGGTAGGATCGGAAGGAAAAAGTCTGTGTCAACTGCTGGATATACACAGCCAGCGAAAGTGCAGTGGACAGATGATGTGTGTCGAAGGAATATTGTCACATTGTCAGGTCAGTATACCACGACCTCCAAAATTGTAACACATTTTGAAGAATACGGCAAATATTCCAACAGTCATGATTGTTAATTCAATTAAAGCTGTGCTATTAGGTCTGAACTTAACCACAACATCGTAATTCGTGACATATACAGAAGAAACAAATGTATGTAACGATAAAGACTGTTAATTTAATTTTTGTGAGTAAAACTGTGGTAATCCATCCTGACCTAGCCCCTGCAGGTCAGTCTGTTACCACAGCCAGGTATTTTAGCTTTCACATTTGTTAGCTTCGCCATCTCACAACCACACTGTTACATTCCAACCTTATGTAAATCTCGGGATAGGCTTATATAGATCAGTTTATCACCACAATCAGCCTTTTAACTCTCACACTTCTTGGCATTGCCAATTTACAGCCAAACTTCACAGTCCAGTCAGATATTTATAACAACAAAGATTAGAAATTTAATTGCTGCTTATTATACTCGTAGAAGTTTAAGCTGTGATGTTAGGCCCCAGCCTGATCTCCACCTCGTAATTCATGATATATTCAGAAAAGAAAGTCAAGTACTTGTGACAACAGCAAAGAGGAGGATGATTTTCATTTTGGCACTAGAAATTCATTGCCTCTTTTCTTGCCTGTCATTGGCTATGCGAAACTGGCCCATTGCCAACCTTTGAACAGCAGAGAAACAGCACTGTGATTTTTGCTGGTTTTGATCTAGACTTCATCCCCAGAAAGAAGTTTGCACTTCACAAATTCACAAAGATCAATTACTTGAAGTATTTCTTGAAGTGTGCAATTAGCTCAAAGAAGTCTTTTTGGAATAACATAATATACAGTCCTTAATGGCGTAAGTGCAGCCTAATATAAAATTCGTCTAACTCTTGATGGTGTATCTGTAAAATTACCTAATGTGTAAACACAAGTTAAGAGTTTAAATGTCATAATTAGACTCCATAGAGCATTGTTTTTCCATTGTGGGAGGTGATGATTAAGTAAGTGTACGAAATAGATTTAATTACACCCAAATTAAAAGTCTGATGTATTTGTTGACCAAAGTTAGTTAATTAATAAGTGCCTATTGGATATTGTACATGTGTGTTCCCATCTTAAACTATGAACCAGTCAAGTGTTTGTACTGACATTAATAATATAGTACAAAAAGATCTAGTGTAAAGTTTTGCTTCTGTTTTGCTGTGAAATATTTATCTGGCTTCTCATACAAGTTAACATCTCTATTATTTTCAACATTTTAGTAGTCTTGTAGCAAATTGCTTTTTTGTGCCGGTTATGAATGGATGTGATAAGTTTGAAGATGAAAGAGCAGAATGTAAACAGCCAGTAACCAGTGTCATGCAAAGGTGAAAAGGTAGCTCAGTATAATAATGTAATAGTACGAAGAAAAATTTACTAAATGTAAAATTATGATCACCAGAATAGTTTATCTATTTTACTCTAGCTCACAAACAGTTTTTGGATGGACGTAAATGTGCACTTCTCTCTGGTACAGGTACTGTTCATTTTGAACGCTGTTTTGATGAGGGTGTGAATAGGTTCAAGTCAAAAATTAATCTGTTCTGAGTTCCATTCTCTTCATAGTACTTGATTTTTGTGCCATTTAACCCTGCCTTCTTTTGCTTTCTCTCCATTTGTATACACATAACTTGCCATCAGTGTATATTGGTTTCTTTAGTTTCATGCATTTTGCGTGAGTGTGTTTTTTGTATGTTCCTATTCACATGCACATTATCTTCTTCTCAGGTTACTTTCTTATCGTCCCTACTATGAGCAGGCGTGATAAATATCGAAAACAAATGTCATCATGATGAACAATTTTGAGTTCAAAGAGTAATGCCTGGGAATGAAATAGTGTACTTGTATTGTTTCAGCACATCTGATGACAATCTGCTGAAAAATATAGAACTATTTGACAAACTGTCCCTGAGGTTCAGTGGAAGGGTATTGTTCATCAAGGATGTTATTGGTTCAAGTGAGATATGCTGTTGGAGTTTTTATGGCCACGGAAAGAAGGTTGCAGAAGTTTGCTGCACATCAATTGTGTATGCAACAGACAAGAAACACACAAAGGTAATATTTTGTCTTTTATCTGTCAAGCCATAAATTAATCTCATGGGAGCAGGCTGGCCTCATTTTGTGAGTTTTCCATTTCTTTTGAAGAGCTTATTGTTTCTCATTTCACCTCCAGAATACATTGATGAGCCCGAACATTGTGATCAAAATCCACAGTGAATTTGAATGCCACCTAGTAGGGCTCAGGGCATGTGGTGCGGTAAAGAAATTATATAAGCAGAGCAGAAAAGAATGGGAATCATTTTAGTGACTATAAAGGCCACAGATTGGGAAATCCACTGACATAGTGACATTGATAAAGGCTACCACTCACTGGAAAGCAGAAGTATTGAGTTGTTAAGTGCACAAAAAAGATTGCCCACTTTTGGAGTAACCCCTGTTTGACTAGAGCACGCGCGTGCACACATGCTTCTGCTTGGTGTCAGATGGACTAACAGTAACGACTCAATGCCTCCGCTTATCAGTGAGTGGTCTCCTTTAATCCAAAAGTATTCACGTTCTACCAGGATTTTTCTACAACATTTGATAAAGTGTAGTTGTTATGGGCTAGCGACTGAAAAGGAGCACCTCAGAAACAGCGAAACTATTCTCGTGCTACTGTCATGAGCATCTGTGGAAGTGTTTGAAGAATGGTGAAACCACGAGTTGGTGAAAAGGTATTGAGCATCTACACTTCATTGCAGGTCATGGAGGTCAGAGGCAATCTTTGTCAGATCTGATGGCAAATTACAATGCTGGCACATCCACAAGTGTTTTGGGGTACACTGTTCAACAAAGATGGTGAAACATTGGGCTCTGCAGCAGACAAGTCCTGTGTGTTCCCATGTTGACCCAACAACATATTTCAGTGACATGGAGTCATTGAGTTTGGACCTTGGATTAGTGGCTACATGTCACCTAGTCAGATGAATCATGTTCCTTGTTACACCAGGTCCATGGTGATGTCTGAATACACCATCATTCAGGTGAACAGCTGTTTGAAACTTGCACTGGACCACAGACGTAGGCCGTGGGGCAGTAATATGCTATGGAGGTAATTCACCTCTGCTTTCATGGACCTGTGGTAGTAATTAGAGGCACCATGATAGCTGTGGACTACATGAGAATTATTGTGGACCATCTAGCTAACTTCATGCCTGATGTCTTCCCCAGTGGCGAAGGCATTGACAAGCAGAATAACTGCCAATGTCACAGGTCAAGAGTTGAGCTGGAGTGATTCGAGAAGCTTGATAATCGTTTTGTGTTGTTGGCCACCAAACCTGAAGCCAATGAAACACATCAGGGATGCTACTCGACAGCAACTCCACACCCATAAACCAAAATTTATTCGTATTGCATGACCTCTCTGTAGACATCTGGTGCCACATCCATCTGTAAAAGAGTGAAGCACTTGTCAAATCGATGGCATGCAGAATTGCTGCTGTATTTTGGCTCAAAGGGCGATCAACACGCTATTAAGCAAGTGGTCATGGTGTTTTGGCTCATCGATATGAATACAATATCACAAGTACATTCATCTATAGAGCTAACATAATTTCCTTAACAGCTTGCTTCTTCATTAATTCATGAATACTAATAAACAATTTTCAATAATGATAGAAGCTAAAGAGATGACTTAAAATTTGTGCCACAGCCAGGACTTGAACCCGGATTTCGTGCTTACGAGGCAGATGTGCTACTATATTTACTCAAAACTAAGTCGCAGTTCTTTTCAGGTTTTCGTAATCCACAAAACCGCCTGCGGGTTAAAATCGAGTGCAAAGAAAGCGGAAGTTCTGAAAAATGTTGGTAGGTGCCACCACAACTAACTTCTACCATCAAATATATGTAGCGCTAAATAGGCATGTTTTGCAGGCACAAAGATAAATACTGGCACCAAAATCTCTGCATCAGTAAATAAATTAAAAAAGAAAAAAAAAGCTAGAAGATGAGCCTTGTTTCTCTGCCCTGAGTTTTGACCACTGCATTTTCATACATTATCCAATGAAGTAAATAGTGTTTGTCTTTGAATGTAGCAGCCTTTGAGATATTCGTAGCAACAATAATAAATTTCTTTGCACAAAATACCAATAATGCACAAGGCTTTAGGATTGTTGCACGAGTTGATATACTGGGCTCATTAAGATTTCACGTGGCGGCACCTGTTGCATTGTGGAAGTTTGTGAAGTGCTTGTTGGTGTTAGTGAACCATTTTTGAAGCGCTTTCATTATAGTGCCAAATTCAAAAGGGGGGGGGGGGGGGGAGGGGTTATTTCTTTTTCGGAACAAAGTTCTAATTGTGCTGCAGGTCTGCAATACAGGATTGATGAGACCAATGTCAGGCGATGGCGACTGCAGCGAGAGAAATTATTTGAATGTTCAAGTAGCAGGAAAGTGTTTAGTGGGCCAAAGTGTGGCCAATGCCATGCACTAGATGTGATTTTAAATGAACCTGTTAAGCAACAGCGTCAGAAATTCCTGCCTGTGAATGCTGAAGTTTTAAAAATTAAGGCACACAAAATTGCTAGAGAGAAAAAAATCGAAAAATTTAAGGCTAGTCGCAGCTGGATTGATCTGTTTATGAAGCGCTGTGGTTTTTGACTTCGGATGCGAACTTCAGTTATGCAGAAGCTGCTGAAAAATTGTGAAGAAAAACTTATGGAATTTCAGCGCTTCATAATCAGACGGCGCACAGAAAAGCAATACCTTCTTGGTCATATATCAAATGCTGACCAAACTTCCTTATATTTTGACATGCCGTCAAATTGTACAATTGACGTCAAAGGAAAGAAAGACATAAGTGTTCTTACATCAGGGGGTGAAAAACAGCAGATGTCTGTCATGCTGGCTTGCACAGCAGATGGACGTAAATTACACCCATTCATAGTTTTCAAGTGAAAGACTTTACCGAAATCGGAAGTGTTTCCAAAAACTGTAATTGTATGACCAAATGAAACTGGGTGGTTTTTGGAGGACATGATGCTGGAATAGATTGGGCATGTGTGGAATTGTCCTGGCGCAATGCTTGGTTTACGCAGTCTGCTGGTATTAGATGCATACACAGGCCGTACAACACCTGCAGTAAAAGGAAAATTAGGAGAAAGCAAAATGGACTTGGCAGTAATTCCAAGTGAGATGAAGTCAATTCTGCAACCACTTGATGTATGTTTGAATAAACCATTTAAGGACAAGCTAAAACGCATATACACAGACTGGCTTTCGAAAAGCGCCAGACAACTGACACCAACAGGACTTGTAAAACTCACAAGTTTGTTGCAAATGTGCCAATGCATTTATGATGCATGGAAGTGTGTTCCAAATCACTGTGCAACAAGCATTTAAAAAAATGGTAGATATCCAATGCAACAACACCACACTCTGAATTTGAAGTCATCACTAAAAATCTACTATGAAAATCTGAATGGCAAGACTGTTTGGGATATATGTCAATATGGCCAACTCTACGTTTTGAATTGTTTCATAGCTGTGACAAAAGATGGTTGCTAATAGAAACTTTTGTGAATCGTGACTCACATGCAGTATTCTCTTCACCATAAGAATAATACGAATGTAAACATTATGCCATGTATCCTTTTGTGTTTGCTGTTATCACATTTAAATCCTGTCTGCCTAATAAACTATGAAACTAGAGTGAGACAACAGCAAATGCAGAATAATGTACATATCGTGTCATGTTTATATTTGTATTATTCTTATGCTGAATAGTGATTCAGTCATAAATAAAGCATGGCAACTGACTAGATTTTTTGAATCTAAGATGACTCTAATTTCTGTGCAGTCTCTTGCCATTATTTCGCTACTGAGACAATTCCTCTCTCTCTCTCTCTCTCTCTCTCTTTCTCTCTCTCTCTCTCTCTCTCTGTTTTTTTTAAAGCGGCGGTAGCGCACACAAAAGCAAGCCATGCCGCGAGTGGCAATAGGTCGTAAACACTCATTATCGGAGAGTGTCAAACAATGCATGACACAGCACAATAATGCATTTTGAGCTTAGAGTGACGCAAACACCTATAACAAAGAGAAAAAAAGCAATCAATTCAGTCCAGACATAGCACATGAAAAAGGAATGGTGCCCGTATAAATATGGATGGAGTGCCCGACACACAGCAATGGCTACCTGGTAAAGCTTAACTACTAAGCTTAAGACTCGAACCAAACTACTATAGCTGTATCTTCATCCATTCGACCTAAATTCTCTCTCATGCTACAATGGACTAACTTCGTTTGGATTTGGAGGTGCGGTCTAAAACTTTTCTCTCCCTTTGAATTTCAAGTCACAAATTTCAGGTGCGACGTAAATTCGGGAAAATTTTTTTCCTTTATTTCAAGTCTCTTTCAGGTGCGGCTTGGATCTGGGTGCGGCTTGGATCTGGGTGCGGCTTGGATCTGGGTGCGGCTGAGGTCTGGGTGCGGCTGGGATCTGGGTGTGGCTGAGATCTGGGTGCAGCTGGGATTCGAATAAATACGGTAACCATCACAACACTATAGCAGTATGGTTGGACAGACTACCCTAGTCTAATGACCTCCCTAACAAACTTCAGTTCTCGCCTTCAGTGAAGTTTGTGTTGGGAAGGGCATTGGACTATGGTAGTTCGTGCAGCTTGTTGGCCATTCTACTACAGTAATGTTATGGTTATCACGTGTGCCTAGTAAGCAGGAGGTTCAGGCTCATGTCCTGGCTGTGACACAAATTTTAATTCATCTTTTCAGCTTCTATTATTATTATTATTATTATTATTATTATTATTATTATTATTATTATTATTATTATTTAAGATAAAGTTGAGACTCATATGTCTCAAGGAAATTGTAATTCCATCAAATAAATTAATAAATAACATCAAGCCATACTTAATTATACACGGCTGTTGTGCCATAGGTGCTGGCCCTCGTGATGTATTTATGACACCTGATTTTGTACCATTACAAAATTTAGATGATCCTCATTAAATTTTTGTTGAAATTTAGAAACTAATTAATTTCAGGCAATGCTATTACTACAAAGTAAATAGTGAGAATGTGTTCCATATGTCTATGTTAACAATGGGGAAGAGCCCAGAAACTGAGACAAAACTCTTTACTCTGCATTTAGTTAAAGTGTTCATGAAACCTAGGAGCTTTCATAGTAAAAATATGCTCAGTTCCAAGCCTACTAAGATTTTTGCAGTTACTTGATAAATTGTTGTGGCTCTATGAGAGACAAATTCAATAAGGACATTGTGCTTCTTATTCATATTGAGTAAATGCTGGAACAAAAGTTGTGTGTCAATATATCTGATACACCACATTCCACAAACATTTTCCATTACTTCATTGATTCCTTGTAGTTTTTGGCCATTGACCAAGTGAGTGAAGACAGCCAGATGAGGACCACATCGGCAAAGGCTGGCTATGAGGGGGTTGAGTGTAGGCAGGGAAATACTGTAGCTACCGGCTGGAGTGAACTCATGGTGCGGCACTCAGACATTGTCATTGTGAATAGAGTGGTGCCAGAGGATACACACAGGGTGTCAGTGTGAAGAAGTGGCCAGCAGGCAGGATGCTTATAGTTGGAGGCAGTCTGATTGTGGCCCAGGGACAGTGTGGAGAGAGGTGCTGGTATGAGGGCATAACAGTGACAGCTGTGAGTTCCAGAACTGTGAGACAAACAGCATCAGCTGTTACTACTCTGCCTAATATTGGGGTCAAACAATTTCCGCTGCCCCCATGGATGATGCCACTTGCTTCTGTATAAATGCTGTTGCTGCACCTCACACTGGTAAGCAATACACAAAATAAACTGATCTTAGGAAATATCTTCCAGTGCCATGGATATTATGGAACTGTATGGCTTAGGGGATGCCACAGAATATTCTGCATGCACAGAACTGAGTTTAACATAATTGTGCAGTAAGAAACCAAACTAAATTACTTCATGAGGGTGTGATGAAGAGTTTGGTTTTTCAATGCAAAAAAATATCCCTTCGAATTGCGGTGTGGGTTGAAAGTTGGTAAATACATCCAAAGTGAAATGGCTGTAGTGGTTTCACCAAGGTTGCACATCAGACCCTGACAGAAATTGTATCTTCACCATATGGTACGTAATGGTTTTATTAAATAGCTTCTTGCTGTGGAATAATCAAGGATAACGTAGCATTGTGGACTCCAGTTTCTTCCACATTCCTAGTAAATTATTGAATGAGTAAATATCTCGTGATCTTATTCACTGTATGTATTACGACTGCCTCTATAGTCTAGGATGTGGTGTTGTCAGCTGAGATCCAAAGGACCTTCTTCCCAGTCGGGTCAGACCATACCAAGTAGTCAAAGAAAAAACTAATTGGTTGCTTGAACATTGCAGAAAATTTTTTTATTTCCTGGGTGAACTCCCCAATGTTTAGTAGCCACAAAAACACTTTTAAAAAAAATTGTTGTTTATTATTTTGAAATGGCAGCCGTATTTGTTCCAGGCCACATGCATTTTTTCATATTTGCAAGCGTCTACATTTTTACAATTGTTCAGTAGTGGATTGTTCTAAGCCTTTCAGATAAAATGCATTTAGTTCAACACACACTGGGCTACAAATTAACATCATTATCACTTAGCTGAATCTATTCTTTAATATATTTTTAATAGTTCATAGTCATTAGCCACAAATTTAAAAAAAAAAACTCAATTTTTGAACAGTAGTTTTCCAAAGAAAGATTAATTTCTCAGCTTTAATATTTCTTCTGCTATTACACTGTTTAATATAGTTACTTGTTATAGAGTATCAGTGGTGAGCAGCTTACACAAAAAAATACACACTATTTAAAAATGGATTTTTTAAGTTTTTCCACTTTGTAACCTGCAATATTTTTGTTGGGGGACCAGATAAAGATCTGAATTTCATGGTTAATACAACTTTGATATTCAATTGGAAGTTATGGAAAAAAAATTACAAACACGATTCAAAAATACATTTCTTAACATCTGCGATACCTAGGCTTAGGGAATAAAATATGATTTGTTGTTGTTGCTGCCTTCAGTCCGAGACTGGTTTGATGCAGCTCTCCGTGCTACTCCATCCTGTGCAAGGTTCTTCATCTCCCAGTACCTACTGCATTCTACATCCTTCTGAACCTGTTTAGTGTATTCATCTCTTGCTCTCCCTCTAAGATTGTTACTGTCCACACTACCCTCCAATACTAAATTGGTGATCTCTTGATGCCTCGGAATATGCCCCACCAACCGATCCCTTCTCCTAGTCAAGCTGTGCCACAAATTTCTCTTCTCTCCAATTCTATTCCATACTTCATTAGTTATGTGAACTACCATCTAATCTTGAGTATTCTTCTGTAGCACCACATTTCGAAAGCTTCTATTCTCTTCTTGTATAAACTGTTTATCGTCAACGTTTCACTTCCATACATGGCTACACTCCATACACATACTTTCAAAAATGACTTCCTGACACTTAAATCTATAATCAATGTTAACAAATTTCTCTTCTTCAGAAACCCTTTCCTTGCCATTTAAAGTCTACATTTTATATCCTCTCCTTCAACCATCATCAGTTATTTTGCTCCCCAAATAGCAAAACTCATTTACTACTTTAAGCCTCTCATTTCCTAATCTGATTCTCGCAGCATCACCCGATTTAATTAGACTACATTCCATTATCCTCGTTTTGCATTTGTTGATGTTCATCTTATATCCTCCCTTCAAGACACTGTCCATTCCGTTCAACTGCTCTTCCAAGTCCTTTGCTGTCTCTGGCAGAATTACAATGTCATCGGAAAACCTCAAAGTTTTTATTTCTTCTCCATGGCTTTTAATTCCTAATCTGAATTTTTCTCTTGTTTACTTTACTGCTTGCTCAATATACAGATTGAATAACATCGTGCATAGGCTACAACCCTGTCTCACTCCCTTCCCAACCACTGCTTCCCTTTCATGCCCCCTTGACTCTTATAACTGCCATCTGGCTTCTGTACAAATTGTAAATAGCCTTTCGCTCCCTGTATTTTTCCCCTGTCACCTTCTGAATTTGAAAGAGAGTATTCCAGTCAACATTGTTAAAAGCTTTCTCTAAGTCTACAAATACTAAAAATGTAGGCTTGCCTTTCCTTAATCGACTTTCCTGTCATTGTAGGACTAATAACAGTGGATGCCAATAGACGATGCAATTCTAGTTCGTACATACACATCTACTTAAAGAGTTAACCGGTGTAGAAACCCACTTTGCTGAGTTGAAAGAGCTCGGCCTACCTTCGTAACGTACACGCCGCGACCTGTCATTCTCGTTGGTCTCGTGCTCTGAATAACTGCCATCATTCGCTAGCGAGATCACGTGACATAATCTATGACTGGCTGACAAAAGTGCATTGCTCAACGCAATCTCTATTTTAGAGTTTCGGAAGCTACCGTGCTGTAATTTGTGGAATTTGTTTATATACTTAAGCAATACGAAAATAAACTTGTGCATATTGTCTCGCATCAAACAAATTTTCCAAACGCATTGTTTTTCCTGGTTTTCGTTTCCTAAAGTGCTGGGATGTCGTCCGCTGGTATAAGACCTTCACGATTCAAAGGACTGATAGGTTTTACAGCTCCGAGTGAAAGTATACTGTTACTTAACACGGATGTATTTTTACCTGCTTTATATGTAATTTCATCCGGGAGAAATTGTGTTTTTAACTGGGAAATCCAGGTAAAATCCAGGAATATTTTTTTATTGTCCATGTAGACACCCTGGCTTTGTTAGGCCTGACTCCCCCACAGCCGTCAGTAGTTCTAATGGAATGTTGTCTACACCCGGGGCCTTGTTACAACTCAGGTCTTTCAGTGCTCTGTCAAACTCTTCATGCAGTATCATATCTCCTATTTCATCTTCGTCTACATTCTCTTCCATTTCTATAATATTGTCCTCAAGAACATTGCCCTTGTATAGACCCTCTATATACTCCTTCCATCTTTCTGCTTTCCCTTCTTTACTCAGAACTGAGTTTCCATCTGAGCTCTTGATATTCATGCAAGTGGTTCTCTTTTCTCCAAAGGTCTCTTTAATTTTCCTGTAGACAGTATCAACCTTATCGCTTGTGATATGCGCCTCTACATCCTTACTTTTGTCCTCCAGCCGTCCCTGCTTAGCCATTTTGCACTTCCCGTCGATCTCATTTTTGAGACATTTGTATTCCTTTTTGCCTACTTCATTTACTTTATATTTTCTCCTTTCATCAATTAAATTCAATGTCTCTTCTGTTACCCAAGGATTTCTACTAGCCCTCATCTTTCTGCCTACATGATCCTCTGCTACCTTCAGTATTTCATCTCTCAAAGCTACCCATTCTTCTTCTTCTACTGTATTTCTTTCCCCCATTCTTGTCAATTGTTCCCTAATGCTCTCCCCGAAGCTCTCTACAACCTCTGGTTCTCTCAGTTTATCCAGGTCCCATCTCCTCAAATTCCCACCTTTTTGCAGTTACTTCAGTTTTAATCTACAGTTCATAACCAATAGATTGTGGTCGGAGTCCACATCTGCCCCTGGAAATGTCCTACAGTTTAAAACCTGGTTCCTGAATCTCTGTCTTACCATTATATAATCTATCTGAGACTTTCCAGAATTTTCAGGTTTACAGTTTGTGCAGTGTAAATTCTGATTCTTCACACTGCATCTGATTTGCAAACAAATGATAAAGATGCTTTTTGCAGTCTTACAGTTATGCATTGTAATTAATCACTTACATCATATTAAACAAATATATTGTGTCAAGAATGAATTTTTACACTGCAGCGGAGTGTGGGCTAATATAAAACTTTCTGGCAGGTTACAAATGTGCGCCGGACTGAGACTTGAATTTGGGACCTTTGCCTTTTGCAAACAGAAACTCTTCTGACTGAGCTACCCAAGCATGAGCTGTTGTCACAGCCTTGCTTCCACCAGTACCTCATGGAGGTTCTGGAGGAGATGAGATACTGGCAGATGTAGAGCTGTGAGGCCAAGCCATGAGTTGTGCTTGGGTAGATAGTCACAAGAGTACTTGCCCACAAAAGGCAAAGTTTGACTCTTGGTCCGGCACACAGTTTTAATCTGCCAGAATGTTTCAAATGAATTGTGTTTACACTGGACATTTTGTACCTTGACTTTCTTATCATGCAGTGGAACAATTTCACTTGACACTGGAAAAACTGAATCGTACTCCAAAATTATAAAATGCATCTTATGTAAGTTTTTTCATCAACCATGCCACCCATGAATAGCTGTGTCACATGACTGATGCCAGCTGTGGCAAACATACAGAATCTCTCAAGCACTGATTGTCAGTGGCAGATGTGATTCTTCATCCAATAGCAGGGAAACCTCTCTTTCCAGGTCATCCAGTTTGAGAGCCAATTTATTTTGGGCCACGTCACCTCAGACAAATAGTTATGGGGTAGCTGCACTTAATTAGCAAGTGGCTATGGAAGTAAGACGACATAGCTTTACTACCTAACACTGAAAAATACACCACTATCAAATATGAGCTTCTTTGAATCGGAAGTTAAGCAACTTTTATTGATCTACACTAAAATCTCTGCAGTTGTGCACTGTCTCAACTACTTAGTCATCTTCACATGCTGTTGGATGGCGAAATTAACAGTGAAATTGCGCAGAAAATTGGCTGTCATGCTTGTCTGCAGATGCAGTAATTACATATGTTGGCGACCTTGACACTCTTGCTCAGACTGCTGACTGAGTAGTCAAGCTGTATCCACCAGCGGGTGTTGCCAACATCTCTGCCAGTACAGAGACTTCCTCGGAAGCACTACAAGCACAAGTAACTGAAATATCTAACCAAGTCACAGCACTGCAAATACTGAGTTCCACACGTGCGTCTCAGTGGCAATGCTCTTCCAGCAGAAATAAGAAGAAGAATATCTGCTGGTATCCTGTGCCACATACTGAATACTTTGTTATGCACATTCATGGTAAGACTGTTTTCTTCAGTCAACCTCTTTTGTCTTTGTATCATATACCAGTATGCAATGGAAGACACACCTAAGACCACTTCTGCACCTCATTCGGACTTTATGAATGTGTTCAAATCTCATTTGGATTGTGCAGTACCACCCAGACTTTCCTGCAATTTATAAATGAAGTAGCTAGAGAATTAAGAGTTCTGTTATGTCTACATTGTTGACTGGGTTGTGATGTCATCCAGTGGGGTAGTGTCTAGCACACCTACAATGACTGTTCACTAGACTACAAGGACATACCTTAGTGTTTTGGGGTAGTGGAAGAAAAATTCTTAGGGTATGCTTCACGAGGAATCCTGCAATTTCAATACCGAGTGGAAGATATTTCACAGTTTACCAGTCCATTACAATATGGGAATTCTGCTGTTTCTTGGGCTTGACACACTTTTACTGATGTTTTGTTTTTGCAGTCGTGCATTGTTGACAGCACTCTCAATGAGGTGTTAAAAGATTTCCCTAAATCTGGAGACACAATACAGTAGACTAATGAAAAGAAAGCATTCTTGGCTACTTGTGCAGAGTCTGCATTGTTAGCTCATCCTCTTCCTGGTGCACACCTTGCAATGCGGTGGACACATCATCAACTGCAACTATAACTGAGTTACAACAATGTGTGCAACATAATTGACAACCTTTAACTTTCTTCAGCAAAAAAATTATCACCTTCACAAACAAATTGGCCAACTGATAGCCACGAGCTTTTTGCAGCATATGCGTCAATCAAAAAGCATAGGCACGTGCTTGAAGGTAGACATTTTAACCTTCTCACAAACCTTAACATATGTCTTCAAACTAAGTCAGGCTTACAGCTCCAACATATTCAGATACTGAGGTCAAACATAGCACTAGACTGTGACATACCAGCGCAATAAATGTGACTGTTCATTATGGCAGTTTTTCACAAACAAGCCACCTTCTTCACCCAATACCATATCCTTCAGCAATATTTTGATTGTCTATCATCACACTGTCAAATGGTGGATATACTACCAAAGATCCTCGCCATCCATCCTAAAGCACTATTCTGTCCTCCAACCATCCTTCACAACCTCCTAGTTCATCCCTATGCCAGTCCCAATGCCTGTGCAAGACTAGGCGCAAGACTTGACCAGTCCACTCTCCCAGCACTTCCTATTCCAGTCCTGTCACAGGCTTTTCCTACAGCATCAGAGGCTGGGCCATCTGTGAAAGCAGCCATGTCATATATCAGATCCGCTGTCTTCTTTGCTCAGCTTTTTTTTTTATGTTGGTATGACTACAAACCAAGTGTCACCTCAGGGCGCAGAGCTCTTTCGTGAGTAGGTGCTTGGCTACCACAAGGCCCCAGCCTTTGCAGCACTACTTCCTTTTCTGTGTTGCAAGCCTATACTTCCAGTATCCCTTTCTCCTCTGCCTTTCTATCAGATGGTCTTTCTGGTGTAGATCCTACTTGGACCTGGTACATGATTTAGAACCCTGGATTTCCTTTTCATTTCTGGCACTCTCTACACCCTCTCACTAATAAATACATGGTCCAGATGTGGACCTGCCACCATATTTCCAAATTATTCAGAAGTATAGATCATGCAACAAATGTTGCCCAATGTAATTTCTGTTCCACCTTGTGTCTTTCCACATAGCACCCTTCCTTTCCAACAAGATAGTATGCCCAAAACCCAGTACAGTAGCCATTCCATTGTGCTAATGCCATCAAGTACCTGTATGGTGGTAATCTCCTGATCACACAAGAACCACATCTACATCTACATCCATACTCCGCAAGCCACCTGACAGTGTGTGGCGGAGGGTACCCTGAGTACCTCTATCGGTTCTCCCTTCTATTCCAGTCTCGTATTGTTTGTGGAAAGAAGGATTGTCGGTATGCTTCTGTGTGGGCTCTAATCTCTCTTATCCTCATGGTCTCTTTGTGAGATATACGTAGGAGGGACCAATATACTGCTAGACTCTTCGGTGAAGGTATGTTCTCGAAACTTTAACAAAAGCCCGTACCGAGCTACTGAACGTCTCTCCTGCAGAGTCTTCCACTGGAGTTTATCTATCATCTCCGTAATGCTTCCGCGATTAATAAATGATCCTGTAACGAAGTGCGCTGCTCTCCGTTGGATCTTCTCTATCTCTTCTATCAACCCTATCTGGTGCGGGTCCCACACTGCTGAGCAGTATTCAAGCAGTGGGCGAACAAGTGTACTGTAACCTACTTCCTTTGTTTTCGGATTGCATTTCCTTAGGATTCTTCCAATGAATCTGTCTGGCATCTGCTTTACTGACAATCAACTTAGTATGATCATTCCATTTTAAATCACTCCTAATGCGTACTCCCAGATAATTTATAGAATTAACTGCTTCCAGTTGCTGATCTGCTATTTTGTAGCTAAATGATATGGGATCTATCTTTCTATGTATTCACAGCACATTACACTTTTCTACATTGAGATTCAATTGCCACTCCGTGCACCATGCGTCAATTCGCTGCAGATCCTCCTGCATTTCAGTACAATTTTCCATTGTTACAACCTCTCGATACACCACAGCATCATCTGCAAAAAGCCTCAGTGAACTTCCAATGTCATCCACCAGGTCATTTATGTATATTGTGAATAGCAACGGTCCTACAACACTCCCCTGCGGCACACCTGAAATAAGTCTTACTTCGGAAGACTTCTCTCCATTGAGAATGACATGCTGCGTTCTGTTATCTAGGAACTCCTCAATCCAATCAAACAATTGGTCTGATAGTCGGTATGCTCTTACTTTGTTCATTAAACGACTGTGGGGAACTGTGTCAAACGCCTTTCGGATGTCGAGAAACACGGCATCTACCTGTGAACTCGTGTCTATGGCCCTCTGAGTCTCATGGACGAATAGCGCGAGCTGGGTTTCACACGACCGTCTTTTTTGAAACCCATGCTGATTCCTACAGAGTAGATTTCTAGTCTCCAGAAAAGATTATACTCGAACATAATACGTGTTCCAAAATTCTACAACTGTTCCACGTTAGAGATATAGGTCTATAGTTCTGCACATCTGTTCGACGTCCCTTCTTGAAAACGGGGATGACCTGTGCCCTTTTCCAGTCCTTTGGAACGCTTCGCTCTTCTAGAGACCTACGGTACACCGCTGCAAGAAGGGGGGCAAGTTCCTTCGCGTACTCTGTGTAAAATCGAACTGGTATCCCATCAGGACCAGTGGCCTTTCCTCTTTGGGAGTGATTTTAATTGTTTCTCTATCCCTCTGTCGTCTATTTCGATATCTGCCATTTTGTCAACTGTGTGACAATCTAGAGAAGGAAGTACAGTGCAGTCTTCCTCTGTGAAACAGCTTTGGAAGAAGACATTTAGTATTTCGGCCTTTAGTCTGTCATCCTCTGTTTCAGTACCATTTTGGTCACAGAGTGTCTGGACATTTTGTTTTGATCCACCTACCGCTTTGACATAGGACCAAAATTTCTTAGGATTTTCTGCCAAGTCAGTACATAGAACTTTACTTTTGGTTCCTGAGCTGATACCTCCTAGTATGTGCCAAGGAGTATGTGCCTATCATGAATGTGGTATGAGGACTCCGAGCAGTGGGTTACAGGCCAGGTAGCTGTTGCTGAACTTGAGGCATCCATGGGAGAGCCCCCAGTTGGAGTGGGTACCACTATGGCAGAGGAATTGCATATGAAATGGATGAAGCTTTCTCCCTGGCAATCACATGGCCCCAGCAGTCTCTTTCAAAGGAAATAACTCATTCAACACAGAGAGATACGAACCCAAAATGTTTCCTGCCCTGGCTACATCATTCTCCACATAGCCTTTATTCTTTGTAGAAACTGTAGAGGACAAGTTTGGGGAACTTGCAGCCATCTCCAAAATAAAGAGTGGGCCAGTTTTGATTAAAACAGCATCCCCTGCCAAGTCGTGGGCATTGCTTGCTTGTCAGAAGCTGGATAACATTCCAGTGATTGTCCCTCTGGATAATCGTGTAATGCAGTCTGATGATGAGCTACGCACCAGTTTGGAGCGACGGGGTGTACTCTTTGTTGTGTCGACAGGTGGAAAAGGATAATAAGGTTGGTACTGGAACCTACACCTTGGCCTTTAAGGGCAATTTATTGTCTGAAAAGGTCAAGGTGACTGTATAATGCTGTTACGTGAAACTGTGTCCTTCCCTCCTTCCTCTTGTACGTGGTGATTCAAGTGTTTGAAATTTGGGCGCACACTCACTCTTGTTGCGATGCCAAAACAGTCCGTAGGGATTGCGGATGACAGTTATATGCCAACATACCTTGTGATCTTCCCCCATCTGCGTCAACTGTGAAGAGCACCCTTCTCCCTACTCACCAGATTGCACTGTCTTTCAGAGAGACAAAAAGGAAAAAAAAATACAAGAATATGTGACTCTGGACAAGGTGACTTACCAAGAGGCCAATAAAAAGTATGACCATCTACATCCTGTGCACTTGACAATGTCATACTCTACAACTATGACATCATCAATCTCTCTGTCAATGGTACTTTTCTCCATCATGCATCCTACAGTGAGCCCTCAGGGGTGCTCAACCGTGCCTGCCCCCCTGATGGTTGGGAGCTCTGCTACTGCTACTGCTGCTTCTCCCACACTCACTTTGAGAGCACTGGCTTCCCACCCACTGAGGATACTGATCTCCATCCCTCAGGCGGAGGTGCATCATCCTCGTCTGGCTTCTCGAGGCAGGAAGGGATCTATAGGGACACTCCTACAAGGTATCTGCTGTCTGCAGCTGGATACCAGCCAGTGGTTGAAGGAGCCACAGGCTGCTGGTAGTAGGACTTAACAATGTTCTTCAGTTCCTCAAGCTTTTCGGAGAGGTCCTCCCAATTATGCAAACCCCCTAAACAAAAGACAGAAAGCAATCCTCCAAGATTAAGGAATTTACAGTAGCCCCCTGACCACTGTATCCCACATGTTCTGCTTCTGTGGTGGTGGCAGCTGCGGCGGCGGCAGTAGTAGTAGTAGTAGTAGTAGTAGTAGTAGTAGTAGTGATCTCGGTGACTCTCGAGGCTCCAGATCACAGCACACAACCTGTCTGAGTGGCAGCAGGTGACCCTGGGCATAAGTTGCCTCAATGGTCCCTTCATGCCCATACAGTATATTAACAGCATGATTCTCCAGTGGAATTGTAGCAGATTTTTTTTCCATGTGGCTGAGCTATGGTATCTCGTATGCTCCTCACCTGCTTTCTTCGTTGCCTTCAAGAAACTTGGTTTCCAGCAACGCTGACCCCTGCCTTTCATGGCAACTAGGGATATTTTAAGAATCATGCCAGTTGCAATAGGGTGTCAGCTGAAGTACTCACATTTGTTCTGAGCTCTATACATAGTGAATGTGTGCCTCTTCACACAACTTTCAAGCCTGTGGCTGTTGGGGTAAGGATATTTCAGGATTTTACTGTCTGTAATGTTTATCTCCCTACTGATGTTGTAGTGCCTCAGAACATATTGTCTGCATTGGTTTCTCTGCTTCCCCCACGTGCCTTAATTTGGCCAACTTGAATGCGCATAACTGTTTGTGGGATGGAACCACATTCACTGGCCATGGTAAAGATGTTGAAAACTACTGCCAGATCTCAACCCTTGTGTCTTGAATACTGGTGCCTCCACACACTTCATTGTGCCATGTGGTACTTTATCGGCCATTGCTCTTTCTATTTGCAGCCCTGTTTTCTTCCCCCCTTTTATCTACTGTGTGGTAGCGACTGCTTCCCAATCTTCCTGTCCCACCTAGATTGGCTCTCCACAATGCCAACTGGGATGCTTTGACCTCCACTGTCGTTCTGAGTTCCCCACTAAATGAGGCAGCCCAGAATGTGACTGCAGCCATTCTATCAGCAGCCAAATTGGTGGTCCCCTATTCTTCAGGACAGCCTAACCCCCCCCCCCCCCCCCCCTGGGTACACTGGTGGACCTCAGAAATCACCGAAGCAATTAAAGATAGTAGGCGGGCTCTCCATCACAAAAGCAGCATCCATCAGTTGAACATCTCATTCGCTTTAAATGGCTTGATGCACAGGTCTAACTCTCAACAAAACAACAGAATCAAGAATGCTGGGAATGGTATGTATCAACCATTGGACCACTCTGTGGATAAGAAGTACTCAGCAGGTGTACATGGTATTTGCTTAAACAGTGCTGTTTTTACTGATGTAGATGCCATAGCTGAACATTTTGCTCTGCATTATACTCGAGCCTTTGTGTCTAGGAACTATATTCCTGCTTTCTGTGTCCTTGAACAGTGGATTGAGTGATTGCACTTACCTTGCGCTACACACCACCTGGAGCCCTAAAATGCTACATTGAGTGAGAGAGATTTCTTCAGTGCCCAACCCTTTTGCCCTTATATGGCTCCATGACCAGAGCACATCCACAACCAAAAGCTCAAACACCTATCAGTGGATTGTCATCATCATCATCATCATCTCCTTACCATTATTAATAGCATCTGGAGTGATGCTGAGCTCACATCTGAATGGTGGAGAGCACCACTGTCCCAGTACTGATATTGGGTAAGCATCGCTCAGAGGTGGACAGCTATCACCCAGTTAGTCTCACCATTGTCCTGTGTAAGTTGCTCAGACACATGGTGAGCTGGTGGCTGTGTTGGCTCCTTGAGTCTCCGGCCTTCTGGATCTGTCCCAGGACAGTTCACACCAAGGCTGTTCATCTACTGATAATTTGGTTTTCCCAGAGTCTGCTGCCCATCCAGCTTTTGACCAACATACACACCTTATTGCTGTCTTCTTCAACCTACAGAAGGCTTGTGACATCACATGGCGACACCACATCCTGAATACCTTCCAGTTTTTGTCCAGATCATCTTGTTCCACCATATTTCCCATGTTGAAGTTCATGCTTCCCACAGTACCTCCCCCCCCCCCCCCCCCCCCCAGCCCCCCATATCAAAGAGAATGAGGCCCACAGGGCTCCATATTGTGTGTTTTTCTCTTTATTGTGGCCTTCAATGGTCTAGCAGCAGCTGTAGGGTCTTCAGTATCACCCTACTTGTATGCTGTTGATGTTTGCTTTTACTATTGCTCTTGTAGTGTGGCTTTTGTGAATGCCAATTGCTGGGAGTTATTCGAAAAGTGCAGTCATGGGCCCTCACTCACAGCTTTCAGTTTTCTGCTGCCAGGACTCGTGCGTGTCATGCACTTCGGTCACCATCATATTGTTCATCCACCACCAGCACTTTACCTCAACAACCACTTACTCAATGTGGTGTAGATTTACAACATTTTGGGACTGGTCTTCGATGCCCATCTGACATGGATTCCCCATCTTTGCCAACTTAATCAAAGGTGCTGGCTACACTTTAATACATTTCACTGCCTCAATTACCCCAGCTGGGGTGCAGAACACATTAACCTTTTTGCAGTTTTGCTAATACCTGACTATGTCCCGTCTAGATTATGGGAGTCTGGCATATGTTTTTTGCACCACCCCTTGGCATTGCGGTCACTGGACCTGATATACCACGTTGGAGTCCAACTTGCAACAGGAGCCTTTCGAACTCCCTTCACAAACAGCCTACTCATGGAGGCTTGTGACCCTCCACTACAGATCAGCAACTACTACTCAGTTATGCTATACATGTCTGTAGCTCCCCTAAGCATCCAAACTACCATGTCCTTTCCTAATAGGAAAACAGAGACCCAGAACTGGAGTCAGAATGCAGTTCAATTAAAAATGTACCTGCTCTGAACTCCAACTGTACGCTTACCAGTGCTGTTCCGCCACCTGTTCCTGGCTGTCCTAGAAGCATTTCCAGGTTTGGAAGTGGTATACACTGATGTCTAAATGGTCGATGGATGAATGCGTTTTACATACACACACATGTAAGGTGCAGTGAACTATGCTCCTTGCCAAATGGATGCAGTGTCTTCACAGCTGAATTGATGGCCATCATACAAGCCTTAGCATGCTCATTCTTGCACCAGCAAGATGCTTTTAATCTGCAGCGACTCCTGAGCAGCTTTCAGGCTTTAGACCGATGCTACCCTTGTCACCCATTAGTCATGACTATCAAGAATCTTCCTTCAGACCTTCATGAAGCTGGATGGTCAGTCTTTGTGTGGACACCTGGACATAATCAGACCTCTGGGAATGAACATGCTGACTGCTTGGCAAATTTGGCTACCAGTATGCTGATTTTGGAGATGGGGGTCCCAGAACTGGACTTTGATCAACTGTTGATTGTTTGAAACTCTGAAAGTTTCACCCTGGGCTCTCCAAGCAAACTGAGGGCAATTAACAAGACCATGACCACGTGGCAGTCTTCCATTCATGCTTCTTGCAGGTAATCCACTGCACTTTGTCGACTACACATTGGCATCGTACCGTTCATCCGGAATTCACGCTTTACCTTGTCGACAATCCACTTCCTGTAGTGGAGAGACACAAATTCCTAGGACTGGTTTTCAATGCTCGATTGATTTGGCTCCCTCATCTTCGTCAGATTAAGCTGAAGTGCTGGCAGTGCCTCAGTGCCCTCCGTTGCCTGAGCAACACCAATTGGGGTGCAGATCGCTCTACTCTGCTGCAGCTCTACAGATTCCTTGTCAAATCCTGAATTGACTATGGGAGTGTGGTTTATGGTTTGGCAGTGCCTTCAGCATTGCATTTACTCGACCCTATGCACCACTGTGGGGTTCGATTAGTGACAGGAACTTTTAGGACGAGTCCGGTGACCAGCGTACTGGAGGAGGCTGGTGTCCCTCCACTGCAGATCATACATGCACAACTGCTCACCAGTTATGCAGCACATATTCATAGTTCCCCTGAGCATCCAAATTACCATCTTCTTTTCCCACCCACGGCAGCCCATCACCGGCTCAGATCGGGGCTAACGATTGCGGTTCACGTGTGGTCCCTTCTCTCCGAACTGGAGTCCTTCCCTTTACCACCTCTACTTGTGGTCAGTTCACGTACGCCTCCATGGTGTATGCCTTGGCCACAGCTTTGTCTGGACCTTTTGCATGGCCCTAAGGACTCTGTTAACCCTGCTGTTTTCTGCTGTCACTTCCTCTCGATTCTTGACATGTTCCTGGGCTCTGAAGTGGTTTACACCGACGGCTCAATGGCTGATGGTCATGTAGGTTTTGCATATGTTCATGGAGGACATATTGAGCAGCACTCCTTGCCAGTTGGGTGCAGTGTTTTGATTGCAGAGCTAGCGGCCATATCTCGTGCTCTTAAGTACTTCTGCTCATGCCCTGGCGAGTCAGTTCTCCTGTGTACTGACTCATTGAGCAGCCTACAAGCTGTCAACCAGTGCTACCCTTGCCACACTCTGGTAGCGTCCATTCAAAAGTCGATCTATGTTTGTGTGAACCCCAAGACACGTCGGAATCCGTGGCAACGAACTTGGCAACAGGCTGGCCAAACAGGTGATGTGGAAACTGCTTCTGGAGATAGGCATCTCCGAAGCTGACCTGCATTCTGTCTTACACCACTGGGTTTTCTGGCTTTAGGAGACGGAATGGCATAACAGCATGCACAACAAACTGTATGTCATTAAGGAGACTATGAATGTGTCGCCGTCTTCCATGCAGGCTTCTCGCAGGAAATCAGTTGTCCTCTGCTGGCTCCACATTGGCCACACGTAGCTAACGCATGGTTACCTACTCCGTCGCAAGGATCCACCTGTGTCGCTATGACAGTCGTGCACCTCTTGCTGGACTGCCCACTTTTAGCTGCTCTGCAGCACACATTTAACTTTCCCAGCACCCTGCCTTCGGTGTTGGGTGACAATGCCTCCACAGCAGCTTTAGTTTCAAGTTTTATCTGTGAGTGTGGGTTTTATACTTCTTTGTAGGTTTTAGCGCGTGTCCTTTGTTCCTCTGTGTCTGTGTCTTCCACCCTAGTGCTTTTAGGGTGGAGGCTCTAATGTGTTGCAGAGTGGCTGGCTTTCCCTTTTTATTCTCATGGTTGGCCAGCCACTGTAATCTGCTTTCATGTTTTACTCTTCTGTTTCTAGCACCTCTGTCTTGTTTTCTTGTCCTGTTTTGTTCCTTTTAGTGTTCGTTGCCTTCCCTTCATTGTTGTGGCTTTTCCTTTCTTTCCATTTTGTGTTATATGTTTCATTGGTTTCATTCTCACACTTGTTGCATTGTTTTATTAGGAACAAGGGACCGATGACATTGTAGTTTGGTCCCTTATCCCGCCTTCCTACCAGTCAGTCAGTCTGTGTGCATGTAACACAGCATAAAATGTATCCTTATGATTGTACTTGACTGTGCTGGACACGGCTTGGCTTCTGCTCCACATGAAATGAAATCCAATGACTCTCAAGCAAACTTGGAAGAATACATGGTGTAATGTTCACATCAGATGTATGCTTATGATGAAAACAGTATAGACTATATTTCTCAACATACATACTTTACTTAAAATATCCATATAGTATTACTGTATCTTCTCTATATTATACCGAGTAACAACATTGCATGATAGTACACTGACTGTGAAATCTAAGTGAGTGAGTGCTTGTCTCTCTTTATTTCTATCTTTGGTTAATATGTGCTTTATCGTATGCAACATTTAAATTAATGGATGTTTCTGTCTTGTGCATTACAGGTTGAATTCCCAGAAGCACGAATATACGAGGAAACTTTGAACATTTTATTGTATGAGAACCGCACAGGACCTGATCAAGAGCTAATGCAGGCTACATCCACAAGAGGAGCAGTTGCAGGAATGTCGTCCTACACAAGTGATGAAGAAGAAGAAAGGTCGGGTCTAGCAAGACTTCGCTCTAATAAGCAGAATATCATCTAGCGGTAGCTACCAGCTTGTCACCACAAGAAGGGTCGCAGGCTGCATTAACCCATGAAACTGTCATACACGAGCTTGAGAAAATGCTTGATTATGCAGATAATGCAATGTGTCTAATATTTCAGTAACTTATTACTAATTTCATTGTTGCTGAAATAGCTGAAATGTCATTACAGGTATTATGTATGTGTCTGGTGTCTAAAAATTATCATATGGACGATGAGCTGACTATTGAAGTTTACAAATCAAGATACTATTTAAACTGTAATCCTTTATTCACATCCTTAGGTATATTTAAGAGACTGTAATTAGTTGCTCATATCTATACTACCCTGTGACTGTGTGGAACATTACCTGTGAATGGTCTTCCAATTATAGTATGACTTTGTACCCCTGACTGATAAGTATTCTCCTGTACCCCGTTTTAAGGGTCCTTGACCATATTGATTTGCTCATGGAACCAGAATTGAATGCATTTATTCTGTTGTTGATGATGTGCACATAGGAAGATGTTTGTAATTTTAATATACATTACTTATAACCAAATTGTTGTGAAGCAGTCAGCTGTTTGAAATTGCTTTGTGTTTGTATGCTGTAAGTGTCAGTTTTGTGCCTAAACTTTGTTACTCATGGCTGCATTAAAACAATTATTATTAAGTGTTATCAGTTGTATGTTTTCATATATAACTTCCACATGGGAAAATATATTAAAAACAAAGATTCCAAGACTTACCAAGCAGGAAAGCGCCGGTAGATAGGCACAATGAATAACACACACACACACACACACACACACACACACACACACACACACACACACACACACACACAATCAATTAATTTCGAGCTTTCGCAACCGGCGGCTGCTTCGTCAGAAAAGAGGGAAGGAAAAGGAAAGATTTAAGGGAGAGGGTAAGGAGTAATTCCAACACACACACACACACACACATATATATATATATATATATATATATATATATATACACAGACACAAGCAGACATATTTAAAGGCAAAGAGTATGGGCAGAGATGTAAGTCAAGGCGGAAGTGTGGAGGCAAAGATGATGTTGAATGACAGGTGAGGTATGAGTGGCGGCAACTTGAAATTAGTGGAGATTGAGGCCTGGTGGATAACGAGAAGAGAGGATATATTGAAGGGCAAGTTCCCATCTCTGGAGTTCGGATAGGATCCAGATAACTCGGACGGTGTAACACTGTGCCAAGATGTGCTGGCCGTGCACCAAGGCATGTTTAGCCACAGGGTGATCCTCATTACCAACAAACACTGTCTGCCTGTGTCCATTCATGCGAATGGACAGTTTGTTGCTGGTCATTCCCACATAGAAAGCGTCACAGTGTAGGCAGGTCAGTTGGTAAATCACGTGGGTGCTTTCACACGTGGCTCTGCCTTTGATCGTGTACACCTTCCGGGTTGCAGGACTGGAGTAGGTGGTGGTGGGAGGGTACGTAGGACAGCTTTTACACCGGGGGCGGTTGCAAGGGTAGGGAAGGTGGTTTGGGGATTTCATAGGGATGAATCAAGAGGTTACGAAGGTTAGGTGGACGGCGGAAAGACACTCTTGGTGGAGTGGGGAGGATTTCATGAAGGATGGATCTCATTTCGGGGCAGGATTTTAGGAAGTCGTATACCTGCTGGAGAGCCACATTCAGAGTCTGATCCAGTCCCGGGAAGTATCCTGTCACAAGTGGGGCACTTTTGGGGTTCTTCTGTGAGAGGTTCTGGGTTTGAGGGGATGAGAAAGTGGCTCTGGTTATCTGCTTCTGTACCAGGTCGGGAGGGTAGTTGCGGGATGCGAAAGCTGTTTTCAGGTTGTTGGTGTAATGGTCCAGGGATTCAGGACTGGAGCAGATTCGTTTGCCACGAAGGCCTAGGCTGTAGGGAAGGGACCGTTTGATATGGAATGGGTGGCAGCTGTCATAATGGAGGTACTGTTGCTTGTTGGTGGGTTTGATGTGGACGGATGTGTGAAGCTGGCCATTGGACAGATGGAGGTCAACGTCAAGGAAAGTGGCATGGGATTTGGAGTAGGACCAGGTGAATCTGATGGAACCAACGGAGTTGAGGTTGGAGAAGAAATTCTGGAGTTGTTCTTCACTGCGAGTCCAGATCATGAAGATGTCATCAATAAATCTGTACCAAACTTTGGGTTGGCAGGCTTGGGTAACCAAGAAGGCTTCCTCTAAGCGACCCATAAATAGGTTGGCATATGAGATACTTCTTTCTGGGCACTGCTTTTTAATTAATTTTGCAAAGTGTTGTGTGTGTTAAGCATAGAATGTCATTCTCCCACTGCATCTTTTGTATTTCCATTATGCTTTGACATACTCTTTCTTGACAAAACGGGAGTGTAAAAATGTGATCATTGCCAGGGGCTATTAAAATTCGTTGTTAGTCAATATTTTCTGATTGTACATGACCTGGTACTGATTGTGAAAAGCTAGAGTGTAATCATGAACCCACCATTAATTTCTGTAGGACTCCATCTTTTCACAAGAATATGTGATAATGGTTTTCTCACAAATTGAAGATCATATGCAATGTTGAAGTAGGGAATGCACAGGGTTGTTAATTTTCAGTTTTACAGCAGCCCATACCGTATGCAGATTTCGTTAGCGGGTGTACAGATGTGGTAGAATCAATGATCAGTGAAAATTTAATAAAATAGGATGACAATGCTCAGTTTGGCTGAATGTTCCTGGATACTGTCTTAAAATCACATTGTGACATTGTTTAGCCTGACAAAAGCTAAGTATGCACTGCTGTGCTGTTAGGTTTTGGGCTGAAACTTCTGCAAATGGAAAGCTGGTATTAGCCTTCTGCAGTCCAAAATTAACTATTGCGTACACGATTTGGTCAGACTATGGAAGTAGTGGATTAGGTTCACTCGTAAAGTTTGTCACACCACTTGTTACTAGAAGGGTAAGTAATGGTACATTCATGTACTGAATTTGGGTGGTGGTGAGAGCATTCTCTGTAATTGTAGATTGAAGTTCTTTGAAGTTTGCTTTAAATACCAAGTTATTTGAGTAGTATGGCTTGTAGATACATAGCACTTGCAGTCTTGTCTTTAATTCTGCTGAACTGTTCTTGAAGTTTCTTGTAGGAACCTGCCAAAGATAGGAATTCAATTAGGGAGTGCCACACAAAATGTGTGGATTAAACAACAGTATCAGAAAATATTGTTGGTGGAAAAAGATTACTGTAAACAGTTCAACTTGGGTAAACCAGCAGCAGCTACAGTAATATAATACATACTGTGCAGTGAAATTGAGCAATAAACTTTTTTAAAATTCACAGGTGTGTAGTAAGTATTCTGATGTGTGTGTGTGTGTGTGTGTGTGTGTGTGTGTGTGTGTGTGTGTGTGTGTGTGTGTGTGTGTGTGTGGTGGGGCAGAGATGATATAGAACCATAAACGTGATATTTTCAGGTTGTCTAGTCCATGCATAACTTAACACACTGCCTGCCACATTCTTAGTGACATATATTCCACCCTCAGGCGCACAGCTCTGCAGCAGCCACATGGCACTCATTGTCTTAAGTGTAGTTTACACAAAAATAACAATAATTTGATTCCTTTCAAACTTTATCAATCTCACAATGTTATTTTCTACATCATTACAATTCTTTATTTTCATCATATTTAATGAACTTAGTAAGTAACTTTTGCAAAAACATTTGCTGTGATGAAATTATTGACAACCTTGTTTTATTAGAGCCAGATGAGCAAATGAAAATAGAATTTCTGGTTTATGAAACTCTTAGGTAGTTACGTGTAGGCATGTCTCAGGTTTACACAAGTCGGAAAAGCTGTCGGATACTTGAATGTGTCATAGCAAAGGACTCTCCCTCTTAAAAGTGAGCCGAATACTACCAGTAATTACAAAATCTAAATCTTTTGAAGAAAGGTCATAAAGTATGTGCAAAATCATTAATGAAATGCTTCAAAATGTTATGCTCTTCTTATAACTGAGAAAGAAATGGAATCTGAGAAACTCATTGTTTCCATTATGAAACTCTTAGCACAAATAATGAATAACTTGAATTCAGAGACTGTCATAGATTTTGCAAAGACAATGTGTGGAGAGAATATTCAAGGCCCCAAAAGCATTGAAAGTCATGCAGAGTGTCAGTACTAATAAGCCAATATTCAGTAATGGAGAAATCTAGGATGGAGGATAATGCATGCGAGAGGGTACATAACTCAGCAAACAGGAGACACACCATGCAGTGGTAAAATATAACAAATGTGCCATTCTCTTTGGTAATGCATTCCTGCTCATCATTTCATGTAGTTATCCTCATACACAAGCACACTATGAAAATTCATGTCAGTTGAAAGCTGTCACTTGAAATACATACAAAACAGTGAGGCAGAGGATCAGTGCATCTCCAATGGAATTTAATATCTATACTGATGGTCTACTGAACAAGACATTCCTTAACACACAGGCACCACACACCAATGTGACATGTTGACTGGCCAGACCAGGTGAGAGTCTCTGCAGTGGCCTTGGAGCAGTTAAAATGTTTATCATGTTTTGTAGATATGAGGACTGTACAGAATGTAAGGAACGATTGGTCGTGAAATGGAAACCACAGTGAACATGCGATGAAGTTTTGCACATGTGTGTTGGCAGTCTATCTAGTACACCCGTTGATCGTGTTATGTCATTCTTTTTAGTTATGAGCACACAAGGTAGCTAGAATAGTTTCTCCTGCCAAGTATGAGGGCCTGGTGAGAAATTTCACCTGAAGCTATGCAGACAACATAACTGTCATGCACTTTCAAGACAATTCTCAAGCGACATTATGCAGGGAAATTATGCTCCTGCATAGTTTTCAATTGGAAATGTTTGATTACCCAAAATACAGTCTGTAATTGTCTGAGTTTCATCTCTGCTCACGTGAACCTCTGGCTATGAAGACAACATTTTCGCACAGACAAGGCGCTGTAGGCCAGCGTAGAGAATTGGGGGGAAGCACTGGTGGCTGCCTTCTATGATGAGGGTATTGGAAAGTTGGTACAATGCTACAACAAACGTCTAAGGTGGATCGGCGTCTATGGAGATAAGTAACTGGAAGTTTTAGCTAACTGTTGCAAATAAAACAGTTGATTTTCACTGTGGTTTCCATTTCACAACGCATCATTCATTACTTTCTGAATAGCCCTTGTACGTTCAAGATGATCATCATTCAAGGCTGTGGAACAAGTGAAGACACACATTAACCAAAGACAAAGAACTCTTAGAAATTTAATCCTTATACTCTATTAACAGGAAATTGTCATACTACTTCGTGCTTGTAATGTTCAGTGTAGATAAATTTACTGTAAATTGAAAACTGCCACATTGAAAAAAGCTACTGCCTAATGAGTTTCATTGTAAAGCTACCATTTATCTGCTGTTGGTACTTGATATTTATTATAATGGTATTTTGTAAAGAATGAGGGTTAATTAGCAGTACATTTTTACTTATATAGCTTTACAATGAACACTTAATTGCTATGTAGCTGACAGAATTTCAGTCCCTGCATCTAGATATTCAGATAATTTGTAGAAAGACACTAATGCTATTTTTTAATTGGTAGTGATTAACAATTTCTTGCTTTGTTATGTGGGAGTTAGTTGGCTATCTTACAACTCGAGTGCAATGTAAACACCATTCTGAACCCTGAAGAAGGAAACAAAAGTCTACAAGAAAATTGTGTACATCAGAGTTTACTCAAAACTGATTTATCAGCAACAAAAACTATTGAGGAAGAAATGTATTGAGTACTGGTTACAAGAACTTAAAAAGACTTCTGGAGGAATTGCAGTTACTTGCACAATATTGTTACTGTTTGATTCTGCTAAAGTTTATTTCTTTCACATATTTTTTACTTACCATTGTCTTGTGGAATTATCTTCTCAAATGGTGTTCCTAAAGTAAACAGTTGTCTGTGGGTCAACACTAGGGGTCTTTAATAGCACAACATGCTGAAAGGAGCTTGTTGATTAGTTTCTCCACACGTTGACTCCATTTTGACTTCTAATCCAGCTGGAGCCCAAGAAATTTTGCAGTGTGTTTCTTTCAGTATATGATAAATTAATATCTACTTGTGATGCGAAAAGGTCATACGTGCGTGCTGAAAGTGCGTAATATGGGTCTTTGTGAGAATAAGACACAAACTTAACTTTGTTGACAGCTGAACAGACCTACAAGTAGTATGGCTGTGTGTGTTGAATTTGGACCCAATGCTGCACACTATATGTTGTTCTTGCCACACTGAAGAATGGTGACTGAGCTAGACCACAGGAGCCAATGGTGGGCAGTTGGCAAGTTGTGATTTTTTAGAGACCATGGCATTATAACAAACTGACTTGATGCATGCATTACAGAATTCTGGAATGTGGTACAAAAGACAGCAAAATGAAAGACTAGACAATTCCAATATAAATTTTTTTAATTTATTCCACATGTTTATAAATAAATGCATACTTTTATTACATAATATGCCTGCACTAACTTTACAGCCATTAATTTCATATCAAAATTATTCATAATCTGGGAGAAAGGTTTCATTTTCTGGGATGAAAGTGCAGAATTCTATATGAATTTTTAATGAGAAATTAAGGTCTGAAATCAGATTAAGTTCATTATAAAAAAGCCATTAGATGCAGGGAAACAAATTTATAAATAATAGTTTCTAATAAAGCAAGATTTAGGGATTACTGTACAGTGTCATACTGGGTCAACTTAAATATGCAATTCCAACTCAATTTTCGAAAAGTTTGTTACAATTTTTTTTTGTAATGTATGCTATACAGGGAAGTATTTCTGAAAACATACTTTCCAAATTTGTCAGTATAATAAAACATTTCTAGTGAGATACAGTGTGAGAACATAACATTACAAAAAAACTGGTCATCCTATAGATTTCACTTTACAAAATCTCATATTTAAGAAGTGGTATCTTTAAAAGTTGTAATTAGTTTTAATTTGATTTATACAGTTTATAACAAATGCCACATTTATTCACCAAAATTTCATGATATATGGAAAATTTTAATTTATTAGTAATTCATTATTTATTCATCACACAAATAGTTTTCAAAATATGTAATTATCTTCACCAGAAACACTTTATGTTAAATTTTAATACTGCAACTTTTAAACCTTGCGATGTACATTTTGAAATTTCTAAATTTTATTTCAAGATTTTATAAAATACTTCTTGTTACTATGAAAAGACAGTTTTGCTTAAATTTTCTGTTATAAAAACCAGGAGTCATTTATTTTGATAAAGTTAGTTCTAGAAAATTCTATGTAAATAGAATAGAATGCACACCAAATCAGTCTGGAGACAGTAGTTGGCTGAGTTACTGCACATAATGAGTCATTATGAGAAAATACTGATCTTGTTTGCTTTGTGAATCGCTTTATTGGTGTAGCAACAGTTTGTTGTGTTTTATTATAAGTAACAGTTTGGTTG
Source organism: Schistocerca gregaria (assembly GCF_023897955.1). Lineage (NCBI taxonomy): Eukaryota > Metazoa > Arthropoda > Insecta > Orthoptera > Acrididae > Schistocerca > Schistocerca gregaria. The sequence goes on from NC_064920.1 coordinate 109,351,476, forward strand.
TGAAAATGAATAAAGAAGAAGTATTGAGAAATAGTGGCCTTACTGATGAGCAAGAATCTGAGGACCAATTCATCCAAAATTAGACACCATTTAACGATTCACAAAGGAAACAAGATCAGTATTTACATTTTTTTCTACAAGTTCCATAATCAAAATTTGAATATGTCTTTCTCATGCAGTTTCAATATACTAAAATAACAAAAGAACATTAGCTAAAAAGTGCTAAATATATATTGACTTCTGAATATGTGACAGCTGTTTTTTTAGTATTTGGATGTTATTACTGTAATCTCAATTTTGTACCACTGTGAGCACAGATTTAATGAAATCTAACCTTACAGTCACATTTGCATGCATATTCCGCAAGCCGCTGTGTGGGACATGGTTGAGGTACCCTGTACCACTACTAGTCATTTCCTTTTTGTTCCACTTGAAAACAAAGTGAGGGAAACATGCCTGTCTACATGCCTCTGAAGGAGCCCCAATTTCTCTTACCTTCATGGTCCTTTCATGAAATGTACATTGGCTGCAGTAGAATGGTTCTGAAGTTGGCTTCAGATTTTCTCAAAAGTGTTCCTCAGAAAAAAATTGTGTATTGTTCAAACCTGCCAGCAACAAATGTAGCACACTGTCTCTAAATTGTTTTGATATTTCCTTTGATCTGACCTGGCATGGATCCCAAACATTTGAATCTCAAACATTTGAACCCTACTCAAGAATGGATCACTTTAGTGTCCTATCTGTGATCTCCTTCACAGATGAACCACACTTTCCTAAAATTATCATTTGCAGGAAGTGAATTTAATTTTTTTTTTTGGAAGATGAGAACTAACATGTACGTTAGTAAGGAGGAAGGGAGTAAATATGAATGTCTTCATACAGTATCAGTTAAAGATTATACTGACATATGTTTCATTTACCTGGAAAATGCCTCTTTGGCACCACTGTCAATATACTCCCAGCAATGTTGATTAAATTTGTGAGGAATTCCCATTTGAAAGAAATAGAGCTTCACTTCACAAACAAGGCTTACAGACATTATTTTGAAATAGTAACTGAAGATCAGAATGAAGAGTGGGCACCACATTTATGTTGCACAACTTCTTGGAAATTAATTAAATTGTGGAAATGAGAAGAAAACATTGTGTCATCTCACGTAGCTATGGTAGGGAGCGAACAAAAAGACAATCTGAGATTGTTATTTTTGTGTGGTGAATATTCAGGGATTTGCAAAAAAGAAACAATTATTTATACTTCCACATGAAGACCAGTACCACACACTGAAAATCTTCCAGTTTCTTCAATGCAAACAGATGATCTTTGTAGTTACAGTGAACTGCATCACAACTAAGAAATGATAATCACATTAATGTGACTACTGCCAATGTTAAACATTGATGTGCAATAACCAACCACAGATGGTAGGTGGCAGCACTAGCAGTTGAAGATATATAAAGTGTGTCAATGGGGACACAGAAAACATTGCAGTCGTCATTGTAAAGCAGAAATGCATGGATTTGTCTGATGTGCAAAAGGGCATGATCATTGGCTTTAGAGCTAAGGACAGAAGCATTTAGAAAATGGTGAAGTTTGTAAACTGTTCACATGCTGCTATGGCTGAGGTATACCATACATAACAAAATGGCACTGTCCAAAACTAGCCATGGAGACTTATTTATTGGCAAAAGGTTGAAATTTGCTTGCCAATGCCGCAACCCGGCACCCTCTTAAGTGACAAGTGACCTTTGACAGATGGTCATTGATGTGTACAGTGTAAAACACCTAAATGCTGACAGCCTGCAACAATCGTCAGAAGGGTCCAGGCCAGCAGGCATTCCTTGAGTGATATCATTCCAGGAAGCACAACGGATCAACAGAAGTATGCATCTATCCTAGAGAATCAAGTCCACCCCTTCATGCAGTTTGTTTTCCCTCAGCATGATGGTATCTACCAACAGGACATTGCTTGCAGTGCATATGCATGGTCTAAGAGTGTCAGGGCGAGTTTACTGTACTCCCCTGACAACCGAACTCCCCCAGATTTGAAGCCAATTGAGAATCTGTGGGACCACCTCAATCGGGCTGTTCTTACAACCATGAAACCTAGCTCTGATGGTCACAGCACTGCAGTCAGTTGTTGGTACCTTTCAAAACCTCCCTGCCTCACTCCGCATGCCTCACAGCTGACCACACTGCAAAACATGTATTTGAGCTTTTGACAGTCACATTAGTGGGGCTGGACAGTGTATGATCCTCTGTACCAGACAACATGTACTGGTTCTATGCCACATTTATTAACATGGGCAGACATAGGATTAAGTAAACAAAAGGCAGAACTACTTTGTTCTACGTTACAAGAACATTATCTTACCCACCAATTTAGCAACATCAGCAAATTTAGACAAAGAACATATTTTTATTTCGTACTTTGCAAGTGAGGGGGTCCTGATGTTTTTCAATGATGTTGCAGGTTTAATGAAAGCACTTTACTTCACTGCAGATGCAATGAGATTAAGTCTCAAGGGTGTTTTGCTCGACACTGGAAATAGAATTACCTCCGTCCCACTTGCACATGCCAGTCTGGCTAAAAAAACTTGTGAAATTTTATAAAATGTCCCTAAACAGTGTGAGCACAAGAAAATAGGGTTGTGCTACACAAAATTGATTGTTTTCCATGCAGGTGGGATAGTTGAAATAGAAAATCCAACTACATAAAAAGAAATGGCCCAAACTAAACTGGCAATGTTCAATGGTAAAGTCTAGTAGCTAGCAAAGTTATCTTCCTTCCACATGTGCACATTAAACTCAGTTTAATTAAACAGTTTATAAAGGCAATGGATGAAAGTAGCAGAGGGTTTGCTTATCTTTCTGAAAAATTTCCTTGTCTTTCAGGAACAAAAATACAAGAAGATATTTGTGGGCCCTCAGGTCAAACCACAAGGAAGTAGTTAAATGATTAGTGCTTATCAAGATCAATCATCTTTGAAAGTGCACTTCTTGGACCCTCACACTAACTACTTCCCGAAGAGTTGCAGTAATTTATCAGACCAGCATGGAGAAAGATCCCTTAAAAACATTTCTACAATGGAAAAACAGTACAAAGTGAAGTGGATGCCGACAGTGTTGTCCAACTATTGCTGGAGTATCATTCAAGACTAGACAGACACTCCATACAATAGGAAAAAAAAAGTCAGGCATGTAATTTTTTGTTGCCCCATTTGTATTATTTCCTATTTCTGTATTCCTTTAAAATATGTACTTAAAAGTGAATTCTTTTATGAATACAGCCTCAGACATCACCTTCCTATGCTTCCCTAATAATAGAGTTAGGTTACTTAACTGTAACACCTCTTATTTCTTCAGCTCTAAAAAATAAGTTTACGTAATATAAACGATAAAAATTGGCAATCCGGTTAAACTTTTCGTGATTGATTTTCATTGGCCCTTGAAATTTCTATAAGAATCATAAGTTCTCTCTCGAGAAACAGAAAAAAGTTAACTTTTTAATTTTTGGTAGAACAGTGTATTTAGCAGTGTACAACTGGAGTTAGTCAAAATTTCCTATTCAAAAAGCTTCCATAGTATTTTGTATTGTTCAAGAGATACACAAAAGTAAATGGATAAATAATATTCACTAGATTACAGTTCCTTGTCAAGACAGTGAAATACACTGTAATCTTTTCATTTATTTAATATGATATAACTATTTTGTTGTGTGCTAAGAGAGTAAATAATATTGATAGTTTACCATCAGAAATACTGTTCATGTTTACTGCAGACGAGTTGAGACACACACACGTACATCATTGAAGAAATCAGGATCAGTAGGTGGGGGTGGGAAGGAGAGTGGAAAGATAAGGCAGCAGAGATCTATTTTTGTACAAGGTTGGGAGGGCAATTACACTCTGTGGAGGCCTCAGTGAGGCCCTCAATATATTTCGAGAGGAACTGCTGGTCACAAGACATGTGAGAGCCACAGGTGGCTAGGCAGTATGGAAGTGACGGCCTAGGCTGTAGGGAAGGGACCGTTTGATATGGAATGGGTGGCAGCTGTCATAATGGAGGTACTGTTGCTTGTTGTTGGGTTTGATGTGGACGGATGTGTGAAGCTGGCCATTGGACAGATGGAGGTCAATGTCTAGGAAAGTGGCATGGGATTTGGAGTAGGACCAGGTGAATCTGATGGAACCAAAGGAGTTGAGGTTGGAGAGGAAATTCTGGAGTTGTTCTTCACTGTGAGTCCAGATCATGAAGATGTCATCAATAAATCTGTACCAAACTTTGGGTTGGCAGGCTTGGGTAACCAAGAAGGCTTCCTCTAAGCGACCCATAAATAGGTTGGCATACGAGGGGGCCAGTAGATAGGCACAATGAATAAAACACAAACACACACACACACACACAGAATTTGAGCTTTCGCAACCGGCGGCTGCTTCGTCAGGAAAGAGGGAAGGAAAAGGAAAGATGAAAGGATGTGGGTTTTAAGGGAGAGGGTAAGGAGTCATTCCAATACTGGGAGCGGAAAGACTTACCTAACCCGAAGTCCTGCTTGCCCCTCTCTGCAAGGCCAGACCCTGGCTAGTATTGGCAGCAGTTTGCTGCAAACGTTGTACCACTGTCTAACGGAAATCTCCAAGTGTTGTTTGAAGGTACACCTATTTCAGCACTGCTGCTATTGGTAAATGACCATGGTCACCAGATATCCTCTGTATGACTTCCCACATCTTTGTAGAATAAGCAGAATGGTTGCCGTAGTCCAGGAAAGCTCGTTATGTTGTTTTTGTGCATTTCTTAATTACCTGTCAAACCATGGCTCTTTCAGCCCAAAAGGTTGTGAGGTTGTCTACTGTGTGGCATTCAGACCATTGAAGAGCTGCATGCACATCTCAGATTGCTGGATGGCACTCATCAGTCCACGAAAGTACAGGTTGCCTCCTAAGATTCCTCCTCCCCATCCCCTCCCCCTTCCTGTTCAACCCTTCTGCCTGAAGGAGGAGCCACTGGCTCCTAAAGCTGGCCAATTACAACAATCTGATGTGTGTATTCTGCCACCACTTAGGGAGTAAATTTTTTTATCTGTTTAATTTATTTTGTGAGAAGAATTTAACAGAGCACTGAAAGACCAATGCAGAAATAAGTCTGGAGTTGACAGAATTCCCTCAGGATCATTAAAATATTTGTGAGAAATCACAATGACAGAACTGTTCCGCCAGTTATGCAGTATGTATGAGGTAAATGAAAAACCCTCAGGCTTCATCGAGACTGAAACAGTCCCAAGGCCAAAGAAGGTAGAGGCTGGCAAAAAAAAAAAAATGAACATTACTAAACCTTCAGATAATTAAGTCATAGTTGCTAAATACTAACATGGATTCTGCACACACGAACACACACAAAGAACTGGTAGAAGCCAACCTTGGAACATTTTTCCGGAACACAATCTGATTTTCACCAAGATTTAAGGCAATGGTGACCATATGGCTTGTCCAAGATGCTAGATTGAGTAAATAACTGAAATTTGTAGAATAGAAAAGCTTTCAACAATTTTGACAATGACCAGCTCTTTGGAATTCTGAAATTAACAGAAATAAAGTACAGGGAATGAAAGCATAACTTTTACAGGAATGAGATGTCTCTTATAATAGTCTAACGTGAAAGAGAGGCAGTTATCAATTACATTTGAATTGTCACACAACAAAGGACTCCGAATAGCAATTAAATTGAGTGGATAGTGTCTAAGGTCATAAGATGAACAACAAGAGTCAAACAGGGGTAACAGCATGTTGTCAAATCAAGTAAAAGTGAGGGAATTGGAAGAGGATATGAGAGACTAAAAGTGGAAGATTTTTGCTATGTGGGCAGGAAAGTAACTGATAATCAAAGAAGTATGGAGTAAATAATACTTCTTCAGTACTAATAACTTTTTTCCTCAACTTATTTAAAATTTAAATTCTCTCAGTTGAGTGGGTGCAGTTTTTTTGGAGTTCCAGTACGCATGTCATGTGGAGAAATGAGAACACATCACAGTAAATAGCTTCAAGCAGTATTAGACTTTTTAGTTTATTTGGAAGTGTTTTAACACCATTGTTAACACATGCTTGGTACATGTACCTTTACGTATGATTTTATGTTTTGTTCATCACTAAGAATGGTAGACTTTAGGTATTCTATAATGATCCTATGGTTGGTTGGATTAAAAAGTGTGTGTGTGGGGGGGGGGGGGGGGGGAGGAGAGGAAAGGACCAAACTATGAGGTCATCAGTCCCTTGTTCCAAATAAAACAATGCCACAAGTGTGAGAATAAAACAAACAAGACGGACAAGACAAAATGGAATGAAAGGAAAAATCACACGAATGATGAAGGGCAACAAATGTGTAAATAGACAAAAGGTGGACAAGAAAAACCACAGAAATGCAAGAAACAGGATGAAGCGAGTAAAACAAATTAGCTGGCTGACCATGAGAATAAAAAGGAGAAGTCAGCCACTCTGCAACACATTAAAACCTCCACACTAAAAGCACTGAAACTTAGATCAAATGAAAACCCATCCTCTCGAATAAAATTTAAAACTAAATCAGCCAATGAGGTGTTGTCAGATAAAATTAGTAGCAATGAGTCTGGTGACACAAGATTCCGTCGCTGGGGAGTCAAAGTGGGACAGTGTACCAGAAGATGGGCCACTGTCAACCAGGCACACCACACCAACACTGAGGTGGGTATTTATGGTGCATGTGTTGCCCAAGCATGGCCAATGCAGAGCAGGCAGAGGACAACTGATTCCCTGCGAGGGGGCCGCATGGAAGATTTGCGCACATTCGTAGTCTCCTTAATGAAACTCAGTTTGCTGTGCTTACTGTTATTCCACTCCATCTCCCAAAGGCGGAAAACCATATGACCTAAGTCAGAATGCAGGTCAGGTCCAGTGACGCCCATCTCCAGAAGCTGTTTCTGTGTAGCCTGTAGACCAGTTTTTTGCCTCTAGACAAGTTTGTTGCCTGGGATTCTGACGTGACCTGGGGTCCAGACAAACACCATTGAATGATTGGTCTGTTCCAGGGCATACATGGACTCCCTGATGGTTGCTACCAAAGGATGACTAGGGTAGCAGTGCTCAATAGCTTGTAGGCTGCTCAAGGTGTCAGTGTGCAGGAGAAATAACTTGCCTGGGCATGAGCAGATGTGCTCAAGATAAAATATCGCCACCAGCTCTGCAGTGAAAACACTGCAGCCATTGGGCAAGGAGTGCTGTTCTATATGTCCTCTATGAACATAGGCAAAACTAACAAGACCACTTCACGGCCCCGGTACATGTTTAGAATCGAGAGCAAGTGACAGCGGATAGTTGTAGGATTAACTGAGCCCTTAGGGCCATGTGAAAGGCCAGGCGAAGCCGTAGCCTAGGTGTACACCATGGAGGTGTATGTGAATGGACCTCACATACAGTTGGTAAAGGGAAGGACTCCAGACAGAAGGGCTCACATGTGAACTGCAAACGTTAGCCCTGACCTGGGCCGCTGATGCAGGAGACGGGCTGTGCTGCAGGTGGGAAAAGGCAAAAGTAATTCGGATGTGCATGAGAACTACAAACATGTGCAACATAACTTGCAAGCAGTTGTGCATGCCTAACCTTCAATGGAAGGACTCTGGCCTCCACCAGGACACTGGTCACTGGACTATTTCTGAAAGAACCTGTTGCAGTCAAATGCCACAGTGGTGCACCGGGTCGAGTAAACGTAATGCCAAGGGCACCGCCAAACCATAAACCATACTCCCATAGTCTAGGTGGGATTGAACAAGGGTTCTGTAGAGCTGCAGCAACTTCGAGGTATCTGCACCCCAGTTGGTGTTGCTCAGGCAGTGGAGGGCATTGAGATGTTGCCAGAATTTCTGCTTAACCTGATGAAGGTGAGGTAGCCAAGTCTATCGGCCATCAAAAACCAGTCCTAGAAATTGGTATGCCTCCACTAGTCGGTGGATCATCAGTAAGGTGAAATTCTGATTTTGGATGAACAGTATGACACTTACAGAAGTGCGTAACACACTACTTTGCAGCCAAAAACTGGTAAAGGAACAGTAAGAAATGGAGAAGTCATCCGCATACAGAGAAGGTGAGATGGGTGGCACAACAGCTGCCTCTAGACAGTTAATGGCCACTAAAAATAGAGAGACCCTCAATACTGAGCCCTGCAGGACTCCATTCTCCTGAATATGGATGGAACTATGGGAGGCACCAACTTTGAAACAAAGTCTGAAGCGACAGGATATTTTGGATTAAAAAAAACAGGCACAGGCCTCAGAGACCCCACTCATAATGTGGCATGCATATGATGTCACCAGGTGGTGTCATACACTTTCTGTAAATCAAAAAAGACGGTAACCAGGTGATGGCATCTGGCAACAGCTGTTCAGATGGCAGACTCGAGGGACACAAGATTATCAGTGCTAGAGCAACCCTGTCAGAACCTGCCCTGACATGGAGCCAATAAGCCACGTGACTCCAGGATCCAACCCAACTGCCAACACACCATACGATCCGGCAACTTACAAAGAAAGTTGGTGAGGCTGATGGGCCAATAGCTGTCCACATCAAGCGGGTTTTTACTGGGTTTTTGCTCTGGAATGATTGTGCTGTCCTGTCATTGTGACAGAGACGCCATCACACCAGACCCGGCTGAAGATGACAAAGAGACTTCACTTGTAGTTAGACAGGAGATGTTACTCATCTGACTGTGGATCCAATCTGGCCCAAGAGCTGTGTCGCGGCAATGTGCCAGGCCACTTGGCATCTCCCACTCTTTAAACGGGGCGTTATAGGATTCACTGTGGCATATAGTGAACAAAATCACTTTCCTTCCAGCCACCATTTGAGAGTGCTTAAGACTGGGGGGTAATTCGCAGATGCAGAGGCTCAAGCATAGTGCTCAGCAAAGTGCTCTACAATCGCATTTTCACCAGTAGATAACACCATTTATGATAACACCATTTATGATAACACCGGAAACACCTGTTGGCGTCTGGTACCTGAAAACATGTTTGATCTTTGTCCAGACTTTGGAAAGTGACTTGTGGTACCCAATGGTCAAGACATATCTCTCCTAACACTTTTGCTTCCGTTGTTTGATAAGATGGTGAATGCAGGCACGGAGCTGTTTAAAGGCTATGAGATGCTCCAGGGAAGGGTGCCAACTCTCCTTAATTGCTTCAGCGATTTCAAACGAATACCAAGGGACTACCTTTCGCCGCAGGCATCCTAAAGAACGAGGGTTCATGTTTTCTGCCGCATAAACAATAGCTGTAGTCACCTGCTCAACCATCACATGTGGGGGAGATTCAATTGTGACAGCAGATGTGAAAGTTTCCCAATCTACCTTGCCCATCTGGGCAGGCGCCCATGGGCCTGCTGCTGGGGCAGTGACAGGAAGATGGGGAAGTGAGCACTAGCACATAGGTCGTCATATGCTCTCCAGTGCATAGATGGGAGAAGGCCAGGACTACAAACAGAGATCAATGGCTGAATATGTGACATGTGCCTCATTAATATGAGTAGGGCACCTGTACGTAAGAGGCTGACGCTGAGGTTGAGTTTGAGTTTGAGTTGTGACAGTAAATTTTTGACATCTCTGCATCTGCCAGTAAGCACTGTGCCACCCCACAAGGGGTTATGAACATAAACATTTTCCAGAAGCAGAGAAGGTTTACAGAGTTGTGCAGCCATTGCGTTCAGGGTTACTGCACCATCTGAAGGAACATGTAAGTTGCAGACAGTAATTCCCTGCGTTTTCCTTATTCTGACAGCCACAGCTTCAAGAGAGGTTTGAAAGGGCACAGGTTCACAGCATACCGAGTTCAGGACAGAGAAACTCCACCAGACACTCGATTAGAGATGCTACGGTTCCTGTAATATCCCTCATAGCTGTGTGGGCATGGTTCAACATTGCCTGGAACCAGGTTTCCTGGAGGACAATGCAGAAAGCAGGTGTAAAGATTAACAGTTGCCGTAGCTCAGCCAGGTGGTGAGAAACACCACCTCAATTCCACTGGAGGATGATGTGATCGTGAGACAGGGAAAGCACAGAACATTCAATGAGTCAATTTACACCTCAGGATCACCTGCTGCCACCAATTTATTTCCTGAGCAGTCTGTATCCATGGTGTCTGAGGGTCTGGCAAGATCTAGGTCCTCAGCAGATGCCAGAATCTCCACCTCATCCTCAGAAGTTAAGCTTGTAGGTAGTGGTGGTGTGGGTGCCACCACAGGTCCCTTGGTGTTGGGACTCTTGTTTGTGGATCTATCTTGCTGCTCCTTGGGATTCTCTAGCTGGGAGAGCTTGACTAAATCAGCCTCCATGACAGAGGGTGATAGTGAAGCCCTATGATCAGCTACTTTTGGGCACTTCACCCACTGGTGTGAGTCATCTTTTCCACTAGTATAAACCTCAGAAGCGAGTGACCCAAGGACCCCTTCCTAGCAAGAGGTGCTGAAGACTTATGGTTCTCTGGCTGAGAAGTGGTGACCAAGGTAGGTGGTGTGGTAGCAACAAGGAGCGAAGTAAAGTGCACCCCAGCACAAGGGGACAGATGTAGTCTTTTGGCTCAGAGCCGACCGGAAATCGCTGAACAGATGGGGCTACAACTGTTCTCCCCGTGGTGGCATAAGAGGGATCATGGCCACAGGAAGTAGAAGCTCAAATTTCCTCTTAGCCTCAGTGTAGGTCAGTCTGTCCAGGGTCTTTTATTCCACAATTTTTGTTTCGCACTGTAAAATCCTGCAGTCTGGCTTGTGAGGGGGAATGATGCTCTCTGCAGTTGACACAGATGGGAGGTGGGGCACATGCAGTGTTGGAATGTGATGGACATCCACAGTCTCGACATGTGACGCTGGAAGCACAGCGGAAAGACACACTGGAAGCACAGCGTGTATCAGATTGCAAAAGAAACATCCCCAGATTGCCACAAGTAATGCCCGTGACTGGGCAGAGGATGTTCTTTTTTCAAGACTGACCCTGAACACATTTGGACAAGCCCTCCACCTCCCCAAACTTGTCCTCTAAATGGTCAACAAAACACTGTGGCTTCATCAAAACAAAGGAGTACCCATCAGTTCTCGTACATAAGAGTTACCATGGTGAATAAGGTTCACTGCCATCCTTAGCCTGGCATTTCTCCCATGGTGTGGCCGGGGAGGGGGGGGGGGGGTGTCATTTAGGGTCATACTTCCTGGCATTGTACTGAGACTTACAATATTTAGAGACTGCTGGTGTTTGACCACCAGCAAGAGATAATGTCGGACACTTCATCAGGTGTCATCCACCTTGATGCCACCCACTCTGACCAGGGGCCCCTCCCCATGGGCGCCACCCAGCCGCAGTAAAGGCCACCTGGCAGGATGGCCATTGCCGGGAGTCCCGATGCCCCCAGAGTGTCACGCATCTACTCCTTGGTATAGTGGGGAATTAAAGGCACAGGTATCAGCAGAGCAATCCCTGTGTTGTCAGGGGGCTACAACAAACAAGGCACATGGCAGCCCCACCACAACGGACTGCCTACTATGCTGGGTATCAGGTGCAAACAAGTGCATGGTCATCATCGGTGAAGACAGCGACACTGCATAGTGCATGGTGGAAGATGCACCCAGGAAGGTGTCCTCACTCTAGAGAGAGAGAATGAGCAGGACTGCAATGCAACAATGAGAAAGCGGGCTACAGATCTCAAGGCACAATGGACATGATGCACCTTATAAGGCGCCCTTTCCCAACTGGCTTGCTCTTTGGAAAAATTTTGAAGATTGGAGGTCAAACCCTACAGGGGACCATCACAAAGGCCAAAATGTGAGAGACTCCTTTTAGTTGCCTCTTAAGACAGGCAGGAATACCTCGGGCCTATTCTTACCCCCGGACCTGCAAGGGGCTATAATGATCCCATGTCTCCTCTTTTTATGTATTGGTCATTTGAATGCAACTGGCTGACCAAACTCAGTTATGATATTGTGAAATGCTCATGTAATTGTCTCATGAAAAGTAGAAGAAAATAAAATATATCATGACTATTTGCAATAACAGCAATATCGATAGTCTATTTTCTTTCACAATCCATCATAGTTGCAGTAACAGTCATTTCTTCATGCTGATTGGTTTCGGACAATAATGTCCATTATCAAATCATGGCCCAAGACTTAAGTAGCTTGAAAATTTGTGAGATTGTCCACCACTAATCAATGCAGAGAAATGACTATTGTTTCAACTGTGACATATTTAACTGGATCTCTCAACATCTAGCATCAGTTTATCAGAATGAACTTGACACACCTTTAACTAATCAAAGGCTGTTGCAATACCTTTACTGCTAATTCTCAACATGATCTGTTTCCTACAATGGATTAAAATGTAATTAGTCATTTGTCATTATGCAGAATAAATAGCAATTGTGAGAAATAAAAGATATATAAAAGTACAACACATTTATTGGATAGAATACCAACACAAAACTATTTGCACATGAACTGTAAATAACACCATTATGACAAATGATAGATGTAACATTTTTCCATGTAACTAAAAGATTAAATGAAACCATAAAATAGTTAACATAATGACTGTTTGTATATTTAAAACGAAATTACACACTGATTTATTAATTACATCTCTCTCTTGACGTCTCAATGTTTTTTTTAGTATTTCTTTTTGTTGTTCCGGCAACACAGAGAATTTGTCTTCACTCACTGAAACAGCACTTGGAAGCAGGGATGCCACTTGTTCAACTGTAAGATCCTGAGGAATATTTTGGTATGGACATTAACTGTGTATCAAACAACCAAAATAATGAAAGTGAAAGAGAAATGAGTTACCTTAATCACATTGAGAGGTAAACATTGCACAGCACGAGAAGTCAATCCACAGAGGGGGAAGTTACCCCGAGTTCCTTTCAGTGATTTCCAATGTCTGGTATTCAATCCTTAGAAAACAATTTTTTTTAAAGGCATTAGATTTAAGTGAATAAAACAAACTGTTTCTATGTTAACAGCAACAACAACAACAACCTTACCGGCCATTATAACGCCTAAAGCAGAAATGTCTTCTGAACTCCATGTGCTTGGATCTCCATAATTTCTTACAGCTACTGCTGCAAGATCCTGCAAGCACATCATTGGACACCCCTTTATGTTTCTCAATACAGGTAAAAGTTTAGCAAAGGCTCTGTCCTTACTAAGCAAGTCTGTGATAGTGGGCGTCGGTAAACCACAAATAATGTTTCCCAAAGCTCCAACTGCTTCTGTTGGTAAGGTCTTATTCAGATTATCAATTAACCACTTGGTTGCTAAAATTCTGATCTGTGAAGTTGAATTCCCAAGTTAAAATCTTTTCAGTTCATGATGAAGCAGCTAATGTAAAAGAAAAGTTTAATGCTTACTAACCAATTTTGGATCATCTATTTCTTCACCTAATGCTGCTATTGTTTCCATGTAGAATCTCTTGTTATTTAATTTCACTTCACTTATGTCATTCATTCCCATTACTTTCACTAGGTGGCCAAGATCCAGTAAATTTGTCAGTAGAAAGGCCTGTTTAAAAAATTTGTGTTATGCTCACTTGTATTTTTGTGTTATAGTTTGTGAAACTAGTTTGTTTTTATTTTTGTATGTACTTATGGTAATTAAGATCTCTATCTTATAGGAATACAGAACAAAATTTGATAATCTGATCTCTCTGTACATCAACCACAACATGCCAGGTACACAATTCATTTAGATGGGAAGGGGGAATGCTAGATTAGATTAGATTAGTTGGAGAAAGTATGCAAGACTCTTGCAAATAAACCAAGTGGAAATTTTGAAATAAAATCTCAGAGGTGCACTGGAAAGGAGATGGAAAATGTTTAAGTACACATTTCAATGAGTATTAGATGTCTCGGATGTTTGACAGATAGTGTATTAATTGACTGAGTGGAGGAAATAAATCAACCGAACTGAAGTCATTGATTCCTCCCTACAAAAACATTCAAGAGCAAAGTATTACTTCAAAGAGAGGGTGGGTGTATAATTCTCTTATGGTTTTTTCAGGGACATAGAAATCAGGTAAAGTAAATGAAGGTGAAAGTGCCGTAAAAGAATAATAAAACACCTTGAAGTAAGAGGCCTGATCATTGAAAACAGCCAGAGGCAACATGTTTAACTTTGTTGTGGGTTTCTCACCTTCCACATCCAAGAGGTCTGCTTCTAGTTATATAAGCACTTTTAGTTGCAAATATCCACAAGTGGGAAGAGGTGCTTGTTCAGAGCTTATTTCACAGCTATCAAATATTTGATGCCAGGTTTTGTATAATATGCACTTTTATAATTTTGCAAAGAGAATTCTATATGAAGCAGGGTTTCATTAATCTCTACCAAGTGCCTTGTATCAACACTTGTCAATATGGAATTAGGTTACCAAAAAGTTTGGTTTAGTCTTTTCATCATGTGCTTCTACTTGGAACCCTGTACATTTACATTCCTCTATTCCTTTAAAATTAAGCTACTACTTCAAAGCATTGTGGTTATTTGCATGCTGTCACTAAGGGAGCAATGGCATTTTATTTAATTGAAATATGATTCAAACATACTTTAATGTTAATGCAATATTTTATTTTTCGGATGGATGGATGGTGTATTATGATTTATTCACCCAGAGCCCCAGAAATGTGAATTTATATTTACAGTTTATACTCACTGGTGGCAATTTCACACCCATAATCATAGGAGAGTGGGGACTTTTTTCCATATTTACACATGTAAGAAATATGTCACAAACAGGTACAAGGAACAGGATGTAACTGCAAACACTCTTCTTCCATTGGTTATTCAACATTTATACTGTAACAGCAGTTGCTTTGGGAAAAAAACTGCAATACACAGTACAAATATTTTTTTCACATTTTATTACATGACAAATTATTGACTAAATCTGTACATTCTTCTTTTAACTGTCAAATAACGGGAGGCCTAATGAGCAAAAGCTACCAATCATGGAATCAGCTCATATATGATTGATAAATGGAGTTAAAAAAGGTTGGAAATGAACAGAAGTACAAAAGCAGGAACAGAGTGTGAATTTAAACAGTATTACAGTGCTGCCCACTGAAATACTATGAGAAACAATCTTATAATAAAAAGGGGTGTATTGTGACGGAACAAGTTTCTCCATTACAGATAGAGATACTGCAGTTACTAATGTAAACATGCATGCATTCATGCAGGTCTGAAACTAATGTTCTCTGAAATCTCTTATTAATATCTTTTACTAATAGATTAATACCTTGCCAAGTGTGTTCCACACAACCTTTTGTGCCCTTTGTCCAAGGTCTAGGGCACCAAAAATGTCAAGACATTCTTCAGTTTCATCATTAACCATATTTTCTATATCTTCCTCCTTTAGGCCAAGGTAAGCACCAATTCCACTTGCTTTTATAGCAACACATGTAAGCTGAAATATTTTACAAATCTCAGCACATTTCCATTATACTTTTAACTATAGTTTAAACATCACATTAAGATTTTCCCAGCATATTTCTTCTAAATTTTTGGGTGTGCAGCCAGATACCACTGACATTCTGCCACAATATTAATTTTGAGTAACTTTTGTTCCCCAACCTATTCTACTGCAAAACATCTGGTCCTGGTACTCAAGCTGAATGTGGGAAGGGTTGTTAATGCATGACTAATTCTGTGTTTTTTTGTCAATTGCTTGAAGACAGTTAAACTTAACAGCTCTGATTTACTTTTTAGCTTTGATGGGGTTCACTTTCTACCTAAGTGCATTTAATGGACTCTTTACATCTTACTGGTAACTTCTTCAGTGCTGACCTGATGGCCTTGTTTGAACTTACCCACTCATTAGCTTACTTCTTATTAAATAACGAATTCTTTGAACCAACAGATGGCTTTGCTATGAGGAACCCTTTGTCCCCTGCAGTGGCTAATCTTTTTTGTGGAGAACTGAGGAGAAAGCACTATAGTCCGCTGTTTTAAAACCAACTGTTTTCTATCATTATGTAAGATGATATTTTTGTTGCATGGCTTCACGGCAGACAAGAACTGTAGAAATTCCTATGTCACATAAACTCACTACAGGAGAATATCAAGTTTATGATGGAGACAGAGAAATATGGGACTTTCTACTTTCTAGATGTGCTAGTATGCCATAAGAATGAAGGGTCACTGGGACATTTCATGCACAGAAAACCCATGCACACAGATCTCTATCTCCAGCTGTCACCACCCTGCACAACCTGCCAGTGTTCTCCATATCTTAATACATTGGGTGCACGTAATACCAGACAGTGAAAACTTCCACGAAGAATTACAATACTTGGAGAACATTTTAAGAGAATGGCTACACTTCATGCCAAATATGTAAGGCCAAGCACAGCTGTATTAAGAAGAAGCGACACACCGAGGACACTTATGACTATAAATCAACTGCTTTCCTTTCATACACTGGGAATGTGTCTTCTAAAAATATGCAGATTGCTTAGGAAAAATAAAATCAAGGTTATCTTGATTTCTTACAATAAACACTGAGTGTGGTGCTGCTTAAGACCACCAGATGACAAACTGTCCAGGAGTGTTGTACAGAAAACTAAAGATGCACCTGTCTTCAACAACCATTAAAAAATCAGCAGCAGCAGAACACTGTATTTCCATGGGACACTCAATGGAATACAATAGAACAGTAATTTTAGCTCCTTTCCACTTTTTTGGGATTCAGTAATCAAGTAATCTGTGGAAATGCATCCTGCTGATAATCTTATAAATCGTGACAGCTTTCAACTGGATAAAAATTAAAATCCTATAATTAAAATTGTCACAGCATAATTGATGGGGTCATGCAGTACTCAATGATTAATACATCTCACTTTAACCACTGGTGGTAGCAGACCCACCTCTGCTGTCCTGCACATCATCACCTGATTCATGCAAAATGTGCTGGTGTCTTTCGGTGCATGCGAGATTCAGTGCAAATACTGTGAATGCACCTGGGCTCTTCAGTAGTAGTCTACTCACCTGAAGACGGCCAGACATATCTGGGCTGAAAGATCATGACAGGATGTCAACAGGATCTAGCTGCACACCCAAAAATTATTAGAAGACCACGTTAAAACACCTCACACAAATAAGTGCCTTGATCGCTTAAAGCCCATATCCTAATTTCTCACTTTTTCCAGAGAGTGCCAAGAGCACAAAGTGCCGTAGTTTAAGTAAATTTTACTGCCGCCAATTTAAATTTTGTGGAAAGACCACAAAGATAAGAGATTGGGGTTCATACAGAGGCGTATAAGCAGTCATTTTTCCCTCATTCTGTTTGGGAGTGGAACAGGGAGAGAAGATGCTAGTTGTGGTACGAGGTACCCTCCACCACGCACCGTATGGTGGATTGCAGAGTATGTATGTAGATGTAGATGAAGTGTAGATTGGAAAACAGGACATTTCTCATAAGAACTGTCTTAATATCATGCTGTGAATTTACTCATATTTCTTAAGTAGTGGAATTCCATGACATCCAAGTGCATTTGTACAATTTGCTTAAGATGGCAACAACATGGAAAGGAAAGATTGCTACTCACCACACAGGAGGAATTAGGTCACAGAGGTACAATAAAGAAGAATCTCAGGAACACTTCAGGCTCCAGATAAAGTCCTCCTGCCTACACATGCTGAAGCTTGAATTTGGCTGTATCTGACAATAGCAGCAATCTAGGTAGGGTGGGTCGTGCATGGGATAGGAAAGGGGAGGCTTATCCTGCCCCAACACATCGATGCCTGTTCCCACAGGAAGAACTAACATCTTTTCCCTCCTTCACCCTATCATCCCTCTCTAGACACCTAAAGCCTTTCCTACTCCAACTACCCACCGCCGTTAGATTTCTGCTCATACCATATGCATTCGCAGAGTGAGTGAGTGAGTGAGTGAGTGAGTGAGTGAGTGAGTGAGTGAGTGAGTGAGTGAGTGAGTGAGTGAGTTTTCTAACATTTTTACATTTTTTTCCATTGTACCTGCCTATGAATCAATGCTGCCTCCATAATTTGACATCCCTATTTCAGCAAGTGTGAACAGGGAAGAGATTTTGTTATGGTTTTGGATATTTTTGTAGTATTAGCTGTAATTGAATTTCTGGTCAATGCCTTGATAGTTGTGACATTTGTTGGGGTTATTGGAGAAAAATGGTGTGGAAGATCTGTTTAAGAAGAAAACTTATGACTTGATGTCTCACTGATGAATAAGTCAATAGTGATCGAGCAACTCAGGCGACAAGGATGGTGAACGAAACTGGATGGAACCATCCTGCAATTTTCCTGAAGTTGTTTAAGGAAACAACAGAACCTCTGGATCTGTACAATAAATTTTCACCACTGGTCAGCCCAGGATCAGTTTATGGGCTAGCTGGGCAAACTGCTGATTGATCATCAACACCCGGTCAAGGCTTTCAGTAAATGGACATCTGCTGTTTCTCTCCACAGATGTGATGTCTGTGTTGTCATAGAATGGTTGTCAGCTGTTAAACGGAGGTATTGGTGGTGGTTGTGAGTGATGTGTAGAGGTTTTCACAATGCCACTAGAGAAGTGGCAACCAAGCCATGGAAGGCACCTCATGGAGGGCTATATGAATGACATACTGGAGTATGTTTTCATATTCTGGGCAAAATGAGTAGAAAGTTTTGTATCTTAGAATCTAGATAAACATGCCAACCATTAATTGTTAAGACAAACTGTTTAATAGCTAGCCCATAAATATGTTGACATAAGAATATGTATCCATGTACCAATGATGTTCATTGTTTTGTTTGTGGATTTGTGTTCTGATGGGGAATTAATTACTGACCACACTCTCACAATGAGTCCAAATGATAATGCATGAGAGAGAGAGAGAGAGAGAGAGAGAGAGAGAGAGAGAGAGAGAGAGAGAGAGAGAGAGAGAGAGAGAACACTTGAGAAAGGGATGTGTGTTCAACAGAGACTGGTAATAAAAGGTTGTTGATCATTCACAGAGTAAACAGTAGACAATCCTATTTCCACTAACAGCAGTTATCCATTAGCCACCCAATCCACACAATATCTTATTCATTCAGGTGCTATTCTTGCTCCCAGATCAACATACCCCACTGCTCATTCCACATGACCCAGATGAGAGGCCTGTGTGATACATTCACTTGCTTAGGTGCGGGACTGATAGCTATGATACATGGCGTAGGTGCAAAGTTCTTAGGTTGGCACTATGACACAGATGGCAGCGCCCTCTAGCCGGTGCTGTGCAGATCTACGAGCTCCGCTCCAGCTTCAGCCTATTTGATTCAGAGGAGATGACCTAGCAACATTGTTTCTACTTCATAGGGGACCAGCAATTACAGACTGTATTACTTCAGTGATAGTTTGTCCATCTACTAGTAGCTGTTAGATTTTATGGATGAACGGCTTCGCACTTAAGTGCTCATGTGTATGCAAAGTTAAGTAAAAGAGTTGCAGTACCGAAGCATTTTCACCTTTTGCTGCTCTTACTCACTTCCTACATTTGGCCTACCTTTCAGTTTACAGGAGCAGGTAAGTGCCGCCTTCCAAGCGGGATACAAACATAGGGACACAAGTGAAAGCAGCCATTTCATTTACTAGCTATGATGCAACCAAAATGATTAACCTGTTACCTATCTGGACATATTACCAAACTTACACTGTTATTATCTACCAGCTTTACCCATTGCTTGCTGAAAATGCCAACTATCTGTGAGTATTGAAAATCTTCAAGTTTTTCTTCTTTTTGATGTTCTCCTCCAACTTCTTAGATGAAATTTTGGACTGTCAATAATGATCTATAAAAATTGTGGTCCACTAATTGCAAAACAAATATGAGAAAATAAATTTATAAACATTTTTTTTAAGTGACGATGGTGAGTCCAGCTTATACTCTTATTTTATATAATACCTGAAGTGTTACATTTAAGACATCAGATACAACATCCATATTTACTTACATTGCTAACAATATTTACTTTCTGTAAATCTGTAGCAGAAAGAGAATCTTCATCCTCCACATTGCTATGCTCTGTTATAGGTGAGCTGCCAAGTTCCTTTACCCTTGAGTCTTCAGTTGTTTCATGAGCATTTTTCATTACAGCTGCTCTTAAACTGTTACCAGGCTCATTTTGTGGATTAAAATTTTTAGATGAAGCTGCCACTACATAAAAAGGAATGTCATAATTTGTGCATTAACTGACTTCATTTATTTGGTGAATTACATTTACACAGATTACATATATACGTCTCAGTAAAAATCTTGCACACTGAGTACAACAGTATAACAGGGAACTGAAAAAAGTGTGGTCATTAGGGATGGAGCACAACCCTAAAATGGGGAAGGATTGGAAGAAAATACAGCAATTTAATGCGTCATTTGGTGCAAGTGATTTAGGGACATGCTTTTTTTTTTAATTGGACAGGGATATGAAACAAGGAAAGGTTAGATTGCTAATCACCACAGAGGTGGTGTTGAGCACCACATTGAAAAAAAGACTGTTACATATTGTTAACAGTCAGGTAAAGTACCCTATATAAAATAAGGGGGAAAAGACACTCTTACCACACACGTCTGAATCATAGAAAAACATAGCAGAAAACAGTATTCACACTAGCTTTTCAGCTAATGCTCCTTTTCTAGTAAAGAGATTCATACAACCACCCAAATGTTCATCACCTGCTTAGATAGGGTGTCTGCATGGTTGTGTGCAAATGGATGTAATATTGCTACAGAAAGTGACAGAACTCAAAAGGCTTATGTGAATACTGTTTTCTGTGCCTCACACATCAGTTTGTTATAGGAAGGTGATTACCTTTCCCGTATTTTTAGTAATATTCCACCCATGAATTTCCATTGTTGTTTGACAAACTACTCTTTCAGACTTTGCCTAGAAACTAACCAGTATGAGGAACTATGTATCAGTGGGTGTATGATCCAGTCTGTAGCAGTTTCAGCAAGGTATATAACAATGAATGAAATCTAACACTCAGTACTGAGTTCATTAACATTTTATTTGTAAAGAAAACCAAGTTACAACCAGAAAGTATTTTCAGTACATTAAACGACATGTAAGAAGCAGAACACTGCTGGAATACATGGGCTGAATGGAGAATGTAAAAGTTACAGAACAATGGAAGAGAAAACTACATCAGCACGATACTCTAAAACACCATCTACATTGATTCTCTGCAAATGACATTCAAGAGCCTGGCAGACAGTTCATTGAACTACCTTTACAATAATTCTCTATTATTCCAATCTCTTACAGTGTACAGAAAAAAACGAACACCATATCTTTCCATGCAAACTCTTATTCCCTTATTTTATTGTGATGATCATTTGTCCCTGTGTAGGTTGGCTTCAACAAAATATTTTTGCATTCAAAGGAGAAAATTCGTGATTGAAATTTCATGATAAGATTCTGCTGCAACAAAAAACCTTTATTTTAATGATGTCCAGCCCAAATCCTGTATCATTTCAGTGACACACTCTCCCATTTCACAATAGTACAAAATGTTCTGTCCTCCTTTGAACTTTCTCCGTGTACTCCATCAATCCCATCTGGTATGGATCCCACACCATGCAGCAGTATTCTAAGAGTACAGGCAATCTCTTTAGTTGATTTGTTACATTTTCTAAGTGTCCTGCCAATAAAATGCAGCCTTTGGTTAGCCTTCCGCCCAACATTTTCTGTGTGTTCCTTCCAATTTAAATTGTTCATAATTGTAATTCCTAGGTATTTAGTTGAATTTAAGGCCTTTAGATTTGACTAATTTATCATGCAACTGAAGTTCAATGGATTCCTTTTAGCACTATTGTGTATGACTTCATACTTTTCATTATTTAGGGTCAATTTCCAATTTTTTGTAAACCTGTTTTTCAATTTGTTTTGATCTTCTGATGACTACTAATCAAAAAATGACAGCATCATCTGCAAACAACCTAAGATGGCTGCTCAGATTGTCTCCTGAAACGTTTATATAGATGAGGAACAGCCAAGGGCCTACAACACTACCTTGGAGAATACCAGAAATCAGATCTGTTTTATACAATTACTTTCTGTCAATTACTAGAACTGTGACCTCCCTGACAGGAAAACACAAATACAGTCACATAACTGAGATGTAAGTACACAATTTCAGTACAAGACACTAATGTGGTACAGTGTCAAAAGCCTTGTGGAAATCCAGAAATATGAAATCAATTTGAAATCCCTTATCAATACCACTCAGCACTTCATGGGAATGAAGAGTTAGTTGTGTTTCACAAGAATTATGTTTTCTAAACCTGTGTTGACTGTGTGTCAACAGACTATTCTCTTCAAGATAATACGTAATGTTTGAACACAAAACATGTTCCAAACTCCTGCTGCATATTGACAATGATATGGGCCTTAATTTAGTGGCTTACTCCTACAACTTTTCTTGAATATTGGTGTGACCTGTGCAACTCTGCAGTATTTGGGTGTGGATCATTCATTGAGTGGAGGCCTGCATGAAGCTGTTAAGTATGGAGCTATTTTAACAGTATAATATGAAAGGAACCTGACTGGCATGCAGTCTGGACAGGAAGACTTGCTTTTGTTAAGTGATATAAGTTGCTTCACTACTCCAAGGACATCTACTTCTACATTACTCATGTTGGCAAATGTTCCTGATTCTATCATCATCATCATCATCATCATCATCATCATCATCATCATCATCATCATCATCATCATCATGACTGATTATGCCTTTCAGCGTTCAGTCTGGAGCGTATCCCCCTTATAAAATTCCTCCATGTTCCCCTATTCAGTGCTAACATTGGTGCCTCTTCTGATGTTAAACCTATTACTTCAAAATCATTCTTAACCGAATCCAGGTACCTTCTCCTTGGTCTGCCCCGACTCCTCCTACCCTCTACTGCTGGACCCTTGAGTCTCTTGGGTAACCTTGCTTCTCCCATGCGTGTAACATGACCCCACCATCTAAGCCTGTTCGCCCTGACTGCTACATCTACAGAGTTCATTCCCAGTTTTTCTTTGATTTCCTCATTGTGGACACCCTCCTGCCATTGTTCCCATCTACTAGTACCTGCAATCATCCTAGCTACTTTCATATCCGTAACCTCAACCTTGTTGATAAGGTAACCTGAATCCACCCAGCTTTCGCTCCCATACAAAAAAAGTTGGTTGAAAGATTGAACGGTGCACAGATAACTTAGTATTAGTACTGACTTCCTTCTTGCAGAAGAGAGTAGATCGTAGCTGAGTGCTCACTGCATTAGCTTTGCTACACCTCGCTTCCAGTTCTTTCACTATGTTGCCATCCTGTGAGAATATGCATCCTAAGTACTTGAAACCGTCCACCTGTTCTGACTTTGTTTCTCCTATTTGGCACTCAATCCATTTATATTTCTTTCCCACTGACATTACTTTCGTTTTGGAGATGCTAATCTTCAAACCATAGTTCTTACATTTCTGATCTATCTCTGAAATATTACTTTGCAAACTTTCAATCGAATCTGCCATCACAACTAAGT
This sequence comes from Schistocerca gregaria, assembly GCF_023897955.1. NCBI lineage: Eukaryota > Metazoa > Arthropoda > Insecta > Orthoptera > Acrididae > Schistocerca > Schistocerca gregaria. The sequence continues at coordinate 109,375,036 of NC_064920.1, forward strand.
CATCCGCATATGCAAGACTGCTTATTTTGTGTTCACATATCTTAATCTCACCCAGCCAGTCTATTGTTTTTAACAAATTCTGGAATATTTATTTCACCTTCTTTGGTGAAGAAATTTTGCAGCACTGTCAGTTTTATTTCCATTGCTGTTACTTAGAGAAGGTTTCCATTGTTTCTTACCACTAGCATACTTCACATTCAGCCAGAATCACTTTGGATTTTCTACCAGGTTTCATAGTGGAAGTTATTATCAGCACCTTGCATTTGAGTCCATGCTAAATGTTGAGCTTTGGTAAAAGATCACCAATCTTTGAGATTGTGTGTCAATTTAAATTTGGCCTTTTTTTTGTTGTTTCTGCAACAGTGTTCTGACCCGTTTTGTGTATCTATAAGGACCAGCTCCATTATTTGTTAATTTCTCTGGTATAAATCAATTGCTGCTTAAACTATTCCTCTGAATTCAAGCCACATCTGGTCTACACTTACATTGTTAATTTGGAAGGATTGGAAATTCTCTCAGGAAGATGTCATGTGAATATTTATCTGCTTTTTTGAATAGGTATATTTTTCAGTCATTTTTGTAGAATTTTGGGGGTTACAATATTCAATCTTGCTATGACAACCCTGTGTTCATTAATCCATGTATTCATTTTGGTGCTCATTATTAGTTCAGGATTATTTGTTGCTAAGTGGTCAAGTGCGTTTTCAGAACCATTTGCTGTTAGCATGAGCTCATGAACTAACCGCTCAAAATAATTTTCAGAGAATGCATTTAGCCTAATTTTGTATGATGATGTGTGTGTACCTCTGGAATTAAATACGTATTTTCACCAACATATCAAGGGAAATTAAAGTCACCACCAACTATAATTGTATGTCGGGTTCGTGTGTGAAATCACTGAAGTTTTCTTTGAACCTTTCAGCAACTGTATCATCTGAATTGGGAGGTCAGTAGAAGGATTCAATTATTATTTTATTCCTGTTGCCAAGAATGCCCACTGCCCATACTAACTCACAGAAACTATTTACTTCAGCTTTGTGACAAGATGAACTACTACTGACAACAAGCATGCCACCGCTAACTGCGTTTAGCCTATCTTTTCAGAATACTGCCAGATTTTTTGCAAAAAATTCAGCTGAACTTCTCCCCAGCTTTAGCCAGCTTTCAGTGCCTATAATAATTTGAGCATCATAGCTGTCTATAAACACTGAGCTCTGGTGCTTTCCCAACACAGCTACAAAAATGTACAACTGGTATACTGGTGGTTCCTGTATCTACGTTCTTCCTATGTTCAGCCTGCACCCTTTGTGACTGAAGCTATTGTGTTTTCCTGAGACCCTCTAACCTAAAAAACCACCCACTCCATGCTACACAGCCCCTGCTACCCTTGTGCCACCTCCTGCGTATAATCACTGCCAGATCTATTCAGCAGAACCTGAAACCTGACCACCCTATGCCACAAGTCAAGGAATCTGCAGGCTACATGGTTGCAGAACCATCTGAGCCTCTGATTCAGACCCTCCACTTGGCTCTGTACCAGAGGTCCGCAATCAGTCCTGTCGACTACTGCAAATGGCAAGATCTGCTTTCGTCTTACAAGCAAGACTGGCAGCCTTTGCCACTTCTCTTAGCTGCTCAAAAGCAGAGAGAATATCTTCTGACCCAAAGCAACACACATTGTACCAATGTGAGCAATCACCTGCAGTTGGCTGCAACCTGGGCTCTTCATGGCATCCAGAAGTACCCATTCCACATCTGGAATGACTCCACCTGGTATGCACACCGTGTGCACATTGGCTTTCTTCCCCTCCGTGGCAGCCACATCTTTAAGGAGCCCTTTAACATGCCTGACATTGGAGCTCCCACCTGCCAATAATCCCATCCCTCTGTGACTGCCCTGATCTTGCAGGCTGAGAGGTTTCCTCTGAAACAGGACAGGCAACTGCATCTGGCTGAGCAACTATCAGCCACAGACAGCACCTGGAACCTGTTCGTCAGACTAACTGGGGAGGTCTTACATGCAGTGCCCTGGGAAGTCTTTCACCACCTGCCATGCTCCCACATGACCTGAGGGGTCCACCTAAGTGCAAGCAGTAACTCAGCTGGCCACTGGTGAGGACCAAACAGGGGACTCCGACATGATTGACATCCGTTGGATCCCCACGGCCAGTCCACAACAGTGATATCCATCCACTGCAGCTTCAAGCTGTGTGGCTGACGCCATCACAGCCTGGAGCCGACAGTGAAGTGTCACTAACTCTGCTTTCATCTGTGCACGACAGTCACAGTCCCTATTCATAATAAATAACATGGAAAACTTCACTACTCAGAAAAATGGACCATTGACAAATGCTGCCGAACTCTCCTGCAGACCCTGACAAAGGTGCAAGAACAGTGTCTAAAAAATTAGACTAATACACGGAGAATTGAAAACTGAATTACCGAAGCACTCAGGCAAGACTACATCGTTCACTCCTGATTTGGAACTTTAAATACATCACAAAATCTGTTTACTTTCGGACACAAATGAAAGCATAAAGATTGTGTTATTCGATGTTGAACTAACACACAAACTCAAGAAACTGAACTGTTGAAGTGCACAGATGAAATTATACAATTCTCTCCCAGTTAGTTACCAAAGTCACAAAATTGGTTACTTCCCTTTTTTTTGTTTTGTTTTTTTTGGAGTTAACAGCAACTAAAACGGACAACACTATAAAAGACGTATTAACAGGCATAGGATTGAAAAACTACAGCATAATCAAACGTCCTTAGACAGGTGTGTCAAGTTGATAAAACGAAGAACGCGAGCAGCAGCTCCTGGGTCATCCGCTAAAATGGCATCCAGAGTACATGGCAGGCCAAGATCAAGACGCAGTGTAGTAAAATCCGGACAGGACGTTAAAATGTGGCGGACCGTCAGCAATTGCCCACATGGACAGAACGGCGCCGGCGCTGCCGTCAGCAGATGGCGATGGCTGAACTGGCAGTCTCCAATTCGTAGCCAGGCCATAACGACCTCCTCCCGCCGAGAAGGATGTGAGGAGGACGTCCAAGCTACGGGAAGAGGTTTCAAGGCCGAAGCTTGTTGTCCCTAAGTGCAGCCCAATCGGCATGCCGCAGCTATAAAATGCGCCGACAAATGACCGTGCTACAATCTGATGAAGGGACACAACAAGAAGCCGTCCGAGGATGGAGGACTGCAGCCTTTGCCGCGGCATCTGCAGTTTCGTTCCCAGGGATACCGACATGGCCAGGAACCCACATAAAGCTAACTGGAGACCAGTCATCCACCAGCTGCTGAAGAGAGCGTTGGATCCGGTGCACGAAAGGGTGAACCGGATACGGATCACTGAGGTTCTGGATGGCGCTCAGAGTATCGGAGCAGATGACATAAGCAGAATGTCGGTGGCGGCAGATGTAAAGAACAGCCTGGTAGAGGGCAAAGAGCTCAGCTGTGAAGACCAAACAATGGCCATGTAGCCGGTATTTGAAACTTTGTGCCCCGACAATAAAAGAACACCCGACCCCATCATTGGTCTTAGAGCCATCTGTATAAATGAAGGTCATATTAATGAATTTCGAACGAAGTTCGACAAAACGGGAGTGGTATGCCGAACCGGGGGTAACCTCCTTTGGGAGTGAGCTGAGGTCAAGGTGAACGCGAACCTGAGCCTGGAGCCAAGGTGGCGTGTGGCTCTCGCCCACTCTAAAGGTTGCAGGGAGTGAAAAATCAAGGTGTTGGAGGCGACGAAAGCAAACTCCAGGGGGTAGCAGGGCAGAGACATACAACCTGTATTGACAGTCGAGAGAGGTGTCAAAAAAGGAACAATACAATGGGTGGTCGGGCATCGACAGAAGCCGACAGGAGTAACGACAAAGCAGTATATCGCGCCGGTAGGTGAGTGGCAATTCACCGGCTTCAGCATGAAGACTATCGACGGGACTAGTATAAAACGCTCCGATCGCAAGACGTAAACCCCGATGTTGTATGGAGTTGAGGCGGCGCAAGATGGACGGCCGTGCAGAGGAGTATACAAAGCACCCATCATCCAGCTTGGAGCAGACGATCGACCGATATAGACGAAGTAGGACGGTTCGATCTGCTCCCCACGACGTGCCACTGAGAACACGGAGGACATTTAGAGAACGGGTACAACAGGCAGCCAAATATGACACATGTGGAGACAAGCTAAGTTTCCTGTCAAATGTAAGACCTAAAAATTTTGTTGTCTCCACGAATGGGAGAGCAACGGGGCCGAGTCGTAAAGACGGTGGGAGAAACTCTTTGTAGCGCCAGAAGTTAATACAGACAGTTTTCTCGGCAGAAAACTGAAGCCATTGGCAACACTCCAGGAGTAAAGACGGTCAAGAGAACGCTGAAGACAGCGCTCCAGAAAACATGTACACTGTGCGCTGCAATAGATGGTAAAATCGTCCACGAAAAGGGAGCCTGATACATCATCTGGGAGGCAATCCATTATTGGATTGATTGCTATGGCGAAGAGAGCGACGCTCAAAACGGAGCCCTGTGGCACCCCATTTTCCTGGTGAAAGGTGTCTGACAGGACAGAACCCACACGTACCCTGAACTGTCGATCCATTAAAAAGGAATGAATAAATAGAGTGAGGTGACCGCGAAAGCCCCATGTATGCATGGTGCGGAGAATGCCCGCCCTCCAACAGGTGTCATAAGCCTTCTCCAAATCAAAGAACACAGCCGCGGTCAGGCGCTTCCGCAAGAAGTTATTCATAATGAAGGTCGACAAGGTAACCAGATGGTCAACAGCAGGGAGGTGCCTACGAAATCCACATTGTACATTGGTAAGTAAGCGTCGAGATTCGAGCAGCCAAACCAAACGAGAGTTAACCATTCGCTCCATCACATTACAGACACAGCTGGTAAGCGGGATGGGTCGATAACTGGAAGGCAAGTGCTTGTCCTTCCCTGGCTTAGGAATCGGTACAACTATAGACTTGCACCAGCATGTGGGAATATGTCCTTTAATCCAGATGCGATTGTAAGTACGAAGAAGGAAACCTTTACCTGCAGGAGAAAGGTTCTTCAGCATCTGAATATGAATAGAATCAGGCTCCGGAGCAGAGGACTGTGACCGGGCAAGTGCATTTTCGAGTTCCCGCATGGTGAATGGGGCATTGTAGTTTTCACAATTCGAGGAGTGGAAATTAGGTGGCCGAGCCTCCTCTGCCTGTTTTCGGGGGAGGAAGGCAGGGGGGTAATGAGTGGAGCTCGAAACCTCTGCGAAAAAGCGGCCGAAGGCATTGGAGACAGCCTCACGGGCCACAAGGACGTCATTCGCGACTGCCAAGCCAGAAACTGGTGAGTGGACCTTAGTGCCAGATAGCCGGCGCAGGCTCCTGCAGACAACAGAAGAAGGAGTAGTAGAACTGTTGAAGGTGCTTGTGAAAGCAGCCCAGCTGGCTTTCTTGCTTTCTTTAAAAATACGACGACACTGCGCACGTAATCTTTTATAATTGGTACAATTTGCCACTGTAGGGTGGCGTTTAAAGGTGCGTAAAGCAGGGGACCAGTACGCAGCATGGAGAAGAAGTAGTAGTATGAGGGATGGAATATTTAGCAGCAGTGAGAATGACTTCCGTAAGGTGTGCGGCCTGACTATCGCAGCTTGTGAAGGTTTGATCCTGAAAGGTTGCCCTGGAAGTGAAGAGCCCCAGTCTGCTTTGGAGATGTTCCAACTAGTTGAGCACAGAGAGGGGGTATGATGCAGGAGATGGATAACACACGGGAAGTGGTCACTCGAATATGTATCAGAAAGTGCATACCACTCAAACTGGCGTGCAAGTTGGGTAGTACATACAGAGAGGTCTACATGGGAATAGGTATGAGAGGTGTCTGAAAGGAAAGTAGGGGCGCCAGTATTGAGGCAGACAAGATTGAGCTGGTTGAAAACGTCTGCTAACAGGGAGCCCCTCGGACAGGATGCTCGAGAGCCCCAAAGAGGATGGTGAGCATTGAAGTCTCCAGTTAACAAAAATGGTGCAGGGAGCTGAGCAATAATTTGCAGCATGTCTGCCCTGGTAACGGCAGACGACGATGGAGTGTAAACGGTACAGATGGAAAATGTAAAATTGGAGACAGTAATGCGGACGGCAACTGCCTGCAGGCCAGTGTGCAATGTGATGGAATCACAGTAGATATCATCCCGGACCAGCAACATAACCCCTCCATGAGCCGAAATACCTGCCACAGGTGTTGAGTAGTGTGCCAAGCAATTTGATCGCATGGGCGTAGCTTCGTTTCCTGGAGGGCTATGACGAGCGGACGGTGCGAGCGGAGCAGCAATTTCAAGTCCTCTCGGTTGGAACGAATGCTGCGAATATTCCAGTGAGTAAGTGCCATCGTGAGAAGAAGAAGATGCAAGAAGGGGTCATCTAGAAGGCCACTGAGGGCCCGGCTTCGAGCGAGCACTGCCGCCACTAGCAGGAGGCGGACAGTTATTGTCCATTTGTTCTATAGGTTCATCGGCCATCTTGTGAAGATGGCCGGGAGGGGGAGCTTCCTCCGCTGGTGAACGGCCAGATGTTCGGCTACCAGTGGTGCGGCCAGGCGAAACGGATGACTGCAACCGCTGGGGGGCGCAGGAGGAGAAATGCGCCGTGGCGGGGAAGGAGAACTGTGCTTCCTATGAGCCTTCTTGGAAGGTCGTTTTGTGGAAGGATTGGTCGATGGCTGAGGGTTCGAGGTACGTAGAAGGTCTGCACGAGATGGTTCTTTCTTGAAGGCCCGTGCTTCTGACTTCTGGGTCTTCGTCCTGGCAGAAGCTGATGAAGGTGCTTGTGTCGGAGGGGCGACAGGAGGAAGAGGAGATGTCGACCAGGTGATCTTAGCACTGGCCGAACGGACGACCGTAGTATTGAAGGGCAGATCGCATGTTTGTGTCGCCACCTCCCTGGTAGTCCGAGGACAGGCGAGGCAAGGCAAGGACAGTACTGTACTGTACTGTACTGTACTTCCCCGCTGGGAGCAACGAGGGCTTCCTACTAGTGAATAGCTTGCGAGCAGCCGAGGTGGAGACACACTCTTTGACCCGAATTTCTTGGATACAGCATTCTTCCTTGTAGACGGGAAAGTCGCGGGAGGACGCTGCATGGTCACCGCGACAGTTCACACAATGAGGAGACGGAGGTGGACAGTCACCCTCATGGGCATCCCTGCCACAAGTTATACATGTAGCTGCATTGGAACAAGACTGGCGAGTGTGATTAAAATGCTGACACTGGTAGTCCGCCTTGATGCGCGACGGCAGCTGAACACTATCAAAGGTCAAGAAAAGTGTCCAGGTTGGTACAAGGTCATTGTTGACCTTTTTCATGACCCTATGGACAGCCGTCACGCCCTGCTCAGCGAGGAAAGAGTGAATCTCCTCGTCAGTCAATCCGTTGAGTGATCTAGTATAGACCACACCACGAGACGAATTCAAAGTGCGGTGAGCCTCCACCCGGACAGGGAACATGTACAGGAGTGTGGCGCAAAGCAGTTTTTGTGCCTGAAAGGCGCTCTCAGTTTCTAGTAACAAGGTACCATTACGCAACCTGGTACAAGACTTGACAGATCCGGCTATGGCATCTACGCCCTTCTGGATAATGAAAGGGTTGACAGAGGAAAAATCCTTTCCGTCCTCAGATCGAGAAACTACGAGGAACTGTGGGGCAGGCGGTAGTACTTTTGTCACTGGTGGCCGGTCAAGTTTCCGTTTGTGGGCAGAAGTCGAGAGAAAAGAAGAGAAATCCATTGTGGAGGAATCCCCATGATTGCCAGCGTCTCCGATGGTGCGCTCCTTCCTTGTGGGGACCCTCTCAGAGGGCACTCCCGCCTTAGATGATTGTTCACACCTCAGGTCACACCTCCCGAGAAATGGACGGAGGGACCAATCGGCATGGTCGGAAGGTGTCAGCTCAGGCAATCACCTCTCCCTGGGCCTGACCTTTACCAGGGGGTACGTGCGTGCCTTACTTGTCTACCCAGGGCGGAGAATTATGCGTTACCCCGTCACCGGCTACACGTGCGAACGCGTGGGTTGACCTTCAGACATGCACAGGGAGGATGGAAGAAGAGGAAAAAGAATGGAGAGAGGGAAAGAAAGGCCAGACTGTCTCAAACACCGAGGCGGAGACCAGAGAAGGCAAGGAGGAGAAGGCAAGGAGGAGAAGGCAAGGAGGAGAAGGCAAGGAGGAGAAGGCAAGGAGGAGAAGGCAAGGAGGAGAAGGCAAGGAGGAGAAGGCAAGGAGGAGAAGGCAAGGAGGAGAAGGCAAGGAGGAGAAGGCAAGGAGGAGAAGGCAAGGAGGAGAAGGCAAGGAGGAGAAGGCAAGGAGGAGAAGGCAAGGAGGAGAAGGCAAGGAGGAGAAGGCAAGGAGGAGAAGGCAAGGAGGAGAAGGCAAGGAGGAGAAGGCAAGGAGGAGAAGGCAAGGAGGAGAAGGCAAGGAGGAGAAGGCAAGGAGGAGAAGGCAAGGAGGAGAAGGCAAGGAGGAGAAGGCAAGGAGGAGAAGGCAAGGAGGAGAAGGCAAGGAGGAGAAGGCAAGGAGGAGAAGGCAAGGAGGAGAAGGCAAGGAGGAGAGGGCAAGGAGGAGAGTAAGTAAGACAGTGAGATGGAGAAGAACAAAGAAAGGAACCAACCAAAGGAAGGAAGAAACCAGAAAAAGTGAAAACCAAAATGACCGCAAATATAGGTCGTGAAACCATCCATCTCCGGAAAAGGCGCTAACTACCCCCTTGAGGGGGAGGGACTCCTTTTAGTCGCCTCTTACAACAGGCAGGAATACCTCGCGCCTATTCTAACGCCCGGACCCGCAGGGGGACTTCCGTGTTGCTGCTTCTGTCAAGGCTGGCTGCTGCTGCCTGACAATCTGCTCCTACTGTTAATTGAAAATGTGTGTCCTCTTCGTATCTGTGCATTGTTCATACATACATCATAATTTCTGTCATTGTTAGAAGGATGTGGAAAAATTCAATTTTACATCTATTGGCAAAAGCAGCCAGTACAGTATACTTCCTGCAAGTTCCTCTTAAGAAGCCATTCCTCTTCCCTTTACACAATTGAGCTGCTGTTTTAATCTAATACCTTGTACAACCCTCTCCCCCATCCCCAATTAACCATGGACCTTGCCGTTGGTTGGGGGGGGCGGCTTGCATGCCTCAGCGATACAGATAGCCGTACCGTAGATGCAACCACAACAGAGGGGTATCTGTTGGGAGGCCAGACAAACGTGTGGTTCCTGAAGAGGGGCAGCAGCCTTTTCAGTAGTTGTAAGGGCAACAGCTGGATGACTGAATGATCTGGTCTTGTAACTAACCAAAACGGCCTTGCTGTGCTGGTACTGCGAACGGCTGAAAGCAAGGGGAAACTACGGCCGCAATTTTTTCCCGAGGGCATGCAGCTTTACTGTATGGTTAAATGATGATGGCGTCCTCTTGGGTAAAATATTCAGGAGGTAAAATAGTCCCCCATTCAGATATCCAAGCGGGGACTACTCAAAAGGATGTCGTTACGAGGAGAAAGAAAACTGGCGTTCTACGGATCGGAGCGTGGAATGTCAGATCCCTTAACCAGGCAGCTAGGATAGGAAATTTGAAAAGGGAAATGGATAGGTTGAAGTTAGATACAGTGGGAATTAGTGAGGTTCGGTGGCAGGAGGAACAAGACAGGGTTATAAACACAAAATCAAATAGGGGTAATGCAGGAGTAGGTTTAATAATGAATAACAAAATAGGAGTGCGGGTAAGCTCTATAAACAGCATAGTGAACGCATTATTGTGGCCAAGATAGATATGAAGCCCATGCCTACTACACTAGTACAAGTTCATATGCCAACTAGCTCTGCAGATGACAAAGAAATTGAAGAAATGTATGATGAAATAAAATAAATTATTCAAATTGTGAAGGGAGATGAAAATTTAATAGTCATGGGTGACTGGAATTCGACAGTAGCAAAAGGGAGAGAAGGAAATGTAGGTGAATATGGATTGGGGGTAAGAAATGAAAGAGGAAGCCGCCTGGTAGAATTTTGCACAGAGCACAACTTAATCATATCTAACACTTGGTTCAAGAATCATGAAAGAAGGTTGTATACATGGAAGAAGCCTGGAGATACTGACAGGTTTCAGAGAGATTATATAATGGTAAGGCAGAGCTTTAGGAACCAGGTTTTAAACTGTAAGACATTTCCAGGGCAGATGTGGATTCTGACCACAATCAATTGGTTATGACCTGAAGATTAAAACTGAAGAAACTGCAAGGAGGAGGGTATTTAAGGAGATGGGGCCTGGATAAACTGACTAAACCAGAGGTTGTACAGAGATTAAGGGAGAGCATAAGGGAACAATTGACTGGAATGGGGGAAATAAATACAATAGAAGAAGAAGAAGAATGGGTAGCTTTGGGAGATGAAATAGTGAAGTTAGCAGAGGGTCATGTAGGTGAAAAGATGAGGGCTAGTAGAAATCCTTGGGTAACAGAAGAGATACTGAATTTACTTGATGAAAGGAGAAAATACAAAAATGCAGTAAGTGAAGTAAGCAAAAAGGGATACAAACGTCTCAAAAATGAGATCGACAGGAAATGCAAAATGGCTAAGCAGGGATAGCTAGAGGACAAATGTAAGGATGTAGAGGCTTCTCTCACTAGGGTAAGATAGATACAGCCTATAGGAAAATTAGAGAGACCTTCAGAGAAAAGAGAAACACTGGTATGAATATCAAAAGCTAAGATGGAAACCCAGTTTTAAGCAAAGAAGGGAAAGTAGAAAGGTGGAAGGAGTATATAGAGGGTCTATACAAGGGCAATGTACTTGAGGACAATATTATGGAAATGGAATAGGAGGTAGATGAAGATGAAATGGGAGATATACTGCGTGAAGAGTTTGACAGAGCACTAAAAGACCTAGGTCGAAACAAGGCCCCCGGAGTAGAAAACATTCCATTGGAACTACTGACGGCCTTGGGAGAGCCAGTCCTGACAAGACTACCATTTGGTGAGCAAGATGTATGAAACAGGTGAAATTCCCTTAGACTTTAAGAAGAATACAATAATAATTCCTATCCCAAAGAAAGCAGGTGTTGACAAATGTGAAAATTACCTAACCACCAGTTTAATAAGCCACAGCTGCCAAATGATAACGTGTATTCTTTACAGACGAATGGAAAAACTAGTAGAAGCCGACCATGGGGAAGATCAGTTTGGATTCCGTAGAAATGTTGGGACACGTGAGGCAATACTGACCCAACGACTTATCTTAGAAGCCAGATTAAAGAAAGGCAAACCTACGTTTCTAGCATTTGTAGACTTAGAGAAAGCTTTTGACAATATTGACTTGAATACTCTCTTTCAAATTCTAAAGGTGGCAGGGGTAAAATACAGGGAGCGAAAGGCTATTTACAATCTGTACAGAAACCAGATGGCAGTTAGAAGAGTAGAGGGGCATGAAAGGGAAGCCGTGGTTGGGAAGGGAGTAAGACAGGGTTGTAGCCTCTCCCCAATGTTGTTCGATCTGTATATTGAGCAAGCAGTAAAGGAAACAAAAGAAAAATTTGGAGTAGGTATTAAAATCCAGGGAGAAGAAATAAAAACTTTGAGGTTCACCAATGACATTGTAATTCTGTCAGACAGCAAAGGACTTGGAAGAACGAATGGAATGGATAGTGTCTTGAAAGGAGGATATAAGATGAATATCAACAAAAGCAAAACGAGGATAATGGAATGGAGTCGAATTAAATCGGGTGATGCTGAGGGAATTAGATTAGGAAATGAGACACTTAAAGTAGTAAAGGAATTTTGCTATTTGGGGAGCAAAATAAGTGATGATGGTCGAAGTAGAGAGGATATAAAATGTAGACTGGCAATGGCAAGGAAAGAGTTTCTGAAGAACAGAAATTTGTTAACATCGAGTAAAATTTAAGTGTCAGGAAGTCGTTTCTTAAAGTATTTGTATGGAGTTTAGCCATGTATGGAAGTGAAACATGGATGATAAATAGTTTGGACAAGAAGAGAATAGAAGCGTTTGAAATGTGGTGCTACAGAAGAATGCTGAAGATTAGATGGGTACATCACATAACCAATGAGGAGGAATTTGGGAGGAGTTTGTGGCACAACTTGAATAGAAGAAAGGATCGGTTGGTAGGACGTGTGTTGAGGAATTAATGGATCACTAATTTAGTATTGGAGGACAGCGTGGGGGTTAAAAATCGTAGAGGGAGACCAAGAGATGAATACACTAATCAGATTCAGAAGGATGTAGGCTGTAGTAGGTACTGGGACATTAAGAAACTTGCACAGGATAGAGTAGCATGGAGAGCTGCATCAAACCAGTCTCAGGACTGAAGACAACAACAACAACAACAACAACAACAACAACAACAACAACAACAACCTTGTACAAAATTTATGTAACCAACCACCTATAGCAGACTGATGTGTAACACATAGAGAAACTTAACAGAAAACTGTTCACTAGGTTTTGATCTCTACAAGCTTATAGCATGGAAATGGGATTCACAGATGCCACTTACAGGTAAGTTAAAGTAACCTTTTCTTTCCAGGCAAACAGGTGTATGAATATTAAGAGATATTTCAATCCAGTACCACGCAAAGAAGGTAGGGATGAATGGTAGCATGGCTACATAAAGAAAATTTTAAGGTTGTATTGTGGAAAGGAAGGAGGGAGTAGATGCATGTGGAATGGTAGGTGTGTGACAATGAGAAACTTTATGGAGCACTGAAAAACTACGCATCCAAGATGGATATTTCCCCAGAATTCTTAAAATGTTTGCAAGCACAAACATTATAAAACCATTGTTGTTGTTGTTGTTGTTGTTGTTGTGTAGGAGACATGGAACAGGTAGATGCCCTCAGATTTAAAGAATGGTGATATGATCACAGCTGTAAACAAGACAAGCTCTGATAAGTGTTAATATTGTTGAACTTCAGTTTTGTTAGCCATAATTTCAAAAGGAAATCTACATTTATAGCATTTTCATATTTAAAGAAAGCTTGACAACATTGACAGTAAGAGGCTCAGATTCTTTCAGCAGCAGAGATAAAATACAAGAAGTCAAAGGTTACAGCTTTTAAGGAAACAAGATTTCAGTTACAACAGCTGTAGGATAGGAAAGGGAAGCAGTACTTGAGAAGGGTTTGACAAGGTTGTAACCTATCTCTGATGTTCTTAATCTGAACACTAGGCAGGCAATGATGGCAACCAAAGAAATTTGAGAAAGGGATATTTTGACATGCGACAATATTTTAATTCTGTGAGACAGCAGACTTTGAAGCCCAGACAAGCAGGAAATTTAGTATCATGAACAATGGTTATAAAAAGAAAACCAATGAAAGTAAAACAAGGGTAAACGAGTGTTGGTCAAAACAAATCAGGTGATACTGAGGGGGGATTAAATTAGGGAAGGAGATGCTGAGTAGTAGGAAAATTTTGCTATACAAAAATAACTGACTACTGAAATAACTGACGACCGAAATAAGGGGATATGAAGTGCACGAGCATGCAATTAGAACATTGCAGTAAATATACCACCACAGATGTTCCAGAAATCTCTTTAAAGTTATTTGCATTTTCACTTTACAGTCACTTTGCAGTATAATTTGCATTTTTGTTTCTTATAAAATGAAAATCAACTTAACTGAAGCATGAATTACACAATCACATACAGTACTCAAAAATGATTTTAAGTGTGCTTTGCTTACTTGTGAGGGGGGTTGAGATACTGTTGTGTAAAGGCATTCAACCAGCTCCTATTTAATAAGAACCATTGAGTTGGAAATTGCAGAAGAAAATTAAAAATATACCTTATCAACCACTATTTCCCCAAATTATCTGAATATTTTGATTCAGAAATTAAAATGCTTATTAGCTGTGTAGTTAGTTTTAAAATTACATTCCTCCCACACTCAGGAAATTAATGTTGGGGAAGTGTAGGAATTTCACATTACCACCATGGAAGAGGTCTTTGTGGAGATCTGTCATTGCCTTTTGCTGACTTTTTTAGTAAGTGTCTACTGAGTATCTATATCATACAAATGACTGATGAATGCTTGCACAAGTTAGTGTGTGTTACTACGGATGAACAGGAGAGAGAACAAAATCCAGTGCCAGCACATAGGCTACCTCTCTCCAACAGCACTAAGAGGACTGCTGAGCTTACCACTACTACCGCCGCCACCACCACCACCACCACCACCACCACCACCACCACCACCACCACCACCACCACCACCACCGCCAGTGTTCATTGTAAAAGCTGAATGACCATTAGTAGTGCATGATATATATGTCTCTGTTACAGATGTAACTATTTTCTTTGAGAAATGCCTCTGTACTCTCAGTAAGCTACCAGTATGAGATATAAAACAAAAACAACTACTGAGAGTGGAGTAGCTTTTTGAAACTAACAGCTGTCCTGTTGATTTACAAGATTGCGTGGCAAATATTATTATGCAGTTAAGACATGCTTCGTTAATAATGTGTACTGGTTAAATTCGACATGTTTTGTATGTCTTGTTAATGATTATTTTGATTCATTCCACAGACTCAATGCTTACTCTTTTTAGCATCAACAGAAGATTTTGAAATGAATTACAAGTTCAAACTGTGTGAGACAGATTTTGCAAATGGTTACATGCTAGTCAGGTACTGATAGGGCGCCAACTACTCATTTACATTCACCACTGTAGACACTATTCCAACAAACTGATTTATTGGCTAGTTTTGTTTCAAAATATTTTGAAAAATTCTTACCAGAGGAGCCAAGTTCTCTTTTGGTTCGATTTTGTTCATCCATGTTCAGCACTTCAATTTTTGTCAGCTGTTCATTTACTCTTCCAAACACACTATGGAACTTTACATTGTGTGACTTAGTTGTATTTGCTGCTTTATTGGCATGCACAATATGAGCAGCAGGAATAATTTTATCTAGGACTTCTTGTGTAGCTATTAAGTACAAATGCATCAGTTCTTTTACAGATTTTAGGTAATTTCCATGATCAGTAGCCTTTAAGAACTTCAGACACATCTGTGAGGAGAAATAGCACAGGAGTAAACTCTTGTCAGTCACTCAAATCTTACAGTGTCTAACATTTTGATACAAACAATGCTTTTTTTCCCCCCAAGAGGAATTATTTAATACAGTAGTGACAACAACAAAGACATGAAAAGTCAACAAAATCTAGAAAAATGTGTACCTTTTAGAATAATTAATGAGAAATCCCTTCTTGGTGTACAAACATTGTAAGAGACATGTAAAATTCAAATTATCAATTAGCCAAATTTTGCAAAAGAATCACAAAATTTGTAGGATTGTGGGTGGGTTAGCATCTAAGGTGGGAAAAACATGTAGAAATGCTTAACAAGAAATTAAGCAAGTACTGTTAATATTAAGAATGCTTACAGATTGCTGAAATACTGAAACAGTGTTTAGTGCTTATTACGCATATGTTTAGAGTCTACTGACGAACGGAATAGTGTTCTGGGGAAATACCTTTTTTTGCATAGCAGTCTTTAAGCTCCAAAAGAAAGCTTTAAGATTAGTAAGTAATGTTGCTTACAGGGCACCATGTAGAGGTATCTTTAAGGAATTAAAAATCATAATTTTACAATCTACATTTAAATTTGGAAGCATATGCTTCATTAAAAGCCATCAAGTTTCACCATTGAATAATGAGATCCACCATTATCAAACAATGAACATGGTTGACTATTGTAGGGATGCACACAGAAAATCAATGTCAGGACAGTGCTGTTTACAAACCAAAAATTCTGTACAGTGCATTGCCAGATAGCATCAAGAAAATACCAAACAGTAATACATTCAAAAAAGAACTAAATATCTACTAATAAACAACAGCTTCTACAGCATTAATGAATACCTGGAGTCTTGCTCATATTTGTGGATCTATTTCGTAACTCTCTAAACAAAAATTCATAATTATCAACCATAGCTAGATAAAACCAAACTTCTTGCATCCATGTATGTATTGTATGTAATTATGCACCTAGCTTTTGTGCTGTATGTTACTGTTTCTAGTTCACTGAAGAACTGATATTTAATAGTTTTAGTAATATCAACCAAGGGGTTTTGCAAGCTTTTCTTCTATCTATATGTATGTAAGCAGAATAATGTTTTGTTATAAAGATGTGTTGATACCAATGATAAGATTTTGTACATGATATAGTTATGTAATAATTTATACTATTCTGTACTTTGCCAAGTCCTATATCATGAATGTGATACACAGGCACTAAATAAATAAATAATAAATCATCTACTGCATAATATGTACAAAACAAAGTACAAATTCACAAACAGATAACTGGATGCCATGTTACCAGAAGAACAATATGTAAAATCCCCAGTAACACAGCAAAATATTTGTCATAGGGCCAACACCAGTATCAAGAAAAATTCATTTCATATGTGAAGTTTATCTGTGGCACAAAACTCAGGGTCCATACATTCTTTTATTGAGAAGGAACTGAAATAGCAAATGGCAAAACATACAAACATGTTTTATCATATCTTAAAATGTTCCTTCAGAAAGCAAAATAAAAATGTTGCTATCAACAGCCACATCACTTCTAATATATTAACATCTTTGCATTTTTGGTCCATAATTCAAAAGCTCACAGGTAACAATAATGTCAAGTGAGGATAACATTAATGAAATAAAATTCTGGGCATGTTAACCATTTAACATCATTGTAGCTGAAAGTGCAGGGTGAACTAATGACAATTTCTGGGGTGAATGTTCACATTCACTTTAAATACATGGAACCACTGAACCTACTGTGCATCATTACTCACTGGGCAGTATCCTTTCTAAGTCAATTTTCAGCATGTTATTTCAAAAACATGAAGACATTAGCTTCAAGATGTGATAAACTGAGTGCAAAACAGGTACAGGGAATGGCAACTTTGACATAAAAAATTAAATGTTTACACAGCAGTGCTCCAGTTTAAAGCTGGACTGATTTTAATGGCTAGCATTAGTTCCACATGATTAAAAACACACAGTGATGCAAGAGTAGCACTTTAAGCAAGAAGTACAAAAAAATTCATATTTTTCTATGTTCTTTACATAAAAATTCAGATTCTGGAAGTATAGGACAAATATTCTGTGAGGAAAGGAATTGTGAACAAGGTAAAAGACAAAACAAGACGAGGCCACATTGAAAAAAAGCACTGTTTGGGTGAAAATTTGAAAAGATACCTGAATGAAAGATAAATGTGATGTTTCACCCAGAAATTTTCCCTTTTTATGGTAATATGTTGTATTTGTCAGTACATCTATGGCATTAATCCAGCTTGTTTCAGGAACATCTAGCAAAAATGTGTGGGGACATACTATGAGTAAATCGCCCATAGATGCCAAACTACTACTGCTCCACAGTCTTGGTGCTCTGTAACAAAGTTTAATTAAACAACATTTATATTTTGTATGCATGCTATTAATGATACAGGATAAAACCATGCTGAAACTTACCCAAATGTTTCATTTATTAGATTGCACCAAGCTTCCATTGCAATGGAGGAGGTGCACAAAACTTTATTTTCCTGTGGAACAACTTCTAAAAACAATTTGAAGGCTTTAGGCTGAATTTTGTTAATGTCACTGACTTTCAAAAAATTGGTGAGGGTTCCCATGTTCAATAAATCATTGAGTTCGATAGTTTGGCCTGTAATCTGGATAAACATGACTAGTAACTTTGCATGTCTGTTTAACTACTACACTTTCAAATTATTGTCACACTAGTGCACTAAAATTAACAGTAATCACTAAAGCAAGTGATTGTTTAAACATTTAAATAACAAGGAATATAAGAAACAGAAAACAAATGCCTGCAAGATATTAACTTGCACAGATAGAAACATGCAAAACATTTTGATTCTACTGATATGAACCTCAATCTAGTTCTCTTATTTCTTATGAATGCTTACTACTTTGACATAAAAGTCACTTGATATACAATGTAACTTACATGTTTCTCAACAAATAATGTAGCATAATCTGTTGGGTTTTCATTATTCATCGACTGCAACAGCTCCATTGGAGATAGTTCACCAATGGCATTAAGTATATGGAATCTGTCTGGTGCTTGTGAAATGATCATTGGGGAAAGACCACCCAATACAAAACCTGAAAATTTTTTACACAGTTAATAATTTTCTTAAAGAGTCTTTACCAACATTTTATTGTAACACATACCTCCAATAGCATAGGTATCTGCCCTTTCCACCTCTTCAGTAAAATCAGCAGTTGCACTATGGCCTCTGACTTTGCCTTTCATAAGAAAGTAGTCTGGGAGGACTTGGAGCCAACAATACTGTAGGTCCTTAGGATATTCCTGTTGAGAAAGCAAAAACTTTTACAGATGAGTATATATAGAAAGCAATTAGTATATGCTGCCTTGCATAAATTAAAGGTTGGAAGCCTGAGTAGGGTGTCCATGTCTTAGAGATATGGGTCAAATTTACATGTGTGGAATGATATACATGCACTGAAATGTATGGATCTAAGATGATGAAATAAAAATACAGTAACATAAAATACAAGTGCAAACCTTTTGGATATGGTGAACCTGCATTGTCTATAGTGAATTTTAAATTTGTACCAGACCATGATGTAAACCTAGATTATCTGCTTATGAGAAGCCACATTAACCATTAACCTATCCGAGCAGGCCTCCAGACCAGGCTCAAAGATTCATTGTTACTGATATGAAGGAAGGAATGGCAGTTTGAGCCAGCTCTTTGCAATCTACAAGGACATATATACCTATAGTAAGCTGTACCATCTTCAGAAGTATGAAGAAACACTGCCCACATATGGAAGATTCTGTATCTAACACCTCCTGATAGTAGCTTTAATTCCTAGAGATTAAAGTGGTGTCGTCAATCACAATCTTCATTTTAACACAACTGATTCTTTTTGAAAGACGCCCCATTCGTGTGCGGTGTAGCCTCATTGGGTGGCAATGCAGGCACTGACTCTGCGTCCAGTCCGTCGTACAGATGGTGATTACTGTCCTGGGATACATTATGTCATACCAGCTTTACCTGTTCATGTAGTTCTAAAAAAAATGTTGGATGACGAGTCACTTCTGATCCCATCATATCCAACATGTGATTGACTGGGGAGAAGTCTGGAAATCATGCTGGGCAGATGCTGCACTTCTTGCAGAGCATGTGCAATTTCATGGGCAATGTGTAGGTGAGCATTATCCAGTTGCTACAACACATCACCTTCCTGCTACAAGAGTGGTGAAAGAACAGATTGAACAACATTCTGCATGTATCGAGTGCTAGTCCTATGAGCATCAAAGATGAGATAGTTGTAGCTTAATGCACCCCAGACCATAAGGCCTTGGGTCACGCCAGTGTGTCTCAGATGAATGCACAGGCTAATCAGTCTGTAGCCGTCAAGAGATATTGGTTTCTTCCCAGTTTTAAGTATGGGGATAGCTACACTGTCTCACCATTGCGAGGGGAGACACCTGTGAGTCAAATGTGGTTGAAGACCCTGAGCAGATGTTGCCTCTGGGTAACATCCAAGTATTTGATCTAATTGTGAATGGAATCCAGGCCTGGGGCTATGTAATATGAAGAGGAAAGAGCTTGTAAGAATTCCCATTCCGTGAGGGGTTAATTACAGGCTTCAGTTTGGTGGGGGCGGAAGCAGAGGGGAGTTTCTTCAACTCTTCGTTTCTGTCAGAGAAACGTTGCAGGCTGGGATTGGACACCAATGCTGTCATGAAGTGTCGCGAGGTGTTCTGCAAGAACAATCGATCAGAATACAGAGCACATTGTAGGATAAGATCCTGGACAGTCGATTGTCACTGGCAGCTCAGAAGGCTATGAAGCTTTGACCAAATCTGGGATGGAGAGACATACATCCCCAGGAGGAAAAATAGCACTGCCAGCATTTTTAATAATATAGTGAGCCTCAGCATGGAGATGTTTAAACCTGATAAGGTCAGTCTGTGAATCGTGTTGTTTAAATCATTGCAGCACCTGTCGATCTTTGACAGCAACTATTATGTCCTTTGACCACAACCATACCTGTCAACGATGAGCAGGACCTGTGGATAGTAGGACCAGTGGCATGAAGAATAGTGTCAGATCTTGCATGACAGCACAAATGCAAGTTGAGAGAGGTTTCTAAGTGCATAACAGTGGCCAATTGACTCTGCAGAGTGTTCACCATGGGGGCCTACCTGCCTGACAGTGTCAGAGGAATTATAGAATCACCCGAAAGTCATCACTGTCACAAAGATGATCATGGGGTGACCAGTGTAGTGAACCCGTAAGAGCAGGGAAGGAGATTGTGACAAATAGCAGCAAAGGTGCCAAGAGTGGCACTGATGTGGGTAGGGAACTGTCATTGAGGATACGTAAATCAAAGTCTGTAATAAGTTGGTCAATTAGGAGACCCCTACCTGTCGTAGTGCCAGAGTTGCTGTATGCAGTTAAACATAAGGAATTTGCCTACCTAAAGGGAGGTAGACATTGCACATGGTGATTGCTGGAGTCATTTGCACTTATCACAACTGCTTCCAGGTTGGTATGAAAGAGGATCCAGTCACTAATGACGTACAGGCAAACTGAAGTACAGACTTCCCCAGATGCTATCCCGGAACAAGCACAGTTCCAACAGAACACCTGATAACCAATAAATGTTGGAGAGTGGTTATGATGAAAGTGTGTTTCTTGACGAGCAAGACAGAATGCAGAATAAGAGGAAACAAGTTTTTGTGTTTCCCACAGGTGACTACTATCCATTGCAATTTTACTGGATTATAGTGTCCAGGTTAAACATATGGAAGCCTAGGGGGTAATCATGGCACTGGATCAATGGTCATCAATTAGGATGGGGTGACATCCATAAAAACTAGGTCCAATTCGGAGTGAGGAGGAGGGAGTGAAGCTCCTGGGATGCTGGAGAAACCTTGTCCTTTGACTACTACTTCATCTTCCTCCTTGGAAGGAGGGAGGGAGGGAGGAAATTTTGTCAATAAAAGAACATGTGGCAGCGATGTAGAAAGTGAGTGGCTAGAGCTCTCAATGTGTGGGTCCCTTGCCCGACCCGATGTTGCAGTCTTCCTATCTTGGGAATGCCAGGGAGGAGTGTTCAAAGAGGAAGCCCCTTCTTAGCAGGAGCCATATAAGAGGTTGGCTGTGTGGTTTGGGGTATAAATGGACCAGATTACAGAGTCCTCATGCAAACATCTCAGGGCAAAGCAATTCCCAGAAAGAGTTTGGGAAAGTAAAAGGGCATACAAATAACACAGACCACACCGAAGAAGAAAATGAAGGAAGCAAACCAAAAGAGGAAAACATACACTAAAAGGAAAGGTAGCAGAAGGTATTAAATTCATAGAGCAGATGGCCTGGACTGGGTGACCACAAGAACAAAGAAGGACGAGTCAGCCACTCTGCAACACACAAAATCTCCAGGCTAAAAGACAAGGCTGGATAGGATCCAGCAATGCAACATGGAGGGTGATATTGAGACATACACCAGGCTCCCATAGTCAATACCAGACAAGGGCTTTGTACAGGTGCAGTAGTGTAGGATGATCAGCACCCCAGTTGGTGTAGCTCAGGCACTGAATAATAATAATAATGATGCCACAAGCACTTGCCCTTAAGCTGAATGAAGATGGGTAAGCCAAGTTAAGAGGATGTCTAAGACCAGTCCCAACAAGCATTAAATCTCTGCTACATCAAGTAGTTGGTGATCAAGGCAAAGTTCTGGATGGGGTTGGACAGTACAATGACTATGGAAATGCACGACTCAAGTCTTTACGGCCGAAAACAAAGCCATGAGTGAGGGCCCAAGACTACACCTTCTATAATGGCTCCCTGCAGTTGGCATTCAGCCAGGCCAATAAAAGAGAAGCAGAAGGAAATATAAAAACCATCATCATATAGGAGGGGGTATACTGAGGACCGTACTCTTAGTGAAAGACTGATGGCAATTAGAGTGGGACACCCAGGACAGAGCCCTGCAGAACCCCATTTCCTTTTATGTGGAAAGCACTGCCACAAACTCTGGAAGTGCAGAGCGACAAGAAGTTCCATATAAGAATCAGGAGCAGGCCCTTGGAGACCCCACTCATGCACAGGAGAGGATATGGTTTTGCCAAGTGATGTAGGTGTTCATCAGGTCAAGAAAGACAGCAATAAAGTGTTGTCACTGGGAAAGGCCAATCGAAAAGCAGATAAAACCATAAACCTAGAGAAGAGGATTTATTTTCTTGCAGGGGAACAGGATAGGGGAATGGGATCAGCATAAGGAAGAAAGTGGGAGGGGGAAAGGATGTAACAGAGACAAAAGAAGAAGACAACATGAGGTGGAGTCTTTCATATTTTTGACAAGCCCCAGTATAAAACAGACAATTCAGGGACTTATACTTTTGGATCTTCCTTTCTTTTTTGTAAGTTGGGCAATGTAGCAAGCATGGAAATTTACACACGCAGAACACAGGGGTTTCCATGATGGACTGGGAGCCCAGTCACCACACAGAGGGTCAGCCACACAGTGAGAAAGATGACATATGCCCAGAATGTAAGCACTGAAAGCACCTCATGGGTGACAGGATGTATGGCTTCACATCACATTGGTAATATATACTCTTCATTTTCTCTGGGAGGTTATCTCCCTTGAAAGCTAGAATAAAAGCACCAATATTGGCACTGTTAAGACAAGCCTTCTGCACACATCAATCACAATGAATGCTGTGTCACTCCAGATTAGCCCAGAGTTCATCAGCTTGAAGAATGAGGTCCCTATGAAAACTCACTCCCTGGACCATATTCAGAGGTTGGGAGGGGTAACAGACACCGAGGCATTGTCAAGATGATCACAAGCACGAAGAGCTGTATAGTGGGTGGCAGAAGAGGATCTGATCAATAGAAAGCCTGATCGAATCTTACTGATAGATTCGACTTTGCCAAACTTTTCCTCAATATTCTCCACAAAAAACAAAAGCTTTGTGGCAGTGAATATGCCCCTCCCCCCATCCATCCTAGTACAGAACAGGCAGCATACAAAGTACTTCATCCCAAGACAGCAAGCCTGGTCCTCCTCCCAGAATGTATCCAAGGATGAAAAGTCTGCAAGGTCATGCAAAGCAGCATTTAATGAACTGGTACCACTCAAAGAGCCATTTGACAACCGCCACATTTTTGCAGCTTGATACTTTTCATGCAAACATTCAGCAGGATACCACCCACTTTGATCAAGAGCTCCCCACCATGGATACCACCCAGCCACAGCAAGGTCCACCTGGCACAACAGCCATTGCCAGGAGTTCTGATGCTCCATGGTGACAAGAAATCACTCCTTGGCATACATGGGGAGGCAACAGCTCAGGTATCAGTACTGTGATTCCTGTGTTGGCAGGTGGCTCAGCCATATGGGTACATAACAGTCCCGCCACACAGACTGGCTACACATTCTGGTGCCATAGTAGGCAGGGGGGAGGGGTTGGGGCTACAGCAGGGCTGGGAGAGGGAAAGTTGGGGGTGGGGAGGAATACACACTAGATGCTAGGGAGGAAGTTCTTCCCCTAATGGCTTACACTGAAGTCAGAAAATTTTGAAATGGATATCAGACCCAAGGGGGGACCAGAAACGCCAAAAAGGACGAAAGAATAGACAAGAGGAACAAAGCTGCAAGGAATATAAGAAATCAGGAGGACAGCCAGTTTGATATAAATAAGAAAACAGAGAGAGGGAAGAAGGGGGCAGCAGGGAAGGATGACGAAAGGAGGGTTTTTTAAAGGAAATGCAGCATGGGAAGAGAGAATGGGCTGCAATAGCTCTTGGCCCAGCATGCACCAACTGTGAACTCATGAAAGAACTATGAGCCCCCTGGTGGTGCAGCAGCATTGGCGGTGGTACTAACAATGACTTCACTCATGAATGACTGATCATTGCCCTTGAAATGACTAACCATGTTACACAACAGAGATGTGCTGACAGTTTGCTTAACATTGTGCTCTCTCTGACCCACTGATGTCTTCTTCAATTGGAATTAGTGTAGCTACTGCCAATCCCTCCAGAAGACTTCATTCTGAAATTATCCAGGTTTACTGGCACCAAACTTTACCATTCATTTCCCTAGTATGTGCTAAACTTCTTTGTATGAAACACTGCTGTTCATGCAACATTGTGGCGTCTTCTGTCAACGTCCAGCGCCGTGACATGCTCGGGTGTTTGAAAGTACAGTGCTGCAAAACTTTCCCGCAGAACGCCAGAGACGATATACACAGCAACATTTGTTCTATGTTTTATTCACTGATTGTTTATTTCTGTTCCATGTTCTACTCCGTGGCAAAAGCGTGAATCCAAGTGTGTTAGATACAGAGTAATTTACTGTACTGAACTTTTCTCACACCTTCACATGAGTTATTGGTTGCAGTGCATTATTGTCTGTTCCAACTGCAGGGTTTCCATTAATAAATTATTCCATCAAGCTGAGACAAGCCTACTTCTCTTATTCAGCCTACAAGCACATGCACATGTTAAACTGTTGATTGCAGTAATTCAAACCGGTACTGACAAGGTGGTGACCTCGAGATGATCTCCTGCATGCACGCTGAATTTACAAGAAGTCCTTGAAGAAATTGAGATGGTGAATCCACCAGAGCTAACAAACACTTCTGTGGCACGTCTAGTGGTGCGACTACCACCCTTCTGGCTGCACAATCCATCCCTGTGGTTTGCACAAGTAGAAGCAAATTTTTCCTACGCCGGTATCACGGTCAATACCATGAAATTCGCGTTGGTGATCAGCCAACTAGATCACTAGTACACTGCTGAGGTTCAAGACGACATAATTAGCCCATTGGGAACAAACAGCTACAACTGATTGAAAGCAGTACTAATTCAGTGCGTGTCCGCTTTGCAAGAAAAAGAATCCGGCAGGTGCTTACCCAAGAGGAAATTGGCAATAAGAAACCTTCACAGTACCTACATCATCTGGAGTAAAGTAGACAGGTATAGTCCCGGACAGCTTACTGCACATGATCTGGAGCAGCCAGTTACCACCACCAGTGAAGGCATGTCTTTAGATGCAGTGGCCGAATTAACCGATAAGATCCAAGAGGCAATGATGCCATCAATAGTTAGCTCCGCCACCATGGCGTGCGCCTGCTCGGCGACAACTGTCTTGCGGACAGATTATGATGTTCTCGCCAACAAAATGGACTTCTTATCACAGCAAATCAGTGAGCTGTTACACTGCCGCGACACTGACAGCAGCAAATGACATCGATACCGTCGTCGTTCACGCAGCCAATCATTGACAGCCTCGACTATGACAGGGACAACACAAAGTCTGTTGGTACCAGCGCAAGTTTGGTGAGCAAGCACATAAGTGTATGACACCCTGCACCTACCCAAACGGCAGCAGCAATAGGAAGTGAGCGCCACCTCCAGTTGCGTCAGACATCCAGGTGCCTGTTTGTAAGTGATCGACGTTCCAACTGTAAGTACTTAGTAGATACTTAGTAGACACTGGTTCTGACTTGTCAATCTTTCCTCAAAACATGCTATGTCAGAAGTGACCGTCTACACCCATTTGTCTCACTGCTGCTAATAACTCCCGGATTACTAAGTATGGCACGATGCGCTTGCAACTCGACGTCAGGTTGCGGCGCGATTTCACGTGTGACTTTACCGTCGCGGACTTCTTCGAACCAATCATCGGAGCCGACTTCCTTGCCCACTGCAACCTGCTGCCTGACGTAAGGAAATCTCATCTGGTCAACACCACCACTGGCCACTGTCCATTATATTGAGACTACTGATGGACCCCCTACCTCTCGCAGGCTGAGACGTTTAGCCCCAGATCGCCTCAAAATAGCAAAGGCAGAATTTGACTGTATGTTGTGTGAAGGTGTAATCTGGCCTTCCAACAGCCCTTGGTCCTCAGTATTACTTCTAGTGCCAAAGGAGGGGGGTGCATGGAGGCCGTGCAGCTATCATAGAGCCCTGAACACCCGGAAAATACCTGATCATTATCCCGTACCTTTGTTGAGCGATTACAACTACACATTGAGTGGTTTAGTAGTGTTCACTGTGTTAGACTGTGTAAAGGCCTACACACATACCTGTAGCCAAACATGACATTCAAAGACGGCCATCATCACTCCTTTTGGTTTATTCAAGACATTTGGACTGAGGAATGCCACACAGACATGGCAGCGCTTCATAGATTCTGTGCTATAGGGTTTGCCTTTTGCGTTTGCATACCTGGACGACATTTTGTTTTTTCATCGTCACGTGAGCAACATTGCCACCATCTAACCGAAGTATTCAAGCGATTGGAACACAACGAAATCGTGCTCAGTACCTCAAAATGTGTCTTTGGTCAACCTGAAGTAGACTTTCTTGGACATAGAATTTCTGCGGCAGGATGGCTACCACTACATGAGAAGGTGAAAGCCATTTTGGGCATTCCTAGGCCCACTACAGCCAAGGAACTATGGTTTTTTACCGCCACCATTTACCACACTGTGCTGAGCTACAGGAACCTTTAGTCGCAGCACTAACTGGTCTGAAAGCCAAGGATAACGCGCCCATAACTTGGACTCACGGAATGACTGTCGCATTTGAAGCGGCCAAGAAAAGCATCGCCAATGCAGCTCTGCTGGCACATCCAGATCCTACCGCCACATTAGCACTAGTAGTTGACACTAGCCAGGCCGCAGTCAGTGCTGTGTTACAACAATGTAGTGACACTTGGCAGCCACTCAATTTTTTCACGCAAGTTGACTTTGGAACGCATATGACACAGGACTTTTGGCCATTTACAAATCTGTCAAGTACTTCAGACTGCAACTAGAAGCACATGGCTGTTATCTTTATGGATCACAAGCTACTAACATAAGCATTCCGTCAGAATGACATGAACTATTCCCCCAGACAACACAACCAGCACATGTTTATTTCTCAGCTTACCACTGATATACGTCATGTGTCTGGGATCAACACTGTAGTGGCCAACTGTTAGTCCAGAGTCAGCAGCATCGCCAATACAATCTATTACGTCAACCGGTACCAACAAACATGTCATTTCTTGACACAGGTTTTATTAAGAGTAAGGCTTGTTGTGGAACACCGAGATGCAACACAACCATTACTGGCTTTGCTGTACATGCTCTGCCATGTGAAATAACATGCTTGTACATAGGTAGTTGGTACCAACATAGCAATAGGTGTGCCTAGTGACACAAACATTTGTAACTGTTGCACACATCAAAAATGAATCCCCATTGAGTTAAACTGTTTGTTGCCAAAGGTTCAGCATGATGCCTGACTATTAAGTCTAATCAGAGTATTGCAGAAAATCCTTGCTCCACAATTGGCAACACTTCAATTTGCTCCTGAAACCATGTGTTTCCTATTCTGAACTTGAGCTGTGTTGTCCCACTGAATCTACTTTGTTATTTCCTATTGCATACAGTCTGTACCTTCTCGTTTTCAATCTCTTTTTGTCCATGAAGTCCAGCTGAGTTTCTATAAAATTTATCCAAGCTATCAAGCAACAATCAATCTGTCTGCATGTTTACAGAGCTGATAGTTATTGGGAACACTTCCAGATGTAATGAACATTTCCAATGGTGTTTAACTGCTGCTTTTTTTTAAAAAAAATTGTGCTCATCATGTTTCCTGGATTCAGTTTGAGCATTATGCCCTGTTGTTGGCAATTATATCATCATAATTGGTGTCTGTGCACTGTCAAATGCCCCTGCTGACCACAACAGTAACATTCTTCACCATATCTAAGTATTTAGTATTTTATGTTCAGTGATTCTCTTAGTTGTGTTTTCTGCTTCATTTAAATGTGTAGCAACATGAAATGCTGTGGCTAAATCCACAAGGTTTCCCATCCATACCTATCATGAAAAAATCGGGGTGGGGTCCCTGTGAGAAACAGATCCAACAGGCTATATTCTGCTTCTTCGAGGAACCCTATCTGAATCTGGTTTGTGCATCAGCTCACAGATTTGTGCAGTAATTTTGTGTATTCTGTAGGAAAATGACTCCACCGTTTCATTTGTCTTTTATGAAACTACTGAGATTCTCCCTAAAAAAATCATTTACTGTTTTGTTTTTTATACTCTCAATGCAAATTCTCTGCTAACACACTGTGCGTGGATACTTTGTAAAGTACTTCTTGGTATGAGATATAGGTTTTCTCCTCACTTGCAATATGTAACTTTCCCATCTGCGATCATGTTTCATCTGACCAGCTACTTTACACAGCTGTAGCTAATACAGAATCTATAAACACATCATCATCCTCTGTTTGCCTGGAGAAAAGACTTATCAGATTTATGGCTAGAGGATCAGTTAATGACAAAGGAGCACTTACTACTGTTTTAGTTTCCCACAGACCTGACTGAGGCAGCTGCTCTGACAATAATGAATGCACTTTGTGAGTTAGCCATTCATTTAGTATTTTTTGCTGTTCTTTCTCATTCAGTAATTTAGAAACACACACTGTAAGAGTGTCCATCATCTTAGCAGTGATACTGCCCCTATTTGTACAATATGCGCAGTATGAATCAAACTAATTTTACTTACAAGAATAGCTCAATACCCACAGTTGCAAAAATAAGAATTGCATTTTATTCCTGTGAGTTATTAACCACTGTCCCACTGAACAATCATCTGCTGTGTGATGGTATTTTCTATGAGTACTAGATGTTGCTGCGACAGAGCACTAAGTTTCAAACATCTGAACAAGATACTATTGATGATGAACTGTGTTAAATCCTCTGTCTTTGTCTATACAAGGTCACCTCAAAGTGCAAGTCCTAATCTGGACATCGGAAACAGTACAATTTTTCCTTTGAGAATTTATATTAAAGGCTTCTGACTACTCTCTGGCTGGTATTAGTGTGCCAGATTATTGGAAGGCATCCAACTCTTACTGATACTGGGCTGCAGCACTCCTGTACACCAATTTATGGGGCCACCCTCTGTTAGGCTAGGAAACTATTAATTCGTCATGATGCAGACTGAGGAACCATGTGACATCATTAGACAATAAAACAATATTACTAAAATATAATAATAATCTTCTTCTTCTTCTTCTTCACTGACTGGCAGCTACGTAATCCAGAGAAGAGGCTGCATAAACCAACAGCAGACTCATGGCTGCAGAAAGAGCGATGCATTTGTTTTGCCTCCCATTGGCTAGAGAGGCATGTCCTATTGGTAGCTCTGCTTTAGGAAATGTCTGACCACAACATGTGTATTTTGACCCATTCACATACTATATTGGTGAGTTCTCATCCATCTGCGAACAGCTTACACTGTCTCCTCAAGTGGACTGTCATGTCTGATGCTGTATAGGTGTGCTGAATGCTGAACCTGGCCTGCTGGTATAATAGGCCTACAGAACTATGCAATGCATAAGTTTAGGGCAGCTCCCATCCTGTTCTGGATTTATGTTATCAAACCTTTAGCCTGCTCATTAGCGCCAGCTGCTGTGCTGACATCAGTACAGGATACTGGACTCCATCAGCCATGGCTTAGGAACACACACTGCTTTGTAGGGACACGTGTTACCATACCATAATTAGAGTGTGAATGACATTAATATCGTTGATCCTATTGATCAAGTGCTTTGGCTATTCCTATTCCACTCAGAATATTCGAATGCTTTAAATTATGCTCCATTTGTGTTGCTAGTAAGGCTATTTCTTGCTCCTCTTGGTATGAGCACAATATGTCTTATCAAAAACATTGCACAAGATCCTTATGTTCACTAGAATTAGGCTAAGTGTAACTTATCAGTACCTTTTAGCTGTTTTATATCCAACATCAAAGTTGTAGCATCTGGTCTACAGACCAATTTTTGACATCTACATAACATAAAATCTTACTTTGAAGCCGCTTAAGGACCAACAATTCCTATTGTAAATAATTTGGGGAACTACTGTCGTCACACAAATTTCAAATGTAGTTACTGTATATTTCTCAATTTGCTTTTACTTACTTTTTATCAGTCCTTGGGAATAATGTACACAGTTTTGCAATTACAAGAAATTTATTCTTTAGCAGCCTAATTAACTCTTAAAGCACCACTTATAACTTCATCCGAAAGAAGAGTGTTACTCCTCAGTTCACTGATTCACTTTGTTTCCATTATTTGCAACTCCATAGTAAAGCTACATAATCAATCCCGGTAGCAGATGCAAAGCAGAGTCTTAAATCTGAGACTTACTACTGACATTTTTCATATTTAACACAGATTGTGCTAATGATGTAGTGGAGAAGTAATCATACACACAATCTCTGTTACTGAAATAACAACAGAAATGCATAATAGTAGTTCTGATAAGTAACAGAATTAAGTAACTGGATTGTCTGCAAACAAAAATCTCTAGAATTTGAGACATGGGAATAGATCCTAATCCAGGCAATTTCACTTTGTAGAAAAGAACAAACTTGTAACTACAATGCTCTTAACAATGTTAGACTAATAGATAAAAAATATTTAAGTTCGAACATTAATCACAGCTGGGAACATAATCACAGCTGGGAACATAATCACAGCTGGGAACATAATCACAGCTGGGAACATAATCACAGCTGGGAACATAATCACAGCTGGGAACATAATCACAGCTGGGAACATAATCACAGCTGGGAACATAATCACAGCTGGGAGCATTAAAAATGGGGAGTAGCTACTGATGCAACATAGAATAGTTTCAGCACATTTTTATGTTTATACTTTACAAAACTATTATAGCACTCCAAGGACTCTTTACTCTTCAAGAACTTACCATTCTTGCAAGTCTGACATATTTGTTGTACAGTTGAAGTATCTGAAGTATGTCAAGAGTATCAATAACAGCAACATCATTGCAGGTCATTCCAAGGATCAACTGATTTAATTCAGTTAATGAATTCAATGTCCAAGAATCATTTCTCTCTAATATTTTAGATCTGATACTCCCCAGGAGAACTGAAAGCTGATGCATATCACTTAAATTTTAAGATCAATGAATGAATTTAGAATAAAGTTAATTTATCACAAAACTTACTGTATTTTGTGGTAGTCCACTGAAGTCCTGTGCAAAGTGTTCAAAAGAAACATCTGATAGGGTGCCTCTCAGCTTCTTTTCTATCTCCAATAATTCCTTAGGTGATATAAATGTGAAAAAATGACCTGGATTTCCACTCTTATATATACTTTCCAGAATGCTTCTCTCAGCTAAGAAACAAAAACTGTTTAGTTACTAGTAAGATGTTTAAACCAGTATACAAGTTCTGCTGATTACATCTCAGTGACTGGTGCTACTTACCCAAGTAAGGTCTTATTTTTTGTAGTACTGTCAAAATTTGCATCCGAGTTGGCACAGGAAGATAAGTCACATCCTGAGCGTGAGCTGCAGTGACAATATTAGTTATTAAATTAAACAGCATTTCCTGCTTTAGACCTCCAATCTCAAGACTGGAAATCACTGATGATGGTACAGATTTCACAAATCCTTCTAAACTCAAAAGAAGTTCTGGATCATTTTTTCCACTCAGCAACTCTGCCTGAAAAAGTTGCTTCTCTTAGTTTCAGATGCAGAAAAAAAAATGAATTACTTTTAATTGATACAGCAAACACTGACTTTATAGGCACAAAATTCAGGGTTAACAAATACCACTCACCTAGTTTGTTCTTTGAAAGTACTGCATATTCCACAAACTGTATTTATTAACAGTATACTAATTGTTTATGTATTGCCAATTATTAGTTTTAACACCAAAATTTTTTTCTAAAATAATGGTTGTCTGCTTTAGTTATTTACATTGCGTGTAAAACATCTGACATCACATTAATGACAGCTGATTAAAATTACTTGTTAATTGACATTTTCCATGTGCCATAACATTGCCATGACAGCTGTCAGCTGTTATGTCAGTTAAAGCTTTGTGAAACAAGGAGGTGGCTGCTGGCATAGGCCAAACCTGCTGTTTCCCTCTGCTATCACCAAAGACCATGGAGACTGAGGGTTACCTAGCATTAAGCTGCAGTGGTCTAGTGGAACACTGTTTTTGTTGAGGCATATTGGCAGACAGCTAAACATGACAGCCAGTGGCTCAGCAAGAAAAGGGGGGGGGGGGGGGGGGGGAGACAAAGTGATCATCATGCCCTGCACACCACCTGCAGATGGACGCAAAACAGTGTCCAAGATAAACAAGATATTCTGGAAAAGTCATCGTCGCAGAGTGTGCTTTTGGAGGAAAGGGGCGCCAAAAAAGTGTTGTGTCACACAACTGGCACTGATGCAGGGTAGTGGAGGGGGCAGAGGCAAAAAGAAGTGCCATGGCCAAGGCACCACTCATGTTCACTGCACTACTGGATATACCTCGTACTGGAGCAGTTCAATTGCAAGATCATTTGTAAGAACTAATTAGTACAAACAGCATACAAATTAACTCTCATTGGTTCTAAGTTTAGCATGATAAATTCAACAGATTTTACAGATCTGAGAAGATAAGAACTAAAAAGATCATGAAAGGTATATGAAATTAATAATGAAACATGTATTTAGGGTTTAGTTACAGAAAAAGTAAAATGTAAAACATTTACTTTTATGAGGTTGCATAAAAGAAAAAATGAATTAAGAAGTGTGCCTTCCTGAAAAACTTTATTTTGTTTAATCCCATGCATATTTTGTTATTAAAACAAAAATGTTCTTGCAAGAAGGGATACCATCTAAATCATTTATTTTTAAGTTATCTATCTTCTGCTACAATTTCAGACACGTGAGAGGTGGGTTGTATTGAGAATAATATAAAATCGTTATTCTCTTCTGAAATGAAATTTATAATCATGTAGCAGGACTGTCACTTCTGCACAAAGAATAAATCTGTAAAGCAATAGATTAGACTCAGTAATATGCAGACCTAATAAATAAAGTGTTTTATGAGGGTTTTCCAGTGGATAGAATTTTTCTTCATCTTTTGGGCAAGGAGCCACGATAGTATTATCTCTTGTACAGATATTCTGGCTGATAACCTTACAGCCGTCTTCAAGGTGAGCCATTGGTGGAATTTAAACACTTTTACACAATACTGTGAAACAAATACGAACACATCTGTTGGCATTCTGTGAGTGGCTCACCCTAAAGAATGCTGTAAAGTTCTCAGTCAAAATGACTGAACAAGAAATAATGCTATCCTGGATACATGCCCAAAATATATTGTTCAGACAGGTGACATCTTGCTCAAAATGTAGCATGTAATGTTTTCCCAAATGTCCGCCACTAGAACATTAGAGAAACTGCAAACATTTTGCATTTTTTAGATTTGTCACAAGTATTTGACACCATAAATCATGATAAATTGCTAGACGAGCTAGAAAAATCTTGGCATCAGATGAACAGCTAACAACTGGTTCAGGTCTTATTTTAAGAACAGGGAACAATATGTGGAAATAGATCAGGAGAAGGATAATGATAATGTCATTGGGAAATACAATTCCAAGCAACTGATGTAAATATGGCGTGCCAGAAGAATCAGTGATGTGTCCTGTTTTGTTCTTACCCCATGTAAATGACCTAAACATAAGTAATGACAGCAGTAAAATATTTCAATTTGCTGATAATACAAACGTTATAGTTACAGGAAAATCAGAGGAAACCATTATAAAAACATATAAGAGAAGCTACTGACAGACTAACATGTTAAGTTGATAACAATGACTTAATGTCGTTGTCGTTGTGGTCTTCAGTCCTGAGACTGGTTTGATGCTACTCTATCCTGCACAAGCTTCTTTATCTCCCAACACGTACTGCAACCTACATCCTTCTGAATCTGTTTAGTGTATTCATCTATTTGTCTCCTATGATTTTTACCTTCCACACTGACCTTCAATACTAAATTGGTGATCCCTTGATGTCTCAGAATATTGCCCTACCAACCTATCCCTTCTTCTAGTCAAGTTGTGCCACAAATTTCTCTTCTCTCCAATTCTATTCAATACCTCCTCATTAGTTTGTGATCTACCCATCTAATCTTCAGCATTCTTCTGTAGTACCACATTTTGAAAGCTTCTATTCTCTTCTTGTCTAAACTGTTTATCATCCACGTTTCACTTCCATGCTGGCTACACTCCATACTAATAGTTTCAGAAAGGACTTCCTGACACTTAAATCTATACTCAATGTTAACAAATTTCTCTTCTTCAGCAACGCTTTCCTTCCAATTGCCAGTGTACATTTCACATCCTCTCTACTTCGACCATCATCAGTTATTTTGCTCCCCAAATAGCAAAATTCCTTTACTACTTCAAGTGTCTCATTTCCTAATCTAATTCCCTCAGCATCACCCGATTTAATTCGACAACATTCCATTATACTCGTTTTGCTTTTGTTGATGTTCATCTTATATCCTCCTTTCAAGACACTATCCATTCCATTCAACTGCTCTTCCAAGTCCTTTGCTGTCTGAGGTTTGCCGATGACATTGTAATTCTGTCAAAGTTTTTACTACTTCTCCATGGATTTTAATACCTACTCCAAATTTTTCTTTTGTTTCCTTCACTGCTTCCTCAATATACAGATTGAATAACATCGTGGATAGGCTACAATCCTGTCTCCCTCCCTTCCCGACCACTGCTTCCCTTTCATGTCCCTCGACTCTTATAACTGCCATCTGGTTTCTGTACGAATTGTAAATAGACTTTCACTCCCTGTATTTTACCCCTGCCACCTTCAGAATTTGAAAGAGAGTATTCCAGTCAACATTGTCAAAAGCTTTCTCTAAGTCTACAAATGCTAGAAACGTAAGTTTGCCTTTTCTTAATCTTTCTTCTAAGATAAGTCGTAAGGTCAGTATTGCCTCACGTGTTCCAACATTTCGACGGAATCCAAACTGATCCTCCCCGAGGTCTGCATCTACCAGTTTTTCCATTCGTCTGTAAAGAATTCGCGTTAGTATTTTGCAGCTGTGACTTACTAAACTGATAGTTCGGTAATTTTCACATTTGTCAACACTTGCTTTCTTTGGGATTGGAATTATTATACTCTTCCTGAAGTCTGAGGGTATTTCGCCTGTCTCTTACATCTTGCTCACTGGATGGTAGACTTTTGTCAGGACTGGCTCTCCCAAGGCGTCAGTAGTTCTAATGGAATGTTGTCTACTCCCGAGGCCTTGTTTCGACTTAGGGCTTTCAGTGCTCTGTTAAACTCTTTACACAGTATTGTATCTCACATTTCATCTTCATCTACATTCTCTTCCATTTCTATAATATTGTCCTGAAGAACATAGCCCTTATATAGACCCTCTATATACTCCTTCCACCTTTTGGCTTTCCCTTCTTCACTTAGAACTGGGTTTCCATCTGAGCTCTTGATTTTCATGCAAGTGGTTCTCTTATCTCCAAAGGTCTCTTTAATTTTCCTGTAGGCAGTATCTATCTTACCCCTAGTGATATAAGCCTCTGTCTTACCATTACATAATCTATCTGATACCTTTTAGTTTCTTCAGGGTTCTTCCATGTATACAACCTTCTTTTATGATTCTTGAACCAAGTGTTAGCTATGATTAAGTTATGCTCTGTGCAAAATTCTACCAGGCGGCTTCCTCTTTCATTCCTTAGCCCCATTCCATTTTCACCTACTATGTTTCCTTCTCTTCCTTTTCCTACTATCGAGTTCCAGTCACCCATGACTATTAAATTTTCATCTCTCTTCAGTATCTGAATAATTTATTTTATCTCATCATACATTTCACCAATCTCGTCGTTTCTTTCTCGTTTGTGGAGCTAGTTGGCATATCAACTTTTACTACTGTGGTATGCATGGGCTTCGTATGCATCTTGGCCACAATAATGTGTTCACTATGCTGTTTGTAGTAGCTTACTCGCACTCCTATTTTTTTTATTCATTATTAAACCTACTCCTGCATTACCCCTATTTGATTTTGTATTTATAACTCTGTTTTCACCTGACCAAAAGTCTTGTTCCTCCTGCCACCGAACTTCACTAATTCCCACTATGTGTAACTTCTAGCTATCCATTTCCCTTTTTAAATTTTCTAACCTATCTGCCCGATTAAGGGATCTGACATTCCAAGCTCCGATCCGTAGAACGCCAGCTTTCTTTCTTCTGATAACGTCCTCTTTAGTAGTCCCCGCCCGGAGATCTGAATGGGAGACTATTTGACCTCCGGAATATTTTACCCAAGAGGACGCCATCATCATTTAACCATACAGTAAAGCTGCATGCCCTCGGAAAAAATTTAAGGTGAAGTTTCCCCTTGCTTTCAGCCGTTCACAGTACCAGCACAGCAAGTTCAGTTTGGTTAGTGTTACTAGGCCAGATCAGTCAATTATCCAGACTGTTGCCCCTGCAACTACTGAAGAAGCTGCTGCCCCTCTTCAGGAACCACACCTTTGCCTGGCCTCTCAACAGATACCCCTCTGTTGGGGATGCACCTACGGTACGGCTATCTGTATCGCTGAGGCATGCAAGCCTCCCCACCAACGGCAAGCTCCACAGTTCATGGGGGAACTTAATAATAAATGCTGGAAAAACTGTAGCTACGGATATGCAATCACCCAATTTGTGCAGACAATTACCAAAACAGCCTGTACCAAATTTCTTGGACTTCACCTGCAAGACAACTTTAAATGGAAAGCACATATTGAGCAAATTAACAAAAAACTATTTACTACTTGTTTTGTGTTGCACGCATTAAAAATTGTACCAGCTACAACACTCTTGACTGTGGGTACTGTGCAGTCATACAATTTCCTCTGGTATGGGATTATGTTCTGGGGAATTTCTAGAGATGCATCAAATCGTTCAAAATTTGAAAAAGTTGTAAGAATAATGGAAGGGGCAGATAATCCAAATCATGCAGACCATTGTTAAAAAAAAAAAAAAAAAAAACCAATGTAGTCTAATACAGAAGAACATTTGTATATTATCTCTGTATATAGTGTAACAAAATTTAAGTGTTCATTATTAATTGATATATTAATGTGTGCGTTACATACAAAGGTATAGTTATGTATAAACTTGACATCTTGGATATTCGGGAATCCAGCCAGATGTTCGCGTCATACTTGCACGATATTTCAACAGCGTACCTCGCTGTCTTCTTCAGGTGCTACCTGAGACTGGTCCTTGAGTTGATCGAGTCCAGTATTTATGCCTGGGAGGAGCTGGGCGTTCCCTAATCGGCCCGCACCGAGTCGAGTGTTCCATCTGTGGTCCGCGCCCGCCAGACTCGGCTTCAACGGACCCCTCCAGTCGTGGATGTTGCGACTGCCGTCGGCGCCCGTTTTGACCGTCCGTGGTTGTCATTTGGGGTGTGTCAGACCCGATCTGAGATGTTGGGTACTCTATCTCATGACTGTTACTACGGTTTCCACTTCTGTTGCGTGCTGGGCAGTCCCTCATCGGTCCGCGCCGCGTCGTGTGTTCGATCTGAGGTCCGCGCCCGCCAGACACGGCTACATTGTCCCTCTCTGGTCGCCGGTGTTCCCTCCGCCATCCGCGCCTGGCCTGGCCTGGCCATCTTCTGAAGTGGAGTTCATGATCTGGGGTGTGTCAGATCTGGTCTCTAGTGTCCAACACCTTGTGTAACGGCTGTTCTCTCGGTCTCCACTTATATTTCTTGCAGAATCCCGGAGTGTCCTGCGTTGAGTTTTCACAAGCTCAAGTGCTTGATTCCAGGCTGTGCTGACCTGGTATCCCGAGTCATGGTTGATTAGATTGTCTGTGACCTTAATCTCAATAGCTTCTTTAATGACACTGTCCCAAAATCTTGAGGTCTGTGTCACAATCTTGGTGTCATTGTAATCCATTGAATGACCAAGTTCCAGACAATGCTCTGCTATGGTTGATTTAGTTGCCTGCCTGAGACTAGTATGTCTCTGGTGTTCTTTACACCTGATGTCCATAGTTCTGGTGGTCTGGCCTATGTATGACATCCCACACTGGCATGGTATGTTGTAAATCCCTGGCTTGCGTAGCCCCAGGTCATCTTTTACATTCCCCAGCATAGCCCCAATTTTGGTGGGTGGGCAAAATATGCTCTTGATGTCATATTTCTGGATAATCCTGCTGATCTTGGTAGAAATAGGTCCGGCATATGGCAAGTATGCCTTCTTCTTTGCCACTTCTGGTTCTTCTTCTGGATCCTTTCGCCGGTTGGAAGGTTGAAGTGCCTTCTGGATATCTCTAGCGGAGTACCCATTCCTGCTGAACACTGATTGTAAGTGTTCTATTTCTGTGGCCAGACTATCAGGATCTGACAGAGTTTGTGCTCTGTGGACCAGTGTTTTGAGCACTCCATTCTTCTGTGCCGGATGGTGGCAACTGCTGGCTTGAAGGTGTAAGTCAGTGTGCGTAGGTTTGCGGTACACACTGTGTCCAAATGTGCCATCTGCCTTTCTCTTCACCAGAACATCCAAGAACGGAAGTAGTCCATCCTTCTCCATTTCCATTATGAACTTAATGTTCGGATGGCAAGAGTTCAGATGTAGCAAGAACTCGTCTAACTTCCCTCTACCATGGGGCCAGATGACAAAGGTATCACCCACATACCTAAAAAAGCACTTAGGTTGGTATGTGGCTGAAGAGAGTGCTTCGTCTTCAAGCCTCTCCATAAATAGGTTGGCCACCACTGGTGATAGAGGGCTGCCCATCGCTACCCCTTCTGTTTCTTCATAAAATTGACCCCCATATAGGAAGTACGTCGATGTCAGTACATGCCTGAACAGGTCAAGGAGAGCCCCATCGAACTTCTCTCCAATAAGCTCAAGTGACTCCTTCAGTGGTACATGTGTGAACAGAGACACCACATCGAAACTAACCATGATGTCTGTGTCTGTGATGTGTTGCTGGCCCAGTCGTTTTAGGAGATCCTCCGAGTTCTGGATGTGATGTGCACATTTACCCACATGTGGTGTCAACATCATCTTCAGGTATTTCGCAATAGGGTAAGTTGCTGCACCAATATTGCTGACAATAGGTCGCAGTGGAACCTCATCCTTGTGAATCTTGGGGAGTCCATAAAGTCTAGGTGGTGTTGGCGCTTTGGGACGCAGCTTCTTGATGACTTGTTCAGGCAGGCCTGTCTCCTTCAACAGAGTCCTGGTCTTTTTGTCCACTTTCTCTGTAGGGTTGCTTGCTATTGACCTGTATGCAGGATCCTCCAGAAGTTGTTGCACCTTTCTGTCATATTCTGTTTTTTGTAGGCTGACTGGAGTTCCCCTTGTCTGTGGGCAACACCACAATGCTGTCACCCTCCCGGAGTCGCCTCAGTGCCACCCTTTCATCACCTGAAATGTTGGATTTGGGTGGCCTGGTCTTGGTGAGCGCCCTGCAGGTCTCTCTTTGGATCTCTTCGGCCACACTAGAAGGAAGCGTGTTGGCCACTTGCTCAACTGCACTGATGAAAGCTGTGACAGGAACGTTTCTAGGGGTCACTGCGAAATTGAGGCCCTTGCTAAGTACTGTTAAGGTGGTCTCATTGAGCTTCTTGTCTGTCAGATTGACCACCGTGCGTGTGTCCCCAGTCTGTTGCACCTTGTTGTTGAGGCGCTCAAACTTTGCTAGTTCGCGTGCCATTTACTTCTTGCTGGTGCATTCTGCTGGAGACCAGGAGGCACCATCAACCTGGTCCCAGTCTTGAGTGGTCAAGGAAGCT
This sequence comes from Schistocerca gregaria, assembly GCF_023897955.1. Taxonomy (NCBI): domain Eukaryota; kingdom Metazoa; phylum Arthropoda; class Insecta; order Orthoptera; family Acrididae; genus Schistocerca; species Schistocerca gregaria. Next base: position 109,414,763 of record NC_064920.1, read on the forward strand.
GCTATAGTTAGGTGTAGTTAGGTGAAGATACAGCAGCTCCCTGGACGTCACATCCAGTCGGTGGCACAGGTCGCTCTCTCTCTCTCTCTCTCTCTCTCTCTCTCTCTCTCTCTCTCTCTCTCTCTCTCTCTCTCTCTCTAACCAGAGCAAGACTAGCTCGGTGTTTGATCCTGTTTGCCGCTCTCGAGTTCACGTGATGCTTGATCCTGGTGAACACTGGATCTACCTCCCCCTCTCGGCATCTCAGCAGGAAACTGAGAGAACACAGCATCCTCCCTTTCCTTTGCCGAAGCTTGTCCAGCTTCTTGATGTTATGGTACATCTCCTCCCCGTAGAGTCTTCTGATGTAATTCTTCATGCTTTCCCGGTGATCTGTTGACATCTTGGATATTCAGGAATCCAGCCAGATGTTCGCGTTGTGCGAGTACTGCTATAGCCTTTACCTTCTGCATGAAGGCATCCCCCTTAAGTGTCAGGTATATAAAGACGCTAGTATTAAAACACACCTGCCCTTACAGCCTTTCTGAACAAGCCAATGAAAATCAACACACCACCATTCCAGATCAGCTTGAGTTCCTCATCACTTTGCAGGATGAGGAACTATGTTCAAATACTGACGAGATGTAATTGTCACAGATGTCTCCAAGATGGTCACAGATGTGAAGTGCTGCAGATTCGACAGCAGTAGTAGTATTGCTCGACAGTGAACTCTACCATATATTTTTCAGATTATCTATTTCAAACTTCTGATGATTTCTATGAATAACACCACCTTGGTGGTGGTGGTGGTATCCCTGTCCAATCTAGTGCAAGCCAGTTCATGAGGAAAGTGCTTCATTCCAAGATGGCATGTCTGACTCCCCTCCCAGGGTGTAAACGGGGAAGGGAAGGCCACAGGGTCATAAGCAGCAGCATTAAAAGATTCATTCACAACTAAAGAGATGGCCATAGAAGAACAGCCAGTTTTTGTTTGGAGCTTAATGCATTTCGTATGTGTAGTGTCCTCCCTGATACCACCACATCTAATTGGGGGGTTTGCCCATGGGTGCCACAAAGCCTCAGCAAGGGTCATCCAGCGCAGCATCTGTGACCAGCAATTTCAGTGCTCCAGAATGACAAGCAACCGCATTAGGCATACACTGCACCTCAGGTATTAGGCGTATGATCCCTATGTTGTCACTGGCTCTACCAAAAGGGTACATAATGACCCCACCACATGGACTGGGTACCATGCTGGCTATGTAGCATTAACAGACAACAGCATCAAGGAAAAGATGGAAGAGGCACAGCTCCAAGCCACTAAGTAAGGTGTATTCTTTCCTAGTTGGTTCACAGAACAGAGATAAAATTTAGAAGGGGAGGTCAAACCCAAAACAGGGACCACAAATGTCCACAAGGAAAGGTGAAAAAAGAGGAAAAAAGAGGAACAAAACCATAAGAGCAGAAACAAGGAGGATAGTCAGGCTAACATAAGCAAGTACACAGAGAGGGGAAGGAACAAGGACAGGGGGAGAGGGAATGCAGCCCGGAAAGGAAGGAAAGTCCACAGTTGATTGAGGTCCCACATAAACTCTAAAAAAAGCCATCAGTATGGGGGGGGGGGGGGGGGTGTTCCAAAAATCCAACTAGCATAAAATCGTAGAGCCCCTCAGATGAACCAAAGGAGGAATGGGACACAGTGTTGGTCTCTGATGACACAGTGTTAGAGGGAGGGGTATGCCAACATACCCTGTTCAGGCTGTGATAGACCATCTGTCTCAGATGTGTCCACAAGTTACTTGGTATCCAAAATGCCACAGTTGGTTTTGGGTCACTTTTCTTGTTAGTGATCAGCCATCTCATTCCCAGGGGCCCCCAGTATATGACTGTGGCTCCAGTGAAAGAACTTAGTTACTAACAGATCACGGATAGTGGACAATATCTGTTGGTGAGGGTGGCATCAACTAGTAGCCTAGACTGATCATTACATTAAGTTTCTTGACATTGGTCACAGTTCTTCTTCTTCATGAAAGAGGACTCTGGCAATAGATACCAAATCTGCTGTGAAGACACTACACGTCTCTGGCAGTAATGTAGTTGCTGGCCATTAAAAGGCATGTAAAAAGGTATGTCCTTTTGGTGTCTCAAGCCATTGGTATAGATGATTTCAGCATCTTGGTACTCAATAACAGAAAAAAAGGTGTGTTAATGACCAATGGAAGAAACTGAAGCCATAGGGCCATGGGATATTTCCATTTTCCTAGATTTTCAGAAATCATTTGACACAGTGCCCCACTACAGATTTAACAAAGCTCTGAGCATGAAGAATACGTTATTTGAGTGGCTCAAAGGTTTCTTAATTAACAGAACCCAGTATATTGTCATGGATTGTGAGTTCACTGGAGACAAGTGTATCAGGATAGTGACTGTAGAAGGATAAGGGTGAAAATTTCTATTTGATGATTTAACTGGTAGACTACTCTGAATGTAGAAAAAAAAATATCTATTTTAATATGGATGAATTGGAAAACAGTTCTGTAATGTCTGAATATAGTATCAGTGGTGTGCTGTTTGACACAATAACTTGTATTAAATGTCTAGGCTTTACACTTTGAAGTGATGTGAAATGGAATGGAATGAGAATGTAAATTCAGCTGTAGGAAAGTAGGTTCAATCAACATGCAGTTATGGAAATGCTTTGTGAATTCAAAGCAGAATTTGTGGAGGGAGGGTTATATTCTTTTTGTTAAACACTGTTGAGAAAATTTAGAGAATTTATTTGCAACTGAGTGCAGAACAGTTCTACTGCTGATAAAGACAAGATAAATTAGTGCTTGTATGCAGGGGTGGCCAAGTGGTTATTCATTCACAGAACATATGCAACACAGCTACCTGGAATGTAGCCTGCATTAGCTGCATCTATCCACAAGCAAGCTAATTAGCACTCCACAGTGCACATTTCCTGAGGGACAGTGTCTGAACAGCCTGATTTAAGACAAGGGAAATATGGTTAGAGTCTGTGTCACTAGTCACCTGACATTCTGACAGTGTCTTCATGCCCATATAATGTGATGGAAACACCTTAAAGGCTATAAGGTGTGGGCAAACATTACTTTTAGCATCCTCTGCCAGCACCCAAATATGAAATTTAAATGTGGCCATAAAATCGTTTTATTCAATGCATATTAAATCCAACTGGAAAAGAAATAAGTTCTCTTAGATTAAGAAAAGTAAATGAAATGGCAAAGTGTCGCAGACCCAATGGGAGCCTTAATGTAAAAAGGGAGAACAGGTAAGGATAATATGCCAGCAGGGTGCTTCAATGATGATGGTGACAGAACTGTATTGATAGTCGGCAGCCATGAAGAGATGCAAACATCTGTATGTCCAACACTACACACATGTGTGCAAGTGCCCACAGAGTGGCAATGAAGTAGGTGCTGCAAAGAATAATTTGAAGGGAGTTGCCTCTACTTCTATCCTCAATGGTCCATGTGTATTTGTAGGCTGTAATCTTAACTTCAGTATTGTTAATAAGGATACCTCATTGATGGTATATGTTTCGTGTTACTGTTTCAAGAAGTGGTGGTTGCTTATCACACATCATATTGGTGAGACAATAAATAAATATTTTGGCAGATCATCATATTATTCTGATGAGGCCTTGAGTCTTCGTGCCCATAGCAAATTAGCTGCAGGGAGTATTGAAGGTGTTTTTATTTGGTTTGAGGGCCATGGATTATGTGAAAATTTAACTAACTGTACTGTTCATAATCATCCATCATGTGACCTTCAACACCATGATTTTGAAAAAGCAAATTGATCTTGTAAAAATATGTGTGTGCTAGTCTACACAGGAGGAGGACTGGTTGTGAAGCTCAATGACAACCTGCCAGGTATTGAAAAGTTAGTTGGTCGGTTTAAAAGAGGGAGGAGGGAACAAACTGCTGGCTCATTTGTCCCTCATTCAGATTAAAATAAGTTCACAAGGGTTGGAGTAAAATAATCAAGACATACAAAACACAGCTGGAGGAAAGAAAACCACAAGAATGATGGAAGGGCAACAAACACCAATATGGACGAACTCAGACATGGGAATAAAAAGGAGAAGCCAGCCACTCCACAACACATTAAAACCTCCACCCTAAAAGCACTAGGGTGGAGGATACAGAGGGACAAAATACAAGTGCTGAACTGTAGATCAAATGATAAAACACACCCTTATGAATAAAACGTAAAACTAAAGTTGCTGTTGAGGCATTGTCTTCCAACATCAAAGGTAGGGTGCTGGGAAAGTTAAAAGTCTGCCACAGAGCAACTAAAAGTGGGCAGTTCAGCAAGAGGTGGACAACTGTCATTTGTGAGGCACAGTGAAACAAAGGCAGGCCCTCGTGATGGAGGAGGTAGCCATGTGTTAGCCTCATATGGCCAATGCAGAGCCGACAGAGGACAACTGATTCCCTGCGAGAAGACCAAATGGAAGGCTTCCACATGTTCTTAGTCTCCTTAATGACATGCAGTATGTTGTGCGTACTATTTTGCCATTCAGTCTCCTTAAGCTGAAAAACCTTGTGGCGTAAGACTGAACACAGGTCAGTTTTGGAGATGCCCATCACCAGAAGCTGTTTCCGCTTAGCCTGTTGGCAAGTTTGTTGCCTGGGATTCAGACATGTTCTGGGGCCCACACAAAAACCCCACTGAATGACAGGACTGTTCCACGGCATAGACGACTCCTGAATGGACACTACCGAAGGATGGCTGGGTTAGCACTGGTCGATAGCTTGTAGGCTGCTCAAGGAGTCAGTACACAGGAGAAATGACTCACCAGGGCATGAGCAGATGTGATCAAGAGCACGAGATATGGCTGCCAGCTCTTCAGTGAAAACACTGTAGCCATCTGGGAAGGAATGCTCTTCAGTATGTCCTCCACAAACATACACAAGGCCTATGTGAGCATCAGCTATCAAGCCGTCAGTGTAAACCACTTCACAGTCTCAGTACATGTCTAGAATCGAGACGAAGTGATAACGGAGAGCCACAGGGTTAATGGAGTCTTTAGGGCTATGTGAAAGGTCCAGAAGAATCTGCAGCCAAGGTGTACACCATTGAGATGCACGTTAACAGACCTCAAGTATAGGTTGTAAAGGGAAGGACTCCAGCTCGGAAAGAAGGGATCGGACATGAACTGCAATTGGAAGCCCTGACCTGGGCTGCCAATGCGGGAGATGAACCGCCATGGTTGGGAAAAGGAAACTGTAATAAGCTGATGAAGGTGAGGTAGGAAAGTCAATTGGGCATTGAAAACTGGTCCTAAGCATCAATATGTCTCCACTACAGTAAGTGGATCATCATTAAGGAAAAGTTTTGGTTCTGGATGAACTGTGCAACGCAGAGAGAAATGTGCGACATTGATTTTGGAGCTGAAAACTGGAAGCCATGGGCTAGAGCCCATGACTATGCTTTGTGAATGGCTCCCTGTAGGTGTCGCTCAGCAACACCAGTACTGGAGGAGCAGTACAAATTGCAGCAGTCATCCGAATACAGAGAATGCGAGACCAACGGCCCTACAGCTGCTGCTAGACCATTAACAGACACTAGAAATAGAGATACACTCAATACAAAGCCCTGTGGCCTGTGGCATGAGATACTCCTGAATGGGAGGGGAGTAGTGGGGGGGGGGTGGGGGGGGGGGTAAGCTACGGGATGCATTGACTTGGAAAGTATGGAGTGACTGGAGGTTGTGTTGGATAAAAATCAGGGCAGGCCCCAGAGACCCCACTCATACAATGTGGCAAGGATATGATGTCCCCAGGTTGTGTTTTATGCTTTATGCAAGTAAAAAAAGACTGCAACCAGGTGTTGGCATTTGGAAAAGGCTATTCAGACAGCAGACTCTAGGGGTGCAAGATTATCAGCAGTAGAGCAACCCTGGTGGAAGCTGCCCTGACAGAGCTTGTAGGCCACGTGACTCCAGGACACAATCCAAACACTAACACACCATGCATTTCTGCAGCTTACAACGAAAGTTGGTGAGGCTGATGGGCCGGTAGCTATCCACATCAAGTGGATTGTGACCAGGTTTGAGCACCATGATGATGGTGCTCTTCCACCACTGCAATGGAAAGACACCATCGCACCAGATCCAGTTGAAGATGATATGTCGCTTCTAGTCAGATAAGATATGTTGAATCATCTGACTGTGGATACAATTTGGCTCAGGAGCTGTGTCTAGGCAATGTGCAAGGGCATAGAGGAGCTCCCACACTCTAAAGGGGGCATTATAGGGTTCACTGTGGCCTGTAGTTTTATAGGGTTCACTTTGGCATATAGTTAACGAGAGGACTTTCCTTTCCGTCCGCATTTGAGGGTGCAAAAGGCTAGGGGGTAGGGGGTAGTTCTCCAAAGCAAAGGCTTGAGCCTAGTGCTCAGCAATCATGTCTGCATCGGTAGATAACAAGCCAGTGATAATGCCAGTGACACCCGTTGGGGTCTGGTATCCAAAAAGACATCTGATCTTCATCCTGACTTGGGAAGGTCACATATGACACCCAATGGTCAACAGGTACCTGTCCCAACACTCCTGTCTCTGTCATTTTATAAGCTGGTAAATGCGAGCATGGAGCCGTTCGAAGGCCATTAGGTGCTCTAGGGAAGGGTGCCACTGATGTCCCTGTAGAGCTCGCTGAAGCTCTTTAATTGCCTCAGCAACTTCTGGTGATCACAAAGGAACTGTCTTGCTGGGGCAACCTAAGGAATGAGAAATTACTTTTTCCCCTGCAGAAATGATCATTGTAGTGACCTGCTCATTAACATTGCTGGCACATGTGGGGGAGATTCAGCAGTGATGACAGAGGTGAAGGCTTCCCAGTCTGGCTTGTTTAAAGCCCATCTGGGTAGGCTTCTGTGGGCATGATGCCAGGAGAGCGACAGGAAGATGGGGAAGTGTTCATTACCATACAGGTCATCATGTGCTCTCCAGTGGATAAATGGTTGAAGGCCAGAACTGCAAACTGAAAAATCAATGGCTGAATGTGTGCCATGTGCCACATTGAAATGTGTGGGTCACCTGTACGTAAGAGGTCGAGGTCAATTTGTGACAGTAAATTTTCAACCTCCTTACCTCAGCCAGTAAGCATGGCACCACCTCACAAGGGGTTATGTACGTTAAAATCTCCCAAAAGTACATAGGTTTAGGGATTTGATCAATCAGTTAAGCCAATAGGCTCAGGGGTACTGCACAAACTGTAGGACAATATACATTGTGGGCAGTTATTTCCTGTGTCATCCTTATCTTGACAGCCACTACTTCAAAAGGGCATAGGTCCACTACATACCAAGTTCAGGACAGACGCAAACTCCACCTGGTGCTCAATTATAGTTATTGTAATATCCCTCATGACTGCAGAGGGCAGGGGGTCCGCATTGCTGGGCTCTCAGTTTCTATCAGAAAGATACTATCATTCCGTGCTGACTGCATATCGGCTCCACCAGACTCGCATATTAATTCCTTTCGAGTTGCGAGGACTCCCCATCAATGCAGCTGTGGTGGTCAAAAATTGTGGAGTGGGACTGAGGTTTGAATACATACGCAGTTCAAATGGGTGTATATTATGTTAGCTATGTAGAAATGAGGAAGTTTGCCCAGGATAGATCAGCACCATGATGGTTGCTGCCAGGGGTAGCAGTGATGGCTAAGACTATTGTGATGGGGGTGCTGGTTGCACAACAGCTGTGCAATTGACATGTGTATCATTGTTGAATTAGCAGATCTGTTACAGTGCAATACAAATTACAGAAAAGTCAGTATTACTAATGATGCTACTGTGAGTACCCAGTGTAAGATGGAATTTGTTTCTGCTCTTCATTTTAAACTTGCAGCTCTCAGTAGATGTACTGAACATTAATGAAAAAATGTCAGTGACTGAACTACTTGAAGAGCAAAAGTCTTAAACACCACCTTAATTCATTGACAGAAAATAGTGATTCTACTTTCACAAAACTGACACCATTTTGAAATTAAAAAATGGTCACCTTTCGATTTCCTGACTTTTACACTTGTCAGATTCTTCCAGTGTGCTTTTTGTAAAAATATTTTATAGAATTGTGTGTTCCTGGGAACTGCCATTGGGCAGTTTCAGCTGAACTTCAGAATTTAGAATTTTTATCCATTCTACTGCAAAAGCTAAAAGTTATTGCTCATACAACTATAAAGATTTAGACCTATAGCAAGCAGTGTGATGCCTGACAGTCCATCCGAGAGGTTCAAACACTTCTGTAGTTCGTGTATCATGTGCCTAGGTGGTCCCCTTGATTGCTCTTAAGTTTTTGAGTGTTGTGTAGTGTACCATTGCATGTCCCACATTTGTAAAATTTGGCATCGCAGTTGCAATCTTAAGTCTGTACACACTACTCTGAGTTCAAGTTTGTTGCCTGTCATTGCTTCTTAAGATAATTTGTCAGGAAGTTCATTTTCCAGAATACCCACTTGGCTCAGTGTACAGATGAACATTACTGTCGTCCCAGAGTTGTGGAGGTGAACTAATAGGTCTTGGATGTTGGTGAACAAAAGGTTTTTCTGGTAGCACTGAGATATCCCTTGGAAGCAGCTCTGAGTCTGGGCAACCCATGAAGTCCTATGCAACTAGAGTTTTAGTGTACTGCAGAGCCTATGGCATGGCAGCCAAGTCTGCAGTGTACACACAACATTCACACTGCAGGGAATACTTCAACATCCCTGGCATGTTTAAAATGAAAACATGTTACTGTCCTTGACATCTGGTCCATCCATATGAATTCATCTCTAATTTGGGTAGTCACAGAGCATCAAACAGAACAGGTAACTGAAAATGTTGGGATCAGCATTTTTCTTAGGGTCGCAAAGAGGTAGCCCTAATCATAGGAGTGGGTGCATACGATGGGTGGTGCTGAGAGGAAGATTGAGCACAGACAAGTGGGGGCAGTGGGAGGTTTTTGCATAGAGCCTCCAATCATATCCCAGCTGATCTACTCACTCTTAAGTAATTTATCATCAATCTGAACTGTTGGCTGTGAAACTGACTGACTGTGTAATCACTTACAGTTGCTGGCATCTGACTCAATGGTGGGACACCAGCTTCCACCAGGAAGCTGTTTTTATAAGGCTCTTACAGAATGCTTCAGTTCATAACCACAAAACACTGTGGTGGACCAGTCTAACAAGCTCTGTGATGATGATCCTGCTGACCTGTAGGCAACAGATCTGTAGTACAATAGGGATAAAATATCAACTTCATAAAGCCACAACACTACTATGCAGTCCACACCCCAGAAGGTGCTGCTGAGAAATATGAGAATATGAAATTTCCTCATGCAGTTTACCTTGAACTGGCATACATGTGGCAACCATGTTAACTTATGGCCAAAAACCTAAAAACTTTAAAGTTACTAATTAACTGGTTACATAGGTAGAAGTTGTGTGTGCAGATTTAAAGTTACTAATTAACTCGTTACATAGGCAGAAGTTGTGTGTGCAGATGCACCATCACAAATTGACAAAAGTGCACGACGTACTTTTTGAAAAATTGATAGGCATGTTTCAGGACCAAATTATGTACTTTGTGTATGGGAAGATTGCAGTCTCTCACTCCCACTCTGCAGTCATGATGCCATCGAATGAGATAAAAAGGGTTATGCTCAGAACCATTCCCAGAGGGGCCCCAGTTTCCTGTATGTATTGGTTGCTGAGAGTAAAATTTATATGGATACTCAGTCCAAGGTACAGGAAATTCCCGATAAAATGGGTAAAGAGGCCTGGAACCTCCAATGATGCAGTGTAGAATGGATCTGGCGGTGCCAGATTGAATTTTGCGCCTCCTGTAGGTCAAACACAGTGATCAGGCATTAGCGAAGTGCAAAATCATTGAACACTGCAGACTCCAGTTGGTCTGTGATTCAATGGAATGCCTGACAGCCACTTTAAAATTGTGATGTATGTGCTCTGGCTTTCAGACACTAACAGTCAGTTGAAGACTGAAGTAATTTCAAAGTCATTACATTAGAGAGATTGGTTGATAATTAGTCAAAATTTGAGGGTCTTTAACCACTTTCAGTATAGAAATAACACCCTCCATCTACTGGGAGGAAAAGTCCCATTCCTGCCAAATGTGATTGAACACTGCAGGATATATTTTATGCTGACATTGAAAAGGTGTTTAACCATTTGATTATGAATTTTATCAAGGCCAAGGACTGCATTTTGACACTGCTAAAGCATCACAAAACTCTCATTCACTAATGGGACACTGCGTGATTCAAAGCCTTGTGCCTGGAAGACTAAGGACTTGCAATGCCAGGTTTTTCCAGGTCAAGATGTTAGGAAGGTATAATGGTACTTGCTGCATGCAGACTAATTAGTGAAGTGTGTCACAAAATATTCACTAATGACAGATCAGTACAGATGTTGCCACTGAGATGCCAGGAATGACTGGATGGTGGCTGGTCACAAATGTGATAGCATTTAGCCCATACTTGAGATACTGGGGTGTGAGGTCCCACACGAGACACACTGTTACTAACACTTTTGCTTTCTCTTTTTTTAAAAACCATGTTTTCACTAAGTCTCTCAGCTATTAAATGTTCCGTAGAAGAAGGGTGCTTACGTCTAAGTGTCCTGCACTGCTCTCCCATAGCTACAGCTATTTTTTCAGAACACTGTGGTGCCAATGTCTATTGGCAAGAGCCTGAGACACAACATGTTCCACTGGTTGATGGATTGACAAAGAGAGGCAGGAAAGTGTTTGCTGTTTCCCAGGTCACCTTGCATGGACCACTAGGTTATGGATGAGATGCTCAGGCTGCAGATTGGCACCTTTGGCTGAGTGTGCTCCTCGGTCTGTATCAGATGTGTTGCAGCTCCGGAGTTATTGAAGCACACTTCCACTTCTAAAAATCAACTGCTCTATTACTTGACATCTGCTAGATGATGATTTGCTGCTCTCCATAGGATTGTGATCACTGAAGTACCCCAGTAGGAGGAACAGTGGAAGCAGGGTAGAGGCAGCTGTTCCATTAGCATCACTAGCTCATGATATGGTACACATCTGTCTGTTGGTAGATTAGATAGATATTACATACTCTTACCTTCACTGACAGCTAGACACTAATGGCCACAGCTTCTAACATAGTGGTTGATGGCACCTGCTCACTGTGTCAGACAGAAAAAGTGTGTAGACTCCTCGAGATGTCCTCTTCGCATTAATGTTATATGTACTATGGAATTTGTAATTCTTTATAATAGGGAGTTGGGTTTTGAGGGCTGTGTCCCCTGAAGTGCCACACCAACTGCACAGCAAGTATCAATTAACTGATGAAGTTTGGCCAGGTGGGTATGCTAGCCATTACAGTTCCACTGAAGAAACATCAGACTGGGAACTGGAAAGCAGTTAAGGGGAAACAGCAGTACAAATTTCTTTACTGGCGAGTTTGTTCCACCTGAATGTGGTTCTTTATCAGTGTTCATAGGCTTGACCTCAAGGGAGAGGAGGAGAGGACATGGCCATGTCGACTGGAGCAGCTGAGCTATGTTTACTTTTTATTTATCCTCCTTGTCTCTGTAAGGTTTCAATTTGAGACAATTTTCCTCTTGACTTCTGGAACAGAAGGGGCATTTCTTTTTTAAGATGATCAGTCTGTGCCTGTCTGCCACCGGGTGGTGGGAGACTGCTGATATGTTTTGTCCTGGAAGGGCCACCTTGGCAGATGTCCTGTTCCCTGTAGTACCAGAGGAGGATGAGGCAATCCTAGCAGCACTGGTGGTGTGGTTATCACTGTTTCTGTGGGTGTAGGGGTTGAGGAAGCTGTCGTGTCTCCCTGACAAACAGGCATTGACATCTGTCAAGTTTGACATCATACTGTCTGGACAGATGTTCTAACTTTTCGTTAGCATCTGGATAAGACAGGTCATCAAATGTTTTATATTCCTGGATTTTCTTGTCCCTAAAAACTGAACATGTTGATAAATGAAAGGAGAAAGGAGAAGACTGGTTTAACAACCCACTGACAAAAAATGCCACTAAATGGATGGCAGGAGAGGAGGTATGATGTTCTGGCATGTAGGAGGGGTGGGGGTTGTTCACTAGTAGCCTCACTGGCATTCAAAACATATCATAGGAGGAAAATGGGACAACATGACACCTAAAAGTGATAACCTTAATTTTCTCTGAATATTTCAATCAAATACTAGGATGATAGGTCCTCTAAATGCAACAAGTGTGGTGTGTTGGGGCTTATGGGCGCTCAACATCGAGGTCATCAGCGCCCTGACACACATTAAAAGGAACGAACATGGACAGACCTAAGAAAACTAAAGCACACACTCAAAGAAAGCAGGAAAAGAAGGAAAATGTTACATAAGAAAGTAAAACCTAAGGAAAGGGGAAACATAGCAACAAGAATGTCACAGGAAATTGTTATTGGCTGCCCACAAACATAAACTAAATGCAACAAAATGGACTATGCAGCCTTAGATAGGCATGCAGTTCAACTGTTTGTAGTATTAGGTCCTGATGGGAGGGGGCACCTTGAATCCTCTAAAGTTTGTTATATATTATCTGGTATATCCCCAAACTTGTCACAGTCCTGAAGTGTCTGTGATTGGTTAACAATCAATGTATTGATAAAGATCCTTTGCCCAACTCAGTCCACAGCATGGCCAAAGATGGTAATGTCATGGGTTGCAAGCCTCAGCATTAAAATCTTGCTTTTTATCAGGACCAGGTAAGATGACTGTTTATGCATAGCCACCAGTATGGCCAAGTTTGATCTGTTTCACTGTGGATCATTCACCTTGATGCCACTTACTTCAGTCAGAGGCTCTCCCTGTGTGCATCACTATCTTGGCAAATATTACCAGGCACAGTAGCTGTTGCCCAGAGTACTGATGCCCCCAGATTAGACAAGCACCTACTCCTTGGCATACATGAGGAGTTTACAGTTCAGATATCAGCAGTGCAACCCACGTGTTGGTTGTCATGAGGGGGCTACAACCAACCACGGTGGAGGTCAAACCCTAAAACAAGAACGTAACTAATTAAGCTGAAATGTTAAGGAAAAGACTGAAGTCTGCTAAAACTGATGGCAGAGTCTTCAACATAAAAGCCTTGCTAGGTACAAGCCTCCTTTTAGTCACATCTTATGACAGGCAATGAATAACAGTTCTTTCTAGCCCCTCACAGGACAGGGATACGCTTGGTAAGTTTCCCAGACAAAAAAATCTTCTGCACCATGTTACTATAATGAGCAGAATGTGCTGTGTGTTTTGCAGCTTTTACTGTACTTGCTAGACCTTCTGACAGCTCAGACAAAAACAAATTAAAATGGGCGGGAGTTAAAACAGACAGTAAGTTATAAAGCAGAGAACTGTCAGTGGTTCATTAAAGCATCCACAAAGTGGTGACAATGACTTGACTGTGTAACTGGAGAAACTGATAGCCATTATGTATCTCCAGAGTGTCATTTGTACAAAAGGTGTATCTGTAGATATCTGGTTGCACTCTTAGGGGTGTACTGTTATCAAGGACATTACACCAAGAAGGGACATTTCAGGAGCTTCTCAGATTTCTCCTTTTCAATGAAAAATCCACACAAAATTTAGGGAAAGTTAATTGAAAACAGAAATCATTCTTACCACCATAGAGAAACTATAACCACTAATGAGCAACTATTACCAAGCACAGCAAGATGCAGGTTCATGGTTCATTCAGTTAATGTCCAACAAACCAGACAAATGTGTTCTAACAACAACGTATATATGTAATGCTTTCTCACTCCTTGGCAAAGAGAACACACACAGAGAGAAGCAACCAATTAGAGCGCACATCTTTCTGCATCTGCTGGAGCCATTTGTAAACCAAGAAAGCCATGTAATGACAATTTTCTTACATCTCCAACTTTCTAAGAAACTAAAGAAAACTCCATTAGTTGGTATAATGAACAAGATCCATGATGAAATCTCTGATGACATAAGGAAGCCCAGTGCTGAAACACTCCATCATCCAGTACCATAGTAGCAAACACAGACTGCACCATAACTGCATATCACGGAAACCATAACACTGCACAATGAAAAGAAATATAGGATAAAGACTGCATGCAGGAGATGGCCAACATATATCTCATACAATTTTACAACACTTTGGACATGGTGGCAGTAAATGTGTGGCATGGCCCATCTATATCATCATCTTCTACATCATAGTAACAAATAAGAAAATGGAAAGGAAGTAGTTCATACTTCAGATGGCTAATGAACTCTAGTGAAAAAAGATCAAGATAATCAGACAAAGGAAGATGATATGGGACTGACATCACCTAGAAAGCAGAGGAAGTGGCAAATCAGCATATGCAAGGGCAATAAGAACAGTGAAAACTGAAGTGCCCTCAATGCTTTGAGTGGAAAATATGCACATAAAACAGAAATCACTTCATTTGTGTGTGTCTAGCAGATTTCAATGACTTGAGTGAAAAGTAATACAAAGCCACATTTGGAACACATGCAAGAGTAATAGGGACCAAATCTACTAAATTTGTGCAGGATGTTGTTCAAATAGTTAATAAATGAAAATATGCAATTTAGGAAACTTGTTGCCATTAGCAACTATAAATGTAAGATTTTTGTTGTCGACATAAACAAAATTATTAATGATATTTAATAACTGTTACAATTGTTAGGATAAGATATGAATTATTGAACATTAAATGTATTTGTCTAAGCGAAATGCAAAAATATTTTATGTGGTGTCAAACTGACCCCTTTCCACCTTCTTACAAATGTCAAACTCCATTTTAGTGTTAACAGATGGCAATGGCTGGAAAAACAGTGTCCAATGCAGAACCTAGTTAAAACTTCCACATGAAGACAAGATAGACTAAGGGAAGGCACATGAGCTGTATGGAAATATTTAATTTCACCTAGTTTATCACATGGAGAGGGCCAGTGTTCATGCCACAGCAATCAAATGTTCCGGCTTACAACAACACAGTTAATTTGAGGAAAGAAAATAGCTGTAAAATCTAGGTATTATAAATGCAGTCTTACCAACAGTACCAACAATATCATTCCCCAAGACAACAAAAGACACACTGGTGCCAGCATCAACAAGTGATAAGGTAAACCTGGATCTGCTTGCTAAAGGGTGACATAAGCAGGACACAGCCCCTGTAGAAAACTGAGGAAAGCTAAGAATACACATTTAGAGAATGTGTTGCCCTATGTAGACGTTGGCACAATAAAAGTCATATAGCTCTGCCATAGAAGTTCAGCACTGCTCTGAGAGGCAATACTTAAAACTTCCTTTGCACCATGGTCACCTACTGAATCATCAGTAAAAATTAAGGTGCTGTCCACAAGAGGTGTATGATGCTACATAAATGTTGAGCAAATGACCACATCTACATCTACATCTACATTACTACTCTGCAGTTCACATTTAAGTGCTTGGCAGAGGGTTCATCGAACCACAATCATACTATCTCTCTACTATTCCACTCCCGAACAGCGCACGGGAAAAACAAACACCTAAACCTTTCTGTTCGAGCTCTGATTTCTCTTATTTTATTTTGATGATCATTCCTACCTATGTAGGTTGGGCTCAACAAAATATTTTCGCATTCGGAAGAAAAAGTTGGTGACTGAAATTTCGTAAAAAGGTCTCGCCGCGTCGAAAAACATCTTTGCTGTAATGACTTCCATCCGAACTCTTGTATCACATCTGCCACACTCTCTCCCCTATTACGTGATAATACAAAACGAGCTGCCCTTTTTTGCACCCTTTCGATGTCCTCTGTCAATCCCACCTGGTAAGGATCCCACACCGCGCAGCAATATTCTAACAGAGGACGAACGAGTGTAGTGTAAGCTGTCTCTTTAGTGGACTTGTTGCATCTTCTAAGTGTCCTGCCAATGAAACGCAACCTTTGACTCACCTTCCCGACAATATTATCTATGTGTTCCTTCCAACTGAAGTTGTTCGTAATTTTAACACCCAGGTACTTAGTTGAATTGACAGCCTTGAGAATTGTACTATTTATCGAGTAATCGAATTCCAACGGATTTCTTTTGGAACTCACGTGGATCATCTCACACTTTTCGTTATTTAGTGTCAACTGCCACCTGACACACCATACAGCAATCTTTTCTAAATCGCTTTGCAACTGATACTGGTCTTCGGATGACCTTACTAGACGGTAAATTACAGCATCATCTGAGAACAATCTAAGAGAACTGCTCAGATTGTCACCCAGGTCATTTATATAGATCAGGAACAGCAGAGGTCCCAGGACGCTTCCCTGGGGAACACCTGATATCACTTCAGTTTTACTCGATGATTTGCCGTCTATTACTAGGAACTGCAATCTTCCTGACCGAAATCATGAATCCAGTCGCACAACTGAGATGATACCCCATAGGTCCGCAGCTTGATTAGGAGTCGCTTGTGAGGAACGGTGTCAAAAGCTTTCCGGAAATCTAGAAATACGGAATCAACTTGAGATCCCCTGTCGATAGCGGCCATTACTTCGTGCGAATAAAGAGCTAGCTGCGTTGCACAAGAGCATTGTTTTCTGAAGCCATGCTGATTACGTGTC
The DNA here is from genome assembly GCF_023897955.1 of Schistocerca gregaria. Classification (NCBI taxonomy): domain Eukaryota; kingdom Metazoa; phylum Arthropoda; class Insecta; order Orthoptera; family Acrididae; genus Schistocerca; species Schistocerca gregaria. The sequence continues at coordinate 109,431,362 of NC_064920.1, forward strand.
AATAGATCGTTCCCTTAGAGGTGATTCATAATGTTTGAATACAGTATATGCTCCAAAACCCTACTGCAAACTGACGTCAATGATAGAGGTCTGTAGTTAAATGGATTACTCCTACTACCCTTCTTAAACACTGGTCCGACCTGCGCAATTTTCCAATCTGTAGGTACAGATCTATCGGTGAGCGAGCGGTTGTATATGAGTGCTAAGTAGGGAGCTATAGTATCAGCGTAATCTGAAAGGAACCTAATCGGTACACAATCTGGACCTGAAGACTTGCCCGTATCAAGCGATTTGAGTTGCTTCGCAACCCCTAAGGTATCTGCTTCTAAGAAACTCATGCTAGCAGATGTTCGTGTTTCAAATTCTGGAATATTCCATTCGTCTTCCCTGGTGAAGGAATTTCGGAAAACTGCATTCAATAACTCCGCTTTAGCGGCACAGTCGTCGGTAACAGTACCATCGGCACTGCGCAGCGAAGGTATTGACTGCGTCTTGCCGCTTGTGTACTTTACATACGACCAGAATTTCTTCGGATTTTCTACCAAATTTCGAGACAATGTTTCGTTGTGGAACCTATTGAAGGCATCTCGCATCGAAGTCCGTGCCAAATTTCGCGCGTCTGTAAATTTTAGCCCATCTTCGGGATTTCGCGTTCTTCTGAACTTCGCATGCTTTTTCCGTTGCTTCTGCAACAGTGTTCGGACCTTTTTTGTGTACCACGGGGGATCTGTTCCATCTCTTACCAATTTATGAGGTATGAATCTCTCAATTGCTGTTGCTACTATATCTTTGAATTTGAGCCACATCTCGTCTACATTTGCATAGTCAGTTCGGAAGGAATGGAAATTGTCTTTTAGGAAGGCTTCTAGTGACACTTTATCCCCTTTTTTAAATAAAATTATTTTACGTTTGTTTCTGATGGATTTGGAAGAAACTGTTTTGAACCTAGCTACAATGACCTTGTGATCACTAATCCCTGTATCAGTCATGATGCTCTCTATTAGCTCTGGATTGTTTGTGGCTAAGAGGTCAAGTGTGTTTTCGCAACCATGTACAATTCGTGTGGGTTCGTGGACTAACTGCTCGAAATAATTTTCGGAGAAAGCATTTAGGACAATCTCGGAAGACGTTTTCTGCCTACCACCGGTTTTGAACAAGTATTTTTGCCAACATACTGAGGGTAGGTTGAAGTCCCCACCAACTATAACCGTATGAGTGGGGTATTTATTTGTTACGAGACTCAAACTTTCTCTTAACTGTTCCGCAACTGTATCATCGGAGTCTGGGGGTCGGTAGAAGGAGCCAATTATTAACTTAATTAGGCTGTTAAGTATAACCTCCACCCACACCAATTCGCACGGAGTATCTACTTCGACTTCACTACAAGATAAACCACTACTGACAGACACAAACACTCCACCACCAATTCTGCCTAATCTATCTTTCCTGAACACCATCTGAGACTTGGTAAAAGTTTCTGCAGAACTTATTTCAGGCTTTAGCCAGCTTTCTGTACCTATAACGATATCAACTTCTGTGCTTTCCATTAGCACTTGAAGCTCAGGGACTTTTCCAGCGCAACTACAACAATTTACAACTATAATTCTGACTGTTCCTTGATCCAAGCACGTCCTGTATTTGCCATGCACCCTTTGACATTGCAGCCCACCCCATACTTTCTTGAGGCCTTCTAACCTAAAAAACCGCCCAGTCCATGCCACACAGCCTCCGCTACCCGTGTAGCAGCCAGCTGAGTGTAGTGACCAAAGCCACAGAAGAATATTTTGGAAACAAATTAAGTCCAGCAATGGAAATTTCTGCACAAAGGAGGAAACAGGGGGGAGGAGACTTTCACTATCTCAAGAACATAGGAGGTAAAGCGAGATGAAGCTTTCAAAGCAGAGTACATACAATTGAAACAATCGGTATCATCGACTATGTGCCTAGCAACCACCAAAACTATGGATACTATACTAATATTGGTCATTATCAAATACTTCTACATGTCACAGTATATCAGCCCTATTCCCACACACAGGGCTGGTAAGGGAATATTGCCAATTCAAAAACCTTCATGTAGATGTGTACAATAACTCACCAAACATGCATTCATTTAAACGTTACATTATTTAATATAATTTGAAAAAAAAGATGAATGATTATGTATAAACACACTATCTCATTAACAAAATTACAATCAGCATCATATGAAGTAATTTATTTACTAATTCTTATTGTATTGACACAAAATCAAACTTAAGAGAAAAAAAAAACTCAAAATGTAATACAGTTAAGTTTTTGGTAGCAAAAAATGGTAAATCCAGGATGGAATGTAGGAATATTATGGAAAGGGTAGTTTCTACTCACCACACAGTGCAGGTGCTGTGTCACAGATAGGTTCAACAAATTGAGCTTTCAGCTAATGAGACATTTGTCAAAAAGTATCTCTCATGTGCACGCACATGCAGGAACAGACATGTGCAGGCAGAGAGACAGACATACAGACATGTGCATGCAAATGGACACATGATGTGTCTCTGGCAACTGAAGCCACAATACGAGCAGCAGCACATGATGGCAGAGACAACTGGGTGGAGGCAGTGCCGGGCTGGGAGCAGAGAAGGGGCCAGATTGGTAATGACAATGGCCAGTGAATGTTGAGCCCAGGAGGTTTATGTGAACGTAGGACATATTGAAGGGAGAATTACACCTCCAAATGTTAGAAAATATCAGACAATGTTGGTGGGAAAGATCCAGATGGTACAGGTTGTGAAGCAGTTGTTAAAATTAACATTGTGTTCAGTGGCATGGTCAGCAACACAGTGGTCCAGTTATTTCTTAGCCACAGTTTGCCAGTGACCATACATGCAGACAACCAGCTTGTCTTGCCATGCACAGGTAGAATGCAGCATGGTGGTTGCATCTTAGCTTGTAGATCACATGAGCTGTTTCAAAGGTAGTCCTTACTTTGATGGTATTGGTTATGGTTGTGATCAGACTGGAGTAGGTGGTGGTAGTGGCGGTGAGACAAGGTATGGGGAAAGTCTTGTATCAAGGTCTATGACAGGGATATGAGCCATGATGCAGCGGGGTTGGCAGCAGGTTGGTTGGTTTAGAGGCGGGAGTAGTGAGCAAACTATGAGGTCATCAGTCCATTGGTCCTAATAAAACAATACCACAAATGTGAGATTAAAACGGATGAAACAAATATCACAAAATAGAAAGAAAGAAAAAGCTACAAGAATGAAGGGAAGACAATGAACACTAAATGGAACAAAAGAGGACAAGAGAAAAAAAAGACATTAAGAACAGAAGAGAGTAAAACATGAAAGCAGATTACAGTGGCTGGCCAAACACGAGAATAAAAAGGGAAAGGCAGCCACTTCGCAATACATTAAAACCTCCACCATAAAAGCACTAGGGTGGAGTGCACTAAAACATAGTAGTATAAAACCCAGTCTAATGGATAAAATGTGAAACTAAAGCTGCTGTGGAGGCATTGTTGCTAACACCAAAAGCAGGGTGCTGGGAAAGTTAAAAGTCTGCCACAGAGTGGCTAAAAGTGGGCAGTCCAGCAAGAGGTGGATGACTTATTTGGGAGCCACAGCAACACTGAGGTGGGTCCTGGAGTACGTAACCATGCATTAGCCACATATGGCCAATGCCGAGCCAGCAAGGGACGACTCACTCAATGCGAGAGGCCTGCATGGAAGACTTCCACACATTCATAGTCTCCTTAATGACACACAGTTTGTTGTACATGCTGTTATGCTATTCCATCTCCCAAAGCCAGAAAACCCTGCAGTGTAAGAACGCTAGTCAGTTTCGGAGATGCCTATCTCCAGAAACAGTTCCCGGGTCACCTGTGATGCCATCCTGGCGGCAAGTTCGTTGCCAGGGATTCTGATGTGTCCTGGGTTCACACAAACACCACAGAATGGTGGGACTGTTCCAGGACATGGATGGACTCCTGAATGGATGCTACCAGAGAGTAGTGAGGGTAGCACTGGTTGATAGCTTGTAGGCTGCTCAGTGAGTCAGAATACAGCAGAAATGACTCACCAGGGCATGAGCAGGTGTATTAAAGAGCACTAGATTTGGCCGCCAGATCTGCAGTGAAAACACTGCAGCTAACTGGCAAGGAGTGCTGCTCAATATGTCCTCCATGAAAATATGCAAAGCCTCCATGACCATCAGCCACTGAGCCATTGGTGTAAACCACTTCAGAGCCCCAGAGCATGTCAAGAATCTAGAGGAAGTGACAGTGGAGAGGAGTGGGGTTAATGGAGTCCTTAGGGCTTTGCAAAAGGTACAGATGAAGCTGCGGCTGAGGCGTACAGCATGGAGGCATACGTGAGCAGACCTCAAGTAAGGTGGTAAAGGGAAGGAGTCCCGTTCGGAGAGAAGGGACTGCACAAGAACTGCAACCGTTAGCCACGATCTGCGCTGCCGATGCAGAAGATGGGCGGCCACATGTGTACTCCACCAGTACGCTGGTCATCGGACTCATCCTAAAAGCTCCTGTCACTAGTTGAATTCCACAGTGGTGCACAGGGTTGAGTAAATGTAATGCTGAGGGCGCTGCCAAACCATAAACCACACTCCCATAGTCAATTTGGAATTGGAAACAGGCTCTGTAGAGATGCAGCAGCATAGAGTCACCTGCATCCCTTTTGGTGTTGCTCAGGCAATAAAGGGCTTTGAGGTGCTGCCGCACTACTTCTTAAGCTGACAAAGATAATGAAGCTAAGTCAATTGAGTGTCAAAAACCAGTCCTGGGAATTGATACGTCTCCACTACAGTACGTGGATTGTCATTAAGGTAAAGTGTGGGGTCTGGATGAATGGTAAGTCGTCGACAGAAATACATGATACACAACTTTTCGGCAACTGGAAGACATGCGCTAGAGCCCAAAACTGTGCCTTGTGGATGGCTCCCAGGTGGTGCCACTCAGCAACAACAGTACTGGAGCAGAAGTTATCTGCATATAGAGAAGGTGAGACAGAGTCCGACAGCTGCTGCTAGACCGTTAATGGCCACTAAAAATAGAGACACTCAATACAGAGCCCTGCATGACTCCATTCTCCTGGATATGGATGGAACTATGGGAGTCACCAACTTACGACACAGAAAGTACGGAGTGACAGGAAGTTTTGGATAAAAATTGGGAGTGATCACCGGAGACGCCACTCATACAATGGGTAAGGACATGATGTCGCCAAGTCGCGTCTTATGCTTTAAGTATGTCAAAAAAGGCAGCAATCAGATGTTGCAGTCTGGAAAGGCTATTCGGATGGCAGACTCTATGAACACAAGATTATGAGTGGTAGAGCGACCCTAGCGGAAGCCGCTCTGACATGGAGCCAGCAAGCCACGTGACTCCAGGACCTAACCCAACTGCCAACATACCATATGTTCCAGCAGCTAACAAGTAACGTCGTTGAGACTGATGGGCTATCCATATCGAGTGGGTTTCTACTGGGTTTGAGCACCGGAATGATGGTGCTCTCCCACCATGAATAAGGTATGCAAGGAGGGGGGTAGCTTCCAACAGTTCTTGTGCATTGTAGTTCTTAACATTCCATTATGTAGGCGATTGGGTGATTTTACAGGGCATGCAATTTTGTCCACCCCTTCACAAATGATGAAAGTATTTACTTAAACATAACTAACCATTTATGTGCCATACTAATAGTGAGGTGCAGCTGGAAGATTCATAATTTCTTTGGATTTAATGAATTCTCATTAGCAGTACAGTGGTTGAATGAATAGATTGGTTTTGTCTCCTCACTGCAGTTTGAGCACTAACAATTGAAAGCATCTTCAATGCTCTCCTTCAGTAGTAGTAGTAGTAGTAGTAGTAGTAGTAGTAGTAGTAGTATGTGTAGGGGAAATCTGAAATGATTTTTCCATGAGAAAATAAAAATTTGAGGAGAAAATATTACAGTTGTTCAGAGTTTAAAAGACTTTCAGATCTTGATGCAACAATTGTAACTAATATGAGGATGATCTACATTCACGACAATCTGAATTTTTACTGTCCCATAACACACGAAGTTAAATCAGATTTAATGTACTGGGGAAGTGTCAACACTGCAATTACATTCCAATAACAGCATTAACATAAAAAAATAATTATTATTTCAGTCCTTTGACATAAAACTTCTAAGCTTATTGCTTTCCTGCTCTGATTTTCACTTCATTTAGAAATCTTCTGAAGAAAAGCAACTTTCTGTACTAACAACTTTCGTAGCTTTGGTTTCAGTTGTCCTGTCTCCATTTGTGGATTTTCTCCTCTCAGAAAATTTGAAATATTCATGCCCATATACCTTGGGTTTGTACACATAGCTTTTATCTGTGAGAGGGAAGCATGAAATTCTCCTTCTTACTAGTGCTGTATTGATGTTTAAAATTATGTCTATGATTAGCTCAGGGTTACTGTTCACAGAAATAATCAGTTCATAAATATACAAACAGGGGACTTAAATTGTTTTTTAATTTCTTAACAATAGGCAATGGTTTCTTTTGGTTTTGTATTACATGTATTTCTAACAAGATTCTTTAAATGTTTGTGTTCTAATGTTACACACACACACACACACACACACACACACACACACACACACACACACACACACACACACACACACACACACAAAAAACACATACCTTACTCAAAATAGCTGTTGTAAACTACTTTGTCTCCATGCTCAAATATTCAAAGGCCAGGTTGTTTATTTTTTAACAACTTTATATGTGAAGACTGGGATAAAGGTTGTTCCAGACACAGTACTAAAAACTTAACACAACCTGCTTCTTTCACTTTTTGGTTTCTACGATTTATGTCAGTTTCATTTACCTTAGAGTTTTTAGTTTTAAATAGTAGTGAATACGTTTTTCCAATTTTTAATTTCAATCCATTTATCTGGAAGCAGTTTCCTCAGCTGTGTGAAAGAATTTTAACAGTTGAGGGAATTTGTTCGAAGTCATTGCTTTTGACAAGGGCTAAAGTTTCATCGGTAAATAAAAGTGTGAATTTATGTTAAGGGCAAGTCATTTGCATAACATAGAAATAAAACTGGACCCAGTAATAAACCTTGCGGATCACTTTGCGAAATAATTCAGAGAAGGTATTTCACTTGCCTGATGACATAACTACCCATTGTTTTCTGTTTGAGAAATCTGGCAAACCACTATAAAGCACAACCTACAATTCTGTATCTTTTTATTTTATACAAGAGCAAGTGATTGTTTACACAATCAAATACTTTTGAGAGGTCACAGAATAATACTGCAACTTTTCTTGACTTGTCTAATGTGGAACTGATTTTTTCACAAACTCATTAATGGCCCCTGCTGTGATTTTACCTTTGTGATAGTCAGTGATTATCTGAAAGTATGTTTGTTTTTCTATAAACTTTTATTTTGTATTCCCATCACTTTTTCAAGTATTTTTAAAAGTATTAAAAGAGAGATGGGGTGGTAGTTCCCCATATCTTATCTTGAGCCTTTTTTAATTGAGTTCTTACCTCTGTATACTTTAGGGTGTCTGGAAAGTGACCTCTTCCAAATTATATATTAATTGAGCAGGGGGGTAGGAGAGAGATATTATCCTGGTAGCTGCTGTAACTACTTTGCTAGCTAAGCCTATGCCCTGCAGAATTTGTTTTTAATTGTAATATAGTTTTCTCTACAACTGTGATTGAAATTTTCAACTTTAAATGATTCTCCTATCGTATGACAAATGTAGATTTTTTGTATAAGCATCAACATCTGTTTTTGATACATTTACAACAAAAAATTGAATGATTCTGAAGAGGATATGTTACAATTTTACTCTCCACATTAATTCTGGAGATATCTTTGCTATCAGTTCTAATTCCCACTTCTGATTTTACAAGAGACCACATTTTTCATAAGCCGAGATGTAATTATTATTAGCCATTTCTTTTGCTGTTTTCAGCGTCTTTTTTAAATATGGTTTTATGCCTTTTGACATAATGAAAATAGGGTCTGTTATTTCAGTTATTCCCCCAACTGTCTCTTTCCTCAATGGAGATTTCTATTCCATCAGTGATCCAACTTAAGTTAACACTTGTGTGCCATGCTCTAAGAATAAATATGTAATTAAGTACATTAAAACATTTTCTAAAATATCTTAAAAATAAGCTGGGATTGTGAAATCTTTTAACTTGCCACTCCACTACTACTAATTTAGAGGAACAATTTAAAAAAATTTTAACAATAAAATGTCTTGCTATAAGTTTCTAGTACTTGGTCCATCTGCATAAGTTATTTCAATAAAGAGAGTGGTCTGAAAGTCTCAAGTAAACTCATAGCTTCCTTGCATCATTGAATTTATAATTAGGTAAGATATTATCAATACAGGCTCCTGTATTTTCATTTTTTATGTTTTGACTTCCATGAAATTTGTGTTTAAACAAAATTTTACAGATAAGTTCATAAACTGAGTTACTGGTTGCAATTATATATGTATATTTAAATCAGCAGCTATTAAAACCCTTTCCTTCTTCTTACTGCTAGATTTCTGTAAGTGAAACATTATCAGTAAAAAGTTCGTTACCTCTACATCTGGGATTCTGCACACTGATACAGTAATAATATTTTGTCTTTCTGATTCAGATGCACAGCTTTCAAATATACCTTTATTTAGATAACAAATCATCTTTCACTTTATACTCTATTAAATTAAGTACGCGTAAGCCTCCATGAGTACTGTTAGTGCTACAAAAACTTGAGGCTATACATAAATTTTTTAGCTTATTGAAAATTGTTATACTATCTTTTGTAAGCCAATGCTCATGACAAATATTTTTCCATTCTGAAATTAAAATCAGTAATTCATAAATTTTGTTCACTTCATTACGTTTGGTGGCACCTAAGCCATTTATGCTCAAGTGGTTTGAGAAACCACTTGTACAGTGTTCTTAGTGAGATTGTCAAACCCTCACTTTTCTGTCTTTATTTACACTTTTTTGTAGAACTGTTTGAGAACTGGCACTGTCTTCAACAAAACATTTTATGTTTGTCTCTGATTTAGGCTCACTGACACTAAAAAATCTTTTAGGTGTAATGACGATTGATTAAAAAAAAAATTGATGAAAAGTCCTTAGATGGATGTTCTATCAATCCCTGAAATTTCATACTTTCACAATATGAAATCAAAAGAACAGACTGTACAGTGTAAAACAAATGCTCTCTTCAGATTACGTTAGTTTTGGAGCTTAAGGTGCATTTGCTTAACTTCCCTATCAACCAGCTTGTTGTGAATTACCACTGGGTTCATCACAGATAAATAAATTACTGTGACACTGTAGAAGTTAATGTCATGCATGAGTCCAAGGTCCCCATTTTCTTCATATGGCCAAAAGAAGGAGATGACATACTTTATTACCATGATGAAATTGTGAATATAGTTCCTGGCCGCAGCAGCGGACTATAAATTTGACAGTTGAAAATTTTGGTTATTTTGTGTCACAATACTGTAACGTTAACGAATTACTTGTGTGTATTTTCTTTGACAAAACAAAGTAGTAGTCACAGTGTTCCACATGACAACAGTTTCCCACCGCAAGTGTCCCACCCATGACATATGTTGGGTAAGTAGCTAATATGTAGTAATTAAAAAAATTCTAATACAATATAAAGTTGTTATGCACAGGAGTTTTTAAGTGCAATCAAGAAAAAACTTCTTCAATTCAAGTGACCACATCCAACACAGTAATTTCCTTCAGTATTTCATGCATCACAAACATTCTTAACATTAATTATTGTAAACAACAGTTGTCTCTAGGTAATTTTTAGCTGCATGCTAACTGGTTGTTACATTCAATTTTTATATCAGAAAAATAAAGTCTTAAATAAGTGAAAATGTCACACGTCACGACTGTGGAATGCTCTAGTTATTTCATTCTATTCCGTTAAAATTTACTTTTTACTTCTTTCCATAACCCAGAAAGCACCTGAGCATCCACTGAATATTACTGAAATAATGAAAAGTTATGACTAGTATTACTGCAAAACAACTAAAGCTAGAATGCAGAATATAAGAGACTAAAAACTTACCTGTTTTCTTGATAGCTTAGTTGTGGCAAGTCTTGACAGTATTTGAATGGGAAGACTATCCATGCTGTAAGATTGTAAAGCCCTTTTTGGTAGCAAAAATGCGAAGTGTGATATATAAGAGATATTTTGCTTCCATGATTCAGGATATTCATTTTCTATTTTATCCTCTAAAACCAGTTTTGCAATGTGGTATTCAAATAACTGAAAGTAATAAACAACATTTAAGTACAATTAATTTTCATCTGAGTAATGCATTCCCTAATATACATTCAAACAAACTGACATTGTATTTATATCATCTAATTTTTTGTAATCACGCATTAATAGTATGGAATTGCGTTAGATTTTAGTACTAGTGCCAGGAAATGCCACTATATGACTTTTCTGTCATTTTCATCTGTTGGTAATAAAGCATTTCTGCCAGTAAAGCGAAACAGAAATATCAGATGTATAGTGAGCAAAAGATCTTTCATCGGGCTGGACAAAAAGGAAACTTATGTTTAAGAAATAAGGAACAGTTTTCTCAAAAAGGAAATTTTTAAAACTCTGAAAGAGACTTTTATTTAATTTACCACGATTACAAAAGTGCCTCAGAAATTTACTTTTCCAATGCCATAAGCACCCCAGCAAAAATTACTTTAATTTTTGGAAGTCTCTTGTGAATTTTAGCTCATGTGTTAAGTACCATTTTGGTATGTGTCGACTTTGGTCATTAAGTTTTGTTTTGTCTGGTTAAAGTGATTGTGAGTATCAGTTTTTGTGAACATATGATATGCTGTCCTTACATGTTACATTTTAAAGAATAAAAGTTTCTGAAGTGTCCATGCAAAAAGAAAAATACCAGTGACCTTAAACTGTGCTTTACACAAACAGGTTTGCATTCAAACATGTTTCTATTGGCTCTTTTCTGCAGTTTGGCTTTTGATAGCTTCTTCAAAGCTTCCCAGAAATGTGACCCCATATTTATGGTGAGAATGAAAGCAACACAATATGCACTCTTTACAGTTTTCTCATTACACAGTAAAGATTTTAGTGAACAAATTTGCAGTCTTGCATTAAGACACACTGTATGTGCATTCCATTTAACATCCTATTAATATGGTTTTTCTACTGTCACCAAGCAATTCCATCATTTAGAGCACTAAATGGAATGTACATATTGTTTGGAACATTGTGATAATGTAGTGCAACAGGTTTTTACTATTCATTAAAAGCCAATCATTTTTTGTTACATTGCTAAGTTGTTTTGTGATAGTTGTACTGATTGTAATTATTTCTTACTTCTCCTTTAAGGAAATTGTGGGGTCATGTACAAACATGATTTTTTGAAGCCTCCATGTTTAAGTTTAGATTGCAAATGTACCAAAGGAACAGATGTGGAACAATAACAATTCTTTAAGGACGTATTTAGATTCTGCTCATTTACAATAACTCAGTGAGGTGCTGACTCAGCTGTTATACTAGAAATGAAATATACTCTTCAACTTATGACGGTGGAATCTGATGATACTCTACGTCAAAAGCTTTCAATTGGTCAATGAATATTTCTATTTCTGGTTTTGTGTCATCAGGATTGGTACACAACTAATGCACTCAAATGGCACTTATGGACTACTTCTGAATTTATTTTGTTCATTACAAAATACCTCCTCCCCCCATGAACCATGGACCTTGCCGTTGGTGGGGAGGCTTGCGTGCCTCAGCGATACAGATAGCCGTATCGTAGGTGCAACCACGACGGAGGGGTATCTGTTGAGAGGCCAGACAAAGTGTGGTTCCTGAAGAGGGGCAGCAGCCTTTTCAGTAGTTGCAGGGGCAACAGTCTGGATGATTGACTGATCTGGCCTTGTAACAATAACCAAAATGGCCTTGCTGTGCTGGTACTGCGAACGGCTGAAAGCAAGGGGAAACTATGGCCGTAATTTATCCCAAGGGCATGCAGCTTTACTGTATGATTAAATGATAATGGCGTCCTCTTGGGTAAAATATTCCGGAGGTATAATAGTCCTACATTCAGATCTCCGGGCAGGGACTATTCAAGAGGATGTCATTATCAGGAGAAAGAAAACTGGCGTTCTACGGATCTGAGTGTGGAATGTCAGATCCCTTAATCGGGCAGATAGGTTAGAACATTTAAAAAGGGAAATGGATAGGTTAAAGTTAGATACAGTGGGAATTAGTGAAGTTCGGTGGCAGGAGGAACAAGACTTCTGGTCAGGTGACTACAGGGTTGTAAACACAAAATCAAATAGGGGTAATGCAGGAGTAGGTTTAATAATGAATAGGAAAATAGGAATGCGGGTAAGCTACTACAAACAGCATAGTGAACGCATTATTGTGGCCAAGATAGATACGAAGCCCACATCCACTACAGTAGTACAAGTTTATATGCCAACTAGCTCTGCAGATGACGAAGAAATTGAAGAAATGTATGATGAAATAAAATAAATTATTCAGATTGTGAAGGGGGACGAAAATTTAATAGTCATGGGTGACTGGAATTCGGTAGTAGGAAAAGGGAGAGAAGGAAACGTAGTAGGTGATTATGGACTGGGGCAAAGAAATGAAAGAAGAAGCCGCCTGGTAGAATTTTGCACAGAGCACAACTTAATCATAGGTAACACTTGGATCAAGAATCATAAAAGAAGGCTGTATACATGGAAGAAGCCTGGAGATACTTAAAGGTATCAGATAGAATATATAATGGTAAGACAGAGATTTAGGAACCAGGTTTTAAACTGTAAGACATTTCCAGGGGCAGATGTGGACTGACCACAATCTATTGGTTATGACCTGTAGATTAAAACTGAATAAACTGCGAAACAGTGGGAATTTAAGGAGATGGGTCAAGGATAAACTAAAAGAACCAGAGGTTGTACAGAGTTTCAGGGAGAGCATAAGGGAGCAATTGACAGGAATGGGGGAAAGAAATACAGTAGGAGAAGAATGTGTAGCTTTGAGGGATGAAGTAGTGAAGGCAGCAGAGGATCAAGTAGGTAAAAAGACGAGGGGTAGTAGAAATCCTTGGGTAACAGAAGAAATATTGAATTTAATTGATGAAAGGAGAAAATATAAAAATGTAGTAAATGAAGCAGGCAAAAAGGAATACAGACGTCTCAAAAATGAGATCGACAGGAAGTGCAAAATGGCTAAGCAGGGATGGCTAGAGGACAAATGTAAGGATGTAGAGGCTTATATCACTAGGGGTAAGATAGATACTGCCTACAGGAAAATTAAAGAGACCTTTGGAGATAAGAGAACCACTTGCATGAACATCAAGAGCTCAGATGGAAACCCAGTTCTAAGTGAAGAAGGGAAAGCCAAAAGGTGGAAGGAGTATATAGAGGGTCTATATAAGGGCTATGTTCTTCAGGACAATATTATAGTAATGGAAGAGAATGTAGATGAAGATGAAATGTGAGATACAATACTGCGTGAAGAGTTTAACAGAGCACTGAAAGCCCTAAGTCGAAACAAGGCCTCGGGAGTAGACAACATTCCATTAGAGCTACTGACGCCTTGGGAGAGCCAGTCCTGACAAAACTCTACCATCCAGTGAGCAAGATGTAAGAGACAGGCGAAATACCCTCAGACTTCAAGAAGAGTATAATAATTCCAATCCCAAAGAAAGCAAGTGTTGACAAATGTGAAAATTAGTAAGTCACAGCTGCAAAATACTAACGCGAATTCTTTACAGACGAATGGAAAAACTAGTAGAAGCCGACCTCGGGGAAGATCAGTTTAGATTCCGTAGAAATGTTGCAACACGTGAGGCAATACGGACCCTACGACTTATCTTAGAAGCTAGATTGAGGAAGGGCAAACCTACGTTTCTAGCATTTGTAGACTTAGAGAAAGCTTTTGACAATGTTGACTGGAATACTCTCCTTCAAATTCTGAAGGTGGCAGGGGTAAAATATAGGGAGCGAATGGCTATTTACAATCTGTACAGAAACCAGATGGCAGTTATTAGAGTCGAGGGGCATGAAAGGGAAGCAGTGGTTAGGAAGGGAGTAAGACAGGGTTGTAGCCTCTCCCCGATGTTATTCAATCTGTATATTGAGCAAGCAATCAAGGAAACAAAAGAAAAATTTGGAGTAGGTATTAAAATCCATGGAGAAGAAATAAAAACTTTGAGGTTCGCCGATGACATCGTAATTCTGTCAGACAGCAAAGGACTTGGAAGAGCAGTTGAATGGAATGGATAGTGTCTTGAAAGGAGGAAATAAGATGAACATCAACAAATGCAAAACGAGGATAATGCAATGTAGTCGAATTAAGTATGGTGATGCTGAGGGAATTAGATTAGGAAATGAGACACTTAAAGTAGTAAAGGAGTTTTGCTATTTAGGGAGCAAAATAACTGATGATGGTCGAAGTAGAGAGGATATAAAATGTAGACTGGCAATGGCAAGGGAAGCGTTTCTGAAGAAGAGAAATTTGTTAACATCGAGTATAGATATAAGTGTCAGGAAGTCATTTCTGGAAGTATTTGTATGGAGTGTAGCCATGTATGGAAGTGAAACATGGACGATAAATAGTTTGGACAAGAAGAGAATAGAAACTTTCGAAATGTGGTGCTACAGAAGAATGCTGAAGATTAGATGGGTATATCACATAACTAATGAGGAGGTATTGAATAGAATTGGGGAGAAGAGGAGTTTGTGGCACAACTTGACCAGAAGAAGGGATCGGTTGGTAGGACATGTTCTGAGGCATCAAGGGATCACCAATTAGTACTGGAGGGCAGCGTAGAGGGAGACCAAGAGATGACTACACTAAGCAGATTCAGAAGGATGTGGGTTGCAGTGGGTTCTGGGAGATGATGAAGCTTGCACAGGATAGAGTAGCATGGAGAGCTGCATCAAACCAGTCAAGACTGAAGACCGCAACAACAACAAAATACTTTGTTTCTACTCAAAGAATTCCATAAATTTCTCATACACAACTTCTAATATTGTTGAAATGCTAGAGGAAAATGTGGTAGATCTGTAGTTGTTTACATAATCCCCCACAGTTTTCTTATATACTGACCATCACACAAAGCAATATCTAACACATGATTTGTACTTATCTATTTAATCAATGTAGCACTTTACCTTTTATTTGTGAGCAAACAAACTTTTTTTTATTGCAGTGCCCATAATTTTTCTTTCCCATACAACCTGGAAAAATGTCACTGGAGGTAAGGTAATTGTTTCCTGTTCTTGATGCACTTGTTGCTCTTTGTGTTGTCCTCCTTTGAATCGTGTGTGTATGATCTTTCTATGATTAGTGTTATCAGATTTTTGCACCAAACATGGGATTAAGATCTGACAATGCTGCAAAAGCTGCTGTTTTGGTGGAAGATGCATTATGTTGCAGCAGAGTTTGCTGCTACAACTTTCACAATTTCAGAACTCTTAGAAGGTAGTGCAAAACTTATGGCTACCCAGGGAAACAAACCAGTATCCAGCCCAACAAGACTAACATTATCAAGAGATTACAACTTCTTATTACTTCCAAGTTCTCTTCATCTGTCGCACCAAACAGGCTTCAGAAAGTTAACGGGGTCAGTGTTAGAAAAATCATTTGAAGCAGACTGGGAGAAAAGCATCTTAAATGCAAAAAACATGCGATCACTTGATGGTAGAGTGGGTCTGGAGAAGTCCTCAAGAAAATATTCCCTTGGACATTCTCATCTAGGACACCTTTCCACAGTGGTTCTTTGACCGTGTGTGCAGGAATCATGACAAAGATGGATTTGATCTTTGTGGAGTATGGGAGCCTTACAGCATACTGCAAAATGGATTTGGTGTTAATGGAGCATGGGGGCCTTACACTACACTGGTATATGGACAAAATCCTTTTGAATCATAATGTGCCTTTCACTCCATTAACAGGTAATGGTTTTGCACTTATGCGTGTCATGCCTGCTTAAATGTACAATTCTCACAAGAATTCTTGGGTGAAACGGAGATTCATGTTACGGCTTGGTCTGGTTGAAGACTGATTTGAATTCTACTCAACATGCATGGGGACAGCTGGGGAGAAGGGCCTGTCAGTGCTATTGAGAAGTCTTACAGATGATCCTCCTGCACGAAAGGGAGATGACCTAAGAGGACATTTCAGCATTAATCAGAAGCATGCCTAAAGGTTGGATGCAGTGACTGATGCCAAAGGAAGTAATGCACATTTTTGAAGAGGTGAAGAGAGGTATGAATTAAAGTATTAAGTGCAGTAAAACCAGAACAGAAGTGCATTACCTTCATGAGCTGCCACAAAAGCTTAGTTGAAGTGTGACTCCATTCATGTTAGTTGCACACCTCTGGTTTAATTTATTCATCATACTAAATGGGATTGTACTGTAAAATTTAATCATGAACAGTAGATTAGTGTCAAAAGTGACATATTGAAAATAATGTAAAAATTTTAATTGCCTCATATTACTCATGTCTATTGTGTAGTGTCCATACACTTTTAGCAAGAATTGATCAATTTCAGTTAGTACACTTTCTTCAACAGTGAGGAATTCACACATTGCTCTTTTATACATGTGTCCATATCAAATTATTTTGGAGAATTCCTCTGCTGGCATCACCTACCACAGAACAAGGTAACTACCAGCAAATGAAAGAGGAAGGTTCAAGCATTAGCAGTAAACCACTGACATCTGGTTTGGACAATCAAAGTCATCACGAAGAAATAGGCATTACTTTTGGAAGAACCCTCACATGTATTTACCACTGTGCTCCATTTTTGCTGTTATTACTTTTCTTAGCATTTTGAAATACTTTTACAGTTTCTCTGAATTTATAATCTGCTCTTAACAAAAGTTTACATGCACAGCATTGTTAACATTGTGTAAAATTTTTAATTACAAATATAATATGCTGCAATTACTATACTTATTTCTAGTACAGGATTGTTTCTTACACTATTGTTGTTTTATTATATGGGCATTCCTGAATGAACCACTGCTTGAGTCAAAAGCATCCCCTGTCAACATCTTAACTTCATTTAGAATCAAACAATGAAAACAGCTCTTTTAACATAGGGCTTTCTGCTGTTAAAGTTAATCTATTAACCATGTGCACTTCTTTAGAGCCCTTCACCATGGGTGTGAATTTCCATTTTATTAGTGACCTTAGTATCTATCAGTAGTGGAATTTAATGTATGCTGTTATCTGGTTTTATGCAGGTAATTTTCAACAATTAATTATTAGAAATATTGCTAATTAGAAGGGGTTGGAAATAACAAATCCACATTATTATTTCTAGTTGTTGCAGCTATAGTGCTACAGAGAAGTTCATCTTAGAATAAGGTATATCTGATCATTCAGCCCTTTTATCTCATTGCCAAATTTAGAAGAAACTAACAGTGAAATGAGTCGGGAACCTCAGCCAGCACAATGTGAATACATTTGTCTCAAGACTAAATGAAACATTCTGGTCTTTCAGCAAGTGGTACTCAGTAAACACAAAATACAATGCTTTTGTATCAGAATTCATAAGTGTTTTCAATGAATGCTGCTGCTTCATAACAGCATGTGACAAAAAACTGTAAAAAGAACTCATGGATAACTGAAGGCATCAGGATCTCTAGTATTAGGAAGAGGAAACTGCACATGTAAGCAAAGAACAACCATGATATAGAGTTTGTCAACTATGTAAACAAATACAAAAAAATATTTGACGCTGAAGTATGTGGAAGTTCGACCTATCCAGAAAAGGGCAAACAAGAGCAGATAGGAAATTTTCACCCAGTATTAATACTACCAATTATTTCTAACACATTTGAGTGAGCAGTATGTAACCAACTAGAAAAATATAACATATTACATAACATTATTCTTATGAATCAGTATGGATTTATGAAGGGCTGAATCACTGTGCATGCTATTAATTAACTAATCACTAAAATCTGTATCTGGTATCTTCTGTGATCTCAGTAAGGCATTTGATATGGTAAACCATAAGCAGCTGCTCCTCAAATTAGCTTCTTATGGCTTCCATGAAAAAACTTTAAGTAATTTAAAGTCTTATTTCAAAAATAGGAAACAGAGGGTAGTTATACAACGTAAGGGCGAAAAAGCTTTCTCTAGTTGGAAGGAAATGCAAGCAGGTGTACCCCAGGGTCCATACTAAGCCTATTAGTATATTATATAAATGACATGCCATGTAAAGTTACTTCAGATACAACTCTGTACGCAGATGACTCACCAGCAGTAGTCTTCTGTGAAAACACTGAGGAATTGGCACAGAAAACAAAACAGACCCTTCAAGAACTAGAAAATTGGATAAATAATGATGCTATGGAACTAAACTTAACAAAAACACAAATTGTACACTTCAGGACACTGTTGAATATGTAACAGGTAAGTTATGAAGGCAGAGAATTGATAACTGCAGAATCAGTCAGATTTCTGGGAGTGACCATAAACAAAAACTTGAATTGGACTGATCATGTGGATTGCTTACTGAAGCAGTTATGTAGTTTTGTTTACACAATGAGGGTTCTGAATGAAGTGACTCAGCTGTTCAAGCTACAGAAAAAATTATCAGAGCTCTGACTGGAACAAACAATAGAAAATCATGCAAATCTTTATTTACAAGCCTTGAGTTTCTGACAATTCCTTCCTGGTTTCATATATGTAACACTTCTCAGAGTTAAAAACCCACATCTTTGAGGGAAATTCATTTACATATACTTATGAAACAAGGCACAAAGAAGATTACATGTTACCTTGCCACAGACTAACGTTATTTGAAAATACACCATATTACATGGCTTTGAAGCTTAGCAGTAAAATTTGTTCAAAGTTGAAGGATTGCAAGCTAGAATCCACCTGTGCAAACACTGAAAAATATTTAAAAAGCAAATGCTGCTACAGTGTGGATGATTTTATAAACAAGGGAGCTGAGGAGGAGATATTACATTCTGTGTTTATGCTCACGTTCCCTTTTAATGGAGGTATATGTTAGTTTCATGTATGTCCATACTTATAAACTATGTATCATGTGAATTATGTATCTTAATATCTAGGCTTAAACATATATACTACTTTTATGAAAGTATGTAGTTTTTGAAGTATGACCATATTTATAAACTACATAAACAAACATGAAAAATACTTTAAAATAATGATTTCAAACCACTGTGGAAATGTTAAGAAAAAGGAAGATAGCTTAAATGTAATTATCTTTATGTTGTAACATGCTTCTGGGAGCATCCATATGCATTATTTTAATGTATCTTGTTTTGGGTATATTTAGCTATGCTTAGAATTATTCATTGATGAGTCACCAACATTTCAAGCAAATTAATGTATATAACATGTCCTGTGACAAAGATTTTATTTTATTTAGTGTTCCTGATTTCATTTGCAACTGACCAGCGGAACAGCTGTTATCTGAATTTCTTATCTGTTGGCTAATTCATTCTGTTTTTAATCTCCTGATTTTTGCAAACATTTGTACTGCTCGTAGAATTCTTTATGTAACAGGTACTCAGTCTATGCAAGCTGTATGTGTTTCCCGTTATTTTCAGATCTTTTAAGATATGGCACTGGTTTTGAATTTAAAGACGGATTTTCTTGAACACTCACTTTTTTAATGGAATGGTACTAGTTACGTGCCCAGCCAGGAACATGTTCTATTTATTTCCATTCTGTACCGGAAGATGCCTTGACTCAGAAGCATTAAACATGTTCACCACAATTTTGTGCAATTCATCTGAGTGGGTTTCTAGAAATTCATTGGAAATATTATCTACACCTAACAATCTTTTGCTTTTTAAAAAGCAATAGTTTTCTATGCTTTATTTCCAATTACGGTGAATACATTTACCTCTCACAAGATTAAGAAAATTGAGTTTCCTTGTACTTTCTAAGAAACCATTGCAGGCTATTTACTCAGCAGCACTTAATGGATCATTGAAGATTCTTTATGTTATCTCTTCATTGTTTATATATTGATCATCAATATCTATGACAATGTCTGATTTTACTGTTACAGTTGGCATCTGTCACTCCATATATTCCAAGTTATTTTGATTTTATTACAAGACTGGTTGATTTTTTAGTTAAATTTACCCTGTTTACTTTGTTTAATAATTTACCATATCATCCTTATGCCCTTTGTGGTCCAAGGCTTTTTGTGACTTCTTTAGGTTAGTTGCTGTATACTTGAGTAGGAAAACCTTCAAACAGTTGTAAAATTGTATTGTAAAACAGACTGTACTTGGAACTGACATCTCTCCTCCTCAGTAAATCTGTCACTAATTTACATCTTTCAGGCCACATTTAAAGGTATTAATCACTTCACGTATTGGTAGAACTACATTCCAGGTGGGTTCAGTTTAATTCTGGCAAATATTCATATAGTCTCTGACCATGATCATATAGAACATTCAGTACTTTCACTTTTATCTATGAAGATGTCAGTTAGGGTGCTTGAGTCTGGTGTTACTCAGGATGAGCTTGCAAGTTTACATCAAATATTCCAGGTAGGTTCTCTCATACATCTCTTACATTTCAACAGGGGTAGCAACAGTAATTCTAGCTGTTTCAAAGAGGCCAAGATTCCCTGAAGGTGTCCTGTGTATCACTACATTTAACAACACTGAATTATTTACATATTAAAATTCTTTCAGTTCCAGAACAAGTAAAATGCTCAGTGAAAAACAGTACATGGATGTGCTCTACTTTCAGTCGTGCACACTGATTTCATGTAGCTTATTACACAAAGTCCTTAACATTATCGTGGAAAATTGCCAGCTGACATTTATGAGAATCAATGACCTTTAGTTTAAATTCTGTTTTGGTGTTCCCTCAAAGGGGGGGGGGGGGGGGGTAAATACATATGGACAGAGAGATTGACTTGAAAAATAAGACACTTGCATTCATGTATTTTATTTATAATATTGTAATATTGTGTACCTCCCAACAAATGATTTTCAATGGTAAAGATATTCACCATGCCTACTGTGCAAGGTTCTCTTGTCTACTAATATCCAGTACACTACATTTTGCATAAATGGAGGACAGTAGGTTGATTTTAGTATTGGTTTTCTGTACAAAATTCATAACACATTAATTTAAGATTATGTAATGTCTATGAGGTATCATAATAGCTTTTCATCTTATTCACCATGGAGAAAATGAATAAAATTGATACCAATGTAGGGAAAGATAGATTGCTACTTACAATAAAGAAGTCACATCAAATTGCAGACAGACCTGTTCCTCTCATTTGTTATTTTTCCCACCTCCCTGCCTCACAAACCTTCTGACACTGCAACTGTGAGTCTAGTATCTGCACACTCCACCAGACAGTGTTCATCTCTACCCCTTCCCTCCAGATGGCACATTCTGGCCAAAAATACTTGAGTTGGCAGTCATGTGCGCGTGCGCGTGCGCACACATGTTTAATCGTGCCTGGCTACAACTTTTCTTCTTTACGTTAAGTAGCAATCTATTTTTTCGTACATTGTTGACATTCCTACATTGAGTTTCCATTGCCTAAAATTGTCTCAATGAGGAGGAAACCTATAAAATGACACTCATTCACTCCCACATCAATTGCATTGATCCGCACAAACATTCTCTCTCACAGGCCATAATAGAATGGAGAAGGGTGAAAGATTCTATTCCTGGGATTAAAACAGAAGTAAAACGACAGAAGAGCTAAAAGAAAATCCCACTGGCTGACTACTTACAAAAAATATGGGTGAGCCAGTCACTTGGTTAGCACATTAGAAACTTATCCTTAATATTTTTGGAAGTAAGTTGGAAATGTCACAAAATGCCTATTGGTTCGTAAGTGGCCACAAAAGCCTTAATTGTGCGTGTCACAAAATCTTAAAATAGTAATCAAATTTGTTTCAGTCCCACTTAAAAGAGAGCCAATCTGCTAGCAAATTTGCTACTGCCCTCTGGTCTGAAAATTAAAGTCTAGTAAAATGCAGTGCACAGTGATCTATGTGCCATAAGCACCATAATTTAAGGATCTCTTGGTGGAACAAAAAGCCATGCATCAGAGACTTATCTATGCAAAGATGAGTAAGCAAGACCTCATCCTGCCTTCATGGGCAAAAGGCGGTATACAACAGGCACATACCATATTTGCTAAGTGCAGATTATTACCAGTCAATTCAATAAAATGAGCAGGTGTACACAGCCCACTCCCCAAGGCCAGTGGCTAAGACACTTTATGGTATTTAGTGTCTTCTGGGTTCTGGCTTTCTCGTGTATGAAGCACGACAGTTTGGAGTCATATCCCTCATAAGCAAGTCAGGTAAATTGGGGAAAAACTCTTACCTTTGCACTGCAGGTTGAACTGACAGATCACAGTTGGAACACTGGAGGAGGAACAGAAAACAAAAATCATCCACAAGTAAGGAGCACTGTACAGGACACCTTAACTGTATGAGATACAGTTAATGGCTATGGGTGAAGAGGGTAACACATCACTGCCCTGTGGATCATCATTCTCCTCCTCAAAATGATCTGACAGCACAGCACCAATTCAGGAACTAAAAAAAGCATACAGGGAAGACTGTATGGAGATGAGGAGGTGGCCATGGAAGCCCCAAGAATACTTTGTCTCCAAGTAGTATTATATGCCTCACTGATATCCAAGAATAACGAAGGGAATGATGTTTACCTAGGAAAACTTGCTGAATAGTCACCTATAGTATGGTCAGGTTGTCAATAGTGGACCAAAATCACCAGGAGCCACACAGAGTGGCTAAAGAGTTACCTCATCTCCAACAACCAGACCACATGATGGTTAACAATTTACTCCAGGGTCTTTCCCACACAGCTAATTGAGGTGATGTACAGGGACATGTGTGTTTCTTTCTTTCTTTCCTGGTTTGTGGAGAGGTATGATCTGTAACAAGGCACCTAAGATCCATGCAACTACCCTGTGTGGCACACTGCTTTCTGAGATGGCAAGAAGAAAAAATGAATTTGGTTATTTCTGTATGTTGGATTAATTTAGGGTTAAACCAGTTCTCAGAAATGCTTATTAATGAGATATCCTTTAGCAGATCTGTTAGTAGCAGTAATTTCATTGATATCATTACATGGTGTTTGTACATTATGGTGACAAATTTTTTGCAGTATTTTGTTATTTGCAGCATCAGCATCACATGCCTTCAGTTTAAATTCATAGCACTGGTAATATTGCCTTTTATTTCTGCTCACGTACTCATCAATAAAGGTATACGTTCTTGTTCCGTTATTATCTGTTTGTCCATTTGTGTGCTTTGTTACTGGTATTGTACTTTGATTTTTTGTTTTCATCATATGAATGATATAATTTTTTGTATTGGTCCAGTAATATCATACAGCACAAATTTTGCAATTGATATTGGACAGGACAAAGTTGAAGTAATACATAGTCTTACCAATAGTAAGAAATTAAAATAAGGTACATATTCTTACAATTTAATTTTTAAGTAACTTGTTACATATTCAGAAATTGATTTATAGAACAGAAATACTGCTTTATTAGAAATGCCTCAAGTTCAGTTTTAAATTATGGATACATAGCAATTCCTATTTCGTCTAGTATATCACGTAGCATTATATGAATGTGAGGTATGCACTGATATACTGTAGTTCTGTGATATTTTTGGTGAATACATACTTTCCTCTCTTACAATAGTTGTGTACATCCTTGCTTTGTAGTAGTTTGCTTGTTTTCAAGAGGTAGTCTCTAGTGAACAAGATATCATTAATGAACATTCTTTGAACATTCAGAATAGCAAGCTCAGTAAAATGAGAGTTACAGGACTCCAGCTTTTTAAGGCCAGAAATTATTCTTAGAGCTCTTTTTTGCATTCTAAAAGCCTTTATGCTGTGTCTTGAGTGTCCCCAGAAAAATAGTCCCATATCGAAGCAGTGAGTTAAACTGTGTGTGGTACACCTGCAGTATTGTTTTGCTTGTCTTAGACTAATATTCATAAACCATAGCACGTGGATAAGAGTTTCTCAGACGAGTTATTTATGTTTGTGTCCTGAGTCTTGCTGAGCCTACAAACCCATAAATTTGACACTTGCATTTTCTAGGGGATAATTTTTTTTTAAATTGTGCTTGAATAGACATTTGGTTAGACAGAGGAAATAAATGAAAGTTGACATTTTTTCAGTATTTACATAGTGTTTTTGTGGGCAACTCGGTCTTTTCATAGAAATTTCTGCTGTTGACTAAGGTTTCTGGGGTGGATCCAGTAAGCAATATGCTGGTGTCATCAATAAATAGGATAGTTTTTTGGGACTCATATTCAAAGAAGTCGTCCACATAAATCAAGAGCAGTGTGCCTAAGATAAAGCCCTGCTATACACCATATTTTATTGGTAATTCACTAGAAAAGAAGGAGTTCTTTGTTTTGTTCATAATGTTGAATTCATACTAAAGTGATACCTTATGCTTGTAGTTGTTTTAGGTATGAACACAACCAGCTATGTGCTACACCTCTTACTCCTAACTTTTCAAGCAAAATGTTATGGTCTAGGGCAATAAAGGCTTTTGACAGAAGTAAACCCATCATAAATGTGTATCTTTTCTTAGTCATTTTGATGTAAACCATAACCTGTATATTCATTTCTTTTGAGATGTTTGATTTCAGAATTCAGTGTCCCCATTTATGTTTTAAGATTTAGTGAATGAAATTACACCAATGTGTACGAGTTTCATTATGCTTTCCCATGCATCTGTCACATTTCTGTGGTGCTCTTTCAATGGCTTCTCATTTTCATTTTTGCCACCAGTAACTCTTAATGCATCATTTGCTGAGATATTTTAAGTTAATTTGTTTGTTTTTAACAACTTCCTTTATTGGAGCATCAGTCTCTATGATGTATTGCACAACTGACTGATTACCTTTCTTGTCCTACAGTCATTTGTCACAGTTTCTTCCTTTTCTATGCTTATGATAAAAACTCTGTATTCTTTGTTAACAATTTAGTACAATTTCTTTCCAGATATGAGATTCCATTTAAGTTTTCATAACCAGTCTAGTCGTTAATTTAGAAGTTAATTGTTAGTATATCCTCAACTTCTGTAAATTATTTGATTACCATTGAACCCTTGGCAGAGCAGTTACTGAAGGAGCAATACTTTTCAGATTCATCATTAAAGTCATTCCTTTTCATATTCCAAACTTTGAGACTTAAGATTGGATATAGATAATTTTCTGTAAATTTGGTTTAGCTTTCATAAAGAAATTTTTATATAGGAAGCCTTATTTAGTCTCACTAATGATTTTCCAGCAGCAGTAAATTTTTTTTTTACTGAAGCCATTTTCTATATCACACAGTGTTTAAGTACAGTATAGTTGCTGATATAAATTTAAGTTCTACAGGAGCAAATAAATTTACTACCTTAATATTACTCTCAACTTTACAAGGTAGTTGGACACACTCAGGATACTTATGTCCAATTTTCTGTACCCAATCCTTGACCATGGAATTGCAATTTCACAGACATTTCCACATTTATGTTCTTGTCTTGTCACTATATAACTCTAAAAATGTTATGTACTACTGTCACGACAAAGTTTGCATTTTGTTGACCTGACATTTCTTTCTCAATATGCTCATGAGCACAGGAAATCACAACGCACAAACACCTGTGCACTGGAGCTTAAAGGGAAACATTCTTTCTCTGTGCAGCTCCAGTGAGTTGTCTTCAGTTGTGAATTGACAGTGCAACTTGGGTACCATTTTCAGACACATTGTTCATGCCTCAAAGGATCATTTTATGCTCTGACCATGTTAGATTTTTCATGTCACCTTTTGTAATCAAAGCTTTTTGACTGGAGAAAATGGAATACTTTTACAGTGTAGGTAACAGTTTTAGCAATGTTCCACAAGGATTGGTAATGGGCCATTTTTGTTCCTAATAATTAGGAGTCATAATTTATGAAGTCTAATACTGTGCTATACACAGACAATACAACTTTTCTCCATTGTAGAAATGCTCTCAGTAGCCTAGAAAGAGTTGCAAACACAATGGATCAAGCATGTACACTGTATGACTGGTTAGTTACCCACCCATTCTATGATGAATACTTCAATTATAATATGGCACTAATAACAAGTCTTTCTTTTAAATTATCAATTGCATTTTATTATGTGCGTGAAATTGTCTATTACTGATCTGGCCAAATAGCAAAATACTAACTGTCATCGTCGAAATGTTTCAGCACAGTAAGTTAATCATTGAATTGAGCGCACCACAGCAGCACACTCCAACACAAACACTATTGATACATAGACAAGATTGAACTTTCACATTTTATGGGTACATGTTGTCAACAGTACACTGCCTACAAAATATAACTCATAGGCATCCTGATGAAAATGCTACAGAGCTGTGCAGCCTATTTTTTGGAGAGCTCTGATGGTTTTGTCAACCCAGGTAGTATGCAGCTTTCCCCACATAAGAACTGAACAACAAACACACCAGCACCATAGAGTGCAGAGAAAATGACCAACAGCATCTGGAATGGAAACTGTATCAATAGTGTAGGATCCTCTTCACTGGCAAATGCAGGTGTTGCCTTTTCCTGATGATCATAAATGAACGTGGCAGCAGACATACCAAAAACATCTGAACATGCAGTCCTATCCTTTCAGCAGACGTGTACAGAAATGTTTTGGGGCAATGTCATGTACAATATGTTTGATGCTATCCAGAGTAATTAGAGAGCTGTACAGTTTCTCAACTATCTTCAAACATATTGGCCAATACTAGAGATATCAGTTGCAAGTTCATTTATTAAGAGAATACCGCACAAGCACACCATGTCTCTCTTGCCTACATCTCTGCACAAGGCAGGACTCACCTAATTGTGTGGTCTGTAGTCTGACGATATGAATCTGAACAAGCTCACTTGGGAGGCCAAGTCCAAACTAGCAGTGCACTATTTTAGGATCCTTCCTCACACAATAGCTGAACTCTGACAGTTGCTGTTGTGGAGACAGACTAACAGCAATGTTTTTACCACCTTATGGTCAGTATGCCAAACAGGATAAAAAACATGACAGTGAATGTGGTGGAGCAACACAGTATCAAGTATTGCTCAACAGAAGACTTAAATATCAATGATATGTAAAGACACTTTTGAACAGATGGCCTTTTGTTTATTGATTTGTTCTTATTTTACATTTTTGTTTTAATCTAGTGAGTTTGGCAATTGTATGGATTGTTTCTGTAGTATATAAGCAGGAGTTTAAGGTAGTCCTTGATCTGAAGTGTGTGCACTTCTGTTATCTTGTGCTATTGGTCAATTTTGACCATAAAGTATGAAATAAAACTTACATGGAGACCACAGCAATCAGATTTTTGTATTTTCTTTTTATTTGTGGTATGTGAAGTAAAAAACTAATATCAATCAGCCAAAGAAGTTCATTGCAACCTGAAAATTTACCTAAATTTTCGATGTATCTTTACAAGGGAAACACCCCATTACATTCCCTCAGATTTAGTGGCAAGATAGCCCAGCAGAAACTGACCAGGAAGGCGACAGGAAGGTGTTCATGAACTGTGGGGGGAAAAAAAAAAAAAAAAAAAAGTGAATGGTCCCAGCTTAAGAAATGCTAGCAGGAATAATCATCATCATCATCATCATCATCATCATCATCATCATCATCATCAAGTGATCATGTGTGAGTAAAGTGGACGAGCCATGGTCAAAATTCCCTTGTGTCATTTATTTTTATATTTTTCCACAACATTATGAACTGTCCATGTGATCAGTGAAATGTTTGTTCTCTTTCTGTAGTCTTGGCAGTTACACTTTTGTTACAAAATATGACACATGTAAGAATGTTACCATGACAAGTGAACATTATGAGTAGTGAGAGCAGGTGAGATACCACATAAATGTCGTAGAAATGGAAACAAGCAGGTGTGAACTATGTTACAACAAAGGAACTCAAGAGTCAAAAATTCCAAAACAGAATGCAGCTTAAACCTGTTAAAAGCATATGGTGTTATACTTTCATTCATTTGTTGCACCTTATGTGACAAAACTATTATGTTTTCATCATTCCCTTGGGTTTGATCACATTCACATTATAGAAACATCTAAATTTGGCAAAGTTGGTCGATTCAGGGGAGGGGACCAAACAGTGAGGTCACTGATACCATTGGATGGAAAAATGGGGAAGGAAGTCTACCATGCTCTTTCAAAGGAACGTTTCAAATATTTGCCTGAAGCAATTTAGGGAAATCACAGAAATCCTAAATCATGATTGTTGGACATGGGCTTGAACTATTGTTCTCCCAAATACGAGTCCTGTGTGCTAACCACTGCACCATCTCACTATAAAAAAATCCGGCAAGGAGGCATATCACACTCACCAGGCATACAAATTAGGTGCTTTGGTAGGAGATTCCTATCATATGACACACATACTGTCACTAATGCCATGTATGAAACACTGTTTTCCACTGGAAGATTCGGCTGACTTGTCCCCTTGTCAGCACATTTAAAATAAGGATACTCCCCGGGACTGGATCAGACTCTGAATGTGGCTCTCCAGCAGGGATACGACTTCCTAAAATCCTGCCCCGAAATGAGATCCACCCTTCATGAAATCCTCCCCACTCCGCCAAAAGTGTCTTTCCGCCATCCACCTAACCTTCGTAACCTCTTGGTTCATCCCTATGAAATCCCCAAACCACCTTCCCTACCCTCTGGCTCCTACCCTTGCCACCGCCCCCGGTGTAAAACCTGTCCTATGCACCCTCCCACCACCACCTACTCCAGTCCTGTAACCCAGAAGGTGTACATGATCAAAGGGAGAGCCACGTGTGAAAGCACCCAGGTGATTTACCAATTGACCTGCCTACACTGTGACGCTTTCTATGTGGGAAGGACCAGCAACAAACTGTCTATTGGCATGAATGGACACAGGCAGACAGTGTTTGTTGGTAATGAGGATCACCCTGTGGCTAAACATGGCTTGGTGTACGGCCAGCACATCTTGGCACAGTGTTACGCCGTCCGAGTTATCTGGATACTTCCAACCAACACCAACCTATCCGAACTCCGGAGATGGGAACTCGCCCTTCAGTATATCCTCTCTTCTTGATATCCGCCAGGCTTCAACCTCCGCTAATTTCAAGTTGCCGCCGCTCATACCTCACCTGTCTTTCAACAACTTCTTTGCCTCTGTACTTCCGCCTCTACTGACATCTCTGCCCTTACTCTTTGCCTTTAAATATGTCTGCTTATGTCTGTCTGTGTGTGTGTGTGTGTGTGTGTGTGTGTGTGTGTGTGTGTGTGTGTGTAATGACTCCTTACCCTCTCCCTTAAAACCCACATCCCATCCTTTTGTCTTTCCCTTTCCTTCCCTCTTTCCTGAAGAAGCAACCATCGGTTACGAAAGCTAGTACGTGTGTGTGTGTGTGTGTGTGTGTGTGTGTGTGTGTGTGTGTGTGTGTGTGTGTGTGTGTTGTTCATTGTGCCTGTCTGTCTCAGGCTATCCCACTTGGTAAGTCTTGGAATCTTTGTTTTTAATATAATAATAATAATAATAATAATAATAATAAGACATGCATTCCTAAAAAGAATAACTTTTGTTAATTGTCATGTATTTCATTTATTTTATGATTTAATGATGTAATTATTCAAACTGATGGATGGGGAAGAGGGAAACATGAAATATAATGACAAACTAAACCAACAAGCGATTACCAGTCTTAACTGCTATGTTTCCATCTTTATGTATTTCAAACTTCATGGAAATACTAGTAGTACACGCACCTCTGTTTAAAGTTTTGAATCATCCAGGAACAGAAGACCCATACAGGACAGGTGAGCATTCTGCCTATTAAAATGCAACCTCATTTTAGGGCATTACAGTAGACTGGAGAACTTCAAAGTCAGTTTTCTTGAGATTATTTGAGGATTGCATCATATGCTTTTAGTGTATAATATTGAAATTCTGAACTTCACGTACCAAAGATAAAAAAGTTACAAAAACCCAATTGCTGTGTGGTCTTGTTAGTACAGAAAAAAATAGCCTTTGTGGAATAACTTACTTTGATGTGTGTGCGAACACTGTGGACTCCACAATGAATAACTTTGTAGAAACCAAAAATCTCCTGGTTTGTAATGCCATGTCCTGTTTCTTGTTTAGCATTCACAGTCCGTAGACATTCACTGGTTTCAAGAGAAGATCCCAGCAGAGGGGTTGGAATGTCAGTCATGTAGAAGAAACATGACTTGGTGTAACTACGAGGTGCTATCCACAATTTTTGGGACTGGTGCTGCCATCTGTTGAAAACCTTACTTTTGGACTAAGGGTCACCATCACCCTCAAAGTAGTTCCCATCCACACATACACACTGGTCCCAGTGCTTGTGCCACTGGTCAAACATTTTCTGGAAGTCCTATTCTTTGAGGTTGTTTATAACCACCAGCGATGATTCTTGAATCCTCTCCAGTGTGTCGAACCAACAGCCTTTCAACTTTAGTTTCAGTTCTGGGAATACAAAAAGTTGCAAGGTGCCAAAACTGGCAAGTACTGTGGGTGGGGTACAGCCGCCTTGTTTTTGCCAGAAAGGTCCTGGTGAGCAAGGACGTGTGACAGGGCACTGTGTCATGACGCAGCAAACAGTTCACTTGATGCCAAAGTTTGGGCCATCATCGCCACACATTTTCACAGAGCCATCACAAAGCATCACAGTAGTATGTGGAGTTCAGTGTTTGGTTGGGTGGAATAAATTCTTTGTGCACAATCCCAATGGTATCAAAGAAAACTATGATCATGCTCTTCACCTGTTTCGCTTTTTTGGGTCTTTGAGAACCTGGTCTCTTCCACTGGGACCATTGTTGATTTGTCTCTGGGTCATAACCATAAATCCAGCTCTTATCACTGGTGATAACTCGTGACAAGAAGATTGGATCATCAGATGTGGCCTGACGAAGGTCTGAGCACACTTTAAAACTGCCGAACACTGAGTATTATGGAAACCACTGTGGACACGAAACATGTCCTCCAAGCTGAATGCCACTCCACATACTGACCCATCAGATATGTAGCTCTCACCACTTAGTGGTGTGAAGATGATCTGCTGCTGCTGTTGGTGCTGCTGCTGCTACTACTACCCAGATGGCAGGACCAGTCCCGAAAATTCTGGATTCTACTTCGTACTCAGAAGATTCTATGACAATAGCCATGAAACCCAGCAAAATTATGCAATTTATAATTAGGAGTGTTATCCACACTAGCAATTTTTTTTATTTGAATTCTTGGACAGTTTTCAACATTCATTTTGTACTTTACCAGACCCGAAAAGGTGAATTTGATTGGAAGTGCATTTTTTTTTTCACATTAGTAGCAGTTTCTAATCATATCATATTTTTCACTATTTCTGATATGCCAGTTGCATATTGTCGTCAGATATTTTGTTCCCGTTTAAAACATGATTTTAAGTTTAAGAGTGTACAGAATTTAGTGCAAGAGCACTTCACTCCAGTGTAGTTCATGGACATTGGAGACGACAAATACCAAGTGGACAAGATGGAATCTAACAGATACCATGAGTCCAGATTGCATTCAGTCATGAACAGAGTGTAAACCATTACATGTTTGCCTTAAACTTATGTCAAACCAAGGAGTTTATTATTTGACTAAACCAAGAAAAAAGGTAAAGTTATTTGTGAACTGGAATGATAAGCACAGCAGCTGGAGTACTCAAAACAGAAGTTCAGCTTTAAATGTATTTACATGTTCTGCTGTTTAATGAGCCCATAAGAAGAATTCAGATTACTATAATTTTTTATCTCAACATTTTTATTACATCTAACCAACCAACCAGTGACACCTTTGAAGTTAGTTTTCTGGGAGATTTTTACTTATCAGTTTAATACTCAAATGCATTTTTAATTGGTTCAGTTTTATGTGATTTAATATTTTTATAATTGACAAATTTACCAAAATCTACTTTAATGTTTGAGAATAAACATTGTGTAATATCTTTTAGTTCACTTGTACCCTTGACAGCAGAACCTTAAATGACGCTTTTATGTTGGATAAAATGAGCAGACTGGTTTTAAATTTTATTGTCTTGATTTTGAGGACACATTCACAACAACAAAATGTATATCTGATATGTTTCTGCTGTTGGAACTATAATATTTTAGTAAAATATTTAAAAATAATTGTGTACAGTGCAGTCTTAAAACCACAGTAATTTATTATGAATCATATTTGTAATGCATATATGGTGACAATTTAAAATGTGCACCAGACCAGGACTCTCACTCATATCTACTGCTTACTGTTAGCAGTTCCTTAACCATTAGGCTATCTGGCCAGACTTCCATACCTGACAACTTTGGTTGATACTGATGTTTCCACTTATGACACTTAACAGATCTAGGAATAGCACCACAGAGAATTAAGTCAGATGAGGATCCTTGCTTATCCTGCCAAAATAATCATGGATTGTGATCACAAAAAATCCTGAGATTTATTCCACACTTTCTCACTAATATGCTCAAATATATAGGAAGCAAAGGTTACAGCTTAGCT
Organism: Schistocerca gregaria; assembly: GCF_023897955.1. Classification (NCBI taxonomy): domain Eukaryota; kingdom Metazoa; phylum Arthropoda; class Insecta; order Orthoptera; family Acrididae; genus Schistocerca; species Schistocerca gregaria. The sequence goes on from NC_064920.1 coordinate 109,463,989, forward strand.
GTGTGGCATTTATTATTATTATTTACAACATTTTAAATTGAATTTAAGTTTCAACAGGTAATTTTTTCCACACCATGGAGAAGTGACTTTAAATCCCCCATCAAAAAAATTTAACTTTCACTTTTTGTATATGTAGGGGAGTGTCAAGCCACTAGTAGGGTACTAACTAATGTCTTGCATGAACTAATAGTTATGTATTTGTGACAAACCCTCATTTCTTGCATGGATTGTATAGGCTAGATAAGAAAAACTCTGAAACAGCTTATGTGAATGAGCTACACTAAAAAATAGCAATAATAGCTACTATGTAAAGGTCCACCAGGTTACTTTACTTCCATTTATTATGAGCATCTGTGATGGCACTGAGGGCATATTTCTGATCCACCTTCCATCAGCATTTTAAATATTAGCAATGGTTTGTCCATCCTTAAACAGAAACAAGCATATTAACAGGAAAGTATAATGTAATGCATCTTGAGTAGGTTGAGAATTGGAATGGCCTACATAAATGACTTATGACAGGGATGCAAGAGTTTGGCAAAAAAACTCTTTTCTTTGAATACATAAATGTGAAAATGATCCCAACTAGCACATATCCATCATTAAGGAAATAGGCTATCAAAAGGCAGCTGCAAATACAGTGGAAGGAACATGAAAAGCCACTCATAGCAGAGGACAACCTAATATCCACCAAATCTTTTCAAGAACACCATACCAAAAAACTATATTTCACTTGGTCCATATTACGCAGTAAGATTCCAGACCAAATGAAACTTGCTTCAGATTTAGTACTTAGAAGTAAACTAAAGGTATTTCTATCAAAGCACTACTATTCAGTGCAAGAATTCCTGGGAATGAAAAATTTAAAAAGTGTTAAATAGCAACAACTAAATGTTAAGCTGAGTTGTCACTCATACTTCTGCATTCAGTCACAGTATTTTTCAGCAGAACATTTTTGGGTAGAAGAGTAACCTATAATTCTACAGTATACAAGTATGTTTCAGTTACACTTCACAAAATTTTATAAATACTTTGATGTATATACACCTTTTATTAGTAGTAAATTTGATTGTGTTCATTCTCAATTGTAACTTCATGTTTCATTTATTTTTGAATGTTTTACTACTCCTATTTTATTTCCAGTGGACATTTTCATTATTTCTGTACTTGTGTATTTCAGTGAACATTTGTGTAAATTCTTGAGCAGCAATCCATTTGCCTACATATTTCCCAGTTAATGATATTCATTTTTGTATACTCTTACTACATTCACCAATAAGCAATTTTTCTGTTTCCATTTTCATTGTATAACATTTTAGAAAGGATAATATATCAAAACTGCATATTTCTTAATGAAAAATTACTTGGCCTATACCATGTGTACTTTTCATACAATGTGTGATCCACAGGATAAATAAAAACTACAAATACAAATACAAATATTTGTTCTGCGCAGTTTTAAATAACAATGAAACAAAGGTTCTATAGGCCTAAATAGGAAACCGTGTCTACCTCTAAATGATATTGTAGGAATTTATCGCATTTACTTGAACAAGAACATTACTGAGCTGTTGAAGATTCATTACTTCTGCACTTTGAACTATTTCACATTTAAGTGTGTTTGCCCTGTCAGATTATTGGCTAATTATGTGTAAGACAAATTAAAGGACACGGAACACACTGTGTACCATCAGATCACATGGAATAAATAAGTAAATAACTAAATAAGTAAATAAGTAAATAACTAAATAAGTAAATAACTAAATAACTAAATAACTAAATAACTAAATAACTAAATAGTCTACAATCAATCCTAATTCAGAAAATTTCAACAACATTGCACTATTACCATCTAATGGTAGTACAGTAATCTGTAATTTCAGTTCTAATCATTACTAATAATAAATATGTAAAACCATCTCGTCTGTATCTTTGAATTCAATCTCCAAAGCTACTAGATGAATTTTCATGGAGATGCAAATATCCAGATTTTATTCATCCAGTATTTGACAACAAGAACATGTAAAGACTTGCAAAGAACTTTACACATCATTTCAGACCTTTACAAAATGTTTTCACTGGCAACCCATGCAAAATGATGAAAGAAAAGTTTTCTTGTTGTCCATTTTTGCATCAGGCACGACATTTTAATTTATTATTTCTTTACCAACTGTTTTCGGAGAACTGTGGACGTTTTTCACATATACCATTGAATGTACTTCCAAAATTATATCATTGTGTAACACATAGCTCAGGATGTATGTTGGCATAAAGACTGAGGCACGAGAAACTACAGTATCATGCCCAGTGTTTAAATTTTTTATTACTAACTAGTGAAACCAATTTTGATGAAATATGGTAATAAGATAGCCTGAACCCTGTGGAAGAACATAGGCTACTTTTGGAAATAGTGCAGGATACTTTTGCATTTGAATAATATTCTATGAATTAGAGAAAAATACTTTGAGTTTTGAACATCATATTTGTGATAATGTTTTTATTAGTATATGTATCATATGATTTGAAGTAATGAATACAATGCTTATACAATCTTAAGTGTACGAAATTCATACTTACACACTAATTAAATACCACAATGCATAGATGCATGCTCCTGCAAATGTCCACCCACAGGCACTGCTTGGCAGTGCTGATATGTGATGAGAACGGGGGAGGGGGGAGGGGAAGAGGGGGGGAGCACACCACAACCTACACTTAAACTGTGTCCACAACAACTGCACTGTATAATGCGAAACAACTAAACGGAGCTCGGTGCAGCATGGCACATCTGGTGTGGACATCAAACTATGGCACTGTGCACAGCAACTAGTAAGTTACATGTTGCATGTGTACATCAAAGGAAATTGTTTGCCAATGTGTGGACAATGTTTCGCACAGTTCTGCATTGCTCAGCACCATTATGTTCTGCTCTGTGTCACACATTTGTGCACAGTGCAGCATTTGTGCACAGTGCAGCATTGCATATCTTTTACAGATGCAGCTTTATCAAAACTGGCAGACATCTGAGGCCAGTTGATGTTCCTGCACACACACACACAGACACACACACACACACACACACACACACACACACACACACACACACACACACACACACACACACACACACAGACACACAGACACACACAGACACAGACACAGACACACACAGACACAGACACACACAGACACACAGACACACACACACACACACACAGACACACACAGACAGACAGACACACACACACACACACACACACACACACACACACACACACAGACAGACAGACACACACAGACACACACACAGACACACACAGACAGACAGACACACACACAGACACACACAGACAGACAGACACACACAGACAGACAGACACACACAGACAGACAGACACACACAGACAGACAGACACACACAGACAGACAGACACACACACACACAGACACACACACACACAGACACAGACACAGACACAGACACAGACACAGACACAGACACAGACACAGACACAGACACAGACACAGACACAGACACACACACACACACACACACACACACACACAGTAGCTGGCTCATCATCATTACTCATAACAAAACAACTGATATCTGAGCACAGCTACAGGTAACAGCTTGCATGACAAAGTTTACTTCCATAAAACCCTGCACCACTGAGGTATGAAGTGCAGCTCTTCACCCGTTATTGATGTTTCATTGCCAAGTCTTATAGCAACTTTGAAACCACTAATGGAACCAAGTTCACCTTTGAAAAGTTTCTATCCATTAGGTGAATAAATATTACAGGTGCCCTGTGCATGTGAATACACACTAATCCAAATGAAATATAAGAAACATCTTGTGCAGTCCTCAAGTTAAGAACTATCCAATTCCTTTCAGATTAAACACACACATTTTGCCTATCACATCTAGCCAGTGAAAACTTACTTGGACAAAGTTAGAGAAATAAAATGTATGAGCAACTTATCAAGTTAAGTGATTTGGCCATATTACATCTGAAACATATGTTGTTCAAACCTGTTTCACTAAAGGCAGAGAATGATCATCCATTTTTAACACAAGATTTGTTAATGGCACTGCATCAGCAAGTCCCAAGACAAATTTCTGTATGTGCATTGGTAAGAGAAAGGGAATGAATATTCTCACATCATCAAAGTTTTCCAAGCTGAATTCACTGAGATTCCCATACAGCATATCGAAGATCGTGCGGACCTGTAATAAAACAGAATTTTAGGAGTCTGTTAAGTAAAATTTGTGTAGAAAAATAGCCAGTGAGATACTCCACCTGAATCTTATTAAGTTGCAGTTCACTTATTAGTTTAAGGCTATCGCTGTGCCTTAAATTTAACTTCTTCAATTCATCAGAAGTAGTTCCTTCTAGGAGAAAGCCCTCCCTGCAAGAAAACATTTTTATATTTATATTACTCTGTGGGTCCAAAATGAGTTGCCAAAGTGTTCTGGAAGAAGCATGCATTACAGTTTTAAGTTCCGTATTGTCCACATCTCCAATGGTTGTGGATATAGCTCCCTTGCAGACAAGTATGACCAAATCCTCTTTACTGACTCTGGCTTGTCACTCCACTTATTTGCAGGATCAGATCCTTTCCATTCATTAAGATGCAACAAGCTGTAATAGTTGGTGCTATAAGAATAATGAATAAGAACCTGAGTCATTAATTTTTTAATAAGTGGTTATCTTACAATTTTAATGCGGTTTTATCTGGGACATTGATTAAGAGTGCTGCTGGAAGATATGCTAGAACAGGGTTTCCAACATCCCTTGCAGATAGAAAATCATCAGCTGTCCAATCATCCAATGGCAACCAAGTAGACATTACTGATGCTAGCTTTTGTTGTACAGTAACTGGCAGTGTAACATTCACCATCTGAAATTTAACAATACACTTCAGTGTTCATTTTCTTCAAATACTCAAAAAACTACACTACAGTAGTTTTTGAACAATCTGTTTTCAAACTGCCACCAGTTTAAATAGACAAAGTTTCTGAGTAAATAAAATATTCATATGTATTGCAACTTGTGATAATACTTACACTTTCAAGAAAATCCTTTTGCTGATTTCTGCTGTTAAGAAGCGCTAAGTATTTTATCACCACAGCTTCATTTTGGATGTGGGTTTTTATAACTTCAGCTACTGCAGAACCAGTTATGTTTTGCAAATAGCTATCCTGTATCAAAAATACAATTTTTCAGTTCCTTTGCCTACTATGAAAAAAATTAATAGCAATTGCAGTTTTAACTGTTCAAAAGTGAATTGCGGCAATGCTACTTACAGGCAGAAGACTTAGGAGATTAACATGCAAAGATGAAAGAACATATGATGAAAAATTACTTGGATTCTCATTTTCAATTATTTTTCGTGTTTCTTCTGAAATACTTGAATAGTGATTTCCTAGGCTTGTGAACACCTTTTCAGTTTCTGTAAATTGAATTTCAATGCCATACTTAGGATGATTCTTTTCAGTGATGCTGTAAAGAAAAAATTATTGGAAATACATACCGGCAGCAACATCTTCATTGCAGTTAGTTTTTTCTTTGAGTATACAGAAGAATTTGTCTTGTGAATTCTCATTTAATTCTGCACTAGAAACCAGTCCTGCAAGGCAAGGAAACAAACATAATATCTTACTCTAAGGAACTGCTTGTAATTATACACATAGTTTCAATGCAAGTTTTTCAGAGAAGCAGTATTTCTGTAACACATCCAAATACAAATCTCTCTCTCACAAGCACAGACACACACACACACACACACACACACACACACACACACACACACACACACACACACACACACACACACACACACACAGACAGACACACAGACACAGACACAGACAGACAGACAGACACACAGACAGACAGACAGACACACAGACAGACAGACACACAGACAGACAGACACACAGACAGAGACACACACACACACACACACACACACACACACAGACAGACAGACAGACAGACAGACAGACAGACAGACAGACAGACACACACACACACACACACACACACACACAGACACCGGAGCCTCTGGCAGCTGAAGACATCCCTGTATTTTCATTTTTTGATTTTAGCATTTCTTTTCTACTAATAAATTAACATTTGGGGGAATAACTTTCCTGTGCCTACAAAATTTTCTCTGGTACATATCTGCAATTTCATGCTAGGCTATATAGCTCATTACTGCTGTCACTTTGGACTTGGGGTGCAATGAACGGCATTTGGTGTAAAATGAACATAACTTGGTGGCCCAATGGTAAAGCGCCACACTCAAATTTTGTTTCCTGATAGGTCCTATGACTTGTGTCACTTACCACTTCTTTCATGACTAGCAATCCAAATTAAACTGTAGGTCCCCTGTAACTGGCTGGGTAATTCGGTTCAAGGATCTGAAGATGACGACAGCATACCAACTCCAACAGCACCATGCCTAGTAAAGCATTGCAGTGGTCAAAATCTTTAGAATGATGACTGCTTTACTCAAACCACCTTGTGTGCAATCCTTATGCCAACTACCCTCTTTTAACCACTATGCTATGGGTTTAAAGTGCACACTATTCATGTAAGTACATAGCTGAATACATGCCTGCTCAGTTTACTTAAAATGGTAGTTACCTTTTAAGCTGTATACATTCTGTTACATCCAGCAATTTTGCCCAAGAGGGAGATAGACCATTCAGTTGCTGAACATACCAGAACAATGCAATTTAGTTCCTTGACTGCTCCACAGCTTGTGTCCTCTGAATTTCTCACCACTGTCAGAGTATTTTACTTGTGCAGGTGGGAACTCTTCCTGCAACGTATCCTACATTCCTGTAACACCCCCCCTCCCCCATCCCAGCTTCAACTGGCCACCAATATTCTGTCTTCTGAATCACCTACCCAATACATTCCCTGCCTCTGGTTCTCCCTTCTCTCTTTACATACCCACCTCCTACACCCTCCCAAGTGCACACAGCTCACAATCTGTTCCCACCATGTGTGTGTACACTTCCACAAGCAGCACTACTGCATATTCACCCACCACTACCCTGTTACCCTCCTCCCCATATCCCTTCCATATCGCCACACAAGCCAACATCACTACTCAGTGGTGCCACAGTTCCCAGAGATAACACAGCTGCAGTTACTACCAATACTGCAACCACAACCACTGTTAAATATGAACAGCCACTGCCCTTCAGTCCAGACACTACGTAGCCCACTGCCAATGTTAGTTTAGATCTGTGATACAGTAAATTACATTTGGAGTAAACTAAATTTCTTTATGCATAAGCTTTATGTCAAATGCCTTATCTTGCTGCAATTTTGATTTGGGTTTTGAATGGACAGCTCTTAAGAACACACTGAAATACATGCCAATGATGTATCTGAAATACTGCTAAACTAACTTAAATCGGAGTGTCTGTCTCACATATTCTGAATTTTATACATTAATTTCTATGAAGTGCCTTGAGTTCCACCAGTGTGTGCTAAAATTTACATGTCACCTGCATATGCTACAGTTATTAAAATTAGTATCTACTTTGGACTTATCCTCAACTGGTTACAAATTTGTATCCCAAAAGTCAGAACCAAATACAGAAGATTTTGTAAAATATAACTGCTACTGAACATGGAACGGGGCACGCACGCACGCTCTTTTACACTGACACCTATGCAGCTGCTGCTGGGGTGACCACATGACAGTAGTAAACTATCCGATGTGACTTTCATAACAAAAGAATCCAGTCATGACACACACAAGCAGTTTACCATTACCCACTAAGGTTGGAAAACCAAGTCTGCATCAAACAGACCAGTGATTTACATCTACATACTCTGCAAACTACTGACAATTGCATGCCAGACAGTACATAGCAAGGTAACATGTTAGAATTTCTTTCTTTTCCAACCATGTATCCAGCACAGAAAAAACAATTGCATAAATTGCTCTGTGCCTGTTGTGATTAGTATAATTTTGTCTTTCTGCCCCTACAAGAGTGATACAAACTGGACAGAAGAATATTTCTAGGTTCTTCATTTAATACTGGTTCTTTAAACTTAATAACCAGGCTTTCACAGATTGATTTACATCTATCTTCAGAAGTCTAACAGTTGTGATTTTTCATTAGTTCTGTGATGCCCTCTCAACTCAAACTTGTGATAATTCACTTTGCAATTCTTCATGTATGTTGAGTATCTCCTGTTAGTATTATTTAGTATTTGTCACACATGATTAATATTCTAGGATGGAATGCACAACTGATTTGTACGCTGTCTCCTTTCTACATTGACAGGATTTTCCACTATCCTTACAATGCACCAAAGCTCCAAAGTCAGAAAAAATTTATCAAGCAGATTTCCTTGATCCATGGATTTCAGAAAGTCATGTGAGGAAAGCACAAGTTGTTTTTCACATGACTAATATTTTTTAGGATCCTTGTTCATTGGTACATCTGAAACTATAAACTCTGAATATGTTCCAGGAGTCTGCAACAGATGGACACCAATGAGATTACATATATGTATTAATTATGAATCTGTAGTGCATAATCATCCAGACTCCAACTACAACAGGTCAAGATCTCCAGGTAGAATCTCTATTCATATACTTGTTTTGTTAACTTCCCCCATTTTTATTGAGTGTATTTTTTAATTAGCACCAAATTTGATAAAAGCCACATCTCCCATGATAACTAGAATCTGATTATTTTCACTCATTCATCAATCCACTCAACCACCTGTCAGTCTCCAAATATGTTCAAGAAGCCACACTATACACTAACAAACAGACCGCTGTATACATATATTAGGAGAAAGAGGGTAGAATACCACCACCACCACCACCACCACCACCCTGCTGTTCACGAACTTCAAAGCATTTACACAACTTTACACAGACCACTAAGAGCTGTTGGCACTGGCAATACAAATACTAGAATTACATGTATTTTAATAAATTGTAGGAGTGGATAATGAGGGCTTCTTTTAATTTTTAAATATTTGGGGATTTTACTTTTCACTGACAACCTGTTATCATTAAGTTCTTTATGTGGCCTCTGGAAGATGTTTGGTTATCAACTTTACACAAAAATGACTTACTAGTACCAGATAATGGGAAGCCCAGGATGGAATAACAATGTAGGAAGTGCAGATTGTCATGTAGAGGAGTCTCCAACAGGCACAATGAATTAAACTACTCAAATAATTGAGCTTTCAGACAAAGTCCTCCTCCTGAACCAGAAAAAACGTTCATACAAGCAAAGTTAAACACACATGGCCCCTGCAGGTGCCCAACTGCAACTGATGTGAACAGCAATCTGCTGGGGTGAATGGTGGGGGAAAGGAGGTAGTGTGGGGCAGTGAGGGGAGGGGGGGGCAGGCCTTCTAAATGTATTGGACAGAGAGGTTTGTGCAGTGATGGAGTGAAAATAAGGAAGGGGGAAGGTATATGGTGAAAGACTAATAAAACTTGGTTGGAGGAATGAAGGAAATGTTGTAGGGAGAATTCCTACCTCATCCGTTAGGAAAAGCTGGTAATGGTAGGAAGAATTCAAATGGTTCAGGCTATGAAGCAGTCACCAAAGTGAAGCACCTGAAGCTGTAATGCATTGATGCACTTCACTTTGTTTCACAGCCAGCAACATCTGGCTTCTTCCTACCATCACATGTGCTTCACTTTAGTGACCACTTCATAGTCTGTGCTATCTAGATTCTTCCTACCAACACAAGCTTTTCTGAATTGTCAGAGGTGGTAACTATCCTTACAGTAATAACTTTCACTGCAGAAACCCCAAGCCTTAACCTTCACTGGTTTTGTCCACCTACCTATCCCACTCACTGCTCCCATTTAGTACTACAAATTGACTTCTATCCCATCAACACACCTTGTCTTCTCCCCTTCTCTGCTTCTTTCCTCATCCTCCCCCCTCCCCACCCTCCCCCCAATCACAATAATTTAATTCTACACCTAGCAGCCCTACACTGTTGCCACCACACCCCTGCACATCCCAATAGGCAGCACAGCTATCCCCCCAATACCCATCCCATGCACTTCCTTACTCCCACTACCCAACCCAGCTAGATTAACTATATTACTGCTCACATCAGACGCAGTCACAGTCACACCTTGGCATCTGGAGACTGGCTGCACACATGCTTTTTCTGAAAGCTAAAATATTTTGATATTTCTACCATTTTTTCATTGTGCCTTTTTTTGACTAAATGCCATCTTTATATGGTGAATAGCAAGCTATTCCTTGTATACTATTACTAGTACTAGAAGAAGAGATCAGTGAGCACATACTGAATGAGGCTCCAAGTGTCAAGTTTCTGGGCAACTGAGGTGGCACCAGAAATCTCTGGATACTCTCATCCTCACTACAGAAGGGTGATCCTCCTATTTACTTACCATCTACACTCACAAATGGAGCAAGGAAAAAGTGACTGCCTATATAACCTCTGTACAAACCTTAACTTCTCTTATCTTATTTAGTTAGTTGGTGGATTGAGGTTTAAGGGACCAAACAGCAAGGTCATCAGTTCCTTGTGTCAAAGACGGTACATTTGGACAGATTTGCATCTCAGAAGAGTCATAATGATAAAAGGTAAAAGGCTAAAAACATTTAAGTGCAGTTGTGTTGTCAATGGTGAAAACAAAAGGAGGGAAAGCAGCAAGTGGGCAACCCCAAGGCTGTCCTAGAGGCAGGAAATATCCCACCTCTGATGCAGTACAGGCAAGAACGCCCACTATTCAAAAGTGTTCAACCACTAGAATGTGAAAGTGCCTGTTGTAAAGGAGACAAACCAAATCTAAAATGTGATAAAAACAGAGTAAAAGGGAGAGAAGAGTACCTTGGCCAGGGAGGAGAGTCAGGAATCTCCAAACATGGTTTGCAGTAGGTGACACCCCAACCCTCACCACCCTGCTCCTACTCCAGAGGGAGATTAAAAACCTTAGAACTGAAAACAAAAACCACTTTCATGGAGGAAATTGAAAACCAGTTCAACCATCTGAGAATAGTCTGCCAATATTAAAGGTAAAGTGTGGGGAAGTCTGGACTTAGTATGCAGATCCAAAAGAAGGGGGCATTGCACCAAAATGTGGGCTACTGACTGGAAAGCTCCACAACCACAAAGTGGGGGTGGCTCATTATGCAAAAGAAAATCAGCCTGGTATGGACAATGGGGAGATGACACATGGTAGTATAGTCCTTTTGGGAGAGGCTGAAGGAAGAATGCCGCAGGACAGGTGTCACCTTAATTGCATGAAGTTTATTAGACAGGAAGGCAGCCTTCCAAGAGTTGGTTCATGATTGTGTGAAGTGGGATTTGATATGAAGCCGTAAATCTGATGCAGGAGGGGTTACAGAGAAAGTGGGGATAAGTGACTGCTCCCCCAGTCAAATGATCAGCTAGCTCATTATCTAGGATACCCACATGGCCAGGAACCCAAGGGATGTCAATGAAACAAGCCACTGTCATGGATGGCCATACCAAGGGATGGCGAGAAAAACACTCAATAGCCTGAAGGCCATTCTGAGTCTATACATGACAAAACACAGTTGAGTTGGGACCGTTTAATAAAGGTGAGGGCCTGGGAAATTGCTGTAAGTTCCACAGTAAACACCCCACATGTGGTTGGCAGAAGATTATTTTCCATGCCAACAGAGGACATGAATGATATCCAACACGATCAGCAGATTCAGAGCCATTGGTGTAAAAAAACAACAGCATCCCTAAACTCCCATAAAATTTGGTGGATAAAAAACAACACCATCAGGGAAACAGAATCTTTTGGTCCTCGGTGGAGAGGAGATCCATCCAAATCTGGGACCAAGGAACTAACTGGGGAGGGGGGGGGGGGGATGTTGGGAAGCGAATGTGGGAGACAGGACAAAGAAGGAAGCTGAAAATCACAGCAAAGAGGCGAAAGGAGCAGCCCAACCGGTAAACCCGTCCCAGGCTGGGAATCAGGTGGGTGACGTCCTTGGTCTGGAAACAGGATAGAATAGGAAGGATTAGTGGGAGAGGAACAGATAGTGATTGCATAAGAAACCAGAAGCTGGGACTGCAGCACAGAAAGGAGGGGATCCCAGCTTCAGCCAGGAGACTATCAACAGGGCTAGTAGGGAAGGCACTAGTGGCCAAACAGATACCACAATGGTGGACCACAGCCAGGAGGCATAGTGTGGGAGGAGCAGCCAAACCATAAACTTGACAACCATAGTCCAAGTGACACAGCACTAAAGCCTGATACGGGTGGAGAGGAGTGGAACAATCCGCACCCCAAGAGGTGTGGGCAAGGAAGAGAAGGATGTTGAGTTTACGGAAACATCCTACCTTCAGAAGTCTGATATGAGGCAGCCAAGTGAGCTTGTTGAAAAGCAGACTCAGGAAACGAAACTATGACCACATGTAGTCATTGTGAATCGAGGTAGAGCTCTGGACCAAGGTGGACCGTAGTACAGTGGCAGAAGTGGACCACCCACGATTTTAAAGCAGAGAACTGAAACCCGTGTTGGAGGGTCCATGCAGAGGCACACCATATAGCACCCTGGAGCTGCTGCTCTGCAGAGGCCATCTAAGAGTGACTAACCCAAATGCAGAAATCATCCAGATACATAGCAAAGTTGACCATAGGTCCAACGGAGGCCACAAGTCCATTTATAGCAATGAGTAATAGAAGTACACTTAATATCAAACCCTATGGGATGCCATTCTCCTGGGTCTATGGAGAAGTAAAAACAGTACCAACCTGAACCCTGAACGACCTATGGAACTGGAACTGGCGGATGAAGTGTAAGATAGATATAATGGTGCCAAGCCATATGATACGCCTTGCGAAGGTTGAAAAATACTGCAACCAAATGGCAGGACTGGGAAAAGCCTGCAAAACTGTGGATTCCAATAAAAGTAAATGATCAATCTGAGACCATCCCTCTCAGAAGCCCCTCTGATAAGGGGACAAAAGATCCAGAGATTCGAGAATCCAATTGAGGCAAACTGGCTACCATCCGCTCAAACATCTTGCAAACAGCATTTGTCAGACTAATTGGCCGATACCCTTCGACAAACAGGAGGTTCTTACCAGGCTTAAGGATGGGAAGCATGACGTTATCCCACCACTGAAAAGGGATGTTACCCTGGAGCCAAATACAGTTATGCACCCAGAGAAGATGTCGTGGAGCACTAAGATGTTTAAGCAATTTTATGAATGGTGTCTGGGCCAGAGGCCATATGATGGGAAGAAGAATGTGCAGAAAGTAGTTCCCATTCAGTAAAAGGTTCGCTGTAAGATACAAGGGGTAAAACATGAGATGGAAGCTTCAGTCCACTGTTTCTGGTGAAGAAAAGCAGCCGGATAGGAGGTTGATGCCGATGCTGTTGCAAAATGGGTCGCAAGATGTTCCGTAAGAATCAGCGGGCCCTCGCAAAGGCCATCTGGGAGATCAAGGCCCAGGAGGGTAGACTGCTGATGGCAACCTAGGAGAGAGCGAAGTGTAGCCCAGACCCTTGACATAGGGGCAGTAGAACCGAGGGAAGAAAGCGTTCCCAACACACCCATTTGCTCCATTTGATTAATTAACAGGCTTTGTCATGAAGGCGTTTAAAGGTAATAAGATTGCCAACGGATTGGTGTCTCTTAAGGTGCTGCAAAGCTTGATGGGGATCACTAGTGGCAATGGCTGTACTCCACAACACAACTTGTCGGTGGTGAAATAGTCCAGATAAGCGTGGGATAGCAAGGCTGGCAGCACGAACAATCAGAAATGTCACGTAGGTCATCATCAATACAACCTGACAAAGAGGGGGAAAAATGACCTGTGCAGTATATAGAGGCCAATTGGCACGTTGGAAAGCCCAACATGGTAACCTGTCCATCAGGGAGTGGGAACGCAGCGAGAGAATCGACGGGAACTGGTGACTATCACAAAGGTTGTCGTGTGGCAACCAGTGTAATGAAGGGAGGAGGGAGGAAGAAGAGAGAAAGATCAATGGCAGAAAAGGTACCATGACCAGCACTCAAATGGGTAGGAGGGTCACAATTAAGAAGGCACAAGTCGTGATCTCCAAGAAACTTGTCTATGAGAAGACCGCGACTAGATGGAAATGCACTGCAACCACAAGAAATGCTGAGCATTAAAATCCCCAAGGAGGAGGAGGGAGGGAGGGCACATATAGTAAGGTGTGCCTAGAGGCACAAATTTTTTTAAATCCGCCACTCAATGCTGTTATGAACGTCTGGCATCTAACACTTCCTACAGAAAATTGTGGAGTGCAGTTCACGATTCTCATTGCAGAATCTGAGTGTTTCCTCACTTCATAACAGGAAGTGACCTGTATCTCTAATTCCAGATTGGACAGAGGGTAGTTTTACATGGTCGGCATGTATGGAGCATGTGGAAGGTGAACGTGGACTGGTTTCCTCTGAAGCCAGTTGTGCATATACTGTCTAATGATTGGTAACAGCTTTTACTGTTTCCCTGCTATCTGTTTGTTATAGGGTTCCAAGGTCAAATACTGGTGGAGATGGAAACGGCAGAGAAAATCTGAGCCCACGATTAGTTCATGGAAATCAGCAACCAGAAACTGCTATTAAAATTTTTTGCCGGGGCCGAGGGATATGGTATGACAGTTCAGTAAAATAAAATTGGATAGTCGTTCGTAGGTCATAGTTAGGTGACCAGTGTAGGAAGCTGCACTGGCAGGTTCTTTCTGAGGATTGTGCCCGCTTCCAAGCCGTTGACCAGGAAGTACTGATTAGTTAAGTGGTCTACAGTGATTATAGTTGACACTCCATGCGCTGGAGCTGGTTTCCTGGATATTTCCGCACAAGAGGCGATTCAGCATCACATGCAGTTTTTATAAGAGGGATTGGCTTACAGTAGAAAAGCTTTGGACAACATACAGTGGAGCCAAATTTTTGAAGGCGGCAATTCATCGTTGCAACTGGGGAACCCAGCGTTGTATCTAAGCACAATGATTAGCTTGTAAATCTAATGCGCAGAAGGCTGTAGGTGCGGACTTCACAAACTATAGCGAAACTATTTTTAAGTCTAATCAAAACAATTATTTTTATTAAATTGATTGCTTTCTAATTCTTTGTCACGTCATTTTGATCATCGTATTGACTATTTGCTCTTATTTTTCTTGCCATCCTTTTCGTCTTGAATCTGGAACTAAGTTCGAACGAGGATTGTCCATCGGTTGGTAACGCAGCAGCTGGTGTAGCCAGTGAGAGGTAACCAATGATAGCGAGAAATTGCAGATTGCATTTAGTGCTAAAGCATTTTGTCTTGAGTGTTCGTAGAGGTTGCTTTAACCGCCGTGAAGAAAGAGATCGTTGAGCGCTGACCGCCGTTTCCTTTGATACATTTGCTCATCGCTAAGTTTTGGTTTAAATTCAAGGCTACAAAACGCATTGTCTGCCGCAGTTCATTCATTAGTCATTTAAAATCAGCAGCCGACAGAGCAACTCGCACTTGCAACGTACCTCGCGGCGCCGCTACCAACACTGTTCCGCATTACAAATTAACGGTATTTGTTAAGTGACCCGCTGACCTATAACAACCGAGCGGTAGCCGACATTGCAACACTACCAGCAAGTGACATGTCAGCTATCAATCTAATCTGACTAATACGGCGACCGTCACTGTCTTGGGCAAAACCGGTTTGGACAATGTTTCAACTACAGGAGACTGGCTGTTCAGACGATCCGGGACGCCTACTGCGTACCGCATTGTGTTTGGACTATAGTACAGCACAGAGCAGTTATGCTATTTGTCGCCGAAGCGGTTGTGGAAAACAGACGGAATCTAGGCGCCCCACCTGCCAGCTGAATGTTGTCGCTGGCAGTGCGTGTGTTTGTTGTGGCTGGCCACGGGCTAGTGACGTCACGCTCATGCGTATGTGGAACCGCTGGTGTCTAGCAGGCTGCCGCGGCAGTGTTGCCGACACGTGATTATTTTTCCGTTAAACCAACACCCAAAAATCCGACAAAATGAAATTTTCTTCCAATAATAAATTAAAATATTACACTTATTACTTTGTTTACACAGAGCAAACATTTAAAAATCACCACAATCATAACTCCATATTTCCTTGCAAATAAAAAGACGCTAAAAATTTTAATACTCATACCTACGAGACGGGCAAACATTTAAAAATCTGCCGAACTCGTCCAAAATATAAAATATATACATATGTGTTACAAAAAGGTACGGCCAAACTTTCAGTAAACATTCCTCACACACAAATAAAGAAAAGATGTTATGTGTACATGTGTCCGGAAACGCTTAATTTCCATGTTCGAGCTCATTTTAGTTTCGTCAGTATGTACTATACTTCCTCGATTTACCTCCAGTTGACCCAACTGAAGGAAGGTAATGTTGACTTCGGTGTGTGTGTTGACATGCGACTCCTTGCTCTACAGTAATAGCATCAAGCACATCAGTACGTAGCATCAACAGGTCAGTGTTCATCACGAACGTGGTTTTGCAGTCAGTGCAATGTTTACAAATGCGGAGTTGGCAGATGCCCATTTGATGTATGGATTAGCACGGGGCAATAGCCGTGGCGCGGTACGTTTGTATCGAGACAAATTTCCAGAACGAAGGTGTCCCGACAAGAAGACGTTCGAAGCAATTGATCGGCGTCTTAGGGAGCGCGGAACATTCCAGCCTATAACTCGCGACTGGGGAATACCTAGAACGACGAGGACGCCTGCAATGGACGAGGCAATTCCTCGTGCAGTTGACGATAACCCTAATGTCAGCGTCAGAGAAGTTGCTGCTGTACAAGGTAACGTTGACCACGTCACTATATGGAGAGTGCTACGGGTGAACCAGTTGTTTCCGTACCATGTACAGCGTGTGCAGGCACTATCAGCAGCTGATTGGCCTCCACAGGTACACTTCTGCGAATGGTTCATCCAACAATCTGTCAATCCTCATTACAGTGCAAATGTTCTTTACGAATGAGGCTTCATTCCAACGTGATCAAATTGTAAAAGTTCACAATCAACATGTGTGGGCTGACGCGAATCCTCACGCAATTGTGAAATCACGTCATCAACACAGATTTTCTGTGAACGTTTGGGCAGACATTGTTGGTGATATCTTGATTGGGCCCCATGTTCTTCCACCTACGCTCAATGGAGCACGATTTCATACGGGATACTCTACCTGTGCTGCTAGAACATGTGCCTTTACAAGTACGACACAACATGTGGTTCATGCACGATGGAGCTCCTGCACATTTCAGTCTAAGTGTTCGTACATTTCTCAACAACAGATTCGGTGACCGATGGATTGGTAGAGGTGGACCAATTCCATGGCCTCCACACTGTCCTGACCTCAACCCTCTTGACTTTCATTTATGGGGGCATTTGAAAGCTCTTGTCTACGCAACCCCGGTACGAAATGTAGAGACTCTTCGTACTCGTATTGTGGACGACTGTGATACAATACGCCATTCTGCAGGGCTGCATCAGCGCATCAGGGACTCCATGCGACGGAGGGTGGACGCATGTATCCTCGCTAACGGAGGACATTTTGAACATTTCCTGTAACGAAGTGTTTGAAGTCACGCTAGTACGTTCTGTTGCTGAGTGTTTCCATTCCATGATTAATGTGATTTGAAGAGAGGTAATAAAATGAGCTCTAACATGGAAAGTAAGCGTTTCCTGACATGTCCACATACCATATACCATATTTTATTTCTTTGTGCGTGAGGAATGTTTCCTGAAAGTTTGGCCGTACCTTTTTGTAACACCCTGTATAACTACACATTTTAATGGAACCGTAAAACAAATTTAAATACGTTTCTTTAAATTTCGGGCGTGCAGTGTAACTGTCATCTTTAGAATGAGCAGACACACAAACCGCTGGATAGTATACAGTAGAAATATTATAAACCTAAACTGTGCGCAGCACGCGCAAAATTTAATGGAGCAGTCATTGCGCCACGGGACTGATGACCTTAGCAGTATCGTCCCCCTTAAACATCACAACTAAACATTGCGCCACGAAAACGTGAACATGCACAAATTATTTATTCACCTACGTTGATTAAAATAACAGTTCATCCACATCGCCCAGTGTTGATTCAGTTGACGTGCTAGATTCTCCCTTCGGTACGCAGCCACTGTGCCAATTTGCTTCAAAGCATGCTCTGGTAAGAATTATGACAGCACTCTTTCACATGAGTACGTCCGATCCGCTCAGTAACAATTGCGTTTACCACATTTAAGTCTATTCCTGAGGGAGGTTTTCACATTTCTGAGCATGCTAAATGCTCTTTCGACGTAAGCATGTGACGAAGGTTAACTCCAAAAGCATCACTGCAAAATCAGACCTCTGAAATGGATTTTGGGAACTAGCGTCTTTACACGATGCTATCTCTTGCTAAAGTTCTTCTATGCTGTCGACATTTTGCCACTGAGCAATAGGTAACTTACCACTGAAATTCAGTTTTGAGATTTCTTTCACCACTCTCAAACACTTTTCTGGAGCAATTAGGCACACCTTTTGCAAAACCTTGACTATATTCGGCAGTTGCGTCTCTGCTAAGCAAAGCAGAGAATTTTCGCATCTACTGCGAAAAACTTTTTCCTCATTCTGCGTTAATTTTATGTTCTTTCATTATATTTACCAATGAAACCTCTACTTCATGGCCAAGATTAATATTAGGGTATTTGTATTTTCTAACATCTACTGTTAGCAAATCCCTCTTATAACCAGGGACAATCCACCTCTTAAAACCTACAATAAGACCCAAGTCTTGCAGTAGTTTTGAATGGTCTGCTGTACTTGACAAATGATTTATTGACCTTTTGACATTCTTCTAGAGTTGGTCTAAGGAACAAAAGATAAAGCTTATTGATGGTACATACTAACAGTTCAGCTGTGTGGCACTTAGTCTGATGTCTGGATATTTCGAAGTATGTCTGTAGTTTAGGCCACTGACAAAAAGCGATTAACAGCAGCTTAGATCGATAGCCATCTTGTGTATGATTGGTGTATAATTTTAGGGGTTTGGCTCCATTTATTGCTTTAAACGACATCCCATACATGGCTTGTCGAGAAGAAGATTTAGAAAACCAAGTTTAACAAATTATGAACTCAAAATTCCTTGCTAGCATTTGGGCAGCAGACGACACTGCTGACTGAACTGAATGGCAAACAGGGGATCAATACAAGATTAGGGACTTCAAATTTCAGTTTCTGGTAAACTCCATTGCTAATACCCACCATTACTAAGGCATTATACGTACCAGTTCCTGTCATTTGTTTGATTTCTGGGCCATGATCTGAATGTAATGACTACTGCAGTAACAATACAGTCCGCGTTCAACGCTCTAAGTCAACAATTCCTATAAAAAAGTGGAAATATGTGCTTTGTTTCGAAAAATATTCAGTGCATTTGGTGACAAATGTCCATTATTAACATCGTTCCGTATTTCTGATTTAAAGTGCTGGAAGAGTGTTTTTGATTAAAGAACGGCTCGTCGTATGGTGTAGCCGTAAGAGATGTATGGTCAGTACTTTGAAAGAAATTCTTGGTAAGATCTGCGAGATGATCAACGGATTTAATTTGGTTAAAGTGAGAGGGGGGGGAGACAAAACTGCGAGGTCATCGGTCCCTTGTTCCCAGTAAAATAACACAGGGGAAAGATGAAAAGAAAGGAGATGTACAGCACAATAACAGGGGAGGGGAAGAAACAAATGGTTCAAATGGCTTTGAGCACTATCGGACTTAACATCTGAGGTCATCAGTCCCCTAGAACTTAGAACTACTTAAACCTAACTAACCTAAGAAGATCACACACATCCATTCCCGAGGCAGGATTCGAACCTGCGACCGTAGCGGTCACGCGGTTTCAGTCTGAAGCACCTAGAACGGCACGGCCACACCGGCCGGCAGGAAAAATCAGAAGAACAACAGAGGAACAACCAACACTACTATGGACAAAACAGGAAAAGAAAAGCACAGAGAAAAGCAAGAAACAGGTAGAAAGATGTAAAAACAAGAGCAGATGAAAGTGGCTGGTCGACAATGAGAGTAAAAAGGTAAAACCAGCCACTCTGAGACACATTAACACCCACCATAAAAACATTTGAGTGGAGAACACAAAGAGGCAAAGGACATGGGCTAAAACCCAATGATGATGTTGTGGTCTTCAGTCCTGAGACTGGTTTGATGCAGCTCTACATGCTACTCTATTCTGTGCAAGGTTCTTCAGCTCCCAGTACCTACTGCAACCTACATCCTTCTGAACCTGCTTGGTGTAATCATCTCTTGGTCTCACTCTACGATTTTTACCTTCCACGCTGCCCTCCAATACTAAATTGGTGATCCCTTGATGCCTCAGAACATGTCCTACCAACCGATCCCTTCTTCTAGTCAAGTTGTTCCACAGACTCCTCCCCAATTCTATTCAATACCTCCTCATTAGTTATGTGATCTACCCATCTAATCTTCAGCTTTATTCTGTAGCACCACATTTCGAAAGCTTCTATTCTCTTCTTGTCCAAACTACACTCCTGGAAATGGAAAAAAGAACACATTGACACCGGTGTGTCAGACCCACCATACTTGCTCCGGACACTGCGAGAGGGCTATACAAGCAATGATCACACGCAAGGCACAACGGACACACCAGGAACCGCGGTGTTGGCCGTTGAATGGCGCTAGCTGCGCAGCATTTGTGCACCGCCGCCGTCAGTGTCAGCCAGTTTGCCGTGGCATACGGAGCTCCATCGCAGTCTCTAACACTGGTAGCATGCCGCGACAGCGTGGACGTGAACCGTATGTGCAGTTGACGGACTTTGAGCGAGGGCGTATGGTGGGCATGCGGGAGGCCAGGTGGACGTACCGCCGAAATGCTGAACACGTGGGGCGTGAGGTCTCCACAGTACATCGATGTTGTCGCCAGTGGTCGGCGGAAGGTGCACGTGCCCGTCGACCTGGGACCGAACCGCAGCGACGCACGGATGCACGCCAAGACCGTAAGATCCTACGCAGTGCCGTAGGGGACCGCACCGCCACTTCCCAGCAAATTAGGGACACTTGCTCCTGGGGTATCGGCGAGGACCATTCGCAACCTCCATGAAGCTGGGCTACGGTCCCGCACACCGTTGGCCGTCTTCCGCTCACGCCCCAACATCGTGCAGCCCGCCTCCAGTGGTGTCGCGACAGGCGTGAATGGAGGGACGAATGGAGACGTGTCGTCTTCAGCGATGAGAGTCGCTTCTGCCTTGATGCCAATGATGGTCGTATGCGTGTTGGGCGCCGTGCAGGTGAGCGCCACAATTAGGACTGCATACGACCGAGGCACACAGGGCCAACACCCGGCATCATGGTGTGGGGAGCGATCTCCTACACTGGCCGTACACCTCTGGTGATCGTCGAGGGGACACAATAGTGCACGGTACATCCAAACCGTCATCGAACCCATCGTTCTACCATTCCTAGACCGGCAAGGGAACTTGCTGTTCCAACAGGACAATGCACGTCCGCATGTATCCTGTGCCACCCAACGTGCTCTAGAAGGTGTAAGTCAACTACCCTGGCCAGCAAGATCTCCGGATCTGTCCCCCATTGAGCATGTTTGGGACTGGATGAAGAAGCGTCGTCTCACGCGGTCTGCACGTCCAGCACGAACGCTGGTCCAACTGAGGCGCCAGGTGGAAATGGCATGGCAAGCCGTTCCACAGGACTACATCCAGCATCTCTACGATCGTCTCCATGGGAGAATAGAAGCCTCCATTGCTGCGAAAGGTGGATATACACTGTACTAGTGCCGACATTGTGCATGCTCTGTTGCCTGTGTCTATGTGCCTGTGGTTCTGTCAGTGTGATCATGTGATGTATCTGACCCCAGGAATGTGTCAATAAAGTTTCCCCTTCCTGGGACAATGAATTCACGGTGTTCTTATTTCAATTTCCAGGAGTGTGTGTGTTTCGTTGAATTGTTCGCACACTGACATTTTGGTGGCCCAGCATTGAAATCTGCAGCTATTTGCTGAAGGGCTGCACTTCTGTCACATTGAATGATTCTCCTCAGTCGTTGGTCTCGTTCTTTAAGGATCTTTTTCCGGCCGCAGCGATGTCTGAGATTTGATGTTTCGTCGGATTCCTGATATTCACGGTACACTCGTGAAATCGTTGTACGGGAAAATCCCGACTTCATCGCTACCTCGGAGATGCAGTGATCCATCGCTCGTGCGTCGACCGCAACAAAACGTTCACACAGAAATCATGGTAAACTGCCATTGTGGCGGCAGCAGCAACCGATCTAACAACTGCACCAGACACTTGTCATACAGGCGTTGCCGACCGCAGCGTCATATTCTGCCTGTTTACGTATGTCCGTGCTTGAATACACATGCATATACTAGTTTCTGTGTACTTTTAAGCGACCACACAAGCTTGGTCCGCAGTAAGGCAAATCCTAACAGAGCATTACAAGAACAAAAGGTCATTGGTCTATTACGCCTGTCAAGCATTTAATAGTAGTAGACAAGGGAAGGATGAGAGTGTGGTTCAATGGGGCTCACGTGTCGACACAATGCAATTTCATTTTCGCGAAGCAATGACAAGGGTAATGAATCTGGATGAAGTTCCAGGTAGTGGCGCACTACGGAGTGCAGTGGGTCGGGCAGTATTTATTAAAGGGTTGTTCAACGAGCGGACGAAGACAATAGCGAGGGCACAGGAAGAACGATCGACATTATCAGAAGCAGTTGACCATACAGCTACAGAAGAAAGTGCAATCACGCCAGAGCGGGAGAAGTACAGAGCGGCTGCTCACTGAAAACAAACCAATACGAAAGGAACAAAATGTTTAATTTTGGGATGGGCATCGATTCCACGTACGGAAGTTTATCCTGTGATTACACGCGTCGCTGTCTCGGCCAGACAGAACCGGACTGCTTATCAATGACTATATTAGACAGTTCCGAGGGAATGGCCCCCGATCTGAATGTCCTCCGGTTGGATGTAACACGTATAACCTGACGGAACACTCCCACGTGCATCCGAACGAAGTCAGTGACTTCTTGTACGTGTCACCACATTACGCGAAAGAATGTAACCAGAGCTCAGGTTAAACGCAGAGAGAACACATCGGGAAGCGAACGGCGAGCTTAATGCAGCAGTCACATTACGCTGCGTCGGTGATAATACGTAGAGCAGATTGCACAGGGAAGAAGGACAATGTACAGTTAAAAAGCTATGATACTAACGGTCTGCAGGTTGGTTTATTGATAGATAGCTGGGCCCATCGAGCTAAGTAAAGCCGCCACGTTAAAACAAGACCCGAGGACAGTTACAAAAAATTGTAGCTAAAAGGGAAATTCGAACCGAGGGCAAAGTTCTAATCAAACTACACAACAGAAAGTGGTACAGGATATGTTCACAATTTTTAAATTGTAGGCGCATATATCGGTCTACCATCTAGGACGAGATTTCTTAGAGAATGGTGCTTAACTATGCACGCATGGGAATTAAAATTCGAAGAATGGGTGGAGCTACAGAAAGGCACTGAGAAAGTGAATGTCTAAACTGGCTGTTCTAGTAAATACTACTACCAATATCGGGTTAGCCAGTTATGTATTTCGCCACCAAACATGGGCACGCGAGGAATTTCGAGCAAATATATAAAGGTGTTACCGGACAGGGAAGCCAATCATCCCAGAACATGCCCACCAATAGCGCAGGTTGACGCAGGCAACAGAAGCTGTAAGTTACGTAAGAGCCTACCCTTCCCATACCTCAGTAGATATGGGAAGGGAAGGCTGGCAAATCTAGGTGGTGGGATCATGGAAAAATTCCTGTAGTATTTGGTGTTAGAGCTGCACCTTTTTTAGATTGAAGTCGGCTGCTAGGTAGAGCTGCTTAAAGCAAGTCCCTCTATCTAAGGGCTCAAGTCATGTTTCCACGTAGAGAAGGAATTAGCATATTTTATCAAAATATAAGAGGTACCGGTATTAGAGGAAGTTAGTGAACTGCTTATAGATGCTGACAAATTATTGTTATGTCGGAGCACCACTTAAGTAATTGACAACTCAGAGGCCGCCTCTACCAAGATACAGATTGGCTGGCTGTTTTTCAAGGAGATCCTTGTGGGGTGGGGGAGTGGCCATGCACGTAAAAAATCAGTATTCCATTTGAGTCCATAGATGTATCACGACACTACACTGTGCAGATATTTGAATGTTGTGCAGAGGCAGCAGAATTCAGTGAAACCAAAATAACTGTTTTTGTTTATAGGTCCCCTAACTGCGACTTCAGAGCATTTCTGCTCAAGCTAGAGAGGGGTTCTTGATTCACTCTGTAGGAAGTACCAGATACTAGTTATATATGGTGACTTCAATATTAAT
Organism: Schistocerca gregaria; assembly: GCF_023897955.1. Classification (NCBI taxonomy): domain Eukaryota; kingdom Metazoa; phylum Arthropoda; class Insecta; order Orthoptera; family Acrididae; genus Schistocerca; species Schistocerca gregaria. The sequence continues at coordinate 109,488,398 of NC_064920.1, forward strand.
ATTGTATATGATGGTGCAAGAGAAAGGATGTTGGTGGATCTAAATTCGTATGGTCTGATGCAGACTTTTTCCAACTATGGTGCAGGAAAATAGCACAGCCATAGACAACATTTTTATTCATTCTTCATTACTAGATGGGCATCTGTTAGTGAAAGGGTGATTCTAAACCTTGTCCAGGAACAAGAGTGGCAGGATGTTTATAGCGTCGATAACATAGATAAATATAATGCTTTCCTTAACATTTCTCATGCTCTTTGAGAGCTGCTTTCTATTAGAACGTTCTAAACGGGATACCAGCAGTGATAGGCAGCCCACGTTGCTGAATAGTGGGATAAGGGTATCATGTAGAACAAAATGGGAATTATATCAAAATGTTAGAAGTGGTCACAATCAAGCTACAGTATCCCATTACAAACAGGACTGTAAGGTGCTTAAAATTATTAGGAATGTGAAGAGTGTGTGGTATACAAATAGAATAGCTAATTCACAAGATAAAATTAAAACCATATGGCCCGTTGTGAAGGAAGTGTGTGATCAGCAGCACAAGATCGACGGTATAAAGTCAGTTCGTAGTAAAAATATCTCTCTTTCTGATAAATCAGATATATGTACAGTAACAATCATTTTCTGGGCATTGCTGGTGAATTTAATAAAAATAGTTTCTACAGGAAATCATAACTTTCTTTGCAAATGCCTTTCCCAGATTGATGTCTGAAATTCTCCTGTGTGATACAGACAAGGGGGAGATTAAGTCAATTATTTCACTGAAGACTAAGGACACATTTATGATGGAGTGTCTAGCACAATATTAAAGTACTGTGCTGCCCATGTTAGCCCTGTGTTTAGCCATATATGTATTTTTTTTCTTGAACGATTAAAGTACTGAGTAGTAAAGCTGCTTTATAAAAAGAAAGGGATAATGTATACAATTTTAGACCTCTTTCTATGTTTGTAAAAGTTATTGATCAGTGTATGTAAGGATAACTGATCATTTTATGTCACACAGTTTGTTATCAACTGTACAGTTTGGCTTTAGAAGTCTTTCAACGACTGAAAATGCTATATTCTCACTGAGATACTGGATGGGTTAAACAAAAGGTTTCGAACGCTAGGCAAATGTTTTGAATTAACTAAGGCGTTTGTTTGTGTTGATTACAAAATATTGCTCCAGAAGTTGGACCATTACGGCATACAGGGAGTAGCTCACAATTTGTTCATCTCTTACTTTAGCAACAGACAGGAAAAGATTATTCACAATGTTGAGAATGGTTGTGATGTGGGATCTCTCAGCGTTGGGGCCACACCTGTTCCTTATTTCTGTTTGCTGATGACACTAGCTTGGTAGTAAAGGATGTTATGTGCAACACTGGCTCGGTTTCAAATAGTGCAGTTCATGACCCAAGTTCAAGGCTTTTAGAAAATGAACTAACGTTAAATCACAGACTTAGGTTTTACAGTTTCTAACCCACAATTCAATAAAACCTGAAGTTTTAATTTCACAGAATGGGCATATAGTGAAACAGTGCAAATTTCTAGGTGTTCAGATAAATAGTAAACTGTCATGGAAAGCCCACGTTCAGGATTTTGTTCAAAGATTTAATGCTGCCATTTTTACTATTCCAACTGTATCTGAAGTGAGTGATCGTTCGACAAGAAAATTAGTCTACTATGCTTATTTTCACTCGCTTATGACGTATGGTATTATATTTTGGGGTAACTTTTCCCGTTCTAAAACGATTTTGGGCTCAAACGGGCGGTTCGGGTAATAAGTGGTGTAAGTTTACGAACCTCTTGTCGACCCCTGTCCACGAGTCTGGGTATTTTGACACTTGTCTAAATGTATTTACCTTCATTTTTTGGTAACAGTATTAGCTTATTCGCAAGAATAAGCAGCTTTCACTCAATTAATACGCTGCAGAAATCAAACCCGCATTTGGATCGGACTTCCTTAACTCTTGTGCAGAAAGGCGTGCAACATACTGCTGCATCCATTTTCAATAAGCTATCACTCGAATGCAAAAATCTTATCAGTAATCCACCCAAATCTAAACTGAAGAGTTTCCTCATGGGCCACTCCTGTCTAGTTGTTCCTTCAGAAATGAGGCTGATTCTTGTTGTATTGTTGACTGCGTTTACTTAAACTTTTGGTTTGACTTTTTTCGGGTTCATAAACATGTTTTTATCTATTACTTTTATGTTTTAACTTTATGTACTGACACGTTCCATGACCTTTGAGATTTGCTCCTCAATTTTGTCCTACAGATCTTTAAGTGTAAATAAATACTTAGTCACGAGATCAGCCCTCACACATGCCATCACCGGCTGTCATTGCCCGACAAAAGTGGATAAGTTCAACAGGGACAGCGTTGCCTGTCAAGAACGACAAACTGAGGAATACTAATGGAATGTATCCTAGCCAACAGCAGATATTGGCACTTGAGCGTAGAGAGGAAACTAGAATCGGTTCCAGGAAGGAACGATTTGTGAAAGTGCGTGTAGCACAGATACTAGGGGTAGACGCTCTAATCCGAAAGCAAGAAATTAGGCCTGGTGTGTACACCCCAGAACACTAGTGGCCGTTTGAGGAGAAACATGTATAAGTAGTGCACTTAACACTCAGAATAAAGATATTCGATTAAACATTTCCAAAGTATTCGCAGAACCAATCCCACCCCCCGCTACTTACAAAGTCTGGCAAGTAACAGATGAACATGAGGTCGTGACTAAGTCAAGAATCAGTCTGCTAAAAGTAAGTATGCAAATACATTTAAATAACGCGAATACTACATTGAAATAACGAAGAAAGACAGACACTAAGGAATATGCGCCGCATAGAATTATTTCATTTACCCAGTGACAGTCACTCATACCACATCTTTGATAAAGCACAGTATGCTCCTGATACTGGAGGCAGACGGTAAAACTATAAATCAAAGACTGCACTTAATATCTCAAGAACAAGAGGCTGAGTATATCGAACAAATTAGACACTAGTGATCAACAGAAGTGGCAAATCGTAACCAACTAGTGAAAGCTCTGACATTTCCCCATTACGGTATATTCCCCCCCAAAGATAGATGAGATCCTGGATAGCCTGGGGAAAGCGAAATATTTCTCAAGGACTACTATCAAGTAATGGCAGAAGAGAAGGACTGAGAGAAGACCGGTTTTAGCACACGCACATGTAATTACCAGTATACCAAGTTGGTCATGGGACAAAGCCGCACCTTCAACTTTTGAAAAGTTGATGAATAATAGTTATTGGGGTACAATGGAACCGAGTCTATATGGTTCAAATGGCTCTGAGCACTATGGGACTCAACTGCTGTGGTCATTAGTCCCCTAGAACTTAGAACTACTTAAACCTAACTAACCTAAGGACATCACACACATCCATGCCCGAGGCAGGATTCGAACCTGCGACCGTAGCAGTCGCACGGTTCCGGACTGCGCGCCTAGAACCGCGAGACCACCGCGGCCGGCCCGAGTCTATATACCTGGACAACGTGGGTGTGGCAGGTGCATTGTTAGAGGAGCACAATGCTTGGCTGGAAGAGGTACTCGAGTGACAGACAATTTAAAACTACAAGTGGACAAATGTGAATTCTTGCAGAAAGATGTTACCTTTTCAGGGCATGTCTGAACAGTTTCGAGGCTGCAGCCCAACCCCAGCAAAGTGGAAGCTGTCAAAAGTTATCTTCAACCTAAAACTATCAACTACTTTCCCCAGCCTCGTTGGATGTTACTATCGCTTCTTAAGTTGTTTCAATAAGATGGCAAAACGTTTGCACGACTTGCTGAAAAAAGTTTATGATCGGCAAGTGCACCAACGAGGCATCCCAACAACCAAGGGAAAAGTTGACCTGCCGACCAAAATTGTAGTACCTGTATTTCTAAAAGTAGTCTGATTTCGACAACTTCGCGTTGAGTATCTCAGTCAGGGGACAATGGAAGAGAAACGTATCCTTTATATCTAGTCCAGTCAAATTGCAGAAATACCTTGCAAAAGGTGGGGTAGAAGATTTTATTTTTTTAACTCTTTCATATAGTTGGAAATATTAGAAAACCGTGTTTTGCCTACAAAATCTCGCTTGCGAAAACTTTCTGCAGTCAAAAAACTTGGAAAATGTCGGCCTTTTTTTCCGTTTTTTTCAAACTATCTCAATGTCATTTGCTCCTATCGCTTTAACGTCTATTTCCTTTTTTAAAGAGCACAAAATTCTTTACAAATTTTATTCTTGCTATTTTTTTCTATTCCCAATATCTAAGGCGCTACAGCGCCTCAAAAAATACCAATTTTTCAAATTTTGAGCATAGTGGCAAGATGCCTTATTTTTGAACTATTTTTTCAGTTTCTGTTTGTGTAGTATAAATACATTATACATCATAGTATATGATGGAATTTACCACCTGACTTTTAAGTATTCAATTTCTATGTATGCAACATGAGGATTGCTGGGCACCCAACTATTGTGATTCTTACATCACTACGTGAAGTTTACTATGGGCCATCTCAGCCTTGGTATTTGTAAAACTATAAATATAAAAATCCGTCATTAAGAGACAACTATTATTAGCTGCAATAGGCAACCTAATTAGGTAGGTAATTATTCTTGTGTATAAAAGGCACACAGTTGACATTAAAAATAAGTAGCTTTATTACAATTAAAATGCATCGTCAGTTACTAAAAAATGTTGACAGTTCTGGGTGTGTAATACTTGTAATATCGCACATTAGCGCACTTGAGACAGATATGAGCATCACTTCCAACGTTTTGATGGGCCAGGTTCCTCAGTGTCACCAGAAATACCTTGAATTACGGATTCAGGATTTGTACCTAGAGTTGATCCCAGATTGACTTCTTTAAACAGCGAGTCAGCTTCAACAAGTTCGTTGCTTTCGTCAGCGGTTTCCTCAACATCCTCCATAACATCTTCACTTTCATATAAAAAAATTTTCCACGTTTTCACAGTTGACCCCAATACATTTCTTGCAAATTGAACATTTCAAACACGCTTTTCTGCAGGAGGACGCTCCGCCACAGTTCAGCTTGCATGAGCATGAAACAATGAAGAAGTGCTTCAGGTGCTGGATCTTGGCTCATTATAACAGGTATTGGACCGTGGTCACTGTGATTCCAGCCCCATTTCTCAGGATGTTTCCAGTTTCCCATCCAACTTTGGACTTTTAAGTCCGCAACGAATGATGTTGCGCAGCATCTAGTGTAGGTGGCAACCGTGCAAGATTCAGTTTGCTTTTTGTGGCAGGACTTGGCGAATAGCTGGTACCGCAAATGGTCTAGTGAGTGGGAACTGCGGACACCACTATACAATGCGATAGTAACCTGTTCTGTTGCTCTTATTTCTTCACGGGTAGCATGTGGTTTATTGAACGTGCAAAGCGCTGAGGTTAGGTGTTCATTTTTCGCAACAATATTGCAGCACTTAATTTTTCCTTGACCAAAAAAGGCGGATGTTGTATCACATCCCCTAAAGGCGTGAGTGAACAGAATATATTCACTGTCAAACTTTTAAGATGCAGTGGAAAACCACTTGTCTTCTGCATTTCCTCTTCCTGGCTTTAAGAAAAATAAGTTTTCAATGCCTTGCCCCAAACCGGTCATGAGCACAAGCAGGTCAACAACTTCTCCTACAATGACAACACTTCCAAAATCTTTGGTTCTTGAAATGCCAGATGTTACAATCATAACGTCAGCATCTTCTTGTGCCTGGTGCACTTCAACGCTACACTCCAGAAATTCCTTTTTAAGAAGTGTGATCAAACGCATCTTGTTTCGTACGTTGTACAAGAACTTGGACTTGGTTCACCAGCTCTGATTCAACCACAACGTCAACCACAACGTCAACCGAAGAATGTTTTTTGGATCTACGAATCCTCTCAGCACTTTGTGCTACATTTGTCTCCCTCACATGGACACCCATCAAATACAATAGCAAATTGAGATCCAAATTGACGTTGCAGGTAAGAAACATAGCATTGGGCTATTGACTTGAAGCGAACATTTCGAGTCCAAGTCACTTTGTGAATAAGGTACCTTCCATCAAAATTTCGTTTGGCATATGGCAGTCTTAACTGCTTGGTTAAGTCATCAGAGTTCCCTTTTGCACATAAGAAGCATTTCTCTTTGAACTGTAACTGACCTTTTTCCTGCGACCGTCGTAGCACGCCTGTTGGTTCCTGAGGATGTCGAAGGCTAGCTGCTATTCTCTCATTAATGTACTTCTTGTAGCATGTTTCATGCACCAACAAACACTTCCCTGAGCGTTTTCAAAAAACGGGTGTGAGCGGACTCCCTGCTTTTAACACTACAATCGATAACTGTGCTCAGTCCTTTCTTTTTCACATTGAATCCACCACTCACCACAGTTTTTTCGCAATTGAAATACAAATTCATGTCAGACATCCTCATTTTCAGGACCACAACAAATACTGAATGGAAGCGACTCCAAACTGTACGACCCTTATTGTGTGCTACTAGCTGTCAGCGCGCTGTGAACAATCACTAGAGATAATTGCCTTCCGTCCGCCAAAGAATAAATAGGCTTTTGTCCGCTAAAAAATAATTCCTACATACTTTCTCTTATAACTGATCATCAACGTCAATCAACTGTAGAAAATGTACGGCACCTACATGCAATCGTATTACATGTTGTAACACAAACTTCACGCAATCCGTCGTGAATGTGTTCGTAGTTACTGAATATGATGTTTGTCCTGGCCCTGCAGTAGAGTGAGACGGTAAATTCCAATGAATAACATGATGAGTAATATGTTTATCCCACACAAATAGAAGCTGAAATAACAGTGTTAAAAAATTAGCTAATTTGCCACTTTGGACGAAATTTGAAAAATTTCGATTTTTTGACGCGCTGTAGCGTCTTAGATATTGGGAGTAGAAAAAAAATGGTAAAAATCAAATTTGTAGAGAATTTTGTGCTCTTTAAAAAAGAGCATAGACGTCAAAGCGATAGGAGCAAATGAAATATTTTGAAAAAACTGAAAAAGTCCAAAATTTTGAAAGTTTGACTGCTGAAAGTTTTCCCAAGAGAAATTTTGTTGGCAAAATTTTGTTTTCTAGCCTTTCCAACAATATGAACGAGTTAAAAAAATAAAATCTTCTACCCCACCTTTTGCAAGGTACAGGCTTTTTTTCTGACCGTTTCACTCGACTAATCGGAAACATTTAAGGAGCCCGAACAGAATTTTAGTACACTAGAGCGACTGCTGCTTGCGATCGTATGGGCAGTGGTATATTTCACGCCACATTTATTTGGAAGGAAGTTCAAAACTACGACCGATCGCAAGCCACTTGTGCGGCCAGAAGTATATCAGATCCATTCTCATGCTTAACGAAATTCCATTTAAATTTGGAGGAATCTGAGTACCAAATAAGGAACGAAGGGAAACAGAACAAAGTGGGAAGATGCTCTGTCCTGCATCAGAAACTTGCTCGAAGTAGCAAAGGAGCCATCACACCGTAAGAAAGAAAGTGTAGATAAAAGATGCGGAGGCTGCGGCCTTGGAGGCGCGAACTGAGACAGCTGACAAGAGTTATCGGGCCATACGGACGCTGCGGGGCAGCAAACAAGCAGCGAAAGTAGAGAATGCCACAGGGTCTGCACGCCGTGTTAAATCAAGAAGAAAAGTTATCGCTCTTAGCACAAATGCACCTGTCGATAGGCATGCATCAGGGATGGGAAGAACGTATGAACGCGTGAAACAATATTGTAGCTGGCCAGGAATGAAGTCCGCTCTTGAGAAGTTTATACGCACATGTGTGAACTGTCAAAAGAATAAAATCACGCAGACCAGGACGAAGCAACACCTGCAATAAACGCGTATAGCTGAATTTACATTTCATCGATGTTCGCTCTGATCAGACACCTACTGTACTATGCACATCGGATGCAAAGGGCGAAGGAGAAGCAGAGTTCTTGTTTTTCGAAATAAATACATCAAATCAGAAACTGCTAATTGGAGTAATCTATAAACCTCCAAACGTCGGTGCCATGTCCTCCTTTCAGTCTGCCCTGTCCTCACTCGTGACACAGTATGAACACATAATCATTATGGGCGACACAAACATCGACTTACAGTTAAAATCTCCCTCTGCCGAAAAACTAAGGCGACTGTTCCACTCCAATGATATGAGTTTAACACCGCTGGACCCAACTCACCACACGTCACACAGCCACACACTCATAGATATAATAGCAACAAAGCGACCAGATAAAATAATCCGCGCCAATCAGACATCCGCTCCGGGACTCTCTGCTCATGACGTGATATTCTTAAATTACTCAGTGCATACTACCAAAGAAAAATCTCACCTGGTAACCTACAGAAACTTAAAAAATGTTAACCATGACGCTCTTCAAAAGGATTGCTCAGACATCCCTTGGCATGATATAAGCAATGAACCGACTTTAGACGGAAAAATTCGGCAATTATGTAGCAAAATTATTGCACTGTATGATAAACATGCTCCTCAACGCACTGTCAAGGTAAAGAGAGCTCCTGCTCCATGGCTCACTACTGCATTACGCCAGTTAATGAATAAACGTGATGCTGCACACAGGGCCTTCAAGCGTAACCCAACTCCCGAGGCGTACGAAGCTTATAGGAAACTCCGAAACAGAACGAAGCAAAGCGTGAGAAATGCCAAAATCAGACATGCCCGCTCTGTCGTATGCGGCATATCAAAACCTGCTGCACTGTGGAAAAAGCTGCGCAGTTTCGGTATAGGGAAGCGAAGATATGACGCTGTTTATCAAGCGTCTGCAGAAGAATTAAACGATTTCTTCTCAACAGCTGTAATCTGCCACGCAGCGACAAATTACCAGCCCCAAGATATCAATCTCTTGAGAGACAAGTTTTTCCTAAAACATGTCACTACCGGCACAGTACACAAGGCAATTATGAGAATCTCTTCCGAGGCAGTAGGAAATGATGGAGTGAGCATTGGCATGATTAAAAACGTCGTAGCCACTATTATTCCAATTATCACTGACATCTTCAACCTGTCTCTTGTCAGTAGTATATATCCTACTGAGTGGAAGCGAAGTTTAATCCAGCCTATACCCAAGACTGACAACCCTAAGTCGCCAGGTGACTACAGGCCGATCAGCATACTACCTGCAATATCTAAAGCCCTAGAATACATCGTCCATGAACAGCTGACGGATTACCTCAAAACTCATAACATCCATGACGAATATCAGTCAGGCTTTCGAAAGCACCATAGTACAGCAACTGCATTAATCAAAGTAACTGATGACATTAAACATGCTATGGACAGACGTGAAGCTACTATCCTAACACTGCTTGACTTTAGTAAGGCTTTTGACACAGTTGACTTCGATATATTACTAATTAAAATGAAACAGCTGAATTTCTCAATCAGCGCAATACACTGGTTCGACAGCTACATCAAAAACAGAAGTCAACAAGTTGTTTGTGGGTCGGAAAAGTCATCATGGAAAAGCGTGCACTCTGGAGTTCCCCAAGGCTCCGTCCTTGGTCCACTACTCTTCTCACTGTATATTAATGATATTTCTTCAGTGATTCACTCCTGCAGCTACCATCTATATGCTGACGACATCCAACTGTACATAAGTGCAAGCCCCAAAAACATTGCTGGCGCAGTAGCGAGTATGAACGCAGATCTTTGCTCTGTTTCTCGATGGGCACAGAACCTAGGTCTGAAACTAAACCCCAAGAAATCCCAGGTCACACATATCTCATCCAAAGTTAATCAGCCGGTACTTTCGCGAAACGGTCCCTAAAATACTCCTCAATGGTACCCAACTACCATACCAAAAAACAGTAAAAGACCTTGGAATAATCTTGGATGAACACCTAAACTGGGAAGAACAAACAGTCACAGCTTGCCGGAAATCGCTCTCCTCCCTACATGCAATTCAAAAATTTAGAAAAATATTTCCAACCCATGTTAAACAAAAATTAGTCCAAACACTAGTCTTGCCTAATCTTTACTACTGCGATGTAGTTCAACACGGCACGAATAGTGAAAATTCTAGATGCCTCGAGCTAGTGATGAATGCTTGCGTCAGATACGTGTGCAATATTCGGTTGTATGATCATATCAGTCCTTCATACTCCCAGCTAGGTTGGATACGCCCACATAAGGCACGCGATCTCCACACGATGTGCTTACTTCATCGATTTCTTAGCCACTGGTGCCCTCAATACTTATCTTCTCACATTAAACATCTATCATCATTCCACAATCGCAATACCAGATCGGATACGTCTATCATCTTGGCTGTACCTTTACATAACACAAAATCTTTCTCCGTGTCATTCTCCATCTCAGCCATACGACAATGGAACGCACTCCCCTGTGATCTGCGTCTTATCCAGAACTACTCAACATTCAAGAGGGAACTCAAAACTTACATATTAGGGACGGTATAGCCACCATTGTTGTGCCCCTAACATCTCTTTCTTTCTTCTCTCCATCACAGCTTCGAATTTTACCATTCTTTTTCTCTTCCTCAAACCTATCCACCTCTTATATATCTCTTTCACCCCATTCTATCGTCTTATGTCTCTGCTCGATGAGAATAACTCACAAGCTGCAAGAATATAACGAGAAAATTCCCAACTAACTGACATTCACAAAAGAAATGTATGTTTACTTTCATATACTTAGTCACTATTATTATTATTATTATTATTATTATTACTATTATCATTATTATTATCATTATTATCGCTGATTGTTATAATTATTTTTATTGTTATAACTATCATTGTACTACTGTTATAATCTCAAATTTTTTTCGTTTGACATCAATACTGCATAATACGTTAAATGTTCTTAATGTTATTTAGTAACTGTAACTCGTTCAATCTGAGTATGCCTGGTTAGGTGTAAGAGAGGGCCTGAAGGCCCTAATCTTGCCAGGTAAAATAAATGCATAAATAAATAAATAAATAATATTCATATCTTAAGTACATAACCGTAGTCAACTTCAGGAAACCTGTTTATTTTGACTTTTCAGGACTCACGAAGTTTGTTCTGGCTGAACTGATAGCGCGACGACATACGGATATGGTAGCGAGGAAGCTAGTAAAAAACATCCTAAAATTCGGAATTCTGACAACATTGTTAAGAAATATGGTTGGTTGGTTTGTGGGATTAAAGGGACCAAACTACTATGGTCATCGGTCCCTTGTTCCATAAGAACTAAAACCACCTGAAGAGAAAAAAACGAACAACAGGAAAGACAGCAGACGAAACAGGACATGAAATACTCACTAAGATACCAGACAAAACAAATTAAAACACACAGTGTGACGGTGGTTGGCCGACCGTAGTGAAAAATAGGAGAAGCCAACCACCAGGAAAACTTTAAAAACTCAGTTTAAAATCAGAGGCTAAAAGCCAGATTCAACACTAAAGAACAAACTCAGATTAAAGGATAAAATCCCCCTGCCCGAATAAAACAAAACCAAGTCCACCATGGCAGAGTCATCTGATAAAAGAGCAGAGAGCGTGTCAGGCATTGCAAAAGTCTGCCTGAGCACGGTTAAAAGGGCGCACTCCGACAGAATATGGACCACCGTCAAGGACGCCCCACGACGACGAAGAGGGGGATCCTCACGACACAGTAAATAACTGTGCGTGAGTCGGGTGTGGCCAATGCGGAGCCGACAAAGGACGACTGAGTCCCTGCGGTTGGCTCGCATGGATGACCGCCACACAGCCGTCGTGTCCTTGACGGCACGGAGCTTGTTAGGGGTGGTCAGACCGCGCCATTCAGCGTCCCAAAACGAGAGAACTTTGCGGCGTAAGACTGCCCGCAAACCAGCCGCCAGGAGGCCAATCTCCAGAGATGGCGCACTGGTGGCCTCTTTCGCCAGGCGGTCAACAGTTTCATTGCCGGGTATACCAACATGGCCTGGGGTCCAAACAAAGACCACAGACCTGCCGCTACTGGTGAGAGTATGCAGGGACTCCTGGATAGCCATCGCCAGACGAGAACGAGGGAAACACTGGTCGAGAGCTCGTAAACCGCTCAGGGAATCGCTACAGATAACGAAGGACTCACCTGAGCAGAAGCGTATATACTCTAGGGCACGAAAGATGGCGACCAGCTCAGCAGTGTAAACACTGCAGTCAGCCGGCAACGAACGTTGTTCAGAATGGTCCCCTAGAGTTAGTGCATAACCGACTAGACCAGCAACCATCGAACCGTCGGTGTAGACAATGCCAGAGCCCTGATACGTGGCCAGGATGGAATAAAAGCGGCGTCGGAAGGCCTCTGGAGGGACTGAGTCCTTCGGGCCATGTGCCAAGTCGAGCTGAAGGCAAGGGCGAGGCACACACCACGGGGGTGTACGCAGAGGGACCCGGAAAGGAGGTGGAACAGGGAAACACCCAAGCCAGGAAAGAAGCTGCTTGACACGTACGGCGATCGGACAACCCAACCGGGGCCGACGTTCTGGCAGATGAACGACTGACTGCGGGAAGAGGACACGATAATTTGGATGCCCGGGCAAGCTAAAAACATGGGCAGCATAAGCAGCCAGTAATTGTTGGCGTCGTAACCGTAGTGGAGGGACACCTGCCTCCACATGTATGCTGTCCACAGGGCTGGTTTGGAAGGCACCAGTGGCAAGTCGTATCCCGCTGTGGAGGATTGGGTCCAGCACCCGCAACGCAGATCGGGATGCTGAGCCATAAGCCAGACTCCCGTAGTCCAGACGTGACTGGATTAACGCCTGGTAAAGCCGTAGGAGAGTAGATCGGTCGGCGCCCCACCTGGTGTGGCTCAGACATCGCATAGCATTTAGATGCCGCCAACACGCCTGTTTAAGCTGCCGAATATGAGGCAGCCAAGTCAACCGGGCATCAAAAACCATCCCCAAAAACCTGTGAGACTCCACCACTTTAAGAAGCTCGCCGTCAAGATAAAGCTGCAGCTCCAGGTGAACAGTACGTCGCCGGCAGAAATGCATAACGCAGGTCTTGGCTGCCGAAAACTGAAAACCATGCGCTACAGCCCAAGACTGCGCCTTGCGGATTGCGCCCTGTAGCTGACGTTCAGCAGCTGCAATTCCAATAGAGCTGTAGTAAAGGCAAAAGTCGTCAGCATACAGGGAAGCGGAGACAGTATTTCCCATGGCCACAGCGAGCCCGTTAATAGCTATTAAAAACAGACACACACTGAGAACAGAACCCTGTGGCACACCGTTCTCCTGGACTTAGTAGGAACTATATGAGGCCGCGACGTGCACGCGGAAGGTACGATACGACAGAAAATTGCGGATATAGATCGGCAGAGGGCCCCGAAGACCCCATCCATGAAGCGTAGAAAGGATGTGATGACGCCATGTCGTATCATACGCCTTCCGCGTGTCGAAAAAGACAGAAACCAGATGCTGACGGCGGGCAAAGGCAGTACGGATGGCCGACTCCAGGCTCACCAGATTGTCGGCGGCGGAGCGGCCTTTACGGAACCCACCCTGAGACGGAGCCATAAGGCCTCGAGACTCCAGTACCCAATTCAAGCGCCGGCTCACCATCCGTTCAAGCAACTTGCAAAGAACGTTGGTTAGGCTAATGGGACGGTAGCTGTCCACCTCCAAAGGGTTCTTCCCTGGTTTCAAAATGGGGACAACAAGACTTTCCCGCCATTGCGACGGAAACTCACCCTCGACCCAAATGCGGTTGTAAAGATCGAGGAGGCGTCGCTGGCAGTCCACTGAAAGGTGTTTCAGAATCAGAGTGGATGCTATCTGGCCCAGGAGCGGTATCAGGACAAGCGGCGAGGCCACTTCGAAATTCCCACTCACTGAATGGAACATTGTACAATTCAGGATGGTGAGTGCGAAAATAAACACTCCGACGTTCTATCCGCTCCTTAATGGAGCGGAAGCCCAAGCGTAATTCATAGCAAAGTGCTCTGCCAAGCGGTTTGCAATGACGTCGGAGTCAGTACAAACTGCTCTATTCAGTGAGAGCGCAGGGACACTGACAGGGGACCGATAGCCATAGAGGCGGCGAATCTTGGCCCAGACCTGCGATGGAGTGACATGGAGGCCAATGGTGGACACATACCGCTCCCAGCACTCTTGCTTGCGTTGGCGGATAATACAGCGGGCTCGCGCACGCAGCCGTTTGAAGGCGATAAGGTGGTCGATTGAGGGATGTCGCTTGTGACGCTGGAGCGCCCGCCGGCGAGCTTTAATCGCTTCAGCGATCTCAGGCGACCACCAAGGCACAGTCCGCCGCCGAAGGGACCCAGAAGAACGGGGAATGGCAGAGTCGGCGGCAGTAACGATGCCGGTGATGACCGATTGAACCACTGCATCAATGTCATCGTTGGAGGCTCAATAGCGGCAGTGAAGGAGAACAAGTCCCAGTCAGCCTGATTCATAGCCCATCTGCTAGGGCGCCCAGAAGACTGACGCTGTGGCAGTGACAGAAAGATCGGAAAGTGGTCACTACCACACAGGTCGTCATGCACTCTCCATTGGACAGACGGTAAGAGACTAGGGCTACAGATGGAAAGGTCAATGGCGGAGTATGTGCCATGCGCCACACTGAAGTGTGTGAAGGCACCATCATTTAAGATCGAGAGATCGAGCTACGCCAATAAATGCTCAACGATGGTGCCTCGACCTGTTGCCACTGACCCACCCCACAGGTGGTTATGGGCGTTAAAGTCCCCCAGCAACAGGAAAGGTGGAAGCAACTGAGCTATCAGAGCAGCCAGGACATGCTGCATGACATCACCATCCGGTGGAAGGTAAAGACTGCAGACGGTTACAGCCTGTGGCGTCCACACCCGAACAGCGACAGCCTCTAAAGGTGTGTGGAGAGGTACAGACTCGCTGTGAAGAGAGTTCAGGACATGGATGCAGACGCCACCAGACACCCTTTCATAAGCTGCCCGGTTGTTATTATAACCCCGATAGCCACGGAGGGCGGGGGTTCGCATTGCCGGAAACCAAGTTTCCTGCAGAGGAATGCAGAGGAATGCAGAGGAATGCAGAGGAATGCAGAGGAATGCAGAGGAATGCAGAGGAATGCAGAGGAATGCAGAGGAATGCAGAGGAATGCAGAGGAATGCAGAGGAATGCAGAGGAATGCAGAGGAATGCAGAGGAATGCAGAGGAATGCAGAGGAATGCAGAGGAATGCAGAGGAAAGGGTGAAGGCTGATAAGTTGGCGGAGCTCAGCTAGATGGTGGAAAAACCGCTGCAGTTCCACTGGAGGATGGTGTTGTCCATGGCTGAGAAAGGCTTGACGGGACTGGGATGGGAGATTACGCCACTGGGTCACCTGCTGCCTCCGATTTAGCACCTGTGATAGTGCTTTCCATGGCGTCTGATGGACCGGCGAGATCGAGGTCCTCAGCGGACGCCAGAATCTCCATCACATCCTCAGACGCAGAGCTGGAAGGTTGCGGTGGGATGGCTGCCACCGCGAGTTCCTTGGGCTGAGAGCTCTTCTTGGGTTTCTCACACCGTTCCTTGGGTCGCACCGGCTGGGAGGGCTTCACCGATTCAGTCTCCGGGACGGAGGAGGATCGTGAAGCCCGACCAGCTGATTGCGGGCACTTACGCCATTGTCGGTCGTCAGGCTTCTCGCTGGCGGAAACCTGGGAAGGGAGGGACCCAAGGGACCCCTTGCGAGCGTGAGAAGCCGAAGAAGTTGGACACTTCTCCGGCTTAGGAGTGGGGACGGATGTCCCCGATGGGTGGGATGGTGTTGCTCCTGAGGTAGGTGGCGCAGGAGCAACCCGGTGGGTAGAGCCCCCCACTGGCGAGGGGGCAGCAGGAGTTTTACTACTCGTCGATCCGGCCACAATTGGAGAAACAGGCGGGGCTAGCACAGGTGTTGTAGCAACAGCATGGGAAGATGTCATTCTCACAGGATGGAGTCGGTCGTATTTCGTCTCGGCCTCAGTATAGGTTAGTCGGTCAAGGGTCTTGTATTCCATGATTTTACGCTCTTTCTGGAAAATTCGGCAGTCTGGCAAGCAAGGTGAATGGTGCTCCCCGCAGTTGACACAGATGGGAGGCGGGGCACATGGAGTATTGGGATGTGATGGGCGTCCGCAATCTCGACATGTGAGGCTGGAAGTGCAGCGAGAAGACATATGGCCGAACTTCCAGCACTTAGAGCACCGCATTGGGGGAGGGATATAGGGCTTAACGTCACATCGGTAGACCATCACCTTGACTTTTTCCGGTAATGTATCCCCTTCGAAGGCCAAGACAAAGGCACCGGTAGCAATCTGATTTTCCTTCGGACCCCAATGAACGCGCCGGACGAAATGTACACCTCGGCGCTCTAAATTGGCGCGCAGCTCTTCATCAGACTGCAAAAGAAGGTCCCTATGGTAAATAACTCCCTGGACCATATTTAAACTCTTATGGGGTGTGATCATAACGCCAACATCCCCCAACTTGTTACAAGCGAGTAACCGTCGTGACTG
This sequence comes from Schistocerca gregaria, assembly GCF_023897955.1. Lineage (NCBI taxonomy): Eukaryota > Metazoa > Arthropoda > Insecta > Orthoptera > Acrididae > Schistocerca > Schistocerca gregaria. The sequence continues at coordinate 109,504,895 of NC_064920.1, forward strand.
GGCAGAGGATGCCGTTTGTATCAGGACTGACCCAGAGCGCATTTTTGACAAGCCCTCCACCTCCCTAAACTTGTCCTCTAAATGCTCGACGAAGAACTGAGGCTTTTTGGAGAGAAAAGACTCCCCATCAACCCTCGTACAAACTAAGAAGCGGGGCGAATAACTGCTACTGCCATCCTGAGACTTACGTTCCTCCCACGGTGTGACCAGGGAGGGGAACGTTTTCGGATCGTACTTCTGAGCATTAAACTGAGCCCGAGAACGCTTAGAGACTGCTGGCGGGTGGCCACCAGCGAGAGATGATGTACCACGCTTCATTGCGGGTCATCCGCCCTGATGCCACCTACTCCGACCAAGGACCCTCCCCACGGGCGCCACCCAGCCACGGCAAGAGCCACCTGGCAGGATGGCCGTTGCCGGGAGTCCCGATACCCCAGGAGGATAGGCATCTACTCCTTGGCATACGTGGGGAGTTAACGGCGCAGGCATCAGTAGAGCGATCCCTGTGTTGTCAGGGCGCTACAACCAACAGGGTACATAGCGGCCCCACCACAACGGACTGGCTACCGTGCTGGATGTTAGGTAACATGTGGTCCATGGTCGCCGTCGGTGCAGAAAGAGGCACTGCACAGTGCAAGGTGTTATCTGCACGCAGAAAAAGAGTCATGCCCAAGAGATGGAGAGCGGACAGGACTGCAGTTCAACGGTGTATAAGCTGGCGAAAGGTCTGATCGCAAGATGGACACAATGCACCAATAAAGGCGCCCTTCCCCAATCGGCTCGCTCTTCGGAAAATTTTGAGAGATGGAGGTCAAACCCAACAGGGGACCATCATACAAGGCCGAAAAGTTTGAGACTCCTTTTAGTCGCCTCTTACGACAGGCAGGAATACCGCGGGCCTATTCTAACCCCCGACCCGCAGGGGGCTGTTAAGGAATATGTGTAGTAATTTAGTGATACAATGAAGCTTGTGTGTAAAATTTTTAAAATCATTAAGATACAAACAACTTGCTACCACCTACAGACAAATGACGCACTTCAGCACAAGCATCGGACGTTGACACACGCTGTGGCACTATATTAACCGGGATTGGGATAGTTTTGTGCTTTATATCATTTATATATTCAGTACCACGTCGCATAGTAGAACAGGGTACGCACCATTCGAGTTATTTTTATTCGGAAACCTAACCTTCCATGATTATTGCAGAGAAAACATGACAACGTCATCTGTAACTAAGACGATTACGTGACAGAAGCGTCAAAGGATGGAGGTACTGCATCAGGATGCAAGGGGCAACACGCAAGAGCATAAGGAACGAAGGTATACTACGATAAAACAAGACACCAAAGAGTTTCCGAAAACATGATCGGGTGCTGTTATTCAATGGAAGTGTGAGGAGGGGCCGTTGCAGCCAATGGAGGCCATTTACTGTCGTGGACGTGAACGGACTAAATGTCTCAATGTAATCAAGAATGAAGTGGTAAAAAATGTGTGAAGGTCCACGCCAACAGACTAAAGGAATTCTTTTAATTACAGATGGCTGAGGTGCAAACACTTTGGAGACTAACAGTGATCGAAATTACTGTGGTGACCTGTTTAACAGAAATAGACACCAGCTGAAGACTTACGAAGGCAGCGTTTCCTGTCAGCGCCAGGGTTCCATTACGATAACCAAGAAACAATACGACAGCACCTCGTCACGTATAGTAAGTTATTTCAATTTAAGAGAATTGCATGACAAATTCGAAAACACGTAACAGGTTGCGACAAGGGCTATAAACTGTACGGCAAGGTCACAATGAGTAAAATCGATCACAGCTGAGTGCTAGAACGCGCAAATGACCGTGAAATGACAAAAATGGTTCAGTGGCTCTGAACACTATGGGACTTAACTCCTGAGGTCATCAGTCCCCTAGAACTTAGAGCTACTTAAACCTAACTAACCTAAGGACATCACACACATCCATGCCCAAGGCAGGACTCGAACCTGCGACCGTAGCAGTCGCGCGGTTCGGGACTGAAGCGCCTAGAACCACTCGGCCACCAGTGACCGGCGTGAAATGAGATCAAGAGAAGATAAACGAGGCAAAGGAGTTGATAGGACAGAGTGATACGAACGAAGCTGTTTACAAAGAGGTGTTTTGAATTTTATCGGAGAAGCAAGTAAGGTATGGTTCGGTAGGCTAAACGAGGAAGATGGCTCCGTTAAAGCCAAGATAGATGTTCTAGCGGAACAGCAAAGGGAACTTTTGAGACTGTCTAAGGATCAGGTAACAACGGTGAGTGCATCATTACTGGGTTTCAGACTAATACAGTGACAAAGAATGAAAAAACAGCAGCGAGCGGGATAAGGTAGTTATGCGCGCACATAGAACAATTTGAAAATACCACAAATAACAATATACAGGATGAGATATTGGTAACTATCGCGGAACAGATAGTACAACTGACAGCGTTGTATAATGAACTGGAGCGTGAATATGATTGATTATGGAAGTTGTGCACGGACGGTAGGTTCCGTTGGAACCACAGTCGGTAAGCCCAGTACAACCACAGTCGATAAACCTAGTGCCAGTCGTAAATTAATTGAAATTAACTGCGGAAGAACTAGAAGATAAGTTTCCGATGGAACTCACTGAAGACCAAGGGTGTCAGTTACGTTAAACAGATTTAGATGTACTTCTAGCCGGCAGAACTTTATGTATTAAATGTACCTGAAGTTGATAGTAACCAGTACATTCTATACAAAGTGTGGTCGCTACCTGCAGAGTTTAACAAGACTAAGCTAATATTTACTAACATCGCCACGGAAAAAGAGTGATGACTGATTAAGCAAAATGGGAGTAGGCGCAGCCGGTCAGAGATAAGTTATTCTGTATGAGTATAAACACGAAACATCAAATACGTAAGCAGAACTTTGTGCTAATATCTGCTTATGAGCATGAGAGGTGTGAAGCCCGCATGTTTGAGCCGGTACGAGACACACTACAGGACTGCAATCAAACACACTGGCGTCCAAAATTAAAACATACGGAAAGTTTGCAAGGTTGCGTCTATTTTTCCCCAGAACAATAAAAACGGGTTATAATGACATAGAAATAATGTACGGAACACAGAATGCAAACAACGTCTATGCGTAAGGGTAGGAAAAAAGTGTTCGTATTTTCCGTCTTAACGGATTTGTACACAGATTCCGACAACGGCAAGCGAAAGGCGTCTGGTGCAAAATATTCTTACTGGGTGCTGCTATTGCGCCGCAAGTTGTTCACAGTGACACCCGAATCAATTTCCTAGCTGAACACGTTTCCAGTACACTGGTAGGATGTCACAGGCAAAACAAATACTGAGCGACAAGCACCCGTATCTGTTCGCTGAGCGCTCAACCACTGTTTACGTATTATTAGTCTAAGTTATTAGCGACTCAAATCTATTTTATCATACACGGAACTTCTAACGATTAACAAGTAGTTATTTTCACGTCAAAAATCAAATTAGAGTGAAGAAATTGAAAGCGGGCGTGCACGCTTTGGATGTGCACGTTGTCAGTGTCCAGCAGCACACAATGGAAACTCAGAGCTTCAACGAAAAAAACTATTCAAAGCGAAGAAGCCACGAGGCCCAAATGGATATGCACTTACACTTTTCATTAGATACGCTGTGTGATACTCTTATCTATCGAGAATAACTTGGACTACCAATAGACCCGCGTAACTCGTGGCAAATGATGGACTCTTTGTTCATACTCGATATCTAGAAAGGTGGATTCTGTCTTTAGAGATTTTTCGAAAGACACTGTACACTAGCACATCATGACATTACACTGGGCTGTGCGTGTTAAGTTGAAAATAACATTGGATATACTCAAGGAAGCTTAGTTGGACCACTCAAGTAATTATAAAAACAATATACTAGACCCTCGCTTTCCATTTTTTTTTTTTTTGTAGTTTATGTACAATATGCATCAAAATAGTCGCCGGAAATGTTTCCGTAATCTATTATAGGTTCTGAATTTCCCTTTCAGTTTTACTTTCTATGAAGAAAGCTGTGTTAAATACGGAAAAGTGAGTTGATCATAGCTTTAACGTAAACATTGGACTGCGCCATACGTATGGTATGCACATGCGTTGTTGGCTTCGCCAACTTTCAGCCAGATTATCACCACTCAACCTAATCTAACCGACGAGCTTCGGCTACGGATCAATGTCGCCAACATTTGGAGAGCGCGGGACGTCCAATAACACGCTAGTCCAATTAATTAGTATACATAATCCTTTTTATGAAATAGAAACAGCAATAGTACTACCAAATTGTTAGCTGACGCTATAGTCTACTTTGCGTAATGAATGGTAGCTTCCTTTAAAAGTGGGTAACAACAAAATGCTGATGCATCCCGATAGTCTCCACTTACAAGATCAGCGAACATCTAGACCACTTTATGCCGGGGAAGTATGAGGGGATAAGAAGCGATCGCGTAAAATCAGGATTAGCGAAGGTGACTGAAGACATTTGTTGGAAGGGTACTGGAGCAGTCGTATATGTAGCAAATCGTATACAAGACTCTAGGATCACTAATTCTAAAGCTGCTCCAGCGTTTGGAGTAGTTTAAATGGAATGACTGTATGGCATTATTAGCCAGGAGATTCCGTCTGGGGTTGTTCGATTGCATGGCCCATGTAGTTCGAACTATGGAGTCCTTCTGCAGGCGCGACAGACATCGAATTCAGCTGGTCAGACGGTTTCAAGTAAGTAGGGCCAACATGAAAGCGTACAGATGTCCAGAGAACTTAATCTTTACACCAATTATTTTTCAGAGTGAAGGACTATCTATACTACTATACGAAGAAAGTCTTAGTTTAAATTTGTCACCAATAATATCAAAGTACTTGACAGATTAATTTTTATACTATTTTCTAATTAATTTTCCGACAGACTTAAGTTATTTATTTCTGTAAAGGACACTGCAAAGGTTTTTGTTAAATACCTCTGCGAGAAAAATGCTGCGTTGCGAAATCTGGTGTTTCGATTCCTTTCTCGCAGTCAGTTTAAACTAAAAGGAGGGCCTGTAAACCTGACAAATTACTTCTCGCATAAACAGCGTGTCCGGGCTTCTATTTCAGGTACCTACAAAGTTTGAGTTTACTTGTCCAACACTGTACCCAAGAAAGCAAACATTTTTACACGTTTGTACTGTTCAATGTGGACACCGTCTAACTCGACATACTTCCCGCCCCATGTTCATAAGCATGACAGGTGTTATGGACTTTACTACGGTGTAGATCCGTAGTCTCAAATCTACCAGACCTCGAGCCCTTGTTAATGAGACCTGACTCCCCTTATCTCCCCTCCCCTCCCCACCCCCTTTCGAGAACGCTCAGAAAACGCCTTATGTAGAAATGTAGTACCCGAACAATAGAGTCAGCAAGGAAAGGTGGAACTGCATTGTTTGCGAACATGTCGCGAGGGGCGCCCTGTCACTGGCGAGCATGCGTCATGCCACAAAGTACTGTTCATGAAAAGTCAATCACGTCATTTAGAGTATCTATTGCGTATTAGCCCAACAATATATATAACCAATGATGGAAACTGGTTTACCCAGTCATCATCAGCGGCTTCAGTTCGCAATCAAGGTTACATTTGCCATGATAGTCGAAGTAGAGAGGATATAAAATGTAGACTGGCAATGGCAAGGAAAGCGTTCCTGATGAAGAGAAATTTGTTAATATCGAGTATTGATTTAAGTGTCAGGAAGTCGTTTCTGAAAGTATTTGTATGGAGTGTAGCCATGTATGGAAGTGAAACATGGACGATAACTAGTTTGGACAAAAAGAGAATAGAAGCTTTCGAAATGTGGTGCTACAGAAGAATGCTGAAGATTAGATGGGTAGATCATATAACTAATGAGGTATTGAATAGGATTGGGGAGAAGAGGAGTTTGTGGCACAACTTGACTAGAAGAAGGGATCGGTTGGTAGGACATGTTCTGAGGCATGAAGGGATCACCAATTTAGTATTGGAGGGCAGGGTGAAGGGTAAAAATCGTAGAGGGAGACCAAGAGATGAATTCACTAAACAGATTCAGAAGCATGTAGATTGCAGTAGGTACTGGGAGATGAAGCTTGCACAGGATAGAGTAGCATGGAGAGCTGCATCAAACCAGTCTCAGGACTGAAGACAACAACAACAATAAACTTAGAGAGGAAGCTGAGTGGTCAGCACGATGGAATATCATTTCTAATGGTCCGGGTTAGATTCCCGACTGGGTCGGAGGTTTTATTTGATCCACATCGATACGCCAATCGCCGAAGTGGCGCGAACTCAAGACTTGCACCAGGCGAACGGTCTACCCGACGGGAGGCCCTAGCCCTAAGGCTTTTACATTTTTAGTTAGAGAGGGGTAAGAGGACAGAGGGAAGGCGGAAGGATTGAGGGGTGAGGAGACAGGACGGGAGGGGGGTAGGAAAGGACAAAGAGGGAGGAGTTTAACATGTATACCTTCCCACACATTTAGCAATTGCAAAGAATTGTTGTGTTCGCCTGTTATAATTAACGTTACTAGCAGAAGTAAAATGAAAACAATTTGCTATCGTTTTTAGAATTCGGGGACGGGTGAAATCTAAGTGTCCCGCTAGCATTTCGACGTGGGCCTTACTTGACCCGATGATAACTATCAGTATTTTCGCTTATATATTTTCCCTGAAGCACTTGGATCTTAGATTACATTAGATTCAGTTTTCGTTCCATAGACCCAAAAACTGAGACGATTCTCGTGGATGTCTAACATGTCAGGAAGTGTAACATGTCAGGAAGTATAACAAATATAAAACATCTGAATACTTACTACCCTGATCATTTGTCAGGAGACTGTCAAACTAGGTGACTACAATTCAGTAAACTGGAACAGCTAATATTTACATAATAGGCTGTCAGAATGAAACACTGTTATGCACTTCTGGTAAGTTTATATACACAAAATACCTAATCTTGACTGTTGTGGCAAAGTGCTGTCAAAACTGAAATCTAACCGACATTCTTACTTAACCTGACGCAACAGGCTGTTAAGATAGTCATCTAGAGATTAGAAGGAGTTATCTATCAAAAAGAGTTTCAAAGTGTTTAAATCGTGCTTTATTTAAAACCAAGATTTTAATGGTTGCTGGCAATTTATGAAAAACTGTGTTCCTGACTATTGTTGGACTAGGTGAGTGACTTTAGGTCTTTATGTAGATTGTTCTCATTCCTAGTATTGATACTATGTATTGAGCTATTGACTGGAAACATTACTTGCAACAAATTTCTTTAAGGGATAAATATACCAAGAAGCAGTGGTTAAAATACAAAGTTCCTTGAACAGGTATCTACGATCTTGAATTTACACCCCAAATTGTTATTACACGCTTTTGCACGCAAAAAACCTTTGTTGGTTTGATGAATTACCCCGGAATATCACCCCGTATGACAGAATGAAAGTAAGCGAAGTATGCAACTTTTTTATATTTATATCTCCTACATTTGACACTCCCACTGCAAATACAGACTTGTGTATGCGCTTAAGCAGTTCTGCGGTATGCCCTTCCCAACTGAATTTATTTTCGTGTTGTAATCCCAGAAATTAACACTGGCATCCTCTTCGATCTGCATGTCTTCATATGTTATAGACATGCTGCAGGGAAAGCTCTTACAGGTTCTGAACTGCATATAGTGGGTCTTTTCAAAGTTTAATGACAGTGAATTAGCTTCACGCCTTTTATTAATGTCAGTGAAAATTTGATTAGAAGCTACTCCTAATTCTGTACTTAATCCTGCCCTGTATTCATTTGATTACAAATATTTGTCATTTTGGTAGATTACTCCAAATGACAAGCTTTTTATCATTACATGCTACTTCATATGACTCACGTAGCAGTCACATCGAGCTGCCTCCTCGTAATATGTGAAAAGGTTCTTGAGCAAAACAATCTGACAAATGGTGCATAGCTATAACATGCGGCAAATTCCTAGTAGGTCTCTGGTAGTCTATAGAGGTACACATACGTCCCATTGGTAGTGAAAGGCTTAAAATGAGGGTCTCTAGAATAGACCCACAGTTTTTACGAAAATCGCTTGGGTAAAAGTGGGATGCAGCATTCGAGGAAATCTCTATGGCAGTTATGCTGCCATCATAATGAATGTCGCGTAGGGTTCGTGACAAGCAGTGTAAGAGCGTATTACATAGTCATTTCCACCCGATACCACTCTATAAACGTATGAAGAGCAAAGAGAATTGTTAATATGTGCGAGAAGCACCCTCCGCCACGCACTACACAGTGGCGGCGACGCTTTGGACTTACCCAGTACGACACAGCAGCACGCCAACAGCGTCCCACCGCCCATGCTAGTCGCTCTCCCCATATCAACACACACTCCACGCCCAGTGTTTACCTCAGAGTTCACTTCCCGAGTATCGCAGTTGGCGGAAAAGTTCTCACTCTGCTGGTTGCAGTCTACTGGAGAAACTGGTCAGAGACCGCTATGCTCATGAGTTTGGCTGCCAGCGCCGTCATGCGGTTATCGTAAGTTTCTGGATCTCTGGATTTCCAATGGGAAACAAACAAAAGTAGATTCACATTTGTCGAAGAGGCACCTGACGGAACGGAATGTCAAAACGTTCCACAACGCTCTTCAGACGCCGGCATTGACACATGCTTTCTATGGAGCGGGACGGGACGTCAGAGTCAAGTTTCTCGGGAAGAAAGTTTTGATTTTGACGTTCATGGAGGGAACTGTGTCGTGGTCTGCTAATGTCGAGAGTTGAGTTACTCTCACCACACTCATTCGCCTTATAATAAATAAATTCATGCTTTTGCGCTTTTTTTAGTCTTAAGTTTTTACTTACTTTGTTGTGTTCGCATGACACAATGCAAATGTTCCAAGACGACTTCAATTATTTTTGTTCGGTTGCGTGTCTTTCCACAAGAGGGGCTAGATACCCGAAAGTGAAAAATGATTTAGGTTTTACAGTATCAGGACGGAGAAAAGACCTACAGCGTGTACAAATAGGATCATAAACTGACGAAAAAAATATCATAAATAACTTCTTTTTAACAGTGAAAAAGTCAGCTTTACTGAAGGGTAATAATACATTTCTGTTTACTGTTAAATGATACTTAGGAAGGACAAAAGACAAAGCCCAATAGAAATGTTTGAATAACACACGAGACACTATTTATCTGACGAAATAAGAAAACATAAAAATAGTGTAAGGCAGGCTGGTAAAAAAGGAGCACATATGAGACTTCCTGGCAGATTAAAACTATGTGCCTGTGTGTGCCTGTAAGTATCATACCAGCCCACACTTCACTGCAGGATGAAAATTTCATTTAAGATTTCACATGTCTAAAAAGCTACTGACAGAAAGTGCAAACAGGCTAAACATGAATGGCTGGATGGCAGATTCCAGTCCGCAGAAGTATACATCACTGGGAGACAAATACACGCCGCCCGTAGCAAGATTAAAAAAGAGATCTTTGGAGAATGTAACAGCAGCTACAAGACGTCAGACGGCAATACAGTACAAAGCAAAGAAGGGAAAGTTGGAAAGTGGAAGGAATATACATAGAAAGGCTATACAGGGGAAACTTAAAAGACAGCATTATAGGAAGGGAAGAAGCTGTAGATGAAAGTATCTCCTTAAATTTATTGAGATGCTCCCTAGAGTAGGCCTTCACAGAACTATTCAATGAGACAAGCGAAATATCCCCTAGCTTCATGAAGGATGTACAATTTCAAAGAACGCAGTTGCCGAAAGTATCGCTTGATACGGGCAAGTCTTCAGGTCCAGATTGTATACCGATTAGGTTCCTTTCAGATTACGCTGATACTATAGCTCCCTACTTAGCACTCATATACAACCGCTCGCTCACCGATAGATCTGTACCTACAGATTGGAAAATTGCGCAGGTCGCACCAGTGTTCAAGAAGGTTAGTAGGAGTAATCCATTTAACTACAGACCTATATCATTGACGTCGGTTTGCAGTAGGGTTTTGGAGCATATACTGTATTCAAACATTATGAATCACCTCGAAGGGAACGATCTACGAGTGACACGTAATCAGCATGGCTTCAGAAAACATCGCTCTTGTGCAACGCAGCTAGCTCTTTATTCGCACGAAGTAATGGCCGCTATCGACAGGGGATCTCAAGTTGATTCCGTATTTCTAGATTTCCGGAAAGCTTTTGACACCGTTCCTCACAAGCGACTTCTAATCAAGCTGCGGAGCTACGGGGTATCGTCTCAGTTGTGCGACTGGATTCGTGATTTCCTGTCAGGAAGGTCGCAGTTCGTAGTAATATACGGCAAATCATCGAGTAAAACTGAAGTGATATCAGGTGTTCCCCAGGGAAGCGTCCTGGGACCTCTACTGTTCCTGATCTATATAAATGACCTGGGTGACAATCTGAGCAGTTCTCTTAGACTGTTCGCAGATGATGCTGTAATTTACCGTCTAGTAAGGTCATCCGAAGACCAGTATCAGCTGCAAAGCGATTTAGAAAAGATTGCTGTATGGTGTGTCAGGTGGCAGTTGACGCTAAATAACGAAAAGTGTGAGATGATCCACGTGAGTTCCAAAAGAAATCCGTTGGAATTCGATTACTCGATAAATAGTACAATTCTCAAGGCTGTCAATTCAACTAAGTACCTGGGTGTTAAAATTACGAACAACTTCAGTTGGAAGGACCACATAGATAATATTGTCGGGAAGGCGAGCCAAAGGTTGCGTTTCATTGGCAGGACACTTAGAAGATGCAACAAGTCCACTAAAGAGACAGCTTACACTACACTCGTTCGTCCTCTGTTAGAATATTGCTGCGCGGTGTGGGATCCTTACCAGGTGGGATTGACGGAGGACATCGAAAGGGTGCAAAAAAGGGCAGCTCGTTTTGTATTATCGCGTTATAGGGGAGAGAGTGTGGCAGATATGATACACGAGTTGGGATGGAAGTCATTACAGCATAGACGTTTTTCGTCGCGGCGAGACCTTTTTACGAAATTTCAGTCACCAACTTTCTCTTCCGAATGCGAAAATATTTTGTTGAGCCCAACCTACATAGGTAGGAATGATCATCAAAATAAAATAAGAGAAATCAGAGCTCGAACAGAAAGGTTTAGGTGTTCGTTTTTCCCGCTCGCTGTTCGGGAGTGGAATAGTAGAGAGATAGTATGATTGTGGTTCGATGAACCCTCTGCCAAGCACTTAAATGTGAATTGCAGAGTAGTCATGCAGATGTAGATGTAGATGAAATATTACCAAACTATCGATTCCAAAGTAATGGCACAAATTATTTATAAAACGACTAGAGTCTGACCTCGAGAAAGATTAGTCTGGGATATTTGGATACGTGGGACTACACGAGTCAATACTTACCATACGACTTATCTTAAAGATTGACTGAAAAAAGACAAATCTAAGTTTTTCGCATTTGCAGATTGACTGGAATATTCTCTTCAAAATTATGACTGTTTTGTTTTGGATCATCAGTCCTCTGACTACAATAGTTAGATGCGGCCTGGCACGAATTCCTTCTTGTGCCAACCTCCTAATTTCAGAGTAGCTCTTGCATCCGAAGTCCTCAATTACTTGTTAGATGTGTTCCAACCAGTGTCTTCAATAACAGTTTTTGCACTCTTTTTACCACGGAAGTTATTCCTTCACATCTAAACATATGTGCTCTCATCATGTTTAGTCTTATTGTGTTTTCTGCACTGATTCTTTTTTTTTCAACTTCCTCCCATAGCACAAAATTTCAGATGACTCAATTCTCTTCTTTTCGGTGCATGTTGAACTACCACACAACACCGAGCTCCAAACGTACTTTCTAAGAAATTTCTTCATAAAATTAAGACCTACGTTTCATACTATTAGACTTCTTTTGACCAGAAATGCTCTTTTGCCTGGGCTAGTCTGTTTTTTTGTGGATCCATTGTTTCGCCCGTCAAAAATGGTTCAAATGGCTCTGAGCACTATGGAACTTAACATCTGAGGTCATCAGTCCCCTAGAACTTAGAACTACTTAAACCTAACTAACCTAAGGACATCACACACATCCATGCCCGAGGCAGGATTCGAACCTGCGACCGTAGCAGTCGCGCTGTTCCGGACTGAGCGTCTAGAACCGCGAGGCCACCGTGGCCGGCGTTTCGTCCGTCAAATATTATTTTGCCTCCAAGCTAGCACCAAGTTGGCCCATTGCTTCCTGTCGAATTCTGTGCCAGGAGTATCACAGTTGTACTTTTCAGAACCACTCACGCTCTTCAGGAGTAATTTCAGGTTCTCCTGTAGCTTGCAGTATTCCCTAAGCAAGATCTCGCTTCTACGTATTGCTCAGCAGAGGAAGCCAAAAAATGGGTGTTGGTCTGATTTTCCTAGTTATTAACTGCATAGTGGGGTTCAACTGGACATCGGTCAAGTTGATGTGGCATCTGTTTAGCCACACTGCGGTGCAATACTCAGATGCTGAGAAACCCAGCTCAGTGGAGGATGTGTGCAAGTTATCTGCTGAAGCTCTCCATTGGGAAGTGTCGCCTCCCTCTCTCACTTTAATATTTTAGGTCATGATCTCGGTGTTTCCCAGTGCTACATTTGGTATGTGTGGTTTATGACTTTTTACATGAGGAAATTGTGGGTAGACCGTTCATATAGCTGCATGTGTAGCCTGTTGAAAACTTGTACCTGAGAGCCCATAGTGGAGGCGACGGAGAAAAGGGAGAAATATAGATGTGGGCCATAAATGTTGCGTCCAGCGACCTGACTGTGCAAGTGAATCTGGGAAGCAGTGCTCTGTGGCTTGTAACTACAGAGGGACTTGGGTCGTGGCACTCCCCACTTCCCTCTTAGGGTCAGAGCAGGAGGGCCCCAGTTCGCAAAACATTTTATCTGGCCCAGGCGACAGACAGTCACAAAGGTGGCCAGAAAGAGGGTGGAGGAAACCATTTAGGAGAGGCTGCTATAATCTGGGCTTTTGTGCAAATGGTGGGACGGTCATAAAACTGCACGCATTGTCGTGTTAGAAGCTGGGATGGTATGGACAGAGTGGCTGGTTGTGTTTAGTGGAGGAAAGAATGTAACTCCCCTGACGCTAGGAAGTCGCTAGGTTCTTTAAGCAAGCAGCAAAAACATACACTTCATGGGCATGACTGTTTCGGAAGCTTAGCAGCCTTCTTTCAGAAATTGGAAATGGTTGGCCCGGATAGAGTAGATCTCTCCATAAATGAGGGAATGTGGTCCTGTCTAGGTAGACGCTTTTTTGCTGAAACACGGCCATGCTTACCACGAGAACTACGCCTCCCTAACATAAAATCGTCTTTTTTCAGACAAGACAGATTTTGAGTCGCTGATTGGTTGCTCACAGGATTTGCAAAGCAGAGGCTTGCCACCCCCACCCCCCTCCAACAGCATGAGAACCTCGGTGCTGTGTCAGGATTGGCTACCAGACCAAGAGAACAGTCAAGAGTGGAGATTCAATAAGGACATTTCGATTGGTTTGTACAGCTTGGAGGTGTTTCTTTCTCTCTCTCTCTCTTTTTTAATTCAGCTCTCATACTGGAGCTTGGTGGAAAATGATTGTGATTCTTTGGCTTCTTCGTCTTCTGGTCCTCCTCTGGTGGAAAACTTCAGGTCTTTCCCCAATCAAATTGGTTTGGCCAGACCGGCGAACGGGTACACCTCACTCTGAAATCTGCTGGGATTTCAGGGCTCTGACAGAGAAGTTTCCCACCCCCTAGTAAACAGGACGCCAGTCTACCTAGTTTGCAACTTTTCGTAGACGCGTCACAGCTGCCGCAGCGCGCCGCTGACCTCCCCCCCCCCCCCCTCTCCCTCCCCTCCCCCACCACCCAACGTGCGTGTCGTTTTCTGGTTTTCTGCTGCCGCCTGAATCTAGGTGAAAGGGTAAAGCTGCACCATAAACTATATTCACAGCTCCCTGTTCTTCAGGGAACCATAATTTCTGCTGTACTTGGCTGTAGTTGATTCCATTTCAAGAGAAATGAGCCTCACAGTGAATTCAAGTAAAAAAGTAAGTTGCGTTGTAAAAGGGATTAATTCAGGGGAGAATTTGTATAGTTTCCACCTCAATGAATGCTTTGCTAATCAAGCACCATACCTGTTGTGACTCGTGTTTGTCATTTTTTTTTGTAAGATTTATCAGCTCGTCGTACTTATGAAAGGGTGAATAAAAAGTTGTCATTATCTTTCTAAACTTAAATATGCCGTTATTCTCATTTATACTCCCTCAACTATTCACCGTTTTTATTTTTTGTGGTAATACATGGGTACAGCAACAATTAAAGGCTCCATCTTATTAAATTAGTTAATTTTATTATTAATTTGAGTTCTGAAAGTAACCGCAGATATAGTCAACAATAGTGCCATGAGTAAATTCACTAATTTCATAAATAAAAAATTAACGATGTAGCTCACGATTTGAAGGTTATTGAGAAGAGAATACTTTTCTTTGCGCCAAGACAATAACATTTAACATCACTCAGACATATTTACGGTTAAAGCAAGTGGCAGCTTGCACTATGCCATACCACACAATTTGTGAATAATATTATTTCGAGTTTTTATCTTGGCAGCGGTATTTTTAGATGCTTTTTATATGAAATGGTATGACCAAGAGCGACACCAAGATACTTACGGGACTTGTTATGGCAAAGAGTGTTTCTGTAAAGCTTCAGCTGAGCTCTGCATTTGCTTGTTTGTCATTCAGATGGAATGTACGTACTTCAGATTTACTTGTACTGGTTTTAAGTCGCCACTTTCTAAAATAGGAGCTCATAAAGGCTAGACCTACTGTGAGAACTGTCTACGCTTGTTCGATATCTTTGGTTCTTCTAGCAAGAGTGATATTGTCCATGTAGCAGAATTTTGTTGACCTTGCATTGGGGAGGTCGGAGACATACAGATTGAATAATAGGGAGGGGGGGGCTAAGCCGGAGTCCTGTGGTAGACCATTACTGAACTTCCTCCCCTTGCTGACATTTTCTCCCACGTAAACGCGGAAATAACTATTGTTTATCATGCTGCCGATCAGAGATACAGTTTATTGGCATTGGGTTGTTTTTAGTAATGTGTATATCATCCCGTCTCTCTAGTCTGTCATATGCCGCATATGGGTCTGCGAACACGACAAATGTCTTCATATTTTCTTGGCAACCAGCTTCTATAAAGTTGGTACGGTCAGCACCTAGTCGCAACAAATTTTGTATTGCCTGAAACCTGCCTGCTCAGTTGGGATATGTTGCACAACGAAGCCACTAATTCTACTGTGAATGAGCTTCTCCGACAGTTTTAAGAACAGTTCAAAAGGGAAATTGGTCTGAAACTTTAAGGGTGATCAGCTGGTTTCGTGGTTTCTAAATGGCCACTGTTTTTATTCTCTTTAGCTCGTTGGGCAGTGATCTACTATCTAGGACGTCTGAGAAGAAGCAAACCACCATTTTTTCCGCCATTACCCATGTTTGTCAGAAATTCCAGGTGTATATTATCCATGTCAGGTGCTTTACCTTGTTTAGTTTGTTTCAAAACATCGAATTCAGTCAGTGTAAAGGATTACGAGAAATTGAATTCTTTTAGGCACAGAGCTTTTAGAGAGGGAAGTTCTCGTTTTATTTTGTATGTATGTTGTTTGTCACAGGTTGATCTAGACGTTTCAGCTTTATTGACAGCTGTATGGTTACTTGAAATACCAGACTTCTGACCGGGTTTATTCGAGGCTCCGCCAAGCTTACGCAGAAGGCTCCATGCCTTTCTACTTGAATGTCTCAAGTTTACTTTTTCTACCATCTCGCACCATCGTGTTCTTCTAACTGTGTCAACATTTTGGAGGAGGTCGTCTGCAATATCGCTGTCGCCCGTTTCGCTACATTCTCCATAAAACTGTTCGCAGTGTTCATTCTACCCTGATATATATTACTTTCTGTACTCACGAGGGATAAACTTCTTAGCACCAACATGAACAACCACGACAAATATAAGGTAATTTTTACGTTTCGTGGAATAAAACAGATATATTAATCAAGGTGGTCGGCAAAACTGCGCCATTCAGCCCTGAGGAAAATACATCCGTGCCGCGGTACAGACCTCGCTCATACCGAGGATTACTGGCCTGTGTTGGCTGTGTGCGAAGTGAGGTATGACTACCTCGATATAGAAACTGGGTGCCCTCTGCAGTCCCGGGACACAAAGCAGAGATCCGGGTTGCAATCTGTTTGCCAGGTTGCTGATCTGGAAGTTCCCAAATCCTTGGCATCGCAAACCACGTGTAGATTTCCATTTTCAGCCCAGTCGTTGAGAGCAATACCACTTTCATTGTCACGGCATAATTCGAATGGCCATGATGACTATTAAAAACTCCAGCACAAATCGTCTGGTGGGCAGTAATCGGTGGAACATCCGGTGGCCACGGCACATTTGGTGCCTCGTAAATATGACTAATAATGGTCTCCGCCATTTGCATCGAGATATAATGGATCCCATTTTCTGTAGTTGTTGAAAAGAGGCGTGAAAGCTCGATATTGCTCCTTACATAGGTGGTAATACCGTACGCACTGTGGTGTGTAACACCCATAAAATCGTAGCCATGGATCTATCTCTTTTAAGCAGGTCTTCCATAGTTGGAGCGTGTGATTCCTGGACTAGAACTACGCCAATATGTTATGTACAAGGAGTTTAGATAGGTACTCTGTTTTAGCTCGGCAAATGCCCTTTATGTTTAAATGGCATACTCGGATTGAAGGGCCAAGTCTTTTAATCAGTTGATCTAGAGAAGGTTCATTGTCTAAGGCTTTCTGATTTTGATTTGTCTACATGTTTGTAGTCAGGAAATTCATTATTTAGTCTGGCTGCCGATTCGCAATGTCATTAGCGAATCTTATCACTGATATCTTATCACCCTCAGTCTTAATGCGGCTCTTGAACCTTTTATTTGCGTCATTCCTTCTTCGATGTACAGGTTGAATAACAGGAGCGAAAGACTGCATCCATGTCTTATACACTTTTTAAACCGAGCACTTCCTTCTTGGTCTTCCACATTATGAAGGTAGTAGGAATAAAATACAGGGAACGAGATCTTATTGACCAGACTGTAGGTGTAAAGAGTCAAAGAAGTTGAAAAGGAAGCAAACCAAAACGAAATATAGAGAGGGTATTAAAGTTCAGCGAGAAGAATTTAAATCTTTTCGGTTGCCAATGACACTGTAATTATGTAAGAGAGAGTGAAGCTTTTGGAGGATTTTACAAGAAAAACATCGACAAAACTAAAGCAGTAGTATTGTAAAGCAGTCCAAATAACACCATTAAACATTTTATAAAATAGCGTCGTAAATTACACAATCAAATTCCCAAGACACATTATATTTGATGCTTATAGTATTTGGTAAATGAATGTATAGATGGCATTTTCAATTGAGTGATCCTTCTACAGTACAAATTTTCATGTACTTAAGTGCGAGTTTCTCGAATTTTTGAGAAGCTAGTGTCTGTAATGAGAATATAAGTTAATTATTTAGTTCTGTTATGTTTCTTATGAAGAGTTTGAATAATGAAATTTTTTAATCTGTTTGAAAAAACCGCAGTTGGCGTGTGGTCCATTACATAAATGACAAAACATGTGACTTAGATCAACTATTAAGACTCAGTCTGAGATTCCAAGTTTAATTTTACTGTGCGCGTCTCTCAGTTTGGCGCCTTATCCGATTGCTTCAGCAAAGCCATTGTTAACAGACGGAGCAGGACTGCATGTGTTTGTGTTTTACCTACTGGGAATCCACACCTCGGCTGCTTTCATAATAAGAGCTTCCACGGGCTTCCCACAGCTTTCTCTGTGCCTGGTTGTCAACGTTTGCACTCTGACGAAGTAGCTACCTAGTTTTGAGAGCGATACCGCCATGGAGAAGACGGGCGAAGTGTAATCCGATGCAAATCAGAAATCCACGAGACGCATGGAACAGGTGCAGTGGACGTCAGATACGAAGTCTGAGACAGTTATGTTTTTCATTGTGTGAAATATTAAGGACTTCATCAGGCTGCAATTTATTGATCTTGATTATTCACACGAGGTACGAGGGCAGTCATATAGTATTTTTGTTGTTGATCTCCGTGCTACTATATCCCGTGTAGGCCTTTTCATCTCTACGTAACCACTGCAAACTGCACCTATTTGAACCTGATAATTGCACTCGGGAATTGGTGTTGCCCTCCATTCTTCCTTTCATTACCAAATTCACGATATGTTGATGCCTCAGGATGCGCCTTGCAACCGATCCCTACTTTTAGTCAGGTTGTGAAATAAATTTATATTTCCTTCTATTTCCTTTTCTCCAGTGACTCGATCCACTCACCTACTGTTCAGCATTCTCCTGTAGTACCACGTTTCAAAAGCTTCTATTCTCTTCTTGTCAGTATTGTTTAGTGCCCATGTTTCATTTTCGTACAGGTTTACACTCCAGACAGCTACCTCCAGAAAAGACTTGCTAACACATGTTGACAGAGCATTGAAAGACCTGAGTCGAAACAAGGCCCCTGAGTCGAAACAAGGCCCCAGGAGTAGACAACATTCTATTAGAACTACTGACAGCCTTGGGAGAGCCAGTCCTGACAAAACTCTACCATCTGGTGAGCAAGATGTATGAGACCAGCAAAATATAATAATTCCAATCCCAAAGAAAGTAGGTGTTGAAAGATGTGAAAATTACCGAACTATCAGTTTAATAAGTCACGGCTGCAAAATACTAACGCGAATTCTTTACAGACAGATGGGGAAGCTGGTAGAAGCGGACCTTGGGGAAGATCGGTTTGGATTCCGTAGAAATATTGGAACACGTGAGGCAATACTGACCTTACGACTCACCTTAGAAGAAAGATTAAGGAAAGGCAAACCTATGTTTCTAGCATTTGTAGACTTAGAGAAAGCTTTTGACAATGTTGATTGGAATACTCTCAAATTCTGAAGGTGGCAGGGGCAAAATACAGGGAGCTAAAGGCTATTTACAATTTGTACAAAAACCAGATGGCAGTTATAAGAGTCGAGGGACATGAAAGGGAAGCAGTGGTTGGGAAGGGAGTGAGACAGGGTTGTAGCCTATCCACGATGTTATTCAATCTTTATATTGAGCAAGCAGTACAGGAAACAAAAGAAAAATTCGGAGTAGGTATTAAAATACATGGACAAGTGAAAAAAAAAAAAAACTTTGAGGTTTGCTGATGATATTGTAATTCTGTCAGAGACAGCAAAGGACTTGGAAGAGCAGTTGAACGGAATAGACAGTGTCTTGAAAGGAGGATATAAGATGAACATCACCAAAAGCAAAACGAGGATAATGGAATGTAGTCGAATTAAGTCGCGTGATGCTGAGGTAATTCGATTAGGAAATGAGACAATTAAAGTAGTAAAGGAATTTTGCTATTTGGGGAGCAAAATAACTGATGATGGTCGAAGTAGAGAGGATATAAAATGTAGACTGGCAATGGCAAGGAAAGCGTTTCTGAAGAAGAGGAATTTGTTAACATCGAATATAGATTTAAATGTCAGGAAGTCGTTTCTGAAAGTATTTGTATGGAGTGTAGCCATGTATGGAAGTGAAACGAGGACGATAAATAGTTTGGACAAGAAGAGAATAGAGGCTTTCGAAATGTGGTGCTACCGAAGAATGCTGAAGATTAGATTGGTAGATCATATAACTAATGAGGAGGTATTGAATATGATTAGGGAGAAGAGGAGGTTGTGGCACAACTTGACTAGAAGAAGGGATCGGTTGGTAGGACATGTTCTGAGGCATCAAGGGATCACCAATTTAGTATTGGAGGGCAGCGAGGAGGGTAAAAATCGTAGAGGGAGACCAAGAGATGAATACACTAAGCAGATTCAGAAGGATGTAGGTTGCAATTGGTACTGGGAGATGAAGAAGCTTGCACAGGATAGAGTAGCATGGAGAGCTGTATCAAACCAGTCTCAGGACTGAAGACCACAACAAAAACAACAATACATGTTGTGACGGGTATAGGTGCAGATATTTTTGCGGTGCCTTAATATGAACACACATAAGTGTGTTTGGTGTTCTTTCTCTGCGCCGGACAGTTTTCCCACAAACACGTCACACACTTTACAAGCATGGCCGTAACTAAGTAGACTACGTTTGTCAGTACAGACTACTTGTTTCGCGTCAGCGTGTCCACATTTCACCACCGGACCTGCTGCCTAGGGTAAAATAAGCACATGTGTTTGGAGGTACTAACAAACCTAAAACCACATCACTCCTAATAGCTATAATTATTAGTCATCAAATGATATAAATATTGATGTCATATTGTTCAGCACACCATTATACCCTGTATTTAAACTTACATCTGGTTTTCACAGATTTTCCTTTTTCAGGAACGCTTTTCTTACTGTAGCCAATCTGCATTTTTATGCGCTCTCTACCTCAGCCATCATCATTTAGTTTACTCCCCATCGAGAAGGTGTAGTAATTACTACGATGGACTCGAATTCAGCAGGACGACTGTTCAAATCCACGTTAACCCAGTTATAGGTTTCTCGTGATTTGCCTTAGTCGACCTAGGCATATATAGGGATGGTTCCTTTGCAAGTGTACAGCCGATTTCCTTCCCCATCTTTGGAACAATTCGAGCTTGTGCTCCTTCCTAATGATCTCGATGTACGTTCAACACTAATTTTTCTCTCTTTCTTTCTAGTTTCCTGCAAAAATAGAAAAACTAATTTATTAGTCTTTGCGTCTCTGACAGAATTACATTGTCGGTAGCAAAGTTTAGTGTTTATTTCTTGTCCCTAACTTTAATTTCCATTTCAGATTTCTTATTGGTTTCCTTTACGACTTGTTCAGTGTACAGATTGAATAACGTCGAGAATACGCTACAACCATGCCTTCCTCCCTTACATCTACTATTTTCTTTTCATGTCCAGCGAATCTCTACACTGAGGTGACAAAAGTCATAGAATAGCGATATGCACATATACGGATGGCGGTAGAATCGTTTATAAAAGGGCAGTGCACTGGCGGCGCTGTAATTTATACTCAAGCGATTAATGCGAAAAGTTGTTCGATGTGATTACTGCCTCACGGTAGAAATTAACAGACTTCGAACGCTGGGTAGGTAGTTGGAGCTAGACGCCTGGGACAGTCCAATCCTGAAATTGTTAGGGAATTCAATGTTCCGAGATCCACAGTACCAAGAGTGTGCCGAGACACTACCCAGTTTCAGGCATTGTCTCTCACCACGGACAACGCAGTGGCCGACGACCTGCGTTAGACCGAGAGCAGCGGTGTTTGCGAATCGCTGTCGGTGCTGACAGACAAGTAACGCTGTGAGAAATAACCGCAAAAATCAATGTGGGACGTGCGACGAATGTATCCATTAGCACAGTGTGGTGAAATTTGGCGTTAACGGGCTATGGCAGCAGACGATCGACGCGAGTGCCTTTGCTAACAGCACGACATCGATTTTAGCGCCTCTCCCGGAATTGTGACCATATCAGTTGGACTTCGACCACTGGAAACCGTGGACTGGTCAGATGAATCCCGACTGTAGTTGTTAAGAGCTGAGGGTAGGGCTCGAATGTGGCGCAGGCCCACAAAGCCATGGACCCAAGTTGTTGACACTGTGCAATCGGCGGTGGCTCTGTAATGGTGTGGGCTGTGTTCACATGGAATGGACAGGGTCCTCTGGCCCAACTGAACCGATCATTGAATGGAAATGTTTCTGTTTGGCCACTTGGAGACCTCTGCAGCCATTCATGGACTTCAAGTTCTGAAACAACGATGTCATGTTGCTGGCCCATAATTGTTCGTGACTGGTTTGAAGATACTCTGGACAATTCGAGCCAATGATTTGGCCACCCAGGTAGACGACATGAATCCCATCGAACATTTGTGGGACATTGTCAGTTCGTGCAAAATATCTCGCACCGGCAACACTTCCGCAGTTATGGACGGCTGTAGAGGCAGCATGGCTCAATATTTCTGCAGAGGGCTTCCAATGACTTGTTGAGTCCACGCTACGTTGAGTTGGGGCAAAAGGAGGTCAGCCGCGATCCCACCTCATTGTATAACTGCTCTTTTGGTCCTGTAAAAGATATGAATAACTTATCGCCCCGTGTGTTTCTTTCCTGCTGCCTTTAGAATTTCAGAGCCGGCCGCTGTGACCTGGCGGTTCTAGGCGGTTCAGTCCGGAACCGCGCTGTTGCTACGGTCGCAGGTTCGAATCCTGCCTCGGGCTTGGATGTGTGTGATGCCCTCAGGTTGGTGAGGTTTAAGTAGTTCTAAGTCTAGGGGACTGATGACCTCAGATGTTAAGTCCCATAGTGGTTAGAGCCATCTGAACCATTTTTTTTTTTTTTAGCATGGAGTCGAGTTCACATTGTCAAAAGTTTTCCATAAATTTACGAATGCTACAAAGGTGGGTTTGCCTTTCTTTAGCCTATCTTCTAACATAAGTCGTAGAGTCAGTACTGCCTAGCAGGATCTTACGTTTCTACAGCATCCAAATTGACCTTCCAAGAGGTCGGCTTCTGACCAATTGACCTGGGAGTTGAGTAGTTGCAAGAAAAATAGTGCTTGGTGCTTTTACGAACAGAAAACTAGCTCAGGCATCCAAACCTCGAAACCGATGACCTCAGCAGCTTGGTCCCTTAGGAATTCACAGACAGCCATTTTGAATCCAGAGCTCTGCGCAGTTGCTGTGGTGATACTGTAAACACGCTGTATTAAAAGGTAGCAGCGTTAACAGTACCACGTGTATCGCTGTTCTGCTGCATTCTGTTTTCGTTTCTAATACAAGTGTATTTCTGTCATGTCTCTATCGAAAGCACAAAAGGAGAGCAAAATGGACTCTGAACGTCGTGCTTCTAAGGCAGAGTGGGCCGAATATAATTTCGTTACTGATTTAGATGGCGCAAAGCATTGTGTTTATTGTTTAGTGAATACATAGCTATTCTAAAATGTGCTGAATATTTGCAACTCATTGGGGACGAACGACTAGAAAAATCAGGAACTTGGCAATGGAGTATTTCATTACAACGCAGTATCTCTACGAAAATAAATGAGGGTGCAACTAATGTAATCTTACTAATTGCCCATTTGTTAGACAAAGAGGGAAAACTGTTTCTTGATGATTAGTTAATTAAATCATGTCTGTTTGTAGCAGCCAAAGAAATGCGTCTGAGAAAATGTGTTTATTTAATTCTGTCAGCATTCCCCTGAAAAAGTTGTTCGATGAGGTGACGGTATTAGCAGCAACATCAACAACCAATTAATTAACAAGGCAAATGATTTCCAGTGTTTTTCCTTGGCTCTTGATGATTCGACAGACACTACAGATACTGCTCGGTTGCTGCTATTTATTCGAGGAGTCAATGCTGACTTTTAACTGACTGACGAATTATCTTTTGTGAGCAGTCTGCGTGGAACAAAATTACAGACGAAAATATTTCCAAAGAAGCTGAGAAAACATTAACGACCCGCGCGAGTTAGCCCCCCCCCCCCCCCCCCTCCGGAAGTTCAAGTCCTTCGCTCGGGCATGGGTGTGTGTGTGTTGTCCTTAGCGTAAGTTAGTGTAAGTTAGGTTAAATAGTGTGCAAGCCTAGGAACCAATGAGTCAGCAGTTTGGACCCATAGGAACTTACCATAAATCTCCAAAGAAAAAACATTAACGAAGTACAACATGTAATGGAATCAGGTGAGATACGTCACAAATGATGATGGTAAAAGGTATGTGTGCAACGGAAAAGGCTTGTTTGGACATATTTACAAGGCTTGTAAAAATAATGGATGTTCAAAGCCTATGTTTATTCATTGAGTCAGCAAGTAATCTGCGACAAATATTTGAACCTCTCATGTGTTTTTATAATTACCTGTGTCAACGGTGAACTTCATTTATTCTCGTAAACCGAACCACCGTCAGTTCCGCGAGTTTCTGCCAGAAGCGGAAGCTGAATTTTCTGACTTGCCCTTCCATACACCATTTCAATGGCATAGCAGTGGTAAAGTTTTGCCAGTGTTATTTGAACTCGGGCAGAGACGGATAATTTTCTACATGAGAAAATCCGCCATGAACCATTATTATTGAATGGCTTAGAAATTAGCTTTAGTTGGCGACATCATAGGATGTAAAGTCTCCATTCACTCCCAAATTAGAAAGTGATATATTTTCCGAGCTCAAAAAACAGTGCCAGCAACATGGAAGTGCAGAAGACGTCGGTGTACTTGCAAATCCATTTGACTGTACCACTGAAAAACTTTCATCTAACTTTTAGTTGGAAATAATTAATCTGTAGTATGAGGACACGCTAAAAGCAAATTTCAAGAGAAGAATCTAACAATGATGAATGATCTCTATATTTGGTAGTAACATGAGTGTGAAAAAAACTTATTCAAAGATGAAATCTTATTATAGCTCAGTTTTAACAGACGATCATTTGTAATCAATTTTGATGATACGGAGCACTAGCTTTGATCTCCATTTTGGTGGAACGTTACGAAAATAAATTTCATTCGTCTCATTAATAAAGTTTTTTTTCAAACAACAGCAATTTTTAATAAGCATTTTTATTGCAATCAATTTTTATGTTAGGGATCTTTGACCCTCATTTTGCTGAAATGAAATCTAACAAAAAAAGCATTTCATGAATAATACTAGTAAACTTGTGTTTCAAACAACTGCTATGTCTGCTGAGTATTTTCACTGTATATCAATACATGAGAGAAAACATTTTTCCCCCTGTTAGTAGGCTTACCTAAAGAATTCCCCCCCCCCCCTCCCCACCATGAACCATGGACCTTGCCATTGGTGGGGAGGCTTGCGTGTTTCCGCGATACAAATAGTCATCGCAGGTGCAACCACAACGGAAGGGTATCTGTTGAGAGGGCAGACAAACTTGTGGTTCTTGAAGAGGGGCTGCAGCCTTTTCAGTAGTTGCAGGGGAAACAGCCTGGATGATTGAATTGGACTTGCGACATCAACCAAAACAGCATTGCTGTGCTGGTATTGCGAACGGCTGAAAGCAAGGGGAAACTACAGCCGTAATAATATTTCCTGAGGGCATGCAGCTTTACTGTATGGTTAAATGATGCTGTAGTTATATTGGTAAAATATTCCGGAGGTAAAATTGTCCGTGGGGGACGACGACGACGACTAATCAGAAGGACGTCGTTATGAGGTGAAACTACGGACCGGAGCGTGGAATGTGAGATCCCTAAATTGTGCAGGCAAGTTAGAAAACTTAAAAAGGGAAATGAATAGGTTAAACTTAGATATAGAGGTAATCAGTGAAGTTCGGTGTCAGGAGGAACAGGAGTTTTGGTCTGCTGAATATAGGGTTATAAGTACAAAACCAAATAGAGGCAATGCTGGAGTGGGTTTAATAATGAATTTAAAAAAAATTCGAACGCGGGTAAGCTACTACCAACAGCATAGTGAACGCATTATTATTATAGACAAGATAGACACGAAGCTCACGCCTGCCGCAATAGTACAAGCTTATATGCCATCTAGCTCCGCAGATGATGAAGAGATTGAAAAATTGTACGATGAGATAAAATAAATTGTTCAGATAGTTAAGGAAGATGAAAATTTAATAGTCGTGGGATACTGAAATTTGATAGTAGGCACGGGAAGAGAAGGAAAAATAGTAGGTGAATATGGACTAGGTTTAAGGAATGAAAGAGGAAGCCGTCTAGTACAATTCTGCACAGAGCATAACTTAATAATAGCTAGCACTTGGTTCAAGAATCATGAAAGAAGGTTGTATACATGGAAGAACCCTGGAGATACTAGAAGGTTTCAGATCGATTATATAATGGTAAGACAGAGATTTGGGAACCAGGTTTTAAATTGTAAAACATTTCCAGTGGTAGATGTGGACTCTGACCACAATCTATTGGTTATGAACTGCAGATCAAAACTGAAGAAACTGCAAAAAGGTGGGAATTTAAGGAGATGGGACCTGGATAACCTGAAAGAACCAGAGGTTGTAGAGAGTTTTAGAAAGAGCATTATGTAACGATTGACAGAAACAGGGGAAAGGAATACAGTAGAAGAAGAATGGTCAGCTCTGAGAGACGAAATATTGGAGGCAGCAGAGGATCAAGTAGGTAAAAATACGGGAGCTAATAGAAATCCTTGGGTAACAGAAGCGATACTGAAATTAAATGATGATAAGAGAAAATACAAAACTGCACTAAAAGAGGCAGGCAAAATGGAATAGAAAAGTCTAAAAAATGAGATCGAGAGGAAGTGCAAAATGGCTAATCAGGAATGTCTAGAAGATAAATGTAAGGATATAGAAGCATACATCACTAAGGGTAAGATAGATGTTGCCTAAAGGAAAATTAAAGAGACCTCTGGAGAAAAAAGAACCACTTATATGAATATCAAGAGCTCAGAGGGAAAACCAGTCCCAAGCACACAACGGAGAGCCGAAAGGTGGAAGGAGTATATAGAGGGTCTATACAAGGGCGATTGTGAAGAAACTCAATAATTTTTTCTAATTGATAAATGTATAGATAATTATTCGACTCTCATACCAAAGATTCAATCGAAAAGTGTTTAACACTGACGGACAACACAAGATTTACGCTCTTCTTTTATTAGTTTTAGTAATAGTTACCTTCCGTTCTTCTCATGTCCTGATGATTAGACGTATAAACGAAAAGGTTGGTAATGTGAAGTGAAATTGTGCTAAATAATGAAAGCAACTTCTGAAAGAAAACGATTTTCTCATTTACGATACCATGGATCCCAGCTCCTGTAACTCTGTAAGATTATTATTATTTTGATTTTGTATTGAGAGTTGAGATGGAGGCGACGATCAACAAAACGGCTCTGCTGAATAACAGAGGTACGTGAATGTGTTCATCTCTTTCCGTTCATGGCCGCCAATGTCAGTTTCAATATTTAGGTTATATTTACCGCGACATTAAGAACTTGCAATCTTTCTTTTCATTCATTTAACCACAATTGTTATAGGCGCTACCGTCTGGAACCGCGCGACCGCTACGATCGCAGGTTCGAATCCTGCCTCGGGCATGGATATGTGTGATGTCCTTAGGTTAGTTCTAAGTTCTAAGAGACTGATGACCTCAGATGTTAAGTCCCATAGTGCTCAGAGCCATTTGAAC
This sequence comes from Schistocerca gregaria, assembly GCF_023897955.1. Classification (NCBI taxonomy): domain Eukaryota; kingdom Metazoa; phylum Arthropoda; class Insecta; order Orthoptera; family Acrididae; genus Schistocerca; species Schistocerca gregaria. The sequence goes on from NC_064920.1 coordinate 109,532,072, forward strand.
CACAATTGTTTTTACCCAGGCCACGCGGAATGATTGTATTTAGAATGTATGTGCCCCTATCCCTATCGTATTAGTTAGGTTTAAGTAGTTCTAAGTGACTGATGACCCCAGATGTTAAGTCCCATAGTGCTCAGAACCATTTGAACCACAATTGTTTTTACCCAGGCCACGCGGAATGATTGTACTTAGAATGTACGTGCCCCTATCCCTATCGTATGTTCGCATACAACTGAGTGTGTACCACCGTAACTATACTTATGACCCATTTCCCTTACACTATTAATTCTTATTTTGAACCACTCACTCGCGAATGTAATTGGTGCCCTCTTATTTTGTGTAGTCAGTCGGGTGTATTCCTTAATAACGTTACATTTATTATTCAATTGCTTAGTTTCCACAATTGACCTTTGCCTGTGTCGCAACGGCGCTTCAGGCGAAATATTTACTGCGCGACATTCATACTAACTCTCATTTCAAAATTACGATACCGATTGACTAAGTTTCTATGTAACAGGGCGGTTAGGATGGCGACCGAGTGCCATGACATTTGTTTCAGAAAAAATTAGTACATATTTTAAGTTGAAATTTTTAAGTAATTTTTTCCATCCATACCAACTGTTTCTGTTACATGTTACCAACAGTTACATGTTACGCCAACTGCGTACCAGATAAGAAAAACAGATTCAAAATTTACAAATATTTATCCTAAAAATTTGGAAAAGAAGGAAGTTTTGGAACTTTAAACGGTTAAGAGCAACAACACTACTACGTTTTTGGTTGATCGTAAGTGTGGGATAGAATTGCATTTTTGCGACGTCCACTGCGTAGTACGCATTTTTGTCAAAATTTCTTTTTCAGATAGTTTTGTAGATTTTCGTAAATATGTTACATGTGAATGTATCACATGATGGCGCATCATTTTCGTTGATTGCACAGGTAGAAGTCTCCTATCACTTTTCTGTTTCACCAGAGACATATTTTACTACATTGAATTTCACAATCGAAGGCGATTTCATCTATGATTTGTTTACGTGTAGCACGAGCCGCAGTAGTAGTGAAGTTCGGCTGCACGCTGATTAACACTTATATACAGCTATGGTGAAATTAAAATCGCAAGCAAAAACGATGGATAATTCATCGGATGAGGAATCAGTTGCTCAACCTATGCCTATCACAGAAGTAGAAAACATTGCAGATACTGATATCGCAGTCGCAGTGACTAGTGGTACTCAGTCGCGAGCGACAGACGGTAATATATCAGAACTTTTGGAAACTGCACCAAATTCCACAAATGTACATGGTCCATTAGAACCAGACATTATCCAGATGATTAGAGTAAATGCAGACAGATTTGATGTCAGAATTTGTAACTCAGATAACAGCTCAAATTAATACACAGATAGACGAGGTCACAACACAGATAGGGAGTGTAACCAATCAAATGAACAAGCTAGACAGTGATATAAAAAACCTTACCGAAAGGCAGAATAGCCTGACAACACAAATGACACAACTAAAAAGAGAGGCAGCGGATCAGGTATAGAAGCGGTACGCGAATACTTAAAACTCCATGAATCAGGATACTGATAATTTGAAAATCATAGTTAAGGATGTGCCAGATCTGACACATAAGTTATCCGAAAATATCAATGCTATGAGTGCACAGCAAACCGAGTTCAATACAAACATGCAGGAAGCTGTAAATCAAGTTTAGGACATGACAAAACAGCAAAAACAGCAGTTTGAGGACTTTTTAGAAGAAAAAGGCACACCATAAACTGTACTCTAGAAACAGAGTTACAAAAAGCAAAAAGTAACACAATGGAACAAGTGTACACTACACAAAACACATCTGAAGTTGAGCTGCAAACTGACATAGGCCAGATACAGAAAACGTTGACACAGGACTTACCAGGCTGGCAGAAACAAGTAGTCGAGCATCTTCACAGGAAACTTAGTACAATGATAGATGCAGAAGAAGAGCTTGACAACGTACCCACAGGTAAGAGCGATAAATGTACGTGTGTGCTCACCAAATTATCAGATGTGCGGTAACTAACGACACCGTGATGAAAGAAAGAAACAGCAGATAGCTGAACCTACTTTGTTCAAAATGGTTCAAATGGCTCTGAGCACTATGGGAGTTAACTTCTCAGGTCATCAGTCCCTATAGAACGTAGAACTACTTCAACCTAACTAACCTAAGGACATCACACACATCCATGCTCGAGGCAGTATTCAAACTTGCGACCGTAGCGGTCGCGCGGTTCCAGACTGTAGCGCCTAGAACCGCTCGGCCACTCCGGCCGGCGAAACTCCTTTGTCATCAGTTTTGTTGGAAGAGAGTCTTATAAAACACCGGCAGTTTCAAATGTTTATCCCTGAAAAGAAGTCTGTGCATCTGGTAATTATTGTAAAGTCACTCAAAAATGTATTGCCTAAAACGTGGTCAGAACAGCAAAAGATACTACATGTTACGGGTTACATCGAAGGCGATGGAGTGTTATAGACGATGGGAATGTCAGACACTTGTCAGCTTTAACAGCTTGAAAACGCGTTTCTTTCAAAGTACTGGTCACATGGCGTTCAAGAGGGATTAAGAAAAGCCCTATTCAACCCTGAACAATGTTATCCAAATTCTGGATTATTGCGAAACTATTTTGAGAAATATTTAAATAAGACGAGGTTCTGGGACGAGCCAGTGACACACCAACGTCCTACGCCTTCTGAAAGCTAAACTACCGCATAATACACTCCTGGAAATTGAAATAAGAACACCGTGAATTCATTGTCCCAGGAAGGGGAAACTTTATTGACACATTTCTGGGGTCAGATACATCACATGATCACACTGACAGAACCACAGGCACATAGACACAGGCAACAGAGCATGCACAATGTCGGCACTAGTACAGTGTATATCCACCTTTCGCAGCAATGCAGGCTGCTATTCTCCCATGGAGACGATCGTAGAGATGCTGGATGTAGTCCTGTGGAACGGCTTGCCATGCCATTTCCACCTGGCGCCTCAGTTGGACCAGCGTTCGTGCTGGACGTGCAGACCGCGTGAGACGACGCTTCATCCAGTCCCAAACATGCTCAATGGGGGACAGATCCGGAGATCTTGCTGGCCAGGGTAGTTGACTTACACCTTCTAGAGCACGTTGGGTGGCACGGGATACATGCGGACGTACATTGTCCTGTTGGAACAGCAAGTTCCCTTTCCGGTCTAGGAATGGTAGAACGATGGGTTCGATGATGGTTTGGATGTACCGTGCACTATTCAGTGTCCCCTCGGCGATCACCAGAGGTGTACGGCCAGTGTAGGAGATCGCTCCCCACACCATGATTCCGGGTGTTGGCCCTGTGTGCCTCGGTCGTATGCAGTCCTGATTGTGGCGCTCACCTGCACGGCGCCAAACACGCATACGACCATCATTGGCACCAAGGCAGAAGCGACTCTCATCGCTGAAGACGACACGTCTCCATTCGTCCCTCCATTCACGCCTGTCGCGACACCACTGGAGGCGGGCTGCACGATGTTGGGGCGTGAGCGGAAGACGGCCTAACGGTGTGCGGGACCGTAGCCCAGCTTCATGGAGACGGTTGCGAATGGTCCTCGCCGATACCCCAGGAGCAACAGTGTCCCTAATTTGCTGGAAAGTGGTGGTGCGGTCCCCTACGGCACTGCGTAGGATCCTACGGTCTTGGCGTGCATCCGTGCGTCGCTGCGGTCCGGTCCCAGGTCGACGGGCACGTGCACCTTCCGCCGACCACTGGCGACAACATCGATGTACTGTGGAGACCTCACGCCCCACGTGTTGAGCAATTCGGCGGTACGTCCACCCGGCCTCCCGCATGCCCATTATACGCCCTCGCTCAAAGTCCGTCAACTGCACATACGGTTCACGTCCACGCTGTCGCGGCTTGCTACCAGTGTTAAAGACTGCGATGGAGCTCCGTATGCCATGGCAAACTGGCTGACACTGACGGCGGCGGTGCACAAATGCTGCGCAGCTAGCGCCATTCGACGGCCAACACCGCGGTTCCTGGTGTGTCCGCTGTGCCGTGCGTGTGATCATTGCTTGTACAGCTCTCTCGCAGTGTCCGGAGCAAGTATGGTGGGTCTGACACACCGGTGTCAATGTGTTCTTTTTTCCATTTCCAGGAGTGTATTCGAGAAAAGCTAGTACGAGTACCCGAAAGCAATTTGGAGTATTTTATATCTGTCTTGTACACTACTGACTTAATTAATGAAGATGCGAGGCAGAGACACACCAGCCACAATAATTTCCGTAGCAGAGGTGGCAACCAGCCTCCACAGCGCCAACCGCAGTATCGCGTCAACAATGTAGCGTGCGCGGCTGAGTCGTAGCCGGCACGCTAGCTCAGCGTGTTCGGTCAGAGAGCTGGTTGGACTCTGTAATAAAAAACTGAGTGGAAGGATCAACCACCGAACTTGAACAGGTTGTCTTGCAACGTTCGCAACGACCAAACACAACGATCAATAACGAACAAAATGGAAAAAAAGTCACGACCAGCTTTTGTCGATCCCGCCGCAGCAGCGCATGTGCCAGTGTGCCAGGCCCGAGTTCGGGGGACAATTTCATTAATAACTATAACCAAAGTTTTAACCTAGGGTGTGAAAAAGAAAAATAAACAAAAATAAAATGGTGACAGAAACTACTGTGGCTACTCCGGTAACCGGAAACGAAACTAGAATAAAAACGACAATGGGAATTAGTGGGGTAATGGTCATAGTAATTTTCAACCTCAATTTAGCAACAACACGGCTCACCCACGAAATGTGCAGAGGCGGTACCCGATTAGTAATCAAACCTATCAGTCCCAAGCACAAAGCAACATTACGCCTATAAACTCAGGGCAGAATCATGATCGGAATGCTCAACAGAGGAACAACACGTCGGGAGTGAATATTATAGAAGTGACAAACGAAACACCTACAAACAGTAATAATGGGGCGTTAAACTAAACGTGGCCTCATTATGCTCCCCAGTGTTGGCCATGTATAGCCGTGGGGGCCATCCATGCTACCATGGTAGTAATTTGCTACCAAGATGAAAAAAGATATGACAGGTATTGAACTCTATTGTAGGACAAGCTCAACGCTGTAAGAAACACTTTGACAAACAGCTATGTGGTGTTACCAGATTTGTGGTTAGAGAAAAACATTACTTGAGACCCATGTGAAATTTCTCTCTTAGCCAAGAAAAACGCTAAGTAGCAAATAAGGTGTTCTGGTCCGTACATTATTGTACATATCCCGCATGATGAATGTTATTTACTTGCGTATACTCACAATGGTAAAATCAAAGGACTCTACGCACACAGAGACTTGAGGAAATTCTACCATGTTCGAGTATCGCACTTCACGTCTATCTATGCACACGAGTGAAATAAGTAACCTATGGCAAAAAGAAGAAATACAAAGTAAGCATATTTTATGCAGCTACGAGAGTCAGAGCGTTTCACAACCTTTGTTTACATTTGTCAGTGACTGTGTACACAATACACAAGCAAGCTAGGGCATGCACATCAACTGATGACAAGCAGTGCTAGCACAGGGTGTACTTGGGAGGTTTGACTGAATTGTTTAAGATCACAGAGGTATTTTAGTTTTAAGTTTATGTGCGAAGGATTCTGGAGAGAACAATTAGCACAGACCTCGGAACAAAGTAGCTCTAACTTTTTTATGCCACTTGTGCATCAAGATTGTAAGGTACACGGTAATTTACAGAAAATATTGACTCCCTAAGGTACCGCATAAGTATATGGTCACGCAAGTACATCTCATGTTGCAGAGAATATTTTTTCCTGATGTATCCACACCACTAGGCATTACCTACGAATACATCGAGCAAACCGGTATTAATATTTTTGTATGCTGCGATGACGAAATGATTTCTGGCTGCTAATGAAAGTTTAGCTTGTATCATACGCATGAAAACCTAATTTAAGTAAAGTGCATCTAAAGATATAACCTATGAATAAAAACCAGTGTGACCTTACTGAAATACAAATAATTTTTCAAATTTATACACACGTTACGAGTACAAATACACTATTGCGGTACAATTTGTAAACGTTATCTGAGGCAAACTTAACAACATATACAGGGTGTCCCAGCTATCTTGTCCACCCAAAATATCTCTGGAACAATAACAGCTATTGGAAAACGACTTTCACCGGTATCAATGCAGGGCTGGGGCCCATGAATGTACATATTTGGAAACATTCTAAAACGAAAGCATATGTGTTTTTTTAACACAAACTTATGATTTTTAAATGGACCTCCTACTTTTTTCTTCAGCAACCCATAGCATGACAAAGCACATACACAATGGCGTTGATTGCATCGCAATATGCCCATTACATCCCGAGATATTGAAACGCGAAGTTGACGCTTGAAACACCCGACATGCGCTGCTAGCGCACGTCCTGAGGCTCAGGCGTGAACTCCATGCTGCCCGTAATCGCGAAGTGATTGACATGTGTAATCACACCTCCATACTTATCAAGAGGCCCGAAACGAATAATACGGTCTGCTGCTATCAACTCTCATAAGCACATAATGGTTTCCCTCTTGCACGTTTTACGTATCTACGTACACAATATGAACCAGTACCGATCGGTGTACACCCGTCAGGTTGTCTTATACATCCTGCACACCCAAAATAAGGTTTATCTAATGCATTACATCACCCATTGTACCTGTCGCGCAGGGCCTGGTTCTACCTAGTCAAGTGTCCAACGTAGTTCCCGCTACTGCCATAGTTACCACTTCGCCTTGTTTATGATTTGCGACTCATGCAAACTCCTGTACTCCACCACCCTCCGAGCATCCCATTTGTTGTTACTTTGGCGTGCAGTACACCGCTTGCCAGTGTAATCGTCCATCAGAGTAATCTAGTGACGGCACGGAGGTAGTACACATTGTGAATAAACGTTGTGTTGTGGAACTTATACTGTACAGTATAATGTACACACATGAAGATATGGTAGAAATGCTGCTGATCTATGGAGAATGTACGTTGACGGGAAATACGTTATGAGATTGCTTGTTTGTTGATAGTACTGTTAGCGAACACTATGATTATTAAGTTAATATGTCTGTTTTCTACCCTAATCTACATACCTGTACTGTACCCTGTTGTAGGTGGACGAAATGCTGTTCAGGCAGAACTACTGTACAGAAGACGATTCCCTGACAAGCCATCGCCTTCGCGCCGGATGTTTGGTCGTCTCACATCTCGTCTACGTGAAACGGGAAGCTTAAATCCAAGACCTCGACATCGTCCTAGAACACGCACAGATGAACGTGCTGAAGTTGCTGTGCTCGCTACCATAGCTGTGAATCCTCAAATCAGCACACGTCAAATTGAACGTAAAAAGTTTGTGTGTCGAAATCAAGTGCACAGTGTACTCTTAAACGTCATAAATTTCATCCTTACCATGTTCATTTACACCAGGATCTTCGTGGAAATGAATTCTGCAATAGGGTAGCATTTTGTCGGTGGGCTCAGCAAAAACTTCTGACTAATCCAAATTTTTTTGCAGATGTTCTCTTTACCGACGAGGCATCATTCTCCAACAAAGGAATTGTCAACATGAGGAATATGCAAGGGCCATTTTACCCAATGATGTTAAGAAACATTTATTTGCAACAATTTGTCATTTAACCTATTAGGTAAACATAACATTGATAATTATGTGATAATAAAACTAATTAGTTAATCATGTTTACATTCATCTTCTATGTCCTACCTGAACTTCCCAAATCAAAACATTTTTACTTAAACAACGGTAAAACTTTTAGTCCACTTTCTCGTTTAACTAAAACCATCAACATGAATTTTACTATTACGAGTGAATGATTAACTGTCACTTGCGATAGATCTACAGTAAAGTAAAGTTTTAACGTTGAACGGCATTACCTTATTAGTAACAGATTAACGATAAGCGAAGTTAACTGTGTGACTAACGTTGCAGTACACTGATATGTTACAGAACCGCATCACCCCTAGCCTATGGGATAAATACCTGATGGAATGTACGACGTTAATGCAGGATGGCAGCAGACCGTATTATTCGTTTCGGACCTCTTGATAAGTACGGAAGTGTGATTACGTATGTCAATCACATCGCTGTTATTGTTCCAGAGATATTTTGGGTGGACAAGATAGCTGGGACACCCTGTATATAAAGAAACATGTACGAGGTAAGTTGCAGGAAACTGACCGGCAGAGAAATTAGGTAATGCCGAAACAAACATAATTCTTTACAGGAGGCATTCATCGAGATGCTACGAGACTTCAACCGGCGATGAGAAGTAACTAAGTTACACTAATGTCACTACGATTTACGATCGACGTTATAAAATATTGCCAAGATCAGTGAGAAGTACATGATACCCACTACTAACAAAGCCTATCCTTGCACAACCTATCGCAGGCAGCAAGAAAACCGCTCCTGCTCTTACCACCCGACCTAACTATCGCAGATGTTTTTTTTCCCTTGGCTCTTGCCCTGGCACTTTTTTTCCTCTGCCCTTAAAACCGCTACCCTTCGTCAGATTTCGACCAATCTATCTCCAGATGAGCGCGTATTAATGGTTAATCCTAACCAGACGTACGCAAACATCGCAGTACCCACATCCTGCGACACCTCACTTTAGTGAATACTAACCCTTATGCAGAGATGGCAGTAGACCTTTTGTGTTGGCCATCATGCCGGTGTGGGCGTGGAGGGGCTCCACCTCTATTAAAAAAAAAGTGAGAAGTACACTACTTGACGCTCAGTAACACCAGAGATTTTTAATAATTTGCCTTTTCTTCGTCATGAAAGTACTAAGAATTTATGTTGAGTTTAGAGGAATACATACACTGTATTCCTGTCTTGTTTATAATATTTTATCCAATCTGATTTGAAGATATTTTGTAAAAGAAGTAAAGTAAGGAGTCACTAAGGTCACGTTCAATTAACAAATTGGGCACATACCAGCGATACCATGATGAACACACAAACATGAAAACATGTACAAACACAGACACAGGCTTAGGAAGCAATATACCGTACAGCAGCCAACCTTCATGATCAATCTGTTGTTCGTATTACCTAGCGTTTTAATGTTCTATTTATGTGTGAATTTAAGTATAGTGATTTTGTTTATTTATGTGTTTTATTTAATTCCGTTATTGATGTATTTACCATGCATTGTTACAATGTTGTGTGACGTAAAGATGAAATCCCCCCCCCCTCCCCCACAAAGTAACTCACGGGTAGTTAATGCATAATTTTGCCTCATTTGGAGACAAGCTATATAAATAAATTGATAATTAAATGGACACCCTTGCAGCAAACAAGTGTTGATGTACTTCATTGGGGACATGTTGAAAATGTGTGCCCGACTGGGACTCGAACCCAGGATCTCTTGCTTACACGGCAGGCGCTCTATCCATCTGAGCCAACGAGGGCACAGAGGATAGTGCGCCTGTGGGTCTCAGGGGGAGCCTGCAAGGGATAAGCTGCATGGTCTTCTACGGTAACTGTTCTTTCGGGAACAGATACTACCGTCATATACAATTTCTATAAGCACTTATAGAGGGCGACCAAGAGATGAATACACTAAGCAGATTCAAAGGGATGTACGTTGCAGTAGGTACTGAGAGATGAAGATTGCACAGGATGGAGTAGCATTGAAAGTAGCATCAAACCAGTCTCAGGACTGAAGACCACAACAACAACAACAACAAGCACTTTTGGTGCATTCATTTTCTTGTATAGTCGTTTCGATGTGTAAGTGCAGTTGTAGCATGATCCTAAGTTAGGGAAGTGCTGTTGTTCTCGAAAATGTGTCCACTTATGCCCTGTGAGATTGTATCGCGATCGCTAACTGTAGCACTAGAGACACGTATTTTCTGACAGCACATTCAACCACCAACTTGTGTAATTAAATATTTTGAGCACTATGTATACAGATAAGGTTTTGAAAGAGTGCACAGGAGCAAATAACGAACGTGAGCATAAGCTATTGAAAACTAGCCAGTGGTCTCATGCGCTACAATTTCTTGAACGGTAAAAATGCACAGAACAGCGTATAGTTACCCAGTAACAGTAAGTTATTCAGTGACAGTGATTTATTCAGTGACACGTGAGTCATACGTATAGAGGCGAGTGAGAATAAGTTTTATACCACGAGCCTTCTACTTCTAAATAAATGAGACTTGGTGAATCGAGGAAGCCTGCAACGGTACGGGTGTTTGTGCACTAGGATACTGTGCCGTTCGCAAGCTACATAATAAAGTGTAGTTCTTACCTTCGTGCAGTAAACGTAGAAGACGCCTTGTGGTCTCTTCTCACAGCCAAGGTCAACGACGAGTTGAAGCAGGTGCAGTGGTTTCGCAAATGCTGCGAACGCCAGACAAAACACTTCATAAAGATGTATTGACCGGTAAGCGCGGCATAGCTAGCCGGCAGTGGGTGCGCGGCTACTGGACTCCAAACAGTACGTAGCGTGCTGCCAGGCTAATTGTTGCGTGTGTGGTTGCTTGTAACTGACACATTATTGACTGATGGCGTGATGCAGAAGGACAATTTGAATGGAATGCAAAATCTACCTTCAAATGGACACTCATCATAGTGCAAAGAGATTTAGAGACGCGATTTCCTGACCCACTAAATAAAGTCTTTCCAATACAGCTCATGATCTACGTCCCACGTTACGAAATAAAACCGACACCCATGTTCACTGAAGTTACGACAGAACAGCACCTATGTTCATGTAAATGTTAGTGTTAAGTTAAACTAAGTACTAATCTCTGCGAATTTTATTTGCTAGATTTTATCTTACCCATGATGAGACAACTATACAACCCGGAAAGGAGACATTGTCAAACAGATCCTGGTATAAAAGAAGGAGGCAGTGGGGAGCATAAATCATAGAAAAGACTTGTGAAATCTAATTTTTCTGCCAACGTGCTACTGAAAATATTATTTGTACGGAGGAATAATGACGCTTCAAACCAATCATAAAGAACTAAACTATAGACTTGTATAAAATGTAATGTAATATTCGTGTATTTAATGTAAAGGACGATGCAGTAATTTTTATGTGTAGTATGTATGTTAAAGTATATTTTGTGTATCCTATTGTATATGTTCTGTTTTAATTGTTAAAAAACCATAAATGTACGGTATACGAGAGAAACGAATGTTACAACAAGTGATTAGCTATGTGCCAGGGTCGGCACCAGAACTATATAAGCAAAATGGCGAACAGGAATCGCTTAAATGACACAGACAGTGCAAATCAGTTGCATGTGTAAAGGAGAAAAAGAATCACCAGTGTACGAAGTGGTTGTGCTCATTGCCCACCATTTGACATTTCTTCGGACAATTCGCCGAAGGGGGCAATGTGAAGAAACTTAATAATTTTTTGTTATTTGAGAAGTGTGTAACACTGGCGAAGAAAAGAAAATTTACGCTCTTCGTTTATTAGTTTTAGTAATAGTTACCTTTTGTTGATGTCATGTCCTGATGATTAGACTTATAAACGAAGTGCTCGGTACTGTCAGGTGAAATTGTGCTAAATAATGAAAGCAACTTCTGAAACAATACGGCTCGTTTACGATACCATGGATTCCAGCTCGATAACCCTGGAAGATTATTATTATTTTAATTTTGTATTGAGAATTGAGATGGAGGAGACGATCTACACAACGGCTCTGCTCAACAATAGAGGTACGTGAATGTGTTCATCTTTTTCCCTTCATGGCCGCCAATGTCAATTTAAATATTTATGTCATATTTACTGCGACATTCAGAAACTGCAATCTTTCTTTTCATTCAATTACGAAGTGCAATTTTTTTTCTTGGGTGAATAAATGCGTTTTAACCACAATTCGTTTTATCCAGGCCAAGGGAAATGATAATACTTATAATGTACGTGCCCATATCCCTATCGTATGTTCGCACACAACTGAGTGTGTACCACCGTAACTATACTTATGACCCATTTCCCTTACAGTATTAATTCTTGTTTTCAACCACTCATTCGCGAATGTACTACGTGCACTCTTACTTTGTTTAGTCAGCCGGCTGTGTTCCATAATAACGTTACTTTCAATGGCTTAGTTTCCACAATTCACCTTAGCCTGTGTCGCAACGGCGCTTCACTCGAAATATTTACTACGCGACTCTCATTTCCAAATTACGACACAGATTGACAACGTAGAGTCTGATGAAGCCATTTCTTACTACTTATTTTATTTTATTTTATTAGTTTTCTTTATTAAAAAAACTGTTATGTAGGCATGCTATTCCTATTGTGTGCTAAAGGTTCTCCTGTCTATTCCATTGTTATTTATGTACTGTTCAGTTTTTACTTTTTCATTGCAAAGATGTTACTTACTGTATGTTTCTGCTTCACTCTAGATGTGTTACTTCTCTTCCAATGTTGTTTGCTGACATTTAACTTCTTTGGTGATAATACTTAGAAAACCGGTTAACAATAAAAGTAATATTGTAGAACAAAAGCAAACTGGTGCTTTTCATGTATTATAATGTTCTACCAAGAACCGACGGAAGATTCTGTTAATATGGAGTTTCTAACAATTTAACAGGACGGTTACACGATGTACTTGAGGGCAATGGCTGGCCGCTGTGACCTAGCGGTTCTAGGCGTTTCAGTCCGGAACCACGCTGCTGCTACGGTCGCAGGTTCGAATCCTGCCTCGGGCATGGATGTTTTTGGTGTCCTTAGGTTAGTTAGGTTTCAGTAGTTCTATGTCTAGGGGATTGATGACCTCAGATGTTAAGTACCATAGTGTTAGAGCTATTTGAACCACTTTTTGAGGGCAATGTTATGGAAATGGAAGAGCACGTAGGTTAAGATGAGATGGGAGATATGATACTGTGTGAAGAATTTGACAAAGCACTGAAAGATCTAAGCCGAAACAAGGACATAGGAGTAGACATCAAAACTATTGATAACCTTGGGAGTGCCAGCCATGGCAAAACTCTTCCATCAGCTGAGCAAGATGTATGAGACAGTTTCAAGAAGAATATAATAATTCCGATTTCAAAAAAAGCAGGTTCTGACAGGTGCGAAAATTACCGAAGTATCAGTTTAATAAGTCACAGTTTCAAAACACTAACACGAATTTTATACAGACGAATGGAAAAACTGATAGAGACTGACCTCGGGCAATATCAGTTTGGATTCGTAGAAATGTAGGTGCACGCGAGGCAATACTGACCCTAAGCCTTATCTTAGAAGAGAGGTTAAGGAAAGATAAACCTACATTTATAGCATTTGCAGACTTAAGAGAAATCGTTTGACAATATTGACTAGAACACTCTCTTTCCAATTCTGAAGGTGGAAGAGGTAAAATACAGGGGGCGTAAGGCTATCTATAATTTGTACTGAAATCATATGGCGTTTATAAGATTCGAAGGGCACGAAAGAGAAACAGTTGTTGGAAATGGAGTCAGACATGGTTGTAGCTTATCGTCAGTGTTATTCAATCGGTATATTGAGCAAGCAGTAAAGGAAACAAAAGAAAAATTTGGAGTAGGAATTAAAATCCAGGGAGAATAAGTAAAAACGTTGAGGTTTGCCGATGACATTGTAATTCTGTCAGAGACGGCAAACAGAAGAACAGTGGAACGGATTGGTAGTGTCAGGAGGATATATGTAAGATGAACATCAACAAAAGCGAAAGAAGGATAATTTAATGTGATCGATTTAAATCATGTGATGCCGAGATAATTAAATTAGGAAATGAGACACTTAAAGTAATAGATGAGTTTTGCTATTCGGACAGCAAAACAACTGATGACGGTCGAGGTAGAGAGGATATAAAATGTAGACTGACGATGGCAAGGAAACCATTTCTGAAGAAGAGAAATTTGTTAGCATCGAGTGTAGATTCAAGTGTCAGGAAGTCTTTTCTGAAGGTATTTATATGGAGTGGAGCCATGTACGGAAGTGAAACATGGACGATAAACCGTTTGGACAAGAAGAGAATAGAAGCTTTTGAATTGTGGTGCTACAGAACAATGCTCAAGATTAGACGGGTAGGTCACGTAACTAATGAGGAGGTACTGAACAGAATTGGTGAGAAGAGCAATTTGTAGCACAACTTGACTAGAGGAAGGGAGCGGTTGATAGAACATTTTCTGATGCATCAACGGTATTGGAGGGAATCGTGGTGGATAGAAATCGTAGAGGGAGTCTGTATCTGCTTCTGGTTATGCCTTACATCCAATATCAGATTTAGAAATCTCTTCTTGACCATGATGTAATCTAACTGCAGTCTTCTCTATTTCCCGGCCTCTTCTAAGTACACCTCCTTTTCTTGTGATTCTTGAACAGAGTGTTCACTGTTACTAGCTATGTGTACTGCAGAGCTACCCTCTTATTCTTACGACCAATCTCGTATTCTTCCGTTGTCCTTTCTTCTACTCCATTCCCTACAACCGCACCCCAACCGCCATGACTATTAGATTTTCCTCTGCCTTTGCGTACTAAATTATTCTCTCAGTATTCTTATATGCTTTTTCTATCTCTTTATCTTCTGCTTTCGACACCGGCACGTATATGTGATCAATTGTTGTCGGTGTAGATTTGTTGTCAGTTTTGATGAGATCGATCCTATCACTGATCGCTTCACAGTAACTCACTCAGTGTCCTATCTTCCTATTCATAACGAATCCTACCCCCGTTATACCATTTTCTGCTTCTGTTCATATTACTCTATACTCGTTTGACCAGAAATCCTTGTCTTCTTTCCCTTTCACTTTATTTACCCTCACTATATCTAGTCCCTTTTAAGATTTTCTAGCTTCTCTACATCGTTCAAACTTGTGACACTCCACGCCACGATTCGTAGAACTTTATCCTTTCATTGGTTATTCAATCTTTTTCTAATGGTCTTCTGGAGATCTGAGTGGGGGATTTGTCCGGAATCGTTTGCAATGGAGAGATCATCATGACGCTTTTTCGAATACAGTCCACATGTCCTGCGTATTCACATTGTGTGTCTTCAGTGCAGCAGTTTCCATTGCCTCCTGTTACCTCACGCCGTTGATCATTGCTGAATCTTCCGCGTTTTAGGGGCACATACCCCACTTCCAGGGCAAGAGAGTACCCTGAACCTCTGTCTGCTGCTTCGCCCTTTTTGACGAGACCGTTGGCAAAATGAGGGTGATTTCTTATGCCGAACGTCTTCGGCCGCTATTGCTGATGATTTTTGTTGAACATTTAAGCAGTGGCGAGGTTCGAATCCGGGACTATAGAGGTTTCGATTTCTAATCAAAGACGCTACACTTCAAAGGTTCAGCCCAGAAAATTTCCTCGGAATTTTAGAGCTCTAGAGTCACTATGACGTCAAAGACAGAGAAGAATCTGAAAAACGTTTACAAGGGCACTATCTGCCAAGTTATACTCATAATGAATTTGTTGGTAGCTGTCCATCATGTCAGGGGTGCCATCTTGGATCTGAGAGGAAATGAAAAGTATTATTCCATTATTGTTTATGCTTCTCCTGATTCAACTCATACTGAACAAACAACATTCATCTTACGTTATATCTACTTCAAGAAGATAATTCATAAATACGAGGTAAATGAAGGGGTTTTGGAATTCGTAGACTGTAATCAGAAAACGAGAGTTACTATTTGCAAATTTAATTCGTTTAACACTTGTAAAACACCCAGTTCCTATCAGTGAATGCTGCAGACAAGTTTATAATAACGGAAATAATAATGGAGGGTCTTGCAAAGAAAAGTCAGAGATATTTTCTTCAGTGAAGTCCTCTTGCAGAGTTCTCTTTGTGCGACTGTTATAGCCTTATGTGGAATACGTATAGTCGAGAGTTGTCATGAAATAGATATTTTTGTCAGAGTGATCCAGCATCTTTACATCTTGTTCAGTAGCAGCCCAAAACGATTGGAAATTCTGAAACAATGTTAGAAGTTTATATACCATGTCGTATATCCGTTGGAGCGCTCGGACTGACGCCGAAATACCAATTGCAGCTCACTTGGATAAAATTATCATTGCTGCTGAAACTCTCAGTGAGTTAAATTTGTAACTGAAATACTTTATGTGGTACGGGGTGTTTTGGATTATGTGATGTCATTCAAGCGTTTAATCATGGCATCAATTTAGCTAAAGTTGTTGGTACCAAGTGACTGCAGAAGCAAAATACTACACACTTGAAATATTACAATTGATGTAGAGGTAAGAAACTTCGGGAGCTTATTAAAATGACTTAAAATATCTTCGCGATAATTGGGACGCCATTCTCTCTGCTCTAAAGTTGTTGCCAGTGCAATTAATATCGATCCTGAACGTTCTGAGGTGGGCACTAAGAAGAGGGAATAATTTCGTGTTGAAACCAGGAATGAAGTGACAGATGCGACTTAACAAGGCATATCCACGATAAATGTATTTTATGTCATTGTCGACAATCTAGCGTCTAAGTTGGAAATAGTAAAGATTATAAGATGAAACTTCTAGGTTTTATGGAAATCCTTAAAGATGACTGACGATCAGGTCGCTGAGGCATGCAAGTTATTTATCAATTAATTCCATTATGAGGTCATAATAGCTGCAGAAGAAGAAATTAAATATTTGAAAACAACTCATATTTCAACCTTTGAGTATATTACTTTCAAACAATTAGAACTCTTGAAGGTCAGTGGGCTCTGTGACTCACGTTAAAAATGGTCTCACATGAAATATGCGTCAACATCTCACTGATTTAGGAACATTGCAATTAGTCAAAGTAACTAGACTTTAATGATATGATTAAAACAGTTCCTGAACGAAAGTCTCGCATAGCAAGTAGGTTATAATATGCTACCCGTTTCACGACTCTTGGCAGTTTTATGTCTGTTTACTGAAATGTGTGGGGAACGTAACACTCGATATCGCAGCGTTACTAACACCAGATTGGTTGGTTGGTTGGTTGTGGGGAAGGGACCAGACAGTGAGGTCATCTGTCCCAACGGATTAGGGAAGGATGGGGAAGGAAGTCGGCCGTGCCCTTTCAAAGGGACCATCCCTGCATTTGCTTGAAGCGATTTAGGGAAACACGGAGCACGTAAATCAGAATGGATTTGAACCGTCATCCTCTTGAATGCGAGTCTAGTCTGCTAACCACTGCGCCACCTCGCTCAGCACTGACACCAGACCTTTCGTCAATGTTACATTTCACTATAGTACTTTGCTCTCTGTTTTAAATGAAGTGGAAGTAAATTACACCAATTTGAAAAGTAAAATTAAATGGAGTGTACATACACTTAACGATAATTCGTTTTTGAGTAACCTTAAGGCGAACTTGTAACTTTGTAAGTCGTATCAGTTTTCTGTCCTGCCTTGTAGGTCACGATTGGTCATTTATCCACTTTCCCAGTTGTGGTGGTCTAGGGCTCCTGATAACTGTCTTCGTTTCTACTATTCACAGCAGTTTATTACTATTTTATGTCTATAGACTGAAGCGGCGAGTGAAAATTTGTACTAACGCCGGGAATCAAAGTTGTGTCTCACGCTTACTAGACGGGTGCTTTAACCGCTAAGCCATCTGGACACAGCGGCCCACACAGCTGCACGCATCACCCTGGCACGCCTCCCTCTTCGATCCAGATTCTCACTGTCGCCCCAGTCTACTTTCAATTACCCCTTACACACGAACAAAATTGTCGAGGCTCTCCATGCCCTGAAATAGCGCCTCAGTCTACTTTCAATTACCCCTTACACACGAACAAAATTGTCGAGGCTCTCCATGTCCTGAAATAGCGCCTCAGCATTGAACGTAAATGGGGAATGCAGCCTGAAACACAGGTTCAGGTTTTATACAAATAAAATGACACAATTGCAGAGACTTTAGTGGTCTTATATAGATTTGATTGTATGTGTATATACATAAAATCATATCTGCATGAGGTCAGTAAAGTATCTGAAATTATGTCATTTCAGTTTACTACAATTCTTTCAGTCTCCTGCACTATGAATGTGTCATGGCACTAGTATTCTTTCTCGATATGTTCAATCTCTGCACAGTCAGTCACGGTTGATCTGACTGTTATGGTAGTTTTTTCTAAGCTGCAGTAGGAAACTGGAGAACTATTTTTTGTTTTCCTACATTCCAAAAACTTTTGATTGTAATAGAACATTATACAAGATATGTCATAATAGTTATTGAAATAGAGTGTTCCGCCAATAGTCCACGTCTTCTATCATTGGTGTTCATGGTAAATAGTCGAAAATTTTACCATATTCTCTCAAGGCGACATTCCCGGGAACCTTCGATACTTTTTTCGATTATATACGTTACCAAGATCCAGAGGCTCAAATCTGTCGTACTTATCTAGTAAAACATGCGCGTAATATCCTGTCTGAGGCGTAAATGTAGTTTCAGCTGACGTTGTGGACACATGGCAAGGGTTTTGTGTTCATCGATAGGCTTCCGAGGCCACCAAATAACGTTTTTCGACAGCATTTTTTCAGTAATATAACTTAATGACGCACTGTCTCTGTATAACTGGCACTTCACGCCTATACAAATATAGCAGAAGTGGTACTGCAATAACAAAAAAATGCTTAAAAATGCCAAAGATTATGTATAACTGGAAAGAGTGTGAATTCAGTAAAATACGTCTAACAACATTTTTTGCTCTTTTATGATACAAATAATAATCCATGATATACCGCTTAATTGCGATCGATGAGCAAAATATCCAGAGCATATATGGGATGCCTTGCAACGTGCTATTCAGAAGAGATCTCCAACCCCCGTTCTCGTAGGAGACGAGGTACTGACAGAAGTAAAACTGTGAGGTCGGGGCGTGGGTAGCTCAGATTTAGAGCACTTACCCGCGAAAGGCAAAGGTTCCGAGTACGAGTCTCGGTCCGGCACAGAGTTTCAATCTGCCAGGAAGTTTCATATTAGCGCACACTCCGCTGCCAAGTGGAAATCTCATTCTGGAAGCATCCCCTAGGCTGTGACTAAGCCATTTTTCAGCAATATCCTTTCTTTCAGGGGTCCTAGTTCTGCAAGGTTCGCAGGAGAGCTTCTGTAAAGTTTGGAAGGTAGTAGACGAGGTATTGGCAGAAGTAAAGCTGTGAGGATGGGGCGTGAGTCGTGCTTGGGTAGCGCAGATGGTACAGCACTTGCCCGCGAAAGGCAAGTTCGAGTCTCGATCCGGCACACAGTTTTAATCCGCCAGGAAGTTTCGTATCAGCGCACACTCCGCTGCAGAGTGAAAATCTCATTCTGGAAATATTTAGAACTGTTTATGTGTCTCCAACTTTTGCTTCATTGTAAATTGTTGAACGAGGAAGAAGGTTGGATAAGCTTTGTTCCAAGTTCTGCCAGTCAGTGGTGATGCGAAATAACTGTTGCCTGCTGGACTATCTAGCTGACAATGTAAGTATGTTTCACAGACGAGTGCTGGAATATTGCGGCGACGGACAATAATTGTGGTCACAAGAAGTCTTCAGTTTATCTTGCGGATAATGCCAAATGTTGTAAAATCGCTGATGACACGGAATGTTACGAAATCCATCACTAAGTATGCACGTACCGGTTGGTGTGGCAACTTGCCGGAATCTAGATTGTAATCCGCCCATAGCGTTGGTTTAAATTCAGTGTTGTCAGCGTTCTGGTGCAAACGTCTGCGTTCTTAACGTTCAATGAAGCACAGAACACCGTACGCTATGCCTGTGATTAGTTACCTGTGAACTGGTCATTAACTAATAAAGACGATTTAAAACTCTCTATGGTTTTCGGTAAATAGCTTGTGCTAAAACTGTAACTGCCATGGGCAAGAAATGATATTCCGGCCTCTCGTTGAATTCACGAGAATTCTTAATGAATTTCAATGTAAAATGATAATAAGTATCAATTAGTGAAAATAAGTTAACTATACCTTAAAGTGAACCGTTCTTTCCGCACTCACAAGTATCTCGTGCGTGCAGCCTTAAAGTGAACTGTTCTTTCCGCACACACATGTATTTCGTGCGTGCAGCTATTCGAATTCGCGTCTGTGTATCTATTCATGTAATTCACCAAATGTGGACGTCATCATAACCTCCTGCAATCGTGTCCTGTCCGTTGATTTCGAAAACCTTTGCTGGATGGTCCTGGCTTCCAATTATTAGACCTGGGTCGTCTTTTTGATTGCCATGTCTAGCTGGAAGCTCATCGGGACACTGAAATGGGGATGTAGAAATAGAGTAAAAATTTTATTTAATATAATTACTTTCTATTTAGAACACAATTACATGAAACTTGTAGGGGCAAAAGTAGTTGATACAGCATATCTTTTGGAGGATTTCAGCTTTTTCAGCATGTCTTTTTCCCCTTTCACGTATTTATAAGACTCAATGCAAGTCATCTTGTAGTTGCACTGGCATTTGATTCAACAGCCCTTGGCAGCAATCGATTTCTTTCTTCCGTCCACTGGGTCGATATCAGCGAAAATACACTCCTGGAAATTGAAATAAGAACACCGTGAATTCATTGTCCCAGGAAGGGGAAACTTTATTGACACATTCCTGAGGTCAGATACATCACATGATCTCACTGACAGAAGCACAGGCACATAGACACAGGCAGCAGAGCATGCACAATGTCGGCACTAGTACAGTGTATATCCACCTTTCGCAGCAATGCAGGCTGCTATTCTCCCATGGAGACGATCGTAGAGATGCTGGATGTAGTCCTGTGGAACGGCTTGCCATGCCATTTCCACCTGGCGCCTCAGTTGGACCAGCGTTCGTGCTGGACGTGCAGATCGCGTGAGACGATGCTTCATCCAGTCCCAAACATGCTCAATGGGGGACAGATCCGGAGATCTTGCTGGCCAGGGTAGTTGACTTACACCTTCTAGAGCACGTTGGGTGGCACGGGATACATGCGGACGTGCATTGTCCTGTTGGAACAGCAAGTTCCCTTGCCGGTCTAGGAATGGTAGAACGATGGGTTCGATGACGGTTTGGATGTACCGTGCACTATTCAGTGTCCCCTCGACGATCACCAGAGGTGTACGGCCAGTGTAGGAGATCGCTCCCCACACCATGATGCCGGGTGTTGGCCCTGTGTGCCTCGGTCGTATGCAGTCCTGATTGTGGCGCTCACCTGCACGGCGCCAAACACGCATACGACCATCATTGGCACCAAGGCAGAAGCGACTCTCATCGCTGAAGACGACACGTCTCCATTCGTCCCTCCATTCACGCCTGTCGCGACACCACTGGAGGCGGGCTGCACGATGTTGGGGCGTGAGCGGAAGACGGCCTAACGGTGTGGGGGACCGTAGCCGAGCTTCATGGAGACGGTTGCGAATGGTCCTCGCCGATACCCCACGGGCAACAGTGTCCCTAATTTGCTGGGAAGTGGCGGTGCGGTCCCCTACGGCACTGCGTAGCATCCTACGGTCTTGGCGTGCATCCGTGCGTCGCTGCGGTCCGGTCCCAGGTCGACGGGCACGTGCACCTTCCGCCGACCACTGGAGACAACATCGATGTACTGTGGAGACCTCACGCCCCACGTGTTGAGCAATTCGGCGGTACGTCCACCCGGCCTCCCGCATGCCCACTATACGCCCTCGCTCAAAGTCCGTCAACTGCACATACGGTTCACGTCCACGCTGTCGCGGCATGCTACCAGTGTTAAAGACTGCGATGGAGCTCCGTATGCCACGGCAAACTGGCTGACACTGACGGCGGCGGTGCACAAATGCTGCGCAGCTAGCGCCATTCGACGGCCAACACCGCGGTTCCTGGTGTGTCCGCTGTGCCGTGCGTGTTATCATTGCTTGTACAGCCCTCTCGCAGTGTCTGGAGCAAGTATGGTGGGTCTGACACACCGGTGTCAATGTGTTCTTTTTTCCATTTCCAGGAGTGTACTATTTCCATAGTGGTGTTGTTTGCGGGAATAGAAAAAAATTACCCGCATAATTTTAACAGTTGGCATTTCAATTTAGGATTTTCTCTTTCCTGAAGAAAGTAAATTCACCATTTTTCCACGGAGTGTTTAGACTTCCATTCTGCCGAGTCACACTTAGTTTCTAGAAAGCTCTGCAGATATATATATATATATATATATATATATATATATATATATATATATATATATATATATATATATATATATATATATATATTCCTGAAAACAATTGTCGCGTGTAATCGTCACACAATTTTTAATCATGTGTATAACAGTGTTTTCAATCATCATCCAGTCTGGGGCTTCAGACAGCATCATCCAATCAAATACTTGATATTTGTTGAAATAAACGGCCCATTTCTCCAAGTAACCAAATGCTGTGGTAGAGAAAGCCATTGTACCTTCCTCAAATTTCGAAACCAATTAATTATTTCTTTGTTATGGTTCTCATTCTTTAATTTGTTCAGAATCATATTCGTTTGTATGCCAACAAAATAGGCAGTCTTTTTTTCACTCACACATCTTTGAGTGTCGAGTAATATATTTCGTATTTCAGTCGTTGAGACTTTATTCTTCTCCGTGCGTTTGATTATTTAAAAAAAAAAAAAAACAGAGCCAAGTCTGACTGCAAAAACACGAAGTAAATTTCACTGACCGATCTACTGAAAAATCTGATGTTATTTTACGTAGCCTGCCTTCGGGCTCAAAAATCGTTTTCATGGAATTCAAAGCTTAAGAAGTCTCTCAACTGTGGGCATACATGACAACCATCTTGCTTTCGAGTGGGACAGAAGAGTCTGATAATTGTCCTCAGTGTATAAGCAGAACTCTTTCAGCTTCTCTGTCCTTTGTGTATATTGAAAAATAATTAAATATTTTCAGCACGATCATTTCATTGTCGACAGTTTTGACTCCAGCAGCGGAATGTACAGTATTGTGAAGAAATGGGCAGGACATTCAATTCCTTCTATATTTTTTCCTAATTCTTCTCTAACTTAGTGAAACACATTCCGCTGGCCGCGTCGATGAATCCCTCTGAAGTTGGTATTGGTACTGTCTCCACAAAAGGCGATTAATTTATCGGAACTTGCAACTGTCTTAAAGTGTCTAGACAAAATTTTGAAATTGTCTCCGATGTTTCGTTATACAGTGAATCAAACTTCAACAGCTTCTGTCGGATTCTGTCAGTTTCAGTGAAGTACTAAACAACTAAAGGAAACATCTTTTCATCCTTGTGCTCGATGTATCGGGATCTGTGCTATGAAATGAAACTTCTTGCAATTACTTCATGCATTCGGACACGGAGTGCGGTGTGAGAACATGTCTAACAATCGCATTAGCTATGGTCCTGACTGTAGACTGCTTTGCGGCGACTTTGGAGTCAGGATACACCGCGACAGTCAGCGTTACGCTAGTCAAGAGAACTGAAGGACTAATGATGACTGACAACTTTATAAGCCGTTGTTAGTTCCGCAGCAGCAACGAGCAATTCGTCCTCTGTATATTCTTTGATCATGAATGTAGAAACAGACTTTGATGTCGCTGTTATTGTATGTATGATTTTTTTTGGTAGAAATGTGATACCTCACATCTGCTTTACCTCAGTGAGTTAGTGAGATGAAACAGGTATAAACCTCACATAACGCTTCCTAATTCGTACATCCTTTCTCAAAAAAAGACTGCTCTTTCGTGTAATCATCCGAAAAGTGACACTTTATCTTTTCATCATTAGGCATTTTCGTACGTCGTGATATGTTTATTAGACGGTACAGAGACGACAATAACACATTCAAATGGTACCTGCCCGATTCTTCTGCGTGACTCCGCTTAAATAAGTTCACATACGGCTCAGCGGCGCAATGTGCCCTTAGTGGTGTAAAACAAGTGCCCTTGTCAGCAGGATCTCCATATCTCTCGCCAATTGAACACGAATGCGACATGGTGAAGCGGGAACTCACTCGTTCCCCAGAGCCTAAGAACCATTATCGAATTGCAACAAAAGGTGTAAGATACATGGGACAATCTATCGTAATATGGCATTCGGCACTTGTAGGATACACGTCTCCGTTACCGCCAGAGGGGAAAAGGGTGCTCTGCACTGAGACTGATGCGACTGTTTGGACACTCTTTATTGTGATATGTCTGTTTTATTCATCTGAATTTGTTATCATATTCTTCTAACACGGTTAACTACCTGTTACATCACTTTTCCGTAAAATGACTTTGATCTTGAGGGTACTGCTTTTTTTCCCCGGCATCGTATGTATATAATACGTATATCAGTGGTCCCAACACACTACCATGCGGCACACCGCAAGTCATCTTTCGATGACTCTCCATCCAACATTTCCCTACCAAGGAAACCTCAGTCCAATGACAAATTATATTTAATACTCCATATAATTGTATTTTTGTTACTAATCATTTTTCTGGTACCAAATTCAGTATCTATTGAAAATCAAGAAATACCGGTGAGGCGTACGTAATATATAAACAGTATTTATTTCACTTTATAATGACACTGAGTTCGTTAGAAATTATGCGTAGGAAACCTAAGTAAAAACTGCAGGTCCCAAACGCTTAAGAATGAGATTGAATGTCCAAATTGCATCATTCTTAATGTAGTGCACTTATTAGCAAAATTAATGGTGGCACAGATGAGATGTAACTCACAATATTTATCGTTCAATTCTAACCGCCGAATCGCCACAAGTTTGCGTTAGCGCTTTGTCCACAAGAGCTTTTAAGCACAAGTACTATGCAACTCTGAAATTAACTTTCTTCAATAGAGCTGTAATAGTGCCATTTAACCCTCCTCATTATTTTTTAAGTTGCTTATCATGTTAAGTCTCATTACTGTAGAACCTATTAAACATTAGACTGTTTCAGTAAAGAAGTCAAAGCCAAAAACTATTTCTCGTGTCGCTAAGGATAAAACTTCCGTAACGGTTTCATAACAGCCTTATGTCAACATTTTATATAAGAATTAAAGCATGCGTTTAGTAAGATAATGCAGAGAAATTAGGCTCAATGAACTAGGTAAAAGTATCACATTTATTTCAAATACACTGTTTTCTCACAAATATACATTTTACTAACAATGATTATAGCTCAATGATAATTAATTTAATACAGACATTGTATAATGAATTACAGTTCTTTGTACACGTTATGAAGAATTTCAGAAGCTGAAAGTACATTGTTACAAAAATAATTGATTTCTCATAACATCACTTCCTCTTTTAATACAAATATGAAGGCATTTTGCATGGAATCGTCATGTGTTTACCAAGCTGCCTCCAATCGAAAAATACTGCTACACGAAACTATTGTTATAGATACCAAATTTCATGGTGACCTACATAACAAAAATTGCATTAAAAAGGTTCTCAAAGATAGCGCGTAGAAAGAGTTGGAAAGCACAATTACTAAGCGAATATAATGGGGTAAACAAGTATTTACAAACTTTGGGATTTGTACTGCAGAATCAGAACGTGTCATCGTGTTTAAAAAGTGAGAGACTTTTTTTATCAGAAACATTATGCAAGAAAACACGGGAAGCTTTGGAGAAACTTTCCTATCGGGGGAGGTAAGCAGCTCTTTTTTCTTTAAAAAATGTGAGCATGTAGAGAATTATAGCGTAGTATGTAAGTCTCTCATTTTCTTTGGTCAAGTACCTCGACGTACGTGAAACGTTAATCAAGATTATAAAACACGTTCTTTACACAAAAACTAATAAATACTTCTAATTGCCTGTATCTCAAGCAACCTTGATAATTTTTTTCTCTCCTATAACATGACTTGTCCAAGCAAATGAAATAATCGAGTTTTTAAATAAAATATTATTCTGTACATGGTAACTTTGTCGACAGTCATAACTCAAGTCTAAAACGTTATTAACATCCTCTGTAATTGATGCTTTACTGGACAGTTCACATTTCATCTACTGGCGTCCTTGTAACGTACCCACACAGTCCTTCGTGGGCAACATTTTGTCCCTGATTCCTTGCACTGTCTTGCTGCTAGTCACTGAGAGCGGATTTTTGATCACAGAGAAGATGGACTCACGCAAGTTCTTCCATAGCACAAAGTAACAATACCACAAGAGTCCAAGCAAATTTGGTGTTTATTACAATATAACCGGAAAAGTGATATTGGTACATGGAATCTAAAATTACGTGTGCGAGATCTCTTATTCTGAAAGAGCTGTTGGGGGCGATGGATATACACCCGTATGGAATCAATTTCATATTTCCACACGGCAATATGGTATTTAACTGAAAGTGCCGTAGCGGTCAAGACGTATCATTAGTTAACAGA
This sequence comes from Schistocerca gregaria, assembly GCF_023897955.1. NCBI lineage: Eukaryota > Metazoa > Arthropoda > Insecta > Orthoptera > Acrididae > Schistocerca > Schistocerca gregaria. Next base: position 109,558,369 of record NC_064920.1, read on the forward strand.
ACCATTCTGACAACGTTAACTGAGGCGTCCAATGAGAGAAGAACATTTATCAGTAAAAAAATTACTACAAGCGGCTTTCTGCTATTTCCAGATAGTAAATAGTAACTCACTATGATGCTGCAAAGGTCTAGAAACATTCCATTGTCAAAATATTATGTACTTGACGAAAGAACTTCTTACAAAGAAACATGGATAACTAATTTCCGTTAACGGCTGTAACTGAATGTGTGAGTGCTAACACTGCAAGGATTCTATGTCAAAAAGAATCTGCAGATGAAAGGTACAGAAACTACTTGCAGACATTTTTCTTACAGGCCAGAACAGTGTAAAACACTACAAATATTGTTCTGCGCAATTCCTCCTTACTCGGACGTTAGCGCTAATTTTTAATACCCATCTGACCTCTTTATTTTGCGTTACTTTATTGGTGAGTCTGGGTCTGTTACAGCCTGATGGTACGTTCATTATTTCCAATTTATGTTTTTTAAAAACCATTTTCTTACAGTGTTACTGCAACTGTGCGTAGATTTCTCATCATGAGGGAATGAGTACAATGTATTCTCTCAGCGCTACATCTCACTTCGTAAGGGAAGGTTTGTAAAAGTACTTCTGCAACGGGGCAGAAGGTACCATACAGTGACTCAGCTGCCACCACCATAGTTAGGTGAGAGCTGGTGACCTTTCAGCTTTCCAGCTAATTTTGGATAACTACTATTCTGAGAGACGCCTCATCCAGAAGACGGTTCGACAAGTTTATCATTTATCATCGTCGGAGAAGGCTGCTCTCATTTCTCACTGCGTGTCCTTAGAGTAAATCACTAACTCTGTACCAGTGTATGAAATTTATTTACAGTCCTGAGGCTAACAATAATTTCGTTCACGAACACTTTCGGTTATTAAGTGAGCATCTTAGATGGAAGTTTAACACTTGATCTTAATTCTTCCATGGTGAGGGAGGATGTGGAACATTCAGTCAGAGATGAAAACAGGAAGGAAAGAAGGTAGTTTCAGGTTGAACATCCCATGGATAACAAAATCATTATGGAGCAGGCATGGCAATCTTTGGTAACCTGTGGGCCTGATTAACATTCTTACGTAAGCTCATGGGCCGCAAGTATAGCTTCCGTGACGTTAATGTTTATGGGGTCACATACCGATTTGAATGGGACCCCTTTCCCGACATGCCACACCAACAAATTCTGCCTCAAAATACGTTTGTGAGAGTACATTCATTCTATGTCCACCCGACCTTCAGATGTTTACATTTATTTACGCGTCGTGAACGTTGTTTCCGTACTTATGACGTTTTACATCAGCTGTTGCAAAATTCAGATGAGCGATTAGTAAAGAAACAAGTTTCATGGCACGTGAATAAGTGTAAGTATCTGAAGATGGGACGCCAGGCGCCTTGGAATGTCATAATGGAAAAATAAATGCCTACCAAAGGAAATGTTTGCAGCTAAATCACTGTAAATTACGTTGAGTTTCAAAAGCTGCAGTGATTAAGTCCACAATGGACAAGCATTATTTACTAATTTAATGCTAGAAATAATGGAAAAACAAAATACGACAATGAGATAGCCAAACCTAGTCGACTAGCAATTACGGGTAATTCTACGGATGTTGGCCACGGGTAGGGTATGAAATTTAGTGTCTTAATATCTACGGGTACTTTTAGCAAGCATTTTTTTTCAAATAATTGTCCAAATCTGCTTCCTCACGTCCAAATCCGAGGCGAGTTGAACGTCGGCGGAAATACCCGAAACTCCTTCCCGAGCTCGCGTCTCGCTCTCTTCCCCACGAATTTCTTCCGCGGGCTGGACTGAAACCGCCAGTTACCCTCCCCTGTTATAGAGGTCGCGCAAAATAAAACTGACCCGGAAAATATTTTGTGCACCTTAAGACAGGCAACCCTACTTACATCAGCCACTCGCAGGACACACCATGTAAGTTGAGTTGCCTATTTTAGGGCGCATTAAATATTTTCACGGCCTGTTTTATTTCGGTCACCCCAAAATGGACCAGAAATTCGGATTGGCTATGCCGTATCAGAGGTACGGAACAGGCCTACGCCTTTAAGTGATCAAGGGAGATAATGGAAAACCTAAATCTGCATTTGAAGTACTGTCCTTCCGAAAAGTGCCAGTGTTTTAGGGTTGTGCCAGCTCAGTCAGTGGTTACGGTAGAAGTTGGTGTTGCGATCAAGACTGTGAATAACACTGGTACAGAATACAGAAAGTGACCGCTGCGATTTTGCCTCTGATGGCAAACGTGATATCAACCTCTGCGAATTCTGTGGCTGGGACCGAGCGGCAACGCATGCATATTCCGCCTCCGCCGCGCCGTTTGATGGAGGTAGAGCGGAAAGCGGGTGCCGTTCCTCCTGCTCCTCGCCCTACGGTTTGAAGGCGTTCAGGTGGCGACTAGTAGAGCGTGTCCGAGTTGTCGGAGCTGTGCGTGGGCGTGGCGACGTGCGTGTTGCGCGTGGCGTCGCTGCTGTCGCCGCTGCCGCTCCACGACAGCGAGGCGGCGGCCAGGCCGGCGCGCCCGCCGCCCCCGCCGCAGCCGCCCCCGCCGCCGCCGAGGCTGCTGCTGCTGGCGCCGCCCGCGCACACCGGCGACACCTTGCGGCGGCGGCTGCAGGCGGCGTCGACGATGGCGCGCGCCACCTTCTCTGTGCAGGTGAAGGCGAGGAAGATGAAGAGCCCCTGCAGCGTGTTGAGGGCCACGAAGGCGTACCACAGGCCCTCCTGGTCGAGGTAGCCGGCCAGCAGGCCGACGCTCCACGTGAGGCCCATCACGATGGCGAGGCGCACGTACAGCCGGAAGTCGCGGCGCGCGCCGCCGCCCGAAGACGTGAAGCGCGTCGTCGAGGTGGTCGCGAAGATGATGCGCGCGCTCGACACGAAGAAGGCCACGTTGCATACCATGACGACGGCCAGCGGCAGCGCGAAGAAGACGAGCAGCGCGTGCCGGTGGCCGAACCAGCACGTGTAGACGCCGAACGCGGGCCGCAGTTCATCCGGCCAGCCGCCCTCGGGCGCTGCGTCCGCCGCCAGCGCCACCACCACCTGCGGGCGAGATCGGCGTTCAGTGTCGTCAGGGGGCAGCGTAGTTCGCTCACATTTATTTTATACATCTCTTTTGTATTTCCTTGTGCTAACAAGCTGTGCTTCCCCAAGCGGGACTTTTTTTTCTTGCCGGACATTACGTGTTCGTGTCAGCCAAACAATACCGAAGGATAACTATTGTGGCGCCTCGTGTTGGCAAAAATAGTAACTTCTAACGTAAGAAATGATGGCATTCTCAACGACCGACAGATGATAGCATGTTACCTCAAAGTAAATCAGCGACAGAAATATTAAATTTAAAAATAGTGCACTACGAGGCAAAGAATAACCTTTTTAGTAGACCTTAATCTGTGAAAATAAACAAAATAGAAAAGCATAAAACGTATGTAGATATAATTGTTGAATGCTAATCTATAAACGGCAGTCGAATGAGAACGAGAGAGATGGAAGGTAGAAGATGAAGTACTGACTGAACTGAAACATTTAGAAACTGTGATTCGGAAGCTCAATTGGTAGAGCAGTTGGCCGCGAAAGGCTAAGGTGTCGGAGTTCGAGTCTCGCTCTGACACAGTTTTAATCTTCCAGGAAGTTTCAAAAAGTAAGTAAACTATTTATTATTTCGAAAGTCATAATCATAACTTTAAATATTGTGAGACAAGACGGTTAGTAACTTCTCGAAGGAATGTTTGCAGTGGTCTACGGAACCATGATTGTATCCAGGCCTCCTGGCCCAAAGCAAATCGACGGCCACCAATATCTTTCTTCAGGTTTTCAAAAATACAGAAATCGTACGTTGAGAGATTGGGATTGTATGGAGGATGTGCAAGTGCTTACCAGCGAGACTTCTGCAGTGTAGTCGACGCAACGTTAGCAACATGTGGGCGGGCCTTACACATCCTCCATACAGTTCCGATTTCTCCCCATGCGATTTTCATATTTTTGGAGCCAAGAACAAAGGCAATCGTGTTCATCGATTTACATCGTAAGAAGAGGTGCACTCCTGGGCAAGGGCGCTCATACGATAGTTTGTAGGGTGTGGCGTTGGAAGACGAATGGGACTTGTGAGTAAGTATAAAAAAGTTCCGGTTTCGACCCTGTTAAAAGCCTGCGTAATACTGAGTTTTAAATCATTTTCTTGAAAGGAAAGCACCTGACGACACTATACTTGTTCCTTTCCCTAAGAGCTAGGGAGGGGGGAGGGGGGGGGTGGTAGGGGGTCGGCAGGGAGACCGCTGCGTCTGGGTTTAACCATGGTTCCGTTCGCAAACGCAAACTTTTTCCATGTTGGTATTGGCCGTCTTGCCTCACAGTGGGATAAATTTATTAACTAATGCGAGAAAATGAAACGCCTACAGCCGTCCTCATGATTTTATTTATTTTGTATTTACCAGTTTGGGCGATTCAAAGCTGCATCTTCAGGCAGTAGTTAATGCTGAAGGGGTTGACACGATCCCAATATATACCGCATCAGTGGCCAACATAACTGGTTACGCAGACTCTCTGAAAACTTTGGTGTCAGCACTCCAACCATCAACTGCTAACTCAGCCAGTTGTCGGTAATTTGGACTGCAGCCATTATATTTTCGAAGTGATACAGCTGGAGTCTGTTCCCCTATCTTAGAAGTCTGCGCAATGTTACCTTTCAACAAGATAACTAAAGACCGTTTGTCGCTAGTGCTTTCGTGATATACCTTCGACGTTTGCTCTGTTCAGCACGTTCAGCAAGTCTTTCATCCTCTGAAAGCATGTGGCATGGGTTACTAACATTCTGGTGTTCCACCACCAGCCAGGCATCTTGACTGACGAACTCTGGCACTGAGTTAAAGTTGTACAGAATGACTGTCTGTCATCCGTGTTGAGCTTGTTTCGATGCCGGGCAAGGTTAGAGTCACTGTTGCTGTGTACTAAAGTACGCACCATGTATGCTCTCAAATCCACTCCAAATTGAAGTATTCAACCTGCTATGATTATTTGATATTAAATAAAATCTAATTATTAGCCGTCGTTACCGGAGCTGTATTTGTAAGGGCCAGCAATGTATGTCCTAAAATACAAGTGTTTTGTCATTACAGAGTTTACAAAAGGTTTACGTTTGTATAACAGCTGTATACATTGAAATTACTTATTGAAAAGCGCTTCTTCACATATTATAAGAGTGAGGTTTGATCTTCTTTTTCCACGCTTAAATACAAGTTGGCGGATGCATTCGCTTACATCGGCTGTTGATTTGATGTGCCGAAATACATAATGTGCGTACAGATAAGGTACCCTTCTGGAGCTACTGCAAAGATACTTCAGCGTAGTGCTGATCACTTTAGGCTTAGAAATTTAATTATTTAGATTTGAAAGTTGCTAGTAATGGCCAATGAAGAATAATCTTTCTTCCTAATTAATTGTTGTTTCTATAATTTCAAATTATAAGAGTTTTATGGAACACTGGAGGTGTATTTCATTTCTTAATTGTAGTTGATAATTCAGTGTGTAGTCGGGTGTGCTGTAATGTGGTTCTATGTTTCTGATCTTCTAACAAATACATTTGTACTTCTTTCTTCGCAGAATGTAATGTTTTAAGTTTTTTCCTTGATGCTTACCACTGTATTGGGCTAAGTCAGCAGCGCAGGTTGATTTATTTAGGGTGCTGAGACTAAGAGCATCTATGTGTTCTCGGTGTTGCACATTAAAAATCCTTCTAGTATGGCCAATGTAAAATTTGAGGCACACAGAACAATTTAGTTTATAGTCCCAGACTTGTGGTGTGCATAATTCTTTCAATTTATGTTATGAACAGTTTCGCATTTATTTTTATTTTTGTAGAAATGCCAATTCTGATACTCTTAACACAAAATAAGTTTGCACACTGATAAGACATCTTACCAATGAATGGTATGCAGATGTATTTCACTAAACTGTTGTGAAATTTACAGACGGGGCCAGAGCGGTAACCATTACTGTGGGCTATGTGTTTGTAGTTCTTGTAGTTTATCTTGAGTGAAAAATGGGATTTTTCCTATTCTCTTCAGCATTGCCTTATAATACGCCATTTTATGTTGCTCAGGAGAATATGATGAGCTGTAGATTGTGATATCAGTTGCAACGGGTTTTCTGTATACTTTAAATTTATGTTTACCATTACATTTGCTAATATTTAAATCCAAGAAATTTATGCCATTATCAGTTTCATGCTGAACAGTAAATTTTCTATTTTGGTGTAGTTTGTAACGAAGTCCTCCCTCAGGCTGTGAGCGAGGGAAAAATAGCCATAGCAGCTGTTATTTCCATACTGCCACGTGTCTCTCATAGTTCTTTGTATCAGCGGCAGCAATATTACAACTGAAAATAAAGCACTACGAGGCAAAGAATAACGTCTTTAGCGGACCTTAATCTGTGAAGTTGAAGAAAATGAAAAATCATAAAAAATATGTAAATATATTTGTTGAATGTTAACCTACAAAGGGCAGTCGAATGAAAACGAGAGAGATGGAAAAAAGGTAAATTTGGAAGGTAGAAGATGATATTGACGGAACTGAAGCCATGAAGACTGGTCTTGAACGGTGATTCGGCAGCTCAATTGGTAGAGCAGTTGCCCGCGAAAGGTAAAGGTGGAGTTCGAGTCTCGCTCCGACACACAGTTTCAATCTTCCAGGAAGTTTCAAAAAGTAAGTAAATTATTTATTATTTCGAAAGTAATGGAGTATGTTTAAGTGCTTACCAGCGAACCTTCTGCAGTGTAGTCTACACTCGTTTCCTCTACATTACCATCTAGGAGGTTCATTGATGGAAATATTTAGTGAGAACATCAAAACACGTATCCTACCTGTATCAACCCTTGTTGCAGTTGCAAATCCATTTTTGGAAGTGTAGCTTTCTTTTCTGCCATGATCCATCAAATGCAACACTAATGTCTGTTACTCCGCCATTCTCATTTACTGCTTCCAGAACTGCAGTTCTCACAGATTTGTTGCAAGAGTCCATGCATTTTCTAATAATTTAAGCGTACTTCTCATATAGTGTAGGTGTAATGGGGGATTAATGACAGCACCAAGTGGTCTCCTACCACTACTCCCTTTCCCAATAAACCAAAGTCCATATACACACATCAAAAACGTTTTCCATTGCTACAGTTCCCAGTACTCTTGCAGATAGACGTTAACTGTGGATATTGTAACACAGATACATTGCCTTTCAGAGATGTCACTAAACCCGCCCAAAGATGTAAACAACCATGCATGAGTAGCGCCTGTTAGACGGAGGGGGTCCGATAGCCGATCAGTTCCAGTCATTCCAACAGGAAAGGGGTACACGGCTTGTGTTGTCTGTAGTTCAGCCCGGCCTAGACAGTGAACAACGCGGTTCGTTCGCGTTCGCATTGTTACTTTGTGCCCGGAAGGGGTCTCAACAAAGGAAGAGACCAGGCATCTCGGTCTGAACCAAAGCGACGTTGTTGGGACATGGAGAAGATACAGAGAGACAGGATCTGTCGATGAGATGCCTTGCTCAGGCCGCCCAATGGCTACTACTGCAGTGGACGACCGATACCTACAGACCATGGCTCGGAGGAGCCCTGACAGCAACGCCGTCATGTTCAGTAATGCTTTTCGTACAGCCACAGGACGTAGTGTTACGACTCAAACTGTGCGCATAGGCTGCATGATGCGCAACTTCACTCCCGACGTCCATGGTGATGTTCATCTGTGAAACCACGACACCAAGCTGTGCGGTACAGATGGGCCGAACAACATGCCGAATGGATCACTCAGAATTGGCATCATGTTCTCTTCACCGATGAGTGTCGCATATGTCTTTAACCAGACAATCGTCGGAGACGTGTTTGGAGGCTACCCGGTCAGGCTGAACGCCTTAGACACACTGTCCAGCGAGTGCAGCAAGGTGGAAGTTCCCTACTGTTTTTGGGGTGGCATTATGTGGGGTCGACGTACGTGGCTGGTGGTTATGGAAGGCGCCGTAACGGCTGTATGATGCGTGAATGCCATCCTCCGACCGATAGTGCAACCCTATCGGCAGCATATTGGCGAGGCATTCGTCCTCATGGACGACAATTCGCGCCCTCATCGTGCACATATTGTGAATGGCTTCCTTCAGGATAATGAAATTGCTCTACTAGAGTGGCCAGCATATTCTCCAGACGTGAACCCTATCGAACATGCCTGGGGTAGAATGAAAAGGGCTGTTTATGGCCGACGTGACGCATTAACCACTTTGAGGGATCTACGCCGAATCGCCGTTGAGGAGTGAGACAATCTGGACGAACAGTGCCTTGATGAACTTGTGGATAGTATGCCACGGCGAATACAGGCATGCGTCAATGTAAGAGGACGCGCTACTGGGTATTAGAGATACCGGTGTGTACAGCAATCTGGACCACGGCCTCTGAAGGTCTCGCTGTATTGTGCTACAACATGCAACGTGTTTTTTTTATGAGTAGTAAAAAAGGCGGAAATGACGTTTATGTTGACCTCTATTCCAATTTTCTGTACAGGTCCCGAACCTCTCGGAACCGAGGTGATGCAAAACTTCTTTTGATGTGTGTAATCTCCTCACATTGACTTCTTATAGTTCATTATTTGATAATTTGATAGAAGTTAGAAGTGACCTATCAATATCACAGTTTGTGCTATAATTTACAATTTACTAATTAGTCCATTCCTAGCAGTCACATCTTCTAACAGCACTATATGCCAACCCTATAACTTGCGTGCTACAGTCTCTTTCAACACTGATATTAAGATATTCAAATCGGTAAGGATATTTACAGCACTGACTTCATGAATAGGCGATGTATTTCCTACACATTGATGTTGTGATTTTCTTTTTGATGCACTAGGAGGAGTGACTACAGTCTTCTTACCACTACATCTATCACTTTGCACTGTTTCACTACGGGTCAAAACTGATGTAGTTCTATAGCGCTTGTTTCATTTGTTACGGCGACTCTTGGACACGCTCTGCTTTAATGACTGTACGATGCGAACTACGACACACAATTTCGCTATAAACACCGCAAATTACCAAATATGAAAATATTTCTTTTGTTTTCAAAGATTTGCGAGGATATGAACAAAGAAATTTTGATAACTGTGATACCCAAATCCAAAGGGAACAAAGCTAAACCACAGCGTCCTAGATTATGTAGCTTCTGAGATTTGAATATAAATCTGAAAGGATGCAGGTATCAATGCAGAAATTTAATTGAATTCTGTTTTAAACTGGGGTCTGATCACATCTTAAATGAATCACCGTTTAATTTAAATTTGTTGAAGCTCTACCACTGTCTTCGGACTGGTTTGCACCAATCACCAACTATTCTCTTTTGATAAAAGCTAAGCCAACCTGAAAAGAAAGAATATAAAATAAGTTTTTTTAAAGAAATTGATGGATAATATAAGTATTTGTTTTTAAGAATGCAGTTTCATTTGTTTTTAGTGTTTTCTTTGAATTTCTTTAGTTTTAGAACGTGAATCATCTTTGAAAATGCTGTATATAGCGCTGAATTTATCTGTACGATCACTTTTTATCGGGTCATATGATTTCTTCCACTCCCACGCCAATGGACTTCTCAGTATTTTGAATCAGACACAACGTTCGCAATTCAGAATACGCCTATTCATAGACTTTGACGAAAAATTAAACTAAAAGCTATTTATTGCTACTCAATAAGAAGAAAATATTGGAAGGACAGGCAATGACAGAGAGTGTCAACAGTAATGATTCAACAATACTGAAGGTACAACGAAATGTGTCAACTGTTTTCATTTGGTTACACTGTAATGGTACTTGAATTACGTAACCATTACGGCATCTCACCTCAACCTCTCGATACCTGCAATATTCTACTGTGTTTCTGTAAAATAGTTAACATATTTCTGTGACAACATTCAGATTTGATTTCATGAATGTAGAGGTACTTCGATCCATCGATATGTATGTACTGCAATGATATTATTCTTATGTGTATTCTTTCTTTTGTCACTATGATCATTGACGTACTTGTAACTTTGATTTTTGGGCGCGTAAGCGGTTATTAGAGAGTCAAGATATGGTCGTCATGTTAGAAAGACGCAAATTGTAGTCAGTTTATGAAATGTGAACTTTAACAGTGAGGAAGATATTTTCAAGTATGTTTTATATTGTGAAGTGACGCTTTGGAACGAGTTACGTGATATTGCAACAAAAGTAATAAAAAAGAAGTGTAACTTAAATTCGGAGTGCATCAACATTGTCCTAACTTGCAAAAGTTTAATCTTCAAGAATGGTTTATGAAACACATCTATAATACTTCTGAATATCGCGGAATAACACCTAGGCCTCTTTGCATCCGAGCTTGGAATCATCACTACCTAGATTTTCGACGATTGAGCCATGAGTTCACAACGAAAAGATGAGAGCCTAGTTTATCCACTAGATTTTCGACGATTGAGCCATGAGTTCACAACGAAAAGATGAGAGCCTAGTTTATCCACTATTTCAAGCAATGACTTTATTAACTGTGCTCTAATGACACCTGCCACATAATATAACTTTGCTGTTGCCCAAAAATGCAGTATTTAGCAGCGTGAGCAACACTACAATCATAATTAATTTTTGACCTTTGTTCTGGTATGATTGTTAGAATACCCACAGACTCTTTTCACTCAACAGAATAACTGACTGAATAGACCATTTGATACACTTGTCAGTCAGAGAGGAGGAGTGGACTTGAGGAGATTGATGGGAGACCGGCTCGCCAGAACAAGATGCTCACCGACAGCATCGGCGCGGCCCAGCAGAAGGCGGAGTAGGCGGCGAACTTGCGCCACTGCTTGCCCGACGAGACGCGCAGCTCGGACGTGGCGAGCCGCAGCGTGCGCCACACGTCGAAGGCCATCGCCAGCGTCCAGCAGAAGGCCGCTAGGAACGAGTACTGCACCACCGCCGCCGCCGACACGCAGCCCGCCGTCGGCCCCGTCGGAATCATCTGTCGAGACCGTCAATTGTTACATTGTGGACTACTCTGCTGCTTCCCACACTACATGTTTTTATTTAAAAACAGCCTGCACTGGAATTTTGAAGTACACATGGAGAGAAACTGCAATCGACGTTCCTCAGGGTTCTATATTGGATCCATTACTGTTATTAAACTAAACTGAGGTGACAAAAATCGTGGGATACCTCCTAATATGGTGTCAGACCTCCTTTTGCCCGGCGTAGAGAAGCAAATTCACGTGGCATTGACCTAAACAGTCGTTGGAAGTACCCTGCAGAAATATCGAACCGTACTGACACTACAGCCGTCCTTAACTGCGATAGTGTTGCCAGTGCAGGAGTTCGCACACGAACTGATCTGTCGATTATGGTTCATAAATGGTCCATAGGATTTATCTCGTGCGATTTGGCTGGCAAAATAATTCGCTCGAACTGTCCAGTTTGATCTTCAAACCAAATGCAAATGCGGCACATTCCCATCTATAGAATGGTCATCATTGATTGGAAACGTGAAGTCCACGATCATGCAGACGGTCTCCAAGTAGCTGAAGATAACCATATTCAATGATCAGTTTCAGCTGGACCAGAGAACCAATCCGTTCCATGTAAACACAACCCACAACTATAAGTACATTTTGTAACAACCAACACTATTGCGGAGCCACCAGCAGCTTCCATAGTGCGTTATTAAAAACTTGGGTCCATGGCTTCTAGGGGTCTGCACCACACTCGAACTCTACCATCAACTGGAATCGAGACTCATCTAACAAGGCCACTGTTCTCCTGTCATCTAGGATCCAACCGATATGGTCACGAGCCCCAGAGAGGCGGTGCAGGCGACGACGTGCTGTTAGCAAAGGCACTTGCCACGGTCGTCTGCTGCCATAGCCCATTAACGTCATATTTAACTGTACAATCCTAACGGATACGCTCTTCAGATTTTCCTCATTTAGCCTGCGGTTACTTCACGCAGTGTTGCTTGTCTGTTAGCACTGACAACTGTATGCAAACGCCGCTGCTCTCTATCGTTAAATAAAGACCGTAGGCCACTGCTTTGTCCGTGTTGAGAGGTAATGCCCGAAATTTGGTATTCTCGGTACACTCTTGACATTTTGGATCACGGAATGTTGAACTCCCTAACTATTACCGACGTGGAATGCCCCAAATACCATTCCGCGTTCTGAATCTATTAATTTTTGTTGTGCGGCCACAATCACGTCTGAAACCTTTTCACGTGAATCACCAGAATACAAATGACTGTTCCGTCAACGCACTCCCCTTTTATACTTTATGTTCGTGAAACCGCCGTCTGTATGAGTTCATATCGCTATCCCATGACTCTTGTCGCCTCAGTGTATGTTGTGGTACTTGCCTTGCTGTGGGAGGCCTGCTTTTAGAAACGCAGCCATAAATACCACCAACGAAATCATCGTCTTACCAACGTTCCTTTCTTGATATTCAGCACCTGATGTACATGATTCCATTAACAGTTCCCTTCGCAAGACAGGGTGGCCTATAAACATCGTTCTGCGATAAGCCAGAGAACACGTTTAACTATAATGAGTTTCAGGTTGAAGATTTTCGCAGGGATTTTCCAGCCCCTCAAGCAAACATCGCTTCTAGTCGTCGAGGTGAAATGTATATTCATTGCTAAAAATTAAGTGCAGAACGAACGTTTAATCGTCCATATTTCCTTTAATGATGCCAGAAAATTCGGTATGCTTCTCTTCGTCATTTTTAACAAGTCCTACATAGGTTGTAAGTGATAGGAAATGGCACCACAAAATTCGCCATACAGTTACTTGGTTGAGGTATTCCTAGTTCCATACTAAGTTTATTGGTTGAGTTACTTGGACTATGCATCAAACTTAGTTAAATTCGTGTTCTCATCTAATACACGCTCGGCCCATCCTTAGTCCTTTGCAGAGACTTCTTGATATTAACTAAACTAACATGTTATGCTTTTTTTAGTTGGTAATTCAATACCGAAGCGAGACGAAATGCCCTTTGCATCAAGACTGACAACTCATTTGTTCTAAAGTGAGGAACCTGCTATTCTTTGGTGCGAGAACTCTAACCATCGTATAGGCAACTGCCAGCTTTCTGAAGTAGAAACTTTTCTTTGCAATGGTATGTGGATTATTTGGGTGCATTTTATATTTCATGAAATGAAAGTTAGTTAAAGTGGATCTATTTTTCTGATTTACTGTGTAAAAAAGATGACATATGAAACAACATTGTATTCCACATTACACATAAAATTGTATTGTTTGTCAGATTAGTTATGTCAGCACAGCAACTTAAATATATATGCTCATTGCTGGAGATAGGTCACGTCGGTCCAAGACTTATGCAATTACTAGGAAAATGACAAAGCTACAGTTAGCAAGAACAGCTATGTGCAAGTTTGGTATGTAACCTACAGACTACTATTAGTGTAGTTCAGTTTTCTAGTTCTTTCCTTTTAGACTACTGTCTTTGGATGCTTTTTTTAAAAAAAATTACAGATCAGTCTAGCACATCTCTTCAATGTTATCTTTCACTCGTAGTCATAAAATGATGCACAGACACTTAGTAGTTACGATAATTTCACTCTCAGTGGGAGAGCAGGGAATGTTCCACGCTCAGGGCTGACTCAGTTTCTTTAAAATAATTTCGTTTTATTTATTCAACTGCCACAAGGTAACTTGCTTTCCTTATTGCCTCCCAAATATCTCTGAGGGCATTACACCCATAACGCCACCTCCTGGCATAGTTATGATACAATATTTTTAATTCTGTACATCTCAATTTCAACGAAACTGTGCAAAGCGACAGAGATGAAACGGAATCCATTTTGCAGAAGGACTGAGCATTTTCGTAGTACTGCGACAGGCCAACTGTGCCTTAACTACTGACTGACTCGTTCGTATTGCAACACTCACAACTTACCTGTTAGTGTGTGATCTTCTTGGATGGGTATTGGGAAGTTATTTTGTTTCCTGAGTTAGACTGCATTTGACTATTGTAGTATAGATGGGGTGCAACCAACGGCACTCTTCATAAGTGGTTTGACAGGACGAGTGGTTTAACAGGACGCCACAGCAGCAGTCAAATTAGCAAAATTGAGCTTCTGTCGTCCGAGCCCTTTTGAATTTCCAGCGAACATACGTAAAACGTATTATTCGAACTTTCTATAATAATAATTTGTTACTTTCGGTTAACGTTGAGGAGAAGCCAGCAACGCCAAATTTCGCAGACAAGAACGTTCTACTTCAAGGTACGCACAAAATCAGAAAAAGAACATGCGTAATAATGAAAATAATTCTTCTGAATGTTTTAATTTAAGTAGCAACTTATGAAAGTAACAAGTGTCACACGTTTCTTACTCCCAGAATGAATGTTTCACTCTATAGTAGATTGTATACTGTTTTTTAGTCCCTTGGCAGAATAAAACTGTGTGCCGTACCAGGATTCGAAGTCGGAACATTGGCTTTCACGAGCAGTGCTCTTACTCATTGACCTACTAGCCAGGCAGGTGTTACAGTATCTCTCACAATTTTGGGCGGAATCTCTTGTGCTTTCCAAACGTCACGGAACATCTCCTTCATACTCTGCTACACTGTCACATCTAGAAGAACGGCGTAGTAACAGCTTAGGTCGTTAAATCTTTGGCTCCGTAATGGAAAGCACGCTGTTTCGAAAGCAATGATCGGTATAGTATTGCAATATGACAGGAAGTTTAATACCAGTTCCTTACTTGTGAAAATGAAGAACTTAAGTTTCTCTGGCACAATAATTATGAATTATGTGTTGCACCTCAGAAATTGCACATATATAATGGAAAGGAAAGTGTGGTGTCACCGCCAGATACCACACTTGCTAGGTGGTAGCCTTTAAATCGGCCGCGGTCCGGTAGTATACGCCGGACCCGCATTTCGCCACTATCAATGATTGCAGACCGAGCGCCGTCATACGGCAGGTCTAGAGAGACTTCCTAACACTCGCCCCAGTTGTACAGCCGACTTTTCTAGCGATGGTTCACTGACTTCTACGCTCTCATTTGCCGAGACGATAGTTAGCATAGTCTTCAGCTACGTTATTTGCTACTACCTAGCAAGGCGCCAGTATCCGTACTATTGATATTGTGAATCATGTACCACAAAGAGCGACGTTCTCCATTAATGCATTAAAGTTAAGTATTCCACCAGCTACGTCCGTTTTTCTAAATTCTAATTCCCATGTCATGTTCCAGACCTCACGCCAGCCTGCGTGAGCTAAAACGCGTGCATTTCGGCCTCCTTTAGTTATACGGGTTGGCTCTCCTGCCAACCACAACAAAAAGCGCTTAATAGCGTATAATAATGTGAGATGTTCCTCAAGAGTCTGTACTAGGACCACTGATTTCTCTCTACACATGTACAAAGTTTCTTTTACGCTCTGCCACTGCAGCTATTCCGCTATTGCGGCCGAGATTCTGACAACTCACCTGCTACCACGAAGGAAGAAAACAGCAAAAATCTTTGTGGTGAGGTAGAAAGTGAGATGTTCGTCGAGCATCGATACTACGGTCTCTGTTACTTTCCCTGCATTGATGCAGTATATATTTTGTGCCTTGGCGCTGCAGTGAGCAACCTTTCGCGGCTGAGGGTCTGATCTCTGACCTACTTGCGAACAGCATAAGGCTGAATGGAGAGATATAATTTGGGATTTCATTTAAGAGTCAAGTCTAGGGTCTCAGTTAAATTGCGTGCAGTTGTACTGCACATATTTTGTGATCTGTCACAGTAGTGACTACGTCTTTCCTGACGACTGACTCCTATGCCAAGAAAAAAGTGTGATAAGCAAGATACATAATGTATGTTGTTCCACACGGGTCGTTATTAGGACCAATGTAGTTTTGCCTGCGCATATACGGGGCACGTCAATGAAGTTAGCACCTTTCTGCTGCCGACTAACCTGCGAGGCTATGAAGGCGATGTAGCCGCAGAGGAGCGCGACGCAGAGCGAGGCGAGGTTCTTGCCCGACAGGTTGCGCAGCTCGGGCAGCGCCGCGAAGGCGGCCAGGTGCAGCACCAGGAAGACGACGGACACGCCGAGCCCGGCCAGCGTCACGTAGCCCATGTAGGGCCCGAACTTGGGCAAGTAGCGGCGGCCCACGGTGGCGCAGATCTCCAGCATGCCGTCCGGGTGCCGCAGGTACTCCGTGCTGGAGAACGTCAGCCCGTACAGGGGGACGGTCACAGAGCCGTTCTCGGGGCCCAGCACGTACTCGTCCGGCTGCAGCACGAACTTGGGGCAGGTGAGGAACTCCTGCGAGAAGTTAGCGCGCAGGTCGGTGATGTAGCGCGGGCCGCTAGTGTGGTTGCCGCCGGCGCCTTCGGGGTGGAACCACTGGCTGTGGTTGAACGCCTCGGGGCCCAGCGTGCTGCCCTCCTCGTCCTTGAGCGCGTACGAGTGATTACCGCCGCCGCTGCCGACCCAGTCGTCCTCCTCGCTCGAGTCTTCGACTTGTACGGCGATGCACTCGCCGTGGTAGTATTCGCGGTGGCCCGTGCACACCACGAACCGGCACTGCTGGAAGAACGGGTCGTACAGCTCGTTCTCAGACTCGCACGGACTCGTCAGACCCACCTGTAGGCAAACGGAAGCACAGTGTGATACGCTGCCTTTCGTGCTTAATACGACTGACTGCAATGTTATGGTCGTCAGTTGGAAGACTAGTCTGATTCAGCTCTGATCTATCCTGTACATATCTCTTCGGCTCTGCGTAACTACGAGACATTCAATCACTTGAGCTAGGTTACTGTACTTACTTCTTCATCTCCCTCTGCAATATGTTCCCCCAAACTCCCCAGACACAGTCACATATCTCTCCAATGCCTCAGACTGTATCGTAATCAAATGATACCTTTTTTAAATGAAGTTGTGACACAAATTTCTTTCTCCCCAACTGGAATCGGTATCTCTTCTTTAGTTATGTGCTCTATCTGTCTACAGCGTTCTTCTGTAAGACCGCATTTCAAAAGCTTGTATTTTTCTCTGAACTTTATAGTCTCTTTACTTCTGTCATCAGAAGTATTTTGTGTTGGTGGTGCTCGCCTGCTTTAATGGAGGTTAATACACAGCTATACTACTTAAATTTTATTAAAGAAGATCGATTTCCGTCATTAATCTGACCATCTTCTTGGATATTCAGCTACGGATTGTACAATTGCAATGCACAATGAAACTCATAAAACGTGCCATAAATACAGCTACTTATATGTAAGATTCGTGTCTTTTAAACATAAACCACGCCTGTATTCCTTTTGGGTTCAAAGTATTAATGGAACATTTTAAGAGTTCCATTGGGCACTGCAATTGTGCACTGCATAGCTGAATACCTTTTGAAGCCCGAAGATTGCCGGCCGTTGTTACCGAGCGGTTCTACGTGCTTCAGTCTGGAACCGCGCAACCGCTACGGTTGCATGTTCGAATCCAGCTTCGGCCATGGATGTTTGTGATGTCCTTAGGTTATTTAGGTTTAAGTAGTTGTAAGTTCTAGGGGACTGATGAACTCAGATGAGTGCTCAGAGCCATTTGAACCATTTGAATCCGGAGATTGTCGGATTCATGATGGACATGGATCGTCTTTAACAGAAAATAAATAGCACGTCTGTGTATTACACTTTGCAGTTTTCAAACTTCTTAAACAGCAAAACTCGGCTACTGTTTTCATTTGCCTCTCTTCCTAATCTAATTCCCTGAGTTATTTAGAGTAAATTTCATCCCTTTTATTTTAGTCTTGCTGTAGTTTATGTTAAAATCACTTTTCAAGATAGTATCCATTCCGCTCAATTGACCTTCCAAATCCTACCTGTTACTGGAAGAATTAAAACATCGTAGACAGATCTTAAATCTTTCATTTTCTTCTCCGAAACTTTAATTCCCTTTCAAATCTCTTTTTTCTTATTGGGGCCACGCCGTATTAGCAAAGCAGTCTAGGGCGTTGCCGTCATGGACTGTGAGGCTGGTCCCGGCGGAGGTTCAACTCCTCCCTCGGGCATGGGTGTGTGTGTTTATCCTTAGGATAATTTAGGTTAAGTAGTGTTAACTTTAGGGACTGATGACCTTAGCAGTTAAGTCCCATAAGATTTCACACACATTTGAACCTTTTTTTGAACTTTCTTATTGACAAATTACGTCTATGTAACAGGCAGCCAAATAAAAAGGAGACAGCTTCGAAAGAAAGTAAGTAGGCTGTTTATTATTTCAAAAGTAATTGCCATATCTGTTCAGAGATTTGCCCCAATGAAAGCCAAACTACGGAACCATGATTGTGTCCAGGAGACCACCTCTTCGAAGCAAGTCGACCGTCAGAAATGACTTCCTCTAGGGCTCCAAAAACATTTAAATCATATGGGGAGAGATCGGAACTTTAAGGAGGATGTGGAAATGCTTTCCAGCGAAACTGCTAAGTGCTCGACACAACAGGCACTCAAGCTCCGGGAAAGTCACGGTGACATTTTTCTTTGACTTTAAGGACCCGCTCCTCATTAATTTTCTGGAACACGGCTCCATAGTTAACGCACTAGGGTACGCGCCATCAAGTCCAAACGCCCAGGAATATTGACGGATGTTATCATTCTGCTGTAGTATAATGATCCCCCGCGTGCTGCCAAAGTTGTTTCGAAGGCGCTGCAGAAGTTTCGCTGGGAACCCCGAAAATGTCCTCATTGTCTCTCCCCAGGTGACTTCCATATTTTACGAGCTCTGCAGAAAGTCATTCGTGGCCATCAATTTGCTTCGGATGAAAAGAAACACGCCTAGATACTACCATTGTTCCTTAGGCAGTCGCAAACATTCTTC
This sequence comes from Schistocerca gregaria, assembly GCF_023897955.1. Classification (NCBI taxonomy): domain Eukaryota; kingdom Metazoa; phylum Arthropoda; class Insecta; order Orthoptera; family Acrididae; genus Schistocerca; species Schistocerca gregaria. The sequence goes on from NC_064920.1 coordinate 109,577,250, forward strand.
TTCGAAGGCGTTGACCGTCTTGTCTCACATATAAGAACATCAACAAAAGCAAAACGAGGATAATCGAATGTACTCGAATTAAATAAAATCAGATGATGCTGAGGGAATTAGATTAGGGAATGAGACACTTAAAGTAGCTAATGAACTTTGCTATTTGGTAAGCAAAATAGCTGATGAAGGTCAGAGTTTCTGAAGAAGAGAAATTTTTAAGTATCGGGCATAGGCTTTAGTGTCAGGAATTCGTTTCTGGAAGTATTTGTATGGATGTGGAGCCATGCACGGAAGTGAAAAGTGAACGATAAACAGTTTAGACGAGAAGAGGATAGAAGCTTTTGAAATGCGGTGCTACAGAAGAATGCTGAAGGTTAGATAGGTATATCACGTAACTAATGAGGTGGTACTGAATAGAATTGGGGAGAAAAGAAATTTGTGATACAACTTGACTAGAAGGGATCGATTGGTAGGATTATTCTGAGGCATCAAGGGGTCACCAGTTTAGTACTGGAGTGAAGGGTAGAGGGGAGGGGGTAAAAATGGTAGAGGGAAACCGAGAGATGAATACACTAAGCAGATTCAGAAGGATGTAGGTTGCCATAGATGATGAGTCTTGCGCAGGATAGAATAGCACGTAGAGCTGCATCAAACCAGCCTGTGGACTGAGGACCACAATATCATTAGTTGCGTGTGAATTAATTTCACTACACGACAAAATCTTCACCAGTTACCATCACCCAACCGAACTCCTCCCACCCTTTGCCATACAGCAAGCTTGGCGACCGTGTCAGGACACTCTGAGTGCGCTGAGGGGCTGTGGGAGTGTCCAGTCGCGTCAGGGTCCAGTCTGTCGGTACTCACCGGGTCGGAGCCGCCGAGGTCGAAGATGACGGCGAAGGCGCCGGGAGTGAAGTCCTTGTGGAAGAGGGAGCGCGTGACGGCGCGGCTGCACGCCAGGTACTGCACGGGCACGTTGTTGCAGACGGCGCAGTGCGGGTTGCGGTAGCCGTCGCTGCCGCGGAACACGTGCGCCGTGTACGCCTCGCAGCGCAGCCGAACCTGCCGGCACAGCACACACTGTCTGCAGCCCACACTCGTGGGACAGGCGGTCTACTGTAGCAACGTCAGCTGTATAAACGCTTTTCAATCACTCTCCGGCTTCAAGAAATTTCACTTCAACTGAGACAATCGACTTAAATGCGTCTCTTATAGTCACGCCTGTTATAAGAACGTTTTCCACTCACTCTCTAGCGAGCTGTGTTTCCGCTTGCAGACTTGTTCAGTCTTACTGGTTATACATGAATCATGAGTAGGGTTGACAACTTTCATAGAGACAAATAGCGTTTCTTATTTCAAGGAGAGGTAAATAAAAAGTGTATTCGTAAGAATGAAGTATTTTCAAAATTTATGTTTATTTAATTAAATAAGATTTTTTTTATTTCTTGCATTAAATGTCAGTTTTGCTGGTTTCTACAGTTAAATAATTGGTGCTACATTTTAAATTTATATTTACATAAAATAACAATTATTTGTTTAACTGAAATTTGTTTACCTAGTCATGGTTCAAATGGCTCTGAGCACTATGCGACTTAACTTCTGAGATCATCAGTCGCCTAGAACTTGGAACCAATTAAACCTAACTAACCTAAGGACAGCATACACAGCCATTCCCGAGGCAGGATTCGAAGCTGCGACCGTAGCGGTCGCTCGGTTCCAGACTGTAGCGCATAGAACCGCACGGCCACTCCGGCCGGCTTACCTAGTCATGGTTCATGTAAAACCGCTAAGGCTGAACAAGTTTGTAAGTGAAAACACTGATCCCTGGGGAAAGAGTCAAAAAAACTGTTTAACTGACGTAACTGTCAGAGACGTGTGAAGTGCCTCTCTTCCTGCTGGATTGTACCGATCGCTGACAATTCTCTCTCAAATAAGTGGTCAGGTGACGTGAACAGAAAGCACACAAGATACAAATGTTTTGAAATTGTTTGGTGACTTAGTCACCCGCTCTTTAGGCATATACTGCCACTTGTAGCCAGTATTTTTCGGGAAAAGTGTCTATCATAATTAGCTAATTTTCTTTACATTTCTTTAATTAATACATTTTCAGTATACTAATCACCCTCGTACATACTGTACATCGCATTGAATTTGTGTTGAAGATCACTTTTTATCCAGTCATATGATGTCTCAAATTTTCACCCCACTGAGAGTTTCGGCGGCTTGATTCATACAGAAAGTACACTGTTAAGTAAACGCAACATTCATAAACATGGACGAAAAACTGAATTAAAAGCTTTTTATTAGCACTCTGTAAAAAAAAAATAACACGTGAACTGTGGAAACAGTGATGACAGACGGTAAAAGAGTAGAGTCAACGATAAAGATTTACCGATACCAAAACGACTGATTGTTTCTGGAGAGCGGAGGGGTGGGGGGGTGAGGGGGGGGGGGGGAGAGGGGCGGCTTCACGCTTGTGCATTTATCTGTCTCAGCTATGCAGAGCGGGTGTCAAGTTCGTTATACACAGCTTACACTTTACCATGTGGCCTAGATGTACGTTTAACTTGGAATTTGAAGTACCATTGTGTGAAATACTATAGCTGTTACTTTTTACAGGCTGTGAAATGTAAAGAGCTTTGGTGGGCATGCATGTGATTTGTGTGTACACAGCCGGTGATGTGATTTGCTGTACAAAATATTTGCTTTCACACAGATAAATGGCTAAATAAATATATAAAGGTAATATTAACACGATTTTTAGTTTACAGACATCATCACACCTTTTCAGTAAAATGAAATGCAGACTGTCGCTAAAATTTGGGAGTTTCTTTTTCATATAGCATTAAGGGAATTTTTATGCTCAATTTGATAGCTCCAGCAATAGAGCACGTTAATTAATTACATATTAATTGTATGGAAGTACCCGTGGTCTAGGGGCGCCGGCACGGTAGCTCAGCGTGTTCGGTCAGAGGGGGGTCAGTAGGGGTCAGTGAAGTGAAGTGGACGGAAGACAAGGATTTCTGGTCAGATGAGTATCGGGTAATATCAACAACAGCAGAAAATGGTATAACAGGTGTAGGAGTCGTTATGAATAGGAAGGTAGGGCAGAGGGTGTGTTTCTGTGAACAGTTCACAATATAGTACACAATATAGTAGTGATGAAGAGTAGGCTGAAGTTCAAGACATTAGTCAGGAAGAATCAATACGCTAAGAAGTGGGATACGGAAGTTCTAAGGAATGACGAGATACGTTTGAAGTTCTGTAACGCTATAGATACAGCAATAAGGAATAGCGCAGAAGGCAACACAGTTGAAGAGGAATGGACGTCTCTAAAAAGGGCCATCACAGAAGTTGGGAAGGAAAACATAGGTACAAAGAAGGTAGCTGCGAAGAAACCATGGGTAACAGAAGAAATACTTCAGTTGATTGATGAAAGGAGGAAGTACAAACATGTTCCGGGAAAATCAGGAATACAGAAATACAAGTCGCTGAGGAATGAAATAAATAGGAAGTGCAGGAAAGCTAAGACGAAATGGCTGCAGGAAAAATGTGAAGACATCGAAAAAGATATGATTGTCGGAAGGACAGACTCAGCATACATGAAAGTCAAAACAACCTTTGGTAACATTAAAAGCAACGGTGGTAACATTAAGAGTGCAACGGGAATTCCACTGTTAAATGCAGAGGAGAGAGCAGATAGGTGGAAAGAATACATTGAAAGCCTCTATGAGGATGAAGATTTGTCTGATGTGATAGAAGAAGAAACAGGAGTCGATTTAGAAGAGATAGGGGATCCAGTATTAGAATCGGAATTTAAAAGAGCTTTGGAGGACTTACGGTCAAATAAGGCAGAAGGGATAGATAACATTCCATCAGAATTTCTAAAATCATTAGGGGAAGTGGCAACAAAACGACTATTCACGTTGGTGTGTAGAATATATGAGTCTGGCGACATACCATCCGTCTTTCGGAAAAGCATCATCCACACAATTCCGAAGACGGCAAGAACTGACAAGTGCGAGAATTATCGCACAATCAGCTTGACAGCTCATGCATCGAAGCTGCTTACAAGAATAATATACAGAAAAATGGAAAAGAAAATTGAGAATGCGCTAGGTGACGATCAGTTTGGCTTTAGGAAAAGTAAAGGCACGAGAGAGGCAATTCTGACGTTACGGCTAATAATCGAAGCAAGGCTAAAGAAAAATCAAGACACGTTCATAGGATTTGTCGACCTGGAAAAAGCGTTCGACAATATAAAATGGTGCAAGCTCTTCAAGATTCTGAAAAAAAGTAGGGGTAAGCTATAGGGAGAGACGGGTCATATACAATATGTACAACAACCAAGAGGGAATAATAAGAGTGGACGATAAAGAACGAAGTGCTCGTATTAAGAAGGGAGTAAGACAAGCCTTTCGCCCCTACTCTTCAATCTGTACACCGAGGAAGCAATGATTGAAATAAAAGAAAGGTTCAGGAGTGGAATTAAAATACAAGGTGAAAGGATATCAATGATACGATTCGGTGATGACATTGCTATCCTGAGTGAAAGTGAAGAAGAATTAAATGATCTGCTGAACGGAATGAACAGTCTAATGAGTACACAGTATGGTTTAAGAGTAAATCGGAGAAAGGCGAAGGTAATGAGAAGTAGTAGAAATGAGAACAGCGAGAAGCTTAACATCAGGATTGATGGTCACGAAGTCAGTGAAGTTAAGGAATTCTGCTACCTAGGCAGTAAAATGACCAATGACGGACGGAGCAAGGAGGACATCAAAAGCAGACTCGCTATGGCAAAAAAGGCATTTCTGGCCAAGAGAAGTCTATTAATATCAAATACCGGCCTTAATTTGAGGAAGAAATTTCTGATGATGTACGTCTGGAGTACAGCATTGTATGGTAGTGAAACATGGACTGTGGGAAAACCGCAACAGAAGAGAATCGAAGCATTTGAGATGTGGTGCTATAGACGAATGTTGAAAAGTAGATGGACTGATAAGGTGAGGAATGAGGAGGTTTTACGCAGAATCGGAGAGGAAAGGAATATGTGGAAAACACTGATAAGGAGAAGGGACAGGATGATAGGACATCTGCTAAGACATGAGGGAATGACTTCCATGGTACTAGAGGGAGCTGTAGAGGGAAAAAACTGTTGAGGAAGACAGAGATTGGAATAATTGAGGACGTTGGTTGCAAGTGCTACTATGAGATGAAGAGGTTAGCACAGGAAAGGAATTCGTGGCGGGCCGCATGAAACCAGTCAGTAGACTGATGACAAAAATAAAAAAAAATAATAATTAACTGTATCTGGGACCAATTAATCCACAGAAAAATATTCATCAGTTTAAAATGACGTAAAGAAGAATTAGTCTATTCAGTACATGGCTAAACGTACATGACTAGACGTACATATATTATACTTATTTTAATTCTGGCGTTCCATCTGAGATGTTTCACGTAACCCTAGGGGTAGAGCATCCTCCAGGAGTACGCATTCCCCAGTTGTACACCACCACCTTAGTTCAACAAATGAAAGTACCACAGATTGGTTTCACCCAGAAGAATGAATGTACACCTCAGCCAGTTAAATCTGTGTGCAAAGCTAGAAAGGACTGTTTCGATTCTTTTCGTTCTGTTCTCCCACAGATTGGTTTACTCGTAAGAAGTGGTCGAATAATTCAACCGATACGTAAAACATCACCGAATGAGTCGACAGCTTTTCAGTAATGTACTGAACGCATAGTTTTCAATCGGTTGTTCCCGTCACTAGCGGCCCTGGCCTGAGCCTAACAGATCACTTCGCGAGACCGAGGTTCGTGTGCCGAGTGAACTGCTCTAACTTCTTCCCTGTTTGCTGCTGACCCTTTACAACCCGTGCCACAGAGAAAGGCAAACATGTGAATAATGAACCATTCCGGTAGGGGCAGGCGCAGTTGTAACTGGTCTTGACAGAGAGGCACCCGCAGGGGTTCTATATTCATTAATTAACAAAGTGAGGAAGAAAACGGTTATCGTTAAAATATTCATACATTAAAACAACGAACTTTCACACTGCCGAGAACACCCCTCAGAAAGGTGTAGATGCAGTGACGCATTCAGTGCAGAGAACCGTTAACTGAAACACTGACACTGGCATTGTTAGTACGTTGCAAAACAAGTAGTGGCTACAAAATGACGGGCAAAGTGTCACTACTCCAGAAGCAAAATTAGCTTCTTCGCAGTAGATACTGTTGTGAAAATCTTTCCTTATAAACCAGATGGATCATTGCACTCATGAGAGTTCGATTGTGGCTAGAAACGATGGAGGTTTCCCTGTCTTGTTGTGAGGTTGCGATGTCTTCTTACCACATGGCAATGTCGAAGGTGTCTTGCAGCACCCAGCCTGCTCCTACAGAGCTTTTACCCAAAACAGTTACTCGCACTGCTTTAAAATGGCGGCGCTTCATTGCGGGTGTCATTGCATTTCTCTGTGCAGGGTGATGAACAACAGCCGGCCGCGGTGGCCGAGCGGTTCTAGGCGCTTCAGTCCGGCACTACGCGACTGCTACGGTCGCAGGTTCGAATCCTGCCTCGGGCATGGATGTGTGTGATATCCTTAGGTTAGTTAGGTTTAAGTAGTTCTAAGTTCTAGGGGACTGGTGACCTCAGATATTGAGTCTCATAGTGCTCAGAGCCATTTGAAGCATTTGATGAACGTAGTACTATTACGAGACTAGGCGGCAAGTGCTTGGAGTCGAATGTGAAAACCATAGCGTCTTCCGAACATGCAACCGCTAATGCCCGATCAAGGAGAATGGGGCTGAGGCAACCGCGTCGCAGAGTTTTATGGCTTCGAAGTGACTGGTACTTCAAAAAATAAGTCCCCTACCAACTGCTGAAAAAGGCAGCGGCAAAGTCTTACCCGTTGGGACACAGAAAGTTTCCCATTCTGCATTTGCGGCCGCCGACGCTAAGGAAGTTGTTTTCTGCATCAGGGCGCCCCACTGAACAAGAAAAAGCGGAATCTAACGATTATCGCTATTCAGAAAAGAATTGCTAATTACTTTCATGAAGGGCGTATCGCTGATTCCGGTGTGGTATTCTACAGTATGGAAGGAATCTGGCTCTGATTGTCTCTTTACTCTGATTTTTCTTTGGGGGGGGGGGGGGGGGGAAATCTGCATGTGAAGTAGTAAATACATCGCAAAAAAATATAAAAGTATAACATCAGGGGATCAATACTACTTTGGAATATGTATCCAAATATAATTAATCGCAGTCTTTTTCTTTGTTATTTAACCTAGCGCTTGTAGTAGTGTCTCGGCACGCGACGAAGCTGACTTGTGTTGTAGTATCATAGGATGCAATACTTCGCTCCAGGTGTGCACCGTGTAAACAGGTGGATCCTCAAGTGGACCCCAGTAATAGTGGTTTGCCACTGAATATTTTGAACAAGCGGCTCCGGACCGGGGGATCTGGGTAAAGCAAAGACTGTGGTCTGAGGTGTTGGATCGTGTACCACTTAGACATAGTGTCCGAGGCTCTGTTACCCCTTGGCGGCACGCACGCCGATCATTCAGACTTGGATTACCCAACTCTCAGTTAGATACATGACGACGGTAGCACCACTGTCGCTAGTATAAAATGCGCGATATAGCTTTAAAACGTCCTCCACAGTGTTTTGGAAAACGTAGTGAGGTGAATCTCGTTAATGCGAGTATTGTTCGTAACGTATAAAATGAATAAAGAATGCTACGTTCGTTTGAGGTGTTCATGCTACAGGGCCACAATGAAGTGCCTTGGCAGTCTACACGGAGCTCACACATGAAACGATCCAGAATGGGCGTTTTCTCGTATAAATGAAGGGTGCAGTAGAGATTGTGAGAGCCACGTACACAGTGACTCATCCAATGCATTGGAGAAATCTTGCCGAAGGGAAGCTTGCGGTAACTTGCTGGGCCACCTCCATAATGACTCGCCGAAGGGAAGCCGGCGGTAACTTCCTGGGACTTTCTTTCGAAGTATCGGGCGCACGTGGGAACCGCTGGACTACGAGTTCTCTGCGGGAACACGATGTCTGAGTCTCTATCAGCTTTGGGTGCGCCTTACAACAGAATCTATACCCGACCATGATGTAATCCAGCTGAAATCTTCTCATGTCTCCAGGTCTACTCCAAGCATGCCACCTGCTCTTGTGATTTTTGATCAGTATTTTCGCCGTGTTTATCTGAAATTTATTCCGGAAATCAATTTGTCTTTCTCCTCTGTCATTTCCACTACGTATCCCATACTCTCCCGTAATTCGTCTTCTATTTTTTCCCTGTTACAGAGTTCCAATCACTCATCATTATTAGATTTCATCTTCCTTTCGTTCATACGTTCAGTATCCTCATATACTTCCTCTACCTCTTCGCCGTCTGATTTTGACGTCGACAAGTATATCTGTACTATTGTTTTGTTGTACTGTCGATTCTTATGAGAACAGTTTTATCACTTAAGTGTTCACAATAAATCACTCGCTACCCTATCTCCCTACACATGACGTATCCTACTCCCGCTATACCTCTTTCTGCTAATGTTGATATTTCCCTGTATTCCTCAGATCACAAACCCACATCTTCTTTCAGTTCACTTCACTGTTTCACAATATATCTAGACCGAGCGTCTACATTTCCCTTTTCAGATCTTCTAGCTTCGGCACCACATTCAGACTTCCGACATCCCACACTGCAGTGTATTAACCCTTCGTTGCTTATTCAATAGTTTTCTCGTCGCTACCTTCCCCTTGGGTGGTGAAACTGTAAAGACATTATTTCAGTTACAAGCCACATTATGTGTCTTTAATGCAATGGTTTCCATTTACTTCTTCATCCTCATGTCGCTGACCATCTCTGATTCTTCCGTCTTATAGAGGTGTTTTCTCACCCGAAGGATGCTCTAAATACTGCTCCGGCGTCTCATTCTTGATGTAGGAAGTTTACTTTTACTTAGCATCTTAGCAGTGCCTGGGATCGAACATGCAAACTAGGACGTTTTTGATTACTAGTCATTTACGCTACGCCTACACCACAGATATCCTAGGATTCACCGTCAGTGACTGAAATCAACTAGAAGATTCACCATCCGCCGTCTTAAGGTTTCGAAGACGTGATTGCTTTCGGCACAAAAAAGAATTTTGCACTTCTAGAGACAGAGCTGAAACCCAGTTGTACCACTCAATGTCTTGCGCACAGTGTAGAAACAACACTGCCAAAATATGACGCACTGCCATTGCAGCTGGTGGAAAGTGTATTGTATACAGTCACATTCTTTCCACTCCAGATTTCACTTTACCTAATTAATTATGGAGTACATGTAAAGGTCGATTGTCACTGCCGGCACGGAACAGAAAGTGAAAACATTACACAATGCCTTTCAAATGGCGGCATTCACGTTGGTCGTCAACGGAATGGAACGACACCGTGCAGGATTCTTAATAAGAAAGTTCTCACGTTGGCTTTCTTCCGGGGACGCTAGCGTCATCTGCTAACATTGCAAGCTAATCTGTTCCTACTGCGCTTACAATGCAGTAGTGTATTTTGTATTTGTTGTCTTTCTTATCTTCTGAGAAGCTTGCATGAGAACCTGGATATTTTTGTTATGTCTTCCAGAAAAGGAGCCACATAGTTATGTAACAGCGAAAATTATTTAGATTTTACCTTAACTGCATAAAGGAAAAGTCTATACTGTGTATCAATGAGAAAGTAGACTGATGCATTTATTTTCATTTAAAAAAATTAACAATAAAATTTTCTGCTTACTTGTAGGAGAAAAAATATTTTACGTTATTTTGTTCTTGGGTAGAAAACAGAACATAAATAATAAAGTAAGTAGATGCTATATGCTGCCTTTTAAATACTTCTAGATTTATTTACATCTGTATAAACTTATCATGCAAGTACAATCGTTATGAATTGTGTTTTTGCACATTAATAAACTTTGCTGTATGCGAGGGGTCCACTTGTACGTGGGGTCCGATTTTGTAATATAATTCATGAAAAATGACCTGAAACGGTTGCCATATGTACAAGAGATAGTATCTTTGACGCCACAGGACGAAAGATGTGGTCTGAGTGGTAGAATCGATTCTAAGTAGGAGCGCGCGGAGCGCAATGGTAGTTACCGTTGCACTCTGTTATAGTTAGGAAGTAAGTCTTAAAGCTAGTGACCGGCTGTGAGAATTTTGTTGGACTATGGACGCAGCATAATAAAGTTTTTGTAAAATGAAGTGATGAATTATACGGATTGTGCTCACACAGAGCCAGTAAATGTTAGGTCGTAGTTAATACTATAAAAGAGTAAAGTGTGTATTATTAATTTGTAAGGCTATAAGATTATCAAGAGTTGGACTGATACTAATAATAATTGACCATTGTCCATAGAAATTATACAAGAGTAATGAATTTATACTATAACTCAAGGGGAAAGCAGGTGGAACAAATTTGTAAGGTAATGAAATTTTGTGCACTTATTTTTAAGTATGCGTCAATGCGATATGTGGATTTTTGTGTACTTATTTTTAAGTATGCATCAATGCGATATGTGGATTCGACTGAATTTTACAATACTGATCCTTGAGTGTAGGAACTAAATATTTTCCACGTGATTTAATGTATAGGTTGATTAAGTATATCCGATTTGTAATATTTTGTTTCTTTTGTAATACTGATAAGAGAAGTTAAATTTTGAAATCTATTTAGTCAAACAATGTCAGATTTTTTCTCATGTTAATTACAACAATAAGAGAGAATTGTAGAACAGTTGAGAAATTCACTGATTTTGAAGTTAATGTGAAATGTTTCATATCAGATTTTGTGAAGGTGAAATTTTACTTTGAATACAATTTTCGAATTGAAGCATTCGGTCTTAGCATAGCCCATTATCCGCACGTCATCTTCTCAAATCCAATGAATATTTTTCTGAAAGAAATCATTTTTCGATCAGAATTAGAAAAATATTAATGTGTCAGAATCAGAGAAGTATTAATGGTTGTAACAGTTTCAATGCGGGCAGCTTTGCACAGCGCTAAGCCAATATGGAGTATTATAACTGAACATTTGTAAGGTTATCGATTTATCAGCCAATCTACTAATAAAATTTGTATGAAGCTGTTTTACGGCCGGAATTGTACTTCGCTGTGATAAGATTGAATATTTTCTATGCCTACTGTGGAGAGAATAGAATACCAAGATTAGATTCGTTGCGACTCTAGAGCTAAGGAAAACTTATTTCAATGTTTATTTGCAGATAGACTTTTGTCAGTTTACAGGGTCACAGAATCCGATGTTCGCGAGACTGGGTAAATCATAGAGAGACTGATTTTACCGTGGACATTGCGTGTTGGTTTTCCAGATTAATTTGTTTAATTGTTTTTATTCCAGTAAAACTGATTAAGCACACCATTTGCTCAACAACACATCATACAATAAATTTGCATAACACAAACATTACGCACTTTTTTTACTTTTCCGTCACAATCACAATTACGAGGGGACTTTAGAAAGTAAGTTGACATTATTATGGGAACGTAACTTTTATTCACTGCTGCACTAAACTTCAAATTGACAGAGTTCCACTACAGTATTTTTCTCAAAGTCCAAGATGATAGTCGAAACGTTCTACCAAACGTTCAAATTCGTTGACAACAGGAAAATGCTCCTCGGTCACGTAGTCATTCGAGAACCGCTGTGTGAAAGTCGTCATCATTGGAAATATTTCCTTCCCTCCAGATGTCTTTTCAACTCTCCGAAAAGATCGAAACAGTATGGCGCAAGTTCTGAACCGTATGATGGGTCAGCACCACTGACGTCTGTGCACCCTTGGTCAAATTTTCTTGGCACTGTTTCACTACGGATAGACCCAACATTGCATTTGGCCCATATACCAAAAGGATTTCTTTACAATTTAGACTTTCTGTACCCAGGAATCGTACTGTCTCACGTACTTCAACTTTGGAGGACATTTCGAGTTGCCACTTCACACTGAGATGCACCTGTTATCCGTACCGCCTCACAACCGAGCATGCAGGAAACACGGAACATGATCTCTCTTTCGAAAAATCTCTAGCTGTGTAATGGACTTACCATGGGACGATAGGTAAAACTTACTTTATTTAGCTTTTTGATGACGGGTTACGGCTGTCTCAGATGCTCAGACCCAATTCGAAGGGGGGGGGGGGGGGGGGGGGGAAGCTATCGTCATGGTGTTGGAAAATAAAAAATTAAATATTTTAAGCCTTTTGCCAATCACTGTCATCTCCAGGAAACATATCAAAATAATGTCGTATGTTTTAAAGTGCTAGTGTCCTTAGCAAACTCCGTGATACAACCCCATTACCTCTGTAGTTCTGCATATCCTGACTCTTTGAAAGACTTACGGTATCTCATAATCTCACTTTCTCCGTTCATGTCTGTGCTTAGCTACATGATATGAGGCACCGATGACCTCAGCAGTTTGGTCCCATAGGAATTCATACATATTTGAACATTTTTGACATGACGTTGCAATTATGGCCAACACACCTCCATCTGACGGTGTTGTCCTCTGCCGTTCCGTTAACTTCCACTATAAATAACCTTTAGAAAAAGATAGACAAGTGAATACACTAACGGGCAATTGAATCTGAGACACGTAGCTAGTAGCGTCCTCATTCCAGATACTTCTGTTCGTGGGATCTGCGTAATACAATTTGTAATGTAATGACTCACGTAGGCCTCTCCCTGTTCGTGTCGTAGAGTAGTACTCGTACCAGTAACTCTGCACCCCCGATTCTTTGACAAATGGGGCTCTGTTTTAAGAAAAACTGATTTACCGCTCACGTCAATGTTTATGACGTCATACCTCCCGGACTATGGGCCGTATAAAAAAAATAGCGGAATTTTATGTGAAGACTGCCAGAAGTAGCTAAGTCCTCTCACACTCAGATACTGAGTGAGTATAGTCTGGACAATTTGCTCACCATGAGTTACACTTCCTCAAGACACAGACACAGTTTATAACTTTAGCACTTCAGTTATTGTGTTTAACCTTTGATGTAAGACTTCCAGTCTTAAATATACTGAGGCTAATATCCAGAACACTCAAACCCTCGCCTCTTCCATTGGTACCTGCACTCTCGAGTATTGCCCCTCCTCACTTCTCACTTTCGGCGACAACTACACGTGATTCAAGAATGGAACAATATCCCAGCCATATCTCCGTCTGCAGATATCTGCCAATAAATAATACGTTGAGCTCTTTACACCAATATAGGTTTGAGTCTGGGACACGTATTTGGGACCACATTCCATCCACACTGACTTGGAAGAACAGGAAATCAAAGTTGGTACCCTTTCAGAATCATAAGTACATGGCCTACACAGATCCAACCAGACCACGTTCAGGATTGCATCTGATTCTGAAATCATGGAGCCGCCTGGACAGAATCAAATCAAGGCATATCAGAACGAAAGGTGTGCTCTCTAAGTGGAAGATGACTGAAAATCTTCAACACGACTATGGCGCTGCAGAAAAGACAGTGCAGCACATAGTAATGTAGTGTTACTACAGGAAATTCAGAGGGTCTTGAAATGATATGCTGCCAGCAAGAACTAAATCAATTGAATAGCTAAAGTCACTCGTCTCCGCACTGTAACAGAAACACTTTGAAAAAATCCGGATAAGTGGGAATATGACTCACGCACCAAGAGTTCCGTAAAATTTTGATTAAGTACAGAGATAGTTTATCCATCCCAGGAATAGAGAATTTCGACGATTTTTGTCTGTTATCGACATCGATACCGGCAAGCTATCAAAATATATTACATGAATGGTCGTGTTCCTTGACTGCATTGACGTAAAAGCTTAAATGTTTTACACCGCAAAGGGACCGTAGACCTTAGTACGTTACATAAATTTCAGGTTCATGCGTCAAGCCGTTCCTGAGAAGAAATGGGGTCTTAACACACACACAGAAAGAGAGATGGGTAAAAAATGACAAAAATATTGTTTCACATGATATAACTACAAATTAACAATTCGCGGATGTCTTTCTTTAGCTTTACTGTGAAAGCTTGCTTCTTGCCAAATATCATGATTCTAAGCCAAACGGAAGTACCCTTTGATTAGCGAATTTGCGAGTATCAAAATATGGGACTTAAATGGCCGCATCTTTTGATTACAGTGATTTAGAAGGTTAAATTTTGTACACTGCCAAGGGACCGTACACATTAACATGGAGTATAAATTTTAGCTCGATACGTCTAGCCGTTCCTGAAGAACAGGGTTTTCGACAGTGGGACAGACAGACAGAGAGACAAACAGACGGGCAAACAAAGCGATGCTATAAGGCTTTCGTTTTTGCTGGGTGAGGTACGAAACGCTAGAATGAAGTGGTAAATAAAAACTAGATTTTAATTAATGTTTAAATAATGTAGTCACCATTGACCATTCAGGATCTTTTAAATTTTGTCAGTACTGTAATGAGTACATAAATGTATTTTATTTCAATGTACGAGGGTCACTCCAAAAGAAATGTACACTATTTTTTTTAAATTAATCTTTTATTCTACATGTTTGAAAGTTTTACAGTGTGTAGATACATCCTTTAGGGACAATATTTTCATTTCTACACATAATTTCCATCCCTCTCAACTGCTTTACGCCATATTGGAACCAGCGCCTGTATACCCGCAGAGTCAAATTCTGGACCAACCTGTTGGAGCCAATGTTTGGCAGTGAGCACAAGGGAGTCATCATCTTCAAACCTTTTTCCACGAATAAAGTCTTTCAGTTTCCCAAAGAGATGATAGTCACATGGAGCCAGGTCAGGACTGTAAGGCGGGTGTTTCAGTGTTGTCCATCCGAGTTTTGTGATCGCTTCCGTAGTTTCTTCACTGACATGTGGCCGTGCATTGTCGTGCAACAACAAAACATTCTACTTTTGGCGATGTGGTCGAGCCTGAATTTTATGTGTCGTCACATATGCATCGGAATTTATGATGGTCCCAATTGGCATGATGTCCACAAGCAAGAGTCCTTCGGAATTGAAAAGCGCCTTAGCCATAACTTTTCCAGCAGAAGGTGTGGTTTTGAATGTTTTTCTTGGGTGAATTTGCATGATACCGTTCCATTGATTGCCTCTTCGTCTCTGCTGAAAAATGATGGAGCCATCTTTTATCACCTGCCACAAGTCTATCAAGAAATTCATCTCCACCATTCTCGTACTGTTCCAAAAGTTCGCTGCATACCGTTTTTCTTGTTTCTTTGTGAGCCACTGTCAACATCCTGGGAACCTACCTGACACAAACCTTTTCTAACGCCAACACTTTCATTTTCTGCAAACACTTCCTTCACCTATCCCAGCGCAGTGTGACAATTCGTTCACTGTGATGCGTCTGTCAGCAGTCAACAATTCGTTAACTGTCTGCACATTGTCTGGAGTGTGTGCAGTAGGCCTACGGGGCCTGTTGCTGCGAGGACAATCCTCAATATTGCCGTGCCCGCTTTCCTCACGTAACCTGCTTGCCCACCGACTAACTGTACTGCGATCGACAGCAGCATCTCCCATACACCTTTTTCAGCCTCTTGTGGGTGTTTCCCACTGTCTCGTGTTCACAGCACAGTAATTCTATGACAGTACATTTTTTTCTGACGAACGTCAAGTGTAGCAGCCATCTTGAAGACATACTGTGACGGTGCCAGTCACGGGAACAGGTTGAACTACGTTTGAAAACAAGCGGAAGGATGTATCTGTTGTTGTGATCTTCAGTCCTGACACTAGTTTGATGCAGCTCTCCGTGCTACCCTATCCTGTGCAAGCTTCTTCATCTCCCAGTACTTACTGTATCCTATATTATTCTGAATCTGCTTAGTGTATTCATCTCTTGGTCTTGTGCCACAAGCTCCTCTTCTCCCCAATTATATTCAATACCTCCTCATTAGTTATGTGATCTACTCATCTACTCTTCAGCATTCTTCTGTAGCACCACATTTCGAAAGCTTCTATTCTCTTCTTGTCTAAACTATTTATTGCCCATGTTTCACTTCCATACATGGCTACACTCCATACAAATACTTTCAGAAACGACTTCCTGACACTTAAATCTACACTCGATGTTAACAAATTTTTCTTCTTCAGAAACGCTTAACTTGCCATTGCCAGTCTACATTTTATGACCTCTCTACTTCGACCATCATCAGTTATTTTGCTCCCCAAATAGCAAAACTCCTTTACTACTTTAAGTGTCTCATTTCCTAATCTAATTCCCTCAGCATCACCCAATTTAATTTGGTTACATTCCATTATCCTCGTTTTTTTTGTTGATGTTCATCTTATACCCTCCTTTCAAGATACTGTCCATTCCATTCAACTGCTGTTCCAAGTCCTTTCTGTCTCTGACAGAATTACAATGTCATCGGCGAACCTCAAAGTTTTTAGTTTGGATTTTAATACCTACACCGAATTTTGCTTTTTTTTCCTTTACTGTTTGCGCACTATACAGATTGAATAACATCGGGCAGAGGCTACAACCCTGTCTTACTCGCTTCCCAACCATTACTTCCCTTTCATGCCCCTCGACTGTTATAACTGCCATCTGGTTTCTGTACAAATTGTAAATAGTCTTTCGCTCCCTGTATTTTACCCCTGCCATCTTTAGAATTTGAAAGAGAGGATCTATCTACGCACCGTAAGGCTTTCGCACATGCAGAATGAAAACTGTATTTTTACAAAAATAGTGTGCATTTCTTTTGGAGTGACCCTTGGATAACTGATTACCTCTGTAGACGGCACAAGATAAATACACTCCTGGAAATTGAAATAAGAACATCGTAAATTTATTGTCCCAGGAAGGGGAAACTTTATTGACACATTCCTGGGGTCAGATACATCACATGATCACACTGACAGAACCACAGGCACATAGACACAGGCAACAGAGCATGCACAATGTCGGCACTAGTACAGTGTATATCCACCTTTCGCAGCAATGCAGGCTGCTATTCTCCCATGGAGACGATCGTAGAGATGCTGGATGTAGTCCTGTGGAACGGCTTGCCATGCCATTTCCACCTGGCGCCTCAGTTGGACCAGCGTTCGTGCTGGACGTTAAGACCGCGTGAGACGACGCTTCATCCAGTCCCAAACATGCTCAATGGGGGACAGATCCGGAGATCTTGCTGGCCAGGGTAGTTGACTTACACCTTCTAGAGCACGTTGGGTGGCACGGGATACATGCGGACGTGCATTGTCCTGTTGGAACAGCAAGTTCCCTTGCCGGTCTAGGAATGGTAGAACGATGGGTTCGATGACGGTTTGGATGTACCGTGCACTATTCAGTGTCCCCTCGACGATCACCAGAGATGTACGGCCAGTGTAGGAGATCGCTCTCCACACCATGATGCCGGGTGTTGGCCCTGTGTGCCTCGGTCGTATGCAGTCCTGATTGTGGCGCTCACCTGCACGGCGCCAAACACGCATACGACCATCATTGGCACCAAGGCAGAAGCGACTCTCATCGCTGAAGACGACACGTCTCCAGTCGTTCCTCCATTCACGCCTGTCGCGACACCACTGGAGGCGGGCTGCACGATGTTGGGGCGTGAGCGGAAGACGGCCTAACGGTGTGCGGGACCATAGCGCAGCTTCATGGAGACGGTTGCGAATGGTCCTCGCCGATACCCCAGGAGCAACAGTGTCCCTAATTTGCTGGGAAGTGGCGGTGCGGTCCCCTACGGCACTGCGTAGGATCCTACGGTCTTGGCGTGCATCCGTGCGTCGCTGCGGTCCGGTCCCAGGTCGACGGGCACGTGCACCTTCCGCCGACCACTGGCGACAACATCGATGTACTGTGGAGACCTCACGCCCCACGTGTTGAGCAATTTGGTGGTACGTCCACCCGGCCTCCCGCATGCCCACTATACGCCCTCGCTCAAAGTCCGTCAACTGCACATACAGTTCACGTCCACGCTGTCGTGGCATGCTACCAGTGTTAAAGACTGCGATGGAGCTCCGTATGCCACGGCAAACTGGCTGACACTGACGGCGTCGGTGCACAAATGCTGCGCAGCTAGCGCCATTCGACGGCCAACACCGCGGTTCCTGGTGTGTCCGCTGTGCCGTGCGTGTGATCATTGCTGGTACAGCCCTCTCGCAATGTCCGGAGCAAGTATGGTGGGTCTGACACACCGGTGTCAATGTGTTCTTTTTTCCATTTCCAGGAGTGTATATAAAAATAAACATAAGGTTACACTTCTTAACGAGTATATTATGACAACTAAATCCGGTCAATAATCATGCAAAATACTGAAAATTAAATTTTAGTTGCGCAGCAGCTGGGACGATGCGCCGTTTCAGCTGTACCTCGGCGTTGGTCCAGTTGACGGCGCACGCGCGCACGATGTCCGGGTCGCAGCGGCGCACCAGGTGGCCGGCGGCGTCGGGCAGGTAGGGGTCGACGTCGCACGGCTGGAAGCCGGCGTCCGTCAGGTTGAGCCCCCAGCGCGACGACGCCTCGTCGAAGGCGACGCACGACGCCGCCGCCGACGAGGACAGGTTGGCCTGCTGCTGCAGCAGCCCGCTGCACTCCAGGTGCGCGTTCCAC
The DNA here is from genome assembly GCF_023897955.1 of Schistocerca gregaria. Classification (NCBI taxonomy): domain Eukaryota; kingdom Metazoa; phylum Arthropoda; class Insecta; order Orthoptera; family Acrididae; genus Schistocerca; species Schistocerca gregaria. The sequence continues at coordinate 109,595,843 of NC_064920.1, forward strand.
ACCACCACGTCCTGCGGGGAGCAGACGGGTGCGGGCGTGGTCAGGACGCGTACCGGGGCAGCTGCTACTAGTTTCCGTGACTGGGCAGATAGTGGCTAACATTTATAAAGGGAATAATGCATGTAAGTGTGCATGCGCAGTCGCCCAGAGAATAATGGGACACGGGGACCAAAGAGAGGAGCATTGTGGCAGCTGAATCGAAAGGCTAAGGAGCGTGTAAAATGTAATCCTTGTCTTTGGTGTGATGAAAAAAAATAATTGTTCAAATGGCTCTGAGCGCTATGCGGCTTAACTTCTGAGGTCATCAGTCGCCTAAAACTTAGAACTAATTGAACCTAACTAACCTAAGGACATCACACACATCCATGCCCGAGGCAGGATTCGAACCTCAGACCATAGCGGACGCTCGGCCCCAGACTGTAGCGCCTAGAACCGCACGGCCATTCCGGCTGGCAATGCCAGTAACGCTCCTACCCCGATTCTTTAAAGAATCAATCTGCCATATACAGGGTGTCTCTCACAAGAGTCGCCAGGCGCATCTTCTCTGACGTTTCAGCAGATATTTACAATTTCTATATTGCGTTATGTATCTGCAGTCGACCCAAATAAAGAGTGTTATCAAGTCATTCATGCGAAGTCTAGTGCCGACGGAAACAAAATGATTCTTAAAGAGGAATTTTACGTGCCAGATTACTCTACAGAGATAATCGTTTTATCGATGTGTATTAACAGGGACAGTAAAACGCGAAGAATAAACAGCAGTCCAGGAGGGACTGACGAAGAGAACACGGCAAGTGCCATAACCCGATTTTCCAGTAACTTCGTTCAGTGGAAGAGATAAAATAAGCGGACACATCCCTCTGTTTACGCATACAAATTCGACCGTTTCTGAGAGAAGTTTTCGATGTAATTTAGATGCCTTTTAGGAAGTGCTTCACTCAGCCGAATTGGTGGCACACGGGTTAGCATCGCTAGCTGTCACTTTGCGTTGCGTGTTCTACGCTCATTAGTGGTTTTATTTACTTTATTCTACTTTATTTTTTATAGGCCTATCCATGTCCCTAGATGGTTACTAACGAAAAAATTACAACTGCGTTTCATAATAGCTGTCATATATTTATTATGTAATACATTTGCTTGTGGTATCTTCATACGTATTAATATTTTTAAATTCTCATATTGCTTTATTTCATTCTTAATTCTTATATTTTATTCTCATGTTTATACTTCAGGAAGATTTGGTGCATTCCCTTAGATGACACCGATTGTAGAAATATTGTAAACATCGAAATTCCGAACAACTCGAGCATCACGTCAAGGCAGGTTTGCCACAGTCACATTTCTTCATAAGAATCTCGCTCCGGGAGTAAATGTCGTTAACATTGCTGAAGATTTCACGCGTTGGCAATAATTTCGCGACAATCAAAAAAGAACAGATCACTTTTCTGAAAACAGGCGCGTGCATTTGGTTACGAATGAAGATACGTTACAATAATTTCACCGAAGACAGTTTCAAATAATATTTTTATTTTTAACGTTTTCATTTTTTAAACTTCATTCACAAAAAAAACATAAAATCAGTAGACGAATAAGGGCAACGCTACTTCAATATACATGGGAAAACATTCATGTCGTAATCTTCTACAGACATGGATAGATAAATGAAGAACAAAAATAAAAACAATTATCGGATTTCGAACGCTGGGCGCAAAACTGTGGCACCGCTTTAGTCGAACAGTTTGCTCGTAAAAGACACATAAAATACCTCGAAAACTTTGTCCGTCGTTTTCGCTGAAACTATCTAGTATCTACGGATAAGCAGATAATAGTTCGCTAGTTTGGCCCCTCTTCCACTGAATGAAGTTTCTGGGAACTCGAGTTACGGCACTTGCCGTGTTCTCTTCGTCAATAGAGCTGCGTGTTTGGCTGTAGCAGTGAGTTCGGGCCACGGTAGCGCTGTTCGCTGCTGGAGCACTCGTCATTCTTCGTCTTTTACTGTCCCTAATAAAACATACCGCACTACGCTAATCTGAGACCTCTCTATCGAATAGGCGCGTGTAATTCCACTTTAAAAATAATTTTGTTTGTAACGGGAAAGAAACCAACGGCTTCCGGTGACACACTGGGCATCTCATGAAAGACGTGATGAGCACATTTGGGCTGACTACAGCTACACAGTGTAAAAACGGAATAGCAGATATCTGCTGAAACACCTGAGAAAGCGCTGCATAAAACAGCTTCAAACACGTGATTACAAACGAGTTGATTCGTTAAATAATTGACATTATGCATGTAACAGCTTTATGGCTGAAAACGCAAAACCTCAATTATGCTGGTTTGGTTAGTTTTGGAATATTCACCCACAGACTAATGAAAAATGAGAACTAAATCAAGGCAAATGCAAATGAAACGATTGCAAACTAGCTCCAATGATTCGTAAGTTAGAAGAACTTTTTTTCGCACTCTCGGCACATAAATTCTGTCATAGTTTGTTGGAAGTCCCTAAGCTTTCTCATTATCATCAAACACTGGAAGAGTATATCTGAGTAAGAAAGAAGAGCCATTTTTTACGCACGCAAATATTTATGAACTATATATGTCGTACAACGATTTGTGCAAAATATGTTATGAAAACAGTTAGCAGGGGAGAGTGTTGTGTCTTAAGGATAGTGTACATAGGAACACGTGATTTTTATAGGTTGCTGTTAAAACCTAGTGAGCAATTGCAGAATTTCAGGGACGAATGCATACAGTGACTCCCACAAGCAATTTCCAGAATAGAATGAGATTTTCACTCTGCAGCTGAGTGTGCCTGATATGAAACTTCCTGGCAGATTAAAACTGTGTGTTGGACCGAGACTCGAACTCGGGACCTTTGCCTATCACGGGCAAGTGCTCTACCAACTGAGCTACCCAAGCACGACTGACGCCCCGTCCTCACAGCTTTACTTCTGCCAGGCAAAGGTCCCGAGTTCGAGTCTCGGTCCGGCACACAGTTTTAATCTGCCAGAAAGTTTCAATTTCCAGCATTTCCTGCCGCCTTTGTTGCTGTGCAGCATTTGTAAATATTTTCAGTTGTATATATTTAAGTGCTGTACAATACATTATAAGTATTTGCAGGATATTATCAATTCCTCAGTTACAGTTTCATGACTACAGTTCTACGTATTTTTAAAATTCGTCACGTGGGCGATGAAACCATAGTTTGTTGGTCGTGCACCAACATATGCCTTTAAACAGAAGAAAGTCTCCTACTATGGAACATGTGATTTTTAGAAATAAATTAAGTTTCTTTAACGTCTTAACAATTTTACCTGTCTTCAAAATGGAAATCTGAGTTACTTTGTAATATCGTCTATTTCTAAATGTAAACTTGTGACTGGTCTTTGATGATACTTCTACTTATTTTGATTCCACTTACTACTAACTATTGGTATGTAGTAGAATAACGGTGAAACAGACAGACTACAAAATACAGTACTGGCAAGATCTTCTTGATTGCGACACTTTAAAATTTCAGTAGAGTATTAGCTCCCAGATACATGTACCCTGGAACATTTTTTTTTTTTTTGCATTTGGAAAAGCCTTACTTTCCCAGAGTGACTTTTGTAATTTCGGAAAAAGATTGTAGCACATAAAAAGTAAATGCCATATTTTAAAAGGGGAATACTGGAATAAGAAAATATGTTAAACTTCTATTTCAGAGCTGGCTTCAGGCGAAACACTGAAAATTGTTCTAAGGTACAACACTCTCCATTAGTGAAAAAAGTAATAAATTAAAACGTTATGTCTGAAGCTGAAGTTTTACTGCAAGAACAGCGGAATGCCGTAAGCTATAAAATCTTTTTCTCTGAGGTTCTGTGTGGGGGGAGGGGATGGGCAGTGAAAAAGGTTTCGGAATGGTTCGAAATTATGTGTAAAGTTTGTCGGAAATCACTAAATGAGCGCCGGCCGGAGTGGCCGAGCGGTTCTAGGCGCTACAGCCTGGAACCGCTACAGTCGCAGGTTCGAATCCTGCCTCCGGCATGGTTGTGTGTGATGTCCTTAGGTTAGTTAGAAGTTCTAGGGGACTGATGATCTTAGAAGTTAAGTCCCATAGTGCTCAGAGCCATTGGAACCATTTTTGAACTAAATGCTCCATTTCCCAAATACAGCAAGACGGTAGCCTTGGTAACTCACGTGCAGCTCGCTACGCTGTCTCACTAAATTCATATACACAGTTTCCAACTTTGATATTGCACTTATCGTGTTAAACCACTTCTATAAGATTATAAGTCTTAACGAGTAGATTTTGATAGTATTTTACATATTTAAATTCGGCAAATAGTTATACGCAAAAGTGAAACTGAAATTTTTATTGCCCTTGGAAGTTGTTAGACCGGTAGACAGGAACTGGTATTGGGTGACATGGTGACCGTTTAGCAGTTCAGTAATATTGTAGATCACACGGTGCACATTTTGTTACAAATGATTACTGGTTTCGGATCAAATGACCATCCGTGGGTCTGAAAATTAATTAAAAGAAAAGAACTTAAAAAGAAAAACTGTCAAATGTTTTATGGAGTGATTTATCTAAACGTAAGAAGTGAAATAGATTAGAGAAACATTTGACGTGGCTTTGAATGGTACTCGAAATTATGAATAGCAAATGAGGTGCCGATTGAGAACGCGCTTCTACATCTACATCTATATTTATACTCTGCAAGCCACCCAACGGTGTGTGGCGGAGGGCACTTTACGAGCCACTGTCATTAACTCCCTTTCCTGTTCCACTTGCGTATGGTTCGCGGGAAGAACGACTGCCGGAAAGCCTCCGTGCGCGCTCGAATATCTCTAATTTTACATTCGTGTTTTCCTCGGGAGGTATAAGTGGGGGGAAGCAATATATACGGTGCCTCATCCTCTCCGTGCACAGAGCGACCCAGAGTACTGCATCTAGATTTTCAAGGACATGTATGAGAATATCAAGACAAAAATTGTAAGGCCTTTAGGTGTCAGGGGACAATTCATGGTAAAAGTTGGGTCCACCAACTGTATGGTTTGGGTCCACTGGTATCCATTCTGTTCATGAACTATGTCACGGAACGTTTAGAAAAACTAACTCCATGGACACTTCCATATGCTGAACACGTATTCTAATAGCAGAATGTCTACCAGAAATTCTTAATGAACGTAGTGCTTGCAGAAAGCTGATAGAAAGTAAAGGTCTTAGAATAAAACGGAGAGGACTTAAAATAAGTAGCGTCAAAAGTGAGTGCATGTATGGCATCTTCTCAAGAACTGCCACCGGTTCGAAATCGAAACTACGAGAACTCGTACATCTAGACAAAGCCTTTAAAACGTCTACCTTTCAGCCCAAGTACCTCTGACCAGTAATGACATTCGCAGCTTCGAGAGACATAAACATTGAAAGCGGTACAAAAACTGGATGGTTGCAATGGAAGTTTGTAATTGGAGTAATCTGAGATGTGAAAATGCCTATCAAAATTAAAGGAAGTATATATAAACGAGCAATAATACCAACTGTAATGCAGGGTTCAGTATAATGGGCCGTGCGCAGATCAGACAAAAGAAAGCTCTTGGTTAAGAGATTACGATGGTAAGCTGGTGCGGAGGACTGGCCCTAAAAGACAAAATAACGACCATATGCGAGGTTCGTTTAAGGCAGCAAACGTAGATTTAAAGCTTCAAGAGAATCGGTTATACTGATACAAGCATGACATACGTAGTGAACCTAACCGTACAGGACGGTTAGTAAAAAGTGACACATACTCCTGCAGAAGATAGTAGTGGTCAAATCTAGAAGAAATTTCAAGGCATTGGTGTATGCCAAAGACATGGACAATGCGCGGAAGTTACAGGAGCGTGTGACCAATCTGTGTGACGCAATCCGAATGAAACCGGGTGTATTTGGAAGAGTGCATAACTACTGTATTGTATCTCCAGGCTGCTGCCTGCGGCACGCCATACAGGCGTGTATTGCGGGTTGCCGCAGCTCAGGTTTGCTAGCTACGCTACCCTCAGGAGACAGATAGATAGAAACACGCCGGGTTGGTCTCGATCGGCTCTCCAGCAGCTGCTACGACACCGTGTGACACCAGCTTCGCCACTAGTGGCTCGATTATCACAGTAAACCGTGCTGCAACCTTGGGCACCACTTCTCTTCCAGGAAATCCTGTGCCGCTGAACGCCATGCAGGTATCCTTCCGACAAGTGGTTATTTAAGGCACCACCCGGCTACTCTACAGCACAGAGTAATATTTGTCTTTGTCGACAGCCAATTCATACACCGGTCTTAACAACGGTCGCAGCCCATCAATTGGAGTTCGCATCGCAGAGCTGAACGAGGAGCATCGTACTGCAGCGTCCATCCTCGGGCACCCCACTTGTCGCTGCTGATCACGGCCTCGCGGACTTTGTCCATCCTCGAGTACTTTACCCCTAACTGCCGATCACCGCCACACAAACCTCATCCCTGCAAGAACATTCCAGCGCAGTAGTCATTGACTGAGTTTTCGATCTGATCCAAGTAGTTCGACTCACATTCCAAGAAACTGTGCTAGTGTTTTTTCTTCATTAGACATAATGAACGTATAATGGTGCGTTGCAAACCTGGCAACACAGATTTTAGCATCCTGTTCCCCTCGATCGATAATGCAAAACATTATGAAGAAGTTGATGAAATGCTTGATGATCAGCTGTATTGCTGAAAACTTAAGCATCAACGGTTCAAATGGTTCAAATGGCTCTGAGCACTATGGGACTTAACATCTATGGTCATCAGTCCCCTAGAACTTAGAACTACTTAAACCTAACTAACCTAAGGACAGCACACAACACCCAGCCAAAGTATCAACCGGTTTTGGTCTTATACTGTCATCAACGGATATCTGTCCAAAGGTACAAACATAGATAAATATATTAGAAATATGTAAAAAAATTACAAAGAAGTGCAAAAGGAACGTGAAAACTTACAAGATTATAAACAGCTCCAGTAAATACTGGGTTTAACGTCCCGTCCACATCGAGGGTATTAGAGTAAGTAAATACAGGGTGATATAATTAAAGTTAAACTTTCAAACCACTGTAGAAATAACACAACTGGTCAGAAGACGTCAAATTGCAATGGAATATTATCGGAGAAGGGGAAAATCTAAGGCAGAACAAAACTAAATAGTTACAAAATGTAGCAATAGATAGCGCTATGAGCATCATAATTTAGTAGTGGTCGACAACAAATAACAAATGAATCATACACCAATGCCAAAGATGTATGTTTGACCTCAAAGAAACTGTACTACTCAGTGTGCATGGGTGTATAGGTGTGATACTGTTAGTTACGTAAGCCCATCCACCACTGCATCACATCACATGAGAAAAATCGGTTTTTAAATGTCCTGAGGCCACAAACCGCATAAAAAGCATCAATCAAAATCAAATCGGATTATTAATATCTGTGTGACTGGTGCAAAACTTGTTCAATATGCTGTCCACCGCTTTCTGCAACACGTTGAAATCGAGAAACAGCATGTTCCACAACTGATCAGGTTCAAAATGTGTTGCGCAATGCTTGCCTTCAATGCAGCCAAGTTTGCCATTGGAACACTGAACACAACATCCCACAGATAGCCCTACAGCCAGAAGTCACACGGATTAAGGTCAGGTGATCGGGACGGCCAGGCTGTAGGGAAATGGCGGCTGATAATTCTAGCACTTCCGAAATGGCACTTCAGCAGCTGCTTAACTGGATTTACAATGTGCAGAGCTGCATCATCTTGCATCAAAATGATCCCATCCACACATCCACGCTGTTGGAGAGCTGGAATGACGCGATTGTGGAAAAGACACTCATACAGCTTACCAGTGTCAGTACAGGTAACAGGACCGGAAAGATATGGCCCTATGATAAATGATGCCGTGAACCCGCACCACACAGTGACCTTTTCAGGATAAAGTGCTACTGGTTGATTTGGGTGTGGATTTTCTGTAGCCCATATTCGACAATTCTGTGCATTGACATATACTGTCTACAAAATCTTCCACGGCCAACCATTTCCCAATGCCATGCGAGCAAGAAATTCTAAAGCATAGGTCTGTCTTGCTGGCAGGTCAACAAGAAACTATTCGTCCACATGGGTAATTTTGAATGGATAGCAAAAGACGTTTCGTAGGATTTTACTCACCGTGTCCAGTGTTAGGGCAATTCTCCGTGCACTAGACGTTTGCACACCACTACTCGTCTCCCTCTGCATTGCTGTCGCCACTGCTTCCACTGACGTCGAATCAGTTCGTTTCCTCCCTTTACCAGGTTGCACACCAAAAGAACCCGTCTTTTCGAATTTCTGAATCATTTTCTCCAGACAGTCATCGGACCAACGCCTTTTTTCAAACACTTCAGTATCCGGAACTTCTGTAGAGCGACGTGTGCACAGTCATCATTCTCGCCATCCTGCATTGAGACAGTCATGGCGAATGTCGCAAACGCGAAAGGAAAAAAAGCCTTGTGTATACCAACTTCAATGGGTCGTGCCCATGACAGGTGTTTTCATTTGCGTCTTCTGACACATACAGCGCCATCTATCGGTCAATTTTCACACTATCTTTTTCTTTTGCCATACGTGTTCCCTCTTCTCCCATAATATTCCGTTGCAATTTTACGTCATTCTGACCAGTTTTGAAAGTTTAATTGTAATCACCCTGTACATCTCTTAGTCATTACTTGATAGTGGGTGCACCTCAGCAGTTGTAAAATGTAATAAATTCGAGTATAGTAAGTTCTACACAGGATATTTAAGGGCGCACTCAGTAGTGACATCAGTTAATAGAACAGTATAGACACTACTAAGAAGGCTAGAGACGTAAGTACCATCCTCGTGTAAACACCAAACAGTTTGTCAGAAGCATTCACTAAACCTTTTCATGATATGATATATCATTAGTTAACAGCTGATTGGAGAAGATGTGATTATCTTTGACGACCTTCTCTAGTAGGTTCTCATTTAAACAGAAAGTGGAGAAAACGAAGTTTCCATTACAATTACAGAGAAACATCCATCCTACAGGAACAAGGTACAAATTTCTGCAACACACAAATGCTAAACAGCAGGATAATCATTATTTAATAATGCACGAGGTGTATAAAAATGAACATATTTCACAAAATAAACGGAATGTAAATGTTTGCATAACATAAAACAGATTGCAAAATAAAGTGCTTGAGAATAGGTACACATTGTGAGCTACCTTTTATTTAAATTCTAGTTACATTAATAAACCATTACCATAAGGTAACGACCACGTGTGTAACTAAGATGTAAATGAATGAAATCTGACAGTTTGTACCTATTTTTAAACGTTTTATTTTTTAACATATTTTATGCTATGGACATCATTTACATTATGTTGACGTTGCGATTGATGCTACTGTTTAGCTTATGGATACTGTAGAAATTTGTACCTTGTACCTGTAGGATGGATGTTTCTTTATGTTTGTCAGGGCAACTTCGTTTCCCACTTTCTGTTTACATGATAAACTACCAAAACAGTTCTCCAATGATAGTCACTTCCTTCAACCAGTTTCTGACATGATCGATATGCATTATACCACCTTTATACCATATCATGAATAGATTTACTGATGTCTTTGACCAACTCGTCAGTGTTTGTGCCATGTTGGTACTTGCGTCTGTAGCCTTTTCAGTAGTGTATATACTGTTCTATTAACTGAAGTCGCTACTGAGTACGCCCGTAAATGTCCTGCGTAGAACTTGCTACACTGAAATTTATTACATATTATAACTCCTGAGATGTATCCGCTGTTAGATAACGACATGAGCGAGATATTTACTCGAACTGGTTTGAACATTGTAAGTATTCACATTCGTTTTGTACCTCCTTATAATTTCTTTACAAATGTCTGTGTACTATAATTGTCTACGTTTGTAAGTTTGGATAGATATCCGTTGATGATTGTTTAAGACCGAAAGCAGTTGATGCCTAAGGTTTTCAATAAAACAGCTAATAGTCAAATACATACTTCATCAGTCATTTAAAAAAGTGTTTAAAATTGAGAAAAACAGCCGAAGGATTGGTGAAAACAGGCAACCTTCCTCTACAAAAGGTGACAAAAAGGTGACAAAAGTTGTAGAACACCTGCTAATATCGAGTGGGGACTCCTTTCCCCTGGCGTAGTGCAGCAACTCAACGGCGGTTTGGACTCAATGAGTCCTTTGAAGACCCCTGCAAAAATATAGAGCCATTATGTTTCTGCGGCCGCCCATGACTGCGAAAGTGTTATTGGTGCAGATTTTGGGCATGAAATGATCTCTCAACTACGTCCAACAAATGTTCGACGGGATTCATGTCGATCGATTTAGGTGGCCAAATCATTCGCTTGGATTGTCCAGAATGTTCTTCAAATCAATAGTGAATAAACAATGGCCCGCTGACATCGCGCATAGTCATCCAGAAAAATTCCATCGTTGTTTGAGAACATGAAGGCTATAGATGGCTGCAAATTGTCTCCAAGTAGCTGAAGATAACTATTTCCTGTCAATGATCGTTTCAGTTAAACCACAGTACCCCGTCCATTCCATGCGAACACATGGATTATGGATCTTATATAGTGCCTTGTTGACAACTTGGGTCCATGGCTTCGTGGGGACTGTGCCACACTCGTACCTTATCAACTGAAATCGGGACTTATCTGATCAGGCTACGGTTTTCGAATCGCTTATAGACCAACCGTTATGGTCACGAGGCCAGGAGAGACGCTGCAGGCGATGTCGTGCTGTTAGCAAAGGCAGTCACGTTGGTCGTCTGCCGCTATAGCCCATTAACGGCAAATTTCCTCTCACTAACAAATGCACGTCCGTCATATGTTCCTAATTGATTTCTGCGGTTATTTCTCGCGGTGTTACTTGTCTGTTAGTACTGATAAATTTACCCAAACGCCACTGTTTTCGGTCTTTAAGTTACAACCGTCGGCCACCGCGTTCGGGAGAGATAATGCTTGAAATTTGGTATTCTCGGCACACTCTTGACACTTTGTATCTCGGAATATTGAATTTACTAACCGTTTCCGAAACTGAATGTCCCATGCGTCTCGCTCTATCTACCATTCCACGTTCAAGGTCTGTTAATTCCCGTCGTGTAGCCAGAATCACGTCGGAAACCTTTTTTCATGAATCACTTACTACGCCAACGTGCGGTCCTTTAATAGCTTGTGCACGCGATGCTACCACCATCTGCATATGTGTATATTGCTATCCCAAAACTTTTGTCACCTCAGTCTATGTGACGCAGTTGGAATGGATTCAGATGCATTTGAAAGTGTGTGTAATTCGCTGTACCGCTTCCACAGGTTGTTGCCTGCTACACACCACCAGTCATACAGTTGTGTATTGCGGGTTGCCGAAGCTCAGATTCGCTACCTACGCTGCCCTCAGAGCCTCAACTGTAGAGTACCGCAACAGCAGACACGCGCTGGGTTGTTTTCAACAGGACTTGCAGCAGCCGCCACAATATCAAGTGGAGCCACGTGCTAGCGACTTATAATAACGCTGTAGGGACCTAGATGGTGCTTCAATCTCGCGCACCACTTCTCTTCCATGAAATCACGTGCAACTGAACTCCATGCAGGTATCCTTCAGACAGGTGGGTTTTTAGGACCCCACCCGGCTGCTCTCTGGTCAGTTGACACTCCTGGCTTAAGCCGGCTATGCCTAGCAGTCCATCAAAAGCATCTCACTTCGATCATCTCACCGCACGGTCCATCCTCGAGCACCCTACTGCTCGCTGCGGACCATGGCCTCAGAAACCTCATCCCTGTAAGAAGATTCCGGTGCAAAAGTGACTGATTGATTTGTCAGATTCAATCAAGTAGTGCGACTCATGTCCCAAAAAACTGTGACACTGTATTTCTTCATTAGACTTAATCACCGTATCAGTGTTCCTTGCTACTTGGGTATATGAATTGTGGAGTGTTGCTCCCCTCGGTGGAAAATACATAACACTGCGAAGGGCCGAAGGATAAACCAGGATGCATGGTAACCAGATGAGGCACTTTCTGTGTTGTTTACGCTAAGTAACAGACAAATGGGAATGAGAGGACGGATTGGCCCATATTAACAAGTACTGCTTTTGGCACATGTCATTTTAGGAAATTTTCTTCTGGTTTTGGCCAATACTAGGAATATGTGTGGTTTTTAAGCGCCCAATATGAAAACATTACTTGACTTGATAAAACACGGAAGAGGCTTCTTTCTCCCAACGAATACATCGAATAGGAGCCTAAAGAACAGGATGAAAGCATAGAGCCTGAATCCTAAAATTGCGCAAATGCTTTCAGGATGGCGTATCGAGAATAGAAGAGGTGACCCCAAATACATAGGAAATAAAACACGGAAGAGAATAAGAAGAAGAAGGAGGAGAAGGAGAATAAGAATAAGATAAAAAAGTATTATCCGAGGGCTATTTGGAAAGTAAGGTCCGATCGGTTGCGAAATGGAAACCACTGTGAAAATCCGATGAAGTTAAGCACAGATGTATTGGGCAGTATCTCTACTACACCTGTCGACGGCACCACGCTGCTGTTTTCAGTTCTGAGCCCACATTGAGCACGAAACGATGCTTAGGAAATAGTGTCACCTGCCAAATACCTACCTGATGTCATGAAATTCCACATTACATAACTATCATGCATTTCCTTCTTCATGACAATTCTCGGCCCCAGTCTGCAGAGATATTCATGCAGCGTTTTCGAAGGGAAGTGTTTAAACACGCACAATACAGCCCGTAATTGGCTTCCCCTGAGTTTCATCTCTGTTCGCATGAACCGCTGGCTATGCAGACAGGATTTTGGCACAGACAACGACCGTGGCAAAATTAGTGGAAAGCACAGGTGGCTGCTTTCTACGACGCAGTTATTGGAAAGTCGGTACAAAGCTACGACAAGTACCTAAGCCGGAGCGCTGACAATGTGGATAAGTTTTTGGACCGTCACCGGAGGTGCTTGAAGAGGAGCATATATAGGTGGCATTTGTTCCTTTCGCTAGGGGCACATCGGCAACGGCCTTGCCGCAGTGGATACGCCGGTTCCCATCTGATCGAAGTTAAGCGCTGTCGGGCGTGGCCGGCACTTGGATGGGTGACCATCCGTGCCACCATGCACTTTTGCCATTTTTCGGGGTGCACTCAGCCTCGTGATGCCAAATGAGGAGCTACTCGACTGAATAGTGCTGACCACATGCCCCTCCTACCCGCATCCTCAACTGAGGATGACACGGCGGTCGGATGGTCCCGATGGGTCACCTGCGGCCTGAAGACGGAGTGCTGCTGCTACTAGGGGCACATCGTTTAAAATTAGAAAAAATTTAAGGAGTTTTAGAGCATGTACCGTCCATCTCTCAAGACTGGGGCAATACTCGGCCTTGTGAGAGATGGTTTGGGGGCTTAGGAAGCCTGGTATATGAAAAATTCCGTGTCAGTATGGGAAGGCTTACGTCGGTCGTTCGATTCTCACAGTTCACGAAATGTGCCTGCAAAGTCGTACGAGTCGGTGGTAGCAGAACATCGCATAAACGAGAGTCACGGGACGAAATTTGATGAAACTTTGATGGTTGCCAACACTTCCGGTTTTTGTAACAGTGTTTATTAAGAGGCAATTGAAATTAGGTTGGCGAATAATTTTATTAACAGAGACAATGGATTACCTCTTACTAGGAACAGAACAGAACGTTCTCCGGTGCTGCTAGTCCGAGTGCTAAAGAATAGTCTCTGAAAGCGATGTATAGTTGCCACCGGTGCTCTACCAATGGCGCTGCCACCTGCCCGGTGTTAGAAGGCAACAACATCGGGGGCGGTGCATGCGCGGTGTACGTTACTTGGGCCTATACAGGACGTCGACTTTCAGCCTTGGCATGTTATCAGTGGGGCTCAGCAGCAGATGGCGAACAGTTGGGCCACTCAAATATTGAATGGAGCTAATTTTAGGTTCTGGCAGCAAACCCGATGAGACTTTCAATACGTAGAGAAGTAGCTGGAAGATGTAGCTAATTGTTTCAAATAATACATTTTTGATTTTCACTGTGGTTTCCGTTTTGCCACCGATCGTACCTCGCTTCCGGAAAGCCCTCGTATTGGCCTTAGGCTGGTAGCTCTTGACACGTGCGCCCGCTTCGCGGCCTGTCAGGGGAGTCGGGCTGCCGGCTCACCTGTACGTCGCCGTGGCAGAGGGCGCAGTGCGCGTTGCGGTAGGTGATGGCGGTGCGTCGGCTGGTGACGGGCATGCCGCCCACGGGGTCGACGGCGCTGAGGCGGTCCCGCGCCTCGCAGAGCGCGCGCGACTGCCCGTCCTCCCAGGAGGGCGGGCACGAGGTGCGCATGTAGACGCCGCCGAAGCGCCGCAGCGACACGCACTCGAACGTGGCGGCGCCGCGCCGCTGCTCGCTCGCCACGAAGTGCTCCGAGTCGACGCAGCAGTCGCCGTGGTGCGCGCAGCCCGGGTCGCACATGCAGTTGCGCTCCCGCCAGTCCACCAGCTCCGACGCCGTCTCCATGCGCGAGAAGCGGCCCGACGCCGGCGTCGTCGCCTGCGACGCGCACGTCGATTTGTCGTCGCACGTCCTGCAACGAGAGGCGAGGCGCGTCTTATCCCAGCAGCGTACTCAGTTCTACAAGCAAAGGCTCACTCACAAGTACCCCCTGGCGTTTCAGAAGCCGACTGCGCGAAAACTACACACATCAAAAAAAGTTTTGCATCACCTCGGTTCCGAGAGTTCCGGAACCTGAACAGAAAATTGGAATAGAGATCAACACAAATATCATCTCCACATTTTTTTTTCTCATGAACGCTACACATTGCATAATGTACCACCAAACAGCGAGGCCTTCAGAGGTGGTGGTCCAGATTGCTGTACACACCAGTACCTCTGATACCCAGTAGCACATCCTCTTGCATTGATGCATGCCTGTATTCGTCGTGTCATACTATCCACTAGTTCATCTGGGCACTGTTGGTCCAGATGTCCCACTCCTGAACGGCGATTCGGCTTAGGTCCCTCAGAGTGGCTGGTGGATCACGTCGTCCGTAAACGGCCCTTCTCAATCTATTCCAGTCATGTTCGATAGGGTACATGTCTGGGGAACACTCTGGCCACTCTAGTCGAGCGATGTCGTTATCCTGAAGAAAGTCATTCACAAGATGTGCACGATTGGGGCGCGAACTGTCGTCCATGAAGACGAATGCCTCCCCAATATGCTGCCTATATGTTTGCACTATCGGTCGGAGGATGGCATTCACGTATCGTACAGCCCTTACGGGGCCTTCTATGACCACCAGCGACGTACTTCGGCCCCACATAAAACCACCCCAAAATAGCAGGGAACTTCCATCTTGCTGCACTCGCTGTACAGTGTGTCTAAGGCGTTCAGTCTGACTGGGTTGCCGCCAAACAGGTCTCTGACGATTATTGTCTGGTTGAAGGCATGTGCGACACTTATCGGTGTAGAGAACGTGATGCCAATCCTGAGCGGTCCGTCCTGCATGGGCCCATCTGCACCGCAGATGGACCTCGCCATGGACGTTTGGAGTGAAGTTCCGCATCGTGCAGCCTACTGCGCACAGTTTGAGCCGTAACACGACGCCCTGAGGCTGCACGAAAAGCATTATTCAACATGGTGACGTTGCCGTCAGGGTTCCTCCGAACCATAATCTGTACGTAGCGGCCATCCACTGCAGCAGTAGCCCTGGGGCGGCCTGAGCGAGGCATGTCATCGACGGTTCCTCTCTCTCTCTGTATCTCCTCCATGTCCGAACGACATCGCTATGGTTCACTCCGAGACGCCTGGACACTTCCCTTGTATAGAGCCCTTCGGCACAAAGTAACAAGGCGGACGCGATCGAACCGCGGTATTGACCGTCTAGGCATGGTTGAAGGTTGAACTGCAGACTAGTGGGATGACTGGAATTTATCGGCTGTCCGACGCCCTCCTTCTAATAGGCGCTGCTCAGGAATGGTTGTTCACATCTTTGGACAGGTTTAATGACATCTCTGAACAGTCAAAGAGACTGTGTCTATGATACAATATTCACAGTCAACGTCTATCTTGAGAAGTTCTAGGAACAGGGGTGATGCAAAACTTTTTATGATGTGTGTACAAGATAGAGGGAAACGAAGGACAGTTTAAGACAAAATTGGTATGAAACATTTGTCGTTGTTTTGAAATCAGGTAAGGATGCCTAACCAGAACTTTTGTTTTTGTGTAAATTGTGAAAAAAGATTTCTGACCGAAACGACAAACAGAAAGAAAAGATTTTCTTAAGAAGAGGTTGAAAGAATCAGGCAGCCATTTGGAAAATAAAGATTTATGGGCCCTTGATCTAGGTTTCCATATTTCTAAAAACGTTCTTCACAAGGGGTGGGCCTCGTTACGTCACATGATGGTACATTACATTAGCTGTAGCAGAGCCGCTCTTGTAGTATATACAATTGACTTAAAAACGAGAATTTTCACATGCCAGGGATTTAGACAGCATCCAGATTACATCCAGCGTACTTCAGAATAAACGCCCACTGGTAAATCCCCACTCTATAGAAACCTAGGTCAGGGGCTAATAAACCTTTGTTTTGCAGCTGATTGGCTGATTTTTTCAACCTCTTCAGATTTATACAGTTGCCGATTCGCAGCCATCTTGAGAAAAGTGTTGAGTAGTATAGGCCATACCACAAAACATAAGTTTTAAATAAAAAATAAATGTTTATGATACACAAACAGATTAATCTGTTTATATATCAGAAACACAAGACGACATAAAAACACCTGGTGAAAAATCTTTTCAACTTGTGTTCAGTTGAACTTGACACAACGCCCTACACTTGTAGAGTAAGGTTTTCTGTAAAGCAGTTTTGGGTGCTTCTTCAAAACAGTTTGGTATAAATCTCTATCTCTCAACTTATTTTCTCTGTTAAGTCTGTGAGGTAGATTTAAATTTTATGCCAAATCGTAAGGCAACTTTTGAGACACTATCTTAGCCAGGAGCATTACCTGGAATCTAAAACCTCATCCAGAATGAAATTTTCACTCTGCAGTGGGGTGGTCACTGATATGAAACTTCCCGGCAGATTAGAACAGTGTGCTACAAACATTTCTTCGTAATTTGCTTCAAATACTGGGTTGAGAAACCGTATTTGATGTTGTGGTTGGCAGGAGAGCCAACCGTGTTTTTGTAAAGGAGGCCGAAATGCTCGCATCTCAGCTCACGCAAGCTGGCGTGAGGTCTGGAACATGACAAGGGAATTAGAATTGAGAAAAACGGACGTAGCTGGTGGAATACTTAACTTTAATCCATTAATGGAGAGCGTCGCTCTTTATGGTACATGATTCACAAGATCAATAGTACGGATACTGGCTCCTTGCTAGGTCGTAGCAAATAACGTAGCTGAAGGCTGTGCTAACTATCGTCTCGGCAAATGAGAGCGTAGAAGTCAGTGAACCATCACTAGCAAAGTCGGCTGTACAACTGGGACAAGTGCTAGGAAGTCTCTCTAGACCTGCCGTGTGGCGGCGCTTGGTCTGCAGTCACTGATAGTGGCGACACGCACATCCGACGTATACTAACGGACCGCGGCCGATTTAAAGGCTACCACCTAGCAAGTGTGGTGTCTGGCGGTGACACCACATTTGACATGTCATAGATGTCTGTTGACTTTCTACAACTGATACTGATTCCCTTTGCAGTATAGTTGAAGGCACATTGAAACGATCTGCAGCAGCCCTTTCGGTGACTTCGCCTTCCAAAACACTTGCAGCAGCTCGCTTAACTAATAAGCCCCAAGACATTGTCTGCGTCCTAATATGTCACGTCTCATGCGACACTATCCTGATGCCAACAGGCCAACGTTCATCCAACACAAGAGTTTCTCGGACAGCAGATGTGATCAGTTAGTGTTAAGTCTTCGAAGTGCACACACCACAAAAAATTAACGGTGTCCAGATACTGATGACTCCAGTTAATCCTGTATCGATGAATTCGATTTTCTATACACTGTATGGGGACCTGAAGGTAGCATTAATGAGATGTCGAAATTGGTCATATAAATAAAACAATTTCTAGAAAAGTACGTCAGTTCGGTGTTTTTTTCTTTGGTAAATAACTCAGGAGAGGATACAATAGGTGTATGACACCCGAATCAACGCATACTTTCATTCCCCATGGGGTGCTTTATCTTAATGACAAGAAAGTAACAGTATCCCAGTGTTGCCACTTTCCTTGCCCATTTATTTAGTTTTTTAATCATTGCAACAACAGCAAACGATAACCTGTCTCAATGTGTAAGGTTTCTGACATAGTAAACATCAGTAGGGGTGGAACAGTACGTGTGTAAAAATCGCTGAAGTCCCTGCTAACTCAAGCAGAGGCTCAACGACAGTAGCATGTTTTGGAAATCTGTTCATTGGGTTGCCTACCCGCAGGTGCGAACTAGTTGCATATGACAGTACGAAACACATGATTTGTTTACATGTATTGAGACGCCTGCCCATTAGTGGTGTGCTCAGTAACTACCTCACAGCGCGTATTACGGATCGAAACTTGGAGCGAAACTCTATCAACTGTTGTGTGTGGCACTATTCTCTATGTCTCACACTAGTCTCCTGGAACCCTGGACCTTCTTATGAGCAACCTTCTACGTACAGTTGGCTGAATACGCCGTCGACACATCTGAACCAGCATATACGACTGATAGTCATAAAGTTTTAATTATAACCTCGAAAAAGCAAAGTTACTTAATTATTATTTTTGTTCTTTTTGCAGGTACGTGTCTACAGTTCTGGTGCCCAGCGAAATTCCCCACAGTACCGTAGCACACCACTAGAGGATTCAAAACATATTGAGGCAGCCCGCCCATCTCCGCTTTATCAGTGGTCGCGGGGATTTCAGTGCGTACCAGGGACTGCAGACATGTTCCTACAAATAAATGAAAAAAAAATGATATATATTTTTCCGACATCATAATTGATATTTCATAACTACCATTCGTCGTATTTCAGTACATCTACATATATACATCGCATGTCACCGTACGGTACGTGATGGAGGGCACCCTGTACCACTACCGGACATTTCCTTCTCTGTTCCAATCGCAAACAGAGCGAGGGAAAAACGACTGTCCACAAGCATCTGTACAAGCTCGAATATCTCTGACCTTATCTTCAGGACACTTACGAAAACTGTACGTTTGCAGCAGTAGAATCGTTCTGCAGTCAGCCTCAACTCCCGGTTCCCTAAATTTTCGTACTAGCGCTCCTTGAAATGAACGTCGCCTTCCCTTCAGTGATCCCCATTTGAATTCCCGAGGCATCTCCGAACATTTGCCAGTACAGCATTAGTAGTGTGTAACTTAGTCACGTCCATTAAATATCTTGGCGTAACGGTGCAAAGCAGTACGAAATGTAATGAGCGTATAAGGATTGTAGTAGGGAAGATGAATGGTAGACTTCGGTTTATTGGGAGAATTTGTTATCCACCAGTAATAAATCTAGCACCCCACCTACAATTTGCTTCGATGTTTTCCATTAATCCGAACTAATGCGGATCTCAAACACTCTAACAATACTCAACAATGGCACGCACTAGTGTCCTATATGCGGCCTCCTCTGCGAATGAACCACACTTTCCCAAAATTCTCCCAATAAATCGAAGTCCACCATTCGCCTTCCCTACTAAAATCCTTCTATGCTCGTTCCATTTCATACTGATTTGCACCTTTACGCCTAGATATTTAGTCGACATGACTGTGTCAATTTAACTATACTAATGCTGTACTCGAACATTATGCGTTTATTTTTCCTATTCATCTGCAGGAACTAACATTTTTCTACACGTAGAGCTAACTGTCATTCATTACACCAACTAGAAACCTTGTCTAAATCGTCATGTATCCTCTTGTAGGGACTCAATGACGACACCTTCCCATACACCAAACCATCATCAGCAAATAACCGCAGACTGCTGCTAACCCTGTCCGCCAGATAATTTATGTATATAGAAAATAGCAGCTGTGCTATTACACTTCGCTGCGGCACTCCTGACGATACCTTTGTACCCAATGGCAACATAGTTTGTACAAAGCATTTATTTTAGTCTTTTTCTTACGTGCTTTTGTGAAGAAGTAAATAGTGTTTGGGTGTTTATCTGTGTTGAACAGTATTTATAACTTTTCCTACGATATGGCAAGGAGACTCTGTCAATGGGCACCGTACTGCGTTCTAACGATAGCGTATCGCAGCTCATGTTAGCACGAATGACTCGTGCTCCCTTAGTTCCGAAGCCAATCTCGGTTCCATTAGACGAATATCTGAATCGATGAAGGCAGCCAGCTTTCTATTCCTGCTTCACTGTTTGTAGTGTTGTACTCAGAATCGACCATGGCCCTCTAGTGTGGTTTCGGGTGCCAAAATCAGATACTTACACCTCAGTTGCAGTATCCAGACATCAGTTATCAACTGGAGAATTATAGGACCTCCGGCCAGCCGCGGTGGCCGTGCGGTTCTAGGCACTGCAGTCCGGAACCGCGGGACTGCTGCGCTCGCAGGTTCGAATCCTGCCTAGGGCATGGATGTGTGTGATGTCCTTAGGTTAGTTAGGTTTAAGTAGTTGTAAGTTCTAGGGGACTGATGACCTAAGATGTTAAGTCCCATAGTGCTCAGAGGCATTTGAACCATTTTTTTATAGGACCTTCCTAAATGTCAGGCTTCCACTACACGAAGTGGTTACTGAGATAGCAGAGAGCGTGTACCATATACATGGGAGTATTTTAGGCTGAACACTACTATAGGCTCGATGGAGAATTACATATCATTATCTCAGAAAAGAATACATTAGTCAGAGGAGGACGTTCGTCCTTTCATGTTAATGTTGTATTAGTTAGCACGGAGCATCCATGGTAAGCTCCTGAATTAATGTAGCTTATTAAAGGCTCACGTGATATAGGAAGGGAAAGCTTATTAAAACTGAAAGTGAATACCACAGAAGCTTAAATTCAGTTTGTCATATACATCGGTAGGATAGAGCAGACGCCAATAGTGGTTGCATATTTGTTGCCGTAAGGAATTCGTAGAATTTTATTGCATATTTGGAATGCGAAATAATCTCTTTGAAGAATAGATTCAAATGTGAGACAGACATAATTATTGGGTGATTTTGCAGACCCCTTCATCAGAAGTTGTACTGGCAGACCGCTGCAGAAAAAACTTGGTAAATATTGTGGATAAATTTCCTGACCTTTTATTGTATTCCAAGTTGCCAAGTTGCCAGTTACAAAATTGGAGATTCAGGCGATTGTTCAGGTGATTGTTCTGGGCCTCTTTAGTGAAAATTACTGTGAACAGTTGCTCAGAGAACCAGTTCATGAGGACAACGTCTTATATCTCATAGCAGCTACTAGATCTGAGCCGCTGGTGAGTCTTTTGGGTTTTGTGGCTGTGGTCCAAGAAACAGTCCATTTACGAACGTGTCCTCCAGAGCTGCGCTGCACATCTGTAGAGTTGCTCCCGGTTCCACCGAGTCTTTCCGACTGAGTGACATTTCGCATAATGTCGACAATTATATGATTGGTAGATGACTAAGTTCACCCAATATCTTGCCAGTGAGACCATGAAATGTAATGAAATCATTCATTGGTAAATAATATGACATTGTTGAAAGTTTGTTGTAGGATTCTCGAACATTTTCTCAGTTCGAATATAATGAACTTCCTTGAGACAGAGAAGTTGCTGTCCATGCATCAGCGCGGCTTGAGAATGCATCGCTCCTGCGAAACGCAACTCGCCCTTTTTTCACATTATATCTTGCGAACCATGGATGAAGGGTATCAGACGTATGCCATATTCCTTGACTTCCGAAAAGCGTTTCACTCGGTGCCCCACTGCATACTCCTAACTAAGGTACGAGCATATGGGATTGACTCGAAGACTTCTGAAGTAATAGAACCCAGTACGTTATCCTCGATGGTGAGTATTCATCGGAGGTGAGGGTATCATCTGGAGTGCCCCAGGGAAGTGTGGTAGGTCCGCTGTTATTTTCTATCTACATAAATGATCTTTTGGATAGGGTGGATAGCAATGTGCGGCTGTTTGCTGATGATGCTGTGGTGGACGGGAAGGTGTCGTCGTTGAGTGACTGTAGGAAGATACAAGATGACTTGGACAGGATTTGTGATTGGTGTAAAGAATGGCAGCTAACTCTAAATATAGATAAATGCAGATGAATAGGAAAAAGAATCGCGTAATGTTTGAATACTACATTAGTAGTGTAGCGCTTGACACAGTCGCGTCGATTAAATATTTGGGCGATATGAAATGGGACAAGCATGTAATGGCAGTTGTGGGGAAGGCGGATGGTCGTCTTCGGTTCATTGGTAGAATTTTGGGAAGATGTGGTTTATCTGTAAAGGAGACCGCTTATAAAACACTAATACGACCTATTCTTGAGTACTGCTCGAGCGTTTGGGATCCCTATCAGGTCGGATTGAGGGAGGACATGGAAGCAATTCAGAGGCGGGCTGCTAGATTTGTTACTGGTAGGTTTGATCGTCACACGAGTGTTGCGGAAATGCTTCAGGAACTCGGGTGAGAATCTCTGGAGGAAAGGAGGCATTCTTTTCGTGAATCGCTGCTGAGGAAATTTAGAGAACCAGCATTGAGGCTGACTGCAGTACATTTCGCGAAAAGACCACGAAAATATAATAAGAGAGATTAGGGCTCGTACAGGGGCATATAGGCAGTCATTTTTCCCTCGCTCTGTTTGGGAGTGGAACAGGGAGAGAAGATGCTAGTTGTGATACGAGGTACCCTCCGCCACGCACCGTGTAGTTGATTGCGGAGTATGTATATAGATGTAGATGTAACCACGAAATCGGGTATCATCGTTTTGAATCTTTAAATTATTATTAACATCAGACTTAACGCACGAATATGTTGCTGACGAGCGACAACGATATCATTATTATCAGGTAGCAGTCTTTCAGAAGAGGAGACTTCGATGCATGGTAGAGAAACGAACCGCTGGTACAAGAGATGCTTTGCGAAGTGAAATAGAATATTCTCATTTTACTGGCCCGCAGGTCGCAGTCAAGTAGTTGGCGACGCTTTTTCTAAATCGCTCGATCTCAGGTTCGATTCCCGGCCTGGTTTGGAGATTTTATTCGCTCTGAGACTTGTGTTTCAAAAATGGTTCAAATGGCTCTACGCACTACGAGACTTAACATCTGAGGTCATCAGTCCCCTAGACTTAGACTACTTAAACCTAGCTAACCTAAGGACATTACACACATCTGTGCCCGAGGTAGGATTCGAACCTGCGACCGCAGCAGCAGCGCGGTTCTGGACTGAAGCGCCTAGAATCGCTAGGCCACAGCGGCCGGCACTTGTACTTATCATTTCATCTCATCTTTATGACAAAGATGCGCAAGACGCCAAAATGGCGTCAAATAGGAAGGCTTGGATCAGGCCCAGGCAGCCGAAAAACCCTAGACTTAGTCTCCAGACCAACAGTGCCACATGATCATTTCATATCATTTCACTGTTTAACTTCCTCGTGATTAGAAGGATCTTCAAATATCCACACAGGTTGTTCTTACACCACTAATTTAGATAATAATTGCTATTCGTTGTCATTCTTTGAAAGTTTGCTAAGTGGTGAAGATCACATCAGATACAGATTGAAGTACATTCGCACTGGGATTGTAGTGTGGCTTAAAAATAGCACGTTATTACTCGTATTTTACGTAAGAGCTCATGTTGTCATTGAACTGTCCCTGATGATGGTAGAAGTAAAGTGGATATAAACTTCAGGTTTGCAATAGAAAGGAAAGTTTTTCTGCAAAAGAGAAATGTATTAAAATCCAATATAATTCTAGAAAAACTTTTCTGAAAGTTTTCTTCTGCAGTGTAGCCTTATGCAGAAGTAAAATGTGGATAGTAAACAGTATAGACAAGACGAAAATAGAAACTTTCGAAACGCGGTGCTATAAAAGAATGCTGAGGATTAGATGGACAGATCGTATAATTAATAAATATGTTCTGAATCGATTCGAAATGAAAACAAATTTGTGACACATTTTGACTAACAGAATTCAGCCTTTGGCATTGAGGAATAGATAATTTGATAATGAGAGGAAACAAGAGGATACAGATGTTAGAGGGAGAACCAGGTCCAGATGAGTGTAGTTTCAAGTATTACGCAGAGATAAAGAGCCTTGCACTCTTTTGGACTACTATGAGAAGCCGCATCACACCACACTTAGGTACGAAGATCAAGACAACATCTGGAAACCCCCGAAATGTGAAGACATCAGCGACTTTTTCTAATCTTTGAGGATATTTCCGAACATTCGTCTCCAAACACGATAAAGGTAGAAATGGTTTCTAGAACCTATAGTGTCATTTGGCAATGAACTGCTATCAGATAAAGGCACATCTTCCAAATTAACTATAGAATTTGTCTGCATACGTTTAACAATTTTTAACTTTTCAACAACTGCTGAAAAAAATAAGGAAATACAATTTCAATCCGTCTAGTCTCGTCTCAGTGACCTAGTTCTGGCACGGTGAATCAGCATCACGTACGCCGAACAAAAACCACTAAAAGGGCCTTTTCACGCTGCCTGTGCAACAGAAATTTTACAATCGGTTAACCCACAACACGATGCTTTCTTTCTCGGTTGTAGCCGTATTTACGAGCCAAATATGTGAAAAACGTCTGCAGTTGCCATCTTTTGATAGACCGAATAGTGGAGGAAGGCAACAATCACAGCCATTCCCACACAGGGCGTGGAAGTCGACGTGGACATGAAGCTGACGAACTTTGTGGTGCCACAAAGCGGAAATTCATGTTGCGAAGCACGAAAGGCATTAAGTCTTGTCGTATTTCGGAAATGTGCTACGAAACGTGAACCAGTATGATGAAAGATATCCTTCTACGTCACAGACGGAACTGAGGGGACGCCGTGTTGGAATGGAACACAGGTTACAAAGGTAACGTAGGATATTTGGTGGTTTTTGTGTTAGAACTGTTTCACTGCAGCAGCAAATTAAGGATATATCAAAAGCGTGTCATTTTTTATACGATCTGATTTAATAAAAAGCCATTTGTGTCCCGTGTACACATCGCACATTGTCAGGAACAGTGACACAACTAAAAAATGCAATACTTGAGAAAACTGAAGTTAAAGAATTAATTCTATAAAACATATTCAAATAGCATAAGCTTCCTTTTAATTTCTTTTATGTATTGTTGTCTATAAATTCCATTGCATTTTTCGCTCACGTTGGGGGAATTCACAGGTATTTCTCAGTAAAATAAACTAAAGATATCGTTTTTCGACTTGTGTCACTTTTCTAGCAGGCTTGAGGTATGGCTTACTGATCTCTCAAGCTAGTCGTCTATGGTATCCATCACAAGTTTTTGCAACTTTGTGACCTATTTCAAATAAACCTGGCCGAAAATTTTTTTTGCACCACTTGAGTATCTGAGAACGTGTGTACACGGTGATTTAAGGAGAGCAGGCAATGAAAGATAAGCTTTACAAAACTAAATACAAAAAATACTGTGAAACAAAAAGCCTTAATATACACTCATGATCAGAAACAACAGAACACCTTAAACGACTAGAGCTAGAGCGTTCATATTCACAGGACGTGTACATTTAGTATGTTCTGCAGAAATGATAAGCATTTGAACCATGTCGACCCGCGGATTCAAGGTCATCAGCGATATCGCGGCGCAACACCACTTACATCTACATCTACATCTACATCCGTACTCCGCAAGCCACCTGACGATGTGTGGCGGAGGGTACCCTGAGTACCTCTATCGGTTCTCCCTTCTATTCCAGTCTCGTATTGTACGTGGAAAGAAGGATTGTCGGTATGCTTCTGTGTGGGCTCTAATCTCTCTGATTTTATCCTCATGGTCTCTTCGCGAGATATACGTAGGAGGGAGCAATATACTGCTTGACTCTTCGGTGAAGGTATGTTCTCGAAACTTTAACAAAAGCCCGTACCGAGCTACTGAGCGTCTCTCCTTCAGAGTCTTCCACTGGAGTTTATCTATCATCTCCGTAACGCTTTCGTAATTACTAAATGATCCTGTAACGAAGCGCGCTGCTCTCCGTTGGATCTTCTCTATCTCTTCTATCAACCCTACCTGGTGCGGATCCCACACTACTGAGCAGTATTCAAGCATTGGGCGAACAAGCGTACTGTAACCTACTTCCTTTGTTGTCGGATTGCATTTCCTTAGGATTCTTCCAATGAATCTCAGTCTGGCATCTGCTTTACCGACGATCAACTTCATATGATCATTCCATTTTAAATCACTCCTAATGCGTACTCCCAGATAATTTATGGAATTAACTGCTTCCAGTTGCTGACCTGCTATTTTGTAGCTAAATGATAAGGGACCTATCTTTCTATGTATTCGCATCACATTACACTTCGCTACATTGAGATTCAATTGCCATTCCGTGCACCATGCGTCAATTCGCTGCAGATCCTCCTGCATTTCAGTACAATTTTCCATTGTTGCAACCTTTCGATACACCACAGCATCATCTGCAAAAAGCCTCAGTGAACTTCCGATGTCATCCACCAGGTCATTTATGTATATTGTGAATAGCAACGGTCCTATGACACTCCCCTGCGGCACACCTGAAATCACTCTTACTTCGGAAGACTTCTCTCCATTGAGAATGACGTGCTGCGTTCTGTTATCTAGGAACTCCTCAATCCAATCACACAATTGATCTGATAGTCCGTATGCTCTTACTTTGTTCATTAAACGACTGTGGGGAACTGTGTCAAACGCCTTGCGGAAGTCAAGAAACACGGCATCTACCTGTGAACCCGTGTCTAAGGCCCTCTGAGTCTCGTGGACGAATAGCGCGAGCTGGGTTTCACACGATCGTCTTTTTCGAAACCCATGCTGATTCCTACAGAGTAGATTTCTAGTCTCCAGAAAAGACATTATACTCGAACATAATACGTGTTCCAAAATTCTACAACTGATCGACGTTAGAGATATAGGTCTATAGTTCTGCACATCTGTTCGACGTCCCTTCTTGAGAACGGGGATGACCTGTGCCCTTTTCCAATCCTTTGGAACGCTTCGCTCTTCTAGAGACCTACGGTACACCGCTGCAAGAAGGGGGGCAAGTTCCTTCGCGTACTCTGTGTAAAATCGAACTGGTATCCCATCAGGACCAGCGGCCTTTCCTCTTTTGAGCGATTTTAATTGTTCCTCTATCCCTCTGTCGTCTACTTCGATATCTACCATTTTGTCAACTGTGCGACAATCTAGAGAAGGAAGCACAGTGCAGTCTTCCTCTGTGAAACAGCTTTGGAAGAAGACATTTAGTAATTCGGCCTTTAGTCTGTCATCCTCTGTTTCAGTACCATTTTGGTCACAGAGTGTCTGGACATTTTGTTTTGATCCACCTACCGCTTTGACATAGGACCAAAATTTCTTAGGATTTTCTGCCAAGTCAGTACATAGAACTTTACTTTCGAATTCATTGAAAGCCTCTCGCATAGCCCTCCTCACACTACATTTCGCTTCGCGTAATTTTTGTTTGTCTGCAAGGCTTTGGCTATGTTTATGTTTGCTGTGAAGTTCCCTTTGCTTCCGCAGCAGTTTTCTAACTCGGTTGTTGTACCACGGTGGCTCTTTTCCATCTCTTACGATCTTGCTTGGCACATACTCATCTAACGCATATTGTACCATGGTTTTGAACTTTGTCCACTGATCCTCAACACTATCTGCACTTGAGACAAAACTTTTGTGTTGAGCCGTCAGGTACTCTGTAATCTGCTTTTTGTCACTTTTGCTAAACAGAAAAATCTTCCTACCTTTTTTAATATTTCTATTTACGGCTGAAATCATCGACGCAGTAACCGCTTTATGGTCGCTAATTCCCTGTTCTGCATTAACTGATTCAAATAGTTCGGGTCTGTTTGTCACCAGAAGGTCTAATATATTATCGCCACGAGTCGGTTTTCTGTTTAACTGCTCAAGGTAGTTTTCAGATAAAGCACTTAAAAATATTTCACTGGATTCTTTGTCCCTGCCACCCGTTATGAACGTTTGAGTCTCCCAGTCTATATCCGGCAAATTAAAATCTCCACCCAGAACTATAACATGGTGGGGAAATCTACTCGAAATATTTTCCAAATTATTCTTCAGGTGCTGAGCCACAACAGCTGCTGAGCCCGGGGGCCTATAGAGACATCCAATTACCATGTCTGAGCCTGCTTTAACCGTGACCTTCACCCAAATCATTTCACAATTCGAATCTCCGTCAATTTCCTTCGATACTATTGCACTTCTTATCGCTATAAACACGCCTCCCCCTTCACTGTCCAGCCTATCTCTGCGGTATACATTCCAATCAGAGTTTAGGATTTCATTACTGTTTACGTCTGGTTTCAGCCAACTTTCTGTTCCTAGTACTATATGGGCGTTGTGACCGTTTGTAAAATGTGCCTGCAGCTCTCGTTGTCGCTATAAACCGAAGGTAGCCGATCAGTGTAACTTGAGCAGAAGTGCAGGACACCTCGCAGACGTATACACGAACAGTACCGTCAAATCAGTGAGTTTGAAAGGAGCACACTATTGGCACAAGAGAATGTGATGCATCCATCCAGAGAATTTCTGCCACTGTGGGGCGAAGGGTTTCGGGAGTGCAATGGGTGTGTGGAGAATGGTTCACAGGCCGTAGAACGCGACGAGATAGGGAGGCCGCACCACCCAGACCACCACCCTAGAATTTTTTTTTTTTTTGTTTGTGATTCCGTATGTTCCTAAGGGACGAAACTGCTGAGGTCATCGGTCCCTAGACTTACACTCTACTTAACCTACCTTAAACTAACTAACGCCGAAACACACACACACACATGCCTGAGGGAGTGTTTTTGGACGAATCATACTTTGTTTGAAAATGACGGCTGCATTATGGTTCGCCGCAGACTTGGGGAGCGCCATCAGACTGACTGCATTCGCACAAGACATACAACGCCAACTCAAGACGTTATTGTGTGGAGTGCTGTTGGGCACAAGCACAAACCACTGTTGGTGCGTTTCCAGGGCACTGTGACCTATGCGAATGGCATCCTGCCACCCTTAGCCATACTCTTTCTTCCCAGATGCCACTTTTCAGCAAGACAAAGTACGACCACATGTTTCTGCACGAACACGTGCCTTCTTGGTGTCACGGGATGTCAACCTTTTGCCCTGGGCCGCCATATCACCAGATTTGCCGCCAGTCGAAAACGTGTGGGTTAAGGTGAACCGATGGGTGCAGCGCTGTGACCCAATGCCAACTGCCACAGATGAACTTTGGAACCAGGCGAATGCGGCATGCATGGCTATACAACAAGACGGCATTCGCGCCTCACGCGCGTCGATGCCATAGAGCATAGAACAAGTTAACAGGTCCCACGGCAGACCCTGTTCCTACTGGGCAACAGGACACATGCAAAACCGAAGTGACTGAATTGCTAATCATTTCTGTAGAACATACTAATGTACATGTCCTGTGAGTATTAACGTCCTATCTCTAGTGGTTTGAGGTGCTCTGTTTTTTTCTGAACATAAGTGTACAATGTGAATGGCAACGCTTCTATGGTGCTCAAAAGGGTGCATCAGTTACACCGTATTACATCAGTGACTCTATATGGAAGCAGTATTAGGATGCCGTGCTTGCCAGAAAAATTTTTCGATTCAGGCGTAAATTTGGTTGTGTATTCCATGACGTTGTTCTTGTGATCTACAGTGCGAGGACTGTTTTTATGTACTTTTAAAAGCTAGTCCATCCTTTGCAAGTCTCTTCATCTCTGCATAATTACTGCCACTTACATCCATCTGAACCTGCATACTGCATTCGAGCATTGGTCTACTTCTTCACAGAGTACGCGAAAGAACTTGCCCCCCTTCTAACAGCCGTGTACCGCAAGTCTCTAGAGGAACGGAAGGTTCCAAATGATTGAAAAAGAGCACAGGTAGTCCCAGTCTTCAAGAACGGTCGTCGAGCAGATGCGCAAAACTATAGACCTATATCTCTGACGTCGATCTGTTGTAGAATTTTAGAACATGTTTTTTCTCGAGTATCATGTCATTTTTGGAAATCCAGAATCTACTCTGTAGGAATCAACATGGATTCCGGAAAGAGCGATCGTGTGAGACCCAACTCGCTTTATTTTTTCGTGAGACCCAGAAAATATTAGATACAGGCTCCCAGGTAGATGCTATTTTTCTTGACTTCCGGAAGGCGTTCGATACAGTTCCGCACTGTCGCCTGATAAACAAAGTAAGAACCTACGGAATATCAGACCAGCTGTGTGGCTGGATTGAAGAGTTTTTAGCAAACAGAACACAGCATGTTGTTATCAATGGAGAGACGTGTACAGACATTAAAGTAACCTCTGGCGTGCCACAGGGGAGTGTTATGGGACCATTGCTTTTCACTATACATATAAATGACCTAGTAGATAGTGTCGGAAGTTCCATGCGGCTTTTCGCGGATGATGCTGTAGTATACAAAGAAGTTGCTGCATTATAAAATTGTAGCGAAATGCTGGAAGATCTGCAGCGGATAGGCACTTGGTGCAGGGAGTGGCAACTGACCCTTAACACAGACAAATGTAATGTATTGCGAATACATAGAAAGAAGGATCCTTTATTGTATGATTATCTGATAGCGGAACAAACACTGGTAGCAGTTACTTCTGTAAAATATCTGCGAGTATGCGTGCGGAACGATTTGAAGTGGAATGATCATGTAAAATTAATTGTTGGTAAGGCGGGTACCAGGTTGAGATTCATTGGGAGAGTCCTTAGAAAATGTAGTCCATCAACAAAGGAGGTGGCTTACAAAACACTCGTTCGACCTATACTTGAGTATTGCTCATCAGTGTGGGATCCGTACCAGATCGGGTTGACGGAGGAGATAGAGAAAAATCCAAAGAAGAGCGGCGCGTTTCGTCACAGGGTTATTTGGTAATCGTGATAGCGTTACGGAGATGTTTAACAAACTCAAGTGGCAGACCCTGCAAAAGAGGCGCTCTGCATCGCGGAGTAGCTTGCTCGCCAGGTTTCGAGAGAGTGCGTTTCTGGATGAGGTATCGAATATATTGCTTCCCCCTACTTATACCTCCCGAGGAGATCACGAATGTAAAATTAGAGAGATTCGAGCGCGCACGGAGGCTTTCAGACAGTCGTTCTTCCCGCGAACCATACGCGACTGGAACAGGAAAGGGAGGTAATGACAGTGGCACGTAAAGTGCCCTCCGCCACACACCGTTGGGGAGCTTGTTGAGTATAAATGTAGATTCCCACACCTTCCTCCCCCTTATTTCACCCCATTACCAAACTGACGATTATGTGATGCCTCACGACGTGTCGTAACAAGCGATCTAAATTTCGCCGGCCGCGGTGGTCTCGCGGTCCTAGGCGCGCAGTCCGGAACCGTGAGACTGCTACGGTCGTAGGTTCGAATCCTGCCTTGGGCATGGATGTGTGTGATGTCCTTAGGTTAGCTAGGTTTAAGTAGCTCTAAATTCTAGGCGACTGATGACCACAGCAGTTGAGCCGCATAGTGCTCAGAGACATTTGAACCATTTTTTTTCTAAATTTCTTTCTTCCTCAATTCGATTCAGTGCCTTCTCATTCGCTATTTGATCTACTCATCTTCTTCCGTAGCATCAGCATCGTATATAGAAAGCTTCTGTTCTCTTCTTTGCACAGTTTATCGTTCACGCCCAACTTCTCTACCAGGTTACAGTCCAGACGAATCTTCGGAAAAGACCACCTAACAGCCACATTTACATTCGATATCAACAAAATTCTCTTTCTTATAAATGCTTTTTTTTTAAATATTGCTTGTCTACGTTCGGTTATCATCAGATATCTGGCCAGTCAAACTCATCGACTACTTTTAGTACCTCATTTACACTTGTAATTCCTTCAGCATTGCCTGATTCAGTTTGACTACATCTCATTACGCTTGTTTCAGTATCGTTGATATTCATCTTATACTGTTTTTCCATTCCGTACGACTGATTTTCCAAGCTCATTGCCGTCTCTGATAGAATTACCGTGTCATCAGTGCGACCGACGACCTCGCTGTTTGGTCCCCTTCCCCCAAATCCACCAAACAAGCAACCGTGTCATCAGCACATCAAAATATTTTATTGTGTCCCCTTAATTTTAATTTCCTTTTCCAAAATTCTCCTTGGTTTGCTTCACTGATTACTCAATGTACATAACCACTCAACTGCTGCTTCCCTTTCATATACCCCTTACGGTCATACACTACTGGCCATTAAAATTGCTACACCAAGAAGAAATGCAGGCGATAAACGGGTATTGATATACTAGAACTTTCATATGATGACATTTTCACGCAGTTTTGGTGCATAGATTCTGAGAAATCGGTACCCAGAACAACCACCTCTCGCCGTAATAACGGCCTTGATACGCCTGGGGATTGAGTCAAACAGAGCTTGGATGGCGTGTACGGGAAGAGCTGCCCATGCAACTTCAACACGATGCCGCAGTTGATCAAGAGTAGTGATTGCCGTATTGTGACGAGCCAGTCGCTCGGCCACCACTGACCAGACGTTTTCAGTGGTGAGAGATCTGGAGAATGTGCTGGCCAGGGCAGCAGTCGAACGTTTTCTGTATCCAGAAAGACCCGTACAGGATCTGCAACATGCGGTCGTGCATTATACTGCTGAAATGTAGGGTTTCGAAGGGATCGAATGAAGGATAGAGGCACGGGTGGTACCACATCTGAAATGTAACGTCCACTTTTCAAAGTGCCGTCAATGCGAACAAGAGGTGACAGAGACGTTTAACCAATGGCACCCCATACGATCACGCCGGATGATACGCCAGTACGGCGATGACGACTACACGCTTCCAATGTGCGTTCACCGCGATGTCGCCAAACACGCATGCGACCACATGATGCTGTGAACAGAACTTGGATTCATCCGAAAAAATGACGTTTTGCCATTCGTGCACCCAGGTTCGTCGTTGAGTACACCGTCGCAGGCGCTCCTGTCTGTCATGCAGCGTCAAGGGTAACCGCAGCCACGGTCTGCGACCTGATAGTC
The DNA here is from genome assembly GCF_023897955.1 of Schistocerca gregaria. Classification (NCBI taxonomy): domain Eukaryota; kingdom Metazoa; phylum Arthropoda; class Insecta; order Orthoptera; family Acrididae; genus Schistocerca; species Schistocerca gregaria. The sequence continues at coordinate 109,629,014 of NC_064920.1, forward strand.
CATGCTGCTGCAAACGTCGTCGAACTGTTCGTGCAGATGGTTGTTGTCTTGCAAACGTACCCATCTGTTGACTCAGGGATCGAGACGTGGCTGCACGATCCGTTACAGCCATGCGGATAAGATGCCTTTTATCTCGACTGCTAGTGATACGAGGCCGTTGAGATCCAGCACGGCGTTCCGTATTAATCTCCTGAACCCGCCAATTCCATATCTTAACAGTCATTGGATCTCGACCGACGCGAGCAGCAATGTCGCGATACGATAAACCGCAATCGCGATAGGCTACAATCCGACCTTTATCAAAGTCGGAAACGTGATGGTACGCATTTATCCTCCTTACACGAGGCATCATAACAACGTTTCACCAGGCAACGCCGGTTAACTGCTGTTTGTGTATGAGAAATCGGCTGGAAACTTTCGTCATGTCAGCACGTTGTAGGTGTCGCCAACCTTGTGTGAATGCTCTGGAAAGCTAATCATTTGCATATCACAGCATCTTCTTCCTGTCGGTTAAATTTCGCGTCTGTAACGCGTCATCTTCGTGGTGTAGCAATTTTAATGTCCAGTAGTGTATTTTCCTTATGAAGCGCCGATCACTAGCCTCTATTGCTGTTGCGGGAGCTCGGTTAACTCGGATAGCAGTGAGTGAGAGAGGCGACGGTAATGCGGCTTCCAGGAACGTGCGGCCGCAATCCGCCGGCCACGCCACTCCCACGAGGAGGCTGCGTTCCTCGGCGCTACTACCGGGACGACCGCGCAGTCGCGAGCAGGCTCCAGGCAGGCAGCGCTAACCCAGTTGTCGCAGGAATCCGATCCGGCGGCGGCTGCTTTTTGCGGCTGAATCCGCGTCCAGGCACCGCCATACCCGGAGCTGTGCGCGGCCTGCACTCGTGGGACTTGTCCCGTACCTGCGACAACGCACATCCGTCACGAGAGAGCGCCGACATGCGTCACTCAGCGAGCGGAAAGCGTCGCGACACGACAGCAGTTGCCTAAAGCTGCGTTCACAGTGGCACTGGCGACGGCCGTCAGGCTCTTCCACCGTAGCTCTCCCGATAACACTGGCGACTGCGTGGTCATAGTGCGTCCGACCTCCTTCGTCAATTCTTGGCCGGGTCAAGGAGGTTAGCTTAGGTCAGTGGGTTAGGTTAGAATCTATTCTACGTACACTGAAGCGTCAAAGAAACTGTATAGGCATAAGTATTCAGATATAGAGCTATGTAAACAGGCAGAAAACGACGCTGTGGTAGCAATGCCTATATAAGAAAATACACTCCTGGAAATGGAAAAAAGAACACATTGACACCGGTGTGTCAGACCCACCATAATTGCTCCGGACACTGCAAGAGGGCTGTACAAGCAATGATCACACGCACGGCACAGCGGACACACCAGGAACCGCGGTGTTGGCCGTCGAATGGCGCTAGCTGCGCAGCATTTGTGCACCGCCGCCGTCAGTGTCAGCCAGTTTGCCGTGGCATACGGAGCTCCATCGCAGTCTTTAATACTGGTAGCATGCCGCGACAGCGTGGACGTGAACCGTATGTGCAGTTGACGGACTTTGAGCGAGGGCGTATAGTGGGCATGCGGGAGGCCGGGTGGACGTACCGCCGAGTTGCTCAACACGTGGGGCGTGAGGTCTCCACAGTACATGGATGTTGGCGCCAGTGGTCGGCGGAAGGTGCACGTGCCCGTCGACCTGGGACCGGACCGCAGCGACGCACGGATGCACGCCAAGACCGTAGGATCCTACGCAGTGCCGTAGGGGACCGCACCGCCACTTCCCAGCAAATTAGGGACACTGTTGCTCCTGGGGTGTCGGCGAGGACCATTCGCAACCGTCTCCATGAAGCTGGGCTACGGTCCCGCACACCGTTAGGCTGTCTTCCGCTCACGCCCCAACATCGTGCAGCCCGCCTCCAGTGGTGTCGCGACAGGCGTTAATGGAGGGACGAATGGAGACGTGTCGTCTTCAGCGATGAGAGTCGCTTCTGCCTTGGTGCCAATGATGGTCGTATGCGTGTTTGGCGCCGTGCAGGTGAGCGCCACAATCAGGACTGCATACGACCGAGGCACACAGGGCCAACACCCGGGATCATGGTGTGGGAAGCGATCTCCTACACTGGCCGTACACCTCTGGTGATCGTCGAGGGGACACTGAATAGTGCACTGTACATCCAAACTGACATCGAACCCATCGTTCTACCATTCCTAGACCGGCAAGGGAACTTGCTGTTCCAACAGGACAATGCACGTCCGCATGTATCCCGTGCCACCCAACGTGCTCTACAAGGTGTAAGTCAACTACCCTGGCCAGCAAGATCTCCGTATCTGTCCCCCATTGAGCATGTTTGGGACTGGATGAAGCGTCGTCTCACGCGGTCTGCACGTCCAGCACGAACGCTGGTCCAACTGAGGCGCCAGGTGGAAATGGCATGGCAAGCCGTTCTACAGGACTACATCCAGCATCTCTACGATCGTCTCCATGGGAGAATAGCAGCTTGCATTGTTGCGAAAGGTGAATATACACTGTACTAGTGCCTACATTGTGCATGCTCTGTTGCCTGTGTCTATGTGCCTGTGGTTCTGTCAGTGTGATCATGTGATGTATCTGACCCCAGGAATGTGTCAATAAAGTTTCCCCTTCCTGGGACAATGAATTCACGGTGTTCTTATTTCAATTTCCAGGAGTGTAAGTGTTTGGTGCAGTCGTTAGGACGGTTACTACTGCTAGAATGGCAGGGTATCAACACTTAAATGACTTTGAACGTGATGTTACAGTCGGCGCACGAAAGATGGGGCACAGCATCTCTGAAGTGGCGATGAAGTGGGGATTTTCCCATACGACCGTATCACGAGTGTACCGTGAGTACCAGGTATTCGGTAAAACATCAAATCTCTGACAACTCTGTGGGCGGAAAAAGATCCTGCAAGAACGGGACCAACGATAACTAACGAGATTCGTTCAACGTGACAGAAGTGCAGCCGTTCCGCAAGTTGCTGCAGATTCCAATGCTCAACCGTCAACAAGAGTCAGCGTGCGAACCATTCAACGAAACATCATCGATATGAGCTTTCGGAGCCGAAAGCCCACTCGTGTACCTTTGCACGATACAAAGCTTTACGCCTCACCTGGGCCCATCAAGACCGACATTGGACAGTTGATGACTGGAAACATATTTCCTGGTCGGACGAGTCTCGTTACAAATTGTATCGAACGGATGGACGTGTACGGGTATGGAGATAACATTATGATTCCATGGACCCTGCATTTCAGCAAGGGACTGTTCAGGCTGGTGGAGGCTCTGTAATGGTGTGTGTCGTGTGCAGTTGGAGTGATATGGCACCCCTGATACGTCAAGACACGACTCTCACAGGTGACACGAACTTAAGCATCCTGTCTGATCACTTGCATCCATTCATGTCCATTGTGCATTCCGACGGACTTAGACAATTCCAGCAGGACGGTGCGACACCCCACACGTCCAGAATTGTTATAGAGTGGCTGCAGGAACACTCTTCTGAGCTTAAACACTTATGTTGGTCACCAAACTCCCCAGAAATGAACTTTGTTGAGCATGTATGGGATGCATTGCAATGTGCCGTTCAGAAGAGATATCCACCGCCTCGTACTCTTACGAATTCATTGTGTTAATTCACTCCAACACCACTTCAGGCATAAGTCAAACCCATGCCACGTCGTGTTGCGGCACTTCTGCGTGTTCGCGGTGGCCCTACACGGTAATAGGCAGGTAAACTAGTTTCTTTGGCTCTTCGGTGTATGAGGTAGGGTGGAGTGGACGCCACGAAGCCTCTGTGATTGCATACGAGTGCTGCCTAACGGATTCTGCTATTAAAAAGACGCCGTATGTATGTGAATGAGCTGAGCTTTCTTGTGTGGTAAAAAACTTGGCGAGTACTATACACTGTGTCCTCAGTTATCGGAATAACCAGACAAGTATGAAATGACGCGAGGAAAGTTCTGTTACATACTCCAAAAAATTTGTGCTGACCTTGAAAAGCACATTATATACACTCTGCTTCGCTGTATTTATTTAAAGCTGTGCAGACGTATTTCAATTGACCTTCTATGACTGTCGTTTAGCACACGAGTGAAAGACAAGCATAAATTGTAGCATAAGATACTCTGAAAACCTAAAGCACTGAAAAATGGAAATACGTATAGTACATCACATTTGCAAACCATTTCATATTAACAGAATCACTACCTTACTGGCACAAAACGGCAATAAGCAAAAATAGTAATTTGTAGACAAGTAATGACAACCTACCACAATAACGTTCCAACTCAGTAGCTATAATCATATAAGATACGCCACCCTTTCGACCTGAACAAATTATTTTTTTAAGGTTATAATCTATGCCTAAAATTTCCAAAAAATATATCGTCTTTTGAGGTTTCGAATAAACCTGAGTCCATAGATTCTGAACTATAACCCTATTATGATATTTTCATCCTCAGGATGCCACAAACTCACTCTTTCTTGGACTAAACTTATTCGTTTCTCACGCTCAATATTCCGTGTGCAAGAACGTCGGTCGATTTGACCGAAGAAAACAAATTGATATGAATTTCACCAATTGTTGTCCGAAATATGTACGTTTGGGAGATAAGATCGGCTGTAGTGTGACCGTGCACGTAGCGGTGTACCGATTTCAAGAGATCGGCCGTCTCCGGCCGATGTCGGTTGTCGGCGGAATCCACAGATATCGGAGCGACTGTGCCCGCAGCCAAAGGCTGTGGCCACGCGAGCGGAATATGTGCGGAACATCAGCTGCGCGGTAAATGGACGCACTGCTATGGCGCACGGGATGGATGCGACAGTCCCGCAACGTCTGCGGCTGTGGAATACTGCAGCTTTCCAGCTTCATTACCCATACCGGGACGGAAATCGCATGGCAACAGCTGCAGTGCTACGGGCCAGGAGAACCATTGGACAGTTCATGCGGGCGGTGCGGCAGGTGTGTGTAGAGGGGTCAGCAGACAACAGGCAGCCAGTGCTGGGAGCAGAGCGGGATGGCCAGCTGACAGACAACACGCACTGCTGTGTTCTCCGTCGGGCGTGTGTGTGCCTACAAAGCGTCTTCCTCGATGTGCCCTGTAGGTAGTGAGAAAATCGACACTGAAATTTTTATGATGGAGGACTAGAAGAAGCCTTGTATTTCGGGCATATGGACTGATGAATACAAAGATAGAACCAAAATCGATAGGACATTGCATGATATTTGCTGTCAAAAATTTCTAATATTTCGCAGAGCCAAGTTGAGAGGATCTGTTGCTGTTTCTTTAGGTCTCTCCATTACTATAATATACTCTGGGTTACAAGAGCAGTCGGAATTATATCAGAATTGGTGATAAAGTTTCCCCAAAAAGGGTTACACATTTTTATTTGGAAATTCGTCAGAGAGACAGATTTTGAGAAACTACATTTTTTTTATTGATAGCATGTTACACCATGCTTCTTCCGACACCATCTAGCACAAATACTAATGCAGCTGCAATTACAACGGAATACAATAACGAGGTTTAAAAAATGGAGCTAAGGGCAAGACAGATAAAAAATATTTACGAAAATTCACAATAATGTGATTTTTGAGGTGTTAATTGATGGTTGGATACTAGGAAACATGATAAATATACTTACTGCATTAATGCAGAGTGTCGCGGCGATAACATTGAATAAAATGCTCTCGTGTTTCCAACCGCGTCAATTGCTTAAAATTACACGAGCTTTCGGCCAAGCACTCCTTGGGCATTGTCAAGTGGTATGACTGTCAGTGGGCTGTTGGTGCGCCCTTATATTCGCTAGCTGCCGGCTGTGACGTCACTGGTGCCCATGACATTGCCAAATATGGGCATGTTTTGAGTCGGCTCTCGATGTGCCCTCTTCAACCGCGCGAGCGCTGGATCCCACGCAGCGTTGAGCTGCAAGCCACCGTCTCTATTCAGGGTGTTTGCGGTAATTTTTATTTCAATAGCTAGATGAAATCAATCTTCAGGCCTCCAACGAAAATCCGTTAGTTACTGAGACCAGTTAAAGACGCAGTAGGACTCAGAACACCTGGAGTCTAAAATATACCTATTCAGTGTGGCCAGAAGTACATCGGACAAACAGTGCGCACTCTTGAACAACGCAAGAAAGAACATGAGAGGTATTATCGCCTACGCTATCCAGAGAAATCTGCGTTAGCTGAGCACTCGTTAGAAATCGGTCACCACATAAAATTTGACGATACCTCTGTCGTGCCTCGCACTAACGGCTTCTGGGACAGTTTAATAAAGAAAGCTACTGAAATTTGGAAAGCGAAAGGGCTCAGGTGTATACGACGTATTTCCAGACGGTTCTACAATACTTTTTAAACACTATTCCGTCTGAATCTTTTCCAAACGAATCAATGTTGACAAAAACGAATCTGTAATCTCAGTCGGCCACTGCTAGAAGTACTTTCCAAAGAAGTCCTTATAATTGTAAATCAGTGACCACTCGTTTTTGGCTTCACCAACCATACGTGTTTACCATCGATTGCCCCTGCGCAGTTCGGAACAAAATGGTTCAAATGGCTCTGAGCACTGTGGGACTTAACTTGTGAGGTCATCAGTCCCCTAGAACTTAGAACTACTTAAACCTAACTTACCTAAGGACATCACACACAGCCATGCCCGAGGCAGGATTCGAACCTGCGACCGTAGCGGTCGCGCGGTTCCAGACTGAAGCGCCTAGAACCGTTCGGCCACCCCGACCGGCTAGTTCGGAACAGTCACATTGGTTTAGGATACGTTTGCAATGTTCGTCGACTTGTCCTCTGACAGCTGAGGCAGACACTGTTAAAGCATGTAGCCGAAAATCGTACAGCACACTGATCTCACTGTGTCACCGGCTGTACGTGCAGTGCAGGTCGGTTGAGAAATACACTAAGTAACAACAGGTAGCCAAAGGCCTAAAACCAAAGAGTAAAATGTATAAAACTTATGGTCGTATTTAGTCACTATTTAATGATGTTAATGATTTCGAAGTTGACTTTAATTTTCGGTTTAGTTTTTTTTTCTCTCGTAGGCCAGAAGGCTCAACAAAAGCGACGAAACATTGACGGAAAAATACAAAGAAAGTGAAGATGTCAGGCTTAGAAGCGGTGAAAGAATTTAGTTATGTGTATGCTGCCTAACTGAGTGAGGTTCTTGGCACTTGGTTTAGAAGCAACAGATTCAAAGTCAGGCCCATAGGAAGATGAAATAAGGACGTGGAGCTTTTGGACTCACCTCTGGTGGAAGCCAACGCCGGCAATCAAGTGACGTCAGATGACTCTTTAACATCAGCGCAGACGTCAGCAGGCTCATCAGTTCTTCAAAATAAAATATCACGTAGGAGGGTGAAACGTGACCTTGAAACTAATGGACGCAAATTCCAGGATAGGGCTTCAATTCCTTCTCCTTCCTCTGAGAATGAAGATAAATCGTTTTTAAAATCCTTGTTGCCCACTTTGCGTAAGTTTGATCCGGAACCTATTACCGCCAATGCCTGTCCCTAGTTTTAGAATAAAAATAACGCTTCCTGCAATCTTAACCTAAAGTGTTACTGGAACTGACTTCATAAACCACCTACGAAACGGAAACGCGAGGCGCACCTCCACATAACGTGTGGCCACAGCCTAGAGTGTGGCAAGTCGTGGTCCGTTGCATCCAAACCCCAATACATATCGCTCATTTATTCGGGAATGAAAAGAGGTATGGATCTCATTCACAACGTTAAAATCAATTTAGATGTATTAGCTACATGTGGTGTGCAGCGTTATATGTTCTAAAATGCATCAAACGAAAACTGGCGAGCGACGACATTTTTTACGGCAAACTTTTCAAAATTAGTGCTTTCCTTCGATACATCACAGTAAGCGTGGGCAGTAAGGAAAAGAAAGCCAGTTCATCATCAAGCTGTGATTTCAGACTATAAGATTCCTAAAAGTAAACGTAATTTATGGACCGCTTAACTCACAATCGAATGAGAAAGATTGAATAGCTCAGAACACACGTAAGTCCGAAAACTGTGCTAAATTCTATATAGGTCAGACAATGAGCACCGTTGTACAGAGCACAAGCGACGTATTAAACAATGGCCCGCATCTCGTGGTCGTGCGGTAGCGTTCTCGCTTCCCACGCCCGGGTTCCCGGGTTCGATTCCCGGAGGGGTCAGGGATTTTCTCTGCTTCGTGATGGCTGGGTGTTGTGTGACGTCCTTAGGTTAGTTAGGTTTAAGTAGTTCTAAGTTCTAGGGGACTGATGACCATAGATGTTAATTCCCATAGTGCCCAGAGCCATTTGAACCACCATTAAACAATGGGACCTTGATATGTCGGTTGAGCATTGCCTGTAAAACGAAGTACGAGAGTCTTGGTTGATGCAGCCATATATTGGGATTCCATTATGAAGGCGGTGCCTGAGATTATAATAAACAACAACAATTTTAACAGAGACCAGAATTACCACCAAGCAGGACGTGAGAGAGGGCTTTGGATATCGAAAGGAAGTAAAGACGGGTTCTTGATGCTTGTAGGGAGGCGGGAGCGGCAATTTTAAAAGCGGCGACGGCTCCTTGCGTCAGTTGGAAGTCGCAGTTCGGCGGAGGGCCGGAGCTGCTTTGAGCTGCCCAAGTGACCTTCCGCGCTCATGTCGTTTCGGCTAATAGGTGCCAGAGGCTGCAGTCGAACCTATATGAACGGTAAACCGTGCCAGCTCCCCTGTCATCATTAACAACACCAACTCCCACACCTTCTATCTCACTGCAGGCGTGCCCCAAGGCTACGTCATCTCGCCTCTCCTCTATCTCTTCTACACGGCCGATATGCCCAAACCACCTCCAGCAGCCAACCTCCTTCAGTATGCTAACATCGCATTCAGTGCTCTCGATCCCACACTCCAGAAATCAGAACTATCCCTCCAAAGCCATCTTAATCTATTTACTGGAGCAACCAAGGACTCCTCAAGGTCAACCCTTCCAAAGTCCAGGCAATAATTATAGAACGCTCCACCCGCTCCATCCGCACCTTGCGTCTCCATGACTTCTACCTTACTATTTATGGTCGTTCTATCCAGCTCACTGATACAATAAAATATCTTGGACTAACAGTTGACCAGTAACTAACACGGAAACTTCACCTACTAACCACACAACAGAGATCCCACAATAGACTAAAACTGCTAACTGGGCGAGTTTGGGGATTGCACGCCTCCACTCTCCTCCACACCTGCGAAACCTTGAACCGTTCCATCCTTCTTTATGCAAATGTTTCATGGATCTCCAACCCACCCAGTTTCTCTCAGTCCTTCCAGATCCTGAAACGCTGTGGACAGCGCCTGGCTGTCTGCATCCATTTACCTCTCCCAGAAGGATATGTTGCCAACTCATCAAGTTGCCACCTCTCCTCACTCACATCAAACTCCTCCAAACAAACAACACCACCAGCAAATTCGACTGCAATAATCTTATCGTTTCCCCTCTGCTTTCCAATCGTCATACGTTGTCGCGCCTTTACCAGCACGTCCCAGCAACTGTCCACCTGCACACTCCCCCAAATGCCCCTCCAAAGAAACTTCAACCATCTTCCCCTCCCAGATCACGAACTCTGCTCCGAAATTTACCCACTTTACGTCCACCCCACGCATCCCACTCCATCAGGGCTCCCTCTCCCTTTTCCTCACATTTCCTTACCCTTTTTCCCCATCTGCCTTTCTTTCCGCGCCCCCTTTTCCCAATAACTATTAGTGTCACCACTTCCCTCTCTGCTCCACCCCCTCTTCTTTCCCAAAAGCCACGCCTATTTCATCGCTGCAATGCAACACAACCTACTCCCATCACCAGCCAACCTTTTCCTCTCCAACAACTGACTCCTTACTCCGCAGCAGGTCCTTCTATTTTCGAGCCACAGGAAAGCGCTTCTCTTAAACATCAGTGCTTCGGCAACTTGTTTCAAATGTTTTAATGTGCGTTTATTATTACTATTTTCAACTATCAGTGCAAGCAGCACTCTATCGTATATCTAAAAAGTTCCGTTTTATTCGTCACCTTAGAAAAGCTTTACATTCAATTTAAGTATCTCCACTATCTGTTCTTTCTTTTCCCCTGATTTAATTTTTTATTGTCCATTGGCTGAAGAGCGGGTTGCCTGTATCGCTGACAGCACATTCCCTGCCCATATGGAGCGCCGGAGGATGAAATAACAATAAAGAAAGAAAAATAAAACACCCCCAACAATCAGTGATTTTTTACTTCTGACGATGATGGCGGAGATAGCCATCGACAGCTCTAGAATTTTATTCGAATTGACGATAAGATTTAATTCTATACACAGACTTGAGTGCTTGGAATAAAGTACATTATACGTCAGATGTGCAAGTGCGCGCAGAAAGCCACAGGATAAAAATAAATTTTGTAGGGAGTACATTGTTCTCATGTGGGAGCGACCCAGAGGGTTGTAAAACAATAAACCGGTAGCCAAGATCGCAGGAATTCTTTTTATTCCAGGATTACCGGTTTCGGCGAAACTAAAGCCAACATCATTGGATCTTAGGACACATACAGGTTACAATATCAAGGCATTGTTTGCCTTGATGTATGAAACATCCCCTTAGGAAAATTTATATTTTACTGTGCTGGAAAACCTCTACGTTATTTGATTTTCAAACAGCTGGGCAGAACTGAACGTACTCAGACATTTCGCTCTTAATTATTCTGATCAACACTAAACTGACGCACAATATTTTTAGCGCAACACAGTATGGCTTTCAATAATCCCTATACAAGAATGGCCCTGACTAACAATAACCTATACCTTTCATGAATTATTTACCTCACAAAAATCTTCGTTACTCGAACTGCTGCAATACAGCGAGCTCCAATACTACGAGCTAAATAAAGGATTCTAACTACTGAAAGGCACTAACCACTGATAGGCATAGTTAGCAAATGAAAGATTTTGATAGAAAACAATGTATTTACCTTACTAGTGTTCAAAACTCATAATGTATATATGAGTTCATGACATCCAGTATTACAAATTTCGTTTTTCTGGCGGACACACGTCCAGATCGTCTGCTGTCAAAACTCTGCCAACTCTCTTCCCACATCCACCACTGCTGACAGCTCACCTCCGACTGCACAACGCTACGCACTGTTCACATCCAACTGCTCAACACTACAATAGCAAATATTCCAACAATGCAAACCAGCCACAGACTGCACACAGCACAGTCAGTGATTTTCATACAGAGCGCTACGTGGCATTACCAACATGGAAACCTAAACAGCCTATTTTCTCTGCCTCGTGATGACTGGGTGTTGTGTGAAGTCCTTAGGTTAGTTAGGTTTAAGTAGTTCTAAGTTCTATGGGACTGATGACCATAGATGTTAAGTCCCATAGTGCTCAGAGCCATTTGAAGCATTTTTAAACAGCCTACTTACAGAAATTGTAACTGTTGTGTACATAGTTCCGCGTAGTCAGCGCGTACACAACTTTCCCACTAGAGCGCGCCCCGCTAAGCACAACAACGGAGGCGCAGCGCTCGTCCGTCTCCGCACTACGAGATGGCGCTGTCTTAGAGACGGACCAAATTCTGCTTCCGCCGATCCGCGTATTAATATGTCACGCAGCCAATGAGATTGCTGCTAACGTAGAACCTTTTCTCCTCGCGGATCACACTCGCGAAGTGATACCTGAACGCGTGCGGTATTATAACGAGTGTACAGACCTCCGATTAGTCAGTCTGCATTTATCTGCACCTGTCTGTACCAGTCTGCATTAGTCTGCATTAGTCTATAGTCAAGTTTCAGTCTGCGCCTAATAAGATTATCATATTCCTGTACATACTCATGAAGATAAACGTATAGACACTTTTGTCAAGTATCAGAGATATGTGAGAATAAGATTAACGTACCAAGACCAAAGGAAGTTAGGATTGCCAATTATAAATAGCATCCAGAACCAAGTTAAGTTATTTTTATGCTTGTTATTATTTTAATAAATGTGTGTGAAAATTGATCGAGTTGTGTTTAAAGTTGGTCACCGACAATCTGCTACTCTAAGCGTGCACGTGGCATTTCTATCGTCTGACCTAACGGCAGAAGATAAACACGCCACGATAAGACCACGAGACATATTGCTGACACTCGCATATAGCGACATGTCAAATAATCTGCTTGTGTGTGTACCGAAGGTCTTACAGTACGCACACCACAGTAACCTGTATGTGTCCGATCCGATGATGACGGCTTTAGTTTCGCCGAAACTGGTAATCATGGAATAAAAAGAATTCATGAGATATTGGCTACCAGTTTATTGTTTTATAGAAATTAATAGTGCGGAACGAGCCTCAAGACCTATGACGGAGGCATTAAATGGATAAAGCAAAGTAGTGTACATAGAGAGGCAGGGACTGGAGACAGCTGCTGCCTGGTACTCACACGTTGGCGCCCTCGAGGTCCCAGTGGCTGAGCGTCAGCGGCGAGGCGCAGCCGGGCAACGACGCGAGGACCACGGCCAGCAGAGCTGCCAGCAGCAGTCGCATGCCGCCGCCGCCGCCGCCGCCTCCGGGAACCTGCAACACGGCACGACTCCTGGGATCACTCGTCTGGCGGGAGAGCAGCCAGCGCGTGGTAGGGGGCCGGCACCGTGCTGGACACAATTCACGTAAGGCCTTGCTCTCACACTGGGGCTACAAAAGTCATGGCATACCGACATGCACATATACAGATGGCGGTAGTGTCGCGTAAACAAGGTACACAAGATCAGTGCGCTGGCGAAGCCGTCATCTGTACTCAAGTGACTCATGCGAAGGTTTCCGAGGCGATTGCCGCCGCGCGACGGAAATTAACAGACTTTGAACGCTTAATGGTTGTTGGAGCTACAAGCATGGGACATTCCATTTCGAAAATCGTTGGAGAATTCAGTATTCCCAAATCCACAGTGTCAAGGGTGTGCAGAGAATATCAAAGTTCAGGCACAACCCTTCGCCACGGACAAAACAGTGGCTGACGGCCTTCACTTAACGATCGAGAGCACCGGCATTTACGTAGAATTGTCAGTGCTAACAGGCAAATAACACTTATTGAAATAACCACAGGAATCAGTACGGGACATGCGACGAACTTATCCGTTAGGACAGTGAGGTGAACTTTGACAATAATGGGCTAAGGCAGCAAACGACCGTGGCGAGTGCGTTTGCTAACAGCACATCACCACCTGCAGCCCCTTCTGGGATCGTGACCATGTCTGTTGGACCCACGACGACAGGAAAACGGCGGGCAGGTCAGATCCGTTCCGAGTTTCGTGCAATGGGGAAGGTTCAAAAATCGGGTGTTGGGTGCCACATGCTCCAAGCCAAAATCGCAAAAATCAGCAGGTGGTCCTCTGTGCATCTCTGCTTGCTCGTCATCAATTGGCTCGTGAACAACATTGACCATTCGTATCCTGCATCATTACTGGTGATGAGAAATGGCGTATATAGTCTAACATAAGGAAACGAAAGGAAACCACGACTAGAAAGAGTGCGTGAAATGATGCTACTCCACGATAACGCGGACCGCATTCTGCTAGACTGACAAAAAAACTATGCAGGAGTGGGGTTGGGAAGTCTTCCCGCTCCCACCTTATTCACCTGATTTTGTGCCCTCAGATTTTCACCTCTTCCGCTCTCTATCGCAAGGGCGTGACCGCTACGGTCGCAGGTTCGAATCCTGCCTCGGGCATGGATGTGCGTGATGTCCTTAGGTTAGTTAGGTTCAATGGCTCTGAGCACTATGGGACTTAACTGCTGAGGTCATCAGTCCCCTAGAACTTAGAGCTACTTAAACCTAACTAATCTAAGGACATCACACACATCCATGCCCGAGACAGGATTCGAACCTGCGACCGTTGGGGTCGCGCGGTTCCAGACTGTAGCGCCTGCCACTTCGGCCGGCGTTAGTTAGGTTTAAGTAGTTCTAAGTTCTAGGGGACTGATAACCTTAGAAGTTAAGTCCCATAGTGCTCAGAGCCATTTAAACCAACCATCTATCGCAAGGAAATTCCTTTGTGGATTAAAACGCGCTCCGAACATGGGCCGACGAGTTCTTCGCCTAAAATCCAAGTGATTTCTTTACTTGCAGAATCGAAAATTTACCCCAGCGTTAACGGACTGCTGCAAATAATGAAGGAATTATATATATAGCAGAACGATCCTATTGCCATCAACATTCATCTCGCGGAAGGACTGCTGAGAAAAGTGAACCAAGACCCGTGCGGAAGCATTCAGAGAAGTGTATTTCCTTCATTCCATTTGCGAGCGAAACAGGACAGGGAACTCCTAGCAGTAGTGTCTGCTTGCGGAATATGTACGTAGATACAGATGCCCCATAGTTCAGCTGGACCACTGGTCTGCCTACCACGTTGCTCACGTCGCTGACACATCCGCAACCGAGGTCGGAACTGCACATTTGTGCAATGGCACCCGCCTCATCTTTAGTCCATCTTAGTTCTGCTGACGGAATAGGAGGAAAATAAGTTCCTAATCACCAGCCATAGCGCTAGTGTCCTGGATTGAATTCCAATTGTCTCTGCAGTGCTTCATGGAGTGATGGCTTGTGGCACTGTCGATTGGGATGAGTCGAGCTTTCCTCATTTTCACTTACCACGTATTACGGAGAACAACATTTGTTGTTACTGGGTGTTTATAATGTGAATAAATAAATGTATCAATGATACGTATTTATATTTAAGATATGGTTGGTGCGGACAGTTCTATTTATGTCCTCGCACGTACGTGTATCTCACTTCTGCGTTAAAAGATGTCACAAAATGTAGTTACACCTTACAGTATCATGTTCATGATGCGCATTATATACACATATATTTTTCGCATCCGTGGCAACTTCATTGTCCAGCACGATGTGACCCACGTGACAACAGTGTTGTATACACATTGGAGAATTTGCTCTTATTGCATTACACCATATGTCACGCTGACATATTTATCGTAGGTGTTATTGCAGTTTTGACAAATGCTTATGGAAAGAATTTTATTATAAGGTCTTATATAATCTCTGATATATTCAATACTTAGCGATTGTATTAATATCACTATGTTCAGGGTGAGACACAGTGTTCCAGCATATCATAGTTGAACAATTAATTTTCATTTCCTTTTCAGTAGTAATTACGGGAAAAATATTGTTTCATTTCTATTTCAACAGAATCCACCAAGGATAATATTCTTATGCTGTTATGTAATTGGTAAGTGATCAAGGTATGATGGAGTGCAGTTCATATGCTTACCAAGGTGGTACTGAAGGTTTCTATGAATCGTTGGTGGTCGTGTATTTGGTGATTAATGCAGGATGGAGTGCCTTTCATATGCTAGTTAAGGCGCTTTGGAAATATTCCATGAACTTTTTGCTGCGCAAGTCTGTTTGTTGATTCAGAATTTGTTCTGGGTGCTTAGTCGAGTAAATGCAGGTTTGTATTTGTACCAAAATGACCATTAATTAGCCTTTGGAGACATTATATAAAATAGTGAGATTTCTCTCGATATTTTGAGTTCAGTATTTATTGTCTTTGAGACGTGTGTCGAAAAGTGAACGTTATTTTCGATTGTGTTTGTGTGTTCTCTATATTTCGTTTTAAACGTTCTGCCCCTCTGCCCAGTGTAAATAAAAGATATACTTTCATGTGATGATATAAACAGAACTGTTCACACCAACCGTATCTTAAATATAAGTAGTAACTACATGAATCATTTTATCACTAATACCTTTATTGTCCACATCCTACACATCCAATCATAAGAAATTTTATTCTCTGTAATAGCTGGCTTGTGAAAATGGGCATACTCCGAAACCAGTCAACCAGTAAATAAACAGCAGCTCTGGTGTTCAATTGTCTTTTCTTCAAATTACATTTAAGATACAGCTCTCACTCTTTACGAAGGAAGAGTGCCACTCAACGTTAGCGCAGTAAAAAATCTTTCCGATCAGGCGGTTGAACTTAACCCTTTACATCTTCTAGCTATCCACGACTGCATTTACACACGTGCTATCTAGGCTAGAGCCTATGAGTCCGCACCACAAAAACTTAAAATAAAAAATACCTGTGATAAAACATGCTCGGATATCTTGCTGCATCACTTCATGTTAAAACGTCGATCTTTCGACGATTACCACCATAAAAATTTGTCAGTAGCAAATGAGTGTTGTGGCTACTGCTGTGGTGGTCTTATACAGCCGATAGATGGCTTGTGATTGGTCGGCGTACGTCGCACGTCTGCGCTGATGGCGCCATTGCTGCTGTAGAAGCGTATAGAATTCGGCGCATTTCTCTATTTCTTCTCTGCGTCGAGAGCTCCCACCACTTAAGATTACGCCCGCTGACTCTTCTAAAGCTGATCGCGGATATTCTAGTTTATGCTGCCTCTTTTTTACAACAGAATTCCAGTGTGTAGAAGCGTGGGATAAAAATTTTGTTTCTTCAAAGGGAATTTTGTGTTTATATGGGAGGTTGTGCACAGCAACTGCTGATTATTCATGTTCTAGACATTTAATGTGCCGCTGACGTTCCGCACGTTGGTCGGGAAGGGTACGGATGGACTGAAACATGTAGTTGCTTCTGCACTCACAGGGAATATTATAAATTCCAGAGCACATTTGACCGACACAGTCGTGGTCAAAAGCTTATACTCACCTGGACTCTCCGGTAGAATGATTCTGCGGTTGCATAGGGAATCCAGAGAGAGAAGAAGCAGCTATAAGGGGAGAACCGTCGTTCCGAGTCAGGTTGAGTGCGCAGCAGGAAATACAGAGCAGTCAGTAGGTCAAAATTAAGGTAGCCCCCTTTCGGTGTTCAGCGTGTATTCGTCAGCTGACAGACTGCACTTAACGGTGGTTCGTAATTAATGGATCTGAGGATGATCTAAAATCAAAAATGGCCAGGTGTGAGTAGTGCTCGCACTTTGAGGGTTCCTTAAAAACCAAACACCACACGAACAGACCATGGAGGACCCACGGTACCAACCGGTAGCCTTGTCATCTTCAAAAAATGGCTCTGACCACTATGGGACTTAACATCTGAGGTCATCAGTCCCCTAGAACTTAGAACTACTTAAACCCAACTAACCTAAGACATCGCACACATTCATGCCCGAGGCAGGATTCGAACCTGCGACGTAGCGGTCGCGCGTTTCCAGACTGAAGCGCCTAGAACCGCTCGGTCACGCTGGCCGGCGTGTCATCTTCGGAACACAGGCGTCACTGAATATGGATATGGAGGAGCATATGGTCAGCACACTTCTCTCCCGGCCGTATGCCAGTTTACGAGACCGGAACAGTTACTTCTCAATCAAGTAGCTCCTCAGTTTGCCTCGCAAGAGTTGAGTGCAGCTCGCTTTGCCAACAGCGTTCGGCAGACCGGATGCTCACCCATCCAAGTGATAGCCCAGCCTGGCAGCGCTTAACTTCTGTGAGCTGGCGGGAACCAGTGTTAGAACTGCGACAAGCCCGTAGGCTCTGAGCGGTCCTTAAAAACTTAATTATGTATTTAGACACTTTATCCATCGTGAGAATCGAGAATCTGTTCGCTTTTTGCCTATTATCGCCATTGATACTGGCAAGAGTGTGAAGACAGCAAATGACAAAATAAATTTATTTTTCATGTGTTACAATTAGAAATTAACAATTTTCTAATTTTTTCCATTAGTTGCGCAGTAAAACCTCGGTTCTTGCCAAATTTCATGATTATAGGTTAAGATGAAGTACCCCATAGGTTCTGATGAGCGACTTTGCAAGTATCAATATATGTCACATAAACGGCCGTATCTTTTGATTGCAGAGACTTAGGAGCATCAATTTTATACACCGCTAAGACACCATACACCTTAGTACGTGACATAAATTTCAACTGGATAGGTCTATCCATTACTGACAAAATAAGCTTTTCAATAGTTTGACAAATAGACGGACAAGAAAGTGATCCTGTAAGAGTTCCATTTTTACCGACTGAGGTTCACAACTCAAAGAAAGCATTGAAACTAGCTATCCAATAAAATAAAAGAAGTAACTTACACGGTATGCAATCTGAAGTTCTCCCGGCGTATTTCCAATTTGAATAGTTCTCGTGTATCCGACCGGGTAGCGTCGTAATTTCTCCACAATATTTCGGTAGACGTACACGCTGCCATCTTCAAGTGGTTCCTGGCGAATGCTGTGCTGTTCCTATATATACTAGTCGTTACCCCCTCCATCGTTCCTCTCCTGGTGTTTTTGGTGCGGCCGGCACGGCGGCTACTGGAGGTGGTTGGGGAAGCTGCGCCTGGATCTGAACCGGGGTCTGCAGTCTCCCTGCTGCCGCCGTCGGGGGCGGTTCTCGATCTCTGGGACCGCATATTTCTCTCTAGGCTGACTGCAGGCTTCCAAGCCTGACTAAGTTGAAGGCCGCTGTCTTTATTAATTAGATCTTCCTGCAGTCGGATTTCGATGGCCGCTTTAGTAACGCAGACCCAGAAGTAGGAGGATTGACAGAGTATTTTTGTTTTTACATAGTCCGTAGTATGGCCAGTCTTTATACAATGGTCAGCCACGGCTGATTTAGTGGCCTGGCGTAATTCGGTAACATACAATGAAGGCTTTCACGACCGCATGGTACCGCTGTTGATAATTCTTCCGGGTTATATGGCCGTGGTCCATGGAATTCTTCTATTCCTAATGTTTCGTCCAATGCTACGTTGGACATCTTCAGAGGTATGGCTGGTCCTGTTGAGTGCTGCTGAGTAGTTCGGTATGACGCACAGCATTCGACAGGAACCACCTGAAGATGGCAGCGCGTACAACTGCTGAAATGTAGTGGAGAAATTACGACGCTACCCGGTCAGATACCCGAGAACTGTTCAAACTTAGATGGTATTTGCCTTTCTTTACATAAAAGCTTCATTACATCCAGGGTGTCAAATTCACTGGAAAATAGTTATGCTAGAATTTTCTGGGAAAGTTTAGAGCAGAGGAAAGTAAGAGACTAAAGTACTGCACCAGCCGGATTTAAAGGTTTACGCTACCACGCTTACCTTGATGGGAAGACTATAACAGTGCGTCCAAGTGCTACAAAGGGAAAAATCTGCGTAGAGAGCACAGAATAGGCTCGTAGAAATTAACCTCTGAGTGGACACATGAAATGCGTGTCAGCAGTCTTGTAACGCATCGTCACCAGTGCATTGGAATTCCCCACCCCTCGCCTCCGGCGCCTCTCCTACTTTCTCTCTCTCTCTCTCTCTCTCTCTCTCTCTCTTTCTCTATCGGTCGAACCTTATTGGACATCCGTCTGAGTCAGCGCGTCGCGCCTCTGCAGGTAGCTGCGAGTTCAGTGGTCGCTGCGTCACGAAGGAGCAGACCGGATGCTCGGAGCATCTGGCAGGCAGGTATGTGATGGGCGAGCGGCGGCAGGATTCTCGCCACGCAGGCAGTCGCTCGCCGGCGGAACCCCTTGACACCGCGGGGGCCTTGGCCTGGCGGCTTGACCGCCCGCCGCCTCACCGTTTGCATTAGGCATCGCTCGACGCCTGATGAGCACACAAATCTACCGGCTTTCGAAACGCGAGCCGGCACGCCGCCTTATTTGTCCTCATCAGGCTCTTCCAATCGCCTGCTCAACTCCTATCAGTAGTTGCACTAGTGACATTTTGAGTCTCCTTCGCTACACTGTTACTCATCTTCTCTACAGTTTTGAACACAAATTTATACACTAAATTGATGCGGCTCGCCACTAATTCCTCTCTTGTACCAACCAGCCGGCCGCGGTGGTCGAGCGGTTCTAGGAGCTTCAGTCCGGAACTGCGCGACTGCTACGGTCGCAGGTTCGAATCCTGCCTCGGGCATGGATGTCTGTGAAGGCCTTAGGTCAGTTAGGTCTAAGCAGTTCTAAGTTTTAGGGGACTGATGACGTCAGATGTTAAGTCCAATAGTGCTCAGAGCAATTTGAACCATTTCTACCAACCTCTTCATCTCAGAGTAGTACCTGCAACCTACGTCCTCAATTATTTGCTGGTATATTCCAATCTCTGTCTTCCTCCACAGTTTTGGCCCTCTATAGCTGCCTCTACTACCATGGAAGTCATTCCCTGATGTCTTAACAGATGTCCTATCATCCTGTCTCTTTTCCTTGTCAGTGTTTTCCACATATTCCTTCCCTTGCCGATTCTGCGGAGAACCTCCTCATTCCTTAGGTGATCAGTCCACCTAATTTCCAACGTACGTCTGTAGCACCAGATTTCAAATGTTTCGATGCCCTTCTGCTCCGATTTTTCCAGTCATTGTTACATTACCACACAATGCTGTGCTCAAAACGTACATTCTCAGAAATTTCTTCCTCAAATTAAGATATATGTTTGATACTAGTAGAATTCTCTTGACCAGGAGTGCCCTTTTTCGAGTGCTAGTTTCCGTTCGACGTCCTCTTTAAACCGTTCGTGATTGGTTATTTCACTGCCTAGGTAGCATAATTCCTTATCTTCATTTACCTCGTGACCATCAATCCCGATGTTGAGTTTCTCGCTGTTCTCATTTCTGCTACTTCTTCTTATTTTGTTGTTCTTCGATTTACTCTCAGCCCATATTCTGAACTGATTAGACTTTTTATTCCATTAAACACATCCTGTAATTCTTCTTCACTGTCATTGAGGACAGCAATGTCATCAGAGATCATTGATATCGTTTCACCTTGAATTTTAATTCAACTCCTGAACCTTTCTTTTATCTCCATTATTGCTTCTTCGATGAACGGATTCAACAGTAGGGGCGAAAGACTACATTCCTGTCTTACACACGTCTGGCATTCTCTCGGTCGACGTATCGCTGCACGTCTTCACACCCCTAGGACACTTCAGGAGCTCCGACAGGCACTGGTGAAAGAATGGGAGAATACCCCAGCAGCTTCTCGACCACCTGATCCAGAGTATGCCAACCCTTTGTGCGGCCTGTGTACGTGTGGATGGTGATCATATCCCATCTTGATGTCGGGAGTCATGCAGAGGAAGCAGTGGCGTTTTGTACCACATGTGTTTCGGGACTGTTTTCTCAACTTATCACCAATACTTTGGACTTACAAATCTGCGTCGTGTGTGTTCTCTATGCGCCAGTTTTGTGTAGTGCCACGTTGTGTGACACCACATTCTGCAATCAGCCTTAATTTATGAGCATGAGTGTATATAGCATCCTTGTGTGAGAAGCAACAGTTGATTGCGCCCCTAATTCATGTACGAGCGAAGTCGCTTTTGATACGCTCATTCCACTGATTGTCGATTACTTCTTGTCAGGGCAGGGATCCTTACAAGGAAGAATTAACTAAGATGATACGGAGAAGGGCAGCAGGTTTCTTTACGGGTTCGTTTAGTGACCGCGACATAGTTTGGGGGAAGCAAATCACACTACAGTCCCAGACGCGACACGGGAGTCGTTGTGCTTCAGGGAAATATTTACTTTCAAAATTCCGAGAGCTTGCGTTCCAAGGAGAGTCAGACAATTCATTCCACATTCACTTGCTAAATGATTGACTATGACGGGGAAATGGTAGAAACTACAAGTCATACCGAGATTTACCGACGCACCGGCCGTTGGTGACCGAGCGGTTCTAGGCGCTTCAGTCTGGAACCGCGCGACCACTACGGTCGCAAGTTCGAATCCTGCCTCGGGCATGAATGTGTGTGATGTCCTTAGGTTAGTTAGGTATAAGCAGTTCTAAGTTCTAGGGAAATGATGGCCTCAGATGTTAAGTCCCATAGTGCTCAGAGCCATTTTTGAGATTTACCGACACCGCTCATTGTTGCACACCCTTCGCTAATGTAAAAGGGAAGGGATTGGGGGGATGGGGGGGGGACGACTGAGAATTATAGCTTTACCCTTCACTCCAGACAATAATTTGCCCTGCAGAGTATAGATGTAGAAAGCTTAGTAGTAACTGGCTATGAAAGGGCCATATCTGGTTTACAGTGCAGGTCGGTGCGACACTTACTACCTTTGCATTACAGCTCATAGTAAGCTACAGAGTGAAAGTATCTTTCTGAAAAAAAAAAACAAAGGAAACTTTTAACGAGTTTCCCGTAGCGGGCGCATGTAATATTATGGGAGGCTGTGAGAGAGCTCCTCGTAAAGATAAAAGCCTTTCTGCGCATGCCCGACGGGAAGTGCGTATGAGGGATCCACGGAAGTAGGCCGTAGAAAGCACGGAAGGGCCAGGTGAGTGAGCAGGCAGCCGGCAGGGGTGGAAGACGAAAAAGCGCGGCTCCCGACTCCCGGCGAGGTAAAAGCGCGACTCCCGGCGTGTGTGAGACGGTCGCACGCAGGCGGGCGCCGCTGGGACGACTGCGCCGCGGCGGGTCCCACGCGGCCGCCGTTGCGACAGAAAGCCTGCGCAGCGTGCAACTGAACTGTCCCCAGACCCTCACAAACGTACGAGGCTCCTCACACGTCGAGAAACGACGCGGAACATGCCCCGGGCAGCTGCCGCATCTCTCCGGTACCACTGTCGCAAGGCATCACAGCTTACCCCTCATTTCACTCTAAGCGAGGCGAATGTGACGTCATTATGTGGAGTAAACGCCGTGTCGAAGGCGACAGAAGCCGTGTATCGATTTTAGTGATCTTTAGAGATCTTGAACTGTGGTTGCCATTCAAGATGACGAGTTAAACAAACAGCTCATTCATTCGAAGGAACTGCTGTCTCTTCGGCATAAAAGTTTTCTGGGTTTGGTACCGCGTCATAATGTAAAAACTACTGCTGCTGTAGAAAAGCCAACGTTTCGGCCACGATTGCAGAGGGCTTATTCTGGGTCTACGGCCGCTACAATCGTGGCCGAAACGTTGGCTTTTCTACAGCAGCAGTAGTTTTTACATTATGACGCGGTACCAAACCAGAAAACTTTTATGTCGACTGACTCTGGCCGCGGAAGCCAACGCAGTTATGCTGTCTCTTCGTTCTTCGAAAGTGAATACGCCCCAACTCTACAGAAAGTACCTAACAATGAGCTGTCTCAACGGCAAATGCCACCGTAGCACAGTGAGTTACTGTCGATTATATATATGATGCTAGTGGTCCCGGATTCAAACGTATTGTCGTTGTAGAATTTTTGTCTTTTATGTGAAGGAACTATAGTGGTACGGAGTCCGTGGTAAACTCGGTAAGTTAGCTCTAAGATCTGAAGGAGATGGCCAGGTAGTGTAGCTCTTGTACTGGTAATATTCAAGGATGTACACTACTGGCCATTAAAATTGCTACACCACGAAGATGACGTGCTACAGACGCGAAATTTAACCGACAGGAAGAAGATGCTGTGATATGAAAATGATTAGCTTTTCAGAGCATTCACACAAGGTTGACGCCGGTGGCAACACCTAAAATGTGCTGACACGAGGAAACTATCCAACCGATTTCTCATACACGAACAGCAGTTGACCAACGTTGTTGTGATGCCTCGTGTAAGGAGAAGAAATGCGTACCATCACGTTTCTTACTTTGATAAAGGTCGGATTGTAGCTTATCGCGATTGCGCTTTATCGAATCTCGAAATTTCTGATCGCTTTGGTCGAGATCCAATGACTGTTAGCAGAATATGGAATCAGTGGGTTTAGGAGGGTAATACGGAACGCCGTGCTGGATCCCAGCAGCCTCGTATCACTAGCAGCCGAGATGAAAGGCGTCTTATCCGCAAGGCTGTAACAAAATCGTGCAGCCACGTCTCGATCCCTGAGTCAACAGATGGGGACGTTTGCAAGACAACAACCATCTGCACGAACAGTTCGACGACGTTTGCAGCAGCATGGACTGTCAGCTCGGAGACCATGCCTGCGGTTACCCTTGACGTTTTATTACAGGCAGGAGCGGCTGCGATGGTGTACTCAACGACGAACCTGGGTACACGAAAGGCAAAACGTCATTTTTTCGGATGAGTCTAGGTTTTGTTTACAGCATCATGATAGTCGCATCCGTGGTTGCTTCAAATGGTTCAAATGGCTCTGAGCACTATGCGACTTAACTTCTGGGGTCATCAGTCGCCTAGAACTTAGAACTAATTAAACCTAACTAACAGGATTCGTACCTCCGACCCTAGCGGTCGCTCGGTTCCAGACTGTAGCGCCTAGAACCGCACGGCTACTCCGCCGTGTTTGGCGACATCGCGGTGAACGCACACTGGAAGCGTGTATTCGTCATCGCCATACTGGCGTGTCACCCGGCGTGATGATGTGGGGTGCCACTGGTTACACGTCTCGGTCACCTCTTGTTCGCATTGATGGCATTTTGAACAGTGGACGTTACATTTAAGAGGTGTTACGACCCGTGGCTTTACCCTTCATTCGATCCCTACGAAACCCTACATTTCAGCAGGATAATGCACGACCGCATGTTGCAGGTCCTGTACGGGTCTTTCTGGATACAGAAAATGTCCGACTGCTGCCCTGGCCAGCACATTCTCCAGATCTGTTACCAACTGAAAACGTCTTGTCAACGGTGGCCGAGCAACTGGCTCGTCACAATACGCCAGTCACTACTCTTGATGAACTGTGGTATCGTGTTGAAGCTGCTTGGGCAGCTGTACACGCCATCCAGGCTCTGTTTGACTCAATGTCCAGGCTTATCAAGGCCCAAACAACGTGAAAATGTAATCACATTTGAGTTATAGTATAATATATTTGTCCAATGAATCCCCTTTTATCATCTGCATTTCTTCTCGGTGTAGCAATTTTAATGGCCAGTAGTGTATTTCGTAGGTAAGTGCGAGAAATGTTGAAACAGTTTCATAAGTTTTCATGTATGCACACAGTGACCGTCATATTGTTTCGAAAGCCAACGTCTGTGAAAGAATTGATTGTGCCCAGTTTATAGACACAAATGCGATAGCAAAAACACTCCAGAGCATAAATTTACGGATGTTGAGTTCTGTGGTTGTGGATTAAATTAATTTCGAAAAACAGCAACCAGCCACTTTTTACATATTTTTATCTAATTCAATACACGTTTTTGACTTGCATCTGCCTTCGACTGGCGTAATACATATACTGCATTTTAACTATTAAATTTGCGATAATGGTTACTCATGTACCATAGCTATATTGCCCTCTGCTGCTCTCAGTTATTTGTATAAATATCAGACGCATCCCTATCGTCACCAGCACTTACTACGTACCTACAGATATAATTTGACGTTGACACCTTCATCAGAATATTTTATAGTATGTATGGTTAGTGTGTGTCGCGGTTCATCATGAAAATACTTTTTATTTATCTTATATAGCACTAGACCTTTTACAGATTTAGCTTCAGCAAATTGAACTTAGTTGGTTACACCCTCTTTTCGTTTGTAACAGATCTGAAGACGGCAATAGCCGAAACCGGTAACAGCGAAATGTCAAAATTTTTGTGTGATCAAGACGGACAATATGATCAAGGACTTATTTCCAGACTTCATGTCTTCAACTGATAAATGTTTACTAGCAGATCATCAACATATCGACCACAGTTTGGATGCTGAATCTGCCCTGTGCGAAATAACAGTTCTTTTATTTAATACTACATTTGCAAGTTCTATATTTATAGTTCATTACTCATTAGAAGGACTTACTTTCTGTTCACCTTATTTAGGGCCCTATTTCTGCATTTATAAGCGTGGTACAAACTCTTTTTCTTTGTCTGGTTAAAAGAGAAAAAGATCAGAAAAATGTTAAAATCTCAGTAAGTTTGAACACGAGACCACTGGTGTCGTAAAAATGGCTACTACTACTGACTGAGCCGTAGTAGCATAACAGAGTTCGCTACTAATTTACCTGTGATGTAGCTTATTGTTCGGGCCTCTTCGTAAAGTTCACAGGCGTCACTTTCAGACAACGAAAAGGCAGCAATAGCTTCCAAAATTGAAATGAGGTACCAACTGAAGATATAATGAGCTGCTCCTTTAATTTATCTGCTAGAATGGCTACCGCATTATATGGTCTTAAACGATCACAGAAGTCGAAATACATCTTCTGTCGTCTCTGATACAGCGCAGCGTGAATGCGTCCTAAGTACGTCACATTCGCTTCACTTCGTCTGAAATGTGTGTTACCTGGCGTCAGAGTCAGTGTCACTACGCCGACATCTTGCGCGTCATCTCATTCTTCCAATGATAAAGAACCCAGGGACGTACAGAATGAATTTCTGCACCCAACACACTGATAAACGACCCAACAACGTGGCCTGTTCCTTCTCTACTCTCCCCCCCCCCCCCCCCATCCCCCCACCACTCCTCCATCACCATAAAGAGATCTTCGATGCTGCGAGTAGAATGAAGACGGGCAATGTGACTGAATCAGTCGACAAGCCATCTGAAGTACGGAAGTTATGAGAACGAAGAAGAGCTGAAATTCTTACTGTACTCTTCAGTCGCAACATTGGCGCTGGAAGGTTATCTGCAATTTGACGATTCCTACATGGCAAGATGAGGGACATGTGTGTAAGTGTTCTATCACTCAATCCGTTTGCTGTCCCATAAGATAAAAATTCTTGAACAGGTTTATAATTCCCTGCACAATATCATTAAAATTCCCTTTCCATACACAGTATCATTTAAATACCCTCATACCAATGTGATTCGAATACAAAAATTTCAATTTCTACAGCCCACTTGCTGACTGAATGACACTGGGTCAAAAACCAACCAAAAAGTCACTCTGTAGCAGGGTCCCGCTTGAAGCTCCTGGAAAGCGCATGGTGTTCATAATATTCCAAAAGCATACGCGGGGAAAGAAATTAACAAGCTGGATCTGAGAAGTCACAAAAAGAATTGGAAATACAAAGCGTTAAACAGAAGAAGCAGCAGAAACAGTTATTTTTACAGAGGCAGGATCCCAAAGCAGTAGCAGTGATAAAACAGGCCGAAGGAAGGAGAAAAAGAGGTACAGTGAAAAGATGTAAGAATACTGAAGAAAAAGAAGAGCAGATAAGAAGGAATTGAAATTGTCTCGAGATCCCTAGTTGGCCAAACCGGAAGGAAAAATAAATAAATACAAGAATTTTCTGCAAGAACTGATGATCACGTATTGCGTTAGAGCTGGATGGACCCTAACGTTTGTTCACTACCGGGTAAGGCGATTCGAAGACTTGAATATTTAGAAACGGTTAGCTGTCGCCAGTTACATTAAACTTATTTTTAATGCTACACTTTGCGTTGCCAGACTTCAATTTTCAAAGGCTAAACATTACATCTGATTGAATTTTTCCTCTTCTTTCTTAGTAAGTAGTCTCCGGATTTTCACTCCCACTTTACAGCACCGCAAGCTTCCCTTCGCATCATGTTCTTTGCCACTTTCCCTATGTAAAGGCCACACGTATCTTCAGAAAACGTGCGTGTCCGCAGCTCGTGGTCGTGCGGTAGCGTTTTCGCTTCCCACGCCCGGGTTCCCGGGTTCGATTGCCGGCGGGGTCAGGGATTTTCTCTGCCTCGTGATGACTGGGTGTTGTGTGATGTCCTTAGGTTAGTTAGGTTTAAGTAGTTCTGAGTTCTAGGGGACTGATGACCTTAGCAGTTAAGTCCCATAAGATTTCACACACATTTGAACATTTTTGAACTTCGCTTCACTTTCACTAAGGATCTCATCAACGAATCTTATCCTTGAAATCCTTTCAGCCTAAATTTTAATTCCACTCTTAGTCCTTTATTTTATTTCCCTTCTTGTTTCTTGGATGCACACTAAAGCACCAAAGGAACTGGCAGAAGCATTCGTATTCAAATACGTGTATATGTAAACTAGCAGAATACGGCGCTGCGGTCGGCAATGCCTATATAAGACAGTGTCTGGTGGAGTTATTAGACCGTTTACTGTTGCTACAATGGCAGGTTATCAAGATTTAAGTGAGTTTGAACGTGGTCTTATAATCGAGTGATGGGACACAGCGTGTCCGAGGTAGTGATGAAGCGGGGACTTTCCCGTAAGACCATTTCACGAGTGTACCGTGAATATCAGGAGTCCGGCAAAACATCTCCGACCTCGCTGTGGCCGGGAAAAGATCCTGTAAGAACGGGACCGACGACGTATGAAGAGATTCGTCCAACGTGACAGAAGTGCAGCCCTTCCGCATACTGCTGCACATTTCAATGCTGGGCAACCAATAAGTATCAACGAAACATCATCGATATGGGCTTTCGGAGCCGAAGGCCCATTCGTGTACCCTCGATAACTGCACGACACAAAGCTTTCCGCCTCTCCTGGGCCCGTCAACACCGACATTGAGCTGTTAGTGACTGGAAACATGTTGCATGATCGGACGAGTCTCATTTCAAAATGCATCGAGCGAATGGTCGTGTACGGATATGGATCATGTCAGCTGGGGACTGTTGAAGCTGGTGGGGTTTCTGTAATGACGTGGAGCGTGTGGAGTTGGAGTGACGTGGGACACCTGATACGTCAAGAGACGAGTCTGACAGGTGACACGTAAGGAAGTATCCTGTCTGATCACCTGCACCCATTCTGGTCGGACGAGTGTCGTTTCAAATTGTATCGACTGATTGGACGTGTACGTGTATGGAGACAACCACACGAATCCGTGGACCCTGCTTTGACAGCAGGGGATTTTTCAATCTGGTGGAGGCTTTGTAATGGTGTGGGGCGTGTGCAATTGGAGTGATATGGGGCCCCTGATACGTCTAGACACGACTCTGATACGTGACACGCACGTCAGCATCGTGTCTGATCACCTGGATCCATTCATGTCCATTGTGCATTCCGACGGACTTGGGCAATTCCAGCAGGACAATGTGACACCCCACACGTCCAGAATTGCTACAGAGTGGCTCCGGGAACACTCTTTTTAGTTTACACACTTCCGCTGGCTACCAAACTTCCCAGACATGAACATTATTGAGCATATCTGAGATGCCTTGCAACATGCTGTTCAGAAGAGATCTCCCCCCCCCCCCCCCGTCACCCCCCTCATACCATTACAGTTTTATGGACAGTCTTGCAGGAATCATTGTGTCATTTACCTCCAACACTGCTTCAGACATTCGTCGAATCCATGCTACGTCGTGTTGCGGCACTTCTGCATGCTTGCGGGGGCACTACACGATATTAGGCAGGTGTTCGAGTTTCTTTGGCTCTTCAGTGTGTAGAAAGAACAGTATGGGGGAAAGACTTCACCCTGTCTTACATCCCCTTTTTAACCCGAGTATCCATTCATAATCTTCCAGCATTATTGTTTGCTCTTGGTTTTTGTTCATATTGTGTATCACTCGTCTCTCACACTAGCTTACTCTTATTCTTTCCAGAATTTCGATCATTAGAGCATTCAACATTGTCGAATCCTTTTTTGAGGTCGACAAATCCTCTACACGCGTCTTGTTTTTTTCTGAGGTCGTGCTCCTCAGAAATTGCGACCAGTCTATTGCTAGCTGACCTTATGGGACTTCCATTGTCATCGTCTTAGCACCAGCTACAGTATTCCCATCTGTGTTATACAGTAAATCATCAAAAGGGTGCTTAATACCTTTATTTTAACCCCTTTAACCTTAGAAAACTTTATTTATTTATTTATTTATTCGAATTGCAGTTTTGTAGGGTACGGTAAAACCAATTTTGGCTATTATTCTTTTTGTTTGATTTTTTTTTTGCTCCCAGATTTCCCTCTTAGTTCGACAGCGTGGTTCCTGACTCCACCTTATTCCTTTTTCTGACCTCGTTCTTCCCTGTATTGCCATTCCTATTGCGTAGCTCTTCTAAAAAGTGTTCTGTTACTTATTAAGTCCATTCTGATTCCAATGTTTTTCATATCTTAGTCAGTGGAGCATGTAGATCTGAATTTGTAGGTATTTAGTAAATTGAAGATCTGCTCTGTTCGGCTGTTACTATCCATTCCGTATATATGCTGCCGGAACAATAATTGGTACACACTCTTAGAGATTTCAAATTCACTCAAGATTTATTGTTGCAATAGTGCGTATGCAGTGCATGAAGTGATTATATTTACCGGTCAATATCACAAGTGGTTCTGAGGTACCAGGAATCGACCTATGCTGTAACACCTATATTAGAACACGGTGTTGCCTCCACAGGCGGTAGTGCAGATTCTGACTGGCATTCAGTCGATCGTACAGATGACGAATATTCTTATGCCATGACTGCTCGAATTGTTGACGTAGCTCTGTAAGACTTGTCGGCTGGCAAGTTGCACGAGTCACTTATCGTCCCATCATACCCCACCCGTGCTTGACTGGAGTTAAGTCCAGATATTGTGATCCCCAGAGAAGTTGCTGCACATCTTGCAGAACACACTGAGTTTCACGAGTAGTCTGTGAGCGAGTATTCATCCTGCTCGAACAACACCTCATCATCGTTCTTCAAGAATTCAAGAATTCTGTACGTACCGAGTGCTCGCTATCCTCGCGTCCAGAAACCCCAAACCATAAGGCCTAGGGTGAGGCCAGTATATCTTGGACGAACCCGCTCTGGAAGACAGTGTTCAAAATGTCTACGTCATACATGAAAACGATCATCACTTGCGTGCAGACAGAATGTGCTGTTATCGCCATTCCAAGTGATCCTCTGACGGCACCAGTCAAGCCGTGCACATCGATGTTGTGGTGTTAGTGGAAGACGGGCTAGAAGAGCACGTGCCCTGTTGCTAATAAACGGTACGCAACAGATCGTGTTGACTCGACTGTGCTCAAAAGCCCTCTTACCTGTGCTGCGTAGCTGTACGAACTGCCATTGCTGCTCTAACAATAAGACGATCCTGGCAGGCGTCTGTGCTGCGTATACGTCCAGAACCTAGTCCATGGGTGTGAGGATGTTCCTGTGGCCACTGATAGCAGCGTCGTTGCACAACCGACGTAGCATGTCCAACTTGTGTGTCAGTTCTCCGGAAGAACCACCCAGCAGCTCGGAAGGCCACAATTTGGCCCATTTCAGACTCGCTCACTTGGAGTCTCCTTGGGACGGTTACCGCTTGCTTCACACGTTTGCCACACACAGAGTCCTCTGGCTGTGAGCGCGCCCTATTAGAGGATAGGCACAGATGGTACTGTGAAAGGTATGACACTACGTTATCTGTTGGCGGACGCCGATGAAACCATTATCAGTACAACTACCATCCCACAGGTGGCATATTCCGTCATCGGATCAAAATCGACGTCGTCTTTCCAGGGGAACTAGTTATTATTTTTTTTCTGGAGCTGTATGTTCATGAAACTGTAGCCTTCTTTTCCTCATTTCATCAGTTAATTTTTCCATTTTCAAGTATAGCTCTGTGATAGATTTTAATTTGCAAACTGCATTGGTACTACTTTTAGGCAAGAGTATTTTCCTTAGATTTCTTTTTTCAACTTTAGCCAGTTTTTCAAGATCCCAAATCTTGTTGATTTAACTGTTCTTGCAGCAAACAGAGTTTAAGGCTTTATCGAATTTTGATAGTGTATCAGATTTGTTTTCCAGGATAAATATTATTTGTTCAAATGGTTCAAATGGCTCTGAGCACTATCGGGCTTAACTTTTGAGGTCATCAGTCCCCTAGAACTTAGAACTACTTAAACCTAACTAACCTGAGGACATCACACGCACCCATGCACGAGTCAGGATTCGAACCTGCTACCGTAGTGGTCACGCGGTTCCAGACTGTAGCGCTTAGAACCGCTCGGCCACCCCGGCCGGCTGTTATTTATTACAAGTCTTTTTTGTCATAAGAAATACCATTTGCATTTAATATAACCTATTTTCTGTTGCTGTGTTTTCTGCTGCATTCCTCGTAATCCATTATCCCATCTACTTAAAATAATTATATATTTTTTGTTATGAATTTTAAGTTTTCGAGGGAATTAATAATATTTGTTACGAATTTTTTCCAACTTTACTATATATCTTAATATCATTTGACTGAAGAGGAGCAAGACATAATGAAATGATAAATAAAACAAAAGTAGCGTAGGCCCCAGTTCACGTCTAGAATATGACTAGGGGTAGTGTTTTCTGCCAAAATATTGGCAGTCTTAGACGAGTTTACCAGGTCATATCTCTGCAGATGTGGAAGAAAGCAAAAAGAAAATGAAAATTCTACTTTATCATTGCTCGCGAGAAAGACATTCTATTGAGGATTGAAAGTGAAGTGATGCTGAAAATGATGAACGAAAAACATTTTTTTTACAGAATTTGTGTTTTGTGCACGTGCGTGACACTCTTCTCATCAAGTTAATTTTTGTTACACAAACTCTTCCTCAAACAATTTCGAAACTGTAATTGATTCTCTAAAAGAAATTATTGCCGAAAAAATGTCAAGGTTCCCGTATCATCAGACAATTTTATCCACAATGGCCGTTTTCGCCTTTTTTTTATTCTTCACTACCACGGCACATGTTGCCGCGTTTACAGGAAAACCAAGATCTGTAGATTTGCTTTCAGCACTCGACGCCGTGGTAACTTCCTGTCTGTCCGAGACACTGATTCTAACCACGGAGCTCTTTTCGCTTTCCATTTAGCAGGCGTTTAAAGAAAGTGACCATAGCCACTAACGACTCAGACATTTGAAACTGTACTTTGCTCTCGCAGGAATTCAGATCGAAGTTTGCAGGCAACAATCTTGGCCTACTTCCGGCTTGGTACGTCGATGCCACCCACGCAGAAACAAGGAGCCACCCAAACGTATCGCAGCTGATTGGGGCGGAAGTGGGTATAATGCGTGGATTGTGGGTGTGCCCGCATGGCAACAGTCATTGAACAGCGAGGCACGTCGCAGAGGGGCGGAAATAACTGGGCGGGCCTCACCGACAGCGGTAGGCGCCTCTAGCGGCCAACACCTCAGCCCGGCGAGCTGCGCGCCACGCACAGCTGCCGGTGATGAGTGCTGCTGCGGTTTCTCGCGCTCTTAACGCTTTCGCTGCCATCTCAGCCATGTGTGACTGGTATCGGTATTTTTCTGTTAAGCCACGCCAGACGGATTGTGGGTGACTCCGTTGACTCTCTGGCGGCCACCGTGATTTTGAAGATAGGTCAGTGCAGGAAAATACGGTTACTAGTTTCAATCTTCTTCGTAATTGCGAAAGAAACACATGATCGCGTATATTTCACGCTTCCTTAGACCTTACAACAGCAAATGTGTTGATTTCGTTGTGGTCTTCAGTCCGAAGATTGGGCTTGATGCAGGATGCTGCATCTGGATCATGGGGTCCCGGGTTCGAATCCCGGCTGGGTTGGAGATTTTCTCTGCCAGGGGACTGTGTGTTTGTGTTGTCATTTTCATTTCATCATCATCATCATCATCACTCGTGACAGTGGATAGATTGGACTGTGTAAAAATTGGGACTTTGTACGGGCCCTGTTGACCGGGCAGTTGAGTGGCCCACATCAACATCATCGTTATTGATGCAGGTCTCCATGCTGATCTATTGTATGCAGTGCTTCAATTTGGGTCAATATGGACCTGTTTATTTTATTCACCTGTTGGCCTCCCCAAAAGTTCCTCCTTTGCCAAACTGCCCACTCCTTGATGTCTCATGGTGTGCTAGATCAAGAGATCCCATCATTAATCAAGTCGTGGATTAAATTTCTTTTGTCCCCAAATCGATTCAGCAGCTCCTTATATTTACTTGACGCACCCATTTAATCTTCGCTTTTCTCTGCAGCAACACATTTGAGAAGCATATCACCGAACGAGGTGGCGCATTGGTTAGCACACTGGACTCGCATTCGGGAGAACAACGGTTCAAACCCGCGTCCAGCCATCCTGATTTAGCTTTTCCTTGATTCCCCTAAATCACACTTCAGGCAAAGGCCGGGATGGTTTTTTGAAAGGGCAAGGGCGACTTCCTTCCTCACCCTTCCCTAATCGGATGGGACTGATGATCTCGCGGTTTAGCCCCTCTCCCAAAACAACCAACCAAAAGCTTATCTCCATGTCTGGAGTGCTTATTGTCTACGTTTCATTTCTGTACATAGCTATCCTCCAGACGAATACCTTCAGAAAAGATGACCTCACATTTTATTACATTTTACCAAATTCCTCTCTACGAATAACATTTAGGGTAGGCTACAACCTCGACTCATTCTTATCTCAGTCACTGCTACCCTTTCATGTGCCTCGACTCTTTATAACTGAAGCGTGGTTTCTATACAAGTCGTAAGTAATTTTTTGTGCCTATATATTATCCCTATCACTTTCATAATTTCAAAGAATGTAATCCAGTCAAGATTTTCAAAAGCGTTCTCTAAGTCTGTAAATGGTCAGTTTGTCTTTCTTTAGCCTGTCTTCTAGTATAAGTCGTTCGGTCAGAATTGTATCGCGTTTCCCTAGGTTTTCCCAGAGCCCAAACTGGCCTGCCAGTTTCCCGTTCTTCTGTAAATTATTCGTGCCGGTATCTTGCATCCATGACTTATTAAACTAATAGTCTAATAGTTTGGTAACATTCACAGTTATCAGCAACTGCCCTCTGTGGAACTGCAATCATTGCAGTCTTTTTGAAGTATGAGGGTGTTTCACCTGTCTCATATACCTTGCATTATATGTGAAAATATCAGTCACATATCACCGAAGAGGCGTTACAATGTGGTGATGTCATTGCAAGACGTGTATGACTGACATGGTGGCGGTTTTGGGCGATTGAGAGTGATTCTTAACCGGGCTTAGCCAATAACGTGGGTGCTTCCTCACCAACATTACAGACTGCAACTTAAGTTTGTCTCACGCCTTTAATGTCTGGAAGGCGGCTGATGAACGTCTTACTGAAGAGTAAGTGCGTAGAATTTTAAGAACTACTAATGATGAGGACCGCACTTTTATGATAATTCTATTGCGGATCGTATATGGAGTCCCTATGACTCAGAAGATCTGGGAAAAACTGAGGTGGACAATATAGCTTCTGTGTTTTAGAAAATGTTAGTAGAGGAATAGCACGACTCGGTAAACCACACAGAATCTGAAGAAGGCAATCACGAAATAGGAAATGTCGAGTGGATGGAATAACGGGGACGTCACAGATCATCCTTTTTTCAACGCCATGTACGTTTGCAAAAACCAGTGTTTCAGGGAGTATTTTCTTCGTGAGTAAGCTTCGTCGTCCACGAAACACTTGCCCCTTGAGAGTAGCATGCTATTCCCTTATTTAATTTGCAATAAAGCTCAAGAATACGGAATAACATTTTCCAAGCTCTGTTCTGCAGCAAGATATGCATGGAACAGTAAAACTAAACTAGAGAGCTGTGACAAGATACAGAGTCTTGCTAGAAGATAACCGTATGTGAAGAACCATCGTGAAGGCTATTAAATCAGGGATACATTGTACATAAACAACTTTTACACATATTGCAAACTGGCACTCTTCTAGTTACAGCTGTTCTGTTGTTGGTGCAGTGCGACCAGACTGTGAGAACATTTCTCATAATGCTGTTCTAAAGAAGAAAAGCTTACAGAAGTGGAGGGGGAAACGTAATGAAACTTCACGGCAGTGAGTGTTCCAGTAATTATAAAATCAAGTCAAATTTACAAAGAAATTGGTAGTATGTGACAACTTACCAGAACTACGTTGCACCGCATCTGACTGAATGCAGGCACTTAGAGGTGGGAACGGTGTCATAAAGCGGTCGTATCCTGTCCCGAGGCGAGTTAGCCCTCACTTGTCATAACTGGTGCTCCATATCCTGGGTACCGGCCCTGGAATGGAGCTGACGTCCGCGCTGGTCCCACACATTGTACCAGCCCTGTTTAAGTCTTGTATGTGCCACGGCGATAAAATGGGAAACAGTGTCGTGTTGTGAAAATACCGTGAAGTGTGAAATGAAAGCCACAACATATAAAATGAATAAAGAATAGCGGATAACAATGTTTGCCTTGGGTAAACTCATGAACCTCTCTGGATTAATAATCATATAACACGTCGCAGAGAAAATTGACCAGCTCTTTTTTGTCTCGCTGTACAAGAAGGAAGTTGTCGTGCTGTAGCACCAGCTTACTGCTTGTAAAACGTAAACGTACGTGTTGAAAATGTACGAAGGTTGGAACGTAAATAGTGACAACTATTTATTTACAACCGATACAAAAGAGTTACATGTTTGCACCTGTTACTATTCTTCTAAAAAGTCACCAGCGTGATGCAGAAAGGTGCGTTGCCAGCGATGTGGAAGGTGTAACGCTACCGCACGACCACGAGCTGCGGAATTTGAAAACGAAAGGAAGTCGTTTGACGCCAAGACGGATCTTCTCTGTACAGAACGCAGTGCTGACGAGGCCATGTTTGTTTTTCGCAGTAGAGGATGTTTACCAAACAGGTGTGTCAGTATGAGAGGCTCTCCTCCAAGCAAGAGCAATTTTAAGAGGCAGCAAACAAACGTCAGCAAGTCACAGACGACGGGAAACGTTCTGCGCATCCTGCATACCTGCAACACGCCACACGGATGTGTCGAAACTGTTGCATGTTGTCGACAGTAACGTGACAATGTATTCCTTCTCTCTTCTTTTCAACAGAGGGGTTTCACGCCAATTCCACAGAAATGCGATAAAAAACAAATATCTAGAACATCTCGTCTAAGAAGGCTCGACATAAATGCAGAGGACGCTTTTGGTGTAATTTCTGTAGTTTGAGCCTGTGCGGTTTTGGGGTTCAGTAAATAATGAAAAGTGTGATGTCATTCACCTGCGTGTGCGCCTCCAGTAGCTGAGTGGTCAGCGCGACAGAATGTCAGTCCTAAGGGCCCGGGTTCGATTCCCTGCTAGGTCGGAGATTTTCTCCTAATCATCATCGTTTCATCCCTATCGACGCGCAAGTCGCCGAGGTGGCGTCAAATCGAAAGACCTGCACCTGTCGAACGGTCTACCCTACGGGAGGCCCTAGTCACACGACATTTTTGTTTATCCACATGAGTGCTGAAAGGAATCCGTTAAGCTTAGGTTACACGATGAATCAGTCTAATCTAAAGGCCGTAAATTCAACTAAATACATAGGAATTACAATAACGAACTATTTAAATTGTTAAGAACACATAGAAAATGTTGTGGGGAAGGCAAACCAAAGAATGCGTTTTATTGGCAGAACACTTATAAAATGTCAGATCTATTAAAGAGACTGCCTACACTACCCTTGTCTGTCCTCTTTTGAAGTACTGCTGCGCCATCTGGGATCCGTACCACATAGACTTAACGGAGAACATCGAGAAAGCTCAAAGAAGAGCAGCACATTTTGTATTATTGCGAAATAGAGGAGAGAGTGTCACTGTCATGATACAGGAAAAGCATTTTTCGTTGCGGCGAAATTTTCTCACGAAATTTCAGTCACCAACTTTCTTCTCCGAACTCGGAAATATTTTATTGATTCCGACCTTCATAGGGAGAAACGATCTATCTATTCTATCTATCGCTTTTGCATTTGTCCCACAATGAATCGCAGGGTCGGCAAGGCTACAGCAGTTTGGCAACGTTAAGGGAAAGGGGTAGCCAGATGTCCTCCCTGCCGCCACCCCCATACCCCCCAGGACGGAAGTAATGTACCCCAGCTGTCTGTGTCTAGAGGAAACCATGAAGTAGTGCGAACGCGTTTCAAATGTCTGCTAGTGGTGTAACTGAGGCTGGACGTGGGGACTAGCCCAGTATTCACCTAAGGGGTTGTGGAAAACCGCCTAAAAACCACATCCACACTGGCCAGCACACCGGCTCACCCCGTTAATTCGCCGGGAGGATTCGATCCGGGGCCGGCGTGCCTACCCGAGTGCGGCAAGCAGCGCATTAGCGCTCTCGTATAACCTGGCGGGTAGGAAGAAACGATAATCACAATAAAATAACGGAAATCAGAGCTCGCACGGAAAGCATGAACCCTCTGCCAGTCACTTAAATGTGATTTGCAGAGTATCCATGTAGATTTAGATTTTACCTTTCGTACAGATTCCTCCCGACGTTTAATTTATTGCAGTATTAATGATACAAGTGACAGAGTTTTTCTCTAGCCTTCTTCTCAGCTGGCTAACAAGTCTGGCAGCATTGTATTTCAAAGATGCGTGTGCACTGTATTTCAGGTAAGTCGTTTTTCTCTACAAACAACGAAAAATAAGTGAAAGGAATATGGGCACTCTTTTGAAGACCACGCTTAGATGAATTTTCCTTCACCATAACATCAATCGAACAGAGAATGTTGCATCCTCCTAACACTCGCTGAACATTTTTAGCTTTTGACTAAAATTGATATAAATTTAATTTAAATTCATTTGCACACAGTTTGTTTAAATACATTCACCTGCACCACAAAAGATGTTCTTTCGAAAAATTATAATTCGTTACCGTAATTCTCTAGAAAATAACTAAGTAAGCCATGTTCATAACTGCGCGGAAAGGGTAATGTTTAATTTTCCTTGCTAAATTTTTTTATTGTATGCTATTTGTTTTTATAATGATATCGGTTTCATTGAAATTCGGTATACCTTTAGATCCATTATAGATGCAGAGCAGTAAGTCAATTTTACGTGTCAAGCGCTGTCTCCGATTCAGACTTATGGTGATGTTCAAACTCTGAACGAAATCGGTAATCATAATAAAGACATATGACAACAGACTGCAATAAAATTTTGTAAGCTACAGAGATAAACGCCCTAGCTGAAGCTCTCTGTATATGCTGTCGAAGTGAACTCAAAGATAAATAACTGTAAAAATCGTTAATTTACACTGTAACTGAAACTGACTCATGCAGAATATTCTTGTAGCGTGTTTTGATTAAAGAAGTCTTTGACCACTTCCCCAGTTCGTTTCCACAATACCATTTTTATCTTCTTTTGCAATCACATCAACCTTAGCTACACAACCAGACAAAAAAAAAGTGAACCATTGGCGGATGTCAGTGTAACTTTACGCACAAGCTCGCCATCAAGGAGTGCTAAACTGAAGTTGTAATTCTCTGTGACAGGTAGAACTGCCACCAGACCGCATCAGTGTTGATCGTATTTAACTCTCTTTCAAATTCTGAAGGTAGCAGGGGTAAAATACAGGGAGCGAAAGGCTATTTACAATTTGTACAGAAACCAGATGGCAGTTATAAGAGTCGAGGGACATGAAAGGGAAGCAGTGGTCGGGAATGGAGTGAGACAGGTTTGTAGTCTCTCCCCGATGTTATTCAATCTGTATATTGAGCAAGCAGTGAAGGAAACAAAAGAAAAATTCGGAGTAGGTATTAAAATCCATGGAGAAGAAATAAAAATTTTGAGGTTCGCCGATGAAATCGTAATTCTGTCAGAGACACCAAAGGACTTGGAAGAGCAGTTGAACGGAATGGTAAGTGTCTTGAAAGGAGGATATAAGATGAACATCAACAAAAGCAAAACGAGGATAATGGAATGTAGTCGGATTAAGTCGGGTGATGCTGAGGGAATTAGATTGGGAAATGAGACACTTGAAGTAGTAAAGGAGTTTTGCTATTTGGGGAGCAAAATAACTGATGATGGTCCAAGTAGAGAGGATATAAAATGTAGACTGGCAATGACAAGGAAAGCGTTTCTGAAGAAGAGAAATTTGTTAACAGCGAGTATAGATTTAAGTGTCAGGAAGTCATTTCTGAAAGTATTTGTATGGAGTGTAGCCATGTATGGAAGTGAAACATAGACGATAAATAGTTCGGACAAGAAGAGAATAGAAGCTTTTGAAATGTGGTGCTACAGAATAATGCTGAAGAGAAGAGAATAATGCTGACAGAGTAGGCGGCAAACTGCAGTTGTTGGCTGATGATGCTGTTGATTACGATAAGATGTGGAAGCTGAGTGACTGCAGGAAGTTATTAGATGACTCAGGCAACATTTCTAGTTGATGTGATGAATGGCAGGTAACTCTAAATGTGGAAAATGTGAGTACTGAGATAAAACCTGTAATGCTCCGTTACAGTATTACTAGCCTCCTGCTTTACACAGTCAAGACGTTTAAATATCTGGGCGCAACGTTCCAAAGCGATACGAAATGGAACGAGCAGCTGAGAAGTGTGGTACGGAAGGCGAATGTTCGACTTCGGTTTATTGGTAGAACGCTAGGAAAGTATGGTTTATCTGTAAAGGAGACCGTATATAGGACTCTAGTGCTACCTATTGCCGGCCGCTGTGGCCGAGCGGTTGTAGGCGCTTCAGTCCAGAACAGCGCTGCTGCTACGGTCGCAGGTTCGAATCCTCCCTCAGGCACGGATGTGTGTGATGACCTTAGGTTAGTTAGGTTTAAGTAGTTCTAAGTCTAGGAGACTTAGTTATTGCTCGAGTGTTTAGGATGCACACCAGGTCGGACTGAGGGAAGACCGAAGTGTTAGGAGGCGGCATGTTGGATTTGTTACCGATTGTTTCGGACAACACACTAGTTTTACGGAGGTGCTTCAGGTATTAAATGAGAATCCCTCAAGGGAAGGCGACGTTCTTTTCGTGAAACACTATTGAGAAAATTTGAGAGGACAGGCATTTGAATCTGACTTTCGAACGATTCTGCTGGCGCGCAACATACATTGCGCGTAAGGACTACTAAGATACGAGAAATTAGGGCTCATAAGGAGACATAGAGACAATTGTTTACCTCTCTCTCTGTTTGCGAGTGGAACAGAAAAGGAAATGAATCGTAATAGTGGTAGAGGGTAATGCCCCCCCGCCGCTCACCGTACGATGGTTTGCAGAGTATGTATGCAGATGTAGATGAATGGCGTCTCAGTCATTTCTGCCATGAATCGCTGTTCTGCACTACCCCAGATGTCTTTCACCGGCGAGTATGACGGCGACTTGAGGAGTCACATTCTTCGACTGTTTTGTAGAGGTATAGCGATGTTAGTCGTAGCGTTTCCCTGGAGTATGATTTTAGATCCGGTTGATGGCTGAGGAAAGTGTGACGGCATACGGTACTTCGCCTGTATCCTGTATGCTCATGCGTTGCCACTTGTGCGACAGTGTCGTGGTGCCTTTTTTCAGCTGGACAATGCTCCTCCACACATGTCACGTGGTCTATGGACTGTCTGCGTGACGCTGAGGTACTCCCATGTCAGAAAAATCCCCAGATCGGTCCCTGATATAATATGTTGTAGTGACCTTCTCTCTCTTCGAGTATATTTTTATCTCAACTTATTCTGTATACAACATATAAGAACGAACGATTGTATTGATTTTACTTTATCGGTGGTTACGCGACTGGAATTGCCTGTAATGGTGTACATTCACGCGCGTTGCAGCTGCTCAGGTGTGAAAGCAATGAAACGAATACAGCGACAAAACACAGAAAATTGCCTTGCGCTTGTCACTGTTAATAATTTGGTATTGGGTGAGCAAAAGGTTTTGAAATGTTGTTAAAATTAATCTTGCGGACCAATACGTCTGATAAATCTTCGCGTCTTTAAATTCAATAGCATGACATTGTTTAGGTTTGCCCGACATACAACGTACGCTATCGAGAGGGGCTGCCAATATAAACAATCACGTAATGAAAAATTATTTTAATGAAGAAATTTTTATTATTTGAGCATCCAGAATGAAAGAAACTCGACTTGGTCATCCGTTCAGTATTTGCCTTCAAGTTAATTCTTGAATAAAACTTTCACTGTTATCGGATTTCGTGACGCGAAGTCGAAAACGAAAATTGTCCCTAAGCACTCATGTTTTACGGTAACATTAAAAGACTAAATATTCTATTGATTTTTTATCCCGTAATATTGTTCAAGAAGACGGGTGAAGCTTGCAAATTATTACATAAATATAAAGCTATTATCGGTTTATGGGCGCGATCCAGCAATGATCTACACTGGTTTATTGCCGTTAGAAACTCTTACGTATTTACGTATTAATTCAAGGAGAGGAGCTTTTCAGAAAGGAGCAATGTATGTAAATATTTTAACTGTTGAATTATATTTTGAAATTGAGCACAAAGTAATACGAGGGATGAAACTTAAATTGTGGCAACTATTTATTCCCAAACGATAGAAAAGAGTTACTTATTTGCACTTGTTACTGTCCTTCAAAGCAGTCACCAACGTTGTTTAGAACCCGTTGCCAGCGATGTGGAAGGCGTAGAATACAGTTAGCAGAGCATGTTCTGTTGATGGTGCGAATGTAGCAGTCTACTGTCGAATCTTTGGAACAGTTCTGAAGTTAATGCCAGGAAGAGGTTCCTTCATCTTTGGAATCAAATCAATATCACAAGGACTTAAGTAGTTTTCGGAGCTTCACCTGCGACCAGCTTTGCGAAAGAAGCGGCGACACTTTCCGCGCAACCCTCCCATTATTTTGCACGACAATGCGCGGGCGCATTCAGCGCAAGCTGTGGCTGCTCCGTTCGGTCGATGGGACTGGGAACTACTGTACCATCCACCATACTCCCCGGACTAAAGTCCTTGTCACTTTGATTTGATTTCGAAGATGAAGGAGCCAGCCGCTGTGGCCGAGCGGTTTTAGGCGCTTCACTCCGGAACCGCGCCGCTGCTACGGTTCGAATCTTGCCTCGGGCATGGATGTTTGTGATGTCCTTAGTTTAGTTAGGTTTATGTAGTTTTAAGTCTAGGGGACTGATGACCTCAGATGTCAAGTCCCATAGTGCTCAGAGCCATTTGAAGATGAAGGAACCACTTCGTGACATTCGCTTCATAACTGTTCCAGAGATTCGACAGGCAGTAGAACGCTCCATTCGCACCATCAATAGAACATGCTCTGCTAACGGTATTCTACGCCGTCCACATCGCTGGCAACGGGTTCTACACAACGCTGGTGACTACTTTGAAGGACAGTAACAAGTGCAAATAAGTAGCTCTTTTGTATCGTTTGGGAATAAATAGTCGCCACTATTTAAGTTTCACCCCTCGTATTACTTTGTGCTCAATTTCAAAATATAATTCAATAGTTAAAATATTTACATACATTGTTCCTTTCTGAAAAGCTCCTCTCCTTGAATTAATACGTAAATACGTGAGAGATTCTAACGGCAAAAAGCCAGTCTAGATCATTGCTGGATCGCGCCCATAAACCGCTAGTAGCTTTATATTTATGTAATAATTTGCAGGCTTCGCCCATCTTCGATTCCCGGCGGGGTCAGGGATTTTCCCTGCCTCGTGATGACTGGGTGTTGTGTGATGTCCTTAAGTTAGTTAGGTTTAAGTAGTTCTAAGTTCTAGATGACCATAGATGTTAGGTTCAATAGTGCTCAGAGCCATTTGACCCATTTTTTTCGCTTTGAAATACAGACTAAGTTCGTTACGAGAAAACAAATATACACATTGCTATGTTTGTTGAGATGTTTTTTAAATAACGTGACGTTCGCGTCGCTTTTTAGAACAGAGGAAGCTATACTCACTTCTAAAACAGAAAAGCATACGACCGGTTTCTAGTACTATCAGTAAACCTCTAGATCTTTTTCCCTCATTACACGTTCGTGGACACAGTCGCGCTGAAGATCTGAACATAAATATTTCCGAAGTTAATAAATTTATTTGTTGTACTTTGGGTAAGAAAAATCGTTACATAAAAAAAGACGTGTCGTTGCTGCAGTCGTCAATCCAAAGACTGGTTTGATGCTGCTCTACATCCTAGCCCACGTTTGCTTAAACCGGGCACTTCACCTTGTAGGCACCCGCCCAGCACACGGGCGGTGAGCGGGCAGAGTGGATGAGTGCTTGGCTGCGTAAACGAACCTGCTGCCTCACTGCTGTGACGCTGGTGTTCAGAACATGGATTCAGCTGAGAAGAGACCATGACGTAGTGCTAATAGCGTGCAACAAGAATCCCAAAGGGAAGGACAATGGCTTTTGTGCAAATTGGAGAACGTGCTAAAATCTTACTATATGGACATATTGTTGTAGAAAAAAAATGTAAAGTTGAGCGACACTACAATTCAAAACATTGCAACACATATCACAGTGCTTAGACGGCCGGTGTGACCGAGCGGTTCTAGGCTCTACAGTCTGGAACTGAGCGACCGCTACGGTCGCAGGTTCGAATCATGCCTCGGGCACGCATGTGTGTGATGTCCTTAGGTTAGTTAGGTTTAAGTGGTTCTAAGTTCTATGGGACTGATGACCACAGCAGTTAAGTCCCACAGTGCTCAGAGCCATTTATCACAGTGCCTAGAGACACGAGCGTTAGCAACTAATTGCAAGATGAAAGAACCCGTTGGCTGTGAGGTAAGCTCTCTTATTTCAATTAACTTGATATCAGCTATTAATATTATTAGCATTATATTACACTTTTATATTCCCGATCCTTTTATTTCTAGGAATTTAACGGTGGTGAAAAGATGATGAGCTCTAGAATTCTTCACTTAATTACTGGGGAACTTTGAACATTCTCTACTGGGCCATTTTTGAAAGAAGGCCTCGGCATTGCAGTGAATCCACATGCCCTCTAAGGAAATCACAATTTTATCCAATCTGAATAATGCATTCTTGCTAGAGATGGTTATTTGCCCAGATCGCAAAAACTACATACGCTAAATGACAAAAGGTGGCCATTATCTTGCTGAAATGAAATCCCAGGATGGTTTACCATGAAGGGCAATAAAACGGGGCGTAGAATATCGTAGACGTACCGCTGTGTTGTAG
Organism: Schistocerca gregaria; assembly: GCF_023897955.1. Lineage (NCBI taxonomy): Eukaryota > Metazoa > Arthropoda > Insecta > Orthoptera > Acrididae > Schistocerca > Schistocerca gregaria. Next base: position 109,673,550 of record NC_064920.1, read on the forward strand.
GAGTGCCGCAGGTGACAACCACAGGGCCTACTACGAAAAGAAATGCCACCTGAGACCATTACTCCTGGTCTTCAGGTCGTATGGTGAACGACATTCAGGTTGGTATCCCATTGCTGTTAGGGGCGTCTTCAGATACGTCTTCGCTGGTCATCGGGATTCAATTCTAAGTGGGACTCATCACTGAATCCAACTCCATTCCAGTCAATGAGATTATAGGCCGAATGTGCCCGATAGCACCGGAGACCGGCTTGTTGGTGTAAGGTGCAAGGTGCACCGTGAGCTTAGCCCCTTTTCTGTGAGCTGCCTGTTAATGGTCCTTGTGGTCACTGAAGCACCAGTTACGCGTCGGATCGATGATAATGATGAATCCGGAGCTCTGAGTGCCTCTCTCTCTTCGGTTCTCTCGGTGTGTTGTCACCGCCAGACACCACACTTGCTAGGTGGTAGCCTTTAAATCGGCCGCGGTCCGTTAGTATACGTTGGACCCGCGTATCGCCACTACCAGTGATTGCAGACCGAGCGCCGCCACACGGTAGGTCTAGAGAGACTTCCTAGCACTCGCTCCAGTTGGACAGTCAACTTTGCTAGCGATGGTTCACTGACTAACTATCGTCTCATTTGCCGAGACGATAGTTAAGCATAGCCTTCAGCTACGTCATTTTCTACGACCTAGCAAGGCGCCATTATCAGTTATTATTGATATTGTGAATCATGTACCGTCAAGACCGACGTTAATCATTAATGGATTAAAGTTAAGTATTCCACCAGCTACGTCCGTTTTTCTGAAGTCTAATTTCCTTGTCCTGTTCCAGACCTCACGCCAGCCTGCGTGAGCTAAAATGTGTGATTTTCGGCCTCCTCTAGTGGCACGGTGTTGGCTCTCCTGCCAACCACAACACACGGTCTGTCGTCTCTCAAGGTAGACGGCTTCCTTCTTGACGCAGTCCTGCGAACATCGTCGAATAGTGGCATTCGTCGAGAGATTCGCCGATTACTCCAAAAGGCATCTTAAAGCCCAACTACACGTACTCTGCCGGCCGGAGTGGCCGAGCGGTTCTAGGCGCCACAGTCGGGAAACGCGCGGCCGCTACGGTCGCAGGTTCGAATCCTGCTTCGGGCACGGATGTGTGTGATGTCCTTAGGTTAGTTAGGTTTAAGTAGTTCTAAGTTCTAGGGGACTGATGACCTCAGAAGTTAAGTCCCATAGTGCTCAGAACCATTTGAACCTTTTTTTACACTTACTCTCTCAAATGCTGACATCTGCGTATATTGTTCGCGCGCCTGCCTGCGAGGCGTTATTACTGTACAACAAAGTACACAGAATGATATTCGCAAAGGCTTTAAGTCCTGGCATCTACATGTCCCCTGCTTACTATCCTTTCCAACTTCCGACTTTCTCCCTCTATTGCATTCAACTTTGTCAGGCGGTTTTTTCTAAATCTGTGGTGTAAAATTTAATGGAAGCAATTAATTACTTTGCAGTCGGCAGAAGCAGCTGATTCAAGTCGAAGGGACCAGTCGTTTATGTGGTATCGATAGTTCCGATGCCACAGCGTAGTTTGGCACTACGAGAGCGGAAGATCTTCGCAGACGACAGCGCCTTTCAGCCGACGCTGTGCCAGCTCTACGGGCGCCGCTCCACTTTCGCCCAATTCATGAAGAGCGGACGGTCGAAAACCATCGTTTTAGCTTAGCTTGCTATTGAGACTTTCTTAGCTGGACTTTGGGTGCATACTTACGTGCTCACCTGTACCAAAGATACGTATGCCTTTATATATATTCAAGCACCAGTAAAAACCTCTTTTACTTTACTTGCAGTACCGAAGTGCTTTACCCCATCTGCTCCTACTTGCTTCCTTCATTCGGCCTCTGTGTCAGCTTTCAGGAACAGACCCACGAGCCACCTTCCAGGCAGGATACAAAAATTTACACCTACATCAGACTGTATCTACATACGCTCTCTGCATGACAAATTATACCATGCCTTAGATTTTCTTCACATTCGCCGAGGAGATCTGGCTGTTCAAATATTTCTGTGCTTGTTATAAGTTATATAACATTTCCTTAACGATTCCTGTGGTGGTGTTACGTAGAAGGCTGTAGTATATTTTTGGCGTCCTCATTTGCTACTGTTTCGAAACTTTGTAAATAGGCTTTTGCAGGATAGTTTATATTTGTTCAAAAATGGTTCAAATGGCTCTGATCACTATGGGACTTAACATCTGAGGTCATCAGTCCCCTGGAACTTAGAACTACTTAAACCTAACTAACCTAAGGACATCACACACATCCATGCCCGAGGCAGGATTCGAACCTGCGACCGTAGCAGTCGCGCGGTTCCGGACTGAAGCGCCTAGAAACGCTCGGCCACCGCGGCCGGCGGTTATATTTGTCTTCAGACGTCTGATAGTCCATTTTTTCAGCATTTTAATGACATTCGTGCTACCCTTCATTGTCTACATTCAATACCCCCTATCAGTTCTAGTTTGTACGGGTCCCACACACTTGAGCAATACTGTAGACCGGTTTGATCGAGTATTTGTAAGGAATCTCCATTGTAGATTGGTCGTGTTTTCCCATTATCCTACCACTGAGTTGAAGTCTGGCACTTCATTTACCTCGTAATGTAATCAGGCCAATGGTACATTAGCAATCCTACGATACTAGCGAGTATCGATATCTTCGCTTCTAAAGGATGATCCATCTGCCCCTACCACTGGTTTTATGCAACTCGCAACGCCTACAAGTATCACAGGCAAGATACTCATATTCCGCCCTCGCCACACACAAACTATTAGTCCTACAGAAAAAAATTAACAGCACATTTCTATAGGAAATTTAATGTAGTAAAACTTTGTACTGGGATACGTTTCTGCTAGAGGCCGTAATTTTCGAATTATTCAAGAAAAACGTGCAAAAGTGATCTTCGATCACGTGTTCCTTGAATAATTCGAAAACCGTGGTCTCCTGCGAAAACGTATTTCAGTACGAAATTTAAGTACATTAAATTTCCTTCAAAAAGGTCCTATTCATTTTTTTCTATATGACTAATAGTTTTGACGTCAAAGGCGAGAGAGTATGAAAATCTCTCATGTGCTTTTGAAGGCAGCAGAATCACGCACTATAAAGGAAAATTCATATAAAAAACTGTGTTCATGAAAATGAATTATTTAACACCTAAATATTTATATTCCATATATTTAAACTAATATAGGAGTTTTAACATAAAATTTTGTAAATTCAGTGCTATTAATTGTACTACACACGTATCAGCGATTGTCTGTGACAAAGAGGTAAACTCTTTGCTTTGTATAGTGTCCCTATTCTTCTTATTTGTGTGGAGACTTACCGGGAATTGGTGATAAATGGAAATCGAGTTGTTTAGAGAGCCTGGAGAAAGCAGATTATGTTTTGTTTTATTTATTCAAACTGTGCCATCATTATACGTGAAATTTTGCAGAATACAAACATTTAAAGTTTAAATACTTCACACAACTTAGTATTTCTAGAGTCCGACTGTTTTCAAAATTATTTCATCAATTAATTCACTATGCGCTAGAAGAAAACCTATGGACCGCATCGTGCCTCCAAAGAAGACAACGAGGCCAACATCGAGATTACCAGTTAAGAAAAATTTCCACATGTGGATATGGCTTTCAGTGTGACTCACTTCAGAATAATGACTAATGTCCGGTCTGAGGCCAAGTCATTGAATATGCAGCGTTCAAGAGGGACATTACAGCTTACGATTGAGCCTACAGTACTTGACCATATTATTTCATATCCCTAAAAATTGTTACACGCAGATATTTATATGAGCTGACTGATTCCAGCTAAGAGTGTTTGGTATTGTAGTCACAGAACAATACGTTCCCATTCTTTTTTTAAGTGTTCAGTTTTACATTCCGAATTTTTACAACAAGTTGCCATTCTCTGCACCACTTCGAAAATCTTATAAAGATCTGACTTGACATTCATGCGGCTTCTCTTTGGTAGTACTTTATCAGTAGATAGGCCAGAAACCTGGCAATAACAAAGTTCCCTTATATACGAAATTCGGACATAAATAGAAGGTTGCAAACACGACCGATTACCAGAGCTCTACAAAGGAGGAGAATTCTTTGTTCTACTACTCTCAAGGCGGTATTTCTGGTATGTCGCAGGGCGCAATTTCCTGCTTGGGCCACGTGCTCAGTCGTTGTGCACAGTATCCTGTGCTTGCGCATTTTCTGTCTGTTTACAAGAGTAGCGAGGTGCGCCACTCGTTTGTTTCCCTGTGGCGTTTGTTTGTGGGGGCCTTCAGTCTCAGAGGGACGTAAACAAACAGCACCGCTTTAAGACTCCCGTTCTAAAAGTGAGACGGCGTATGACGTGCTGAAGTACTCCAGCAAGAGTCAAGCCTATGTGATGGCCTCCTCGTCCATTTAGCCTTCGGGATTATAAGACGATGTTTACTAACATTTTACTGTCGTTTACGTTGTCGTTGCTCCCCTAGTGGGTTTAAAATAGTCGTCATATTGGGTGTTTCACGTTCGCTTTGTCCTGCATGGTGCTAGAACTTGTGCCCCTGTGGGCAAACTGTGAATTGTGCACTATTTTCGGGCCCGTCGCTCGGAGTATCGTTTTCGACCTAAGTGGATGAGCTAGAAGAGGAAATGGATAGACTACCGAGAACTTCGTTGCGCCATTTAGCAACTCATACAATAGCTGCCCACTAACTCGAACCGAAAACTTACAAAATTACAGCAGCCTAAAATCACATATTGTTGCTCGGCGTTAGTACTGCAGCTACACCTATCTTATCATGAAAAACACGTTCTAAATCTCGACAAGCGCAGTCTCCTGCATGGAATAACGGTAAATATTTTCGTGTGCCATTAATTCTCTGAAAAAGTTTCCTGTTTATTGTTCTCACATGTATAAGAAGTATCGGTTTGGTGGAAAAAATTTATACGTTATATAATCCGTGTTGCACTAATTGCGCACCACACTACTGTTCTCACATCGTGCACGGATTGTTTATGTTGCTGATAAATGTGTTTAGACATCCGACGACGATCATTCACAGGGTTCATGTACCTCTAACAAAAGGACTAGCATTGCACGATCGATCACTCCACCATGCAAAAGCCAGTATATGAACAGGTTATGTGGTGTCACCGCCAGACACCACACTTGCTAGGTGGCAGCCTTTAAATCGTCCGCGGTCCAGTAGTATACGTCGGACGCGCGTGTCGCCACTATCAGTGATTGCAGACCGAGCGCCGCCACACGGTTGGTCTAGAGAGACTTCCTAGCACTCGCACCAGTTGTACAGCCGACTTTGCTAGCGATGGTTGACTGACAAAATACGCTCTTATTTGCCGACACTATAGTTTAGCATAGCCTTCAGCTACGTCATTTGCTACGGCCTAGCAAGGCGCCATTATCTGTTACTATTGATATTGTGAATCAAGTACTGTAAAAACCGACGTTCATCATTAATGGATTAAAGTTAAGTATTCCACCAGCTACGTCCGTTTTTCTAAACTCTAATTTCTTTGTCCTGTTCCAGACCTCAAGCCAGCCTGCATGAGCTAAAACGCGTGTCTTTCGGCCTCCTCTAGTAACACGGTGTTGTCTCTCCTGCCAACCACAACAGAAAGTATATCAGCGGAGCAGGGACGAATGGGGAATCATTCAAGAGACGAAACGGTACGCAAATGGGGAAACACACTGGCCCTGGCGATGTTTGAGGAGTGCTGCTGTCGCTAGCACACGTGGAGAGTGATTAAAGGACTGTCATACACCTGTTCACTAGACCTCATCTGCCATAGTACCTTGGTTAAATACCACAGGTCCATTGGAGGTTCAGGCGACAGTGCTCCTAAGAATAATATCGGGGGTTTCGAAATGAATGTTGGGGATTTAAGGCTTTGTGGTACTTATTACATTCAACTTACATTATAAACAATACCTCAATACCACAAATGCCGGCCGGAATTGGCCGAGCGGTTCTAGGCGCTACAAGTCGAGCCGCGCGGCTGATACGGTCGCAGGTTCGAATCCTGCCTCGGGCATGGATGTGTGTGATGTCCCTAGGTTAGTTAGGTTTAAGTAGTTCTAAGTTATAAGGGACTGATGACCTCAGAAGTTAAGTCCCATAGTGCTCAGAGTCAATACCTCAAATGAAAGAGCAACTCACACACTTTTGTTTATATACCTGTGCGCACGAGCATGCACTGTTTCCTGTGTCTTTCATTAGAAAGCAGTAGTAGCAAAGATGGCGAATAGTGAACGAAAGCTTTCTGTATATAACGGTTTGCAAGGACTGAATTTGTTGTTACAGTGCAACGTGCGTTCTGTATTAAGTTCCCTCATAATCCTCAAGTGATAACATCCGTACATGTATAATCAGTTTGAAGGCACCGGCTGTCTTTGCAAGGGAAGGTTTCCGGGCGACCAAGAGTGGCTGAAGAACGTATTGAACGACTTAGAGAGTCTTTCATGCCCAACCCCAAGAAATCAGTTCGGAAGGCTAGTCGTGATTAACAGTTTCAGTGACGTCTGTTTGGAGACTTTGAAGCACCACGCCCTTATCCTTTCCAGTTGTTAGAAGCCTATAGACTACGGTTTATGTGCCAGGTTTGCAAACTAAATGTTTCTCCATAGAAATGAAGATTTTCTAGATCGTGCCGTCTTCAGTTATGAATCAACATTTCACCTAAGTGGAAATGTCAACACACATAATGTGCACATATGGGGTCAACAGATCCCCATGAGGTTGTACAGTTGCAACAAGACTCTCCTAAATCGAAAGTTTCTTGTGCCATACCCTGGAAGAAAATCTATGGGACTTTCTCTTTCGATGGAGCAACTGAAACTGTCTTCTCTTGATGCGCTAGAACCATGTCTCTTTGCTCTATTGAAGCAAGCTGAACTATAGAACATAATTTGGCAGCAAGACGGTGCACCGCCTCACTGGTATTACCCAGTACGCAATCGGTTATGCGAAGCTGTACCCGACCGCTGAAGCGGCCGCAAAGAGCCGGATGTCAGAGCTTACTTATATCGCATGAGCTCCACGTCCACCTGATCTAACGCCTTCCGACCTTTATCTTTTGGGGCTCATAAAAGATCACGTGTATACGCATCCGTTGCCAACTGACCTACCCGACTTAATAAACACGATTGAAGCAATTTTTGCATCAATTACGAGTACTCCGGACACACTGATCAAAGTTTGGGAAGAAATCAGCTATAGACTCGATGTGTGCCATGTGATGAGTGGTGCTGACACTGGACACTTGAAAGAAAAACTGAGTTCTTCTTTCACATGACGTATTACTTATATCTAAGGTTTAATAACAAGTACAATACTAGAACAAAAGCAGTGAACTTGTTGTTCGGCTTTAAATATGGAATGGTTCTGCCACCATCGTTTTAACTGTGTGGGCAGATCTTCCACAGATTCCCTCCTATCTTGCTTCACGGAGCAGTCAGGCTTCCGACCTCCACTTTCTTGCCGCTTACTGCTGGTTTCGCCGTCTTTCGACCTTTTTCCAAGATGCTCGTTCCTAGATGCTGTGCCACAAGAGCCTGCCTTTTATCGCAATTACTTATGTCTGTGGGTATCCCAATTTTCGACCCATATCGTTTGTCTATGGTATGCTCATATAATTTCCTTACTTCCTCAGATGCCTTCAACGCCGCCAGGCAGCATTCAGTTTCGAGTTGGACAGTGGTCATAATAAATCAGTGAAAAAACAGTCTAGATCGCGATGGCACTTTATTAAAATGACCTGAAGTTGACGATGCGTACAACAGCCAGCTGAAAATATTCAAATGGCTCTATGCACTTTGAGACTTAACATCTGAGCTCACCAGTCGCTTAGACTTAGAACGACTTAGACTTAGCTAACCTAAGGACATCACACACATCCATGAGTCAGGCAGGATTCTAATCTACGACCGTTGCAGCAGCTCGGTTCCGGACTGAAGCGTCTATAACCGCTCGGCCACAGCGGCCGACCAGACAGCTCAGCAGTTTCAGCGACTGAAATCGACTGGCTGTTGTACGCGTCGTCAACTTCAGTTGATGGTGCTGTCTAAAGATGAATTTTATCCATAGTGGCCTAAGTACGGGCCGAAACCGGTCATTTTAATAAAGTACCATCGCGATCTAGACTCTTTTTCACTGATTTTATGTAGATGACAAGATCGCTGCTTCCTGAAAATTTACCAAAAATTTTGAGTGGTCATAATGTTTTAGATCATTAATGAATGTTCAAGTAATGCAACCGTCATATTTCCAGACGAACCCATCTCACTGAGTGGCATTCCCGCAGAGGTAATATCAGCTGTAATGAGGAAGTAGTACGTCGTAACTGTCCACCTACTCTAGGCGAGAGGACACTGGTCTTATGTTCGATAAAGCCGCAGTTCAAATTCCCTTCCACCCACTCAGATTTAGGTTTTCTGTGGTTTCTCTATGTAAGCATGAGTTCCGTCTCTAATCACCTCTTTGTGCTTGGGGCATTTAACTTTATCTCCTTATTCTTACTTGTGACTTGCATCTACTGGAATTCCAAAAATTCTAACCCGAGTAACTAACTAGTAATGGCGACAACTCTTAGCATTTGCATACGAAAGTGAGTAAATTAAAAAGTCTATATAACATTTTTCTAATTTATTACAAAAGTATCAAATTTACAATGACATCATTTTTAATATAGTCACGTTTTTTTTTCAGTGCACTTGCTCCACCGTTGCAAAAGTTTTACTATGTCCACAGGAAAAAAGCTTTTCGGTTGAGTAGCAAACCACGTATGCACCGTTTCCCTCAACTGTTCATCGCTGGTCAACTATGGCCACTTTAACAACTTTCAGGTGAACAAAAAAAATTGAAAACTGTTATATTGTGCTCCAAGACTTCGAATTAATATTTTGAAGGGATTGAACGATGTGTGGCGGCAATACGTCAACGGGCGTTATCATGGAAGAAAAAGAACGCGATTTTACAATAGACTTCGGAGTTTATTTTGCATTAGCAGCTTCAAGTTGTTGACAAGCTTATAACTCGAATGTGACTGTTTACCGTTTTCAAGCTAATGTCCAATATGCGGCTCAAAAGCCTGTGAGCATCAGTTTTCTTCTAGAGGTTTGACCCTTGAATTTCGTTTTGGTTGCAGATCCGAGGTGTTTCTATTTCATCCTCTATCGTTTGTTCACTTGTTAAGTATTTCACCTTCATTATCATGACGTTCCAGTACCTGCTGACAGATTCTCACACAGTTACGCTTGTATTCTTCATTGATTTGTATTATGACCCATCTCGCAAAAATTTTAGTGAAGCTGAATCTGTTACGGATGAACTATATATAAAATCTCGAATAATGTGCAACTTCATCAAAAGTCACTCATTGGTTACTCAGAATCATATTAGTGTTAGCGCCGGTAGTGGATGTGACTAGCTGTCCTACTCTCTTCTCGTCCTTCACTCTAGTCCGCTGCGTCTGAATGATTTAATCGGGCAGTAAGATCTTTGCCATGGTGGCACATTTCCGCCGTATTGTGCTAGAAGTTTTCTACGTGCTTCACCTCCTGGTACACCTGCAAACTACAAAAGCGGACTACTCAACGATCTTCATCATTGTTGCAAACTCGAAGTGATGAGGACATCTATATTTAGCAAGAGTGCAAAGCGAACATAATGTAACACCGCCAAAATCTTCACCAAGCCAACAGAACGGTTTTGTCTAGTGGATGGCGAGCATTCTAAGCTCTCCTGCCAGTATAAACACACTTACAAACGAAAGTACAGACACTTATTGACTGAGACACTAGCTCATATGTTCATGATGAATTTAGATGTATGATAAAGGCGAAGACTGTAAAGTTGGTACACGGCTTTTGTCCCACAGCATGCCATCTGGCGTCTGACCGTCAACTTTGAGCTACAGCACCACACTTTCCCATGGTCTGGGCGCCTGTCAAACGCTGGTCGCTGGAGATACCGGGCTGTTCTGCGCGCGTGACAGGGCTGATGGATCGCCGAACCGGATCAGCAGCGCTAAATTACGCCGCAGCCGTCACTGGGCCCGAGAGCTCGGCAAACAGAGCCAGCGGCAGTCACTGGGGGCCCGTCTGACACTCAGGTAACGAATCGTGTGCTTCTTTGTGCCCTTCATCTAGTGCCGCTACTGTAATCCTTCAGTGTCGAATGAATGTCATTTGCCAATCAGAATTTTTTTAAATCTCCTAAACCACAGGTGAGTAGTATTCGACTCCAATGCTCTGTCTTGTCTAGGCGGAACAAAGATGTGTGAGGAGGATGAACGATCCTGTGGACATCTGCTGGATGACACCGCTCTCATCATGTGAAAAAGTTCTACTAGGGCATGAATCGATCTTGTCTTTAATCTCACAGTGGACTAGACCAGGCGTCATTATAGATTAAGGAGGGGTTGAGATAGCACCTTAATCACCAAAAGACTCAATTAAGTATTTGTATTGTTATAACAATACTCAAAAATAATAATGAATTGCACACGATTGAGCAGTGGAAAAAGTACACTGGCGGACAAAAATAGCAACAGCAAAAAATAATTAATACAGAGTAATGTTATTTCGGGAATACATTTACCTAGATACCACATTTAATTATTAACATTGCAGTAAGCGATTGCAAATGTGAAATGCTCGTAAATTAATAACCGATGTAACGGCCAGAATGTTGAATATAGACACGCAGACGTGCATGCATTGTGTTGTACAGGAGCCGGATGTCACTTTGTGGGATGGAGTTCCACGGCTTACACTGTTTGTGGATGACGCTGGAGTTGCCTACCGACGATGTGCGCGACTGGAGGCAGATCTGGTGATCCAGCAGGCCAAGGCATCGTGTCGATACTCTGTTGACAATGTTGGTTTAGAACAGCGGTATGCGGGCGAGCGTTACCTTCTGGATGACGCCCCCTAGAATGCCGTTCTTCAATGGCAGCACCACAGGTCGCGTCACCAGGCCGACGTACATACTTGGAGTCAGGGTACAAGAGTGCTCGTGCTGTCTTAAGAAATCGCACCACTGACCATACGCCAGGCGTAGGACCCTTGCGTCTAGCAGGCTGACAGGTTGGTTGCAGGCCCTCAACTGATCTCCAAATCGGCTCACGACCATCACTGGCACCGAGGCACGACCACCTTTTATCATAAAACCCAACAGACACATACCCTGCCCTCCAATGAGCTAGACACTAGTGAATCCACAAATGGCGATGGTTTTTCGGTCAGTGGAATGCACGCTACTGGGCGTCTGGCTCTGATCTGTCTTTGAAGTAACAGATTTTTAACAGTTCCCATTGTCACTATGGTGCCCAATGATGCTGCAGATTCAGTGCGATGCACCAGAGCCGTACACCTAACATGACGGTCTTCCCTCTCCGTAGTGCCAAGTGGCCGTCCCGAGCCCGGCCTTCTTCTGACCGTTCATTCCTACTACCACCGTCCCTAGCAATCATGTACAGTGGCTACATTACTGCCAAGTCTTTCTGCAACATCGCAGAAGGAACATCCAGCTTCTCGCAGCCCTGCTACACGACCTCTTTCAAACTTAGTGATGTATTGATAACGGCGTCCTTGTCGCCTTGAAGGCGTTCTTGGCTAATATCAACTCACAAGATTCAAGCTCAATGGTAACTAACGCCCACGAACGTAACAATGTGTATTTCAATCTAACCTGATTTTCATCCTCACAGTGGCGCCACTAGCGCAACTCTTATGCGACTGGTGCGAAATTTGAATAGACAGCATTTTGCAGATGTAGAAACACGCGTACCAACTTTCCTTTATGTCGCACAACTTCTTCTTGGTGTTGTGGTTCTTTTTCCCTTAGTGTCGGTGGCAAAAGTGCCTCCATACGACATAGTTGTTACTGGACTGGGACAAAACGCTCGGTCAATCAAGAAAAATCACACACGTCACGGAACACATACACAATAAAAATAACCCATGTAATTGGGATCGAGCGAGAGAGAGACTGTCCAATGGCGGCAGAATGTGGCAGATTACCTCATCGGATGCATAGCGGCGTCGGTAGTCAGAACGTGAGCAAAATTGCGAGTTGCCACTGTAATTCAGGATGATCCAATTGCACAACTACCTTGTAACTAGATCATTCCCCCCCCCCCCCCCCCCCCCCCGCAAAAAAGGTGCAAATGGCTCTGAGCACTATGAGACTTAACATCTGAGGTCATCAGTCCCCTAGACTTAGAACTACGTAAACCTAACTAACCTAAGGACATCACACACATCCAAGCCCGAAGCAGGATTCGAACCTACGACCATAGCAGCCGCGCGGTTCCGGACTGAACCGCTCGACCACAGCGGTCGGCATACATCCCCCCAAACAAACAATCTTTTATAGAGCTTTTAAGTGCCTGTAGCACTCAGTTTAACTGTTTCATCATGATGCTTAAACAGTAGGACCATGTGGTCTGGAGATCGACTCCATCAGCCACAGAAATTCGTCTTCACTGTAGATGACCTCGTGTCCGAGCGACGCAGAGCTCTTGCTATAGAAGAGAATGGTCTTTGGCCAGAGCACTCTATTTTTCACATCAAACGTAACTGTGCATGTTTGCACAGTGTTGGACAGGTTGCTTAGTTGCGTTAGGTTGCCAGACACTGATTTCTTCTAGCCACCAAAAATGGTTCTCTGGCACCTCTACGGAGTATTTATGGGGGAAGAACTGTCTAAACGTGCCACATAGGGCTTCCTTAGAGCATTAAATGCCACCTTAGCGAAAATCTATTACAACTACGATAGCCAAAAATAATGAAAAATACCTCTACACTATCTAGCCGGTATCTTTCGTTCGCCCTCACAAGTTACACAAAATCACGAAACTAATTACAATCAAAAGTAATTACACTGTAATCAATAGAGCAAACAGCCACAAGTTTTTTGAAAATGATTTTATTGTACCGTTACTAGTATCGGGCCTAAGCCCATCGTCAGGCAGTAAAGTTGATTTCTTGGCAAGTTTTACAACTGTGAGCTAAAATATAACTATGTTTTTGTGGTTACACAGTTTACAAAAGGTTTTACATTTGTGTCATAAAATATAACAAAGTTTTTGTGATTACATAGCCTACTAAAAGTTTTACATTGTATATAAGCTCTATGCATTGTACTTACTTCATAAAAAGCTCTCATTTACATATTAGACCGGTTTGATTCTCTTTTCCAGTCCACGTTGATCCATGAGCTAAACTAAATACAATATGGTGGATACATTTGTTTACATCGGCTACTGATTTGATGTGCCAAAGAACATGATATTTGTTCAATTAGGCATGCTTCTGTAGCTACTGCAAAGATACTTCTTCGTGATACAGATCATTTTAAAGCTACACGTTTAATTATTTAGATTCGAAAGTTTCTGATAACGACCACTGAAGAATACCCTCTTTGTCAATTAATTATTATTTCTGTCACTTCAGATTATAAGAATTGTGTGATATTATGGTGATACATTCTGTTTTTTAATTCCAGTTCATCATTCAGGAAGCAAATATACCTTTAAAATTGTATACAACACTTATAATTTGAAATGATAGAAATAATTGTTAACTGACGTACAGAATATTCTTCATTTGTGATTTCTAGCACCTTCAGAACCTAAATAATTAAATTACAGCTTCAAAATGATCTGCACTATGAAGAACTATCTTTGTCGTGTCTACAGAAGCATGTCACATCTGTACTCATATCATGTTCTTTGGTACATCGATTCAGCACTCAAAGTAAAACAAATGTATCCGCCATATCTTTTTTTTTTTGATTTGAGTGAAGAAAAGAAAGTGTGTATAACTTGAAAACCAAGAAATAAGTTTGACATTTGTTTGCAGGAAGTCAGTGCTCTCTTTGATTTTTAACAATTTTTGATGAGAACAAAGGAATGTTTGTCAGAAGAATGTCTTTATTTCCTTAGAGAACTAGTAAATTGATTTACTGTGATTTAAAATGATTAAATTTTGAAATTTTGTTGCACAGACGATCTGGATGGAAGTTCCGACAACGGTCGCAAGATTATTACAGAAATTCTGTGAACTTTTTGTTTCAGGCTCTGCACTTGAATTGATGGGAAGTTATGTGCTGTTATGACTATATTTAAGAAGGGTCGATATTTTATGGTAATTGACCTCGAGAAGCTGCAAGGATAATTTGCCGATTATTTAAGATTCACTCCAACGCTTCTTTGCATTCTGCAGTGTCTTTAATTGAGGTTTTTTTTTACGATAAATAACTAGAACTTGGTTTCAAGATTTCGGAGATCGATTCAAGACGTAAACCCATTCAACTGGCGAGCTTCAAGAGCCGGTTGTGTGGCAGTGCTACATGAATATTTCCAAAAGACTTGTGGCTGGTTGCACTATTTCCTACAATGTAATTTAAGAAAACAGCTGCGGTGGTCACTAACCATAAAGGATTATATTTTATTAAAACTGACTACCGGTTTCTGTTTCGCAGCCATCATCAGATCTAAAAATTTGCCAGTGTCACGTAGTTGCGTAGTCAGTACTGAAGTACTAACTACATGCCTACGTGATACTGCACAAGTTTTAGTACGAGTAGATCAGGACTGACTATGCACCTACGTGACGCTGGCAAAATTTTAGATCTGATGATGGATTGCAATGCCGAATACCCAATTTTAGTAAACTAATATGTGACCAAGGTATTGACTTTCAAATCTAATCCGATATAAGGCTGACCGGACTGCTTGGGAGGTACGAACTGCCTCATTTCGTTCAAAATTAATTAATGTATTACTATCATTTCTAGCCCCATAGGCTTGTTAATCTATAATTAACAAAATTCAATTCCAGCGACAACATTTTGCCACCCCTGGCGATTTTGGTCGTCGCAAACATAGTGGCCAAAATTACCTGACTCCTGGTTCTGTACGTTCCGAAGACACCTGTGTCTGTAGCGCATGGCGGAGTGTGGGTTGACATGAGTTCATGAGTTTCGGAAATCTTACGATACACTCCTCGCTGTCTACAGGTACACATCATGCATACATACGGTCATACGGACTGTGCGAATAGACATACGATGTGTTACACGTATTACGTAAGCGCTGAATCCAGAGTTACCCACGGGGGGGACAGCTCCGATCGCCGCATCCGCTCTGACCTGTTAGTCAGACTTTTTCACGTGGCAGATCGGTTTTTACCCGAACTAGGTGAGTTAGAAGCGACCTTGGAAAGGATTTGCAGGAAAAAAATTGTGCTGTTTATGTCTTCAGACTAATGCATCAGCAGCGCCTACCCTCGGGGCCATGCTAAATTCAAATTGAAACATTACGAAGTAACTAAATCAGATGCTTTTTATCAGATCCTTAGGAGTAAAATTCAACAAAATGTAATTAATTTTCGGCGATCAGATTCTTTAGTTAGTAGCATAGCTCGCAACCGTCATAATATTTTGGCTTGTCAGCGTAAATCACGAGTAATTACCACAGCGGAGAGATTAGAGACAGCGGAGAGATTAGAGACATTCGGATCCACGCATAATCGTACCGAGAATCGCTTTCCCGTGTAACACCGGAGTGTACACTAAGTACCATCCATCACACACTGTGTTGTAGCTTACGGATACAGATGTTGTATAGATGTAGGTGTGGATGTAGATGAAATGGCGTAGCATTCCATTATGTACTAGAAACTTTTATGGTTCAAGGATTGAAAGCGAAGTGTCCGGAACACGTTTGATGTACATGTGTGTGTGTGTGTGGGGGGGGGGGGGGGGAGGAGGAGGAGGAAGGGGGTCAGGTGGTGGTACGAAGCTGTCTAAAATGCTTTCATAGCGTTCTGACAAATACCAGAAACTCGTATCTGTGGCAGTTGTAATGCGTTCTTAATTGAAATTTGCGGAACTGCAATAGAACTGCCGAACCCAGAAATGCTTCCAAATTGCTAAATATGTATGGAGATTGGATATACATATTGATATCTTTCTCCCCCCTCTCGGTTCAGGAGAGGGAGGAGATTAGTGCTTAACGGTCCGTCGACGACAAGGTCGTTAGAGACGGAGCACAAGCTCGGATTACGGAAGGATGGGGAAGGAAATCGGCATCCCCATTTCAAAACCCTAAATCTGGATGGCCGGACACGGATTTGAACCATCGTCCCCCCTAGTGCAGGCCCAGTGTGCTAAACACTGCGTCGCCTCTCTCGCTCTTCCTCTGCCCATCTCTTCCTCTCACTTCGCTTTTTTTTATCTTCTCTTCCTCTCTCTATCAACATCTCCCCCTATCTCTCTCCAACTCCTCCTCCTTTCGTCTCTCTATCCATCTCCTCCTCGTCCTTCTCTATGTCCACCCCTCCCCCCTTCCTCTTCCTCTCTCCCTGGCCTTGAGCCTTATTTACTATTATAGCCAACGAAACCTTGATTGGGTTCTGAAGTCGCTTAAAATAAATGGGTAAATCGGTTGGAATCAGTGGTATACGCGGTATGAGAGACCTCTCCTGCTTCCGGTAGGTAATGATAGTAGCTCCAACGACAGCATTTGGCATAATTTTAATCTGCAAACTGGCATAATTACAAAGTTTCGAACGATTCAGATTCCGTAGTAGCGTTATAACCATAGCCCACAAGCCATAAGTACAACGTTCTTGTTTTCTGCTAAAACCGACTGCGAGGAAGACAACAAAACAGTACGTAGTTATGTACACAATTTTTGTTTCAAATTATATTTAGGGAGAAAGAATGTGCATGGGAGAAACAATTTGTCTAGTGGTTTAAATGCCCTGCTATTGTAATTAAAACTGATGGAAGAAAATTGCCTATATCCATCTGGATGTTTGTTAGAACATCATGTAAAAATTTGAAGTAAGTCGGTGAAGAACTTTAGAGATTTATGCTAACACATTTTCTCTATTATATAACACATACATGTTGCATATATTGAAAAATATATAGCCCACGACCATACAAAAGGTTATTATAATCTCTCGAAAAATTTGAAGTACATCTGTCAAGAACTTTTCGACATTTTTGCTAACCATGTTTCCTCTACAAATAATATGGTTAGCAAACATATCGAAGAGTGACCGATTTACTTCAAATTTTTCGCGATGTTATTATGTAAAAATTAAGGGTAAATGCAGTGACGAACTTACCGAGATTTTTTATATCAACGTAAATCATCGACTTGTCTTCATACTATGTAGCAGTACATAAGATATAAATGAATGTTTATACACCATACGTATTCAAAGATATGTAGGCTATGTCCATATGAAGGTTTATTAGAGCACAGGGTTAAATTCTGAAGTAAATCGGTGTAGAACTTCTCGAGTTTTTTGTTAACAACGTTAAACAACGAGTTGTCTTTATATAATAGTGTAGACGCACAGGAAGTTTCGCAGTTCTTATCACGGGCTTGTAAAAGAGACGTAGTACATAAAGTTTTCATGCGGAACCCATGTTCGGAAATGTACCGTTTGGATATGAAATAATTTTTTCGAATGGATCACTCCCGAATCTCCCGCTTCACGGTGTGCTACGTAATGAAGGAGATCCACAAGTTATGTACCAGGTCCGCCTCAGTCAATCACATGCCATTTTCGTCTGACTAAAACAACGGGTGCGGGGAACTGGTAGGTTCACAAGTAGGAGAGTAAGCTGTGGTGCTCGACGAACGCATACCAGCGTTTATGGAAGCTGTGTATGAAGGCATGCGTTGCAGATACACGTTGTGCAACGAACAGCAGCGTTAGTTCCTGTAGAACACACGGGTCAGAACTCATTGTTTCAAAATGCTTCAAGTGCCTGTAAGCAGTATGGGACTTAACATCTGAGGTCATGAGTCCCCTAGACTTAGAACTACGTAAACCTAACCAAGGACATCACTCAGGTCCATCCCTGAGGCAGGACTCGAACCTGCGACCGTAGCTGCTGCGTGGTTCCGGACTGAAGCGCCTAGAACCGCTCGGCCTCATTGTGTCCGCTGTGCACGTGCTGAGAAGCGGGAGAATTGAAAGTTGTCCGATATTCAAACGTAGTTCACATGCAAACGGTTACAATTCCGGACGTGGGTTCCTTATCAGTGTGTTATTTACTAAGTCACCTCTGCAACACCTATAGGAATTGTGAAATGACCCGTGTACAGAATTACAGAAGACTGTATGTACATTTTTGTTAAACCTACGAATTTTGTTTGTTTCTTTTGTACGTGACATCACAAAAGGCGTTTCTGGCGTGATGAAGTGAGGCGAGTTGTATACATCGCTATATACGTTCTAAATATAAACTGAAGCCCTGATAATGAATCTGTGAATTCTAAATGTATAACGAGGCCGTATAAACTTAATTAAAAAGAGAGTAGACGAATTTTATTATTAATTTTTCCAATAAGTACACTACTGGCCATTAAAATTGCTACACCACGAATATGACGTGCTATAGATGCGAAATTTAACCGACAAGAAGAAGATGCTGTGATATGCATATGTTCAGCTTTTCAGAGCATTCACACAAGGTTGGCGCCAGTGGCGATACCTACAAAGAGCTGACATGACGAAAGTTTCCAACCGATTTCTCATACACAAGCAGCAGTTGACCGTCGTTGCCCGGTGAAACGTTGTTGTGATGCCTGTAATATTCTGTGTAGTCCTGCGGCACTGTTCGGAGACTAAACAGCAGCTGAACTAGTCTTCTGTTACCACCACAACACAAACGGCTGTGTCTGGAATGGTGCCGCCACCGGACTACGTGGACTGTTAATGAACGGCGCGCACTTTGTTGGGCGCCGAATCGCGGTTCTGCGCCACCACGCACGACCATCGTGGACTAGTATGGCGGGGACCAGGGGAGTGGCCCATTCTTTTAATGTTTTGGAGAGGCACAGCGGTGTGGTGTCATGATGTAGGGCATCATCGGGTATGACTTCAGGTCATGCCTGGTAGTGACGGGGCTCTGACGGCACAACGGTACGTCAGTGTCACTCACTTTCTCCGTCCATATGTGTTACCTCTCATGCGGCAGTATCGAGGTGCCATTTTTCAGCAGGACAATGTTCGTCCAGACATGGCATGCGTCTCTACAAACTGCGAAATGTTGAGCTACTCTCGTGCCCAGCAAGATTACCAGGTGTGTCCCCGCTAGAAAACGCCGGTATCTAGGATGCTGTACTGGTTGCCCTGGCGAGAACAATATGTGGAATTACGAACAGTGTAATGAATTAAGACTTTTATGACACTTGAAAGACGTACGTAAAATCATCAACACAATTTATTTAAAAACAATACCGATTTATCATGTATATATTCTTTGCTCTATATTAAAATATTTATAACTGTGAAACAGCCGAATGATTTTATGTAATTTACATACTCGGGTTTTAATCTTGGATGAGGATAGACGCTATATATGTGTTTATTTGCTCTTAAAACCTTTATTTATGTATCTTTAGCATTCATACATGTTAAGACGCTGATGAGTTTTTTTTCCTGAAGATGAGAAGATGAGAATGCGCAATACAGCGCCAGCCTATGAATGATAGTTGTCGGCCATTTGCACGATCTCAAAGTTTTATTTGAATATTGACAAAATTAAACCGCGCAGATTCGCGCAAATAACTTACAGAGTTTTCATTTTAATTATGTTAGTTCCTTTCAGGCCATTTTAACTTATTGGCAAAGATTAATAGCAGTTTATATTAAATTCTTGTGGCTGCGGCACAACGGCTATCTTTTATCTCAGCTACGTAAATTTACCGAAATTAACTTACTTTGAAATGATCAGTGATGAATATGCTGCACAATAATACGCAAACCCATGACATTACAGCAATATCAATCGCAATGAAACTGCAATACAAAATTAAGCTGAGATGTTTTGTTAACATACAAGCAAGTACGGCGCTTCACACCGCTCTTCACATGTTCCACATTGAGGACATTAAACCTTCAAATAATATTTCCATAAAATAAAGACTGTGTAATTTGCCCGTGATAAGTTGTGTTGTCACTTTAGTGTCTGTGGTGTCATTTTATGTGGAACTATACGTATATGTGCCCACAAATCACACAGTTTAGTGAACTGCACATGTACACACAATTAAAGCACACCACTTGACGTACAGAACTGAACACAAGAACACACATAAAAAAACATAATATGAAGGACCACTTACAATAGTTGTGGGATAGCTTGTCTCAGTAGAGGATGCAATGACGTTATGGCGTTCTTTCCAACCGAATCAGTGCATACATCCTGGATAGTGACGGTGCAACGTTATACTGATAAGTGGCCTGATATTGGCAAGTATATTGTAATCACTGAAATAACATCAGATACGCTCTCAAACTGTGAACTTTCATTTCGTTTCCTCCTCCCCTTCTCCGTTCTTCACTTTTACAACAGGCGGTGTGTGTATGTATATAATCATTAAAGGCGAGCTCCCAATGTCCTTTGCGGATTTGCGTCAGTTGTCTTAGGAGAACCACGAAAAACCTACATCCCGATGTCAGGCCTTCCGAACGGAAGTCCAGTGCGTTCACGACTGCGCCACTTCACTCAGTTTCCAGCTCAGTTTTTTTCCCTCTCTAAAGAGACCAAGACTCTCGTTTGCAACTGATTCCGCGTCAGTTTCTGACGTATTTGAAAGCTAAGATTATTAGGTTGTTTTCTCTAGGCGTACAGATTGCAAGGATTTTCTTGTGTTGCGTTGAATGCTTTTACTAACATTTTCTAACAGCGCATAGCGGCAGCCGCTATCTCCCAGCGTAAAGTGAGATTAGATTAAGTCAGCCCTAATGATTGTGCTAACAGATGGACGCCGAACATCAGCCAACAGATACGGGCAACAGAGGTGACGACCCGAAAGTTGGAAGGCCAGTGACTCGCGCAGGTTGCCGCTGTGTTTGGTAAACACCCACTGCGTACAGTGGTGGTGTCCTTGTGACGCCTCCAGCGTATCGGGACGCTCAGTGTAGCCGCTCACTTAATAAAATCACGGCCTCCTGGCCCTCTGTTAGATCCAACTAGACATCCTCAGCAACTTAAATTTGCAGTACTTGCTGTAATTTATATCTACACTCCGGTGCACGGAGGATGGTACTTTCCTGCGTATCCTGTTCCACTCGCGAATGGTGTGCTGGAACAGCAATTGATGATAAGCCTCGATTTTCTCTACTGTTGTATTCATGGTCTTTTCGAGAAACATATGTACCTGGAAGAAAAATACTGCTTCAGAATTTTAACAGTGAACTGAAACATGATGGACAATGCCTCTCTTGCAGCGTTTGCGGCTGGAGTTGGCTCAGAATTTTCGTGACGCTATCGCGATTACTGAACGAACCTGTGATGAAACCTGCGGCTCTTCGGAGGATCTTGTGTATTTCATCTACAAATCCTTCTAAAAGGGAACCTAGCAAGAAACCCGAATATAAAACTAAATTATGCACGATTAGAAGAAGCGCAGTAACGTAGTTTCTCCACAGTTTACACTGCATTGACGTAAGTGGTCATGGAAAAGTGGACTATAAGACCGTAACCGTGGGTAGTGTAATTTCTTGTTGTAATGGAACTCTTGTGACGTGTTCCCTACACCCAAGGAATCCAGTGGGCAATATATATAACCTAGCCAGATGTGGCTTGAAAAATGTCATTTTCAGCGGATGTGGTCAGTTACAAGACACGCATTATATTTTGGAGTGCCTTGTTCATCCGTTCCTGTGTAGCCCTGAGGTTCTCTGAGACACATATAAATGTGCCAGTGATGCAGCTCAGTAGTGGTCCGATAAACTGAAAAAGTTTGTGGCCAAACACCAAAACGCAAAAAAGTCAAAGACGGTAGTAGGGCGTTGAAAGCCAGTGATTATGATTTTCCGATTTTATTAGATAGTATGTTGGCAACACTGAGTACGCCAGTTGGATTTGGAACATAATATCTTCTTTTTTTTTTACTGGACAACAACAAACATAGATAACTGAGCGTTTGGGTTTGTTATTTATAAATTTTAAATTACATCAAACATAAACGGAAGCGTGGACTTGCAGCCTTAGACAAAGTAACGACCACAGGCAAGTGTATCACGGGAGTTGTGGACTTCAGAATCAGCTGAAAGAGGGCTCGCTTTTTATAAACACAATAACGTAGTTGGATCCCAAGGTGATCTTGCACTTTTTACTGTCGATATCTTAAAAATCAGAGAATGAATAAAACAAACAAATACCCGACTAATGGATTTCTTAAAGGCCTAACCAACTGAACACTCTGCAAAACTGTCCACATAAGTATCCAGCTTCAGCTGAAGATCTTTCTTATATTCTTGTGAATTGTACTGTTATTGCTGTGGCAATACGTCATTATCAATGTCTTAAAAATTTTTATCAGTGTTTCCACAACTTCCAGTGAAGCTGAAGGCCAATTTTCCATGCAAGTTGGTAGATCTAAAATAGTGTTGATGGCTCCTCATACATTGACGGTTTTGTTCGCACACAAACCACTCTTATAGCAAGCTGATAGAACCGGCTTGGTGCGGGGACAGAAAGGCTAAAAACACGCAAAAACTAACATCGCTACAAAAATGTCAAATTTGTTTCAAAATTGCGTTTTAAAATATTGGAACAGGTTCCTTACACCGAGACAAGACAAAAATGTACAGTAAACGTGGGCTGTAAAATGCATACCTTAGAAGGTATGAGCAGTTGTTCAGTAGAAGAGACGCGTTTCAGTAGCGAAACAGAACAAGTGCTCGTAACTCTTACGGTATGCATTCTGGAGCCCCTGTATACCGGACACTTTTTCATCCCCTAGGCTGTGGCTAAGCCATGTCTCCGCAATATCCTTTCTTCCAGGAGTGCTAGATCTGCAAGGTTCGCAGAAGAGCTTCTGTGAAGTTTGGAAGGTAGGAGACGAGGTACTGGCAGAATTGAAGCTGTGAGGGCGGGTCGTGAGTCGTGCTTGGGTAGCCCAGTTGATAGAGCACTTGCCCGCGAAAGGCAAAGGTCCCGAGTTCGACTCTCGGTCCGGTACACAATCTGCCAGTAAGTTTCAAAATCAGCGCACATTCCGCTGCAGAGTGAAAATCTCATTCTGGAAACATCCCCCAGGCTGTGGCTGAGCCATGTCTCCGCAATATCCTTTCGTCCAATAGTGCTAGTCCTGCAAGGTTCGCAGGAGAACTTCTATGAAGTTTGGAAAGTAGGAGGTGAGGTACTGGCGAAAGAAAAATTGCGAGGAGGGGTCGTGAGTCATGCTTGGGTTGCTCAGTTGGTAGAGCACTTGCCCGCGAAAGGCAAAGGTCCCGAGTTCGAGTCTCGGTCCAGCACACAGTTTTAATCTGTCAGGAAGTTTCATATCAGCGCACACTCCACAGCAGAGTGAAAATCTCATTCTGCAATTTTTCATTGTTTTGGTCCGCAATATCAAGTCCCAAAATATGGAAAGGAAAGGGCTTGCAGTAAAAGAGCTGTGGTTCACAGTATAGAGAATGAACAAGTTCTCATAGCTTTTAAGAAATGCATGGAGGCGAGTGGCCACGCCGTTTGAGGCGCCGTGTCACGGACTGCGTGGCCCCTCCCGCCGAAGGTTCGAGTCTTTCCTCGGACATGGGTGTGTGTTGTTCTTAGGATAAGTTAGTTTAAGTTAGTTTAAATAGTAAGTCAATGGGTCGATGACCTCAGCAGTTTGGTCCCTTAGGAATTCAAACACATTTAAACATTTGAATATATATATTTTAGAATCCACATTTTTGGACACTATTTTATTGTTTTATTGTAAGGAATTTGTCCACAAATTATTAAAAAGTCTTTCTGAAACACTCTGCATATTTAGCAGACAAAAGTAACTGTTACGTAAAATCGAAACCACCTTTTATTACGCCGGCCGGGGTGGCCGAGCGTTTCTAGGCGCTACAGTCTGGAACCGCGCGACCGCTATGGTCGCAGGTTCGAATCCTGCCTCGGGCATGGATGTGTGAGATCTTCTTAGGTTAGTTAGGTTAAAGTAGTTCTAAGTTCTAGGGGACTGATGACCTCAGTGCTTACAGCCATTTGAAGCTTTTATTCCGTAAAAATTTACGATACGACGAACAGAGGGACTTCTTTCCGAAGCACTCTATTAGGAACACATGGCGCGGTAGCAATCGATCTTTGATCTGCAAAAGAATGAGCATTCAACAGAATTATATCACAGCTTTAGTGCGAGTTGTTTTTAAATTCGTTCAAAGGTCTCGTCGCCGCACCACGCTGGTACCGAATGGACCATGAGCTGGTTACAGGAGGAGCAGTCCGCAGAAAGACACAGTGGGTGCCCATTAGTGGGATGTCGATGTCGGTGTCGGCTGTTATCTGACGGCGCCAGACGGCGATCTCGCCCAGCAGGTGGCTGACGGCATAATTAGGGACCGGGAGTCCATGTGATAGCCGCTATCAGCTGGCTGACACACCAGGTTCGTTTCGACCTACCCACCTACACACCCGCACATATACACAAAAGACAGCGGTACTTCACATTGGCCATTACGCGACTGTCGAGTCAGATAGCCGCAAGTACGCTATACCGAAGTATCGATCCAAGTTCAGCAGAATTTGAGCGTTATGTACTTGTTACAATGAGGAAATGGTCGTGCACACTTGCTAGGAGGGACGCGAACAGCACTTCTGAATCTCTGCTGACACTGTACGTACACCAACGTTCACCTTATAACCTGCGTGCAAGATTACTGTTTAAGCACGAAGACTTTCATCAGCATTTTTACCCTCTCCGCTGGGACACTACTTCTAACAGCGACTGTGGCAGCACTGCAAAGTTAAATAATCTTTCCAACGGCTGTGGACAAGACACAAGGCCATTACGTATCTATTCCTCAGAACTGTGAAATCGACAGATGGCTTTTCCACAAATGTCGATATTTTAATTGCAATGAATGACAATGTAGTAGTATCATTATTATGTTCATCAGCTATTTGACATTTTAGTGAAAGTGAAACAACGATAGGTGGTTTGTGACTGATGTGCAACTGATTTACTTCTAAACTGTGGTTTGGCCTTTTGTATTCAAAACGAATTGTTACTCTGCGGTGGACATGAAAGTTCTTGGCAGAGTAGAACTGTGTGCCAGACGGGAACTTGAGATCTCGAACCCAGGCCATTTACCTTTCGTGGACTGGGGTGCTACCAACTGGGCTACTAGAACACGAATCGCTGCCTTTCCTCAAGGCTGTACTTCTGGGAGTGATAGCCCACAAGTTTCGCAGGACAATTTTTATGAAGTGTGGAACGCAGACGATGATACTGGCGGAAGTGAAGCTATGAGGAGGTGTGCTTGTGGGGGGGGGGGGGGGGGGGGGGGCGGAGAGGGGAGGGTCTGTGGGTCGTGCTTGGGTTGCTCGTTCCTGCACACAGTTTTAATCTGCCAGGAAGTTTCATAAAGTTTGTTGGACTTCTTGGGGGGAACCTTCCTCGAAAGGCAAGGGATGTTCAGGATGGACGTGGCGACAGCTTCCCTTTTGCACTGAAGAGTCCTTTCCGTGAAAGACATGATTGGCAGAAGGGACGCTGCACTGGCTTAGTACGATTCAAGAGAGAGGCTTAAGTCGTACAACTTCATAACCATTGGGCCTTGGATCGGCTTAAGCCTTTCTGTGCTACTAAAACATATCACTCCGCTAAATCAGCGCCTTCTGGAGAAACATAACGAGTATTCAACAGCCCCTGCTGTCACCTAAGACCTCTCAAGTCTGTAGGCATGTTTGCGACACTTCGAGAGTCGTCAGGCTGCCGCCTAAGTAGAGCCCCTCAGGCAATGCGGCACCCTGAGACCATTTTCGGGACACTTTTATGGTGCAGCTCAAAACCACAAAAACTCGTTTAATACATCACACAAACTTGTCACAGCTAAGGGCAAGGTAAATGCTAGAGCCGTAAGGAAAAACGGGCATAATCCATAAATTTTACCAGAATATACATTCTAATAATCGGGTAATAACCTAAAAATTTGATGTAGATAATTTTCTAACGTCCCACGTGTTTGCAGATGACATGGTGTCCTAATTGAGCTCTGTGGCTGATTTTGGCTGACAACCGCAGGACACACACAATGTGTGTATGTGTATGTATTTCAGGAAAATAATAAATCACTGAGGATGTAACAACTGTGGTGAATCATATTTGAGTGATATAACAAAACAATAACTTGAGTACTTGCAAAAAGACGGACCCATCCTTAGTTAACTATCATTTTTCTACGGTCAGGGGAACTGAGCTCAAAACCGCAATATGATAATAGTTAGGCTATTCGCACATGGGAGTTTTTGTCGACGCTCAGCCTCAACTGTTTTGCCTTTACTTTGATCCAATACATACACAACAGGAATACCACTGTCACTAAGAAAACGGGTTTTTGGCGCACTGTAGCCGAAAAATCAGCCAGATGTTATTGCGCTGTTATTGTCAGAAAATTATGAATTCGCGAGCGTCTGGTGTTATGAGTTGTAAGGTCCATGTCGTTAATCGTTGTAATTTGTTACATAGCTAGGAAACTCATTGTTACATGCATCTTTGCACATGTGCTATACATGTAAAGATTAGAATATTTTGTAAAAAGTAAATTTGGATTCTTGTATAGTCATCCTGACATCTATGACTCATAAAGTACCCTCCGCTGACAGAATGAATTGAGAATGTCTCAAGTATTTTGTACATACCAGGATGTCATCAGCCTCCCGGATTTTGTTTCTCAGCCTATATGAAGCACGAAACGAACAACTAACGGGTGCTAGATGTCGTCACCGCCATGTAATGGAAAAACGGTACTAATTGGCGGGCCAAGGGAAGTGGCAGCCAGTCAGTGGGCGGGATGAGGGGGAGAAATTGAAACATTGTTCACTAAACAGTGGTGTGGTGGTAATAACACAACAATGAAAGCCACGCAGCGCGGCAAGGTGCTTTCGGTCACAAGCTGAGGAAGAACATATTTACGCCAGTGTTTGTTATAACACATTATTGCAATTTCAGCCTTAGCCATTATCAGGTGCTGATATTACGGCTTTAAGCCGTATCAACGTAACGTAAGCTGACACATTTGTAACTCGTTGTCAATCCTGTTAAGTACATTCGTGTCTTTGTTACACAGTGCGAGCACACGTGCCTCAAGTTCATCGGCTGATTACGACTTCCTGCTGCAACAGTGCTCTATCTGTCTTGGTTGCCACCATCGACGGATTCAGAACTTTGAAGTGTTGGCGAAGTGTAAAAGTAGAGACATCTGGCGCGACTCGTAAGACGGAGAGGATAATCAGTGTTGTTGTAGTTCCTATTTAATATCCCACCGTTGTCAAACCAAGCCTTCTGATCCTTGTTAAAAACAATTTCACAACTGTCTGCTTACGTTCACAGGAGCCTCATAGATAGTAGGCTGGTTGCATCTCGAAGACCGCAGCGCCGAGATACTAACCTGCAACAGAAGAGAGGATCTCTGGTTAGAACGGCTAATCCAGAAGCAGTAGGTTGGTTGGGTATAGGTTTGTCGTCAGTGTGCTCTTGAAGGATGAGGTGTGACACCAGTATTATGTCGTTGTAACCAAATTTGCAAATTGTTTGACAGACTGTAATTTGTGCGGTTTGTAGGAGAGAGTGTGTTAGGCATGAAATTGTTATCTGCTGTCTGTCAAACTTAAACACATTTACACTTCTGTGCACTGTCCTCTTTGGCTACAGCAAAACAAAACACGCAAAATGACGAGATGACAGTGCACAGAAGTGTAAATGTGTTAAGTGCAATGAAAATTCTGCGGTAAAATGCAAATACTCAACACATACTCGTGGTAAACGAAGAAGGATGGAATAAACAACAAAAAGCCTGACCACTTAAGATGCTTTAAAATAAATCCAAAAGCGACTGGTCTGAATAAGACTTTTATAAAAGTTGCTAATGATGGCAGGTAACCTATACAACTTGTATATGTGCAACTGCGGAAAAAAGAGGCAAAAAACAAAGAAGACAACATCTCGAAGACAAACTTTCTTGAATTACTTGTATAGAGTGAAGCTTTGTATGGAAGTGAAACGTGGACGATGAGCGGTCGGACGAGAAGATAATATAAGGTTCTGAATGCGGTGTTACAGAAGAATGCTGAAACGGAGCTGGGTTGATTAGCCAACTAATAATGAGGGACTGAATCGAATTTTGGAGAAAAAAGTTATAGCACAACTTGAATTAAAGAAGGGACTGATTTGATAGGACACATACAAAGGAATCGTCACTTTGCTAACGAAGTGTAGGGGATACAATCGCAGAGGTAGACCAAGTCTCTAATACTGTTAGCATGTTCAAATTGATGTAGGTTGCAGTAGTTATGCAGAGATGAAGCGACCTGCACAGGGTAGCCTAGCGTGAAGAGTTTTATCAAGCCAGTCTACGGACTAAAGACAACAACATCGCAGTTCGTAGAAAGTACCGTTTAATTAATGATGTGATTTGTGGTGTTCAGTTGTTGTGTAGAGTGAGTGAAATTTTGTAACAAGAGAAAAATGAAAGTATTAATTTTCAGATGTACAAAGAACACAGTGCTTATTGAATCTTATTTGTTTAAATTATAATAACAAGGTTCGTCAGTATTATCTATTAAATACCGGTCAGAACACAAAATACAATATGAAAAATAGTTTTACACCCTCATGGTGTGCAATTATCTAAGCGTATTTTCTGTATTATCATATTACTTCTTAACCGGCAAACATAGTAAAAATATTTTTTAAGTAATTTAATTTTTAGTCTGATTCAAAAATGTGTTGTATTAAACATTTATTAAAGAACTATTTTTCTGCTTTTTAGCCTTGTGTGTGTGAAATTTATCAATCGATTTCAAACACCTTGAAGAGATTACAAGAGAGACGTGTAGTAAACTTCAGGCGTGTTTCAGTTTCTCTTCACCTCAGTCAATCAATATAATGTTTCCTCTACGTATATCTCGCGAAAATTAGAGAGACTGAAACATACATAAAGGCTTACCAGCGACCATTCTTCCCGCAAAGCATTTGCGACTTGAACAGGAAAAGGGGGAACTGGCAGTGGTACATGAAGTACCCTCCGTCATATAGCAGGCAAGAAAGCGAGTTAAGTCTCTAGCTCGTCGGGAGATTAGTTTAAAATGAGCTCCAAAATTTGTACCCAACACATAAACAGACAAGAGAGCGAGATTGTAAAAGCGTAATTTAAGAAATCATGTGTATACTAAATGTGCTTGAAATTGCTCCAGGCGTTCCTGAGTTAACGCTGTTTCGAGTATATCACTCCTTTCCACCTGCACGGTCACTTGTGGGGGTGCTACGGGAGCCTTACCGTCACAGCGATTTTTTTCCAAGTTGCAAGTGGTGTATATGTCCAGTTTGGTAAAAATTGCTTCAGGCGATATAGAGATGCACATATAAATCGAATAAATTGTTGCACTCTCTTTAAGCAGCAGGTACTTTACGCATATTGTTCGTGTAGGAGCTGTGACGCAATCTGCTAAGCACAGCCATCGTGTAGAACATCAGCTGGACAGGCGGTGCTCTGCCTTATGCCCGTTTGTCACCCCGTTTTCATACCCATGCTCTCTGTCGTAGCAGGCAGGTGATTCATGCTGGCACGTTATTGCTAAGTTTAAAATTTCAGGCCTGTAGGTCATTGGGAAATTAAAATTAATTCCAAAATATGTATGAACAAACAGAAAGACAAGAAGCAACCTAATAAAAACTTGTTGAAAAGAAGGGCGAATCTATTTGGATATCAGATATCAAGTACCGCATATATGTCAAAGATTAAGTAACTGAAAAGGCAAAAAAATAAACATATTCCCGAGATACTACCGACTGTACCAGCGAGCAATATCATATAAATAAACGTGTTTTAGACTTAAATCGGAATTTTTCATTTTGCCTACCGACAAATAAAGAAGGCGATAAAGACTGCACTATAGACTGAAACATATATTTCATCCAAAAAATAAACATATTTAACATACGCATGTTCTATACCAAAAAAAAAAAAAATTATGTTGCTGGCCAACGCCGAGTAAGACGATAGTGACAAAAATACTTGACTATGTTATACGATACTCATGATGTTATGCAGGGACTAATTTTAAATCAGGACATGGGTTCGGACAATATTACCAAATGTTACTCGTAGAACGTACCAAGTTTAAACGGTAAACGACATCAGAAACCAGGTACACAATAATATATTCATTCAGTGACAAACCGGAGGTACTATTTACTAGCCTTTTACTTTTCCAGTTGAAGCTGTCACCACAGACGATGTATGACGTCTACTTCCACGGGTAATTTCCACACTATTCTGTAGCCTGTTGCCTAGGCGACCAGTTTATGAATTTTAAATGCGCACTGCCGTTCCTGCATTCCTGTAACAGATATTGGCAAATTTCCCACGAGAGGGCTAACTGGCAGAGGTTGTCCCACTCCTCTGACATGGGTTTACCGTTTATTTAGAAGATTTTAGAAGATCGTTAAACAAAAAAATGTTCAATGTTTCCTGGTATTTCTCTCTTCAATTGCTATTAATGTATACATGTAATTAAATTAATGATTTTTACGTTATGACTGATTAAAGGCGAATTTTTTTTGCCTGACGGGATGTGCATAACTTTATTAAGGCATCGTCAATGGCCTGAAATAGATACAAATTTTCATTTGTATGTAGGTCATTTAACTTACAAGTTCTACTGTTGTACCATACATGTAAGATACCAGCAATAAGGCAAGACCACATGTACATAATATTAATATGTGTATAGTAATTATAAAAACATAGATTGCGCAAAAGGGTACCCAAGTCAGAACAGTTTTTACCGTACATGTACGACAGCAGAATATATAATTTTAGTACTGCACACAGATGAAAATGTGCATGTCTTTTGTATGTATACTGGATGTTGTATGATGTCCTTAGGTTAGTTAGGTTTAAGTAGTTCTAAGTTCTAGGGGACTGATGACCATATATGTTAAGTCCCATAGTGCTCAGAATCATTTTTTGTATGTATGGGTCCACAGAGGCCGTGAATTTCTGGAGGAAACCATTTTCCTGCGCAAGATGTTTATTTTTTGAGTAATTACTTTACTTCATGATTTGACTGTTAGCTAATTTCTCGCTTTTGGGCGTTATCAAGCTACCTCACTTTCATCACAGTAAAAAACTGTTGTCATATAGCACATATCTGTGTGGAGGAAGCAGCAGCATGTCATGACGTCCTTAATAAAGTCCCATACAGTCATGGCAGTTATGGGTACAACTATCCCAAATTTGAAATCCGAATGTAAAAAGACAAAGATGTGGCCCTTGCGCGGATTTGTAACTGTGCCAGAATGTAACACGTTAAAATACGTTAGTGTAACACTAAAGTTCAAGTAGTGGAAAATCTTTTTGTCTTGCTACAGAAGAATTCTGGAAATCCTATGGGTAGATCTGACGCAGAGGTACTGTATCTAATACACGAGGAGGGAACTTTGTGACACTGCCTAACCGAAAGGACAAGTTGATACGACACATCATAAGACAGCAGGAAGTAATATGCGTGCGGATAAAAACTGTAGAGAAGGATCAAGGCTTGACTATAATAAACTGGTTCGAATGAATGTGTATTGCAGCAGTTTTGGAGAGATGAAGAGACTTGCACAGGACATTGTCGTGGAGAATTGCATCAAACTACTCTTCGGACAAAATTAACAACGGAGAGTAGTAGAGAGCAAGGGAGGTGAGAGAAAAGAGAGGTTCGATGCTAAAAATGTTAAGGATGTAGTCAGATAGGGATGGGGGTCAATATAATGTTTCGAAATACAGGAAGCGGGAAGAAAGGGAAAGGGAAAGGCGGAAAATCATGACTCTCAGTGACACAGGGCACTGCGATATTGCACTAACCAAAGTTGAATATATGGGCCAGACCGTTACTCGAATCCGGATGCTCCGCTTCTCTAGAACAGTTGCCTTGACAATCTTTTCCTTTTTTATCTCATTTTGTAGGTTATTATTTGTTGTATTTCTTCGGGGGGTGAACGTCCCATGACATCCATTCAAGCTCATCGTTTATCCATTCATTCAGTTTTTTATTACAGAGGGCAGCTAACCCTCTGACAGAACACGCTGAGCTACCCTGCCGGCACCGTTTCGTCTCGGTCATACGCACACGGCTCCCGTCCGACCCAAAATCTACGATTTTCTCGTCCATTACACGTCCTACTCGCAAATTTTTGATTCCCGTAGGTGTCCCGAATAACGTTTGTCCATCCTCACCGAAACATATGTCGTAGGGTCGTCGCGCTCGATTTTACTAACGGAACTGAGTGCTGTCTGTTGTCAGACATCTTCAACAAAATAGATAGAACTCAGTTACATTAACATAATATAACAGTTTTGTTTCTATGTGTTCCAGAATGAGGTGAGCTTTATCTGCTGCATATGTGGCGTAGGCAATAAGGTAAAAACTAGCGCTGGCAGTGTGTTAAATGTTGGGTTGTGGGAAAGTTGGAGGCGGTTCGTAAACTGATCATCCCCAACATTATGACCACCTGTTTAATGGCGTGTTCGGCCATCTTTGGAACGCAATACAGCAGTGATTCTCGGTGGAATCAACAAGTCCTTAGGAGGTATCCGGAATTATGTGCACATCTTCTAAATTACGGACAGGTGGTCTGAGAGCGCAGAGTTGGCTTCCGACGGCTTCTCGCCTGTGCTCCGTCACATTCAGATCAGGAGATTTTACACGCAAATATTCGTATGAGAAAACGATTCATGGCGTATTCCATCGGGCGGCTTCTGGCATATTTCGACCACTTCCTGTCCAGAGTCCAGAGAATAACAGTAGAAGAACATAAACAAATGCCGCCTGAGGTAAAAGATCTGCTTTACCAGCCGTCTCCCAGTGAATAACCCGACAGCGATCCTTCTGAAACCAGTAATGACACAAGCGCTGAATGTGACTGTGATTTCGATTGAAAAATGTTAAATATCGAATAACATGTTCCGACACAGCAATTTCGGCTTCTCATTCGTTATCATCGAGCTCACAATACTTTACACCCAAAATTTTGCTCAAATCCGCTAAATCCATAATTTCTGATGGGCCAAATTGGTTCCGCCATTTTGAATTTTGTAATTCGAGCATGGGATTCCTAATCAGAGGCCCAAAGTATTTTCATATACCCAGTTTTCTATTATGTCCGGGGTTAGAAGCGAGTTGGCCCACAGTGCGGCGTGGGCGCGCGCCTGCCTCGCAGTCCAGTGTGTGGACGGCTCGGAGCGGCCGATAGCGCAGGCGGCGTGACCTGACGTCATGGCCGCCCGTGGCGTGCGAGCCCCGCCACTGTGCGTTAGGCTCGCTACAGCACGCCTCCTCTTCAGCCGCTGCTACGCCAGCGGAAGGTACAAGTCGTGACGCAGGAGGACTTTGTTTGTGCCAGTCACTGATAGGGACAGCGAACGCCATGATTCACAGACCCGCGCTTTGAGCAGAGTATGGTCCACGTAGTGTGTCTTTCAACTTAAGCATCATGTACATACACTATCTGATCAGAAGTATCCCGACAACCCTATGTAGTGCCTAAATCACCACGACTTGTCACGAGAGGCGCATCCGCCAGTGTAAAACGACGCCGAGGTACTGTGTTTTCAGTCGAGAAGCGTTAACAATAGAGCTCAGAGCTTCGATCATGAGATAAGCATTGCCTGTCACGTAATTAACAAATCCATCAGGAATATTTCAACCCTTCTGAAGCTGACCATGTCGACGGTGATGTTACCGTGAAGTGGAAGAGCGAAGGAGCAACCAAAGATAAACCAAAGGAGGTTGAGATTGATTTGGGGAGGCCAAACAGCGCGGTCATCGGTCTCATTGGATTAGGGAAGGATGGGAAAGGATATCAGCCGTGCCCTTTCAAAGGAACCATCCCGGAATTTGCCTGAAGAGATTTAGGGAAATCACGGAAAACCTAAATCAGGATGGTTGGCCGCGGGATGAACCTTTTTCTCCTCAATTCGAGTCCAGTGTGATAATCACTGCCCCACCTAGCTCGGTCCAACCATTGAGGAGATACTAACTGAAAGGAAAAATAGTGAGCAGTTTTTCTTCCAGGTCACCCATGGGGAAGAGAGAAATAGTACCATCTGTTTCTCCTTATTTCTGTACGATCTTTACAGAAAACTAAATATTACTTGAATTCCCTTCACCAACAGGATATTATGGACACATCACTAAAACTTAAAAAAATACAAGCACATAAAAGAGATAAACGTGCCATATTGCCTTCCACAAATGGTGTCGCTGAATTGGCTGTATGTAACTCGTGTCATACAGGAGCAGCCTTAAGGCCCCTATTCGGAACAGTGCCTCGGGAAATAACTATAGCGCCTGAAGCACTGGAAAACGATCCAAAGGCCTGCAGAAAGAACTTCTATGATTAGCATACTGTCCGAACCACAGTATGACTTCTGTAGGATCTAAAAACCATGAGCGTCCCCCTCAGGAAGCACTGGCAAAGTTTGAGAAACCCAGTGACAAGAGAGAGGTAAAATAATTTTCAAACCAACTTGAAAAAGGAGTAGACAAATGGTGACAACAGACTTGGGAGAACACAGCGGTGCAGTTTATGTTACGTACGCAGGACGAATGGCAGTTGGTGAGGAACATCAGACAACAAAGACCGACAAGCAGGTCGGACGTAGTATTGGATGGACCCAGTTTTGACGTTCTCCAATATGCGGAATTGTTCGCTAACGAATACGAGTGGTAGATAACAACGCCAAAATGTGAACGCGAAATGTCTACGAAGAGAGGATACGACGCCTGGCAAGCAGATTTAGACAACCACCATCTACCACCACACTGGCACTCACGGCGCTGGTTGAAGTCAAGAAAATACTACGTAAAACTAATAATTGAGCAATGACAACATACGTAGGGAATCCAGAATCAAGGCTTCTTCAACGATCAGAAATAGCTCTTCTCAAAAAAGTTGTTGTGTAATCGACGAATACTTCCCCATCGCTTGGAAGACTGTCAGAATTGTGGACATACAACAACAATGACAAGACCTATCTCAACCAATCAAACACCGCCCGATAATCTTATTGCCAACACGCAGCAAATACTTAGAGAGAGTAATACTTGTAAGATTAAAACAGTGCCTACCGGAAAATGACATGGTCAGAGAGGAGCATTTTGGTTTTCAGTCGATGTTGTCGACAGAACTTCAGCTGTTAAGTTTCACCAATCACCTGCGGTTTAACCTACGTAAATCCACAGTTACAGTGTTGCTCGATACAGAGACGGCGAATAACAAAGTTGGCTAGATAACTTAATTGTGAATATACACAGACTGAGACTCATATAAGAGTGTTAGCTGAAACGAATAGGCAGTTTCCTGTATCTCAAATTTCTGCTTCTCCGTAAATGGTCCACAGTCATGTCGTGACAAGCAAGCACACATGAGGGATCCATCTCTTGCCGATCCTTTCCGAAATCAACGTTAACGACTTGCCAGGGACACGACACGTTACGTGTAGTTAATATGCGCATGATACGATGACCCTTACACCGAAAAATGACATAGACCGGATCATCACCAGAGCACAACACCAAATAAACATCGTGGAAACATGGGCAGATGACAACAATATAACGTTGAACCCAACAAAATCAGCTGCGCTCCTTTTCTCAAAAAAAGGAGAAGACCAGTTATTGGCTCCAAGTACTTGGTCAGGAAATCCGATGGTCAGCCACGAGAGTGTGTTTAGATATTCATGTGGATAAGCCATTAACGTTCACAGCTAACGCAAAAGAACGAAAGGATACCACTGTTAATATATGAAGACCCTCATACTATGTTTTACCAGAAAAGATCGAAATCGAAAGGCAAAAATTATAATACGAGAGTGTAGCCAACAGCCCAGAGACTTGGAGAATCACCTATGAAACTAATAAATATCAAGTCCCTACAACCATTTCAGAATCGCTGTCCCTGACGGCCTCGCGGAGAAGATATTTCATCAAATCTCAACCGTATGCAGCAGGACAGGACTGCTTCGTCACACAGTCACGTGTCTAAGATTGCAACCATCGAATTTCTTCCTACCACGACATCTGTTAACCCACAATCGTGACACAAACATCTCAAGTGTTTCGAACGGTAACGAGCGAGAAATCCAGCAACGATTAGTTACGACCGCGAGCAACCTCAGGACCGATAGACCGGATCGGAAAGAAACCTTTCGAAAATGACGAAAGATCGGAGGATGTCTCGTATCAAAGAACCTAAGGACCTACTA
Source organism: Schistocerca gregaria (assembly GCF_023897955.1). Lineage (NCBI taxonomy): Eukaryota > Metazoa > Arthropoda > Insecta > Orthoptera > Acrididae > Schistocerca > Schistocerca gregaria. The sequence continues at coordinate 109,709,871 of NC_064920.1, forward strand.
TCGAGCCCACAAATAGGTCTTTAAATCCCCTCTCAAAGTTTGGACACTAAGAATTGCTAAAAACTTTTCCTCAGACATCACACACGAGTAGAATACATCTTCCAAGAAGGTCACACTATTGGTTCTACAGAAGACACAAATACTTACTTATACACACACACACACACACACACACACACATACACACGCACACACAGACACACACACACACACACACGCACACACACACACACACACACACGAAAATTTTGTTGCAGTCTAGTGGCCATACATCTGCTTCAAGGTAGGATGTGCTGATTAGATTATTATGGACGCAAACGGTTTCGCTGACTCGGCTGTCGCCCTAGTACTGCAGTTGGGTGGCCTAACGGCTGGGACCGCTAAGCCGGGCGGAAGAACTGCGAACTGGGAACGGAAGAGCGGCCTTTGTCGCAAAGTGCCGTACCGTGTCCCGCCGGCACGAGAACGCAAAGCCACGAAATACCGCGTCTATAGACCGCGCAGCAATATTCCAGACGAGGCGCAGCAGCAAGTAGACCTACGACTGACTCATGCTGCTTCCAGAGACGGCTTAGCGCTGCGACTCGTTCATACTACCTCCTGAGACGGGGGTACTACTTTCATAGAGACGTCATGTGCACGAGAAGACCAGTAATTTTACAACAGAGCAATAGTGAATTTCGCAAGATACTTCTTATTTATGTATCATATTGATACCTATGTTAAGACCAAGTTCGTTCACAAACTGCTCTGTATTTCTTATCAACGTCGATTCCGTACTATTTGGTACACTCTGGAGATCGAGCACTTCAGTTGCTTCTGATTCTCTGGGCAACCAATAACAGTCGGTGTTCGAGAAGCTAGAAAGTCTAGTGTTGTTGATACAGTTTCTTAAACAGTCCTAAGATGTTGTTAATAGTTCCCTAATTCCAGTTCTACCAAAAATGTGCAGCGAAAGTTAATTTTAATTTCTCAGAACAGTGTTTTTGTAGATGTACCGCATATGATAAATTGGGTCTCGGCGACTACTCTGATACATCTGTGCCAACTGACAGTTGATATCGTTTCTCTATGCATCCGTGGTTCAAACGACATTTTGTGTTGTTCTGAAAGAAGAAATATCATCTTGGAACACTGAGAAACTGAGAAAAAGGAAGATGACGAAAGAGAAGAGAAGAATAAAAGGAATGGAATATGAGCTGAAGCGCCCCTCCCTCCACTTCTCAGGAAAAGCGTGCGTCGAGTGAACACCGCGGACTGTTGCTTGGCTCCCGGAAATATCATCCATTATCAGCGGTTCGACAAACTGAAACATTTTTTGTGGAGTTGAGGCTCCTCTTACGTCTATGTTTTATGGATACTGACATTAATCGCTTTTTCACAAGTTATAGGTTTTTGTTTTATGGTGGCACTAGCCGTAACGACGCAGTGAATAAATAAATATGGTAAGCGGTCTAGGAGGCCTTATTCACAATATATCCACATTCAACGCACACTCACTTAGGAAATTTATTTCCTTTATTAGTAACCTAAAATGTCTTCTAACGACGGGTAGGTGCATTTTCCAGTTTCTTAATTACGGAAACCGTATTTCTATCATCATCAAACAGAAAAAAAGTAGTGAATATTCAGCTATGGATTTTGTGTCATCTGTCATCTGACCCGTACACTTCACTCAGAAAAGCACCTACACCGAACGTACTCAGTTATTGCTTGTTTATATTTTAGACTCTGTATTCGACTACAGTTGTCCTCTACGGCTCCCTCTAGTACTGTGGAGCTTTACCCTTGTGCTCTTGGCATACATTGTCACAACTGTTTTCCTCATATTTGATGCTAGTGGATTTCTTTTGACGAGCAATGCCTTCTTTGTCAGTGCCAGTCAGCTTTTTCTGTGCTCCTTGTTCCGTCCGTCGTGCGTTATTTTGTTTCCAAGGAAGCAAAAATCTTTTATTTCGTTTGTGGGATCCTGCCCACAGGTCTCGTATAGGATGCCTAAAGGATGCCGCGTTCTTGGAATGCTACGTAACAGTTCAAGCAAATCACATTAATAGTTTTTATTACAATAAACAAGATAGATAAAACTTAACTTTGTATTACAAGAACATATCGCTAGAGATGTGCGACAGGCAGTCAGTGTCTTTCTCTATCTACAATGTCCATACAAGCAATGGATATGGATCACTTAAAACTTCTCTCATAGTGCCGGTCGAATAACGGCGCTTATATTCTCTTCTCGTAGAGGCCGCTCCTGTCGTGGTGCGGTCCTAGTCATCGGGCTATTGGCTGACGTCGTCTCACAGCCTTCTCTGCTCTTGTGTTCTTCGTCTTCGTGCGGGCGCGTGTTATACGCCGGAACGTGGTCCCCTCTGTAGCCACTAGTTTTCCTGCCAAGTTTATCACTAACCTCGTTTTTGCTACTTCTGAATACTAACGCCTTTCTTTGCTTTACTATCTGTCTATATTCCGTGCCAATTAGACTGTTCATTCCATTCATCAGGTCATGTAAATCTATTTTACTTTCACTGGCGTTAGCAATGTCATCAGTGAGTACTATCGTTGGTATCCTTTCAATCAGAATTTCGATCACACTTGTTTACCTTTCATTCCTTCATTGCCTCTTCGGTTAACAGACTGAACATTAGAGAACGACTGCGCCCATGCTTTAAGCAGTCCTCACAAGGGACGTGTTTCCCAGCGTTGAGCACCCCAGGGGCGGTCTTCACAGTGGTTAGTCCACTAATAGAAATGACCTGGTGCTTCACAAGGAACGTGCTCCTCATCATGATATGTGACTGCAGCGCTCTCCAGTGGCAATATTATCGGCTGTATGTCTGTAATGTATATAAATAAAACCTTCAGTAGCAATGAACATGATACAAGGTGAAAAAGATTTTTTTTTGTACTTCACGTATATATATATATATATATATATATATATATATATATATATATATATATATATATAGTGTGTGTGTTGTATACGTATGTACACAAGCACTTATACATGCAGACATTGTGACATTACAGCCTTTATCACTGCGATTTTTAACATGTAAAAGTTTTTTTTCTGTATTCGCGTCAGTATGTGCGAACTTTTAACATATACCAATGAATGTTGTAACCAGATATCTTTGCCGCGCTCCTGAAAAGCGCAGAATATCACGATAGCTATAAACTGTTATACGCTGCTATCGATCAGTAAAAAAACGACGCACCTATGTTTCAAAATAACAATTGCCAATTTCTACTTCTGCAGGGAGCCGCGCCGCTTTCTAGCTGTTCTTCTGTTAATGTGTTGCGAGTCGGACGCAAAAGTATTGTGCTCCATACTGATATAAACATTTTATTGTAAATTTAAGAGTTTAAGTGATTAAAAGTATATGTAGCAACAAACAAGAGAGAATGTGTATCATGAAAATTCGCTCCACCGCCACAATGGGTGGCCATGTTAATGTAAGTTTCCGTTTCATAATATAATACTTGAAGCCTTGAAGTTTATTTAATTTCAAAGAAAATCTCTCAACCTTATTTTCATTAATTATACTTGTGATAATTTTTTCTGTTTAAAAGATTTATGCAGCTTATGATCCAGCGTGTGTTCTGTCGGAACAGGAGGCTGTCGTGACGACATCGTTATAGTATTTATTCCAAGTTCTTTCAGTTCCGTTTATATGTTCGTACAAATCCAATTAGTTGGTCCCTTAGGTTTCGTTCATGTAACTTCTGTCTGTTTTCTCCTCGCGATCTTTCTCCGAAAAAATTTCTGTTTATTTTTCAGTAATTTTCGATTTCGCGAATGAGAAAAGACAGCCGCCTCCTGCTCCGAACGGGTCACCACGACTTTTCTAACGTCGGAGAGTACCGCACGAATTTTCCGATAAAAGGTAATAGAATTTCTTAAAGCTGGATCAATTACACATGTTGCTGCTGTTCTCCGACAAATCTGGTGTGATTAATAGTAATTTATTCTGTCACGACAAAAAGAACCAATTTTACTTTTACCAAAGCAACAAAGCTTTCAATTAAATTACTAAAAAAAATAATCATATCAGAACATGTATGTACATGTGTGTTTATACAAAACAATCGTACACAATATTTATAAAGGAATTATGTACCTCACAATCTGCAAAAATCTTTTGGATGACTGAAGAAATGCTGAAATGCGATCACATCAGTCACTAATGTGGAAATCAATTTTGCAGTTCGTCGTCCATATTCTCTGACATGTTCACAAAAATCTAACAAATTTACTCGTGAGAGAGAAAGAGAGAGAGAGAGGAAAGAGAGCAATCTTACATGTACATATCGTCGAATATTACCGGACATACTTCCATTAAATTAATTAATGCGATATTGTGAAGGCTTTAACCGCCAATGTGTCATTAACTGACATTTAATAATAATATATTTTACTGAGAACGACGCGTTTTGATAAAGCTCCAATGCGCTATTGCCTCGAAACAGCATACTTTCGTAACATACGAGAATACTCAAATACGAAAATTCTTTGACCACCAATATGACGTTTAACCCTCATTTTATCACAACAAATCCGGCTAGTAACTACGTATTCTCAAGAGACCTTGACTGTGTTGGTGCTGTGAAACAATATGTATTCATAGGATATAAATTATTATTACGTCCAGCCCCGTCGTTAAACATTATGTCTCTGTTCTAGTCGTCAAATATTATGTCCCCATACTCGTCGTCAAATATGGGGTGTCCAGGAAATCCGCTTATTCCGCTCGCTAGACAATCAATTCAGACAAGTCGTATTAATAAGTTTTATTACAAAAAATAAACGACAATACTTAACCTTGACAATTACACAGAAGTGTCACAGACAAAGAGCGATATACAAAACAAGCTATCTTCTTCAGTACAGACAAGTACAAGTCCGTGCTACATAGACAGTACAAGCGAAGTAACGAGAGCTGACGCTTCTATCCAAGTCGCTAGTCTCGAAGCTGCTATTCAGCTGGGGTATCGTCAGTCATCCTCTTCAGTGTTGCTCATCCTCATGAGTATTGCTCATCAGTGTGGAACCCGTACCAGGTCGGGTTGACAGAGGAGTCAGAGAAGATCCAAAGAGGAGCGGCGCGTTTCGTCGCAGTGTTATTTGGTAAGCGTGATAGCGTTACGGAGATGTTTAGCAAACTCAAGTGGCAGACTCTGCAAGAGAGGCGCTCTGCATCGCGGTGTAGCTTTCTGTCCAGGTTTCGAGAGCGTGCGTTTTTGGATGAGGTATCGAATATATTGCTTCGCCCTACTTATACCTCCATGGAGATCACGAATGTAAAATTAGAAAGATTCGAGCGCGCACGGAGGCTTTCCGGCAGTCGTTCCCACGAACCATAAGCGACTGGAACAGAAAAGGGAGGCAATGACAGTGGCACGTAAAGTGCCCTCCGCCACACACCGTTGGGTGGCTTGCGGAGTATAAATGTAGATTTAGATGTAGACAAAGGAGCCGCGTTGTCGTCCTGGAGAGGGGTCGGTCAGCGTGCGATTGTCTGACGTCTTCTCACAGCCATCTCTTCTCTATCGGTCCCGACTCGCGTGCCGGCGCTTGACTTTACGCCGTAACAGTTATAATATGAAACCCGTCAATATAAAACCAGCTGACAAAGACGAAATCCAATATGGCGTCTCCGAAGTTCTGCTTCGGCGTAGAACACAATCAGGCATCTCATTCGCCAGGAAGCAAATATCCTACTTATTCATTCTTTCATGCTCGGAAATGCCCTGGAACGTGAAATTCTCGATCAGCGCCTTGCCCACTCACGCTGGGGAAAGCTGTGGAACATGAAGTTATCCATAAGCTCTTTGTTCACGCACCTTAGGGAATGCTGTGGAGCTGGCCTGGGTGGCCGAGCGGTTCTAGGCGCTACAGTCTGGAACCGCGCGACCACTACGGTCGCAGGTTCGAAACCTGCCTTGGGCATGGATGTATGTGATGTCCTTAGGTTAGTTAGGTTTAAGTAGTTCTAAGTTCTAGGGGACTGATGACCGGAGACGTTAAGTCCCATAGTGCTCACAGTAATTTGCTTTGCGACCTTATTAAGCCGAGCTCTCTTGCTATTGTGTTGGCAGATTGAAATGGTTCAAATGGCTCTGAGCACTGTGTGATATCTGAGGCCATAAGTCCTCTACAACTTGGAACTACTTAAACCTAACTAACCTAAGGACATCACACACAAGGATGCCCGAGGCAGGATTCGAACCTGCAACCGTAGCGGTCGCGCGGTTCCAGACTGAGCGCCTAGAGCCGCTCGGCCACACCGGCGTTCGCAGATTATAATGACAGTAAACAGTCCGGTACGTGTACCTCCTATGTATTTACAACACGTTGATGAGTCACGCAGTTCCCTGTCGCTGGATGAGTCGGGTTGTGCGCTCCTTGTGAACCGCGCCTGGTTGGCGAACTGTGCGCAATTCTCGGTATCTGTTTTATCGTAAGCCCCCCCATTATCTTTATTGACGGTGGCGCGGCAAGGCGAGCTGTGTGCCATCAATTTACGATATCCCGGCTCGTTCGCTGGCTGGCTGTCGCCTTTTACAACAGGTTGTTGCGGGCACAGCGAATTCTCGCGGCAGGTGAGCGATCGTGCCTAGAGTAATGAGACTTTCTCCCACCCGCCATCTACGTCGCGAGTGGGTAGGGCCGTCCTCCGCTACGCACCGCTTCTCTGCTATTTCCATCTCCGTCGGCTGTCGGCGTCGCATCGCAGCCGTGTAATTGCGTGTGACACGCTAGATGCGGTCCAAGAAGTCTTCTTCTTCTCGCTTGGCGCCTGGGGAGAAAGGCCAAGGAGCAATGACACCGATCCTACCCGCAGATTAATGCTGTGTCTGCAAATCTCAGAAATCGAAGCACTAAAATGAGGGTGTCATCAAAATGGTTCCGACGTCGAACCATTCCGTCGACGGCGGACGTTGGTCAAAAGCGAAAACCCTTTTCAAACCAGTATTGTGACATGTGTATGGTCTGACATGCGAAGTATTCCAGCTCGAACCGATAAAAACTGATTAAAAAAAAGATTTTAAAATGTAAGGACGTCTCTGTTCTACGGCCTGCTTGCACAGAGCGCAGGGCAACGCATACTTTCGAGACAGGGAAGCGAACTAGACCCGTATCGAATGCGGATGGCTTTGTTTCTGTAAATCAATGCATTTTTGTGCAATCGGAGGTCAACGAATCTAACAACTACAGAGCCATACGTCGCTGCGTATCCTTTCATATATCGGTGTGTTGCATAGAAGTCTGCTTCAAAGCTCTGCCACTCCCTCGACATCCTTGGACGCAACGCTCACAGCCTTACCTTACGCATCCGTCCAGCTTCCCACACATCGATTCTTCATCATCTCGTCAAATTCCCACCTCCTCTCACTCCTATTGACCACTTCCTTACATTGCTCAATATCAGCAAGCTCGACTCCTACAACCTTATTGTCTTCCATCTAATTAATTTTCAATCGTAAAACGCCGTCGCGTCTGTACACACACATTTCACCTACCCTACACAAACACACGCACACACACACACACACACACACATACAAACACGGAGACACAGTGTCTCCGCCGAACGAAACTTCGAGTACCTCTACCAGGCAATAAAATCTGCCCAAGATGTGTCCATCCTATCAGCTCCAAATATTCCCTCCTTACCACACCCCCCATCAGAATCCTCCATTCCCCTCCAGCCCTCCCTGTCCCCTCTTCATATTGCTGCCCTGTCCACACTCTAATTTCGTACTCTGTTTCCGTATTCTGCCATCCACCCCGACCACTACCTTCATCTCCACTGTTACAACACAACGGACCCGCGTACTTGCACATGTACTCTATATCCCTACATAACGCGTACCGTTTCTCCTCGCATAGGGAAAACTCTGTGATTCATGTCAAGAGGCTCATATGTGTGCAATGTCTCTGCGGTATCTATTTATTTAAATTTATTTTCGCTGTTATTTTTCCAGTTTTACTGAAAAATGAGGAAATTCAAAAGTGTGATTTTATATTAGTACCGGCAATGAATTTTATCTTTTCATTAATTTTAATAACATACGTAAACGCTACACCTTTTAATCACACTATTCGTTTTTGTGTTTATTTTGACTGTTTACGCTGAAGACACGTATGATCACTCCATCGACAGCCGGCCGTGGTGGTCTCGCGGTTCTAGGCGCGCAGTCCGGAAGCGTGCCACTGCTACGGTCGCAGGTTCGAATCCTGCCTCGGGCATGGATTTGTGTGATGTTCTTAGGTTTAAGTAGTTCTAAGTGCTAGGGGACTAATGACCACAGCAGTTGAGTCCCATAGTGCGCAGAGCCATTTGAACCATTTTACTGCATCGACAATCCAACCCCGTCCTTATGCGATGGGAGGAAACAAAAGAAAGAAGTTGCTGAATATACAATATATACTCGTACACCCACCACTTACAGATTAATGTTTCAAAAATAGAAGCTTCTTTTAAAAACTGCGTTATGAAATAAACAGCTGTATCAGCATTTTTTAAAGAACATATATTACATGTATCACATCACTTGCTAGTATAAAAGAGCTCTTATAAAATATCTCAGTTTTGCATTTACACAACACGAACAGCAGTTCTAAGTTGCACACTGTTCGATTACTAATATTAGCTGTATGTGCGTCACACATATGTCCTGTCAACCTCAGAGGCGCTTGAATGTGCTTTTTCTTATGCACTGAACTCAATAGGTGTAATTCCATTCGATAAAGACCTTAAGCCATAGCAAAGAAGTTTCTGCGTTGCTCCTACGTTCCACTGTTATTCACCATCGAAGTGCAAATGTGGACTTTCAGTGGAATGACTAGAGCACAACTGATTGGATAATGTGACGGTTGTGATTCTTGATACTGGACTACTTCAGATCAGATGCACCGAAAGTGATGTAGTATCTCCACATATTGCCCTTTTCAAGTGTGAGTACTGTTCCATACTACTCTGGAGGCTAGTTGCAAGTCAACTTTTGCTACCTGAGCCAGAGTAGATGGAAAACTGTTTACCGTATGCATACCCAGCTTTATAGGAATGATGTTCAGACTGAGAGCTGCAGAATCTGCGTTGTTAGTAGTAATAGTGCCATGACTTGCCATTAGGAGGTTTAGAGGTACAGTGCCGTAGGGCTAAAACACAGTCGTCACTCTGCATTACAGTTGCAGACAGTTAACAAGGGGTCTGGACAAGATGAGGAGGGCTTTACTTGCAAAGTTGTTTTGTCAAAACAACAGTAGTAATACTGCTGCTCTTGGCAAGAATCGACGCATTAAAGGAATACGGAGAGGTCCTCTTACGCACCATGGTTGAAGAACATGATTCGCAAGTTAGAACTAAGTAGCTATTGAGAATTGCTCGTGGAAGTGACTGACAGCCAGTTGCGCCACAAATTGTTGATGAAGTTACTGTTGCTCAAAATTAGTACAAATGGCTCTAAGGACTATGGGACTTAACATCTGAGGTCATCAGCCCCCTAGACTTAGAAGTACTTAAACCTAACTAACCTAAGGACATCACACACAACCATGCCCAAGGCAGAAGTCGCACCTGCGACCGTAGCAGCAAGCGCGGTTCCGGACTGAAGCGCCTAGAACCACTCGGCCACAGCGGCCGGCTGTTACTGTTGCCATGGCTGAGAATGCTGGACGCAATGTGCGATCTTCATGCAATGTAGGAGCTTAACCTTCTATACTCCAAACAACTATGTAGCAAACAACGGCTCCATGCTCTCGTGACTGCACATGGCCATTACATTGAGCGAAGTTTGGTACCTGGAACGTAAGCATGGTACGCAATTAGCAGATGTTACTGTCACATTTGGAAATTAAACTGTGTTTCTTTCAGTGGTTAATTCGTTATTTTTCTCCTGCGCGTGGTTACAAACGTTTCCACAAAAGTTTCATTGTACTACGATCACTCCTTTTTCATGGGGGCCCTCTCAAGTAGCGGAAGGTAAACTATAACTATCCTGTATTTTAATCAAGTCCCCACATTTGCACTTCGGTTACGAAGCAAATTCTGTTTAGAGAAATAGGGCACTGCACGTAATGCACGTGTTGACATGTACTGTTTCTAGCAAACGTTAAACTTCTTGTAAAGTAATATCTCGTTTATAATTCTTGTCAATCTGTTGCTCACAATCATCTGCTGCACGCCATTGTTCCCTCAAAACGTTTACCTTTGTACTCCTTAGATTTGTTAACCTACTAACATTTTAAAACCATTCTTATACGGCTGTAGCAGTTGGACTTGGCGTACTTCACTCGCAACTGCAAACGACTGTAGGATCCAGCGTTAACTGTCGTCGGCCAATTGTCAGCCGAATTCAGATTCGTTTGTTTCCTGGCCTAACGTAAAACTTTCTAATATGTTTATGTGCATACAGTTAACACAAGACGACTGGTTTCACCCGCTATAATAGGTCATTGCTGCTCTACTGATAAAACAGCAAAACGAACGTCATTTTAAAAAGTTATCAATAGCTGTGCACACGGTGAGTATGGCATGTTGTCATTAGACATCTGTGACAAAATTATGCAGTAAATATTGTGTGGCACGATGCTTACACTCTTTTCTAGGTAATGTTTTAGTGAAATGTCTTTTTCCGGTAATTTTCGTTTTCTCTGTTTTATAGGGCTGAGGACGATCATACACAGACGTTGCAACCCGTTGCCTTGTAATAAATGTAGGGATACAGACATATTAAGAATTTTACACTGAGCTCATTTGTTCCTCAATTTCAGTTTTCCTGTGTTAAATTTCATCATATAGAGTCTGGTAATCTTCGCCTTTCACAATAGAAGGACTGAGAAAATGCGTTGCTGCAAAATATTTTCATCTACGTAACAGTACCATACATAAACTAGTATTTCTGGAATTAATTTCTAATAAATGACTTACTTTTCGTAATGAAAAAATAAAACCTCTATTTTACTTTTAGCACAATATTTTCTTGTCTTACTTTCTCATTTCATATTTACAGAGTCTATTGAAACTATTAATGCCGTTTACACTAAACAACAACGAAGAAAAAGGGTTGAATAGAATAAATATCTCATTTACATGTTTCTTCAAGCTACCGATAACAATGTTTAATGCCTGGTATTACATTTACACGTTATTGTCAATAACTAATTATAAAAATATCTTTCTGGATCATTGCGGAACTATGATGCGGCTATGTCGCGTCTCGCAAGATATTGCAGAAAACATCTATCGAGCTTTTTTCGAGACCGTTATGATGGATTATTGATTGTGATCGACAAAGCGATGACCTGTGCTCCATGTCCTCGCAGTACGGTAACTACAGGGAACTCAAAATGGTACTCCATAATAGATTCTGATCGTACAATCCACACAAAGTTGCCTTTAACGAAATTGCAAGACAACTAGAAACTATCGATGTTAGGTGAGTACGCCGGAAAAATTAACATTACCGAAGAGTAACTGTACTTTACAATTACAATTTAGTTTTATCGTTACCACTTGCTGCGTATGTATGTTACTATCGTGACTTATTTGATTCATTTTTCCATCTACTGACTTCAACAACAGTGAATACAGCTAGGCCCTCCCTACGGAGACTTCGGATAGGAAACACAACTAGTCGAGAGGAGATGTGTCGCGTTTATAAAGGGGTCATTGAAAAGGTCATGAACAGCCAACGTCGACCTCGTAAAAAACGTAGGATTATAAATAATGAATTTATCGTCCAGCCTCAGTGAACGATTCGCGTTTAGGACGAGGTTAGCGCGAAAGAGTGCTTCCGTTGGGAAACAATGAAACGTGGTTCGCGATAGCATCTATACACGCCCGCCGCAGTCACAATGCTTCATAAATTGTGGAATTACCTCATAACGCGGTACGTTTCACCATGTTCCTTTGTGGGATCGAGTCGCCGCCTGGCTCACCAGACGTACATCGCAGCGTACGCTTACCTGTCCTATGTGACGGAAGGTGCGACGACGGAGAAGTCGGTGCTGAATGCCTTGAGAACACTGGCTAAGCAATATTTACATATGAAACTTCTTGCCTGACGAAAACTGTGCCACCCCGGAACACATAATGGAACGTTGCCTTTAGTTTTCAGTTTACTGACTGAGCTATCCATGCACGGTGCACTACCCGCTCTTCATTGCTTCACTCCTATCAGTGCCCTATCGTCCACATTCCATGGAAGTTGTTCCGGATACCGTGCGTGGATACGACTTGGAAAAATGGCTTAGCTGCATCCTAGGCGATTGTTTCTAGAACGAGTATTTCACTATGCAGCGGAGAATACGCTGATACGAAAGTACCTGACACATTAAAACGATGTGCCGGTTGTACTACATCTGTACTACACAAACCACTGCGGTGGGGGTACTTGATACTGTCACCTTTCCCATTCCAGTAGTGAATGATCCGGTCGTTAGTAAGCCTCCATGCTAATTCAAATCTCTCTTAATTTTACCTTCACGATCTTTTCGCGAGATGTACGATGGAAGAGGCAATATACTGTTTCACACAAAATGGTGAGTTTTGCTTGAACAGTTCATTCGGTAAGAACATTGTTCGAGTTCCTGTCTGACACAGAGTTTTACTATGGGAGTTTCAGAACAGCGAAAACTTCACTGCAGACCGAGAGATTTATTCTGGAAAGGTAACAATGAATATAATAACGAAAATTCATTCAACCAACAAGTTTCGACAACCATTGTAATACTACAGTACATATAACTGTATTACAAACTTTATATGTATATAACTCACTTACGAGTGTGTATGCTTGTTAGTGTTGTAGCATACCTCATGAGTGCCAGGAGCGATTTCAGTCAATTTTTTCTGGGTTCCGGACAAATGTAGGACTGACCCTAAAACTTGTTGAAGAAGATAACGTGAAAACAAAAACCAGAGTTTATAAAGTTTTTAGATTTAGGAAAGGTTTTTAGTGATGTTGCATGGAACGCATTATCTGAAATTCAGAAGGTATTAAGGGTAAAATATATGAAGCGAAATCTTACCTGGATCTCGTACAGAAACTAAACATCAGTTTAAGAATCCAAGGACGTCAAACGGAAAATTAGTTGAAACTGAAGTGAGACAGCGTTGAAGCGTATCCCACATGTTCAGATAGTACATAAAGCGAACAATTACGTGTTCTAAGAAGAAATTCTAAAATGGAATTAAAATGCAAGGACAACAGTAAGATACATTTTAAGCCTGTCACTGGCATTGTATTTAGATCTTAGAGGAACAGGAATGCGGAAAGTCTGTTGAACGGAATGGATAGTATTTTCAAAAGTGGTTATAAGACGAACATAAAGAAGTAAAGCAAGCGTACTTGACTGTGTTAAAATTATATCAATAGACGCTGAGGGAATTAGATTTGGAAGTGAGGCACTGACAACCCGTGAAGACGTCATACACGAAATCCGCCGAGAAAGCCTGCACTCTTGTATGAAGCACTAAAAGGTTTTGGATAAAAGAATAACTGATGACTGCACAAGTAAAGAGCAAACAAACTGCAGACGGATAATCGCAAGATAAAAAATTCGGGAAATTAGAAATATGTCGACATGCAATAGAAATTTAAGTGTTAGAACGCACTTCCGGAAAGAGTTACCTGACGTATAGCATAATATGGAAGAGAAATATGAACGATCAAGACTACTTGAATTATGATAACAAAATCAGCGGCTGCATTTGAATCTTCCGTCGTTCCTTTTAATACATATTAGCAGTTTCGACACCACATGGTGTCTTCACGCCCCGAACGTTAACATGCGGCTGATTTTGTTATTCAAGTAGTACGTGTCCGGCTGTAGTCCCACTTTCCTTCATTGATTACCAGATATAAAGGTTACATTCAAGAGAAGAGTTGGGACAGGGTGTTACAGAAGATTAGATGGGTGGTTCTGGTAGCCGGCAAAATGGTACTGACAGAAATTCAGGAGGAAAAAAGTTCCGTGGTGCATCTTGACTAAAACAAGGAAAGCCTTGATAGGATGGATCCTGAAGTTTCAAGGAATAACTTTCCGCTAAAAGAGAGACGTGTGAGTAAAAACGTTAGAAGTAGTTATCATATTCTAGCATATTTGTACCACGGAGAGCTACTGCTGGCTCAGTTATAATTTAAAATTCAAAGGAATTAAAGACAGTAGCTGCCAGTGGGCATTGATTTGTATCAACGGGTCAAATTGATAATTCCTGCCCGACGCAGATTCGAACCCGGGTCTCCTGCTTACTAGGCAGATGCACTGACCAGTATGCCCTCCAGACGCAGTGGTCATCGCAGTCGCACGGACTACCCTTGCACGACTCCCGTCGAACCCAAGTTCTCGACTTAAACAGCACGCTGCTGATGTAGTGCCCCTGCTCATTAGCCTCATTACTCGCGCCATCTCGCCAATTCACATTTTATAATTATGTTAAAAAATGGTTCAAATGGCTCTGAGCACTGTGGGACTTAACATCTATGGTCATCAGTCTCCTAGAACTTAAAACTACTTAAACCTAACTAACCTAAAGACATCACACAACACCCAGCCATCACGAGGCAGAGAAAATCCCTGACCCCGCCGGGAATCGAACCCGGGAACCCGGGCGTAGTATAATTATGTGAGAGGCAGGTATCGTTGACAGCAGAAATGTTTTGTTGTTTTAGTCGGGTGTGACGCTGGTGTTCCTTGAGTCGCATGGAAAGAAGCCATTGTCCGCGGAGGATGAAAATCCTTTCTTATTAGCCGCCTGAACAACTCGCCAGTCTGCCAGGCAACAACGCCTAACGACTGCTGTTGTTCTTTGAGTTGGTCACGCTGCACACTATTGTTGGCAAATATTGTCTTCCGAATTATGAGGTGCGCACACACATTTCTAGGCACAGTCACGTCCATTTAATATCTAGGCGGAACGTTGCAAAGCGAAATCAAGTGGAGCAAGCACGTAAGGGCGACTGTGCGGAAGTTAAATGGTATCGTTTTATTGGGAGAATTTTAGGAAAGTGTGAGTCATCGAAGAAGGAGACCGCGCATGGAACATTAGTACGACCCATTCTTGAGTACTGCTCGAGTGATTGGGCCCCTTACCAGATCTGATAAAAGGACGATATCGAAGCAGTTCAGAAGCATTACCGGTACCTTCGACAAATAAGCGAGAATTACGGAGAAACTTTGTAAATTCCAATAGGAATCTCTGGAAAGAAGGCCACGTTGTTTTCACGAAACACTATTGAGAAAGTTAAGAGAACTGAAATTGAAATTTCCCATACTACAGGACGATTCTAATGGCACCAAAATACATCTCACACAAGCACTGCGAAGAGAAGTGAAATCAGGGGGTGTATCGAAGCATACACACGTTTTCGTTTGGTACGGAAAGGAAGTGACTACCAGTATTACAATGTTACCACTGACAAACCACGCTTGCGGAATATGTACGTATGTAGAAGCACGTGCAGGAAGTCATCTTCTGTTTTCCAATTGCCTGCAGCAGTGTGATCAGAAACGCAAGTTTCGTCACTTGCAACCTACTCACATAACGCAAGCTTTTCAAGAATTTTCGTGGAATCTATTTCAATCACGTGATACTGCCCCATAGGCGCCTCTTAGCCTCTTATAATGAGGGTGCCACGGCATAAGAATAAAGCAGCCTCACAATGTAACTTTGTGTGACACTTCAGTTGGTCATAAACTGTGGTTGTATCCTTCCTATAACTTTTGTATCAACAAATCACTGTCTCGACCCAGCCTTACTTTCGTCAATGAAACTTTGATACCCATTTCTTCGCAATATCTTATTGTTCTTTCTGATCTGGCAGCGAATTGCACTGTGTTTGAACAGTCCGAAATACTTCCCAGAACAGAATGAATTTGCACTCTCAGTGAAAGTGCACTCAGTAGAGACTTCTTAGCAGATTAAAACCGTGTATCGGACCGGGATTCCAACCTGCGACCTTTGACTTTCGATGTTGGTAGCTCAGTCGATAGAGTACTTTCGCGCGAAAGGCGAAAGTACCAGGTTCTAGACACGGTACAGCAAACAGTTTTAATCTTCCAAGAACCTGCAATAAAACGATCTACTGACACAAAACCAGCACTAATGCAGAAAATATCCTTCTTGTGAAACACAAGTGCTAGCGACAGAAGATGTGAAATTGATTCCATATCTCTAGTTTTCCTGAAGGTTTTTAACACTGCTGTCCACGAGAGTCTTTAAATCAAATTGGTTGTTTATGGAGTCTTTTCTCGGTTGTGCGACTGGATTCGTGTTTCTTGTCGGGAAGGTCACTGTTCGTAGTATTTCATGGGAAGTCATGTAGTGAAGTCCTGATGTTCCCAAAGAAATTTTTATAAGCTCTCTGCTCTTCCTAATCTGTTAAGCGATTTAGAAGAAATCTGCCCACCTTGCAGATGATTCTGTTGCACAACGTCTATTAAAGTCATCAGAAGATCAGAAATAATTGCACAATGATTAAGATAATATATCTGTATGGTACGAAAAATCTCAATGACCCTGAACGATGAAAAGTCTAAGGTTCTCCACATCAGTACTAAAAAAAGATCCGTTAAATCTCGGTAACACGATAAATCACTCATATTTAAAGATTATCTGTGCAAATAAATACTTAAGGATTATAATTACGAATAATTTTAATTGGAACTATGGCATAATAGATGTTGTAGGGAAGGCGAATCACTGCGTTTTATTTGTAGAAAACTTAGAACGTGCAACAAACCTATATATTTAAGAAACTGCCTTGTCCGCATTCTTCCCGAGTATTGCGGCGCGGTATTCGATCCATCCAGATAGGACTGACGATGGACAGTGAAAAAGTCCGAAGGAGGGCAGCTTGTTTTGTATTATCGTGAAACAATGGAGAGAGGTTCAAGGATGTGATAAGCGACTAATAGTGACAATAATTAAAATAAAGGAGTTTTTCGTTGCGGGGAGATCTCAGTTACCAACTTTTTCCGCTGAACACGAAAATATTTTCTTGATTCCCACCTAAATAGGGAAAAATGACCATCGTGATCAAATAAGAGAGCTCACACGAAAAAAAATGTGTTCACTTTTCCGATGAGCTACTCGGAAATGGAACGGCCGAGGAGGACCCAGAAAGTGGTGATATGAACCCCTTTCCAAGTAATGAAGCGTAAATTGCAGAGTAGTCATAAAGATGAAGAATTGCAGAACGTCATGAACGTCGTGAATGAAACTGACGTTGCGGCTACCTTTCTCTATGTCTGGGAGGGCCTAAACCAAGGTCACTGCAATCGTGGCTGAAGCGTCAGTTTTGTTTATACAGTGACAAGTTATACTACAACACCTAAAAGAAACTCTCAGGTAACTCACTTGGACACCGAAAACCTACGCAACTTAATCACGCATTTCGTAACAGCCCAGATCCCACAATACCAAAGCGGTGAATGTGGCCACCACTGAGACGTGTCCCATCATTACAGGCTGTTTACCGACCACTCCTCTGGAGAAGGTGTATTGTCCCGCTGGAATTGCACCTTCTTACATTCTGCGAGAAGTAACGGCCAGAAAATAGAAGCTCATGCTATACATAGTTTCCAGCAAGCACGTCTTCTACTTAAGTCGAAATGAGTGTTCTGAAGACAACCACATAAGCAATGGCGGCTTCGCAGCGAACACGACTGCAAATGGTATGCACTGGAACGCAACATCTGGATACATGGACGATATCTGAAGAACGACTGCACCTTGACCGCACACAACGGTGAACTATCTGGAAACAATTCAACACACTCCGTTCCGGTGTGAGACGGAGCAAAACTGATTTCCAGAGATGCAGTTTCAGTGTTGAGTCTGTGTTTTGTGACTGAGAAGAAGGGCGAACCTCAGTCAACTTACTAGTCCAGACACGCACACCATGAGAGATTTACAAAACTGACGTTGCCAAGATCTTCTCTACAGTCGGCTGCATTTTATAATATTTATATTTTATTCTTAGTTAACTTGCGTATCCATCCGACTTCATAGCGTTTGCTTCTAAACAGTTTTTATCTACATCTAGATCTACAGGATCACTCTGCAGTTCTCACTTACGTGTTGTTTTAGACTATTCAAAGAACCATTTTTGGACTATTTTCAGCTGTTACAGTCTTGAATAGAACGTGCGAAAAATGAACACCTAAATCTTTCCGAATGAGGTCTGACTTCTCTTATTTTAGGGCGATTGTCATTTCTCCCTGTGTAAGTGACTGCCAGTAAACTATCTTCCTATACATCGAAGAAATTTGGTGATTTTGCGAAAACATCTCGCTGCAGTGAAAAAGATGTTTGTTTTAATAACTGTCACCCCTATTCGCTTACCATTTCCTTGACACTCTTATCAGTTATTGACGATGGTACAGAACGAGCTGCCCTTCTTCGAACCTTTTCGCTGTCCTCCGTCATTCCTGTCTGGTAAGATACCCATACCGTGCAGCAATACTGTAGCAGAGGCCAGACAAGTGTGGTGTGGGCAGTTTCTTTAGCAGATTTGTTGCATCTTCTAAGTGTTTTGCAACTAAAACGCAGCCTTTGTTTCGCCTCCTCTACAACGTTTTCTAGATAATGATTCAAGTTTAAGTTGTTAGTAGTTGTAATCCGTTTTAGTTGTATCTGAAATCTTTAAATGTTTGTTACATATCATATAACCGACATTTTGACGGAAGTTTTTTTAGTATTCATATATAGTCTAAGTCATTTCGTAATTCGTTTTGATGTTCCAATAACTTTAACAGACGGTAAACGAAATCATCATCTGCAGTCGCGCGAGATTAGCCGAGCGGTCTAATGCGCTGCAGTCATTGACTGTGCGGCTGGTCCCGGCGGAGGTTCGGGTCCTCCCCCGGGCATGGGTATGTGTGTTTGTCCTTAGGATAATTTAGGTTAAGTAGTGTGTAAGCTTAGGGACTGATGACCTTAGCAGTTAAGTCCCATAAGATTTCACACACATTTGAATTTGAACTAATTTAAAAATTCGTTTATCCCAAAATTTCGACACCTTCTTGATGCCATCATTGTAAAAAGACTGTAGCTGTATCACTAACCAGTTGCCCACGAAGTCTTCCAGCCCTGTGTCATCATCAAGTGCCTCCTTGAGTGATCCTCTGCATCTGCAAATAACATAAGCCGGATGCTCAAATCGCCTCCAAAAATCCTTTTTTATAGATTAAGAACAGAACAGGACCTATAACACTTCGTTGGAGAATCCCAGATATAACTCTGGTATTACCCAAAAACTTTCAATCTTACTAATAGATGCGTTTCGTCTCACTTTTTTGTTCACAGTCTCGTACGAGATTCGACTCTCTCATTTTTATCTGCTTTCGAGGAGTGAGCGTCGCTTTCGCATTTGGAGCGTGCCAAAAAAATCTGGTGGTAGGAAACACAGCAGTTTTCGTGTACTTTGGTTGTGTTCTACAGAGACGATCTTCTCAGTAATTGACAGAGAGGTGCAGCAAGGGGAGGCAGCTTCCTCAGGGCTGCAGTGAGGTCTCTGAACCGCTCGTTTCGGCAGTGCGATGTGATGTTATTCTCTAAGCATCGCCGATCTTTTGCCGAGGCACTGATCCACTGTCTGCCGTCGACACAGATCGGGCCAGAAAAGTGCGTGTTGGCATTGGCGCCGCCGCGTCACCACCGCCCGAGGCGGCGACGCAGTGCCAGCGAGCGGTGCGGCATCCAGCCAGCAGGCACCGTTGTCCAAGGGAAACGGGTTCGAGACCGGAGCAGGCCCCTTCCGCTCACACCGAGTCAGCGGCGTTGCACACGGCACTATTATACGTCCGCTTCCTCTGCAGATGTGGAGGACAGCGGCTGCGACTATAATTCGTACGGAGGTCTCTGTTCGTAATGAGTTCCCCGACAAAAAATGTGCAGAAGAACAGAAAAGAAAACTGAGGATCCGTTAGTTTACTCTCAGTTTGTCTTTAGGAAAAGTGAAGACATCACTTAAGAAAAACTGTTGTCGTGTGGTGTTTCCTCACCAAAGTGCAGCTATTGCACTAACTGTACGTTGTTGAGAAAATACCAATTGACAACAACCATGTGGTGCATATTTTAAGTATTATGGAGGTGAAGTTTTATATCTTACTGACGACTTTCGGTTATATTTTTACGTACTTCCATCATAACACGTAATCCAGTTGTCAATATTCCCTTTTGAAGAAGATGTTTCTACAAATATTGATACAATGGTAAATGGGCTTTAATAAACGCTCCATTTTGCAACAGATTGGCTGTTTACTGCTTCTACAAGAAGATTCCATCCTATGGTTGCTGCTCCAGCTCTGAAAAAGTTTTAAAATAACGCATTCGTACATGGAGCAATATTACACCACAACTCCTGGAAAAATCTTGCCTGAAGTTCTGCTGTGCGTAAAGGACCGAATGACTAATTTCGACCTCTGGATATAGAAGAGATTAATCATTTAACAGACTAGTTCAAAAAATGTTTACGTCAGTTGCTCCAAATACGGTAAATTGACGTTTTAAACTGACAAAACAAATCTTGAGAACATTTTAAAACGATACTATGCTGGTGACAAGTTTTGTCTAATGCTGGATTCCTGGGATGGTAAAACTAATGCTGACGCGTTTCATAGCATGTTTAGAGACGGCGTGGGTCAACCGACTTCCACGGTAGAAGTGATACCGCCAAACTACACACCTGTGTGCCAGTTATGTGATTTTTCTTTGTATCATAAAGTTAAAAACTTTATCTCGAGGCTTCAATCTACTTCTGGAAACAGAGCGGGAATTGTACAACGGCGCGGATGCATAATTCGTGATCAGCTTTCAGCACCGATTTTTCAGGCAATATTATATTAGACCTATGTGTGGCAGGCATCAAAATTAAGTCCCGAAAAATAAATATTTTAAAATGAAAACCAAGTCTGTTTTCTGCCGAATCTTCGAAAGAGATTATTTACAGCGCGAAGATTGCATTCATTGCATATTCTGGGTGACGCGGGTGTATTTACTTCAGATGTTTGTATGACAAGTACCATCCATCTGGTCGTTCCAAAGAAATCCAGGACATGTAAAAGGGTGAGTGAAAGAGCCTTTGTAAAGCAATAAAGATTAAATTTTTAATTCCTTACCAATCCAAGTCGTTTGAAAAATTTATTTGCCTACTTTGTTGATTTTTCTTACTGGTTTACTTACCTAGCTAATCCTTCAATACATAAAAGTTTCGAAATGGTAAAAAGTAGACATGAAAAAATGAATGCACTTAAGAATCGAACACAGGTTCTCTGCTCTCCAGCCAAATGCTCTGGTCACAACGCCAGCAGCATTTTCTGTCCGCACGGCTTACCTTGTGGGAACATAAGGGACAGTCAAAAAAGTTTCGTTCTTCGATTTCTAGAAAAATATGCGTTTTCTGACCCTCACACATTGCCCAAAAAGAAATTTGTACACCTGAAAAGACGATGTCGATTTTGATCTGACGACGACATAATGACGTCGTTCGCAACAGACAGCGTAGCGGCATAGCTACCACAGCGCCATCTATGTCTACTCTTTAACAGGGAGGCTCTCAGATAGAAGGATCAGTGTGATGAAGGAAGCAGTCATGCCATGGAGACGCATTCGTGCTTCCTACAGCCAACTGAAAGGGGTGAAATTGTGGCCTTCCCAATGGAGGGAAGGTCCTTTTGGGGAATTGCCGCCCAAGTTGGACGTGCTGCGGCAGTCGTGCAAACGATGCCGGCATCATCGGCCACGTCAACATTCTCACAACCTTAGACGAGGTTCTGGATGTCCAGGCAGCACAGACGCCCGCCAGGATCGTCCTATTGTAAGGGAAGCAGTGACACATTGTACAACTACCACACCACCAGAGAGAGAGCTTGTGGGCCCACGTCAGCAAGAACTATTGCGAACTAATTATTAGCGGTGGGACTAGGACACGCATAGATCTCGTTCGTCTTCCACTCACGCAACATCATCGACAAGCACGGCTCGACTGGTGCCGTTGGAGGATCACTTCGAAGATGGAACGGTCTTCATCGCGATAAGCTACATTTCTCGTTCACGTTTGGGTTTCTAGAGAGGACGATAATCAGCGCTCGGTACGTGCAGAATGTTGTTAGACCCGTTCGTTTGTCGCTCCTGCACAAGGAAGGTGATGTGTTGTTGCAGCAGGTTAACGCTTACCCACACACTGCGCGTGAAACTGAACGTGCTCTGCAATACGTGTAGCAACTTCCCTGGCCAGCACGATCTCCGGAGTTGTATACAATCGAGCACGTGTGGAAAATGATGGGACGAGAAGTGACTTGTTCGACCCGTCAACCAGCAAATTGAAGTTCGTGAACAGGTCCAGCAAGTGTGGCGTAAAGTATCCCAGGACAGTACTCACTAACTGTACTATCGACTGGATGGCAGAGTCAGCCCCTGCACTGTCACCCGTGGAGGCTCCAGCACGTATAATATGGCCATTTCAGCTTGGGCCGATAGGCCTACCTAGTAGCTCAGAAGCGCTTGTGGTACTGACCTACAAATGTAACCACTTCGTGTGTTCCTAACGAATTTTGGTCTTATGTCAAGCGGTAGGTTCAGACACTCTGTGACCAAAATGGTACTGAAACAGAGGATGACAGATTAAAGGCCGAAATACTAAATGTCTTTTTCCAAAGCTGTTTCATAGAGGAAGACTGCACTGTAGTTCCTTCTCTAGATTGTCGCACAGATGACAAAATGGTAGATATCGAAATAGACGACAGAGGGATAGATAAACAATTAAACTCGCTCAAGAGACGAAAGGCCGCTGGATCTGAAGGGGATAGAAGTTCGATTTTACACAGAGTACGAGAAGGAACGTGCCCCCATTCTTGCAGCGGTGTACCGTAGGTCTCTAGAAGAGCGAAGCGTTCCAAATGATTGGAAAAGGGCACAGGTCATCCCCGTTTTCAAGAAGGGACGTCGAATAGATGTGCAGAACTATAGACCTATATCTCTAACGATCAGTTGTAGAATTTTGGAACACGTATTATGTTCGAGTGTAATGACTTTTCTGAAAACTAGAAATCTACTCTGTAGGAATCAGCATGGTTTCCGAAAAGGACGATCATGTGAAACCCAGCTCGCACTATTCGCCCACGAGACTCAGAGGGCCATAGACACGGGTTCCCAGGTAGATGCCGTGTTTCTTGACTTCCACAAGGCGTTCGATACAGTTCCCAACAGTCGTTTAATGAACAAAGTAAGGGCATATGGACTGTCAGACCAATTGTGTGATTGTATTGAAGAGTTCCTAGATAACAGAACGCAGATTGTGATTCTCAATGGAGAGAAGTCTTCCGAAGTAAGAGTGTTTTCAAGTGTGCCGCAGGGGAGTGTCGTAGGACCGTTGCTATTCACAATATACATAAATGGCCTTGTGGATGACATCGGAAATTCACTGAGGCTTTTGGCGGATGATGCTGTGGTATATCGAGAAGTTTTAACAATGGAAAGCTGTACCGAAATGCAGGAGGATCTGCAGCGAATTGACGCATGGTGCAGGGAATGGCAATTAAATCTCAATGTAGACAAGTGTAATGTGCTGCGAATACATAGAAAGAAAGATCCCATATCATTTAGCTACAATATAGCAGGTCAGCAACTAGAAGCAGTTAATTCCATAAATTATCTGGGAGTACGCGTTAGGAGTGATTTAAAATGGAATGATCATATAAAGTTGATCGTCGGTAAAGCAGATGCCAGACTGAGATTCATTGGAAGAATCCTAAGGAAATGCAGTCCGAAAACAAAGGAAGTAGGTTACAGTACGCTTGTTCGCCCACTGTTTGAACACTGCTCAGCAGTGTGGGATCCGTACCTGATTGGGTTGATAGAAGAGATAGAGAAGATCCAACGGAGAACAGCGCGCTTCGTTACAGGATCATTTAGTAATCGCGAAAGCGTTACGGAGATGATAAACTGCAGTGGAAGACTTTGCAGGAGAGACGCTCAGTAGCTCGGTGCGGGCTTTTGTTGAAGTTTCGAGAACATACCTTCACCGAAGAGTCAAGTAGTATATTGCTTCCTCCTACGTATATCTCGCGAAGAGACCATGAGGATAAAATCAGAGAGATTAGAGCCCCCACAGAGGCTTACCGACAATTCTTCTTTCCACGAACAATACGAGACTGGAATAGACGGGAGAACCGATACTCTAGGTACCCTCCGCCTCCGCCACACACCATCAGGTGGCTTGCGGAGTATGGATGTAGACGTAGATACCGCTGCAACAATAAATTTTAATTGAACTGGAAACCTCTAAAATGGTGCACAAGGTTTTTAGTAGTGTTTTCTCAAAAGTAGGGGTGGCCGGAGGGGGGGGGGGAAGTCTTGACTAAAATATCTCAGTCTTTCATTTTTGGTTGCACACAAGTGACCTGCCAAATGTGAGCCGATTCGGTTGGCCATGTCTAAGACCTTATCCTTGTTAACGTCACCAGAGCGATAGCAGGGCGGAGAGATAGCAAGGAACGGGATTTCCCTGTGTCCACGGTCGCCCACCGTGTGTTTTGTGACTCAGACAGACCGGTGCAATGCGAAACCGCCGCGGCAGCAGCAGGTTACAAAACGTAATTAGGAGTGCCGCGACACGGCGCCAGCTACTCTTCACTGCACCACAAGTCCGCGTGACGCTTTCTGGCGTCTCTAACAACCCAAAAGCACGGGGGGCATCGACGACCCCGCGCACGATCGTCATTTGCATAACTCCCGCTTTCTCCGTGTCGCAACGAGGTAATTGATGCGTAACGTAATCGCCGCTCATTAACAGGGATTTAGGTGCATGAAATCCACCAAATCTGGCGTCCATATTAACAAGCGCCATAGCTTAGTAAGTAATGTAGACTAACAGATTAGCGCCGTTGCTCGGTTGCTTATGTGTCCCAGTCCTGCAGACAGCTTCAGTGAGACGCAAGCGCTGTACTGAGGAACGCGCTTGAACCAGGGGCCGTTTCATAGACCGGCTCTGTCCGTCGCATATACTGATCAAAATTGTCCGGAGACTCATTACCCGACATTAATGTGAGGAGGGTCCACGTCTGTGCAGAAACAGCAGCACATTTCCCTCAAGATCAGAAAACAGAGGTGGTAGTGGTGCAGGACATTAGTGTCTTGGGTGAAGTCGACGTTCCAAGTCATACTAAACATGTGCAACTGAAACTCCGGGCAGGTTAGTCCATGTTAGGAATGTTATTGTCAACGAACTATTATCTCACAGATGCTGTTTTATCAGAGAATGCACTGCCGTAATGACACAAACAATCTTCTCAAATCTGTTCCCCTACTGTGGGCAGCTACACAATGCTGTGAAATGGGTTAGCATCCTTCCGCATTTAGCGTTTTCTTAAGCGCAATAAGACCACACGCTCAACCACGGAAAACTCTCCCGTAACAACGCCTCCTCCGTACTTCACTGACGATCATATACCTATGGTAGGTAAGGCTCTCGCCGCCATCCATACCATCCCATCGGATTGGCAAAATCTACAGCGTGATTCATCGCTCAATACCACTCGTCTCCAGCCATTCACTGTCCAGTAGCGTCGCTCTTTACTCCACCTCAGGCGTCACTTATCAATGACTACAGAAATTTGTAGCTTATGAGTGACTGCTTGGCCATTGTACCAAATTCTTATCAACTCCCTACGCTCTGTCATTGGTCTAGTTGGACTGCTGGCGACACTTTTGAATTCACAAGTGATTCCTTCCGCTGATTTCATGCGAGTTTTGACAAAAACCCTCCGTAAGCTCGATGGTCAGTGTCCGATAGTATTGGTTCTTTGACTTCATTCTCACTGTTTGCTGGACAGAAAGTTATAAGACTTTACTAAAAGTAGTTCCCTTCGGCAACTACAACTTTTTTAGACATTTTGCGAACCAAATGGATTCCACGACAAAAAATTCAGTTTTAGCGAGCGATAAAAGATGCGAAGTGTTGTTCATGTGCTGGCAGCTGTCGCCAGCCTACCTGTTGGCAAAGATGTAGCAAGATCGGTAGCAGGCGCTGATCAAGCGCACCAATCACGAGAGAGGCGAAAGAGACTCACAAACATCAGGCCGCCAACGACCTCTCGACCGCAAGTATTTAGATTACTGGCACTGACAGGAGGGTCTCGGTCTCATTCTCAGTCACTAGCACAGTCGCTCAGTCACTATCTCAGTCACTGGCGCTCTGACTCGCGTCCTGGTTTGCCAATTGTCATTCATAGCATAGTGGGACTTGTACTTCATCAGCAGTGAGGCTAACGTGCACTATTAATGAAGATCTTGTACCACACACATGGACTCTTAAAGTTAAGTAGCTTTCTGTTCGCGTAAATAAAGAACCCTGTTAACACATGTGAGCAGCTGTGTTGTAGCAACAGGATACCAGCCACCAAACAACACCCTCTCCCTTGATCTCTATGGTACAAGACTCTACAGCGGCAACGAGGACACAACAGTTCAGAAAGACCGGCTGCATCGACCGAAACAAATGGTGATAGGAAGGGCTGACGTGTAGTGAGTATACAGAAATAAGTAGCTCTGTAAATACATATAAGCAAATAATGATCCATATTATTAAGACAAATACTATCTGTACGAAAAACTAGTAGATCGTAGTCTGTGTATGATCTATAGCGTTATCTCTGCTGATAATATATAAATATATTTTTGTAATTGTTTTATTTTTGTACGTTCGCTATTTTAATTGTGTACTGTGCACAGAAAATTTTGTGTGATGTTTAATGTGTATGAGTTTCCGCTCATAAGGAAACCGTAAGTAGAAGATCTCTCCAAAGTCAGTATCAACTCTGTTATAATTAATTTACATATTTCAGATGTTTTTGTATATCGCAGTAAAGATAACAGACCAATGCATCTCCTCACACATTCAAAATATCACGAATAAATTGCATGACACACGGAAAACACACTTGGAAATGGGAATCGTTTCCTGAAACATGTTTATTCGTCTTAAAGGGCACCAGTGTTGTTTTGTAGATTTAGTTCCACTGTGTGCAGCAATTTTAGCGATTTTATGCACATTCGTATTTTTTGGCACATGTCATGGCACTGATAACTTCGCCGTTGAGCGCCCGTAAAGGTGAAACACACACACACACACACACACACACACACACACACACACACACACACACACACACATGGTCTGAAACGTGCAGAGCCAAAAATTAATGAAAAAAACATGACTGACAGGAGAAAAAGTTATTATACTAACAAACTCAGCCATACCCATGTAGAATTATTGCTAAGTTACACTTAACATATCATTTCTTTCTATAGCTTTCTTGTATCGTTACACCTTTGGACACACCGTTAATGAGTCACAGTTGTGGTAGAAGTAATAGTGAGAGGGAGTGTGAAGTGGAAGGATTTTAAGACATTTCCAACATATGGCAAATGCTGCGCTACATCAGTGAAGTCAAAAGCACTTGTGCTACGTATATAAATCTGGAAAGAAGAGCAATAAATTACAGAACAAAAGGCAGCTGCAGCATTCAGAATGCAGTCGACAAAAGCGTTATAAGGACGAAGATATAGCGTGTTATTCCAACCGAAATTGGATTAAAGCACGAAAAAAATTTTGGTGCAAATAAAGCTACACAAAAAAGTGTCTGATTGTTGTATTTCTTCAAGTAAAGAGGCCTTCTAGGAATATTCTGCGAATATTCTTTAGCCCTGCAGAAACAGTGACGGCAAGAACTGTAACTCGGTCAGGCTTTAAAACAGCCATTCTTATCGCACTCTATACCTGAATGGAACATGCAAGGACACTGACATGTGGTATGACGAAAGACACTCGATACCGTCCACCTGACAGTTATTCGCATAGTACAGGCGTGTGTAAATAGAAAAGGAAAAATAAAGTGTACAAGTTCTACAGCATAGTTTTATTGTGGTAACAGGTTCTCCGCTTGGAAGGTTATAGTCAGTTATTCTCTACCGTTGTCCTTGCAAGTCGAAAACCGGTTATTGCGATGAATACGTACTTCATCTACATCTTGTGTTTCATTTGATAACCACGAAACTGTTCTATCAAGCAGTGGCAAAAGAATACATTAGTGCAGTCACATGGAAAGTGATCGGCTTGTATTCAACCAATTTGATGTTCTTGTCACCTACCTTATTCCTCGTAAGGGTTTCAAGTCTTCTATTCAGGTGTATAGCTCAAGTGGGAGCAATACCTGACCTTTTGCAAGACTAGGTCGAAGAGATGGTTACGGTATTCAGCAGAGCGTAACAACAGTCGATTAGTACACTCCTGGAAATGGAAAAAAGAACACATTGACACCGGTGTGTCAGACCCACCATACTTGCTCCGGACACTGCGAGAGGGCTGTACAAGCAATGATCACACGCACGGCACAGCCGACACACCAGGAACCGCGGTGTTGGCCGTCGAATGGCGCTAGCTGCGCAGCACTTGTGCACCGCCGCCGACAGTGTCAGCCAGTTTGCCGTGGCATACGGAGCTCCATCGCAGTCTTTAACACTGGTAGCATGCCGCGACAGCGTGGACGTGAACCGTATGTGCAGTTGACGGACTTTGAGCGAGGGCGTATAGTGGGCATGCGGGAGGCCGGGTGGACGTACCACCGAATTGCTCAACACGTGGGGCGTGATGTCTCCACAGTACATCGATGTTGTCGCCAGTGGTCGAAGGAAGGTGCACGTGCCCGTCGATCTGGGACCGGACCGCAGCGACGCACGGATGCACGCCAAGACCGTAGGATCCTACACAGTGCCGTAGGGGACCGCACCGCCACTTCCCAGCAAATTAGGGACACTGTTGCTCCTGGGGTATCGGCGAGGACCATTCGCAACCGTCTCCATGAAGCTGGGCTACGGTCCCGCACACCGTTAGGCCGTCTTCCGCTCACGCCCCAACATCATGCAGCCCGCCTCCAGTGGTGTCGCGACAGGCGTGAATGGAGGGACGAATGGAGACGTGTCGTCTTCAGCGATGAGAGTCACTTCTGCGTTGGTGCCAATGATGGTCGTATGCGTGTTTGGCGCCGTGCAGGTGAGCGACACAATCAGGATTGCATACGACCGAGGCACACAGGGCCAACACCCGGCATCATGGTTGGGGGAAGCAATCTCCTACACTGGCCGTACACCTTTGGTGATCGTCGAGGGAACACTGAATAGTGCACGGTACATCCAAACCGTCATCGAACCCATCGTTCTACCATTCCTAGACCGGCAAGGGAACTTGCTGTTCCAACAGGACAATGCACGTCCGCATGTATCCCGTGCCACCCAACGTGCTCTAGAAGGTGTAAGTCAACTACCCTGGCCAGCAAGATCTCCGGGTCTGTCCCCCATTGAGCATGTTTGGGACTGGAATAAGCGTCGTCTCACGCGGTCTGCACGTCCAGCACGAACGCTGGTCCAACTGAGGCGCCAGGTGGAAATGGCATGGCAAGCCGTTCCACAGGACTACATCCAGCATCTCTACGATCGTCTCCATGGGAGAATAGCAGCCTGCATTGCTGCGAAAGGTGGATATACACTGTACTAGTGCCGACATTGTGCATGCTCTGTTGCCTGTGTCTATGTGCCTGTGGTTCTGTCAGTGTGATCATGTGATGTATCTGACCCCAATAAAGTTTCCCCTTCCTGGGACAATGAATTCACGGTGTTCTTATTTCAATTTCCAGGAGTGTATGATGTATGGGGACCACGGCGAAACTGGATCAGGTAGACTAGACAGTGTCACTTTATTTAACCTTTTATTTCGTTCTCGCCCTTGGCGCTTGCAGCGGTTGTCGCAATGTCGTCATGTTACTACTGGTTGCCACTATCTCAACATAATCACATGTCGATCCGGTTGTCTGTGCAATAAAACTGCGACGAGGCTACGACAGCGCAAGCTCTGCGGCAGTGGCACAATAATTAGCAGGGGGATATGAAGAGGAGGGACGGGATGGAGGCCGGTTTTTGTGATGCAGGCTTTGTGGCCGGAAGTTGCGTCGTCTGCTGCGGCGCCGGCCGGAGGTTGCGTCATGGCCTCCCGTGACGTCGCCCCTACTCATACGAGAGTTTCTGGTCGCGCCCCTTGGAACCCAGCGACGAAATCACTGCAACCTCCTACAGGGAGAAAGCACTTAAAACGGACTATTCAGTGGATGACAAAGAAAAAATATTTAGAAGACGCTCTTAAACAACGTCTGATCACAGGATAAATAAATTATTGTGACAATGTAAGAAACGTAGCCTATATATGTACGATGATTATTCCGCAATTAACATCTTCTGTTTTTTGACGTATTAGCTTCAGTCACATTATGTGGGTGTCGTATTAAGTTCCCGCTTGTTGTCCTGCGACAAATATTAGCAGAAGGGGAGCGTTCCAAATGACGACTGACATAAAACCGACAAGTATCATTGAATCCCTCACTGCTGAACAAGTTATGTATCGCTGACTTCTTCGCTGCTGAACAAGATGTGCAGATTGCAGTCCAGCGATACGTGCTAAAGGTATGTGAGAACGACATAATAGACGTGAGTAACGCAAAGCGGCGTGTACTGTGAGTCAGTAGTGGCGGAAAGCACGTGGGAGACAAGCCACGATTTGGTCCACCCTGCTCGGCTGCCATCCCTCATAGTGTGCAGTGCCTTGGTTAACTCATCCGTGATGACTAGCGGCTTACGACCGAGGAATTGTGCGAATGTCAGCTGTAATACCTTCGACAAGATGTTACGCAACCTTTCTCAAAGTGTATTCGAGAGGAGTCCCACGGATGCCTATGCCAGGAAAAAGAAATTGACTGGAAATTTTTCGATACCTACTGGACCAATACGAGACTGAAAGTGATAATTTTCTGAACACCATCATTGCCGAAGACGGAGCGTGATGTCGCCTTTACGAGCAGAGCTCCAGAAGACAGTCCATGGGGTGGCGACTCCAACTAAGAAAAAGTTCAAGGTGCAACAGTTTGTAGACAAAGTGATGTGCTCAATCTTCTGTGAGACAATTGGTGAGTTTTTTTGGACGCCTTGAAGCCTACATCGACTGTCAGTCCCAAACACTACGGAGACACTAATTAAGCTGAATGCCTGAATTTCCAGAGTCAAGCTTAAGAAGACAAATTTCCGCTTGAAAAACGATAACGCCACAGCTCATGACACTTTTGCGACCGTAGAACTCATTACCAATTTTGTCTGGACTGTCCTACAACATTGACCATACATTCATGTTTCAGTACTTTCATACTTACACCTTTCTGAGCCTGTGGAAGGTAAACTTCGTAGCCAAAATCTTCAAGCCTCAGACGCTGTCGTAAAATCAATGAAACAGTGGCTAGTTGGAGCAGGTTCGGGTTGGTACAAAAGCGGCATGCAGTCACTAGTTCTTCGTTGGCAAGAGTATAACGAATGATAGTGACAATACTTAAAAGTAACAGTACATAGCTATCTGGACCGATTTTAAGTACAATGACCACGTAAGACAAATAGCAGGCAAAGCAGATGCTAGATGAGAGTCATGGGAAGAATGTTAAGGAAATGTAATTCATCTACTCAGAAGGTGGCTTACAAGACGCTTGTTCGACCAATTCATGAGTACTGTTCATCAGTCTGGGACCCTTACCAGGTAAAACATAGAAGAAAGGAGAGATAAAGAATATCCAACGAAGAGCGGCGTGTTTCGTAAAGGAATTGATTAGCCAGCCCGAGAGCGTCACAGAGATGCTCAACCAACTCTAGTGGCAGACCTACAAGATACGTTTACTACTGCAGTTTCGAGAGACTATTTTCCGGAAAGAGTCGGACAACATATTGCTTCCTCCCACATAAGTCTCGCGATGATCAAATGGACAAAATTCGGAAAATTAGAGCTAATACCGACAATCATTCCTTCCACGCGTCATTCGCGAATATAACAGGGAAGGGAGAGTCAGTTAGTGGTACCAAAAGTAACCTCCGCCACACACCGTCATGCAGTTTGCGGAGTAATGATGTAGATGCAGATGTAGAAATCCTGCCCTATTTCATTGTTTTAGTGTGCTGTCTGTATCTGTTGCTACTTTCTATGACACTAAATGGGAGGCATTAGTATTGGAATGGACCTCGCACAGAGTAAACTTTTCCTTCTCCCTCTTGCCAAACACTGGCGAGAGGAATATTTTGCAGCACTAAGATTCTAACCTGCTACATACGGGCCACGTATAATAAAGTAGCCTGCGTCACCGTCAGAATGGCGGTTTGTTCCACGCTAGATGGACCGACCGCACATCGTCTCGACGCTCTGCCGAGTTCGTAACGGTGAGAGGTACATTATGAGGGACTGTCCGCCTTACAAAACATAGGGGTTTGGCAGCTGCATTCAAGGACTAGCAACGAGAGTACAATTTATTCATGGTGAAAACGAGATTCAAAATCTTGACGTAGATTGTTTGGTAAATTACGCATACCGCTGAGGAAGACGAATAGGAAAGGAATCGTAGAAAAATATATGTAGTAAAATAAACTTTTGTTCTTTCATTATTTCGTGGACGGTGTCAGCGAAAAAAGTTTCGTGATGGCTTGAAATTATTTGTGAAGTTCGTTGAAAGTCGTTGTGTGCTCTCTTTGGCAAATAACGGATGAATATATTGAGGGGATTTTCTGCGTTGTGAGTTACGCTGCCTCAAGACGTAAAGACATTTTCTAACCTAAATACTTGACTTGTGTTAAATTTTTGCAGTCCGGAGTGGCCGCGCTGTTAGAGGCGCCATGTCACGGATTGTGCGATCCCTCCTCGAGTCCTCCCTCTGGCATGGGTGTGTGTGTTGTTTCTAGTATAAGTTAGTTTAAATAGTGTGTAAGACTAGGTACCGATGACATCAGCAATTTGGTCCCTTAGGAATTCAAACACATTTTTTATTAAATTTTTGACGTAAGATTGTACCTCTTAATGCATAAATTATTATACAATTTTAAATTTTTAAATACGGCCAATAATTACATGGAGAGAAAAGGAAACGAAATCCCGCTATCAAGCTCTGAAGACCTTGTGATAGCCGACCCACCGCCGTGTCATCCTCAGTCATTCATCATCGGGTATGGTATGGAGGGTCATGGGATCAGCACACCGCACTCTCGGCCGTTGTCGACGATCCGACCGCGGAGCCGCTAATTTTCGAACAAGCAGCTCCGCATTTGGCCTCACGATCCAGTCCTCCCACCAACGAAAATCCCTGGCAGTACTGGGAATAGACCGGCTCTCCCGCTTGGCATATGTGTCTGTCCCGTTGATCAATCGGTTACGGAGGCGGACTATAATTATATGTAATGTGGAAAATCAAATTATTGTTGCCCCTGGAAGACATTAGACCGCCAACTAGCTACTGAAACCTGGTGAACGAGCCGATGGATAACTGTTTAGTGATATACAGAGATTGGACAAAAACATGGTGACACCAAAAACACAACGCATAACCATCCCTAATAGGGTGTGGGAAAACTGATGGAATTCAAAAAAAGCTTCTAGTCTCCTCGGAATGGATAAATACCGGTTCTGTATGGTTTACAAGGGAATCGTATACCATTCTTCCAACAAAATAATGGCAAGTTCGGGTAAAGATGATGAAGGTGGACAGCGATCACGCGACCTTCTCTCCAATGCAGACCACACAGGCTTATTAACATTGATATCTGGTTACTGTTGTGGCCAGTGGTGATGCGACAATTCATTCTCGCGCTCACAAAACCAGCCCTGAAGGATGCTAGCTCTGCAAACAGGAACCTAGGAATATAGCATCGCCATTCGAGAACAAACATTGGACCATGGGCTGGATCTTCTTACCAAAATGGTCACATAATGCTTATGAAATATGCAGCCTTGCGGACTAACCACGGATCTCATGGAAAACCGCCGAACCCCCGCCATGTTTCACTTTTATCTAGTAAACTCGACCGGAAAATGGAAACAGTGTGAAACAAGGCTCATCCGACCACTGATGCATAGTCTGGCTTTTATAGCTTCGGCACCACGTTTGGCTGAGAGGGGCAGCAGTCGTCGTCCTGCGTTTCGTCACAAACGACTTTAGTGACCGTCCGTCAGGAGCAGCCACCACACAGTTCCGTCCGGGTTGTCACTTAGCGGACGATATTACGCGATATAAATCTTCGACACGGAGACTCTTGAAACAACAAACACCTCGCCTACCTCAGTTACAAGAGCACTCACTATACGAGTACTAACAATTTGCTCGCTTTCTGATTCACTTAGCTCCGATATTATGTAGTCGCATCTGCACAGAACATTGTTCTGAACAAGACTGACACTTGAAATGTATTGATGACACTGCACACATGCTTTTCGTGATCAAATACAACAGTAAAACCTGCTGGCT
This sequence comes from Schistocerca gregaria, assembly GCF_023897955.1. Classification (NCBI taxonomy): domain Eukaryota; kingdom Metazoa; phylum Arthropoda; class Insecta; order Orthoptera; family Acrididae; genus Schistocerca; species Schistocerca gregaria. The sequence goes on from NC_064920.1 coordinate 109,744,252, forward strand.
TGGCTGCCACCTGCATTTACGCTATGCTCAAGTACGCATTCCTGTGTAGATACCGTTTCTATAGGAAGACTGCAACGCCATAACTATGACGGTAGCCAAATGTAGGAAGATGTGGAGAATATCGAATATTGGAGTAGGGTAGTTGACACATAATGTAAATAAATGCAATGTACAGCATAAAATTAGGCGCTAAGGCTGATTACAGTTCGATCGCAAATTTGGAAACAAGTCACTCAAAACAGTAAAAGCTGTGAAATATCTAGGGGTAACCGTCCGGAGCGACCTACAGAGGAAAGATAACATGGAATTAGTCGTAGCAGAAGAATTCCATGGAATTCATTCACGAAAGATGTAACTTACAAAACAATCGTGCAACCGATTGTGGAATATTTTCCGTCAGATTGGAATGCTTACCAGTTAGGATCAATAAAATACATCCATAGAAGAGTAAAACGTCTCCCCACAGGCCTGTTCAGTAAGCACAAGAGTGTACGTTCAATGAAGAGTGAAGCAAAGAGTTTACTTCCTCCCACATTAATATTGCGGAATAGCCAATGTCAAAGAATTTAGCAGATAAATTTCGTTAATTAGGCAACCAAATAACTAGACTCATCAAACAAAGACGGGGAATAGCAAGAAATGCATTTCAGAAAAACAGAAATTTATAAATATCAAATATAAAATAGGAAGTCTTTTCTGGAGGAATTTGCGCCGAATGCAGCCTTTTACTGAAGTAAAGTGTGGAAGAAAGAAGTTCAGACAGTAATAGAATAGAAGATTTTGAAATGTTGTGTTACAGAAGAATGCCGAATGTTAGGCGGGCACATCGAATAATTAGTGAAGAGGTACGGAATCGAATTGGAGGAAAATCGAATTTATGGCTTTACTTGACTGTAGGAAAGAATCGGTAAATAGGATGGATCATGAGGCATCAAGGAATCGTTACTTTGGTACTGTAGGAGATTATGGAATAAAAAAGTTGAAGAAAGAGACCAAGGAATTAATATCACAAGGAGGATGAACTGGGTATTGGTTGTACTAGTCACGCAGAGGTGAAGCGCACAGTACACACTAGCATGGAGAGCTGCATCGAATCAGCCCACAACCAATTAACGGAGACTTACCAACAGTCGTTCTTCTGAGGCATCAATCGTTATTGCATCTGACATATGGGTAAATCGCAGTGGTATGAGAAGTACCTTCCACCACATACCGAAACGTGGTTTGCAGACTACACACGTAGAAAAAGGCTTCGGTGGTTCGAGGTCTAGGCGACACAGTTGTCGCATCGCAAGAGACAGTTCGCAGTTTCTGTTCTTGAAAAACCGTCTCAGATGATCATGTCGTCGACGCGACATTAAACTCGAATCTTCCTTCCACGACCCTGTAAGTGAATCATTTACCACAGGGCACATCTGAGGAGACAGTTCACACCAACAGTGCTGAAAAGTCCATGGAAAGTTGAATACTAAACGGGCCACGTACGTCTGAGAATAAACTGGGTGGAATGATGAACGAGCTAACACGTGGGAAACGGCCTGAAACGATTAATCTCACTACCAAGTGGACTGCAACAGACTTCCAGTTCAGGAAGAGCCGGCGGCTCACCACAGTTGGTCGAACCTGACTGCACGCTCAGTAACACTCATGTGGAAAGTGTATCCTTTCAGACGCAGGATAGCAGTGCGTCAACCAACCGTTTCGCAGAGCAGTCTCCCGTGAAAGTCGGCCTGGTAGCGGAAACGGCAGTTCATTCTGCTAGACTCTCTGTTGTGTAAGACTGAGAGTAATGTGTAATGCACCTTAAAAGTTCCGGGACAGGCAAGGAAAATGTACGCCCTCACGGACAGGAAAATGTGCAGTCTACTTGCAAAGCGAGATCCCAACTCGCATCCTTGCACTTGGGTTGCGTGAAGTGACGACGACGGCCACTCTGTGGCTTCCGCACCATTTCTCGCCTTCCTCACCCACGTATAATATGGTAATAGGATGGTTCTTTCAGGTCGCAGTCTGTAGGCTCTTTCCCAGGCAGGGTCCTGTTAAAGATCTCGTTAACATGTAGTAGCGTTGCGGCGTAATATGGTGCAACACACAGTTACACAACAGACGCACAGACTCGGTGCAGCTACCGTTATTAAGGATTTTCGGCGTTTGCTTAAATTGTCCTTCTATTTGATGCTATCTAGGTCTCAACACGCCCTCTAACCTGGTACATTGTTCTTGCGCTAGCTAGCGGGTATAACACAGCTGTCACACGTAGATGGCGTCATATAGTGAAATGATGTACCAACACTTCGGTCACAACTGCAAGTGTGTCAGGGTATGTAATAGTACTGAAGCAATATAACTTTCAGAATTATGAGGCTACTCATATCTCTGGGGTTCTGCGCCAAAACACGACGTGCAGAAAATAGAAACAGATCAGTGGACAGAGTCTCTTCCCAAGGTTCGATGTGTAATACGCACCGTGGCGTAGCTGCACTAGGGCGCAGGAGTGTCAGAACATGTAGGAAAAGATACCCTCAGTATTGTAGCATCGTATTAGTTCACGCACGCAGATATGCAGCACAACGAATATATGTCCAAAGCGAGCTGCCTTCACGCCTTCCCGGGGCATTCGTGTCAGCGACTTCAATGGCGCATTGGCGTCTGTCCCGTCGCAGAGGTTGCTCTTACTGAGCACCTATAGTGTGAATTAACCAAACGGAGAGACGCTCTATCCATCGATATATGTCTGATATAAATAGAGGGTGACAATTATTGAAGTATATAAAAAAACGTTAATTATTTGCATACAACGGCGTGCACACACTTTATCCAACATGTCAACGTCACTACAGATATTCGGATTTAGGTTATAATATGTTCCCTATGCCTGCCATCATTGGCAATGATGTGACGCAGACGAATAGCGAAATTCTGCATGACCCGCTGAGCTGTCGAAGCATCGATGCCGTCGATGATCTCCTGAATGGCTGTTTTCAGCTCGGCGATGGTTTTGGGTTTACTGTTGTATACCTTGTTTTTAATGAGGCTCTACAAAAAGAGGTCCGGAGCATATGGTGGCCAAATGAGACCCATCCTAGTGACGTCTCAGTATCCCAGAGCCAGAATGCGGTCCCCAAAGTGGTCCTCTAGGACATCAAACACTCGTCGAGCACCGTCTTGCATGAACCACATCCTGTCGAAATCAGGTTAACTTTGGATAACAGGGACAAAATCATCTTCCAAAACCTTCAAGTACCGTTCAGTAGCCAACGTGCTATTAACGAATATCGCACCGATTATTCCGTGATTGGACATTGCACACAACACAGTCACCCGTTGAGGGTGAAGAGATTTCGCGTATTCTCAGTCCTCCAAATGTGTCACTCTTGCTTATTGACGAACCAAACCATACATGCGCATATTAATTCCCATCATGTCCCGCGGCCAGCCGTGCAGTTGGAACGTCCTAACGCAAACCGTTCAGAAGTTATGACAACTTTATTTCATTTAGATCAATAATTGTCACTCTTTATATACAGTGCGGTTTCCGCACAGTAGTTTTCTGAAACACTGAAGGTACTTTTCAATAACCGTGTATAATGTCGTCACTAATATTTCACTAATTCCTTAAAAGGAGCGTAAATAACACTTGTCATACGGCTGGCTGTCGGGAGTGGAGGAAGAGAGAGATGATATTACTTACTGATTCCTATTTAAGACGATTTTTCCCCCGGAATGTTGGGTATAGTGATAACTCTGCATTTACTTCTATATACGCCATACCCCTTAAGCAACCTAATGGTGTGTGGCGCACGGTACGTCTAGTAGAACTAACTGATCCTCCCTCTCCGTTCTATTCGCGAATGGCCCTAATTTCTCAATTTTTTTTTATTGGTGGTCGTTATGCGAGATGTATGTGTCAGATAGTAATATGTTGTCCTAGTCTTCCCGGAAAGTGCTCTCTCTAAATTTCGATATTAAACCTCTCCGTAACGCACAAAGCCTCTCTTGTAATGAATGCCAATGGAGTTTGTTGAGCACGTGGGCAACGCTCTCGCAACGACTGGACGGTCCCGTAATGGATCTCACCGCTCTTTGTTGGATCTTCTCCACCTCTTCTATTAGTCCTACAGGGCACGAATCCCGTATTGATGAACAATACTCAAGAATCTGTCGAACAAGCAACTTCCTTAGTGGACGAAGTACATTTCCTTCAGCTTCTTCCTATGAATTTCAATGTGATATCTGCTTTTCCTACTATTTGTTTCATGTGGTCATTCCACTTAAGGTCGCTCTGGGTAGTTAGCCCTTGATATTTTACGGCAAACACTGTTTCCAGCGCTTTGCCTTCAATAGTGTAGTTGTAAAGTAGTGGCTTTCTTCTGCTGCGTATGCGTACTAAGTTACATTTATTTACGTTAAAAGTCAACTGACAGAGCCTGCAACATCCATCAATCCCCCTGCAGGTCATTCTGCAAATCGATACTCTCTTCCGACGTTGCTAATCTGCTAAAGACAACCGTATCGCTTGCGAACAATAAGCATCCGACGCTTTCTACTAGTTAAATTATATACGTTGTAAACAATAATGGTCCTATCACAACTCCTTGGCGTACAACTTTTCCGTGACGTGGTGCTGTTTCCGCGATGCCGGTAGCGGTTAGCGACAAGAGTGATGACAGAATATTAGAGTTGCATTGTGCCAGTAGTATTACATACACAGATGAAGATCTGTTCCATAGTGAATGAAACTTGCAAAACATCATTTTACAGCCTGACGCGATATACAACCTAGAAGAATTCTAATATTGTGACGCAAAGCCTTGATTTTTAATTTAGGTTGTGCGGAGTTCCAGTTACTCTGACGTTTGAACGTTTTAGAGTCCTCTGTTTCCTCGTGTAATCCAGATGACGTGAAAAAGAAATATGTCAATTCGAGGAAGCAAATATGGGAATATTTAAGCCGTTGTGAAAGTCATAAGTAATTGTCACCTAGCGTTTCTTCTACTGAGGTGGTCACCGTGATAGGATGTCGTAAGGAAGATTATTAGCAACTATGTCTAGCGCAGGCCAGTATGGACTTCTCGAAGGATACTTATAGGGTCTCTGAAATGAAATGAAATAATCGTGTGGCATTGTTGGCCGGAAAGCCCCACCCGCGGAAGTTCGGCCGCCGGGTTGCAAGTCTTATTTGAGGTCACGCCACATTGGGCGACTTGGCGTCCGTGATGATGGTTCAAATGGCTCTGAGCACTATGGGACTTAACATCTGAGGTCATCGGTCCACCACACTTACAACTAGTTAAACCAAACTAACCTAAGGACATCACACACAACCTTGCCCGAGGCAGGATTCCAACCTGCAACCGTAGCAGAAGCGCGGTTCCGGACTAAAGCGTCTAGAGCCGTTCGGCCACAGCGGCCGGCTCGGTGATGATGAGATGAATATGAGGACAATACAACACCAAATTCACGAGCGGAGAAAATCTCCAACCCGACCGGGGATCGAACCCGAGCCTGCAGCATAATGTGCACACACGTTAACACTCAGTTATTGTACACTCGGAGTCTGTAAACGCATAGACAGCATCGCTGTTTTTTTTTCATTTAACAAATAACAAGTATCTCAAATTCTCGGTTCATCCTAAGATCTGTCTGGGACATTAGACATGCGCCTCAACCGGAAATCCTCAACTAAATATTCCCAAGCCCTCTGACCCATTATTTGTCTGAAAAGAAGGGGGAATTCTATAACAGCACATTTTGCCATATTCGGTAGGCTGTCGTCCAGAGGAAATTAACTGTTGTTATTGAAGGTGTACCAAGAAGTATTACACCTTTTTCTTTATCACAGGATCAAATAACGTCTTCACTACGTGGTAACACAAGTCAGCGTTTGTAGCAAACAAAGAAAACGGTGCACAGAAACTGCAGGAAGTAAAATCTGCGGTTTGACGAGAACGAGAGATTTTCTCCCGCTGTGCCTTACAGGCGGTAAGAAACACACACGGGCCGGTATGCAGCTTTCTCCGCCTGGACGCGGATGCACCGGCTTTCTGCGGATCCTAATAAAATCTGGCGCGGAAGATTTACTACTCTTCTGCTTCGCAGTTCATGGAAAGCACTCCTGTCCCGAAATCGGTTATGGTGTCTGCGAAAACGTGGAGACGCAATTCTAGAATATTAGTTGAAAGGAGCTATCACTGTGATGAACAGGGTCAGTCTGCAATTCCGTGTGTCGCAGCTGTAAGGAAGTGCAATTTCCCGTCAAGGTTTCTCTCTTTGACACGCGTGTCCGAAGTGCGCACACGTTACTGCCTAACCAGTGGAATGTTAGCGTTCTCCGTCTGACCAATGAAATGCTAGTATTTATCTTCCCGAGGATACCCACTCTGTTTGTGCGTGACTTGCGTTTTGGCCTGCTGCAAACTGAATACGTAACAGCAGCGTCGAGAAAGTCCATCAGATTCGTCACCGATAGTTCCAGCTGAGATCCGTACTTTGTTGGTGTGAAGTCAGACCTCAGTGACGCCACATTATTTTAAAACTCTGTTATTGCTGCTGTTGTGGTTTCCAGTCTACCCAACGGGAGCCTCTTCATCCCTGCATAACTAATCCACCCTGTATCCAACTGAAGGCACTTACTCTATTGAAGCCTTGGTTGTCATCTACAGTTACGATTCCTCCACCTTTCACCATTGCCAGGGCAGCTATACTTTACCGATTCAACATGTTTCCTTTAAACACACCCTCCCTTCTTTGTACAGTTATAACATGAAGCTCCTTTCTTTTTTATTCAGTTCAGTATCTCTTCATTAGGTACCACAACTGGCCATCCAATGTGCAGCATTCTTTTGTAACGTCACACGTCAAAAACTTCTGCTATCGTCTTGTCTGCACCGCTTATCGCCCAAGTTTCACTTCTGTATAAGGCTACGCTCCAGAGAAAAACTTTCAGACTTTCTATGACAGCTTTTCTTCTTTTACTTGTGCCTTTTTCTCGGATCCACGCATCTTATCATCAAATTTGGCATTATTAATTTTAAAGAGTGGCCGAATACCATTCCTGTCACCAACCCGTTACCTCCCGGTACGGAACGTCTGTACCGCAAATGTCTGCGTGTAAGGTGATTCATGGGAAAGTGTGCGAAAGTTTTCTAAATGTTTGCAAACCATGTAACGGAAGTGGGATGCGAGTACCATCCCGATATTCACCTAGCGCGACGTGGGAACCGGCTAAAAACACATCCAGGCTGACCGGCACTCCGACACTCCTCGTTAATCCGCCAGGCGGTTTCGTTCCGGGACTGGTGCAACTCGCCATCCCGGAAGGGACGCATTGAAACGCACGGCTTTCCGGGAGGGCCTCGCAGGCAACACTGTAGATATCAGAAAGTCACATCGGTACCAAACGGTATGTGTCGACAGAGTACAAACCAAAGCTGTAATATAGTTTCGTCTACGAGTTGTCGCCCAGAAACACGTGCGTGAACGAAAATTAATAAGTAACAGCTAACCTACGGGGCACAGGAAAAGCATTACTGCGAGCCTCTGTCGTGTAGAGCTTTCGTAGGGTAGTCGGAAGAGCGTTATTTTGTCGTATCAAGTGTCCGGGGATTGAGCTCTGGTCACGCCTGTTTTTATACTACAGTACGCGTGAAATGTTGTGTGGGACAGGTTTCTGACATGTAAAAAGTATGTTCGGAGTTTATAGCAATGTTCTATTAGCAGTCCGCTTTCGTTTCGTTCATTTGAAAGCAGTAAACCTATAGTGTACATTTGTACTTTCACAGAGTAAACATAAATGATGGGAACAGTCAATAGAATACGGCAATGGAATAATGTTCTTAATCTGCACTCCCTCACGTGCAGCCAGTAGTGTTCCCCATGTTTATGTAATTCTCACCGACATGGCTGGATAGTAGCTGAACTCATAGATGAACCCAGGTCCATTGAAACTTCGACACAGTACTGTTTCAGACACTAGCTTCCATTCTGCAATTTAGAGGGTGGATTCGCAAATATGGGACTCATCAAATCTACTTGGTGTGCGAAAGTAATTTGCTTGACACACTTCTTTGTACGCAGCTACTGTTCTGAAACTTTTCTTCCTGAATGAACGAAACTGTGCGTGTGTGGTTGATTTTGTATTGATTTCTGAACGTTATGTACTTATTATTATTATTATTATTATTATTATTATTATTACTCTGTTTATTATTATTGCTACACTTATTATTTCTATTATTATTGGTATTGTAGTTGTTATTACTAGTAATACTTCCTCATGCGTCATGTAATTATTTCTTTACTCTTCTGTTGCGATTGTTTATGGTTATTCAGTGAAACTTCGGATGTACTCTATACGTTTGCTACTTTCAAATAATCGAACTGAAACCCACGGAAGATCTACGAGACAGGCCTTCACAGTTATGCTTTACCTGTGCTCCGTAGTTTAGGTGTTACTTATTACTTACCGTTCACGCACGTGTCCCTGGACGAAACTATATCTTAGTTTTGGTTGATAAACTGTCGATATACAACGTTTTGTACATATCTGACTGTCTACCATCTGAAGGTTTGGGTGTTAGAGTTTCTAAAGCTGAAGTTCTATGTTCACATACATCAGATTTTCAGAAAAAAAACGTTTCTTTTTATTTACAAGGTACATTGCACACCTTATTTCTCCTTCCGTCGTCGGTTATTTTGCCTCAGAAACAGGGAAACTCGTCTCCTGCCTTCGGTGTCTCGTTTCCTGATCTAATCCCGGCAGCATCACCCGACAGGCCGCAACTGGCAGTTGGTGTCGCTGCCACTAGGTCGCTAGGCGACTGCGCGTTTGTGCTGTCCTAGCCAATTCGCCTCATCTTCATCGACGCTCAAGTCTCCGAAGTGGCGTCAAATAGAAAGACTTGCACCAGCGGCCCAGCAAGTCCAGGCGCAGTCTTCCGGTCAATTGTGCCGTAAGGTCAGCATCGCTTGACTTAATTTTATTGCACCCCTTTACCCTCGTTTAATCTTTATTTACATTATCTTATACAGCCTTTTGAAGCTACTGCGTATTTCGATCAACTGAACTTCAAGTTCTTTCCCACCTCGAAAGAATTACTGTCATCGGCGAACCTTGATGTTTTTGTTTCTCAGCCCTTAATTTTACTCACTTTTCCGAGTTTCTCCCGGGGTTGCTAATACAATTTCCTCCATGTGCAGACTGAGTGGGGAAGAGCCCATTACCTTTATCGCTGAAAGTGTCATTTCTTACAGTTGGCTCCAAAACCTCAGTAAATTACAAGATAAACATATCTTACTCAAGGACTGTCTCATTAGAATGAATACGTTTGATTTCATTCTGCGCTAATGACTGGTTTCTGTAGTTGCACCATTTTCAGGGGCCCATACAACATAACAACGAACGTAAATACCGCGCAGTTCCGGAATATATGTTACAGACATAAACTAGGTGCAGGGTTACAACATAAAAACAGCGAAATAAGATACTATAGGTAGCTATTTTCCGTTAAAACAAGTAAGTAACTTGTTTGTTGTCGGTGTCTCACGGAATTAATTGGTTTCAATCAATTGTGAAAATTACAGCTCGCGTGATTCCAGCTCAAAACATCCAAAAGTGCTACCACTTACAGAAATATACTTCTATACTGTGTTTCAACTTTTTATAGAACGGAACAGACAGACACACACACACACACACACACACACACACACACACACACACACACACACAGAGAGAGAGAGAGAGAGAGAGAGAGAGAAACACCCACCCATAGACCCACCCACCCACACATACACACACAGACACACACACACACAGAGTATATATATATATATATATATATATATATATATATATATATATATATGCTTGCATGTGTTTTTCGCTAAAAAGTTGAAACAGAGTGTAGAAATATAACAGTAGTACCGAAAATGGAGTTGATGGGACTGAGAAAGTATCGTGTTTAAAAGATAAACATTAATCTCTCTCTCTCGCTCACACTTTTTGATCGACTCTCTCTCTCTCTTGCTCTTTGTTCGTATGTAAAGAATACATTATGATTTCACGTAGCACACGGAGACAGTGAACAATACACATTTTATGAATAAAAGTCCTTCGACTCTCTGTATTTCGGTTTTTCAGGACTTAATTTCAGGTACGTATTTCAGAGCGAAAAGTCCATTTTCAGGGCTTCTATGATTCACTCGAAATTTTCACCAGGACTTGGCGAAGGTGAAGCACGTGATTAAGGTCATATTATCATTTAAATATAAAACCACGTGGGTGCAAGTAAAAAAAACTACAGCGTTATAAAATACCTTAAAGTGCAGATATTTTGTAGCGCCGTAGTCTCTTGTTTTAGTGATATTCACATGTTCTTCAGTTTACATAATATAATCTCTCACAGGTGCATCTGCTCCGCCAGGTCATGTCGAAAATCGCGAATGAATCTTAGAAACCTCGAAGATACAGCTTTCGCTCTGAAATATGTATTAGAAATAAAAACCTGAAAAATCAAAATACAAACAGTCGACGGATTCTTATTCATAAAATACGAGGGTCCTTAAATAAAGATTAGACAACATTTTTTTCTCACTAAAATATCTCTTCTTAACAGTTATAATTCGATCACAACGTCAAGCAAAATTTTTTTCCATGTTTTCTACAAAGCCTCCTTCACTTTCTATGGCCTTGCGCTGTCCTGTGATCATAGCCACGAACACTACAGAATTACTCTCTCATAATCTTCAAAGTGTGTGGAGCTAGACAGTCCTTAAATAGCGCAAACGGATGGGTCGAGGCACTCCAGTGACTGCCTTTTTGCTTCCGGCTGAATGTGATGCACATAGGTTTCGTCAACTGTAGCGATATATGACAGAAATGACACGCCATTGTCATGAAACTACTCCAGTATTTAGATGAAATCGCCTTTCTTCTGATCTTGTCTGTTGTGAGAATTCGTTGCACTCATCTTGAATACATCTTTGAATAACCAACAGTCTGAATAATTGCACAAGCTCTTCAATGCACACCTATAGCTGTACAGGCATTTGTCGAATAGTGATGGTCTGCACGACTTACCATGTCGAGAACAGTGGCTGTGACAGGACGTTCCGAATTTGGCCTATCATGGAACTCAGTTTCTGCTCTTCCTGACATTTTAATCCTCTTTACCGATCGCCGAACAGTACTCCTATAAATCACGTCATTAACATACACTGCAAACAAACGCTTATGGATGATGATTACGATCTCTCTCTGCAACCAAAAATTCAGTTACAGCATGTTGTGCGTAACGAGTAATTTGCGCAGGCACCATTTTGACGGTTCACTATGACTCTGCCATCTCTCGGAATTGTCCGAAAGTTCGCACACAGGCCGAAGAAACAGTAAATCTGAATCACCTACAGGGAAGTTTTTCCATACATGTATTACAGGCTGTAAAAAAATAAAAAAGGATGGGAGTTATATATTGAACGACGCTAGTTGCTTATTGTCATGGCAAGCCAAATAACTTCTATTGAATGCTGCACTACACTTCAAAGGGACATAAATACGTGACACTATTTTTCAACTTTGAACAAAGTCTCTGAACGGAACGCTCGAAACACTCTACCAATCGTTCAATTACTAACGATATAAATCCACTTCTTGGTCAAGGCGCCATTCGATAACCGCCGAGTGAATGTCCTCGTCATTGGAAAATCTCTCTCGCACCCCCGCCCCGCCCCCCCTCTCCGACACACGACACACACAAATATTCTTTCATGTTGCCGAAACGATTGCCTGGCCATTGCCGTCTGTGATCAATGGCGATGGCATTCCTTCCAGTCCAGCATCACTCACATCTGTGGGGCTTTGGTCAAATTGTTGGCACCATTTCGCTATAGTTGGATATGACAATGAGTTTGTTCCATATACCAGCAGAATTTCACAGTGAATTTGTTTACATTTCAGACGTTTTGGCCACAAGAATCGCTACTGTCTCGTGTACCTCAACATTGGAGTACATTTCCTGTTGCCTCACCTCTTCACTCGCGTCCTGTGAAGTCTATGTTGTCCGTACCACAGCAGAATGGTGTCTGCTGTAAACCTTGGAATATGTAACTCTCTTCTGACAATGCGCCACTCTTGTTGAGCAATGACCTTACTGGGTGACGACATGTACGAGGGCTATTCAGGAAATAAGGTCCGATCGGTCTCGAAATGGAAACCACAGCGAAAATCCGATAAAGCTTTGCTCAGATGTGAAGCAGAGTTTCTCTTGTATGCCTACCGATCACGTCACATTGCTCTTTTTACTTCTGAGCGCATAGTGAACATGTAAATACGCCTAGAAAACAGCGTCTACCACAATGTATGAGAGCCTCATGAGAAATTTCGCCTGATTTCATGCTGCCCGCATAACATAACCGTTACGCATTCTGCATGCCAGTTGTCGGCAACACACTGCAGCGCCAATGAAATTTTCCTGCAGCATTTCTGATGGGAAGTGCCTGATCACCCACAATTGGCTTCCCCTGACATTCATCACTGCTCACATGAATCACTGGTTGTGAATATAATATTTTGACACAGACAACGAAATGCAGACCAGCGTAGAGAATTGGCGGGAAACACAGGCGACTGTCTTCTGTGGCAAGGGTACTGGACAGTTGGCACAACGCTATGACAAATGTATCAGTCGGAACGGCGACTGTGTGGAGAAGTTGCTGGAAGGTGTAACTAACTCTTGATAACAAAACGTTTTGGGAATGAAATTTTTACTCTGCAGCGGATTGCGCGCTGATATGAAACTTCCTGCGAGATTAAACTGTGTGCTGGACCGAGCCTCGAATTCGGGACCTTTGCCTTTCGTGGCTAAATGCTCTACCGACTGAGCTACCCAGCTGTCCTCACAGCTTTACTTTCGCCAGTACCGCGTCTCCTACCTTCCACACTTCACAGAAGCTCTTCTGCCAGGAAGTTTCATATGAGCGCACACTCCGCTGCAGAGTGAAACTTTCATTCTGGAAACATCCCCCAGGCTGTGGTAAAGCCATGTCTCCACAATATCCCTTCTTCCAGGAGTGCTACTAGTGCAAGGTTCGCAGGATAGCTTCTGTGGGAAGTTTGGAAGGTAGGAGACGAGGTACTGGTGGAGGTAAGGCTGTCAGGACGTGTCTTGGGTCGTGCTTGAGTAGCTGAGTTGGTAGAGCACTTGCCTGCGACAGGTAAAGTTCCCTAGTTCGAGTCTCGGTCCTGCACACAGTTTTAACCTGCCAGGAAGTTTCAAAACATTTTCAATTTTTTCAGTGTTTTCCACGTCGCAACCGATCGCAGCTTGCTTTCCGAAGAGCCCTCGTGTAAGTTACTTTCTGAAATCCCAACGTAAGTATCTGTGGCGGAGAAAGATGACCTAAGTACCGGCCGCTGTTGCCGAGCGGTTCTAGGCGCTTCCGTCCGGAACCGCGCTGCTGCTATGGTCGCAGGTTCGAATGCTGCCTCGGGCATGGATGTGTGTTATGTCCTTAGGTTAGTTAGGTTTAAGTAGTTCTAAGTCTAGGGGACTGATGACGTCAGTTGTCAAGTCCCATACTGCTTAGAGCCATTTGAATCATTTTTGATGACATAAGTGTTGAGCTAATTGAAAGTTACAGCAAAATTTAAAATTTAATTCCAAAGTTTCTTCGTCGGATATATATGTATTTTGTTTTAACTAATGGTATTTCACTATTTTATGCAATGATACAACATACAGTGTGGCTGCATATATTTTATATTTTTAAAATCTACCTTTTTGAGTTTTTCTTCTACCTTTTCTGTTTTCTTTTTTGTTTCCTTTTATTTATTGGCTTTTGGTCATTGTCATCCATCACATTTAGATAGTATCATTCTTAATTGTTAGACTTTGCTAACTGCTATTTTCAAGAATGAGTTTATTAATATGTGAAACATGACACTACTAGAAACTACTCATTAAGTAAATTACTCCATAAACTCAAAAAGGCACAGCATCATAAAAAATATTCTGCAGCTCCTTCCGTTATGTACAACGGTAGATCCAAACGAAAGAGAATTGTGACTTCTGTCAGTTCGTTTAATTTTTATTAACAAACAGTATAAGGCCGACAGTAATGTGGACTCCCAGACGTAGGACGCAAGTGTGTCATTAAAGCATACACTCGTCGTTGGCAGGTGTGAAAAGTACCGAACTATAAATTTAATAAGCCATGGTTGCAAATTACTAACACGAATTCTTTACAGAAGAATGGAGAAATATGGTAGAATTCAACATCGGTGAATATCAGTTTAGGTTTCGGCGTAATGTAGGAACACGAGAGGCAGTACTGACCCTACGACCTATCTTGGAAGATAGGTTAAGGAAACAAAAATCTACGTGTCTAGCAGTTGAGAAAGCGTTTCAAATGTTGACTGGAATACAATCTTTTAAATTCTCGAGGTAGCAAGGGTAAAATACAAGGAGCGAAAAGCTATGTACAACTTGAACAGAAACCAGACGGCAGTTACAAGAGTGGAGTGGCATCAAACGGAAGGAGTGGTCAGAAGGGAGTGAGACAGGGTTGTAGCCTATCCCCGATGTTATTCAATCTGTACATTGAACAAGCAGTAAAGATTCAACTTAAAGATGATGATGTTTACTATTAACCCTGTTCGCAATACATTTCACGTACAGTATTCACAATACCACTGAATGCACGTGCAAAATTATATCGCTGCAATACACACAGTTCAGGAGATATGACGTCATAAACACTGAGATGCGCGGAAAATGAACTTTCCTTAAACTAGAATGTAAATTACAATACTCTCACAGTGCTTAACAGAGACAGCAGTTAGAGGTATATAACACATGATTCTTTTGTAAGGAAATCAGACTTAACCTGTTTTAGCCGGCCGGTGTGGCCGTGCGGTTCTAGGCGCTTCTGTCTGGAACCGCGTGACCGCTACGGTCGCAGGTTCGAATCCTGCCTCGGGCATGGATGTGTGTGATGTCCTTAGGTTAATTAGGTTTAATCAGTTCTAAGTTCTAGGCGACTGATGACCACAGATGTTAAGTCCCATAGTGCTCAGAGCCATTTTTGAACCACATTCCGACAACTGGCTAATGTGCTCAGAATGGGGTGGTACCACACCTGGCTGTAGAACAGGCCTGACAACGATGGGAAATGTTGTGAGTGCTGCCTTCAATCTCATGTTGAGGGAATAACTCCCATTCTTACTGCACAGCTGGTCGCAAGTCTCGGAGAGTGGTTCGTGAATGCTGATATGAGGCAACCCGTCTCCCTAGCGCATCCCACACATGCTCTATGGGATTCAAATAGGGAGAGCGAGCAGGCCGCGGCATGCATGCAATATCTTCCGCTTCCAAGAAAACATCAACCACTCGCGGTCTATGACGCCGCGCATAATCGTCCATCAGTACGAAGTATAGACCCACAGTACCTCGCGACAACCGCACAAGAGGTCCCAAGATCTCGTCACGATACCTGACAGCAGCTAAAACTTGCCATTTCACCCCTACAGTTTCATGAAGATGTGTTCATGTGGTCAACATAATCCCTGTCCACCACATTTTATACGTGGGAGTTTGACTCTAAAGGACCGAGAGTGTGGGGTGGGATGTAACTGGTTTGTTCTAACTGAATGGACTTTGAGAAAATTATATCTTTTTTAACCTATAAATTTTCTCGAAAGCGTTAAATGAATGAACACTTGTTCGAGCGGCGAAGTGTGATTGATGTGTATGTTTGGGAGGGATACTTAATATTGCCTGGATTGTGCTGGCTTACAGGATGCGCGCCAGAAACTGCCGCAACTTCCGTTATACAGCGAAACGTGGCCCTCGCTTTCTGAGGAAAACTTCCCGAGGCCGCTGTTACTTTCTCCGCGGCCCAGGGAAAACCCTCCGGCAAGGAAGGATGAGTCGCGAGTCTCCACGCGACATCAGGCATTATTTTTGTATAGTGTGTTGTTGTTCTGGTCTTCAGTGCGAAGACTGGTTTGATGCAGCTCCGCGTGCTGCTCTATCCTGTGCAGGCCTCTTCATCTCCAAATACCTAATGCAACTTACGTCCTTCTGCATCTACTTACCGCATTCATCTGTTAGTCTCCCTCTACAACTTAGTACACCTTCCCTCCGCCCTATTTACCTCCAATACTAGACCGATAATGCCCTTGATGTCCCGATGCCTTCTTCTAGTCAGGTTGCGCCACAGACTGCTTTCCTCAGCAACTCCTTATTGGTGACGTGACATGTATAGTGTAGCCGTAGCCTACCGTGGTGTCACGCCTCGGCGACCCTGACACGTCGTCATAGCCGCCGGCGTGTCCCAACAGCAGAGCTGCTGGCCGCCTTCCGACGTCCGCCGCTGGCCTTGAGACCTGGTCGAAACGTTCATAGCGCGCTCTCACACTTCCAGTCACAAGCAAGATGTACGACCACGCTCCAACGTCGCATCTAAGATCTGCGTCCACAAGTCCGACATGAGTGCTACCTTTCCTTTCCCAGTTTTCCTCATTATTTGGATACCTTTTAATAAATTATCTGATCAAAAGTGTCCGAACCCCTGTTAATGGACTTTAATATGGAGTGTACCCAACCTTCACATTTTTCAAAAATAATTTATTAATACAAAATGTACAAATCATCAACATAATACAGGTGTATTCGCATCAAGTAGAACATAAAAAAAGTCTTTGTTATTCGGCACATTAAAAAGTTCCAGTTTTTTACAGCATCATCACCAACAGCAGTTGTTCTTCTTCTCGCGATCATGGTATGTTCATAATATTTAGCATGTTGCCAAAGATTTTCGTAGATTTGGTATATGTCATTACAAATAGCTGTAGAACATTACTGTTCGGTGATGTGTCAGCTTACGCTTTTAAGAAATTTTAGCGGCCAGTTAGGCAACGGTCGAAGCACTAAACATTCGTCATCTGATAGTGAGTAATTACAGAAACTTCATTTTTTTTTCTGCAAGAGCAACTAATCACAGCTTTCAACTTTGTATTAAGCTGATGGATACTTGTAAAATGGCCCTTGGACAAACAATTTGCTGATTAAAAAAAATTACGCCCGAGGACGCTAACGGCTGGCTTGCGGGCATTCCGACGCAATGACGTGATCCCGGCAATGAGTAAACATCTGTAAAAGCTTGAGAGGGACCAGCTCTGCTTCTATCTATCTATTCATGTATATTTAGTAACATTTCCTGGTGTTAACAAGCTATGGTTCCCTACACAAGATTAAGTTCTTAAGAACGGATTTTTTATTTGTGCACTATGTGATTCGGGTCGGCCAAGCACCACAGAAAGCGACACTCTAGTGGTAACTTTGTTGGCAACAATATGAATTTTAGTGGAAGCAGAGAGGACAGCGTATGATCAGCGGCTGACAGATGGCAGCATATTAGATCAATGTAAATGCATAACTTGACAGTAATACACTGAGATGCAAAGAATAAAGTATTTAGTAGGCACAGCCCACAAAAAAGAGCAATTAAAAAAAAACATCATTGTTGATGGTTAATGTAGAATCAGTTAATGTAAACATTTGTCTCTTTATGGCGTAATATTGCGGAGAAGGTACGTAATTATTGTAGTAATTGTTTTTCAAAGAAAAATATAAAATAAATAATTCGATTGTGGTGCTATAGTCCTTCCTTATAATGTTTGTTATGCTACTGAATTGTGCAGTATTGGAAGTTGTGTAGACGTCCGTTCCTGGAACTAGTTTTTGTCATTATTTCAAAACATGAACAGTAACACTAAGTAGGTACTGGTCAGAAACACAAAATTAATCAGGTAAAGACAACATTACATAGCGGGAGTGCACAGTTTTCTGTTCTTGACCAAGTGACGTCTTTCAGCTTCATTAGCAAACAAATAAAAGAATAAATTACTTTTCCACATTGTCGATTGGCGGTAAAGTACTGATTTAAGTGCAGTGAATCACTTCGCTAACAAAGAATGAAGGCGTACTATTTTTTAAACTTTTCTTTTCGTTTTTGAGGTCAAAGACGAAGACGTATAGAAAGACAGTTTTCTTCTAATCGACTGTCAGACACTTTGGCCTGAGGCCGAACCAAAAAATGTGTAAGCACACAAACTGGGCTCACAAGATTATCAAATGTTATTGTTAGAAACGTCTAGTTACATTGGCACATAAATAATGACGTACTGATCCAGTGGAAGACAAGAGATATATCCATTAGCATTATTTTTCTTTCCTTCTATTGAGGCTGTCACGGCGCTCTATGTACACTGATCAGCCAGATCGTTATGGCCGCTGCCCACAGCTACACTGCATGCCCTGTGGCGGCGCTGCGGGTATGTGACGCGGTAATAAAAGTACGTAAGCGGAGTAGACACTGACAGGTATCACCCTAGCGAAGATGTGGATTGCAAAAGGTGAAGTCCATTTAGATAAGCGACTTTCACAAAGGTCATATTATTATTACGCAGTGCCTGTGAACTAGTATCTCGAAAACGCCGATGCTGGTAGAATGCTCACGTGCTGCTATCGAGAGGCATCTACGGAAAGAAGCAGAAGGACAGTGAAAATATCACTAGGCACTAAATGTTTCGACGTCCAAGACTCCTCACAGAACGTGGAGTTTGGAAGATTGTTGCTCTGTAAAGTAGGATAGGTGGTGATCTGTGTCATCTCTGCTGAAGGAGCACAATGCTGGTGTATGCACAAGTTTCGGAGCACACGGTCAAGCGTACGTCGTTTAACATGGACCACCCCTACGTGTTCCCATGTTGACCCTACGACAGCATCAGTTCCGACAAGGATTCAAGCGTCGATCGGCTCTTCGAGTGAATCACATTTTTGCTACACTATGTCGCTGGTCTTCTCCACAAACCCCGTCATCGAGGTGAACGGCAGCCCGAAACGTGCCGCGCGCCACAGACGGCATAGCAGTATTATGCTGTGAGAGACATTCTCCTGCGCTTGCATGGGACGTGTGGTAGTTAGTAATTGAAGACCGCTCACAGCTGCGAACCACCTGTATCCTTTCATGCTTGATATCTTCCCCGACGGCGATTTCATCTTTCAGCCATATAATGTCCGTGTCTCGGGGATCAGAGTCGTGCTACAATGGTTTGGGCAGTATTGCAGCGAACTCACGTTGATGTCTCGGCGACCAAATTCGCCTGAACTAAATCCTATGGAACCCACCTGGGTGGCTATCGGACGCCATCATCGTGTACTAAAATCAGCGGCGCGTTATTCACGCGAATTACATGAGCTATGCGTAGACATCTAATGCCACATGCCTCCAGAAACCTGATCCCTGATACGCAGAATCAGTTATGCATTTCGTTCCAAGGAAAGACAAACAAGATGTTAAGCAGGTGTTCATTATGTTTTGGCTCATCACTCTAAGGCGGCCATGTTAATCTTCTGTATAATTTTGCTGATTGTCTGTTAGGTATAAGTTTAAGAGTGTTCAATCTGCACTGCAGTTTGCTAGCACTCTGACTGGTACTCGCAGACTACGAGGCATGGAGCGGAAGAAAGTTCGACAGTACACGTTGTATACGTGCTACTAGATCAGAGATGTTTCGTTTTGATCTTCGCTGCAGCGTGGCAGACAGATAGTGAAGTAAAACGTTATCGGTTTCCTTCTTCTGTCCTCGCAGCAGGATTAGCCTGTGTCCCGAGATGATCCTGCGCCGTGCATCAACCTCTGTGTGGTTTTGGAGCACCCGAGGGAAAAGTTGTGAGGTCGGCACGCAGCTTCCAAGTTGCAGTTCCCATGCTTTCTCCTGCCGCAACACATTAAAGTTTCTCCATTGTGTTCCGCACTTCTCACCACTGGTGACATTATCTCGATATGGAGGAAAAAATCAGCACCCACAACATGCCTTCAGAAAGAAAAATTTATACTCTTTGAACTTCCAGCACTTTTCTGCATCGCGAACAGAAAACTAAACACGTCATGGTTGGAAAAAATAGTGCACGAAAAGCGTTCAAAATGGTTCAAATGGCTTTAAGCACTATGGGACTTAACATCTGAGGTCATCAGTCCCCTAAACTTAGAACTACTTAAACCTAACTAACCTAAGGACATCACACACATCCATGCCCGAGGCAAGATTAGAACCTACGACCGTAGCAGCAGCGCCGTTCCAGTCTGAAGCGCCTAGAACCGCTCGGTCACAGGTGCCGACTACGAACAGTGTAGCAGCGAAAACAAATATTTTGCTTCTAAGACTCCACTAACTAAATTCTGGATTCGAGTCAAATATTCGCCACTTGAAATTTTTCTCGCACACGCGCACGGCGATGTGATCCATGAGAAAAACATGAAAACAGCTTTTCACGGCAGTGATACTGCCGTGCGAATTACAACTTTTCCAATGACACTTAGACCGCTGATCTCCCAGTCACCCTCGGAGTGAAAAAAGGGCTGAAGCTTAGTTCGTTATAAGGAAACACATTCGATGATGCTATAAAATTTTATATTTTCTGTTACTTTGTTCCGTAGGAATTAGTTCAAAGGCTGTGTGGCCCTTCTTTTACCCAGATACTTGCTTTTCAATTTTAAGGACTCAGCAGTTCCATTTGCAATTAAGAGGTCTGCGACAATTTTATGCGGAACACCAGGTGGATTACTTGCCTTGATTGCCAACAAACGTCATTTTAAAAAGGATGTATTCGCAAACCGAGAATACTATTATACATCAACTATGCAATTTATTACTGGACCGGGCCTCGAACCCTTATTTTCCTTTTAACAAAGGCGGTCGCCTTAATCACTTCGGCTAGCCGTGTACGCTTCCCAGGATAGTTCCAAATTTCCATATGCCACCCTGTCCATCACAACATAGTACTGTCTAAATACTGTAGGATACAGACATTGTAAAATTGTGTTACATGCCAAGACAGGCCAAAATGACCGTAATAATAATTTCTCTCCCAGTGCTGAGATCATAACCAATGAACGAGCACCAAGGGACGTGGACACTGTGATATATGGAAGTTTGAATCAAACCAGGAAGCGTGCATGAATAGCCGAAGTGATTAAGGTAAGCACTAGCGTTAGCAGAAAGTAAGGGTTCAAGGCCCGGTCAAGCACAAATTTTCATGTGTCACTAATAAACTGCTCAGTTGATGTCTAATGTCTGTTCGCAAATGTCTCTCTACTATTTCATATAGCCGTAGGTTGTCAGCACCGTGTGCTCCTTTATATAGGCATGCACGTCTAAAAGACACTGCGTAGTACTATTCAGACTGTAAAACGCAGACAGTGCGAAAAAAGTAAACTTTATAGGCTTCTACTTCATAATGCGCTTCTAAAAAATCCATCATCAGATCTATGGCGCAAAAGGGAAACATTTACACATAGTCAAAGGTGTTAGTGACAGCAAGTCTAGACAGAATTATTCATACACATACCACTAACATCAGTAGAGAGTTTCATGTGAAAATGTGGAAGTGTAAAAAAAATTGCTTGCGATCAAGGTAACAGATCTATTTAGAACTTCGGGTTTCGGTTACGATGTTGTACAAATAAATAGAGACACTGATCTGAAATAGTCTGTTTACCTACGTTTTGTATATTGACTTTTAGTGACGTGTTGCTTCTCTTACATGTATTATTTCATTCCTGGATACCAGATAGGAAATTTACGCAGAACCCATAAAGTTAATGCAAGTTTTATGTATGCACTTCATTATAGATGAACCCAAAACATTTTGCGAGTCACCTACAACTTAAAATCTAATTATTTTCGCCGAGTGTAAAGAACGGAGACTGTTTTGCACAAAAGCAAGCGCTGCATTTTCTCTTATTTTTATTATGATAATCTTCTTCTTTTTCTTCACAATCTACGCCATATGACCTGCTCGGTTTTAACAGCACGCCTTTCTCTGGGGACATCCTACAATACTCCTTCCTGATGGAGGATAATACAGAACCAATTTTGGTAGGGAATTTTCGTATATGGCCAACACATTTATTTCTATATATATTCTTTGCTGTTCCTTAACAAGAGATGTTCAGTTTTTTGCGATGCAGTCCATTTGGATCATCCGTTAACTGAACGTAACTATCTGGTCCCTGCTGCTTGGATGTGGAATTTATCTCTCCCTTTTATCACTTGAATTTGGGACTGTGCTAAAACTGCTGATGCTTGACGGGATGTAAACGAGGCTTCTGCCTGTATCCGAAAAGTCTCCTGGTGACTGTATCACTCCCATACAAGAGAGATGGAGCAGCCATTGTTTTATAGAATTTTATTTGTATTTCCTCTCCGCAGTACCCTCCCAAAGACCACGCATGTTAGATACGTTGCTGTGTTATGTTCAGTAGTCGGATGCGCTTATACCTGTCATTCCACTCAGTGTATCTAAAGTGCGTGACCTGTTCTCATGGCACATTACCGATAGGAGTTTTTGATCGAATAAAGTCTTTCCATTTAAATGCCGTGATTTTAGTAACTACGGTCGAGATTTTAAACCAATAATGGTTTTCTGCGAGTCACCTTCTGAGGTCTTTAAAACAGTTTCGTCATCCGCAAATAAGAATTTTTTGAATGTGGTCTTCTAACTTAAACAGAATGACAGCAGGTACCTTTCAGTCCATGCTCAAATCGTATTGTCATTATTTAAGGTGAACAATGCGAATGACACACTATACACTTTTTATAAATTCTATAACGTGACAAATCCGGTATTTCCTGGGTATTCATTTTACTAATTTTCCATTAGAAACGGAAACAAAAAAATAACTGTGTTTGTCGTGTAATATGCGGACGGTTTTCGTACGCTTGGCGCAGCTGCTTAGCGTGTCCACAACACGTCTTTGTAAACGTCTCTCTGGCGACGCCTCTTATTACCTATACAGACGGCGATTTTTTTCGCCTACAGTCGTATGCGCTTCGCAGTTGGAAGCTGTCAAAAGCGCTGTTACGTATCAGGGTTTCCTTGACTCGGCTGTGGGAGCGTCTCAATAATAAAGAAGAAATGCATTAAAACTTCATGTATGATGCGGCATTTTTTCCGCGTGTCTCAGTGCTTATGACGTCATATCTCTCGAACTATGTGTCGCAGTGATATATTTGTGTGGGTACATTCAGAAACGTATGTGGATACTGTCTGCAAAATATATTGCGATTAGAGTTATTAGCAAAGAAGTAATAAATTTAAATGTCATGTATGATGCGGCAATTCTTCACGCATCTTAGTGTTTATGTCACATCTCCTGATCTATGTGTCATACAATGATATAATTTTGTAGGTACAGTTAGCAGCATATGGGGATACTGTCTACAAAATGTGTTGTTAGTAGGTTTAGTAGCAAAGAAGTAATAAACTTAAACATCATGTATGATGTGACAATTTTTCATGCATCTCAGTGTGTACGACGTCCTATCTCCTGAAAAATGTGTGAGACTATGATATAATTCTGTAAGTGCATTTAGAGCCGTATTTGGATAGTGTCTGAAATTTATTGCGAAAGGAGTCAGTAACATAGAAGAAATAAAATTAAACATTACACAGAATGGGGCCGTTTTTCATGCATCTTGTTGTTTGTGACGTCATAGTTCCTGAACAATGAAAGGTATGTGGTTTTTATTCCCGACAGCGATTGTTACTTGACAGTAAGGGGTATGTGCTCCACGTTTAGCTGAAATCGGACTAGTGGTTTAGGAGGAGATGTGAAAGACACACAATACATACACACACATATCCGTTTTACTATATGTATGGATGGATTTGCACCCCTTCCCCATGTGGCTGTACCGCACAGCACCCGATTTCGGCCCACGCGAAGGAAGTAGCCCAGTTCGAACAATTAAACCGATTAACAATGGTTTTAAAAGACGGAGACACGTCCGTTCAGCCTCCCGTAGCTGGTAGGCCTGTGTCTAATCTGAAAGATGACGTTGATACGGCGTAAAGTCAAGCTCCTGCACGCTAGGCGGGAACGATAGAGAAGAGATGGTTGTGAGAAGAGGTGAGCCGATAGCACACTGTCCGACCCCTCTCCAGGACAACGGGACAGCAGCCGTCTCTGAGGTGAAGAGGACTTAAGCGCCGCGCCCCACTGGTCGCGGCCTGTCGAACAGCAGCTTCAGGATTCCCGTGTATAGCAGCGACTTAGGAAAACAGTATGTACTGAAGAAGCTTGTTTATTTTGTCTGTCGCCCTTTGCTTGCGATCCATCTATTTAACACAAACTTATGTATTGTATTTGCTCATTTTGTAATAAAACTCGTTAATACGATTTGTTTGAATATTGTCTGGTGATCCGAAAAAGCAGGTTTCCTAGGCACCCCATAATCGACTAGGCAGGATTTAACAGATGTCTATTCAGATTTCGAGCCAGTCGCATAAGAGTGGCACCAGTAGGGCCATTATGAGGATGCAAATCAGGTTTGCTTAAATACACGTTGTAACGGTCGTAAGCGTTAGTTACCTTGTGATGAGTTGATGTTAGTGAGGTGCTGATAACAGCGTCTTTGTCGCATTGAAGGTGTTCCTGACTAACCTTGAATGAGGTGGTGTAATAGGGCTACGAGAAGCTGGGGTCCCTTCTGCGATACTGAAGAAAGCCACTCTACATGATTACTGACAGTGGTAGTCACAGGAATGTACGATCACAAGAAGACCGGGCTCCGTACGGCCACCTGGCACTGAAGAGAGGGAAGACCATCGTGTTCGGCGTATGGCTCTGGTATGTCGGCTCCGTACGGCCACCTGGCACTGAAGAGAGGGAAGACCATCGTGTTCGGCGTATGGCTCTGGTATGTCGGCTCCGTACGGCCACCTGGCATTGAAGAAAGGGAAGACCATCGTGTTCGGCGTATGGCTCTGGTATGTCGGCTCCGTACGGCCACCTGGCACTGAAGAGAGGGAAGACCATCGTGTTCAGCGTATGGCTCTGGTATGTCGGCTCCGTACGGCCACCTGGCACTGAAGAGAGGGAAGACCATCGTGTTCGGCGTATGGCTCTGGTATGTCGTACTCATCTACAGCAGCAATCTGAATAGTAGTAACACAACGATTTGTTGCAGTTCGGGTACTTCAAGGACATCTCCCAGCCAGCGCCCTGTAGCCTGTACTCTACTGACCGCAAACCACCACCATTTGCGAGTTCAGTGTTGTCAAGCGAGAGCTCATCTGATAGCAGAATGGAGGTCCCTTGTGTTTTATGATGGTTACTGGTTCTGTTTCGGTGCCAGAGATCGTCGACTGTTGGTTTGACGGAGGCCAGTTGAGCACCTGCACCCAACCTGTCTGCGTGCTAGACACACTGAACCTATAACTGATGGATTTCGTGTGACAGCATGATCACTGTCGTAAGTATCCCATACACCCTGACTAAAAATT
Source organism: Schistocerca gregaria (assembly GCF_023897955.1). NCBI lineage: Eukaryota > Metazoa > Arthropoda > Insecta > Orthoptera > Acrididae > Schistocerca > Schistocerca gregaria. Next base: position 109,769,604 of record NC_064920.1, read on the forward strand.
TGTACCTCAACCTGATGACATTCGTGAACAGCATTCCAACAGGAAACGTCCGTCCGCCTACATGCCCTTATCGTAGCGCAACATGCTCTGCAGACTGTCGACACGTTGTCTTTTCTTGCTGGACCACCAGGTCTGTCTCCATTCGTGCACATATCGGACATCACCGGACTACAACATCAGCGTCATCCACAAACAGAACCGTCCCTGTATTGACCGACCAGGCGCAACAGGCACTGAACTCCTGCCCACAAACTGACACCCGGCACCTGTGTAATACAATGTATGCACGTTTCCAAGCTTGCATTCATCATTCTGACCCTACACAAGTACCAGCATTTCACATTTGCAATGGCTTATCTCGGGCTTACATTAACCTGTGATCTTGCATTGTTAATCACTAAGACATGTCACCTACGCAAATGTATTCCCGAAATTTCATTACTCCACATTAACTATTTTTTGGCGCTACGATTTATTTCCGTCAATATAATTTCGTTGTAACGCGCGGGTGCCTCTTCTTTTGCGGCTATGTAATGTGTTTCACCATTACGCGTCCTTACACACAGAGGAATTTCACTAGACATACACAGGCAACTCAAGCGTGCGCACGGTCACTCCTGCTACTTTCGTCTTTGACTGGAAGTCCCTAGACATGCTCTCCATTCAGTGACGTTTATGCTCACTGCATGCATAGTTCTAGTTTTGAGTACACAACTTTGAGGTGTGCCTGCACATTGCCAGCGTCTGCGCCATCCTCCGTACTGTAGTTTGGCGAAAAGATTCGATCGGTCTTTCTTTGATGAAGGATTGTTTATCTACACTCCTGGAAATTGAAATAAGAACACCGTGAATTCATTGTCCCAGGAAGGCGAAACTTTATTGACACATTCCTGGGGACAGATACATCACATGATCACACTGACAGAACCACAGGCACATAGACACAGGCAACAGAGCATGCACAATGTCGGCACTAGTACAGTGTATATCCACCTTTCGCAGCAATGCAGGCTGCTATTTTCCCATGGAGACGATCGTAGAGATGCTGGCTGTAGTCCTGTGGAACGGCTTGCCATGCCATTTCCACCTGGCGCCTCAGTTGGACCAGCGCTCGTGCTGGACGTGCAGACCGCGTGAGACGACGCTTCATCCAGTCCCAAACATGCTCAATGGGGGACAGATCCGGAGATCTTGCTGGCCAGGGTAGTTGACTTACACCTTCTAGAGCACGTTGGGTGGCACGGGATACATGCGGACGTGCATTGTCCTGTTGGAACAGCAAGTTCCCTTGCCGGCCTAGGAATGGTAGAACGATGGGTTCGATGATGGTTTGGATGTACCGTGCACTATTCAGTGTCCCCTCAACGATCACCAGAGGTGTACGGCCAGTGTAGGACATCGCTCCCCACACCATGATGCCGGGTGTTGGTCCTGTGTGCCTCGGTCGTATGCAGTCCTGATTGTGGCGCTCACCTGCACGGCGCCAAACACGCATACGACCATCATTGGCACCAACGCAGAAGCGACTCTCATCGCTGAAGACGACACGTCTCCATTCGTCCCTCCATTCACGCCTGTCGCGACACCACTGGAGGCGGGCTGCACGATGTTGGGGCGTGAGCGGAAGACGGCCTAACGGTGTGCGGGACTGTAGCCCAGCTTCATGGAGACGGTTGCGAATGGTCCTCGCCGATACCCCAGGAGCAACAGTGTCCCTAATTCGCTGGGAAGTGGCGGTGCGGTCTCCTACGGCACTGCGTAGGATCCTACGGTCTTGGCGTGCATCCGTGCGTCGCTGCGGTCCGGTCCCAGGTCGACGGGCACGTGCACCTTCCGCCGACCACTGACGACAACATCGATGTACTGTGGAGACCTCACGCCCCACGTGTTGAGCAATTCGGCAGTACGTCCACCCGGCCTCACGCATGCCCACTATACGCCCTCGCTCAAAGTCCGTCAACTGCACATACGGTTCACGTCCACGCTGTCGCGGCATGCTACCAGTGTTAAAGACTGCGATGGAGCTCCGTATGCCACGGCAAACTGGCTGACACTGACGGCGGCGGTGCACAAATGCTGCGCAGCTAGCGCCATTCGACGGCCAACACCGCGGTTCCTGGTGTGTCGGCTGTGCCGTGCGTGTGATCATTGCTTGTAAAGCCCTCTCGCAGTGTCCGGAGCAAGTATGGTGGGTCTGAGACACCGGTGTCAATGTGTTCTTTTTTCCATTTCCAGGAGTGTATTTCTGGTTGTGGACCATATATCATTTACTGCGTCGGTGTCTGGAGCTGGAAACTATTAGGTGACCACATCTTTACAATATTCCATTAGACCTCACGTATATAACCGGAATAATTCCTTCCATCATATAAACTGAGAATTTTATTATCTCTCTTATAGTTTCATTTCTGCAAATGGTAACAGAAGGTTTAGTGCTCCAGAAATATTTAGTGGCCTCTGCGTCTTTAGCACGTACATCCTACAAGAAAGTGAGAAGTATTTGTCATATTATTCCCGAAATCCATTGTCTGTTACCTTGTACGTGCAGATAATCTAAACAGGATATTTAATGCCATATTGAGAGAAATACATTTTTGTATTTACAGTACCTGTCGCTATGACACTGAGTAGCAAAATAGATGCTGATATGTGAGATACCGGCTATCCAAAATGCGGCTTTAGACTGAGAAGCAAGTCCCTTAGCAAATTTTAATGTCATTTCTTACTTATTGAGTAGTTCCTTAGTTTATTCATTATTTATATGTGACTAGGCCAATAATGTCATCTTTGTCCAAGAAGCGTTTTCATTTTTTACGTCACTTGATATTACACATTATACATGAAATGTTTGGGGCGTGTGGTTGCTAATTTATTGGTTTCAACTATACCCCATGGGGTTATTTTGCACGATGACCGAATTTGTGAGTAAAACTTATGTGTGGGACAAAATAATGAAAGGCAAATAGTTTATTCCTTATCAATGCCATAAAGCTTCAGGATCAAACACAACGTTTTAATTTGTTGCTTTATTATTAGTAATTCTATTTGCAACGCATTCTACAACGAGTGCCTGCATATACCACTGACTATACCTGCAAAATTATATCGTTTTACTACACATAATTCAGAAGATATGACGACATAAACATTGAAATGTTTCTAATCCTTTTTTTTTAATTTTTCCTTTCTTACAGCCCTACGATACATTAATTAACCTGTATAGTAAATAGACATTTGTAGCTGCTTTATACATGGGACTTAGATTCTTTAAAGAGTCGATGGTGAATGTTACTGGTTTTGAAATGGTTCAGAAGAAAAAGTACCGCTTTTTGTACTGGTATCGAAACAGCTCGTTTTACTCTTCAACAGAAACTTGGAACACGCGGTGCAATAGGATTGCCGACCTGAGTGGCCGAGCGGTTCTAGGCGCTACAGTCTGGAACTGCGTGACCGCTACGGTCGCAGGTTCGAATCCTGCCTCGGGCATGGATGTGTGTGTGATGTCCTTAACGTTAGTTAGGTTTAAATAGTTCTAAGTTCTAGGGGACTGATGACCTCAGAAGTTAAGTCCCATAGTGCTCAGAGCCATTTGAACCATTTTCTTGCAATAGGATTACGTGAGCGGAGAAGTGGAAAGCGTTTTGTTTTACGTTATAGCGACGATTTGTGGCCGCCATTTTGCAGCTAGACAAGAAACCGTGTAGCAAGAAACGAAGTGCAACATCTTCAGCTCGCGCACTCCGAAAACTGTAGCTGGGCTTCGAGTTAAGGTAGAGATCGTCTCTGCTTGCATTTCAACCGGTACTGTCCGTGAGCGCTTGGCCCCTGCAACCCATACGGTTAGCTGCACGCTGGTGCGATGGTTACGCCCCTGTTGCGCGAGATGCGTAAGACGGCCTCGGCAGAGCGCGCTTTTTCGGACCCACTTACCCGGTTTCCCACCTCGTGGCCAATTACTTGGCCAATTAACTTAAAGCTAACCTCAGCAGTAGCTCAGCGGCGGCAGGAACGCGGAAGTCATTTTACGTTCTGAAACGTCAGCTGCGGGTCGACGAGAAAACACCGCTGCCGTTTCCGGAACTACGCCTCAAGGAAACGTAATAGCACCCCTGATATTCTGTGTGCAGAAACAATTTGTAAGGTAAGGTCAGCAGCGTCATCAGATTTATCGATGACGATAATGTTGTCTACAAAAACTGTATCATCGTTCGACTGTCCTGCGAAAGCGCACAGAGAACTGGACAACATGTCGATTTGATGTAATAAATGGCCTTCTCTTTAAATGTGAAAAAATGCAAGGAAATGCCAATAACAAACTAGAAGGAAGTCTGGAGCATCTGGTTACAAGATTAGTGGTGAATACCCATAAATATTTAGGAGAATTTGTAAACAGCGATGTGAAATAGGATAAACACGTAAAATTAGTATTAGGGAAGAAAACTGGAAGAGTTTTAGTTTTGTTGGAATGGTTCTGGAAAAAATGCAGCCCCTACACAAAGGAAATGTACACAAGGCGATAGAGAGTTTGGAGAACTCCAGATAGGTGTGGCACCTGTAGGTTCGACAGCAGGCATCGAACGAACTCGGGGGCGATCTGCTAGCCTGTACGACAGAGTAATACAAATGTTCAGAAAACTTATGAGTTGTGTTAAAAAAGAAACAACGATTTAGTAATTTCGCTTGTTGTATTTGTCCGATTCGTGCGATTTTTCGCTGTGCTGAAAAACGTGTCTGGGAAAGTATGTGTATAATGTTAGGCATATCGGATGTTTCGTTTTTTGTCAGCTGTCAAGGTAGTTACATGTCATTTGCTAATATCGGCGATTATTTTGATTCTATAAAAATGTGTATTAAGTTTTGTTATAAGAACGAAATGAAGTACAACAGAGTTTTATAAATGTTAAATGTTGATTTTGTGGTGTCTTATTTGAGGGAAACAAAGATCACGGGTAGTATAGGCGTTTAAGAAAATAAAATTGAGAATTTGCAAAATGTCGATCACTTTGGCTTTAGGAAGGGTCAAAACACCAGAAAGCAATTTCTGATGCTGTGGCTGATAATGGAAGCAAGACTAAAGGAAAATCAATACAAGCTTATTGTGTTTATCGACCTGGAAAAAGCGTTAAGTAAAGTAAAATGGTGCAAGATGTTCGAAAGTCTCACAAAAAAAGGAGCAGACTGTAGGGGAAGACGGATAATATACAATCTGTACAAGAACCTAGAGGGACCACTATGAACCGAAGACCGAGTGGGATGAAAGACGATGAAGGGCGAAAGAATGCCAGTTATAAGTTTTGCGGATAACTAATTATGTAAATACTTGCTATTGAGTTATTGTGCATAAGGTAGTATTTTAATATTGCACAATTATAGTTAAGAAAAATGTGTGCCATTGCGTGGATACACGAGTGAGGAAGAACTGTAGCGTCTGCTGAATGGTGCGAATCCTCCAATGAGCGCAAGTTATGGATTGAGAAAAAACAAAAGCAAGACGGAAGTAATGACAAGTATCAGAAATGAGATAAGTGAAAAACTTAACGTCAACATTAGTACCCACGAAAGAAATGAATTTCTTGCTAGCACAGTTATGCATGGCGGATAAGCGAAGACATAATAAACAGAGCATTTCTGGCCATCGACCTTCTACATCTACATCAACATATATATTCCGCTAGCCACCAAGCGGTGTGTGGCGGAGGGCACAATTCGCGCCAAAGTCATATTTCCCTCCCCCCCCCCCCCCCCCCCCCCGCCCCTCGTCCCCGGTTCCACTCACGGATCGCGCGAGGGAGGGAAAAACGACTGTCTGAACGCCTCAGTACGAGCTCTTATTTCCCTTATCTTTGATTGATGATCACTACGCGATTTGAAAGTTGGTGGTAATAATATATGCTCTACATCCTCGGCGAAGATTGGATTTCGGAATTTAGTGAGCAGCCCCTTCCGTTTAGCGCTTCGTCTATCTGCAAGTGTGTCCCGCTCCAAACCTCTTCAACCTTCATGTGATGATTTTGAGAATGTACGTTTGGAGCGCGGCATTGTAAAAAATGTTCAAATGTGTGTTAAATCTTACGGGACTTGACTGCTAAGGTCATCAGTCCCTAAATTATCCTAAGGACAAACACACACACCCATGCCCAAGGGAGGACTCGAACCTCCGCCGGGACCAGTCGCACAGGGTAGTGAAAAATGGACTGTGGGAAAACCGGAAGAGAAGAGAATCAAAGTTTTTGAGATGTGGTGTTACAGACGAATGTTGAAAATTAGGTGGATTGATAACGTAAGGAATGAGGACTTTGTCCTCAGAATCAAATGGTTCAAATGGCTCTGAGCACTATGGGACTTAACATCTGAGATCATCAGTCCCCTAGAACTTAGTATTACTTAAACTTAACTAACCTAAGAACATTACACACATCCATGCCCGAGGCAGGATTCGAACCTGCGACCGTAGCAGTCGCGCGGTTCCGGACTGAAGCGCCTAGAACCGCTCGGTAACAACGGCCGGTTCCTCAGAATCGTCCAGGAAAGGAACACATGGAAACGCCGACAAGAAGAAGGAACAGTATGATAGGACACGTTTTAAGGCATCAGAGAATAACTACCTTGAACAAGAGGAAGATGTAAAGGGTGAAAACTGTGAGAAAGACTCAGGCTGGAATACATCCAACAAGTAATTGAGGACGCTGCTCTGAAATGAAAAGGTTGGTACAAGAGGGGAGTTGGTGGCGGTCGTATTGAACCATTCATAAGACTGATGACTCAGAAATAAGGTTTACGTCTAGAATAACTCGTTTTAGGTGAAGGAGAAAACACGAAGATGTATCGAAGTAGGTGCAAATCGGAAGTCACCAGAAAGATTTATATAAGAAGTGATATTTTATTTCCTTTTATATTTAGTTACTTACTTGCGTTTTGTAATCTTTTAGCTACTTATGTTTTCTTTATATAGGTACTTATTACCGGATAACAGAGTATTTCAATACTGTGTTATTAGAATTAAGAAAAACGTGTACGCTATTGTGTAGAGAATTTCCAACGTGCTGAATGTATTGTGCGACCTGCTTTAGATACACAAGATTACAGGTTTTATGAGTGGAATTAATAAATAAATGAAAGTAAGGCGATCAGTTGCTGTAATGTGGACACGGGAAAGACGAGGCACTCCCTGCCGTAAGGAGTCGCTTCGCCGCTTCGCCGCCCTGGGCCAGACGCTGATGTGGAGCACCTGCGAGCAGCGGAGCGAATCACACCTGGACCCGCTTCCTGTGCTCGGCGGCGCGGCGAGTGAAAGTGAGAGGCGGGACAGCCTTTTAAGTAGAACTGGAGCAGCCTTCTGTCGCAGAGACAGACGAGCCGACTCCTGGCCGCTGGAATGTCTCGGCGCTCTGCGGAGCGTTTGGAGATTCAACTTCTTTCCCCATTCGCACAGCCCTTTGACGTTTTTTAATGTGCCTAATGGCTGGTTTGACGCCGCCCACAGACGTTTACTCTCCTGTGCCAACCTCTTCATCTCAGTGTAGCACGTATGCCTGATGTCCTCAATTATTGTCTGGATGTATTCCAACCCCGGCCTTTCCCTACAGTTACCTAATATTCCAACGATGTCCTATCATTCCGTCTCTTCTTTTTGCCAGTGTTCTCGTCATATTTCTGCGGAGAAACTCCTTATTTCATACACTGAAGTGCCAAAGAAATTGGTAAAGGCATGCATATTCAAATACAGAGATATGTAAACAGGCAGAATACGGCGCTGCGGTCGGCAACAAGTGTCTGGCGCAGTAGTTAGGTTACTCCTGCTACAATGGCAGATTATCAAGATTTAAGTCAGTTTGAACGTGGTGTTATAGTCGACGCACGAGCGATGGGACACAGCATCTCCGAGGTAGAGATGAAGTGGGGATTTTCCCGAAGGCCCATTTCACCAGTGTACCGTGAATACCAGGTATCCGGTAAAACATCAAATCTCCGACACCACTGTGGCCGGAAAAAGATAGTGCAAGAACAGGACCAAAGACGACTGAAGAGAATCGTTCAACTTGACCGAAGTGCCTTCCACAGATTGCTGTAAATGTCAACGCTGGGTTATCAACAAGTGTCAGTTTTGCGAACCATTCAACGAAACTTCATCGATCTGGGCTTTCGGAGTCGAAGGCTTTGATGATTCCACGACACAAAGCTTTACGCCTCGCCTGTGCCCATCAACACCGACATTGGACTATTGATGACTGGAAACATGTTGCCTGGTAGAACGTGTCTTGTTTCAAATTGTGTCAATCGGATGGATGTGTACGGATATAGAGACAACCTCATCATTCCATGGTTCCTGTTTGTCAGCAGGGGACTGTTCAAGCTGGTGGAGACTCTGTAATGGTGTGGGGCGTGTGCAGTTGGAGTGATACGGGACGCCTTAAACGTCTACATACGACTCTGACGGGTGGCACATACGTAAGCATCCTGTCTGATCACCTGCATCCACTCGTGTCCATTGGGTATTCCGACGGGCTTCGGAAATTCCAGCAGGACAATGCGACACCACCCGTCCAGTGGCTCCAGGAACACTCTTTTGAGTTTAAACACTTCCGCTGGCCACCAGACTCCCTAGGCACGAACACTATTCAGCGTATCTAGGATGCCTTGCAACATGCTGAAGAGAAGAGGTCTCCAGCCCTGCAGGATTCATGTTGTCAGTTCCCTCCACCACTACTTCAGACGTTAGTCGAGTTCATGCCACGTCGTGTTGCGGCACTTCTGCTTGCTTTCGTGGACCTTACACGATGTGTACCAGTTTCTTTGGCTCTTCATTGTTACCAATCTATCTCATTTTCAGCACTCATGTTTCCATACAACGAATGTCTCCACCATGGATCATCAGGTGCATTTTCGGCAGATACTTGTAAGTTTGCTTTTGCATTGTGAAAAAAAAAAAAAACAAGTGCTCATCACGTCTTCCTTGCGACGCTCCCAAATTAGTCTAGTGTGATAACTGTTTTCACCGATATGTATTAACATGGACAGAAAAACGCGAGGAACAACCAGTACTTCTGCGGCGGCAGAATCCCCGACCCCCGTACTGACAACTACAGCCAAGCATTCAGCGCTGCTGAGTCGCTGGTGGATTGCTGATTATTCCTCGTGTTTTAAAGCCCCGGTTAATACATATCAGTAAAATAGCTACACACTAGACTAATTTGGGAGTGCTCCATCGAATGGGGACGTAAAATTTCGAAGCACTACTAATTTTGTTTGTAACGAGCAACAAATCGACGCTTCTGTTGTCAGTGGACTTTTTGTTATTCTTTTATTTTTAGGTAAGAAACAACTTTTGGCGTATATGTTTCGTATGGTTATATTGTTCGTTGATTCTACTTACGATTTTTAAGATCTTGCCATATATACTTTTATGTGTTGCTCTCGAATTGTGACCAGAATTAGCGATATGACAGGAAACACTGTGATCGTCGAAATACAATTTGCGGATAGCGTAGGATATGCGGAGAGGTAGAGCTGATCATTACGGGTGAGGATGGGCGGCAAGTGGATGAGATGGTAGAGGTCCGACGTGGGTAAGTGCATGCAGAAAGCAACATGGAGTGCATGAGGCTATAGAATCTGACTCCATGCGCTGTCCTGAATATAATCCCATATCCTGAACCTTTCACTTTCAATATCGAAATTAATTATACAGTTAAAATTATAGCTACAGCCACTAGCTACGGCAACACTTCACAAGATGAAACATGTACTCTTTTTCTGACTAGCATATATTCACAATTGCAGTTCAGGCTGCACTAAACAATAGTTCGATTGAATATGCTGCAGCCGATGATGCTGTCGCAAACGTTTTACGTCAGCGTTGCACTATAAGCGTACTAAAGTATCAGTAGTAAATATTAACGATGCCTTAAGCTGTCAGAAACATTTTAAATGCACAAATTACAGCAGTGCAACAAATCTCTTATAACGCACTTGCATTTTTAGTGTTTCACTGTACATGATACATCTGTTTTTACATCAGATCAATAAAACAATTGTTACTTGACTGTATTACAATTCTTTTGACAGGTTCATGTTTTGTTAGTACCAATGTAGGCCTACCTTCTAATATCAGTAGTGATTTTAAGAACGAACACGAAAATATATACATTTGCAACTATGGTGGAAAACTTAAACAATAAATTACAAGTATACTGAGTTTCTGATCCTGATTCCAGCACAATGTTGGAATTACGTGGAACTCTTTGTCTTGGTCACCATGGTAGTGCGGACGTGGAGGTGCTCCAATTCTTTCGGTTGACACATTCAGGTTGAGGTGTGGCCCGAGGACTGTAGCACCGACAAGCTCAGCTTTTAAGAACGCTAAAACACTTATTGTTGTTTGATGCTATTGTAATTTTTATGCAAGAACGGCGCTCGCACACCTGAATGATATAAAACAGAGACTGTGGTGGCTAATTGACTATTCACGAGAAGGCGCCGAGATACACTACAAGACTTATTGACTCTGTAATTAGGTGCGTCAAAAATAGAATACGGTAAAAGACATTGCACCATTTGGAGAAAATGAGCAGGTTTCAAACTGTTCCCTCATCTCCGGAATGAGAGTAAAACAAAGACTTTTACTATCGTTTCCAAGACGGAAGATCGTAACCAAGAGCACATTAGCGAGTAGAAGACAAAAGCATTACACTACACAGCTGCGTCCGGTAACACCACTACTGTCTACTTGTAAATCTGTCGCAATTACTTAGGTTTCTACCACATTACGACAAAATTTCCTTTTTTTCTTTTTTTTATTGTTATGAGGTCATCAACTCATTTCAGTTATTTGCCCCAATACTAAGCTACAATCACTGGCACATTCATTTGGTTCACATATAACTTCAAGAGCGCACCGGAGCGGAGAAGCAGGGCGCTCTGAAACCTGCTGCACGCCTCAGAGCTGACTTGTTGGCTGTGGTGTCTCTTGTTGGTGTGCTACGTATCGTCACGGACTGGCCTGATACAGTACAAACAGCTTCTCTCACATAAAACCGGTAGCCCTCACTCTCGAGATTCAAGTAACAAAGATCTAACCATCCTTCAGACCCTCTCTTGCTATGCTGGTCTTCACTAGAGCCACACCAGCGTGTATACCATCGTGCATTCTCCAAGTGTTCCACCGAAATTTAATGCCAGTAGGCTCGTCTTCTAGAAGTGAGTACCAACTTGGAGTTTCTGTGCTGCGCTTCTTCATGAGTGTCAGCCTTGATTTTTAACATTATGGTACATCGCATGTGTCTGCTACTCGATATGTGATACGTGTATGTCTTTCGTGAAAAGTCTTCCTCATTTCCTTGCTGTATTCCCGAGCATAAGCGTCTGCTGCTTTGTACAGCTTGTCCAAACGCATGGCCGCCGTGCAACCAGAATTGTGCTGCGTATTTCAATAAGGATGACTTCTGCTTTCTAAGCCTGCGTACACCTGTTCTAGACACCACAGCCATATTCGCTCCAGAGAAACAAAAGTTATTGGCTGATGTTTTGAAAACAAGACGATTTGCACCCCATTTGTTGCACATCAGTTCTCTAAGAATATTATTTATTACTGCAACTTTTATGGCTGTATACTCACATCATTTCTTGTAGAACTGTTTAAGAAACTGCCTAGATATCTGAATGTACAGGCACTTTTTGGCAGCTGGACCTCTCATGGCGCATTAAGTTTCTATCGTGCCAGTCTTGGAAGCATAAGAAAGGCACAGACTTCTGTCTGTGAAGTATTTTGGCTCAGTGCTTTACAATAACATGTTGGCATAACAGGCATATTTTTTATGATTATTTTCAGTCTGTTTAAATATGTGATCTTGTACATCGAGGAAAAGATCATTTGAAAAATAAATAAATAAATAAATAAATAAATAAAAAATGTCAGCGTTCCCGGATGTTACATCTAGTAAACTACCTTGTAAAAACTGAGCTTCCAATCACTCTATTAGTTTTTTAGCTGAAGTAGAGACGGGTGGTAAGCAATTCTCTTGTTGGTGAGCTACGTATCGTCACGGACTGGCCTGATACAGTACAAACAGCTTCTCTCACATAAAACCAGTAGTCTTCACTCTCGAGATTCATGTAACAAAGATCTAACCAAAAAAGAATGGCTAATAGAAACGCTGAGAAACATGTAGTTACCTGTTTATAAGCGACACTGGGATCTGTGTCCTTGGGCATCCACGAATCGCTGACTTCATGTCATGACGTTACCAGCAACACACTGTAAGTCTGCAGGCGTGATGTTCCGTTTAAGATTGTGCGCATATTGTCATCATACAATTTGCTTTTTAGTGTGAACCTTACATAAAAATCACACGATGTTAAATCCGGGGACCATGCCGGCCAGATGTTTCTACTGACAAGTGTCTCTTCAGGGAAAACGTTGGTGATGTGGGGCCATACTTTGATTGGATGTGTGAGCGGTTGCTCCATCTTATTGGTATACTGCATATAACTTCTCTCTATCTTCTGCATAGAAAGAGCCAAAGATCTCTAGACATCTGGCACTGTTTAAGGTGCAATTTAAATATGTGGGGCCAATAATGCGCATGCAAAGTAAGGAGATTCTTCATATAGGATATGTGGGTTATCCTGCGATCAGCATCTGCAGTTCTGAGAGTTTACATAACTTGACAAATGAAACCAGGTCTCATCTGACGCGAAGTTAGCAAGCGATCCAAGTAACCGTTAGCAATTGATTTAATAGAAAATAATGAACTCTTACTTCCTTATCCTCAAACTTCAACTCTTGCATCACACCCACACAATAGGCTTTTAATTTCATGTCTTTTAGTACATGATGACAAGATGTACGAGATACATCATCCTGCTGCAGTAACCTCCTTATCGACCTGCGGGGACTTTTCGTAATGTCCATGCGATTCCGTCTATGGTTTCACGGGTCCTCACAATCTGTCGCCTATTCTCTCTGCACATTCTGAACGGATCCTACAGTCCCTCATTTCTCCAACAGATCTTGAATAGTGCTGGTCGTGGGGATACTTCGGTTGAAACATTTCTTTACATTCCTTGACTGAGCCTGTCTTTACGTAGCACTCCACTATATCAGTTCGCTAGTTCATTCAAACTGTCCCATTTCTATAACAACAGAACCATTCGAGCTTTTCGCAACTGACGCACGAACGCACGGCTGCACTTAACTCTTCGATAAACCGCAGTATAGCCAACTTCGAGACAGAGTTTCCCCTTCATAAACAATTCGACTAGAGACTACTAACCGGTTAAGTGAGGCGTATGGGTTTTATGTGGGAGACACTGTACAAAGTAGAAGAGCCTGCTGGCTTCCATCGAGGGCATGGTCATGGCAGAGTAGCACTGCTGTGGTCTAATTTGTTGACACGCTAACTGCATCGATAGTAACTGCAACCAAGTTCATCGAAGACAAAGAGAGTAGTAGGGCGCGATACAACACATGAGATGCAGTCATCGCTAGCCGTGGGAAGAGACTTCACGCAATAATTAGTCGAGAAAATGTTGTAAATGTAACTTCAGTCCTCAGTTAAGATACCGATCAATCTCTTTTGCGGTCATAATCTGGTATTGGGTAGTGGTTACTTCTCCTGGTACCATGCAGAGAAGACAGTTAAATGGTGACCATACTGTCATAGGATTTGGTGAGCGTTGGACGCCATAATGCTGTAGGTTAAAGCAACAATGCTCAAATTTGTAGAGATGTGAACAGATTACATGAAAAAAAGCGTCAAACAGAGACTCACATACAATAAAGCAACCAATTACATTGTCAATTTGCATTTTCTCGTGAAACAAAGAAATTAAGCAATTGCTCTGTGAACCTCAGACACTTTTGGCCTGGATGAAAGCCAGTCTGTAATTTAAGATTTCCACCTAGAAAACTCAAAGCAGTTGCGTGATACATGACAAATGTTCATCTGTAAGCTGGGTAAAAGTCGTCCCTAGTGCCATATGTAAGGTCCTTCCTCCCTTGTGTTGCTGTCTGATAGACTTCATTGCGAATCTCGCCGTCATAGCCTCTCTGAGGTTTATGTCTGTCAGCTAATGACCACTCTTTGGCAAGGTGAATGTAAACACTCGGACTACTGGGCGATGGAAGATTCCAAGCGGACAGATCGTAATCTTAACTTCTTGTGTGTGCAGCTCTGTTCCGTTATTCGCTCTTCCTTCTACTGTGACCTGTGGGGCAACAGTTCCTTCCATATATTCCGCTACTGGACATATCCAATATCCAGTTCAGCAAATGATAGAAGATGATTTTTCAAACTTCTTACTTATCCTCTGTTTATTGGCGATTCTCTCATGTTTCCTCGTACATTCTATTTTCCCACCGACTCTGAGAACCTTTTCGAGGCGTATTTCGATGGTTCCTATATGTAGTATACCTTCTCCTACTATAAACATGGACTGCCTCCAGTGTGGTTTACAGCGGACGGTGGTGTAATTGCGCCCCACAACATCTGGTGTTCTAATATCTACTCGCACTGAAAGCAGCTGTGTCAGGACGAGAAAAGCTGCCCCTGGGTCCAGAAAGCAATGAGTGTGGTCGCGTATTCATAAATACACATTGGTGAACGATGATTTCGTGGCCGTCTTCAAAAGCATTTATGTGAATGTACACTGATCAGCCAGAACATTATGACCCACTAACTACTACAGATGTAAACCCGTCCAGGTGTAGCAGCGTCATGTGACGAGGAATAACTGCTAGTCAGACACACGGTCGGTGAATTTAGCGTCACTCAGTGTGCTGTCTGAGTGTAGAATGGGGAAGGCGCACAATGTGAGTTTGACCGAAGGCAAACTGTGATGTCCCGGCGGATCGGCACGAGCATTTCAGAAACTGCACGACTTGTCTGGTATTAGAGGAGTCCTGTGGTGAGTGCCTTCAGCAGGTGGTGAAACCAAGGTAATACCACGTTCAGACACCGTGGGGTTATGCAACAACCCCTCATTAGAGTTATTGGATGTCGTAGGCTGGGAACACTGGTAAAACAGAAAAGGTGGCGAACTGTGGTGGAACTAACATCAGACTTTAATTCTCGGCATAGTGCAAGTTTGTCTGAACACACATTGCACCGAACACTCCTAATGATGGGTCACTGCAGACGACGACCCATGCATGAGCCAGTGTTGACACCACGACATCGGCAACTATGACTGAATGGTCACGTGACAATAGGCACTGGACTCTGGCGCAGTGGCAGACCGTTGCATTGCATTTTCAGCAAATAAATGTGCCTCTTCACAAGACCAGCAGTGCGATGAGGTGGTTCGGGAAATGCAGTGGCGAGTTCCAATTGATGCGCTGGCCCTCCAACTCGCCAGATCTGAAACCGACCGAACTCATCTAGGATGTGATTGAACGTGATGTCAGAGTTTTTACGGAAATCAGGTGACTTGTGTATACAGATGTTGTGCCAGCTCCCTTCAGTGACCCACCAAAACTTAATTGCTTCCACGCATGACGTATCGCCGCTGTTATCCGTGCCAAAGATGACATGCCGGCTATCAGGTAGGTGGTCATAAAATTCTCGCTGATCAGTATATTTATGACAGTCTTGCTAAAAGCAGACGTTAACACAACAAACACAACAAGCAGGCATAAAAAACAGGCTGTAACAAATTAAACAGCCAGAACTCATTAGAACCACGCTATTTGGACCACATACCTGTAGCATAAGCCAGCTATGCTAGGTGGAGTTCCCCTACCGAGTGAAAACACCGAGAGCGAATGGTCAGGATGAGTAAAAACACGGATGATGTATATTAGTACTAAGCCATTAGGGGTGAAGAATTATGGTTCCAGTAGATTTTGACAGTACTTGAGGTAAATATTTATGAAGATGCATGAGACCGACTCGGTACCTCTATCAAATTGATAACTCTAATGAAACTGCACATTACACTGGAAATATACATTAAAAGTGACACGCGGAATTTCTGAAGATTTTGGGGTCAAAATACGAGTCAGACAAGAGGATCCGTTATCAAAATTTCTGGTGGTTTCTGGGTCAAAACACTGTTCCAATGAAAGGGTCCATTAGCCTATATCCAGTTTCTGTTGATGTTATATAATTATCAAATAATTGAAAATGTAAAATTATTTTAAAAAAGCCGCTTAGTTGAACAGCAAGATTATTATCCTCACGTACGCTGACGAAATTGCTCTGTTGGCAGACAATGAAAATCTGTTATAAGCTCTTACATCACAAGAAGCGCCACGAAAGGCAGGGGCTTTTAGATGAATACAGATAGCACAACTCCACAAAACTGAAATCGAATCAGGGATTCAAAACGCTTACTATGACAGGTTTGAATCTTCTTCCTAGGAAGTTGAACAAAAAACAATGACTCTAGATAGTACTGTTGCATCAGTTTTTTCTCTGTTAAAGTTGACAGGTATCCTGGTTTTGTATTACATACGTGCCTGGATACAGAGTCATGTGATCCCGTTATCGACAGTGTTATGAACTGAACTGAACAATAAAAGTATACATGTGAAGGGAAAATTGTTTGTGTAGTGAAGTCATCAACAGCTCATCGCCACCATCGTGTCCTCCTTCCATGCTGGGTTATTCTAAGCTATATTAACTACATCAGATGAACACTGAGTATTTGAAACCAAAAGCGGAAGATGTAAAGCGAGGGAAGAAGGTTGACATATTTTTAGGTTAATGCGACCTTTCTTCGAAATTCTAGTCGTATCCGGCTGTACATAGATTGTACACTAATGTTATTTTGAGTGTGGGCTGGCTATTAGGGCCGTAAAAAAGGCATTATTAATTCAAATTATTGAACTAATGCAATTATTGTTCTCGCAGTAACGCTTTCTGTACTGAAAATTTTTGTATGTATGACATATGAAAGTACTGCAATCATCTTTTATGATTTCCATCTGTTCTGCTGTTGCAGGCGAAAGAAGTCTGGAACGGAAAATGAAAGTCT
This sequence comes from Schistocerca gregaria, assembly GCF_023897955.1. Classification (NCBI taxonomy): domain Eukaryota; kingdom Metazoa; phylum Arthropoda; class Insecta; order Orthoptera; family Acrididae; genus Schistocerca; species Schistocerca gregaria. The sequence continues at coordinate 109,786,578 of NC_064920.1, forward strand.
TTGTCCAGGTAGTGATTGCCAGTCACTCTATTACTTTCGAAGAAGTAGATGACATATGTATGGCTACAACGCTAAGAACTCGGGTCCTATCATTATCTTTACCCGAAGACTACAGCCTTGTATGGGAGTCACTAGAGCCGGCCGCGGTGGTCTAGCGGTTCTAAGCCGTCAGTCTGGGACCGCGCGACTCCTATGGTCGTAGGCTCGAATCCTGCCTCTGGCATGGATGTGTGTGATGTCCTTAGATTAGTTAGGTTTAACTAGTTCTAAGTTCTAGGGGACTAATGACCTCAGAAGTTGAGTCCCATAGTGCTCAGAGCCTTTTTTTTGGAGTCACTAGAAGATGTGTGCGCAACAGAATACTCAGGTCTACAAAAATAAGTCTCCACTATGAAAAGCTTTGTCAGAGACCGCTAACAGTCTCTAATCTTTGTTTAGGCGTATTTGCTTAATTTATTTAACAAAGCAACTCGTTTAGAGACACAAACATCATCAGGCTACAATGACAAACCAAAAACATTTAACAGAAAAACGCATAGATATTAAAATTGTTCTTTGAAGTTTTTGCATGTGCTGTGGACATCCAGGAGAGAGAGAGAAGGGTAACCTAGTTTAGGGGATATTTACTTCGTTTCTTTGTATGCTGTTCAATTCTTTAAAATAATCACTCACTTCGTTCGTATGAAGTAGCTGTCTGCTTGTGGTGGTTTTAGGTTGTATCCTTTGCTATGACTCCTTGGTTACTTGTTAAATACTGTTTATAAACCTGCAAATGACACTTATAACACGTCATCGCAGTCAACTCTAGTGTGCAGTAGAAATGAGATGGCGGTCAAAACCAAACTAGGTACTGTTTCACCATCGATGTGTCTATCCTGGTGTTACCTGTCACTTGCAGTGTCCTCTAATCATCTTTCTGACACAATTCTAATGCTTATCGATAAAATATTTTACCATAAAAGAGACTGACAATTTTACGTTAATAACAACAGTATAAAATTATTTTAATGAATTACGAAGATTTTGTTATTGTAAAACAGGAGCATATACACTCTTAATGGTTACGTATTTTCCATGTTAACTGTAGTGAATGAAGTTGATGAACTAATGTGAGTTCCTGAAATACGTAATTTCAGTTAGGGTCTCGTTTTCCACGTTTGACCATGGATATTTCCATTGCCTACAAGATGTCAGTTTTCCATCTGTTCTCTAAAGTGTGTAGAACTCTAATGTCGTTGTCTGTTGCAGCACTGTGTCCTATTTCGTCTCTTTGTTTAGCTATAGCTGATTTGTTAGACTTATCAAGTCTGAAACAGTCAATATGACCACTAAAACGAGCTTTTAAATTTCTGTCTGTTTGGCCAATATAGTGTTCGTTTCAATGGCAGCATGTCACTTTATAACTTCTTGACTTACTCACTTTCTCAGCTGGTTGTGAGATGACGTATGTTTCATCTACTAAATATCAGAAGTGCGTCGGCAAATTTTGTACAACACATTCCAGATGATAGATAACACCAGAATCGACATATCGACAGCTAAATCGAAACAAGCTTCGTTCTAATCGCCATCTTGTTTCTTCTGCAGAGTAGAGTCGATTGTGATGACGTGTTCTAAGGGTCCTTTGTAAGTTCATAAAGAGCATTTAACGAGACACAAAAGAGCCATAGCAATGGATGTAACTGAACACACGACACGAAAACAGCCATTTAATACAAACAGTGAGTAATTACTTTTTAAAAAAATGTGGAAAGCAAACTAAGAAACGAAGTAAATAGTCCCTCATATTAGGTTATCCATTTCTTTCACCATAGGATGTCCATGGCATGTCGATTGTAAATAACAGCTTCGATAATTGTTTTTGTTTTGCCTCTGTAGGTTGAAGATGAGGTATGTATCTCGAAACACATTGCTTTCTTAAATAATTTAAGTAATTCAACAATAATTCGTGGTCGATTAGCAGTCAACACTGCTGCAACAGGTCACTGCCCTCCATTCATGAGACTATTCAGAAAATGAGTTTGTCAAATGAAACTGGTCCAACAGAACGTCATCAACACAGAAATTGTATTTCATTTTCGAAAGCCTAGCGCATTGTTCATTCATATCAGCATTTTCAAAGGATCCCTTAATATCAATAACAACCACAATATCTATGCCTATAGCAACAATTTGTGAATCACAGAAGTGCTTGACACAAGGTACATTTTATTCTATCACTTATTAATGTTTCTTTTTGTTTCATATCTGGATAGTGATCAGAAAGAATAACTGCCTCCGTGTGATATGGTAAATGGCTACTTTATCTACACGACAGATGGGCAGATGGTTGAAAAGCATTCCTAGATTGCCCTGAAAGATGGTTCTTGAACTGTCTAAGGAGGTCCTAGTGGGATGTGCGATGAGTTTGTTCGAGCGTAGCCTGTGTGGTCGTTACATTTCACGCATCTACACGTTGTTGCTCTGAAACAGTTGTGTGACGAGGCCGACTCAAACTGTGGCTCGTTAATGCCGTTGTCAAAGTGTACCGTGGTTCTGCGTTTCGTGAAGTGCACAATTTAGCTTGTCTTTGTATTAAGCGCACGTTGTAATTCTCTGCAGCAGAGCGATGTTTTGCCAAGATATAAGTGGAGAGTACTGAGATTTTTTCGAATAGAATTTTTCAATGATAACTGCATCAATCGCGAAAATCTTTAGATTCCATTAGACACAATCCGCTAAAAAATTAATGTATAACATGGACAGACAAGATATATTACTTACAGTGACCGTAATGACTTTCCAACCAGGATAAAGTGCTGTAAGGAAACTTTCCATTCAGCCTAAGACTTGGTTAGAAATACTATAGGAAGGTATTTTACTTAGAAGACGTAGATATCGTACTGAAGTTCCTCGAAAGTCTAAAAGTGTGACCTGTGCTCTTTCCCAACCATGACAAATGTTCGGCACCTCATTGCCGTTGGCACGGTTGTTAATGGTCAGCCAGCCGACCTTCCTAACACACGTGAAACGAATGAAGAGTCGTCGGCCTTTTTTTCGTTTTTTTAAGTCTCTTAAAACAAGTTTGTGGTTACCTTCGCCGGCTTCTGAGGACACAGCCTCAAAACATCTCAGATGTAGGCAACCACCGATAAAGACCACATCAAATAGGCCTAGAACATTTTAGCGGATAATTGATATAGCTATATTCGCGTTTGTGGCACGTTGCCACCTTTAACGATGGTGCTTAAATTTTGCTATAATATTTTTCCAAGTACAGTGGTAATTTCATAAACCAGAAAAATTCAGTAAAACCCATTTACCGAGTACCAACGACTTCATGATGTTTGCCCTCGTCCTAATAACAACTAAAGGTAGAGCTTTTGTCAATTGAATGGAAACATCGGCTCCGTATCAGTAGCGGATTCAACGTTTTGCTACCTGTCGCCAGATTACTTGTGACATGATGAATCCTGTAGAAAGAGATGGCAATAAACATGTGTGCCACCACAGTTAAGAACTTTCTGCTTACCAGTGCATTTGTTTCAGGAACGTTTGGGTACCGGCCGTTGTGGCCAAGCGGTTCTACGCGCTTCAGTGCGGAACCGCGATGCTGCTACGGTCGCAGGTTCGAATCTGCCTCGGGCATGGATGTGTGTGATGTCCTTAGGTTAGTTAGGTTTAAGTAGTTCTAAGTCTAGGGGACTGATGACCTCAGATGTTAATTCCCATAGTGCTCAGAGCCATATGAACCATTTTTGAACCTTTGCGTGATTAAAAACACAGTCTCGTCACTACCATTTCAAACGAGACAAAGAGGCTGTGTCTTGTTCAGATAAATGCAACAGAGTCAGTACCAGGATGAATTACGTATAAACGCCAACCTTATTATCTTGTATGGTAACTCTTGCGTAAGTCTAATGAATATTCCTTTTTATACTGAAGACATAAATTAAATAATTGGTTCAATAATATTGCCCAACGAACAGCAGTATTAACACTGATCTTAAAACAGTCCAATTCACAGTTCGTATTTGGTGATTGGTTTATGTCATATCGCCACCCTCCGAAGATGGTTACTGTTTGCACTTTCTCAGATTTGATTTTTCGTTAGTTGTCTCCTCGCATGTCAAGCCACACGATATGCTACAGTACTTGTACATATTTCATAACGTGCAAAGTCTTGGAACGAGCTGCATTTCGCTAACTTGTAAATTCCGTAGTCTTAGAACACTGTGACGCCGAAAAAAGCAGCTCCTCGCATTTTGCTATGAACTTAAGGGATGAAGAAAACAAAGTTGAAACTAGTGTCACTATTTTACATAAGGCAGAAAAACTTAGATTATGGACCTCATGGAAGAGCTGCAAAATTTTTCACGTCAAGCTACAGCACTAAACGACACTTTTAACAAACTTGATATCGAGGAGGATATTCGGACACTAAAGACACCTGCAATATCCGCGCGCCATTGCAAGTGAGTGTCTATGTCACATGTATTACACGTGGAACATGTGCTGGGCAGGTGGAGGCTCACCGCGACATCCTCAGGATCGTACCCGACATGCTCTTACAGCTGGAGCGCACACCGTGGTGGAAGATCCTCGACTGGTGCCTTGGCGCCAAGGTCAAGGAGGTCAGGTCAGGACAGGCGGAAAACCACGTGGTATGGGTGCGCCCTCCATCAGGTAAATACGGCAGCAGCGTCCTCCCAGGCTTCGTCTGCATTCCGCGACGAACTTTCACTCCTGTAACCCACCGACGCCCGAGTACCTCCACCTGTGTGCGCCTGAGGCTCACCCACGCTGTGCTGTGGTCGCAGACGATCTTTCAAGTGCCTGCCACAGAGAATAGATAAGTGTCTCTCTTGAATTTTAGAAAATAAACTTATAAAAGAAATAGTTTTGTGTTAACATACTACAGGGATAATGCGCTGACACCGGGAATGCACCACCTCGAAAGTCTAAAATCGAAAACAAGTGGTTCTAAAACACAGAGGTGCTTCTGTTCTACTAGGATGTTGAAGCTTAGCAAACCTAGAGATTACAAAAACTCAAGTTGCTTCAAACGACACGTGTTAACAGGCGCAGCACTCAGAGAGTCATTTCGTTGTTGTAGTGTGATGCAGCTCTCCATGCTAGTCTAGTCTAATCTCTGCACGACTACTGTAACCTACACCCATTCGAACCTACTTACTATACTCTAGCCATGGTCTCCCTCTACAACTTTTACCCTCCGACACTTTCCTCCGCTACCAAATTACTGATTTCTTGCCTCATGATGTGTCTTATCAGCTGGTTTCTGCTTTTAGTCAGGTTGTGCCATAACTCTTTTTTTTCTCAATTCGGTACAGTACCTTCTCATTTTTTGTCTGAACTGCACAAGTCTCAGTTGCGTAACAGGTTACACGGACGAATACCTTCAGAAAACAATTCCTAATATGTAAATTTATATTCGATGTTAACAAATTTCGTTTTTTCAGAAATATTTTTCTAGCGATTGCCAGTGCGTACCTTACACTGAGGTGAAAAGTCATCGGTCACCTCTTAATATCGTGTAGGACCTCATTTTTCCTGGCATAATACAGCAACTCGACGTGGAATGCATTCAACAAATCGTTGGAAGTCCTATGCAGAAATACCGAGACGTGCTGCCTCTACAGCCGACCATAACTGCGAAAGTGTTGCCGATGCAGGGGTTTCTACACGAACTGAGCTCTTGAGTACGTCTCATAAATGTTCGATGGCATTCATGTCGGGCGGTCTGGGTGGCCAAATCATTCCGTCGAATTGTCCAGAAAGTTCTTCAAACCAACAACGAACAATTGTGACCTGGTGTTTTAGCGCACTGTCACCCATAAAAATTCCATCGTTGTTCGGTAACATGAAGTTCCTGAAGATGGTCTCCAAGTAGCCGAACATAACCATTTCCATTGAATGATAGGTTCAGTTGGATCAGGGCACCCAGTCCATACCACGTAAACACAGCCCACACCATTATGGAGCGACCATCAGCTTGCACAGAGACTTGTTGACAACCTGGGTCCATGGTTTCGTGGGGTCTGCACCATACTCCAACCATACCATCAGCTATTACCAACCGAAATCGGGAGTCGTCTGACCAGGCCACGGTATTCCAGTCGTCTAGGGTCCAACCTGTAGGGTCACGAGCTCAGGAGAGGAGATACAGGCGGTGTCGTGCTGCTAGCAAACGCACTCGTGTTGGTCGTCTGCTGCCACTGGACATTACCGCGCCGGCCGCGGTGACCGAGCTGTACTAGGCGCTTCAGACAGGAACCACGCGGCTGCTACGGTCGCAGGTTCGAATCCTGCCTCGGGCATGGATGCGTGTGATGTCCTTAGGTTAGTTAGGTTTAACTAGTTCTAAGTCTGGGGGACTGATGACCTCAGACGTTAAGTCCCGTAGTGCTTAGAGCCATTTGAACCATTTTTTGACGTTACCGCCAAATTTCTCCGCACTGTCCTAACGGATACGGTACGTCCAACATTGCTTTCTGCGACTATTTCGCGCAGTGTTGCTCGTCTGTTAGCACTGACAACTCTACATAAACGCTACTGCTCTCGGTCGTTAAGTGAAGGCCGTCGGCCACTGCTTTGCCCATGATGAGAGGTAGTGCCTGAATGGTATTCTCGGCACACGCTTGACAATGTAGATCTCGGTATATTGTATACCCCAACGATTTTCGAAACTGAGTGCCTAATGCGCCTAGCTCCAACAGCATTCCTCGTTCAGAGTCTGTTAATTCCCGTCGTGCTGTCATATCACGTCGGAAATCTTTTCACGTGAATCACCTGAGTACAAATGGCAATCCACCAATGCACTGCCCTTTTATACTCTGTGTACGATAATCTAACGCTCCCTGTATATGTGCATATCGCTATTCCATGACTTTCGTCACCCCACTATATATCCTCTCAGCATCGGCCATGCTCAGCTACTTTGCTGCCCACATAGTAAAACTCTCTACTGCTGTTAGAGACTCATTTGCTTATCTAATGCTCTCAGGATCGCCTGATTTAATTCGACTACGTTCCATTACCTTTGTTTTACTTTCATTGATGATTATCTTCTAACCACTTTTCAAGACGCTATCCATTTTGGTCAACTAATCTTCCAAGTCCTTTCTCGTCTTTAGCAAAATTACGATGTCATCCACAAACGTTAAAGTTACTATTTATTCTCCTTGAATTCCTTTTGCAACTTTGTTTTCTTCGTACCTTGCTCAATGTCCAGTCTGAAGAGTCAAATTTCCCAAAATAGCAGTTGCTTTGTTGTTGTACATCGTTACCTTATTCATCATAGGATTCGATTTCACTGAAATGATTAAAAAACAATCGAACGGAACAGTTCACGACGGAGATCTCGGTAATGTGATGACTGCGGTCTAATATCAAGACTACTGTAGTGGCGAGTCACCGAAAACGATGTAGCATGGCAACGTGTTCTTCTTGTCGCGTGTCCCTTCGTTCCGTTTTAATCACTTCATTGAAACTCCACATCTGCTGGCCGAAACCTTCGTTCCACCACGAAGTATCTGTCTGCAAATGGAATACAATGGCCCGCCGCTGCACGAGAAACCGTTCTTTGACAAAGAAAAGAGCTATGGCATGGAGCTGCTTGCACGCTCTGCAGGAGTAGCACGATTATCTGAGAAAATCGCCCGCTGCACACCAACACCGACCATCGATACGCTGGTCAGCTGCTCCGACAGGAATTCGGCAGGCGGTTGACATTCAGCTCGTATCGCATCCCCGCCGCTGCACACTGTACGTCTTCCCAAGGCTGACTGCAAGGCCTCGTCCCGTCTGGGCACAATACGGCCTACCGGCACACCGGTCCATTCAGGCGAGCAAACCCACGCTCAGTCAGTGGACACAGCGCCATATCGTTAGCTGTTAGTTATACCTATTATACTTCTGACGTGCAACCGCAGAATCCCTATTTCTGCAACAGATATTTCAGTCGTATATCTTGCGGCCAACTTCCGAGTGATCCGACAGGCTGAAGTTACTGCGCTTGCCATCTTCAATTATTCGAAGAGCGAAAGCGTAGTATTTAGCTTCTGGCACTACTTTGTCTGGGTGGGTTTCTCTGTACTTCATAGGTTTAATGTACCTGGCGGGCGCGGTTCGTTTCTGATGCTGCAGCATTCGCTCAGGCCTTTTAATCCCGAGGACCACATCACTGCGCTGAGGCCATAGCTACACAAGCGCCAGAGATGTCATTCGGTGGCAGAGACGTACGCATAAACTGAATCTGTGGTTATCTGGTCGATCCATGCTGTGATATAGATGTATCTTTAGCAGCTGCACTGCAGCGGACTTAAGGAAAGAGGAAGATCACATAGGGACATTCAAATCCATCGTTTTCCTGCCGTGTATGGGAACCAGTCGTCAAAAACAGATGGGAGCTTCACCAAATAAAAAGTGATTTTTTCACTCATCACTAAAGACTGCAGCCATTTTGGAGTCTGTCAGAGATGAACGGATGCTCCGCAAAGCTCAGATTTTTAAGATCTCTAAGAGTGTGGCCTTTCGTACATTAGGCAGATGACGTGAACGGTCCATGAAAGATGCACGCAAAACCTAAGGTAAACTGGGTCTTACAGCTCATTAGATCAGCTGTTGTGGAGAACTGGATCGATACTTGTCTTCTACACGACATGACGATATCGAATATCTAGCGCTGACTTCATCGTTTGTGAACTCAGTGGTGATGGAAGCTGCAGAAATTAGTTTAATGAAGAATTCAATTGCGGTTTCAGGCTAGGCAGAGCATGGGATCGGGTGCTTTCTTTGTAATCCAGCTGCATGTGGAGCTCCGGGAGAATAACAACTTAAATGGCTGTGTGTGCACTGTAATTAGTCTAAACTTGTCTTCGTTTACTTAGAGGCGGTATTAGTAGGGAGCCTTAGTACATTCCTAGATTACTCAATACTGATTCCTGAAACTTTATAAGTAGGATTTAGCGGAATAATTCAGGTTTTTCAGAATTTCCATTACGCTCTCCTACGACACAGTCAAGAGCGTGCCACTCGTACCGCTCTTCTTTGAATACGTTCAATGTCCCTTGTCAGTGTTATTTGGTATTAGTAGTAAATTAAAGGTGCTTCTTAAGCGATCTTCTTTGTAGAAAGGTAGCTTTTCCCTAGTGTTCTACCAATGAACCGATGTCTGCCATCTACTTTACCTATGACAGAACCTATTTCTGTTTCGTAATCCTAAAAATTGTTACAGCTAGGTATTTGTATGTGTTGACAAATTCCAGGTGTATCACTGGTTATGTAGTCATAGGATACTAGTCTTTTTTAATTTTGCGAGCTGCACAGTTTGACATTTGAAGCAAATTGCCAATCTTATCGAGATCTTACACAATATTTTCGGAGCTTTTTTCAGACAGAATTTCATTACATATGGCTGTGATAAACTGAAAAAGACTGTGGTCACTATTAATACTGCGCATCAAGTCATTAACGTAAACTCCAACATAAAAAAAGGCGCACCACGGAGCAGTTATTCGAATGGGATGGAAATCGGTAGATGTTTATATCAGACAAACAAACGATTACAATTTCAGAAAACTTGGATGATTTATTCAAGAGAAGGAACTTCACAAATTGAGCAAGTCAATAATTCATTGGTCCACCTCTGATCATTACGCAAGTAGTTATTCGGCTTGGCATTATCTCTCTGTAACGTAAGCCCAGGATGGCTTCCATGAAGGGCAAAAGAATGGGGCGTAGAATATCGTCGACGTACGCTGTGCTATAGGAATGCAGTGGATGACAACCAAAGAGGTCCTGCTATGAAAAGAAATAGCACCCCAGACCATCACTCCTGGTGATAACGCCCGCCCACACATGGCGAGAGTTTCTACTGCTTATCTTCGTGCTCGCCAAACCCAACCTCCACCAGCGAGGCCACCCAGTCTCTCCCCAACTGAGACGTTTGGAGCATTATTGGCAAAGCCCTCCAACTAACTCGGGGTTTTGAAGATCTAACGCACCAATGGACGGAATTTGGCACGATTTACATCAGGAGGACATCCAGCAACAAAGTTGCAAAGCCGAATAATTACATGCATAAGGTCCATAGGGGGATCAACGCGTTACTAACTTGCTCAATTTGTGAAGCTCTCTCTCTTGAATCAATCATCCACTTTTTCTGAAATTGTGATCATAGATTCGTCTGTATTTTAACATCACATCCACCTTTTCCGTCCCATTCGGATAAAAAATGAACGTATGGCATTGTTGGCCGGGAGGCCCCATGCGAGGGAATTCTGCCGCCGTATTGCATGTCCTTTTTAGCTGACGGCACTTCGGCGACCTCCGGGTCAGTGATGATGAAAGACACACAACACCCAGTCCCCTGCCGGGAATCGAACCCGAGCCCCCCTCCGTGACAAGCGGAAACGCTACAGCCACTCTACGGAGGCGGACCCCATTCGGATAATTCTGTCGTAATACGTCATTCTTTCCCTTATTTTTTTTCCTTAGAAAGTATATCATTTACCTAGGACACGACTGAAATTCCTGACACACCTGTTAGTAACTGTCCATCCAAGATAATATGCTGTCTTTCCTGCAATAAAATCCTCAGTCCAATCACAAATTTCGTCTCATCGCCATAAGATCGTACTTTCTGCAGTAAGAGCAGGTGTGATACTAAGTCACAAGCCTTCAGGAAGTTATGAAATGCTGCATCTATCTGACAGCCTTGATCCATTCATTCAGGATGACAAGTGAGAAAACCCCAAGTTGGCTTCGTGTGACCAATGTTTCGGAATCCATGCTCGACGGCATGGACGATGTGATTCATTACGCTTGACCACTGGTGTTGTGGAGTGACTGTGCGTGCACTGGACCCTGTCTCGACCAGATTCAATGAGATGTGGTGATAACCACGACTCCACAGCGCTTTCGATACAGTGGGTAGGAACGCTATATTGATACTTTACTCACGAGTAGTACCGTAAAAATAATATTGTGTTCATACAGGTATCAAAATAAAACTATCGACAGACGGAGGTATCGACAGTTTTCTTTGATAGATATATTAGAGTAGATTGTATCGGCTTTAATCTCTCCATCTCTGTTTTTAAAATCTGTCTGTAAAAGAGATAGATAGAGATTCTCACAAGTTTTAAATAGAATAATAGAAGCTTAAATGAATCACTGTTTTTATTGTTAAATTGCAGAACAAATTATCAGAAAACTTCTGAATAGTAAAAAGAATGTAAAACATTAAATTTTATCCTCAAAAACAATATTTTATTCATTAGTTTAGCTGATAATCTTGTTACATGACTTAATATAATGTGCTGCCTGCCTTTGAAAATAAATGCTCGCAGAGCTCTAATGTAGCTAGAATTTCCAGATACTCATTGGCCAGCTTATACATAAGAGGGAATTAAACTCCGATGTAGTTTCATTGGTCTAATGCTGATTGCACGGTTGTTGCGAAATAAAGGCTGATTCCATGTTTTGATCAGCCAGAGCAGGTTCGAAAGAGGCGACTCCTCCAGCTTTATTTTATATTTGCTCTGTGCTAATGTCTTACACCATTTCAGAAGAAGATTGAGTACCTCGCACACGATACCTTCTATAAGGTACTGGTGCGCATAAAAGTATCAATTTTAAAAGCATCGATTAAAAAATATCTGCATCGAGATGAAAGACTCACCACTGAGAAGTATGGGCATCTTTTCAGCGTCGCTAATACTGTAATGTGGGGAAGGTGCTGCTCGTTGTTGTTCCAACGCAGCTGCCGCTCCAGCCCTGTGGATGGCGTTACGCGGCGCGGGCCCAGAAATTACGGTAGCTAACAGAGCGCGACCGGCCGCATTCAGGGCTTGCAGTGTGGAAATCTGCACAAAGTGGCTGCCGTGTGCTCAGCTTAGCGCCTGCCTGCTTTGGTACGCAAAGTGGTCCTCCCGCAGACAATTTCTCCTCGCCACTTTCCACGCCAGGTCCTACTTCACACCTGAACTGTGTCTTAAACCGTCATTGTGCAAACATACAATAAACAAGACCTTTGTCCAGCGCTGTCACGTAACCGGTTTGCGGGAAAAGACGCCCTCTTCTCTTGAAAATAATGACGGCGATCAAAGAACAGGCCAGACCCCGCGACACACTGATTCCAAAGAACTTCAAGGTACTAGATCTACATCAATACTGGGAAACCCTCTGTGGAGTGCATGGTAGAGTACCAGGTATGAGGGCTGCTTCTCATTCCTTTCACATGTACCTCTCGGAGAGAATGACTGCTTTAACTCTTCTGTGCGTGCTGTAACTAGCCTAACCTTTCTACACGATTCCTGTGGAAGCGACACTCGGGGAATTGCATTACATTCCAGGAGTTCACCATTAAAGCTGGCTCTTCAAACTTTGTAAGTAGGCTTTCTCAGGATATCATGGGCCTAGCACCTACCAGTTAACTTTCTTAAGCACCTTCGCGATAGTCTCCCGTATATCAAACAAACCTATAACGATTCGTGCAGTCATCATTTGTATCATTTCAATATCCCTTTTCATTCCCATTTGGTACCTGTGCGGCTCACTTTATAAATATTCTAGTATGGGTCGCACAAACGATTTGTAAGCAAAATCCTTCGCAGACTGACTGCGATTTCTTGGTATCATAGTTTGCCACCAGCTTTACCTATGACTGGCCCTATGTGATCGTACCATTTCATATCCCCACAAACTGTTACACACAAGAATTTTTACGAGTTGACTGATTCCAGTTGCGGCTAGTTTATAGATTTTAGCCATAGAACACTGTTTTTCTCTTTCTTTTTGTTTGATTTGTGAAATAGACAATTTTACGTTGATGAAAATTTAAATCGAGCTGCCGAACTTTGTTTCTTAGTGAGGTCTTATCAAGATCTCACACAATATCTGTGCAGTTTTTTTCAGACTGTGCTTCATTATAGTTGCAAAAATTCTGAGGATACTGTTAATATTATTTTATCAGTTTTGGTTGGAGAACACTACACATGTTTCCGTAAATTCAAAGTAGGAAATATTGCAACCACCCACAAAATTTTTTGAAATGATTTTATGATAGCTTTACTAGTTTCGGGACTGAACCTGTCATCAGGCGATAGCGTTGGCTTCCTGCAAGTTTTACATTGGTCCCTTCCTGAAAAGCCCTCCTTTACATATTATATGACAGAGGTTTGCTTTTCTTTCACAAACCTCTGTCATCTATTGTGTAAAGGAGGGCTCTTCAGGAAAACACAAATGAAAACTTGCAAGAAGTTTGTAACTTGCAAGAGATTTGTAGAAGCAAACCAGACTTCTGTCATATAATATGTAACGGAGAGCTTTTCTGGAAGATACAAATGTAAAACTTGCAAGATGTCAACGCTACCATCTGACGATGGGCTCAGGCCAAAAACTAGTAATGGTAAAGTAAAATCGTTTCAAGAAAACTTGTGACTGGTTGCAGCATTTCCACAGTGTAATTTTCTGTTAGTATTGTCTGCAAGTTCATTAATATACAATACGAATAGAAAAGAGCCAAACAACCTTCCCTGTGGCACACCTGAAGTCAGTACCACGTCTGTTGATGACTCGTCATCCAATGTAACAAAATTGTGTTCTTCCTACCAAGAAATTCTCGATCCAGTCACAAATTTTGCTTCAAGGCCCATATGATCTTTCGATAATAAATGCCGGTTGGTTGGAATTAAATGCTTTTCGGTAATCAATAAGTACTGAAACCTACCTGGCTACCTTCATCAAGGCGGCCATGTGAGAAAACTGCGAGTCGGCTTTCATGTGACCTATATTTTCGGAATCCATGCTTGTTGGTATTCGGTAACATTCGAGAGTAACTCCTGTGAAACGGTTCCTTCCGAAGTAAGGAAATATTGTGCGTAATTATGAGGACCAGAACCTAATAGCTGCATATAAATTGAAGATACGATTTGGTCCCACTAGCAGATACAAGTCGGGAGAAAAATCATTGCTAAATGGCCGATGGATAAGTGGTATAAGAACTGCGGTCAGACCACAGTCTAATTTGCGCACATGGTTTCTAATCGCACCTATTGAAACTTTTTTACTCCTTGGCAACATCGTGAAATCTATTGCAAAATTTATATATTACTGTTTTAACTAAAATAAATATCATTGCGAACAGAAAAAAGGTATTAATGTACGTGTCTACAAACTTTTAAGGCCTCACTTTGTTGGACTTGTAAACTATATGTACACTTAACGAAGGACAGAATAGTCTGGAAGGTAGGAGTCGAGATACTGGCAGAAGTAAAGCTGTGGGGAGGGAGCATGAGTCGTGCTTGGGGTAGGGAAAGGCAGACATCCCGAATTCGAGTCTCGGTTCGGCTCACAGTTTTAAACTGCCATGCAGTTTCAAGGACAGAATGGCTTGAAAATACGCAAAAGAGCTGTGATACTGTAAATTCGTATGACGACATGCTATAAATAAATTCTAGGCTAGTATCAACAGAAGAAATGAGATAATTTTGTCATTTAATATTCAAGATTTCATACGTGGTAACATTTTGTGTTACAGCAAAGAAACGAAGCAGAATAAGATCTTCCGTGGGAAAATCAAGCCAGTAATATACTTTGAATAGGTGCTGCACGCTCTGTATTTTCGAACATTGCTCTAAGAAATGTGGAATTCATGTGTCAAGGCAGATACTAATTGAATACACCGCAACATTATTCCTTATGAAGTATAGCGCAAGTATAAAACATTACTGTGTATTTGCTAGTAAATGCATTTGAATACAACATGAACTATTTGTTACAGTTTTATATACTTGAATGTATTAACAGTGTCAAGTGAGATTTTAGGATCGTACAAAAAGTAAAATGAACCATTAGTACATTTTTGTAATGTTAATTGTGCTCATGGTTTATTTATATCATCAACATTCCACACACAAATGTGCTTATTTGTGCTCCACTAATATTAACACGGAACTTTATTATATCCCTTTTATGCTACAGAACATCTTAAATGCTATGCATATAAATCACAAAATAGCCATATACGGTTTTTTTTCTCAAAGACCACAATTTTCTTTATGACTGTTGCAGATAGTTCACATAACACAATTATGCCTCATGTATCTTGGTATGGGTAGAGGCTCTTGGTAACCGGAATAAAATAATAAATGGATCATTTTACTGACCTCCCAACTCAGGTGTAACACCTGCTAAAGATTAAGAAAAAACTTGAGATTAATTTCAAACGTGTACCCGACTCATACAATTCTAGTTCGTGGTGACTTCAATTTACCCTCGATACGTTGTCGAAAATGCATGCTGAAATCCGCAGGTACGCAAAAAGCCTCGTCCGAAATTGTGGTAAACTGAATCTCTGAAAATTATTTCGAGCAGTTAGTTCATGAGTTCAGTTGAATAGTAAACGTTTGTGAAAACACACTTGACCTCTTACATTAGCCACATACAATCCTGACCTAACAACAAGCATCAAAACGGACACAGGGATTATTTAACGCAGGGTTGTCGTAGCGAGACTGAATATTTTAACTCCCATATTCTCCAAAAATAAACGAAAAAATGCCTACTTAAAAAAGTAGATAAAGATTCCCTTGTCACCTTCCTGAGAGACAGTCTCCACTCCTTCCAAATTAACAATGTAGCGATGAGTGTAGTTCAAATATTCCTTGAATTTAAAGAAATGGTATCGACAGCAACTGAGAGATTTGTACTAAATACATTAACAAGCGACGGAGGTGATTCCCATTGGTATACTAAATTGGCCAGAACGCTGTTGCAGAAACAACGAAAAAAGCATGCTAAATTTAAACGAACGCAAAATCTCCACTGTAGACGACCTTCTATAGAAGCTCGAAATTTGTCACTGACTTCACAGCGAGTTGCTTGTAATAGTTTCACAACGGAACTTTGTCTCGTAACATAACAGAAAATCCAAAGAGATTCTGGTCGTATATAAAGTATGCTAGAGGTAAGACACAATCAATACCTTCTCTGCGCGAGAGCAATCGAAATAATATCGTTGAAAGTGCTGCTAAAGCAGAGTTATTGAACAGAGTCTTCCGAAATTTCTTCACCAAAGAAGACGAAGCAAATATTCCAAAATTCGAATCAAGAACAGCTGCCAGAATGAGTAACTTAGATGTAGATATCCTCGGAGTAGTGAAGCAACTCAAATCACTTAATAAAAGCAAATCTCCCGGTCCAGACCGTATACCAATTAGGTTCCTTCCAGAGTATGCTGATACAGTAGCTCCATACTTAACAATCATATACAACCGTTCTCTCTACGAAAGACTCGTATGCAAAGACTGGAAAGTAGCACAGGTCATAACAATATTCAAGAAAGGTAGTAGGAGTAATACGCTAAATTACAGGCACATATGATTGACGTCGATATGCACCAGGATTTTTGAACATGTATTATGTTCGAACATTATTAATTATCTCGAAGTGAATGGTCTATTGACACAGAGTCAACACGGATTTAGAAAACATCGTTCTTGCGAAACGCAACTAGCTCTTAACTCACACGAAGTGTTGAGTGCTACTGACAAGGGGTTTCATATTGATTCTGTATTTCTAGGTTTCCAGAAGGCTATTGACACTGTACCTTACAAGTAGTTCGTAGTTAAATTGAGTGCTTATGGAATATCGTCTCAGTTACGTGACTGGATTCGCGATTTCCTGTCAGAGAGGTCACAGTTCGTAGTTACTGACGGAAAGTCATAGAGTAAAACGGAAATGATTTCTGATGTTCCTAAAGGTAGTGCTACGGGTCCACTGCTGTTCCTCATCTATATAAAAGCTTTAGGAGACAATCCTTGCAGCCGTCTTAGGTTGTTTTCAGATGACGCTCTCGTTTATCGTCGAATAAAGTCATCAGGACATCAAAACAAATCGCAAAAAATTTAGATAATGTGCCTGTATGATGTGAAAATTGGCAATTGATCTTAAATAACCAAAATTGTGGGGCCATACACATAGAGCTCAAAGAAATCCGTTAAACTTCTGGTACACTATTAATCAGTGAAATCTAAAGGCAATAAATTCAACTAAATTCCTAGAAATTACAATTACGAACAACTTAAATTGGAAAGAACACATAGAAAATGTGGGGAACGCGAACCAAAGACTCCGATTTATTGACAGAACACTTAGAAATGCAACAGATCTACTGAAGAGATTGTCTACACTACGCTTGTCCGTCCTCTTTTAGAGTACTGCTGCGCGGCGTGGAATCCTTACAAGATAGGATTAACGGAGTACATGGGAAAGTTCAAAGAAGAGCAACACGTTTTGTATTATCGAGAAATAGGGGAGAGAGTGTCACAGACATGATACAAGCTTTGAGGAAGAAATCATTAAAACAAAGGCGTTTTTCGTTGCGGCGGATTCTTCTAATAAAATAAGAAAAGTCAGAGCTCGCAAGGGGAGATGTAGATGTTCGTTTTCTTCGCGTGCTGTTCGAAATAGGAATAATTGAGAATTGTTGCGAAGCTGGTTCGCCAAATTCTCTGCCAAGCACTTAAGGGTGAATTGTGGAGTATCGACGTAGGTACAAAAGGAAACCGTAGACATAGTCCCTAGAGAACCCTCTGCTTAGGTAAAGAGAACAGTTCGCGCGATGATTCGTCACGACTTTCACTCTGCGGCCTTTGGCAGTGACCTTCACTAACGCTGTTCCTGGTTTTTAACATTTATTCCCCTAACTTTGTTTTCAACACCGCATCAGCCGTGGTCGATACCGAGTTTACTTCGGCCAGTACTATGTTACCCTCCTCTTTTTCCGATAAACTGCTGTTACGCGAGAAATACGACACGTATTCTACAATTAATACATGCTCTCTCAATACTATACCACCTGTGAACAGAAATCAGCTAGCCATATCACCAGTGTAACGAGTGAATTCCACAAAACAAAAGAAAACGAAGAAGTTTATCAATATTACTCGAGTGCTTAAATTCGTTTTACTCATGATGATAGATAAAACTTAACAAATATTTTGTACACAACTACGTCGCTTACATGTGTGAATAGCGTCAGTCCATTACTTTATACTATATAGCTTACTTTCAACGACAAGGGACGACTTTTTATAATTTTATTTCTACTATCGACGACATAGTAAGAGAACTGGTACACAAGCTGCCTCAGAAAATGTATATGAGTATGATGGATATCAATTTTGAATGGGAATTTAAGTTCACGGAGGGGAAATAATAGCTCTGAAGATTACCTGCCGAAGACATTCAAATTCTGTCAGAGACGCCAAATGACATGGAACAGCAGTTGCAGATAGTGGATAGTGTGTCAGACAGGTATTAAAAGATGAACACTAACGAAAGGAGAACAACAGGAATGGTATTTAGTCAAATTAAATTAGTCTATGTCGAGGGAATTGGATTAGCAAACGAGACACAAAAAGTTGTAGATGAATTTTGCTATTTGGGCTGCAAAATTAGTGATGATGGTCGAATTAGAGAAGATATAAAGTGCAGACTGCCAATAGCAAGAAAAGTATTTCTGAAGAAGAGGAAATCGCTAACGTCGAACGTAAATTTAAATGTTAAAAAATCTTTCCTGGAGTGAACGGAAGTGATACGTGGACAATAAACAATTCAGAAAAGAAGAGTACAGAAAATTTTGAGATGTGATGTTACAGGAGAATGCCAATGATTAGATGGGTGGATCGAATAACTAATGAAGAAGTACTGTATCGAATTAAGGAAAAAATGAAATTTATGCCAGAACTTCACAAAAGAAGTCATCCTGAAGAATCAAGAATCGTCAGTTTGGTAATGGAAGGAAATGAGTATAGACGGGAGGGGAGGGAGGGAGGGAGGAGTTAAAATCGTCGAGGGAATCCACGGCTTGAGTACAGTAAGCAGTACAAATAGCTGTAGGTTCCAGCAGCCATTCAGAGACGAAAAGACTTCATCAGGACAGGTTAGCGTGGGCAGCTGCATCAAGCCAGTCTCAGGACTGAAAGTGCACAACATCATGGTGGACTTATGTTATGACAGTGAGCATGTCCACCACACATCGTTTCATCGCTAGCTGAATTGTCAGCTGTGTCTTATTTGTTGCCTCCGTTGCTCTAGAGGGTGCCTGAAGATAAAGATTTGTTTTATCGCCAGCTCCTGGGAGTACGCTAATATAAATTTCTTCAAACCATTGATATTTACTTCGGGCTGAATACCGTTACAGACGAATATCACCCTTCTGGGAAATTCCGTGACTGTACACCTGGAACTGAACGTTACTTTGCCATTCCGTTGTGAAATTGGCATTTCCGCTGTATGCTTGTACTGCCGTGTGACTCACGAGGGCAATGTTTATATCCAGGCAGAGACTTGCAGTGTGTACAGCATGTCAGTGGTGTATCTGCGTATAGCCGTGACTGCTAACCAGTGGATGCGCTCTAAAGCAAAAACAAAGAACTGCCTCTGGTTTATTTTGACTTTTCGTGAAGCGCGTTTGCTTCTTCCCTTCGTCCTCGTGTGTGACGCATGCGCGGAGCACGGGACGCGACCCACATAGGCGGAGTTCCCGCGTCAGCCTTGCGCAATGCGCCAGCGCCTCCAATATGAGGGGACACAGAGTAGCGGATGTCTGCCTCGGCCCCTGTGACGTCCGTCGTAAACAGAAGGGTTCGTCCATTCATTTGGTCCACCCGCCATTAACAGCTATCCGAGTCGCTTGCGCCAGGCTGCGCCACAGCTTTCACTCCGTGTGTTTCAGCAGTGACCTCTAGCCACGCTGCTGAGGGTCTCCATTCGTGCCCTCCGTCAGACAAGAATTGTTCTTTATTCTCACTGTACAGTTTCTGCGACTACAACTCACAGAGTTATTTATGGCAAGGGTGATTCCCGCCAATATTATCGGACCCAGTTTGTTTTCCCATTCTGCATCTACAGCCCTTTTACCGCAAACCACTGTGAAGTGCATGCCCCAGTTATTGCAGCTTCTTCCCGTTCTATTCATGTGTGGAGCGCGCGATGAGTGATTGCTTATATGCGTCTGTGCGTGAGAGTGTAGTTTTCGCTGCGACGTTTTAGAATAAATGCTTCATGGAGCTCTTGCCGCGTCAGATTTGTACTCAGTCTTAACCTTTCGGCGACTTCCTCCGTAGTCATCACCAGGAGACCTCTATAGGCAGATACTGGTCGAATGATGTCATAGAACTTCCTTACCAGGAATTATGTCGACATCTATGACTGAAGAAAAATTGTAGCGATGCTGATTTCGTTACTCGATAGACGACTCTGCTGATTTCTCGTTTGCCTTTCAGCACCAAGCCTCTGTTTCCATGCACCATTGAGGATGTAGCCACTGCCCCGGCTAAAGTTGTTGATATACAATGCAATCTTAACGGCTTCTACGATAACAGTATCCTAGTAGGCAGATGCATAGAATAATAGGGTGGTCTCGAATTTCGTGTTTCTTCACGCACTTCTCGTAGGTCTTTTCCATTTATTTTAAGAAGAATTTTAAAACCTATTTGCTGTGTTATTTAAATTGAAGACTAGGAACCCATGCCACCGTGGTCGAGAAGTTGCGTCTTGTCACTACGTTTTGTTTATTACTGCTTATGTGCATGCTTGACTACTATCACACTCCACAATGAAATTTTCACTCTGCAGCGGGATGTGCGCTGATATGAAGCTTTCTGTCAGTTTAAAACTGTATAGTGGACCGAGACTCGAACTCAGGAGCTTTGCGCTTGGCGGGCAAATCCTCTACCTACCGAGCTACGCAAGCACGATTCATAACTCGTCCTCAGAGCTTTGCTTCTGCCAGATCAGTACCTCATCTCCAACCTTCCAAACTTCACAGAAGTTCTGCTGCGAAACATGAAGGACTAGAGCTCGTATTCAGTCTCAACAAAATAGGTAAAATTTTGTGGTAAGGTGGGACCAAACTGCTGAGGTCATCGGTCCCTAAGCCCACACACTACTTAATCTAACTTAAACTAACTTACGCTATACACAACACACACCCATGCCCAAGGGAGGACTCGAACCGACGTGGGGAGCCGCACGGACCGTGAAAAGACGCCCCAGACCACGCTCGCGGCTACCCCTCGCGGCACAAAATAGGTCATAAAACTCTTGTTGGAACAAAAATAAACAACGTGGGGAAGAAAGAATATTGCGGAGGCATGACTTAGTCACAGCTGGGAGATGTTTCCATAACGAAATTTTCACTTTGCAGCGGAGTGATGAGTTCATTTCAGTCAAGAGTCTGGATATGCTGATGAAATTAAGCAGAGATTTACATTTCTTAAATAAAGTTTCTTTTTCTTGGGATTCAAATAATTCCTACCTTAGTGAAAAAGAGGCTAGAAGAATCTTAAAGCGGTGTATGATACGGCGGGAAGAGAGTGAAGTTAATGAAAGATTTCAATAAACCGTTGACAGTCGATGAAGAACAAAAAGAATGAATTTTGTTTCCGGTGCTAGACCACTGGAGACAATAACCTAATTGTAGGAAAAGATAATGAAACTAAAATTGTGCTAAAAATAATATCGGTTCACGCTGTATTCACACGTTTTATATGTTCTGTTTCATAGTAGTACTTACATTTATTCGATTTAAATATATTTAAACATATCTGCAAAACATTCGTATACAGGTTTATCTGAATTGTTTATACCAATAGAAAATTTACACACTAAATTCGGTATTTAAGTCCGTGGCGGTGTGGGTTAATATTAATTAATTGTAATGAAATCTGGCGCATTATCAAAACACGCCAAAAGTAAGAAAGAGATGTTTTCAAATCACTCGACATTCTTATTTAGACCCCTCATGAGGACCAACATAATGATAACAGTCAATCACACGCATAAGCATTAATAAACAATACGTCGTGACATGACTAAGTTCTCTGTCAATGCGGCGTGGGTTCCTCGTCTTCAGTCTCAACAAAATAGGTAAAATTTTGTGGTAAGGTCTTATGGGACCAAACTGCTGAGGTCATCGGTCCCTAAGCCCACACACTACTTAGACTAACTTACGCTATAGACAACACACACCCATGCCCAAGGGAGGACTCGAACCGACGTGGGGAGCCGCACGGACCGTGCCAAGACGACCTAGACCGAGCAGCACAAAATAGATAATAAAATTCTTCTTGAAACAAAAAGAAACAACGTAGGGGCTATGGGTGAAGAAGCACGAAATTCTAAAAACTAAATACCACCCTAATGGGAAAATATTTCCGTTTCACCAAAGGCAATCGTATGTTTGCGCGTGACGCTACTTTTGGCAACAGCAGATTTGTCGAACTCGCAGTATTTAATTTGGTGTTAGTGTTCTAGGCAGCGTTTCGAAACCGTTCGTACTGACTGTCCAATGCAAGTGCCACCACGTTCACGAACTATTTTATAAATTTCATTAATTTCCGGAACACCAAGACAAAGGTTGTGTTTCACTGGGTGCGGCGTCTATAATTTTCTTGGGTATTCGCAAAATGGATTGAATACCGTGTCTGCCCACCACTCTACCTTTTTTCAAGGGGGGGGGGGGGTGATGTTATAGGGTGATTAACTCCTGATGACTATCTCTGTGTTTTTGTTTTTTGGAGATAGCTAACATAATATGTCGATCGTTATAGACGTTCTTCCGGAATATACACTCCTGGAAATGGAAAAAAGAACACATTGACACCGGTGTGTCAGACCCACCATACTTGCTCCGGACACTGCGACAGGGCTGTACAAGCAATGATCACACGCACGGCACAGCGGACACACCAGGAACCGCGGGGTTGGCCGTCGAATGGCGGTAGCTGCGCAGCATTTGTGCACCGCCACCGTCAGTGTCAGCCAGTTTGCCGTGGCATACGGAACTCCATCGCAGTCTTTAACACTGGTAGCATGCCGCGACAGCGTGGACGTGAACCGTATGTGCAGTTGACGGACTTTGAGCGAGGGCGTATAGTGGGCATGCGGGAGGCCGGGTGGACGTACCGCCAAATTGCTCAACACGTGGGGCGTGAGGTCTCCACAGTACATCGATGTTGTCGCCAGTGGTCGGCGGAAGGTGCACGTGCCCGTCGACCTCGGACCGGACAGCAGCGACGCACGGATGCACGCCAAGACCGTAGGATCCTACGCAGTGCCGTAGGGGACCGCACCGCCACTTCCCAGCAAATTAGGGACTCTGTTGCTCCTGGGGTATCGGCGAGGACCATTCGCAACCGTCTCCATGAAGCTGGGTTACGGTCCCGCACACCGTTAGGCCGTCTTCCGCTCACGCCCCAACATCGTGCAGCCCGCCTCCAGTGGTGTCGCGACAGGCGTGAATGGAGGGACGAATTGAGACGTGTCGTCTTCAGCGCTGAGAGTCGCTTCTGCCTTGGTGCCAATGATGGTCGTTTGCGTGTTTGGCGCCGTGCAGGTGAGCGCCACAATCAGGACTGCATACGACCGAGGCACACAGGACCAACACCCGGCATCATGGTGTGGGGAGCGATCTCCTACACTGGCCGTACACCTCTGGTGATCGTCGAGGGGACACGGAATACTGCACGGTACATCCAAACCGTCATCGTACCCATCGTTCTACCATTCCTAGACCGGCAAGGGAACTTGCTGTTCCAACAGGACAATGCACGTCCGCGTGTATCCCGTGCCACCCAACGTGATCTAGAAGGTGTAAGTCAACTACCCTGGCCAGCAAGATCTCCGGATCTGTCCCCCATTGAGCATGTTTGGGACTGGATGAAGCGTCGTCTCACGCGGTCTGCACGTCCAGCACGAACGCTGGTCCAACTGAGGCGCCAGGTGGAAATGGCATGGCAAGCCGTTCCACAGGACTACATCCAGCATCTCTACGATCGTCTCCATGGGAGAATAGCAGCCTGCATTGCTGCGAAAGGTGGATATACACTGTACTAGTGCCGACATTGTGCATGCTCTGTTGCCTGTGTCTATGTGCCTGTGGTTCTGTCAGTGTGATCATGTGATGTATCTGACCCCAGGAATGTGTCAATAAAGTTTCCCCTTGCTGGGACAATGAATTCACGGTGTTCTTATTTCAATTTCCAGGAGTGTATTTCTCAGCTATGTGCTCCCGGTATTCAGGTGTTCCTTGTCATAGTCAGTTTTAGTGAATTTGAAGCTGCTTTTAAGTGGGCTGGTCGATGAAAGCTTCGTGCCCATATATATAGGTCAGTATGTGTTGACTTCCGTTGAACAGAATTCCTTAGCCACCCATCAGATTTTCGTTCAAGTAGAAAGTTTTCCAGTGTGGTAGAAGTTACGTTAGGATGTGGTAATGTGCAAAGCACATCTCTAGAATGCAAGTAGATATTTCAGCCAAGTGCAGTGCATGTATGGATTGTTGTTCTTGTTGTACAGTCAGAAGATTGATTTGATGCAGTTCTCCGCGGTAGTTAATCCTGAGCAAAGCTCTTCATCTCCGCATACATACTACAACCTACATCCATTTGAACCAGTTAACTGTAGTCATCTCTTGGTCTCCATCTACAACTTTACCCCTAACAGTTCTCTCCATAACCAAATTAACTAGTCCTTGATGCCTCATTGCGACCTTTCAATAGATCCGTTCTATTACTTAAGTTGCCAATGAGTTTGTTTTCTTCCAGATTCGATTCAATATATTCTCGTCAGTAATCCAATATAGCCGTCTAATCTCCAGCATTCTTTGTAGCACCACATTTCAGAAGCTTCTGTTCACTTCTTGTCTGAACTGCCTATCGTCAGCCTTGCATATCCGTACAAGGCTCCACTTCAGACGAATTCTTTCCGAAAAAACTTCAGTTACATTTACATTCGACCTTAGCAAATTTCTCCTGTCCAAAAAGATTTTTCTTGCTATCGACAATGTACATTTTATGGCCTCTTTATTTCGTGCATCGTTACTTATTCTGCTGTCCAACAACGGAACTCATCTATTATTTTTCGTCTCTCATTTTGTACTCTAATTAAATCAGCGTTACCTGATTTTCGACTACATTCCGTTATCCTTGTTTTGTTAGTGTCGATCTTATCACTTCTTTTTAAGACACTGCCCGTATCGTTCATCTGATCTTCCAAGTCCCTTGCCGTCTCTGACAGAATTAAAATGCCATCGGTAAAGCTACAAACTTAGATTACTACATAGGAAAATATATTGGGGACCTAACACGCTAGGAGCACGACTAGGAGTGGGAAAGAGGATGGGAAGCTGGTGACGTAAAGATAATAAAGAACGAACAATATTAGTGTCTAATCCTTGGTGTTCGATGACTGTTTGCACATAAAAAAACGTGAGTAAATTATGTTTGTTTTCACCCGGTAGAAACGTCATTGCTGCAATCTACTCGTAATACAGGGTGCGTCAAAAAAATTTATACACACATTGAGTAATTTATTTACCGTTCTACAAGGTTAAATATCTGTGAGTGTGATGTCTCCTCAACAGGTGGCAGCAGTGGCAAGGAAGTAACTGCAACATGGCAGACGCGCATTTCAGCTTTGAAGCGCGGAAGCAGATAATTAAGTGGTACTGGAAGTTTGAGAATGTAGCTGCGGTTCGAAGACAGTGGAGAAGTGTGTCTGGTACAGAACCACCTTCAAGGTTAACAATTACACGTCTTCGAGACAAATTCAAAATTCATGGAACAGTGCGTGATGTGCATAAAGGTCGATCAGGGCGACTCGTACAGCTACAAGTGATGATTCCACAACTGCGGTCTCGGAACTGTTTCAGCGTTCGCCTCAAAAATCTTCAAGGCAAGCGGCACGTGAGAGTAATGTAAGTGCTAGTAGAGTGCTATGCATTCTGAAGAAAGGAAAGTTTGTTGTATACATTCCAAGGCTGGTGCAACAGCTAAGTGACGACGATCCAGATCGAAGGTTAGAATTTTGTGAATGGGTTCAGGAGATGGTGAGACGTGAACCGGGATTTATGGGTAGCGTAATTTGGTCGGATGAAGCCCAATTCAAATTCAATGGAATTGTCAATAGGCACAATTGTGTGTACTGGGCTGAAGATAATCGTCACATTACACTTGAAAAGGCCGTGAATTTGCCTGGTGTATATGGTGTGGTTTGTCTTCAAGGGGACTCATTGGGCCTTTCCGCTTTGAAGGTGCTGTTACTGGAGAAACGCACCTAACAATGCTTGCTGATTCCATATTCCCTGCCATTTGTGCATTATACAGTAGTGATGAGTTTTATTTCCAATAAGATGGCGCCCCGCCGCTCTATCATAGGGACGTACGAGCATACCTGGATCACAACGTGCCAGGCCAATGGATAGGATGCTGGGGACCAATCGAGTTTTCTGCACGCTCTCCAGACCTCACGCCGATGGATTTCTTCTTATGGGGCACAGTAAAAGATGAGGTGTACAAACGTAAACCATGTGACCTGGACACAATTTGGAATGAGATTCAGGCGGTGTGCGCAAAAATCTCATTGGACACTTTGGTAAGATGTACGGAATCAGTGCTGACTCGTACTCAGAAATGTATTGATGCTGAATGGCACTTGACGGCCGGAGTGGCCGTGCGGTTCTAGGGGCTACAGTCTGGAACCGAGCGACCGCTACGGACGGATGTTTCAGTCCTGCCTCGGGCATGGATGTGTGTTAGTTAGGTTTAATTAGTTCTAAGTTCTAGGTGGCTGATGACCTCAGAAGTTAAGTCGCATAGTGCTCAGAGCCACCATTTTGAAGGCCATCAGTTTGAACATTAATCACATTTGCAAAGTACATTTATTTTTCCAATTGGACTTTAAGCTTTCCATTTCCAGAAATTTAACATTGTAGAACAGAAAATAAATTTTCTATGAGGCTTCAAAGTGTGTATACACGTTTTTGACGCACCCTGTATAAGATCGGAGTGAATAAGGCACTGGTAAATAGCTAAACCTGTACACTGTCAACAAATAAAGGTTTGAAGAAATTGTCGTAATAGTCACTGGCTTCTTTTAAGAAACGCATCCTTTGCACGTGAGAGCAAACTGCACTAAAAGCGAGAGAGTAGTTTGCTGAAACGGTTAGCAGCGCCGGGAACTTGACTGTAGATTCTGGGTGAGGGTAGTGCTGTGCCAAAAGCACGTCTAACCGGCAGCGTAAACAGCGTCTCTCGCGCCTGGAAGCAGGGCGACTGGCACCAACGAGGAGCGCAGTGTGTGGGTGAGGTGAGCGGCGTGTCTGGGCCACATTAGCGCTGTGCGCGCCGCCTTGCCGGCCTTGAGAAAGCGGCGCTTCCGCTGTCCCGCTTCTCAGGCGGCTGCACCCCCCCCCCCCCCCCCTACTTAGCCCACCTGCCCCCACCCACGCACGCTACGACGCAGACGTGACTCGTCATTCTCCGCTTCTCTTTGAACCGGACTGGCGAAAACAGAGTGCCAGATCTTAAGTTTACCTACAGTCTACTAACCGCCGGGCAGTGTGGCCACGTGGTTCTAGGCGCTTCAGTCTGGAACCGCGCGACCTCTACGGTCGCAGGTTCGAATCCTGCCTCTGGCATGGATGTGTGTGATGTCCGTAGGTTACTTAGGTTTAAGTAGTTCTAAGTTCTAGCGGACTGATGACCTCAGATATTAAGTCCCATAGTGCTCAGAACTATTTAAACCATTTGAGTCTACTAACCAAGATCGTGTTTGGGTTAATTGTTGTTGTGGTCCTCAGTCCTGAGACTGGTTTGATGCAGCTCTCCATACTACCCTATCCTGTGCAAACTTCTTCGTCTCCCAGTACTTACTGCAACCTACATCCTTCTGAATCAGCTTATTGTATTCATCTCTTGGTCTCTCTCTACGATTTTTACCCTACAATGCTAAATTTGTGATCCCTTGATGCCTCAGAACATTTCCTACCAACCGGTCCCTTCTTCTTGTCAAGCTGTGCCACAAACTCCTCTTCTCCCGATTCTATTCAATACCTCCTCATTAGTTACGTGATCTACCCATCTAATCTTCAGCGTTCTTCTGTAGCACCACATTTCGAAAGCTTCTATTCTCTTCTTGTCCAAACTATTTATCATCCATGTCTTACTTCCATACATGGCTACACTCCATACAAATACTTTCAGAAACGACTTCCTGACACTTAAATCAATATTCGATGTTAACAAATTTCTCTTCTTCAGAAACGCTTTCCTTGCCATTGCCAGTCTACATTTTATATCCTCTCTACTTCGACCGTCATCAGTTATTTTGCTCTCCAAATAGCAAAATTCCTTTACTACTTTAAGTGTCTCATTTCGTAATCTAATTCCCTCAGCATCACCCGACTTAGGCCCGCATCTCGATGTCGTGCGGTAGCGTTCTCGCTTCCCACGCCCGGGTTCCCGGGTTCGATTCCCGGCGGGGTCATGGATTTTCTCTGCCTCGTGATGGCTGGGTGTTGTGTGATGTCGTGAGGTTAGTTAGGTTTAAGTAGTTCTAAGTTCTAGGGGACTCATGACCATAGATGTTAAGTCCCATAGTGCTCAGAGCCATTTGAACCCGACTTAATTCGATTACATTCCATTATCCTTGTTTTGCTTTTGTTGATGTTCATCTTATATCCTCCTTTCAAGACACTGTCCATTCCGTTCAATTGCTCTTCCAAGTCCTTTGCTGTCCTGACAGTATTACAATGTCATCGGCGAACCTCAAAGTTTTTATTTCTTCTCCATGGATTTTAATACCCACTCCGAATTTTTCTTTCGTTTCCTTTACTGCTTGCTCAATATACAGATTGAATAACATTGGGGAGAGGCTACAACCCTGTCTCACTCCCTTCCCACCCACTGCCTTCCTTTCGTGCCCCTCGACTCTTATAACTGCCATCTGGTTTCTGTACAAATCGTAAATAGCCTTTCGCTCCCTGCATTTTACCCCTGCCACCTTTAGAATTTGAAAGAGAGTATTCCAGTCAACGTTGTCAAAAGCTTTCTCTCAGTCTACAAATGCTAATCTTTCTTCTAAGATAAGTCGTAAGGTCAGTATTGCCTCACGTGTTCCAATATTTCTACGGAATCCAAACTGATCTTCCCCGAAGTCGGCTTCTACAAGTTTTTTCCATTCGTCTGTAAAGAATTTGCATTAGTATTTTGCAGCTGTGACTTACTAAACTGATAGTTCGGTAATTTTCACATCTGTCAACACCTGCTATCTTTGGCATTGGAATTATTATATTCTTCTTGAAGTCTGAGGGTATTTCGCCTGTGTCATACATCTTGCTGACCAGATGGTAGAGTGTTGTCAGGACTGGTTATCCCAAGGCCATCAGTAGTTCTCATGGAATGTTGTCTACTCCCGGGACCTTGTTTCGACTCAGATCTTTCAGCGCTCTGTCAAACTCTTCACGCAACATCATATCTCCCATTTCATCTTCATCTACATCCTCTTCCATTTCTATCATATTGTCCTCAAGTACATCGTTCTTCTATACACCCCCTGTATACTCCTTCCACCTTTCTGCTTTCCCTTCTTCGCTTAGAACTGGGTTTCCATCTGAGCTCTTGATATTCATACAAGTTGTTCTCTTCCCTCCAAAGGTCTAATTTTCCTGTAGGCAGTATCTATCTTACCCCTAGTGAGATAAGCCTCTACATCCCTGCCATCCGTCTAGCCATCCCTGCTGAGTCATTTTGCACTTCCTGTCGATCTCATTTTTGAGACGTTCGTAGTCCTTTTTGCCTGCTTCATTTACTGCATTTTTATATTTTCTCCTTTCATCAATTAAATTCAATATTTCTTCTGCTACCCAAGGATTTCTACGAGCCCTCGTCTTTTTACCTACTTGATCCTCTGCTGCCTTCACTACTTCATTCCTCACAGAGTTAATTAGTGGAAAAATGTATTTGGCAACAAACTGAAACATATACATACATCACAAAATAAAAATGCAATTAAAATTAATACCTAATACGTCCAGGCACTCGTGGAGTCGATAATTGCTTGTTATCTCCAAGGCATGCTTGAAACCTGGTTTTCCGTGTAGTCACGTGGAAGAGTGCTCCAAATGCGTCGCGTCTGCGTTGACAGCTGTTCCAGAGTGAAGCTCTTTTTTCTTTGCAACTTCTTGAAGTAAAACCATACATTTCAACAGGATTGGCGTCAGGCGACTTTGAGAACCAATCCAGTTCTTTTTCCAGTCGCTTTGCTGCGGTGTTTCGCATCATTGGCCTCCTGTAGTATCCAATCTTCATTTTTGTCGAGGAAATGAGCGTATGGCACCGTTGGCGGGGAGGCCCCCGTCGGGGAAGTTCGACCGCCAAATGCAAGTCTCGTTTCAGTCGACGACACATAGGGCGACTTGCGCACCGGTGATGATGGAATGATGATGAGGACAACACAACACCCAGTCCCCGAGCGGAGAAAATCTCCAACCCTGGTGCGAATCGAAGCTGGACCCGCTTGCATGGGAGGCGAGCACGCTACCTCCCAGTTAAGCAGGCAGACTTTGTCGATGAACAAAGTTTGGCAGTCGGCATCAAACATCTTCGATAAACGCGAAGCGCAAACTGCAGTCATGTCTTTTATTGTGTATCTCACTCAAGAATTCACTGTAACTAATGCTTTATGGACATTGCATGGAGGACAAACGTTCTCTGTGTTGGGCTGTGAAAGAACTTGTAAGTAGGCTGTTTAAGTTTTTTTATTGGTAACGCCGCCGCCACGTAGCGCTCTGTATGAAAATCCCTGGCTGTGCCGTGTGCAGCCTGTGGCTGGTTGGCATTGTTGTAATACTCGCCATTGTAGTGTTGGGCAGCGGCAGCTGGATGCTAACAGCGCGTAGCGTTGCGCAGTTGGAGGTGAGCCGCCAGCAGTGGTGGACGTGGGGAGAGAGATGGCGGAGTTTTGAAATTTGTAAGAATTGGTGTCATGAACTGCTATATATATTATGACTAGTGAGCTAAATACATTGTTTGTTCTCTATTAAAATCTTTCATTTGCTAACTATGCCTGTCAGTAGTTAGTGGCTTCAGTAGTTTGAATATTTTATTTAGCTGGCAGTAGTGGCGCTCGCTGTATTGCAGTAGTTTGAGTAACGAAGATTTTTGTGAGGTAAGTGATTTGTGAAACGTATAGGTTAATGCTAGTCAGGGCCATTCTTTCGTAGGGAATTTTTGGAAGTGAGATTGCGTTGCGCTAAAGATATTGTGTGTCAGTTTAAGCACAGTCGTGTATAATTGTTCAAAGAGGACGTTTCACATAGACCAGTCTTGTATAATTATTCTAAGGTGACGTTTCAAACTAAGGCGATATCTTTGAGCATCTGTGTGTAATGCCGACCACACTCTTGCTTAACAGACTGTAAGTTTCAAACCTGGAGGTATCAATACTGCGATCGTCGAGATGAATAGTTACTTGACTTCACTGATTAGATAAGCATAGAACCTGGGACTCGAACTAAATGCGAAAAAGTTCCAAGTAATCATCTATTCCCATTACAAATTAATAAATTCAGAATTCAGTGAATAACTGCTTACTGTTCTTCTTCATGGTATTCCAATATCATACCAGAAAACAGTGAAGAACTTGGATGTAGCTTTGGATGAGCATCGCAGTTGTGCAGAAAATACTGTCACCACAAGCAGGCAGACGTCCGTTTGTCTGAAAGCCCTCAAAAAGATTCGGGACATACTTCTGCAGTATATGAAACGTGAAATTGTCCAATCACGTGTTCTGCTGAACCTGCACTATTTCGATGTACTCAGACACGTCATTAATACAGAGAACACTAGACGGTTAGAACAAACCACGAATGCTTGTGTACGCTGCTTCTGCAACATCCGTCTATTCGATCATGTCATTGCTTCATACGTCCAGGCATATGGTTGAGACAAGGCTAGTTACAAGACTAACGTATGTTCAGTCCGCATACAAACTAGTACCATCTAATACCCTAGCTGTGTCCCAACATTAAAAAAAGAAAAAAAATGACGAACTCTCTCTCTGCTGCTGCTGCTTTCCGGCCGTGGGACACGTTTTCCTGCAGTCTGCGCCCAATTCAACGTTTTATTGCTTTTAATAATATGTTCAAGCAGTTCCTTCTGTCACCCACATATCGCTTCCGTCAAAGAATAAATAAAATTCTCCCATCCTTACCGAATTCCGCTTTTTGTTCTTTTCGTTTCTCAGTCACGTCACTCTCTTTTCCCTTGTCTTCATTATCTGTGGTTTATCACATTCTTCATTCTGTCCCTCTTCCATCCTTCCCCTCGCCAGCCAGAGTGGGCATGCGGTTTTAGGCGCTACAGTTTGGACCCACGCGACCGCTACGGTCGCAGGTTCCAATCCTGCCTCGGGCATGGATGTGTGTGATGTCCTTAGGTTAGTTAGGTTTTATTAGTTCTAAGTTCTAGGTGACTGATGACCTCCGAAGTTAAGTCGCATAGTGCTCAGAGCCTTCCCCTCATTTTCCCTGCTGCTGCCTTCCTGTAATCTATTGTTACACTCATCATGAAGGAATGTAAACTGTGTGTTTTTTCTGCACTATAGTACTTTCTAAATGTTACATGTAATGTATAACACGCTTATCGTAAATACGCAATGCTAAATCGGTAGAGTGCCTGGTTAAATGTAAGAAACATCCTGATGGCCCTAATCCTGCCAGGTGTAATAAATCAATAAATAAATATTATTGTTCCGTCTCGATGCCGACACCTCTAAACACTCAGTTGTCTTATGAATGGCACTTATCGAACACCTTTTTTTCCAAAGATTCTTTCATCTCTTTACTCCCTGATGCAGGTCTACATGAAATCACATTTACCTAATATGCCGTAATTTTAGGCATAGAATAAGGTTTAACACATCAGATTAATAATAAATAAAAGGACTACAGACAATTTTGCACTGTTGTGGTCTTCTGTCCAAAGATTGGATTGATGCATCTCTCCATGCTACTCTATTCTGAGCAAGCCTCTTAATCTCCGAATTACTACTGCAACCTATATCAATCTTAACTTGGTCCTTGTATTGACATCTGGCCCTCCGTCTACAATTTTTACCCGCCGCACTTCCCTCCATGACCAAACTGACCACACTTTGATGCCTCAGGATGTCCCCCATCAATTGATTCCTTCCTTTAGTCAAGTTGTGTCACAAATTTCGTTTTTTCCCAAATTCTATTTAACAAGTTATTGCAACTGATTGTTAGCCTTTACAAAAGCGAACACAACGTGTACATTCGAAGGATATATATTTACTTCACAGATAGGAACATACACTCCTGGAAATGGAAAAAAGAACACATTGACACCGGTGTGTCAGACCCACCATACTTGCTCCGGACACTGCGACAGGGCTGTACAAGCAATGATCACACGCACGGCACAGCGGACACACCAGGAACCGCGGTGTTGGCCGTCGAATGGCGCTAGCTGCACAGCATTTGTGCACCGCCGCCGTCAGTGTCAGCCAGTTTGCCGTGGCATACGGAGCTCCATCGCAGTCTTTAACACTGGTAGCATGCCGCGACAGCGTGGACGTGAACCGTATGTGCAGTTGACGGACTTTGAGCGAGGGCGTATAGTGGGCATGCGGGAGGCCGGGTGGACGTACCGCCGAATTGCTCAACACGTGGGGCGTGAGGTCTCCACAGTACATCGATGTTGTCGCCGGTGGTCGGCGGAAGGTGCACGTGCCCGTCGACCTGGGACCGGACCGCAGCGACGCACGGATGCACGCCAAGACCGTACGATCCTACGCAGTGCCGTAGGGGACCGCACCGCCACTTCCCAGCAAATTAGGGACACTGTTGCTCCTGGGGTATCGGCGAGGACCATTCGCAACCGTCTCCATGAAGCTGGGCTACGGTCCAGCACACCGTTAGGCCGTCTTCCGCTCACGCCCCAACATCGTGCAGCCCGCCTCCAGTGGTGTCGCGACAGGCGTGAATGGAGGGACGAATGGAGACGTGTCGACTTCAGCGATTACAGTCGTCTCTGCCTTGGTGCCAATGATGGTCGTATGCGTGTTTGGCGCCGTGCAGGTGAGCGCCACAATCAGGACTGCATATGACCGAGGCACACAAGGCCAACACCCGGCATCATGGTGTGGGGAACGATCTCCTACACTGGCCGTACACCTCTAGTGATCGTCGAGGGGACACTGAATAGTGCACGGTACATCCAAACCGTCATCGAACCCATCGTTCTACCATTCCTAGACCGGCAAGGGAACTTGCTGTTCCAACAGGACAATGCACGTCCGCATGTATCCCGTGCCACCCAACGTGCTCTAGAAGGTGTAAGTCAACTACCCTGGCCAGCAAGATCTCCGGATCTGTCCCCCATTGAGCATGTTTGGGACTGGATGAAGCGTCGTCTCACGCGGTCTGCACGTCCAGCACGAACGCTGGTCCAACTGAGGCCCCAGGTGGAAATGGCATGGCAAGCCGTTCCACAGGACTACATCCAGCATCTCTACGATCGTCTCCATGGGAGAATAGCAGCCTGCCTTGCTGCGAAAGGTGGATATACACTGTACTAGTGCCGACATTGTGCATGCTCTGTTGCCTGTGTCTATGTGCCTGTGGTTCTGTCAGTGTGATCATGTGATGTATCTGACCCCAGGAGTGTGTCAATAAAGTTTCCCCTTCCTGGGACAATGAATTCACTGTGTTCTTATTTCAATTTCCAGGAGTGTATTTTGTAATAAAATAAGGCATTGTTTAACTTTCGTCCTACACAAGTCAGGAGGTTGTTATGTTCTCCCTCCTGGCCTTATTGCTAACTAAATATAGGAAAAATTTAACTATCTAACGAGATGCTGAAAACCCTCAAGATCTGGACATGTTATCCTGCCGTAGCTCTTTCATATAACACACCAAAGTTTTGATGTGTTTCAGCCAACGCTGCGACCATGTGAGGGAAAACTCATATCATCGTATAAGTGCGACCAATTGCATAAAAATTTGTGAACCACCCGTTGGCGACAGTGACAGATCATACAGCATTGCCCACGAGAAGTGAGTGGCCGTCGGTTCAATAAATAATGCTGCTTACAACGCGGGCGAGTTGCGCACTCTTTTTTATTTTTTTATGGGACTTAACCGCTAAGCTTACACACTACTTAACCTAAATTATTCCCATGCCCGAGGGAGGACTCGAACCTCCGCCGGGACTATCCGCACTTGCGCACTCTTGCTAGACTTCATACCTGCCTAGTATAAGCACATTTAGTTGCATCACCATTTATTGTGACTGGAACACGGTGAAAACAGTTTTGTGTTTTTAGGTCATTGTGTTACAATATGTAAGAAATGCTTTTCTTCCTTTATAACTCATCTTACACTGGACAGAAGAATTAAAGAATTTCGACGTAAAAGTTTTGAAATTTGGCTTAAAGGTGCCTACCTACAACCTGCCTTTGTAAGGGTGCAAAAGCGTGGTGAATGTTACCTGACAGCGTTGCGTGCGTTGCATGTTACCTGACACCTGCAGTAAGGAATCCGTACTGTCTCTCACCTGAAAAAAGACAAAAAGTATAAAGAACAAATGAAACGGGGGAAAGCAATAGCTAAAAAGTAAAAAATCATCTATGATGGATTGCATATGTGATTCACTCTTAGTAATTTAGCCTTCTGATCCAACAAAATTGAGGTTATTGTTGATGAAGATACCATTTGACAATGGCATCAAGAGCACATCAGTGCCGTTACTGAAAATATTTTCCCAGATACCCTTTACTGAGAACCATCACACCCCTTCTCATTGCTCCAATCTCAATTCGCTGGTGTCTCCAGACAGACAACTACTTACAACTTGCCATGAACCTGTTCTAATCATCTATAAATACACCAACATTGGCCACAAAATTCAGCTAGGTAAAGCTGACCAAAAAGCAGAAATTCCACAAACAAAAGGTTTTACTAGGCAGTACTCGTAAAGAACGGGAAATCTGAAGAATTTCAGAAAAAAACGTTTACAGTACCAGTAAACGTTGGCTTCCGCGGCCGTTGCCACAGTCAATAAAATTGTTCTGGGTTTGAGGCAGCATTGTCAATCATAAAATTCCGACGTTTTGGCGACTGTTGCAAGACGCCTTCCTCAGGGTGTATTGCTAACAATACTTGTGTCGAGAAACACTGGCGCTGACAAAGGCGAGTTCTCATAAATTCCAGAGTCCACTAGAAGTAGCGGAGAGACGGAACGAAGTCATCGAGAGAAGAGCACTTGTAACAGATATTCTAGACGGAGTTGCCAGGCTCACGTGTCAGTTGGCCCAGGCGAGAGCCCAACAAATGGAGCAATTACTTTACTGCACAGAGCCTTTTATTTTATTGAACACTCAGAAGAAGCATTGGAAGACCCCAGAAGAGATGGCTCGATGATGTCACAAGGACTAAATTGTTGGAGAATGAGTGAAGTAGAAGAATATGGATAAGTCCTTCATTCACTAGTGAACATGTATTGGCTAAAAAAGGAAGGAAGAAAAGAAATTTAGGACAGTGCTTTGCTGTACCATTCGAGCGTGAAGAAGGCGCTGGGATAAAATCAGACCAAATATGGTTTATATTCACAGCAATGATGTTCACTGCAGTCGAGAGTTTTATACCAGACGTTATTATTTGACGATACAGATCCCGACGGTATACAAAATAAGTCAGGATTCTGTTGCAGAAGCAATAAGAAAAGCATGTCGAACGCTAAATCTCCAAGACTGGCGTCGGTTTACAGATGCTCGAACCCTAGCGCGTACTTCTGTTCGCGGTGCTTTCAATATTTTCCAAAACAAGACTCTGTCTCGAAATTTGTCAGTAAATCCAGTAAGGTTCTGATCATATATAAAGTATACCAGCGGCTGGATACAATCAATAGTTTCACTACGTGATGAAGGTGGTTATGCTACCGACGTCAGCACCACTAAAACAGAGTTACTAAACACGGTTTTCCGAAATTGCTACACCAAGGAAGATGCAATAAATATTCCAGGATTCCTACATAGAACAACTGCCATCATGAGTAATTTGGAAGTAAGAAAACTAAGCGTACCGAAGCAGCGTAAGTCACTCAATAAAGGCAAGTCTTCCGGCGTAGAGTGTGTACCAGGTAGGAACTTTTCGGTGTATGCTGATGAATTAAGTTCATTTTTTAGCAGTCATACACAACAGTTCTCTATACGAAAGTTCAGTGCCTAACGAGTGGAAACTTGTCCAAGTCACACTAATACACAAGAAAGGAAATAGAAGTAATCTGTGGGTTTATAGACCAATGTAAATGATATCGATTTGCAACAGGATTATGGAACGTATACTATGTTCCACATCTATGAAGTATCTCGAAGAAAACTGTTTATCGACACATAACCAGCACCCATTCAGAAAGCATCGATCTGCTGAGACACAACTGGCTAGCTGTTTACTGGCACGAAGTAATGAATGCCATCGGCGGAGGAACCTCATCTTGATCCCACTTATAATTTTTTGAGTCATCAGTCTTCCGCCACGAATTCCTCTCTTGTTCTAACCTCTCCATCTCAAGTAGCACTAGCATCTTAAGTCCTCAATTATTTGCTGGACGCAGCCAGTCTCTGCCTTACCCTGCATTTTTTTCCTCTACAGCTACCCTGGAAGTTATTCCCTCCCTCATGTTTTAACGTATGTCCTACCATCGCGTCCCGTCTTTTTGTCTAACTTTCCTTTTTAAGCCGGTTCTATGGAGAACATGCTTATTCCCTATCTCCCCAGTCTATAGTTAAATACTTTCAGAAAGCTTGAGACATCGTTCTCCACAAGTGGCTACCAATCAAATTGCGCGCCTGCGGAGTATCGATTCACTTGTGTAAATAGATTCGTGGTTTCCTGTCAAGAAGGTCCCAGTTCTTAGTAACTGACGAAAATGTGTCCAATGAAACAGAACTGATATCTAGAGTAAACCCAGGGAAATTTTACGGGCCCTCTGCTGTTCTCAATATATATAAACGATTTAGGAGACAATATGAGCAACTTTTTACATTACCTGTAGATGATGCTGTCATTTACAGTCAGATCAGAATCAATTATGAAAAGTGTGAGGTCCTCATCGTGAGTGATAAAAAGAGTTTTGTTAAATTTAGGCTACACAATAAATTAATACAAATTTAGGGGTTGTAAAATCAGCTAAATACCTATGGATTACAATTAGAAACAACTTAAACTGGAACCATCACATTCGCAGAGTGTTTAGAAGATGCAACAAATCAACTAAAGAGACTGCCTACACTATTCTTTTCGTCCTCTTCTGGAGTACTGTTGCGCAATTGGGGGTCCTTACCAGAAAGGATTGACGGAGGATATCGAAAAATTGCAAAGAGTAGTAGCTCATTTTGTATTATCACGTAATAGAGGAGAGGGTGTAGCTGATATGATACGTGAGTTGAGGTAGGGATCTGTATTCCGCGAAAAGAACTGCTCGGAGTGGTCTTTTCTTTGCGCCTGGCTTTCCCTTATAGGAAGTTGGAATGCTCACGAATGAATTTCCGTCCTTTCCAATCCCAGGACATGAGCGTCCATAGTTCTGAACCCCTAATGATGAACTGCCCGAACTGCGCCAGATCGGAAGACTGAGACCGTTCCACTAGTTCAGTTTAGTCTCCAGTATCTGCATCTAAATATTTATTTACCACCTTAAGAATTATTTTTTGTGAACTGTTAAGTAAGAATTAGATTTTCCTTTTTCCAAACGCCATCAGATAAGAAAAAGAACTAGAAAGCAGAAAAAAGCTCTTGTGGTATATACTCAAATCCCAAAGAAACTAGTACAGGAAAGCGTGTTCAAATACAAAGATATGTAAACAGACAGAATACGGCGCTGAGGTCGTTAACGCCAGTATAAGACAACAGGCGTCTGGTATAGTTGTGAGATCGGTTACATTCGCTACAGTGGCAGGTTATCAAGCCTTAAGTAAGTTTAAACGTGGTGTTACACAGTATCTCTGAGATAGCGATGAATTGGAGATTTTTCTGTTAGACCATTTCACGAGTGTGCCGTAAATATCAGGAATCCGGTAAAATATCAAATCTCCGTCACTCATCATTGCGGCCGGAAAAAGATCCTGCAACCAACGTGACAGAAGTGCAACCGTTCCACAAATGGCTCAAGATTTCAATGCTGGGCCGTCAACAAAACACCATCGATAAGGGCTTTCGGAAACGAAGGCCCACTTATGTACCCTTTATGGCTACACGACACATTGCTTTACGCCTCGCCTGAGCTCGTCAGCATCGACATTGGACTGTTGACGACTGGAACATGTTGCATGGTCGGACGAGTCGTATTTCAAATTGCATCGAGCGTATGGTCGTGTGCGGGTATGGAGACAGCCTCATGAATCCATGGATCCTGCATGTCACCTGGGGACTGTTCAAGCTGGTGGGGACTCTGTAATGGTGTGGGGCGTGTGCAGTTGGAGTGATGTGGGACCCCTGATGCGTCTAGAGACGACTCTGACAGGTGACACGTACCTAAGCATCCTGTCTGATCAACTGCACCCATTCATGTCAATTCTGCATTCCGACAAACTTGGGCAATTCCAGCACGACAATGCGACACTCCACACGTCCATAATTAACACAGAGTGACTCCAGAAGCATTCTTCTGAGTTTAAACACTTCCGCTAGCCACCGAACTCCCCAGACAAGAACATTATTGAGCGCATCTCGGATGCCTTGCAACGTGCTGTTCAGAAGAGATCTCCACCCCTCGTACTCTTACAGATTTATGGACAGCCCCGTGGATTCATGGTGTCAGTTCCCTCTAGCACCATTTCAGACATGTCACGTCGTGTTGTGGCGCTTCTGTGTGTTTGCGGGGACTCTGCATGATATTAGGCACGTGTACCATTTTCGTTGGCTCTTCAGTGTACGTTTGATAGGTCATATCTGAAGATCGCCTCTTGCAGTGCAACAGCAGCACTTAGCGCAATTAAGCCTACGCGCCGTGTCGGACAGCAGCTCTGGACAGCTGCGCTTATCACGGTGCCCCTGCCTGTCACGGGACGCGGACGGCCCGCCTTGTCCGGGATGGGCGTTACCGGAACGATCAACTGTGCCTGGGGAGAGGCCATTGTGATGCGTGTGGCTGCGCAGGAGTTATTAGGGAGCGCAGCCCAGCCCGGTGACCCAGAAGCGGAGTCAGATCGAGCTCCATCCCAACGCCCACACACAGCAGGCTCCTGGCTGCTGCCAAAGGTAACCACAGTAGTAGGCTACTGGTATGTACGCGACGGATGTGGAGACCTCAAAAACAATCCACATCACCTCGCCTCTGTTGAACTTTGCGTTCCAGAAGCAGCTTTCTTTAAATCTGGATAAATACAAGCTTATCCCTGCAATAAAGGGAATGAACCCCACAGGACCAAATCGACAAGATTAACTATGAACATCTGGAGCGCGTTACAACCTACGAGGCGCTACCTAAAATTTCCGAGAATTTAAATTTCACCAGCAAACATTCAATAGCAGAAACTGCCACTGCTAGGCGCGTCTAGTTGTGTGTTTCAACTGTCAGTCTGTCGCGTGGCGTCATTGTGGGTGCATCGGTTTGAACGTTGTTGCTGATTTCTTTCACCATTTTCTACTGTGTCTGCGAATTTCGAAATAGCTGACCCGAAGGAACACAGGATCTGCATTAAACTTGGTTTTAAGCTGCGCAAAACTGTAGATGAATCTCAGTACATGCTTTGCTAGCTTTGAGCTGAGCAAGAACATCTGAGTGGTTTAAGCGATTTAAAGATTGTCGGGAGTATGTGGAGAATGATAAAAATTCGGGCATGCACAACTCCGGAAACGCTCGCGAAAGTCTCTCCGTGATCCATAAGAATACAAAACAGACAATCTGGGATCTACATCTACATGCATACTCCGCAATCCACCATACGGTGCGTGGCGGAGGGTACCTAATACCACAACCAGCACCTTTTCTCCCTGTTCCACTCCCAAACAGAACGAGGGAAAAATGACTGGAATTACATACGGGACATGTTAACACATCCTAGCTGACGCACTGAACATGAGACGAATTGCAGCGAAGTTCTTTGCTCGGCTTCCGAATGCCAAGAACGAGACAGTCGGCTTCAGGTGTACATTTAACTGCAGACAACACATTTCTTGAGCGGGGCCATGACTGCCGCTGAATCATGTACAGTTACGACCTTGAATCAAAATAACAAACCGCCTGACAGACAGGAGACCTAATACCGGCTATTGCATACAATGTAGGATGTTTTGGTAATCCAGGAAACTTATGTAGACACGCAAAAGAAATCTTATCGCGGAGAGTTGCATCAAAGCAGTACTCGGGCTCAAGAATACGATAGGAACCATGGAAGTCACGGAAAAGAGTTGGTGGCAGTGAGACGTTACACCATATATAGCCGCAAGTACAGGAGTTGAACAACAATATGGAATCAGCACGAGAAATGCATGCCCGAATATAAATGCAAGCCTGCAAGTTGCGCTGTTGTATTTGGCCTATGTAACGTTCTCAATATGTTGCAAGTGTCAGTCGTTGTCGGAAAAGTGTTCTGTGTAGTTGTGAGTGTATTATGTCGCAGCTAAGGGAATTATAAAGCGGGCAAATTGTTGGTGCTTTTATTGTGGGTGCTTCCGCAACCAAGATAGCCGAAGTGTCTGGTGTCTCAAGAGACACCGTATCGAAGATTCGGAACGCGTACAGGGAAAGCGAAAAAAATATCATTCGCCAAATCACAACTCGGACGAAACTGCACTAGAACAACACGAAGCGAGTTCCATAAGCAGGGAAATGCACGGCGAGTTGTAATTCCAAGACATCTAGTCAGTGATGCAAATGGTCATCACAGGAAACCATGATGCCGAAGCCATAAAAGCTGGACAGTGGAGCAATGGAAGAATGTCGTTTGGTAAGATGAGTCTTGTTTCACACTGTTTCCAACTTCTGACCGAGTTTACGTTCCGAGACAGAAACATGGCGTGGATCGGTGATGATTTGAGCAGTCATATCGTTGTAGTCTATGAGCCGTGCTGTTATTCAGCAAGGTCGCATTACAGCAAAAGATTTTTTTTCCATATTGGCTGATCAAGTCCATCCCATGGTCCAATGTTTGTTACCCTGTGGTGAAGCTGAATTCTAATACGATGTGGTCCCTGTTCACACAGCCGACGGGACTGGTTTTGTGAGCACGAGGGGGTTTGTCGCATTTCCCCTGGTCACCATAGTCACCAGATTATTAATATTAATGAGCCTTTGTTTTGTACTTTGAGGGGGAGGAGGTTGTCACTATTTTGCAGGAAGAACAGTATAAGATTCCCTTGAAAAACATACAGGGTCTGTAATCATACATTCCGAGACGGCTGGGAACTGTTTCGGTTTTGGTGGAGTTTCCATCTTTTTGTCCACGCTTGTATATAGCACACAGTGTGCAGCGGCGATGCACCGCGTTTCCCGGGAGCGGCTGCCAGGAGTGACCCAGATGGCCGATCGGTGGGCACTGCCCCACATCCGCCCGTCACGCCGCGCCGCGTAGCCCGTCCAGACCTGTTTGCTGCCCCAGCTGCGCTCATCAGACATTTCTTCAGCACGTTGTTCCTCCTCGCCGATCATCTAACAAGTTGCTAGATGGCGTGTAACTGACGATCTTGATGAAAGCTCTAAGCATTGCGTGGGCTTTATTGTCGTCCTCTTGCAAAGCGACCAGGACCCTACCAAAGGGGTGGGGGTAGGGGGGTAGAGGGGGGTAGAGACATAGACACGCCCCCCCCCCCCCCGGCAGAGGCGCAGCACAGAACGGAGGGAACGCGAAAATTGACCGAGAAAAAGATAGTTTAACAAGTAACCGGTATAGTTACCCTATACCTCATGACCCTATCTTCTGAACACAGGAAAATGTCTTTCTCTAGCCCTGCAACTGTAAACGTACAACTTGACTAATCGAGTGGATCAGTTGATAGAAGACATCCTAAGGCATCAAAGACCAATAAATTTGGTATTGGAGACGAGTGTGGGGGAATAAAACATGTATTAGTGGAGGCTCTTTTTCCATTTCCTCCACCGTCGTATCTCGTTACTGTCCTCAGTGAGCAGAGATAAACAAAAATCGAAACCCTGCGGTATTTTCTTCAGCATATTTTCTTCAGCACTTGGTCGTCATCTAATAAGAGTCTGCAATGGCTTAGCCGGCCGGAGTCGCCGAGCGGTTCTAGGCGCTTCAATCTGGACCGAGCGACCTCTACGGTTGCAGGTTCGAATCCTGCCTCGGACATGGATGTGTGTGATGTCCTTAGGTTAGTTAGGTTTAAGTAGTTCTAAGTTCTAGGGGACTGATGACCTCTGCAGTTAAGTC
This sequence comes from Schistocerca gregaria, assembly GCF_023897955.1. Taxonomy (NCBI): domain Eukaryota; kingdom Metazoa; phylum Arthropoda; class Insecta; order Orthoptera; family Acrididae; genus Schistocerca; species Schistocerca gregaria. The sequence continues at coordinate 109,829,841 of NC_064920.1, forward strand.
CCGTAGTGCTCAGAGCCATTTGCAATGGCTTAACGAAGTAGTAGGTAAAGGTCCGTTGTTGAAAACAGGACACAAATGCTTGAATGCAGAGAGCACATTCAAATGAATGTAGGGTGTTTTGGTTATGCACGTATGTGGACACGCAAACGGAAGCCTATCGTGGAAAGTTACATGAAAGGAACCTTCGGACCCAAGATTACTGAGAGAACTTTCAAGTCATTGTCCCAGAGTGGGTGGCAGACAAATGTTACACAATCTACAGACATGTGTACAGGCTTTCGACAAAAAATATGAAACACTACACGAAATGCATGCTTGCGTTGCTGTGTTTGACCACGAACGACACCTGTGCAATGTCCTCAATATCTTCCAAGTGTCACACGTGATTAGAACAGTGCTGTATTACCTTTTCGTCCAATAAACATAATAAAGAAACTACTAGTATCGAACAGATGCGGCAAAAGTGCTGTTTCTTCACGAAACTGCCAACTACACAGCTCGACTCTGTTCAACAAAGGAGCCCTACCTACTATTTAGTTAAGCCATTGCAGACTCTTATTAGATGGTAATCAAGTGCTGAAAAAAATGCTATTTGACAGCAGGGTTTCGATTTTTGTAGATCTCTGCTGATAGGACAGTAACGAGATGTGACGGTGGAGGAAAAGGAAAAAGAGTCTCCAGCCAGTACTTTTACAGCCACCGAGTTATGTTGAAAAATTTGTAGTTGATTTCGGTGTCAAACTTAGCAGAGTTATACAGCGGAGCTAGTTAACGAAATAGCTGTTTTCAAGTACCGGGTGAAAGTGCTGATAAAGATTATTAACAGTATTCTATTTGGATATTTTGAAGGCTTCTCAAAGTATGGGCTGTCGGGTATTTATCCATACATGTAAACAGCTTCGAGGATATCTATGACGATATTAGTGACTGTAGCATCTTGTGAAAGCAGTTTCAGCGAATTCAAGACGAGAAAAAGTCACTTAATGTCGAATATGAGTGAAAGAATTTTGTCAAATTTAGTTACATGCTAACTTCACTTCAGTGATTTAATCTATCGATCAAAACAAGGAAATCTAAAGCAAAATTATTCATTAAAGGGACATTTTGTCAGAACTTAATTACAGTCCTTTTTCTTGCTTTTATAATTAATAACTTCACTATTAATAATTTATGGGGAGCAAATAAAACTGGTTCTTTATTATACATTATACTAAAAACCCAATACACCAGGATAGCAGCGTTCCACGACACGCGGAGGCGCGCCGGCGCTGGATTGAACCGACTCGAGGATTGCCGGCAGAGGCATAAGTAGTGGAATGCTTAAAGTGACATACAGTGGGTACAGCAAATCATCAAATTATATATCACCTTACAGTATTGCACCTCTACTGCGCTGTCCATCATCAGGTTAACTAGCGTAACACGGAGAGTTTCTGAAGGCGCAGCCAAAACGGCTGTCGAGATCAGTCCGTATCACAAAGGAAGAGATATAAATAAAATTAATTTAGTAATGTCAATCAGTTCAGGTTGCCTGAAGAAATCCGAGGTTACGTACAATATTTCAGTGTCTGTGTTGTTTACAAGTATGATGCAATGTTTCTTGGGATACACATGCCAAAAATGTTGACCTTTTCCCCAGCTGTGGTTTCGTTTACTCCCATAGGTCCCATTGAATGGCATGTGAATATCCCCTATAACATAATACTGAACCTCCGGTCTGGATCCGCGTTTCGAACAGGTGTTCGCCTGGATGACGGGGTGTACCAACAAAAGTAATTTATGCGAGGAGGCGATATGTTTCTATTGCTTCATGATCCAATCTCGATCATTCCGTGCCACGTAGGAATTGTCTGCTGTGAAGCCCTATGTTCAACAGTGTGCTCCGAAACACTTGTGCCAGCATCATCGTCGTACTGTGCTGTGAGATGTCACAGACCGCTGCCTGTCTTACTGTACAGAGTGGGCAAGCCGCCGACCTCCCCGTTCTGTGATGAGACGTGCATTTCCAGCACCTCGTCCGCTACTCGTGGTTCTACAGTCCTTCAACTACTTTCCATTGATGCTCACGACAGAAGCACGAGAACAGCCAACCACTTCCGCCGTTTCTGAGACGATCATTTCCAAGCGCCAAGCCATAAAAATATTATTTTAGCAGAAGTCACTTTTGTTAATGGATTTCCCAATTATCGGCCCGTCTAGTCGTTAGAATGCTTCCCCATTCGTCTCTGCTCAGCTTTCAACACTGTCCTTGCTGCGTCACGTGCTCGCAACGCTGCCACACCGCACTCAATCTTGCGTTGGACAGTGGCACATCAGTGTGTATGTAACGTAGCGCTCATACATTCGGCGCAGAACAGTCCATTACTGTTCTCTACATCTACATCGACATCCATACTCCGCAAGCCACCTGACGGTGTGTGGCGGAGGGTTCCTTGAGTACCTCTATCGGTTCTCCCTTCTATTCCAATCTCGTATTGTTCGTGGAAAGAAAGATTGTCGGTATGCCTCTATGTGGGCTCTAATCTCTCTGATTTTATGCTCATGTTCTCTTCGCGAGATATACATAGGAGGGAGCAATATACTGCTTGACTCTACGGTGAAGATACGTTCTCGAAACTTCAACAAAAGCCCGTATCGAGCTACTGAGCGTCCCCTCTAGAAGAGTCGTCCACTGGAGTTTATCTACCATCTCCGTAACGCTTTCGCGATTACTAAATGATCCTGTAACGAAGCGCGCTGCTCTCCGTTGGATCTTCTCTATCTCTTCTATCAACCCTATCTGGTGCGCATCCCACACCGGTGAGCAGTATTCAAGCAGTGCGCGAACAAGCGTACTGTAACCTACTTCCTTTGTTTTCGGACTGTATTTCCTTAGGATTCTTCCAATGAATCTCAGTCTGGCATCTGCTTTACCGATGATTAATTTTATGTGGTCATTCCATTTTAAATCACTCCTAATGCCTACTCCCAAACAATTTATGGAATTAAGTGCTTCCAGTTGCTAACGTGCATTATTGTAGCTTGATGATAAGGGATCATTCTTTCTATGTATTCGCAGCACATTACATTTGTCTACGTTGATATTCAATTGCCATTCCCTGCACCATGCTGCAATTCGTTGCAGATCCTCCTGCATTTCAGTACAATTTTCCATTGTTACAACCTCTCGATATACTACGGCATTATCCGCAAAAAGCCTCAGTGAATTTCCCATGTTTTCCACAAGGTCAGTTGCACGTATTGTGACTAGCAGACAGTCCTACGACACTTCGCTGCGGCACACCTGAATCACTCTTACTTCGGAAGACTTCTCTCCATTGATAATGACAATCTGCGTTATGTTATCTTAGAAATCTCCAATCCATTCACACAATTCGTCTGATAGTCCATATGCTCTTACTTTGTTCATTAAACGACTGTGGGGAACTGTATCAAACGCCTTGCGGATGTCAAGAAACACGGCATCTACCTGGCAATCCGTGTCTAAGGCCCTCTGAGTCTCGTGGACGAATATCTCGAGCTGAGTTTCACACGATCGTCTTTTTCGAAACCCATGCTGATTCCTACAGAGTAGATTTCTAGTCTCCAGAAAAGTCATTATACTCGAACATAATACGTGTTCGAAAATTCTACAACTGATCGACGTTAGAGATATAGGTCTATAGTTCTGCACATCTGTTCGATGTCCCTTCTTGAATAACAGGGATGACCTGTGCCCTTTTCCAATGTTTTGGAATTCTTCGCTCTTCTAGAGACCTACGGTAGAACAAGGGGGCAAAATCCTTCGCGTACTCGCGTAAAATCGAACTGGTATCCCATTAGTTCCAGCGGCCTTTCCTCTTTTGAGCGAGTTTAATTGTTTTTCTATCTCTCTGTCATCTATTTCGATATCTACCATTTTGTCATCTGTGCGACAATCTAAAGAAGGAACTACAGTGCAGCCTTCCTCTGTGAAACAGCCTTGGAAAAAGACATTTAGTATTTCGGCCTTTAGTCTGTCATCCTCTGTTTCAGTACCATTTGGGTCACAGAGTGTCTGGACATTTTGTTTTGCTCCACCTACCGCTTTGACACGAGACCACAATTTCTTATGATTTTCTGCCAAGTCAGAGCATAGAACTTTACTTTCGAATTCGTTGAACGCTTCTCGCATAGCCTTCCTCACACTACATTTCGCTTCGTGTAATTTTTGTTTTTCTGCAAGGCTTTGGCTATGTTTATGTTTGCTGTGAAGTTCTCTTTACTTCCGTAGCAGTTTTCTAACTCGGTTGTTGTACCACAGTAGCTCTTTCTAATGCATATTGTACGAGGGTTTTGAACTTTGTCCACTGATCCTCAACACTATCCGTACTTGAGATAAAACTTTTGTCTTGAGCCGTCAAGAACTCTGAACTCCGCTTTTTGTCACTTTTTTAATATTTCTATTTACGGCTGAAATCACCGATGCTGTAACCGCTATATGATCGCTGATTCCCTGTTCTGCGTTAACTGTTTCAAATAGGTTGGGTCTGTTTGTCATCAGACCGTCTAATATGTTATCACCTCGAGTCGGTTCTGTGTTTAACTACTGAAGGTAGTTTTCAGATAATGCACTTAAAAAAATTTCATTGGTTTCTTTGTCCCTGCCACCCGTTATAAACGCTTGAGCCTACATCTGGTAAATTAAACTCTCCACCCAAAACTATAACATGGTCGGGAAACCTACTCGTAATATTTTCTAAATTTTCCTTCAGGTGTCCTGCCCCAACAGCTGCTGAGCCAGGGGGCCTATAGAGACATCCAATTACCATGTTTGTTCCTACTTTAACCGTGGGTGAAGGTTAATTCCGAGAGTGTATGTTCCAAGAAGAGTTGTACATCGTGCTACTTACACCCAAGTACGAAATCGCCACGACGGAAAAGTCATAAAAATTAAACCTCATACAAGACTTAGCGATAGCCGCTCTTCTAACGCATTATTCGCGAATGTGACAGGAGAATGAGGAGATCACAGTGATACCAGACGTGACGACCATCACTAACCATAGGGTCGCTTGCGGAGCTCAGATGTAGATATTAATCGGTTTCACGCTGGGGTGGCACCACAGTGGTAAAGAAGAGTCCCGGGTACTGCGTACTCCTTCGTTAATTCACTGAGAGCTCATTACGCATGTCCAAGGCTTACAGAAAAATCTAGACTTTTCTAAACTGTCACGTACCGCAGTCGCCCCAAGTGCAACAAGGACATGGATGTTGACTAAGAGCGTTTGTGCAAGATTGTGAGCCTCATTGTGTCTGACATTTACATCCATCTACCGCTGATAATCACCGTTATGTCCCGCAAGTACCATGTTAGCTAGTTTGCAGGTCCTCACAGCAAGCAAAACTAGCGTGAAATATCCCGGGAGGACTGTATCCGCGGTGACGAAAAGTATTTAGTAAGAAGACATCTTAACGAACTCGTTAGCCCTTTTGCACGACGCAAGCGTCTCTTGCGGTTCGTGAGCAGATTTTCCGCAGAGTCGTAGAACTTAAAGGAACTTGTTTCCCTCAGTGAGACGGACATCCTTCAGAAAAAGAGACATGAGAGACTATGGTCTACGGAGGATTTCTGATATTATTCTCTTTGAAATTCTGTTTACGTTAGCACAACATAGTATGATACAAAAAACGGGTTAGAGAAGTCAAAGAGTGAGAAAATGTAGACAGATATGTGCGTATGCAGGTAATATTAGAGTTGTGACAATATACATCGGCAGATAGCAATATGTGAAGCAATGGAAGCAGAAGAAGCAAAAACTACACTCGCTATAAATAAAAATAAGACACAAAATACGTCTAGTTCTAAGGTAAGAAGAACACAACATGAAACGATGGCCTCTAACAAATGTTTTGAACGTGTCAGCTGCTTCATTTAACTAGGTGTAGTCTTAACCAGAGGTAATAACTGAGGTACGGTGTTAGAGAAAGGATAATATAATTATTTGTGCTACAGCGTTTAAGCCTTCCTTTGGTCGCAATCATTATAATTCGGTAATTAAATATTTCTACATGCAACTCATGAAGTACAGTAAGACGTTTTTTAACAATTACAATATGGCGTGCAGTTCAGAATGTCACAGCCGCAGTTTAACAACTAAGCACGCCCACTTTTTTTTATTTCTGGAAATGGGCAACAATGAAACTATGTAGTGTAAGTAGCTGTCCATACGAATGGGTCCGGTCACATTGCCATTTTCTAACGTTCACACTGAAATTATCAGCGTACAGATAGTGACTAATATAATGCGAAATTGCGTCTCAAAACCGAGAAACAAACTTGTCGACTCGATTAGATGATACCACAGAGACTGTCGTCTTACTCGTCGATAGAACGGTAGCTTTATAGTCTATAATGCAACTCTTTATGTCTCTTACTGTCTTACAATTTCGCACGGAAAAGCACCAGACCTGGAAGATGCTGCCAACATGTGAGAACACCTGACTGGAAATGGAGAAAAAGTCCTACGAACATGTGTGTGGAAACGCATCGTTGCCACGGAAGAAGGGCTGACGAATGATAGTTCATCTTGATGTACCGTGTGTTTCTTGTGTGTTGCAGGCTGTGTGACACACACAGCGTACTGTAAGCAGCAGAATGGTCCGTATTCATGCCGGAAACAAGCCGAGATGGTGTTTGTGTACGGCTAAGCAGATGGAAACGGTCCTGAGGCAGCGCCGCTATACCAAAGCAACTAGCTTCACAGACACCATCCACATCACACAACATCAATCCCTTTTTGGGCGTTTGTGTGGTCGCGGTTCTTTCAAGACAGACGAACGTACACAGGGAGGTGGTGAACTATGGGTGCACCAGATTTGGAGGACCCAGTTCTACAGGATATTGAGACGAACCGTAGTACAAGCTCCAGGCATGTGGGCCGCCGACATCGTGTAAGCCAAAGTACGACTGTGTGTATCCCGTATGACAACCGCTGCTATCCTTATCATCTGCAATGAGTGCAAGGATTATCAGCAGTGCCATTAGAAAACATCTTGGGCTGGAACACGAACGATGAACGTTCTATTCTTTCGATTACACTACTTCACGGCACCTCGCGACTAAGGGCTTGTCTAGAAAGTGAACTGTGACTCAGAAAGTGGCGCCCTTAAACGGGTCACGCATTTCATGCTCCAGGCCGGATGTCTACTTTGTCTTATGCAGCACACGCAAAGTCGGTAGCTGATTTCGTCTTCCCAACACTGGCATATTTTCAAGTGGATGCTGTTTTGTACTTACAGACCGCCATGAAAATAGGTGGCATCACTGTGTCATAAAGCAAAAGTTGCTGTTTCGATTCCCGTCTAGGATATAACTTCCAGCAACTACAGTTTTGAAGCATCAAGGGCAATATCCACTAATTTCTCTCGAAAACAGGAACTGTATGTGTACAGGTCCGATTCACTAACACAAGGTTCCTTTTCACGAGTGACTTTTTCTTTGCTACCCTAGAACTCGATTTACTAGATCGCCTTTTTAATATCAAAATCAATCAGGGGAACCAGTGAATAACATTGATAAGGTTTAAACTAGTAAAGCTCGTGGAGACGATGTAAGTCGTCCATAAAACAACCCTCGAAATAAAATTTATCACTGGTGATTTCAATGCGTACATGGAACAGCAACACTTCCTTAAATAATCAGTGGCTTTAAAGTATAAACACAATGGCTCTATATGATTGCGGCTGCGTACGTTCTCCCGTCTTCGAGTCACTTTATTTTCAGACAAAAGGACTAATTGCCAAAAAGTAAACAAAATGCTCCATCTGTTTCAACAGCACCAGAATTTGTTTTTCCGTTTTAGATGTGTGGTTATTGTATGTTTGTCCTTGCTAGTTGTGGACGGTAACATAATTATGTACGTGTGTATTAAATAGTCCAACATGCTGTATTTTCGTGGCTTTTAGTGGGTACAAAATAATATGAACGCTAGAATTTGGTAACTGCCGTGCTGCTCTTAACACGATGAAAATTTCTGTTTACCGAAAAGCTGACAATTTGTCGTCATCAAGAAGATACTCCCTCCATCTGCTCATAGGTATGATATATTTAAGTTGAATAATCTTTGTTAACCCAAAAAGAGTCATGCTGTAGGATCTTATTGCTGAAACGAGACTTACTAACTCTTGTTGCTAAATCCTGCCAGTTTCGATTATCTCAATGACAACAGTATTGTTCTTAGATCAGAACCAAAGGTCAGATATTGCTACCAACCGACTTGATGAGGTTCGGCATACTAGTTGGGAGCCACTCGAAAGGAAGTCCTGTGGAAGGGTTTATCTTCCGTATTCGAAAAAATCGGTGTCAAAGGCCAAGGAGAAGGATGCGTATCGGACCAAGTAGAATAGTTAAAACAGAAAAAAATTAAGAACATATTTGAATAAAATTATTTTGATTTTAATTTTAATAATGAAGAGTCTCAGTTGCACTGTTTACCTAGAAATTTACCTAGGTTTCAGTCGGGATAACCCAACCTTCTTCAGAATAACAGTATCTGTCCATAGAGGACATCGTCAAGCTAAAACTACAAATCCATAAATTATCGTCGGAATGTAAAACTTATCTGGCACTGCCTCGGCCCCACTTCGCGACCGCGATGCGGCAGCCGCGAGCGCTATACTGGAACACCAGTATGATGATGATGGCTCCATGATGGTCCTCTGGACCAGCCGAACTACTTTGACACCATTTGCAAACATTCACGGACTGCATGTTCCCAAACAACGATGGAGTTTTTATGGATGACAATGAGCCATGTAACCGAGCCACAACTGTTCGTGGTTAGTTTGAAGAACATTCTGGACAATTCGAGAGAATGGTTTCGCCAACCAGGTCGCCCTACATGAATCCCATCAGATATGTATGGGACATAATCGAGAGGTCAGTCCCTGTACAAAATTCTGCACCGGCAAAGTTTCGCAGTTAGGACGGCTGTGGAGGCAGCATGGCCCATTATTTCTGCAGGGGATTTCTGACGACTAGTTGACTCTACGTTACGTGGAGTGTCTCATTACGCCGGGCAAAAGGAGGTCCGACCCCATATTAAGAGGTATTTCATGACTTTTGTTACCTCGATGTAAGTGAAGAAATGTCAAAGAAACTTAGAGAGATTCTAGCAATAACTGCTTTACACTGTTGTATGACTTTTCTATATTCTTTTGCTTAAAGAAGTATTATTCATTTTGCAAGGAAAAAACAGGAAAAACAAAAATAAATCTACATTCTGCACCAAGGATCAAATAAGTGTCGTCAATGTTTGTAGAGTAGTACACTGATATCTCTGCCTCCCTTATTCACAATGGAAGTTATTTTATTTAAAGTAACAGTATATAAATTTTGCGACGGTTCGCATTATCTTACTGAGGAGTGAAGAAAACTTGCAACATGTGCTGTTCGAACACTGAAGCACGTAAGTCCATAAATCGACTGTTATCTGAACGCAAGTCTGACATCACTTGACCACTACCGACATCTACATTTTCTTATAAAATATTAGGTGCGAGCCTGATGTGTGTAAATGAAATTTCCTTAATGCCGCGTGTTCTAACAGGTCTGGTCTGGAACAGTTCAGCGTAATGACCTTTGACCTCGATTTTTCCTAAAATGGAAGCGCAGTGACTTTTTTCACGGAAGTTACTGTAGCATGGTCTCAAATAGAAACTCGAATTCCGTAGAAATTGGTTCTTCTTGCGTTCTTGTGACCATTTCTTGCCAGTCTTCTTTTAAAGCACCTCCTTGAATCTATTACAAAAGACGAATTGTTGTCTGCGTCAGCCACGTTTTTTACTGATATCTGTGACTCGTTTCCATCTCCACGTACTGCCTACTCGGTGCTGTTAGACTCCGAGGTAGCCGGTTCAAATCCTGATGATGAAAGAAACCTCCATCACCAGCATTTTGTCAGAAACGGGAGGAAGGGTGATGGCGCCAAGTTTTTAATGCCCACAATATGCGCTAATTTCCTGAGTTGAATTCCAAACCTCTACACAGGGCCTCATGGAGTGAGGGAACGTGATGCTGTTGGTGGAGATCTGTTTGTCGGATGGGGGCGTGAAGCTCGGCGGGTCTCATTGTGCCATTCGTGAGGAGACTATGTGCTGGCACTGTGTTCCAAATTTTCCCTTCTCTCATCATTGCCCAAGATGAACTTGACGCCAAACTCTGTACACACCCATGACACGCAGCTACACTCAAAAGATACACTTACGGCACACTTTCCCACATTATCAGCAAAGGGGCTATTGCGCATCATGCAGTCACGTTACGAAGCTATTGAGGGGTCAACGCCTGCATCTAAATCGTGCCCCCCCCCCCCCCCCCCCTTTCAGCAGAGTTTTTACGATGACGCTGCGCTTACCGGCCTTTAAAGCATTGTTGTGACAGGCGGGTATTCATTCGACTCCGTTTCACGCCCTGAATGGTGTCAGCTCCGCTGCGGGGAGGTCTGCTTCCGTCAGCGTTAAATCTCTCGTTTGCAAGCGAAATGACGGTATAGCGGTAGGCGTTCGTTGTCCCTACAACTTGGGTGCTCTGCAGCGCCAATGAATGACGTATCTGGACATGGGTTTCTATCTTCAATTTGTTCCTCAAGACATGATCTACTGTCTCTCCTTGTGTGTAGGTACTGCTTCGTAACACCCTATATAGACGAATTACAAAACCGATTGCATTAAAAAAAAAGTTCAGAGATAGTGTAGGTACACATATAAGTCAAAAGCTGCAAAGGGCTGAAATCACTGCCAGAACATCCCGTTTTAGTTTTACCCCCACTCACCTAACGTTCGGAAAACAGAGTGACTACGACTGCTTCCTTCAACATTCCTGGTTATGCACATCAAGTAGACCATAATCAGTTATTTCACAAATAGCAGCATTCATGGTCATGGAAGAATGGACAGACTAAACTTACATTTACCAAAAGTAAACAAACAAAAAACACAAAACAGTATTCTCTGGAAACGGAAAAATTTTACAATAAGTTGGCTATCGAGATTTAAAAATAAATAAAACCAAAAAATTTATAAAGTCGGTTAAGATATATCTCTTAAACAATTAATATTACAAAGTCCAGTATTATTTAGATAACACAGAGTAGGTAATGGTAAAAACTGACATTTTAAATAATAAATAACAGCCATTTTGCCATAAACGGAATCGATAAATGATTATAACTATAAAAGCATAGGCATGGTCTGTGACGGAAAATTATAATCTCTCTTAATTCTCTTGAACTCATCATCTCATCACTGTGGTACTGTCTCAATTTTTTCAGACGAATTAAGGGGACAACATGAACAGGTGTATAGCATACCAGCTAAGTGTGCGTACTTGTGTGTGCTTGTGTGGTGTGTCTGTCTGGAGAAAGGGGGAGGAGGAGATTAATGTTGAACTTCCTGTCGAGACGGAGAACAAGCTCGGATTAGGGAAGGATGGGGAAGGAAATCGGTCTTGCTCTTTCAAAGCAATCATCCCGGCGTTTGCCTGGAATGATTTAGGGAAATCACGAAAAGGCTACATCAGGATGGCAGGATGCGGGTTCGAACCGTCGTCCTCCAGAATGGGAGTCCAGTGTGCTAAGCACAGCGCCACCTCGCTCAGTACGTATGCACGCGCGTGCAGTGTAGTGTGTGCAGCAACCATTGATGTGACGTAAGGGATACTGTAAACGTATTTTTTGTAACATAATATTGTATACACCTAGATTACCGAAATTTTTGAAAAATCGTTTCCTTTTGCATTAAGGTGGCATGTCTGAAATCAGCCAGTTGATTCTGGAAGGGTACGAAGGCAGAAACCATCAAGTCAATTACCAAGTTTAAAGCGCTCCTAAAGTGAGGAAAACTGTCCAACACGCAGGAAATACGGTCGCTTCACGGTACTGATGACCTCCACCTAGCAAAGCAGGAGTGTCCGAGTTGCGTGGCACACTACTCGTACCGTACGCGCTGGAACGCCGGTCACCCTCGCGCGCATGCGCAGATACTTGCGGGCGCCAAGTCGCGACACACTAGTACAGCGGCGTGCCTACGGGCAAATGTCTAGCGCTGCTTGGACACTGGCACACACAGGCCGGCTGAGAGCAAAACTCGGGCTGACGTGAGTCACCACAGATCCCCCCTCCCACTCTCTGCAACCTACCGCCCCCCTACACTCCCCCTCCCCACCCTAACTGGAGACGCGCTCCAGAGCCGCCGGAAGTCCCGCGCCGTTCCACGGTGGCCAACCCCAATCTATTGCGGTTTCCGACGACTGTCTCTGTCAGATGAGTTTTAATTCATAATCGCGACTGTACCAACACATGCCGTCGTGTAACGGTAATCATAATATCTTCATCTACTCCTGTTGTTGTTGTGCTCTTCAACCCGAAGTCTGGTTTGATACAGGTCTCCACGCTAGTCTATCCTGTGCAACTCTCTTCATCTCTGCATAACTACTGCAACCTACTGCATTTGAGCCTTACTAGTCTACTCAACATTTGCTCTTCTTCTACAACTTTTACCCTCCGCTCTTCCCTCCACTACCCAATTGACGAATTTTTGACGCGTCAGTTTGTCCTATTAGCTGAACCATTGCTCAGTCGAGCTATAGCTTGATAAAAACTGTGAACTGCGTTCCAGATGATACATCGATGGTACTTTTTACCTTACTTTCTACCTGTACCTTTCACGAACAAAGCGTCGGTTCAATGACTGCTTGTACGTCTCTGGGTGAGCTGTTATTTGCCTAATTTTACCGGAACGATCCCAGTATACACTAATGACTTGTCTGACATGATCATGAGCACCAACAGATTGTTCGCTAGCAAGAGAATATCGTCGTTGGACGATAATAAGGCAATGCAGAAGTACTTGGGTATAATTAAAAATTGGTGTAATTAATAATAGCTCCCTTCAAATGTGGATAAATGCGAAATAATGTCTATAACAAATAGAAAGAACTTGTAAGTATCCGATTGAAAGATTACATCTGGAGCGCTACACATGGGATAAATACGCTGCGCAAAAGAATTAAAGGGTCACATTTTTGAAACTCAGATATTTTTCCTCATTGCAACGCAGAAGCCTGAAATTTGGTTCCAAGGAACCTGCAAACTTCATCCATAGTGGCGCACTGCTACATAACTCTTGGGATCGGCGACCCTTCAAGGAAGAACGTGTTGACACATTCGTAAGAAGACCAGATTGCACAAGTTCATGTGAGGTGTAAGATGGGTTACTAATGTTACACTGGCACCAAATTTCACCACAGTTCTGCCCAACATCAGTGTAGAGGTGTCACACGATGGGAAGATCGTAACACGGAACATCCCTCTTACCCACATCTCACTCCTTCTCTTGACACCGGGTATGGATGTGTGTGTTGTCCTTAGCGTAAGTTAGATTAAGCTGTGTGTAAGCCTAGGAACCGGTGACATCAGCAGATTGGTCCCAGAAGAACATATCACCACTTAGCTAATTTACTATCATCTACATCTACATCTACATGACTACTCTGCAATTCACATTTAAGTGCTTGGCAGAGGGTTCATCGAACCACAATCATACTATCTCTCTACTATTCCACTCCCGAACAGCGAGCGGGAAAAACGAACACCTAAACCTTTCTGTTCGAGCTCTGATTTCTCTTATTTTATTTTGATGATCATTCCTACCTATGTAGGTTGGGCACAACAAAATATTTTCGCATTCGGAAGAGAAAGTTGGTGACTGAAATTTCGTAAAAAGGTCTCGCCGCGACGAAAAACGTCTATGCTGTAATGACTTCCATCCCAACTTGTGTATCATATCTGCCACACTCTCTCCCCTATAACGCGATAATACAAAACGAGCTGCCCTTTTTTGCACCCTTTCGATGTCCTCCGTCAATCCCACCTGGTAAGGATCCCACACCGCGCAGCAATATTCTAACAGAGGACGAACGAGTGTAGTGTAAGCTGTCTCTTTAGTGGACTTGTTGCATCTTCTAAGTGTCCTGCCAATGAAACGCAACCTTTGGCTCGCCTTCCCGGCAATATTATCTATGTGGTCCTTCCAACTGAAGTTGTTCGTAATTTTAACACCCAGGTACTTAGTTGAATTGACAACCTTGAGAATTGTACTATTTATCGAGTAATCGAATTCCAACGGATTTCTTTTGGAACTCATGTGGATCATCTCACACTTTTCGTTATTTAGCGTCAACTGCCACCTGACACACCATACAGCAATCTTTTCTAAATCGCTTTGCAGCTGATACTGGTCTTCGGATGACCTTACTAGACGGTAAATTACAGCATCAATGTAAACAATTACTATTTGTGTAGTTGCTGAAGTCGTTAGAGGTCAAATTATGAAAATGCCTTTCTGCTTCATTTTGATAACCGCTTCTACTCGACTTACATAAGTACTGAATTCCACGTTTTCTAGAGCAGATTACAACTAACTAAATCAACTTTGCGTCCTATTCCATCCTTCAGCTCAATATGACAAGCTTTACCCTTTACATTTCTGCAAAAATAGGAAAAAAGGAAAGAATAAAGAAAGGAAGACTCAGGTTTAACCTCCGTTGATGACAAGGCCATTAGAGACGGAGCACAACAGACAGGAGAAGCAATAGAGGAGAAAGTCATCCGTGTCCCTTCCAAACGAACCATCCAGGCGTTTTATTAACAGATTTAGGGAAATCATCTAATACCTAAATCCGGATAGCGGGGCTGGAATTTGAACCGAATACGAGTCCAGCACTGTTTCTCCAAAGGTAAAAGTCAAAACAGCAAGGATATCGTAACAGCAAGGATATCCGGTCGTCAAAAATTTCACGTATGGCATTCCTGAAAGGTAAAGCGCTGTACGCCGTTGGACTTTCCTACTCAAATCAGACATACATCTTTTCCTCATCTGCAAGCTAATTATCAAATGGAGAGTTTGTAGTTTTCACCGTCATAAGGTGCCATTTCATTAAAGATCATACGCTATTATATACTATGCGTTTCCTCTGCTCTATTTCCCTAATATGTCTTCAGTAATGACATCTACTCTATGGTATTCAGGTTCTCATCACTAGAGAACCGCACATTTCTGGATCGGCGGATCCCGGAAAGTTGAAAGTGTGCCTCGTCAGTCACAAAATTAATCTGTCGATCCGCAAGAAGACTATTCGCATTTTCGAGAAAAAAGTTACAAAATTTCATTCTCCTGGTAAAATCTGCCTGTGTAAGTTATTGCACAAAACTAATTTCATCCGGGCTTGATTTTCTTCATGGCCATTCCCATGGATATGGAGATTTTCCGGACTAATGTCAATTCGCTCCCTAATATTCCCACGTTTTTCTTCATTCCATTCCGTTCTCTTCGAATATCACAAACTGAGCCTGTTACTGCACTAAGTTTTCCATAACGCAGAGCTTTTTAGGAACTACAGTGAGAATACATTTATATACGAATCTGTAAACACACTTTCTGTGATTGTATTTCTTCACTTAACAGTTCACCAAATAATTTCGCCAACATCATCTTGCCGCCCGTAAAATAACGTACCAACGTAGCGAAACGTGTCACAACCAGTGGAGTACCGCAGTACACAGTGTTACTGTCGCTGAAAATACTAGCAGGACGAGACGGATCTGGCCGGCAAACTGCAGCCTTCCAAGCTCCAAGCTGCCAGGCATCCTTGTAAAGTGGACATGCAGTATCTCTCTTTCTGCCTGACATGGAGCTTGTAAGTGATTCAGACAGCATGGTTAAGGTATAGACACACACGATGAGAGTAAAATTCTAATTATTGCTCACAATTTACTTAGAAATTACACTCACGTCTGCCTGCACTGTAGAGTGTTTAAAAAGCATCACAGACTATATCTCGTGAATTTCCTGAAAGCCGGAATCGTATTTATGGTTCACTGTTTTAAAATGAGTGTCAGTATAGAAAGAACTAGGCTTAAATCAGTGAAGGATATGGAACAGAAGCAAGTTCCTCATAAAACAATCCTCGTGGTACTAGAAAATGCTGGTGATTTCAATGCGTACATGGAACAGAAACACTTTTCCAAATCATCAGATGCATGACCGTATTTTCTGGGCTTAGCTGTGTACAACTGGTTTTGTCCTTAGGCAATAGGAGTAATTTTCAAAATATGCACAAAATGCTTGCTCGGTCCATCAGTAATATATTTTTAACAGAAATAATCAGGAATCTCAGAAATTCATCGGCACACATTTTCTTTTCAAAGGTCAAGTAGTAAATCATTCCTCTTATTACAATAATGCGGAATTTTCAATCAACTTAGTTGATGACGACAAGTCCACCGCATCTTATGCTTTTTAAGGCGTTATTTTTTAATGTTTTAAGTAAGATTATTTCTTAGACACCCATAGACGCAACTTTTTTCCTTCTGAACACAATAATTAGACGGATCGCGAGGAATAAGCTGAAAATTTGAACCTAATTGTGGAAGATGCGAAGTGGATTTGTCTTACAAGGTAGCAGAATGCATGTCTCTCTTTGTGTTTTAGCTAAGCGATGTTGTATGAAATGCGAAATTTTTCTTTATTTTTAATGGACTGCTTGGTCAGAGGACAGCGAGAGCACGACAGGAAAGTCTGTGTTAGCCATATTTTTCTACTTCTATATTTTTTTATCTGTCATTCCCTACCTACGTGGGCAAGGCAGGCAGCTGTATTGTGCTCGGTCCTTTTTAACTAAATTTCAGCCAACTGAGGGTAGTTCAAAGGTAATTCCAACTGGCAATTGTTATTTTAGGATTCCCTACTCTTTCTTCACAACATCCTTTCTTCTAGGAATGCTAGTACAGCAGAGTATTCAGGAGAGTTTCTGTGAAGTTTGGAAACTGGGAGAGACGCGCCAGAAGTGAAACTCAAAGGGCGGATCGTAAGGTGTGCCTGGATGGCTCAGTCGGTCAGTGCTTTGTCCTCAAAAACTAAAGTTCCGGTTCGTGTCCCGGTGTGGCAAACGTTTTTAATCCGAGAGGAACTTCTAACCAGCGTACATTCTGCTTCATCTCCATACTTTAAAACTAATGTCACGAAACAGGTCTAATGTGACTTGACGGAACATGAGCGAAATATACCTCATGTCAGTAGAAGCAAAATTTAATAGTTAAACCCCTCGTTTTCCGTACAAACTTCGGTTGATTCAAAACCAGATTGTGGACGGCCGCACGACGGGTTTTTCGCAGCGCTGTGTGAAGTGTTATTGGCGTGTGATTATCAGTCCCTTGAACAGAAAGAGGTTGTTGTTCCTGGAGTCAAAGTGTCGTGACTGCTGCGTCACCCCGCAGACGGGCCTTCGAGAAACAGGTTCCTCCCGCTCTTGCTAGGATCACCATTCCACACAGCCACGATCACCGCTTTTAAAAGTTCCTTTCACTTCGCTTTCCAGCCAAAACTTCCTCTTCTGTCGATTTTGCCGCTCTCAAAACTCGCTGGAGGCCATAAGCACCACGACTTCGAACAACTTTAACAACCGTTTCCAACAGTGGATGATGCTCTGGGACAAGTGTGTCTGCCTCAGGCGAATATTTTAATTATTCGGTGAATTACAAAATTTGTAAATGAATAATTATTGTTACGTCTGGTTTCCCCTTATGCGCACATATCATTATTCTCGCTCACTGCTCCACCTGATTAAACACAAGTAAATATGAAAACATTTTTTTTTCATAACGAATTAACAATCACCATGGCTATGTTATAAACTACTGAGGAAGGTTATTGCAGCAACTGTTTATATTATCAGATTCAGTAAATATCCTCAGTAATACCAAAACACACACATGTGCGCACGCTAGTTATTAAAAACAAGTTACATGAGAAAGACGTTAAGAAAGATCAACAGAGACAAGGAGTAAGCAGAACGTGGCATCATTCCAAATTCGTTGACTGTCCCGCAAAGTAGCCAGGTGGTATAGACAACTACGGCCATGCAATGCGTATGTGGAAACTTCTTCGTTGATGCGTGCATTCTAGTCTGAAATAAACTATAGGTTCTCTAATAATTGGTAAGTCAATGGCAGGAAATGATACACGAGCCCAAGACGCCAAGTCTATTATGGAACTGTGGAGTTCAAAGACGATTGCCTGTTGGCAACTGTTTTAATACCAGGCCAATTTCCCCTTTACATGTATGGGAATTCTTCCTCTTCATATGTTCAGGAATAGTTGCCGAACTAAAGCTGATGTATAGGTTACTTAAGTGCACAACGATTTACCGTCTCTAATTTCCCTGTAATCTCTTTGAAATTATTACGCCAGTGACATTCAGTCGTTACGTGGAGCTGCAAGTAACGGAAAAATAATTAAAGTTAATAAGGACTTTAAGGTTTTCCAGTGACTTTAAAGTTCTGCTGAATGGGGCTAAGGACTTCGACGACGACCAGTGAGTGAGTCTGAAAATACGTTATACGATGAACATCAATAAAATTAAAAGTAAGTTAAGGAGTTTAGTCGAACTAAGTCCAATATTTGGGCAGCGAAATAACTGACAACGGCAAAAATAGACAGAAGACTAAGACAAACTGCCAGTAGAAAGGGAAAGTTATCAGAAAAATAAGAATATGTTACTATTAGTTACGAATGTTACTGTTTGGAAGTCTTTTTTTGAAACAATTTGTTTTCAACGTAGCCTTCTATGAGAAGAGAATAAGAGTTTTGAAATGTGGTACTGCAGGGGAATGCTGAAGATTATGTTGGTAGATCAGACTGCTAACGCAGACGTACTGGATCGAATTGTGGAAAAATAACCTCGTCGAAAAAGGTGACTAAAAGAAAGAGGCTCACAAAAATAAAAAAAAGTGGCTGTGAGTACTATGGGACTTAACATCAGTGGTTATCAGCCCCCTAGAACTTAGAACTACTTAAACCTAACTAAGCTAAGGACATCACACACATCCATGCCCGAAGCAGGATTCGAACCTGCTACCGTAGCAGTCGCGCGGTTCCGGACTGCGCGTCTAGAACCGCGAGACCACCGCGGCCGGCACAAAAGTATACTACCCCATTAGGGGAGAATTAGGTAATGGAGGTAAGAGTGTGTGTGTGTGTGTGTGCAGCGATGTAAAAATTGCAAACTGAGAGTATACGGCAAGGATGTTCAGATGGTTCTAAGCTGCAGAAGTTAAGTCGAGATGAAAACTTGCGAGGGATAGATTCGCGCGGAGAACTGCGTCAAATCACTTTTCATACTGACAACTACGAGGTGATTTTCCAAAAAGGCTCGTCTCCGTCCACGATGTAACTAAATTATCGTGAAGCGTTAGCTGTTGAATACAATAGGTTCACGTTCTCGCGGTGACTACAGTTTTCGTCATTAATGTCACCAACAGGGTAGAAAAGCTAAAATATATTATATAGCAAGCATTTATTCTTGAAAAACCACGCAGTGTCATAGGATGGAGTATTCGAGATCCGTGCGTCAGGTGAGGTGACTTGGATTAAGGACGCTTTTTTTTTAGGAAATTTGAATTTGTATCTGCAACTAGTTTAATTCTCATGTTCCTCTCCACTTAAAAAGTCTCAGTCATTATATAGCAAACGCAACAACGTACTTAGCATGCTTTCGTTACATACCATTAAGAGCCAAAGAAACTGTTACACCTGCCTAATATCGTGTAGGACCCCGGGAGCACACCAAAGTGCCGCAACACGATGCGGCATGGACTCGACTAATGCTTGAAGTAGTGCTGGAGGGAACTGACGCCATGAGTCCTGCAGTGCTGTCCATAATTCCGTAAGAGTACGAGGGGATGGAGCTGAACAGCACATTGCAAGGCATCCTACATAGGCTCAGTAATGTTCATGTCTGCGTAGTTTAGAGGCCAGCGGAAGTATTTAAATTCAGAAGAGTGTTTCTGGAGCCACTATAGCATTGTCCTGCTGGAATTGTCCAAGTCCGTCGGAATACACAATGGACATGAATGGATGCAGGTGATCTGACAGGACGCTTACGTAAGTGTCACCTGTCAGAGTCGCTCCTAGACGTATCAGGGGTCCCATATCACTCCAACTGCACACACCCCACACCATTACACAGCCTCTACCAGCTTGAACAGTCCCCTGCTGACATGCAGGATCCATGTATTCATGCGGTTGTCTCCACACGCGTACACGTCCATCCACTCGATACAATTTGAAACAAGACTCGTTGGACCAGGCAACATGTTTCCTGTGATCAACAGTCCAATGTCGGTGTTGACGGGCCCAGGCGAGGCGTCAAGCTTCGCGTCGTGCAGTCATCGAGGGTACACGAGTGAGCCTTTGGCCCTGCATTGAAAGCTGCAGCAATTTTCGAAAGGGTTGCACTTCTGTCAGGTTGAACGATACTCTTCAGTTATCGTTGGTCCCGTTATTGCAGTATCTTTTTTCGGCCACAGCAATGTCGGAGATATGACGTTTTACCGGATTTCTGATGTTCATGATGTACTAGTGAAATGGTCGTAAGGGAAATTCCTCACTTCAGCGCTAACTCGGAGATGCTGTATCCCAACGTTCATGCGCCGACTATAACATCACGTTCAGATTCCGTTAACTCTTGACAACCTGCCATTGCAGCAACAGTAACCGATCTAACAAATGCGCAAGCACTTGTTGTCTTATATGGGCGTTGCCGACCGCAGCGTCGTATTGTGCCTGTTTACATATTTCCGTGTCTGAATGTAACTCACTTGCATACACCAGTTTCTCTGGCACATCTGTGTATATTTGTACTACACTATATCGTATTATGAATATGTCGGTAGCAGGCACTGGCTAATAGTAGAAACAAGCCTATAGTCGACAGATTCGTACATCAGCTGGCCGCTGTGGCTGCGTGGTTCTAGGCGCGTCAGTCCGGAACCGCCCTGCTGCTACGGTCGCAGTTTTGAATCCTGCCTCGGGCATGGATGTGTGTGATGTCCTTAGGGTAGTTAGGTTTAAGTACTTCTCAGTTCTAGAGGGCTGATAACCTCAGATGTTAAGTCGCATAGTGCTCAGAACCATTTGAACCATTCGTACATCTTCTTAAATCACTAACAGTTTAGCTGATAATTTGAACGTAAAATCAATGAAATTCATAGGAATATATGAATAAACTTGGGAAAATACCCTTTATGAAATGTGCTCCAATCGTATAATTTCCACTTGTAAAAAATCTTAAAGTTGCCATAGATGTCACTGAAATGGGTAATGCTGTATCTTTGACAATCAGCCGTGAGCTGTAAGCAGTAGTAAGTCCCACAATGAATACCTTATTGCATACCTTTTGTTTCTTGTCTAAGAATGCTCAATTTGAGTTACAGTACTCTACCATCTGTTAATTTGGCTACTAGGTACCTGACATCCCATATGTTTCGCGGGATCTCCAACAGTTATGTGTGATTAGGATTCATACTGAAGTCATCAGATAATCTCTTCCCTTCTTGCGTCATTTGAGAATGACAAGTGGAATCAAATAGTTTCCCGTGAACTGAACAAAGGCTCCCGCAGGCACGATCTGAAATTTTCCGCTCGTGAGAGACTGCGGAGGCGGCCGTTGGCAGAAGTTCTCCCGCAGATGCGCCTAGGAGAAAAGAGCGACTCGGCGTCAGCTTATGACAATGGCTGGCGCGTGCCTCGCACCTTGCGGGACAGCCCGCGTCTTGCATAAGAGAGGCCGTGCAGCGCCGCGTCCGGGAAAAGTGCCTGCCTGCCTGCCTGGTGTCCCCAATGCATGAATTCCACCAGAAAGGCAGGCACGCTCCAGACGGGCTCACACCACCTGCAAAGGCCCCTCTGCTATGGCCGTTTTCATCGTTACGCCGTCCTACAGTCAGTCCCAGAACTCCCGTAACAACCGTTTCAAACGAATATTGTTTGGAAAGTGAACAGCGCGTAATTTGACTTACACCCTTATAAACGTCAAACTAAACACTAAGGATCATGAGCAGAACCTATGCTCTACCTACTTAAGGTGGAACCCCTATAATCAGTTTAAATACAATTATTGAACTAAATGAAATAAAATAGTCATAAATTCTGAACGGTTTGCATTCGGACGTTCAATCTGCACGGTTGGTCCCGGGGCATGATGGGAATTAGGATGCGCGTGCATAGTTTGTTTTAGCGACGAAGGCCACTTTCATTTGGATGGGTTCGTTGGTAACTTCCGGAAGGCGTTCGATACAGTTCCGCACAGTCGTCTGATAAGCCTACGGAATATCAGACCAGCTGTGTGGCTGGATTGAAGAGTTTTTAGCAAACAGAACACAGCATGTTGTTCTCAATGGAGAGACGTCTACAGACATTAAAGTAACCTCTGGCATGCCACAGGGGAGTGTTATGGGACCGTTGCTTTTCACAATATATATAAATGACGTAGTAGATAGTGTCGGAGGTTCCATGCGGCTTGACGCGGATGATGCTGTAGTATACAGAGAAGTTGCAGTATTAGAAAATTGTAGCGAAATGCAGGAAGATCTGCAGCGGACAGGCACTTGGTGCAGGGAGTGGCAACTGACCCTCAACATAGACAAATGTAATGTATTGCGAATACATAGAAAGAAGGATCCTTAATTGTATATCTTAGCGGAACAAACACTGGTAGCAGTTACTTCTGTAAAATATCTGGGAGTATGCGTGCGGAACGATTTGAAGTGGAATGATCATATAAAATTAATTGTTGGTAAGGCGGGTACCAGGTTGAGATTCATTGGGAGGGTCCTCAGAAAATGTAGTCCATCAACAAAGGAGGTGGCTTACAAAACACTCGTTCGACCTATACTTGAGTATTGCTCATCTGTGTGGGATCCGTACCAGATCGGGTCGACGGAGGAGATAGAAAAGATCCAAAGAAGAGCGGCGCGTTTCGTCACAGGGTTATTTGGTAAGCGTGATAGCGATACGGATATGTTTAGCAAACTCAAGTGGCAGACTCTGCAAGAGAGGCGCTCTGCATCGCGGTGTAACTTGCTGTCCAGGTTTCGAGAGGGTGCGTTTTGGCCGGCCGCGGTGGTCTCGCGGTTCTAGGCGCTCAGTCCGGAACCGCGCGACTGCTACGGTCGCAGGTTCGAATCCTGCCTCGGGCATGGATGTGTGTGATGTCCTTAGGTTAGTTAGGTGTAAGTAGTTCTAAGTTCTAGGTGACTGATGACCACATATGTTAAGTCCCATAGTGCTCAGAGCCTTTTTTAGAGGGTGCGTTTCTGGATGAGGTATCGAATATATTGCTTCCCCCTACTTACTCCCGAGGAGATCACGAATGTAAAATTAGAGATATTTGAGCGCGCACGGAGGTTTTCCGGCAGTCGTTCTTCCCGCCAACCATACGTGACTGGAACAGAAAAGGGAGGTAATGACAGTGGCACGTAAAGTGCCCTCCGCCACATACTGTTGGGTAGCTTGCGGAGTATAAACGTAGATGTAGATGTAAGCAAAACTGGCGCATTTGGGGGACTGAGAATCCGCATCTCGCGTTCGAGAAGCCTCTTCACCCTGAAAGGGTAACTGTGTGGTGTGCAGTGTCCAGTCACACAATAATCGCTGCGATATTCCTTGATGGCACGGGGACTACCGAACGGCACGTGAAGGTTTTGGAAGATGATTTCTTCTCCTTTATCCAAAGTGACCCTGATTTCGACAAGATGTGGTTCATGCGAGACGGGGCTCGACATCGAAGCAGGAGAGTATTTCATGTCCTGGAGGAGAACTTTGGGGACAGCATTCTCGCTCTGGGGTACCCAGAGGCCACTGGCATGGGCTTGGATTGGTATCCGTATTCTCCGGATCTGAACATAGCAGTAATCCCAAAACCATAGCTGAGCTGAAAACAGTCATTCAGGAGGTTATCGACAGTATCGATGTTGCGACACTTCAGCAGAATTTCGATATTGGTCTGCACCCCAACATCGCCAATGACGGCAGACTTATCGAACATGCCATAACCTAAATCCCAATATCTGTAGTGACGTTTACAAGTTGAATGAAGTTTGCGCAGTTTGTAACTACTTTGCGCCTTTTTTTCACAGAGTTCAATAATTTTCGTCCTGTATGTGTCCGAATAAATACAGTAGACTTCAGTGGTGCGTGGTATCCGGATATTGCGACTAGCAATCGTATTTTAAGCTCAGAAGTAAATAATCCATATGGTGCAGTGGGCTCGTATTCGAAAAGAGCGCATTCTTAGTCCTCGTTCTAAAGCTCCGGACTCGGCACTAACACCGGTCATTCTTGAAAACAAGAAAAAATATCTAGAAAAGATGGACTGTGAAATGCCTGTTTAAGAACTACGAGCACGTGTTCAATATACAAGATGTGTTTCACAGTGGTGAAGATGAAAAAGAGCTCATAGCTCCTTAGGTATGTATTTTAGAACCTATGTTTCGTAGCTATTTTTGCTTGTTTTGGTCCGTACTACCACCTCTGAAAGTTGCCTGCTTTACAATCTTAGCAACTACAGAATAGGTACACATATTCCACAGTCAAAGGAATCAAAACGGTTTTCGATTACAACTTTCGACTCGTTCGTTTCCGGTACAGGAACCCTTAGTTCAATGTACTTCTGGAGTCCAGCATTGTTGGTACTGAAACATGGACTTGAGTATACCAGAACAGAGGAGAATCGAAGCATTTGAGATGTGGTGCTACAGACGTATGTTGAAAATTAGGTGGACTAATAAGGTAAGGAATGAGGTGGTTCTACGCAGAATCGAAGAGGAGTGAAATATGTCAAAAACAATGATAAGGAGAAAGGACAGGATGATAGGACATTGTTAAGACATGAGAGAATGACTTCCATGGTACTAGAGGGTGCAGTAGAGGGTCAAAAATTGTAGAGGAAGGAAGAGGTTGGAATACATCCAGCAAATAATCGAGGACGTAGGTTGTAAGTGCTACTCTGAGATGAAGAGGTTAGCACGGGAGAAGAATTCGTGGCGGGCCGCATCAAACCAGTCAGATTACTGATGACAAAAAAAAGCAGAAAATTGGCTACTTCAGCGTCGTTAAGGGCGGCGAGAACACTCGTAGATTAACTTCCGATGTTAGCTGGCGACTCCACGGTCCCGCCTGTGTCCAAACTTTGTTCCCGAGAACCGGTGACGTTTCGTTCTGCTGAAGACCTCCGCTACTGTGTTTCCACGTCGTCCCATATCCGGTTTACCGCAAACCGGTTCCCCCTAACTGCTCTTGGTCGACGCGTAAACACTTCAGCACGCGTTCTGAAAATTAGGGTCCGACTGCCGGCTTTCAGGTGCCACAAACGGTGTAGCACATTCCTATCGTCACTACCTTTTCAGGGCGCTACTTTTTAGAATATGATTGAATATAAACGAAATCATTTTGTGTGTATTGACAGAAAGTAAATGGGGCTATAAAGAATTAATCGGGATATTGTTCATGCCCTTTATTCAACTGAAAAGAAGTATGTCTAAAAAGTTCTTTCATTAACGTTACTACAGACAAAAATTTTATTAAAGATCAATTCCTGTTCCACTCCGCCTGTATTACGTTCACTGTCATTTATTTTCACAGTATCAGTTGATTTCGACAAAGTGCCATTTGAGTTGATTGCATTGAAACCAACATAATGCTACATGTTCAAAAGTTTGTGGGCTGGCTGTAATTGTGTATGAAAATGATAGCCGTACAATGTATAGTATCACACAGGGTGCCAGTAAAATTGCGATCATATGGTATGTACAAATAAGATATGCGGACTGGCTATAAATTTTTAAACATAGAATGTATGTAATACGTGTTATACGTTGGTTTCAAAGTAAACCGATGAAAATGATACATCGCCGAAATAAGTGGTACGTCGCCAAAACCAGCTGATTGTTTGTAAATAAACGACTGTGATCACAAGACCGCCAAGGGGAGATAGAGGTTCCTCCTGCACATGGTATCCCGGGAAGAATGGTCAGTCTTCAGGGATATTACGGGAATGATCATTCGAAGCAAAAACCTTCATATGGACATATGCTTTATTCCAGATGGTTTCTGAAGTAGAACACATTTAATATCACTTCTGTACGTATTTCTTGCATAACTCGAAATTCGCAGTCTCTAACTGCAATGAATTTCCTAGAGAAAGATTCTATTTATTTTTCCTGTAGGACTAATTGTTTGTGCGAAGAGAGAGAGAGAATATAGAAAAACTTGCGTGACGCGCATGCGCTGTAGCTTATTCCTAAGAAACCCTGTATCTACTGCATCGAAAGAGACACATGGCGACAAATATACTTGCTGAATTAGAAAAATCTAAATGAATGGTAAACATCGATATTCTGGGTAGCTGCCTAATTGGTAAACAGCTATTTTCAAAAGTTGCTGAACACAACGGATGGCTTGTGACAACGAACTCACTGAGTCTATGCGCATGACTAGAGCAGTGCCTTAACTAGGTCGGAAAAATGTTAGATTACAATAAGGTTCCAGCAGTGATCACCTCAAACTCCTGCAAAAAACGTGTGTGATCTTTGCCCATAAACAGTCGAATACCCGTCCTGAAAAAGTAAGTTCGGATGTAATAAAACAGCCTTAGACACATTAAATGGCTTCGCTACAATTCTGAAGCTGGTCTTCTTGCAAATTTACGAACATCAATAAGGGAATCATACACGCTCTTTACTGAAAAACATTACCTCAGTGCTCATAACCTTACTTCCCCGTAATGACGGGACTGGGTGGCCGAGCGGTTCTAGGCGCTTCAGTCCGGAACCGCGCGACTGCTACGCAGGTTCGAATCCTGCCACGGGCATGGATGTGTGTGATGTCCTTAGATTAGTTCTTAGGGACTGATGACCTCAGATGTTAAGTCCCATAGTACTCAGAGCCTTTTTTCTTTCTTTTTTTACGGAACCGGAACAGCCGATTTATAGACACCATTCGCTTAAACCAATTGGCGCTGAGCAGACTGACATTTGTTCTGGAAGGCAAAGGCTTCATATGCAAACACATGAGCGAATGTCGGTTTGCAAAATTCGCTTTTCATTTTCCACAAATTGTATCGCATCTGCACGTAACGAGTGAAGGCTGCCACCGCAAATGTTTTATTTGTTTATTTTATGCTATTATTTCAGCTGGCAAGATTACAGCCCCTTCAGGCCTTCTCTTACATCTAACCAGAAATGCGCAGTGAATAAACATTACAATTTGTACAGTACATGAGTAACGTAATAATAATAATAATAATAATAATAATAATAATAATAATAATAACATTAAAAATAGTGATAACGTACACAATAAGAAATATCAGTCTTAAAAACATTAAGCAATTTACTCATTGCGCTCTTACCGAATGTGAGTGGTGACATCTGGCAGAAACGTATGACAACAGTACAAAGAAATCAATGTGGATAAGTTTACTGGCCTGAGGAAGAGCGAGAAAGAAGAGGCTAAGATTAGTAGATAAGACGGAAAGAGGAAAACAGAAATGGAAAGGGATGAAGAAAGTATATACAGGGTGTTACAAAAAGGTACGGCCAAACTTTCAGGAAACATTCCTCACACACAAATAAAGAGAAGATGTTATGTGGACATGTGTCCGGAAACACTTAATTTCCATGTTAGAGCTCATTTTAGTTTCGTCAGTATGTACTGTACTTTCTCGATTCACCGCCAGTTGGCCCAATTGAAGGAAGGTAACGTTGACTTCGGTGTTTGTGTTGACATGCGACTCCTTGCTCTACAGTAATAGCATCAAGCAGATCAGTACGTAGCATCAACAGGCCAGTGTACATCACGAACGTAGTTTTGCAGTCAGTGCAATGTTTACAAATGCTGAGTTGCTAAATGCCCATTTGATGTATGGATTAGCACGGGGCAATAGCCGTGGTGCGGTACGTTTGTATCGAGACATATTTCCAGAAGGAAGGTGTCCCGACAGGAAGATATTCAAAGCAATTGATCGGCGTCTTAGGGAGCACGGATCATTCCAGCCTATGACTCGCGACTGGGGAAGACCTAGAACGACGAGGGCACTTGCAATGCACGAGGCAATTCTTCGTGCAGTTGACGATAACCCTAATGTCAGCGTCAGAGAAGTTGCTGCTGTACAAGGGAACGTTGACCACGTCACTTGTATGGAGAGTGCAACGGGAGAACCAGTTGTTTCCGTACCATGTACGGCGTGTGCAGACACTACCAGCAGCTGATTGGCCTCCACGTGTACACTTCTGCGAATGGTTCATCCAACAATGTGTCAATCCTCATTTCAGTGCAAATGTTCTCTTTACGGATGAGGCTTTATTCCAACGTGATCAAATTGTAAATTTTCACAATCAACATGTGTGGGCTGACGAGAATCCGCACGCAATTGTGCAATCACGTCATCAACACAGATTTTCTGTGAACGTTTGGGCAGACATTGTTGGTGATATCTTGATTGGGCACCATGTTCTTCCACCTACGCTCAATTCCATGCGACGGGTGGGTGCTTGTATCCTCGCTAACGGAGGACATTTTGAACATTTCCTGTAATAAAGTGAAGTCATGCTGGTACGCTCTGTTGCTACGTGTTTCCGTTTCATGATAAATGTAATAAAATGAGCTCTAACAAGGAAAGTAAGCGTTTCCGGACACATGTCCACATAACATATTTTCTTTCTTTGTGTGTGAGGAATGTTTCCTGAAAGTCTGGCCGTACCTTTTTGTATCTCCCTGTATAGCTTACAACGTGACAGATATACTGACTCCTTGTTGGACACAAATAAAGCAGCCGAGATTTAATGCTATGCAAAGGTCAGCTAAGAAGCTGGACGTATTCCATCTGTTATTGAAGTTACGAAGTTAGGGTAGGTATTTGGTACATGATGAGAGCTATTGAGGATAACAGTGAGTAATAAACCACTGAAGTAAACAGAGTATATGAAAGTGGCTTAACCGGTCGCATCCAACCTAAATATTGGTAGGAGTGATCAAACAACCGAATGTTGCACACATACCGCACGCAAGCGTTGATGGCTATCTCGAATCGTACGAAGTTTTTACGTTTTGACGTTCTGTAATTGAAGTCGAATATAAATCGACGTCCGAGGAGCTGGTGGTTTAAGGCCGGTGGCCTAAAGTGTTCACGGCTAGGTGTACGGGTACGGCCGGCGTGAAGTGGACGGAAGCGAGCAGCATGGGTAGGGGGGCGCCGCAGCACCACTTCCGGCCCCGCGGCCGTGCTTTCACGCAGCGCACGTGCGAGCACATACGCATAAGCACACGCACGGCGGTTCGCGCCGAGTCCCATTCTGCGCCGGAAGCGGCCGTTTCTATGGCGGTCTCTCCAACAGCGAAAGTGGCGCCGCTCGCTGCGCCTCTGGCACCCACGCATAGCTGAAGGAGTCGCGCCGTCTCGCCAGGGTAGTTGCCGCTGCTGTTAGTTGCCCGAGCCGACCGAGCAGTCACTCGGATTCTACTGACGCCAAAAATCGTCCTCACACAGAAATGGAAAGTGGGCCAAGCACGCATCGAAAGAATAATTTGTTATTGTGAGTGAAAAAGAATTTGCCTCAGACTCTCATAAAATATTTTTCAGTTTTATTGTAACTTTATCGATTTCAATACTTCTAGCGTCATCTTCAGATGCATATACTTCAAATATATGTATGATATGTTCATGTTAGGACCGTGTCTTGCAGTCGTCAACTGTCCTATTGTAAAGGGCACTGTCAAACTAGGGACCCTGAGCACCACTCACGGAGCGACACCCTCAGTGGCCGTCAACGGTGAAAAGAGTAAACAACAATTTACTAAGAAACTTCCTGGCAGATTAAAACCGTGTGCCCGACCGAGACTCGAACTCGGGACCTTTGCCTTTCACGGGCGAGTGCTCTACCAACTGAGCTACCGAAGCACGACTCACGCCCTGTACTCACAGCTGTACTTCTGCCAGTAGAAACTGTGAGTACCGGGCGTGAGTCGTGCTTCGGTAGCTCAGTTGGTAGAGCACTTGCCCGCGAAAGGCAAAGGTCCCGAGTTCCAGTCTCGGTCGGGCACACAGTTTTAATCTGCCAGGAAGTTTCATATCAGCGCACACTCCGCTGCAGAGTGAAAATCTCGTTCTGGGAACAATTTACTACTTTTTCTCAATTTCCTAATATTTTAGCCAGCTTACGGAGAATAAGTACAGAATATGGATTGAGAGTAAATCGAAGAAAGACGAAAGTAATGAGAATTAGCAGAAATGAGAACTGCGAGAAACTTAACATCAAGATTGATGGTCACAAAGTAGATGAAGTTAAGGAATTCTGCTAACTAAGAGCAAACAAACCAATAACGGACGGAGCAAGGAGGACATCAAAAGCAGACTAACACTGGCAAAAAGGGTATTCCTGGCTAAATGAAGTCTGCTAGTATCAAATATTGGCCATAATTTGAGGAAGAAATTTCTGACAATGTACGGTTGAAACATAACATTGTATTGTAGTGAAACATGGACTGTGGGAAAACCGGAAGAGAATCGAAACATTTGAGATGTGCTCTACAGTCGAATGTTGAAAATTAGATGGTCTGATAAGGTAAGGAATGAGGAGGTTCTGTGAAGAATCGGAGAGGAAAATGTGAAAAACACTGTCAAGGAGAAGGGACAGGATGATAGGACATATGTTAAAATATCAGAGAATGACGTCCATGGTACTAGAGGGAGCTGTAGAGGGCAGAAATTGTAGAGGAAGACAGAGATTGGAATACATGCGGTAAATAATTGAGGACGTAGGTTGTAAGTGCTACTCTGAGATGAAGAGGTTAGCATAGGACAAGAATTCGTGGTGGGCGGCATCAAACCAGTCAGAAGGCTGATGAAAAAAAAACAGACAGTAACTTAGGATGAAAAGTAGAGGCCTTGACAACGGCAAGTATTTCACTCTCTAGACGCCTGCTCAGCTTGACTGGCTGCAGAAAAAATTCCAGCCTGCTAAAGATGCCCTTTCACAGGCTGATTGTATCGCTACGTGATGTGAACAACATATCCATCATGTTTCCGAACGGAAATAAGTTAAGCCACGCAGATAGGGAGAGATGTTTCACTAAGAAAATAATACGAGAAAGTTTGACTTTTCCCAAACGCAGGCGGCAACGTCCGAAACAAACAGCAGTATTCCCTTTTAAATGTTAGCGTACGTGCAATCTGCAGACCTCATTTTATTACCTCTCTTCAAATGACATTAATCATGGAATGGAAACACTCAGCAACAGAACGTACCAGCGTGACTTCAAACACTTTGTTACAGGAAATGTTCAAAATGTCCTCCGTTAGTGAGGATACATGCATCCACCCTCCGTCGCATGGAATCCCTGATGCGCTGATGTAGCCCTGGAGAATGGCGTATTGTATTACAGCCGTCCACAATAAGAGCACAAAGAGTCTCTACATTTGGTACCGGGGTTGCGTAGACTACAGCTTTCAAATGCCCCCATAAATGGAAGTCAAGAGGGTTGAGGTCAAGAGAGCGTGAAGGCCATGGAATTGGTCCGCCTCTACCAATCCATCCGTCACCGAATCTGTTGTTGAGAAACGTACGAAAACTTTGACTGAAATGTGCAGGAGCTCCAGCGTGCATGAACCACAAGTTGTGTCGTACTTGTAAAGGCACATGTTCTAGCAGCACAGGTAGAGAATCCCGTATGAAATCATGATAACGTGCTCCACTGACCGTAGGTGGAATAACGAAACTAAAATGAGCTCTAACATGGAAATTAAGCGTTTCCGGACACATGTCCACGTAACATCTTTTCTTTATTTGTGTGTGAGGAATGTTTCCTGAAAGTTTGGCTGTACATTTTTGTAACACCCTGTAATTGTCGCGAAAATTATGACGTTGCCAAAGTTGTGAAAGTTTATTCATGTTACGGTTCTTGAATCGATTACATGATATTTACCCCGTCTGTCCAAAAAGTTTCGACATTGAATTACCGAAAAAGACACTAAAATTGAGACTCAGATTTTAATAATAATAATGTCATATGGCGCAACGGACTTGTGCAAGTCTTTCAGTTGGACGCCACTTTGATGCTTCAGGTGTTCCACATAATCTCCCCCTACTTGATTACGATGGACAGACGTTCATACAATGGTGTGGAATTGTCATAAATGACCTTCTTTGGGATTTTGTTCGACCCGCTCCTCACAATGGCTGGAATGTTGGTTACGTCGTTAAAGCGTTCACCCTTAATGGAAATACACAATGTCTAAATTCTGTAACTACAGGTGTCATTATTTCATATTTAACAACGACAAATTGTAACAAAAATAGAGCTTTTTATATATCATCATTTTCCCGTAGCTCTGAAATGGTACACCCATGGCACGCAAGTTATAAAGCGAAAGGCATCAAATACGAGAGTCCTTTTAACTGCCGACGTGTAGTTTCCCGTCATTTTATTGTAACAAATCGTACCTAAAGCCACACCTGTTCAGCAGCTCCACAGTGTGCTGGTGCTTTGAAACAGCTTATATTCATAGCGCGTACACTATAAAAACTACTAAATATGGAGTTCTGCTCTGTATTATACATTATGGCTTCTCCTAAGTTCTGCTTGTAACATAGAACCTATGCAGTATCCCACTGGCCACCTTCCTCTCCACGAGGCAATAATCTGACGAGGCAAATTCCTCCTTTCACGCTTCGGATGTAGTGGAACTCAACGCTGTAACGTCACCAGCTCCTCGTCCACGAGCGTTTTCACGCCCAGTGAGAGGACACCATAAGTAAAACAAGGCCCCCAATACTCATTAAGCAGTCTTTCCTCGAATTACCATCTAAAAGAGAAACGGTTATAAAACTCTCTACTCTGATCCTTCTCTGGTGTTTGAAACACTTATACTCATAGGTGGAGTCTCCATTACTTGTTGTGCTACACTCAGTGACCCTACTAAAAGAAAATACTCGTCTCCAATATTCCTCGGCTGAAATTCATGTTGTTCATGGGATAAGTGCTCGAATTCATTTGGACTTGCATTGCCAAATAACATGGTGCAGGATGTTACTGACTGAAATGAAATTTCGCCTGAGATATCACTCGGTTTTGTGTCGATGAACATTCACTGCTCAGTATGTCGTCAACTGAACAACTCCCTCACGAAATGGCCAAGTATTGCCACACAGTCGTTACATAGTCAGTCATAAGGCTCTATTTAGCTAATGCCCAGCATCTTGAAAACTGGCCACATCGTCTCTGACTTCAAAATACAACCTTGAGGCGGATGGCACTAGCAGCGGCATAAAATTAGAACAAGGAACTGACGGCGTTTTCATAAACCTTTAATTGTTTTATTGTCAGACACCTACACAATGTTTACCAGTTTTATGATTTTATATACAAGTATAACTATTTTATGGGTCCAGAATGTGAATAAAAGTCATTTAAACGACAAAATCACTAACGTTTTGCAAAATAATTTTGAATGAGCTTACAATGTACGGCATCCCTCCCTTTTTCTTTAAATATCACGAACGTAAACTTCGCGTGCTTTGCTTAGGTAATTGATAATGTAGATTTTGACTTCTGAATCTTGGAATATTCAACTGCAAAAAAATCTAGTTTGTAATTTCCCCTCATTGATTCTATCATCACACTGTATTGTAGGAGTGGGGAAATATAGCAGTTGATATCAGATGCTAAAATTTGCGAAGCATGTTTATTACTGGAACCGTAGAAAGTGCTTGGATTCACTGTTACCAAAAGACTCGTGACGGTATCAACATTCTAGTGCATGTTATATTAATATTTACGTCACAAATTTTATACCCAACGAACGGTAAGATCCAGTACGTTCCAGTTGACCTTCAGATTGTCGAGGGTTGATTTCTTGCACGCGTGGATTCTTGGTACGATAATAAAATGTCGGTAAACGTTAATTAGTGGTTAAAAGTAATTCCATCAGTCAAAGTGCAAAAATATAGGATGTTCTGCTCAGCCAATGGTATACGCTTCTCCTCTGACTGAATAGAAATTGAGATTAACTTGGATAATACGGAGACAAACACGTTCGAAATACACAGTTTGATAACATCTGTATTGTATACACACACAGCGTGTGCGTCTGCATGCTATTCTTAGAAGCTATGGCGTGGGAATAATAGTTCAACTTCTCACAAACGTTTGCTCTTTATTTGCTCGTTTTGATACGTTGTCAGTGAGAGTTGTTCTGGGAAGAGATAAATAATTTTAAAGAACTCATTTCGGAAGTATTAAGCGCTTCTGAATGCAACGACACCTCCACAATGTACTTTAACTTTATCTCAGTGTCTCTTCGACATTTGCTAATGATGTCAAGATAGCTATTTGATGCGTGTCCATTTTCGGAAGCAAAATCTATATGAGTGTGCGAGCTAAATGTAGCGGACAACGGCCGCTAGTGTACCCAGCAGTTGCAGACTATGTTGTGCGATTAAGTGCCCTTTGTTCGTTTCTGAGTGCCCAACGGTGATCTTGAAGCTGTCTTGATGTACAGTTTTGGTCTCTGCAGGTTCCTGTTGTCTGCATCGTCCGCCATCGGTGTTTACGTGGTAAAGAATTATTTACATATTCTGGTTACGAAGTTCAGATCAGCACAATACTGCAATACTTCATTAGATGACGCGCACATAACCAGAACAATTCCTTCCGTCACATAGGTTACGAATTTAAAAGTCTCGTATGATTTTGTTCCTTCAAATGGCAACAAAATTTAGTGCTCGAGTTAATACTTCGAGTATGTTGAATCTTCACTGTGTATATCCTGCACGAAATCGACAAGCCTTTGCAACCTGTGCCTGAAATCCGTTGTCTTTCACCTTGCGTTCGTATCTCCGTCGGAAAAAAGAGCTTGTCTATTACCCAGAAGTGCAGGTAATCATCCCGAAAACTAAATATCTAATATGCTGCTGAGACAAACGCATTTTCACCTTTGCAGTACGTGTTTCTGTGAAACAGACAACATAAGTGTCGTAGGCAATACATCACTTCAGATACCAAGAATGTAAAAATGTATTCTGCTGTACGTGCCTTGCACATCTTAGTATCGGTTTGTACTTAATAGGAGCCTACTTTCTTCATTCTTAATATTTGTCAGTAGTGGTGTATTTGGACAAACGATGTCGACTTTTTTCAAAAGGGCTATACATCGTTTACGACATTTGACTTACACCTGCTTAAATGTATGGCAAATACAGTATCTAAATTATCGTTATCTGCTACATGTGTTGGCGTCGTTTTGGACGTCAACAAAATATCTGAGTAAAGCATGAATGACACAAAGAAGAATTAACTTTCTGATCAACCCGTGGTGATCACAATAGAGTATTGAAAAGGTGCAGTAGAAATGTCCTCCATTATCGATTAGTTTGAAAACAGTTCACTTTCCGAAATATGGAACATCTCATGCAATAGACTTATGTGGCTGCATACACGGGAAACGTTTTCTTTTATGTTTTAGCGACACTTCAAGGCTGCAGTTAGGCAAGAAACGAGGTACGATTTGTTTGTCCGGCACGCTCACCAACCACGCGGGAAACCGGTGCTCACATTGAACGGAGATAATGTTGAGAAATAGAGGTTTTATAGCAAAAGACCGTGGAAGTGTACGTTTTATTTGAACCCTGAACAAAACCAATCTGCTTTCACAAAAAAAGTATTGCATTACTTATTGGATGTCCTTCGTATTTTAATTTTTGTAATAAAAATAAAAACGAAGTAATATAATAATTTATCTCTGTTAGTGCTTAGTATATCGCTATGCATAACTTAAAAGAAATTGAAATTCAGTGAAATTCGTAATTAGAAATATACTAGTCAGAAATTTTGCCTCGTCCAAAACTGATTTTATTCCTAGTGCATAGGTAACGTCAGAGTAGTAACTACGGTGGCAGTTTGAACTACAATCTCTAAACAACAGATACGTATTCGACCAGCCACTAGCGAGCAGGCAGTGTTAAACAGTGGATTTGCGGACCTAGTGTATCAACGTTGTTGCGTCACAAATCGCAATGGAGGAACATCTTTAAATCAAGTATTCAAGACATTCTCTAGAGTGTTTTTCAAGAAGAGCGAAATGTAAAGTTTGTCGCGCGCACCTTGACTCCTGAGCAGAATCGACGATGTACGACTACTGCGACTTCACTGAAATGAGTACTGCGGGTAATTCTTTTCCGGAAAACACCGTCTCGGGTGATGAGATTTAGTGTTATCAGTATGAACCTATGAAAAAACCAACAAGAGTATCCTACGCCTTCCACATCGCTGCCAACGGGTCATGCAGAATGCTGGTGACTACTCTGAAGGTCAGTAAAACTTTGAAACACTTACCTATTTCGTACGAGATGTAAATAAATAGTTGCCACTATTGAAGTTCCAACCCTCCTATTTAACGCGCGTCCATATTCGTAAACGAATTGTGTGAGTAGCGCGTCATATGGAACCGACAACCGCCACTGGCGAGCTCTGCCGCCGCAAATCACGATAAGGAGCACGTTCCGTGGGATGTACCAGGTCGTGCAGCAACCACGACGGATACCACGTCTGGCGCGCTTCGCGATTATAATCACGTCCCGTGTGAGGACGGCCTTAGATATGCGCGGAGAACAGATCGAAGAAGACAGTTGCAAAGGATTCGTCCTAGGGCGTATTCCAACAGACTCATGGCACCCTGAAGTCATCTGAAGGGAGACACTCACTGGATCACCTTGGCAGCAGCAGGCTCGTAAGATGCGCACTTGGCTGATATTTGCCACACCTGTCCGCAGCTCTCTGCCTTTCAGCAGTGACGTAACAGCACATTCCAGCAGTGTGCGGGCCTGTCTCACTGGCTCGCAAGTACCGCAGGTGAAGTCATCCGGCGTCGCGTTATGCAACCAGAGTCCGGCAGATCCGTATCGCGCCTCTGGCATACTCCGCTCTGCCGGTGGACAGTAATTGCCCTCTGCCCTCCGCTCCCTTTCCTCTCCCCCGCCACCCCGCTGCACGCAACAGCCTACTGGCACGTCCGGTTGTGCCCAGCCGGCAGTACCGTTAATCCACGGCAGGTGCGAGTCCTGTCTGGGCCACCGGGTTATGAGTGCCTCTCTCTCTCTCTCTCCCTGTCTCTCCGTCTGTGTGTGTGTGCGTGCACGCGCGCTTGGCGTGTCTGGCTCTACCCGAAACCAGACCGTAAAATCCTCCAACTTTCACTTTGAAAATACACGTCCGAGCTGGACGGAAGAAAGATACACGTACTGGCCTCTAACCACCGTCATCGTCAATCATTTGGCATTCATTGCTGAATAAAGTCCTACTATAGTCCTCTTGAACCTTTATAATGTTCAACTGCAAGTATCCATATTGGTCCTGCATGTTACACTGTAGCATTAGAGGTGACAAATAATTTCTAAGTGTGACTTATTGACTCCTCAGTAAGTCGCACGACTGGTGTCACTGTTGACGATACATCGGGTGTATAATATCGATTTTTTTCAGTGCATCAAAACAAGTGATCCTTATTGGGTTTCAACCATTAACGTTTTATTATTTATTTTTGTTCTGTGAGAGTGTGTCACTGCTGATTTTCACTGCTGACTTTCATGAAGAAACTGCTTTAATTTTTGGAGAAAATACGTTGAGATGTTATAGTATTTAAAATAAATACAATTCGTAAAGCTGATTAATCACACGACACTAATATTAATCTAGATATTGGAGTAAAAACAAATCGCAGAACGCGAATAAAACAAAGGATAGTTTGATGGAACCCATCCTGAGACTTCAAGAAGTAGTCATATTGGTATCGGGGAGAATTGTGGAGGTAAAATTTGCACAGGAAAACAAATGGTTAAAGACAGTGTACGGGTTCAGACGGATGTAGGCTGAAGTAGTAGTTATGCAGAGATGAAAATATGAGCATATACTAGTGTGGAGCATGTGTAATTCGTATCATTTAATGTTATTAACAAGGTGATGAGTTTTTAAGAGTTTAGAGATGACTCGGGAATATTACTTGATTATCATTAACGTTAAACGTTGTTACTGAATGTGGAATCGATAAACAGTCGTCTTACGGAACTAGCAAGTTGCGTATCCTGACTATCTGTATAAAATAACTGACTATAATGGTGAATCAATCCTGTAGGATACCATGATTCTACGTCTCGTGAAGCGCACAACTTTGAATTTCTGTACATTAGGAGCTAGTTGGAATTTTTGCACTTCGCTGATATTTTGTCATTTTTAACAAGATACTGTTGTAATTTTCGTAGGATAGAATTTGCTCATACATAACTATATCACCTACAAAAATTTTTCGATTGCAACTAATACTATCCGCTGAGTCATTAATGTCTAACACAAACAGCAAAGGTCCTACTGCATTCCCAAGTATTACACCAGTGTCAGATTAGTTTAACTGAATGGATAGTGTCGAGAAAACAAATTACAAAACGAAGAGAAGTAAAAGTAGAACACTGTTAACGAGGAATAGTCGAATTAAATCAAGTGATACAGGAGGAATTAGATTAAGAAATGAGACTCTAAAAGTTCTAGATAAAATTTTCTACTTGGACAGTGACATAGCCGGCCGCGGTGGCCAAGCGGTTCTATGTGCTTCAGTCCGGAACCGCGGAACTGCTACAGTCGCAGGTTCGAAGCCTGCCTTGGGCATGGGTGTGTGTGATGTCCTTAGGTTAGTCAGGTTTAAGCAGTTCTAAGTTCTTGGGGACTGGTGACCACAGATGTTAAGTCCCATAGTGCTCAGAGCCATTTGAACCATTTTTGAACAGTGACATAACTGACGACGACGAAATTAAAGGGATATTAAATTCAGACTGACAACAGCAAGAAAAACGTTTCTGAAAAAGAGAAATCTGTTAACACCGAATATAAATCTAAGTATTATAAAGTTTTTTTAAAACTTTTTGTCTGAATTGTAGCATTATAAGGAAATGAGACATGAATAACGAACAGTACAGACAATAGAAGAATGGAAACTTTTGGAATGTAGAGCTACAGAAGAATTCTGAAGATTATAGAGGTATAAAGCAAGCAGTAGCTAATGAAGTACTGTATGGAACTGGAGGGAGCTTCATGGCACAAATTGACAAAAGAAGGGTTAGGATAATAGGACACATCTTGACGTATTGAGACACAGTTAATTCGGTCGTGGAAAGGAGGAAGAAGAGTTGGGAGATGCATGGTGCAGAAGCTATTCGTGGAGAGCTGCACCATCTACATCTACGTAGATACTCTGCGAGCCACCATACGATGTATAGCGGAGGGTACCCTGCACCACTACTTTTTTCCTTTCATGTTCCACTCGCAAATAGAGTGAGGGAAAAAGGACACTGTTTGCCTCCGTATGAGCCCTAATTCCTCGTATCTTATCTTGACGGTCCTTACGTTGAATTTATGCTGGAGGCAACAGAATCGTTCTGCAGTCAACTTCAAATGCCGGTTCTCTAAATTTTCTCAACATAGTTCCTCGAAAAGAACGTCGCCTTCCCTCCAGGATTCCCATTTGAGTTCCCGCAGCATCTCCGTAATACTTGCGTGTTGTTCGAAGCTTCCGCTGACAAATCTAGCAGCCCGCCTCCGAATTACTTGGATGTCTTCCTTTAACCTCACCGGGTGCGCTTCCCAAACACTCGACCAGTACTCAAGAAAAGGTCGCACTACCGTCCTGCATGCGTCTTCCTTTACAGATGACCCACGCCTTCTCAAAACTCTCACAACAAACCGAAGTCTACCATTCGCCTTCCCTATCGCATTCCTGACATGCTCGTTCCATTTCATATGGCGTCGCAACGTTACGCCAGATATTTAAACCACGTGACTACTAACGATGTATTAGAACATTGTCTTTCCTACTCATCTGCATTAACTACCATTTTCCTTCATTTAGAGGCAGCTGCCATTCATCAGACCAACCAGAAATTTTGTAGAAGCCATTGTGCATCTTCCTACAGTCACTCAACTTCAATATCTTCCGTACACCACAATATCATCAGCAAACAACAGCAGATTGCTGCCCACCCTGTCCGCCAGATCATTTACATATAACGAAAATAACAGCTTCCAATCACGGTTCCCTGGGGCATTGCTGACGATGTTCTTGTCTCTGATGAACATTGGCCATCGAGAACAATGTAATGGGTTCTCTTACTTAAGAAGTCTTCGAGTCACATATACGAGAACCTACTCCATACGCTCGTACTTTCGTTAACAGTCTGCAGTGGATGCTTTTCGAAACTCTATAAATACAGAATGTGCCGGTTGCCCTAAACCCATAGTTCGCAATATATCTTTTTAGAAAAGTGCAAGCTGAATTTTGCAAGAGGGATGCTTTCTAAAACCGTGCTGATTCGTGGACAGAAGTATTTCTGTCTCAAGGAAATGTATTCGAACCAAATCAGTCTTCGGGCAAGACCACGGAGACAGCAACGACACGAGGAACGACAGGTCCGACAGTGCTTCACGCTTTCCGCCTCTCCGTAACCCCACAAACTTATCGGCTCCACGTACAATACTGGCCTGCTCTTAAATTTGTGGCTGGTAAATGAGTGCCTCGATAATCCTCCGTCCAACTCGTGACTGCTGAAGAACCCAAGCTAGTGTGGGGCGCGATCCAAAGTAAACGACACACTACTTCGCCGAAACGTTTATCGGAGGACCCGGATTAACCGTTTGCATTGTTACACTTTTTAGGCCCAACCTCGTTTTACCTGTGAGACGGAGTTCTAATTATCCCTATTCAAAAAATGATTAAAATCGCTCTCAGGAAGAATGCAAGATCCACCACTGGACTGGAACAAGAAAACAAGAAACGTCTCACACAGATTTCCATGCCCACACACAAGAAAGCGCTTTCTTATGCTTATTATTCTTACAAGCTTTCCGTGTTTGAAACTTAATTTGTTCGGTCATTATGTATCATTTCAATATCACTTCCGCCCCAGAGGGCACAAGACATGCCTCGCATGCCCCGTAAGAGCTGCTGAACGACTCCCATTAGCTCAGCAATTAGTGTATCAATATCCAGTCCTTTCATCCACTTAGCCTCAGAAACAGGACTGAGGCATTACCAATGACCCAAAAAATGGTTCAAATGGCTCTGAGCACTATGGGACTTAACTTCTGTGGTCATCAGTCCCCTAGAACTTAGAAGTACTTAAATCTAACTAACCTAACGACATCACACACATTCATGCCCGAGGCAGGATTCGAAGCTGCGACCGTAGCGGTTGCGCGGTTCCAGACTGTAGCGCCTGTAACCGCTCGGCCTTACCAGTGGCCTTCCTTGCTCTTGCAGGAGCACTCCTCAGCAAAGAGCTGCTTACTGCAAGTGTTTTTCAAAGTTTACTTCCAACACGTGACTGAGGAAACCTGCCATGATTGACAAATCTCTCGATCGTAAGATAGCATAGTAGTCCCAGACCAGAACCCATTTAGAAGGATTACCGAAAGATCGTCCCATCACCCTCAAGCTTCCCACGGATGCCGGCCTAAACAGTAGCTGATGACACAGCCCATTGACTCGACCAGGAAATATGTTAACATTTTTGCTCCGCAAATTTTCCCCGATGTAATAACCTAGCGGGACAGACGAAGTTCTCGGTTTCAGAAGCAAAAAGAGGCTGTTCCGTTTGCGGGCAGCCGGTGTGGCGTCTTGTGGTGTGGAAAGCAGAACAAACGGAGCCAAGGGCGCGGAAAGCAGAGCGTAAGCCGAGAAGCGAAGCGAAGTGCGGACACCTGTGGCTGACAGCGGCGCTGGTGTGCGTACACACCGATACGGGCGTCCAGAAGCCAGCAGCGGCCAGACCGCAAGGTCGCTGCCAGGTGGGAACCCGGCCGGCCGCAAAAGTTGGGCACCCCAGCCCCACTGCGGCCGGATGGCCCATTCTGCCGGACCAGCCACGGGCCTCGTCAAATCACTGTCAGTCACTCTGGACATGTTACAGGCACCGCTTCTTATTGGCCCTAGGCGTCAATAAGGCGCAGCCTCATGACAGGACACCATGGCCATCCCTCCACCACCACCATTTCCATAAAAAAATTTACAGAATCCTTTTATTTATTTATGTATTTATTTTTTACATTTATAAATGTCCCAATTTCACTGCTAACTTTGTGACAATCAAGGAGCATGAAAATTAAGAGCGTCGAAAATGGTGAAGAATTCAAAACATTTGCAAGCTATTTTTAATAGAGGATACATTTCAGTTGTTTGAATGAGGACTTGCGCATGTTGGCGGGCGTGCAGCTGAACCGCCTGTAGTGAGCTTTCCAGCTCGGAAAATATGGTCGTTCAGAACCTGCTGTCAACAACAAATCCGATACCGTTCGTGAGCTTATTTGTGGAACCGGAAAACCACAGGAATTGGAGTAAGGTAAGACAGTCGGGAACAGACTTCCCACTGAGGACCAATAACAGAGACTGACTTCCCGACAGTAGGCGGAAGCGACAGAAAGAAATGGAATTACCCTCACTTGCACGGCCGCACAGCCATAGTCTGCAGTCCTATGTTCACTGTAGAGGTGCTAAGTAAGTTATTGGTAGTGGTGGCCGCACGGTATTATTTTATATTGTGTAAATTATGACGACCCCAAATTGTTAGCGTTTCTTACTGTTGTTTTACTTACATCAAATGCTTCACATATGTATTTCACAAATTTTCGGACGAATTCTTTTCGAATTCTGTACAGGTTTGTTTGACTCACTGAAGAGTGTCATAAAAACGTTGAAAAATCTAAACTCGTACATTCTTGAAGATGAATGCAAACTATCCTGCGAAAGCCTATTTACAAAATTTTGAAGAATGAGTATTAAGTGAATATTCCGGAGACGTATGAACCGTGAAGACAAAATTAGAGCCGAGTGATTCTAGGCGCTTCAGTCTGGAACCACGCGGCTGCTACGGTCGCAGGTTCGAACCCTGCCTCGGGCATGGATGTGTGTGATGGTTAGCTAGGTTTAAGTAGTTCTAAGTTCTAGGGCACTGATGACCTCAGATGTTAAGTGCAATAGTGCTCAGATCCATTGAACCATTTTTTGAACCAAATTAGACTAATTACAGCGTA
The DNA here is from genome assembly GCF_023897955.1 of Schistocerca gregaria. NCBI lineage: Eukaryota > Metazoa > Arthropoda > Insecta > Orthoptera > Acrididae > Schistocerca > Schistocerca gregaria. Next base: position 109,872,819 of record NC_064920.1, read on the forward strand.
CTGTCATTGTGCCCGCGATTCATAAGTGACTAGAAAGGGAAAAAACACTTACGAATGTTGCCCAGAAAGTAATGCACCGCATGAAAATGGAGCCTGTAGGTGATGCACTTTACAAACAAGGTGCCGTCATTGAATCTCACTGCAGAGAAAGAAATTGTGAGGAATATTTGCAAAACCTTGTGCAAGGTCTATGGGACATCTGCTGTCAACACAAGTACAGTTAGTCGCTGGGCACGAAAGGTGAGGTCATCAGAAGGCGGTTCGGCGGAGCTCTACGATTTGCAGTGATCGGAGAGAACATCCACGGCTGTCACACCTGACAATCCTGACCTAGCCCCCTCGGACTTCCACTTGTTTGGGCCATTACAGGATGCCATTCATGGAAGACATTTTGAGGGCTATGAGAAGGTGATTCACACAGTGAAGCACTGGTTCCGCCACATGGACAAGGATTGGTACCGACAGGGCATACACGACCTTGTTTCGCGCTGGCGGAAGGCCATAGAACTGGATGGAGATTACGTGGAAAAATAGGGTATGTATATAAAACACAATTCTTTCGTGTGTGTAATTCTCATTAGGTTCAATAAAAAATTGTTGAAGAAAAAATCGGTGCATTACTTTCTGGACAACCCTCGTATATTTGGAACCGTGACAGGTACTCGCTGCCATGAGGACGTAGACGACGTACGTAAACATAGATAAAGATATGAGTGAAACGAAGTGAAGATAAAGCAGAAAAATTTTTCTAATTACCATGTCAGTGCTTCGATCACATGAGTTTTGAAACTGACGTCGTTGTTTCCACTACTCTTCAACTGTTGCATCTGTTCTCCAGAAATCTGAAACATCCAATCGCTTCACACCAGTCAATGCTCATTCTGGTCTGTGTCCTGGATACGGCAGGTTCTGCTCGTGAAGGAATCGGGACGATCTTCTGAGATGGCTAGCGTGCCGAATCGTAGCGCCGCAGCCCGTACTATTACTCATTTCTGATGCTACTCTTTTGTCCCAAATGTAGCAGGTCACTTGGTCAACTAGACGATGGGAAATGGGTTACTTCCTTTTCGTTAGTGAATGTTAATCACTCATGATGTAGCTCGAAGCCCCGCGGGGTGTTATTGCATATAGTTTGTAGAGCATATCATTTGCCTTTGGTCTCATTCTTCAATAAAAATACGTGTGATTCTGAAGTTATATTACTCGAGTCAATCGCGAACGTTTTCGTTTGCACAACACGGCATTACCTTTTTGTAAAGGTCATGGCGAATGTGATTCTAATCAAGCCTGTGCCCAAGACTAAAGATTGATCCTAACGTAGTCCTGCTTTTTGTAGTTGTTGTTTCAATTGACGATAGTCTGTTTTCAAGTGCTTCCTTCTGTTTAACATTCAGATTCGTGTAATTCATTCACTATTTCAGACTTTTTCTGAACCTTATTGCTGGCAAACGGCCCCATTATCTATTCGTATGAATAACCTGAAGTATATAATAGACACGTAATATTTTTATAACGGTAGGTTTTATACCATTTACCATGTTCCTAACGTGTCTTTCTATCTAAAACTACACCCATAATACGTGAGGCGCCTTGTTGTATGGCGGTGGGTACATTGGGTATCAATGCCACTTCCCCTCTTTCTTGCTCCATTCGAGAAAGAATGTTGGTAAACGTTTCGAGAGCTCGAATATCTCTAATTTCACGTCCACGGATGTTTCGCTAGATATGTGTAGGAGAAGCAATATTCTTGTCGACTCTTCTAAGAACGCGCGCTCTCGGAATATTAACGGTAAAACGCACTGTGATGCAGGACGCCTATCTTACAGCGCCTGACACTGGAGTTGGCTGAGCATGTCCGTGACGCTATCGCGCTTACTAAACGAACCTGTAACGAAACGCGCTACTTTTCTCTGGAACCTCTTCTGTGAATTCTGTCTGGTACGAATCCCAGATTCGTGAGCAATACTTAAGTAGTGATGGAAAGACGGTTTTGCAAGCTACCGCTTTGTAGGTGGACTACAGTTCCTGAGGATTATTCCAATGAATCACAGTCTGTCCTCTGCCTTATACTCCGATTAGCTTTAGGTCGTCATTCCAATTTAAAACGCTCCGTACGCACTTTCCTAGATGTTTTATGGTTGGAACTTCTTCTAGTGATTGCTTTCCAATCATGCAATCATGGAAGTATTGGTCTTTCTACCTAATTATGCATAATACAATACATTTATTTATTTACTATGATATTAGCCTTAACGTTCCATCCTCATGTTGTTTATGACGGTTCAATTAATGTACAGGCACACATTATATGGGATCCTCCTTCTCATATCGTCTCATAATATAGCCAACCACACGTAACACATTAAAAAAATTCTCTGTGACTGCAAATAATCGCATGATGAAAGTTGACAAGTTGTTTCGTTCAATCGTCTTTTCGGCTCCCTTGCATCCCAGTGCGACACTGAAGACCACCCGGCACGACGGAACAATAAAATGTGAATCGACAGGATGAAAAGTGGGTATTCTTGTCATGCTCTTACGTGACCACAAATTAACGAGCAATTTCTTTACACGCCGGAAGGGATGGCCGAGCGGTTCTAGGCACAACAGTCTGGAACCGCGCGACCACTACGGTCGCAGGTTCGAATCCTGCCTCGGGCATGGATGTGTGTGATGTCTTAAGGTTAGTTAGGTTTAATTAGTTCTAAGTTCTAGGGGACTGATGACCTTAGAAGTTAAGTCCAATAGTGCTCAGAGCCAATTCCTTTACAGTCACCGAGCGAGGTGGCGAAGTGGTTAGCACACTGGACTCGCATTCGGGAGGACGACGGTTCAATCCCGTCTCCGGCCATCCTGATTTAGGTTTTCCGTGATTTCCCTAAATCGTTTCAGGCAAATGCCGGGATGGTTCCTTTGAAAGGGCACGGCCGATTTCCTTCCAAATCCTTCCCTAACCCGAGCTTGCGCTCCGTCTCTAATGACCTCGTTGTCGACGGGACGTTAAACACTACCCACCACCACCTTTACAGTCCTTTCAAATTTATTATTTAAGAGTATATTTATTAATGAATTACAGTGTTTTACTTTGTTAACTGACAGCCACATTTCTACTCATTCGGAGCATAATTGTGTTTGTTTGATACTTAGTCACTCATTTGACATCGAAAATTATTAAAAACAGTCCCTGGCCGAATATTAACGACAGCGTCGGTAAGTATAAAGTTTTGGAACAAGAATAAGGAAGGCTGAAGCTACCATTCAGTGGTAATTGCAGTACCACCACGTGTTTTACGCTTCATCGTAAATTGTGGACTCGCCATACAAAATAATCCTACCTAACATCACTGTTTTGCATCGTGACTATAACTAACGTTATATCGAATGAAACCTATGTGATATAATCCTACAGGAGGTAGCACTGGTCAAAACTAGAAGAAAAGTCCCTACAATGCCCGGAAACCAATAACTGTTGAGCTATGGGCCGTTGAAGATTCTCAGTTCACAGCCTGCATTTTATTTGCAGATGATGCATGGGTTTTTTAAGACATTACCACAATATGCACTTACGAGCAGATTCAATTTATCGAGTAGTCACGGATATGAGGTATGAGAGCGCTTCACAATCAATGTAAGGAAGAGGATATTGTTGGTGCAGTCTCATAGGGCCATACACTTTATCAAACGAACAGGGGCTGTGTTCATCGATTGCTGAAGGATAAACCACCAGCATACTGGAGAGTATCAGAAATCCTTGCAGAAGACAACGGCTGGCCGCGGTGGCCGTGCGGTTCTAGGCGCTGCAGTCCGGAACCGCGGGACTGCTACGGTCGCAGGTTCGAATCCTGTCTCGGGCATGGATGCTTGTCATGTCCTTAGGTTAGTCAGGTTCAAGTAGTTCTAAGTTCTAGGGGACTGATGACCTAAGATGTTAAGTCCCATAGTGCTCAGAGCCGTTTGAACCATTTTTGGAAGACAACGAGTGTGGCCCATGCACGATGGCTATCCCAGTCATCGGACTTGAATCCGTTGTATTTCTGGCTATGGCGGCATTTCAAGGCATTGGTGTATGCTCAACCCATCGACAATGTGCTCAGATTGCAGAAGAGTGCGACCAATGCACGTGGTGCGATCCGAACGGTTCCAGGTGTATTTGAAAGAGTGCATCGAACTTTCTTTCTAGGTCTGACTGACACTACCTCCTGCAGGATCGCCTGACACTTTTATAAATCATCCTGTACATATGACCTAGTATGTAAAATGGTATGCTCCATGAGGCTTTTTGCGGCTGACGCTGTCGTATACAGAAACATAGCAAATATTCAAAACAGTAGCGATGTGCAAATAGAATTGCATAATCGATGCTTTGAACAGGTATTTGTAATTGACTTTCAATATAAATAACTGTAATGTAGTTCACTTTAAAAGATGGAAAGGTCCATTATTATATGATCACCTGGTTGAGGAGCGCTCGCTATATGCAGTCATATCAATTAAATATTACGTATACGTACGGAACGATTAAAAGTGGAATGGGCACGTTAAACAAATCTCGCGAAAGGCAGATGCCACGCTGAGATTCATTGGAGGAATCCTCAGGAAGTAAGTTCACCCACGAAGGATGAACTTATAAAATTCTCGTGCAATCGATATTTGCTTCTTAGCCAGGGACCTGTACCAAACAGGACTCCAGAGAAGAGCAGCGCGTTTCGCCACAGGTGCGTTCAGTAAACGCGAGAGCGTCACGGAGATGCTCACCCATCTCCAACTGTAGATGCTACAAGACAGTCGTTATGCATTACTGTGTGGTTTACTGTTTAAGTTAAGAGAGTGAACGTTCTTAGAAGAGTCAACCATTGTATTGTTTCCTCCTATGCATATCTCACAAATACTCCACGTAGATAAAATCAGAGAGATTCGAGCTCACACAGACGCTTGCCATTCGCGACTGGAACAGGAAACGATAGACGTGACAGTGATACACAAAGTACACTCGCCACACACCAGAAGGTGTGTACAAGTAGGACCGTTCGCATGCACAGAAGCTCGTCTCTCAGTTTCGCTTCTCCCGGCTCCTGTGAAACGCCTATTCACAAATACTGAGCGAATGGTAGTGGACAATAGCGAGCTGTTCCACGGATGCTTGTTCCCTTGAGGTCGCTTCCTTTCGCACAGGTGGAACTGAGGTTAGACGCGCTGCAGTCGAAAACAGTGCAGGTATTTAGCGACAAGTGAAACTGACCGTGCAGCTGTGTGCGTGTAAACAACGGAGTCCTGCACAGGAGGTAGGTAGGGTAGAAAGCTGCCAACTGCCGCAGGGGACGCATCCGGCCAGCGCTCGGCCTTTCACCGGACGGCTCGCAGCGGCGAGCGATTTGTCCGCTGCCTTGCGAGGTTCGCAGCACTAGGAGAGCAACACGCCTTTCTCCCGCAACTGTTCCCACACACTCATCCACTACTGTCGCCTCGCGTGGGATCGACGGAAAACTCCTTGCGGTGCGTCGATGAACCCCGTCTGGTAACTCAGGAGAGATACCACTTTAAGTACGAGGCAGACCGTCGTAAATCCGCCGTGAGGATACGATGCGGGTCTGACTAATCTCGCCTCACGCGAGCAAGCGAGTTAGGCGTTAAATTATACGAGCAGATTATTAACAGTGGCTGAATCATTGTGATTATAAAAAAATACATTGATGGAAAAAAGTTGCAAGTCGAAGTTGTGCGACAAAACGAAATTTGTTAGACGCGTTTCTAGATCTGAAACATGATGTTATTCCATTCGCGCCAGTCGTATTAAAATGGCGCTAGTAGAGCCTCTGTGAGAGTGCAGATCAGATTTGCTTTAAATAGACGATGTAACGCTCTTGAGCGTTGATTACCTTTTAGACTGGACGTGGTGATTTCATGTTACTCAAGAATGCCTTTAAGGCGATAAAGGTGCCATTATCAACACGTCACTGAGTTTGAAAGAGGTCGTGTAATTGGGCTACAAGAAGCTGAATGCTCCTTCTGCGATACTGAAGAAAGGCTTGGCAGGAATAATGCCACTGTACATGAGTGCTGGCAACAGTGGTCACAGGAATGTACGATCGCAAAAAGACCGGGCTCCGGATGGTCACGTGGTACTGCCGATAGGGAACATCATCCTGTTCGGCGTATTCAGCGATTTCAGCAGTAGTTGGAACCACACTGACACAACGAAACGTTACAAATCGATTACTTCGAGGACAGCTCCAAATCAAACGCCCTGTAACGTGCGTTCCATTGATTCTACACCACCGTCATTTGCAACTTCCGTGGTGTCAAGCGAGAGCTCACTGGAGAGCAGGGTGAAGGTTTGATGTAAGCTACCTCGATACCGGTGATCGCTGTGTGTGGGTTAAAAAGAGGTCAGCTGAGGGCCTCCAACCATCCTGTCTGCGTGTTAGACACACTGGACCTACACGTGAGTTATGGTCTGGGTGCGACTTCGTATGTCAGTAGGAGCACTCTCACGAATATCCCACGCATCCTGACTGAAAATTCGTACGTCTGATGATTCGACCTGCTGTGCTGCAAGTTAAAAACAGCATTTCACACAAATGTAGAAATTTCATGAGATGTTTTCCAACAGGATAACGCTCGCCCACATACTGCTGTCGTAGCCCGACAAGCTCTACAGGGTGTCGATATGTTGCCTTGGCCAGCTCGACCAGCTCAATCACGAGATCTGTCTCCAGCCGAGCACATATCGGACATCATCGGACGACAAGTCCAGCCTCATCCACAAACAGGATTAACCACCCATATATTGACCGACCAGATGCAACAGGCAAGGAGCTCCATCCCACAAACTGACACCCGGCACTTGTTCTACACAATTCATGGAAATTAGCACGCTTGTACTCAATATTCTGCACAGGTAATTAATGTACCAGCATTTTACATTTTCAATGGTTTATATCGCCCTTACATTAACCTGCAATCTCACAATGTTAATCACTTAAATGTGTCACCTAGACACTTGCGTTCCCGAAATTTCATTACTCTACGTTAATTATTTTTTGGTGTTGCGGTTTTTTCCCCGACAGTGTACGTCCGCATGCACCGCCACAATAACAGTCTAAAGCTACAAAGACCTTAATAAACCCATAATGATAACCCAAGTGCTTACAGAAGGCCACAGTCTATCGCCAGTAATGTTCATTTTTTGTATTGTCTATGTGGTTCGAGCATTCAACGCAGAAGTACTTTCTGGGTTTCGACTAAGCCAGCTGAAGCTAGTGTATACCTTCTTATTCGAAGACGAGTAAGTAATTTAACAACCATAAATGATGGCCTGAAGAAAGCCTTTCACGTTCTTAACAAAATGTCTGAAATGTATAACTGCAAAAAGTTTGCGAATTTCCATGGAAAAATCTAAGCGACATTTCGCGGTAAAAAATACATTTTATAGAATATCAGTATCGGTAATATAGTACTGAAGTATAGTGATACAATGACGTTTCTTTGGGTGTAATTTTACATAGAAGTATAACCGAGACACTGAAGATAAGGTTGTAAGTTTCTTTAAAATGTGAGGCAGAATACCTAGAGTACTGCGGAGGCACAGTACAAAACAAACACGAATAAAATTCTATAAAAGAATGGCTGCCCCAATTGTGGTAAACCATAGCCTTCTCTCCTTCAAATGGCTCTGACCACTATGGGATTTAACAGCTGAGGTCATAAGTCCCCTAGAACTTAGAACTACTTAAACCTAACTAACATAAGGACATCACACACATCCATGACCGAGGCAGGATTCGAACCTGCGACCGTAGCGGTCGCGCGTTTCCAAACTTCTCTCTTTCATTTTCATTCCAAACGCTAAGGAGTTAACAAACTCATATTCAACAGGAGACTAGTTCAAATCACTTAGCTAGCCTGATACCGTTCTCCTGAATTTTGGCAACTTCAGATGAACGTGTCAATGGTTCTTTCGACGAAGACGCGATCAGTTTTTCTCACCGATCTTATCCTACTGAGCTTGTGTTCCGTCTCGAATAACTTCTATCTCGACTGAACGTTAAATTTCCGCCCATTTTCTTTCAAGGCTTTTTTTTCTTTTTTTCTTCTTTTTTTTTACACCACCAAGAGCCCATAAACCTTAGTGTTTGACATAAATTTTAACTCGATATGTCTACTGTTTCATAGGAAAAAGGGGTCTTAACAGTCGGATCTTAACAGTCGGACAGACAGATGCACAGACTGAGGTACGGAACCCTGATGAATATGAAGCAGTAAAATCAGTTTTCAAAGCCATACACACTTAGATTAATAATATTCAGTCTGCATTCCGCAATTATGTTTTATCACACTCCATCAAAAGTACGGGTGAGGGGGCGGGGGTGCAGTCACAAATATACTCAGTTGAGGAGAAATCCAGAAGGAGATAAGTAGATCAAGAAGCATATTATTCCATAAATTAATTACAATAAAATAAAAAATATACCATGGTCCACTACTAAAAGTTCTAACTTGAAAAAATGTTGCACATATTGGCAAGGAGAAAGTGAATCTAAGTTTAAAATTTAACGACTTGAAAGGGTGTCTAATCTTCAGTTGCACCATAATACCTAAAAAAAATCATTTTATTCAAAAAATGCTTCAGTGCTTCATTACAAGTGCAAGTAATTTTGTAATGTCTTTACCATGCCGCTTTTCAGCAGGTGTAATGGCCGATACTACTTCAGCGAAATTATAGGTATGGTTGGTTGATTTACGGAAAGGAACCAAACAGCGAGGAGGTCATGGGTCCTATCGAATTAGGGGAGGTTGGGGAAGGAATTCAACCGTGCCCTTTCAAAGAAACCATCACGACTCTTGCCTGAAGCGATTCGGGAAAATCACGGAAAAACTAAATCAGAAGGGCCGGACGCGGATTTGAACAGTCGTTCTCCCGAATGCGAGTTCACTGTGCTAACCACTGCGCCACCTCGCTGGGTCAGAACTTTAAGTAAGTATTTATGTTACGCAGTTTCAAACGACTGTCGTATCAAAATTACCTTAATTCAAAAGTATTGCTGTTGCGAAGAGCAGAAGCAAACAAAGTACGACTATAACTGTAAGCATTCAATAAAATATATTAAAAATAGAAAATAGAGAGCAATTTAAGGGGGTAATCTCTCGTATCTGCATCTATACGAGTATTCCATAGATCTGCGTGAAGCATGTGACAGGAAGTTTTGACATGGCAGTAGTATTAACCGATCAATAGAACATTGGAAGAATCATCACTAGATTGTTAACGGTTCATCTCCAAACGGTCTTTCGATCTACGGTATTTTCATACGCATAAATGAAAAACAAATACAGCGCTCCATAGTAATTCGGACTTTCCATAACTGCCTCGAATAGGTGATTCAAAGATCAGTGAAGATCATTGCAAGGTAAGGACACACGTCTAGCATTAGAAATATGTTTACTAAGGCACTATGTTTAGTAAGGTACTACGGCATTCAGGCTAGCCTTCGGGTAACTGGCCGCTTTATCTCCAGCCAGCTTATTCCAGAAAATTCAGACTGGATAGAACAGAGCCGGTAAGTTTATCAATCTTAACTTACGTTACCGTACAACCTCAGCTATACTCTACTTGTCATTCAATGAATAAACTGCTCCCAGTTGTCCACCGTGCATACTTAGTTTACCAATAGGATACGAAGGGGCAAGAAATAAACTCCAAAGGAAAGAAGCAGCAAAAAGCCGAACACTGTTGTGATTAAAAGAACCGACACATTGTGCATAAATTAGGCCTAAGTGTAACTCCGTTGTCTGCCGTCTAATGCTATCACTGTTAGCTGCTAATAAAGTTTTACCAGCAAATGACTAACACATGTCAACTTAATTTTGAAAATCAACTGCTTCAGCATCAAGTGATCTATTCTTCTTTATAATAAATACTTACAAGATTATTTTTTCGTTATTAATACGTAACAGCGGTCATGGCGACTATTCTCGAAGTACAAACAAATAGACTACAAACCTAATAACTAAAATACTACGAAGGTTGAAATAAATGTTCGTAACGGTATAATTATACATAAAAGCTCACCTCTTTCAACAATCTGGTAATGAAAACCACGACACAGGGGCGGTTCTAGAGGCTTCATTTCGTTAGCGATGAACAGACAAAAAAACGAATGAAGTACACTATCAGTTGTTCGTGTTTCATGTCTCGTAACAGCTGAATGACATCTCGCAGCAAAGAAGTTTAAAAAAGCTCCCTCGCCGCTCTCTGAATAAAATATAAATAATCTAAGACGCGTGCTCGAACTAAACGATCATCGTTCATAGACAGGAAGACGTGGGAGACATCACAGTTGTCCTTTGAGCTACAACGTTCTTCGTGTATTATGCGTCCCACTATAATGAGTAATACTAATAAACAGGAGCAGATATTGGGCTCGGGTGCAGTTGTGATCGTTTTGACACCAAATGGGTGTTGTCTCACATTATGTCGTGCACAGGAGCGAAATTTCTTTCACTACAAGGCAATAGTGACAATTCACTAAAAGTGTTCCGGATAAAATTCATTTAATTAGTTGTCTATAGTGGGTTGTTTTCAGAGTTTATTTTTCTGTGGTGGTACGTGGTCACTGAAATACAAATACAAAATGATAGACACCAATACTTTTATAAAACTGAAAAGCAGGATCGCTTGCAAACGATTATATTCTATGGTTTTTCAATGTAAATGGGTTTTGTCACGCTAGAAAAAATGGATGTCTTAGGAGAAATACTTGCGTTATAGGGTTGCGACACAATAACGAAGTATGGTTTCTCACGTTCTAAGAAATTCCTAATAAGTCACCATGAGTAATGTGTTTACTGCGTCACTTTGGCGGTAACAAGTGACTCGCAAGCACAGAAAGTTCTTAGATAATTAATCCGAGGTGTTCATCTGCATAAGAAAACCTTTCTGAACAAGATTCTGCCCTCGTATTAAAAAGGGTAGGTTGAGAATCATACTGAATAATGTCACTGCCAAATGGAGACTAGAATAATTCAAGTAAGTTTATCGTGACAATAATGTTACAATCGTGTATTTTCAGCATTTCATGGAGTAATGACTAATCCATTAATTTTCCACTACCCTTATTCCAAGAATGGTAGTAAGATATGCGGCCGAAATGTCAGTGAAATAGCTGTAATTTCCTTGGCAACAGGCCCAAACAAGCAACTTAATATAATAGAGGGTCACCAAACCAAATGAGGATTGTTTTGGGAAAAGATAGGTTAACAGATAGCATATTTATTACGACAGCATGGTGAATATATAATAAGGCAATAAAAATTTTAGAATGCAAAATCTATATCTTTCGCACCTACGATATGTGTCGGCTGGTCGTGAATCAGTACCCTCGTCGAGAAGAGAAAACCAAAATTTACTTTGATAGAACAGGGAAACAACAGACTAAATCACGGAAAAACAGAAACGATGTAGTTGAAACTGATGTTGACATCACTGTAACGATTAAACAGAGAAAAAAATGGTTCAAATGGCTCTGAGCACTATGGGACTTAATTTCTGAGGTCATCAGTCCTCTAGAACTTAGAACTACTTAAACCTAACTAACCTAAGGACATCACACACATCCATGCCCGAGGCAGGATTCGAACCTGCGACCGTAGCGGTCGCGCGGTTCCAGACTGTAGCGCCTAGAACCGCTCGGCCACTCCAGCCGGCAATTAAACAGAAATTTCATGCGCAGAAGCAATTGCAGAACAACAAAATTCGTCACTATAGGAGCGATAAGGGAAGAAGCCAAAAGTAGACGAATGATGGATGGAAAGTGCCAATTTTGTGTAGATAAATGTTCTTGAAATTAATTCTTGAAGTAGTACACACGCTTGGGCCAGTACTTTTTTTTTCTTGTCGTTCTCTATGGATTGGCATCTAAGGCCTGCTGAAGAGTGTATTAAGTTCGTGTGGGATGAAAGATTAGCTTGCATGGGGAAAACTTTTTTTTGTGTGATTTGAATCTTTTCGAGTCATTTCCTGCCGATCGAAATAATCTCTTGCATCATCACATTCGTTCGGCGCTTTCTTACCGCCGCTTTTTTCCTGTACTCAAAAGATGTTTTCCATTCTTCCAGGCGCAGAATATTGCAGCTCCCTCTTGCTGACGTCTCCTTCATTTCTCGCCCCCTGTTTTATCGCTGGTAATCAAGTAAAACTATCAAATTATTTTTTGAGTCATGGTGACGGTGGCTGAGCACCAAGAGTATGTATGTCAAATGTAATGTTACCATGAGCAACTTCTTCGATCGCTGTCAAAAGATTTAGGCACTGTCGGCTTAAGGAAGTATTTTTGATGTTCGTGTACCAATTGCACATTGAATGATAAAGTGAAAATCGAATATGTTTATCTGTACTACGCTATCTCCATGAATACATTGTACCAGGGTGAGAACATAAGAGCAGGACAACCCCTGCATTTCAACTAGTTGTTTTCTGTCGTCTGTAATTCCGATTTGGCTACATAAAGTACGTCCGATACAAGTGAAATACAGAAATAACTGAAAAACAGGTATTTTTATTTGTCTTTCCACTGGTAGTTTCAGAGATCATATTTTCCCCATTAGGTACATTTATTAGCATTAAGACCGAGCGAGGTGGCGCAGTGGTTAGCACGCTGGCCTCGCATTCGGGAGGACGACGGTTCAATCCCGTCTCCAGCCATCCTGATTTAGGTTTTCCGTGATTTTCCCTAAATCGTTTCAGGCAAATGCCGGGATGGTTCCTTTGAAAGGGCACGGCCGATTTCCTACCCAATCCTTCCCTAACCCGAGCTTGCGCTCCGTCTCTAATGACCTCGTTGTCGACGGGACGTTAAACACTAATCACCACCACCAGCGTTAAGAAGACACAAACTACACTCCTGGAAATGGAAAAAAGAACACATTGACACCGGTGTGTCAGACCCACCATACTTGCTCCGGACACTGCGAGAGGGCTGTACAAGCAATGATCACACGCACGGCACAGCGGACACACCAGGAACCGCGGTGTTGGCCGTCGAATGGCGCTAGCATTTGTACACCGCCGCCGTCAGTGTCAGCCAGTTTGCCGTGGCATACGGAGCTCCATCGCTGTCTTTAACACTGGTAGCATGCCGCGACAGCGTGGACGTGAACCGTATGTGCAGCGACATCGATGTTGTCGCCAGTGGTCGGCGGAAGGTGCACGTGCCCGTCGACCTGGGACCGGACCGCAGCGACGCACGGATGCACGCCAAGACCGTAGGATCGTACGCAGTGCCGTAGGGGACCGCACCGCCACTTCCCAGCAAATTAGGGACACTGTTGCTCCTAGGGTATCGGCGAGGACCATTCGCAACCGTCTCCATGAAGCTGGGGTACACCGTACACCGTTAAGCCGTCTTCCGCTCACGCCCCAACATCGTGCAGTCCGCCTCCAGTGGTGTCGCGACAGGCGTGAATGGAGGGACGAATGGAAAAAAATGGTTCAAATGGCTCTGAGCACTATGGGACTCAACTGCTGTGGTAATTAGTCCCCTAGAACTTAGAACTAGTTAAACCTAACTAACCTAAGGACATCACACACATCCATGCCCGAGGCAGGATTCGAACCTGCGACCGTAGCAGTCGTACGGTTCCGGACTGCGCGTCTAGAACCGCGAGACCACCGCGGCCGGCGGACGAATGGAGACGTGACGTCTTCAGCGATGAGAGTCGCTTCTGCCTTGGTGCCAATGAGGGTCGTATGCGTGTTTGGCGTCCTGCAGGCGAGCGCCACAATCAGGACTGCATACGACCGAGGCACACAGGGCCAACACCCGGCGTCATGGTGTGGGGAGCGATCTCCTACACTGGCCGTACACCTCTGGTGATCGTCGAGGGGACACTGAATAGTGCACGGTACATCCAAACCGTCATCGAACCCATCGTTCTACCATTCCTAGACCGGCAAGGGAACTTGCTGTTCCAACAGGACAACGCACGTCCGCATGTATGCCGTGCTATCCAACGTGCTCTAGAAGGTGTACGTCAACTACCCTGGCCAGCAAGATCTCCGGATCTGTCCCCCATTGAGCATGTTTGGGACTGGTTGAAGCGTCGTCTCACGCGGTCTGCACGTCGAGCACGAACGCTGGTCCAACTGAGGCGCCAGGTGGAAATGGCATGGCAAGCCGTTCCACAGGACTACATCCAGCATCTCTACGATCGTCTCCATGGGAGAATAGCAGCCTGCATTGCTGCGAAAGGTGGATATACACTGTACTAGTGCCGACATTGTGCATGCTCTGTTGCCTGTGTCTATGTGCCTGTGGTTCTGTCAGTGTGATCATGTGATGTATCTGACCCCAGGAATGTGTCAATAAAGTTTCCCCTTCCTGGGACAATGAATTCACGGTGTTCTTATTACAATTTCCAGGAGTGTATTTGTAGCATATGATTTTTCTGAGCAAATCGTGGCGCTATTTTTGAGTGGTCGTAGACTATTTTTTTCTGAGTTGTTTCTAGAGAATGTGTGTAATACAAACACATTTCGGAACAGAAGACTCTGACTAGTGCTAGGCAGTATCGTAAATTTCCCAGTAAAGTCGTATGCTACAAATCGTTTATGTCTTGTTACAGCAAAAAAGAAACCCACCTGATGACGAGGCTATAATCCGCCGAAACGCTTAGTGGGGGGATCAATGGCAGTGATTGTTTACAGTCCTTTGTGTCTCTCAGTTGCCGTAATAGTCAGGGTTAAAATGTTAGCATTTAAAGTACTCACAACTGTTTTGGTTCAAATTTATTGAGCCCGTCTAAATATTTTATATACTTAAATACTTCAGACTTGAAGGAGAATGTAAAAATTTCATTTCCAAGGAAGGCAAGTGCTAACAGGTGTGATCTACCAGTTTAATAGGTCATGGCTGCAAAATTATGAAATGATTAGTTTAGAGAAGAATGGAAAAACTGGTAGTTGCCTACGTAGGAGAAAATTAGTTTGGATTCTGGAGAAACCCAGAAACACTAGAGGCAATACTGATTCTACAATATGTTGTGTATGACTTCATGCACGACAGTAAAAAGAGGTGAGCTACAGAGAAGTGCTGCAACTGTCATCGTAGGGAAGTTGGCTCTGATCGGAAATGGGTAACAAAGAAGTTAACAGAGGAGTTTTACTTAACTTGTATTCTTCCAAGCATATGAAGACACCTTGCAAATAATGCAGCTTAAAATAGCTACTGTATCAGCAACAACAATGAGGCTCTCTGTACTATAGCACAAACGATGGTGTCATAGCGCAGGGCTCCAAGCGGGAGAGGGTCGAGTGCCTGCCGCCGGCCTTTCCATATCACAACAGAAGGCGCTTGTAGTCCAGAGCCATTGGAGGCGTAGCTCAGCGGGCGCTATGGGCGTCGGACGAAAACTTGCAGTTCCGTTGCCAACGTTGACGCCCATTGGATGGTGTCGATATGTGATACCACATGACATACCTTAGAAGACAGGATAAAGAACAGGCAAATCTACGTTTACTGCATTTGTACATTTAGAGAAAGCTTTTAACAATGTTGACTGGACTGCACCTTTTGAAATTTTGAAGGTAACAGAGATAAAAGGAGCGAGGGGGAATTAATAACTTGTTTAGAAACCAGATTGCAGTTATAAGAGGGGCATGAGAGAGCAGCAGTGGTTGAAAAGGGAACGAGATAGGGTTATAGCCTTTCTCCAATGATATTCAATCTTTACATTGTGTGAGCAGTCAAGGAAACCAAGGAGAAATTTGGAAAAGAAATTAAAACTGAGGTAGAAGAACAGAAAACACTGAAAGACATTAAATGTATTCGCAGTTGTGAATATGGACAAGTATCAGCAGTATAATGGAATGACTGCAATACAGCCGCCTTACCATTGTTTTTAATTCTCATTTTGTTCGTTTTCGTTCGTTGCATCTGTTCGGGGCGGACATCGCAAGACACCCGTTTCAATTCTTCGCTGATCCATAAACTGAGTTTTTTTTTATTACAGAGGGCAGCTACCCCTCTGACCGAAGACGCTGAGCTACCGCGTGGGCGTACCACTAGGCTGTCCGAGCACGCTGCACAGCCAAACTCAAACTTCCATACGTCATCAACCACGTGTCTACAACCTGAGCTCGTACATTCACTATGAATATTGCCATACAGAGGAAACATTTTAATTCAATGTCGCTTGCCCGGTTTTGGCGAATAAACATGATATTGCAACTGTTCAAATGGTTGAAATGGCTCTGAGCACTATGGCACTTAACATCTGTGGTCATCAGTCCCCTAGAACTTAGAACTACTGAAACCTAACTAACCTAAAGACATCACACACATCCATGACCTAGGCACGATTCTAACCTGTGACCGTAGCGGTCATGTGGTTCCAGACTGAAGCGCCTAGAACATCATGGCCACATCGGCCGGTGATATTGCAACTCCTGTGTTGTTCAGAATTATAATGCATGCATGTTGGAAGGAACATTGCATCGTAATACTGAACAACACAGGAATTTCAGCATCTTATGATAAAAGCTTTGAAGTTTGCCGATAGCATTATAATTCGGCCAGAGACAGCAAAGAACCTGGAACAGCAGTTGAACTGAATGAACAGTGTCCGAATAAAATTAATGGAATGTAGTCGATTTAAATCAGGTGAACCTCAGGGACTTTCATTAGGAAGTGATACAATGAAAGTAGTAAATAAGTTATGTTATTTTGGCAGCAAAACAACTGATGATGGTCGAAGTAGAAAGGATAGAAAATACAGATTGTCAATAGCGAGAAAAGCACTGTCGATAAAGAGGAATTTCCTATCAAATTTAAACTGAAGTGTTAGAAAGTCTTTTCTGAAGGGATTTGTCTGGAGTATAGACTTTTATGGAGGAAGAGTTCTGGGGAGAAGAGAAGAGAAGTTTTTGAAATGGGGAGATACTGAATTGAATTTGGCGGAATATAAATTTATGGCACAACTCGACTAAAGAAAGGTTGATGAGAGGTATCCAAGGAATTGTTAATTGCTAATGGAGATAAGTGTGATGG
Source organism: Schistocerca gregaria (assembly GCF_023897955.1). Taxonomy (NCBI): domain Eukaryota; kingdom Metazoa; phylum Arthropoda; class Insecta; order Orthoptera; family Acrididae; genus Schistocerca; species Schistocerca gregaria. Next base: position 109,889,861 of record NC_064920.1, read on the forward strand.
GTGAAAAGTGTCTGCCTCCGTAGCGTAGCGGTAGCGTTGCTGCCTACCACGCAGCAGGCCCGGGTTCGATTCCCGGAAGGGGACTGGGTGTTGTGTGTCCATCATCAATTTCGTCATCATTGACTCGCAAGTCGCCAACGTGGCGTCAACTAAAAAGAACTTGCAATACGGTGGCCGAACTCCCCCAAATGGGGCCTCTCGGTCAGCAATGCCATACGATCATATCATTTTTCATCTCATTTGTAAGGGGAATACAGTAAGCAGGCTGAAATGGATGTAGGTTGCAGCAGTTATCCGGAGATGAATAGGCTCGCACATGATATAGCAGCGTGGAGAGCTGCATCAAACCAATTTTCGGACTGCAGCCAATGACAATTCATGCAAAGGACTCTTCTAAATGAATTTTATACATTTGTACAGACAGTACATGCTCAGATCGAGACAATACGAGGAAAGCCGCGATACGAGATTAGCGTCAAGTCCGATCGAGCAACTAGCGGACTGGAGGGACGCACATCCGACACACAGACCGTCTTCCGCAGGCCGGCGTGGTGTGCTTAGGCAACGTGAGAACCAGGCCGGCGGACCCACTAATGCCCTGGGAGCCCCGCGACAAAGGAACAGACAACGCTAAACGGGGGACACCGTTTCTACCGCAGTCCGTTCCAACGCCGTCCTTCGCGGCATACCAGCGCTTCGCTCTAGTCTGGAGCGTTCCTCTCTCTTGGGTTCGAGGCCCGTGGTGAGACACCTTTCTCACTGCTACCACGGCTTACAAGGTCGTCCAAGTGAGTTAGTGCGATTTAGCAAATGTCGCCAAGAGACACCGTCTTACGTAAATTGATATACAGAGTACTGCAATAAGCCCTGTTGTGATCTTCAGTCCGAAGATCGCTTTAACGTATCTCTCCACGCCGGTCTACCTTGTGCAAACGTCTTCACTTTTGAATAACTACTGCAACCTAGATCTTTTCCTAACCTGTTTACTGTATTCAGGTCTAGTTCTTCTTCTACCCCCCCCTCCCCCCCCCCACACACACTTAGCTCCATTACCAAACTGAGTGTTCCTTGATGCCCAGAGATGTGCCGCATTAACAAATACCTTCTTTTAGTCAGTCATTTTTGCCTCAATTCGATACAGTACCTAATCATTAGTTATTAAATCTACCCTACTCTTCAGTATTCTTCCGTAGTATCGCATTTTAAGAGCCTCTAAACTGTTTATCGTCCACCTCCGTACATGGTTAAATATTAACAAATTCCTCTTTTTCACAAACGCTTTTCTTTCTATCACCATACTGCATTTTGTATTATCTCTGCTTCGGCCATCGTAGCTCATTTTACCACCCCAAAAGCATTTTCTACTCTGATTCCCTCAGCATAGCCTGGTGTAATTCCTCTGAATTTCATTACCCTCGTGTTGTTTTTGTTAATATTTACCTTACAACGTCTCTTCAAGAGGCTATTCATTCCCTTAAACTTCTCTTCCATTTCTTTCTCACTATCACGATGCGTGCGTGATGTACACCGGTGAGTCCAAGTCTGGTGACGGTGGTGATAGTGCTTTTCTGGGTACCCCGAAGCAAACAAGAAGGCCTACACAAGCAGGATCCACATTCCACTAATATGACAGCAGACACAGTAGTCATTCTCCACGACAGTACGTCAGCCCTACAACTGATCACAAACGATCACAGTATCTGTACGAACAACAAAGTCGATTATTGCTGCAACTGTGGAGTTGTAGCAATAATCGACATTGTTTTTCCAATGCACAGGAAGAGTCGCAACATCGTGATAGTATCGATAAAAGACCTCTCTGGGATGCATGGAAATGAACGAGTGGATGCCCTCGCAAAACAGACACCCCTGCAAGGAGCTATTAAATATGATAAGCTCCCTGTGATAGATATGATACCCAGAAAGTTGTAGTCGGACTGGTAAGATCAATGGTAGCGGACATCTAAAATCAAAGGCAGTCACTACGCACTAATTCACCAACGATTCCAAGAGTACCATGGTATAGCAAGGTACGAACATCAAGGACCTTCACATCACTTATAACACGACTGAAATTTAATAATGGGAAATTCAACAAATACCTCTAGCGACTCAACCTAAGCGCCATTCCTCTTATAGGTTTGCAGAGAGGAAAAAGATCCAAACTATATATTTCTACAGTGTCCTCGGAACACATATAGCATACATGTACTTGCAAGTAATCTTCGGGATTCTGGTCACCAGTTCCCAAATAGCATCCAGACCTTGTTAGCATCCAACGATATAGCAACGTATAAAGCACTGTGCGAGTTCGTGCACACTGCCAACACCAAGATATAGCTTCCAGAGCCGGTAAATCTAATGCTCTTGGTAACCGGGATGCCAGGGGAAGACCATAGCTCAAAAAACTGATTGTATTCCCAAGAGCTACGCAGCATAATATGCAACGCTAAGCCTCTATACATATATCACTATGTACTGCCCATACTGGTGTAATTATATGCAAGGTTATCATATTATAATCTGGTCCTTGTAATGTGTTTTGTCTGGATGGTACTTATAGACCTGCAGAAATAGTTAATTCTATATTCTCAGCTTTTGAAACAGTTCTTGAAGGACGTACAAAAGAACTCTTTATTGTTAAGTTAGATAGATAGATAGTTATTAACATGGATTGAATTGGAAATATTTCAAATGTGTACCAACGGGGATTTGTCATTTCTTATTGTGTTACCGGTAGGATTTTTACGGTATACCACATTTTCCTAGTGTTTACTCCTTTCAGTGGACTATGGTTTTAAAATTTATTTTATGTCGGAAACAGTCCTTTACTAACCCTATGGTTTTAAAATTTATTTTATGTCGGAACAGTCCTTTACTAACCCTCCGTAACTTCGCAGGAGGGTACAACTTAAACTAATGTCTTTTTGAGTTGTAAAAACAAACTGTAATCTGTAATATAACATTTCCAGTGTAGAGATGTATGGGCACATTCCGAAAGAGAATAAATAAAATAAAAAATAAAAATTACAAAAGACTTCTCTTCAGAGTACTTTGTCGTCTCTGACAGAGTTACAATGTAATCGGCAAACCTCTTAAGTTTTTATTTCTTCTCCCTGACCTTTAAATCCCCTTTATACATTTCTTCTCGATGTCCTTTACTGCTTGCTCATTCTACAGACTGAGTAACACTGGGGATTGGCTACAATCCAGTCTCACTCCCTCCTCAAACACTGCTTCCGTTTCAGGTACTTCGACTCTCAGAACTGCCGTCAGGTTTCTATACATGCTGTAAGTAATCTTTCCCTCCCTATATTTTATCTGAGCTGCCTTCAGAATGTTTAACAATCTATGATAGCAGCATTTTCAAAAGCTTTATCTATATCTACAAACGCTATAAACGTAGGTTTGTCTGTCTTTGACTTATTTTCCATGCTAAGTCATAGGGTCAGTATTGCCTCCAGCGTCCCAATCTTCCCCGAATTCGGCTTCTTACATTTTTTCCCGTCATTCTGTAAATCTTGCAACAATGACTTACTAAACTGATAGTTTGGTAGCATTAACTGCCATCCCCTGCTTTCCCAACAATTTTAATTATTAAAAAGGTTTTACGGTTTTTAACTGTTAGAAATTCATGTGTTGCACATAATTTTCATTATTTCATAGCGAGACAGTGTTCCCGTACGATGCCATTTCAGTATCTATGCAGCACCATGAATTTGGCATGGAAACATTTTTCTTTAAGTGGCAATTCTTACTTTGTCACTCAGCGATAATTCTTTTTGCGCTTCAACGAGGGTCAAAGAGGTCGTGTTGTATCGCACGATCTTCTTGAGAGTGTAGGACTTCAAGAAAGACAGGTTCAGGTCAAAAGCGAAACTCAGCAGGCAATCCACCTCCAGTCGTACACAAGAACACATTAGTCAGCGAGTACCACACTCTATGGAGACCAAGACCAGGCCCGGCTGCTCGTAAAAGTGTTGTCTTTCTGATAACGGCTAAGGCGAATATTCTCTGATCAGCCAGAAAATGTTGCTATTATTATTATTATTATTATTACTAGTTATTATTATTTTATTAATAGTGCAAGTTACGGGGGCTACTGGAAAAATAAGGAACGATCGGTCGTGAAACGGAACCACAGTGAAAACCCGAAGAAGCTTTGCAGAGGTGTGTTGAGCAGTGTCTCTGCTATGTGGAAGATTAGGTGGGTAGATCACGTAACTAATGAGGAGGTATTGAATAGGATTGGGGAGAAGTTTGTGGCACAACTTGACTAGAAGAAGGGATCGGTTGGTAGGACATGTCCTGAGGCATCAACGGATCACAAATTTAGCATTGGAGGTCAGAGTGGAGGGTAAAAATCGTAGAGACCAAGAGATGAATACACTAAGCAGATTCAGAAGAATGTAGGTTGCAGTAGGTACTGGAAGATGAAGGAGCTTGCACAGGATAGATTAGCATGGAGAGCTGCATCCAACCAGTCTCAGGACTGAAGACCACAACAACAACAGCTCTTCTCAGTGCTGAGCACACAGTGAGCGAGTAAAGATACCTAGAACAATAGTGTCTCCCGCCAAACCTGGATGCTTGTCGAGAGATTTCTCCTGATTTCTTGCAACTCCACATAATGTGACTGTCACACAGTTCCTTCTTCATGACAGATCTCGGTCACACACTGCAGACCCAATGAGGACAGTACTGATTTTCATCTCCGCCCATATGAACCGCTGGCTATGACACAATATTTTGGCAGAGACAACGAGCTGCAATCCAAAATAGAAAATTGTCGGAAAACGCAGGAGACTGCCTTCTATGAAGAGGGTATTGGAAAGTTGTACAACGCAACGACAAGCAAATGTCTAAGTCGGTGCGACGACTATGTACAGAAGCAGCTGGAAGTCGTAGCTAACAGTTGAAATTAAAACAGTTTTGGTTTTCACTACCGTTTCCACTCCGCGACCGATCGTTCCTTACTTTCCGAATAGCCCACGAATTATCTACATCTACATCTACAGCCATACGCCGCAAGCCACCTGACGGTGTGTGGCGGAGGGTACCCTGAGTACCTCTACCGGTTCTCCCTTCTATTCCAGTCTCGTATTGTTCGTGGAAAGGATTGCCGGTACGCCTCTGTGTGGGCTCTAATCTCTCTGATTTTATCCTCATGGCTCTTCGCGAGATATACGTAGGAGGGAGCAATATACTACTTGAATCCTCGGTGAAGGTGTGTTCTCGAAACTTCAACAAAAGTCCGTACCGAGCTACTGAGCGTCTCTCCTGCAGAGTCTTCCACTGGAGTTTAACTATCATCTCCGTAACGCTTTCGCGATTACTAAATGATCCTGTAACGTAGCGCGCTGCTCTCCGTTGGATCTTCTCTATCTCTTCTATCAACCCTATCTGGTACGGATCCCACACCGGTGAGCAGTATTCGAGCAGTGGGCGAACAAGCGTACTGTAACCTACTTCCTTTGTTTTCGGATTGCATTTCCTTAGGATTCTTCCAATGAATCTCGGTCTGCATCTGCTTTACCGACGATCAACTTTATATGATTATTCCATTTTAAATCACTCCTAATGCGTACTCCCAGATAATTTATGGAATTAACTGCTTCCAGTTGCTGACCTGCTATATTGTAGCTAAATGATAAGGGATCTTTCTTTCTGTGTATTCGCAACACATTACACTTGTCTACATTAAGATGCAATTGCCATTCCCTGCACCATGCGTCAATTCGCTGCAGATCCTCCTGCATTTCAGTACAATTTTCCATTCTTACAATCTCTCGATATACCACAGATTCATCCGCAAAAAGCCTCAGCGAACTCCCGATGTCATCCACGAGGTCATTTGTGTATATTGTGAATAGCAACGGTCCTACGACACTCCCCTGCGGCACACCTGAAATCACTCTCACTTCGGAGGACTTCTCTCCATTGAGAATGACATGCTGCGTTCTGTTATCTAGGAACTCTTCAATCCAATCATACAATTGGTCTGATAGTCCATATGCTCTTACTTCGTTCATTAAACGACTGTGGGGAACTGTATCGAATGACTTATTATTGTGATTGTTATGTAGTATTATTTGTCAAGTGTTGATCCTCGCCAGATGTAAGACTTACGGTCTTAATCTGGTCAGGTTAAATAAGTAATGAATAAGTAAACATTTTCCCTTGTTATTACTGAAGTTTACCGTCTATAAATCTTGGAAACAGTTTGCCGTCTCTGGTCGCTACAAACATTGCTTTTATGAAGGTGGAATATCATTAATTGTCAATCAATGCACAGTTTACGTCCACTATATATACTTCCACGTTGCTGCTCTCTACTCGTGCGTAACAAATCTTAACAAATCACATTCAGTGTCCGTTGTTAATGACCTTGTAAGCTATATCAGCGAAGAGAAAGGTAACCAAAGCTTTAAAATGCCGGAGGGAACGTATCAGAATGCAGCGGAGTTCTCCATAAAGCAATAACGCATATAAATAGTATAAAACCACAGATTAAGCGGAGTGGTACCAAAAGTCATTCCTTTCGTGCATCATCTGCAAAAAGAACGGAGGTAATGCCGTTTGCTAACTATGTACTTTCCACCATGGTGGCTAATGAGCTACGGAAGTTGATGTCTTCGGGAAAAGGTTTCCTTTACTCTTCGACAAGACTGTTCCGACACGCGTCTTCTTGTTTCTGCACAGGTCTGCACCCGGATCCTAGGCCGAAGTTTCGGTCGACCTCCAGAATGCAAACCTTGGAAGGTGGCCGTGAAAGGAAGGGGCGGAAACGTGCAGTGCGTGTCGGAAACGCGGCAATAAAACAATCCGCGTGCGCTACAGCTCCCAGATGGGGCGGGGGGGGGGGGGGGGGAGAGGGGATTGGGGGGGGGGGGGGAGATTTGCCTTGACATTCAGCTGGACCGGCACGTCGATTCGTGGACGTCCCGGCGTGCTCAGGAGATGTGTCATCCCAAAGGACACTGCGCAGTCGCTGCTGACCTCTCCTCCACGTTGTTCCACCCTAGACGCAACACGGTTAGGATTCTATAATCAAAAGTAGCTCGTTACTCTTTCACAGGAACTTTGGGGGTTCTTGCATTGTGAAGGTGACCATACCCTTAGACACTTCAGATGTCACCTCACATTTTTCTTCTTCTTCTTTCGTTTCACCCGATGTTGGAGTACGGGAAATCACTCAATTGTTCATGTTTTGTTCCTTTCGATCAGTCCAGTATTATTTCATTTTTGTGATCTTGCTTTCCTTTCTTCTTCAGAAATTTGGATCGTTCGTTTGGCTTTCATTTCGGCTTGGAACCTCTCTATCTCGGCTGTTTTTCAGTTTTATCTATGGGCAAATTTTCTGTGATTGGTTGTTCTCTTAAGTCCTTTTCCGTTTCCTCAAACCAATTTGGTGTTTTTTTTTTTGTTGCGGAAGTAGTAAAAAGTTATTTTTGGTAATCTGTGGTCATTCTTCTTTTCCTCGTTGTGTCTGAGAGTTTTTTTGATAGTTTGATAAAGGGTTTCGTTTCTGGTGCAGATTAGTTTGTAATTGTGGAATGTTAGTCTAACAATTTTTCTTAATATTCTCGACTCTTTGATCTACAGCCTTTCAACTGGGCCATGGTTGGTGAGGGACAGTTTTTCGGCTGCATACAGGGCTCACGATTTGATTACTTTGTTGTAATTAGTTATTTTCATATGCCACAAGACAAACATATTTGCCATGCGAGAGTGTTTTTTCTGTGAGCTGGAAGGCCAGTTCAACTTTACTTCTTCTAAATTCCATTTCCTTTTCCTCGAGGGCATTCCAGCTGATGCATTCTCCAAGATATTTAAATTCTTCGACGATTTCTATTTTTTGTTCTCCCACTTTAAGATGTTTTGGTAGATTTTTGTTTATTTCTGTCATTATCTTGGGCTTTTCGAAGGATATTTTGAGAGATATTTTTTTCTGCTTGTTTTTGTAATTCGAGGGTCAGTTCTTTGACTTCTTCCCAGATCTCGGGTATTACTCTTATATAATCTGCAGAGACTTGGCAATTGACTTTGATGTGTCTGTTTCTTGTTTCTAGTCGGTTTCCACTATGGATCTCCGTGTACCACTCTCAGACTGCTTTCTCTAGAGTGCAGTTAAAGAGCAGTTGGGAGAGTTGATCTCCTTACCATACACCAGTTTTTATCCCAGTGCGGTCGGAGAGTTCTCCCGTGGATCTGAATTTGAAGTATTGAAGTATGTGTCGGTAAGGATTTCTCTGATTTGGTATATAATTTTCTTGCATAGGTTTAATTCTTTTGGTATAGAGATGTAGGATTCTCAGTGTATTGAGTCGTATGCTTTTTTGGAGGTCTATGAAAGTGATAAATTATGATTTTGCTCTTGATTTTTGGCAGGCCATGAGATTTTGAAGGTTTAGCATTTTTTATGGGCAGGGGTCTTCCTTTCCTGAAATCTAGTTGGTATTCGCCAAGTTGATGATCTAACTGTGCTTCCGCTCTGTTTAGTAGGTCTTTAGAGACTATCTTGTATGTTACGTCTAGGAGTGAGATCCCTCTGTAGTTGTTGGGGGCCGTTTTGGACCCTTTCTTAAAGAGTTGGAAGATGAGGGACGTCTTCCATTCATCTAGTATTCTTTATTTATCCAGATTTTCCAAAGATATTTTCATTAATGAGAATATGATTTAAACTGTTTATGTGCAAATAAACATCTAAATTTGCCCCTGAACTCAGATCCCTATGACGTACTTGTTTGATCATAAAAGTATCGTTAAGAAAAGGAATTCTCCAGAGACGTACTGCACTTCTCTAACGATCACGTGAAAAACGCATGTTTCGTAGTTGTCAACCCCAGCGTATTATTGGCGTGAGCACAGCGCGCGTCAGAAACAGGCGCTGCCCGCGGAAGAGATAGCATGTCAGTCTGAGTCAGTCGGCAGCAATGAAGAGAGAGACAACAGATGGCGTGAAGGTGCGAGCAAAGTATTGAGAAAATTAACATCTGGGACGGAATGTGGAGGGCGCAAGATAGACGCGAGTGTTAGAGGTACAATAATGAAACAAACACACAAGTGGTGTCAAGGTTCGACAGAATGTTTAAAATCATTAAGCTGGGTTATGCAGCGGGTACTGGTTTCGTATATTAGCTGTTAGTGCTGAAAAAGTAAAGTGAACAATGATAATTTACTATTTAAAGCGACTAATTCTGGGTTTCTTCTTTAATTTAATCATCTTTCCACAATATGCGACCATGTCAGGTAGAACAGAATACATCATTGGCACGCTCTGTAAAACATCCCTTCAATCGTAGAAGACGGATCACGACACACTTTGTAGCACTAAGACTAAGCGATTCTGGGCTCAAAAATAAATATTACATGTCACAAATTCTCTCTCTAAAATGTCCTTTTGCAATGAGATTAGACCATACAAAAATAAAATTATCAAACAAATAAAAAGTAAGAAGAGAAATTGACATTTACAGGGCACAAACATTAACAGAGAGTTGGTGAATAACACAACCAATCACAACTGATTTCACCACGCGGTGTAGCCATGCGGTCCAAGGCGCCTTGCACGATTCGCGCGGGTTCCCCCTTCGGAGGTTCGAGTCCTCCCTCGGGCATGGGCGTGTGTGTTGTCCTTAGTGTAAGTTAGTTTAAGATAAATTAAGTAGTGTGTAAGCTTAGGGACCGATGACCTCAGCAATTTGGACCCGTAAGACCCTACCACAACCGAGCGAGGTGGTGCAGTGGTTAGACACTGGACTCGCATTCGGGAGGACGACGGTTCAATCCCGCGTCCGGCCATCCTGATTTAGGTTTCCCGTGATTTCCCTAAATCGCTCCAGGCAAATGCCGGTATGGTTCCTTTAAAAGGGTACGGCCGTCTTCCTTCCCCGTCCTTCCCTAATCCGTTGAGACCGATGACCTCGCTGTCTGGTCTCCTTCCCCAAACCAACCAACCAACCAACCAACCCTACCACAAATTTCCAAATTTCCATAAGCGATTTCGGTCATTTATGTTGTTCACAATGCATTAGCCTAAAGATTGTGCTGGAAGGGCATAGGGAAGATGGCAAACGAAGCGCTGTCCACTGGAACATATGTAGGCGTATACAACTAGCTCATCTTACGTCTGAACGAATGCATGTATATTAGCATTCTTTTGCCATCTAAACAACATAAAAGTGGCACTAGATATTCAAGTATTCTTGTACAGTGCTCGAGCTGACGACATGCTGCTGATGAAAGCATTTATGTAGCTGGAAACATCAGCCATCTGAAGATGTGCATGAATGCCCGGCATCAGTTATAGCTCTGAAATAAAAGCGTTTTCAAATTTTTGTGGCCGGTTGCGTTATTCACCAACAATCATTAAAGACTGCGGATTTCACAATATCCACCATCAACGACAGTTCTTATGCCAAAGAGCAATCATTAAAAAGTAATTCAATTATCGAATTCTACACGAACTGTAGTCGTACTATAACTGCCCTGCAATGAATAACTGAAAATCTCTGAAGAAAGACGTCCAAATAGCTATCAGAAGATACAGTTTACTGGGCAAAGATCGGCCAACTGTAGCGATAACTGAACGCCACACCCCATTTCCTCATCACGCACGAGCTGCTGATGAAACTGATGAGTATTTTCATAAGTGCAACCTCGATTGCTCTTCGAGTTTACGTGACCCTGTAAACGCAGCTACGTTTCATTGGGACAGAAAAGAGCATTTCAAGACTAGCCTGTCACACTCCTCGCAGACTGCAATTGACAGTTGCAGGACTGACGTCCAGGAAAACGTGATCACTGAATTCGTCAGTCGATGCCGTACCACTACTGTGTAGGATTTCGTTTTGAGTATATGCATAGCTGTCTCACGTACTAAACGGCACAACAATTTTCTCGGAATTCTTTCTCAGACTGTGCCTAACGAAAAGCCGCTTGCGACACACGCCGGGCAATGTCCCGGGGCCTCGTACAGTGATCGCAGCATGGCACAGCCTGCCTTTCCGGGAACGGGACTTTGTAGACGGCACTTGCGTCGAATAGAGAACACCCTCTACATTAAAAATTCTGGAAAGAAAATTGGCGTATCGAGACATTTTATTGTTTTAGCTTTGACGTTTCGTGTCGAACTGGACTTCATATATATGAATGAGATTTTCACTCTGCAGCGGAGTGTGCGCTGATATGAAACATCCTGGCAGATTAAAACTGTATGCCGGACCGAGACTCGAACTCGGAACCTTTGCCTTCCGCGGGCAAGTGCTCTACCAACTTTTTTTTTAAATCTCATTTTGATCGTTTTCGTTCGTTGTATTTGCTCGGTGCGGACGTCGCGAGACATCCGTTTATGTTCTTTGTTGCTCGATTAACTCAGTTTTTTATGACAGAGGGCAGCTAACCCTGTGACCGAACACGCTGAGCTACCGTGCCGGCATCCAACTGAGCTACCCAAGCACGACTCACGCCCCGTCCTAGGAGACGAGGTACTGGCAGAAGTACAGCTGTGAGGACGGGGCATATTTACTTGCACGAAAATCAAGAGTATCTTTGTTGTCAGTATTAATATTTAAAATGGTTCAAATGGCTCTAAGCACTATCGGACTTAACATCTGAGGTCATCAGTCCCCTGGCCTTAGAACTATTTAAACCTAACTAACCTGAGGACATCACACACATCCATGCCCGAGGCAGGATTCGAACCTGCGACCGTAGCGGTCGCGCGGTTCCAGACTGTAGCGCCTAGAACCGCTCGGCCACCCCGGCCGGCAGCTTATTAATATTATGTACAACAACTATTGTTGACTTGCTTTGACTTGCAAGGCACCATGGCTTAGTAGTTTGTTATTCAAGTACTTATCAGCACCAAGGCTTAACAGTTTGTTATTGATAGAGTTATGCACACTTATGTCAAAACTGTTGTGCTTTACTAGGCGCTGTCCTGCTGGGCGCGGTTATGCCCTCGTGTCTCTCCGACCTGTGAATGGGGCATATCCAGCCAGTTACAGGAACAGCAACAGTTGGAGGTAGACTTCGGATCATTGTGCAACTTAGAGCTTTCCCCGTTAAAAAATCGTTGCTTGAGTTCAAAAAGGCGATAACTAATAGACTAAGTCCTGGGTCCAAATGTGGATCAAGAGCCGGAGTTATTTTTTTGCAGCATGTAACGTAAATTATACAGATGCCAGCGCCAGTCGCTTATTTTCTCCCACGACGCGTTTCGTGGACTACGCTCTTATCTTCTAGTGGATGACTGATTTACATACAGTTTTGTTTGGTGGATGCCTATTTTGAACTTCACTGCGCTACAAATAAAGTGTGAACTGCACTCGTTATTCTAATATCGCACTGGATAACAACGACAAATTATACCTGATCTGTAGCGCAGTTTAAAACTGACAACTGCAGCATCAGAAAAACGAAACTGTGACGTAAATCATTGTCCCCTGAAGATGCGGGTGTAAGCTCTTGGAACGCGTCATGGAAGAAAATAAAAGTGACTGACGCAGATGTTTCAAATCATCTTTTATGTCCTAAAAAATCGTAGTTTCCAAACCACAGTCCAACATGAACTACGTAAAGGTTTTTTTTTTCAGTCTGCCACTTGCCCACTGAGTCACCCGGTCTTTTTTTTAGCCCACTCGCCCATTTATTGACTTTTTTGGCTCTAGTACGTGGTTAAAATACGAGTAGTGGACTTATCGATACGTTTTTCCTTCTGGTAGCGGAAGTAATGCTATGTAATACGGGTGTAACCCAGCCAAGTATCAAAGAATCACAAAATAGTAAATACCTAACTAAAACCTCCTGAGGGCTGAAGCTTCTTGAAAAGCAATACTTACCATGAAAAGTTAGCCACCGAACCACAAACGTACGCCGTTATTTTCCTTGATTATTATTTATTATTGGCTTATAGACAACACAAATTAAATCGATTTACAAATATATGAAAGTAACATTTGATCATCCTAATACATAAATTTTAGGACGCACAATCTTACATTTGCCGCCAAGTTGAATTTATCAAGGGCATACCATTATGCTACTAAATATAAATTGATAGCTAACTACTTGTTTGTATCAAAAATATTTGTTTCAATTCTGTCATTAAATTCAACATCCATTATTACTATTACACTTGTTTATCTTCTTGAGCTCCAATCCTGCGTTTGGCGTCAAATGCCGTCCTGGTTGTATTTACAAAAAGGGAGATAGTGAAGCGCGGCAGGCAGTGTTGAAGTCTCGAGAGCTGAGAGTTCCTTTAAAAATTTACTTTCCTGATAGCTCCTACACTGAAAGAGAGATCTGATTCACACTATCTGTTCTTACGTCATCACATTTGACAAGATTGTATGTCCAGTACGACGATTTTTTGTAATTTGGGGGGGGGGGGGGGGAGAGATCCATGACTAAGGCACATTCTTGCAGTGAATGCCATTACTTTCCGTGATTTCTTGGATATTTCAAACCGTGAGTGTCTTAGTATGAACGGCTGTAAACTTGCATAGCAATTGCTTCTTGTGTTTTGACTGTCGCTCTATTCTCCCTGTCAGGACATAAGCGATTGGTGTTTAATTTTCAGACAGAAAAATTGTGTATAGAATTTTTATGCACACGTGTATTATGCTCCTAACTGCATCTACCGGTAGTTGATTTGCTGTATCATCGTATTTAATGCCGGCATTACTTCTGATCCACACGAATTCTTCTATTTGACAATTCTCCTTTACTTGATGATACTCATCTACGATTACTACTGCGTGATTAAAAAAGGACGGAGAATTTCAGTTGTTTATTAGAGAAGATCCATGGAAGATAGACACATGCTGCACATGTGACTGGACAGAGGGAGGCTAAGAGTTTTATCTTCGCACTGACACTATGCCATACACTCAATATGTGTCCATGCGTTGTTGAAGAAACATGAAACGGCAGTCCATTTTATTCCACACTCGGTTCAACAGGTCCCTGTTTATAGAATCGACAGCTTCATCAATTCGATTTCTCAGCTCTTAAAGAGTAGCTTCCATTTTTTACAGCATCTCGGATACGCTCGACATTTTCATCAGACCTGCGTGGCCGAGCAGTGTTCTCCCCTTTGCGTATGCAACCAGCTTCCAAGAATTTTGTATGCCAGTCACTAATCTGCTTGTGCAGAGACAGCTTCTTGCAGAATCGGCGGCGGAATGCGGGCTGCACTTGAACAACGGACTGATTTCGTCCAAATTCCAACACACAAAATGATTTGTCTTGTGGTCTAGTCGCCATATTGCTACAAACAAGCAACAGAGCAGCTGTGTCAAAACTTCGAATCTTCCTCTATCCAGTGACTTGCAAAACGTCTTTCTCTCTCTTATACCCTGTCTGTAATAAATAATTAAAATCTGTTCTTTCTTTTTGACTCGCCCGGTCGGTCCAGAACGTATTGACTTGTTCTTTTCTTCCCATTTCTGTAATCAATTGAGATCAGAACGCTTTGCAACTCGGTGGTTGCTGCTGCCTTATGGATTTTGAGTATACTTTCCTGCCTCCAAAGTCCGAATATTTCAGCTAGACATGTGGAAGCATCAGTTGGTAGTACACACACACAGATGTATCGTCCTTGACGGACCCTTCCCGCACGGCGCCCTCTGTTCCCGCAGAAGCCTGCTCGTAATCAAATCGACATGCGGGCGCATCGCGGCGCAACACAGCAGCTCTTCGCCCGGCAGTCGCAGTTCAGTGGCACGGGCGGTGACGGAGGCGCCGGGCTCGCATCAATATGCAAGCAGCCCTAGACCGGCCTAGCCTGGCCCTGGCCCGGGGAAGGAGCGCGGTGAGTGGCGGGGCGTGCTTCGCATCCCCAGCAGGCCGCAATTAAGGCGTCCCACTTAGCAGCCCACTGAAATAGAACAGCGGCCAGTGCCTCTGCTAACGAGTGGGGCCCCGTTTGCTCCGTTCCTGTGATCTGCCCAGCGGACTCTGCGATACGACACACAAGATCATCAGATGATATTGGGCAGTTAGCACAGTTTTATGTAGAAACAGGTAGACACGAATTCCGCAACTCAGATAAGGTCGAGAAAGTGCCTATTAATCGCCCTTATCTAATTACGCAAGTTGTCCCTCTGGAAGAAGAGCACGACATCCGCCCTAATGTGTGATCATATTGCGGCGGCTGTGGTAGCACAAGTCGCGCGGTGGTATCCGTTCGCCTGTCCAATGGCACTCGCTTAAGGGGAGGTCTAGTATCTTTGGCCCGAAAAAAGCATGTTATTTGAGAATTTTTTTCTCGCGATGTGTTATAGATATCACTGTCAAATTGGGTCAAAATGTTTATTGATATTTACAAACTGGAATTTTTTCGACCGGAAATGTCAAATAGCCAAGGTGGAAGTGCCGTCGGAACGAAACAAAATTTTGATGTAGACCTCCACGCACGGTATGTCACAGGTCAGCCGGCTCGTCTGAAATCAAAATTGAGTTGCCATTAACGAATTATATAAGATTCTTTGGGAATTGTATCTCGCTCAAGTTATTTGGACGAGAGGAAACAAAATGGAGGTCATTTGAAGAGAAATAGTGTTTTTTAATCGATGATTCGACTTTATCGATATTTATTGTACATGGGTCGGAATAAAAGTGGTACAACTCCTAAACAATTTTGTTAGCTTCGTCGGAAACAAAGAATCATGCCAATCGGTTCAGCAGATTTGAAATAACCATACCGCGCGATAAAAAAGGTCATTTCGAGAAAAACAAGTTTGCAGTTTTGACTATATACAGGGTGTTACAAAAAGGTACCGTCAAACATTCAGGAAACATTCTTCACACACAAAGAAAGAAAATATGTTATGTGGACATGTGTCCGAAAACGCTTACTTTCCATTTTGTTACTTCTCTTCAAATCACATTAATCATGGAATGGAAACACACAGCAACAGAACGTACCAGCGTGACTTCAAACACTTTGTTACAGGAAATGTGCAAAATGTCCTCCGTTAGCGAGGATACATGCATCCACCCTCCGTTGCATGGAATCCCTGACGCGCTGGTGCAGCCCTGTAGAATGGCGTATTGTACCACAGCCGTCCATAGTACGAGCACGAAGAGCCTCTACCTTAGGTACCGGGGTTGCGTAGACAAGAGCTTTCAAATGCCCCCATAAATGAAAGTCACTAGGGTTGACGTCAGGAGAGCGTGGAGGCCATGGAATTGCTCCGCCTCTACCAATAAGCGTACGAACACTTTGACTGAAATGTGCAGGAGCTCCATCGTGCGTGAACCAGATGTTGTGTCGTACTTGTAAAGGCACATGTTCTAGCAGCACAGTTAGATTATCCCGTATGAAATCGTGATAACGTGCTCCATTGAGCGTAGGTGGAAGAAAATAGGACCCAATTAAGACATCACCAACAATGTCTGCCCAAACGTTCACAGAAAATCTGTTGATGACGTGATGTCACAATTGCGTGCCGATTCTCGTCAGCCCGCACATGTTGAGTGTGAAAATTTACAATTTGATCACGTTGGAATGAAGCCTCATCCGTAAAGAGTACATTTGCACTGAAATGAGGATTGACACATTGTTGGATGAACCATTCGCAGAAGGTACCCGTGGAGGCCAATCAGCTGCTGATAGTGCCTGCACACGCTGTGCATGGTACGGAAACAACTGGTTCTCCTGTAGCACTCTCCATACAGTGACGTGGGCAACGTTACCTTGTAGAGCAGCAACTTCTCTGACGCTGACATTAGGGTTATCGTCAACTGCACGAAGAATTGCCTCGTCCATTGCAGGTCTCCTCGTCGTTCTAGGTCTTCCCCAGTCGCGAGTTATAGGCTGGAATGATCCGTGCTCCCTAAGACGCCAATCAATTGCTTCTAATATCTTCCTGTCGGGACACCTTCCTTCTAGAAATATGTCTCGAGACAAACGTACCGCGTCGTGCCCCGTGCTAATCCATACATCAAATGGGCATCTGCCATCTCCGCATTTGTAAACATTGCACTGACTGCCAAACCACGTTCGTGATTAACACTAACCTGTTGATGCTACGTATTGATGTCAACACAAACACCGAAGTCAACATTACCTTCCTTCAATTGGGCCAATTGGCGGTGAATCGAGGAAGTACAGTACATACTGACGAAACTAAAATGAACTCTAACATGGAAATTAAGAGTTTTGTGGACAAGTGTCCACATAACATATTTTCTTTATTTGTGTGTGAGGAATGTTTCCTGAAAGTTTGGCCGTATCTTTTTCTAACACCCTGTATAAATGCAATGTCATGCAACTTACGTTCAATCTGCTTTTCCGGGTCCATAAACTAGTCTTTCCTCTTCCTCATAGAGGGCGTTCTGCTCGACCTGGGCCATCCTGCGCTGCTTCAGAGCCGCTCGTACTGCCGGTGACAAGCGGTTTTCGGCTGCTTGAATCCGGTGGTCGTCCGAATGCTTGGCGAACTGCGTCGAATAGAGTCCCAGGGTGACGTCCATCGTTGTCATGGTCTTCAGAATTGCTGAATACCCTTCGTTGAAGCTGCTCACTGCCAGGAAAGCCGCAATCTCCACAGTCTTCGCACCACAGTGCAAATGCTTGGGGGCTTTCTTCCAAACACACTTGTTCAAACTTTCATTTGAATTTTGTGTGTTTCCTCTCAAGCACCGGTACAATAACTCGTCCTCCGAAAAGACCTCACAGATCGGATGAATCACTTTTTGAACTTCTTTGGAGAGCGGCTGGTAGTGTTCGTCCAGAAGGTAGGCTCTACAATGCGCCAAATTGCACCAACTAGTTTCCCCAGCCGGACAATTTTGGTGTTGTGGGTGGTCATCCGTCGAACACTTGTAGAATTGGAATGCCGTCGGATTGCCAAACCGTAGTACGTCCTAAGCTCGTTGATCACTTTATCAGTTTTAGTCATGGGCAAGCACATAGATTAATTTTTCGAGGCTACAAAGTCGAAATTCCAGAAAAAAAAACCTGTTGCTTGGAAAAGGACGATTTCAGGCAGGTACATTTTTTTGTTCAACCACGAATAACAAATATTTCCGTTCCGTATTCGGAAAAACGATTTCAGGGGTGGATTCTAAACATTTTTATGGATTCAAAAATGCAATTTTTTTAAAAAATCTATTTTTTGAACCAAAATATAGTAAACCTCCCCTTAATGTAATTAAATGCTATCCTCTCCAATAGCGCGTCTGTTGCCGCGCGGCGACAGGCACACCATAGCGGCTTGCGAATTGACTCCTCGGCAGATGGTTGCAGTCAGTTACATCAAAGAAGTGCAGTTTGACAAGCGCACGTTTACTGCTATCGGTTTGCATTTCCACAGCTGCCGCACTATAATCGCACCTATCAACTTGGGTCTCGTAACGTCACTTTACTGCCAAATAGCTTGTCGCTAGCAGTCTTCAGTCTGAAGACTTGAAGACTGGTGTCACACAGTCCTCTGAGCTATTTATATCTTCTGTAAGTCTCTCCATCACTCCATCACCACTCCCTTCACTGCTGCAGCTTATATCAATTAGAAATCGCTTTGCCATATTATTACACTGATCTCTCTCTTCAATTTTTATCTCCTACACTTCTCACCTTTACCACATTCCATTACGATTCCTTCAAACCTCAGGACGTGTCTTATCAACTAATTCCTTCTTTTAGCAACGTTCTGCAATAAACTTACTCAGCACCTTCTTATTAGTTACTGTGTCTACCCTCCTAATCCTCAGTATTCTTCTGTAACACCACATTCAGAATCTTCTATTTTCTTTTTGTTTGAAGTGCTTATTGTCCATGTCCCACATCCGTACAAGGCTCTACTCCAGGTAAGTACTGCCAAAAACGACTTCCTAGCTATACCCGGCGAACTTCGTTCGGCCTCTGAAAATCTTTATATGAAATAGCACACCCGGTAAACGTTGTTTTGCCATATACATTATCTCTAGTCTATAAGCATATTGTATACGTGTAACACAATGTATACCCGGCAAACTTCGATGTATACGTGCAACACAATAGCCGTTGTTGGTGGGAGCTCGTAACACAAACAATAATAATGGCCGAAAACTGTGTAGGGAGTGAGAAAAGGCTTAGAGGGAAGTCGGGCAGTATCGGCCACTATTAGTTCTAGCGTTTCTACGGTAGATCGCGCGGGTTGAACAATTGCAGCCGATACATGACTCGTCCATAAGCATACAAACATAGCGGAAATTTCGTGTCGAAACGTTTTCGCCAGCGTTATGAATAAGTCCAGGCGTACACGCATCGATTTTTATCGTACGTAAAAATATTGTACGATTAAATTCTTTTAGAGGAACAAAGGAGAGTATAGGAACTTATGTATTCCACTAAAAGGATTTGATCGTGCGATATATTTCCGTACGATAAAAATCGATGCGTGTGCGCTAGGCCTAAATGGCGGTTTTGCGAATGACGCGTGATACCTGGTTAAACTTCTCGGTCTAGCTACGTCGATTCAAAGACGGATATTCGATTCGTTGCTTTTGGTGCGTTTTGTTTAATTACCTATCTGTCGAATAGTGAAAGACTGTCAGCGGTAGACACCTGGCGGGAATAACTGATCAAGTGATACTTGATCAGTTATCGACCGGGTTGCAAATTATTAAATTACTAAAATCGCTATTAAAAATAGGGGTTGGTGGTAGTAGGGTGAAAATTTAGGGTTGATGTATTTTTGAATGCCACATCATAAAAATATGAAAATAGAAGGGTCTGTCTAAAAATAAGAAATTTTTTTTTGGTGTGAACCACCCTTATCACTTAGGGGTATGTAAAATAGATTACGACCGATAACTCAGACCTACCGAATATACTCGTAATATTTCATCAGAATCGATCGAAACGTTTCGGAGGAGTATGGCAACTAACATTGTGGCACGGAAATTTTATGTATAAAATAAATAAATAAAATAATAGAGAAATAAAGAAATGTTAAGAAATTTCTGTGTTTCAGAAATTCTTACCGCGCTATTGGCAGTATTCATTTCATGTCCTCTCAACTTCTGCCATAGTTATTTTGCCGTCCAAGTAGCAAAACTCACCTAGTAATTTCAGCGTCTCATTTCCTAATCTGATGCCCTCAGCATCTCCTGATTTCATTCAATTTCATTCCGTTATCTTTTTCTTGATTTTTTTTACTTCTATAGATTTTTCATGTTACAATCTCTTTTCAAGACACTTTTCATTCCATTTACCTGAGCTTCTAAGTACTTTGCTGTCTCTGAATTACAACGTCATTGACAAACTGCAAAGTTTTTATTTCTTCTCCCTGAACTTTAATTCCCTTTCCAAATTTCTCCTTCGTTTCCTTTGATGATCGCTCAACGTACATGTTGAATACTATAAGGATAGGCTACAACCGTAGCTCACTCTCTTCTCAACCGCTGTGTCCCTTTCATGTCAGTCTGGTTACGGTGCAAGCTGTAAATAACGTTTCGCTCCCTGTAATTTAACTCTACTACCGTCAGAATTTCAAAGATGGAGAATAGTGCAAAAGTAACGTATAGAGGAAGGGGCCTGGTAATCCTACTTTATAAAATCTTCGCATTTAGAAATTATAGGAAAAAATAGAGGTGAACAGGAATGGAGATGCTCGAACTACATCTATAATGCCAAAATTTTTAAAATAGGAAGTGATCCTACTTTCTTTAGCACAAGAGATAGGCAGGAAATCGGTAACAAATGCTATAAAAAATAAAGCAAGTAAATTATGATGACGGGAATGGCACATTACGTATTCTGGCTGGCATACACGAAACAAGAAAAGCAGGACATGAGTCTTTTTTAACTCATGAGCATCAGCGCCAGAAAGTACACAATTAGCCAGTGCGTTGTGTACGTCAGGAAATTACATCAGTGAGAAAAACGGACCTTTTTCTTCTTGTATTTGTTGGACGATTTCTCTGCGCTTAGAAAACGACGAACGCGTACCAGAGTTCTCATTCTCGTTTTAACTAAACGTTAAACATAGCTTTATGTATTCGTCAATGTCTGCAAACGTTTGATGAATTTGACAAGAAAGGGATTGTAATGAGTTAGTGCAGGGTGCACTTCGGACACGAAAGACGAGTATAGAAGGCAAAGCAGAATGTTTCGTGGTATTCTAGGAGTTGTATAATTATGGGGATGCCGAGATCCAGGCTGCCTTAGAAAAGGCGACAACGGGTCGGAAAAGGCTTTTATAAGTGTACGAAAAAGTGAATGTGAATGGATGTTAACGAAGGTCCTAGGACCCGGAATAGGTTTGTCCTGCACTGCGTATGTTCAGTTAGACATAAGCGTATGGCTGAGAGTGCCCCAGGTCTCTTATTCTCTGTATGCACAAACGATCAGACGAACAGCAATCGGCTGATGTTTGTGGACAGGGCGAACAGCAGTTTACGTCTGTTTTCTGATGACACGATGTTGTTGCCCTTGAGTGACTGTAGAGGGGTACAAGATGTCTTGCGCAAAATTTCTAGTTTGTATGATGAATGGCAACTAGCCCTAAATGTAGAAAAATATATGTTAATGCACGTGAGTAGGAAATACAGTCCTGTTACGTTCGAATACAATATTAGTGGTGTGCTGCCTGACACAGTCACGTCAGTTAAATATTTAAGCCTAACATTGCAAGGTGACATGAAATGGAACGAGAATGTGAGATCGATAATAGGGAAGGAAGTTCATTAGGAGAATACGAGGGAAATGCACCACAATTACGGGGTGTTTCCGTAAGAGCGTGCAAAAGTTTAACAGCACATAGAAGATGCTCCACTGAATTAATTTGAGGTAGGGAACCTGGCGTCGGAGAAGCCAGCTTAAGAATATAACAGGAACATAATCACACTACTGTGTACTTTTTTACTTACATTAGTTTTAGTTAACTGCAAATACCATCACTGACACAATGAACGTACCATTTGTACTGTATCTTACAAAATGTGCTGAAACTGACGTCCATTAGCCTCAATGCAAGCGTGTCATATTTATCTGTAGTGTGTTTCGAATCACATCATAGACAGTTACAATTCTGGCAACTAATTCCATCTCCCTATCCACTGGGGTCTCATACACAAGTGACTTTAGATATCCCCATCGGAAATAATCAAGGAGATTCAGGTCAATTGACCTCGCAGGTCATGGAAAAGGAATCCCCTTTTATTCCAGCGATGAGGAAATACAGTACTGAGGTGCATGCAGACCTCCACACTGAAGTGAGGCGGTGCACCGTCATTTTTTATCCACATCCTCTCACGAACAGCCAAGAGTACGTTCTCCAGCATATCAGCTAGGACTCTTTGCACGAACCTCAAATAGAGGTAGCTGTTCAGAGCGCATCATGATGTCCTAATAATCAGGCTCGTCGTCCTTGTTTCCTTGCAGGAAATAAAGAATGTACCTGTAAATAAACATCACAGTACGTGTAAACTTGTACACATGTTAGTTGTAAATAAGCCGGAAAACAGTAATGCTAGACAAAGCGGTATACAAGTTCACTTCCATTTCTCCTCAAGCTGGCTTCTCCGATTGGACGTTCCCTACCTCAAATCGGTCAGTGGAGCATTCTCTATGCCCTGTTACATTTTTACACGTTCTTACGGAAACACCTTGTATAAAGGAGAATGAGCAGAGAATACTAGTACGATCCACTCCTGAGTACTGTTCGAGTGTTTAGGATCCCCAGTAGATCGGATTAAATAAAGGCTTCGAACAAATTCAGACGCATGCTGCTAGATTTGTCACCTTATGGGTTTGCTTCGTGCACACAAAATGGAAGTTCCTGGTGGGAAGACGAGATTCTTTTCGGGAAACAGTAACGAGAAAATGTATAGGGCAGACGTCATGTGTTGATTGCAGAACGAACTACTGCCGTCAACTTGCATTTCTTGTAACGATCGGGAATACAAGCTAAGAGAAACTAGGGCTCGTGCAGAGGTGTATAGACACTCATTTTACCCTCACTCCATCTACGAGTGTAACAGGAAAGACAACGAGTAATAGTGGTACACGGCACCCTCTACCATGCACAGTATGTACTTGTGGAGTATTTAGGCAGATGTAGATGTAATACCCACGTGTAGGCTCTCGGTATTTTCAGAAATTTTGCTATATTGTGGGCGTACTGTCGGGTAGTTTATGCATAGAATCGTCAGCTGCGGGGTCAGCGAAGCAGATCGCTAACGGAAAGGGCCCATGTTCGATTCCCTGGCGGGTTGGAGATTTTCTTCACACGGTCACTGGTATTCGTATCGCCATACCTGACACTAAAATCGCGTGCATTGCGTCACACGGCAAGTCTAAACCTATATAACTTCGTACCAGGACACGGATTAACTCCAAGTGTCGAAGCACACTGTCGTATCGTCCTTCAACCGTTTAGATGACTGTATGGGCACTGCAAACAGCGTTCGGCTTTTCCGACTGCAGCAGTGAGGAGATGAGGAGCTGGCCTTGCGGCGTCCAAAGGCGCCGCGGGGATTTCTGCGGCCGCAGTCGGAGGTCGTGTGTGCTTGGCGATGCCACACGCGCTTCTGGCTGCGTGCGACTACGTGCGTGTGTGCGTAGCCCAGCAGTCCGAATGTGACAGGCGCAGTCGCGTGGGCTGGCGCGCAGTTGCAGAACGTACTGACGATGATGACCCTACAGCTCGGGTCATCTGTGTTTGTTTATCACACATATTTGGGGTCAAGAGGAATTTTATACACTGCCCTTCAGCCTCGACCAGCGACGTAATAGTAATGTTTGCTGTGACGTCACGGCTTGGTGCGCATTTTAAGTTTTTATCGTTATTAGTTGTCTTATGGCCGTTGTGTTCAGGAGAAATTATGTTTTTAATCCCTGCTATCTATAGAAAACAAAATACTGTATCTCTTCTTCGATAGGAATAATAATATTTAGGTCATATGAAATGGTCGCTAAAAGGCTGCCACTGTAAAAATAATGGGTTTGTTTATAAATAACTTTTTCTGCTACCAGTCACGATTTTTTTAAAATATTTCACACGACAAATTTCGGCAGATAATTCCCATTTTCGAGTGTAATTCTGGCATAGCACACAGATAGGCACTTGAAAATGGGAATCATTTCTCGAAACGCGTTGTGCAGAATATAAACAAAAAGAAAATCGTGACTGGTATTACGCGCGGGCAGTGCATCGCGACCGTAAAGAAACGAGAACGTGGACAGTCCTAGGTGTAGAGGAGCGGTGCGGGGGAATACGCCCCGCCTCCCTGTCGAAGGGCTGTCATTTACGACCGCGTTCTGTACTTTCACGAAAACAGATCTGGCATAACGGTCATCGGGACCATTCATTCCTTTTCAAGTGGCGAGAGTTGCATTCGAGGATCAGGCTCTTTACTCATTTCAAAATAAAAAAACGAAAAAACAAAACAAAAAAACAACAAAAAACAAGCTACCTCCAAGACAATTCAGTTGGAGTACACAAAGCATTTGGTGGTGGCTACAGGGCTGCTGTTTACTGCGGTTGGTAGATCAAAACAATACCCTCATGAAAGTGCCACGATATAGCGTCACCATACTGAAAAAAACTGTTTTTAAACAAAGACTTTAATTTTTAGTCGATTTATCATTATATTTTCATTACGATAAATGTTTATTTTAGCTCGTACAACGTGTTGCACTCCACGCAACAGTTGTTGATTTTTTTACCATACTCGAATAGTTTTCCTTCCGATAAATAGTTGTAATTCTTTTTAAGCTAACGGTTTAGATTTGTTACTGACATATACTTATACACATAATTACATATCGCAAGCTCCACTGGATCTATATAGCTAAACTGTCCTTTTCTTCGCATCCTTTAGGATAATTGTTTTGTTTTTAGTTAGTGCAATGTATCGAGGTCTCTATTACAGCTGCAGGAATTTTTTTACAACACTCGATTCGTTTCTTTTTTCTGCTAAACAGCTGAAGTTGTTCTTATGACAATCGATTCAGTTTACTCCTGATACGTAGATACAGTCTTAGCTGTGTATAGCAGTCTCCGCTGAAGTATGTTTTGTGAGATTAGCTTCAGTTGCTTTACGATAAGTACTTCAGTTCTTACTTTCCGTAGCGGTGTCATTATAGTTGTAGAATTTTTTTTTTTTTTTATTATGGAGGTGTTCGATTCTTATTCTTCCCGATAAATGCTTCTCTTGATAATCTTCGACCGAGAATCGTAGTTTTAGCAGAAATGTTTCCTTTCCCGGTGCAGTAAATTCTCCTAATCAAAATTATTCTTTTATATGCGCTTCAAGGTATGGCCAACGGCTTGGATTTTATGGTTACATTGTCTGAATCATGTTCAGTATGTCACTGGTCAGACTGAGGGGTAGTATTGTAATCTTCACTTTACCCCAGTTTCATTATGTTTTACATCTTTTGGCGTTACCATGTCGGCTACAACAGTTTTTTGTGTTTTATATAACAGTTAAGCGAGACAGACTTATGTGATAATGATCATACCGATTGTAAAATAAATAAAAATATTTTAGCAGTGAAAGACTGTTTTAAATGTTCAAATGTGAGTGAAATCTTATGGAACTTAACTGCTAAGGTCATCAGTCCCTAAGCTTAGGCACTACTTAACCTAAATTATCCTAAGGACAAAGACACACACCCATGCCCGAGGGAGGACTCGAACCTCCGCCGGTGTTTTAAATCCTATAAATTTTAAACATAGTATTTCTCTATGACTACGTCATATTTCATACAAGAAAGACATTCCTGGAAACTACCCGTTAGCCTTTTGTTAGCAGATGACCTGGCGTACCTAAGCCCTACCCTGTATGCTTGGGCACAAGAAACGTACGTCCCCGGCGGACGACATGGGAAGCGCGTTCCAGGTAAATACAACAAAGACGAGAGTCGATGGGAACCTGGTCGTTTGGGGAAGGGATATTACCGTGACGAAAATCACGTGGCACCCATAGTAACACCACAGTAAGTGACGTGACGGCTGGTACAGAAGTGGCGGTGTGTGCTGTTGTTTCCACACGCTCCCGTCTGCAGCTCGTGGTCGTGCGGTAGCGTTCTCGCTTCCTACTCCCGGGTTCGATTCCTGGTGGGGGCAGGGATTTTCTCTGCCTCGTGATGACTGGGTGTTGTGTGATGTCGTTAGGTTGAAGTAGTTCTAGGGGACTGATGACCATAGATGTTAAGTTCCATAGTGCTCAGAGCCATTTTTGAGCCCACACGCTCCTGACAAAATTGTAAGTGACACAGTTTTACGTCAACTGCGATTATTGGGGCAGACATTACTATCGTCATTCAGCTTATGGCAGAAATAGCACGAGGGCATCAAACGCACTTACAAAGGAAGTAGCACTCGTAAACGAAGATAAATTCGTGCACAACTTTCAAACAAGAAAAGCAAATTTCTAGTACTTTTTGAGTTGCGTATCGAGCTCTATTAAAATATCCGATTCTCGTATGCACTTCTGGCACTAGTGAAACAAGTGACATGTCGATATTTGACTTCTAGCGATTAACTGTCATCATTCCATGGCCCCAAAAGTACGATTTCAAAATGATTTATGTGATTGATGCTATTTACGGACTCATATGAAAGCCAATATTTTCACTGTTATACCCTATATCAGTTAGTTAAATAAGACATCACAGGTACTGCACACATGAAAGTTATTCTACATCGAATTCCGGAGTTCAGCTTTGTGGAAATACACTAAAACACACTGTAATATAGCTGTGATCGTATACTCATGTTCCTTTATTAAAAACTGCAGTGAAGTTGAAATTATACTGCCAACCAAGAACTTTGCAACTTTCTATCTCAAATGCACTGGACAGGTACTTAAATTAAACGAAAATTAGAATGCAGAGATGGCATCTGGAAATTCAGCCACGAGGTGGCAGTTGAATGAGAATAATCGGTGGTGGCGGAAAGAAAGAGGCGACGCGAAGTTAAAGCGATTTTAAGTGGCATGGGTTAAAGTGGCGTCACTCGAGAGACGCGCCAGAACTCTGTGTGTTGCCACATGCAACTTCGATGATGATGATTAGTGTTTTATGGTGCACAACAACAAGGTCATCAGCGCCCACAACTTCGATGACGCCTTGCGAAGGCTGCGGAGTAACGGAACTTTAGTCACATATGGAACCCCCGATTCAGGATTCGCACTCCATTCCCTAAAAAAGGTTCAGGAGCCTGGGAAAAATATGAAAACACCAAAAACACAAGACATTACCACAACGAATTCGGTGCAAGAAACAGCTTCCAGTCGTCTCGAAGTGGATAAACACAGTTCCTGTACGGTTTTCAAGCGACTCTTACGCCATTCTTCCTACAGAATATTGGCAAGTCCAGGTAACGATGGAGGTGGATAGCGATTACACACTCTTTTCTCCAAAGTAAAACACAAAGGCTCAATAATATTGGAATTGTGGTTGACAAGGGAGCCGAAACAATTTATCCTCGTGCTCACAAAACCAGTCCTAGACTATGCGAGCTGTGTGAACTGCCACTGGGAAATAAACATTGTATCATGGGGTAGACGTGATCAGCCAAAACGGTCACATAATCCTTGGCAGAAATGGTGCCTTGCAGAATAACCATGGGGCAAATGGAATACCAGGACATGGGTACCCAATTTTTAATTTGGTTGATTTTAAATGGATATATGTGATGTGGGTGAAGCAAGGTCAGTAAGTATAGTAACAGTGCAGAGAAATCATATTTTGCAGCAAGTGTCTACTGTCAATATGCGTAGTTAGCTTCCTTTTCAAAAAGTAGTTGGTAGCACTCACTGTGCACTAAGAATTGCTTCATCGTCGTATAAAACAGGGTTGTTAGAAATAAACAGTTCCAATTGTCTCACGTATCAATAGTTCACGGTTAAAAAAAGCTGCAAAAACAAATTATCAGTCATCTCTCATTATTTTAAAAACGGAAGTGTTCAAATAAATTGGTTTCTCATTATAAAGTTTATTTAGGTCTTATGCTGGTGATGGGGGAGGGGATGGGAGTGGCGGGGAAGAGAAGGAGGTATTAGCTTATATCTGACTGAACTCAGGGGTAATGGTATTAGGAAGGTTAGGAACCACTAATCTACTGACTGAGTTGTAAACCTTTGAATCTACATACACACATCAAAAAAAGTCTTGCATCACCTCTGTGCCGACAGTTCCGGAACCTGTACATAAAATTGGAACAGAGATCAACATAAAGATCATTTCCGCCCTTTTTACTGCTAATGAAAACCACACATTGCGTGTTGTACCACCATACAGCGAGACCTTCAGAGGTGGTGGTCCAGATTGCTGTACACGCCGGTACCACTAATACCAAGTAGCACGTCCTCTTGCATTGATGC
The DNA here is from genome assembly GCF_023897955.1 of Schistocerca gregaria. NCBI lineage: Eukaryota > Metazoa > Arthropoda > Insecta > Orthoptera > Acrididae > Schistocerca > Schistocerca gregaria. The sequence continues at coordinate 109,918,190 of NC_064920.1, forward strand.
ATGCCTGTATTCGACGTGACATACTATCCACAAGTTCATCAAGGCACTGTTGGTCCAGATGGTCCCACTCCTCAACAGAGATTCGGCGTGGATCCTCAGAGTAGTTGATGGGTCACGTCGTCCAAAAAGAGACCTTATCAATCTATCCCAAGCATCTTCGTTAGGGTTCACGTCCGAAGAACATGCTGGCCACACTAGTCAAGCGATGTCGATATCCTGAAGGAAGTCAATCACAAGTGTGTACGAAGGGGGCGCAAAAGACGAATGCCTCGCCAATATTCTGCCAATATGGTCGCACTATCGGACGGAGCATTCACGTATCGTACAGTAGTTACGACGCCTTCCATGGCCACAGCGGCGGACGTCGGACCCACATAATGCCACTAGAAAACAGTAGGGAACCTCCACCTTGCTGCACTCGCTGGAAAGTGTATCTAAGGTGTTCAGCCTGATCGTATTGCCTCCAAACACGTCTCCGACAACTATCTGGTTGAAGGAATATGCATCACTCATCGGTGTAGAGAACATGATACCAATCCTGAGCGGTCCATTCGGCATATTTTTGGGCCCATCTGTTTCATGGTTGCAAAGATGGACCTCGCCATGGACGTCAGGACTGAAAATGTGCATTATGCAGCCTGTTGCGCACATTTTGAGTCGTACCTCGTCGTCCTGTGGCTGCATGGTTCCTCCGGGCCATAATCCCGTAGGTGGCGGTCATCCACTGCAGTAGTAGCCCTTGGGCGGCCTGAGCGAGCCATGTCATCGACTGTTCCTGTCTCTCTGTATCTCCTCCGTGTCCGAACAACATCGGTTTGGTTCACTTTGTGGAGCCTGGACACTTCCCTTGTTGAGAGCCCTTCCTGGCACAAAGTAACAATGCGAACTCGATCGAATCGCGGTATTGTCCGTCTACGCGTCTACAGACAACACGAGCCGTGTAGCTCCTTCCTGGTGGAATGACTGTAACTGATCGGCCGTCAGACCCCTCCGTCAAATAGGCGCTGCTCATGTATGGTTGTTTACATCTCTTGGCGGGTTTAGTGGCATCTCTGAACAGTCAAAGCGACTGTGTCTGGGGAACACTATCCACAGTCAACGTCTATCTTCAGGAGTTCTGGGAACGGGGTAATGCAAAACTTGTTTTAATTTCAACATTCCAGTTAGCAACTGACGCTACAACTACAGAAAACAAAGTTATGAAATACTTTTAGTGTTTGGTATTTGATGTAGAGAAATAATATTTGAAATTTCAGTCCACGAACCGCATCTGTTCCTCGCTCCCGTGTCCACTAATGAACCACACAGCGCGCAAAAGAAGTTACAACAATATCCTGTGCGTCTGTTATTAAGACCAAAAAAGAATAACTCAGCGTTCATAGGCCACGCTCGTTTTGTTCCGTTCCCTCCAGCATAAACGCCTGTTCGTAGATACAAGCGAATGGCGGTGAACACCGGTTCACTGTCGGCGAATGCTCGTTCGCTTGTGTCTGCTTCCATTCCTTGCGGTGTAAACCAGGCATAAAACAAATGTTGCTGGTTTCGCGCATAAACTTTCCAGAAGCGCCGCTAAAGAGTCACCCTGCCAGAGGGATTTATCAGCGCGGCAAGCCGCAGTTAGGCGTTCGTGCGCCACAGATCATGCGTGCAGCAAAAGGCCGAGGTCACAGGACGGGCAAGGGGGCCACGTGTCGTAAGCTGAATTGAGGGTCTGCCACACTGCCGACATCGATCACTCGACAGCTTTCTGCAACACGGAAATCAGGGTCTAGACGCTGAAGGGAAGGATAAAGAGACCGAACAGTACGCACTTCAGCATAAAGAGGGAAAACGAGTCTGTCACATCAGGCATAGACGATAAAACTGTAGACTGTGTAAGAAGCACATATTTTTAGGGATAAATGTCAATTATCAGTTAACGTTGAATGAGCACGCAAAGATACTCGCAAAAAGAAAGTCACCAGCACACTACTATGCTCTTTGCGTTTTGTCATCTGTTTGTAACATCCAGTGTCTTATGGTGACCTACTATTCCTACCTACACTCAGTTCTTGGCTATCGGATTCTTCTGTGGATATCAAAGGCACGAAACACGGACAAAATTCTTTAACTGTAGGAAAGGGCCATAAAAACGGCCATAAGAACAATAACTAGAAGTGTTAGTGGGGCCCACTGTAAGGAGCTATTTACAGAACTTGGCATGCATATAAAAGTGCGTCCATCTACCAATCTGTGATGGATATCAGGCACAGCGTTGCTAAGTATTCCACCAGTAGTTATACACATAATCATAAAATTTGCAGATGATGCTGTGGTGTATCGAGAGGTTGCAACAATGGAAAATTGTACTGAAATGCAGGAGGATCTGCAGCGAATTGACGCATGGTGCACGGAATGGCAATTGAATCTCAATGTAGACAAGTGTAATGTGATGCGAATACATAGAAAGATAGGTCCCTTATCATTTAGCTACAAAATAGCAGGTCAGCAACTGGAAGTAGTTAATTCCATAAATTATCTGGGAGTACTCATTAGGACTGATTTAAAATGGAATGATCATATAAAGTTGATCGTCGGTAAAGCAGATGCCAGACTGAGATTCATTGGAAGAATCCTAAGGAAATGCAATCCGACAACAAAGGAAGTAGGTTACAGTACGCTTGTTCGCCCAATGCTTGAATACTGCTCAGCAGTGTGGGATCCGCACCAGGTAGGGTTGATAGAAGAGATAGAGAAGATCCAACGGAGAGCAGCGCGCTTCGTTACAGGATCATTTAGTAATTGCGAAAGCGTTACGGAGATGATAGATAAACTCCAGTGGAAGACTCTGCAGGAGAGACGCTCAGTAGCTCGGTACGGGCTTTTGTTAAAGTTTCGAGAACATACCTTCACCGAAGAGTCAAGCAGTATATTGCTCCCTCCTACGTATATCTCGCGAAGAGACCATGAGGATAAAATCAGAGAGATTAGAGCCCACACAGAAGCATACCGACAATCCTTCTTTCCACGTACAATACGAGACTGGAATAGAAGGGAGAACCGATAGAGGTACTCAGGGTACCCTCCGCCACACACCGTCAGGTGGCTTGCGGAGTATGGATGTAGATGTAGATGTAGAAATAGGAACCAGTTACAATTGACAAGGAAAAACAAACAAATACCTTTATCCCGACACCGCCAAAAACATAAAACTTTTTCATATTAGGTGCATTGTGCTACCACCTACTGCCAGGTGCTCCATATCAGCGACCTAAGTAGTCATTAGACATCGTTGAGAGAGCAGAATTGGGCGCTCAGCGGAACTCATGGACCTCGAAGGTGGTCAGGTGATTGGGTGTCACTTGTGTCATACGTCTGTACGCGAAATTTCCACACTCCTAAGCATCTCTAGGACCACTGTTTCCGATGTGATAGTGAAGTGGAAACGTGAAGGAACAAGTACAGCACAAAAGCGTACAGGCCGATCTCGTCTGTTGACTGACAGAGACAGCCGACGGTTGAAGAGGGTCGTAATGTGTAATTCCCTGGTTTCGGGATACAGATTCGGTCTCTATAAATTGTCGCCACATCCGAGAGGCAACAGAACGATTCGCATTAAGACATCAGGCCACATCAGTGAACGACTCTCCTGTTTCCAGTCTTCCCATGGCCCTTCAGCGTAGAGTCTGATAGGCGTCTTCTTTGTGCCGTACAGCACTGTCTGCGACTGTGTACACAGCGATTGTGGATGTGGGACTACTCGGCAAACACTACCCAGTTTGAAGGTGCCCTGACATCATCGTCGACGTGGTTGTCCACAGACCGGAATGACATCTTCAAAACAAATGGCTCTGAGTACTATGGGACTCAACTGCTGTGGACGAAATTTTCAGTGCCAGCGTTCCGCCGTCAACGGGAAGAGAAATTGTGTGAAGTTCCTAATTAAAAGACTGCGCAAGCCTCCTGGATTGTGGCACTGTTAATGGGTATTAACAACGAAAATAAATTTCCTATATGGGTCAGCCATAATTATGAATGAATAAAACCGTCTAGATTGCTTATAAAGTTCTTTACTTTTTACGCCATTTCAGGTATTTCATCATACGATATCTGCAGCTAAGATTAAAGGAACATAAAGAGCGAAGGGCGTTTATTATGCAACATCAAGCTGAAAAAGATAAAAAATTAAAAAAGTTAAAAAATTATTTAAAAAATTCAGATAAGAAATTAAATAGTCTGCAAGTTTTAAGTTTTTATTAACTGACCGTTTTTAAAACTATGTTTTAACTTTTTAATTTACTATCTTTGGACCTGTCGCACTTCACATTTTTTTTAATATTAACTGCAGATATCTGATGACGGCAGAAGCTGAAACGGAGTAATAAATAAAGGAACCGATGAAACGATCTAGACGATTTTACTCACAGAAATTATGTTAATAGTGATCTGTCCATCGGCTGGGGACATTAATCTTGGCGTTGCAGCCATCTGGAGTGGCATGTTGAGTGTTGACACAGTTTCCGACGACTTTCTATCTCTCGTCATAACGACACAATGGCGACATTAGTCTCTACAGGCAGTTACCTTCACTAAAGACATCTGGAAGAAGACCAGCTTGGATTTCAGGGAAATGTAGAAACAAGTGAGGCATTAGTGAGCCTACTACCTGTATTAAAAAGATGATTGTACGAGTTTCAGAAGAAAAAAGCTTTCGAAATGACTGTTTGGAATACATTCTTTGAACTACTCAAGTTATCAGAGGTAAAGTACAGGTGACGAAAAGACATCTCCGACATGGACAGAAGCCAAAGTGCAGTTATGGAGGAAATTGTGTGGGTAAAATTTGCAGAAAGAGAGATCAAGGCATGAGTAACAGGTTGAACTGGATGTAAGTTGCAGTAGCTATGCAAAGATGCACGGGTTAGACTAGCTGAGAGAGCTGTATATAACTTGTCTCCGGACTGAAGACCTAAACAGCAAAAAGACACATCATACGTAAGGGTGAAAGATGTGTTGGTTAGAAAAGTTTACTCCACACCGTGACCCAAATGGAGCAATAATAATAATAATAATAATAATAATAATAATAAAATTCCGTGATTAGTCTCAGAGTAGCACGCGATTACCGACCAGGCGTCTTGTCATCCTCTGCCATATGATGTCATTTGGATGTGATATGGAGGGGCATGTAGTAACAGTTACACTCTTCATGGCGTTCTCAGATTTCCTCTCACAGCAATGTACATCTGCTACCTAATTTCTCGTGTTACAACAGAAAAAAAAAAGTGCGAGAGATATCGAAAACTCATAAAGAACAACAGATATTGTTGTTCAAAATGTGTGTGAATTCCTAAGGGACCATACTGCTGAGTTCATCGGTCCCTAGACCTACACGCTACTTAAACTAACTTAATCTAACTTATGCTAAGAACAACACACACACCCATGCCCGAGGGAGGACTCGAACCTCCGGCGTGAGGGGCCTCGCAGTCCTTGACATGGCGCCTTAAACCGCGCGGCCACTTCGCGTGGCAGATATTGTTGTTGATGGTTTCTTCCGTACGTCACTATTACCTTGTAAAGTAGGGCTAATATCGATTGCTACAAGAGTGAACTACGAGTAAATTGTTTCGCATTATGTTTTGCGCAAGTGAGACTGACCTTCTCAGCCGTTCCCATCCTCAGTGGGGCTGTCATTGCGTTGGCCCAAAAACATCGCAGGCGGCGACGGCCTATGGCTGCGGTGTGTCCTGTAACGAGAATAAGACCAAAGAATGACGCGAGACGTACCGTGGGAAAGAGTTTGCATAGGCTGTTCTTTTCCTAGGAAAACAGTGGGATCAAGAACTCTGCATCGATGGTAAAACTCTGGAACAAGTGACGCATTTACAACACCTCATGTCCGTCACAAGCTGCAAAGAGTGTAAGGATGTAAGAGAAGCAAAACAAACATTCAGAGATTCCAATATTTTAGTTGCAGTCAGGTCCACAGATATCACACATTGTCTGAATGACGACATTCTGCCATTATGACTGTTAGTGGTTGCATTAAAACATCGCTATACAGTTTCGTTTTATCCAGTATACGCTAATAATATAACTGACGATTCTATGCCAGGACATTTAAATAACATAAAAGAAACAGAAATTCTTAAAGAAGCAGCAAAAAGAATAGTCCTTGAAATATAACTTGAAAAAATAAAATACATGTCTATCAACAACTTCGCACTCAAATCCTAAAATCTAAATACAAGAAAATCAGATTAAATATTTAGGCGAATATATAACATATCCACAGAACGAAATTACACAGAACAATGTACACACACACGGCATTTGCGTGGAGCGCTTTGGTGAAATCACGGAAAACGTAAATCTGAATAGAAGGCCCCAATTCGTTACTATTTCGAAGCGGACTGAAAATTTATATTTTTTTTTTCATATAAGGCGATGGATTTTGCCACCACTTTGTACGGGGCAGAATGTTGGGGAAGAAGAAAGAAATCGAGGGCTTAAGGTACTGTTGACATCGTTGTTATTAGAATCAGAGCCGAGGTTCGTAATATTTGAAGGATGGAGAAGGAAATGGAGTGTGTCCTTTCAAAGGAACCATCCCGGCATTTGCCTGGAGCGCTTTGATGAAATCAAGGAAAACGTAAATCTGAATAGAAGGCCCCGATTTTAAGTGTTGTCCTCCCGATTACGAGTCCAGTCCACTTAGAAGGTTGGGTTCCAAGAAGGAAAGATCTTAGACCACTAGAAACATCAGAAATTAATTTCCTCCGACGTATAAAGCGTTGCAGCAGAGAAAATAAAATCACAAAAATTTAAGTAAGGGATAGCATTAGCTCTGAAATATTTAATAGAGAAAGGTGCACTAAACAGAAAAAACGAGTGGAGTGTTGCCGGAGATCAGGACCTCCAAGTAAGCGTTTGCGGAGGAATACGGTGGAACTCGAGGGTACAGGCTTATCTTAGCCCAAACATATCAGGTCACAAGTAGAAGAATAAGAATAAGAAATTTAAATATTAACTAGACGTATCTTGTGCTTGGATTCCATCTATCAAACATAACTAATATTTTGTGCAAGTGCAGTTCATAACGGAGAAAGATACACCAAGTTTGCAAGTCATTAGTTTGTTTTGTGTGTGATTCAGAGTGCTTTTATTACGGTATATCGATAATTTTTACTTCAAACTACAACTGAATGGGAGTCAGAGTGGATTTCAAAGCCTGTGCTTTATCGTAATGTGTTACATTCTATCTTTTAATTTACCTGCAAAAGTCAGTGCTTTTTGCTACCGAAAAATTTTTGCGCTTTAAATATTCGTTTATTTATTCTCCATTTTGACGTTCAGCAGCTTGAGAACTCAGCCAGTTAATAATATTACATTGAACCAGACAAGCATAAAACAGTTAGATTTAGTCCCTATAACTGCCATAAATGAATGTTAGGTATATGAAATTATATTTCAGAGACATAACAAGTCTCAACTTTATCTATGATAGTGAATACAGGCAGAGGGAATGAATTAAAATTTTTTACCAAAGCCCAGGTTCGACCATTGCTTCACCCTGTATTCATTATCATAAATATTAGGCATTGTACAATGTTACTTTTGAATACATTGTAGGGGTGAACAGTGATGAATGTGTTACAGATTTTTACTATCAAAAACAGCCTTGATCGCAATTTATTTATTACAGTGACCGGTTTCGGCCACTGCTGTGGTCATCTTCAGCCCAATGAGTAAGAACCTCCGTCTGATGGTAAATCACTAGTGATTTACCACCAGGTCTTCGTCTACTGTTCGTGTTACAGACTCTGACTTCGAGGATACTGTTTTAAAATAGACTGAGGACAGCTTAGGAAAGATGTTGGATCAGATAGTGACAACGAAACTGAAAGCGAACATAATTCAAAATCAGGACAGTGTGAAAGCGAAGGCAAATTTGTTTTGCCACCTGCGAATTCCTTGAATGAAACAAGTGATCATAGTGATGAAGACAGAAGTGTAGAGACTGAATTCTTTGCTAAACATTCTGCTAGAAACATATTTGGTCGAAATAAATATGGCTCCTCGTCAAAGTCTCTTCTCAAGCGATCTCGTGTTCGGCAACAGTACGTCATCCGTTTGCCGACAGTGCTACCACCTGCTCAGGTAGGTAATAACCCAGCGCTTCGTACTATTTGGAATTTTTTTATGACTGACGATATTTTGAGTATCACACTGCAATGGACTATTGGAAAAATAAACAAACAAAAGTCTGAAAATGGTCCAAACGTTTCGTATGAAGCCGATTTATGTGAACTAAAACATTTTCGGTTTACTGTTTTACTCGGCTCTTTTCAAAACCAGCAGAGAAGATTAAAAATCATGTTATGCCACAGATGGTACTGGATGTGATATATTTAGATTCGGTATAGCCAAAAGCCGTTTTGATGCACTCCTAACATGCTTGAGATTCGATGACCCTGGAACCCATTTTGAAGGCAAACAAAACGGTTCTTTGGCTCCAGTGTCAGAAATTTTTACAAAATTTATAGACAACTGTAAAATGTTGCATAGTATTGAAGAATGAGCATGTTGGTATCATTTCGTAGCAAATGCAGATTCAAAATTTCATTCTAAATAAACCATGCAAGGATGGCTTGATAGTCATATGCCTCACTGATGCTTGCACTAGTCATTTGTTTAATGCAATGTTTATACAGGAAAGGATTCAGAGAGAAAAAATGTAAGCGCAGTAGAAAAAAAGTTCCAGAACCCAACTCAGGGTATTAGTAGTTAAAGCACTTGAACAGACTGACCGCTATATTACTGCAGACAACTGGTTTAGCTCAATCAAGTTAGCAATACAAGTCTCAAATAAAGAGACTAACGGACATGGGAAAGTTGAATAAAAAAATAAAAATAAAAGGTAGATACCAGAAGAATTCTTACCTGTGAGAAGCAAGGAAATCGGTTCTGCAATGTATGCTTCCACACATGGTTTAAATCTAGTTTCATTTGTGCCGAAAAAGAGTTGGATAGTGATTCTAATATCGTCCACGCACCATGATGAATGCAAAGATGGAGATGCAGGTAAACCAGAAATAATTTCGGACTACAATCACACTTAAGATGGTGTTCATGCTCCAAATGAGAAATGTGTCAAGCATTCACCTGCACAACGTACCCAGCGGTGGCCAATGGCACCACTTTTCAGTGTATTGAACATAACTGTGGCGAATGCCTTTATCCTTCACAACTCCTATAAAGATACTACTCAGGTCAGCCGCTTTAATTTTTTTTTTTTTTTGGAGAAGCTTGCATACACTTGGGTAGACACCACAAACTTCAGAGCGACTCAAAAACTCTTACATATCTCGTGAACTTCGTGCATTCATTCGCTGTGTTTTGGGTATAGCAGAAATCGTTCGGATAACGATTGGAAAAACGCAAATCATGCTCCACTTGCGACCAAAAAAGAAGAGGAAGGCTTCGTATTCCTAAGGATATTTTCGTTCAGTCGTTGCAACTACAAGAAAATACGTGTTTGCTTCACCAGACACGTTTCGCTTCACTGAGATAAAGCATCGTCAGTGGTCCGTAATTAAAGATATTTATAATTAATATGTATTTAAAGTCGAAAAACTGTTCGTTAACGTTATATTGCCTTTCACTCATTAAGTAAAAAGCAACATATTGTTAACGAATTGTTTTTTAATCTTGAAAACAAATTTGACTATAAATATTTTTAATTAGACACTAATGGTGCTTTAGCTCAATAAAGCGTAACGTGTCTGGTGAAAAACACCATTTTCTTGTAGTTACAACGACAGAACGAAAATAGCCCTAGGTGTCCCTAAAGCAACCACGGACAATTTAAAGACATCTTATGTTGGCCATTGTTGCAAGAAGGCAATCTGCCTTGAAAGCTCTACAAAAATTTGAAGAGCCTGCAAAGAAAACTTCTGAGAATGAGACTAAAAACGACAAAAGTAGTAGTGTAATTTTTATTTTCTAATGTTGTATGGGAGTTTCTTATGTTTTTATCACTACATGCATAATAAACAAAATATAGCACAAAGTAAAACCTGGAGAACAGGATATCTGAGATTTTATAGCTTTAACATTATCATGTAAGGTTACGTTCATTTTGTTCAGCTTTCTACTTAAATACGTATTCTTTTCTTAAAAATAAACTTTAAATTTATTTCAATATATTATCTGTGTGGTATTACTGTAACATTTCATAAAACAAGCTGAATTTTCTCACTGATATCTCTGAAAGCAATTTTTATGTCGATTTAAGCATAGCGCTCTGTCAGACCGCATCTGGGACAGTGTGTGACAAAAAATGACCAGGGAAGCTAACGGTTAACAGCTATGAGCGTTTCTTCATCTTTGCTGCTGTCAAACACGTCTACTAAACAAGTCTTCATAGCTCTTAAGATATGCATTTTACGGTCCATGTTTACTAGACAACTTTTTTTTTTTTTTTTAATTCCTCCCAAAATAAAGCTAAGAGCTTGCAGCAGAAGAGATTTGTTTCACAGTATCGAAGGTGAAGAAGTGGTCGTAGCTCTTAATATAAGGATATGCATTCTAGAGCCCATGTTTTCTAGACCTGCTTCGAATGCTCGTTCATGTGCTATCCCTGGATATTCACCACTTCTTCTGGGACAGCCCACATAAAAAGGTTAACAACTTTTCCTTTTCAGTGTTTATCTGTCGTACAGGGTTAGCTGTTTCCGTTATATGAATTTTTTTTTTTTATTCTAACTATTTGGCAGTATGAGCTTCCTGGCGCCACAGTCGAAAGGGCAAAGTCAGGGAGGAAAGGCATGTGCGCCATCTGTCTGTTCATCATGTGAACTTTTTTCTGTGTGTTATCGTATTTTAGCCTTTTGTGTATCGTATTTTCATCTTCTAAACCCCAGATCTTGTCGCGACAGCCATATTTGCCTCTCTTCACACAGAGACGATTGCATGATTGCGGTTGTTACTTAGATAAAGATAGATCTCTGTACACCTCGGTTCTGGGGTCTGCTAGGATAACTTTACATTAGTAAGAAAAGAGACATTCAATTTTTTTAAGGTTAACAGCCATTTTTTTAACATGAGATTCAGTCTTAAAACAAAAGAACAACACGTGATTTAAATATATTAATGATCAACTGTCGCAGTCAGATAAACTGGTATCTTTCATCGCCAGCTTATTAAATGAAAGGAAATTGTCAAATTCAATCATTTACTGAGTATTGATGTTATAAGGTTGCACCATGTTTAAAATTATGGAACCACGGAATACGTGCACTATTACGTCGAATGCATACATAGAACTGACATTTCTCTTTACAACCTGTTGAGCATTCGCCTTGCCAACTGGTATAGGCTGTTTTTCCTGCTCAGTTTCAGAAGCAATGGCGGATGTATGGAAATGTACAAGCGTTCAACGTATGCTTGTGCTACATATGTAATTTAGTACATGATGATGGAATATATGCTCTGAAACACATAGCGACTAACTGCAATGCAAAAGACGGCTCGTAGCTTTTTCTTTTAAACTGTCATGATTGAATATCTTGCTTTGTGAAATATTCACGATAACAGACGTACAGTTGCATATAAGATAGCAAATCGAACGCGGAAGTGACATACGAGAGGAAAATGTGCTTAGTTTTTTCAGTGAATCCATCTACAGCTTTTTATTCCAGCATGTTTAGTTCGGTTTAAGCGTTACTGTCGTCGGCGGTGGTCTTCCAGTATTATTTTCTATTTATTCATTGTATTTGTATTGGCCTCTAGCTGCCCAGCTACTTAGCCAGGCGTTCCTTAGTAAGGCGAAAAGTAATCTCGGGGAAAGCCACTGCCGATAAGGCAGGCGCTAGTTGGAACGCCGCACACACACACACACACACACACACATAGTTCCTGTGGAGCTGCAGGCTTGTTAATGCCCCACGTTGCGCTGTCGCCTTTTGTGTGCTTGCACGCTGTCGGCGAGTTCGACGACAGGAGACAAAGCAAGAATATTTGACAAAGCAACACGAGGCGAGCCCAATGAGCACAGAAATGGCGAAGAGACTAGCTGCGTAGCAGCTGAGACATGATGACCCAAATGTAGCAAGGAATTCCACGAGTAAAGCGTCTGCAGATGAGACTCGCCTTTAAGATTTTTACGCCGGCCACCGCGACCGTGAGGTTCTAGGCGCTACAGTCCGGAACCGCGCGACCGCTACGGTCGCAGGTTCGAATCCTGCCTCGGGCATGGATTGTGTGATGTCCTTAGGTTAGTTAGGTTTAAGCAGCTCTAAGTTCTAGGGGACTGATGACCTCAGATGTTAAGTCCCATAGTGCTCAGAGCCATTTGAGCCAGATTTTTAAAAACAACGATAAATTGTACCATTGACATGTGAGATAACTGTTGCTTTAAAATTTGGCATCTATAGTTGTTAAAAACAATGGCTATTAGAAACTGACGTAGGAATTTTTTTACAGTGGCCTTGTAAATGAAGCAGCATTGATGAACAATTGGAAAGTCGAGTAAAAGTTTCCGACGTATGATTTTTCACGATTTATGTAAAGACCTAACTCAACAGTAACGCCTCGAATCGCTTCATTCTGTTTCCAAGGAAAAAACTGTTTGTAGTTGGTTTGCATAGCTGGGTAGTGGTCGTACGTACGTCATATATTTTCGAAAGATCGAGTAAAATCGATTGCCGTTCCAAAGATCATCGGAACTGTGCGCAACATGACTGAATGGGAGGGATCTCGGAGAAATTCGTCCGAGGAAATGCAAATTCCTCACTACGAGACAGAAACTAAGGAGCAATCAACTATTTGGATGTTGCAAGGTGAACAGTGTAATAGGTTTAAGCTACGTGAGTTCATATGTTTTTTATTGAGTCCGCCTTTTGCAAAATACATTTTTTATCCCCAAAAATGTTTCACTGCAGTTGCAGCATCGTCAGTGGGCTTTTATTTTATGGTTGTTAAAGATAAAGAATGTTCCTTACTGTTTGTATACATGTAAATATTAGTTTTTAAAATTGTAATTACAGATTTTTGAAGAAACACATAAAATTATGAATTCATACCTTTTTCCACGTGGTGTGGTTTTCCTGATGTATTATGTTTTTACAGTGACTGTTTTCGTTCACAGTTTGTCAACTACAACACATAATACATCAGGAAAATTACACCATGTGGAAAAAAGTATGAATTCATAATTTTATATGTTTCTTCAAAAATCTGTAATTACGATTTTAAAAACTAATATTTACATTAATAAAAACAGGAAACAACATTATTTATCTTTAACAGCCATAAAATAAGAGCCCACTGATGATGCTGCAAATGCAGTGAAACATTTTTGGGGATATAAAACAAAATTGTGTTTTGCTAAAGGTGGACCCCATCCAAAAACATATATATTGTTAAAGCAAACACGGAAAAAGGAGCTTCAGTCCCAAGATGACTAGTACGTGAGTTTGTTTCCACAGGTATCGGGCTCCTCATTTTAAAAAGTGGGTGCGCGGTATCGACTAGTTCAGTTTAGAATTTTCTTATCAAAGATTCATACTAAATTATTACATTTTTACCTTTGGGGCAGGATTACGTAAATAACAACAGTGTTTCTGAGCATGCAGCATAAAGAAACATGTATTAGTAAAGTTTTTATTTTTTCTGATTACAATACTTAATGAAAAAATATATGAAAATAATAAAAAATGTCGTGGGACTAGGGCCTCCCGTGGGGTAGACCGTTCGCCGGTTGCACGTATTTCGATTTGACGCCACTTCGGCGACTTGCTCGTCAATGGGGATGAAATGATGATGATTGGGACAACACAACACCCACTCCCTGAGCGGAGAAAATCTCCGATCGAGCCGGAATCGAACCCGGGCTCTTAGGATTGACATTCTGTCGCGCTGACCACTCATCTATCGGGGCCGGACAGGAAAATAATAATTTATAAAATGAATTTTCATAACCTTAAATCATTACAATAATTAAAATGGTTACCGTTTGTTAACTTACGCAAAACTTTATATTCTATTTCCCCTGTATGTAAAATATCTGTTTTTACTTTGTATCTGGAGTTTCGGCAGTACATTTAGTTGGAACTCAGTAGCTGTTGTTCGTTGAGTAGCATATAAGGCAGCGTTAATGAGGCTAGCAGTGAGTTAAATGGTGGTTGAGCAAACGGAAAGGAAAGAATTATTTTCAATATTAGAAAATGTTAATATATAAGCATTACTAAAACTGGATGTTGGATTCAATTGAAAAATAATCAATTCCACATGACGCGTACAAAATAATAAAATCCAGGACGTTCTCCAAACAATGGAATGACTGCGAACAATAATATTCGGGAGTATCGATCCTTAAAAATAAGTAAGATGAATGTTTGTTTCGTTTCCTGCTCTTGCTTAATTTTAAATAGGACATTGAAATGAACTTTCCAGTTTTTTGGAGTAAAGCAGACACCAACAAAAGTTTTTCGCTCGTGGAGCTCCGCCAAGAAATGATCAATCATTCCTTTGGTTTCTGTGCAACATCCCGGCCATTGCTTTACAGGATCGAAGAACAGTTATTGCTAAAAGATTAGTTTACCACAAGACTTCGATGGCGTCAGAACAAACAATCGAAAAGCATAATTCTTTATCACAGCATTTCTAGCTATCAAACAGCACATCAAAGGTTATTATTTGAGGGAGAGAAACCTCGAATTAATGTCTCACTGCCCAGATTCAGGTGATTTACTACCAGACTACTGGGTGGTTATAATTAAAGGGCAACTACTCACGGTGGTGCAGAGTAGGCTGTAATTATCGCATGGAAACGAAATTTGGTAGATATGCTAGTGTGTTTGTGCTGATAAAAATAGTTCCAGTTTTAGCCACAAGGTGCAACTCTGTCGTTGTATAATTCTCTATTACGTCTTCGGTGCTGATACTGAACAAACTGTGTAAGCGGCGGGTAATAAAAAAATCAACATTATGCCTTTCTCACTTGTTTGACCTTTTCTGCCCACGTCGCGTTTCTAATACATTACATGAGGAACGATTTCTAACCGTCTTTCATGCATTCACAGCGCCAGCTTTGCATCTGGTTGTCAACACTGACACTAATTTTTTTCCACGAAGTTTGCTTGTCATACTATAGACGTTTGTGAGTAGTTGCACTTTAATTATAGCCAACCGGTATTTCTTTTTGTTCCTTTGTACCAAAAAAATTCATAGACAAAGATTTTTGTCACCTCGAGAAGCGGCTGAAACACTTCAAAATATATTTTCAAGGCACCAACATTAGACTGGGAAAAAGTGTTTCCAGAACTGTTTCGAAAGCACACAAAAGTGTATAAATTTTAAAGCCAATTATTATGAGAAATATTTACAATCCGTGATACCAAAAGAATGTTTTTCTTCCATTGCTTTTGTGAAAAGCGCGGCTCTCGGGTTAATTGCGTGGAAAGGGCTGAAAGCACAACGGAAGTGGGAAAGAAGACAGAAGGCCATGCTCAGTCGTAAACCGTTTCCTGTGTGAAACAGAGAAAGGGACACCCTTACTTAGGTTGCAGGTGCGACGCCAGAGATCCTCGCATTCGTCTTCCTCTGTTAAGTGGTCTACAGAGTTCCTTTCACTTTTACAGAAACTCTCAGACTTGCAGTGCCACCTTTCCGTAGTGAAATGTGGAGTTTGATTGGGAAATGTGATGTCACATTATCTTAATGTTACTTAGTAGTATAGTGATTCACTTCTTTAATTATTGCGGCACTGGACAACAGTTACTGTAGGTTGCTAGACGTGTCAAAGAAACTGAGTCACTAAACGCAGGTGATGCAACCGAAACCTGTTTGACGAAACAAAATAAAGGTTAGTTAGCGGCCGGTTGCTGCCATTCCTACGTTACACTTTCTAGAAATATACGCGGAGACCATATTCATTGCGGCTGAAATGATGGCCATTGTAGACACATATTGTGTGAGCCTCTGCTCTGGGCAAATATTGTCTTATTGACAGAGAACATAAAAGCAATAGGCTGTCAAATTGTGGGGTGTCTCCAGACATGTCTTTGCTGATTATCGGGGCTCAGTTCGAAGCGGGACTCATCACTGAAGACAATTGTACTCCAGTCACAGAGATCCCAGGCCGAAGACGTGTATAGAGATGCCCCGGACAGAGGTGGGATAGCATCCTGGCTGTCGCCCGCCATACGCCCATTTCTTTTCGTAGCAGGATCCCATTGATTCTCGTCCGCGACACCCTTACAGCACAGAGGAACGTAGACGATATTTACGATAATGACCGAAGCAGACGAAATGAATTAAAATTTGAACTGCAGCTGGGAATCGAACCCGGGTCTTCTCGCATGCTAAACAGAAATGCTAACCGTTACACCACCACACGAACTATCTAAGCTGAATGCCCTCCCCAACACAAACTTCAATTCATTTTTCCCTTACATATTGTCACTATTGCCAGGGCGCTCCGATATTGGAAAACACTCCAGCTTTGGACATAATGGGATGTCATTGTACCATTGGTGATCTTATTATTGAATGGTTTCCTGAGACATTTAAGTCCCCTTTTATATTTATTATCTACGTGGTTGTGTGATGGTTAGAATTTCTTCCTAACAAGCCAGAAGACCAGCGTTCGAGTCCCTGCCGCAGCTCAAATTTTAATTCACTTCGTCTGCTTCGTAGATAATAAGAAGAGACTTAGAAGTCTCAGGGAAATATTTAATTATAAGATATAGTAGACGATATTCTACGCCCTGTTTAGTTGGCCTTCATGGCAAGCCATCTTGGGCTTACATTTCACCAACGTAATGCCCACCGGCACACGACGAGAGATTCTACTGCGTACTTGCCAAACCCTACCTTCGCCAGCAAGGCTGCCAGATCTCTTCCCCCAATTGAGAACATATGGGCACTATAAGCAGGTCCCTCCAACCTCATAAAGATTTTCACGTATTCCGTACGACATCCCTCAGGAGGACATCCAACAACTCTGTCAATCAATGCCAAGTCGAATAATTGCTTGTATTAGAGCCAGAGGTGGATCAACGCATTATTGACTTTCTGGATGTTTTAAGCTTTTTCTCGTGTATTAATCATCCAGTTTTTTTTTAAAAATGTAGTAATTAGCCTGTCTGCACATATATATCACATCTACCGTCTTCTATCCCATTAGGATAATTCATTCGTGGTGCGTCGTTACCTTTTTTATTTTATTATTATTTTTCTGTTTGTGTTGGAGTGTATATTGCATGGTGAAGGGCTTCCAAAATTGCGAGAAGTCGTCGGGGGTACTGAAGAAATAAGGGCATCTACGTCCGTACTCAGCTAACAATTGCGAAGTGCATGGCAGAGGCTAATAACACACGTTAGGATTCATTCCTGTTCCACTCGCGTATGGAGTGTTTTATGATGACGACGAACGGATCGTCTACAAAGTGAATGACTGGTGGCCAATGCTCAATAGAAACATACAAGTCTCCTCCCTGCATATACACCAGGTTTGTCAGTGAAGTCGATAAGGAGCTGGCTGCATGGTCCGGGGCTACAACGACTAAAATAATTATAAATCGTTGGTAAAAAATAACATATTGCACTTAAGTGGCGGTACAGGAGTCTTCATAGTCAGGAGGAATATAATTACAAACAGAGAGCTATAGAGGCATCACATAGGCTATACTTTAACTAATCGTCTTGTTACAGGTTGTTTCCTATCATCTGAAGGTTATACTACTTTTCTACTAGACGTCCTGAGCAAGAGTGGACGAGCGCTCGCTGGAAACTTGTCGCAAGCCGCGGAGCGGCGCCAGTCTCGAATCGCGGCTCCAGCGGTACTAGTACGGACGGCGCTCGATAACTGCAACCCCTACCAAGTGGGGTATCGAACGTTGATACCACAGAATGCATAAAACCCCAATGCTTAAACGCCTCTGTGTGCGGTAATATTAGTGTAATGTCCTCTGCGGACTCCCTACAGGAGTGAAACGTTGGAGGATGTTCTGGTATCGACATCATCTTCGTCGACCGCATACGGCTCGCCGTGCGTAGCTCACTGTTTCGCGAGAGAAGGCACTTTTAAACATCCCCCCAGCGCGCGCCGGGTGAACATTAGGGCTGTTGATAAGATACCGTTATATCGATGTTTTTCCAAAAATACTTCCATAAATTCGGGTGATACTTCTTTCACCGATATATCGATACATCGATGCAAAATGGAAATATCGAGTTGCGAAACTTTCATTTTAAATCAGGTTTTCCCTCAATATTCAGTAAATATTTAAAATTGTTCTTTAGATACTGTAGTGGAACATAATTTTACTTTCACTGTATAAAGGAGTCTTACTACTTTTTGAGCTTTCATCACGTCCACTCTTTCTCTTCGTGTGAAGCAAGGATAGGTGGCACAACAAAGAAGTCCGATTGCACTGGGTGGTGGCAGTGTGACTGGAATAATAAGATTTCCGACACGAATAAATAGCACATCAGTTGTATTAAAAAGTAGTTTCTAGCGCAACTAGTGTGCTATTTCTTCACATCGGCGTTGTTTAAAAACAGTTGCTGAAAATGATGGACGAAAACACAAATGACAAGGTTGCAGTGGACGAAGACGTGTGAGGACAAATGCTGACGAAATCGGCGATTGGCGCTACCAACAGAAACTGCAACGTTCAGCTTCACGACGCTATTTTGACACTACAGATGCTAGGTTGCTGGTGTTTGCAGAAATGAAGAAACAGGCAAGTCGACGTGAAGTGTTCCGGACAAACCCGATACGTGGCGAAACCCAACGACGGAACCATAGGACACCTTGCACTATGTCGCTTACAAGCAGTTACCATTGTTAGCAAAGTGATTAACGACAAGAGTGAACATGCAACGTTTCCTTTTCAATTCGTGCTCTAATGAGGATAAGCAAGCTGATAGCTTGCTGATGTGCAAAATATCTAATAATAAATCAATACTTAAATGTACAGCTCTAAAACCGGCAGCATATTTCTAATGTGAAGCCGATATTTTTGTAGGCTGATCCGTCGATACTTTTCCCCTCGATATATCTTTTATCGTCTATTTCTTTGATATCTCGACGAAACATCTATATAACGGATTGCCGATATTTTTAAAAATATCAACAGTCCTAGTGAGCATCGCTGTACAGTCGCTCGCTCTTCTCCGTCGGTTGGTGCCACGCACACACGCCACCGGAGGACCGTAAATTGACACGACCCCACTGTTGCGACCCTGTCTGGCCGGCACGTCTTTTTAAGCAGCCACAATTCAGAGTGTTGCCCAGATTCGGTGCACATATGGACTCATCAACATTAGTGCCGGAGACTTCAGTGAGAGCCATGCACCGAAGTAGCACGACACTGCTAACCATCACTATTACAGAGACACTATCAACGTGTACCAGCATTCAAAGATACTGCTCTCGTTATACATAGCTTAGCACCATAGTAGAACCTACAGCACTCCAAAGTTATGTATGCGTTTCCGTACTTTCAAATGCTCTCTTAGACAATCAATTGCTGGTGACAAAATATTCACTATTCCTGCCCACAGGAACAGGTATGTATACTGTTTTTGCCATTTCAAGTTTCCAAAATTGTGAAGCGCAGCAATGTTCCAACAGGGCCATCACGCTGCTGTCACACACCCTGAAGCTGTTAGAAAAGATCGTAGAAATGAGACTTAGCAAGATAATAGAAGCTTTGTTGAGGAAGAACAACATGGAGTCAGGAAAGACCGAGGTAATATGGATCTTATTTTTGCAGTTCGAATCCTCACACAAAAGTACTGGGAATATGGAGCCGGCCGCTGTGGCCGAGCGGTTCTAGGCGCTTCAGTCCGGAACCGCGCTGCTGCTACGGTCCCAGGTTCGAATTCTGCCTCGGGCATAGTTGTGTGATGTCCTTAGGTTATTTAGGTTTAGATAGTTCTAAGTCTAGGTGACTGATAACCTCAGATGTTAAGTCCCATAGTGTTTAGAGCCATTTGAACCATTTTGGGAATATGGGAGAAATATTGTGATGGTATTTGTGGAAATTGAAAAAGCGTATGGCAGTGTTTCTCGACACAAGATATGAGAATGTTTGTAAGACCTAAAGGTGCCAAAGTTCCTAACTGATAAAGTCAAGATGCTATAGAAAAGTGTTACAGCTGTGTCATGATAGGCAACGGATAATCTGAGTGGTTTGAAACAAAGACAGCTGTCCAAGAAGGCAACAAGAAAGTACCCCAGCACCACTCCTGTTAATAATCGACAAGATCACGAAATCTATCAAGAAAATAGACAGCAAACCATATGCCTGGTTTTTGCTGATGGTGGTGGTGGTGGTGGTGGTTAGTGTTTAACGTCCCGTCGACAACGAGGTCATTAGAGACGGAGCGCAAGCTCGGGTTCGGGAAGGATTGGGAAAGAAATCGGCCGTGCCCTTTCAAAGGAACCATCCCGGCATTTGCCTGAAACGATTTAGGGAAATCACGGAAAACCAAAATCAGGATGGTCGGAGACGGGATTGAACCGACGACCTCGCGAATGCGAGTCCAGTGTGCTAACCACTGCGCCAACCGCTCAGTTTTTGCTGATGATTTGATACTATATACAGAAGCTAAAGCACAGAAGAAACTTAAATGATTGGAACAACACTTTCAAAAATTTCGGACTAAAAATAGGTAAAACAAAGATAGTAGAAATGACTATCAATAGGTAAGGAACAACCTCAAATATTTTTCTAGAAGGAGTCAAAGTACAATCTATTGCCCATTTCAAGTACCTAGGAAGCATGATCTCGAAAGACAATACCTTTAACTAGGAAGTACTCAGCGGGACACAGAAAGAATTCAATTTTAACCGTCAAATCAGAAATTTTCTCTGGGATGATAAAATGCCACGAAAAGCAAAAGTGAGTCTGTACCACACCTATTTGGTACCAGTCCTTACATAAGGTTTAGAAACATGTACCGTACCAAACAAAGACCTCATCAGAATTCAGGCAGCAGAAATGATATTCATTAGAAGTATGAATCAGACAACTAGAAAGGGAAAAAATCAGGCTTGGGGTGGACAGAAAAGTAGCCGGTATTGAGGTTTTTGTTATCAGGCAGTCTTCACTTGGATGGGCACGTAATGAGAAAGAACAGCGAAAGGCCTGCCAAAAAGTATTTCAGCCTTGTCCTCGTAGGAAGAAGACCACGGGGAACAACAAGAAAACGCTGGATACAGATTGTAAGATCAGATGTGGAGGAGAAAGGACACAAATAGTGAAGTTTTCCTGGGACAGAAGATGTATGAAGACAGAAGGAGACGGCAAGTGCTTGTACACCACACCCGGGAAGCTGGTGTTGGAAAACGACGATGACGATGAATGTTCCGCCAGTACTCACTATGCAGTTTTCTTCTATAATGCACCAGATCCTGACGCGTAACAAAACAGTTTCACACACATCAATGCACGTGAACAAGGTTGATAAATACCTCTTCCTGAAAAGCCTCGCCCCTTCCTCCTCCCAACGAGTTCATCGACAATCCCTTCTCAGTCCGAGCTGTATCCCGTGTCTAACGGCCTCGCCGTCTACCTGACGTTAATCCCTGATCACCCTTCCTTTCGTGTTGAAAGATAAAGAGCGGAAAATTGGTTTCCCAGTTCCGATCTTCTACTTCTTATTCTTCTGCCGCAAATTGTGGCGCGTGTGACCGTGGTATGCGGAGGATACGCGCAATGTCACAGGCCAGCTCTGCCTATTACGCTCGCTCGCGCCTATTTTGTAACGCTCACAGTACTGGTCACAGCGGCCCTTTGAATCTGGTACGACTCAATTTCGCGCATCGCTGACGGCAAATGAGTTCGTTCCGTTGCAGTACAGGGGTCTGGAAGTAAACGGCAGTTGAGGGTAAATTCTATAATGCTTCCCGCACGAAGTTCCGGTGGCGTCAAGAGAAAGTGGCGAAGCTTTCGGTTTCTGCAAAATCTCAGCTACCAGAAGCAGACCTCACAGTATTCTACGACCATCTAACACAGGGAACTATTTGCCTCTTAGATAATGTACTTACATGATTCAGTGTCACACTGCTAGTCGATTCGATGGTTCGTGTTTTTTTAATTTTTTTTAACATAGTTAATGTACTTGTACGAATACATTCTGTGAGAAAAATGGCAAGTCAACCACATAGTAATTCGTATGCTACATTGAGTTACAGTTGTGTGAGTGAAACGTTTTAGAACCAAATCTTGTAAAACAGTGAAGTATTCTACCCGACCCTCAGGTCGGCATTTGTTTAACCTTTTTCTTTTTTATAATTTGTGAAACAGAACAACAGTTTCGGCTGTTTGTGTAAAATGATCTTCGTGAATTAAAAAACGAGTTTAGTTTGCTATATGAAAGTATTTATGTTATTGCTTCAATTTCCTTTAAACATATATCTGCTAAGTTTCAGTAACACCTCTGACATGCGAGATAAATCTTCTAGTAAGCTAGCAGAAACATCAAGTAATCGGAGCGAAATCACGGATCATGTCAACAAAAACAAAAGTTTCCTTCTCATTGCTCTAATATGAAGATATGTTTCTTGTGATTGACGATCCCTACGTTCCATAGCAATTAGTAACTTAATTTTGCTCAAGCGGTAGTCATAGGAACCACAGCTGATTTACTTTTGTAACAAACGACAGGAAAAACATCACCTTCAATCACAACCTTTCGTTCATTCAAAAGCACTGAAGACCCATCTTCAGGTGGTTAACATATTATTTCGTCATTATCTGTACATTGTACTTCCCACTGGTCCTGATACACAAACGTAATTTCGTTTGATGATAAAATAATTCCAACTGAAATAAACATTTGTACTGAAGCTAGTTACGGCTTCTGTTATCTGTTGTTCAGACTCTGTTATTAGCGGTTCGTGTCTGTACAACTACGACTAATAACATAAGCAGGGAGTTGTTTCGTCATCAAAGCAGCTGCTTCTGTAACTAAAGAGGGATGTTTTGCTTTTATATTTTTGAAAAATAGTAGACGGTATCCTGAAGATTTAGTTATGTCTTTGTCGAAACAGCAATCGCTGTCTGAAAATTAATCTCAAAAACTACTCGTAAATAATGCCAAGCTTGCCTTTTTCTTCTTTCTAAGTACATCATTTTAAAACGTCATGACGCAATTTCTGTTTGATCTACGACAAAACTTAGAAAACGCAATCTCTCGAAAAGAATAATATGCCAGGCTTTGCTTTTGCCACTGAATGTAATCTATTAACTAAATATACAATTCTCCTTACCCTGAAATGCCAGCTACAAATTCAGCATTGTTTATATTTCCTTGTACTTTTCGTACACTCCATAGGCTGATATTGATTGGTCAGTTAACACCCTTTCATATTATTCTCCACAATCTCTTACAAGTGTTTCCGTTCCACTCTGATCACAGTGCCTATACTTGACTACAGATCGCATGTTTGGAACACCACGCGTATAGAAAGACGGGAAATGCTAACGCTTGCACGCTTGTTTGAGTCACGACAGAGTGAAACAGAAAGGTTGCAAAAACATTAACTGGTAGACAGTGGAGAAAGAAGTCGTACGTTTTGCAAGAGAATCTGTTTGTGAATCTCCAGTCACCAGCTTTCGGGACAAAAGTTAGGAGTTTTTTTTTCGGCCCTGACGTTGCTCTGCCGTAGAGATCATCCAAATAAAATCTGTGCAAATAACAGCTCGCACAGAGGCGTACAAGTGCTCATTGTTCCCACACTTCTTCCGCTTGTGGATGTGGAAGAAACGTTAACGTACAGTGGAAGTCCCTTCTGACAAGCACTTCAGTGATTCGCAGAGTATAGAAGTGGATGGTCTTCGGGGCCATTTTTATTTTATTTTCATTTACACGTCAAGTTCCGTAGGACCAAATTGAGGAGCAAATCTCCAAGGTCATGGAACGTGTCAGTACATGAAATTACAACATAAAAGTAATAACCGAAAAAATAAAAGTCCATAAACCTGAAAAAAGTCAGTCCATAAGTTTAAGTAAACGCTATCAGCAATACAATGAGCTTAATTTTTCAAGGAACTCCTCGACAGAATAGGAGTGACTCATGAGGAAACACTTCAGTTTCCATTTGAAAGCGCGTGGATTACTGATAAGATTTTTGAATTCGAGTGGCAGCTTATTGAAAATGGATGCAGCAATATATTGCACACCTTTTTGCACAAGAGTTAAGGAAGTCCGATCCAAATTCAGGTTTGATTTCTGCCGAGTGTTAACCGAGTGAAAGCTGCTTATTGTTGGGAATAAACTAATATTGGTAACAAGAAACGACAATAAGAAATATACATATTGACAGGCCAATGTCAAAATATCGAGAGACTCGTGAACAGAGGTCGATAAGAACTCACACCAATGGCTCTAGTTCAAATGGCTCTGAGCACTATGGGACTTAACATCTGAGGTCATCAGTCCCCTAGAACTTAAAACTACTTAAACCTAACTAACCTAAGGACATCACACACATCCATGCCCGAGGAAGGATTTGAAACTGCGACCGTAGCAGTCGCGCGGTTACGGACTGAAGCGCCTAGAACCGTCCGGCCACCAAGGCCGGCAAACTCACACCACTTATTGCACGAACCGCCCATTGCAGAATGGGAAGGGTTACCCCAAAATATAACACCATACTATATGTTGTTTGTTGTTGTTGTCTTCAGTCCTGAGACTGGTTTGATGCAGCTCTCCATGCTACTCTATCCTGTGCAAGCTGCTTCATCTCCCAGTACCTACTGCAACCTACATCCTTCTGAACCTGCTTAGTGTATTCATCTCTTGGTCTCCCTCTACGATTTTTACCCTCCACACTGCCCTCCAATGCTAAATTTGTGATCCCTTGATGCCTCAAAACATGTCCTACCAACCGATCCCTTCTTCTAGTCAAGTTGTGCCACAAACTTCTCCTCTCCCCAATCCCACTCAATACCTCCTCATTAGTCACGTGAGCCACCCATCTAATCTTCAGCATTCTTCTGTAGCACCACATTTCGAAAGCTTCTATTCTCTTCTTGTCCAAACTAGTTATCGTCCATGTTTCACTTAAATACATGGCTACACTCCAAACAAATACTTTCAGAAACGACTTCCTGATACATAAATCTATATTCGATGTTAACAAATTTCTCTTCTTCAGAAACGCTTTCCTTGCCATTGCCAGTCTATATCCTCTCTACTTCGACCATCATCAGTTATTTTACTTCCTAAATAGCAAAACTCCTTTACTACTTTAAGTGTCTCATTTCCTAATCTAATTCCCTCAGCATCACCCGACTTAATTCGACTACATTCCATTATCCTCAATTTGCTTTTGTTGATGTTCATCTTATATCCTCCTTTCAAGACACTAACCATTTCGTTCAACTGCT
Organism: Schistocerca gregaria; assembly: GCF_023897955.1. NCBI lineage: Eukaryota > Metazoa > Arthropoda > Insecta > Orthoptera > Acrididae > Schistocerca > Schistocerca gregaria. The sequence goes on from NC_064920.1 coordinate 109,943,584, forward strand.
CTTTCATGTCCTTTGCCGTCTCTGACAGAATTACAATGTCATTGGCGAACCTCAAAGTTTTTACTTCGTCTCCATGAATTTTAATACCTACTCCAAATTTTTCTTTTGTTTCCTTTACTGCTTGCTCAATATACAGATTGAATAACATCGGGGAGAGGCTACAACCCTGTCTCACTCCTTTCCCAACCACTGCTTCCCTTTCATGCCCATCGACTCTAATAACTGCCATCTGGTTTCTGTACAAATTGTAAATAGCCTTTCGCTCCCTGTATTTTACACCTGCCACCTTTAGAATTTGAAAAAGAGTATTCCAGTCAACATTGTCAAAAGCTTTCTCTAAGTCTACAAATGCTAGAAACGTAGGTTTGCCTTTTCTTAACCTTTCTTCTAAGATAAGTCGTATGGTCAGTATTGCCTCACGTGTTCCAACTTTTCTACGGAATCCAAACTGATCCTCCCCGAAGTCCGCATCTACCAGTTTTTCCATTCGTCTGTAAAGAATTCGCGTTAGTATTTTGCAGCTGTGACTTATTAAAGTGATTGTTCGGTAATTTTCACATCTGTCAGCACGTGCTTTCTTTGGGATTGGAATTATTATATTCTTCTCGAAGTCTGAGGGTATTTCACCTGTCTTATACATCTTGCTCACCAGCTGGTAGAGTATTGTCATGACTGTCTCTCCGAAGGCCGTCAGTAGTTCTAATGGAATGTTGTCTACTCCGGGGGCCTTCTTTCGAAGCGAATGAAAATAAGCAAAGTAGACTAATTTTCGTGTCGAAGTATCACTCACTCCTGATACCGTTCGAATAGTAAAAATGGCAGTATTAAGTCTTTGAACAAGATCCTGAACGTGGGCTTTCCACGACAGCTTACTATCTATCTGAACACCTAGAAATTTGAACTGTTCAGTTTCACTAATCATACGCCGGTTCTGTGAAATTAACACGTCAGGCCATCTGCTGTAGTATACTGTCTCTCCGACGCAAGAAGCTAACCAAGTCGTGAGATCGTTCATCCGAGTATTAACACTGATTTTCTGTCACTTGGAACACTTTCGATACTCAGTGAAACTCCATTCTTGTCTCTCGCTGACTGTCACATCATCTTCTGCCGCCAGTGAAATCGCGTGGTTCGAAGTCGACATGCGTCTCCCAGATTACTTGTTGCATAAAAGGAGCCGGCACCTGTTGCTCCAGTAGTCATACTATAATCGAGTGACAAGCATTTTGCGTGCCTGGATCGGTGCGAGTAACGAACTCAGAAGCTTTTCGGCACTACGTCAGTGATTTATTAACTCTGTTTCTGCCGGCGCTGACACAGGGTGTGGAAATCGCCGGCAAGGATCCCTCGTGCAGACCTGGGAGCAGCAGGCTGATGGGCAGCGGCTGGCTTACCTTGCGTCTTGACGACGGGCGGAGCACGCCTCAAGTGGGTCGCGGCACACAAAACCACCGGCTGCCGGCTTGCGGTGCGGCGTGGCGTCACGTTCTCACACTGACGGCTGTCTGCCGACTGCAGACGCGGCCGCAACACGCCGCCGTCCACGCCACGAGCCGCCGTGGCGGGGGTTCCAAGGGAGAGATGGGGGGGGGGGGGGGGCGGTGGAAGGGGGCGTGTCTACATACTCCGTACACAGGCGCGCACCCCGCGCCGCGTTGCATCTGCTAAAGACGCACGTAGCACCAGTCTGGGGACTTGCAGCGCCAACACGTTTCCGCCGCAGGCGTATCCTTCGGAAAAAGGTACCACAAATCACAAGCAAAGCTCAGCGTTACGCACATCCCGTGCAAGTAAAGCGAATAAGCACGGAAGATATGGCAATGGAAAACGAAAGAGTGGGGGCAGAGGTATACAGGGTGGTCCATTGACACTGACCGGGCCAAATATCTCACGAAATAAGCATCAAACGAGAAAACTACAAAGAACGAAACTCTTCTAGCTTGAAGGAGGGAACCAGATGGGGCTATGGTTGGCCCGCTAGATGGCGCTGCCATAGGTCAAACGGATGTCAACAGCGTTTTTTTTTTTTTTTTTTTTAATAGGAACCCCAATTTTATTACATATTCGTGTATTAGGTAAAGAAATATGAATGTTTTAGTTGGGCCACTTTTTTCGCTTTGTGATAGATGGCGCTGTAATAGTCGCAAACGTATAAGTACGTGGTATCACGCAACATTCCCAGGTGCGGACGCTATTTGCTTCGTGATACATTACCCGTGTTAAAATGGACCGTTTACCAATTGCGAAAAAGGTCGATATCGTGTTGATGTAGTGCTATTGTGATCAAAAGGCCTAACGGGCGTGTGCTATGTATGGTGCTCGGTATCCTGAACGACATCACCCAAGTGTCCGGACCGTTCGCCGGATAGTTACGTTATTTAAGGAAACAGGAAGTATTCAGCCATATTTGAAACGTCAACCACGACTGATGATGCCCAAGTAGGTGTTTTAGCTGCTGTCGCGGCTAATCCGCACATCAGAGCAGACAAATTGCGCTAGAATCGGGAATCTCAAAAACGTCTGTGTTGAGAATGCTATATCAACATCAATTGCACCCGTACCATATTTCTATACACCAGGAATTGCATGGCGACGACTTTGAAAGTCGTGTACAGTTCTGACACTGGGCACGAGGAAATTACGGGACGATGACAGATTTTTTGCACGTGTTTTATTTAGCGACGAAGCGTCATTCTCCAACAGCGATAACGTACACCGGCATAATATGCACTATTGGGCAACGGAGAATCCACGATGGCTGCGACAAGTGGAACATCAGCCACCTTGGCGGGTTACTGTATGGTGCGGCATTATGGGAGGATAATTGACCCCCATTTTATCTAAATGGTGCAATGTATGCTGATTTCCTATGTAATGTTCTACCGATGTTACTACAAAATGTTTCACTACATGACAGAATGGCGATGTACTTCCAGCATGATGGATGTGCGCCACATACCTCATGTGTTGTTGAAGCGGTATTGAATAGCATATGTCATGACAGGTGGATTGGTCACCGAAGCACCATACCATGACCCGCACGTTCACCGGTTCTGAGGTCCCCGGATTTCTTTCTGTGGGGAAAGTTGAAGGATATTTGTTATCGTGATACACCGACAACGCCTGACAACATGCGTCAGCGCATTGTCAATGCATGTGAGAACAGGCGAACTACTCGCTGTTGAGAGGAATGTCGTTACACGTATTGCCAAATGCACTGAGGTTGACGGATATCATTTTGAGCATTTATTGCATTAACGTGGTATTTCCAGGTAATCACGCTGTAACAGCATGCTTCTCAGAAATGAGAAGTTCACAAAGGTACATGTATCACATTGGAACAACCGAAATAAAATGTTCACATGTACCTAAATTCTATATTTTAATTTTAAAAACCTATCTGTTACCAACCGTTAATCTAAAATTGTGAGCCATATGTTTGTGACTATTACAGCGGCATCTATCACAAAGCGGAAAAAGTGGTCCAACTAAAACGTTCATATTTCTTTACGTACTACACGAGTATGTAATAAAAAATCGGGGTTCCTATTTAAAAAGACGCAGTTGATATCTGTTTGACCTGTGGCAGCGCCATCTAGCGGCCCAACCATAGCGCCATCTGGTTTCCCCCTTCAAGCTAGACAAGTTTCGTTCTTTGTAGTTTTTTCGTTTGACGCTTATTTCATGAGATATTTGGTCCGGTCACTATCAATGGACCAGGTGTGTATGATAAACCACTTCCATCGAAATTTTCTCTCCTTCATACCTCCTCTTTGTTACCACCAATGACGTGTCACTGATCTAATTTTTACTAAGATTGCAATACACGTGAGGTGCCTATTTGCTTCCACCGCCGTGACTGGAGTGTATAAGTTCTAATTAATGTTCATCAATTGCAGTCTTCTGTGGTTGTTGGCCTCTGCGCAGAAAAAAGCACGTAGCTTGTCAATCCATTGTCTTGAAGCTGTAGTAAACTCTTAGCGAGGAACTGATTTTTATATAAGTTAATTTTATATAAATAATTCTATTTCAGATTAGTTTGCTTTTACAAGATGCAACTCGCATTTTATTAGTTGAATTCGAGAAATTGCAAAGTTGTATTGCACTTTATGAGTCACAAATAATCTCCAGTCTTTACACTTTCGTAGAAACAAAACAATGAACTACGTATTTGCGTAATTACTACCAAAGGCTGTGTCGCATCGTCAATGGGAGGGTGCGAGGGTTACAGTAAATGAGCATTGGTGCACCGGATTCAAGCTACTACACTCCCAGGAGAGGTTCCATGTGGTGACTGCAGCCGTATTAGCCTCTTGGAGAGAAGTCGGTAGTTTTCAATTGCAATGCAATTTCTGTGTCACATCCACTCTAGGACTGTGCCAGGCTATACTAAACGGGCAGTGGTGAACCTGAAACAAGCTGCTTGACTCCTAGGAGAGGCTCTCCTCGAGAGAAGTCGTCATGGAGGCTTTAGTTTTTAAACGCGACGTAATTTATGTGTTGCGTCCTCAATGGGAGGAAAGGAGTGTTACAGTAAACGTACATTGGTGCATCGGGTACAAGCTGCTGGACTCCTAGGATACTTGGTCCTGCAGCCTCAGATGTTCCACTCGGGGTCCAAAGTCGTCTTAGTCTCTTGGAGAGAAGTCGGCATTCAGCCTATAGTTTCCTATCGCGACGCGATTTCTGTGATGTATCCTCACTTGGAGGGTGCGGAGTTACTGTAAACATGCAGTAGTGCATCGGATACAAGCTATAGGACTCCCAGAAGAGGTGCCATGCGGTTGACCGCAGCCGTGTTACGACTTGGAGAGAAGTGGGCATAGAGCCTGTAGTTTTCAAACGCGACGCTATTTCTGTGTGGCATCATCAGTGGAAGGGTACGAGGGTTACGGAGTGGTGCATTGGATACGAGTTACCGGAATCCTAGGAGAGATTCCATGCAGTGACTGCAGCCGTATTCGTCTCTTGGAGAGAAGTCGGCATGCAGCCAGTTGTTTTCAAAAGCGACTCTATTTCTCTATGAACCCTGACGAGGAGGATGCTAAATTACATTATACGGGCAGTTGTGGACCGGATAAAAGTCTCTTGGAAAGAAGCTGACAATGATCCTATAGGTTTCAATGGCGTCGCAATTCTGTGACGCTTCGTGAATGGGAGGGGTCGGGGTTGACAGTAAACGGGCAGTGGGGCATCGGATTCCAGCTACTGGACTCCTGGGAGAGATTCCATGCGGCAACCACAGCCGTTTTATTCTCTTGGAGAGAAGTCGTCATAGAACTTGTAGTTTTCTATCGCGACTCAATTTCTGTGATGCAACTTGACTGGTAGAGTGCTAATGTTACAGTGAACAAGCTGTGGTGCATCGGTTTCAAACTATAGGACTTCCAGGAGAGGTTCGATGTTGTTGAGCGGACGATTTAGATGGGATTCGGTTAATGAAAAGGGGACATACAATTCAAGGTTTTTTTCCCCAAAACAATTAATTAAATGTAATAAATTACACTGTAGCTTACAAATTACAGTGACATAAACAAATCAAGCTACTTACAATATGAGGTAATCAAAATGTTGTATGCCACAGGTGAACGGAGAAACTTATTTGTGTCGTTTGAATCACTGCCAAACAAAACTGTTTAAAATTTGATACATTAACAAGTAATCATTGTGCATTAAACTACATACTTTTAACTAATACAGTTAAATTTTATAGTGTGAAGCACAAATGTATAATTTACAATTAAATTTTCAGTCGAAGCTACTCCTTCCTATACCTTCTTTAAAAGAGTGATAAAATTTCCAAAAGGTATAATTAAAAATGCCCTTAACACAACAACACGTACATGACTACCTCAAATAATAAATATATGTACGGAAAAGCCCAACATTTGCTTCCTTACAGAAAGTTTGCTGATTTCAACAGTGCAGACAAACACAAGCGATATCGTGGCACCGTTTCCAGAGGCCGAGAACCTCGAGCGATCGCGTGCGGGGATCCATCAGTTGTCCACTACAGCAAATCACCAACACGCCACACCGCCCAATGGCGAAATCAACGAGGCCCGCCAACAACGAGACCACACCTCCGTGGCGGGGCGGAAGGCAAAATACCACTAGCCTGGTGCGAATCCAACTGCCGAGCTGAGAGCGCGCGGCCCCCCGCGAAAAACGCTCCAGAGGGCAGCACTCGCCTCAGCACCTGCGCAGGTCGAACCAGACGGAAACAGGAATACAAGTCGCTATCGATAGTGCCGGATACGCAACGCGCCAGAGAAGCGGCACAGTTGCAACCGTAGCCATGTTAGTATCTTGGAAAGAAGTCGGCATGGAGCCTGTAGTTTCCAATAGTGACGTAATTTCTGTGTCCATTCCTCACTGTTATGATGCGAGAATTACATGTTTGCCCATCGGATTCAAGATACGTGACTTCCAGGAGAGGTTCCATGCGGAGTTCACAGAGAGAGAAGCCGGAATGGAGCGTGTAGTTTTTAATCGCGACGCTATTTCTGTTTTGCATCAATGGGCCATTGCGAAGCTACTGCACTCCCAAGAGAGAATCCATGCTTCGACGGCAGCAGTGATAGTCTCTTGCAGAGAAGTACTCTTGGAGCCTAAAGTTTTCAATAGCTACGAAAATTCTGCGTTACATCTTCACTGGGAAGGTGTGAGAGTTACAGTAATCTTGCTTTAAAGCATCGGTATCAAGCTACTGGATTCCGAGGGAAGGATCCATGCTTTGACCGGAGCCGTGATAGTCTCTTGCAAAGAAGTAGGTGAGCCATGATTTATTTGCAAAGAATATTCTTAATAATTTATTTTATATACGTGCGATTCATCAAGAACATTAACGCATTTAATCACACTTTGTAAGCATGGAACCAGTTGCCAGGGAGTAACTGATGAAATCAGAACCAAATTCCTTTTAACAAATGGGAATTTTATTCACTTTAATAGTGCCTAAAAGCATCTTTTTTTTAAAGAAACGCATTTAAAATTATAGTCAGAAAGCACCCTCTCAATATCGAAGTTACAATTTATTCAGAGGCAGAAAGAAACAAGTTTTGACTGTATGAGCTTTCGCTTGCCACTCCCTTTTGACACGGCGCAGTTACGACCGCTCAAAACAGCCTCTGAAAGACTACACTGGTGCAAATCTGCAACACACCAGATAACTTTAAACTAAGAATTTTAACAATTTACACAAGCACACAAACTACGCACCCCCCGTTGGAGGGATGGAAATGGTACAAAACACTAACAATTAAAATATTAACCATACCACCGAAGGTGCAACTTGATTTTAACCTCCAAGAAAGTCTTACGGTAAAATGGTGACAACTTTATATACTAAAATCATCATTCAAATAAAAACCCATGAAATGCAATCTTATATAAAATTCTACAAGTTTGGCCAAGCAATAGTTAAGATGGTCTACAGTACACATATACCGCCTATCACGATCATAGGCAATAATATCGAAGTTTCCAGAGATCTAAACATATTTCAGGTATTAGGCCGTTACACCCAAGCAGTAAATCCGTTAACACACCAAATCCGACAAACGTGACAGATACAACTATTAAAGTACGGTAGATTGATAGAGAGATTACCGAACAACCCGAACCACAGGTTGCTCTAACCGCCCCTACTCCACAAGGGAAAAACGGATCACCCAATTTATTAACAACCACCTTCCTGCGGGTGGGAAAAGGAAAAGAATGGTGGGACGATCCCAAAGCAAAACGGCTGGTGAGCTCACCAAGAACACAAGTAGAATTTAACAAGAGTAAATCGAACAACATATCAAAAATCACTTAACTTCTAATAAACTGCGATTTCTCGAGAAGACCTGGCGCAACACCCCAAAATCGCTCTCCCGAACCGTCCACTGCCAGCCGCTTCAACGGACGCAGGAAGGCGCGCCGATCTCCCGTCTCACGGCGTCGCAGCTCGCACCGGCCAGACTGAAGTCGTGGGTTGACTCCTGTTGCTCTCGTGTCGACCGCGAAGTCACTACACCTTTGTGTCTCAGTGCGCGACCGACCAACCGATCGATCCAACCGCCAATGACCATCGCCTGAGCAAAGTCGAGCAGACTGGCGGCCTAACGCGCAGACTCAGATGCAGGAACTAAGCCCTGACCGGGCGACCACTCGCTGAGTTCTCATACTGGCGGAGTGGAAAGACTCTCATTTTGCCACCTTAAAGGTTGATCCGAACGACATAGTAGCACTCCGAACGACAGACAGACACTAACTGCCACACAAATGCGGACGAGAGACGGACTAGCAAGCTGGGGACGAGAGACTGACCCAGACTAACCGACTGGCGAGCTCATAGCGCCCCTTAAATGCACGTGAACAGGCAGTCTTTCCCCTTTCCCACCAGAGGGAGACACCAAAGCTGCGATTAACAGTGGCGCCACCGCCAGAAACGGAGGGCGACTGCTACACACTACGTGCTGCGGCGAGCTCTTCAAAAGAGCAATTTTTACCATGGCTCAACCTCCTCCCCTCTAACTATAACAGGGGCCTGAACTCAGAGACTTCAACTGGTTCAAATGAACTCGATAGTCTCTACCGGTCTGATCATGTCTGACTAATAGGTTAACCGGCCCCAACACATGGAGCACCGTGCATGGACCTATAAAGTGGGGTGTGAACTCCTCTACTCGGCCTCCCATCCTTCCTCGTCCCTGAACATTCTTAACATAGGCTTGATCCCCCGGTTTTCCCTGATAAGGACGCCTATTGCGGTTGTACCGCAAGGCTTGACGACCATGGGCCGCCGCTATATTGCGACGAGCCCGATTCCAGTTCTCTCTGCGCTGAAGACTACACTGTTGAGCGCCCATATCCACCACCATATCCACCAGTTCCCTCTAAATAACTCCGGGGATACCCACTCAGGAAGTAAGTCTTGGATGCACCATTAGTTAGACAAAGGCGAATTGATAGTGTTGTGTTTGGCAGGAGAGCCAACCGTGTTTTTCTAAAGGAGGCCGAAATGCACGCGTTTTAGCTCACGCAGGCTGGCGTGAGGTCTGGAACATAGCAAGGGAATTAGAATTGAGAAAAACGGACGTAGCTGGTGGAATACTTAACTTTAATCCATTAATGACGAACGTCGCTCTTTATGGTGCATGATTCACAATATCAAAAGCACGGATACTGGCGCCTTGCTAGGTCGTAGCAAATGACGTAGCTGAAGGCTATGCTAACTATCATCTCGGCAAATGAGAGCGTAGAAGTTAGTGAACCATCGCTAGCAAAGTCGGTTGTACAACTGCGGCGAGTGCTAGGAAGTCTCTCTTAGACGTGCCGTGTGGCGGCTCTCGGTCTGCAAATCACTGATAGTGGCGACACGCGGGTCCGACGTATACTAACGGACTGCGGCCGATTTAAAGGCTACCGCCTAGCAAGTGTGGTGTCCGGCGGTGACACCACAGATAGGACAGACCAATAAGAGGGAGGCCGGAGTAGTCTTGAATGCCTCATGAACCGCAGTGTTGAACGAAAAATTAATCCAGGGCAAGTTAGTATCCCACTTACTCGGTTTAACTTGATGGTAAATTATTAAAGTTGATTTTAGGTTGCGATTCACACGTTCAGGAATGGACCCCTGAGTATAATACGCTGTTGTGTTTATGTGCTTGATGCCATTCCCGAAACAAAAGGCCTTAAACGTATCTGACACAAAAGCAGGGGCATTATCACTGACCAAGCTCTTAGGAGGCCCAAAGATCGAAAAGAATGTTAGTAAGGTGAGAAATAGTTGCGTTGGTAGTACTACTTCTACTGGGAATAAGCCAAGTAAAGCGAGAAAAGGCATCCATTACCACCAAAATACATGTATTTCCTCTATTGGAACGTGGAAACGAAACCACATAATCGATGTAAAGACGATCCATTGGATAATTTTCACGTTCCGAAGACAACAGACCTTGCTGTAGGGCATTACTAGGTTTTGCGGCCCGACACAGATGACACCCGGCTACTAACTTCTCAATGTCGCGCTCCAGATGAGGCCAAGTCACATACTGCTTAATTTTGTGAATCGTTTTATACGTCCCTAAGTGACCTCCCACCGAAGAGTAATGAAAATACTGAAATATTGGCTGGATTAATGTTCGTGGCAGGCAAATTCGAGGGCGGCGCTCTCGGCCCACTGCTTTACCTAGGATACCTTTCCTAAAGCTGTAATTTTCAATATCCTCACCTGACCTAATCCGCTGCTTGATGGGACCCAATTCCTCATCCTGTTCCTGAGGTACCTCCCTCAAAACCAAAAGTTGACCCTGAAGTGGACCCTGATGTTGCCCCTCCGAACCATTAGATGGTGGGTCAGAAATACGTCTGAGAGCATCAGCCACCACATTCTCAGAACCTCTGATATTCTTAACCCTAAATTTAAAGGCTGAGATTCTCACGACCCAACGGGTGATTCGACCGGTCTTGCGTGGCCTAGCCAAAACCTAACTTAAGTCTTGGTTATCCGTTTCCAGCAAAAAAAAGGTTTGTGCTCAAGGCAAACTTGAATGTTTCTAATGCAAATAGGACCGCCAAGGCCTCACATTCGTAAACCATTTTGCCTCAGCATCATTCAAACGGCGCGTGGCATAGGCCAAAGGTTGCCGCTGACCTTGGCATTCTTGTAATAAGACGGCTGAAACACCCGCACTCGACGCATCCGCCTGAACTATAAAAGGCTTTTCAAAATCAGGCACCCCAAGCACCGGTGGATTAGCGATAGCGGGTTTGATCTGTTCGAAGACCGCCTGCTGCGTGGGACCCCAAGTAAATTTAACTCTTTTCTTACGATGATGATTCAAAGGGCAACAAAGGCCGCAAAATTCGGAACGTACCGGCAAGGGTGCCCGAGCAGTTCTAGGCACTACAGTCTGGACACGCGGGACCGCTACGGTCTCAGGTTCGAATCCTGCCTCGGGCATGTATGTGTGTGATGTCCTTAGGTTAGTTAGGTTTAAGTAGCTCTAAGTTCCAGGGGACTGATGATCTCAGAAGTTAAGTCCCATAGTGCTCAGGGCCATTTGAACCATTGTGAACCTCCTGAAATAATTTGCCATACCAATAAACTTAGCGACTCCCCGCTTATCAGTAGGAGGTGAGAGTGCGCGCAAGGCATTAGTGCGCTCTTGATCGATCCGAAGCTCATCGCCTGAAACAATACGGCCTAGAAACGAAGTCTGTGGCCTCGCAAGTGTAACCTTCGAGAGATTAACTGTTAAACTAGCCTGGCAAAGCTTAGTAAATACTTGATATAAATGACTCAAATGCGCCTGCATCTCGTAGTCATGCGGTAGCGCTCTCGCTTCCCACACCCTGGTTCCCGGGTTCGATTCCCGGCGGGGTCAGGGATTTTCTCTGCCTCGTGACGGTTGGGTGTTGTGTGATGTCCTTAGGTTAGTTAGGTTTAAGTAGTTCTAAGTTCTAGGGGACTGATGACCGTAGATGTTAAGTCCCATAGTGCTCAGAGCCATTTGCACCATTGTTTGACTCGAATGCTCTTCAAACGATTTACTATATATCACACTGTCATCCAAATAGTTACAAACAAAACGCAATTTAAATTCACCCAGTATACTATCTAATAAACGAGTCAACACAGCAGCTCCGGTAGCCAGACCGAATGAGACTCGGTTAAATTCGAATAGATACCAACCGGCGAAAAACGCTGTAACATGTTTACACTCCTCGGTGAACGGAATCTGATAAAAAGCTTCATTTAAGTCAAGAACCGCGAACCAAGAAGCGCCTGAAAACCAAGTAAAAGAATTGTGTAGCTCAGACAACGGAACTGATTCCAACACCACCTACTCATTCAAACGACGGTAATCAATCATCGCTCTGAAATCGCTACCCTGATCTTTCGGCACCAAGAATATCGGAGAGCCTTACGGAGAAGTCTAGGGACGGATAACTCCTTGATTTAACATCTTCTGTACCTTCCCCCGCAATAATTTCGTCTTGGGTGGTGAGAGACGATATGGGGACTGCCTAACCGGAATATTGTCAAATGAATATGATATTCTAATTTATTCGTTACTCCAAGTGTATCGCATACTAAGTCAGGAAAAGCCTCCACTAACTGATAGACCTGTTGAACCTGACTCGGGGAAAGATGATCAAGATTGCCATTATCGATAGAAGTGACGGACAAGGAGGAAGGCATGGATGACAACGCCGCTCGACATTCACAAAATCCGAACTTCTGACTTGGCGCAAATTTAAACAGAACTTACCCCCTGAAAAATCCAAAACAACTTGAGTTTTAGAAATGAAATCACAACCCAGCACCATATTTACTGGCAGATTAGCAACGATACCAAAGGTCATTGTCCAGGAAAACCGTCCTACCCAGACACTACCCTTAACCCACCCCACCAGAGGCAACACCTGACCATTGGCCAAACGACATCTTCGAAGGGGGTTTCTCCAGGATTGAACCTGGTAAGATTGCCAATTTCCAGAAACCAAGCCTCATTAAGCAAGGAATAAGTGCTACCCGTATCCAATAAGGCGCAGAGTGGTTCCTGATTCAAATTCAGACAAACATAAGGTCGACATAACCGGGAATCAGCAACTACGGCACGTCCCTCACTAAACAATAACTTACTCCTGGGAACGTGCTGCCTGCCCTTATGTCACTTAGTACTTCTTGCCCCACGTAAAACCGTACAACTCGTAGCCAAATGCGTACTAGCCCCACGTCGAAAACATTTCCTGTGTACGCCTTGATAATTATTACTTGGATGATCTCCCTCCACTTCAAAATTTTCCTTCGCTTGTTCCAACACACTGGCATTCTTAGAGTCCTCGCAGAAGCAGAAGTAACAACAGAGAATTCTTCCCAGGTCTTCGGGGGACGACTTGAAAATAAAATTTATTTTATCAGGAGCCGCCATCCCTTCCAAAACTACTGCAATTAATTGTTCTTCTGACAAATCACTTAGCAAGGCTTGCGAAGCTACCCTCACCCTTTCCACATTCATCGACAAATCTTCACTAGCGGCGTGCACCCTCCAAATATACTGACATTCTAGATGTTTCCTAAAACCCTCTGTGAGTCTCTCAGTGATTATTAGTTTCCTAATTGTCGTAATGAGAACCCCTCCGAAAGAGCTCTAGAAATTAATTCGTTACACTTCGCCTTTGCTAACGGGTACAGCAGAGCTAACAGGGTGGAGTGCGATATTCGGAGAGCAAAAGAATGCTGCTCAAAATAAACCAGTAACCAAAGAATTTCCTTTATCTTCGCTAACAATTCTGCACTTAATTATCCTACATCCTTTAACAAAAGTGCAATCGGGTTAGGTAGCTTTGCGAAAAACTCCGAGTTAGGTTCAGTTCCGCGGTTTGGGTTATTTAGTTCGCTTCCTGTTCGTGCCGGATCGCCTTGGACCTGCCCACTAGATTCTTCGGAGCTTGACTCTAACCCATTTAACCTGATCTGCGACGCAGCCATCTTCCGCTACAACACAACCACTTCCTTACGATCAGCCTCGTTTACAACAACTTGTTCTAGATCAGAGACCCGGTTAAACACGTGCACCAAATGTGCGTGCAGTCTAGCTAACTGCTTGCGACTCAGTTGATCAACACAAAACCAGTCCAAATGTTGTTGGAACTCACCAAGCTCTCCTGCCGCCGCTGCCATGGCTGTTGGAAACGAACCAATAACTTCTTGTGAAATTTGGACCGGATTGAGCAAGGCATCTTTTAAGTCCGTAAGCAACTCAGGAACAGTGCCTTGTTTGTTTATATTACGAATACGCAACTCATATTAGAGCTGACTTCTCTGAAACAGGCCTAATCCTGGACATCCTCTGGCCGTCATGACAACCAGAAACATGCAGCTAAACAGTCACGTGGGCAAAGCGAAATATTTCAAAATTATAAAATAAGTGCTACAACAATTCCATGAGTTACTCAAAGAACAGTAGCAAGAAAGCTAACCTCTCTCTGCTACCAGTAATAAGCCGTGATTTATTTTCAAAGAATATTCTTAAGAATTTATTTTATTTACTAGCGTTTCATCAAGAACATTAACGCATTTAATCACACTATGTAAGCATGGAAGTAGTTACCAGGGAGTAACTGATGAAAACATAACCAAATTCCTTTTAACAAATGGAAATTTTATTCACTTTAATAGTGCCTAAAAGAAATTTTTCAAAGAAACAGATATAAATGACTTCAAATGGCTCTCAGCACTATGGGACTTAACATCTGAGGTCATCAGTCCCCTAGAACGTAGAACTACGTAAACCTAACTAATCTAAGGCCATCACACACATCCATACCCGAGGCAGGATTCGAACCTGCGCCCGCAGCGGTCGCGAGGTTCCAGACTCAAGCGCCTAGAACCGAACAGATATAAAATTATAATCAGAAAGCACCCTCTAAATATCAAAGTTACAGTTCATTCAGAGGCAGAAAGAATCAAGTTCTGACTGTATGAGCTTTCGGGCAGAGAACCTTGAAGCTCCATTTTGACATAGCCGTACTTATGACCGCTCACAACAGCCTCTGAAAGACTACACTGCTGCAAATTTGCAACACACCAGTAAACTTTAACTAAGGGTTTTAACAATTTGCACAAGCCTACAAACTATGCACCCCCCGTAGGAGGGATGGAAATGGTACAATACACTAACAATCAAAATATTAACCATACCACCGAAGGTGCAACTTCATTTTAACCTCCAAGAATGTCTTACGGTGAAATGGTGGCAAATTTATATACTAAAATGATCATTGAAATAAAAACGCATGAAATGCAATCTTATATAAAATTCTACAAGTTTGGCCAAGCAATAGTTAAGATGGTCTACAGTACACAGATACCACCTATCACGATCATAGGCAATAATATCGAAGTTTCCAAAGATCTAAGCATATTTCAGGTATTAGGCCGTTACACATCAAGCAGTAAATCCGTTAACACACCAAATCCGACAAACGTGACAGATGCAACTACTAACATATGGTAGATTGATAGAGAGATTACCAAACAACCCGAACTACAGGTTGCTCTAACCACCCCTACTCCACAAGGGAAAAACGGATCACCCAATTTATTAACAACCACCTTCCCGCGGGTGGGAAAAGGAAAAGAATGGTGGGACGATCCCAAAGCAAAACGGCTGGTGAGCTCACCAAGAACACAAGTAGAATTTAACAACAGTAAATCGAACAACATATCACAAATCACTTAACTTCTAATAAACTGCGATTTCTCGAGAAGACCTGGCGCAACACCCCAAAATCGCTCTCCCGAACCGTCCGCTGCCAGCCGCTTCAACGGACGCAGGAAGGCGCGCCGATCTCCCGTCTCACGGCGTCGCAGCTCGCACCGGCCAGACTGAAGTCGTGGGTTGACTCCTGTTGCTTTTTTTTCCCTTTATTGTTATTTTAATACCTATACAAACAGGTAGGCTGTCAGCGGCATGCTACGCCGCTCTTCAGCCATAGTGTTGACAATGACAGAACACAGGTTGGAGAAACAGAATGAACATAGTGACGGGCTAAAAAATAGTGGTCACAGATGCACAAAAAAAAAAAAAAAAAAAAAAAACACGGAGCCGCTCACACTCGACGATAACGACACTGAATACACGTTGACACGGCACACAGAACACTGATGAATCCAATGGCACAAGTGAACGTAGAAGTGTGGCAGCGGACACTAAAAACACAAAACGACGTCACACACACACGAGACACAGATGGCGATGATCTCCGGCGCGCGAAAGTCCACGTAGCGTGTGCGAGTCCGGGAACCAGCCAAGAGGGGAAGAAAGGTTGTAAGTAGGCTGTTTAGCTTTTTTTTTATTGGTAACGCCACATAGGGCTCTATATTAAAAATCACTGGCTGTGCTGTGTGCAGTCAGTGGCTGGTTGGCATTGTTGTCCGCCATTGTAGTGTTGGGCAGCGGCAGCTGGATGCTAACAGCGTGTAGCGTTGCGCAGTTGGAGGTGAGCAGCCAGCAGTGGTGGACGTGGGGAGAGAGATGGCGGGGTTTTGAAATTTGTAAGACTGGATGTCATGAACTGCTATATATATTTTGACTATTAAGGTAAATACATTGTTTGTTCTGTATTAAAATCTTTCATTTGCTAACTATGCCTATCAGTAGTTAGTGTCATCAGTAGTTTGAACCTTTTATTTAGCTGTCAGTAGTGGCGCTCGCTGTATTGTAGTAGCTTGAGTAACGAAGATTTTTGTGAGGTAAGTGATTTGTGAAACGTATAGGTTAATGTAAGTCAGGGCCATTCTCTTGTAGGGATTTTTGGAAGTCAGATTGCGTTGCGCTAAAAATATTGTTTGTCATGTGTGTCAGTTTAAGCACAATCATGTACAATTTTTCAAAGGGGACGTTTCATATGGCGACACTTAGCCGAGGATACCTCACTGGAATCTTCTGATTTTTTTCTTGTAGTTTGTGTAGTTAGTGTAGCCTTTGTTTATTGCTAGCGCGAAATTGTAGAGAGAATTTCCTCTGTAGTTGCAGTCTTTCATTGTTGTACAGTAAAACAGTTGTGGCATGCATGCAGAGTTGCACCAAGTATTTCGCAGTTGGGCTTGCAATTAACGAGATATTATTTTCAGTGCTATGTTAATGTGTTTTCTTATTTTTGCTCTTCAAATTGTTCTTTTCTGTGTTATCGTGTGAAATATTGTGACAATAATGGCGTGTGAAAAACGTAATACTAGGCTCCAAAGTAAACTGAGAAATGACAGTGAAGACGAAAGCAGTGTGTTAGCGCCACCATGTAATGAATAAACTAATGTTCAAAGTAGTAATTTGGTAATTGTGCATAGGGAAATGGAGCGGGTTGCAAATAATGGTGTAGGCAGTGAAACAATTAGTGAACAGGGAAGCATTATCGATCGATCGGTCGGCAACAGCTCGCCTCAGGATTCCGAAATGACAGGACACAATCTTGCAAATACTGTAGATTCAGATTTTGCGTCGTCACCGTTTTCTCAAATAAGTCAAGAGACATTTTCTGTTTTTCAAACTGCGAATATTGCCGGTTCAAATGCATTGCCGAATAGCACTAAGGAACATGTTTCAGACACCAGTGCATTGTTATTACAATTAATGCAACAAATTGGACAAAAGCTTCAAAAGTTAGACACAATGGAACAAAATCTTCAAAAGTTAGACACAATGGAACAAAATCATAGACAAACACAGCAAAAGCTTCGAAAGTTAGACACAATGGAACAAAAGCTTCAAAAGTTAGACACCACGCTTGAACAAACACGTGAAGATTTAACTAATGAGTTGCATAACATTGAATCGAAATGTCAAAAAGTCTGCATGACGTAAAAACATAAATTTGTGAGCATTTTCAACCTATTTTTTCGCGGCATGAAAATGCATTATAGAATCACGAAGCAGCCATAAAAGAACTGCAAACTGTTGTTCATGAAAATCATGAGACCTTGCAAGCTAAAATTGACTCAGTTGCATCTACCGATTCGGTTACGCAACTTGCAAAAACTCAGGAAAACTTAAAGGACACAGTAGATACGATTTCAACACAAATGGACACTCTGAAACTTGGTTCAGAAAAACACACAGAGGAAATAATTTCACTATCTGATAAAGTAGCCGAACTTTCAGATCAGTTCACTAACTTATCTACAAAGGTAGATGATGATCTGAATGACACAAAACCTGTAGCCTTCACTGACACTGAAGAGTATGAACAAATTAGAAAATTCAAACAGAATCAAAATCAAATCAACACACAGTACAAAAGAGAAATGCGGGAAGTGCAAGATCAGTTCGCTCAAGTAATACAAGATTTACATATTTCAGAGGACAATCGCGCTCCAGTACGGGAAGAGGGACATAGAAATATAGAACAACTACAAAATAAAACACAGGAAACTTCGGAAATTATGAAAGAAATTGGCAAGGTACACCGAATTTTGAGATGGAACCGCCGAAACGACGTAACAATGTCCGACATGCGACTCGCCGACATGATGATTTTGACTATAAGCTGTTCATTACTACACGTAAATTCAAAACATTTAAAAATTCTGGCAACGACATTCATCCACAAGCTTTGCTTCATCAATTCTCTCATTGTTTTCCTCCCAACTGGTCATTAGAACACAGATTAGAATTTATGTGTGGCTACTAAGAGAATGAACCAGCTGTAAGAATGCGATCGGTCAATCACGATTGCCACAGTGAAGGAGAATTTTGTCATGCCTTCCTCTAGGCATATTGGTCTCAAGCTACACAAGATCGAGTAAAACATAGCATCATGATGATGAAACACTTTGAACAATCTGAATTTTCCAGTCTTGTCAAATATTTTGAAGACATGTTGCATAAGAACCAGTATCTTTCAAACCCATACGGCCCGTCAGAACTCATCCGCATTTGCTTAATCAAATTGCCTGAACATTTAAGGAATATTATTTTGGCAGGGAGTTGCAAAGACGACATTGAAGCTTTTCAGGGAATCTTACAAGAATTAGAAATTGAAAAAGACAGTCGCGGGATGCGAAAACAGGAAAACAATCACTACAGGTCACATCCGTAGCAATTCCGCGATGAAAGAAACAATAACTGGACACGACAAGGCCATTCTCACAACACAAATCGTGACCAAAACAGACACCACCCATATGACAACCACTGGCAGAGTAATAGTTACAGAGAAAGATCGCATTTCCGTAGTAATGAATATCACAGAGACAATCAGAGAAACAGACAATACGGGAACCAAAATAATTATTATCAAGGGAGACGGAATAACTTCAGACGCAACGGTCCAGCGCGCAGTTACGATTCAGGGAGAAATTCTCCACCACGTGACCGACAAGAAATTAATTACAGAAATTATCGACATGACGACAGACGATATGATCGTAGCGACAGACCTGAATTGCATCAGAACTGGCGTGATTCAAACAGAGCAGGGCCCTCTCCGCAAGGTGAATTTGTAGAAGGTAGGTCTCCTAATCCCAATAACGACGCGAGCCAACAAAGAAACAGATAATGACTCGCACCGCAGGCAGCAGCGTGCGCCGGCTGGCTCAGAGAAAAATAACATAAGCTAACCTTGAGCAAAATTCCAGTGTTCCTTACCGACGTAATCACATGGTAATTGCTTTTCAGTTGACAGTCTGTGTACAAGGAAGAGTAAAGGTTTACACCACATTTCACATGTAAAACCGTTTATTGAAATATAATCAGCTTTTTAAGTTTGTCTTTGCCATAAAACATTTCACTTCACATTTCTAGTATGCTTTGTCACACTGAGAAACTGTTAAGATGCAACAATGTTTTGAAGTTAACTATCCAGTCTAGAACCTAGGGAACATTTTTAAACAGAAATTACGAATGCATTGTTATAGTGAACAGACGACACAGTGTTGTTATTTGTACATTCTTGCTTGTTAGTTGCACGATTACGTAACGGCTATAAGGCTTACATACATAGAACATTTACCAGTACTGCTAATGAGATTTTAATGCAACATTTTGGTTTACTTGAAAATACACTCTTTATTTGAAGTACATTCGGTGAGATTAAAGATGACTTAGCATTTGGTTTCTCTGATACCTACACGATTATATCACGATGCTACTAATATGTACACGATTTACATTGTTGCTTTTGTGGTGTATCTGTTTTATATCTGCTCAGTTTTTCTGTATTATTCTGGAAAGTGAAACATGTTTTAGTAGTAACTTTTGTGGTATAGCTACAATGAGACAGCCTTTATCGTAGCACAACAATACGTTACATTATAGTACTTTCTTGATCACGGTAAGGTACGTAATAACTACGATATCTATACGCAAAGCTTTTCACCTTTGTTTATCATGAGGTAAGTACATTGACTTCTGCACAACTTAGCTTTCAGAGGACGATAACTACGACACTTCCACAGAGATTATCTTACAACAAGACGCACAGTTTAGCGCTACAGTACAGGTATTTGAGTGATTAATTTTGTAATTAAAACATTTATTTTTAAAGATATTTGAAGTACAATGATACAAAGGTTTTCTGTGATACATTTTATTCCATTGATGTAATCTGTAACACCTGAGGGTATAATTACATTAATCCTCTGGGTGGTACACGCTTACTTTGTATACCATGTGTCTCGCAAGCACAAGGAGCCCTAGCTAATATGGTATTTGTTTATACAATTTTACACATCGGTACCATATTTCTCTAACACATAAATTACACAGCTATCTGATCATTTAACTGAGAGAGACAAACATTTTTTTTATTACGTCAGTGACACATGTTTATACAATTACACAGTTGGATAATTTCACACTTATGAAATTGTATTTAGTCTGTACTTTGTGAAATGTTCATATTTTTTCGGAACCATTGTGATACCATGAGAGCTTTGAATGATGTATTTGGTATGGGATCATGATTTTTAAAGTACGTCTAAGGCACTTGACACTTTTGACATGAGCAGAGAATTTTTTTTAGGTTTTGAAATTATTGGAAGAAGCTACAACGATTTTGAGGTTTGGCTGAGGTTTTATGATGTTATGATGACGATGTGTATTACGCTGTTGCGGTATGTTTATGATCGTTAAGCTGATGTTATATGAGTTATTTGATTATGCTATGCATCTGTTATGATGAAATATTGAAGAAGTGTCGATGAATAAGGTAACGAATAATGAGTAGTGGTTAGGGACTCTGGTTTGTGAAAAAGGATGTTGCAAACCAAGAATCGTACTTTAAGAGTTATGAAATGTATGTACATGCGTGAATGTATTACAATGCTGACGAAAATTTTTTCGACACTATTATATTTAAAGGATTTTGTTTCTACAGATTTGTAACGCAAATTCTTGACCTGTGATTTTTTTTTAATATGAGACTGCCACTGTAGCGGAAACTGGTGTCGTAAATATTTCGATAAGACAGTTAATTGACCACCTGCACGTAATGCGTCGTGGGCACCCAGCTGCGCGACAACCACCTGACAAAAGAAAGCCATTAGTGTGTGCCTGTCAGAGGCACAGGTGGAGAGAAAAAAAAGAGGCCAATATCCTCACTATTTACATTCCTTTGTAGAAAGCATCGTAAATACGACACCCTCAAACTTGAAAACATGATTACACTGTAGAGTCTTAATTTATGATATTTACTGAAATGAAATGATGAGAAACGTTTCATGTCTATTGTCTTGCTAGTTGAAAGATTGTCTACTGCACTATGAAACGCCATATGGCTAGCGAATGACGTTTCACACCTTGCTTTGCCTATTTTGTTTAATATCTAGTTTCTGTCTGCACTGCAGCATTGGCTAAAACAAAATTTAATAGATGTACTTATATCACTATTTTCTGTTTACAGACCCAGTAAAGAATCATTTCATGATGTACTTTCTTTGAAAAGAGAGCACAAATAGACATTTCCCTTCACAGGAAATGCAAAAATAATTTTTTTTACGATTTGGTAACTTATCTGCTAGCCTATGTTCTCGTGAAGCATCACTTTAGTATTAAGATGTGATGTAGGTATTAAACATGGTCATTTTTACTGTAATATTTTTTCCTGCTTGATCTTTGTCATGTTTAGGTATAAGTTATTACCCTGCTGCTTGCTTTGCATATCTGCATTTTTTTTGGGTCATTGCTGTTTGTGTTAATTTGTTTTGTGCTACTGCATTGCGTCGTCCCTTAGTTTAGCATCTGAGCTCAGTAGGTTTAAGTTAGCTTAAGAGGGGGTAGACTATATAAGAAACTAACTATGAATTGGAAGAAAAGCATTGAGAAGCTATAAGAAAATGGTTTGGCCAAAAAAGTAGTGTACAGTGGAGAAAAACTATGTTTGAAAGAGGATGTGAACACAATACAGAAAGCATGCTTGGATAGGATTTTTTTTGGTGGAAACAAATGTTGAGATAAGACGAAAGATCTACAGAATGACGTTTTGGGTTGGACTGCAGTACCAAATGTTACACTGAAAACAAACCCTGCCCTTTTCCTTTCTGTTATTCCGCTATGTGTTTGTGTACTCTTGTATATTTGTGTTCTTCCTGTCTTTATGTGTTTATCTGATGAGAGTTACATTATAGAATTTTTCTGATAATATGTTATTTACTTTGTAAAGATGCTTAGACATTATTTATCCTGTTTTGTTCTAATGCTCATGTGTGAAGTTGATGTTTCAAAAATTATTCTGATCTTTAATGTATGTACTTATGTCGTAATTTTTGTAACACTGATGTATTTGTTATTTCGATTCTTTTGTAAAGCCTGTATTACTGCAAATGTTATCTGTACTATTATGTTCTTTAATGATATATTTTGTACCTCTGTTATTGTATTCTCATGTTATAAAATTGTAATTGACACCAGTTCATCAAATTACGTAACTTGTAAATTACATTTCACTACACACGTTTCTGTTAGTCATAGTATATGGACAATATGTGAGAAGTAGGGACTGATAGTGTTTGCACATGTGTTAATAATTCAGCAAGGGACTGGATAACAGCATTGCTGGTTCTAAGGACAATTAAAAAAAAACTTTGTGAGTGCACAAGTGGCGGTTCAAGGACATTTCAAACAAATTCTTTGTGATTGGACAAGTGGTGGTTTATGGGCTCGCTATATTCTCCGCAAGACTTCGAGGGTGATTGTGCACCTGCACAGTCGCAAGAGATGGCTGTTGGCCATCTCTACAAGGACTGAAGTGGGTCTGCACCTTCGATGGCCCACCAATACCATTATTTCTACATGGACTGCAGTGGGTCTGTACCTCTGGTGGCCCACCAATACCCTAATCTTTACCAGGACTACAGTGGGTCTGCTCTGAGATGACCTACCTACCAATAGTCTTCAACTTCGACTGACTCTGCTGTGGGTTTGCTCTGTTGTGGCCCATTACATGTCTGCATGTCAAGAGTCAGCACTGTCTTTCCGTTGGAAGGACAACACTACTTCTTCAAGGCTTCTTAGAAATCCACTACTTCCAAGTGCAATTTCTTTTACTGCTCAGACTTCGAGAAAAACACTGCAATTTTACTGTGATGAACGATCAGGACTGTCTTTATGGACAGTGAGAAAATTTTAGCTTTTGACCAACATTGTATCTATAAGTGTGTGCATTTCATTTGTTATTGTAATTATGAAAAAAAATTTCAAATCTGTATTGGCCACTGCCCAAAATAATTTGTAAATTTTTTGTGGGGAGCATGGGGGCTATGTAAGTAGGCTGTTTAGGTTTTTTTATTGGTAACGCCACATAGCGCTGTGTATGAAAAATCACTGGCTGTGCTGTGTGCAGTCAGTGGCTGGTTGGCATTGTTGTCCGCCATTGTAGTGTTGGGCAGCGGCAGCTGGATGCTAACAGCGTGTATCGTTGTGCAGTTGGAGGTGAGCAGCCAGCAGTGGTGGACGTGGGGAGAGAGATGGCGGAGTTTTGAAATTTGTAAGACTGGATGTCATGAACTGCTATATATATTTTGACTATTAAGGTAAATACATTGTTTGTTCTGTATTAAAATCTTTCATTTGCTAACTATGCCTATCAGTAGTTAGTGTCTTCAGTAGTTTGAATCTTTTATTTAGCTGTCAGTAGTGGCCCTCGCTGTATTGCAGTAGCTTGAGTAACGAAGATTTTTGTGAGGTAAGTGATTTGTGAAACGTATGGGTTAATGTAAGTCAGGGCCATTCTCTTGTAGCGATTTTTGGAAGTCAGATTACGTTGCGCTAAAAATATTGTGTGTCAGTTTAAGCACAATCATGTACAATTTTTCAAAGGGGACGTTTCAAGGTGAGGGGGGGAGAGGGTGGGGAGGGGAGAACAAAGATGCCAATGGCTGAGGAGATGGGAGGAGGGGGAGAAGGACAGGGGAGGGGAAGCCCGGGGAGGGGTGGGGAGAAAGGGAGGAGGGAGGGAGGGTGCCCAAAGGAACAGACAGAGAAAGAGGGAGGGAGTCCTGTTGCTCTCGTGTCGACTGCGAAGTCACTACACCTTTGTGTCTCAGTGCGCGACCGACCAACCGATCGATTGAACCGCCAATGACCATCGCCTGAGCAAAGTCGAGCAGACTGGCGGCCTAATGCGCAGACTCAGATGCAGGAACTAATCCGGGCGACCACTCGCTGAGTTCTCAAACTGGCAGAGTGGAAAGACTCTCATTTTGCCACCTTAAAGGTTGATCCGAACGACAGACATAGTAGCACTCCGAACAACAGACAGACACTAACAGCCTAACAAATGCGGACAAGAGACAGACTAGCAAACTGGGGACGAGAGACTGACCTTTCCCCTTTCCCTCCAGAGGGATGCACCAAAGCTGCAATTGCCACAGCGGTGTACCACCAGAAACGGAGGGCAACTGCTTCACACTACGTGCTGCGGAGTGCTCTTCAAAACAGCATTTTTTACCACTACTCAGTAGGCCTGGAGCCTAAAGTTTTCATTCGCTACCCAATTTCTGTGTTATATCCTCACTGGGAAGATGCGAGAGTTATAGTAATTTTGCTTTGGTGCATCGGATTCAAGCTACTGGACTCCGAGGGAAGGATCCATGCGTTGACCGTAGCCGTGATAGTCTCTTGGAAAGAAGTAAGCTTGGAACCTAAAGTTTTCAATGGCGACGCATTTCTGTGTCACATCCTCACTGAGAAGGTGCTTGACTTACAATAACCTTGCTTTCGTGCATCGGATTAAAACTATTGTTCTCCCAGGAGAGGATCTATGTTTCGACCCCAGCTGTGATTGTCTATTGCAGAGAAGTAAGAGTCTAAAGTTTTAATGGGGCCGTTATTTCTGTGTTACATACCCACTGGGAAGGTGCTAGAGGGGCATTAAACCTGCTTTGGTGCATCGGATTCAAGCTATTGGACCACCAGGTGAGGATCCATGCTTCGACCATATCCGTTAAAGTCTCTTGCAGAGATGTAGGCTTGGAGCATAAAATTTTCAGTCGCGACGTAATATCTGTGTTATATACTCACTTGGAAGGTGCGAGAGTTACAGTAATCTTGCTTTGGTGCATCGTATTTAAGCTATTGGACTCCGAGGAAGGGATAGATGCTTTGACGGGAGCCGTGATAGTCTCTTGCAAAGAAGTAGTCTTGGAGCCTAAAATTTTCAATCGCAACGCAATTTCTACGTTATATCCTCACTTCGAAGGTGCGAGAGTTCCAGTAATCTTGCTTTGGTGCATCGGATTTAAGGTACTGGACTCCGAGGAAGGGATAGATGCTTTGACCGGAGCCGTGATAGTCTCTTGCAAAGAAGTAGGCTTGGAGACTAAAGTTTTCAATCACGACGAAATTTCCGTGTTATATCCTCACTGGGAAGTTACGAGAGTTACTGTTATCTTTCTTTGGAGCGTAGGATCAAGCTACTGCACTCCGATGGAGGGATCCATGTATTGTTCGGAATCGTGATCGTCTCTTGCAAGGATCTAGGCTTCGAACCAAAAGTATTCAATCGCGACGCAATTTCTTTGTTCTGTGCTTAATAGGCAGGATCGAGAGTTAAAGTAATCTTCCTTTGCTGCAATGGATTCTAGCTACTGGACCACCAGGAGAGAATTCATGCTTCGAGTGCAGCCGTGGTAGGCCCTTGCAGAGAAGTAGGCATGGAATCGAAAGTTTTCAATCGCTTCTCAATTTTGGTGTTATATCCTTAGTGGAAAGGTGCAAGAGTTACAGTAATCTTGCTTTAGTGCATCACACTCAAGCTACTGGACTCATAGGAAAGGATTCATGATTCGATCGCAGCCAGTATAGTCTCTTGCATAGAAGTGGGCTAGGATCCTAAAGTTTTCAATCGGGATGCATTGTTTGTGTTACATCCTCAGTGGAAATGTTAGAGCGATACAGTACTCCTGCTTTGGTGTATCAGATTCAAGCTACTGGACTCCCAGGAGAGGATTCATGCTTCGAGCGCAACCGTAATAGTCTCTTCCAGAGAAGTACATATATCTACATCTACATCCATAGTCCGCAAGCCACCTGACGGTGTGTGGCGGAGGGTACCTTGAGTACCTCTATCGGTTCTCCTATTCCAGTCTAGTATTGTTCGTGGAAAGAAGGATTGTCGGTATGCTTCTGTGTGGGCTCTAATCTCTGATTTTATCTTCATGGTCTCTTCGCGAGATATACGTAGGAGGGAGCAATATACTGCTTGACTCTTCGGTGAAGAAGCCCGTACTGAGCTACTGAGTGTCTTTCCTGCAGAGTCTTCCACTGGAGTTTGTCATCTCTGTAACGCTTTCGCGATTACTAAATGATCCTGTAACGAAGTGCGCTGCTCTCCGTTGGTCTTCTCTACCTCTTCTATCAACCCAATCTGGTACGGATCCCACACTGCTGAGCGGTATTCAAGAAGTGGGCGAACAAGTGTACTGTAACCTACTTCCTTTGTTTTCAGATTGCATTTCCTTAGGATTCTTCCAATGAATCTCAGTCTGGCATTTGCTTTACCAACGATCAACTTTATATGATCATTCTATTTTAAATCAGTCCTAATGCGTACTCCCAGATAATTTATGGAATTAACTGCTTCCAGTTGTTGACCTGCTATATTGTAGCTAAATGATAAGGGATCTATATTTCTATGTACACTTGTCTACATTGAGATTCAATTTCCATTCCCTGCGCCATGCGTCAATTCGATGCAGATCCTAATGCATTTCAGTACAATTTTCCAATGCTACAGTCTCTCGATATACCACAGCATCATCCGTAAAAAGCCTCAGTGATCTTCCGATGTTATCCACAAGGTCATTTATGTATATTGTGAATAGCAACGGTCCTACGACACTCCCCTGCGGCACACCTGAAATCACCCTTACTTCAGAAGACTTCTCTCCATTGAGAATGACATGCTGCATTCTGTTATCTAAGAACTCTTCAATCCAATCGCACAATTGGTCTGATAGTCCATATGCTCTTACTTTGTTCATTAAACGACTGTGGGTAACTGTATCGAACGCCTTGCTGAAGTCAAGAAACACGGCATCTACCTGTGAACCCGTGTCTATGGCCCTCTGAGTCTCGTGGACGAATAGCGCGAGCTGGGTTTCAAACGACCGTCTTTTTCGAAACCCATGCTGATTCCTACAGATTTCTAGTCTCCAGAAAAGTCGTTATACTCGAACATAATGTGTGTTCCAAAATTATACAACTGATCGACGTTAGAGATATATTTCTATAGTTCTGCACATCTGTTCGACGCCCTGAAACAACAACGACGCTGTACTATTGTTCACATAAGTAATTTTCTTTCTTCTGTTTTTTCGATGTGTTGTTGTTGTGATATTCAGTCCTGAGACTGGTTTGATGCAGCTCTCCATGCTACTCTATGCCGTGCAAGCTTCTTCATCTCCCAGAAGTTACTGCAACCTACGTCCTTCTGAATTTGCTTAGTGTATTCATCTCTTGGTCTCCCTCTATGATTTTTACCCTCCACACTGCCCTCCAATGCTAAATTTGTGATCCCTTGATGCCTCAGAACATTTCCTACCAACCGGTCGCTTCTTCTTGTCAAGTTGTGCCACAAACTCCTCTTCTCCCAAATTCTATTCAATATCTCCTCATCAGTTATGTGATCTACCAATCTAATCTTCAGCGTTCTTCTGTAGCACCACATTTTGAAAGCTTCTATTCTCTTCTTGTCCAAACTATTTATCGTCCATGTTTCACTTCCATACATGGCTACACTCCATACAAATACTTTCAGAAACGACTTCATGACACTTAAATCTATACTCGATGTTAACAAATTTCTGTTCTTCAGAAACACTTTTCTTGCCATTGCCAGTCTACATTTTATATCCTCTCTACTTCGACCATCATCAGTTATTTTGCTCCCCAAATAGCAAAACTCCTTTACTACTTTAAGTGTCTCATTTCCTAATCTAATTCCCTCAGCATCAGCAGACTTAATTCGACTACATTCCATTATCCTCGTTTTGCTGTTGTTGATGTTCATCTTGTAATGTCGTTTCAAGACACTGTCCATTCCATTCAACTGCTTTTCCAAGTCCTTTGCTGTCTCTGACAGAATTATAATGTCATCAGTGAACCTCAAAGTTTTTATTTCTTTTCCATGGATTTTAATGCCTACGCCGAATTTTTTCTTTTGTTTTCTTTACTGCTTGCTCAATATACAGATTGAATAACATCGGGGAGAGGCTACAACCCTGTCTCACTCCCTTCCCAACCACTGCTTCCCTTTCATGTCCCTCGACTCTTATAACTGCCATGTGGTTTCTGTACAAATTGTAAATAGCCTTTTGCTCCCTGTATTTTACCCCTGCCACCTTTAGAATTTGAAAGAGAGTATTCCAGTCAACATTGTCGAAAGCTTTCTCTAAGTCTACAAATGCTAGAAACGTAGGTTTGCCATTCCTTAATCTTTCTTCTAAGATAAGTCGTAAGGTCAGTATTGCCTCACGTGTTCCAACATTTCTGCGGAAACGAAACTGATCTTCACCGAGGTCGGCTTCTACCAGTATTTCCATTCGTCTGTAAACAATTCGCGTTAGTATTTTGCAGTTGTGGCTTATTAAACTGATTTTACGTAATTTTCACATCTGTCAACACCTGCTTTCTTTGGGATTGGAATTATTATATTCTTCTTGAAGTCTGATGATATTTCGCCTGTCTCTTACATCTTGCTCACCAAATGGTAGAGTTTTGTCAGAACTGGCTCTCCCCAGTAGTTCTAATGGAATGTTGTCTACTCCCGGGGCCTTGTTTCGACTCAGGTCTTTTAGTGCTCTGTCAAACTCGTCACGCAGTATCGTATCTCCCATTTCGTCTTCATCTACATTCTCTTCCACATCCAGAATATTGTCCTCAAGCATGTCGCTCTTGTATAGACCCTCTATATACTCCTTCCACCTTTCTGCTTTGCCTTCTTTGCTTAGAACTGGGTTTCCATCTGAGCTCTTGATATTCATACAAGTGGCTCTCTTTTCTCCAAAGGTCTCTTTAATTTCCTGTAGGCAGTATCTATCTTACCCCTAGTGAGATAAGCCTCTACATCCTTACATTTGTCCTCTAGCCATCCCTGCTTAGCCATTTTGCACTTCCTGTCGATCTCATTTTTTAGACGTTTGTATCCCTTCTTGCCCCCCCCATGAACCATGGACCTTGCCGTTGGTGGGGCGGCTTCCGTGCCTCAGCGATACAGATGGCCGTACCGTAGGTGCAACCACAACTGAGGGGTATCTGTTGAGAGGCCAGACAAACGTGTGGTTCCTGATGAGGGGCAGCAGCCTTTTCAGTAGTTGCAGGGGCAACAGTCTGGATGATTGACTGATCTGGCCTTGCAACATTAACCAAAACGGCCTTGCTGTGCTGGTACTGCGAACGGCTGAAAGCAAGAGGAAACTACAGCAGTAATTTTTCCCGAGGACATGCAGCTTTACTGTATGATTAAATGATGATGGCATCCTCTTGGGTAAAATATTCCGGAGGTAAAATAGACCCCCATTGGGATCTCCGGGCGGGGACTACTCAGGAGGATGTCGTTATCAGGAGAAAGAAAACTGGCGTTCTACGGATCGGAGCGTGGAATGTCAGATCCCTTAATCGGGCAGGTAGGTTAGAAAATTTAAAAAGGGAAATGGATAGGTTAATGTTAGATATAGTGGGAATTAGTGAAGTTCGGTGACAGGAGGAACAAGACTTCTGGTCAGGTGACTGCAGGGTTATAAACACAAAATCAAATAGGGGTAATGCAGGAGTAGGTTTAATAATGAAAAGGAAAATAGGAATGCGGGTAAGCTACTACAAACAGCATAGTGAACGCATTATTGTGGCCAAGATAGATACGAAGCCCACACCTACTACAGTAGTACAAGTTTATATGCCAACTAGCTCTGCAGATGATGAAGAAATTGAAGAAATGTACGATGAAATAAAAGAAATTATTCAGATAGTGAAGGGAGACGAAAATTTAATAGTAATGGGTGACTGTAATTCGAGTGTACGAAAAGGGAGAGAAGGAAACATAGTAGGTGAATATGGATTGGGGCTAAGAAATGAAAGAGGAAGCCGCCTAGTAGAATTTTGCACAGAGCACAACTTAATCATAGCTAACACTTGGTTTAAGAATCATGAAAGAAGGTTGTATACGTGGAAGAACCCTGGAGATTTTAAAAGATATCAGATAGATTATATAATGGTAAGACAGAGAATTAGGAACCAGGTTTTAAGTTGTAAGACATTTCCAGGGGCAGATGTGGACTCTGACCACAATCTATTGGTTATGACCTGTAGATTAAAACTGAAGAAACTGCAAAAATGTGGGAAATTAAGGAGATGGGACCTGGATAAACTGAAAGAACCAGAGGTTGTACAGAGTTTCAGGGAGAGCATAAGGGAACAATTGACAGGAATAGGGGAAAAAAATACAGTAGAAGAAGAATGGGTAGCTCTGAGGGATGTAGTAGTGAATGCAGAAGAGGATAAAGTAGGTACAAAGACGAGGGCTGCTAGAAATCCTTGGGTAACAGAAGAAATACTGAATTTAATTGATGAAATGAGAAAATATAAAAATGCAGTAAATGAAGAAGGCAAAAAGGAATACAAACGTCTCAAAAATGAGATCGACAGGAAGTGCAAAATGGCTAAACAGGGATGGCTAGAGGACAAATGTAAGGATGTAGAAGCTTATCTCACTAGGGGTAAGATAGATACTGCCTACAGGAAAATTAAAGAGACCTCTGGAGAGAAGAGAATCACGTGTATGAATATCAAGAGCTCAGATGGCAGCCCAGTTCTAAGCAAAGAAGGGAAGGCAGAAAGGTGGAAGGAGTATATAGAAGGTTTATACAAGGGCGATGTACTTGAGGACAATATTATGGAAATGGAAGAGGATGTAGATGAAGACGAAATGGGAGATACGATACTGCGTGAAGAGTTTGACAGAGCACTGAAAGACCTGAGTCGAAACAAGGCCCCCGGAGTAGACAACATTCCATTAGAACTACTGACGGCCTTGGGACAACTAGTCCTGACAAAACTCTACCAGCTGGTGAGCTAGATGTATGAGACAGGCGAAATACCCTCAGACTTCAAGAAGAATATAATAATTCCAATCCCAAAGAAAGCAGGTGCTGACAGATGTGAAAATTACCGAACTATCAGTTTAATAAGCCACGGCTGCAAAATACTAACGCGAATTCTTTACAGACGAATGGAAAAACTGGTAGATGCAGACCTCGGGGAGGACCAGTTTGGATTCCGTCGAAATATTGGAACACGTGAGGCAATACTGACCTTACGACTTATCTTAGAAGAAAGATTAAGAAAAGGCAAACCTACGTTTCTAGCATTTGTAGACTTAGAGAAAGCTTTTGACAATGCTGACTGGAATACTCTCTTTCAAATTCTAAAGGTGGCAGGGGTAAAATACAGGGAGCGAAAGGCTATTTATAATTTGTACAGAAACCAGACGGCAGTCATAAGAGTCGAGGGGCATGAAAGGGAAGCAGTGGTTGGGAAAGGAGTGAGACAGGGTTGTAGCCTCTCCCCGATGTTACTCAATCTGTATATTGAGCAAGCAGTGAAGGAAACAAAAGAAAAATTTGGAGTAGGTATTAAAATTCATGGAGACGAAGTAAAAACTTTGAGGTTCGCCGATGACATTGTAATTCTGTCAGAGACGGCAAAGGACTTGGAAGAGCAGTTGAACGGAATGGACAGTGTCTTGAAAGGAGGATATAAGATGAACATTAACAAAAGCAAAACGAGGATAATTGAATGTAGTCAAATTAAATCGGGTGATGCTGAGGGAATTAGATTAGGAAATGAGACACTTAAAGTAGTAAAGGAGTTTTGCTATTTAGGAAGTAAAATAACTGATGATGGTCGAAGTAGAGAGGATATAGACTGGCAATGGCAAGGAAAGCGTTTCTGAAGAAGAGAAATTTGTTAACATCGAATATAGATTTATGTATCAGGAAGTCGTTTCTGAAAGTATTTGTTTGGAGTGTAGCCATGTATGGAAGTGAAACATGGACGATAACTAGTTTGGACAAGAAGAGAATAGAAGCTTTCGAAATGTGGTGCTACAGAAGAATACTGAAGATAAGGTGGATAGAGCATGTAACTAATGAGGAGGTATTGAATAGGATTGGGGAGAAGAGAATTTGTGGCACAACTTGACCAGAAGAAGGGATCGGTTGGTAGGACATGTTTTGAGGCATCAAGGGATCACAAATTTAGCGTTGGAGGGCAGCGTGGAGGGTAAAAATCGTAGAGGGAGACCGAGAGATGAGTACACTAGGCAGATTCAGAAGGATGTAGGTTGCAGTACGTACTGGGAGATGAAGCAGCTTGCACAGGATAGAGTAGCATGGAGAGCTGCATCAAACCAGTCTCAGGACTGAAGACAACAACAACATCCCTTCTTGCCTGCTCCATTTACTGCAGTTTTATTTTTTCTCCATTCATCAATGAAATTCAATATTTCTTCTGTTACCCAAGGATTTCTACTAGCCCTCGTCTTTTTACCTACTTGGTCCTCTGCTGCCTTCACAACTTCGTCCCTAACAGCTACCCATTCTTCTTCTACTGTATTTATTTCCCCCATTTGTCACAATTGTTCTCTTATGCTCTTCCCGAAACTCTGTACAACCTCTGGTTTCATCAGTTTGTCCAGGTCCCATCTCCTTAAAGTCCCACCTTTTTGCAGTTTCTTCAGTTTTAATCTACAGCTCTTAACCAATAGATTGTGCTCAGAGTCCACATCTGCCCCTGGAAATTTCTTCCAATTTAAAACCTGATTCCTAAATCTCTGTCTTACCATTATATAATCTATGTGATACCTTATAGTATTCCCAGGATTCTTGCATGTGTACAACCTTCTTTTATGATTCTTGAACCAAGTGTTAGCTATGATTAAGTTATGCTTTGTGCAAAATTCTACCAGGCGGCTTACTCTTTCATTTCTTAGCCCCAATCCATATTCACCTACTATGTTTCCTTCTCTCCCTTTTCCTATGACTATTAAATTTTCGTCTCCCTTCACTACCTGTATAATTTATTTTATCTCATCATACATTGCATCAATTTCTTCATCATCTGCAGGGCTAGTTGGCATATAAACTTGCACTATTGTAGTAGGTGTGGGCTTCGTGTCTATTCCAGCCACAATAATGCGTTCACTATGCTGTTTGTAGTAGCTTACCCGCACTCCTAGTTTCCTATTCATTATTAAAGCTACTCCTGCATTACCCCTATTTGATTTCGTATTTATGACCCTGTATTCACCTTACCAAAAGTCTTGTTCCTCCTGCCACCGAACTTCACTAATTCCCACTATATCTAACTTTAACCTATCAATTTTCCTTTCTAAGTTTTCTAACCTACCTGCCCGATTAAGGGATCTGACATTCCACGCTCCGATCCACAGAACGCCAGTTTTCTTTTTCCTGATAACGACGTCCTCCTGAGTAGTCCCCGCCCAGAGATCCGAATGGGGGACTATTTTACCTCCGGAATATTTTACCCAAGAAGACGCTGTCATCATTTAACCATACAGTAATGCTGCATGCCCTCGGGAAAAATTACGGCTGTATAGTTTCCCCTTGCTTTCAGCAGTTCGCAGTACCAGCACAGCAAAGCCGTTTTGGTTAATTTTACAAGGCCAGATCAGTCAATCATCCAGACTGTTGCCCCTGCAACTACTGAAAAGGCTGCTACCCCTCTTCAGGAACCACACGTTTTTCTGGCCTCTCAACAGATACCCCTCAGTTGTGGTAGCATCTACGGTACGGCTATCTGTATCGCTGAGGCACACAAGCCTCCCCACCAACGGCAAGGTCCATGGTTCGTAAACTTGTGGAATCGATGTTCTGATTTCATTTCTTTTTTGTTTCATGTCGTTATGTTAAGAAAACTGTAAACAAGTTTCAATGTGAATATTAATGTTTATGTCAAATGTCAAGTAATATTGTAATAGAATTGAAATGTAACAAATGTTGAGACTGTTGTAAGATGTTTAAAATTGTAACTGTCGATCTGGTCCATACGTAGGCAACGTGTTAGGATATGTAGAATACAAAACCTCGGGTGAATACCCGGCCTGTCAGGGAGCGGTAAAAGGTGGATGGCCGGCGAGCCCGGGAAAATGCACGCGCGCACTGCACGGCACAACGGGCACAGTAGTAGTTGGAGTTTGGCACTGGGTTGAGCAACACCTTCTGGAGCGAGGAGGCTGTCCTGGAAAACGTAGTTGCACTGAGCCTCGGGTATGCTGTTCCAACGCCCACACAGCATGGCAAAATTCTATAGGCACTAAATGGAAAAGTATTGTGACGCTAAGAAGAATTAAAGTTCCGATACATCAAGAGCCATAGCTGTGGTTGTATGTGTGCTCTGTGCCTCGCCATCTCGCCGCCCGCCAACCGCCGCATCGATACTACCAAGTTGAAACTTTTAGTACTGTATTCGTATGGATCAGAGAGTGAACTGTGCAATAATAACCTAAATTTTACCAGAACTTTCCCATCATTTAATTATCCCCTCAACTAACCTAGACAGGGTCCTTTCCAAATGTTGTGCAATCCGAGTGTCCCAAAATGAAAATTAAAAATTGTGTTAATAATAATTATTTGCGGAACTAGCTATGTTAGAATGGTGTTTAAAGAAATGTTTTGTTAATGAAGCAGTAAATGAATAACGAAGGTCTAACGAAGTTGAAAGATAACTTTAATATTAATATAGTAATGAAGTTTATTATTTCGAGACAGATATAAAGGTATTTAATTGAGCAGTAAATAAGATGAAAACTTATATACTGGAAATCTTGAACGCATAATAAATTCAGTAATCATTTTTTTAATACACCGATCATAACAGTTTCAGGGTCCCCCCCCCCTTTTTTTATATTCATTTGAATTCTGAAGTGTTTTAAATTCGGTTGACCAGCAAAAGTTAAAGTCAATATAAAAGGCAAAATTTATCAGTATTTTATCTTTATCAAAATTGACATTTTGTATGTGTCACGAAAGTGCTATTGCTAGGGTAACCTATGTCCGATCTTAATCAGATTAATAGATAGTATAAAGCTTTGCAGTATACATTATAGTGTAGTGTTATGTATTCATGGTTTTTCCATATCAGTACAGAACGTGAAACTATCAGTTCAATAGATTTACTGGTTCTAAAATTTTACTATATTATGCAGTGTTACAACTTGTTGTTTTCCATGAATATACATCAACTTGTACAGGATATCTATACGAAAATCCTTTCTCATAAGGTGAACCCTGCTCACTTACCATAGTACAGGCTTTAACGAGTGTTGTGTGCCCCACGCGCACATTACAGCCCCTTCTTGAAAACCGGGATGACCTGGGCGCTTTTCCAATCCTTTGGAACGCTACGCTCTTCTAGAGACCTGCGGTACACCGCTGCAAGAAGGGGGGCAAGTTCCTTCGCGTACTCTGTGTAAAATCGAACTGGTATCCCATCAGGTCCAGCGGCCTTTCTTCTTGTGAGCGATTTTAATTGTTTGTCTAACCCTCTGTAGTCTATTTCTATATCTACCGTTTTGTCATCTGTGCGAAAATCTAGAGAAGGAACTACAGAGCAGTCTTCCTCTGTGAAACAGCTTTGGAAAAAGACTTTTAGTAATTCGGCCTTTAGTCTGTCAACCTCGGTTTCAGTAAAATTTTGGTCACAGAGTGTCTGAACTTTTGTTTTGATCCACCTGCCGCTTTGACATGAGACCAAAATGTCTTAGGATTTTCTGCCAAGTCAGTACATAGAACTTTACTTCCGAATTCATTGAACGCTTCTCGCATAGCCTTCCTCACACTACATTTCGCTTCGCATAATTTTTGGTTGTCTCCAAGGCTTTGGCTATGTTTATGTTTGCTGTGAAGTTCCCTTTGCCTCCGCAGCAGTTTTCTAACTCGGTTGTTGTACCACGGTGGCTCTTTTCCATCTCTTACGATCTTGCTTGGCACATACTTATCTAACGCATATTGTACGATGGTTTTGAACTTTGTCCACTGATCCTCAACGCTATCTGTACTCGAAACAAAACTCTTGTGTTGAGCCGTCAGGTACTCTGTAATCTGCTTTTTGTCACTTTTGCTAAACAGAAAAATCTTCCTACCCTTTTTAATATTTCTATTTATGGCTGAAATCATCGATGCAGTAACCGCTTTATGATCGCTGATTCCCTGTTCTGCGTTAACTCTTTCAAATAGTTCGGGTCTGTTTGTCACCAGAAG
Organism: Schistocerca gregaria; assembly: GCF_023897955.1. Classification (NCBI taxonomy): domain Eukaryota; kingdom Metazoa; phylum Arthropoda; class Insecta; order Orthoptera; family Acrididae; genus Schistocerca; species Schistocerca gregaria. Next base: position 109,979,852 of record NC_064920.1, read on the forward strand.
GTCTAATATGTTATCGCCACGGGTCGGTTCTCTGTTTAACTGCTCAAGGTAGTTTTCAGATAAAGCACTTAAAAAAATTTCACTGGATTGTTTGTCCCTGCCACCCGTTATGAAAGTTTGAGTCTCCCAGACTATATCCGACAAATTAAAATCTCCACCCAGAACTATAACATGGTGGGGAAATCTACTGGAAATATTTTTGAAATTATCCTCCAGGTGCTCAGCCACAACTGCTGCTGAGCCAGGTTTCGAGCCTAAAGTTTTCAATCGATGAAATTTCTGCATTATATCCTCACTGGGAAGGTGCGAGAGTTACTGTTGTCTTGCTTTGGAGCTTAGGATTCAAGCTACTGGACTCCGCGGAAAGTACCCATGCTTTGACCGGAGTTGTGATAGTCTCTGGCAAAGAAGTAGGCTTGGACCCTAAAGTTATGACTCGCGCCGCAATTTCTTTGTTATATCCTCACTCGGAAGGTGCGAGGGTTACAGTAACTTTGCTTCATTAAGTCGGATTGAAGCTACTGGACTCCGAGGATAGGATCCATGTGGTGATCGGAGCTCAGTAGTGTGTTGCCAAGAAGTATTCTTGGAGCATAAAGGTTTCAGTCACGACGGAATTTCTGTAGTACACACTCACTGGGAATGTGCGAGAGTTACAGTAATCTGGCTTTGGTGCATCGGATTAAAGATACTCGACTCCAAGGTGACTATCCATGCTTCGGCGCCGGCCGGGGTGGCCGACCGGTTCTAGGCACTAGAGAAACAGCTACGGTCGCTGGTTCCAATCCTGCCTCGGGCATGGATGTGTGTGATGTCCTTCGGTTAGTAAGTTTTAAGTAGTTCTAAGTTCTAAGTGACTGATGACATCATCTGTTAGGTCCTATAGTGCTCCGCGCCATTTTGAACCATGCTTCGACTGCAGACGTGATAGTCTGTTGCAGATAAGTAGGTTTGAAGCCTAGAGTTTTAAATTGCAAAGCAATTTCAGTCCGATACCCTCACTGGTAAAGTGCGAGAGTTACAGTAATCTTGCTTTATTGCGCCGGCTTCAAGCTACTGGGCCCCGAGGAAAGGATCCATGCATCGACCGGAGTCATGATAGTCTCTTGCAAAGAAGTAAGCTTGGAGCCAAAAGTCTACAATCGCGACGCAGTACTGTGTTATATCCTCAATGGGAAGGTGCGAGAGTTATACTAATCTTGATTTATTGCATCGGATTCGAGCTACTGGATTCTTGCAGAGAAGTAGGCTAAAGTAATCTTGATTTGGTACATCGGATGCCATCTACTGGACCACCAGCATAGGATTCATGCTTCGACAATAGCCGTGAATGTCTGTTGCAGAGAAGTAAGCTAGGAGCCTAAGGTTTTCAATCGCGATGCAATTTCTGTGTTATATCATTATTGGGAAGGTGCGAGAGTTACAGTAACCTTGCTTTGGTGCTACGGATTCAAGCTACTGCTTCGACCGCAGCCGATATAGTCTCTTGCACAGAAGTAGGATTTGAAGGTAATGTTTTCAATTGCAGCGCAATTTCGGTGTTATGTCCTCACTGCGAAGGTGCAATATTTACAGTAATCTTGCTCTGGTGCATCGGATTATACAAATGCACTCCCAGGAGAGGATCCATGCTTCCACCGCAGCCGTTAGAGCCTCGTACAGAGAAGTAGGCTTGGAGCATTAAGTTTTCAATCGCGACACAATTTATGTGTTATATCTTCATTGGGAAGGTGTGAGAGTTACAGTAATCTTGATTTGGGGCATCCGGTTATAGCTACTGGACGCCCAGGAGAGGATCCATGTTTCAACCGCAACTGTGATTGTCCCTTGTAGAGAAATAGGTTTGCAGAGAAGTAGGTTTTCAATCGTGACCCAATTTCTGTGTTATTAACCCACTGGGCAGGTGCGAGAGTTAAAGTAAACTTGCTTTGGTAATTCAGGGTCGGGCTACTGGACTCCCAACATAGGATGCATGTTCCGACCACAGCTGTGATTGTCTTTTGCAGAGAAGAAGGCTTGGAGCGTAAAGGTTTCAATTGAGACGCAGTTTCGGTGTCGTGGCCTCTTTGCAAAGGTGCGAGAGTTAGAGTAATCTTGCTTTTCTGCATCCGATTCAAGCTACTGGACTCTAAGAAGAGAGGCCATGTTACGACCGCAGCTGTGATTGTCTATTCCAGAGAAGAAGGCTTTGATTCTAAAATTTTCAGTCGCGACACAATTTTTGTCTTATTTTCTCACTTCGAAGCTGCGATAGTACAGTAATTTTGCTTTGAAGCTTCCGATTCAACCTACAGGACCATAATGAGAGGATCCATATTTCGAGGGGAGCTGTGATTGTCTCTTGCAAATTTATAGGCTTGTGGTCTAAAGTTTTCATACGTAACGAGATTTATGTGTTATAATATCTTCACTGGGAAAGTGTGGCAGTTACATTAATTTTGCTTTGTTGCATTGGCTTCAACTACTGGACTTTCAGCAGAAGATTCATGCTTCGACCGCAGACACGATAGTCTCTTAGACGTAGTCGTGGAGCAGGTAGTTTTCAATCGCGACGGAATTTCTGTGTTATATCCTCACTGGGAATGTGCGAGAGTTTAAGTAATCTTGCTTTGGTGGTTCAGGTTCAGGCTACTGGACTCCCAAGAGAGGATGCATGTTTCGACCGCTGCTGTGATTGTCTTTTGCAGAGTAGTAGCCTTGGAGCGTAAAGGTTTCAATTGAGACGCAGTTTCGGCTTTATAGCCTCATAAAAGCGGTGCATGAATTACAGTAATCTGACTTTGGTGCATCCGTTTCAAGGTACTGGACTCTAAGGAGAGGTTTCATGCATCGACAACAGCCGTGATAGTCTCCTTCCAGAGAATATGCTTGGACTCAAAAGTTTTCACTCGAGCCGCAACTTCCGTGTTATATCCTCACTGGGAAGGTGCTAGAGTTACAGTAGTCTTAGTTTGGTGCATTCGATTTAAGCTACTGGACTCCCAGGAAAGGATTCACGCTTCGACCTCAGCCTTGAAAGTATATTCCAGAGAAGTAGGCTTGGAGCCTAAATTCTTGAATTGATACGCAATTTCTGTGTTATATCCTCACTAGGAAGGTGACAGGGTTACAGTACTCATGCTTTGGTGTATCGGGTTTAGGCTACTGGACTCCCAGGATAGGATCCATTGTCGACCCCAGCTGTGATTGTCTACTGCAGATAAGTAGGCTTTAAATGTAAAGTTTTCAATCGCGACGCAATTTCGGTGTTATGTCCTCACTGCGAAGGTGTGACACTACAGTAATCTTACATTGGTGCATCCGATTTAACCTACTGGACGATCAGTTGAGGATCCATGTTTTGACGGCAACTGTAATTGGCTCCTGCAGAGAAGTAGGTTTGGAGCCTAAAGTTTTCAATCATGACTCAATTTCTGTGTTATATCCTCACTGGGAAAGTGTGAGAGTTACAGTAGTTTTGATTTCGTGCATCTGATTCAAACTCCTTGACTCCCAGGAAAGGATTCATCCTTCGACCGCAGCCATGATAGTCTCTTCCAGATACGTAGGCGTGTGGCAGGTAGTTTTCAATCGCGACGCAATTTCTGTGTTAGATACTCACTACCAAGGTGCGAGGGTTGAAGTAATCTTGCTTTTGTGCCTCAGGTTCAGGCTACTCGACTACCAAAAGAGGATTCATGTTCCGTCCACAGCTGTGATTGTCTTTTGCAGAAAAGTAGACTTTGAGCTTAAGGTTTTCAGTCTCGGGGTAATTTCGGTGTTATGTCCTCACAGCGAAGGTGCGATAGTTACAGTAATCTCGCTTTCGTGCTAACGATTCAATCTACTGGACCACCAGGATAGGATCCATGTTTCGACAGCAGCTGTGATAGTCTCTTCCAGAGAAGACGCATTGTCTGTGTTATATCCTCTTGGGAAGGTGAGAGCTACAGTAATCTTCGTTTGGTGCAACGGATTCAAGCTACTGGATCACCAGGAGGGAGCCTTGGAGCCTATAGTTTTCAATCGTGACAAAATTTCACTATCACAACCGCACCGGGAAGGTGCGTGAGTTACAGTAAACTCGCTTTGATGCATCCGATTCAAACTACTGGACTGCTAGGAGAAGAGCCATGTTTCTACCGCAGCCGTAATAGTCTCTCCCAGAGCAATAGTTTTGGAGCCTAAAGTTTTCAATCGTGACGCAACTTCTGTATTATATCCTATGTGGGAAGGTGAGAGAGTTAGAGTAATCATGATTTGGTGCATCGGATTTAAGCTACAAGACTCCCAGGAAAGGATTTATGGTCGACCACAGCCGTGACAGTCTCTCGCAGAGAAGATGGTCCGGAGCCTAAAGTTTTCAATCGCACCGCAATTTCTGAATTATATTCTATGTGGTACTCTATGTGGGAAGGAGGAAGTAATTACGACGTAATTTATGTGTAACATGCTCACTGGGAAGGTGCGAGTGTTTCAGTAATCTTGCTTTGGTACGACGCATTCAAACTACTGGAATCCCTAAAAATGTCATGAGAATTAGGATTGGAGCATATAGTTTTCAATCGCATCGAGATTTCTGTGATGTATCCTCACTGGGAAGGTGAGAGAGTTACAGTAATCTTTCTTTGGTGCGTCGGATTCAAGCTACTGGACCACCTTGAGAGGATCCATGGCTCAACTGCAGCCCTTGCAGAGAAGTAGGCTTGGAGACTAAAGCTTTCACTCGCGACGCAATTTCTGGGTTATATTGTTACTGGGAAGCTTCGAAATTTACAGTTAACTTACTTTGATGCATCGGATTCAGGCTACTGGACCACCAGGGGAGCATTCATTATTCCAGTGCACCTCTTGGAGATAAGTATGCTTGCAGACTTAAGTTTTAAATGGCGACTAAATTTCGGGGTTATATCTTCTCTGGGAAGCTTATAGTGTTACACTTAACTTGCCCTTATGCATCAGATCCAAGTTACTGGACCGCGAGGAGGGGATCCATTGTGCAACTGCAGCCCTTGCGCATAAGTAGGCTTGGAGACTGAAGATTACAATTGCGACAAAATTTCTGGGATATACTCTCACTTAGAAGGATCAAAATTTACAGGAAACCCCTGTTTGATGCATCGGATTCAAGCTACTAGACCACCAGGAGAGCGCCCTTGGTTCAATTGAAGATATTGCAGGTATGTAGGCTTGTAGGCTAAAGTTTTCAATAGTGACGAAATTTCTAGGATATGTGCTCACTGTGAAGGTTCGAGATTTAGTGTTAACTCGATTTGGTGCATCGGAGTCAAGCAATTGGACCACAAGGAGAGCATCCATGGTTCAACTGCAACCCTTGAAGTTATTTAGGCTTCGAGACTGAAGTTTTCCATTGCGGCAAAAATTGTGGGTTTTATTCTCACTGGGAAGCTTCCACAGGTAATGTAATCTTGAATTGATGAATCGGATTCAAGCAACTGGACCACCAGGACAACATCCAAAATTCAACTAAGCCTTTGCAAATAAGTAGGCTTGGAGACTAAAGTTTTCAATCGCGTCGATATTTGCGGGTTATATTCGCACTGGGAAGTTTCGAATGATTCAGTAAACTTGTTTTGATGCGACGGACGCAAGCTACTGGACTACCAAGAGAGGATACATGGCTCAGCTGCAGACCTTGCAGATAAGTAACCTAGGAGACTAAAGTTTTCAATCGGGACAAAATTTCTGGGTTATATTCACAGTGTTAAGATTCGAGGGAAACAGTAAACCTGCTTGATGCATCGGATTCAAGCTACTGGGTCACCAGAGAGCATCCATTTTTCATGTGTAGGCTTCGACACTAAAGTTTTCAATCGTGACGAAATTTCTGCTTTACATTCTCAGTGGGATGCTTCTAGAGTTTCAGTATATTTGCTATAATGCATCGGATTCAAGCTACTGGGCCACCAGAGAGCATCCATTTTTCATGTGTAGCCCATCCAGATAAGTAGGCTTAGAGACTAAAGTTTTAATCGCGGCTACCTTTCTTGGATATATTTTCACTGGAAATCTTCGAGAGTTACAGTAAACTAAATTTTTATGCATCGGATTCAAGCTACTGGACCACCAGGAGAGCATTCATGGTTCTACTGCAGCCCATGTAGATAAGTAAGGTTTCAGACAAAAGTTTTCGATCGCGACGAAATTTACTGGTTATATTCTCACGGGGAAGCTTCGAGGGTTACTGTAAACTTGCTCTGATGCATCGGATTCAAGCTACTTTACCACCAGTAGAGCATCCTTGGTTCAACTCGAGCCCTTCCAGATTAGTAGGCCTGGAGACTATAGTTTTCAATCACGATGAAATTTCTTGGTTATATTCACACTGGGAAACTTCGACAGTTACAGTAAAATTACTTAGATGCATCGGATTCAACTTACTGGACCACCACTAGAGCATCCATGGTTCAACTGCAGCTGTTGCAGATAAGTTTGCTTGGAGACTAATGTTTTCAATCGGGACGAAAATTCTGGGTTATATTCTCAATTTGGAGTTTAAGATTTACATAAATTTTATTTTTTGCCATCGTTTTCAAACTACTGGACCACTAGGGGAGCATCCATTATTCCTCTGCAGCCCTTGCAGATAAGTATGCTAGGAGACTTATGTTTTAAATGGCGACGAAATTTCGGCGTTATATTCTCACTGGGAAGCTTTGAGATTAACTTTAAACTTGCTTTGATGCATCAGATTCAAGCTCCTGGACCACCAGTAGATTATCCATATTTTAACTGTAGCCCTTGCAGAGAAGTGGGCTTGTAGACTACAGTTTCCAATCGCGTCGAAATTGCGGTGTTATATTCTTACAGGGAAGTATTGAGATTTACAGTTAAATGGCCTTGATGCATCGGACTCAGGCTACTGGGTCACCTGGAGAGCATTCATGGTTCAACTGCAGCACTTGCAGATAATTGGACTTGAAGAGTAAAGTTTTCATTCGCGACGAAATTTCTGACTTATATTCTCACAGGGAAGCTTCGAGAGTTACAGTACACTTGCTTTGATGCATCGGAATCAAGCTGCTGGACCACCAGGAGGGCATCCATGGTCCAACTGCAGTCCTTGCAGTTAATAAAGCATAGAGACTAAAGTTTAGAATCGCAATGAAATTTCTGGGTTATATTCACATTGGGAAACCTCGGTAGCTTCAGTATACTTTGATTGATCCAACGGATGTAAGCTACTGGACCACCAGGAGGGCACCCATGGTTCAACTGAAGCACTTGAAGATAAGTACCCTTGGAGACTAAAATTTTCCATCGAGACGAAATATCTGGGTATATTCTCACTGGGAACCTCCGAGATTTACAGTAATCGTTGATTGATTCATCAGATTCAAACTATGAGACCTCCAGGAGAGGATCCTTGGTTGAACTGAAGCGCTTGCAGATAAGTAGGCCTGGAGACTAAAGTTTCTTAATTGCGACAAAATGTCTGGGTTATAATCCCACTGGGAAGCTTCGAGAGTAACAGTGACCTTGCTTTGATGCATCGGATTCATGGTGTTGGACCACCAGGAGATCAATGGTTACAATGCTGCCTTTGCAGATAAGTAGACTTGAGGACTAAAGTTTTCAATCGCTACGTACTTTGTGGGTTATATATTCACTGTGAAGCTTCGAGAGTTACAGTAAACTTGCTTTGATGCATCGTATTTAAGCTAATGAACCACCAGGATAGGATCCATAGTTCAACTGCAGCCCATAGAGATAAGTAAGCTTGGAGACTAAAGTTTTCAATCTAGACGAAATTTCTGTGTTATATCCTCACTGGGAAGCTTTGAAAGATATAGCAAGCTTACTTTGATAGAACGGATTAAGGCTACTGGACCACAAGGATAGCATCCATGTTTAAACTGAAATCCTTGCAGATAAGTAAGCTTCGAGACGAAACTTTTCAATCGCGACGAAATTTCCAGGTTATTTTCTCATTGGTAAGCTTCGAGAGTAACATTAAAGTTGCTTTGATGCATCGAATTCAAGCTGCTGGACCACCAGTACATCATCAATGGTTCAACTGCAGCCCTTGCAGGAAAGAAGGCTTGGTGACTAAAGTTTTCAGTCGCAACGAAATTTCTGGGTATATTCTTACCTCGAAGCTTCCATATTTACAATATACTTGCTTTGATGAATCAGATGCAAGTTGCGGACCACCAGGAGAATATTCAAGGTTCAACTGCCGAGCTTGCAGATAATTAGGCTTGGAGACTAAAGTTTTCAATCGCGACAAAATTTCCGAGTTAAATACTCACTGGGAGCCTTCGACAGTTACAGTAAACTTCCTTTTATGCATCGCATCCAAGGTACTGGATCACCGAGAGAGGATCGATTCTTCAACTGCAGCCCTTCTAAAGAAATACGCTTGGAGACTAAAGTTTCTTATCGCGACGAAATTTCTAGTTTATATTCGCACTGGGAAGCTTTGAGAGTTACAGTAAATTTGCTTTGTTGCAACGGATTCAAGCTACTGGACCACCAGGTAACCATTCATGGTTTAACTGAAGCCTATACAGAAAAGGAGGCATGGATAATAAACTTTTCAGTCGCGATGAAATTTCTGAGTTATATTCTTACTAAGATGCTTCAAGAGATACAGTAAACTTGCTTCTATGCATCGGATTCAATCTACTGGATCATCATGAGAGGATCCATGGCTCAACTGCAGCCCTTGCAGGTAAGTACTCTTGCAGACTGAGGTTTTGACACCCGACGAAATTTTTGTGCGCTGTCCTCAATGGGAAGATTAGACAGATTTTGTAAATTTCCAATTATGCGTTGATGACATCGGAAGTTCACTGAGGCTTTTTGCAGATGATGCTGTGGTGTATCGAGAGGTTGCAACAATGGAAAATTGTACTGAAATGCAGGAGGATCTGCAGCGAATTGACGCATGGTGCACGGAATGGCAATTGAATCTCAATGTAGCGAAGTGTAATGTGATGCGAATACATAGAAAGATAGGTCCCTTATCATTTAGCTACAAAATAGCAGGTCAGCAACTGGAAGCAGTTAATTCCATAAATTATCTGGGAGTACGCATTAGGAGTGATTTAAAATGGAATGATCATATAAAGTTGATCGTCGGTAAAGCAGATGCCAGACTGAGATTCATTGGAAGAATCCTAAGGAAATGCAATCCGACAACAAAGGAAGTAGGTTACAGTACGCTTGTTCGCCCAATGCTTGAATACTGCTCAGCAGTGTGGGATCCGCACCAGGTAGGGTTGATAGAAGAGATAGAGAAGATCCAACGGAGAGCAGCGCGCTTCGTTACAGGATCATTTAGTAATTGCGAAAGCGTTACGGAGATGATAGATAAACTCCAGTGGAAGACTCTGCAGGAGAGACGCTCAGTAGCTCGGTACGGGCTTTTGTTGAAGTTTCGAGAACATACCTTCACCGAAGAGTCAAGCAGTATATTGCTCCCTCCTACGTATATCTCGCGAAGAGACCATGAGGATAAAATCAGAGAGATTAGAGCCCACACAGAAGCATACCGACAGTCCTTCTTTCCACGTACAATACGAGACTGGAATAGAAGGGAGAACCGATAGAGGTACTCAGGGTACCCTCCGCCACACACCGTCAGGTGGCTTGCGGAGTACGGATGTAGATGTAGATGTAGATGTAGATTCTTGCTACTGGACTACCAGGAGGGGTTCCATGGCATAAATGCAGCCCTTGCAGATAAGTAAAGTTGGAGTCTAAAGTTTTCAATCGCGTCGAAAGTTCTTGGCAGTATTCTCACTGCGAAGCTTCTAGATTTACAGACAACATGCGGTGATACATCGGATTCAAGCTACTGCACCACTAGGAAACCATGCATGGTTTAACTGAGGCCCTTGCTGATACGTAGGCCTGAAGATTTAACTTTTCAGCCGCGATGAAATTTCTGGTTTATATTCTCACTAGGAAGCTTCGAGAGTAACAGTAAACTTTCTATGGTGCATCGGATTCAAGCTACTGGTAGACCAGGCTGTGCTCCATGGTTCGACTGTAGACCTTGCAGGTAAGTAGTCTTAATGACTAAAGTTCTGAATTGCGACGAAATTTCTGGGTTATATTCTCACTAGGAAGCTTCGAGAGTAACAGTAAACTTTCTATGGTGCATCGGATTCAAGCTACTGGTAGACCAGGCTGTGCTCCATGGTTCGACTGCAGACCTTGCAGATAAGTAGTCTTGGAGACTAATGTTCTGAATTACTACGAAATTTCTTTGGTATATTCTCACTAGGAAGCTTCGAGAGTTACAGTATACTTGCTTTGGTGCGTCGGATTTAAGCTACAGGTCCACTAGGTGCTGCTCCATAGTTCGACTGCGGACCATGCAGATAAGTAGTCTTGGAGACTAAAGTTCTTAATTGCGACAAAATTTCTAGGCTATATTCTCACTAGGAGGCTTCGAGAGTTACAGTAAACTTGCTTTTGGGCATAGGATTCACGCTACTGGTAGACCAGGTTGTGCTCCATGGTTGACTGCAGACCTTGCAGATAAGTAGCCTTTGAGAAGAAAGTTCAGAATTGCGACGAAATTTCTGGGTTATATTCTCACTACGAAGCTTCGAAGGTTACTGTAAAGTTGCTTTGGTGCATGGGATTGTAGCTACTGGTGCACCAGTTGATGCTCCATGGTTCAACTGCAGACCTTGTAGATAAGTAGCCTTTGAGAAGAAAGTTCTGAATTGCGACGAAATTTCTGGGTTATATTCTCACTACGAAGCTTCGAGAGTTACTGTAAAGTTGCTTTGGTGCATGGGATTGTAGCTACTGGTGCACCAGTTGATGCTCCATGGTTCAACTGCAGACCTTGTAGATAAGTAGTATTTATGACTAAAGTTCTGAATTGCGACGAAATTTCTGGGTTATATTCTCACTAGGAAGCTTCGAGAGTAACAGTAAACTTTCTATGGTGCATCGGATTCAAGCTACTGGTAGACCAGGCTGTGCTCCATGGTTCGGTTGCAGATCTTTCAGATAAGTAGTCTTGAAGACTAAAGTACTGAATTGCGACGTACTTTCTGTGGTACACTCTCACTAGGAAGCTTCGAGACTTACAGTAAACTGGCTTTGGTGCATCGGATTGAAGCTACTGGTAGACCAGGTTGTGCTCCATGGTTCGAATACAGACGTTGCAGATAAGTAGTGTTGGACACTAAAGTTCTGAATTGCGACCGAATTTCTGGGTTATATTCTCACTACGAAGCTTCGAGAGTTACTGTAAAGCTGCTTTGGTGCATGGGATTCTAGCTACTGATCCATCAAGTGATGCTCAATGGTTCGACCGCAGACTAGGCAGATAAGTAGTCTTGGAGACTAAGGTTCTGAATTGCGACGAAATTTCTGGGTATTTTCTATCTAGGAGGCTACGAGAGTTACAGTAAACGTGCTTTGGTGCATTGGATTCATAGTACTGGTCCACCAGGTGATGCTCCATTGTTCGACTGCAGACCTTGCAGATAAGTAGTCTTGGAGACTAAAGTTTTGAATTGCGATGAAATTTCTGGGTTATATTCTCACAAAGAAGATTCGAGAATTATAGTAAACTTGCATTGGTGCATCGGATTCAAGCTACTGGTACCAGGTTTTGCTCCATGGTTCGACTGTAGGCCTTGAAGATAAGTTGTCTTAAAGACTAAAGTTCTAAATTGCAACGAAATGTCTGGCTTATTCTCTCACTAGGAGGCTTAGAGAGTTACAGTAAACTTGAATTTGGGCATCGGATTTAAGCTATTGGTAGACCAGGTGGTGCTGCATGGTTCGACTGCAGACCTTGAAGACAAGTAGTCTTGGAGACGAAAGTTCTGAATTGCGACGAAATGTCTGGGTTATATTCTCACTAGGAAGCTTCGAGAGTTACAGTAAACTTGCTTTGGTGCATCGGATTCAAACTACCGGTAGACTAGGTTGTGCTCCATTATTCGACTGTAGACCTTGCAGATAAGTAGTCTTGGAGACTAAAGTACAGAATTGCGACGTACTTTCTTGTGGTACAGTCTCACTAGGAAGCTTCGAGAGTTACAGTAAACTTGCTTTGGTGCATTGGATTTAAGCTACTGGTCCACCAGGTGATGCTCCATAGTTGGACTGCAGACCTTGCACATAAGTAGTCTTGGAGATTAATGTTCTGAATTGCGACGTACTTTCTGCCTTCCGCTTTCACTTGGAAGCTTTGAGAGTTACAGTAAACTTGCTTTGGTGCATCTTATTCAAGATACTGGTAGAGTAGGTTGTACTCCATGGTTCGATTGCAGACCTTGCAGATAAGTAGTCTTGGAGACAAAAGTTCTTAATTGCGACGAAATTTCTGTGTTATATTCACACTACGAAACTTAAAGAGTTATAATAAACTTGTTTGGTGCATCGGATTCAAGCTACTGGTCCACCAGGTCATGCCCTGTGGTTCGACTGCAGACCTTGTAGATAAGTAGTCTTGGAGACTAAAGTTCTGGAATAGAACGAAATTTCTGTGTTATATTCTCACTAGGAAGCTTCGAGAGTTACAGTAAACTTGCTTTGGTGCATCGGATTCAAGCTACTGGTAGACCCGGTTGTGCTCCATGGTTCGGCTGCAGACCTTGCAGATAAGTAGTCTTCGAGACTAAAATTCCGAATTGCGACGAAATCTCTGGGTTATATTCTCACTAGGAAGCTTCGAGAGTTTCAGTAAACTTGCTTTGGTGCATCCTATTCATGATACTGGTAGAGTAGGTTGTACTCCATGGTTCGATTGCAGACCTTGCAGATAAGTAGTCTTGGAGACAAAAGTTCTTAATTGCGACGAAATTTCTGTGTTATATTAACAATATGGAACTTAGAGAGTTATAGTAAACTTGTTTGGTGCATCGGATTCCAGCTACTGGTCAACCAGGTCATGCTCCCTGGTACGACTGCAGACCTTGAAGATAAGTAGTCTTGGAGACAAAAGTTCTGGAATAGAACGAAATTTCGGTGTTATATTCTCACTAGGAAGCTTCGAGAGTTACAGTATACTTGCTTTGGAGCATCGTATTCAAGCTACTGGTAGATTATGTTGTACTCCATGGTTCGACAGCAGACCTTGCAGATAAGTAGTCTTGGAGACTAAAGTTCTGAATTGCGACCAAATTTCTTGGTTATATTCTCACTAGGAAGCTTCGAGCGTTACAGTAAACTTGTTTTGGTGCATCGAATTGAAGCTACTGGTAGACGATGTTGTGCTCCATGGTTCGACTGCGGACCATGCAGATAAGTAGTCTTGGAGACTAAAGTTCTTAATTGCGACGAAATTTCTGGGTTATATTCTCACTACGAAGCTTCGAGAGTTACTGTAAAGTTGCTTTGGTGCATGGGATTGTAGCTACTGGTGCACCAGTTGATGCTCCATGGTTCAACTGCAGACCTTGTAGATAAGTAGTATTAATGACTAAAGTTCTAAATTGCGACGAAATTTCTGGGTTATATTCTCACTAGGAAGCTTCGAGAGTAACAGTAAACTTTCTATGGTGCATCGGATTCAAGCTACTGGTAGACCAGGCTGTGCTCCATGGTTCGGTTGCAGATCTTTCAGATAAGTAGTCTTGAAGACTAAAGTACTGAATTGCGACGTACTTTCTGTGGTACACTCTCACTAGGAAGCTTCGAGACTTACAGTAAACTTGCTTTGGTGCATCGGACTGAAGCTACTGGTAGACCAGGTTGTGCTCCATGGTTCGAATACAGACGTTGCAGATAAGTAGTATTGGACACTAAAGTTCTGAATTGCGACCAAATTTCTGGGTTATATTCTCACTACGAAGCTTCGAGAGTTACTGTAAAGTTGCTTTGGTGCATGGGATTCTAGCTACTGATCCATCAAGTGATGCTCAGTGGTTCGACCGCAGACTAGGCAGATAAGTAGTCTTGGAGACTAAGGTTCTGAATTGCGACGAAATTTCTGGGTATTTTCTATCTAGGAGGCTTCGAGAGTTACAGTAAACGTGCTTTGGTGCATTGGATTCATGGTACTGGTCCACCAGGTGATGCTCCATTGTTCGACTGCAGACCTTGCAGATAAGTAGTCTTGGAGACTAAAGTTTTGAATTGCGATGAAATTTCTGGGTTATATTCTCACTAGGAAGCTTCGAGAGTAACAGTATACTTGCGTTGGTGCGTCGGATTTAAGCTACAGTTCCACTAGGTGCTGCTCCATAGTTCGACTGCGGACCATGCAGATAAGTAGTCTTGGAGACTAAAGTTCTTAATTGCGACAAAATTTCTAGGGTATATTCTCACTAGGAGGCTTCGAGAGTTACAGTAAACTTGCTTTTGGGCATCGGATTCACGATACTGGTAGACCAGGTTGTGCTCCATGGTTGACTGCAGACCTTGCAGATAAGTAGCCTTTGAGAAGAAAGTTCAGAATTGCGACGAAATTTCTGGTTTATATTCTCACTACGAAGCTTCGAAGGTTACTGTAAAGTTGCTTTGGTGCATGGGATTGTAGCTACTGGTGCACCAGTTGATGCTCCATGGTTCAACTGCAGACCTTGTAGATAAGTACCCTTTGAGAAGAAAGTTCTGAATTGCGACGAAATTTCTGGGTTATATTCTCACTACGAAGCTTCGAGAGTTACTGTAAAGTTGCTTTGGTGCATGGGATTGTAGCTACTGGTGCACCAGTTGATGCTCCATGGTTCAACTGCAGACCTTGTAGATAAGTAGTATTTATGACTAAAGTTCTGAATTGCGACGAAATTTCTGGGTTATATTCTCACTAGGAAGCTTCGAGAGTAACAGTAAACTTTCTATGGTGCATCGGATTCAAGCTACTGGTAGACCAGGCTGTGCTCCATGGTTCGGTTGCAGATCTTTCAGATAAGTAGTCTTGAAGACTAAAGTACTGAATTGCGACGTACTTTCTGTGGTACACTCTCACTAGGAAGCTTCGAGACTTACAGTAAACTGGCTTTGGTGCATCGGATTGAAGCTACTGGTAGACCAGGTTGTGCTCCATGGTTCGAATACAGACGTTGCAGATAAGTAGTGTTGGACACTAAAGTTCTGAATTGCGACCGAATTTCTGGGTTATATTCTCACTATGAAGCTTCGAGAGTTACTGTAAAGCTGCTTTGGTGCATGGGATTCTAGCTACTGATCCATCAAGTGATGCTCAATGGTTCGACCGCAGACTAGGCAGATAAGTAGTCTTGGAGACTAAGGTTCTGAATTGCGACGAAATTTCTGGGTATTTTCTATCTAGGAGGCTACGAGAGTTACAGTAAACGTGCTTTGGTGCATTGGATTCATAGTACTGGTCCACCAGGTGATGCTCCATTGTTCGACTGCAGACCTTGCAGATAAGTAGTCTTGGAGACTAAAGTTTTGAATTGCGATGAAATTTCTGGGTTATATTCTCACAAAGAAGATTCGAGAATTATAGTAAACTTGCATTGGTGCATCGGATTCAAGCTACTGGTACCAGGTTTTGCTCCATGGTTCGACTGTAGGCCTTGAAGATAAGTTGTCTTAAAGACTAAAGTTCTAAATTGCAACGAAATGTCTGGCTTATTCTCTCACTAGGAGGCTTAGAGAGTTACAGTAAACTTGAATTTGGGCATCGGATTTAAGCTATTGGTAGACCAGGTGGTGCTGCATGGTTCGACTGCAGACCTTGAAGACAAGTAGTCTTGGAGACGAAAGTTCTGAATTGCGACGAAATGTCTGGGTTATATTCTCACTAGGAAGCTTCGAGAGTTACAGTAAACTTGCTTTGGTGCATCGGATTCAAACTACCGGTAGACTAGGTTGTGCTCCATTATTCGACTGTAGACCTTGCAGATAAGTAGTCTTGGAGACTAAAGTACAGAATTGCGACGTACTTTCTTGTGGTACAGTCTCACTAGGAAGCTTCGAGAGTTACAGTAAACTTGCTTTGGTGCATTGGATTTAAGCTACTGGTCCACCAGGTGATGCTCCATGGTTGGACTGCAGACCTTGCACATAAGTAGTCTTGGAGATTAATGTTCTGAATTGCGACGTACTTTCTGCCTTCCGCTTTCACTTGGAAGCTTTGAGAGTTACAGTAAACTTGCTTTGGTGCATCTTATTCAAGATACTGGTAGAGTAGGTTGTACTCCATGGTTCGATTGCAGACCTTGCAGATAAGTAGTCTTGGAGACAAAAGTTCTTAATTGCGACGAAATTTCTGTGTTATATTCACACTACGAAACTTAAAGAGTTATAATAAACTTGTTTGGTGCATCGGATTCAAGCTACTGGTCCACCAGGTCATGCCCTGTGGTTCGACTGCAGACCTTGTAGATAAGTAGTCTTGGAGACTAAAGTTCTGGAATAGAACGAAATTTCTGTGTTATATTCTCACTAGGAAGCTTCGAGAGTTACAGTAAACTTGCTTTGGTGCATCGGATTCAAGCTACTGGTAGACCCGGTTGTGCTCCATGGTTCGGCTGCAGACCTTGCAGATAAGTAGTCTTCGAGACTAAAGTTCCGAATTGCGACGAAATCTCTGGGTTATATTCTCACTAGGAAGCTTCGAGAGTTTCAGTAAACTTGCTTTGGTGCATCCTATTCAAGATACTGGTAGAGTAGGTTGTACTCCATGGTTCGATTGCAGACCTTGCAGATAAGTAGTCTTGGAGACAAAAGTTCTTAATTGCGACGAAATTTCTGTGTTATATTAACAATATGGAACTTAGAGAGTTATAGTAAACTTGTTTGGTGCATCGGATTCCAGCTACTGGTCAACCAGGTCATGCTCCCTGGTACGACTGCAGACCTTGAAGATAAGTAGTCTTGGAGACAAAAGTTCTGGAATAGAACGAAATTTCGGTGTTATATTCTCACTAGGAAGCTTCGAGAGTTACAGTATACTTGCTTTGGAGCATCGTATTCAAGCTACTGGTAGATTATGTTGTACTCCATGGTTCGACAGCAGACCTTGCAGATAAGTAGTCTTGGAGACTAAAGTTCTGAATTGCGACCAAATTTCTTGGTTATATTCTCACTAGGAAGCTTCGAGCGTTACAGTAAACTTGTTTTGGTGCATCGAATTGAAGCTACTGGTAGACGATGTTGTGCTCCATGGTTCGACTGCGGACCATGCAGATAAGTAGTCTTGGAGACTAAAGTTCTTAATTGCGACGAAATTTCTGGGTTATATTCTCACTACGAAGCTTCGATAGTTACTGTAAAGTTGCTTTGGTGCATGGGATTGTAGCTACTGGTGCACCAGTTGATGCTCCATGGTTCAACTGCAGACCTTGTAGATAAGTAGTATTAATGACTAAAGTTCTAAATTGCGACGAAATTTCTGGGTTATATTCTCACTAGGAAGCTTCGAGAGTAACAGTAAACTTTCTATGGTGCATCGGATTCAAGCTACTGGTAGACCAGGCTGTGCTCCATGGTTCGGTTGCAGATCTTTCAGATAAGTAGTCTTGAAGACTAAAGTACTGAATTGCGACGTACTTTCTGTGGTACACTCTCACTAGGAAGCTTCGAGACTTACAGTAAACTTGCTTTGGTGCATCGGACTGAAGCTACTGGTAGACCAGGTTGTGCTCCATGGTTCGAATACAGACGTTGCAGATAAGTAGTATTGGACACTAAAGTTCTGAATTGCGACCAAATTTCTGGGTTATATTCTCACTACGAAGCTTCGAGTGTTACTGTAAAGTTGCTTTGGTGCATGGGATTCTAGCTACTGATCCATCAAGTGATGCTCAGTGGTTCGACCGCAGACTAGGCAGATAAGTAGTCTTGGAGACTAAGGTTCTGAATTGCGACGAAATTTCTGGGTATTTTCTATCTAGGAGGCTTCGAGAGTTACAGTAAACGTGCTTTGGTGCATTGGATTCATGGTACTGGTCCACCAGGTGATGCTCCATTGTTCGACTGCAGACCTTGCAGATAAGTAGTCTTGGAGACTAAAGTTTTGAATTGCGATGAAATTTCTGGGTTATATTCTCACTAGGAAGCTTCGAGAGTAACAGTATACTTGCGTTGGTGCGTCGGATTTAAGCTACAGTTCCACTAGGTGCTGCTCCATAGTTCGACTGCGGACCATGCAGATAAGTAGTCTTGGAGACTAAAGTTCTTAATTGCGACAAAATTTCTAGGGTATATTCTCACTAGGAGGCTTCGAGAGTTACAGTAAACTTGCTTTTGGGCATCGGATTCACGCTACTGGTAGACCAGGTTGTGCTCCATGGTTGACTGCAGACCTTGCAGATAAGTAGCCTTTGAGAAGAAAGTTCAGAATTGCGACGAAATTTCTGGGTTATATTCTCACTACGAAGCTTCGAAGGTTACTGTAAAGTTGCTTTGGTGCATGGGATTGTAGCTACTGGTGCACCAGTTGATGCTCCATGGTTCAACTGCAGACCTTGTAGATAAGTAGCCTTTGAGAAGAAAGTTCTGAATTGCGACGAAATTTCTGGGTTATATTCTCACTACGAAGCTTCGAGAGTTACTGTAAAGTTGCTTTGGTGCATGGGATTGTAGCTACTGGTGCACCAGTTGATGCTCCATGGTTCAACTGCAGACCTTGTAGATAAGTAGTATTTATGACTAAAGTTCTGAATTGCGACGAAATTTCTGGGTTATATTCTCACTAGGAAGCTTCGAGAGTAACAGTAAACTTTCTATGGTGCATCGGATACAAGCTACTGGTAGACCAGGCTGTGCTCCATGGTTCGGTTGCAGATCTTTCAGATAAGTAGTCTTGAAGACTAAAGTACTGAATTGCGACGTACTTTCTGTGGTACACTCTCACTAGGAAGCTTCGAGACTTACAGTAAACTTGCTTTGGTGCATCGGATTGAAGCTACTGGTAGACCAGGTTGTGCTCCATGGTTCGAATACAGACGTTGCAGATAAGTAGTGTTGGACACTAAAGTTCTGAATTGCGACCAAATTTCTGGGTTATATTCTCACTACGAAGCTTCGAGAGTTACTGTAAAGCTGCTTTGGTGCATGGGATCCTAGCTACTGATCCATCAAGTGATGCTCAATGGTTCGACCGCAGACTAGGCAGATAAGTAGTCTTGGAGACTAAGGTTCTGAATTGCGACGAAATTTCTGGGTATTTTCTATCTAGGAGGCTTCGAGAGTTACAGTAAACGTGCTTTGGTGCATTGGATTCATAGTACTGGTCCACCAGGTGATGCTCCATTGTTCGACTGCAGACCTTGCAGATAAGTAGTCTTGGAGACTAAAGTTTTGAATTGCGATGAAATTTCTGGGTTATATTCTCACAAAGAAGATTCGAGAATTATAGTAAACTTGCATTGGTGCATCGGATTCAAGCTACTGGTACCAGGTTGTGCTCCATGGTTCGACTGTAGGCCTTGAAGATTAGTTGTCTTAAAGACTAAAGTTCTAAATTGCAACGAAATGTCTGGGTTATTTTCTCACTAGGAGGCTTAGAGAGTTACAGTAAACTTGCATTTGGGCATCGGATTTAAGCTATTGGTAGATCAGGTAGTGCTCCATGGTTCGACTGCAGACCTTGAAGACAAGTAGTCTTGGAGACGAAAGTTCTGAATTGCGACGAAATTTCTGGGTTATATTCTCACTAGGAAGCTTCGAGAGTTACAGTAAACTTGCTTTGGTGCATCGGAAACAAACTACCGGTAGACTAGGTTGTGCTCCATTATTCGACTGTAGACCTTGCAGATAAGTAGTCTTGGAGACTAAAGTACAGAATTGCGACGTACTTTCTTGTGGTACAGTCTCACTAGGAAGCTTCGAGAGTTACAGTAAACTTGCTTTGGTGCATTGGATTTAAGCTACTGGTCCACCAGGTGATGCTCCATGGTTGGACTGCAGACCTTGCACATAAGTAGTCTTGGAGATTAATGTTCTGAATTGCGACGTACTTTCTGCCTTCCGCTTTCACTTGGAAGCTTTGAGAGTTATAGTAAACTTGCTTTGGTGCATCTTATTCAAGATACTGGTAGAGTAGGTTGTACTCCATGGTTCGATTGCAGACCTTGAAGACAAGTAGTCTTGGAGACGAAAGTTCTGAATTGCGACGAAATTTCTGTGTTATATTAACAATACGGAACTTAGAGAGTTATAGTAAACATGTTTGGTGCATCGGATTCCAGCTACTGGTCAACCAGGTCATGCTCCGTGGTACGACTGCAGACCTTGAAGATAAGTAGTCTTGGAGACAAAAGTTCTGGAATAGAACGAAATTTCTGTGTTATATTCTCACTAGGAAGCTTCGAGAGTTACAGTATACTTGCTTTGGAGCATCGTATTCAAGCTACTGGTAGATTATGTTGTACTCCATGGTTCGACTGCAGACCTTGCAGATAAGTAGTCTTGGAGACTAAAGTTCTGAATTGCGACCAAATTTCTTGGTTACATTCTCACTAGGAAGCTTCGAGCGTTACAGTAAACTTGTCTTGGTGCATCGGATTGAAGCTACTGGTAGACGAGGTTGTGCTCCATGGTTCGACTGCGGACCATGCAGATAAGTAGTCTTGGAGACTAAAGTTCTTAATTGCGACGAAATTTCTGGGTTATATTCTCACTACGAAGCTTCGATAGTTACTGTAAAGTTGCTTTGGTGCATGGGATTGTAGCTACTGGTGCACCAGTTGATGCTCCATGGTTCAACTGCAGACCTTGTAGATAAGTAGTATTTATGACTAAAGTTCTGAATTGCGACGAAGTTTCTGGGTTATATGCTCACTAGGAAGCTTCGAGAGTAACAGTAAACTTTCTATGGTGCATCGGATTCAAGCTACTGGTAGACCAGGCTGTGCTCCATGGTTCGGTTGCAGATCTTTCAGATAAGTAGTCTTGAAGACTAAAGTACTGAATTGCGACGTACTTTCTGTGGTACACTCTCACTAGGAAGCTTCGAGACTTACAGTAAACTTGCTTTGGTGCATCGGACTGAAGCTACTGGTAGACCAGGTTGTGCTCCATGGTTCGAATACAGACGTTGCAGATAAGTAGTGTTGGACACTAAAGTTCTGAATTGCGACCAAATTTCTGGGTTATATTCTCACTACGAAGCTTCGAGAGTTACTGTAAAGTTGCTTTGGTGCATGGGATTCTAGCTACTGATCCATCAAGTGATGCTCAATGATTCGACCGCAGACTAGGCAGATAAGTAGTCTTGGAGACTAAGGTTCTGAATTGCGACGAAATTTCTGGGTATTTTCTATCTAGGAGGCTTCGAGAGTTACAGTAAACGTGCTTTGGTGCATTGGATTCATAGTACTGGTCCACCAGGTAATGCTCCATTGTTCGACTGTAGACCTTGCAGATAAGTAGTCTTGGAGACTAAAGTTTTGAATTGCGATGAAATGTCTGGGTTATTTTCTCACTAGGAGGCTTAGAGAGTTACAGTAAACTTGCATTTGGGCATCGGATTTAAGCTACTGGTAGACCAGGTGGTGCTCCATGGTTCGACAGCAGACCTTGCAGACAAGTAGTCTTGGAGACGAAAGTTCTGAATTGCGACGAAATTTCTGGGTTATATTCTCACTAGGAAGCTTCGAGAGTTACAGTAAACTTGCTTTGGTGCATCGGATTCAAGCTACCGGTAGACTAGGTTGTGCTTCATTATTCGACTGTAGACCTTGCAGATAAGTAGTCTTGGAGACTAAAGTACAGAATTGCGACGTACTTTCTTGTGGTACAGTCTCACTAGGAAGCTTCGAGAGTTACAGTAAACTTGCTTTGGTGCATTGGATTTAAGCTACTGGTCCACCAGGTGATGCTCCATGGTTGGACTGCAGACCTTGCACATAAGTAGTCTTGGAGATTAATGTTCTGAATTGCGAAGTACTTTCTGCCTTCCGCTTTCACTTGGAAGCTTTGAGAGTTATAGTAAACTTGCTTTGGTGCATCTTATTCAAGATACTGGAAGAGTAGGTTGTACTCCATGGTTCGATTGCAGACCTTGCAGATAAGTTGTCTTGGAGACAAAAGTTCTTAATTGCGACGAAATTTCTGTGTTATATTCACACTGCGAAACTTAGAGAGTTATAATAAACTTGTTTGGTGCATCGGACTCAAGCTACTGGTCCACCAGGTCATGCCCTGTGGTTCGACTGCAGACCTTGTAGATACGTGGTCTTGGAGACTAAAGTTCTGGAATAGAACGAAATTTCTGTGTTATATTCTCACTAGGAAGCTTCGAGAGTTACAGTAACTTGCTTTGGTGCATCGGATTCAAGCTACTGGTAGACCAGGTTGTGCTCCATGGTTCGACTGCCGACCTTGCAGATGTTTAGTCTCGGAGACTAAATTAATGAATTGGGACAAAATGTCTGGGTTATATTCTCACTAGGAAGCTTCGAGAGTAACAGTAAACTTTCTATGGTGCATCGGATTCAAGATACTGGTAGACCAGGTTGCGCAAAATGGTTCGACTGCAAACCTTCCAGATAAGTAGTCTTGGTGACTAAAGTTCTGAATTGCGACGAAATTTCTGGGTTATATTCTCACTACGAAGCTTCGAGAGTTTCAGTAAACTTGCTTTGGTGCATTGGATTTTAACTACTGGTCCACCAGGTGATGCTCCATGGTTGGACTGCAGACCTTGCACATAAGTAGTCTTGGAGATTAATGTTCTGAATTGCGACGTACTTTCTGCCTTCCGCTTTTACTTGGAAGCTTCGAGAGTTACAGTAAACTTGTTTTGGTGCATCGGATTGAACCTACTGGTAGACGAGGTTGTGCTCCATGGTTCGAGTGCAGACCTTGCAGATAAGTAGTCTTGTAGACGACAGTTCTGAATTTTGACTAAATTTATGGGTTACATTCTCACTAGGAAGTTTCGAGAGTTACACATAACTTGCTTTGGTGCATCGGATTCAAGCTACTGGTACACCAGGTTATGCTCCATGGTTCTACTGCAGACCTTCAGATGAGTAGTTTTGGAGACTAAATTAATGAATTGGGACAAAATGTCTGGGTTATATCCTCACTAGGAAGCTTCGAGAGAAACAGTAAACTTTCTATGGTACATCGGATTCAAGCTACTGGTAGAACAGGTTGTGCTCCATGGTTTGACTGCAAACCTTCCAGATAAGTAGTCTTGGAGACTGAAGTTCTGAATTGCGACGAAATTTCTGGGTTATTTTCTCACTATGAAGCTTCGAGAGTTTCAGTAAACTTGCTTTGGTGCATTGGATTTAAGCTACTGGTCCACCAGGTGATGCTCCATGTTTGGACTGCAGACCTTGCACATAAGTAGCCTTGGAGACTAAGGTTCTGAATTGCGACGAAGTTTCTGGGTATTTTTCTATCTAGATACCTTCGAGAGTTACAGTAAACGTGCTTTGGTGCATTGGATTCATAGTACTGGTCCACCAGGTGATGCTCCATTATTCGACTGCAGAACTCGCTGATAAGTAGTCTTGGAGACTAAAGTTTTGAATTGCGATGAAATTTCTGGGTTATATTCTCACAAAGAAGCTTCGAGAATTACAGTGAACTTGCATTGGTGCATCGGATTCAAGCTACTGGTAGACCAGGTTGTGCTCCATAGTTCGACTGTAGGCCTTGAAGATAAGTTGTGTTAAAGACTAAAATTCTAAATTACGACGAAATTTCTGGGTTATTTTCTCACTAGGAGGCATCTAGAGTTACAGTAAACTTGCATTTGTTCATCGGATTTATGCTACTGGTAGACGAGGTGGTGCTCCATGGTTCGAGTGCATACCTTGCAGATAAGTAGTCTTGTAGACTAAAGTTCTAAATTTGGACTATATATATATGTTATCTTCTCACTAGGAAGTTTCGAGAGTTACAGTTAACGTGCTCTGGTGCATCGGATTCAAGCTACTGGTAGACCAGGTTGTGCTCCATGGTTCGACTGCAAACCTTCCAGATAAGTAGTCTTGGAGACTAAGGTTCTGAATTGCGACGAAATTTTTGGGGTTATATTCTCAATAGGAAGCTTCGAGAGATACAGTAAACTTGGTTTGGTGCATCGGATTGAACCTACTGGGACAGCATGTTGTGCCTCATGGTTCGAATGCAACCTTGCAGATAAGTAGTGTTGGAGACAAAAGTTCTTAATTGCGACGAAATTTTTGAGTTATATTTTCACTAATAACCTTATCGAGTTACAGTAATCTTGCTTAGGTGCATCGGAATTAGGCTAAGGTCCGCCAGGTGATGCTCCATTGTTCGACTACAGATCTTGCAGATAAGTAGTCATGGAGACTAAAGTTCTCAATTGCATCAAAATTTCTGTGTTATATTCTCACTACGAAGCTTCGAGAGTTATAGGAAACCTGCTTTGGTGCATCAAATTCACGCTACTAGTCCACCAAGTGATGCTCCACATTTCGACTGCAGACCTTGCAGATAAATTGTCTTGGAGACTAAAGTTCTGGATTGCAACGAAATTTCTGGGTTATATTCTCACTACGAAGCTTCGAGAGTTACAGTAAACTCGCATTGGTGCATAGGATTGAAACTACTGGGAGAGCAGGTTGTGCTCCATGGTTCGAATGCAACCTTGCAGATAAGTACTCTTGGAGAGAAAAGTTCTTAATTGCGACGAAAGTTCTGGGTTATATTTTCACTAGGAACCTTATGGAGCTACATGAAACTTGCTTTGGTGCATCGGAATGAACCTACTGGGAGACCAGGTTGTCCTCCGTGTTTCGACTGCAGACCTTGCATATAAGCTGTCCTTGAGACTAAAGTTCTGAATGGCGACGAAATTTCTCACTAGCAAGCTTCGAGAGTGACAGTAAGCTTGCTTTAGTGCATCTTATTCAAGCTACAGGTAAATTAGGTTGTACTACATGTTTATGCTGCAGACCTTGTAAATAAGTAGTCTTGCAGACAAAGTTCTTAATTGCGACGAAATTTCTGTGTTATATTCTCACTAGGAAGCTTCGACAGTTACAGTAAACTTGCTTTGGTGCATCGTTTTTAAGTTACTGGACCACCAGTTTCGGCTGCAGACATTGCTGATAAGTATTCTTGTAGTCTAAAGTTCAGAATTGCGAAGAAATTTCGGGGTTATATTGTCAACAGGAAGCTTCGAGAGTTAAAGCAAACTTGCTTTGGTGCATCGGATTGAAACTACTGGGTGACCAGGTTGTGCTCCATGTTTCGACAGCAGACCTTGCACATAAGTAGTCTTGTAGACTAAAGTTCTGAATTTGGACTATATTTATATGTTACATTCTCACTAGGAAGTTTCGAGAGTTACAGTTAACTTGCTCTGGTGCATCGGATTCAAGCTACTGGTAGACCAGGTTATGCTCCATGGTTCGACTGCAATAGGAAGCTTCGAGAGTTACAGTAAACTTGCTTTGGTGCATCGGATTGAAACTACTGGTAGACCATGTTGTGCTCCATGGTTCGACAGCAGACCTTGCACATAAGTAGTCTTGGAGACAAAAGTTCTTAATTGCGACGAAATTTCTTGGTTATATTCTCACTAGGAATCTTCGAGCGTTACAGTAAACTTGTTTTGGTGCATCGGATTGAAGCTTCTGGTAGACGAGGTTGTGCTCCATGGTCGAGTGCAGATCTTGCAGATAAGTAGTCTTGTAGACGACAGTTCTGAATTTTGACTAAATTTATGGGTTACATTCTCACTAGGAAGTTTCGAGAGTTACACATAACTTGCTTTGGTGCATCGGATTCAAGCTACTGGTAGACCAGGTTATGCTCCATGGTTCGACTGCAGACCTTCAGATGAGTAGTTTTAGAGACTAAATTAATGAATTGGGACAAAATGTCTGGGTTATATTCTCACTAGGAAGCTTCGAGAGAAACAGTAAACTTTCTATGGTGCATCAGATTCAAGCTACTGGTAGAACAGGTTGTGCTCCATGGTTTGACTGCAAACCTTCCAGATAAGTAGTCTTGGAGACTGAAGTTCTGAATTGCGACGAAATTTCTGGGTTATTTTCTCACTAGGAAGCTTCGAGAGATTCAGTAAACTTGCTTTGGTGCATTGGATTTAAGCTACTGGTCCACCAGGTGATGCTCCATGTTTGGACTGCAGACCTTGCACGTAAATAGTCTTGGAGATTAATGTTTTGAATTGCTGAGTACTTTCTGCCTTCCGCTTTTACTTGGAAGCTTCGAGAGTTACAGTAAACTTGCTTTGGTGCATCCTATTCAAGATACTGGTAGATTATGTTGTACTCCATAGTTAGACTGCAGACCTTGCAGATAAGTAGTATGGAGACTAAAGTTCTGAATTGCGACGAAATTTCTTGGTTATATTCTCACTGGGAAGCTTCGAGCGTTACAGTAAACTTGCTTTGGTGCATCGTATTCAAGCTACTGGTAGATTATGTTGTACTCCATGCTTCGACAACAGTCGTTGCAGTTAAGTAGTCTTGGAAACTAAAGTTCTGAATTGCGACGAAATTTCTGGGTCATATTCTCACTACGAAGCTTCGAGAGTTACTGTAAAGTTGCTTTGGTGCATGGGATTCTAGCTACTGATCCACCAGGTGATGCTCCATGGTTCGACTGCGGACCTTGCAGATAAGTAGTCTTGGAGACTAAGGTTCGGAATTGCGACGAAATTTCTGGGTATTTTTCTATCTAGGTACCTTCGAGAGTTACAGTAAACGTGCTTTGGTGCATTGGATTCATAGTACTGGTCCACCAGGTGATGCTCCATTATTCGACTGCAGACCTCGCTGATAAGTAAACTTGGAGACTAAAGTTTTGAATTGCGATGAAATTTCTGAGTTATATTCTCACAAAGAAGCTTCGAGAATTACAGTGAACTTGCATTGGTGCATCGGATTCAAGCTACTGGTAGACCAGGTTGTGCTCCATAGTTCGACTGTAGGCCTTGAAGATAAGTTGTGTTAAAGACTAAAGTTCTAAATTACGACGAAATTTCTGGGTTATATTCTCACTAGGAACCTTATAGAGTTACAGTAAACTTGCTTTGGTGCATCGGATTTAAGCTTCTGGTATACCAAGCTTGTTCTCCACGGTTCGACTGCAGACCATGTAAATAAGTGGTCTTCGAGACTGAAGTTGTGAAATGCGAAAAAATTTATGGTTTATATTCTCCTTATGAGGCTTCGAGAGTTGCAGTAAAATTGCTTGGTGCATCGGATTCAAGCTACTGGCCCACAAGGTGATGCTCCATGGTTCGACTGCAGACATTGCAGATAAGTATTCTTGGTGTCTAAAGTTCTGAATTGCGTCGAAATATCTGGGTAATATTCTCACTAGGAAGCTACGGGAGTTACAGTAAACTTGCTTTGGTGCATCTTATTTTAGCTACTGGTAGATTAGGTTGTACTCCATGTTTCGAGTGGAGATCTTGCAGATAAGTAGTCGTGGAGATTAAAGATCTGGATTGCGACGTAATTTCTGGGTTATATTCTCACTAGGAACCTTATAGATTTACAGTAAACTTGCTTAGTTGCATCTGATTTAGGCTACTGGTGAGCCAGGTGATGCTCCATGGCTAAAGTTCTGAGTTGCGACGAAATTTGTGGTTATATTATCAATAGGAAGCTTCGAGGGTTACAGTGAACTTGCTTTGGTACTTCGGATTGAAACTACTGTTAGACCAGGTTGTGCTCGATGGTTCGACTGCAGACCTCGCTGATAAGTAGTCTTGGAGACAATAGTTTTGAATTGCGATGAAATTGCTGGGTTATATTCTCACAAAGAAGCTTCGAGAATTACAGTAAACTTGCATTGGTGCATCGGATTCAAGCTACTGGTAGATCTGGTTGTGCTCCATGGTTCGACTGTAGGCCTTGAAGATAAGTTGTGTTAAAGACTAAAGTTCTGAACTGCGACGAAATTTCTGGGTTATTTTCTCTCTAGGAGGCATCGAGTGTTACAGTAAACTTCATTTGTTCATTGGATTTAAGCTACTGGTCGACCAGGTGGTGCTCCATGGTTCGACTGCAAACCTTCCAGATAAGTAGTCTTGGAGACTAAGGTTCTGAATTGCGACGAAATTTTTGGGGTTATATTCTCAATAGGAAACTTCGAGAGATACAGTAAACTTGGTTTGGTGCATCGGATTGAACCTACTGAAACACCATGTTGTGCCTCCTGGTTCGAATGAAACCTTGCAGATAAGTAGTGTTGGAGACCATAGTTCTTAATTGCGACGAAATTTTTGGTTTATATTTTCACTAGTAACCTTATCGAGTTACAGTAAACTTGCTTAGGTACATCGGATTTAGGCTACTGGTCCGACAGGTGATGCCCCATGGTTCGACTACAGATCTTGCAAATAAGTAGTCATGGAGACTAAAGTTCTGAATTGCATCAAAATTTCTGTGTTATATTCTCACTACGAAGCTTCGAGAATTACAGTAAACTTGCTTTGGTGCATCGGATTCAAACTACTGAACAACCAGGTGATACTCCATGGTTCGAATGCAGACCTTGCAGGGAAGTAGTCTTCGAGACTGAAGTTCTGAATTGCGACAAAATTTCTCACTAGCAAGCTTCGAGAGTTACAGTAAACTTGGTTTGGTGCATCTTTTTCAAGCTACTGGTAGATTAGGTTGTGCTCCATGGTTAGACTGCAGACCTTGCAGATAAGTAGTCTTGGAGACTAAAGTTCTGAATTGCGACGAAATTTCGGGGTTATATTGTCAATAGGAAGCTTCGAGAGTTACAGTAAACTTGCTTTGGTGCATCGCATTGATCATACTGGGAGACCAGGTTGTGCTCGATGGTTCGACTGCAGACCTCGCTGATAAGTTGTCTTGGAGACTATAGTTTTGAATTGCGATGAAATTGCTGGGTTATATTCTCACAAAGAAGCTTCGAGAATTACAGTAAACTTGCATTGGTGCATCGGATTTAAGCTACTGGTAGATATGGTTGTGCTCCATGGTTCGACTGTAGGCCTTGAAGATAAGTTGTCTTAAAGACTAAAGTTCTAAATTGCGACGAAATATCTGGGTTATTTTCTCACTAGGAGGCATCGAGTGTTACAGTAAAATTGCATTTGTTCATCGGATTTAAGCTACTGGTAGACCAGGTGGTGCTCCATGGTTCGAGTGCAGACCTTGCAGATAAGTAGTCTTGTAGACTAAAGTTCTGAATTTGGACTATATTTATATGTTACATTCTCACTAGGAAGTTTCGAGAGTTACAGTTAACTTGCTCTGGTGCATCGGATTCAAGCTACTGGTAGACCAGGTTATGCTCCATGGTTCGACTGCAGACCTTGCAGATAGGTAGTCTGGAAGACTAAATTACTGAACTGGGACAAAATGTCTGGGTTATATTCTCACTAGAAAGCTTCGAGAGTAACAGTAAACTTGCTTTTGGGCATCGGATTCACGCTACTGGTAGACCAGGTTGTGCTCCATGGTTGACTGCAGACCTTGCAGATAAGTAGCCTTTGAGAAGAAAGTTCAGAATTGCGACGAAATTTCTGGGTTATATTCTCACTACGAAGCTTCGAAGGTTACTGTAAAGTTGCTTTGGTGCATGGGATTGTAGCTACTGGTGCACCAGTTGATGCTCCATGGTTCAACTGCAGACCTTGTAGATAAGAAGCCTTTGAGAAGAAAGTTCTGAATTGCGACGAAATTTCTGGGTTATATTCTCACTACGAAGCTTCGATAGTTACTGTAAAGTTGCTTTGGTGCATGGGATTGTAGCTACTGGTGCACCAGTTGATGCTCCATGGTTCAACTGCAGACCTTGTAGATAAGTAGTATTTATGACTAAAGTTCTGAATTGCGACGAAGTTTCTGGGTTATATGCTCACTAGGAAGCTTCGAGAGTAACAGTAAACTTTCTATGGTGCATCGGATTCAAGCTACTGGTAGACCAGGCTGTGCTCCATGGTTCGGTTGCAGATCTTTCAGATAAGTAGTCTTGAAGACTAAAGTACTGAATTGCGACGTACTTTCTGTGGTACACTCTCACTAGGAAGCTTCGAGACTTACAGTAAACTTGCTTTGGTGCATAGGACTGAAGCTACTGGTAGACCAGGTTGTGCTCCATGGTTCGAATACAGACGTTGCAGATAAGTAGTGTTGGACACTAAAGTTCTGAATTGCGACCAAATTTCTGGGTTATATTCTCACTACGAAGCTTCGAGAGTTACTGTAAAGTTGCTTTGGTGCATGGGATTCTAGCTACTGATCCATCAAGTGATGCTCAATGATTCGACCGCAGACTAGGCAGATAAGTAGTCTTGGACACTAAGGTTCTGAATTGCGACGAAATTTCTGGGTATTTTCTATCTAGGAGGGTTCGAGAGTTACAGTAAACGTGCTTTGGTGCATTGGATTCATAGTACTGGTCCACCAGGTAATGCTCCATTGTTCGACTGTAGACCTTGCAGATAAGTAGTCTTGGAGACTAAAGTTTTGAATTGCGATGAAATGTCTGGGTTATTTTCTCACTAGGAGGCTTAGAGAGTTACAGTAAACTTGCATTTGGGCATCGGATTTAAGCTACTGGTAGACCAGGTGGTGCTCCATGGTTCGACAGCAGACCTTGCAGACAAGTAGTCTTGGAGACGAAAGTTCTGAATTGCGACGAAATTTCTGGGTTATATTCTCACTAGGAAGCTTCGAGAGTTACAGTAAACTTGCTTTGGTGCATCGGATTCAAGCTACCGGTAGACTAGGTTGTGCTTCATTATTCGACTGTAGACCTTGCAGATAAGTAGTCTTGGAGACTAAAGTACAGAATTGCGACGTACTTTCTTGTGGTACAGTCTCACTAGGAAGCTTCGAGAGTTACAGTAAACTTGCTTTGGTGCATTGGATTTAAGCTACTGGTCCACCAGGTGATGCTCCATGGTTGGACTGCAGACCTTGCACATAAGTAGTCTTGGAGATTAATATTCTGAATTGCGAAGTACTTTCTGCCTTCCGCTTTCACTTGGAAGCTTTGAGAGTTATAGTAAACTTGCTTTGGTGCATCTTATTCAAGATACTGGAAGAGTAGGTTGTACTCCATGGTTCGATTGCAGACCTTGCAGATAAGTTGTCTTGGAGACAAAAGTTCTTAATTGCGACGAAATTTCTGTGTTATATTCACACTGCGAAACTTAGAGAGTTATAATAAACTTGTTTGGTGCATCGGACTCAAGCTACTGGTCCACCAGGTCATGCCCTGTGGTTCGACTGCAGACCTTGTAGATACGTGGTCTTGGAGACTAAAGTTCTGGAATAGAACGAAATTTCTGTGTTATATTCTCACTAGGAAGCTTCGAGAGTTACAGTAACTTGCTTTGGTGCATCGGATTCAAGCTACTGGTAGACCAGGTTGTGCTCCATGGTTCGACTGCCGACCTTGCAGATGTTTAGTCTCGGAGACTAAATTAATGAATTGGGACAAAATGTCTGGGTTATATTCTCACTAGGAAGCTTCGAGAGTAACAGTAAACTTTCTATGGTGCATCGGATTCAAGATACTGGTAGACCAGGTTGCGCAAAATGGTTCGACTGCAAACCTTCCAGATAAGTAGTCTTGGTGACTAAAGTTCTGAATTGCGACGAAATTTCTGGGTTATATTCTCACTACGAAGCTTCGAGAGTTTCAGTAAACTTGCTTTGGTGCATTGGATTTTAACTACTGGTCCACCAGGTGATGCTCCATGGTTGGACTGCAGACCTTGCACATAAGTAGTCTTGGAGATTAATGTTCTGAATTGCGACGTACTTTCTGCCTTCCGCTTTTACTTGGAAGCTTCGAGAGTTACAGTAAACTTGTTTTGGTGCATCGGATTGAACCTACTGGTAGACGAGGTTGTGCTCCATGGTTCGAGTGCAGACCTTGCAGATAAGTAGTCTTGTAGACGACAGTTCTGAATTTTGACTAAATTTATGGGTTACATTCTCACTAGGAAGTTTCGAGAGTTACACATAACTTGCTTTGGTGCATCGGATTCAAGCTACTGGTACACCAGGTTATGCTCCATGGTTCTACTGCAGACCTTCAGATGAGTAGTTTTGGAGACTAAATTAATGAATTGGGACAAAATGTCTGGGTTATATCCTCACTAGGAAGCTTCGAGAGAAACAGTAAACTTTCTATGGTACATCGGATTCAAGCTACTGGTAGAACAGGTTGTGCTCCATGGTTTGACTGCAAACCTTCCAGATAAGTAGTCTTGGAGACTGAAGTTCTGAATTGCGACGAAATTTCTGGGTTATTTTCTCACTATGAAGCTTCGAGAGTTTCAGTAAACTTGCTTTGGTGCATTGGATTTAAGCTACTGGTCCACCAGGTGATGCTCCATGTTTGGACTGCAGACCTTGCACATAAGTAGCCTTGGAGACTAAGGTTCTGAATTGCGACGAAGTTTCTGGGTATTTTTCTATCTAGATACCTTCGAGAGTTACAGTAAACGTGCTTTGGTGCATTGGATTCATAGTACTGGTCCACCAGGTGATGCTCCATTATTCGACTGCAGAACTCGCTGATAAGTAGTCTTGGAGACTAAAGTTTTGAATTGCGATGAAATTTCTGGGTTATATTCTCACAAAGAAGCTTCGAGAATTACAGTGAACTTGCATTGGTGCATCGGATTCAAGCTACTGGTAGACCAGGTTGTGCTCCATAGTTCGACTGTAGGCCTTGAAGATAAGTTGTGTTAAAGACTAAAATTCTAAATTACGACGAAATTTCTGGGTTATTTTCTCACTAGGAGGCATCTAGAGTTACAGTAAACTTGCATTTGTTCATCGGATTTATGCTACTGGTAGACGAGGTGGTGCTCCATGGTTCGAGTGCATACCTTGCAGATAAGTAGTCTTGTAGACTAAAGTTCTAAATTTGGACTATATATATATGTTATCTTCTCACTAGGAAGTTTCGAGAGTTACAGTTAACGTGCTCTGGTGCATCGGATTCAAGCTACTGGTAGACCAGGTTGTGCTCCATGGTTCGACTGCAAACCTTCCAGATAAGTAGTCTTGGAGACTAAGGTTCTGAATTGCGACGAAATTTTTGGGGTTATATTCTCAATAGGAAGCTTCGAGAGATACAGTAAACTTGGTTTGGTGCATCGGATTGAACCTACTGGGACAGCATGTTGTGCCTCATGGTTCGAATGCAACCTTGCAGATAAGTAGTGTTGGAGACAAAAGTTCTTAATTGCGACGAAATTTTTGAGTTATATTTTCACTAATAACCTTATCGAGTTACAGTAATCTTGCTTAGGTGCATCGGAATTAGGCTAAGGTCCGCCAGGTGATGCTCCATTGTTCGACTACAGATCTTGCAGATAAGTAGTCATGGAGACTAAAGTTCTCAATTGCATCAAAATTTCTGTGTTATATTCTCACTACGAAGCTTCGAGAGTTATAGGAAACCTGCTTTGGTGCATCAAATTCACGCTACTAGTCCACCAAGTGATGCTCCACATTTCGACTGCAGACCTTGCAGATAAATTGTCTTGGAGACTAAAGTTCTGGATTGCAACGAAATTTCTGGGTTATATTCTCACTACGAAGCTTCGAGAGTTACAGTAAACTCGCATTGGTGCATAGGATTGAAACTACTGGGAGAGCAGGTTGTGCTCCATGGTTCGAATGCAACCTTGCAGATAAGTACTCTTGGAGAGAAAAGTTCTTAATTGCGACGAAAGTTCTGGGTTATATTTTCACTAGGAACCTTATGGAGCTACATGAAACTTGCTTTGGTGCATCGGAATGAACCTACTGGGAGACCAGGTTGTCCTCCGTGTTTCGACTGCAGACCTTGCATATAAGCTGTCCTTGAGACTAAAGTTCTGAATGGCGACGAAATTTCTCACTAGCAAGCTTCGAGAGTGACAGTAAGCTTGCTTTAGTGCATCTTATTCAAGCTACAGGTAAATTAGGTTGTACTACATGTTTATGCTGCAGACCTTGTAAATAAGTAGTCTTGCAGACAAAGTTCTTAATTGCGACGAAATTTCTGTGTTATATTCTCACTAGGAAGCTTCGACAGTTACAGTAAACTTGCTTTGGTGCATCGTTTTTAAGTTACTGGACCACCAGTTTCGGCTGCAGACATTGCTGATAAGTATTCTTGTAGTCTAAAGTTCAGAATTGCGAAGAAATTTCGGGGTTATATTGTCAACAGGAAGCTTCGAGAGTTAAAGCAAACTTGCTTTGGTGCATCGGATTGAAACTACTGGGTGACCAGGTTGTGCTCCATGTTTCGACAGCAGACCTTGCACATAAGTAGTCTTGTAGACTAAAGTTCTGAATTTGGACTATATTTATATGTTACATTCTCACTAGGAAGTTTCGAGAGTTACAGTTAACTTGCTCTGGTGCATCGGATTCAAGCTACTGGTAGACCAGGTTATGCTCCATGGTTCGACTGCAATAGGAAGCTTCGAGAGTTACAGTAAACTTGCTTTGGTGCATCGGATTGAAACTACTGGTAGACCATGTTGTGCTCCATGGTTCGACAGCAGACCTTGCACATAAGTAGTCTTGGAGACAAAAGTTCTTAATTGCGACGAAATTTCTTGGTTATATTCTCACTAGGAATCTTCGAGCGTTACAGTAAACTTGTTTTGGTGCATCGGATTGAAGCTTCTGGTAGACGAGGTTGTGCTCCATGGTCGAGTGCAGATCTTGCAGATAAGTAGTCTTGTAGACGACAGTTCTGAATTTTGACTAAATTTATGGGTTACATTCTCACTAGGAAGTTTCGAGAGTTACACATAACTTGCTTTGGTGCATCGGATTCAAGCTACTGGTAGACCAGGTTATGCTCCATGGTTCGACTGCAGACCTTCAGATGAGTAGTTTTAGAGACTAAATTAATGAATTGGGACAAAATGTCTGGGTTATATTCTCACTAGGAAGCTTCGAGAGAAACAGTAAACTTTCTATGGTGCATCAGATTCAAGCTACTGGTAGAACAGGTTGTGCTCCATGGTTTGACTGCAAACCTTCCAGATAAGTAGTCTTGGAGACTGAAGTTCTGAATTGCGACGAAATTTCTGGGTTATTTTCTCACTAGGAAGCTTCGAGAGATTCAGTAAACTTGCTTTGGTGCATTGGATTTAAGCTACTGGTCCACCAGGTGATGCTCCATGTTTGGACTGCAGACCTTGCACGTAAATAGTCTTGGAGATTAATGTTTTGAATTGCTGAGTACTTTCTGCCTTCCGCTTTTACTTGGAAGCTTCGAGAGTTACAGTAAACTTGCTTTGGTGCATCCTATTCAAGATACTGGTAGATTATGTTGTACTCCATAGTTAGACTGCAGACCTTGCAGATAAGTAGTATGGAGACTAAAGTTCTGAATTGCGACGAAATTTCTTGGTTATATTCTCACTGGGAAGCTTCGAGCGTTACAGTAAACTTGCTTTGGTGCATCGTATTCAAGCTACTGGTAGATTATGTTGTACTCCATGCTTCGACAACAGTCGTTGCAGTTAAGTAGTCTTGGAAACTAAAGTTCTGAATTGCGACGAAATTTCTGGGTCATATTCTCACTACGAAGCTTCGAGAGTTACTGTAAAGTTGCTTTGGTGCATGGGATTCTAGCTACTGATCCACCAGGTGATGCTCCATGGTTCGACTGCGGACCTTGCAGATAAGTAGTCTTGGAGACTAAGGTTCGGAATTGCGACGAAATTTCTGGGTATTTTTCTATCTAGGTACCTTCGAGAGTTACAGTAAACGTGCTTTGGTGCATTGGATTCATAGTACTGGTCCACCAGGTGATGCTCCATTATTCGACTGCAGACCTCGCTGATAAGTAAACTTGGAGACTAAAGTTTTGAATTGCGATGAAATTTCTGAGTTATATTCTCACAAAGAAGCTTCGAGAATTACAGTGAACTTGCATTGGTGCATCGGATTCAAGCTACTGGTAGACCAGGTTGTGCTCCATAGTTCGACTGTAGGCCTTGAAGATAAGTTGTGTTAAAGACTAAAGTTCTAAATTACGACGAAATTTCTGGGTTATATTCTCACTAGGAACCTTATAGAGTTACAGTAAACTTGCTTTGGTGCATCGGATTTAAGCTTCTGGTATACCAAGCTTGTTCTCCACGGTTCGACTGCAGACCATGTAAATAAGTGGTCTTCGAGACTGAAGTTGTGAAATGCGAAAAAATTTATGGTTTATATTCTCCTTATGAGGCTTCGAGAGTTGCAGTAAAATTGCTTGGTGCATCGGATTCAAGCTACTGGCCCACAAGGTGATGCTCCATGGTTCGACTGCAGACATTGCAGATAAGTATTCTTGGTGTCTAAAGTTCTGAATTGCGTCGAAATATCTGGGTAATATTCTCACTAGGAAGCTACGGGAGTTACAGTAAACTTGCTTTGGTGCATCTTATTTTAGCTACTGGTAGATTAGGTTGTACTCCATGTTTCGAGTGGAGATCTTGCAGATAAGTAGTCGTGGAGATTAAAGATCTGGATTGCGACGTAATTTCTGGGTTATATTCTCACTAGGAACCTTATAGATTTACAGTAAACTTGCTTAGTTGCATCTGATTTAGGCTACTGGTGAGCCAGGTGATGCTCCATGGCTAAAGTTCTGAGTTGCGACGAAATTTGTGGTTATATTATCAATAGGAAGCTTCGAGGGTTACAGTGAACTTGCTTTGGTACTTCGGATTGAAACTACTGTTAGACCAGGTTGTGCTCGATGGTTCGACTGCAGACCTCGCTGATAAGTAGTCTTGGAGACAATAGTTTTGAATTGCGATGAAATTGCTGGGTTATATTCTCACAAAGAAGCTTCGAGAATTACAGTAAACTTGCATTGGTGCATCGGATTCAAGCTACTGGTAGATCTGGTTGTGCTCCATGGTTCGACTGTAGGCCTTGAAGATAAGTTGTGTTAAAGACTAAAGTTCTGAACTGCGACGAAATTTCTGGGTTATTTTCTCTCTAGGAGGCATCGAGTGTTACAGTAAACTTCATTTGTTCATTGGATTTAAGCTACTGGTCGACCAGGTGGTGCTCCATGGTTCGACTGCAAACCTTCCAGATAAGTAGTCTTGGAGACTAAGGTTCTGAATTGCGACGAAATTTTTGGGGTTATATTCTCAATAGGAAACTTCGAGAGATACAGTAAACTTGGTTTGGTGCATCGGATTGAACCTACTGAAACACCATGTTGTGCCTCCTGGTTCGAATGAAACCTTGCAGATAAGTAGTGTTGGAGACCATAGTTCTTAATTGCGACGAAATTTTTGGTTTATATTTTCACTAGTAACCTTATCGAGTTACAGTAAACTTGCTTAGGTACATCGGATTTAGGCTACTGGTCCGACAGGTGATGCCCCATGGTTCGACTACAGATCTTGCAAATAAGTAGTCATGGAGACTAAAGTTCTGAATTGCATCAAAATTTCTGTGTTATATTCTCACTACGAAGCTTCGAGAATTACAGTAAACTTGCTTTGGTGCATCGGATTCAAACTACTGAACAACCAGGTGATACTCCATGGTTCGAATGCAGACCTTGCAGGGAAGTAGTCTTCGAGACTGAAGTTCTGAATTGCGACAAAATTTCTCACTAGCAAGCTTCGAGAGTTACAGTAAACTTGGTTTGGTGCATCTTTTTCAAGCTACTGGTAGATTAGGTTGTGCTCCATGGTTAGACTGCAGACCTTGCAGATAAGTAGTCTTGGAGACTAAAGTTCTGAATTGCGACGAAATTTCGGGGTTATATTGTCAATAGGAAGCTTCGAGAGTTACAGTAAACTTGCTTTGGTGCATCGCATTGATCATACTGGGAGACCAGGTTGTGCTCGATGGTTCGACTGCAGACCTCGCTGATAAGTTGTCTTGGAGACTATAGTTTTGAATTGCGATGAAATTGCTGGGTTATATTCTCACAAAGAAGCTTCGAGAATTACAGTAAACTTGCATTGGTGCATCGGATTTAAGCTACTGGTAGATATGGTTGTGCTCCATGGTTCGACTGTAGGCCTTGAAGATAAGTTGTCTTAAAGACTAAAGTTCTAAATTGCGACGAAATATCTGGGTTATTTTCTCACTAGGAGGCATCGAGTGTTACAGTAAAATTGCATTTGTTCATCGGATTTAAGCTACTGGTAGACCAGGTGGTGCTCCATGGTTCGAGTGCAGACCTTGCAGATAAGTAGTCTTGTAGACTAAAGTTCTGAATTTGGACTATATTTATATGTTACATTCTCACTAGGAAGTTTCGAGAGTTACAGTTAACTTGCTCTGGTGCATCGGATTCAAGCTACTGGTAGACCAGGTTATGCTCCATGGTTCGACTGCAGACCTTGCAGATAGGTAGTCTGGAAGACTAAATTACTGAACTGGGACAAAATGTCTGGGTTATATTCTCACTAGAAAGCTTCGAGAGTAACAGTAAACTTGCTTTTGGGCATCGGATTCACGCTACTGGTAGACCAGGTTGTGCTCCATGGTTGACTGCAGACCTTGCAGAT
This sequence comes from Schistocerca gregaria, assembly GCF_023897955.1. Classification (NCBI taxonomy): domain Eukaryota; kingdom Metazoa; phylum Arthropoda; class Insecta; order Orthoptera; family Acrididae; genus Schistocerca; species Schistocerca gregaria. The sequence goes on from NC_064920.1 coordinate 110,018,193, forward strand.
AAGTAGCCTTTGAGAAGAAAGTTCAGAATTGCGACGAAATTTCTGGAATATATTCTCACTACGAAGCTTCGAAGGTTACTGTAAAGTTGCTTTGGTGCATGGGATTGTAGCTACTGGTGCACCAGTTGATGCTCCATGGTTCAACTGCAGACCTTGTAGATAAGTAGCCTTTGAGAAGAAAGTTCTGAATTGCGACGAAATTTCTGGGTTATATTCTCACTACGAAGCTTCGAGAGTTACTGTAAAGTTGCTTTGGTGCATGGGATTGTAGCTACTGGTGCACCAGTTGATGCTCCATGGTTCAACTGCAGACCTTGTAGATAAGTAGTATTTATGACTAAAGTTCTGAATTGCGACGAAATTTCTGGGTTATATTCTCACTAGGAAGCTTCGAGAGTAACAGTAAACTTTCTATGGTGCATCGGATACAAGCTACTGGTAGACCAGGCTGTGCTCCATGGTTCGGTTGCAGATCTTTCAGATAAGTAGTCTTGAAGACTAAAGTACTGAATTGCGACGTACTTTCTGTGGTACACTCTCACTAGGAAGCTTCGAGACTTACAGTAAACTTGCTTTGGTGCATCGGATTGAAGCTACTGGTAGACCAGGTTGTGCTCCATGGTTCGAATACAGACGTTGCAGATAAGTAGTGTTGGACACTAAAGTTCTGAATTGCGACCAAATTTCTGGGTTATATTCTCACTACGAAGCTTCGAGAGTTACTGTAAAGCTGCTTTGGTGCATGGGATCCTAGCTACTGATCCATCAAGTGATGCTCAATGGTTCGACCGCAGACTAGGCAGATAAGTAGTCTTGGAGACTAAGGTTCTGAATTGCGACGAAATTTCTGGGTATTTTCTATCTAGGAGGCTTCGAGAGTTACAGTAAACGTGCTTTGGTGCATTGGATTCATAGTACTGGTCCACCAGGTGATGCTCCATTGTTCGACTGCAGACCTTGCAGATAAGTAGTCTTGGAGACTAAAGTTTTGAATTGCGATGAAATTTCTGGGTTATATTCTCACAAAGAAGATTCGAGAATTATAGTAAACTTGCATTGGTGCATCGGATTCAAGCTACTGGTACCAGGTTGTGCTCCATGGTTCGACTGTAGGCCTTGAAGATTAGTTGTCTTAAAGACTAAAGTTCTAAATTGCAACGAAATGTCTGGGTTATTTTCTCACTAGGAGGCTTAGAGAGTTACAGTAAACTTGCATTTGGGCATCGGATTTAAGCTATTGGTAGATCAGGTAGTGCTCCATGGTTCGACTGCAGACCTTGAAGACAAGTAGTCTTGGAGACGAAAGTTCTGAATTGCGACGAAATTTCTGGGTTATATTCTCACTAGGAAGCTTCGAGAGTTACAGTAAACTTGCTTTGGTGCATCGGATTCAAACTACCGGTAGACTAGGTTGTGCTCCATTATTCGACTGTAGACCTTGCAGATAAGTAGTCTTGGAGACTAAAGTACAGAATTGCGACGTACTTTCTTGTGGTACAGTCTCACTAGGAAGCTTCGAGAGTTACAGTAAACTTGCTTTGGTGCATTGGATTTAAGCTACTGGTACACCAGGTGATGCTCCATGGTTGGACTGCAGACCTTGCACATAAGTAGTCTTGGAGATTAATGTTCTGAATTGCGACGTACTTTCTGCCTTCCGCTTTCACTTGGAAGCTTTGAGAGTTATAGTAAACTTGCTTTGGTGCATCTTATTCAAGATACTGGTAGAGTAGGTTGTACTCCATGGTTCGATTGCAGACCTTGAAGACAAGTAGTCTTGGAGACGAAAGTTCTGAATTGCGACGAAATTTCTGTGTTATATTAACAATACGGAACTTAGAGAGTTATAGTAAACATGTTTGGTGCATCGGATTCCAGCTACTGGTCAACCAGGTCATGCTCCGTGGTACGACTGCAGACCTTGAAGATAAGTAGTCTTGGAGACAAAAGTTCTGGAATAGAACGAAATTTCTGTGTTATATTCTCACTAGGAAGCTTCGAGAGTTACAGTATACTTGCTTTGGAGCATCGTATTCAAGCTACTGGTAGATTATGTTGTACTCCATGGTTCGACTGCAGACCTTGCAGATAAGTAGTCTTGGAGACTAAAGTTCTGAATTGCGACCAAATTTCTTGGTTACATTCTCACTAGGAAGCTTCGAGCGTTACAGTAAACTTGTCTTGGTGCATCGGATTGAAGCTACTGGTAGACGAGGTTGTGCTCCATGGTTCGACTGCGGACCATGCAGATAAGTAGTCTTGGAGACTAAAGTTCTTAATTGCGACGAAATTTCTGGGTTATATTCTCACTACGAAGCTTCGATAGTTACTGTAAAGTTGCTTTGGTGCATGGGATTGTAGCTACTGGTGCACCAGTTGATGCTCCATGGTTCAACTGCAGACCTTGTAGATAAGTAGTATTTATGACTAAAGTTCTGAATTGCGACGAAGTTTCTGGGTTATATGCTCACTAGGAAGCTTCGAGAGTAACAGTAAACTTTCTATGGTGCATCGGATTCAAGCTACTGGTAGACCAGGCTGTGCTCCATGGTTCGGTTGCAGATCTGTCAGATAAGTAGTCTTGAAGACTAAAGTACTGAATTGCGACGTACTTTCTGTGGTACACTCTCACTAGGAAGCTTCGAGACTTACAGTAAACTTGCTTTGGTGCATCGGACTGAAGCTACTGGTAGACCAGGTTGTGCTCCATGGTTCGAATACAGACGTTGCAGATAAGTAGTGTTGGACACTAAAGTTCTGAATTGCGACCAAATTTCTGGGTTATATTCTCACTACGAAGCTTCGAGAGTTACTGTAAAGTTGCTTTGGTGCATGGGATTCTAGCTACTGATCCATCAAGTGATGCTCAATGATTCGACCGCAGACTAGGCAGATAAGTAGTCTTGGAGACTAAGGTTCTGAATTGCGACGAAATTTCTGGGTATTTTCTATCTAGGAGGCTTCGAGAGTTACAGTAAACGTGCTTTGGTGCATTGGATTCATAGTACTGGTCCACCAGGTAATGCTCCATTGTTCGACTGTAGACCTTGCAGATAAGTAGTCTTGGAGACTAAAGTTTTGAATTGCGATGAAATGTCTGGGTTATTTTCTCACTAGGAGGCTTAGAGAGTTACAGTAAACTTGCATTTGGGCATCGGATTTAAGCTACTGGTAGACCAGGTGGTGCTCCATGGTTCGACAGCAGACCTTGCAGACAAGTAGTCTTGGAGACGAAAGTTCTGAATTGCGACGAAATTTCTGGGTTATATTCTCACTAGGAAGCTTCGAGAGTTACAGTAAACTTGCTTTGGTGCATCGGATTCAAGCTACCGGTAGACTAGGTTGTGCTTCATTATTCGACTGTAGACCTTGCAGATAAGTAGTCTTGGAGACTAAAGTACAGAATTGCGACGTACTTTCTTGTGGTACAGTCTCACTAGGAAGCTTCGAGAGTTACAGTAAACTTGCTTTGGTGCATTGGATTTAAGCTACTGGTCCACCAGGTGATGCTCCATGGTTGGACTGCAGACCTTGCACATAAGTAGTCTTGGAGATTAATGTTCTGAATTGCGAAGTACTTTCTGCCTTCCGCTTTCACTTGGAAGCTTTGAGAGTTATAGTAAACTTGCTTTGGTGCATCTTATTCAAGATACTGGAAGAGTAGGTTGTACTCCATGGTTCGATTGCAGACCTTGCAGATAAGTTGTCTTGGAGACAAAAGTTCTTAATTGCGACGAAATTTCTGTGTTATATTCACACTGCGAAACTTAGAGAGTTATAATAAACTTGTTTGGTGCATCGGACTCAAGCTACTGGTCCACCAGGTCATGCCCTGTGGTTCGACTGCAGACCTTGTAGATACGTGGTCTTGGAGACTAAAGTTCTGGAATAGAACGAAATTTCTGTGTTATATTCTCACTAGGAAGCTTCGAGAGTTACAGTAACTTGCTTTGGTGCATCGGATTCAAGCTACTGGTAGACCAGGTTGTGCTCCATGGTTCGACTGCCGACCTTGCAGATGTTTAGTCTCGGAGACTAAATTAATGAATTGGGACAAAATGTCTGGGTTATATTCTCACTAGGAAGCTTCGAGAGTAACAGTAAACTTTCTATGGTGCATCGGATTCAAGATACTGGTAGACCAGGTTGCGCAAAATGGTTCGACTGCAAACCTTCCAGATAAGTAGTCTTGGTGACTAAATTTCTGAATTGCGACGAAATTTCTGGGTTATATTCTCACTACGAAGCTTCGAGAGTTTCAGTAAACTTGCTTTGGTGCATTGGATTTTAACTACTGGTCCACCAGGTGATGCTCCATGGTTGGACTGCAGACCTTGCACATAAGTAGTCTTGGAGATTAATGTTCTGAATTGCGACGTACTTTCTGCCTTCCGCTTTTACTTGGAAGCTTCGAGAGTTACAGTAAACTTGTTTTGGTGCATCGGATTGAACCTACTGGTAGACGAGGTTGTGCTCCATGGTTCGAGTGCAGACCTTGCAGATAAGTAGTCTTGTAGACGACAGTTCTGAATTTTGACTAAATTTATGGGTTACATTCTCACTAGGAAGTTTCGAGAGTTACACATAACTTGCTTTGGTGCATCGGATTCAAGCTACTGGTACACCAGGTTATGCTCCATGGTTCTACTGCAGACCTTCAGATGAGTAGTTTTGGAGACTAAATTAATGAATTGGGACAAAATGTCTGGGTTATATCCTCACTAGGAAGCTTCGAGAGAAACAGTAAACTTTCTATGGTACATCGGATTCAAGCTACTGGTAGAACAGGTTGTGCTCCATGGTTTGACTGCAAACCTTCCAGATAAGTAGTCTTGGAGACTGAAGTTCTGAATTGCGACGAAATTTCTGGGTTATTTTCTCACTATGAAGCTTCGAGAGTTTCAGTAAACTTGCTTTGGTGCATTGGATTTAAGCTACTGGTCCACCAGGTGATGCTCCATGTTTGGACTGCAGACCTTGCACATAAGTAGCCTTGGAGACTAAGGTTCTGAATTGCGACGAAGTTTCTGGGTATTTTTCTATCTAGATACCTTCGAGAGTTACAGTAAACGTGCTTTGGTGCATTGGATTCATAGTACTGGTCCACCAGGTGATGCTCCATTATTCGACTGCAGAACTCGCTGATAAGTAGTCTTGGAGACTAAAGTTTTGAATTGCGATGAAATTTCTGGGTTATATTCTCACAAAGAAGCTTCGAGAATTACAGTGAACTTGCATTGGTGCATCGGATTCAAGCTACTGGTAGACCAGGTTGTGCTCCATAGTTCGACTGTAGGCCTTGAAGATAAGTTGTGTTAAAGACTAAAATTCTAAATTACGACGAAATTTCTGGGTTATTTTCTCACTAGGAGGCATCTAGAGTTACAGTAAACTTGCATTTGTTCATCGGATTTATGCTACTGGTAGACGAGGTGGTGCTCCATGGTTCGAGTGCATACCTTGCAGATAAGTAGTCTTGTAGACTAAAGTTCTGAATTTGGACTATATATATATGTTATCTTCTCACTAGGAAGTTTCGAGAGTTACAGTTAACGTGCTCTGGTGCATCGGATTCAAGCTACTGGTAGACCAGGTTGTGCTCCATGGTTCGACTGCAAACCTTCCAGATAAGTAGTCTTGGAGACTAAGGTTCTGAATTGCGACGAAATTTTTGGGGTTATATTCTCAATAGGAAGCTTCGAGAGATACAGTAAACTTGGTTTGGTGCATCGGATTGAACCTACTGGGACAGCATGTTGTGCCTCATGGTTCGAATGCAACCTTGCAGATAAGTAGTGTTGGAGACAAAAGTTCTTAATTGCGACGAAATTTTTGAGTTATATTTTCACTAATAACCTTATCGAGTTACAGTAATCTTGCTTAGGTGCATCGGAATTAGGCTAAGGTCCGCCAGGTGATGCTCCATTGTTCGACTACAGATCTTGCAGATAAGTAGTCATGGAGACTAAAGTTCTCAATTGCATCAAAATTTCTGTGTTATATTCTCACTACGAAGCTTCGAGAGTTATAGGAAACCTGCTTTGGTGCATCAAATTCACGCTACTAGTCCACCAAGTGATGCTCCACATTTCGACTGCAGACCTTGCAGATAAATTGTCTTGGAGACTAAAGTTCTGGATTGCAACGAAATTTCTGGGTTATATTCTCACTACGAAGCTTCGAGAGTTACAGTAAACTCGCATTGGTGCATAGGATTGAAACTACTGGGAGAGCAGGTTGTGCTCCATGGTTCGAATGCAACCTTGCAGATAAGTACTCTTGGAGAGAAAAGTTCTTAATTGCGACGAAAGTTCTGGGTTATATTTTCACTAGGAACCTTATGGAGCTACATGAAACTTGCTTTGGTGCATCGGAATGAACCTACTGGGAGACCAGGTTGTCCTCCGTGTTTCGACTGCAGACCTTGCATATAAGCTGTCCTTGAGACTAAAGTTCTGAATGGCGACGAAATTTCTCACTAGCAAGCTTCGAGAGTGACAGTAAGCTTGCTTTAGTGCATCTTATTCAAGCTACAGGTAAATTAGGTTGTACTACATGTTTATGCTGCAGACCTTGTAAATAAGTAGTCTTGCAGACAAAGTTCTTAATTGCGACGAAATTTCTGTGTTATATTCTCACTAGGAAGCTTCGACAGTTACAGTAAACTTGCTTTGGTGCATCGTTTTTAAGTTACTGGACCACCAGTTTCGGCTGCAGACATTGCTGATAAGTATTCTTGTAGTCTAAAGTTCAGAATTGCGAAGAAATTTTGGGGTTATATTGTCAACAGGAAGCTTCGAGAGTTAAAGCAAACTTGCTTTGGTGCATCGGATTGAAACTACTGGGTGACCAGGTTGTGCTCCATGATTCGACAGCAGACCTTGCACATAAGTAGTCTTGTAGACTAAAGTTCTGAATTTGGACTATATTTATATGTTACATTCTCACTAGGAAGTTTCGAGAGTTACAGTTAACTTGCTCTGGTGCATCGGATTCAAGCTACTGGTAGACCAGGTTATGCTCCATGGTTCGACTGCAATAGGAAGCTTCGAGAGTTACAGTAAACTTGCTTTGGTGCATCGGATTGAAACTACTGGTAGACCATGTTGTGCTCCATGGTTCGACAGCAGACCTTGCACATAAGTAGTCTTGGAGACAAAAGTTCTTAATTGCGACGAAATTTCTTGGTTATATTCTCACTAGGAATCTTCGAGCGTTACAGTAAACTTGTTTTGGTGCATCGGATTGAAGCTTCTGGTAGACGAGGTTGTGCTCCATGGTCGAGTGCAGATCTTGCAGATAAGTAGTCTTGTAGACGACAGTTCTGAATTTTGACTAAATTTATGGGTTACATTCTCACTAGGAAGTTTCGAGAGTTACACATAACTTGCTTTGGTGCATCGGATTCAAGCTACTGGTAGACCAGGTTATGCTCCATGGTTCGACTGCAGACCTTCAGATGAGTAGTTTTAGAGACTAAATTAATGAATTGGGACAAAATGTCTGGGTTATATTCTCACTAGGAAGCTTCGAGAGAAACAGTAAACTTTCTATGGTGCATCAGATTCAAGCTACTGGTAGAACAGGTTGTGCTCCATGGTTTGACTGCAAACCTTCCAGATAAGTAGTCTTGGAGACTGAAGTTCTGAATTGCGACGAAATTTCTGGGTTATTTTCTCACTAGGAAACTTCGAGAGATTCAGTAAACTTGCTTTGGTGCATTGGATTTAAGCTACTGGTCCACCAGGTGATGCTCCATGTTTGGACTGCAGACCTTGCACGTAAATAGTCTTGGAGATTAATGTTTTGAATTGCTGAGTACTTTCTGCCTTCCGCTTTTACTTGGAAGCTTCGAGAGTTACAGTAAACTTGCTTTGGTGCATCCTATTCAAGATACTGGTAGATTATGTTGTACTCCATAGTTAGACTGCAGACCTTGCAGATAAGTAGTATGGAGACTAAAGTTCTGAATTGCGACGATATTTCTTGGTTATATTCTCACTGGGAAGCTTCGAGCGTTACAGTAAACTTGCTTTGGTGCATCGTATTCAAGCTACTGGTAGATTATGTTGTACTCCATGCTTCGACAACAGTCGTTGCAGTTAAGTAGTCTTGGAAACTAAAGTTCTGAATTGCGACGAAATTTCTGGGTCATATTCTCACTACGAAGCTTCGAGAGTTACTGTAAAGTTGCTTTGGTGCATGGGATTCTAGCTACTGATCCACCAGGTGATGCTCCATGGTTCGACTGCGGACCTTGCAGATAAGTAGTCTTGGAGACTAAGGTTCGGAATTGCGACGAAATTTCTGGGTATTTTTCTATCTAGGTACCTTCGAGAGTTACAGTAAACGTGCTTTGGTGCATTGGATTCATAGTACTGGTCCACCAGGTGATGCTCCATTATTCGACTGCAGACCGCGCTGATAAGTAAACTTGGAGACTAAAGTTTTGAATTGCGATGAAATTTCTGAGTTATATTCTCACAAAGAAGCTTCGAGAATTACAGTGAACTTGCATTGGTGCATCGGATTCAAGCTACTGGTAGACCAGGTTGTGCTCCATAGTTCGACTGTAGGCCTTGAAGATAAGTTGTGTTAAAGACTAAAGTTCTAAATTACGACGAAATTTCTGGGTTATATTCTCACTAGGAACCTTATAGAGTTACAGTAAACTTGCTTTGGTGCATCGGATTTAAGCTTCTGGTATACCAAGCTTGTTCTCCACGGTTCGACTGCAGACCATGTAAATAAGTGGTCTTCGAGACTGAAGTTGTGAAATGCGAAAAAATTTATGGTTTATATTCTCCTTCTGAGGCTTCGAGAGTTGCAGTAAAATTGCTTGGTGCATCGGATTCAAGCTACTGGCCCACAAGGTGATGCTCCATGGTTCGACTGCAGACATTGCAGATAAGTATTCTTGGTGTCTAAAGTTCTGAATTGCGTCGAAATATCTGGGTAATATTCTCACTAGGAAGCTACGGGAGTTACAGTAAACTTGCTTTGGTGCATCTTATTTTAGCTACTGGTAGATTAGGTTGTACTCCATGTTTCGAGTGGAGATCTTGCAGATAAGTAGTCGTGGAGATTAAAGATCTGGATTGCGACGTAATTTCTGGGTTATATTCTCACTAGGAACCTTATAGATTTACAGTAAACTTGCTTAGTTGCATCTGATTTAGGCTACTGGTGAGCCAGGTGATGCTCCATGGCTAAAGTTCTGAGTTGCGACGAAATTTGTGGTTATATTATCAATAGGAAGCTTCGAGGGTTACAGTGAACTTGCTTTGGTACTTCGGATTGAAACTACTGTTAGACCAGGTTGTGCTCGATGGTTCGACTGCAGACCTCGCTGATAAGTAGTCTTGGAGACAATAGTTTTGAATTGCGATGAAATTGCTGGGTTATATTCTCACAAAGAAGCTTCGAGAATTACAGTAAACTTGCATTGGTGCATCGGATTCAAGCTACTGGTAGATCTGGTTGTGCTCCATGGTTCGACTGTAGGCCTTGAAGATAAGTTGTGTTAAAGACTAAAGTTCTGAACTGCGACGAAATTTCTGGGTTATTTTCTCTCTAGGAGGCATCGAGTGTTACAGTAAACTTCATTTGTTCATTGGATTTAAGCTACTGGTCGACCAGGTGGTGCTCCATGGTTCGACTGCAAACCTTCCAGATAAGTAGTCTTGGAGACTAAGGTTCTGAATTGCGACGAAATTTTTGGGGTTATATTCTCAATAGGAAACTTCGAGAGATACAGTAAACTTGGTTTGGTGCATCGGATTGAACCTACTGAAACACCATGTTGTGCCTCCTGGTTCGAATGAAACCTTGCAGATAAGTAGTGTTGGAGACTATAGTTCTTAATTGCGACGAAATTTTTGGTTTATATTTTCACTAGTAACCTTATCGAGTTACAGTAAACTTGCTTAGGTACATCGGATTTAGGCTACTGGTCCGACAGGTGATGCCCCATGGTTCGACTACAGATCTTGCAAATAAGTAGTCATGGAGACTAAAGTTCTGAATTGCATCAAAATTTCTGTGTTATATTCTCACTACGAAGCTTCGAGAATTACAGTAAACTTGCTTTGGTGCATCGGATTCAAACTACTGAACAACCAGGTGATACTCCATGGTTCGAATGCAGACCTTGCAGGGAAGTAGTCTTCGAGACTGAAGTTCTGAATTGCGACAAAATTTCTCACTAGCAAGCTTCGAGAGTTACAGTAAACTTGGTTTGGTGCATCTTTTTCAAGCTACTGGTAGATTAGGTTGTGCTCCATGGTTAGACTGCAGACCTTGCAGATAAGTAGTCTTGGAGACTAAAGTTCTGAATTGCGACGAAATTTCGGGGTTATATTGTCAATAGGAAGCTTCGAGAGTTACAGTAAACTTGCTTTGGTGCATCGCATTGATCATACTGGGAGACCAGGTTGTGCTCGATGGTTCGACTGCAGACCTCGCTGATAAGTTGTCTTGGAGACTATAGTTTTGAATTGCGATGAAATTGCTGGGTTATATTCTCACAAAGAAGCTTCGAGAATTACAGTAAACTTGCATTGGTGCATCGGATTTAAGCTACTGGTAGATATGGTTGTGCTCCATGGTTCGACTGTAGGCCTTGAAGATAAGTTGTCTTAAAGACTAAAGTTCTAAATTGCGACGAAATATCTGGGTTATTTTCTCACTAGGAGGCATCGAGTGTTACAGTAAAATTGCATTTGTTCATCGGATTTAAGCTACTGGTAGACCAGGTGGTGCTCCATGGTTCGAGTGCAGACCTTGCAGATAAGTAGTCTTGTAGACTAAAGTTCTGAATTTGGACTATATTTATATGTTACATTCTCACTAGGAAGTTTCGAGAGTTACAGTTAACTTGCTCTGGTGCATCGGATTCAAGCTACTGGTAGACCAGGTTATGCTCCATGGTTCGACTGCAGACCTTGCAGATAGGTAGTCTGGAAGACTAAATTACTGAACTGGGACAAAATGTCTGGGTTATATTCTCACTAGAAAGCTTCGAGAGTAACAGTAAACTTTCTATGGTGCATCGGATTCAAGCTACTGGTAGACCAAGTTGTGCTCCATGGTTCGACTGCAAACCTTTCAGATAAGTAGTCTTGGAGACTAAGGTTCTGAATTGCGACGAAATTTTTGGGGTTATATTCTCAATAGGAAGCTTCGAGAGATACAGTAAACTTGGTTTGGTGCATCGGATTGAACCTACTGGGACCCCATGTTGTGCCCCATGGTTCGAATGCAACCTTGCAGATAAGTAGTTTTGGAGACAAAAGATCTTAATTGCGACCAAATTTTTGGGTTATATTTTCACTAGTAACCTTATCGAGTTACAGTAAACTTGCTTAGGTGCATCGGATTTTGGCTACTGGTCCGCCAGGTGATGCTCCATGGTTCGACTACAGATCTTGCAGGTAAGTAGTCATGGAGACTAAAGTTCTGAATTCCATCAAAATTTCTGTGTTATATTCTCACTACGAAGCTTCGAGAGTTACAGTAAACTTGCTTTGGTGCATCGAATTCAAGCTACTGAACCTCCAGGTGATGCTCCATGGTTCGAATGCAGACCTTGCAGGGAAGTAGTCTTCGAGACCAAAGTTCTGAATTGCGACGAAATTTCTGTGTTATATTGACACTACGAAGCTTCGAGAGTTATAGTAAACCTGCTTTGGTGCATCGGATTCACGCTACTAGTCCACCAAGTGATGCTCCACATTTCGACTGTAGACCTTGCAGATAAATCGTCTTGGAGACTAAAGTTCTGGATTGCAACAAACTTTCTGGGTTATATTCTCACTAGGAAGCTTCGAGAGTTACAGTTAACATGTTTTGCTGCATCGGATTCGAACTACAGGTAGACCAGGTTGTGCTCCATGGTTCCACTGGAGCATTTGCAGATAAGTAGTCTTTGAGACTAAAATTCCGAATTGTGACGAAATTTCTGTGTTGTATTCTCACTAGGAAGCTTCGAGAGTTACAGTAAAGTTGCTTTGGTGCAGCTTATTGAAGCTACTGGTAGATTAGGTTGTACTCCATGGTTCTAATGAGGACCTTGCAGATAAGTAGTCTTGGAGACTAAAGTTCTGAATTGCGACGAAATTTCTGGGTTATATTCTCAGTACGAAGCTTCGAGAGTTACAGTAAACTTGCTTTGGTGCATCGGAATGAACCTACTGGGAGACCAGGTTGTCCTCCGTGTTTCGACTGCAGACCTTGCAGATAAGTTGTCCTTGATACTAAAGTTCTGAATTGCGACGAAATTTCTCACTATCAAGCTTCGAGAGTGACAGTAAGCTTGCTTTAGTGCATCTTATTCAAGCTACAGGTAAATTAGGTTGTACTACATGTTTATACTGCAGACCTTGTAATTAAGTAGTCTTGGAGACAAAAGTTCTTAATTGCGACGAAATATCTGTGTTATATTCTCACTAGGAAGCCTCGGGAGTTATAGTAAACCTTATTTGGTGCATCGGATTCACGCTACTAGTCCCCCAAGTGATGCTCCACTGTTCGACTGGAGACTTTTCAGATAAATTGTCTTGGAGACTAAAGTTCTGGGTTGCAACGAAATTTCTGGGTTATATTCTCACTAGGAAGCTTCGACAATTACAGTAAACTTGCTTTGGTGCATCGGATTGAAACTACTGGGAGACCAGGTTGAGCTCCATGGTTTGACAGCAGACCTTGCACATAAGTAGTCTTGGAGTCAAAAGTTCTTAATTGCGACGAAATCTCTGGGTTATATTCTCACTAGGAACCTTATAGAGTTACAGTAAACTTGCTTTGGTGCATCGGATTTAAGCTACTGGTAGACCAAGTTTGTTCTCCACGGTTCGACTGCAGACCATGTAAATAAGTAGCCTTCGAGACTAAAGTTGTGAAATGCGAAAAAATTTATGGTTTATATTCTCCTTAGGAGGCTTCGAGAGTTGCAGTAAACTTGCTTGGTGCATCGGTTCAAGCTACTGGCCCACAAGGTGATGCTCCATGGTTCGACTGCAGACATTGCAGATAAGTATTCTTGGTGTCTAAAGTTCTGAATTGCGTCGAAACTTCTCGGTAATATTCTCACTAGGAAGCTACTGGAGTTACAGTAAACTTGCTTTGGTGCATCTTATTTTAGCTACTGGTAGATTAGGTTGTACTCCATGTTTCGACTGGAGATCTTGCAGATAAGTTGTCGCGGAGATTAAAGATCTGGATTGCGACGTAATTTCTGGGTTATATTCTCACTAGGAACCTTATATATTTACAGTAAACTTGCTTAGTTGCATCTGATTTAGGCTACTGGTGAGCCAGGTGATGCTCCATGGTTCAACTACAGACCTTGCAGATAAGTAGTCATGGAGACTAATGTTCTGAGTTGCGACGAAATTTGTGGTTATATTGTCAATAGGAAGGTTCGAGGGTTACAGTAAACTTGCTTTGGTGCTTCGGATTGAAACTACTGTTAGACCAGGTTGTGCTCGATGGTTCGACTGCGGACCTTCAGATAAGTAGTCTTGGAGACAAAAGTTCTTAGTTGCGTCGAAATCTCTGGGTTATATTCTCACTAGGATACTTATAGATTTACAGAAAACTTGCTTTGGTGCATCGGATTTAAGCTACTGGTGGACCAGGTTTGTTCTCCACGGTTCGACTGCAGACCTTCTAGATAAGGAGTCTTCGGGACTAAAGTTCTGAATTGCGACAAAATTTCAGGTTTATATTCTCATTAGGAGGCTTCGAGAGTTACAGTAAACTTGCTTGGTGCATCGGATTATAACTAATGGGAGACTAGGTTGTGCTCCAGGTTTCGAGTGCAGACCTTGCAGATAAGTAGTCGTTTAGACTAATGTTCTGAATTGCGATGAAAGGTCTCACTACCAAGCTTCGAGAGTGACAGAAAACTCTCTTTACTGCATCTTATTCAAGCTACTGGTAGATTAGGTTGTACTCCATGTTTGGACTGCAGACCTTGCAGATAAGTAGTCTTGGAGACAAAACTTCTTAATTGCGACGAAATTTCTGGGTTATATTCTCACTAGGAAGCTTCGACAGTTACAGTAAACTTGCTTTGGTGCTTCGGATTCAAGCTATTGGCCCACCAGGTGATGCTCCATGGTTCGACTGCAGACATTGCAGATAAGTAGTCTTGGAGACAAAACTTCTGAATTGCGACGGAATTTCTGGGTAATATTCTCACTAGGAAGCTTCGAGAGTGACTCTAAAGTTGCTTTGGTGCGTCTTATTCAAGCTACTAGTAGATTAGGTTGTACTCCATGTTTTGGTTCCAGACCTTGCAGATAAGAATTCTTGGAGACTAAAGTTCTGAATTGCGACGAAATCTCTGGGTTATATTCTCACTAGGAAGCTTCGAGAGGTACAGTAAACTTGCTTTGGTGCATCGGATTCAAGCTACTGGAAGACCAGGCTGTGGTCCAGCGTTCGACTGCAGACCTTTCAGATAAGTTGTCTTTGATACTAAAGTTCTGAATTGCGACGAAATTACTCACTAGCAATCTTCGTGAATTACGGCAACCTTGCTTTGGTGCATCGGATTAAAGCTACTAGAAGACCTGGTTGTGCTCCATGGTTCGACTGCAGACCTTGCAGATAAGTAGTCCTTGAGACTAAAGGTCTGAATTGCGACGAAATTTCCCACTAGCAAGCATCGAGAGTGACAGTAAAGTTGCTTTGTTGCATCTTATTCAAGCTACTGGTAGATTAGTTTGTACTCCATCATTCGACTCCAGACCTTGCAGATAAGTAGTCTTGGAGACTAAGTTCTGAACTACGACGAAATTTCTGGGTTATATTCTCACTATAAAGCTTGGAGAGGTACAGTAAACATGCTTTGGTGCATTTTATACACGATACTGGTAGAATAGGTTGTACTGCATGGTTCGACTGCAGACCTTTCAGGTAAGTAGTCTTGGAGACTAAAGTTCTGAACTGCGACGAAATTTATGGTTTATATTCTCACTAGGAAGCTTCGAGAGTTACAGTACAATTGCTTTGGTGCATCGGATTCAAGATACTGGTAGACCAGGTTGTGCTCCATGGTTCGGCTGCAGAACTTGCAGACAAGTAGTCTTGGAGACTAAAGTTCTGAATTGCGATGTAATTTCTGGGTTATATTCTCACTAGGAAGCTTCGAGAGTTACAGTAAACTTGCTTTGGTCCATCGGATTTAAGCTATTCTTCCACCTGGTGATGCTCCATAGTTCGACTGCAGACCTTGCAGGTAAGTAGTCTTGGAGACTAAAGATCTGAAATGCGATGTAATTTTTGGGTTATATTCTCACTAGGAAGCTTCGAGAGTTACAGTAAACTTGCTTTGGTCCATCGGATTTAAGCTATTCTTCCACCTGGTGATGCTCCATAGTTCGACTGCAGACCTTGCAGGTAAGTAGTCTTGGAGACTAAAGATCTGAAATGCGATGAATTTCTGGATTATATTCTCAGTAGGAAGCTTCGTGAGTTACAGTAAACGTGCTTGGGTTCATCGGATTAAAGCTACTGGTAGACCAGGTTGTGCTCCATGGTTCGACTGAAGACCTTGCAGATAAGTAGTCTTGGAGACTGAAGTTCTGAATTACAATGAAATGTCTTTTTATATTTTCACTAGGAAACTCCGAGAGTTACAGTAAACTTGCTTTGGTGCATCGGATTCAAGCTACTGGTCCAACAGGTGACGCTCCATGGTTCGACTGCAGCCTTGGAGATAAGAAGTCTCTTAACTAAAGTACAGAATTGCGACGAAATTAGTGTGTTATATTCTAACTAGGAAAGCTTCGAGAGTTACAGTAAACTTGCCTTGGTGCATCGGATACAAGCTACTGGTAGACCACGTTGTGCTACATTGTTCGACTGCAGACCTTGCAGATAAGGAGTCTTGGAGATTAATGTTCGGCATTGCGACGAAATTTCTGGTTATGTTCTCACTAGGAAGCTTCCTTAGTTACAGTAAACTTGCTTTGGTGCATCGGATTCAATCTAGTTTTAGACCAAGTTGTCCTCCATGGTTCGACTGCAGACCTTGCTGTTAAGTAGTCTTGGAGACTAAAGTTCTGAATTGTGGCGAAAGTTCAGTGGATATAGTCTGCCTAGGAAGTATCAAAAGTTACAGTAAACTTGCTTTGGTGCATGTGATTCAAGTTACTAATAGTCCAGGTTGTGCTCCATGGTTCGACTACAGACCTTGCAGATAAGTCTTGAAGTCTAAAGTTCTGAATTGCGACGAAATTTCTGGATTATATTCTCACTAGGAAGCTTCGAGAGTTACAGTAAACTTAGTTTGGTGCATCGGATTCAAGCTACTGGTAAACCAGGTGATGATCCATGGTTCGACTACAGACCTCGCAGAAAAGTAGACTTGGAGACTAAAGTTCTGGATTGCGACGCAATTTCTGGGTTATATTCTCACTAGGAAAGTTCGGGAGTTACAGTCAACTTGCTTTGGTGCAACTGATTCAGTCTACTGGTCTACCAGGTGATGCTCCATGGTTCGACTACAGACCTCGCAGAGAAGTAGACTTGGAGACTAAAGTTCTGAATTGCGACGAAATTTCTGGGATATATTCTCACTTGGAGGCTTCGAGCGGTACAGTAAAATTGCTTTGGTGCGTTGGTTTTAAGCTACTGGTCCACCAGGTGATGCTTCAAGTTCCACTGCAGACCATGCGGATAAGTATTCTTGGAGACTAAAGTTCTAAATTCAGATGAAATTTCTGTGTTATATTCACACTACGAAACCTCGAGAGTTACAGTAAACTTCCTTGGGTGCATCGGATTAAAGCTACTGGTAGACAATTTTGTGTTTCATGGTTTGACTGCAGATCTTGCAGATAAGTTGTCTTCGAGATTAAAGTTCTAAATTGAGACGAAATTTCTGGTTTATATACTCACTAGGAAGCTTCGAAAGTTACAGTAAACTTGATTTGGTGCATCGGATTCAAGCTACTGGTAAACCAGGTGATGATCCATGGTTCGACTACAGAACTCGCAGAAAAGTAGACTTGGAGACTAAAGTTCTGGATTGCGACGCAATTTCTGGGTTATATTCTCACTAGGAAAGTTCGAGAGTTACAGTCAACTTGCTTTGGTGCAACTGATTCAGGCTACTGGTCCACAAAGTGATGCTCCATGGTTCGACTACAAACCTTGCAGATAAGTATTCTTGGAGACTAAAGTTCTGAATTGCGACGTAATTTCTGGGTTATGTTCTCATTAGGAAGCTGTGAGAGTTAAGGTAAATTTACTTTTTGCTGGATCGGATTCAAGCTACTGGTCCACCAGGTGATTTTCCATGGTTTGACTGCAGACGTTGCAGATAAGTAGTCAAGGACACTAAAGTTCTGAAATGCGGTGAAATATCTAGATTATATTCTCAGTAGGAAGCTTCGTGAGTTACAGTAAACGTGCTTGTGTTCATCGGATTAAAGCTACTGGTAGACCAGGTTGTGCTCCATGGTTCGACTGGAGACCTTGCAGATAAGTAGTCTTGGAGACTGAAGTTCTGAATAACGCTGAAATTTCTTGGTTATATTCTCACTAGGAAACTTCGAGAGTTACAGTAAACTTGCATTGGTGCATCGGATTCAAGCTACTGGTTCAACAGGAGACGCTCCATGGTTCGACTGCAGACCTAGGAGATAAGAAGTCTCTTAGACTAAAGTTCAGAATTGCCACGAAATTACTGTGTTATATTCTAACTAGGGAGCTTCGTGAGTACCAGTAAACTTGCCTTGGTGCATCGGATAGAAGCTACTGGTAGACCAGGTTGTGCTACATGGTTCACCTGCAGACCTTGCATATAAGTAGTCTTGGAGATTAATGTTCTGAATTGCGGCGAAAGTTCTGGGTTATAGTCTGCCTTGGAAGCTTCGAGTTTTACCGTAAACTTGCTTTGGTGCATCGGATTTAAGCTACTGGTGGACCAGGTTTGTTCTCCACGGTTCGACTGCAGACCTTCTAGATAAGGAGTCTTCGGGACTAAAGTTCTGAATTGCGACAAAATTTCAGGTTTATATTCTTATTAGGAGGCTTCGAGAGTTACAGTAAACTTGCTTGGTGCATCGGATTATAACTAATGGGAGACTAGGTTGTGCTCCAGGTTTCGAGTGCAGACCTTGCAGATAAGTAGTCGTTTAGACTAATGTTCTGAATTGCGATGAAAGGTCTCACTACCAAGCTTCGAGAGTGACAGAAAACTCTCTTTACTGCATCTTATTCAAGCTACTGGTAGATTAGGTTGTACTCCATGTTTGGACTGCAGACCTTGCAGATAAGTAGTCTTGGAGACAAAACTTCTTAATTGCGACGAAATTTCTGGGTTATATTCTCACTAGGAAGCTTCGACAGTTACAGTAAACTTGCTTTGGTGCTTCGGATTCAAGCTATTGGCCCACCAGGTGATGCTCCATGGTTCGACTGCAGACATTGCAGATAAGTAGTCTTGGAGACAAAACTTCTGAATTGCGACGGAATTTCTGGGTAATATTCTCACTAGGAAGCTTCGAGAGTGACTCTAAAGTTGCTTTGGTGCGTCTTATTCAAGCTACTAGTAGATTAGGTTGTACTCCATGTTTTGGTTCCAGACCTTGCAGATAAGAATTCTTGGAGACTAAAGTTCTGAATTGCGACGAAATCTCTGGGTTATATTCTCACTAGGAAGCTTCGAGAGGTACAGTAAACTTGCTTTGGTGCATCGGATTCAAGCTACTGGAAGACCAGGCTGTGGTCCAGCGTTCGACTGCAGACCTTTCAGATAAGTTGTCTTTGATACTAAAGTTCTGAATTGCGACGAAATTACTCACTAGCAATCTTCGTGAATTACAGCAACCTTGCTTTGGTGCATCGGATTAAAGCTACTAGAAGACCTGGTTGTGCTCCATGGTTCGACTGCAGACCTTGCAGATAAGTAGTCCTTGAGACTAAAGGTCTGAATTGCGACGAAATTTCCCACTAGCAAGCATCGAGAGTGACAGTAAAGTTGCTTTGTTGCATCTTATTCAAGCTACTGGTAGATTAGTTTGTACTCCATCATTCGACTCCAGACCTTGCAGATAAGTAGTCTTGGAGACTAAGTTCTGAACTGCGACGAAATTTCTGGGTTATATTCTCACTATAAAGCTTGGAGAGGTACAGTAAACATGCTTTGGTGCATTTTATACACGATACTGGTAGAATAGGTTGTACTGCATGGTTCGACTGCAGACCTTTCAGGTAAGTAGTCTTGGAGACTAAAGTTCTGAACTGCGACGAAATTTATGGTTTATATTCTCACTAGGAAGCTTCGAGAGTTACAGTACAATTGCTTTGGTGCATCGGATTCAAGATACTGGTAGACCAGGTTGTGCTCCATGGTTCGGCTGCAGAACTTGCAGACAAGTAGTCTTGGAGACTAAAGTTCTGAATTGCGATGTAATTTCTGGGTTATATTCTCACTAGGAAGCTTCGAGAGTTACAGTAAACTTGCTTTGGTCCATCGGATTTAAGCTATTCTTCCACCTGGTGATGCTCCATAGTTCGACTGCAGACCTTGCAGGTAAGTAGTCTTGGAGACTAAAGATCTGAAATGCGATGTAATTTCTGGGTTATATTCTCACTAGGAAGCTTCGAGAGTTACAGTAAACTTGCTTTGGTCCATCGGATTTAAGCTATTCTTCCACCTGGTGATGCTCCATAGTTCGACTGCAGACCTTGCAGGTAAGTAGTCTTGGAGACTAAAGATCTGAAATGCGATGAATTTCTGGATTATATTCTCAGTAGGAAGCTTCGTGAGTTACAGTAAACGTGCTTGGGTTCATCGGATTAAAGCTACTGGTAGACCAGGTTGTGCTCCATGGTTCGACTGAAGACCTTGCAGATAAGTAGTCTTGGAGACTGAAGTTCTGAATTACAATGAAATGTCTTTTTATATTTTCACTAGGAAACTCCGAGAGTTACAGTAAACTTGCTTTGGTGCTTCGGATTCAAGCTACTGGTCCAACAGGTGACGCTCCATGGTTCGACTGCAGCCTTGGAGATAAGAAGTCTCTTAACTAAAGTACAGAATTGCGACGAAATTAGTGTGTTATATTCTAACTAGGAAAGCTTCGAGAGTTACAGTAAACTTGCCTTGGTGCATCGGATACAAGCTACTGGTAGACCACGTTGTGCTACATTGTTCGACTGCAGACCTTGCAGATAAGGAGTCTTGGAGATTAATGTTCGGCATTGCGACGAAATTTCTGGTTATGTTCTCACTAGGAAGCTTCCTTAGTTACAGTAAACTTGCTTTGGTGCATCGGATTCAATCTAGTTTTAGACCAAGTTGTCCTCCATGGTTCGACTGCAGACCTTGCTGTTAAGTAGTCTTGGAGACTAAAGTTCTGAATTGTGGCGAAAGTTCAGTGGATATAGTCTGCCTAGGAAGTATCAAAAGTTACAGTAAACTTGCTTTGGTGCATGTGATTCAAGTTACTAATAGTCCAGGTTGTGCTCCATGGTTCGACTACAGACCTTGCAGATAAGTCTTGAAGTCTAAAGTTCTGAATTGCGACGAAATTTCTGGATTATATTCTCACTAGGAAGCTTCGAGAGTTACAGTAAACTTAGTTTGGTGCATCGGATTCAAGCTACTGGTAAACCAGGTGATGATCCATGGTTCGACTACAGACCTCGCAGAAAAGTAGACTTGGAGACTAAAGTTCTGGATTGCGACGCAATTTCTGGGTTATATTCTCACTAGGAAAGTTCGGGAGTTACAGTCAACTTGCTTTGGTGCAACTGATTCAGTCTACTGGTCTACCAGGTGATGCTCCATGGTTCGACTACAGACCTCGCAGAGAAGTAGACTTGGAGACTAAAGTTCTGAATTGCGACGAAATTTCTGGGATATATTCTCACTTGGAGGCTTCGAGCGGTACAGTAAAATTGCTTTGGTGCGTTGGTTTTAAGCTACTGGTCCACCAGGTGATGCTTCAAGTTCCACTGCAGACCATGCGGATAAGTATTCTTGGAGACTAAAGTTCTAAATTCAGATGAAATTTCTGTGTTATATTCACACTACGAAACCTCGAGAGTTACAGTAAACTTCCTTGGGTGCATCGGATTAAAGCTACTGGTAGACAATTTTGTGTTTCATGGTTTGACTGCAGATCTTGCAGATAAGTTGTCTTCGAGATTAAAGTTCTAAATTGAGACGAAATTTCTGGTTTATATACTCACTAGGAAGCTTCGAAAGTTACAGTAAACTTGATTTGGTGCATCGGATTCAAGCTACTGGTAAACCAGGTGATGATCCATGGTTCGACTACAGAACTCGCAGAAAAGTAGACTTGGAGACTAAAGTTCTGGATTGCGACGCAATTTCTGGGTTATATTCTCACTAGGAAAGTTCGAGAGTTACAGTCAACTTGCTTTGGTGCAACTGATTCAGGCTACTGGTCCACAAAGTGATGCTCCATGGTTCGACTACAAACCTTGCAGATAAGTATTCTTGGAGACTAAAGTTCTTAATTGCGACGAAATTTCTGGTTTATATTCTCAATAGGAAGCGTCGAGAGCTACAGTAAACTTGACTTGGTGCATCGCATTCAAGCTACTGGTCCAATAAGTGATGATCCATGGTTAGACTGCAGACCTTGCAGATAAGTAGTCTTGGAGACTAAAGTTCTGAATTGCGACGTAATTTCTGGGTTATGTTCTCATTAGGAAGCTGTGAGAGTTAAGGTAAATTTACTTTTTGCTGGATCGGATTCAAGCTACTGGTCCACCAGGTGATTTTCCATGGTTTGACTGCAGACGTTGCAGATAAGTAGTCAAGGACACTAAAGTTCTGAAATGCGGTGAAATATCTAGATTATATTCTCAGTAGGAAGCTTCGTGAGTTACAGTAAACGTGCTTGTGTTCATCGGATTAAAGCTACTGGTAGACCAGGTTGTGCTCCATGGTTCGACTGGAGACCTTGCAGATAAGTAGTCTTGGAGACTGAAGTTCTGAATAACGCTGAAATTTCTTGGTTATATTCTCACTAGGAAACTTCGAGAGTTACAGTAAACTTGCATTGGTGCATCGGATTCAAGCTACTGGTTCAACAGGAGACGCTCCATGGTTCGACTGCAGACCTAGGAGATAAGAAGTCTCTTAGACTAAAGTTCAGAATTGCCACGAAATTACTGTGTTATATTCTAACTAGGGAGCTTCGTGAGTACCAGTAAACTTGCCTTGGTGCATCGGATAGAAGCTACTGGTAGACCAGGTTGTGCTACATGGTTCACCTGCAGACCTTGCATATAAGTAGTCTTGGAGATTAATGTTCCGAATTGCGGCGAAAGTTCTGGGTTATAGTCCGCCTTGGAAGCTTCGAGTTTTACCGTAAACTTGCTTTGGTGCATCGGATTCAAGCTACTGGTCCAACAGGAGATGCTCCATGGTTCGACTGCAGACCTTGCAGATAAGTAGTCTTGGAGACTAAAGTTCTTATTTGCAACGAAATTTCTGGGTTATATTGTCCCTAGGAAGCTTCGAGAGTTACAGTAAACTTTATTTGGTGCATCGGATTCAAGCTACTGGGTAGACCTGGTTCTGCTCCATAGTTCAACGGTTCGCCAGCAGAAATTACAAATAAGTAGTCTTGGAGACTAAAGTTCGGAATTGCGACGTAATTTCTGGGTTGTATTCTCACTAGGAAGCTTCTAGAGTTACAGTAAACTTGCTTTGGTGCATCTGATTCAAGCTACTGGTCCACCACTTGATACCCCATGGTTCGACTGTAGACCTTGCAGATAAGTAGTCATGGAGACTAAAATTATGAACTGCACGAAGTTTCTGGGGTATATTCTCATTAGGAAGGTTAGAGAGGTACAGTAGACTTGCTTAGGTGCAGCGGATTCAGGCTACTGGTCCACAAGGTGATGCTCCATGGTTCCACTACAAACCTTGCAAATAAGTAGTCTTGGAGACTAAGTTTCTGAATTGCGGCGAAAGTGCAGGGGTTATAGTCTGCCTAGGAAGTTTCGAGAGTTACAGTAAACTTGCTTTTGTCATTGTGATTTAAGTTACTAATAGACCAGGTCGTGCTCCATGGTTCGACTATAGACCTTGCAGATAAGTAGTCTTGGAGACTAAAGTTCTGGATTGCGACGAAATTTCTGGGTTATATTCTCACTAGGAAAGTTCGAGAGTTACAGTCGACTTGCTTTGGTGCAACTGATTCAGGCTACTGGTCTACCAGGTGATGCTCCATGGTTCGACTACAGACCTCGCAGAGAAGTAGACTTGGAGACTAAAGTTCTGGATTGCGACGCAATTTCTGGGTTATATTCTCACTAGGAATCTTCCTGAGTTACGGTAAACTTGCTTTGGTGGATCGGTTTCAAGTTAGTTTTAGACCAGGTTGTCCTCCATGGTTCGCCTGCAGACCTTGCAGTTAAGTAGTCTTGGAGAGTAAAGTTCTCAATTGCGAAGAAATTTCTGGGTTATAGTCTCACTAGGAAGCTTCGAGAGTTACAGTAAACTTGCTTTGGTGCATCGGATTCAAGTTACTAATAGACCAGGTGTGGCTCCATGGTTCGACTGCAGACCTAGCAGATAAGTAGTCTTGGAGACTAAAGTTTGAATTGCGACGAAATGTCTTGGTCATATTCTCACTAGGAAGCTCCGAGAGTTACAGTAATCTTGCTTTGTTGCTTTGGATTCAAGCTACTAGTCCAACAGGTGATGCTCCATGGTTCGACCGTAGATCTTGCAGATAAGTAGTCTTGGAGACTAAAGTTCTCTATTGGGAAAAAATTTCTGGGTTATAGTCTCACTGGGAAGGTTCGAGAGTTACAGTACACTTGAATTGGTGCATCGGATTCAAGCTACTGACCCACCAGTTGAAGCTCCATGGTTAATCAGCAGACATTGCATATAAGTAGTCTTGCAGACTAAAGTTCTGAATTGCGACGTAATTTTTGGGTTATATTCCCACTAGGAAGCTTCGAGAATTGCAGTAAACTTGCTGTGGTGCATCGGATTCAAGCTACTGGTCCACCAGGCGATACTACATGGTTCGACTGCAGTCCTTGCAGATAAGTAGTCATGGAGACTAAAATTATGAACTGCACGAAGTTTCTGGGGTATATTCTCACTAGGAAGCTTCGAGAGTTACAGTAAACTTGTTTGGAGTATCGGATTCAAGCTACTAATATACGAGGTTGTGCTTCATGGTTCGATTGCAGACCTTGCAGTTAAGTAGCCTTGGAGACTAAAGTCCTGAATTGCGGTGAAATTTCTGGGTTATATTCTCACTAGGAAACTTGGAGACCTGTAGTATTTCTGTTTTGGTGCACCGGATTTAAGCTACTGGTCCACCAGGTGAAGCTCCATGGTGCGACTGCAGACATTGCAGACATGTAGTCTTGGAGACTAATGTGCTGAATTGCGACGAAATTTCTGGGTAATATTCTCACTAGGAAGCTTCGAGAGTTAGAGTAAAATTGCATTGATGCATCTTGTTCATACTACTGGTAGATTAGGAGTACTCCATGGTTCGACTGCAGACCATGCAAATAAGTAGTCTTGGAGACTAAAGTTCTGAATTGCGACAAAATTTATGGGATATGGTCTCACTAGGAGGCTTCGAGAGTTACAGTAAACTTGATTTGGTGTGTCGGATTTAAGCAACTGTCCCACCAGGTGATGCTACATGGTTCGACTGCTGACTTTGCAGATAAGTAGTCATGGCGACTAAAGTTCTGAATTACGACGAAATTTCTGGGTTATATTCTCACTAGGAAGCTTCGAGAGTTACAGTAAACTTGATTTGGTGCATCGGATTCAAGCTACTGGTATATCAGGTTGTGCTCCATTGTTCGATGGTTCGCCAGCAGATATTACAAATAAGTAGTCTCGGAGACTAAAGATCGGAATTGCGACGAAATTTGTGGGTTATATTCTCGCTAGGAAGCTTCGAGAGTTACAGTAAACTTGCTTTGGTGCATCGGATTCAAGCTACTGGTCCAACAGGTGATGCTCCATGGTTCGACTGTAAATCTTGCAGATAAGTAGTCTTGAAGGCTAAAGTTCTGAATTGCGACGAAATTTCTTTGTTTTATTCTCACTAGGAAGCTTCGAGAGTTAAAGTAAACTTGCCCTATCGCATCGGATTCAAGCTACTGGTCCACCAGGTGATTCTCCATGGTTCATCTGCAAACCTTGAAGATAAATAGTCTTGGAGACTAAAGGCCTGAATTGCAATGAAATTTAATGGTTATATTCTCACTAGGAAACTTCGAGAGCTATAGTGAATCTATTTTGGTGCATCGGATTTAAGGTACTTGTCCACCAGGTGATGCTCCATGGTTCGACTGCAGACATTGCAGACAAGTAGTCTTGGACACTAAAGTTCTGAATTGCGATGAAATTTCTGGGTTATATTTTCGCTAGTAAGCTTCGAGAGTTACAGTAAACTTGCTTTGGTGCATCGGATTCAAGCTATTGGTCCAACAGGTGACGCTGCATGGTTCGACTGTAATTCTTGCAGGCAAGTAGTCTTGGAGACTAAAGTTCTGAATTGCGACGAAATTTCTGGTTTATATTCTCACTAGGAAGCTTCGAGAGTTACAGTAAACTTACTTTGGTGCATCGGATTCAAGCTATTGGTCCACCAGGTGAAGCTCCATGGTTCGACTGCAGACCTTGCAGATAAATAGTCTTGTAGACTGAAGCTCTGAATTGCGATGGATTTTCTGGGTTATATTCGCACTAGGAAACTTCCAGGGTTAGTGTAAACTTGCTTTGGTGCATCGGATTCAAGCTACTGGTCCACCAGGTGATGCTCCATGGTTCGACTGCAGACCTTGCAGATAAGTAGTCTTGGAAACTAAAGGTCTGAATTGCGATGAAATTTCTGGGTTATATTCTCACTAGGAAGCTTCGAGAGTTACAGTAAATTTGCTTTGGTGCATCGGATTCAACCTACTGGTCCAACAGGTGATGCTCCATGGTTCGACTGTAAATCTTGCAGGTAAGAAGTCTTGGAGGATAAAGATCTGAATTGCGATGAAATTTCTGGGTTATATTCTCACTAGGAAGCTTCGAGAGTTACAGTAAAATTGCTTTGGTGCATGTTGTTCATACTATTGGTAAGTTATCTTGTCCTCCATGGTTGGACTGCAGACCTTGCAGATTAGTAGTCTTGAAAGCTAAAGTTCTGAATAGCGACGAAATTTCGTTGTTATATTCTCACTAGGAAGCTTCGAGAGTTAAAGTAAACTTGCCTTGGCGCATCGGATTCAAGCTACTGGTCCACCAGGTGATTCTCCATGTTTCATCTGGAAACCTTGAAGATAAATAGTCTTGGAGACTAAAGGCCTGAATTGCAATGAAATTTCTGGGTTATATTCTCACTAGGAAGCTTCGAGAGTTACAGTAAACTTACTTTGGTGCATCGGATTCAAGCTACTGGTCCAACAGGTGACGCTACATGGTTCCACTGTAAATCTTGCAGGCAAGTAGTCTTGGAGACTGAAGCTCTGAATTGCGATGGATTTTCTGGGTTATATTCTCACTAGGAAACTTCCAGGGTTAGTGTAAACTTGCTTTGGTGCATCGGATTCAAGCTACTGTTCCACCAGGTGATGCTCCATGGTTCGACTGCAGACCTTGCAGATAAGTAGTCTTGGAGACTAAAGTTCTGAATTGCGACGAAATTTCTTTGTTATATTCTCACTAGGAAACTTCCAGGGTTAGTGTAAACTTGCTTTGGTGCATCGGATTCAAGCTACTGGTCCACCAGGTGATGCTCCATGGTTCGACTGCAAACCTTGCAGATAAGTAGTCTTGGAGACTAAATGTCTGAATTGCGATGAAATTTCTGGGTTATTTTCTCACTAGGAAGCTTCGAGAGATACAGTAAATTTGCTTTGGTGCATCGTTTTCAAGCTACTGGTCCAACAGGTGATGCTCCATGGTTCGACTGTAAATCTTGCAGTCAAGTAGTCTTGGACACTAAAGTTCTGAATTCGACGAAATTTCTGGGTTATATTCTCGCGAGGAAGCTCCGAGAGTTACAGTAAACTTGCTTTAGTGCATCGGATTCAAGCTACTGGTCCAACAGGTGATGCTCCATGGTTCGACTGTAAATCTTGCAGATAAGTAGTCTTGGAGACTAAAGTTCTCAATTACGACAACATTTCTGGTTTATATTCTCGCTAGGAAGCTTCGAGAGTTACAGTAAACTCCTGTCCCACCGGGTGATGCTCAATGGTTCGACTGCAGACCTTGCAGATAAGTTGTCTTGAAGGCTAAAGGTATGAATTGCGATGAAATTTCTGGGTTATATTCTCACTAGGAACCTTCGAGAGCTATGGTAAATCTATTTTGGTGCAATGGATTTAAGCTACTGGTCCACCGGGTGATGCTCCATGGTTCGACTGCAGACATTGCAGACAAGTAGTCTTGGAGACTAAGGTTCTGAATTGCGACGAAATTTCTGGTTTATATTCTAAGTAGGAAGCTTCGAGAGTTACAGTAAAATTGCCTTGGTTCACCGGATTTAAGCTACTGGTCCACGAGGTGATGCTCCATGGTTCAACTACAAACATTGCATATAAGTAGTCTTGGAGACTAAAGTTCTCAATGCGACGTAATTTCTGGGTTATATTCTCACTAGGAAATTTCGAGAGCTATAGTAAATCTATTTTGGTGCATCGGATTTAAGCTACTGGTCCACCAGGTGATGCTCCATGGTTCGACTGCAGACCTTGCAGATAAGTAGTCTTGCAGAGTCAAGTTCTGAATTGCGGCGAAATTTCTGTGTTAAATTCACACTACGAAGTTTCGAGAGTTACAGTAAACTTGCTTTGGTGCAACGGATTCAGCCTATTGGTCCGCCAGGTGATGTCCTATGGTTAGACTGTAGACCTTGCAGATAAGTAGTCTTAGACACTAAAGTTCTGAATTGCGGCTCTAATTTGTGTGTTATAATAACACTACGAAGCTTCGAGGGTTACAGTAAACTTGCTTTTTTGCACCGGATTCAAGCTACTGGTCGACCAGGTGATGCTCCATCGTTAGACTGCAGACCTTGCAGATAAGTTGTCTTGCAGACTAATGTTCCGAAATACGACGAAATTTCTGGGTTACAATCTCTCTTTGAAGCTTCGAGAGTTACAGTAATCTAGCTTTGGTGCATCGGATTCAAGCTACTGGTAGACCAGGTTGAGCTCCATGGTTTGACTGCAGACCTTGCAGTTAATTAGACTCGGATTTAAACTGCTGTTAGATCAGGTTCTGCTCCATGGTTAGGCTGAAGACCTTGCAGATAAGTGGTCTTGGAGACTAAATTTCTGAATTGCCACGATAGTTCTGGGTTATATGCTCACGAGGAAGCTTCGAGAGATACAGTAAACTTGCTTTGATGCATCTTGTTCAAGATACTGGTAGATTAGTTTGTACTCCATCGTTTGACTGCAGACCTTGCAGATAAATAGTCTTGGAGACTAAAGTCCTGAATTGTGACGACATTCCTTGGTTATATTCTCGCGAGGAAGTTTCGTGAGTTGCAGTACACTTGATTTGGTGCATCGGATTAAGCTACTGGTAGACCAGGTTGTACTCCATGGTTCGACAGTTCGCCTGCAGAAATTTGCAAATAAGTAGTAAGTAAATTTCTGAATTGCGACGAAATTTCTGGGTTACATTCTCACTAGGAAGCTTCGAGACTTACAGTAATCTAGCTTTGGTGCATCGGATTCAAGCTACTGGTCCACCATGTGATGCTCCAAAAATCAACTGCAGACCTTGCAGACAAGTTGTCTTGGAGACAAAAAAAACGAATTGCGACGTACTTTCTGGGTTACACTCTCACTAGGAAGCTTCGAGAGTTACAGTAAACTTGCTTTGGTGCATCGGATTCAATCCGCTGGTAGTCCAGGTTTTGCTCCATGGTTCGACTGCACACATTGCAGATAAGTAGTCTAGGAGACTAAATTTTTGATTTGCGACGAAATTACTGTGTTATATCCTCACAAGGAAGCTTCGAGAGTTACAGTGAACTTGCTTTGGTGCATCGGATTCAAGCTACTGGTCCACCAGGTGAATCGCAATGGTTCGATTGCAGACCTTTTACATAAGTAGTCTTGGAGATTAAAGCTCTGCATTGCGACGACATTACTGGGTTATATTCTCATTAGGACGCTTCGAGAGATACAATAAACTTGCTTTTGTGCATCGAATTCAAGCTTCTGGTAGAGCAGATTGTGCTCCATGGTTAGACTGCAGGTCTTTCAGATAAGTAGACTTAGAGACTTAAGTTTTAATTTGCGACGAAATTTCTGTGATATATTCTCACTTGGAAGCTACGAGAGTTAAAATAAACTTGCTTGGTGCATCGGATTTAAGCTACTGGTAGACCAGGTTGTGCTCCATGGTTCGACTGCAGACCTTACAGATAAATTTTCTTGGAGATTAAAGTTCTGAATTGCGACGAAATTTCTTTGTTATATTCTCACTAGGAAGCTTATAGAATTACAGTAGACTTGCTTAGGTGCATAGGAATAAGGATACTGGTCGACCAGATGATGATTCATGGTTCGACTACAGAGCTTGCAGGTAAGTAGTCTTGGAGACTAAAGGTCTGAATTGCGACTAAATTTCTGGTTTATATTCTCACTAGGACGTTTCGATAGTTACAGTAAACTTGCTTTGGTGCATCGGATTCAAGCCACTGGTCGACTAGGTGATGCTCCATGGTTCGACTGCAGACCTTGCAGATAAGTAGTCTTGGAGACTAATGTTCTGAATTTCATCGTACGTTCTGGGTTACACTCTCACTAGGAAGCTTCGTGAGTTACAGTAAACATGCTTTTGTCCGTCGTATTCAAGCTACAGGTAGACCACATTGTGCTCCATGGTTCAACTGTTGACCTTTCTGATAAGTAGTCTTGGAGATTAAAGTTCTGAATTGCGATGAATTTTCTGGGTTATAATCTCACTAGGAAGCTTCGAGAGATAGAGATAACTTGCTTTGGTGCATCGGATTTAGGGTACTGGTAGACAAGTTGTGCTCCATGGTTCGACTGCAGACCGTGCAAATAAGTAGTTTTGGAGATTAAAGCTCTGAATTGCGACGAAATTTCTGCTTTATATTCTCACTAGGAGGCTTCGTGAGTTACAGTAAACTTGCTTTGGTGCATCGGAATGATGCTACTGGTACACCAGGTGATGCTCAGTGGTTCGACTGCAGACTTTGCAGATAAGTAGTCTTGGAGACTAAAGGTCTGAATTGCGATGAAAATACTGGATTATATCCTCACAAGGAATCTTCGCGAGTTACAGTAAACTTGCTTTGGTGCATCAGATTCAAGCTACTGGTCACCAGGTGATGCTCCATGGTTCGACTGCAGACTTTGCAGATAAGTAGTCTTGGAGACTAAAGGTCTGAATTGCGATGAAATTTCTGGGTTATATTCTCACTAGGAGGCTTCGATAGTTACAGTAAACTTACTTTGGTGCATCGGATTCAAGCTAATTGTCCACCAGGTGATGCTCCATGGTTCGACTGCAGACCTTGCAGATAAGTAGTCTTGCAGAATAAAGTTCTGAATTGCGGCGAAATTTCTGTGTTAAATTCACACTACGAAGTTTCGAGAGTTACAGTAAACTTGCTTTGGTGCAACGGATTCTGCCTATTGGTCCACCAGGTGATGCTCCATGGTTCGACTGTAGACCTTGCAGATAAGTAGTCTTAGACACTAAAGTTCTGAATTGCGGCGTAATTTCAGTGTTATAATAACACTACGAAGCTTCGAGAGTTACAGTAAACTTGCTTTTTTGCGTCGGATTCAAGCTACTGGTCGACCAGGTGATGCTCCATCGTTATATTGCACACCTTGCAGATAAGTTGTCTTGCAGACTAATGTTCCGAAATACAACGAAATTTCTGGGTTACATTCTCTCTTTGAAGCTTCGAGAGTTACAGTAATCTAGCTTTGGTGCATCGGATTCAAGCTACTGGTAGACCAGGTTGAGCTCCATGGTTTGACTGCAGACCTTGCAGTTAATTAGACTTAGAGACTAAAGTTTTAATTTGCGACGAAATTTCTATGTTATATTCTCACTAGGAAGCTTCGAGAGTTACAGTAACCTTGTTTTAATGCATCGGATTTAAGCTGCTGTTAGATCAGGTTCTGCTCCATGGTTCGACTGAAGACCTTGCAGATAAGTAGTCTTGGAGACTAAATTTCTGAATTGCCACGATAGTTCTGGGTTATATGCTCACGAGGAAGCTTCGAGAGTTACAGTAAACTTGCTTTGATGCATCTTGTTCAAGCTACTGGTAGATTAGGTTGTACTCCATCGTTTGACTGCAGATCTTGCAGATAAGTAGTCTTGGAGACTAAAGTTCTGAATTGTGACAACATTCCTTGGTTATATTCTCACGAGGAAGCTTCGAGAGTTGCAGTAAACTTGATTTGGTGCATCGGATTCAAGCTACTGGTAGACCAGGTTGTGCTCCATGGTTCGACAGTTCGCCTGCAGAAATTTGCAAATAAGTAGTCCTGGAGACTAAATTTCTGAATTGCGACGAAATTTCTGGGTTACATTCTCACTAGGAAGCTTCGAGAGTTACAGTAATCTAGCTTTGGTGCATCGGATTCAAGCTACTGGTCCACCATGTGATGCTCCAAAAATCGACAAAAAAAAAACGAATTGCGACGTACTTTCTTGGTTACACTCTCACTAGGAAGCTTCGAGAGTTACAGTAAACTTGCTTTGGTGCATCGGATTTAAGATACTGGTAGACCAGGTTATACTACATGGTTCGACTTCAGTCCTTGCAGATAAGTAGTCTTGGAAACTAAAGTTCTGAATTGCGACGAAATTTCTGGGTTATATTCTCACAAGGAAGCTTCGAGAGTTACAGTAAACTTGCTTTGGTGCATCGGATCCAACTTACTTGTCCACAACGTGATTCTCCATGGTTCGACTGCAGAGCTTGCAGACAAGTAGTCTTGGAGACTAAAGTTCTGAATTGTGACGAAATTTCTGGGTTATATTCACACTAGGAAGCTTCGAGAGTTACAGTAAACCAGCTTTTGTGCATCGGATTCAAGCTACTGGGAGACCAGATAGAGATCCATTGTTCGACTGCAGACCTTTCAGATAATTAGACTTAGAGACTAAAGTTTTAATTTGCGACGAAATTTCTATGTTATTATCTAACTAGGAAGCTTCGAAAGTTCCAGTAACCTTGCTTTGGTGCATCGGATTCAAGCTGCTGGTAGACCATATTGTGCTCCATGGTTCGACAGTTCGCCTGCAGAAATTTGCAAATAAGTAGTCTTGGAGCCTAAATTTCTGAATTGCGACGAAATTTCTTTGTTATATTCTCACTAGAAAGTTTCGAGAATTACAGTAAACTCACTTTGGTGCTTCTTGTTCGTGCTACTGGTAGATTAGGTTGTACTCCATGGTTCGACTGCACACCTTTCAGATAAGTAGACTTGGAGACTAAAGTTCTAATTTGCTACAAAATGTCTGGGTTATATTCTAACTAGGAAGCTTCGAAAGTTACAGTAAACTTGCTTTAGTGCATCGGATTTAGGGTACTGGTAGACAAGTTGTGCTCCATGTTTCGACTGCAGAATTTGCCGATAAGTAGTCTTGGAGTCTAATGTTCAGAATTACAACGAAATTTCTGGGTTATATTCTCACTAGGAAGCTTATAGAATTACAGTAGACTTGCTTAGGTGCATCGGAATAAGGATACTGGTCCACCAGGTGATGCTCCATGGTTCGACTGCAGACCGTGCAGATAAGTAGTCTTGGAGACTAAATTTCTGAACTGCGACGAAATTTCTGGTTTATATTCACACTAGGAGGCTTCTATAGTTACAGTAAACTTGCTTTGGTGCATCGGATTCAAGCCACTGGTCGACAATGTTATGCTCCATGGTTCGACTGCAGACCTTGCAGATAAGTAGTCTTGGAGACTAATGTTCTGAATTGCGACGTACGTTCTGAGTTTCACTCTCACTAGGAAGTTTCGAGAGTTACAGCAAACATGCTTTTGTCCGTCGGATTCAAGCTACAGGTAGACCACATTGTGCTCCATGGTTCAACTGTAGACCTTGCTGATAAGTAGTCTTGGAGATTAAAGTTCTGAATTGCGACTAATTTTCTGGGTTATAATCTCACTAGGAAGCTTCGAGAGATACAATAAACCTTGCTTAGGTGCATCGGATTCAAGCTACCGGTCCACCAGGTGATGCTCCATGGTTCGACTGCAGATATAGCAGATAAGTAGTGTTGCAGACTAATGTTCTGAATTGCGACGAAATTTCTGGGTTATATTCACACTAGGAAGCTTCGATAGTTACAGTAAGCGTGCTTTTGTGCATCGGATTCAAGCTACTGGGAGATCAGATAGAGCTCCATGGTTCGACTGCAGACCTTTCAGATAATTAAACTTAGAGACTAAAGTTTTAATTTGCAACGAAATTTATGGGTTATATTTACACTAGGAATCTTCGAGAGTTACAGTAAACTTGCTTTGGTGCATGGGATTCAAGCTACAGGTAGACCAGGTTGTTTGCTCCATAGTTCGACTGTAGACCTTGCAGATAAGTAGTCTTGTAGACTAATGTTCCGAATTATGACGAAATTTCTGGGTTACATTCTCACTACACTGTGCGAGAGTTACAGTAATGTAGCTTTGGTGCATCGGATTCAAGCTACCGGTTCACCAGGTGATGCTCCATAAATCGACTGAGAACCGTATGTAACTAAAGTGTTGCAATAGACATTTTATCTAAGATATAACAAATTTCTCTTTCCTTTGGTAGTAAATATTAAATTTTAAACAAGTCAACAGAAAATCAAAAACTGAAGTAACATAACAGGTCAATGACAACAACATCTCCCACCAACACTGACATGAAATTGACTTCTTAGATGCACGACAGGTCAGTATGGTATTAGACGAATTTTGGATGATAAGCTTGGTTCGTATTCAAAGAACTATCATCTTACAAACGTAACTTCAGGTAGTATAGCTGCAGTACAAACACATATTAGGCCTACAGTTCTCACGTACCGTCTACGAACGTAAACATATTAGCATGATTCGAGAGTTACAGTAAACTTGCTTTGGTGCATCGGATTCAATCTGCTGGTAGACCAGGTTGTGCTCCATGGTTCGACTGCACACATTGCAGATAAGTAGTCTAGGAGACTAAATTTTTGATTTGCGACGAAATTACTGTGTTATATCCTCACTAGGAAGCTTCGAGAGTTACAGTAAACATGCTTTTGTGCATCGGATTCAAGCTACTGGTCCATCAAGTGAAGCTCCATGGTTCGACTGCAGACCTTGCAGGTAATTAGTCTTGGAGGTTAAAGCTCTGCATTGCGACGACATTACTGGGTTCTATGCTCACTAGGAAGCTTCGAGAGATACAGTAAACTTGCTTTGGTGCATCGGATTCAAGCTACTGGTCCACCAGGTGATGCTCCATGGTTCGACTGGAGACCTTGCGGATAAGTAGTCTTAGAGACTAAATTTCTGAATTGCGACGAAAGTACTGGATTATATCCTCACTAGGAATCTTCGCGAGTTACAGTAAACGTGCTTTTGTGCATGGAATTCAAGCTTCTGGTAGACCAGGTTGTGCTCCATGGTTCGACTGTAGACCTTGCAGATAAGTAGTCTTGGAGACTAATGTTCTGAATTGCGACGTAATTTCTGGGTTACACTCTCACTAGCAAGATTCCAGAGTCACAGTAAACTTGCTTTTGTCCAGCGGATTCAAGCTACTGGTAGACCAGATTGTGCTCCATAGTTCGACTGCAGACCTTACAGATAAGTAGTCTTGGAGACTAAAGTTAAAAATTGCGACGAAATTTATGGGTTACATTCTCACTAAGAAGATTCGAGAGTTACAGTAAACTTGATTTGGATCTTCGGATTCAAGCTACTGGTAGACTAGGTTGTGCTCCATGGTTCGACTGCAGACCGTGCAGATAAGTAGTCTTGGAGACTAAATTACTGAACTGCGACGAAAATACTGATTTATATCCTCACTAGGAATCTTCGCGAGTTACAGTAAACGTGCTTTTGTGCATCGAATTCCAGCTTCTGGTAGACCTGATTGTGCTCCATGGCTCGACTGCAGGCCTTTCAGATAAGTAGACTTAGAGACTTAAGATTTAATTTGCGACGTAATTTCTGGGATATATTCTCAATTGGAAGCTACGAGAGTTACAATAAACTTGCTTGGTGCATCGGATTTAAGCTACTGGTAGACCAGGTTGTGCTACATGGTTCGACTGCAGACCTTACAGATAAGTAGTCTTGGAGTCTAAAGTTCTGAATTGCGACGAAATTTCTTTGTTATATTCTCACTAGGTGGCTTGGAGAGTTACAGCAAACTTCCTTTGGTGCATCGGATTTAGGCTACTGGTAGACAAGTTGTGCTCCAAGCTTCGACTGCAGACCTTGCAGATAAGAAATTTTATAGACTAAAGTTATGAATTGCGTCGAAATTTCTGGGTTATATTCTCACTTGGAAGCTTCGAGAGTTACAGTAAAATAGCTTTGGTGCATCTTGTTCATGCTGCTGGTAGATGAAGTAGAACTAGATAAATTGACTGCAGACCTTGCAGACAAGTAGTCTTCGAGACTAAATTTCTGAATTGCGACCAATTTACAGGGTTATATCCTCACTAGGATTCATCGAGAGTTAGAGTAAACTTGCTTTCGTGCAACGGATTCAGGCTACTGGTTCACCAAGTGATGCTCCATGGTTGGACTGCAGACCATGCACGTAAGTAGTCTTGGAGACTAACGTTCTGAATTGCGACGAAATTTCTATATTATATTCTCACTAGGAAGCTTTGAGAGTTACAGTAAGCGTGCTTTTATACATCCGAACAAGCTACTGGGAGACCAGATAGAGCTCCATGGTTCGACTGCAGACCTTTCAGACATTTAGACTTGGAGACTAAAGATTTAATTTGCGACGAAATTTCTGGTTTATAATCTCACTAGGAAGCTTCGAGAAATCCAGTAAACTTGCTTTGGTGGATCTGATTCAAGCTACTGGTAGACCAGGTTGTGCTCCATGGTTCGACTGCAGACCTTGCAGATAAGTGGTCTTGAAGACTAAAGTTGTGAATTGCGACGAACTTTCTGGGTTATATTCTCTCTAGGAAGCCTCGAGAGCTACAGTAAAATGGCTTTGGTGCATCTTGATCATGCTACTGGTAGATTAGGTTGTACTCCATGGTTTGACTGCAGACCTTGCAGTTAAGTTGTCTTGGAGACTATAGTTCTGAATTGCGACGACATGCCTGGGTTATATTCTCGCTATTAAGCTTCGAGATTTACAGTAAACTTGATTTGGTGCAACGGATTCAAGCTACTGGTAGACCATGTTGTTTGCTCCATGGTTCGACTGCAGACCTTGCAGATAAGTAATCTTGGAGACTAAAGTTCTGAATTGCGACGAAATTTCTGTGTTATATTCACACTACGGCGCTTCGAGAGTTACTGTAATCTTGCTTTGGTGAATCTGATTCAAGCTACTAGTTGACAACGTTGCCAGCATGGTTCGTCTGCAGACCTTGCAAAGAACTAGTATTGGAGACTAAAGTTCTGAATTGGAACGAATTTTTTGGGTTATATTCTCACTTCGTAACTTCGAGAGTTACACTAATCTTGCTTTGGAACATCGGATTCAAGCTACTAGTAGACCACGTTGTGCCCATGGTTCGACAGCAGGCCCTGCAAATAAGTAGTTTTGGAGACTAAAGTTATGAATTGCGTCGAAATTTCTGGGTTATATTCTCACTAGGAAGCTTCGAGACTTACGGTAAAATTGCTTTGGTGCATCTTGTTCATGCTACTGGTAGATGAAGTTGTACTCCATGAATTGACTGCAGACCTTGCAGGGAAGTAGCCTTCGTGACTAAATTTCTGAATTGCGACGAAATTAGAGGGTTATATCCTCACTAGGATTTATTGAGAGTTACAGTAAACTTGCTTTCGTGCAACGGATTCAGGTTACTTGTCCACCAGGTGATGCTGCATGTTTCGACTGCAGACCTTCCAGATAAGTAGTCATGGGGACTAAAGTTCTGATTTGCGACGAAATTTCTGGGTTATATTCTCACTAGGAAGCTTCGAGGGTTACAGTAAACTTGCTTTGGAGCATCGGATTCAAGCTACTGGTAGACCAGGCTGTTTGCTCGATGGTTCGACTGCAGACCTTGCAGATAAGTAGTCTTGGAGACTAAAGTTCTGATTTGAGACGAAATTTCTGGGTTATATTCTCACGAGGAAGCTTCGAGAGTTACAGTAAAATTGCTTTGGTGCATCTAGTTCATGCTGCTGGTAGATGAAGTTGTACTCCATGAATTGACTGCAGACCTTGCAGATAAGTAGTCTTATAGACTAATGTTCTCATTTGGAACGAATTTTTTGGGTTATATTCTCACTAGGAAACTTCGAGAGTTACAGTAATCTTGCTTTGGTGCATCGGATTCAAGCTACTAGTCGACCACGTTGTGCCCATGGTTCGACAGCAGACATTGCAAATAAGTAGTTTTGGAGACTAAAGTTATGAATTACGTCGAAATTTCTGGGTTATATTCTAACTAGGAAGCTTCGAGTGTTACAGTAAAATTGCTTTGGTGCATCTAGTTCATGCTACTGGTAGATTAAGTTGTACTCCATGAATCGCCTGCAGACATTGCACGCAAGTAGTCTTCGAGACTAAATTTCTGAATTGCGTTGTAATTACAGGGTTATATCCTCACTAGGATTTATCGAGAGTTACAGTAAACTTGCTTTCGTGCAACGGTTTCGAGCTACTGGTCCAGCAGGTGATGCTCCATGGTTCGACTGCAGACTTTGCATATAAGTTGTCTTGGAGAATAAATTTCTGAATTGCGTTGAAATTTCTAGGTTATATTCTCACTAGGTAGCTTCGAGAGTTGCAGTAATCTCGCTTTGCTGCGTCGGATTCAAGTTGCTGGTAGACCAGGTTGTGTCCCATGGTTCGACTGCAGAACTTGCGGATAAGTAATCATGGAGACTAACGTTTGATTTGCGACGCAATTTCTGGGTTATATTCTCACGAGGAAGCTTCGAGAGTTACAGTAAACTTGCTTTGGTGCATCTTGTTCAAGCTACTGATAGATTAGGTTGTAATCCATTTTTCGACTGCAGACCTTGCAGATAAGTGGTCTTGAAGACTAAAGTTGTGAATTGCGACGAACTTTCTGGGTTATATTCTCTCTAGGAAGCCTCGAGAGCTACAGTAAAATGGCTTTGGTGCATCTTGATCATGCTACTGGTAGATTAGGTTGTACTCCATGGTTTGACTGCAGACCTTGCAGTTAAGTTGTCTTGGAGACTATAGTTCTGAATTGCGACGACATGCCTAGGTTATATTCTCGCTATTAAGCTTCGAGATTTAAAGTAAACTTGATTTGGTGCAACGGATTCAAGCTACTGGTAGACCATGCTGTTTGCTCCATGGTTCGACTGCAGACCTTGCAGATAAGTAATCTTGGAGACTAAAGTTCTGAATTGCGACGAAATTTCTGTGTTATATTCACACTACGGCGCTTCGAGAGTTACTGTAAACTTGCTTTGGTGCATCTGATTCAAGCTAGTAGTTGACAACGTTTTCAGCATGGTTCGTTTGCAGACCTTGCAGATAAGTAGTATTGGAGACTAAAGTTCTGATTTGGAACGAATTTTTTGGGTTATATTCTCACTGGGAAACTTCGAGAGTTACAGTAATCTTGCTTTGATGCTTCGAAATCAAGCTACTGGCAGACTAGGTTGTGCTCCATGGTTCGACTGCAGACTTTGCATATAAGTTGTCATGGAGACTAAAGTTCTGAATTGCGTTGAAATTTCTAGGTTATATTCTCACTAGGAAGCTTCGAGAGTTGCAGTAATCTCGCTTTGCTGCGTCGGATTCAAGCTACTGGTAGACCAGATAGAGCTCCATGGTTCGACTGCAGACCTTGCAGATAAGTGCTCTTGATGACTAAAGTTCTGAATTTCGACGAAATCTCTGCGTTATATTCTCACTAGGAAGCTTCAAGAGTTACAGTAAAATAGCTTTGGTGCATCTTGGTCATGCTACTGGTAGATTAGTTTGTACTCCATGGTTTGACTGCAGACCTTGCAGATAAGTAGTCTTGGAGACTAAAGTTAAAAATTGCGACGAAATTTCTTTGTTATATTCTCACTAGGAAGATTCGAGAGTTACAGTAAACTTGATTTGGTTCTTCGGATTCAAACAACTGGTAGAACAGGTTGTGCTCCATGGTTCGACGGCAGACCTTTCGGATAAGTAGACTTAGAGACTAAAGTTTTAATTTGCGACGAAATTTCTGGGTTATATTCTCACTAGGAAGCTTCGAGAGATACGGTAAACTTGCTTTGGTGCATCGGATTCAAGCTACTGGTAGACCAGGTTGTATGCTCCATGGTTCGACTGCAGACCTTGCTGATATGTAGTCTTGGAGACTGGGTTATATTCTCACGAGGAAGCTTCGAGAGTTACAGTAAACTTGCTTTGGTGCATCTTGTTCAAGCTACTGATAGATTAGGTTGTACTCCATTTTTCGACTGCAGACAATGCAGATAAGTTGTCTTGGAGACTGAAGTTCAGAACTGCGACGACATTTCTGTGTTATATTCACACTACGGCGCTTCGAGAGTTACTGTAAACTTGCTTTGGTGCATCTGATTCAAGCTACTAGTTGACAACGTTGTCAGCATGGTTCGTCTGCAGACCTTGCAGATAAGTTGTCTTGGAGACTAAAGTTCTGAATTGCGTTGAAACTTCCAGGTTATATTCTCACTAGGAAGCTTCGAGAGTTGCAGTAATCTCGCTTTGCTGCATCGGATACAAGCTGCTGGTAGACCAGGTTGGGTCCAATGGTTCGTCTGCAGACCTTGCAGATAAGTAATCTAGGAGACTAATGTTCTGAATTGCGACGAAATTTCTGGGTTATATTGTCACTATTAAGCTTCTAGAGTTACAGTAAACGTGCTTTTGTGCATCGGACTCAAGCTACTGGGAGATCAGATAGAGCTCCATGGTTCGACTGCAGACCTTGCACATAAGTGGTCTTGAAGACTAAAGGTCTGAATTGCGACGAAATCTCTGTGTTATATTCTCACTAGGAAGCTTCGAGAGTTGCAGTAAACGTAATTTGGTGCACGGATTAAAGCTACTGGTAGACCAGGTTGTGCTCCATGGTTCGACAATTCGCCTGCAGAAATTGCAACTAAGTAGTCTTGGAGACTAAAGTTCTGAATTGCGACGAAATTTCTTGGTTATATTCTCACTAGGAAGCTTCGAGAGTTACAGTAAACTCGCTTTGGCGCAACGGATTCAGCCTATTGGTCCTCCAGGTGATGCTCCATCGTTAGATTGCAGACCTTGCAGATAAGTTGTCTTGCAGACTAATGTTCCGAAATTCGACGATATTTCTGGGCTACATTCTCTCTTTGAAGCTTCGAGAGTTACAGTAATCTAGCTTTGGTGCATCGGATTCAAGCTACTGGTAGACCAGGTTGAGCTACATGGTTTGACTGCAGACCTTGCAGTT
The DNA here is from genome assembly GCF_023897955.1 of Schistocerca gregaria. Taxonomy (NCBI): domain Eukaryota; kingdom Metazoa; phylum Arthropoda; class Insecta; order Orthoptera; family Acrididae; genus Schistocerca; species Schistocerca gregaria. Next base: position 110,058,805 of record NC_064920.1, read on the forward strand.
AATTAGACTTAGAGACAAAAGTTTTAATTTGCGACGAAATTTCTATGTTATATTCTCACTAGGAAGCTTCGAGAGTTACAGTAACCTTGTTTTAATGCATCGGATTTAAGCTGCTGTTAGATCAGGTTCTGCTCCATGGTTCGACTGAAGACCTTGCAGATAAGTAGTCTTGGAGACTAAATTTCTGAATTGCCACGATAGTTCTGGGTTATATGCTCACGAGGAAGCTTCGAGAGTTACAGTAAATTTGCTTTGATGCATCTTGTTCAAGCTACTGGTAGATTAGGTTGTACTCCATCGTTTGACTGCAGACCTTGCAGATAAGTAGTCTTGGAGACTAAAGTTCTGAATTGCGACGAAAATACTGGATTATATCCTCACAAGGAATCTTCGCGAGTTACAGTAAACGTGCTTTTGTGCATCGGATTCAAGTTTCTGGTAGACCAGATTGTGCTCCATGGTTCGACTGCAGGCCTTTCAGATATGTAGACTTAGAGACTAAAGTTTTAATTTGCGACGAGATTTCTGGGATATATTCTCACTTGGAAGCTACGAGAGTTACAGTAAACTTGCTTTGGTGCATCGGATCCAACTTACTAGTCGACAACGTGATGCTCCATGGTTCGACCGCAGAGCTTGCAGACAAGTAGTCTTGGAGTCTAATGTTCAGAATTGCGACTAAATTTCTGGGTTATATTCTCACTAGGAAGCTTATAGAATTACAGTAGACTTGCTTAGGTGCATAGGAATAAGGATACTGGTCCACCAGATGATGATTCATGGTTCGACTACAGACATTGCAGATAAGTAGTTTTGAGGAATAAAGGTCTGAATTGCGACGAAATTTCTTTGTTATATTCTCACTAGGAGGCTTCGAGAGTTACAGTAAACTTCCTTTGGTGCATCGGATTCCAGCTACTGGTCCAACAGGTGATGCTCCATGGTTGGACTGTAGACCTTGCAGATAAGTAGTCTTGGAGACTAAAGGTCTGATTTGCGTCGAAATTTCTGGGTTATTTTCTCACTAGGAGGCTTCGATAGTTACAGTAAACTTGCTTTGGTGCATCGGATTCAAGCCACTGGTCGACTAGGTGATGCTCCATGGTTCGACTGCAGTCCTTGCAGATAAGTAGTCTTGGAGACTAATGTTCTGAATTGCGACGTAATTTCTGGGTTACACTCTCACTAGGAAGATTCCAGAGTCACAGTAAATTTGCTTTTGTCCAACGGATTCAAGCTACTGGTAGACCAGATTGTGCTCCATAGTTCGACTGCAGACCTTTTTAGATAAGTAGACTGTGAGACTAAAGTTCTCATTTGGGACGAAATTTTCGTTTTATATTCTCTCTAGGAAGCTTCGAGAGTTAGAGGAAATTTGCTTTGGTGCGTCGGATTCAAGCTAAAGGTAGACCACATTGTGCTCCATGGTTCAACTGTAGACCTTGCTGATAAGTTGTCTTGGAGATTAAAGTTCTGAATTGCGTCTAATTTTCTGGGTTATAATCTCACTAGTAAGCTTCGAGAGATACAGTAAACTTGCTTAGGTGCATCGGATTCAAGCTACCGGTCCACCAGGTGATGCTCCATGGTTCGACTGCAGACATAGCAGATAAGTAGTCTTCGAGTCTAATGTTCTGAATTATGGCGAACTTTCTGGGTTATATTCTCACTAGGAAGCTTCGAGAGTTACAGTAAACATCCTTTGGTGCTTAGGATTCAAGGTACTGGTTCACCAGGTGATACTCCATAAATCAACTGCAGACCTAGCGGACGTCTTGGAGACTAAAAAAATGAAATGCGCCCTACTTTTTGGGTTACACTCTCACTAGGAAACTTCGAGAGTTACAGTAAACTTGCTTTGGTGCATCGGATTGAAACTGCTGGTAGACCAGGTTGTGCTCCGTGGGTCGACTGCACACATTGCAGATTAGTAGTCTTGTAGACTAAATTTTTGAATTGCGAAGAAATTACTGTGTTATATCCTCACTAGGAAACTTCGAGGGTTACAGTAAACTTGCTTTAGTGCAATGGATTCAGGGTACTGGTCTACCAGGTGATGCTCCATGGTTCGACCGCAGACCTTGCAGATAAGTAGTCTTGGAGACTGGAGTTTTTAATTGCTATGATATTTCTGGGTTATATTGTCACTAGGAAGCTTCGGGAGTTTCAGTAAACTTGCTTCGGTGCATCGGATTCAAGCTACTGGTAGACCAGGTTGAGCTCCATGGTTTGACTGCAGACCTTGCAGGTAAGTAGTCTCTGAGATTAAAGCTCTGCATTGCGACGACATTACTGGGTTATATTCTCATTAGGACGCCTCGAGAGATACAATAAACTTGCTTTGGTGCATCGGTTTCAAGCTACTGGTCCACCAGGTGAGGCTCATTGGTTCGACTGGAGACCTTGCAGGTAAGTAGTCTTGGAGACTAAAGTTCTGAATTGCGACGAAAATACTGGATTATATCCTCACAAGGAATCTTCGCGACTTACAGTAAACGTGCTTTTGTGCATCGGATTCAAGCTTCTGGTAGACCAGATTGTGCTCCATGGTTCGACTGTAGACTTTGCTGATAAGTAGTCTTGGAGATTAAAGTTCTGAATTGCGACTAATTTTCTGGGTTGTAATCTCACTAGGAAGCTTCGAGAGATACAATAAACTTGCTTAGGTGCATCGGATTCAAGCTACCGGTCCACCAGGTGATGCTCCATGGTTCGACTGCAGATATAGCAGATAAGTAGTGTTGGAGACTAATGTTCTGAATTGCGACGAAATTTCTGGGTTATATTCACACTAGGAAGCTTCGAGAGTTACAGTAAGCGTGCTTTTGTGCATCGGATTCAAGCTACTGGGAGATCAGATAGAGCTCCATGGTTCGACTGCAGACCTTTCAGATAATTAGACTTAGAGACCAAAGTTTTAATTTGCAATAAAATTTATGGGTTATATTTACACTAGGAAGCTTCGAGAGTTACAGTAAACTTGCTTTGGTGCATGGGATTCAAGCTACAGGTAGACCAGGTTGTTTGCTCCATAGTTCGACTGTAGACCTTGCAGATAAGTAGTCTTGTAGACTAATGTTCCGAATTATGACGAAATTTCTGGGTTACATTCTCACTACACTGTGCGAGAGTTACAGTAATGTAGCTTTGGTGCATCGGATTCAAGCTACTGGTCCACCAGGTGATGCTCCATAAATCGACTGGAGACCTTGCAGACAAGTAGTCTTGGAGACTACAAAAATGAATTGCGACGTACTTTCTGGGTTACACTCTTACTAGGAAGCTTCTACATCTACATCTACATCTACATCCATACTCCGCAAGCCACCCGACGGTGTGTGGCGGAGGGAACATTTTCTCAAATTGGTCGAATTGACATGGAATGACATTACTGTGAAGTGTACCTACTTGCAATTATGGTTACTGGAATCAATTCATACCTCCAAGTAGATATCCGATTAAAAACCATTGGCGGAGAGGCTAATAGGTTATTCGGTTAATTAAAACAGATCATCACTGTTGCAAACTGAGAACCGTATGTAACTAAAGTGTTGCAATAGACATTTTATCTAAGATATAACAAATTTCTCTTTCCTTTGGTAGTAAATATTAAATTTTGAACAAGTCAACAGAAAATCAAAAACTGATGTAACATAACAGGTCAATGACAACAACATCTCCCACCAACACTGACATGAAATTGACTTCGTAGATGCACGACAGGTCAGTATGGTATTAGACGATTTTTGGATGATAAGCTTGGTTCGTATTCAAAGAACTATCATCTTACAAACGTAACTTCAGGTAGTATAGCTGCAGTACAAACACCTATTAGGCCTACAGTTCTCACGTACCGTCTACGAACGTAAACATATTAGCATGATTCGAGAGTTACAGTAAACTTGCTTTGGTGCATCGGATTCAATCTGCTGGTAGACCAGGTTGTGCTCCATGGTTCGACTGCACACATTGCAGATAAGTAGTCTAGGAGACTAAATTTTTGATTTGCAACGAAATTACTGTGTTATATCCTCACTAGGAAGCTTCGAGAGTTACAGTAAACTTGCTTCGGTGCAACGGATTCAGGGTACTGGTCCACCAAGTGATGCTCCATAGTTCGACTGCAGACCTTGCAGATAAGTAGTCTTAGAGACTAATGTTCTGAATTGCGACGTTCTTTCTGGGTTAAACTCTCACTAGGAAGCTTCGAGAGTTACAGTAAACATGCTTTTGTGCATCGGATTCAAGCTACTGGTAGACCAGGTTATGCTACATGGTTCGACTTCAGACCTTGCAGATAAGTAGTCTTGGAGAGAAAGTTCTGAATTGCGACGAAAATTTCTGGTTTACAATCTCACTAGGAGCCTTCTAGAGTTACAGTATACTTGATTTAGTGCATTGGATTCAAGCTACTGGTGGACCAGGTTATGCTCCATGGTTCGACTGCGGTCCTTGCAGATGAGTATTCTTCGAGTATAAAGTTCTGAATTGCGACGACATTTCTGTGTTATATTCTCACTAGAAACATTCGAGAGTTACAGTAAACTTGCTTTGGTGCATCGGATTCAAGCTACTGGTCCATCAAGTGAAGCTCCATGGTTCGACTGCAGACCTTGCAGATAATTAGTCTTGGAGATTAAAGCTCTGCATTGCGACGACATTACTGGGTTCTATGCTCACTAGGAAGCTTCGAGAGATACAGTAAACTTGCTTTGGTGCATCGGATTCAAGCTACTGGTCCACCAGGTGATGCTCCATGGTTCGACTGGAGACCTTGCGGATAAGTAGTCTTAGAGACTAAACTTCTGAATTGCGACGAAAGTACTGGATTATATCCTCACTAGGAATCTTCGCGAGTTACAGTAAACGTGCTTTTGTGCATGGAATTCAAGCTTCTGCTAGACCAGGTTGTGCTCCATGGTTCGACTGTAGACCTTGCAGATAAGCAGTCTTGGAGACTAATGTTCTGAATTGCGACGTAATTTCTGGGTTACACTCTCACTAGGAAGATTCCAGAGTCACAGTAAACTTGCTTTTGTCCAACGGATTCAAGCTACTGGTAGACCAGATTGTGCTCCATAGTTCGACTGCAGACCTTACAGATAAGTAGTCTTGGAGACTAAAGTTAAAAATTGCGTCGAAATTTATGGGTTACATTCTCACTAAGAAGATTCGAGAGTTACATTAAACTTGATTTGGATCTTCGGATTCAAGCTACTGGTAGACTAGGTTGTGCTCCATGGTTCGACTGCAGGCCTTTCAGATAAGTAGACTTAGAGACTTAAGATTTAATTTGCGACGTAATTTCTGGGATATATTCTCACTTGGAAGCTACGAGAGTTACAATAAACTTGCTTGGTGCATCGGATTTAAGCTACTGGTAGACCAGGTTGTGCTACATGGTTCGACTGCAGACCTTACAGATAAGTAGTCTTGGAGTCTAAAGTTCTGAATTGCGACGAAATTTCTTTGTTATATTCTCACTAGGTGGCTTGGAGAGTTACAGCAAACTTCCTTTGGTGCATCGGATTCAACTTACTGGTCAACCACGTGATGCTCCATGGTTCGACTGCAGTACTTGCAGATAAGTTGACTTGGAGACAAAAGTTCTGATTTGCGACAAAATGTCTGGGTTATATTCTAACTAGGAAGCTTCGAAAGTTACAGTAAACTTGCTTTGGTGCATGGGATTTAGGCTACTGGTAGACAAGTTGTGCTCAGAGCTTCGACTGCAGACCTTGCAGATAAGTAGTTTTATAGACTAAAGTTATGAATTGCGTCGAAATTTCTGGGTTATATTCTCACTAGGAAGCTTCGAGAGTTACAGTGAAATAGCTTTGGTGCATCTTGTTCATGCTGCTGGTAGATGAAGTTGAACTAGATAAATTGACTGCAGACCTTGCAGACAAGTAGTCTTCGAGACTAAATTTCTGAATTGCGACGAATTTACATTGTTATATCCTCACTAGGATTTATCGAGAGTTAGAGTAAACTTGCTTTCGTGCAACGGATTCAGGCTACTGGTTCACCAGGTGATGCTCCATGGTTGGACTGCAGACCATGCACATAAGTAGTCTTGGAGACTAACGTTCTGAATTGCGACGAAATTTCTATGTTATATTCTCACTAGGAAGCTTTGAGAGTACAGTAAACGTGCTTTTGTACATCCGATTCAAGCTACTGGGAGACCAGATAGAGCTCCATGGTTCGACTGCAGACCTTTCAGATATTTAGACTTGGAGGCTAAAGATTTAATTTGCGACGAAATTTCTGGGTTATAATCTCACTAGGAAGCTTCGAGAAATACAGTAAACTTGCTTTGGTGGATCTGATTCAAGCTACTGGTAGACCAGGTTGTGCTCCATGGTTCGACTGCAGACCTTGCAGATAAGTGGTCTTGAAGACTAAAGTTGTGTATTGCGACGAACTCTCTGGCTTATATTCTCTCTAGGAAGCGTCGAGAGCTACAGTAAAATGGCTTTGGTGCATCTTGATCATGCTACTGGTAGATTAGGTTGTACTCCATGGTTTGACTGCAGACCTTGCAGTTAAGTTGTCTTGGAGACTATAGTTCTGAATTGCGACGACATGCCTGGGTTATATTCTCGCTATTAAGCTTCGAGATTTACAGTAAACTTGATTTGGTGCAACGGATTCAAGCTACTGGTGGACCATGTTGTTTGCTCCATGGTTCGACTGCAGACCTTGCAGATAAGTAATCTTGGAGACTAAAGTTCTGAATTGCGACGAAATTTCTGTGTTATATTCACACTACGGCGCTTCGAGAGTTACTGTAATCTTGCTTTGGTGAATCTGATTCAAGCTACTCGTTGACAACGTTGCCAGCATGGTTCGTTTGCAGACCTTGCAGATAAGTAGTATTGGAGACTAAAGTTATGAATTGGAACGAATTTTTTGGGTTATATTCTCACTGGGAAACTTCGAGAGTCACAGTAATCTTGCTTTGATGCTTCGAAATCAAGCTACTGGCAGACCAGGTTGTGCCCATGGTTCGACAGCAGACATTGCAAATAAGTTGTTTTGGAGACCAAAGTTATGTATTATGTCGAAATTTCTGGGTTATATTCTCACTAGGAAGCTTCGAGTGTTACAGTAAAATTTCTTTGGTGCATCTAGTTCATGCTACTGGTAGATGAAGTTGTACTCCATGAATCGACTGCAGACATTGCACGCAAGTAGTCTTCGAGACTAAATTTCTGAATTGCGTTGTAATTACAGGGTTATATCCTCACTAGGATTTATCGAGAGTTACAGTAAACTTGCTTTCGTGCGACGATTTCGAGCTACTGGTCCACCAGGTGATTCTCCATGGTTCGACTGCAGACTTTGCATATAAGTTGTCTTGGAGACTAAATTTCTGAATTGCTTTGAAATTTCTAGGTTATATTCTCACTAGGTAGCTTCGAGAGTTGCAGTAATCTTTCTTTGCTGCGTCGGATTCAAGTTGCTGGTAGACCAGGTTGTGTCCCATGGTCCGACAGCAGAACTTGCGGATAAGTAATCTTGGAGACTAACGTTTGAATTGCGACGCAGTTTCTGGGTTATATTCTCACGAGGAAGCTTCGAGAGTTACAGTAAAATAGCTTTGGTGCATCTTGGTCATGCTACTGGTAGATTAGTTTGTACTCCATGGTTTGACTGCAGACCTTGCAGATAAGTAGTCTTGGAGACTAAAGTTCTAATTTTGCTACAAAATGTCTGGGTTATATTCTAACTAGGAAGCTTCGAAAGTTACAGTAAACGTGCTTTTGTGCAACGGATTCAAGCTACTGGGAGACCAGATAGAGCTCCATGGTTCGACTGCAGACCTTGCAGATAAGTGGTCTTGAAAAATAAAGTTCTGAATTGCGACGAAATTTCTGGGTTATATTCTCACTAGGAAGCTTCGAGAGTTACAGTAAAATAGCTTTGGTGCATCTTGGTCATGCTACTGGTAGATTAGTTTGTACTCCATGGTTTGACTGCAGACCTTGCAGATAAGTAGTCTTGGAGACTAAAGTTCTGAATTGCGACGACATTTCTGGGTTATATTCTCACTATTAAGCTTCGAGAGTTGCAGTAAACTTGATTTGGTGGATCTGATTCAAGCTACTGGTAGACCAAGATCTGCTCATTGCTTCGACAGTTCGCCTGCAGAAATTGCAAATAAGTAGTCTAGGAGACTAATGTTCTGAATTGCGACGAAATTTCTGGGTTATATTCTCACTAGGAAGCTTCGAGAGTTACAGTTAACTCGCTTTGGTGCATCTTGTTCGTGCTACTGGTGGATGAGGTTGAACTCCATGGTTCGACTGCAGAACTTTCAGATAAGTAGTTTTGGAGACTAAAGTTCTAATTTGCGACATAATGTTGGGTTATATTCTATCTAGGAAGCTTCGAAAGTTACAGTAAACTTGCTTTGGTGCATCGGATTTATTCTACTGGTAGACAAGTTGTGCTCCATGGTTCGACTGCAGACCTTACAGATAAATAGTCTGGGAGACTAAAGTTAAAAATTGCGACGAAATTTCTTTGTTATATTCTCACTAGGAAGATTCGAGAGTTACAGTAAACTTGATTTGGTTCTTCGGATTCAAACAACTGGTAGAACAGGTTGTGCTCCATGGTTCGACGGCAGACCTTTCGGATAAGTAGACTTAGAGACTAAAGTTTTAATATGCGACGAAATTTCTGGGTTATATTCTCACTAGGAAGCTTCGAGAGATACAGTAAACTTGCTTTGGTGCATCGGATTCAAGCTACTGGTAGACCAGGTTGTATGCTCCATGGTTCGACTGCAGACCTTGCTGATATGTAGTCTTGGAGACTGAGTTATATTCTCACGAGGAAGCTTCGAGAGTTACAGTAAACTTGCTTTGGTGCATCTCGTTCAAGCTACTGATAGATTAGGTTGTACTCCATTTTTCGACTGCAGACCATGCAGATAAGTTTTCTTGGAGACTGAAGTTCAGAACTGCGACGACATTTCTGTGTTATATTCACACTACGGCGCTTCGAGAGTTACTGTAAACTTGCTTTGGTGCATCTGATTCAAGCTAGTAGTTGACAACGTTTTCAGCATGGTTCGTTTGCAGACCTTGCAGATAAGTAGTATTGAAGACTAAAGTTCTGATTTGGAAAGAATTTTTTGGGTTATATTCTCACTTGGAAACTTCGAGAGTTACAGTAATCTTGCTTTGATGCTTAGAAATCAAGCTACTGGCAGACCAGGTTGTGCTCCAAGGTTCGATTGCAGACTTTGCATATAAGTTGTCATGGAGACTAAAGTTCTGAATTGCGTTGAAATTTCTAGGTTATATTCTCACTAGGAAGCTTCGAGAGTTGCAGTAATCTCGCTTTGCTGCATCGGATTCAAGCTGCTGGTAGACCAGGTTGTGTCCCATGGTTCGACTGCAGACCATGCAGATAATCTAGGAGACTAACGTTCTGAATTGCGACGAAATTTCTGGGTTATATTCTCACTATTAAGCTTCGAGAGTTACAGTAAACGTGCTTTTGTGCATCGGACTCAAGCTACTGGGAGACCAGATAGAGCTCCATGGTTCGACTGCAGACCTTGCACATAAGTGGTCTTGAAGACTAAAGGTCTGAATTGCGACGAAATCTCTGTGTTATATTCTCACTAGGAAGCTTCGAGAGTTGCAGTAAACGTGATTTGGTGCACGGATTAAAGCTACTGGTAGACCAGGTTGTGCTCCATGGTTCGACAATTCGCCTGCAGAAATTGCAACTAAGTAGTCTTGGAGACTAAAGTTCTGAATTGCGACGAAATTTCTTGGTTATATTCTCACTAGGGAGCTTCGAGAGTTACAGTAAACTCGCTTTGGCGCATCTTGTTCGTGTACTGGTAGATGAGGTTGTACTCCATGGTTCGACTGCAGAACTTTCAGATAAGTAGTCTTGGAGACTAAAGTTCTAATTTTGCTACAAAATGTCTGGGTTATATTCTAACTAGAAAGCTTCGAAAGTTACAGTAAACTTGCTTTGGTGCATCGGATTTAAGCTACTGGTAGACAAGTTGTGCCCGATGGTTCGACTGCCGACCTTACAGATAAGTAGTCTTGGAGACTAAAGTTAAAAATTGCCACGAAATTTCTTTGTTACATTCTCACTAGGAAGATTCGAGTGTTACAGTTAGCTTCATTTGGTTCTTCGGATTCAAGCATCTGGTAGACCAGGTTGTGCTCCATTGGTTCGACTGGAGACCTTTCGGATAAGTAGACTTAGAGACTAAAGTTTTAATTTGCGACGAAATTTCTGGGTTGTATTCTCACTAGGAAGCTTCGAGAGATACAGTAAACTTGCTTTGGTGCATAGGATTCAAGCTACTGGTAGACCAGGTTGTTTGCTCCATGGTTGGACTGCAGACCTTGCAGATAAGTAGTTTTGGAGGCTAAAGTTATGAATTGCGTCGAAATTTCTGGGTTATATTCTCACTAGGAAGCTTCGAGAGTTACAGTAAAGTTGCTTTGGTGCAACTTGTTCAAACTACTGGTAGATTAGGTTATACTCTATTTTTCGACTGCAGACCTTGCAGATAAGTTGCCTTGGAGACTAAAGTTCTGAATTGCGACAACATCCCTGGGTTATATTCTCACTATTAAGTTTCGAGAGTTGCAGTAAACTTGCTTTGGTGCATCGGATTCAAGCTACTGGTAGACTAGGTTGTGCTCCATGGTTCGACAGTTCACCTGCAGGAATTGCAAATAAGTAATCTTGGAGACTAAATTTCTGAATTGCGACTAAATTTCTGGGTTATATTCGCCTTAGGAAGCTTCGAGAGTTACAGTAAACTCGCTTTGGTGCATCTTGTTCGTGCTACTGGTAGATTAAGTTGTACTCCATGGTTCGACTGCAGACCTTTCAGATAAGTAGACTTGGAGACTAAAGTTCTAATTTGCGTCGAAATGTCTGGGTTATATTCTCACTATTAACCTTCGAGATTTGGTGAATCGGATTAAAGCTACTGGTAGACCAGGTTGTGCTCCATGGTTCGACTGGAGACCTTGCAGATAAGTAGTCTTGGAGACTGAAGTTCTGAATAACGCTGAAATTTCTTGGTTATATTCCTTCTAGGAAACTTCGAGAGTTACAGTAAACTTGCATTGGTGCATCGGATTCAAGCTACTGGTTCAACAGGAAACGCTCCATGGTTCGACTGCAGACCTAGGAGATAAGAAGTCTCTTAGACTAAAGTTCAGAATTGCCACGAAATTACTGTGTTATATTCTAACTAGGGAGCTTCGAGAGTTACAGTAAACTTGCCATGGTGCATCGGATACAAGCTACTGGTAGACCAGGTTGTGCCACATGGTTCACCTGCAGATCTTGCAGATAAGTAGTCTTGGAGATTAATGTTCTGAATTGCGGCGAAATTTCTGGGATATAGTCTGCCTTGGAAGCTTCGAGTTTTACCGTAAACTTGCTTTGGTGCATGTGATTCAAGTTACTAATAGACCAGGTTGTGCTCCATGGTTCGACTACAGACCTTGCAGATAAGTCTTGGAGTCTAAAGTTCTGAATTGCGACGAAATTTCTGGATTATATTCTCACTAGGAAGCTTCGAGAGTTACAGTAAACCTGCTTTGGTGCATCGGATTCAAGCTACTGGTCCAACAGGAGATGCTCCATGGTTCGACTGCAGACCTTGCAGATAAGTAGTCTTGGAGACTAAAGTTCTTATTTGCAACGAAATTTCTGGGTTATATTGTCCCTAGGAAGCTTCGAGAGTTACAGTAAACTTTATTTGGTGCATCGTATTCAAGCTACTGGTAGACCTGGTTGTGCTCCATACTTCAACGGTTCGCCAGCAGAAATTACAAATAAGTAGTCTTGGAGACTAAAGTTCGGAATTGCGACGTAATTTCTTTGTTGTATTCTCACTAGGAAGCTTCTAGAGTTACAGTAAACTTGCTTTGGTGCATCTGATTCAAGCTACTGGTCTACCACTTGATACCCCATGGTTCGAATGCAGACCTTGCAGATAAGTAGTCATGGAGACTAAAATTATGAACTGCACGAAGTTTCTGGGGTATATTCTCATTAGGAAGGTTAGAGAGGTACAGTAGACTTGCTTAGGTGCAGCGGATTCAGGCTACTGGTCCACAAGGTGATGCTCCATGATTCGACTACAAACCTTGCAAATAAGTAGTCTTGGAGACTAAAGTTCTGAATTGCGACAAAATTTATGGGATATATTCTCACTAGGAAAGTTCGAGAGTTACAGTCAACTTGCTTTGGTGCAACTGATTCAGGCTACTGGTCTACCAGGTGATGCTCCATGGTTCGACTACAGACCTCGCAGAGAAGTAGACTTGGAGACTAAAGTTCTGAATTGCGACGCAATTTCTGGGTTATATTCTCACTAGGAATCTTCCTGAGTTACGGTAAACTTGCTTTGGTGGATCGGTTTCAAGCTAGTTTTAGACCTAGTTGTCCTCCATGGTTCGACTGCAGACCTTGCAGTTAAGTAGTCTTGGAGAGTAAAGTTCTCAATTGCGAAGAAATTTCTGGGTTATAGTCTCACTAGGAAGCTTCGAGAGTTACAGTAAACTTGCTTTGGTGCATCGGATTCAAGTTACTAATAGACCAGGTGTGGCTCCATGGTTCGACTGCAGACCTTGCAGATAAGTAATCTTGGAGACTAAAGTTCAGAATTGCGACGAAATGTCTTGGTCATAATCTCACTAGGAAGCTCCGAGAGTTACAGTAATCTTGCTTTGTTGCTTTGGATTCAAGCTACTGGTCCAACAGGTGATGCTCCATGATTCGACCGTAGATCTTGCAGATAAGTAGCCTTGGAGACTAAAGTTCTCAATTGGGAAAAAATTTCTGGGTTATAGTCTCACTGGGAAGCTTCGAGAGTTACAGTAAACTTGAATTGGTGCATCGGATTCAAGCTACTGACCCACCAGTTGAAGCTCCATGGTTCGACAGCAGACATTGCATATAAGTAGTCTTGCAGACTAAAGTTCTGAATTGCGACGTAATTTTTGGGTTGTATTCTCACTAGGAAGCTTCGAGAATTGCAGTAAACTTGCTGTGGTGCATCGGATTCAAGCTACTGGTCCACCAGGCGATACTACATGGTTCGACTGCAGTCCTTGCAGATAAGTAGTCATGGAGACTAAAATTACGAACTGCACGAAGTTTCTGGGGTATATTCTCACTAGGAAGCTTCGAGAGTTACAGTAAACTTGTTTGGAGTATCGGATTCAAGCTACTAATATACGAGGTTGTGCTTCATGGTTCGATTGCAGACCTTGCAGATAAGTAGCCTTGGAGACTAAAGTCCTGAATTGCGGTGAAATTTCTGGGTTATATTCTCACTAGGAAACTTGGAGACCTGTAGTATTTCTGTTTTGGTGCACCGGATTTAAGCTACTGGTCCACCAGGTGAAGCTCCATGGTGCGACTGCAGACATTGCAGACATGTAGTCTTGGAGACTAATGTGCTGAATTGCGACGAAATTTCTGGGTAATATTCTCACTAGGAAGCTTCGAGAGTTAGAGTAAAATTGCATTGATGCATCTTGTTCATACTACCGGTAGATTAGGAGTACTCCATGGTTCGACTGCAGACCATGCAAATAAGTAGTCTTGGGGACAAAGTTCTGAATTGCGACAAAATTTATGGGATATGGTCTCACTAGGAGGCTTCGAGAGTTACAGTAAACTTGATTTGGTGCGTCGAATTTAAGCAACTGTACCACCCGGTGATGCTCCATTGTTCGACTGCAGAGCTTGCAGATATGTAGCCTTGGAGACTAAAATTCTGAATTGCAACGAAATTTCTTGGTTATAGTCACACTACGAAGCTTCGAGAGTTACAGTAAACGTGCTTTGGTGCATCGGATTCAGCCTACTACTCCACCAGGTGATGCTACAAGGTTCGACTGCAGACATTGCAGACAAGTAGTCTTGGAGAATAAAGTTCTGAATGGCGACGAAATTTCTGGTTTATATTTTCAGTAGGAAGCTTCGAGAGTTACAGTAAAATTGCTTTGGTGCATCTTGTTCATACTACTGGTTAATTAGGTTGTCCTCCATGGTTCGACTGCAGACCTTGCGGATAAGTAATCTTGGAGATTAAAGTTCTGAATTGCGACGAAATTTCTGGGTTATATTCTCACTAGGAAGCTTCGAGAGTTACAGTAAACTTGATTTGGTGCATCGTATTCAAGCTACTGGTAGACCAGGTTGTGCTCCATTGTTCGACGGTTCGCCGGCATAAATTGCAAATAAGTAGTATCGGAGACTAAATTTCGGAATTGCGACAAAATGTCTGGGTTATATTCTCACTAGGAAGCTTCGAGAATTACAGTAAACTTGAATTGGTGCATCGGATTCAAGTTACTGGTCCACCAGGTGATGCTCCGTTTTTCGACTGCAGACCTTGCAGATTAGAAGTCTTGGAGGCTAAAGTTCTCAATTGCGAAGTAATTTCTGGGTTATATTCTCACTAGGAAGCTTCGAGAGTTAATGTAAACTTGCTTTGGCGCATCGGATTCAAGCTACTGGTCCACCAGGTGAATCTCCATGGTTCGACTGCAGAGCTAGCTGATAAGTAGCCTTGGAGAATAAAGTTCTGAATTGCGACAAAATTTCTGGGATTATAGTCTCACTAGGAGGCTTCTAGAGTTACAGTAAACTTGATTTTGTGCGTCCGATTCAAGCTACTGGCATACCAGGTGATGCTCCATGGTTCGACTGCAGATCGTGCAGATAAGTAGCCTTGGAGACTAAAGTTTTGAATTACGACAAAAGTTTTGTGTTATAGTCACACTGCGAAGCTTCGAGAGTAACAGTAAACTTGCTTGGTGCACCGGATTGAAGCTACTGGTCCACCAGGTAATGCTCCATTGTTCGAATGCAGACCTTGCAGATAAGTAGTCTTGGAGACTAAAGGTCTCAATTGCGACGTAATTTCTGTGTTATATTCTCACTAGGAACCTTCGACAGTTACAATAAACTTGGTTAGGTCCATTGGATTCAAGCTACTGGTCCAACAAATGATGCTCCATGGTTAGACTGCATATCTTGCAGTTAAGAAGTCTTGTAGACTGAAGTGCTGATTTGCGATGAAATTTCTGGATTATATTCTCACTAGGAAACTTCGAGAGTTACAGAAAACTTGCTTTGGTGCACCGGATTTAAGCTACTGGTCCACCAGGTAAAGCTCCATGGTTCGACTGCAGACCTTGCACATTAGTAGTCTTGGAGACTGAAGTTCTGAATTGCGATGGATTTTCTTGGTTATATTCTCACTAGGCATCTTCCAGGGTTAGTGTAAACTTGCTTTGGTGCATCGGACTCAAGCTACTGGTCCACCAGGTGAAGCTCCATGGTTCGACTACAGACCTTGCAGATAAGTAGTCTTGGAGACTGAAACTCTGAATTGCGATGGATTTTGTGGGTTATATTCTCACTAGGAAACTTCCAGGGTTAGTGTAAACTTGCTTTGGTGCATCGGATTCAAGCTACTGGTCCACTAGGTGATGCTCCATGGTTCGACTGCAGACCTTGCAGATAAGTAGTCTTGGAAACTAAAGGTCTGAATTGCGATGAAATTACTGGGTTATGTTCTGACTAGGAAGCTTCGAGAGTTACAGTAAATTTGCTCTGGTGCATCAGATTCAAGCTACTGGTCCAACAGGTGATGTTCCATGGTTCGACTGTAAATCTTGCAGGTAAGTAGTCTTGGAGGATAAAGTTCTGAATTGCGACTAAATTTCTGGTTATTATTCTCACTAGGAAGCTTCGAGAGTTACAGTAAAATTGCTTTGGTGCATCTTGTTCATACAACTGGTACGTTAGGTTGTCCTGCATGGTTCGACTGCAGACCTTGCAGATAAGTAGTCTTGAAGGCTAAAGTTCTGAATTGCCACGAAATTTCTTTGTTATATTCTCAACAGGAAGCTTCGAGAGTTAAAGTAAACTTGATTTGGCGCATCAGATTCAAGCTACTGGTCCACCAGTTGATTCTCCATGGTTCATCTGCAAACCTTGAAGATAAGTAGTCTTGGAGACTAAAGGCCTGAATTGCGATGAAATTTCATGGTTATATTCTCACTAGGAAACTTCGAGAGCTATAGTAAATCTATTTAGGTGCATCGGATTTAAGCTACTGGTCCACCAGGTGATGCTCCATGGTTCGACTGCAGACATTGCAGACAAGTTGTCTTGGACACTAAAGTTATGTTATCCCTCGAAATTTCTTGGTTATATTCTCACTACAAAGCTTCGAGAGTTACAGTAAAATTGCTTTGGTGCATCTTGTTCAAACTACTAGTAGATTACGTTGTCCTCCATGGTTCGACTGCAGACTTTGCAGATAAGTAGTCTTGGCGACTAAAGTTCTGAATTACGACGATATTTCTGGGTTATATTCTCACTAGGAAGCTTCGAGAGTTACAGTAAACTTGATTTGGTGCATCGGATTCAAGCTACTGGTATACCAGGTTGTGCTCCATTGTTCGATGGCTCGCCAGCAGATATAACAAATAAGTAGTCTCGGAGACTAAAGATCGGAATTGCGACGAAATTTGTGGGTTATATTCTCGCTAGGAAGCTTCGAGAGTTACAGTAAACTTGCTTTGGCACAACGGATTCAAGCTACTGGTCCACCAGGTGAAGCTCCATGGTTCGACTGCAGACCTTGCACATTAGTAGTCTTGGAGACTGAAGTTCTGAATTGCGATTGATTTTCTTGGTTATATTCTCACTAGGCAACTTTCAGGGTTAGTGTAAACTTGCGTTGGTGCACCGGATTCAAGCTACTGGTCCACTAGGTAATGCTCCAAGCTTCGACTGCAGACCTTGCAGATAAGTAGTCTTGGAAACTAAAGGTCTGAATTGCCATGACATTTCTGGGTTATATTCTCACTAGGAAGCTTCGAGAGTTACAGTAAATTTGGTGCATCAGATTCAAGCTACTGGTCCAACAGGTGATGCTCCATGATTCGACTGTAAATCTTGCAGATAAGTAGTCTTGAAGGCTATAGTTCTGAATTGTCACAAAATTTCTTTGTTATATTCTCACTAAGAAGCTTCGAGAGTTACAGTAAATTTGCTTTGGTGCATCGGATTCAACCTACTGGTCCAACAGGTGATGCTCCATGGTTCGACTGTAAATCTTGCAGGTAAGTAGTCTTGGAGGATTAAGGTCTGAATTGCGATGAAATTTCTTTGTTATATTCTCACTAGGAAGCTTCGAGAATGACAGTAAAATTGCTTTGGTGCATCTTGTTCATACTATTGGTAAGTTAGGTTGTCCTCCATGGTTGGACTGCAGACCTTGCAGATTAGTAGTCTTGAAGGCTAAAGTTCTGAATTGCGACGAAATTTCTTTGTTTTATTCTCACTAGGAAGCTTCGAGAGTTAAAGTAAACTTGCCTTATCGCATCGGATTCAAGCTACTGGTCCACCAGGTGATTCTCCATGGTTCATCTGCAAACCTTGAAGATAAATAGTCTTGGAGACTAAAGGCCTGAATTGCAATGAAATTTATTGGTTATATTCTCACTAGGAAACTTCGAGAGCTATAGTGAATCTATTTTGGTGCATCGGATTTAAGCTACTTGTCCACCAGGTGATGCTCCATGGTTCGACTGCAGACATTGCAGACAAGTAGTCTTGGACACTAAAGTTCTGAATTGCGACGAAATTTCTGGGTTATATTCTCGCTAGTAAGCTTCGAGAGTTAAAGTAAACTTGCTTTGGTGCATCGGATTCAAGCTATTGGTCCAACAGGTGACGCTCCATGGTTCGACTGTAAATCTTGCAGGCAAGTAGTCTTGGAGACTAAAGTTCTGAATTGCTACGAAATTTCTGGTTTATATTCTCACTAGGAAGCTTCGAGAGTTACAGTAAACTTACTTTGGTGCATCGGATTCAAGCTACTGGTCCAACAGGTGACGCTCCATGGTTCCACTGTAAATCTTGCAGGCAAGTAGTCTTGGAGACTGAAGCTCTGAATTGCGATGGATTTTCTGGGTTATATTCTCACTAGGAAACTTCCAGGGTTAGTGTAAACTTGCTTTGGTGCATCGGATTCAAGCTACTGGTCCACCAGGTGATGCTCCATGGTTCGACTGCAGACCTTGCAGATAAGTAGTCTTGGAAACTAAAGGTCTGAATTGCGATGAAATTTCTGGGTTATATTCTCACTAGGAAGCTTCGAGAGTTATAGTAAATTTGCTTTGGTGCATCGGATTCAACCTACTGGTTCAACAGGTGATGCTCCATGGTTCGACTGTAAATCTTGCAGGTAAGTAGTCTTGGAGGATAAAGGTCTGAATTGCGATGAAATTTCTGGGTTATATTCTCACTAGGAAGCTTCGAGAGTTACAGTAAAATTGCTTTTTTGCATGTTGTTCATACTACTGGTAAGTTAGGTTGTCCTCCATGGTTGGACTGCAGACCTTGCAGATTAGTAGTCTTGAAGGCTAAAGTTCAGAATAGCGACGAAATTTCGTTGTTATATTCTCACTAGGAAGCTTCGAGAGTTAAAGTAAACTTGCCTTGGCGCATCGGATTCAAGCTACTGGTCCACCAGGTGATTCTCCATGGTTCATCTAAAAACCTTGAAGATAAGTAGTCTTGGAGACTAAAGGCCTGAATTGCAATGAAATTTCATGGTTATATTCTCACTAGGAAACTTCGAGAGCTATAGTAAATCTATTTGGTTGCATCGGATTTAAGCTACTGGTCCACCAGGTGATGCTCCATGGTTCGACTGCAGACATTGCAGACAAGTAGTCTTGGACACTAAAGTTCTGAATTGCGACGAAATTTCTGGTTTATATTCTCACTAGGAAGCTTCGAGAGTTACAGTAAACTTAGTTTGGTGCATCGGATTCAAGCTACTGGTCCAACAGGTGACGCTCCATGGTTCCACTGTAAATCTTGCAGGCAAGTAGTCTTGGAGACTGAAGCTCTGAATTGCGATGGATTTTCTGGGTTATATTCTCACTAGGAAACTTCCAGGGTTAGTATAAACTTGCTTTGGTGCATCGGATTCAAGCTACTGTTCCACCAGGTGATGCTCCATGGTTCGACTGCAGACCTTGCAGATAAGTAGTCTTGGAAACTAAAGTTCTGAATTGCGATGAAATTTCTTGGTTATATTCTCACTAGGAATCTTCGAGAGTTACAGTAATTTTGCTTTGGTGCACCGGATTTAAGCTACTGGTCCACCAGTTGAAGCTCCATGGTTCGACTGCAGACCTTGCAGATAAGTAGTCTTGGAGAATGAAGCTCTGAATATCGATGGATTTTCTGGGTTATATTCTCACTAGGAAACTTCCAGGGTTAGTGTAAACTTGCTTTGGTGCATCGGATTCAAGGTACTGGTCCACCAATTGATGCTCCATGGTTCGACTGCAAACCTTGCAGATAAGTAGTCTTGGAGACTAAATGTCTGAATTGCGATGAAATTTCTGGGTTATTTTCTCACTAGGAAGCTTCGAGAGATACAGTAAATTTGCTTTGGTTCATTGTTTTCAAGCTACTGGTCCAACAGGTGATGCTCCATGGTTCGACCGTAAATCTTGCAGGTTTGTAGTCTTGGAGGATAAAGTTCTGAATTGCGACGAAATTTGTGGTTTATATTCTCACTAGGAAGCTTCGAGAGTTACAGTGAACTTGCTTTGGTGCATCGGATTGAAACTGCTGGTAGACCAGGTTGTGCTCCATGGGTTGACTGCACACATTGCAGATAAGTAGTCTTGTAGACTAAATTTTTGAATTGCGAAGAAATTACTGTGTTATATCCTCACTAGGAAACTTCGAGGGTTACAGTAAACTTGCTTTAGTGCAATGGATTCAGGGTACTGGTCTACCAGGTGATGCTCCATGGTTCGACTGCAGACCTTGCAGATAAGTAGTCTTGGAGACTAGAGTTCTGAATTGCTATGAAATTTCTGGGTTATATTGTCACTAGGAAGCTTCGGGAGTTTCAGTAAACTTGCTTCGGTGCATCGCATTCAAGCTACTGGTAGACCAGGTTGAGCTCCATGGTTTGACTGCAGACCTTGCAGACAAGTAGTCTCTGAGATTAAAGCTCTGCATTGCGACGACATTACTGGGTTATATTCTCATTAGGACGCTTCGAGAGATGCAATAAACTTGCTTTGGTGCATCGGATTCAAGCTACTGGTCCACCAGGTGATGCTCATTGGTTCGACTGCAGACCTTGCAGATAAGTAGTCTTGCAGAATAAAGTTCTGAATTGCGGCGAAATTTCTGTGTTAAATTTACACTACGAAGTTTCGAGAGTTACAGTAAACTTGCTTTGGTGCAACGGATTCAGCCTATTGGTCCACCAGGTGATGCTCCATGGTTCGACTGTAGACCTTGCAGATAAGTAGTCTTTGACACTAAAGTTCTGAAATGCGGCGTAATTTCTGTGTTATAATAACACTAAGAAGCTTCGAGAGTTACAGTAAACTTGCTTTTTTGCATCGGATTCAAGCTACTGGTCGACCAGGTGATGCTCCATCGTTAGATTGCAGACCTTGCAGATAGTTGTCGTGCAGACTAATGTTCCGAAATACGACGAAATTTCTGGGTTACATTCTCTCTTTGAAGCTTCGATAGTTACAGTAAACTTACTTTGGTGCATCGGATTCAAGCCACTGGTCGACTAGGTGATGCTCCATGGTTCGACTGCAGACCTTGCAGATAAGTAGTCTTGGAGACTAAAGTTCTGAATTTCATCGTACGTTCTGGGTTACATTCTCACTAGGAAGCTTCGTGAGTTACAGTAAACATGCTTTTGTCCGTCGGATTCAAGCTACAGGTAGACCACATTGTGCTCCATGGTTCAACTGTAGACCTTTCTGATAAGTAGTCTTGGAGATTAAAGTTCTGAATTGCGATGAATTTTCTGGGTTATAATCTCACTAGGAAGCTTCGAGAGATACAGTAAACTTGCTTTGTTGCATCGGATTTAGAGTACTGGTAGACAAGTTGTGCTCCATGTTTCGACTGCAGACCGTGCAAATAAGTAGTTTTGGAGATTAAAGCTTTGAATTGCGACGAAATTTCTGCGTTATATTCTCACTAGGAGGCTTCGTGAGTTACAGTAAACTTAATTGGTGCATCGGATTCAAGCTACTGGTACACCAGGTGATGCTCCGTGGTTCGACTGCAGACTTTGCAGATAAGTAGTCTTGGAGACTAAAGGTCTGAATTGCGATGAAAATACTGGATTATATCCTCACAAGGAATCTTCGCGAGTTACAGTAAACTTGCTTTGGTGCATCGGATTCAAGCTACTGGTCACCAGGTGATGCTCCATGGATCGACTGCAGACTTTGCAGATAAGTAGTCTTGGAGACTAAAGGTCTGAATTGCGATGAAATTTCTGGGTTATATTCTCACTAGGAGGCTTCGATAGTTACAGTAAACTTACTTTGGTGCATCGGATTCAAGCTAATGGTCCACCAGGTGATGCTCCATGGTTCGACTGCAGACCTTGCAGATAAGTAGTCTTGCAGAATAAAGTTCTGAATTGCGGCGAAATTTCTGTGTTAAATTCACACTACGAAGTTTCGAGAGTTACAGTAAACTTGCTTTGGTGCAACGGATTCAGCCTATTGGTCCACCAGGTGATGCTCCATGGTTCGACTGTAGACCTTGCAGATAAGTAGTCTTAGACACTAAAGTTCTGAATTGCGGCGTAATTTCTGTGTTATAATAACACTACGAAGCTTCGAGAGTTACAGTAAACTTGCTTTTTTGCATCGGATTCAAGCTACTGGTCGACCAGGTGATGCTCCATCGTTAGATTGCAGACCTTGCAGATAAGTTGTCTTGCAGACTAATGTTCCGAAATACGACGAAATTTCTGGGTTACATTCTCTCTTTGAAGCTTCTAGATTTACAGTAATCTAGCTTTGGTTCATCGGATTCAAGCTACTGGTAGACCAGGTTGAGCTCCATGGTTTGACTGCAGACCTGGCAGTTAATTAGACTTAGAGACTAAAGTTTTAATTTGCGACGAAATTTCTATGTTATATTCTCACTAGGAAGCTTCGAGAGTTACAGTAACCTTGTTTTAATGCATCGGATTTAAGCTGCTGTTAGATCAGATTCAGCTCCATGGTTCGACTGAAGACCTTGCAGATAAGTAGTCTTGGAGACTAAATTTCTGAATTGCCACGATAGTTCTGGGTTATATGCTCACGAGGATGCTTCGAGAGTTACAGTAAACTTGCTTTGATGCATCTTGTTCAAGCTATTGGTAGATTAGGTTGTACTCCTTCGTTTGACTGCAGACCTTGCAGGTAAGTAGGCTTGGAGACTAAAGTTCTGAATTGTGACAACATTCCTTGGTTATATTCTCACGAGGAAGCTTCGAGAGTTGCAGTAAACTTGATTTGGTGCATCGGATTCAAGCTACTGGTAGACCAGGTTGTGCTCCATGGTTCGACAGTTCGCCTGCAGAAATTTGCAAATAAGTAGTCCTGGAGACTAAATTTCTGAATTGCGACGAAATTTCTTTGTTATATTCTCACTAGAAAGCTTCGAGAGTTACAGTAAACTCACTTTGGTGCTTCTTGTTCGTGCTACTGGTAGATTAGGTTGTACTCCATGGTTCGACTGCACACCTTTCAGATAAGTAGACTTGGAGACTAAAGTTCTAATTTGCTACAAAATGTCTGGGTTATATTCTAACTAGGAAGCTTCGAAAGTTACAGTAAACTTGCTTTAGTGCATCGGATTTAGGGTACTGGTAGACAAGTTGTGCTCCATGTTTCGACTGCAGACCTGGCCGATAAGTAGTCTTGGAGTCTAATGTTCTGAATTACGACGAAATTTCTGGCTTATATTCTCACCAGGAAGCTTATAGAATTACAGTAGACTTGCTTAGGTGCATCGGAATAAGGATACTGGTCCACCAGGTGATGATTCATGGTTCGAGTACAGACCTTGCAGATAAGTAGTCTTGGAGACTAAAGGTCTGAATTGCGACGAAATTTCTGTGTTATATTCTCACTAGGAGGCTTCGAGAGCTACAGTAAACTTGCTTTGGTGCAACGGATTCAGCCTACTGGTCCACCAGGTGATGCTCCATGGTTCGACTGCAGACCGTGCAGATAAGTAGTCTTGGAGACTAAATTTCTGAACTGCGACGAAATTTCTGGTTTATATTCACACTAGGAGGCTTCTATAGTTACAGTAAACTTGCTTTGGTGCATCGGATTCAAGCCACTGGTCGACTAGGTGATGCTCCATGGTTCGACTGCAGACCTTGCAGATAAGTAGTCTTGGAGACTAATGTTCTGAATTGCGACGTACGTTCTGAGTTACACTCTCACTAGGAAGTTTCGAGAGTTACAGTAAACATGCTTTTGCCCGTCGCATTCAAGCTACAGGTAGACCACATTGTGCTCCATGGTTCAACTGTAGACCTTGCTGATAAGTAGTCTTGGAGATTAAAGTTCTGAATTGCGACTAATTTTCTGGGTTACAATCTCACTAGGAAGCTTCGAGAGATACAATAAACTTGCTTAGGTGCATCGGATTCAAGCTACCGGTCCACCAGGTGATGCTCCATGGTTCGACTGCAGATATAGCAGATAAGTAGTGTTGGAGACTAATGTTCTGAATTGCGACGAAATTTCTGGGTTATATTCACACTAGGAAGCTTCGAGAGTTACAGTAAGCGTGCTTTTGTGCATCGGATTCAAGCTACTGGGAGACCAGATAGAGCTCCATGGTTCGACTGCAGACCTTTCAGATAATTAGACATAGAGACTAAAGTTTTAATTTGCAACAAAATTTATGGGTTATATTTACACTAGGAAGCTTCGAGAGTTACAGTAAACTTGCTTTGGTGCATGGGATTCAAGCTACAGGTAGACCAGGTTGTTTGCTCCATAGTTCGACTGTAGACCTTGCAGATAAGTAGTCTTGTAGACTAATGTTCCGAATTATGACGAAATTTCTGGGTTACATTCTCACTACACTGTGCGAGAGTTACAGTAATGTAGCTTTGGTGCATCGGATTCAAGCTACTGGTCCACCAGGTGATGCTCCATAAATCGACTGGAGACCTTGCAGACAAGTAGTCTTGGAGACTACAAAAATGAATTGCGACGTACTTTCTGGGTTACACTCTCACTAGGAAGCTTCTACATCTACATCTACATCTACCTCCATACTCCGCAAGCCACCTGACGGTGTGTGGCGGAGGGAACATTTTCTCATATTGGTCGAATTGACATGGAATGACATTACTGTGAAGTGTACCTACTTGCAATTATGGTTACTGGAATCAATTCATACCTCCAAGTAGATATCCGATTAAAAACCATTGGCGGAGAGGCTAATAGGTTATTCGGTTAATTAAAACAGATCATCACTGTTGCAAACTGAGAACCGTATGTAACTAAAGTGTTGCAATAGACATTTTATCTAAGATATAACAAATTTCTCTTTCCTTTGGTATTAAATATTAAATTTTAAACAAGTCAACAGAAAATCAAAAACTGAAGTAACATAACAGGTCAATGACAACAGCATCTCCCACCAACACCGACATGAAATTGACTTCGTAAATGCACGACAGGTCAGTATGGTATTAGACGAATTTTGGATGATAAGCTTGGTTCGTATTCAAAGAACTATCATCTTACAAACGTAACTTCAGGTAGTATAGCTGCAGTACAAACACCTATTAGGCCTACAGTTCTCACGTACCGTCTACGAACGTAAACATATTAGCATGATTCGAGAGTTACAGTAAACTTGCTTTGGTGCATCGGATTCAATCTGCTGGTAGACCAGGTTGTGCTCCATGGTTCGACTGCACACATTGCAGATAAGTAGTCTAGGAGACTAAATTTTTGATTTGCGACGAAATTACTGTTTTATATCCTCACTAGGAAGCTTCGAGAGTTACAGTAAACTTGCTACGGTGCAAAGGATTCAGGGTACTGGTCCACCAAGTGATGCTCCATGGTTCGACTGCAGACCTTGCAGATAAGTAGTCTTAGAGACTAATGTTCTGAATTGCGACGTACTTTCTGGGTTAAACTCTCACTAGGAAGCTTCGAGAGTTACAGTAAACATGCTTTTGTGCATCGGATTCAAGCTACTGGTAGACCAGGTTATACTACATGGTTCGACTTCAGACCTTGCAGATAAGTAGTCTTGGAGATAAAGTTCTGAATTGCGACGAAAATTTCTGGTTTACAATCTCACTAGGAGCCTTCTAGAGTTACAGTATACTTGATTTAGTGCATTGGATTCAAGCTACTGGTGGACCAGGTTATGCTCCATGGTTCGACTGCGGTCCTTGCAGATGAGTATTCTTCGAGTATAAAGTTCTGAATTGCGACGACATTTCTGTGTTATATTCTCACTAGAAAGTTTCGAGAGTTATAGTAAACTTGCTTTGGTGCATCGGATTCAAGCTACTGGTCCATCAAGTGAAGCTCCATGGTTCGACGGCAGACCTTGCAGATAATTAGTCTTGGAGATTAAAGCTCTGCATTGCGACGACATTACTGGGTTCTATGCTCACTAGGAAGCTTCGAGAGATACAGTAAACTTGCTTTGGTGCATCGGATTCAAGCTACTGGTCCACCAGGTGATGCTCCATGGTTCGACTGGAGACCTTGCGGATAAGTAGTCTTAGAGACTAAATTTCTGAATTGCGACGAAAGTACTGGATTATATCCTCACTAGGAATCTTCGCGAGTTACAGTAAACGTGCTTTTGTGAATGGGATTCAAGCTTCTGGTAGACCAGGTTGTGCTCCATGGTTCGACTGCAGACCTTGCAGATAAGTAGTCTTGGAGACTAATGTTCTGAATTGCGACGTAATTTCTGGGTTACACTCTCACTAGGAAGATTCCAGAGTCACAATAAACTTGCTTTTGTCCAACGGATTCAAGCTACTGGTAGACCAGATTGTGCTCCATAGTTCGACTGCAGACCTTACAGATAAGTAGTCTTGGAGACTAAAGTTAAAAATTGCGACGAAATTTATGGGCTACATTCTCACTAAGAAGATTCGAGAGTTACAGTAAACTTGATTTGGATCTTCGGATTCAAGCTACTGGTAGACTAGGTTGTGCTCCATGGTTCGACTGCAGACCGTGCAGATAAGTAGTCTTGGAGACTAAATTACTGAATTGCGACGAAAATACTGATTTATATCCTCACTAGGAATCTTCGCGAGTTACAGTAAACGTGCTTTTGTGCATCGAATTCCAGCTTCTGGTAGACCTGATTGTGCTCCATGGTTCGACTGCAGGCCTTTCAGATAAGTAGACTTAGAGACTTAAGATTTAATTTGCGACGTAATTTCTGGGATATATTCTCACTTGGAAGCTACGAGAGTTACAATAAACTTGCTTGGTGCATCGGATTTAAGCTACTGGTAGACCAGGTTGTGCTACATGGTTCGACTGCAGACCTTACAGATAAGTAGTCTTGGAGTCTAAAGTTCTGAATTGCGACGAAATTTCTTTGTTATATTCTCACTAGGTGGCTTGGAGAGTTACAGCAATCGGATTCAACTTACTGGTCAACCACGTGATGCTCCATGGTTCGACTGCAGTACTTGCAGATAAGTTGACTTGGAGACAAAAGTTCTGATTTGCGACAAAATGTCTGGGTTATATTCTAACTAGGAAGCTTCGAAAGTTACAGTAAACTTGCTTTGGTGCATCGGATTTAGGCTACTGGTAGACAAGTTGTGCTCCAAGCTTCGACTGCAGACCTTGGAGATAAGTAGTTTTATAGACTAAAGTTATGAATTGCGTCGAAATTTCTGGGTTATATTCTCACTAGGAAGCTTCGAGAGTTACAGTAAAATAGCTTTGGTGCATCTTGTTCATGCTGCTGGTAGATGAAGTTGAACTAGATAAATTGACTGCAAACCTTGCAGGCAAGTAGTCTTCGAGACTAAATTTCTGAATTGCGACGAATTTACAGGGTTATATCCTCACTAGGATTTATCGAGAGTTAGAGTAAACTTGCTTTCGTGCAACGGATTCAGGCTACTGGTTCACCAGGTGATGCTCCATGGTTGGACTGCAGACCATGCACATAAGTAGTCTTGGAGACTAACGTCCTGAATTGCGACGAAATTTCTATGTTATATTCTCGCTAGGAAGCTTTGAGAGTTACAGTAAACGTGCTTTTGTACATCCGATTCAAGCTACTGGGAGACCAGATAGAGCTCCATGGTTCGACTGCAGACCTTTCAGATATTTAGACTTGGAGACTAAAGATTTAATTTGCGACGAAATTTCTGGGTTATAATCTCACTAGGAAGCTTCGAGAAATACAGTAAACTTGCTTTGGTGGATCTGATTCAAGCTACTGGTAGACCAGGTTGTGCTCCATGGTTCGACTGCAGACCTTGCAGATAAGTGGTCTTGAAGACTAAAGTTGTGAATTGCGACGAACTTTCTGGGTTATATTCTCTCTAGGAAGCCTCGAGAGCTACAGTAAAATGGCTTTGGTGCATCTTGAACATGCTACTGGTAGATTAGGTTGTACTCCATGGTTTGACTGCAGACCTTGCAGTTAAGTTGTCTTGGAGACTATAGTTCTGAATTGCGACGACATGCCTGGGTTATATTCTCGCTATTAAGCTTCGAGATTTACAGTAAACTTGATTTGGTGCAACGGATTCAAGCTACTGGTAGACCATGTTGTTTGCTCCATGGTTCGACTGCAGACCTTGCAGATAAGTAATCTTGGAGACTAAAGTTCTGAATTGCGACGAAATTTCTGTGTTATATTCACACTACGGCGCTTCGAGAGTTACTGTAATCTTGCTTTGGTGACTCTGATTCAAGCTACTAGTTGCCAACGTTGCCAGCATGGTTCGTCTGCAGACCTTGCAAAGAACTAGTATGGGAGACTAAAGTTCTGAATTGGAACGAATTTTTTGGGTTATATTCTCACTTCGAAACTTCGAGAGTTACAGTAATCTTGCTTTGGTACATCGGATTCAAGCTACTAGTAGACACGTTGTGCCCATGGTTCGACAGCAGACCTTGCAAATAAGTAGTTTTGGAGACTAAAGTTATGAATTGCGTCGAAATTTCTGCGTTATATTCTCACTAGGAAGCTTCGAGACTTATGGTAAAATTGCTTTGGTGCATCTAGTTCATGCTGCTGGTAGATGAAGTTGTACTCCATGAATTGACTGCAGACCTTGCAGATAAGTAGTCTTATAGACTAATGTTCTCATTTGGAACGAATTTTTTTGGGTTATATTCTCACTAGGAAACTTTAAGAGTTACAGTAATCTTGCTTTGGTGCATCGGATTCAAGCTACTAGTGGACCACGCTGTGCCCATGGTTCGACAGCAGACATTGCAAATAAGTAGTTTTGGAGACTAAAGTTATGAATTACGTCGAAATTTCTGGGTTATATTCTCACTAGGAAGCTTCGAGTGTTACAGTAAAATTGCTTTGGTGCATCTAGTTCATGCTACTGGTAGATGAAGTTGTACTCCATGAATCGACTGCAGACATTGCACGCAAGTAGTCTTCTAGAATAAATTTCTGAATTCCGTTGTAATTACAGGGTTATATCCTCACTAGGATTTATCGAGAGTTACAGTAAACTTGCTTTCGCGCAACGGTTTCGAGCTACTGGTCCACCAGGTGATGCTCCATGGTTCGACTGCAGACTTTGCATATAAGTTGTCTTGGAGACTAAATTTCTGAATTGCGTTGAAATTTCTAGGTTATATTCTCACTAGGTAGCTTCGAGAGTTACAGTAAAATAGCTTTCTTGCATCATGTTCATGCTGCTGGTAGATGAAGTTGAACTAGATAAATTGACTGCAGACCTTGCAGACAAGTAGTCTTCGAGACTAAATTTCTGAATTGCGAAGAAATTTCTTTGTTATATTCTCACTAGGTGGCTTGGAGAGTTACAGCAAACTTCCTTTGGTGCATCGGATTCAACTTACTGGTCAACCACGTGATGCTCCATGGTTCGACTGCAGTACTTGCAGATAAGTTGACTTGGAGACAAAAGTTCTGATTTGCGACAAAATGTCTGGGTTATATTCTAACTAGGAAGCTTCGAAAGTTACAGTAAACTTGCTTTGGTGCATCGGATTTAGGCTACTGGTAGACAAGTTGTGCTCCAAGCTTCGACTGCAGACCTTGCAGATAAGTAGTTTTATAGACTAAAGTTATGAATTGCGTCGAAATTTTTGGGTTATATTCTCACTAGGAAGCTTCGAGAGTTACAGTAAAATAGCTTTGGTGCATCTTGTTCATGCTGCTGGTAGATGAAGTTGAACTAGATAAATTGACTGCAGACCTTGCAGACAAGTAGTCTTCGAGACTAAATTTCTGAATTGCGACGAATTTACAGGGTTATATCCTCAATAGGATTTATCGAGAGTTAGAGTAAACTTGCTTTCGTGCAACGGATTCAGGCTACTGGTTCACCAGGTGATGCTCCATGGTTGGACTGCAGACCATGCACATAAGTAGTCTTGGAGACTAACGTTCTGAATTGCGACGAAATTTCTATGTTATATTCTCACTAGGAAGCTTTGAGAGTTACAGTAAACGTGCTTTTGTACATCCGATTCAAGCTACTGGGAGACCAGATAGAGCTCCATGGTTCGACTGCAGACCTTTCAGATATTTAGACTTGGAGACTAAAGATTTAATTTGCGACGAAATTTCTGGGTTATATTCTCACTAGGAAGCTTCGAGAGATACAGTAAACTTGCTTTGGTGCATCGGATTCAAGCTACTGGTAGACCAGGTTGTATGCTCCATGGTTCGACTGCAGACCTTGCTGATATGTAGTCTTGGAGACTGGGTTATATTCTCACGAGGAAGCTTCGAGAGTTACAGTAAACTTGCTTTGGTGCATCTCGTTCAAGCTACTGATAGATTAGGTTGTACTCCATTTTTCGACTGCAAACCATGCAGATAAGTTTTCTTGGAGACTGAAGTTCAGAACTGCGACGACATTTCTGTGTTATATTCACACTACGGCGCTTCGAGAGTTACTGTAAACTTGCTTTGGTGCATCTGATTCAAGCTAGTAGTTGACAACGTTTTCAGCATGGTTCGTTTGCAGACCTTGCAGATAAGTAGTATTGGAGACTAAAGTTATGATTTGGAACGAATTTTTTGGGTTATATTCTCACTTGGAAACTTCGAGAGTTACAGTAATCTTGCTTTGATGCTTAGAAATCAAGCTACTGGCAGACCAGGTTGTGCTCCAAGGTTCGATTGCAGACTTTGCATATAAGTTGTAATGGAGACTAAAGTTCTGAATTGCGTTGAAATTTCTAGGTTATATTCTCACTAGGAAGCTTCGAGAGTTGCAGTAATCTCGCTTTGCTGCGTCGGATTCAAGCTACTGGTAGACCAAGTTGTGTCCCATGGTTCGACTGCAGACCTTGCAGAAAAGTAATCTTGGAGACTAACGTTCTGAATTGAGACGAAATTTCTGGGTTATATTCTCACTATTAAGCTTCGAGAGTTACAGTAAACGTGCTTTTGTGCAACGGATTCAAGCTACTGGGAGACCAGATAGAGCTCCATTGTTCGACTGCAGACCTTGCAGATAAGTGGTCTTGAAGACTAAAGTTCTGAATTGCGACGAAATTTCTGGGTTATATTCTCACTAGGAAGCTTCGAGAGTTACAGTAAAATAGCTTTGGTGCATCTTGGTCATGCTACTGGTAGATTAGTTTGTACTCCATGGTTTGACTGCAGACCTTGCAGATAAGTAGTCTTGGAGTCTAAAGTTCTGAATTGCGACGACATTTCTGGGTTATATTCTCACTATTAAGCTTCGAGAGTTGCAGTAAACTTGATTTGGTGGATCGGATTCAAGCTACTGGTAGACCAAGATCTGCTCATTGCTTCAACAGTTCGCCTGCAGAAATTGCAAATAAGTAGTCTACGAGACTAATGTTCTGAATTGGGACGAAATTTCTGGGTTATATTCTCACTAGGAAGCTTCGAGAGTTACAGTTAACTCGCTTTGGTGCATCTTGTTCGTGCTACTGGTGGATGAGGTTGAACTCCATGGTTCGACTGCAGAACTTTCAGATAAGTAGTTTCGGAGACTAAATTTCTAATTTGCGACAAAATGTCTGGGTTATATTCTATCTAGGAAGCTTCGAAAGTTACAGTACACTTGCTTTGGTGCATCGGATTTAATCTACTGGTAGACAAGTTGTGCTCCATGGTTCGACTGCAGACCTTACAGATAAATAGTCTGGGAGACTAAAGTTAAAAATTGCGACGAAATTTTTTTGTTATATTCTCACTAGGAAGATTCGAGAGTTACAGTAAACTTGATTTGGTTCTTCGGATTCAAACAACTGGTAGAACAGGTTGTGCTCCATGGTTCGACGGCAGACCTTTCGGATAAGTAGACTTAGAGACTAAAGTTTTAAATTGCGACGAAATTTCTGGGTTATATTCTCACTAGCAAGCTTCGAGAGATACAGTAAACTTGCTTTGGTGCATCCGAGTCAAGCTACTGGTAGACCAGGTTGTATGCTCCATGGTTCGACTGCAGACCTTGCTGATATGTAGTCTTGGAGACAGGGTTATATTCTCACGAGGAAGCTTCGAGAGTTACAGTAAACTTGCTTTGGTGCATCTTGTTCAAGCTACTGATAGATTAGGTTGTAGTCCATTTTTCGACTGCAGACCACGCAGAAAAGTTGTCTTGGAGACTGAAGTTCAGAACTGCGACTACATTTCTGTGTTATATTCACACTACGGCGCTTCGAGAGTTACTGTAAACTTGCTTTGGTGCATCTGATTCAAGCTAGTAGTTGACAACGTTGTCAGCATGGTTCGTCTGCAGACCTTGCAGATAATCTAGGAGACTAACGTTCTGAATTGCGACGAATTTTCTGGGTTATATTCTCACTATTAAGCTTCGAGAGTTACAGTAAACGTGCTTTTGTGCATCGGACTCAAGCTACTGGGAGACCAGATAGAGCTCCATGGTTCGACTGCAGACCTTGCACATAAGTGGTCTTGAAGACTAAAGGTCTGAATTGCGACGAAATCTCTGGGTTATATTCTCACTAGGAAGCTTCGAGAGTTGCAGTAAACGTGATTTGGTGCACGGACTAAAGCTACTGGTAGACCAGGTTGTGCTCCATGGTTCGACAATTCGCCTGCAGAAATTGCAACTAAGTAGTCTTGGAGACTAAAGTTCTGAATTGCGACGAAATTTCTTGGTTATATTCTCACTAGGAAGCTTCGAGAGTTACAGTAAACTCGCTTTGGCGCATCTTGTTCGTGTTACTGGTAGATGAGGTTGTACTCCATGGTTCGACTGCTGAACTTTCAGATAAGTAGTCTTGGAGACTAATGTTCTAATTTTGCTACAAAATGTCTGGGTTATATTCTAACTAGGAAGCTTCGAAAGTTACAGTAAACTTGCTTTGGTGCATCGGATTTAAGCTACTGGTAGACAAGTTGTGCCCGATGGTTCGACTGCCGACCTTACAGATAAGTAGTCTTGGAGACTAAAGTTAAAAATTGCCACGAAATTTCTTTGTTATATTCTCACTAGGAAGATTCGAGAGTTACAGTTAGCTTGATTTGGTTCTTCGGATTCAAGCATCTGGTAGACCAGGTTGTGCTCCATTGGTTCGACTGCAGACCTTTCGGATAAGTAGACTGGTAGATTAGTTTGTACTCCATGGTTTGACTGCAGACCTTGCAGATAAGTAGTCTTGGAGTCTAAAGTTCTGAATTGCGACGACATTTCTGCGTTGTATTCTCACTAGGAAGCTTCGAGTGATACAGTAAACTTGCTTTGGTGCTTCGGATTCAAGCTACTGGTAGACCAGTTTGTTTGCTCCATGGTTGGACTGCAGACCTTGCAGATAAGTAGTTTTGGAGGCTAAAGTTATGAATTGCGTCGAAATTTCTGGGTTATATTCTCACTAGGAAGCTTCGAGAGTTACAGTAAAGTTGCTTTGGTGCATCTTGTTCAAACTACTGGTAGATTAGGTTATACTCTATTTTTCGACTGCAGACCTTGCAGATAAGTTGCCTTGGAGACTAAAGTTCTGAATTGCGACAACATTCCTGGGTTATATTCTCACTATTAAGTTTCGAGAGTTGCAGTAAACTTGCTTTGGTGAATCGGATTCAAGCTACTGGTAGACCAGGTTGTTTGCTCCATGGTTCGACTGCAGACCTTGCAGATAAGTTGTCTTGGAGACTAAAGTTCTGAATTGCGACGAAATTTCTGTGTTATATTCACACTACGGCGCTTCGAGAGTTACAGTAAACTTGCATTGGTGCATCGGATTCAAGCTACTAGTAGACCAAGTTGTGCACCATGGTTCGTCTGCAGACCTTGCAGATAAGTAATCTTGGAGACAAAAGTTATGAATTGCGACGAAATATCTGGGTTATATTCTCACTATTAAGCTTCGAGAGTTACAGTAAACGTGCTTTTGTGCAACGGATTCAAGCTACTGGGAGACCAGATAGAGCTCCATTGTTCGACTGCAGACCTTGCAGATAAGTGGTCTTGAAGACTAAAGTTCTGAATTGCGACGAAATTTCTGGGTTATATTCTCACTATTAAGCTTCGAGAGTTACAGTAAACTTGCTTTGGTGCATCGGATTCAAGCTACTGGCAGACCAGGTTATGCTCCATGGGTCGACGGTTCGCCTGCAGAAATTGCAAATAAGTAGTCTTGAAGACTAAAGTTCTGAATAGCGACGAAATTTCTGTGTTATATTCTCACTAGGAAGCTTAGAGAGTTACAGTAAACTTGCTTTGGTGCATCTTGTTCGTGTTATTGGTAGATTAGATTGTACTCCATGGTTCGACTGCAGACCTTGCAGAAGAGTAGTCTTGGAGACTATAGTTCAGAATTGCGACGACAATTCTGTGTTATATTCTCACTAGCAAGTTTCGAGAGTTACTGTAAACTTGCTTCGGTGCTTCGGATTCAAGCTGCTGGTCCAGCAGGTTGTGATCCATGGTTCGACTGCAGGCCTTGCAGATAAGTAATCTTGGAGACTAAAGTTCTGATTTCAGACGAAGTTTCTTTGTTATATGCTCACTAGGAAGCTTCGAGAGTTACAGTATACTTGCTTTGGTTATCGGATTCAAGCTACTGGTAGACCAGGTTGGGCTAAATGGTTCGTCTGCAGACCTTTCAGATAAGTAGCCTTGGAGACTAAAGTTCTAATTTGCGACGAATTTTTGGGTTATATTCTCACTGGGAAGCTTCGAGAGTTACTGTAAACTTACTTTGCTGCAACGGTTTCAGGCTACTTGTCCACCACGTGATGCTCCATGGTTCGACTGCAGACAATGGAGGTAAGTAGTCTTGGAGACTAAAGGTCTGAATTGCGACGAAATTCTAGGTTATATTCTCACTAGGTAGCTACGAGAGTTACAGTAAACTTGCTTTGCTGCATAGGATTCAAGCTCCTGGTAGACAAGGTTATGCTCCATGGTTCGTCTGCAGACCTTGCAGATGAGTAGTCATGGGGACTAAAGTCCTGAATTTCGACAACATTGCTGTGTTATATTCTCACTAGGAAGTTTCGAGAGTTACAGTAAACTTGCTTTGGTGCATCGGATTCAAGTGACTGGTCCACCTGGTGATGCACCGTGGTTCGAGTGCAAACCTTGAAGATAAGTAGTCTTATAGACTAAAATTCTGAATTGCGACGAAATTTCTGGGTCATATTCTGACTTGGAAGCTTCGACAGTTGCAGTAAACTTTCTTTGGTGCATCTTGTTCGTGCTACTGGCAAATTAGGTTGTACTCCATGGTTCGACTGCAGACCTTGCAGATCAGTAATCTTGGGGACCAAAGTTCTGAATTGCCATGAAATTTCTGGGTTTTATTCTCACTACGAAGCTTAGAGAGTTACTGTAAAGTTGCTTTGGTGTATCGGATTCAAGTTACTGGTAGACAAGGTTATGTTCCATGGTTCGACTGCAGACCTTGCAGATGGGTTGTCTTGGAGAGTAAGTTCTGAATTGCGACAAATATTCTGGGTTATTCTCATTAGGAAGCTTAGAGAGTTACAGTTAACTTGCTTTGCTGCATCGGATTCAAGCTACTGGTATATCAGGTTGTGCACCATGGTTCGACTGCAGACATTGCAGATGAGTAGTCTTGGAGACTAAAGTTCTGAATTGCATCGAAATTGCTGGGCTATATTCTCACTAGGAAGCTTCGAGAGTTACAGTAAACCTGCTTTGTTGCATCAGTTTCAAGCTAATGGTCCACCAGGTGATGCTCCATGGTTCGACTGCAGACCTTGCAGATAAGTTGTCTTGGAGACTAAAATTTCTGAATTGCGACGAAATTTCTGGGTTATATTCTCACTAGGAAGCTTCGAGAGTTACAGTAAACTTGCTTCGGTGCATCGAATTCAAGCTACTGGTAGACCAGGTTGTGCAGCATGGTTCGACTGCAGACCTTGCAAATAAGTAGTCTTGGAGATAGAGGTTCTAATTTGCGACGACATATCTGTGTTATATTCCCAATAGGAAGCTTCGAGAGTTACAGTAAACCTGTCTTGTTGCATCAGTTTCAAGCTAATGGTCCACCAGGTGATGCTCCATGGTTCGACTGCAGACCTTGCAGATAAATTATCTTGGAGACTAAAGTTCTCAATTGCAACGAAATTTCTGGGTTATAATTTCACTAGGAAGCTTCAAGAGTTACAATAATTTTGCATTGCTGCATCGGATTCAAGTTAATGGTAGACCACAATGTGCTCCATGGTTCGACTGAAGACATTGCGGATAAGTAGTCTTGGAGACGAAAGTTCTGAATTTCTAGGAAATAACTGGGTTATATTGTCACTAGGAAGTTTCGAGAGTTACATTAAACTTGCTTTGGTGCCACGGATTCAAGCTACTGTTCCACCAGGTGATGCTCCATGGATCGACTGCAGACATTGCAAACAAGTAGTCTTGGAGACTAAAGTCCTGAATTACGACGACATTACTGTGTTATATTCTGACCAGGAAGCTTCGAGAGTTACATTAAACTTGCTTTGGTGCAACGGATTCAAGCTACTGTTCCACCAGGTGATGCTCCATGGTTCGACTGCAGACCTTGCAGATGAGTAGTCTTGGAGACTAAAGTCCTGAATTACGACGACATTTCTGTGTTATATTCTGACCAGGAAGCTTCGTCAGTTACAATAAACTTGCTTTGGTGCAACGGATTCAAGCTACTGTTCCACCAGGTGATGCTCCATGGTTCGACTGCAGACCATGCAAACAAGTAGTCTTGGAGACTAAAGTCCTGAATTAAGGACGACATTTCTGTGTTATATTCTGACTAGGAAGCTTCGAGAGTTACAGTAAACTTGCTTTGGTGCATTGGATTCAAGCTACTGGTCCATCAGGTGATGCTCCGTGGTTCGAC
The DNA here is from genome assembly GCF_023897955.1 of Schistocerca gregaria. Classification (NCBI taxonomy): domain Eukaryota; kingdom Metazoa; phylum Arthropoda; class Insecta; order Orthoptera; family Acrididae; genus Schistocerca; species Schistocerca gregaria. The sequence goes on from NC_064920.1 coordinate 110,095,236, forward strand.
TGCAGACCTTGCAGATAAGTAGGCTTGGAGACTAAAGTTCTGAATTGAGACGAAATTTATGGTTTACATTCTCACTAGGAGTCTTCGAGAGTTACAGTATACTTGCTTTGGTGCATCGTATTCAAGCTACTGGTAGACCAGGTTATGCTGCATGGTTCGACAGCAGACCTTACAGATGAGTAGTCTTGGAGACTAAAGTTCTAAATTGCGACGACATTTCTGTGTTATATTCTCACTAGGAAGTTTCGAGAGTTACAGTAAACTTGCTTTGGTGCATCGAATTCAAGCTACTGTTCCACCAGGTGATGCTCCATGGTTCGACTGCAGACCTTGCAAACAAGTAGTCTTGGAGACTAAAGTTCTGAATTACGACGACATTTCTGTGTTATATTCTGACTAGGAAGCTTCGAGAGTTACATTAAACTTGCTTTGGTGCAACGGATTCAAGCTACTGTTCCACTAGGTGATGCTCCATGGTTCGACTGCAGACATTGCAAGCAAGTAGTCTTGGAGACTAAAGTCTTGAATTACTACGATATTTCTGTGTTATATTCAGAATAGGCAGCTTCGAGAGTTACATTAAACAAGCTTTTGTGCAACGGATTCAAGCTACTGTTCCACCTGGTGATGCTCCATGGTTCGACTGCAGACCTTGCAGATGAGTAGTCTTGGAGACTAAAGTCCTGAATTACGACGACATTTCTGTGTTATATTCTGACGAGTTAGCTTCGAGAGTTACATTAAACTTGCTTTGGTTCAACGGATTCAAGCTACTGTTACACCAGGTGATGCTCCATGGTTCGACTGCAGACATTGCAAACGAGTAGTCTTGGAGGCTAAAGTCCTGAATTACGACGACATTTCTGTGTTATATTCTGACCAGGAAGCTTCGAGAGTTACATTAAACTTGCTTTGGTGCAACGGATTCAAGCTACTGTTCCACCAGGTGATCCTTTATGGTTGGATTGCAGAAATTGCAGATAAGTAGTCTTGGAGAGTGAAGTTCTGAATTGCGACAAAAATTCTGGCTCATATTCTCACTAGGGAGCTTCGAAAGTTACAGTAAACTTCCTTAGGTGCATCGGGTTTAAGCTACTGGTCCACCAGGTGATGCTCCATGGTTCGACTGCAGACCTTGCAGATAAGTTGTCTTGGGGACTGAAGTTCTCAATTGTGACGAAATTTCTGGGTTATATTCTCAGTAGGACGCTTGGAGAGTAAGAGTAAACCTGCTTTGTTGCATCAGTTTCAAGCTAATGGTCCACCAGGTGATGCTCCATGGTTCGACTGCAGACCTTGCAGATAAGTTGTCTTGGAGACTAAAATTTCTGAATTGCGACGAAATTTCTGGTTTATATTCTGACCAGGAAGCTTCGAGAGTTACATTAAACTTGCTTTGGTGCAACGGATTCAAGCTACTGTTCCACCAGGTGATGCTCCATGGATCGACTGCAGACATTGCAAACAAGTAGTCTTGGAGACTAAAGTCCTGAATTACGACGACATTTCTGTGTTATATTCTGACCAGGAAGCTTCGAGAGTTACATTAAACTTGCTTTGGTGCAACGGAATCAAGCTACTGTTCCACCAGGTGATGCTCCATGGTTCGACTGCAGACCTTGCAGATGAGTAGTCTTGGAGACTAAAGTCCTGAATTACCACGACATTTCTGTGTTATATTCTGACTAGGTAGCTTCGAGAGTTACATTAAACCTACTTTGGTGCAACGGAATCAAGCTACTGTTCCACCAGGTGATGCTCCATGGTTCGCCTGCAGACATTGCAAACAAGTAGTCTTGGAGACTAAAGTCCTGAATTACGACGACATTTCTGTGTTATATTCTGACCAGGAAGCTTCGACAGTTACAATAAACTTGCTTTGGTGCAACGGATTCAAGCTACTGTTCCATCAGGTGATGCTCCATGGTTCGACTGCAGACCATGCAAACAAGTAGTCTTGGAGACTAAAGTCCTGAATTAAGAACGACATTACTGTGTTATATTCTGACCAGGAAGCTTCGAGAGTTACATTAAACTTGCTTTGGTGCAACGGATTCAAGCTACTGTTCCACCAGGTGATGCTCCATGGTTCGACTGCAGACCTTGCAGATGAGTAGTCTTGGAGACTAAAGTCCTGAATTACGACGACATTTCTGTGTTATATTCTGACCAGGAAGCTTCGTCAGTTACAATAAACTTGCTTTGGTGCAACGGATTCAAGCTACTGTTCCACCAGGTGATGCTCCATGGTTCGACTGCAGACCATGCAAACAAGTAGTCTTGGAGACTAAAGTCCTGAATTAAGGACGACATTTCTGTGTTATATTCTGACTAGGAAGCTTCGAGAGTTACAGTAAACTTGCTTTGGTGCATTGGATTCAAGCTACTGGTCCATCAGGTGATGCTCCGTGGTTCGACTGCAGACCTTGCAGATAAGTAGGCTTGGAGACTAAAGTTCTGAATTGAGACGAAATTTATGGTTTACATTCTCACTAGGAGTCTTCGAGAGTTACAGTATACTTGCTTTGGTGCATCGTATTCAAGCTACTGGTAGACCAGGTTATGCTGCATGGTTCGACAGCAGACCTTACAGATGAGTAGTCTTGGAGACTAAAGTTCTAAATTGCGACGACATTTCTGTGTTATATTCTCACTAGGAAGTTTCGAGAGTTACAGTAAACTTGCTTTGGTGCATCGAATTCAAGCTACTGTTCCACCAGGTGATGCTCCATGGTTCGACTGCAGACCTTGCAAACAAGTAGTCTTGGCGACTAAAGTTCTGAATTACGACGACATTTCTGTGTTATATTCTGACTAGGAAGCTTCGAGAGTTACATTAAACTTGCTTTGGTGCAACGGATTCAAGCTACTGTTCCACTAGGTGATGCTCCATGGTTCGACTGCAGACATTGCAAGCAAGTAGTCTTGGAGACTAAAGTCTTGAATTACTACGATATTTCTGTGTTATATTCAGAATAGGCAGCTTCGAGAGTTACATTAAACAAGCTTTTGTGCAACGGATTCAAGCTACTGTTCCACCTGGTGATGCTCCATGGTTCGACTGCAGACCTTGCAGATGAGTAGTCTTGGAGACTAAAGTCCTGAATTACGACGACATTTCTGTGTTATATTCTGACCAGGAAGCTTCGAGAGTTACATTAAACTTGCTTTGGTGCAACGGATTCAAGCTACTGTTCCACCAGGTGATGCTCCATGGTTCGCCTGCAGACATTGCAAACAAGTAGTCTTGGAGACTAAAGTCCTGAATTACGACAACATTTCTGTGTTATATTCTGACCAGGAAGCTTCGAGAGTTACATTAAACTTGCTTTGGTGCAACGGAATCAAGCTACTGTTCCACCAGGTGATGCTCCATGGTTCGACTGCAGACCTTGCAGATGAGTAGTCTTGGAGACTAAAGTCCTGAATTACCACGACATTTCTGTGTTATATTCTGACTAGGTAGCTTCGAGAGTTACATTAAACCTACTTTGGTGCAACGGAATCAAGCTACTGTTCCACCAGGTGATGCTCCATGGTTCGCCTGCAGACATTGCAAACAAGTAGTCTTGGAGACTAAAGTCCTGAATTACGACGACATTTCTGTGTTATATTCTGACCAGGAAGCTTCGACAGTTACAATAAACTTGCTTTGGTGCAACGGATTCAAGCTACTGTTCCATCAGGTGATGCTCCATGGTTCGACTGCAGACCATGCAAACAAGTAGTCTTGGAGACTAAAGTCCTGAATTAAGAACGACATTTCTGTGTTATATTCTGACTAGGAAGCTTCGAGAGTTATAGTAAACTTGCTTTGGTGCATTGGATTCAAGCTACTGGTCCATCAGGTGATGCTCCATGGTTCGACTGCAGACCTTGCAGATAAGTAGGCTTGGAGACTAAAGTTCTGAATTGAGACGAAATTTATGGTTTACATTCTCACTAGGAGTCTTCGAGAGTTACAGTATACTTGCTTTGGTGCATCGGATTCAAGCTACTGGTAGACCAGGTTATGCTGCATGGTTCGACTGCAGACCTTACAGATGAGTAGTCTTGGAGACTAAAGTTCTAAATGGCGACGACATTTCTGTGTTATATTCTCACTAGGAAGTTTCGAGAGTTACAGTAAACTTGCTTTGGTGCATCGAATTCAAGCTACTGTTCCACCAGGTGATGCTCCATGGTTCGATTGCAGACCTTGCAAACAAGTAGTCTTGGAGACTAAAGTTCTGAATTACGACGACATTTCTGTGTTATATTCTGACTAGGAAGCTTCGAGAGTTACATTAAACTTGCTTTGGTGCAACGGATTCAAGCTACTGTTCCACCAGGTGATGCTCCATGGTTCGACTGCAGACCTTGCAGATGAGTAGTCTTGGAGACTAAAGTCCTGAATTACGACGACATTTCTGTGTTATATTCTGACTAGTTAGTTTCGAGAGTTACAGTAAACTTGCTTTGGTGCATCGAATTCAAGCTACTGTTACACCAGGTGATGCTCCATGGTTCGACTGCAGACCATGCAAACAAGTAGTCTTGGAGACTAAAATTCTTAATTGCGACGAAATTTCTGCGTTATATTGTCATTAGGAAGGTTCGAGAGTTACAGTAAACTTTGTTTGGTGCATCGGGTTCAACCTACTGGTATATCAGATTGTGCTGCATGGGTTATATTCTCAGCAGGAAGCTTCGAGAGTTACATTAATCTTGCTTAGGTGCATCGGATTCAAGCTACTGTTCCACCAGGTGATGCTTTATGGTTGGATTGCAGACATTGCTGATAAGTAGTCTTGGAGACTGAAGTTCTGAATTGCGACAAAAATTCTGGCTCATATTCTCACTAGGGAGCTTCGAGAGTTACAGTAAACGTGCTTTTGTGCAACGGATTCAAGCTACTGGGAGACCAGATAGAGCTCCATGGTTCGACTGCAGACCTTGCAGATAAGTGGTCTTGAAGACTAAAGTTCTGAATTGCGACGAAATTTTTGGGTTATATTCTCACTAGGAAGCTTCGAGAGTTACAGTTAACTCGCTTTGGTGCATCTTGTTCGTGCTACTGGTGGATGAGGTTGAACTCCATGGTTCGACTGCAGAACTTTCAGATAAGTAGTTTTGGAGACTAAATTTCTAATTTGCGACAAAATGTCTGGGTTATATTCTATCTAGGAAGCTTCGAAAGTTACAGTAAACTTGCTTTGGTGCATCGGATTTAATCTACTGGTAGACAAGTTGTGATCCATGGTTCGACTGCAGACCTTACAGATAAATAGTCTGGGAGACTAAAGTTAAAAATTGCGACGAAATTTCTTTGTTATATTCTCACTAGGAAGATTCGAGAGTTAGAGTAAACTTGATTTGGTTCTTCGGATTCAAACAACTGGTAGAACAGGTTGTGCTCCATGGTTCGACGGCAGACCTTTCGGATAAGTAGACTTAGAGACTAAAGTTTTAAATTGCGACGAAATTTCTGGGTTATATTCTCACTAGCAAGCTTCGAGAGATACAGTAAACTTGCTTTGGTGCATCGGATTCAAGCTACTGGTAGACCAGGTTGTATGCTCCATGGTTCGTCTGCAGACCTTACTGATATGTAGTCTTGGAGACAGGGTTATATTCTCACGAGGAAGCTTCGAGAGTTACAGTAAACTTGCTTTGGTGCATCTTGTTCAAGCTACTGATAGATTAGGTTGTAGTCCATTTTTCGACTGCTGACCATGCAGATAAGTTGTCTTGGAGACTGAAGTTCAGAACTGCGACGACATTTCTGTGTTATATTCACACTACGGCGCTTCGAGAGTTACTGTAAACTTGCTTTGGTGCATCTGATTCAAGCTACTAGTTGACAACGTTGTCAGCATGGTTCGTCTGCAGACCTTGCAGATAAGTTGTCTTGGAGACTAAAGTTCTGAATTGCGTTGAAACTTCTAGGTTATATTCTCACTAGGAAGCTTCGAGAGTTGCAGTAATCTCGCTTTGCTGCATCGGATTCAAGCTGCTGGTAGACCAGGTTGTGTCCCATGGTTCGACTGCAGACCTTGCAGATAATCTAGGAGACTAACGTTCTGAATTGCGACGAAATTTCTGGGTTATATTCTCACTATTAAGCTTCGAGAGTTACAGTAAACGTGCTTTTGTGCATCGGACTCAAGCTACTGGGAGACCAGATAGAGCTCCATGGTTCGACTGCAGACCTTGCACATAAGTGGTCTTGAAGACTAAAGGTCTGAATTGCGACGAAATCTCTGGGTTATATTCTCACTAGGAAGCTTCGAGAGTTGCAGTAAACGTGATTTGGTGCACGGACTAAAGCTACTGGTAGACCAGGTGTGCTCCATGGTTCGACAATTCGCCTGCAGAAATTGCAACTAAGTAGTCTTGGAGACTAAAGTTCTGGATTGCGACGAAATTTCTTGGTTATATTCTCACAAGGAAGCTTCGAGAGTTACAGTAAACTCGCTTTGGCGCATCTTGTTCGTGTTACTGGTAGATGAGGTTGTACTCCATGGTTCGACTGCTGAACTTTCAGATAAGTAGTCTTGGAGACTGAAGTTCTAATTTTGCTACAAAATGTCTGGGTTATATTCTAACTAGGAAGCTTCGAAAGTTACAGTAAACTTGCTTTGGTGCATCGGATTTAAGCTACTGGTAGACAAGTTGTGCCCGATGGTTCGACTGCCGACCTTACAGATAAGTAGTCTTGGAGACTAAAGTTGAAAATAGCCACGAAATTTCTTTGTTATATTCTCACTAGGAAGATTCGAGAGTTACAGTTAGCTTGATTTGGTTCTTCGGATTCAAGCATCTGGTAGACCAGGTTGTGCTCCATTGGTTCGACTGCAGACCTTTCGGATAAGTAGACTTAGAGACTAAAGTTTTAATTTGCGACGAAATTTCTGGGTTGTATTCTCACTAGGAAGCTTCGAGAGATACAGTAAACTTGCTTTGGTGCATCGGATTCAAGCTACTGTTAGACCAGGTTGTTTGCTCCACGGTTGGACTGCAGACCTTGCAGATAAGTAGTTTTGGAGGCTAAAGTTATGAATTGCGTCGAAATTTCTGGGTTATATTCTCACTAGGAAGCTTCGAGAGTTACAGTAAAGTTGCTTTGGTGCATCTTGTTCAAACTACTGGTAGATTAGGTTATACTCTATTTTTCGACTGTAGACCTTGCAGATAAGTTGCCTTGGAGACTAAAGTTCTGAATTGCGACAACATTCCTGGGTTATATTCTCACTATTAAGTTTCGAGAGTTGCAGTAAACTTGCTTTGGTGCATCGGATTCAAGCTACTGCTAGACTAGATTGTGCTCCATTGTTCGACAGTTCACCTGCAGAAATTGCAAATAAGTAATCCTTGAGACTAAATTTCTGAATTGCGACAAAATTTCTGGGTTATATTCGCACTAGGAAGCTTCGAGAGTTACAGTAAACTCGCTTTGGTGCATCTTGTTCGTGCTACTGGTAGATTAAGTTGTACTCCATGGTTCGACTGCAGACCTTTCAGATAAGTAGACTTGGAGACTAAAGTTCTAATTTGCGACGAAATGTCTGGGTTATATTCTCACTATTAACCTTCGAGATTTGTAGTAAACTTGCTTTGGTGAATCGGATTCAAGCTACTGGTAGACCAGGTTGTTTGCTCCATGGTTCGACTTCAGACCTTGCAGATAAGTTGTCTTGGAGACTAAAGTTCTGAATTGCGACGAAATTTCTGTATTATATTCACACTACGGCGCTTCGAGAGTTACAGTAAACTTGCATTGGTGCATCGGATTCAAGCTACTAGTAGACCAAGTTGTGCACCATGGTTCGTCTGCAGACCTTGCAGATAAGTAATCTTGGAGACAAAAGTTATGAATTGCGACGAAATTTCTGGGTTATATTCTCACTAGGATGCCTTGAGAGTTACAGTAAACATGCTTTGGTGCATCGGATTCAAGCTACTGGCAGACCAGGTTATGCTCCATGGGTCGACGGTTCGCCTGCAGAAATTGCAAATAAGTAGTCTTGAAGACTAAAGTTCTGAATAGCGACGAAATTTCTGTGTTATATTCTCACTAGGAAGCTTAGAGAGTTACAGTAAACTTGCTTTGGTGCATCTTGTTCGTGTTATTGGTAGATTAGATTGTACTCCATGGTTCGACTGCAGACCTTGCAGAAGAGTAGTCTTGGAGACTAAAGTTCAGAATTGCGACGACAATTCTGTGTTATATTCTCACTAGCAAGTTTCGAGAGTTACTGTAAACTTGCTTCGGTGCTTCGGATTCAAGCTGCTGGTCCAGCAGGTTGTGATCCATGGTTCGACTGCAGGCCTTGCAGATAAGTAATCTTGGAGACTAAAGTTCTGAATTCAGACGAAGTTTCTTTGTTATATGCTCACTAGGAAGCTTCGAGAGTTACAGTATACTTGCTTTGGTACATCGGATTCAAGCTACTGGTAGACCAGGTTGGGCTAAATGGTTCGTCTGCAGACCTTTCAGATAAGTAGCCTTGGAGACTAAAGTTCTAATTTGCGACGAATTTTTGGGTTATATTCTCTCTGGGAAGCTTCGAGAGTTACTGTAAACTTACTTTGCTGCAACGGTTTCAGGCTACTTGTCCACCACGTGATGCTCCATGGTTCGACTGCAGACAATGGAGGTAAGTAGTCTTGGAGACTAAAGTTCTGAATTCAGACGAAGTTTCTTTGTTATATGCTCACTAGGAAGCTTCGAGAGTTACAGTAAACTTGCTTTGGTGCATCGGATTCAAGTGACTGGTCCACCTGGTGATGCACCGTGGTTCGAGTGCAAACCTTGAAGATAAGTAGTCTTATAGACTAAAATTCTGAATTGCGACGAAATTTCTGGGTCATATTCTGACTTGGAAGCTTCGACAGTTGCAGTAAACTTTCTTTGGTGCATCTTGTTCGTGCTACTGGCAAATTAGGTTGTACTCCATGGTTCGACTGCAGACCTTGCAGATCAGTAATCTTGGGGACCAAAGTTCTGAATTGCCATGAAATTTCTGGGTTTTATTCTCACTACGAAGCTTAGAGAGTTACTGTAAAGTTGCTTTGGTGTATCGGATTCAAGTTACTGGTAGACAAGGTTATGTTCCATGGTTCGACTGCAGACCTTGCAGATGGGTTGTCTTGGAGAGTAAGTTCTGAATTGCGACAAATATTCTGGGTTATTCTCATTAGGAAGCTTAGAGAGTTACAGTTAACTTGCTTTGCTGCATCGGATTCAGGCTGCTTGTAGACCAGGTTGTGATCTATGGTTCGACTGCAGACCTTGCAGATAAATAGTCTTGAATATTAAAGTTCTGAATAGCGACAAATTTTCTATGGTACAATGTCACTAGGAAGCTTCGAGAGTTACAGTAAACTTGCTTAGGTGCATCGGGTTTAAGCTACTGGTCCACCAGGTGATGCTCCATGGTTCGACTGCAGACCTTGCAGATAAGTTGTCTTGGGGACTGAAGTTCTCAATTGTGACGAAATTTCTGGGTTATATTCTCAGTAGGACGCTTGGAGAGTAAGAGTAAACTTGCTTTGGTGTGTCGGATTCAAGCTACTGGAATATCACGTTGCGCTCAATGGCTCAACTACAGACCTTGCTAATAAGTAGTCCTCGAGATTATACTTCTGAATTGCGACGAATTTTCTGGGTTATATTCTGAATAGGAAGCTTCGAGAGTTACAGTAAACTTGCTTTGGTGTATCGGATTCAAGCTACTGGTATATCAGGTTGTGCACCATGGTTCGACTGCAGACATTGCAGATGAGTAGTCTTGGAGACTAAAGTTCTGAATTGCATCGAAATTGCTGGGCTATATTCTCACTAGGAAGCTTCGAGAGTTACAGTAAACCTGCTTTGTTGCATCAGTTTCAAGCTAATGGTCCACCAGGTGATGCTCCATGGTTCGACTGCAGACCTTGCAGATAAGTTGTCTTGGAGACTAAAATTTCTGAATTGCGACGAAATTTCTGGTTTATATTCTCACTAGGAAGCTTCGAGAGTTACAGTAAACTTGCTTCGGTGCATCGAATTCAAGCTACTGGTAGACCAGGTTGTGCAGCATGGTTCGACTGCAGACCTTGCAAATAAGTAGTCTTGGAGATAGAGGTTCTAATTTGCGACGACATATCTGTGTTATATTCCCACTAGGAAGCTTCGAGAGTTACAGTAAACCTGTCTTGTTGCATCAGTTTCAAGCTAATGGTCCACCAGGTGATGCTCCATGGTTCGACTGCAGACCTTGCAGATAAGTTATCTTGGAGACTAAAGTTCTCAATTGCAACGAAATTTCTGGGTTATAATTTCACTAGGAAGCTTCAAGAGTTACAATAATTTTGCATTGCTGCATCGGATTCAAGCTAATGGTAGACCACAATGTGCTCCATGGTTCGACTGAAGACATTGCGGATAAGTAGTCTTGGAGACGAAAGTTCTGAATTTCTAGGAAATAACTGGGTTATATTGTCACTAGGAAGTTTCGAGAGTTACATTAAACTTGCTTTGGTGCAACGGATTCAAGCTACTGTTCCACCAGGTGATGCTCCATGGATCGACTGCAGACATTGCAAACAAGTAGTCTTGGAGACTAAAGTCCTGAATTACGACGACATTTCTGTGTTATATTCTGACCAGGAAGCTTCGAGAGTTACATTAAACTTGCTTTGGAGCAACGGATTCAAGCTACTGTTCCACCAGGTGATGCTCCATGGTTCGACTCCAGACCTTGCAGATGAGTAGTCTTGGAGACTAAAGTCCTGAATTACGACGACATTTCTGTGTTATATTCTGACCAGGAAGCTTCGTCAGTTACAATAAACTTGCTTTGGTGCAACGGATTCAAGCTACTGTTCCACCAGGTGATGCTCCATGGTTCGACTGCAGACCATGCAAACAAGTAGTCTTGGAGACTAAAGTCCTGAATTAAGGACGACATTTCTGTGTTATATTCTGACTAGGAAGCTTCGAGAGTTACAGTAAACTTGCTTTGGTGCATTGGATTCAAGCTACTGGTCCATCAGGTGATGCTCCGTGGTTCGACTGCAGACCTTGCAGATAAGTAGGCTTGGAGACTAAAGTTCTGAATTGAGACGAAATTTATGGTTTACATTCTCACTAGAAGTCTTCGAGAGTTACAGTATACCTGCTTTGGTGCATCGTATTCAAGCTACTGTTCCACCAGGTGATGCTCCATGGTTCGACTGCAGACCTTGCAAACAAGTAGTCTTGGAGACTAAAGTTCTGAATTTCGACGACATTTCTGTGTTATATTCTGACTAGGAAGCTTCGAGAGTTACATTAAACTTGCTTTGGTGCAACGGATTCAAGCTACTGTTCCACTAGGTGATGCTCCATGGTTCGACTGCAGACCTTGCAAACAAGTTGTCTTGGAGACTAAAGTTCTGAATTACGACGACATTTCTGTGTTATATTCTGACTAGGAAGCTTCGAGAGTTACATTAAACTTGCTTTGGTGCAACGGATTCAAGCTACTGTTCCACTAGGTGATGCTCCATGGTTCGACTGCAGACATTGCAAGCAAGTAGTCTTGGAGACTAAAGTCTTGAATTACTACGATATTTCTGTGTTATATTCAGAATAGGCAGCTTCGAGAGTTACATTAAACAAGCTTTTGTGCAACGGATTCAAGCTACTGTTCCACCAGGTGATGCTCCATGGTTCGACTGCAGACCTTGCAGATGAGTAGTCTTGGAGACTAAAGTCCTGAATTACGACGACATTTCTGTGTTATATTCTGACTAGGAAGCTTCGAGAGTTATAGTAAACTTGCTTAGATGTATCGGATTCAAGCTACTGTTCCACCAGGTGATGCTCCATGGTTCGACTGCAGACATTGCAGATAAGTGGTCTTTGGGACTAAAGTTCTGAATTGCTGCAAATATTCTGGGTCATATTCTCACTAGGGAGCTTCGAGAGTTACAGTTAACCTGCTTTGCTGCATCGGATTCAAGCGGCTGGTAGACCAGGTTGTGCTCTATGGTTCGACTGCAGACCTTGCAGATAAATAGTCTTAAAGATTAAAGTTCTGAATAGCGTCAAATTTTCTGTGATACAATCTCACTAGGAAGCTTCGAAAGTTACAGTAAACTTGCTTAGAGTGAATCGGGTTTAAGCTACTGATCCACCAGGTCATGCTCCATGGTTCGACTGCAGACCTTGAAGATAGGTAGTCTTGGAGACGAAAGTTCCAAATTGCGACGAAAATTCTTGGTTATATTCTCACTAGGAAGCTGCGAGAGTTACAGTAAACTTGCTTTGGTGCATCGGATTGAAGCAACTGGTTCACCAGGTGATGCTCTGTGGTTCGGCTGCAGACCTTGCAGATAAGTAGCCTTGGAGACTAAAATTCTGAATTGCGACGAAATTTCTGGGTTATATTGTCATTAGGAAGGTTCGAGAGTTACAGTAAACTTTGTTTGGTGCATCGGGTTCAACCTACTGGTATATCAGATTGTGCTGCATGCGTTATATTCTCAGTAGGAAACTTCGAGAGTTATATTAATCTTGCTTAGGTGCATCGGATTCAAGCTACTGTTCCACCAGGTGATGCTTTATGGTTGGATTGCAGACATTGCAGATAAGTAGTCTTGGAGACTGAAGTTCTGAATTGCGACAAAAATTCTGGCTCATATTCTCACTAGGGAGCTTCGAAAGTTACAGTAAACTTCCTTAGGTGCATCGGGTTTAAGCTACTGGTCCACCAGTTGATGCTCCATGGTTCGACTGCAGACCTTGCAGATAAGTTGTCTTGGGGACTGAAGTTCTCAATTGTGACGAAATTTCTGGGTTATATTCTCAGTAGGACGCTTGGAGAGTAAGAGTAAACCTGCTTTGTTGCATCAGTTTCAAGCTAATGGTCCACCAGGTGATGCTCCATGGATCGACTGCAGACCTTGCAGATAAGTTGTCTTGGAGACTAAAATTTCTGAATTGCGACGAAATTTCTGGGTTATATTCTGACCAGGAAGCTTCGAGAGTTACATTAAACTTGCTTTGGTGCAACGGATTCAAGCTACTGTTCCACCAGGTGATGCTCCATGGATCGACTGCAGACATTGCAAACAAGTAGTCTTGGAGACTAAAGTCCTGAATTACGACGACATTTCTGTGTTATATTCTGACCAGGAAGCTTCGAGAGTTACATTAAACTTGCTTTGGTGCAACGGATTCAAGCTACTGTTCCACCAGGTGATGCTCCATGGTTCGACTGCAGACCATGCAAACAAGTAGTCTTGGAGACTAAAGTCCTGAATTACGACGACATTTCTGTGTTATATTCTGACCAGGAAGCTTCGAGAGTTACAATAAACTTGCTTTGGTGCAACGGATTCAAGCTACTGTTCCACCAGGTGATGCTCCATGGTTCGACTGCAGACCATGCAAACAAGTAGTCTTGGAGACTAAAGTCCTGAATTAAGGACAACATTTCTGTGTTATATTCTGACTAGGAAGCTTCGAGAGTTACAGTAAACTTGCTTTGGTGCATTTGATTCAAGCTACTGGTCCATCAGGTGATGCTCTGTGGTTCGACTGCAGACCTTGCAGATAAGTAGGCTTGGAGACTAAAGTTCTGAATTGAGACGAAATTTAAGGGTTACATTCTCACTAGGAGTCTTCGAGAGTTACAGTATACTTGCATTGGTGCATCGGATTCAAGCTACTGGTAGACCAGGTTATGCTGCATGGTTCGACTGCAGACCTTACAGATGAGTAGTCTTGGAGACTAAAGTTCTAAATTGCGACGACATTTCTGTGTTATATTCTCACTAGGAAGTTTCGAGAGTTACAGTAAACTTACTTTGGTGCAATGGTTTCAGGCTACTGGCCCACCAGGTGATGCTCCTTGGTTCGACTGAAGACCTTGTAGATAAGTAGTCTTGGAGACTACAGTTCTGATTTTGACGAAATTTCTGGGTTATATTCTCATTAGGAAGCTTCGAGAGTTACAGTAAACATGTTTCGGAGCATCGGTTTCAAGCTACTGGTAATCACTTTGTGTTCCATGGTTCGACTGAAGTAGTCTTGGGAACTAAAGTTCTGAATTGCGATGAATTTTCTGGGTTATATTTTCACTAGGAAGCTTCGAGAATTACAGTAAACTTGCTGCGGTACATCTTGCTCAAGCTACAGTTAGATTAGTTTGTACTCAATGGTTCGACTGCAGCCCTTGCAGATAAGTAGTCTTGGAGATTAAAGTACTGAATTGCGACGATATTTCATGGCTTACTTTCTCACGAGGAAGCTTCGAGATTTACAGAAAATTTGCTTTGATGCATCATGTTCAAGCTACTGGTAGATTAGGTTGTGCTTCATGGTTCGACTGCTGACTTTGCAGATAAGTAGCCTTGGAGACTAGACATCTGAATTGCAACGAACGTTCTGTGTTATATTCTCATTAGGAAGCTCAGAGAGTTACAGTATACTTGCTTTGGTGCATCGGATTTAAGCTACTGGTCCACCAGGTGATGCTCCGTGTTTCGACTGCAGACTTTGCTGAAAAGTAGTCTTGGTAACGAAAGTTCTGAATTGCGACGAAATTTATGGGTTATATTATCACGAGGAAGCTTCGAGAGTTACAGTAAACTTGCTTTGGTGCATCTTGTTCAAGCTACTGGTAGATTAGGTTGTACTCCATGGTTCGACTGCAGACCTTGCTGATTAGTAGTCTTGGAGATTAAAGATCTGAATTGCAACGAACTTTCTGTGTTATATTCTCACTAGGGAGCTTCGAGAGTTACAGTTAACCTGCTTTGCTGCATCGGATTCAAGCGGCTGGTAGACCAGGTTGTGCTCTATGGTTCGACTGCAGACCTTGCAGATAAATAGTCTTAAAGATTAAAGTTCTGAATAGCGTCGAATTTTCTGTGATACAATCTCACTAGGAAGCTTCGAAAGTTACAGTAAACTTGCTTAGAGTGAATCGGGTTTAAGCTACTGATCCACCAGGTCATGCTCCATGGTTCGACTGCAGACCTTGAAGATAGGTAGTCTTGGAGACGAAAGTTCCAAATTGCGACGAAAATTCTTGGTTATATTCTCACTAGGAAGCTGCGAGAGTTACAGTAAACTTGCTTTGGTGCATCGGATTGAAGCAACTGGTTCACCAGGTGATGCTCTGTGGTTCGGCTGCAGACCTTGCAGATAAGTAGCCTTGGAGACTAAAATTCTGAATTGCGACGAAATTTCTGGGTTATATTATCATTAGGAAGGTTCGAGAGTTACAGTAAACTTTGTTTGGTGCATCGGGTTCAACCTACTGGTATATCAGATTGTGCTGCATGCGTTATATTCTCAGTAGGAAACTTCGAGAGTTATATTAATCTTGCTTAGGTGCATCGGATTCAAGCTACTGTTCCACCAGGTGATGCTTTATGGTTGGATTGCAGACATTGCAGATAAGTAGTCTTGGAGACTGAAGTTCTGAATTGCGACAAAAATTCTGGCTCATATTCTCACTAGGGAGCTTCGAAAGTTACAGTAAACTTCCTTAGGTGCATCGGGTTTAAGCTACTGGTCCACCAGTTGATGCTCCATGGTTCGACTGCAGACCTTGCAGATAAGTTGTCTTGGGGACTGAAGTTCTCAATTGTGACGAAATTTCTGGGTTATATTTTCAGTAGGACGCTTGGAGAGTAAGAGTAAACCTGCTTTGTTGCATCAGTTTCAAGCTAATGGTCCACCAGGTGATGCTCCATGGTTCGACTGCAGACCTTGCAGATAAGTTGTCTTGGAGACTAAAATTTCTGAATTGCGACGAAATTTCTGGGTTATATTCTGACCAGGAAGCTTCGAGAGTTACATTAAACTTGCTTTGGTGCAACGGATTCAAGCTACTGTTCCACCAGGTGATGCTCCATGGATCGACTGCAGACATTGCAAACAAGTAGTCTTGGAGACTAAAGTCCTGAATTACGACGACATTTCTGTGTTATATTCTGACCAGGAAGCTTCGAGAGTTACATTAAACTTGCTTTGGTGCAACGGATTCAAGCTACTGTTCCACCAGGTGATGCTCCATGGTTCGACTGCAGACCATGCAAACAAGTAGTCTTGGAGACTAAAGTCCTGAATTACGACGACATTTCTGTGTTATATTCTGACCAGGAAGCTTCGAGAGTTACAATAAACTTGCTTTGGTGCAACGGATTCAAGCTACTGTTCCACCAGGTGATGCTCCATGGTTCGACTGCAGACCATGCAAACAAGTAGTCTTGGAGACTAAAGTCCTGAATTAAGGACAACATTTCTGTGTTATATTCTGACTAGGAAGCTTCGAGAGTTACAGTAAACTTGCTTTGGTGCATTTGATTCAAGCTACTGGTCCATCAGGTGATGCTCTGTGGTTCGACTGCAGACCTTGTAGATAAGTAGTCTTGGAGACTACAGTTCTGATTTTGACGAAATTTCTGGGTTATATTCTCATTAGGAAGCTTCGAGAGTTACAGTAAACATGTTTCGGAGCATCGGTTTCAAGCTACTGGTAATCACTTTGTGTTCCATGGTTCGACTGAAGTAGTCTTGGGAACTAAAGTTCTGAATTGCGATGAATTTTCTGGGTTATATTTTCACTAGGAAGCTTCGAGAATTACAGTAAACTTGCTGCGGTACATCTTGCTCAAGCTACAGTTAGATTAGTTTGTACTCAATGGTTCGACTGCAGCCCTTGCAGATAAGTAGTCTTGGAGATTAAAGTACTGAATTGCGACGATATTTCATGGCTTACTTTCTCACGAGGAAGCTTCGAGATTTACAGAAAATTTGCTTTGATGCATCATGTTCAAGCTACTGGTAGATTAGGTTGTGCTTCATGGTTCGACTGCTGACTTTGCAGATAAGTAGCCTTGGTGACTAGACATCTGAATTGCAACGAACGTTCTGTGTTATATTCTCATTAGGAAGCTCAGAGAGTTACAGTAAACTTGCTTTGGTGCATCGGATTTAAGCTACTGGTCCACCAGATGATGCTCCGTGTTTCGACTACAGACTTTGCTGAAAAGTAGTCTTGGTAACGAAAGTTCTGAATTGCGACGAAATTTATGGGTTATATTATCACGAGGAAGCTTCGAGAGTTACAGTAAACTTGCTTTGGTGCATCTTGTTCAAGCTACTGGTAGATTAGGTTGTACTCCATGGTTCGACTGCAGACCTTGCTGATTAGTAGTCTTGGAGATTAAAGATCTGAATTGCAACGAACTTTCTGTGTTATATTCTCACTAGGGAGCTTCGAGAGTTACAGTTAACCTGCTTTGCTGCATCGGATTCAAGCGGCTGGTAGACCAGGTTGTGCTCTATGGTTCGACTGCAGACCTTGCAGATAAATAGTCTTAAAGATTAAAGTTCTGAATAGCGTCGAATTTTCTGTGATACAATCTCACTAGGAAGCTTCGAAAGTTACAGTAAACTTGCTTAGAGTGAATCGGGTTTAAGCTACTGATCCACCAGGTCATGCTCCATGGTTCGACTGCAGACCTTGAAGATAGGTAGTCTTGGAGACGAAAGTTCCAAATTGCGACGAAAATTCTTGGTTATATTCTCACTAGGAAGCTGCGAGAGTTACAGTAAACTTGCTTTGGTGCATCGGATTGAAGCAACTGGTTCACCAGGTGATGCTCTGTGGTTCGGCTGCAGACCTTGCAGATAAGTAGCCTTGGAGACTAAAATTCTGAATTGCGACGAAATTTCTGGGTTTTATTATCATTAGGAAGGTTCGAGAGTTACAGTAAACTTTGTTTGGTGCATCGGGTTCAACCTACTGGTATATCAGATTGTGCTGCATGCGTTATATTCTCAGTAGGAAACTTCGAGAGTTATATTAATCTTGCTTAGGTGCATCGGATTCAAGCTACTGTTCCACCAGGTGATGCTTTATGGTTGGATTGCAGACATTGCAGATAAGTAGTCTTGGAGACTGAAGTTCTGAATTGCGACAAAAATTCTGGCTCATATTCTCACTAGGGAGCTTCGAAAGTTACAGTAAACTTCCTTAGGTGCATCGGGTTTAAGCTACTGGTCCACCAGTTGATGCTCCATGGTTCGACTGCAGACCTTGCAGATAAGTTGTCTTGGGGACTGAAGTTCTCAATTGTGACGAAATTTCTGGGTTATATTTTCAGTAGGACGCTTGGAGAGTAAGAGTAAACCTGCTTTGTTGCATCAGTTTCAAGCTAATGGTCCACCAGGTGATGCTCCATGGTTCGACTGCAGACCTTGCAGATAAGTTGTCTTGGAGACTAAAATTTCTGAATTGCGACGAAATTTCTGGGTTATATTCTGACCAGGAAGCTTCGAGAGTTACATTAAACTTGCTTTGGTGCAACGGATTCAAGCTACTGTTCCACCAGGTGATGCTCCATGGATCGACTGCAGACATTGCAAACAAGTAGTCTTGGAGACTAAAGTCCTGAATTACGACGACATTTCTGTGTTATATTCTGACCAGGAAGCTTCGAGAGTTACATTAAACTTGCTTTGGTGCAACGGATTCAAGCTGCTGTTCCACCAGGTGATGCTCCATGGTTCGACTGCAGACCATGCAAACAAGTAGTCTTGGAGACTAAAGTCCTGAATTACGACGACATTTCTGTGTTATATTCTGACCAGGAAGCTTCGAGAGTTACAATAAACTTGCTTTGGTGCAACGGATTCAAGCTACTGTTCCACCAGGTGATGCTCCATGGTTCGACTGCAGACCATGCAAACAAGTAGTCTTGGAGACTAAAGTCCTGAATTAAGGACAACATTTCTGTGTTATATTCTGACTAGGAAGCTTCGAGAGTTACAGTAAACTTGCTTTGGTGCATTTGATTCAAGCTACTGGTCCATCAGGTGATGCTCTGTGGTTCGACTGCAGACCTTGCAGATAAGTAGGCTTGGAGACTAAAGTTCTGAATTGAGACGAAATTTAAGGTTTACATTCTCACTAGGAGTCTTCGAGAGTTACAGTATACTTGCTTTGGTGCATCGGATTCAAGCTACTGGTAGACCAGGTTATGCTGCATGGTTCGACTGCAGACCTTACAGATGAGTAGTCTTGGAGACTAAAGTTCTAAATTGCGACGACATTTCTGTGTTATATTCTCACTAGGAAGTTTCGAGAGTTACAGTAAACTTGCTTTGGTGCAATGGTTTCAGGCTACTGGCCCACCAGGTGATGCTCCTTGGTTCGACTGAAGACCTTGTAGATAAGTAGTCTTGGAGACTACAGTTCTGATTTTGACGAAATTTCTGGGTTATATTCTCATTAGGAAGCTTCGAGAGTTACAGTAAACATGTTTCGGAGCATCGGTTTCAAGCTACTGGTAATCACTTTGTGTTCCATGGTTCGACTGAAGTAGTCTTGGGAACTAAAGTTCTGAATTGCGATGAATTTTCTGGGTTATATTTTCACTAGGAAGCTTCGAGAATTACAGTAAACTTGCTGCGGTACATCTTGCTCAAGCTACAGTTAGATTAGTTTGTACTCAATGGTTCGACTGCAGCCCTTGCAGATAAGTAGTCTTGGAGATTAAAGTACTGAATTGCGACGATATTTCATGGCTTACTTTCTCACGAGGAAGCTTCGAGATTTACAGAAAATTTGCTTTGATGCATCATGTTCAAGCTACTGGTAGATTAGGTTGTGCTTCATGGTTCGACTGCTGACTTTGCAGATAAGTAGCCTTGGTGACTAGACATCTGAATTGCAACGAACGTTCTGTGTTATATTCTCATTAGGAAGCTCAGAGAGTTACAGTAAACTTGCTTTGGTGCATCGGATTTAAGCTACTGGTCCACCAGATGATGCTCCGTGTTTCGACTACAGACTTTGCTGAAAAGTAGTCTTGGTAACGAAAGTTCTGAATTGCGACGAAATTTATGGGTTATATTATCACGAGGAAGCTTCGAGAGTTACAGTAAACTTGCTTTGGTGCATCTTGTTCAAGCTACTGGTAGATTAGGTTGTACTCCATGGTTCGACTGCAGACCTTGCTGATTAGTAGTCTTGGAGATTAAAGATCTGAATTGCAACGAACTTTCTGTGTTATATTCTCACTAGGGAGCTTCGAGAGTTACAGTTAACCTGCTTTGCTGCATCGGATTCAAGCGGCTGGTAGACCAGGTTGTGCTCTATGGTTCGACTGCAGACCTTGCAGATAAATAGTCTTAAAGATTAAAGTTCTGAATAGCGTCGAATTTTCTGTGATACAATCTCACTAGGAAGCTTCGAAAGTTACAGTAAACTTGCTTAGAGTGAATCGGGTTTAAGCTACTGATCCACCAGGTCATGCTCCATGGTTCGACTGCAGACCTTGAAGATAGGTAGTCTTGGAGACGAAAGTTCCAAATTGCGACGAAAATTCTTGGTTATATTCTCACTAGGAAGCTGCGAGAGTTACAGTAAACTTGCTTTGGTGCATCGGATTGAAGCAACTGGTTCACCAGGTGATGCTCTGTGGTTCGGCTGCAGACCTTGCAGATAAGTAGCCTTGGAGACTAAAATTCTGAATTGCGACGAAATTTCTGGGTTATATTATCATTAGGAAGGTTCGAGAGTTACAGTAAACTTTGTTTGGTGCATCGGGTTCAACCTACTGGTATATCAGATTGTGCTGCATGCGTTATATTCTCAGTAGGAAACTTCGAGAGTTATATTAATCTTGCTTAGGTGCATCGGATTCAAGCTACTGTTCCACCAGGTGATGCTTTATGGTTGGATTGCAGACATTGCAGATAAGTAGTCTTGGAGACTGAAGTTCTGAATTGCGACAAAAATTCTGGCTCATATTCTCACTAGGGAGCTTCGAAAGTTACAGTAAACTTCCTTAGGTGCATCGGGTTTAAGCTACTGGTCCACCAGTTGATGCTCCATGGTTCGACTGCAGACCTTGCAGATAAGTTGTCTTGGAGACTAAAATTTCTGAATTGCGACGAAATTTCTGGGTTATATTCTGACCAGGAAGCTTCGAGAGTTACATTAAACTTGCTTTGGTGCAACGGATTCAAGCTACTGTTCCACCAGGTGATGCTCCATGGATCGACTGCAGACATTGCAAACAATTAGTCTTGGAGACTAAAGTCCTGAATTACGACGACATTTCTGTGTTATATTCTGACCAGGAAGCTTCGAGAGTTACATTAAACTTGCTTTGGTGCAACGGATTCAAGCTACTGTTCCACCAGGTGATGCTCCATGGTTCGACTGCAGACCATGCAAACAAGTAGTCTTGGAGACTAAAGTCCTGAATTACGACGACATTTCTGTGTTATATTCTGACCAGGAAGCTTCGAGAGTTACAATAAACTTGCTTTGGTGCAACGGATTCAAGCTACTGTTCCACCAGGTGATGCTCCATGGTTCGACTGCAGACCATGCAAACAAGTAGTCTTGGAGACTAAAGTCCTGAATTAAGGACAACATTTCTGTGTTATATTCTGACTAGGTAGCTTCGAGAGTTACAGTAAACTTGCTTTGGTGCATTTGATTCAAGCTACTGGTCCATCAGGTGATGCTCTGTGGTTCGACTGCAGACCTTGCAGATAAGTAGGCTTGGAGACTAAAGTTCTGAATTGAGACGAAATTTAAGGGTTACATTCTCACTAGGAGTCTTCGAGAGTTACAGTATACTTGCTTTGGTGCATCGGATTCAAGCTACTGGTAGACCAGGTTATGCTGCATGGTTCGACTGCAGACCTTACAGATGAGTAGTCTTGGAGACTAAAGTTCTAAATTGCGACGACATTTCTGTGTTATATTCTCACTAGGAAGTTTCGAGAGTTACAGTAAACTTACTTTGGTGCAATGGTTTCAGGCTACTGGCCCACCAGGTGATGCTCCTTGGTTCGACTGAAGACCTTGTAGATAAGTAGTCTTGGAGACTACAGTTCTGATTTTGACGAAATTTCTGGGTTATATTCTCATTAGGAAGCTTCGAGAGTTACAGTAAACATGTTTCGGAGCATCGGTTTCAAGCTACTGGTAATCACTTTGTGTTCCATGGTTCGACTGAAGTAGTCTTGGGAACTAAAGTTCTGAATTGCGATGAATTTTCTGGGTTATATTTTCACTAGGAAGCTTCGAGAATTACAGTAAACTTGCTGCGGTACATCTTGCTCAAGCTACAGTTAGATTAGTTTGTACTCAATGGTTCGACTGCAGCCCTTGCAGATAAGTAGTCTTGGAGATTAAAGTACTGAATTGCGACGATATTTCATGGCTTACTTTCTCACGAGGAAGCTTCGAGATTTACAGAAAATTTGCTTTGATGCATCATGTTCAAGCTACTGGTAGATTAGGTTGTGCTTCATGGTTCGACTGCTGACTTTGCAGATAAGTAGCCTTGGAGACTAGACATCTGAATTGCAACGAACGTTCTGTGTTATATTCTCATTAGGAAGCTCAGAGAGTTACAGTAAACTTGCTTTGGTGCATCGGATTTAAGCTACTGGTCCACCAGGTGATGCTCCGTGTTTCGACTGCAGACTTTGCTGAAAAGTAGTCTTGGTAACTAAAGTTCTGAATTGCGACGAAATTTATGGGTTATATTATCACGAGGAAGCTTCGAGAGTTACAGTATACTTGCTTTGGTGCATCTTGTTCAAGCTACTGGTAGATTAGGTTGTACTCCATGGTTCGACTGCAGACCTTGCTGATTAGTAGTCTTGGAGATTAAAGATCTGAATTGCAACGAACTTTCTGTGTTATATTCTCATTAGGAAGCTCCGAGAGTTACAGTAAACTTGCTTTGGTGCATCGGATTCAAGCTACTGGTCCACCAGGTGATGCTCCATGTATCGACTGCAGACATTGCAGATACGTTGTCTTTGGGACTAAAGTTCTGAATTGTGACGAAATTTCTGGGTTATATTGTCACTAGAAAGCTTCGGGAGTTACTGTAAACTTACTTTGGTGCATCGGATTGAAGCTACTGGAAGACCACGTTATGCTTCATGGTTCAACTGCAGACCTTGCTTATAAGTTCTTAATTGCGACTAATTTTCTAGATTATATCCTCACTAGGAAGCTTCGAGAGTTACAGTAAACTTGCTTTGGTGCATCGAATTCATGCAACGTGTCCACGAGGTGATGCTCCATGTTTCGACTGCAGACATTGCTGACAAGTCGTCTCGGAGACTAAAGTTCTGAATTGCGACGAAATATCTGGGTTATATTCTCACAAGGATGCTTCGAGAGTTACAGTAAACTTGGTTTGCTGCATCGAATTCAAGCTCCTGGTAGACCAGGTGATGCTCCATGGTTGAACTGCTGCCCTTGCAGATAAGTAGTCTTGGAGACTAACGGTCCGATCGGCGACGAAATCTCTGGGGTACATTCTCACTAGGAGGCGTCGAGAGCTACGGTAAACTTGCTTTGGTGCATTGGATTTAAGCCGCTGGTCCAGCAGGTGATGCTCCACGGTTCCACTGCTGAAATTGCAGATAAGTAGTCTTGGAGACTACAGTTATTAATTTCAACGAAGTATCTGGTTTATATTCTCCCTAGGAAGCTTCGACAGTTACACTAAACTTGCTTTGGTGCATAAGATTTTAGCTTTTGGTATACCAGGTGATGCTCCATTCTTACACTGCTGACCTTGCAGATAAATAGACTTGGAGACTAAAGTTCAGATTTGCGACGAAATTTCTGGGGTACATTCTCACTAGGAAGCTTCGAGAGTTACAGTAAACTTGATTTGGTGCATCGGATTTAAACTACTGGTCCACCAGGTGATGCTCCATGGTTCCACTGCTGACCTTGCAAATAAGTGGCTTGGAGACTAACGTTCTGAATGGCGACGAAATTTCTGGGGAACATTCTCACTAGTAAGCTTCGAGAGTTGCAGTAAACTTGATTTTGTGCATCGGATTTAACCTACTGGTCCACCAGGTGATGCTCCATGCTTCCACTGCTGAAACTGCAGATAAGTAGTCTTGGAGACTAAAGTTCTGAATTTCAACGAAGTATCTGGGTTATATTCTCACAAGGAAGCTTCGACAGTTACACTAAATTTGCTTTGGTACATCAGATTTAAGCTTTTGGTATACCAGGTGATGCTCCATGGTTACACTGCTGACCTTGCAGATAAGTAGTGACGGAGACTAAAGTTCAGAATTGCGACGAAATTTATTCGTTATATTCTCACTAGGGAGATAAGAGAGCTACAGTAAACTTGATTTGGTGCATCGAAGTTAACCTACTGGTCCACCAGTTGACGCTACATGGTTCCACTGCTGACCATGCAGAGAAGTAGGCTTGGAGACGAAAGATCTCAATTGCGACGAAATTTCTGGGCTATATTGTTACTACGAAGGTTGCTCTGGTGCATCGGATTGAAGGTACTGGTCCACCAGGTGATGTTTTATGGTTCCACTGCTAACGTTGCAGATTAATAGGTTTACAGAATTAAGTTCTGAATTGCGACGAAATATTTGGGTTATATTCTCACTAGGAAGCTTCGAGAGGTATAGTAAACTTGCTTTGGTGCATCGGATTTAAGCTACTGGTCCACCAGGTAATGCTCCATGGTTCCACTGCTGAAATTGCAGGTGAGTAGTGTTGGAGACTAAAGTTCTGAATTGCAACAAAGTATCTGGGTTACATTCTCTATAGGAAGTTTCGACAGTTACAGTAAACTTGCTTTGGTGCATCGGATTCAAGCTACTGGTCCACCAGTTGACGCTTCATGGTTCAACTGCTGACCTTGCAGAGAAGTAGGCTTGGAGACTAAAGATCTCAATTGCGACGAAATTTCTGAGTTATATTCTTACTAGGAAGCTTGCTCTGGTGCTTCGGATTGAAGGTACTGGTCCACCACGTGATGCTTTATGGTTCCACTGCTAACGTTGCAGATTAGTAGGTTTACAGATTTAAGTTCTGAAATGCGACGAAATATCTGGGTTACATTCTCACTAGGAAGCTTCGAGAGGTACAGTAAACTTGCTTTGCTGCATCGGATTCAAGCTACTGGTCCACCAGGTCATGCTCCATGGTTGAACTGCTGACCTTGCAAATA
The DNA here is from genome assembly GCF_023897955.1 of Schistocerca gregaria. NCBI lineage: Eukaryota > Metazoa > Arthropoda > Insecta > Orthoptera > Acrididae > Schistocerca > Schistocerca gregaria. The sequence goes on from NC_064920.1 coordinate 110,120,244, forward strand.
AGTAGTCTTGGAGACTAACGTTCCGATTGGCGACGAAATCTCTGGGGTACATTCTCACTAGGAGGCGTCGAGAGCTACGGTAAACTTGCTTTGGTGCATTGGATTTAAGCCGCTGGTCCAGCAGGTGATGCTCCACGGTTCCACTGCTGAAATTGCAGATAAGTAGTCTTGGAGACTAAAGTTCGAAATTGCAACGAAGTATCTGGGTTATATTCTCACTAGGAAGCTTCGACAGTTACACTAAACTTGCTTTGGTGCATCAGATTTAAGCTTTTGGTATTCCAGGTGATGCTCCATTGTTATACTGCTGACCTTGCAGATAAGTAGGCTTGGAGACTAAAGTTCTGAATTGCGACGAAATTTATTCGATATATTCTCGCTAGGCAGCTTTGAGAGTTACAGAAAACTTGCTTTGGTGCATCGGTTTCATGCTGCTGGTCAACCAGGTGATGCTCCATGGTTCCACTGCTGACATTGCAGATAAGTAGGCTTGGAGACTAAAGTTCTGAATTGCACCGAAATTTCTTCGTTGTATTCTCACTAGGAAGCATCGAGAGTTACAATAAAGTTGCTTTTGTGCATCGGATTTAAGCTACAGGTCCACCAGTTGATGCTCCATGTTTCCACCGCTGACCTGCAGATAAATATGCTTCGAGACTAAAGTTCTGAATTGCGACGAAATGTCTTGGTCACATTCTCACTAGGAAGCTTCGAGTGCCACAGTAAACTTCCTTTGGTGCCTTGGATTTAAGCTACTGGTCCACCAGGTGATGCTCCATGGTTCCACTGCTGAAATGCTAGATATGTAGTCTTGGAGACTAAAGTTCTGATTTGCAACGAAGTATCTGGGTTATATAGGAAGTTTCGACAGTTACACTAAACTTGCTTTGGTGCATCAGATTTAAGCTTTTGGTATACCAGGTGATGCCCCATGGTTCCACTGCTGACCTTGCAGATAAATATGCTTGGAGACTAAAGTTCTGAATTTCGGCGAAATTTATTCGTTATATTCTCACTATGAAGCTTTGAGTGTTACAGAAAACTTGCTTTGGTGCATCGATTTCATGCTGCTGGTCAAACAGGTGATGCTCCATGGTTCCACTTCTGACCTTTCAGATAAGTAGGCTTGTAGACTTAAATACTAAATTGCGAAGAAATTGCTGGCTTACATTCTCACTATGATGCTAAGAGAGTTGTAGTAAACTTAATTTGGTGCATCGGATTTAACCTACTGGTCCACCAGGTAATGCTCCTCGGTGCCACTGCTTACCTTGCAGATAAGTAGTCTTGGAGACTAAATTTCTGAATTGCAACGAAGTATGTGGGTTATATTCTCACTAGGAAGCTTCGACAGTTACAGTAAACTTGCTTCGGTGCATCAGATTTAAGGTTTTGGTATACCAGGTGATGCTCCATTGTTACACTGCTGACCTTGCAGATAAGTAGGCTAAGAGACTAAAGTTCAGAATTGCGACGAAATTTATTCGTTTTGTTCTCACTAGGAAGCACATATAGATACAGTAAACTTGCTTTGGTGATTCGGATTCAAGCTACAGGGCCACCAGGTGACGCTATATGGTTCCCCTGCTGACATTGCAGATAAGTAGGCCTGGAGACTGAAGTTCTGAATTGCCTTGATATTTGTGGGTTATATTTTATCCAGGAAGCTTCGAGAGTTACAGTAATTTTGCTTGGGTGTGTCGGATTTAAGCTACTGGTACACCAGGTGATGCTCCAGGGTTCCACTGCAGAAGTTGCAACTAAGTAGGCCGGGGTACATTCTCACTAGGAAGCTTCGAGAGTTACAGTAAACTTGATTTGGTGCATCGGATTTAACCTACTGGTACACCAGGTGATGCTCCATGGTTCCACTGCTGAACTTGCAAATAAGTAGTCTTGGAGACTAACGTTCTTAATGGCGACGAAGTTTACTTGGAACAAACTCACTAGGAAGATTCGAGAGTGGCAGTAAACTTGATTTTGTGAATCGGATTTAACCTACTGGTCCACCAGGTGATGCTCCATGGTTTCACTTCTGAAATTGCAGATAAGTAGTCTTGGAGACTAAAGTTCTGAATTGCAACGAAGTATCTGGGTTATATTCACACTAGGAATCTACGTCAGTTACACTAAATTTGCTTAGGTGCATCAGATTTAAGCTGTTTGTATACCAGGTGATGATCCATGGTTACACTGCGGACCTTGCAGATAAGTAGGCTTGGAGACTAAAGTTCAGAACTGCGACGAAATTTATGCGTTATATTCTTACTAGGAAGCTTTGAGGGTTACAGAAAACTTGTTTTGGTGCATCGGATTCATGCTACTGGTCAACCAGGTGATGCTCCACGGTTCCACTGCTGACCTTTCAGATAAGTAAGCTCGTAGACTAAAGTTCTAAATTGCGAAGAAATTGCTGGGTTACATTCCCACTCGGAAGCTTCGAGAGTTACTGTAACTTCATTTAGTGCATCGGATTTAAGCTACTGGTACACCAGGTGATGCTCTATGGTTGAACTGCTGCCCTTGCAGATAAGTAGGTAAGGAGACTAAAGTTCTGAATTGCGATGGGATTTCTGGGTTATATTCTCACTAGGAAGCTTCGAGAGTTACAGTAAATTTGCTTCGGTGCGTCGGATTCAAGATCCTGGTCCACCAGGTGATGGTCCATTGTTCCACTGCTGAAATTGCAGATATGTAGGATTGGAGACTAAAGTTCTGAATTGCTACGAAGTTTCTGGGTTATATTCTCACTAGGAAGCTATGAGAGGTACAGTAAAATTGCTGTGGTGCATCGCATTTAACCTATAGGTCCACAAGGGGATGCTCCATGGTTCCACTGACGACCTTGCAGATAAGTAGTCTTGGAGACTAAAGTTCTGAATTGGGACGAAGTTTCTGGGTTACATTCCCACTAGGAAGCGTTTAGAGCTACAGTAAACTTGCTTTGTTGCATCGGATTCTAGCTACTGGTCCACAAGTGATTGCTCCATGGTTAAACTGCTGACCTTGCCGATAAGTAGGCTTGGAGACTTAAGTTTTGAATTGCGACGAAATTTTTAGGTTATATTCTCAATAGGAAGCTTCGAGAGATACAGTAATCTAGCTTTGGTGCATCGGATTTAAGCTACTGTTTCACCAGGAGATGCTTCATTGTTCCTCTGCTGATATGGCAGGTTAGTAGGCATGGAGACTAAAGTTCTGAATTGCAATGAAATTTCTGGATTACATTCTAACTAGGAAGCTTCGAGAGTTACAGTAAACGTGCTTTGGTGCATCGGATTTAAGTTACTGGTCCACCAAGTGACGCTCCATGGTTCCACTGCTGACCTTGCAGGTAAGTAGGCATGGAGACTAAAGTTCTGAATTGCGACGATATTTCTGGGTTATATTCTCACTACGAAACTTCGAGAGTTACTGTAAACTTTCCTTGGTGCATCGGATTTTAGCTACTGGTCCAACAGGGGGTGCTCCATGGTTAAACTGCTGACCTTGCAAATAAGTAGGCTTCGAGACGAAAGTTCAGAACTGCGACGAAATTTATGCGTTATATTCTTACTAGGAAGCTTTGAGGGTTACAGAAAACTTGTTTTGGTGCATCGGATTCATGCTACTGGTCAACCAGGTGATGCTCCACGGTTCCACTGCTGACCTTTCAGATAAGTAGGCTCGTAGACTAAAGTTCTAAATTGCGAAGAAATTGCTGGGTTATATTCCCACTAGGAAGCTTCGAGAGTTACAGTAAACTTGCTTTCGTGCATCGGATTTAAGCTACTGGTCTACCAGGTTATGCTCCATGGTTCCACTGCTGACCTTGCACATAAGTAGGCTTGGAGAATAAAGTTCTGAATTACGACGAATTTTCTGGGTTTCATTCTCTCTAGGTGGCTTCGAGAGTTACGGTAAACCTGCTTTGGTGCATCGGAATTAAGCTACTGGTCAACCAGGTGATCCTCCATGGTACCTCTGCTGACATTGCAGATAAGTAGGCTTAAAGACTAAAGTTGTGAATTGCGACGAAATGTCTGGCATACATTCTCCCTAGGAAGCTTCGAGAGTTACAGTGAACTTGCTTTGGTGCATCTGATTCAGTCTACTGGTCCACCAAGTGATGCACCATTGTTCTACTGCTGACCGTGCAGATAAGAAGGCTTGGAGACTAAAGTATTGAACTGCGACGTAATTTTTGGTTAATATTCTCACTAGGAAGCTTCGAGAGTTACATTAAACTTGATTTGGTGCATCGGATTTAAGCTACTGGACCACCAGGTGATGCTCCATGGTTCCACTGCTGAAATTGCAAATAAGTGGGCTTATAAACTAAAGTTCTGTATTGTGACCAAATTTTTGGGTTTCATTCTCACTAGGATGCTTCGAGAGTTACAGTAAACTTGCTTTTGAGCATCGGATTATCCTACTGGTCCAGTGGGAGATGCTCCATTGTTCCTCCGCTGACCTTGCGGATAAGTAAAGTTGGAGACTAATATTCATAATTGCTACGGAATTTTTGGGTTACATTCTCACTAGGAGGCTTCGAGAGCTACAGTAAAATAGCTTTGGTGCATCGGATTAAAGCTACTGATCCACCAGGTGAATCTCCACGTTTCCACTGCTGAAATTGCAAATAAGTGAGCTTGGAGACTAATTTTCTGAATTGCGACGAAATTTCTGAGTTATATTCTCACTAGGAAGCTTCGAGAGTTACAGTAAACGTACTTTGGTGCATCGGATTCGAGCTACTGGTCCACCAGTAATGTTCCATGGTTCCCATGGTGACGTTGCAGATTATTAGGCTTGGAGACTAAAGTTTTGAATGCGACGAATTTTCTGTTTTGTATTCTCACTAAGAAGTTTCGAGAATTGCAGTAAACTTGCTTTGGTGCATCGGATTTCAGCTACTGGTCCACCAGGTGATGCTCCGTGGTTCCTCTTCCAACCTTGCAGATAAGTAGGCTTGTAGGCTAAAGTTCTGAATTGCGACGGAATTCTTATGTTATATTCTCACTAGGAAGCTTCGAGAGTTACAGTAAACTTGCTGTCGTGCATCGGATTTAAGCTACTGGTCCACCAGGTGATGCTCCGTGGTTCGACTGCAGACATTGCAAGCAAGTAGTCTTGGAGACTAGAAGATGCCCATGGTTCCTCCGCTGACCTTGCAGATGCGTAGGGTTGGAGACTAAAGTTCAGATGCGACGAAATTTATGGGTTACATTCTCAATAGGCAGCTTCGATAGCAACAGTACACTTGCTTTGGTTCATCGGATTTAAGTTACTGTACCACCAGGACATGCTCCATGGTTCCTCTGCTGACCTTGCCGATAAGTAGGCCTGGAGACTAAAGTTCTTATTTGCGACGAAATTTCTTGGTTAGACTGTCACTAGGAAGCTTCAAGAGCTATAGTAAACTTACTTTGGTGCATCGGATAAAACCTACTGGCCCACCATATTTTGCTCCATGGTTTCACTGCTTGAGCTTGCCGATAAGTAGTCTTGGAGATTAAAGTTCTGAATTGCGACGAATTTTCTGGGTTTTATTCTCACTAGGAAGTTTCGAGAGTTACAGCAAACTTGCTTTGTTGCATCGGATGTCAGTTACTGGTCCACCAGGTGATGCTCCATGGATCCTCTGCCGACCTTGCAGATAACTAGGCTTGGAGACTTAAGTTCTGAATTGCGACGAAATTTCTGGGTTGTATTTTCACTAGGAAGCTTCGAGAGGTACAGTATACTTGCTTTGGTGATTCGGATTTAAGCTACTGGTCCACCAGGTGATGCTCCATGAATCCTCTAACGACCTTGCAGATAAGTAGGCTAGGAGACTAAAGTTCTTAATTCCGACGAAATTTTTGTTTTACACTCTCACTAGGAAGCTTCGAGAGTTACATTAAACTTGCTTTGGTCCATTGCATTTAAGCTACTGGTCCACCAGGTGATGCTCCAAGCTCCCTCTTCTAAACCTTCAGATACGTAGGCTTTGAGACAAAAGTTCTGAATTGCGACTAAATTTCTGTGTTATATTCTCACTTGGAAGCTTCGAGAGTTATAGGAAACGTGCTATGGTGCATCGGATTCAAGCTACTGGCCCACCAGGTAATGCTCCATGGTTCCACTGCTGACCTTGCAGATAAGTAGGCTTAGAGACTAAAGTTCTGAATTGCAACGAAATTTCTGTGTTATATTCTCACTAGGAAGCTTCGAGAGGTACATAAAAAGTGCTTTGTTGCATCGGATTCAAGCTACTGGTCTACCAGGTAATGCTCCATGGTTCCACTGCTGACCTTGCAGATAAGTAGGCTTGGAGAATGAAGTTCTCAATTGCGACAAAATTTCTGTGTTACATTCTCACTAGGAAGCTTCGAGAGTTACAGTACACTTACTTTGGTGCATCGGATATACCCTACTGGTCCAAAAGGTGATGCTCCATGGTTGCACTGCTGATGTTGCAGATAAATAAGCTTGGAGAATAAAGTTCTGCATTGCGTCTATATTTCGGGGTTATATTCTCACTAGGAAGCTTCGAGAGTTATAGTAAACTTGCTTTGGTGCACGATCTTAAGCTACTGGTCCACCAGGTGATGCTACATGATTCCTCTGCTGACCTTGCTGATAAGTTGGCTAGGAGGCAAAAGTACTGAATTGGGACGAAATTTCTGGGATACATTCTCACTAGGAAGGTTCGAGAGTTACAGAAAACTTGGTTTGGTGCATTGGATCTACACAACTGGTCCACCAGGTAATGTTCAATGCTTCCCATGCTGACCTTGCAGATTATTAGGCTTGGAGACTAAAGTTCTGAAGTGCGACGATTTTTCTGGGTTGTATTCTCATTAGGAAGTTTCGAGAGTTACAGTAAACTTGCTTTGGTGCATCGGATGTCGGTTACTGCTCCACCAGGTGATGCTCCATGGATCCTCTGCCGACCTTGCAGATAAGTAGGCTTGGAGACTTTAGTTCTAAATTGCGACGAAATTTCTTTGTTGTATTCTCACTAGGAAGCTTCGAGTGTTACAGTAAACTTGCTTTGGTGCATCGGATTTAAGCTACTGGTCCACCAGGTGATGCTCGATGTTTCCACTGCTGACCTTGCACATAAGTGGGCTTGGAGACTAAAGTTCTTAATTCAGAAGAAATTTCTGGGTTACACTCTCACTAGGAAGCTTCGATAGTTACACTAAACTTCCTTTGGTGCTTTGCATTTAAGCTACTGGTCCACCAGGTGATGCTCCATGTCTCTTATGTTGACCTTGCAGATAATTAGGCTTGGAGAATAAAGTTCTGAATTGCGACCAAATTTCTGTGTCATAGTCATACTATGAAGATTCGAGAGTTACCGTAAGCTTCCTTTGGTGCATCGGATTTCAGCTACTGGTCCACCAGGTGATGCTCCATGGATCCTCTGCCGATCTTGCGGAAAAGTAGTCTTGGAGACTAAAGTTCTGAATTGCTACGAAATTTCTATGTTATATTCTCACTAGGAAGCTTCCGAGAGTTACAGTAAACTTGCTTTGGTGCATCGAATTTAAGCATCTGGTCCACGAGGAGATGCCCGTGATTCCTCCTCTGACCTTGCAGATAAGTAGGGTTGGAAACTAAAGTTCAGATGCGACGAAATTTCTGGGTTACATTCTCAATAGGAAGCTTCGAGAACTACAGTAAACTTGCGTTGTTGCATCGGATTTAAGCTACTGGTCCACCAGGTGATGCTCGATGGTTCCACTGCTGACCTTGCAGATAAGTAGGCTTGGAGACCAAAGTTCTGAATTGCGACGAAATATCTGTGTTATATTCTCACTAGGAAGCTTCTAGAGTTATAGTAAACGTGCTTTGGTGCATCGGATTCAAGCTACTGGTCCACCAGGCAATGCTCCATGGTTCCACTGCTGACCTTGCACATAAGTAATCTTGGAGACTAAAGTTCTGAATTATAACGAAATTTCTGTGTTATATTCTCACTAGGAAGCTTCGAGAATTACAGTAAACGTGCTTTGGTGCATTGGATTCAAGCTACTGTTCTACGAGGTAATGCTCCATTGTTCCGCTGCTGACCTTGCAGATAAGTAGGCTTGGAGACTAAAGTTCTTAATTCAGAAGAAATTTCTGGGTTACACTCTCACTAGGAAGCTCCGATAGTTTAACTAAACTTCCTATGGTGCTTTGCATTTAAGCTACTGGTCCACCAGGTGATGCTCCATGTCTCTTATGTTGACCTTGCAGATAATTAGGCTTGCAGAATAAAGTTCTGAAATGCGAAGAATTTTCTGGGTTGCATTCTCACTAGGAAGTTTCGAGCGGTACAGTAAACTTGCTTTGGTGCATCGGATTTAAGCTACTGTACCACCAGGACATGTTCCATGGTTACTCTGCTGACTTTGCAGATAAGTAGGCTTGGAGACTAAAGTTCTTAATTGCGACGAAATTTCTGGGTTAAATTCTCACTAGGAAGCTTCGAGAGTTATAGTAAAGTTGTTTTGGAGCATCGCATTTAAGCTTCTGTTCGAGCAGGTGACGCTGCATGGTTCCATGCTCACCTTGCAGATAAGTACGCTTGAAGAATACAGTTCTGAATTGCGACGAAATTTCTGGGTTGCATTCTCATTAAAACGTTTCGAGAGTTACAGTAAACTTGCTATGGTGCATCGGACATAAGCTACTGGTCCACCAGGTGATGCTCCATGGTTCCACTGTTGACCTTCCCGATTAGTACGCTTGGAGACTAAAGTTATCAATTGCGACGAAATTTCTGGGTTGTATTCTCACTAGGAAACTTCGTGAGTTACAGTAAACTTGCTTTTTTGCATTGGATTTAAGCTACTGGCCCACCAGGTCATGCTCGACTGTTCCACTGCTGACCTCGCAGATAAGTACTCTTGGAGACTAAAGATCTGAATTACGACGAAATTTCTGGGTTACATTCTCTCTTGGATACTTCGAGAGCTATAGTAAATTTGCTTTTGTGCCTCGGATTTAAGCTACTGTTCCACCAGGTGATGCTCCATGGTTCCACTGCTTACTATGCAGACAAGTAGGCTTGGAGACTAAGGTTCTGGCTTGCGACGAATTATCTGGGTTGTATTCTCACTAGGAAGTTTCGAGAGTTACAGTAAACTTGCTTTGGTGCATCGGATGTCAGTTACTAGTCCGCCAGGTGATGCTCCATGGATCCTCTGCCGACCTTGCAGATAACTAGGCTTGGAGACTTAAGTTCTGAATTGCGACGAAATTTCTGGGTTGTATTCTCACTAGGAAGTTTCGAGAGTTACAGTAAACTTGCTTTGGTGCATCGGATTTAACCTACTGGTCCACCAGGTGTTGCTCCACTGTTCCACTGCTTAAATTGCAGATAAGTATGATTGCAGATTGAAGTTCTTAATTGCGACGAAATTTTTATGTTATGTCCTCACTAGGAAGCTTCGAGAGTTATAGTCAACGTGCTTTGGTGCACCGGATTCAAGCTACTGTTCCACCAAGTAATGCGCCATGGTTCCACTGCAGACCTTGCCGATAACTAGGCCTGGAGACTAAAGTTCTTATTTGCGACGAAATTTCTTGGTTAGACTGTCACTAGGAAGCTTCAAGAGCTATAGTAAACTTACTTTGGTGCATCGGATTAAAGCTACTGGCCCACCATATTTTGCTCCATGGATTCACTGCTTGAGCTTGCCGATAAGTAGTCTTGGAGATTAAAGCTCTGAATTGCGACGAAATTTTTAGCTTATATTCTCACTAGGAAGCATGGAGAGTACAGTAAACTAGCTTTCGTGCATCGGATTTATGCTACTGGTCCAGCAGGAGATGCTCCATGGTTCCTCTGTTGACCATTCAGATAAGTAAGGTTGGAGACTGAAGTTCTCAATTGCGACGAGATTTCTGTGTTACATTCTCACTAGGAAGCTTCGAGAGTTACAGTACACTTGCTTTGGTGCATCAGATTTAACCTACTGGTCCAAAAGGTGATGCTCCATGGTTGCACTGCTCACCTTGCAGATAACTAGGCTTATAGAATTAAGTTATGAATTGCGTCTATATTTCTGATTTATTTTCTCACTAGGAAGCTTCGAGAGTTGCAGTAAACGTGCTTTGGTGCATCGGGTTCAAGCAACTGGTCCACCAGGTAATGTTCCATGTTTCCCATGCTGACCTTGCAGATTATTAGGCTTGGAGACTAAAGTTCTAAATTGCGACGAATTTTCTGGGTTTTATTCTCACTAGGAAGTTTCGAGAGTTACAGCAAACTTGCTTTGGTGCATCGGATGTCAGTTACTGGTCCACCAGGTGATGCTCCATGGATCCTCTGCCGACCTTGCAGATAACTAGGCTTGGAGACTTAAGTTCTGAATTGCGACGAAATTTGTGGATTGTATTCTCACTAGGAAGTTTCGAGAGTTACAGTAAACTTGCTTTGGTGCATCGGATTTAACCTACTGGTCCACCAGGGGTTACTCCATTGTTCCACTGCTGAAATTGCAGATAAGTATGCTTGCAGACTAAAGTTCTTAATTGCGACAAAATTTTTATGTTATATTCTCACTAGGAAGCTTCGAGTGGTACAGTAAACTTGCTTTGTTGCATCGGATTTAAGCTACTGGTCCACCAGGTGACGCTCGATGTTTCCACTGCTGACCTTGGAGATAAGTAGGCTTGGAGACTAAAGTTCTGAATTGCGTCGAAATTTCTGTGTTATATTCTCACTAGGAAGCTTCGAGAGTTATAGTTTACGTGCATTGGTGCATCGGATTCAAGCTACTGGTCCACCAGGTAATGCGCCATGGTTCACAGCTGACCTTGCCGATAAGTAGGCCTGGAGACTAAAGTTCTTATTTGCGACGAAATTTCTTGGTTACACTGTCACTAGGAAGCTTCAAGAGCTATAGTAAACTTGCTTTGCTGCATCAGATTAAACCTACTGGCCCACCAGGTTGCTCCATGGTTCCACTGCTTGACCTTGCCGATAATTAGTCTTGGAGATTAATGTTCTGAATTGCGAAGAAATTAATAGGTTATATTCTCACTAGGAAGCATCGAGAGTTACAGTAAACTAGATTTCGTGCATCGGCTTTAAGCTACTGGCCCACCAGGAGATGCTCCATGGTTCCTCCGTTGACCATTCAGATAAGTAAGGTTGGAGACTGAAGTTCTGAATTGCGACGAAATTTCTGTGTTACATTCTCACTAGGAAGTTTCGAGAGTTACTGTACACTTGCTTTGGTGCATCGGATTTAACCTACTGGTCCAAAAGGTCACGCTCCAAGGTTGCACTGCTCACCTTGCAGATGAGTAGGCTTGGAGAATAAAGTTCTGAAGTGCGATGAAATTTCTGTGTCATAGTCACACTAGGAAGAATCGAGAGTTACCGTAAGCTTCCTTTGGTGCATCGGATTTAAGCTACTGGTCCACCAGGGGATACTCCATATTTTGACCCTGACATTGCAGATAATTAGGCTTGGAGAATAAAGTTCTGAATTACGATGAATTTTCTGTGTTATAGTCTCACTGGGAAGCTTTGAGAGTTACAGTAATCTTGTTATGGTGCATCGGACTTAAGCTACTGGTCCACCAGGTGATGGTCCATGGTTCCTCTGCTGACCTAGAAGATAAGTAGGCTTGGAGGCTAAAGTTCTGAACTGCGGCGTAATTTCTGGGTTATCATCTCACTAGGAAGCTTCGAGAGTTACAGTTAACTTGCTTTGGTGCATTGGACTTAAGCTACTGGTCCACCAGGTGATGCTCCATTATACCACTGCTGACCTTGCAGATAAGTAGGCTTGGAGACAAAAGTTCTGAATAGCTACGCATTTCTGGGCTGTATTCTCACTAGGAAGCTTCGAGAGGTACAGTAAACTTGAATTGCTGCATCGGATTCAAGCTACTGGTCCACCAGGTGATGCTCGATGGTTCCACTGCTGACCTTGCAGATAAGTAGGCTTGGAGATTAAAGTTTTTAATTGAGACAAAATTTCTGGGTTACACTCTCACTACGAAGCTCTGAGAGCTATAGTAATTTTGCTTTGGTGCATCGGATTATACCTACTGGCCCACCAGCGATTTGCTCGATGGTTCCACGGCTGACCTAGCCGATAAGTGGGCTTGGAGACTGAAGTTCAGAATCGAGACGAAATTTTTGGGTTATATTCTCACTAGGTAGCTTCGAGAGCTACAGTAAACTTGCTTTGGTGCATTGAAAAATGGCTCTGAGCACTATGGGACTTAACTGCTGTGGTCATCAGTCCCCTAGAACTTAGAACTACTTAAACATAACTAACCTAAGGACATTACACACATCCATGCCCGAGGCAGGATTCGAACCTGCGACTGTAGCAGTCGCACGGTTCCGGACTGCGCGCCTAGAACCGCGAGACCACCGCGGCCGGCTTTGGTGCATTGAATTTAAGCTACTGATCGACCAGGTGATGCTCCATGGTTCCTCTGCTGATCTTGAAGATAAGTAGGCTTGGATACTAACGTTCTGAATGGCGACGAAATTTCTGTGTTATATTCTCACCAGGAAGCTTCGAGAGTTGTAGTAAACGTGCTTTGGTGCTTCGGATTCAAGCTACTGGTAAAGCAGGTGACCTGCCATGGTTCCACTGCTGTCCTTGCAGATAAGTAGGCTTGGAGACTAAAGTTCTGAATTGCGACGAAAATATCTGGGATACATTCCCACTAGAAAGATCGAAAGTTACAGTAAACTTGCTTTGGGGCATTGGATTTAAACTATTGGTCCACCAGGTCATGCTACATTTTTGCACTTCTGACCTTGCAGACAAGTAGGCTTGGAGATGTAAGTTCTGAATTGCGACGAAATTTCTGGGTTACATTCTCACTAGGAAGCTTCGAGAGTTACAGTAAACTGCCTTTGGTGCATCGGATTTAACCTACTGGTCCACCAGGTGATGCTCCATGGTTCGATTGCTGAAATTGTTGATAAATATGCTTGGAGGCTAAAGTTCCGCACTGTAACAAAATTTTTGCTTTTATTCTCACTAGGAAGCTTCGAGAGTTACAGTAAACTTGCTTTGGTGCATTGGAGTTAAGCTACTTTTCCAGTTGGAGATGCTCCATGGTTCGTCTGCTGACTTGCAGATATGTAGGGTTGGAGACTAAAATTCTGAATTGCGTTGAAATTTCTGTGTTGTATTCTCGCTAGGAAGTTTCGAGAGTTAGAGCAAACTTGCTTTGGTACTTCGGATTCAAGCTACTAGTCCAACAGGTAATACTCCATGGTTCCACTGCTGACCTCGAGATAAGTAGGCTTGGAGACTAAAGTTTTGAATTGCGACGAAATTTCTGGGATACATTCTCACTAGGAAGTTCCGAAAATTACAGTAAACTTGCTTTGGGGCATTGGATTTAAGCTACTGGTCCACCAGGTCATGCTACATTTATGCACTTCTGACCTTGCAGACAAGTAGGCTTCGAGATGTAAGTTCTGAATTGCGACGAAATTTTTGGGTTATATTCTCAATATGAAGCTTCGAGACCTACAGTAAACTTGCTTTCGTGCATCGGATTTAAGCTACTGGTCCACCATTAGATGCTACATGGTTCCTCTGTTGACCTTACAGATAAGTAGGTTTGGGGACTAAAGTTCTGAATTGCGACGAAATTTCTGTGTTACATTCTCACTAGCAAGCTTCGATAGTTACAGTAAACTTGCTTTGGTGCATTGGATTTAAGCTACTGTTCCACCAGGTGATGCTCCATGGTTCCACAGCTGAAATTGCAGATACGTAGGGTTGGAGACTAATGTTCTGAATTGCGGCGAAATTTTTAGGTTATTTCTCACTAGGAAGCTTCGAGAGTTACAGTAAACTTGCTTTGGTGAATCTGATTTAAGCTACGGGTCCACCAGGAGATGCTCCATGGTTCCTCTGCTGACCTTTCAGATAGGTAGGGTTGGAGACTAAAGGTCTGAATTGCGACGAGATTTCTGGGTTACATTCTCACTAGGAAGCTTCGAGAGTTACAATACAATTGCATTGGTGCATCGGATTTAACCTACTGGTCCAAAAGGTGATGCTCTATGGTTGCATAGCTGACCTTGCAGATAAAAAGGCTTGGAGATAAAGTTCTGAATTGCGTCTATATTTCTGCATTATATTCTCACTAGGAAGCTTCGAGAGTTACAGTAAACTTGCTTTGGTGCAACGGTTTTAACCTACTGCTCTACCAGGTGATGCTCCATGGTTCCAGTGGAACCATTGAGCATCACCTGGTAGACCAGTAGCTTAATTCCGATGCACCAAAGCAAGTTTACTGTAACTCTCGAAACGTCCTAGTGAAAATACAACCCAGAATAATCGACGCAATTCAGAACTTTAGTCTCCAAGCTTACTTATTTGCAATGTCAGCAGTAGAGCCATGGAACATCACCTGGTGGACAGGTTGCTTAAATGCAATGCACCAAAGCAAGTTTAGTGTAACTCTCGAAGCTTCCTAGTGAGAGTGTAACCCAGAAATTTCTTCGTAATTCAGAACTTTATTCTCCAAGCCTACTTATCTGCATTGTCAGGATCAAACCAAGGAGCATCACCAGGCGGACCAGTACCTTAAATCCGATGCACCAAAGGAAGCTTGCGGTATCTCTCGAAACTTCCTAGTGGGAATATAACACAGAAATTTCATCTCAATTCAGAACTTCAGTCTCCAAGCCTACTTATCTGCATGGTCAGCAGTAAACAATCGAGCATATCCTGGTGGACCAGTAGACTGAATCCGATGCAGCAAAGCAAGTTTACGGTAACTCTCGAAGCTTCCTAGTGAGAATACAACCCAGGTATTTCGTCGGAATTCAGAATTTTAGTCTCCAAGCCTACTTACGTACAAGGTCAGCAGTGGAACCATGGAGCATCACCTTTTGGAGCTGCAGCTTAAATCCGATGCACCAATGCAAATGTACTGTAACTCTCGAAGCTTCCTAGTGAGAATGTAACCCAGAAATTTGGTCGCAATTCAGAACTTTCGTCTCCAACCCTACTTATCTGAAAGGTCAGCAGTGGAACCACGGCGGATTGCCTACTTTACCAGTAGCTCAAATCGGATGCACCAAAGCAAGTTTACTGTAACTCTCGAAATGTCCTAGTCAGAACACAACCCAGATAATTCGTCGCAATTCAGAACTTTAGACTCCAAACCTAATTATCTGCAAGGTCATCATGGGAACCATAGAACATTACCTTGTGGACCAGTATCTTGAATCCGATGAACGAAAGCACGTTTTCTGTAACTCTCGATGCCTCCAAGTGAGAATTCAATCTAGAAAATTCGTCGCAATTCTGAACTTTATTATCCAAGCCTTATTATCTGCAAGGTCAGCATGGAAACCATGGAGCATCACCTGGTGGAGCAGTAGCTTAAATCCGATGCTCCAAAGCACATTTACTGTAACTCTCGAAGCTTCCTGGTGGGAACATAACACAGAAATTTCGTCGCAATTCAGAACATTAGTCTCCAACCCTACTTGTGTGCAATGTCAGCAGTGAAACGATGGAGCATCACCTGGTGGAACAGTAGCTTAAATCCGATGCAACAAATCAAGTTTACTGCAACTCTCGAACGATCCTAGTGAGAATATAACCCACAAAATTCGTCGTAATTCAGAACTTTATTCTCCAAGACTACTTATCTGCAAGGTCAGGATCAATCGATGGAGCATCACCAGGCGGACCAGTAGCTTAATTCCGATGCACCAATGGAAGCTTACGGTAACTCTCGAAGCTTCCTAGTGAGAATGTAACCCAGATATCTCGTCGCAATTCAGAACATTAGTCTCCAACCCTACCTATCTGAAAGGTCAGCAGAGGAACCATGGGGCATCTCCTGCTGGACCAGAAGCTTAAATACGATCCACGACAGCAAGTTTACTGTAACTCTCGAAGCTTCCTAGTGAGAATATAAAACCGAAATTTCGTCGCAATTCAGAACTTTTGTCTACAAGCCCACTTATCTGCAGGGTCATTATTGGAACCAAGGAGCATTACCTGGTGGACCAGTAGCTTGAATCCGATGTACCAAAGCACGTTTTCTGTAACTCTCGAAGATTCCTAGTAAGAATATAACACAAAAATTTCGTCACAATTCAGAATTTTAGTCTCCAAGCCTACTTATCTTCAAGGTCAACAGAGGAACCATGTAGCATCACCTGGTGGACCAGTAGCTTAAATACAGTGCACCAAAGCAAGTTTAGTGTAACTCTCGAAGCTTCCTACTGAGAATATAACCCAGAAAATTCGCCGGAGTTCAGAACTTTAGTCTCCAAGCCTACGTATCTGCAATTTCAGCTGTGGAACCATGGAGCATCACCTGGTGGAACAGTAGCTTAAATCCAATGCACCAAGGCAAGTTTACTGTAACTATCGAAGCTTCCTAGTGAGAATGTCACACAGAAATTACGTCGCAATTCAGAACTTTAGTCCCAAATCCTACTTATCTGTAAGGTCAACAGAGGAACCATGTAGCATCTAATGGTGGATCAGTAGCTTAAAGCCGATGCACGAAAGCAAGTTTTCTGTAGCTCTGGAAGCTTCCAAGTGAGAATATAACCCAAAAATTTCGTCGCAATTCAGAACTTACATCTCTAAGCCTACTTGTCTGCAAGTTCAGAAGTGCAACAATGTAGGATGACCTGGTGGACCTGTAGCTTAAATCCAATGCCCCAAAGCAAGTTTACTGTAATTTTCAAAACTTCCTAGTGAGAATGTATCCCAGAAATTTCGTCGCAATTCAAAACTTTAGTCTCCAAGCCTACTTATCTCGAGGTCAGCAGTGGAACCATGGAGTATTACCTGTTGGACTAGTAGCTTGAATCCGATGTACCAAAGCAAGTTTGCTCTAACTCTCGAAACTTCCTAGCGAGAATACAACACAGAAATTTCGACGCTGTTCAGAATTTTAGTCTCCAACCCTACATATCTGCAAGTCAGCAGAGGAACCATGGAGCATCTCCTACTGGAAAAGTAGCTCAACTCTGATGCAACAAAGCTAGTTTACTGTAACTCTCGAAGCTTCCTAGTGAGAATAAAAGCAAAAATGTTGTCACAATACGGTACTTTAGCCTCCAAGCCTATTTATCAACAATTTCAGCAATGGAACCATGGAGCATCACCTGGTGGACCAGTAGCTTAAATACAATGCACCAAAGCAAGTTTACTGTACCTCTTGAAGCTTCCTAGTGAGAATACAACCCAGAAATGCGTCGCTATTCGGAACTTTAGTCTCCAAGCCTAATTATCTGCAAGGTCAGCAGGAAACCATGGAGCATCACCTGGTGGACCAGTGGCTTAAGTCCGATGCACCAAAGCAAGTTAACTGTAACTCTCGAAGCTTCCTAGTGAGAATGTAACCCAGAAATTTCGTCGCAATTCAGAACTTACATCTCCAAGCCTACTTGTCTGCAAGGTCAGAAGTGCAAAAATGTTGCATGACCTGGTGGACCAGTAGCTTAAATCCAATGCCCCAAAGCAAGTTTACTGTAACTTTCCATCTTCTTAGTGAGAATGTATCCCAGAAATTTCGTCGCAATTCAGACCTTTAGTCTCCAACCCTGCTTATCTGAACGGTCAACAGAGGAACCATGGAGCATCTCCTGCTGGACCAGTAGCTTGAATCCGATGCAGCAAAGCACGTTTACTGTAACTCTCAAAGCTTCCTAATGAGAATATTACACAGAAATTTCGTCGCAATTCAGAACTTTAGTCTCCAAGCCTACTTATCTCGAGGTCAGCAATGGCACCATGGAGCGTCACCTGCTGGACCAGTAGCTTAAATCCGATGCACCCAAGCAAGTTTACGATAACTCTAAGAGCTTCCTACTGAGAATTTAACCCAGAAAATTCGTCGCAATTAAGAACATATGCTACAAGCCCACTTACCTGCAAGGTCAGCAGAGGAACCATGGAGCATCTCCTGCTGGACCAGTAGCTTAAATCACATACACGAAAGCAAGTTAACTGTAACTCTCGAAGCTTCCTAGTGAGAAATAACACAAAAATTTCGTCGGGATTCAGAAGCTTAGTCTCCAAGCGTACTTATCTCAATGTCAGCAGAGGAACCATGGAGCATTACCTTGTGAACCAGTAGCTTGAATCCGAAGCACCAAAGCACGTTTACTGTAACTCTCGAAGCTTCATAGTGAGAATATAACCCAGAAATTTCGTCCCAGTTCAGAACTTTAGTCTCCAAGCCTACTTATCTGCAATTTCAGCAGTGGAACCATGGAGCATCACCTGGTGGACTAGTAGCTTGAATCCGATGCACCAAAGCAAGTTTAGTGAACCCATTGAAACTTCCTAAAGACAATGCAACCCAGAAAATTAGTCGCAATTCAGAACTATATTCTCCAAGCCTAATTATCCGCAAGATCAATATTGGAACCATGGAGCATAACCGGGTGGATCAGTAGCTTAAATTCAACACACCAAAGCAAGTTTACTGTAACTCTCGAAGCTTCCTAGTGAGAATGTATCCAGAATTTTCGTCGCAATTCAGAACTTTAGTCTCCAATTCAACTTATCTGCAAGGTCAACAGAGGAACTATGGAGCATCACCTGGTGGACCAGTAGCTCGAATCCGATGCACCAAAGCAAGTTTACTGTAACTCTCGAAACTTCCTAGTGATAATACAACCCAGAAATTTCGTCGCAATTCAGAACTTTAGTCTCCAAGCCTAATAATCTGCAAGGTCGGCATGGGAAGCATTGAACATTGCCAGGTGGACCAGTAGCTTGAATCCGATGCACCAAAGCACGTTTACTGTAACACTCGAAGCTTCCTAGTCAGAATATAACTCAGAAATTACGTCAGAATTCAGAACTTTTGTCTCCAAGCCTACTTGTCTGCAAAGTCAGCAGTTTAACCATGGACCATCACCAGGTGGACCAGTAGCTTGAATCCGATGCACCAACGGTCGTTTACGGTAACTCTCGAAGTTTCCAAGTGGGAAAATAACACATAAATTTCATCGCAATTCAGAACTTTAGTCTCCAACCTTACTTATCTGAATGGTCGACAGAGGAACCATGGAGCATCTCCTGGTGGACCAGTACCTTAAATCCGATGCACGAATCCTAGCTTACTGTAACTCTCGATGCTTCCTAGTGAGAATATAACCTAAAACTCTCGTCGCAATTCAGAACTTTAATCTCCAAGACTACTTATCGGCAAGTTCAAGCAGTGGAACCATGGAGCAAAACCTGGTGGGCAAGTATGTTAAATCCGATGCACCAAAGCAAGTTTACTATAACTCTCGAAGCTTCCTAGTGACAGTGTGACCAAGAAATTTCGTCGCAAATAAGAACTTTAGTCTCCAAGCCTACTAATCAGCAAGGTCAGCAGTGGAACCATAGCGCATTACCTGGTGGACCAGTAGCTTGAATCCGATGCACCAAAGCATGTTTACTGTAACTCTCGAAACTTCCTAGTGATAATGCAACCCAGAAATTTCGTCGCAATTCAGAACTTTAGTCTCCAAGCCTAATAATCTGCAAGGTCAGCATGGGAAGCATTGAACATTACCTGGTGGACCAGTAGCTTGAATCTGATGCACCAAAGCACGTTTACTGTAACACTCGAAGCTTCCTAGTGAGAATATAACTCAGAAATTACGTCAGAATTCAGAACTTTTGTCTCCAAGCCTACTTGTCTGCAAAGTGAGCAGTTTAACCATGGACCATCACCTGGTGGACCAGTAGCTTGAATCCGATGCACCAAAGCACGTTTACTGTACCTCTCGAAGCTTCCTAGTGAGAGTATAACACAGAAATTTCTTTGCAATTCAGAACTTATATCTCCAAGACTAATTATCGGCAAGTTCAAGCAGTGGAACCATGGAGCAAAACCTGGTGGGCCAGTAGGTTTAATCCGATGCACCAAAGCAAGTTTACTATAACTCTTGAAGCTACCTAGTGACAGTGTAACCAACTAATTTCGTCGCAATTAAGAACTTTAGTCTCGAGACCTACTTATCGGCAAGGTCAGCAGTGAACCATGGCGCATTACCTGGTGGACCAGTAGCTTGAATCCGATGCACCAAAGCACGTAAACTACAACTCTCGAAACTTCCTAGTGAGAATATAACACAGAAATTTCGACGCAATTCAGAACTTTAGTCTCCAAGCCTACTTATGTGCAAGGTCAGCAGTGGAAACATCGAGCATCACCTGGTGGACCAGTAGCTTAAATCCGATGCACCAAAGCAAGTTTACTGTAACACTCGAAGCTTCCTAGTGAGAATATAACATAAAAATTTCGTCGCAATTAAGTACTGTAGTCTGCAAGCATACTTATCTGCAATTTCAGCAGTGGAACAATGGAGCAACACCTGGTGGACCAGTATGTTCAATCTGATGCACCAAAGCAAGTTTACTGTAACTCTCGAAACTTCCTAGTGAGAATACAACAAAGAAATTTCGTCGCAATTCAGAACTTAAGTCTCCAAGACTACTTATCTGCAAGGTCGGCAGAGGATCCAAGGAGCATCACCTGGTGGACTAGTAACTGACATCCCATGCACCAAAGCAAGTTTACTGTAACTCTCGAAGCTTCCTAGTGAGAATATAACTCAGAAAATTCGTCGTAATTCAGAACTTTATTGTCCAAGCCTAATTATCTGCAAGGTCAGGATCAAACCATGAAGCATCTCCTGGTGGAACAGAAGCTTGAATCCGATGCACCAAAGCAAGTTTACTGTACCTCTAGAAACGTTTTATTAAGAATGCAATCCAAAAATTTCGTCGCAATTCAGATCATTATTCTTCAAGCGTACTTATTTGCAAGGTGAGCATGGAACCATGCAGCGTCACCTGCTAGAACAGAAGCTTAAATGCGATGCACCAAAGCAAGTTTACTATAACTCTCGAAGCTTCCTAGTGAGAATTTAACCCAGAAATGTCGTCGCAATTAAGATCTTTACTCTCCAAGCCTACTTATCTGCAAAGTTAGCAGAGGAACCATGGAGCATGTCCTGGTGGTACAGTAGCTTAAATACGATGCACCAAAGCACGTTTACTGTAACTCTCGAAGCTTCCTAGTGGGAATATAACACAGAAATTACGTTGCAATTCAGAACTTTAGTCTCCAAGATTACTTATCTGCAAGGTCAGCAGTGCAACTATGGAGCTACACCTGGTGGATCAGTAGCTTAAATCAGATGCAACAAAGCAAGTACACTGTACCTCTCGAAGCTTCCTAGTGAAAATACAACCAAGAAATGCGTCGCTATTCTGAACTTAAATCTCCAAGCCTACCTATTTACAAGATCAGCAGCGCAACAATGTAGCATGACCAGTTTGGCCAGTAGCGTAAATCCATTCTCCCAAAGCAGGTTTACTGTGACTTTCGAATCTTCCTAGTGAGAATGTATCCCAGAAATTTCGTCGCAAATCAGACCTTTAGTCTCCAAGCCTAGACCAGTAGGTTAAATCCGTTGCACCAAAGCAAGTTTACTGTAAAACTCGAGGCTTCCTAGTGAGAATATAACCCAGAAATATAGACGCAATTCAGAACTTTATTCTATAAGCCTACTTATCTGCAATGTGAGCAATGCAACCATGGACCATCACCTTTTGGACCAGTAGGTTAAATCTGATGCACCAAAGCAAGTGTACTGTAACTCTCGAAGATTCCTAGTGAGAATGTAACACAGAAACTTCGTCGCAATTCAGAACTTCAGTCTCTAACCTTACTTATCTGAATGGCCAACAGAGGAACCATGGAGCATCTCCTGGTCGACCACTAGCATAAATCCGATGCACGAAAACTAGTTTACTGTAACTCTCAATGCTTCCTAGTGAGAATATAAGCTAAAAATTTCGTCCCAATTCAGAACTTTAATCTCCAAGACTACTTATCGGCAAGGTCAGCAGAGGAACCATGGACCATCACCTGGTGGACCAGTATCTTAAGACCGATACACAATAACAAGTTTACTGTAACTCTCGAAACTTCCTAGTGAGAATATAACTCAAAAAATTCGTCGTATTTCAGAAGTTTATTCTCCAAGCCTAATTATCTGCAAGGTCAGGGGCAAAATTTGGAGTATCCCCTGGTGAACCAGTAGCTTAAATCCGATGCACCAAAGGAAGGTTACGGTAACTCTCGAATCTTCCTAGTGTGACTATGACACAGAAATTTGATCGCAATTCAGAACTTTAGTCTCCAAGCCTACTTATGTGCTAGGTCAGCAGTGGAACCATGGAGCATGAACTGGTGGACCAGTAGCTTAAATCCAATGCACCGAAGCAAGTATACTGTAACTCCCGAAGCTTACTACTGAGAATGTATCCCAGAAACTTCGTCGCAATTCAGAAGTTTATCTCCAAGCCTACTTTATTGCACGATCAGCAGGGGAACCATGGAGCGTCACATGGTTGACCAGTAGCTTAAATCCGATGCACCAAAAAAATTTTACTCTAACTCTCGAACCTTACTAGTGGGAATATAACACATAAATTTTATCGCAATTCAGATCTTTGGTCTGCTAGCCTACTTATCTGCAAGGTCTCCAGTAGAACAATTAGGCATCACCTGGTGGACCAGTAGGCTGAATCCGAAGCACCAAACCAAGTTTACTGTAACTGTCGAAGCTTCCTAGTGGGAATATAACATAGAAATTTAGTCGCAATTCAGAAATTTGGTTTCCAATCCTACTTATTGGAAAGGTCAGCAGTGGAACATGGAGCATGACCTGGTGGACCAGTAGCTTAAGTCCAATGCACCAAAGCAAGTCTACTGTAACTCTCGAAGCTTACTACTGCGAATGTATCCCAGAAATTTTGTCGCAATTCAGAAATTTAGTCTCATAGCGTACTTCTCTGCAAGGTCAGCAGAGGAACCACGGCGCATCACCTGGTGGACCAGTAGCTTAAGTCCGATGCACCAAAGCAAGTTTACTGTAACTCTTGAAGCTTCCTAGTGAGAATATAACCCAGATAATTCGTCGTAATTCAGAACTTTAGTCTCCAAGCCTACTTATTTGCAAGGTCAACAGAGGAACCATGGAGCATCAACTGGTGGACCAGTAGCTTAAGTCCGATGCACCAAAGCAAGTTTACTGTAACTCTTGAAGCTTCCTAGTGAGAATATAACCCAGAAAATTCGTCGTAATTCAGAACCTTAGTCTCCAAGCCTACTTATCTACAAGGTCAACAGAGGAACCATGGAGCATCACCTGGTGGACCAGTAGCTTAAATCCGATGCACCAAAGCAAGTTTACTGTAACTCTCGAAGCTTCCTAGTGAGAATGTAACCCAGAAATCGTCGCAAGTTAGAACTTCAGTCTCCAAGCCTACTTATCTGCAAGATCAGCAGTGGAACGATGGAGATTCACCAGGTGGACCAGTAGCTTGAATCCGATGCACCATAGCAAATTTACTGTAACTCTCGACGCTACCTAGTAAGAATACAAACCAGAAATTTCGTCGCATTTCAGAACTTTAATCTCCAAGCCTACTTATCTGTAACGTCAGCGGTGGAACCATGGAGCATCACCTGGTGGACCAGCAGCTTAAGTCAGATACACCAATACAAGTTTACTGTAACTCTCATAGCTTTCTAATGTGAATATAACCCAGAAAAGTCATTGCAATTCAGAACTTCAGTCTCCAAGCCTATTTATCGGCAAGGTCAGCAGTGGCAGCATGGAGCAATAGCTTGTGGACCAGTAGCTTGAATCCGATGCACCAAAAGCAAGTTTACTGTACCTCTCGAAACTTCCTAGTGAGAACGTAACCCAGAAATTTCGTCACAATTCAGAACTTTACTCTCCAAGCCAACTTATCTGCAAAGTTAGCAGAGGAACCATGGAGCATGTCCTGGTGGTACAGTAGCTTAAATACGATGCACCAAAGCACGTTTACTGTAACTCTCGAAGCTTCCTAGTGGGAATATAACACAGAAATTACGTTGCAATTCAGAACTTTAGTCTCCAAGATTACTTATCTGCAAGGTCAGCAGTGCAACTATGGAGCTACACCTGGTGGATCAGTAGCTTAAATCAGATGCAACAAAGCAAGTACACTGTACCTCTCGAAGCTTCCTAGTGAAAATACAACCAAGAAATGCGTCGCTATTCTGAACTTAAATCTCTAAGCCTACCTATTTACAAGATCAGCAGTGCAACAATGTAGCATGACCAGTTTGGCCAGTAGCGTAAATCCATTCTCCCAAAGCAGGTTTACTGTGACTTTCGAATCTTCCTAGTGAGAATGTATCCCAGAAATTTCGTCGCAAATCAGACCTTTAGTCTCCAAGCCTAGACCAGTAGGTTAAATCCGTTGCACCAAAGCAAGTTTACTGTAAAACTCGAGGCTTCCTAGTGAGAATATAACCCAGAAATATAGACGCAATTCAGAACTTTATTCTATAAGCCTACTTATCTGCAATGTGAGCAATGCAACCATGGACCATCACCTTTTGGACCAGTAGGTTAAATCTGATGCACCAAAGCAAGTGTACTGTAACTCTCGAAGATTCCTAGTGAGAATGTAACACAGAAACTTCGTCGCAATTCAGAAGTTCAGTCTCTAACCTTACTTATCTGAATGGCCAACAGAGGAACCATGGAGCATCTCCTGGTCGACCACTAGCATAAATCCGATGCACGAAAACTAGTTTACTGTAACTCTCAATGCTTCCTAGTGAGAATATAAGCTAAAAATTTCGTCCCAATTCAGAACTTTAATCTCCAAGACTACTTATCGGCAAGGTCAGCAGAGGAACCATGGACCATCACCTGGTGGACCAGTATCTTAAGACCGATACACAATAACAAGTTTACTGTAACTCTCGAAGCTTCCTAGTGAGAATGTAACCCAGAAATCGTCGCAAGTTAGAACTTCAGTCTCCAAGCCTACTTATCTGCAAGATCAGCAGTGGAACGATGGAGATTCACCAGGTGGACCAGTAGCTTGAATCCGATGCACCATAGCAAATTTACTGTAACTCTCGACGCTACCTAGTAAGAATACAAACCAGAAATTTCGTCGCATTTCAGAACTTTAATCTCCAAGCCTACTTATCTGTAACGTCAGCGGTGGAACCATGGAGCATCACCTGGTGGACCAGCAGCTTAAGTCAGATACACCAATACAAGTTTACTGTAACTCTCATAGCTTTCTAATGTGAATATAACCCAGAAAAGTCATTGCAATTCAGAACTTCAGTCTCCAAGCCTATTTATCGGCAAGGTCAGCAGTGGCAGCATGGAGCAATAGCTTGTGGACCAGTAGCTTGAATCCGATGCACCAAAAGCAAGTTTACTGTACCTCTCGAAACTTCCTAGTGAGAACGTAACCCAGAAATTTCGTCACAATTCAGAACTTTAGTCTCCAAGCCTACTTATCTGCAAGGTCAGCAGTGGAACCATGGAGCATCACCTGGTGGACCAGTAGCTTAAATCTGATGCAATAAAGCAACTTTACTGCAACTCACAAGCTTCGTAATGAGAATGTAAAGAAGAAATTTCGTCGCAAATCAGAACTTTTGTCTCCAAGCCTACTTATCTGCAATGTCATCAGTGGAACCATTGACCATCACCTTGTGGACATGCAGGTTAAATCCGATGCACCAAAGCAAGTTTCCTGTACCTTTCGAAGCTTGCAAGTTAGAATGTAACCCAGAAATTTCGTCGCAATTCAGAACTTTTGTCTTCAAGTCTACTTACCTGCAAGGTCAGCAATGGAAGAATGAATCACCACCTCGTGGACCAGTAGCTTGAATCCAACGCAAAAAAGCAAGTTTACTGTAACTCTTGAAGATTCCTAGTGAGAATGTAACCCAGAAATCGTCGCAATTGAGAACTTTAGTCTTCAAGCCTACAAATCTGCAATTTCAGCAGTGGGACCAAGGAGCATCACCTGGTGGACCAGTACCTTGAATCCGATGCACCAAAGCAAGTTTACTGTACCTCTCGAAGCTTCCTAGTGACAATACAACTCAGAAAATTCGTCGCAATTCAAAACCTTAGTTTCCAACATTTCTTATCTGCAAGGTCAGCAGTGAAACCATGGAGCATCACCTGGTGGACCAGTAGCTTAAATCCGATGCACCACAGCAATTTTACTGTACCTCTCGTAACTTCCTAGTGTGAATGTAACCCAGAAGGTTCGTCACAATTCAGAACTTTTGTCTCCAAGCTTACTTATTTGCAAGGTCAGCAGTGGATCCATGGAGCATCACCCGCGGACCAATAGGTTAAATCCGATGCACCAAAGCAAGTTTACTGTTGCTCTCGAAGGTTAATAATGAGAATGTAACCCAGAAATTTTGTCGCAATTGAAAACTTTAGTCTCCAAGAATAATTATCAGCAAGGTCAGCAGTGGAACCATGGGCAACACCTGGTTGTACCAGTAGCTTAAATCCGATGCAGCAAAGCAAGTTTACAATAACTCTTGAATCTTCCTAGCGAGATTATAACCCAGAAATTTCGTCGCAATTAAGAACGTTTGTCTCCAAGCCCACTTATCTGTGATTTCAGGAGTGGAACAATGGAGCATCAGCTGGTGGACCAGTAGCTTGAATCCTAAGGACTAAAGCAAATCTACTGTACATCTTGAAGCTTCCTAGTGAGAATGGAACCCCGAAATTTCGTCGCAATTCAGAACTTTAGTTCCCAAGCCTAGTTATCAGCAATTTCAGTAGTTGAACCATGGAGCATAACCTGGTGGAACAGTAGCTTCAATCCGATGCAACAAATCAAGTTTACTGCAACTCCCGAAGATTCCTAGACAGAATATAACCAAGACATTTCGTCGCAATTCAGAACTTTAGTCTCCAAGACCACTTATCTGCAAGGTCAGCAGTGGCACCATCTAGTATCACCTGGTGGACCAGTACTTTAAATCCGATGCATCAAAGCAAGTTCACTGTAGCTCTCGAAGGTTAATAGTGAGTATGTAACCCAGAAATTTCGTTGCTATTGAGAACTTCAGTCTCCGGGCCCACTTACCTGCAAGGTCAGAAGTGGATCCATGGAGCATAACCTGGTGGACCAATAGCTTAAATCCGATGCACCAAAGCAAGTTTACTGTAGCTCTCGAAGCTTGCTAGTGAGAATGTAACCCAGAAATTGTCGCAATTCTGAACTTTAGTCTCCAAGCCTCCTTAATTGCAAGGTCAGGACTAGAAACATTGGGGAAGACATGGTGGGCCAGTAGCTTAAATCCGATGCACCGAAACAAGTTTACTGTAACCTAGTGAGAATATAACCCAAAATTTCGTCGCAATTCAGAACTTTAGTCTCCAAGACCACTTATCTGCAAGGACAGGAGTGGAACCATGGAGCATCACCTGGTAGACTAGTTGCTTAAATCCGATGCACCAATGATAGTTAGCTGTAACTCTCGAAGCTTCCTAGTGAGAATATAACCCAGAAATTTCGTCGCAATTCAGAACTTTAGTCTCCAAGCCTACTGATCAGCAAGGTCATCACCTGGTGGACCAGTAGCTTGAATCCGATGCACCAACGCAAGTTTACAGTAACTCTCAAAGCTTCCTAGTGAGAATATAAGGAGAAATTTCGTCGCAATTCAGAGCTTCAGTCTCCAAGCCTACTAATCTCCAAGGTCGGCAGCGGAACCATGGAGCATCACCTGGTGGATCAGTAGCTTAAATTCGATGAACCAATGCAAGATTATGGTAATTCTCGAAGCTTTCTAGTAAGAATGTAACCCAGAAATTTCGTCGAAATTCAGAACTTTAGTCTCCAAGCCTACTGATCAGCAAGGTCATCACCTGGTGGACCAGTAGCTTGAATCCGATGCACCAAAGCAAGTTTACTGTAACTCTCGATCCTTCATAATGAGAATGTAACGCAGAAATTTCGTCGCAATTCAGAACTTTAGTTTCCAAGCCTACGTATTTTGCATGGCCAGCAGTGGACCCATGAAGCATCACCTGGTGACCAGCAGCTTAAATCCGATTCACCAAAGCAAGTTTACTGTAGCTCTCGAAGCTTCCTAGTGAGAATACAACCAAAAATTTCGTCGCAATTCAGAAAATTAGTATCCAAGCCTAAGTTTTTTGCACGGTCATCAGTGGACCCATGGAGCATCACCTGGTGGACCAGTAGCTTAAATTCGATGAACCAATGCAAGATTATGGTAATTCTCGAAGCTTTCTAGTAAGAATGTAACCCAGAAATTTCGTCGAAATTCAGAACTTTAGTCTCCAAGACTACTTATATGCAAGGTAGGCAGTGGCACGATCGAACATCTCTAGGTGGAAACATAGCATAAATCCGATGCACCAAAGCAAGTATACTGTAATTCTAGAAGCTTCCTAATGAGAATGTAACCCAGAAATTTCGACGAAACTCACAATTTCAGTCCCCAAGCCCACTTATCTGCAAGGTCAGCAGTGATAGAATTGAGCATTACCTGGTGGACCAGTAGCTTGAATCTGATGCACCAAAGCAAGTGTACTGTAACTCTCGAAGATTCCTAGTGAGAATGTAACACAGAAACTTCGTCGCAATTCAGAAGTTCAGTCTCTAACCTTACTTATCTGACTGGCCAACAGAGGAACCATGGAGCATCTCCTGGTCGACCACTAGCATAAATCCGATGCACGAAAACTAGTTTACTGTAACTCTCAATGCTTCCTAGTGAGAATATAAGCTAAAAATTTCGTCCCAATTCAGAACTTTAATCTCCAAGACTACTTATCGGCAAGGTCAGCAGAGGAACCATGGACCATCACCTGGTGGACCAGTATCTTAAGACCGATACACAATAACAAGTTTACTGTAACTCTCGAAACTTCCTAGTGAGAATATAACTCAAAAAATTCGTCGTATTTCAGAAGTTTATTCTCCAAGCCTAATTATCTGCAAGGTCAGGGGCAAAATTTGGAGTATCCCCTGGTGAACCTGTAGCTTAAATCCGATGCACCAAAGGAAGGTTACGGTAACTCTCGAATCTTCCTAGTGTGACTATGACACAGAAATTTGATCGCAATTCAGAACTTTAGTCTCCAAGCCTACTTATGTGCTAGGTCAGCAGTGGAACCATGGAGCATGAACTGGTGGACCAGTAGCTTAAATCCAATGCACCGAAGCAAGTATACTGTAACTCCCGAAGCTTACTACTGAGAATGTATCCCAGAAACTTCGTCGCAATTCAGAAGTTTATCTCCAAGCCTACTTTATTGCACGATCAGCAGGGGAACCATGGAGCGTCACATGGTTGACCAGTAGCTTAAATCCGATGCACCAAAAAAATTTTACTCTAACTCTCGAACCTTACTAGTGGGAATATAACACATAAATTTTATCGCAATTCAGATCTTTGGTCTGCTAGCCTACTTATCTGCAAGGTCTCCAGTAGAACAATTAGGCATCACCTGGTGGACCAGTAGGCTGAATCCGAAGCACCAAACCAAGTTTACTGTAACTGTCGAAGCTTCCTAGTGGGAATATAACATAGAAATTTAGTCGCAATTCAGAAATTTGGTTTCCAATCCTACTTATTGGAAAGGTCAGCAGTGGAACATGGAGCATGACCTGGTGGACCAGTAGCTTAAGTCCAATGCACCAAAGCAAGTCTACTGTAACTCTCGAAGCTTACTACTGCGAATGTATCCCAGAAATTTTGTCGCAATTCAGAAATTTAGTCTCATAGCGTACTTCTCTGCAAGGTCAGCTGAGGAACCACGGCGCATCACCTGGTGGACCAGTAGCTTAAGTCCGATGCACCAAAGCAAGTTTACTGTAACTCTTGAAGCTTCCTAGTGAGAATATAAGCCAGATAATTCGTCGTAATTCAGAACTTTAGTCTCCAAGCCTACTTATTTGCAAGGTCAACAGAGGAACCATGGAGCATCAACTGGTGGACCAGTAGCTTAAGTCCGATGCACCAAAGCAAGTTTACTGTAACTCTTGAAGCTTCCTAGTGAGAATATAACCCAGAAAATTCGTCGTAATTCAGAACCTTAGTCTCCAAGCCTACTTATCTACAAGGTCAACAGAGGAACCATGGAGCATCACCTGGTGGACCAGTAGCTTAAATCCGATGCACCAAAGCAAGTTTACTGTAACTCTCGAAGCTTCCTAGTGAGAATGTAACCCAGAAATCGTCGCAAGTTAGAACTTCAGTCTCCAAGCCTACTTATCTGCAAGATCAGCAGTGGAACGATGGAGATTCACCAGGTGGACCAGTAGCTTGAATCCGATGCACCATAGCAAATTTACTGTAACTCTCGACGCTACCTAGTAAGAATACAAACCAGAAATTTCGTCGCATTTCAGAACTTTAATCTCCAAGCCTACTTATCTGTAACGTCAGCGGTGGAACCATGGAGCATCACCTGGTGGACCAGCAGCTTAAGTCAGATACACCAATACAAGTTTACTGTAACTCTCATAGCTTTCTAATGTGAATATAACCCAGAAAAGTCATTGCAATTCAGAACTTCAGTCTCCAAGCCTATTTATCGGCAAGGTCAGCAGTGGCAGCATGGAGCAATAGCTTGTGGACCAGTAGCTTGAATCCGATGCACCAAAAGCAAGTTTACTGTACCTCTCGAAACTTCCTAGTGAGAACGTAACCCAGAAATTTCCTCACAATTCAGAACTTTACTCTCCAAGCCAACTTATCTGCAAAGTTAGCAGAGGAACCATGGAGCATGTCCTGGTGGTACAGTAGCTTAAATACGATGCACCAAAGCACGTTTACTGTAACTCTCGAAGCTTCCTAGTGGGAATATAACACAGAAATTACGTTGCAATTCAGAACTTTAGTCTCCAAGATTACTTATCTGCAAGGTCAGCAGTGCAACTATGGAGCTACACCTGGTGGATCAGTAGCTTAAATCAGATGCAACAAAGCAAGTACACTGTACCTCTCGAAGCTTCCTAGTGAAAATACAACCAAGAAATGCGTCGCTATTCTGAACTTAAATCTCCAAGCCTACCTATTTACAAGATCAGCAGTGCAACAATGTAGCATGACCAGTTTGGCCAGTAGCGTAAATCCATTCTCCCAAAGCAGGTTTACTGTGACTTTCGAATCTTCCTAGTGAGAATGTATAACAGAAATTTCGTCGCAAATCAGACCTTTAGTCTCCAAGCCTAGACCAGTAGGTTAAATCCGTTGCACCAAAGCAAGTTTACTGTAAAACTCGAGGCTTCCTAGTGAGAATATAACCCAGAAATATAGACGCAATTCAGAACTTTATTCTATAAGCCTACTTATCTGCAATGTGAGCAATGCAACCATGGACCATCACCTTTTGGACCAGTAGGTTAAATCTGATGCACCAAAGCACGTGTACTGTAACTCTCGAAGATTCCTAGTGAGAATGTAACACAGAAACTTCGTCGCAATTCAGAAGTTCAGTCTCTAACCTTACTTATCTGAATGGCCAACAGAGGAACCATGGAGCATCTCCTGGTCGACCACTAGCATAAATCCGATGCACGAAAACTAGTTTACTGTAACTCTCAATGCTTCCTAGTGAGAATATAAGCTAAAAATTTCGTCCCAATTCAGAACTTTAATCTCCAAGACTACTTATCGGCAAGGTCAGCAGAGGAACCATGGACCATCACCTGGTGGACCAGTATCTTAAGACCGATACACAATAACAAGTTTACTGTAACTCTCGAAGCTTCCTAGTGAGAATGTAACCCAGAAATCGTCGCAAGTTAGAACTTCAGTCTCCAAGCCTACTTATCTGCAAGATCAGCAGTGGAACGATGGAGATTCACCAGGTGGACCAGTAGCTTGAATCCGATGCACCATAGCAAATTTACTGTAACTCTCGACGCTACCTAGTAAGAATACAAACCAGAAATTTCGTCGCATTTCAGAACTTTAATCTCCAAGCCTACTTATCTGTAACGTCAGCGGTGGAACCATGGAGCATCACCTGGTGGACCAGCAGCTTAAGTCAGATACACCAATACAAGTTTACTGTAACTCTCATAGCTTTCTAATGTGAATATAACCCAGAAAAGTCATTGCAATTCAGAACTTCAGTCTCCAAGCCTATTTATCGGCAAGGTCAGCAGAGGCAGCATGGAGCAATAGCTTGTGGACCAGTAGCTTGAATCCGATGCACCAAAAGCAAGTTTACTGTACCTCTCGAAACTTCCTAGTGAGAACGTAACCCAGAAATTTCGTCACAATTCAGAACTTTAGTCTCCAAGCCTACTTATCTGCAAGGTCAGCAGTGGAACCATGGAGCATCACCTGGTGGACCAGTAGCTTGAATCCTAAGGACTAAAGCAAATCTACTGTACATCTTGAAGCTTCCTAGTGAGAATGGAACCCCGAAATTTCGTCGCAATTCAGAACTTTAGTTCCCAAGCCTAGTTATCAGCAATTTCAGTAGTTGAACCATGGAGCATAACCTGGTGGAACAGTAGCTTCAATCCGATGCAACAAATCAAGTTTACTGCAACTCCCGAAGATTCCTAGACAGAATATAACCAAGACATTTCGTCGCAATTCAGAACTTTAGTCTCCAAGACCACTTATCTGCAAGGTCAGCAGTGGCACCATCTAGTATCACCTGGTGGACCAGTACTTTAAATCCGATGCATTAAAGCAAGTTCACTGTAGCTCTCGAAGGTTAATAGTGAGTATGTAACCCAGAAATTTCGTTGCTATTGAGAACTTCAGTCTCCGGGCCCACTTACCTGCAAGGTCAGAAGTGGATCCATGGAGCATAACCTGGTGGACCAATAGCTTAAATCCGATGCACCAAAGCAAGTTTACTGTAGCTCTCGAAGCTTGCAAGTGAGAATGTAACCCAGAAATTGTCGCAATTCTGAACTTTAGTCTCCAAGCCTCCTTAATTGCAAGGTCAGGACTAGAAACATTGGGGAAGACATGGTGGGCCAGTAGCTTAAATCCGATGCACCGAAACAAGTTTACTGTAACCTAGTGAGAATATAACCCAAAATTTCGTCGCAATTCAGAACTTTAGTCTCCAAGACCACTTATCTGCAAGGACAGGAGTGGAACCATGGAGCATCACCTGGTAGACTAGTTGCTTAAATCCGATGCACCAATGATAGTTAGCTGTAACTCTCGAAGCTTCCTAGTGAGAATATAACCCAGAAATTTCGTCGCAATTCAGAACTTTAGTTTCCAAGCCTACGTATTTTGCATGGCCAGCAGTGGACCCATGAAGCATCACCTGGTGACCAGCAGCTTAAATCCGATTCACCAAAGCAAGTTTACTGTAGCTCTCGAAGCTTCCTAGTGAGAATACAACCAAAAATTTCGTCGCAATTCAGAAAATTAGTATCCAAGCCTAAGTTTTTTGCACGGTCATCAGTGGACCCATGGAGCATCACCTGGTGGACCAGTAGCTTAAATTCGATGAACCAATGCAAGATTATGGTAATTCTCGAAGCTTTCTAGTAAGAATGTAACCCAGAAATTTCGTCGAAATTCAGAACTTTAGTCTCCAAGACTACTTATATGCAAGGTAGGCAGTGGCACGATCGAACATCTCTAGGTGGAAACATAGCATAAATCCGATGCACCAAAGCAAGTATACTGTAATTCTAGAAGCTTCCTAATGAGAATGTAACCCAGAAATTTCGACGAAACTCACAATTTCAGTCCCCAAGCCCACTTATCTGCAAGGTCAGCAGTGATAGAATTGAGCATTACCTGGTGGACCAGTAGCTTGAATCTGATGCACCAAAGCAAGTGTACTGTAACTCTCGAAGATTCCTAGTGAGAATGTAACACAGAAACTTCGTCGCAATTCAGAAGTTCAGTCTCTAACCTTACTTATCTGACTGGCCAACAGAGGAACCATGGAGCATCTCCTGGTCGACCACTAGCATAAATCCGATGCACGAAAACTAGTTTACTGTAACTCTCAATGCTTCCTAGTGAGAATATAAGCTAAAAATTTCGTCCCAATTCAGAACTTTAATCTCCAAGACTACTTATCGGCAAGGTCAGCAGAGGAACCATGGACCATCACCTGGTGGACCAGTATCTTAAGACCGATACACAATAACAAGTTTACTGTAACTCTCGAAACTTCCTAGTGAGAATATAACTCAAAAAATTCGTCGTATTTCAGAAGTTTATTCTCCAAGCCTAATTATCTGCAAGGTCAGGGGCAAAATTTGGAGTATCCCCTGGTGAACCTGTAGCTTAAATCCGATGCACCAAAGGAAGGTTACGGTAACTCTCGAATCTTCCTAGTGTGACTATGACACAGAAATTTGATCGCAATTCAGAACTTTAGTCTCCAAGCCTACTTATGTGCTAGGTCAGCAGTGGAACCATGGAGCATGAACTGGTGGACCAGTAGCTTAAATCCAATGCACCGAAGCAAGTATACTGTAACTCCCGAAGCTTACTACTGAGAATGTATCCCAGAAACTTCGTCGCAATTCAGAAGTTTATCTCCAAGCCTACTTTATTGCACGATCAGCAGGGGAACCATGGAGCGTCACATGGTTGACCAGTAGCTTAAATCCGATGCACCAAAAAAATTTTACTCTAACTCTCGAACCTTACTAGTGGGAATATAACACATAAATTTTATCGCAATTCAGATCTTTGGTCTGCTAGCCTACTTATCTGCAAGGTCTCCAGTAGAACAATTAGGCATCACCTGGTGGACCAGTAGGCTGAATCCGAAGCACCAAACCAAGTTTACTGTAACTGTCGAAGCTTCCTAGTGGGAATATAACATAGAAATTTAGTCGCAATTCAGAAATTTGGTTTCCAATCCTACTTATTGGAAAGGTCAGCAGTGGAACATGGAGCATGACCTGGTGGACCAGTAGCTTAAGTCCAATGCACCAAAGCAAGTCTACTGTAACTCTCGAAGCTTACTACTGCGAATGTATCCCAGAAATTTTGTCGCAATTCAGAAATTTAGTCTCATAGCGTACTTCTCTGCAAGGTCAGCTGAGGAACCACGGCGCATCACCTGGTGGACCAGTAGCTTAAGTCCGATGCACCAAAGCAAGTTTACTGTAACTCTTGAAGCTTCCTAGTGAGAATATAAGCCAGATAATTCGTCGTAATTCAGAACTTTAGTCTCCAAGCCTACTTATTTGCAAGGTCAACAGAGGAACCATGGAGCATCAACTGGTGGACCAGTAGCTTAAGTCCGATGCACCAAAGCAAGTTTACTGTAACTCTTGAAGCTTCCTAGTGAGAATATAACCCAGAAAATTCGTCGTAATTCAGAACCTTAGTCTCCAAGCCTACTTA
Source organism: Schistocerca gregaria (assembly GCF_023897955.1). Taxonomy (NCBI): domain Eukaryota; kingdom Metazoa; phylum Arthropoda; class Insecta; order Orthoptera; family Acrididae; genus Schistocerca; species Schistocerca gregaria. The sequence continues at coordinate 110,155,428 of NC_064920.1, forward strand.
TCTACAAGGTCAACAGAGGAACCATGGAGCATCACCTGGTGGACCAGTAGCTTAAATCCGATGCACCAAAGCAAGTTTACTGTAACTCTCGAAGCTTCCTAGTGAGAATGTAACCCAGAAATCGTCGCAAGTTAGAACTTCAGTCTCCAAGCCTACTTATCTGCAAGATCAGCAGTGGAACGATGGAGATTCACCAGGTGGACCAGTAGCTTGAATCCGATGCACCATAGCAAATTTACTGTAACTCTCGACGCTACCTAGTAAGAATACAAACCAGAAATTTCGTCGCATTTCAGAACTTTAATCTCCAAGCCTACTTATCTGTAACGTCAGCGGTGGAACCATGGAGCATCACCTGGTGGACCAGCAGCTTAAGTCAGATACACCAATACAAGTTTACTGTAACTCTCATAGCTTTCTAATGTGAATATAACCCAGAAAAGTCATTGCAATTCAGAACTTCAGTCTCCAAGCCTATTTATCGGCAAGGTCAGCAGTGGCAGCATGGAGCAATAGCTTGTGGACCAGTAGCTTGAATCCGATGCACCAAAAGCAAGTTTACTGTACCTCTCGAAACTTCCTAGTGAGAACGTAACCCAGAAATTTCCTCACAATTCAGAACTTTACTCTCCAAGCCAACTTATCTGCAAAGTTAGCAGAGGAACCATGGAGCATGTCCTGGTGGTACAGTAGCTTAAATACGATGCACCAAAGCACGTTTACTGTAACTCTCGAAGCTTCCTAGTGGGAATATAACACAGAAATTACGTTGCAATTCAGAACTTTAGTCTCCAAGATTACTTATCTGCAAGGTCAGCAGTGCAACTATGGAGCTACACCTGGTGGATCAGTAGCTTAAATCAGATGCAACAAAGCAAGTACACTGTACCTCTCGAAGCTTCCTAGTGAAAATACAACCAAGAAATGCGTCGCTATTCTGAACTTAAATCTCCAAGCCTACCTATTTACAAGATCAGCAGTGCAACAATGTAGCATGACCAGTTTGGCCAGTAGCGTAAATCCATTCTCCCAAAGCAGGTTTACTGTGACTTTCGAATCTTCCTAGTGAGAATGTATAACAGAAATTTCGTCGCAAATCAGACCTTTAGTCTCCAAGCCTAGACCAGTAGGTTAAATCCGTTGCACCAAAGCAAGTTTACTGTAAAACTCGAGGCTTCCTAGTGAGAATATAACCCAGAAATATAGACGCAATTCAGAACTTTATTCTATAAGCCTACTTATCTGCAATGTGAGCAATGCAACCATGGACCATCACCTTTTGGACCAGTAGGTTAAATCTGATGCACCAAAGCACGTGTACTGTAACTCTCGAAGATTCCTAGTGAGAATGTAACACAGAAACTTCGTCGCAATTCAGAAGTTCAGTCTCTAACCTTACTTATCTGAATGGCCAACAGAGGAACCATGGAGCATCTCCTGGTCGACCACTAGCATAAATCCGATGCACGAAAACTAGTTTACTGTAACTCTCAATGCTTCCTAGTGAGAATATAAGCTAAAAATTTCGTCCCAATTCAGAACTTTAATCTCCAAGACTACTTATCGGCAAGGTCAGCAGAGGAACCATGGACCATCACCTGGTGGACCAGTATCTTAAGACCGATACACAATAACAAGTTTACTGTAACTCTCGAAGCTTCCTAGTGAGAATGTAACCCAGAAATCGTCGCAAGTTAGAACTTCAGTCTCCAAGCCTACTTATCTGCAAGATCAGCAGTGGAACGATGGAGATTCACCAGGTGGACCAGTAGCTTGAATCCGATGCACCATAGCAAATTTACTGTAACTCTCGACGCTACCTAGTAAGAATACAAACCAGAAATTTCGTCGCATTTCAGAACTTTAATCTCCAAGCCTACTTATCTGTAACGTCAGCGGTGGAACCATGGAGCATCACCTGGTGGACCAGCAGCTTAAGTCAGATACACCAATACAAGTTTACTGTAACTCTCATAGCTTTCTAATGTGAATATAACCCAGAAAAGTCATTGCAATTCAGAACTTCAGTCTCCAAGCCTATTTATCGGCAAGGTCAGCAGAGGCAGCATGGAGCAATAGCTTGTGGACCAGTAGCTTGAATCCGATGCACCAAAAGCAAGTTTACTGTACCTCTCGAAACTTCCTAGTGAGAACGTAACCCAGAAATTTCGTCACAATTCAGAACTTTAGTCTCCAAGCCTACTTATCTGCAAGGTCAGCAGTGGAACCATGGAGCATCACCTGGTGGACCAGTAGCTTGAATCCTAAGGACTAAAGCAAATCTACTGTACATCTTGAAGCTTCCTAGTGAGAATGGAACCCCGAAATTTCGTCGCAATTCAGAACTTTAGTTCCCAAGCCTAGTTATCAGCAATTTCAGTAGTTGAACCATGGAGCATAACCTGGTGGAACAGTAGCTTCAATCCGATGCAACAAATCAAGTTTACTGCAACTCCCGAAGATTCCTAGACAGAATATAACCAAGACATTTCGTCGCAATTCAGAACTTTAGTCTCCAAGACCACTTATCTGCAAGGTCAGCAGTGGCACCATCTAGTATCACCTGGTGGACCAGTACTTTAAATCCGATGCATCAAAGCAAGTTCACTGTAGCTCTCGAAGGTTAATAGTGAGTATGTAACCCAGAAATTTCGTTGCTATTGAGAACTTCAGTCTCCGGGCCCACTTACCTGCAAGGTCAGAAGTGGATCCATGGAGCATAACCTGGTGGACCAATAGCTTAAATCCGATGCACCAAAGCAAGTTTACTGTAGCTCTCGAAGCTTGCAAGTGAGAATGTAACCCAGAAATTGTCGCAATTCTGAACTTTAGTCTCCAAGCCTCCTTAATTGCAAGGTCAGGACTAGAAACATTGGGGAAGACATGGTGGGCCAGTAGCTTAAATCCGATGCACCGAAACAAGTTTACTGTAACCTAGTGAGAATATAACCCAAAATTTCGTCGCAATTCAGAACTTTAGTCTCCAAGACCACTTATCTGCAAGGACAGGAGTGGAACCATGGAGCATCACCTGGTAGACTAGTTGCTTAAATCCGATGCACCAATGATAGTTAGCTGTAACTCTCGAAGCTTCCTAGTGAGAATATAACCCAGAAATTTCGTCGCAATTCAGAACTTTAGTCTCCAAGCCTACTGATCAGCAAGGTCATCACCTGGTGGACCAGTAGCTTGAATCCGATGCACCAACGCAAGTTTACAGTAACTCTCAAAGCTTCCTAGTGAGAATATAAGGAGAAATTTCGTCGCAATTCAGAGCTTCAGTCTCCAAGCCTACTAATCTCCAAGGTCGGCAGCGGAACCATGGAGCATCACCTGGTGGATCAGTAGCTTAAATTCGATGAACCAATGCAAGATTATGGTAATTCTCGAAGCTTTCTAGTAAGAATGTAACCCAGAAATTTCGTCGAAATTCAGAACTTTAGTCTCCAAGCCTACTGATCAGCAAGGTCATCACCTGGTGGACCAGTAGCTTGAATCCGATGCACCAAAGCAAGTTTACTGTAACTCTCGATCCTTCATAATGAGAATGTAACGCAGAAATTTCGTCGCAATTCAGAACTTTAGTTTCCAAGCCTACGTATTTTGCATGGCCAGCAGTGGACCCATGAAGCATCACCTGGTGACCAGCAGCTTAAATCCGATTCACCAAAGCAAGTTTACTGTAGCTCTCGAAGCTTCCTAGTGAGAATACAACCAAAAATTTCGTCGCAATTCAGAAAATTAGTATCCAAGCCTAAGTTTTTTGCACGGTCATCAGTGGACCCATGGAGCATCACCTGGTGGACCAGTAGCTTAAATTCGATGAACCAATGCAAGATTATGGTAATTCTCGAAGCTTTCTAGTAAGAATGTAACCCAGAAATTTCGTCGAAATTCAGAACTTTAGTCTCCAAGACTACTTATATGCAAGGTAGGCAGTGGCACGATCGAACATCTCTAGGTGGAAACATAGCATAAATCCGATGCACCAAAGCAAGTATACTGTAATTCTAGAAGCTTCCTAATGAGAATGTAACCCAGAAATTTCGACGAAACTCACAATTTCAGTCCCCAAGCCCACTTATCTGCAAGGTCAGCAGTGATAGAATTGAGCATTACCTGGTGGACCAGTAGCTTGAATCTGATGCACCAAAGCAAGTGTACTGTAACTCTCGAAGATTCCTAGTGAGAATGTAACACAGAAACTTCGTCGCAATTCAGAAGTTCAGTCTCTAACCTTACTTATCTGACTGGCCAACAGAGGAACCATGGAGCATCTCCTGGTCGACCACTAGCATAAATCCGATGCACGAAAACTAGTTTACTGTAACTCTCAATGCTTCCTAGTGAGAATATAAGCTAAAAATTTCGTCCCAATTCAGAACTTTAATCTCCAAGACTACTTATCGGCAAGGTCAGCAGAGGAACCATGGACCATCACCTGGTGGACCAGTATCTTAAGACCGATACACAATAACAAGTTTACTGTAACTCTCGAAACTTCCTAGTGAGAATATAACTCAAAAAATTCGTCGTATTTCAGAAGTTTATTCTCCAAGCCTAATTATCTGCAAGGTCAGGGGCAAAATTTGGAGTATCCCCTGGTGAACCTGTAGCTTAAATCCGATGCACCAAAGGAAGGTTACGGTAACTCTCGAATCTTCCTAGTGTGACTATGACACAGAAATTTGATCGCAATTCAGAACTTTAGTCTCCAAGCCTACTTATGTGCTAGGTCAGCAGTGGAACCATGGAGCATGAACTGGTGGACCAGTAGCTTAAATCCAATGCACCGAAGCAAGTATACTGTAACTCCCGAAGCTTACTACTGAGAATGTATCCCAGAAACTTCGTCGCAATTCAGAAGTTTATCTCCAAGCCTACTTTATTGCACGATCAGCAGGGGAACCATGGAGCGTCACATGGTTGACCAGTAGCTTAAATCCGATGCACCAAAAAAATTTTACTCTAACTCTCGAACCTTACTAGTGGGAATATAACACATAAATTTTATCGCAATTCAGATCTTTGGTCTGCTAGCCTACTTATCTGCAAGGTCTCCAGTAGAACAATTAGGCATCACCTGGTGGACCAGTAGGCTGAATCCGAAGCACCAAACCAAGTTTACTGTAACTGTCGAAGCTTCCTAGTGGGAATATAACATAGAAATTTAGTCGCAATTCAGAAATTTGGTTTCCAATCCTACTTATTGGAAAGGTCAGCAGTGGAACATGGAGCATGACCTGGTGGACCAGTAGCTTAAGTCCAATGCACCAAAGCAAGTCTACTGTAACTCTCGAAGCTTACTACTGCGAATGTATCCCAGAAATTTTGTCGCAATTCAGAAATTTAGTCTCATAGCGTACTTCTCTGCAAGGTCAGCTGAGGAACCACGGCGCATCACCTGGTGGACCAGTAGCTTAAGTCCGATGCACCAAAGCAAGTTTACTGTAACTCTTGAAGCTTCCTAGTGAGAATATAAGCCAGATAATTCGTCGTAATTCAGAACTTTAGTCTCCAAGCCTACTTATTTGCAAGGTCAACAGAGGAACCATGGAGCATCAACTGGTGGACCAGTAGCTTAAGTCCGATGCACCAAAGCAAGTTTACTGTAACTCTTGAAGCTTCCTAGTGAGAATATAACCCAGAAAATTCGTCGTAATTCAGAACCTTAGTCTCCAAGCCTACTTATCTACAAGGTCAACAGAGGAACCATGGAGCATCACCTGGTGGACCAGTAGCTTAAATCCGATGCACCAAAGCAAGTTTACTGTAACTCTCGAAGCTTCCTAGTGAGAATGTAACCCAGAAATCGTCGCAAGTTAGAACTTCAGTCTCCAAGCCTACTTATCTGCAAGATCAGCAGTGGAACGATGGAGATTCACCAGGTGGACCAGTAGCTTGAATCCGATGCACCATAGCAAATTTACTGTAACTCTCGACGCTACCTAGTAAGAATACAAACCAGAAATTTCGTCGCATTTCAGAACTTTAATCTCCAAGCCTACTTATCTGTAACGTCAGCGGTGGAACCATGGAGCATCACCTGGTGGACCAGCAGCTTAAGTCAGATACACCAATACAAGTTTACTGTAACTCTCATAGCTTTCTAATGTGAATATAACCCAGAAAAGTCATTGCAATTCAGAACTTCAGTCTCCAAGCCTATTTATCGGCAAGGTCAGCAGTGGCAGCATGGAGCAATAGCTTGTGGACCAGTAGCTTGAATCCGATGCACCAAAAGCAAGTTTACTGTACCTCTCGAAACTTCCTAGTGAGAACGTAACCCAGAAATTTCCTCACAATTCAGAACTTTACTCTCCAAGCCAACTTATCTGCAAAGTTAGCAGAGGAACCATGGAGCATGTCCTGGTGGTACAGTAGCTTAAATACGATGCACCAAAGCACGTTTACTGTAACTCTCGAAGCTTCCTAGTGGGAATATAACACAGAAATTACGTTGCAATTCAGAACTTTAGTCTCCAAGATTACTTATCTGCAAGGTCAGCAGTGCAACTATGGAGCTACACCTGGTGGATCAGTAGCTTAAATCAGATGCAACAAAGCAAGTACACTGTACCTCTCGAAGCTTCCTAGTGAAAATACAACCAAGAAATGCGTCGCTATTCTGAACTTAAATCTCCAAGCCTACCTATTTACAAGATCAGCAGTGCAACAATGTAGCATGACCAGTTTGGCCAGTAGCGTAAATCCATTCTCCCAAAGCAGGTTTACTGTGACTTTCGAATCTTCCTAGTGAGAATGTATAACAGAAATTTCGTCGCAAATCAGACCTTTAGTCTCCAAGCCTAGACCAGTAGGTTAAATCCGTTGCACCAAAGCAAGTTTACTGTAAAACTCGAGGCTTCCTAGTGAGAATATAACCCAGAAATATAGACGCAATTCAGAACTTTATTCTATAAGCCTACTTATCTGCAATGTGAGCAATGCAACCATGGACCATCACCTTTTGGACCAGTAGGTTAAATCTGATGCACCAAAGCACGTGTACTGTAACTCTCGAAGATTCCTAGTGAGAATGTAACACAGAAACTTCGTCGCAATTCAGAAGTTCAGTCTCTAACCTTACTTATCTGAATGGCCAACAGAGGAACCATGGAGCATCTCCTGGTCGACCACTAGCATAAATCCGATGCACGAAAACTAGTTTACTGTAACTCTCAATGCTTCCTAGTGAGAATATAAGCTAAAAATTTCGTCCCAATTCAGAACTTTAATCTCCAAGACTACTTATCGGCAAGGTCAGCAGAGGAACCATGGACCATCACCTGGTGGACCAGTATCTTAAGACCGATACACAATAACAAGTTTACTGTAACTCTCGAAGCTTCCTAGTGAGAATGTAACCCAGAAATCGTCGCAAGTTAGAACTTCAGTCTCCAAGCCTACTTATCTGCAAGATCAGCAGTGGAACGATGGAGATTCACCAGGTGGACCAGTAGCTTGAATCCGATGCACCATAGCAAATTTACTGTAACTCTCGACGCTACCTAGTAAGAATACAAACCAGAAATTTCGTCGCATTTCAGAACTTTAATCTCCAAGCCTACTTATCTGTAACGTCAGCGGTGGAACCATGGAGCATCACCTGGTGGACCAGCAGCTTAAGTCAGATACACCAATACAAGTTTACTGTAACTCTCATAGCTTTCTAATGTGAATATAACCCAGAAAAGTCATTGCAATTCAGAACTTCAGTCTCCAAGCCTATTTATCGGCAAGGTCAGCAGAGGCAGCATGGAGCAATAGCTTGTGGACCAGTAGCTTGAATCCGATGCACCAAAAGCAAGTTTACTGTACCTCTCGAAACTTCCTAGTGAGAACGTAACCCAGAAATTTCGTCACAATTCAGAACTTTAGTCTCCAAGCCTACTTATCTGCAAGGTCAGCAGTGGAACCATGGAGCATCACCTGGTGGACCAGTAGCTTGAATCCTAAGGACTAAAGCAAATCTACTGTACATCTTGAAGCTTCCTAGTGAGAATGGAACCCCGAAATTTCGTCGCAATTCAGAACTTTAGTTCCCAAGCCTAGTTATCAGCAATTTCAGTAGTTGAACCATGGAGCATAACCTGGTGGAACAGTAGCTTCAATCCGATGCAACAAATCAAGTTTACTGCAACTCCCGAAGATTCCTAGACAGAATATAACCAAGACATTTCGTCGCAATTCAGAACTTTAGTCTCCAAGACCACTTATCTGCAAGGTCAGCAGTGGCACCATCTAGTATCACCTGGTGGACCAGTACTTTAAATCCGATGCATCAAAGCAAGTTCACTGTAGCTCTCGAAGGTTAATAGTGAGTATGTAACCCAGAAATTTCGTTGCTATTGAGAACTTCAGTCTCCGGGCCCACTTACCTGCAAGGTCAGAAGTGGATCCATGGAGCATAACCTGGTGGACCAATAGCTTAAATCCGATGCACCAAAGCAAGTTTACTGTAGCTCTCGAAGCTTGCAAGTGAGAATGTAACCCAGAAATTGTCGCAATTCTGAACTTTAGTCTCCAAGCCTCCTTAATTGCAAGGTCAGGACTAGAAACATTGGGGAAGACATGGTGGGCCAGTAGCTTAAATCCGATGCACCGAAACAAGTTTACTGTAACCTAGTGAGAATATAACCCAAAATTTCGTCGCAATTCAGAACTTTAGTCTCCAAGACCACTTATCTGCAAGGACAGGAGTGGAACCATGGAGCATCACCTGGTAGACTAGTTGCTTAAATCCGATGCACCAATGATAGTTAGCTGTAACTCTCGAAGCTTCCTAGTGAGAATATAACCCAGAAATTTCGTCGCAATTCAGAACTTTAGTCTCCAAGCCTACTGATCAGCAAGGTCATCACCTGGTGGACCAGTAGCTTGAATCCGATGCACCAACGCAAGTTTACAGTAACTCTCAAAGCTTCCTAGTGAGAATATAAGGAGAAATTTCGTCGCAATTCAGAGCTTCAGTCTCCAAGCCTACTAATCTCCAAGGTCGGCAGTGGAACCATGGAGCATCACCTGGTGGATCAGTAGCTTAAATTCGATGAACCAATGCAAGATTATGGTAATTCTCGAAGCTTTCTAGTAAGAATGTAACCCAGAAATTTCGTCGAAATTCAGAACTTTAGTCTCCAAGCCTACTGATCAGCAAGGTCATCACCTGGTGGACCAGTAGCATGAATCCGATGCACCAAAGCAAGTTTACTGTAACTCTCGATCCTTCATAATGAGAATGTAACGCAGAAATTTCGTCGCAATTCAGAACTTTAGTTTCCAAGCCTACGTATTTTGCATGGCCAGCAGTGGACCCATGAAGCATCACCTGGTGACCAGCAGCTTAAATCCGATTCACCAAAGCAAGTTTACTGTAGCTCTCGAAGCTTCCTAGTGAGAATATAACCAAAAATTTCGTCGCAATTCAGAAAATTAGTATCCAAGCCTAAGTTTTTTGCACGGTCATCAGTGGACCCATGGAGCATCACCTGGTGGACCAGTAGCTTAAATTCGATGAACCAATGCAAGATTATGGTAATTCTGGAAGCTTTCTAGTAAGAATGTAACCCAGAAATTTCGTCGAAATTCAGAACTTTAGTCTCCAAGACTACTTATATGCAAGGTAGGCAGTGGCACGATCGAACATCTCTAGGTGGAAACATAGCTTAAATCCGATGCACCAAAGCAAGTATACTGTGACTCTCGAAGCTTCCTAGTGAGAATGAAACCCAGAAATTTTGTCGCAATTCAGAACTTTAGTCTCCAAGCCTCCTTTTCAGGACGGTCAGCAGTGCAACCATGGCGGATCACCTGGTGGGCCAATAGCTTAAATCCAATGCACCAAAGCAAGTTTACTGTAAATCTAGAAGCTTATTATTGAGAAAACAGCCCAGAAATTTCGTCGCAATTCAGAACTTTAGTTTCCAAGCCTACTTAACTGCGAGGTCAGCAGTCAAACCATGGAGCATCACCTGGTGGACCAGTACCTTAAATCCAATGCACCAAAGCAAATTTACTGTAACTCTCGAAGCTTCCTAGTGGGAATATAACACAGAACTTTTATCGCAATTATAAACTTTAGTCTCGAAGCATACTTATCTGAATGGTCAGCAGTACAAACATGAAGCATCTCCTGGTGCACCAGTAGCTTGAATCCGATGCACCAAAGCAAGATTAAGGTAATTGTTGAAGCTTTCTAGTAAGAATGTAACCCAGAAACTTCGACGAAATTCAGAACATTAGTCTCCAAGCCTACTTATCTGCAAGTTTGGCAGTGGAACGATCGAGCATCACCTGGCGGACCAGTAGATTAAATCCGATGCACCAAAGCAAGTTTACTGTAACTCTCGAAGCGTCCTAGTGAGAATTCAACACAGAAATTTCGTCGCAATTCAGAACTTTAGTCTCCAAGCCTACTTATCTGCAAGGTCAGCATTGGGAGCATTGAGCATCACCTGGTGGACCAGTATCTTAAATCCGATGAACCAAAGCAAGATTATGGTAACGCTCGAAGCTTTCTTGTAAGAATGTAACCCAGAAACGTCGTCGAAATTGAGATCATTAGTCTCCAAGGCTACTTATCTGCAAGGTCGGCAGTGGAACGATCAAGCATCACCTGGCGGACCAGTAGCTTAAATCCGATGCACCAAAGCAAGTTTACTGTAACTCACGAAGTTTCCTAGTGAGAATACAACACACAAATTTCGTCGCAATTCAGAAATTTAATCTCAGATCACACTTATCTGCAAGGTCAGCAGTGGGAGCATTGAGAATCACCTGGCGGACCATGAGCTTAAATTCGATGGACCAATGCTAGATTATGGTAATTGTCGAAGCTTTCTAGTAAGAATGTAACCCAGATATTTCGTCGCAATTCAGAACTTCAGTCTCCAAGCCTACATATTTGCTAAGTCATCAGTCGAACCATGGAGCATCACCTGGTGGACCAGAAGCTAAAATCCGATGCACCAAAGCAAGTTTACGGTAATTCTCGAGCTTCCTTGTAAGAATGTAACAAAGAAATTTCGTCGCAAGTCGGAAATTCAGGGTCCAACCCTACTTATATGCAAGGTCACCAGAGGAACCATGGAGCATCAACTGGTGGACCAGCAGCTTGAATCCGATGCACCAACGCAAGTTTACAGTAACTCTCAAAGCTACCTAGTGAGAATATAAGGAGAAATTTCGTCGCAATTCAGAGCTTTAGTCTCCAAGCCTACTAATCTGCAAGGTCGGCAGTGGAACCATGGAGCATCACCTGGTGGATCAATAGCTTAAATCCGATGCACCAAAGCAAGTTTACTGTAACTCTCGATCCTTCAGAATGAGAATGTAACGTAGAAATTTTGACGCAATTCAGAACTTTAGTCTCCAAACCTACTTACCTGCAAGGTCAGCAGTGGAACCATGGAGCATCACCTGGTGGAGTAGTAGCTTAAATCCGACGCACCAAAGCAAGTTTACTGTAACTCTCGGGGTTTCCTAGTGAGAATGTAACCCAGATATTTCGTCGCAATTCAGAACTTTAGTCTCAAAGCGTACTTAACTGCAAGGTCAGCAGTGGAACCACGGAGCATCACCTGGTCGACCAGTAGGTTAAATCCGATGCACCAAAGCAAGATTAAGGTAATTGTTGAAGCTTTCTAGTAAGAATGTAACCCAGAAACTTCGACGAAATTCAGAACATTAGTCTCCAAGCCTACTTATCTGCAAGTTTGGCAGTGGAACGATCGAGCATCACCTGGCGGACCAGTAGATTAAATCCGATGCACCAAAGCACGTTTACTGTAACTCTCGAAGCGTCCTAGTGAGAATTCAACACAGAAATTTCGTCGCAATTCAGAACTTTAGTCTCCAAGCCTACTTAACTGCAAGGTCAGCAGTCGAACCATGGAGCATCATCTGGTGGAACAGTACCTTAAATCCAATGCACCAAAGCATGTTCACTGTAACTCTCGCAGCTTCCTAGTGGGAATATAACCCAGATATTTCGTCGAAATTCAGAACTTTAGTCTCCAAGTCTACTTATCTGTAAGGTCAGCAGAGGTACATGGAGCATTACCTGGAGGACCAGTAGCTTGATTCCGATGCTCCAAAGCACGTTTACTGTAACTCTCGAAGCTTTCTAATGAGAATATTACCCAGAGACTATGAGGCAAATCAGAACTTTAGCTTCCAAGCCTATTTATCTCCAAGGTCAGCAGTGGACCAATGGAGCATCAGCTGGTGGTCCAGTAGCTTAAATCCGATGCTCCAAAGTAAGTTTACTGTAGCTCCAGAAGCTTTCTAGTTGGAATAAAGCCCATTAATTTAATGGAAATTCAGAACTTTAGTCTCCAAGCAAAATTATAAGCAAGGTCAGCAGTGGAATCATGGAGCATCACCTGGTGGACAAGTAGCTTAAATCCGATGCACCAAAGCAAGTGTATTGTAACTCTGGAAGCTTCCTAGTGAGAATTAAACCCAGAAAATTCGTTGCAATTCAGAACTTTAGTCTCCAACCCTACTTATCTGCAAGGTCAGCAGTGCACCCATGGAGCATCAGCTGGTGGACAAGTAGGTTAAATCCGATTCACCAAAGCAAGTTTACAGTAACTCTCAAAGCTTCCTAGTGAGAATATAAGGAGAAATTTCGTCGCAATTCAGAGCTTTCGTCTCCAAACCTACTTATCTGCAAGGTCAGCAGAGGAACAATGGAGCATCACCTGGTGGAACAGTAGCTAGAATCCGATGCACCAAAGCAAGTTTACTGCAACTCTCGAACCTTTATAGTGGGAATAAAGCCCATTATTTTAATGGAAATTCAGAACTTTAGTCTCCAAGCCTACTTATTTGCTAGGTCAGCAGTCGAACCATGGAGCATCACCTGGTGGACCAGTAGCTTGAATCCGATGCACCAAAGCAAATTTACTGTAGCTCTCGAAGCTTCCTATTGAGAATATAACCCAGAAATTTCGTCGCAATTCAGAGCTTTGTTCTCAAAGCCTCCTAACCTGCAAGGTCGCAATGGAACCATGAGCATCACCTAGTGGAGTAGTAGCTTAAATCCCATGCACCAAAGCAAGATTACTGTAACTCTCGGTGCTTCCTAATGAGAATGTAACCCAGAAATTTCGTCGCAATTCAGATCTTTAGTCTCCAAGCCTACTTACCTGCAAGGTCGGCAGTGGAACCATAGAGCATCACCTGGTTGACCAGTAGCTTAAATCCGATGCACCAAAGCAAGTTTACTGTAACTCTAGAAACATCCTAGTGAGAATGTAACCCAGAATTTTCGTCGCAATTCAGAACTTTAGTCTCCAAGATTACTTATCTACAAGTTCAGCAGTGGAATCATAGAGCATTGCCTGGAGGACCAGTAGCATAAATCTGATGTACCAAAGCAAGTTTACTGTAAGTCTCGAAGCTTCCTAGTGAAAATATAACCTAGAAATTTCGTCGCAATCACAAGTTTAGTCTCCAAGCCTACTTACTTGCTAGGTCAGCAGTCGACCCATGGAGTATCACCTAGTGGACCAGAAGCTAAAATCCGATGCACCAAAGCAAGTTTACGGTAATTCCCGAAGCTTCCTAGTATGGATGTAACCCAGAAAGTTCGTCGCAATTCAGAAATTCAGTCTCGAATCCTTCTTAAGTGCAAGGTCAGCAGTGGAACCACGGAGCATCACCTGGTGGACCAGTAACTTAAATCCCTTGCACCAAAGCAAATTTACTGTAGCTCTCGAATCTTCCTAGTGAGAATGTGACCCAGAAATTTCATAGCAATTCAGAACTTTATTCTCCAAGCCTACATAACTTCAATTTCAGCAGTTAAACCATGGAGCATCACCTGGTGGACCAGTAGCTTAAATCCGATGCACCAAAGCAAGTTTACTGAAACTCTCGAAGCTTCATAGTGAGAACGCAAACCTGAAATTTCGTCGCAATTCAGAAATTTAGTCTTCAAACCTACTTATCTGCAAGGTTGCAGAGGAACCACGGAACATCACCTTGTGCACGAGTAGCTTAAATCCGATATACCAAGCAAGTTTAGTGTAACTCTCGATGCTTTGTAGTCAGAATATAACCCAGATATTTCGTCGCAATTGAGATCTTTAGTCTCCAAGGATACATATCTGCAATTTCAGCAGTGGATCCATGGAGCATAACCTGGTGTCAAATAGCTAGAATCCAAGGCACCAAAACAAGTTACTTGTAACTCTCGAAGATTCCTAGTGAGAATACAAACCAGAAATTTCGTCGCAATTCAGAAATATAGTCTAAAAGCCTACTTATCTTCAAGGTCAGCAATGGAACTATGGAGCATACCTGGTAGACCTGAAGCTTGAATCCGACGCACCAAAGCAAATTTACTGTAGCTCTCGAAGCTTCCTAGTGAGAATATAACTAAGAAATTTCGTCGCAATTCAGAGCTTTATTCTCCAAGCCTACTAACCTGCAAGGTCGGCAATGGAACCATGGAGCATCACCTGGTGGAGTAGTAGCTTAAATCCGATGCACCAAAGCAATTTTACTGTAATTCTCGGTGCTTCCTAATGAGAATGTAACCCAGAAATGTCGTCGCAATTAAGATCTTTAGTCTCTACGCCTACGTATCTGCAAGGTCAGCAGTGGAACCATAGAGCATCACCTGGTTGATCAGTAGCTTAAATCCGATGCACCAAAGCAAGTTTACTGTAAGTTTAGAAACATCCTAGTGAGAATGTAACCCAGAAATTTCGTCGCAATTGAGAACTTTAGTCTCCAAGCTCACTTATCTGCAAGGTCAGCATTGGAACCATGGAGAATCACCTGGTGGATCAGTAGGTTAAATCCGATGCACCAAGGCAAGTATACTGTAACTCTCGAAGCTTCCTAGTGAGAATGTAACCCAGAATTTTCTCCGCAATTCAGAACTTTAGTCTTCAACCCTACTTATCTGAACTGTCGGCAGAGGAACCATGGAGGATCTCCTGGAGGACCAGTAGCTTAAATCCGATGCCCCAAAGCAAGTTTACCGTAACTCTCGAAGTTTCCTAGTGAGAATATAATCCAAAATTTTTATCGCAAATCTGAACTTTAGTCTCCAAGCAGAATTATCTGCAAGGTCAGTAGAGGAACCATGGAGCATCCGCTAGTGGACCAGTAGCTTAAATGCTCTATACCAAGCAAGTTTCCTGTAACTCTCGAAGCTTTCTAGTCAGAATATTACCCAGATATTTCGTCGCAATTGAGTTCTTTAGTCTCCCTGCCTTCATTTCTGTAAGGTCAGCAGTGGAACCATGGAGCATCACCTGCTGAACCAGTAGGTTAAATCCAATGTAACAAAGAAGTTTACTGTAACTCTCGAATCTTCCTAGTGAGAATGTAACCCAGAAATTTCGTATCAATTCAGAACTTAAGTCTCCAAGCATACTTATCTGCAAGGTCAGCAGAGGAACCATGGAGCATCACCTTGTGGACCAGTAACTAAAATCCGATACACCAAAGCAACTTTACTGTAACTCTCGATGCTTCCTAGTCAGAATATAACCCACAAATTTCGACGTAATTAAGAACTTTAGTCTCCTAGCCTACTTATCTGCAAGGTCAGCAGTAGAACAATGGAGCATATCCTGGTGGACCAGTAGACTGAATCCGATGCACCAATGCAAGTTTACTGAAACTGTCGAAGCTTCCTAGTGAGAATACAACCCAGAAATTTCGTCGCAATTCAGAACTTCAGTCTCTAAGCCTACATATGTGCAAGGTCAGTAGTGGAACCATCGAGCATCACCTGGTAGACCAGTAGGTTAAAACCGTTGCACCAAAGCAAATGTACTGGAACTCTCGAAGATTCTTAGTGAGAATGTAACCCAGAAACTTCGTCGCAATTCAGAAATTTAGTCTCCAAGCCTACTTATCTGCAAGGTCAGCACAGGAATCATGGCAGGTCACCTGCTTTACCAGGAGCTTGAATCCGAAGCACCAAAGCACGATTACTGTAACTCTCGAAGCTTCCAAGTGAGAATATAACACAGAAATTTCGTTGTAATTAAGAACTTTAATATCCAAGCCTACTTATCTGCAAGGTCAGCAATGGAGCCATGGGCATCACCTAGTGGACCAGTAGCTTAAATCTGAGGCACCAAAGCAAGTTTACTGTAACTCTCGATATTTCCTAGTGAAAATACAAGCCAGAAAATTCGTCGCACTTCAGAACATTATTCTCCAAGCCTAATTATCTGCAAGGTCAGCTCGGGAACCATGGAGCATTATCTGGTGGACCAGTAGCTTGAATCCGAAGCACCAAAGCACGTTTACTGTATCTCTCGATGCCTCCAAGTGAGTATGCAACCCAGAAAATTCGTCGCAATTTAGAACTTTATTATCTAAGCCTTATTACCTGCAAGGTGAACATCGGAACCATGAAGCATCACCTGGTGTACCAGTAGCTTTTATCCGATACACCAAAGCACCTTTACTGTAACTCTCGAAGCTTCCTTGTGGGAATATAGCACAGAAATTTCATCGCAATTCAGAACTTTAGTCTCCAAGCCTAGTTATCTGCAAGGTCAGCAGTAAGACAATGGAGCATCATCTGGTGGACCAGTAGCTTAAATCTTATGCACGAAAGCAAGTTTACTGTAACTCTCGAAGCTTCCTAGTGAGAAATAACCCGAAAATTTCGTCGCAATTCAGAATTTTAATCTCCAAACCTACTTATCTGCAATTTCAACAGTGGAACAATGGAGCATCACCTGGTAGACCAGTAGCTGAAATCCAATGCACCAAAGCAAATTTACTGTAACTCTGGAAGCTTCCTAGTCAGAATATTACCCAGAAATTTCGTCGCAATTCAGAACTTTAGTCTCCAAGCCCAATTATCTGCAAGGTCAGGATCAAACCATGGAGCATCACCAGGCGGCCCAGAAGCTTAAATCCGATACACCAAAGGAAACTTACGGTATCTTTCGAAACTTCCTAGTGGGAATATAACACAGAAATTTCATCTCAATTCAGAACTTTAGTCTCCAAGCCTACTTATCTGTATAGTCAGCAGTAAACAATGGAGCATATCCTGGTGGACCAGTAGACTGAATCCGATGCACCAATGCAAGTTTACAGTAACTCTTGAAGCTTCCTAGTGAGAATACGACCCAAATATTTCGTCGCAATTCAGAACTTTAGTCTCCAAGCCTACTTATGTGCAAGGTCAGCAGTGGAACCATGGAGCATCACCTGGTTGACCAGTAGGTTAAGACCGTTGCACCAAGGCAAGTTTACTGTAACTCTCGAAGCTTCCTTGTGAGAATATAACGCAGAAATATAGACGCAATTCAGAACTTTATTCTCCAAGCCTACTTATCTGCAACGTCAACTGTGCAACCATGGAGCATCACCTTTTGGACCAGTAGTTTAAATCGGATGCACCAATGCAAATGTACTGTAACTCTCGAATTTTCCTAGTGAGAATGTAACACAGAAATTTCGTCGCAGTTCAGAACTTTAGTCTCCAACCCTACATATCTGCAAGGTCAGCGGAGGAACCATGGAGCATCTCCTATGGACCAGTAGCTTAAATCCGATACACCAAAGCAACTTTACTGTAACTCTCGATGCTTCCTAGTCAGAATATAACCCAAAAATTTCGACGCAATTAAGAACTTTCTGTGTTACATTCTCATTAAGATGCATCGAGAGTTACAGTAAACGTGATTTGG
Organism: Schistocerca gregaria; assembly: GCF_023897955.1. Lineage (NCBI taxonomy): Eukaryota > Metazoa > Arthropoda > Insecta > Orthoptera > Acrididae > Schistocerca > Schistocerca gregaria. The sequence continues at coordinate 110,173,109 of NC_064920.1, forward strand.
TGCATCGAATTCAAGTTACTGGCCACCAGGTAATGCTCCATGGTTCTGATGCTGACCTTGCAGATAAGTAAGCTTGGAGACTAAAGTTTTGATTTGCGACGAATTTCTTGGGTTGTATTCTCACTAGTAAGTTTCGAGAGTTACATAAATCTTGCTTTGTTGCATCGGATTTAAGCTACTGGTCCACCAGGTGATGCTCCATGGGTCCACTGCTGATCTTGCAGATAAGTAGGCTTGGAGACTAAAGTTCTGAATTGCGACGAAATTTCTGGGTTTCATTCTCACTAGGATGTTTCTAGAGTTACAGTAAACTTGCTTTGGTGCATCGGATTTAAGCTACTGGTCAACCAGGTGATGCTCTATGGTTCCACTAGCTGACCTTGCAGATAAGTAGGCTTGGAGACTAAAGATCTGAATTGCAACGAAATGTCTGGGTTACATTCTCATTAGGAAGCACCGAGAGTTACAGTAAACTTGCTTTGGTGCATCGGATTTAAGCTACTACTCCACCAGGTGATGCTCCATGGTTCCATTGCCGACCTTGCAGGTTAGTAGGCTTGGAGAATAAGGCTCTGCATTGCGACGAAATTTCTGGGTTATATTCTCACTAGGAAGCTTCGAGAGCTACAGTAAATTTGCTTTGGTGCGTCGGATTCAAGCTTCAGGTCTACCAGGTAATGCTCCATAGTTCCACTGCTGACCTTGAAGATAAGTAGGCTTCTAGACTATATTTCTGAATTGCGACGAAATGTTTGGTTAGTATTCCCACTAGGAATCTTCGAGAGTTACAGTTAACTTGTTTTGGTACCTTGGATTCTAGCTATTTGTTCACCAGGTGATGCTCCATGGATCCACTGCTGAAATTCCAGATATGTATCCTTGGAGACTAAAGATCTCAATTGCGACGAAATATCTGGGTTATATTCTGACTAGAAAGCATCGAGAGTTACACTAAACTTGCTTGGTATATCGGATTTAAGCTACTGGTCCACCAGGTGATGCTCCATTGTTCCTCTGCTGACCTTGCAGATAAGTAGGGTTGGAGACGGAAGCTCTGAATTGCGACGAAATTTCTCTTTATATTCTCACTAGGAAGCTTTGAGAGTTACTGTAAACTTGCTTTGGTGAATCGGATTTAAGCTACTTGTCCACCAGGAGATTCTCCATGATTCCACTACTGACCTTGCTTATCATTTGGCTTGGAGACTGAAGTTCTGAATTTCCATCAAATTAATGGCCTTTATTCCAACTAGAAAGCTTCGCGAGCTACAGTAAACTTACTTTGGTGCATCAGATTTAAGATACTGGACCACCAGGTGATGCTCCATTGGTCCACTGCTGACCTTGGAGATAAGTAGGCATGGAAACTAAAGTTCTGATTTCCGACATAGTTTTTGGGTAATATTCTCATTAGGAAGCTTCGAGAGTTACAGTAAACGTGCTTTGGAGCATCGGAATCAAGCTACTGGTCTACCAGGTAATGTTCCCTGGTTCCACTGCTGACCCAGCAGATAAGTAGGCTAGGAGTCTAAAGTACCGAATTGCGATAAAATTTCTGTGTTATATTCACACTAGGAAGCTGCGAGAGTTACAGTACACTTGCTTTGGTGCATTGGATTTAAGGTACTGGTCCACCAGGTGATGCTCCATGGTTACACTGCTGACCTTGCATATAAGTAGGTTTGGAGACTACAGTTCTGAATTGCGACGAAATATCTGGGTTACATTCTTACTACATTGCTTCGAGAATTAACATAATCTTGCATTGGTTCACCGAAATTTTGCTAATTTTGCACCAGGTGATGCTTAATGCTCCCACTGCTGACCTTGCAGATAGGTATGATTGGAGACTAATGTTCTGAATTGAGACGGAATTTCTGGGTTTCATTCTCACTAGGAAGCTCCGAGAGTTACAGTAAACTTGCTTTGGTGCAACGGATTTAAGCTACTGGTCCGCCAGGTGATGCTCGATCGTTCCACTGCCGACCTTGCAGATAAGTAGCCTTGGAGACTAATGTTCTGATTTTGAAGAAGTTTCTAGGTTACATTCTTACTAGAAAGCTTCGAGGATTACCATAATCTTGCATTGGTTTAACTGATTTAAGCTACTGGTCCACCAGGTGATGCTCCAAGGTACCACTGCTGACCTTACAGATAAGTAGACTTGGAGACTAAAGTTCTGAATTGCGACGAAATTTATGGATTTCATTCTCACTAGGAAGTTTCGAGAGTTATAGTAAACTTGCTATGGTGCATTGGATTTAAGGTACTGTTCCACCTGGTGATGCTCCATGGTTCGACTGCTGACCTTGCAGTTAAGTAGGCATGGAGACTAAAGTTCTGAATTGCGACGAAATATCTCCTTATATTCTCACTAGGTAACTTTGAGAGTTACTGTAAACTTGCGTTGGTGCATCGGATTCAGGCTACTGGTCCACCAGGTGATGCCCCATGGTTCCTCTGCTGACCTTGCACATAAGTAGAGTTGGACCTGAATTTCCGAATTGCGACGAAATTTCTGGGTTACATTCTTAGTAGGAAGCTTCGAGAATTACCGTAAACTTGCTTTGGTGCATCGGATTTTAGTTTCTGGACCACCAGGTGATGCTCCATGGTTCTACTGCTAACCTAGCAAATAAGTAGGCTAGGAGACTAATGTTCTGAATTTCGTCGAAGTTTCTGGGTTACATTCTTACTAGAAAGCTTCTACAATTACGTTAATCTTGCTTGGGTTCATCGGATTTAAGCTCTAGGTCCACCAGGTGATGCTCAATGCTCCCAATGCTGACCTTGCAGATAAGTAGGCTTGGAGACTAAAGGTCTGAATTGCGACGAAATTTCTGGGTTTCATTCTCACTAGGAAGCTCCGAGAGTTACAGTAAACTTGCTTTGGTGCATGATATTCAAGCAACTGGTACACCAAGTGATGCTCCATGGTTACACTTCTGACCTTGGAGATAATTAGGCTTGGAAACTAAAGTTCTGAATTGCGACGAAATTTAAGGGCTGTTTTCTCAATGATAAGCTTCTAGATTTACAGTAAACTTGCTTTGGTGCATTGGATTTAAGCTACTGGCCCACCAGGTGATGCTCCATGGTTCCACTGCTGACCATGCAGATAAGTAGGCTTGGATACTAATTGTCTGAATTGCGACGAAATTTGTGGGTGTATTCTCTGTAGGAAGTTCCGAGAGTTACAGTTAACTTGCTTTAGTGCATCGGATTCTAGCTACTGGTCCACACAGATGATGCTCCATGGTTCCACTGCTGAAATTGTAGAATAGTAGGCTTGTGACTAAAGTTCTGAATTGCGACGAAATTTCTGGGTTACATTATGACTAGGAAGCTTCGAGAGCTAGAGTTAAGTAGCTTTCGAGCATGGATTTAAGCTACTAAGTCCACCAGGTGATGCTCCATGGTTCCACAAACGACCTTGCAGATTAATAGGCTTGGAGACTAAAGCACTGAATTGCGACGAAATTTCTCCCTATATTCTCACTAGGAAGCTTTGAGAGTTACTGTAAATTTGCGTTGGTGCATCGGATTCAAGCTACTGGTCCACCAGGTGAATCTCCATGGTTCCTTTGCTGACCTTGCACATAAGTAGGGTTGCACCCTGAATTTCCGAATTGCGACGAAATTTCTGGGTTACAATCTTACTAGGAATCTTCGATAATTACCGTAAACTTGATTTGGTGCATCGGATTTTAGTTTCTGGTCCACCAGGTGATGCTCCGTGGTTCGACTGCTGACCTAGCAAATAAGTAGGCTTGGAGACTAAAGTTCTGAATTGAGACGAAATATCTGGGTTACTTTCTTACTAGAAGGCTTCGACAATTACCATAATGTTGCATTGGTTCATCGAATTTAAGCTCATGGTCCACCAGGTGATTCTCAATGCTCCCATTTGACCTTGCAGATAAGTATGATGTGAGACTAAAGTTCTGAATTGCGACGAAATTTGTGTGTTGTATTCTCACTAGGAAGCTTCGTGAGTTACAGTACACTTTATGTGGTGCATCGGATTTAAGCTACTGGTCCACCAGGTGTTGCTCGATCGTTCCACTGCCGACTTTGCAGATAAGTAGCCTTGGAGACTAATGATTTCAATTTCGACGAAGTTTCTGGGTTACAATCTTACTAGAAAGCTTCGAGCGTTACCATAATCTTGCATTGGTTCATCGAATTTAAGCTCATGGTCCACCAGGTGATTCTCAATGCACCCACTGCTGACCTTGCAGATAAGTATGATCTGAGACTAAAATTCTGAATTGCGACGAAATTTGTGTGTTGTATTCCCACTAGGAAGCTTTGAGAGTTACAGTAAACTTCATTTGGTGCATCGGATTTAAGCTACTGGTCCACCAGGTGACGCTCCGAGGTACCTCTGCTGACCTTACAGATAAGTAGACTTGGAGTCTAAAGTTCTGAATTGCGACGAAATTTCTGGATTTCATTCTCACTAGGAAGCTTCGAGAGTTACAGTAAACTTGCTATGGTGCATCGGATTGAAGCTACTGGTCCAGAAGGTGTTGCTCCATGTTTCCACTGCTAAAGTGTCAGATAAGTAGGCTTGGAGATTAAAGTTGTGAATTGCGTAATATTTCTGTGTTATATTCCCACTAGGAAGCTGCGAGAGTTACAGTGAACTTGCTTTGGTGCATTGGATTTAAGGTACTGTTCCACCAGGTGATGCTCCATGGTTCGACTGCTGACCTTGCAGTTAAGTAGGTTTGGAGACTAAAGTTCTGAATTGCGACGAAATTTCTGTGTTGAATTCTCACTAGGACGCTTCGAGAATTACAGTAAACTTTCTTTGGTGCATCGGATTCAATCTACTGGTGCGTCAGGTGATGCTCGATCGTTCCACTGCCAACCTTGCAGATAAGTAGGCTTTGAGACTAATGTTCTGAATTTCGTCGAAGTTTCTGGGTTACATTCTTACTAGAAAGCTTCGTTAATTACCTTAATCTTGCTTTGGTTCATCGGATTTAAGTTACTGGTCCACCAGGTGATGCTCAATGCTCCCAATGCTGACCTTGCAGATAAGTAGGCTTGGAGACTAATTTTCTGAATATGCGACGTAATTTCTGGGTTACACTCTCACTAGGCAGCTTCGAAAGCTACAGAAAACTTCCTTTGGTGAATCGGATTCAAGCTACTGGTGCACCAGGTGCTGCTCCATGTTTGTAGTGCTGACCATTCAGATAAGTATGCTTCGAGACTAAAGTTCTGAATTGCGATAAAATATCTGTGTTATATTCCCACTAGGAAGCTTCGAGAGTTACAGTAAATTTGCTTTGATGCATTGAATTTAAGGTACTGGTCCACCAGGTGAGGCTTTATTGTTCCACTGCTGACCTTGCAGATAAGTAGGCTTGGAAACTAAAGTTCTGATTTGCGACGAAATTTCTGGGTTTCATTCTTACTAGAAAGCTTCGTTAATTACCTTAATCTTGCTTTGATTCATCGGATTTAAGCTTCTGGTCCACCAGGTAATGCTCAATTCTCCCACTGCTGACCTTGCAGCTAGGTGAGCTTGGAGACCAAGGTTGTGAGTTTCGTCGAAATTTCTGGGTTACATTCTCATTAGGAAGCTTCTAGAATTACAGTTTACTTCCTTTGGTGCATCGGATTTAAGCTACTTTTCCACCTAGTGATGTTCGATCGTGCCACTGCCTACCTTGCAGATAAATAGTCTTGGAGACTAAAGTTCTGAATTTCGACGAAATTTCTGGGTTACTTTCTTACTAGAAAGCTTCGCGAATTACCATAATCTTGCATTGGTTCTTCGAATTTAAGCTAATGGACCACCAGGTGATGCTCAATGCTCCCACTGCTGACCTTGCAGATAAGTCGGGTTGGAGACTAAAGTTCTGAATTGCGACGAAACTTCTGGGTTATATTCACACTAGGAAGCTTCGAGAGCTGGAGTAAAGTTGCTTTCGAGCATGGATATAAGCTACCGAGTCCACCAGGTGACGCTCTATTGTTCCACCGCTGTCCTTGCAGATAAGTAGGCTTGTAAACTGAAGTTCTGAATTGCGACGAAATTTTTGGGTTGTATTCCACTAGGAGGCTTCTAGAGTTACAGTAAACTTGCTTTGGTGCAACGGGTTATTCTACTGGTTCAGTAGGTGATGGTTCATAGTTCCACTGCTGACCTTGCAGATAAGTAGGCTTGGAGAATAAACTTCGGAATTGCAACGAAATTTCTGGGTTCTGTTCCCACTAGGAAGCTTCGAGAGTTACTGTAAACCTTGTTTGGTGCATCGGATTTAAGCTACTGGTCCACCAGGTGATGCTCCATGGTTCCACTGCTGACCATGCAGATAAGTAGGCTTGGATAATAATTTTCTGAATTGCGACGAAATTTGTGGGTTGTATTCTCAGTAGGAAGCTTCGAGAGTACAGTTAACTTGCTTTAGTGCATCGGATTCTAGCTGCTGGTCCACACAGATGATGCTCCATGGTTCCACTGCTGAAATTGCAGAAAAGTAAGCTTGGTGACTAAAGTTCAGTATTGCGACGTAATTTCTGGGTAATATTCTGACTAGGAAGCTTCGAAAGTTACAGTAAACGTGCTTTGCAGCGTCGGATTCAAGCTACTAGTCAACCAGGTGATGCTCCAAGGTTCTACTGCTGACCTTGCGGATAAGAGGCTTGGAGACAAATGTTCTGAATTGCGTCGAAATTTCTCCGTTGTATTCTCACTAGGAAGATTCCAGAGTTACAGTAAAATTGTTTTGGTGCTTCGGATTCTAGCTACTGGTCCACCAGGTGATGCTCCATGGTTCCTCTGCTTTCCTTACAGATAAGTAGGCTTGGAGACTAAAGTTATAAATTGCTACGAAATTTCTGGGTTATATTCTCACTAGGAAGCTTAGAGAGTTACAGTATACGTGCTTTGGAGCATTGTATTTAAACTAGTGGTCCACCTGGTGATGCCCCATGGTTCCGCTGCTGACCTTGCAGGTAAGTAGGCTTGGAGACTATAATTCTTAAATGCGACGAAATTTTGGGTTACATTCTCACTAGGAAGCTTCGAGAGCTACAGTAAACATTCTTTGGTGCATCGGAATTAAGCAACTGGTCCACCAGGTAATGCTCCGTGGTTGCACTTCTGATCTTGCAGTTACGATGGATTGGAGACTAAAGTTATGAATTGCGACGAAATTTCTGGTTTACATTCTCACGAGTAAACTTCGAGAGTTACAGAACACTTGCTTTGGTGCATCGGATTTAACCTACTGGTCGAAAAGATAATGCTCCATGTTCGCAGTGCTGAAATTACAGATAAGTAGGATTGGAGACTATGGTTCTGAATTGGGCCGATATTTCTGGGTTATATTCTCACTAGGAAGCTTCGAGAGCTACAGTAAACATGCTTTGGTGCATCGAATTTAAGTTTCTTGACCACCAGGTGATGCTCCATGGTTTGACTTCTGACCTTGCAGATAAGTATTATTGGAGACTAAAGTTCCTAATTACGACGACATTTCTGCGATGTATTCTCACTAGGAAGCTTCCAGAGTTACAGTAAACTTGTTTTTTTGCATCGGATTCAAGCTACTGGTCCACCAGGTGATGCTCCATGGTAACTCTGCTTTCTTTGCAGATAAGTATTGTTGTAGACTACAGTTCTGAATTGCGATGAAATATCTGCATTATATTCCCACAAGGAAGCCTCGAGAGTTACCGTAAACTTGCTTTGGTGCAACAGATTTAAGCTACTGGCCCACCAGGTGATGCTCCATGGTTCCACTGTTGACCTTGCAGATAACTAGGCTTGGAGACTATAGTTTTAAACTGCGACTAAATTTCTGCGTTATATTCTCTCCAGGAGCCTTCGAGCGTTACAGTAAACTTGCTTTGGTGCAACGGATTTAAGCTACTGTATCGCCAGGTGAAGCTCAATGGTTCCACTGCTGAGCTTTCAGATAAGTAGGCTTGGAGACTAAAAGTTCTGAACTGCTACGAAATTTCTGTTTACATTCTCACCAGGGAGCTTCGAGAGTTAGTGTAAACTTTATTGTGTGCATCGGATTTGAGCTACTGGTCCACTAGGTGAAACTCCATGGTTCCACTGCTAAAATTGCAAATAAGTAGGCATGGAGACTAAAGTTCTGAATTGCGACAAAATCTCTGTGTGGTATACTCACTAGGATGCTTCGAGAGCTACAGTAAACTTGCTTTGGTATATCGGATTTAAGCTACTTGTCGACAAGGTTATGCTCCATGGTTCCAATGCTGACCTTGCAAGGAAGTAGGCTTGGAGACTAAAGTTCTGAACTGCGACGAAATTTCTGGGTTACATTCTCACTAGTAAACTTCGTGAGTTACAGAACGCTTGCTTTGGTGCATCGGATTTAACCTACTGGTCCAAAAGCTGATGCTCCATGTCTGCAGTGCTGAAATTGTAGATAAGTAGGTTTGGAGACTAAAGTTCTGATTTGGGACGATATTTCAGGGTTATATTCTCACTAGGTATCTTCGAGAGTTACTGTAAAATTCTTTGGTGCATCGAATTTAAGTTAATTGTCCACCAGGTGATGCTACTTAGTTGCACTGCTGACCTTGCAAATAACTGAGCGTAGAGACTAATGTTCTGAATTGCGACGAAATTTCTTGATTACATTCTCACTAGGAAACTTCAGGAGTTACAGTACACTTGCTTTGATGCATCGTACTTAACCTACTGCTCCAAAAGGTGATGCTCCGTGGTTGCACTGCTGGCCTTGCACTTACGAAGGCTTGGAGACTAAAGTTCTGAATGGCGACGATATTTCTGGGTTATATTCTCACTAGAAATCTTCGAGAGTTACAGTAAAATTGCTTTGGTGCATCGAATTTAAGCTATTTGCCCACCAGGTGATGCTACTTAGTTGCACTGCTGACCTTGCAAATAACTGAGCTTGGAGACTAATGTTCTGAATTGCGACGAAATTTCTGGGTAACATTCTCATTAGGAAGCTTCGAGAGCTACAGTAAGCTTGCTTTGGTGCATCGGATTTAAGCTACTGGTCCACCAGGTGATGCTCCATGGTTGCACTGCTGACCTTGGAGATAAGTAGGCTTGGAGACTACAGTTCTGAATATAGACGACATTTCTGCTATACATTCTCAATAGGAAGCTTCGAGAGTTACAGGAAACTTTCTTGTGTGCACTGGATGTAAGCTACTGGTCCACTGGGCGATGCTGCATCCTTCCTCTGCTGACGTTGCAGATAAGTAGGTTTGGAGACTAATGTTCCGAATTGCGACGAAATTTCTTGGTTGTATTCTCTCTAGGAAGCTTCGAGAGTTACAATAAACATGTTATGGTGCATCGGCTTCAAGCTACTGGACCACAAGGTGACGCTCCATTGTTCCTCTGCTTTCCTTGCAGATAAGTAGGGTTGGAGAATAAAGTTCTGAATTGCGACGAAATTTCTGGGCTACAATCTCACTAGGAAACTTCGAGAGTTACAGAACACTTGCTTTAGTGCATCGGATTTAACATACTGGTCCAAAAGGTGATGCTCCATGGTTGCAGTACTGAAATTTCAGGTAAGTAGGCTTGGAGACTAAAGTTCAGAATTGAGACGAAATTCCCTGGTGTAATATTCTCACTAGGAAGCTTCGAGGTTTACAGTAAACGTGCTTTGGTGCATCGGATTGAAGCTACTGGTCCTCGAGGTAATGCTCCATGGTTCCACTGCTGACCTTGCTGATAAGTAGGCTTGGAGACTAATGTTCAGAATTGCGACGAAATTTCTGGGATGTATTCTCACTAGGAAGCTTCGAGAGTTACAGTAAACTTGTTTCAGTGAATCGGATTCAAGCTACAGGTCCATACGTGTTGCTCCAGGCTTCCTCTGCTCTCCTCGCAGGTACGTACGGTTGGAGACTAAATATCTGAATTGCGACGAAACTTTTGGGTTAATTTCTCACTAGGAAACTTCGAGAATTACAGAACACATGCTTTGGTGCATCGGACTTAAACTACTGGTCCAAAAGGTGATGCTCCATGGTTGCACTGCTGACCTTGCAAGTAAGTAGGCTTGGAGACTAAAGTTATGAATTGCGACGATATTTCTGGGTTATTTTCTCACTAGAAAGCTTCGAGAGTTATAGTAAAGTTTCTTTGGTGCATGGATTTAAGCTACTGGGTCCACCAGGTGATGCTCCATGGTTCCACTGCTGATCTTGCAGATAAGTTGGCTTGGAGACACAAGTTATGAATTGCGACGACATTTGTGGGTTATATTCCCACTAGGAAGCATCGACTCTTACAGTAAACTTTCTTGTGTGCATAGGATTTAAGCTACAGAACCACTATGCGATGCTCCATGGTGCCACTGCTGACCTTGCAGATAAGTAGGGTTGGAGCCTAATGTTCTGAATTGGGAAGAATTTCTGATTCATATTCTCTCTAGGAAACTTCGAGAGTTACGTACACTTGCTTTGGTGCATCGGATCTGACCTACTTGTACAAAAGGTGATGCCCCATGGTTTCACTGCTGACCTTGCAGATAAGTAGGCATGGAGACTAAAGTTCTGAATGCGACGATATTTCTGGGAGATATTCTCACTAGGAATCTTCGAGAGTTACAGTAAATTTGCATTGGTGTATCAGATTGAAGCTACTGGTCCACCAGGTGTTGCTTCATGGTTCAACTGTTGACCTTGCAAGTAATTTGGCTTGGAGACTAAATTTCTGAATTGCGACGAAATTTCTGGGTTGTATTCTCACTAGGAAGCTTCGAGAGTTACAGTAAACTTGCTTTGGTGCATCGGATTCTAGCTACTGGTCCTGCAGATGATGCTCCATGGGTCCACTGCTGAAATTGCAGATAAGTAGGCTTGGAGACTAAAGTTCTGAATTTCGACCAAATTTCTGTGTCACATTCTCACTAGGAAGCTTCGAGAGTTACTGTAAACTTGCTTTGGTGCATCGAATTTATGCTACTGGTCCAGTAGGTGATACTCCATGGTTCCACTGTTGACCTTGCAGATAAGTAGGCACAGTGCCTAAAGTTCTGAATTGCAACGAAATTTCTGGTTTATATTCTCACTAGGAAGCTTCGAGAGTTACAGTAAATTTGCATTGGTGTATCAGATTGAAGCTACTGGTCCACCAGGTGATGCTCCATGGGTCCACTGCTCACCTTGCAGATAAGTAGGCTTGGAGACTAATGTTCTGATTGCGACGAAGTTTCTGGGTTGTATTCTCACTAGGAAGCTTCGAGAGTTACAGTAAACTTGTTTTGGTGCATCGGATTCAAGCTACTGGTCCACCAGGTGATGCTCCATTGTTCCTCTTCTATCCTTGCAGATAAGTAGACTAGGAGACTAAAGTTATGAATTGCGACGAAATTTCTGCCTTACATTCTCACTAGGGAGCCTCGAGAGTTGCAGTAAACTTTCTTGTGTGCACCGAATTTGAGCTACTGGTCCACTAGGCGATGCTGCATGCTTTCACTGCTGACCTTGCAGATAAGTAGGCTTGAAGACTAAAGTTCTGAAATGCTACGAAATTTCTGGTTTATATTCTCACTAGGGAGCTTCGAGAGTTACAGTAAATTTGCATTGGTGTATCAGATTGAAGCTACTGGTCCACCAGGTGTTGCTTCATGGTTCAACTGTTGACCTTGCAAGTAATTTGGCTTGGAGACTAAATTTCTGAATTGCGACGAAATTTCTGGGTTGTATTCTCACTAGGAAGCTTCGAGAGTTACAGTAAACTTGCTTTGGTGCATCGGATTCTAGCTACTGGTCCTGCAGATGATGCTCCATGGGTCCACTGCTGAAATTGCAGATAAGTAGGCTTGGAGACTAAAGTTCTGAATTTCGACCAAATTTCTGTGTCACATTCTCACTAGGAAGCTTCGAGAGTTACTGTAAACTTGCTTTGGTGCATCGAATTTATGCTACTGGTCCAGTAGGTGATACTCCATGGTTCCACTGTTGACCTTGCAGATAAGTAGGCACAGTGCCTAAAGTTCTGAATTGCAACGAAATTTCTGGTTTATATTCTCACTAGGAAGCTTCGAGAGTTACAGTATAACTGCTTTGGTGAATCGAATTTAAGCAGCTTGTCCACTAGGTGATGCTCCATGGTTCCACTGCTGAACTTGCAAATAAGTAGGCTTGGAGACTAAATTTCTTAATTGCAACGAAATTTCTGGGATGGGTTCTCACTAGGAAGCTTCGAGGGTTACAGTAAACTTGTTTTGGTGCATCGGATCCAAGCTACTGGTCCACCAGGTTATGCTCCATTGTTCTTCTTCTTTCCTTGCAGATAAGTACGGTTGGAGACTATAGTTCTGAATTGCGACGACATTTCGGGTAGCATTCTCACTAGGCTGCTTCGAGAGTTACAGTAAAATTGCTTTGGTGTGTCGGATTTCAGCTACTTGTTCACCAGGTGATGTCTCATGGTTCCACTGTTGACCTTGCAAGTAATTTGGCTTGGAGACTAAAGTTCTGAACTGCGACGACATTTCTGGAATACATTCTCACTAGGAGGCTTCGAGATTGCCAGTACACTTGCATTGGTGCATCGGATATAAACTACTGGTCCAAAGTGTGTTGCTTCATGGTTACACTGCTGAGCTTGCAGATAAGTATGCCTGGAGACTAAAGTTCTGAGTTGAGACGCTATTTCTGGGTTATATTCTCACTATTAAGGCTCGAGTGTTACAATACCCTTGCTTTGGTGTATCGGTTTTAAGCTTCCTGTTCACTAGGTAATGCTCCATGGTTCCACTGCTGACCTTGCAAATACGTAGGCTTAGAGATTAAAGTTCTGAATTGCGACGAAATTTCTGGGTTACATTCACAGTAGGAAGCTTCGTGAGCTACAGCAAACTTCATTTGGTGCATCGGATTCAAGCTACTTTTCCACCAGATGATGCTCAATAAATCCAGTGCTGATCTTGGAGATAAGTAGTCTTGGAGAGTAAAGTTCTGAACTGCGACAAAATTTTTTTATAATATTCTCTCTAGGAAGTTTCAAGAGTTACAGTAAACGTGCTTTGGTGCATCGGATTTAAGCTACTGGTCCACTAGGTGATGCTCCATGATTACTCTGCTGATTTTGAAGTTAAGAAGGGTTGGAAATGAATGTTCTGAATTGCGACGAAATTTCTGGGTTACATTCTCATTAGGAAGCATCGGTAGTTACAGTGAACTTGCCTGGTGCCTCGGCTTTAAGCTACTGATCCACCAGATGAGGCTCCATGGTTCCACTGCTGACCTTGCAGATAAGTAGGCTTGGAGAGTAAATTTCCGAATTGCGACGACATTTTTTTATTATATTTTCTCTAGGAAGTTTCGAGAGTTACAGTAAACGTGCTTGGTGCATCGGATTCACGCTACTGGTCCACCAGGTGATGCTCCATGGTTCCACTGCTGACCTTGCAAGTATGTAGGTTTGGAGACTAAAGTTCTGAATTCGACGATACTTCTGAGTTACATTATCACTAGGAAGCTTCGAGAGCTACATTAAAATTGCTTTGGTGTATCGGATTTCAGCTACTTGTCCACCAGGTGATGCTTCATGTTTCCACTGCTGACCTTGCGAGTAAGTAGGCTTGGAGACTAATGTTCTGAATTGCGACGAAATTTCTGGGTTACATTCGCAGAAGGAAGCTTCAAGAGCTACAGTAAACTCTCTTTGGTGCATCGGATTTAAGCTACCTGTCCACTAGGTGATGACCCATGGTTCCACTGCTGACCTAATAAATAAGTAGGCTTGGAGACTAAAGTTCTGAATTGCGACAAAATTTCTGGGTTACATTCTCACTAGGAAGCTTCGTGAGCTACAGTAAACTTACTTTGGTGCATCGGATTTAAGCTACTGGTCCACCAGGTGATGCCCCATGGTTCCAGTGCTGACCTTGCAGATAATTAGTCTTGGAGACTAAATTTCTGGGTTACATTCACACTAGGAATCATGGTGAGTACAGTAAACTTGCATTGGTGCATCGGATTTATCTACTGGTCCACCAGGTGGTGCTCCGTGGTTCCATAGCTGACCTTGCAGAAAAGTAGTCTTGGAGACTAAAGTTATGAATTGAGACGAAATTTCTGGGTTATATTCTCACTAGGAAGCTTCGAGAGTTTCAGGAAACTTGCTTTGGTGCTTCGGATTCAAGCTACTGGTCCACTGGGTGATGCTCCTTGGTTCCAGTGCTGACCTTGCAGATAAGTAGTCTTGGAGACTAAAGTTCTGAAATGCGACTAAATTTCTGGGTTACATTCTCACTAGGAACCTTCGAGAGTTACAGTAAACTTGCTTCAGTGCATCGTATTTAAGCTACTGGTCCACCAGGTGATGCTCCATGGTACAACTGCTGAAATTGCAGATAAGTAGGCTCGGAGAATAAACTTCTGAACTGAGACGAAATTCCTGGATTGTATTCTCACTAGGAAGCTTCGAGAGCCACAGTAAAAACTCTTTGGTGCATCGGATTCAAGCTACTAGTCCACCAGGTGACGCTCCATGACTCCACTGCTCAAATTACAGATAAATAGGCTTGGAGACTAAATTTCTGAATTACGACGAAATTTCTGGGTTATATTCTCAATAGCAAGCTTCGAGAGTTACAGTAAAGTTCCTTTGGTGCATCGGTTTTTAGCTACTGCTCCACTACGTCATGCTCATTGATTCCTCTGCTGACCTTGAAGAGAAGAAGGGTTGGAGATTAATGTTCTGAATTGCGACACCATTTCTGGGATGAATTGTCACTAGGAAGCTTCGGGAGTTCCAGTACACTTGCTTTGGTACAACGGATTTAAACTACTGATCCAAAGTGTGATGCTCCATGGTTACACTGCGGACCTTGAAGATAAATAGGCTTGGAGACTAAAGTTCTGAATTGCGACGAAATTTCTTTGTTACATTCTCACTAGGAAGCTTCGAGTGCTGTAGTAAACTTGGTTTGATGTATCGGATTAAATCTACTGGTACACCAGGTGACGCTCCATGGTTCCACTGCTGACCTTGCAGATAAGTAGGCTTGTAGACTAAACTTCTGTATGGCGACGAAATTTCTTTTGTTATATTCTCACTTGGAAGCTTCGAGAGTTACAGTAAACGTGTTTTGGTGCATCGGATTCACGCTACTGGTCCACCAGGTGATGCTCCAATGTTCCACTTCTGATCTTGCAGGTAGGTAAGCTTGGAGACTAAAGTTCTGAAATGCGACGAAATTTCTGAGTTACATTCTCACTAGGAACCTTCGAGAGTTACAGTAAACTTGCTTTAGTGCATCGGATTTAAGCTAGTGGTCCAGCAGGTGATGCTCCATGGTTCCGCTGCTGACCTTTCCGATAAGTAGGCTTGAACACAAAAGTTCTGAATTGCGACGAAATTTCTGGGTTGTATTTTAACTACGAAGTTTCAAAAGTTACAGTAAACTTGCTTTGGTGCATGGGATATAAGCTACTGGTCCAGCAGGTGATGCTCTATGGTACCACCGGTGAAATTTCAGATAAGTAGGCTTGGAGACTATAGTTCTGAATTGCGACTTAATTTCTGGGTTACATTCTCATTAGGAAGTATCAAGAGTAACAGTAAACTTGCTTTGGTGCATCAGATTGAAGTTACTAGTCCACCAGGTGATGCCCCATGGCTCCACTGCTGGAATTGCAGGTAAGTAGGATGCAGACAAAAGTTCTGAATTCCGACGAAATTTCTGTGTTATATTCTCACTAGCAAGCTTCGAGAGTTACAGTACACTTGCTTTGGTTTATCGCATTTGAACTAGTGGACAAAAGTGTGATGGTCCATGGTTCCACTGCTAACCTTGCAAATAAGTAGACTTGGGAACTAATGTTCGGAGTTGCTACGAAATTTCTGCGTTATATTCTCACTAGGAACGTTCGAGAGTTACAGTAAACCTGCTTTAGTGCGTCGGATTTAAGCTACTGGTCCACCATGTGATGCTAAATGGTTCCACTTCTGATCTTGCAGATAAGTAGGCTTGGAGACTAAAGTTCTGATTAGAGATACATTTCTGGGTTATATTCTTACTATTAAGCATCGAGTGTTACAGTGAACTTGCTTTGGTGTATCGGATTTAAGCTACCTGTCCTCTAGGTGATGCTCAATGGTTCCACTGCTGACCTTGCAGATAAGTAGGCTTGGAGACTAAAGTTCTGAATTGCGACGAAATTTTTTTGTTATATTCTCACTAGGAAGCCTCGAGAGTTACAGGAAACGTGCTTTGGTGCATCGGATTCAAGCTACTGGTCCACCAGATGATGCTCCATGGTTCCAGTGCTGACCTTGCAGATAAGTAGTCTTGGAGACTAAAGTTCTGAAATGCGATGAAATTCTGCATTACATTGTCACTAGGAGGCGTCGAGAGTTACAGTAAACTAGCTTTGGTCCATCGGATTTAAGCTACTGTTCCACCAGGTGATGCTCCATGGCTCCACTGTTGACCTTGCAGATAAGTAGGCTTGGAGAGTAAAGTTCTAAATAGTGACGACATTTCTGGGTTGTATTCTCACTAGGAAGCTTCGAGAGTTACAATAAACTCTCTTTGGTAAATCGGAATCAAGCTGCTAGTCCACCAGGTGATGCTCCATGGTTCCACTGTTGACCTTGCAGATAAAAGGGTTTGGAGATTAAAGTTCTGAATTGCTACGACATTTCTGGTTGTTATTCTCACTAGGAAGCTTCTAGAGTAACAGTAAGCTCTCTTTGGTGCATTGGATTCAAGCTACTAGTCTACCAGTTGATGCTCCATGCCTCCTCTGCTGACATTGCAGATAGGTAGGCTTGGAGACTAAAGTTCTGAATTACGACGAAATTTCTGGGTTATATTCTGAATAGCAATCTTCGAGAGTTACAGTAAACTTACTTTGGTGCATTGGATTTAAGCTACTGGTCCACTAGGTGATGCTCCATGGTTCCACTGCTGACCTTGCAAGTATGTAGGCTTGGAGACTAAAGTTCTGAATTCGACGATATTTCTGAGTTACATTATCACTAGGAAGCTTCGAGAGCTACATTAAAATTGCTTTGGTGTATCGGATTTCAGCTACTTGTCCACCAGGTGATGCTTCATGTTTCCACTGCTGACCTTGCGAGTAAGTAGGCTTGGAGACTAATGTTCTGAATTACGACGATATTTATGGGTTATATTCTCACTAGGAATCTTCGAGAGATACAGTATAATTCCTTTGGTGCATCGAATTTAAGTTACTTGTGCACCAGGTGATGCCTCATGGTTCCACTGCTGACCTTGCAAATAAGTAGGCATGGAGAATAATGTTCTGAATTGCGACGAAATTTCTGGGTTACATTCGCAGAAGGAAGCTTCAAGAGCTACAGTAAACTAGCTTTGGTGCATCGGATTTAAGCTACCTGTCCACTAGGTGATGAACCTTGGTTCCACTGCTGACCTAATAAATAAGTAGGCTTGGAGACTAAAGTTCTGAATTGCGACAAAATTTCTGGGTTACATTCTCACTAGGAAGCTTCGAGAGCTACAGTAAACTTACTTTGCTGCATCGGATTTAAGCTACTGGTCCACCAGGTGATGCTCCATTGTTCCACTGTCTACCTTGCAGATAAATAGGCTTGGAGACTAAAGTTCGGAATTTCGACGACATTTCTGGGTTGTATTCTCACTAGGAGGCTTCGAGAGGTATAGTAAACTTGCTTTGGTGTATCGGATTGAAGCTACTGTTCCACCAGGTGATGCCAGATGGTTCTACTGATTCCATGGTTCCACTGATAAAATTGCAGATAAGTAGGCATGGAGATTAAAGTTCTGAATTGCGACGAAATTTCTGGGTGGTATTCTCACTAAGATGCTTCGAGAGCCACAGTAAAATCGCTTTGGTGTATCGGATTTCAGCTACTTGTCCAACAGGTGATTCTTCGTGGTTCCACTGCTGACCTTGGAAGTAAGTAGGCTTGGAGACTAAAGTTCTGAACTGCGACGACATTTCTGGGTTGTATTCTCACTAGGAGGCTTCGAGAGTTACAATAAACTTGCTATGATGCATCGGATACAAGCTACTGGTCCACCAGGTGATGCTCAATGCCTCCACTGAGGAAATTGCAGATAAATAGGCTTGGAGACTAAGGTTCTGAATCACGACGAAATTTCTGGGTTATATTCTATATTGCAAGCTTCGAGAGTTACAGTAAACTTCCCTTGGTGCATCTGATGTAAGCTACTGGTCCACTAGGTGATACGCTATGATTTCTCTGCTGACCTTGAAGATAAGAAGGGTAGGAGACTAAAGTTCTGAATTGCCACTACATTTCTGGAATACATTCTCACTAGGCGGCTTCGAGAGCTACAGTAAACTTGCTTTGGAGCATCGGATTTAAGCTACTGGTCCACCAGGTGATGTTCCATGTTTCCACTGCTGACCTTACAGATAAGTAGCCTTGGAGACTAAAGTTATGAATTGCGACGAAATTTCTGGGTTACATTCTCAACAGGAAGCTTCGAGAGTTTCAGTAAACTTGCTTTGGTGCATCGGATTTATGCTACTGGTCCATCAGGTGATGCCCCATGGTTCCACTGTTGACCTTGCAGATAAGTGGGCTTGGAGACTAAAGTTCTGAATTGCGACGACATTTCTGGGATACATTCTCACTATTAAGCTTCGAGTGCTACAGTAAACTTGCTTTGGTGTATCGGATTTAAGCTACCTGTCCACTAGGTGATGCTCCATGGTTCCACTGCTGAATTTGCAAATAAATGGACTTGGTAACTAATGTTCTGAGTTGCGACGAAATTTCTGAGTTACATTCTCACTAGGAAGCTTGGAGAGCTACAGTAAACTTGCTTTGGTGCATCGGATTTAAACTACCAGTCAACTAGGTGATGCCCCATGGTTCGACTCATGACCTTGCAAATAAGTAGACTTGGAGTCCAAATTTCTGAATTACGACGAAATTTCTGGGTTACATTCTCACTAGGAAGCTTCGAGAGTTACAATAAACGTGCTTTGGTGCATCGGATTCACGCTACTGGTCCACCAGGTGGTGCTGGAAGGTTCCACTACTGACCTTACACATATGTAGGCATGGAGACTAAAGTTCTGAATTGCGACGAAATTTCTGGGTTATATTCTCACTAGGAAGCTTCGAGAGTTCCAATAAACTCTCTTTGGTGAATCGGAATCAAGCTGCTAGTCCACCAGGTGATGCTACATGGTTCCACGGCTGAAATTGCACATAAGTAGGCTTGGAGACTAAAGTTCTGAATTAAGACGAAATTTCTGGGTTATATTCTCAATAGCAAGGTTCGAGAGTTACAGGAAACTTCCTTTGGTGCATTGGATTTAAGCTACTGGTCCACTAGGTCATGCTCATTGAGTCCTCCACTGATCTTGAAGATAAGAAGGGTTGTAGACTAATGTTCTGAATTGCGACACCATTTCTGGCATACATTCTCACTAGGAAGCTTCGAGAGTTCCACTACACTTGCTTTGGTGCATCGGATTTAACTACTGGTCCAAACGGTGATGCTCCGTAGTTACACTGCTGACCTTGCAGATAAGTAGGCTTGGAGACTAAAGTTCTGAATTGCGACGTAATTTCTGGGTTACATTTTCATTTGGATGTATCAAGAGTTACAGTAAACTTGCTTTGGTGCATCGGATTTAAGCTACTGATCCACCAGGTGAGGCTCCATGGTTCCACTGCTGGCCTTGCAAATAAGTAGGAATTGAGACCAAAGTTCTGAATTCGACGAAATTTCAGGGTTACATTCTCAGTAGGAAGCTTCGAGAGCTACAGCAAACTTCTTTTGGTGCATCGAGTTTAAGTCCACTAGGTGATGCTCCATGATACCTCTGTTGACTTCGAAGATAAGAAATTTTGGAGACGAATGTTCTGAATTGCGATTACATTTCTGGGATACATTCTCACTATTAAGCCTCGAGTCTTACAGTAAACTTGCTTTGGTGTATCGGATTATGCTACCTGTCCACTAGGTGATGCTCCATGGTACCACTGCTGACCTTGCAAATAATTAGACTTGGAAACTAATATTCGGAGTTGCGACGAAATTTCTGCGTTATACTCTCACCAGGAACCTTCGAGCGTTACAGTAAACTTGCTTTGTTGCAATGGATTTAAGCTATTGTCCCACCAGGTGATGCTCAGTGGTTACATTGCTGACCTTGCAGATAAGTAGGCTTGGAGACTAATGGTTCTGAATTGCTACGAAATTTCTGCTTTACATTCTCACTAAGGAGCTTCGAGAGTTACTGTAAACTTCATTGTGTGCTTCGGATTTAAGCTACTTTTCGACTAGGTGATGCTCGATGGTTCCACTGCTAAAATTGCAGCTAAGTAGGCATGGAGACTAAAGTTCTGAATTGCGAAGAAATTTCTGGGTTGTATTCTCACTTGGAGGCTTCGTGAGTTACAGTAAACTACCTTTGGTGCATCGGATTCAAGCTACTAGTCCACCAGGTGACACATCATGGCTCCACTGCTCAAATTGCAGATAAATTGGTTTGGAGACTAAATTTCTGAATTAAGACGTAATTTCTGCGTTATATTCTCAACAGCAACCTTCGAGAGTTACATTAAACTTGCTTTGGTGCAACGGATTTTAGCTACTGGCCCACCAGGTGATACTCCAAGGTTCCACTACAGTCCTTGCAGATAAGTAGGCCTTGAGACTAAAGTTCTGGATTACGACGAAATTTCTGGGTTACATTTTCACTAGGATGCTTCGAGAGCTACAGTAAACTTGCTTTGGGGTATCGGATTCAAGCTACTGGTCCACAAGGTGATGCTAGATGGTTCTACTGCTGACCTTGCAGATAAGTAGGCATGGAGACTAAAGTTCATAATTGCGACGAAATGTCTGGTTCATATTCTCCCTAGGAAGCTTCAAGAGTTACAGGAAACTTGCTTAGGTGCATCAGCTTTAAGGTACTGTTCCACCAGGTGATGTTCCATGTTTCCAGTACTGACCTTGCAGATAAGTAGTCTTGGAGACTAAAGTTCTGAATTGCGAAGAAAATTCTGGGTTGTATTCTCACTAGGATGCTTCGAGAGTTACAGTAAACTCTCTTTGGTGCATCGGATTTAAGCTACTAGTCCACCAGGTGACGCTCCATGGCTCCACTGCTCAAATTGCAGATAAATAGGCTTGGAGACTAAATTTCTGAATTACGAAGAAATTTCTACGTTATATTCTGAAGAGCAAGCTGCGATAGTTACAGTAAACTTCCTTTGGTGCATCTGATTTAAGCTACTGGTCCTAAGTGTACTGCTGCGTGGTTTTACTGCTGACCTTGCAAATAAGTACGCTTGAAGACTAAAGTTCAGAATTGCGACGAAATTTTTTGTCATA
Source organism: Schistocerca gregaria (assembly GCF_023897955.1). Classification (NCBI taxonomy): domain Eukaryota; kingdom Metazoa; phylum Arthropoda; class Insecta; order Orthoptera; family Acrididae; genus Schistocerca; species Schistocerca gregaria. The sequence goes on from NC_064920.1 coordinate 110,194,441, forward strand.
TTCTCACTAGGAAGCTTCGAAAGTTACAGTAAACGTGCTATGGTGCATTGGATTCAAGCTACTGGTCCACCAGGTGATGCTCCAAGGTTCCACTGCTGACCTTGCAGATAAGTAGTCTTGGAGACTAAAGTTCTCAAATGTGACGAAATTTCTGCGTTATATTCTCAATAGCAACCTTCGAGCGTTACATTAAACTTGCTTTGGTGCAACGGATTTTAGCTACTGGCCCACCAGGTGATGCTCCACGGTTCCACTACTGTCCTTGCAGATAAGTAGATCTTGAGACTAAAGTTCTGAATTACGACGAGATTTCTCTGTTATATTCTCAATAGCAAGCTTCGAGTGTTACAGTAAAGTTGCTTTGGTATATCGGATTTAAGCTACCTGTCCACTAGGTGATTCTCCATGGTTCCACTGCTGACCTTGCAGGTAAGTAGTCTCGGTGACTAAAGTTCTGAAATGCGACGAAATTTCTGGGTTATATTCTCGCTAGGAACCTTACAGAGTTACAGTAAACGTGCTTTGGTGCGTCGGATTCACGCTACTGGTCCACCAGGTGATGCTCCATATTTCCAGAGCTGATCTTGCAGACAAATAGTCTTGGAGAACAAAGTTCTTAAATTCGACGAAATTTCTGGGTTACATTCTCACTATGAAGCTTCGTGAGCTACAGTAAACTTGCTTTGGTGTATCGGGATTAAACTATTGGTCAACCAGGTGACGCTCAATGGTTCCACTGCTGAACATGCAGATAAGTAGGCTTGGAGACTAATGTTCTGAATTGCGATGAAATTTCTGCGTTATATTCTCGACAGGAACCTTCGAGAGTTACAGTAAACTTGCTTTGGTGCGTTGGGTTGAAGCTACTGGTCCACCAGGTGATGCTCCGTTGTTCCACTGATAAAGTTGCAGATAAGTAGGGATAGAGTCTAGTTCTGAATTGCGAGGAAAGTTATGGGTTATATTCTCGATAGGAAACTTTGAGAGTTACATTAAACTTGCTTAGGTGCATCGGATTTAAGCTACTGGTCCACCAGGTGATGCTCCATGGTTAGAGTGCTGACCTTGCAGATAAGCAGTCTTGGAGACTAAAGTTCTGAAATGCGACGAAATTTCGGGTTTACATTCCCACAAGGAAGCATCGGGAGTTACAGTAAACTTGCTTTGTTGCATCGGATTAAAGCTACTGATCCAGAACTTGATGCTCCAGGTTTCCACTGATGACCTTGCAGATAAGCAGTCTTGGAGACTAAGGTTCTGAAATGCGAAAAAATTTCTGGGTTACATTCTCCTTAGGAAGGTTCGAGAGCAACAGCAAACTTCCTTTGGTGCATCGGATTAAAGCTACTGGTCCACCAGGTGATTCTCCATTGTTCTACTGCTCACCTCGCAGATAAGTAGGCTTGGAGACTAAAGTTCTGAACTGTGACGAAATTTCTGGGTTGTATTCACACTAGGAAGCTTCGAGATCTGCAGTAAAATTGCTTTGGTGCATAGGATTTAAGCTACTTGTCCAACAGGTGATGCTACATGGTTCCTCTGCTTTCTTTGCAGATAAGTAGGGTTGGAGACTAACGTTCTGAATTGCGACGAAATTTCTGGGTTTACATTCTCACTAGGAAACTTCGAGAGGATATTACACTTGCTTCGGTGCATCGGATTTAACCTACTTGTCCAACAGGTAATGCCTAATGGTTCCACTGCTGACCTGGCAAATAAGTAAGCTTGGAGACTATAGTTCTGAAATGCGACGAAATTTCTGGGTTACATTCTCACTAGGAAGCTTCGAGAGCTATGGTAAAGTTGCTTTGGTGCTTGGACTTAAGCTACTGCTAAAATTGAACATAAATAGGCATGGAGACTAAAGTTCCGAATGGCGACGACATTTCTGGGTTATATTCTCACTAGGAAGATTTGAGAGTTATAGTAAACTTGCTTTGGTGCTTCAGATTTAACCTACTGGTCCACCAGGTGATGCTCCATGGTTCCTCTGCTTTCCTTGCAGATAAGTAGCGTTGGAGACTAAAGTTCGGAATTGCGACAAAATTTCTGGGTTACATTCTCACTAGGAAGCTTCGAGAGTTGCAGTACACTTCATTTGGTGAATCGGATTTAACCTACAGGTCAAAACGGTGATGATCCATGGTTACACTGTTGACCTTGCAGATTAGTAGGGTTGGAGACGAAAGTAAATAATTGCGACAATATTTCTTTGTTATATTCTCACTAGGAATTTTCGAGAGCTACTGTAAAATTGCTTTGGTGCATCGGATTTAAGCTACTTGTCAAATAGGTGATGTTCCATGTTTCACCTGCTGAACTTGCAAATAAGTAGGCCTGGAGATAAAAAATTCTGAATTGCCACTAAATTTTTGGTTTACATTCTCACTAGGAAGCTGCGAGAGCTGTAGGAAACTTGCTTTAGTGCATCGGATTTAAGCTACTGGTCCACCAGGTGATGCTCCATAAGTACACTGCAGACCTTGTAGATAAGTAGGCTTGGAGACTAAATTTCTGAATTGAAACGAAATTTCTGGGTTGTGTTCTCACTACGAAGCTTTGAGAGTTGCAGTAAACTTTCTTTGGTGCATCGGATTTAAGCTACTGGTCCACCAGGTAATGCTCCATAGTTCCACTGCAGACTTGCAGATAAGTGGGTTCGAGACTAAAGTTTTGAATTGAGACGCAATTTCTGGGTTTTATTCTACTAGGAAGCTTCGAGAGCTACAGTAAACTTCCTTTGGTGCAATAGATTCAAGCTAATGGAGCACCAGATGATGCACCTTTTTTCTACTGCTGCCTTGCAGATAAGTAGTCTTGGAGAGTAAAGTTCTGAATTGCGACGAAATTTCTGGTATGTATTCTCACTAGGAAGCTTCGAGAGTTCCTGAAAACTTGTTTTTGTGCATCGGATTGTAGCTACTGGTCCACCAGATGATGCTCCATCGTTCCACTGCTGACCTTGCAGATAAGTAGGCTTGGAGACTAAAATTCTGAATTGCGACGCCGTTTCTGAGTTATATTCTCACTAGGAAGCTACGAGAGTAACAGCAAACTTTCTTTGGTGCATCGGATTTAAGCTACTGGTCCACCAGGTGATTTTAAATGGTTCCACTGCAGACCTTGCAGATAAGTATGCTTGGAGACTAAAGTTCTGTATTGCAACGAAATTTCTACGTTTTATTCTCACCAGGAACCTCCGAGAGTTACAGTAAACGTGCTTTGGTGGAACGGATTAAGATACGGAACGAGGTGATGCTGCATGGTTCCACTGCCGACCTTGCAGATAAGTATTCTTGGAGAAAAAAGTTCTGAATTGCGACAAAATTTCGGGGTTACATTTTCACTAAGAAGCTTCGAGAGTTAGGGTAAACTTGCTTTGGTGCAACGGATTTAAGCTACTGGTCCACCAGGTAGTGCTCCATGATTCCACTACTGACCTTGCAGATAAGTAGGCTTGGAGACTAAAGTTCTGAATTGCGACGAAATTTCTGGGTTACATTTTCACTAGGATGCTTGGAGAGCTACAGTTAAATTGCTATGGTGTATCGGATTTCAGCTACTGGTCCACCAGGTGTTGTTAGATGGGTCTACTGCTGACCTTGCAGATAAGTTGGCTTGGAGACAAGAGTTCTGAATTGCGATGACATTTCGGGGCTATATCCCCACTAGAAAGCTTCAAGAGTTACAGTAAACTTGATTAGGTGTGTCGGATGCAAGCTACTGGTCCACCTGGTGATTCTCCATGTTTCCACAGCTGAAATTGCAGATAAGTAGACATGGAGACTAATGTTCTGAATTGCGACGAAAGTTCTGCCTTACATTCTCATTAGGGTGGATCGAGAGTTACAGTAAACTTGCTTTGGTGGATCGGATTTAAGCTACTGGTCCACCTGGTTATACTCCATGGTTCCACTGCTGATCTCGCCGGTAAGTAGGCTTGGAAACTAAAGTTCTGAATTGCGACGAAATGTCTGGGCTACATTCTTACTAGGCTTCGAGAATTACCTTAATCTTGCTTTGGTTCATCGGATTTAAGCTACTGGTCCACCAGGTGATGCCCAATGCTTCCACTGTTGACATTGCAGATAAGTAGTCATGGAGAGTTACAGTAAACTTTCTTTGGTGCATCGGATTTAAGCTACTGGTCCACCAGTTGATGCTCAATGGTTCCACTGCCTACCTTGCATATAATTAGGCTTGGTGACTAAAGTTCGGAATTGCGATGAAATTTCTGGGTTACGTTCTCATTAGGAAGCATCGCGAGTTATAGTAATCCCTCTTTTGTGCATCGGATTTAAGCTACTGATCCACCAGTTGAGGCTCCATGGTTCCACTGCAGACCTTGCAGATAAGTAGGGTGGAGACTAAAGTTCTAATTAGCGACGAAATTTCTGCGTTATATTCTCACCAGGAACCTTCGAGCGTTACAGTAAACTTGCTTTGTTGCAATTGATTTAAGCTATTGTGCTACCTGGTGATGCTCAATGGTTACATTGCTGACCTTGCAGATAAGTAGCCTTGGAGACTAATGGTTCTGAATTGCTACTAAATTTCTGTTTTACATTCTCATTAAGGAGCTTCAAGAGTTACTGTAAACTTCATTGTGTGCATTGGATTTAAGCTACTGGTCGACTAGGTGATGCTCGATGGTTCCACTTCTAAAATTGCAGCTAAGTAGGCATGGAGACTAAAGTTCTGAATGGCGACGAAATTTCTGGGTGGTATTCTCACTAGAAAGTTTCTAGAGTTACATTAAACTGGCTTTGGTGCATCGGATTTAAGCTACTGGTCCACCAGGTAATGCTCCATGGGTACACTGTTGACCTTACAGATAAGTAGGCTTGGAGATTAAAGTTATGAATTGCGACAAAATTTCTCGGTAATAATCTCACTAGGAAGCTTCGAGAGTTACTATAAACTTGCTTTGGTGCATCGGATTTATGCTACTGGTCCAGTAGGTGATGCTCTATGGTTCCACTGCTGACCTTGCAGATAAGTTGGCTTGGTGACTAAAATTTGAATTGCGACGATATTTCTGGGTTGTATTCTCACTAGGAAGCTTCGAGAGGTACAGTATACCTGCTTCGGTGTATCGACTTTAGGCTACTGGTCCACCAGGTGATGCTCCATGGTTCCACTGCTGACCTTGCAAATAAGTAGGCTTGGAGACTAAAGTTCTTAATTGTGACGAAATTTTTTTTTATATTCTCACTAGGATGTTTCGAGAGTTTACAGTAAACTGGCTTTTGTGCATCAGATTTAAGCTACTTATCCACCAGGACATGCTCCATGGTTCCACTGCTGACCTTGCAGACAAGTAGGCTTGGAGACTAATGTTCGGAATTGCGAAGAAAATTCTGGGTTGTATTCTCACTAGGAAGCTTCGGGAATTACAGTAAACTTGTTTTGGTGCATCGGATTCAAGCTACATGTCCACCAGGTGATGCTCCATGGTCCCTCTGCTTTCCTTGCAGATAGGTAGTGTTGTAGACTAAAGTTCTGATTTGCGAGGTAATTTCTTGGTTGCATTCTCACTAGGAAACCTCGGGAGTTACAGTACACTTGCTTTGGTGCACAGGATTTAACCTACTAGTCCAAAAGGTAATGCTCCGTGGTTGCACTGCTGACCTTGCAGTTACGTAGGCTTGGAGCCTATAGTTCAGAATTGCGACGATATTTCTGGGTTATATTCTCACTATAAATCTTCGAGAGTTACAGGATAATTGCTTTGGTGCTTCGAATTTAAGCTATTTGTCCACCAGGTGATGCTTCATAGTTGCATTGCTCACCTTGCAAATAAGTGGGCATGGAGACTAAAGTTTGAATTGCAACGAAATTTCTGGGTTACGTTCGCATTAGGAAGCATCACGAGTTACAGTAATCTCTCTTTGGTGCATCGGATTTAAGCTACTGATCCACCAGTTGAGGCTCCATGGTTCCACTGCTGACCGTGCAGTTAAGTAGGCTTGGAGACTAATGTTCTGAATTGCGATGAAATTTCTGGTTTGTACTCTCACTAGGAAGCTTCGAGAGTTACAGTAAACTTGTTTTTGTGCATCGGATTCATGCTACTGGTCCACCAGGTGATGCTCCATGGTTCCACTGCTGACCTTGCAGATAAGTAGGATTATAGACTAAAGTTCTGAATTGCGATGAAATTTCTGTGTTATATTCCCAATCGGAAGCTTGGAGAGTTACAATAAACATGCTTTGCTGCATTGGATTGAAACTACTAGACAACAAGGTCATGCTCCATGCTTAAACTGCTGACCTTGCAAATAAGTAGGCTTGGAGACTAATGTTCTAAATGCGACGAAATTTTTGTGTTACATTCTCACTAGGAAGCTTCGAGAGTTACCGTAAACTTCCTTCGTTGCGTTGGATTTAAGTATTGGTCCACCAGGTGATGCTCCATGGTTCCACTACTGACCTTGCAGATTAGTAGGCTTGGAGACTAAAGTTCTGAATTGCGATGAAATTTCTGCGTTATATTCCCACTAGGAAGCTTCGAGAGTTACAGTAAACATGCTTTGGTGCATTGGGTTTAAACTACTGGACCACCAGGTCATGCTCCATGGTTCCACTGCTTACCTTGCACATAAGTAGGCTTGGAGACAAATGTTCTAGATTGCGTAGAAATTGCTCCATGGTTCCACTGCTTACCTTGGACATAAGTAGGCTTGGAGACAAATGTTCTAAATTGCGTAGAAATTTCTCTGTTGTATTCTCACTAGGAAGCTTCCAGAGTTACAGTAAACTTGTTTTTTTTGCGTCGGGTTCTAGCTACTGGTCCACCAGGTGATTCTCCATGGTTCCTCTGCTTTCCTTGCAGATAAGTAGGCTTGGAGACTAAAGGTATGAATTGCAACGAATTTTCTGGGTTACATTCTCACTATGAAGCTTAGAGAGTTACAGTAAACGTGCTTTGGTGCATAGGATTTAAACTAGTGGTCCACCAGGTGATGCCCCATTGTTCCGCAGCTGACCTTTGAAGTAAATAGGCTTGGAGACTCAATTTCTGAATTGCGCCGTCATTTCTGCGTTGTATTCTCAGTAGGATGCCTTCGAGTGTTACACTTAATTTGCTTCGATGCATCGGATTCAAGCTACGGGTCCACCAGATGATGCTCCATGGGTCCACTGCTGAAATTGCAGATGACAGGCTCGGAGATTAAAGTTCTGAATTGCGATGAAATTTCTCCATTATATTCGCACTAGGAAGCCTAGAGTTAGAGTAAACTTGCTTTGGTGCAACAGATTTAAGCTACTGGCCTATCAGGTGATGCTCCATTGTTCCTCTACTTTCATTGCAGATAAGTAGGGTTGGAGACTAATGTTCTGAATTGCGACGAAATTTCTGGGTTACATTCTCACCAGGAAATTTCGAGAGTTACAGAAAACTTGCTTTGGTGAATCGGATTTAACCTACTGGTGCAAAAGGTGATGCTCCATGGATGCAGTCCTGATATTTCAGATAAATAGGCTTGGAGACTAAAGTTCTGAATGGCGATGAAATTTCTGCGTTATATTCCAACTAGGAAGCCTCGAGAGTTACAGTAAACTTTCATTGGTGTATCGGATTGAAGCTACTGGTCAAACAGGTGATGCTAGATGGTTCACCTGATGCCATGGTTCCACTGATAAAATTGCAGATAAGTAGGCATGGAGACTAAAGTTCTGAATTGCGACGAAATTTTTTTTATATTCTCACTAGGAAACTTCGAGAGTTACAGTTAACGTGCTTTGGTGCATCGTATTCACGCTACTGGTCCACCAGGTGATGCTCCAAGGTTTCACTTCTGACCTTGCAGATAAGTAGGCTTGGAGAGTAAAGCTCTGAATTGCGACAAAATTTCTGGGTTACATTCCCACTAGCGAGCTTCGAGAGTTATAGTAAACACTCTTTGTCGCATCGGAATTAAGCTAAGGGTCCACTAGGTGATGCTCCATGGTTGAAAAGCTGATCTTGCAGATAAGTAGGCTTGGAGACTAAAGTTCTGAATTGCGACGAAATATCTGGGTTACATTTTCACTAGGATGCTTAGAGAGTTACAGAAAACTTGTTTTGGTGCATCGGATTTAAGCTACTTGTCCACCAGGTCATGCTCCATGGTTCCACTGCTGACCTTGCAGATAAGTAGGCTTGAAGACTAATTTTCTGAATTGCGTCGAAATTTATGGGTTGTATTCTCACTAGGAAGCTTCGAGAGTTACAGTAAACTTGGTTGGGTGCATCGGATTCAAGATACAAGTCCACCAGGTGGTGCTCCACTGTTCCTCTACTTTCATTGCAGATAAGTAGGGTTGGAGAATAAATCGGATTCAAGATACTGGTCCACCAGGTGATGCTTCATTGTTCCCCTGCTTTCCTTGCAGATGAGTAGGGTTGGAGACTAAAGTTCTGAATTGCGACGAAATTTATGGGTTACATTCTCACTAGGAAACTTCGAGAGTTAAAGAACACTTGCTTTCGTGTATCGGATTTAATCCACTAGTCCAAAAGCTGATGCTCCATGGTTACAGTGCTGAAATTGCAGCTAAGTAGGCTTGCAGACTAAAGTTGTGAATTGCGACGATTTTTCTGAGTTATAATCTCACTAGGAATCTTCGAGAGGTACAGTGAAATTCCTTTGGTGCATCGAATTTAAGTTACTTGTCCACCAGGTGAAGCTCCATGGTTCCACTGCTGACCTTGCAGATAAGTAGGCTTGGAGAGTAAAGTTCTGAATTTCGATGAAATTTCTGCGTTATATTCCCACTAGGAAGCCTTGAGCGTTACTTTAATCTTTCATTGGTGTATCGGATTGAAGCTACTGATCCACCAGGTGATGCTAGATGGTTCTCCTGCTGCCATGCTTCCACTGATAAAATTGCAGATAAGTAGGCATTGAGACTAAAGTTAAGAATTGCGACGAAATTTTTTTTATATTCTCACTAGGAAGCTTCGAGAGTTACAGTAAACGTGTTTTGGTGCATCGGATTCACGCTACTGGTCCACCAGGTGATGCTCCAAGGTTCCAGTGTTGACTTGGCAGATAAGTAGATTTGGAGACTAAAGTTCTAAATTGCCACAAAATTTCTGTGTTTTATTCTCACTTGGAAGCGTCGAGGTTTAAAGTAAACTTTCTTTGGTCATCAGATTTAAGCTACTGGTCCACCAGGTGATACTCCATGGTTCCACTGCTGACCTTGCAGATGAGTATACTTGGTAAATAAACTTTTGAATTGCGACGAAAATTTATATTTATGCGAGGAAGCTTCTAGAGTTAGAGTAAACTTGCTATGGTGCACCGAATTTAAGCTACTGGTCCACCAGGTGATGCTCAATGGGTCCACTGCTGTCCTTGCAGATAAGTAGGCTTGGAGACTAAAGTTCTGAATTGCGACGAAATTTCTGGGTAATATTCTCACTAGGAAGCTTCGAGAGTTACAGTACACGTGCTTTGGTGCATCGAATTTAAGCTACTGGTCCACCAGGTCTATGCTGCATGGTTCCGCTGCTGACCTTGCAGATTAGTAGGCTTGGAGACTTAATTTCTGAATTGCGACGAAATTTCTTTTTTGTAATCTAAGTATTAAGCTTCGGGAGTTACAGTCAACGTGCTTTGGTGCATCAGATTCTAGCTACTGGTCCACCATATGATGCTCCATGGATGGACTGTTGACCTTGCAGAAAAGTAGGCTTATCGACTAAAGTTCAGAATTGCGACGAAATTTCTGGGTTATATTCTCACTAGGAAGCTGCGAGAGTTACAGTAAACGTGCTTTGGAGCATCGGATTCAAGCTACTGGTCCACCAGGAGATGCTCCATGGTTCCACTGCTGACCTTGCAGATGAGTAGGGTTGGAGACTAAAGTTCTGAATTGCGAAGAAATTTCTGCTTCACATTCTCACTAGGGAGCTTCGAGAGTTACAGTAAACTTTCTGTGTGCATCGGATTTAAGCTACTAGTCCACTAGGCGGTGCTCCATGGTTCCACGGCTGACGTTGCAGATAAGATGGGTTGGAGACTAATCTTCTGAATTGCGACGAAATTTCTTGGTTACATTCTCACTAGGAAACTTCGAAAGTTACTGTACACTTGCTTTCGTGCATCGGATTTGGCCTACTGGTCCAAAAGGTGATGCTCCAAGGTCCCACTGCTGACCATGCAAATAAGTAGGCTTGGAGACTAATTTTCTGAATTGCGACGAAATTTCTGGGTTGTATTCTCATTAGGAAGCTTCGAGAGTTACAGTAAACTTTTTTTGGTGCATCGGATTCAATCTACTGGTCCACCAGGTGTTGCTCCATGGTTCCTCTGCTTTCCTTGCAGATAAGAACGGTTTGAGACTAAAGTTCGGAATTGCGACGATATATCTGGGTTACATTCTCACTAGGAAACTTCGAGAACTACAGAACACTTGCTTTGGTGCTTCGGATCTAACCTACTGGTCCAAAAGGTGATGCTCCATGGTTGCAGTGCTGAAATTACAGATAAGTTGGCTTGGAGACTAAAGTTTTCAATTGCGACGATATTTCTGGGTTATATTCTCACTAGGTATCTTCGAGAGTTACAGAAAACTTCCTTTGGTGCATCGAATTTAAGTTACTTGTGCACCAGGTGATGCTCCATGGTTCCACTGCTGACCTAGCAGATAAGTAGGCTTGGAGACTAATGTTCTAAATTGCGATGAAATTTCTGCATCATATTCCCACTAGGAAGTCGCGAGAGTTACAGTAAACTTGCTTTGGTGCTACAGATTTAAGCTACTGGCCCACCAGGTGATGCTACATGGTTCCACTGATGACCTTGCACATAAGTAGGCTAGGAGACGAAAGTTCTGAATTGCGACGAAATTTCTACTTTACATTCTCACTAGTTACCTTCGAGAGTTACAGGATCCTTTCTTGTCTGCACCTGATTTAAGCTACTGGTTTACTGGGCGATGCTGCATGCTTCCACTGCTGACCTTGAAGATAAGTAGGCTTGGAGACTAATGTTCTGAATTGCGACGAAATTTCTGGGTTGTATTCACACAAGGAAGCTTCGAGAGTTACAGTAAACTTGTTTTGGTGCATCGGATTCAAGATACTGGTCCACCAGGTGATGCTTTATTGTTCCTCTGCTTTCCTTGCAGATAAGTAGGGTTGGAGACTAAAGTTCTGAATTGCGACGAAATTTATGGGTTACATTCTCACTAGGAAACTTCGAGAGTTACAGAACACTTGCTTTGGTGTATCGGATTCAACCCACTGGTCCAAAAGGTGATGCTCCATGGTTGCAGTGCTGAAATTGCAGATAAGTAGGCTTGGAGACTAAAGTTCTGAATTGCGACGACATTTCTGTGTTAAATTCTCATTAGGAAGCATCGAGAGTTACAGTAAACTTTCTTTGGTGCGTCGTATTGAAGCTACTAATCCACCAGGTGACGCTCCACTGTTCCACTGCTTAAACTGCACATAAATAGGCTTCGAGACTAAATTTCTGAATTACGACGATATTTCTGGGTTATATTCTCAATAGCAAGCTTCGAGAGTTACAGTAAACTTCCTTTGGTTCATCGGATTTAAGCTACTGGTCCACTATTTCATGCTCATGGATTCCTGTGCTTACCTTGAAGATAAGAAGGGTTGGAGACTAATGTTCTAAATTGCGACACCATTTCCAGGGATACATTCTCACTAGGAAGCTTCGAGAGCTACAGTAAACTTGCTTTGGTGCATCGGATTTAAGCTACTGGTCCACCAGGTGATGCTTCATGCTTCCACTGCAGACCTTGCAGATAAGTAGTCTTGGAGACTAAAGTTCTGAATTGTGACGAAATTTTTTTCTTATATTCTCACTAATAAGCTTAGAGAGTTACAGTAAACGTGCTTTGGTGCATCGAATTCACGCTACTGGTTGCACCAAGTGATGCTCCAAGGTTCCACTGCTGACCTTGCAGATAAGTAGTCTTGGACACTTAAGTTCCGAAATGCGACGAAATTTCTGGGTTATATTTTCGTTAGAATGCTTCGAGAGTTGCAGTAAACTTGTTTGCTGCATCGGATCTAGGCTATTCGTCCACCAGGTGATACTCCATGGTTCCATTGCTGACCTTGCCGATAAGTAGGCTTGGAGACTAAAGTTCTGAATTGCGAAGAAATTTCTGGGTTGTATTCTCACTAAGAAGCTTCGAGAGTTACAGCAAACTCTCTTTGGTGCATCGGATTAAAGCTACTAGTCCACCTGGTGACGCTCCATGGCTCCACTGCTGAAACTGCAGATAAATAGGCTTGGAGACTAAATTTCTGAATTACGACGATATTTCTGGGTTATATTCTCAATAGCAAGTTTCGAGAGATACAGTAAACTTCCTTTGGTGCATCGGATTTAAGCTACTGGTCCACTATTTCATGCTCCATGATTCCTCTGTTGACCTTGATGATAAGAAGGTTTGGAGACTAATTTTCTGAATTGCGACGAGATTTCTGGGATACATTCTAACTAGGAAGCTTCGAGAGTTCCAGTACACTTGCTTTGGTGCATTGGATTTAAACTACTGGTCCAAAGTGTGATGCTCCGTGGTTACAATGCTTACCTTGGAAATAAGTAGGCTTGGAGACTAAAGTTCTGAATTGAGACGATATTTCTGGGTTCTATTCTCACTATTAAGCCTCGAGTGTTACAGTAAAGTTTCTTTGGTGTATCGGATTTAAGCTACCTGTCCACTAGATGATGTTCCATGGTTCAACTGCTGACCTTGCAGATAAGTATTCTTATAGACAAAAGTTCTGAAATGTGACGAAACTTCTGGGTTACATTTTCACTAGGAAGCATCGAGAGTTACAGTAAACTTGCTTTGCTGCATCGGATTTAAGCAACTGGTCCTCCAGGTGATGCTCCATGGTTCCACTTCTAACCTTGCAGATAAGTAGTCTTGGAGACTAAAGTTCGGAAATGCGACGAAATTTCTGGGTTATATTCTCGCTAGGAAGCTTCGAGAGTTACAGAAAAACGTGCTTTGGTGCATTGGATTCACGCTACTGGTCCACCAGGTGATGTTCCAAGGTTCCACTGCTAACCTTCCAGATAAGTAGGCTTGGAGACTAAAGTTCTGAATTGCGACGAAATTACTGGGTTTTATTCTCACTAGCAAGCTTCGAGAGTTACAGTAAACTCTCTTTGGTGCATTGGATTCAAGCTACTAGTCCACCAGGTGATGCTCCATGGCTCCACTGCTGAAACTGCAGATAAGTAGGCTTGGAAACTAAATTTCTGAATTGTGACGAAAATTTCTGGGTTACATTTTCACTAGGATGCTTCGAGAGTTACAGTAAACTTCCTTTGTTGCATCGGATTCAAGCTACTGTTCCACATTGTGATGCTAAATACACTCCTAGAAATTGAAATAAGAACACCGTGAATTCATTGTCCCAGGAAGGGGAAACTTTATTGACACATTCCTGGGGTCAGATACATCACATGATGATACTGACAGAACCACAGGCATATAGACACAGGCAACAGAGCATGCACAATGTTGGCACTAGTACAGTGTATATCCACCTTTCGCAGCAATGCAGGCTGCTATTCTCTCATGGTGACGATCGTAGAGATGCTGGATGTAGTCCTGTGGAACGGCTTGCCATGACATTTCCACCTGGCGCCTCAGTTGGACCAGCGTTCGTGCTGGACGTGCAGACCGCGTGAGACGACGCTTCATCCAGTCCCAAACATGCTCAATGGGGGACAGATCCGGAGATCTTGCTGGCCAGGGTAGTTGACTTACACCTTCTAGAGCACGTTGGGTGGCACGGGATACATGCGGACGTGCATTGTCCTGTTGGAACAGCAAGTTCCCTTGCCGGTCTAGGAATGGTAGAACGATGGGTTCGATGACGGTTTGGATGTACCGTGCACTATTCAGTGTCTCATCGACGGTCACCAGACGTGTACGGCCAGTGTAGGAGATCGCTCCCCACACCATGATGCCGGGTGTTGGCCCTGTGTGCCTCGGTCGTATGCAGTTCTGATTGTGGCGCTCACCTGCATGGCGTCAAACACGCATACGACCATCATTGGCACCAAGGCAGAAGCGACTCTCATCGCTGAAGACGACACGTCTCCATTCGTCCCTCCATTCACGCCTGTCGCGACACCACTGGAGGCGGGTTGCACGATGTTTGGGCGTGAGCGGAAGACGGCCTAACGGTATGCGGGACCGTAGCCCAGCTTCATGGAGTCGGTTGCTAATGGTCCTCGCCGATACCCCAGGAGCAACAGTGTCCCTAATTTGCTGGGCAGTGGCGGTGCGGTCTCCTACGGCAATGCGTAGGATCCTACGGTCTTGGCGTGCATCCGTACGTCGCTGCGGTCCAGTCCCAGGTCGACGGGCACGTGCACCTTCCGCCGACCACTGGCGAAAACATCGATGTACTGTGGAGACCTCACGCCCCACGTGTTGAGCAGTTCGGCGGTACGTCCACCCGGCCTCCCGCATGCCCCCTATGCGCCCTCGCTCAAAGTCCGTCAACTGCACATACGGTTCACGTCCACGCTGTCACGGCATGCTACCAGTGTTAAAGACTGCGATGGAGCTCCGTATGCCACGGCAAACTGGCTGACACTGACGGCGGCGGTGCACAAATGCTGCGCAGCTAGCGCCATTCGACGGCCAACACCGCGGTTCCTGGTGTGTCCGCTGTGCCTTGCGTGTGATCATTACTTGTACAGCCCTCTCGCAGTGTCCGGAGCAAGTAAGGTGGGTCTGACACACCAGTGTCAATGTGTTCTTTTTTCCATTTCCAGGAGTGTAGTTCCAGTGCTGATCTTGCAGACTAAAGTTCTGAAATGCGACAAAATTACTATATTACATTCTCACTAGGAAGCATCGAGAGTTACAGTAAACTTGCTTTGGTGCATCGGATATAAGCTACTGGTCCACCAGGTGATGCTCCATGGTAACACTGCTGAAATTGCAGATAAGTAGTCTTTGAGACTAAACTTCTGAACTCCGACGAAATTCCTGGGTTGCATTCTCACTAAGAGACTTCGAGATTACAGTAAACTTGCTTTGGTGAGTCGTATTGAAGCTACTGGTCCACCAGATGATGCTCCATGGTTCCACTGATAAAGTTGCAGATAAGTAGGCATGGAGACTAAAGTTCTGAGCCGCGACGAAATTTCTGATTTATATTCTCACTAGGAAGCTTCGAGAGTTTCAGTAAACTTGCTCTGGTGCATCGGATTTAAGCTACTGGTCCACAAGGTCAAGCTCCATGATTCCTCTGTTGACCATGAAGATAAGAAGGGTTGGAAACTAATGTTCTGAATTGCGACGACATTTCTGGGATACATTCTCACTAGGAAGCATCGAGAATTCCAGTACAATTGCTTTGGTGCATCGGATTTAAACTACTGCTCCAAAGTGTGATGCTCCGTGGTTACACTGCTGACCTCTCAGATAAGTAGTCTTCGAGACTAAAGTTCTGAAATGCGACGAATTTCTGGGTTATATTCTCTCTAGGAAGCTTCGAGAGTTACAGTAAACTCTCTTTGGTGCATTGGATTCAAGCTACTGGTCCACCAGGTGATGCTAGATCGTTCTACTGCTGACCTTGCAGATAAGTAAGCTTGTAGACTAAAGTTCTGAATTGCGATGACATTTCTGGGCTATATCCCCACTAGGAAGCTTCGAGAGTTATAGTAAACTTGTTTTGGTGCATCGGACTTAAGCTAGTGGTCTACCAGGTGATGCTCTATTGTAACACTGCTGAAATTCCAGATAAGTAGGCTTTGAGACTAAACTTCAAAACTGCGACGAAATTCCTTGGTTGTATTCTCACTAGGAGACTTCGAGAATTACAGTAAACTTGCTTTGGTGCGTCGTATTGAAGCTACTCGTCCACCAGATGATGCTCCATGGTTCCACTGATAAAGTTGCAGATAAGTAGGCCTGGAGACTAAAGTTCTGAACTGCGACGAAATTTCTGGTTTATATTCTCACTAGGAAGCTTCGAGAGTTTCAGTAAACTTGCTTTGGTGAATCGGATTTAAGCTACTGGTGCTCCACGTGATGCTCCATGGTTCCAATTTTTACCAGCAGATAAGTAGGCTAGGAGGCTAAATTTCTGAATTTTGTAAGATATTTCTGGGTTGTATTCTCACTAGGAAGCTTCGAGCGGTACAGTAAATTCTCTTTGGTGCATCGGATTCAAGCTACTAGTCCACGTGGTGACGCTCCATGACTCCACTGCTGAAACTGCAGGAAAATAGGCTTGGAGACTAAAGTTCTGAATTACGACGAAGTTTCTGGGTTATATTCTCATTTGCAAGCTTCGAGAGTTACAGTAAACTTCCTTTGGTTAATCGGATTTAAGCTACTGGTCCACTAGGTCATGCTCCATTATTCCTCTGTTGACCTTGAAAATAAGAAGGGTTGGAGACTAATGTTCTGAATTACGAAGACATTTTTGGGATACATTCTCACTAGGAAGCTTCGAGAGTTCCAGTACACTTGCTTTGGTGCATCGGATTTAAACTACTGGTCCAAAGTGTGATGCTCCGTGGTTACACTGCTGACCTCTGAGATAAGTAGGCTTGGAGATTAATGTTCTGAATTGAGACGATATTTCTGGGTTATATTCTCACTATTAAGCCTCGAGAGTTACAGTAAAGTTGCTTTGGTGTATCGGATTTAAGCTACCTGTCCACTAGATGATGTTCCATGGTTCAACTGCTGACCTTGCAGATAAGTAGTATTCGAAACTAAATTTCTGAATTGCGACGAAATTTCTGGGTTACATTTTCACTAGGATGCTTCGAGAGTTACAGTGAACTTGCTTTGCTGCATCGGATTTAAGAAACTGGTCCACCAGGTGATGCTCCATGGCTTCACTGCTGTCCTTGCAGATACGTAGGCTTGGAAACTAAAGTTCTGAATTGCGACGAAGTTTCTGGGCTACATTCTCACTAGGAAGCTTTGTGAGTTACAGTAAATTTGCTTAGGTGCATCGGATTTAAGTTACTGGTCCACCAGGTGATACTCCATGGTTCCAGTGCTGACCTTGCAGATAAGTAGTCTTGGAGACTAAAATTCTGAAATGTGACGAAATTTCTGGGTTACATTCTCACTAGGAAGCATCGAGAGTTACAGTAAACTTACTTTGCTGCATCTGGTTTAAGAAACTGGTCCACCAGGTAATGCGCCATGGTTCCACTGGTGACCTTGCAGATAAGTAGGCTTGGAAACTAAAGTTCTGAATTGCGACGAAATTTTTGCGTTACATTCTCTTTAGGAAGCATCGAGTGTTACAATAAATATCAGATACTGAACCACCAGGTGATGCTCCATTGTTCCACTGCTGACCTTGCAGATAAGTAGGCTTGGACACTAAATTTCTGAATTGCGACTAAATTTCTGGGTTGTACTCTCACTAGGAAGCTTCAAAAGTTAGAGTAAACTTGCTTTGGAGCATCGGATTTAAGCTACTGGTCCAGCAGGCGATGCTCCATGGTACCACTGCTGAAATTGCTGATATGTAGGCTTGGAGACTAAAGTTCGGAATGGCGACGAAATTTCTGGGTTGTATTCTAACTATGAGGCTTCGAGAATTACAGTAAACTTGCTTTGGTGAAACGGATACAAGCAACTGGTCCACCAAGTGATGCTCCATGTTTCCACTGCTAACCTTGCAGGTAAGTAGGCTTGGAGACTAAAGTTCTGAATTGCGACGACATTTTTGGGTTACATTCTCATTACGAAGCGTGGAGAGATCCGGTACACTTGCTTTGGTGCATTGGATTTGAACTACTTTTGCAAAGTGTGATGCACCATTGTTACACTGCTGACCTTGCAGATAAGTAGGCTTGGACACTCATGTTCAGGATTGTGATGAAATTTCTGCGTTATATTCCCACTAGAAAGCTTCGAGAGTAACAGTAAACTTGCTTTGGTGCACTGGATTTAAACTACTGTACCACCAGGTCATGCTCAAAGGTTCCACTACTGACCTAGCAGATAAGTGGGCATGGAGACTAAAGTTCTGAATTGCGACGAAATTTCTGGGTTACATTCTCACTAGGAAGCGTTGAGAGCTACAGTAAACTTGCTTTGGTGCATCGGATATAAGCTACTGGTCCACCAGGACATGCTCCATGGTTCCACTGCTTACCTTGCAGAGCAGTAGGCTTGGAGACTTTATTTCTGAATTGCGACAAAATTTCTGGGTTACATTCTCATTAGGAAGCATCGAGAGTTACAGTAAACTTGCTTTGGTGCATCGGATTTAACCTACTGGTCCACCAGGTGATGCGCCATGGTTCCACTGCTGATCTTGCAAATTAGTAGCCTTGGAGACTAATGTTGTGAATTGCGACGAAATTACTGGGTTACATTCTCACTAGGAGGCTTCGAGAGTTACACTAAACCTTCTTTGGTGCATCGGCTTTAAGCTACTGGTCCTCCAGGTGATGCTCCATGGTTCCTCTGCTGACCTACCAGATAAGTAGGGTTGGAGACTAAAGCCAAGAATTGCGACGATATTTGTGGGTTACATTCTCACTAGCAAGCTTCGAGAATTACAGATATCTTGCCTCGAGCATCGGATTCAAGCTACTGGTCCACCGGGTAATGGTCCATGATTCCACCGCTGAAATTCCAGATAAGTATACTTCTAGACTAAAGTTGTGAATTGCGACGAAATTTCTGTGTTACATTCTCACTTGAAAGCTTCGAGAGTTACAGTAAACGTGCTTTACTGCATCGGATTTCAACTACTGATCCACCAGGTGAAGCTCCATGGTTCCACTGCTTACCTTGCAGATAAGTAAGCTTAGAGACTAAATTTCTGAATTGTGACGAAGTTTCTGGGTTGTATTATTACTAAGAAGCTTCGAAAGTTACACTAAACTTCCCTTGGCGCATCGGATTCTAGCTACTGGTCCACCAGGTGATTCTCCTTCTTTCCCCTGCTGACCTTGCAAATAAGTTGGATTGGAGACTAAAGTTCTGAATTGCGACGAAATTTCTGTGTTACATTCTCACTAGGAAGCGTCGAGAGCTACAGTAAACTTGCTTTGGTGCATCCGATATAAGCTACTGGTCCACCACGTGGTGCTCCATGGTTCTACGTCTGACGTTGCAGATAAGTAAGTTTGGAGCTAAAATACTGAATTGCGACTAAGGTTCTGGTTTGTATTCGCACCATTAAGCTTCGAGAGTTACAGTAAACTTTTTTCGTGCATCGGATTGTAGCTACTGGTCCACCAGGTTACGCCCAATGGTTCCACAGCTGAAATTGCAGATAAGTTGTCTTGGAGACTAATGTTCTGAATTGCGACGAAATTTCTGGGTTACATTCTCACCAGGAAATTTCGAGAGTTACAGAAAACTTGCTTTATATTACCCGGTGGACCAGTAGCTTGAATCCGATGCTCGAACCAAGATATCTGTAATTCTCGAAGCTTGCTAGTGAGAATGTAACCCAGAAATTTCGTCGCAATTCTTGGCTTTAGTCTCCAACCCTACTTATCTGGTAGGTCAGCAGAGGAACCATGGAGCATCACCTGGAGGACCAGTAGCTTAAAGCCGATGCACCAAAGAAGGTTTAGTGTAACTCTCGAAGCTTCCTAGTGAGAATGTAACCCAGAAAGTTCGTCGCAATTCACAACATTAGTCTCCAAGGCTACTAATTTGCAAGGTCAGCAGTGGAACCATGGCGCATCACCTGGTGGACCAGTAGCTAGAATCCGATGCAACAAAGCAAGTTTACTATAACTCTCAAAACTTCTTAGCAAGATGTAACCCAGAAATTTTGTCGCAATTCAGAAAATAAGTCTCCAAACCTACTTATCTGCAAGGTAAGCAGTGGAACCATGGAGCATGTCCTGGTGGACCAGTAGCTTATATCCGATGCACCAAAGCAAGTTTACTGTAGCTCTCAACGCTTCCTAGTGAGAATGTAACACAGAAATTTCGTCGCAATTCAGAACTTTAGTCTCCAAGCCTACTTATTTGCATGGTCAGCAGTGGAACAATGGAGCATCACCTGGTTTACCAGTAGCTAGAATCAGATGCGCCAAAGCTAGTTTAGTGTAACTTTCGAAGCTTCCTAGTAAGAATACAACCCAGAAATTTCGTCACAATTCAGAAATTTGGTCTCTAAGCCTACTTATCAGCAAGGTCAGCAGTGGAAACATGGAGCATCACCTGGTGGACCAGTAGCATAAATCCGATGAACCAAAGCAAGCTTACTCTAACTCTCGAAGCTTCCTCGCATAAATATAAACCACAAATTACATCGCAATTCAGAACATTAGTCTCCGAGCCTACTTACCTGCAAGGACAGCAGTGGAACGATGGAGCATTACTTGGTGGACCAGTAGTATATATCCGAAGCCCGAAAACAAGTTTACTCCGACTCTCGAATCTCCCTAATGAGAATGCAACTCAGAAATTTTTTCGCAAATCAGAACTTCAGTCTCCAAGCCCAATTATTTGCAAGGTCAGCAGTGCAACCATGGAGAATCACCTGGTTTACCAGTAGCTTAAATACGATGCACCAAAGCAAGTTTACTGTAGCTCTAGAAGCTTCCTAGTGAGAATGTAGCCCAGAAATTTAATCGCAATTCTGAACTTTAGTGTCCAGGCCTACTTATCTGCAATTTCAGCAGTGGAACAATGGAGCATCCAGTGGTGGACCAGTACCTTATATCCGATGCTCGAAAGCAAAATATCTGTAACTCTCGAATCTTCCTAGTGAGAATGTAACCCAGAAATTTCGTCGCAATTCAGAACTTTAGTCTCCAAGCCTACTTATATGCCAGGTCAGCAGTAGAACCATAGAGCATCATCTGGTAGACCAGTGTTTTAAATCCGATGCACCAAAGCAAGTGTACTGTAACTCTCGAAGCTACCTAGTGCGAATGTATCCAAGTAATTTCGTCGCAATTCAGAACTTTAGTCTCTAAAAGTACGCGTCTGCAAGGTCAGCAGTGGAACCATGGAGCACCACCTGGTGAAAAAGTAGCTTAAATCCGATGCACCAAAGCAAGTTTACTGTAGCTCTCGAAGCTTCCTAGTGAGAATGTAACCCAGAAATTTCGTCCCAATTCAGAACTTTAGTCTCCAACGCTACATTTCTGCAACGTCAGCAGAGGAACCATAGAGCATCACCTGGTGGACCAGTAGCTTAAATCCAATTCCCAAAGCAAGTTCACTGTAACTCTATAAGCTTCCTACTGAGAATATAACCCAGAAATTTCTTCGCAATTCAGAACTTTAGTCTCCAAGCCTACTTATCTGCAATTTCAGCAGTGGAAACATGGAGCATAACCTGGTGTACCAGCTGCTAGAATCCGATGCACCAAAGCAAGTTTTCTGTAACTCTCGAAGCTTCTTAGCGAGGATGCAACCCAGAAATTTTGTCGCAATTCAGAACATTAGTCTCCAAGCCTACTTATCTTCAATTTCAGCAGTGGAACCATGAGGCATCACCTGGTGGAACAGTAGCTAGAATCCGATGCACCAAAGGAAGTTTACTGTAACTCTCGAAGCTTCCTAGTGCGAATACAACCCAGAACTTTCGTCGCAATTCAGAAATTAAGTCTCCAAGCCTACTTATCTGCAAGGTAAGCAGTGGAACCATGCAGCATGTAGTGGTGGACCAGTGGCTTATATCCGATGCACCAAAGCACGTTTACTGTAGCTCTCAACGCTTCCTACTGAGAATGTAACCCTGAAATTTCGTTGCAATTCAGAACTTTAGTCTCCAAGCCTACTTATTTGCATGGTCAGCAGTGGAACAATGGAGCATCACCTGGTTTACCAGTAGCTAGAATCAGATGCGCCAAAGCTAGTTTAGTGTAACTTTCGAAGCTTAATAGTAAGAATATAACCCAGAAATTTCGTCACAATTCAGAAATTTAGTCTCTAAGCCTACTTATCTGCAAGGTTAGCAGTGGAAACATGGAGCATCACCTGGTGGACCGGTAGCTTAAATCCGAAGAACCAAAGCAAGTTTACAGTAACTCTCGAAGCTTCCTAGTGGGAATATAAACCACACATTACATTGCAATTCATAACTTTAGTCTCCAAGCATACTTGTCTCCAAGGTAAGCCATGGAACCATGGAGCATAACCTGGTGGACCAGTAGCTTGCATCCCATGCACCAAAGCAAGTTTACTGTAGCTCTCGAGACTTCCAAGTGAGAATTTAAACCAGACGTTTCGTCCCAATTCAGAAGTTTAGACTCCTAGCCCACCTTTCTGCACGGTCAGCAGTGGAACCGTGAAGCATCACCTGGTGGACCAGCAGCTTTAATCCGATCCACCAAAGCACGTGTACTGTAACTCGCGAAGCTTCTTAGTGAGAATATTACCCAGAAATATCGTGGCAATTCGGAACTTTGGTGTCCAAGCCTACTTATCTGCAAGGTCAGCAGTGCAACAATGGAGCATCACCTGGTGGACCAGTAGCTTCAATCCGATTCACCAAAGCAAGTTAAATGTAACTGTCGAAGCTTCCTAATGAGAATGCAACCCAAAATTTTCTTCGCAATTCAGAACTTTAGTCTCCAAGCCTACGAAATTGGAAGTACAGCAGTGGAACCATGGAATATCACCTGGTGGATTAGTAACTTAAATCCAATGCTTTAAAGCGAATTTACTGTAACTTTCAAATCTTTATAGTGAGAATGTGTGCCAGAAATTTCGTTGCAATTCAGAACTTTAGCCTCTAACCCTACTTATCGGCAAGGTCAGCAGAGAAACCATGGAAAATCACCTGGTGGACCAGTAGCTTGAATCCGATGCACCAAAGTAAGTTTACTGTAACTCTCGATGCTTCCTAGATAGAATGCAAAACAGAATTTTCGTCGCAATTCAGATTTTTATTCCTCAAGCCTACTTATCTGCAAGGTCAGCAGAGGAACCATGGAACATCACCTGACGAACCAGTACCTTAAATACGATGCACCAATGCAAGTTTACTGCAACTCTCGAAGCTTCCTAGTGAGAATGCAATCCAGAAATTTCGTCGCAATTCTGAAAATTAGTCTCCAGTTCTACCTATCTGCAAGGTCAGCAGTGAAAAGATGGAGCATCACCTGGTGCACAAGTAGCTTGAATCCGATGCACCAAAGCAAGTTTACTGTACTCTCGAAGCTTTCTTGTGAGAATTCAAACCAGAAAATTCGTCGCAATTCAGATATTTAGTCCGCAAGCCTACTTACCTCCAAGGTTACCAGAGGTACCTCGGGGCATCACCTGGTGGACCAGTACCTTAAATCCGAAGCATCAAAGCAAGTAACTCTCGAAGCTTCCTACTGAGAATATAACCCAGAAATTTCGTCGCAATTCAGAACATTAGTTTCCAAGCCTACTTATCGGAATTTCAGCTGTGGAACGATGGAGCATCCACTCGTTGTCCAGTAGCTTAAATGCTCGAAAGCAAGATTACTGTAAGTCTCGAAGCTTCCTAGTGCAAATGTAACCCAGAAATATCGTCGCAATTTAAAACTTTAGTCGGCAAGCGTACTTATCTGCAAGGTCAGAAGAGGAACAATTAGCATCACCTGGTGGAATCATAGCTTAACCCCGATGCACCAAAGCAAGTGTACTGTAACTCTCGACGCTTCCTAGTGACAATGTAACCCAGAAATTTCATCGCAATTCAGAACTGTAGTCTCCAAGGATACTTATTTTCTAGGTCAGCATTGGCGCCATGTAGCACAATCTGGTGGACCAGTACCTTAAATACGATGCAACAAAGCAAGTTTACTGTAGATAGCGAAGCTTCCTAGTGAGAATGTAAACCAAAAATTTCTTCGCACATTCAGAACTTTTGTCTCCAAGCCTACTTATTTGCAAGGTCAGCCGTGGAACCTTGGAGCATCATCTAATGGATCAGTAGCTTAAAGAATGTCACCCAGAAATTTCATTGCAGTTCAGAACTTTTGTCTCCAAGCCTACTTATCTGCAAGGTCAGCAGAGGTACCATGGAGCATCAATTAGTGGAGCGGTAGATTAAATCCGATGCAACAAGGTAAATTTACTGTAACTCTTTAAGCTTCCTAGAGAGAATGTAACCCAGAAATTTCGTCACAATTCACAACTTTAGTCTCCAAGCCTACTTATCTGCAATTTCTGCAGTGGAACCATGGAGCATCACCTGGTGGAACAGTAGCTTGAATCCGATGCACCAAATCAAGTTTACTGTAACTCTCGAAGCTTCCTAGTGAGAATATAACCCAGAAATTTCGTCACAATTCAGAACAATAGTCTCGAAGGAAACTTCTATGCAAGGTTGTCAGAGGTAGGATGGGGCAACACCTGGTGGACCAGTACCTTAAATCCGATGCACCAAAGCAAGTTTACTGTAACTATCGTAGCTTCTTAGTGAGAATATAAGCCAGAAATTCCATTCCAATTCAGAACTTTAGTCTCCAAGCCTACATATCTGCAAGGTCAGCAGTAGAACCATGGAGCATCACCTGCTAAACCGTTAGCTTATATCCGATGCACAAAAAGCAAGTATTCTGTAACTCACGAAGCTTCCTAGTGAGAATGTAACGTAGAAATTTCGTCACAATGCAGAGATTTAGTCTCCAAGCCAACTTATCTGAAATATCAGCAGTGGAACCATGGATCATCACCTGGTCGACCAGTACCTTGAATCCGATGCACCACAGCACGTTTACTGTAACTCTCGAAGCTTCCTAGTAAGAATATAACTCAGAAATATCGTCGCAATTCAGAACTTTAGTCTCCAAGTATACTTATCTGCAAGGTCAGCAGTGCAACAATGAAGCATCACCAGGTGAAATCCGATGCACCAAAGCTGCTGTACTGTAACTCTCGAAGCTTCCTTGTGAGAAAGTATCCACTAGAAATTTCGTCGCAATTCAGAACTTTAGTCTCCACGCCTACTTATCTGAAATATTAGGAGTGGAACGATGGAGCATCACCTGGTGGAACCGTAGATTACATCCGATGCACCAATGTAAGTTTACTGTAACTCTTGAAGCTTCCTAGTGAGAATGAAACACAGAAATTTCGTCACACTTCCGAACATTAGTCTCCAAGCCTACTTATCTGGAATTTCAGCAGTGGATCCATGGAGCATCTCCTGGTGGACCAGTAGCTTGAATCCGATGCACCAAAGCAAGTTTACTGTAACTCTCGAAGCTTCCTAGTGAGAATGCAATCCAAAAATTTCTTCGCAATTCAGAACATTAGTCTCCTAGCCTTCTTATTTGCAAGGTCAGCAGTGGAAACATGGGGCATCACCTGGTGGACCAGTAGCTCAAAACCGATGCACCAAAGCAAGTTTAGTGTAGCTCTGGAAGCTTTCTAGTGAGAATGTAGCCCAGTAATTTCGTCGCAATTCAGAACTTTAGTCTCCTAGCCTGCTTATTTGCAAGGTCAGCAGTGGAACCATGGAGCATTACCTAGTGGACCAGTAGCTTAAATCCGATGCACCAAAGCACGTTTACTGTAACTCTCTAAGCATTCTAGTGGAATGTATCCCAGAAATTTCGTCGCTATTCCGAACTTTAGTCTCCAAGCCTACTTATCTGCAATGTCAGCGGTGGAACCATGGAGCTCAAATGTTGGACCTTAGCTTAAATCCGATGTACCAAAGCAAGTTTACTGTAAGTCTCGAAGCTTCCTAGTGAGAATGTAACACAGAATTTCATCGCAATTCAGAACTTTATTCTCGAAACCTACTTATCTGCAAGGTCAGCAGTGGAATCATGGAGCATCACCTGGTGGATCAGTAGCCTATATCCGATGAGCCAAGCAAGTTTACGGTAACTCTCGAAGCTTCCTAGTGAGTATGTAACGTAGTAATTTAGTCGCAATACAGAACGTTAGTCTTCAAACCTACTTATCTGAAATATCAGCAGTGGAACCATGGAGCATCAATTGGTGGACCAGTAGCATGAGTCCGATGCACCACAGCACGTTTACTGTAACTCTCGAAGCTTCCTAGTAAGAATATATCCCAGAAATGTCGTCGCAATTCAGAACTTTAGTCTCCAAGCCTACATATCTGCAATGTCAGCATTGTAACCATGGTGCATCACCTGTTGGACCTTAGCTTAAATCCGTCGCACCAAAGCACGTTTACTGTAACTCTCGAAGGTTTCTAGTGAGAATGTGACACAGAATTTCGTCTCAATTCAGAACTTTATTCTGGAAGCCTACTTATCTGCAAGGTCATCCGAGGTAACATGGAGCATTACCTGGTGGACCAGTAGCTTAAATTCGATGCACCAAAGCAAGTCTACGGTCACTCTCGAACCTTTCTATTGAGGATGTGACACAGAAATTTCGATGCAACTCAGAACCTTAACCTCCAACACTAATAATCTGCAATGACAGCAGAGAAAAGATGGAGCATCACTGGGTGGACCAGTAACTTAAATCCGATGCACCAAAGCCAGTTTATTGTAACTCACGAACCCTCCTAGTGAGAATGTAACACAGAATTTCGGCTTAATTCAGAAATTTAATCTCCAAGACACTTATTTGTAAGATCTGCAGTGGAACCATGGAGCATAACTTAGTGGACCAGTAGCTTAAATCCGATACACCAAAGCACGTTTACTGTTACTCTCGAAGCTTCCTAGTGAGAATATAACCCAAAAATTTTTCGCAATTCGAAACTTTAGTCTCCTAGTCTTCTTATTAGAAAGGTCAGCAGTGGAAACATGGGGCATCATCTGGTGGACCAGTAGCTCAAATCCGATGCACCAAAGCAAGTTTAGTGTAGTTCTCGAAGCTTTCTAGTGAGAATGTAACCCAGTAATTTCGTCGCAATTCAGAACTTTAGTCTCCTAGCCCTCTTATTAGGAACGTCAGCAGTGGAACCATGGAGCATAACCTAGTGGACCAGTAGCTTAAATCCGATGCACCAAAGCACGTTTACTGTAACTGTTTAAGCTTCCTAGTGAGAATTTATCCCAGAAATATCGTCGAAATTCAGAACTTTAGTCTCCGAGCCTACTTATTTGCAAGGTCAGCAGTTGACCAAATGGAGCATCACTGGTGGACCAGTAGCTTAAATACGATGCACCAAATCAAGTTTACTGTAGCTCGTAAAGCTTCCAAGTTATAATGTAACCCAAAAATTTCTTCGCAGTTCAGAACTTTAGTCTCCAAGCCTACTTGTCTGCAAAGTCAGCAGTGGAACCGTGGAGCATCACCTGGTGGATCAGTAGCCTAAATCCGATGCACCAAAGTAAGTTTACGGTAACTCTCGAAGCTTCCTAGTGAGTATGTAACGTAGAAATTTACTCGCAATACAGAACTTTAGTCTCCAAGGTTACTTATCTGAAATATCAGCAGTGGAGCAACGAATCTTCACCTGGTGGACCAATAGCTTGAATCCGATACACCAAAGCCAGTTTACTGTAACTCACGAACCCTCCTAGTGAGAATGTAACACAGAATTTCGTTGCAATTTAGAAATTTAATCTCCAAGCCTTCTTATTTGCAAGGTCTTGCAGTGGAAGTATGGAGCATAGCTTAGTGGACCAGTAGCTTAAATCCGATCTCCAAAGCACGTTTACTGTTACTCTCGAAGCTTCCTAGTGACAATATAACCCAAAAATTTCTTCGCAATTCAGAACTTTAGTCTCCTAGCCTTCTTATTTGCAAGGTCAGCAGTGGAAACCTGGGACATCACCTGGTGGACCAGTACCTCAAATCTGATGCACCAAAGCAAGTTTAGTGTAGCTCTCGAATCTTTCTAGTGCGAATGTAACCCAGTAAATTCGTCGCAATTCAGAACTTTAGTCTCCTAGCATACTTATTTGCAAGGTCAGCAGTTGAGCAATGGAGCATCACCTGGTGGACCAGTTGCTTGAATCCGATGCACCAAAGCACGTTTACTGTAACTCTTGAAGCTTCCTAGTGAGAATATAACCCAGAAATATCGCCGCAACTGAGAACTTTAGTCTCGAAGCCTTCTTATTTTCAAGGTCACCAGTTGAGCAAATGGTTCATCACCTGGTGGACCAGTAGCTTAAATTCGATGCACCAAATCAAGTTTACTGTAGCTCGTGAAGCTTCCAAGTTATAATGTAACCCAAAACTTTCTTCGCAGTTCAGAACTTTAGTCTCCAAGCCTACTTATTTCCAAGGTCAGTAGTGGAACCATGGAGCATCACCTGGTGGACCAGTAGCTTAAATACGATGCACTGAAGCAAGTTTAATGTAACTCTCGAAGCTTCCTAGAGAGAATATAATCCAGAAATTTCATCACAATTCAGAACATTAGTCTCCATGCCTACTTATCGGCAAGGTCAGCAGTGGAACCATCGAACCTCACCTGGTGGACCGGTAGCTTGAGTCCGATGCAATAAAAGGAAGTTTACGGTAACTCTCGAAGCTTCCTAGTGAGAATGCAAACCAGAAATTTCGTAGCAATTCAGAAGCCTACTTACCTACGAGGTCGGCAGTGGAACCATGGAGCATCAATTGGCGGACGACTAGCTTGAATCAGATGCACCAAAGCAAGTTTACTGTAACTCTCGAAGTTTCCTAGTGTGAATATAACCCAGAAATTTCATCGCAATTCAGAACTTTATTCTCCAAGCCTACTTATCTGAAATATCAGCAGTCGAACCATGGAGCATCACCTGGTGGACCAGTAAATCTAATCCAATGCACCAAAGCAAGTATACTGTAACTCTCGAAACTTCCTAGTGAGAATGTAACCTAGAAATTTCGTCGCAATTCAGTACTTTAGTCTCCAAGCCTACGTATCTGCAAGATCAGCAGTGGCACCATGGAGCATCACCTGCTGGACCAGTAGCCTAAATCCGATGCACCAAAGTAAGTTTACTGTAACTCTTGAAGCTAGCTTCCGAGTGAGAATGTAACCCAGAAGTTTCGTCGCAATTCAGAAATTTAGTCTCCATCCCTACATATCTGCATGGTCAGCAGTGGAACCAGTTCCTTAAATGCGATGCACCAAAGTAAGTTACTGTAACTCTCGAAGCTTCCTAGTGAGAATGCAACCCAGATATTTTGTCGCAATTCAGAACTTTATTCTCCAACCCTAGTTATCTGCAAGGTCAGCAGAGGAAACATAGAATATCACCTGCTGGACAATAGCCCAAATCCGATGCACGAAAGGAAGTTTACTGTAACTCTCGGAGCTTCCTAGTGAGAATACATCCCAGAAACTTCGTCGCAATTCAGAACTTTAGTCTCCAAGCCTACTTATCTGAGAGCGCAGGAGTGGAGGAATGGAGCATCACCTGGTGGACCAGTAGTTTCAATCCGATTTACAAATGCAAATGTACTGTAACTCTCTAAGATTTCTTTTGAGAATGTGAACCAGAAATTTCGAGGCAATTCAGAACTTTACTCTCCAACCCTACTTATCTACAAGGTCAGCAGAGGAACCATGGAGCATCACCTGGTAGACCAGTAGCTTGATTCAGATGCTCCAAAGCAAGTTTACTGTAACTCTCGATGCTTCCTAGTGAGAATACAACCCAGAAATTTCGTCGCAATTCAGAAATTTAGTCTCAATCCCTACATACCTGCAAGGACAGCAGTGGAACCATGGAGCGCAACCTGGTGGACTATTAACTTAAATCCGAAGAACCAAAGCAAGTTTTCCGTAACTCTCGAAGCTTCCTAGTGAGAATGTAACCCAGAAATTTCGTCGCAATTCAGGACTTTAGTCACCAAGTCTACTTATCTGAAATTTCATCATTGGAACCACGGAGCACACATGGTGGACCAGTAGTTTAAATCCGATGCAGCAAAGCAAAATTACGGTAACTCTCTAAGCTTCCTAGTGAGAATGTAACCCGGAAATTACCTCTCAATTCAGAACTTTAGTCTATGAGCCTACTTATCTTCAAGGTGATCAGTGGAACCATGGAGCATCACCTGGTAGACCAGTAGCTTAAATCCGATGCATCAAGGCAAGTTTACTGTAACTCTCGAAGGCTCCTAGCGAGAATACAACATAGAACATACGTCGCAATTCTGAAATTTAGACTCCAAGCCAATTTATATGCAAGGTCAGCAGTGGAACCATGGAGCATCACCTGGTAGACCTGTAGCTAGAATCCAATGCACCAAAGCAAGTTTACTGTAACTCTCGAAGCTTGCTAGTGAGAATACACCCCAGAAATTTCGTATGAATTCAGAAATTTAGTCTCCATCAATACATATCTGCAAGGTCAGCAGTGGAACCATGGAGCATCACCTGGTGGATCAATATCTTAAATCCGATGCACGAAAGCAAGATTACTGTAGGTCTCGAAGTTTCCTAGTGAGAATGTAACCCACAAATTTCGTCGCAATTCAGAACATTTGTCCCCAAGCCAACTTATCTGCTATATCAGCAGTGGAACCATAGCACATCCCCTGGTGGACCAGTAGATAGAATCCGATGCACCACAGCAAGTTTACTGTAACTCTCGAACTTCCTAGTGAGAATGTAACTCAGATATTTCGTCGCCATCAGAACTTTAGTCTCCAACCCTAGTTATCTGCAAGGTCACTAGAAGAACCATGGACCATCAGCTGGTGGACAATAGCCTATATCCGAAGCACCAAAGCAAGTTTACTGAACTCTCGAAGCTTCCTAGTGAGAATGTAAACCAGTTATTTGATTGCAATTCAGAACTTTAGTCTCCAAACCTAGTTATCTGCAAGGTCAGCAGAGGAACCATGGTGCACCACCTGGTGGACCAGTAGCTTAAATCCGATGCACCAAAGCACGTTTACTGCAACTCTCGAAGCTACCTAGTGAGAATGTACCCCAGAAATTTCGTCACAATTCAAAACATTTGTCTCCAAGCTTACTTTTCTGCAAGGTCAGCAGTGGAACCATGCACCATCACCTGGAGTACCTGTACCTTAAATCCGATGCACCAAAGCAAGTTTACTATATCTCTGTAAGTTTCCTAGTGAGAATGTAATCCAGAAATTTCGTCGCAATTCAGAACCTTAATTTCCAAGACTACTTATCTGAAATTTCAGCATGAGAACCATGGAGGATCACCTGGTGGACCAGTAACTTGAATCCGATGCACTGAAGCAAGTATAATGTAACTCTCGATGCTTCCTAATGAGAATATAACCCTGATATTTCGATGCAATTCAGAACATTAGTCTCCAACCTTACTTATCTGCAAGGTCAGCAGAGGAACCATGGATCAGCACATGGTGGACCGGTAGCTTAAATCTGAAGCACCCAAGCAGGTTTACTGTAACCCTCGAAGTTTCCTAGTGAGAATATAATCCAGAAATTTCGTCGCAATTCAGAACTTAAGTGTCCAAGACTAGTTATCCGAAATTTCAGCATTGTAACCATGGAGCATCACCTGGTGGACCAGTAGCTTGAATGAGATGCAACAAAGCAAGATTACTGTAACCCTCAATGTTTCCTAATGAGAATGTAACCTAGAAATTTCGTCGCAATTCAGAACATTTGTCTCCAAGCATACTTATCTGCAAGGAACGCAGTGGAACCATGGAGCATCACCTTGTGGACCAGTAGCTTATATCCGATGCACCAAAGTGAGTTTACTGTAACTACCGAAGCTTCCTAGTGTGAATAAAACCCAGAAATTTCGTCGAAATTCAGAACTATTGTCTCTGAGCCTACTTATCTCCAAGGTCTGCTGTGGAACCATGGAGCATCACCTGGTAGACCGGTAGCTTGATTCCGAAGCACCAAAGCAGGTTTACTGTAACTTTCAAAGCCTCCTAGTGAGAATACAACATAGAAATTTCGTCGCTGTTCCGAACTTAATTCTCCAAGCCTACTTATCTGAAATTTGAACAGTGGAACCATGAAGCATCACCTGGTGGACCAGTAGCTTAAATCCGATGCACCAAAGCAAGTTTACTGTAAGTCTCTAAAACTTTCTAGTGGGAATGTAACCCAGAAATTTCGTCACATTTCAGAAAATTAGTCTCCAACCTTACGTATCTGCCAGATCAGCAGTGGAACCATGGAACATCACCTGCTGGATCAAGAGATTAAATCCGATGCACAAAAGCAAATTTACTTTAACTCTTGAAGCTTCCTAGAGAGAATGTGACCCAGAAATTTCGTGGCAATTCAGAACTTTAGTCTCCGAGCCTACATATCTGCAAGGTCAGCAGTGGAACCATGGAGCATCCCCTGTTGCACCAGTACTTTAAATCCGATGCACCAAAGTAAGTTTACTGTAACTCTCGAAGCTTTCTAGTGAGATTGTAACCCTGATATTTCGTCGCAATTCAGAACTTTAGTCTCCAACCCTAGTTATCTGCAAGGTCACTAGAAGAACCATGGAGCATCACCTGGTGGACAATAGCCAAAATCCGAAGCACCAAAGCAAGTTTACTGTAACTCTCGGAGCTTCCTAGTGAAAATATAACCCAGAAATTGCGTCGCAATTCAGTTCTTTAGTCTCCAAGTATACGTATCTACAAGATCAGCAGTGGAACCATGGTGCATCACCTGCTGGACCAACAGCCTAAATCCGATGCACCAAAGCAAGTTTACTGTCTTTCTCGATGCTTCCTAAAGAGAATATAACCCAGAAACTTCGTCGCAATTCAGAACTTCAGTCTCCAAGACTACTTATCTGCATGGTCAGCAGAGGAACTATGGAGCATCACCTGGTGGACCAGTAGCCTGAATCCGATGCACCAAAGAAAGTTTACTGTAACTCTCGAAGCCTCCTAGTGAGAATACAACATAGAAATTTCGTCGCAATTAAGAACGTTAGTCTCCAAGACTACTTATCTCAAATTTAGGCAGTGGAACCATGGATCATCACCTGGTCTACCATTAGCTTAAATCCGATGCACCAAAGCAAGTTTACTGTAACTCTCGAAATTTCCTAGTGAGAATGTAACCCAGAAATTTCGTCGCATTTTAGAACTTTAGTCTCTAAGCTTACGTATCTGCAAGATCAGCAGTGGAACCACGGAGAATCACCTGATGGACCAGTAACATAAATCCGATGGACCACAGCAAGTTTACTGTAACTCTTGAAGTTTCCTAGTGAGAATGTGACCCAGAAATTTCGTCGCAATTCACAAATTTCGTCTCCATCCCTACATATCTGCAATGTCAGCAGTAGAACCATGGAGGATCAATTGGTGGACAGGTACCTTAAGTCCGATGCACCAAAGCAAGTTTACTGTAGCTCTCGAAGCTTCATAGTGAGAATGTAACCCAGAAAGTTCGTCACAATTTAGAACTTTAGTCTAAAAGGCTACTTATTTGCAAGGTCAGCAGCTGAACCATGGAGCATTCCCTGTTGGATCAGTAGCTTAAATCGATGCTCCAAACCAAGTTTACGGTAACTCTCGATGCTTCCTAGTGACAATGTAACCCAGAAATATTGTCGCAATTCAGAACTTTAGTCTCCAAGCCTACTTATTTCCAAGGTCAGCAGTGTAACAAAGGAATATCATCTGGTGGACCAGTAGCTTGAATCCCATGCACCAAAGCAAGTTTACTGTACATCTCGATGCTTCCTAATGAGAATATAACCC
The DNA here is from genome assembly GCF_023897955.1 of Schistocerca gregaria. Lineage (NCBI taxonomy): Eukaryota > Metazoa > Arthropoda > Insecta > Orthoptera > Acrididae > Schistocerca > Schistocerca gregaria. Next base: position 110,227,942 of record NC_064920.1, read on the forward strand.
AGATATTTCGTCGCAATTCAGAACTTTTGTCTCCAATCCTAGTTATCTGTAAGGTTAACAGTGGAACCATGGAGCATCGCCTGGAGTACCATTAGCATAAATCTGATGCACTGAAGCATGTTTACTGTAACTCACGAAACTTCCTAGTGAGAATGTCACCCAGAAATTTCGTCGCAACTCAGAACTTTAGTCTCCAAGCCAAACTATCTGCAAGATCAGCAGTGGAAACATCGAGCACCACCTGCTAGAGCAGTAACTTCAGTCCGATGCAGCAAACATTTTACTGTAAGTCTTGAAGCTTCCTACTGAGAAAGTGACCCAGAAACTTCGTCGCTCTTCTGAACTTTAGTCTCCAAGCCTACTTATCTCCAATTTCAACAGTGCAACCATGGACCGTCACCTGGTGGAGCAGTAGCTAGAATGCGATGCACCAAATCAAGTTTACTGTAGCTCACGAAGCTTCCAAGTTTGAATGTAACCCAAAAATTTCTGCGAAGCTCAGAACTTTAGTCTCCAACCCTAATTATCTGCAAGGTCAGCAGAGGAACCATAAAGCATAACTTGGTGGACCAGTAGCTTGAATCCGATACACCAAAGCAAGTTTACAGTAACTCTCGAAGCCTCCTAGAGAGAATACAACATAGAAATTTCGTCGCAATTCACAACTTTAGTCTCCAAGCCTACTTATCTGAAATTTCAGCAGTGGAACCATGGAGCATCACCTGGTGGACTTGTAGCTAGAATTCGATGGACCAAAGCAAGTTTACTGTAACTCTCGAAGCTTCCTAGTGAGAATACAAAGCAGATTTTTCATCGCAATTCAGAAATTTAGTCTCCATCCCTACATATCTGCAAGGTCAGCAGTGGAAACTTGGAGCATCACCTGGTGAACCAGTACCTTAAATACGATGCACCAAAGCAAGTTTCCTGTAACTCTCGAAGCTTCCTAGTGAGAATGTAACGCACAAATCTCGTCGCAATTCAGAACTTTAGTCTCGAAGCCTACTTATTTGCAAGATCAGCAAAGGAACCATGGAACATCATCTGGTGGACCAGTGGTTAAATCCGATGCACCAAAGCAAGTTTACTGTAACTCTCGAAACTTCCTAGTGAGAATGTAACCCAGAAAATTCGTCGCAATTCAGAACTTTAGTCTCCAAGCCAAAGTATCTGCAAGAGCAGCAGTGGAACCATCGAGCATCACGTGCTGGAGCAGTAGCTTCAATCCGATGCACCAAAGACTTTACTGTAACTCTTGAAGCTTCCTAGCTAGAATGTGACCCAGAAATTTCGTCGCTATTCAGACCTTTAATCTCCATGCCTACTTATCTGCAATTTCAGCACAGGAACCATGGAGCATCACCTGGTAGACCAGTAGCTTGAATCCGATGCTTTAAAGCAAGTTTACTGTAACTCTCGACGCTTCCTTGTGAAAATACAATCCAGAAATTTCGTCGCAATTCAGAAATTTAGTCTCCATCCCTACAATTACTCCTGATAATTGAAATAAGAACACCGTGAATTCATTGTCCCAGGAAGGGGAAACTTTATTGACACATTCCTGGGGTCAGATACATCACTTGATTACACTGACAGAACCACAGGCACATAGACACAGGCAACAGAGCATGCACAATGTCGGCACTAGTACAGTGTATATCCACCTTTCGCAGCAATGCAGGCTGCTATTCTCCCATGGAGACCATCGTAGAGATGCTGGATGTAGTCCTGTGGAACGGCTTGCCATGCCATTTCCACCTGGCGCCTCAGTTGGACCAGCGTTCGTGCTGGACGTGCAGACCGCGTGAGACGACGCTTCATCCAGTCCCAAACATGCTCAATGGGGGACAGATCCGGACACCTTGCAGGCCAGGGTAATTGACTTACACCTTCTAGAGCACATTGGGTGGCACGGGATACATGCGGACGTGCATTGTCCTGTTGGAACAGCAAGTTCCCTTGCCGGTCTAGGAATGGTAGAACGATGGGTTCGATGACGGTTTGGACATATCGTGCACTATTCAGTGCCCCTCGACGATCACCAGAGGTGTACGGCCAGTGTAGGAGATTGCTCACCACACCATGATGCCGGGTGTTGGCCCTGTGTGCCTCGGTCGTATGCAGTCCTGATTGTGGCGCTCACCTGCACGGTGCCACACACGCATACGACCGTCATTGGCACCAAGCCAGAAGCGACTCTCATCGCTGAAGACGACACGTCTCTATTCGTCCCTCCATTCGCGCCTGTCACGACACCACTGGAGGCGGGCTGCACGATGTTGGGGCGTGAGCGGAAGACGGCCTAACGGTGTGCGGGACCATAGCCCAGCTTCATGGAGACCGTTGCGAATGGTCCTCGCCGATACCCCACGAGCAACAGTGTCCCCAATTTGCTGGGAAGTGGTGGTGCGGTCCCCTACGGCACTGCGTAGGATCCTACGGCCTTGGCGTGCATCCGTGCGTCGCTGCGGTCCAATCCCAGGTCGACGGGCACGTGCACCTTCCGCCGACCACTGGCGACAACATCGATGTACTGTGGAGACCTCACGCCCCACGTGTTGAGCAATTCGGCGGTACGTCCACCCGGCCTCCCGCATGCCCACTATACACCCTCGCTCGAAGTCCGTCAACTGCACATACGGTTCACGTCCACGCTGTCGCGGCTACCAGTGTTAAAGACTGCGATGGAGCTCCGTATGCCACGGCAAACTGGCTGACACTGACGGCGGCGGTGCAGAAATGCTGCGCAGCTAGCGCCATTCGACGGCCAACACCGCGGCTCCTGGTGTGTCCGCTGTGCCGTGCGTGTGATCATTGCTTCTACAGCCCTCTCGCAGTGTCCGGAGCAAGTATGGTGGGTCTGACACACCGGTGTCAATGTGTTCTTTTTTCCATTTCCAGGAGTGTACCTGCAAGGTCAGCAGTGGAACCATGGGGCATCACCTGGTGCACCAGTACCTTAAATCCGATGAACCAAAACAAGTTTTCTGTAACTCTCGAAGCTACCTAGTGAGAATGTAACCCAAGAATTTCGTCGCAATTCAGAACATTAGTCTATAAGCCTACTTATCTGAAGTTTCAGGAGTGGAATCATGGAGCATCACCTGGTGTACCAGTAGCTTGAATCCGATGCACCAAAGCAAGTTTACTGTAAATCTCGATGCTTCCTAATGAGAATATAACACAGAAACTTCGTAGCAATTCTGAAGTTTAGAGTCAAAGCCTACTTATCTGCAATTTTGGCAGTGTCACCATTGAGCATAACCTGGTAAATCAGTAGCTTGAATACGATGCACCAAAGCAAGTTTACTGTAACCTTCGAAGCCGCCTAGTGAGAATACAATCCAGAAATTTCGTCGCAATTCAGAACTTCAGTCTCCAAGCCTACTTATTTGCAAGGTCAGCAGTGGTACCATCGAGCATTCCCTGGTATATCAGTAGCTTAAATCCGATGCTCCAAGTCAAGTTTACGGTAACTCTCGATGCTACCTAGTGACAGTGTAACCCAGAAAGTTTGTCGCAATTCAGAACTTTAGTCTCCAAGCCAAGTTATCTGCAAGGTCAGCAGTGGAACCATCGAGCATCACCAGGTGGACGATTAGCTTAAATCTTATGCACCGAAGCAAGTTTACTGTAACTCTCGAAACTTCCTAGTGAGAATGTAACCCAAAAATTTCGTCGCAATGCAGAACTTTAGTCTCCAAGCCAAAGTATCTGCAAGATCAGCAGTGGAACCATCGAGCATCACCTGCTGGAGCAGTAGCTTCAATCCGATGCACCAAACACTTTACTGTAACTCTTGAAGCTTCCTAATGAAAATGTGACCCAGAAATTTCGTCGCTATTAAGAACTTTAGTCTCCAAGGCTACGTATCTGTAAGATCAGCATCAACTGCTGGACCAGTAGCCTAAATCCTATGCACCAAAGCAATTTTACTATAACTCTCGAAGCTTCCTAATGAGAATGTAAACCAGATATTTCGTCGCAATTCAGAACTTTAGTCTCCAAACTTAGTTATCTGCAGGGTCAGCAGAGGAAGCATGGAACATCACCTGGATGACAGTAGCCTAAATACGATGCACCAAAGCAAGTTTACTGTAACTCTCGGAGCTTCCTAGTGAGAATATAATCCAGAAATTTCGTGGCAATTCAGAACTTTAGTCTCCAAGCCTACTTATCTGAAATATCAGCAGTGGAACCATGGAGCATCAATTGGTATACCAGTAGCTTGAAAGCGATGCACCTAAGCAAGTTTACTGTTTCTCTCGACGCTTGCTAATGAGAATATGACCCAAAAATTTCGTCGCAATTCAGAAATTTAGTCTCCAAGCCTGCTTATTTGCAAGGTGAGCAGTACAACACCTGGTCTATCAATAGCCTAAAACCGATCCACCAACGCAAGTTTACGGTAACTCTCGAAGCTTCCTAGTGACAATGTAACCGAGAAATTTCGTCGCAATTCAGAACTTTATTCTCCATGAATACTTATCTGCAATTTTAGCAGTGAAACCATGGAGCATCACCTGGTGGACCAATAGCTTGAATCCAATCCAGCTAAGCAAGTTTAAGGTAACCCTCGAGGCCTCCTAGTGAGAATACCACAAAGAAATTTCGTCGCAATTCAGAACTCAAGTCTCCAAGCCTTCTTATCTGAAATTTCAGCAGTGGAACCATGGAGCATCACCTGGTAGACCAAAAGCTTGAATCCGATGCACCAAAGCAAGTTTACTGTAATTCTCGAAGCCTCCCAGTGATAATACAACATAGAAATTTCGTAGCAATTCACAACTTTAGTCACCAAGCCTACTTATCTAAAATTTCAGCAGTGCAACCATTAAGCCTTACCTGGTGGACCAGTGACTTGAATTCGATGCACCGAAGCAAGTTTACTGTTCTCTCCATGTTTACTAATGAGAATATAACCCAGAAAATTCGTCGCAATTCATAACTTGAGTCTCCAAGCTTTCTTATCTGCAATTTCAGCAGTGGAAGCATGGAGCACAACCTGCGGACCAGTAGCTTAAATCCGATGCACCAAAGCAAGTTTACTGTAACTCTCGAAGCTTCCTAGTGAGAATACAACCCAGAAATTTCATCGCAATTCATAAGATTCCTCTCCAAGCCTACTTATCTGCAAGGTCAGCAGTAGAACCATGGAGTATCACTTGGTGGACCAGTAGCTTAAATCCGATGCACCAAAGCAAGTTTACTGTACCTCTCGAAACTTCCTAGTCAGAATGTAACCCAGAAATTTCGTTGCAATGCAGAACTTTAGTCTCCAAGGCTACATATCTGCAAGATCAGCAGTGGAACAATGTAGTATCACCTAGTGGAACAGTAGCTTAAATCGAATGCACCAAAGCAAGTTTACTGTAACTATCGAAACTTCCTACTGAGAATGTAACCTAGAAATTTCTCGCAATTCAGAACTTTAGTCTCCAAGGCTACATATCTGAAGATCAGCTGTGGGAACATGGAGCATCATCTGCTTGACCAGTAGAATAAATACAATGCAGCAAAGCAAGTTTACTGTACCTCTTGAAGCTTTCTGGTGAGAATGTGACCCACAAATTTCGTCGCAATTCAAAACTTTAGTCTCCAAAGCTAGTTATCTGCAATTTCAACAGTGGAAGCATGGAGCATAAGCTGGTGGACCAGTAGCTAGAATCCGATGCACCCAAGCATGTTTACTGTAACTCTCTAAGCTTCATAGGGAGAATACAACCCAGAAAATTCGTCGCAATTCAGAACTGTAGTCTCCACGCCTACATATCTGCAACATCAGCAGTGGAACCATCGAGCATCAACTGCTCGACCAGTAGCTTCTATCCGATGCACCGAAGCAACTTTACTGTAACTCTTGAACTTTCCTAGTGAGAATGTGACCCAGAAATTTTGTCGCAATTCAGAACTTTAGTCTCCAAGCCTACTTATCTGCAATTTCAGCAGTGGAACCATGGAGCATCACCTGGTGGACCAGTACCTTAAATCCAATGCACCAAAGCAAGTTTACTGAAACTCTCGAAGTTATCTAGAAGAATACATTCCAGAAATTTCGTCGCAATTCAGAACTTTCCTCTCCATGCCTACTTATCTTCAATTTTAGCAGTGTAAATATGGAGCATCACCTTGTAGACCAGTAGCTTGAATCCAATGTACCAAAGCAAGTTTACTGTAACTCTCTCAGACTCCTAGTGAGAATACAACCCAGAAATTTCGTCGCAATTCAAAACTTTAGTCTCCTACCGTACTTATCTGCAAGGTCAGCAGAGCGAACATGGAGCATCACCTGGAGGACCAGTAACCTAAATCCGAATCTCCTAAGCAAGTTTACTGTAACTCACCAAGCTTCCTAGTCAGAATATAATCCAGAAATTTCATCGCAATTCAGAACTTAAGTCTCCAAGCCTATTTATCCGAAATTTCAGCAGTGGAACCATGAAGCATGACCTGGTGGTCCAGTAGCTTGAATCCGATGCACCAAATCCAGTTTCCTGTAACTCTCGGAGCTTCCTAGTGAGAATATAATCCAAAAATTTCGTCGCAGTTCAGAAATTTAGTCTAAAAGCCTACTTAGAAGAAATTTCAGCAGTGGAACCATGAAGCATCAACTGGTGGACCAGTAACTTGAATTCGATGCACCAAAGCATTTTTACTGTATCTCTCGAAGCCTCCTAGTGAGAATACAACGAAGAAATTTCGTTTATTGTAACTCTCAAAGCTTCCTAGTATGAATGTAACCCAGAAATTTCGTCGCAATTCAGAACTTTACCTTCCATGCCTACTTATCTGCAATTTTAGCCGTGGAACCATGGATCATAACCTGGTAGACCAGTAGCTTGAATCCAATGCACCAAAGCAAGTTTACTGTACTCTCGAAGCCTCCTAGCGAGAATACAACCAAGAAAATTCGTCGCAAGTCCGAATTATTGTCTCCACGACTACATATTTAAAATTTCAACAGTGGAACCCTGGAGCATCACCTGGTCCACCAGTAGCTTAAATCCAATGCACCAAAGCAAGTTTACGGTAACTCTCGAACCCTTCTAGTGAGAATACAGCCCAGAAATTTTGTCGCAATTCAGAACTTTTTTCTGCAAGCCAACTTATGTGAAATTTCAGCAGTGGATTCATGGTGCATCACTTGGTGGACCAGAAGCTTAAAATCGATGCACCAACGCAAGTTTACGGTAACTCTCGTAGCTTCCTAGTGAGAATGTAGTCCAGAAATTTCATAGCAATTCAGAACTTTAGTCTTCAAGCCTACTTATCTGCGAGTTCAGAGGTGGAACCATGGAACATCAGCTGGTGGACCAGCAGCTTGAATCAGATGCACAAAAGCAAGTTCACTGTTACAATCGATGCTTCCTAATGAGAATATGACCCAGAAATTTCATCACAATTCAGAACTTTAGTCTTCAAGCCTACTTATCTGCAATTTCAGCAGTGGAAGCATGGAGCATCAGCTGGTGGACCAGTAGCTAGAATCCGATGCACCAAAGCAAGTTTACTGTAACCCTCGAAGCTTCCTAGTGAGAATACAAACCAGAAAATTCGTCGCAATTTAGCAATTTAGTCTCCATCCCTACATATCTGCAAGGTCAGCAGTGGAACCACGAGGCGTCACCTGTTGGACAAGTACCTTAAATCTGATGCACAAAAGCAAGTTTACTGCAACTCTCGAAGCTTCCTAGTGAGAATGTAACCCAGAAATTTCGTCGAAATTCAGAACTTTGGTCTGCAAGCATACTTATCTGCAATGTAAGCAGAGGAACAATGTAGCATCACCTGGTGAACCAGTAGCTTAAATCCGATGCGCCAAATCAAGTTTACTGTAATTCTCGAAGCTTCTAAGTGAGAATATAATCCTTAAATTTCGTCGGAATTCAGAACATTACTCTCCATGCCTACTTATCGGCAATTTTAGCAGTGGAAACATGGAGCATGACCTGGTAGACCAGTCCCTTAAATCCGATGCACCAAAGCAAGTTGTCTGTAACTCTGGAAGCATCCTAGTGAGAATGTATCCCAGGAATTATGTCGCAATTCAGAAATTTAGTCTCCAACCCCACATATCTGAAATTTCAGCAGTGGAACCGTCGAGCATCACCTGGTGGACCAGTAGCTTGAATCCGATGCACCAAAGCAAGTTTACTGTAACTCTAGATGCTTCCTAATGAGAATATGTCAAAGAAATTTCATCGCAATTCAGAAGTTTAGTCTCAAAGCCTACTTATCTGCAAATTTAGCAGTGGAACCATGGAGTATAATCTGCTAGACCAGTAGCTTGAATCCAATGCAAGAAAGCAAGTTTTTGTAACACTCGAAGCCTCCTAGTGAAAATACAACCCAGAAAATTTCGTCGCAATTCAGAAGTTTAGTCTCCAAGGTTACTTATCTGCAAGGTCCGCAGTGGAACTATGGAGCATCACCTGGTGGACCAGTACCTTGAATCCGATGCACCAAAGCAAGTTTACTGTAACTCTCGAAGCTGCCTAGTGACAATGTAAAACAGAAATTTCGTCGAAATTCAGAGCTTTGGTAACCAAGCCTACTTATCTGCAAGGTCAGCAGAGCAACCATGGAGCATCACCTGGTGGACCAGTAGCTTAAATCCGATGCACCCAACCAAGTTTACTGTAACTCTCGAAGCTTCCTAGTGAGAATGTAACCCAGAAATTTCGTCGAAATTCAGAACTTTGGTCTGCAAGCATACTTATCTGCAAGGTAAGCAGAGGAACAATTTAGCATCACCTGGTGGACCAGTAGCTTTAATCCGATGCACCAAAGCAAGTTTACTGTAATTCCCGAAGCCTCCTAGTGAAAATACAACCCAGAAAATTTCGTCGCAATTCAGAAGTTTAGTCTCCGAGCTTACTTATCTGCAATGTCCGCAGTGGAACTATGGAGCATCACCTCGTGGACCAGTACCTTGAATCCGATGCACCAAAGCAAGTTTACTGTAACTCTCGAAGCTGCCTAGTGAGAATGTAAAACAGAAATTTCGTCGAAATTCAGAACTTTGGTCCTCAAGCCTACTTATCTGCAAGGTCAGCAGAGGAACCATGGAGCATCACCTAATGGACCAGTAGCTTAAATCCGATGCACCCAACCAAGTTTACTGTAACTCTCGATGTTTCCTAATGAGAATATGACCCAGAAATTTTGTCGCCATTCAGAAGTTTAGTCTCCAAGCTCACTTATGTGCAAGGTCAGCGATGGAACCATGGAACATCACCTGGTGGACCAGTAGCTTGAATCCAATGCACCAAAGCAAGTTTACTGTAACTCACGAAGTTTCCTAGTGAGAATACAACCCAGAAAGTTCTTCGCAATTCAAAACTTTAATCTACAAGCGTACTTATCATAAATTTTAGCAGTTTAACCATGGAGCATCACCTGGTGGACCAGAGCCTAAAATCCGATGCACCAAAGCAAGTTTACTGTATCTCTCGAAGCTTCCTAGAGAGAATGTAACCCAGAAACTTCGTCGAAATTCAGAACTTTGGTCTGCAAGCATACTTATCTGCAATGTAAGCAGAGGAACAATGTAGCATCACCTGGTGAACCAGTAGCTTAAATCCGATGCACCAAATCAAGTTTACTGTAATTCTCGATGCTTCCTAGTGAGAATATAATCCTGAAATTTCGTTGCAATTCAGAACATTACTCTCCATGCCTACTTATCGGCAATTTTAGCAGTGGAAACATGGAACATGACCTGGTAGACCAGTCCCTTAAATCCGATGCACCAAAGCAAGTTGTCTGTAACTCTCGAAGCACCCTAGTGAGAATGTAACCCAGGAATTATGTCGCAATTCAGAAATTTGGTCTCCAACCCCACATATCTGAAATTTCAGCAGTGGAACCATGGAGCATCACCTGGTGCACCAGTAGCTTGAGTCCGATGCACCAAAGCAAGTTTACTGTAACTCTCGATGCTTCCTAATGAGAATATGTCCCAGAAATTTCATCGCAATTCAGAAGTTTAGTCTGCAAGCCTACTTAACTGCAATTTTAGCAGTGGAACCATGGAGCATAATCTGCTGGACCAGTAGCTTTAATCCGATGCAAAAAAACAAGTTTACTGTAACTCTCGAAGCCTCCTAGTCAAAATACAACCCAGAAAATTTCGTCGCAATTCAGAAGTTTAGTCTTCAAGCCTACTTACCTGCAAGGTCCGCAGTGGAACTATGGAGCATCACTTGGTGGACCAGTATCTTGAATCCGATGCAAGAAAGCAAGTTTACTGTAACTCTCGAAGCTGCCTAGTGAGAATACAACCCAGAAAATTTCGTCGCAATTCAGAAGTTTAGTCTCCAAGGTTACTTATCTGCAAGGTCCGCAGTGGAACTATGGAGCATCACCTGGTGGGCCAGTACCTTGAATCCGATGCACCAAAGCAAGTTTACTGTAACTCTCGAAGCTGCCTAGTGACAATGTAAAACAGAAATTTCGTCGAAATTCAGAGCTTTGGTAACCAAGCCTACTTATCTGCAAGGTCAGCAGAGCAACCATGGAGCATCACCTGGTGGACCAGTAGCTTAAATCCGATGCACCCAACCAAGTTTACTGTAACTCTCGAAGCTTCCTAGTGAGAATGTAACCCAGAAATTTCGTCGAAATTCAGAACTTTGGTCTGCAAGCATACTTATCTGCAAGGTAAGCAGAGGAACAATTTAGCATCACCTGGTGGACCAGTAGCTTTAATCCGATGCACCAAAGCAAGTTTACTGTAATTCCCGAAGCCTCCTAGTGAAAATACAACCCAGAAAATTTCGTCGCAATTCAGAAGTTTAGTCTCCGAGCTTACTTATCTGCAATGTCCGCAGTGGAACTATGGAGCATCACCTGGTGGACCAGTACCTTGAATCCGATGCACCAAAGCAAGTTTACTGTAACTCTCGAAGCTGCCTAGTGAGAATGTAAAACAGAAATTTCGTCGAAATTCAGAACTTTGGTCCTCAAGCCTACTTATCTGCAAGGTCAGCAGAGGAACCATGGAGCATCACCTAATGGACCAGTAGCTTAAATCCGATGCACCCAACCAAGTTTACTGTAACTCTCGATGTTTCCTAATGAGAATATGACCCAGAAATTTTGTCGCCATTCAGAAGTTTAGTCTCCAAGCTCACTTATGTGCAAGGTCAGCGATGGAACCATGGAACATCACCTGGTGGACCAGTAGCTTGAATCCAATGCACCAAAGCAAGTTTACTGTAACTCACGAAGTTTCCTAGTGAGAATACAACCCAGAAAGTTCTTCGCAATTCAAAACTTTAATCTACAAGCGTACTTATCATAAATTTTAGCAGTTTAACCATGGAGCATCACCTGGTGGACCAGAGCCTAAAATCCGATGCACCAAAGCAAGTTTACTGTAATTCTCGATGCTTCCTAGTGAGAATATAATCCTGAAATTTCGTTGCAATTCAGAACATTACTCTCCATGCCTACTTATCGGCAATTTTAGCAGTGGAAACATGGAACATGACCTGGTAGACCAGTCCCTTAAATCCGATGCACCAAAGCAAGTTGTCTGTAACTCTCGAAGCACCCTAGTGAGAATGTAACCCAGGAATTATGTCGCAATTCAGAAATTTGGTCTCCAACCCCACATATCTGAAATTTCAGCAGTGGAACCATGGAGCATCACCTGGTGCACCAGTAGCTTGAGTCCGATGCACCAAAGCAAGTTTACTGTAACTCTCGATGCTTCCTAATGAGAATATGTCCCAGAAATTTCATCGCAATTCAGAAGTTTAGTCTGCAAGCCTACTTAACTGCAATTTTAGCAGTGGAACCATGGAGCATAATCTGCTGGACCAGTAGCTTTAATCCGATGCAAAAAAACAAGTTTACTGTAACTCTCGAAGCCTCCTAGTCAAAATACAACCCAGAAAATTTCGTCGCAATTCAGAAGTTTAGTCTTCAAGCCTACTTACCTGCAAGGTCCGCAGTGGAACTATGGAGCATCACTTGGTGGACCAGTATCTTGAATCCGATGCAAGAAAGCAAGTTTACTGTAACTCTCGAAGCTGCCTAGTGAGAATACAACCCAGAAAATTTCGTCGCAATTCAGAAGTTTAGTCTCCAAGCCTACTTATCTGCAAGGTCAGCAGAGGAACCATGGAGCATCACCTGGTGGACCAGTAGCTTAAATCCGATGCACCAAACCAAGTTTACTGTAACTCTCGAAGTTTTCTTGTGAGAATTTAACCAAGAAATTTCGTCGCAAATCACAACTTTAGTCTACAGCCCTACTTATCTGCAAGGTCAGCAGAGGAACAATGGAGCATCGGGTGGTGACCAGTATATTAAATCCAATGCACCAAACCAAGTTTACTGTAACCCTCGAAGTTTTCTTGTTAGAATTTAGCCAAGAAATTTCGTCGCAAATCACAACTTTAGTCTACAACCCTACTTATCTGCAAGGTCAGCAGAGGAACAATGGAGCATCGGGTGGTGACCAGTATATTAAATCCAATGCACCAAAGTAAGTTTACTGTAACTCTCGAAGATTCCTAGCGAGAATACAAGCAAGAAAATTCGTCGCAATCCAGAACTTTGGTCTCCATGCCTATTTATCTGAAATTTCATCAGAGGAAACATGGAGGATAACCTGGTAGACTAGTAGCTTGAATCCGATGCACCAATGCAAGTTTACTGGAACTCTCGAATCCTCTTATTGAGAATAATACCAAGAAATTTCGTCGCAATTCAAAACTTTAGTCTCCAAGCCTACTTATCTGCAAGGTCAGCAGAGGTACCATGGGGCATCACCTGGTGGAGCAGTAACTTAAATCCGATGCACCAAAGCGAGGTTACTGTAACTCTCGAAGCTTCCTAGTGTGAATATAACCCAGAAATTCCGTCGCAATTCAGAACTTTTGCCTCCCAGCTTACTTATCTGCAAGGTCAGCAGTATAACCATGGAGCATCACCTGGTAGACCAGTAGCTTGAATCCGAAGCACCAAAGCATGTTTACTGTAACTCTTGAACCATCCTAGTGAGAACACAACCCAGAAACGTCGTCGCATTTCAGAACATTAGTCTCCAAGCCTACTTATTTGATATATCAGCACTGGAACCATGGAGCATCACCTGGCTGACCAGTAGCTTGAATCCGATGCACAAAAGCAAGTTTACTGTAAATCTCGATCCTTCCTAATAAGAATATATCCCAGAAATGTCGTCGCAATTCAGAAGTAGTCTCCAAGCCTACTTATCTACAAGGTCAGCAGTGGAAATATGGAGCATCACCTGGTAAACAAGTAGCTTAAATCCGACGAACCAAATCACGTTTACGGTAACTCTTGAAGCTTCCTAGTGAGAATGTAATCCAGAAATTTCGTAGCAATTTAGAACTTTAGTCTTCCAGCCTACGTATCTGCGAGTTCAGCGGTGGAAGCATGGAACATCAGCTGGTGGACCAGTAGCTTGAATCCAGTGCACAAAAGCAAGTTTACTGTTACTCTCGATGCTTCCTAATGAGAATATGATCCAGAAATTTCGTCGCAATTCAGAACTTTAGTCTCCAAACCTACTTATCTGCAAGGTCAGCAGAGGAACCATGGAGCATCACCTGCTGGACCAGTAGTTTAAATACGATGCACTAAAGCACGTTTACTGAACTATTGAAGCATCCTACTGAGAATAAAATACAGAAATTACGTCGCAATTCAGAACTTTAACTTCCATGCCTACTTATCTGCAATTTTAACGGTGGAACCATGGATCATCACCTTGTAGACCAGTAGTTTGAACCTAATGCACCAAAGCAAGTTTACTGTACTCTCGATGCTTCCTAGCGAGAATAGAACCAAGAAATTTCGTCGCAATTCCGAACTATAGTCTCCAAGCCTACTTATCTAAAATTTCAACAGTGGAACCATGGAGCATCACCTGGTGGACCAGTAGCTTAAATCCAATGCACCAAAGCAAGTTTAAGGTAACTCTCGAACCTCCCTAGTGAGAATACAGCCCAGAAATGTTGTCGCAATTCAGAACTATTTTCTGCAAGCCAGCTTATGTGAAATTTCAGCAGTGGAACCATGGTGCATCACTTGGTGGACCAGAAGCTTAAAACCGATGCACCAACGCAAGTTTACGGTAACTCTCGTACCTTCCTAGTGTGATTGTAGTCCAGAAATTTCATAGAAATTCAGAACTTTCTTCTTCAAGCTTACTTATCTGCGAGTTCAGCGGTGGAACCATGGAACATCAGGTGGTGGACCAGCAGCTTGAATCAGGTGCACAAAAGCAAGTTTACTGTTACACTCGATGCTTTCTAATTAGAATATGACCCAGAAATTTCGTCGCAATTCAGAAGTTTAGTCTCCAAGCCTACTTATCTGCACAGTCAGTAGTAGAACCATGGAGCATCACCTGGTGGACCAGCAGCTTAAATCCGATGCACCAAAGCAAGTTTACTGTAACTCTTGAAACTTCCTAGTGAGAATGTAACCCAGAAATTTCGTCTAAATTCAGAACTTTAGTCTCCAAGTCTACGTATCAGCAAGATCAGCAGTGGAACCATGGAGCATCACCTGGTGGAACAGTAGAATAAATTCGCTGCTCCTAAGCAAGTTTACTGTAACTCTTGATGCTTTCTAATGAGAATACAGCATAGAAACTTCGTCGCAATTCAGAAATTCAGTCTACAACCTTACTTATCTCCAAAGTCAGCAGAGGAACGATGGAGCTTCACCTGGTGGACTAGTAGCTTAAATCCGATGCACCAAAGCAAGTTTACTGTAACTCTTGAAGCTTCCTAGTGAGAATACGACCCAGAAATTTCGTCGTAATTCAGAACTTTAGTCTCCAAGCCTACTTATCTGAAATTTCAACAGTGAAACCATGGAGCATAACGTGATGGACCAGTAGCTTAAAACCGATGCACCAAAGCAAGTTTTCTGTAACTCTCGAAGCTTCAAAGTGAGAATGTAACCCAGAAATTATGTCGCTATTCAGAAATTTAGTCTCCAACCCTACATATCTAAAATTTCAGCAGTGGAACCATGGAACATCACCTGGTGGACCAGTAGCTTGAATCCGATGCACCAAAGCAAGTTTGCTGTAACTCTCGATGCTTCCTAATGTGAATATGTCCCAGAAATTTTGTCGCAATTCAGAAGTTTAGTCTCCAAGCATACTTATCTGCAAGGTCAGCAGTGGGACCACGAGGCATCACCTGTTCAACCAGTACCTTAAATCTGATGCACCAAAGCAAGTTTACTGCAACTCTCGAAGCTTCCTTGTGAGAATGTAACCCAGAAACTTCGTCGCAATTCAGAACTTTAGTCTACAACCTTACTTATCTGCAAGGTCAGCGGTGGAACCATGGAACATCACCTGATGGACCAGTAGCTTGAATCCAATGCACCAAAGCAAGTTTACTGTAACTCTCGAAGCTTCCTAGTGAGAATGTGAACCAGAAATTTCGTCGCTCTTCAGAACTTTAGTATAAAACACTACTTATCTGCAAAGTCAGCAGAGGAACCATGGAGCATCACCTGGTGGATCAATAGCTTAATACTGATGAACCAAAGCAAGTTTAGTGTAACTCTTGAAGCTTCTTAGTGAGAATATAATCCAGAAATTTCGTCGTAATTCAGAACTTTAGTCTCCAACCTTACTTATCTGTAAGGTCAGCAGAGCAACCATGGAGCATCACCTGGTGGACCAGTAGCTTAAATCCGATGCACCAAACCAAGTTTACTGTAACTCTCGAATTTTTCTTGTGAGAATTTAACCAAGAAATTTCGTCGCAAATCACAACTTTAGTCTACAACCCTACTTATCTGCAAGGTCAGCAGAGGAACAATGGTGCATCGGCTGGTGGACCAGTATATTAAATCCAATGCACCAAAGTAAGTTTACTGTAACTCTCGAAGATTCCTAGCGAGAATACAAGCAAGAAAATTCGTCGCAATTCCGAACTATAGTCTCCAAGCCTACTTATCTAAAATTTCAACAGTGGAACCATGGAGCATCACCTGGTGGACCAGTAGCTTAAATCCAATGCACCAAAGCAAGTTTACGGTAACTCTCGAACCCTCCTAGTGAGAATACAGCCTAGAAATCTTGTCGCTATCCAGAACTTTTTTCTGCAAGCCAACTTATGTGAAATTTCAGCAGTGGAACCATCGTGCATCACTTGGTGGACCAGAAGCTTAAAACCGATGCACCAACGCAAGTTTAAGGTAACTCTCGTGGCTTCCTAGTGAGAATGTTGTCCAGAAATTTCATAGCAATTCAGAACTTTAGTCTTCAAGCCTACTTATCAGCGAGTTCAGCGGTGGAACCATGGAACATCAGCTGGTGGACCAGCAGCTTGAATCAGATGCACAAAAGCAAGTTTACTGTTACACTCGATGCCTCCTAATGAGAATATGAGCCAGAAATTTCGATGCAATTCAGAAGTTTAGTCTCCAATCCTACTTATCTGCAAGGTCAGCAGTATAACTATGGAGCATCACCTGGTGGACCAGTAGCTAGAATCCGATGCACCAAAGCAAGTTTACTGTATCTCTCGAAGCTTCCTAGTGTGAATATAACCCAGAAATTTCGTCCCAGTTCAGAACTTTAGTCTCCGAGCCTACTTATCTTTAAGGTCAGCAGTAGAACCACGGAGCATGACCTGGTAGACCAGTAGCTTGAATCCGATGCACCAAACCGAGTTTACTGTAACTCTCGAAGCCTCCTAGTGAGAATACAACATAGAAATTTCGGCGCAATTTAGAACATTAGTCTCCAATCAACTTATCTGAAATTTCGGCAGTGGAACCATGGAGCGTCTCCTGGTGTACCAGTAGCTTGAATCCGTTTACCAATGCAAGTTTACTGTAACTCTCACAGCTTCTTAGTGAGAATATAATCCAGAAATTTCGTCGCAATTCAGAACCTTACTCTCCATGCCTACTTATCTGCAATTTTAGCACTGGAACCGTGGGCAATAACCTGGTAGACCAGTAGCTTGAAGCAAATGCACCAAAGCAAGTTTACTGTAACTCTCGAAGCCTCCTAGTGAGAATACAACCCAGAAACTTCGTCGCAATGCAGAACTTTGGTCTCCATGCCTATTTATCTGAAATTTCAGCAGTGGAAACATGGAGGATAACCTGGTAGACTAGTAGCTTCAATCCGATGCACCAATGCAAGTTTACTGAAACTCTCGACGCCTCTTATTGAGAATAATACCAAGAAAATTCGTCGCAAATCAAAACTTTATTCTCCAAGCCTACTTATCTGCAAGGTCAGTAGAGGTACCATGGGGCATCACCTGGTGGAGCAGTAGCTTAAATCCGATGCACCAAAGCGAGGTTACTGTAACTCTCGAAGCTTCCTAGTGTGAATATAACCCAGAAATTCCGTCGCAATTCAGAACTTTTGCCTCCCAGCTTACTTATCTGCAAAGTCAGCAGTATAATCATGGAGCATCACCTGGTCGACCAGTAGCTTGAATCCGAAGCACCAAAGCATGTTTACTGTAACTCTTGAACCGTCCTAGTGAAACAACAACCCAGAATCTTCGTCGCATTTCAGAACTTTAGTCTCCAAGCCTACTTATTTGATATATCAGCACTGGAACCATGGAGCATCACCTGGTTGACCAGTAGTTTGAATCCAATGCACCAAAGCAAGTTTACTCTACTCTCGATGCTTCCTAGCGAGAATAGAACGAAGAAAATTCTTCGCAATTGCGAACTATAGTCTCCAAGCCTACTTATCTAAAATTTCAACAGTGGAACCATGGAGCATCACCTGGTGGACCAGTAGGTTAAATCCAATGCACCAAAGCAAGTTTACGGTAACTCTCGAACCCCCCTAGTGAGAATACAGACCAGAAATTTTGTCGCAATACAGAACTTTTTTCTGCAAGCCAACTTATGTGAAATTTCAGCAGTGGAACCATGGTGCATCACTTGGTGGACCAGAAGCTTAAAACCGATGCACCAACGCAAGTTTACGGTAACTCTCATACCTTCCTAGTGTGAATGTGGTCCAGAAATTTCATAGCAATTCAGAACTTTCTTCTTCAAGCCTACTTATCTGCGAGTTCAGCGGTGGAACCATGGAACATCAGCTGGTGGACCAGCAGCTTGAATCAGGTGCACAAAAGCAAGTTTACTGTTACACTCGATGCTTCCTAATTAGAATATGACCCAGAAATTTCGTCGCAATTCAGAAGTTTAGTCTCCAAGCCTACTTATCTGCAAGGTCAGCAGTAGAACCATGGAGCATCACCTGGTGGACCAGTAGCTAAATCCGATGCACCAAAGCAAGTTTACTGTAACTCTTGAAACTTCCTAGTGAGAATGTAACCCAGAAATTTCGTCTAAATTCAGAACTTTAGTCTCCAAGTCTATGTACCAGCAAGATCAGCAGTGGAACCATGGAGCATCACCTGGTGGATCAGTAGAATAAATTCGCTGCTCCTAAGCAAGTTTACTGTAACACTTGATGCTTTCTAATGACAATACAACATAGAAACTTCGTCGCAATTCAGAAATTCAGTCTTCAACCTTACTTATCTGCAAGGTCAGCAGAGGAACAATGGAGCATCACCTGGTGGACCAGTAGCTTAAATCCGATGCCCCAAAGCAAGTTTACTGTAACTCTTGAAGCTTCCTAGTAAGAATACTTCCCAAAAATTTCGTCGTAATTCAGAACTTTAGTCTCCAAGCCTACTTATCTGAAATTTCAACAGTGGAACCATGGAGCAAAACGTGGTGGAGCAGTAGCTTAAATCCGATGCACCAAACAAAGTTTTCTGTAACTCTCGAAGCTTCAAAGTGAGACTGTAACCCAATAATTTGGTCGCTATTCAGAAATTAAGTCTCCAAGCCTACATATCTGAAATTTCAGCAGTGGAACCATGGAACATCACCTGGTGCACCAGTAGCTTGAATCCGATGCACCAAAGCAAGTTTGCTGTAACTCTCGACGCTTCCTAATGTGAATATGTCCCAGAAATTTTGTCGCAATTCAGAAGTTTAGTCTCCAAGCATACTTATCTGCAATTTTAGCAGTGGATCCATGGAGCATAATCTGGTAGACCAGTAGCTTGAATCCGATGCAACACAGCAAGTTTAATGTAACTCTCGAGGCCTCCTAGTGAGAATACAACCCAGAAATTTCGTAGTAATTCAGAAGTTTAATCTAGGAGCGTACATATCTGAAATTTCAGCAGTGGAACAATGGAGCATCACCTGGTGGACCAGGAGATTAAATCCGATACACCAAAGCAAGTTTACTGCAACTCTCGAAGCTTTCAACTGAGAATATAACCCAGAAAAATCGTCGCAATTAAGAAATTTAGTCTCCATGCCCGCATATCTCGAATGTCATCAGTTGAACCATTGTGCACCACTTGGTGGAGCGGTACGTTGAATCCGATGCACCAAAGCAAGTTTAATGTAACTCACAAAGCTTCCTAGTGACAATACAACCCAGATAATTCGTCGCAACTTAGAAATTTAGTCTCCATCCCTTCATATCTGGAAGGTCAGCAGTGGAACCATAGAACATCACTTGGTGGACCAGTACCTTGAATCCGATGCCCCAAAGCAAGTTTACTGTATCTCTCGAAGCTTTCTAGTGAGAATGGTACCCAGAAATTTGGTCGAAATTCAGAAATTTTTTCTCCAAGCGTACTTATCTGCAAGGTACGCAGAGGAACCATGGAGCATCACCTGGTGGACCAGAAGCTTAAATAGGATGCACCAAAGCACGTTTACTGTATCTCTCGAAGCCTCGTAGTGAGGATACAACCCAGAAAATTCGTCTCCATTAAGAAATTTAGTCTCCATGCCTACATATCTGGAAGGTCAGCAGTGGAACCATGGAGCATCACCTGGTGGACCAGTAGCTTAAATCCGATGCACCAAAGCAAGTTTACTGTAACTCTCGAAGCTTCCTAGTGAGAATTTAACCCAGAAGTTTCGTCGCAATTCAGAACTTTAGTCTCCAAGCATACTTATCTGCAATTTCAGCAGTGGAATCATGGAGCATCACCTAGTTAACCAGTAGCTAGCATCCTATGCAGCATAGCAAGTTTACTGTAACTCTAGAATTTTCCTAGTGAAAATGTAACCCAGAAATTACGTCGCAATCAGAACTTTAGTCTCCAAGCCTACTTATCTGCAATTTCAGCAGTGGAACCATGGAACATCACCTGGTGGACCAGTAGCTAGAATCCGATGTACCAAAGCATGTTTACTGTAACTATCGAACCTTCCTAGTGAGAATGCTACCCAGAAAATTCGTCGCAATTCAGAAATTTAGTCTCCATCCCTACACTTCTGGAATGTCAGCAGTAGATCAAAGGATCATCACCTGGTGGACCAGTACCTTGAATCAGAAGCACCAAAGCAAATTTACTGTAACTCTCGAAGCTTCCTAGTGAGAATTTAACCCAGAAATTTCGTCACAATTCAGAAATTTAGTCTCCAAGCATACTTATCTCCAAGGTGAGCAGAGGAATCATGGAGCATCACCTGGTGGACCATTAGCTTAAATCCGATGTACCAAAGCACGTTTACAGTATCTCTCGAAGCTTCCTAGTGAGAATGTAACCCAGAAAATTGGTCCCAATTCACAGCATTAGTCTTCAAACCTACTTATCTGCAGGGTCAGCGGTGGAACCATGGAACATCACCTGGTGGACCAGGAGCGTGAATCCGATGCACCAAAGCAAGTTTACATTAACTCTCGAAGCTTCCTAGTGAGAATACAACCCATAAAATTCGTCGCAATTGAGAAATTTGGTCTCCATCCCCACATATCTGCAAGGTCAGCAGTGGAACCATTAGCATCACCTGGTGGACCAGTAGCTTAAATCCGATGCACCAAATCAAGTTTACTGTAAATCTCGATGCTTCCTAGTGAGAATGTAACCCAGAAATTTCGTCGAAATACAGAACTTTAGTCTCCAAGAATACTTATCTAGGGTCAGCAGAGGAACCTTGAAACATCATCTGGTAGACCAGTAGCTAAAATCCGATGCACCAAAGAAACTTTACAGTAACTCTCGAAGCTTGCTAGTGAGAATGTAACCCAGAAATTTCATAGCAATACGTAACTTTAGTCTTCAAGCCTACTTATCTGTGAGGTCAGCAGTGGAACCATGGAACATCACCAGGTTTACGATTAGCTTGAATGCGAAGCACAAAAGCAAGTTTACCGTAAGTCTCGAAACTTAATAGTGAGAATGTAACCCATAAAATTCGTCGTAATTCAGAAATAGAGAATCCATCCCTACATATCTGGAAGGTCAGCATTGGAACCATGGAACATCACCTGGTGGACCAGTACCTCGAATCCGATGCACAAAAGCAAGTTTACTGTAACCCTCGACCCCTCCAAGTGAGAATACAACCCAGAAATATCGTCGCAATCAGAACTTTTGTCTATAAGCTTACTTATCTGAAATTTCAGCAGTGGAACCACATAGCATCACCTGGTGGACCAGTAGTTTGAATCCGATGCACCAAAGGAAGTTTACTGTAACTCTCGATGCTTCCTAATGAGAATATGACCCAGAACGGTCGTCCTAATTCAGAATTTTCGTCTCCAATCCTAATTATCTGAAATTTCAGTAGTGGAAACATGAAGCATCACCTGGTGGACCAGTAGCTTGATTCCGATGCACCAAAGCAAGTTTACTGTTAATCTAGAAGTTTCCTAGTGAGAATACAACCCAGAAATTACCTCGCAATTCAGAAATTTTGTCTCCATCCTTACATATCTGCAAGGACAGCAGTGGAAACATGGAGCATCACCTGGTGGACCAGCAGCTTAAAACCGATGCACCGAAGCAAGTTCACTGTAACACTCGAAGCCTCCTAGTGAGAATACAACCCAAAAATTTCGTCGCAATTCAGAACTTTAGTCTCCAAGTCAACTTATCTGCAATTTCAGCTGTGGAAACATGGAGCATCACCTGGTAGACCAGTAGCTTGAATCGAATGCACCGAAGCAAGTTCAGTGTAACTCTCGAAGACTTCTAGTGAGAATAAGAACAAGAAATATCTTCGCAATTCAGAACTTTTGTCTCCAAGCCTACTTATCTTGTATTTCAACATTGGAAACATGTAGCATAACCCGGTGGTCTAGTAGCTTATTTCCGATGCACCAAAGCAAGTTTACTAAAACTCTCGAAGCTTCCTAGTGAGAATGTATCCCTGAAATTTCGTCGCAATTCAGAACTTTAGTCTGCAAGGCTAAGCATCTGCAAGATCAGCAGTGGAACAATGGAGCATCAATTGCTGGACCAGTAGAATAAATCCGATGCTCCTAAGCCCGTTTACTGTAACTCTTGAAGCTTCCTAGTGAGAATGTGACCCAGAAATTTCGTCGCAATTCTGAACTTTTGTCTCCAAGCCTACTTATCTGCAAGGTCAGCAGTGGAACCATGGAGCATCAGCTGTTGGACCAGTAGCTTAAATTCGAAGCACCAAAGCCAGTTTACTGTAACCCTCGTAACTTCCTACTGAGAATATTATCCAGAAATTTAGTCGCAATTCAGAACTTTACTCTCCAAGTCTACATATCTGCAATTTCAACAGTGGAACCATAAAGCATCACCTTGTGGACCAGTATCTAGAATCCGATGCACCAAAGCAAGTTTACTGCAACTTTCCAAGCTTCCTAGTGAGAATACAGTCCAGATGTTTCGTCGCAATTCTGATCATTAGTCTCCATGCCTACGTATCTGCAATTTCTGCAGTGGAACCATGGAGCATCACCTGGTGAACCAATAGTTTAAATCCGATGCACCAGAGCAAGTATACTGTAACTCTCGAATCTTCCTAGTGAGAATAAAACCCAGAAATTTCGTCGCAATTCAGAAATTTAGTCTCCAAGCCTACTTATCTGCAAGGTCAGGAGAGGTACCATGGAGCATATCCCTTTTGGACCAGTAGCATCAATCCGATGCAACAAAGCAAGTTTAATGTTACCCTTCAAGCTTCCTAGTGACAATGTGACCTGAAATTTCGTCGCAATTCAGAACTTTAGTCTCCAAGGCTACGTATCTGCAAGATCAGCCGTGGAATCATCGAGCATCACCTGCTGGACCAGTAGAATTAATCCTATGCACTAAGGCAAGTTTTCTGTAACTCTAGAAGCTTCCTAGTGAGAATATGACGCAGAAATTTCGTCCCAATTGAGAACTTAACTCTCCAAGCCTGCTTACCTGAAATTTCAGCAGTGGAACCACGAAGCCTGACCTGGTGGACCAGTACCTTAAATCCGATGCACCAAAGCAAGTTTAATGTAACTCTCGAACATTCCTAGTGAGAATGTAACCCAGAAATTTCGTCGCTATTGAGAACTTTAGTCTCCAAGCCTACTTATCTGCAAGGCGATCAGAGGAACCATGGAGAGTCTCCTGGTGGACCAGTAGCTTAACCCGGATGCACCAAGCAAGTTTCCTGTAACTCTCGACGCTTCCTAATGAGAATATAACACAGAGTTTTCGTCGCAATTCAGAACTATAGTCTCCAAGCCTACTTATGTGCAAGATCGGCAGTGGAAAAATGGAGCATCAATTGATGGACAAGTAGCTTGAATCCGATGCACCAAAGAAAAATTACTGTAACTCTCGTAGCCTCCTAGTGAGATGGTGACCAAGAAATTTCGTCTCAATTCAGAATTTGAGCCTCCAAGTCTACCTATCTGCAATTTCAGCAGTGGTACCATGGAGCATCACCTGGTGAACAAGTTGCTTGAATCCGATGCACCAAAGCAAGTTAACTGTAACTCTAGAACCTTCCTAGTGTGAATAAAACCCAGACATTTCGTCGCAATTTAGAAATTTAGTCTCCAAGCCTACTTATTTGAAATTTCAGCAGTGGAACCATGGGCATCACCTGGTGGATCTGTAGCTTAAATCCGATGCACTAAAGCATGTTTACTGTAACTCTCGAAGCTTCCTAGTCAGAATATAACCCAGAAATATCGTCGCAATTCATTACTTGAGTGTACAAGCCTACTTATCTGCTAGGTCAGAAGAGGTACCATAGAGCCTGTCCTTGTGGACAAGTAGCTTAAATCCGATGCACCAAAACGAGTTTACTGTATCTCTAGAATCTTCCTAGTGTGAATTCAACCCATAACCTTAGTCGATATTCAGAACTTTAATCTCCAAGGATACGTATATGCCAATCAGTAGTGGAACCATTGGGTATCACCTGCTATATCAGTAGAATAAATCCGAAGCACTAAAGCAAGTTTACTGTAACTCTTGAAGCTTCCTAGTGAGAATATGACCCAGAAATATCGTCGCAATTTAGAACTTTAGTCTCCAAGCCTATTTATGTCCAATTTCATCTATGGAACCATGGAGCATTAACTGGTGGACCAGTAGCTAGAATCCGACGCACCAAAGCAAGTTTACTGTAACTCTCGAACCTTCCTAGTGACAATGTAACCCAAAAATTTCGTCGCAATTCAGAACTTTAGTCTCCAATCCTACTTATCTGCAAGGTCAGCAGAGGAACAATAGAGCATCACCTGCTGGACCAGTACCTTAAATCCGATGCACCAAAGAAAGGTTACTGTAACTCTCGAAACTTTCTAGTGAGAATGAGACCCAGAAATTTCGTCGCAATTCAGAACTTTAGTCTCCAACCCTACTTATCTGCAAGGTCAGCAGGGGAACCATGGAGCATCACCTGGTGGACCAGTAGCTTGAATCCGATGCACCAAAGCAAGTTTACTGTAACTCCCGAAGCCTCCTAGTGAGAATATAATAAAGAAACTCCGTCGTTATTTAGAACTTTAGTCTCCAAGCCTACATATCTTAATTTCAGCAGTGGAACCATGGAACTTCTCCTGGTGGACCAGTAGCTTGAACCAGATGCACCAAAGCAAGTTTACTGTAACTTTCGATGCTTCCTAATGAGAATATAACAGAGAAATTTCGTCGCAAATCAGATGTTTGGTCTACAAGGCTGCTTATCTGCAATTTTAGCAGTGAAACCATGGAGCATCACCTGGTAGACCAGTAGCGTGATACCGATGCATCAAA
Source organism: Schistocerca gregaria (assembly GCF_023897955.1). Classification (NCBI taxonomy): domain Eukaryota; kingdom Metazoa; phylum Arthropoda; class Insecta; order Orthoptera; family Acrididae; genus Schistocerca; species Schistocerca gregaria. The sequence continues at coordinate 110,252,979 of NC_064920.1, forward strand.
GCAAGTTTACTGTAGCTCTCCAAGCCTCCTAGTGAGAATAAAACCCAGAAAATTCTTCGCAATTTAGAACTTTAGTCTCCAAGCGTACTTATCTGAAATTTCAGCAGTGGAACCATAGAGCATTACCTGGTGGACCAGTAGCTTAAATCCGATGCACCAAAGAGAGTTTACCGTAACTCACGTAGATTCCTAGTGATAATATAACCCAGAAATTTCGTAGCAATTCAGAATTTTAGTCTTCAAGCCCACTTATCTGCGCGGTCAGCAGTGAAACCATAAAACATCACCTGGTGGACCAGTAGCTTGAATGCGATGCACCAAAGGAAGTTTACTGTTGCTCTCGAGGCTTCTTAGTGAGATTGTAAACCTGTAATTTCGTCGCAATTTTGAACTTTAGTATCCAGGTCTACTTATTTGCAAGGTCAAAAGTGCAATCATTGAGCATAACCTGGTGGACCAGAAGCTTAACTCCGATGCACCAAAGCAAGTTCACTGTAACTCTCGAAGTTACCTAGTGAGAATATAACCACGAAATATCGTCGCAATTCAGTACTTTTGTCTGCAAGCCTACTTACAAGCAAGGTCAGTCGAGGAACCATGGAGCATCACCTGGTGGACCAGTAGATTCACTCCGATGCACCAAAGCAAGTTTACTTTAACTCTTCAAGCTTCCTATTGAGAATGTAATACAAAATTTCGTCGCAATTCAAAACTTCGGTCTCCATGCCTACTTATCTGCAATTTTAGCAATGTATCCATGGAGTATCACCTGGTCGACCAGTAGCTTGAATCCGATGCACCAAAGCAAGTTTACTGTAACTCTCGAAGCCTCCTAGTGTGATTACATCCCAGAAATTTAGTCGCAATTCAGAACTTTAGTCTCCAAGCCTACTTATCTGCAAGGTTAGCAGAGGTACCATGGAGCATGACCTGGTGGACCAGTTGCTTAAATCCGATGAATCAAAGCGAGTTTACTGTAACTCTCGAAGCTTGCTAGTGTGAAAACATCCCAGAAATTTCGTCGCAATTCAGAACTTTAGTCTCCAAGCCTACTTCTCTGCAAGTTCAGCAGAGGTACCATGGAGCATGACCGTGTGGACCAGTAGCTTAAATCCGATGCATCAAAGCAAGTTTACGGTAACTCTCGAAGCTTCCTAGTGAGAATGTACCCCAGAAATTTCGTCGCAATTCAGAACAATAGTCTCCAAGCCCACATATCTGCAAGGTCAGCACAGGTACCATGGAGCATCACCTGGTGGACCAGTAGGTTAAATCCGGTGCACCAAATTAAGTTTACTAATGCTGTCGAAGCTTCCTAGTAAGAATGTGATCCAGAAATTGCTTCGCAAATGAGAACTTTAGCCTCCAAACCTACATATGTGCAAGGTCAGCAGAGGTACCATTGAACAAGACCTGGTGGACCAGGAGCTTAAATCCGATGCACCAAAGCCAGTTTACTGTAACTCTTGAAGCTTGCTAGTGAGAATGTAGCTAGAAATTTCGTCGCAATTCAGAACTTTAGTCTCTAATCCTACTTATTTGCGAGGACATCGGTGGAACAAAGGAGCATCACCTGGAGGACCAGTAGCTTAAATCCGATGCACCAAAGCATGTTTCCTGTAACTCTCAAAGCTTCCTAGTGACAATCTAACCCAGAAATATGGTCGCAATTCAGAACTTTAGTCTCCAAACTTACTTATCTACAAGGTCAGCGGTGAAACCATATATAACCACCTGGTGTCCCAGTAACTTGAATCCGATGCACAAAAGCAAGTTTACTGTAACTCTCGAAGCTACCTAGTGAGATAATAACCCAGAAATATCGTCGCAATTCAGTACTTTTGTCTCCAAGCCTACTTATCTGCAAGGTCAGCGGTGGAATCATGGAGCATCACCTGCTGGAACACTTGCTTAACTCCGGTGCACAAAAGCAAGTTTACAGTAACACTCGAAGCTTCCTAGTATTAATATAACACAGAAATTTCGTCGCTATAAGAACTTTAGTCTATGAGCCTACTTATCTGAAATTTCAGCAGTGGAACCATGGAGCATCACCTGGTCGACCACCAGCATAAATCCGATGCACCAAAGCACGTTTACAGCAACTCTCAAAGCTTCCTAGTGAGATAATAACACAGAAATGTCATCGCAATTTAGAACTATAGTCTAAAAGGCTACATATCTGCAAGGTCAGCACAGGTACCATGGAGCATCACCTGGTGGACCAGTAGGTTAAATCCGGTGCACCAAATTAAGTTTACTAATGCTGTCGAAGCTTCCTAGTAAGAATGTGATCCAGAAATTGCTTCGCAAATGAGAACTTTAGCCTCCAAACCTACATATCTGCAAGGTCAGCAGAGGTACCATTGAACAAGACCTGGTGGACCAGGAGCTTAAATCCGATGCACCAAAGCCAGTTTACTGTAACTCTTGAAGCTTCCTAGTGAGATAATAACCCAGAAATATCGTCGCAATTCAGTACTTTTGTCTCCAAGCCTACTTATCTGCAAGGTCAGCGGAGGAATCATGGAGCATCACCTGCTGGAACAGTAGCTTAAATCCGGTGCACAAAAGCAAGTTTACAGTAACACTCGAAGCTTCCTGGTATTAATATAACACAGAAATTTCGTCGCTATCATAACTTTAGTCTATAAGCCTACTTATCTGAAATTTCAGCAGTGGAACCATGGAGCATCACCTGGTCGACCACCAGCATAAATCCGATGCACCAAAGCACGTTTACAGCAACTCTCAAAGCTTCCTAGTGAGATAATACCACAGAAATGTCATCGCAATTTAGAACTATAGTCTCCAAGCCTACATATCTCCAAGGTCAGCACAGGTACCATGGAGCATCACCTGGTGGACCAGTAGGTTAAATCCGGTGCACCAAAGCAAGTTTACTGTGGCTCTCGAAGCTTCGTAGTGAAATTGAAAACAAGAAATTTCGTCGCAATTCAGAACTTTAGTCTCCAGGCCTTCTTATTTGCAAGGTCAGCTGAGGAAACATGGACAGTTACCTGGTGGACCAGTAGCTTCAATCCGATGCACGGAAGCAAGTTTACTGTAACTCTCTAAGCTTACTAGTGAGAATATAACCCACAAATTTCATCGCAATTCAGAACAATAGTCTCCAAGCCTACATATCTGCAAGCTCAGCACAGGTACCATGGAGCATCAACTGGTGAACCAGTAGCATTAATCCGATGCACCAAAGCAAGTTTACTATAGCTCTTGAAGCATCCTAGTGAGAATATAACCTATAAATATCGTCGCAATAAAGAACTTTAGTCTCCAAGCGTACTTATCTGCAAGGTCAGCAGTGGAAACATGGAACATCACCTGGTGGACCAGTAGCTTAAATCCGATGCACCGAAGCAGGTTTACTATAACTCTCGAAGCTTCCTAATGAGAATATAACTCAGAAATTTCGTGGCAATTCAGAACTTTAGTCTCCAAGCCTACTTATCTGCAATTTTAGCAGGGGAACCATGGAGCATCACCTGGTGGACCAGTTGCTTAAATCCGATGAATCAAAGCGAGTTTACTGTAACTCTCGAAGCGTGCTAGTGTGAATACATTCCAGAAATTTCGTCGCAATTCAGAACTTTAGTCTCCAAGCCTACATATCTGCAAGGTCAGCACAGGTACCATGGAGCATCACCTGGTGGACCAGTAGGTTAAATCCGGTGCACCAAATTAAGTTTACTAATGCTGTCGAAGCTTCCTAGTAAGAATGTGATCCAGAAATTGCTTCGCAAATGACAACTTTAGCCTCCAAACCTACATATCTGCAAGGTCAGCAGAGGCACCATTGAACAAGACCTGGTGGACCAGGAGCTTAAATCCGATGCACTAAAGCCAGTTTACTGTAACTCTTGAAGCTTCCTTGGGAGATAATAACCCAGAAATATCGTCGCAATTCAGTACTTTTGTCTCCAAGCCTACTTATCTGCAAGGTCAGCGGAGGAATCATGGATCATCACCTGCTGGAACAGTAGCTTAAATCCGGTGCACAAAAGCAAGTTTACAGTAACACTCGAAGCTTCCTGGTATTAATATAACACAGAAATTTCGTCGCTATCAGAACTTTAGTCTATAAGCCTACTTATCTGAAATTTCAGCAGTGGAACCATGGAGCATCACCTGGTCGACCACCAGCATAAATCCGATGGACCAAAGCACGTTTACAGCAACTCTCAAAGCTTCCTAGTGAGATAATAACACAGAAATGTCATCGCAATTTAGAACTATAGTCTCCAAGCCTACATATCTCCAAGGTCAGCACAGGTACCATGGAGCATCACCTGGTGGACCAGTAGGTTAAATCCGGTGCACCAAAGCAAGTTTACTGTGGCTCTCGAAGCTTCGTAGTGAAATTGAAAACAAGAAATTTCGTCGCAATTCAGAACTTTAGTCTCCAGGCCTACTTATTTGCAAGGTCAGCAGAGGAAACATGGACAGTTACCTGGTGGACCAGTAGCTTCAACCCGATGCACGGAAGCAAGTTTACTGTAACTCTCGAAGCTTACTAGTGAGAATATAACATACAAATTTCATCTCAATTCAGAACTTTAGAATCCAAGCCTACTTACCTGCAAGCTCAGCAGTGTAACTATGGATCACCACCTGCTGGACCAGTAGGTTAAATCCGATGCACCAAAGCAAGTGTATTGTAACTCTCGAAGCTTCCTTGTGAGAATGTAATAAAGAAATTTCTTCGCAATTCAGAACTTTAGTCTCTAAGCCTTCTTATCTGCAAGGTCAGCAGAGGAACCGTGGAGCATCACCTGCTGGACCAGTACTTTTAATCCGATGCACCAAAGCAGTTTTACTGTAACTCTCGAAGCTTCCCAGTGAGATTATAACCCAGAAATTTCATCGCAATTTAAAACTTTAGTCTACAAGCCTACTTATCTGCAAGGTCAGCAATGGAACCATGGAGCATTAACTGGTGAACCAGTAGCATTAATCCGATGCACCAAAGCAAGTTTACTATAGCTCTTGAAGCATCCTAGTGAGAATATAACCTAGAAATAAAGAACTTTAGTCTCCAAGCCTACTTATCTGCAAGGTCAGCAGTGGAAAAATGGAACATCACCTGGTGGACCAGTAGCATAAATCCGATGCACCGAAGCAGGTTTACTATAACTCTCGAAGCTTCCTAAGGAGAATATAACCCAGAAATTTCGTGGCAATTCAGAACTTTAGTCTCCAAGCCTACTTATCTGCAATTTTAGCAGTGGAACCATGGAGCATCACCTGGTGGACCAGTTGCTTAAATCCGATGAATCAAAGCGAGTTTACTGTAATTCTCGAAGCGTGCTAGTGTGAATACATCCCAGAAATTTCGACGCAATTCAGAACTTTAGTCTCCAAGCCTACTTCTCTGCAAGGTCAGCAGAGGTACCATGGAGCATGACCTTGTGGACCAGTAGCTTAAATCCGATGCATCAAAGCAAGTTACGGTAACTCTCGAAGCTTCCTAGTGAGAATGTACCCCAGAAATTTCGTCGCAATTCAGAACAATAGTCTCCAAGCCTACATATCTGCAAGGTCAGCAGACGTACCATTGAACAAGACCTGGTGGACCAGGAGCTTAAATCCGTTGCACCAAAGCCAGTTTACTGTAACTCTTAAAGCTTGCTAGTGAGAATGTAGCCAGAAATTTCGTCGCAATTCAGAACTATAGTCTCTAATCCTACTTATTTGCGCGGACATCGGTGGAACAAAGGAGCATCACCTGGAGGACCAGTAGCTTAAATCCGATGCACCAAAGCATGTTTCCTGTAACTCTCAAAGCTTCCTAGTGACAATCTAACCCAGAAATATGGTCGCAATTCAGAACTTTAGTCTCCAAACTTACTTATCTACAAGGTCAGCGGTGCAACCATACATAACCACCTGGTGTCCCAGTAGCTTGATTCCGATGCACAAAAGCAAGTTTACTTTAACTCTCGAAGCTTCCTTGTGAGATAATAACCCAGAAATATCGTCGCAATTCAGTACTTTTGTCTCCAAGCCTACTTATCTGCAAGGTCAGCGGAGGAATCATGGAGGATCACCTGCTGGAACAGTAGCTTAAATCCGGTGCACAAAAGCAAGTTTACAGTAACTCTCGAAGCATCCTAGTATTAATATAACACAGAAATTTGGTCACTATCAGAACTTTAGTCTATAAGCCTACTTATCTGAAATTTCAGCAGTGGAACCATGGAGCGTCACCTGGTCGACCACCAGCATTAATCCGATGCACCAAAGCACGTTTACAGCAACTCTCAAAGTTTCCTAGTGAGATAATAACACAGAAATGTCATCGCAATTTAGAACTATAGTCCCCAAGCCTACATATCTGCAAGGTCAGCACACGTACCGTGGAGCATCACCTGGTGGACCAGTAGGTTAAATCCGGTGCACCAAAGCAAGTTTACTGTGGCTCTCGAAGCTTCCTAGTGAAATTGAAAACAAGAAATTTCGTCCCAATTCAGAACTTTAGTCTCCAGGCCTACTTATTTGCAAAGTCAGCAGGGGAACCATGGACAATTACCTGGTGGACCAGTAGCTTCAATCCGATGCACGGAAGCAAGTTTACTGTAACTCTCGAAGCTTATTAGTGAGAATATAACCCACAAATTACATCGCAATTCAGAACTTTAGACTCCAAGCCTACTTATCTGCAAGCTCAGCAGTGTAACTATGGATCACCACCTGCTGGACCAGTAGGTTAAATCCGATGCACCAAAGCAAGTGTATTGTAACTCTCGAAGCTTCCTTGTGAGAATGTAATAAAGAAATTTCTTCGCAATTCAGAACTTTAGTCTCTAAGCCTTCTTATCTGCAAGGTCAGCAGAGGAACCGTGGAGCATCACCTGCTGGACCAGTACCTTTAATCCAATGCACCAAAGCAGTTTTACTGTAACTCTCGAAGCTTCCCAGTGAGATTATAATCCAGAAATTTCATCGCAATTCAAAACTGTAGTCTACAAGCCTACTTATCTGCAAGGTCAGCAATGGAACCATGGAGCATCAACTGGTGAACCAGTAGCATTAATCCGATGCTCCAAAGCAAGTTTACTATAGCTCTCGAAGCTTCCTAGTGAGAATGTAACCCAGGAATTTCGTCGCAATTCAGAAATTTAGTCTCCAAGAATACTAATCTGCAAGTTCAGCAGTGGAAAAATGGAGCATCACCTAGTGGACTAGTAGCTTAAACATGATGTACAAAAGAAAGTTTACTGTAACTCTTGAAGCATCCTAGCGAGAATATAATCTAGAAATATCGTCGCAATAAAGAACTTTAGTCTCCAAGCCTACTTATCTGAGAGGTCAGCAGTGGAACCGTGGTACATCAACTGGTGGACCAGTAGCTTAAATCCGATGCACCGAAGCAAGTTTACTATAACTCTCGAAGCTTCCTAATGAGAATATAACCCAGAAATTTCGTGGCAATTCAGAACTTTAGTCTCCAAGCCTACTTATCTGCAATTTTAGCAGGGGAACCATGGAGCATCACCTGGTGGACCAGGAGCTTAAATCCGATACACCACAGCAAGTTTACTGAAACTCTCGAAGCTTCCTAGTGAGAATATAACCCAGAAATTTCGTCGCAATTCAGAAGTTTAGTCTCCAAGCCTACTTATTTTCAGTTTCGGCAGTGGAAACATGGAGAATCACCTGGTGGACCAGTAGCTTGAACCAATGCACCAACGCAAGTTTACGGTAACTCTCGAAGCTTCCTAGTGAGAATGCAACCCAGAAATTTCGTCGCAATTCAGAACTTTAGTCTCCAACCCTACTTATCTGCAAGGTCAGCAGTGGAACCATGGAGCATCACCTGGTATACCAGTAGCTTAAATCCGATGTGCACAAGAAAGTTTACTGTAACTCTCGAAGCTCCCTAGTGAGAATGTAAAGCAGAAATTTCGTCGCAATTCAGAACATTAGTCTCCATGCCTACTTATTTGCAAGGTCAGCAGTGGAACCATGGTGCATCACCTGGTGGGCAGATAGTTTAAATCCGTTGCACCAAAGCAAGTTTACTGTAACTCTCGAAACTTCCTAGTGAGAAAGTAACCCAGAAATTTCGTCGCAATTCAGAACTTTAGTTTCAAAGCCTACTTATCTGCTAGGTCAGCAGTGGAGCCATGGAGCATCAATTGCAGGACCAGTAGCATAAATCCGATGCCCCAAAGCAAGTTTAATGTAACTCTAGAAGCTTCCTAGTTAGAATACAACCCAGAAATATCGTCGCGGTTCAGAACCTAAGCCTCCAAGCTTACTTATTTGCAAGGTCAGATTCAAGCTACTGATCCAGCAGGTGATGCTCCACGGCTGCACTGCTGACCTTGCAGATATGTAGGCTTGGAGACTGAAGTTCAGAATTGCGACGCAATTCCTGGGTTATATTGTCACTAGGAAGCTTCACGAGTAACAGTATACTTGCTTTGGTGCATCGTATTTAAGCTACTGGTCCACAAGGTGATGCTTCACTGCTCCACTGCTGACCTTGCAAATAAGAAGGCATAGAGACTAATGTTCTGAATTGCGACGAAATTTCATGTTTGCATTCTCACTAAGAAGCTGCGAGAGTTACAGTAAACTTGCTTTGGTGTATCTGATTTAAGCTACTGGTCCACCAGGTGACGCTCCATGGTACCTCTGCTGACCTTGCAGATAAGTAGGCTTGGAGACTAAAGTTCTGAATTACGACGAAATTACTACGTTACATTCTCACTAGGAAACTTCTAGAGTTACAGTAAACTTGCTTTGGTGTATTTGATTTAAGCTACTGGTCCACCAGGTGGTGCTTCATGGTTCCACTGCTGACCTTGCAGATATGTAGGCTTGGAAACTAAAGTTCTGATTTCCAAAAAAATTTCTGGGGTTACATTCTCACTAGAAAGCATCGAGAGTTACAGTAAACTGGCTTTAGTGCATCGCATTTAAGCTACTGATCCATCAGGTGATGCTCCATGGTTCCACTGCTGACCTGCAAAGAAGTAGGCTTGGAGACTAAAGTTCTGAATTGCGAAGACATTTTGTGTTATATTCTCACTAGGAAGCTTTGCGAGCTACAGTAAACTTGCTTTGGTGCATCGTACTTAAGATATTGGTCCACCAGGTGATGCTCCATAGCACCGCTGCTGACCTTGCAAATAAGTAGGCTTGGAGATTAACGTTCTGAATTGCGATGAAATTTCGGGGCTATATTCTCACTAGGAAGCTTCGAGCGTTACAGTAAACTTGCTTTAGTGCATCGGATTTAAGATACTGGTCCAGCAAGTGACGCTCCATTGTTCCTCTGCTGACCTTGCAGATAAGTTGGATTGGAGACTAAAGTTCTGAATTGCGACGAAATTACTACGTTACATTCTCGCTAGGAAGCTTCAAGTGTTACAGTACACGTGCTTTAGTGGATTGCACTCAAGCTACTGCTCCACCAGGTGATGCTCCATTGTTGCAGTGCTGACCTTGCAGATAAGTTGACTTGGAGACTAAAGTTCTGAATTGCGACGAAATTTCTGGGTAATATTCTCGCTAGGAAGATTAGAGAGTTACAGTAAACTTGCTTTGGTGCATCGGATTCAAGCTACTGGTCCACCAGGTAATGCTTCATGGTCCCACTGCTGACCTTGCAGAGAAGTAGCTTTGGAGACGAAAGCTCTAAATTTCGACGATATTTCTGGGTTACATTCACACTAGGAAGCTTCGAGAGTATATTAAACTTGCTTTGGGGCATCGGATATAAGCAACTAGTCCACCAGGTGATGCTCCATGGTACCACTGCTGACCATGCAGATAAGTAGGGTTGGATACTAATGTTCTGAATTGCAACGAAATTTCTGGGTTGCATTCTCACAAGGAAGTTTCGAGAGTTACAGTACACTTGTTTTGGTATATCGGATTTAAGCTCTTGGTCCACCAAATGATGTTCCATTGTTGCACTGCTGACCTTGCAATAATGTAGGCTTAGAGACCAAAGTTCTGAATTGCGACGAAATTCCTACGTTACATTCTCACTAGGAACATTAGAGAGTTACAGTAAACATCGAATTTAAGCTACTGATCCATCAGGTGATGCTTTATGTTACCTCTTCAGACCCTGCAGATAAGTAGGCTTCGACACTAAAGTTCTGAATTGCGACGTAATTTCTGTGTCACATTCTCACTAGGAAGCTTCTAGAGTTACAGTAAACTTGCTTTGATGCATCGGATTTAAGCTACTGATCCACCAGGTGATGCTCTGTGGTTTCTCTGCTAACCTTGCAGATACGTAGGGTTGGAGACTAAAGTTCTGAATTGCAAGGAAATTTCTGGGTCACATTCTCACTAGAAAGCTTCAAAGGTTACAGTAAACTGGCTTTAGTGCATCGAATTTAAGCTACTGATCCACCAGGTGATGCTCCATGGTTCCACTACTGACCTTGCAAAGAAGTATGCTTAGAGACTAAAGTTCTGAATTGCGACGATTTTTCTGCGTTATATTCTCACTAGCAAGCTTCGAGAGATACAGTAAATGAGCTTTATTGCGTCGGATATAAGCTTCTGGTCAACAAAGTGATGTTCCATGGTTCCACTGCTGACCTTGCGATTACTTAGGCTTGGAGACTAAACTTCTGAATCATGACGAAATTTCTGGCCTACATTCTCACTAGGAAGCTTCAAGAGTTCCAGTACACTTGCTTTGGTGCATCTGATTTAAGGTACTGGTCCACCAGGTTATGTTCCATGGTTCCACAACTGACATTGCAAATAAGTAGGCTTGGAGACTAATGTTCTGAATTGCGACGAAATTTCTGGCTTACATTCCCACTAGGAAGCTTCGAGCGTTAGAGTACACATGCTTTGGGTCATCGGATATAAGCTACAGGTCCACCAGGTGATGCTCCATGGTTGCACTGCTGAACTTGCAAATAAGTAGGCCTGCGAACAAAAGTTCTGAATTGCGACGAAATTTCTGTGTCGCATTCTAACTAGGAAGCTTCGAGTGTTACAGTGAACTTGCTTTGTGCATCGAATGCAAGCTACTCGTCCAGCAGGTGATGCTCCATGGTACCTCTGCTGACCTTGCGGATAAGTAGGCTTGGAGACTAAAGTTCTGAATTGCAACGAAATTTCTGGGTTGCATTCTCTGTAGGAAGCTTCGAGAGTTCCAGTAACCTTGCTTTGGTGCATCGGATTCAAGCTTCTTGACCACAAGGTGATGCTCAATGGTTCCACCATTGACCTTGCAAATAAGTAGGACTTAAGACCAAAGTTCTGAATTGCGACGAAATTTCTGGGTACCATTCTCACTAGAAAGCTTCGAGAGTTACAGTAAACGTGCTTTTTTGCATCGGATACAACCTACTGGTCCACCACATGATGCTCCATGGTTCCACTGCTGATCTTGCAGGTAGGTAGGCTTCGAGAGTAAACTTCTGAATTGCGACGAAAGTTCTAGGTTACATTCTCACTAGGAAGCTTCGAGAGTTACAGTATATGTGCTCTGGTTTCATCGGATTTAAGCTACTAATCCACCAGGTTATGATCCATGGTTCCATTGCTGACCTTTCAAATAAGTAGGCCTGGAAACAAAAGTTCTGAATTGTGTCGAAATTACTGCGTTACATTCTCACTAGGAAGATCTGAGAGTTGCAGTACACTTGCTTTGGTGCATCGCATTTAACCTACTGGTCCAACAGGTGATGCTCCATTGTTGCACTGATGACCTTGCAGATAAGTAGGCTTGGAGATTATAGTTCTGAATTGTGACGAAATTTCTAGGGTATATTCTCACTAGGAAGCTTCGAGAGTTACAGTACAAGTGCTTTGGTAGATCGGATTCAACCTACTGTTCCACCAGGTGATGCTCCATGGTTCCACTGCTGACCTAGCAGATAAGTAGGCTTCGAGACTATAATTCTGAAATGCAACCCAATTTCTGAGTCACATTCTCACTAGGAAGCTTCGAGAGGTACAGTAAACTTGCTTTTGTGCATCGGATTTAAACTACTGATCCACCAGGTGATTCTCCATGGTTCCACTGCTTACGTTGCAGATAAGAAGGCTTGGCGACTAAAGTTCTGAATTGCGATGAAATTTCTGGGTCATATTCCCACTAGGAAGCTTCGAGAGTTAAAGTAAACGTGCTTTGGTGCATTGGATTTAAGCTACTGGTCCACCAGGTGAAGCTCCATGGTTCTACTGCTGACCTTGCAGATAAATAGGCTTAGAGAAAAATGTTCTCAATGGGGACGAAATTTCTAGGTTGCAATCACACTAGAAAGCTTAAAGAGCTACAGGAAACTTGCTTTGGTTCGTCGGATTCAAACTACTGGTCCACCAGGTGATTCGCCATGGTTCTACAGCTGACCCAGTAGATAAGTAGGCTCGGAGACTAAATTTCTGAATTGCGACGAACTTTCTGTTTTATATTCTTACTAGGAAGCTTCGAGAGTTACAGTTAACGTGCTTTGGTGCATCGGATTCAAGCTAGTGGTCCACCGGGTGATGCTCCATGGTTCCACTGCTGACCTTGCAGATAAGTAGGCTGGGAGACTAAAGTTCTGAATTACGACGATATTTCTGGGTTACATTCTCACTATGAAGCTTCGAGAGTTACAGTAAACGTGGTTTGGTGCATCGGATTCCGGCTAGTGATCCACCAGTGATGCTGCATTGTTGCAGTGCTGACATTGCAGATAAGTAGGCTTGGAGGCTAAAGTTCTGAATTGCGACGAAATTTCTGGGTTATATTCTCACTAGGAAGCTTCGAGAGTTACTGTAAACGAGCTTTTGAGCATCGGATTCAAGCTTCAGATCCCCCAAGTGATGATCCATGGTACCTCTGCCTACCTTGCAGATAAGTAGGCATGGAGACTAAAGTTCTGAATGGCGACGAACCTTCTGGGTTATATTCTCATTAGGAAGCATCGAGAGTTGCAGTAACCTAGCTTTGGTGCATAGGATTTAAGCTACTGTTCCACCAGGTGATGCTCCATGGTTCCACTGCTGACATAGTAGATAAGTAGGCTTGGACTCTAAATTTCTGAGTTGCGCCGAACGTCCTGTTTTCTTTCTCACTAGGAAGCTTCGAGAGTTACAGTAAACGTTCTTTGGTGTATCGGATTTAAACTGCTGGTCAACCAGATTATTCTCCATGGTTCCACTGCTGACCTTGTAGATAATTAGGCTTGGAGACTAAAGTTCTGAATTGCGACGAAATTTCTTGGTTACATTCTCACTAGAAAGCTTTGAGAGTTTAACTAAACTTGCTTTGGTGCATCGGATTTAAGCTACTGGTCCACCAGGTGATGCTCCATGGTTCACCTGCTGACCTTGGCCATAAGTAGGCTAGGAGACTAAAGTTCTGAATTCAGATGAAATTTCACGGATATATTCCTACCAGTAAACTTCGAGAGCTACAGTAAACTTGCTTCGGTGCATCTCAACCTAGCTACTGGTTCACCAGGTGATGCTCCTTGTTTGTACTGCTGACCTTGCAGATAAGTAGGCTTGGAGACTAAAGTTCTGAATTGTGAAGACATTTCTGGGTTTCATTTTTATTAGAAGCTTCGAGAGCTACAGTAAACTTGCTTTGGTGCATCGTATTCAAGCTACTGGTTCACTAGGTGATGCTCCATGGCTCCACTGCTGACCTTGCAGATAAGAAGGCTTGGAGACTAAAGTTTAGAATTGCGACGAAATTTTCGAGATATATTCTCAGTAGGAAGCTTTGAGAGTTACAGTAGACTAGCTTTGGGGTATCAGATTGATGCTACTCGTCCACCAGATGAAGCTCCATGGTTTCACTGCTGACCTTATAGATGAGTACGCTTAGAGACTAAAGATTGGAATTGCGACGAAATTTCTGGGTTACATTCTTACTAGCAAGTTTCGAGAGCTACAGTAAACTTGCTTTGGTGCATCGGATTGACGGTACTGGTCCACCACGTGATGCTCCATGGTACCTCCGCAGACCTTGCAGATAAGTAGGCGTGGAGACTAAAGTTCTGAATTGCGACGAAAATTCTGGTTTATCTTCTCACTAAGAAGCTTCGAGAGTTACAGTAAACTTGCTTTGGTGCATCGGATTCAAGCTACTGGTAAGGAGGGTGATGCTCCATGGTTCCACAGCTGACCTTGCATATAAGTAGGCTTGGAGACTAAAGTTCTGAATTGCGACGAACTTTCCCGGTTGTATTCTACATCTACATCTGCATCTACATGACTACTCTGCAATTCACATTTAAGTGCTTGGCAGAGGGTTCATCGAACCACAATCATACTATCTCTCTAGAATTCCACTCCCGACCAGCGAGCGGTTAAAACGAACACCTAAACCTTTCTGTTCGAGCTCTGATTTCTCTTATTTTATTTTGATGATCATTCCTACCTATGTAGGTTGGGCTCAACAAAATATTTTCGCATTCGGAAGAAAAAGTTGGTGACTGAAATTTCGTAAAAACGTCTCGCCGCGACGAAAAATGTCTATGCTGTAATGACTTCCTTCCCAACTCGTGTATCATATCTGAAACCCTCTCCCCCTATAACGTGATAATACAAAACGAGCTGCCCTTTTTTGCACCGTTTCGATGTCCTCCGTCAATCCCACCTGGTAAGGATCCCACACCGCGCAGCAATATTCTAACAGAGGACGAACGAGTGTAGCGTAAGCTGTCTCTTTAGTGGACTTGTTGCATCTTCTAAGTGTCCTGCCAATGAAACGGAACGTTTGGCTCGCCTTCCCGACAATATTATCTATGTGGTCCTTCCAACTGAAGTTGTTCGTAATTTTAACACCCAAGTACTTAGTTGAATTGACAGCCTTGAGAATTGTACTATTTATCAAGTAATCGAATTCCAACGGATTTCTTTTGGAACTCATGTGGATCATCTCACACTTTTCGTTATTTAGCGTCTACTGCCACCTGACACACCATACAGCAATCTTTTCTAAGACTGAAGATTGATACTGGTCTTCGGATGACCCTACTAGACGGTAAATTACAGCATCATCTGCGAACAATCTAAGAGAACTGCTCAGATTGTCACCCAGGTCATTTATATAGATCAGGAACAGCAGAGGTCCCTGGACGCTTCCCTGGAACCACTTCAGTTTTACTCGATGATTTGCCGTCTATTACTACGAACTGCGACCTTCCTGACAGGAAATCACGAATCCAGTCGCACAACTGAGACGATACCCCATAGCTCCGCAGCTTGATTAGAAGTCCCTTGTGAGGGACGGTGTCAAAAACTTTCCGGAAATCTAGAAATACGGAATCAACTTTAGATCCCCTGTCGATAGCGGTCATTACTTCGTGCGAATAAAGAGCTAGCTGCGTTGCACAAGACCGATGTTTTCTGAAGCCATGCTGATTACGTGTCAATAGATCGTTCCCTTCGAGGTGATTCATAATGTTTGAATACAGTATATGCTCCAAAACCCTACTGCAAACCGACGTCAATGATATAGGTCTGTAGTTAAATGGATGACTCCTACTACCCTTCTAGAACACTGGTGCGACCTGGGCAATTTTCCAATCTGTGGGTACAGATCTATCGGTGAGTGAGCGGTTGTATATGAGTGCTAAGTAGGGAGCTATAGTATCAGCGTAATCTGAAAGGAACCTAATCGGTATACAATCTGGACCTGAAGACTTGCCCGTATCAAGCGATTTGAGTTGCTTCGCAACCCCTAAGGTATCTACTTCTAAGAAACTCATGCTAGCAGATGTTCGTGTTTCAAATTCTGGAATATTCCATTCTTCTTCCCTGGTGAAGGAATTTCGGAAAACTGCGTTCAATAACTCCGCTTTAGCGGCACAGTCGTCGATAACAGTACCATCGGCACTACGCAGCGAAGGTATTGACTGCGTCTTGCCGCTTGTGTACTTTACATACGACCAGAATTTCTTCGGATTTTCTACCAAATTTCGAGACAATGTTTCGTTGTGGAACCTATAAAGGCATCTCGCATCGAAGTACGTGCCTAATTTCGCGCGTCTGTAAATTTTAGCCCATCTTCGGGATTTCGCGTTCTTCTGATCTTCGCATGCTTTTTCCGTTGCCTCTGCAACAGCGTTCGGACCCTTTTTGTGTACCATGGGGGATCCGTTCCATCTCTTACCAATTTATGAGGTATGAATATCTCAATTGCTGTTGCTACTATATCTTTGAATTTGAGCCACATCTCGTCTATATTCGCATAGTCAGTTCGGAAGGAATAGAAATTGTCTTTTAGGAAGGCTTCTAGTGACACTTTATCCGCTTTTTTATATAAAATTATTTTGCATTTGGTTCTGATGGATTTGGAAGAAATGGTATTGAGCCTAGCTACAACGACCTTGTGATCACTAATCCCTGTATCAGTCATGATGCTCTCTATCAGCTCTGGATTGTTTGTGGCTAAGAGGTCAAGTGTGTTTTCGCAACCATTTACAATTCGCGTGGGTTCGTGGACTAACTGCTCAAAATAATTTTCGGAGAAAGCATTTAGGACAATCTCGGAAGACGTTTTCTGCCTACCACCGGTTTTGAACAAGTATTTTTGCCAACATACCGAGGGTAGGTTGAAGTCCCCACCAACTATAACCGTATGAGTGGGGTATTTATTTGTTACGAGACTCAAACTTTCTCTGAACTGTTCCGCAACTGTATCATCGGAGTCTGGGGGTCGGTAGAAGGAGCCAATTATTAACTTAATTCGGCTGTTAAGTATAACCTCCACCCATACCAATTCGCACGGAGTATCTACTTCGACTTCACTACAAGATAAACCACTACTGACAGACACAACACTCCACCACCAATTCTGCCTAATCTATCTTTCCTGAACACCGTCTGAGACTTCGTAAAAATTTCTGCAGAACTTATTTCAGGCTTTAGCCAGCTTTCTGTACCTATAACGATATCAGCTTCTGTGCTTTCTGTTAGCGCTTGAAGCTCAGGGACTTTTCCAGCGCAACTACAACAATTTACAACTATAATTCCGACTGTTCTTTGATCCAAGCACGTCCTGTAATTGCCAAGCACCCTTTGACATTGCAGCCCATCCCGCACTTTCCCGAGGCTTTCTAACCTAAAAAACCGCCCAGTCCATGCCACACAGCCTCCGCTACCCGTGTAGCCGCCAGCTGAGTGTAGTGAACTCCTGACCTATTCAGCGGAACCCGAAACCCCACCACCCTATGGCGCAAGTCAAGGAATCTGCAGCCAATACGGTCGCAAAACCGTCTGAGCCTCTGATTCAGACCCTCCACCCGGCTCTGCACCAAAGGTCCGCAGTCGGTTCTGTCAACGATGCTGCAGATGGTGAGCTCTGCCTTCATCTCGTAAGCAAGACCGGCAGCCTTCACCAAATCAGATAGCCGCTGGAATCCAGAGAGAATTTCCTCAGATCCAAAGCCACACACGTCATTAGTGCCGACATGTGCCACCACCTGCAGCTGGCTGCACCCTGTGCTCTTCATGGCATCCGGAAGGATCCTTTCCACATCAGGAATGACTCCTCTGGGAATGCACACGGAGTGCACACTTGATTTCTTCCCGTCCTTAGCCGCCGTATCCCTAGGTGGCCCCATTACGCGCCTAACATTGGAGCTCCCAACTACCAGTAAGCCCACCCTCTGCGATTGCCCGGACCTTGAAGGCTGAGAATGATCCTCTGAAACATGGCAGGCAGCTGCATCTGACTGAGCCAGAGACAGTGCCTGAAACCGGTTTGTCAGACGCACCGGGGAGGCTTTCTGATCAGCCTCCGGGGACACCTTTCGCTGCCATCCAGGCCTTGGAACGACCTGCCAATCAACCACAGGCGAGGGCTCAGACCCACTGCGGGCAGCAACTGGGGCAACCACAGCGGCAGACCGATCTGGGGACAGACGGGACGTTGTTGACATTCCCGTGATACCCAAGTCTGGCTCCCCACAGTGGTGCCCATTGGCAACAGCCTCAAGCTGTGCGACCGAAGTCAGCGCCGATTGCAGCTGTGAGCGAAGGGATGCCAAGTCAGCCCTCATCCGAACACAGCAATCGCAGTC
This sequence comes from Schistocerca gregaria, assembly GCF_023897955.1. Taxonomy (NCBI): domain Eukaryota; kingdom Metazoa; phylum Arthropoda; class Insecta; order Orthoptera; family Acrididae; genus Schistocerca; species Schistocerca gregaria. The sequence goes on from NC_064920.1 coordinate 110,271,005, forward strand.
CCTGTCCATTCTAATCGACGTTGGACAACAGTTACTGAAACACGAGTCCGTGCCTAGATAACGCAAGCGAAACACGCAAAGAATGTATCAACCAACCTGTACAAATGCCTAACGACTGCGCTAAAATCTGCTGTATTTACGATTACAGTAACTAAATCTCGAAATTGCACATCCTATACGAAACTCACAGGCAATTTTAAATAAGAATGTACCAAGTAAACACTAAAGCGCGATGCTACAACTGTCAAATACTATAACACGCCCGAAATATATGAATTAAACAATACAAGTAACCAAATACACGCAAAGAAATTAATTAAACTATCTAACAAATAAGTAAGCTAGGGTTATACGACTTGCTGCTGCAGCGGCTTATCCAACGGCGGCAGGGAGTTGTATTCTCACTAGGAAGCTTCGGGAGTTACAGTAAACTTACTTTGGTGCATTCGATTTAAGCTACAGGTCCACCAGGTGATGCTCCATGGTTGCACTGCTGACGTTGCAGATAAGTAGGCTTGGAGACTAAAGTTCTGAATTGCGATGAAATTTCTGGGTTATATTCACACTAGGAAGCTTCCAAAGTTAAAGTAAACTTGCTTTGATGCATCGGATTCTAGCTACTGGTCCACCAGGTGATGCTCCATGGTTCCACCGCTGAAATTGCAGATACGTAGGTTTGGAGAGTAAGGTTCTGAATTGCAACGAAATTTCTGAGTTACATTCTCACTAAGAAGCTTCGGGAGTTACAGTAAACTTGCTTTGGTGCATCGGATATAAGCTACTGGTCCATCAGGTGATGCTCCATGGTTCCAGTGCTGACATTGCAGATAAGTATTCTTGGATACTAATGTTCTGAATTGCGACGAAATTTCTCGGTTACATTATGACTAGGAAGCTTCGAGAGTTACAGTAAACGTGCTTTGGGGCATCGGATTCAAGCCACTAGCCCACCAAGTGACGCTCCGTGGCTCCACTTTTAATCTTGCAGATAAGTAGGCTTGGTGACTTAACTTCTGAATTGCGATGAAATTTCTGGGTTTCATTCCCACTAGGAAGCTTCGAGAGCTACAGTAAACTTGCTTTGGTGCGTCAGATTCAAGCTACTGGTCCACCATTTGATGCTCCATGGTACCTACGCTAACCTTGCAGATAAGCAGGCATGGAGACTAAAGTTATGATTTGCGACGAAATTTCTGGGCTACATTCTCACATGGAAGCTCCGAGACTTACAGTAAACTTACTTTGGGTCATCGGATTTATGCTTCTGGTCCACCGGGTGATGCTCCATCGTTCCACTGCTGACCTTGGAAATAAGTAGGCTTCGAGACTAAAGTTCTGATGTGACGAATTTTCTGGGTTCCATTCTTATTAGAAAGCTCCAAAAGCTTTAGTAAACTTGCTTTGGTGCATCGGATTCAGCTACTGGTACACCATTTGATGTTCCATGGTTCAGCTGCTGAGTTTGCCGATAAGTAAGCTAGGAGACTACAGTTCTGAATTGTGATGAAATTTCTCCGTTCTAATCGCACTAGTAAGCTTCGAGAGCTACAGTAAACTTGCTTTGATGCATCGGATTCCAACTACTGGTTCACCAGGTGAAGCTCCGTGGTTCCACTGCTGACCCTGCAAATAAGTAGGCTTGAAGATTAAAGTTCTGATTTGCGACGAAATTTCTGGTTTATATTCTATCTAGGAAGCTTCGAGAGTTACAGTAAACTGGCTTTGGTGCATCGGATTTAAGCTACAGGTCACCAGGTGATGCTCCATGGTTCCACTGCTGACCCTGCAAATAAGTAGGCTTGGAGACTAAAGTTCTGATTTGCGACGAAATTTCTGGTTTATATTCTATCTAGGAAGCTTCGAGAGTTACAGTAAACGTGCTTTGGTGCATCGGATTTAAGCTACTGGTCCACCAGATATTCATTCATGGTTCCACATCTGACCTTACAGATAAGTATTGTTGGAGACTAAAGTTACGAATTGCGACGAAATTTCTGGGCTACATTCTCACATGGAAGCTCCGAGACTTACAGTAAACTAGCTTTGGTGCATCGGATTTATGCTTCTGGTACACCAGGTGATGCTCCATATTTCCACTGCTGACCTTGCAGGTAAGTAATCTTGGAGACTAAAGTTCTGAATTGCGACGAAATTTCTGGGTTACATTCTCATCATTAAGCTTCGAGGGTTACAGTAGACTTGCTTTGATGCATCGGATTTAAGCTACTGGTCCACCAGGTGATGCTCCATCGTTCCACTGCGGACCTTGCAGATGATTGGGCTTGGAGACTAAAGTTCTGAATAGGGACGGCTTTTCTGGGTTCCATTCTTATTAGGAAGCTTCATAAGCTTCAGTAAACTTGCTTTGGTGCATCGGATTCAAGCTACTGGTTCACCAGGTGTTTCTCCATGGTTCAGCTGCTGAGTTTGCCGATAAGTAAGCTAGGAGACTATAGTTCTGAATTGTGATGAAATTTCTCGGTTATATTCGCACTAGTAAGCTTCGACAGCTACAGTAAACTTGCTTTGGTGCATCGGATTCCAGCTACTGGTTCACCAGAAGACGCTCCATGGTTCCACTGCTGACCTTGCAGGAAAGTAGGCTTGGAGACTGAAGTTCTGAACTGCGACAAATATTCTGTGTTATATTCTGTCTAGGAAGATTCGAGAGTTACAGTAAACTTTCATTGCTGCATCGGATATATGCTACTGGTCCACCAGGTGATGGTCCATGGTTCCACTGCTGACCTTGCAGATAAGTAGGCTTTGAGACTAAAGTTCTGAATTGCGACGAAATTTCTGAGTTATATACAGAGTAGGAAGCTTCGAGAGTTACAGTAAACTTGCTTTGGTGCGTCGTATGCAAGCTACGGGTCCAGCAGGTTATGCTCCATATTTCCCACTGCTGACCTTGCAGATAAGTAGGCTTGGAGACAGAAGTTCTGCGTTGCAACGAAATTTCTGTGTTACATTCTCACTAGGAAGCTTCGGGAGTTACAGTAAACTTGGTTTGGTGCATCGGATATAAGCTACTGGTCCACCAACTGATGCTCCATGGTTACAGTGCTGAAATTCCAGATAAGTAGGCTTGAAGGCTAATGTTTAGTATGGCGACGAAATTTCTCGGTTATATTATCACTAGGAAGCTTAGAGTGTTGCAGTACACGTGCTTTGCTGCATTGGATTTAAGTTACAGGTCCACAGGGTATTCCTTCATTGTTCCATGTCTGACCTTGTAGATAAGTAGTCTTGGAGACGAAAGTTCTGAATTGCGACGAACATTCTGGGTTGTATTCTCACTAGGAAGCTTCGAGAGTTACAGTAAACTCTTTTTGGTTCATTGGATTCAAGTTACTGGTTCACCAGGTGAAGCTCCATGGTTTCACAGCTGAAATTGCAGACAAAGTAGGCTTGGAAACTACAGTTCTGAATTGTGACGAAATTTCTGAGTTACAATCTTACTAGGAAGCTTCGAGAGCTACAGTAAACATCCTTTGGTACATCGGATTCAAGCTACTGGTTCATTAGGTGATGCTCCATGGTTCCACTGCAGACGTTGCCAGTAAGTAGGCTTGGAGACTAAAGTACTGAATAGCGACGAAATTTCTTTGTTGCATTCTCACTAGGAAGCTTCGAGAGTTACAGTAAATTTTCTTTGGTTCATCGGATTCAAGCTTTTGGTCCACCAGGGTATGCTCCATGGTACCTCTGCTGACGTTGCAGATAAGCAGGCTAAGAGGCTAAAGTTCTTAATTGCGATGAAATTTCTGGATTGCATTCTCACTAAGAAGCTTCGGGAGTTACAGTAAACTTGCTTTGGTGCATCAGATTTATGCTACTGGTCCACCAGGTGATGCTATATGGTTACACAGCCGGCCTTGCAGAAAAGTAGGCTTGGAGACTAAAGTCCTGAATTGCGACGAATTTCTTGGTTATATTCTCAGTATGAAGCTTCGAGAGTTACACTAAACTTGGTTTGGTGCATCGGATTAAAGCTACTGGTACAGCAGGTGATGCTCCATGTTTGCACTGATGAGCTTCCAGATAACTAGGCTTTGAGACTAACGTTCTGAATTGTGACGAAATTTCTGGGTTGCATTCTCACTAGGAAGCATCGAGAGTTACAGTAAACTTGCTTTGGTGCATCGGATTCAAGCTACTGATCCAAGGGATGATGCTCCATGGTTAAACTGCGGAAATTGCAAATAAGATGGCTTAAAGTTTAAAGTTCGGAATTGCGACGTAATTTCAGGGTTACATTCTCATCGTTAAGCTTCGAGAGTTACAGTAGACTTGCTTTGGTGCGTCGGATATAAGCTACTGGTCCACCAGGTGATGCTCCATGGTTCCACTGCTGACCCTGCAGATAAGTAGGCTTGGAGACTAAAGTTCTGAATAGCGACGAAATTTCTGGGTTGCATTCTCACTAGGAAGCTTCGAGAGTTACAGTAAATTTTCTTTGGTTCATCGGATTCAAGCTTTTGCTCCACCAGGTGATGCTCCATGGTTCCACTGCTGACCCTGCAGATAAGTAGGCTTGGATACAAAAGTATTGAATTGCGATAAAATTTCTGGGTTATATTCTCTCTAGGAAGCTTCGAGAGTTACAGTAAACTGGCTTTGGTACATCGGATTTAAGCTACTGGTATACCTTGTGATGCTCCATTGTTAAACAGCGGAAACTGCAAATAAGTAGGCTTGGAGACTAAAGTTATGAATTGCGCCGACATTTCTGGGTTACATTCTCATTGTTAGGCTTCGAGAGTTACATTAAACTTGCTTTGGTCCGTCGGATTTAAGTTTCTGGTCCACCAGGTGATGCTTCATGGTTCCACTGCTGACCTTGCAGATAAGTAATCTTGGAGACTAAAGTTCTGAATAGCGACGAAAATTTCTGGGTTGCATTCTCACTGGAAACTTCGAGAGTTACAGTAAACTTGCATTGGTTCATCGGATTCCAGCTTTTAGTCCACCAGGTGATGCTCCATAGTTCACTGCTGACCATGCATTTAAGTTGGCTTGGATACCTAAGTTCTGAATTGCGACGAGATTTCTGGGTTATATTCTCACTAGGAATTTTCGAGACTTACAGTAAACTTGCTTTGGTACATCGTATTTAAGCTACTGGTCCAAAAGGTGATGCTCCCTGTTATCTCAGGTGACATTGCAGATAAGCATGCTAAGAGGCTAAAGTTCTGAATTGCGACGAAATATCTGGGCTACATTCTCACAAGGAAGCTTCGAGAGCTACAGTAAACTTTCTTTTGTAGATCGGATTTAAGCTACTGGTCCACCAGGTGGTGCTCCATGGTTCCAGTGCTGACATTGCAGATATATAGGCTTGGAGTCTAAAGTTCTGAATTGTGACGAAATTTCTGGGATGCATTCTCACTAGGAAGCTTCGAGTGTTACAGTAAGCTTGCTTTCGTTCATCGGAATCAAGCTACTGGTCCACCAGGTGATGCTTCATGGTTCACTGCTGACCTTTCAGGTAAGTAGGCTTGGAGACTAAAGTTCTGAATTGCGACGAAATTTCTGGGTTACATTCATACTAGGAAGTTTCAAGAGCAACAGTATACTTGCTTTGGTGCATTGGATTCAAGCTACTGGTTCACCAGGTGTTGCTCCATGGTTCGACTGCTAACCCTGCAGTCAAGTAAGCTTGGAGCGCTAAGTTCTGAATTGCGACGAGATTTCTGGGTTATATTCTCTCTAGGAAGCTTCAAGTGTTACAGTAAGCTTGCTTTCGTTCATCGGAATCAAGCTACTGGTCCACCAGGTGATGCTTCATGGTTCCACTGCTGACCTTTCAGGTAAGTAGGCTTGGAGACTAAAGTTCTGATTTGCGATGAAATTTCTGGGCTTCATTCTCACTAGGAAGCTTCGACAGTTATAGTAAACACTCTTTGGTTCATTTATTCAAGCTACTGGTCCGCCAGGTGATGATCCATGGTTCCACTGCTGAAATTGCAAACAAAGTAGGCTTGTAGAGTAACGTTCTGAATAGGGCCGAAATTTCTGAGTTACATTCTTACTAGGAAGCTTCAAAAGCTACAGTAAACTTGCTTTGGTGCATCGGATTGAAGCTACTGGTTCACCAGGCGCTGCCCCATGGTTCCACTGCTTGCCCGGCAGATAAGTATTTCTGAATTGCGACGAACATTCTGTTTTATCATCTCACTAGGAATCTTAGAGAGTTACAGTAAACTTGCTTTGGTGCATAGGATTTAAGTTACAGGCCCACCAGGTGATGCTCCATGGTTCCACTGCTAACCCTGCAGAGAAGTTGGCTTGGAGACTAAAGTTCTGAATTACGACGAAATTTCTGGGTTGCATTCTCACTAAGAAGCTTCGAGAGTTAACGTAAACTAGCTTTCGTTCATCGGATTCAAGCTACTGGTCCACCAGGTGATGCTCCATGGATCAACTGCTGACCTTGCAGTTAAGTAGGCTTGGAGACTAAAGTTCTGAATTGCGACGACATTTCTGGGCTAGATTCTCATCAGGAAGCTTCGAGAGTTACAGTATACTTGCTTTAGTGCATTGCATTTAAGCTGCTGGTCCATCACGTGATGCTCCATGGTTCCAGTGCTGACATTGCAGATAAGTAGGCTTGGAGACTAAAGTTCTGAATTGCGACGAAATTTCTGGGTTACATTCTCACAAGGAAGTTTCAAGAGTCACAGTATACATTCTTTGGTGGATCGGATTATGCTACTGGTCCAAAAGGTAATGCCCCCTGTTACCTCAGCTGACGTTGCAGATAAGCATGCTAAGAGGCTAAAGTTATGAAATGCGACGAAATTTCTGGGGTACATACTTACTAGGAAGCTTCGAGAGTTGCAGAAAACTTTCATGGTGCATCGGATTTAAGCTACTGGTCCACCAGGTGATGCTCCATGGTTCCACTGCTAACCTTGCAGATAAGTAGGCTTGGAGACTAAATTTCTGAATTGCGACGAAATTTCTGGGCTTCATTCTCACTAGGAAGCTTCGAGAGTTAAAGTAAATGAGCTTTCGTTAATCGGATTCAAGCTACTGGTCCACCAGGTGATGTTCCATGGATCCACTGCTGACCTTGCAGATAAGTAGGCTTGGAGACCAAAGTTCTGAATTGCGACGAAATTTATGGGCTACATTCTCTCAAGGAAGCTTCGAGAGTTACAGTATACTTGCTTTAGTGCATCGGATTTAAGCTGATGGTCGAGCAGGTGATGCTCCATGGTTCCAGTGCTGACATTGCAGATAAGTTGGCTTGGAGACTAAAGTTCTGAATTGCGACAAAATTCCTAGGTTACATTCTTCCTAGGAAGCTTCGAGAGTTACAGAAAACTTTCTTTGGTGCATCTAATTTAAGCTACTGGTCCAAAAGGTGATGCTCACTGTTACCTCAGCTGACATTGCAGATAATCATGCTAAGAGGCAAAAGTTCTGAATTGAGACGAAATTTCTGGGTTACATTCCCACAAGGAAGCTTCGAGAGTTACAGTAAAATAGCTTTCGTTCATCGGATTCAAGCTACTGGTCCACCAGGTGATGTTCCATGGTTCCACTGCTGAACTTGCAGATAAGTAGGCTTGGAGACTAAAGTTCTGAATTGCGACGAAAATTTCTGGCTTATATTCTTACTAGGAAGCTTCCCGAGTTACAGTTAACTTGCTTTGGTGTATCGGATTTAAGCTATTTGTTCACCAGGTGATGCTTCATGGTTCCACCGCTGACCTTACAGATAAGTAATCTTGGAGACTAAATTTCTGAACTGCGACGAAATTTCTGGGCTACATTCTTACTAGGAAGGTTCGAGAGCTTTAGTGCATCGGATTTAACCTACAGGTGCAGCAGGTGATGCTCCATGGTTCCACTGCTGACCTGTCAGTTAAGTAGGCTCGGAGACCAAAGTTCTAAATTGCGACGAAATTTCTTGGTTGCATACCCACTAGAAAGCTTCGAGAGTTACAGTAAACTTGCTTTGGTTCTTCGGATTCCAGCTTTTAGTCCACCACGTGATGCTCCATAGTTCACTGCTGACCCTGCATATAAGTTGGCTTGGAGACCTAAGTTCTGAATTGCGACGAAATTTCTGGGTTACATTCTTACTAGGAAGCTTCGAGAGTTGCAGAAAACTTTCATGGTGCATCGGATATAAGCTACTGGTCCACCAGGTGATGCTCCATGGTTCCACTGCTGACCTTGCAGATAAGTAGGCTTGGAGACTAAAGTTCTAAATTGCGACGAAATTTCTGGGCTACATTCTCACAAGGGAGCTTTGAGAGTTACAGTAAACTAGCTTTGGTTCATCGGATTCAAGCTACTGGTCCACCAGGTGATGTTCCATGGTTCCACTGCTGACCTTGCAGATAAGTAGGCTTGGAGACTAAATTTCTGAACTGCGACGAAATTTCTGGGCTACATTCTCACAAGGAAACTTCGATAGTTACAGTATACTTGCTTTAGTGCATCGGATTTAAGCTGCTGGTCCACCAGGTGATACTCCACGGTTCCACTGGTGACCTTGCAGATAAGTAGACTTGAAGGCTAAAGTTCTGAATTGTGTATTGTGACGAAATATCTGGGTTGTATTCTTACTAGGAAGCTTCGAGCGTTACAGAAACTAGCATGGGGTACATCGGATTTAAGCTACAGGTCCAGCAGGTGATGCTCCATGGTTCCATCTCTGGCCTTGCAGATAAGTAGGCTTGGAGACTAAATTTCTGAATTGCGAGGAAATTTCTGGGTTTCATTCTCAGTAGGAAGTTGAGAGACTTACAGTAAACTTCCTTTGGTGCATCAGATTCAAGCTACTGGTCCACCAGGTGATGCTCCGTGGTTCCTCTCCTGAACTTGCAGATAAGTAGGCTTGGAGACTAAAGTTCTGAGCTGCGACGAAATTTCTGGTTTATATTCTCAGTAGGAAGTTGAGAGACTTACAGTAAACTTCCTTTGGTGCATCAGATTCAAGCTACTGGTCCACCAGGTGATGCTCCGTGGTTCCTCTGCTGAACTTGCAGATAAGTAGGCTTGGAGACTAAAGTTCTGAATTGCGACAAAATTTCTCTGTTTCGTTCTCACTAGGAAGCATAGTGAGCTACAGCATCGGATTTAAGCTACTGGTCCACCAGGTGCTGCTCCATGGTTCCACTACTGACATTGCAGATAAGTAGTCTTGGAGACTATAGATGAGAATGGCGACGAAATGTTTTGGTTATATTCTCACTAGGAAGCTTCGAGAATTACAGTAAACTTGCGTTTGCGTATCGGATTTTAGCTACTAGTCTACCAAGTGATGCTCCATGGTTCTACTACTGACATTGCAGATAAGTAGTCTTGGAGACTAAAGATCAGAATGGTGACGAAATTTTTTGGCTATATTCTCACTAGGAAGCTTCGAGAATTACAGTAAACTTGCCTTGGTGCATCGGATTTAAGCTACTGGACCAGCAGGTGATGCTCCATGGTTACAAGCTGACGTTGCTGATATTTAGGCTTGGAGACTAAAGTTCTGAATTGCGATGAAATTTCTGGGTTATATTCTCACTAGGAAGCTTGGAGAGTTACAGTAAACTTGCTTTGGTGCATTCGATTCAAGCTACTGGGCAACCAGGTGATGCTCTATGGTGTTACTGCTGACCTTGCAGATAAGAAGGTTTTGAGACTAAACTTCAAAATTGAGACGAATTTTCAGTGTTATATTCTCACTAGGAAGCTTCCAGAGTTATAGTAAACTTGCTTTGGTTCATCGGATTCAAGCTACTGGTCCACCAGGTAATCTCCATTGTTCCAGTGTTGAAATTGCAGATATATAGACTTGTCGACATAAGTTCTGAATTGCGACGAAAATTCTGTGTTACATTCTCACTAGGAAACTTCGGGAGTTACAGTAAACTTGCTTAGGTGCATCGGATTTAAGCTACTGGTCCACCAGGTGCTGCTCAATGGTTCCACTACTGACATTGCAGATAAGTAGTCTTGGAGACTAAAGATCAGAATGGCGACGAAATGTTTTGGTTATATTCTCATTAGGAAACTTCGAGAATAACAGTAAACTTGCTTTGGTGCATCGGATTCTAGCTACTGGTCCACCAGGTGATGCTCCTTGTTTTAACTGCTGTCCCTGCAGATAAGTAGGCTTTGAGACTAAAGTTCTGAATTGCGACGAATTTTCTGGGTTGTATTTTAACTGGGAAGCTTCGAGAGTTATAGTAAACTTGCTTTGGTTCATCGGATTCAAATTACTGGTCCACCAGGGGATGCTCCATTGTGCCACTGCTGAAATTGCAGATAAGTAGACTTGGAGACTTAAGTTCTGAATTGCGACAAATTTTCTCTGTTTCGTTGTCACTAGGAAACTTCGGGAGTTACAGTAAACTTGCTTTGGTGCATCGGATTTAAGCTACTGGTCCACCAGGTGATGCTCCTTGGTTCCACTGCTGACTTTGCAGATACGTAGGCTTGGAGACTAAAGTTCTGAACTGAGACAATATTTCAGGGTTACCTTCTCACTAGGAAGCTTCGGGAGTTACAGTAAACTTGCTTTGGTGCATCGGATTTAAGCTATAGGTCCCCCACTTGATGCTCCATGGTTCCACTGCCGACGTTGGAGATAATTAGGCTTGGAGACTAAAGTTATGAACTGCGACGAAGTTTCTGGATTATATTATCAGTATGAAGTTTAGATAGTTACAGTAAACTTCCTTTGGTGCATCAGATTAAAGCTACTGATATACCAATTGATGCTCCATGGTTCCTCTGCTGTACTTGCAGATAAGTAGGCTTGGAGACTAAAGTTATGAATTGCGACGAAATTTCTGGGTTACATTCATGCTAGGAAGCTTCGAGAGCTACTGTAAACTTGCTTTGGTCCATTGGATTAAAGCTACTGGTTCACCAGGTGCTGCCTCATGGTTCCATTGCTGACCCTGCAGATATGTAGGCTTGGTGACTAAAGTTATCGAATTGCGACGAACATTCTGGTTTATCTTCTCACTAGGAAACTTCGAGAGTTACAGTAAACTTGCTTTGGTGCATCGGATTCTAGCTACTGGTCCACCAGGTGATGCTCCTTGTTTTAACTGCTGTCCTTGCAGATAAGTAGGCTTTGAGACTAAAGATCTGAATTGCGACGAAATTTCTGGGTTGTATTATCACTAGGAAACTTCGAGAGTTACAGTAAACTTGATTTGGTTCATCGGAATGAAACTACTGGTCCACCAGGTGATGCTCCATTGTACTTCTGCTGACCTTGCAGATAAGCACTCTAAGAGACTAAAGTTCTGAATTGCGACGCAATTTCTGGGCTACATTCTCACAAGGAAGCTTCGAGAGTTACAGTAAACGTGCTTTGGTGAATCGGATTCAAGCTATTGGTCCAGCAGGTGATGCTCCCAGATTCCACTGCTGACATTGCAGATAAGTAGGCTTGGAGACTAAAGATCTGAATTGCGACGAAATTTCTGGGTTGTATTCTCACTAGGACGCTTGGAGAGTTACAGTAAACTTGCTTTCCAGCATCGGAATCACGCTACTGGTCAACCAGGTGATGCTCTATGGTCGCACTGCTGACCTTGCACATAAATAGGCTTTGATACGAAAGTTCAAAAATGAGACGAAAATTCAGAGTTATATTTTGACTACGAGTTTTCGAGAGTTACAGTAAACTTGCGTTGGTGCATGGGATTCAATCTACTGGTCGACCAGGTGATGCTCCATGGTTCCACTGCAAAAATTGCGAAGAAGTAAGCTTGGAGACTAACGTCCTGAATTGCGACGAAATTACTGGGTATCATTCGCACTAGGAAGCTTCGAGATTTACAGTAAACTTGCTTTGGTGTATCGGATTTAAGCTACTGGTCCACCAGGTGCTGCTCCATGGTTCCACTACTGAAATTGCTGAAAAGTAGACTTGGAAACTTAAGTTCTGAACTGCGACAAAATTTCTCTGTTTCGTACACACTAGGAAGCTTAGGGAGCTACAGTAAACTTGCTTTGGTGCATCGGATTTAAGCTACTTGTCCACCAGCTGCTGCTTCATAGTTCCACTACTGACATTGCAGATAAGTAGTCTTGGAGACTAAAGATCAGAATGGCGACGAAATTTTTTGGTTATATTCTCACTAGGAAGCATCGATAATTACAGTAAACTTGCTTTGGTGCATCGGATATAAGCTACTGGTCCACCAGGTGATGCTCCATGGTTCCCAGCTGACATTGCTGATATTTAGGCTTGGAGACTAAAGTTCTGAATTGCCATGAAATTTCTGGGTTATATTCTCACTAGGAAGCTTGGAGAGTTACAGTAAACTTCCTTTGGTGCATTGGATTAAGGCTACTGGTCGACCAGGTGATGCTCCATGGTCTTACTGCTGACCTTGCAGATAAGTAGGCTTTGAGACTAAAGTTCAAAATTGAGACGAAATTTCAGGGTTATATTCTAACTAGGAAGCTTCCAGAGTTATAGTAAACTTGCTTTGGTTCATCGGATTCAAGCTACTGGTCCACCAGGTGATGCTCCATTGTTCCACTGTAGAAATTGCAGATAAGTAGACTTGGAGACCTAAGTTCTGAATTGCGACGAAATTTCTGTATTACATTCTCACCAGGAAGCTTCGAAAGATACAGTAAACTTTCTTTGGTGCATCGGATTTAAGCTTCTGGTATACCAGGTGATGCTCCTTGGTTCCACTGCTGACCTTGCAGATAAGTAGTCTTGCAGACTAAAGTTCTGAATTGCGACGAAATCTCTGGGTTATATTCTCACAAGGAAGTTTATAGAGCCACAGTAAACTAGCTTTGGTGCATCGGATATAAGCAACAGGTGCATCAGGTGATGCTCCATGGTTCTACTGCTGAAATTACTGATAAGTTGACTTGGAGACTTAAGTACTGATTTGAGACGACATTTCTGTGATACATTCTCAGTAGGAAGCTTCGAGAGTTACAGTAAACTTTCTTTGGTGCATCGGATTTAAGCTACTGGTCCACCAGGTGATGCTCCATGGTTCCACTACTGACATTGCAGATAAGTAGACCTGGAGACTAAAGGTATCAATTGCGACAAATTTTCAGGTTTGTATTCTCACTATGAAACTTCGAGAGTTACAGTATACTACTTCTTGCATCGGATGTAAGCTAGAGGGGCACCAGGTTATGCTCCAAGGTTCCACCGCTGACCCTGCAGATAAGCAGGCTTGGAGACTAAAGATCTGAATTGGGAAGAAATTTCTGGGCTACATTCTCACTAGTAAGGTTCGAGAACTACAGTAAACTTGCATTGGTGCATCCGATGTTAGCTACTGGTCCACCAGGTGATGCTCCATGATTCCACTGCAGACCTTGCAGATAAGTTGGCTAGGAGACAGAAGTTCTGAATTGCGACAAAATTTCTGGGTTATATTCCCAGTAGGAAGCTTCGAAAGTTACATTAATCTTGCTTTGGTGCAACGGATACAAGCTACTGCTCCAGCAGGTGTTGCTCCATGAATCCAGTGTTGACCTTGCAGATTAGTAGGCTTACAGACTAGAGTTCTGAATTGCGTTGAAATTTCTGGGTTATATTCCCACTAGGAAGCATTGAGAGGTACAGTAAACTTCCTTGGTCCATCGGATTCAAGCTACTGGTCCACCAGGTGATCCTCCATGGTGCCACTGCTGATCTTGCAGATAAGTAGGCTAGGAGACTAAAGTACTGTATTGCGACGAAATTTCTCGGTTACATTCTCACTATGATGCTATGAGACCTACAGTAAATTTGCTTTGGTGCATCGAATTTAAGCTACTTGGCCACAAGGTGATGCTCCTTGGTTCCACTGTTGAAATTGCATATAAGTAGACTTGCAGACTAAAATTATGAATTACAACGAAATTTCTGTGTTATATTCTCACTAAGAATCTTCGAGAGTTACAGTAAACTTGTTTTGGAGCATCGGAATTAATCTACTTCTACACCAGATGATGCTCCATGGTTCTACTGCTGACCTTGCAGGTACGTATGCTTGACGACTAAAGTTCTGAATTCTGTCGAAATCTCTTACTAAAATTCTCACTAGGAAGCTTCGAGAGGTACAGTAAATTTCCTTTTGTGCATATGATTTAAGCTACTGGTCCACCAGTTGAAGCTCCATGGTTCCATTAAAGACCTTGCAGATAAAGAGGCTTTGAGACTAAAGTTCTGAATTGCGACGAAATTTCTGCGTTACATTCTCACTAGTATTATACGAGAACTACAGTAAACTTCCTTTGGTGCATCGGATCTACGCTACTGGAACACTAGGTGATGCTCCAAAGTTTCACTGATGAAATTGCAGATAAGTAGGCTTGATGACTAAAGTTCTGAAGTGCGACGAAATTTCTCGGTTGTATTATCACTAGGAAACTTCGAGAGTTCCAGTAAACTTGCTTTGGTGCATCGGATTTAAGCTACTGGTCCACCAGGTGATGCTCCATGGTTCCACTGTTGAAATTGCATATAAGTAGGCTTGGAGACAAAAATTCTGAATTGCAACGAAATTTCTGTTTTATATTCTCACTAGGAAGCTTCGAGAGTTACAGTAAACTTGCTTTGGTTCATCGGAATGAAACTACTGGTCAACCAGCTAATGCTCTATGGTTCCACTGCTAAAATTGCAGATAAGTAGACTTGGAGACTTAGGTTCTGAATTGCGACGAAATTTCTGGGTTATATTCTCAGTAGGAATTTTAGAGAGTTACAGTAAATGTGCATTGGTGCATCGGATTCAAGCTATTGGTCCAGCAGGTGTTGCTCCAAGATACCACTGCTGACATTGCACATAAGTAGGCTTGGAGACTAAAGATCTGAATTGCGACGAAATTTCTGGGTTGTATTATCACTAGGAAGCTTCAAGAGTTACAGTAAACTTGTTTTGATTCATCGAATTCAAGCTACTGGTCCACCAGAAGATGCTCTATTGTTCCACTGCTGAAATTGCAGATAAGTAGGCTTGGAGACTAAAGTTCTGAATTGCGATGAAATTTCTGAGTTATATTCTCACTAGGAAGCTTGGAGAGTTACAGTAAACTTGCTTTGGCGCATTGGATTAAGGCTACTGGTCAACCAGGTCATGCTCCATGGTCTTACTGCTGACTTTGCAGATAAGTAGGCTTTGAGACTAAAGTTCAAAATTGAGACGAAATTTCAGGGTCATATTCTAACTAGGAAGCTTCCAGAGTTATAGTAAACTTGCATTGGTTCATCGGATTCAAGCTACTGGTCCACCAGGTGATGCTCCATTGTTCCACTGTTGAAATTGCAGATAAGTAGACTTGGAGACCTAAGTTCTGAATTGTGACGAAATTTCTGTGTTACATTCTCACTAGGAAGCTTCGGGAGATACAGCAAACTTTCTTTGGTGCATCGGATTTAAGCTTCTGGTATACCAGGTGATGCTCCTTGGTTCCACTGCTGACCTTGCAGATAAGTAGGCTTGGAGACTAAAGTTCTGAATTGCGACGAAATTTCACGGTTACCTTCTCACTAGGAAGCTTCGGGAGTTACAGTAAACTTGCTTTGGTGCATCTGACTTAAGCGACTGGTCGACCAGGTGATACTAAATGGTTACACTGCTGACCTTGCAGATAAGTGGGCTTGGAGACTAGTTCTAAATTGTGACGAAATTTCTGTGTTGCATTCTCACTAGGAAGCTTCGAGAGCTACTGTAAACTTGCTTTGGTCCATTGGATTCAAGCTACTGGCTCACCAGGTGTTCCTCCATGGTTCCACTGCTGACCTTGCCGATAAGTAGGCTAGGAGACTAAAGTTCTGTCTTGCGAAAAAATTTCTCTGTTATATTCCCACTTGGAAGCATCGAGGGCTATAGTAAACTTGCTTTGGTGCATCGGATTGAAGCTACAGGTCCACCAGGTGATGCTCCATGGTACCTCTGCTGCCTTGCAGATAATCAGGCTTGGAGACTAAAGTTCTGAATTGCGACGAAATTTCTGCGCTACATTCTCACAAGGAAGCATTGAGAGTTACAGTTAACTTGCTTTGGTGCATCGGATTTATGCTACTGGTCCTCCAGGTCATGCTCCATGGTTCCACTGCCTACCTTGCAGATAAGTAGGCTTGGAGACTAAAGTTATGAATTGCGACGAAATATCTGGGTTACCTTCTCATCATTAAGCTTCGAGAGTTACAGTAGACTTGCATTCGTGCATCGGATTCAAGCTATTGGTCTTCCACTTGATGCTCCATGGTTCCACTGCCGACATTGGGGATAAGTTGGCTTGGAGACTAAAGTTCTGAACTGGGCCGAAGTTTCTGGGTTATATTCTCAGTAGGAAGCTTGGAGAGTTACAGTAAACTTGCTTTGGTGCATTGGATTAAGGCTACTGGTCAACCAGGTGATGCTCCATGGTCTCACTGCTGACCTTGCAGATAAGTAGGCTTTGAGACTAAAGTTCAAAATTGAGACGAAATTTCTGGGTTACATTCTCACTAGGTAGCTTCGAGAGTTGCAGTAAATTTCTTTAGTGCATCGGATCTAAGCTACTGGTCCACCAGGTGATTCTACATTGTTCCACTGCTGACCATGCAGATAAGTAGGCTTTGAGACTAAAGTTCTGAATTGCGACGAAATTTCTGGTTTACATTCTCAAAAGGAATTTTATAGAGCCACAGTAAACTACCTTTGGTGCATCGGATAAAAGCAACAGGTGCAGCCGGTGATGCTCCAAGGTTCTACTGTTGACCTTTCAGATAAGTAGGCTTGGAGACTAAAGGTCTGAATTGCGACGAATTGTCTGAGTTATATTCTCACTACGAAACTTCGAGAGTTATAGTAACCATGCTTTGGTTCATCAGATTCAAGCTACTGGTCCACCAGATGATGCTCCATGGTTCCACTGCTGAAATTGCAGACAAGTTGACTTGGAGACTTAAGTAATCATTTGAGACGAAATTTCTGTGTTACATTCTCAGTAGGAAGCTTCGTGAGTTACAGTAAACTTGCGTTGGTGCATGGGATTCAATCTGCTGGTCGACCAGGTGATGCTCCATGGTTCCACAGCAAAAATTGCGAAGAAGTAAGCTTGGAGACTAACGTTCTGAATTGTGACGAAATTACTGGGTTTCATTTGACTAGGAAGCTTCGAGATTTACAGTAAACTTGCTTCGGTGCATCCGATTATAGCTACTGGTCCAACAGGTGATTCTCCATGGATCCACTGCTGACCTTGCAGATATGTAGGCTTGGAGACTAAAGTTCTGAATGACGACGAAATTTCTCGGTTATATTCTCACTAGGAAGCTTCGCGAGTTACAGTAAACGTGCTTTGGTGCAACGGATTTAAGCTACTGGTCCACCAGGTGATGCTCCATGGTTCCACTGCAGACCTTGCAGATAAGTTGGCTAGGAGACAGTAGTTCTGAATTGCGACAAAATTTCTGGGTTACATTCTCACTAGGATGGTTCGAGAGCTACAGTAAACTTGCTTTGGTGCATCCGATTCAAGCTACTGGTGCACCAAGTGATTCTCCATGGTTCCACTAGTGACCTTTCAGATAAGAAGGCTTGAAGACAGAAGTTCTCAGTTGCGATGAAATTTCTGCGTTATATACCCAGTAGGAAGCTTCGAGAGTTACATTAATCTTGCTTTGGTGCAACAGATTCAAGCTACTGCTCCAGCAGGTGTTGCTCCATGTATCCACTGTTGACCTTTCAGATAAGTAGGCTTACAGACTAGAGTTCTCAATTGTGTTGAAATTTCTGGGTTATATTCCCACTAGGAAGCACTGAGAGCTACAGTAAACTTCCTTGGTGCATCGGATTCAAGCTACTGGTCCACAAGGTGATCCTCCATGGTTCCACTGCTGATCTTGCAGATAAGTAGGCTAGGTGACTAAAGTACTGAATTGCAACGAAATTTCTGGGTTACATTCTCACTATGATGCTATGAGACCTACAGTAAATTTGCTTTGGTGCATCGGATTTAAGCTACTGGTCCACCAGGTGATGCTCCATGGTTCCACTGTTGAAATTGCATATAAGTAGACTTGGAGACCAAAATTCTGAATTGCAACGAAATTTCTGGGTTATATTCTCACTAGGATGCTTTGAGACTTACAGTAATCTTGTTTTGGAGCATCGGATTTAATCTGCTGGTCAACCAAGTGATGCTCCACGGTTCCACTGCTGACCTTGCTGCTAAGTATGCTTGGAGACTAAAGTTCTGAATTGCGACGAAATTTCAAGTGTTACATTCTCACTAGGAAGCTTCGCGAGTTACAGTAAACGTGCTTTGGTGCAACGGATTTAAGTTACTGGGCCACCAGGTGATGCTCCTTGGTTCCACTGTTGAAATTGCATATAAGTAGACTTGGAGACTAAAATTATGAATTTCAACGAAATTTCTGTGTTATATTCTCACTAAAAATCTTCGAGAGTTACAGTAAACTTGTTTTGGAGCATCGGATTTAATCTACTTATACACCAGATGATGCTCCATGGTTCTACTGCTGACCTTGCAGGTAAGCATGCTTGACGACTAAAGTTCTGAATTGTGTCGAAATCTCTTACTTAAATACTCACTAGAAAGCTTCGAGAGGTACAGTAAATTTCCTTTTGTGCATATGATTTAAGCTACAGGCCCACCAGTTGAAGCTCCATGGTTCCATTAAAGACCTTGCAGATAAATTTCTCGGTTGTATTATCACTAGGAAACTTCGAGAGTTCCAGTAAACATGATTTGGTGCATGGGATTTATGCTACTCGTCCACCAGGTGATGCTAAATTGTTCCACTGCTGAACTCGCAGATAAGTAGGATTGAAGTCGAATGTTCTGTATTCCGACGAAATTTCTGGGTTTCTTTCTCACTAGGATGCTACGAGAACTACATTAAAATTGCTTTGGTGCATCGGATTTAAGCTACTGGCCCACCAGGTTATGCGCCGTGGTTCCACTGCTGAAATTGCACATAAGTAGGCTTGATGACTAAAGTTCTCAATTGCGACGAAATTTCTGGGTTATATTCTCACGAGGAAACTTCGAGAGTTACAGTAAACTTCCTTTGGTGCATCGGATTCATGCTACTGGTCCACCAGGTGATCCTCCATCGTTACACTGCTGATCCTGCAGATAAGTAGGCTTGGAGCCTGAAGCTCTGAATTGCGACGAAATTTCTGGGTTACATTCTCACTAGGATGCTACGAACACTACAGTAAACTTGCTTTGGTGGATCGGATTTAAGCTACTGGTCCACCAGGTGATGCTCCATGGTTAAACTGCTTAAATTGCAGATTAGTGAACTTGGAGACAAAAGTTCTGAATTGCGACGAAATCTCTTCGTTAAATTCTCACTAGGAAGCTTCGAGAGGTACAGTAAATTTGCTTTGGTGAATCGGATTTAAGCTACTGGGCCACCAGGTGATGCACCATGGTTCCACTGTTGAAATTGCATATAAATAGGCTTGGAGACAAAAATGCTGAATTGCAACGAAATTTCTGGGTTATATTCTCACTAGGAAGCTTTGAGAGTTACAGTAAACTTGCTTTGGAGCATCGGATTTAATCTACCTGTACAAAGATGATGCTCCATGGCTCTATTGCTGACCTTGCAGATAAGTATGCTTGGAGACTAAAGTTCTGAATTGCGACTAAATTTCTGGGTTACAATCTCACTAGGAAGCTTCGAGAGTTAAAGTAAATGTGCTTTGGTGCATCGGATTTAAGCTACTGGTCAACCAAGTGATACCCCCTGGTTCCATTGCTGACCTCGCAGTAAGTAGGCTTGGCGTCTAAAGTTCTGAATTGCGACGAAATCGCTGATTTAATATCTCACTAGGAAGCTTCGAGAGTTCCAGTAAACATGATTTGGTGCATGGGATTTATGCTACTCGTCCATCAGGTGACGCTCCACGGTTCCACTGCTGACATTGCAGATAAGTAGGCTTGGAGACTAAAGTTCTGAATTGCGACGAAATTTCTGGGTTACATTTTCACTAGGATGCTACGAGAACTACAGGAAACTTGCTTTGGTGCACCAGATCAAGCCATTGGGTACACCTGGGGATGCTCCATGGTTCCACTGCTGACCCTGAAGATAAGTAGTTTTGGTGACTAAAGTTCTCAATTGCTACGAAATTTCTGTTTTATATTCTCACTAGGAAGCTTCGAGAGCTACAGTAAACTTGCTTTGGTGTATCAGATTCAAGCTACTGGTCCACTAGGTGATGCTCCAAGGTTCCACTGTGGACCTTGCAGATAAGTATGCTGGGAGACTAATGTTCTGAATTGCGATGAAATTTCTGGGTTACATTCTCACTAGAATCCTTCTAGAGTTACAGTAAACTTGCTTTGGTGTATCGGATTTAAGCTACTAGTCCACCAGGTGATGCGCTGTGGTTCCACTGCTGACCTTGCAGATAAGTGAGGTTGCAGACTAACGTTGTTCATTGCGACGAAATTTCCGGGTTCCATTCTCACTAGGAAGCTTCGAGAGTTACAGTAAGTTTCCTTTGGTGCTGCGGATTCAAGCTACTGGTCCACCAGGCGAGGCTCCATGGTTCCACTGCTAACCCGGGCAGATAAGTAGGCTTGGAGAAAAAAGTTCTGAATTGCGACGAAATTTCTGGGTTACATTCTCACTAGGAAGCTTCGAGAGTTACAGTAAACGTTCTGTTGTGCATCGGACTAAAGCTACTGCTTTACCAAGTGATGCTCCATGGTTCCACTGCTGACCTCGTAGATAAGTAGGCTTGGAGACTAAAGTTCTGAATTGCGTCGAAATCTCTGGGTTACATTCTCACAAGGAAGCTTGGAGAGGTACAGTCTACATCTACATGACTACTCTGCAATTCACATTTAAGTGCTTGGCAGAGGGTTCATCGAACCACAATCATACTATCTCTCTACTATTCCACTCCCGAACAGCGAGCGGGAAAAAAGAACACCTAAACCTTTCTGTTCGAGCTCTGATTTCTCTTATTTTATTTTGATGATCATTCCTACCTATATTTTCGCATTCGGAAGAGAAAGTTGGTGACTGAAAGTTCGTAAAAACGTCTCGCCGCGACGAAAAACGTCTATGCTGTAATGACTTCCATCCCAACTCGTGTATCATATCTGCCACACTCTCTCCCCTATAACGCGAAAATACAAAACGAGCTGCCCTTTTTTGCACCCTTTCGATGTCCTCCGTCAATCCCACCTGGTAAGGATCCCACACCGCGCAGCAATATTCTAACAGAGGACGAACGAGTGTAGCGTAAGCTGTCTCTTTAGTGGACTTGTTGCATCTTCTAAGTGTCCTGCCAATGAAACGGAACGTTTGGCTCGCCTTCCCGACAATATTATCTATGTGGTCCTTCCAACTGAAGTTGTTCGTAATTTTAACACCCAGGTACTTAGTTGAATTGACAGCCTTGAGAATTGTACTATTTATCGAGTAATCGAATTCCAACGGATTTCTTTTGGAACTCATGTGGATCATCTCACACTTTTCGTTATTTAGCGTCAACTGCCACCTGACACACCATACAGCAATCTTTTCTAAATCGCTTTGCAGTTGATACTGGTCTTCGGATGACCTTACTAGACGGTAAATTACAGCATCATCTGCGAACAGTCTAAGAGAACTGCTCAGATTGTCACCCAGGTCATTTATATAGATCAGGAACAGTAGAGGTCCCAGGACGCTTCCCTGGGGAACACCTGATACCACTTCAGTTTTACTCGATGATTTGCCATCTATTACTGCGAACTGCGACCTTCCTGACAGGAAATCACGAATCCAGTCGCACAACTGAGACGATACCCCATAGCTCCGCAGCTTGATTAGAAGTCGCTTGTGAGGAACGGTGTCAAAAGCTTTCCGGAAATCTAGAAATACGGAATCAACTTGAGATCCCCTGTCGATAGCTGCCATTACTTCGAGCGAATAAATAGCTAGCTGCGTTGCACAAGAGCGATGTTTCCTGAAGCCATGCTGATTACGTGTCAATAGATCGTTCCCTTCGTGGTGATTCATAATGTTTGAATACAGTATATGCTCCAAAACCCTACTGCAAACCGACGTCAATGATATAGGTCTGTAGTTAAATGGATGACTCCTACTACCCTTCTTGAACACTGGTGCGACCTGCGCAATTTTCCAATCTGTAGGTACAGATCTATCGGTGAGCGAGCGGTTGTATATGAGTGCTAAGTAGGGAGCTATAGTATCAGCGTAATCTGAAAGGAACCTAATCGGTATACAATCTGGACCTGAAGACTTGCCCGTATCAAGCGATTTGAGTTGCTTCGCAACCCCTAAGATTACTTCTAAGAAACTCATGCTAGCAGATGTTCGTGTTTCAAATTCTGGAATATTCCATTCGTCTTTCCTGGTGAAGGAATTTCGGAAAACCGCGTTAAATAACTCCGCTTTAGCGGCACAGTCGTCGATAACAGTACCATCGGCACTGCGCAGCGAAGTATTGACTGCGTCTTGCCGCTTGTGTACTTTACATACGACCAGAACTTCTTCGGATTTTCTACCAAATTTCGAGACAATGTTTCGTTGTGGAACCTATTAAAGGCATCTCGCATCGAAGTACGTGCCAAATTTGGCGCGTCTGTAAATTTTAGCCCATCTTCGGGATTTCGCGTTCTTCTGAACTTCGCAAGCTCTTTCCGTTGCCTCTGCAACAGCGTTCGGACCTTTTTTGTGTACCACGGGGGATCCGTTCCATCTCTTACCAATTTGTGCTTTGGTGCATCGGACTTAAGCTACTGCTCCACCAAGTGATGCTCCATGGTTCCACTGCCGAACGTGCAGGTAAGTAGGCTTGGAGACTGAAGTACTGAAATGCCACGAAATTTCTGGGTTACATTCTCACTAGGATGCTACGAACAGTACAGTAATCTTGCCTTGGTGCATCAGATTTAAGCTACTGGTCCACCCGGTGTTGCTCCATTGTTCCACTGCTGAAATTGCAGATAAGAAGCCTTGAAGAACAAAATTCTGAATTGCGACGAAATTTCTAGGTTACATTCTCACTAGGAAGCTTCGAGAGCGACAGTAAACGGGCTTTGGTGCTTCGGATTTAAGCTACTGGTCCACCAAGTGATGTTCCATGGTTCCACTGCTGACCTCGCAGGTAACTAGTAACTAGGCTTGGAGACTGAAGTTCTGAATTGCGATGAAATCTCTGGGTTACATTCTCACTAGGAAGCATCGAGAGTTACAGTAAACTGGCTTTGGTGCATCGGAATTAAGCTACTGGTCCACCAGGCGATGCTCCATGGGTCCACTGCTGTCCTTTGAGATAGGTAGGCTTAGAGAAAAAAGTTCTGAATTGCGACGAAATTTCTGGGTTATATTCTCCCTAGGAAGCTTCGAGAGATACAGTAAACTTGCTTTGGTGCATTGGCTATTAGCTACTGGTCCACCATATGATGCTCCATGGTTCCACTGCTGACTTTGCAGATAAGTAGGCTTGGTGACTAAAGTTCTGAATTGCGACGAACTTTCTGGGTTGTATTCTCACTAGGAAGCTTCGAGATTTACAGTAAACATGATTTGGTGCACCGGATTTATGCTACAGGTCTACCAGGTGATGCTCCATGGTTCCACTGATGACCTTGCAGATAAGTAGGTTTGGAGACTTAAGTTCTGAATTGCGACGAAATCTCTGGGTTACATTCTCACTAGGAGACTTCGAGAAGTACAATAAATTTGCCTTGGTGCATCTGATTTAGCTACTGCTCCATCAGGCGAAGCTCCAGTGTTCCATTACCGACCTTGCAGATAAAGAGGCTTTGAGACTAAAGTTCTGAATTGCGACGAAATATCTGGGTTACATTCTCACTAGAATGCTACAAAAACTACAGTAAACTTCCTTTGGAGCATATGATTTAAGCTATTGGGCCACCAGGTGATGCTCCATTGTTCCACTGCTGAAATTGCACATAAGTAGGCTTGGATACTAAAGTTCTGAATTGCGACGAACTTTCTGGGTTATATTTTCACTAGGAAGCTTGGAAGTTACAGTAAACTTTCTTTCGTGCATCGGATTTAAGCTACTGGTCTACCAGGTGATGCTCCGTGGTTCCACTGCTGAAATTGCAGATAATTAGGCTTGGAGACTAAAGTTCTAACTTACGACGAGATTTCTGGGTTATATTCTCATTGGAAGCTTCGAGAGTTACAGTAAACGTGCTTTGGTTAATCGGATTTAAGCTACTGGTCAAACAAAGTCATGCTCCATGGTTCCACTGCTCACCCCGCAGATAAGTAGGGTTGGAGACTAATGTTCTGAAATGCGACGAACTTTCTGGGTTATATTTTCACTAGGAAGCTTCGAAGTTAGAGTAAACTTTCTTTCGTGCATCGGATTTAAGCTACTGGTCTACCAGGTGATGCTCCATGGTTCCACTGATGACCTTGCAGATAAATAGACTTGGAGACTAAAGTTCTGAATTGCGACGAAATCTCTGGGTTACATTCTCACTAGTAAGCTTCGAGAGGTACAATAAATATGCTTTGGTACATCGGACGTAAGATACTGGTCCACCAGGTGAAACTCCATGTTCCATTGCCGACCTTGCAGGTAACTAGGCTTGGAGACTAAAGTTCTGAATTGCAACGAAATCTCTGGGTTACATTCTCACTAGGATGCTACGAAAACTACAGTAAACTTTCTTTTGAGCATATGACTTAAGCTACTGGGCCACCAGGTGATGCTCCATGGTTTCACTGCTGAAAATGCAGATAAGTAGGCTTGGAGGCCACAGGTCTGAATTTCGACGAGTTTTCTGGGTTATTTTCGCAGTAGGAGCTTCGAGAGATACAGTAAACTTGCTTTGGTGCATCGGCTTTAAGCTAGTGGTCAACCAGGTGATGCCCATGGTTCCACTGCTGACCTTGCAGATAAGTAGGCTTGGACATTAATGTTCTAAATTGTGTCGAAATTTCTGGGTTATATTCTCACTAGGAAGCTTCCAGAGTTACAGTAAACATGCTTTGTGAATCGGATTTATTCTTCTGGTCCACCAGGTGATGCTCCATGGGTCCACTGCCGAAGTTGCAGATAAGTAGGCTTGGAGACCGAAGAACTGAAATGCCACGAAATTTCTGGGTTACATTCTCACTCTGATGCTACGAACAGTACAGTAAACATGCCTTGGTGCATCAGATTTAAGCTACTGCTCCACTCGGTGTTGCTCCATTGTTCTACTGCTGAAATTGCAGATAAGAAAGCTTGGCGAACAAAGTTCTGAATTGCGACGAAACTTCTAGGTTACATTCTCACTAGGAAACTTCGAGAGCGACAGTAAACGGGCTTTGGTGCTTCGGATTTAAGCTACTGGTCCACCAAGTGATGTTCCATGGTTCCACTGCTGACCTCGCAGGTAACTAGGCTTGGAGATTGAAGTTCTGAATTCCGACGAAATCTCTGGGTCACATTCTCACTAGGAAGCATCGAGAGTTACAGTAAACTTGCTTTGGTGCATCGGAATTAAGCTACTGGTCCACCAGGTGATGCTCCATGGTTCCACTGCTGACTTTGCAGATAAGTAGGCTAGGTGACTAAAGTTCTGAATTGCGACGAAATTTCTGGGTTATATTCTCACTAGGAAGCTTCGAGATTTACAGTAAACATGATTTGGTGCACCGGATTTATGATACTGGTCTACCAGGTGATGCTCCATGTTTCCACTGATGACCTTGCAGATAAGTAGGTTTGGAGACTAAAGTTCTGAATTGCGACGAAAATTTCTGGTTTACATGCTCACTAGGAAGCTGCGAGAGTTACAGTAAACTTGCTTTGGTGCATCGGATTTAAGTAACTGGCCCACCAGGTGAGGCTCCTTGGTTCCACTGCTGATCTTGCAGATAAGAAGGCTTGGCCACAAAAGTTCTAAATTAGGACGAGATTTTTGGTTTATATTCTCACTAGGAAGCTTCGAGAGTTACAGTAAACTTTCTTTGGTGCATCGGATTTAAGCTACAGGTCCTCCAGGAGATGCTCCATTGTTCCACTGCTGACCTTGCAGATAAGTAGGCTTGGAGACTAAAGTTCTGATCTGAGACGAGATTTCTGGGTTATATTCTCACTAGGAAGCTTCAAGAGTTACAATAAACGTGCTTTGGTTAATCGGATTTAAGCTACTGGTCAATCAAGTCATGCTCCATGGACCCACTGATGACCTCGCAGAGAAGTAGGGTTGGAGACTGAAGTGCTGATATGCCACGAAATTTCTGGTTTACATTCTCACTAGGATGCTACGAACAGTACAGTAAACATGCCTTGGTGCATCAGATTTAAGCTACTGGTCCACCCGGTGTTGCTCCATTGTTCCACTGCTGAAATTGCAGATAAGAAGGCTTGGAGAACAAAGTTCTGAATTGCGACGAAATTTCTAGGTTACATTCTCACTAGGAAGCTTCGAGAGCGACAGTAAACGGGCTTTGGTGCTTCGGCTTTAAGCTACTGGTCCACCAAGTGATGTTCCATGGTTCCACTGCTGACCTCGCAGGTAACTAGGCTTGGAGACTGAAGTTCTGAATTGCGACGAAATCTCTGGGTTACATTCTCACTAGGAAGCATCGAGAGTGACAGTAAACTTGCTTTGGTGCATCTGATTTAAGTTACTGGTCCACCAGGTGATGCTCCATGGTTCTACTGCTGACCTTGGAGATAAGTAGGCTTAGAGAAAAAAGTTCTGAATTGCGACGAAATTTCTGGGTTATATTCTCACTAGGAAGCTTCGAGAGATACAGTAGACATGCTTTGGTGCATTGGCTTTTAGCTACTGGTCCACCAGCTGATGCTCCATGATTCCACTGCTGACTTTGCAGATAAGTAGGCTTGGTGACTAAAGTTCTGATTTGCGGCGAAATTTCTGTGTTATATTCCCACTAGGAAGCTTCGAGATTTACAGTAAATGTCCTTTGGTGCATCGGATTTTAGCTACTGGTTAATCAAGTGATGCTCCATGATTCCACTGCTGACCTCGCAGATAAGTAGGATAGGAGACTAATGTTCTTTATTGTGACGAAATCTCTAGGTTACATTCTCACTAGGAAGCTTCGAGAGGTACAGTAAATATGCTTTGGTGCATCGGATTTAAGATACTGGTCCACCAGGTGAAGCTCCATGTTCCATTGCCGACCTTGCAGGCAATGAGGCTTTGAGACTAAAGTTCTGAATTGCGACGAAATTTCTGGGTTACTTTATCACTAGGATGCTACTGGAACTACAGTAAACTTGCTATGGTGCATCGGATTTAAGCTACTGCGCAACCAGGTGATGCTCCGTGGCTCCACTGCTGAAATTGCAAAGAAGTATTCTTGGAGCCTAAAGTTCTTAATTGCTACGAAATTTCTGGGTTACATTCTCACTAGGAGGCTTCGAGAGCTACCGTAAACTCGCTTTGGTTCATCAGATTTAAGCTACTGGTCCACCAGGTAATGCTCCATAGTTCCACCGCTGACCTTGCAGTTAAGTAGGCTTGGAGACTAAAGTTCTGAATTGATACGACATTTATTTATTATATTTTCACTAGGAAGCTTCAAGAGTTACAGTAAACATGCTTAAGTGCATCGGATTGATGCTCCTGGTCCACCAGGTGATGTTCCATGGTTCCACTGCCGACCTTTTGGATAGGTAATCTTGCAGACTAATGTTCTGAGTTGCGACGACATTTGCTTGTTACATTCTAACTAGAATGTTACAAGAATCTTGCTTTGGATCATCGGATTTAAGCTACTGGTCCTCCAGGTGATCCTCCATGGCTGCACTGCCAAACTTTCAGATAATTAGGCTTGGAGACTAAAGTTCTGTATTGCGATGAAATTTCTCGTTTATATGCTCCATGGTGGCACTGCTGACCTTGCAGATAAGTAGGCTTGCAGACTAAAGTTCTCAATTGCCACGGCATTTCTGGGTTACATTCAAACTAGGAAGCTTCGAGAGTTACAGTAAATTTCCTTTGGTGCATCTGATGTAAGCTAGAGGTCGACCAGGTGATGCAAAATGGTTCCACTGCGGACCTTGCAAATATGTAGGCTTGGAGAGAAAAGTTCTGAATTGCGCAAAACGTCTCGGATGTATTCTCACTCGCAAGCTTCGAGAGTTACAGTATACTTGCTTTGGTGAATCGGATTTAAGCTACTGATCCAACAGGTGATGCTCCTTGATTCCGCCGCTGACCTTACAGATACGTAGGCTTGGAGACCTACGTTCTCAATTGAGACGAAATTTCTGGGTTCCATTCTCACAACGAAGCTTCAAGAGTTACATTAAACTTGCTTTGGTGCAACGGATTTAAGATACTGGTCCACCAAGTGATGCTCCATGGTTCCACTGCTGACTGTGAAGATAAGTAGGCTTAGAGACTAAAGTTCAGAATAGCTCAGATATTTCTGGGTTACATTCACACTAGGAGACTTTGGGAGTTACAGTAAACGTGCTTTGGTGCATGCGATTCATGCTAGTGGTCCACCACGTGATGCTCCATGGTTACACTGATGACCCTGCAGATAAGTAGGCTTGCAGACTAAATTTCTGAATTGCGGCGAAATTACTGGGTTATAATCTCATTGGGAAGCTTCGATAGTTACAGTAAACTTGCTTTGCTGCATCGGATTAAACCTATTGTTAAACCAGGTGATGATCCATGGTTCCACTACCGACCTTGCAGATAAGTAGGCTTGGTGACCAAAGTTGTTAATTGCGACGAAATTTCTGGGTTATATTCTCACTAGGAAGCTTCGAGAGTTACAGGAAACTTGCTTTGGTGCATAGGATTCAAGCTACTTGTCCACCACGTGATGATCCATAGTTCCACCACTGACTTTCCAGGTAAGTAGGTTCTGAGACTAACGTTCTCAATTGCGACGAAATTTTTGGGTTCCATTTTCACTAGGAAGCTTCGACAGTTACAGTGAACTTGCTTTGGTGCATCTGATTTAAGCTACTGGTCCACCAGGTGATGCTCCATGGTTCCACTGCTAACTTTGCAGATAAGTAGACATTGTGACTAAACTTCTTAATTGCGACGAATGTTCTGGGTTACATTTACACTAGGCAGCTTCGAGAGTTACAGTTAACTTGCTTTGGTGCATCGGCTTTAAGCTACTGGTCCACCAGGTGATGCTCCATGGTTCCACTGCTAACTTTGCAGATAAGTAGACATTGTGACTAAACTTCTTAATTGCGACGAATGTTCTGGGTTACATTCTCAATAGAAAGCTTCGAGAGTTACAGAAAACGTGCTTTGGTGCATCGGAATTAAGCTGCAGGAACACCAGGTGATGCTCCATGGTTCCACTGCTGCCCTTGCAAATAAGTAGGCTTGGAGACTAAAGTTCTGAAATGCGACGAAATATGTGTTTTACATTCTCACTAGGAAGCTTCGGGAGTTACAGTATACTTGCTTTGGTGCATCGGATTTAAGCTACAGGTTCAACATGTAATGCTCCTTGGTTCCACTGCTGACCTTGCAGATAAGTAGGCTTGGAGACTAACAATCTGAATTGCAACGTAATTTCTGGGTTATATTCTCACTAGTATGCTTGGAGAGATAAAGTAAACTTGCTTTGGTGCATCGTATTTAAGCTACTGGTCCACCAGGTGATGCTCCATGGTTCCACTGCTGAGCTTGCAGATAAGTTCGCTTGGAGACTAAAGTTCTGAATTGCGATGATATTTCTGGGTTACATTTACTCTAGGAAGCTTCTAAAGTTACAGTAAACTTGCTTTGGTGCATCGGAATTAAGCTACAGGTACACCTGGTGATGCTCCATGGTTCCACTGCTGACCTTGCAAAGCTTGGAGACTAAAGTTCTGAAATGCGCCGAAATATGTGTTTTACATTCTCACTAGGAAGCTTCGGGAGTTACAGTTAACTTGCTTTGGTGCATCGGATTTAAGCTACTGGTAGATCAGGTGATGCTCCATGGTTCCACTGCTGAACGTGAGGATAAGTAGGCTTGGAGCCTAAAGTTATGAAATGTGACGATATTTCTGGGTTACATCAACACTAGGAGACTTCTGGAGTTACAGTAACTTGCTTGGGTGCATCCGATCCTTGCTAGTGGTCCACCATGAGATGCTCCAAGGTCACACTGCTGACCCTGCAGATAAGTAGGCTTGGAGACTAAAGTTCTGAATTGCGACGAAATTTCTGGGTTATAATCTCATTGGGAAGCTTCGATAGTTACAGTAAACTTGCTTTGCTGCATCGGATTTAACCTATTGTTAAACCAGGTGATGATCCTTGGTTCCACTACCGACCTTGCAGATAAGTAGGCTTGGTGACCAAAGTTGTTAATTGCGACGAAATTTCTGGGTTATAATCTCACTAGGAGGCTTCGAGACATACAGCAGACTTGGTTTGGTGCATCGGCTTTAAGCTACTGGTTAAAGAGGTGATGTTCCATTGTTCCACTGCAGACCTCGCAGATAAGTAGGCGTGGGGACTAAAGTTCTGAATTGCGAAGAAATTTCTGGGTTATATTCTCACTAAGAAGCGTCGAGAGTTGCAATAAACTTACTATGGTGCATCCGATTCATGCTAGTGATCCACCATGTGATTCTGAAACGAGACAAAATTTGTCTTTTACTTTTTCACTAGGAACCTTCGAGAGTTACAGTAAACATGCTTTGGTGCATCGGATATATACCACTGGTTCGTCAGGTGATGTTCCATGGTTGCACTGCGGACCTTTCAGATAAGTATGCTTGGAGACTAAAGTTCTGAATTGCGTCGAAATTTCTGTGTTATATTCTCACTAGAAAGCTTCGAGAGTTACAGAAAACGGGCTTTGCTGCATCGGATTCAAGCTACTGGTCTGCCATGTGATGCTCCATGATGCCACTGCTGACCCTCCACATAAGTAGGCGTGGAGGCTAAAGTTCTGAATTGCGACGATATTTCTAGGTAACATTCACACTAGGAACCTTCGAGAGTTAAAGTAACCTTGCTTTGCTGCATCGGATTTAACCTACTGGTCCACCAGGTGATGCTCCTTGGTGCCACTGCTGTCCTTGCAGATAAGTACGCTTGGAGACTAAAGTTCTGAATTGTGACTAAATTTCTGGGTTATATTCTCACTAGGAAGCATCGTGAGTTTCAGTAAAATTGCTTTGGTGCATCGGATTCAAGCTACTGGTCCACATGGTGATGCTCAATGGTTCCACTGCTGACCTTGCATGTAAGTAGGCTTGTAGACTAAAGTTCTGAACTCCGACGAAATTTCTAGGTTGTATTCTCATTAGGAAGCTTCGAGAGTTACAGTAAACTTACTTTGTTGCATCGGCTTTAAGCTACTGGTTCACCAGGTAATGCCACATGGTTCCACTGCTACCTTGCAGATAAGTAATCTTTGCGACTAAAGTTCTCAAATGCAACAAAATTTCTGGGTTACATTCTCACTAGGATGCTACGCGAACTACAGTAATCTTGCTTTGGTTCATCGGATTAAAGCTACTGGTCCTCCAGATGAAGCTCCATGGTTTCACTACCGAAATTGCATTCAAGTTGTCTTGGAGACAAAGGTTCTGAATTGCGACGAAATTTGTGTCATATACTCACCAGTCAGCTTCGAGAGATTCAGTAAACTTGCTTTGGTGCATCGGCTTTAAGCTACTGGTAAACCAGGTGATGCTCCATCATTCCACTGCTGACCTTTAGATAAGTAGGCTTGGAGACTTAGTTCTTAATTACAACGAAATTAATTTGTTATATTCTCACTACGAAGCTTCGAGAGATACAGTAAGCTTGCTTTGGTGCATCGGCTTTAAGCTACTGGTAAACCAGGTGATGCTCCATCGTTCCACTGCCTACCTTGCAGATAAGTACGCTTGGAGACTAAAGTTCTGAATTGCAACGAAATTTCTGGGTTATTTTTTCACTAGGTAGCTTCGAGAGTTACAGTAAACATGCTTTGGTGCATCCGATTTAAGCTACTGGTACACCAGGTGATGCTTTTTAGTTCCACTGCTAACCTTGCAGATAAATACCCTTGGAAACTAAATTTCTGAATTGCAACGAAATTTCTGGTTTATATTCTCACTAGGAAGCTTCGAGAGTTACAGTAAACTTGCTATGGCGCATCGGATTTTTGCTACATGTCCACTAGGTGATTCTCCATGGTTACACTGATGAGCTTGCAAATAAGTAGGCTTGGGACAAATGTTCTGAAACGCGACGAAATTTGCGTTTTACATTTTCACTAGGAAGCTTCGAGAGTTTAAGTGAACTTGCTTTGGTGCATCGGATTTAAGCTACTGGTCCACCAGGTGATGCTCCTTGATTCCACTGCTGATCTTGCAGATAAGTAGGCTTGGAGACTAAAGTTCTGAATTCCGATGAAATTTCTGGGTTATATTCTCACTAGGAAGTGTCGAGAGTACAGTAAACTTGCTTTGGTCCATCCGATTCATGCTAGTTGTCCACCATGTGTTCCTCCATGGTTACACTGCTGACCCTGCAGATAAGTAGGCTTGGAGACTAAAGTTCTGAATTGCGACGAAATTTCTGTGTTATATTCTCACTAGGAAGCTTCGAGAGATACAGTAAACGTGCTTTGGTGGATCGGCTTTAAGCTACTTGACCACTAAGTGATACTCCATGCTTCCACTGCTGACGTTTCAGATAAGTAGGCTTGGAGAGTAAAGTTCTGAAATGCGACGAAATTTCTGGGTTACATTCGCATTAGGAAGCTTCGATAGTTACAGTAAACTTGCTTTGGTGCATCGGATTTTTGCTACTGGTCCACCAGGTGATGTTCCATGTTTCCACTGCCGACCTTGCATATAAGTAGGCTTGGAGACTACAGTTCTGAATTGCGACGTAATTTCTGTGTTATTTCTCACTAGGAAGTTTCGAGAGTTACAGTAAACTTGCTTTGGTGCACCGGATTCAAGCTACTGGTCCACCACGTGATGCTCCAAGGTTCCACTGCTCACCTCCCTGATAAGTAGGCTTGGAGACTAAAGTTCTGAATAGCGTCGAAGAATCTGGGTTTTATTCTCACTAGGAAGCTTCGACAGATACAGTAACTTGCTTTGGTGCACCGACTTTAAGCTACTGGTACACCAGGTGATGGTCTATGGTTTCACTGCTGACCTTGCAGATAAGTAATCTTGGAGACTAAAGTTCTGAATTGCGACAAAGCTTCTGGATTACATTCTCACTAGGATGCTACGTGAACTACAGTAAACTTGCTTGGTTCATCGGATTTAAGCTACTGGTCCACCAGGTGAGGCTCAACGGTTCCACTGTTGAAATTGCAGATAAGTTGTCTTGGAGACTAAGGTTCTGATTTTCGACGAAAATTCTGAGTTATGTTCTCACCAGGAAGCTTCGAGAGATAAGGCAAACTTGCTTTGGTGCATCGGATTTAAGCTACTGGTCCACCAGGTGACCCTCCATGGTTCCACAGCTGACCTTGCAGATAAGTGGGCTTTGAGACTAAAGTTCTGATTTGTGACGAAATTTCTGGTTTACAGTCTCACTAGGAAGCTTCGACATTTACAGTAAACTTGCATTGGTGGATCGGATTTAAGTTACTGGTCCACCAAGTGATGCTCCTTAGTTCCAGTGCTGACCAAGTAGATAAGTAGGCTTGGAGACTAAAGTTCTGAATTGCGATGAATTTTCTGGGTTATATTCTCACTCGGAAGCTTCGATAGTTAAAGTAAACTTGCTTTGGTGCGTCGGATTTAAGCTACTGGTCCACCAGGTGATGCTCCTTGTTTCCACTGCTGACGGTGCAGAAAAGTA
This sequence comes from Schistocerca gregaria, assembly GCF_023897955.1. NCBI lineage: Eukaryota > Metazoa > Arthropoda > Insecta > Orthoptera > Acrididae > Schistocerca > Schistocerca gregaria. Next base: position 110,304,731 of record NC_064920.1, read on the forward strand.
AGCTTGGAGACTAAAGTTCCGAATTGCAACGAAATTTCTGGGTTAAATTCTCACTCGGAAGCTTCGAGAGTTAAAGTAAACTTGCTTTGATGCATCGGTTTTAAGCTAGTGGTCCACCAGGTGATGCTCCATGGTCCAACTGCTGACCTTGCAGATAGGTAGGCTTGGAGACTAACGTTCCCAATTGCGACGACATTTCTAGGTTAATTTCTCACTCGGAAGCTTCGATAGTTAAAGTAAACTTGCTTTGGTGGGTCGGATTTAAGCTACTGGTCCACCAGGTGATGCTCCTTGTTTCCACGGCTGACCTTGCACATACATAGGCTTGGAGAATAACGTTCTGAATTGCAACGAAATTTCTGGGTTCCATTCTCACTAGGAAGCTTCAAGACTTTCTGTAAACATGCTTTGGTGCATCGGTTTTAAGCTACCGGTCCAGAATGTGATGCTCCATGGTTCTACTGCGGACCTTGCAGATAAGTAGGCTTGGAGACTAAAGTTCTGAATTACGACGAAATTTCTGGGTTATATTCTCACTTTGAAGCTTCGAGAGTTGAAGTAAACTTGCCTTGGTGCATCGGATTTAAGCTACTGTTCCACCAGATGATGCTACATGGTCCCACTGCTGACCTTGCGGGATAAATAGGCTTTTAGACTAAAGTTCTGAATTGCGACGAAATTTCTGGGTTACATTCCCATTTGGAAGTATCAAGAGTTACAGTAAACTTGCTTTCGTGCATCGGATTTAAGCTGCTGATCCACCAGGTGAGGCTCCATGGTTCCACTGCTGACCTTGCAAATAAGTAGGAATGGAGACCAAAGTTCCGAATTGGACGAAATTTCAGGGTTACATTCTCAGTAGGAAGCTTCGAGAGCTACAGCAAACTTCCTTTGGTGCATCGGATTCAAGCTACTGGTCCACCAAATGATGCTCCGTGGTTCCACTTTTGGGCTTGCAGATAAGTAGGCTTGGAGATTAAAGTTCTGTATTGCGACGAAATTTCTGGGTTGTATTCTCACTAGGAACCCCCAAGAGTTACAGTAAACCCTCTTTGGTGCATAAGATTGACGTTACTAGTCCACCAGGTAATGCTCCACGGCTCTACTGCTGAAATTACAGGTTAGTAGGATGGAGACTAAAGTTCTGAATTACGACGAAATTTCTGGGTTATATTCTCACTAGCAAGCTTCGAGAGTTATAGTACACTTGCTTTGGTGCATCGTATTCGAACTACTAGACCAAAGTGTGATGCTCCATGGTTCCACTGCTGACCTTGCAGATAAGTAGGCTTGGAGACTACAGTTCCCAATTACGACGAAAGTTCTGGGATATATTCTCAATAGAAAGCTTCGAGAGTTACAGTAAACTATCTTTGGTGCATCGGATTTAAGCTACTGGTCTAGTAGGTGATGCTCCATGATTCCTCTGCTGACTTTGAAGTTACGAGGTGTTGGAGACGAATGTTCTGAATTGCGACGAGATTTCTGGGATATATTCTCACTAGGAAGCATCGAGAGTTAGAGTAAATTTGTTTGGTGCATCGTATTTAAACTACTGATCCAAAGTGTGATGCTCCATGGTTACACTGATGACCTTGCATATAAGTAGGCATGGAGACTTAAGTTCTGAATTGGGACGAAATTTCTTTGTTACATTCTCACTAGGAAGCTTCGAGAGCTACAGTAAACTTGCTTTGATGCATCGGATTTAATCTACTGGTCCACGAGGTGATGCTCCATTGTTCCACTGCTGACCTTGCACATAAGTAGAACTGGAGACTAAAGTTCTGAAATGCGACGAAATTTCTGGGTTACATTCTCACTAGGAAGCATCGAGAGTTAATGTAAGCTTGCTTTGGTGCATCGGATTCAAGGTACTGGTCCACCAGGTGATGCTCCATGGTTCCAGTGCTGACCTTGCAGATAAGTAGAATTGGAGACTAAAGTTCTGAAATGCGTCGAAATTTCTGGGTTGTATTCTCACTGGCAAGTTTCCAAAGTTACAGTAGACTTGCTTTGGTGCATCGGATATAAGCTACTGGTCCAGCAGGTGATGCTCTATGGTACACCTGGTGAAATTGCAGATAAGTGGGCTTGGAGACTATAGTTCTCTATTGCGACGAAATTTCTGGAATACATTCTATTTAGGAAGTATCAAGAGTAACAGTAAACTTGCGTTGGTGCATCGGATTCAAGCAACTGGTCCACAAGGTGATGCTCCGTGGTTCCACTTTAGACCTTGCAGATAAGTAGGCTTGTAGATTAAAGTTCTGAATTACGACTAAATTTCTGGGTTATATTCTCAATAGAAAGCTTCGAGAGTTGCAGCAAACTTCTTTTGGTGCATCGAGTTTAAGTCCACTAGGTGATGCTTCATGATACCTCTGTTGACTTCGAAGTTAAGAAATTTTGGAGACGAATGTTCTGAATTGCGATTACATTTCTGGGATACATTCTCACTATTAAGCCTCGAGTCTTACAGTAAACTTGCTTTGGTGTATCGGATTTAAGCTACCTGTCCACTAGGTGATGCTCCATGGTTCCACTGCTGACCTTGCAAATAAGTAGACTTGGAAACTAATGTTCGGAGTTGCGACGAAATTTCTGCGTTATATTCTCACCAGGAACCTTCGAGCGTTACAGTAAACTTGCTTTGTTGCAATGGATTTAAGCTATTGTCCCACCAGGTGATGCTCAGTGGTTACATTGCTGACCTTGCAGATAAGTAGGCTTGGAGACTAATGGTTCTGAATTGCTACGAAATTTCTGCTTTACATTCTCACTAGGGAGCTTAGAGAGTTACTGTAAACTTCATTGTGACTTCGGATTTAAGCTACTTTTCGACTAGGTGATGCTCGATCGTTCCACTGCTAAAATTGCAGCTAAGTAGGCATGGAGACTAAAGTTCTGAATTGCGAAGAAATTTCTGGGTTGTATTCTCACTTGGAGGATTCGTGAGTTACAGTAAACTACCTTTGGTGCATCGGATTCAAGCTACTAGTCCACCAGGTGCCACTCCATGGCTCCACTGCTCAAATTGCAGATAAATTGGTTTGGAGACTAAATTTCTGAATTAAGACGAAATTTCTGGGTTATATTCTCAATAGCCAGCTTCGAAGTTACTAGAAACTTCCTTTGGTGCATCGTATTTAAGCTACTGGTCCACAAGGTCATGCTCGTTGAGTCCTCTGCTGATCTTGAAGATAAGAAGCGTTCGAGACTAATGTTCTGAATTGCGACACCATTTCTGGGATACATTCTCACTAGGAAGCTTCGAGAGTTCCAGTACACTTGCTTTGGTGCATGAGATTTTAACAACTGTTCCAAAGTGTGATGCTCCGTGGTTACACTGCTGACCTTGAAGATAAGTAGGCTTGGAGACTAAAGTTCTAAATAGCGACGACATTTCTGGGTTGTATTCTCACTAGGAAGCTTCGTGAGTTACAATAAACTCTCTTTGATTAATCGGAATCAAGCTACTAGTCCACCAGGTGATGCTCCATGGTTCCACTGCTGAAATTGCAGATAAGTAGGCTTGGAGACTAAAGTTCTGAATTGCGACGAAATTTCTGGGTTGTATTCACACTAGGAAGCTTCCAGAGCTGCAGTAAAATTGCTTTGGTGCATAGGATTTAAGCTACTTGTCCAACAGGTGATGCTACATGGTTCCTCTGCTTTCTTTGCAGATAAGTAGGGTTGGAGACTAACGTTCTGAATTGCGACGAAGTTTCTGGGTTTACATTCTCACTAGGAAACTAGAAAACTATATTCTCAACAGCAACCTTCGAGAGTTACATTAAACTTGCTTTGGTGCAACGGATTTTAGCTACTGGCCCACCAGGTGATGCTCCACGGTTCCACTACTGTCCTTGCAGATAAGTAGGCCTTGCGACTAAAGTTCTGAATTACGACGAAATTTCTGGGTTACATTTTCACTAGGATGCTTCGAGAGCTACAGTAAACTTGCTTTGGGGTGTCGGATTCAAGCTACTGGTCCACCAGGTGATGCTAGATGGTTCTACTGCTGACCTTGCAGATAAGTAGGCATGGAGACTAAAGTTCATAATTGCGACGAAATGTCTGGTTTATATTCTCCCTAGGAAGCTTCAAGAGTTACAGGAAACTTGCTTAGGTGCATCGGCTTTAAGGTACTGTTCCACCAGGTGATGTTCCATGTTTCCAGTACTGACCTTGCAGATAAGTAGTCTTGGAGACTAAAGTTCTGAATTGCGAAGAAAATTCTGGGTGGTATTCTCACTAGGATGCTTCGAGAGTTACAGTAAACTCTCTTTGGTGCATCGGATTTAAGCTACTAGTCCACCAGGTGACGCTCCATGGCTCCACTGCTCAAATTGCAGATACATAGCCTTGGAGACTAAATTTCTGAATTACGAAGAAATTTCTGCGTTATATTCTGAAGAGCAAGCTGCGATAGTTACAGTAAACTCCCTTTGGTGCATCGGATTTAAGCTACTGGTCCTATGTGTGCTGCTGCGTGGTTTTACTGCTGACCTTGCAAATAAGTACGCTTGAAGACTAAAGTTCAGAATTGCGACGAAATTTTTTGTCATATTCTCACTAGGAAGCTTCGAGAGTTACAGTAAACGTGCTATTATGCATTGGATTCACGCTATTGGTCCACCAGGTGATGCTCCACGGTTCCACTACTGCGCTTGCAGATAAGTAGATCTTGAGACTAAAGTTCTGAATTACGACGAGATTTCTCTGTTATATTCTCAACAGCAAGCTTCGAGTGTTACAGTAAATTCCTTTGGTATATCGGATTTAAGCTACCTGTCCACTAGGTGTTTCTCCATGGTTCCACTGCTGACCTTGCAGGTAAGTAGCCTCGGAGACTAAAGTTCTGAAATGCGACGAAATTTCTGGGTTATATTCTCACTATGAAGCTTCGTGAGCTACAGTAATCTTGCTTTGATGTATCGGATTTAAACTATTGCTCAACCAGGTGACGCTCAATGGTTCCACTGCTGAACATGCAGATAAGTAGGCTTGGAGACTAAAGTTCTATATTGCGACAAAATTTTTTTGTTATATTCTCACTAGGAAGCTACGAGACTTACAGTAAACGTGCTTTGGTGCATCGGATTCAAGCTACTGATCCACGACGTGGTGATTCAAGGTTCCACTGCTGAACTTGCAGATAAGTAGGCTTGGAGACTAATGTTCTGAATTGCGATGAAATTTCTGCGTTATATTCTCACCAGGAACCTTCGAGAGTTACAGTAAACTTGCTTTGGTGCGTTGGGTTGAAGCTACTGGTCCACCAGGTGATGCTCCGTTGTTCCACTGCTAAAGTTGCAGATAAGTAGGGATGTTCTGAATTGCGAGGAAAGTTATGGGTTATATTCTCGATAGGAAACTTTGAGAGTTACATTAAACTTGCTTAGTTGCATCGGATTTAACCTACTGGTCCACCAGGTGATGCTCCATCGTTAGAGTTCTGACCTTGCAGATAAGCAGTCTTGGAGACTAAAGTTCAGAAATGCGACGAAATTTCAGGTTTACATTCCCACAAGGAAGCATCGGGAGTTACAGTAAACTTGCTTTGTTGCATCGGATTAAAGCTACTGATCCTGAACTTGATGCTCCAGGTTTCCACTGATGACCTTGCAGATAAGCAGTCTTGGAGACTAAGGTTCTGAAATGCGAAAAAATTTCTGGGTTACATTCTCCTTAGGAAGGTTCGAGAACAACAGCAAACTTCCTTTGGTGCATCGGATTAAAGCTACTGGTCCACCAGGTGATTCTCCATTGTTCTACTGCTCACCTCGCAGATAAGTAGGCTTGGAGACTAAAGTTCTGAACTGCGACGAAATTTCTGGGTTGTATTCACACTAGGAAGCTTCCAGAGCTGCAGTAAAATTGCTTTGGTGCATAGGATTTAAGCTACTTGTCCAACAGGTGATGCTACATGGTTCCTCTGCTTTCTTTGCAGATAAGTAGGGTTGGAGACTAACGTTCTGAATTGCGACGAAGTTTCTGGGTTTACATTCTCACTAGGAAACTTCGAGAGGTACATTACACTTGCTTCGGTGCATCGGATTTAACCTACTGGTTCAAAAGGTCATTCTCCATGGTTCCACTGCTGACTCTACAGATAAGTAGACTTGGAAACTAAAGTTCTGACTTACGACGTTATTTCTGGGTTATATTCTCACTAGGAATCTTCGAGAGTTACAGTAAAATAGCTTTGGTGCATCGGATTTAAGCTACTTGTCCAACAGGTAATGCCTAATGGTTCCACTGCTGACCTGGCAAATAAGTAAGCTTGGAGACTATAGTTCTGAACTGCGACGAAATTTCTGGGTTACATTCTCACTAGGATGCTTCGAGAGCTATGGTAAAGTTGCTTTGGATGCATGGACTTAAGCTACTGGGTCTACCATGTGATGCTCCACGGTTACACTGCTGTCCTTGAAGATATGTAGGCTTGGAGACTAAGTACTGAATTGAGACGATGTTTCTAGGTTATATTCTTACTATTAAGCCTGGTGTGTTACAGTAAACTTGCTTTGGTGTATCGGATTTAAGCTACCTGTCCACTAGGTGATGCTCCATGGTTCCACTGCTGACTTTGCAAATAAGTATGTTTGGAGATTAAAGTTCTAAATTGCGCCCACCTTTTTTTATATTCTCACTAGGAAGCTACGAGAGTTACAGTAAATGTGCTTTGGTGCATCGGATTCAATCTACTGATACACCAGGTGATGATCAAAGGTTCCACTGCTGACATTGCAGATAAGTAGGCTTGTAGACTAAAGTTCTGAAATGCGACGAAATTTCTGGTTTACATTCGCACTAGGAAGCTTCGAGATTTACAGTAAACTTGCTTTAACGCATCGGATTTAAGCTACAGATCCACCAGGTGATGCTCCATGGTTCCACTGCTGACCTTGCAGATAAGTACTCTTGGACACTAAAAGTTCTGAATTACAACGTAATTTCTTGGTTGTATTCTCCTAGGAAGCTTCAAAAGTTACAGTACATTTGCTTTGGTGCATCGGATTTAAGCTACTGGTCCAGCAGGTGATGCTCCATGGTACCACTGCTAAAATTGCAGGTAAGTAAGCTTGAAGATTAATGTTCTGAATTGCGACGAAATTTCTGGGTTGTATTCTCACTAGGAGGCTTCGCGATATACAGTAAACATGCTTTGGCGCATCGGATTCTTGCTACTGGTCCACCAGGTGATGCTCCATGGTTCCACAGCTATAATTGAAGATAAGTAGGCTTGGAGACTAAAGTTCGGAATTGCGACGAAATTTCTGGGTTACATTCTCATTAGGAAGCATCGAGAGTTACAATAATCTTGCTTTGGTGCATCGGATTTAAGCTACTGATCCACCAGGTGAGGCCCCATGGTTTTACTGCCGAAATTGGAGATAAGTTGCCTTAAAGACTAAAGTTCTGAATTGCGACGAAATTTCTGTTTTACATTCTCCGTAGCAAGCTTCGAGAGCAACAGCAAACATTCTTTAGTGCTTCGGATTCCAGCTACTGGTCCACCAGGTGATGCTCCATGGATCGACTGCTGACCTTGCAGATAAGTAAGCTTGGAGACCAAAGTTCTGAATTGCGATGAAATTTCTGCGTTATATTGCCACTAGGAAGCTTCGAGAGTTACAGTAAACTTGCTTTGGTGCTTTGAATTTAAACTGCTGGACCACCAGGTCATGCTCCATGGTTCCACTGCAGACCTTGCAGATAAGTAAGCTTGGAGACTATAGTTCTTAATTGCGACGATATTTCTGGGTTATATTCTCACTAGAAAGCTTCGAGAGTTACAGTAAATGTGCTTTGGTGCATCGGATTCAATCTACTGGCCCAACAGGTGATGTTTCATCGTTCCACTGCTCGCCTTGCAGATAAGTAGTCCTGGAGACTAATGTTATGGATTGCGACGACATTTATGAGTTATATTCTCAGTAGGAAGCTTCGAGAGTTACAGTAAACGTGTTTGGTGCATCGGATTCAAGCTACAGGTCCACCAGGTGATGCGCAATGGTTCCACCGCTGACCTTGCAGATAAGTAGGCTTGGAGACTAAAGTTCTTAATTGCGACGAAATTTCAGTGTTACATTCTCACTAGGAAGCGTCGAGAGTCACAGTAAATTAGCTTTGGTGCATCCGACTTAAGCTACTGATCCTCAAGTTGAGGAAACATGGTTCGAAAGCTCACCCTGCAGATAAGTAGGTTTGGAGAGTAAAGTTCTGTACTGCGACGAAATTTATGGGTTACGTTCTCATCAGGAAGCATCGAGAGTTACAGTAAACTTGCTTTGGTGCATTGGATTTAAACTACTGGAATACCAGTTCACACTTCATGGTTCGACTGCTGACCTTGCAGATAAGTAGGCTTGGAAACTAAAGTTCTGAAATCCGACGAAATTTCTGCATTACATTCTCACTAGGAACCTTCGAGACATACAGTAAACTTGCTTCGGAGCATCAGATTTAAACTACTGGTAAACCAGGTGATGCTCCATGGTTCCACAGTTGACCTTGCAGATAAGTAGGCTTGGAGACTAAAGTTCAGAATTGTGAGGAAATTTTTTTGTTACTTTCTCACTAGGAAGCTTCGAGAGCTACAGTAAACTTGCTTCGGTGCAGTAGATTTAAACTACTGGTAAACCAGGTGATGCTCCATGTTTCCACTGTTGACCTTGCAGATAAGTAAGCATGGAGACTAAAGTTCTGAATTGTGACGAAATTTTTTGGTTACATTCTCACTAGGAAGCATTGAGAGTTACAGTAAACGTGCTTTGGTGCATCGGATTCATGCTACTATTTTACCAGGTGAAGCTCCATGGTTCCACTGCTAACCTTGCAGATAAGTAGGCTCTGAGACTAAAGTTCTAAATTGCGACGAAATTTCTACGTTACATTCTCCGTAGGAAACTTCGAGAGCTACAGCAAGCCACCTTTGGTGCATCGGATTCAAGCTACTGGTCCACCAGGTGATGCTCCATGGCTCTACTGATGACCTTGCAGATAAGGAGGCTTGGAGAAGAAGTTCAGAATTTCGATGAAATTTCATAATTATAATCCCAGTAATAAGCTTCTAGAGTTACAGCAAACTTGCTTTGGGGCATTGGATTTAAACTACTGGACCAGCAGGTCCAGGTCCATGGTTCCACTGCTGACCTTGGAGATAAGTAGGCTTGGAGACTAAAGTTCTGAATTGTGACGATATTTCTGGTATTACATTCTCACTAGGAAACTTCGACAGTTACAGTACACTTGCTTTGGGGCATCAGATTTAACCTACATCTCCAAAAGGTGACGCTACATGGTTGCGCTGCCGACCTCGCAAATAGGTACACTCGGAGACTAAAGTTCTGAATTGCGACGATTTTTCTGGGTTATATTCTCATTAGGAATCTTCGAGAGTTACAGTAAACGTGCTTTGGTGCATCGAATTCAAGCTACTGGTCCACCAGGTGATACTCCATGCTTAAATCGCTGACATTGACGATAAATATGTTTGGAGTTTAATGTTCGGAATTGCGGCGAAATTTCGGGGTTATATTCTCACTAGGTAGCTTCGAAAGTTGTAATAAACTTCCTTTGGTGCATCGGATTTAAACCACTGGTCCACCATGTGATGCTCCATGGTTCCACTGCTGACATTTCATATAAGTAGGCCTGGAGACTAAAGTTCTGAATTGCGACGAAATATCTGCGTTATATTGTCAGTAAACTTGCTTTTGTGCATTGGAGTTAAACTAGTGGACCACAGGTCATGCTCCATGGTTCCACTGCTGACCTTGAAGATAAGTACAATTGGAGACTAAAGTTCTGAATTGCGATGAAATTTCTGGGTTACATTCTCAGTAGGAAGCTTCGAGAGCTACAGCAAACTTCCTTTGGTGCATCGGGTTCAAGCTACTGGTCCACCAGGTGATGTTCCACGGTTCAACTGCTGACCTTGGAGATAAATAGGCTTGGAGACTAAAGTTCTGAAGTGCGATGAAATCTCTGCGTTATATTCCCACTAGGAAACTTCGAGTAATACAGTAAACCTGCTTTGGTGCATCGGATTCAAGCAAATGACCCACAAGGTGATGCTCCACGTTTCCACTGCTAATTTTGAACATAAATAGGCATGGAGACTAAAGTTCCGAATGGCGACGACATTTCTGGGTTATATTCTCACTAGGAATCTTCGAGAGTTACAGTAAAATAGCTTTGGTGCATCGGATTTAAGCTACTTGCCCAAAAGGCAAGGCTAATGGTTCCACTGCTGACCTTGCAAATAAGTAGGCTTGGAGACTACAGTTCTGAATTGCGACGAAATTTCTGGGTTACATTCTCATTAGAAAGCATCGAGAGTTACAGTAAACTTGCTTTAGTGCTTCGGATTTAAGCTACTGATCCACTAGGTGAGGCTCCACGGTTTCACTGCGGACCTTGCAGATAAGTAGGCTTGGAGACTAAAGTTCTAAATTGTGACGAAATTTCTACGTTACATTCTCCGTAGGAAACTTCGAAAGCTACAGCAAGCCACCTTTGGTGCATCGGATTCAAGCTACTGGTCCACCAGGTGATGCTCCATGGTTCTACTGCTGACCTTGCAGATAAGGAGGCTTGGAGAAGAAGTTCAGAATTTCGATGAAATTTCATAATTATATTCCCAGTAATAAGCTTCGGGAGTTACAGTAAACTTGCTTTGGGGCATCGGATTTAAGCTACTGGACCACCAGGTCCCGTTCCATGGTTCCACTGCTGACCTTGCAGATAAGTAGGCTTGCAGACTAAAGTTCTGAATTGTGACGAAATTTCTGGGTTTACATTCTCACTAGGAAGCTTCGACAGTTACAGTACACTTGCTTTGGGGCATCAGATTTAACCTACATCTCCAAAAGTTGATGCTCCATGGTTGCACTGCCGACCTCGCAGATAGGTAGACTTGGGGACTAAAGTTCTGAGTTGCGACGATTTTTCTGGGTTATATTCTCATTTGGAATCTTCGTGAGTTACTGTAAACGTGCTTTGGTGCATCGAATTCAAGCTACTGGTCCACCAGGTGATGCTCCATGCTTCCATCGCTGACGTTGAAGATAAATATGCTTGGAGTTTAAAGTTTGGAATTGCGGCGAAATTTCTGGGTTATATTCTTACTAGGTAGCTTCGAGAGTTGTAATAAACTTCCTTTGGTGCATCGGATTTAAACTACTGGTCCACCATGTGATGCTCCATGGTTCCACTGCTGACATTGCATATAAGTAGGCCTGGAGACTAAAGTTCTGAATTGCAATGAAATTTCATCGTTATATTGTCACCAGGGAGCTTCGAGAGTTACAGTAAACTTGCTTCTGTGCATTGGAGTTAAACTAGTGGACCACAGGTCATGTTCCACGGTTCCACTGCTGACCTTGAAGATAAGTACGCTTGGAGACTAAAGTTGTGAATTGCGACGAAATTTCTGGGTTACATTCTCAGTAGGAAGCTTCGAGAGCTACAGCAAACTTCCTTTGGTGCATCGGATTCAAGCTACTGGTCCACCAGGTGATGCCCCACGGTTATACTGCTGACCTTGCAGATAAATAGGCTTGGAGACTAAAGTTCTGAATTGCGATTAAATCTCTTCGTTATATTCCCACTAGGAAACTCAGAGAGTTACAATAAACTTGCTTTGGTGCATCGGATTCAAGCAAATGGCCCACAAGGTGATGCTCCACGTTTCCACTGCTAAAATTGAACATAAATAGGCATGGAGACTAAAGTTCCGAATGGCGACGACATTTCTGGGTTATATTCTCACTAGGAAGCTTTGAGAGTTATAGTAAACTGGCTTTGGTGCTTCAGTTTTAACCTACTGGTCCACCAGGTGATGCTCCATGGTTCCTCTGCTTTCCTTGCAGATAAGTAGCGTTGGAGACTAAAGTTCGGAATTGCGACAAAATTTCTGGGTTACATTCTCACTAGGAAGCTTCGAGAGTTGCAGTACACTTGATTTGGTGAATCGGATTAACCTACAGGTCCAAACGGTGATGATCCATGGTTACACTGCTGACCTTGCAGATTAGTAGGGTTGGAGACGAAAGTAAATAATTGCGACAATATTTCTTTGTTATATTCTCACTAGGAATTTTCGAGAGTTACAGTAAAATTGCTTTGGTGCATCGGATTTAAGCTACTTGTCAAATAGGTGATGTTCCATGTTTCACCTGCTGAACTTGCAAATAAGTAGGCCTGGAGACTAAAATTCTGAATTGCCACGAAATTTCTGGTTTACATTCACACTAGGAAGCTGCGAGAGTTGCAGTAAACTTTCTTTGGTGCATGGGATTTAAGCTACTGGTCCACCAGGTGATGCTCCATAGTTCCACTGCAGACTTGCAGATAAGTGGGTTGGAGACTAAAGTTTTGAATTGAGACGAAATTTCTGGATTTTATTCTCACTAGGGAGCTTCGAGAGCTACAGTAAACTTCCTTTGGTGCAATAGATTCAAGCTAATGGACCACCCGATGATGCTCCTTTTTTCTACTGCTGCCTTGCAGATAAGTAGTCTTGGAGAGAATAATTCTGAATTGCGACGAAATTTCTGGTATGTATTCTCACTAGGAATCTTCGAGAGTTCCTGAAAACTTGTTTTTGTGCATCGGATTTAAGCTACTGGTCCACCAGGTGATTTTAAATGCTTCCACTGCAGACCTTGCAGATAAGTAGGCTTGGAGACTAAAGTTCTGTATTGCGACGAAATTTCTACGTTTTATTCTCACCAGGAACCTTCGAGAGTTACAGTAAACGTGCTTTGGTGGAACGGATTAAGATACTGAACGAGGTGATGCTGCATGGTTCCCCTGCCGACCTTGCAGATAAGTATTCTTGGAGAAACAACTTCTGAATTGCGACAAAATTTCGGGGTTACATTTTCACTAAGAAGCTTCGAGAGTTAGGGTAAACTTGCTTTGGTGCATCGGATTTAAGCTAGTGATCCACCAGGTGATGCTCCAAGGTTCCACTGCTGACCTTGCAGATAAGTAGGCTTGGAGACTAAAGTTCTGAATTGCGACGAACTTTCTGGATTATATTCTCACTAGGAAGCATCGAGAGTTACAGTAAACTTGCATTTGTGCATTGCATTTAAACTACTTGCCACCAGGTCATGCTCCATGGATCTACTGCTAACCTTGCAGATAAGTAGGCTTTGAGACTAAAGTTCTGAATTGCGACTAAATTTATGGGTTGTATTCTCACTAGGAAGCTTCGAGAGTTACAGTAAACTTGTTTTGGTGCATCGTATTCAAGCTACCTGTCCACCAGGTGATGCTCCATGGTTCCACTGGTGACCTTGCAAATAAGTATTCTTGTAGAAGAAAGATCTGAATTGCGACGAAATTCGAGCGTTATATTCTCACTAGGAAGCTTCGAGAGTTACGGTAAACTGGTTTGGTGTTACGGATTTAAGCTACTGAACCAGGTGATGCTCCATGGTTTCACTGCTGACCTTGCAGATAAGTAGGCTTGGAGACTAAAGTTCTGAATTGCGACTAAATTATGGGTTGTATTCTCACTAGCAAGCTTCGAGAGTTACAGTAAACTGGTTTTTGTGCATAGGATTCAAGCTACTGGTCCAACAGGTGATGCTCCATGGTTCCTCTCCTTTCCTTGCAGATAACTAGGATTGGGGACTAAAGTTCTAAATTGCGACTAAATTTCTGCTTTACATTCTCAGTACGGAGCATCAAGAGTTACAGAAAACACGCTTTGGTGCATCGGATTTAAGCTACTGGACCACCAGGTGATGATCCATGATTCCACTGATGAAATTGCAGAAAACTTGGCTTGTAGACTAAAGTTCTGAATTGCGACGAAATTTCTAGGTTTATATTCTCGCTAAGAAGCTTCAAGAGTTAAAGTAAACGTGCTTTGGTGCATCAGATTCAAGCTACGGGTCCATGAGGTGATGCTCCATGGTTCCACTGCTGACCTTGTAGATAAGTAGGCTTGGAAACTGAAGTTCTGAATTGTGACGAAATTTCTGGGTTACATTCTCACTAGGAAGCTGCGAGAGCTATAGTAAACTTGCTTTGGTGCATCGGATTTAAGCTACTGGTGCATCAGGTGATGCTCCGTGGTTCCACTGCAGACCTTGCAAATAAGTAAGCTTGGAGTCTAAACTTATGGGTTGCGGCGATGTTTCTGGGATATATACTCACTAGGAAGCTTCGAGAGTTACAGTAAACTTTCTTTGGTGCATCGGATTTAAGCTACTGGTCCACCAGGTGATGCTCCATGGTTCCACTGCTGATCTTGCAAATAAGTAGGCTTGGACACTAAACTTATGGTTTGCGGCGAAGTTTCTGGGATATATACTCACTAGGAAGTTTCGAGAGTTACAGTAAACTTTCTTTGCTGCATCGGATTTAAGCTACTGGTCCACCAGGTGATGATCCGTGGATCCACTGCAAACCTTGCAGATATGTTGGCTTGGAGACTACAGTTCTGATTTGCGTGAAACATTTCTGCTATAGATTCTCACTAGGGAGCTTCGGGGGTTACAGTAAAGTTTCCTTGGAGCATCGGATTTCAACTACTGGTCGACTAGGCGAAGCTCCATGGTCACACTGCTGACCTAGCAGATAAGTAGTCTTGGAGACTAAATTTCTGAATTGCGACGGATTTTCTGAGGTACATTATGCCTAGCATGCTTCCAGTGCTACAGTAAACTTGCTTTATTGTATCGGATTCAATTTACTGGTCCACCAGGTGATCCTTCTTGGAGAGAAAAGTTATGAAAGGCGATGAAATTTCTGGGTTATATTCCAACTAGGAATCTTCGAGAGTTACAGTAAACTTGCTTTAGTGAATCGGATTTAAGCTACTGGTGCAGCAGGTGATGCTCCATGGTACCACTGCTGAAATTGCAGATAAATAGGCTTGGAGACTAAAGTTCAGAATTGCGACGAAATTTCTGGGGTATATTCTCACTTACAAGCCTCGAGAGATACAGTAAACTTGCTTTGGTGCATCGGAGTTAAGCTACTGGTCTACCAGGTGATTCTCCATGGTTTCACTGCAGACCTTGCAGATAAGTAGGCTTGGAGAGTAAAGTTCTGAATTGCATCTAAATTTCTGCGTTATATTCTCACGAGGAACCTTCGAGAGTTACAATAAACTTCCTTTGGTGCTACGGATTTAACCTACTGAACCAGGTGATGCTCCATGGTTCCACTGCTGACCATGCAGATAAGTTGGCAACTTTTAAATTGCGACGAAATTTCTGGGTTGTATTCTCACTAGGAAGCTTCAAGAGTAACAGTACATTTGCTTTAGTGCATTGGATTTAAGCTACTGGTCCATCAGGTGATGCTCCATGGTTCCCCAGCTCACTAACCAGATAAGTAGGCTTGGAGTCTAAAGTTCTAAATTGCGACGATATTTCTGGGTTTCATTCTCACTAGGAAGCTTCCAGAGTCACAGTAAGCTTGCTTTGGTGCATCGGATTCAAGCTGCTGGTCCACCAGGTGATGCACCATAGTTCCACAGCAGACCTAGCAGATAAGTTGCCTTTGAGACTTAAGTTCTGAATTGCGGCGAAATTACTGCGTTATATTCTCACCAGGAACCTTCGAGAGTTACAGTAAACTTTCTTTGGTGCATCGGATTTAAGCTACTGGTCAACCAGGTGATGCTCCGTGGTTCCACTGCAGACCTTGCAGATAACTCGGCTTGGAGACTAAAGTTCAGAATTGCGACGAAATTTCTGCTTTAGATTTTCACTACGGAGCTTCGAGAGTTACAGTAAAGTTTCCTTGGAGTATCCTATTTAAGCTACTGGTCCACTATTCGAAGCTCCATGGTCCCACTGCTGACCTTGCAGATAAGTAGTCTTGGAGACCAAAGTTCTGAATTGCGACGAGATTTCTGGGATAGATCCTTACTAGGGAGCTTAAAGAGTTACAGTAAACTTGTTTTGGGGCATAGGATTTAAGATACTACTCGACCAGGTGATGCTCGATCGTTCCACTGCCGACCTTGCAGATAAGTAGGCCTGGAGACTAAAGTTCTCAATTTCGACAAAATTTCTGGGTTACATTCTCACTAGGGAGCTTCGTGAGCTACAGTAAACTTCCTTTGGTGCATCGGATTCAAGCTACTAGTCCACCAGGTGATGCTCAATGTGTCGACTGCTGACCTTGCAGATAAGTAGGCTTGGACACTAAAGTTCTGAATCGTGATAAAATTTTTGGATTATATTCCAACACGGAATCTTCGAGAGTTACAGTAAACTTGCTTTGGTGCAACGGATTTAAGCTACTGGTCCACCAGGTAATGCTCCATGGTTCCACTACTGACCTTCCAGATAAGTAGGCTTGGAGACTAAAGTTCTGAATTGCGACGAAATTTCGGGGTTACATTTTCACTAGGATGCTTGGAGAGCTACAGTTAAATTGCTATGGTGTATCGGATTTAAGCTACTGGTCCACCAGGTGTTGTTAGATGGTTCTACTGCTGACCTTGCAGATAAGTTGGCTTGGAGACAAGAGTTCTGAATTGGGATGACATTTCGGGGCTATATCCCCACTAGAAAGCTTCAAGAGTTACAGTAAACTTGATTAGGTGTGTCGGATGCAAGCTACTGGTCCACCTGGTGATTTTCCATGGTTCCACAGCTGAAATTGCAGATAAGTGGACATGGAGACTGTTGTTGTTGTTGTCTTCAGTCCTGAGACTGCTCCATGACTCCACTGCTGACCTTGCAGATAATTGGGCTTGGAGACTATAGTTCTGAATTGCGACGAAATTTCTGGGATATATTCTCACTAGGAAGCTTCGCCAGTTACAGTAAACTTGTTTTGGTGCATCGGATTCAAGCTACTTTCCACCAGGTGATGCTCCACGGTTCCACTGCTGATCTCGCTGGTAAGTAGGCTTGGAGACTAAAGTTCTGAATTGCGACGAAATTACTGGGTGGTATTCTCACTAGGATGCTTCGAGAGCAACAGTAAACTTGCTTTGGTGCATCGGATTCTAGCTGCTGGTCCACCAGATGGTGCTCCATGGGTCCACTGCTGGAATTGCAGATAAGTACGCTCCGAGACTAAAGTTCTGAATTTCGACGAAATTTATGGGTCACATTCTCACTAGGAAGCTTCGAGAGTTACTGTAAACTTGCTTTGGTGCATCGTATTTATGCTACTAGTCCAGTAGGTGATGCTCCATGGTTCCACTGCTGAATTTGCAGATAAGTAATTTTGGAGACTAAAGTTCTTATTTGCGACGAAATTTGTGGGTTATATTCTCACTAGGAAGTATCGAGAGTTACAGTAAACTGGCCTTCGTGCATCGGATTTAAGCTACTTGTGCCAAGGTCATGCTCCATGGTTCCACTGCTGACATTGCAGATAAATAGGCTTGGAGACTAATGTTCTGAATTGCGACGATATTTCTGGGTTATATTCTCACTAGAAATCTTCGAGAGTTACAGTAAAATTGCTTTGGTGGATGGAATTTAAGCTATTTGTAAACCAGTTGATGCTTCATAGTTGCACTGCTGACCTTGCTGATAAGTAGGCTTGGAGACTAAAGTTCTGAATTTCGATGAAATTTCTGGGTTACGTTCTCATTAGGAAGCATCGCGAGTTACAGTAATCCCTCTTTTGTGCATCGGATTTAAGCTACTGATCCACCAGTTGAGGCTCCATGGTTCCACTGCCGACCTTGCAGATAAGTAGGGTGGAGACTAAAGTTCTAATTAGCGACGAAATTTCTGCGTTATATTCTAACCAGGAACCTTCGAGCGTTACAGTAAACTTGCTTTGTTGCAATGGATTTAAGCTATTGTCCTACCAGGTGATGCTCAATGGTTACATTGCTGACTTTGCAGATAAGTAGCATTGGAGACTAATGGTTCTGAATTGCTTCTAAATTTTTGCTTTACATTCTCACTAAGGAGTTTCAAGAGTTACTGTAAACCTCATTGTGTGCATCGGATTCAAGCTACTGGTCGACTGGGTGATGCTCGATGGTTCCACTGCTAAAATTGCAGCTAAGTAGGCATGGAGACTAAGGTTCAGAAATGCGACGAAATATCTGGGTGGTATTCTCACTAGGAAGTTTCGAAAGTTACATTAAACTGGCTTTGGTGCATCGGATTTATGCTACTGGTCCAGTAGGTGATGCTCTATGGTTCCACTGCTGACCTTGCAGATAAGTTGGCTTGGTGACTAAAGCTTGAATTGCGACGATATTTCTGGGTTTTATTCTCACTAGGAAGCTTCGAGAGGTACAGTATACCTGCTTCGGTGTATCGACTTTAGGCTACTGGTCCACCAGGTGATGCTCCATGGTTCCACTGCTGACCTTGCAAATAAGTAGGCTTGGAGACTAAAGTTCTTAAATGTGACGAAATTTTTTGTTATATTCTCACTAGGATGTTTCGAGAGTTACAGTAAACTGGCTTTTGTGCATCAGATTTAAGCTACTTGTCCACCAGGACATGCTCCATGGTTCCACTGCTGACCTTGCAGACAAGTAGGCTTGGAGATTAAAGTTATGAAT
This sequence comes from Schistocerca gregaria, assembly GCF_023897955.1. Taxonomy (NCBI): domain Eukaryota; kingdom Metazoa; phylum Arthropoda; class Insecta; order Orthoptera; family Acrididae; genus Schistocerca; species Schistocerca gregaria. The sequence goes on from NC_064920.1 coordinate 110,323,263, forward strand.
TGCGACGAAATTTCTCGGTAATAATCTCACTAGGAAGCTTCGAGAGTTACAGTAAACGTGCTTTAGTGCATCGGATTCACTCTACTGGTCAACCAGGTAATGTTCCATGGTCCCACTGCTGTCCTTGATAATAAGTAGGCTTCGAGACTAAACTTGTGAACTGCGACGAAATTTCTGGGTTACATTCTCACTAGGGAGCTTCGAGAGTTACTATAAACTTGCTTTGGTGCATCGGATTTATGCTACTGGTCCAGTAGGTGATGCTCTATGGTTCCACTGCTGACCTTGCAGATAAGTAGGCTTGGAGACTAAAGGTCTGAATTGCGATGAAATTTCTGCGTTATATTCCAACTAGGAAGCCTCGAGAGTTACAGTAAACTTTCATTGGTGTATCGGATTGAAGCTACTGGTCCAACAGGTGATGCTAGATAGTTCACCTGATGCCCATGTTTCCACTGCTGACCTTGCAGATAAGTAGGCTTTAAGACTAAAGTTATGAATTGCGACGATATTTCTGTGTTATATTCTCACTAGGAAGTTTCGAGAGTTACAGTAAACTGGCTTTGGTGCAACGAATTTAAGCTACTGTCCCACTAGGTGATGCTCAATGATTCCATTGCTGACCTTGCAGATAAGTAGGCTTGGAGACTAAAAGTTCTGAATTGCTACGAAATTTTTGCTTTACATTCTCACTAGGGAGCTTCGAGAGATACTGTAAACTTTATTGTGTTCATCGGATTTAAGCTACTGGTCGACTAGGTGATGCTCCATGGTTTCATTGCTATACTTGCAGCAAAGTAGGCATGGAGACAAAAGTTCTGAATTGCGACGAAATTACTGGGTGGTATTCTCACTAGGATGCTTCGAGAGCAACAGTAAACTTGCTTTGGTGCATCGGATTCTAGCTGCTGGTCCACCAGATGGTGCTCCATGGGTCCACTGCTGGAATTGCAGATAAGTACGCTCCGAGACTAAAGTTCTGAATTTCGACGAAATTTATGGGTCACATTCTCACTAGGAAGCTTCGAGAGTTACTGTAAACTTGCTTTGGTGCATCGTATTTATGCTACTAGTCCAGTAGGTGATGCTCCATGGTTCCACTGCTGAATTTGCAGATAAGTAATTTTGGAGACTAAAGTTCTTATTTGCGACGAAATTTGTGGGTTATATTCTCACTAGGAAGTATCGAGAGTTACAGTAAACTGGCTTTCGTGCATCGGATTTAAGCTACTTGTGCCAAGGTCATGCTCCATGGTTCCACCGCTGACATTGCAGATAAATAGGCTTGGAGACTAATGTTCTGAATTGCGACGATATTTCTGGGTTATATTCTCACCAGAAATCTTCGAGAGTTACAGTAAAATTGCTTTGGTGGATGGAATTTAAGCTATTTGTAAACCAGTTGATGCTTCATAGTTGCACTGCTGACCTTGCAGATAAGTAGGCTTGGAGACTAAAGTTCTGAATTTCGATGAAATTTCTGGGTTACGTTCTCATTAGGAAGCATCGCGAGTTACAGTAATCCCTCTTTTGTGCATCGGATTTAAGCTACTGATCCACCAGTTGAGGCTCCATGGTTCCACTGCCGACCTTGCAGATAAGTAGGGTGGAGACTAAAGTTCTAATTAGCGACGAAATTTCTGCGTTATATTCTCACCAGGAACCTTCGAGCGTTACAGTAAACTTGCTTTGTTGCAATGGATTTAAGCTATTGTCCTACCAGGTGATGCTCAATGGTTACATTGCTGACTTTGCAGATAAGTAGCATTGGAGACTAATGGTTCTGAATTGCTACTAAATTTTTGCTTTACATTCTCACTAAGGAGTTTCAAGAGTTACTGTAAATTTCATTGTGTGCATCGGATTCAAGCTACTGGTCGACTGGGTGATGCTCGATGGTTCCACTGCTAAAATTGCAGCTAAGTAGGCATGGAGACTAAGGTTCTGAATTGCGACGAAATTTCTGGGTGGTATTCTCACTAGGAAGTTTCGAAAGTTACATTAAACTGGCTTTGGTGCATCGGATTTATGCTACTGGTCCAGTAGGTGATGCTCTATGGTTCCACTGCTGACCTTGCAGATAAGTAGGCTTGGAGACTAAAGGTCTGAATTGCGATGAAATTTCTGCGTTATATTGCAACTAGGAAGCCTCGAGAGTTACAGTAAACTTTCATTGGTGTATCGGATTGAAGCTACTGGTCCAACAGGTGATGCTAGATAGTTCACCTGATGCCCATGTTTCCACTGCTGACCTTGCAGATAAGTAGGCTTTAAGACTAAAGTTATGAATTGCGACGATATTTCTGTGTTATATTCTCACTAGGAAGTTTCGAGAGTTACAGTAAACTGGCTTTGGTGCAACGAATTTAAGCTACTGTCCCACTAGGTGATGCTCAATGATTCCATTGCTGACCTTGCAGATAAGTAGGCTTGGAGACTAAAAGTTCTGAATTGCTACGAAATATTTGCTTTACATTCTCACTAGGGAGCTTCGAGAGATACTGTAAACTTTATTGTGTTCATCGGATTTAAGCTGCTGGTCGACTAGGTGATGCTCCATGGTTTCATTGCTATACTTGCAGCAAAGTAGGCATGGAGACAAAAGTTCTGAATTGCGACGAAATTACTGGGTGGTATTCTCACTAGGATGCTTCGAGAGCAACAGTAAACTTGCTTTGGTGCATCGGATTCTAGCTGCTGGTCCACCAGATGGTGCTCCATGGGTCCACTGCTGGAATTGCAGATAAGTACGCTCCGAGACTAAAGTTCTGAATTTCGACGAAATTTATGGGTCACATTCTCACTAGGAAGCTTCGAGAGTTACTGTAAACTTGCTTTGGTGCATCGTATTTATGCTACTAGTCCAGTAGGTGATGCTCCATGGTTCCACTGCTGAATTTGCAGATAAGTAATTTTGGAGACTAAAGTTCTTATTTGCGACGAAATTTGTGGGTTATATTCTCACTAGGAAGTATCGAAAGTTACAGTAAACTGGCTTTCGTGCATCGGATTTAAGCTACTTGTGCCAAGGTCATGCTCCATGGTTCCACTGCTGACATTGCAGATAAATAGGCTTGGAGACTAATGTTCTGAATTGCGACGATATTTCTGGGTTATATTCTCACTAGAAATCTTCGAGAGTTACAGTAAAATTGCTTTGGTGGATGGAATTTAAGCTATTTGTAAACCAGTTGATGCTTCATAGTTGCACTGCTGACCTTGCAGATAAGTAGGCTTGGAGACTAAAGTTCTGAATTTCGATGAAATTTCTGGGTTACGTTCTCATTAGGAAGCATCGCGAGTTACAGTAATCCCTCTTTTGTGCATCGGATTTAAGCTACTGATCCACCAGTTGAGGCTCCATGGTTCCACTGCCGACCTTGCAGATAAGTAGGGTGGAGACTAAAGTTCTAATTAGCGACGAAATTTCTGCGTTATATTCTCACCAGGAACCTTCGAGCGTTACAGTAAACTTGCTTTGTTGCAATGGATTTAAGCTATTGTCCTACCAGGTGATGCTCAATGGTTACATTGCTGACTTTGCAGATAAGTAGCATTGGAGACTAATGGTTCTGAATTGCTACTAAATTTTTGCTTTACATTCTCACTAAGGAGTTTCAAGAGTTACTGTAAACCTCATTGTGTGCATCGGATTCAAGCTACTGGTCGACTGGGTGATGCTCGATGGTTCCACTGCTAAAATTGCAGCTAAGTAGGCATGGAGACTAAGGTTCTGAATTGCGACAAAATTTCTGGGTGGTATTCTCACTAGGAAGTTTCGAAAGTTACATTAAACTGGCTTTGGTGCATCGGATTTATGCTACTGGTCCAGTAGGTGATGCTCTATGGTTCCACTGCTGACCTTGCAGATAAGTTGGCTTGGTGACTAAAGTTTGAATTGCGACGATATTTCTGGGTTTTATTCTCACTAGGAAGCTTCGAGAGGTACAGTATACCTGCTTCGGTGTATCGACTTTAGGCTACTGGTCCACCAGGTGATGCTCCATGGTTCCACTGCTGACCTTGCAAATAAGTAGGCTTGGAGACTAAAGTTCATAAATGTGACGAAATTTTTTGTTATATTCTCACTAGGATGTTTCGAGAGTTACAGTAAACTGGCTTTTGTGCATCAGATTTAAGCTACTTGTCCACCAGGACATGCTCCATGGGTCCACTGCTGACCTTGCAGACAAGTAGGCTTGGAGATTAAAGTTATGAATTGCGACGCAATTTCTCGGTAATAATCTCACTAGGAAGCTTCGAGAGTTACAGTAAACGTGCTTTAGTGCATCGGATTCACTCTACTGGTCAACCAGGTAATGTTCCATGGTCCCACTGCTGTCCTTGATAATAAGTAGGCTTGGAGACTAAACTTGTGACCTGCGACGAAATTTCTGGGTTACATTCTCACTAGGGAGCTTCGAGAGTTACTATAAACTTGCTTTGGTGCATCGGATTTATGCTACTGGTCCAGTAGGTGATGCTCTATGGTTCCACTGCTGACCTTGCAGATAAGTAGGCTTGGAGACTAAAGGTCTGAATTGCGATGAAATTTCTGCGTTATATTCCAACTAGGAAGCCTCGAGAGTTACAGTAAACTTTCATTGGTGTATCGGATTGAAGCTACTGGTCCAACAGGTGATGCTAGATAGTTCACCTGATGCCCATGTTTCCACTGCTGACCTTGCAGATAAGTAGGCTTTAAGACTAAAGTTATGAATTGCGACGATATTTCTGTGTTATATTCTCACTAGGAAGTTTCGAGAGTTACAGTAAACTGGCTTTGGTGCAACGAATTTAAGCTACTGTCCCACTAGGTGATGCTCAATGATTCCATTGCTGACCTTGCAGATAAGTAGGCTTGGAGACTAAAAGTTCTGAATTGCTACGAAATTTTTGCTTTACATTCTCACTAGGGAGCTTCGAGAGATACTGTAAACTTTATTGTGTTCATCGGATTTAAGCTACTGGTCGACTAGGTGATGCTCCATGGTTTCATTGCTATACTTGCAGCAAAGTAGGCATGGAGACAAAAGTTCTGAATTGCGACGAAATTACTGGGTGGTATTCTCACTAGGATGCTTCGAGAGCAACAGTAAACTTGCTTTGGTGCATCGGATTCTAGCTGCTGGTCCACCAGATGGTGCTCCATGGGTCCACTGCTGGAATTGCAGATAAGTACGCTCCGAGACTAAAGTTCTGAATTTCGACGAAATTTATGGGTCACATTCTCACTAGGAAGCTTCGAGAGTTACTGTAAACTTGCTTTGGTGCATCGTATTTATGCTACTAGTCCAGTAGGTGATGCTCCATGGTTCCACTGCTGAATTTGCAGATAAGTAATTTTGGAGACTAAAGTTCTTATTTGCGACGAAATTTGTGGGTTATATTCTCACTAGGAAGTATCGAGAGTTACAGTAAACTGGCTTTCGTGCATCGGATTTAAGCTACTTGTGCCAAGGTCATGCTCCATGGTTCCACCGCTGACATTGCAGATAAATAGGCTTGGAGACTAATGTTCTGAATTGCGACGATATTTCTGGGTTATATTCTCACCAGAAATCTTCGAGAGTTACAGTAAAATTGCTTTGGTGGATGGAATTTAAGCTATTTGTAAACCAGTTGATGCTTCATAGTTGCACTGCTGACCTTGCAGATAAGTAGGCTTGGAGACTAAAGTTCTGAATTTCGATGAAATTTCTGGGTTACGTTCTCATTAGGAAGCATCGCGAGTTACAGTAATCCCTCTTTTGTGCATCGGATTTAAGCTACTGATCCACCAGTTGAGGCTCCATGGTTCCACTGCCGACCTTGCAGATAAGTAGGGTGGAGACTAAAGTTCTAATTAGCGACGAAATTTCTGCGTTATATTCTCACCTGGAACCTTCGAGCGTTACAGTAAACTTGCTTTGTTGCAATGGATTTAAGCTATTGTCCTACCAGGTGATGCTCAATGGTTACATTGCTGACTTTGCAGATAAGTAGCATTGGAGACTAATGGTTCTGAATTGCTACTAAATTTTTGCTTTACATTCTCACTAAGGAGTTTCAAGAGTTACTGTAAATTTCATTGTGTGCATCGGATTCAAGCTACTGGTCGACTGGGTGATGCTCGATGGTTCCACTGTTAAAATTGCAGCTAAGTAGGCATGGAGACTAAGGTTCTGAATTGCGACGAAATTTCTGGGTGGTATTCTCACTAGGAAGTTTCGAAAGTTACATTAAACTGGCTTTGGTGCATCGGATTTATGCTACTGGTCCAGTAGGTGATGCTCTATGGTTCCACTGCTGACCTTGCAGATAAGTAGGCTTGGAGACTAAAGGTCTGAATTGCGATGAAATTTCTGCGTTATATTGCAACTAGGAAGCCTCGAGAGTTACAGTAAACTTTCATTGGTGTATCGGATTGAAGCTACTGGTCCAACAGGTGATGCTAGATAGTTCACCTGATGCCCATGTTTCCACTGCTGACCTTGCAGATAAGTAGGCTTTAAGACTAAAGTTATGAATTGCGACGATATTTCTGTGTTATATTCTCACTAGGAAGTTTCGAGAGTTACAGTAAACTGGCTTTGGTGCAACGAATTTAAGCTACTGTCCCACTAGGTGATGCTCAATGATTCCATTGCTGACCTTGCAGATAAGTAGGCTTGGAGACTAAAAGTTCTGAATTGCTACGAAATTTTTGCTTTACATTCTCACTAGGGAGCTTCGAGAGATACTGTAAACTTTATTGTGTTCATCGGATTTAAGCTACTGGTCGACTAGGTGATGCTCCATGGTGTCATTGCTATACTTGCAGCAAAGTAGGCATGGAGACAAAAGTTCTGAATTGCGACGAAATTACTGGGTGGTATTCTCACTAGGATGCTTCGAGAGCAACAGTAAACTTGCTTTGGTGCATCGGATTCTAGCTGCTGGTCCACCAGATGGTGCTCCATGGGTCCACTGCTGGAATTGCAGATAAGTACGCTCCGAGACTAAAGTTCTGAATTTCGACGAAATTTATGGGTCACATTCTCACTAGGAAGCTTCGAGAGTTACTGTAAACTTGCTTTGGTGCATCGTATTTATGCTACTAGTCCAGTAGGTGATGCTCCATGGTTCCACTGCTGAATTTGCAGATAAGTAATTTTGGAGACTAAAGTTCTTATTTGCGACGAAATTTGTGGGTTATATTCTCACTAGGAAGTATCGAAAGTTACAGTAAACTGGCTTTCGTGCATCGGATTTAAGCTACTTGTGCCAAGGTCATGCTCCATGGTTCCACTGCTGACATTGCAGATAAATAGGCTTGGAGACTAATGTTCTGAATTGCGACGATATTTCTGGGTTATATTCTCACTAGAAATCTTCGAGAGTTACAGTAAAATTGCTTTGGTGGATGGAATTTAAGCTATTTGTAAACCAGTTGATGCTTCATAGTTGCACTGCTGACCTTGCAGATAAGTAGGCTTGGAGACTAAAGTTCTGAATTTCGATGAAATTTCTGGGTTACGTTCTCATTAGGAAGCATCGCGAGTTACAGTAATCCCTCTTTTGTGCATCGGATTTAAGCTACTGATCCACCAGTTGAGGCTCCATGGTTCCACTGCCGACCTTGCAGATAAGTAGGGTGGAGACTAAAGTTCTAATTAGCGACGAAATTTCTGCGTTATATTCTCACCAGGAACCTTCGAGCGTTACAGTAAACTTGCTTTGTTGCAATGGATTTAAGCTATTGTCCTACCAGGTGATGCTCAATGGTTACATTGCTGACTTTGCAGATAAGTAGCATTGGAGACTAATGGTTCTGAATTGCTACTAAATTTTTGCTTTACATTCTCACTAAGGAGTTTCAAGAGTTACTGTAAACCTCATTGTGTGCATCGGATTCAAGCTACTGGTCGACTGGGTGATGCTCGATGGTTCCACTGCTAAAATTGCAGCTAAGTAGGCATGGAGACTAAGGTTCTGAATTGCGACAAAATTTCTGGGTGGTATTCTCACTAGGAAGTTTCGAAAGTTACATTAAACTGGCTTTGGTGCATCGGATTTATGCTACTGGTCCAGTAGGTGATGCTCTATGGTTCCACTGCTGACCTTGCAGATAAGTTGGCTTGGTGACTAAAGTTTGAATTGCGACGATATTTCTGGGTTTTATTCTCACTAGGAAGCTTCGAGAGGTACAGTATACCTGCTTCGGTGTATCGACTTTAGGCTACTGGTCCACCAGGTGATGCTCCATGGTTCCACTGCTGACCTTGCAAATAAGTAGGCTTGGAGACTAAAGTTCATAAATGTGACGAAATTTTTTGTTATATTCTCACTAGGATGTTTCGAGAGTTACAGTAAACTGGCTTTTGTGCATCAGATTTAAGCTACTTGTCCACCAGGACATGCTCCATGGGTCCACTGCTGACCTTGCAGACAAGTAGGCTTGGAGATTAAAGTTATGAATTGCGACGCAATTTCTCGGTAATAATCTCACTAGGAAGCTTCGAGAGTTACAGTAAACGTGCTTTAGTGCATCGGATTCACTCTACTGGTCAACCAGGTAATGTTCCATGGTCCCACTGCTGTCCTTGATAATAAGTAGGCTTGGAGACTAAACTTGTGACCTGCGACGAAATTTCTGGGTTACATTCTCACTAGGGAGCTTCGAGAGTTACTATAAACTTGCTTTGGTGCATCGGATTTATGCTACTGGTCCAGTAGGTGATGCTCTATGGTTCCACTGCTGACCTTGCAGATAAGTAGGCTTGGAGACTAAAGGTCTGAATTGCGATGAAATTTCTGCGTTATATTCCAACTAGGAAGCCTCGAGAGTTACAGTAAACTTTCATTGGTGTATCGGATTGAAGCTACTGGTCCAACAGGTGATGCTAGATAGTTCACCTGATGCCATGGTTCCACTGATACAATTGCAGATAAGTAGGCATGGAGACTAAAGTTCTGAATTGCGACGAAATTTTTTTTTATATTCTCACTAGGAAACTTCGAGAGATGCAGTTAACGTGCTTTGGTGCATCGTATTCATGCTACTGGTCCAACAGGTGATGCTCCAAGGTTTCACTTCTGACCTTGCAGATAAGTAGGCTTGGAGACTAAAATTCTGAATTGCGACAAAATTTCTGGGTTACATTCTCACTAGCGAGCTTCGAGAGTTACAGTAAACATTCTTTGTTGCATCGGAATTAAGCTAAGGGTCCACTAGGTCATGCTCCATGGTTGAAAAGCTGATCTTGCAGATAAGTAGGCTTGGAGACTAAAGTTCTGAATTGCGACGAAATTTCTGGGTTACATTCTCACCACAATACTTCGAGAGTTACAGAACACTTGCTTTGGTACATCGGATTCAAGATACTGGTCCACCAGGTGATGCTGCATGGTTCCGCTGCTGGCCTTACAGATAAGTAGGCTTGGAGACTTAATTTCTGAATTGCGACGAAATTTCTTTTTTGTATTCTAAGTATTAAGCTTCGGGAGTTACAGTCAACTTGCTTTGGTGCATCAGATTCTAGCTACTGGTCCACCATATGATGCTCCAGGGATCGACTGTAGACCTTGCAGAAAAGTAGGCTTGGCGACTAAATTTCGGAATTGCGACGATATTTTTGGGTTATATTCTCACTAGGAAGCCTCGAGAGTTACTGTAAACTTGCTTTGGTGCATCGTATTTATGCTACTAGTCCAGTAGGTGATGCTCCATGGTTCCACTGCTGAATTTGCAGATAAGTAATTTTGGAGACTAAAGTTCTTATTTGCGACGAAATTTGTGGGTTATATTCTCACTAGGAAGTATCGAGAGTTACAGTAAACTGGCTTTCGTGCATCGGATTTAAGCTACTTGTGCCAAGGTCATGCTCCATGGTTCCACCGCTGACATTGCAGATAAATAGGCTTGGAGACTAATGTTTTGAATTGCGACGATATTTCTGGGTTATATTCTCACCAGAAATCTTCGAGAGTTACAGTAAAATTGCTTTGGTGGATGGAATTTAAGCTATTTGTAAACCAGTTGATGCTTCATAGTTGCACTGCTGACCTTGCAGATAAGTAGGCTTGGAGACTAAAGTTCTGAATTTCGATGAAATTTCTGGGTTACGTTCTCATTAGGAAGCATCGCGAGTTACAGTAATCCCTCTTTTGTGCATCGGATTTAAGCTACTTATCCACCAGTTGAGGCTCCATGGTTCCACTGCCGACCTTGCAGATAAGTAGGGTGGAGACTAAAGTTCTAATTAGCGACGAAATTTCTGCGTTATATTCTCACCAGGAACCTTCGAGCGTTACAGTAAACTTGCTTTGTTGCAATGGATTTAAGCTATTGTCCTACCAGGTGATGCTCAATGGTTACATTGCTGACTTTGCAGATAAGTAGCATTGGAGACTAATGGTTCTGAATTGCTACTAAATTTTTGCTTTACATTCTCACTAAGGAGTTTCAAGAGTTACTGTAAATTTCATTGTGTGCATCGGATTCAAGCTACTGGTCGACTGGGTGATGCTCGATGGTTCCACTGCTAAAATTGCAGCTAAGTAGGCATGGAGACTAAGGTTCTGAATTGCGACGAAATTTCTGGGTGGTATTCTCACTAGGAAGTTTCGAAAGTTACATTAAACTGGCTTTGGTGCATCGGATTTATGCTACTGGTCCAGTAGGTGATGCTCTATGGTTCCACTGCTGACCTTGCAGATAAGTAGGCTTGGAGACTAAAGGTCTGAATTGCGATGAAATTTCTGCGTTATATTGCAACTAGGAAGCCTCGAGAGTTACAGTAAACTTTCATTGGTGTATCGGATTGAAGCTACTGGTCCAACAGGTGATGCTAGATAGTTCACCTGATGCCCATGTTTCCACTGCTGACCTTGCAGATAAGTAGGCTTTAAGACTAAAGTTATGAATTGCGACGATATTTCTGTGTTATATTCTCACTAGGAAGTTTCGAGAGTTACAGTAAACTGGCTTTGGTGCAACGAATTTAAGCTACTGTCCCACTAGGTGATGCTCAATGATTCCATTGCTGACCTTGCAGATAAGTAGGCTTGGAGACTAAAAGTTCTGAATTGCTACGAAATATTTGCTTTACATTCTCACTAGGGAGCTTCGAGAGATACTGTAAACTTTATTGTGTTCATCGGATTTAAGCTGCTGGTCGACTAGGTGATGCTCCATGGTTTCATTGCTATACTTGCAGCAAAGTAGGCATGGAGACAAAAGTTCTGAATTGCGACGAAATTACTGGGTGGTATTCTCACTAGGATGCTTCGAGAGCAACAGTAAACTTGCTTTGGTGCATCGGATTCTAGCTGCTGGTCCACCAGATGGTGCTCCATGGGTCCACTGCTGGAATTGCAGATAAGTACGCTCCGAGACTAAAGTTCTGAATTTCGACGAAATTTATGGGTCACATTCTCACTAGGAAGCTTCGAGAGTTACTGTAAACTTGCTTTGGTGCATCGTATTTATGCTACTAGTCCAGTAGGTGATGCTCCATGGTTCCACTGCTGAATTTGCAGATAAGTAATTTTGGAGACTAAAGTTCTTATTTGCGACGAAATTTGTGGGTTATATTCTCACTAGGAAGTATCGAAAGTTACAGTAAACTGGCTTTCGTGCATCGGATTTAAGCTACTTGTGCCAAGGTCATGCTCCATGGTTCCACTGCTGACATTGCAGATAAATAGGCTTGGAGACTAATGTTCTGAATTGCGACGATATTTCTGGGTTATATTCTCACTAGAAATCTTCGAGAGTTACAGTAAAATTGCTTTGGTGGATGGAATTTAAGCTATTTGTAAACCAGTTGATGCTTCATAGTTGCACTGCTGACCTTGCAGATAAGTAGGCTTGGAGACTAAAGTTCTGAATTTCGATGAAATTTCTGGGTTACGTTCTCATTAGGAAGCATCGCGAGTTACAGTAATCCCTCTTTTGTGCATCGGATTTAAGCTACTGATCCACCAGTTGAGGCTCCATGGTTCCACTGCCGACCTTGCAGATAAGTAGGGTGGAGACTAAAGTTCTAATTAGCGACGAAATTTCTGCGTTATATTCTCACCAGGAACCTTCGAGCGTTACAGTAAACTTGCTTTGTTGCAATAGATTTAAGCTATTGTCCTACCAGGTGATGCTCAATGGTTACATTGCTGACTTTGCAGATAAGTAGCATTGGAGACTAATGGTTCTGAATTGCTACTAAATTTTTGCTTTACATTCTCACTAAGGAGTTTCAAGAGTTACTGTAAACCTCATTGTGTGCATCGGATTCAAGCTACTGGTCGACTGGGTGATGCTCGATGGTTCCACTGCTAAAATTGCAGCTAAGTAGGCATGGAGACTAAGGTTCTGAATTGCGACGAAATTTCTGGGTGGTATTCTCACTAGGAAGTTTCGAAAGTTACATTAAACTGGCTTTGGTGCATCGGATTTATGCTACTGGTCCAGTAGGTGATGCTCTATGGTTCCACTGCTGACCTTGCAGATAAGTTGGCTTGGTGACTAAAGTTTGAATTGCGACGATATTTCTGGGTTTTATTCTCACTAGGAAGCTTCGAGAGGTACAGTATACCTGCTTCGGTGTATCGACTTTAGGCTACTGGTCCACCAGGTGATGCTCCATGGTTCCACTGCTGACCTTGCAAATAAGTAGGCTTGGAGACTAAAGTTCATAAATGTGACGAAATTTTTTGTTATATTCTCACTAGGATGTTTCGAGAGTTACAGTAAACTGGCTTTTGTGCATCAGATTTAAGCTACTTGTCCACCAGGACATGCTCCATGGGTCCACTGCTGACCTTGCAGACAAGTAGGCTTGGAGATTAAAGTTATGAATTGCGACGCAATTTCTCGGTAATAATCTCACTAGGAAGCTTCGAGAGTTACAGTAAACGTGCTTTAGTGCATCGGATTCACTCTACTGGTCAACCAGGTAATGTTCCATGGTCCCACTGCTGTCCTTGATAATAAGTAGGCTTGGAGACTAAACTTGTGACCTGCGACGAAATTTCTGGGTTACATTCTCACTAGGGAGCTTCGAGAGTTACTATAAACTTGCTTTGGTGCATCGGATTTATGCTACTGGTCCAGTAGGTGATGCTCTATGGTTCCACTGCTGACCTTGCAGATAAGTAGGCTTGGAGACTAAAGGTCTGAATTGCGATGAAATTTCTGCGTTATATTCCAACTAGGAAGCCTCGAGAGTTACAGTAAACTTTCATTGGTGTATCGGATTGAAGCTACTGGTCCAACAGGTGATGCTAGATAGTTCACCTGATGCCATGGTTCCACTGATACAATTGCAGATAAGTAGGCATGGAGACTAAAGTTCTGAATTGCGACGAAATTTTTTTTTATATTCTCACTAGGAAACTTCGAGAGATGCAGTTAACGTGCTTTGGTGCATCGTATTCATGCTACTGGTCCAACAGGTGATGCTCCAAGGTTTCACTTCTGACCTTGCAGATAAGTAGGCTTGGAGACTAAAATTCTGAATTGCGACAAAATTTCTGGGTTACATTCTCACTAGCGAGCTTCGAGAGTTACAGTAAACATTCTTTGTTGCATCGGAATTAAGCTAAGGGTCCACTAGGTCATGCTCCATGGTTGAAAAGCTGATCTTGCAGATAAGTAGGCTTGGAGACTAAAGTTCTGAATTGCGACGAAATTTCTGGGTTACATTCTCACCACAATACTTCGAGAGTTACAGAACACTTGCTTTGGTACATCGGATTCAAGATACTGGTCCACCAGGTGATGCTGCATGGTTCCGCTGCTGGCCTTACAGATAAGTAGGTTTGGAGACTTAATTTCTGAATTGCGACGAAATTTCTTTTTTGTATTCTAAGTATTAAGCTTCGGGAGTTACAGTCAACTTGCTTTGGTGCATCAGATTCTAGCTACTGGTCCACCATATGATGCTCCAGGGATCGACTGTAGACCTTGCAGAAAAGTAGGCTTGGCGACTAAATTTCGGAATTGCGACGATATTTTTGGGTTATATTCTCACTAGGAAGCCTCGAGAGCTATAGCAAATTTGGTTTGGTGCATGGATTTAAGCTACTGGGTTCACCAGGTTTTGCTCCATGGTTCCACTGCTGACCTTGCAGCTAACTTGGCTTAGAGACTGAAGTTATGAATTGCGACGAAATTTCAGGGTTATATTCTCACTTTGAAGCTGCGAGAGTTACAGTAAACGTGCTTTGGTGCATCGGATTCAAGCTACTGGTCCACCAGGAGATGCTCCAAGGTTCCACTGCTGACCTTGCAGATGAGTAGGGTTGGAGACTAAAGTTCTGAATTGCGAAGAAATTTCTGCTTCACATTCTCACTAGGGAGCTTCGAGAGTTACAGTAAACTTTCTTGTGTGCATCGGATTTAAGCTACTAGTCCACTAGGCGGTGCTCTATGGTTCCACGTCTGACGTTGCAGATAAGAAGGGTTGGAGACTAATCTTCTGAATTGCGATGAAATTTCTTGGTTACATTCTCACTAGGAAACTTCGAAAGTTACTGTACACTTGCTTTCGTGCATCGGATTTGACCTACTGGTCCAAACGGTGATGCTCCAAGGTTGCACTGCTGACCCTGAGGATAAGTATGCTTGGAGACTAAGATTCTGAATTGCGACGAAATTTCTGGGTTACAGTCTCACTAGGCAGCTTTGAGAACTACAGAAAACTTGCTTTGGTGCATCAGATTTAAGCTACTGGTCCACGAGGTGATGCTCCATGGTCCCACTCCTGACCATGCAAATAAGTAGGCTTGGAGACTAATTTTCTGAATTGCGACGAAATTTCTGGGTTCTATTCTCACTAAGAAGCTTCGAGAGTTACAGTAAACTTTTTTTGGTGCATCGGAATCAAGCTTCTGATCCACCAGGTGTTGCTCCATGGTTCCTCTGCTTTCCTTGCAGATAAGAACGGTTTGAGACTAAAGTTCTGAATTGCGACGATATTTCTGGGTTATATTCTCACTAGGTATCTTCGAGAGTTACAGAAAAATTCCTTTGGTGCATCGAATTTAAGTTACTTGTGCACCAGGTGATGCTCCATGGTTCCACTGCTGACCTTGCAGATAACTAGGATGGGAGACTAAGGTATAAATTGTGACGAAATTTCTGGTTTATATTCTCACTAGGAAGCTTGGAGAGTTACAGTAAACCGGCGTTGTTGCATCTGATTCAAGCTACTGGCCCACCAGGTGATGCTCCATGGTTCCACTGCTGACCTTGCAGATAAGTAGGCTTGGAGACTAATGTTCTAAATTGCGATGAAATTTCTGCATCATATTCCCACTAGGAAGTCGCGAGAGTTACAGTAAACTTGCTTTGGTGCAACAGATTTAAGCTACTGGCCCACCAGGTGATGCTACATGGTTCCACTGCTGACCTTGCAGATTCGTAAGCTAGGAGACGAAAGTTCTGAATTGCGACGAAATTTCTGGGATTCATTATCGCTGGGAAGCTTCGAGAGTTACAATAAACTTTCTTGTGTGCACCAGATTTAAGCTACTGTCCCACAAGGTAATGCTCAATGGTTCCATTTCTGACCTTGCAGATAACTGGGAATGAAGACTAAAGTTCTGAATTGCGACATTATTTCTGGGTGGTATTGTCACTAGGATTCTTCGAGAGCTACAGTAAACTTGCTTTGGTGTATCGGATTTAAGCTACTGGTCCACCAGGTGATGCTAGATGGTTCTACTGCTGCCATGGTTCCATTGATAAAATTGCAGATAAGTAGGCATGGAGGCTAAAGTTCTGAATTGTGACGAAATTTCTGGGTGGTATTCTCACTAGAATGCTTCGAGAGCTACAGTAAAATTGCTTTGGTGTATCGTATTTCAGCTACTTTTCCACCAGGTGATGCTTCATGGTTCCACTGCTAACCTTGCAAGTAAGTAGCATTGGAGACTAAAGTTATGAACTGGGACGACATTTCTGGGTTGTATTCTCACTAGGAAGCTTCGAGAGTTAGAGTAAGCTCTCTTTGGTGCATCGGATTCAAGCTACTGGTCCACTAGGTGATGCTCCATGATTCCTCTGCTGACTTTGAAGTTAAGTAGGGTTGAAGACGTATGTTCTGAATTGCGACGACTTTTCTGTGATACATTCTCACTATTAAGCCTCGAGTGTTACAGTAAACTTGCTTTGGTGCATCGGATTTAAGCTACTGGTCCACCAGGTGATGCTTCATGGTTCCACTGCAGACCTTGCAGACAAGTAGTCTTGGAGACTAAAGTTCTGAATTGTGACGAAATTTTTTTGTTATATTCTCACTAATAAGCTTCGAGAGTTACAGTAAACGTGCTTTGGTGCATCGGATTCACGCTACTGGTTGCACCAAGTGATGCTCCAAGGTTCCACTGCTGACCTTGCAGATAAGTAGTCTTGGACACTTAAGTTCAGAAATGCGACGATATTTCTGGGTTATATTTTCGTTAGGAAGCTTCGAGAGTTGCAGTAAACTTGTTTGGTGCATCGGATTTAGGCTATTCGTCCACCAGGTGATACTCCATGGTTCCATTGCTGACCTTGCAGATAAGTAGGCTTGGAGACTAAAGTTATGAATTGCGAAGAAATTTCTGGGTTGTATTCTCAATAGCAAGCTTCGAGAGATACAGTAAACTTCCTTTGGTGCATCGGATTTAAGCAACTGGTCCTCCAGGTGATGCTCCATGGTTCCACTTCTAACCTTGCAGATAAGTAGTCTTGGAGACTAAAGTTCGGAAACGCCACGAAATTTCTGGGTTATATTCTCGCTAGGAAGCTTCGAGAGTTACAGAAAATCGTGCTTTGGTGCATTGGATTCACGCTACTGGTCCACCAGGTGATGTTCCAAGGTTCCACTGCTAACCTTCCAGATAAGTAGGCTTGGAGACTAAAGTTCTGAATTGCGACAAAATTACTGGGTTTTATTCTCACTACCAAGCTTCGAGAGTTACAGTAAACTCTCTTTGGTGCATTGGATTCAAGCTACTAGTCCACCAGGTGATGCTCCATAGCTCCACTGCTGAAACTGCAGATAAGTAGGCTTGGAAACTAAATTTCTGAATTGCGACGAAATTTCTGGGTTACATTTTCACTAGGATGCTTCGAGAGTTACAGCAAACTTCCTTTGTTGCATCGGATTCAAGCTACTGGTCCACCAGGTGATGCTCCATGGTAACACTGCTGAAATTGCAGATAGGTAGTCTTTGAGACTAAACTTCTGAACTCCGACGAAATTCCTGGGTTGTATTCTCACTAGGAGAATCCGAGAATTACAGTAAACTTGCTTTGGTGCGTCGTATTGAAGCTACTGGTCCACCAGATGATGCTCCATGGTTCCACTGATAAAGTTGCAGATAAGTAGGCATGGAGACTAAAGTTCTGAGCCGCGACGTAATTTCTGATTTATATTCTCACTAGGAAGGTTCGAGACTTTCAGTAAACTTGCTTTGGTGCATCGGATTTAAGCTACTGGTCCACCAGGTGATGCTCCATGGTTCCAATGTTGACCTAGCAGATAAGTAGGCTTGGAGGCTAAATTTCTGAATTTCGAAGAAATGTCTGTGTTGTATTCTCACTAGGAAGCTTCGAGTGGTACAGTAAATTCTCTTTGGTGCATCGGATTCAAGCTACTAGTTCACTTGGTGACGCTCCATGGCTCCACTGCTGAAACTGCAAGAAAATAAGCTTGGAGACTAAAGTTCTGAATTACGACGAAGTTTCTGGGATATATTCTCAATTGCAAGCTTCGAGAGTTACAGTAAACTTCCTTTGGTGCATCGGATTTAAGCTACTCGTCCACAAGGTCAAGCTCCATGATTCCTCTGTTGACCATGAAGATAAGAAGGGTTGGAGACTAATGTTCTGAATTGCGACGACGTTTCTGGGATACATTCTCACTAGGAAGCTTCGAGAATTCCAGTACACTTCCTTTGGTGCATCGGATTTAAACTACTGCTCCAAAGTGTGATGCTCCGTGGTTACACTGCTGACCTCTCAGATAAGTAGTCTTGGAGACTAAAGTTCTGAAATGCGACGAAATTTCTGGGTTGTATTCTCACTAGGAAGCTTCTTCAGTTACAGTAAACTTACTTTGGATAATCGGATTTAAGCTACTGATCCACCAGGTGAAGCTCCAAGGTTCCACTGCTGACCTTGCTGATGAGTAGGCTTGGCGACTAAAGTTCGGAATTGCGATGAAAAATATCTGGTTTACGTACTGACTAGGAAGCATCGAGATATACAGTAAACTTTCGTTGATGAATCGGATTTAAGCTACTGGTCCACCAGGTAATGCTCCATGGTTCCATTGCTGACGTTGCAGATAAGTAGACTTGGAGACTAAAGTTCTGAATTCCGACGAAATTTCTGGTTACATTCTCATTAGGAAGCTTCGAGAGTTACAGTAAACTTGCTTTGGTGCATCTTATTTAAGCTAATGGTCCACCAGGTAATGCTCCGTGGTTTCACTGCTGACCTTACAGATAAGTAGGCTTGGAGACTAATGTTCTCAAATGCAACGAAATATCTGGGATGTATTCTCACTAGGAAGCTTCTTGAGTTACAATAAACTTGCATTGGATCATCGGATTTAAGCTACTGATCCACCAGGTGAGGCTCCAAGGTTCCACTGATGACCTTGCAGATAAGTAGGCTAGAAGACTAAAGTTTTGAATTGCGACGCAATTTCTAGGTCACATTCTAATTAGGAAGCTAAGAAAGTTACAGTAAACTTGATTTTTTGCATAATATACAACCTACTGGTACACTAGGTGACGCTCCATGGTTCCACTGCAGACCTTGCAGATAAGTGGGTTAGGAGACTATAGATCGGAATTGAGACGAAATTTCTCGGTTACATTCTCACTAGGAAACTTCGAGAGCTATGGTAAAATTACTTTGGTGCATGGATTTAAGCTACTGGGTCTACCAGGTTATGCTCCATGGTTCCACTGCTGACCTTGCAGATAAGTGTGTTTGGAGACTATAGATCGGAATTGCGACGAAATTTCTGGTTTATATTCTCACTAGGAAGTTTGAGACTTACAGTAATCTATCTTTGTTAAATTGCATTAAAGCTACTGGTCCACGAGGTGATGCTCCTTGGTTGCACGGCTGACGTTCCAGATAAGTAGGCTTGGAGAGTTAAGTTCTGAATTGCGACGAAATTTCTGGTTTACATTCTCACAAGGATGCTTCGAGAGATACAGTAAACTCTCTTTGGTGTATCGGATTTAAGCTACTGATCCACCAGGTGATCCTCCATGGGTCCAGGTGAAGCTCCAGGATTCCACTGCTGACCTTGCAGATAAGTAGGCTTGGAGACTAAAGTTCTGAATTGCGACGAAATTTCTGGGTTACATTCTCACTAGGAAGCTTCCTGAGTTACAGTAAACTTGCTTTGGTGCATCGGATTTAAGCTACTGATCCACCAGGTGAGGCTCCATGGTTCCACTTCTGATCTTGCATATAAGTAGGCTTGGAGAGTAAAGTTCTGAATTGCGACAAAATTTCTGGTTTACATTCTCAGTAGGAAAATTCGAGAGCTACAGCAAGTTTCCTTTGGTGCATCGGATTCAAGCTACTGGTAAACCAGGTGTAGCTCCATGGTTCTACTGCTGACCTTGCAGTTAAGTAGGCTTGGAGACTAAAGTTAAGAATTGTGATAAAATTTCTGCGTTATATACCCACTAGGAAGCTTCGAGAGTAACAGTAAACTTGCTTTCGTGCATTGGATTTAAGCTACTGGACCACCAGGTCATGCTCCACGGTTCCCCTGCTGGTTCCACTGCTGACCTTGTAGAAAAGTAGGCTTGGAGACTAAAGTCCTGAATTGTGATTAATTTTCTTTGTTACATTCTCACTAGGAAGCTTCGAGAGCTATGGTAAAGTTACTTTGGTGCATGATTTTAAGCTCCTGGGTCTACCAGGTGATGCTTCACGGTTCCACTGCTGACCTTGCAGATAAGTAGACTTGGAGACTAAAGTTCTGAATTGCGACGAAATTTCTGGGTTACATGCTCACTAGGATGCTTCGAGAGCTACAGTAATCTCTCTTTGGTATATCGGATTTAAGGTACTGGTCCACCAGGTGATGCTCCATGGTTCCACTGCTGACCTTGCAAATAAGTAGGCTTGGACACTAAAGTTCTGTAATGCGACGAAATTTGTGTGTTACATTCTCACTAGGAAGCTTCGAGAGTTACGTTAAATTTCCTTCCGTGCATCGGACTTAAGTTAGTGGTCCAGCAGGTGATGCTCCATTATTCCACTGCTGAATTTGCAGATAGGTAGGCTTGGATACAAATGTTCTGCATTGCGACGAAATTTCTGGGTTACATTGTCACTAGGAAGAAACGAGAGTTACAGTAAGCTTCCTTCCGTGCATCGGATTTAACCTACTGATCCACCAGGTGATGCTCCATGGTTCCACTGCTGACCTACCAGATAAGTAGATTTGGAGCCTAAAGTTCTGAATTGCGACGAAATTTCTGGGTTACCTTCTCATTAGAAAAAGTCGAGAGTTACAGTAAACGTCCTTTGGTGCATTGGATTTATGCTACTGATCCACCAGAAGAGGTTCCATGTTTTCACTGCTGACCTTGCAGATAAGTAGGCTTGGAGACTAATAGTTCACTGTACTCCCGATGCTTCCTAGTGAGAATGTAACCCAGAAATTTTGTCGGAATACAGAACTTCTGTCTCCATGCCTACTTATCTGCAAATTCAGCAGTGGAACCATCGAGCACCACCTGGTTGACCAGTAGCTTCAATCCGATGCACACAAGAAAGTTTACTGTAACTCTCGAAGCTTCCTAGTGAGAATGTAACCCAGATATTTCGTCGCAATTAAGAAGTTTAGTCTCCAAGCCTACTTATCTGCAAGGTCAGCGAACGTAAAATGGAGCATCACCTAGTGGACCAGTAGCGTCAATCCGATGCACCAAAGGACCTTCAATGTAACTCTCGAAGATTCCTAGTGAGAATATAACCTAGAAATGTCATCGCAATTCATAACTTTAGTCTTCAAGCGTACTTATCTCCATGGTCAGCAGTGGAACCATAGATCATCACCTGGGAGACCCAGTAGCTTAAATGCATGCACGAAAGCAACTTTACCATAGCTCTCGAAGCTTCCTAGTCAGAATGTAACACAGAAATTTCGTCGCAATTCAGAACTTTAGTCTCCAAGGCTGCTTTTTTGCAAGGTAAGCAGTGGAACCATGGAGCATCACCTGGTGGACCAGTAGCTTGAATCCGATGCACCAAAGGAAGCTTGCTGTAGCTCTCGAAGCTTCCTACTGAGAATGTATTCCAGAAATTACGTCGCAATTCAGAACTTTAGTCTCCAAGTCTACTTATCTGTAAGGTCTGCAGTGGAACCATGGAACATCACCTTTTGGACCAGTAGATTAAATCCGAAGCACCGAGGCAAAGGTACTATAACTTTATATAAGTTTCCTAGTGGAAATGTAAACCCAGAAATTCAGTCGCAATTCATAACTTTAGTCTCCAAGCATACGTATCTGCAAGGTCAGCAGTGGAACACCGGAGCATAACCTAGTGGACCATTAGCTTGAATCCGATGCACCAAACTACGTTTACTGTACCTCTCGATGCTTCCTAGTGACAATATAACCCAGAAATTCCGTCGCAATTCAAAACTTTAGTCTCCAAGCCTATTTATCTGCAAGGCCAGCAGTGGAACCATGGATCATCACCTGGTGAACCATTAGCTTGAATCCGATGCACCAAAGCTAGTGTACTGTAACTCGCAAAACTTCCTAGTGAGATTGCAACCCAGAAATTTCGTCGCAATTCAGAACTTTTGTCTCTAAGCCTACTTATCAGCAAGATTAGCAGAGGAATCATGGAGCATCAACTGCTGGACCAGTAGCTTAAATCCGATGCACCAAAGCAAGTTTACTGTAACTCTCGAAACTTCCTAGCGAGAATGAAACCTAGAAACTTCGTCGCAATACAGAACTTTAGTCTCAAACGATACATATCTGCAAAGTCAGCAGTGGAATCATGGAGAATCACCTGCTGGTCCACTAGCTTCAATCCGATGCACCAAAGCAAGTTTACTGTAACTGTCGAAGTTTCCTAGTGAGAAAGTAACCCAGAAATTTCGTCGCAATTCATAACTTTAGTCTCCAAGCCTCCTTATGTGCAATTTCAGAAGTTGATCCATGGAGCATCACCTGGTGGACCAGTAGCTAGAATCCGATGCGCCAATGCAAGTTTACTGTAAATCTTGGAGCTACCTAGTAAAAATACAACCAAGAAATGGCTTCGCAATTAAGAATTTTAGTCTCCAAGCCTACTTATCTGCAAGGTCAGCAGTGCAACATTGGAGCATCACCTGCTGCGCCAGTATTTTAAATCCGATGCACCAAACTAAGTTTACTGTAACTCTCGAAGCTTCCTAGTTGGAATATAAACCACAAATTCCGTCGCAATTCAGAACTTTAGTCTCCAACCCATCTTTTCTGCAAGGTCAGCAGAGGAACCGAGGAGCATCACCTGGTAGACCAGGAGCATAAATCCGATTACCAAAGCAAGTTTACTATAACTCCTCTAGCTACGTAGTGAGAATATAACCCAGAAGTCACGTGGCAATTCCGAACATTACTCTCCAAGCCTACTTATCTCCATTTTCAGCAGTGGCACCATGAAGCATCCTCTTGTGGGCCAGTAGCTTGAATCCGTTGCACCAAAGCAAGTTTACTGTAACTCTCGAAGCATCCATGTGAGAATACAACACAGAAATTTCGTCGCAATTCAGAACATTAGTGTCCAACCCTACATATCTGCAAGGTCAGCAGTGGAACCATGGAGCATCACCTGGTGGACTAGTTGCTTGAATCCGATGCATCAAAGCACGTTTACTGTTACTCTCGAATCTTTCTAGTGAGAATTTAACCCAGAAATTTGGGCGCAATTCAGAACTTTAGTCTCCAGGCCTCTTTATCTGCAAGGTCAGCAGTGCAACAATGTAGTATCACCTGGTGGACCAGTAGGTTAAATCCGATGCACCAAAGTAAGTGTACTGTAAGTTTACAGGTGCTCTAGACGCTTCCTAGTGAGAATGTAACCCAGAAATTTCGTCGCACTTCAGAAGTTTAGTCTCCAAGCCTTCCTATCTTCAAGGTCAGCAGTGGAAACATAAAGCGTCACATTTTGGACCAGTACCTTGAATCCGATACACCAATGCACGTGTACTGTAACTCTCGAAGCTTCCTAGTGGGAATATAACCCAGACACTTTGTCGCAATTCAGAACTTTTGTCTCTAAGCCTACTTATCAGCAAGATTAGCAGAGGAATCATGGAGCATCAACTGCTGGACCAGTAGCTTAAATCCGATGCACCAAAGCAAGTGTACTGTAAGTCTCGAAACTTCCTAGTGAGAATGCAACCCAGAAATTTCGTTGAATTCGGAACATTAGTCTCCAAGCCTACTTATCTGCAAGGTCAATAGTGGAACCATGGAGCATCACCTGGTGGGCCAGTAGCTAGAATCCGATGCACCAAAGCAAGTTTACTGTAACTCTCAAAGCTTCCTAGTGAGATTGCAACTCAGAAATTTCGTCGCAATTCAGAGCTTAAGTCTCCAAGCCTACTTATCTGAAATTGCAGCAGTGGAACCATGGACCATCACCCTGTGGACCAGTAGCTTGAATCCTATGCACCAAAGTACCTTCACTGTATTACTCGAAGCTTCCTAGTGAGAATATAACCCAGAAATTTCGTCGCAACTCAGAACTTTAGTCTCCCAGCCTACATATCTGCAAGAACAGCAATGAAACAATGGAGCATCACCTGGTGGACCTGTAGCTTGAATCCGATGCACCAAAGCACGTTTACTGCAACTCTCGAAGCTTACTAGTGACAATATAACCCAAAAATCTCGACGCAAGTCAGATTATTAGTCTCCAGGCCTACTTATCTGGAATTTCAACAGTGGAACCATGGAGCATCACCTGGTTTACCATCAGCTTGAATCCGATGCACCAAAGCAAGTTTACTGTAACTCTCGAAGTTTCCAAGTGTGAATTTAACCCAGAAATTTCGTCGCAATTACGAACTTTAGTCTCCAAGCATACTTATCTGCAAGGTCAGCAGTGCAACAATGGAGCATCACCTGGTGGACCAATAGGTTAAATCCGATGCACCAAAGCAATTGTACTGTAACTCTCGAAACCTCCTAGCGTGAATGTAACCCAGAAACTTCGTCGCAATTCAGAACATGAGTCTCCAAGCTTACAAATCAGAAAGGTAAGCAGTGGAACCATGGAGCATCACCTGCTGGACCAACAGCTTCAATCCGATGCACCAAAGCAAGTTTACTGTAACTGTCGAAGTTTCCTAGTGAGAAAGTAACCCAGAAATGTCGTCGCAATTCACAACTTTAGTCTCCAAGCCTCCTTATGTGCAATTTCAGAAGTTGATCCATGGAGCATCACCTGGTGGACCAGTAGCTAGAATCCGATGCGCCAAAGCAAGTTTACTGTAAATCTTGGAGCTACCTAGTAAAAATACAACCAAGGAATGGCTTCGCAATTAAGAATTTTAGTCTCCAAGCCTACTTATCTGCAAGGTCAGCAGTGCAACATTGGAGCATCACCTGGTGCGCCAGTATTTTAAATCCGATGCACCAAACCAAGTTTACTGTAACTCTCGAAGCTTCCTAGTTGGAATATAAACCACAAATTCCATCGCAATTCAGAACTTTAGTCTCCAACCCATCTTTTCTGCAAGGTCAGCAGAGGAACCGTGGAGCATCACCTGGTAGACCAGGAGCTTAAATCCGATTTCCAAAGCAAGTTTACTATAACTCTTCTAGCTTCCTAGTGAGAATATAACCCAGAAGTCACGTGGCAATTCCGAACATTACTCTCCAAGCCTACTTATCTACATTTTCAGCAGTGGAACCATGAAGCATCCCCTTGTGGGCCAGTAGCTTGAATCCGTTGCACCAAAGCACGTTTACTGTAACTCTCGAAGCACCCATGTGAGAATACAACACAGAAATTTCGTCGTAATTCAGAACTTTAGTCTCCAAGCCTACATATCTGCAAGGTCAGCAGTGGAACCATGGAGCATCACCTGGTTTACCAGTAGCTTGAATCCGATGCACCAAAGCAAGTTTACTGTAACTCTCTAAACTTCTCAGTGAGAATATAAGCCAGAAATTTCGTCGCAATTCTGAACTTTACTCTCCAAGCCTACTTTTCTGCAAGGTCAGCAGTGGAAGCATGGAGCATCACCTGGAGGACCAGTAGCTAAAATCCGATGCACCGAAGCAAGTTTACTGTATCTCTCTAAGCTTCCTAGTGAGAATGTAACCCAGAAATTTCGTCGCAATTCAGGACGTTAGTCTCTTAAGCCTACTTATCTGCAATGTCGGCAGGGGAACGATGGGGCAACACCAGCTGGACCAGTAGCTAAAATCAGATGCACCAAACAAGATTGCAGTAAATCTCGCAGCTTCCTACTGAGAATATAACCCAGAAATCTCGTCGCAAATCAGATTATTAGTCTCCAAGCATACTTATCTGGAATTTCAAGAATGGAACCATGGATCCTCACCTGGTTTACCAGCAGCTTGAATGCGACGCACCAAAGCAAGTTTACTGTAACTCTCGAAGTTTGCTAGTGATAATGTAACCCAGAAATTTCGTCGCAATTAAGAACTTTAGTCGCAAAGACTACTTATTTGCAAGGTCACCAGTGGAACCATGGAGCATCACCTGGTGACCCAGTATGTTTAATCCGATGCACCAAAGCAAGTGTACTGTAACTCTCGAAGCTTCCTAGTGAGAATGTGACCAAGAAATTTCGTTGCAATTCAGAACTTTAGTCTCCAAGCCTACTTATATGCAATTTAAGCTGTTGAACATTGGAGCATCACCTGGTGGACCAGTAGCTATAATCCAATGCGCCAAAGCAAGTTTACTGTAAATCTCGAAGCTTTCTAGTAAGAATACAACCCAGAAATTCCGTCGCAATTCAGAAATTTAGTCGCTAAGCCTACTTATCTGCAAGGTAAGCAGTGGAACCATGGAGCATCACCTGGTGAACCAGAAGCTTGAATCCGATGCAGCACAGCAATTTTATTGTAACTGTCGAAGCTTCTTAGTGAGAAAGCAACCCAGAAATTGCGTTGCAATTCAGAACTTTAGTCTCCAAGCCTACTTATCTGCAGTTTCAGCAGTGCAACAATGGAGCATCGCCTGGTGGACCAGTAGGTTAAATCCGATGCACCTAAGCAAGCGTACTGTAACTCTCAAAACTTCCTAGCGAGAATATAACCCAGAAACTTCGTCGCAATTCGGAACTTTAGTCTCCAAGCCTACATATCTGCAAGGTCAGCAGTGGAACCATGGAGCATCACCTGGTCATCCAAGAGCTTGCATTCGAAGCTCCTAAGTAAGTTTACTGGTTCTCTCAACGCTTCCTAGTGAGAATGTAAACCAGAAATTTCGTCGCAATTCAGAAGTTTAGTCTCCAACCCTACTTATCTGCAATTTCAGCAGTGCATAATGGAGCATCACCTCGTGGACCAGTATTTTATATGCGATGCACCAAAGGAAGTTTACTGTAACTCTCGAACCTTTTTAGTGAGAATATAAGCCAGAAATTTATTCACGATTCAGAACTTTAGTCTCCAAACCTACTTATCTGCAATTGCAGCAGTGGAACCATGGAGCATCACATCCTGGACAAGTAGCTTGAATCCGATTCACCAAAGCACGTTTACTGTAACTCTCGAAGCTTTCTAGTGAGAATATAACCCATAAATTTCGTTGCAATTCAGAACATTAGTCTCCAAGCCTACTTATCAGGAATGTCAACAGTGGAACCAAGAGTCATCACCTGGTGGACCAGTAGCTAGTATGCGATGCACCAAAGATAGTTTACTGTAACTCTCGAAGCATCCATGTGAGAATACAACACAGAAATTTCGTCGCAATTCAGAACATTAGTGTCCAACCCTACATATCTGCAAGGTCAGCAGTGGAACCATGGAGCATCACCTGGTGGACTAGTTGCTTGATTCCGATGCACCAAAGCACGTTTACTGTTACTCTCGAATATTTCTAGTGAGAATTTAACCCAGAAATTTGGGCGCAATTCAGAACTTTAGTCTCCAGGCCTCTTTATCTGCAAGGTCAGCAGTGCAACAATGTAGTATCACCTGGTGGACCAGTAGGTTAAATCCGATGCACCAAAGTAAGTGTACTGTAAGTTTACAGGTGCTCTAGACGCTTCCTAGTGAGAATGTAACCCAGAAATTTCGTCGCACTTCAGAAGTTTAGTCTCCAAGCCTTCCTATCTTCAAGGTCAGCAGTGGAACCATAAAGCGTCACCTTTTGGACCAGTACCTTGAATCCGATCCACCAATGCACGTGTACTGTAAATCTCGAAGCTTCCTAGTGGGAATATAACCCAGACACTTTGTCGCAATTCAGAACTTTTGTCTCTAAGCCTACTTATCAGCAAGATTAGCAGAGGAATCATGGAGCATCAACTGCTGGACCAGTAGCTTAAATCCGATGCACCAAAGCAAGTGTACTGTAAGTCACGAAACTTCCTAGTGAGAATGCAACCCAGAAATTTCGTTGAATTCGGAACATTAGTCTCCAAGCCTACTTATCTGCAAGGTCAATAGTGGAACCATGGAGCATCACCTGGTGGGCCAGTAGCTAGAATCCGATGCACCAAAGCAAGTTTACTGTAACTCTCAAAGCTTCCTAGTGAGATTGCAACTCAGAAATTTCGTCGCAATTCAGAGCTCAAGTCTCCAAGCCTACTTATCTGAAATTGCAGCAGTGGAACCATGGACCATCAACTTGTGGACCAGTAGCTTGAATCCTATGCACCAAAGTACCTTCACTGTAACACTCGAAGCTTCCTAGTGAGAATATAACCCAGAAATTTCGTCGCAACTCAGAACTTTAGTCTCCCAGCCTACATATCTGCAAGAACAGCAATGAAACAATGGAGCATCACCTGGTGGACCTGTAGCTTGAATCCGATGCACCAAAGCACGTTTACTGCAACTCTCGAAGCTTACTAGTGACAATATAACCCAGAAATCTCGACGCAAGTCAGATTATTAGTCTCCAGGCCTACTTATCTGGAATTTCAACAGTGGAACCATAAAGCATCACCTGGTTTACCATCAGCTTGAATCCGATGCACCAAAGCAAGTTTGCTGTAACTCTCGAAGTTTCCAAGTGTGAATTTAACCCAGAAATTTCGTCGCAATTACGAACTTTAGCCTCCAAGCATACTTATCTGCAAGGTCAGCAGAGCAACAATGGAGCATCACCTGGTGGACCAATAGGTTAAATCCGATGCACCAAAACAATTGTACTGTAACTCTCGAAACCTCCTAGCGTGAATGTAACCCAGAAACTTCGTCGCAATTCAGAACATTAGTCTCCAAGCTTACAAATCTGAAAGGTAAGCAGTGGAACCATGGAGCATCACCTGCTGGACCAACAGCTTCAATCCGATGCACCAAAGCAAGTTTACTGTAACTGTCGAAGTTTCCTAGTGAGAAAGTAACCCAGAAATTTCGTCGCAATTCACAACTTTAGTCTCCAAGCCTCCTTATGTGCAATTTCAGAAGTTGATCCATGGAGCATCACCTGGTGGACCAGTAGCTAGAATCCGATGCGCCAAAGCAAGTTTACTGTAAATCTTGGAGCTACCTAGTAAAAATACAACCAAGAAATGGCTTCGCAATTAAGAATTTTAGTCTCCAAGCCTACTTATCTGCAAGGTCAGCAGTGCAACATTGGAGCATCACCTGGTGCGCCAGTATTTTAAATCCGATGCACCAAACCAAGTTTACTGTAACTCTCGAAGCTTCCTAGTTGGAATATAAACCACAAATTCCGTCGCAATTCAGATCTTTAGTCTCCAACCCATCTTTTCTGCAAGGTCAGCAGAGGAACCGTGGAGCATCACCTGGTAGACCAGGAGCTTAAATCCGATTTCCAAAGCGAGTTTACTATAACTCTTCTAGCTTCCTAGTGAGAATATAACCCAGAAGTCACGTGGCAATTCCGAACATTACTCTCCAAGCCTACTTATCTACATTTTCAGCAGTGGAACCATGAAGCATCCCCTTGTGGGCCAGTAGCTTGAATCCGTTGCACCAAAGCAAGTTTACTGTAACTCTCGAAGCATCCATGTGAGAATACAACACAGAAATTTCGTCGTAATTCAGAACTTTAGTCTCCAAGCCTACATATCTGCAAGGTCAGCAGTGGAACCATGGAGCATCACCTGGTTTACCAGTAGCTTGAATCCGATGCACCAAAGCAAGTTTACTGTAACTCTCTAAACTTCTCAGTGAGAATATAAGCCAGAAATTTCGTCGCAATTCTGAACTTTACGCTCCAAGCCTACTTTTCTGCAAGGTCAGCAGTGGAAGCATGGAGCATCACCTGGAGGACCAGTAGCTAAAATCCGATGCACCGAGGCAAGTTTACTGTATCTCTCGAAGCTTCCTAGTGAGAATGTAACCCAGAAATTTCGTCGCAATTCAGGACGTTAGTCTCTTAAGCCTACTTATCTGCAAGGTCGGCAGGGGAACGATGGGGCAACACCAGCTGGACCAGTAGCTAAAATCAGATGCACCAAACAAGATTGCAGTAACTCTCGAAGCTTCCTACTGAGAATATAACCCAGAAATCTCGTCGCAAATCAGATTATTAGTCTCCAAGCATACTTATCTGGAATTTCAAGAATGGAACCATGGATCCTCACCTGGTTTACCAGCAGCTTGAATGCGACGCACCAAAGCAAGTTTACTGTAACTCTCGAAGTTTGCTAGTGAGAATGTAACCCAGAAATTTCGTCGCAATTAAGAACTTTAGTCGCAAAGACTACTTATTTGCAAGGTCACCAGTGGAACCATGGAGCATCACCTGGTGACCCAGTATGTTTAATCCGATGCACCAAAGCAAGTGTACTGTAACTCTCGAGCTTCCTAGTGAGAATGTGACCAAGAAATTTCGTTGCAATTCAGAACTTTAGTCTCCAAGCCTACTTATCTGCAATTTAAGCTGTTGAACATTGGAGCATCACCTGGTGGACCAGTAGCTATAATCCAATGCGCCAAAGCAAGTTTACTGTAATTCTCGAAGCTTTCTAGTAAGAATACAACCCAGAAATTCCGTCGCAATTCAGAAATTTAGTCGCTAAGCCTACTTATCTGCAAGGTAAGCAGTGGAACCATGGAGCATCACCTGGTGAACCAGTAGCTTGAATCCGATGCAGCACAGCAATTTTATTGTAACTGTCGAAGCTTCTTAGTGAGAAAGCAACCCAGAAATTGCGTTGCAATTCAGAACTTTAGTCTCCAAGCCTACTTATCTGCAGTTTCAGCAGTGCAACAATGGAGCATCGCCTGGTGGACCAGTAGGTCAAATCCGATGCACCTAAGCAAGCGTACTGTAACTCTCTAAACTTCCTAGCGAGAATATAACCCAGAAACTTCGTCGCAATTCGGAACTTTAGTCTCCAAGCCTACATATCTGCAAGGTCAGCAGTGGAACCATGGAGCATCACCTGGTCATCCAGTAGCTTGCATTCGAAGCTCCTAAGTAAGTTTACTGGTTCTCTCAACGCTTCCTAGTGAGAATGTAAACCAGAAATTTCGTCGCAATTCAGAAGTTTAGTCTCCAACCCTACTTATCTGCAATTTCAGCAGTGCATAATGGAGCATCACCTCGTGGACCAGTATTTTATATCCGATGCACCAAAGGAAGTTTACTGTAACTCTCGAATCTTTTTAGTGAGAATATAAGCCAGAAATTTATTCACGATTCAGAACTTCAGTCTCCAAACCTACTTATCTGCAATTGCAGCAGTGGAACCATGGAGCATCACATGCTGGACAAGTAGCTTGAATCCGATTCACCAAAGCACGTTTACTGTAACTCTCGAAGCTTTCTAGTGAGAATATAACCCATAAATTTCGTTGCAATTCAGAACATTAGTCTCCAAGCCTACTTATCAGGAATGTCAACAGTGGAACCAAGAGTCATCACCTGGTGGACCAGTAGCTAGTATGCGATGCACCAAAGATAGTTTACTGTAACTCTCGAAGCATCCATGT
Organism: Schistocerca gregaria; assembly: GCF_023897955.1. Classification (NCBI taxonomy): domain Eukaryota; kingdom Metazoa; phylum Arthropoda; class Insecta; order Orthoptera; family Acrididae; genus Schistocerca; species Schistocerca gregaria. Next base: position 110,354,376 of record NC_064920.1, read on the forward strand.
GAGAATACAACACAGAAATTTCGTCGCAATTCAGAACATTAGTGTCCAACCCTACATATCTGCAAGGTCAGCAGTGGAACCATGGAGCATCACCTGGTGGACTAGTTGCTTGAATCCGATGCACCAAAGCACGTTTACTGTTACTCTCGAATCTTTCTAGTGAGAATTTAACCCAGAAATTTGGGCGCAATTCAGAAGTTTAGTCTCCAAGCCTTCCTATCTTCAAGGTCAGCAGTGGAACCATAAAGCGTCACCTTTTGGACCAGTACCTTGAATCCGATCCACCAATGCACGTGTACTGTAACTCTCGAAGCTTCCTAGTGGGAATATAACCCAGACACTTTGTCGCAATTCAGAACTTTTGTCTCTAAGCCTACTTATCAGCAAGATTAGCAGAGGAATCATGGAGCATCAACTGCTGGACCAGTAGCTTAAATCCGATGCACCAAAGCAAGTGTACTGTAAGTCTCGAAACTTCCTAGTGAGAATGCAACCCAGAAATTTCGTTGAATTCGGAACATTAGTCTCCAAGCCTACTTATCTGCAAGGTCAATAGTGGAACCATGGAGCATCACCTGGTGGGCCAGTAGCTAGAATCCGATGCACCAAAGCAAGTTTACTGTAACTCTCAAAGCTTCCTAGTGAGATTGCAACTCAGAAATTTCGTCGCAATTCAGAGCTTAAGTCTCCAAGCCTACTTATCTGAAATTGCAGCAGTGGAACCACGGACCATCACCCTGTGGACCAGTAGCTTGAATTCTATGCACCAAAGTACCTTCACTGTAACACTCGAAGCTTCCTAGTGAGAATATAACCCAGAAATTTCGTCGCAACTCAGAACTTTAGTCTCCCAGCCTACATATCTGCAAGAACAGCAATGAAACAATGGAGCATCACCTGGTGGACCTGTAGCTTGAATCCGATGCACCAAAGCACGTTTACTGCAACTCTCGAAGCTTACTAGTGACAATATAACCCAGAAATCTCGACGCAAGTCAGATTATTAGTCTCCAGGCCTACTTATCTGGAATTTCAACAGTGGAACCATAAAGCATCACCTGGTTTACCATCAGCTTGAATCCGATGCACCAAAGCAGGTTTACTGTAACTCTCGAAGTTTCCAAGTGTGAATTTAACCCAGAAATTTCGTCGCAATTACGAACTTTAGTCTCCAAGCATACTTATCTGCAAGGTCAGCAGTGCAACAATGGAGCATCACCTGGTGGACCAATAGGTTAAATCCGATGCACCAAAGCAATTGTACTGTAACTCTCGAAACCTCCTAGCGTGAATGTAACCCAGAAACTTCGTCGCAATTCAGAACATTAGTCTCCAAGCTTACAAATCTGAAAGGTAAGCAGTGGAACCATGGAGCATCACCTGCTGGACCAACAGCTTCAATCCGATGCACCAAAGCAAGTTTACTGTAACTGTCGAAGTTTCCTAGTGAGAAAATAACAGAGAAATTTCGTCGCAATTCACAACTATAGCATCCATGTGAGAATACAACACAGAAATTTCGTCGTAATTCAGAACTTTAGTCTCCAAGCCTACATATCTGCAAGGTCAGCAGTGGAAGCATGGAGCATCACCTGGAGGACCAGTAGCTAAAATCCGATGCACCGAAGCAAGTTTACTGTATCTCTCTAAGCTTCCTAGTGAGAATGTAACCCAGAAATTTCGTCGCAATTCAGGACGTTAGTCTCTTAAGCCTACTTATCTGCAAGATCGGCAGGGGAACGATGGGGCAACACCAGCTGGACCAGTAGCTAAAATCAGATGCACCAAACAAGATTGCAGTAACTCTCGAAGCTTCCTACTGAGAATATAACCCAGAAATCTCGTCGCAAATCAGATTATTAGTCTCCAAGCATACTTATCTGGAATTTCAAGAATGGAACCATGGATCCTCACCTGGTTTACCAGCAGCTTGAATGCGACGCACCAAAGCAAGTTTACTGTAACTCTCGAAGTTTGCTAGTGAGAATGTAACCCAGAAATTTCTTCGCAATTAAGAACTTCAGTCGCAAAGACTACTTATTTGCAAGGTCACCAGTGGAACCATGGAGCATCACCTGGTGACCCAGTATGTTTAATCCGATGCACCAAAGCAAGTGTACTGTAACTCTCGAAGCTTCCTAGTGAGAATGTGACCAAGAAATTTCGTTGCAATTCAGAACTTTAGTCTCCAAGCCTACTTATCTGCAATTTAAGCTGTTCAACCATGGAGCATCTCCTGGTGGACCAGTAGCTATAATCCAATGCGCCAAAGCAAGTTTACTGTAAATCTCGAAGCTTTCTAGTAAGAATACAACCCAGAAATTCCGTCGCAATTCAGAAATTTAGTCGCTAAGCCTACTTACCTGCAAGGTAAGCAGTGGAACCATGGAGCATCACCTGGTGAACCAGTAGCTTGAATCCGATGCAGCACAGCAATTTTATTGTAACTGTCGAAGCTTCTTAGTGAGAAAGCAACCCAGAAATTGCGTTGCAATTCAGAACTTTAGTCTCCAAGCCTACATATCTGCAAGGTCAGCAGTGGAACCATGGAGCATCACCTGGTCATCCAGTAGCTTGCATTCGAAGCTCCTAAGTAAGTTTACTGGTTCTCTCAACGCTTCCTAGTGAGAATGTAAACCAGAAATTTCGTCGCAATTCAGAAGTTTAGTCTCCAACCCTACTTATCTGCAATTTCAGCAGTGCATAATGGAGCATCACCTCGTGGACCAGTATTTTATATCCGATGCACGAAAGGAAGTTTACTGTAACTCTCGAATCTTTTTAGTGAGAATATAAGCCAGAAATTTATTCACGATTCAGAACTTTAGTCTCCAAACCTACTTATCTGCAATTGCAGCAGTGGAACCATGGAGCATCACATGCTGGACAAGTAGCTTGAATCCGATTCACCAAAGCACGTTTACTGTAACTTTAGTCTCCAAGCCTACTTATCTGCAAGGTCAGCAGTGGAACCATGGAGCATCACGTGGTGGACCAGTACCTTAAATCCGATATACCCAAGCAAGTAACTCTGAAGCTTCCTAGTGAAAATGTAAACCAGAAATTTCTTCGCTATTCAGAACATTAGTCTCCAGGCCTTCTTATCTGCAATATCAGCAGTGGAACCATGGAGAATCCAATGGTTGGTCATGTAGCTTAAATCCGATGTTCGAAAGCAAGATATCTGTAACTCTCGAAGCTTCCTAGTGAGACTGTAAACCAGAAATTTCGTCGCAATTCAGGGCTTTAGTCTCCAACCCTACTGGTCTGCAAGGTCAGCAGAGGAACCATGGAGCATCACCTGGTGGACCAGTAGCTTAAATTCGATGCGCCAAAGTAAGTTTACTGTATGTCTCGAAGCTTCCTAGTGAGAATGTATCCCAGAAATATCGTCGCAAATTCAGAACTTTAGTCTCCAAGGCTACTTATTTGCAAGGTCAGCAGTGGAACCATGGAGCATCACCTGGTAGACCAGTAGGTTAAATCCGATGCACCAAAGGAAGTGTACAGTAAATCTCGAAGCTTCCTTGTGAGAATGTAACCCAGAAATTTTGTCACAATTCAGAACTTTAGTCTCCAAGCCAACGTATCTGCAATTTCAGCAGTGGAACCATGGAGCATCACCAGGTGGACTAGTAGCTTGAATCAGAAGCACCAAATGAAGTTTATTGTAACTCTCGAAGCTTCATTGTCAGAAAGCAACCAAGAAATTGCGTTGCAATTAAGAACTTTAGTCTCCAAACCTACTTATCTGCAAGGTCAGCACTGCAACATTGGAGAATCCCCTGGTGGGCCAGTATTTTAAATCAGATGCACCGGATCAAATTTACCGTAACTCTCGAAGCTTCCTAGTTGGAATATAAACCACAAATTTCATCGCAATCCAGAACTTTAGTCTCCAACCCTACTTATCTGCAAGGTCAGCAGAGGAAACGTGGAGCATCACCTCTTAGTCCAGCAGCTTAAATCCGATTCCCAAAGCAAGTTTACTGTAAGTCTTCTAGCTTCCTACTGAGAATATAACCCAGAAATCACGTCACAATAAAGAACATTAGTCTCCAATCCTACTTATTTGCATTTTCATCAGTGGAACCATGAAGCATCACCTTTTGGACCAGTAGCTTGAATCCGTTCCACCAAAGCATGTGCACTGTAACTCTCAAAGCTTCCTAGTGAGAATATAACCCAGAAATTTCGTCGCCTTTCAGAACTTTAGTCTCAAAACCTACTTATCTTCAAGGGCAGCAGTGGAACAATTAAGCATCATTTGCTGGACCAGTAGCTTGAATCCGATTCACCAAAGCACGTTTACTGTAACTCTCGAAGCTTCCTAGTGAGAATATAACCCAGAAATTTCGTCGCAATTTAGAACATTAGTCTCCAAGCCTACTTATCTGGAATTACAACCGTGGAACCATGGAGCATCACCTTGTTTTCCACTAGCTTGAATCCGATGCACCAAAGCAAGTTTACTGTAACTCTCGAAGTTTCCAAGTGAGAATGTAACCCAGAAATTTCCTCGCAATTCAGAACTTTAGTCTCCAAGCCTACTTATCTTGAATTTCAACCGTGGAACCACGGAGCATCACCTGGTTTTCTAGTAGCTTGAATCCGATGCACCAAAGCTAGTTTACTGTAACTCTCGAAGTTTCCTAGTGAGAATGTAACCCATTAATTTCGTCGCAATTCAGAACATTCGTCTCCATGCCTACTTATTTACAAGGTGAGCAGTGAAACCATGGAGTATCACCTGGTGGATCAATAGGTTAAATCTGATGAACCAAAGCAAGTTTACTGTAGCTCTCGAAGCTTCCTATTGAGAATTTATCCCAGAAATTTCGTCGCAATTCAGAACATTAGTCTCCAAGCCTACATATTTTTAAGGTCAGCGGTGGAACCATGGAGCATAACCTAGTGGACTAGTAGCTTAAATCAGATTCACCAAAGCAAGTTTGCTGTAACTCTCGAAGCTTCCTAGTGAGAATATAACCCATTAATTTCGTCGCAATTCAGAACATTAGTCTCCAAGCCTAGTTATCAGGAATGTCAACAGTGGAACCAAGAGGCATCACTTGGTGGACCAGTAGCTAGTATGCGATGCAACAAAGATAGTTTACTGTAGCTCTCGAAACATCCTAGTGAGAATACAACCCAGAAATTTCGTCGCAGTTCAGAACTTTAGTCTGCAAGCCTAGTTATCTGCAAGGTCAGCAGTGGAACCATGGAGCATCACGTGGTGGACCAGTAGCTTAAATCCGATATACCAAAGCAAGTAACTGTCGAAGCTTCCTAGTGAGAATATACCAGAAATTTCGTCGCCATTCAGAACATTAATCTCCAGGCCTTCTTATCTGCAATATCAGCAGTGGAACCATGGAGAATCCACTGGTTCGTCATGTAGCTTACATCCGATGTTCGAAAGCAAGATATCTGTAACTCTCGCAGCTTCCTGGTGAGAATGTAGCCCAGAAATTTAGTTGCAAATCAGAACTTTACTCTCCAACCCTATGTGTCTGCAAGGTCAGCAGTGGAACCATGGACTATCACCTGTGGACCTGCAGCTTAAATCCAATGCACCAAAGCAAGTTTACTGTAAATCTAGAAGCTTCCTAGTGTGAATGTAACCCATAAATGTTAGTTGCAAATCAGAACATTAGTCTCCAAGCACACGTATCTGCAATTTTAGCATTGGAACCATGAGGCATAACCTGGATTACCAGTAGCAAGAATCCAATGCACCAAAGCAAGTTTACTCTAACGCTTGACGCTTCCTAGCATGAATATAAACCACAAATTTCAACGCAATTTAGAACTTTAGTCTCCAAGCCTACCTACCATCATGGTCAGCAGTGGAATCATGGAGCATCACTTGATGGATCAGTAGCTTATATCCGATGTCCCAAAGCAAGTTTACTTTAACTCTCGAAACTTCCTAATTGGAAATCAACCCAGATATTTCTTCGCAATTCAGAACTTTAGTCTCCAAGCCTACTTATCAGCAAGGTCAGCAGAGGAACCATGGCACATCACCTGCTCGACCAGTAGCTTAAATCCGACGCACCAAGGCAAGTTCAATGTAACTCTCGAAGCTTCCTAGTGAGAATATATCCCAGGAATTTCATCGCAATTCAGAACTGTAGTATCCAAGCCTACTTATTTTCTAGGTCAGCAGTGGTGCCATGGAGCATCACCTGGTAGACCAGTAGCTTGATTACGATGCACCAAAGCAAGTTTACAGTAGCTCGAAAAGCTAACAATTAAGAATGTAACCCAAAACTTTCTTCGCAATTCAGAACTTTAGTCTCCAAGCCTGCTTATCTGCAAGGTCAGCAGTGGAACCATGGAGCTTCACCTGGTGGATCAGTAGCTTAAATCCGATGCACTAAAGCAAGTTTACTGAAACTCTCGAAGCTTTCTAGTGTGAATGTGACCCAGAAATTTCGTTGCAATTCACAAAATTTAGTCTCTAAATATACTTATCTGGAATTTTAGCAGTGAAACCATTAAGCATCACGTGGTGGACCTGTAGCTTAAATCCGATGCACCAAAGCAAGTAACTCTCGAAGCTTCCCAGTGAGAATATAACCCAGAAATTTCGTCGCTATTCAGAACATTAGTCGCCAGTCCTACTTATCTGCAATTTCGGCAGTGGATCCATGGAGTATCCACTGGTGGACCAGTAGCTTAAATTAGATGTTCGAAAGCAAGGTATCTGTAATTATCGAAGCTTGCTAGTGAGAATGTAACCCAGAAATGTCGTTGCAATTCAGAACTTTAGTCTCCAACACTACGTATCTGCAAGGTCAGCAGTGGAACCATGGAGCATCATCTGG